>NC_088389.1:84807500-94807500 GCF_037993035.2 Macaca fascicularis | reverse complement strand
TCTCTGAGCTTTAACTCCCCCACACTCTCAAGCGCCCGGTTTCTCCCCGTCTCTCGCCTGCGAGCAAAGTTCCTATGGCATCCACTTACCAGGTAACCGGGATTTCCACAACAAAGCCCGATGTGCGGGTCCCTTCCGCCGGCCAGCCAGCGCGAGTGACAGCGGGCGGCCAGCCCTGGCGAGGAGTAACTTGGGGCTCCAGCCCTTCAGCGCGCTCCGCGGGCTTTGCCTCCTTCGGAAATGAAAACCCCCATCCAAGCCGGGGGACGGAGCGCGGAAACCCGGCCCAAGTGCCGTGTGTGCGCGCGCGTCTGCGAGGGCAGCGGCGGCAGGGGGAGGAGGAGGCAGAGGCGGGGCGGCTGGACCCTCGGCATCAGCTCATTCTCCCCTGCTACACACATACACACGCAAATAATGTTTCTAAAAAGTTGAGTTGCGACTTTGCGCCTCGCCTGTCCTGTTCATCCTTGTCCTGGGCCGGGGAATGCTTCTGGGGGCCGACCCCGGGATGCTGGCTAATTGCTGCAGGCGGCTTCCGTCGCCGGTGCGACCCTGGACGGCCGCGGACGGCTTACAAGGGGTCCCAGGAGGGGCAGTGGCCGCGGCACTCGGCGCCGGTGCCCGTGCGCGCCGCGCTCTGGGCTGCCCGGGCGGCGCAGTGTGGACGCGGCTGCAGGGAAAGGGGAAGGGGGAAGAGGGAGGGAGGAAGGCGGCCCGGCGAGGAGTGTGGATGTGTGTTCGGCCGCGAGGGCCGGCCTGCACCCAGCTGCTTCCTGAGTGTGAGCGCCGGAGGGGGAGGGGGAAGAGTGGGGGCGGGCTCGCTGGTCACTAGGCTGGCCAATTCGAAGGCTGAGCTTGTGTCTCCCTCTTGACGCATACACACACACACACACACACACACACACACACACACACACACACACTCTCACACTCCCAGTAAGCCAGAAGTCGAGGAATTCCAGAATTCCAGAACAGGGTAATAGCAGGGAGACACTTCGCCTTCTTCCAGGCCTTATTTGTTAAACTGACTTTTATTTTAACATGAAAAGATGTTAGTGTTTAGCCAGGATTTGATGTCAGGTCATAAAAAAATAAATAAACAACAACAAAAAAAAATCCGGTAGTAACACAGAGAGAATAACACAGTGAAAAATGGCAAAAGGGTTGATTTGAAATTTGGGATCGGATGCACATAACAACTTCGAAACTGGATAGGTAAAGCACTAAGGAAGCGTTTGGCATCTTTTCCAAGTATAGGCAGAGAAGAGAGGAAGGTGATGGAAGTGTTGGAAGGGTATAAAATTCCTAACACAGGCAGTTAGGAATGGAGGTATATTCCCTGCATATGTTACATCTACAAAGTGGCACTTTATGAATTCAACATCCTCAGCCTTAAACCCCACCTAAGCTCTGACCCACCATCCCTTCTGCTTGTGTTGATCAGAGCCCTCAAAAGGTTGTTACAAGAAAGTCTACTTTTAGTAGTTCATCACATGTATTGCCACAGATGCAAGGACTTCTATCTTGGGAATCTAGGTATGTAATGCACACAATAGTTGAGAGTATTTTTCACCCTCATGAATTAAATGAGTGAGGATGCCACCAGACACTTTTAGAATTTCACAAGTCCTTATATTCTATTCTATTGTTCCTACTCCAATATAAATTAGCAATCAGGTAGTAGATGCTTTGATCAAGATAGAAGTCCTCAAGGACACAAATGACTTACCCCAGAAAGCCAAAACTAAAAGACTGTTGGCAGTTTTCATTTATCTAATTTCAGTAGGAATATTACTAGGTTTGGTCTATATCCATGATATTAACATAACCAAAAGAAACCTGGTTTCCACAGTACTTTTTCTTTTCTTTTCCTTCTCCTCGGGACACAAACTCATCAGAATATTAATCACCAGAATATTTGTCAGCATTAGTAGGGGAAGAAAAATAATAAGAGTTTAGGATATGTCATTCTGTCAATTTTCCAGTTTCTCTCTGTTCATCTCTTTTAAATACAAGTATCCAGGCCCAAGATTGGCAATAGATGGGCTCAACCACACATAAGAAAAGAAAATACTCATAAAATGAAGCATGCAGCAACATCACAAAAACAAAGAAACCAAGTGGTGGAAATTGCCATGACTATTCCATTGTGGCTAGTTATTGCAACATGCCTGACATTCACATAAAAACTCTTCCTCATTAACTCCAGCCTTCAGGAACAGAGCAAGATGAGAACACTAACCCTTCAATGCATCATGGGAACTTCTGTTCATCAGATTCTTGTACTGTACAACAACTGCTCCCCAGGAACAAGACAAGCCTGGGTGGAGGCTGCAAAAAACCTTTCCAATGTCCCTTAAATATCATTTCAAATACGATGGTTTTGATGCATAGACTGGTATCCTAGGGGCTTGCAGAGCTTCTAAAACTTCCCAAATGATGGGAACAGCTTAGCTGGAAAAGAAAAAATATATAGTGCTACACCCAACTTTAATCAATGGCTCATGGAAAAAAACACTGGGAAAGTTATGAGTCATTGACCTGGAGATCCCCAAAATCTCTTCATTTATAAGAGCCCAAGAGTGGGAATGTCATTTTATTTAGGTGTGATTTTCATGAACATCTAACATTCCTAAAATATTTACCATTAAAGAGGTATAGTGCTTTGGTTGGATTTTTTTCTTTTCTTTTCCTTTCTTTTCTTTTCTTTTTTTTCTGGCCAAGAATGTAGATCTGCAATGTTCTTATATTCCATGGGTTATAGTAAAAATGCAGTTGTTGTTGTACCAATACAACCCTGGAGTGACTCAGAATGAGATCTGTACCTCTTCTGGGCTGAATTGGTCAGCAGGGGTGAGGGAGGGTGGTAATGAGAGACAGTGAGAAAGGAAATCATGTAGTTCGGAAATGATACTCTCCCCTACCCATGAGCTCTCCATTGTGCTTAGGAATCATACTCTGGCAGCCCTTCAGCCAGATAGGTGGGAACTGCAGCCCAGTCTGTATCTTCCCTCTCTAGAGACCTGTGTTGTATGTGCCTCAACCGCTGACTCAGAGCAGCTGACTCAGCAGACAGGCCCCTGCTGCCAGCTCCAGTCCAGTTCTCATTCATTTGAGAAATATTCAGTGAGTACATACTCTGTCCAAGTATTGGGACTAAAGGAATTAACACGTGTATGCATTCTACATGTGAGGATATTACGGAAAACTTTTTGCCCAGTGTCTCAGTTATAGCAAACCCTCAAGAAATGAGGACTCTCTCCATATATTACCTTGTCTAATCCTCAAAACAATTGTATGAGGTGGATATGGATAATCTCCTATTTAGAAGCCAAGAAGTTGAAGCTCAGTAAACAGTTAAAGAGAGTCAGAGACAGAGCCAGATATGCCAGTTTAGAAGCCCCAAGTTCAATCAACATTACTGTACCACAAAATAATTGTGCATGCCCTTTGAATGTGTATAAAACATATTGCAGGTGTATAAAGTGCAAAGCATCTTGTGATCAATGTTGGATGAGCACAGTGAAGTTTGTAGGGAGTGTGGAGGAGGCACGAATAATTTCCTGCAATATGACATGGTAGCCTGGCTGTTTGAGCTGGACTTCAAAGAATGAGCAGAGAACTGATAAGCAGAGGAGACCATTTCAAGTAGAAGAATCAGCATCAGAAGGGGCACAGAAGGCATAAGTCCTGCATAGCAAGCAGCTCACTCAAAGCTAGAGTACAAAATAGAAACATCCACAGTCTCATAGCAATGAAACCCTCCAGAAGGAACGTCCTAACAGCAAAACTTCAGAACTGTTATTTGAGTCACTTTGAGTGCTCTGACAGTAAACTACTTACAAACTTGCAAAGAACTATAATCAGATTCCTACTCCCATAAAGTGTCCATGAAAAGAAACAAGTTTGAACCCCAAAATGCAGAGAAATTGAGCTAATAGCACCAGTGATAGTATGCCTAGCTATTAAAACACAGACGCACACACACACACACACACACACACACACACACACACACACACACACAAAAGCTGGCAAGAGTCCAGTTACGTAGAAATGCAGCGGAAAAAGTTAGTGTTTGCCAACTTTAAGAGGGGGAACTAAATGTGTAAAATGGAAAATTTCCATTTTCCTTTCCTGTGTGAGTAGTACAAATAGTGGAATGCAGCAAATTTCACATTATGTTATCAGTGTGTGATATATTAAGAAAACTTAAGCTGATTTTTCTACTAATTTGTCACAAGTATGTTCAGCCCAGACTCTTTGGCTCACATACACATCAGTGATATAATTTTTATTAAAAAATTGTTATTTACACCTATCACATTCACAACATCATACCTCTTTTCCTTTCTAAAGTCAAAGCTGTAAATATTTTATTCCATACAATATCTCTCAATCTTGTCTAATTGGTGAAATGTTTCTTCCTTTTTTATACAAACCAAGCTGAGATGTATCTAAAATTCAGAGAAAGGTTGATGAGGTATTCCTTGACATATTACTTAGGTATATCTACAAAGAGCTTACCATAACAAACATAAATTCATAGATATATACAATATTCCACAGGCAGCCAGTTCTTCTTTCACAATTTAACATCTATGCTGGCCAACTATATGTGATGTTGTAAAATTAATTACCTAATCCCAATGCTATCTTATCTATAACTGCCTTCTATAAGTGCCTCTTAATGACCATAACTTACTTTTCTTCATATGCCTTTCATGGCCTCGAAATAGTACTGGGCACTAGTAAGTAACTAATGCTAATCTAATAAATGGATTAATTAATGAGAGAATGAAAGAATGGTTTATTTACCTTCAGAGATGATAAATAACACAACTAATTATTACATATGTGTATAATCATTTCAGTGTTCCAAAAGAGGCTAACAGATGCTCTTTGAATGTGTGCAAAGCACATTGCAAGTATACAAAGTACAAGGCATCTTGTTATCAATGTCAGATGAGCACAATTAGTGTGTAGGGAGTATGAAAAAGGCAAGAATGATTTCTTACACTGTGATATGAAGTAGCTTTCTGTACCCCTAGGCTTTTTATTATAAACTGAAGATTTAACTATTACCTCCTATTTCTTGAAGAAAATTCAGTTTCTTTGAAGAAAATTCAAAGACTTTATGCAATGCTTAAAGAGGAGAGCCGGTCTGTGCCCTGCTCCAGTGACCCTTTCCTGTCTGACACCCACTACTAAACCAGGTCATTTGCATCATACCCTGAATTCTAGCCTCAAAATAAAAATATATACTTAAATAATGGGGAGAAAAGGGAAGAAAAGAAATGGAAAATAGGGAATTAGGGTGCAGAGAAGGCGAATTATTTAAAAACTAGTGGAAGTGAAGAAGGCAGCACAGCACTGGTACATCAGGATAATTGAGAGCAACGAGTTAGTTTGGGGCAGAATTAAGCTCTGGAACAAAAGCAATTCAGTGGCTTTTCAGACTCCTCCCCAACTTACCTCGAGTCTTAGATATACCTGCAAAGGGGGTTGAAGAAACTCAGAGATTTTCCACAAATCCTAACTTCTCACAATGTTAAAAGCACACAGGAGATTTTCACATGTATACACATTTCTTTTCTTGTTTAACTCTATACAGCAGGGAAGAGTGTCATTTTATTGTCCATGGAACAAATGACCAGTTGCCCCCAAAGCAGACCTGCCCCGGGTAAGAGTGTTGACTTCCTTCAGGCTGGAGGCACTGCTCTAAGTTCATGATCTACATTTTTTTCACTTCATTCTCACAACATCCGAATCAGGTAAGATCTAGCACAACTTCCATTTTACAGATGAGAAAACAGAGGCAGAGAGAGGTGGAATATCTCCCCACTGTCACCCAACTCATGTGGGACTAGCCAAACTTCTACCTATTAGCCATTGCTCTATTATCTTTTCAGGGCGGGAAACCCTGCTTCCACCAGACAATTATTTGTTTATTCACTCAGGCAGGTGGTATGTTGGAAGAAGAGTGGACTTTGGAATCAGAAATCCTGGAATCCCAACTTCACCACTAACCGAGAGACCTTGAGCTGGTTCCTAAACCACGGGGAACTTCAATTCCACTACATGAGTTATTGCAAAGGTAGAATGGGAATTGTGACACTGGCCAGCACACATGTAAAACCAGGGGCATCCCCTATTGATAAGGAGCCCAGCCCAAGATCTTCAGGGGAAATTGATCCCAGCCCCAGCTCCACTGATGGGCTTGGTGATTCAGAGAGGAATCTCACTCCCTTGGTCAAAGTGAATGGCTCATAAATCTGGGCCTAAGTCAATCCGTGCAAGACATTCTCCTGGCTATAAGGATTGGTTAAAAAATGGGCATGTAACCCAGTTTGGGCTAAATGAGATGTGAGCAGGAAAGTTATTTGATAGCTTCTGAAGAAGGTAACTTCTCTTCTTTCTAGAGAGCTGCTGGAGAGGTAGCCTTTTCTCCTCTATGTGTTGTGGAGAGAAAAAAAAAAAAAAAAAGTGAAACTGATTTCCTCTCAGCCTACACAGAAGGCTCACACTTGGTGAAGGGAAGGATGGAGAAGATTACAGAGAATAGCCCTGATGGAACCACACTTAATTTCTACCTGACCTGTTAACTTTTTCATTTGTATGAGTTACTAAATGCCTTTTAATTTCTAAACAAATAATTACAGCAACTTATAGAAGTACCTAAGGTATTAAGGCACCATCATGAATACAAAGATAAGCAAGACAAACTTCAAGGGGCTCACCACCTAATAAATATTATATTTAGCTTTTATGACATCATTTTAGTCTTTTTTTGTTGTTTTTTGTTTTTGTTTCTAAATAGGGTCTTGCTTTGTCGCCCAAGCTGTAATGCAGTAGTGTGATCATAGCTCACTACAACCTCGACCTCCTGGGCTCAAGTGATCCTCTTGCCTCAGCCTCCTAAGGAGCTGGGACTACAGGTGCATGCCCTCATTTTGTTTATTTTTGTAGAGGCAGGGGGGTCTCGCTATGTTTCCCAGGTTGTGGGTTTTTCAAGTAAAGTTATGGCTCATACTCTCTTCAGGACCCTCCTACCATTTGGTCAGTTTGATATTATGCAAGAGAAATTCCATTTCCCCAGTAGTTACACAATGCCCCCTTTCAGACCAGCTAGTCAACCCTGTGAGGGTCAGATAGAGTAGTTTATCCATTTGGTTGTCAGACAACTGCCTCGAACATCCAGGCCATTTCTACATGTTCTCAGTTACTGGTTAACAAATATTGCCCCAGAATTCAGCATCTAATAGGAAATACATTCATTTCCAAATTCCTACTAAAATCGGATTTTTCTCATTCCTAGATAAAATGGAGACACCCAGATTTTCCTGGAATGGCATTCAGAAATAGAGAAGGAATCATAGAGACATGTCTGCCCAGCCATCTCTGAGTCTCATGCCTTTTTGCTGTTGCTGCTGTTATTACTCCTACCTTGGAAAGTTTCAGTTCATCCTTGAATATCCTCCCCACCCCCATGCTTTTCTGTCTTCTGTTTCATAACTAAATGCCATTTGAAACTCTAGCTATAGATACTCCTGCTGATATAAGCAACAGGGGCAGAGAGTCCTTAGATTCTAGACTGAATTTAGGCCCCAGCAGTTAGACAATGGGAACTTGATAATAACGATGTTATCTCAGCAGATTGCATAAGTCAGAAATGTTCTCCCTGTCACTGCTTTCTTTTTCCTTCCAGCAAGAAGTGGACATTAAGGAGAAAGTGAAGGTGGCAAGTTATGAGTGATCAATTTAAGACACAGTTTAGTTATGGCAATGATAACAACTCAGATTTATTAGGGGCTTATTATGTGCCAGGCTGAGCAAAGTACTTAAGACTCTTGATCTCATTTAATTCTCACAGTATAGGGGCTAATGAGTGGTAGAGGTGACAGTAGGACCCAGCCTCACTTGGCTCAAGGGCACACACTCTTGGCTGTAATACTCTACTGCCTCCATAAAGTATGCTTGTTGTAATACATGTTGATGAGATAGGTGATAAACATAATTTATGTAAAAATTAAGAACAAGATATATGGTATAAATTATGTATGTAATGACCTGTTTATATGACACTCCTGTGATACTGAACTTCTTATAGTTCCTCAAAGCCTGCTTTGCAAACTTTCCAGAGCCTCCGAGCCTGCTCTTTTATCTACACAGAATGACCTTTACTATCCACCTCCTCTTACTCTGAAGCTTCCTCTGATAGGGAAAATAATGTCCCTGCCCTGTGCCCCAACAACAACAAAAAAATCCACATCCTAACTCCTGGAACCTATGAATATGTTAGATTACATGGCAAAAGGGACTTAAGGCTGCAGACAGAATTAAGCTTGCTAATTAGTTGCCCTTAAAGTAGGGAGACTATCCCGGACTATGCAAGTGAGCCCTGGATTAGGGATGTGGTAGTCAGGGAAGCAGAACCATAGAGAGACTATGTTACTGGGTTTGAAGGTGTAGGAAGGAGCTATTAACCAAGGAATGTGGGCAGCTCTAGAAGCTGGAAAAGGCAATGGAATAATTCCTTCCTAGAGCCTCCAGAAAGGCATGCAGCCCTGCCACACCTTGATCTTAACCCAAGGAAACCTGTGTTAGACTTGTATACTACAAAACTGTAAGATACAATTGTGGGTTGTTTAGGATGCTATTTAGGGTAATTTGTGACAGCAGCAATGCACTTTCTCAACTTTCCTCTCTCCCTTCTCCCCCAGACCCAAACACTGCTGGCTCTCAGCTCCCACAGAACACTGTCCTTATAGTATTTAATGCTATTGATACTATCTGGGGCCTGGCCATGTATATCCCATCCTTCCCTTAGCTTCTTCAGGAGCATTGTGGCTTGGTATCACCACCCACCTGAGAGCCTTAACCCTGCCACCACCCACTTTCTGCTGCAAGGACAGGCACTGTGAAGTGAAAGGACCCACAGCCCTTGAACTGGAAGGAACAGAAAAGGCAGGAGAAAGAGGATGTAAGAGGAGAGCAGCAGGGGGATGCAGGAAGGAGGAGGATAAAGGGATTACCAGAGGAGAGGAGGTGAGAAAACACAGAGAGGGAAGGAATGAAGGGGGAAGACATGGTCAAAGAAGAGGAGAAAGAAGGAAGGGCGCTGGAGGAGGACACAGAAGTTAGGATGGCAACGAAGAGGAGAAGGGAGAATGAAGAAAAGGGACCTTGTTCTGCCCCCACCCATCTCCCACCTGAACACCCTCTCCTCCCTCCTCCCTGAAATCTCCCCCAGCCGTGAGTATCCAGTCCTAGTGCCTCTTCCTTGCAGTGGCTGTCAGTGCTGGGTACTCTTTAGAATACCCGGAGAAACTTGCCAGGCCCCAACCTACTCCCCCCCCCACCCCCACCCCCACCCCCACCAGAGATTCTTACTTAATCAGCCTGGATAGGATCTAGGCATCAGGACTTTTTATAAGCTTCCTAGGAGACAAATGGGCAGCCAGGGTGAAGAACCATTGTCATAAAGCCCTTTTTGATCTCTTTGTCCCACCTGGGATGGCTCCTAGAGTCAAACTCAGAGCCCTCATGTAGGTCTCACACTTGCCAGCTGGAGAGACTGAACTGATACAATTTTAGAACCCAGACCCCAGAACCAAACTGCTGGGATTTAGTCCTGACTCCACATTTAATAGCTGAGCAACTTTAGGGCAGTCACTTAAGCTCTTTCTGCCTGTCTCTCTATCTGCAAAAGGAGAATGAATATAGTCAGGTATTTGCCTTACAGCATTGTTTTGGAGACTGAGTTAATATTTGTTAAGTGCTTAGAACAGTGGCTGCCACACATAATGTATGATAAAAGCATTTTTTTAGATAAAACAAAATCAGCCTGCATCATCTCCGAATTGTTACTCTATCTTGTCAAGCTGTTTAACCTTTTGTGTACATGCCCGTGCCCGGTTTACAACTGCCCTCTTCTGTCATTCCCACCACACCAAAGCCATTGCTGTCTGCGTCATAGGCACTCACAGTCTGTTAAGTGAACAAAGAAGAAGCAAGAAATAATTCCAAAATATATATAACCTGTTCATTAAAATTAAGACTTGGCTGTGAGTTAATACTTTAAAAAAAAAAAAGTCGTTTAAACAATTTCCACTTATGAACAAAGGTCTTAGGCAGTGGTTGGGATGGGGGGAGAACAGTATCAGTAACAGGAGATGTGTGGCACAAGGAAAAGTCCTGAGTGGTTCTCAAATTGGACAATTCTGATATCTAACTGAGGTTACAGAAGGTCATAAAGTAGGCTGAAGAAAGAAGAGAGGTAGAAGTTCTGAAAAAATACCCAGGTCAGAGGAATAAAAGGCCACAAAAGGCAAACTTACTACTTTATCATTGTGCCTAAGGCAGGCCCAGTCTACATTTCTATTTTGATGACTGATTTGCATACACACTCATATACATTTTAACTCTGAAAGTAGAAGTTCCATATGTGTTTTATTTACTCTCATTTATTTTTTATCTTTACCAGTTGGCCTATTTTTTTTTCTTCACATGACATCAGGAGATCATCATTGCAACAAGCAACTCAGCTTAGAAGCGCTGGGATAACTCCGAAAGAGACATTTGAGACAAGATGTAGAACTTTGTATTAGAGCACAAGAAAATTTGTAATGCACAAATTCGGCGGCCAAAAGATTTCTCTCAAAGGTATGAAAAGATGTCTGTGCTTTATTTTCAAAGAAACCAAGTAAGACGTGGTCCCTGAATCACTGTCTGAACGCAAACAGCATTTGGCTTTGATCTGAGTTGTTGAAAACTATGACCAATTTATCCTGAGGATGCCAAACCATCAGAGAATGTTTTTAAGTCTGGATTTCCATATCAGGATTCTGCTACACACTTTTTCTCTTCATTTCACATTACATAGGGCCAACCCAAAATAGTACTTCCAACAATGGATGTAGTTGGTATGATAATTTCACATCTAGTTACGGGCAAGGGGTAGATGGGCCTTTTTCTTACTGACATGCTCATGTGGCCCAAGAAATATATATAAAAATATAATTGAACAGTAAATGGAATTATTTGATATAATCCCCCTTCTATACTGTATTGATAGACTTCTTAGGCAGACTCAGCCAGTTTCCAAGTGAATGGGGAATACGGAAAATTTCATAAACTCGCTTGTCAAATGAACGTGCCCCAGTGTGCCTCTCCAATCTACCCGAGACACACCTGCTGCCGGCCTTCTTCCTGCTCTCCACCTGGTCCAAGAAGAGTCACTGCCGATTTTTTGAACTTCATTTGCAAACCTAAACCCCAAATATATCCGTTAGTTTCAATGCCGAATCACATTTGCAGTGCCCCTTCCTGCCTCCAAAGCTAAACTATATGTGTGTGAAGGTGCAGACACAGGGGCAACAGATCCAGTCCCATGAGGACATGCACCAGCCATCTTGCAAGCATGTGCGACACACCAAGGACCTCCTACAATGAGCCAATCACCCAGGATTATCCGCTTTTGGGTCTCAGTAGGATTTTTTGGAAAGGTGATGAGGACTTGATCAGCACATACAGTCTCTGAAGCACTTTCCACTCTGCCCACATCCTTCTGAAATAAGTAAATGGGGGTGGTGATGTTGATGTTTTACACTTCTCTACAATTTAGGGCATCTAAATCACCCAAAGGTAGGTATTTGTCTAAAATCATAGTCTGAAGCTAGAGATTTGGACCCATTCTGCATTCAGGGTGCATCTTCAGATTTCAATACAGACAAGGTGTAGAGGATTTGGAGGGCAGTGCACAACTTCTAAGGATGGAAACTTTATAGAAGTGCCTAATCCTAAAGCTAGAGTGTCTTTGCAGGAGTTCTTAATGCTAAGGAGTCTGTGGATAGAAGTGGATACCTTTTGGCCAGGCCTGGTGGCTGATGCCTGTAATCCCAACACTTTGGGAGGCCGAGGCAGGCGGATCACTTGAGCCCCAGAGTTCAAGACCAGCCTGGCCAAGATGGCAAAACCCCATCTCTACTAAAAATACAAAAATTAGCCAGGCATTGTGGCACATGCTTGTAATCCCAGCAACTTGGGAGGCTGAGGCAAAAGAATCACTTGAACTGGAGAGGTGGAGGTTGCAGTGAGCGGAGATAGCACCACTACACTCCAGCCTGGGTGGCAGAGCAAGACCCTGTCTCAAAAAAGTAACTAAATAAATATAAAGTGTTTACCTTTTGTAATCCCATGTATTTCATTTTAGACCTTATTGTGAGAAGCAGTCCACAAGCTTCACCAGACTCCCAAAGGAATCCATTCCACGGTAAGTTACTGACCCCTGCAACTGTCAGGGCCCACTCCCCCTCCCTCCCAAGCCAGAATAACTCTACACCCAGACACCAGATCTGCATCCCCCCAACTCCTACCCCCTACCCTGACTTCCACCGTCTGTCTTCCCCAACAGCAACATGGTGGCCCTGACCCTCCTGCATCAGACTTATCACTGCCCCCGTCTTTTAGAGTCACCTCCCCTGCCTTCTATAAAACACTGTCTTGTCCTGGGAGTTTGGGTTGTATGTTTAAAGACTGTCAGCAGTGGTCGTCTGACAGGGGAGCAGGGGAGGTGGTTAGGTGACAGGAATTTGGTTCCATGATGTCTTCATTTTTAGAGTAAGCCCATTTTACTTAAATGATCAAGAAAACAGAAAAGATCTTTTAAAAATCTATTCTTTTTGTAAGTGGAAACTACATGATGAGAACACACGTACACAAAGAGAAGAACTACAGACACTGGGGTTCACTTGAGGGTGGAGAGTGGGAGTAGGGAGAGGAGCAGAGAAAAATAACTATTGGGTACGAGGCTTAGTATCTGGATCACAAAATAATCTGTACAACAAACCTGCATGACATGAGTTTACCTGTATAACAAACCTGCACATGTACATCTGAACCTAAAATAAACGTTTAAAAAGAAAGAAAGAAAGAAAGAAAGAAAGAAAGAAAGAAAGAAAAGAAAGAAAGAAAGAAAGAAAGAAAGAAAGAAAGAAAGAAAGAAAGAAAGAAAGAAAGAAAGAAAGAAAGAAAGAAAGAAAAAGAAACTTTACATGCTGGGCGTGGTGGCTCACACCTGTAATCCCAGCACTTTGGGAGGCCAAGGCTGGCAGATTACTTGAGGTCAGGAGTTCAAGACCATCCTGGCCAACACGGCGAAACCTCATCTCTACTAAAAATACAAAGAAGAGCCAGGCGGTGGTGCACACCTGGAATCCCAGCTACTGGGGAGGCTGGGGCAGGAGAACCACTTGAACCGGGGAGTGGGAGGTTGCAGTGAGCTGAGATCGCACCACTGCACTCCAGCCTGGGTGACTGAGTGAGACTTTGTCTCAAAAAAAAAAGGAAAAAAAAAAAAAAGAAACTTTCCAATTGTACACATACACAGGCACCCATATGAGCATGCATGTACATACATGCAAATTTTGCCAATAAATTATTTGCAGTATAGTTATACATATGAAAAACAGATCTGCTCTTCCTCCCAATTTCTTCTTGATCGTGCTTGCATTCCTTGTCCTCCTCTCTTCACCTGACTGTGCTGTTACCTTAGGCCTCTTCTATTCTTTCCCTCTCTGTTTTATGGCTCTGCTCACTTCACTGTGGCTTAGTGAAACTGAAGGAGGCCTTGGGGCAGGTGGAGCTGGGTATGCCAGCCCTGAGGGCTGTGTCTCCAGCCAGATCATTTAATCTCTGCTTCTCAGTTTACTCATCCATAGGAAGAGCTAACATTTTGCAGGTGCTTACTCAGGCCAGGCATGTTACATATATTAGTTCATTTAATCCTCACAATAACACTATGAGATTGGTAACGTTAGCCCCACATGCACACACTGAGGTACAGAAAAATTAAATCACTTCCCCAGGATAGACAATGATAGTAGCTCCTCTACTTTTTCTAGTCTTCTGGCTTCAGAGTCTGTCCTTTTAGCACTATGCTATGCTGCTTCTTTGGGGAAGAAAAAAAAGTCTCAAACTGAATTCCACATACCTGTGTAACAGTACTCTTTTGTTGATTAGAGATAACATGGGAGGTTATCTCTAACCTCCCATGTTAGGAGGTTGGACATACAGAATGCCCGGCACATAGTAGGTCTAGCTGTCATCACACTCCTCTAATGAGCATCACCCTAAGCTTCCTCCGCACAACTCCGTTAACTCTGGCAAGTGTGTCTGCTTCCATAGCCCACAGGAATCTTAGTTTGAGCAGCTGTCTTCTTTCTGAGCCATTGCTGCTCCCTCTTCAGCCATTCTGCTCACTGTGCCACCTCCCCCCTCCATCTCACCCTGCCTGCTTTCTGGATGTTTCTGGCATCAGCTCCCATTGTTCAGAACCCATCTCCTCCCACCACCCAACTTGAGGTCCTCAGTTCTCTCAGCCAGACCAGTTCGCTAACCTCCTCATGGGTCTGCTGGCCTCCAGTCTCTCCCCACACAAATTTGGCTGACATGCAGTTGTCAGATTAATGGTCCTGGATGTGACTCTTTGATCTTGGACCTTGATTTTTCTCTCTGGCAGTGTCCCCTGCCCAATACTCTGTTCTTGAGTCAAAATGGACTAGTTACTAGAGTCTCCAAACACACCTTGAGTTTCACCTCTGCTGAGATGCCCTTCCTAGGCCAATCTCCCACCTTAAGATCAAGTTCCAATGCCAGCTCCTCCCACAGCCTTCCCTGGGAGTCTCAAGTGCACTTGGACTTCCTCTCCCTTGCATTTTGCACTGGGTGTGTGTTGTGGGAGGTAGGGGATCAGTGAGCATGGTCTTTTCCACCTCTAACTGATTTATAAGGTCTTACACAGGCTTGGGCCTCAATATTTATTAAAAATATAAATGTGTAAATGGGAAAAACTGAAGTCCAGAAAGATTCACTGACAAAATCAATAAATCAGGTAGTTGAGAGATGGCATTACATAAAAATGTAGTTAGCCATATTGCCTGAGTTTAAGCCAACTCTAGCATTTATTAGCTGGTGTTACCTGGGGCAAGTAACTTAACCTTTGTGTGCCTCAGTTTTCTCAGCAGCAATGTGGGAATAATAATAGTACTTATCTCATAGGATGGTCATGAGGATTAAGTGAATTAATACTTATAAAATGTTCAAAATGGTACTTAATACATTGTAAGCACTCAAATGTTAGCTAGTTTTTTTTTTTTTTTTTTTTCATTAATGGCAGGACCCGAATTAGAATCAAGAACCCTTGACTTCCAGTCCAGTGCTCTTTCTCCCAGGCTCCATGTCTTGGCACTGTGTAGCTACCTGCCACTCAATGCTCTCTGTTTCCTCAGTGTCCTTACTCTTTGTTCAACTTCCCTACTCCATGCAAAAAAGATGCATGCACATGATATACGTTTGCATATGCATATACATTCAAGTCAATAGGTAAATACTGCTTTTTCCATTTAAGGTAGTCTAGAACTTTGATGATGCTATGTGGTCTTCAGTCAAAAAAAAAGAAAGAAAGTAGGGGATTCTCTGTCACCCACAGTGCAGGATAAGCCTCTTACAAGAAAAGAAACAGCTATGGAGGCTTTCATGTCTTCTCTAGTTCCAAGATACTTCCACTAGCAGTTTCTGAAAAGCCACCATGACAGGTCAGAACTCACATGGAAAAGAACGCTGATTTTTCTGGAGCCAGGCAGAACTGGGTTTAGATGTCAACTTTCTCATTCATTAGCTCTGGGGGTTTGGGCAAGTTCCTTTAACCTCTGTCCCTGAGCCTTCATAGGGCTGTGGGCAGAATGGTTGAACCAATTTTCAAAAGGCATTAAGCTCAGTGCCAGGCACCCAGCAAACCCTGCTGTTAGCTCGATTCCTTTGGGATGAGTAGTGCTGGAACTCTCAGGGATTCAGTGCTGCTGAGGGTGAAAATGGGAAGCCTCGAAAGCCAGTTTGCCAAGACCATAGCTTGTGGAGCCATTCCCTAGCCCAGCTGCTGAAGGAATATTTCCTCTCTACCCTTGGGGTCCTTCCACTCTCTCCTGCTGCTCTGTGTACTGACTCAACCAGAGTGTCTTTTCTCGGAGATACAACTCCCACCAAAGAGAAGAGAAAGAAGTCTAATTTCGGATCTCAGTTAATTTGGGAAATGGACTTTCTCACACTTAAAATCATGTGTCCCAGATGCATTTCCTAGTGAAAGAAACAAAGCTCGTCATCTTGTCAGTCTCTAGTGCACTTTTCAAGTTGACCCAACATGATATTGAGAGGACAAGCGATCATGCCTATCTCCTACACAAGAAGCCTGAGACTGAATGGTTTGCCGGGAGACTCTGGGGTCCTTACTGTTAGTATCTCAGGGCTTGATCACTCAGTCCATGTTCTAAAACTCGATATGCGATGACACTTTTCTAAATGCTCTCCATTTAATAGTAAGTTTAAGTTTTATTTTTAAATAAAATGAACCTCTATTTTTTTAAAGCCTTTAAATTGATTCAAACCCTTCTAAAACAGAGTTAATTCCTAAACTTCACCCTCTGCCGCCTACATGCCTTAGAAATACAACTGTCTTTAGATCTCATGTTGCAGAACCATAATTTTACATAACAGCATTCAACCAAATATTGGTTCTGTTATTTTCCACACCAAGCCTGTTGATACTTTGTGCAATGAAAGAGTTTTCAATGGAAAACTTTTCATGGAAGACATACACTCAGAACACCTCTCTCTGTGTGGCTACATTCTCATGAACTTCCCCGTGAAACACAGTGGGGACTGCAGACAACCTCCCTGGGTCTTCTGGGGCCAACCTCTGTGAGATACCTGCTCTTAGCCAAACCAAGAGGGAGGTTCCTGGAAGGAGAAAGGTTGACTTGGGCTGTCAGTAGGTGGCGCGCGTTCCCCAGCATTAGCCCTGACCCTAGCTCAGAGGTACCTGGACATGTTCTTCCAGGTATGGGCTTCTAGAATGCAGACCTCTTAGACCAGAAATCTCATGTTACCTCTTGGGATGCTGTTGCCCTGAAACACCAAGTTGTTCACAAAACTCTGCTACTCTAAATTTTAGAAAGGAAGCAGGATATTACGTATTGTATTTTTAAAATAAAACACATTCTTATCTGGGATGATCACAATGGAAATTTTAAATACATACATATATATGTATGTATGTATATGCCATTCCCCTTTATGAAGCATACATCACACCTCCCCTAATGCCACCGTCAGTCTATCCTCAACAAAAAAGATTTCTCCAACTTTTTCTGGTTTTGGAAGAGAGGGTAGGATTCCTACAAGCTAAATTCTAAAGAATAATCATTAAACTCATATAGCTACCTTTGCAAATCTGATGATTGCTCACATAACCCCTTCACAGATTCTCCCATAAGGTCCCACAACTTGTTTTTTGTTTAAAATACATCTTCATTTTTTGTGGGTCCTTAACTGGACTGACTTTATTGCAAGTCAACAGATATTTTAGCAGCTCCTACTATTTGCTAGGGACAAAGTAGTACAGTAGGTCCTTACATATCACCATTTCATTCAACATCATTTTGTGATAACATTGATGAGAAAAACAAAATCAGTTCCTGGCCAGATCTACTGTGTGGAGTGTGTATGTTCTCCACATGTCTATATGGGTTTTCTCTGGGTACTCTGGTTTCCATCCACACCCCAAAGTGTGCATGCTAGGTGAATCAGCATGTCTAAATGGTCCCAGTGCGAGTAAGTATGGGCATGTGTGTGAGTGTGCCCTGAGATGGGACGGCAGCCTGCCCAGAGTTGGTTCCTGCCTTGCACCCTGAGCTGCTGGGATAGGCTTCGACCATCTGCAGCCCTGAACTGGAATAAGCAGGTAAATAATTATCTTATTTATTTTTATTAATCTTTTAAAAATGTATGCATAGCTCACATTTATTTCAGTGTTTAATATAAGAAGTGTTTGTGGTCTTTATTTAGAAGTTTTTGTGACCAGAAAACCATCGTAGGAACTTAACTCTTGTTTATATCCATTAGCCGTTGGTAACATTGGTTTTTTAATATGTTGTTTTGCTTAAAGTCACAATGTCTAAGAACCTATTGACAATGTTAAGTGAAGACTTGCTGTCCCTTCAAGGAGATTAATCTAGTTGAAAGATGAGGATGCTTGAGCAGGGCACTTAGAATAAAGAAAAGATAGTCTTTGATATCATATTGGCTAAGAAAAAAGAGAATGTATTCTGTGCCTTTCAACGACAAGGTTAAGCTCAAAATATATTCTTGCGTACTTTAAGTACTGGTCTTCACATCAGAAATGAGGTAGAGATCAAGTTCTCTTGTACTTAACCTGTGACCCAAGCTACCCTCATCAGTCCTTGGCACAGCCTTTCCTTACCCATGCAGTGGCTTCTCAGTGAAATCTTCCCAATAGTTTTTTACAGTACTGATGCCTATCCTAAAGATTCTGATTTAATCACTGTGGGATGCAGCCCCCACACACATTTCCCCGAGACATTCTTCTTGCAGCCACACTTGAGAACCACTGCTTTAAAGGCATTTGTAATTGTTATGTCTTTAGGAAGCAGATGTCTTTTTAAAAATATCAGTCTAAAGAAGACACAAAATCCCTATGAAATAACAATGGCAAAAAAATGCTCAAGTGAGTATAAAACATTTTAGATTACCTATTGCTTAAGATTATTCATCCTTTTATATGATACCTATTTTCATTAGTCACAGATTCTAAATGGATCTTTTTTAAAAATCAGCAGGTTGATCACAGAGGTGGTCTACAGAAAAAATTAAGAGAAAAAATGAGCAGGCATTGTTCAAGTTCCTTCTATGTGAAACATTTATGAAGCTCAGAATTTATTTATTGTTCATTTTGTCTAGGACCTGAAGAATTCAAACCATTGAGAGTGAATGAAGTAGCACATGTAAAAAAGTACTTTGTAAACTTTAAGCTGCCAAGCAGATGGAAGTTATTATCAATAACCTTCTTCAGCCTTACTCAAGCCAAGGGAATTGTTCCTTGTGTGATTGATGATAAATAATATTAAAATAGCACATCTACACGGTAAAATCTTTGTGAAGATATACTTAGAAAGAACATGTGTATAATGTGAGAAAAGTAACTAGAAAAATTATAGAAACTGGGGAATGTCAAAATAAGTTATTTCAGCAGCTGGGAAAGGAGGAAGCATGTTTTAAAATGCATGCTTTGAACAAATGTACTGGTATTCTTGGGAGCCGGGGCACTCTCTGCGGGAGAGGTGGTGGGTGGAGGGCAGTTACAATGATGGAAAGTGGGGAGGTAAGGAAGAGTTCTCTTGTGTTTGATTGGAATTCGAGGGGCCAGGATGAACCCACAAATTTAAAGAAATGTATATTTCCCAGTTCTATTCACTAAAAGCACCTAGAATCAGTGACATCTCAGTAGTCGTGAGCATACCTAGGGCCCAGAGTTTCATTTCTGAATACATCCCCCACTGAAAGGAAGCAGGGCCCCTTGGATAAATGGCTTATTCCAGGGCTAGGGCAGGGAAAGTACAAAGTGAGCCGTACGCATCTTGTGACAGAAAGCAAACCCTCAAAAATATAAGGGGCAGTGTCAAAATAACATAGGAGCCAGCTTGAAAGAGCTCCCTCTGGCCAATTATGGGCAATTTTAGCATCAAAATAACAATGATAAGTTATAAAACATTGGCAGCAAAAAGAGTCCAGATGTTCAGAGATAAAAAATATATATAAATAAGTAAATAATGGGGAAGATAAACCTCTTTTTTACAGCGAAATGCTAACAAACATAGAAGAAATATTTGTTTTAAAAATCACAAACTTGCAGCCTCTGCAGTAATAACAAATTAAGATGACAGTCTTCAATAGATGCTAAAACTATTAGGTGAAAGTTTGTTGGTGAACAGGATATTTTCGGAGCCTCAAAATATCTCCCCACAGATTACTTGCTGATTGCAAAGGGGGGAAGTTCCTGTACAGTGGGTTCATCAAAGTGACATCGTGTGCCTCCCGGAGTGAGCTGCTGAGGACACAACAGTACTTACATGGTATTCCTGCCAAAAATGCACAACCTGAATCTAATCATAAGGAAACGATCAAGCAAACTCAATTGGAAGGGCATTCTGTAAAACAGCTGGCCTGTACTCTTCAAAAATGTCAATGTCATGAAAGACATGAGGAACCATTCTAGGGTAAAGGAGACAAAATATACATGACAACAAAATGAAATGAGTGATCTCAGCTGGATTCTGAATGAGAAAAAAAATCACAAAATTGAATATTAACTGTATATTAGGTAATGGTATTGTATTGATCCTGAATTTGATGATCATATTGTGGTTATGTTAGAAAATATCACTGTACGTAGGGGCAAAATACTAAAGTTTTGTGGTCATTATATCCATTTCTCCCTCTCAAATGATCCAGATGGGGGAGCAGGAAGAAACAGAACCCAAATGTGGCAAAATGCTAACAATTGGTGAATCTGGGTGAAGGTACATGGAAGCTCATTATTCTATTCTTGCAACTTTTCTTAGAACTTGACGTTTTTCTAAGAAATGATTTTAAACATTTTTAAATGACGTTTTAAAATTTATTATGTTTTGGTAAAATCAAAATACTAAAACTTTTTTTTCCCCTAGAAACAGGTTCTTCTTCTGTCACCAAGGCTGGAATGCAGTGGCATGATCACAGCTCACTGTCACCTCAAACTCCTGGGCTCAAGTGATCCTCCTGCCTCACCCTCTTAAGTAGCTAGGACTACAGATGTTCACCACCACACCTGGCTAATTTTATTTTGGGAGGTAGAGACAGGGTCTCACTATGTTGCCCAGGATGGTTTTGAACTCTGCCCTCAAGCTATCCTCTGCCTCAGTCTCCCACTAGTACCTCTTAAAATGTTATCAGAAAATTTCTACCCCAATAACATTATTGAAATATGCTTGATCAGTCATATGAGTAAACTAAATATTAATGAATGATTTAGAACCATAATTCTAATCTGGCTCTGCATGGCTCACAGATTTGGTGTTTTTTTTTTTTTTTTTTTTGGCCTATAGAATGGTCCTTATAGTAGGTTAGTAGGGGTGGGGTGTGGGTGTGTGTGTGTGTGTGTGTGTGTGTGTGCGCGCGTGCGCGCATAAGAGTCAAATTAGTTGTTAAGTAAGAAACATAAAAATCATGATTTTCAGCTTCTTTTGAAAAATCAAAAGCTGCCAACCTTTGGCTTCCCAACGGGCTTATCTGAGTCACAGCCACCCTGCTTTTGACATGTCATGTTTTTTATAGGTCACCAAATTCCTTTCCATTCTGAATGTCTCTGAATGTCCCCCTGACCCTGCATGCTTCATTCACTCCAGTTACCTGCCTAGCCCCTAAAAGAGTTTGAGTTTGTGAGCTGACTTTTAGATAATAAAGAATAAAGAGGAAAGTAAGACCATCACCTCTGGAAGGGAGTTGAGAAGGAGGTGGGACTGAAAAGGCATCTTCAGTTCACTATGCCTCAGACTGAATTCTTAGTTTCCCCTTCCTGACCCATCCCCACTTCATTGCCAAGCCAGAAACCTAGGAATTTATCCTTGACATCTTTCTCTCTGTCAATACATCTATCAAATCTATTTCTAAATTCTGTATATTTTACTTCTTAAATATTCTCAAATCTGTCTATTTATCTCTATTTCCAACACAAAACCCATCATCACCCATCATTACTATTGCCACCATCACTACCTCCATCATCATCACCACCATCACCACCACTACTACTATCTCTACTATCACTACCAGCACCACAGGAACCATCACCATCATTATCACTACTATTAGTTTCAGCACCATCACCACACTATTCCAAGCACCCAGTATTATATTATGTCTAAGAAGGCTTCCTAAGTGGTCCATCCATATTCATTCTGGTCTCTCTTCAATCTGATCATTACATTGAAGGCAGATAAGTTTTTTCAAAATGCAAGTTTTGAAAGTCTGCCTCTTGCTTGAGCATTTTTCAATGGCTCCCACAGCTCTCGAGATAAAAGGAAAATTGCTTGAAAAGGCTGCAAGTCTCTGCTTGGTCTGTACCCCAGCCATCTCTGCAGCCTTATTTCCCACCTTTCCCTACTCTGCTCTTCTATTCCAGCCATCCTGCTAGTCTTTAAGTCCCCAGTACTCAGCATGGTCTCTCCTTTTTTAAAAATCTCAGGTGCCTAGAATTGGATTAATCATAATCCTTGGTTTATGCCATGCTATTAAATTACCCAATGCATGGTCTTCCCTATTTGTGTAATTAACATAAGACAATGAATATTTCAGAACTCCCCACCCACCCACCCCAGTATCTAGAGCATTACCAATAATTTACATGTCACTTTGTGAACCTCCCATTTTTTCTCTGCTATCCCTCCTCCAAAGGTAACTACCATCCCTGCATTTTGTGTTTAGTTTTATTGGCAGTTTTGTTTTGTTTTGTTTTAGACAAAGTCTCACTGTCCAGGCTGGAGTGCAGTGGCATGATATCATCTCACTGCAGCCTCCACCTCCCGAATTCAAGTGATTCTCATGCCTCACCCTCCCGAGTAGCTGGGATTATAGGTGTGGACCACCACATCCAGTATATTTTTTTTTTCACATTTTTTTTATTATGCTTTAAGTTCTAGGGTACATGTGTACAATGTGCAGGTTGGTTACATATGCATACATGTGCCGTGTTGGTGTGCTGCACCCATTAACTCATCATTTTCATGAGGTATTTCTCCTAATGCTATCCCTCTGCCATCCCCCCACCCCATGACAGGCCCCCATGTATGATGTTCCCCGCCCTGTGTCCAAGAGTTCTCATTCTTCAATGCCCACCTATGAGTGAGAACATGTGGTGTTTAGTTTTCTGTTATTGCAATAGTTTGCTCAGAATGATGATTTTCAGTTTCATCCATGTGGCTACAAAGGACATGAACTCATCCTTTTTTATAACTGCATAGTATTCCATTGTATATATGTGCCATATTTTCTTAATCCAGTCTATCATCAATGGACATTTGGGTTGGTTCCAAGTCTGTGATGTTGCAAATAGTGCCACAATAAACATATGTGTGCATGTGTATTTATAGTAGCATGATTTATAATCCTTTCGGTATATACCCAGTAATGGGATGGCTGGGTCAAATGGTATTTCTAGTTCTAGATCCCTGAGGAATTGCGACACGTCTTCCACAGTGGTTGAACTAGTTTACACTCCCACCAACAGAGTAAAAGCATTCCTATTTCTCCACATCCTCTCCAGGATGTTTCCTGACTTTTTAATGATCGCCATTCTAACTGGTATGAGATGGTATCTCATTGTGGTTTTGATTTGCATTTCTCTGATGACCAGTGATGATGAGCATTTTTTCATGTGTCCATTGGCTGCATATATATCTTCTTTTGAAAGTGTCTGTTCATATCCTTTGCCCACTTTTTGATGGGGTTGTTTGATTTTTTCTTGTAAATTTGTTTAAGTTCTTTGTAGATTCTGGATATTAGCCCTCTGTCTGATGGGTAGATTGCAAAAATTTTCTCCCATTCTGTAGATTGCCTGTTCACTCTGATGGTAGTTTTTTTGCTCTGCAGAAACTCTTTAGTTTAATTAGATCCCATTTGTCTACTTTGATTTTTGTTGCCATTGCTTTTGATGTTTTAGTCATGAAGGCATTGCCCATGCCTATGTCCTGAATAGTATTGCCTAGGTTTTCTTCTAGAGTTTTTATGGTTTTAGGTCTAACATTTAAGTCTTTAATCCATCTTGAATTAATTTTTGTATAAGGTGTAAGGAAGGGATCCAGTTTCAGCTTTCTACATATGGCTAGCCAGTTTTCCCAACACCATTTATTAAATAGGGAATCCTTTCCCCATTGCTTGTTTTTGTCAGGTTTGTCAAAGATCAGATGGTTGTAGATGTGAGGTGTTATTTCTGAGGCCTCTGGTCTGTTCCAGTGGTCTACATCTCTGTTTTGGTACCAGTACCATGCTGTTTTGGTTACTGTAGCCTTGTAGTATAGTTTGAAGTCAGGTAGCGTGATGCCTCCAGCTTTGTTCTTTTGGCTTAGGATTGTCTTGGCAATGCAGGCTCTTTTTTGGTTCCACATGAACTTTAAAGTAGTTTTTCCAGTTATGTGAAGAAAGTCATTGGTAGCCTGATGGGTATGGCATTGAATCTATAAATTACCTTGGGCTGTATGACCATTTTCACAATATTGATTCTTGCTATCCATGAGCATGGAATGCTCTTCCATTTGTTTGTGTCCTCTTTTATTTCGTGGAGCAGTGGTTTGTAGTTCTCCTTGAAGAGGTCCTTCACATCCCTTATAAGTTTTATTCCTAGGTATTTTATTCTCTTTGTAGCAATTGTGAATGGGATCTCACTCATGATTTGGCTCTCTGTCTGTCATTGGTGTATAAGAATGCTTGTGATTTTTGCACATTGATTTTGTATCCTGAGACTTTGCTGAAGTTGCTTATCAGCTTAAGGAGATTTTGGGCTGAGACGATGGGGTTTTCTAAATATACAATCATGTCATCTGCAAACAGGGACAATTTAACTTCTTTTCCTAATTGAATACTCTTTATTTATTTCTCTTGCCTGATTTCCCTGGCCAGAACTTCCAACACTATGTGGAATAGGAGTGGTGAGAGAGGGCATCCCTGTCTTGTGCCAGTTTTCAAAGGGAATGCTTCCAGTTTTTGCCCATTCAGTATGATATTGGCTGTGTGTTTGTCATAAATAGCTCTTATTATTTTGAGATACATTCCATCAATACCTACTTTATTGAGAGTTTTTAGCATGAAGCGCTGTTGAATTTTGTTGAAGGCCCTTGCTGCATCTATTGAGATAATCATGTGGTTTTTGTCTTCAGTTCTGTTTATGTGATGGATTACGTTTATTGATTTGTGAATGTTGAACAAGCCTTGCATCCCAGGAATGAAGCCAATTTGATCTTGGTGGATAAGCTTTTTGGTGTGCTGCTGGATTTGGTTTGCCAGTATTTTATTGAGGATTTTCGCAGCAATGTTCATCAGGGATATTGGCCTACAATTCTCTTTTTTTGTTGTTTCTCTGCCAGACTTTGGTATCAGGATGATGCTGGCCTCATAAAATGAGTTAAGGAGGATTCCCTCTTTTTCTATTGATTGGAATAGTTTCAGAAGGAATGGTAGCAGCTCCTCTTTGTACCTCTGGGATAATTCAGCTGTGAATCCATCTGGTCCTGAACTTGTTTTGGCTGGTAGGCTATTAATTATTGCCTCAATTTCAGAGCCTGTTATTGGTCTATTTAGAGATTCAACTTCTTCCTGGTTTAGTCTTGAAAGGGTGTATGTGTCCAGGAATTTATCCATCTCTTCTAGATTTTCTAGTTTATTTGCATAGAGGTGTTTATAGCATTATCTGATGGTAGTTTGTATTTCTGTGAGGTCAGTGGTGATATTCCCTTTATCATTTTTTATTGCGTCCATTTGATTCTTCTCTCTTTTATTCTTTATTAGTCTTGCTAGCAGTCTATAATTTTGTTGATCTTTTCAAAAAAACAGCTCCTGGATTCACTGATTTTTTGAAGGGTTTTATGTGTCTCTATCTCCTTCAGTTCTGCTCTGATCTTAGTTATTTCTTGACTTCTGCTAGTTTTTGAATGTGTTTGCTCTTGCTTCTCTAGTTCTTTTAACTGTGATGTTAGGGTGTCAATTTTAGATCATTCCTGCTTTCTCTTGAGGGCATTTAGTGCTACACATTTCCCTCTACACACTGCTTTAAATGTGTCCCAGAGATTCTGATACGTTGTGTCTTTGTTCTCATTGGTTTCAAAGAACACCTTTTTTTCTGCCTTTATTTGGTTATTTACCCAGTAATCATCCAGGAGCAGGTTGTTCAGTTTCCATGTAGTTATGCAGTTTTGAGTGTGTTTCTTAATCCTGAGTTCTAATTTGATTGCCCTGTGGTCTGAGAGACAGTTTGTTATGATTCCTGTTCTTTTACATTTGCTGAGTAGTGCTTTACTTCCAACTATGTGGTCAATTTTGGAATAAGTGCAACGTGGTGCTGAGAAGAATGTATATTCTGTTGATTTTGGGTGGAGAGTTCTGTAGATGTCTATTAGGTCTGCTTGGTTCAGAACTGAGTTCAAGTCCTGGATATCCTTGTTAACCTTCTGTCTCATTGATCTGTCTAATATTGACAGTGGGGTGTTAAAGTCTCCCATTATTATTGTGTAGGAGTCTAAGTCTCTTTTTAGGTCTCTCAGGACTTGCTTCATGAATCTGGGTGCTCCTGTATTGGGTGCACATACATTTAGGATAGTTAGCTCTTCTTATTGAATTGATCCCTTTACCATTATGTAATGGCCTTCTTTGTCTCTTTCGATCTTTGATGGTTTAAAGTCTGTTATATCAGAGACTAAGATTGCAACCCCTGCTTTTTTTTGTTTTCCATTTGCTTGGTAGATCTTCCTCCATCCCTTTATTTTGAGCCTATGTGTGTCTCTGCACATGAGTTGGGTCTCCTGAATACAGCACACTGATGGGTCTTGACTCTTTATCCAATTTGCCAGTCTGTGTCTTTCAACTGGGGCATTTAACCCATTTACATTTAAGGTTAATATTGTTATGTGTGAATTTGATCCTGTCATTATGATGTTAGCTGGTGATTTTGCCCATTTGTTGATGCAGTTTCTTCCTAGCATCGATGGCCTTTACAATTTGGCATGCTTTTTGCAGTGGCTGGTACCAGCTGTTCCTTTCCATGTTCAGTGCTTCCTTCAGGAGCTCTTGTCAGAAAGGCCTGGTTGTGACAAAATCTCTCAGCATTTGCTTGTCTGTAAAGGATTTTATTTGTCCTTCACTTATGAAGCTTAGTTTGGCTGGATATGAAATCCTGGGTTGAAAATTATTTTCTTGAAGAATGTTGAATATTGGCCCTCACTCTCTTCTGGCCTGTAGAGTTTCTGCTGAGAGATCTGCTGTTGGTCTGATGGGCTTCCCTTTGTGGGTAACCCAACATTTCTCTCTGGCTGCCCTTAGCACTTTTTCCTTCATTTCAACCTTGGTGAATATGACAATTATGTGTCTTGGGGTTGCTCTTCTCAAGGAGTATCTTTGTGGTGTTCTCTGTATGTCCCGAATTTGAATGTTGGCTTTCCTTTCTAGGTTGGAGAAGTTCTCCTGGTTAATATCCTGAAGAGTGTTTTCCAGCTTGGTTCCATTCTCCCTGTCACTTTCACGTACACCAATCAAACGTAGATTTGGTCTTTTCACATAATCCCATATTTCTTGGAGGCTTTGTTCATTTATTTTTACTTTCTTTTCTCTAAACTTCTCTTCTCACGTCATTTCATTAATTTGATCCTCAATCACTGATACCCTTTCTTCCACTTGATTGAATCAGCTATTGAAGCCTGTGCATGTGTCATGAAGTTCTCATGCTATGGTTTTCAGCTCCATCAGGTCATTTAAGGTCTTCTCTACACTGTTTATTCTTATTAGCCATTCGTCTTATCTTTTCTCAGAGTTTTTAGCTTCCTTGCGATGGGTTCAAACATCCTCCTTTAGCTCATAGAACTTTGTTATTACTGACTTTGTGAAGCCTACTTCTGTCTACTCGTCAAAGACATTCTCCGTCCTGCTTTGTTCTGTTGCTGGCGAAGAGCTGCAATCCTTTGGAGGAGAAGGGGCACTCTGGTTTTTAGAATTTTCAGCTTTTCAGCTCTGATTTCTCCCCATTTTTGTAGTTTTATCTACCTTTGGTCTTTGATGATGGTGACCTACAGTTGGGGTTTTGGTGTGGATGTCCTTTTTCTTGATGGTGATGTTATTCCTTTCTGTTGTCAGTTTTCCTTCTAAGAGCCAGGTCCATCAGCTGCAGGTCTGCTGGAGTTTGCTGGAGGTCCACTCCAGACCCCTTTTGCCTGGTTATCACCAGCAGAGGCTGCAGAACAGCAAATATTGCAGAACAGTAAATATTGCTGCCTGATCCTCCCTCTGGAAGCTTTGTCTCAGAGGGGCAGCCGGCTGGATGAGATGTCAGTCGGCCCCTACTGGGAGGTGTCTTCAAGTTAAGCTACATAGGGGTCAGGGACCCACTTGAGGGGGCAGTCAGTCCATTTTCAGAACTCAAACACCAAGCTGGGAGAACCACCACTCTCTTCAGAGCTATCAGACAGGGATGTTTAAGTCTGCAGAAGTTTCTGCTGCCTTTTGTTCAGCTATGCCCTGCCCCCAGAGGTGGAGTCTACAGAGGCAGGTGGGCCTGCTGAGCTGCAGTGGGCTCCACCCAGTTCGAGCTCCCCTGCTGCTTTGTTTGCCTACTCAAGCCTCAGCAATGGCGGACTCCCCTCCCCCAGCCAGGCTTGCTGCCTCACAGTTCAATCTCAGACTTGCAGTGAGCAAGGCTCCGTGGGTGTGGGACCCTCTGAGCCAGGCGTGGGATATAATCTCCTGGTGTGCCGTTTGCTAAGACTGTTGGAAAAGCGTAGCGTTTAGGTGGCAGTGTCCTGATTTTCCTAGTACAGTCTGTCACAGCTTCCCTTGGCTAGGAAAGGGAAATTCCCTGACCCTTTGTGCTTCCCAGGACAGGCAACGCCCCACCCTGCATTGCTACACCCACTTTCCAACCAGTCCCAATGAGATAAACCAGGTACCTCAGTTGGAAATGCAGAAATCACCCATCTTCTGTGTCAATCACACTGGGAGCTGCAGACCAAAGCTGTTCCTATTTGGCCATCTTGAGATTATGATCCACATCTGGTAAATTTTTGTATTTGTAGTACAGATATTTGTAGTACAGCAATTTTGCCATGTTGGTCAGGCTGGTCTCAAACTCCTGAACTCAGGTGATTTGCCTGCCTCGGCCTCCCAAAGTGCTGTTTTATTTTATCACATATATTTATATATGTAAACAACATATTGTTCCATTTTCCTTGCTTTTAAACTTCATAAGAAGAGTATTATGCTGTGTATAGTCTCTAGAACTTGCTTTTTTCCACCCAATGTTATGTTGTCCATATTCATCCATTTAGCTGTATATAGCAGGGATTCATTCACTTATATTACTGTGTAATATTCCATTATGTGAATGCCTTCCTGCCTGCAATGCTTTCTGTCTTCTTAACCTATTTAACTCCTACTTACCTCTCAGATCTCAGCTTGGGTGTCATTTCTTCAGGAGATATTTTCTGACCTTCATAACTAGGTCAAACTCCCTTATTTATTATAGACCTTCAAAGCATCATGTATGTCCCCTCTGTGGTCATTACCACCAGAGCAGCCTCACATTTGCATGCTTGTATGATTGGGACCTATCTCCTCCACTTGACTGGAAGCTCCTTAAAGGCAGAACCATGTCTATTTTGATTGCTATTAAATCCTCAGCCTTTAGCACATCATAGGGGCTCAGCAGAAGTTGTTTGAATGAATCATGAAAAGAAGCATTTATCTCTACTATTCAGTACATCTAACTAAACATATTAAGAAATAAGTAACTGTGAAACCACTCTCTCTGCATGACTTTCTTATATTTTTAGCACCATCGTCATTCTTTCATTTACTCAATCTCAAAAATTTTGATATTAGGTCTGTTTCTGGTCTTTTTGTGACCCTTCACATCTGTTCATTTGCTCACCTTTGTTAATTCTTCTTTGAAAACGGTGCTTGTCTCAATATGCCATCTCAACCCTACGTAACTCCTGCACACATAACTCATATTTAGAAGAGCTGCATTTTATGTTTCCTAAACTGTGCATGATAATTTCCCATCACTTTATCTTTATTTGTGCTGTGCCCTCTTCTGAAAATGGCTACATAAAGCTTGGTGTTTTTATTTTAAAGATCACTTCATAGTGATGCTGAGAGCTTAGGATGTTGACTTCTCCTATAGGCTGAGGATGTGGAGTCATGACCCTTGCCACTTATTTTCAGTGTCATCTTAGATAAGTTACTTAACTTCTTTCGACCTCAGTATTTTCATCAGTAAAATGGAATTGACAATAACATCTGCCCTAGACACCTCACAGGATTGTTTTGAGAACCATATGAGATAAAACAGGTGAAAAGTTCTTTGTCAACAGTAAGAGACAATACACATTAGTTATATTATGGTAGTTATTATTATGATTCGTATTCTTCCTTGATGATTTCAAACTCTTTCTCCTCCTCTTGCACATAAGTTTGGCAGCAGATTTGGATTCTGAAATATCTTCTCATAAAGAGACTGAGGTCAATGTGAACACATAGTCCAGGATTCAAATAAATCACTAAGAAAAATGCAAGGAAGCGGGAAGTCTGCCAATGACTCAGCAAGCACCATTTTCTGTAAATCACTTGATTTGCTTTGTACTATTTTCTGTAAGTCATTTGATTTGCTTTGGCTCTGAGTGACTTGTTTCAAGTTTCCAAAAATAAAATAAAATAAAATAATCACTTCTATCATCATTTTCTTACCTTGCTTTAAAAACTAAAAGTTGTACCCCTACGACCTTGGGTAGATTCTTTATATGCTGAATGGCAGCTAACATTTACTGAGAACTTACTCTGTGCTGGATAATATATCAAATACTTTCATTTAATCCTCAACAACAGCCTGATGCTGTAGGTACTATTTTTGTCCACAGTTAATTGCTGAGACCACAGAATCACTCAGAAATTAAATAATTTTTCCAGGACACACAGCTGGTAAGTCCTCAAACTGGGACCTGAACCCACCTGGTATTTCTATAAAGCCCATAGCTGCACCCAACTCTCTACCCTTGAATGCATAAATGTGAGTTTTCCAAGCTGCAAATACAATCACATTTTTTCTACTGTATGTTTTACATTTGAGGCTAGCACAGGACCTATTCTCGGGCTGTTTATGTGTTCTTGATGAGTGACAAGTTCCCCCTGAAACCACTTAAAAAGGGTAGAGTACCCCTTAATGTGGTGACTAGAACCCTGAAAAATGTGCTAGGGCATAATGTTTGGACAAACATGAAAGAAATAAAGGTCTAAGGAACAACATACAGTTCATCTTTAAATCAGCATTTGTGACAGACTTTCAGAGCCCACTGAAATTTTTCACTAAGCCCACTTCCCTCAAAACCATCCCTACTTCACCTTCCAGTTGTTCTCGATTCCCCTATGATTCTTCCCTTTCCTGCAAAATATCCACATTTCTACTAATAACCTCCAGGATTCCTTTTCTACTTTCTTTTAACCTTCACTAGCACTAGAACCAGACAAGGTACACTTGGGATTCACGTCCACCTGGAGTTTGAGTCAAAATCAACTCCCTTTTTTAAAGATATATATCATGTTTGGTTTTATTTTTTCATCTATCAAAGTAATCTTGCTCATGATGTGAAGCTTGAGAAATAAAGGATAAAAAGATACATGAAATCAACCTAAATGTCCATCAATGATAGACTGGATAAAGAAGATGTGGTAAATGTGCACCGTGGAATACTATGCTGCCAAAAAAAGAACAAGATCGTATCCTTTGCAGGGGCATGGATGGTGCTGGGAGCCATTATCTTTAGCCAACCAACACAGAAACAGAAAACCAAATATTGCATGTTCTTACTTATAGGTGGCAGCTAAATGATGAGAACACATGCACACATACAGGGAATAACACATCCTGGGACCTACCAGAGGGTGGAAGGTGGGAGGAGGGAGAGGATCAGGAACAATAACTAATGGGTACCAGGCTTAATGCCTGGGTGACAAAATAATCTGTACAGCAAACCCCCAAGACACAAGTTTACCTACGTAACAAACCTGCACTTGTACCTCTGACCTTAAGATCAAAGGTTTTTTTTTCTTTTTTTAAAAAAAAGAATAAAAAGATGCTCTAGACATAGGGGCTATGTCCCAGTTACCTGTGTCCACAGAGCTTAACAGAGTGCCCAGCACTTGCAGAAGCTCTATAAATGTTTCTGAGGAATGAATTTGTCACAGACTTGTGAGCATTCATTGCCAATGTTCTCCATTGCTGCTGTGCTCTCAGGGATCAGGGGATTTCCCACTTGTCAGAAATAATTGCTGGGCACTTTCAGGATACAGAACACTCAAGCAGGTGCAATGAGGGGAGTCTAGGTTCACAGTGGACCTTGGGCACATGTTCATTGAATCCTATATAAGAGGAGGAGGATCCTGCAAAGCCTACTGTCTAGTTGGGGGCAGACTCCACAGCGCACATCCTAATCCCCAGAATGTGTGAACATATTACTTTATATGGCAAAAGGGATTTTGCAGATGTGACTAAGTCAAGGGTCTTGAGGTAGATGATTATCTTGGATTATCCAGCGGGCCCTGTGTAATCATGGTCCTTATAAGAGGGAGGTGGGAGGAGCTATAGTCAGAGGAGAATGCAATATGATGATGAAAGCAAAGACTGGATTGCTGCACTTTGAAGATGCAGGAAGGGACCACAAGCCAAGGAATACAGGAGACCACTACAAGTTGAAAAGGGCAAGGAAATGATTCTCCCCTCAAAGCCTCCAGAAGGGACCAGCCCTGCTGATACCTTGACTTTAACCCCGTGAAACTTGATTTAAGACTTCTGGCATCCATAATAATGATAATGAATTTGTGTTATTTTACAACACTGTTTGTGGTAATTTGCTACAGCAACCATAGGAAACTAACACACCTTCTCTAACACTCAGGTCCATGTCAATCTCTCCTTCTCTGAATTTCGATTGAATTTGAAAATACAACATAGCATTCAAAACTCCACAAAGTCTGTTTCCTCATCCAAGTGTAAGACTCTTAGGGCATGGACTTTCTCTGTGCTTGTTTGGTTTCTCAGTGGGGACAGTGTCTAACTTGGAGCCAGCTAGGTGAAAGGGTTAGCAGGTACTTGTTGGAAGGAAGTAAATAGTCAGTTCAAGACTCAGTTATACAACTAAGCATGGATGTACATACCTGCAGTCCCAGTTACTCAGGAGGCTGAGACAGGAGGAACCCTTGAGCCCAGGAGTTTGAGACCAGCCTGGGCAACACAGCAAGACCTCATATCAAAAAAAAATTTTTAAGGCTCAGTTATATGAAGAAGAGGGAGATATCCTTTGATCTCATAATTATTGCACGTCATTAAAAATAGTCTGTTCACTATCCACAATAGCAAAGACATGGAATCAACCTAAATGCCCATCAATGATAGGCTGGATAAAGAAAATGTGGTCCATATATACCATGGAACACTATACGGCCATGAAAAGGAATAAGATCATGTCCTTTGCTGGGACATGAATGGAGTTGGAGGCCATTATCCTCAGCAAACTAACGCAAGAACAGAAAACCAAACACCACCTGTTCTCACTTATAAGTGGGAGCTGAATGATGTAAACACATGTACACACTGGGGGAAACAACACACAATGGGGCCTGTCAGGGGTTGGTGGGGAGGTAGAGCTTCAGGAATAACAGCTAGTGGATGCTGGGCTTAATATCTAGGTGATGGGTTGATCTGTGCATCAAACCACCATGGCACACATTTACCTATGTAACAAATCTGCACATCTTGCACATGTGCCCTGGAACTTAAAATAAAAGTTGAAGAAAAAATAGTCTATTGAAGAAATATATATACACCAATGTTCACAGTAGCATCATTCACAATAGTGAAAAAGGTAGAAACAATCTAAATGTCCATCAGTGGATAAATAGATAAACAAAATGTGGTATATATGTGCAATGGAATATTATTCAGCTTTAAAAAGCAAGGAAATGCTGACACATGCTACAAGATGGATACATCTTGAAGACATTATGCTAAGCGAAATAGCTGAGTCACAAAAAGATACTGTAAGACTCCACTTACATGAAGTATTTTCAGTAGTAAAATTCTTAGAGACAAAAAATGGAGTAGTGGCTACCAGAAGGGAGGGAGGAATGGGGGTTAATTTTAATAGGTAGAGTTCCAGTTTAGGATGATGAAAAATTCTCGAGGGCGGATGGTGGTAATGACAGCACAGCAATGTGAATGTTCTTAATGTCATGGAACTACACACCAAAAAGTAGTTCGAATGGTAAATTTTATGTTATATGTATTTTATCACAATAAAAAATGGAATCTACAGCAACAGTAAGAAGAAAAAAATAAGACAGAATTGGAAACATAGGCTGGAAGTACCTGCAAAGGAGAAAGGTTTGGGGCTAGGTTTAGAAGAACAAGTACATAGGGACTGGCACAGGCTTCCCTAACTGCTTCTCATAAGCTCCAGTGACCACAGCTCTTGAGGCCAGTGTAAGGGCACCAAACAGCATTTGTTACAAAAGGCTTAGAATGATTAATAAGATTCTCTCAAATCTTGCCTGCTTGCCAGGCTATCGTTTTAACACTTAAAGAAACAGCCTAGACCTTTTTCAATCCACTAATATACTGCCAACTTGGGCAACTGTGTGAGATCAAAAAATGTTCTACCTTTGTGGGCCTCCATTTCCTTGAACCAAAAGCTCTCTGAAGCCCACTCTCGAGATAATGTTCTGAGTCCACAACCCCCAGGCCTGCATGTTGACCAGTTAGGGGAAACCTCGCATGTGTGTGTGTGCAGTGCCATTTTTTCCCATTCATACTCTCAGATTTTTCTCTGTTAGCTTGTTTCTGATAATTAATGTTTTCATTTTGACATTAGGGTAATTCTCCAAATTTACAAATATTGACAACTGAAAAAAACAGATACCTCCGAATGGTAAAATGACCCTTAATGGTATTTCAAATGCCTTTCATTTGTCTTAGAACTAGATGGTATCTGGGGGTCTATAATAAAACCACCATAACCCCATCTACCTCACCCTCACTGGAGAAGTCAACAGGCTAGAAAGCATTTATTAACAAGAATGTGCTACACACAGTGCCAATTACAGCACAACCCCACCCTCTATCTCTACAGGGTTCTATAACAAAGGATCACAGCATTCCAGGATGAGAGAGAACTTTAAAATTCATCTAGTCTGCCCACCCACCTGATATGCGAACCTCCTCCAGCATGTCCATGCCAGTAGCATCTAGCCAGTGTTTACATACCTCTAGCAATGGGGAACTCACAATCTTTATAACATATTAATACTGTCATTTCTTCAAGTGTCGAGGCCTACTTCAGGGGCTGGTAATACAATGGCAAATTAGACTGAAACAGTTCCTGCCCTCAGAAAGCTTCTAAGTCTAGATGGGGACATAGGTGAATAAATGAATGCAGGGTGATATTATGTTTATTTTAGTATATCAATTAATTTCAATTAATCTTTGTGTTTTTCTCTCCCATATTTCCTTGAACAGGGCCCTTCCCAAATCAGCTGGAGGTTTTCACATATCCTTAATGAAAATTAACACTTAATCAGGAATGCAAATACACAGAAATGGCCAAAACTTACTTTTAGGAAATGCAATGTATACTCCCAAAACCCATATCATAAACGTTTTGAAAGCCAAATCATTTTTGATTTGTGATGTCTGCATTTTGCCAATAGAAGGAAAGGAAAATCAAAAAGCAGGGATCCCAAGACAGCAAGGTGTAGACAAATGGTTCCCATAATTTGGTGCACATGCAAATCATCTGGAAGGCCTATTAAAACACAGATTGCTGGTACCCATCCAGAGTTTCTGATTCAGTAGGTCTGGCATAGGCCCTGCGAGTTGGCACTGTTAAAACCTTTCCAGGTATTGCTGATGCTATTGGTTCAAGGATCACACTTTGAAAACCACTGGGGTAGTGTTTACGCCTTGATAGTTAATTGAAAAGAGAAGGACCCAGTCAGTCAAAATCCCAGAGAAATTAAACAACCTCCACTTAGGTTGATGGAGATGAAGGGAGGCAGAGATGAAGGTTGAGATGGAGATGAAGAGAGGTGGAGATAAAGGTTGAGATGGAGAAGACAGGTGGAGATGAAGGTTGAGATAGAGATGCAGAGAGGTGGAGATGAAGGTTGAGATGGAGAAGAGAGGTGGAGATGAAGGTTGAGATGGAGATGAAGAGAGGTGGAGATGAAGGTTGAGATGGAGAAGAGAGGTGGAGATGAAGGTTGAGATGGAGATGCAGAGAGGTGGAGATGAAGGTTGAGATGGAGATGAAGAGAGGTGGAGATGAAGGTTGAGATGGAGATGAAGAGAGGTGGAGATTAAGTCGGAGGCAATACCTGGGAGGGAATGGGAGCCTGCTGAGAAGAGGGACTGAACTCAGGGAATAACTTAGAAAAAATGGAATCGATGCTGAGAGACTTTTCAGGATCATCCACCACCAGCACCAGGGGAGCCAGGAGTGGGTTAAGCTGATGCCTGCAGATCACCTTTGCCATTTGAGCAAGCACTGTGTGTCATCATGCTGAAGGATCGCGTTAGCTGTGCTTCGCATTGCAGTGTGTGGTTAGGACCCTTTACTGGCAGCTACATGCATGTCACCATAAGACTGTCCAGGAGCAAAGAGGCCCATCTTGCCCTGAGCCACCTGTATTTGTTTCCTAAGACTGCATAACACATTAGCATAAACTGCATGACTTAAAACAACAGAAATGTATTCTGTTACAGTTCTAGAAGTTGTAAGTCTCAAGTTGTTAGCAGGCCCACACTCCCTCTGAAAGTTCTAGAGATGAATCCTTTGTTCTTCCAGCTTCTAAAGGCCACAGGCATTCCTTGGCTTGTGGCAGCATAATTCTCATCTCTGCCTACATCTTCACAGGGCCTTCTTTTGTGTGTGTGTGTGTCTCTGCGTCCTCTCCTTGTCTCATGACATCAATCATTGGTTTTAGGGCACACCTTTATCCACTATGACCTCATCTTAACTAATTCCATCTAGACCCTATTTCCAAATAAGGTCACATTCTAAGGTTCTGGGTACACATGAATTTTGGGGGGACACTATTCAACCCACTGTACCACCCAAGCTACCATCACTGACCTTTCTCTCCCATTTCAACAGCTCATGACACTGATTGGTCCCTTGAAACAGAAGTTGCAGTTCTTGACAACCAGAGAAATAATGGAGCTGCAGGGAAATCTGTGGAGTCTGTACTTGAGTGACAGTGGTCAGTGGTAAATTCACCCGATTACACAATGATGATAGAGTGTGATGGGTTACGATGAAGAAATATGGAAGACAGGCACTGGTCAAAGACTTGGGTGTGAGCCAAAGTTTCCCAAAGTTCAGAATGTCTAAGGTGAGACCTGAAAGATTAGCAGGAAACAACCAGATGAACATCTGGGTGGGAAGAGAGAAATTGGGAGTGGTTCAGAAAGAACACATGGACAAAGGCCCAGAAACAAGAGAAAATATGATTTATTACAGGAACAAAAAGAAATTCACAATGCCCAGGTTGTCGACTGGTGCAAGGGGTGGAGTGGAAAGATACTAGGGAGACTAAAGCACGAGCCCTTCCTAGCTCTTCTTCAACTTGGGAGTCCTTATGTACTTAAAGACAGAAACCTGTTACCCCTAAATCTTCTCTCTTTTAGATTAAAAAGACTTAATTCCTCCAAGGATTTCTCATATCCTTTGGATTCCCATTCCATCACTAACTATTGTGGTTGTAGTTCTGCGAATCCACTTCAGCTTATCTAAATCTCTTGAAGTGGAAATCCCAACATAGAAGAAAATACCCCAATTCAATGCTATAGGATCGACATGCTGACCCTAATAGTCAACATTCACTGACAGTGCCTTTCCTTTCCAGATCCAGGTGTAGAACTGGGCTAGGTTTTGGAGCAGGGGCTGTTAACTGGCCCTCGTTACCCACTATCACCTTCTTCCTCTCAGTGATAGAAGCACCCAAACTTTATCTGGGCATACAGCTGCTCAGCTGGGGACTAACATCCCTGCCTTCCTTATAGCTGAATGTGGCCATGTGACTAAGTTCTAGTGCACAGAATCTTTTTAACAAAACCACTTACTTCCATCTTCCTCTCTCCCCTGTCTTGCTGGCTGAAACAGTGACAACTGTAGCAGACTTGCACCCAGATGGAAGCTCCACATTGAAGACAGCAAAACAGACCAGCTCACCTGGGGCTCTGGATGCCTTCTTAGGGCAGAGAGCAGTATACTCACTCTAAACTACCAACCTACCTCTGGACTATTAGATGAGATAGAAAGTTCTCTAATCTTTGAACTATTGTAGCTAATACGTGGGAGTCAGCCTCATGTGCTCTCTATTTATACAGATTGAATTTGATACAAATGGAGACAGGTGTTCCTCTACCCATCTATTCAGTAAGTATATCAAAATATCTACTGGTTTGTAGACACTATGTATTCTGAACCTTATACATGATAGTATCAATATTTCTGGGATGGGCAGTATTATTGTTCTTTGTTTACAATCTTTATTATGGTCACTAACAGGACTGACATTAATCTTGGTTCAATGTTAACGTCTTCAGCTCTCTAATTTTTATAACATTGAGCACTTACTCTGTGACAGCTGCTTTATCTAAGTCATCTCCTTCAATCTTCAGAACAACCTTATAAGACAGGTTATTACTCCAATTTTACAAATTAAGAAGCTAAACCTTAGCCAGGTGCTGCACTCTTACAGTCCCAGCTACTCAGAAGGCTGAAGCAGGAGGATCACTTGAGTTTGAGTCCAGCCTGGGCAACACAGTGAGACAAGAATGAAAAGGGAAGGAAAGGAAAGGAAAAAGAAAAGGAAAAAGGGAAGGAAAGGAAAGGAAAATGGGAAGGGGAAGGGGAAGGGGAAAGGGAGGGGCAGGGGAAGGGAAAAAGGAAATGGAAGGGAAGGGGAAGGGAAGGAAAGGAAAGAAAAAAAAGGAAGGAAGGAAAAAGGAAGAAAGGAAGGGAGGGAGGGAAAGAAAGAAAGAAACTACGCCTTTTTTAAAAATTGACTTTAATTTGCTTAAGAATAAGCAAATAATCTAATCTTAAAACAGAAGGAGAGATTTCTAGTTTTCTGAGCTGTTAAAAGTGACAGAACAAGATTTTGCTCAATGACCTTTCAACATGGCTCTGGGCTAGTTTCCCAAATTTGATACATGAAACAATAGTTCAGAAAAGGGATCTATTCAATTTGTTTTAACCCAATGTTTCCCTAACATACTTGGCTATGAGGCCCCTTTGTCAAATAATGCTATTAGCTTCCCATGGGAATTTGTGAAGGGTGGCTCTAGAAGTAATTGTAAAGCAAGTGATGCCTCCCTCACCCCCAACGATTTCATCTGTTTTGATTCCCCATCACTTCCAGGTGTTACACCTGATTGGAAATATCCTCCCAAGAGAAACTATATTATCATAAAGCTCCAAACAATGCTTTAGAAAAAGGTGGAATTGCAGGCAATGCCAGGGAAAACCATTTTGCATTGGGAATTTCTTGGATTCCTTAAATCCTACCTGGAATGGTGCCACCTTGTCTGCTCTGATGACCTCTGCAGGAGAGGAAAGGACTAGGGTTCCTATTAGGAGCTTAAGTGCTTGGAAACAAAAGTGACCTCTTCATGAGGCAGACAATATGCTAGTCTCATAATTCAGAGGGCTTGAATTTGAGTATCAAGACAAACAGTTACAGCAAGTGTGACTGAGCAGTGTGATCTCATATAAATTCACCCAAATTTAGGTAATAGGAATTGATGCTATTACAGGTAAAGAAACTGTCAGGGGGACAGTGAAAGACCATCTGATAGTGTAAATTCCAGGCAGGTTCTAAATCTGTTTTCCAATGAGCTTTCTGGATATAACATTTGGTCCTTCTACAAATTACAGAGAGATCATAGAACCTCTCAAAACAAGCAACAATTAAAAAAACGGGAGCTCCAGAGTATGTAGGTGGACAGAAAAGGTTGGCTGTCAAGGAGCTGGTGGCTGGAGAGGCAAGGAAGCTGGTCAGTGCCCTCTGTCCCCTCCACCCTTCCTGAAACAATTGTAGCACAAATGCATGTTCATTAATCAGCAAGTTCAAGCTAGGGCAGACTTTTCTGGCTCTGTTTGCAGTGCCAGGGATCTTGCTCCAGCGTTGTCATGGGGAAGTTATTATTGTCCTCCTGGCAACAGGTTACCTAGGTGAACACCAAACAGCCCAACCTGGCCCAATGAGCAATGAATGGGCCTGTTCAGCCACTGTCCCCGTGCTGCTTTGCCTGTCTTCTCCTTATACTTCCTCACTCCCTCAATCCACACTATTGCCCTTATGAGAGACAGCATTCATTCTCACACACAAAGGTGCTACAAAAGGCCACTTGCAGAAGGGGGCTTGTCCAGGGCCATTTTGTATTTCTGACCTTCAAAAGCATGGCCAGTCATGGGCAGTCATGCCTGCTCTCTTCAGCCCACAACTAAAATAAGAGCAGCTCTCAGAAGAGAAATCATTTCCGCCCTTTTTTTTTTTGAGTCTCGCTCTGTTGCTCAGGCTGGAGTGCAGTGGCGATCTTGGCTCACTGCAAGCTCCGCCTTCCGGGTTCAGCCATTCTCCTGCCTCAGCCTTTGAGTAGCTGGGACTACAGGCACCCGCCACCACGCCCAGCTAATTTTTTGTATTTTTAGTGGAGACGAGGTTTCACTGTGTTAGCCAGGATGGTCTCAATCTCCTGACCTCATGATCCGCCCGCCTCGGCGTCCCAAAGTGCTGGGATTACAGGCGTGAGCCACCACGCCTGGCCTCATTACCACCCATTTTTACTGAGCATCTTAGTGCCATAATTGAAACAAATTAGAAGCATAAGAAATAACTCTGGTGGCGATCAAAGTCTATACCACAAAGTGAAATGAAGCCCTAAGCCAATTAACCTGTGAAATTGATCAATTAATTGTAGACAGCTAAACCAAACGGTTCAGTTAAAGTAGATCCTCAGTTGCTCATAAACTTGCCAGATATAGCAAATAAAAATATCCGGTAATGCTACTCCGTAAAGGGCTTCTGCTCTAATCATCTGAAATGTCACTTCTGCTCCACGTGCTCTCCTGTGCAGACAAAGCCTTCAAGTGTGAAAAACAGAGAGGCAGAATTCCGTGGTTCTGGTGACTATTCCCCTCACCAGCCCTGGGGATGGCGTTAACCTAGCTTACACCTGGCATCTCACCTGTAGTACCCTAGATAGCCCTGGGTTAAACAAGGGCACTTTCAACATGACTTAGGGTTTTAGTTTAAACCTGAAACATCGGGATCTATTAGACCTCTCTTAGAGGCATCCAACCCTTTCAAGAAGCCTCAGAACCCAGTTGACCTCCCCTGGGTCCCTTGACCTACTCTGAATGGCCCCAGGGTCCTTCCACCATTGAACCAGATTTAAGAGGATATGGTGATTCTTTCCTCATTCCAGCCTTGGTGTTTGTATCCAGTTCCAATAAATTCAATTAGTTAACAGAGCTATGACAACCTAAGGTAAAAATTTGCTGACTTGGGTAAATTTACTTTGTGACAGGTGATGAAGAAGAAAGGTCAGGGAGCAAGCAGTTAGAAAACCTGAGTTTGGAGATGATGTGCTGCGAGATCTTGAGCAAGTCATTACACCTCTGTGGGCCTCCATTTCCCAATCTGTTTGTTACCCATAAGCCACATGGCATGATGTTAAAGTAGGGTCACAATAGCAGTAGAAAGCAATAGTTCTCTGGCTCTAGCTCACTGCAAAATCCTCTCCCTGCCCTAATTTTTGGAGTCTCCAAAAAGCATCTCATGTGGATTTGAAATCAGCCCTCTCCATGGCCACATGAGATATATGGGTTTCCTCTTCTTTAGCTCTGAATACTTTCAGAGATCTCCATGGCTAAGGTATCTGCTGTCCACTAAGCCCCTGGTGCTGGCATAACTAGCATTAAAGTTGCTCCACAGGGCCAAAGCCACCAGGCCAGGCCAGGTCACCAATACCCTGGGTGGCAGTTCTGGGCCAGGGACCTGGATTCCTTAAGATCATTGCTACAGTTTCTGGTGCCAGACCCTGAAGGCACTGATACATGTGTCGGGGTGTTGATATCAGCCCTATCTCTTGGAATCCTCACATGAGTCCTGAAACTGAACATATAATTTCCATTTTGTGGAAAAGGAAAGTAAGACACAGGAATATAAAACAACAAAACCAAGACTGCAAAACCAGTAAGCAACAAAACTAGGATTTAGATCCAGATCCACCTAACTCCAAACCTTGTCATTCCACCAAACTATCACTTACGGGAAACGTGGGATGTTCACTGCTCCAGAGCTAATGTCCCAAGTCCTGTACAATTTGTATATTAATTCCTTTAGTTGGCAAACTTTTATGATAGTAGAGAGATGTACATACTAATTACACTATAGATTTGCTAAAAAGATCTATGAAAAGAGGTCTACAAAGTTATCTGTCAATTCTACATGAATACTTGTATAATATGATAAGGAAGATACTAACTCACTGAATTCCAAGAGAAAAATACGTCAAGTAAATGGACAATTTCCAGGGGACAAAATATAAATGACTAATAAATATTTTAAAAATCTAATATTACTAGTAAGTGTTTTTAAATGCACTAAAATGAGACTACTTTTAACCCATGAAATTAGAAAAAGAAAATACTCAAAGTTGGTAGTGTCATTGGCTTCTAGAGCACAAACAAATTGATACAACTTTTCCAGAAAGTAATTTGGCAACACACAGAAAGAATCATTAAAAGTGCAAATCATTTAACCCCAAAACTCTCATTGTGGGACTCAGTCCTGAGGAAATAATCAGAAGCTCAGAAAAATACTTTATCTATCTACAAAGACCTTCATCAAAGTGTTAATTATTGTAACAAAGCTGGAAATAATGTAAGTGTCTAACAATCAGAAAATAGTTAATTAAATACAGCAATATGATTAGATATTATGCAGCTATTAAAGTGATATTGTCAAAAAATTAATAACATAGGAAATGTTAATTTGAAAATAAAGATACAAAATTATATGGATAGTATTATCATACTTTTGATTTAAAAGAATGAAAGCAATATTTTGCAATGATACTGAACATTTCTATGTACTCTACAATGATGTGTATTTCCTTTATAATAAAAAAATATATCTAACAAACAAAAAGCTTCAGCCTCATTCAGGTCATTTTTTCTGACATGCTGAGTTGGACAAGGGCCTCAAGCATCACTAAACTAAAAGAACATGCAGGATCCCTTTGTGCCAACATCTGACTCCTTCTACCATATCATAAGGTCAGACAAAAGCTGATTAACATTAATAATAATGATCATAATAGTAGAAGTGGTAGCAAACAGTTTTGTTTACTCAGTACCAGGCTCCACTACCCACCTTTTAGATATGTTGTATCATTTAATCCTCACAAAACTCTATGAGGCAACTATTACCCCCATTCGAAAGATGAAGAAACTGGGGTTCAAAGAGATGAAAATATTTGCCCCAAACCACACAGCTTATGTGACCAAACAGGAGCTAGGTCCTAGATCTGATTTCCCAGGATGCTTTGCTCTTTCTCTAATGTCTGACTGGTAAGATTGGCAAGTACATTCATTGACTGTGTGGTTTTTTTGTTTGTTTGTTTTTTTAAGTTTTGAAATGCAAACTGTATTTGTCCACAGCATGACTTCTTTTCACAGAAGTCAGGACACCTGATTCTAATCCTATCTCTTCTCCTGACTCGCCAAGTTTCCTTGAACAAGGCATATCCCATTGAGATCTTGCTACTGCTATGTGTTGGCAGTGTTGGACTAGATCAGTTTCCTTTAAGCTTAGCTTGTTAAAACACAGCTTTCAGGTCTTTCTGTAGACCTACTGAATGAGACTTTCCGGTAATGAAATTTTATATATATATATATATATATGGATTTCTATTATATATATGTATACACACACACACAATTTTTTAAACAAGCTCCCTGGATTATTCTTATTCAGGATGGGAATTTGTCTCAGGACTGGCATTTGGGAGCCACCATACTAGACAACCTATGAGGTACTGTTGATATCTACCAGTCAATGACTGTGTAGGGCCCCAAACTTGAAGTCAAGATGTGGCTACCATTGAATTTCAATTAGGTCTGGACAGAATCTCAAAGGCATGTGACTTGTTCACAGGCATTGTTCTGCATGAAGTTTGGGGACAGACCCAAGGTGAAAAAGGAACTGGGGAAAGCAGTGTAAGTATTGCAGACTGGTTCCTGTAGCCAGCCCCATGGGAGAAGGAGGGGCAAGTAGAAAGTAGAGGAACCAAAAAGATGGCCTCATATTATATCACGTAAGGAGCTTGGAAAAAGAACTGTTGCCTGGGTCCCAGCTCCAGAGATCCTTATTTAATTGGTTTAGGGTATGTGCCTGAGCCCTGGGATTTTTTTTAAAGCTCCCCAGGTGATTCTATTTCGAAGCTAAGACTGTGATTCTGCATTAACACACAAGGACACAAAGCCCTCAAAATGAGATGGCTTTATGTGTTACAGACTTACCCTTAAAACTGTGTTGAAAAGTGGCATTTCAAGGACCCTCCTGGTGAGTTCATGAAGCAAAATAATCATGTTCAAAACAATTGAGACTGTCCATACAAAACTTCCTCGATATTTTGTTGAGGATAAACTCAACACCTCAGTCATAGTTTAGTGGCTTGGCTTACGTATTTGGTGGCATAGATAGAATTCTGTCCCCAGGTGTATGAGCCACATGAAGCCGGTCCTCACTGACTGGATTTGTCTTCTTCACTGAAGTCAATTGATCTGTTGTTTTGTCACTATGTAGCTAGAGCCAGTGGGAGGGTGCCAGTTATTCGGAGAAAATGTATCATTTTGAAGTACCAAAGACAGCCGATGAATTGTGCTCATGAAATACAAGCTTCACTCTACTTTTTAATTTGCTCCTGTTTAAGTTAACTGAGAGTTTCGTCTTTATTTTTAAAGAATGACATTTATATAGACGTTCAAACTGCCAATCTGTTACATAAACAGCCTTGTTTTTTGAAGGGCTGGCGCCGCCTAGAGGCCAAATACGTGCAGAAGTTTGGATTGCTAACCGGAAAGAGCCTCTCCAACCTGTTGCTTCCGGTCCTCCTGTGATCCGTCTCTGCCCTTTGCATTTACGTTCAGATAAAGCTAATGAGACTTTTCATTCAGCAAAGTTTCCCAAGCAAGGGTGGAGATGCCACAGTGGCATTTCAAAGCCAGATAGCAATGCAGTGATGGGATTTGGGAAGTTTGGTACAAAAGAAGCTTCTCACTGGGATCAAAACGAGCCCAGAGAACCAGAAACCGTAGGTGTGGGGCTCAGGAAGGTGAATTTTAACAGGCCACTGCAAGTGGTGGCTAGTGGTTATTCTCACCAAAGCCTAGGAGCAGCTGTGGAAAGCCCTTGGGTTGCCCTGAATGGTGGGTTGGGCTCCCTTTTTGCGGAGCAGCACAGCTTTCAGCTGAAGAAGAGTCAGTTGTTCAGGGCAGAGATCAGAGCTCTTCATAAACCCTGAGGCTGACCTTTCTGGCCAAACTGCATCGTACTGGGCACCTCTCATAGAGGGGTGTGTCCTGCCAGCCTCCCCTAACCCCCAACTGAAATTGACTGGGCTGAGACTCGAAAGTGCCCACCAGCTAATCTGATCCATTCACTCTTCCTAGCTGATTAGTGCTAATTGGCTAGGTCTAATCTCCTGGTTCTCAAACCTTACTGCATATCAGAATCACCTGGGGAGTTTGTTAAAACACAGATTGCTGGGCTCCACTCCCAGAGTTTTTAATTCAGTAGGTTTGGAGTGGGGCCCGAGAATTTGCATTTCCACAAATTCTCAAAAGATAATGCTGATGCTACTAGTGCAGTTACCACTGGCTCTCAGCATTGTTGGACATTAAAGAGCTTTAAAAATCTTAATGAGCAGGCCACACCCCATCCCAATTCAGTCAGAATATCTAGGGGTGGGATCAGGCTATAAGTACTCTTTAAATTATCTCAGTGCTTCCAGCATGCAACCAAGTTTGAGCATTATTGTCTTGAACCGTGGTTGTCAGAATTGTTCATATGAACCTGTACACTTTGCTACAATGCAGATTCTTGGGCTTCCACTCAAAGAGATCTGACTCAATATGGCATCAGTAGGGCCTGGGCATGGGCATTTTTGACAAGCACCTCAGATAATGATGGTATGAATCAAAGTATAGAAACTTTAGGCCGGGCGCGGTGGCTCAAGCCTGTAATCCCAGCACTTTGGGAGGCCGAGACGGGCGGATCACGAGGTCAGGAGATCGAGACCATCCTGGCTAACACGGTGAAACCCCGTCTCTACTAAAAAATACAAAAAACTAGCCGGGCAAGGTGGCGGGCGCCTGTAGTCCCAGCTACTCGGGAGGCTGAGGCAGGAGAATGGCGTAAACCCGGGAGGCGGAGCTTGCAGTGAGCCGAGATCGCGCCACTGCACTCCAGCCTGGGTGACAGAGCCAGACTCCGTCTCAAAAAAAAAAAAAAAAAAAAAGAAATTTAGTGGCACGTTAGAATCCCATGAGGCTCTTTAAAGACCATTGTCTGCATGCCCAGAGATTCTGTAGGTTTTATAAGCTCCCTGGTTATTTTAATAATTTAACATGCAGCAAAAGTTGAGAGCCGCTGGTTTGTACAAAATTCATATGTTGAAGCCTGATCCTTAATATGAGATATTTGGAGGTGGGAACTTTGGGAGGTCATTAGGGCAGAACCCTCATGAATGGAATTAGTGCCCTTATACAAGAGGACCTGGAGAAACCTCTTGCCCCTTCTACCATGTGAGAACACAGCAAGAAAGTATCTTGTATGAACCAAAAAATGAGCCCTTTCCAGAAACCGTATCTGCCGTCTCCTTGATCTTGGGCTTCCCAACCTTTAGAACTATGAGAAATAAAATTCTGTTGTTTACAAGCTACTTAGTTGAGGGTATTATTTAATAGTAGCCTAAATGGAGTAAGACAGCATGAAAAATAGCAGATTTGTCCAAATCCAGATGCCATTTAACATAAAACAGCTCCACTTCCAAGGAGGAACATTCTGTCATGCTGAGCCCCTGGTGAAAGTAAAGATGTGACCCAAGATAGTTCTGGATGACCCATTTTCTCAAGTAGTATTGCCTTGCATTCTACAGAGAAGCCTCCTCAATGCCCTTTTCTTCCCACTGGATTACTGGATAAATACACAACTTTGAACTCTGCTAGAGCCCTTGGTGAAACCACTTTGCCCTTATTTCCCCTCCAATTTTCAGTACACAGTTCCCCTGAGCTGCAATGGCCTTTGGCTCAGATTGACTAAAGGCAAAATTCTCAAACAGTTGTGGCAGTATCAACGCACAGGACACTGCACTATCAGGCCTTGGTGACAGACATCTGGGATGCATCCCAACAGCTGATGAGTCATGTGGGGGGGATCATTAATGCACGCCAGGGTCAAAGTTCAAAATTGGAAATCTCATTAATGTATATGATGCTCCGAAGTCTGTGGCAGTTTTTGCCAGAAAGAGAGAGAGAGAGAGAGAGAGAGAGAGAGAGAGAAAGAAAGAAAGAAAGAAAGAAAGAAAGAAAGAAAGAAAGAAAGAAAGAAAGAAAGAAAGAAAGAAAGAAAGAAAAAGAAAGAAAGAAAGAAGGAAGGAAGGAAGGAAAGAAAAAAAGAAAGAAAGGAGGGAGGGAGGGAGGGAGAGAGGGAGGGAGGGAGAGAGGGAGGGAGGGAAAGAAAGGAGGGAGGTAGGGAGGTAGAAAGAGAGAGAGGGAGAGAGAGAAACAGAAAGAAAGAAAGAAAGAAAGAAAGAAAGAAAGAAAGAAAGAAAGAAAGAAAGAAAGAGAAAGAAAGAAAGAAAGAAAAGAAAGAAAAAGAGAAAGAAAGAGAGAGAGGGAGGGAGGGAACAAAGGAAGGAAGGAAGGAAGGCAGGGAGGAGGGGAGGAAGGAAGGAAGGAAGGAAGGAGAGAAAGAAAAGTAAAGCAAAGCATGTTTTTGGCGGATACTTTCCTAGAGAGAACTTAAGAGCAAACATTTTCATATTTGGTATTGACCAAGACACAAAGACTAGAGAGAAGTCAACATTTAATACCAGCTGACAAGAGGCTTTGCTTCTTGCTCATCAGTGAATTCACCATGTCTTCATGGCTTGGCTTAGCATGAGGTTGATATTCCCCTAGAATCTCTGGATCTATTCCCTTTTTCTACAGACTTCTCCATACTTTTAATATTTTCTTACATGGCCAACTTTTAATTACCACAGGGGAACAGAAGTAATATGTATGTTTTAAATCTCTGAATGATCCAAAACATCTGTACCCAGATAGAAGTTTTGGAATTACAAATCAAATGAGAAAAAAAAAAAAGTATGTCATTTTCCTTTATTTCCCATGACTGATGTCATCTGACTTTTGAGCTGAATAGAAGTGAGGGGGTAGGGGAAAACTTCAACTTCCCAATTAAAAGGCAACTCAATTCCAGGATGAAACATTCTTTTATTTTGTCTCACCCAGTGTCTTTGGGGTAAATTCCCCATCTTTCAGGATGCATCCTCCATCCCTGTTCTCCTTGCCCAGATGGTTCCTGGGTCTAGAGATAAGCTTCTATGTATATGTGGTGGCAGGACAGCAGGAGTGAGGGAGTGAGGGTGATGGTCCATGTGCTCATCACCACATCCATGCTATTGACCACCATGGACACTTGAACTACTTGAACCTGGAGACCATTGTCAGAACCCGATCCCACCTGATTGTTGTTTGGTTTTGTTGTTGTTTTTTTTAATTTTTTTGGAGACAGAGTCTCGCTCTGTCACCTGTCACCCAGGTTAGAGTCCAGTGGCACTATCTCAACTCACTGCAACCTCTGCCTCCTGGGTTCAAGCAATTCTCCCTGCCTCAGCCACCCAAGTAGCTAGGATTACAGGTGCGCATGACCACGCCCGGCTAATTTTTGTATTTTTAGTATAGATGGGGTTTTGCCATGTTGGCCAGGCTGGTCTCAAACTCCTGACCTCAGGTGATCCGCCCATCTCGGCCTCCCAAAGTGCAGGATTATAGGTGTGAGCCACTGTGCCTGGCCCCACCTAATTCTTTTAGAAATTCTGCAAACACCCACAATTGGCATCTGACATCCTTGAGGTAGCCTCTGGGCTGCAAGTCTTTCTTATCTGTAATCCAGATGATCTTTTATCTCTTCTGGTCCATTGGTATCCTTAGAACTTCTGTGTTGCTTTTGGGGGACAGACTTTCCTAGTTGCATTATCTGATCCACAGGCATGTGCAACATTCTGTAGGACAAAACAAGACTGCTCTCTATCCATCCACTTCCACTTCTTCAGCCATTTCCAACGTATCTGGCATCACTGGAGCTTAAAGCTCTCCTGGCTTGCACTCACACAAGTGAAAGATAAACTCTATTACCCGGGGATTACACACTTGTAGTTATCTGGCAACATCTGACCCTGTTCAAATCAACTCTCCTTCTTCTCTAGGCTGATGTCCACACAGCTCACTGTGTGCTGGAGAAAAACTCACCATTGTGAAGACTTGCCTCATTTCATATTCAAGGTCACTGACCTCCAGTAGACCCTTAATGCTGCCCTGTGTCATTTTTTCTCCCACTCTCCTCCATGACTTATTTCCCTCATTCTCTTCTTTCCTCAGACCCCTTGCACTTCCTCACTTATAGTCACTTCCATCCAATTTATTGATAATTTCAAAACCAATAGAAAAAAACCACAGTCTTGCATCAGTGCCTTTGCCCGGCTCTGATAACTGTGCCCAGGTACTCTGCCTTCCCTCCTATGAACAAGCAATCAATTCTTCTAAGGAAAATTTCTCCACTTCAGCATTAGATTCCATGGCCAACAAATGGGATCTCCCCTTTTTTCTCTGTCATTACCTTTTTTTCACATTACTGATTAGATCTCATAACAGTTAAACATACTACATGCTTGTTGGCCACATATATGTCTTCTTTTGAGAAGTATCTGTTCATATCCTTTGCCCATCTTTTAATGGGGATGTTTGTTTTTGCTTGTTAATTTGTTTAAGTTCCTTGTAGATTCTGGATATTAGACCTTTGTTGGATGCATAGTTCGCAAATATTTTCTCCCATTCTGTAGGTTGTCTGTTTAATCTGTTGATAGTTTCTTATGCTGTGCAGAGGCTCTTTAGTTTAATTAGGTCCCATTTGTTAATTTTCATTATTGCTGCAATTGCTTTTGGCACCTTTGTCATAAAATCTTTTGGCAAGGCCTATGACCAGAATGGCATTTCCTAGGTTACTTTCAGGGTTTTTATAGTTTTGGGTTTTACATTTAGGTCTTTAACCCATCTTGAGTTAATTTTTGTCTATGATGAAAGGAAGGGATCCAGGTTCAATCTTCTGCATGTGGCTAGCCAGTTATCCCAGCACCATTTATGGCCTGGTGCTTTCATCCCTTTCCCCATTGCCTGTTTTTATTGACCTTGTCAAAGATTGGGTGACTGTAGGTGTGTGGCTTTATTTCTGGGTTCTCGGTTCTCTATTCTATTCCATTGGTCTATGTGTCTGTGTGCCACTACCATGCTGTTTGGGTTACTGTGGTCTTGTACTATAGTTTAAAGTTTGGTAACATAATGTCTCCGGTTTTATACTTTTTGCTTAGAATTGCTGTGGCTATTTGGGCTCTTTTTTGGTTCCATATGAATACTAGAATAGTTTTTTCTAATTCTGTGAAGAATGTCATTGTTGGTTTAATAGGAATAGCATTAAATCTCTCAATTGCTTTGGGCGGTATGGCCATTTTAACAATATTGATTCTTCTAATCCATGAGTATGGAATGTTTTTCCATTTGTTTGTGTCATCTCTAATTTCAGCAGTGTTTTGTAATTCTCATTGTAGAGATCTTTTACCTCCCCGGTTAGCTGTATTCATAGGTATTTTATTTTTTGTGTGTAGCTATTGTGAATGAGATTGTGTTCTTGATTTGGCCCTCAGCTTGGGCATTGTTGGTTATAGGAATGCTACTAATTTTTGTACACTGGTTTTGTATCCTCAAACTTTGCTGAAGTTGTTTCTCAGATCTAGGAGCTTTTCGGCATATGAAAAAATGTTTAACATTGTTAATCATTAGAGAAATTCAAATCAAAACCACAATGAGGCCGGGGTATGGTGGCTCATGCCTATAATCCCAGCACTGTGGGAGGCCAAGGCAGGAGGATCACTTGAGCCCATGAATTTGAGACCAGCCTGGGCAACACAGCAAGACCTTGTCTCTTCAAAAAATTAAAAAATTAGCCAGGCATAGTGGCACACACCTGTGGTCCCAGCTACTTGAAAGGCGGAGATGGGAAGATCGGTTGAGCCCAGGAGTTAGAGGCTTCAGTAAGCTCTGATTTTGCCACTGCACTCCAGCATGGGCAACAGAGCTAGCACCTGTCTCAAAAACAAAACAAAACAAAACAAAACAATGAGATACTATCTCACACCAGTCAGAATGGCTATTATGAAAGGTGAAAAAACAACATGCTGGGAGAGTTGTGGATAAAAAGGAACACTTATACACTGCTGGTAGAAATGTAAACTAGTTCAGCCTCAGTGGAAAGCAGTTTGGCAACTTCTCAAAGAACTTAAAACTGAACTACCATTCAACCCCGCAATCCCATTACTTGGTATATACCTAAAGGAATATAAATCATTCTACCATAAAGACACATGCACATGTATGTTTATCACAGCACTAGTCATAATAATAAAGACATGGAATCAGCCTAAATGCCCACCAATGGTGGACTGGCTAAAGAAAATGTAGTACATACACACCACGGAATACTATGCAGCCATAAAAGAGAATGAGATCATGCCCTTTGCAGCAACATGGCTGCAACTGGAGGTCATTATCCTAAGTGAATTAACTCAGGAACAAAAAACCAAATACCACATATTCTCACTTATAAGTGGGAGCTAACTATTGAGTACACATGGACTCAAAGAAGGAAACAACAGACACGAGGGGCCTACCTGAGAGTGGAGGGTGGGAGGAGGGTGAGGACTGAAAATCTACCTATTGGGTACTATGCTTAGTACCTGCGTAACAAAATAATCTGTACTCCAAACCCCAGCAACATACAATGTGCTCATATAACAAACCCTGCACATGTACTCCCTAAACCTAAAATAAGAGTCAGAAAGAAAAATAATAATAATAAATAAACACACAGAATTCTATTTCGTACCTTAACATACATCCTCTTCCATCCCTTTCCATCTACCACCCCACCTCTCTGGTCCCCTTTACAGCAAATCCCCTGATAAAATTTATATTCACCATTTTTATTTCCCCCAGGGTTTCCTCTCCTCCCTCCCACCCCCACTACCATTTCATTGAAACAGCTCTCTTCAAGTCTACTAATGACCTCCATATTGGTAAATCCAGCAGTCAATAGGATCAGTCCTCATCCTATTTCATGTATCAGCAGCATTTGACAAAGTTGTGTTTTCTCCTTGAAATACTCTTTACTTGGCCTCCTGGAAATCCTAGTTTTCTTCTGACTTCATTATCAAGTCTTCTCTGCCTCCTCCTCTGACTTCTAAGTGTGAAGTAACCCAGAGCTCAGTCCTTAGGCCTCCTTCTCTTTTTTCATACTCGCTCACTCCCTGGGTGTTCTCATCCAGTCTTCTGGCTTTAAATACCATCTATGCTAATAACTTCCAAATTTCATTTTCAGTCTAAACTTTCCAGTGAATTTTAGATTTAAATATACAACTGTCTAGTTCACCATTTCACTTGGATGACCAAGAGGCATCTCAAACATGACATATCCACAGCTGAATTTTCTCCTCCTAAAATAGGTTCCTAACCACAATCTTCCCAATTGCAGGAAGTAGCACTTCTATTCTTCCAGTTCCTTAGGCCAGAATTCCTTGTCTGTTCTCTTCCTCTCGGATTGCCACGGCTCACCCATCAGCGAATCTTATTGGCTCTACCTTCAAAATATATCCAGAATTCATACTTCTCACCATCTTCCCCACTGAACTCCAGTCCAAGTTGTACTTATCTCTCACTTGAATTATGGCATTACTTACCTGGCTGGTCTCCAGCTTCCACACTTTGTGTCTCCTTTCAGTCTATTGTTAATACAACTGTGAAAGTGATTCCTTTAAACTTAAGTTAAATCAGATCACTCCTGTATTCAAAAGTCTCCAGAAGTTTCCCTCTCAGAGTAAAAGTCTAAGTACTGACAAGATCCTACACAATCTGACTGTCATCCTTTCCTGCCACTGGGCCCCTGCATTGCCTCTGTGACCTCATTTCCTACCTTTGCCCTTCCTTCATTCTGCTCTTCTCAGAACACACTTAGCCAGTTTTCTCACCTACTTCAGGCATTTTTGCTCGGATGCCACCTTCTCAGTCAGGCCTTCTATAATGACCCTACTTAACGCCCCCCCCATCCTATCTACCTTATTTTATTTTCTTCATAGCATTTTCTTTTTTATACCAATTGACATATAGTTTCCATATCTGTTTATTTTCTGGCTCTCTCATTAGAATGCAAGTTCATGAGGTCATTTTTAGTAGAATGGTAAGTGCTCAATAAATATTTTTAAATGTAACATAATTTTGAATACTCATCAAACCTGCAACTGGGATTTTGGCCTGGGGAGGAAGAAACAGGTTCCACGTCTCTTACCAATTGCTCTTGTTCCTCTTTCCCCCATCCTTAAAAACTTTAAATGTATCAGATTGGATACAGGAATTTGTTTTCTTTTCCCTCCAAACTCATTTTCCAAAGTAGAATGTTGATAGGTAATATTTAAAATTTAAAAGCCAAAGATACATGGAATTTGAAATATATAGGTAACCACAAGAAGATAAAGCAAAAAGAGCTGAAAGTGATTGCTTCTGGGGAGTGATAATTTGGGGAAGTGGGAGTAAGGCAGGGAATGACACGCCTTTTTTTCTTGTTGCTTTAAGCGTCAGAGCACAATTTGACTGCAAAAGAATATTGCTTTGATAAAAATGAAATTAAATTCAAAAAGAATATTCAATATTCAAAAAGAACAAATAAAATACAGTTAGAGTAGGAGATTCCAATACACTTCTTTCAAATCAGTGAGCTCTAGGAGACAAAAAATAAATACAGACATAGAAGAACTGAAATTATGATCAACTCACTTGTTTTAATAGCTAAAGAATTTGACATCCATTGAAAGAAAGACATATTGCAAAAATCGATCATGTACTTGCCTGTAAAAGAAACCTCAAGAAAGTATGAAAAGTAGAGATTTTACAGACCTCATTCTCTAATAGGAATCCAATAAGATTAGAAATAAATGATACATAAAGGGAGCTTTGGAAATTTAGAAATTCCTTTCTCTCTTGATGCAGCCTAGCTTTCAACAGCACTTTCTCCCTGGGGATACAATACATAAAAAGCTTCATTTGACAGTCAAAGCTGAGCAATGACTTTGGTGTTCTAGCCAGTGACTGCCCTGCCCCTGAAGCATTAAAATTCATTGATTAAAAGGATGAAGAGCCATATGACATCTCGATTTAGGGAGAATAAAAAATACATTAAATAATTTCTAAAGTATTATATCCATTATTCATAAGTGTGGCCATTGCTTTACATCCAGAGCCACAAAATGTCAATCAACTGATAGAAAAGAGCAGAATTGCCGGTCTCAGTTGCACCTTTATGCCCATCCTTGGTCAGCTTCTCTAGAAGGACTAACAAGCAGTGGCAACAAGATTTACTAATGGATGGAATTTCAGGCAATAGCTGTATCTTAGTCCATTTTGTGTTGCTATAAAGAAATATCTAAGGCTAGGTAATTTATAAGGAAAAGAGGTTTATTTGGCTCACGGTTCTGCAGGCTATACAAGAAGCACGCTGCTGGCATCTGCTTGGCTTCAGGTGAGGGCCTTAGGCTGCTTCCACTTATGGCAGAAGGTAAAGTGGAGCTGGCTTGTGCAGAAATCACATGACAAGAGGAAGCAAGAGAGAGAGGGGAAGTGTCCGTCTCTTTTTAACAACCAGCTTTCATGGGAACTAATAGAGCAAGAACTCACTCACTACCCCTCCTAAGTGAGGGCATTAATCTACTCATGAGGGATCTGCCCCCATGACCTAGACACCTCTCATTAGGCTCCACCTCTAACATATGGGATCACATTTCAACGTGAGGTTTAGGAGGACAAACATCCAAACTATAACAAGCTGAAAAACTCTTTAACTTATCTGGATCAGGGCTACTCTCAGTGGTGTGCCTGTTAAAATGCATATTCCTGCACCCCCTCCAGATCAATTGAATCAGAAGACCTGGAAGTGGAGCTCAGGAATCTGCATTTTCTGATGAGCTTTAGATGAAGTTTTATATGTGCTGAAGTTTGAGAACTATTGACTCACATAACTCACCAATAATAATCATCTTTCAAATAATCCAGAGCAAACTAAAATCAGGGAAAGAAATAAACCTCACATGGTAGCTTTCTGTTTGTTTTTGGTTTGGTTTTTTTTTTGAGATTTTTGGTGGGGGGTGGGAAGTCTATCGCTTTACAATTTAATTCAGACGAAAATCTTAAGAATAACTACCTGAAAGGCTTGAAACACAACTATTTTACTGGGTAATTTTTTTAGCCTTTTGACTGTGGCTCATTAGCCATTCTAGTAAAGGGAACAATAGAGTGGAGTTTTAGCTGCACATTTAGGATGTGTGTATTCTTACTGATTTGTTCATTGCCCAGGAGTACCCTCATTAAAAATCTCTTCCCAAATTAGACAAGATATGCCAAAAATCAATTTAAAATGTTCATAAAACTTTTAATTTATGATTCAACTTCTAGAAATACATCTTCAAATTTCTCAGACAAATGCACAGAGACCTTTGAACAAGTATGTTAATTACAGCATAACTTATAACAGCAAAAATCGGAATCAGTCTAAGTATCTGTGTTAGAATTAGGTCTGTCTGCGTATAAGAGAACATTTAAATAAAATATAAATATATTTCTTTCTCACCTGAAAGAAATTCAGAAATAGGCCATCCATGCTAATATGGTGTCTTCACAATATCATGAAGGACTAGGGTTTCTTTCTTGCCAGTTCAGCATCTTCAGGAAACAGCTTTCTGAGGTTATTTCGTGATCCAAGATGCCTGTTGGAACTCCAGCCATCGCCTCCTCATCCCATGCAGTGGGAAGTTGATAGGAGGCAAAAGCAAAAGAATGCTGCTTTCAACTGAGTCAGCCCCCTTTTTTTTCTTTAAATTGCTGATAACTATTCTCCTTACATATCATTGGCCAGAACTTGGTCAATGGCCACACCTAGTCCAAGGAGGCTGGGAGATGTGGCTTTTAACTGGACATAATATAGTCCCATTGAAATAAGGGTTCTCTTATTATGAAAGAAGGTGAGAATGAAATTTGAGGACTCAACTACCTGACTTTCTCCCAGTGACTCACAATATGGTATTGTTAAACAAATATGATAAATATACAGTCATTAAAAGTTACATTTTAGAGGAATCTTATTCAAAAAGGAAAATGCTCGTAAGTGAAAAAAAAAACGGATTAAAGAGATATAAGCTCAATATGATTTAACTTTTATTCAACACAAATGTGCATATAAAATACTGAAATTATAAAATCAAAATTATGTCTGTTGGCTTTGTAGAGTAAAATTATGGATGGTGCTTTATTCTTCTTTATAATTTTTCATATTTTCCACAGGAAACATGTATTAATTTGTATTCAGCAGATATCCAGTAAACATTATTTCTAATTGGAAAAGAAGCCTAAGGAGGAAAACATTCATGAAACTCAATAATAATAAAATAATAAGAGAATACAGCACAAAAATAGGAGAATGCAACACTACTCCTTATCTAAGCTTACTAAACATCAGTTGATCTCTCAACTTTCAACTTAAAATAAGCCTTTGCCATGAGGGCTTCACTGAACACCCCAGTTGATAACAATCTCTCCTTTCCACAAAAGTTTACAATAGGTGGTGTTAGTGGCACTGGTATGCACACTTGCTGAACTGCAGACTAATGTTATTTAAATATTTTATGCAACCATATTTCTCCAAGTAGATTGTATGATCCATAAAGTTCAGGCATTTGACTCTTATAAATGCTTTATAATAGTAAATATTTCTATATTTACTTACTTAATAATTAATTGGAATTATTTTATTTGTGTCCTGGCACGTACATTGTATACAATATCCTCTCATAGAGTCTAATTGGTGTTGAGGATTTATATTGATGCGTAGAAAAAAGAATGGAAATAGTCACTGCACAGAAAAAAAATTCCTGTATGCTAGATGACCAAAAAGGAAAAAAATGCCTAACAAAACTTAGTTAAGTCAGATTGCATTTACTTAGAGAATGAACTGAAGTACTTACCTTGACCTCTGGAAAAGAGGGTTTTTAAAGCAAATTACTAGCAAAAATAATATTCCAGGACTTCCAGACAAGATGACACACAAAGCATCACTCTAAGCACACAGAAATACTGAAAAAAAGAGGAAAAAAAATATTTTAAGCAGGGCTTGACAGCAAAAAGGAAAAATATCTAAGTACCAGAAATGAAGAAGAAACCTAAACTCGCAGTGGCAAGAGGAAATGAAGCCATGAAGCCTTCGGGGTGTCCTGAATTGGTCATTAGCCTTCAGTTTATCTGGAAGCCAGTTGAACTAGAAATCGGTGAACCTTCTGTGGGGCCTGTCCTGGCAAGAGTGAGACAATCTGCTGCAGAGGCTGTGGGTGAGCAGCCCAGGCCAGCTGGCTTAGGGAATGTGAAAGAGATTTACAGGGGCCAAGAGCAGTGGGGCAAAACTGACTTTGACCAAACTGAGAGAGTCAGAATGCAAGTTACACCAGCTCAGAGACAACTGATAGCAGCATAGTGAGAAGGGATCAAGCATAGGGGTTCTATCACTGCAGAGGTCAAGGAAGACCCAGAGCCATCACAAGGCCCAGTGGAGATGGGAGACTCCCTTCCTCCACCACTGCATGGCCATGTTTGCTATACCCACAGGCACCCATTCAACAGCACCTTGGAGATCAAAGACGGAATAGGCGGAAACATGAGGAACTGGGCACGTTTAAATCAAAAGACTGAAAATTAACTTAAAGGGACTATTTCAGTTATTGCACTGGGCCGTATTTACTGGATTTGACTTAAAATTTATATTTTTTCCTCCCACCTTTATATGGATAGAAACAATTGATACAAATTGAATCAAGTAACAGCAAATTTCTTTAAACTGCATTTTCACCATTCACCTGTGCACAGTGTAAATTTATTATCCTACTGTACTATACCTCTTTGAAATTTTTAAAAATATTTTTATTTTAAAGTCGCTTTCAGAACTGCTTTATTATCTCTGTTTTGGGGTGGTGACAAGGGAGACTGAACTCTTCTTCCAGAATCCAAAATGTTAAATTGGACAAAAGGACCCCATCTTTGGTATTTCTCTCAAATCAAGCAATATCCTCTGTCATTCTGGGCCAAGGAAGAGCTGGGATTGATGTGTCTCTGCTGCCTCTATGTCTCTTCTACCCAAAATGCCTTGGGGGTCAAAAACATCAGGGTCTTTTTGTTTTTGTTTTTGTTCTTTTTCTTTTCTTCCTCTTTCTGTCTTCTCAGGACTTTCCCTAGTACCACTAGTACCAGAACCAGCTACGTAATTTTGGGGCCCAGTTCAAAATGAACGAGGGTCTCTTTGATCAATAAACCATTTGTGGCTCTTCTAAGCCTGGGGCCCTGTGTGTCTGTGTAGGTCACACCCCCTTGAAGCTTGTCCTATTATATGCAAGGCCTTGAAGTGCTGGGCTCTGGGCTTCACTTCTCTATATAATAACCTATTTCTTTCTGATTCTGGCCTCTTTCTTAGACATTAAGTCTGGTTGGGATAGCTTCTCTACACTTACAGGGACCTGGACTTCAAGCTTATTTTTTGTTTTTAGTGCAAAGTCAAACAAAATCCAATTTGATGATAAAAGCTGTTAATGTATTTTTTTCAAAAAATAAATAAAAATACATGTTTCTCTGCCTCTTTCTAGAAGCCCTCTAGTCACCACAATGTGATGTGAAGATATTCAGGATAGGAAAATAAAATAATACATCTGGAAGTAGTTTAAAAATAGTATCCTTTGTACAAAGGGAAAGAATCCAAATTAGTGATCTAAGATTAGGAGATTTTGAAACAAGAGCAATTACATTTGAAAAATAATTTAGTAGAAATCTAAGAAATGAAATTAAAATTTTCATTTAATTCATTGAAAATTGAATGAATTAAATTTTCATTTAATTCATCATATCATTTAATTCATTCAAAAATGAAACCCATGAAAATTTGGCTGGGCACAGTGGCTTATGCCTGTAACCCCAGCACTTTGGGAGGCTGAGGCCGGCAGATCACAAGGTCAGGAGTTCGAGACCAGCCTGGACAACATGTTGAAACCCTGACTCTACTAAAAATACAAAAATTAGCCAGGCATGGTGGCGTGCACCTGTAATCCCAGCTACTCAGGAGGCTGAGATAGGAGAATCGCTTGAAACTGGATGGCAGAGTTTGCAGTGAGCTGAGATTGTGCCACTGCACTCCAGCCTGGGCAACAAGAGCAAAACTCTGTCAAAAAAAAAAAAAAGAAGAAGTAGAAGAAGAAGAAAGAAAATATACCCATTAAAATTAAAAAAAAAAAAAAAGAAGCAACTGAAAAGATAATTAGTGAATTGAAAGCTGCAAAAATAAAAAACAAACATAGCACAGAGAAATCAAGAAATTAAGAACAGGAACATGACACTAAGAGACATGGAGGTTAGAAAGAGACCGTTCTGGAATTTCTACTAGAATTTCTACTAGAAATTCCAGAAGAATAGAATAGAGACAATGGTGAGAATTTCTCAGAACAAAAGAAATCGCACTGAGTCATGAGCAGGATAAATTAAAATTTTCAAACACTGACACATTACAGTGAAACTATAAAATATTAAGAGAAAATTTTAGACGCAAACAGAAAAGAGAAGGCAAAATATCTCCAAATGAACAATCACACATCTAGACTGACAACAAACTTCTCCTCAGAAGCAGCAGGTACCAGAAGAGAATGAATTCTATCTTCACAGTCATCAGGGAGGAAAACTGACACAATAGAATTCTATCCCAAAGTAAGTGATCATTCAAGAGTAAAAATAGCATTACATTTTTCTTTTCTTTTCCTTTATTTTTTTAAGGGTCTTGCTGTATTGCCCAGGCTGGAGTGCAGTGGCACAATCTCGGCTTGCTGCAACCTCTGCCTCCTGGCCCAAGCAATTCATTCATTTCAGCCTCCTGAGTAGCTGAAGGTATACGTACTAGCACTACAGGTATGTGCCAGCACACCTGGCTAATTCTTTTAAACATATGTTTTTTGGTAGAGATGGGGTTTCACCATGTTGCCCAGGCTGGTCTCGAACTCTTGACACCAAGTGATCCGCCTGCCTTGGCCTCCCAAAGTGCTGGGATGACAGGCGTGAATCACCATGCATGACCAGCATATGTTTTGAATACATCCAAAGTCCAAGAGTTAGTTAACTGACTCTCACCAAAAAGCTACCAAAAGTAAGATTTTAACAAAAAAGAAAAAGCCAGGATGAAAGATGGAATTCAAGAACAATGGTGAGAAAAGGGGGGGAAATCTGGTGAAAATACGTGAATCAGCCGGGCGCGGTGTCTCACACCTGTAATCTCAGCACTTTGGGAGGCCGAGGCGGGCAGATCAGGAGGTCAGGAGATCGTGACCGTCCTGGCTAACACGGTGAAACCCCAACTGTACTAAAAAATAGAAAAAATTAGCCAGGTGGGGTGGCCCTGGCGCCTGTAGTCCCAGCTAGTCGGGAGGCTGAGGCAGGAGAATGGCGTGAACCTGGGAGGGGGAGCTTGCAGTGAGCCAAGATCATGCCACTGCACTCTAGCCTGGGTGACAGAGCAAGACTCCGTCTCAAAAAAAAGAAAAAAAAAGAAAAGAAAAAACTACCACTAATAAACAACTGACCAACTGTGGTGGCTCATGCCTGTAATCCCAGCACTTTGGGCGGCCGAGGCAGGCGTATCACCTGAGTTTGGGAGTTCGAGACCAGCCTGACCAACATGGAGAAACCTCGTCTCTACTGAAAATACAAAAATTAGCTGTGTTTGGTGGTCATGCCTGTAATCCCAGCTACTCGGGAGGCTGAGGCAGGAGAATCGCTTGAACCTGGGAGGCAGAGGTTGCGGTAAGCTGAGATTGCACCATTGCACTCCAGTCTGGGCAACCAGAGCGAAACTCCATCTCAAAAAAACCCCACAAAAACGAACAACCAAAAAAAACAAGGTAGAACTAAAACACTAGACAATAGTTAACATAGGAGCCAGAAGGAGATTGTTGAGAGTAAAATACAAATGTGTTCAATTCCTTGCTTGTTTAGGAGAATATACACAAACTTTAGTATTTATTTTAAAATAATGTGAATTAGCCAGGTGTGGTGACACAAGCCTGTGCTGCCAGTTATTGGGGAGGCTGAGGTGGGAGGATCGCTTGAGCCCAGGAGGTAAAGGCTGCAGTGAGCTATAATTGCACCACTGCACTCAGCCTGGGTGACAGGGAGATTCTATCTCAGAAAAATAAAAACAAAAATAATGTGAATTGTGTATAATAACATTTTAATGGTACCTATTGAAGGACCAGAAGTAGAATGTGTAACTTTTAATCTAGAAGAGGAAATAAAGAAGAATTGACCAATTCAATAGAAGATGAGAAGAGCAGTAAAAAACAAACAAAACCCACCAAACTAAAATGGCATAAGTGAGTCCAAATATGTCAGATATCACAAATAATGCAAACAAATAAGACTCACTCACTAATAGAGATATCCATGGATCAATCAATGTTACATTTTTAAAAAGGAACTTCTAAAATGATATATACAAAAAACTATGTAGGATAAACTGTTCCTTACGTGCATTTAAAACACACACACACACTAGCATATATTGTTCTTGGATACATAACAATGCATGTAAAAAGTATTCAAAAATATTTTAACAATGCACCTTAAATTCGTAACATTAACTGTCTCTGGGAAGAAGATGAGACAGAATGGGAAACAAAGAGGACTTTAATCTGTAATGTTTTATTTTTTAGTTAAAAAAGACTAAAAACAAAAATAATAAAATATTAATGAGTAGTCGGTACATACGTTGTTTATCATTCTTTTTTTTTTATACTTTAAGTTCTAGGGTACATGTGCACAACATGCAGGTTTGTTTCATACTGTTCTGTATTTTTTTATTTTCCAAAATAAAAAGATTAAACCAAAAAAAGAATCAAGATTTTGGAGGATAGCTGGGCGTCGTGGCTCATGCTTGTAATCCCAGCACTTTGGGAGGCCGAGGTAAGCGAATTGCTTGAGCTCAGGAGTTCTAGACCAACCTTGGCAATATGGTGAAACCCCATCTCTACAAAAAATACAAAAATGGCCAGGCACAGGGGCTCACGTCTGTAATCCCAGAACTTTTGGAGGCCAGGGCAGGCAGAAGGAGTACGAGAACAGCCTGGGCAACATGGTGAAACCACAGCTCTTCTAAAAATACAAAAATTAGCCAGGCTTCTTGTTGCGCGCCTGTAGCCCCAGCTACTCAGGAGGCTGAGGCAGGAGAATTACTTGAACCCGGGAGGTGGAGGTTGCAGTGAGCCAAGATCAGGCCACTGCACTCCAGCCTGGGAGACAGAGTGAGACTCTGTCTCGAAACAAACAAGCAAACAAACAAACAATTAACTGGGTGTGGTTATAGTCTCAACAATCTGGGAGGCTGAGGAGGGAGGATCACTTGAGCCTGGGAGGTTGAAGCTTCAGTGAACTATGATCACACCACTGCACTCAAGTGTGGGCAACAGAGTGTCTCAAAAAAAACAAAAACAAAAACAAAAACAAAACAAAACAAAAAAAATTGGAGGGTGAGGAGAAATCTTTTACATATCTCATAAAATATTTAGTGCTTGAGTTCATTACAAAATTTTAGAATATATACTTAAAAACACAAAAATGTCTTTCTCTAAGAGTTCTTTATTACTCAGTTTATCACACCAATTGAAAATGAACTTTCCATTTAACTGTTTAGAATTATTGAAATTTTCATGGGCAAAAAGAGATAAAAGTATGTAATTTGGTAATGATGAACATCAAATGATAAGGAAAGATTTCATTTAAAAAAAAAAAAATGTTGTTGTTCCTTGAACTAGGGAGCATAAAATGATACCCAAAGGACTCTCTGTCACTTACTGATGGGCCTTAGATTTTTAAAATTAGTTTCTGAGCCTCTTCAAAGAATCCAATTTTATCTTTAAGCTAGAAAACTGGAGCACAAAGAAGTCATTTTCAGAGAAAATGAATGCACAGTTTTCTTTAAAAAAAAAAAAGGCACACAGGATTCTGAATCTGGAGAAAAATATAAAACTAGTAGTGCTTCTATTTGAGTTGCATTTTGGATCTAAAGAATTTGATGTAACTCCTAGAGGGTTAATAGCTGCTCTTGGTTAAAAAGTAAATAAGCAAGATCAATTTTCTAAAATCTCTTTTCATGAGGTAAACGTCAGTGTAAGTCCAAGCTATAGTGTTCATGAAGACAGACTCACAACTATGATGGAAAAGGAGATTTTTGTTATTATAGAGAAAGTTTGTCTCAATCCACTCTTTGTCTCCTTTACATAAAAAAAATACAGTCTTTGTATTAAACTTTGCCAACATCAGTAAAACTCAGGCAACACCCAGTTGTGTTCTCTTTGTGGAGGCTAAGTGATTTTCTCAAAGTCATGCAGGAACATGGCTCAGGAACAAGAGAGCCACCTGAGGTTGGCCTATGACTACTAAAATTACACTGGGCCCTTTGTGTAGGGTCCCTTGGTCATTTATCTCCAAATTAAAATAGTTCACAATTCACCTTGGGTCCTTTTGGCCTGTGAGGGTATGGGGACATAGAAATACAGAGGACTAAGGCATGGTGGGGCATCCCCTGATTCCCAGGATCGGAGAGCACAGAAGGGAAACCAAACAACCATGCCCTTTAGAGATGGCCGTTTAATTGAACTCTGTCTTGGGTTAGGCTACTTCTGTAGAGGGAGGTTTCTTCCTTTGGCCACCACCAGCTTTTGTGGGCACAGACCTGGTTAGTGGGGAGACGATCAAAAACAACGCAGGCTGAAGGGCTATGTGTGGCCATGGGCCGTTCAGCTGGCCCTTGTGCCTTTGTACTGCTGGCTCTTGGAAACAATACTTGGATAGAGAGATCAAAATACAGAATTGGTCATAAATAAATTTTCTTGGACATTGGCCAAAAATGAATCTTCATAGTTAGGTAAACCATGAAGAGAATTTGTGAACTTTGAAAGAAAACCATGTCCTGTGGTGCATGGAAAAAATCCAGTTTTCTACACATTTAGCAGGTGTAAGTAGCCAGTTGTCAGGCTGAGATATGGGGTCCTCTCACTCCTTCAGGGTTCCAACCCTCAGGGGTTTGTTGGCTCATTGGTTTGGTTAGGAGGCCAGTTAGCTCTCTGGAAAGTTATTTCAGCCTGGGGTGTGGTAGCCACCTCTCAAGACTCAGCCTTGTCTTTGGATTCCTGGGTGAACAATACAACTTGACCCAAATCTCTGTTTCTCTCAGACTCTGAGAAGTTCCCTCTCTTGACATCCCTGTGTCGTTAAAGGCTAAAACTTGAGGCAAAGTGAGCAGACTTCTGTGCCCTACCAGCCAGGCAAAACCACAGTCTGGGTACAGATGTTTGTAGCCCAGCAACCCCTCAAACACTCCACTGTCTTTTTGTGCATGAAATTGCTTGCTATATGATCTGATTTTGTGAAGTCTCAGCCCTTTGATTTCAGGCAGCTTTCTTTAAACCATGAGAAGGAGGTGTGGGAGTTAACCAGCAGCAAAACTAATCAAGTCCATTGAGTATCAGGATTCCAAAGTTCAGGGCCACGGATTGTCTCTGGACTCAGCCCAGCCAAGAAATGAGTAAGGCATTTCCAGAACTGCCTCTGGGCACTGGCATGTGTACTTGTGTGTTGCCAACAAAACTAAGGACTGCACTCTGATCCCTTACTGAAGGGTATCTCTCAGCAGGTCCAAAGTCAAGAAGTTACCCAAAAAGGGCCATAATCTTGAGTAAGCTAAAGTCTAAGATGATCTGGAGATAGAGCCAGATCCCTCCCCTAAACCACACAGCAGAATAGTCTGTCGTTTTTCTGGGGACCTGCTTATCCAGTGCACAAAGATATGTGTTCTGAATTATATGTGTTGAACTTAATTTGGTGCCTGTAGCTGTTGATTTGCTTTTGTTTCCCACAGTCTCCTCTGAACAACTGCAGGAAATCTGTCACCCAGGCTGGAGTGCAGTGGCACAATTTCGGCTCACTGCACACTCAGTCTCCCAGGTTCACGCCATTCTCCTGCCTCAGCCTCCCCAGTAGCTGGGACCACAGGCACACACCGCCACACCGGGCTAATTTTTTGGTATTTTTAGTAAAGATGGGTTTTCACCGTGTTAGCAAGGATGGTCTTGATCTCCTGACCTCGTGATCCACTCGCCTCAGCCTCCCAAAGAGTTGGGATTACAGGCGTGAGCCACCATGCCCGGCCAACTGCAGGAAAACTCTTAAATAGCCAAGAGGGCTTTTAAAAAAAGAGTGTTATGCTAAACTTGCAAATCAGACAATGGCAAGCGAAGGCACGTGGAATTAGACTCCCCATCTGAAACTGAGTACTTTCTCCAGCCAAACTTCCTGAGACCTTTTTGTGTGTTTGAATGAGATTTAGCTTGCACTCTTTAAACAGGACACCTCTCTTCACGCCATATGGAGGAGGGTATAAGCACCCTGTTAGCAGGCATGGGGTCCCTAACCAGAGTCACCTCCTTGAGTGAGTGGGTGATTATTTCTTTGCTTTTGCTATATTTAACCAAGAATTATACACTACATCCCAGGATCTCACTTTCCATAGACTATATTCCCTATAATAACTGTTTATCCTCCAGAATCCATGTCACTCATCTTATTCAAGTCAAAACCTCAGTTCACAAGATTGTCCCAGGCACAGTTAAGCACAATCACACTCACATGGAACAGTGCACTATTCAAGGGGCTTTCTCAGGTCTCCTGTGGTCCTGGGATCAGGAGAGTAACCCCACTGGCAGCACTGGAGTGATGCATAAGTGTCCCTGAGCTCCTTGATCAGATGACACTCTCCCTCTAGGAAGACATGCTACCTCAAATTCCACTTTCAAACAGTTATTCCTTTGGGACAAGCTACTGTCACCTTTAAGGGTTCCCTGAGTAGCCGGGCAAGGTGGTTCACATCTGTAATCCCAACACTTTGGGAGGCCGAGTTGGGCGCATCACGAGGTCAGGAGATCGAGACCATCCTGTCTAACACGGTGAAACCCTGTCTCTACTAAAAATACCAAAAATTAGCCAGGCGTGGTGGCACGCACCTGTAGTCCCAGCTACTCGGGAGGCTGAAGTGGGAGAATCGCTTGAACCCTGGAAGCTTGAACCTGGGAGGCGGAGGTTGCAGTGAACTGAGATCACACCACTGCACTACAGCCTGGGCGACAGAGCGAGACTCCATTTTGAAAAAGAAAAAAAAAAAAAAAGAAAAAAAGTTCCCTGAGTCAAAGTAGTAGAGTTGGAAAGTGTCCTGGATTTGGAGTTGGGCACATCTGGGTCCCAAAGCAAACTCTGCCACTTACCAGCTGTTTGACTCTCTGCAAGCAACTTAACCTCCTTGAGCCTCAGATAGGCTTTGTATAAACTTACAGGGCTCCTGTAAGGCAGGGCTCATTTAGGCAATGCATATAGAGGGGTAAGCACATGGCTGATATCTTACAGGTGCCCAATAAACTATAGGTATCACTATGATTATTAAATACAAGCACTTCTAGGAACAATAACTTGGCATGAAATAGACAAGTTTCCTTTGACATGATACCTAGCTAGCTCAAAATCAGGTAAAGAATGAAATGGGTGCTACAGTCCTAGTGACACCTCAGTGACACCTTACAGGAACTATTAAGAAGTATCTCAGAAAAGAGGGGAAGGAGGAGTCAAAGACAAGCTTTATCACCTTTTACAATCTGGTTTCTCACTCATACCCTATCTTCTGACAGCTAGGGACACTAACTCAGCAAACCTCTTGCCTAATGTCACATAGTTAATTGAGCAGCTGGAATGAGAGCCTATACACCCTGTTTCCAGCCATGGACGCTTTTCACCAACTGACCGTTGCACCTATACAATGATGAAAGAGTCAGTGGTGGCAAAACACTGGATCAGGAATCAAACACCTGCTTTCTAATTAGAAAAGGGCATGTGGGAAAGTCCTGGGAGCAATGAAATGTTCTATATCTTGATTGGCACGTATTGGGTATGGTTACACAGATATACATATTTATCAAAATGCATCAACTGGGCACTTCAGTTCCATGCATTCTATGGTACACAAATTATACATCAGTAAAATTAGTTAGTCAAAAAATATGTTTTCCAGCCCCAGCTCTGACACTAATGAGCTGAGTGGTCTTGGCCAAGTCAATCCAAGTCAACTCTCTTGGCTTTACCTTTCCTTATAATGATGTGTTATAATTAGACAAAGTTCCTTCTAGCTCAACAATATGATTTGGTAAACAGGACCTCTTTCTTTCATTTCAGTCGCTATTGTATTCACACTGAGTTCAGCAACAGAGCCGGAGAGACTGGCACACAATTTAGGGGGACTGGGGACTGGTATGTGCAAGTGATCCAGTGTCTTTCTTTTGTATCACTAACTCTCCAGCTACACTTTAAAGAGCATGATTGGTTTTCCACAGGGATCCGACAAAGCAATATGATTGAGCCACGGGATGGGAATGATCTGGCTTCAGAAAAGTTGTATCTGCCACCAGAGATAACAACTTTCACATGGAGAGCAGAGAAAATGTTTCCTGGACAATGGGAATGACTGACAGATATTAGATGGGAGGAAATTGAAGGCTCTGCCAAGTTTCATGATAAAATGCTATTTCTCACGGTAAGGTCAAGCTGTCTCTATTGCAGCTATTGCTTTTAAAATACAAAGGGAACACAGCAGATTCAACAGAGTGCATCAGATTTTACAAAGAGTATGTGATCAAAGACCACTTGTTTCATTTATAAATGAAATTGCATGACTATTAGAGCAACAAAGATCATCAAGAATAAATTTGGAATTTGCTGATGAACCAAAAGCTGAAAAACATCAGTAAGAAAATCTCTGAAGGTTTGATTACAAAGTCTTTTGGATGTAAAATGCCCACCAATGTTTGCAAGATTACACATGCAAAAAAGTTCAATTAGACTTTCAGGGGAGAGCATTATATCAGGAGCTGGAATTGGCATTTTCATAATATTTAATAAGTGTTTCAAAAGGTGGAATATATTGACTGGTACTAAATCTTATTATTTCCAAAGACTAGAAATCTGAAACAAAATCTAGCATGTACAAATCATTGAATATTAGTGAGTTTACTTATGCAAACAGAACTGAAACAAAAGTTCTATTTTAGTTTCAAGTTGCATTTAAAAATGAGTGGAATTTGTTCTTATTTAAAATCTTTGGGGAATAACCCTGTGGTCGTTAATTTTGTGTCAACTTGACTGGGTCACAAGGTGCCTAGATGTTTGGTTAAACCTTATTCTGGTTGTGTCTGTGAGGGTGTTTCTGGATGAAATTAACATTTGAATCAGTAGATTGAGTAAAGCAGATTGCCCCTCCCAAGTGTGGGTGGGCCTCATCCAATCCCTTGGAAGCTTTAACAGAACTACTGCCTGAGTAAGGAAGAATTCCCTCTCTGACTATTTTCAAGCTGGGAAATCAGTCTTCTCCTACTGTCAGTTTGGACTGGATTTTACACTATGGCTCTCTTGTTTCTCAGGCCTCCAGACTCAGACTTTATCCCATAAACTCTCCTGGGTTTCCAGCTTGCTGACTGCAGATCTTGGGACTTCTCAGTCTCCAGAATCATGTGAACTAATTCCTCTGTGTGTGTGTGTGTGTGTGTGTGTGTGTGTGTGTGTGTGTGTGTATGTGCGTGCATGTGTATGTGTCTTCCATTGGTTCTATTTCTCTAGAAAACTCCTCAAATGACTCATTGACTCATGTGAATATCATTCAACTTTCAACTTTTTGGGGATTAGGTATCAAAATTTACATTGAGCATAGCCTTTGATCCAACTAGTGGCCTTCTAGGAATTTATCCTACAGAAATCTAGGAATTTATCCTACAGAAATACCTGGACATGGTCAAAGAACTGAATACAGGGATCAGGGCCACCACATTGCATAGTGTCAGGAGGCACCATTCCCAGTGAGTCTGTGTCAACGGTGCCTCTGAAGCAGGACAAAGATGTTTGCTGTTAAATTGTTTGAAATGGCAAACAAACAATGCAAATTTCCACCATTGGAGGAGGATTAAATAAGTTATATTACTTCTACATTATAGGATACTGTGGATATTATGCCTTTGTTTTTTAAAAAATAAGATAGGTCTATATGATCTGATAAGAACAGATGCCCAAAATGAGAAAAGTGAGGACAAGGGCAGAATAGTGTGTACAGTATGTTCCCATTTGTGTGTATGTGTATATATATATATATGTGCATGTGTGTACATATCCATATGTATATATGTGTATGTGTGTACATATGCAAAGAAAATTTCCAGAAGCCTGCATAAACTGTAAATACTAGTTGCTGCTAGAAAGTGAGACTGGTGGCCAGAGTAACAAGGAATTCTACTTTTTGTTGTATACTCGTTTCATGTTCTTTTTTTTTTTTTTTTTTTACCATGGCCTAGTATCACTTTCGTAATTAAAAAAAAAAACTAGACTAACACAAAGTTGATCAATTTATTCAATAATTATCAGGTACCAAGCAATGTACGAAGTATCTTCACAAATTGAAATGTTCATTGTCCAGTGAAATTTTCTCATTTGTTGGTATTCTTTTTGCTGGTAGTATAATTGGTGTTGATGTTACGAGTGGTGAATTAAACAAACATTTTTGTGCACCTACTATGTTCCAGCACGTTTCTTATTGCTGGGGATACACCAGTGCCTAAGAAAAGAAAACCCTGGACTTCGTAATTCTTACCATCTCCCTATTTAGATGGGAATTTTACAGTCTGTGCACCACATTCACATGGCCTTGGCATGCCTTGTGCAGTAGTCTTTCTACAAGTGCTCCAGAGGAATGGGCACACACGTGTGTACGTGTGCACATATGTGTTTGTGTGTAATTGATATGTATCCAGGTTACAGTCTGACTGGCATTCAACAGATAACCTATATGGTAAGCAGATGAGGCGTGTAAAATGTCCCTGTAAGATATAAAATCTTACTAATGACCAGAGTCATCTTATAGAACTCAGTGTGGGCTACCACTGCTGCTGCCTCCACTCTTCCACTCCAAGACTTTCAGGCTGGCTGCAGTTCAAGACGTGGCTAGGTTCCTAATCCCTTAACATTCCTCACTAGTCCCATCCTCAACATTCCCAACTGGTAGGACCATGGTGGCTTGTAGAGGCAGAAGCTTGCAAAGATTCCTGAAAGGGAGGTTCCAAGTACCTCATTCTGGCTTGTTGGTCATCCAGGTTTACTACTCTACTGGGGTTGAAAGTGGTTTCTTCCAGATAAGTCAATTGCTGCGGTTGTTCCAGCATGTTCCAAACCCTAAAGGTCCAGGAATGCCCACCGCTGTGCATACACCAAGATGTGCGTGTGTGAATCTCCCTGAGCACCTCCTGCTTCCTGGCTCCATTGCTTGAGTGGCTGGAACTGGCATATGACTTATTAGATCTTTTCTCTTTACTATACCTGCCTTCACCTAGTGGATTCACCCAAACTACTTTTGGAACCACTGGCCTTAGAAATAGCTGCTTACCTTCCTTCACAGAAAAGAGCAGGACAGCCTTCTGAATGCTATTTCTACTATAATGAGACTAAGTCCAACAATCTTTCAGCTGACCCCTTTGTGAGCTACTAGCCCACCTCCTACCACCTTTAAGTGATTCCCTCTCATCTGCAGAGGAATAATAGCTTCTGACTGTGGACAGGGGCAACAGACCCAGTAAATGTTTTATTTAATATTTTGTAGAAAGAACTTGGGAGCATATAGTACCCGTGAGAACCAAGACCTGGATTTTAATTTAATTTTAGAACTAAAATGTATTTAAAATGGTAACATTGCCTGCATTGGCTCTTGGGAGTAAATAAACAGACATTGATTTCTGCTGAAGTTAACATCAAGAATTATTGAACTGAGAGGTACACACTGCCCTGGTCTCCACTTTAGTTAATATTTACCTTGAAAAATAATTAATCTTGATGTTAAATAAAAGTGGGCACCAATATATGTATTCTTCCTTTGTTCTATGCTGAGATGAATGTTAAGTATATAACATACAAATTTATTTTCTTTATATATTTATGTGTGTTTATATATACATATATTTTAAGCATTTTACTGGAATGTCAGGATCTGCAAAAAAAAAAAAAAAAAAAAATTACACAGGTTGAATCCCACCTAAGGTACTCCCCATCTCCTAATGAAGTCATCATTTCCCTCTGCTGTTTTTACTCAAATGAGGGCACAGGTTTTATGCAAACCGTGCTATTTGTTCCAGTGAGGCAGCAGGCTGAGAACGACTGGAATCATCACCTAACTGCCTGACCCACCTGTGGTTTTTAGTCAGTTTAACATCAAAGTGCTCTGTGTCTCAGCATGTTTTCCACATGTGAAGAGAAGCAGCAACAAAAGAGCATGCAACGGACTATGTTTGGTCGTTATGAGAAAAACGTGATCCATCTCAGAGATTGCAGCGCTCCCAGCCAAAGTCCACCTGCTTTCTGCACCCGGAAAATCATCCCCACCAGCTCAGACAGATGTGACTCATGGCCAGTAATGCTAATACAAATATTACTAGTAATATTAATTTGCTGTCATTTCAATAACTGCTAACATACATTAAGCTCTTTGCATTTACTTCACCACTTTAGCCTTTTCCAAGGATTATCTCATTTATTCCTCACCTTAACTCCATGAGGTCGATATTATTGGACCCATTTTATAAAAGAAAAAATTGAGGATGAGAGCTGTCCAGTCCTTTGCTCATGGCCATCGTTAATAAGTTTCAGGGTTGACGTTTGAATCAATGTTTTTTTATTCCAAAGCTTATGTTCTTAAAATTGTGTTAGGTTGCCTTTTCCTGACACAGAAAGAGTTGTGTTGAGTGTGTTGAGGCACAGACACCTTGAAGGGTGCTGCTGAAGGAGGTGTTCACTTGGGAGTAGGCATTTCCTAGCCATGTGTATTTGGGAATGATGCCACTGAGGTGGAGGAGCTGGCTGCTCAGGGAGGCACATGACAAAAGGAAACAGAGGAACATCTGATGGCATTATTTCCACAATAGCCAGCCTCCAAATAGCCTTGACCTCATTCTCCCATTGTCCCAGTGCCTTTATTCTAGCCTTGACATTTTCTTTCTGAAACAGGCCCCACTTAAGCATCAATCAAGAGAACACATGAAACTGAACACTTGTTACTGGATGCTGTGGAACACCTTTGGTCCCTACGTTAGGGCTGATGCACTCATTCCTGGGAGTGTTGCTGCTGCCAGCTGCCAGCTGAACCTCTTTGCAAACTGTCCTCTGTAGAAAGGAGCAGTTTCACTTTTTCCTCTAGGCGGCCTTAATGTAATGACTGGTGGATGTAAGGCAGTACCAAAGACTGACCTCCTTGTCTCAAGAAGGGACTCCTCTGAGGGGTCATCTCAGCTCCAAAGGTCCCTGTGAGATTAGCTGAAATCTCTCTTGCAATCGCATTAAACTTCTCCTTCTCCTTCTGACCAGTCTTGCTTCTCTTACTCCTCTAAAGATGCTGTTCCCTTTCCTGTGGAACCCAATCTAAGACAACAGTTCGTATAAATACAATAGTGTTGGTCCCTTTCCCTTCCATTCTCTAATCAGTAATGCTCTGCATGCAAGGAGATTTAGATTTACAAGGCTATGGTGTATGAACCACTTCTGTCTGTCACTCACCTGAGATACCAAGATCAATCCTGGAACACAATCTAAGTAGAAGCCCAAGCTTTCAGGTCCCCACATTTCTACCCTAGCCAGTCTATAAGCAGTTGTGATTTGACCTTGCTCTGATCTTGCAAACATAATGGGAAGATTCAGCATTAAAAGTCAGTGAAGGCTCCTAACCATGTTTCCTGACATTTTTGTAACATGATGATTTTATTACATCTTAAAACCCTAAATTTGGTTGCAGATCAGTAGAAAATCTACAGCCTAATTTGAAGCTCTTTCCCCAATGGTAAAGGGAAGGACCTTGTAATCTTTGAAGTTTGTATGTTGTTTTTGCAAGTTTGGAATGTTATCTCTCTTCTCCTCGTCCAAAAGAAATGCAATGTGCAAGCAGTTTAATGAGAAAAAGCTAAGTGAAATTCCAACAATCAACTGATATCCTTTCCCTAGGTTAGCAAACAATAAATGGTGAGCAAGGGGGGATAAATCTATTTACAAAATATTGGATCACTAAAGGGTGCTCACCAGTTCCCCTCAAGAGCCACACATTCCTGGGGAGGCAACTGTCAAGACAAAACCCAGGACTGGCCGTTGTATGTCTCTTCCCTGAAACCAGTGGAAAGCGGGGAGATTTTTTAAATGCATTTGTTGCTATGGATTTTTTTCCTTACTTCTCTCTTTCCTTCTTTCTTTTTACCTACTTCCTTTCTTTTAAAAGAATATTCTCTCAGCTAGGAAGGAAACTCTCATTCTTTTTGCTGACTGGCTTGTGCACAACTGGAAATTATAAAAGAAATTGCTGTATCATTGATGTAGTAAGAAAACAGGAAGACAATTTTCATCCCAAAATGAGCCATCTCAGCTGAAGCTCCCTTTGTAGTTGATGACCACACGCTTTCCATCTTGGCATGGGGCCAGTTTTATTAAACTCCTATAGCAACGGCTTATTTATCAAACAGCACTCAAAAACAGGCATTTTATGATGAATTTCCCTCAAAGTTGCTCATGGTCATGTGTTTGCTGCCTTCAAGGACTTCAGTGGGAAAGGGATCTTACCTTATGCGTCAATGCCTGGATATTATTCTTGTGGTCAAAAACATTTTTGCACCCTCAGGTAATGCCCCATCAAAGAGGAGGATGCATGGAAAAGCACAAAGGAACTAGGGGCCCAGCTTTTGCTGCATCACTTCATTCCGCAAATAGAGCAAACTCTGCAGGACCTAGAGAGCTTGCCAGAAAACCCCGCTATCATGTTGGAGAACAATGGAGAGGCATCCAAAATGCCGAATTTTAAGGAGCCTGGATCAGAATGAGGTAGAATTTGAGGAGTTAGAGGGAGGAAGGAGAGAGATGAAGAAGGTAGCAAAGGAGAAATGCTGGCAATCAAAGAGAAGATAGAGGCAGAAAAAAAAGACAGGAAAGGATAAGAGAGGAGAGAAGAGAACACTGGTCCATTATTTACTCTGTGAATTGGAGATCAGTTCCATTAGGCCCAAGAGACAGCTTTGACTTAGGAAACCACCAAAAATAGAAGTGATCAAAAATCAATAATTAAGAATAAGGTGGCTGGTTGCAGTGGCTCACACATGTAATCTCAGCACTTTGGGAGGCCCAGATGGGTGGATCACTTGAGGTCAGGAGTTCAAGACCAGCCTGGCCAACATAGTGAAACCCCATTTCTACTAAAAATACAAAAATTAGTCAGTGTGGTGGCACATGCCTGTAGTCCCAGCTACTTGGGAGGCTGAGGTAGTAGAATTGCTTGAACCTGGGAGGCAGAGGTTGCAGTGAGCCGAGATGGCACCACTGCACTCCTGGGTGACAGAATGAGACCCAGAAGAAGCAAAGAAGGTTTTCAATAACTTGGTTAACACCAAAAAACTGGGAATCATTAGGATAAGTGATTAAAATTAACTTGCTTTTTTTAAAAAAGCAATTAAACTTCAAACATATTTAAGATACTTATAAATTAAACACAAATTTCAGTGTAGAAATTCTGCAATACATATTGCAGCAGCAAGAGTCCTGTCCAAGAGATGTTTCCTAGAATCTGAGTAGTTAGCATCCAGAACTAGATTCTCCCCACCTCTATCAATTTTCAACAGATAGGCACTCAGCAACATTTCTAAGTACACTGGTTTTCCATTCACGTCTTTGCTCTACCCATAGAAATTTCATTTCATTCGTCTTCTCCGAAAAGACATGCATACAAATATGCAACGATCATTGATCAACCCTTAGTACCAGCTAAATAATCACACAAGAGCTGGATGGCTGTTGAGGTTAATGAGCTGGGTTACAACCTCTTGGAACAATTAACGCTAGGCTCCAAGAATGTTTCCAGTTATGAGGAAGCAGGGCAGGACTATATGTAGTCCAATATTACAAAAGAGGTTTCAAGAGTTCACAATCTTTGGCTTAAATTTCCCTTTGGTAGCCTTGGTTCAACAGCAGGTCGCATATAATCCCTATAGAGACTTATCTAATAAATATTAAAAGCATATACCATTGATGCAAAATGTGTGGTCAAGTCACAAAGTCTGTCCTTTAGCTGAATAAAATATCCAAGGGTCTCATTCTGAAAGTGGAAATACTTAATAATTTTCATTTGATCTTCAGATATATCCCTGATTCTACTGAAGAACTATTAACAAACAGAACAACTAATCCCTCCTGAAATCTCTGTAGACCTTTGGTCGTCTCTTTGAAATTAATTCTGAAAAACTGGATATTCTTAGTTTATATTAAAAAATTTCTTCTTCAGAAACAGTGTGTAGCACACCTTGGGTAAGGATAAGTCTTAGGGTACAATATTTGGCCATTTTTAAGTGTGAACAGTTTCATTAATAGGAAATTGGTTAAATTGCCTAAATAAAGGATAATATTTTCAGTTAAAGGAATCGTATGCTACCAATTAAAATCATGGTATAAATGATGCTCACAATATGTAAGTAGTGAATAAAGTCAGGTTACAAAACAATATCCATAATGCAATATTGCTGAGGCTCAAAATATCTATGTAGGCATAGAAAAATATCTCAAACATTATGTTCCAAAATGTTAATACTTTAACAGCGATTATTTTCTAAAGATGGGATCATGCTTATCTTTTTATTTTCTTTATATTTTTATTACACTTTATATATATATTATGTATTCATGCTGTCATCATGTATTGCTTTTTTTTAAGACAGGGTCTCGCTATGTTGCCCTATTGCCCAGGCTGAAGCACAGTGGCTATTCACAGGGACAATCATAGCACACTGCAGCCTTCAACTCCTGGGCTCAAGCAATCCTTTTGCCTCAGCCTCCCAAGTAGCCAGAACTACAGGTGTGTGCTACTGCACCTGGCATTTATTGCTTTTAAAATAAGAAAACTATACAGTGATTTTTATTTTGGAGTGAAAAGAAATTGGATCTTTTTAACTTACGAAAAAAGTCCATGTTCTTTCAAGACAATTTCTTTATAAGAGAGAAATATCTTTGTTCAGAGGATCCTGTGCCTGGTGTAGGTCATCAGATATTATCAGCAAGCAGTACTTCCAGTTTCCACATACTGCAAAGTGTTATGTGTGGGTGGAGAAAGGTAGTTGGAATAGAGATGGATTATGCAAAAGATCACATGCATGGTGTAAGATACGAGAAAGGTCATATGAAAATTAGAAAGATCAAATAAGGCCGGGTGCAGTGGTTAATGCCTGTAATCACTTTGGGAGGTGGAGGCAGGTAGATCACAAGATCAGGAGTTTGAGACTAGCCTGGCCATTATGGTAAAACCCTGACTCTACTAAAAGTATAAAAAATTAGCCTGGCATGGTGGCAGGTGTTGACAGTCCCAGTTGCTCGGGACGCCAAGGCAGGAGAATTGCTTGAACCTGGGAGGTGGAGGTTGCAGTGAGCCAAGATCGCACCACTGCACTCCAGCCTGGGTGACGGAGTGAGACTCCATCTCAAAACAACAACAACAGAGAAAGAAAGATGAAATCAAACATAATAAAAACCTTGCATTGCATCTTATCACCCTGACTTGCTCACTTGGATGGACAAAAGTTGAGACTCCAAAAATGTCATCTGAAAAACTGGATGACTACTTGCTTGCAGTGCTGCAAAGCTCTGCTCCAACTGACCCTACTCCACTGACTGCCAAAGTTTTTCTTTTACATAATATAGTGGAAAAATCACGTTATGCTTCAAATCTAAAATGTCACCACCAAGTATTCATTTGAGGTATCAATATCTTCTTTTAAAATACAACACCCCTGCACCCCAAAGGGTCAAGGAGCTACGAGAGTGTGATGAGTGTTCCTATATTCACACTCTAGAGTCTGTTAAAATCTGTTTAACCAAATTCTTTGTTTCAAACTCACATTCTAAGGTGTTATTGAAAAGTGTAGGAGGGAGAGCTAGCAGGGAAGGAAAGGCTATTGAAAATGCTTCGGTGGGCCGGTCACGGTGGCTCACGCCTGTAATCCCAGCTCTTTGGGAGGCCGAGGCAGGCGGATCAGGAGGTCAGGAGATTGAGACCATCCTGGCTAACACGGTGAAACCCTGTCACTACTAAAAAAATACAAAAAAATAGCTGGGCATGGTGGTGGGTGCCTGTAGTCCCAGCTATGTGGGAGGCTGAGGCAGGAGAATGGCATGAACCCAGGAGGCAGAGCTTGCAGTGAGCAGAGATGCGCCACTGCACTTCAGCCTGGGTGACAGAGCGAGACTCCGTCTTAAAAAAAAAAAATAAATAAATGCTTCAGTGGGGAACTGAGGACTGATTTTTGAGCATAAGGGTATGGGGCACCCAGAAGACAGGAAGAAATGGGCCCAATGAGATAAGACAGAGCATATAAAGGGAAATATGGAGTTAGCTTTAACCATCCTTAATTTGGTCTATCCTATCCTCATGGCTGTATTTAAACCAACCAAAGCAAAGCAGTTCACCTGAATCTTTTAATTAGATTTTTCTTTGATCATATACCCAGCCAGAATCATTTTCTTCAAATAATTTTAAATAGACAAGAGTAGATTTCTTTAGCTAATTGCCTAAGCCTGAGTACTTTCAAGTGAATCCAAGGCAACGACTTAAAACGTGAAAAAAAAAAAAAAAACCTAACAACCTTTTCCTGGGATGGGAGGAAAAGAGGCACACACCATGCCAAATAATTGGCTTGACTAGATTTTTCCCGCCTGAGATGACCCACAGCTTGGGTGTCATAAAGACACTGCCTCTCTGTTTCTTTCCTGTACTCAGAGAAGGAACGTTCCATTCCACGCAATTCATGAATTTTAAAAACCATGAACCTTCCTTCACATTCTGGAGGAACACAAACGTTTTCCTGTAAGAGAGCTGTTTTGAGCATAAATGCTCAAGTGATTGCGATGGCGACGAGGAGAGGCCTTTTCAGACTGTCTTTGTTCTGAGCTGGCTGGAGGCTCCGGGCCTAGGAGTGCCAGTAAGGTCTGGACATATGGTTGGGCACAGAGAGCAGGGACTGAATTTACCAACCACCAACTGCCATAACGGTCTTGTCACTGGAAAATGGCCAAACAGTTGAGCCAACTGCCAGTGCCACCATGTTGTCAGGAAACAATGGGCCAGAAGAAAGTGTAATTACAGACTCGTGGAAGACCACTAGCTCCCTCTTGTGGTCGAGCACAATGGCTAAATTTCTGCCACTTTCCAGCAGAAAGACATCCATCCCTGAATTCCATGAATTAAGGATGAGGATACTTCCTAAAACAATCCTATCAGCCTGTTTGAATAGTAGCTTTTATCTACACCTTTCCAGAGAGCTAATATTAAAACCCTTCTAATTTCAATGACAAAAATCATATTAGTCAAAACTCTCCAATGATCCTCCATTGCCCTTGAAATCAACTTCCAAAATCATTATCATGGCTTGTAAGTGGCCAACGGTATATCCCCTGCCCACTCTCCAGCTTCATCAGTCACCACTCTCCTTCTCGCTTTACATTTGTTGAACTCTCTCCCTTCAGCATTTTCACACTTGATTGCTGCCTCTGTTCGGGATAATTGTGACTTCCCTTCCCCACTTTCACCCCATCTAATTTGGCTAAGTCTTATATATCCTTTAGGATTCAACTGAAACACCATCACCTTCCAGAGGCCTTCCTTGATCCCCTAAACTAGGTCTTCCTGCTTGATCCCCCTGGGCCTCCTGAATTTCCTTAGCTAACCACTCATAACATTCCATCGTAATTGCTTATTTGATGCTTATCTTCCCTGTTTAAAAATGTTCTCTGTCGTTTGAACCCGGAATGCGGAGGTTGCAGTGAGCCAACATCGCACCACTGCACTCCGGCCTGGGCAACAGAGAGAGACTCCATCTCAAAAAAAAAAAAAATGTTCTCTATGAGAGCAGATACTCTATCATTTACCTCCTTATCCACACCTAACACAAGTACTATACATATTTATTGAGAGAATACATTTGAAGAAGTAGCAAATTCTAGAATGGAAAAAAAAGAAGAGACATTTATTATATGCCAAATATGGGCCAGGTTTTAGGCTAGGTACTCACACATTTATCAATTCATTTAATCTTCATTTAATACAACTAGTTAAATTTTATAGTAAGGAAAATTTTTTCAATTTTATAGTAAGGAAAGTTAAGTTCAGAGGGGTTTGTGTAGCTTGGCCAAACCTATAAGAAAGAACACGTCAAATCCAGAATTTGCAACCAAGTGTAATTCCAAAGCCCCTGGACTTTCTACTGTATGCTGTTTCCTCTTAGGTAACCCAAGTTAACCAGTCAATTCTTGCTTATTCATGTCAATGAACGTATCACATGGTATGACTATTCTCAAATAATGAATAACCCTAAAATCACTTATATCAGCTTTTAAGTGGTGTTTTTATCCTTACGTTTTCAAAAGGACTTATTTTAATGTTCTCAGTATCTCCAAAGAAAATAACTAAGTCATCCTGGAAAGCCCTTACTATAGAGCTTTCTCAGCCAGAAGGCAGTAGAGCATCATGAGGCAGAGAAATGAAAGAGCACTGGGTAGGGAGTGCACAAGACCCCTATTCTTTTTTTTTTTTTTTTTTTTGAGACAGTCTCGCTCTGTGCCCAGGCTGGAGTGCATTGGCGCGATCTCGGCACACTGCAAGCTCCGCCTCCCGGGTTCACGCCATTCTCCTGCCTAAGTCTCCCGAGTAACTGGGACTACAGGCGCCCGCCGCCACGCCCGGCTAATTTTGTTTTTATGTTTTTAGTAGAGATGGGGTTTCACCGTGTTAGCCAGGATGGTCTCGATCTCCTGACCTCATGATCCGCCCGCCTCGGCGCCCCAAAGTGCTGGGATTACAGGCGTGAGCCACCGTGCCCGGCCTGCACAAGACCCCTATTCTTAAGCCAAGCATGGCCAAAGCCTAATGGATGACTTTGACGAAGCCATTTCATGCCTCTGAACCTCGGCTCCTCAGCTTTAAGAAAAGGAGGATAGTAGCGTGGCCTGGAGCCGGTTTTGAAGGACCCCTCTTGCTCTTAAATTCTGTTGTTCTAATTCAAAGTGGAATTGGTCTCTAAGAACTTGCTGGTTTATACTTGAAGCAAGGTGGCAATTTTGGTATTCAAAGACCTCTTCAAAGCTCTTCGGTGAGAATAATCTAAACCTGGTTTATGTTAACGAAGGGCTTAATTAAACAGAACAAATAATGGGCAAAAGAATGATGTCTTTTTTCCTGAAAATTTTCTCCATTTCTCTATTTCTAAATGTAGAGAACTAGACTCAGAATTCTAATCAGACCACAAGTACTTAGATGCTTTCTTATGTGTCTCTTTGAAAATCAGCTTCATCTTGGAATTTTTGCACATTGTTAAGACTAGTATCTCCACCAGTCAGACCTTGAGGTCCTCCCATTTTAATAATGCCTGATGGATTACTCAGCCGCCTTTCTAGATCTTCTGAAGAAGCATTCCCGAAGATATTTTAAGAATCTTTCTAATCTAATTGTTTTCTGGATATGAGCATCCACTTTGCTCTCTGACATGGAATAAAAATATTTAACCTTCCTGATTCTCTCATCTGTAAAATAAGAACAATAATACCAATTCTAGTTCTGTCAGAAGAATTGATTGCAAAATGTTGATGCATGTACTACTCTAAGGGCAGGTTTCGGTTATACTGTTTCTAGGACTTCTACCTGTAAGTTCTACCATATGATCAAAATTGTCTTGAGAGAGCATGGTGCCATAGGAAGAACATTAGCCTGACAGTCAGAAGACTCAGGTGTAGTCCTGGCTCTGATACACCCTCACTGGGCTGTAGGGCTTCGTACAAGCAGTTATCCCTTTTGGCCCTCCGTTCTTCACATGCACATGGAGGATTATGATATAACAATGGCTTGATGGTCAAATGTGCTTTTTATTGGAAGACTTGGGTTTGAGGCTCACTGACTATCAGAATCCCAAAGGACCTTGACACGTTGGAACCATGAACTAGATCTAAAAAGAGACTATCTAATAGAGATAAAATCCTATATTAATGGCCAAAAAAATAAACAGTTAAAAATGAAGCATGCAATTGCAGGAGGACATGAATGGAGAGATAGCAAAAGGAATTCAAGAGAATCGTGCTGGGCATGGTCGCTCATGCCTGTAATCCCAGCATTTTGGGAGGCCAAGGCAGGCAGATCATTTGAAGTCAGGAGTTCGAGACCAGCCTGGCCAACATGATAAAACCCTGTCGCTACTAAAAATACAAAAATTAGCCGGATGTGGTTGTGCATGCCTGTTATCCCAGCTACTCGGGAGGCTGAGGCAGGAGAATCACTTGAACCCAGAAGGCAGAGGTTGCAGTGATCCAAGACTGCACTCCAGCCTAGGAACAGAGCAAGACTCCACCTAAAAAAAAAAAAAAAAAAATCAGTATAACTGAAAGTTCATATTGTCCTGGGTTTCTGGATCAGTGTGGCTCTCCCTTCCACGTGACAGTCTTCAGATGAGTGAGCAACATCACTTCCTCAGACTCCTCCAGGACAGCAGCCCTGCTCCTCCCACCCTTCCCTCAGAGCCTTGGGGTGTTGCCTTGTCTCTAGCCCAGTGTTGCGTGCTTCTTGGGTTCTTGTTAGATTTTCAGCTGTAAATATAGGACTTCATCTCACTTAGTTAAATCTCTTTAAGTCTGGTTCCTTTCCTTCATCATTCCAAATTGTCAAGACCTTTGAGGATTTTGATTTGATCACAGCCTCTTTTCCTCTGGATCATGATGAATCTGAAACTGTGGCTCGTGTGGAAGGACAGAAGAACAGAAGCTGCATAATATAAGTATTTCTAAATATCAAATATGCTATATTTAATATGCATTTAATATACATAACAGAGTGTATTTTATATACTGTAATATATAAATAAAATATATTATTTTTAATTAATTAAATTTAGTGTAATATTATATCTTTTCGTTAAACTGAAGTATGAAGTTCACCCATACTCAATGTACATTGGAAATCCAAAAGAAAACAGCAGACCTGCTCCTGCTTCCAGAAAGACTCAAAATAAACACATATGAATATATAGGAACCACAAATTAGTGAAACCTCAAAAGGTAAAAGATATCATAATCCCTTCAAAATAGCAAACAAGACTGCTATTTTTGTAAATCTAGAAGGAAAATTGCAAAGATGAAGCTACTGAAGATGCGAGCCCTCAAATGTTAACAGTGACCTGGGATGGGTAGAATTATACTTTTCTTGGCTTTTTCATTGTATTCACTTGTATTGTCTAAAATTCTAATTTTTGTAATAAGAAAAAAATATAGTTTTTTGGTTCTTTTTAAAAAGCATGCATAAACCATTTGGTCAGGCCTGGCTCCTAGGCTTGGCAGCTCCTCTGTTCCTGACAAGGGGAAACACAATTTCCATTGGCTGATTCAGCACATGCTCAGGACAAATCCCGGCTGATGAGGACAGGAGGCATTGAAGTAGCCACAGTGCATTGTTGGGAACTAGGCATGGCAGAGTCAGTGCCTTTTACGGGCTGTCCCTGAAGGCCCACTACACTTCTTCCACTGGATATGACCTCAGTCCTAAGCCCCAGGCTCCTCCTCCCCATAAGTGCTAATCCTTTCCTTTGAGCTTCTGTATGTGGCCTGTGTTGCTCTGCAAACTCCTTTACTCAAAGGTTGGAGTCTTGTTCACAAATCCTGGCCCAGTAAGAGCAGTTCTGATGGTTTTCCCTACCTAGCCTTGCCAATGGGGACACCCTTCCACCCCCAACCCCCAGCCTGTGCCCCTCCTTGCTGATCTCTCACTGGGATCCACTAGGTATGGGACTACCACTACAACCTTTCAACTGGCCTCTGCCCCCTGCCTCGTCTCTCTCACTACTCACTACTCCATTGCGGCAAAGTCATCTTTCCAAAACATAGAAATCACACCACGTTACTTCTCTTATGCTTTAAAGTGGGTCCCCATCTCCTACAAAATGAATTTAAAATCCTTAGCCTGGCTCCAGTCGCCCTGAAGATCTGAACTTTTGTTTCAAACATAGAGGCCACTTCTTAGTTCTTTTGAATATCACACAATAAACGCATCGAGAATTGAACTGTGTCCTCCCAGCCACTAGCATGCTCGGCTCTGCCTGTCTGCTTACCCCTTCTCTGGCCATAATTGCACCTGGGTCTTTGTCAGCCCCGTTCTGGTCCAGCCTCCATGAATAGGTCTGGTCTTGGGTCTTGTCCCCTCCTCTCCTGTGGGATCCCTGTTATTTTGAAGATGTGACTGTGTAACTTCTATTGAACCAGCTCTGCTTATGCTGTGAAGGGTGGCTGAAGTGTCCTGAGGCAGGAGGATTTAGTCTAGAAAGAATTTCATCATGTATGTACCACCCATTCAGTCGCCAGGACCCTGTGCTCAGATGGGCTTGGTTTAATGCTTTGCTGTTGCCATCTTAAAACTTTTAATAACTTTATTTTTTAACCAGGTTGTATTAATCATTTATTTTATTTTCTGTGTTTTATGGTGCTTTGACATCTTGGGGCTTTGTGGACCTGGGGTGGGACTGCCCCTCCCATGGTTAGCTAATTCCTAGATATAGCAAACATCAACTTGCCTGTGAGCATGTCGTCAACATGCAAACCACCCAGTCCAGAATCGATACTTCAAATCACCTCCTCTGTGTGGCTTTTACACTTCAGGAGGTGATATTCCTCTGCACAGTGACCCTTCAATAAAAAAAATCACACAGCATGTGCACCTAAGTTCTAATTTGCTTCAAATTCAAGACTTTCTAAATTTAACTAATCTTAGGGACTGATGACTAAAAGGAGAAAGTCTTATGGCTTGGGGAGATCCAGATCTGCTTAAATACATTATTTTCCTAGAGACTCCTAAAAATAGAATCAAGGGAAGATGCTGTAAAGTTATGACAGCTCATCTAACTTTTGAAGGAATCTTGTGCTATTATCCTTATTTCACCTATGTTCTTCCCACCTCCTGCCACTTTGGCAGGTATTACCCTACGCAATGGTAGGGACTCCACCATTCTTCCCTAGCCTCTAATGGGCAGTGACTTCTCAGGAACAAGGAGAATGGCTGATATTTCTATCTACCTCAGAGCCTTGTGCTTGGTACTAGCAGGTACTGCACAAAAGTTTGCAGAAAGCAAAAATGTACCTGAAAGAAAAATACAAGTTGGAATATTAAATGGCATATCTCAGAACTAGGGATAACCACCAGAAAAGTGGCTTCCCTGTTTCCTAAGTTCCAAGCACAGAAAAATATGGGGTTTTGTGATTTCCACATCTCAAAATGATGCTTACTTATATAAAACTGAACTTTCCTGGCACCGTGATAGCACCTGGGGTACCCAGAATGCCATTCTCAGACATCGCTGATCATGCATGCATTAAGGTGGAGTATGAGCAGTTAACAGCTTCCAGGTCCCCGTCACCTAAATCAGTAGTTTCCCATCCTGGCTGTATTTCAGAATCACCTGGGGGAAATTGGGGAATCTCAAGATTCACTGAAGAACTACTAATTCAGAATCTGAGAGTGGTAGGGGGTGGGGGTGGGAGGTTAAATCCTTTCCACATGATTCTGATCGAGTTGATCCACATCCAGCATCGGGGTACAGACTGCTCTGTGGTGACAAACTGTTGAAGCAGCACATATTTCTGGGACCACTCAATTTGCACCAGGAATCAATTTGAATTATATAAATGTGGTACAAACTCCCTGGCCAAATTCTCCTTTTGGGAGCTAAAAAATACTTTCTAACACTTAGAAATTAATGATTTTTGCTATCTAAGGGAAAACATAATTTTCTTTTCTTTTCTTTTTTTTTTTTTTTGAGACAGAGTCTTGCTCTTGTCGCCCAGGCTGGAGTGCAAAGGCACGATCTCGGCTCACTGCAACCTCTGCCTCCTGGGTTCAAGCAATCCTCCTGCCTCAGCCTCCCGAGTAGCTGGGATTACAGATGCACACAACCATGCCCAGCTAATTTTTGTATTTTTAGTAGAGACGGGGTTTCACCATGTTGGCCAGGATGGTCTCAAACTTCTGACCTCGTGATCTGCCTGCCTTGGCCTCCCAAAGTGCTGGGATTACAGGTGTGAGCCACCGCGCCTGGCCAAAAATGTAATTTTCAAACTGTGACTATTGAACAATTTACTTCATACATGTGCACCTTTTAAACAGTTACATTTCACATCTTGAAATGAATGGAATAGGTAATGGTGATGCTTTGGGGGCATCACAAAATCTCTGTCCCCCTGTATTCCTCGATTTAATTTTGCTACTGAAGTGCAGAGAAGGACCTGCTTGTTGAAACTGCTTCAGTGATACTGCCTTCTAATTGGATGCCAGCACCGTCAGGTATTTTTCCTCCAAGAGAAGCTACAGAATGAATTAGAACAACTCCCCTTCTCTGAAGCAATGGCTGTTATGGGCTAAATCCTCTATATCTTACTCCCTGCTTTATCTATCCCTGTAAAGCAAAAAGATGGAAAGGGCTGGTGTGGATACTTTTGACTATTCTCCGGGCTCCTTGCTATCTTGAAACTTCCACCTTATAGCATATTTCAAAAGAATCAATATTGGGTCTAATATGGATAGGATTTCCAACTAATTATTGGCCAGTCTCTAAAAGAGCCCCTCACACAGGCCCAGCCTGAAGCCCTTAAAATGCCCTTAACCCTGTCCAGGCAAAGATCACACATGGTGGCTGTCTCTCTCACATCCCTTTCTTGGGGAACTATTCCCCCTTCCTCCTCTGTGTGGTTCTGACAAGGCTATCAATCAGGGCATCTTGTCTTCCCCACCGGGAAGAGAATGAGACCTAAGTTGGCAGCAGAGCCCTCTCACCTTCTAGACGAATTATCACATACATAAAGCAGGCTTATAATAAAAAATGTAGACAAGACTCAAAGGTCCAAGAAAGTCAATTAGCTTCACTCAGAGAGAACCACTGTCACTCATTTATTGCACATGTCTGCCATCAACACACATGCACATACGTGCACACAATTGAATATATTGTTTTGCCATCCATTTTTTCCACCTAACAATTCATCTCGAGTATTTTTTCTATGTGGTGAAATATTATTCTGCAGCTTGTTACTTACAATCTGCAAAGTTTGCCTCTAGATGATTGTTTCACTCCCTCTATTGTTGGACATGTGTGTTGTTTCTAACTTTTCACTATTATAATAAAATGATGCTTTGATTGCTCTCTGCTTGATCTTAAATGCAAATCCTATCTTATCCTGACACAACCCACTGTTCTTAGTCATTTCCCATTTTGCAAAAATGAATTTGGAACTCTTTCAGGAGTGCTGACCTCCTATAACCAGCCTCGTTCAAAAGAGATTTGAAGGGAAGGGGAGTTACAATCAAGTCTAATGAACTCCCAACATCAGAATGACAAATATCTCCTTCAGTAGACGTAAAGGAGATCACAGTGTTCTCGTGGAGCAAACAGAACTTTGGCTTTTTTCAGATTGAGAGTGTGGGTGTAGAGAGAAAAGTGATATATCAAATTATAGCATATACAAGTTTCCTTTATACCTTTAATAAAGGAAGAAAACAATTTGGGGCTGTTTTATAATATAAATGTAAAGTTTCTTCTGTGTTTGTGCTACATTGAACATTAATCTTTCTGAAGATGTTTTCGGCTGACTGATGCTCTCTAGATTGTGCAATGGTACCATCTTGTGGCTGACATAAAAGATAATCCGCAGACATATGGCTTTCTAATGAGCAAGGATGTAAAAAGTAACAACTAAGTAGAACTACAAGCCCCTCCTTATGGGAATGTTTGCTTCTACAGTAATAAAACATGCTCATCATTGTCTAGTGACTTTTAAAAAGATGTGCACATAAAACAAATGTTAAGAGTATTTCCTGTTGCCAACCAATAACAGTTCGGTGTGAGTGGGAAAGTTTTAGAACCTTCTAAAACACTAGTACTTGACAGAAAACGTGATTGTGTGAGGCTTTAGCTCTCCTGTTGTGATAGTAAGTCATTCCTAAGAAACTTTGGAATAGTACAAAGATCACAAGGGCAGGCATTAGAATAACCAGTTTCTAGTGTCAGCTACACGTTTCATTGGCTGGGTTAACTTCTCAGTCTTTGTTCATCTGTAAAAGAAAGACAGTCCCTGAGCTGTGAGCTTCTCAGGAATGCTGAGATCACATATGAGACAAATGCTGAATTCTGCTAAAACACCAGACAAAATAAAAAGCCTTATGATCATTCAGAACAGTTGGGTTAGCAATCTGGGTTGAAAAAAAGTAGGAGTGGGGTTTGGTGTGCGCTCCTTCAAAGTTCTCAGGCATGACCCTGGTGGAGAGATTGTCCCTGAAGCAGAGACAAAGGGCTCCTCTCAGGAGAAGATGTTAGGAAGGAAACAGGTTGGTGGGGAAAGCTTACAAAAGAAAAATTAATTCATCTTTTCAGGTGTCAAGAATTTAAAACATTAGGAGTATCCAAGGAGAGATTTCAAAGGCTGAAGATTGTTTTTCCTGGGGAGAGCCTTTGAAAAAACAATGGAAGACAATATTCAGTTTAAAAAGTAGAATCTATATGCTGTCTTTCCAAACACAAGAGCAACAGAAGAAATCACAAAAGAAAAGAGTGACATATTTCTCTCTATTTATGTTTAAACTTTATAAGCCAAATGTCCAAACACAAAGCTAAAAGACAAGCAAACCTGACTTTTGCAAGTCATTAGCAAGTCATGAAAATCGAAGTCACGTAGGTGGTTGGTTCCGTCCTAATATGCCAGAGGGTACTAATGTAAATATACATCTTATAAAAGAAGAAATATAACTTTTTCAACCCAATGAAAAAGAAAGCTCAACTTATTGTAATCAAATAAATGTAACAAAAACTATTAGATACTATTTTTAACCTATCAAACGTGAGAAAAAAGTTGCAATGAGAATACTCAGTGCTGGAAAGGCTGCACTGAGACCCTCATGTGTTCTGGTGGAAGAATATACAGGCGCAGTCTTTCCGGAAGGTGACTTAGCAATATGCATCAGGATGTTTGCAATGTGCGTGTTCTTTGAGCCACTGATTCCACTGCTGGAGGCTGAATAGTACAATGGCAAAGGATGCAGGCTTTGAGCCAGACCACTTGAGATTGCCTCCCAGCCCCACCACTTACTAGCCCAATAACTGGGCAGAAAATTCCCTAACCTCTTTGTGCCTCAAAGTCCTGATCTGTAAAATGGGGTGTGTGATGGTTAATATTAGGTGTCAACTTGATTGAAGGATGCCTAGATAGCTGGTAAAGCATTGTTTCTGGGTGTGTCTATGAGGGTGTTGCCAGAGGAGACTGACATTTGAGTCAGTGGACTGGGAGAGGAAGACCCATCCTCGATGTGGGTGGGCACCATCCAATTGGATGCCAGCGCATCTAGAACAAAGCAGGAGGAAGAAGGTGGGATAAGCTGGCTTGCTGAGTGTCCTGGCTTTCATCTTTCTCCCGTGCTGGATGCTTCCTTCCATTCCTCCCGCCCTAGGACATCAGTCTCCAGGTTCTTTGACTTTTGGACTCTTGGAGTTACACCAGTTGTTTGTTGGGGGTTCTCAGGCCTTTGGCCACAGACTGAAGGCTGCACTGTTGCCTTCCCTGCTTTGGACTGAGCCACTACTGGCTTCTTTCTTCCTCAGCTTATAGACGGCCTATCGTGGGATTTCACCTTGTGATCCTGTGAGCCAATTCTCCCTAATGAACTCCCTTTCATATATACATATATCCTACTAGTTTTGTCCCTCTGGAGAACCCTAATACAGGGTAATAATGCTATCTTATTTCACAGAGTAGTGTGAAGATTCTATTACGAAATGTAGGCCATCTAGAATATGGCTGGCTTTACAGTATTACAAGATGCTATTAATATTATTGTTATATAGTATTACAAGATGTTATTAATTTTATTTTTTCATTATTAGACAAAGCTAGCAATAATCTAAAGTTGCATTTGTTTAGGCAATATTTACTGAGTATTACTTTTAGGTGGCAATGGAGGAAAAAACAGTCTTGATCTCTAACCTAAGAAGTTTTTAACGTAGTTGTAAAAAGCATGCTCTTAGATGTTCATTTAATAATATTTATAATAGCAACCAATATTTAATCAATATTCAAAAATACATGTCAATAAAGTAAAAGATTGTAAAACATACCATGGATTACTCTGCAGCCAGTAAAACTTATGTGTATGAGGCTTAATTTCTTCATCTGGTAAATGGGGATACCACAGAACCATTAAAAGATCAGAATGATCGTGAACATGAGAGGACTTCGGAGATAGTAAAGTAATATACAAATGCTAATTATTACCACTTATTAGGGTGTGTAGAAACTCAATTATAAAAATAATTTTAATGAACATTTACTTTGTGCCAGATACTATATATATATTATTTAATCCTCAGTCTGGGCTGCCAGGTTTAGAAAATAAAATTACATAATGCCAGTTACATTTGAGTTTTCAGATAAACAATGAATAATTTTTCAGTATAAGTATATCCCAGGTGCAATTATTCAATGTTCATCAGAAATAGTTCAGATACACTAAAAATGTATTCACTGTTTCTCTGAAATATTTAAAACATATTTTTGTTTTTTTCTTTTGCCCTCTCAGTCCAGCTTTTCCTGACTCTGGGAAAAACCAGGAAGAGAAGGCCTTAAAATATGTTTATAGCAAAAATTTATTCGTTTATTTGAAATCAAAATTTGACTAGGCACCCTGTATTTTCTCTGGCACCCCTACATCAATCCTATGAAATAGGTACAATAACTATATATATATAATGAAAACAGAGAGAAATATTCCACTTTGGTTGGTGCAATGGGAAATCACCCACTATTCCTAATATGGACTATGTAGAGGAGGAAATCCTAAATCCAGAGGCAGAATGAGAAAGGCACATATTATTTCTTGGTTCTTAATAGCATGTGTAGGGTAAACTTCCCTGAGAGCAATAACTTAAACCTTTAGAATGACTTTGTATGGCAGAAGCACCTGAATCTGTGTTCCAAGTTAGGGAGTTCAGGCATGGCCAACCTGGAGACTGATTCTTCCTCTATGAGGTACATTTGAGCCCCCATCAAGCCAAGTGTTTGGGTTAAATGAAGGGGATTGAGGCCAAGTGTTTTGGGTTAAATGAAGGCTGACAGGTGGAGATTGTTAAGGGAAGAATGTTAAGTGAAAATGCTATATAAGCTGCATGCTGTTTGCAAGTGCTTGTGGTTTTCCTGCCTAGTCTGCAGCCTCTGGGCTGTGTGGTTATGTTATCCATCCCACCACCACTGGACTATAGGAAGGCGGATATGTTGTCCAGCCCACCACCACTGTACCATTTCTGTCCACAAGGCAGTTCTCCTGTCCAGCCCACCACCACTGCATTCTCTCCCCTCTATATAAGCTCCTGATAAAACCCCATGTCTCGTTTGCTGGCTATGGGTCTCTTCAGCCTCTTGAACGTGATGCCTTCCCTACTGAGGTTAATAAGGGTTTGGCAAAACACCATGCTATTGTTATTTAAAATGTTATAATTTCTCAAAATATATTAATCCCAAATTCAAATGCTAAAGATAACATGTTGCAAAGCTGACTCTAAATGACTCTGGATTTTTCAGCCATTTTGGAAGATTGACAACGTTAGTCCCTTCTCTTAGCGCAAATTATCTAGAAGTGGGAGATCAAATGTGGAAACGCTTATAAGCTGTTTTGAGTTGATGAGATTTCGGGATCTGGGAGCTACACCTCGAGTTGCTTCATTTCTTTTGGGGGGTGGCAGTTGACTTGTTTTCTGCTGTTTCAGTGGACCTTGAAATTATCATGACTATTTGCTTCACTTCAGTGTACACCATCCCACTCCATTTGCAGTCAGCACCACTCAGGGAATAAAACACATTCATTCGCAGTGTCCCTAGCAATGACAGAGGTATGTTCAAATATCTTTTTGCTCTTGAAGAAAGGAGCTCACTTTGCTTTTGCAAAAGATAGGCGCAAAAAGGATCAATATTTGACACACATTATATTACATTGCGAAGAATAGGAGCAAGTGTGTGTGTATGCATCTGTATGTGTTTCAGCACAGACATCAAACCAAAAAAAAGGAGGTCTGTCTTAGAGACAGACAGAGTGAAAGACCCCCAGGAGGACTGGGTTCCAACCTTGGCTTTGCAAGTAACTAGTTATGTGACCATCCACAAGTCCCCTACTCTTTCTGAGCCTCATTTTCACTATCTGTAGTGCATCAATACCTGCAGTATTCCACAGGAATATTTTGAGACAAGGTTTCAAACCTAGAAGGCATCTTGGCTGTATACAGCTAGGAGAAGGAATTATAATTGGTTCATTATTGATTCTTCCTTAAGAAGTTCTAACAGAATAAATCTGCCTTCTTGCCTGCTAATTAGACACGTATTTAACTCTGTTTCTTTTTTTTAATAAGTCTCTGCTGTTATTTGAAATCTTCTATTATATGTAATGAAAACCTCTGTCACACACACATACACAAAGATAGCAATTGGCTCTGAGCAAAATGATTTCAGAAATAAGGGGGCAAACTTCAAATTATTACTGCCCATCAAGGAAGTCAGAGTATTCTGTTAACAACAAAAATATTTTCAAAAGCACCCAAGGAGATAAAAATTTAAATGTCAGAGCTGAAGACAAAGATTTCTAGCAGTACATCTCACACTTTTGCATAATCGGAATCACATAGGAGAACTTGTTAACTATGCAGATTTCTGGGCCCCACACCAGAGATTCTGAGTCAATAGGACTGAAGTTGTCCAAGAAATCTAGATATTTAGCAAGCTACCTGGTTGATTCAGAGGCAAGTAGTTCTTTGAGAATACTTTGAGAAACATTGGTCATTACCAATCAAATATGAACATACAGTTAAGATTTTTAAATAAAGTAAGAAAAACTGGTAGAAAGGAGAATGTGGATTTAATTCAATATAAAGTTTTGGGATGGGAGAGGCAAGACCCTCCCAAGAATGAAGCGAGAAGAGAAGGACTCCTTTCAATGTCTTATCTCTCAAAATGTCTCCAAGGTGGATCTACAAGAGCTAGTTAGTGAAAACAATGGAGGAAAATGTACCAACCCAAGAGGAAAAGAAGCCATATAAAATTAGAAGAAGAATGTGGGAGGACAGGCAGAAACGGCCACAGGATATCTAGTCTCAGGGATGGTTGAATTGTTGATAGGTAAAAAGATGGGAAAAATTCAGCAAAGTCACTGGTCAGAGGGGAAATCTTACTCATCAAAAAGGAGAGGAAGAACCAAGTAAGTGAGAAAACAGCAAAAACGTGAATGACTTTACATTTTTAAGAAAATGACATGCAATCTTCACGGAAAATTTGTTGGTGGGGAAATAAAATGAGCTCAACATGAAAATATCTTTAAAAATATCTTACAGGAATTTTAGGATAGAAGATGAGAAAGTACTTTGAAAAGTATAAATAATGAATTACATGATTATTACTTGCAGTATTTTCTGTGATTATCAAATTTGTTCACTATCTGCCTGGCTCATAAGGTAGTTAAAGAGGGCTGCATGGCATTATCTTTGGAGCCTGACAGTGTCTGATATACAATAGGCACCAACCGGATGGACAAATGGATGGGTAAATCAAGTTAACACAGGAAAAGATGAGACAAGAATGGAATGGTCACATAGTACTCACAAAACCTCACAGGTTTCATTCTCTGATTTTATGGACACATCACTCAGGCATATTTTGGTACTAATATCTGCATGCATGAACCTCCAACTGGGGCATGCCCGTTTGTCTTCCTGAAGGAAGTACTTCTTGATTCATTGTACCTGGTGCATCAGTTGTCTACCTGTTGCCCCTCAGCTCCACTTTCACCCTATTCCATCCTGTCTGTATTGCTGGGGCTGTGGGGATCCACAAACTACATTTTCCAGACGCCTTTACTACCTGTCTTTCTGTTATGTCTGGCAAGAGGAAGAGCCATTATTTCTTTCCTATACTCTCTTGTTTCTGCTGTTGTTCCTGGAAACAGCTGTGTCCCTTCAGTGACCCAAGGTTCTGCTGGAACTGCCGTTCTTTATTGGTCCCAGCCGTGGCTAGGGAGACCATCCTTGGCAGTCCCAGCACAGGCTGGGTGGAATCCCTTAAAGCTTGCTCCTGGACTTTGACAACTCCTCTTCAGTTTTATTCCCCCAGTTCCTAAGGCTGGTAACTGCTTTCTACAGATACTAATCTCTGAATGTCACCCTTTTCCCTTTTTGCTTCTTTAACTCCCTTGCTTATCTGTTTCAATGTCCATAATACCAAAATCTGTAGTAAATCCCTTCTATCTGAAACATCTAGAGTGGTTTCTGTTTTTCTGGCCAGACACTGAATGACACACCTGGAAAAATCAGGGTAAATATGATTACACTAGGTATTGAAAGTATGGATTGGAGAACATTTTGTTTGTTCCAGAAGAATCCGGAATGAAAACTGAAATTCCACTGGAGAGTTAGAGCATTATTAAACAGTATGTGTAGGGAATAAAATGCCTTTCCCCCATCCTGGGATACCTCCCTGATTATATTACCTTATTACTGTGATTGTTTTTTAACTTCTCTGCTTTTTCACACAAATCTACAAGAATCTCCTCCTCCTGGAAGCCTCTCTGATTACCTCACACAAACATGATCTTGCTTACTCTGAATTCCTATGGTTCTTTCATTCTCTGATTTCTAGAGTATTTATCCAGGTATGTTAGCAATCAGTTTTTCTCTTGATCACTCCCCAAACCAGAGTGATCATCAGAATCCTCATAAAAATATAGATACCAGGACCTTCTCCTTGTCCTAACCTCTTGAGACAAAATTCTAGAGTGAGGGATGGGTAGTATAGGGTTGAGACAGCATCTATATATATTTTTATACCTCTCAGATGATAAACCCTTCAAGATCAGGGCCTTTTCTTTTCTTATGTAGCTTTTACTGTACCTAATACAGTTTAAGCAGACCACAGCAATCTGTTCATTTTCTAATGAATTACATGAGGGAGGATTCCCAGGAAGACCAGCTGGTGTCACTACTGCCTAATTAATATTTCTGGCCCAGGGAAGGGCATTTCACAAAGCAAAATTTGACCTTCCCTGGATGCAGTGATTGTGTGCTTCAATCCACCTTCCCATCTGTCTATTTTCTAAGAGGGAGTTGCAGAAACCTTGCCAAGAAAATAGACAGTAAAACTTCAACTGTACCAATAACCTGGATTTTCTGAAAGGAAATGATGGCATGGCCTGAGGCTGCCAGACTTCATGTGAGAAAGCAAGAACTAAAACCAGTAGAAGTAGGCCTCCCACTGGCCCAAGGCCTAAGATTTCATTGCACTAGCTTCTCGGCATTAACATTCTATAGAACAAGTTTAGAAATAAATGCTTAACGAATTTGCAAGCAAAACCAAATTCCAACCAGATTGCATTTTTTATTCACCTTTTACAATCTCATTCATTTTCCATAACATTTGGAGCTGTTGTTTGAAAGTTTAATTTTCCTTTTTATCTACTACTTTCTTATTATTGACTTAAATTATTCTTAAATCATGGATAAGCGAACTAATGTGGGTTTACCATGAGTCATTTATTATGCATCATCTAAGATAACATAGAACCCTTCACCTCTAGCAGAAGCTGTTTAGTAATTACTTCCAATTACTAACAAATTAAGAACAGCGTGTGCTCCAAAAGCAGTTTCTAAACAAGCTCAAACCTGGCTATATTTCAACACTTTTAAATTTTAATTCTCTGGATGTATTAAAAATCTATTAAGATGGTTAAAAGGAAATAAAAGCTAGATGTATAAGTCCAAAAGAAGTCTCCAAATGTCCCCTATAGCCTTTCTTAGATAATATTATGACTTGATCATCTCCATTTGAACACTTACTTCCAGAAAAGTCGATTTTCGGGATAATCAACCTCTTTGTGTTGATTGACCACAAGCTTCTATGTTCAGAAGTTTACTTTAATTAAGAGTGAGGTATTGAATGGTAACTGGATCTCCAGTAGTTGAAATGGGCTTCTTCTTGTCTAGAATAAAGGCCTTTGTTAGCTAGATGGCCCTGGAGAGAGCAGGAACCCCTAAATTCCTCTCCTTCAAGACTTACAGCCTTAAATATCCATGGAAACACCTCAATTTCTCAGTGATCTGCTGGGGGAGTTTGTATGCCATTGGCTGCTGATCAGGCATTTCATTTACAGGGCAGATGAGAGTGGTCTCCTTTATTTCCCACTTGGCACTGAAGAAGTTGTGGCCTTTGGGGGTTAACTAGTTACTGCCCAGCACACTGTACACAGATTGTGCCAATGAGGTGTATATGTTTTCCTCCTACTCACTTTGTGGAGCACACTGGTGGTGAACACAGGGTGCTGGACCTTATAAGGGGTTTCCATCATGGAGGGATCTTTTGAAACAATAGCAATGCTGCCAGAGGGGGGGAAATGGAACTACTTTTTAGATAATACTGTTCCGTTAGCCAGGACTCACCTTCATTGGAAAAAAAACTTTCTAGAAATTCCAAATGAAGATAAAAGTTTATTTTCTAAGTTGTCAATATCAGCTTTGTGTTCTTCAACAAGTACTATTACTCATGGTCGAGTGTTTGCCAATGGCATTGAAATTGTTTCTTTTCCTCTTTCTTTGTCTGTCTTTCTTCTTTCCTTCCTTCCTTCCTTCCTTCCTTCCATTTTCTGCCTTACTTCTTTCCTTAATATATATATTCTATACATATAACTTCTTTCCTTTTTATATATAATATATATACATGCAAATATATTTATGACTCTCTAATTTCTTCCCTGGACAGCAAGATGTCACCCACTGCCTTACCCCTAACCTAAATCATGGTCTCCCAGCTTACTGCTTATTCAAGGGCTAGGTAATAAATTCCATTTCCTTTTAAAAAATTTCCTTCACCAGCTGGTTAATATCCACAGAGTCGTGTGTCTTCCTCTTCCTACCGTCCCATGTCTCCCACTCCCACCCACTCAACCTCCAGCCCCTGAACACATCCAAAACATATCAGATAAAAGACTTTCCTTTCCTTGAGATCCAAACTGGGAACCTGGAGCCAGACGCTGTTGCACAACATTGGCTCCTAACTGTCATTGTCACAGTTTCAACTCACCTGTCAGCATTCAGCTATACAAGCTTCATAATGTTGCCCAACAGAGGAGCAGAAACCAAGGGCAGATGCCTCAGCCTTTTAGAAGTTGCTTGTAAAACAATAATGGAGCAATATACTTTGAAGTGTGTTTTGAATTTCTTAAAAAAGGAAAAATCTCCTAACACTCATCAGAACAGTTTACTATATACTGTGAATTGTTAGTGGCTAGGATCTCATGGGTTGCAGCTTGCCTGCAGGACTGTTTCTGTAATCCCTTGGATTTCCCACATTCTGTTTCTTCATGGATTCCCTCTGCAGCTAAAAATTTCAAGGATTTTCCCAACCCCAAAGATAGAAGTTGATACCTAAAACCTAAAAGCTGCATTTTCCAAGCAATATAGATGTTAGACTCCTTCATGAACCTCAGACCTAGCCTGGGCTTCTAGAAAATGCAGTTCTTGGCCAGGCGCAGTGGCTCACACCTATAATCCCAACACTTTGGGAGGCTGAGGCAGGTGGATCACCTGAGGTCAGGAGTTCGAGACCAGCCTGGCCAACATGGCACAACCCTGTCTCTACTAAAAAATACAAAAATTAGCTGGGTGTGGTGGTGAGCACCTACAATCCCAGCTACTCGGGAGGCCGAGGCAGGAGAAATACTTGAACCCAGGAGACAGAGGTTGCAGTGAGCCAAGATTGTGCCATTGTGCTCCAGCCTGGGCAACAAGACCGAAACTCTACCTCAAAAAAAATAAAAAATAAAAGAAAAAGGAAAAAGAAAAAAAGAAAAAAAGAAAATGTAGTTCTTTTTCCTGGTCCACAAGGCTCACCCCAACCCTGAGCCCATCCAGAGAGAGATTCTAATCTCCTGTACCACTTACCATCTGTACCAATCATGAAACACTTAGCAGAGAATGCTTCAGGACACAAATATATTGAGATCCCTATTCCCATCTATTGATGGCATCTTTGCTGCCTCATCACTCACAGCCAACCAGTGACAAACTACCTCTGGGGTGAGGAATTTATCCCTTCTTTAAATGCCTTATTTGGATTATTCTCTTACTGTAACAGCACATGTCCACAGTAGAAATTAAGGGAGAAAAACAATAGAGAGAGAATAAAAATAGAATCTCCTCTAACCACCCTACTCAGAAGGAGCTTTGGTTACTAAGCTGTATTACAGTTACCTCACTATAATAATAAAAATTGTGTCTACAAGTGTGTATTATAGGGCTGCAATGAACATTTTCATAGCCAAATCTTTTGTGTGTAGCCAGGAATATTTTTATCTTTGTTTTTATTTTTATTAGTTTTTCTTCATTTTCTTCTTCCTTTTAAAAAAAAATTATAATTTTTTAAAATGAAACACTTCACGAATTTGCATGTTATCCTTGTGCAAGGAGCATGTTAATCTTCTCTGTATCATTCCAATTTTAGTATATGTGTTAATGGTGTAAGGTGTCCGGATTCTTGGTGTGTTGAACAAAGAATTGGACAAAACGCACAAACAAAGAACGGTTTTATTGAAACTGAAAGTACACTCCATGGTTTGGGAGCCGGCCTGAGCATAGGAGCTAAAAGATCCCGTTACAGAATTTTTGGGAGTTGAAATAACCTCTAGAGGATGCCATTTGGTACTTGGGGTATGCCCTATGTAAATGGAAAGGACGAAATAAAGTTACAAAGTCATTTACTTGACCCTACGCCCAATGGAGAGGATATTTCCTGTCATAGCTAAAGTGTGAATTGACCTCATGTTCCCTGCCTCCAGACCCTGTTTTCCTGCCTCATTTCCCCACTGAGAGACATGATGCCCATAAATTTTATGGGAGGCAGAGGGACCGATGGCCTTTTTTCTGTAACTGCTTCATGCTGGCTTGGGGCATAGTCCCTCCCTATTGAGGATCACAGAACTCTCACCCTACTCCGTCTAGTGGAGGCAGGGTAGCTCCTTAATGGTCAGGGGTGGTGTCTTCCCCTGGAACTGGCTGGAACCTTTGTTGCATGATCATCTGAAGCTTGATGGTCTCTAGGCAACAGGAAATGAAGTTGGTTAAAAGATTTAATGGGAACTTCAGGGGGTGGATACCTATGCTGTCAGAAATGTTTGTTATAGAGATTTGCAGGAGGGAAAAAACAAAACCTGGTCTGTTCTAGAATCTATGTGTTTCCTTAAAGTCTTAGCATGAGCAATTCCATTTTGGTTTGGTTTGGTTTGGTTTGTGGGGGCCTAGTGTATGAGCTTAATCCAAAACAATGGCCTGCCAGAATTATTTTTTTAATTCCTCCTCTTTTTGGTCAGATTCTTACTTAGGTGAGAGTGTGACCAAAACTTGTGGCCTTAGCGCCACTCTCAGTTGCCATCATTTTGGGTTTCCGATTTCAGCATGTCATTCATAGGTCACGGTGTCCTCATGGTTGCACATTTCTTTCAGCTCTTGTCATTCAAATTGGAGGGAGACTACATGACATTCTAGAGAGGGCTGCATGCAAGTATTTAAAATCTTTGAGAGAATACAGTGCAGCAGGGAGACTATTACTGTGACTATTGGGAGGATAATACCAAGAGTTTGGAGTATGCTCCTTATCTAGGGTCCCCATAAACCAAACCTCCTAAAATTAAATAGATCAAAGAATGAGCTAGGTAAAGAGTTTATTCACTTGACTAAGCAATTTCTTCGTCAATCCCCTACCACTGAATTTCTATAATCTTCATTTGATGTATTTCCCCATAGGCCACAATTGCCAGCAGCTGCACAGGTACTTTTCTGTTTAGCTAATTCTATTATTTAGCATAACTTTCACAAGAGAATTTAAAAGTCTGTTGTGTAACTGTAGCCTTTACAGCAGAATTTGCTCTAGAACCTATCATGAGGGATAAATTTCTAATCATTGCTTTTTTTATTTTAAACCGTGGAAAAAGGACCTAACGAATGATGCCCTTTTAGAAGAGTGAAGGCCTTCTGGCAATGTTCTCTTTAACCCATGATGCGGGTTAAGAGGAGTAAACCAATGTTTTGTTTTTGACTGATTATGAGGCAACACGTGTACCATTAAAGTTTCTTACCTGCATTGGGCCTTTGTCTTTTATCTATCAAAGTATAAGGTTATCCACGTATAAGACTGACTGCAAACTCCTTCACAAGTAAAAGTATACCCCATAAGTGCACATAACAGACCCCTTTTCCACTTCTATGTTCATAGAGGCATAAGCAAGAAAAAATATTCAAAGATAAGTTTCATGATAGAAGTCTTAATCTGTGAACTTGGGAAAAGCTGTTCACATCAAGGATGCCATCCTCTTTTGGGAGAAATTTCCCTGGTTAGCTTTACCTCCAGGGTTTATCTTAAGAGTAGAGAGGCAGGGTCGGACGCAGTGGCTAAAGCCTGTAATCCCAGCACTTTGGGAGGCCAAGATGGGCGGATCACAAGGTCAGGAGTTGGAGACCAGCCTGACCAACTGGTGAAACTCTGTCTCTACTAAAAATACAAAAATTAGCCAGGCATGGTGGCGTGCACCTGTAAACCCAGCTATTCAGGAGGCTGAGGCAGGAGAATCACTTTAATCTGGGAGGCAGAGGTTGCAGTGAGCTGAGGTGGCACCACTACATTCCAGCTCGGGTGACATAGTGAGACTCCGTCTCAAAATAATAAAATAATAATAATAATAATAATAATAATAATAAAATAAAAATAGTAGAGAGGCAAAAAAAAGCTGACAAAAAATAAAACAGCCTCCAGAATTCATAGTACAATATAAAATGACCTAACATATATGTAATTAGAGTCCCAGAAGAAAGACAGTAAGAATAAAGTATTTGAAATAATAATGGCCAAAATGTTCCAAATGACTTTAGATAGCTTTGGGGTTGTAAGCTGCTCCTAGAACAGAAGAGATGTTCCAGATCACACATTTGGAAAAGCTAAGCTCTTAGATTTTTCAAGAAGTCAGAAAACGAAGAAAAGGGGATAGGTGGGGGTACCAACGATTGTTTATTTTAAGGGGATTCTATATACAAAATCAAAGTAAGAGCACTTAAGCCGACTGAGGTGCCAAAGCCTCCGTAAGCGTGAATTGGATGAATGACCCAGCAGCTAGTGAGTACGTACTCTGAGCTGCATGTTTGATGTGCATTAACTCACTGAATCATTAGGAAAACCCTGTGACATAGGTATTATTTGAGGCTAAGAGCAGTTCAGTAACTTGTCCAAAGTTGCACATCTGACAAGTGGAAAAGATAAGATTCAACCTCAGGGCTAACTTCAAAATCAATTCTCCTAACAGTTCTGCTATCCTGCCTTCCTCTAGGTTGCTCATTCATGAATATCTCTTCCCCTTCAAGGAAGTACTGGATTTCCCTCCTGTACAAATGTAGGGAGTGACATGACTCACAGCCCAGAACTTGTAGGTTGTGAGGGAAGGGGATTCATTTTGCCTGGACATCCCACAGTGCATAGAGCCATGTAGGACTTCCAAAGGCTGCTGGAACTCAAAAGCCCATGTTTGTGAAATATGGTCCTTTAGAGTCTGCATTTCCAAAGGTCTTGGATCTTGAACTAACTAAAAATTTGGAGTTCAAGAGAAGAATCTAAATCAAAATAACCAGCCAAATATACTTCTTAGTCCTAGACACTGGAAGTATGCTGACTTCTGCCCAGGACAATCATATCATGTCAAGCCAGAAAGCCATATTATAAAAACACCTGCGTTTGAGGAAAGACACACAGACTACACCACACACAGACATACAGGTGTCCAAGTGCAGTGAATAAGCAGATGTCCAAGAGTGAGTGAACAATTCAGATCGATTCAACAATAATTTGTTGAACATCTGCTATATTTCAAGCACTCTTCTATTGGTTTATCCTCCCAGGCAACAGTGCTAGCCATCAAGAATCTGTGGCAGATAAGTAAGAGGCAACACAGTGTGATAAGTAAAATGAGTGACACATACAGAAGGTTCTAAGACAGTGGAGAAGGGAATTATTCATTCATTCTTTCTGTCATTCCATCAACACTTCCTGAACAAACACTATGTGCTGCAATGGGCTAAAACCCAGATTAATAAAAAATTTCTGGCAGAGGAGAAAAGAGAGACATTTGAGGTAGAGGGAACCACAGACATGTATAGAAGCCTGAAGGATCATGACATGTTTGAAGATCTCTGAAACATTCCAAATTGTGGAGAATAAAATTGGAGGGGGAAAGCAGCAGCTGCAGCTGAAGTATGCAATCATTTCTACGTACTGAGAGCAATCATGCATAATATGCATAGGGCGCAATACTTTGGACTATGTGCAGGAAACAGCACAAGTAGACTTTGAGGCAGTCCAAACCCAGACATTGTTTTTATACATTAGGTACTTGATAAAAGTTGTTTGTTTTTTTTTAAACAGGGTCTCACTCAGCCTTCCAAGCTATAGTGCAGTGGCACATTCATATCTCATTGCAGCCTCAAACTTCTAAGCTCAAGTGATACGCCTGCCTTTGCCTCCTGAGTAGCTGAGACTATGGGCACACACCATCATATCCAGTGGTGCTTGATAAACTTCTTAAACTGCAAGTAGCGTTTATATGCTTATACCCATGGGAGTGCCCAGTCTCTCTGGCCTCATACAGATATCTGTGGTGACCCATGAGAAGTCAAGGGAGTTAGGAAATCACATTTCTCTCAGGCTGGAAGATCCAGAGTTGGTGGTGGCTCTTCCCCACCCAGTAGTCCACTGTGGGACAGGACAGATACCCATTCTATACAATGAGGCTACCTCTCCTTATCCCAACTTTCTACCTTCCTTGGACTCCACTGGGAGAGGGTTTAGATCATGGTCTTTCTGAAAGATTCATGTATGACCCAAAGCAGTAGAGAGCTGGAGGCAGAAACTGGAATTGTACCTTTTTTAAAAAGTTAATGCCCTTTCTTACGTCTCAAAAAGGAAACAAGTTCTCCACATTTGGTGCCTTTCAGAAAGTATCTCCACAAAGTCTTGCTTCCCGCCTATTTCTCTGTCTCCTTATCCTCCTGTCTTCTTCTCCTCTGTTTGGATGTCATTCCTCTCCATCTCGCTCTCCCTTTCTATCTCTGCTCGCTGTCCCTGCCAGGATAGAAAGCCCTAGACCCAGTCACCTCTTCAGTCTGTAATATTCTGCTGCCTCTGGCTTTACCTGGAGGCCAGCAAAGCTTCCTCTGATCCCCCTTTCATAGATACACTCATCTCCGGTGGAAGGGACAGTGGGGACACGGGGGGTACCTCACCTCCAGAAGAGCCTGCCCCCAGATTTCCTTCAGAAATTCCTTAGAGACAATCAATTTTATCTGTGAGAAAAGCAATTTCTTCCAAAGGTTGCTTTGTCTAGTCTAAGTAGGGGGTATGTTCTCTTATTGGTATAGCTTTAACTCTACTTCTTTTGAATTAATAACAATAGACTTTTTTCTGATCCTGTTTTCATTGTTTTACCCAATAACTGAAAAATCACTCTGCCTGTGTCACCTGGCACCAGGTTCAAGTAGTTTCTTCCTCATTGCTAGATTTCTTCCATTCTAAGAGGGGTGTGTGTGTGTGTGTGTGTGTGTGTGTGTGTGTGTGTGTTGGGCTGGGGTGGGTTGAGATGTTCAGTTTATTCTACCAGATGTGTAAATATTTAATTGAAATTTGGGGAAAAATCACATTTTAAAAATCTCCATTAAGAGTAGGAAACTCAGATAGAGGTTTGTACTGTCAATAGGGTTTTCGTAAAGCACTTAGTACAATGAAACACACATCCAGTACCTGGTACTGTTAATATTCTTACAAATATACACATTTTTGGGGGGAATGTAAATTAGTTCAACCATTGTGGAAGACAGTGTGGCGATTCCTCAAAGACCTACAACCAGTAATACCATTTGACCTAGCAATACCATTACTGGGTATATACCCAAAGGAATATAAATCATTCTATTATGAAGATATATGCACGCGTATGTTCATTCCAGCACTATTCACAATAGCAAAGACATGGAATCAATGTAAATGCCTATCAGTGATAGACTGGATAAAGAAAATGTGGTACATATACATCATGGAATACTATACAGCCCAAGGAATGAGATCATGTCCTTTGCAGGGACATGGATGAACCTGAAAGCAATTAACCTCAGCAAACTAACACAGGAACAGAAAACCAAACACCGCAGGTTCTCACTTGTAAGTGGGAGCTGAATGATAAGAGCACATAGACTCAGGGAGGGGAACAACACACACTAGGGCCTGTCGGGGGGATCAGAGGAGGGAGAACATCAGGATAAATAGCTAATTCATGCTGTGTTTAGTATCTAGGTGATGGGTTGATAGGTGCTGCAAACCACCATGGCACACGTTTGCTTATGTAACCTGCACATCCTGCACATGTATCCTGGAACTTAAAATAAAATAAAATTTTAAAAAATAATAACAAATGCATATCTTTCCCAGGGGATCTTAGGGATGCACTAGTCTGAGTAGAACCTGCCTCCTCTCCACCTTGCTGGTATCTGTAACCCCTTCTGGGGAAGGTAGATTGAAGTCAATTACCTTTCAGTATGGCCCCAAACCTTAGATTCTGACAGGGGACAGTTCCAGCTTTTTCTTTTGTATCTTGTCCCAGACTTTAATGTTTTCTTCTTTCTCCCAAATTACCTGGTAAATGCAGCATCTTTTGAAGTATTAAAACTACGGGAGAAGGGACACCCTATTCATGACATTCTTATGTTTCTGAATGAATTAATTATTTGCTTCTGCTATCTCCCAAGGGAGCACCTCAGCATAGCCCCATTCTCTGAGTCAATCCTACAGGTACTTATAATGATAAGTAGAAACACACAAGAGTACGTTACGCATAGATGCCCTTTGCCAGAATGAAATAACTGGAAAAAAATCCAGAACTACTTCTTTAGATCACTATTCTTCCTGAATCACCACACGTTGGATCTTAACTTATTTTTAAAAGTGAGGGAGTTTTACCTGATCCACCAATCCCACTGTGGAAGATCTGATAGAAAAAAAAATGACTTGCATAATGGTGTACAAAAATGTTTATTGTAATCAATGGCAGTCTTTTTTATTTTTTAATTTTTATTTATTTATTTATTTTGAGACAGTCTCGCCCTGTCGCCCAGGCTGGAGTGCAGTGGCGCGATCTAGGCTCACTGCAAGCTCGCCTCCCGGGTTTACTCATGCCATTCTCCTGCCTCAGCCTCCTGAGTAGCTGGGACTACAGGCGCCCGCCACCACGCCCAGCTAATTTTTTATATTTTTAGTACAGATGGGGTTTCACTGTGTTAGCCAGGATGCTCTCAATATCCTGACTTCGTGATCCACCTGCCTCGGCCTCCCAAAGTACTGGGATTACAGGCGTGAGCCACCGAGCCTGGCGTCTTTTTTATATTATAAATTAATTTGTATGTTTTGCAATAATAGTAGAAGGAACTCTGTATCTCTTTTACACAGGTTCACTGGTTGCTTACGTTTTCTGTTTTCTCCATTTGCTATACATACCTGTCTGTCTCTCTCTACACACACATTTGTGTTTCTATTTCTATTACTATTTCTATTTCTAGCTCTAACTCTAGTTATGGCTTTTGAGAGTAAGTCATTTGAGAGTAAGTTTGGAGACACTCTGCCCCTTACTAAATATTCAGTGTATATTTTACTTTTTTTAAAAAATGATATCCTCTTATATAACTACACTGTGATTATCAAGACCAGGAAATTTAACATTGATACAGTATCATTAGCTAACCCACATTCCATATTCTCTCTTCATCCATTGCCTTATAATATCTTTTCTAACCATTAGATCTCAGCCCAAGATCTAATCCCGTATTGCATTAGTTGTCATGTTTTGTTAGTCCCCTTTAGTCTGGAACAGTTTCTCAGTCATTCTTTCTGTTTCTGACCTTGATATTTATGAAGATTAAAAGGCAGTTATTTTGTAAAATGTCCCCCACATTGAATTTGGCTGATGTTTCCTTGTGATTAGATTAAGGTTATGCATTTTTGGCAGGAAAACTAAAGAAGTAATTGCTGTCCTTCTCCATACATCATATCAGGAGGTATATTATGTTAGTTTCTCCATTTTTAGTAATGTTAACTTTGATTAGTTAAGAGATGATCTTTTTCTTTTACTGTTGTTAAACATGTAAGAAGGGCTCTGTTTTAATCTGATTCGCTTTTTACTGCCAATGATATAATTATCTTTTCTACGACCTTTATGACCCAGTGGGCCTGAGTTTGAATTTATTACCCTAATTACAGAGCTGCCAAAACTGAAACAGAAAACGGTTTTTCTGAGTGAGCCAGTAGGGGGCAGAATTTGGATTTGCTGAACCCAGTTCCATTAAAGGCCCAATCCCAGGAAAATTTGTCTATTTAAAAAAAAGAAAAAAGAGTTTTTGACTGAATTTATTTCTAAATTTATTATGACGCCCTTGATTGCTAACTTTGAGGACCCAGAATTCTTCTCAAGGAGTGCATAAAGCCCAGGATGGCTTGAAGATTTTTAGATTTTCATTTAGGAGATCTTGATTCAATTTTTAAAAATTATTTATCTCAGAGCCCCTAGCTCAAGGATTAAAGGAGCAATGTGGGGTCGTGGTGAGTCTTCATTCTCTCAGGAAACATGGCATTAGGCTTTGGGATCTGTGCGTCAAATATAGAAGAATTCTTTATGGTCGCAGTTCTTGAACAACAAGCACAGGAAACCTGTAACTGTCAAGCTTTAATTTGGTGATACCATGTATTGTTGAGTGGGTGGAAGGAAGATTTACCTTTAAGTCAGTTTAAATATATCTGAGAAACAATTCATAGCCATTCAAAAGGTCAGCTTCATATCTTATACCAAAATCTTTCAGAAAAGGAAGCCCACTGCATTCATTTCATTGTTCTGAAGAAAACCTAATTTTGCATATCTGACTCTACATTTGTTTTTACCGAGTACAGACTTATGCAAGCACATTTTCCATTCCTTTCACCACTAATGAGAAAAATTATAACCTCATATAGCTCTCCCTGTATTATAGCAATAACAAAACACTGCCAAATATAGCCATGTCTAACTATTATGAATATCTTTATACTTGGAGACCACAGCCGCAATAGCTAGCACTATAAATAGCTACCTAATCAGTCTGGCTAGGGAAAATACACTATTATTTATGAGTGCTATTCTTGCACTGAATATCACGTAGATGACTAATTGCTGACTTAAAAATTCGGAACCATGAATCTAGAGTGTCTATAATGGTGTAAAATGTTTTCTAATTATTCATTAAGAAGTAAAGGGGCATTTATTGCATGTCTCCAACATACTTAAAGGTTAATGTTAAGGGTTTTATGCAGACTATGTTCATGCATTTACAAATTGTGCCCATGAATTTAAGTCTTAGTAATTCAGCATATTAAACTCTAGTCACATCTTCTCCCTTAAAAGGCACTTTTTTACAAGTAGAATATAAATGTATTCATTGACTCATAATTATTTACATGACCTCCAAAATGAGGTGAGTCTTGCGTGCGGTCTGGGTATTTTGTTGAGGTGCTGACGTGATTTTCTTTTTCCCCTTCTCATTTACTGCAGTGTTTTAGTGTGAATGTTTGATCCTTACAGAGATTTCAATCCACCTGCCTTCTTAGGCCTCCAGTAAGCAGCCTGAGATACCTGGTGGTGGCTGCTACCGAAATCCAGCTCTGGTGCTCTAGCTAAAGAAGAAGAATCTCCTGTAACTCCTCAGTCATTTTGGTACTGGTGCCTGGGAAGGTGATACCTCTTCTTCATCCCTGGCCTCTACCCACTTGTAGGTACAAAGCCCTAGTTAAGGCAACCAAAATATCTCCAGACTTTGCCAAGTGCTCTTTGGGGGGCAAAACTAACTGCTCTAACTTGAATTTATTTTATGTCTGATGTCAAGCTTTTGTTGTCATTTACTATGGACATTGAGAATAATTGGTCACCATTTTATTTTATTTTATTTTTTTGAGATGGAGTCTCGCTCTGTTGCCAGGCTGGAGTGCAATGGTGCAATCTTGGCTCACTGCAACCTTCGACTCCCTAGTTCAAGCAATTCTCCTGCCTCAGCCTCCCGAATAGCTGGGATTGCAGGCATGTACCACCACGCCCAGCTAATTTTTGTATTTTTTGTAGAGACAGGGTTTCACCATGTTGGCTAGGATGGTGTCAATCTCCTGACCTTGTGATCCACCTGCCTCAGCCTCCCAAGGTGCTGGGATTACAGGAGTGAGCCACTGTGCCCAGCCTGGTCACCATTTTCTATTGAATAGCATCAAGGGAGGCCATTTTTCCTTTTCTTTTTACTTTTTTTTTTGAAATGGAGTCTGACTCTGTCGCCCAGGTTGTGGTGCATTGGCATGATCTCAGCTCATTGCAACCTCTACCTCCTGGGTTTAAGCAATTCTCCTGCCTCAGTCTCCCAAGTATCCCAAGTAGCTGGGATTATAGGCACCCACCACCATGCCTAGCTAAGTTGTTGTTGTTTTTTTTGTTTTTGTGTGTGTGTGTGTGTGTGTGTGTGTGTGTGTGTGTGTGTGTATTTTTAGTAGAGACAGAGTTTCACCTTGTTGGCCAGGCTGATTGTGAACTCTTGACTCAAGTGATCTGCCCACCTTGGCTTCCAAAGTGCTGGGATTGCAGGCGTGAGCCACCATGCCCAGCCCATTTTTACTTTTCTAAGCAGTTATCAACATTTCATCATCCTCTAGCTGGACTTCACTACTTTAAAATAATGATAATGTAACTCTGGACTGATTACTTTGATTTCTTAGTGACAAAATTTCTAGTTTCCTGTCATTTCCACTTTTTCATTGTTTTCATAGACAAGATTATTGAAGATGGACTTCTAGCTAGCTTTAATTTTGAAGTCAGTGATTCTTAACCATTTTAATATCACCATTGGATATGCAATTTGATGAGAGATAAGTAGCCTCTCCCTAGAATGATATGTATATGTACAGACATAAATTTCACATATGATTTCAGGAGATTCCAGGATACACCTCTTTAGTCCTTTCATGGAACCCAGGTTATAACTCTGTTTTAAAATTAGTGCCAGTCCCTTGAGTCATGGGCTTGTGAAGTTCTGAAATAAAGCAAGCCTGAATATGTCTGATCGAGTTTGATTTTATGAGAGTGTTACTCCTTCACCTCCTGTTTTCTGGGAAAACGCCCAGGCACTGTTAACCTTTTCTTAAGCAGCCTCTTCTCTTGTCTCCCATGTCATTGTCTTCCCCTCTGTTTTTGTCAATCCTTTCCTTTTTTTTTTTTTTTTTTTTTTGAGACAGAATCTCGCTCTGTGGTCCAGGCTGGAGTGCAGTGGCACAATCTTGGCTCACTGCAAGCTCCGCCTCCCGGCTTCACGCCATCCTCCTGCCTCAGCCTCCCGAGTAGCTGGGACTATAGGTGCCCACCACCACGCCCGGCTAATTTTTTGTATTTTTAGTAGAGACAGGGTTTCACTGTGTTAGCCAGGATGCTCTCGATCTCCTGACCTCGTGATCTGCCCACCTCGGCCTCCCAAAGTGCTGGGATTACAGGCGTGAGCCACCACGCCTGACCATTTGGTTTTTAACCTATTGCAAGTTTGAAGATATTTTCCAATACATTATTGTTCTTTGCTTCAGTTACTGATTTTGATAACAGTACAGTCAGAATACTCAACAATAGAAGGTGGGATGTGTCCCACTGTTTCCTCCTGACTCCCTACCACCCAGAAACTGTTCAAGAAAACCAAGCAAGAGCCTTCAAGGCTAGAGTAATCCTGCTGTGTGCTGTCCCCTCATCTATCTCCTCAAACCCATTCCCCCTGCAAAGAAATAAAAGGAAGGAAGGAAGGAAGGAAGGAAGGAAGGAAGGAAGGAAGGAAGGAAGGAAGGAAGGAAGGGAGGGAGGGAGGGAGGGAGGGAGGGAGGGAGGGAGGAAGGGAAGGAGGGAGGGGAGGGAAGGGGAGGGAAAGAAAGGAAGAAGGAAGGAAGGAAAGAAGGAAGGAAGGGAGGGAGGGAGGGAGGGAGGGAGGAAGGAAGGAAGGAAGGAAGGAAGGAAGGAAGGAAGGAAGGAAGGAAGGAAGGAAGGAAAATTACATACACAGAAGCACTGCTGAACAATCCAAAGTATTCCTTGGATGGGATGAAGAAAAATGAGCATACTGTCAAGCAAACGAGTTCTGAATATCTCTATAGACATTCCTCCAATGTAGGTCCCTGCATCCAGTTCCCCATTCACACTGTTCCCTGTCTCCTACAGATAGCCATTCTGCTCTGCCCTCAAACCCAGATGCCCCTCTCATTCTGAAGCAGAGACAAAAAGACCTTGAGTCAATGGGCCCCTTCCTGAGAAAGTAGTTTAAGATCTTCAGTTACTATTTCAATGCATGCTTTGGTGAGTCATCCCACCTACACCTCAATACCAAGTGATTTATCAGAATATTTTTCCCAAACACACGGAATATTCTTCCCCAATGGAATCCTCACAAAATTGCTAAGAGGCGAATGGGTTTTTTTTAATATCATTACACAATAAGAAATAGCATAAGTGGTTATTTTCTACATCCTTGATACTCAAAATATGATCCCTGAATTAGCAGCATTAGCATGACCTGGAAGCTTATTAGGAATGCAGAGTCTCAGATTCCACCCCACATCTATGGAATCAGAATCTGCATTTTAAACAGCATTCCCAGGTGATTCAAGTGCACATTAAAGTGTCCTCTACCACTATTCTCATACCCTTACCACCCATGCTGGAGTTGCCTTGGGGTCCTGGACATTACATTGAGGGGGTGGGGGCCTGGAGAACATTGCCTCCTTCTTCTTTCTTCTTCCACCCTCTGCTCCAGCTCAATTTAAGGCCTACGTCAGTAGCTCTCCCTTTAGCTAAAAGTGTCTCCTCACTCACCCTCTTCCCCTGCCCCCCATCCACTATCATTCTCTGGACTTTGAAGCAGTTGCTTAAGCGCTTTGTTTGTTTGTTTGTTTTTGTTTGAGACAGAGTTTCACTCTGTCACTCAGGCTGGAGTCCAGTGGCACGATCTTGGCTCACTGCAACTTCCGCCTCCCTGTTCAAGCAATTCTCCGCCTCAGCCTCCCAAGTAGCTGGGATTACAGGTTCCCACCACCACGCCAGGCTAATTTTTGTATTTTTAGTAGAGACTGGGTTTCACCATATTGGCCATGGTGGTCTTGAACTCCTGACGTCGTGATCCACCTGCCCTGGCCTCCCAACGTGCTAGGATTACAGGCGTAAGCCACCATACCCAGCCTGCTCAAGTTCTCAGATTCCTTTGTCTTCTGTTCTGCTTTCATATATTTCATGCTTGGGGTGAGGCAGATCATAACATTTTACAATAACAACCACTTCTTAGTGTTCTATGCCATTGTAGGATGATTATAGTTAACACTTACATGTATTTTCAAATAGCTAGAAGGAGGATATTGACTGCTGCCAACACAAAGAAATGATAAATCTTTGGGATGATGGATATGCTAACTACCCTGATCTGATCACTATAGATTATATGTATCAAAATGTCACTATGTACCCCATGTATATATTATTTATCAACATGGGGTACATAGTGATTTAAAAAAAAAAAATTGCCTCTTCTGAGTATTCTAATACGTGCCAAGCATTGTGCTAAGCTCTTTTATATGTATCATCAAACTGACTCTTTTACGATAGCCCTGAAAGTAGATAGTTTCATCCCATTTACAGATGAGGAAACTAAGGCTTAGGAATATGAAATAATTTTCCCAAGGTCTCATAGTTGGCCAGGAGGCAGAGGCAAGATCAAGTCCTGGTCTGCCATTTCCCCTATACCATGCTGCCTTTCTTTTATAACCATAATGCCAGGTGTAATTTTGTGATTTGTTATTCAGTGCCCTATCTAAATCTATATATCAAAGAGTTATTTTTTTCCTCAAGACTTTGTCCCTTTCCTCAAGCATCCCACATCTGGAGGCTGTTACTAACAAGCAAAGTAAAATAAAATGTGATACATGCTACAGTGGTGCAATGTGTGGGATGCTATGAGCAGCCAAGAAGAGGCATCTAACCTAGCCTGGGGCATGAGGTTAAGTTTACTTTGAGGCATGATGCTGTAGCTGATACCTGAAGGAAAAGATGGAGAGAAGAATATTTAAGCAGAGGAAATAGTGTGAGGGCCAGAGGTGAGACACTACGTGGTCTTTTCAAGGAACAGAGAGCAATACAGCATGGTTGGAGCAGAAATAGGAGGTGGGAGTGAGATGGAGAGTGAGGAGGATGGGCAATGGGATGAGACAAGGCCCCAGGACAAGCAGGATTCAGATTATGAAGAACCTTGGAAGCCATGTAAGGAGTTCACTCCTAATCCCAAGGACTGGGAATATCATTGACGTTTTCAACACAGGAGGTGCATGTGTTTGAGAAAGATGACTCTTCCCCTATCGCTTCTCGGCCTTTTGGCTAAGATCAAGTGGAGAAAGATCACTCTTCCATGTGATGATGAATTGAAGGGAGGGCATGTAAAGAAAGATGGAGAAGAGTTAGGAGGCAGTTGAAATACTATAGACAAGAAATGATGGTGACCTGAACTGGAATAAAAGCAGACAGGCTAGAGAAGCAAAGAGTAGAGCTCTTTAGGTGGTTGTAAAAATAAGTAATTCAAAATCAAAGCTGTTGGAACTTAAATTATTTTGAGCCTTAAAAGAATGTGATTATGAGACATGAGTTATGTGACAGCCAGCTATAACCTACACACCTGTAACCTTTGTTCCTCTTCTTATAGATTAGCCATTTCTTTACCTATACTGTTTTGTCAAATGTTGTAAAAGACCAAAGGGCACCAGAGAAGACTCCTTTCCTCTTCACTCTTGATCTTCATTGTAGATTAACTTCCCTTACTTCTCTTACACAAAAACCTCATAACTATCACATTATCTAAAATGGAATGTTAAATATACTCTTTTAGAGGACTTCATCTTGCATCTTGGATACCAGCTTAGCCACAGTAGGATAGGACACTGGGCAGAATTGTGAGGACCCCACTCCAGGCCCTAGCTCCTGGATGACATTTCTAGATGCACCCTGGGCCAAAAGGGTATCTACTGCATTGAAGGCAGTGACTCAGTCTTGGCAGGATTCATCACCTGCTGACTAAAGAGCCCTTGGTCCCTGAATAACCAGCAGCAATACCGAGGGAGTATGCCTTAGGCCTCGGGCTCTGAGACGTGCTGGCCTCAGGGGAAACCTAACACATTCTTAGCTATTGTTGCTATGATGAAACATTTCTTCTGTTTGAGAAAAGCAGAGGGAAAAGTAAAGAGGACTTTGTCTTGCACCTTAGGTACCAGCTCAGCCACAGTAGGACAGAGCAACAAGCAGGCACTTGGGGTCCCTAAGTCCAGACCCAGGCTCTTACACAGCATTTCTGTACCTGTCCTGGGGCAGTGGAGAGCCCACTTCCCTCAATGGTGAGTCCCAGGTCTGGCAGCGTTAACCATGAGCTGACAGAAGAGATCTTGTGTTTGGTTTTTTGTTTTGTTTTGTTTTTTGAGACAGAGTTTCACTCTTGTTGCCCAGGCTGGAGTGCAATGGCATGATCTGGGTCCACGGCAACCTCTGTCTCCCAAATTCAAGTGATCCTCCTGCCTCAGCCTCCTGAGTAGCTGGGGTTACAGGCATGAGCCACCACGTCCAGCTAATTTTGTATTTTTTTTTTAGTAGAGATGGGGTTTCTCCATGTTGGTCAGGCCGGTCTCGAAATCCTGACCTCAGGTTATCCACCTGCCTTGGCCTCCCAAAGTGCTTGGATTACAGGTGTGAGCCACCGTGCCTGTCTTTTTTTTTTTTTTTTTTTTTTTGACAGAGTCTCACTTTGTCGCCCAGGCTGGAGTGCAACTGTGCAATCTCAGCGGCTCACTGCAACCTCTGCCTCCTGGGTTCAAGCAATTCTCATGCCTCAGTCTCAAGTGATTCTCATGCCTTAGCCTCCCAAGTAACTGAGACTACAGGTGCATGCCACCATGCCCAGCTAATTTTCTTTTTTTTTCTAGTAGAGACAGTATTTCACCATGTTGCCTAGGCTGGTGTCCTTGGGATTTAAGTGAGCATTGGTGGTGGCCTGGCAGAACTCACGTGGACCAGTGGTGGTGATGGCCCCAGGGAGAGGCCCCTCTGCCTGTGGAAATGGGAGGAAAGAGCAGGAAGCACTTTGTATTGTGGTGTGAGCACCAGCTTAGCTATAGTAGAATAGAACAACAGATAAACTGCTAAGTTTTTTCACTCTAATCCCTGGCTCCCAGACAACATCTATGGACATGCCCAGGGCCTAGGGGACCTCAGCATCCTGAAAGGAAAGGCTCTGGGCAAGACCCAGTGCTATTTGGCTTCAGGTGGTGGTGGCCACAGGGGTGTTTGCATCACCACATTCCCAATTCCAGGCAATTTTAGCAGAGAGTAAGGGAAAAGAACAAAAGTCTCCAGAAAATTCTTCCAAATCTCATCCAAGACCACCAAGGTGGTACCTCTACATATCTGCAAAAACCACAGCATTACTGGGCTTGAGGCCCAAGTCCTTCAAATACCTGGAAAGCCTTCCCAAGAAGAACAGGCACAAACAAGTCCAGACTATGAAGATTACAATAAGTACCAAACTCTTCAATGTCCAGACAGTGATGAACATCTACAAGGATCAACACCATCCAGGAAAACATGACCTTATCAAATGAACTAAATAAGGCAATAGGGAACAATCCTGGAGGAACAGAGATATGTGACCTAGCAGACCGAGAATTCAAAACAGATATTTTGAGGAAACTTGAAAAAATTTAAGATAACACAAAAAAGGAATTCAGAATTATATCAGATAAATTTAACAAAAAGATTGAAACAATTAAAAAGAACCAAGCAGCAATTATAGAGTTGGAAAATGCAATTGACATGCTGAAAAATGCATCAGAGTCTCTTAATAGTAGAATTGATTAAGCAGAAGAAAGACTTATCGAGCTTGAAGACAGGCTATTTGAAAACACACAGACGGGGAAAAAGGATAAAAAACAAGGAAGCATGCCTACAAGATCTAGAAAATAGTCTCAAAAATTTAAGAGTTATTGGCCTTAAAGAAGAGATAGAGCTAGAAATAGGGGTAGAAAGTTTATTCAAAGGGATAATAACAGAGAATTTCCCAAACCTAGAGAAAGAGATCAACATTCAAGTATGAGAAGGTTATAGAACACCAAGCAGATTTAACCCAAAGAAGACTACTTCAAAGCATTTATTAACCAAACTCTCAAAGGTCAAGGATAAAGAAAGGATCCTAAAAGCAGCAAGAGAAAAGACACAAATAACATACAATGGAACTCCAACACCCCTGGCAGCAAGCTTTTCAGTGGAAACCTTATAGACTAGGAAAGAATGGCATGACATATTTAAAATGCTGAAGGAACATAACTTTTACCCTATCTGGTAAAAAATATCCTTCAAGCAGTAAGGAGAGATAAAGACTTTCCCAGAAAAACAAAAACTGAGGGATTTTATCAACACCAGACCTCTCCTACACAAAATGCTAAAGGGAGTTCTTCAGTCTGAAAGAAAGGGATGTTAATGACCAAGAGGAAATCATCTGAAGGTAAAAAACTCACTGGTAATTGTAAGCACACAGAAAAACACAGAATAATATGACACTGTAATGGTGGTGTGTAAACTACTCTTGTTTTAAGTAGAAAGACTAAATGATGAACCACTCAAAAATAATAACCACGATAACTTTTCAAGACGTAGATAGCACAATAAAACATAAAGAGAAACAACAAAAAGTCAAAAAGTAGGGGAACAAAGTTATAAAGAGGAGAGTTTTTATTAGTTTTCTTTTTGCACGTTTGTTTGTTTGGATATATAGTGTTAAGTTGTCATCAGTTTAAAATAATGAATTATAAAATAGTATTTGCAAGACTCCTGGTAACCTCAAAACAAAAACATAACAAATACACAAAAAATAAAAAGTAGGAAATTAAACCATACCACCAGAGAAAATCACCTTCATTAAAAAGAAGACAGGAAGGAAAGAAGGAAGAGAATACTGCGAAACAACCAGAAAACAAATAATACAATGGCAGGAGTAAGTCTTTACTTATCAATAATAATATTGAATGAAAATTAACTAAATGCTCCAGTCAAAAGACAGAGTCTGGCTGAATGGATGAGAAAATAAGGTCCAATGATCTGTTGCCTACAAGAAATATACTTCACCTATAAAGGCACACATAGGCTGAAAATAAAGGGATGGAAAAAGATAATACATGACAATAGAAACCAAAGAAGAGTAGGAGTAGCTATACTTATGAGAAAAAATAGATTTCAAGACAAAAACTGTAAGAAGAGACAAATAAGGTCATTAAATAATGACAAAGGGGACAATCTGCAAGAGGATTCAATTATAAATATATATGCACCCAACACTGGAGCAACCAGATATATAAAGCAAATATTATTAGAGCTAAAGAGAGAAATAGGCCCAAATACAATAATAACTGGAGACTTCAACACCCCACTTTCAGCATTGGACAGATCTGCCAGACAGGAAATCAACAAATAAACATTGGACTTAATCTGCACTGTAGAACAAATTAACCTAATGAATAGTCACAAAACACGTCATCCAACAGCTGCAGAATATACATTCTTCTCAGCACATGGATTGTTCTCAAGAATAGACCATATGTTAGGTCACAAAACAAGTCTTAAAGCATTCAAAAAATTTAAAATAATATCAAGCATCTTCTCCAATCACATTGGAATAAAACTAGAAATCAATAACAAAAGGAATTTTGGAAACTATATAAACACGTGATAATTAAACAATATTTCCTGAATGACCTGTGAGTCCGTGAAGAAATTAAGAAGGAAACTGAAAAGTTTCTTGAAACAAATGATAATGGAAACACGGTATACAAAAACATAGAGGACACAGTGAGAGCAGTACTAAGAGGGAAATTTATAGCTATAATGCCTACATCAAAAAGGAAGAAGAGCTTCAAATAAATAACCTAATGATACATCTTAGAGAACTAGACAAGCAGGAACAAACTGAACCTAAAATTAGTAGAAGAAAAGAAATAATAATAAAGATCAGAGCAGGAATAACTGAAACTAAAATGAAGAAGACAATATAAAAGACCAACAAAACAAAAAGTTAATATTTTGAAAAGATAAACAAAATTGATGAACCTTTAACCAGAGTAACTAAGAAAAAGAGGGAAGACACAAATGAATAAAATCAGAGATGAAAAAGGAGACATTAGAACTGATACCACAGAAATTCAAATGATCCTGCCTGGTATGGTGGCTCATGCCTGTAATCCCAGCATTTTGGGAGGCCGAGGAGGGCGGATCACCTGAGGCCAGGAGATTGAGACCAACCTGACCAACATGGAGAAATCCCATCTCCACTGAAAATACAAAATTAGCTGGCATGGTGGCGCATAATCCCAGCTACTCAGGAGGCAGAGGGTGTGGGGAGCCGAGATCATGCCATTGCACTCCAGCCTGGACAATAAGAGCAAAACTCCATCTCAAAAAAAAAAAAAAGAAAAAAAAAAGAAAAAAAGAAATTCAAATGATTATTAGTGGCTACTATGAGCAGCTATATGCCAACAAATTGGAAAATCTAGAAGAAATGGATAAATTCCTAGGCACATACAACCTATTCAGACTGAATCAGGAAGAAATTCAAAACCTGAACAGAATAATAACAAGTAACAATATTGAGGCTGTAATAAAAAGTCTCCCAGTAAAGAAAAGCCCAAGACCCAATGGCTTCACTTCTAAATACTACCAAGCATTTAAAGAAGAACTAATACCAATGCTACTCAAACTGTTCTGAAAAATAGAGGAGGAGGAAATAAATCCAAAGTCATTCTACAAAGCCAGTATTACCCTGATACCAAAACCAGACAAAGATACATTAAAAAAAAAACAACTACAGGTCAGTATCTCTGATGAACATGATGCAAAAATCCTCAACAAAATACTAGCAAACCAAAGTCAACAATACATTAAAAATATCATTCGTTATTATCAAATGGGATTTATCCCAGCAATGCAAGGATGGTTCAACATACACAAATCCATCAACGTGACACATCATATCAACAGAATAAAGGACAAAAACCATATAATCATTTCAATGGATGCTGAAAAAGCATTTGATAAGGTTTAACATCCCTTCATGACAAAAACCCTCAAAGAATTGGGTATAAAAGAAACATACCTCAGTATAATAAAAGACTATATAATAAAAGGCTATATGACACAGCTGGTATCATACCAAATGGGGAAAAACTGAAAGCCTTTCTTCTTAGATCTGGAAGACAACAAAGATGCCCACTTTCATCACTATTATTCAACATAGTACTGGAAGTCCTAGTTATAGCAATCAGATAAGAGAAAGAAAAAAAGGGCATCCAAACTGGAAAAGAAGAAGTCAAATTGTCCTTATTTGCAGATGAGCAGATGATACGATCTTTTTTTTTTTTAATGTTGTTGTTGTTGTTGTTGTTGTTGTTGTTGTTTGAGACAGAGTTTTGCTCTTGTCTCTTGTTGCCTGGGGTGGACTGCAGTGGTGCTATCTTGGCTCGCCGCAACCTCCACCTCCCAGATTCAAGCAATTCTCCTGCCTCAGCCTTCCAAGTAGCTGGGATTACAGGCATCCACCACTAGGCCTGGCTAATTTTGTATTTTTAGTAGAGAATGGGGTTTCTTCATGTTGGTGAGATATGATCTTATACTTGGAAAAATACTAAAGAGTCCATCAAAAAACTATTTGAACTGATAAACAAATTCAGTAAAGTTGCAGGATACAAAATCAACAAACAAAAACCAGTAGCATTTCTATATGAAAGCCAACAGTGAAAAATCTAAAAAGGAAAATTAAAAAGTAATCCCATTTACAATACCCATACATAAACTTAAGTACCTATGAATTAACCAAATAAATGAAAGATCTCTACAATAAAAACTATAAAACACTCATGAAAGAAATTGAAGAGGACACACACAGAAATGGAAAGATACTCCATGTTCATGGATTGGAAGAGTCAATATTGTTAAAATGTTTATACTAGCCAAAGCAATCTACAGATTCAATACAATTCCTATCAAAATAACAATGACATTCTTCACAGAAATAGAAAAACAATTCAATTCTAAAATTTATATAGAATTACAAAAGACCCAGAATAGCCAAAGCTATCCTGAGCAAAAAGAACAAAACTGGAAGAATCATACTACCCAACTTCAAATTATACTACAGAGCTACTGTAACTAAAATAGCATGGTAATGGTATAAAAATAGACACATAGATCAATGGAACAGAATGGAGAACCCAGAAACAAATCCACAAATCTACAGTAAACTCATTTTCAACCAAGGTGCCAAGAACATATAATGGGAAAAGATAGTCTCTCAATAAGTGGTACTGGGAAAACTGGATATCCTGATGCATAAAAATGAAACTAGACCTTATCTCTCACCATATACAAAAATCAAGTCAAAATAAATTGAAGACTTAAATCTAAGCCCTCAAACTGTGAAACTACTGTAAGAAAACATTGGAAAAACTGACTGGGTGCAGTGGCTCACACCTGTAATCCCAGCACTTTGGGAGACTGAGGCAGGTGGATCACGAAGTCAGGAGATCGAGACCATGCTGGCTAACACAGTGAAACCCTGTCTCTACTAAAAATACCAAAAAAATTAGCTGGGCGTGGTGGTGGGCGCCTGTAGTCCCAGCTGCTCGGGAGGCTGAGGCAGGAGAGTGGTGTGAACCCGGGAGGTGGAGCTTGCAGTGAGCTGAGATCTCACCACTGCACTCCAGCCTGGGAGACAGAGGGAGACTCTGTCTCAAAAAAAAAAAAAAAAAAAAGAAAAAGAAAAAAAGAAAACATTGGAAAAACTGTCCAGAACATTGGTCTAGGCAAAAATTTATTGAATAATACCCTGCAAGCACAGACAAAGTAAAAATGTACACCTAGAATCACATCAAGTTAAAAAGCTTCTGCACAACAAAGAAAATAATCAACAAAGTGAAGAGACAACCCACAGAATGGGAGCGAGTATTTGAAAACTACCCATTTGACAAAGTATAAATAACCCTTGGAATACATAAGGAGCTCAAACAACTCTGTGAATCTAATAATCGAATTTTAAAATGGGCAAAAGACCTGAATAGACATTTCTCAGAAGATGACATACTAATGGCCAATGTATATAAAAAACTGCTCGACATTACTAATCATCAGAGAAATACAAATCAAAACCACAAGGAGATATCATCTGACTCCAGTAAAAGTGGCTTTTATCTAAAAGTCAGGCAACAACAAGTGCTAGCAAGAATGTGGAGAAAAGGGAACCCTCGTACACCGTCGGTGGGAATGTAAATTAGTACAACCACTATGGAGAACAGTGTGGAGGGTTCCTAGAAAACTAAAAATGGATCTACCATATGACCCAGCAATCCCACTGCTGAGTATATACCCAAAAGAAAGGAAATCAGTATATTGAGGAGATATCTGCACTCCCATGTTTGTTGCAGCACTGTTCACAAGAGCCAAGATTTGGACCGTTCTCTATAGAGAACAGAATGATGGTTACCTTGGGGGGTAGGGAGGAAGGTGTTGATGGTTAATGAGTATTAAAAAAAAAGTAGAGAGAATGAATAGGACCTAGTATTTGATGTCATAACAGGGGGATTATAGCCAATAATAATTTAATTGTACATCTTAAAATAACTAAAAGTAGAATCGGATTGTTTGTAACATGGGATAAATGCTTGAGGAGATGGATACCCAGTTTTCCATGATGGGATTACTACACACTGCACACCTGTGCCAAAATATTTCACATACCCCATACATATATAAACCCACTATGTACCCACAAGAAATAAAAATTAAAAAATTAAATATATATGTATATATGTATACACACACTCTTTTAAATTGGAAAAGAAAAAAACAAGGTGTAACTTGTCAAATTTCTGTAACTTATAAACCAGTCTTGTACGGGAAATGTAATCCTGTTAAATTTCTTCCTTTTCTGCTTATATAAGGAAGACCTTAACTTCTCCTCTTGGAGCACTGAGACCATTCTTTTGGAGTCTCTTGTTACCAGAATGGCTATTATCAGCTTTACCCTTGAATGAACTCTTTTAAACTGGATTCTGATCCTTTAAATTATTTCAGGTTGACAAGGTAAACTTTAACAGGGCTTAATTGATGAGATGTGAGTGAGGGAGATGGGACGTCAGAATGATGTTCTCCATTTTTCACTTAGGGATGTGGATATTACTATAATATACTTAGATATATTATCTAAAATATTCTAACAATGATCTCCAAATATCACTTTACTAATATACTTATGGCTCAATTTTCCCTTGTCATAATTACAGGCAGTCTCCTATGTCATTCATTATCAGATGAACATGTTTACTAGTATAATGATTACTACGGAACATACATAATGAGAATTATTGTCACAATGTGATATCATAAACAAAGATAATTAGAGAAAATATTGAAGATTCTAGTAATTTCAAACAAATTATGCTTTTAGATGCAAATAGTCATTTGGTTGGGGAATTATTAAACATGAGTTGAAGAAGCAAGGAACAAGTGATAAATCACAAACTATTAATGTGAAGAAAAGGGAATTTCTCATAAAACAAAGGCTGTCAAAGAAAAAATGTATTGGCCAAAAGAAAAACAAACCTGGACTTGTTTGTTATTGGCTAGTTCCAATTTCAGACATGGCTACTGGAAGATCCCCCATCTCTCCAAATGCTTATAAGTTATTTTTACTATCTTTTTTGACAGTATACATAAACACAGAAATAATGTGGTTTAAAAACTAGGTTTGGGGAGGTTTGTGGGGGTTTCTTTGAGACAGGGCCTCACTCTGTCACCCAGGCTGGAGTGTAGTGGCAAGATCTCAGCTCACTGCAAACTCTGCCTCCCAGATTCAAGCGATCCTAGTGCCTCAGTCTCCTAAGTTCCTGGGATTACAGGCGTGCACCACCACGCCCAGCTTTTTTTTTTTTTTTTTTTTTTTCAGCAGAGAGTGTTTTGCTATGTTGGCCAGGCTGGTCTCAAACTCCTGGCCTCAAGCGATCCTCCTGCCTTGGCTTCCCAAAGTCCTGGGATTACAGGCATGAGCCACCACACCTGGCCCTGAAAAATTCAGTTATTTATCAGGGTTCGAATATTAAGAAAAACCTAGAACAACAGAAAAGCCGTTACTTTTTCTCTTTAGCATAGAGCTGTGGAAAAAAAAAATCCTTATTTCTTTAGTTACAGTTGTAGGCCAAAAAGGAAAAAATGAATTTTGAAAGTAAAATATTAGGATTTTAAGTACATATAAAGAATTCATGCATCTATTGAAACTCCAATTGAAAAAATTCATAAGAATTTCGTATCAATCAGCTAAAATTTTATTGAATTTATTAAAAACTGAAAGAGGTCAGATGGTTGTACATTTGCTTTGATCCAGCACAAAGTTATTTTAATTGCCACATAGCTTCCATTGTTTTGCATAAAACGATGCTATAGAAATAGCAGCTTTAAATTCACTGTTTTAGTGATCTTGGGATGTTGTCAAGGATACTCAACTTTGCATTCATCAGCATCTCTCTGATAGGTACTCTTTGGCAAAATTTAGCTCATATTTAACTGCCAGCCAAAGTTGTCCTTCTGAGCAAATGGGATATTTTAATCTTACCGATAAGATTAATCTTTAGCTGATCAAGTTTCTTTTTTAGTTTTAGCCACCAGAAGGTCAATGCAGATTTCTGTGGCCCACCTTTAGTCACTGTGAGAAATGTAATTCTCACAAACTCTTGGATTTTTTTCTTAAATTGTGTATAAGCCTAAAAAGGGTTATAATTCCTTCTGTATACAACTTTTACACATTTGTAAGACCCAAAACAAGTATGTAAAATTTAATGCAAACAAAATTATAAAACTAGTACAATTTATTTAAATAATATTAGTAAACACAACAGATGAAGTGATATTGTCAAAACTGGTTACCACTCACAATGTCTTCTTGAATTTTGGGCCTAATTTTACATGTGTGATGTGGTAACTGAATTCACTCACACTTTTTCTCAATTTAAATTACTGTGGGCCGGGCGCGGTGGCTCAAGCCTGTAATCCCAGCACTTTGGGAGGCCGAGACGGGCGGATCACGAGGTCAGGAGATCGAGACCATCCTGGCTGACACAGTGAAACCCCGTCTCTACTAAAAAATACAAAAAAACTAGCCAGGCGAGGTGGCGGGCGCCTGTAGTCCCAGCTACTCGGGAGGCTGAGGCAGGAGAATGGCGTGAACCCGGGAGGCGGAGCTTGCAGTGAGCCAAGATCACGCCACTGCACTCCAGCCTGGGTGGCAGAGCGAGACTCTGTCTCAAAAAAATAAAATAAAATAAAATAAAATAAATAAATAAATAAAAATAAATTACTGTGAAAATTTCACTTCTGCAATGTGTTATAATGACTTCTGTCCTTCACTTGGTGCAAACATACCATTTAGATCTTAGGTCTATCTCTACACCTTTTTCATTAGTCCACCCGACCTTCCAACTGTAAACAGAATACAACCTCAGGCACAAAATGTCGCAGCAGTACTAGGTTATGAGGTCGTGATACAGATGACTGATAATATTCTTGTACATATTTTTTAGTTGTCATGAAAATCAATATGCAAACGTATTAAATACTCACAGAAAACTAGTAATCCCTCAGAATTTATCTGTGTATCCCAGTTTGGGAACCACTAATTTGGGAGATAGTGACATATACATTTTCCCTTTGGTCCCATCTTCTCATTCTGCTTTTATCTTCCATTTGACCTTATTTTTAGAAAATCCGTATTTTTGATTTATGGTGCTGTATGCTGTATGGTAAACAAACTTAACTTCTCTTCTGAAACTACAGAATACAAACTCACGGCTCATGCTCCCAAAGAAATAACCCATGGACAATTGGCATACAACACCGTCCACCACAGTCTTATGTTGAAGTTTTTGCATTTTTCCCTGCAATCCTCCTCTCCTACAAGCTTTCAATGTGTGGTCTCAAAGTCAGAGAAAGCTAATAAAATAATGTTTAAAAACACTTTTGGTTAAAAAGTGCCATTTAACATTTTGGCTCATTTATGGTCCTAACTAGTTTAGATAAAATAATCTGGCCTAGTGCTAAATGAGCTTCAAACATAGAAAATATTTATTTTAAGAGTTAGTACACAATCTTAACATGGGTATCAAGAGAGAAGGTTTTCAAATCCTCTAACAAAATTGTCTAAGTCTCTAAACAGCATCTCTATCCTCAGTGAGTTTCTGAAAATGCCTTACTCATCCTACCACCCACACAGCCCAACAGCCATCCTGAAGGTTAGGTGGCGCTCTTCCAAGAAGGCATACCTTCAGGCCTAGCAAGGTGGAGGGTTTATCCTGCTATGATAGCTTAATGGTGTAATATGGAATTAAGTTGTGAGAGGTGAACAATGTGACTTTGTTACTTTTGGGGGTGTCTACAAATGCGTTTAACCAAAGTTTTTTAGTGGACTAAAAGTTACCTTAGACTGGCGCCTACATTCAGATCTTGAAGCAGACACTTCTTGGGACTAAAAGCATTCAAATAATTCATTCTGAACAAGAGAGTATTCCATCATACCTGGTGTAACGCAAGACACAAGTGGTCTAGAACAGTTAATCTAGGTAAGAATGGATATCACTCTTGCATTTGTATCTCTGTCTATTCCCCTGCTAGACTTAGGGACATGGATTTCGGCTTATTCACTTGTATATATATCCCCAGAAACTAGGATGGTATTTGGCACTTGATGAAGGGCAATATTTATTTATTATACTTAAATTCTGATCATTGTAGAAAAGCACAAATGTGGTAGAGACTGGCTGTTTACCAAACCCTTATCCCTTTCTTCCTGGGGCCATAACTAGTCTACACTTCCCAGACTCCCTTCCAGTTAAATTTAGCCATAAAATTGAACCTGACTTGTAGATTATGGTCAAAAATGAATGTGCCATTTCCAGGCCTGGCCCATAAAAACTTACCTTATGAACCATCCCTATCTCTCTTCCTCCATCTGCCTCTTGTTGTTGGCATCCAGAGTTACCTTAGAAACTAGTGTCAAAGATGACCGACCTATGTCAGCTTGGATACTGGGGTGACCATGTGGAGCACAGTCTCTTTTGCCAGCCCTTGCAATTACACTTAATATGAATAAGAAATAAACTTCTGTCTTGTTAGGCTACTGAGATTTAGAGTTTGTCTGTTTCAACATCTAGCACTACCCTAACTAATACGACATGCTCAATAGATGATGCTTTTTGGCTTATTAAAGGTAGGTAATCATAATGTTAAGTGTGCCAAATAGAATAAGACCTGGTCTTGAGTTCTGGATCCAATACCCACTAACTCAGAGACTTTGGATATACGTTTAATACCACAATCCCAAATCAGGGTTGTTGAGGAGAATTAAATGAGATTACATATGGACATACCCTTGCATAGTGCCTAGCACATTAAATCACACCATTGTGTTTACTATGACTGTAAGAAGTATCATCTTCTCTGTTTAATAACACATTCTTGGTCTCTTCCAATCTCACGGCCATACTCTTAATCCCTGTTCTAATCAACAAAAGGGTTTCCATAAGACTTGGACTTGGCTTCTAAGCCTGCACATTTTGAACTCTGGTTATTTTTCAAACACATATTTTCTCAAAGCTGTGCAAGCTCCAGTTTCCACCTCTAAAGAATCATCTTCTCCAGTATATCCTGCTTGTGGGCAATCATTAGCTTGCCAAACTCTTCAGTGCTCTGACTTGAAAAGTTCTGTAAAGGGCCCAGATTTGACTCCATGACTTAGGAAGGAAAGTAGCATCCTGAACATTGCCACCCAGACGTCATATGGCTGCCTAACATGGGGGACTCATTTGAGACCCATGTTCCCTAAGTCTTATATCAGGTAGGGAATGCTTTCCACTGCCCATTTTAACCACTATGTAAAAACCCCAAAAGAGCCAGTTTCATTTTTCAAATTATTAACTAAAACCCTATAAAATTTAATCCAACCGAAAACTTGGATTTTGCTAAATGAGGTTCTGGCTATCCAAATATGGCTTAACTTCACCAGATTATAGAATTTAACTCTACCCAAGGTTGTCACTTGCCTTTACAGACCTGTGGTCAGATGTTTCTTATTTTCAGGCTTAGAAGCCTCAGCCAAGTCAGTGAAAGCCAGAACCATGCCATATTTCTAGGGAAAACACTAAAGACTCATGCACATTTCCTCTGAATCAATTGGAATGTGAAGTTGGCAAAAGCGAGATGATCCCCAGCCACAGAGACCATATGAAAGAAACACAAAAGGGTAGAATTGAGAGTCAAAAGGTTTAAATACTCAAAATGGCAAGCACCAGGTCAGCCCAGTTCAGAGCAATGTAGCAGGGAAGGACAGATTTTAGATTAGATCATGCAGCATGAGCAAGATTTCTGATAAATGGAAGACATGGCAAAACATGTATGGCTGAGAGGCATTTTTCAAGCACTTCAGAGAAACCATAACAGTGTGAATATTCAGAACTTCAGAAATTAAACTTCAAATTCTAGGCCCACCACTTACCACCTATGTGACAATGGACAAGTTACTTAACCTTAAACCTCGGTTGAACCTCAGTTGTCTTAGTAATATTGGGGTGGTCAAACAATTATAGGATTGTTTTAAGGGTTAAAAAATATTATGCCTATATAATGCTGGTGGATAGCTTTCATCCTGCCTGCTTCAGCATTGCCTGGTCATTCCTGACCACTGACTGGTCTTTTCAGAACTTTTTTGGGTAACAAGGATTCACTGTTTGACCAATCTGTAGTCAGGCTGCTCAACCTCCTCCTAGGCCCATCTGTGCACCTCCTTGAAAATTCCAGTTTTAGCAAGAACCCTGCTAAATTGTTTTAGCCAGATTCTCCCATCCTGCATATCTGATCATCCTCAATGTCCAATTTGGTTTCTCATCTTCCACTGTATTCCAGATGTTGTCTGATCACCGTGGCTTGTCTTCACCAAGAATTCTCTTAGGTCAGTTGAGCTAAAATCCTCCTTACTCCTAATGTTTCCTTTTAGTAATTTTCTATCCACTGATCCCCACCCTGCTCCTTAGCTGTAAATCCCCACTTGTTCTTGTATTTAGAATTGAGCCTAGTTCTACACAGAGGCCTCTTTTCTCCTGTTCCAATAGTTCTAAATAAACTCTGTTTGAACTGCTTCAACTACTATTCAACTTTGGTTTTCTTTGACACTGGTTAAAATAAGCTTACATTTTCTGAAGGATCTCCTCATCTATCCAGAGACTATGATAGAAGGTGGAAATGCACTGTGTAAGTGGACTAGGGATCTGTGAGGATCTTTCCACCCCACTGACTCCCTTAAAGTCTCAGTTGCCCATCCTGGATCAGTGGTTAAGTTCTCAGCCTCATCCACTTGGTACCCTTCACTCGCTCACTATCTAAGTCCAGGCAGGGTAAATATATCAGAAACCTCAACATTATTTTTCCGAATGCTCATCACCATGCATTTGACATTTGGTTTGCCAGCCAGTAAATTTTCAGAGTTATGCACAAGGTCATACTTTGCTTCAGTCTTTCTGGCTTCTAAACAGATGAATGTTAGTCACCAGACACTGCAGAGGCATTTTGTTTAGGGCATCTGTTTGCAAATTGCACTTGAACATCACCATCAGCTGGTCTTGTTCTCAGGCCAGTTCTCCCATACACAAATGAAATTAACAGCTCAGATCACATGCAAGCCTGAAAAAATTGCATATTTTGCAATCTTTCTGCTAGGAAACAGTGTAAATGTGACCTTACAACAATGGATTTTGACCTTTTTGATGTCAAATTCTTTTGAAATTCTTGATCAAATCTTCGGATTATGTCCCCAGAAAACAGAAACAAAAACAAAAAAATCACAGATCATATACACATTTAAAAAAAATTTTAACCTTTCTCTTTTCTTTCAATTAATTAGGTTTTGTACCAAAAAGAAATACATACTAATGGAACAGTCAGACAGTTCAGAAGGGTATAAAATGAAAATAAAATTTCCCTTTGTCTTTCCTCTCCCTGAGCCCCACTCCTCAGAAGTAACCACTATTAACAATTCTTTGAATATACACTGCCATTTAAAAAAATACAAATATATTATATACATCTATATATTTACATACATAAACAATGTATATAATATATTTGTATTTTACATATATAAGCAGACCTCACTTTGCAGAGCACAGGATCAAATGACTGCACTAACTAAAACCATGCAAAGTGGCCAGGTGCAGTGGCTCACACCTATAATCCCAGCACTTCAGGAGATCAAGGCAAGAGGACCGCTTGAGCCCAGGAGGTTGAGGCTGCAGTGAGCTGAGATTGAGCCACTGTACTCCAGTCTGGTTGAGAGAGTGAGACCCTGTCACCAAAAAAAAAAAAAAACCCAAACAAACAAAAAACAAAAGGCATGTGAATTGATCTTAATATTCAATGAAAAAATCACAACTGTTCCATCTCCTTTACAATTTTTTGTCAAAATATTAAAACCTCTTTTACTGTTGGTTATAAATGTAAGGGAAAACAAAAAAATAGTAATATTGCTATGTAGTACACCGTAATGTAAAACGTTAGGAACATTGAGAAGTAAAGTATCTTATTCTAAAAGGTTTATAAAGATTAATTTAAACAGTGCTTGCCTTCTTTTTGCCATATAAATTAATAATATGAACTATATTTTTTATGCCTTGCCAAATTAACGTATTTCTTTCTAAATTTGGATCGGCTTCCAATATTTTATCCTTCATACTTTCAGTGTTACAAAGTGACTCCCAGAGTTCCTTAAATATGAAGTATTTGGCTGTTTGGCTGGTGTGACTTCCTCTGGGACACCTTCCTCCTTTTCATCACAACCATTTTTCTTATTAAGGTTGACAGACTCACCTCCACTAAGTTCCTGTGACTGCATATCTAGAGTCTCTCAAATGACAGCATGGTCAACATTTCCATGGTCAGTGATTTCTTTCTTGTTTTTTTTTTTTTTTTTTTTTTTTTTTTTCTTATAATGGAGTTTCACTCTTGTTGCCCAGGCTGGAGTGCAGTGGTGCGATCTTGGCTCACTGCAACCTCTGCCTCCCGGGTTCAAGCGATTCTCCTGCCTCAGCCTAGTGATTTCTTCTATAACCCCACTTACATTCACTGTGAATTTATCTGCCAGTGTTATCTCTGTTCCGTTCTTTGTTGGGCTTAATTCCTTCTCTCAATTATGCATTTTTGTAAAACATCACACGAGTTTATCACTGGAGACAGGCAACACAATTACACACTTTTCCGTCTATTGGTAAACTGAATAAAAAATACTTGATGATCAATCAAGGGTAGACTTTGAAGGGTATCGATTATTTATAGAGTGATTTGTGGACTGAAGAACCAGAAGTGAAGTTTATGATTTATCTAATGACTCACGGTTAACATGCTGTGGTGACTGAATTTGAACTGTGTTGTAGGGGACTGATATTATTTAACTAAAACATGGTAACTGAATTTTGTTCCTATCAAACCATGAAAAGCAAGGACTGTCTCTGTATATATGTACACTTATATACTTTGAAGATAAATCAATCATATTTTGTATATCATGCTTCACTTTTTTCCACTTAATGTATCTTGGCAGTCTTTTCATACAGTCACATACCATTGTTTGGATGTACCAACACTGATACATAGTTTTCTTTTTGATAGATATATAGTTTGTTCTTGCTGTTTTATAATGTCAACCAATGTTGCAATGAACATTCCTGTAAATGTAATTTGGGGCCCTTGTGTAAATACATCTGTAGGTTGAACATCTTGCAGTGAAATTGCTAGGTCAAAAAAATGTGCATTTTAAATATCAATAAATTTTGTTGTCCTCAAAAAGGTTATCTAATGTTACATTCTAACTTACATTATGTGAGAATTCCTGTTTCACCAACCAGGTATCATTGAACTTTGTAATCTTTGCCTATCTGTTAACAAGCCCAGGACATTTTGCTTATGACTTTAAAGTGAGTTTTAGGAACTTCCCCCTTTTCTCCAAATCAAGGTTTTTTTTTGTTTTTTTTGTTTTAAGTTATTTTGTAATGTGGATTGGTATATCTGTCAATATAGGTATAGGGGTTAGGGAACAATTGATATTTTCAATGTGACACCTCTTTTTGTGAGGAAACTTTGCAAAATATTTAGCATTCCTGGCTCGTGTCCACTAAAACCCGATCACACCTCCAGTCATTGTGATAATCAAAAAACATTCCACACATATCCATCTTAGGAATGCACTGCCTAATTGAGAAGCGCTGGGTTAGAGGTCTCAATCTTTTTACTAACACATAACAGTCACTCATGAGCCATCCTGAACAAGTGTACTGGATATAGCCAGATGTCCTTTGAAGAAGCTATTCTGAAACCTAAACTCTGCTACAGATGACTGAGGCAATTTTTAATTCCACAAATATGTATTGCAAAAAAAGAGACTGGGCTTTAACTATTGAGGTCATTGGCCTCAGGAGGGAAAGATAGACATGCAGATCGTAGCCTTATGCAAGTCACAACATTGCCCAAATGGGTAGGTTAAAATGAGGATGTTACTGGATTTGCTCTATCTGTAAAACCTCTGAACTAAGTATTGGAAACGACTTTGTAAGAATTTGCAAAGACTAGAACAGAAATAAAAGTGGTATAAAAACATATTGGACCAGCCTGACCAACACGGTGAAACCCCGTGTCTACTAAAAATACAAAAATCAGCTGGGCATGGTGGTGGCTGCCTATAATCCCAGCTACTTAGGAGGCTGAGGCAGGAGAATCACTTGAACCTGTGAGGCAGAGGCTGCAGTGAGCCGGGATCGCACCACTGCACGTCAGCCTGGGTGACAGAGCCAGAGTCCATCTCAAATAAATAAATAAATAAATATTGGAGAAAGATGTTGATTCCAGAATTGGAGGGAGGAAAAACCTTCATGAAAAAAAGTAGTATTTGAGTTGGGTCTTTAAGAAAGTGTAAGATTTCAAGTGGTAGAGATGAAGAGAAAAGTATTGTATGTAGGAGGAGCAATGTGAGCCAGGACAGGGGATGGGAACATTCAAACCTTCTTCAAGTTGCTGCCCTGAATGGTAGAAATGTAGAGTGTGAAGTGCAATCAACTCAAGATAAGGCTAGAGAGGGGGATGGAAACTGAATTCCTGAATCTTTTGGAAATATGACACAGGCCTTGCGATCTGTCATTAAGCAATCAGATTAAAATCCAATAAATTATAAAATACCTTCACCATTGCTGAGAACTGGAATTTTAAAATCTCTTAGAAGTACTTCATGAGTTTTGCTTTCTGACCTCAAATATGAGAAACTTGTGCTCACTTTCTCTCCCGAATGTTTAATCCTTCTGATTACATCAGGGAGAAAGAGTCCACTAGGTGCTCATCTGGGTTGAACAGCTGCTAACCTCTTTTGAACAAAAAGCATGGGCCACAGTGTACTAGTTTGTTCTTGCATTGCTCCAAAGAAATACCTGAGACTGGGTAACTTATAAAGAAAAGAGGTTTAATTGCCTCACGGTTCTGCAGGCTGTAGAAACATAATTTGATTTCTGGGGAGGCCTCAGGAAACCTACCAAGAAGGCAGAAGGCAAAGTTGGAGTAGAAGCAAGAGAGAAGGAGGGGAGGCACTACATACTTTAAAACAACCAGATCTGGCCGGGTGCAGTGGCTTATGCCTGTAATCCCAGCATTCTGGGAGGCCGAGGCTGGTGGATCACTTGAGGTCAGGAGTTGGAGACCATCCTGGCCAATACTGTGAAACCCCATCTCTACTAAAAATACAAAAATTAGCCGGGCGTGGTGGTGCGTGCCTGTAGTCCCAGCTACTTGGGAGGCCGAGGCAGGAGAATCGTTTGAACCCAGGAGGCAGAGGTTGTAGTGAGCTGAGATCATGCCTCTGCACTCCAGCCTGGGCAACAGAATGAGGCTGTTTCTCAAAAACAAACAAACAAAAACATAAACAAAAAACAACCAGATCTCATGAGAACTCACTCACTATCTCGATGACAGTACCAAGGGAGAAATCTGCCCCTATGATCAAATCATCTCCCACCAGGCCTCATCTACCACATTAGGAATTACCATTGAACATGAGATTTGAGCAGGGACACAGAATTAAGCCATATCACCCAGGTTGAGAACCATCTACAGGGATCTGAACAGAAATACACTGAGAGTAGTTACGGGGGATTTAGAGCAATGTCCTGAAGCCTGGCTGTTCAAGGCTATCACCTGTGGTGCTCACTCCTGGAGAGGGGTCCAGGCATGTGTGGTTCAAAAACAAATCTCTCCCAGGTAATTCTAATGGGCAACCAAAACAGAAAACCACAGATTCTCAAAGAATCACTGAAGAGGCGGCCACATGGAGAGGAAGATGCAATTTGAGAATCCGCAAGTCCACTGAGTGCCACATTTGCAGAATAGGCCAGGAGTTTTAAGGAGTTTAAAAAGAGGGGACATCATTTTCTTCCATCACTGAAGCAGTATTCTATTACCTTGAGTATCTTATCTGAGACCATATATATCCCACTAACCTAATGAGAAGAAGGATAATTAGATGATTATACAGCTAGACAAGCATCTTGAACCTCAAACCATTACTCATAAGGTGCTGTGATCCAAGGAAAGTATAATTAGTCACCACTTAGTATCATGTTAAGCAAGTCAATAAACTCAGGGGTAAGGCAGGTGGGAAATACCAGAGCATGTTTACCATTTGATCTGCTCGTTTTCTCTCTGAAATGTTTAATCCTTCTGATTACATCAGGGAGAAAGAATCCACTAGGTGCTCATCTGGTTGAACAGCTGCTAATCTCTTTTGAACAAGAAGCACGGGGCCCCAGTGTACTAATCCGTTTTTGCATTGTTACAAAGAAATACCTGAGACTGGGTAAATTACAAAGAAAAGAGATGATATTACATAGGTTGACTATATAACATAGAAAGATGGATTGCACCTTACAATTACAATAAAGCTAGTCCATGTATAACATCTAGTTATAACAGCCACCTGAAATTGTTATATATTTTCCCCAAGCTACTTATATCTCCCCCATTAAGAAATAGAGCCTTCATTTTTGTAGCACTTGCATGAATGTTTATTTAGTCTTGTCTTAAAAAGCATTCCAAAATTCTTAAAAAGTGTCTGCTACCAAGAGTTTCATGTTTGCTTCTGCACTGCTGACATATTAAGAATTTTTCTGAGACATAGAATAGTGAATTTGACATCTTCACTAGCACTGAGTTTCCCTTTAAGTACTGTCAGTGACTGCTGACTTGTAAAGCACTGTGAAAGCAATAATCTACATAGCAGTGGTCTTTCCAGTTAATATTCATCAAAGGCTGAAATAATCTCTGTCACATGACGGGGCCAGCTTCCTAGTGAGCCTGCTATCCCACAGGACTCTCTCTTCCCACAGGACAGGAAAGGGGGTCCATCCAAGACAGTTCACCAAGGGCAGGTGGTGAAGGCAAGTCTGGTTCCAACTGAAAGATGCTGTCAAGTAAAAGACATTGGCTAATAAAAGCTGCTGATGCTGCTGATGAGAAAGGAAACCAAAGGCAGCCCAAAGAGAAAGCTGGCTGGTCTGATGGAAGTCCCAATGCACTGATCCATCATACCTGATCAATTACAGGTGGTGCTTGTCTTGCCCAAGTTTAGTGGCATTTTGTCATTCAAATACTTATTCAGTGTTAGTTGTGGGTGAGGCACTCAATGGATTTCACTAGAATAAAAAGGACCTCATCCAAGATACAGTTATCATTGGAACTGGCAGGGGAAGAGGGCACTCTCATTTATTACTGAATAGCTCACTGCCTTTTCTGCAGAATTCACTCATTCATCCAGCAAACTTGTTCTGAGAATAGTGTTAGACACAGAAAAGTCCCTTCCTTTCTTCCATTCACAAATATGTAAAGAGCACCAGCTGTGTCCTAGGTGCTAGTGTTAAAATAGTGAACTAAACCTAAGTGATATATTCTAGTGCAGGAATTCTTAACCTGGGGCTCAGGGATGCCCCCTAGAATGCATGGATCGGCTTCAGGGAGTCATTAAACATGAGTAGGAAAACAATCAGATTTTTATTTTCACTCATCTCTAACTGACATTGAGCATTTTACTCAGTTGTGAATGTAGGCAACAAACCACAGCAGTGAAAAAGGTCCAGTGCCTCTGTCACCAATAGAAATCACAGACATGTTCATATCAAGTTACAGTGTTTGCAGATTTCTCAAAAAGTCAATTGTGCTCATCACCACTCAAGAATTATGGTAGGTTTAAATCTTCCACCAGATTTTGTGTTAATGCAAAAACACATATGTAACCGTATCATAAATTTGTATTTCAACACTTTGATGATTGTATTTCAGTATAACTGGTTTTCTTTATAATCCTATGTGTTTTATTTTATTCATTGTTCTGAGAAAGAGTCCATAAGCCTCATCAGATAACAAAGCTAACCTTGGCACAAAATGATTATGAATCCTTGTCCTAGAAAGAGAGACAGGCCTTAAAGAAATAATCTTACAAATACATACTTACAGACAGTTCTAAGATCTCTAAAGAAAAAGTCCACGTATGTGAGAGAATAAAAAGAAGACATGGTTCCCCCAGGATCTGGGGTTAGTAGGCTACCCCCAGGTGGGTAGAGATCCTTCCAGAGAGCTACCCGCAGGAGTCTAGTGGGATCCACCTGGATTCTGTTTCCCCAGGAAAATACCATATTCTGCTGCAGTCAACAAGTCCATCAAAAATATCAGTTACATATCTCTCCTACGTCAGGTCCTGTATGGGCACTGGGGATACAACATCTCTGCCTAACAATCTACTGGGGGAAGTCAGAGCAAACCACACACGAGGAAATACAAATCTCAGATAAGTTCAGTTAGAGATGAGAGCCCTGAAGAAAGTAAAGCAGGATAATGACATAAAGAGTAATGTCAGGGGGTGCTGGGGGCAGCACAGGGAAGGTCTGTTGCAGAGGTGACATTTGCACTGAGACCTAGAGGAAGAGATTTGAAGGATGCATTTAAGACACAAGACAAAGACCCTGAGATGGAAAAAGTAAACCCTCAGTTCCTTTGAACCCTAGGACCCAGACTTCTTTTTTTTTTTTTTTTTTTTTGAGGCGGAGGCTTGCTCTGTTGCCCAAGCTGGAGTGCAACGGCGCTATCTCGGCTCACTGCAAGCTCCGCCTCCAGGGTTTATGCCATTCTCTTGGCTCAGCCTTCTGAGTAGCTGGGACTACAGGCGCCTACCACCACGCCCAGCTAATTTTTTTTGTTTTTTGTATTTTTAGTAGAGACAGGGTTTCACTGTGTTAGCCAGAATGACCTCGATCTCCTGACCTTGTGATCCACCCGCCTCAGCCTCCCAAAATGCTGGGATTACAGGCATGAGCCACCACGCCCAGCCCCCCAGACTTCTTAAATAGTGGTCATTGTTGCCTTGCTATGCCCTGGTTTTGGAGAAAGAAGCACATCACAGGAGTCAGAAGAGAAAACTAGGTGTAGTCTAAGGGTCAGGTGGACACAAGGGGCCAGAAGCAGCAGTGGGGACATGGATTGAGTGCTCGAGTATATGCCTCCATGGGCGGGGTCCGCTGAAGAAGGTCAGGGGCCCTTCCCTACCTCTGGACAACTCCGAGTCTTTCCTAGCCCGGTTCATCACCATCTGCCTTTTAAACAACAAGTTCCGATTATCAGAGGATCCTCCTCAGGCCAGGAGAGGGTCCACAAGTATTTGTCACCTGACATCACAGACCCCAAGTCCCCTAATTTTCAGGGAGCTGAAGTTGAAACTAAACTTTACCACACAGAAGGGCAGCTATTTCCCTCTGAGTTGCATCTTAGTCTTAGCTCCCAAGGCCTCCTGGTGGGCACAGGGGTTCGACCCAGCTGGATCCAGAGAAAGCTACTCATTCCCCCACCTTCCCGCACCCCTCCCCCAGACTTTTAGAAAAACCACTCTCTTTCCCAATAAAAAATGACACCAAAGCTCCTATCTGGCAGCAGCCTACAGGGCATCACTTATACCTTATTAAAACCCACAAAAACTCTACCTAGCAGCTATTAAACAAGCTCGTATAAGGGATTTATTTTTGAAAAACCAATAATTTCTAGAGGATATCACAAGGTCACAGAACGTTCAGCCCAATGCCCTATAATAAATATTGGCTAAGTTATTGCACAAATGCCATAAGGGGTACATGGAATCATTTTTATTAAAAATGAGCCAACTGCTTCTATCAGGCTATCTTTCCTGGTATTTCTAGACCTTCGGCTGCTTTATTCTTGTTCATAACATCCACACATATACACACACACATACTTAAAATGTCAGAAGAAAAATCAGTGAAGATTTTGCATCTCTTAGAAAACATTGCTAATCTTTAATCTGTAGTGAGGCGGGAAATGTGAGCTGATGATCAAACAATGACCCTAATCCACCACAAAATAGTGTAAACTTAAAAGGCAAATTCCATCTATCACACTTAACTTGAATGAGGACAGGAAAAAGAATTGGTAGATGTTAGAAATATTCTCTAAAATCAATTGAGGCAAAGGGACTTTTGAAAGAAAGTTCAATTACAAGAAAACTCCCAATATCCTTGAATTTCTAGTGAACCATCAATGTAAACATTTTTCTTTTTTAAGTGATATTTCAAAAGAAGCCTATGAGGTAGCAGGAAGAACTTTGGACTTAAAATCAGTTGATGTAGCTTCCAGAGCTAGCTCTGCCACTGATTTTCTTCATCACCCCAACCTGCTTTCACTCTGTATTTTTAAGTCTCTATGGAGCTCTCTTTCCCTGTCTATGAAATTAGGCAGTTAGAAGGAATACCTTTTAAGCCCTCTTGAAGCTGTAAACCACTATGAATCTCTGCCTCTTTAATTAGAATAGGCCTGTAAGTACCAGGCAACAGATTCTAGCCTAGATCCCTAACAGGAGTGTGACCCTAGAAAATAATCTTTAAAGGCCTAATGTGGTCTCTTAGAGAATACTTGATTATTGCCACATTCACTGGGAAACTGTAGCAGATAGTGGATTTTTTATTTTTATTTTTTATTTTTTTTTATTTTTGCAGAATTTTGCTCTGTCATCTAGGCTGGAGTGCAGAGGCATGATCACACCTCACTACAGCCTGAAACTCCTGGGCTCAAGGGATCCTCCCACCTCAGTCTCCTAAGTAGCTGTGACTACAGGCGCTTGCCCTCATGCCTGGCTGTTTTTATTTTATTTATTGCAGAGACGGGATTTTGCCATGTTGCCCAGGCTGGTCTTAAACTCCTGGGCTCAAGCGATCTTCCTTTCAAAGCACTAGGATTAAAGGTGTGAGCCACTGTGCCTGACCATTTTTTTTTTTTAATCAGAGATTTTCTGATGAAAAGAACACACTGGGCATTATATTTGTGGCCAACATGTTCTGGACAATGAAATGTAAACAGGCTGAAACTTGAGGCTTCTGGGGAAGTGTCCTTAAAAGGAAGGGAGCTCCGGTATTCCCCTCTTCTTCCTTCCTCTGGGCTGGCATATGAACACATGACTGGAAGTTGAGGAGTCATCCTGGATCATGAAGCAGCCCCCGAAGTTTGGAAGAAGAACAAGCCAGAAGGAGCCTGGGTCCCTGCTCATCATGGAATCAGCTGCCAAAACAGCCCTGATTGCCCAACTCCAAATCTGATTTACATGAGAGCAATATAAATTTGTATCATGTTTAAGGCACTGCTGTCTTGAATTTTCTGTCACATGCAGAGAGTCTTAATCCTAAGTAATTTACACAGGACTGTTTCTCTTTATCAAAGATATCATTATGCAAAATATGCCACTAATGACCAAACCAGCCTCTACCGCAACTATTTCCGTGAATCAAAGGATTTGCCTGGAGACCTTGTTTTCATCTCTGGCATATCTGCCTTCCTGCCCTCAGTCACCTCAGCTGGTATTAGGAATAGCAAGGCCTGCCGGGCAAGTTTTGAAATGAAGTGACAAAGAGAAGGAAATGAAGGATTTTCTCATAGGCTTTTCCCACAGATTGCCTCATTCTCAAGACTGCTTCCTTGCTGAGTGACGCCAGTGGGTTGGGTTTGCAATGCAGAGATCCTTGTAGAGATCCTTCCAGAGACCTGTCATCTGCCTGGAAACTTCGGCTTCCTAATACTCTTGTAAACCTCCTGGGACAGAAGCTCCAGTTCTTCTGACACCTCACATGAGATGTTGCTTTACCTAGTACCACCTGCTCGGGACTGCCCAGCAGGGTAGCCTACAATCCCAGGGCAAAGGTGAACTCAGGTCTCCACTGATGCACAGCAGTGGTATTTCCCTTGAAAGTTTTACTTGTGAATCTGGAACTTAAACTCTCAGTTCTGACTTTTGCAGAACGTTGGTCCCAGTTCCTTAGTCCAAGGAAGGCCCCAGAAAGATGGGTGCTGACTCTGTGCTCAGAGCAGTGGTTTGCAATATTTATATGATCAAGTACCCTTAGAGAAAGTGATGCATCTTATGAACCATCTTCCTTGACAAAAAGCACATATGTTCATGCAACGCAAAACTTGTCCCGGAATTTCCTGAGGTGCCAAGTGCCCTGACAGCCATCCGTGAGTCCAGAGTCCCCAGGTTAAGAAGCCTTGCCTTTGAACTCCAGAAAAGATTTTGAAACCTCTAAAGTCATCTGATTTCCTCCTTGGGATAAATGCCCCATTACTGCTCCCAAACAGAGAGTAGACTGAGTCGATTTTAGAAGCTTCAGTTGTTCGCAGGATTTACTGTTTTTATGACCAACAGTGAGAGAAATGCCACTTGCCTCTTCCCCACTTCCTGCTCCACAATTCTTCACCTGAAACTTAAGTCCCAACCAACTCTTCTTTCCTCCCTTATCTCACACTCAGCCACGCTGAACTGTTTATTTTCAGTTTCCCAAACCTGCAGTGATGCCTTCATCTGCCCTCCGTCTCTGCTCAGGCAATTCCCTATTCCTAGGACACCTCTTTGCCCATCACTATTTGTCAGAATATTACTCATTCTTTAAGATTGTGGAAAAACAGATTTCTCTATAAAGCTTTTCCTGAGACTTCCTTTGTGCACACAGCCTGAGCTTGAACATTTGTTCCAGAACATATCACCGTCCACCATGGATTATTTGGGCAACCATATAGCAAAATATTTGAACCTTTGAGGTCTGAAACCAGAATGACTGGGTTTCAGTCCTGGCTCTGTCTCTTTCTTGCTGTGTGACCTTGTGGATGTTTCTTAACGTTTCTATGCTTCAGTTCCCTCACTGGTAAAATGGAGACAATAACAGTTCCCACTTCACAGAGTTTGTAAGGATTAAATGAGCTGATCCAAGAAAAAGTCTTAGCACATTTCCTGGCACATTGAAAGCATCTGATAAGGAATTATTACTTTGACTTCAGTTACTTATACACTTTTGCCCACACCCACTACAGTTAAACTGTAGAGTGGAAAAGGACAGAGAGTAGAGCCCATGTCTTAGTCACCATTTTGTACCTGATAGAACCTAGCAAACAAATTTTGCACATAGTAAATAATCAGTGTATGACATGTGAATGAAAGTGAATTATCCATAAAAGTTTTATCTAAGAACTTCAGACAGTACTGTTGCCATCTATATTTTATGCATGGGTGAGAGGTGATGGAACAGTAAGTTGGATGCTCCATTGAGAATACAAATCATTCTGGGGTTTGGAAAAACCATCCTGATTGCAATTCTCTATTCCAATCACAGGATTTTTATATCATCGTGAAGCATATGCCAAGAATTCCCCTCTTCTCCACCTATAATTGTTTCAATGACACAGACATTTATTTAGCAACTATTAGATGCCAGACACTGTGGTAAGGGGTGGGAATCAGAGATGTCCTTCTGAAGGTCTTGCAAAGCAACTTCCATCTCACATCAAACTTCAAGTTCAGCACCCAGGATGTATACACACTTTTATATTCCTTGAGCCTGAAGCCCAGTCCCAGATAACAACTGGTCTGCAGGATTTCCCTGCCATGTGACAAGAGATGCATACGTATGTCAAATGGCAGACAGTGGCTGGGCGCAGTGGTTCACGCCTGTAATCCCAGCACTTTGGGAGGTTGAGGCAGGGGGATCACTTGAGGCCAGGAGTTTGAGACAAACCAGGCCAACATGATGAAACCCTGTCTCTACTAAAAGTACAAAAAGTAGCTGGGTGTGGTGGTGTGCACCTGTAATCCCAGCTACTCAGGAGGCTGAGGCACGAGAATCACTTGAATCCGGGAGGCGGAGGTTGCAGTGAGCCAAGATTGTGCAACTGCACTCTAGCCTACATGATGGAGCAAGAGACTCCATCTAAACAAAAAGAGGCACAATTAGAAAATAATTGTACTAATCTATGTAGAAAATTTACTAGACTGCTTCTGACCACGCAGGCCACTGAGTTGACATAAACAGGCCCCTTACTATACAGAAATCCTGAACAAAATATAGCAAAAATATTTTCCACATAACCAAGTTCAATCAGAAAAAAAGAAATTGCCAGTGCCAGGAATAGCATGAAATCAAGTCAGATGAATAAACATGAGCTGATAACAGGAGGCCATGGGAGTTTCATATGGCAATATGGACCCCCTAGGGCAAGAGAGCTACGTTTCTCATGCCAACCAAAATAATAATAATAATAATAATAAATAAGGCCAGGCGTGGTGGCTCATGTCTGTAATCCCAGCCTTTTGGGAGGTCGAGGTGGGTGGATCACTTGAGGCCAGGAGTTCAAGACCAGCCTGGCCAACATGGCAAAACCCCATGTCTATTAAAAATACAAAACTTAGCCAAGTTTGGTGGCATGCACCTGTAGTCCCAGCTACCTGGGAGGCTAAGGCACAAAAATTGCTTGAACCCGGGAGGCAGAGGTTACAGGGAGCCAACATTGTATCACTGTGCTCCAGCCTGGGTGACAGAATGAGACTCTGTCTCAAAACAAAAACAAAAACAAAAAATTAGTTCAGGCCTAAAGGAGGGAAAAAATGAAATTGAGCTATCTGCATAAACAAGCTATTATGTGTGGTTTCAGAGGGCTAAAAAAAATTCACCAATGAAAACCAAACTCTGAGCTAATACTACCCACAAGTCTGGGGCCTTAACTGATAAAACTTTCATGGTGTGGAACCTTAAACTGATAATTTAACATAGTATATGGTGTCATTCAAAGCCCTAGGAATCGAGCAAAAGCCAAGGCAAGATATTTCTATAGAGACACTGAGAGACCATCTTCTCTTGGTTGTTGCAAAGGCACTTTTAGCTTAAGGGAAATCATTCATGCCTACCAAGCCCATTCATGTGCCAATGTACCCTACTCACAAATGACCCCATTAGGGCACAGGAGTTGTCCTTGACACCCCATACCAATTCATCACTAAGGCTCATTAATTTTACCTTCTAAATATCTGTCCAATCTGCCCATTTCCAAAACCTCATCCTAGTTCAAACCACTATCATCTCTCATCAGTCTCCTAACTGGTCTACCCTGCATCCACTCTATCAGCTGGTCCCATATAAAATTGCTATCTTGTAAGTCAAAACCAGCCTGAAAGTGGCAATTTCATAGGATTCAACGTAATATTTCTTCCCATCTGATTTCCACACTCCAGATTGAGTTACCTTTTCATAAAGGAAATTTTATCCTGTTGCACCTACCCCTCACTGAAATCTTTTGTGGCTTTCCTGCTATTCTTAAGATGATAAAGTTCCTGAGCATCACCTGCAATGCCATTTGGCCCCTACCTCCCTCTCTCTCCAGCCTCATGCCCCCCGACTTTCCCTTATTCCGCCTCCTCTTGACCCACCGGATTTCTTCTAGTGCCTTGTTTTCCATGTTTTCTCTTCCCACAGAGCCTTTGCACATGTGGTTCCCACTGCCTAGAATATTCTTCTCACTCCTCTTCAACTGAAAAATTTCTTCTCACCTTCAGATCTCAACTTAGCAATGCTCCCCACAAGAGCCTTGTCTGACCCCCTGGCCTTGTCAAGAACCTTGTCACATGTTCTTTTAATGCTAAGGTCATCCACTTCATAGTGCTTGACCCCATGACAATTTTGCATCTATGTGCGTGACTATTTGATTAGTTCTGCCTCCCCCAGTAGCACTGTAAGGTTCATGAGGATAGAGACTGAGTGTGTTTTCACCAAACATTGAATCCTCACCTCTGTGTCAGACACAGAGTAAGTGCTCAACATATTTTTGAATAAATAAAATATTTAAAATTATGGAATGGAAGAGTGACGAAACTGTAGGCAGGGTGACCAAGGTGGAGACTGATGCAGTAGCCCTACAGGAGAAGATGAGGGCCTGAAACTAAAGCAGGCTTTCCATGCATTACCTTGGATAATCTTCTGAACACTTCATCTTTTGTTTTAGGCATTTTATAAACAAGGAAACTACAGACACCAAATAACTTGTGTTCAGGGTCACATAATGATAGATCTAAGATGCCAATCCAGGTTATCTGAATCCAAAACCTGTCCTCTATTTAAAAAAAAAAAAAAAAAAAAAAAAAAAAAAAAAAAAACTTCAAGGCAAGCAGAGGAGACAAAAACGAGACCGGGAATGAGATCCAGGAACTCTGATGCCTACAGATGCCAGAAAGGTAATGTGAAAACTAGCAGGTCAGGGCTAAGATAAGAGAGGGCACTGGAAACCACACCTAGCTAGAAGGTGCATGCATGCCCATCTAATTCTAGCTCCAACTTATGCATGAGATTATGGGTCCAGTATTTTTAGGTCATCCTATTTTTTTTTTTAAGAGAAGTTCAAAGCTGCATTTTTGTGTGAAATCTTTCTGATTTTGAAACACTATGTGGATCACACATAACATATCTGCAGGAGGAATGTGATACTACTTTGCAGCTCCCAGTCTAGATGAATGGGAGATCAGCAGAGAAGCTGCATTGCTGCCAGTAGTCACCTATGCGTATGTGTTTCACGGAAAATATTTGGGCAGGGCCCTCATAAATAATCTTAGCAATCGTTATCCAACTTGAACTTTGATGATTCCATGAAACTGAGAAGCTAGGATCAGTTAATTTATAACTGGCTTTATGGTTTCAAGATCACTGTGTTCTGATAAATCAAAGAACAACTAGCAAGAGGATAGATATCTTCATTCTGTTATCCCTAAGGAAGGCAAAGGGTTAGGAGTCCCAATGGCCACTGGAGAATGTGTAAATTACTGACAACGCTATTCTCCTTTCAAAAAAATACAATCCAGAGATAAGCAGATAAAGGCTGTTAACTTAATTCAAATTCCCTTTAGGACATTCAGTCACTTTCAACATACCAGAAATTAGGGGAAAGTTCATATTTACCTCTGGGTTCATTTCCCCAACATTTCTCATTAAAGAAATAAAAGGATGTCACAAACTGCTCTTCCAAGAGAGAAGCCGTGAGAAGTGAATACCTGCTCCTCAGTTTCAGTTCCTCTAACTCTGGAGGATCCTGGCATACAGAAGAGCTTCACACATTTTCTCAATCTTTCCTTCCTCAATTGAATCCCAACCAAGTACCTGGATCAGAAATTGTTGGGCCTTTTTTCCTACAGTTTTTACTGACTCAGTTAAATCACAAGCAACTCAATCACCACACCCTTCATGAAAGTTATTTTGTGGAGCACATTCCTGTTTTGAGTCTTAGAATTTCCCTTATCCGCCTCTAATTTTAAAAGGCATTTGATGCCAATAGAATAATTTAGCAACAAACTTTAGATATTCGTGAATCATGGAAAAAGGAATTGTTTGGTTGCCATCCAGATAGTTAGCATTCTTACTTTGCTCTTGTATTAGTGAAGCCAGGTTACCTACTGGAAAAAATAACTAGGAGGTTTTGGTGTATTAACAGAATAAAAACTTGTTTCTCACTTCTATTACATTTCAGCGTAGATTGACAGGATTGGGGAGGACGAGGAGTTTTGCTCTATGTAGTCATTCAGGGAGTCAGGATCTTTTCATCCTGTGTGTGGTTCCACCATACTCTTAGTCCAGAGGTTGGCAAATGTTTTCTGTAAAAGGCCATATAAGGCCGGGCATGGTGCCTCATGCTTGATATCCCAGCACTTTGGGAGGCCGAGGCAGGTGGATCACTTGAGGTCAGGAGTTCGAGACCAACCTGACCAACATAGTGAAACCCCATCTCTACTAAAAATAAAAAATTATCTGGGCGTGGTGGCAGATGTCTGTAATTCAAGCTACTCAGGAAGCTGAGGCAGCAGAATCGGTTGAACCTGAGAGATGGAGGATGTAGTGAGCCTAGATGGCACCATTGTACTCTAGCCTGGGAAACAAGAGCAAAAAGTCATCTGGAAAAAAACAAACAAACAAACATATAGTATTTTAGGTTTTGTGTGCCCTATGGTTTCTGTCACAACTATTTAACTCTGCCGCTGTAGCACAAAAGTAGCCATAGACAATATGTACATGAATAGGCATGGCTGCGTTCCAGTAAAACTTGTTTCACAAAAACAGGCAGCAGGATCGATTTGGCCCGTGAGCTATAGTTTGCTGACTTCTGCTCTCAAACCTTGTCCTCCTGTGCATTTGGCCAGTCAGTAGAGAAAGGGAGAGCACCGTTGAAGAAACACATCTGAAATTCATGCCTTTCCCCATATAATGTCATGATGATTATGATAAGCAATGTTTCTAAAGTGCCTTGTACAAAGGTCAGTGTATAGGAGTTGCCAATAAATGACAACTGTCATCATTTTTAAATGATAAAGTAACTTTAGTACTTACAGGAAGAAGTGATCATGTTTAAGTGATCAGGAAAGGCCACAGTTGATTCTTAAAGCTAGGGTAGGATTTTGACAAACGGAAGTGGGGGAACAGCATGAGCAAATGTATAGCAGCAAGAGAGTGTTGTAGGCTGAGTAAGCGCATGTAGTTCAGTTTGGCCATAACACAGCTATGCGGAGCAAGGTGAGAGATAAGTCTGGAAAGGTAAGAAGGCCTCAAATACCATGTTTAAAGATGTTCAGGGCCGGGCGCGGTGGCTCAAGCCTGTAATCCCAGCACTTTGGGAGGCCGAGGCGGGCGGATCACAAGGTCAGGAGATCGAGACCACAGTGAAACCCCGTCTCTACTAAAAATACAAAAAATTAGCCGGGCGCGGTGGCGGGCGCCTGTAGTCCCAGCTACTCAGGAGGTCGAGGCAGGAGAATGGCGGGAACCCGGGAGGCGGAGCTTGCAGTGAGCCGAGATCGCGCCACTGCACTCCAGCCTGGGCAACAGCGTGAGACTCCGTCTCAAAAAAAAAAAAAAAAAAAAAAAAAAAGATGTTCAGCAGCAATAGGGAGCCATGTAAATTTGTTGAGAAGTATTACACAAGCCTTGTATTCCAAAAATCTGTTTGTAAATTCATTGTTTGAAAAACAGACTATATTCTTTTTCTTTCCTTTTTTTTTTTTTTTTGAGATGGATTTTTGCTCTGTTGCCCAGGCTAGAGTACAGTGGCACAATCTTGGCTCACTGCAAACTCCACCCCGTGGGCTCAAGCGATTCTCCTGCCTCAGCCTCCCAAGTAGCTAGGATTATAGGCCCCGGCCACCACGCCCGGCTAATTTTTGTATTTTTAGTAGAGACAGGGTTTCATCATGTTGACCAGGCTGGTCTCGAACTCCTAACTCCAGGTAAGCCACCCACCTCATCCTCCCATCACTCCCTGTGCTGGGATCACAGGTGTGAGCTACCACATCCGGCAACACAGACTATGTTTTCTAACACAGTGTAAGCAATGGGAGTTCAAGTCACAGAAACCTGCCTCCCAGGTGTTTATAACCCTTACCAATCTGCAAAGGAGAACTGTTTTACTCAACCAGCATACCCAGAAAATATTTCAGTTATCAGGCTATATAAATGTTGCTCTGATTATCATAATCTTAATCTAAAATGTCCAGGCGCTATGGCCCATGCCTATAATCCCAACATTTTGGGAGGCTGAGGCAGGCAGATCATCTGAGGTCAGGAGTTTGAGACCAGCCTGGCCAATATGTTGAAACCCTGTCTTTACTAAAAATAAAAAAATTAGCTGGGCATGGTAGTGCACACCTGTAGTCCCAGCTACTCGGGAGGCTGAGGTGGGAGAATCACTTGAACCTGGGAGGCGAAAGTTGCAGGAAGCAGAGATCACACCACTTCACTCCAGCCTAGGTGACAGAGTGAGACTCTGTCTCAGAAAATAAAATATAAATAAATCAATAAAATGAGCTTTCATAGGAGAAGTTTCTCAGTTAACACATACAGAGATTTATAGCCAACTATTAAAATTCCTGGAAGGGTGTGCCATGATAAAATATGGACTTCATTTTTTGCCAACTCATTTGGATACTGAGAAATGATTTGCATAAGGTGAAATATGAAGTCAGAAATATGTATAGCTAAGCCTTCATTTCTAGATCCCTAAAAAGAACTACTTATCTCTAAGTGATGCAAACCTGTTGGGCTGCTTTGTCAGAGCCCATCTGTGTTGAAAGCTTGACTTTGGCTGGCTTTTGCACAGAAATCCCTGCTTCCACTTGCTAGTGGTGCAATTTATTCTGATATTCAAGAGTGGTTGGCCAGGCGCTGCTGCTCATGCCTGTAATCCCAGCACTTTGGGAGGCCAAGGCAGGTGGATCACGAGGTCAAGAGATAGAGACCATCCTGGCCAACATGGTGAAACCCTGTCTCTACTAAAAATACAAAAAATTAGCTGGGCGTGGTGGCGCAAGCCTCTAATCCCAGCTACTCGGGAGGCTGAGGAAACCTGGGAGGTGGAGGTTGCAGTGAGCTGAGATCACACCACCACACTCCAGCCTGGTGACAGAGTGAGACTCTGTCTCAAAAAAAAAAAAAAAAAAGAAAGAAAGAAAAGAAAGAAAGAAAGAAAGAGTGGTCTACCTAAATTGCAATTGTGTAGAAAGCCTCAGGTTTGGGTACTCAGGCCAATGCCACATTCTAACATTTAATGTATATAGTTATTTGTCCATGTATTTATTCCACATATGTGGTACTCTACTGGTATTAGTGGTAGTAGAAGTAGTCTGTGGGAGTCAGATCTGAAACAAGCATTAACATGACAATATTATAATTTATTTTATGGGAGTATGTCCAGGTCAAAGTGGTATGTGAGAAAAGAAGCACCTAAAACTGTCTATGGGCTCAAAAAATATTTCCTAAGAGATAATATCTGAGTTGAGACATTAAAAATAATAGAAGCTTTGGGGAGAATGAAAGAACAGCATCTCAGGCAGGGAAACCAGCAGATACCCAAAGCACGTGATTATGGAGTGTTGTGTATATTCAATTAATGTTTACTGAGGGGGTGGATAGGTGGGTGAGTGGATGGATGGATGGATTGATGGATGGATGGATGAATGGATGGATACATGGAAGTGAAGAAACCTTCTCTAGAGGTTGTGTATTTTCCAAGACTCCCCTCAACCCAGATGTAAGACAGTTCTTCTTCCTTACAGATCTCCAGTGTGTCTTGAAGTTTGATTCCAGCTTCCCCAGAAGACATTTAACTTTTCTCACTCCATTAAGTTAAAACTTAAGAATCCTGACATTGAGGAGGTTTCATTCTAATGCCCATTTTAAGCAAGTGGGATGCTGACTACCACCCATGTGAGACCAGTGCTGAGCTGGGTGCTAGAGAGATTCAAAGAAGATGTGATCCGGCCACCAATAAATTATCACCTCACTAGAGAATCAAGAGTTATACTCAAGAAATAAAACAAAGCTGTCAGGTACCAAATTATATGATTTGGACTCAAAGTTGTACAAGAATTTGGGTTGTTCACAACCATTAATACAGCAGAAGCTTCAGCGTTTGTCTCTCAAAGACAATTCTCTGGGACAACATAGAGATAAGATTCTTTGAGCTGGTTGACAGGGTATGAATATGGTCAATCTGAAGAACTCCAGATTCTTCCTCTCAATGACTACATGCTTGGTCTGGAAGACACTTTCTTTGCTTGCTTTTTCCCTTCTCCTTTTCCCACTCCCCAAATGTCTGTTTCATACTCAGAATTACAATGGATAGTGTAAATTGAATGGGATTATAGTGTAGATTGAATGGGATTATGAAACTTAGCAGCAACAGACACAAGGAAGGTTGGGTAAAGTCCCAGCATGACTAATCAAGAGGCAGAGTTTCCGGGAGCTTAACAGATCCTCGCTTCTTCACTTGCATGTGGAGTGCATTCCTCAGCCTGCCAGACCAATTCCCTTTACCTTCTCCCCATCTCCTGACCCTTGTCACAAGATCATCAAAAGGCATCGTTTTACAAAGTTCCTTTGATGTTAATTTTGTACCATCCTGGATCTGCCTAGTACTTAAAGACAGATTTATCACTCCACTGAAAAGACTCTTATATTTAAATCTCTGCCAAGAAAGCTGAGACAATAGCTGATGACAAAAATCTTCCCCTAGACTGGGCGCGGTGGCTCACGCTTGTAATCCCAGCACTTTGGGAGGCCGAGGCGGGTGGATCACGAGGTCAGGAGATCAAGACCATCCTGGCTAATACAATGAAACCCCGTCTCTACTAAAAATACAAAACATTAGTTGGGCGTGGTGGCGGGCTCCTGTAGTCCCAGCTACTCGGGAGGCTGAGGCAGGAGAATGGTGTGAACCCAAGAGGCGGAGCTTGCAGTGAGCCGAGATCACGCCACTGCACTCCAGCCTGGGTGACAGAGCGAGACTCCGTCTCAAAAAACAAACAAAAATAAACAAACAAAAATCTTCCCTTAAATTATCTGTGATTTGTAATATATGAAGGATATTAGCTGTAAATGTTAATATTTGAAAAAGGTGCATTTGTGGCTCACAGCACTGATGCCGAAATATTTTAGACATTTGCTATATCCTTGGACTCAACAATACTTCTAAGAATTTATGTATGACCATAGTTACAGATATGAAGATGATCACAAAGCTTTGTAATAAAGAATTGGAAACAACTATAGGGAAACGTTCAATACATATTACGGGATATTATGCAAAGAAACATGGTGTTACAGAAAAATATTACAGACAAGGGCAATATTTGTAATACATTAAAAGTTGGTTGTAAATTAATATAAACAATATTAACTTATGTTAATAGGAAATAAGATAAAATTGTAACACGATAATATTAATATTCTTCCTTCTACCTCCAAAGTGAATTCAATCTTTATCTGCTCCGGTTCCTCATGTGTGCCACCATGATCCCCAAGCTACCTTCACCATCCCCATCAATGACATTTTACTATAAGAGAAGGCAAGGGCCGGGACCGGTGGCTCAGCCTGTAATCCCAGCACTTTGGGAGGCCAAGCCAGGTGGATCACCTGAGGTCAAGAGTTCGAGACCAGCCGGCCAACATGGTGAAATCCCGTCTCTACTAAAAACACAAAAAATTAACTGGGCGTTGTGGCAGGCACCTATAATCCCAACTACTCTGCAGGCTGAGGCAGGAGAATTGCTTGAACCTGGGGGGCAGAGGTTGCAGTTAGCTGAGATTGCGCCATTGGTCATTGCACTCCAGCCTGGGCAACAGAGTGAGACTGCATTTCAGAAAAAAAAAAAAAAAGAGAGAGAGAGAGAAAGAAAACAAGAATTTGCCTGGTTTTCTGTTTTCTCAGACAAATTATTTAAGTTATTGTGATGTGTAATCAGAATAATGGAGAGAGAACAGCAACTAAAGAGGAAGAAAAAGGAGCAAGACTTCCACCAAAAGAGCAACTAAATCTACATAACAAAGTGCTGCAGTAGAAGTATAGAGAGAAGGTATCTTGAGCTGGAGAAGAGGAAGAATTTTCTAGAAGATGTGCAACAGCATTAGCATATGAGGAAATAGGATAGAAGAGGAGGAGAGTCTTGAAACGTTATTATGAAAGTGTATTTGAATCTTTTCATGGTTTTGGAGAAGTGGCAATGAAGAATTTGAGTTATTTAAATATTACTTTTGATTGCTGGACCCCCAACTGCATGAGGTTCTTGGATTTATTATATTTATATGCAAAACCACAAGGAAATAAAAGACAGCAGTTTTAACCATCAAAATATTTGTATGATTTGAATGAGATTGTTTTATTCTTTTTACATATTCATATTTTCTAAATTTTCTAGATATTTGACTGTATGTATATCTCTATCTATCTATCTATCTATCTATCTATCTATCTATCTATCTGTCTTTCATTTAATCCTCAAATACCTCCAAGAATTGGCACCATAATGACATTCATTTTACAGATGATGAAACTGAGGCATAGAGAGAGATTTGGCAGCTGGCCTAAAGTCACAAAACTATTTTAGTTGACCTCTGAACGACATGGGCTTGAAGTGTCTTGGTCTACTTATACACAGATTTTTTTCAATAAAAGTTATACTAATTGTGCCTGCCTTCCCTTCCACCTCCTCCACTTCTTCTGCCTCTGCCACCTCTGAAATAGCAAGACCAAACCCACTTCTTCCTCCTCTTCCTCAGCCTACTCGCTGTGAAGACAATGAGGATAAGGACCTTTAAGATGATCCACTTCTTAATGAATAGTAAATATATTTTCTCTTTCTTATGATTTTCTTATTAATATTTTCTTAGTTACTTTATTGAAGGATACAGCATATAATACATATAACACGGAAAATATGTGTTGACTGTTTATGTTACTAACAAGGCTTCTGTTCAACAGTGGGCTATTCGTAGTTAAGTTCTCAAGGAGTCAAGAGTTATACGTGGATTTTCGACCGTATAAGGGTTGGTGCCCCTAACTTCCTATGTTGTTCAATGGTCAACTGTAGTTGAGAAGTTAGGAACTAACCTCAAGAAACCTAACACCAGAACCAGTGCTCTGAATACTTAGGCTAACTAAATGGCTTCTTTTGTATTTCGGAAATTTGTTTTCAAATAAAATATTTCTTTTCTACAAAAAAGTATAAGAATGAGGCTAAAGTGATGAATGCTCAGGTGCCCCTCATGCCACCCTAATGAATCTTAATGTTTTGTGATATTTTGTTTACATATGTAATATCTAAAGAAAAAATTGCAGATATAGCTAAAATGTTTTAGTAATGAAGGTTATATTAATTAAAAGCAATTAAAGGCAAAATGACGAATAGACTTCATTTGTTCATGTCGCAGAGAAGCTTCCCCGCCCCATAATCATTTACCTAAGGAGGGTGGGATGAGTCAAAGGGATGATGAGACGGTGGCAGTGTGAAGATTTTCTCCCCTGCACTCTCATCCCACATTAGAAGAAATAGCTTATCCTGAATCTGGTGTTCTTCATTACTTTGCATATTGACATGGTTTGACTGTGTCCACACCCAAATCTCACCTTGAATTGTAATAATCCCCACTTGTCAAAGGCAGGGCCAGGTGGAGATAGCTAAATCATGCAAGCAGGTTCCCCATACTGTTCTCACGGTAGTGAATAAGTCTCACAAGATCTGATTGTTCTACAAATGAGAGTTCTGCACAAGCTCTATCTTGCCTGCCGCCATGTAAGACATATCTTGCTTCCCCTTCCTTTCTGACATGATTGTAAGAACTCCCCAGCCACATGGAACTGAGTCTATTAACCTTCTTTCCTTTATAAATTATCCAGTCCTAGATATGCCTTTATCAGCAGCATGAGAACAGACTAATACACATGTTTTGTATAATCCTACTCTATATGTCAATTTTCTTCAAATATAGCACTGTTTGATCAGCTTTTAAGAATTACATACATGGGGTTATAATGTACCATCAAAATATAATGGCCAATGTTGATTCCTCACCACCTAGCACCTGTTGTCTCTTCAATGCGCTTTCATGTTTTACCCCTTTCTCTCTCTGTGCTGCATGCTGAGGGCATTCTTCATTACCACCTTCCAATTCCCTAATCATCCCGGTAAGTATAAAATTTTTGTATTCCAAAAGCCATAATTTTTTCTATTTTTCAAGATTTCTATTTTTAAAATGGTTCGTTGAGATATAATTCACATATCATACAATTCACACATTTAAAATGCACACTCCAATGTTTTTAGTATGTTCACAGAGCTATGCAACCATCACCATGATACATTTTAGAACATTTTCCTCATCCAGTAAATTCCACAACCATTAGCAGTAATTTCCCCATTTCTCTTCTTCTCCTCCTGTCTTCTCCCCAGTACCTCCTGGCCATAGGCACTCACTTGTCTAGTTTCTGTTTCTATATGTTTGCCTATTCTGGGCAAAAATTTTTTCCTCCTCCCTTCTATCTGTGATTGATTGTATATCCTTTGACCAACATTTCCTCATCCTCTCTTTTTCATAACCACCCCCGTTTCTGGTAAACACCATTCTACTCTCTCCTTTTATGAGATCAGCTTCTTTGGATTTCACATGAGAGATTATGTGGTTGTTTTTGGTTTTTGGTCTTTTTGAGACGGAGTCTCACTCTGTTGCCCAGGCTGGAGTGCAGTGGTGTAATTACAGCTCACTGCAGCCGCAACCTCCCCAACTCAGGTGATCCTCCTACCTCAGCCTCTCAAACAGCTGAGACTACAGGAACACACTACCACACCAGGTTAATTTTTGTGGGTTTTGTTGTTGTTGTTGTTGTTGTTGTTGTTGTTTGTAGAGACAAAGTTCCACAATGTTGCCCAGGCTGGTCTTGAACTCCTGTGCTCAAGCAATCTGCCTACCTCAGCCTCTCAAAATGCTGGAATGACAGGCATGAGCCACCCTGCCCAGCCTACCTGTCTTCTTTTGAGAAGTGTCTATTCAAGTCTTTTGCCCATTTTTTAATACAGTTGTTTTCTTGCTATTGAGTTGTTTGAGTTTCTTTTATATTTCAGATATCAACCTCTTGTCAGATGTGTAGTTTTCAAATATTTTCTTCCAGTCTATAAGTTGTCTCTTTACTCTGCTAATTGTTTCTTTGCTGTGCAGAAGTTTTTTAGCTTGCTGTAATCCCATTTTTCCAATATTGCTTTTGTTGCCTGTGATTTTGAGGTCTTATCCAAAAAAGTATTTGCCCATACCCATGTCATGAAGCATTTCTCCAATGTTTTCTTATAGTAGCTTCATCATTTGGGGTCTTAGATTCAAGTCTATAATCCATTTTTAGTTCATTTTTTATATAAGGGTCTAGTTCGTTTCTTCTGCATGTGGATATACTGCTTTCTCAACACAATTTATTGAAAAGACTGACCTTTCCCAAAATGTGCTCGTAGCACCTTTGACGAATATCAGTTGGTTGTAAATTGTGGATTTATTTCTGGGCTCTCTATTCTGTTCCATTAGTTTGTCTGTTTTTATTGGTTATTTTAGCCTTGTATATTTTTAAATTAGGTAGTGTTATACTTTCAGCTTTGTTCTTTTTGGTCAGAATTGCTTTGACTCTTCAAGGTTTTTGTGGTTCCATTAAAATTTTAGGATTTTCTGTTTCCATGAAAAATGTCATTGGTATTTTGACAAGGGTTGCACTGATTTTGTAGATCACTTTGGATAATATGGACATTTTAACAATACTAATTCTTCCAATTCATGCACACAGGATATCTTTTCATTTACTTGTATCTTCTTCAATTTCTTTCATCAGTTTTTTGTAGTTTTCATTGTAAAGATCTCTCCCTTCCTTGGTTAAATTTATTTCTAGGTATTTTTGGTAGCTATTATAAATGAAACTGTTTTCTTAATTTTTTTTTTCAGATAGTTTGCTATCAGCATACAGGAATGCTCCTGATTTTTGTGTGTTGATTTTGTATCCTGCGACTTTACTGAATTCATTTATTAGTTCCAACAGTTTTTTGGTGCAGTCTTTAGCATTTTCTATATGTAAGATTACGTTATCTGCCAACAGGAATAATTTTACTTCCTCCTTTCCAATTTGGATACCTTTTATTTTTCTCTCTTGCCTAGCTACTCTGGCTAAGACGTCTAGTACTATGTTGAATAAAAGTGGTAAAAATGGGCATCCTTGCCTTAGCCAAATCTTACCATAAAAGCTTTCAGCTTTTCCCTATTCCATATGATGTTAGTTGTGGATCTGTCATGCATGGCCTTTATTGTGTTGAGGCACATTCCTTCTATACCTAATTTATTGTTAGTTTTTACGATTAAGTGATATTGAATTTTGCCAAATGCTTTTTCTACATCTTTTGAAATGATCATATGGTTTTTGTCCTTCATTTTGTTAATGAATCACATTTATTGATTTGCATATATTGAACCATCCTCTTTTGCCTGGAGTGGATTCATCTTGATCTCCCTTGATGATGGTAAATAATCTTCTAAAAGTGTTGTTAAATTTGATTTGCTAGTGTTTTGTTGAGGATTTCTGTGTCTAAGTTCATCAGATATATTGACTAGTAGTTTTCTTTCTTCTTCTTCTTTTTTTTTTTTTTTTTTTTTTTTGAGACAAGGTCTGGCTCTATCACCCAGGCTGGAGTGCAGTGGTGTGATTTCAGCTTACTACAACCTCCACCTCTTGGACTCAAGCCATCCTTCCACCTCTGCCTCCAAAGTAGCTGGGAGTACAGGTGCTCACCGTCAAACCCAGCGCATTTTTTGTGTTTTTTTGTAGAGATGAGGTTTTGCCATTTGCCCAGGATGTTCTGGAACTCCTGGGCTCAAGTGATCTGCCCACCTCGGCCTCCCAAAGTGCTGGCATTACAGGCGTGAGCCACCCACTGCACCTGGCCATCTTTTTTTGTTGTTGTCTTTGTTAGGTTTGGGTGTCAAGGTAATGTTGGCCTTATAGGAAGAGTTAGGAAAAATTTCCTGTTCTTCAGTTTTTTGGAATAGTTAAGAGCTGTTATTAGTTCTTCTTTAAATGTTTGGTAGAATTCACAGTGAAACCATCAGGTTCCAGGCTTTTCTTAGATGGGAGACATTTTACTCCTGACTCAATCTCCTTACTCACTATTGGGCTGTTCAGATTTTCTATTTCTTCACAATTCAGTATTGGTAGGTTACATGTGCCCAGGAATTTATCTATTTCTTGTAGATTTTCCGATTTGTTGGTGTATAATTGTTCATAATTGTCTGTTATGATCCTTTGTATTTTTCTGGCATCAGTTGTCATGTCTCCTTTTTCATTTCTAATTTTATTTGTTTGGGTCCTCTCTTTTTCTTTCTTAATCTAGATAAAGATTTATTGATTTCGTTTATCTTTTTGAAAGTTCTCTGCCTTCTCTTCCCTCCCCACGCCCCAAAGAAGTTCAACTGGTAATCATCCAGTGGCAAGTTTACCACCCTAAGTATTCCAGAACTTGGGAGTGAAAACACGATCAGATAGTAAGGGACACTGCTCTATTTTCCAAAATTTCTAACTCATTCCTTTTCAGTTCAGATTTCACTTTTGTTGCTTTTGTTTTATGATTTCTTATTTTTCATAAATTTTATGCCTCCTTTTTTCTCCTTAAATACCTTAAACATACATAGTTCAAAGTCTTGGTTAGACTAAGTTAATAAAATAAAATTAATAAATTAATCTTATCTGTTATTAATCCATTCTTTTTTGCTATTAGATTCCTTTACATATTTACAGATATTAAAATGAAGGTTTATTTTAAATTGAATGGATTTTGTTTTCATTTTTTTTTCTCCCTCTTTGCTTTCCCTCTCTACAGGAGTTTTGAAGTTGTCTCCATGTAGTTTCCCAGACCCCAATCCAGAACACAAGTTCGTAAGAATAGTTTAGAGATTCCCTAGGGTGATAATTGAGTGTTACAAATCAAGGCACTGAGTCAGCAGGCAGCTTGGTTCAGCTGCTGGTCATGCTGTGGAGTCTATGTCCTCCCACCTCCCAAGTCAAGCATTTGCCAGGATGTAGTCTCCAGCATTGATTGGTAGCAATTTCCCCGCCCCAGTCTTCCTTTATGAAACATTGAGTCCCATTCCAGTACTAGCTTCAAGTAACAAATTTGTGTCCAGGCCTCCAACTCTCATGGAGCGTTCTAGAGTCCCTGTTTCCAGTAACAAGCTACTGTCTGCTTCTAGACCCAGAGCCCAGCAAGCCTGTAATTCCAGCCCCACTCACCACTTACACTGTTCATTTCTGATAAATAAGGACTTTCTTTAATTTTTTCTGTCCATGTCTGCATTACAGAGCAGCGAGAAAGTGTTAAAATATAAATTTACTTTTCCAATTTGACTGGAAATCTCTTCTCTCCCTTGAATGAATGAATGAGAATAGAAAATGAATGAATGAATGAGAAAATAAAATTCTAATTCATAATAAATTAGAAGTTGACTAGCAGAAAAATAAACATTGAAGATGCATGTTCTTAAGGTCAGAGAGAACGAACAAGGGAAAGCAGTGTCACCCGTTTAAGGAGACTAACATAGGAGGGAGCAATGATGGAAGAGAAAGTAACCAGGGTTGAAAAGGAAAGCAAGATGAGATTAAAGGAAGCAAGAGCACACTGTTAGAGAAATCACTTGCAATGCATGTTTCTAGAGGCCAGTTCAAGAAGTGGCTGTGGGGAACAGGAAAAGGAATAATAGGCTTATATGTCAAGTGATTGCAAACAAAACAGCTTTTACCTAAATTCTAGATTGCCCCAGGAACTTAGAAAGGTCCTTGTTTTCCCCAAATGCAAGAAGAAATAGCTTAGCGGGCCTGGTGTCAAAAAGGTTGGCTCAAAGAAGTAAAAATTATGTTAATCTGTCTCAGGTTGACACTCTACAAATTCCACTGTGTGTGTCTCTATCTACTGACCTGGTGTAGAGAGGTTATATCCCATGCTTCTCTACAATACAGTCAAAGAGTCTCAATTAAAGTTGTGTAATGTGTTGGTAATTCACCACAGACGAGGCATCCCAGGAAAAAATAAGGAGTGGGACCATGGTCAAAAGAATAGTAACCTCTTGATCTGGTGGTCAGTTATAGAAGTGATGATGAGGACAAAGTGATGGGAGCTATTTGTTTGAAATGTGATCCAGTTTTCATTCAGTTCAGAACGCCCTTCTACCAACCAGCATACAAAGACATACAAAGGCTTTTCTGCAAAATAAGATATACCACTTATCTTAATTCACAAGAACAGCATAATAATTAGTATGCTTCTCATACACAATAATAAAGACATCTAAACAATGTCCTTCTGTCCTCCCCATCAGAGATATTATGTAATCACATGCTAAGCTTATGTTTTCCCCTAAACTTCCTGTCTGCATTAGTTAACATCATTAGCTCAATTATCTTTCAGTACACACAGTTTTTGAATGAACAGAATGATAAGCTCCTGGCTCTAATCTGTCTGTCCTATGCGAATCATTAAGCCAGACTCCTGTAATTCTTTTGTATTTAACAACTTCAAACTCACCCACATATGAAGTAAAACACCTGGCTGCTGACATGACTTTGCAGGTCTGATAATCTGATAACTTTGTTGATTATCATGAAGAAAGCAAGCTATCCCATCGTTAGAAGTCTGGCTTCCACTCCCTTCAGATGAACACATATGAAGAGCCAAAGCCCCTGGGGTATATGGAACCAGTGGCATTTGCATTCCTTACACACATCCACTCTCTCTAACTACCACAGGCTTTGCTGCATCTGGGGGTTGAAATTTTGTTTTCAGACTTGATTACAAAATTGCTTCAAAGATTTCATGCTTGGATAAATTGTCTGAAAAGAGGTAAGTGAAAAAATCTCCATAGAGGCTCGGTTTAGCTCATTCTTGCCTAAGATGTCAAAACATCTTACAATAAACACGAGGGTTAAAAAATATATGACTTTTTTTTTTCACATGGAACCTCTCCTGTTGCCTTGGAGTTATATCTCATACATTTTATCTCATATATGCTAGTTGGTTGTATTTCATTATTTTAATCATTATGCATCAGCTCTGAGGAATATTAGAAAGAGAGAAATTCAAGCATGGCACAGTGGTGCAATGAGGTGTGGGACAAAAGGCACAGGATTTGTTTCTTTGCCTCTCTGGACCTCAGTTTATTCATGTGCTCGATCAGGAACATACTATTTATCTCACAAAGACTGTGAAAAATGTATATGAAACCTTTGAAAACTGTAAAGTGCTGTAGCATTTTTCATCACTATTTTTATTTTATAAAGTCATAGAGTGATGAAGTAGGAAGTGACAATAGAAAAAAATTTGTCTAGGCCAGGTGTGGTGGTTCATGCCTGTAATCCCAGCATTTGGGGAGGCTGAGGCTGGCAGATTGCTTGAGGCCAGGAGTTCAAGATCAGCCTGGGCAACACAGTGGGACCTTGTCTCTACAATAAATACAAATAAAAATAATTAGCCAGGCATGGTGGCATATGCCTGTAGTCCCAGTTACTTGGGAAGCAGAGGGAGGAGGATTGCTTGAGCCCAGCAATTCAAGCTTATAGTGAGCTATGATTGCACCACTGCACTACAACCTGGGTGACAGAGCAAGACTCTAACTCTAAAAATAAAAATAAGAAATAAAAATAAACTAGTCTAGATTTAAGGATTGAGAAAATTGAGGACAAGAGGGACTAAATGACCTATTCATGGACACAGCATGTTAGGGGCAACTCAGACTTTCCAGGCAGATGTCTGAATCCTTCTTAAGTATACATCTCACTATGAGGGACATGCAGATAAAAAGAGAAGCTGGCTGCCAGTTGGGGAATCAACAGCATGGTGGGGACTGTAGAGAACTGGAAATGGACCTGTCCCATCCAGGAGGACAGCTAATATTTGTCTCCAGGTAGTTTTCACCATATCAGAATACAGGCCCAGGATTGCCAGACTTTCTCATTTTCCCTAGAAATACCAAAATTTTAGATTTTTTAATATATGAAATCTCCCAATTTTTAAATTATATTTCAATTTTTAAGATAATGTTGTGTTGCCAAACAAAATATCTGAGGGTCAAAACCAGCCCCTGGTTTACCAGATTGTAATCTCTGATTTACAGATGTTCTGGTCTGAATGTGTCCCTCCAAAATTCATGTCAAAATTCTATGGCGGTGATATTAAGAGGTGGGGTCTTTGGGAAATAATTAAGCCATGAGGGCTTTTCCCTAATGAATACGATTATTTCCCTTATGAAAGAGGTTAAAGGGGACACCCTTGCCTGCTTCCATTATGTGAGGATGCAGCCAGAGGTACCATCAATAAAGTAGGAAGCTATGCGTTCACCAGACACTGAATCTGCTGATGCCTTGATCTTGGACTTCTCAGCCTCCAGAACCATGAGAAATATATTTCTGTTATCTATAAATTACCCAGTGTACGTCAGTTTGTTGTAGCTGCCCGAGTGGACTAAGACAGCAGGAAAATATCCAGTTTTTGTTTTTTTTTTTTTTTTTTTTTTTTTTTGAGATGGAGTCTTGCTCTGTCGCCCAGGCTTGAGTGCAGTGGCATGATTTTTGTTCACTGCAACCTCTGTCTCCTGGGTTCAAGCGATTCTCCTGCCTCAGCCTCCTAAGTAGCGGGATTACAGACACACACCACCAGGGCTGGCTAATTTTTTTTTTTTTTTTTAAGTAGAGATGGGGTTTCACCAAGTTGTCCAGGCTGGTCTCAAACTCCTGAACTCAGGTGATTCACCCGCCTCAGCCTCCCAAGGGGCTGGGATTACAAGCGTGAGCCACTGCATCTGGTCCCAAATTCTTTCTTATGATGTGAAAATGCTTTCATTGTGTGACCTCTGCTTCCTTCTTTAGCTCACTTCCTACCTCTCCTTGCCTGTACTTAGGTTCCAGCTGCACTGAATGGCTTGTGGTTCAACGAACACATCCACCAACTTTTGCAAACATGCCAAATTATTCTCACTCCGCTACTCTTGCTCTGTGTTCATGATGTACCCTATGCCTGTAATGGACCTCTATGCCATAACGCTTAATTTTTTTTTAAAATAGAGACAGGGTCTTACTCTGTTGCCTAGTCTGAAATTCAGTGGCACAATCGCAGCTCACCGCGGCATCAAACTCCTGGGCTCAAATGATTCTCCCACCTCAGCCTCCCGAGTAGCTGGGACTATAGGCATGTGCCACCATGCCTGGCTAGTCATTTTATTTTTTATAGAGATGGGGTCTCACTATGTTTCTCAGGCTGTTCTCAAACTCCTGATCTAACCAATCCTCCTACCTTGGCCTCCCAAAGTGCTAGGATTGAGCCAGTTGTGAGCCACCGTGCCTGATACAGGAGTGAGCCACCATGCCTGGCCTTAAATTTCTTTTAAGATAGTTCAAATCTTATTTCTACCAGGAAGTAGTCCCTGAACAATCTCCCAACCACAACACCACCACCGACATGTTCACCCATTATATTCTCACAATGTCTTGCTATGTCTTATTTCATTTACCCCACAGTACTACAGGTACTTGTTTTGTACCTATTGTCCCAAGTGGAATCTCAGTGAATGTTAAATTGAAATTAAACTCTTCATGCTTACTTAGAAGTGACCACTAATCTCCCTTCCTGAACCTCAGTCTGCTTCCAGACTGATTTTTGCCTCTAAGTACTGCTGATCTGCTGAAAGAGGTGCTGAATTTTTTTTCTCCATTAGATGGCTTCATGGAAGACAGCTTCCCCAAGGACTCAGATGACTTCACCTCTTCTTTTGCCAAGAGGTTATGGAAAGCAGCCAGCCTCTTGAGCCCAGTCCTCTGTTCAACACCTAAGACTGGTCTGTTCCATGTTCTGGCCCTTTTTTTCTGGTTCCCTTTTACATTTTTCACTGTTTGTTTCTGTCCCTTTTAAATTTATTTCTATTTTTATTTTTTGTAAAAATTAGCTCTCAATATGTTGCCCAGACTGACCTCAAACTCTTGGGTTCAAGAGATCCTCCCATGTCAGCTTCCCAAAGGGTTGAGATTGTAGTCATGAGCCACTGCAACCTACCTGTTTCTATTTGTACTCTGATAGAGCCCAGCTTTCCTTGACTGGTACCAGTCAGCTCCTTAAAGCTCTCATATGATTCCTTCTTTCCTGTCCCAACTAAGGTTGATTGTCTTCTAAGACAATCTCCTTAGCTGCAGGTATAATCTGGTTCTTTGCTAACTCCCCATTCCCATTTATCTATTCATCTATCAGGGATCATTTCATCCAGTGTTTTCCTATAATTTGAGAACCTAGGGGCAAATCCATTCTCAACAAACCCACACAACTAGAGTTGGCCAGCCTAGCTACTCAGGCAGCCAGAACCCATCCATGCTTGTGAGCACAGAGGCTGAAAGTGTCTCAGCAGCTCCAGTATCTCCTGATGGCAGAGAAGTTGAGCCACTTCTCAAAGCTGAGCCAACTAGCAAAGTGGCTTATAGACAGTCGGGTCTTTAAGTGATCTCCCCACTTCAGCCTCATGTTCTTTCTTTTGCACATTGTGGTTGTCATTAGAGATAATTACAGATATTTGCATCTTTTTGTGGGCATGCTTTGGGATGTATTTCTCCTCCTGCTTTGAAGTAGGTGTGACCATATAACTTGTTCCGGAAAATAAACTATAAGTCAAAGTAACTTACATCACTTCTGGGCAGAAACTCTAAGAGCCTGTGTGAGAATCATCATGTCCTTTCGATCCCTGGAACCATGCTGAATTGAAGTTTACAGTAGCCTGGATGGCTATGCTAAATTTTGTTACCAGCTTACTTTGTGGTTTGTTTGTTTGTTTAAAAAAAGAAAAAAACTGATAATCCATTCCAAGATGGCCAAATAGGAAGAGCTCCGGTCTGCAGCTCCCAGCGTGATGGACGCAGAAGACAGTGATTTCTGCATTTCCAACTGAGGTACCTGGTTCATCTCATTGGGACTGGTTGGACAGTGGGTGCAACCCACAGAGGGCAAACAGAAGCAGGGTGGGGTGTCACCTCACCCAGGAAGCACAAGGGGTTGGGGGATTTCCCTTTCCTAGCCAAGGGAAGCCATGACAGATGGCACCTGGAAAATCAGTACACTCCTGCCCAAATACTGTGCTTTTCCAATGGTCTTAGCAAATGGCACACCAGGATACTATACCCCATGCCTGGCTCGGGGGATCCCAAGCCCACAGAGCCTTGCTTACTGCTAGTGCAGCAGTCTGACATCGACCTGTGAGTCAGCAGCCTGGCAGGGGGAGCGGTGTCTGCCATTGCTGAGGCTTGAGTAGGTAAACAAAGTGGCTGGGGAAGCTCGAACTGGGCAGAGCCTACAATAGCTCTGCAAGGCCTGCTACCTCTGTAGACCCTACCTCTGGCGGCAGGGCATAGCTGAACAAAAGGCAGCAGAAACTTCTGCAGACTTAATCGTCCTGGTCTGACATCTCTAGAGAGAGCAGTAGTTCTCCTAGCATGGCGTTTGAACTCTGAGAACGGACAGATGGCTTCCTCAAGTGGGTCCCTGATCCCTGTGTAGCGTAACTGGGAGACACCTCACAGTAGGGGCCGACTGATACATCATACAGGTGGGTACTCCTTTGGGATGAAGCTTCCAGAGGAAGGATCAGGCAGCACTATTTGCTGTTCTGCAATATTTGCTGTTCTGCAGCCTCCGCTGGTGATACCCAGACAAACAGGGTCTGGAGTGGACCTCTAGCAAACTCCAACAGACCTGCAGCTGAGGGACTTGACTCTTAGAAGGAAAAATAACAAACAGAAAGGAATAGCATCAACATCAACAAAAAGAACATCCGCACCAAAACCCTATCTGTAGGTCACCAGCATCAAAGACCAAAGGTAGATAAAACTACAAAGATGGGGAGAAACCAAAGCAGAAAAGCTGAAAATTCTAAAAATCAGAGTGCCTCTTCTCCTTCAAAGGATCACAGCTCCTTGCCTGCAACAGAACAAAGCTGGTGGGAGAATGACTTTGATGAGCTAACAGAAGTATGCTTCAGAAGGTCAGTAATAGCAAACTTCTCCGAGCTAAAGGAGAATGTTCAAACTCATCACAAGGAAGCTAAAAACCTTGAAGAAAGATAAGATGCATGGCAAACTAGAATAAACACTGTAGAGAAGACCTTAAATGACCTGATGGAGCTGAAAACCATGGCACGAGAACTATGTGACACATACACAAACTTCAATAGCCGATTCGATAAAGTGAAAGAAAGGGTATCAGTAACTGAAGATCAAGTTAATGAAATAAAGTGAGAGGAGAAGTTTGGAGAAAAAAGAGTAATAAAAAATGAATAAAACCTCAAGGAAATATGGGAATATGTGAAAAGACGAAATCTACATTTGATTGGTGTACCTGAAAGTGATGGGGAGAATGGAATCAAGTTGGAAAACATTCTTCAGGATATTATCCAGGAGTAATTCCCCAACCTAGCAAGGCAGGCCAACATTCAAATTCAGGAAATACAGAGAACACCACAAAGATACTCCTCGAGAAGAACAACCCCAAGACAGATCCACCAAGGTTAAAATGAAGGAAAAAATGTTAAGGGCAGCCAGAGAGAAAGGTCGGTTACCCACAAAGGGAACCCCATCAGTCTAACAAGGGATCTCTCAGCTGAAACTCTACAAGCCAGAAGAGAGTGGGGGCCAATATTCAACATTCTTAAAGAAAAGAATTTTCAACCCAGAATTTCATATCCAGCCAAACTAAGCTTCATAAGTGAAGGAGAAACAAAATCCTTTACAGACAAGCAAATGCTGAGAGATTTGTCAAAACCAGGCCTGCCTGACAAGAGCTCCTGAAGGAAGCACTAAACATGGAAAGGAACAACAGGTACCAGCCACTGCAAAAACATGCCAAATTGTAAAGACCATCAATGCTAGGAAGAAACTGCATCAACTAACAAGCAAAGTAACCAGCTAACATCATGATTACAGGATCAAATTCACACACAATATTAACCTTAAATGTAAATGGGCTAAATGCTCCAATTAAAAGGCAAGGACTGGCAAATTGGATAAAGAGTCAAGACCCATCAGTGTGCTGTATTCAGGAGACCCATCTCACGTACAGAGACACACATAGGCTCAAAATAAAGGGACGAAGGAAGATCTACAAAGCAAATGGAAAGCAAAAAGAAAAGCAGAGGTTGCAATCCTAGTCTCTGATAAAACAGACTTTAAACCAACAAAGATCAAAAGAGACAAAGAAGGCCATTACATAATGGTAAAGGGATCAATTCAATAAGAAGAGCTAACTATCCTAAATATATATGCACCCAATACAGGAGCAACCAGATTCATAAGGCAGGTCCTTAGAGACCTACAAAGAGAAGAGACTTAGACTCCCACACAATAATAATGGGAGTCTTTAACACCCCACTGTCAATATTAGACAGATCAACGAGACAAAAGGTTAATAAGGATATCCAGGAATTGAACTCAGCTCTGCACCAAGTGGACCAGAAGAAGTCTATGGATCTCTCCACCCCCACATCAACAGAATATACATTCTTCTCAGCACTACATCACACTTACACCAAAATTGACCACATAGTTGGAAGTAAAGCACTCCGCAGCAAATGTTAAAGAAAAGAAATCACAACAAACTGTCTCTCAGACCACAGTGCAATCAAACTAGAACTCAGGATTAAGAAACTCACTCAAAACCGCACAAATACATGGAACTGAACAACCTGCTTGTGAATAACTACTGGGTACATAAAGAAATGGAGGCAGAAATAAAGATGTTCTTTGAAACCAATTAGAACAAAGACATAATGTACCAGAATCTCTGGGAAACATTTAAAGCAATGTGTAGAGGGAAATTTATAGCACTAAATGCCCACAAGAGAAAGCAGGAAAGATCTAAAATTGACACCCTAACATCACAATTAAAAGAACTACAGAAGCAAGAGCAAACACATTCAAAGGCTAGCAGAAGGCAAGAAATAACTAAGATAAGAGCAGAACTGAAGGAGATAGAGACACAAAAAAACCTTCAAAGAATCAATGAATCCAGGAGCTGGTTTTTGAAAAGATCAACAAAATTGATAGGCCACTAGCAAGACTAATAAAGAAGAAAAAAGAGAAGAATCAAATAGATGCAATAAAAAGTGACAAAGGGCATATCACCACCAATCCCACAGACATACAAACTATCATCAGAGAATACTATAAACACCTCTATGTAAATAAACTAGAAAACCTAGAAGAAAAGGATAAATTTCTGGATAAACACACCCTCCCAAGACTAAACCAGGAAGAGTTGAATCTCTGAATAGACCAATAACAGGCTCTGAAATTGAGGCAATAATTAATAGCCTATCAACCAAAAAAAGTCCAAGACAAGACAGATTCACAGTCAAATTCTACCAGAGGTACAAAGAGGAGCTGGTACCATTCCTTCTGAAACCATACCAATCAATGGAAAAAGAGGGAATCCTCCCTAACTCACTTTATAAGGCTAGCATCATCCTGATACCAAAGCCTGGCAGAGATACAACAAAAAAAAAAGAGAATTTTAGACCAATATCCCTGATGAATATCAATGTGAAAATCTTCAATTAAATACTGGCAAACTGAATCCAGCAGCACATCAAAAATCTTGTCCACCACGATCAAGTCAGCTTCATCCTTGCAATGCAAGGCTGGTTCAACATTTGCAAATCAATAAACGTAATCCATCACATAAACAGAACCAATGACAAAAACCACATGATTATCTCAATAGATGCAAAGAAGGCCTTTGACAAAATTCAACACCCCTTCATGCTAAAAATTCTCAATAAAGTAGGTACTGATGGAACGTATCTCAAAATAATAAGAGCTATTTATGACAGACCCACAGCCAATATCATACTGAATGGGCAAAAACTGGAAGCATTCCCTTTGAAAACTGGCATAAGACAGGGATGCCATCTCTCACCACTCCTCTTCAACATAGTGTTGGAAGTTCTGACTGGGGCAATCAGCAAGAGAAAGAAATAAAGGGCATTCAATTAGGAAAAGAGGAAGTCAAATTGTCCCTGTTTGCAGATGACATAATTGTATATTTAGAAAACCCCATCGTCTCAGCCCAAAATCTCCTTAAGCTGATAAGCAACTTCAGCAAAGTCTCAATATACAAAATCAATGTGCAAAAATTACAAGATTTCCTATACACCAATAACAGACAAACAGAGAGCCAAGTCATGAGTGAACTCCCATTCACAATTGCTACAAAGATAATAAAATACCTAGGAATCCAACTTACAAGGGATGTGAAGGCCCTCTTCAAGGAGAACTACAAACCACTGCTCAACGAAGTAAAAGAGGACACAAACAAATAGAAGAGCATTCCATGCTCATGGATAGGAAGAATCAATATTGTGAAAATGGCCATACTGCCCAAGGTAATTTATAGATTCAATGCCATCTCCATCAAGCTACCAATGACTTTCTTCACAGAATTGGAAGAAACTACTTTAAAGTTCATATGGAACCAAAAAAGAGCCCACATTGCCAAGACAATCCGAAGCAAAAAGAACAAAGCTGGAGGCATCATGCTACCTGACTTCAAATTATACTACAAGGCTAAAACAGCATGGTACGGGTACCAAAACAGAGAGATAGACTAATGGAACCGAACAGAGGCCTCAGAAATAACACCACACATCTACAACCATCTGATTTTTGACAAACCTGACAAAAACAAGAAATGGGGAAAGGATTCCCTTTCCCCATTAATAAATGGTGCTGGGAAAACTGGCTAGTCATATGTAGAAAGCTGAAACTAGATCCCTTCTTTACACCTTATACAAAAATTAATTCAAGATGGATCAAAGACTTAAATGTTAGACCTAAAACCATGAAAACTCTAGAGTAAAACCCAGGTAATATCATTCAGGACATAGGCATAGGCAAGGACTTCATGACTAAAACACCAAAAGCAATGGCAACAAAAGCCAAAATTGACAAACAGGATCTAATTAAACTAAAGAGCTTCTGCACAGCAAAAGAAACTACCATCGGAATGGACAGGCAACCTACAGAATGGGAGAAAAATTTTGCAATCTACCCATCTGACAGAGGGCTAATATCCAGAATCTACAAGAACTTAAACAAATTTACAAGAAAAAAACAACCCCATCAAAACGTGGGCAAAGGATATGAACAGACACTTCTCAAAAGAAGACATTTATGCAGCCAACAAACATGAACAAATGCTCATCATCACTGCTCATCAGAGATATGCAAATCAAAACCACAATGAGCTACCATTTATACCAGTTAGAATGGCAATCTTTAAAAAGTCAGGAAACAACAGATGCTGAAGCAGATGTGGAGAAGTAGGAACGCTTTTACACGTTGGTGGGAGTGTAAACTAGTTCAACTATTGTGGAAGACAGTGTGGCAATTCCTCAAGGATCTAGAACTAGAAATACCATTTGACACAGCAATCCCATTACTGGGTATATACCCAAAGGATACTATAAAGACACATGCACATGTTATGTTTGTTGCAGCACTATTCACAATAGCAAAAACTTGGAACCAACCCAAATATCCATCAATGATAGACTGGATTAAGAAAATGTGGCACATATATACTATGGAATACTATGCAGCCATAAAAAAGGATGAGTTCATGTCCTTTGCAGGGACATGGATGGAGCTCGAAACCATCATTCTGAGCAAACTATCACAAGGTCAGAAAACCAAACATTGTATGTTCTCACTTATAGGTGGGAACTGAACAATGAGAACACTTGGACACAGGGTGGGGAACATCACACACAGGGGCCTGTCATGGGGTGGGAGGAAGGGGAGGGATAGCATTAGGAGAAATACCTAATGTAAATGATGAGTTAATGAGTACAGCAAACCTACATGGCACGTGTGTACCTATGTAACAAACCTGCACGTTGTACACATGTACCCTAGAACTTAAAGTATAATAAAAATAAAATAAATTTTTAAAAAAAAGAAAAGAAAGAAAACATCTTTACTTTTTCTTTTAAAACTCAGCTTTATTGAGGTATATTCCACATCTAATAAAAGCCACCAGTTTAAAATGTTCAGTTTGATGAGTTTTGACAAATGTATATGATGATTAAAAAAAAGAAGGAAAAAAAAGAAAAAATCTAGACACAGGGTATCCCTGTGTTGCCCATGCTGGTCTCAAACGCCTAGGCTCAAGGGATCCTACTGTCTTGGCCTTCCAATATACTAGGATTACAGGCATGAGCCACCACAACTGGCCACCAGACTACTTTGGATATATGCCTTGATGTAGAAGTAACCTCTTGTTCCATAAAGAAACAAATATTTTGGAATTGTTTGTAATTGAGTCTAGCCTATCTTGGTTATACACACATAAATTATTATAAAGTCTTATAGTTTCTATATGGGACCTCACCACAAGAGTTCATTTTTTCCACGATCATTCAAGAATTATTGGCCTGGTGCAGTGGCTCGTGCCTGTAATCCCTACACTTGGGAGGCCAAGGCAGGAGGATCACTTGAGCTCAGGAGTTTGAGACAAGTCTGGGCATCATGGTAAGACCCTATCTCTATTATTTTTAATTAAAAATATTTTTTTAATGTATAAAAGAATTATTTGGAAAATTTTTGGTTTTATTGTATTTTTAAATCCCAAGTGGCTACTTTTTTTTAAAGTATCTTTCTATCATAATTTGCAATTTAAGAAATATAGCCTGAAGGTTTCTACATTTGAGATGTTAATGAGTCCTCCTTTTTGACATAAAGCTTAATCAATTTTATAAATGCTCATACAGTGGAAGACATGTCTCGTTAGCAGCATCTACACTTATATCAGTATAACTTTCCAACCTTTGTAACAACTCTGCTTTAATCAAGAAGTACATGCTTCATTTTTAATAGTAAAATTATTCCTTTCTTTGTCATAATGTCCAAAAGTTCAGAATCAGGAGATCATACAGCTTCTACATAAGGTATATATTCTGTCTGAAAGGAAAGGAAATTCTGAAAAAAAAAAAATCTGGAACTAGAAATACCTCAACTAGTTCATAATTCACAAAGTTTGCAGAGTAGTTTGCAGTATAGTTTAAATTTCATGTTTACTGAGAGGCTAATCTTCAAATAACTCAAGCCAAGAGTTCAGTTGCTTTGCCTGATCTCTGGTTTGTTGGTGAGGAAGAGGAATGTGATTGTTTTTTCCTTGGTACCTCCACCATCCTGTGCCAGAAGCCCTGCAAGTTAAATATTGTCATTCTCAACCTATGGGAAGAAAATGAGGCTCTCCATAGTTAAGTAATTGTATGGGTGGTAAGTGGTAGAACTGGGGTGTTAACCCAGAGTGGAAGTTCTGCCCAGACTCTCTCCTTGCATTTTATCTCATCTGCTCCTGCCCACTGGCCAGAGCCTCTGTCAAGGCAACAGGAGGAGTTATGGAAACTTTGTGACCATGGGTTTAGACAGAAACAATAGCCAATAGGCAATGCCCTGTGCTAGTGATGGCAAAGGCTGACAGGTACAGAGATTAACGCAACTTTGTCCCTTATCTCTAAAAGCATCATGCTGGAGAAATGAAGAGTAGCAACATATGTCTACAGAAAAGGTGATAGAAAAGATAGAGCCAACCTGGTAAGGAAGAATCTTGAGTTCACTTCATGCAGTAAACAGTGGAGAGCAGGTGAGTGATCCATCCTGAGTTGTACAAAGATTACACTGGCAGAAGTTTGGAGGTTGTATCAGGGTAAGCAGACACTAGACAGATAGCAATGAAACCATTTGGGAGGCTGTTACAGTAACCATGGTGTATGCACTTAGGGTTCTTTAATTTTGCATGAACAAAGAAGCCCACCCTAGCTAACTTATACCAAGGAAAAATGTTGGAAGGATACTGGGTATCTACTTTGTATAAAGTAAACTATGTTGTGGTAACAAATCAACTCCATAATCTCATGGTTTAAGACCACAAGTATTTATATTTTCATTTCTGCAATGTCTGAGATTATGATGCTAACTCTTTAGAACAACTGTCCTGCATTTCACACCACTGCACTCCAGTCTCATGCCTTTAATACCAGCACTTTGGGAGGCTGAGGTGGGTGGATCACTTGAAGTCAGGAGTTCGAGACCAGCCTGGCCAACATGGTGAAACCCCATCTCTACTAAAAATATGGAAATTAGCCAGGCGTGGTGGTGGGTGTCTGTAATACAAGCTACTCAGGAGGCTGAGGCAAGAGAATTGCTTGAACCCAGGAGGTGGAGTTTGCAGTGAGCCAGGATAATGTGACTGCATTCCAGCCTGGGTGACAGAGTGAGATCCTGTCTCAAAAAAAAAGGACATTTTGTCTATATCTTACTATCAAATGATTCAAAAAACTAGATAGATAGATGTAGATGCAGACTAGATGATAGATATAAATAGATACATAAATAATTGATAAGTAGATACAGAGAGACAGACAGAGAAAGAGAAACGGAGATAAAAAGAAAAGTGGTATAATGTTTTCATTTGGGAAATCTGGGTGAAAGGTATTTGAGAATTTTTATCCTATTCTTGTAAATCTTCTGTAAGTCTATAATTATTTCAAAATAAAGTTTTAAAATGTGTTCACAATACACTATAAATAAAGAAGGAATCAGCTACAGCTGTTTTTCAACATTTTATCACTCAAGACTCACATTCCCCTCAAAGTCTTGACCAGTTGGAGGAGGGTGGTGGGATGCCTTGATTGAAGGTCTTAGCAAGACCACACGAAATGGGAAACAAACTATTCCTCAAAGAAAAAGTAGGCGGCTCTACCATAACAGGGAATATGGGATTCTGGGTTAACACAAATTTATACCAATCTAAATTAATGACTACTTGATCAAGGCAGTAGAAGGTCACAAATTTCTGACAGGCCAGAATCCCTAATTTCACTTCATTCAAGCTCTTGAACCATTAGCAGAGACTGGGATTATCCTGGGATTCAAATTTTACCTCAGTGTTGGCACCTGCATTTTTATCTCTAAGGGTAATTACCTGCATCTATCAATGGAATCTCTCCAAAAAGTATCTTTAAATAATTGTATTTCATTGAAAGAAGACTTTTGAGAAAGTATACTGGTTCAATGAAGAACTAAAGAATTGCATAATTGATTATTCTATTATTTTCCAGGTGAGTGGGTGGAAGTTCAGAGAAGGTAAATGACCTAGACACTATTCTAGATGTACTTTGGCATAATTATGTTAGTTTCAATAATTAAAACCAAATTTATACTGCCTTAACAAAAAAAAAGAGTAAAAATCAGGAGGAGGAGGAGGAAGAGGAGGAGGAGAAAAATTGTTATTATTTATCGGTTCATAAAACTGAAATAGTCAGGTATGAGTTATGGGTTCCAGGCCTAACTTGATCCAGATGCTTCAAGACTGTTATTTCTTTCCATTTCTCATGTTTGATTTTTTTTCTATGTTGTGTTTACTGTCATGAAATTTCTCCCCAAGTAGGTCCAAGATAACATGTTACTAGTTTATCAACCTCAGTTGAAATAGAATTTAAAATTATTTCAGTTGAAATCCCAGGACTGTCTTTAGCTTAAGTCATTCCAGGGTTGGAATTGTGTACACAACTACAATCCCTCAATGTGACAATGAGGGATAAAGGGTGGTGGGAGAGATGGGAAGGAGATCAACCCTACCTGAATCACATGGATTAATAGATGACTGATCAAAGGAAAATTGTGGTGCTATTAACTGAGGAAGGGCAAATGAATTCCACAAAGACAAAAGCACAGATGAGCATTGCACTACACCTCCTAATTCCTGGACCAGGACTGATATGATACGATCCACCCATGATAACTTGTTTAGTGACAGGACTGGAACTAGAACCTAGTTCCACAGCTTTCAGTCACCTCAAAATGAGTAGCTATTTGACTCCCTGCCTTCAGAATCTTACTGCTTGTTTTTGTTGTTATTGTTGTTGTTGTTTGATCTGCCCTGCACCAGAATCTTGCTGTTTAACCCTGATAAATTCTAGTCTTTGAAGCACATTTACCGAATTTCACTGTAAGTTGGCAGAACCATGGACAGCACCAAAGTGTGCATGATAGACTCATCATCTGCAGAAGAATGATATCTTTGCAATAATATGCTAAAGACCTCTAATTTTACAGATGAGAAAAATAAAGCCCATAAAGGTTATGTATGTCTTATCTAAAGTTATAGAGAGCCAAAGGTCAAATCCAAGTCCAGGTCCCTTTGCCCTACGTCTTGCTGTTTCCCAACACATTATGATAGTATGGGAAGGAGGATGAAAGGGCAAATCTAGGAGATACTAGTGGACACTTGTTATTTCACTCTTTCCAGCATGTATCTCCTCTTATTTTAGTAAATGCATCTACATTTCTGTTTTGAGGAGCTACTCTCCTCTATTTCAGGGAATATATTTTGCCCTCCTCTGGTCTGTGGGTTTGATGTGTTCCAGGCTGGGACAGTTAGGGTCTCTCTCCCATAATTTCACAATGAGGGGGGTTATTCAAGAAAAAGCATATAGTTAGAGGTGATACATTTCTTTACTGGCACCCTAAGGTAGGGGACCTCACAAATTTGAAGAAATTTTTATTTCATATAATCTAGAATTATACACACACTCACATGTGCCTTTAATTCTATGTTTTTCCTTAATTTTTCTTAATAACTCTTTTTTATTCTTATACCATTTACCTCCTCAAAACTATTAAGAATTAAGAAGTGCTTAGTGTTTTTCCACTTTACTAGGTAATTTATACCTTTTTCCAGAGTCCTGGGTACATAGGGCAAAGTAGAATTTAGCTCCAAGATAATAATCAATTTCTCATTCTAAAATAGAAATATAAAAAGAGTACTCATGAAGAGCTTTAAGCCTACCTTTGTGGCATATTCTAAAGTTATTATTTTTTCACATGGGTGAGTCCATAAATTGCTGACTTTGCATTGATTTATATTTAATTCATGGCTAGTGTGAGATTGCCTTCCATCTTACGGTCTTCAGTTATTCTCAGTTCATTTAAAATGTGTCACCACACTCTTTGTAGACAACTAAATAGCATTATCCACAAGTTATTAATGTAGAGATTATTAATAGAGTTTATGTGGTTGCAGCCTCCAAGAACAGGATGGAAGTGGAAGGACAAGAAAAAATCAGGCATCTTGTATAGTAAAAAGAGCCAGCACTGAGGATCAAACAGACATAGGATCTTAGATTCTAGTTCCAGCCCTGTCACTAAACAAGTTACCCTGGGTGGATTATATCATTTGTTTGGGTGAATGAAGTTGCCTCTAACATTCTTTCCAAACCTAACATTGTAGGATTTCTCCAGTCACTTATGCAATTAATTTTTAAAAACACTCTATTTTTAATATCTCCATGAAGTGATCAATAATGGGACATTCAAAGATAATGTGTTGGTTGTTTCTTTCCAGATCCTGAAAGGCATACTGCAGAGATATTGCAGGTTCGGTCCCAGAATAAAAAGAATATTGCAATAAAGTGATTCACATGATTTTTTTTCATTTCCTAGTACATATAAAAGTTATGTTTAGGCCAGGTGTGGTGGCTGATGCCTGTAATCCTAACACTTTGGAAGACCAAGTCATGCGAATTGCTTGAAATTAGGAGTTCAAGACCAGCCTGGCCAACATGGTGAAGCCCCATCTCTACTAAAAATACAAAAAATTAGCCAGGTGTGGTGGTGCATGCTCCTAGCTACTACTCAGGAGGTTGGGGCAGGAGAATGGCTCGAACCTCGGAGGGAGAGGTTGCAGTGAGCCGAGATCATGCCGCTGCACTCCAGCCTGGGCGACAGAGTGAGACTCCATCTAGAAAAAAAAAAAGAAAATGTTATGTTTACACTATACTGTAGTCTATTGTACTTGCAATAGCATTATGTCTTAAAAAGCAATGCACATAACTTAATTTTAAAATATTGCTTAAAAATGTTAATGATCATGTGAGCCCTCAGAAAGTTGTAAATTTTGGGTGGTAGAGTGTCTTGTCTCCATATTGATGGCTGCTGACAGATCAGATTGATGGTTGCTGAATGTTGGGGTGGCTATGGCAATTTCTTAAAATAAAAAATAAAACAATGAATTTTGCTGCATGGATGGTCTCTTCCTTTCACAAAAGCTTTCTCTGTAGCATGTGATGCTATTTGGCTTAAGGAAGTGCTGTGAGTGATGTGATCATCTATCTAGACTACTAAAACTTTCTCGCTATCAGCAATATGGCTGTTCTGCTTTCTTATCACTTGTGTGTTCACTGCAGTAGCACTTCTAATTTCTTCCAATAACTTTTCCTTTACATTCACAGTTGTTTGGTGCAAGAGGCCTAGCTTTCAGCCTATCTTGGCTTTCAACATGTCTTCCTCACTAGGATTAATCTTTTCTACCTTTTAATTTAAAGCAACTCTTCCTTTGATTTGAATACTTAGAGGCCATTGTAGCGTTATTAATTGGCCTAATTTCTCTACTGCTATGTCTCAGGGAATCGGGAGGCCTGAGGAGAGGGAGAGAGATGGAGGAACAGCTGACCAGTTGAGCAGTCAGAACATACACAATATTTATCAATTAAGTTTGCTGTTGTATATGGGCATGGTTCATGGCGCCCCAAAACAATTGCAATAGTAACATCAAAGATCACTGATCACAGATCACCATAACAGATTAAATAATTAAAACCTTTGAAATATTGCAAAAATTACCAAAACGTGACACAGACATGACATGAACACATGCTGCTAAAAATAGTGACACCAGTAGACTTGCTTTACTCAGGGTTGCCACAAACCTTCAATTTATAAGAAATGTAATATTTGAGCTGGGTGCAATAGCTCACAGCTATAATCCCAGAACTTTGGGAGGCTGAGGTGGGAGGATTGCTTGAGGCCAGGAGTTTGAGACCAGCTGGGCCAATATAGTGAGACCCTGTCTGTATAAAAATAAAAAATTAGCCTGGCTTGGTGGCACACAGTTGTAGTCCCAGCTACTTAGGAGGTTGAGGCGGGAGGATCATTTCAGCCCAGCAAGTCAAGGCTTCAATAAGCTATGATCACACCACTGCACTCCAGCCTAGGTGACAGAGTGAGACCTTGTCTCAAAAAAAAAAAAAAAAAAAGCAAGATTTGTCTGCATCTATAAGAGAATTGATTGCATTGATTGCACCCTCTGAAAGGAGGAAAACAGATATTTAGTGAGCTCTAGCTGAACATTATTCACTCTTAACACCCTCTGTGGCCTTGTTTTGGGTGGGTTTGGGCACATATATCTTTGGGCCCTGTAATCAAATAACAACTTAAAATGCAGAAACTGGCCAGGCACAGTGGCTCACACCTGCAATCTCAGCACTTTGGGAGGCCAAGGCAGGTAGATCATGAGGTCAGAAGATCGAGACCATCCTGGTCAACATGGTGAAACCCCATCTGTACTAAAAATACAAAAAAAAAAAAAAATGAGCTGGTCATGGTGCTGCGTGTCTGTAGTCCCAGCTACTTGGGAGGCTGAGGCAGGAGAATCACTTGAACCCGGGAGGCAGAGGTTGCAGTGAGCTGAGGTTGCGCCACTTCACTCTAGCCTGGCGACAGAACGAGACTCTGTCAAGAAAGAAAGAAAGAGAGAAAGAGAGAAAGAAAGAGAGAAAGAGAGAGAGAGAAAGAGAGAGAGAGAGAAAGAAATCGCAGAAACTGCAGTATGATACTAGGTTAAAAATCCAAGACCTAAGTTCTGACCCGAAGTATAGCTCCTTCTATATACTTTGTGTACTTGAACTTTGTGTACTTGTTGGGACCATGCTGGTTTCACAAATCCCACTAAAAGCTGCTAAACACAAAGCCCCATTAACTCCATGGAAGGACTGAACCACCAACCCATAGGAGAGCAGGTATGCACCTGAGCACCAGGAAAAACTGGAGACTCAAGCTCAGCCAGAACTCATCTTCCCTACCAGATCTCCACCCTCCCGTCATGCCAACTTTGTTCTCTCTTATTGCAGACTATCTTGCTCTACTTGGGAGAAAACACAGCCTCCCACAGCTCTAGAAGGTTACATTAATTTATTCACTCAATCAGCTATTGTTTTGGGGCCCAACTGCATGGCATGCATTGTTCTAGGCACTGAGGACATAGCAGTGACAAGGAAAGGACTCCCCTCAAGGAGCTCATGTGTTGTGGAGAGAGTCAAATAATAAACAAATGCACAAATAACATGCCAGGTAGTGGTAATTGCTATGGAAAAAATAACAAGCATAAAGTTAGGGAGTGTCAAGTAGTGATGGTGATGGTGGTGGAAGTAGAGTGTATTACTTTATTAAAGGTGGCCAGGGGCCAGGTGTGGTGGCTCACACCTGTAATCCCAGCACTTTGGGAGGCCAAGGCAGGTAGATCATGAGGTCAGGAGTTCGAGACCAGCCTGGCCAACACGGTGAAATCCCATCTCTACTAGAAATACAAAAATTAGCTGAGCATGGTGGTGTGTGCCTGTAGTCCCAGTTACTCGGGAGGCTGAGGCAAGAGAATCACTTGAACTCAGGAGGCGGAGGTTGTGGTGAGCTGAGATCGCACCACTGCACTCCAGCCTGGGCAACAGAGTGAGACTTGATTACATCTGAACAAGTGGAAAATGTTTGGGAGGAAGTAATAAGTATATTTGATGAAACAGCAAATACAAAGACCCTAAAGTGGGAAAGTGATTGACATGTTCAAAGACAAGCAAGGGAACTAGTGTGCTAGAGCAGAAGTGGGTGACAGGAAGAGTGCTAAGAGGCAAGAGCAGAAAGGTAGCAATGGCCTTGCCACATGGATCCAAGATTATCGTTAGGATTTGGGCTTTTACTCTGGTATGGCAAGTCAGTGGAAAATAATGAGCTGAAAAATAACATGATCTGATTTGTTTTAGCAGAACTACTCTGGCTGCCATGTGTAGGGGGCAAGAGTGGAGACGGAGACTATTTAGGAGATCATTTGAATAATCCTTGTAAGAGATGGTGAAAGTTGAACCAGGTGATAAAGCTGATGAGAAGTGACCATATACTGAATATACATGAAGGTTGTCAGCATTGTATGCTGAAGTACTGGATGTGGTGTTATAGGACAAAGAGAAAAGCAAAGACAGCCCAAGGCAGACAGAGGATACAGGAGGTCTCAAGACCCAGCCCTGGGGCTCTCCAATCTTTAGAGACTAGGAATCGGGGAACAAACCTGAAAAGGCGACTGAAAAGGAATAGCCAGTGAGGTAGGAGGGAAAACAAGAGTGGTATCCCAGAAAGCAGATGCAGAAAGTAGAAGAGGCAGCCAAGAGCAATGGCTCATGCCTGTAATCCTGGCACTTTGGGAGGCCAAGGTGGGAGGATCACTTAAGCCTAGGAGTTCGTGACCAGACTGGGCAACATAGTGAGGCCTCATTCCTAGAAAAAATTTTTAAAAATTAGCTGAGCATGGTGGCACATGCTTGTGGTCCCAGCTACTTGGGAGTCTGAGGCAGAAGGGCTGCTTGAGCCCAGGAGGTCAAGGCTGCAGTGAGCCATGTTCACACCACTGCACTCTAGACTGGGCAACAGAGCAAGACCCTGTCTCAAAAAAAAAAAATTGTGGGGGAAGAAAAACAAAGTGGAGGAGGAAGTGATTAACCATGCTAAATGCTGCTGAATGATGGAGAAAAATGAAGCCTGAGAATTGATCCCTAGATATCACCATGGTAGGGGAGAGGGAATGACACAGATGACCTTAATAAGAGCTGTTTCAGTAGAATGATAGAGGCACGCTCTAAAAGTTTGTGCCACTAAAGCGGTGCTGAATTTTCCATTCCAATCTTTATTTTTATTTTTATTTTTGAGACGGAGTCTCGCTCTGTCGCCCAGGCTGGCAGGCTGGAGTGCAGTGGCCGGATCTCAGCTCACTGCAAGCTCCGCCTCCCGGGTTTACGCCATTCTCCTGCCTCAGCCTCCCGAGCAGCTGGGACTACAGGCGCCTGCCACCTCGGCCGGCTAGTTTTTTGTATGTTTTAGTGGAGACGGGGTTTCACCGTGTTAGCCAGGATGGTCTCGATCTCCTGACCTCGTGATCCGCCCGTCTCGGCCTCCCAACGTGCTGGGATTACAGGCTTGAGCCACCACGCCTGGCCCATTCCAATCTGTAAAATCCTAAAGACAGTTCTTGATTAACTTGGTTCAGGTCAGGTACCCATCTGTAGATCAAGCAATTATGGCCATGAGGAAAGGCAATTTGGTGACTCAGTGGTGGACCAGTCAACAGTGGGGAATCTCATGCTGTCCTGGAAGATCATGGGCATTTTTGAGATATAAATGTGGATAGAGAAAGGAGGCAATTCCTGGAAAAGAAAGATGACATCTGCATGTATCCCCTCCATTGGTTCTATCACTTAATCTTTAATTATAAAATGGGGTTGAAAGTTCCAGTTTCACAGAACTGATGTCAAAATCAGATCAAAGAAGAAAATGTGGTGAATGAACTCTGCAAATACTGTAACTTCTACACAAGCATAATGGGTTACCATTAGGTTGCCATAATGGAAGTCCACACCATGTGGCACTTCTCCAGCCACATTCCTGTGCCCCATGAAGAAGCTGTAGGTATATATACTCCAAGTTTAGCTTGATGTCCTGGCTAGTGCAGGAAAAACACAATTTCCCCCACTGCCCCGAGTTTAAATATGAGGAGCTCTTAGAAAAATGTGCTGTTAACATCTCACTAAACAGAAGCAGAAGAAGCCATCCCAAGAGGAGCTTAAAAGAGTAGTAATGTAAGGCTCCAAAGAAAAATAAGAAATCATGGGCAAAGAGGGAAAGAAAAGAAGCAAATAAAGGAGTACTCTTTCCTTTTTTCTTCTACATGTCTGCATGCTGTGGGGATTTGTCCTTGTTCTTTCTTTCTAGTTCTGACAAAGCATTTCCAATCTGGAGTGTTTTTAATATAAAAAGACCTTGAAGAGCTCTAACATCAAATGAGCCCAATTACTCCTTGGTTGTACGTTTGGTACTTAAGGAGGCTTATTAATTCTTTGATACTAAAATGACTCCTATTTGAAGAAAGATGGGAGAAAATTTTGTTCTCATCCACAGAGAATTAAGAATATTTAAAGACTACTAAGACCAGTCTTACTTCTTCTCTGGGAGTTGGAGACGTTCTCTTATTTTACCAAATGAGGAATTCTCTAACAAGCCTCAGAGAATGAATATGTCACTCTTTTTCTGTGATACTCTCACCTTTTAAATGAACCATGGAAATCAAAAGAAAAGATCTTAAACTTTTCAAACCTCAGGCACAAATTAACTTTGTATCAGGTGGGACTACATTCTCATTTGTGTTTACTTCATGTATATTTGTATGTCGGCCTTATATACTCCAGAAAGATGGATCAATGCCCATGATGGTTTTCTTTTTAATATGAATCATCTGTAATTCTTACAGAGAATACATTTTTCAATGATGCACTTAAATAACCAATTCTTCTCACAGAGCCTTAAAATCAGAGTAAAATGTTCTCATATTGGTATTAAAATTAGTAAAAGTAATTTTATCTTCCTTGTTTATGGGATAGATTTTTCACATTCTGAAATGCCTCTACTCTTTCCTCAACTCTCACTCAAATTTTCAAAATGATTGCAATAGGTGTTACTAGGGTTTGGATTCTTTGCTGCCCCTCCCTCCAAGATCCTTCCTCTGGGAGTTTGTTCATCCTTGCCTCCTTCAGGCTTGGTCATATGACTTGCTTTGGCCAATGAGATATGAGAGATGAGAGAAAATAATATGGACATTTTGGGATAAAGCCTTGAGAACTATCACATGGCCACCATCTTCTCTTTTCCCTCACCCAATACCAGCAGCCATGTCCCAACTAGCACTACACCTTCAGCATAGGTCCTAAAATGAAGATCAAGTGGAGCTGGCTCAGACTGACCCTTGATGGAAATATAGCATGAATAAGAAATGAAAGATTTATTGTTGTCAAGCTCTGAGATTTCAGAGATCCTTTGTTACTGCAGCAAAACTTAATCTGACAGTGAGAAAGCGCTTTGCAGATTGTTTTACATGTTATGTTTATGTACTTAGTTAGCAATATAATAATTGGTAAAAACTATACAATCTCCAAATTTTCTGGTACAGTTCAAAGGAGTGGAAGTAGCAAGAAGAGCACACCAAGTGAGTTGGCAAGTCTGTGTTACAGACCAATAATTCTCAGGTTATTTTTGTCCATGGGCCACACCATTAGATTACATCTACTCTAGGTCAATGAAAGGACTCCCCAGGGCTGCAGGGGTCTTGTCATTTTATAAGAAGGATTCTCAGAGCACACCTACAAGATCACTATTCAATGTATGATCTGTAAACCTTTTCACCATTCTGCAATAAGATAAGCTCAGAAATTAGGAATTAGTGTGTAGAAACTCTTATAGCAACTTGACATTGCCAGAACATCCAAGCTCAAGATTGGTGAAATTGTCTTGTTGACTGAGGTAAGAGACCAGTGGGGGTGTTTTCAGACTTGTATGCTGAGTCACATGTGGCACAAACTGCATTTTTGGATTCCACCACGGATCAAAGAGTTAAAAAAAGGAGGTGGCCAGGAGCAGTAGCTCATGCCTGTAATACCAGCACTTTGGGAGGCAGAGGCAGGAGCATTGCTTGAAGCCAGGAGTTCAAGATCAGCCTGGGCAACAAGCAAGATTCCTTCTCTATAACACACACACAGACACACACACACACACATATACACACACACACACATTAGCTGGGTGTGGTGTGTGTAGGTAGTCCCAGCTACACAGGAGGCTGAGGAAGGAAGATTGCTTCAGCCCAGAAGGTTGAGGCTGCAGTGAACCATGGCTGTGCCCACGTGCTCCAATCTGAGCAACACAGCAAGATCCTGTCTCAAAAAAAAAAAAAAAGAAGAAGAAGAAGAAAAAGTCTGGTCCTTCATCACAGATAGTTTGAAAAGCACTGGCCTAGAACCTGCTTGAAAGTCATCAATAGAACTATTGCACTTAAGGTGATGGGAAACCTAATATAGGACTTAAAGGGCACAGGAACACTTTATGTAAAATTGAACCATTCTCTTGGGGAAGTCCATGTCTGTACCAATCTTCCTGGCATTTTTCTGTTCCGCTGGAGATTTACAAAGGCAGAGAGATAAATAGTATTTCTTAGTTACTGACTGTATGCAGAATCCATACAGATAGTTCTCAGGTTATCAAATACTGTGTAATAGAACGCAGTGAATATGTTGGTTGTCACAAACACAAAATACATTTTTCCTTAGAAGCAATTTTACTAATGGTGGGGAAAGTCCTAGCCTATAAAAGTTGACTTTAAGAAGTAACTTAAGTGTCATTTTCTATACTCACCTGACTTCTGGGTCTGTATGACAGGAATTAAGCTGATAGAGCAAGAAAATGGGGAAAGAGAGAAAACATTAAACTATTCTTAAACTTTTATTTGGGACCCTCTGACCTTCCTTTATTGTTTCTCTTCTATCTCTTCATGCTCTTTCATCCAACCCTCTCTCCTCTTATGCTCCCCCAGGCCCTGAAAATATACTACTCATCAAAATTATTTCTTTCTGTTTCTTTTAATGTTGGCAATCTCAGACATCAAGGAAATAACCAAACCGATTAGATTAATTTATACTAAGGTGTGGGTAGCTGATGGTCTTTTAATCCTCCTAGAGATATCTGCTGTTTTAGGAGAATACACTTATTTTAACCCAAATAAGCCTCAAGTGGGAAGTACAAGAAAGTGAAAAAATATTGGGGAAAACAGATAAAAATGTTCCAGGTCAAAGATGCAGGATGTCTTTTGTCTGAGCTATTGTCTCCTAATTACTTCCTACTTTACACAGTTTTCTCCATTTTTCTGTTTCTTATATAAAATTCCCAAGTGTTTTCATAGTGACATTCAGCACTAAGAGTGCAGGAGTACAAGCGGTCATTGCTAGAAAGGAGTCATTTGTACATGTGGTATAGGTCAAGGACAGCTTCCATGAGTGAGAACTGAGGGACGAAATACAAAAATACTTCGAAGAAAAAAAATTTGGAATGTCATAGATGCAGGTTGAAAGACATCTTGGAGATGATCCAATCCAGTGTATCCTAAAGAGTAGAACATGAGGAGCCTTCATGTGGTACACTGGCAAATCACTGAACAAAGTGGAATCACACAGGAAAAAATCCCTCCCTTTTCATTTCTGTCAGGTTTTTTATTATATTAAGGAGAACAGCTCAGCTTATTTAGGCTTTAAAACCTCTCTAACATTGCTTATTTTAATAAAGAGGGCTGCCTGGGGGTCAGAGTCTTCAATAGGCGATGATCTCTTTGTAGTATTTAATAAAATTATTTCAGTTTCACTGTTTTAATTTTTACCATGATTTTGACAAGCAGTATTGATTTTCAATTTGTGATAGTAATATTTTCTTTCTTTCTTTATTTTTTTAAATTTTATTTATTTATTTATTTATTTTGAGACAGAGTCTTGCTCTGTCACCCAGGCTGGAGTGTAGTGGCGCTATCTCGGTTCACTGCAACCTCTACCTCCCAGGCTCAAGCGATTCTCCTGCCTCAGCCTCCCGAACAGCTGGAATTATAAGTGCCACCACAACACCAGGCTAATTTTTGCATTTTTAGTAGAGATGGGGTTTCACCATGTTGGCCAGGCTGGTTTTGAACTTCTGACCTCAGGTGAGTCACCTCCCTTGGCCTCCCAAAGTGCTGCAATTACAGGCATGAGCCACCATGTCTGGCCTGATATTTTCTTTTAAAAGGCATTAATTGAAGAAAAAGAAAATGAGTTCAAAGAAAACCTTAGGCAAGTAATATAAGTGGCATATGGAAGAAGAAAAGAATTATAAACGTTGTATGCAGAATATTGAAGCCAGGAAATGCTGGTCTGAATAGACTTCACATTTGAGTTTAAACCCGATGGGAAAGACACATGTGAATATGAGAAGAAATCCCCCCAAATGGTATTAAAATAAAACACAAACCTGTCACTGGTAGCTAGTGTAGTGTATTCCTCTAAACAGACATATTTGCACAAGCTATAAATGGATGTGGCCAAAGGGCTAGCAATAACAAACTTCAGTGACACATTTCTTCAGAAACTCTGCCTTATATTTGCGTACTTAACCAACAGCATTACCAGAATCAGCATTTCCCTCTTTCTTCCTTGGGGATTGCCCATCAATTACAGATGTTTCAGCACATTTTTCTGTTCATGACCAGAGAAGGGATAATCCTGTAAGAATGCAGGAAATTTACATATATATTGCATACATTCTTAGTCTGAATAATGATAGTAGGCCAGGCACAATGGCTCATGCCTGTAATCCCAGCACTTTGGGAGGCCAAGGCGAGGGGATCACCAGAGGCCGGGAGTTTGAGACCAGCCTGGCCAACATGGTGAAACCACATCTCTACTAAAAATACAAAAAATTAGTAGGGCATGGTGACACGCACCTGTAGTCCTAGCTACTAGGGAGGCTGAGGCACAAGAATCTCTTGAACCAACAAGACGGAGGCTGCAGTGAGCTGAGATCACGCAATTGCACTCCAGCCTGGGTAACAGAGCAAGACTCTGTCTCAAAAGAAAAAAAACAAAAATAATAATAATAAATAACAAGTCTAGCAGTAATTGGACTTATTTGTAAATCCAAGGATAAATGCTTGAGGGGATGGATACCCCATTCCCCAAACTAAGCTTTATAAGTGAAGGAGAAATAAAATAATTTACAGACAAGCAAATGCTGAGAGATTTGTCACCACCAGGCCTGTCTGACAAGAGCTCCTGAAGGAAGCACTAAACATGGAAAGGAACAACAGGTACCAGCCACTGAAAAAACATGCCAAATTGTAAAGACCATCGATGCTAGGAAGAAACTGCATCAACTAAGGAACAAAATAACCAGCTAACATCATAATGACAGGATTAAATTCACACATAACAATATTAACCTTAAATGTAAATGGGCTAAATGCTTCCATTAAAAGGCAAGGACTGGCAAATTGGATAAAGAGTTAATACCAATCAGTGTGCTGTATTCAGGAGACCCATCTCACATGCAGAGACACACATAGGCTCAAAATAAAGGGCTAGAGGAAGATCTACAAAGCAAATGGAAAGCAAAAAGAAAAGCAGAGGTTGCAATCCTAGTCTCTGATAAAACAGACGTTAAACCAACAAAGATCAAAAGAGACAAAGAAGGCCATTACATAATGGTAAAGGGATCAATTCAACAAGAAGAGCTAACTATCCTAAATATATATGCATGCAATATAGGAGCACCCAGATGCATAAAGCAAGTCCTTAGAACCTACAAAGAGACTTAGACACAAACACAATAATAATGGGAGACTTTAACACCCCACTGTCAACATTAGACCAACGAGACAGAAAGTTAACAAGGATATCCAGAACTTGAACTCATCTCTGCACCAAGCGGACCTAATAGACATCTACAGAACTCTCCACCCCACATCAACAGAATATACATTCCTCTCAGCAGCACATTGCACTTATTCCAAAACTTACCATATAGTTGGAAGTAAAGCACTCCTCAGCAAATGTAAAAGAAATCACAGCAAACTGTCTCTCAGACCACAGTGCAATCAAACTAGAACACAGGATTAAGAAACTCACTCAAAACCGCACAACTACATGGAAACTGAACAACCTGCTTGTGAATGACTACTGGGTACATTACAAAATGAAGGCAGAATAAAGATGTTCTTTGAAACCAATGAGAACAAAGACACAACATATCAGAATCTCTGGGAAACATTTAAAGCAGTGTGTAGAGAGAAATTTATAGCACTAAATGCCCACAAGAGAAAGCAGAAAAGATCTAAAATTGACACCCTAACATCACAATTAAAAGAACTACAGAAGCAAGAGCAAACACATTCAAAAGCTAGCAGAAGGCAAGAAAAAACTAAGATCAGAGCAGAACTGAAGGAGACAGAGACACAAAAAAACCCTTCAAAAAAATCACTGAATCCAGGAGCTGGTTTTTTGAAAAGATCAACAAAATCGATAGACCACTAGCAAGATGAATAAAGAAGAAAAGAGAGAAGAATCAAACAGATGCAATAAAAAATGATAAAGGGGATATCACCACCGATCCCACAGAAATACAAACCGCCATCAGAGAATACTATAAACACCTCCACACAAGTAAACTAGAAAATCTAGAAGAAATGGATAAATTCCTGGATACATACACCCTCCCAAGACTAAACCAGGAAGAAGTTGAATCTCTGAATGGACCAATAACAGGTTCTGAAATTGAGGCAATAATTAATACCTACCAACCAAAAAAGAGTCCAGGACCAGACAGATTCACAGCCGAATTCTACCAGAGGTACAAAGAGGAGCTGGTACCATTCCTTCTGAAACTATTCCAAAAAATAGTTTTTTTTGGAATAAAAAAAAGGGGTGGAATCCTCCCTAATTCACTTTATGAGGCCAGCATCATCCTGATACCAAAGCCTGGCAGAGACACAACAAAGAGAATTTTAGACCAATATCCCTGATGAACATCTATGTGAAAATCCTCAATAAAATATTGGCAAACCGAATCCGGCAGCACATCAAAAGGCTTATTCACCATGATCATGTTGGCTTCATCCCTGGGATGCAAGGCTGGTTCACATTTGTGAATCAATAAACGTAATCCATCACATAAACAGAACCAATGACAATAACCACATGGTTATCTCAATAGATGCAGAAAAAGCCTTCGACAAAATTCAACAGCTCTTCAAGCTAAAAACTCTCAATAAACTAGGTTTTGATGGGACATATCTCAAAATAATAAGAGCTATTTATGACAACCCCACAACCAATATCATACTGAATGGACAAAAACTGGAAGCATTCCCTTTGAAAACTGGCACAAGACAGGGATGCCATCTCTCACCACTCCTCTTCAACATAGTGTTGGAAGTTCTGACTGGGGCAATCAGCAAGAGAAAGAAATAAAGGGCATTCAATTAGGAAAAGAGGAAGTCAAATTGTCCCTGTTTGCAGATGACATAATTGTATATTTAGAAAACCCCATCGTCTCAGCCCAAAATCTCCTTAAGCTGATAAGTAACTTCAGCAAAGTCTCAATATACAAAATCAATGTGCAAAAATCACAAGCATTCCTATATACCAACAACAGACAGTGAGCCAAATCATGAGTGAACTCCCATTCACAATTGCTTGAAAGAGAATAAAATACCTACGAATCCAACTGACAAGGGATGTGAAGGACCTCTTCAAAAAGAACTACAAACCACTGCTCAATAAAATAAAAGAGGATACAAACAAATGGAAGAGCATTCCATGTTCATGGAAAGGAAGAATCAATATTGTGAAAATGGTCATACTGCCCGAGGTAATTTATAGATTCAATGCCATCTCCATCAAACTACCAATGACTTTCTTCACAGAATTGGAAGAAACTATTTTAAAGTCCATATGGAACCAAAAAAGAGCCCACATTGCCAGGACAATCCTAAGCCAAAAGAACAAAGCTGGAGGCATCACACTACCTGACTTTAAACTATACTACAAGGCTACAGTAACCAAAACAGTATGATACTGGTACCAAAACAGAGAGATAGACTAATGGAACAGAGCAGAGGCCTCAGAAATAATACCACATTCCCTTTCCCCATTAATAAATGGTGCTGGGAAAACTGGCTAGTCATATGTAGAAAGCTGAAACTGGATCCCTTCCTTACACCTTATACAAAATTTAATTCAAGATGGATCAAAGACTTAAATGTTAGTCCTAAAACCATAAAAACTCTAGAGTAAAACCCAGGCAATACCATTCAAGACATAGGCATGGGCAAGGACTTCATGACTAAAACACCAAAAGCAATGGCAACAAAAGCCAAAATAGACAAATGGGATCTAATTAAACTAAAGAGCTTCTGTACAGCAAAAGAAACTACCAGTCAGAGTGAACAGGCAACCTACAGAATCTGAGAAAATTTTTGCAATCTACCCATCTGACAGAGGGCCAATATCCAGAATCTACAAAGAACTTAAATAAATTTACAAGAAAAAATCAAACAACCCCATCAAAAAGTGAGCAAAGGATATGAACAGATGTTTCTCAAAAGAAGACATTTATGCATCCAACAGACACATGAAAAAATGCTCATCATCACTGGTCATCAGAGAAAAGCAAATCAAAACCACAATGAGTTACCATCTCACACCAGTTAGAATGGCAATTATTAAAAAGTCAGGAAACAACAGGTGCTGGAGAGGATGTGGAGAAATAGGAACACTTTTATACTGTTGGTGGGACTGTAAACTAGTTCAACCATTGTGGAAGACAGTGTGGCGATTCCTCAAGGATCTAGAACTAGAAATACCATTTGACTCAGCCATCCCATTACGGGGTATATACCCAAAGGATTATAAATCATGCTACTATAAAGACACATGCACACATATGTTTATTGTGGCACTATTCACAATAGCAAAGACTTGGAACCAACCCAAATGTCCATCAATGATAGACTGGATTAAGAAAATGTGGCACGCCGGGCGCAGTGGCTCAAGCCTGTAATCCCAGCACTTTGGGAGGCCGAGACGGGCGGATCACAAGGTCACGAGATCGAGATCATCCTGGCTAACCCAGTGAAACCCCGTCTCTACTAAAAAATACAAAAAACTAGCCGGGCGAGGTGGCGGGCGCCTGTAGTCCCAGCTACTCGGGAGGCTGAGGCAGGAGAATGGCGTGAACCCGAAAGGCAGAGCTTGCAGTGAGCTGAGATCCGGCCACTGCACTCCAGCCTGGGTGACAGAGTGAGACTCCGTCTCAAAAAAAAAAAAAAGAAAAAAGAAAAAAAAAAAAGAAAATGTGGCACATATACACCATGGAATATTATGCAGCCATGAAAAAGGATGAGTTCATGTCCTTTTTAGGGACATGGATGAAGCTGGAAACCATCATTCTGAGCAAACTATCACAAGGACAGAAAACAAAACACCTCATGTTTTCACTCATAGGTGGGAACTGAACTATGAGATCACTTGGACACAGGGTGGGGAACATACACATAGGGGCCTGTCATGGGGTGGGGGGAGGGAGGAGGGATATCATTAGGAGATATACCTAATGTAAATGACAAGTTAATGGGTGCAGCACACCAACATGGCACATGTATACATATGTAACAAACCTGCACGTTGTGCACATGTACCCGAGAACTTAAAGTATAATAAAAAAAAAATAGAGAGAACTAAAATTGTCGTTATTTACAGATAACATGTTGTATATATAAAAAATCAGAAATTATATAATTATTGATATTAAATAAACTTAGCAAGATTGCAGATATGAAGATAAATATTTTAAAAATCAACTATATTTCTAGATATCATTAACAAACAATTGAAAAATCTTTTTAAAAAATACTGTTTACATTCCTTTGGGTATATACCCAGTAATGAGATTGCTGAGTCTAATGGTAGTTCTGTTTTTAGAACTTTGAGGAATCACCACACTGCTTTCCACAATGGTTGAACTAATTTACACTCCCACCATCAGTGTATATGCATTTCTTTTTCTCTGCAACCTTGTCAATTATTGCAGCACTATTCACAATAGCAAAGACATGGAATCAACCTAAATGGCCATCAATGATAGACTGAATAAAGAAAATATTATATATATACACCATGGAATGGAATACTATGCAGACATAGAAAGAATGAGATCAGCCTGGCCAACATGGTGAAACCCCATCTCTACTAAAAATACAAAAACTAGCTAAGCATGATGGCGCCTGTAATCCCAGTTACTCAGGAGGCTGAGGCAGGAGAATTGTTTGAACCCAGGAGGTGCAGGTTGCAGTGAGCCGAGATCGTGCCATTGCACTCCAGCCTGGATGACAGGGCAGGACTCCCTCTCAAAAAAACAAAAAACAAAAAAAAAATAACAAAAAAAAAACGAGATGTTGTCTTCCTTTGCAGGAACGTAGATGGAGATGGAGGCCATTATCCTTAGCAAACTACCGCAGGAACAGAAAACCAAATACCACATGTTCTCACTTACAAGTGGGAGCTAAATGATGAGAAGGCATGGACACATAGAAGGGAAGAGCACACACTGGAGCCTATCAGAGAGTGGAGGGTGGGAGGAGGAGGGAGAGGATCAGGAAAGATAACTAAGCTTAATACCAGGGTGATAAAATAATCTGTACAACAGACCCCTGTGACATCGGTTTACCTATATAACAAACCTGCATATGCACCCCTAAACTTAAAAGTTAAATAAAAATAAATAAATAAAAATTTTAAAAGATGCTATTTACAAAAATATCAAAACACCTTAAATACTGAGGGAAAAACCTAATAAAGATGCACAAGACTTCTATGTAGAATATTGCAAAATATTATTTAGAAAAACTAAAAAAGACCTAAATAAATGCAAAAATAGACTAGCTTCATGTATCAGAAGGCTCGAAATTCATGAACCTGTGTAGTGTAAAGATGTCAGTTCCCCCCAAATCTATCTATAGATTCGAGTCACTCCCAAACAAAATTTCAGAAAGTGTTTCTGTGTACATTCATAAGCTCTCTAAGTTTTATACGGAAATTCAAAGAATGATTAATAAGTAAGACAATCTTTAAAAAAGTTAGAGGATTTACAATATCAAATATCAAAGCTACATATAAAGCTACGATAATCAAGACAGAGCGAATTAGTGAAAAGATAGACAAATAGATCAATAAAACAAAATAGAAAGTTCAAGGTGGGCAGATCACTTGAGTTCAGAAGTTCAAGACCAGCCTGGGCAATATGGTGAAACCCCATCTCTACAAAAACAAACAAACAAAACAACAACAAAAACCCAAATGCACCACACAAATAGAAAATTCAGCAACATATCCACACATACACATACACCAAAGTCACATTGCAATGCAGTGGAGACAGGATGATCTTTTCAATAAATGCTCGTGGATTAATTGGATATCCATATGGAGAAAAATGAATCTTCATCCATATCATACAAAATAATGAATTCCAGATAGATTTTAGATTGAAATGAAAGAAGCAAAATAATAAAGCTTCTAGAATAAAACATATATCTTCATACCTTTGGAGTAAACAATTTTTTTTTTCTTTACTTATTTTTTCTTTTTTTACTTTTCATGTGAAGTCCAAAGCAATTTTTTTTTTTTCTTGAGATGGGGTCTTGTTCTGTCACCCAGGCTGGAATGCAGTGGTGTGAACATGGCTCACTGCAGCCTCAACCTCCCAGGCTCAAGTGATCCTCCCACCTCAGCCTCTGGAGTAGCTGGGACTACACGCACCTGCCATCACACCCAGCTGATTTTTTTTAAAAATTTTTATAGAGATGGGATCTCCGTATGTTGCCCAGGCTTGCAAATATTTATTAAACAGAACTCTGCTCCAAACTTAAAGGAAACTTTTCATAAATTGGACTATGTTAATTTTTTTATTTTTATTTTTATTTATTTATTTATTTTTTTTTTTTTTGAGACAGAGTCTTGCTCTGTTGCCCAGGCTAGAGTGCAGTGGCGCGATCTTGGCTCACTGCAACCTCCACCTCCCAGGTTCAAGTGATTCTCCTGCCTCAGCTTCCCAAGTAGTTGGGATTACAGGCATGAGCCACTGCACCCAGCCAAAATTTTTAAATTCAGAAATTCAGAAGAAATCACTAAGACAGTGAATAATGAGAAAGAGTATTGGAAATACATATGTCCAGCAAAGGGCTCATATAGAGGAAACAATAAGATGGACAACCTTATAGTGAAGTAAGAGGAGGCTGAACAGATGCTTCACAGAAGAGGAGCTATCCAAATGCCCACTAAACATTATGAAAAGGTGCTCAATCAGGGTTGTTTTCTCATTTCATTTTATTTTTCCAGAGAGCTTGTTGGCAAACATTTACCAGAGCATTCTTGAGTGAGGTCAATGCTATTCTTTGTGGTATTATTTGTAATAGCAAAATACTGGAACCAAACCAGATTTCTATCACTAGTGAACTTGTTAAATAAACTATGGATGCACCCACACAGTGTATTATTCTGCAGCAGTGCAAAGGAATGAGGAAGACTTCTTTATAATAAACCTACACAGAGGAATATTAAGTAGAAAAGAAAATGAGGAAGATTTCAGTATTATGATACTCAGTGAGCACCAGGATATACTGTTCAATGAAAAAAAGAGGCACAGAAGAGGGCTTGTAAGCTCCCATTTTGTGTACAAGCGAGGGGAATATGAATATAAGTACGTGTTTATATTTTCTAAAAAGAGGCAACTGAAGAATAAACCAAACTCTAACAGATAATTAGTTGCTACCTACAGTGGGAGGAAGGGTAGTAGAAGAAGAGTGGGGTTGGATATTAATGTGAGAATTCTCTGATTGTGCCAGTTTTTTGTTTGTTTATTTTTTTGAAATAGAGATAGGGTCTTACTATGCTAACCAGGCTGGTCTCGAACTCCTGGGCTCAAGTGATACTCTCTCCTCAGCCTCCCAAATTGCTGGAATTACAGATGTGAGCCACCGTGCCTGGCCTGATTGTATTGTTTTATAGTTTTGAGTGAACTATGTAAATGTTTTACATAATTTAAAAAATACTAAATTCTTAAAAACCAGTTTCTGACATTTGAAAACAAATGGATGAATATAATCTATTGTTGAATAAAATCATATTCATGTAATGAATATAATCATAACTATATCAAATTGATAGAATAACAGGAAAAATAATTATTTACAGTGACTTTTAAATGCAGTAATTTGATTATATATCTCTACTGATGTATCTTTAGGGACCACAAGATCCACAGAGAAATCTTAAACTGAATTCAGTGGGGGCTTTTTGTTTTGTTTTGTTTTGTTTTGTTTTGAGACGGAGTTTCCTTCTTGCCACCCAGGCTGCAGTGCAATGGCAGGATCTAGGCTCACTGCAACCTCCGCCTCCTGGGTTCAAGTGATCCTCTGCCTCAGCCTCCCAAGTAGCCTGGATTACTGGTGCCTACCACCAAGTCTGGCTAATTTTTGTATTTTTAGTAAGGATGGGGTTTCACCACATTAGCCAGCCTGGTCTCAAACTCCTGACCTCAGGTGATCCACTCTCCTCGGCCTCCCAAATTGCTGGGATTACAGGCATGAGCCACCATGCCCGGCCCAGTGATCTTATTATTAGAAACAATATGGGTCTTGTTTTTTTTTAACTATTATGTGTACATTATAGTATTAGGAAATAAGTACTTGAATTAATGTTTTTAAGAACCAACATTTTCAAGGTAAAGAGAAAAGAAATAAGAATAAAAATTTTTAAAGTGTAGCCACAATCCTATAATCTTAAATTTGAATTGATTCATCTCTGTTAGAATAGCTGTTTTTTTAATAGAATTTTAAAAACTAGAAAATATAATAACAAATATTGGTGAGGATGTGGAGAAATTGGAACCCTTGTTCATTGCTGGTGGGATGTAAGATGGTACACCTGCTATGGAAAACAGTATGGCAGTTCCTCAAAAAATTAAATATAGAATTACCATATGCTTCAGTAATTATGCTTCTGGGTATATAACCAAAATAATTTAAAGCAGGGACTCAAACAAATATTTGTACATCCATATTCACGGCATTATTATTCACAATAACCAAAAGTTGGAAGCAACCTAAGTGTCCATCGACAAATGGATGGATAAACAAAAATGTGGTAAATACATACAATGCAATCTTATTTAGCCTTACAAAGGAAGGCAATGCTGACACGAGTTTCAACATGTGTGAACCTAATGGACATCGTGCTAAGTGAAATAAGCCACTCACAAAAGAACAAATATTCACAGATATGGAAGTAGGATGGTGTTTGCTGGGAGTTAGGGCGGGGTGGGGGTGGGAGGTGGGGAATAGGACGTTAGTGGGTTTTGGGGGGTTGGGTTTTTTTTGAGATGGGGTCTCTCTTTGTCACCCAGGTTGTAATGCAATGGCGTGATCACGGCTCACTGCAGCCTCAACCTCCCAGGCTCAAGTGATCCTCCCTCCTCGGCCTCTGGAGTAGCTGGGACTGCAGATGTGCACCACCACGCCCAGCTAATTTTTGTATTTTTTGTAGAGATAAGGTCTCCCTATGTTGCCCAGGCTGGTTTTGAATTCCTGAGCTCAAGTGATCCTCCCGCCTGGGCCTCCCAAAGTGCTGGGATTACAGGCATGAGCCACCACTCCTGGCTAGAGGTTAGTGTTTAACGGGCTCAGAGTTTCAGCCTAGGAATAAAAATGTTCTGGAGATGGATAGTGGTGACAGCTGCAGAACAATATGAATGTACTTAATGTCACTAAACTGTACACTTAAAAACATGGTAAAATTAAAATTGTAAAATTTATTATGTATATTACACTATAAGAAAAAATGAAATCAGAAATAGCAATATGAACTTATTATGTATTTGTCTCTTGCTATGAAATACATATTTCTAAGCCTTGTCCACTAAAAAGGCCTGGAAACAATGTAGCAATGAGCCACCATTACCAAGACTGTAGCTCCTGAATACTATTTACCAGGAACCAGAATCTGAACCCTTTAGAGAAGTAACTGATTCCAGTTTCGGGGCAAAAAATACACAAGGTGGTCTTGGGACATCTTGCTGAGTCAGAAAACAAAGACACTATTGAAGACAAGTGGTTGTTTAAAAAAACACAGCTGCCAAAATGAAGGGGCTCCCATTGGCTAAAGATAGGATGATTTGAGCATGGGAAAGGATCATGATTGTAACCGATTGGAACACATAAATCTATCCAAAACACACATAAATCCATGTATTCGTACTAATATTTTAAAAATAAAACAAAAACCCCAGCGTGGTGGCTTACACCTGTAATCCCAGTACTTTGGGAGGCCAAGGCGGGTGGATAACTTGAGGTCAGGAGTTCAAAACAAGTCTGGCTGACATGGTGAAACTCCCTCTCTACTAAAAATAAAAAAATTAGCTTGGCGTGGTGGCGGGCGCCTATAATTCCAGCTACTCCAGAGGCTGAGGCACAGGAATCGCTTGAACCCAGGAGGTGGAGGCTGTAGTAAGCTGAGAGTGCACCACTGCACTCCAGTCTGGGCGACAGAGAGAGATTCCATCTCAAAAAAAACCTCAGTAGTCACAATTGGAAGTTGCTGGTGCACTAATTCATTATTGAGAAAACCAACCAAGGAAAGAAATTAAGCATTTATCCTGCCTTTTCCACATAAAATCTATTCAGGGTAACCAAATAGTTGATTACAGAAAATACATGCAGTACAAATGATAGAATTAGAATGAATTTTTTAAAATGGTATTCACTGTCACCAATAGATGCTAAAACCATATGTGAAATGTTGATGGTGAATTTATCATAGTTGAATCAGGCTGACATCAGAATCCACTGTTCAATCTTAGCATTATGAAGTAGCAAACCTCTACATCTAACTACCAACTTATAGGAACTATTGGGGATACAGAAACAAATTAATTTCCACTATGGAGAAGGAATTAGCCAAATCCAGAATAAGCAGAATTTTGTAGGACAAATGACCAAGTACCTTTTTTTTAATATACATATTTTTCAATATCCCTGCAGATTTTTTAAATATTTTTTATAGGGACAGGGTTTCACCATTTTGTCTAGACTGGTCTTGAAAGTCTGGGCTTGAGCAATCCACCTGCCTCAGCCTCCTAGAGTGCTGGGATTATAGGCGTTAGCCACTGCACCAGGCCTCAACCTAGTCCCTTTAACAAACACATAAGAGAGATCGTAGAATAAAAGATACTTTACAACTTAACCAAATGTCACGTGTGGACTTATTTAGATCCTGGTGTCCAGAGCATTGTCCTTCATGTCCCTGCTTGCAACATTCCCTGTGGGCCTTTGTGGATAAAATCTACAGCTGTGAAGATGTATTCTTTCCTGTCTTTTGGCTCAATTAGGGCTCAGGGCATTTACCTACACCTCATTTCAAGGCCTACACCTCACTTCAGCTACTGCTAGTAACAAATATGCAAGTCTCTACATCAGGTCAGTTTATAGAGGTTCCCTAGACTCTAAGGAGGATCGCCTCACCCAGTCATGACCATCCTGTGGCTCTCAAGTCAGCACCCCTGCCTCCAGTTACCAAGGGTGGTTAGGAAATGAAATCTCAGAGTATCTCTCCACCTGGCCACACTGCCTTGCTGTGTTGGTGTTGGTGTGGTTGCGGCTGCACTCCAGGTTAGTGGGAGACAGAGCTGCTACCCTCCTTTTTTTAACATACACTCCTTCCTAGATGAAGCTCAGAGAGAGAAACCAGGACCACCATCGCTTCTCCTCTCTCCCTTCCTTCTTCCCATCATTCTCTTGACCAGAAAATATTTTCTTCTTCTTTTTTTTTTCTTTTGAGACAGAGTCTCGCTCTGTCACCCAGGCTGGAGTGCAGTGGCACAATCTCAGCTCACTGCAACCTTTGTCTCCTGAGTTCAAGCAATTCTTCTGCCTCAGCCTCCTGAGTAGGTGGGACTACAGGCACGTGCCACCACGCCCAGCTTTTCTTTTCTTTTTTTTTTTCTTTTTTTTTTTTTTTGTATTTTTAGTAGAGACGGGTTTTCGCCATGTTGGCCAGGCTAGGCTCGAACTCCTGACCTCAGGTGATCTGCCCACCTTGGCCTCCCAAAGTGCTAGGATTATAGGCATGAGCCACCATGCCCAACCTTGACCAGAAAATATTTTCTTTTGATTCCCTATGTTTTCACCTCCTGCTGTGATAGAGTGACAGATGTTATAGGTGGAGAGGTGTCTTTCTTACACTACAGAAGAATTCTGTGAGACGGGTTTTCCAGCCTGGGCTTTTTTTTTTTTTTTTTTTTTTTTTTTTTTTTTTTTGAGATGAAGTCTCACTCTGTTGCCCAGGCTGGAGTGCAGTGGCATGATCTCAGCTCACTGCAGTCTGGATTACCCAAGTTCAAATAACCCTCCCACCTCAGCCTCCCAAGCAGCTGGGACTACAGGCATGTGCCATCACACCTGTCTAACTTTATTTTTTGTGGTCAGCATCTCACTATGTTTTTCAGGTTGTTCTTGAAGTCCAGGTTCAAGTGATCCTCCCTTTACGGCCTCGCAAAGCGCTAGATTATAGGCATGGGCCACCATGCCCAGCCAAGCTTTTGATATTCTAATGAAGAAATGAAGGAATATGGAACATTCTTTCTCAATAATCCTCTTTCCTGCTATCTAACGCTATATATCATATAGAAGTGGAATGTTACCACATTTTTAACATTCCTCTGTAACAAATCCTAATATCCTCAGCATATGAATGCCTTGACCTCTACCAGGGCAAAACGCATGTGCTCAGAAAGGCAAAAAGAAAAATAAGCACATTAATAATTTTCATATTACTCTTACACACACATATTTAATTGCAATTGTAGAATGTATATTGTAAGTTTTATATTTTCAAGTATACAAGTAATAAATTACTACATATTTATTGGAAACAAAAAAACAAAAAACCCACCTACTGGTTTTTTGTTTTGTTTTGTTTTGAGACAGGGTATTGCTCTGTTGCTGAGGCTAAAGTGCAGCAGCTTGATCTCAGCTTCCTGCAGGTCTGGACTTCTGGGGCTCAAGCGATCCTCCCACCTCAGCCTCTAGAGTAGCTGGGGCCACTGGCAAGCACCACCACACCTGGCTAATTTTTTGTATTTTTTGTAGAGACAGGGTTTTTCCATGTTGCTCAGTCTGGTCTCAAACTCCTGGGCTCAAGTGATTCTCCCAAGTGGGCCTCCCAAAGTGCTGGGATTACAGGCACGTGCCACCTCACCCAGTTCCATCTACTGTTTTATAACTTACTTTTGCATTTAAAACCATAATTGGGCCAGATGTGGTGGTTCATGCCTGTAATCCCAGCACTTTGGGAGGCCAAGGCAGGCGGATCACCTGAGGTCAGAAGTTCGAGACCAGCCTGGCCAACATGGTGAAGCCCTGTCTCTACTAAAAATATAAAAATTAGCCGGGTATGGTGGCATGTGCCTGTAATCCCAGCTACTTAGGAGGCTGAGACAGGAGAATTGCTTGAACGTGGGGGGCGTAAGTTGCAGTGAGCCTTACACCATTGCGCTCCAGCCTGGATGACAGAGCAAGATTCTGTCTCAAAATAAATAAATAAATAAATAAATAAATAACATAAGAGAGTGTGTGTGTGTGTGTGTGTGTGTGTACCATTTTCCAATGTAATTCATTTTCCTATGTAATTCTCATGTAATTCAGATCAAAGCTAAAATACGCTTTTCAATCTCTAAGTGATGTCCCATTGTCTAGTGTACTTTTACACACTTAATCTTTAGCCAGTTTACTTTACTAGACAGTTAAGTTGTTTCCAGCTGAGCTGGGGTGAACAGCCCTTGTGCACATCTTTGGGTATTTTTTTCATTATAAGTTTCTAGAGGTAGAGTGTTTGAGTTAGAGAATACAAGCACTTATGATTGATGTTACCAATTGCCTAACCTCAGAAAAGTCACAGCATTTTCTGGGTCTACCAGCAGGGTATGACACTGCCCACTTCTCCATACCTTCTCTAAGTTTATAATTTATAATGCTAAAAGTATAAATTTTGCAATTGTAAATTTTTAAAAATGTATGTCGAAATATCTTTACCTAGCTGGTAAATATTGGTTTAAATTTGTATTTAGTTCTTGTGAGATTGAAGATTTTTTCATGTTTTAAATATGTATTGACTATTTGCATTTATTAATTTAAATGGTATCTTCAGATAAGAAAATTGAGGTTCAGAAAGTTTAAATTACTTGGTCAAGGACACACGGCTTATGTGAGGCAGACAGAGAACTTTTGTTTCATATCCTAAAATGAAACGGAATTGTTCTTCACTTTGTCAGAGTGAGCAATAAAGCCCGTGGGGTAAAGTTCTGTTGAAGCCAAGAGTTCAAGGTCATATAACTAATAGATAAGTTCTTTCCAGTCAAATTATCTTTATAAAATATTACTTGGAGAATTGTCGTGAAAGTTTAACGAGTTACAGTTCTTTTCTTCTTCAATTTATAGTTCCAAGGTAAGTTATATCTAGACTGAGATTGGAAGATGAAGAAACTGTTAAAAAGGGTGTCTAGAGCCGGGCACGGTGGCTCAAGCCTGTAATCCCAGCACTTTGGGAGGCTGAGACGGGCGGATCACAAGGTCAGGAGATCGAGACCATCCTGGCTAACACGGTGAAACCCCGTCTCTACTAAAAAATACAAAAAACTAGCCGGGCGAGGTGGCGGGCGCCTGTGGTCCCAGCTACTCCGGAGGCTGAGGCAGGAGAATGGCGTAAACCCGGGAGGCGGAGCTTGCAGTGAGCTGAGATCCGGCCACTGCACTCCAGCCTGGGCGACAGAGCCAGACTCAGTCTCAAAAAAAAAAAAAAAAAAAAAAAAAGGGTGTCTAGGTGTGCTGACACCATCTTTCTCCCCATCCATGGATCATGAAACTCTGTGCAGCTGAGATGCTGAAGGAGACTCTGGTACTCCATGACCTCCTCCTCCCTTGCCACTGCATGAGGACAAAACAACCAACCATAAATGTTTTATGATGAGAGAATACAACTAGGAAACTATTTCTAGAGATACTCAGAAGCTGATGTCTTACTTTTTGTTTCTGAATGCCTTTTTCATTTATATCCCAATTAATATATAAGGCCTGCTGATACAACTTCGTGTGGCAAAGTCAAAGTCTCCTTCCTTTAATAACTAACAGGAGAGGCCATGAGTCAACTATTTTTTAAAAAGGGAAAAAAATAACAACGAAGGAAATGCCAGAATTACTTAAATCTTTAAAAAGCAGCAGCAGCATACTAGCAAAATGTAATTAATAAAAACTAGTCAAAGGTTTATTTGGATGGTGGAATTTGAAGGACTTGGGGGAAAAAGAGAGATGCTAGCATTTATTGGAAGGAAAAAAAAATTCTAACAATTCTTTCTATTTGACTTGGAGAGAGAACTTTTTCTCCCAGGAGCTGAGTGACCAAGTTCTTCAAAGTAGAGCTTACAAGGGAAATGCCTCTCAACTTTTGTTCAGTTTAAGATCATTTGTGTCCATGACTATTAGAAGACAATAAAGTAAAAAAGAATTGAAGTTAAAGACCAGTATCACTAGACATCTCCCCAAAGTGATGCTTCATATCCTGTATTTTGCTTTAGGCAGAGAAATGTCATAGAATTGGGTGCCAGCAGCAGTTACAGACGATGCAGGAGTCCAACCACTGCCCCATAAAATGTATTTAGTGCCCTACTGAGCACAGCACATTAGAGACCCAAGTGTCTGCTGGATACAGGTGAATGGACTCTTAAAGACCTTGCACAAAATACAACATGTAACTCAGCTAGTTCTTTTTGTAACAACTCTATATTTGTTCCTTACATAAGAGGTGTTGGTGGCTGGGTGCGGTGGCTCATGCCTGTAATCCCAGCACTTTGGGAGGCCAAGGTGGGCAGATCACGAGGTCCGGAGTTTGAGACCAGCCTGACCAACATGGTGAAACTCCATCTCTACTAAATATACAAAAAATTTACCTGGGTGTGGTGGTGCACACCTGTAATCCCAGCTACTCAAGAGGCTGAGGCAGGAGAATCACTTGAACCTGGGAGGTGGAGGATGCAGTGAGCCGAGATCTGAGTGCCATTGCACTGCAGCCTAGGCAACAGGGTGAGACTCAGTGTCGGGAAAAATAAAAAATTAAAAAAAAAAACAGGTGTTGGTTAAATGCACAAATTCCAGAGCCAGACCATCTGGCTCAACCCTTTCTCCTCCTAAAAGGGGAAACTTAGACAAGGAGCTGAATCTTTTTGTGCCTCAGTTTCCTCGGCTGTAAGATAAGGATGATAAGCCATAATATTTCATTTGATTCTTCCAACAACCTCATGAGGAAACAATAATCCTTACCTCACTGAGATACTGAGAGGACCAAGTGAATTAATTTGGGCCAAGTGCTTAGAAGAGTGCCTGGTATATAAGTGCTTTGTATGTGTTTGTTTTTGTTTGTTATTACCAGCTAAAATGGAACTTCTATGTAGCAATAGTATAAATACAGTTTAAAATCCACTTGGCCCACTGAAATTGCCTTTTCAAAAATTATAACAGTAAGAGAAATCTGACATAGCTGACTCTACTTTGCTTCTAACCTGTAAGCTATCCTTGTTCATTCCTGGGCATAAGCCAAACTAAGTTTTTTTTTTTTTTTTTTTTTTTTTTTTGTCACCCATGCTGGAGTGCAGTGGCATGGTTAAGGCTCACTGCAACCTCTGCCTCCCAAGTTCAAGCAATTCTCCTGCCTCAGCCTACCGAGTAGCTGGGACCACAGGTATGTGCCACCATGCTAGGCTAATTTTTTTTTTCTTTGAGACATAGTCTTGCTCTGTTACCCAGGCTGGAGTGCAGTGGCATAGTCTCAGCTCACTGTAACATCTGCCTCTCGGGTTCAAGCAATTATCCTGCCTCAGCCTCCTGAGTAGTTGGGATTACAGGCCTCTGCCACCACACCTGGCTAACTTTTGTATTTTTAGTAGGGACGGGTTTCACCATGTTGGCCAGGCTGGGCTTGAACTCCTGACCTCAGGTGATCTACCCACCTTGGCCTCCCAAAGTGCTGGGATTACAGGGGTGAGCCACTGTACCCACTATAGGCCAAACTAACTTTAGGAGGAAGTTACAGTTTAACCTTGAAGTACAGATAGTAATAGCCCTTCCCAAAACTATCCCCTCCTCATTGGAGGACAGGAATCGTCTTTATAGAACCAATGAAAAGACAAAAGATCAGGATTATGAAGGGAGCCTGAAATCTGCTAAGATGTAGGCGTAAATGATCACCAACCATTGTTCCAGAGGACACAAGATTTGTAACTTCTCCAATGTACTCCTGTAGATAACATCATCACATGTTGTAGAACCTAAGATTGGTTTTCTTTTTCCTTTTTTTTTTTTTTTTTGGCATGGGGGTGGCGGGGGGACAGGGTTTCACTCTCGTCGACCAGGCTGGAGTGCAGTAAAGCAATCTCATCTCCCTGCAACTTCCACCTCCTGGGTTCAAGCGATTCTCCTGCCTCAGCCTCCCAAGTAGCTGGGATTACAGGCACTCACCACCATGCCCAGCTAATTTTTGTATTTTTAGTAGAGACAGGGTTTCACCATGTTGGCCAGGCTGGTCTTGAACTCCTGACCTCAAGTAATCCACCCGCCTTGGCCTCCCGAAGTGCTGTGATTACAGGCGTAAGCCACCGTGCTCAGCCCTAAGATTGGTTTTCTGAGATGTTTTTCAGACTTTTGGATTTCTGAGGACTGGCTGACCACAATCAGATCCACAAATCAACCAGTCCTATAGCCCCACCCCAGAGACTGACTCTGCATAAGGACTAGTTTCCACACCCCTGTGATTTCATCTTCATCCAACCAGCAGAATCTATTCCCTAAACCCTGACTGCCAAGTTATTCTTAAAAACTCCAGCCTCCAAATTTCCAGGGAGGCTGATTTGAGTAATAATCTCCTGTCTCCCCATGTGACTAGCTTTGTATTAATTAAGCTCCATCTTTACAACAATACCAGTGTCTCAGTGAATCAGCTCTACCTGTGTGGCAGGCAAGAACCCATCAGGGGATTGTACTACCAGCGTTGAACTTTTGAGACTCCTGCCTTTGCTTTTTTTTTTTTTTTTTTTTTTTTTTTTTTTTTTTTTTTTGAGACGGAGTTTTGTTTGCTCTTGTTGCCCAGGCTGGAGTGCAATGTCGCAATCTCGGCTCACTGCAACCTCCGCCTCTCCAGGTTCAAACAATTCTCCTGCCTCAACCTCCCGAGTAGCTGGAATTATAGGTGCCTGCCACCATGGCCAGCTAATTTTTTGTATTTTTAGCAGAGACGAGGTTTCACTATGTAGGCCAGGCTGGTCTCAAACTCCTGACCTCTGGCAATCCACCTGCCTTGGCCTCCCAAAGAGGAGAGGTGGGATTACAGGCATGAGCCACCACACCTGGCTTGACTTTTGCTTTTAGTCAGGGAGATTTTGATTATTTCAAAATGTTTGTATATATTGAAATTTTTTAAATCTTTTATATTGCACTATTTTCAATGCATAATTTAAATGAACATAAAACAAGTATGCACTATAGGGGCTTTAGGTGTTGTTGGGCTCAGAATCCAACACCCCAAAATATGGCATTTTGACATGTTGACGTGGAGAAACCTCAAGGTCTCTCACAAAGAAGTGGAAGTTCCTTTATCTGCCTAAGATTCAGACCCATCAAAGAAAGTAATTGTTTGTTCTTCCCCTTCCTGTAAGACCAAGAATGTAACCACACCTGAACAGACACTTTCACTATCAAAGAGAACTATTCACAAATTAATCTCTGTTCAGCGATCCATTCATTCTCCCTCCTAATCCCCTCAGCAATTCCTGTTCTCCCCACCTCCCACAACCTGTTTTACCATGATTCAAGCCCCCATTCTCTCTGTAACCTCAAGATGGTATACAAACTTCTGTACCTCATTGGGAGGCTAGGTCTTCATTTTGAAGGCTCCTGTGTGTATGTTAAATACATTGGTATGCCTTTTCTCCTATTAATGAATCTGCCTGTCAGTGATTTTGAAGCAAACCTTCAGGGGACCAAGGGCTTTGGCCTCCCAGTGTGAAAGTGCTATGGGTGATGTAAGGCCTCTTGTCACCCAGGCTGGAGTGCAGTGGTGCAATCATAGCTCCCTGCAACCTCAAACTCCTGGGCTCAAGCCATCCTCTTACCTCAGCCTTTCAAGTAGCAGGGACTACAGGCATGTGCCATCATGCCCAGGTTATTTATTTATTTATTTATTAAGTTTTGTAGGGCCAAGATTTCACTAAGTTGCCCAGGCTGGTCTCAAACTCCTGGCCTCAAGTGATCCTTCTGCCTTAGCCTCCCAAAGTGCTGGGAATACAGGTGTGAGCCAACACTCCCGGTTCTATGGTAGACACTTTGGAAATACAAAAGATAGAAGGCAAAGATGACCATTGTTAAAATCTTGACATATTTCTTCTGGTCTTTTTTTCTAAGCACATGGTTTTATTTCATCTGCTTGTTAATTGGTTGGTTTAATGTTTGTAGAAACAGAGGTCTAACTATGTTGTCCAGGCTGGTCTTAAACTCCTGGGCTCACGCAGTCCTCCTGTCTCAGCTTCCCTAAGTTCTGGGATTATGGGTGTGAGCCACTGCACCCAGCCAATATGTTTATTTTACATACATGTGATCAAATTGTATATGCAATTTTAGTATTTCTTTCTTCCCTTTATATTTATAAATATAGATTTATAACATGTGCTATCCCATGCTGTTAAAAACTTCATAAACTTCCTTTATGTAGGCTGCATAAGGTACTGTTGCTTGGCAGTTCCATAATATATTTACCATTCCATTTATGTTGGACATTTGGGTTTTTTCCAGCTGTTTTTTTACTGTGGGACAAGTCTTCTCTCGTGCACTTTTTTTTTTTTTTTTTTTTTTTTTTTTTTTTTGAGATAGGATTTCCCTCTGTTTGCCCAGGCTAGAGTGCTGTGGCGTGATCTTGGCTCACTGCAACCTCCACCTCCTGGGTTCAAGTGATTCTCCTGCCTCAGCCTCCCAAATAGCTGGGATTACAGGCGCATGGCACTAAGCCTGGCTAATTTTTGTATTTTTGGTAGACGAGACTTTGCCATGTTAGTCAGGCTGGTCTCGAACTCTTGACCTCAAGTGATCCGCCTGCCTTCGCCTCCCAAAGTGCTGGGATTACGGGTGTGAGCCACAGTGCCCGGCACTGTTCTCGCTTTCTTGATAGTTTCCCTTCTGACATTTCTTTTTTTTTTTTTTTTTTTTTTTTTTTTTTTTTAGAGATAGTCTCACTCTGTCGCCCAGGCTGGAGTGCAGTGGCTTGATCTCGGCTCACTGCAATCTTCGCCTCCCAGGTTCAAGCGATTCTCCTCCCTCAGCCTCCCAAGTAGCTGGGACTACAGGCACGTGCCACCACGCCCTGCTAATTTTTTTTGTATTTTTAGCAGAGACGGGTTTTCACTGTGTTAGCCAGGATGGTCTTAATCTCCTGATCTCGTGATCCGCCCGCCTCGGATGCCCAAAGTCCTGAGATTACAGGCGTGAGCCACAGCTACCGGCCCCCCTTCTGACATTTCTTCAGATCTTCCTCAGACACCCAAAGACCTTAAAATCCCTCTAACCTTTCTGTCAAAGTTTGCTTTCTGGAAAGAGCTGATAAACTCATTCATACTAAAGTCCACAAAGTTGTAAATCTTAATCCATTATCGCTTAAAAGATGCTTCTATCAATTTACGCCAAAGGAATGAAGCTCAAATTGTGAGGATTTAGTCATCAGAAAATCTAGTAGGGGAAATTCTCCCTACCCACAATCAGAGTAGATTCTACAATAGCAAAAAGAGTTCCGGGCTCACTAATTTTAGGAAAGCTGATAAGAAGACCGCTTGCAGCTGCGGAGGTACTGATTCGGTATACGGAGGGAAAGAGTTTGTATATGTGAGAGTGAACTGGGTAGAAAATGGAAGAGAATCAGAAATTCACTTAGCAACACCAAATATATTTGGCACCACTAACCTAGTTTCTCCTGTGTTTGCCTTTCCAATCCGTTGGACCTTAGGGGATGGACCGCCCACTTTCTCCCCAGAACAGCTCCCGGGTCCGGTTCTCAGTCCTAATTACTGCACCAAGCCTCCATGCTCCAGGGCCTGTGGTCACAAGGAGCGGAAGTAAAGTTCTAAGAGAAATCACCATCTCCTTGTGCAGGGAACACTTCCAAGCCCAGTGTCCACAGACAAATCACCTCCAGCGACTCGAAGAGGAGAATTAATAATCCCTGTGGGGGGGCACTGGAGGCTCCGCGTGAAAGTTTCCAGAGCCCTGTTCTGCCCCAGGACTCCTTTCTCTCCTCCCAGAGGCTTCAGGCTTTCGCGGCTGCTGGCACATCCCAGCCTGCGTAGCGGGGCAAGAGGGACCCAAGGCAGAATCAGCTTCCCCCAACTCGAAAGGGCACCCGTTCTCTAGGGTGCCGGCACTGGAAATAGCTGGTGTGGAGAACGGAGAGGGAGACGTGCAGGATGAAGCCCACGCCAAGGAGGGCAGTGGCTCCGCCTCTCTGGGTTAGGGACATAAGAAAACCCTGAACCCGAAGACCTAGCATGAGTGGGGCGTGGAAAGCGAGACAGACTCCAGTGGAAGGCTGTGGGGCGGGACTCAGGATTCCCGGAGAGGCTGCCCCAGCTCCTGCCGCAGCGCTGGGCGCCCTCCCACGCCTGCTCCCTAGGGACCCCAGGCGCCCCACGCACGCACCCACCCTCCTTCCCGGGCCCGCCGCTCCTCCCTCCTTCCTCGCTGGTTGGCCCGGGCGCCGCAGAGCGCGGCGGCGGCAGGAGGAGCCGGGCGCGCCTGCCACGCAAAACCACCGGGCTGGCAGGGCGGCAGGCGCGGTGCGCGATCCCGGGTGGCGGCGGCAACGGCGGTGGTGACCGCGGCGACTGCAGCGGCCAGCTCTCACCTATCCCCTGTGCACCAGCATCTCGCCGCGCCGCCAAGCAGCCAGCAGTCCCCGGGTCGCCCAGCCCACGCGCTCACGGCCGAGCCCAGGGCACAATAGCGGCGACAGCCATGGGGAAACCGGCGAGGAAGGGATGCGAGTGGAAGCGGTTCCTGAAGAATAACTGGCTGCTACTGTCCACCGTGGCCGCGGTGGTGCTAGGTGAGCGGCGCGGCGGGTGGGCGATGAGCGCACCCTCACGCGCTCTCTGCGCCCAGGCCGCGTGCGGCTGTGAGGGTGGGCTTGGCGCTGGCGCACTCCATGCAGGGTCCCTCAATGCCCCCTCGGCCTTAGCCTCGAGTCCCCCGCGGGGCCTTCCCTCCCCCACCCTCAAGCGCTCTAATTACTGCACAATAAGAACAAAGCTCCTCAGGGACTCCCATTTGAGTGCTCCTTGAGCTGCTGGTTCCTGCTCTACCCAAAATGATCAAAGGGGCTTGGGAGTCGAAAGGGAAGCAAGTAGCTCTTGGTTCTGCTCGTTTGAAAACAGGGTTCGATTTTTTTCTTTGTTAATCCCGCACCGTATCTCCCCCTAACATCGCCACCTTCCTCACCCCCACACCCCCAACCACGCTGCCCGGACAGAGATTGAGTGTGGACTACAGTTCTCCGTCGAATTGGAAGAGGCACCTTGGCCTCCGGGATGGGCCGGACCCTTGGGGGAGGGAGGCTGAGAACGCTGTCGCCGCTCACCATGGGCAGTGCGTGGAACGGTGCCTTCCCACGCGGCGAGCGTCGACTGCCTGCACCCGGGCTCTGAAAAGCTGCCACATTCGTGCCTGAATTCTGGGATGTGCCATTGTGGCCCGCGGGAGGTCACGGGGGAATAGAGTTAAGAGAACTCAGCCGCCTCCCCTCCTGCCTTCCTTGCTCTCCACGTTGTTTTTGTATTTAAAATAATGTTTAAGCCATCCTTGCCTGTTTTTAAACAAGTGTGTATTTAAGTGATCCACCCCTCACAGATCACTGGACCAGGTGGATGTCTGAGCCATTGCTCAGAGGTATGAGTTATTTAGATTCTGATTTTTTGCCAAGGTTGTGTGTTTCTAGCTCTGGCCCGGGGATGCGCTTCCTTGGGATTAGGGCCATATCTATCTCCTTTCCCGTGATAGCTCCTCAGCAGGTGAGGGCTGTTGCACCCTCTGAGGAATGTGGATTCCTCGGCAGGCTCCACCTTCCCTTTGGAAACTGCAGCTGTGTTTGCTGAAAAGGCAAGTGGGGACAGCTTGTCTCCTCCCAAACTCGAGTACCTTCCTCTCCAGTTGCTGCTCCTAAATCTCAGAATATTTGCTGTTGTCTGCTTCCCCTCCGAACCGCCCCCTCCCCTTAGGGTGGGAATAGGGCAGGGAAATGGCCTTTGGAAGTTAATGGGATTGTTGGGGTCAGATTGGATTCTCCAGAACCTTGTGCAAAGGAAAGTCAGGTTTCTAGTAAATAAATAACATCCTGGAATGACCCTAGCAGAGGCTATTTGTAGGAGGAAAGGAGAGAAGTAGAGAAGCAAATCTTGACTATTTCCCCCAACAAGTGCCAAGTGGTTTTGGAATTTTTTTTTCCTTCGGTTTTGGACATTTTTAAGGGAAAGTTTATCCTACTCCACCATATTTAAATAGCATATGCTACAAAGAACGACTTGATTTCCTTTAGGCCAAAGAGAAGAGATGGCTTTGTTTGTTTTCCTAGTGATAAGAGTCGAGGATTAATTGTTAAAGCTCTTTTTGAAGACTTTGAGAGAGGGCCAGGGCGAGGTGGCTCACGCCTGTAATCCCAGTTACCCAGGAGGCTGAGTCAGGAGAATTGCTTGAACCCAGAAGGCAGAGGTTGAAGTCAGCCAAGATTGTGCCACTGCACTCCCGCCTGGGTGAGAGACCAAGAATCTACCAAAAAAAAAAAAAAAAGGAAAGAAAAAGATGACTACACCTATAATCCCAACATTTTGGGAGGCCAAGGAAGGAGGATTGCTTGAGCCCAGGAGTTGGAGACCAGCCTGGGCAACATGGCAAAACTCCATCTCTACAAAAAAGTACAAAAATTAGTGTGGTGGTGCACATCTATACTCCTAGCTACTCAGGAGGCTGAGGTGGGAGGATCACCTGAGCCCAGGGAGGTGGAGGCTGCAGTGAGCCATGATCGCAACACTGCACTCCAGCCTGGGCAACAAGAGTAAGACCCTGTCTAAAAGGAAAAAAAAAAAAAAAAAAAAGACTTTGCAGGGTAAACACTGGCTTGTGCCTCCCTCCTGATTCCCTGTGAAAGTGGAGTTATCCTGCCTTTTCAGCATGGGGCTCTCCAGAGATACTCACTTGTTACCCAAGTGTTGCACACCACCGGTCAGCATGCAATTCACTAGAGACTGGTTTGGAAAAGATTTTAAGCAATTGTTCCCTGGCCTTTGGAATCGGTTGCATGAATACGTCTTCAGGGTCAAGAAGAAGTACATGCCCATTTTGCAGACATGGCCTTTGGTCTCAGATGGGCACTTTCCTCCAATTTTAATGTATGTGAGCCCCAAGAGCTTGGTTTGAGTATTTTTCTCCAGAAAGGAAAGTCACCACTTAAAAATCAAGTGTCCAGCTGAAATCTTCCTGGATATTTGCTCCCTCAGATGGCAACAAAGGGCAGTCCTGCTTCCGGTCGGAGAAGTCTCAAACCTAGACCACCCCCAATGTGCCCATTAACAGGGATCCTTTCCTTTTCCTTTTTCTTCAGAGTACTGGGCCTGAGTGGAAAATCATACTTCTGTTTGTGTAGTCTGTAAGGGCTGATTTGTTTAACTGGCAGTGAAATTCCAGTGACTTATAACAGTGGCACTGAGTCTATTCGTAAACCCTTGCTAGATCATGATAGTAAGAATTTATTTTATAACTGCCTTAACTGATCAAGAAAAATCACAGGAGCTCTGATGCAGCCTCCCTTCTGGACTTTTCAGCATGTGGACCTTAAAGAAAAAAACTGTGAAATGTATTAACTATCCTGACAAAACATCATTTTCTGATTATAGCCATTGAAATGTTTGGTCCCTGACCAGGTGCAGTGGCTCTCACCTGTAATCCTAGGACTTTGGAAGGCCAAGGTGGCAGGAATGAGTGAGTCCAGGAGTTTGAGACTGGCCTGATCTCATCTCTAGTTCTAAAAAAAATTTAAAGAAATAATAATGAAATGAGATGTTCAGTCACTACTATAATTTAGTAGCCCTGACACTTTAAAATATTTGATTATAGAAATAAGGGGCAAAGATTTTTATGAGCCAGCTTAAAGTCTGATTTTTCAAGATACAGCACATGAGGGGAAATGTAATAAAGGTCATCTTCATCAGGAGTGGAAGTTCACTCTTTTCATGGACAAGGAAATGCTAAGAACCAAACATTTCTCAAATTCTTGTTCACAAGATGAAGGGATTGAATAGTTAGGTGACCATCTTGGTTAATTTCTGTGACACCTTACATGCTTCCTGAAAATAATATCTTCGATTTTCACAGGAAAATCCTCTATCCCCTACTAAAATACCACTAGGAACATTTTCACGGCTTTCATTATAATTCTTTTTTTTTTTTTTTTTTTTTTTTTTTTTTGGAGACGGAGTCTCGCTCTGCCGCCCAGGCTGGAGTGCAGTGGCCGGATCTCAGCTCACTGCAAGCTCCGCCTCCCGGGTTTACGCCATTCTCCTGCCTCAGCCTCCCCAGTAGCTGGGACTACAGGCGCCCGCCACCTCACCCGGCTAGTTTTTTGTATTTTTTTAGTAGAGACGGGGTTTCACCATGTTAGCCAGGATGGTCTCGATCTCCCGACCTCGTGATCCGCCCGTCTCGGCCTCCCAAAGTGCTGGGATTACAGGCTTGAGCCACTGCGCCCGGCCTTTCATTATAATTCTTATAGGCTTATTCTTTACTTCCATAGAATGGTAGAATGAGCACAGAGCCTGGAGTGAAAAGTCCTTGGGATTTGAATTCTGGTACTATCAAGCTCTATCATGTAGGCAAATTGTGTATTCCCTACAAGCCTCAGTTTCCTCATCTGGAAATTGGAGATATTAGTCATTACCTCGTTTGTTATTAGAGGTGATTAAGATAATGTGAAAAATACTCAGTTGTGTGGCTGGCATATATTCAGCACTCAATAGTTGTTATTTTAAGGTAAATATGAATAATTTGATTATGAGAAAATTAATATTTTCTTATTAAATAAATTATCTCATATTATGTCTCTGTGTCTGTTCTGCTTAGTCTCCCACCTATAATTTAGGGTGATTCAAGTGTTTTGATGACCTGCTCTGTCTGAGCTAGTAACTGTCTCCGTAGCATTATTCATTTCTTTAAAGGGGAAATGGAAAGAATGAATCATTTTGTTTTGTACCCCACAGGCTAATCGCTAATCCTCAATTCATTTAAATATATTATTTAAATATATAATTTATATAAATATAATTTAAGTATGTAAATTCTGAAAGAAGGTTTTATGCTCTAAGTGGGAATTCTGTCCAAGCAGAGTTACTGAGTGAGAATTCTACCAGCCTTCTGATTCGGGTCATCCAATAATGGTTATATAGTATATAATGTTGTTAAGGCACTTCTTATATCCTCACCCTATTCACACAATATAAAACCTAATCTTTCCCTCCAGACCAGTTATGCCATTACTTCAGTCATTTGAAAACTCTGATTTCAACTTAGAGCTACTCAGAAACAGCAATAGGTATTGGCATTTACATGACAGAGCTGGCAAGCTTATTCATTCTAAAGTGTTTTCTTTGGAGCACTAAGGAAGCAATCATGCATAGATTCTGATTCTATTATCTAAAATCAGAAACAGCTCCTTCATGGTCTTAGTAATACCCTTGCCCAGCCTCATGTCTCTACCCTGGAGCTCATGTAGCGTGCATCTGGAAGTGCTAATTTGAGACGTTGCATAGGCTTTCCCGCTTTGTCTGTCTAGCCCTTGAAGACAGGGCCCAGCAGCGGTTCACGCTGGTTCCAGGCTCAGCCCCTCACCTGCATAGAACCTTGGCTCAGCACTGTTTAGGAATATCCCTATAGTAATCAACACTTAAGCCATTCATTCATTTAACGGATATGTATCAGACACCCACTGTGCACCAGGGATTGTTCTAGAGCCGGGTCATACGGCATGTTCTCATGGGACTTAATGTTCAAGTAGAGAGAGGAAGACCATAAACAGAATACATAGGTAACCTACTGTATAGAGTATGTTAGATGGGAATAGTGTTCTGGAGTAGTATAGGGCAGGGAGTGGAGTGGCAAGGTGGGGGGTTGCAGTTTTAAACAGGGTGACAGGAGAGGCCATACTGAGAAGGTGACAGTTGAATCAAGACTGAGGAGAGGTGAAGGAAAAAGTTGCACAGGTATCTGGGGAACATCCTAGTTTGTGTGAGAAACATCAAGGAGTAGAATGAGGGAGAGAGAGAGTAGGAGGAGGTGAAGTGGAGGTGAGGCTGGGGGCAGAGCAGTAGGATGGTTCAGGTCCAAGGTCCAGGAAAGGGGAGATGGGTGCCTCAGCTGAGCAGCCAGGAGTGGAACACAATGGAAAGATAGCTGCTTGGGGTTAACCTGCAGGGCTTGGCTGAATTTGGTCCAAGGGAGAAGGCAGTGGCCATCTCTAGCAAAACAGAGAGTCCTGGAAGGGGCACTGCCTTGGAAAAGAACATGGCATGTTCCACGGTGGACATGTTGAGTTTGAGGAGTCAGAGGGGTGTTTGGGCAAAGGTAGGCAGCAAGCACCTGGCTAAGTAAGTCTGGTGCTCAGGAGACAAACATGGAGTGGAGTGTCGACTTAAGAGAGCATGTCAGGGACCTGATTGAGGCTTTGGGAATGAATGAACCTATCGTGGGAGAGTAGGGAGAAGAGAAGACCAAAGACAGAGTTCTGGACAACCCCAGCATTGGAGGCCTGGGAAGAGAAGGGCCCCATAGGAGAAACCGGAAGTGGTGTGATAGAAATTAAGAACAGGAACAGTGATGGGTGACAGGTTCAGGGGCAGGAGTGAGGGGGTCTGGGGAGGGTGTTGAACAGCGTTGGGGATACAAAGGACAGGGACGTGACCTTCTGGGCTTTTATTTGGAGGCACTTAGATGTGAAAGAATTCAGAGAAAGTGGAAGTCATATTTAAGATCCAGAGAGTATTTTCTTTTCTTTTCTTTTCTTTCTTTTTTTAAGAGACAGGGTCTCGTTTTGTTGCCCAGGCTGGTCTTGAACTCCTGGCTTCAAGCTATCCTCCTGCCTCAGCCTCCCAAAGTGCTAGGGATTACAAGTGCGAGCCGCTGCACCCAGCTTTGTTTTGTTTTGTTTTTGTTTTTTGTTTTTTAAGGAGACTTGAGTCTGACCGAACCTGAAGAGAAGTGATCATTAAAAATAAAAATGCAGCTGAGCATGGTGACTCATGTCTGTAATCCCAGCACTTTGGGAGGCCAAGGTGGGAGGATTGCTTTAGGCTAGGAATTCAAGACCAGCCTGGGCAACACAGCAGGACCCCTGTCTCTGCAAAATAAAAATTAAATTAGCCAGGCATGATGGTGTGTGCCTGTAACCCCAACTACTCAGGAGGCTGACGTGGGAAGATCACATGAGGCCAGGGGTTCCAGGCCGCAGTGTGCGTGATCACATAACTGTACATTCCAGCCAAGGTGACAGAGCAAACCCTGTCTCTAAAAAATAATAATAATAAATGCAGAAGAGAGAGAAAACAATGAGTGATGTTGCGTGGAGAAGACAGCGTGAAGTGGAGGGACCTGGTCAGGGATTGGCCCTGAACAGAGAACAGGACTTTATACTCCTGAGATGGAAGGGAGGAGTTAAGGGTGAAGCATTGTATTCCTTTCCTGTGGCTGCCATAACAAATTACCACAAATTGGGTGGTTTAAAAAAACAGAAAATTTTTTTTGAGACTTATGTATCCATTACTCTGTGCCAAGTACTGTTCTGAGTGCTATATAGGTATTAAACCATTTAATCTTTCCATCAAGCATATTTTCAGGAAACTGAGAGTTAAGAAACTTGCCCAAGGTCAAGGGCAGAGCTGGGATTCAAACCCTGGAAGTCTGGCTCCAGAGACTCTGCTTCTAACCACTGTCCTCTCCTGCTGCTGTGTGATATTTATTACCGTGTATTCTGATTTTTCTGCCTCCCTCACCAACTCATGAACCCTAAGGGAAGGAATTTTGTGCTGCTCTTCTCTGTGCCCACAGTACCTGTCACATTGCACAGTAAGGTGAACACATTTGTTGAATTGTTGAGCCATTTATGACCCAGAGAGTTAGTAAAAGGTTGTCCGTGTTTGTCAAGGGAACAAATGAGCCTAAAACTTAGATCAAACTCTGTTTCCTCCATAACTTCTGCTCTGTGTGTTTCAGCCCCCTCTGATCTATGTCAGCAACATAGATTAACACTGAATGAGTCTATATAAATATCAAGCATGTTAATCTTTTCTTTCTCAAAACTAGATTACAGACCCCTTGAGGTCCCTGTTGTTACATTTCACAGGCACTAAAAAATAAAATGAGCCATAAAGTAATGAGACTGACTCTTAAAAACTATTTTTTTAATTTTCAAAAAAGTGTATCTGCTACCTATACTCTCTGAGTCTTTGGTTCTTATTAAGAAGAAAGGGATTTAGATTAGCTAGGAAAGCAAAGAAGATTCTATTCATGCATCTTTTACCATTTATAGGTAGTGGATTATCTGGTATGATGTTTGTTGAAAAAGAGTTGAAAACAAAAGTTCTGAAATTGATTACTGCTGTCTGCCACTGGCTTAGGGTCCGGAACTAGTGGTATGTGTGCTAGTAATTGTTGACTTGGGTTATAAAACCTCTGAGAGTCCTATAGCTTTAAGAACCTTTAGCTTTATGACTGTGTATTCATTCCACAGTTCATTGCTGGGAGCCAGAGGAACTCTTCCATAAGGAGCTAAGTGGGGGTTAAAGGGCATTACAGGATGATAAAATGACCTTGACATTGAGTTAACTGTTTTGTGTTTGAACTGCTGATCAGTGACATAGGGATAATAATGTAAATTGTATACGGGGCTCTTACCATGGTAATATGTTCTAGGTCAGTATTATTAGATTGTTTATTACAACAGTAATAGAAGACCTAATATATGTATGTTTTTGGACTTTATATGTCTCTAATTTAAAATACTTGCAAAGTACACAATACTCCAAAAACACTAAACAAAATAATAGTTTCTTTAAAATGACAGGAGTAGCCTAGTTCCTATATCCTCAAAACCAGTGATTTCCACAACAATAAATAATCAGTTTGACATAGGGAAAACAAAAAAAGCCATAGTTATTCCTATATAATGGGGACTTTTGCTTTTAATGAGGAATATAGCTTTATGTTTATATATTTCTGAAAACTGATGAAAACAGACAAGGTTGCTAGTTTAGTCATATATATTTAGTTTGTATTAATATATTTACTCCATAGCATGCCACAGACATGACAATATTAGCAAAATACTGAGCACTACTAATTGGTTTCCATAATATTTTCTAGAAATTTGGGAGTTGATAGTGACTTAAGTTCATTTGAAAATACATATATATGTGTGTGTGTATGTGTATATATATATGATATTGCTTATACGTTCTCTAAAATACTGAGATACGTGGTCTCTGTCTCTATGTATACATATATATGTGTGTATATTATATATTATATATGTATGTATATATTATGTATTATATACATAATATATATGTGTATGTATTATGTATCTTTTTTTTTTTTTTTTTTGAGACCAAGTCTCACTCTGTCATCCAGGCTTCTTTTTTTCAAGTCTCACTCTGTCACCTAGGCTGGAGTGCAGTGGTACGTTCTCGGCTCACTGCAACCCCTGCCTCCCAAGTTCAAGCGATTCTTCTGCCTCAGCCTCCCGAGTAGCTGGGATTACAGGTGCCCACCACCACGCCCAGCTAATTTTTGTATTTTTAGTAGAGACGAGGTTTCGCCATGTTGGCCAGGCTGTTCTCGAACTCCTGACCTCAGGTGATTCACCCGCCTCGGCCTCCCAAAGTGCTGGGATTACAGGCGTGAGTCACTGCGCCCGACCCTATATTATGTATCTCTGTCTCTCATCTATCTATCTTATCTCCTTAATTAAGTACCTTAGAGATCCTTCTGGCCTAGCCAAAATTCTACATATTAAAGAATTAGGAAAAGAAACTGGGTTTTGAATGCTTATGCCTGGTGTTTTCATTTTTGCAACCAAATCAGAATCAGATTTGAAGCATCACTGAAATGATTCTGATTTTTGGTTGTTCTATGCAAGGTATATATAACTCAAGTCTATCAAATCAAAACCCCAAACAAAATGATCTAAACACAAAATTATAAAATGAATCTTTAAAATGATTTTACATATTAGACTCTGCACATGCAGGTTGGTATATACAATCTTAATGCCTCCTATGAGGAAGACTTTGAATATAAATTACTAATGGTTGGCAAATCTTGAATATCTTGTTAGATGTTGCTTAATTTAAGATATGGTGTTTTATTTAGGACAGTAACACTACACAATTGAAGTTGCTAACCTGTTAAAAATTTGAGCATTGGGCATAAGAAATAAAGCAAGCTTCGAATGAAAACATGCTGTGTAGAAAATTTTTGTGTGCAAATTCAGGATGTGGTGGAGCTCAGATGGGTAAAGCCTGGGTTACGTCAGACAAGGTAGGATTAGGACTCAGTTGTGAGAGAGCATGCATGCATGTGAGAGCACTTGCTTATAAAGAGAGAAATCTTTCCACATTAATTACTTGTGAGAAATTGTGATTACCTTTAACAGAGCCGAGACTGAAAATAACTGTCCTAGGGAGTCCGTGACACACTGGCCTGGTGCCAGGGAAGCTGTGTTCGCCTGAGGTACTGCAAATTTCCCATGTCACTGGAGATTTGGGGTTACATATGCTGTGACAACTCAAGAACTCTCGAAGAAAATGAACTCATTTTAGATGACATTGAGTGGCCCATTTAAACCCCCCATAGCAGTGTCTGTTAAAGTAGAAAGTGTTTTAAATGGCCTTTTCTATTTTGTTTTGTTTTGTTTTGAGACAGAGTCTCACTCTGTCACCCAGGCTGGAGTACAGTAGTGCGATCTCGGCTACTGCAACCTCCACCTCCCAGGTTCGAACAATTCTCCTGCCTCAGCCTCCCAGGTAGCTGGCAGTACAGGCGCCTGCCACCACAACTGGCTAATATTTTCTATATATTTAGTAGAGATGGAGTTTCACCATGTTGGCCAAGCTGCTCTCGAACTCCTGACCTCAAGTAGTCTGCCCGCCTCAGCCTCCCAAAGTACTGGGATTATAGGCATGAGGCACCATGCTGCGCCCAAGAGATTGATTTAGAAAGAGTTAATACATTACACTTGCTGAAGGAACAGCCCCAAACTGCAACAAAGAGTGCCCTGTTGTAATTAGTACACCCACAGTAACACCTCTGTTAATGGAAAGGAAGTGTTTCAGTGACTCACTCTTTGCCAGAAATGTTACTACTTTACTTTGAAAATTATCTGCTGACTGCCTGTTCCATTACCAAAGGTAGAATATTTCCTTTCCAGTAAATAGTCCTATACTTTCTGGGATGGACAGATCTCTTCCCAGCTCACAGATGCTTCACGTTCCTCTCCCAGGCCCAGCCTCAGCTATGTGAGCTCTGGGCAGCGGTCCCCACTCAGCCAAGACAGGGAGGGATACAGTGCCTTGTTCTCTACCACTAAACCCCAGAACCAGCCCTGAGAAGATAAGATGTCCCACCAGCCCTGCACTCATGCTGAGGTCACCACTCCCAAGCCCTTTCTTAATCTCAGAGTCCCTAACTGTGTCCAAGACAGGGCAGTTGTCACAGCAGATCTCCACATGTCTAGGAAGGCTCTTGATAGTAGAAAGTGTTTTAAATGGCCTTTTCTATTTTGTTTGTTTTGTTTTGAGACAGAGTTTCACTCTGTCACCCAGGCTGTAGTGTAGTAGTGCGATCTCGGCTACTGCAACCTCCACCTCACAGATTCAAATGATTCTCCTGCTATCATCATGTGACTCTCTGCTTGGTCTGCATGTTGAAGTAATAGCGGCCTTGGGGACTGGGACTTGGCTTCAGAAACACCCTCAGAGAGGGTCCACATGGCCACACAGTGTGTTTATTCTTATAATCTCTCTGTGACAACTGTTTGGGTATAGCACTTTCAGATGGTTAAAACTACAGCACTTTGACCAGGCACGGTGACTCACGCCTATAATCCCAACACTTTGGGAGGCTGAGGCGGGCAGATCACCTGAGGTCGGGAGTTCAAGACCAGCCTGACCAACATGGATAAACCCCATCTCTACTAAAAATACAAAATTAACCAGGCATGGTGGCGCATGCCTGTAATCCCAGCTACCGGGGAGGCTGAGGCAGGAGAATCGCTTGAACCCAGGAGACACAGGTTGCAGTGAGCTGAGATCGCACCATTGTGCTCCAGCCTGGACAACAAGAGCAAAACTCCATCTCCAAAACAAAACAAAACAAACCAACAAACAAAAAAACTACAGCACTGACTCAAACAAGGGGGAAATCCTTATAGGAGAGAGCTTGGGTGAGATTGTATAATTATTTTTCTACCACTGTTCTATTGCTTAAGAGTTATCTAGTTACTTATAACTCAGTAAGGAATTAAGTCAACAACAAAAAATGCACCATCACCAGAAATGCCTAAGCCACAGAGAGCCTAATCCCTGAGCCTCTCCCCATTACTGGAAAATAAACTGATACTGCTCAATTTCTGTGGGTATCTCAAAGACTTGTTTTCTGAGCCACTTAGCCACTTTGCAGGTCTCATTTAAGATTTCCCCAAATTATGGGCCAGGCACAGTGGCTCACACCTGTAATTCTAGCACTTTGGGAGGCCAAGGCAGACAGATTGCTTGAGCCCAGGGATCCGAGACCAGCCTGGGCAACGTGATGACACCTCATCTCTACACATAATACAAAAATTAGCCAGGTGTGGGTGGCTCATGCCTGTAGTCCCAGCTACTCAGGGGGCTGAGGTGAGGATCACTTGAGCCCGGGAGGAGGTTGAATCAGGAGTGAGCCAAGATCACACCACAGCAGTCCTGCCTGGGTGATAGAATGAGACCCTGTCTCCAGGAAAAAACAAAACAAAACAAAACAAAAAGATTCCCCAAAGTATGAGACATTGAGAGAGAGTGAGAGTGACATATTTTCTCCCTTGAAAATTTCTCTTTGGCTAACCAACCTAATATCAATATTTATTGAGAATTTACTATAAGTTTTATGTACATTTACCTCCCATTTGACACTCAGTACAATGAGTTAGGAGGTTCCCATTTTACCAGATGAGGAAACTGAAATTTACAAGGCTTAGGTCATGTAGCTGAGCACAGAGCTAGGATTAGTACCCAGGACTGTCTGATTAAAGCTTAGGTTACTAATTATTAACCATTAAGCAAGTCTTCTTCCTTCCTCGCAAACCTTGATACACCTAATTGGTAGTTAGAACCATTCTGGCAGACAGGCTTCATTCTTGCAAAGTAGCCAAATAAAACCTATTCTCCTCCTTGCTTCAACTTTTGTCAGTCTTGTAGCTCTTCTTTATTGTGTGTGGTTAGTCCTTTCCCCTACGCTTCTCCTACATAAGCCTTCTCTTTGAGCTCGCATTCTAGTGGAACACATCTAGTTGCTTTCCCAGAACTGTTGTACTCTCATGCCCTAATCCTTTTGCTCAAATGTTTCACTCACTGTTATCCTGCCTATCCTTGAAGATGGATCTAATTCCCACTTTTATCTTGTAGACTTCACTGACTGCAGTTGGAGATAATCTCCCTTCTCTGCATTCTTAACCCTTGATTTATATGCATTAAATTATCACCATTAGCACCACCATTCCCAGGCCTGTTCTGTGGCAGACATCACTGATTACAGTACTCTTCACTACTGAGCTCTGTTGTGGTCTCAGAATCCTCCAAACTTTGCTCCAGGCAACCACTGTTGATCAAACAGAATTGGCGCATAAGATGAAAAGTATTGTTTGTTGCTGAGAAAAGTTTATTCATTTGGCAATCAATTAGGAACTGAATTTAAATTGCGCAAGCACTGATGTTACTGATAAGAGAGGCAGAGTCAAAGTCTGTGTTTTGTCCTCTCAGTCTATTGATGGCAATACATGCAGAATCACTAACATGATCCTGAGTGTGGTAAATGCTGCAAGGAGGCTGCAGCATGCTGTGGGCCTTCAAAGAAGAATGGTGTAACTGGGAAAGTTCCTGGAGGAGGCCATAATTGGAATGGCCTTGAGCAGGTGTGGTAGGATTTCTGGGCTTGAAGATTGGAAAGAGCAAGTCTGCATAAAGGTGATGATATGAGTAAGGAGGATTGTCTCTTAGGTTCAGTTTCAGTATTACATGGAACTATAATTTAATATATGTGTTGCTGTTCTTTCACACTTTTTCTTACCTGTTTTCTAAGGACAAGAATGCAATACTACACAGGTCTGTCACATCATAGCATCCAGCATTGTACTTACTTCACAGGAGGTGCCCCCAAATATTTTTGACTGATTACAACCTTCTTCACCGAAGAATTAAAACAAGTAAATCTTTGATGAACCAATCCCATTCATCCCCTAGAAACCCACCCAGTTGTATGGGTTTTTGAGTGAAGACCATGAGGAACTCTTACGCTAGCTTAAGTCATCCCAAACATACTTAACTCCTGGACTGGGGACCCCAGAAGAACAAGTCTGGTTACTAGCAGTTTTGAAGCCATTTTAGTGTGAGCACAGCATGGCCCTGAAGCTCCCAGACTGGAGATCTGATCTTCCCAAGAAAGCAGCACCAGAACCAGCCTGATCTCCAGAGAATTCTTTGGGCTAATTAGAGAAAATGGAAGATCCATCTATTTTTCCATAATTGGGCCACAGCTTGGTGCTGAATCAACCCTGGATGGTAGAGCCTTTTCAGCTGTGGTATTTAGCAACTCTTACACCATTTAGTGAATTTATTTCTGGATTTTCCCCCTCCAAGTATCCTTTCACATCCTTATCCAAATTCTGCCCATTTCTCTCCCTGTCTGGAGATTATTTCTATGATAAGAAATTAATTAGCCTGTCTGTGCTACCTGTTCCAGGAGACTTTGAACAACCGCGTGGGTAAACACTAGATGTGGTCATCAGAGTCTGAAAATAAGTTTTTACTTTTTTATTAGCAAAAGTTAATTGTCAACCAGGAGATGTAACAGGCTTGCTCCATTTCTGCTGCCGCTTCTTGGATTTCTTTCTTGCATGTGGAGAATTTCCTGAGGTTTCACCAGACTGAAGAGATTCTGAGTTCTATGAAGTGATGGAGATAAAGATCTTGTTGTCACAAAACAGCAAAGAGCACTGTGATTGGGTTTGAAAGATTTTGGATTGTGTTATAGACAGTGCTCTTACTGGTTTTTAAAAAGTTGATGTTTTCTTCTGTGTAGATTTAAATAATTTCTCCCAGTAAGCTTTTATATTTAATTAAATGATACCTTTCACTGTGCAATCGCAAGAGGAAGATTTTCTAAATTAGACATCATCTTTACCTTGAAGAAGAAAATTGTCTGTTTCAGTGTCTTTTTGTAGCAAGATTGACCAAAACAAGTGGTAAATAAGTCTGTAATATTTAACTGTCACGAAATACCTTTGCTAATAAGGAAATGGCCTTGGTTTGGATTATGTGGAGTTTTGTGTGTGCGATGTGGGGGTGTATGTGTACATATATGTATATTTCTTTTTTTTTTTTTTTTTTTTTTTTTTTTTTGAGATGGAGCCTCACTATGTCACCCAGGCTGGAGTGCAGTGGCATGATCTTGGCTCACTTCAACCTTCACCTCCTGGGTTCAAGCAATTCTCCTGCCTCAGCCTCCTGAGTAGCTGGGATTACAGACATGTGCCACACGCCCAGCTAATTTTTGTACTTTTATTTTATTTTATTTTATTTATTTTTGAGATGGAGAGTCTCTGTTACCCAGAATGGAGTGCAGTGGCACCAACTCAGCTCACTGCAACCTCCACCTCCCGAGTTCAAGTGATTCTCCTGCCTCAGCCTCCCGAGTAGCTGGGATTACAGGTGCCTGCCACCACGCCTGACTAATTTTTGTATTTTTTTAGTAGAGAGGGGGTTTTGCCATGTTGGCTAGGCTGGTCTTGAACTCCTGACCTCAAATGATCCACTCACCTCTGCTTCCCAAAGTGCTGGGATTACAGGCATGAGCCACCATGCCTGGCCAGATTACTATGAAATTCTATCCTGCAAGTGCTTTAGAGCCACTTGCATTTTAAAGTACATTTTCACATTTTACATATAATGCTATATGGTTGTATTTGGGTTCTGTGTACAGATGGTTTTGTTATGAAGTGGAAAAGGCCTGAAATATGCTGTTCTATGTGAAGTAAATTGATATAACCTAAGAAAAGATCTTGTTGCCAGTTTAGAAACCATAACCTTAAATAGCATGCCTGGGTCCCCTCTGTATCTGGTTTAACATCTGCATTGAATATTGGTATTTCCCAATAATCTCCAGCTAATTTATTTTGGAAAAAAAAAATAGAAATCGACATCTACTTTTGCTTAAGTGGAAATAATTGAGTAATGCTTGGTTGCTTTTTTAACCTCAAGTCAATAACTGCAAAAGACTGGACTTACTGCACCTAAGATCTAGAACCCTGAAGTTATCTGCATTGGTGCTCATCACTGAGCTTGTGTAGGCTCCCTGAAGCCTATTCAGGGCCCTGTGTACCAGGGAAAAGGGTTGGCAGATCACAGTGCGTGGAGTATGCAGCCAGTAATTTTTTCTTAGGTTCTCTCTTTCTCCCCTCTTAGAACCTCCCCTCATTTCCCAGGGAACATCTGTTTTCCATGAGGGCAGTACTAAGGGGGCTGAAGATTTTCACAAACATATAATAAAAGATTCCAAGAGTAGGCTGGGCATGGTGGCTCAAGCCTGTAATCCCATCACTTCATGAGACCGAGGTGGGCGGATCACGAGGTCAGAAGATCAAGACGGCTAACACGGTGAAACCCTATCTCTATTAAAAATAAAATTAAAAAAAAAAATTAGCTGGGCATGGTGGTGAGCCCCTGTAGTCCCAGCTACTCAGGAGGCTGAGGCAGGAGAATGGCACAAACCCGGGAGGCGGAGCTTGCAGTGAGCCGAGATGGTGCCACTGCACTCCAGCCTGGGCAACACAGCAAGACTCTGTCTCAAAAAAAAAAAAAATTCCAGGAGTAAACAAAATCCTCAAGTGTTACTGTGGAAAGATTATACTCACCATGTTTGATTTTTTTGGTCTCTGGTGGTCATCCTAGATGCATTCACAATCATTTCTAGACCTTCAATCTAATCCACTATTGTTATTAAATGAGCTGATCCACATGGAGTTACTTTTTGAAATTATAAAGTGCCTTATGAATGTTTGCTATTGTGTTTTAAATTCTTAAAATATGTCTTAACTCACTTGAAGATAAAAGTAAATGTTTCTGTGGTCCTTCTGGGAGTGGGGAAAGTTACAGCTCCACAAAAGTTAAGAGAGAAGGGTAAACAGTTAGCAGGCAGGCAGCATAGTTGAGAGTCATGAGGAAGAGCATTCAAGATGACACAAATTTTGTAAGCAGACGTAAGGAATGGACTGAAGTATGTCCTGGAGACCCAGGTACTTAGACTTAGCATTCTGGGTTCAGGGTTCATCCAGGAGTTCCAGGCTTGCAGCAGGTCTAGAAAATCCAGAACGATGGGCCACCTTCTTTCTCCCAGAGGTCAATCTGATCTTAAGTTGCACCTGACTAAAACCTGCTGCAGGAGAGATGGTCAGCCTTTATTTACACACAAGGAGACGGCTTCCTAAGATTGTGTAGTGAACCAAGAAGGTGTTTACAGGCATGTGAAACTGGCTGTTGTAAAGAGGTAGTGATCTGGGACACGTGATGTTAGTTAAACTGGATGAAAAGGTATACCTTTCAAGCAGAGGATTCCAGGCCCTCTCCAAACCATACAAGTCTGAGCAAAGGGACAGAAATTCCGTCAGTGGCTTGGAACCCAAATATTTGCCCAGATATTGAGGAGGGGAAAGAGTGGAACGTGACCATAGGATAGATAAAGGATTTTCACAGGAATGCAAACAAGATGATAGGTAGAATCACCCATGAGATTAGCAAACAAATCGCTTTAAGAGGAAAAAAGTAGAACAGAGTCAACCACAGGTAGAAAATGCAAGACTTTGGAATCCACAAGTCAAGTCATAGATATGTATCTTGGGAAATAATCCAAGCACACATGTATGGGACTGACACACCTGTGGGAGAGAGAGTCTGGTTGTTCCGAGACTGATAGATTCACCCACCTGCTGGACTCTAAGCCAGCCGGATGCTTGCTCAAGAGACTAGATTCCTGTGGGCTGGTCCTAATTTTCCCAACGAAGCTCACCCTCACTTGAGCCCAAAGGACTCCTAAGACTCCATCCCCAGGAGGCATCCCCCAGGTGAGGAGCTGGACACTTGAATTCTCATGTGTACAGCACCATAGCCATTGTAAAAGGAGAACATCTCACAAGTCAGGAGTTACTGGAGAGACTTGTGTTTATGACACACTTCTGGGTTGGATGGCCCTGAGACAGTGTGACAGAATTTATCTGCATTCCTGTGGCCCAATTTTCATGCTTTGCTCATGACATCCTCCCTCAGTGATTTTTTCCTGCCTTTCACAATCAGGTTTGATGAGCAAAGAGTAGAAAATGCAGTGGCTTCCTGGGCATGTGCATTAAATAGCAATTAAAATGCATTCCTGGTTCGGCTCAATGCGGCAGGTGTCAATCAAACACCTACAGTGTGTCAAGCTTGATGCCAGGGGTGGTGGGGTACAGGAATGAGCAGACAAATGCTTCTGCCTTGGGAGCTTGAGATGAAAGGGAAGGAGAGCGCGAATTAGACCTGTTTGAGGGGGTAATAGAAATACAGATAAAACTGAGTAGGGTCCAGAGGAGAGATTCCTTCCACCTGGGGAGAGAGCCTGGGAAAGGCTTTCTGGAGGCGACGGCTTTTTAACTAGGCTTTAAGGGATGGGTAGGAGTTTATTAGGCAGAGATAGTGGCAAAGGGCTTTCGAGGGAGGGGGATCTGTGTGAACATGAGTGTGAAAGCAAAAAAGCATGTAAGCAAAAAAGCGTGGAACATCTTTTAAGAAATAGCAAGGAGTTTGCTGTGACTGGATCTGCTGGGATTGGGGGTGAGAAGGACATGCAGGCCTGTATTGGTTAGGGACCTGGCAGGAAGCAGATGGTGCACTCACTCAAAAGGGTTTCACTGAGCAGAATTGAATCAAGGGACTATTTATAGAGTTCAGCAGGGTAAAAGGAATCAGCAAGGGATGGTGAGGCACCCAGGGATGAATAACTGGGAAGCTATTAGCTCCTCTAGGCCTGAACAGGCAAGGGAGGGTAATGGGGTTTCCACAGTACAGTGAGAGCTGAGTTGTGGCAGGGACTAAAAGACAGGGCCTATGTGGCCGCAGAGGAACACAGGCAGGGAGGGCAGAAGAAAATTTAAAAACCCCAACCTCTGTCTCTTTCCACCGTTAAGATCTACAGCTACTGCCTCTCATTTGCTCAACCCAGCCAAAACCAGAGGCAAGGAACCCTGGATCAGTCCTCTCAGTGCACAGAGCAAGACAAAGAAAGACAGAGGGTGAATCTGAGGGCAAATGGAGAGTGACCAGCACAGAGCCATATGGAATGAAGTGCCATGCTGAAAGGTTTTCTTGGGACACCAAGAAGTGTTGAAAAGATACAGTCTAGGAAATGATGGCAAGGAAATTATTATTTGAGATGGAATCTTGCTCTGTCCCCCAGGCTGGAGTGCAGTGGCATGATCTCGGCTCACTGCAACCTCTGCCTCCCAGGTTCAAGCAATTCTCTTGCCTCAGCCTCCCAAGTAGCTGGGATTACAGGCACGTGCCACCATGCCTGGCTAATTTTTTCATTTTTAGTAGAAATAGGGTTTCGCTATGTTGGCCAGGCTGGTCTAAAACTCCTGACCTCGAGTGATCCACTCACCTCGGCCTCCCAAAGTGCTGGGATTACAGGCATGAGCCACCGCACCTGGTCTATTTTGATGACATCTGGTGATACTGGTGGCTGCTGCTTAAGGGCATTGTGGGAAATGAGAGGTCAGAATGGCTCCTACAGCCTCTAGCTATATACCAGCAGGACCATCTCCGGCTGGTCACACAGGCCTAGCCCTAGGCCTCCACATCTAGAGAGCATTGGCCCTGCATTTACCAGCCTTTCTTCCATGCAAGGAGGGCAAATGTGGTTGGTGGAGAAGACACCTAGAATACCAGTGGCAGTTTCTCTGTCTCCCCACTATAATTTAGGACTCATCTAATTGTAAGCAACAGAAAATCCAGTTCAAACAGGTTTAATCCAGAAAGTTGGAAGGTGGTGGGGGTAACATATAAAATTTATGGCTCAGATACCGTAAGAGTCTAGAAACAGTACCTGGCTTCCAGTACAGGGGTTTAGTATCATCTGGACCTGTTCTCTCTTTACATATAGTCTCTTTACACCTGTGTCGTTTTCACTCCCAGGCAAGACTCTTCCCTGGTGGTGAGATAGCTGCCAGCACAGGTCGAGGTTTCTTTATCCGAGTTCCACACCCAGCAGGAGAGATAAACTTTCTGATCCCTATTAGTTCAAACAAGACTCCATGGCCTTAACCTTAGGCTAACTCAGCCCTAAGTCAGAGCTCCATTCTTCAATATAGTCTTGGGACCAAAGGAATGTGGTGAGCTGATTGGCGAGACCAGGGTCACTCCCTCATCCTACCATGTTCCCCCAAGCTTCTGGACTAGTTAGGGCTTCAGCTCCATTGTAAACAAATTGAGAGTTAGGAGGTGTGCTGTTTACTGCAGGGACAAGGGATACTGTCCCTTAACAAGAACAACAAACCTGCCTTTTATCTGTTATGTTCCTGAGCTATTTACTGAAAGCAATCAATACAACACTCATAAGTTAAATTTTATTGAATTCATAGTTACAAAAGCCAGTGAAGTTGTTTAGTTATTAACCACATGGTTTGAAATTGATGGAACTGAGACAGAAATCACTTTAAAAGCTGAGAGAGGGTATCATAGTCTGTTCTGGTTGCTATAACAACATCCCACAGACTACGTAGCTTATAAACAACAGACATTTATTTCTTACCGTTCTGGAGGCCAGGATGTCCAAGATCAAGGTGCCATTAGATTCCATGTCTGCAGACGGCCCACTTCCTGGCTCATGAATGATGCCTGCTAGCTGTTTCCTCACACAGTGGAAGTGGCAAGGCAGCTCTCTGGGACTCTTTTATAAAGGCACTAATCCCATTCAGGAGGGCTCTGCCCTCATGATCTAATCACCTCTCAAGGGCCCCACCTCCTAACACCATCACATTGATGATTAGGTTTCAAAATATGAATTTGAGGGAGGACACACACATTCATACCATAGCAGAGGAGGAGAAAAATTAAGCATGTTTTGCCTTAAACTCTGAAGAATTCTATACAAACACACACACACTCACACAGACACACTCACACAGACACACACACACATACACACACACATACTACACTACAGCTTATATTCAATGCTGAAAGTCTGAATGCTTTCCCCCTAAGAACAGGAATAAGGCAAAGCTGTCCATTCTCACCATTTCTATTGAATATCTCACTGGAAGCCTGAGCCAGTGCAACAGGGCAAGAAAAAGAAATAAAAGGCATATTGAAAAGAAAGAAAGAAAACTGTCCCTGTTCACAGATGGCATGATTTTCTACACAGGAAATCCCAAGAAATTACAAAATAATTTTTAAGACTAGTAAGTTATTTTAGCAGGGTTGAAAGATACAAGGTTAACACACAAAAATCACTTGCTATTTCTATATACTAACAATGTATGACAGAAAATGGAAATTTAAATACATTGTGTATCATAGCTCCAAAAAGTAAGGATTAGGTATGTAGCTAACAAAATATATATAGGATCTGTACTCTGACAATTATAAAACACTGATGAAAGAAATCAATGAATGCCTAAATAAATGGAGAGACATAAGTTGTTCATGGATTGGATGACAACATAGGAATGATGTCAGTTCTCCCATAATTGATGTATCGATTTAATGCAATTCTGATCTAAATCCCAGCAGGGATTTTTGTAGATATATCAAATTCTAAAGCTGATTCTAAAATTCATATGGAGGCAGGGTGCTGTGGCTCGTATCTGTAATCCCAGCACTTTGGAAGGCTGAGGCAGGCAGATTGCTTGAGCTCAGGAATTGAACACCAGCTTGGGCAACATAGCAAAACCCCGTCTCTACAGGAAAATACAAAAATTAGCCAGGCATGGTGGCATCCACCTGTAGTCCCAGCTACTTGGGAGACTGAGGTAGGAGGATTGCTTGAGCCCGGGAGATCGAAGCTGCAGTGAGCCATGATCACACCACTGCACTCAAGCCTGGCCAACAGAGTGAGATCCTGTCTCCAAAAAACCAAACAAAAAATAAAATTCATATGGAAATACAAAGGCATGAGAATAGCTAAAATAATTTTGAAAAAGAAGAAAGTTGGAGGAATAATCCTATCTTATTTCAATATGGTTATCAACATATCAAGTATAATACTGGTGAAAAGATAGACATGGCAAAAAGTGCAATTACTTTTGCACCAACCTAATAGAGCAATGAAGCAGAACAGAGATTCCAGAAATAGACCCACACAAATATGCCCAGTTGGTCTTTTTTTTTTTTTTTTTTAAATTGAGACAGGGTCTCACTCTGTCTCCCAGGTTGGAGTGCAGCAGCATGATCGTAGCTCATTGCAGCCTCAAACTCCTGGGCTCAAGCAGTCCTCCTGCTTCAGACTCTCAAAGTGCTGAGATTGCAGGTGTGAGCCACTGTACCTGGCCCTCCAATTGATTTTTGACAAAAGTGCAACAGCTTTTCAAAGAGGAAAGGATAGTCTTTCCAACAAATGGTATTGGAACAACTAGACATCATATGCAGAAAAAAAAAAAAAAAATGAACCGCAACCTAAAATCACATTACATTCAAAAATTAACTCCAAAAGGAAAAGAGAAAGATATAAGACTTTTAGAAGAAAACATAGGGGGAAAATCTTCATGAACTGGAGTTAGGCAAAGAGATCTTAGATGCCAAAGCACAATTCATGAAAGAAAAAAAAAATGGTAAGTTGGACTTTAAAACATAAGTCTCTTTCTCTACAAAAGGCACTTAAGAGAATGAACAAACAAGCTACAGACTGGGAGAAAAGAATTGCAGATCACATATCCAACTTGTCTAAATTTGTATCCAGAATATATAAAGAAACTCTCAAAACTAAGTAGTAAGAAAACAAACGATCAAACTTTAAAAATAGGCAAAACCTGAACAGACACTTCACGGAAAAGGGTATACTGATGGCAAATAAACACATGAAAAGATATTCAACATCATTAGCCGTTAGGGAAAAGTAAAACCACAATAAGATGCCAGTAAATACCTATTAAGAGTGGCAAAAAAAAACAAAAACAAAAAAACAAAAAAAAAACACCACCACCAAGTGCTGATGAGGATGTGGAGCAACTGGTACTATTAAACATTGCTGATGGGAGTATAAAATGGTACAGCCACTCTAAAAAAACAATTTGGCGCTTTCTTCTCACCTTAAATACAGCTTTATGATATGACCCAGCAGTCTCACTCCTGTGTATAGGTCCTAGAGAAAGGAAAACATGTTCACACAAAAATCTGCATGTGAATGTTTATAGCAGCACTATGCATAATCAATCAAAATGGGAAACCCAAATATTCTTCAATAAGTAAATGCAGTCTATCCATAAAATGTGATCCATTCAGCAACAGAAAGGAACATACCATTGATACGTACAAAACTCAGATGAATCTCAGAGGCATTATACTCAGTGAAAGAAACCAGTCTCAAAACTTACACAGAATATGATTCCATCTGCATGATAGCCTCAAAAAGCCAAACCCGTAGTGATGGAAAACAGAGGAGTGGTTGCTAGAGGTTAGGAATGGAGAAAGGGTGTGACGACAAAGATACAGCATGAGAGAGCTCTTTGGCCTGATGGAGCTGTTCTATATTATAATTTTGACGGTAGCTATAAGAATTTTAACATGTTAGCCGGGCGCAGTGGCTCACACATATAATCCCAGCACTCTGGGAGACCGAGACGGGTGGATCACGAGGTCAGGAGATCAAGACCATCCTGGGTAACACGGTGAAACCCCGTCTCTACTAAAAATACAAAAAATTAGCTGGGCAAAGTGGCGGGTGCCTGTAGTCCCAGCTACTCAGGAGGCTGAGGCAGGAGAATGGCGTGAACCCGGGAGGCGGAGCTTGCAGTGAGCTGAGATCACGCCACTGCACTCCAGCCCGGGCAACACAGCGAGACTCCATCTCAAAAAAAAAAAAGAAAAGAAAAGAATTTTAACATGTTAACCGTTAACCATAGAACTGTACACTAAAATAGTCAATTTTATTATATGATCAACACATGTACACATACATACATCACCTTAAGAGTCAGTTGGTGCATACATGTCTGGCATTTGCAAGAGGGGGTCTGTGTTTACCGTTGGGGAATTCCTGTTTTCTAGTGAGTTCTCATCCCTGCAAAGAGCAGAACCTTGAGTGGCCTGATGCTGCCCTAATTCCCACTGAGGATATCTGACCTGATTGTTTTGGATATTGTTGGGCATGGAAGGTTCACCGACTTCTTAAGATAACATCCACAGGGCCAGCCAGAGCCTCCCTGGTTATCGGGCTCGGAGACACACATGTCACACGGATCATGGAGGAGGTTGGGAAGGCTTTCCAAATATGCTTGAGCTGAGTTTTGAAGTCACTGAAATGGTAATCAGATAAATGAGAGAGCAGAGGGAACAATAAATAAAGGCTCAAAGACATGAGCGCAGGGCAGAACTGACACAGTGGGCATGGTTGGGGCTGGGGCTGGGGCTAGGATGGTCAGGGAGCTTGCGTGCCACCCTATGTTAGGGAACCATTGAAGGGGCTTTAAGCTGGAGAGTGACTCCGCCAGATTTGCATCCTGGAAGATAGCTCTGACTTAGTTTGCAGAACGAATTGGCAGAGACAAGATTGTATGCAGAAAGAGTTTTAGGAAGTTGATGAAGTAGCCTTGGTGAGAAATGCGGCAGACCTGAACCAAGGCAGTGTCAGTGAGGGTAGAAGAGAAAGAGATGAAATTGAGAGTTATTTGGCCAATAACAGCAGAACTTGGTATGTGGCATGGGACACAGAGTCAGTTGGAATGTTCCAAAAGTGTACCACTTCAGACCCAAACCGCTTCAATATATCTGCTGTATCAGTTATTTGCTGTGGGGTCTTAGACAAATTATTTCATTTGCTTGTGCCTTAGTTTCTCACCTGAAAATGAAGTTACCTCATAGAGTTGTTGTGAAGATCAGAGTTAATTATGCTTAGCCCAGGGTCTGGTACACGGTAAGCCCTCCAAAAATGTTTGCAAATAAAAACACAATTTAGGGGTATCTATTTCTAGGTAACAAATCACCCCCTAATTTAGTGGCTTAAAATAATAATGACCATATCATTATTGCTCACAGTTCTTTCTTGTGATTGCAGGGAGCTGGTGGCTGGGGCTGGGATCATGTAAAGGCCATCACTCACTTGTCTTCTGCCTGGGCTGGCAGGATTCAAGCAGCTGGGGCTCCTGTATCCCTTTTCTTTCTGACTCTTTCTCTCTGTCTGTCTGTCTCTCTCTCTCTCTCTCTCTTCCCCCCTCTTCTCTTTCTCTCTCTTCCCTACTCTTTCTCTCTCTCTCTCCCCCAACCCCCACCCCACTACCCTCCCTGTTGCTCTGGTTTTCCCATGTTGTCTCTCCAGCATGGCAGCTTCAAGGTAGCTGGACTTCTTACATGATGCTTCAGGGCTTCAAAGTGAGTGTCCCAAGAAGAAAACTCATCAGATGCTGGCCTCTTCTAACCTATCTCGGATTCCACATAACCTCACTACTGCTGCATTTTGTCTATCAAGGTGATCACGAAGGCCAACCCAGATTGAAGAGACAGGGACAGAGCCTCCATTTTTCTGATGGAAAGAGTTTCAAATATTCAATAGGCCTATTTTTAAATCACCAGGGGACCCAGGATGAAAAGTCTGAGGTTTTCTTAAGGGAGGATAGATAAGTTTATTTTTCCCTTGTTGGACCTCCTGTGCAGGTATCCAGGTAGAGTCCCAGCAGGTAATTGTATATTGAGTTTGTCACTGGGGAAGCAGCATGAGGCAACAGATAGAGATGGAAATGGAAGCTATAAAAGCAGATGGGATCCCTGTGGGAGAGTGTGCTGCCCAAGAAGAGGGTGGAAGAGAAAACCCTTGGTGAACATCAACATCCGTGTGAAGCACAATGTCAAAGGTGGAGAGATGAGAGCTTATCCAGCTGGCTGAGTTCCTCTAGGCATCCATCTGGTTTCACTCCTAGAGTACTGCAGTCTGAGACTTCTTTCTCTGCGATTCAGGATTCTCTTGGTAAAAGAGTCAACTTTCCAGCAGGACTGAACCCTTGCTTGCCCAGATCAAGGGTCTTCTTCCACCTCTCTCAGCTGGCTGCTGAGTCAGAACCTCCTACCTTCCTCCCAAGGCCAGGCTGTGTTGTGGAGCCTTCTGTCCTGTGTGTTTCCAGTATGGCACAAGGCACTAGATCCTCCACTCTCTTCCCAGTCAGATATGTTCCCTGGAGTAAAAGAGTCTTTGAACAAGTTGTTAGCAAAGTTTCTCCTCTTCAACCCCTTCGAAATGTCCTTTTGAATGTAAGCCACGTCCAAATAATTAGTCTTCAGTTCCAGATCCTGTTAGAGAGCCACATTGGTACAGGAGCTTCCCTGGTCCCTCTTTTGTGAGTTGCCATAAAGAAAGAGGAAGTGACCTGTGATCTATGAAAGAGCCAGGTTCTAAAACAGATTTGTCTGACTTCAGAGCTCAGCCCTTCACCCTAGGCATCCCTCCAAGAGACACCAGCATGAACTTACCCAGAACAGGCCTGAACATTTGAACAACTGAACACAATACACCCCAGCTGGCTCCTGGCAGATTGCACTCCAGTGTGGTGGGTTTAATTTGAGCAAGCAGATGAAATAAAACAGGGCTGGCTGTGGGGATGTGGCAGAGCCAGAATGGAGTCTCTTGATCTTTTTTTTCTCTCTGGGAAACAAGATGAATTAATGAACTGATTCATACTCCCTTTTACCCAAAGTCTGAAATAAACCACCCTTATCATCTCACCAAACCTTTACCTGACCCAAACTACGGATCTGGGATTCTTATTCTTCTCCTGCCTTCAATCTATCCCACTCCTGATGAAGTTCCTTCCCATCTTCCAATCCTATGGTCTTCATCTTCCTGCCTGTAAACAGCTGCCAACTACCTGATCTCCCTATGCTAATCCATTCTACACATTTTAACCAGGCTTTCCTCCAATCCAGGCTGGCTCTTACATAAACATGTTCAATGGCTATTCATTATCCTTAATAGCTAATCTTTGTATATTACTTTATCGTTTAACACATGGTTTATCTCATTTTATTCTCACAAAGAACCCGTTATATGGAAGGGAACTTAGGGTCAGAGAAGTATAAATTCTCCTCCCTGGCATTCAAGGCCTTCCATGGTGTGCCCCAAGGGATTTCCTAGTCTTGGTTCTCTAAACCACCCCTCAAGCACTAGCCAAACTACTGACTGAACACACTCTTATCACCTCTTTATGGAAGAAACAGAACTTTGGTGTCCAACAGAACTGGATATCGAGGCTGGCCATGTGACTTTGGACAAGTTTCCTAACCTTTGTTACATTATTGTCTTTATCTGTAAATAACAGGCTTGTTAGATGACTAAATAAAATAATGTATTATAAAAGTGTTTGGGCCATAGGCACCTGACACATGTTAGTTTCTTCTTCCCTTGCCCCTCTGTCTTTAGGTGTTCTCTCCACTCTCCACTGTCCTCAATAGTCCCCACCTAGTGAATTCCTTCTTACTCTCACATCCAAGGTTCATCTAAAATTCTTCCTTTCTTAATCCCACCTAATGTGAATTTCAAGGGTAGCTCTGAACTCCTACAATTTTGGGGTGGCCATTCCTATAGACTAGCTTGTTCTCTTGTCTTCTGTCTTGTCCTGCCTACTAGAATACAATTTCTCAGTGGCAGGAGCAGCGTCCTCTCGTTGACCTCACAACATAGCACCTCCTATGGTGCTGGCACAAAGAAGTCACCCAGAAAACATTTGTAAGATTGACTCAAGACCACGGGAGGCTTCATGTGTTCCACGTGCTCATTTCCTGATTGCTGTGATATTTGCTTTCGGCTGAACACTGGTCACCTTCCCTCTTCTGTTATTGTGTAACAGAATGAAAGATGACAGCCAGGAGGAAGTTGGCTTGCAGAGATATTTGGGGTGAGCTCACAGACTTTAACAATTGTTTTTAAGCTTTTGTTAACATTTTTAAAATGGGGTGGTCTCACACAAAGACCTAGATTTTTAGTTTCTCTTTAAAAGTTCAGGAGACAAGGCCACCATGGACCCTCACTTTCATGTGATGGGACTTGGGCAGAGACATCAGGACCACAGACCCACAGGCCTGTTTCCTTCACTTCTGCCCTGACCGCTGTAGCCTTGTACATTTGCAGTCTTTGATGTCATCTGAAAATTGTTGAAATTTATTTCAACTCTACTTTAAGAATGAAGTTGTAGCCGAGCACGGTGGCTCAGGCCTGTTATCCCAGCACTTTGGGAGGCTGAGGCAGGTGGATCACTTGAGGTCAGGAGTTCAAGACCAACCTGGCCAACACAGCAAAACTCCATCTCTACTAAAAATACAAAAAAAAAAAAAAAAAAAAATTAGCCAAGCATGGTGGTGGGTGCCTGTAATCCCAGCTACTCAGGAGGCTGAGGCAGGAGAATTGAACCTGGGAGGCGGAGGTTGCAGTGAGCTGAGATTGCACCACCACTGCACTCCAGCCTGGGTGACAGAGTGATACTTCGTCTCAAAAAAAAAAAAAGAATGAAGTCATTACTTTTTTTGGTTTTAGGAAAGATGACCAAGGAGGTGTTATTTCCTTGAGTGGTGAAAAGGTTCTTCTACTGCATGGTCTTTTTGTTTGTTTGTTTTGAGACAGGGTCTGGCTCTGTCGCCCAGCCTGGAGTGCAGTGGCATGATCTCAGCTCACTGAAGCCTCAGCAGCCTGGGCTCAAGCGATCATCCCACTTCAGCTTCCCTAATAGCTGGGATTACACATGTGAGCCACTGCACCCAGCCTACAGCATGGTTTTTAAATATCTTTGTGCTCTCCCTCTGTAGACATCTTTCATTTGTTTAGAATCTGTGGTGATAGAGGCCTCATGCCCTATTCCAACTCCAGCTGCCTGTCAATGCAGTGTCTCTAGCTTCTTTCAGATGCAGAAGCCATCAGTCCCATTCTGTCATCGGGGTAGACTGAAAAATATCAGGTCACTCTGCTGCCTGTACCACCTTTCAGCACTGATGGCTCCACTCCCTGAGGGGAGAGGCAGAAGTGACAGGGAAGGAAGAAAGAAGAAGAGAATTTTCTCACTTTATGATTTATTGCATTTAATACTCACCCTGAGTCTGAGTCGTGTATCATTCCTTCTTGACTTATAGCAAAATCAAGGCACATAGAGGCTGTCATTTGTGCTCTGTCCCAAAGCTAGAAGATAAATGATGAGTGGTTTGGGCCCGATGGTGTCTAATCATGTCATGTTTTTCCACTGTTCTGTCTGCCTTAGGATCTCCAACCCCTTTCAGCTGTATTTATAAGACTGGTGTTTGCAGAACTGTTTATTAGACAGCTATAAACTGAGCTGAAATAAAACTTTGGTTTCTGTTTGCTCTAAAGAGAAGTTTCTGCTCAATCCTCCACAGGGAGTGTGTCTTTAGGCCTCTAAATTTTACACCATAACTGTTTGTATAATTTGAGTGGTCTTCAATGAAATGGAAACAAATAAGAATAATAGATAAATACATTGTAAAATAAGAATAATGCATGACATTGGTTTAGATCACACAGTGTTTCCTATGTACATTTTCTCTTTGGGTTCACCCAACATTCTTGAGATACCCTCACTGAAGTTTTTAGATAAAGCAATCAAAAAGCAAGAGGATTTAAATTACATAGCTTAGTATGTATGTGGTAGAAATGGAATTAGAATCCAGATTCTTAATTCCTCTTTTCATTATCTGATCCTGCTTGGTTTTTATTTACACCAGGCAATAATTTTGGAAGCTCTGCTCTCTCTACTTGTGCTGTTATTATCTGTTGTTATTATTCAATCATAGATATTTATTGAGCCTTCCTGCAGGCCAAGGGCAGGGCTAAGTCCTGTGCATTCATTATTTCACTTAATGCTCACGACAGCCATATGACATAGGTCCCCTTCTCATTTCTCTTTAACTGATGAGGATACAGAGGCTTAGAAGGATTCAGTAACTTACGTAAGGTCACACTGCTAGTAACTGGTGGGACATATTCAACTCCAGATAGGTGACTCATGGAAATTTCTGCTATGTCTTATATCTTCACCTAGACTGTAAACCACATGGGGACCCAGACCACATATCCTCCACAGAGCTTAGCAAAGTGGTTGTATGCACAGGTATGCAAGCCATTAATTAATGACAGCTGATTTTTTCTAGGCCATTAGTTTTTATTTTACTTTTTCTACAGGGATTTTCATATCACACTGTTCTCAAAATAATCCTGGTTTTCTGTTGGCTGTTTTGATTTATCTTTAGACACTGTAATTGGAAATTAAGCTCTTAAGCATCTCCTTTACAGGCTATGCTCCACAATCTGTAATCACAACTTTTCTTTAAATTGATCATCTTCTTTTGAGCTGTTAATAAACATATCTGGCTTCATTTGGGTTTTCAAATTGTTATTTCCAGATGGTGAGACTTTCAGATCTGATAGGGTCACATACATCCTGCCAAGTGGAAGTTTGAGCAAAATGTCACATCTTTGGCAATCTTTGTGCTATTAGTATGATGATTAAAGGAAAAAGAAAAGTTTCACTGTGATGTCATCAGCTTTCCCACCTCGTGAAAAAGCCATCAAATTATCAACCAATCAAAATTGAATGAATCCCTTTTAATATTATTATTGTCTACTTTTCTTTTTTCCCATTTTAAAAATCAATTTGGTTCGTTAGCTTTCTGCTTCTGGATTTGCCTTTTCTGGACATTTCATATAAATGGAATCATAGTACATGTACTTTTGTGACTGGCTTCTTTGGCTTGCTTCACTTAGTGTAATGTTTTCAAGGCTCATCCATACCATAGCATGCAGCAGTGCTTTATTCCTTTTTATGGCTGAATAATATTCCATTGGATAGAGATACAATATTTTGTTTATCCAACAATTAGTTGGGCATTTAGATTGTTTTCACATTTGGCTATTAGGAATAATGTTGTTGTGAACATTTCTTGTACAGTTTTAGTGTAAGGACATGTTGTCAGTTCCAGAGGGTATATATCTAGGCATGGAATTGCTGGGTCACATGGTAACTCTATGTTTAATTTTTGAGGAATTGCCCAACAGTCTTCCACAGAGGCTGCACCATTTTACATTCTCACCAAAAAGGCAAAAGGATTCCAATTTCTCCACATCCTCACCAACATATATCATTTTCTCTTTTTGTGTTTTTTCAAAATAGCCATTCTACTGAGTATAAAGTGACATCTTATTGTGGTTTTGATTTATATTTCCATAATGACTAATAATGTTGGACATCTTTTTATATGCTTATTGTCCATTTGTATATCTTCCTTGGAGAAATGTCTATTCAAATCTTTTGTCTATTTTTAACAATTTGATTGTCTTTTTATTGTTGAGTTGTAAGAATTCTTTATGTATTCTAGACCCTTACCAGATACATAATTTGCACATTTCTCATTTTTGAATAAATTGCAAAGCAATATATTTCAAGAAAATTTTAAATTTTTTCTGCCATATTGTGAAGCTTGGTTGTCTCTACCAGGTCCTACCTCCTATTTACCCACAAGTATTTCAAAGGTCATCAGGATTTATGCTCAAAAATGGAGTTTGGAGTGAGAAGGAAGCACTTTGTTTGGAGAGGGTTTTACTGTTGAGGCCCTGCACTAATCCTCTCCGCCACCTGAAGGAAAGCTGTGGTCACATCTGGTATAGTAGAAAGTGCCATGGTGGCTGAGGAAGCTTGTGGGTTTATCACATTTTTGTCCATGGTGGGATGGAGACCTTGTTTTTGCTTCAAAATTGCTCTTAAAGAAAAATTCTGGGGCAGATGAACCCCATCATCATCCAGGAAGAATATTTGCAGCACATTTTTCTTGTCATGATGAGTTCATTGTTTGAGATGGTGTGGTTAGAAGCTTGATAATGGCTGGCTAGTGTGATTTTCCCTCATTTAGGCTCAACTGTGACTTTATGTCTGCGTACCTTATGGAAGGCCTGGAGCCGCACCCTGAGGCAGAAGAGGGAAGGGGGAAGTACAGTTGATGGTGGCAGCTAAGTGGGAGAGAAAGTCAGCAAAGACAATTATTTATTCACGACCTTTACAAAGGGAGTGGCCCCACTTGTTTGCATGTTGATTGAACCATACCTTAGTGTCCAGTTGCTTGAGGCTTGCAGCAGCATCTTTATGCTCTTCAAAGTGAGTGCTTGCCATTGGTAGCAAGGTCTTATGGATGCCCTTGCTAGGTTCATTTCCTTCTTTGTTATTCCAAGTATAGTTCTAATGAATCTGAACCTGCCTCTTTTCTTTTTCTTTTTCTTTTTTTTTTTTTTTTTTTGAGATGGAATCTTACCCTGTCGCCCAGGCTGGAGTGCAGTGGCACAATCTCGGCTCACTGCAAGCTCTGCCTCCCGGGTTCATGCCATTTTCCTGCCTCAGCCTCCCAAGTAGCTGGGACTACAGGTGCCCACCACCATGCCCGGCTAATATTTTGTATTTTTAGTAGAGACAGGGTTTCACTGAGTTAGCCAGGATGATCTCAATCTCATGACCTTGTGATCTGCCCGCCTCGGTCTCCCAAGTGCTGGGATTACAGGTGTGAGCCACCGCGCCTGGCCTGAACTTGCCTTTTAACAAGACCCCAAAGTGATTCAGGGCACATCAGAGTTTAAGAAGCATAGATTTACATTATATTTTCTCTATCCCTTCACATCTCACATGGTTATTCAGCCTAACCTCCGTGTGAGTCACTCTTCCTCTTTCTTTTCATGGTTTCCATGGATTTCACCTGGTATACTCTTGATGCCATCTGTATTAGCCTGTTCTCACAATGCTATAAAGAAATACCTGAGACTGGGTAATTTATAAAGGAAAGAGGGTTAATTAACTCAAAGTTCTGCATGGCTGGGGAGGCCTCAGGAAACTTACAATCATGGCAAAAGGGGAAGCAGGCACCTTCTTCACAAGGCAGCATGAGAGAGAGTGTGAGTGTGTGAAGGAGGAACTGTCAAACACTTATAAAACCATCAGATCTCATGAGAACTCATTCACTATCATGAGAACAGCATGGGGGAGACCCCCATCTCCATGATCCAGTTACCTCCCACCAAATTACCTCCCTTGACACATGGGGGTTATGGGGATTACAATTCAAGATGTGATTTGGGTGGGGACACTGCCAAACCATATCACCATCCTAGTACTGGCTGCAGCTTCCTTTCATTACTGGATGAAGAAACACGATCTTTTGATCAACTAGCATTTCCCCAAAGTACTTGTAAACAATTCCATAAAATTCCATAAAAATTCCATAAAATCCTGAGGTAGGTACCTATTTGTGTTTACTCTTGAGCCTTCCCCAGCCCTCTCCCCTTCTTCCTCCTCTCCCTCCCTGTCTTCCCACAGCTCAATACTTCCACCTTCCATTGTTCAGCACCCCACTGTGATTCCTGCCTGTGTTGAGTTGCATCTATGATTGACCCTCATTAGATGTGAGCTCCTTGAGGGAAGGGTCTTACATCATCCATTTTTATACCTTGATTCCCACCCCTTGAACCTAACACAGGTCCTTGGACATAGTAAATATTTGCAGAGTTTAATTAAGTTATTGAGTCACGTTGGAAATTATTTCAGAAGATACCAAATGCCTTTTCTTTCTTTCTTTCTTTTTCACATACCATGTGTTCTAGTACCATTAAGACCCTAAGACATTTATTTTGTTGATATCAAGTGGTATAAAGATTAACAAACATTATATTATATATCATAATTTTAACTCTGAAGTTTTTAATTTATAGAACAAAAGTTAATATTTCTCTACCAAAATAAATGTCATAGACAGAAGGAAGAATTTTGTTAATTTGGTCATATCAAAAATATTTAACATTAATTTCTCTCCTCAACTTCTGACTCTGCTGCTCTTTAGCTCTGTAACCATGACTTACCTGTCAGAGCCAAAACACTTTTGAGCATTTCATGAGAAAATCTATAAAGAGTATGTAGCCTACAATAATAGCTAACATTTATTAGCTGTACTTACAGTGTGAGCCAGGTACTTTTTATTCTAAGTACTTTACATATAGTCTCATTTTAAAATCTCCTAATGACTCTATGAGGTTGATGTTTTGTTATTCCCATTGTTATAGATGAGGAAACAGAGGCACAGGCTACAGGGTATTTTGTCCAAGATAACACAGCTAATAAAGTGGTGAGGCCAAGATTTGAACACAGTCTCTTCTTAAAGAGCCTGCCTCCTGAAGGATTGCTGCTGAATTCCTTTCTTCCTTCAAAATGCCTCATGTGATTTAACATGCCTTATTTCATTGTGTATATTAAAGGCCCTTTGTTTATACATTACTCTCATCTATATTTACCCGTTTAGCCAATGCATTGTATAAATTAGGTGATCTGTAAATAATTGTTGGCTAATTGATCCTATGTGCATACATGGGAATACTTAGAAAAGCAATGATTGTTTTAATATAATGAGTTCTTGATGTAGCAAGATCGTTCCTATACAGTGTAGAACTCTCAATTTTAATATTTACTGACTCCATTATCCATGTTAAAATGGGCATATTGGAAAGGATAAGGAATAAATAATTGATGGTTGTGTCACACATCTATTAATATGGTAGTTGAGCTAATATGAATGGGTTCTCCCACCATCTCAAACACATAGATATATAAAAGTCCCCTCCAGGTTAAAGGAGAGCCAAACCCAAACTCAAAAGCAATAAAGGAAATCCCCTTGTGCCAGAAATAAAAAGGGAACTCGAAGCCGGAAGTATAAACAAGATCTGATGCTAAGGTCTAGACCTGTCTTAATCTGTTTTGTGTGGCTGTAACAGAAGACCTGAGACTGGGTAACTTATAAAGATGTTGATTTAGCTCACAGCTCGGCAAGCTGGGAAGTTCAAGGGCATGGCCCTGGCTTCTGGTGAAGACTTTCGAGCTGCATCAAAATATGGTAGAGAAAGTCATCTCATCTTGGGTCATGTGTATATAATTTAATTTTAATAACTAATATAAAATTATTTTTAAAATATGGTAGAGAAGGTCAAAGGGGAAGCAGATCTATACAAAGAGGAGAAACCTGAGGGGTATCTTGGCTTTATAACAACCCACTCTTGAGTATACTAATCCATTCCCATGAGAACTAATCCAGTCCTGCCAGAGTGAGAACTCACCACTGCAAGAATAGCACCAAACTATTCATGAGGGATCCAGCCCCATGACCCCAAGTGCCTCCCACTGGGACCTGCCTTCCAATACTGCCACAGTGGGGATGAAATTTCAGCATAAGTTTTGGTGAGGACAAACCAACCACAGCAAGACCCACTTACAGGCTTTAATAATGGGAGATAGGGGTTTTAATATCCACATGGGGAAAGGAGATATGATCTTGGCCCATGTGAGTGAAGGAGTTTAAATCAAACCTTGACATAAAGTCTGGAACCACAAAATTTGGCCCTGCCCTTGGAAACAAGAGCAGAGAAGTTCTACCTAGTGACTCAGGAAAACCTTAAGAAAGTTTGCCATTTGCCCATGGCTAAAGTAAGAGGTAAAGCTGGTACCCATGAGAGGATTAAAATCCAGACTGATAATTCCCTCAGTGCATGATCTAAATTTACAGCACTGTGTAATGCTGATTTATCAAGCTGAAAAATTAATATGAAAACTGTCCTGGAGGACTTGAAACTCCTAAGTCCCCAGGAAAAACAAGTAGCCTGTAGGTAAACTCAGAAAAAAGTCAACCCCCTCCTCAAAAGACAAGCCTATGATCAGAAATTACAAACTACACAGGAAAAGACCCAGTAGGAGGATAGGTGTCCCCCACTGGAGATGATAGAACAGTCTGAAAGAATATATACTAAATATGTTTAGAATAACTAAAGAAAAATAGGCGGAATAGAAACTAGATAATAGAAAAATGATAGTGTGGAAAGGATACTATAACTTCTAGAAATGAAACTTAGAAAGACCAGAATTAAAAATTCAGTGAATAAATTAAACATCCAGGAAATGCAACTGATGTAAGGATTGGAAACTGCAAGATAGGTGTGAGACAAATCAGTCAATGCATCACAGAGAGATAAAAAATCAGGAATATATAAAAACCCTGCAAGGACCCATACATTTGGAAACTGAAAAGCATATTTTTTTTAAAGAATTTACAATTCAAAGAAAGAAATCACAATAGAGATTTATAAGATATTTAGAACTAAATAAAAGTAAAAGTACTGTAAAATAATTCACAGGACACCAACACAGAATTTAGAAGGAAATGCCTTACATGCACATACTGAAAAACAAAAACAAAGCTATAATCCCAGCACTTTGGGAGGCTGAAGCAGGAGGGTCAGTTGAGGCCAAGAGTTTGAGACCAGCCTAGGCAATATGGTGAGACCCTGTCTCTACAACAAAACAAAACAACAACAAAAAAACTCACAAAGATAATGATAATGAGCTAAGCAATCAACTCCAAAAGTGAGAAAAATAACAGAGTAAACCTTTAAAAATTAGGTGGAAAGAATTTATCAGGTAAGAGCAGGATTTAGTCATATAGAAAACAAAATAGGGAATGTGATATGGAATACTGAAGAGCACTTTGAATGAACTGGATCTACTTGTATTAATATTAATAATTAATTAATAAATAATTAAAAACAAAAAATTTCAAAAATGCAAGGTAAGAGAATACATCCAGACTGATACCATGTGAGTTAGATTTTTCAAGCACAAACAGCATAAGACATTTTAATGGATAGAAACATGAGTAGTAGATGTACAAAGTCATGGACAAAAAGTAGGCTTAAATTAGTGATTATCTAATCTATCTAAGAGAGGATGGAATTGGGGAGGATACAATGGACCCTCAACCATAATGTTTTATTTGTAAAAAAAGATCTGAGGAGGATTTGTTCAGTCTGCATGGGGTGGATGTATACATGTTTATGGTTTTTTACTTTTCATTGAAACATTTCAGAAGAATAGTCTTTCAAAGAATCAATAATTCGGATTCTGTACACTGAATAGAATTCTAACAAAATTACAATTAAGAAATAAAGTTAATGCCAGTGTCGCATGAGGTTTTTATTCATGCGGTTTGGTTGTGGTAGGGGATCTACAGTAGATGTAGTAGGCAGTTCTGAGATGGTACCCAAGATTCCTACTTCTTGGCAAAAATACCCTGCAAAATCCCCTTACTTTAAGTGTGGATATGATGGTATTTCACATTCTTTGGCAAAGGCAAAGAGACTTTTGCAAATGTAATTAAAGTCCCTAATCAGTTGATTTTGAGTTAATCAAAACAGATGATCCTGGGTAGGCCTGACTTAATCAAGTGAAAGCCCTTAAAGAGACTGGGCCCATCCTGCTGACTCTGAAGAGGGAAGCCACTGTGTTGTCAGAGGGCCACATGGCAAGGAACAGTAGGACTTGTAGGAGCTGAGAGAAGCCCCTGTTGGCAGCCAGTAAGAAATCCTGCAACTACCAGGAAGTGAATCCTGAGAACAGCCCCATGAGCCTGGAAGAGAACCCTAAGCTCCAGGAAGGAATACAGCCTGATTGACACCTTATTGCAGCCTTGTGAGACCCTGATCAGAGGACCCAGCGTAGCTGTGCTCAGACTCCTGATCCAAGGAAATTTGGAAATATTACCTGTGTATTGTTTTAAGCTACTAAATTTGTGGTGATTTGTTACATAGCAATAGAAAACTAATGCAGTAGCTCTATCTACCCTGTTGTATGAAAGCAGTTTGTAAACTGACATGCTCTATAAAGTGCTGGTTTTGTTATGGCATTGATTATTCACATTTTATCTGAGCACTATGATCAATACACTAGACTGTCATGGTGTACTATGTTTGCCATTCTGCTATACTTTCTTTTGATTTGGTATTTTGATTGAGATAACCAAACCAGGTTCTCATTTTAGATAAAATTCCCACAAAAGATCTACAGAAATTGTTTCTAAGCTTATATAACAAAAATGGCAGCACCTATCCAATGCTAATGTCTATGCGAACATCTCTATTATATGGAGTTTGAGTTCTGAGACCATTTTGTTATTGTTTTGAAGCCATACTATGGGGCTCATTTCACTCAACCAGTAGATATTCTGGGTATCTGTCATGGCAAAGTGGTGAGTCTTCTGAAAAGAAGTGGAATCTGAACTTGAACTTTAGAAAATGCAAGAAGTAAAACCCTCCTGGAGTAAGACCAGGAGCACATCAGAAGACCCCATTATTGGGGTCACCAACTAAGAATGAAAGAATACCTGCCTCTTGTTACTCAGCTTATTCTGTGCATGTTATCCTCTGTGTTTATTTTGCTCTTGTCACCCCCTACTTTTTAGTAAAGTCTCATTTAAACCTTCTAGTGTAATTTCTGTTATGCTAGGGATATTAGGAGCATGGACACTTTGATGCACACCACGATGCGTGATGACAGTGTTAATTAATGAGAATTCCCCACAGGAAAGGCATCTCCAAGAACAAGAACCAAAACTGTGCAGCCCACCTCCCCTTCTCACAAGAAGATACTTCTTGCATGGAAAATCTTGGAGGACTGGAGTTTGATTTTATTAAAAATGCAAGTTAGAGGGCGGGCACGGTGGCTTAAGCCTGTAATCCCAGCACTTTGGGAGGCCGAGGCGGGCAGATCACGAGGTCAGGAGATCGAGACCATCCTGGCTAACATGTGAAACCCCATCTCTACTAAAAATTCAAAAACAAAATTAGCCGGGCATGGTGGTGGGCGCCTGTAGTTCCAGCTACTCGGGAGGCTGAGGCAGGAGAATGGCGTAAACCCAGAAGGCGGAGGTTGCAGTGAGCCAAGATCACGCCACTGCACTCCAGCCTGGGAGACACAGCAAGACTCCATCTCAAAAACACAAACAAAAAATGCAAGTTAGATTTTTTTATAGTTTGAGAGTATTCTGGTTTAAGAAGGTGGGAAGAAGTAAAATTGGTTGAGGATCTAAGGTATACAGAGATAATACCAGAGCTTTGATAAATTGAGTCCTAACCTTAACAGTACATGCTTCTCAGTCTATAATCTGAGTTGGCTGTAATATATGTGGCCTCATCCACCCTTATCTCTTTGTTTGTGCCACTGATACCCATATCAACATACCTCATCCATGTCTCTTTCTTATGCTCTATACACACATAACCGTGTGTTCATTAAGCATCTTCCCCTCAGTGTCCCATACAAAAATGAACTCATCATCCTTAGAACTATCCATATTGCCCATTGTGGTAGGTATCACCACCCACCCTGTTACCCAAGCTAGAAAACAAGAACCCCAGAACTTCACTTTCTTCCTCATCTCTACTGCCTTCCACCTTCAGCCATATAATTTATCACCAAATACTAACTCTTCCACCTCCTAAATTTGTTCCCCTTCTCCACTCTTTAACACCCCCCACCTTGGATCACAGCAACCACTTACAGGATTCGCACACTGCTTTCTCTTGCAAAACTCCTTCCAATGAAGGAGTAAATCCTTCAGAGGCTCCCCACTGCCTTCAGAATCAGTTTCAAATCCTTAGCTTGGCATATGTGATCCTTCTTCTTACTTGTGCAGTTAGGTCCACCTACCTAATCACGGGCCATACTGAATTGCTTGAAGCTGTTTAAATGTGCCAAGATACCCCAGATTTCTGACCTTTAAGCCTTTGCAGTAGTCTTACGAATTCATACTCTTCCTTTCCCAGACAAATGTCTCTACTCTCTTGATGAAACTGTTCTGTCCTCCATCCTTGAGGGCAAGGGCCATGCATCCAGATGTCTTTGTAGTCACACAGTGTGCCATGATGCCTATTTGTGTAGGTGCTCAATAAGTGTTTGATATGTATATATTAGGATAATACACCTATGTATGAGTGAACAAATGAATATGCAGATGAACGGATGAATAAATGTAAGGAGGAATGAAGGATGAATTAGATAATCAGTAGCCTCTGCCATCAGTCAAAATGAAACTTTCATTTTTTTTTTTTAATGTGTTGTAGAGATGGTGTCTCATTATGTTGCCCAGGTTGATCTCAAACTCCTGGGCTCCCACCTTGGCTTCCCAAAGTACTGGAATTATAGGTGTGAGCTACCACACTTGGTCTCATTTTTAAAATATATATTTACTTGATTACTTTACCACAATAGTATCATTTTGCTCATGATCCGTGGGCCTAGTCGCTTTTAGAGTTCTCAGTTACCTGTAAGATACATGCCTTGAATGCTACCAGGTGATAAAGTTGAGTTGGACAATGAAGCAAATATTGTGCATGTATTTTCTTATTTATTTAGACCAAATAGGCTGAGAGAGTAACTTGAATATTTAAGAGCTTCCTTAAAATGCACCATAAATAATGGAAAGTGAATGACTTGACTCCTTCCCTTATTTTGCTCTTATTTTTATTTGGGTTGACAGGAAGAAGGAGGTTTGCAGAGGGGGAGAAAATATGAAAGGGTGGAGCATGCAAAAAGAGGGCCCAATTCTTCCCTTTCTCTCAATTTCCGTAATATAACTAACTCTGATCTCTGATGGTGGGCAATGGAATATTGTGGATAAAGTCTGGATAACTGAATTGTCAAAGCCCTCCAATGTGGACCACTAATTAAAGCACTGAAAACACAACTAAGTGTACTCAGTATGTTAATGATGCAGAATACAATGTAACCTTTGATTCAGGAGCGGCTTCAAGATCCAAGGGTCCTGTGAGAAGAAGCAATCCCTCTTCCTGGGCACAGAGATGCTGGTTTAACACAGTCATGTGTCAGAGAAAACCAGTTTTGCCTGCAGGCCCAAATCCTACCCTAGCGAAATCCATTCGACCTTTACCAAAATCAACTTTTCTCCTGAGTCAGACCGAATTCTTAATTGTAGGTGGTAGACCAAAAGGGATAGATGACTCAATGTAAACAATTGTTGCTATTGACAAAACAGTGCAAACCACATTTCCTGTTGATGGTGGAGTCACCCATGAAGGAAAACATTTTTATTGCTTTAATAACACAATTATATTATTTTTTAACTCTTCCCCTTCAAATCCTCTAGCACTCAATATAGTGCTTGGGATATATTTGGATATTAATAAACACAAAAGTGTTATTGCCTCTTTTTGAATTAACCTACTACAAAGAATGTGTTTATTGTACTTTCTTACCTTAAAACTTAAACCTAAAAGTGTATGCTAATATGAACCTTTGCTTGGTATTTCATGATTGCCTCTTTGGTCGCTAGGCAAAGTCAGCAACATTCAGCAAAATTGTCAAGGATTGGAGTGTTTAGTAGTTGGCTGATGGTCAAGAGGCAAGTCCTTCCAAACAGCTAAAGTTGTATTACTCAGTGTTTTTAATAAAAAGATGAAGATGTTTAATGTGGGGGAAATGCTTATGACATAACATTAAATGAAAAGTGCTTTTTCAAAAAATCACATGCTACAACATGGATGTACCTTGAAAACATGCTAAGTGAAATAAGCCAGATACAAAAGGCTGCATCTTGTATGATTACATTTATATGAAATGCCAGATTAGGCAAATCCATAGAGACAGAAAAGTAGATCAGTGGTTACCAGGAGCCCTTGGGAGTAGGGGGAAGTGATGAGTGACTAACAGGTGTGGAATATTTGGGCGGTAATGGAAACACTGGAACTAGACATTGGTGACAGTTGTACAACATTGTATGTTAAAAATCATGGAATTATATACTTTAAAATGGTAAATTTTATGTTATATGAATTTGATCTCAATAAAACATTTACAAAAAACTCCATATATAGCCATTAAAAATTATGAGACATTTCAGCAGAATACAGATTATAATTTGTAAAATTATAAGAGATAATATACAAGACAGAATTTATTTGAAATGTTTAGTGCAAGGCCTGACATATAGTATGTGTTCAGTATATCTGAGACAGGTGTCAGTTAATCAAGAAAGTTTATTTTGCCAAAGTTAAGGACGCGCCTGTGACAGTCTCAGGAGGTCCTGAGGACATGTGCCCAAGGTGCTCAGGGCACAGCTTGGTTTTATACATTTTAGGGAGACATGAGACATCAATCAGTATATATAAGATTTACATTGGTTCAGTCCAGAAAAGGCGGGACAACTTGAAGCAGGCAGGGGGTCTGCAGGCACAGTTAGGTAAGAGACAAATGGTTGCATTCTTTTGAGTTTCTGATTAGCCTTTCCAAAGGAGGCAATCAGATATAAACTTATCTCTGTGAGCAGAGGGGTAACTCTGAATAGAATGGGAGGCAGATTTGCCCTAAGGGGTTGCCAGCTTGACTTTTACCTTTAGCTTAGGGATTTGGGGGCCCCAAGATTTATTTTCCTGTCACAACTGCAATAGTATAAGGAAAAATAGAAACAATTCAACCTTGGATATATTTGAGTTGGTGAGTTTGTGGATGAATTTTTGCATTTATTTTTATTTCAGGCAGAGCTGCTATAATATATTGCCAGTGTAGTAAATACTTTATTTAAAGGATTTTAAAACAAAAAAATAAAAGCTTTGCAGACTCCACCATCTGTGCTTTGAGCCGGAATTCTCATGAAGAGCCTATATTGGTGGAGCTACTCAGCTCTTTAGGGAGGCAGAAAGAGATGAGAAAGGGCTACAGATAATACAGCATGAGGGCAGGATGGAGAAACTATCCTTCTATTTATCCACTGAATGCATGTAGTCATTTGTCAATAAGTGTTCTTCTACACTTATTTACTCATCATCAACATTTATTTAGATTAGCTCCCAAAAGGCAAAAAGGCACGTAATTAATTTGCTTAATGTAGTGCCTAGCATGATGGCATGGCTACATATCTGTTTCAGCAATAATTAAAAAGATTTTTTCCTTTGCCAGTAATTCTTATTTAATCAAGCCAAAATTAATTTATGTACCGGAGAACTACTCTATGGCTTTCATTTTAAAAAACCACAGATGATTTTAATCTCTTTTCTGCAAATATCCCAAAAGAATGACAATGCTGTTTTCATAAATCTTAGTCAAATGCAATTCAACTACTATCCCTAGGTTAATTTTATAACTGTAAAGAGTGTGTGTGCATAAGAACAAAGACTGATTAGGACCTGGAAAAAATGAGAGAGGGAGAGAGAGACTGATGTAATGATATGTGATTTTTTTTGTTGTTCTTTTCTGATTCCCAGTATTGCTTCCTGAACAATACTTTTTTAATAAACTTAGAAACAAAAAAACAAATCACCTCAGAACCTCTGAGACAAGGCTATGAACTGGCAGCTGTTTTTTTTGAGACATCATGGAAGAAATGACATTCTGTGCATCTTCTCTTTTAAACCTTCACCTTTGAACTTAAATAATCCCTAGTTGAGATCATGGGTGTTTTCCTCCCATGTTTCTTTCTTCGTGTTTTACCAACTTACTTTTTTTTTTTTTTTGGAGACGGAGTCTTGCTCTGTCATTTAGGCTGGAGTGCAGTGGCGTGATGTCGGCTCACTGCAACCTCTGCCTCCCAGGTTCAAGTGATTCTCCTGCCTCAGCCCCCTGAGTAGCTGGGACTACGGGGGACTACAGGCATACACCACCAAGCCTGGCTAATCTTTGTATTTTTGGTAGAGATGGGGTTTCACCATCTTGGCCAGGATGGTCTTGAACTCCTGACCTCATGATCCACCTGCCTCGGCCTCCCAAAGTGCTGGGATTACAGGCATGAGCCACTGCACTTGGCCTTACCAGCTTACTTATATTTAGCATAAAAGCTGGAGAAAGCAATAGGGACAGGAGGCAGGGAAATTCTGGGCAGAAGAGGGCAGTCCCCAGCAAAGGCCTCACTCTGAAGCCTGGATCCATGGCCCAAAGTGAGAACATGCATTCTTGTTTTCCCACTCAAATGTTGCCTTTTCCAAAACCACCCATGGCCCCCCTGCCACCCATCCTGTGCCCATAAAAACCCCAGGCTCCAACAGCAGAGAGAGGAGAAGCACCTGGACATTGGAGAGAAGCAGCTTGACTTCAGAGGGATGGCTTGACAGTGTTACCTTGGGGAGGAGTCTGGCCAGGGATGGCCAGACTCTGGGAGAAGATGATCCTGCTCCATCCCCTTTTCAGCTCCCCTCCATTGAAAGCCACGTTCATCAGCAATAAAATCCTCCATATTCACCACCCTTCAATTTGTTCATGTGACCTGATTATTCCTGGACACCAAACAAGAGCTTGGATGCCATGGGTGAGGATGCTAAAGGCTATCACACTGACCGTCTGCTCTCGGTAGACAGCAACCGTCTCACACGAAAAGGCAGAGGGCCCACTGAACTGTTAACACTTAAGCCGTCTGTGGCTGGCAAAAGCTAAAAGAGTGCTGACTAAAACACACGCTCTCTGAGGCTTCAGGGGTAGTGGGCACCCACTAGACACTGCCTCAGGACTCCACACACAGTTTGCTCAGGCTGATGCCCAGAAGCCCTCACCCCCAGCTCCCGCACCTGCTCACCTGTGGACTCCCTTCTGCAAGGGATGAAGTGCAATGGGTCCAAGTGAGTGGAGTTTGCCCCCGCCAGTGCCAAAGCGGCCAGCTAGATCTAGCATCCGTGCACTCCAGTTCCTACCTGCAAAGGTGTCTGGGAAATTTCCTGCTTCAAAAGCACAGGCAGCTTTCTTGGAAATGAGATAATGTGATCTCATTTTAAAGTTGAGGACATCAAGGCTCAGAGGTGATTAGAGGCATTAGAAGGGACTTCTGAAGGCAGCTAATCTAACCCTTGAAAATAGGAGAAGTTAAAGTTATGGCCCAGGTTCCACACCTCACAATTGGTGGAACCAGGCTTGAGCCTGCTTGCCTAATACCAGTGTCTTTCCCAAGCTTCCCAAGCATCTGCTTGAAATCACCTTGCCTGTGGTGGGAAGGAAGCCCAAGAATGGTGTCCTGTGTCCATTGCTGAGGCTTTGGGGGTCCAGGTACTTAGTTTACTGGGAATTCCTTGTTGGCCCTGCTGAAGTCCTTCCTGCTACACCGTTCAGGGAAATTGTTGATCTTGTCAACCTGAAATAATCAAAAGGATCAGAATCCAGTTTTAAAGAGTTTATTCAAGCAAAAAGCTGGTAATGGCCATCCAAGAAACATGGACTCCGAGAAATGGAGTCAGTGCTTCGAAGTTAAAAGTTAAGTACTTGTTTCTATACAGCAAACAAAGAAGTTTAGTAGGATTAGAGTATTTTCTACACAAGGCTGGTTTATGAGTGACAAAAATTTAATTTGTTTTCTTTTCCATACAGCTTTTCATTTCCTTTCCAATTTAAAAGCAAGTTTAACATTCCATCCTAGATCGTGTGCTAACTATGAAGACTTTGTGTGAAAGAGGAAAGAGGGAGGCTAATCTATAATGAAGATCCACACTTAGAGAGAAAGGGTCTTCCCTGGCACCCTTTAGTCATTTACAACATTTTACCAAACAATGTAGTTAAGGAAAAGGCTAATCTATAATCAGAGAAACAAAGGTTACAGCTGCCTATTTATGTAACTCAGGTTCCATAATCACATTCCCTTAAGGCTCAAAATAAAGTTTCAACAGCTGAGATTTTGAATTATTTATTTTCATAATCTCCACCTTTCTTAGTTCTGGGAGTGGCCTTACCAGGTGGGCCTGGCCTGCGTAATCCCAGAAGGGCAGTTCTTCCTAGCAGCCTTTGGCTTTGAGGACCTCTCCATAATCCTTAATCCAGTCCAAGGTTCTGACTCTGTTAATGGGTAAAGAAAGGTTATGCCCTATGAGACTCTGACCTCTTCTTGGGACCTGGAAAATCTTCTGGTGATTTTCTTCATCCTGAATCTGCTGTTTCTAAACTGCTTGAGACCAAGATAAAGCACACCAATTTACAAGGCATAACTCCTAGGTGAGGTCATTCACTAGCCATTTCTTTTCTTTTCTTTTCTTTTCTTTTTTTTTTTTGGAGACGGAGTGTCTCTCTGTCTCCCATTCTGGAGTGCAGTGGCGCGATCTCGGCTCACTGCAAGCTCTGCCTCCTGGGTTCACGCCACTCTCCTGCCTCAGCCTCCCGAGTAGCCAGGACTACAGGCACCTGCCACAGCATCCAGCTAACTTTTTGTTATTTTTAGTCGAGGCGGGGTTTCACCATGTTAACCAGGATGGTCTTGATCTCCTGACCTCATGATCTGCCCGCCTCGGCCTCCCAAAGCGCTGGGATTCCAGGTGTGAGCCACTGCACCCGGCCTCTCACTAGCCATTTCTTGTATTTGAGGGTCTCAGGGTGACATCTCTGAATATCCCAACTTCATTTCCAGCGCTAGATTGGTATTTCTATTCTTCTTTTTAGAAAGAAAGAGAGAAAGGGGCAAGAGAGAGGGAGAGAAAGAAAAAGAAGGAAGGAAAGAAGGAAGGAAGGAAGGAAGCAAGGAAGGAAGGGAGGGAGGGAGGGAGGAAGGAAGGAAAATAGAAATATTGGAGTACAATTTGTGGCACTCAATTTCAAGAACAAGCTTGAAAAACGCTAGAAAGTTGTAATTGCCAAATACAGTAACCTGCTTGCCATGCATGTCGCCTTTTATTGCTTTCAAGCTACTATACCTGACAGCTCTTTTATTTCTCCCTTTAAAAAAATCCTATATCTGGCTAAAGGCTGAAAAATAGCAAGTGCATATCTTTCTAATGACCCTACATTAATTTAGCATAGAGATAATTAGAGGCACAGTTAATCATTAGTAATATAAGCCCTGAGATTGGGGCACATGGGCTGCTTTTGCTATTCAACAGAGTCCTTGTGTGGCTAGTTTTTGAGCACAGACACATCTTTATTTTTTACACACTGAGCTTTCTTTGACATACAAGCCAAAAATTTACTTGAAGCAACCTGAATAGTATGAGAGAGAATGTTTGTTTGTTTTTTAAAGTCCTGGGAATTACAGAGTATTAGGGCATAATATGGGTATGTTTATATAGAACAGCTGAACACAGGCAGTTTATAAAGCAGAAAGTGAGCACATCATGCTTTTTAAATTTACTTAAAATATTTTGAATTCTTGGTATTCTTATCCATTCAAGAGTCTCTATCACTAGGGTTGTAAAGTAGAAACCAAATAGCATTGATAATAGGGTTTTGTTTCATCTTTGTCTTAGCTACAATTTGGGAAATGTTTATGTGTGTATGTGTATATGTTTGTTCCAATAATGATTTAAAATTGTGTATTCACAATGCAGTAGTGTGTAAACACTACTGAATCACCAGAAATGCATCCAGTAGTGTATGCACAAAATAGAAATCAAGGCAAAGGTAGAATATTTAGAGAAATAAAATTAAGCTAAGGATAAGGTTAGTACACAAAATGCATCTTGTGAGGTTCATCTATTTGGTCTACTAGTGGGCATGGGAAGGATGCCTGAATTTAAATGAAAATTCTAGTACTGATTATAATTCACATATTCTTTCATTGCCTTAGAGTTTTTAATTGTGCCCAAATAAGTCTCGGTATTCATAAACTAATAGCTTGAGTTTGTAGATTCACATATCCAGTGATATCCTCCTTGAATCTTTCTGCCATTTAGTCATTTTACTTCCAAGTATCATGACATCCAACAGAGGCTGATGAAGGAAAAATGATGCAAAAGTCATGCCATTTCCTTTTTTGCCTTAAAATAAGGGTGTGTGTATTGGGAGAAGGAAAGGGTAAAGCGGTTAGATGTTATTAGAAATACTTGGAAGATAATTAAGAAGAAATAAAAATTTGTGATTTTTAGTTATCAAAGTCATCATTAAATTGTGTTATCCATACAACTGGAGGATTTCAATATGGGCAACTTGTTAAGGAAAAGCTTTCAGAGAATGGCAACATTTCTTAATAGTGAACATGTCCCTACACTCACATAATTATAAGACTTCATGTACAAGGTACTCAAGATCAGAAACTTTGTAAAAAGCCTTTTAATCAGATAAACCTGAACATATCATTACCTAGAAATAACTGAAAAGAGTGCAAAACATTAGATAACAGTCATTTGATAATATGGTAAATAAATCAATAGGATATTATATTCCTATTAAAATTATAAAAGTCGCATAAACAGGAAAGATTATACAAATATGCTACAAAATGTACTTATAATAAAAATATGAGAAAAATACAAACTGATATGTAAATATAAAATATGTAAAATAGCCAAGCATGGTGGTTCACACCTGTAATCCCAGTACTTTGGGAAGTCGAGGTGGGCAGATCGCTTGAGGCCAGGAGTTCGAGACCAGCCTGGGAAACCTGATGAACCCCTATTTCTCCAAAAAAAAAAAAAAAAAATAGCTGGACGTGGTGGTGTGCATATAGTCCTAGCTACTGGGAGGTTGAGGTGGCAGGATCGACTGAGCCTGGAAGGTCGAGGCTGCAGTGAGCTGAGATGGCACCACTGCACTCTAGCCTGGGTGACAGAGAGACCCTGTCTTAATAAAAATAATAAAATATGTCAAATATCTCTGCAGGTAGACAAAGGTGGTATGTGAAAGCAAAAGAGCTGTATTGGATTGACTAAGATTTTTTTTTCTCACAGTGTTCTTTAATATTTTGTCATTATAATAAGTATAATTGATGGGGAAGAAATGACAACAAAGCTTTCATGTGTAAAATACTTTTTATAGACTTACTAAATAATGTGTACTTTCTGTTCACTATATTTTAAAATATAACTTCAGTCTAGATTTTACAGACTCATGGGAAATGATCTAAACTATTTTTCTTGCCATTAAAATGTGCATTTGGGGGTATTTTTCCATAGACATGGATACAGGAGAACTCAATAATGTTCCTCTTCCTTCTTTCCAACTCTTATTTTCCTTAGGCATTACCACAGGAGTCTTGGTTCGAGAACACAGCAACCTCTCAACTCTGGAGAAATTCTACTTTGCTTTTCCTGGAGAAATTCTAATGCGGATGCTGAAACTCATCATTTTGCCATTAATTATATCCAGCATGATTACAGGTACCTTGAGAAAACTGATGTTCTCTGTATTAGTCCATTTTCATACTGCTGTAAACAACTTCCTAAGACTGGGTAATTTATAAAGGAAAGAGGTTTAATTGACTCACAGTTCAGCATGGCTCAGAAGGTCTCAGGAAACTTACAATCATGGCAGAAGGCAAAGGGGAAGCAAGACAGCCTTCTTCACAAGGCGGCAGGAAGGAGAAAGGCCAGGCAAAGCAGGAAGAGCCCCTTATAAAACCATAAGATCTCGTGAGAACTCACTCACTATCATGAGAACAGCATGGGAGAAACTGCCACTATGATTGAATTACCTCCACCTGGTCTCTCCCTTGACACGTGGGGATTATGGAGATTACAATTCAAGATGAGATTTGGGTGGGAACACAAAGCCTAACCATGTCATTCTCTATGATTATTTAAAAAGCTTTCACCTAAGTTGTTCTTTTCTAATTATGGGAAAAATTGAAATACATTAGATGCATCTCTCTCTCTCCCCCTCTCCCTCTCCTTCTCCCTCTCCACCTCTCTCCACTTGGAATGTCTATATTTGCTTCTGTGGAAACATTTCACTGTTCTCAACATGGCATTGCTTTGTCATACACTGTGCCTACAGTGCTGTCCACCACTGCTCAAATCTTCATTTGACCAGCATATGATGTCTTGGGAGGAAAATGTCATTTTCAAACATAAACAAAACATTATCTGGGGCATGGAAAAAAAAAGCTTATTTAGTCACTGACATGTTAGCTAGTGTCCTCAGGAAAAATATGATTGTCAATTTTGATCATGTTTTCAGTCATTCACTCATTTATTTCCCAACTGCAGCTGTACTGCCCTCAGCCTCTCAACAGCTGCCTTCAGGGTCTCTCTACTCCTTACCCACTTTCTACTGAAACCCAGAACTTGCTATGTATCTGCCCTACATATTTGCTATGGGGACCAGCAGTCAAATTCTGTGAGAAGGGTTTAAATATGGATGTGCACCACATTTGAAAGGCCCAGTATTTTTAAAACTTGTGACACAGTTGCATTTGGAAATGACTTTTCCCATATTGATCATTATATTGCAGGGTTCCTTTGAAGAGGAAGCTTCCTTAGGTAGATAGAGATGAATTTGGTTTACAAAAATATCATTTGTCTGGGTGTGATAAGTTTATCTGCATTGCACAGTTTCTTGTACTTAACTCTGGCAATTGGTAAAACGTGGCATGACAGTAGCTGGTGCTGTTAGCTTGAAAATCAAGGTTTTATGTAAACACGCAATTAGATGTCATGACATGTCCCCTTCTAGAACATTTTTCTTCACTGCCACTGTAAAGACCTGGGACTGGCCCTGGTAGAGTACTGGACATTGGTCAGGGGAAGAGAAGGTGGGGGTCAGGATCTGCTGCATTCAGGAACTGCATTGCTTGAAGAGCTGTCACATTTGGCCTTTGAATTTCCCAACTGCCAAACTCCAACCAGACTAGAGTCCCTTGGGAACTTTGTCCTTAAATGGTCTTGATGTTCTCGGCTTATGAGAAACCTAAAGAGAGCATTTAATTATTTTTATATGAATGTATTTAATTATGTTTGGAAATGCCTGGTTCCTTTTAACCCTAGCAGCCTGACTGACACAGCAGCAGACCAATTATTTGTCCCAAATAATATTTATTTGTTTAAATTGTCATAAGCATTTAAAATTGGAAAGATTTCATGTAAATATCCAAATTTCTGGCTTTCTCTGAAAAAAAAAAAAAAAATGAAGATCTGGGAACACTGGCCCAATATTCCCACCTACCAACAGTGGTCTGAAACCAAGAGACAACTACTTCATTTAGTTGGAGCAAATGCATTTAAGAATGCTATAGTCTTCACAACTCCCTGTTGCCCAATACCTTGTCCACTTCACTCTTACGTTACCTGCCTGGCCGCTATAAGGATTGTAGTTATAACCCTTAGAATCTTCTCCATATCAAAGATTCTTTAAAAAAAATTTTTTTTAAACATGGGGTCTTCCTATGTTGCCCTGGCTGGTCTCGAATTTCTGGGCTCAAGAAATCCGCCCACCTCAACCTCCCAAAGTGCTGGGATTATGGGTGTGAGCCACCACACTCAGCCAAAGATTCCTAATCTTTTCTTGGGCTCCTTTGAGAACACAATGCAAGCTTTGGACTTCCTTTCAAGAAAAATCTTCACAATTGTACATGTATATACTGTATTTTGCATGCAATTGCACAAGGTGCATAAACTACCTGATGAGCAATACTATTTAACTCATGTATCTATGAGGGGAAGTATAGAAGATTGATCCAAATTATGCATCAAACCCAAAACTTGAGGTAAAATAGGTTTTAGAAGAAAAGGTAAAAATACATGTATGAATATACTGATTCTGTAATATCAGATGTTTGAAAAATACATGCCACTCTTGGCAGTCAATAAGTGAGTTTTGTTTTGGTTTGGTTTGGTTTTTTTTCTGGGAAGCATATCCTTTGGCCAGAGGCCAGAAGCCAGAAACAGGTACTTCCTCTAGTGAGATTTTTGCAGTCTGGATGTTTTGTGTGTTAGCTCAGTCTTGTAAATAATCTAGGAAAATAATTTACAACTCAGCATTCCACTGACATAGCCCAGCTACTTTTGAAGCTATAGCATGGGTCAAGTCGTTTCTCCACTTTTCCTCCACCAAACCCGCAGCAGCCAGTCAAGAACTAGAGACAGCGAGCAAAACCACCACCCCATCTTTTGATTTGGAGCAATGAAATAGTCAAAGATTCCAGGGATATGAACAAAGCAGGGTGGGGACAATGATGGCATATCCATGCTTTAAATTGTCATATTAGAGAGGAAAAGCAACAAGACTAGTGTTGGCACAGTTATAGGAAAGTAAGTTCATTCATACACTTTCAGTTACCTTATAAATTGGAAGAAACTTTCTGGAGGACAGTTTGGAGCATGTTCTGATCTCTTCACCCAGTAATTGTGTTTCTCAGAATTGATCATAAAGAAATAATCAGAGATATGTTCAAATTCCTAAGTACAAGGATATTCATGGTAACATTTTTTTGTAATGGTGATAAATTATAAGCAACCTAAATGTATACAAATGTATATTGTATACATATGTATACATAGTATACAAATTTTCATACTAAGCAACTGTTAAAAACTTGTTTTAGAACCATATTTAATTACATGTGAAAACATTCCCAATACAGTATAAAATGGGAAAATAAAATTACACAACAGGATAGTGTGTACAATCCAAATTTTATTAAAATGTATATACATTTTTAAAAGTTGTGATCAAAACCAAAAGGTTAACATCCGGAAAGTAAGAAAACATGATCCATTGTGCTTTCTTTACATTTTCAACTGAACATGTGTTTTTGTTTGGTTTGTATTTTTAATAAAAGAGATGGGGATGGATTCTGCCCTGAGCTCCTCCAATTTTGCCTCTGGTCGCTTCTCTGCCCCATCTCTGCTCCCTTCCCCTGCCAGCTCAGTGCCACCTTTACCTGGTACACAGCTCCTTCCTCCAAACTCTGAAGTAGTCCTCAGCCTCCCCACCCAGAAGATGGCCATGGAAAACACACAGGAAGGGCCATTTCACATCGCAAATGTCCTCATAAATCCAGCAGGCTGGTAGCTTAATGTATACAGTTATTAGGCCGAAGGAGGATGCAGGTGGGAAGCTGGGGAGGGTTGAATGAGTCCCCTAAGGATATGTAAATCAGAAGCAGAAACACAGCTGGAACTCAGACCCGAGATTAATAATCTGTGCTCCTGCAGAAAGGAAACTCTCTTGCCAAATTAACAGGTAGAAAAAATTCTGCCATCAAAAGCCTCTGGTGAGATTTCAAAAAACACTTTATAGCTTTTCTAAAAAACAGGAAGAACCCCTTTTTATGTAATAAGGTTAAGAAGTCATATTTACCAGGGAAATTTGAATACAGACTGTCTATTAGATGGTATCAATAAATTGTTAATGATTTTGTTAGAGATGGTAATGGCATATAGTTGTATAAGAAAATGTCCTTACTTTTTAAATGCATATATGAAATGACATAATGTCTCAAAGTTACTTTAAAACAGAAAAAAAAAATGGCACAGTCAATATAAACTCAAGACATTTTCAGAGACAGTCATTGTGGGTACTAATAGAATCCTACCCATAAATTACATTGTGAAGAACGCGCTCCTGCCATGCTGAGGAATATCTGTGTTTGGGGTCTGCTAACATTTAGGCTTGTAAGCTGTATTTATATCAAACCACCAGAGAAATAACAGGAAATAGCTTATGAATATGCTGAGAATTGTGGCTCTGGAAAAATCCTGGTCCAGGTCTCACCAGCCAGTGAGTCTAAATTCAGGTCACATTTTCTTTAATACTTCCCAAAACTAAATTATGATGATTGGAGCCTCCTATGACCGGCACAGGAACAGAACAGCACCTCCAGTCCCACTCCCAGAGGTCCCCTGAGCATCCTTCCTGGATGCTCGTAACTTTGCTCAGGAAGAGGTTCCAGCTCTAACACTTTAGCCTCTGCCACCCCCGCCTGGGCCAGAAGCACTCCAGTGGGCACAGCTGCGCCTCCTGGTGTCTGCTGTGGCTGCCACTACCCCTGTGACCTAAGGAGTTCCCCTCTTTGCTCCTCCATCCTAAGACAGGGACAGAAGCTTAATTCTCCAAAGTGTAGCTGAGACCACACTGCTACTCAGGACATAATCTTTGCTAAAGGTAACCAAAAGCAGATGAAACACCAATGGTGACATCCAGCTGCTCCCTGAAGGGGCTCCCAGGGTCCCTTAACAGAGATGCCCCTCTGCTTAGCTGCCAGCTTGCCTTCAGGAGGCTGGAGTTCATCTCTCCACTAAAGGTGTTCCAAGCTTTCCTGCACCCCAGATCCCAGAACCTGACACCAGGTTCTAAGAAGGAAAAATTCCACTAGCACACAGGCCATCCTGTCCTGACCTGGAGTGACCTCTTCCTGGGATGCTTGCCATTATGGAATATCCACTTCAGAGAAAACCCCCCTCACAGCCACAGGGGGTAGCCTTTCCTCGTGGACCCCATCAGGAGCCTTCAGTAGATTCCATACCATAGTACCTGCTGGGTTATTGCAACCACCCTGCTTGTAGAACGTGGGAGTCTGTCCAGGTCAGGCTGGGCCAAGTCCATGCCAGTTCCTGTGCACATTTCTTCCTCCAGAGCAAGGAGAAGCTCATTCCTAACCATTCCTGTGATGTCGCAGCTCTGGATTTCCTATAAACACCTGCTCAAACAAGGGCACACACAGCTCCTTAAGAAACAGCACCAGTTTGCAGCTCAGTGGATGTCAAGCCAAGCAGATATCAAGCCAAGAAAAATCCCTCCTTTCCCTCCTCTCTCCCCCAGGCCACTGAGTGTGAGTCCTAGTACTCATTCTGCTTCCTGGACAAGTCACATTACTAAACACTAGACGTCAGGAGAAAATATTTGTGTTTTGTTTATCAATATCTTTCAGTTTCCACCAGACACTGGTTGGGTGATTGGATTTACAATTGAGGAGCTTCTCCAAAGATAAATTTAACACTCTACCCTTGGAAGATTAAAAAAAAAAAAAGTTCCAGACTTTTAGATAATTGTTACTCCAGCTTTCACATTAGGATTTCAAAATTTTAGGGCTTGACCTCAACCATAAGATCAGAGGTTTTCTACTACTTTTTGTTGGGAGACGGTGTAAGACAGGGTCTCATTCTGTGGCCCAGGCTGTAATGCAGTGGTACCATTATAGTTCACTGCAGCCTTGAACTCCTGGACTCAAGCTATCCTTCCACCTAAGTCTTCCTAGTGGCTGGGACTACAGGTGGTGCACACCACCATGCCTGACTAATTCTTACTTTTGTAGCAATAGGGTCTTGATATATTGCCAGGGCTGGTCTGAAACCCCTGGCCTCAAGTGATCCTCCCACCTCAGCTTCCCAAATTGCTGGGATTACAGGAATGAGCCACCACACCTGCCCTACTTTTTAACCAAGTAAAAAAGTTCAAAGCCTTATAAAACCTTAGGTATATTCGGTATTTATTAAACAACAGCCAGATGTAGAATACATATGTGAGTTGGTTGCCTTTCAAGCAAGGTTTTTCTATAAAGGGCCCAATAGTAAATGTTCTAGGTTTTATAGGCCCTGTGTATTTTGCCCAACTACCCAACTCTGTTTGTCCTGGGAGAGTAGCCACGGACAGTATGTAAATGATTGAGGGTGACTGTGTGCCAACAAAACATTCATTTACAAAAACAGGAGGCCAGCCAGGAGCTGACCCCTGCCCAGCTAGACTCTGACACTCCAGATACAAGCTAGTTGAGGTTGAATCCAGGTAATAAAATAAACTACTACATCTGGCAATGAGTATGAATGCACTGAAGAGACTGAAGAATAGAGGATGAGCAGAATAAAGTGCAGTTGGTGATAGTCTTAGAACACCTTATTTGTAAACTCAGGCTTTACAGCAGATGACACACTTAAATATTTGGAGCTGAGGAAGGCTTTTTTTTAAAGGCTATGTATTTATTTACTCAGAGGCAGCTGTGTATCTGGAAACAGTCCCACATCCTCCTATGAAAAGAACCATGCCACGTGCCTCCCCGAGACAAGGTTCAGTTTTATTCAGCTAACATTTGTTAACTCCAGCTGCATGAAAACAGACTAATAGAAAACCACATATAAGAGGGTGAGGGCCTACCACTCACATGGTCACAGAGCTGAGGTCATCTGATAGTCAGGTCCAGGAGTCCCTCGTTAGCAAGAATTGTAAGACTTGAAGACGCACATCACTTTGTTGTACGACTTGCTATTAAATATAAGCTACTGTTCATAAATGTAGGTGGCTAAGAGCATTTAATGTCAATTTTAGCTATGGGGGAGGAGTATGCATTCTTTTCTTGAAACATTGGTGGTCCGTTATACAGTTTAGTTTCTATGAAAATTGCCATTCGAGGTGGTTTATAAACTTAAAACTCCAGGCAGGAAGACAAGGTTGTTGCCTAAGACTGTACAGTCTGAGAGTGAACTTCTTGCCTCATTTGCAACATCTGGAACAAGTGGGCTCTTCCTGCACTTTAAGTGCTCCTTTCCCTAAGATTATCAAGAAATTTGTGTTGAGTTAAAATACAGCTGTTGAAACCAAAGGACTTACTGCATCAGTTTGATCTGTGTAATGCCTGGCCTCCAAAGACAAAACAACCACATAGTGTATAAGGAAGAGTTCCCATAATGAACATGTCATTTGCAAGTAATAAAATGAATAGTGGCAAGAGATAAATATGCCCTGCTTTAGTCTTTCCCTGAGACTGAAGCCCAGAGAATCAACCATGCATGAGCCTTCTTTCTGACTAAACAGGTACTAGACTTGTTCATAGCTCTGTTCAGCTGTAAGATAACCTGATTTTATTATTTAAAAAGGGATTCTAAGGACCTTCTATATACTGGATGCATGGACCTGGGAGACCATTCGTTCATTTATTTATTCATTCATTCCATCTTTAATGAGCCAGGCTCTGCTAGACACACAACGTGTAAAATTAAGTCTTATCTCAGAAAGAAAGAGTACATTTCAATGCTGTGTGATAAGCACTTTCTGGGAATGAGGACAGCACAGGGGACATTAGAAGGAGCCATTTTGAAGGAAGCATAAAAATCAAGTGAATGGATGAGGGTGGGTATTCCAGGCAGAAGAAAATAGCATCTTTGTCCTCCCAAAATAGCATCTTGGGAGGACAGTGAGACTGGAAGTGGAATGCTGGAAACGTGGGGAAGAGGAATGGGATGGAAGGGGTGAGCACAACAGTTTATTGGCCTTGTGTGCCTTGCCAAGGGGACTGGACTTGAGCCTGTAGGCGAGGGAAGCAATTCTAGCAGTGACTCCCACCTGTGCCATTCTCTACAGAGGGACACCTGAACAAGTATCTATCCTAGAGGGGCAGGAGAGTCTAGTGGTTAAGAGCACAGACAGGAGCCACACTGCCTCGGTTTGAATCCTGGTTCTGCCGTGGATTAGCTGTGAAACCTTGGATTTTACTTAACTTGTCCTCGGTTTTAAAATATGAACAATAATAATGTTTCATAGCACATCTAGAATGCTATACAATTTTTTTACTTACTCTTTTTTGTCTGAGACCTTCAGAAGTTCCTACAAAGTACCTGAACTGGCAGCAGAATCTACAGGGCCAATATTAGAATTGAGCTACGCAGATATGAACACACTGAATGCATTCATTCTGGAAATGAGAACAATATAAAAAGACTTGCTCTGCCATCAGTTTGTAAAGTTCACCAGCATGTAAGAAGCTTTTGCCTAGAAGTCCGAGATACCAATTTTATGAATAAAGAGAAGCAAAGAGACAGCTCAGTCATATTTAGGTTGTGGCAAAAACCCAGAAAAGTCTCACCGAGCCATTTGCTAGCTGCTGCTGTCAGAGCATTCATATGGACTTTGGAAAAGAATAGCTGAGTTCCTCAGATTCTTCGAGGTGTGTTTAATGCTTTCACTGGACAATAAGTTCAGGGAATCAAAAAGTTCATGGAGTCTTCTGAAAAACTGGTCCTAACTACAAATACCACCGTGTTCCACAGTAATGAAAAAAATGCTAAAACAGCTCCTGGACTGCTAAAACCAGGACACAGTCCATCACTTCTTTTTTTTTTTTTTTTTTAGACAGAGTCTCACTCTGTTGCCCAGGCTGGAGTGCAGTGGTGCGATCTCAGCTCATTTGCAACCTCCACCTCCTGGGTTCAAGAGATTCTCCTGCCTCAGCCTCCCAAGTAGCTGGGACTATAGGTGTGTACCACCACCCCCGGCTAATTTTTGTATTTTTAGTAGAGAAGAGGTTTCACCAGGTTGGCCAGGCTGGGTCTTGAACTCCTGACCTCAAGTGATCCACTTGCCTCAGCCTCCCAAAGTGTTGGGATTACAGGTGTGAACCACTGCGCCTGGAGAGCCCACTGCTTTTTGATGCATGTTTTGAACTTCAAATGTGGACCAGCTGACAGAGGCTTCAAGGGGACCTTTAGCTGATTCTGCTTAAGGACCAGTTTATTTTGTTAACATCACCAAATAGCCTAGAGTGGAGATATTACCTATTTTAAGAGAGTTCTTAATGTCTCTGAGAAAAGTAGATGTGATAGGTGACACATGCACGGAAAGCTTTTGCATGCTCCCCTTTGCCTCTTCCTTTCCCTTTGAACATCCAGGGAGTACTAATCAAGGCTGCAGAGATTTCCCTATGCCCTGGATTAACAAAGTAAGATCATATCCTGCTTTGTTTTCCCTGGGGAATAAAAGGAACATTTTGGAATTTAAAAATTGTGAACCTGTTTATTTAATCCTCGTAGCAGCCCTATGAAGTCGTCAAGTAGGTGGGACCTTAACTCCATCTTTAGAGATAAGGAAACAGGAGGTTGAAGACAGATTAAGCCACTTTTTCAAGATCACACAGATCATAAGGGCAGCAGCTGGAACTGGCAAGTTTTGTTCTGGCAGCACTCTGCTGCCAAGGGGCCAGAGCCTGGGAGAGGGATCCAGGGCAGGCAGCCATACTTAAATAACTGTTATTCATTCAATCAACATGTTTATTGAGCATCTCCTATGTGCTGGGCACTGAGTATACATTCGTGAACAAGCAGATATCTAGGTCTCCTGCCTTCGTGGAGCTTAAAACCTAGCAAGAAAGAGATGTAAAATAATGAACCAATGATAAAAATTGTTGAGACAGGATGCCAAGCAAGGAAATCAGGACACCCTGGTTTAGGCTGGATAATCGGGGAAGGATTCTGAGGAAAGAATTTAAAAGCCAGATGAAGAGTGAGGAAGAGCACTCCAGGCAAAGGGAAGAGCTTGTGCAAAGGCCTTGGGGTGGGAAGGAGCTTGGTCTGATCCAGAAGAGGCTGAAGGAGAGGATGAGACAGGAAGATGGCACGAGACGGGGCTGGAGAGGCAGGCAGGTGTCTCCCCTGCAAGGCCTGTTGGCCAAGGTAAGGATTTTCTTTACCTTCAGTGCCATTGAAGGGTTATCCTGATGTATAAAATGACCTGATTTATGTTTTTAAAAGATCTCTTTAGTGACTGTGTAGTGAAGGAATGAATCAGTTAATGCTTGTTGAATGCTTTCCATTTGCTCAGTGACGTGCATCATCTTTATCATTTATTCAGTAACCATGGAGGCTATTTACTACGAACACACTGTGTCCTGGGCACTGTATTAGGCCTGTTATACATTGTTTCTAATCCTCACAACAGCTATGCAAGCTGAGGTTGGTTGTTCACTTTGCTCCTCACAATTAACCTAAAGGTGATAGAGGCATTTCAGATCCTCCAATTTATAGATGGAGAAGCTGAGTCTGGGAGGAGGCTGGGATTTGAGCCCAGTCTGTCCCACCAAAGCCCATGCCTTCTCTCTGCACAGGTGGCCTCTCTGCTGGTGACAGAGACAGGAGTCATCCACATGGCGAGTTTTAACTCCTATGCAACAGTGAGTTTCTTGGATGTGGTGTTCACTTATAATGGCGTAACACCGCCAAATGCCAGACCTAAAAGAACTTCCAATAAGGGACTGAATTTTGATACCTTAACAGCAATGTGGAGAGATTGTCACGAAAGCTTTGTTCTCAGTGGGTGGTTGCTTAATCAGAGAGCTCTAGGAGGAGTCTTTTGCCCTCGGATGTTTATTTTTAAAACATGCTATTGTTTAGCCAGGCAACTGCTTCCTTTGGAGTGTTTTTGTAAAAAGTTCAGATGATTACTGCTTTGGCTGGGAGCCAACACCCTTGCTCATCAGAGCCTTCTCCTGAGGTGAAAAAAGCAAATAAATGCCTTTTCCTAAAATAAAGAGCTAGCAGGTGCCCCTGACTTCCAAGGACAACTGGGGATTTTATCCCTGTTTCTAGGCCACAGCCCAGCCTCAAAACTGTCCCAGGTTCTAATGGACAACTCTGGGCTCACAAGGAACTGGAACCGTGCTCTTCTTTTTCTGCCCAGTTCAGATGCCACCTGTTCCATCAAGCCTCTCCTGGTCATCTCAATCTGGTGACAGCTCAGGCTCCTCTGAAAACCCACAGTACCTAGTCTCTGCACCAGGGCTTCACAAAACATCTAGTTTTTCAACTGGATGGAGCAAATCCAGTTGTTAAAATTTCTGATCTGTTACAGATCAATAACCTTCATAAACCATAGTTAGAGCAAATTACTAGAAAAATTATATTAAAAATAGACATATGAAATACTAGCCCTATTTTTTTTTTTTTTTTTTTTTTTTTTTTGGAGGGGGTGGGGATGGAATTTCACTCTTGTTGCCCAGGCTGGAGTGCAGTGGCATGATATGGGCTCAATGCAACCTGCACCTCCCAGGTTCAAGAGATTCTCCTGCCTCAGCCTCCTGAGTAGCTGGGATTACAGATGCACGCCACCACGCCCAGCAAATTTGTGTGTGTGTGTGTGTGTGTTTTAAGTAGAGATGTGGTTTCACCATGTTGGCCAAGCTGGTCTCAAGCTCCTGACCTCAGGTGATCCACCTGCCTGGGACTCCCAAAGTGCTGGGATTACAGGCGTGAGCCACTACGCCCGGCCCCTATTTTTTATTATTACATTCAACAGAAATAAAGTTACTGTCCAATTACTATAAACATTTTAAATACTCACTGCTGATTTCTGTGCAGATGCCATCACACCTGCTTGGTTCCCTCTCATTTATCACCTCCTATAGGACAGCTTTCAGCTCCCAGGAGAAACGAGTTCTGATAGTGAACTGTAAAGCAAGGGGGTCCTTTAGACCTTGCCAGCCACCAAAGATGGGCTGAGAGCAAGAAACACAGGTGGCCATTGAGAGTGAAAACTCAGAAATAAAGTACAAATGAGGTTTTACTTGTCTGGGACTAAGGTGGGCCTGCTCTCTGATGTCCCGCCAGTAAGAGTCTAGTGCTTGGATTCTCATTCTCACAGTCAACATTCATTGAGCTAGACCACAAGTTCTCACCAAGACAATATTGTCCCCAAGGTAGCAAAAGCTGTTTTTATTTGGTGGTGGTGAGTTGGGGGAGAAAATCTTACTTGTTTTATGTAAAAAATACATGTATCATTTACTATATACATTTACTATATACACAGTTTGTGGTTTTAGAATTTCACAGGGGTGGTGATTAGGAAAAAGGCTTTGGGGGGTGGGTTGCACAATAGCAACAACAAAACAAGGTTGAAAAAGACTAAGATGTTACATATGTTCCCCTGTGGAGTCTTTTATGGCGAAAAGTGTTCTCGTTGGCTGCCCTGGGAACCAAACTAAACCACCATGTATAAGTGGTTTCTAAGGAGACTACCTGCTGAGTTCCAAGTTTCAAACCCACAAGTGGATCTTTGAAATGGGGTCATTTGTAAGGAGAGGATTACTTGTAAAAAATGCAGCTCTTTCTGTCCTGTAGAAAGCTTCAAGTACAAACATTCGTAGAGCACCTTATTTAAGGCACCGGGGGCCCAGTGAACAATAAGCTTCAGGCCTTAGAGCAATACAGTCAGTGCAGTAGATAGAACTACGTGCCAGGAGATTTGGGCTTAGCATCTTCCTTTCCCCTGCCCATGCTTGCAAGGCAAAGAACTTTTCCTGAATTTGATAATAGAGTTAAGCTATAGTTTGTTCATTCAACATTGTTGAGTACGCACTAAATGCTAAACACTGGTAGGGTCTAGAGACATTGGGTTGTCTAATAGGATAGCCATTAGCCACGTGTGGCTACTTAAATTGAGATTAATTAAAATTGGCTAGGTGTGGTGGCTTACACCTATAATCCTAGCAATTTGGGAGGCCAAGGTGGGAGGATCATTTGATTTCAGGAGTTCAAGACCAGCCTGGGCAACATAGTGAGACCTCATCTTTAAAATTTAAAAAAAAAAAAAAATTAAATAAATATATATTAACTAAAATGAAAACTCAGTTCGTCAGTCACACTAGCCACTTTCCAAGTGCTTGCTAACCATGTGCACTTTGTGGCTACTGCAGGGGACAGCACAAAAACAGAACCTTTCTGTCAGGAAGCTCTACTGGGCAGCGCTAGTCTAGAATTTTGTAGCACATGGATAGAGTCAATATGGAATAGTGGTTAAGAATATGGCCTTTGAGGTAAAACGTAGATTGGAATCCCAGCTCTACCACTCACCTTACCAGCTTTATGATTATATGGTACTTAGCCTTTCTGAGCTACAGTTTTGTCCTCTGTAAAATGGGCGTAATAATGCCTGCCTCCCTGGGTTATAATGAGAATTAAAGATGATGCATTAACATGCAGTCAGTATAGTGTTTATTGTCATTATCATTATTTGTATTATAATTATCATCCTCATCATTATTGATATTAGTGGCAGGTGGGGTGTTTACAACCATCCAGACAGACATTTTATGGTCATTAAGTTCTGTAATGTTCCTATTTACAGAGGTTTTCAAAGATTAGGCTGTTTCCCTGTATCTGTTCTCTCCCTCTATAGTGGTCACCACTCTTATCCCCAACAATGCATTATAAATCATGCAAGAGCCTGGACTTGGGGGCCAGCTCTGCCCCCATATTGATGACTAGAGAGGTAGAGGGTAACTATACAGTGGTAACTGTACAGAGGTAGAGGTAACTATACAGTGCAGAGAAGTATAATTGTTGATTTGAGTAAATATCTGATATATCCGGGAAAACGGTAGGATGGAGGTAGATTAGAGGAATGGAAAACAAAGGACCGTGCGAAAGTTACTGCAAGATAGTTGCTGTGCTCCAGGACAGAGGGGAAGCTGGATGTCTACTTGGGGATGTATTTGTTTAAGATATTTTCACCAAGATCTCATTATTATCAAGCCTTTTATTGCCAGCTGAGTCCTGGAGTACAAGCAGAGGCACCAGCCCATGGCCAAATCATTAAGACAAATTAAGACATATTAACATATGCTGGAAACAATTACCCACATAGATTTAATTTGTTTCACTGCTGGAAGAAAATCCTGAAAGAGCACCAAATACACCTCCAAGAACAGCTCTTTAACCGCTCTGTGACTCTCACTTGTCAGCACTTTAGGGGCTGGAATCTGCTTAAATTAGACATCTACCAAAGAAGGACAATATATCTGAAAATAGATCCCATATTAGGGCTACAGATGAGTTACTTGGAGTCTGTTAAGGTGGTGATTCTTTTTGTTTCTTTTTAACCTATGATTTTTGTTTGAAATAATTATTATAGTTATCAAAACGATATACTGAGCTCTAAAATGAAATAGGCACATATTTTATAATCATATAATATACTTAGCAAGCTTACATATTTGCATTATGATTTGCTCTTTAAGAGACCTAAACTAAACATGAGATAGTGAATTTGTTTCTAAATTTTGGCCTTCAATCTCTCTTGACTTTTTTGTTGTTGCTTGCCTAATTGTTACCTTTCGTTGTCTTACTGTGAGGAAAAGAAAGACTCTTCAACACAGCAAACTGCATTTTTCTCAAATCAAATAAAATCTATCATAAAAATTATTCTAGAATGTGACTATTGCAGTATGCCCATTATATGGCAATTGCACAATCTTTTCCCAGAGGTTGATGAATGGCCCCTTAACAACATTCTGGGGTGGCTGCTACAGAGGCCAGAGCACCTTCTCTCAAAATATTAACTTCCAAAGGAGCAATCAACAGCCAGAGAAATGGTGTGTTTAGAGTGAGAAATGACTTGTTCTGTCGTCATAATGGTGATCACTTCCTTGCAGATTTTTCCTGTACATCAAATATGTATGATTATATATGAGAAGCATAATCCCCCAGTCACTTAAAAAAAATGGATAGGCCTTTTAGTGTGGGAAATGAACATAAAAGTTACCTATGCATGCTGATAGCCATACAGGTTTACTGCCTTTCCCTTGGGGTTGCCTTGTGACAACTTCTTCCTTTTTCCTGCTACCCTGTACCTTAGGCTTTGCAAATGGTTATGGGACAACTCATGTGTGCTGAATATGCAAAATCATTTTCTATAATGATCCTTTGACTCAAAATATGACCCTCATTTTGGAAATCAGGCTGGGTAGTGTCTGAAACCTCCAATGACAGCTTGCTGAAAGATGATTCCGTTGTTTCTCAACTTGGCCCATTTCCCACGTCCAAGTCCAATTGGAGAACGGCTTTTGACTCCATTTATATGAGCATCTTTGACAGAGAGCAAGGGTTTCTGGCAAGCAGGGATGCCTGCCTTCCACCTCTAATCCAGCTGTCCTTGACACTCCAGACAGCCCTTTCAAATCTGGGCAACACTTAGTCATATTACTGGTAGCCAAGAACCATTTGAAGTGAGATCTAACCAAATGATCGTAAGTCTCTGACATTACCTGTGCCCTGGGAAATTATTTATTAATATCTTTCCTCTTTCAAATAGAAATTTTAAGATGTCTCACAATAAAAGCTATACACAATAAGGTTGTTTACACAGAAGCAATTTGAAAATCATGAAAAGAGGAAGGAAACACACTAACCAGAATGGATAATGACATTACTGTGAATTTGGCCCCAGGACCATTTAAAGATCCAGCAATAAGTGGATCATTAAATACATTCTGGTATAGCCACATGACAGATTATTGAGCCATTAAAATTATCCTCAGGGTGAGTTTGTAACAATGAGGGAAAATGCTTACAACTACAATATTAAGAAGAGAGAGGGTTCAAAACTATAAAATTCTCTCAGCTGTTTACAAAAAATTGAGAAAAATATTAGAAGAAAATTCACCAGAATATTAACTTGGTTGATGAGATGATGTGATTTTTGTTGTCATCTTTACCTTTTCTCCTTTTTCAGATAGTTATAATGAATGTATATTACTTTTATAATTGTATATAAACATTATTTTTTCCAGTTGAGCCTAAGCTTCCTGGAAAGGGCAGAAAGGAAAACTATCATGAGTTATATGATTTCTCAAGTGTTAAAAAAAAAAAAAAAAAAAAAAAAACTATCTCAGGCCAGGTATGATGACTCACACCTGTAATCCCAGCACTTTGGGAGGCTAAGGTGGCGGATCACCTGAGGTCGGGAGTTTGAGACAAGCCTGGCCAACATGGTGAAAGCTCATCTCTACGAACAATACTAAAATTAGCTGGGCATGGTGGTGTGCACCTGTAATCCCAGCTACTCGGGAAGCTGAGGCGGGAGACTCGCTTGAACCCGGGAGGCGGAGGTTGTAGTGAGCCAAGATCACACTACTGCACTCCAGCCTGGGTGACAGAGTAAGACTCTGTCTCAAAACAAACAAACAACAACAACAACAACAAAACGATCTCAGATCTTCAAGATAAACTTTTCCTAGATAACTGAATTCCAAAGGAGGTTTATCATAAGGGATGTTGAATGATATAATACAAATCTTGGTAAAGTTCTTACTGCAAATGTGGGAGGGGGACTCCTTATGATCATTTTCTGACCAACTCCAAGAAGATCTGAAGGCAGGGCACTCCTGGAGGTCAAGGCTGTGGGAAGCTGCCTGCAGGGGAACTTGCACCTGACTGGGCTTCCCTCTTTTACATCTGTTTGGAATTTTGAAGTGTTGCTTTTGCCGATTGCATGTTATTGCCCATTGTCTGTAGATGAGAACACCTCTCAGCTCTTTATTGCACACCTTGAGGATTAAATTGCGGGAAACCTGTCTTTTAAAATTAATGTAATTTGGTTTCTGTCTCGCCCTTCAGGTGTTGCTGCACTGGATTCCAACGTATCTGGAAAAATTGGTCTACGTGCTGTCGTGTATTATTTCTGTACCACTCTCATTGCTGTTATTCTAGGTAATATTTATTTCTGAATCCTTATTCCTCTATGTAATGGTAATTTTTTTTCATTCAAAAAGTAGTTGGTGGCCAGACGCGGTGGCTCAGGCCTGTAATCCCAGCACTCTGGGAGGCTGAGGTGAGCAGATCCCTTGAGGTCAGGAGTTTGAGACCAGCCTGGCCAACATGAAAACCTGTTTCTACTAAAAGTACAAAAATATTAGCTGGGCATGGTAACATGCACCTGTAGTCCTAGCTACTTGGGAAGCTGAGGCAGGAGAATCACTTGAACCTGGCAGACAGACTTCAAAGGGAAAACTTTATGGTACTTTGACAATACTACTTTCTGATTAAAAAAAAAAAATTGTGTGTTAAGAAAAGCTCAACTATTTTAAAAATATATTTTTTTTAAATTAAAAAGAGACGTGGGGAGTCTTGCTATGTTGCCCAGGCTGGTCTTGAACTCTTGGGCTCAAGGGATCTGCCTGCCTCAGCCTCCCAAAGTGCTGAGATTACAGGCATGAGCCACGGTGCCTGACCCTAACTACTTTTTTTTTTTTCGAGAAGGAGTCTCACTCTTGTCACCCAGGCTGGAGTGCAGTGGCATGATCTTGGCTTACTGCAACCTCTGCCTCCTGGGTTCAAACGATTCTCCTGCCTCAGCCTCCCGAGTAGCTGGGATTACAGGTGCACACCACCATGCCCAGCTAATTTTTGTACTTTTTTAGTAGAGACAGGGTTTCGCCATGTTGGCTAGGCTGGTCTCAAACTCCTGACCTCAGGTTATCCACCTGCCTTGGCCTCCCAAAGTGTTGAGATTACAAGCGTGAGCCACCGTGCCCAGCCACTTACATAATTCTTAAAGTGGATAATTGGTCTATAATAGTGAAGTTGAGTATAATTATAAAATATTTCCAGAAATATAGCATTTTAGTGCATTTCACATAGTAACAAGAGCTAACAGCTATCCTTGTTAAGCTATCCTTGTTAAGGATAAATCCCACTTGTAAGAGGGAGAAAATTCTAGTAAGGGAGTAGCTGCTCTTATACCTTTAGCATGGTTTTTTGAAGAATGCTTGGTCTTTGTAACCCTGAGTGACATTTTAAGAAGAATGTCCAGAGGGGGAAGACAGAAAGAGCATGTACTCAGATGTGGCAGCAGCTCGGCCCTTGTAGCCCTGCTTCAATAAGCTGATAAGAAGAGGTGGGATGTGGTGAGGCTTTAATGGTATTAGGCCAAGGGACCCAGGAGAGCCTGAACTCTGCCATAAAACAAAACCACATCATCTCATGAGTTTCCTGAGGAAGACAGACACAGAGAAAAAATAGCAATGAGAAGCAAGATCCTGCTCTCTTATTAGCTGGAGGCATATAGCCCTTCTACAACCCTGAGAGAGGAAAAGAGTGAGCAATGCCCACTCATGGCCCCTTATTGCCCAGCAACTCCTCCCACTAGCAAAACGGACCCATTCAGCATACCAGAGCCCTACCCCTTGGATTACCATTGCCTCCTCTTGAGGGAGGAGCAATAAGGAGCATAAGGACCTTTTTCTTCTTCACTTCCCTCCAGTCAAACACCCTCCAATGTCTTGGTCTCTTCTACAGCCTCCCACCTTGGCTTGGACACTCAAGTGACAGGAACCCATTACTTACCAAGGCCACAATGGTGATGTCAGATGCTCTGCCATGTAGACAGTTCTTCCTTACAGAGAGATGAACCTTCTCTCCCTATAACTCCCATCTATTTGTCCTCATTCCACCCCTGGAACAGCATTTTCCCACATGACTGCTTTCGAGATACTTGAAGACCTATGGTGTGGAAGGAAGGCAAGGCTGGTTTTGTATTATCAGGAGGATAACCAGCATCTGTGGGTAAAAGTTGCAGAAAGACATCAGATGCATTCTCTGGGCTGGAAAATGGATCATCCTTACCCTAACACCTTCCTAGGCTGATCTTGTAAGTTCAAGAAAAAGAATATTCTCATCAGCAGGTGTTTCCAGAAGCAATTCTGGGATGCAGCCCCTTCATTTTAAACACACATGCACACACACACATGCACGCAAGCACACGGAGTTCTTTCTGCTTACTCATTTAAATGGAAGAGTAATTAAAGTGGTTGCTGAGATTCCAGAGGAGGCTCAGCATTTTGGCTGGACCTCGGGGTCCTCCCCATCACACTATTGCCTGGTATAACCATGCCCACTGTTCTAAAGGTACTAGCTGTGCCAGGTGCCCTGGAAGGTTCCTAATGCTCTGTGGACACTGTTCTTGGCCACAGGTATTGTGCTGGTGGTGAGCATTAAGCCTGGTGTCACCCAGAAAGTGGCTGAAATCGACAGGACAGGCAGCACCCCTGAAGTCAGTACGGTGGATGCCATGTTAGATCTCATCAGGTGAGTGTCTTGCCACAAGGTGGCTTCAAGGACATGCAACCCTATAGTAGCACAAGGCCTTGTACGTGGTTTAATATTCTGCTGTTACTCTATTGAAATTTTTAATAACTTTTGAATTATTGTGCACTTTCATTTTGCTCAGGAACCCACAAATTACATAGCCAGTACTGCTTGCCAAGTCTTGGTTCCAAGAGGGAAGAGAAGAAACAGGCTTCTGAATCAGGATTTAGGATGAACAGAAGTGCAGATACATGTTCCAGAGAGATGCTGGGATGGATTGGTAGTCAGTTCTGAAGCGCACTTAGATAAATCCATTTTTTAATTGTACAGGAGAAACTCTCTTATTGAAAGCAACCAGAGCTGTAAATAGGTCAGTCAATAAAAAATACCAATTAAAGCAGAGACTCGTAAAAAAGGACATAAGATACACATTACATATTTTGTTTTCACTTAACACTTAGTGCATTTATTCACCAATTGTTTGACATAAAGTCAAGGTCTTTTCTTCAAGTTTGTTAGCTCATGGTAATTTCTTAAAGTTTCTGTTGCGTATACAGCCCTTATAAATGTATCATCTGCAAGTTCCAGATAAAGTTTCTGTAGAACAGAGCACCAAAACCTTTGGACATTGCAAAGAAAGCTGAGTGTAAATCTTTCCAGTTTTTCTTTTTAATTTCAATAATCTTCCCATACCTAATCTAACCATAAAAATCTTAGTCACTGGCCTTTACTGAGTTTCCAGGCATGTGGCTTAGATTTTATAGAAACCATACCTTCCTTTTTATGCTCCTATTTCACTGGTTTACATAATATGAAATTCAGTAATTATGATGATATTTGCAACTGGTATAAAGAATTTGGGAACAAATACAATGAACCCATGGTAAGTGTATTAGTCCATTTTCACACTGCTATAAAGAACTACCTGGGACTGGGTAATTTATAATGGAAAGAGGTTTGATTGACTCACAGTTCCGCATGGCTGGGGAGGCCTCAAGAAACTTAAAATCATGGCAAAGGCAGGGAAGCAAGGCACGTCTTACATGGCTGCAGGAGAGAGAGCAAGGCCAAAGGGAGAAGTGCCATACACTTTCAAACAACTAAATCTTGTGAGAACTCACTCATGATCACAGGAATAGCATGGGAGAAACCACCCACCATGATCCAATCACCTCCCATGAGGCCCCTCCCCTGACATGTGGGGATTACAATTTGACATGAGATTTGGGTGGGGACACAGAGCCAAACCATATCAGTAAGCATACAACGTCATTGATGAAAACAGAAATGTTCAGAATATTAAAGAATAAATAGTCTCTTGACTGTGAGTGTCCATTTTACCAAGGAGAGCAAGCATGTCAGTTACTCAGTGAATCAGTTAAGTGATAGTTGATTAGGAGAGCTTTCTATACTTGGGTGAAGCGCTGCAGGAAAAAAGAAATCTCAATACATGAAGTATTCTGCAAAGGAGAGGCCAGAAGAGAAACCAGAGTACTAGTTTTATATTATACTCATTTCTACCAATATATTAGGTATGACAAAACAATACTTTTTGCCCTAACATAATACTGCCTTTCATGTCTCCAACAGGAATATGTTCCCTGAGAATCTTGTCCAGGCCTGTTTTCAGCAGGTAATATTAATTACTTGTGCTCTTAAGTTGCTACCCTCTTCCCATTATCAATTAAAAAATGTTTTTTTCTGCTGTGATTCAAGAAATGGAATTAGCCCCGCAAAAATGGCAGCAGGACGTACACCTGTGACTGGCCGAGTTTAAGGTGATGTCTCTATTTTGTATCTAGCCTTTCTGGCTCACAGTAAGGTGCATGCCACAATTTACACTGCTTCCTCTTCCTTTATGCTTTTCCCCCCAAAAGGGCTCAAATGGTACAAGTCAGAAATCTGTCAAATAATGAGTATTTTAAAATGTGGCCTCCAGTACCTATTTTTGGAGAACCATGGTATATTTGTATAGAAGTTTAAACTTTCTACAGAAAAAAGGTAGCTCTTTATCTCCTCTTTGCTTTTCCTCTGGTATTAGAACCCAGGATCTAACCCTCCTGGTGTGGTCCACATCTGGGTTCACAGTCTTCTCCTTAATCATTGTGTCCCAGACAGGTGTGGAAGCTCAACCTGTAATCCCAGCACTTTGGGAGGCCAAGGTGGGAGATCCCTTGAGCTCAGGAGTTCCAGACTAGCCTTGGCAACATGGCAAGACCATGTCTCTAAAAAGAAATAATAAAAAAATCATTGCATCCCCATTGCTGGAGCTCTACAACGTAGTGTATCAAAGCCATGATTTTTTTTCTATAGGAAAATTGAACAATCTCTTCACTCCATTTACTTCAAGGCTTTCCCTCCTATTTATTTAGGTGCTTTAAGACAGCTGAGTCCATCACAAACTGCTGTATTCATTTACATAAGTTACATGAACAGAGGCTTCTGTGTATACCAACAAAAATGGCAACTCTGTTGCTCTCTGCAGACCTCCACGAGGGACAGAACCTCCTCTATTACAGCGGGGCCTTTGCAAATCAGTCACAGTGGTTGTTTGTAAGGTTCTCGGTGTTGGCAGAGCCTTGTAGGGGGAACATTTATGCCTGGTGTAATAATATACTCACTCCTTCTTAAACCCCCATGTGGAAGCTCCACAGAACCAAACAGGGCTGAAAGAAGAGAATTCAACAGCAGTATCACTGAATAGCCCTAAGGGGACTGTTGATTTTGGAACAACCACATTGTTAAACCTTTCTTGATGCTTATTAAAGTCGTGGTGATGTTATCAAAGTGATGAAGTGTTTTTGCTCAAATTAAAAATAATTTATTAATTAATAAAAACAAAAATGATTGACAGGAATCCTTACAGAGACTGTCTCTGAAAGCACCTGCAGATCAAGCCTGTACTTTCTTTTGTATTATTCCTCCATCAACTTGTCGCTTATTGTGAAAGTGAAGGAACATTTTGACATAAGTGAATGGTGATTGTGGGAGTCAGGGGTTTACATTTCTGCCTTGCTTTTAGTTCCAAAACCTGATGGGAGGTACCATTGACAACTGGAGCCAACAGAGGCATTGGAGGTAGATCCCTTCAGTGGCACTTGTTTGACCAAAATAACATGTTCCTGTGATTTAGTCTCAAAAGCTTAAAAAACATTTTGTTTGCTTGTCCTTGATTTTCTCCAACGTGCAGTACAAAACTAAGCGTGAAGAAGTGAAGCCTCCCAGAGATCCAGAGACGAACATGACAGAAGAGTCCTTCACAGCTGTCATGACAACTGCTATTTCCAAGGTACCATTCTTGTTTCCTGTTCCTCTTCCCCAGGAGACAGGCACTGACTCATGACCAAGTAGGAAATACAGTCAATCCTCGTCATTCACAGAATCTGCATTTGTGAATTCACCTACTTGCTAAAATTTATTTGTGACCCCAAAATCCACACTTATGGGGCTTTCGTGGTCATCCACAGGTACATAAAAAGCAGCAAAATATTTGAGTCACCCGACAGGCACGTTCCCAGCTAAGGTGAACAAAGTTGTGCTCTGCTTTCTTGCTTTGATTCTCATACTGGAAACAAGTGTCCATTTTGCAGTGTGTTTAGTATCATCTTTTTTGCATTTTTGTGATTTTCCTTGCTGATTTTGCTGTTTAAAATAGACCAGGCAGGGTTCAGTGACTCACGTCTGTAATCCCAGCACGTTGGGATACCGAGGTGGGAGGATCACTTGAGCCCAGGAGTTCCAGACCAGTCTGCACAACATAGTGACACTTCACCTCTAAAAAAATGAAAAATAGCCGGGTATGATGGTGCACACCTATAGTCCCAGCTACTTGGGAGGCTGAAGTAGGAGGATCGCTTGTTTAGGGATGTCAAGGCTACAGTGAACCATGATTGAATCACTGCACTTCAGCCTGGATAGCAGAGACCCTGTGTCAAAAAATAAAAAAGGACCAGGCTGGGTATGGTGGCTCACACTTGTAATCCCAGTACTTGGGAGGCCAAGACAGGTGGATCACTTGAGGCCAGGAGTTTGAGACTGGCCTGGGAAACATAGTGAGACCCCATGTCTACAAAACATCTTAATATAACCCAGGTGTGGTGGCACATGCCTGTAGTCCCAGATACTTGAGAGGCTGAGGCAGGAGGATCATTTGAGCTATGATTGCACAACTGCACTCCAGCCTGGGTGACAGGGCAAGACTCTTGTTTCAAAAAAAGTAAGCATCATGTTGAAGTGGTCTCCAGGGTTCCTAAGCACAAGATGTTCCTAAGGCATTTGATGTGCCTTAGGGAGAAAATTTGTGCTTTAGAAAAGCTTCATTCAGGAATGAGTTATAGTGCTGTTGGCTGTGAGGTCAATATTAATAAATCAACAATCTATATGAAACAAGGTGTCTGTAAAAGAAATACAACAATGTTATATATTGATTGTTTGCTGAAAAGGATGTGTCCAAGGTTCCCAGAAACATAACCCTGCATTTCCCCCAGGAGCAACGGTTCAGTATTTGCTAATGCAGTGTTCATGGGCACTTTACAAAACATAATTACCAGGAATAGAGAGAATCGACCACAAAGAGCAAATAAATGAGCCCTGTTGCCTCTTCCTCTCCGGGTCTGCTTACAGTAGAGCTGGCCATCTCTAGGAACTGCTGTAGATTTGTCAGATACATAAGCATGAAATGCAGGTCCACAATTCCTAGTCAGAATCTCTCTGCCCAGATGTAATTCGGAGTTCAGAGTTTCTCAGACTTTAGAACGGCCATGTGGTGTATGTACTGCATATTATGCAACCTTCGTAAGTGAGAAGGGCAACAACATGCCAGAATCAACCACATCAATGTTTTTATAACAAACTCATAAATATTCTGCCAAGGAGAGAAATGAACCCTTAGTAGCCAGTAGCCTCATCTCAGTTTAGGATAGGTTTTGCTGCCAAAAGAGTTTGCTATAAACTTATCAATAAAATCCACATGCTTTGAGAGCTTTGGGGATTTCAGAATTGGAGATCAGAATGTGTGGGCCTGCAGTGGTATCTTTGTAAGCCTGTAGTGATTTCTCCTGAATGTTCTCTCAACTTCACACAGGAAGGAATGATTTAAGGAGAAAAGGAGTATTCATTAGACTTAAGAATTCAAATTAAATAAACTACCATTGGCTCCCTGCTTCCTACTGCAGAAAGCCTTAACTCCTCTGACCGGGTTCAGAGGCGCTGCGTGACCTGGCTTCTCTCTAGTTTTCACAACTTACTTCCAGTGGGCGCCTCTCTTCTTTCCAGATCCACTTCCTCCATCACTCTTTATTCTTGCCTTTTGATGTTGTTCCATAAATATTTTCTGAGCACCCTCCATACCCCAGGCCCTGCTGGGCACTGGGATTATAATGGTGAAAAGACAGACGCCAGGCCTCTGTCCTCATACAAAGAATGATGAGTATTACAATCAGGAAGAGTGGGATGTTTGGGGGGCATTCAACAAGGGTTGTTAAATTAGTCTGGAGGCCGTAATGAATGAGCAAGAATTATTCAAGCAGGGTACAAAGGCCTAGTGCATGATCATTTTTGCCTTTGCTTGCCATCTTTTTGAAACATGCTTTTTCTCCTGGCTGCTGATTCCTCAGCCATAGTTTTCCCTAACTTCGAAACCCTCATTCATGTCCCACTCTCCATATGACACTTGTATCTCATAGTTTGGGTGCACAATTAATTACATACCATCCTGCTATTATTGGCTCATGCTTCTCACAGTCTTGTCTCTCCAACTGAATCTTTTTTTTTTTTTTTTTTGAGACGGAGTCTCCCTCTGTTGCCCAGGCTGGAGTGCAGTGGCCGGATCTCAGCTCACTGCAAGCTCCACCTCCTGGGTTCACGCCATTCTCCTGCCTCAGCCTCCCGAGTAGCTGGGACTACAGGCGCCCGCCACCTCGCCCGGCTAGTTTTTTGTATTTTTTAGTAGAGACAGGGTTTCACCGTGTTAGCCAGGATGGTCTCGATCTCCTGACCTCATGATCCGCCTGTCTCGGCCTCCCAAAGTGCTGGGATTACAGGCTTGAGCCGCCGCGCCCGGCCATCTCCAACTGAATCTTAAGACCTTATGCTATAGCCATTGCAGTAATACTCTAGCTTTGCCCTAAATATATGTTTGATCATAAGTAAGAAATGACTGGTAGCCCAGTGGCTCCTCAACATAATTTTTTGTTTGTTTGTTTGAGATGGAGTCTTGCTCTATCACCCAGGCTGAATGTAGTGCTGCGACCTTGGCTCACTGCAGCCTCCGGCTCCCAAGTTCAAGCAATTCTCCTGCCTCAGCCTCCCGAGTAGCTGGCATTACAGGCGCCTACCACCATGCCTGGCTAATGTTTGTATTTTTAGTAGAGACGGGGTTTCACCATGTTGGCCAGGCTGGTCTCGAACTCCTAACCTCAGGTGATCCACCTGCTTCAGCCTCCCAAACTGCTGGGATTACAGGTGTGAGCCACCGTGCCTAGCTAACATAATTCTTTACAAACCTAGCTGGCATCACTCAGTTATCTCTCTATAAATCTCAGGCTATTTGTACCCAGGATAGAGTGAAGAAATTAAGCCAGGCATGGTGGCATGCACCTGTAGACCCAGCTACTTGGGAGGCTGAGGTGGGAGGATCACTTGAGCCCTCCTTGAGGAGTCTGAAGCTGCAGTGAGCTATGATCATGCCACTGCACCCCAGCCTGGACAACATGAGACCCTGTTGTTTAAAAAAAAAAAAAAGTAAAAACGAATACATGATTCACAGTAGTAAGTATTTAGCTAATTTTTGTATGTCTAAAATCCTACCAATGATAGACTGGATAAAGAAAATGTATACATATACACCACAGAATGCTATGCTACCATTAAAAAAGAACAAGATCATGTCCTTTGCAAGGGACATGGATGGAGCTGGAGGCCATTATTCTTAGCCAACTAACACAAGAACAGAAAACCAAATACTGCCTGTTCTCACTTATAAGTGGGAGCTAAATGATGAGAACACATGGACACATAGAGGGGAACAACACACACTGGGGCCTTTCAGAGGGAGGAGGGTGGGAGGAGGGAGAGGATCAGGAAAAATAACTAATGGATACTAGGCTTAATACCTGGGTGATGAAATAATCTGTACAACAAACCCCCATGACACACGTTTACCTATGTAACAAACCTGCACATCCTGCACCGCATGTACCCTTGAATATAGAAGTTTAAAAAAAAAAAAAAAAAGAATCCTGGCTGGGCGTGGTGGCTCACACATGTAATCCCAGCACTTCAAGAGGCTGAGGCAGGCAGATCACCTGAGGTCAGGAGTTCGAGACCAGCCTGGCCAACATGGCGAAACCCTGTCTCTACCAAAAATACAAAACATTAACTGGGTGTGGTGGCGGATGCCTGTAATCCCAGCTACTAAGGAGGCTGAGGCAGGAGAATTGCTTGAACCTGGGAGGCGGAGCTTGCAGTGAACTGAGATACCACCACTGCACTCCAGCCTGGGCGACAGAGTGAAACTGTCTCAAAAAAAATAAATAAAATAAATAAATAGGCCAGGCGCGGTGGCTCACGCCTGTAATCCCAGCACTTTGGGAGGCTGAGGTGGGCGGATCACGAGGTCAGGAGATTGAGACCATCCTGGCTAACATGGTGAAACCCCGTCTCTACTAAAAATACAAAAAAATTAGCCAGGCGTGGTGGTGGGCGCCTGTAGTCCCAGCTACTGGGGAGGTTGAGGCAGGAGAATGGCGTGAATCTGGGAGGCGGAGCTTGCAGTGAGCCGAGATCGTGCCACTGCTCTCCAGCCTGGGCAACAGAGAGAGACTCCATCTCTAAATAAATAAATAAATAAATAAATAAATAAATAAATAAATAATCCTATTGGTCATCCAAGACCACAGGCATAAAGAATGTTACTGTGCTTCATTATCAGGGTAAAACAGATGGTAAAAGTGTTCACACTGGTAAGTACTTTGTACTTCCTGCATTATTAATTCCTGTCTTTTTTAAGCAGACTCCAAATGTAGCTAGTAGTTAAAATGACCCTGAAAAGCGCCTTGATTCTAAAATTCATAATAAAAATATAAACCGTTCCAGAATAAGAAATCTTTATAAGAAATATTCAAATATGGACTTGTTGAAAGAAGAGAAAGCATGTTAACTTCGGGGAGCAAGGGTTAAGTTTGTTACATGCATAGGTGTTTTTATTATTGTTTTTATATTTTCTATAGTTTTGTTGACTCTGCCTGGGAGATCACCAGTTTATTATGTTTGGTCATTGTATCTTCTCATTTCCAAACCTGTGCTTTCTAACAAGATTATAATCATGAGTCAATATGTTTTCTTGGTTTTGATCCACAGAACAAAACAAAGGAATACAAAATCATTGGCATGTATTCAGATGGCATAAACGTCCTGGGCTTGATTGTCTTTTGCCTTGTCTTTGGACTTGTCATTGGAAAAATGGGAGAAAAGGGACAAATTCTGGTGGATTTCTTCAATGCTTTGAGTGATGCAACCATGAAAATTGTTCAGATCATCATGTGGTGAGCAGACACTGTTTAATGTCATTTTGCTTCCCCTGACAATTCTGTCCCCTCAAAATTAGAAGAGGTTTTATGTTTCTCAACTGACCTCATGCTAGAGAAGTTGGACATTTAATATTGAGCCCCCAGAGTATTTTGTGGGGGCTTTCGTTGCTGTTGGTTGTTTTTGTTTTTGAGACAGAGTCTCACTCTGTCACTCCAGGCTGGAATGCAGCGGTGCAATCCCGGCTCACTGCAGCCTCAACTTCCTGTGCTCAAGTGATCCTCCCATCTCAGCTACCTGAGTAGCTGGGACTACAAGCATGTACCACCATGCCTGGCTATTTTTTTGTATTTTTTGAAGAGACAGGGTTTTGCCATGTTGCCCAGGCTGATCTCAAACTCTTGGGCTCAAGCAATCTACTCACTTCATCCTCCCAAAATGCTGGGATCCCAAGTGTGAGCCACCACACCCAGCTACCACTAGAGTATTAAATAATTCCACATATTACCCAGGAGTTAGTTCATGAACAAAAGTCTAGCTATCAACCATTGTCTTTTCCCTCAAAGCCTTGCGAGATCATCTTACACCCAGTCAGCCTTCATGTAAGAAGCAATTCTTTAAAAAATGATTAGAAGGAGTTCATTGTATGTGAGAACACAAAGTGCTTTCCCTATTGTGCCCCATGCAAAAGTGAGTTTCAAAATATTTATAACTGGTACAGCATGGGCACTAACCCATCTGAATGAAAGCTGCCATCCGTGAGCATACCAGTGACACCACTTGAGTGTCTGCCCTGTCCCTGGAAATGCCAAAAAGTCCACCTTTCTTAGGAGGCATCTGCCTTACTTACCTCATATTTAATTGGTTCAACATTATTTAATCCAAAGTGTAGATACGGACAGTGATGTCTGACTGTGGTGTAAAGGGTTCAGTAAAAATGGACAGACAGGTCACTTAATACTGCAGAAACCTCAGCTTCATCATCTGTTAAAAAGGATAATAAAACCTACCCCCAGGGATAGGAGAAGTACATTAAATGAAATGATGCACATAAAATACTTTCCCTAACGCAAGATGTAATGAGAGCTCCACAAATAGAGCTATGATGATCACTTCCAGTACTAATACTAATGCCTCTGTTGCTGATACCTGGGAAACAGATGACCATGGCTAGAAAGAGCCGTATTTGTCAGTGAGGATCAAGCTCAAGTGAGATCTGCAGATATGACAATCAGCAGGATATATATGCACTAGGAACATGGCATGAGGTGTGTGCCCTCATCCACAAATTCTGGTGGATTTCTTCAATGCTTTGAGTGATGCAACCATGAAAATTGTTCAGATCATCATGTGGATCTATTCAGATCAACAAGAACCACATGTTCTTGCCAAGTTTGCAAACTATCCTGTGGTAGTTTGGATGGGTAGAATTTAAGGTGCACATAGGTACTGAAAACTAGAGCCAGTATTGTTCACCCAGGACTTGAAACAGCTCTTAGCTTCAATTCTGCATCCCGTGCTCCACCAAGCGAGCATGCCAAGCCGAGGGTGCGCACACTGGCCTGTTCCTTCCCCACCAACCCAGCATGAGAAAACACTTGCTGACGGAATCATGCCTCTGTTGTGCTTCCTTTCCAGTTATATGCCACTGGGTATTTTGTTCCTGATTGCTGGGAAGATCATAGAAGTTGAAGACTGGGAAATATTCCGCAAGCTGGGCCTTTACATGGCCACAGTCCTGACTGGGTATGTCAGACTCAAGAGAAGAGACAGAAAGTTCCTTTAATCCAATAGGATGGCCACTGGGAGGTTGGGTTTCAGTTGGTTAAAACTGGCTTCTCCCCTATGTGCTGGGAAAGATAGGGTTCAGAGATAAGACAGCAGGGGGAGGAGGGCTGCCCTTTAACAGCTATACTGTAGGTGGATCATGCTGTGCTAATTGTCAGCTCTTGGCAGAACAGCCTGGACCAGGCTTTGTCACTGCCTTTATTGGTTATGTTAAAATAATTTTTTAAAACAAGAGAGAAACCCACTTGTAGCCTCCCTTGGCTCTCTCCTGGCCTTCATTTCCTTAAGAATGTAAACTAGCCAGGCAAGTAAGAATAGCCTCCATGCACCTTGAACCTGAAAGAAATTAGCAAGGGCCTAAATGAAATCAGACTTGAGCAAGTAGGAGCAGGATGGCTGTTGGTTCAAAGCAGGGGCTGTTAACCACCACCATGGCCTGCACCATCAGAGTGTCAGAGAGGGTGCCAGGAGAATCTCGAGGCTAGGAGGAATTGTGCGGGCCTTTTTAGAAGCCATTAAACAGGAAGGCAGTAGGGGTTGGGTAGTTTGCATATTTATTATAGCCTAGCTATTGAGGTGGGATAAGATATGAATGGTGCCCCTGGACACCTAGCCAGGGGCAGAATATGTCACATATGCTAAGAAATATAGACTAAGGGAATAAGTAAATATTATTGATTTGACTCCCACAAGTCAATACCTACAAGCACCCAACTTGAGCAATCACCTCACCTATTGGAACTTGATCGTATTGGAGATTTCCAACACAGCACATTTGGTTCTTAATCTGTTTCCCAAAAACACAGCCCTGCCAGCCAACACAGAGGTAGATTTGGTCCCTACAGTGTGAGGACCATGGTGCCAAGGGAGGCGGGACCTCCACCTCACTGGAGGCCACCCTGCTGTAGGGCTGCTGAAACAGGCAGTGCCAGGGATTGTGTCTCAGCAGTGATGTGGCTGGGGTGTTTGAGCTGAGCCATTTCATAACCAAGTTCTGCTGGTTTCTATTCTGTCACCCCAGCTAGGTGTCTAATGGAAAACTAAAAGTCAGTTCCTCATGGTTTTTAGCTACAAGCTCTCTATCAAGAAGATCCTCTCTCCAGACCTCCAGGATCTGTAATTTTGATGACCATTTCCTATTATTTCAAACACACATAACTGATCTGTAGACTGTAAGCTGCCAGTTACGTATATATCTATCTGCCAAATGAGTCTCATTTCTTAAGCCCCCTAGTTCATGTAACCTGTGTATTTCCATGTGAAATAAGGAACAGTTTGAAAAGGCAGGAATAATAAAGAAAAGAAAGTCCATCCCAAATTATGGCTGTGGAATAGCTGAGACTTTTTTCCTTACTGTAAATCTGACTTCCCTCTTAGACAGTGGGTGCCACCAGCAAGACAGCAGCTTGGTGCAAGGAGTGGAGGGGGTAAGGACTGAGCGCTGTGATAAGAGGTATATGAGGTATAGTGTAGTGGTGACATAGAGGGTACAAAGGAAAGAAGGCTCAGCCCTACCTGGGGAAGTGAGGGAAGGCTTCCTGGAGGAAGGGGGATGCCTAGCTGAGTGTTAGAGGAGAAGAATTCAGCAGCAACAGAAGGAAAAAAGGGCATTTTTGTGCATGTGGCAGGAATAGCACACCCAGGGGTGTGGCAGCATGATATAATTCTGTTCTGTGAAGCCTTAAATTTGGATTCAGCTACTGGCTTTGTCATTAACTCTGACAAGATGCTTCATTTGTTGAGTGAGCCTCTACACTCTCATACATGGAATGGGGACGTATATTCCTGCCCTACTCCCATTTCTCATTGGGCCATTATGAAAGTCAATTTTATAAATTAAAAAGATGTTTGATAAAAGGATTAAGTGTGGGGAGGTGGTATTATCTTTGAAACTTTAATTTCTCTTTCTTGTTTACAGGCTTGCAATCCACTCCATTGTTATTCTCCCACTGATATATTTCATAGTCGTACGAAAGAACCCTTTCCGATTTGCCATGGGAATGGCCCAGGCTCTCCTGACAGCTCTCATGATCTCTTCCAGGTAAACAGAAGAGGGGTTTCTGGAAGAAGCCTCCAGACTCAATGTCATCAACTCTCACCTCACTTTACAAAACAGACTCCAGCTTGCGGTTTTTGTAGCTGCCTTTGAGAAATGGCCTCCATATTCTCTGTCCCTGGCCCTGAACACATTGCTTCACGCTGTTGCATATTTCCTGCCCTCTTAGCATGGCCTGCAGCTCAGGAAGGGGTTATGGCATACCTGGGAGCAGCGGTGGGCACAGCACCTTCTGATTCGTGGACCTGCCTAAAGGGCCAACATGCTTTGGATCCTTTCTTTCATTTTGTTTTGTTATTTTCTTTACTTTTCTTGACAAGATTACCCAAAAGGACCCTTTATTTACTTTTTGGAAGAGAGGCATGGCTTCAGGCAGGGACTGAGGACCAGCATTTCTAGACCATAAGTTCCTTTCTCTTTTTATCACACAGTTCAGCAACACTGCCTGTCACCTTCCGCTGTGCTGAAGAAAAGAACCAGGTGGACAAGAGGATCACTCGATTCGTGTTACCCGTTGGTGCAACAATCAACATGGATGGGACCGCGCTCTATGAAGCAGTGGCAGCGGTGTTTATTGCACAGTTGAATGACCTGGATTTGGGCATTGGGCAGATCATCACCATCAGGTGGGGCGTGGTGTCACATTCATTGTCATCGGTGATATGGGGATTACTGACAGTAAAAATGGTCCGTGAAGGGACACCAAGAATGTCCCAGTGATGAATTCTTTTTCTTGATCTACAAAGTACCTTCCCAAGATTAAATACAACTATATCCTGGTATGCAAGATTTCTGCTTCGGGGTCTGGGTAGCCAAAGCCATCACCTGTGCTCGGTTTACTGAAGCCAGTAGGATCTAGGCACAGGCCAGCACAAAGACTCAAGGCTGAGTAAGGGCCAGTCCCTGCTTTCAAAAGATCCCTGCTAGATTGGGATGCACATATCCAAATGAATGCTGAAGACCCTGATGAGGGATGTAAGAGAACTCTGTATGGTGTTCACAGAGGACTCCAGAGAGGGAAGGGCTGGTTCTAGCTGTGAAGGTGAAGGATGGCTTCCCAGAGGAGGGGAACATTTAGCTGAATCTTAAAAGAATAGGAATTTAGCAGGCAAAGGAAGAAGCTAAGAGCATCTGGGGTGGCAGAAATAGCTTGTGATGCAGCCATAGGCTAGTTACAGCATACAGATTTCTTGCTATGGCTGGCATAAAGGATACAATGTGGAGAACATAAAGGAATGAGGAGACAGGGGTCATGTCATGAAAGGTTTTGTACGAAAAGTTTGTGGAAAGTTCTTAGATGCTTTGTCACATTGTGGACATATTTGCATTTTATTTATTTATTTATTTATTTATTTATGTTATGCTTTGAGATGGAATTTTGCTCTGTTGCCCAGGCTGGAGTGCAGTGGCACGATCTTGGCTCACTGCAACCTCCACCTCCTGGGTTTAAGCAATTCTCCTGCCTCAGCGTCCTGAGTAACTGGGACTATAGACATGCACCACCACACCTGGCTAATTTTTGAATTTTTAGTAGAAATGGGTTTCACCATGTTGGCCAGGCTGGTCTTGAACTCCTGACCTCAGGTGATCCGCCCACCTCAGGCTCCCAAAGTGCTGGGATTATAGGTGTGAGCCACCGCGCCTGGCAGATTTGCCTTTTACAATGATAACTGGCAATATGGCAGATGTATTGGATGGGAGCAGGGACCAAATCTAGGAAACCAGTTAGGAGACCATTGCAGAAGTCCAGGCAGGGTATTAGAAGGCACTGACACTGAGGTTGGAGAAGAGCTAATGAATGGAAGAAGCATCAGCTGGATTCAGGGTGAAAAGCAAGGGAATGCTAGGATGACTCCCAGGATTGGTACATGATTCCAAATTGGGGGGTGGGGCTTACCAGAACAGGAACTAGTGTAAGAGAAGCACATATAGGTAGGAAAGATAAATAGTTAATACTTTTTGACACACTGAATTTGAAATGCCTTTAAGACTTCTAGGTGGACACATGCAATGAGAAATACAGGTCTGGCTGAAGATACAGACATCAGGGACATGAGCTTAATGATGGTCTTCAAATGTATGAGTCACAAGTTATTGCTTGTATTGGAATCACAGCTACATCATGATTAGCTGTGATCTTGGGCAAGTGACTTGAATTTTTAAGCTCCTGTTTTCTCATCTGTAAAATGAGTAATAGTACCTACAACTTATTCAAATAGTGGCAATTAAGTAAGATGCATATAAAATGCTTATAACTGTGCCTATGTAGTGAGCACTCAGTGAATGTTGAAAGTGGATGACATGACGTAGGGAGAGTTTGTAGAGAAGAGAAGGAGATTAAGGACTGAGGCTTGGAAAATCCTAATACTAGAAGCAGGTAGAGAAGGGAAAACCCAAGAGGCAGAGGGAGAAGGACAGAGAGATGGGAGGGAAGCCAGTAAACCTTGGTATCATGGAAACCCAGAAAAGAGAGATTTTCAAGGGTGAAATGGTCCACAGAGTCAGATGCTGCAGAGAATTCTAATGAAATGAGGATAGAAATTGTCTGCCCAAGTAGATGGTAGAACTGTCATAAGTGGATTTTGCCAGATTTGTTTCTCTAGGACAGCACTGTTTAATACGGTAACCACTAGCCATGTGGCCCACTGAATTGGATAGCACAGACATAGAATGGTTTCATCATTGCAGAAAGTTATTTTGGATAGCGCTATGTTAGAGTAATAGGCTGGGATTAGAGTTAACCTGAAGACTTTTGTTCAGTTTAGAATGGAAGTTTAAGACTAAACTGGTCCCTAGGCCTGCTCAAGGTTGAATCTGAACTCTTTAGAGTTAATTCATTCTTGTATCCCCAGCCTAAACATAAATTCTAGGCATAAAATCAGAGTTTGTTAACTAACAATGTTCTAACACAATGCATTTTTTAAATCCTCCCCACCCCTAAATCGCGAAGTATTTCTGTTGGCTGAAGACAAGTGCAAAATACACCATTTGGCACACCAGCTGGAGAACTATCCCAATGCCGTGTAATCTATAAAAAAGTGTTAGTGGCTAAAGAAGCCTGTGCCAAAGAGATTGAGTAAAGTCATGTAATTATAACAGCAGAGAGTATGTCAAAATTGAAACCTTGAGTCATGCCTGAGAAAGTTTCTGCTCCACAACCACCCCTGTGCTTCCAACAGTTGTTACTTTTACATTTCCAAGGGTTTTTTCCCACTTCCCTCACCCTGGCATGTGGAACCCAGTCTTCACTGAACTGATTTCCAAGGAGTGGTTTATGAGGTGCCAATTCTTTTGTGTATTTGCCACTTTATGATGAAATCCCTCCCTCTTTTTTGGTTATAAGTTTTCTAGATCCTTCTAATCATTTTTTAACCTCACTGCCAGAGGAATGAACGCTGGGCCTAGAGGCTAGTCAATTCACATTAAAGCCTCTCTCCCTACTCTCTGGTGTGTTCTTAAATCAGATTTGCTGGTAACTACTGGCCCAGAACCAATAACAACTGTGAGACCCAAAGTAATCATTCGCTTAAAATTTAAAATCCTCACTGGCTCTACATGGGAAATAATAAAGGTTGGTTTTACTTGACAGTTACCGTTATAGTTCACGTAACTAACGGTTAAAGAGATTTTTAGACCCAAAGTATATTTCTGTGGACTGGATGTCAAAGAAACATAGGTACTATCTACCCAAAACATACCCTTTTGTGGCTTTATCATAATACTCAAAGGTTACAACTGATTGAAAATTGGTGTGAGTACACGTGTCAAAATGAAAAAAAAAAAAAAAAGGATAAATTGTCTTATAAAAATAATTAGGGCCAGAAGCGGTGGCTTACACCTGTAATCCCAGCACTTTAGGAGACCTAAGTGGGTGAATCGGTTGAGTCCAGGAGTTCGAGACCAGCCTGGGCAACATGGTAAAACCCCATGTTTACCAAAAATATTCTAAAAAAGAAAAATTAGCCAGGTATGGTGGCATGTGCCTGTAGTTCCAGCTACTCAGGAGGCTGAAGTGAGTGGACTGCTTGAGCCTGGGAGGCAGAGGTTGCAGTGAACTGAGATGGCACCACTGCACTCTAGCTTAGGCAACAAAGTGAGATCCCACATCAAAAAAAAAAGAAAAGAAAAGAAAAAGAAAAAAGAAAGAAAAGTAAAGCTAATCATACAGCAGGGCGCAGAGGCTCACACTTGTAATACCAGCACTTGAAGAGGCCAAGGCAGGCAGATCACTTTAGCCCAGGAGTTCAAGACCAGCCTGAGCAACATGGCGAAGCCCCACATCTCTACAAAAAATGCAAAAATTAGCCAGGTGTTGTGGAGCGCACCTGTGGTTCCAGCAACTCAGGAGGCGGAGGCAAGAAGATCACTTGAGCCCAATAGGTGGAGGCTGCAGTGAGCTGTGATCATGCCACTGTACTCCAGCCTGGGCGACAGAGTGAGACCTTGTCTCTGGGGGAAAAAAAAAAAAAAAATATATATATATATATATATATATATATACACACACACACATATATATATATATACACATATATATATATATAAAATAAAGAAGAAAGATAATTATAGGATTTGGGGCCCAGAAAGAGCAGAGAGGAAAAAAGGTAGCAGTAGTAATAGTAGTAGTAGTTGTTGTTATAATAGTTGCTGTTCTGGTTGCTGCAGTAGCAGTAGTAGAACACTAATTGAACAAAATGCTTTTCTTTTCCTGGTAAGCACTGCCACTATCATCATGGTAATTAAAGTACATTCCAACATGACTTTTAATGTAACTACATTTGAAATGTCTCAGTGTTGTTATCTAATGGAGTATATGAAAAAGTTATTGCTGGTGTGTAATAAACTCTCCATAATTTAATAAAAAAAAAACAAAAAAACAAAAAAACAAAAAATAATACCAGTGGTGGCAGCGACAATAGCAATAGACGAAGCATTAGCAGCAACTACTGCTGTTGCAGAAGTAGCAGCAGAAATGGCACATTTTTAATCTTCTTATTTGTTTTTTGTTTTACTTTAAGCTCTGGGATACATGTGCAGAACATGCAGGTTTGTTACATAGCTATACATGTGGAAATGGCATGTTTTTAAGCATCTACAAGTGCTATACCAGATGCCTTACATGTATTAACCTCATTTAATCTTCCCAGCAGCTTGTAGTAGACATACTGTCCCCATCTTACAGGCAAGGAATTGAGATTCAGAGAAGTAACTTGCCTAAAGAAATGCCATCAGTGAAATGGTACAGCCTAAAGTACATCACCCAGGTGTGTCTGACACTAAAACCTGTGTTCCCTCCAAGTCACAACCCATCCTTCAACCCGTTTAGAGAGCCAAGTCCAGTGGCTGGTCCTAAAACTAGGCCTCAGTGTGAGGAAAGAACTTTGTGCCACTGATATTTATGTTTTCTTCTGTGGAAATCCTCTAACTCAAAGTAGAATATGTTCAAGCAGCAGGAGTAGGTTTTTATATTATTTTCTCCCATCTGAAGGTTCATAGTTCTGAGTTTCAGACCAATGCCAGTCAAACAGCCGTAGTCTAGCAAGCAAGGTCAAGGCTCAAGGACAGAGTTTTCTTGGAGTAAATGAATTTTGAGTTTCAAGCCCAGCCTCAGGCTATAGCAACATGGATAACTGTGACACCTCAGGGTTTCCAAGAGGGAGCAGCTGGCATGGATACAAATCACTTCTGACAAAGAAAACCTGTTGATGCATTCCATTTAAATTTTTTTCAACCAGCATTAAAATAATCTTCGGCTTTCCAAAGAGTGATTATGTCAGAAGAGATCCAAAGGGTTATAGAGGCCAGAAACCTTTGAGACTGAGGCCTGAAACCTTTGGAGTAATTGGTACAGCCCCAGAAATCTCTAATTTACTGTAATTTGGTGGTCAAAACCACTGAATGAAAATACACTTGTCAAAAAACTCTGGCCTGTGTTTGTACCCTCAAATGCTTTCTGCAACACCTCAGTAGGCAGATGAATGGGCAGTAGAATCAGCTTCCTAAGAACTCTAAGACGTTTTCAGCCCCAAAGCATATGAATTTGTGGATAGAATCAGGGATTCTTCCAGTTTAAATTGGCAATTTTTACATTTTCACCTTTCAACCCAGTGGCACCTGGGCAGCAGTTCAGGCCTTGGCCCAAGGGCAAGGACTTGTCTCCAGAAAGCATCGTGGGTGTGGTCTCAAGCTTATCTAAGTCAAGGGACTTTTCAGGGCAGGGTGAGCCCTTGTTTCCTTCAGAATGATCCAATTAAAATAAGGAAGATGTTGCTGATAAAGAGACTGCACATTACAAAGAGAAAAATCCCTACTGCCTCACCTGATCTTACCAAGAGGAATCTTTTTAAATACCTGGTAATAAAGTTCACCTGGCTGCGTCTCCTGGATTCCAGATCTTTCTTTCCCACAAAGTACATCTACTGGCAAAAAGGAGCAGTCAGGAGTAAATGCTTGCATCTTGGACAGGATCAGCTCTTTCTCAATCCAGTGCCCTAAAGAGCAGTTCCCAGAGGTAAAGAGTCCTGTGATGTCAAGAGAGTGCATAAGGCCTGCTTAACCATTGTCTCATTCCTTTGCCTTCACCTGAAATGCCGTTGTCCATCTGCCCCTACAGCTATCCCTCTGTCCATTCTTCAGGGCAACTTAAATTCCTGCCATACATTAGGTGCTCCGTAAATTATTGGGTGGTGAGTAGATGGAAGAAGGGAGTAGCAAGGCAGGTGCAGAGGTACTTGGCACTTATTTAGGATGAGTGTATGTATACATAGATGAGTACACAAAGCCTTCTATTAACACCCCATTTAGTAAACTCCTGCTTTCCTCTTGAGTATCTCTCTTGCTCATTTTTTGGTGCCACTTATGCAGTTCTTCCTTGCATTAGAGTGATGTGCCACATCTCTCTCTGCAAGGAGATGGCATCATACCCCACCCAGCCCCCATCCCCCTGCAGCTCTAATCCTGTAATGAGGCAGAGCTGGGGCTCAGCAGGTCACAGATTCTAACTGCCCAACTTAGGGACATAGCAGTAATAGCCATCGCGACTAAGCGGGACTAACCATTTCAGGCCAACGCTTTAACGGGAGAGGTAATTGTCTAACTCCTTTCCTGCTGGTATGTTTCTGCAGTATCACGGCCACAGCTGCCAGCATCGGAGCTGCTGGTGTGCCCCAGGCTGGCCTGGTGACCATGGTGATTGTGCTGAGTGCCGTGGGCCTGCCCGCCGAGGATGTCACCCTGATCATTGCTGTCGACTGGCTCCTGTGAGTTGAAATAAATGCACTGCCTCAGCCGGATGTGCAGGCGGGCTTCCCAGCCTCGCGGGCTCTGCAGTCTGTCATCATTCTCTCCTCAGATTGCCTAATGAGCCACCTGTTGCTACTTTAATTTTCCTCTGACCAGGCCATCTGATAATGTGCTTAAAAATTAACTCCTCATAATGTGGAGTAGTGATTTTAAAAAGCCAGTGAGCTCCATCAGCTCATTATACCTGGTAATGCTCAAGGTTAGGAGCTGGGTGTGGAACAAAGATAAACACAGAACAATAAGGTGAGAAGCCAGGCAGGGCCCCGGGGCCATCCTGGCCTATCCCAGCCCCGGTTCAGCATCATAGGCTCAGAACCACCTAGTTCAAAATCAGTCCATCTTCCTAAGCATCTTCCGAACTGTTAGGGACAGTGGCATGAGCACTTGGGTTTGCATCACCATCCTGTGTCTTACCAGCTTCTTGACCTTGAGCAAGTTCCTTGACCTCGAGCAAGTTCCGTAACCTGAGGCCCAGTTGTATAATCTGTGAGATGGGAAAAAATCTGCCTATCTCATTGGGTTGTTTTAAGGACTGAGTGAGCTTACGTGAATGGAGTGTCTAGAATAGTATCGGGCAGCCCATACATACTCAATAAATGGCAAGTTTCATTGTTATGATTAGAATGAGTTGGACTATTCAGGCCCCAATCAACAACACTTTCTCTCTCTCTCTCTCTCTCACATACACACACACACACACACACACACACAGAATACAGCAGAACATCTGTGTGAGAATGTACCTTTAGTGACCCTCAAGATTAAAGTCAGAACCAGCTTGGCTCCTAGCTTTACCCTTGATGCCCACTTCTGTGCATGGGTCTTGCAGCATCTAGGTCTGGCTCTGTCCCCTGGCATTGCAGGTAAGTATCACTCCACATGGAGCCTTTGCTCAGAACCAGCTCAGGCTCACTGGGGAGTACAGTGCTAGGTACTGTAGTTTGCAGGTGATAGATAAGATGGAAAGGGAAGCAGCGACATCCTATGTGGGCTTGAAAACACAGATTCACATTTCAGATGGCAAAGCCTCTGCACCTGGCTTGGAAGCTGTGTCATGGGTTGGGGGGGCCTCAGTAGCTAACTGGGCTATAGGCCCAAATGAGGTGGCACCCTTCTTGCAAAGATATCCTAGCATTGAGGCAAGATTTGGTTCTTTCTAGTGATGATGGTGGATTTGCACTTTTCTCCTTTCCCTGAGTCTTCCTAGAACCAGTTACCTTCACTGCCAAGATACCCGGATGAGTCAAAGGTCCAATTGGAGGTATGGGATAAAAAGACACTAGGTCCAGTTCAATCCCTGGACTTGTTCTAAATAACAGAAGGGCATCCAGTGTGGCCATGTGTAAGCATTGTCAGCCTTTTCTGTTCTGCAGATGTAGTTTTCACAAGATTCCCCCTGCATGCAGTTGCTATCAACAAAGCACCAGTATCAAAATGGATCCTCTCCTCTGCAGTGTGCCTTCTCTACCTGTCTTCCTGTCACCGGTCTCTTCCCCAGGCTCTCTGGGAGTTAAGACCGGATGAGGGTGGCTCACGGAGAAATCCATTCCTGGGCTAACCTGTGTTTTCTGACCCCATGCTCTGCGCCATGCCTCCTGGTTTGCTCATAAGTAGAGTGACCTAGATTGGTAAATAAACAAGTACACCATAGACCTGAACACACACACGCATACCCCACATGCACATGGTACATACACCACCCACAAAACACCCAAGTTCTCTGACCTTTGCCCAAAGACAGCCCACAATGGCATTTGCATTGAATCTAGAAAACCACAAGACAGAGGTTAGGGCTGAAAAACTTACTGAATTCTGAACCTCCCTCAGTTCCCCCAGAAAATATCTGGAACAACTCTATTCATGTTTCTTTGGGAAAGAGGAGGGAATTTAGGGAGACTTAGGGAAATCATTGCTACTTTGGGAGAGCTCATGCTATGCCTTTATGAACAACCCCAGGCCTGTGAGGAGCCTTCAGTAAGTCAGTCATAAGGACAGCACTTTCTGCATTTACTTAAATCTAAACTGAACATGTCAGGTCATTGCATCTCTCCGATGATGAAGGAAAATGAAATCTGGGCTTCCTGTCTGACGCCTCCCATCTCTCCCCAGGGACCGGTTCAGGACCATGGTCAACGTCCTTGGTGATGCTTTTGGGACAGGCATCGTGGAAAAGCTCTCCAAGAAGGAGCTGGAGCAGATGGATGTTTCATCTGAAGTAAACATTGTGAATCCCTTTGCCTTGGAATCTACAATCCTTGACAACGAAGACTCAGACACCAAGAAGTCTTATGTCAATGGAGGCTTTGCAGTAGACAAGTCTGACACCATCTCATTCACCCAGACCTCACAGTTCTAGGGCCCCTGGCTGCAGATAACTGAAAACAAGGAAGGACATTTCCATGAGAGTCATCTCAAACACTGGTTAAGGAAAAGAAAAATGCTAATGGCCAGGTGTTCATTTGATTTGATATACAGACCTCCAGATTATTTTGTATATTTGGATTCACAGCCTTTGCTCTCCGGGTTTTGGGATTTGGGTGTGGGGTAAGATGAAGGGAAATCCATTAAAAGCAAAGTTCTATTATCTGAGTTTTAGAAATTCTATAAGAGACAAAGTTTGGAAGTACATAAAGTAATAACTATTAGAATTAGGTAATGGATATGAAAAAGAAAATGCTTTCTCGTGCATAGACAAGTGTTTTGGGTTAAAAAAAAAAATATTCTGTCATTGGTTACAAATGTTTACTCAGGCTTTCTATTGGCATGAATTTCCTTTGACCTTTCACTTTTTTATAAATTATAATGCATCTCAACCACCTCTCCCCAGTTAATGTGCCAAAATGTCCATTTTTAACTTATCTCCAGCCAATTTCAAAGAAAACAGACCAGCATAGTTCTGCAATAAGTTTTAAGATGGGCATAGGGTTTGGAAGAAAGGGAGAAGGATTCTTTTTTCAATGTACTGTATTGGGACGCTGGTAACTATTAACCCAGTGTTCAGCGTAGAGCTATATATATATATATATATGTATATATTTATTATTTTCATATAATTTGCCAGACAGAGATCAGAACTGAACCGTCAATGTGAAATAAAGAGTTCTCCTTGTACTTGAATAATAACCACAATTCCAACCCAGGTCTGCTTTGGGGCTTATCAGAACTCCTTTCTCAGGAGCACTAGAATGAGAAATCATGTTGTTCGATCGTTTCACATCTGTATATCAGCCCTAAAGCAGAGATGTACTATGGTGATACTCCAAGGTGGCATAGCCATTCATTTACAATTTCCAGATTTGAGCTGCCTCGAGGCAATCCATATTAGCTCTGCATAAGATTATATACAAAGCTGTCACTCACAAAAGGCTGGATGTGCTTTCATCCAACTGGAAGGCTTTATTCTTCCAAGTTCATTCGTACTCAAAGAGGCCAGTACTTTGCCATCCTTGCACTTCTGTTATCAGGGCCCAAATAATGTTGGCCAGCTACCAACTAAGTTGTATTTTAATAAAGATTCCATGGGTTGAACAAGCCACATTGCAGAAAAAGACCTGCCCCTAACCTGGGTTCTTGCAGAGTAAATCCCATGACATAAACTGATATCAGTGGTTCGGGGAAAATAGTTCCATTCTATGACACTCGTCTCCTCCTCCAGGGAGGACTGTTCTAACCGGTAATCTTGGCCCTATTCATTACATTCTCTGCTTGTCATTCTGCTAATTTATGAAGATAGTTTATTAAAGTCTGTGCTTCAGTTCTCATCTTGTAAATAATGCTTAACATAAACTTGTACTTACACTGAGATCCAAAATAGTCATGTTTCTGCAGTATTGTGTAGCCAACTTAAACCTGTGCTTTCATGTTTAAGAAATGAGAAATTGTGCCAAAGATAGCAGAAGAGTAAATAAGTACTCAGTATTGACCACCTACATCTGAAATCTACAACATAATGATACTGAATTGTTATGTAAACATCATAAATAGTAAATAATGATTCAATGTGAATTTTAAAATGCAAATATTGCTATTGTTTATAAGAAATAAATCTAAATGTAAATGAAATTGAATCAGTAATTTCTCTTGGGCTAAATGGTTCTACCCCTTACTAGGATGCCCCAATTAGTGGCACTAGAGTTGGCAGAGCTGTTCATGAGCTGCGAGTTATCATTTTGGAGTCAGTTTGTAACCAGCCTCTTAACACACTGCTGTTAACTCATAAAAGAGAACAATGTTCCATTTCAGTCTCAATAAACACTTCCCTCATTCTTTCCCCCCGCCTTTTTCTTCTTGTTATCTGTTGTTTTAACTTACTTGGATGGGTGTGGGAAGTCAGAGATATGATCAGTTGAATTAGATTTTACACAGTGGTTTTTTTGTTTGTTTGTTTTTCGAGATATAATCTCGCTCTGTCACCCAGGTTGGAGTGCAGTGGCATGATCTCAGGTCACTGCAGCCTCCTCCTACTGGGCTCAAACCTCAGCTTCCTGAGTAGGTGGAACTACAGGCACATACCATTACTCCAGCTAATTTTTCTATTTTTTGTAGAAACAGGGTCTCAATATGCTGCCCACACTTGTCTTGAACTCCTGGCCTCAAGTGATTCCCCTGCCTCATCCCCACAAAGTGCTAGGATTACAAGCGTGAGCCAGTGTGCCTAGCTGGATTATTGTTTTCAAAACTTTTTACCCCAAGAATGAAAAAGCGAGGCTTGAGGAAAGATAATCCGATTGTTCATGTTAGCCAATGGGATTACAAGGCGGAAATACAGTGCCATTATGAACAGCTGCATGCATATTTTGTGGCGGAGATGAAAGTAGGATTTTGTTAGAAGTTACTACAGTAAGAGATAGTCGGCTGGACGCAGTGGCTCACCCCTATAATCCCAGCACTTTGGGAGGCCGAGGCAGGCAGATTGCTTGAGGCCAGAAATTCAAGACCAGCATGGGCAACACAGAAAGACTCCGTCTCTACAAAAATATACAAAAATTAGCCGGGAGTGATGGTGTGTGCCTGTACTCCCAGCTACTCAGTAGGCTTAGGTGGGAGGATCACCTGAGCCTGGGGAAGTTGAGGCTGCAGTGAGCTGTGATAGCGCCACTGCACTCCAGTCTGAGTGACAGAGACCCTATATTTAACAACAACAAAAAAAGTCTTACCTCTCAATATGATGGTGGCTTGGTTTCACTAAAGGACCAATCCTGCCCTCTGAAGTAAGATTACAAGCTACAAATGGCTGTGTTCAGAGTGATCTCTGATGGGATGGTGCAGTCCTGCCTAGAATACCTCAGACATGAGGGGATTCTGCAGGGGGCAATGGACTTACTTGCTGTGACAGACAACAAAGGAATGAACAGCTCCCTATTTCCCACTGAGAGGATCCTATCTCCTCAGAAAAATACCTATTGCTACCTGGCCAAAGGAATACCGGGTAGTTTCCTTTGTGTACAACATGGGAGAAAATACTCAACAACACAATTCCTTAGAAAAAGATACTTGTTTGGAAGAGCTGGTGCCCCTGGGTCTCCATGTGATTTTGATTTTGCCTAGAGTTTACTCATGAATAGAGAAATGGTGTTATCAGCTGACAAATGACTTTATTCTTCCAGCAAATCTTTATTAGTCCAGTGGGTACAAGGCCCTTTATTAAAGCACACCCCGATTCTTAGAAGAGCCATGGGGAGTGTGCTTGGCTTATACTCAGGCAGTAGGCCGGCTGCAGTGTTTGCTTTGCAGGGGCTCAAGAATCTTCCCTCCTGGAACAGGAGACAGGAAGTGATCCTTCAGAGCCTTGGAAGGCTGCTAGAAGCTTCTATGCAACAGGATTGATATTCTGTATTCCCCAACTGCCCAGCAAGGGACTATGGAATACAATGAGTATGCACACAGCTCTGATTCCTTACCAGCTTTGTGTCCCTTGCCAACAACCTAAGCCTTGGTTTCCTCTTCCATGAAATAGGAATAAAAATTCTTTCCTCACGGGACTGCTTTCAGTGGTCAATGAGAAAATGCATGTAGCAAAGACTCTGTTACAGACTATGTCTAATAAATGCTAGTGTCTCTTCTCCCCACCCCTGCTTCTGGGAAAAAACTACACCCTTCTCCCTCCCCCATTTATTAACATGGGTAATCCATAGAGATGCAATTGCTCTTCCAGTGTTTTAGGATCCGTGTCCCTGATGTGGTGAAGGAATGAAGCTCCTACCACTTGGTGCTGGCTGAGTTCTCAGAGCAAACAGTATACCCAACCTCGTGAGATTCGTAAACAGCCCCCATTCTATAAAGGTGAAACTCTTCCAGAAATGGGACATTTTAATCTAAAGGGTAGCAAACGGAAATTTTTCCTATAAAGTGTTATGTAGTAGGTAAGCAAAAAATAAGTGTTCGCAGTCATTTCCTATGCCCTGAGACACAGACAGGGATTTGAGATGCTTGGGCTGTGTGAAGCTGAGATGTACCTTCACATAACACCCCTTCATACGTCCTGAAAATGAGAGTCCAGCATGAAGTTCACTTTTGCAGTCAGCCTATAAATCTTGTGTGACTATTCAAAAACAGTCTTCTCACCTGATGGAAGCAGGGCCCTACCTGGAGCTTTTTAATATACCCTGTGGGAGGAAATGTCCCTCTCTGCAATCTTAGATTTTTAAAGTGAAAGCCAGATAATATAAAGAAGAAGAAGCAGGCCTTGTTAAATTAGCTTTGGGAACTATATCTTTATATATTTTGAGACAGAGTCTCACTCTGTCACCGAGGCTGGAGTGCAGTGCTGCGATCTTGGTTCACTGCAACCTCTGCCTCCTGGGTTCAAGTGATTCTCCTGCCTCAGCCTCCCGAGTAGCTGGGATTACAGGCGTGCACCACCATGCCCAGCTAATTTTTGTATTTTTGGTAGAGACAGGGTTTCGCCATGTTGGCCAGGCTGGTCTCAAACTCCTGACCTCAGGTGATCTGCCTGCCTCGGCCTCCCAAAGTGCTGGGATTACAGGCGTGAGCTACCGTCCCTGGCTGGGAACAACACATTGACCTGTATATGGAATTGGGTGAGTGTACCTAAGTGTATAAAGTTATCCATCAGGGATGGAAATGATCAGGACATTTCTCAATGGCCTAGGCTGCATGCACAGTGCCACAAAACTCCTAAGCAAGCAGTGAAATCTAACCACACAGTTGATGTCCCATTTCTTCCCTCACTAGGGCAAACCACTGTCATGTGTGATTTGGAAGGTGTCTCTCCAGAATTAGGGTGACACTTATGGTTTCATCTACAAATCTCCACTTGGCCTGCCACACCAAGTTCAAAACAGTTATGAATAAGCCCCCAAAAGACAAGATAAACATTTACATTCCTTTGATTATTCTGGCTGGAGAAAATGAGAAAGGAATACCATTGCCTCTTCTAGAGAAATTCCACTGGTTTCCAGAAGGCCCCGGCAGCGTGCAGCTCGGAAGCTCTAGCTCCATGGGGACAACTCCAGGATATTACCTAGAGAGAAAGTTGCCTCACAAAAGTACTGTTTATCAAAAAATGGAGGGAGGCAAATAACCCTGGAACTAAATGCAGAATCAACTAAACTGAGCAGTAGTATCTGGATGCCTGTCCTCCATTTTCCCTCCAAGAAGCTGCGTTTTCCTGTCAGACTGCAGGCTCTGATAGCTGCCGTTCCTCCATAACGCAGGAAAGCCATTACCAAGGCTTCAGGGCACTTCAGGGAATGTGATACAGAGTTGCATCATCTGAGCATTTCAGGGTCAAGGGTCTGGCTGCAGGGGAAGGTGCAAGAGGTCTGGAGATATAACACCAGCCAGGATTTGCTTTGTCTTTGTCTGTGCCCCGTAGAAAGTTACCTTTTCCAAGGTGAAGGTAAGACAGATTGAAATGACTTCAGTCATCTTGGGAGGGCAGTCGCTGGAGAAAGGTACTACTCCTTCCAGTTTATGAGCATGCCTTCACAAAGAGCTCAAGGCATGCACATTTTAAAGATGACTTTGATCCTCCTCCAAGCATTCAAACATAACTTTTATTTAAAGAGCCCTTGTGTTGTGTTTCCAAGGCTATTAGCTTAGCTTGGCAAGAATAACAAAAGGCCAGCCAAAAGGCCTTTCTGAGCCAAGGGCTTAAAAAAAATTATAAAGGTTCTCCAAAATGAATCCGAGGTTATCCTGTCCAGGTCTTTAGGAAACTAGGCAAGTCTGACGGATGTCAGAGAAGTGCTACTGTATAAATTCATGTGATAAAAGAAGGCAATACCAGTCGGCGATGGAGGGACACTGGCTGATTCATCCTCAACACCTGCTTCTGCCTTCCCAGCATGCCAAGTTGGCTTTACCTCTCAGGTACTTTGGAGCTAATCCTCCCATTTCCTATTTTAGCCAGAAAGGTTAAGGTAGAAAGAATGTGTCAATTTCACATGAATCACAAACCCAAGGCTCTCTGCTCCATCAGAGGAGAACAGTTAAGTTAGAAAAACATGCCACAGAAGTTGATGAAAAAATTAGACATGCAAACAATGCTGACTCAGCCTGCAAGGATATTTAGTCTGCTTTTCTTGCCACTAAGAAAATGTTTGCTTCTATATCAATCCAGGCAGTTGCTACCCTATTCTTGGGCATCATTTCCTTTCCTAGAGATGACACTCTAAGGCAAATCAAGGTCCAGTTTCTTTTAAGGTGCTGACCTAACAGCTGCAGGTATCCCCTGAGATTCCTCCCTGCCAGGATGAGTGTCCAAGCAAGTGGGATGTCCTGAGCCCAGAAGGAAAAACAGCAACAACAAGCCGAGCACAGTGGCTCAGGCCTATAATTCCAGCACTTCAGGAGGCTGAGGCGGGTGGATCACCTGAGGTCAGGGGTTTGAGACCAGCCTGGCCAACACGATGAAACCCCGTCTCTACTAAAAATACAAAAATTAGCCAGCTGTAGTGGCACATGCCTGTAGTTCCAGCTACTCGGGAGGCTGAGGCAGGAGAATGGCTTGAACCCTAGAGGCAGAGTTTGTAGTGAGCTGAGATCACGCCACTGCACTCCAGCCTGGGTGACAGAGCGAGATTCAATCTCAAAAAAAAAAAAAAAAAAAGACACAGAGGAAGAACATTTTTATTTACTCAGCAAATGTTGGCATTGCAATTACTATGTGGCAAGCAGTGTTCTTACCACTTAAATATGAATTCATTTAATTTCATAACAGCATCATAAAGTGGGTACTATTATTATCTCCTTTTTACAAATGAAGAAACTAGCACAAAATATTAAGCAACTTCCCCAAAGACCACACAACAAATAGATGGCTCAGCCATTTGGCTGCAGTGTCACTGTTCTTCACCAGGCCTTATAAGGCAGAGAGTGCCAGGAGTACTAAAATATTAATTATAACTCAAGTGTGGGGTGGTCTAAATGTTCAAAGCAGATAAGAATCATTGGCTAGATCTACTGCATAGCATAGTAGCTATACTTAATACTGCATTGTATACTTACAAATTTGCTAATATAGTAGCTTTTACATTGTGTTCTTATCATACCCCCCAAAATAATTAATAAAGAAGGTGAGAGGAAACTTTTGAAGATGATAGGTTTATGGCATGGACTTTGGTGATTGTTTCACAACTCACCAAGTTGTACATGCTAAATATGTACACCTTTAGTATGCCAATCACACCTGAATAAAGTGGTTTAAGAAAAAATGAATCACTGCTAATACCAAGTGCTAATTATATGCTGCATTGTACTAAAGACTTTACATGCATAGTCTCACGCATTCTTCTTAACACTTCTATTAGGCAGGTCATATTACCGTCTGTTTCCCAGTTGAGGAAACTGTGGCTTAGGGAGGTTAAGTAATTTGCCCAAGTTCACAGAGCTGGGACTCACATGATTCCAAGTCTTTTCCTAACTATTAAGATATAGTGCTTCAAAATGTCTAAAAAGTAAGAGGAAATGCATGATAGTATCCAATCGTCACCTCTTTACAAGCTGTTTATCTTTTCTAATCATAACATTTTATTTGATACAACCAAATTTGCTCCCTCAAATTGCCTGTTTGTTTTCCCATTCTAGCAAAAATTAATTTTAAATATGTCTAGATTATCTCCCATCTCACCTACCTGCCCAGCCTCACCTCCTTTATGGTATACAATATCATTGTGTCCCTCCCTCATATCACCTTTAAATGTTTCACTCAAATCCTAACTCTCCCCAAAATCCCTTTCTTTTCCAAAACCAGGGATGGGGAGTCAGAATAAAAACTGGAACCCTATTTCTCTTTTCCTTTTCTTGCAAAATTTTAGGGGCTGCTTTTTGTTCTTTATGCTGTGACTCCATTTCCTCCCCACTCACAAACACCTAATCCCCTACAGTCAGGCTTCCACAGCACTCCTGAAACTCCGAGGTCATCGATGCCCTGCTCATGAAATCCAAAAGGTATTTTCTCAGTCGTCAATTTTTACTCTTCTGCAACATTTGTCACTATCGGTTAGCTTTATATTCCACTAAGTTATTTTTCCTTGGCTTCCAAGACATTACGAGGTTCTGCCCCACCTGACCCTTTCCCACCACTCTTCCATCACTTTTGTAACCTCCTCCTCCTGCTGCTCCCTTGCTGTGGGTCTCATCTCTGCCTGTGCCACACACACAGGGTCCCCTCAAATATTTGTGGAATGAATGAACAAGCTCACATGCTTCTGGTCTTTTTCTCTCCACTAGATACTCCTCCAATATTATGGATTCAACTACCATCTCTATGCAGATGATTAACAACAATGCGTATCCACAAAATCTACAGCTGCCCTTGGTTTCTCCTGCACTGATCTCCAAGCCAAATCTCAGATCCCCACTTCCAACTTCTACTGACCACTTCTTGTTGGCCTTTCCACCATCTTTTTAAACTGAATTTATCCAAAATCAATCTCATCAATCTTTTCTGTAGTCTCTCTTTCCCAGATTGGGAATTGTGTTTTTAAAAATCACCATTATTTCTCCTACAATCTAGGATCATAAACATTTCTTCTTGCTTTTGTCCCCAAAAGGTTTGAGGTTGCAAGGCAGGTCTATAGAGGTTGGTCCATTTATTTGAATCCCTCTGCTCTGGGCCTCAGGTGGGAGCCCCTGAGTGAACAGTGATGCCTCTTTGTGAAGTGAGTGACCCAAGACTTAGCCTCTGTCCAGACGTGCATCACTGGACGTGGTGTACTCCTGCATTTTCTCTTCCCAAGTAATTCTTGAATAAACAACTTGTATTTTGATAATCCTCTAAATTCTATTTACAACCATGAGGCCTTCACGATAAGAACAAGATTCAGAGGGATTAAAAAAATACGAAACAAAATCCCAGACAAGGCCTCCATTGCTTCTGAAACACCCACCCCGCCCCCTACTAATTCTGAGTGTTCCCTATTCTATCTCCCTGGCCAAAAAGAGACCACAAAAACAAAAGTCCCTAAAGGATTTCATTTGAGCTCCTATTTTGTTCTCTTAGTCCTTCAGTTCATCTTGCATCACACATCATGAAGAATATGAATCCACAAAATGAAGGACACTGTGTCCTTATTTCTGCAGGGCAATTATTCTCTCCATCAATACTTTATTCTGCTGACTAAGTAGTTCACCTTCACTTTGTAACAAGCCCAGGCCACCTGACTTAACCACTTCTTCCTTAAAAGGGCCAGGTACCTCCCCCATACACCCACAGGTTTTTAAGCACCCCTAAAATAAGTTGTCTCATGATGTCTTCCCAGCCCTGGTATCTAATCAGCCCTTCTCTTTCCTGTGACTCTCCTACTCAGTTCAGGTTCTATTGCCCTAATTTTCAGACTTCTTCAAAGGCTTTGTCAGAGTCTCCCCACTGCCAGCCTCTACCTACCCCCAAACCATCCTGCACAAGATCATCAGGTTAATACTTTGCTTTCTGGCTCAAAAACTCTAATGGCTTCTTATTGTCTACAGCACAAAGTTGAAAATACTCACCTGAATATTTAGGACACTTCAGAAGATACTCCGGAAGACATTTCCTCTTCTCCATACGCACATGCTTCATTACACTCTCCCCAATTGCTTCACTCTCCCAAATCTCTTCTCTACCTGGTCTGCCTATGTTTTAAACCCTGAAAATAAATTCTTGGCCTCCAATCCCAATACCACCTGTTTCTAACCTCCTGAAACACACAGAAGCAACAGTATCTTGGTACATAATCAGATACTGCCTTATATTATTAAGTCAATCAATGAGACTTGACTATAAAGTGATGAAATTGAATTCCACAAACCTCACTGTAAATCAATATCATTACTTTATACTACTAAACAGGAGTCAAAACTGGTGGCTTTGGGCAAGACCCAGCTTCAGACGAGCTTTATGTGGGCCACAGAGCCTTTGGCTGGTTTAGATTTGAATTTGAAGATGAACACCTTGTGGGAGGGTGGGGTGTTACACGCTCCACTTCACTCCAGCTCCCATCACTCACCATTATTTCAAACTCCACTGCTTCTGACAGTCACAAATCCTGCCTGGCCCTAAAGACATCCGAGTTTGCAACACCTTTTGGGAATCACACTTGAAATATCTCATTTAACGTCTCATTGCCCCAGTAAGTCTGGAAACTTCAAGAGGGCACAGGTTGTTTTTTATACCCCTTAGTGTGACCCCTCCCTACCCCACAGGGTCCTGCGCAATACTGAGCACACAGAAGTTTAACAAATACAAGTTGAGTAGGTCCACGCGAGGCTGTGGAATCAATTTGGTTAACTGCAGGGCTGGGAGGAGACCCAGTGAACAAAGGACATCATCCTATCCCTTAAGCAACAACAAATGAGCTTTCATAATGAAGAGTTCCTACCGCGAATGCAACACTTCCAGCAATAACACCTACTGCCACTGCCTACGGTCTGTTCCTGGAAGTCATCCCAGTAAAACAAGTATGATGTTTATCCCAGTTCAAAATTCCAATTTCAGTGAGTGTCAGTTCCTGGAGAAAAAGGAACAGGAAAGTTTATTTGGGGGTGGTGGGGAGGAGGGGACTTCCTAAAAATGCGGTTTACAAACATAACATTCCAATGACAGGAAATAAGAGCAGAAAGCCTCTCTTGTTGGCCTAAATAAGAAGTGGTTAATTGTTCCAACTTCTGTCAAGAGACCTCAGTTGCTCTGTTATTCTGAAATGTTCTGAGTTCATGTTTTTCAAACCCTTTAGGCTGAATTATCTGGGATGCCTCAAGGCCAACCAGGTGGCAGCCAAGGGGTGACAGGAAGTGGTACAGAGAACCTGAGATTTGGAAACAACACAGAGCAGGGTTTGCAAACTGGCTCTGACACTTGCTTTTCTGAGCCTCAGTGTCCTTAGCAAGAAATAGGGGGAACAATGCTTTCCTCAAAAAATTAAATGAGATGAGAATAAGAATAGCTAATGCCCACTGAGTGCTCATTTTGTGCCAGGCACTGATTTAATGTACTTTAAATGTATTACCTATCAACAATAACATTATTAGATAGATACTATTATTACCTCCACATTATACATAAGGACACTGAGACACAAAAAGGTTAAATTATCTGTCCAAGGCACTCAGCCTGTAAATGGCAGAACTAGGATTTAAATCCAGGTACTAGGAGGGGTGCGGTGGCTCATACCTGTAAGCCTAGCACTTTGGGAGGCCAAGACGGCAGATCACTTGAGGCCAGGAGTTCAAGACCAGCATATAGGGCAATATAGGGAGACTTCTTCTCTATTCTTTATATTAAAAAAAAAAAAAAAGAAAACAAAATACACACACACACACACACGGTGGGGGTGGGGGGTGAGGTGGGGCGGTGCTAATGGATCACTCTAAAAGATGCAGAATCCCAAGGAAAAATTTTGGACCAGAAACTCCTCATTTTGTTGAAGAAGCTCCATCAACTCAGCTATCAAGAAAAGGACCCATCTGCACCAAGTAATAGCTCCTGTCCTAGACATGACCCTGTTTTGACCAAATTCCCTATGTGAAATTAAGCATAGGTTCTTTCCTTTGATAAATAAAGTAACTTTATTACCATAATTTGGTGCCCCTAGATTCAGTGTGGAGGATGGAAGGCTCCCAGGCCAAAGGAGCAAAGGGTTGGGACTCTTCTTACTGTTGGCAGGGTTCCCAGCACAAGGGAAGAGAGGTCTCCTCAAGACCTGCAGGTCCCCCAAGTAGTGCTAGGAGGGGTCCCCTAACCAGAGAAAGACAGCAGCCCCATCCGGTGGTACTAGTGGGTTCTCTGGTCACAGCACGGACTAGAGAGCATATCCTGTTCCTCAGGCTGCCCTCCAGAGAACCCAGCGGGCTCCTTTGATGGAACCAACTCGGGGGAGTACTGGCTATACTGAGAGTAGCCTGGCATTTGGGCGCTAGGGCTAAACTCACACACATACCCATCAGTCTTCTCAAATTACACCTAAAACCAACCACCTCTTTTATGTCAAACATATCATTTGCACTTTCATTTTTTAAAAATCTCTTTCATAACTCATGGCCTACAGGCTTCAGCTACGTCAGGTGACCACAGAGAACTGGCCTCATTGTACAGCAGCTTTTGTTTGGAGGGCCTAGGTTCCACAAAGGATATTTTCTTAGGAGCCTCTGCAAACCAAGACCCCATGAAACATGTCCATAAAATATGCTCCACGCTTTGACAGATCTGCAACCATAAAAGTCAAGAAAGGAATTAGAAACTGAAGCAAGACATATGGGAATTATTTTTATGATGTTTAATGACACAGACCTTCCCAAAGTAATCCAAACCCCCAAACATCACAAAATTATTCATACTATTATATACTCCAAAAGCAAAATACTTCAACTGCAATCCTTGCCCCAGCATGATTCCTCAAAATTGAGATAACTCCTTGAGAAATAAAAAGTAAAAATGATTATAATTTAAGGAATAGAGTTAATAAATGCGAAAGTAGAGGGAAAAAAGTATAATTTAGTGTGAAAACCAAAAATGACTTTAAATAAGAATGTGTATTTAAGATCTTATTAAATTAAAGAGTTATGCTCAAACCATTTCAAAAAACACTGAATATTGAATGCATGGTGTATATTTTAACAATAAATGAAATGGGATACCAATTCATTAGGGCTGCTTTCCTTTAGCTGAGACTTATAGCATAACCTTAATGTAACACAGTATTTTCTTATTTTTGATGACTACTTAGAGGTAACATCAGAATAACAAATTGACAACTATAGTTTCAGAGAGACTGAGAATATATTAGCATATGTAATTTAAGCTTGCTGTTGGCCTTGCCAAGGTGGAATACTGGTTGTGATACAGGTTGAGTCTCCCTCATCTTTAATGCTTGGGACTGACCAGAAGTGTTTTAAACTTGGGGTTTGGTTTTTGATTTTGTATTTTGGAATATTTACATAAACACAATGAAGTATCTTCGGGATAGGGGATAGGACCCAAGTCTAAACATGAAATTCATTTATGTTTTATATACACTTTATACACATAGCCTGAAGGTAATTTTATACATGATTTTAAATAATTCTGAGCATGAAATGAAGTTTCAAATGCATTTGACTGCAACCTGCCACATGCGGTCAGATGTGGAATTTTTCACTTATGGTGTTATATTGGTGCTCAAAAAGTTTTGGATTTTGGAGCATTTCAGATTTCAGATTTTTAGATTGGGAGGTTCAACTTGGATATACCTTTATTTGGCTGAAATTCTGAGAAGAGGATAAATGAATTTTGTTTTGTTGTTTTTGTTTTTGGAGTTCCTTTTCTAATTTTTAATTTCATTTCCTTAATTTACCTAATGAACCAATCCCTATGATCACAATGAGAAAAGAAAACTTGTCTCTCACTGAATCTTCTAAAAACTGAACAAGTTTTAGGGTAGTGTCTTACTCTATTCAGGCTGCTATAACAAAATGTCATGAACTGGGTAGTTTACACACAACAGGAATTTATCTCTCACAGTTCTAGAAGCTGGGAAGTCCGAGATCAAAATGTTGGCAGATTCAGAATCTGGTGAGGGCCCTCTTCCTGGTTCAGAGATGGCGCCTTCTCGCTGTCTCCTCGCCAGTGGAAATGGGCAAACGAGCTCCCTTGAGCCTATTTATAGGGCACTAATCTCATTTAGGAGGGGTCCACCCTCACAACCTCATCACCTCCCAAAAGGCCCCATTTCCTTAGAGGTTAGGAGTTCAACATACAAATTTGGAGGGAACACAAACATTCACACTATAGTAGGGCTGGTAGAGGAAAATGCTATGGTTATACTATGAAGGAGGGACATAAGTTTCCATTTTCAGGCCCCTCTTCTCTGGGTCTGTATCAATGAAGACAAATGTGCCTCTAGTCTCCCTTTATCCCATCCCCTTCCTCTTCCTGCTCCCTCACACTGTGTAAGCATTTCATAAATGCACCTTCCTAACTAACTTTAAAACCTGGCATTGGCAGTCCTATCTGTAGAACCTATTTACTTAATGTGTAGCTCTTTTGGAGAAATATTTGAGGAAGGTTTTGTTCCTCATCTAAATTTACAAAGAATTGCTGGAACAAAGGAGTAGGAAACAGAAGGAGCAGTTTAAACTACACTCCAAAGGAGCTAGCCTCCTCTTACAAATTTATCACAGAAATTCAACATTTAAAACAAGATCTGAATTATCCAGATGTAATGCTCTGTTTTCCAAGGTTTTTAGTGGGCTTCATGTAAATCAAGCCTAACACTAAGAAATAAACAACAACAAAAAAAGGATATACCAAAAAGAGAAAGTCAGGTTGACAGTCTTTTCTGGAGGATTTATCAGGTTATTCCTGTGAATACCAACTTCCTCTAGCTCATATATAATTAATGAGAGACAGAGAGAAAGGGATCAGAAGGAAGAAGAGAGAAAGAAAGAAGTTTTCAAGAACACATCCACTGTCAAAAATGAAGAATACCTTAAAAGGCATCTCGACATTTTTGTTAGAATTCTTTTTTTTTTTTTTTTTTTTGAGACGGAGTTTCGCTCTTTTTGCCCAGGCTGGAGTGCAATGGCACGATCTCGGCTCACCGTAACCTCCGCCTCCCGGGTTCAAGCGATTCTCCTGCCTCAGCCTCCCGAGTAGCTGGGATTGCAGGCATGCGCCACCATGCCTGGCTAATTTTGTATTTTTAGTAGAGACGGGGTTTCTCCATGTTGGTCAGGCTGGTCTTGAACTCCCGACCTCAGATGATCCACCCACCTCAGCCTCCCAAAGTGCTGGGATTACAGGCTTGAGCCACCGCACCCGGCCTGTTAGAATTCTAAGAAGTGCTTTCCAAATGGATAAGCACCTGCCACCCAACTACAGTGCTTCCTCTTTCATGTTTAAAATAAACATGCAAAAACACAAATTTTCCAGCTTGACAAGAAAATGTGAGCCCCCAAACAGCAAACACTTTAATCAACAACTCTTACCTGGGCACAAAAGACTGAGTACAGCATTTGGTTTAAAGGGGATTAGACATCAGTGATTCAACATAGACAACAAAAATTATTCATTTCTTTAAGGATGCTTCAATTGTCGTAGTGAGTGAGCTCTTCATGATCCTCCTTCAGCTTTCATTAATTTCCCCTGCAAAATTTGAAGCAATATATTCTACATATGGTATTGAGAAAAAGGCAAACAACCAATACAAGTAAGGAGAAAAAGATAATTTCATACTACCCCAATCTTGGCATGTAGCTATGCCTTGGGATCACTTAGTCTCCCCGGATTCCCACAACAGAATAACCCAGTGAGCATAGTGAGCATCTGTGCGACCTTGGGCAATTTACTTGACGTCTTTGTAAAATATCAGGATGATGACAGAGTATCTACCTCTTACTATTATTGTGAAGAGTTAGCACAGTCCTTGCTACATAGTAAATGTGCCAAAATAGGTGTTATTCAGTTGACCTGTTAAACATGTTCCAATCAACTATATTCTACTGAACAAATTTCCTTCCTTCCTTCCTTCCCTCCCTCCTTTCCTTCTCTGTTCTTTTCTTTCTTTTTCTTTCTCTCTTTCTTTTTTTTCTTTTTCTTTTCTTCCTCTTTCTTTCCTTCCTTCCTCCTTTCCTTTCCTTTCCTTCCTTTCTTTGCTTTCTTTGTGATGCAGTCTCACTCTGTAATTTGGCATTGCACACTGGGGGCCATGATGTCATGGCAATCATGCCTTCCAAGAGAACTAGGGATAATCTGATGGGTTTCTTTGTGGGAGGTTTTGTTTGGTTTTTTGGATGTTTGTTTTTTGTGTGGTAAAATTCACCAATTTTAAATATACAAGGGATACTCTGTTTATACCAAAACCACCAAGTCCCAAAAGATCCAGAAGTAGATGTATTCCAACCCCTTCAACCCATTTCTTTCACTCATTCCCTCCCTCTACCTGGTCAGATAATTTGACTCATTGTTTTTGGCTAAAGAATCCCTGACCTTTTTGTGGTAAGAATCTACTTTTTCATCTCCCTGGGATCTCGAGATCACTGGGGAGCCAGGACCTGGCAGTGAAACAGATATGGAGAAAGGGAGAGACAGGAATTGGTGCTGCCATTAGAAGAGAGTCCTCAAGAAAAGCCAGAACTGGGACACACCATGGGAGCCACTGGGTTGTGTGTGGGGGATGCCTCCTGCCTGGGGTCTGTCCTCCCAACCCACAGGAGTGGTTCTGGCTGTCCTGTTCAGTTATTTGATCTTGCCTGTTTGGATCTTTCCTGGACTCACTGAGATGGATGCTCAGCATCTTTCAGATAAACGCCCTGTTTGCTTAAGACTAGCCAGAGTCACTTGGGTTTTTTACAATCACTAAACCTTCACTAAAATGACCCTCCAGGATCCCAGCCTCTCCAGGAATCCATGACTCAAGAAGTGGTGTCAGGGAGGATGGTATGGAGACTTCCAGAGAAGGTCTTCTAAACTTATGTCAAACCACTGGGTGGGAATTCCTGTTATGTATGAAACCTATTTTCCAAGACAGAATTGACGTGTTTTTTTCTTTTCTTACTTTCTCTCTATCCCCCGACATCAGTGTCCACATATCAGCTGGTTCAAGGCTCTGTGTAACCTGATATTACCCATGTTGAAATTCAGCGTAATTTGGCATTTGATGATCATGTGGGCTATGTTCTGTATAACCACCTAAATAATGGCCTAGACAGCAATTACTTTGGTAACCAGAGAGTAAATGGCCCAGAATCCGTCCTTTAATCTAGCAAGCAGAACGTTCTAAGGCAGAAGCCTGCAGAATGGGCAGTTACTGAGCTGTCCTCCCCATTCCTCTGTGCTGAAGGTAGGGAGCCCTGGCCACCCCTAGGGCAAACCAACTTGTTCTGTAAAGCACGCGTGACCCTCAAACCAGACTTTCAGGAGCCTGACTACAGTGAAAACTTAGCAGGTTATCCCACACTCCTTTATTGTTTAGAAAGATGCATAATTATTCTGATCCTGCTGACATGAGGACTATACATTACAAAGCTATAGGATCCTAGTGGGAGCCTTCTGAAGGCAATGCCCACAAACTCTGCTTGGGTTCCAAAGGGCCCTCCTTCACACACCTGCTCTTTCTCTGCATGGATTTCCATGTATGATTACACTCAGCTTTGAAAATGCAATAGAATGTAGCAGTTAAGAGAATAAAGCTCCACCATTCACTAGCCATGTCACCTTGAGCAACGGACCTAACCTATGCCTCAGTTTCCCTAGCTGTAAGATGGAACTAATGATAGTACCTATCTCATCAGGTTGTCCTGAGAATTAGATATGAACTTGTTTAATACATGTGAAGTATGTGTACTAGTCTCAGCACTCAGGCCGCATGCCATAAGGAATAGCGATTATTATTCTGAGCTTGAATGGAAAAGAAAAGAAAAGAATATATGAGAAACTATGATGTCCCACAATGTGGCTATTTGCCACAGATCTGAATTCCAGAGTTTCCTTGTTACATGCATTCATAATAAATGCATATTCAACATGCATTTATAAAAACCCTTTACTGCAGCCAGGCGCAATGGCTCACGCCTGTAATCCCAGGACTTTGGGAGGCCAAGGCGGGCAGATCACCAGGTCAGGAGTTCGAGATCAGCCTGACCAACATGGTGAACCCCTGTCTCTACTAAAAATACAAAAATTAGCTGGGCGTGGTCATGTGCGCCTATAATCCCAGCTACTCAGGAGGCTGAGGCAGGAGAATCACTTGAACCCGGGAGGTGGAGGTTGCAGTGAACCAAGATCATGCCATTGTACTCTAGCCTGGGCAACAGGGCAAGACTCCATCTCAAAACAAAACAAAACTCTCTTTACTGAGCAGCAACCATTGTGGAGGGTCAGGTGATACAGGGACAGCAGCAGGGTGGAGATGGGAAGGCAGGTTCTTGTTCAGTGCACACACCTACTACATGTGTTTGAAAAGTTAAATGTGATTCCATTGTATGGCACTAAATACTGATTATAAAGCAGTGAGCAACAGAGACAGATTCTCTGATCTCATAAAGGTTTCATTCCAGTAGAACAGACAGATTTTAAACAATCAGCCCAGATAAAAATATAATAATAAATTGTGTTATAATTTATGAAGGAAAAATGCAGTGTGCTAAATGGTATGCATCACAGAGAGAGGGAGTGTCGTGTCGCAGAAAATCACGAGCCTGGAAGGACAAATAGAAGTTATCCAGGCAGAGTCAGGAAGACAAATTCCAGATGGAGAAAACAACATGTGCAAAGACCCCATGGCAGGAAAGAGCTCGTGTTGAAGGAGCTGAAAGAAGGCTGGAAGGTCCTTAGACAAAGGGTGATGTTGGGGGCAGGAGAGATGATTACAAAAGGCAAGAGAATTGGAAGACACATGCATTGCCGTTATCAGAGCTCCATTATACAGAGCAAGGGAAGAACATGGTTCTCAAGTCTCCTCCAAGTCTCCCGTCCTCCATACTTTCTAGTTACTTCATATTGATAGGAGAAAACTGAAATTCTTTTAGCAAACCAAGATAAGGAGAAGTATTTAAGCTGCTTACTTATATAAGACAGCAGCTTAAAAATATCTCTGTTCATGCAGTGGGTATTTCTTCAGAGGGCAGCTTGGTCTTTCAATGATATAATTTACTTCAGAGGTAGACTCTTCCTACAATAAAAACAAATCCAGCAATTATGTTACCCATAACATAATAGAGATGGATGATACCCAGAGGTATAGTTTTGCATGTAGGAGGTCTGTGCATCCAATTTATGCTGTTATATGGGGTTCACTATATACGTGTGTATGTAGAATCTTTCTTTTTTTTGTAGAGACGAGGTCTCATTATGTTGCCAGGCTGGTCTTGAACCTCCTGGCCTCAAGAGATTCTCTCTCCTCAGCCTCCCAAAGTACTAGGATTATAGATTTAAGCCCCAAACCAGGCCTTTGTTTACATTTTAAAGAGAGTCCTTGCCCGAAAAGGTTAGGAATTAAAGCAAAGCCTATGACTTTGCAGAAAAGAAGTAAAGTAGTTCAGTACCCTCATGGTTAGGGCAAACAACATTTATTTTTAAGCATCATCCTGCAAATCTAGCATATGCCAGTATTTAATAAGTCAAGATGACTAATTCAAATACATGGCATCATTAAAGTCAGCCACTGGGGGCACTGTTATCCTTTATTTGAATTCTTTGGAGCTGGTAAACGGCCATTTAGCTGTGTGTCTGAAGCAGTGACAAAGTACTGGGAATACCTACCAATGGATCAGAAGCACTCCCCATACCCCTGTAAAAGTCATACAGCCAAAAACCACCTTATTAAATTTTAGAACAACTTTCTTCCATGTTGTGGCCTTACATAGCTCAAACACAACTGTATTCTTCACTGGATTGGGATTCATGTGTGCAGGGGAAAGGAATGCTCTGTGGGCCAGTTAGCCTGCTTTCTCTTAGTCCTTTGAAAGGACCTCCACTTGATGAGTGCCATGCACCAAATTAGCTGCTACTCCTCCGTTGCATCCAAGTCCCACTGTCTCATCCTCAGGAAGCCAGCCCTGACTCTCAGCCATGTCAAATACCCGCCACCATTCACTCTCAGGACAACAGGTAATCTCCTTGGTAAGCCTCACAATTTTTCACTTATTTCTGTGGTTATTTGATTAATGTCTGTCTCCCTGACTAGACTATAGGTCCCTGTTCCCATATTATTTAGTGAGCAAAGATTTAGTTTTATAAGAAAGTCTAACCTTATTTTGGTGCTGCTGTGCTCTGTGGGATGTCAGAAGACTGCATACCCTCTCATGGATATTCTTCCAAGTGGACTGAGAACCAGGATGGAACCTGCTCAACAGATGGAACAGGGTGGAATATTAAGCAGCTACTAAAAACGACACTTAAATAAAGCACATGACAATATGGATTGATATTTAAAACTTAATCATAATAAAAAATAGCAGCATGCAAAATGGTAAACATAGTGTGATTTCAATGTCTTTCTTAAACCTACCCATAGGAAAAGCACTGGGGAATAAAAACTGCTCAGATGTTAAGAATTTTTGGCCAGGCGCAGTGGCTCACGCCTGTAATCCCAGCACTTTGGGAGGCCGAGGCGGGCGGATCACAAGGCCAGGAGACCATCCCGGCTAACATGGTGAAACCCTGTCTCTACTAAAAATACAAAAAATTAGCCGGGTGTGGTGGCGGGCACCTGTAGTCCCAGCTCCTCAGGAGGCTGAGGCACGACAATGGCATGAACCCGGGAGGTGGAGCTTGCAGTGAGCCAAGATCGTGCCACTGCACTCCAGCCTGGGGGACAGAGCGAGACTCCGTCTCAAAAAAAAAAAAAAAAAAAAGAATTTTTCGTGTTTCTATGTGTGGCTATGAGTGATTCTTTTCTTCTTTGTACTTTCCTGTGTTTTTCAGATATTTCTCTCATGAACAAACCCTACTTTTACATTTAAAATTTTAATATAAAAACTTTTAATATGAAAATTAAATCCAAAAAATTTTAATATAAAATTTAATCCCAGTGGTTGTTTTAGGGAGAGATTATCACCCAGGCTAATGTACAGTGGCATGATCATAGCTCACTGCAGCCTTGAATTCTTGGACTCAAGCAATCCTCCAACTTCAGCCTCCCAGAGGATCAACTAGGTACATGTTGCCATGCCTGGCTATTTTTTTTTCTTTAAGAGATAGGGTCTTGTTACCCAGGCTGGTCTCGAACTCCTGGGTTCAAGGGATCCTCCCACCTCAATCTTCCAATGCTGGTACTACAGGTATGCACCACCATGCGGAGCTAACTTTTAAGTATTTTGTAGAGACAGGGTCTCCCTGTGCTGTCCAGGCTGGTCTCAAACTCCTGTACTCAAGTGATCCTCCTGCCTCAGCCTCCCAAAGTGCTGGGATTACAGGTGTGAGCCACTACACCCAGCCTCCAATCCTGGTTGTTTCCTACCACCAGGACTTTATCTCATATCTCATTTACTTTAGGCCACCCAGACTCCAAACTGAACCATAGGTTTGATAGTCTCTTTCAGTTCCCCAAACATAGAGCATTTTCTACCTTCCATAGGCATTTGGCAACACTGTTCCCTCTTCTACCTCCCAACCCTGCTCACTACTCTTATTAACTCCTACCCACCCTTCAGAGCTCAGTTCAATTGTTCAGTTCTCAGCAAAGTCCTTTCTGAGCCCTCTCCTGCAGAGGAGGTCAGCTTCTCTGTTATACGCACTTGCAGTTTCATTTATCTATACCTCATTAATACCATTTGCACCAGTGGACATTTTGTCATTATTTGGTTAATGGCGGTCTTTACTCCTAGAGTGAAATTGAGACTGAGACTCTTTGCTTAATAGCTCATCCCAGGGCAGAGTAGGAACTGAATAGCACAGTAAGTAGTTAATAAATATTTATTGAGTGATTGAATTCATTCTCTCATTCATTCATTCATTCATTCATTCATACATCCATTCATATTCAGGAGGCAGATGGTTACCAAATCCTAAAGTCTGAGGTATATAACTAATCTAAAAGTGTACATAGCAATTTGATAATGAAAGGCACAGATACGGTTTTCTAAAAATACCCAAAGAATTATAGCCACTTGGGGCCAGGCGCAGTGGCTCACACCTATAATCCCAGCACTTTGGAAGGCTGAGATGAGTGGATCACTTGAGGCCAAGAGCTCCAGACCAGCCTGGCTAACATGGTGAAACTCCATCTCTACTAAAAATATAAAAAATTAGCCAGGTGTGGTGGTGGTACATATGTAGTCCCAGATACTGGGAGGCTGAGGCATGAGAATTGCTTAAATCCAGGAGGTGGAGGTTGCAGTGAGCCGAGATGGCACCACTGTACTCCAGCCTAGGCAACATAGCAAGACTCTATCTCAAAAAAAAGAAAAGAAAATGGTTCTCTTTAATTAATGTGCAGTACACACTGGAAATGACAGGAACATCTGGAAATCCAGTTGTTACTATGGCTACCATATGAATGACCACCCTGTGCAGTTGCCCCTCTGCTTGGCTGGTTCCGGCCCACATCCGGGCCTCCATTCCAGCTCTCTCTGTGACAAGCATGTCCCGCTGGTTTTTCCAGGGAGACAAGACCAAGAGTATGAATGGATCTACACAAATCCATTGCCGACCCAAGAAAACAACTCATAGCAAATGGAAGCACCACCTAAAGCACTGCCCATGTCACTACAAACATTATTTCTATGCTTCTGTAAGAATTTTTTTTTTTTTTTTTTGACCCAGAGTCTCATTCTGTCACCCAGGCTGGACTACAGTGGCGTTACCTTGGCTCATTGCAACCTCTGCCTCCCAGATTCAAGCAATTCTCCTGCCTCAGCCTCCCAAGTAGCTGAGACTACAGGCATATGCCACCACGCCCAACGAATTTTTGTACTTTTCGTAGAGACAGGGTTTGGCCACGTTGGCCAGGCTGGTCTTCAATTCCTGATCTCAAGTGATCCACCCACCTCGCTTCCCAAAATGCGGGGATTACAGGCATGAGCCACCGCGCCTGGCCCTTCTCTAAGAATGTTCAAGAGGAAGGAATAGAAATATGTTGAAGCTATAAATGAAGCTAGCATTTAAAAACAGCCACCAGCTGGATACTGTAAATGTTTTTTCATAGATCTAGAGTAACCAGTACCAAAGCGACTCCTGTATTTGTTACCATTATCGTTACATGCAATTTATTTTTTTTACATTTGAAGATCTCAGAGAATGATGAGTCAACAGATGGGAGCAATGCTATGCCTTTACTAGAGCCCTCTCCATGGGATCTACCTTCTCCTTTAGTAACATGCAGAGAGAGGGTGTGCTGAAGGGGCATGACACTATTCAGATGGTGGATACAGGGAACAGGCTTGGCAGTGTTTCTCCCTCCTTTAGTACTCCCATTGTTCACTCTGATAAAGTGTTTTCTACTTCGTCCATCAAAACCTTGGGCTGACTCTCACTCCAAAATTTGTCTCCCAACTCATCCCTAAGACATTGATCCTTACTGACTTCAGTATTAAGTTAGCAGAAACACAACAGGTATTCTCATGCACCCTTGTGAACTGGGCACAGAGAAAGAGTGGTCCTGATAACGCTGGTGTGAAAAGAACACTGAGTGAGTGGAGACACAGTGCTGGCAACCCCCAGGGTCCCAGGAATCTGCCCTGGTGATCACTCTAAAGCCAACGGGCAATGTGTTCTGCAAGGACATGAAGGGCATATCCCTCGTTCAAAAGAACTGTTTTTAAAATATTATCTTCAGAGCCACTTCTCTAGTGTTAAGGTGACCAGCTGTCTTGGTTTAACTGGGACTCAGGGGGACTCAGGGGTTTCCCAGAATGCAAACTTTTGGTACTAAAACCAGGACAGCTATGGGCAAACTGGATGGCCTTTCTGTGGCTGTGTTATTCTTTGTCACTGATAATCATGGCCTTATTTACAAACTCATAGTCCAACTAAGTCCCAAGCTACCAGTTTAGAGAGACTTTGGGCACAAAGAATTTGCTGCCTCATCAGAGATGGCCAGTAAAACTCTGGTCTGCAGCTGAGACTCATCTTTCTAAAGTCACTTGTGCCAACTCCTGTGACTAATATCACAGAGCTCCTCACTCCTTCCAAGCAAAGCCCAAACTCCTTAGGTCAAGCAACAAAGGTCCCCCTCAAACCTTTGAGTACTGGCACCAACTTTCTCCAAACTTCTTAACTGCTGGAAGCTGACAGTGCCCCTGCCTCCCACCTCCCATCACTCACCTCCATGAACCCCATCATAATCCAATCTTCTCCCCTCACCGCCACATGAAAGCATCACCTCCTCCATTAAAACACTCCAAAAGTTCCACCCTTTTTCTTTATACTCCAGTAACTTTTGTTCCACACTATTCACAAAGTTCTGCTTTGTAGAAAGCTCTTCACATGCTTCTTTTTTATTATTATTATTATTTTTTATATCCTCTACTAGGTTGCAAGTTTTCAGAGATCAGGAGAAATGTCTTAAATGTCAGTGTTCCCATTCCAGGCCTAGCAGATTGAGTATCAATCCTACTTTCCTCTTAACCACAGATTTCATGCACTCCCCGCCCACACACTCAATTCCAATCCTAGTTGATTTTGACTCAGTAAACAAGAGGCAATTCTTCTGTTGGCCAGAGTTGAGAATTGCTGGCCTGCTGCATAAAGACGCTCAGGAAAGGCTGGCTGAATGAATGCATAAACTATCTAACATGTATTTAAAGAGAAAAGACGCCTTCTCAGATCTCTCTCCTGATGGAATTGATTTCCTCCCACTCTGTCTTTCCCCTGCATTTGGATTGTACTTCTGTTAAGTGTTAAGTGCCTACCACAGTCTATCTCATATTCAGTGACATGGTGTATGCCTGCCTTCCTGTCTAGTATGTGAGCCAGTGGAAAGCAGAGATGTGTCATGATGGTGTCCATTGTCCACAACAGTTACCCAATAACAGCATGCTCAATACAGTCTCTCAGAAAAGCTTGCAGTACTGATTTTAAGGAGTTTGGGAGGTGTTATAGATAGAAAGCACAGGGACAAAAAAAAACCACGGGTTTTCCCCAGTTCTGGCAGCTGAGAAGCACTTTGTGGCTGTATGCAGATGGATCTTTGATCATCACATCCATTTTAAAGATGAGGAAACTGAGGTTTAAAAGGTTGAAGCTGAGCACGGTGGCTCATGCCAGTACCCAGCACTTTGGGAGGCCAAGACAATTGCTTGAGCCCAGGAGTTTGAGAAGAGCCTGGGCAACACAGTGAGATCCCATCTCTACAAAAATAAAAGTACGAAAATCAGCCAGGCATGGTGGTGCGCACCTGTAGTCCCAGCTACTCAGGAGGCTGAGGCAGGAGGATTGCTTGGGTTGGGGAAGTCAAGGCTGCAGTGAGCTGTGATTGTGCCACTGCACTCCACCTGGGTGACAAAGCAAGACCCGATCTCAAAAAAAGAAATTAATTAATTAAAAAAATTAGGTCAAGTAGCTGTGTGAAATCACCCAGCACTTAGAGACACATGAGCGCTAGAGCCCATGTCTCCTGACCACTGCCAATTGAAAGTTCTTTCCACTCTTCATTTAAAATCAATCCTTTACAAGTCTTTAAATCCAGGATAACCTCCTGTGCTTTGCCAGTCTGCTGAATTCCAGGCTGGTGGCAAAAGCATAAGACAGGAGGGGACAGAGGCCAGGCACAGAGAGGTATAAGTGTGTCTCTGACCACCTGTCTCTGTGTGCCAGAGCCAGTTTTTTTGTTTGTTTGTTTTAAACGGAATTTTGTTCTTGTTGCCCAGGCTGGAGTGCAATGGCACGATCTCGGCTCACCACAACCTCCGCCTCCCGGGTTCAAGCAATTCTCCTGCCTTACCCTCCCGAGTAGCTGGGATTACAGGCATATGCCACCACGCCTGGCTAATTTTGTATTTTTAGTAGAGACAGGGTTTCTCCATGTTGGTTAGGCTGGTCTCAAACTCCTGACCTCAGGTGATCCACCCGCCTTGGCCTCCCAAAGTGCTGGGATTACAGGCATAAGCCATCGCACCCAGCCCAGAGCCAGTTTTTTTTTAATCTATGTTGTATTGTTTTCCTCTAATAAAGTAACTAATCAAAAGCTCGCCATATATTAATGGATTTTATTAAAATATGTGATCTGGCTTCCTTAAATCCATGATTTAACATTTGAATATACAGTTATTTTGTCATTTCTGAAAAACGCTAAGAATAGACAGCCATTTTCTTAGTCTACCTCGAAGTTAATATAATTCCTGTAAAAATTTCAGGGCCACTGTGGTTCTGGGATATATTTACTCTGAGTCCCTTGTGAGCAATTGTGTTATTCTGGTATGCACAGTTTGCTTCTTATTCTCATCACTAATAATGCAGAGAAAAGCAGATTGGCATATCCTTCATTCAAAATAACAATCTTATAAATATTATTGTCAGTGCCACTTCCCTGAACTTCAAGTAACCAACTGTCCTGGTTTGCCTAAGACTCAAGGGTTTCCCAGAATGCAGGACTTTCAGGGCTAAAATCAGGCAGACTCAAGCAAACCAATGGTTACTTACCCTACTAGAGTGTGCCATTTGGCAAATAAAGGTTTCTGTTCTTACTCTCTGGCCTGCTCTCCAGACATATGCAAATATAATTTTATTATTTTTGAAAATAATGTAAACAAAGAAACCATGTCTAGAAAAAGAATATACGCCCATATGTTAACATTTGTCTTTGGGTGGTAGGACTATGGGTAATTTTTTTCCCCTTTTTTTTCTGTCATTTTCAAACTTTCTGTAGTGAACATTTCTATACTGGTAAAATAAAAAGGTTTAGTTTTTAAATGTATGACAAATAAAAATGGGTAGATAAATAGTACCTATGTCAAAGTTAGTTGTCTATTCCATTCACAGCAAATATTCTGAGATATGCCTCTGGCTTTTGGGTAGATTTTAAAAGAAATAATCATTTTTTCATATCAAGGTGTCACCAGCTGAATATTCCTAAGAAAGGAAGCTGATGAAATGACCCAGCTTTACCCCTGCCAGGCCACAATGCACTCTTCAGGCAAACAGATGGGTGCTTGACACTGACCTTTCTCTGAGAAGGGGCTGATCCAAGGGTCCGAGAGAGCTGGAATGCTGGGAGGTGGCAAATGAAGCTTTCCGGTGGAAATCGGCATCACCTTGTTTACTGGACGAGGACTTTCCAAACTGATTTGAATCTAAACGTGATGATGAGTCACTCCTTAAAATAATCCGTTCATCTGGCTCTCTGATAACCTGAGTGAATGCGCATTATTTAATTGTAATTTTGCTTCTGTTTGCTTAATTTAGAGCTGGGGGTGGGGTTGAACAAGGAAGACAACTAGGGCTAAGATGACAGAACATTTGCGCCAGGGATCTCCCGCAAATAGAAGAGGATCTGGAGAAGCGAAGACTAGTGACAAAATGCTCAGGAGTTAAGACTGATAAAAATAACCAAAAGTCTGTATGTTTGGGATATATTAACAAACCAAAATAAACTCACGCTGTAAACTTTGATTTCTGAGGACTAGGGATTATTGATCTGGGAAAAATATAACTTTAACAAAATATTTAAGTGCTATGGCATAAGAAGCATAGTATATTCCATTTTCTCTGCATAAATCTATTCTCATGTTGTTACACAGAAGTTTGAGCCTTCACTTTGACAAACCAATCAAACTTCAAGAACAAATGATTTACCACCTCTATGTATAAAATTATTTGCTTGGAGAAAAAGCAATAAAAATCACTACCAATAAAGTAGGTATTGGGTCTACATACACCCTCCGTGGTGATTCATCCTACTTATATGAGGGGCACAAACCAGCTAACCCCAAAGCAAAGTATAACATGGAGTCTGGGCACATCTTCAAACAAACACTAAACTACAGCAATTCCACCTAAGCAGACTAACTAGAAATATCCACCACTGATTGGAAAAAGCACAATAATTGACATAAGATAGCTGGAAGTAAATCATTTTACAAATTCTATTTCTAAAATTACCTTTACGTTAGCTGCAAGGCTGTCAAGAGAAGAAGCTAGAAGAAAGAGGAACAGGTGTTTCAATGACTCATTATTACCATTTAGCTTTAAAACTGCCATTATATTTATTCTACAGCGGTACAAAAATTTTAGACAATGAATGAATTATTTAAAAACTTAAATGCTCCCTTGTAAGTTACACTACCACTTTTAAGTCTCCCTTAAGCCACTTCAATTCTCTGGGTCGTGGGGTTTTTTTGTTTTGTTTTTGTCTTTTTGAGGTTAACAATGAGGTTTTCTGGGTTTTTTGTTTGTTTGTTTTTTGGGTTTTTGTTTTTGTTTTTTTTTTTGAGATGGAGTCTCACACTGTCGCCCAGGATGGAGTGCAATGGCACGATCTCAGCTCACTGCAACTTCCGCCTCCCGGGTTCAAGCGATTCTCCTGCCTCAGCCTCCAGACTAGCTGGGATTACAGGTGCCCACCACTACGCCCAGCTAAATTTTTGTATTTTTAGTAGAGATGGGGTTTTGCTATGTTGGCCAGGCTGATCTCGAACTCCTGACCTCAGGTGATCCACCCACCTTGGCCTCCCAAAGTGCTGGGATTACAGGTGTGAGCCTCTGGACGATTTGTCTTCAATGACAGCACGTATGGAAGAGGGAAGGGTAAAGCAAGTCTAAAGTGAATGAGTAAGTTCAATAACCCTTAAGCAGCCTGAAAAACTCGTATTTGAGTAGGTGCCCAGAACCTAAAAAAAAGTACTATGTGTCTAACATAAAATTTGTAAACTGTCTCCTCTGACATTTTCTTTGGTTTTCATGGAATCCTATTTATGCAGGAGCTCTTGAATATATTTGTCCAAGGTAGACACAAATGTTAAATTGAGACAACAAATACGTAAAAGCTTGGAGAAATACAGAACATAGCAAAAATGGAAATCACTATCATGACTGTAAATGATCATGATAGGTAAGTAGACCTAATGCCGAAGTATGGCAAGGATGACTAGGAAATGAGGTAATAAAGACACAGAGAAAGTGAAGACTAGGTTGGATTTTTCCAGGTTGATTAAAAAATGTTTTTAAAATTAGTATTTGTAAGACAATGCTAAGGTCACCATGGCTTCCCCCAGTGTGACCGGGGCTCAGGCAATGACAAAGGACTTTTTCTGGACTACTGATCCCCCTCCCCATGTCACTGGTAGATATAAAAAGAGATTTTTAAAGCCAGACCATTTTCATATCCTTTAGGCATATAGATATGTAGGTACCACTTTGTCCCAGGAGCTCTCTTTGCACCCACCCCCAGCTGGGCAGGGAGTCAGCAATGCTAATGCCCTTTCAGCTATAGCCACAAACCTGCCCTGTGGCCTCATAACCTCCTTCTCATAACCCCCTTCTCATAACCTCCTTCCAGTGTGGCCTCATAACCTGTGGCCTCATAACCTCCTTCCTCCTGTGGCCTCATAACCCTGTGGCCTCAGAAACTCCTACCTACTGGTTTTGAGCCCTTCCTTTCACAGGGGGGCTCGCCTTCATTCCCTTGCTTCTCAAAGTGCAGTCCCTGGACCAGTAGCATTCATATCACCTGGAAGCCTGTTAGAAAAGGAGAAACCTAAGCTCCACCCCAGCCCTAATGAATCAGAATCTGCAGTTTAACAAGAGCCCCAGGTGATTCAAATGCACATTCAAGTTTGAGAAGCACTGCTGTGTTCTACCTTAGGCCTGGATGAATGAGCTGACAGGTGACCTAAGCAAAGTTCTGGCTTGAAAGCTACAGGGATTCCAAGGATCTGAGGCCAGAGGTCTGAATGTCTTCTCTAAATGTAGGTATGCCAAAAACCTGGTGTGTGACCTTTACACACATTGTAACCTCTCTGGAACCTTAGTTCTCCACCTGCGAGGATTAAGAAAAGACAAAGGCCGAGACCAATGTGATGTGTGAGTCCCATCATAATAGAGCCTGCATTAAACCCAACTTGTCCGCCCCAGGAAAGGACATTTGCTGTTGCGTGATTTCACTGCAGTAGAGAAGACAATGCTGCTTTATAAGCTACCCGGGTGACTTTCAATTCAAAGAACTTAAATTAAATGTCAGATGTGATGAAGCACATTCTGCTTCAAACCCGGTACTCTGTCCTTGGCCAGCTGCTGTCAAAGAGCTACCACAGTCTAAGAACACTGGCTTAAGTTACCATAAGAGGCTTAAAAGTAGACCCTTAAAAGTGTAAACCTTTAAGCCTAAGATAAAGAACTCTACTGTCAGGGATGGCAATAGATGGAAAGTTCAGTGCTACCAGCAGGCAAGAGAATGGACCACCACCATTCCTTTCCAGCCTAAGAATTTTGATTAATTTCAGGAATGACTGATCTTCACCAACACGACCTTCACTAACGACATGATTCATGGATTTCAGTCAAAAGCCTACAAGGAATTCCTTAACCCAGTGACTCTTAATGTGTGGTCCAGGGATCTCCCCCAAGGGTCCCCAAGACCTTTCAGGAAATCTGCAAGGTCAAACTGTTTTCATAGTAATACTAAGACATGATTTGCCTCTTTCATTCCCATTCTCTCACCACTGCACAATGGAGTTTTCCAAAAGCCACAATGATGTTATGACATCATCATGATGATGATGGCTAATGGAATAGAAATACTAGTCTATTCTTTTTTTTTTTTTTTTTTTTTTTGAGACTGAGTTTCACTCTTGTTGTTTAGGCTGGAGTGCAATGGCACAATCTCGGCTCACCACAACCTCTGCCTCCCATGTTCAAGCAATTCTCCTGCCTCAGCCTCCCGAGTAGCTGGGATTACAGGCATGCACCACCATGCCTGGCTAATTTTGTAATTTTAGTAGAGATGGGGTTCCTCCATGTTGGTCAGGTTAGTCTCAAATTCCCAACCTCGGGTAATCTGCCTGCCTCAGCCTCCCAAAGTGCTGGGATTACAGGCGTGAGTCATTGCACCTGGCCGTAGTCTATTCTTATATTTTAAAAATGTATCAGTTTTAATTTCTAACATGCTAACTACTGATGTTATCCACATCAAGAAAAGCTCTCTGGGCTCCTCAATAATATTAAGAATGCAAAAGGGCCTGAAATCTAAAGGTTTAAAAATACCCTGCCTTCATCTAACTGCTTCAGATAGAGTTGGCTTCCCACCTTACTGACATGAAATCTTGTAAAGCAAATGTTACATCTCCTGATCACCATCAATCTCCTGTTTTTTCCCATCCAGAAAAATGGAAAGCCTTATTTGTTAGGCATCAATGGTGACTTTGCAAAGGGTTCACAGCAGGACAAGTTGCACTCTGCTTTCCCAGCCCAGCCAGGGAACAGCCAGGGAACAACTGCAACCACAGCACACTCAGCACGCTGCTCAGAACGGTCCCCTTCAATGACGAGGGGAACTCTCAGACAGAAGCTTCTCAGCTGACTCTGCTTCGTGGGACCACTGCCCTGGAAATTCCACAGCTGGAGAGGACTTGAGAATTAGGCCCACAGTTCCGAACATAACCTGTGATTCCTCAGAATGAAAGAGTATACACAGGACACATTTGTTGCCACAGGGAAATGTACAGGAGTAACAAGAAACTCAAGTACCTCTTCTCATTGGAAACGGAAAGTCTGAAAACTTAGATTTTCTTCTACACCTCCTCAAATGATGCTCTGAAATATTCTCACCAAAGGGCTTTGCACTGTCCACCTGAAAGTAAAGGAAAGAAATAAGACTAGAATCCACTATAGCTTCTAGTACCCTCCCCTCATCACTGGTAATGCCTGTCTCCCCCTCAATCACTGATTACACAGGTTGGAAAAAGAAGGCTGGAAAACCAGAAAAGAAGGCTAGATCACAGTCTCCAAGTTTGCTACATGTTACACCTAAAAGGAGAAACTCTCTGTCCTTCATTGAGGCTAGAACATGAGGACATAGGCTAAACATTAGCATAAGGAACTAAAGTTAGACACAAATTACATTCCAACAACTGGTAAGGATACAGCACAGAAAGAGGGCAAGTGAAGCTTTATTTCACAATCTCTTAAAATAGGACAATATTTCACATTCCTTAAACAGTGTGAGTAGTGGTGGCCTAAGTGGGGTCCTCACTGACAGCAAGGGATTCCCACAAGATGACATTTCTACTTTCCACATTCCTCTCTGGTCCAAGTGTCTACATTTTTGAAAAAAAGAATAATGGTAGCTAGGCTGGGTGCAGGGGCTCACGCTTGTAATCCTACCACTTTGGGAGGCCAAGGAGGGAGGATCACCTGAGGTCAGGAGTTCGAGACCACCTTGACCAACATGGAGAAACCTCATCTCTACTAAAAATACAAAAATCAGCTGGGCGTGGTGGCACATGCCTGTAAACTCAGCTACTTGGGAGGCCGAGGCAGGAGAATCGCTTGAACCTGGGAGGCGGAGGTTGCGATGCCCCGAGATCACGACATTGCACTCCAGCCTGGGCAACAAGAGTGAAACTCCATCTCAAAAAAATAATAATAATAAATAATAATAATAGCAACTATATTATTTTATCTATGGTGACTGACCATATTTTCCTAAGGAAAAATTGGGTAACATGATCTGCAAACAGGTCAAAACACGTGAACTAGGGACTCTTCCAAATATCTACAATATAGAGGTGCTGAATTTTTTTTATTTCTGTTTTTTAAAATTTTAATAAGGCAGGTTATAATGTTACTTTTCATTTTACTTTAATATATTGACTTGAATTTATAGTCTTTATAACATCAGGTTTTCTAAATTTTAATGCTTCTACTTAAGGAAACATATCATCAGAAAATCTGACTAAATAAAAAAATTAAATATGTCAAATCACTGATAAAAGACTTTGGCGCATAGGAAAAACTATATAAGAATTTGTTAAATAAAATAAGTATCAAACAAGTTTTAATCCCCTAAGAAATCTACCAAGATTTTAAGATTACTTAGTTCATAATGGCATGGACTAAAGTTGTATTTTACAATAATTTATATCAAATGAAGTAAATCAGATATATATTCAACAAAATGAAATAAATGAACTCAATTCGATATTTTTATGGCCCCATGTTTAAAGATTGGTCGTTAGATTTTTGCCAGATGTCATTACCCAGGCCACCAAGACAACAGCTGTTGTGTATTTTTTGTAGATAGCTGTTCTGCAGTTTCTAGCCAAACAGTTCTACAAACCAATTCTACATACAGTCATCTCAGCAGCACCTTCACTTCAAGACTTACTACACTTCACAGTCTCTGCCTAATACACAAACGTCACCACTGGTGACTTTAAATCAAAATATCAACTTAATGATACTATCAATAGTTAACATTCTGGAGAATAAGTCATTAATTAGAACATGAACTGGTGTTCCTGCAGACTACAAAATAACACAGGAAATTTTTTTAATATAATTTTAATCGGAATATGTAGGAAAACTAATCTGTATATACAGTATAATTACAACTTTGTGGAAAAAATAAAGCCTATGAATGCAAGTATAATGTAGAGAAATTGAGTCAAATTAAATCAAACAATGATTTTATTATGCTGGTGAGCCAATGGATTAATTTTTTTCCTGAACTTTTCTGTTTTCCATTACTTTTATAGTAGCAAAAAAGTTGTAGGCCGGGTGCAGTGGCTCATGCCTGTAATCCCAGCACTGTGGGAGGCCGATGTGGGTGCATCACCTGAGGTCAGGAGTTCGAGACCAGCCTGACCAACACGGTAAAACCCTGTCTTTACTAAAAGCACAAAAATTAGCTGGGTGTGGCGGTGGGCACCTGTAATCCCACCTACTCAGCAGGCTGAGGCAGGAGAATCACTTGAACGTGGTAGGCGGAGGTTGCAGTAAGCTGAAATTGTATCACTGCACTCTAGCCTAGGCAACAGTGCAAGACTCTGTCTCAAAAAAAAAAAAAAAAAAAAATTGTAGAGAGACTAAGAGAACTAGTGTGATTAAATTTGCCCACCATTGCCAGAGGACATAATCTAAGATGACTTTAATTAAGTGCTTTGAGTATCGCACAACATTGCTTCTTCCTGCAAACAAACTTTTCTGGCTCTTCAACATATGGCCACTGAGCACCAATCTCATTAAGAAAACTCATGTAGTTTTCTTTAAAACTGATGAAGCTTTAGTTTTGGATTGATACAGAGTGCATGCCAACCTTCGTTACGCGTTTTCAACCTCTGTCAGTTCACTGACTCTTCAAGATAACAGCAAGTTATCATGTGTAGACATTATACTCTGCTAATAATTTTCAAAAATTAAAAATAGGGATGGCTGACATTTACTGAGCAAGTCTACTGTATAGGGCACCTTTCTAAGAGTTTCCTGACAATGATCTAGGAAATTAACATAATTTAATCACAATTTTTATTCAATTTGAAGTACCTTTTTATTTAATATTATTCATTTGTTATTATAGCTCAAACTTCCTTTATTCCACCCTCATCCATATCCTCACTATTGCAAAATACTCTAAAAAATAATTTTAGGCTCACATGTCTAACAACAAATGGAGGCTTGCTTCCTCCAGAGATTTTGAAATTACTTCCAAGGTTCAACTGAACTGGCTGGTCCTGGAAGAAATGCCTGGTAGAACATGGAGAGGGCTCCCGGGCTTGCATGCCTTTGGGCAGTCTGTTGAGGTTATTCTCCTTTAGTTTCATCTTTATAGTATTTAAGGGAAATATTGGTTCATGTGATGTAGATAAAGGCCTTCGTGACTTATGTCTTTCTTCCTGAAATAAACAACAAAAAAGAATATTTTCAAAAATAAATAAAGAAAAAAAATTCAATCAGAATATAACTGTATTTAATTGAACTTTAAAAAATTAAGGTCAAAGATAGAACACCTCAGATTTATAAAACATAAACTTAAGGAAGGACATTTCTCTAATTTTTTTCCTATTCAGTTCAACATCATTAGTATTTATACCTTGCTAGTATAATGTATTCAACTAATTAACAGTGAGATTTATTTATAACGGGAAAGTTAGAAAGTGTCAGACACCTCCAATAGATAGATAATAGAGAATTTGACACATACAGGGGTCTAGCAATTTCACTTCCAGGAATGTACTATAAGGAAATAACTATGGCTATATGTATAGCTACAAAAATGCTTATGGTAATTCAAAAGTTAGAAACCAACTGTACTGGTGAGTAAGCAATTGCGCTCAGTTGCAAATCCACCTCAGCTATACAATACTGACCCAGGGACTCTACAAACCCCCTTTTTGCTTTTCCAGCTGGTCTCTGTAGGCTCTGCCACTAGAAGGTGCTAGAGAAAGCGCAAGGCTGGAGGAGATACAGTGACTGGCTACTTCCAGTTTTGTATTCTATTCCTGTTAGCATCATTCCAGCAACAATTCTTCCCCTTAACAGCTGCAAGTGGCTCCAGATTATAGCCTTTCCCCTATTATGCCAGAACTAGCCCCACTGCACCCCTCCAGACATATCAACAGCAGCGGGCCAGAGCCCCCTGTTCAGATTTGAGTCTAGACTCACAGGAACCTTCCTCCAAGCTCCTGTGGCACCAGCAGGGAGCAGTGCCCCTCCTTAGAGATCTGAGTCCCAGCTCATCAGAGTCCCACCTTCAAATTCCTGAAGAAGCATCCAGGAAAGCAGCCCTTCTCCAGAGGTCTGGGTCCCATTTCTGTTCAGTCTCTTCTTTAAGCTTCTGTGTTCTGGCTGACCCAACATCTTCCCTTTGTTTCCCCAGCCCTAGGGGTGGAAGCTGCTTCCTGCAGTTACTCTTCATTTCAGTGTTCCCCTTTTACCTTTCAGTCTTTCAACCCCTGTTTAGCCATTTTTTTAAATTAAATCTTTCTGTTACAATCACAAGTTTGGTGTGGTTTCCTGACTGGACCCTGGCTGATATGTCAGTTAAGTGCTCAACAAAAGGAAAATGAATGGCCAAACAGATTACAGTACTTCCATATAATGGAATACTATGAAACCATGAAAAATTGTCTGGCACAAGAATACCTGAGGACATGAGAAAATGTTTATGATAAGTTAAGTAAAAAAAAGAAAGGTACAAAATAATATGCAATGCAGTGTGATCTCAATCTTTTTTAAAAGTGTGTGTGTGTGTACAGAATATACCAAAAAAATTAATGCTGATCTCTAAATGGCAAAAATGGGACAGGTTTTTAAAATTTTGGGTCCTTTTCGCTTATTTATCTTTGTTTTCTAATTTTCCAAAATAAAGTGATACTTTTAAGAAAAAAAAAAAAAGAACAGACTGAGTGCGGTGGCTCATGCCTGTAATCCCAACACTTTGGGAGGCTGAAGCAGAGGATCTCTTGAGGCCAGGAGTTCAAAAAAAATAAATAAATAAAACAATTTGTTTAAAAAGTTAACACTGAAAGGAAGACCTAGGAAGTTAAAACAGAATTAAAATGGTAGAACAGAAGAGAAAGAAACACTGAAAAATTGCTATGAACATATCACAAATAAATTGGAGAGAAAAGAGGATAAATAAGGTGAAACTAAAAAGCAGATAACGCCTTCCTTAAAATTAATCACTGGTCTCCCATTATATGAGTTATTATGCTGCGAGGTTTGATAGATTTGCAGAGATTATTGGCCCTTCTTTCTCATTCAGAATCCCATAACACACAGCCCACATTTTCAAGGTCTTTTCTAGGACCATACATAAGATCTGGGATAAGCATTTTGTTTCACATACAGGTTTTACTCTACCGTGTCCCAGAGTATTTGGAGAAGCTTCACAAACTACCTTTATTCCTTCTCTATCTTGTTCTAGAAAAGATTTTAAGTGGCAACAACATTATATACAATAAGGTAAAAGCAAAACAGAAAGAAATTGGAGTGAGGGGGACACTAGGACTGAAGAAGAGAGTAAAATTGAGGTAGTACACATGGATGCCCTAAGACGCTTCACGTTTACCAAAGATGGACCATGAATACAATCTGAGCATCAGCCTCAGCAAAAGAAAGATGGCCCCATGTTTACTGCAGCACTATTCACAATAGCCAAGATTTGGAATCAACCTAAGTGTCCATCAACATATGAATGGATAAAGAAATTATATTATATACACACGATGGAATACTGTTCAGCCACAAAAAATAATGAGATCCTGTCTTGCAACAACATGGATGAAGTTAAAGTCATTATATCAAGTGAAATAAGCCAGGCACAGAAAGACAAACTTCATATATTCTCACTTATTTGTGGGAGCTAAAAATTAAAACAATTGAACTCATGGAGACAGACAGTAGAATGATGGTTACCAGAGGATGGGAAGGGTTGTGGGGGCTGAGGGGCAGTGGAGATGGTTAATGGGTAAAAAAAAAAAATAGAAAAAATGAGTAAGATCTAGTATTTGATAGAACAACAGGGTGACTATAGTCAATAATAATTTAACTGTAAATTTTAAAATAACTAAAAGAATATAATTGGATTGTTTGTAACTCAAAGGATAAATGTTTTAGGTGATAGATACACCATTTACCTTGATGTGATTATTATACACTGTATGCCTATATCAAAATATCTCATGTACTCCATAAATATATATAGGTATTATGTATCCATGAAAAAATAAAATTTCTAAATTTTTATTTTATTTTTATTATTTTTTATTTATTTATTTTATTTGAGACAGAGTCTCACTCTGTCACCCAGGCTGAAGTGCAGTAGAGCCATCTTGGCTTACTGCAGCTTTGACCTCCCAGGCTCAGGCGATTTGCATGCCTCAGCCTCCCAAGTAGCTGGGATTACAGGCGTACACCACTATGCCCAGCTAACTTTTGTATTTTTGGTAGAGATGGGGTTTCACCATGTTGCCTGGGCTGTTCTCTAACTCCTGACCTCAGGTGATCCATCCGCCTCGGCCTCCCAAAGTGCTGGGATCACAGGCATGAGCCACCATGCCTAGCCTAAAATTTTTGAACTTTTAAAAAAGAAAGATGGAAACTGCTGTTCATAAGATCAAAAGTAAATGTCATAGAACGACAATAACAAAAGCTAATTAGCTCAGTTACATCAAATTTGTAATTTTAGCTTCTGAATCACCCTGCTTCCAGCTACATCATGCTGCCAAACATATGTGCCAAACATACTCTAATATGACTGGCTGAGTAAACAGTTTGAATTACAGAAATTCAAACCTAGTAAAAACTTTCCAGGTTTCTACTTGTTTAGTTTCATGTAAACTTGATAAACTGAGTTTGGGCAAAAATTCTTTAAATTAGGAAAAAAAAAAAAAATCCGGTCATTTCTATCACTAGATTTGTATTGTACTTACAAGAAATCTGTTTCTATGCAGAAACACACATTCTCTGATGGCTGTCCTTGTAGAAAACTCTATTTTAGGAGCAATTCCCTAAAAATAAAACAGTATAAGAAAAGCAAATAAAATTACTAGAAACAGTTCTTTGGCCATCTCATTCTAACTTAAAATCATACAAGAACCTAACTGCTCTTCTGTGTGGTTGGCATAATCCACACACATTATCTAAAATATATATGTAATAAGAATAGCTAAATACTTATGTAATATATATTATGTATCAGAGCCAGGCCTAAGTAATTCATATATATTAACTCATCCAATCCTAACACAACCCCATGAGGCAGGTTTTATAATAGTACTCCTCAATTAAGACACAGTTTAAGTAACATGTCCATCTAGTAATGATGGCTATTAATTGAACCCAGGCATTCCGGCTCCAGTGTCCATGATGTTAGCTACTCTATTTAAAACACCGCACCATGGAATTGAATGCGATTACCTAGAGAGAGGTATGTATAATGTATAGAGTCTTCCTCTCTACCTACCTGCTTTGAAAAACTTGCTTTATATCTCATATCAGATATTTGTATTCATTAGACCTAATTCCAAATGAATTTTGTTTCATTGATTTGATATTTCTATTTTTTGTCCTCAGTACCATACTGTCTAAAATATTGGGTTATATATATATATGTGTGTGTATATATATCCTATCCTGTTTAATTCTTATAATCCTATAGGGTAGGTACAATTATTATAATCATCCTGTTTTACAGATGTTAAAACTGAAAAATGGGCAAAAACTAGAAACAATCCAAACACTCTTAATGGGTAAACAGATGAACCGTGGTGTATTTACATAATGGAAACTACTCGGTAATAACAAGGAACAAATGAATGACACACACAACTACATGGATGGATCTCAACAGCGTTCTTCTAAGTGAGAAAAGCCATTCTCAAAGGTTACAGACTGTATGATTCCATTTATGTAACATTCTCAAAAAAACAAAACTATGGTGATGGAGAAAAAACTAGTGCTTAGGGTCAGGGGAAGGGTGTGCCTATAAAGGGGTAACATGAGGGGGATTTTAGGAGTGATGGGATTGTTCTATATCCCGATCGTAGTAGTGGTTTTACAAATCTATACACGTGCTAAAATTCATAGAACTGTAGACCAAAAAAGCATCAATTTTATTGTATAATAATTTTTAAAATACAACTGCTTTCCCCAAAAAATGAGGCCTAACGAGACATTAAGGCAATTTTCCCAAATTTACAAGGCTTATAAATGGCACCACAGCGACAGGACCTGGATCTGACTAAATTACACTGTCTCCATCTGACCCCATCGACTCACCAGTGGCCCCTCTGCATGACCTCTCTGCTCTACTCTCCCCCAGAGACCACCACCTGGCCAAGTTACTTCTTGTCCTGAGGGCACCTTCCTTCTCTTCTTTTCCATCCAAATTTTACCCATCTCTCAATGTCTGATCTCACTCTAACTCCTCCAGGTAAGCCTATAGTAGTCTCTCCCTCCAGTCTCTAATATTTCATTTTCATTTATACAACTTATACTCAAGGTGCTTCCATAACAGGGTCTGCCCCAGCTGAAGCCCTCGAAAGAAAGGAAGCCAACATCTACTGCATGCTTATTACATGTGCCAGCTTCTGTTAAGGGTTTCCAGAGGCACGATCTCATCTAATCCTCACACAACCTGTGTAGTAGACCACTGTATTCCCATTTTACACAGGAGGGAACAGACTTGGAGAGGTTTAATAGTATGCCCAATGTCACACAGGTGGGTAGACCCAGGATTTGAAACTCTGCTGAATTGGCCAGGCACTGTGGCTCATACCCGTAATCCCAGCACGTTGGGAGGCCAAGGCGGGCAGATCACGAGATCAAGAGATCGAGACCATCCTGGCCAACATGGTGAAACCCATTCTCTACTAAAAATACAAAAATTAGCTGGGTGTGATGGCGTGAGCCTGTAATCCCAGCTATTCAGGAGGCTGAGGCAGGAGAATCGCTTGAACCCGGGAGACGGAAGTTGCAGTGAGCCGAGATCGCGCCACTGCACTCCAGCCTGATGACAGAGAGAGACTCAAGAAAAAAAAAAAAAAAGAAAGAAAGAAAAAAGAAACTCTGCTGAACTACTACAAAACCTACCTTCTTTCCATTTCCTCATGCTATCTCTTCAGGGGCCTTGTGAATCAGCTAGTCAGCTTGTTTCCTGTGCATTCATTCATTCCTGTGCACCCATCCTGTCTACACAAGTCCTCACAGGTACAATCTATATCCTTAACTCCTTTTTATATTGCCTGTAGAATGCACAGTATGCACACAAGAGTGCAAAGCTTGGACAGACAACTCAAGAAAACATTTCTAGGCTTATAAACACAGGGGCCAAGATGCTACACAGAGTCAGACAATGCAGAGGGACATTTGATAAAGAATGTACAATCATATGACTAGTACAGCCTCATCTTTTCTTAACCAGATGGCTTACAAGAAGAAGAAGGCAAGGAGAATTTCAGTGTCCACAGTGCTACTGGTAGAATCATATGACCCTCACATGTGTGCCAAGCCTCAGGTCCCCCACAGCCCAGTGGCCTGAGCCTGAACAAGTCATCTCTCATGCCACAGTCTTGTGCAGTCTTCTCATTGCCTCACAGGGAGACAGTATTCACCCTTGGATGACAGCACAATAAATAATAACAGCTTAGATTTATTGTACACTTAACTATATACCAGGTATTATGCTAAACACTGTGTATTACCTCATCTAACACTCACAATAATCCTGTGAGGGATGTACCATTACAGTCCCATTTTACAGATGAGTAAACTAAGGCACAAAGAGATTAACTTACCCAAAGTCTCATAGCCATTCATGACAAAACTGGGAATGAACCCAGACAATCTGATTCCATACTAAACCAACTGTACATGCAGCTGCCTAATAGATTTTCAAGTTCCTGATCCACTTTGCCCAGAGAGGAGGAAGGAAGTCCCCTGCTGGTAAGGAACCCACATTCTGTAACACATTTTTGTTCACCTTATATGACCTCCACTCCTTGCCATGACTTACAGACAATAAAGAAGAATGTATTTTCTTTTTCATACCGTGCTGCTTTTAGCATAACATTTTACTTTAGAGTTGAAATTTAGAGACTATATCTCAACCAGTCTCCTTACCAATGGAATGATGTTGATAACAGTTAGGTCAATGAAAGGATTTAACATAATAAATAACATAATAACATAAACAAATAAAAATAATTTTTAAATGCTTTTTATGCTCACTTTACAAAGTCAGTCTTAACCTAACATAATAATAGATAATTGGCCGGGCGCGGTGGCTCAAGCCTGTAATCCCAGCACTTTGGGAGGCCGAGACGGGCGGATCACGAGGTCAGGAGATCGAGACCATCCTGGTTAACACGGTGAAACCCCGTCTCTACTAAAAAATACAAAAAACTAGCCGGCCGAGGTGGCGGACGCCTGTAGTCCCAGCTACTCGGGAGGCGGAGGCAGGAGAATGGCGTGAACCCGGAAGGCGGAGCTTGCAGTGAGCTGAGATCCAGTCACTGCACTCCAGCCTGGGTGACAGCGCGAGACTCCGTCTCAAAAAAAATAAATAAATAAATAAAATTATAGATAATTGTGCAATCTTCTCATTGCCTCACAGGGAGACAGTATTATCATCTTTTATTATCTATTATCTAATAGATGAGACAGTAATATTATCTATTATCTAATAGATAAGACTAGATAATATTGCAAACAAAAAAAATTCTTGACCTCACCAGGAAATAAAAAATACTGTTAAAGTATCAAGTGAAATAAAACAGCAAAATACAGAAATACAAAGAAAAGCCACATGCTAGTGGAGGAAATAAATCTAATTGTTAATAAGTTGATAAATTAGGAGAAAATAAAGTGAATTTGTCTCACATATTCATTCTTAGTTCCTACAATATTAATGAAAAGAAATCAGATAGTGGGCTGAAATAAATATGAGAAAATTAGCATCATTCAGTGAGTAAGAGCGCAGGCTCTGAAGCCAGTCAGGCCAGCATGAGAATTCCTGCTCCATCACTCACCAGTTCTGTGACCCTAAGTGCATTTCTGAAACTCTTTACACCAGCTTCCCTCTCCTTTATAGTGGGGAAAGAACAGGATAGTGAGCTCAACACAGTACCTGGTATACAGTGAGCACACAGTGAACATCAGCTTTTTTTTTTTTTTTTTTTTTTTTTTTTTTGAGATGGAGTCTCACTCTGTCACCCAGGCTGCAGTGCAGTGGCATGATCTTGGCTCACTGCTACCTCTGCCTCCTGCCTCAGCATCTCAGTAGCTGGGATTACAGGCATGCGCCACCACGCTCAATTAATTTTTGTATTTTTAGTAGAGACGAGGTTTCACCGTGTTGGCCAGGCTGAAACATCAGCTATTATTAAAGTGATAGCTCTTTTTTGTGGTATCTCGGGGGCAATCAGCTGCTTCAAGATGAAGCTGAAGGCTGCGCATGGTGGCTCACGTCTGTAATCCCAGCACTTTGGGAGGTTGAGGCAGGAGAATCACCTGAGGTCAGGAGTTCGAGACCAGCCTGGTCAACATGGAGAAACCTCGTCTCCACGAAAATCAGTCAGGCGTGGTGGTGAGTGCCTGTAATCCCAGCTACTTGGGAAGCTGAGGCAGGAGAATCGCTTGAACCTGAGAGGCGGAGGTTGCAGTGAGCCGAGATCACTCCACTGTACTCCAGCCTGGGCAACAGAGCAAGACTCCATCTCAAAAAATAATAATAACAATTAAGTGTGTTGCTCTTTCATCTTATACACTTTTGAAGATTTGCAATGTGTCTAGCACGTAGATTACAGCCAGGGACATTGGTTAAGAGCTACTGGAAACAAAACTAAAAGCAAACTCAACATACGTGATGTTTATGGCCCTCAGATCCTTAGTATTGTGTGATTTTCCCCCCTTAACATGTCTTTCTGAAATTGTCTATTAAAGCAGAGGAAATACTTGACAAAGGAAGTATGTATTGCATTAATCAGGACATAACTAATATTCTCCTATTCAGAATAATACTTATTTATGTGTGAAAGCAACATGGATGTGATCTCCAACACAGAATTTTCATGACGCTTTTATTGTATACAAATAAATACGTAACAGTTACTTGGTTAGACATCAAAACAAAAACAAACAAACAAACAAAAAGATGAAGCTGAATATTTCCTTTCCAGCCACTGGCTGCCAGAAATTCATTGAAGTGGATGATGAAAGCAAACTTCATACTTTTTATGAGAAGCATATGGCCACAGAAGTTACTACTGAGATGCTCTGGGTGAAGATTGGGAGGGTTATGTGGTCCAGATCAGCGATGAGAATGACAAACAAGTTTTTCCCATAAAGCAGGGTGTCCTGACCCATGGCTATGTCCACCTGCTGCTGAGAAGGGACATTCCTGTTATAGACCAAGGAGAATTGGAGAAAGAAAGTGCAAATCTGTTCAGGGTCACAATGTGGTCACCAATCTGACCATTCTCAACTTGGTTATCATCAAAAAAGGAGAGAAGGATATTCCTGGACTGACTGACACTATGGTGCCTCATCGCCTGGGGCCCAAAAGACCTAGCAGAATCTGCACTTTTCAGTCACTCTAAAAGAGACGATATCTGCCAATATATTGTAATAAAGCCCTTAAACAAAGAAGGTAAGAAACCTAGAACCAAAGCACCCAAGATTCAGTGTCTCGTTACTCCACATATCCTGTAACACAAACTCTGGCATACTACTCTGACGAAAGAGACTACTAGGGGAAATAAGAGAGAGGCTGCAGAATATGCTAAACTTTTGGCCAAAAGAATGAAGGAGACCAAAGAAAAATGCCAGGAATAGATTGACAACAGATGTAGGCGGCCCTCTCTGCAAGCTTCTACTTCTGAGTCCAGTCAAAAATAAAATTTTTTGAGTAACAAATAAGATCAGATCCCACACTCCAAAAACCACTACTATGCAATTGGTTTTATTTTGCTTTATAGAATGGTTGAGAGAAATTGAGTCCCTCTATCTATTCACAAATTGTTTAAAATATAATTTGATTAACTTAATTGTAAGAATACTCTACCTCTAATGCATGCAGGTGTTTCCACATATTTAAAAAATCTATTCTCTAATGACTAACTGCATGTATAAATAACTATAAATACAACCTCCTATTGGTTATTTTTCCTATTTATGACCATAAAGTTGAACAGAGATAACAATCAAGAAAATATAAGAACGTTTGCTTCTTTTTATCTTGATACTTGACTGGATACCAGCTCAGTGTTTGTAGATGCCTTTTATTTAGCAGAGAACTAGGCAAACCAAAGTTAAAATAATAGAGTATCCCCTACCTGATTCTCATCAGTTTTTGATCCTAAACTTTTAGCTTCTGAAGAGCAATATCCCAATAACTCAAAATAAAATAATTAAAGGCAAGCTTATCACATGTACCATGGATTTAAATGATACACGAAGATCTTGGAGAAACAAAGACAGTTTCAGTGAGATTCATCAAACTCTCAAAGATAATGAAGGGCTTGGGGTTACAGTTATTAGGAATTCTGATTAGGGCAACCTTTAATGAATGTTTGCTGTTTGAAGTATTAGAAGCTCTGTCATGATAAGCTTCATAGAAACAGAGGTCCTGACTGTTATATTAAATATATTCTGCACAGTACTCTCAACAAAGTAGGAAACGATAACAAATTATAGTAATTGTAATTCATGGGGCAATATGAGAAAAGCTGAGTATCAAAATACTTTTTATAATTCTCAAAGGCATAGCCTTTTAAATGGAGATCATTCAAGTGATGTAACGGTCAAGAAAATCATCAGGGTTGCCGTGGGAAAAGAAATTGTCAAAGACAACATCAAAATGCGTACCTTGAATTTGGGTTCAGATAATGCCCCCCAAAGAATTAAATTACCAGTGGAATATCTGCTATATCCTTCAAGATTCTTCAGTAATATCAATGTGTGAGCCTCTGTCAGTTTCCTCTCTGTTAAATGGAGACCATATCTGCCTTGGCTAACTTGAGAATTGTTGGGAGAAAAAATTGAAAGTGCAAAATAAATGAAAAATAACATAACTGCTATTGCTACTCTATTTAGTCATAATAGCTATGATTAAACAAACTAATCTTTCTGTTAATCTGCAACAAAAGGAGGCTTTTATAACTATGTGACAATGTAAATATGGAAAAGATTTTAGCCTGATTAGATAAAACTTCCACCTCTCAGATCAATACTGAAAATCAGTATAATTTGGTACCTTGAGTTGGGCATCTAAACGGAGCCGCTAAACAGAACAGCAGGGGTACTAACCAAAATAAAGATCAAACCCTCCTCAGGAATAAAACATTCAGGTCCCAAGACTTTCTCTCCTAATAGAAGCCCAGATGGACATGAATCACTTACTGGAAAACCTAGAGCCGTCTTCATGAGCACTTCCCTACACCTCCTAGGGTGCGAAGGTGTTAGCTTGGGCTCTGGGAAAAGAAAATCCCGTGTGTTTTCTTCATAGTAGGCCAACTCATCCCACACTAGAAAGAAAGGAGAAAAAGTATAAATATCTGTATTTACACCTTCAGGTTTAACAAAATAAAAGTTCAGGCAGATGATGGCAGAGATGGCACTCAGGTAAAAATAGACACATTGATCCTAGCACCTGTTATTCAAGAGGAGACTAATTTCTATTACTTTTTATCTTTTGGATAATTTTTTAAAGCCTTCCAAAGTCATAACAGAGAAAAAAAGACTAAAGAGGTGTTCTACAAAACAGAACAAATAGGAAAATCTATCTTTCCATCTATCCATCCAATTTTTCCTTCGACAAATATTTACTAATGATAACCCTTAAGCCAGGTACCGGGGATAGAATAGGAACAAGGCGAACATAGCATTGTTCACACAAGTTTACAGTTTAGACTGGGGTTCAATGTGTTCTGTGATGCATGGATGCCAAGGGCCCAGATGACAGCTACAGCTGTGGTTCTCAGCAGGGGTACCAATCCCAGGGACATTTTGGACATTTGTGGAAATATTTCAGGGGCAGGAGCCAGAGGTGTGAGGGAGTCCTGCAGTGCTCAAGACACTCATGCACATCACACAATCTCCCCCATCCCCAATGACTTTCTAATATCTTGCAAACATTCTTGCAGGCTAAAAACTATTTTATAATTATCTGAGCCTAGAACTTAACTAACTATGTAATTGAAAATAATTATGTAACTATGTTACATGTAAAGACGAAGCTTTTTTTTTTTGCATGATTTGGAAATACACTGAATTTTTCCAAGTACTGTGTAAATCAAGGAACAATTGTATTTTGTTTTGTTTGGATCTTTAACCGGACCTGTTTGATATTTTGAAAATCATGTCCCATCTAAATGCTTCATTATGCTTGACACTTACATATTAACATATACATTTTATCATACACCACTTTCATTTCTACTTTATATTACAATCAGATTATGTTAATTTTTTACAGTGACTTGTATAAGTTGATTATATTAACTACAAATATTTTTAGTATCATAAAAGGGATACTACAAAATACTCATTACCAAAAGATCTTGGGTCTAATAGGATGAACAATTACTGAGCCGAAGGACAGAAAGCTACCATCTGAATCATCCTTGACCACACAGCAGGTGCCGCAGAAGTGATCTGAACTGAGAGTGGTCCCTGCCTAGAGGACCATCAAAAAAGTAACTGTAGCCAATGAGGCAGTTTTGCTATTTAGTGACTGCCACTTTACTTATGAGAAGAATTCTGATGAGGGTTGCTTCGTTTTCAGTACATCAACTGTAGAACATAATTGACCTTACATCACATAATATGATGCATTAAATTCTTCCTCCTACTAACTCCATTTAATACGAATGTTTCAGTTCTACTGAGGAAAGAATCAAAGTGCAAAAAGAAATTATTCTATATTTTTCATCATAAATAGCATTTCTTTCCACTCGTGCGCTCCCAGCCACACTCCAGCCACAATGGATTGATGTTCCCTCCGGAGCAATGTACTTCCACCATGCATGCTCTCCTGCATTACTGCCATGGCCTTAGCTGATCTCCCTGCCTCCATTCTCCTGCACTCAAATCCACTATCCGCACACTGCAACGTTTTAAATACATCAGACTGTGCCTTTCTCTGCTTAAAACCTTCCAATGGGCTTCTCATCGCATTAGAATAAAATCTAAGCACCTTACCCTAGACTTCAAGACTCTATATAATCAGGCTTCTAATAATCTCTCCTAATTCATTTATTGCCACTCTCCCCTTGATCGTCGTTCCCTGTCATCCTTTACCCTTCTTACTGTCCCTCAAACACACCAAGCTCACCTCCACATAAGGGTTGTGCCTTATCATTCTCCTCTCTGTAAAGTTCCCTCCCCGGGTCTCTGCAGGGCTGACTCCTTCCTACTGAATAACAGGCTTGGTTTAAATGTCATCTTATCAGAAGGTGGCAACCCAATCCAAAAGAGCACTCCTTCCCAGACACTCCCCATCACATCACCTGATTTTACTTTCGACATAAGATTTACCACTAATTGATATTTTTGTTCATGTATTTATTCGTGATCTGCTTCCAACAAGGCTCCATGAAAGCAGTGACTTTGTCTTTTCTGTACATTATTCTACTGCTGGCAGGGTTGTCCCTAGAAAGGTGTGAACTCAGAGCAGTTCAATCAGTACAGGGTCCAGCCAAGACAATCACACCTGAAAAGGGGCCTCACTGTCAGCATCTTCAACAAGCCCCTTGAAATATCACTAAAGATAGACATTTTAAAATTGAACTTCAATGATGTTCAGAGACGAGTGGTGAAGTGCAGCATCCTGGATGCTGCCCCTAAACCTGTGGAACAATGCTTAGGACATAATGGGTACCTGATAAATGCTTCTTAAATGAATGAACATGAGGACTAAAGTAAGTTAACTAGCGTAAGTGCCAGCTTACGTTAGCCACTCAATAAGCATTAGTTACCCTCTTTGAGACTCAGTTTCCATACTATTAAAAAAAGGAGAAGAGAGACTAAATGTTCTCTAAAAGCTTTTCCAACTCTTACCCTTCATTCATTTTTCAATTTATTTTCATTCATATATTCAAAAAACACTTCACTCATTGAGAACCTCCTATGTAGTAAGACTTACAGACACTGGATGTATACTAGTGAAGAAGGTAAATATAATCAATGCCTTCCTGGAGCTTATAGTCTATAAGTATTAAACAATTATACAAATAAATGCATAGTTAAAAATTAAGCTCCATAACGGTAAATTGCTAGGAATAGAGATAGAGAGGGTAGGAAGACAGGACAGAAGATGGGTGTAATTCCTTTTTTTTTTTTTTTTGAGATGGAGTCTCGCTCTTGTTGCCCAGGTTGGAGTGCAGTGGCACAGTTTGGGCTCACTGCAACCTCCGCCTCCTGGGTTCAAGCGATTCTCTTGCCTCAGCCTCCCAAGTAGCTGGGATTACAGGCACCCTGCCACCACATCTGGCTAATTTTTGTACTTTTAGTAGAGACAGGCTTTCACCACGTTGGCCAGGCTGATGTCGAACTCCTGACCTCAAGTGATCCACCTGCCTCAGCCTCCCAAAGTGCTGGGATTACAGGCGTGAGCCACTGCACTCAGCCAATGGGTGTAATTCTAACATTAATTCTCTGCTTCATTTACTAGTCTCATCCTGGCCTTCTTCATTAATGCTCCTCTTACAATGCTCCCTGTGATGGGCATAATCCTCCCACCTTTGCTGGTCAAAAACAGACTCTGCCTCCATCCAGAAACTCTGAAGTACAACCTGCAAATGGAAAGTGATGTGCCAATTTCCCCAGCTATCACTAGCAACAAAAGACAACTTTCTCCTGAAGCCTATAGTATAGAGCTAAGAACTTTTTTTTTTTTTTTTTTTTTTTTTTTTTTTTGAGATGGAATCTCGCCCTGTCACCCAGGCTGGAGCGAAATGGCTCAGTCTTGGCTCACTGCAACCTCTGCCTCTCGGGTTCAAGTGATTCTCCTGCTTCAGCCTCCCGAGTAGCTGGGATTACAGACGTGCACCACGAATTCAAATTCTAGGGTCAGGCAAGGTTGGGTTCAAATCCCTGCTCCACCACTTACCAACTATGTGATCTTGGGCAAATTACGTAAACTACTTAACTTCAGTCTCCTCTTCAAGAAAATGTAAAAACTGTCATTGTACCTGCCCTTTAAGACTACTCTGAAGACGAATGACAAAGCCATGTATAATGCACAGCACAGCACCTGACATTGCCTACCATTACCAGGATTGCTCTCTGATACCAGCCCAGCAGTGGCCCCAGAACTGCTCTGGCTTCTGTAAACATCATTATGTTCCTACCGGGAACAAACACCTAGATTCCTGAGATGACGTTCTACACAGGAGGCCTTTCCTTTTCCCTCTTTCCTTTCATATGCTTTTGGCTAGTTCTTGTCACTGCATCTAAATGATAGCTGCAAATTATTATTCCTGTGTTTAGCAAGAATTTAGATAAAAGTAAGAGGCTAGAAAATTGAAAGTGAGCTCATAACCCTATCTTTAGAATCACAGGAATAAAAATAGACTGAAACAGGGTTAGACAAATAAATAGAAGGCTATGAAGCTTCTCAAGACAGTCTCTCTGGTGTGGTCACTTTCTAGAAATCCAAACTGCCACCCAGAGTGAAAATGTCAGCACATTAAGAGGACGGTACAGCAAGAGCCTAGGTTAGAAATAATAAACATATTCACAGGCTGAACAAGTCTTATAGGTCAAGGGAAGTATCTGAGAGAACTCAGTGTTCTTAAGAGTTCATTACACAGACAGTGACATCATCAATGGCATCAATGAACTTTTCCCCCAAAAAGGAAACAAATTAGACTTCAAAAGAAATAACAATTGTAATAACAACATTGGCTGGAGGAATATCTAACATTTTTAGAGCATGTCAGAATTGACAGTGTGCTTCCAGATACAGGATCACATTTGATTCCCTCTTTACAGATAAGGAAACTGAGGCTCTGAGAGTTTGACCTGTCATGATGCCACATGGCTAGTGATACCACATGGCAAAGTAGGAATTCAAAACCAAATTATCTGAGACAAAAGGTCCTTCCTTGCTAATGCCTATAAAAGTATAAAAGCATTGCTACAAAAGTGTAAAATATTGCTATAAAAGCATTGCTATAAAAGTATAAAATTAAGCTCTGTTAAGTGAATGGGGGCCCATGAGAATAAACTTTTACAGTTGGACTGAATATACCTGACTTACCCAAAGTGAAGGTATTTATCTCAGAGGTTAATAAAAAGAAAGCGTCAAGCTCACTGTGGAATAGGATCATGCTGCCCCCCTGTGTCCATTCCCTTTTCCCACCTTTGCAAACTGAAGAACAGGAAGGGTCTTATTTCTTGGCAGCAAAGATCACTGGACTTCATTCTTTAGCAGTAAAGCCATATGCACATCTGGATATCATTACTTGTATTATTAATTTATTTGTACTATTAACTTAATGATCATAACATGTCTTTTGAGTATGTGTGTTTGAAAGCAATGAGAAAAAATATTAAGCAATAAATACAGCTAAATGAAAAGGTAACAATTCAGCCAACAGAGAAATTGGTCCCTGAGAACCCAAATGTGGGCCATGTGACCCCACAGCGCAGTCCGCAGGAGACTTTAAGAAAAAAAAAAATTAGCTAGTATCAAGGATCAGCAGATCACGAGGGCTCACTGCCACTGCTACATGCCCGGTGGGTGCCACCAGCATCACACTAGGAAGACTGGCACAGTGTAGATCGTGTGTGCAAAAGTATGCCTGTAATAACATATATGGAACAAATTAATGGATCAATCTGTACTACATCCGAAGCTAAGTAAAATCAATTGTTATTTTGCGCAATTCAAATTTAATTCCACTAAAATTACAATCTGAAATTGAGAGATTGTAAATTAAAAAAAAAAAAACAAGTATAACACAGCTCCCATTTTGCATCTGATTAATTTTTGAGTTATAACCAGTATTTACGCACTCAGTTAGAATATTCTGCAATCATTCTTTTCAAACAACTATTCTCCCAACCTTCTCAGAGATGGGCTTCTGGTCACATGAAAAACTTATAGCACTCCAAGACATATTAAGTTTTAACAAGGAAGTTGCAGAATATTTATAGTCAACATATATATAGGTGTGTGTGCGTATATATGCTGAAAATACATATTCTGCACTTGACTTTTTAAAATGTGGTATATCTTGGACTGTCATATGTCTTTCGAGAGACCAGAAAACCAACATTTAGTGTATTCAACCAACCATAAAATATATACACACACAACTATATATACTAAATACTAAATATATTTATGTTTATATATACTGTATTTAATATACAGTCATCCCTAAGTATCCACAGGAGGTTGGTTCAGGAACCCTTGCAGATAAGAAAATATCCATGAATGCTCACGTCCCTGATATAAAATGGTGTAGTTGGGGTGAGTTGGTTGAAGGTAAAAAGAGCATAATAATAAAAAGTTTAAAATAAGAAATAAAATGGTGTAATATTTGCATATACCTATGCACATCCTCCTGTATACTTCAGATCATCTCTAGATTACTTATAATACCTAATATAATGTAAATGTTATATAATAGTTATGCTGTATTGTTAAGGGACTAATGACAAGAAAAAGTCTGTACATGTTCAGTACAGACACAACCATCATAGGCCTAAATACATTTTCGAGTCATGGTTAGTGAATTCATGAATGTGGAACTTGACAATCAGAAGGTCCAACTATATATAAGGTATGTGCATGCATATGTGTATATTTTAGGGTTTGGCTGAATATACCAAACGTATTTTAGAAGGTTTAAAAAGATACACATCAAATTGTTTTGTTCTGTTTTGTTGAGACAGGGTCTCACTCTGTCACCCAACCTGGAGTGCAGTGGCAAGATCACAGCTCACTGCAGCCTCAACCTCCTTGGCTCAAGTGACCTCCCTAACCACTCAAGTGACCTCCCTAGCCTCCCAAGTAGCTGGAACTACAGGCACGCACCAGCACACACAGCTAATTTTTTTTATTTTCAGTAGAGATGAGGTTTCACCATGTTTCCCAGGCTGTACCTGAACTCCTGCGCTCAAGCAATCCCCCCACCTTTGTCTCTCAAAGTGCTGGGATCACAGGCGCGAGCCACAGTACCTGGCCCACATCAAATTGTTAATGGTAATTATCTGTCAGGGATTGTTGAAGGGGCTTTTGACATTTTATTTTACATACTTTCATGTTAGTTAAATTTTTTATACTGAGATTACTTAGGTATTGGGTAACTTTTTAAAAACCCATGTAAAATTAAATAAGACCAAAGTGGGCATGCTTCTACTTTCTCAGCATACTAAAATATAATTTGCCAGCAGTGATATATGTTTGAACATAAAATTGGGTCAAATAAGAATAAAAAACTTATGGAAAAAAACTCAGTGCCCTGATTTCAGCCTGTCACTTTTAGGCTGAAAAACATTCAGTGAGAATTTCTGAAAAGCAGGCAGGAGGCACCTGCTCAGTTCCATCTATCTATGAAGGTAATGACATCTCCAAAAGCACCTGTTTTTAAATTCACAGAGTGGGGTTCTTGTCTGTCTCCAGCGGCAGCCTTTGCCAGAGAACCAAGAAGCACAAGAAAGAACTACAGACTCCTGGGTTCACTGCACTTCACTTGGGCCCTTGACCTGCTTCAGTGATATCCACAGCAGGCAGGACTACGATCCCTATCAAAAGCCTCCTCAGTCCCCTCTGCTTTAGCTGAGACATTTGCTAGTCTCATCTTCCTTCTCCCATGCTCTCTAAAGAAAAAGAAAAGCACACACCATAAAACATCAAAATAACACAACAAAACAGGGAAAATGTAACTGTTTTAAGCATAACTGATTTAAAACTTTGTTAAAAATAAGAATCTATACCAAAATACAACATTTATGTCAGACATTACTCCATAAGTAATCAAAGGACAGTGACAGTCACTTGATACAGAAGGAAAGAAAGAAAACAAATCATAATATGGGAAAATGAAAAATTTTAAGAAGTTTTAAATTTAAGGTTGTCACAGTCATATCTAAAAAGGAGATAGATCATAAAATAGGATAAAATATATTTTTATCTACTTATTTATTTATACAGAGTCTGGCTCTGTCGCCCAGGCTGGAGTGTAGTGGTACGATCTTAGCTCATTGCAATCTCTGCCTCCTGGGTTCAAGCAGTTCTCCTGCCTCAGCCTCCCGAGTAGCTCGGATTACAGGCACCTGCCATCATGCTCAGCTAATTTTTGTATTTTCAGTAGAAACAGGGTTTCACTATGTTGGCCACGCTGGTCTCGAACTCCTGACTTCATGATCTGCCCGCCTCAGCCTCCCAAAGTGCTGGGATTATAAGCGTGAGCCATGACATACTTTGCAAACACAACAAATCCAATTGACAGTATCCAGCATTAACTAGGATATGGGGAATGGGAATGCCATGCACTCCTGGATGCAGTAGAAGTATTGGAACCTTATTGGGGATCAGCTTACCCCAGTTTAAAAGGCATGGTTCAATCTAAGAATTCTATTATTTGTAAATATACCAAGAAATATGTGAAAGAAAAGAAAATCTAAATGCTCAACAATTTATGGATAACACCACCACTATGGAAAAATACATAGCTATTGAAAATGACAAGTAAACTATAGGTAACAATGTAAAGTAAGAAAAGTAAAACTCAAAATACTATGGAAATACTGTTTAGAGACCTATAAAACACACATACATAAATTAATAAAATTATTTATAGCTATCAAAATAATGATGTAGGCTGGGGGCAGTGGCTCACATCTGTAATCCCAGCACTTTGAGAGGCCGAGGCAGGCAGATCACCTGAGGTCAGGAGTTCGACACCAGCCTGGCCAACATGGTGAAACCCCGACTCTACAAAAAATACACAAAAATTAGCTGGACGTGTTGGCAGGTGCCCATAATTCCAGCTATTCAGGAGACTGAGGCAGGAGAATCACTTGAACCCAGGAGGCGGATGGAACAGTGAGCTGAGGTTGCATCACTGCACTCTAGCCTGGGCAACAGAGCTGGACTCTGTCTCAAAAATAAAAAACTAAATTTTTTTTAAAATGTAGATTTATGCTTTTAGAAATGACAACATAGGCAAGGCATGGTGGATCACACCTTTAATGCCAGCATTTTGGGTGGCCAATGTGGGAGGATTGCTTGCATCCAGGAGTTTGAGACCAGCCTAGGCAACACAGTGAAATCCCAGCTCTACAAAAAATACAACTAATAATAAAAATTTAGCTGGGCATGGTGCATGTCTGTAGTTTCAGCTATTGAGAGGCTGAGGCAGGAGAATTGCTCAAGCCCAGGAGGTCATACCACTGCATTCAGTCTGAGTGACAGAGTGAGATCTTGTCTCAAAAGATACATATAAAAAATAAAATTAAATTTAAAAAAATTAAACAACAATATAACAGTGACATACAATGGGGAAAGCTAATAACAGAAAAAAAAGTACGTGATGCTATGCAAAAATTCCATATCTATGTATTCTTCTATCTACAGAGAAATATCAAGAAATATGTTCACCAAAATATAAATAAAGGTTCTCTCAGGATTACGTAATTTTTACAAGTAAAAATTATGAAGCTATTTTCATTTTCAGAAAGAAAAAAAAGCAGAAATGTGTAATAACAAAGATCAGAAGAGAATTTTCTGAGTTTTCAGTGTTCTCTCTCTCACAGACACACACAGAAGCGCGCACGCACACGCACTTCTATGCCAACAACCCTAAAATCACTAGATAGCTATACTGAAAGACTATTTATGAGAATTGGTGCCACTGAGTGGCAGGTCCTAACCTCTCTCACCAGCTCAGGTCTTATGTCACTCAAGACATACTGCAAAGCAAAAGTACCACAGAAGAGCTTCCTCCTAGAATCTCATGATTCTAGCACAGGGGTCACAGACTCTTTCTGTAAAGGGTCAGACAGCTAAATGTTTTAGGCTTTGTAGGCCATCTGTTCAAAACTACTCACCTCTGTCATTGCTCTGCAAAAGTGGCTATAAATACTACTTAAACGAATGAGTATGGCTATGTTCCAAAAAGACCTGTATTTAGGAATAATGAAATTTGAATTTCATATAATTTTCACATCACTAAATATTCATTTCAAAAATTCTTTCCAACCATTTAAAAATGTAAAAACCAAAAATAGTTTGGCAGTTCCTCACAAAGTTAAACAGTTATCATATACTCCATTCGCTAGGTATATACACAGAAGAACTAAAAGCAAATATACAACAATTTGTACACAAGTATTCAAAACAACATTATTTATAAACATCCAAAAAGCAGAAATGTCTTAGTCTATTTTCTGTTGCTTGTAACAGAATACCTGAAACTGGGTAATTTATTTTTAAAAAGCTATTTATTTATTGCAGTTATGGAGGCTGAGAAGTCCAAGGTTGAGGGGCTGTGTCTGGTGAGGGCCTTCTTGCTGGTGGGGACTCTGCTGAGTAGGCAGGTGACACAGGGCATCACATAGTGAGGGTGCTGAGCATGGTAGCTCAGGTCTCTCTTCCTACTCTTATAAAGCCAACAGTCTGACTCCCATGATAACCCATCAATACATTAATCCATGAATAGATCAACCTATTCATAATGGCAGAGCCCTCATTACCCAATCCATATAGAAGAATATTATTCAGGCACAAAAAGGAATTAAAATCTGACACATGCTACAACATGGCTGAACCATGAAAACATTATGCTAAGTGAAAGAAACCAGACATAAAAGGTCACATATTGTAGGCTTCTATTTATATGAAATATCTAGAATGAGAAAATCAACAGAGACACAATTAGTGGTGGCCAGGGCCTGGAGGAGGAAGGAATGGGAAATGATTGCTAATAAACACAGAATTTCTTTTTGGGGTAATAAAAATGTTCTGGAATTAGTGGTGATGGCAGTCCAATCTTATGAACATACTAAAACCAACTGAATTGTACATTTGAAAATGATGAATTGTATATGATTTAAATTGCAATAAAAAATGTGGAAACCATTTCTAGTTCATGGGCCATACAACAATGGCCTACAGGCTGGATTTGGCTAGGGACTACAGTTTACCAACCTTGTTCCAGCAACTAACAAAGAAAATGTCTTAGGGTTTCTCTCTCTCTCTCTCTCTCTCTCTCACACACACACACACACACACACACACACACACACACACACACACACCCCCCACAGATTAGAACACAGCCAAAGGTCAAAACTTGAAATCAGCTAAGCCAGGACTGAAAAATTATTTAATAATTAAATAAAGTTATTAAAAAATGGAAAGACAAGGAGTCTGTTTAAGTTATGCTCCCTGCCACCAAACACCATAAAGTTATTATTCTGAAAATAGACAAAATTTAATAGATTGGCAGAAAAAAGGCATGTGTTATATAAACTTATAGATATATAAAGTTATGTGTTATTTTAAAACACAACTCTTAAGTACAGTACCCATTTTTTCAGGCCAAATTTATTTTAAAATTATATTAAGCTAATTTAGAAATGTATTTACTGGCACATTACCTGGAGGAACTAGCTGTATTAATTCAAACCTGGTTAGGAAGCCTAAAAAGGAAAAAATGAGATTTTAATACTTCCAAAAATTGCCACAGTCTTTCAATAATTATTAAGTTTTCAACTGTTATAAAATCCATTTAATAGTAATAATAATAAAAATAATAATTAAAAATAACTCCAAACCAACATCAAATCAGGTATTTCTAGAATTAATCAATCAAGAGAGTGTAATGAGAGTAACAGAATTATAAAAATAGCATTTCACTAGCCATAAAAAAGAACAAGGGTTCATGTCTTTTGAAGGATCTGGAGGTCATTATCAAACTAACACAGAAACAGAAAACCAAATGCAGCATGTTCTCACTTAAAAATGGGAGTTAAATGATGAGAACTCATGGACACACAGAGGGGACCAATACACACTGGGGCCTACTTGAGGGTGGAGGGTGGGAGAAGAAAGAGGATCAGAAAAAATAACTATTGGATACTAGACTTAATACCTGGGTGACAATCTCTACAACAAATCCCCATGACACGGGTTCACCTATATAACAAACCTGCACATGTACCCCTAAACCTAAAAGTTAAAAAAAAAATAGTACTTCACCTCCTGAAAAGTATTAAAAAAAAAAAGATGCAATATTTGTCTCCTAAAAGTGCATACAATAAATAAGTGTATATATACATAGAGCTCTAAAATAACAATGCAATTTTCATCTTAAATATTCAAAATCCACTTGTTATCCATTAATGTACAAAAGTTTATCTTGCTTAAAATAGTGTGCAATATGACTATACAAATTAAACATAAAATATAACTTTGTAAGGCCAGGCATGGCGGCTCGCGCCTATAATCCCAGCACTTTGGGAGGCCAAGGCAGGTGGATCACCTGAGGTCAGGAGTTCGAGACCAGCCTGGCCAACATGGTGAACGTATTTTAGTCTCTACTAAACATGTATTTTAGTCTCTACTAAAAATACAAAAACTAGCCGGGGATGATGGCAGATGCCTGTAATCCCAGCTACTCAGGAGGCTGAGGCAGGAAAATTGTTTGAACCCGGGAGGTGGAGGCTGCAATGAGCCAAGATTGTGCCACTGCACTTCAGCCTCGGTAATGGAGTGAGACTCCATCTTAAAAAGAAAAAAAAATATATATATATAAACTTTTTAAATTTTCTTGAGTTCAAAATATATTTAGAAATAGCGAGCCTATGTACAATGACAAGAATAAAATTAAAATAAGGACAAGAATAAAGTTCAGATCTTTAAGATAACTTAAATGATATATTAGGTTGGTGCAATTATAACAAGTAAAAAAATCAATGAAGATAATTCTCACAAAATAACATAACAAGTGAAAACATTTTAGTTATTTGTTTTTGTTTTGTTTGAATTAGGGTCTCGCTCTGTCACCCAGGGTGGAGTGCAGTGGTGCGATCTTGGGTCACTGCAACCTCTACCTTGCAGGTTCATGTGATTCTCCTGCCTCAGCCTCCCAAGTAGCTGGGACTACCGGCACGTACCACAATGCCCCGCTACTTTTTGTATTTTTAGTAGAGATGGAGTTTCACCATGTTGGCCAGGCTGGTCTCAAACTCTTAACCTCAGGTGATTTGCCCACCTCAGCCTCCCAAAGTGTTGGGATTACAGATGTAAGCCACTGTGCCCAGACATGAAAACATTTTAAATAGACAACAAAAGTAAAATTCTAACTTTGTAGATTTATGAAAAAATTTTGAATTTATATGACAAAACTTTAAATGCCAAGAAACTTAAAAGCCAAGACAGCCTGACACTTTAGGTTTTCAAAATGAGAGGAGGGAATATATATTTGCCACACCCTGATGGTAATTTAAGCACTTAGTTTGATTCAGCCTCTAAATTCTTTCTTTTTAATTTTTAATTTCCACAGGTTATTGGGGAACAAGTGGTATTTGATTATAAGTTATTTAGTGGTGATTTGTGAGATTTTGGTGCACTCATTACCTAAGCAGTATACACTGCACCCTATTTGTAGTCTTTTATCCCTCACTCCCTTCCCAATCTTTTCCCGAGTCCCCAAAGTCCATTGTGTCATTCTTTTGCCTTTGCATCCTCATAGCTTAGCTCCCACTTATAAGTGAGAACATACGATGTTTGATTTTCCATTCCTGAATTACTTCACTTAGAATAATAGTCTCTAATTTCATCCAGGTCATTGCTAATGCCATTAATTCATTCCTTTTAATGGTTGACTAGTATTCCATCATACATATATATAATGGAATATATATATATGTATATATATATGTACACACACATACACCACAGTTTCTATATCCACTCGTTGATTGATGGGCATTTGGATTCGTCCCACATTTTTGCAATTGCAAATTGTGCTGCTATAAACATGCGTGTGCAAGTATTTTTTTCATAAAATGACCTCTTTTCCTCTGGGTAGACAGATACCCCAGTAGTGGGATTGCTGGATCAAATGGTAGTTCTACTTCTAGTTCTTTAAGGCGTCTCTACACTGTTTTCCATAGTGGTTATACTAGTTTACATTCCCATCAGCAGTGTAGAAGTGTTACCTGTTCACCACATCTATGCCAACATCTACTATTTTTGATTTTTTGATTATGGTCAGGCTCTAAATTCTATGCAGTCAATTAATTCTCATCGTGACTCTATGAGTCCAATGCAATGGCTATCCTCATTTTTATGAATGAAGAAACTAAACCTCAAAGAGGAAACTATAGTAATGTGGGCAAGGTCAGACTGGCTAACAGTAACAGGGTTATATTGGAACCCAAGTAGTGTGTTCTCAGGGCCTGTCCTCTTATCCGCAAGATACTTCATTGAAAAATCCTATTCTTCCATAGAGCAAGTTAATTAGGATGCTTGATAAAATAACTACACCTTTTAATTGCCTTCTGGAATGGCATCACGTAATTCACACTTGCTTTAAATATCAAGGACAAAAGGAAATCATTAATGAGTGACCTAGAGAACTGTTCTTATGTTCTTTTATGCTTCATTCTACCTCCCAGGGTTAATACTGGGAAATGAAATGAAAATATCCCAATTCTTGCAGGATCATTTGAAATGCTGGATTTTTTTTCTGAATTTAAAGAGGCTTGAGAGAATCAGTGCTCTTACAGATGTGACCCATCTCAGAGAGATGTTTCACCTTCCTGTTTTTTAAGATTCAGGTAGAAATATAAATGCAGTAAATCAACTTGGGTATTGAATCTACTTTTTAAAAGGCCAAATGCCAAAGGCATCATTTTTTATACCCAATTACCTTGATGGCTTCCTGAGACACATACTTGCTCAGTGACTACCTTAATCTATGCTACCTCTGTAGGTACTGACTCACTCTTTGCCTAATTTCAAACTCTTTAATCTACCTGGTATGTCAGCCTGAGACCTAGCCTGCTCCCATTCTGACTTCTACCCAGGATGACATCCTGTCTCTACAAAACAAAAACAAAAACAAAACTAGCTAGGCATGGTGCTGTGTGCCTGTAGTCCCAACTGCTTCAGAGGCTGAGGTGGGAGGATCGCTTGAGCCCAGAAAGTTGAGGCTGCAGTAAGCTATGATCGTGCCACTGCACTCCAGGCTAGGTGACAGAGCGAGACCCTGTCTCAAAATAAACAAAAAAATAAAGACAAATGATCCCATTAAAAAGTAGGCAAAGATCTGAATAGACATTTCCCCCAAAGAAAATACACAAATGGCCAATTATCTCACGAAAAAATGTTCAACATCATTAGCCATCAGGGAAATGCAAATCAAAACAATGATGAGATACCACTTCACACCCACAAAGATGACTACCAATCAAAATGACAGATAATAACAAGTGTTGGCCAGGATGTGGGAAAATGGAACCCTCATACATTGCTGGTGGGATGTAAAATGATTCAGCTGCTTTGGTAAATAATGTGAAACTTCCTTAAAAGGTTAAACATACAGTTACCATATTGAAACGGGAAAAGCTCCCTTTTCCCCTTCTCAGGACGTGCGATGCGGGTGTGGCTTGCTTCTTCGGTGCTCCGCTGCTCAAACCTCTAGAGGAGCAGACAGAGGGGGACAGGCTGTGGGGTTCCAATCCCATGGCAGTATCTAGGGGTGAATGTTTACAGCTCCTGAAGCCCCAGTGGGTGTGTGTTACAGGGTGCTCTTTTAGTTTACCGTCTATAGGCAGCTTGTGTTAGTCAGCTCAGTTAGACCCTCTACCCTGTTGCAAGGACATAGGGGCTTTCTGTATCCCCGGGTTTCTTGCCTCGGTGTACTGGAAGAATCGGATCACACATGGGCTTGGAGAATGAGTGTGAGGTTTTATTGAGTGGAAGTAGCTTTCAGCAGATGGGGGAGCCAGAAGGGAGATGGTTTTCCCCTGGAGTTGGGCCGCTTGGCGGCCCCAGCTCTCCTCCAACCGCCCCAGCCAAACTCCGTGTCGTTCTGCTAGTGCCAATGTGCTCCTCTCGATGTCCAGTCGCTTCTGTCTCTGCCTTGCTAGGGTCTCGGGTTTTTATAGGCACAGGATGGGGGCGTGGTGGGCCAGGATGGTCTTGGGAAATGCAATATTTGGGCGGGAAAGCAGGAGTGCCTGTCCTCACCTAGGTCCGTGGGGATGGAGCCCTAGCCAGGGATCACACCCTTCCTCTACCCAGCACTTCCTCCTTCCATATTATTTAAAGGTACCACTATCTCTCTTCCCAGCACTCCTGTATCAATGTGACCCAGCAATTTCACTCCTAGGTATACCCAAGAGGCATTAAAACATACGTTCACACAAAAACTTACACACAAATATTCACAGCATCATTATTCATCATAGCCTAAAAGTGGAAACAATACAAATGTCCATCAATGATGACTAGAAAAACAAAATGTGATATATTCATCCAATAGAATACCATTTGGCCAAACAAAAACTTAAGTTCTGGCACATGCTATAATATGGATGAACCTTGAAAACATTACACTAAGAAGTCAATCACAAAGAAGCACATGTTGCATAACCTCATTCATATGAAATATCCGGAATAAGCAAATCTATAGAGATGGAAAGATTAGTGGTTACTGATAGCTAGGAGGGTTGCTGGGGAATAGGGAGTGATTGCTAATGGGCATAGAGCTGCTTTTTGTAGTGATAAAAATATTCTAACTTAATGAAATACACAAAAACAATTTTTAGAAATAAACAACCAAACAGAATCATACCATCCCCATCAAAACCCATCTATATCTAGCTGTTTTTTTTTTTTTTCTTTTTTAGATGGAGTCTTCCTCTGCCACCCAGGCTGAAGTGCAATGGCATGATCTCGGCTCACACAAACTCCACCTCCTGGGTTCAAGTGACTCTCCTACCTCAGCCTCCTAGGTAGCTGGGACTACAGGCATGTGCCACCACATCCGGCTAATTTTGTTGTATTTTTGGTAGAGATGGGGTTTCACCATGCCGGCCAGGCTGGTCTCAAACTCCTGACCTCAAATGATCCACCCACCTCGGCCTCCCAAAGTGCTGGGATTACAGACGTGAGCCACCGTGCCCAGCCAAGCCCATTTATATTTAGAAAGGGTATGTAGCAGAATCAAAAATGTGATTCAAATTTTACATAGGCTGTCTTGAAATAAATATTTACCAAACATGAACATATCACAGTCTAGAAAAGAGCAGACTTTTAAATCTGTGAATTACACACAATAGTCTTTTGGTTTTTTGTTTTGTTTTTCAGAGTACCTACTTTCCAAAAGGTCTACTACAGCTTCAGGATCCACTGCACTTTCAAATACCTGCAGAGAAAAATGGAGAAAATAAATTTTCAAAGTTGTATTAGTAAGTGCATATAGAAACTGTAAATGCCAGGTGCAGTAGCTCACACCTGTAATCCTAGCACTTTGGGAGGCCAAGGTGGGTGTATTGCTTTAGCTCAGGAGTTTGAGACCAGCAACATGGTGAAATCTTCTCTCTACAAAAAATACAAAAGATAGCTTGGCTTGGTGGCTTTTGCCTGTATTCCCAGCCACTTGCGGGGCTGAGGCTGGAGGATCATTTGAGCCCAGGAGATAGAGGTTGCAGTGAGCTAAGATGGCATCACCACATTCCAGCATGGGAGAAACAGTGAGACCCTGAGAAAGAAAAGAAAAGAAAAGAAAAGAAAAGAAAAGAAAAGAAAAGAAAAGAAAAGAAAAGAAAAGAAAAGAAAAGAAAAGAGAAGAGAAGAGAAGAGAAGAGAAGAAAAAGAAAGAGAGAGAGAGACAGAAAGAAAGAAAGAAAGAAAGAGAGAGAGAGAGAGAGAAGGAAGGAAGGAAGGAAGGAAGGAAAGAAAGAGAGAGGAAGGGTAAATTAAATTCTTCCAAGTAATTAACATATGTGAAATCCAGTCACATAACATTTTAGAACTCAGCAGATGTACCTTTAATAAGTGTCTGATTAAAAGTTCAACAATTGATTATAGAATAAATGAAGGTTAACACAACAATAAGTGCAAAAAAATCTCAATTAGATAAATCTACCACATGCTAAAAATGTCATCAACTTGACCTAGCTCTACTGTTTGTGCTAAAAGCCCATCTTGAATCAACCTCAAAGAGTCTTGTTTGACTACCTAGCAAAACATTCTGTATACAACAGATACTCTTTAAATGTTAACTGAATGAATGGTTTCTCTTCCCAAGCAATTGGTTGTGCTGAAAAGGAACATAAAAAGAAATTTTACCTATGCGTAACACAAAACAAAAGCTAAGTACTAGCAGCTACACTCACATAGAATAAGAAAAGAAAGAGAGGAGAGTCTCAAAAGTTTTAAGTGTATCTTGAAGCACAAGAAAAACATTGTAATATCTATCTAGCCATTGCCAAATCTTTATATTTTGTTCTTGAAATAAAAGGGCCTGGGATGGGATTGAAATAAAGGTACACCATGCCTTTCCCCCTAAGTTCTAGGCCCTAAGAAAAACAAAACGTTTTCAGCAGAGCTTGATTTCAGGCTTCAAAGTTCTGATTTAAATGGTATTTAAACTTAAACAAAAATGAAAGTGTCTCATATAATCAATTTTTGTCCTACTGACTGGATTTATCAAGCAAATGTGGGTAAGTGAGTTTTTTTGCCTAAATTATTTTAATAATCCTTTCGTTTTACCCATTGTTATGGGCTGAATTGTGTCCCCCCAAAAATTCATGGGATGAAGTCTTAAACCCAGTATCTCAGAATATGACCTTAGTTTGCACATAAGGTCACTGCAAATAAAATTACTTAAGTTAGAATAAGGTCATACTGGGATAAGGTAGGCCTCTGATAAGACTGGTGTCCTGAGGAGGGGTGGAAATTTGAGCACAGAAACTGTTTTTAAAAAAAAAGAAAAGAAAAGAAAAAAAACTTTAGGCAAAATTAAATTTATTTAAGCAAGGAACGATTCATAAACTGGGCAGCACTCAGAACTAAAAGAGGTTCAGAGACCTCCACTGCTGCATTATGGACAGCAAGCTTTTACAGGCTGACATGAAAATAAGACAAAGAAAATACATTTAATTGGTTGGAGTAGAAAGACCCTAGTTAGAGATCATTGGCAGTTTCTGATAGGTAAAGTCTCTAGTTAAAGGTTAGTTGGCAATTTCTTATTGGTAAAATCTCCAGTTAGAAGTTCATTGGTGGCATCCGTTTGGTAAAAGTCTATAGTTTCACTGTTTACATTGGGCTTCAGTTTGCTTACGCAGGAATTTAAAGCACTGGAGCCGCCCCAGCCTAATGACTTCCCCCACCCCAGTCTTTTTTAACAGTACACACACAGAGTGAATGCCATGTAAATATTGGAATTACACTGCCACAAGCCAAGGAACTATACCAGAAACTAGGAGAGAGGCCTGGAATAGGTCTTTCCCTAGTGCCTTTAAAAGGAATATGTCCCTGCTGACACTCTGATTTCAAGAATTATAGCCTCCAGAACAGCAAAACCATGTTTCTGTTGTTTAAGCCACTCCATTTGTGGTACTTCTGTATAGCAGCTCTAAGAAACTAACATCCATATCTAAGGATTTTCTCAAGTATGATCTTGGGGAGTAAATGATCAACATGAACTGCTTGAACAATGGCTCATATATTCTTATGAGTAATTTGTTTACCCAAATGCCTCAGAAAATTCCACTTTGAATTAAACAGAAGATCCAAGGAAGAGAAAATTTTCACCACCTGCTGAAAGTAGTTGCAGCTAGAGAAGGGAACAGATACAAGGAAGCTAAAACCAACAGGAAGAAAGGAATATGAACCCAAACAACTCATGCAAGAGGACAATTAATTGAGTGAATTTTATAAAATGAAAAAATGGTTCCATGATTTGTTTGACTAGTAATCTCAAATGTACAGCTTTTCAACAGAGCAGAAGTGGCATCTGAAATGTGACTCAGGCTCACTCTTCTCTTTGACAAATCAAGGAGGTTGGAGTTATCTAGTCGTGTGCTTCTATGATTTTCTATCTTAGGGCTTCTTATAAAAATATTTTTAAAGGCTTTTACAGGCCAGACGCAGTGGCTCATGCGGTAATCCCAGCACTTTGGGAGGCTAAGGTGGGCAGATCACTTGAGGCCAGGAGTTTGAGACCAGCCTGACCAACATGGTGAAACCCTGTCTCTACTAAAAATACAAAAATTAGCCTGGTGTGGTGGCAGACGCCTGAACCTGGGAGGCAGAGGGTGCAGTGCCCCAAGGTCTTGCCACTGCACTCCAGCCTGGATGGCAGAGCAATACTCTGTCTCCAAAAAAAAAAAAAAAAGAAAAAAGAAAATTATTGGGGGGGAGGGGAAGACTGCATTTTTACCACCAACTTTTTACCATCAACTTTTTACCACTTTTTTTTTTTTTTTTTTTTTTTTTTTTGAGACAGAGTCTGTCTCTGTCTCCCAGGCTGGAGTGCAGTGGCATGATCTCGGCTCACTGCAAGCTCTGCCTCTCAGGTTCATGCCATTCTCCTGCCTCAGCTTCCCAAGTAGCTGGGACTACAGATGCCCACCACCATGCCCGGCTAATTTTTTTTATTTTTAGTAGAGACGGGGCTTCACCGTATTAGCCAGGATGGTCTCCATCTCCTGACCTCGTGATCCGCCTGCCTCGGCCTCCCAAAGTGCTGGGATTACAGGCGTGAGCCACCGTGCCAGGCTCTTTTTTACCACTTCCAACATCTAAATGGGAGAACTAAGTTCCTTTAGATTCTGATTATATGTACCAAGGTTATAGCCATTTATTTCTCTCTTCTTTTATCCAGCCAGTTTGGTACATTCTTCATTTAAATTAATAGGTTGTGATTTATAAAAATATTACATACAATCTTAGCCCTTCAGAAAATTGATCTTCATCTCTCTCAACCTCAGGTTGAAACAGATAGGTCACTTTCTGGGCCTCAATTTCCAGACCTTTAAAAATGACATGCTCTACTCTGTAGCCTTCCTTCTCCCCAGATCTCCCTTAGTGATATTGTTTGGGGCAACATCATTAGACTTATTAAGGTTAAAACTGATTCCATCTCTAAATTCCAAAACAAAAATGTTAAGAGATTGTCAGTGATGACATAGTAATAACATCAATATTCTATGAAATAATTTGGTGGGAAGAGGGCTGGTAATGTTGTGATTATTTATATCACCATGTTATTCACCAGAATGGAATCTAGCTTTTATCACTGTAGCTAAGTAAACCAGGTGTGAGCTGAGGAAACAGTAAATCTGAACAGCCTTTTTATTTTGTTACAGGATTTTAATTACAGGATTTAACTAATTTCATTTTTTTCATTATTTTTCTTGGTCTAATACAGTTTTTTCTAAGGTCCACAGTTTATTAATAATCCCTTTCATAAATATAATGCAACTACCTCTAACACCTCCAAAAACATTCAGAAATGCTCTCCTTGCTCTAGTTAAAAAATGCCATGGGAGTTCCAAGAATAGGTATTTAGCACTAGATGGACAGAACTTGGCTCAGACCTGCATTACAAAAGCAAGTCTTCCAACTGTGGTTTTGCTTCAAGGCCGACTGCGGTTTTGTACTGTGCTGAAGTGCTTTTGGATAATTTTTTTGAAGGAAATTTACAAAATAATGCTGTAAGACGTGTGTTCTTTATAAGAACTTTTAGGTTACCTTCAGACAACAAAAGCCAATGAGAAAGTCAAGATCACCTTTTCAAATCTCATGCTCTGCTGAATCATAATGGGGAACGCAGAGGGAAAGCTGTTTGTCTCCAGGTACTGATTCAGGAGGTAGACCCCGAGGTACACATCTTGCTTGCCAGGCAGGAACACCCCTGGGCAAGAAATCTTAAAAAGAAAGAAAACAAACAAGAGAGAGAAAACAGGCTTTCCTTTGTTTTGTTACACGGGGCTCTATTTCTTTTAAGTTCCTACAAACACTGACATTTTCCCCATCACCTCATTCCCTCACCTGTACCTCCCAGCGCCAACGTCCTCCCCTCTGCTCTCCTCACATTGGAAATTCCAATTCCCTCACACGTCTCCACCAGGTGTCACAATCGCGCTCTCGCCGGCTCCTCTCCCCGCCCCTCCAGGATGGTAGTGCGGAAGCGGAAGAGGCTGCAGGGCCGGGAAGCCTCTGTTTAGTCCGGCCTGGTACCGGGGTCCGGGCCGCCATCCGCGATGCCAAGTCCCCGGAGGAGCGTCGAGGGACGGCCGCTGGGCGTCTCCGCTTCGAGCAGCAGCAGCAGCAGCCCCGGCAGCCCAGCCCATGGCGGCGGTGGCGGCGGCAGCAGGTTTGAGTTCCAGTCCCTGCTCAGCAGCCGCGCTACCGGCGTGGACCCCACCTGCGCCCGGCTCCGTGCCTCGGAGAGCCCAGTGCACCGCCGCGGCTCCTTCCCCCTGGCCGCGGCGGGCCCCTCCCAGGCGCCCCCGCCTCCGCTGCCCGAGGAGGACCGCATGGACTTGAATCCGTCCTTCCTGGGCATAGCCCTGCGCTCCCTGCTGGCCATCGACCTGTGGCTGTCCAAGAAGTTGGGGGTGTGCGCGGGAGAGAGCTCGTCGTGGGGCAGCGTGCGACCCCTTATGAAGCTGCTGGAGATCTCGGGACATGGCATCCCCTGGCTGCTGGGCACCCTCTACTGCCTGTGCAGGAGCGACAGCTGGGCCGGGCGCGAGGTGCTGATGAACCTGCTCTTCGCCCTGCTGTTGGACCTGCTGCTGGTGGCCTTGATCAAAGGGCTGGTCCGCAGGCGCCGCCCGGCCCACAACCAGATGGACATGTTTGTCACTCTCTCGGTGGACAAGTACTCCTTCCCGTCGGGCCATGCCACAAGGGCTGCCCTGATGTCGAGGTTCATCCTGAACCACCTGGTACTGGCCATTCCACTGAGGGTGCTGGTGGTTCTGTGGGCCTTCGTCTTGGGCCTCTCCAGGGTCATGCTGGGGCGGCACAATGTCACCGACGTGGTTTTTGGCTTTTTTCTGGGCTACATGCAGTACAGCATCGTGGACTATTGCTGGCTCTCACCCCATAATGCTCCGGTCCTCTTTTTACTGTGGAGTCAACGATGACACCATCTCATTGATGATGGCACCAGGAGGTCTGAAGGTTTCCACATTCGATGATGCCAACCTAAACCAGCAGCCATCCCGCTTGTCCCTCTTAGGCATTTCAGGCTTCCTTTGGGATTTCAGGTGTCCCACCATCTTGATGTGCTGCTAGGCTGGAGCACACGCTGGCCATTACTGAACACAGCCATATTAGGGAAAGCAAAAAACCCTCTATTGCATATTTATTCAACAATTGTTTATGTCTCCAGGACAACTGCAAAGAAACCAAGCTGAGGTGGTTATACTGTTGCTGTTAAAAGTTGGTATCAATAAGATTTGTGTTTTGTGGTAATCCCTAAATCAACATACCACTTGTAAACTGAACTTTGAGAAAGAAACATGATGTTCATTCTGTAAATATACATGCAGACAGGCCATGTACTAATCCTAGTCCTTTTCCTGAGGTAGATTTTAAACAGTATTTTTAAAGTTCAAGACATAGGTTTTTCTAGTTTATTCCCTGAAGATCTGTTGCCATAGTTGGGACGATTTCTTCTTAATCCTGATTTTCTTGGTAAGCTTTTTTACTTTATTTTCTCTTTATTATCTCTATCCATATTTGTGGATCGGGTAGTGGGAAAAGAGATTATGATACTTGTCTTTTCTCTCCTCTCCCTCCACCCCTCAAAAGATCTTTATGTGTTTCCCACTACTCCCTGTCTTTTAGCATTCAGAGAAAAAGCCAAGAACTTGCTTAAAGAGGAAACACTTAAAAGGTAGGCATATCTAAGATGCTCATAGAAAAGGAAGAATGGGACATAGCCCCATGCTTATTTCTGTTTACAACCTAACATGGCATGAGAGAGGGCAGAGGAACTAAGTTGCTGGGGAGAGTCAGAGGAACTGAAAGTTTGGGAATAGGCTGACCATATATTATGCCAGTGACCAGTATAACAGGAGGGGCCCTGCTGCCAGTCATCTCCACTGAATAAAGAATAATGCTCCTCTATCAGGGTAATAAAATGGGGAAAGAACGTCTTCTCAATGCAAGAACGTAAGCTTTCTTGTATATACCTGTATGCTACAGTTTTTCACATGGAATTCCGTTTTCTGAGGTACAGCACATTTTAGGTAACAGTATTTAACTTGAAATTCATCAGGGGAGTCTGCTGCTGTACCAGGCACAAGGTATAATTCCAAAATTTCTGTTTACATTGATCTTTACATTTAAAGCTGTTCATCCATGGTGCCTCCCCAAATCATAAGACCAAAGACCACCAAACGCAGGGTAGACTCTGCTCATTATTCTTTGACCCAGAAAGACTGGAGAAGGCATATGCTTTAAATACTGCTCTACCTGAAAATAAATCCTTTAAATTACCTATGGAAGTGATGTCCTTAGATAATCTTAATGACTGTTTTGGCATTTATAAATAGAAATTATTATGGACTTTGATCTACCATACTGAGATTCGGATAGGAACCTGGAGAATGGCTGTGATAAGTAGGTTTTGATTGAGTGAAAGCATGAGCTTGTTCAGAGTGAGGGGCACACTGAAAAAGAAACAGCCATGCCTCAAAATCAAATCATTTGCATTCCCACAACATCCTGAACACCGACTACCTCTTCACTTGCTAAAGCAGCTAAACTGTGAAGCTCTAAGTGGGTTGGGTTTGTTGTTTAACCTTAGTGAGATCCTTTGTTTTAACTGCAGCAATATTCAGGCCGGATATTTGGAAGCAAATGATATTTCCTCTTGCCGTGTCCACAAATCTGAATATGAGGGGCATGAAATTAGGCTTACCATCTAGTTCATAATTACAATTTTGGAATTCCCTGTTTTAGTTGCTGGGGCCTGAGTTCTGACTTTTAAAGCATAGATCAATTTCACCTGATGTTTTTGAAGCATCCTAAGTACTGTAGAGTAGAAAACTGATTTCTTTGTTAATTGTACACTGAGGAATGCCTTTTAAAAATCAAAATAAAATTAACCAATCATGGTGAATGAAGTGAGATGAAAACTTAATTTTTGCCTTGATGAGGAGGGAGACTGATTTATCACTTAGCTTCTCAAGAGTTCCTTCATCTTCCTGCACAATTTTTAGAGCTTAAAACTGGTATAGTATGACTGAATATGGTCTAGCCCTATTTGCTGACAGCAAAGTGGGACAAATCCAGGAAATTTTGATCACCTTTCACACCCACATGTATGATGAAACCACAGCATTTGCCAATTGTATGGAGGCCAACCAGATTCCATGACAATTTCCTGTTAGCATTATGCTTGTAATCATAGCCAGTAGAAAAGCCCCTAGAGGAAAGGTGGCATGACATTCTGTTACTAACTACATGGAAGGATTGGAAAATGGAAACTGAAATAAGAGGGAATGGTAGACGCCCAAGTAGAAACCATGGAGTCACTCTGCAACAGCACCTCACTTAGGAAAGATTTGATAATTACAAAATATTTGTTGATTGATTGATTTCCCTTTTGGAATTAGCAAGCCAGAGCCATCACTAAGGGGAGAATAGCATAGGAAAATATCTGATTGCTTCATAGAGTTGGCAAATAATCAGGAAGTGATGGAGCTTTTTAAAATTATTCCCTGGTTAAAGAAGTTTAAAATCCGTTCACAAAATTTTATCCAGGAGAAGAAAATAAAATTCTACCTGGACTTAATGCAGGGTTGTTTGAAAATACTAAAAAAAAAAAAAAAAACACGATAAAGATAAGAAACATGTTAACTTTAGAACAGGGAAAAAAAAAGGTGGGAACAGGTGGAGCTGAATTAAATGTTAAGAAGTCAGGGAAAACCAATACGGAGAATCTTAAGGACAAAGGTACGATCTGTCCCAGAAGATAATGATGTGTTTGTGGTAAGTGGAGGATGTGGGGGAGGGTTGTTGAAAACCACCTGAGACTATTTAAGAGTCCGACTTGAGGTTAAGGAGGGGGAGTTCATCAATCTCTTACCGCCCGGATCTGCAGCTCCACCACCACCTCCAGAGGCATCGTTCCCTGCGTGGGCGAAAGGACTGGAATGAAAAGATCCTTTTGTGCCGAGCCTTGGACCAATTTTTCTTAGTTTAGCTCAATCCCTAGAGCAAATGTTCCCAGAAGCTTCTCCAGTCCCCATCCCCCTATTCCCCCACCGTCCCCCCCAGCCCAGGTCCCTCCCACCGAGACGGGTCTCTCACACTCGAAGCTGGAGTGCAGGCTTCCAGAAGGCGGAAGCGTGGCGTTGCCAGGGACACTCAAACGCGCAGTCTTCCATCGTGGAACGCGCGCGAGGCCCCAGCGCAGACGCGCGTACTCGCGGTGCGCCGCTTGGGGGCGCGGTCGCTGTCCCCCACGCAGTGCCCCCAACTGGAGAGACTGGCCCTGTCTGGCGTGGTAGGCGGATAGAGAAACGCCGATAATCCCAGCTTTCTTTCCATCAGCTCCTGTTATCCCCAATTACCATGTTAAAATGTTTACCGTTTCCATTCTGAAAGTAGAATGAGATCATAGGTCTGTTATAATTTAAATAGTACACATGTTTAGTAGCTGCACGACCCCCAAGCCTAGGAATTTCTGTAACAATTCTCATTTAATATAGTTGTCTGTTCCTAAAAATACTCTTTTGCTTATTAGATGTTATGTTTGCTTCGGAAAACATGGCCACCGTCAGTAGCAAACGTGTGCTAATTAGAAACACAAGGTTAATGCTTAAACAGATTTAAAAGTTAGGTACCCCCTGTTAGCAACAATAGAAGTATGTCAGTCTCTCCATAACAGTGTCCAGCCTTTTCTGGGGTTTAGTTTAAGGCAAGCGTTGAGTAGCCCAATGGGTAGTTACTGTATTTGCCATAATCACAGTTACACTGTAAAAACCGTCAGAGGTGGTGGGCAGAGCAAGAGTTCTGAATGGGTAGGGGACATTCACTATATATAATAGACAAAAATGAAGGAAAGGAGCAGGTAGTGGCTCCTTCTAGCAATCCAAAAAATCTAGGAAGGCCAATGCTGTCTCTGAAAAAAAATTAAAAACCCTAAATTGTGTTCAGTCATTTATTACTAGTATTTTGCATTAGAGAGTTATACAATTGGATATAGTGCAGAAGGATGGTCAAGACAAAGATTAGGTATTAATTTTGGTAACTGAAGTTTATTTCCCTGGAAGGGAAAAACTTGGTATGATAAAGAAGGGCATATTGTGTCCTTATCCAGTTCCTAGTGCTGTGTCTCTCTGCATACCAAGAGATACAGGTGGGCATCTAGCTACCTATAGTGTCCAGATCATTCATTTGTCACTCACAACTTGCTGACACCCCGAGTGATGTGGGACGGGACCTGTGATGATCCTAACAGGTAGGTCACCAACACCAATGCTAAGAAATCAAGGAGAGTGACAAACAGAACAAATTAATAAATAGCCAGAGTTGTATTGGGAGAGAAGAATCAGTCTTTATTAAGGATCTGCAAAGTGCTAGGGACATTGCATATGCTAATTCATCTCATCCCTATAATAACTCTATCAGGGAGATATTATCCCTATTTTACGATGCAGAATGTGAAGCTAGATAGCCTTTTACTAAAAGCCACAGACCTAATAAGGGAGCAGCCACATTTGAATCCAGGTGTGCCCTACCACATCACTGGGTCTGCAACATAGACATCCTGTTGATCTCCAGAGACACAATGTTCCATCATATGCTCTTCTTAGTCTTAACTCTTGATCTAACTGGTCTCTCCTTGCTTGGCTGCTAGGGCACAGCTCTCTTCTGGTTTCCCTCCAACTTTCTGGCCATTCTTTATTTGTCTGTTTATCCTCCTCTGTCTGGCTAAGCAATGTTTCTAGGTCCTTTCCTTTCCTCACTCTGTACCCTTTACTTAGAGTGTCATTCATTGCAGGTACTGATTAACACATGTACACAGATTTACATACCCCACCAAGACCTCTCTTCTGCTGCCCCTGACAAGGTGGGATCTCAATATCATATCTTATATCATACATATATGTGTCTCCTCTTTGTAGCAACTGCCATAATAGCAGTTCTACATTTGTTCCTGTGACTGTTGATTACTATTTGTCTCCATAATCTATAAACTCTGCATGGCTAAGTGTTTATACCCTAAATAGGATAGAAGATAATAAATATTTTTGAATATTAAATGCAGAGATGGTCAAGCCAATCTGTGGGGGTTAATGTACATGGGTAAAGAGAGGTCCCATCACATGGGGTAAAAGAAATCTGCAGAATTAGAAAGGACCAGGCACAGCTACTTCTGCTAATCTTCTATGGTGATATTAAATGAGTTGATGGGGATACTTCACACTCTCGTAATTGTCCCCACCATGGTTACCTGAGGCTCTCAGCTGCTGTGGAGATGTGGATACCCAATGCCTCTCACTCATCTTGCAAAGTAATTTATCATTGAGGCTGTCCACCTCTGCAGGGGGCCAACAAAGCCTTTTAAGGATTGGACTGTCACCACTACAAGAGAAAGGCTTTGTTAACTGGGTAGGTACCTCTTGGTGGCAGCAAACAGATTTCAATGAACAACCTCTGTTTCCAGAGAGTGTCTGCAGTGCAGCTTGGCCAGTTAGTAACATCAGCATTGCAGAAGTGATACAGCAGCACATCCTGTTCACATCCTGGCCCCAGACAAGAAAATGAAACATGCCCCAAATGGGGATTTTCCAAAGAGTAAATTAACAAAGAACAAGAATATGGCAGATAATTATGGCTCAGATTTTTTTAACTAAAAAAATTAATTATAAGACACAAAAATCATAAATATTTCAAATAATAAGTATATTCATATGAAAGGAAAAAACTATTAAAGAGACAGCACTAATGGGAAGGGTATGGGAAAACACACTGATGGGAGTGTAAATACATACAATGTATTCGTTTTCTATGGCTACTTAACAAATTTAGGGGCTTAAAGCAATACGAATTTATTATTTAATTTTGTGAGAAGTCCAACACAGATCTCACTGGGTTAAAATAAAGGTGCCAGCAGGGCTACATTCCTTGCCTTTTCTGTTTCCTTGCTTTTCCAGAGGTTGCTCATATTCCCTTGGCTTAATGTTCTCTTCTTTCATGTTCAAAACTGGCTACATAGAGCCAAGTCCTTCTCATGCTGCCATCTCTCTGGTCCTCCCTTTCTTTCTTTTTTGTGGTTTTTTTTTTTTTTTTTTTTTTTTTTTTGAGACAGAGTCTTGCTCTGTCACCCAGACTGGAGTGCAGTGGCACAATCTCAGATCACTGCAACCTCTGCCTCCCAGGTTTAAGCAATTCTTCTGCCTCAGCCTCCTGAGTAGCTGTGAGTACAGGCATGTCCCACCATGCCCAGCTAATTTTTGTCTTTTTAGTAGAGACAGGGTTTCATCATACTGGCCAGACTGATCTTGAAATCCTGATCTCAAGTAATCTGCCTGCCTCGGCCTCCCAAAGTGCTGGGATTACAGGTGTGAGCCACCGTGCCTGGCCTCCCTTTCACTTGTAAGGACCCTTGTGATTGCACTGAAAACACTCAGATAATCCAGGATAATTTCCCTAATTTAAGGTCAGCTGATTAGCAACCTTAATTCCATCTACAACCTTAATTTCCCCATTACCATGTAAGATAACATATGCACAGGTTCCAGGGATTAGGACATGGATATCTTTGGGGGCCATTATTCTGCCTACCACATATAACTTATCCGGAGAGCAATTTGATAATGTCTATCAAACTGTTTAATTTGACTCAGCAATTCCACTGCTAGGAATTTATCCCATGGGTATACTTTCACAAAAATATATGGTGCACAATTATTTCTATTTGAAAAAATACTGGAAACCAGCTAAGTGTTCATTAGGTAGGATCAGATTAAATCAGTTATGTTTTAGCCATATGATGGAATATTATGCAGCATGGAAAAAGAATGAGGCAGACAGAGCTATACATTCTAACAGTAAATAGTCTATAAAATACAGAGTCAAGAAAATGGCATAAAAATGTATACACTGTGCTGCCATTTGGGAGAGAAGGAGAATATTATATCTACATATATGCTTAGAATATCCCTGAAAAGATATGCTAGAAGGTGCTAATAATGTGTTCCTCTGGGGAGGGACCTGGGATAGGGAGGCAGAGAGGAAGTTTTTTTTTTTTTTTTTTTTTTTTTGAGGCGGAGTCTCGCTCTGTCGCCCAGGCTGGAGTGCAGTGGCGCGATCTCGGCTCACTGCAAGCTCCGCCTCCCGGGTTCCCGCCATTCTCCTGCCTCAGCCTCCCGAGTAGCTGGGACTACAGGCGCCGCCACCACGCCCGGCTAATTTTTTTGTATTTTTTTTAGTGGAGACGGGGTTTCATTGTGTTAGCCAGGATGGTCTCGATCTCCTGACCTCGTGATCCGCCCGTCTCGGCCTCCCAAAGTGCTGGGATTACAGGCTTGAGCCACCGCGCCCGGCCGGAAGTTATTTTTAGAATATCTTTAGGTACTTAAAAAATATATTTTTGCCAAGTACTTGCATTATTTAGTCCAAAAAGGAAACCGCATTAAAACAAGTAGAAAATGTAAAATAATAGAAAGGATTGGTCTGGGAATATAGAAAGGAGCAGGAACTGACTTCTTCAGCTTTTGGAGCTATGTCCTATATACTGCATGCCATAAAAATATCCATGCAAGTGTGTCTGCCACTTCTGCTTCCAGTGCAAGGCTTCTTATCCTGTGATTCCTAGCTATCTCAGGGGTCTTAAACCTCCTGAAATGATAGGCAACATTTCCTACATGTGCATATATGCATCCAGGAAGAGTCTAGCTTTCATAATCTGAAAGAGGAAAGGTTAGTCAAGTCAGATTTTATGGCACTGTTCAGTGCATGCTGAGTCCTCTTCCTGCCATTGGTTCCCCACCTGAGTTATCAGACAAGCCGACAGGTAAGAAAAGAGGGCCTGTTCTCTCCATCACATCCATACTCCCTTATTAGAGCAAAAGGGCAGCTGTATTTAATAATAAGTGATTAAAAAAACAAAAAGACCCTCAAAGTCCTATTCTAAGCAATTTGTTTATGTCTGGACTCAACAGACTCATTTGTCAGGCCCTACAATCTTTTGAGCAGTGAATTATTCATTAGCAAGTATGAATAACACCAGCAGACTGAGTTTCCAAAGTGAGTTAGTCATTTGCATTTGTAAGAAATGCCTGAAAAGGAAGAAACACAAAAACGAAAAAACACCCAAGAACATGAAATGATCTGGATTATTTCAGTAGTAGTGCATTTCCAGGTCACTGATTTTTCATTTCTTTTAAAGCATGGGCCCAGTCTCAAGACCCAAGAAATAATTGTCTTATATTTGGCCTTCTCTAAAGTCTTTCTCTAAAATTTTCTGTAATAGTTTAGTTTTCTCAAACTCTGATATACAGAGAAGAAAGTTTTACCTTTCTCACTTTTGTATGTATAAGAAAGCTCAATGAACTACATTGAGTTCGTTCTTTGGTTCTAACAAACTGCCTAAGGATGAAGTATAGCAGGGCGCAGAGGCTCACGCCTGTAATCCCAGCACTTTGGGAGGCCGAGGTGGGTGGATCACGAGGTCAGGAGATCGAGACCAACCTGGACAACACATGAAACCCTTCCTCTACTAAAAATGCAAAAATTAGCGGGGTGTGGTGGCACAGGCCTGTTCCACCTACTTGGGAGGCTGAGGCAGGAGAATCTCTTGAACCCAGGAGATAGAGGTTGCAGTGAGCCGAGATCACGCCACTGCACTCCACCCTAGGCAACAGAGTGAGACTCTATCTCAAAAAAAAAAGTAAATAAATAAAAAAGATGAAGTGTGTATATAGTTCATACACACATACATATATACATACATACATATATACACATATATAATTTATATATATTAATGTTAATATCCTTTAGGCAGACTTTACATTATATCCTTTGGGCAAACTTTACATTAGCAGAATCTGGCTGTCACCATATGAACTCACTGATCAATTCCAGCCCCACTCTACATCATTATAGGTATGCTTCCCTATGTGATTTATAGGAAGTACCTGTGAAGCACATTTATCAAGAAAGTTGTAGTTGAATCTAATCAACTACACTGAGAGTTGCACTGTCTGATAATAAAAATACGGTAGTCATTTATAGTTATTTAACTGAACTAAAACTAAATACATTTATTTATTTATTTATTTGGAGATGGAGTCTTGCTCTTGTCACCTAGGCTGGGGTGCAGGGGCACAATCTTGGCTCACTGCAACCTCTGCCTCCTGGGTTCAAACAATTCTCCTGCCTCAGTCTCCTGAGTAGCTGGGTTTACAGGCACTCGCCACCATACCCAGCTAATTTTTTATGTTTTTAGTAGAGATGGGGTTTCGCCATGTTGGCCAGGCTGGTCTCGAACTTCTGCCCTCAGGTGATCTGCCCGCCTCAGGCTCCCAAAGTGCTAGGATTACAAGTGTAAGCCACCGCACCTGTCCAACTAAATACATTTAAAATCCAGTTCCTCACTTGCATTAGTCACACTTAAAGCACACATAGCCACATGTTGCCAGTGGCTACTGGTATTAGATAATGCTGGCAGAATATTTCCAACATCACAGAAAGTTCTAATGGGCAGCATTGTTCTAGAGTTAACTTCACTTAAAGGAAACATGGAGGATAGAAAAACATGTTAATGACAACACAAGGAAGCAGGCAGACATATCTATAACAGAATGCGGGACATTCCAGCACGTACATGCAGTCCCAGCTACCTGAAAGGCTGAGGTGGGAGGATCACCTGAGCCTGGGTGGTTGAGGCTGCAGTGAGCCATGATTGTGCCATGCACTCTAGCCTGGCCCACAGAGTGAGACCTTGTCTCAATAAATAAATAAGTAAACAAACAAATAAATAAATAAATAAATAAATAAATAAATAGAGCTGGGCGCGGTGGCTCACGCCTGTAATTCCAGCACTTTTGGAGGCTGAGGCGGGCGACTCACCTGAGGTCAGGAGTTCGAGATCAGCCTGACCAGCATGGAGAAACCCTGTCTCTACTAAAAATGCAAAAAAAATTAGCCGGGCATGGTGGTGCAAGCCTGTAATTCCAGCTACTCGGGAGGCTGAGGCAGGAGAATCGCTTGAACCCGGGAGGCGGAAGTTGCAGTGAGCCGAGATCGTGCCATTGCACTGCAGCCTGGGCAACAAGAGCGAAACTCTGTCTATAAATAAATAAATAAATAAATAGAATCTGGGACATTCTATAAGACCCTAACCCAGTTAATCTGCAATAAGTCAATGGCATTTAAAAAATAAAAATAAAAAGGAAGAGGTGAGGGAACTGATCTAGATTAAAAGATACTTAAGAGACCTCACAACCAAATGGAATATGTGGACTTTGTTGGGACATTAATTCAAACAAACCAAATGTAATATTTGAGACTATCAGGGAAAATTTTTTTTTTTTTTTTTTTTTTTGAGACGGAGTTTCACTCTTGTTGCTCCAGGCTGGAGTGCAATGGCACTATCTTGGCTCATTGCAACCTCCGCCACCATGTCCGGCTAATTTTTTTGTAGTTTTAGTAGAGACAGGGTTTCTCCATGTTGGTCAGGCTGTTCTCGAACTCCTGACCTCAGATGATCCACCTGCCTTGGCCTCCCAAAGTGCTGGGATTACAGGCGTGAGCCACCGCGCCCAGCCTATCAGGGAAACTTGATTATGGTTTGGGCATTTGATAACACCAAGCCATTAATTTATATATATGATAATGCCCTTGTGTTTATGTAAGGCAAATATTAACATTGTTTAGAGACATATATTAAGGTATGTAGTGGTAAAATGATTTAACATCTAAGATTTTGCTTTTAAATATTCCAGTCAATAAATAAAAGGAATAGATAAAGCAAATGTTGTAAAATCTTGATAATTATTGACTGTGAGTGATGGATGAATGGGGTTTCTGTAATTCTATTCTTTTGTGTGTTAAAAAATATTCATAATAGGCTGGGCATGGTGGCTGACACCTGTAATCCCAGTGCTTTGTGAGGCAGATGCTGGAGGATTGCTTGAGGTCAGGAGTTCAAGACCAGCCTGGGCAACATAGCAAGAACCCATGTCTACATTTTAAAAAAATTAGGTGGGCATAGCAGCATGCACTCATAGTCCTAGCTATTCAGGAGGCTGAGGTGGGAGGATCCCTTGAGCCCAGATGTTGGAAGCTGCAATGTGCTATGATCTTGCCACTGCACTCCAGCCTGTGCGACAGAGCACAATCTTGTCTCTTAAAAAAAATCGTAATAACAATTTAAAAAAATCTTTAATGTATAAAATTCCCTTCAATATAAGTCTTACACATACCGAAAAAGAAAATATAGTGGATCTGTTCACCTCAAATGTAGATAAGATGAGAAAATTATTGTGGTGTGTAATAATACTTTACAAGTAATTCAGAGGGACATCCACTTAAAGGGAAAAAGTAGTGCTGTATTATAATAGTGATCTCTGCATGAATATCCAAAACAGCAGCTGGCAATTTGAGTATTTCTTTACATATACACACTTCTCAAGAATTTTTCAGGAATCTTCCAAGGAAGGAATCAAATTGCAATTGCACAGCTTTTAACAATCTTGAAGTCATTTGGGATCTGGACCCACACATGGGTTCTGTTTCACACAACTTTATTAGAGTTCATGAGTCAGACTCATATGTTACTCTTTGGCTTGTGCTTTGATTTACTGGCATTTGTAGGCTCAATGCTTACATAATGATGCAACACAAGTCCTTCTACAAGGGCTGCCCTTGGGCATTTTGGATTACATAGTCTTTCCATTTAAAAGTAATTTCTACTCAGAAAAAAACCTAATTTGCTCCTTTGAGTTCAGCTGGCTAGCTCTACATCCACGGGAGTAATAGGCAAATTATGACCCAAAGCATTTTCCAACTAGTTTTATTTATTATCCAAAATAAGAAAGTAAAAGAGTATGATTAAGTTCCAAGACTTGTTTAAAAAGTGTCTACTGGAGCTAGACCTGGTGGTGCATGCCTGTAATCCCAGCCACTTGAGAGGCCGAGGCAGGAGGATCTCTTAAGCCCAGGAGTTTGAGACCAACCTAGGTAACATAGCAAAAACTGTTTCTAAAAATAAGTGTTTACTATGTCAGGGCACAGGATTCAGATCCTGAAGTCAGCAATGGCTCAAGATGAGGTTACTTCTGATATCATTATACCCACTCCTTATCTCCTACCAAAATATACTTCTTTGTGTTCCCTTTTCACCATCTTCTGCCTTTATTTAATCTTTTCTTTTATCCTTGTTTCCATTCATTCATTCTCTATGCATTTATTCAGCCCACATTTACTGAGTGTCTACTGTAAGCCAGATACTGTTCTGAGCCATGTAAGTACAAGAGTGAATAAGAAACAGTTTGTGCTCTCATGGAGCTTACATTCTATTGGGGGAAGAAACATAGCTAAGTGAACATAAAATAATACTATGATAAACAGTAGAAAGGAAATATACAAGGTGGTAAAATAGAACAGGTTGAAGAAGAAATTAGAACCTCATTTAGACTCACTGGCCGGATTGGCCTAAGAGTATGAGATTTGATCTAAGATCGAAGAAGAGAAGCATGACCACTAGCAAGCCTTTCAAAGTAAGAAAAAAGATATTCAGGTAAAGGGAATAGCAACTCGAAAGGGCCATGAGTTAGGAAAGGAACTGCCATGTTTGAGGAAATGAAAGGAGTCCAAGAGAAATTTTGGGTGGGAGAGGGCAAGGAAGGTGTTAGGGAGAGGGTTTAAGAAATGACACTCAGGGCCGGGTGCAGTGGTGCACACCAGTAATCCCAGCACTTTGGGAGGCCAAGGCGGACGGATCACCTGAGGTCAGGAGTTTGAGACCAGCCTGGCCAACATAGTGAAAACTGTCTCTACTAAAAATACAAAAAATGAGCTGGGTGTGGTGGCGTGCACCTGTAATCCCGTAGGAAAATTGCTTGAACCCAGGAGGCGGAGGTTGCAGTGAGCTGAGATGGCACCACTGCACTCCAGCCTGGGAGACAGAGCAAGACTCCATTTCAAAAAAAAAATAAATAAATAAAGACAGGAATGACACTTAGGAATTAGGCTGCCACTAGGTTTCACAGGAACTTTATCAGTTATGGCAGAAAATGTGATAGCCTACCTTACTGCCACAAACTCTTCCTCCTTGCTAACAGAACTCCAATTTTGTTTAGGTAGCAATGCATCCAGCTCCAGAGAACAAATCATAATTTATTTAAGCCAGTTCTGGCCAATAAGATACAAGGATTTCACTAAAAGATTTCAAGAAATACCTTTATTCTTCATATGAGAATCACAGGTGAATACAGCTGTTTTGCCTCCTCCTCTCTCTTCCTGCTTTAGCTTCTGCCATATTTTGATGTGATGTCCAGAGCTGTAGCAGCCATCCTGCAACAATGATGTAACAAGCCTGAAAATGAAAGTAAACAGATTTAGGATGCTGGAGATGGGGGATAGGGATTGAAAGAATCTGAATCTTTCTTTTTTTTTTTTTTTTTCTTTTTTTTGAGACACAGTCTCGCTCTGTCACCCAGGCTGGAGTGCAATGGTGCGATCTCAGCTTACTGCAAACTCCACCTCCCGGGTAGCTGGGATTACAGGCATGCACCACCATGCCTGGCTAATTTTTGTATTTTTAGTAGAGACAAGGTTTCGCCATGTTGGCCAGGCTAGTCTCGAACTCCTGGCCTCAAGTGATCCACCAGCCTTGGCCTCACAAAATGCTGGGATTACAGGTGTAGGCCACCACGCCTGGCCTGAACCTGAATCTTTAATGACATCTTTGAACTGCTAAGCCTATCCTGGCATCATTGTTTTTGTTAAATAGCCAATAAATGTCCTTATAGTTTAGGTTTCTTTTAGCTGGGGTTTCAGTTATTTGCATTGAAAGCATATAATTGATATAGTAGGGGTGAGACACAATATATATTTTTTTAAATATCTCTCTGGGACGAGTATAAAGAGATTGTAAGGAGCAAGAATGGAACAGAAGCATGGAAGACTACTGCAGTAGTTCTGAGAAGCAATCATAGTGTTCTGGCCTAGGGAGTACGCAGTAAAGCAGGAGAGAACATAAATTCAAGACGTATTTGGGGGTAAAAACAGCAGGACTTGCTGTTGGTGTGAGACGTAAAGGAGAGGGAGGAACTAAGGCTGAACTCTAGGTTTTGGACTGGATGGTGATGCCATTGATTGACACAGAAAAGACAGAAGTTTGGGGAAGGGAGTGAGATCAAGGGTTTGGATGTGTTAAATTTAAGATGTGTATGAACCATTCAAAAAGAGATGACAAATCAGCGGGTAGACATGAGTCTGGAGCACAGGGGTAAGGTCAGGACTTGGATTTCAATTTGAGAATTATAGATACACAGATGTTATGTAAAGCCACAGAATTCTCCTCACTGGCCAAAATATGAGGAACTCTAAAGTTAGAGGTCAGCTAGAAGGGAAGAAGACTGAGGAGAAGTAGTAAAAGAGGTAGGAGAAAAACCAACAGCATTAGCGTTTATACAGGGCTTACTTTATGCCAGGCATATTCAAAGAACTTGGTGGCTTCATGGAAGCAAAGAGAAAAATGTTTTTCTTTTATTCTTCCCTTTCCAGTCTCTCCTGTTACTTTCACCCCTAAATTCAAAAGGTTTAGGTGCAAAAGTGATTCTCAGCTTTTATTTGTAATTAATTTTATAGTAATCTTGTACTGTTATAATTACTAATGTACATTCATTGGAAAAATTTCAAACAGCACAGTACAGGGAAGCTAAATGTGGAAAGTAAAGGTCCTCAGCAGCTTTTCTTCCTAAGCTCATCCACCCGAGGTAATCATTAACAGTTTCTTGTATATCCTCCAGGAATGTTCTGCACACACCCCCACATGCACGCAAATACCATCTCTCTCTCTTGCCCTCTCTCTGTATACGTACACATATGTTTAATTCTGCAAGTTGCTTTAAAACTCAATACCTTTTGGAGGTATTTATGTATCAGCATATTTAGATACAATTTACTTTTTAAAAAACGGGTAATATCCCATTGTATTAATATTCCGTAATTTAAGTTCCTCTATAGATGGACAATCAGAATACTTTTTTTTTTCTTGCCACACACACACAAAAATTGCTGCCAAAAATCTTTGTAGATAAATCCTTGGATATTGGCGCAAAAATAATTGTTGCATACTTCCTTAGTGGTGAAATTGCTGAATCAATCCGCTCAAGCCTCTCATATTGTCAAATTACTCCTCCTAAAAGGTTACACTAATGACATTCTTACATCATTTGCTTACGTCTTGGTACACATTTGGTATTAAGCGACTTCATAAGTTTGCCAATCTAAATACATGGAAAAAAATGGCGTCATGTTGTTTTTATTTGGGTCTCTTTATGAGTAGGGCAGCAAGACCTGATTGTTAAACGTGCAAGTTCTGAAGTTAAACTCCCTGGGGCTGGATGCTACCTCTTCCTTGTAAAATGTGTGGTCTCAGGCTTGTTAGGTCTATTGCCTCGTCTCCAAAAAAGGGGATAAAGAGGGCACACATCTTTAGGCTTAAACAAGATACGTAGGAATACAGGAAGCCCTTCTTATACGTTCGCTACTAGCGGTACTGATCCTAATTTTTTTGAAGCCGTGCTCGCTCTGGTACTTTATTTTTGGTGTACTCCTCCAACCAACCAACCACAGAATTCTGTTGTTGCCTGTAATTAGAAATGAGAGGAAAACTGGCTCCGCTTGCTCAAAATTCTCCTCCCTCCGCCCCAACTCTGCCTTAGAATCACTGGTTTAAATGTCAACGTAAAGGAACGAGTTGCAATTTCCAAGGAACATGCAAAGTGGACACCTGGGCTGCGTACCTCCAGGCGGCCAGGACCCGCCGTTTTCGGTATAGGGAACACCAGATAGCAATACCTAACGCTACCTAACAAACATTTCTCCACCCACAGCGCCATTAGCCGTTAAGTTTGCAGTGCCGAAAAGCTCAAAGAGAATGGTGCTTAAAACAGGAATACAATTGTAGATCCACCCCCTACACGCAAAGAGCCCGGGACCCGCCTTCACAGCCCCGCCCCAACCGGAAGTGACGCACCGTGCCGACTATTTCTTCCGCCGTCCGCCGGTGGCGAGGCCCAGGCTATCGCGGGGTGTGCAGCGGCATCGCGGCCAGTAGAGGGATTCTGGGTAACGGCCCTGGCCCCCGGCTGGGCTTCTGGCTCGGCGCAGCAGGTTCCACTCACGCCAAGTCTGTTGGCAGTGGCAGTTGTAGGGCCGGGGGCGGTTGTAGGACCCGGAGCAGCCGGACATGGAGCAACCGTGGCCGCCTCCGGGACCCTGGAGCCTCCCTCGGGCCGAGGGTGAGGCTGAGGAAGAGAGTGACTTGGACGTGTTCCCCAGTTCTCCCCGCTGCCCGCAGCTGCCGGGCGGCGGCGCCCAGGTGAGAGGGGGCCTGCGTTCTGCCGAGGGATGTAGTGGTGCTGTCCCCAAACCCCTGGAATGCCGCGTCTCCCAGACCCTCTTCTAAGCCTTTTTCTGCGCCCACCTCACTGCCGGGGCCCGGGGATCTGATGCCTGATGCCATCCCACCCCTTTTATAGCATTTTCGGATGGAGACGGGGTGGCCATGTATTACCAACCTCCACCTCCACGCACACCTTTTCTTTCACCTTGGCTGATTGCTGTTCACCCTTGGAAGACGTTCCTCCATCTCCCCTTCCTGACAGCACCCAGATTTGGGGCGGCTCATGGTGTAACATTGACCCTTTGTCCTCTTGTGAGAGGTTTTCCCGGAGCACTTTATTCTGTTAAAGGCTCTAGCATGCTTGTGCACAGTTGATAGGAACAGTGAATGATTGTAGTTCAACGTCACACCTAGTCCTCACAAAGATTTCACATGCGATTTCAACCCATGTTGACAACTGAGTAAATTCTTCAAACCTCGCTTTTGACGCTGGCGTACACCTCTCCCATTCGCGTGACCATCTTTGCCTTACTGTTTAGTTTTGCTTCACGTCATTCTCCAGTGAAAATATATACGCATATACTTGCCTTTTCCTTCAGACTTCTCTTAGGTTCCTGGTATTTACTTGTGTTTTCAATCCAGCTTTCCTGCCTTCCTGCCATTGAAACGTATCCAAATGTGATATACTACTAAGGATTTTTCAGGGACCTATCTTAGGGGATACTTACATACTCGCATCACCTTTTCCTGTTTTTTTTCTCCTCCGAATCCCTGTGTGTTTTGGAAGTATATTTCAGGATCACAGTCTAAACACTAATATATTCAATGGATCATAGGTGTCTGTCGCCTCCTTGCAAAATGGGGTTCCCAAGAGTGTAACAGATTTAATAGTAGTTTTCCTCTCAACTTATTTTGCTAGATGTTAATGAGGATGAGTTAAATTGTTTGCCAGTAAGCGTGAGATTATCAGTCTTATGCCCAGCTAACAGAGTTAGTTGGCTTCACACAGAGAAAAATGCTGTTTCATAACCACTGTCTGTACTTTGGCCAGCTAGTCACTGGGGAACTATAAGACATTTTTTAGGAGGATAGAATGAGAGTTGATGGGTCCATCATTAGTCACCCACTAATTTTGGATCACCAGTGTCATCTTTATATACAAAATGTATTATAAGCATATGATGTGTTAGGGAGGAAAAAAAGAGTGAACAGCAGGTGCCATTGTCAATTTGGAAGGCATATGAAGAGGAAAAAGGGTGTCAAGAATTACAGTGCATTGTGGTTGAATTACAGAAGTAATCTAGAGAAATATCTGTATGTTAATTTCTTACTTGTGCACTTATAAATTTGTTTAACTGAAAGATTTTTAGAAGTGAGTAAGCTTATCTCTCTCATTAAAAGTGATTTCCCTGAGACCGTGTAACTAGTTAGTGGCCAGGTTAAAACTAGAACCCACTTATGACTCCTAGTCCAGTATATTTTCCCACCTACTGCACTGCCCACCCTGTGAAGTACTGTAAAACTTTGTCTGAAACTACCTTTAAATGGTATTAAAATTTGCAAAGTGGGTCGGGTGCAGTGGCTTACGCCTATAATCCCACGCTTTGGGAGGCTGAGGCGGGTGGATCACCTGAAGTCGGGAATTCGAGACCAGCCTGAACAACATGGAGAAACCCCGTCTCCACTAAAAATACAAAATTAACCGGGCGTGGTGGTGCATACAGAATCAGCTGGGTGTGGTGGTGGGTGTGTGTGATCCTGGCTACTCAGGAGGCTGAGGCAGGAGAATTGTTGGAGGCAGAGATTGCCGTGGCCTAGATCACACCATTGCACTCCAGCCTGGGCAACAAGAGCGAAACTCTGTCTCAAAAAAAAAAAAAAAAAATTTGCAACGTGATTATTAATTCTAAGTTCATGTGTTTATTACAGACCTACTTATTGGTTTTGCTGGCTTTAAGACTTAAATTTTTGGATTGGAATGTTTGGAAAAAAATAAAGTGTTTAATTAACATTTTATAATCCTAAAAAACAGCTTTGGCTTAATTTTATCAAATAAGGGGGATCTAGACTTCTTAATGTATTATGTGATATGTAATTCTTAGATCCAATTAATGTAAAGGCAGATCATGTTTAATGTCTTTCTAAAAGTTCTGTATGGTCATGGATTAGAATGTGACCTAATATTTTATTTAAGCATCTGAATACATGTTGGATAGTTTGCCAAATGACCAAATGTTGTCTGGGTAGTTTGTGGAGAATTAAAACATAAATTATTTTTAGAATTGTTTGATTTGAGAAAAGAATATTTACTCCCAAATAATTTGAAAATGCAAGATAATTTCTGTTTATCCATATAACCATATTACTTTTCTTGATATATTGTCTTCTTTTTCCTTTTTTTTTTTTTTTTTTTTTTTTTGAGACGGTGTTTTGCGGTGTTGCCCAGGCTGGAGTGCAATGGCACAATATTGGCTTACCGCAACCTCTGCCTCCCAGGCTCAAGTGATTTTCCTGCTACAGCCTCCTGAGTAGTTGGGATTACAGGTGCCCACCACCGTACCCAGCTAATTTTTTTTTTTTCTTTTTTGAGATGGAGTCTCACTGTATCACCCAGGCTGGAGTGCAGTGGCGCAGTCTCGGCTCACTGCAACCTCTGCCTCCCGGGTTCACACCATTCTCCTGCCTTAGCCTCCCAAGTAGCTGGACTACAGACGCCCGCCACCATGCCCGGCTAATTTTATTGTATTTTTAGTAGAGACAGGGTTTCACCATGTTATCCAAAATGGTCTCGATCTCCTTTTCGTGATCCACCTGCCTCGGCCTCCCGAAGTGCTGGGATTATAGGTGTGAGCCACCGCTCCTGGCCATGCCCAGCTAATTTTAAAAATATTTTTAGTAGAGAAGGGGTTTTGCCATGTTGGCCAGGCTGGTTTCGAACTCCTGACCTCAGGTAATCTGCCCACCTTGGCCTCCCAAAGTGCTGGGATTACAGGCGTGAGCCACCGAACCCAGCCAAAAGAAGTTTTGTATACAAAATTTCTTATATCTTTTCTTACAAAATAAGTTTTATAGCTTAATTTTTCTCCTTTTCCTGGCCCTGTTTTAAGCATAGCTACTCTACAGTTATTCTTGATCCTATTCTAAGATAACAAAAAGTAAAAATAAATGTTTTATTTGGTTAGTTAGGGACATTGTTTATAGTACCTGGGCTCCAGACCTGCTGAATGAGCAAATAAAACATCTGAATAGCAACAGTGTCCACATTTGTCCCAGTACAAACCTGAGTTTGCCTGAAGACTCAGCTAAGAGGTAGGGTCCTTGGTTGCTACTTGCCTCAGAATTGTTTACCATCACCAGTCAGTAAACAAATAAGCATGATATTGTATGAAAAACACCACAATAGAAATAGACATAACTTGGGTGGGGAGAGACTGGGTAAGAAAAAGTTTAGGGTCTGCCAGAATCTGGATGAAGATAGGAGTTTCCGTAGGAGTTACCTCGAAGAAAGAGGATTGCCAAATTGAAGTGAGGGACAAGGGTAGGAAAGGGAAGAATAAGCAAACAAGTAGAAGAGCAATTGGAACTGAGTCTGGAGAGGTAATGGGAAATGATATCACAAAGGGCTATGCCACCACGAAGGGCTATGCCACAGAGTATGTCCTTTATCCCAAAGCTAAGAATGAAAAAAAAGATCAGATTCATTTGTTTGAAAGATCACTCCAGTCTAGTGGAGTGGAGAATGGCTTGAGATAAGAGAGTCAGCATTTGTATAATTCACATGTGAGATTCTAAGGGCTTGAATAGTGATGAAGATACGGGAATAGATTGGAGAGAAATTATTCTGAAGTTGATCTACATTTGACTAAGAAGTCATAAAGAATGTGCCTTCAGCTTTTGTTTTATAGAGCCAAGGAATATAGGGAATTGAATCTCTATCACAGTATTTTACATGTAGTAATTAAGTAAATATTAAAACTAATTACTACTGCTTTTGACTAGTACAGTCAGCAGGGTGGACCATTGCTACTTTTAAGAAATGTAACTTTGCGGCTGGGTGCAGTGGCTCACGCCTGTAATTCCAGCACTTTGGGAGGCCAAGGTGGACAGATCACAAGGTCAAGAGATCGAGACCATCCTGGCCAACATGGTGAAACCCTGCCTCTACTAAAAATACAAAAATTACCTGGGCGTGGTGGCATGTGCCTGTAGTCCCAGGTACTTGGGAGGCTGAGGCAGGAAAATCATGTAAACCCCGGAGGCAGAGGTTGCAGTGAACTGAGATCGTACCTTTGCACTCTAGCCTGGTGACAGAGCGAGACTCCATCTCAAAATATAGATAGATAGATAGATATAGATATATAACTTTGCCTATTTTGATTAGGAATAAATTAAAGGATGTCTGTCTGATATAATCAGAAATAGATATAAATAGAAATATCCAATAAGAACTTCTCAAATCACCAAGGATTAGAAAAATACAGATAGAAAATAGAAACCAAGAAATGATTACTTCTAGATAAAAGGAGGTTTTTTTGTAGTGAAGAATTTGGAGAACAAAATTATAAAGGCCTGGTTGTCAGCAAGTTGAGTATTGAAGTGATGAACTAGATTTAAGCTTTGTTCTCGTTATTCTGCTTGTTCAGGATTATGAAGACTTAATTAAATGTTTGTTAAGCACTAGCTTTATGCAAGACACTGTGATAGTTGCCAGGCTTTTTGTTGCTGTTAGTTGTCAGGGGATAGACATAAATTAACAAAGCAGTTTAGAATTTAGTTGATGAAACAAGGACTAAGATATAAAAACATGACTGCAGACCTAGAACACAGGATATACTATATTCCAAAATATTGTACAGAAATCCTTTGAATTAAAAAAAAATGAACTGTGCTGCACAAACATCCATTGCTTTCTTCATTTCTTACAAATATTGTTTTTATCCAGATGTATAGCCATGGAATTGAATTGGCTTGCCAAAAGCAGAAAGAGTTTGTAAAGAGCTCTGTGGCGTGCAAGTGGAATCTTGCTGAAGCTCAACAGAAACTTGGTAGCTTAGCACTGCATAATTCTGAGTCCTTGGATCAGGAGCATGCCAAAGCACAAACAGCAGTATCAGAACTGAGGCAACGGGAAGAAGAGTGGCGACAGAAAGAAGAAGCTCTAGTACAAAGAGAGAAGATGTGTCTGTGGAGCATGGATGCCATTAGCAAGGATGTTTTTAATAAGGTATGACCTTGTATTGAGCCATAATGAAAGAAGAAAAACTGAAGTGTTTGTACAAACCAGTTGTGCGTATTTGGTAGCAAAGCAGCAGAATCCCATAAACGGTGTTCAATTTTAACAGTTTATGAAAGGTGCTTGAAAAGTTATGAAAGTCAGAAAGTCTCAAAGCTTTTGTTGTAGAGCTGCAGACTCCAGGCAGTTAATTGAGCAGTCTGAAATACATATTTATATAAATGTACTGCCGAACAAATATTACATGTATTAAAAAACATTCACAAAAATTTGATATTTATAACGATGGGAAAATAGATCAGTTGTGAAATATTTTCCTCCACATCTCATATTTTGTACCCCCTACATTGATTATCACTACTTTAGAGTTCCTTTAATACAACTACCTTATTTTTATAAATGAATCAACTAAGTAGAAAACTAAGTAGAGTGACTTAATAACTTAGTGGTGGGTTAAATGTGAGAAATTACTGACTGGGATGGAGAGATAAGATAATGAGAAGTGTTGAATATCCTTTATTCAGTGCCTTTAAGAATGAAGGTTTAGACTTTTAAAATCCCATGTTTTTCAAACTTCAGGGTTTAATACCTCAGTTTTCCATTTGAAAACTAGAGTTTCTAGAGATTAATTTTCAGATGCATGAAAAGGGGATAAAAGGCAAAACTTCATGAACTAGTGTTTTAAATGTGGAATAAAATGATATTTATTGAAAAATAGGCCAGGCTTAGATGTCCACGCCTGTAATCCCAGCACTTTGGGAGGCCAAGACAGGCAGATCACTTAAGTCCAGGAGTTCAAAACCAGTTTGGGTGACATGATGAAATCCCGTCTCTACAGAAAATACAAAAATTAGCTGAGTATGGTGGCATGTACCTGTAGTGCCCGTAGTCCCAGCTACTTAGGAGGCTGAGGCTCGAGGATTACTTGAACCCAGGAGGTAGAGATTGCAGTGAGCCGAGATTGCGCCACTACACTCCAGCCTGGGCAACAGTGAGACCCCGTCTCAGAAAAAGAAAAATTGTAGTTTGTATTAAGCCTTATTTTGGAGAACCATTTATAAAGAAGTCTATGAACATGCTGATGGATACAGATATTTTGGTGTTCATTTTTTTCACTATCCCATAATGGCTGAAGGAAACACAGTTCACAGAGCTGAAAGCTTTTAGCTTTACCACAAAGGTAGATTTTGTATGTTATCCACTATGAGTGTTCTTTAGGCCTGAAACATGCAGAGAATAGGGAGAAAGAGGCCTTCAAGTGTCGTCATTTTCCTTAATTAGCCCATGGATGTATCATCTAGGAGTGAATTTGGACTTTAGACCTGTTTTCAGCCCTTTCATCGTGGAAAATTTCAACATACACAAAGTGAACAGATAAACCCCACAGTCCACATCAATGACTGTCATCATTCTGCCATTTTCATTTCATCTGTACCTTCCCCTACACCCATTCCTGCATTTTATTGTTATTTTTTGTTTAATTTTTGGGTAAGATTTATATACTTTGAGATGCACAAATCTTAAGTGTAAAATTTTAACAAATAGATACATTTGTGTAGTCCACAATCCTTTGAATATATGAAATGTAGAACCTAGGAAAAAAGTATTTAAATCTTTAGTCTGTAACCTATGGGGCAATGAAATTCAGTCATTTTCTACTAATTTGTAAAGTGATACTTCTTTATATTTGTACTTCACCCTCAAGTTTCAGGGAGAGACTGCTCATTCTTGTCTAAGTCCACAATGAACCTTATCTTTAACCATCATTATTTTCTAGACTTCTCAGCACATAACCTACTTGTTAATTGTCCCCTTGGCATCTGCTTTCACCTACTCTCATGAGCTTTTTAAATTGCCTTTCCCTGGACCAGCTCTAGTTCTGCTACAGCAGTCAGTAACACACCTCGCCACTAGCCCTATCAGTACTTTAACAGTGAGTCATATCTTTCTCTGTGCCTCTACTAATTTACATATACTTTTTCTCCCCCTCCACAATGGGATCATTCTTTATCTGAGTCATTTGCTATATCTGTATATATTGTTTTAAGGGGTACATCTTAAGTGTTATTTTCTGTTCTGCATTTATATCCCAAAACTATTTAAAATAACTTTTTTCTTCCAGAAGGTTCCAGAAATGTTCAAAGTAATATTTCTTGTTTTGTAAAGTTGATGTCTCTTCGGTTTTTTTTTTTGTTTTTTTTTTTTTTTTTTTTTTTTTGAGACGGAGTCTCGCAGTGTCTCCCAGGCTGGAGTGCAGTGGCGTGATCTCGGCTCACTGCAAGAGATGTCTCTTCTTTAACACAGTGGTCACAAAAAAAATATTTTCATTTTGTTGTTGCTTTTAATTATTTCTTTAAACTTAGGTTCTAAGATAGCCTACATTTATCTCACAAATTAATTAGGACTATCTTTATGTTCCAGTCATTTGCTCAAAGTCCTACACTGGTTTTGTCTGGGAGCTTGAGACTTGAGAGGACTGATCTAGATCTGCACTATCCAATTTGATAGCCACTAGCCACATGTGCTATTGAGTGCTTGAAATGTGTCTAGTCTGAATTGAGATGTGCTGTAAGTGTAAAATACACACCGGATTCCAATGACTTAGTGCCAAAAAAAGTAAAATATTAATAATTGTTTTGTATTGCCTACGTGTTGAAATAATAGGTTGGATATGTTAGGATAAATAATTTATTAATGTCATCTGTTTCTTTTTGCTTTTTAACGTGGCTAATAGAAAACTTTAAATTACATTTGCAACTTGGATTGTATTTCTATTGGACAGTGCTGGTCTAGATGGCAGACTGTATAAAGAAAAAATCTTTTATTTTGAAATATGTAAACTTTTGAGTGCTTCCTGATTATAAACTGGCAGTCATCTAGTTTGCAGTTTTTATTTTTGGCAGTGATGATAACAGGGTATAAATACGTTCACAGAATGTTCTAGGAAACTTCTGCCAGTTTTTCTAGCTAGATACAAACTTTATTCTTGGTATATTTTATGACTTATTTAACTGAAAATAAGTACTTCCTTAATAGAAATTTGTACTTGACTTTAAAAATCAAACTGTTTGGTCTCTTCTAAGAAGTTTATTAGAAATGCAACAAAGGGCCAAGCACAGTGGCTCATGCCTATAATACCAGCACGTTGGAAGGCCAAGGTGAAGGGATTGCGTGAACCAAGGAGTTGAAGACCAGCCTGGGCAACATAGCCAGACCTCGTCTCTACAAAAAATTTAAAAATTATCTGAGTATGGTGGCTCACGCCTATAGTCCCAGCTACTCTGGAGGCTAAGGTGGGAGGATCACTTGACTCCAAGAGGTTGAGGCTGCAGTGAGTTATGATTGTGCCACTGTACTCCAGCCTGGGTGACAGAGCAAGACCCCATCTCAAAAAAACAAAAAAAAGACACGCAACAACAACGGTCTATTTCTGGTTTATGTCTTAATAAAGAATTTATAGTAAATATAGTTTATGTGCTTTGAATTTCTGAGTTTATTTCCAGCAAGAACTCGAAAGATTAGGCAAGAGTTGCAAATACTTACAGGAATTAAATAATGCACAAGTAAATTATTCATGTAAAATATAAAGGATGTTTCTATACCTGCTTTTAATTGGGAAATTCAGCTTACCAAAAAGGGTAATTCAGTTGTTTTTCTGCATGATTTCTAAGATAAACCTATATCCACACATATATCATATGTATTTTTTTGTGAGACAGAGTCTTGCTCTGTTGCCCGGCTAGAGTGCAATGGCGTGATCTCAGCTCACTACAACCTCTGCCTCCTGGATCCGCGCCATTCTCCTGCCTCAGCTTCCCGAGTAGCTGGGATTACAGGCACCCGCCACCACGCCCAGCTATTTTTTGTATTTTTAGTAGAGACGGGGTTTCAGTATGTTGGCCAGGCTGATCTCCAACTCCTGACTTCGTGATCCGCCCGCCTCGGCCTCCCAAAGTGCTGGGATTACAGGCGTGAGCCCCCACACCCGGCCTCATATATCATTTTAAACAAAATTAATAAGACTCCCATACAAGAAAATTTTAATTTTTAAAAATAGTTTAACAGATGAATTTAATCATGTAATATCAGTATGATACTATACCACAAATATTGTCTACAGGAAGAATTGCTAGGTATTCAGTATCTGAGAAAGAAGATTCAATTAGAATTTAAAATCTGATTTAAATTTCTAAAATTTTTTCTTAGAGTTTTATTAATCAAGATAAAAGAAAAGACACAGAGGATGAAGATAAATCAGAATCATTTATGCAAAAATATGAGCAAAAAATCAGACATTTTGGTAAGTCTACTACTTGGGTTTCCTTCTTTGTAATGTTTAGTATCATATGTACATGTGCAAAAAACGGACTTATAAAAAGAGAGCCAAAAAGAAAAGTAGCAAACTCCAATTTTGTAGCTACTTCTGGCACAGCTGTGTAGATCTTGTTTTAGAATTTTTTTTGGTTATAAATAAAATTAATTGACAGAGCCTACCAAATGGTAAAGACAAGCAAAAGTATTATTATATAGTACTACCTTCTAAGACAACTTTATGTATTCCATAGCCTCTTTCCATTTCCCAACTAGTCTTTGCTTTTTTCTTTCTCCTCTTTGCTTCTTTGGAATCTGATTATCTTATGATTAAAAGATTATTCATTTTTTTTCAGGTTTTGGATATGATGCTTTATAATTCAGGCAGATCCTTGAACTGTTACTCAGATAAATATAGTAATAGAAATGTATATATAAAGAACTGAAAAATAGGCTTTTTCTATTGGGGAAAAAGGGTAAGAGGGGGTTTGATACAAGTGAAGGCTTCCCAGAGAAGCCAGCATCTGAGCTTGATTTTGAGGAACAGATAAGAGTTTTTCATGTATAAGGGAGGCAAGCCAACAGCAACAGCATGAGACGGGCAGTTAGGAAACAGCATGGTGTGTTCTGAGAATTATAGGCAGCATGATACCGCTGGCATGAAAATGCTACTAGGAACTGTTAGGAGTTAAGGTTTAAAACTTTTTTTTTAATTCCAAAGTAAAAACTTTTTAAAAAAAATTCCAAGTAGTATGTTAATTTAGTAAACAAGGTTTTTATTTGTAATATATTCATGAACTTTTTAAATGGCATTTTGAAATCTTTTTCCTATTGGTGTTTATTTACTCAGAATTTTTTGAATTTCGTTTATGCTTCAATTATGTCAATACAATAAATATTACTTTCAATGTTTTCCCTTCCTTTTATGTAATTTATTCATAAAACATTCACTTTGCTCATACTTTTCATTTTAAATAAAGAAAAAAGACTGTATTTAACTAAAAGAACAGTACCTGAAGAAATAAAGACGAAGTTTTTCTACATATCATCAATGTGTATTATTTATAATAGAAAAAAAATGAATACACAGGCCTCCCTTGGACAGATAGTAAAATCTTGAAATGAGCAGAGCCTTGAGTCATAAGGATAGAAGGCAAAAAATTTGCACATGAATCTTAGTTGTGATATGTGAATTGCCACTCCCGCCTACAGTGCTTGCTTTCTAGGCCCATGTTTTTCTGTTGAAGGAAAAATAGTACCATACTGATTGCTCTTTCAGAGCATGTACTGCATCTGGTAAAACAACATTCCTCAAGGTGTTTTCACCCAGCTGGCACTCTGAAAGTTGGTTGCTTTGAAGCCACGAGAAACCTAGTAAATGAGAAACAGTTCTTTCACTTTTGCTGTAAGCTGACTGCCTTGTTCAGAAGCAATTTTGTGTAGGAAAATATCCAAATATCACAAAGTGTTGTAACCCATCTGGTGCTATGTATCTTCAGCGTTTTATAAAACCTGCTTCTGGGTAGTGATGTTCGTTATGAGAACAGTGAATTTCATGAACCCTACAGTCTGCATTTCTTTTGCTGTAAAATGAGTTTCTGGGTCAAAAAATAATGTGGTATGGTGAATAATTCATTTAGTAAGACTACAGATGTATTACTGATTAGAAGCATGGCAAGGAGGGAGGGCACTTCCACATCTAAAGTGGGCTGGTTCAAGTGAGAATTACCAGTCCCTCTGAGATGAAGTGGGGCCAAGGTAATCAACCTGCTACTTGATGGCTGGCTCATCTCTGCAGTGCATTGTGCCATAGTGAGATTTTGATGTTTTTTGCTACTGGCAAATTAGGTGTTCAGTGGCTAAACTGGATTAGGATACTAGAACATCCTTGATGGGGAAAGTCTACACTGTCAAATCTATGCATAATCACAAACCTGTGCCACCGTGACCCCTGAATTTATGAAACTGTTGTGCAAATAATGAGATAGTTGAGGAAAAAAACTGACTTAACATCCACAGGTGATTAATAAGCAATCATTTTGCCATTATGTGTTATGAACTTCCAATATACTATCTTGTAATAAATACCAGAACCTTGCTGTATTCACACCCAACCAGACCAATAGCCATTCCCGGAGTCACATTGTGCCTGTTTTTTACTGGAAATGCATATTGACTCTAACTTCAGAGGAGATATATTACTTGCCACAGCATGTTGGATCCCCAGGAATGTTACTAAGGTAGTAGGCTCCCAAAATTTTCACGTGTTTTATTTCCCACTCTGGAAATCTTAATAAGGGACCTGGAATACCTGCAATTTCTGCTTTACCAAGTTCCATCAGTGGAGAGTGGACCAACTTGTAGTCATGGGGAATAAGATAATAAAAATCCCTGTGGACTGAATTATGGCACTGAATTGATAGAAGTGTGAGACAAGACAGTGAAAATTTGTGGCTGTACCTGCTTGATGGAAGATTTCTGATGTATGCTTATTGTGATGAAAGAAGAAAGCTTACCAAAATGATGACTATATTGGTATACTCTTTTATTTTGGTTTTTTGTTGTTGTTTAACTTTTGTTTTAAGTTCAGGGGTACATGTGCAGGATGTGCAGGCTTGTTACATAGGTAAACGTGTGTCTTGGGGATTTGTTGTACAGATTATTTCATCATCCAGGTATTAAGCCTAGTATCCAGTAGTTATTTTTCCTGATCCTCCCACCCTCCGCCCTTCGGTAAGCTGCAGTGTGCGTTGTTTTCCTGTATGTGTGCATGTATTCTCGTCATTTAGCTCCCACATAGGTGAGAACATGTGGTATTTGGTTTTCTGTTCCTATGTGAGTTTGCTTAGGATAATGGCTTCTGGTATACTCTTTTAAACACATCTGCAATAGGAGATGTAATTAAAGCTTCCAGTTGGAGGCTTTCTGGACTTGGATTGCATTCCAGACCCTTGGATGACATCGGCCTGGTGTGTGTGGGGGCTGTGTAGGGCTATAGGGCCTTCCCACCAGTGCTTCTCTGTGGTCTTATTTGTGCTTATATTCTTCAGAGTTTTTCCTAGCTTTTCCCTTATACAATTTATTGACTACCTTTCTTGTGCTGCTTTTACCCTTACAATTAGGTAGAATTTACCACCTAATAGTAAATGGTACAGTATATCATGGAATAGTATAAAGCATTAAAATCTGATTTTTTCCTCTACATTTGTATTTAGTTTATTAATTTAGGTAATTCACATTTTATAAATATAAAATATTAATTTAGAAACAAAGCCTTTTATCTCTTACATTTTACAACCGTTACATTCAAACCGTTATATGCATGTTTGACATCACTGGCTTTATGATCATCAGAGCTGCTTTTTGAGTCATCTAATTTTCAGAGCACATCATCTTCAGTTTTAGCCAAAGTTAGCTGTGATTCAGCTTTTTTTAATCTGTGTAGGATGTTGTCACTGGAAATTTTACCAAGAGCTATAAACATTTGCGCAAATACTATGATAGGATTTTTTTCATTTGTACTGATTATGAGTATTTACAACCTCTTCAATGTAATTGTTTATTGCTTTTAAAAAAATCAATATCTTATTTTTGAAAAACATTTGATATAAAGCATTCTTACATATGAAGTGAAATGAATAGAAAATGCATATGATTTTAATTTTTTTTTTTTTTTTTTGAGAGGAAATCTCGCTCTTGTCCCCCGGGCTGGAGTGCAGTGGTGTGATCTCTGTTCACTGCAGCCTCCGCCTCCCGTGTTCAAGCAATTCTTCTGCCTCAGCCTCCCGAGTAGCTGGGATTACAGGCACCTGCCACCACGCTGGCTAATTTTTGTATTTTTAGTAGAGTTGGGGTTTCACCATTTTGGCCAGGCTGGTCTTGAACTCCTGACCTCAGATGATCCGCCTGCCTTGGCCTCTCAAAGTGCTGGGATTACAGGTGTGAGCCACCACGCCAGGCCTTAATTTTGTTTTTTTAAAAAGTCATTCAAAAATATGCCTGGAAGGAAATACATCAAAATGTTAACAATAATGTCTTTTTTTTTTTTTTTTTTTTTTTTTTTTTGAGGCAGAGTCTCGCTCTGTCACCCAGGCTGGAGTGCAGTGGCGCGATCTCGGCTCACTGCAAGCTCCGCCTCCCGGGTTCCCGCCATTCTCCTGCCTCAGCCTCCCGAGTAGCTGGGACTACAGGCGCCGCCACCACGCCCGGCTAATTTTTTTGTATTTTTAGTGGAGACGGGGTTTCATTGTGTTAGCCAGGATGGTCTCGATCTCCTGACCTCGTGATCCGCCCGTCTCGGCCTCCCAAAGTGCTGGGATTACAGGCTTGAGCCACCGCGCCCGGCCAACAATAATGTCTTGTGGTAGAATTACAGATAACTTTTATTTTCTGGATTTTAAAAATTCTTCACGATAAACTAACTTTATTTTTATAATGCGAAAAAAAATTTTCAAAGAGTTTATCCTAAGAATTCAAAATGGCTTAATGTTAGAAAACTCATTAATGTGATTCACCATATTAACTGATCATAGTAGTATAACCACAGGACTTGGTGATCAATTTGATGTGGGAGAAATGGAAATGTCAGAGGAATTTCTAGAACGCTTGATTTGGTAACATGGAGCCTAGGAAGCACTGTAGGATGGCAGAGAGACAAGTATAGGTTTGGTTTCAAGTAAGATGGATTTATGTGCAGGCATATCGGTAGAAATGCATATGGTGGTAGATGATTGGAAATATAGGAGATCTGGAGTTTAGGAATATGGGAAATGATCATACAGCTTTCCTCAAGTAATTCACAAACTAGCTGGGAGATTTTTAGTACACATGGAAATTAAAATGAATTAGTGCAGTTTGTTAAAATGTATCGTTCTAAGTCTGGTATGGTGGTCATGCCTGTAATCCCAGCACTTTGAGAAACAGACTGGAGGATCACTTGAGCCCAGGGGTTCAAGACCAGCCTGGGCAACACAGTGAAACCTCATCTCTACAAAAAAAAAAAAAATTAGTTGAGTGTGGTGGCTTATACCTGTAGTCTCAGCTACTGCAGAGGCTGAGGTGGGAGGATCTCTTGAGCCCGGGAGGTTAGGCTGCAATGAGTTGTGATTGCACCAGTGTACTCCAGCCTAGGCAATAGAGGAATACCCTGTCTCTCAAGATAAACAAATAAATAAATTAATAATAATAATTCTATAAGTATAATGAAAGAGGAAACGGAAATCAGTAATAAGGACATGTGTATTTCAGGACCATTTTAGGAATCAGATGGCATATGAAGGTTGATGATGGATTGAGATTTAGATGTTCACTAGGGAAATACATAGGTTAAAGCATATGATTAAAATATCTAAACTTGTCAAAATGAGGTTTTCCAAGCATTCAGATAAATTGTTTGGCTAGTTTAAAATGACTGTATTATCCTTAACCAAAGGATTAGCTAAATAAACATTTTTAATGGGTGTTTATTATTTATCGAGTATTTACTATGTCTCAGGCCCTGTTCTAAGGGCTTTATATGAATTAATAGCATTTAATTGTCACAAAAATCCTGAGTTAGGTACTGTTTTCAGCCCTATTTTACAGCTGAGGAAATGGAGGCCTATAAAGGGACTTGCCCACAATAGTAAAATGGTGAGGCCAATATTTGAACCTGGGCCATTTAGCTCTAGTCTGTGTTCTCAGCCACCATCTTTTAAGTTGTTACTCTCCATTTGTATACAAGTTTGTTTACAAATTCCAAAATAATGTCAGTAATTTGAGGTATATGCTGTTCCACTGAGTTGTTGATTCTCTTTATGTGTTTATTTTTTGAGACAGAGTCTTTTTCTGTCACCAGGCTGGATTACAGTTACAAGATCATAGCTACTTCAGCCTCAATTTCCTAGGCTGAAGCAATCCTCCTGCCCCAGCCTCCCAAGCAGCTGGGACTACAGGTGTACTAGGCCACGCCTGGCTAATTATCTTTTTGTGTAGAGATAAGGTCTCATTTTGTTGCCTAGACTGACATAAAACTCCTGTGCTCAGGTGATTCTCCTGCCTCAGCCTGCCAAAGCACTGGGATTACAGGTGTGAGCTACTGCACCCCACCTGTCTTTGTTTTGTTCATAAAATTCCACACTGTTTCCACAAAGGTCTGTATCAACTACCTGTAACTGAACTTATCAATTTCATACTAATTCAATGTGCATTTTTGAAATCAAGTGATAGTATTTCTCAGATTTAAAAAAAATGTATTTTCAATGTCAAGTGTTAATTTGTCTCAGGTATTAAATAGGTAGTTAAAAAATACTAACATTTGACCGGAAGTGGTGGCTCACGCCTGTAATCTCAGCACTTTGGGAGACTGAGGCGGGTGGATCATGAGGTTAGGGGTTTGAGACCAGCCTGACCAACATGGTGAAACCTTGTCTCTACTAAAAGTACAAAAATTAACTGGGTGTGGTAGCACACACCTGTAATCTCAGCTTCTCAGGAGGCTGAGGCAGGAGAATCGCTTGAACCTGGGAGGCAGAGGTTGCAGTGAGCTGAGATCGTGTCACTGCACTCTAGCCTGGGCAACAGAGTGAGACCCTGTCTCAACAAAAAGAAAAAACAAATTAACATTTAGTGATACCTTTCCCCATGGCTCCAAGTGTCAGGAACCCTTTCATGTTATCCTTCCTGCAAAATAAATCAGAATGGATAAGGCTTTTGTTATTTCAGTGAATCACAATGCTGCCATGAAGAAGTAAACAAGAGGAGCAATGCTTTATCGTGGATGGTAGATAGAGTTGAAAATATTACCTCTCCAGAAGTGTAAGAAAGCTAAGGCAAAACTGCTTCATAGGATTTACTTTATGGGTTCAAGTGTAAGAAATAAGGATTGTGCTTTCTTTAAATCTGAGTCCCAGGAATCATTAGACTTTTTTAAAAGGTAGGGTTTTGCTCTGTCACCCAGGCTGAAGTGCAGTGGTGAGGTCATAGCTCACTGCAGCCTCCAACATCTGGGCTCAAGTTGTCCTCTCACCTCAGCCTCCCAAATAGTGGGGATTACACCATGCCTGGCAATATTCTTTATACTTTAAAAAGTAGTTTTAAGTAACTTCCATAATCATTCTGTTTCTCAGAACTTCAAGTGACCTAATCATTATATGCAAAGCATTGGGGAAATAACTTTATAAAGCTTAGAATACTCTATGAGAAAATGCTACAGTCTTTATCCTTTTTTTTTTTTTAAGTCCTTTTAAGAGATGGGGTCTCACTGTATTGCCCAAGCTGGAGCACAGTGGTTCCATCATACCTTCTGCAGCCTCCAGCTCCTAGGCTCCCAAGTGATCCTGCCCCCTCAGCCTCCCAAGTAGCTGGGACTGCAGATGCACACTGCCATGCCCAGCTAATTTTTAAACTTTTTCTGTAGAGACAGGGTCTTACTATGTTGCTGAGGTTGGCCTGCAACTCCTGGACTCCACCATTCCTCTGGCCTCAGACTCCAAAAGTGCTGAGATTACAAGCATGTGCCACCATGTCCGGCTTACCTCCTTTGAGACAGAGTCTCTCGCTCTGTCGCCCAGGCTGGAGTGCAGTGGTGCAATCTCGACTCGCTGCAACCTCCGCTTCCTGGTTTTAAGCAATCCTTGTGCCTCAGCCTTCCAAGTAACTGGATTATAGGCGCCTGCCACCATGCCCAGCTAATTTTTCTGTTTTTAGTAGAGACAACATTAAAAAGTCAACACTTTGCTGGTTCCGTGATTTCTTGGTGGTATTGACTTTGACCAAATTTCCTACTAATTTAGATAAAAGTGTAGATATAACTTAAATAGTATTTGGATTTCTTTGACATCTTGAAACAAAATGACAACCATTTTCAAATACGCTTAACTAATTTTTAAAAGACTTTGTTTATAAAAGACATCATGAGTAAATGGCTTACATAACTAACTCTCAATTTGCCCAAGACTGCGGGCATTCGTGGATGCAGGACTTTTTAATAGTGAACTCTGGCCTGATTAATTATCTGAAATAAAACTTTCTGTGAATTTTAGGAGCTTTTTCCAGTCTACTAAGTATTGCTTTAAAGAGTATTGTCCCTCACTTGCTCTTTTACCATAGTCTGTTGCTCTGGTAATATGAATTGTCTTTAAAGAGAATCATTTTAAAATACTATTAAGAGATTAATGAATTAAGAATTGTTGGTATTTCTTCCCTTATAGGAAGAAGGAAAATATTTAACACTTATGGTTCAATTCTTTTTTTTACAGGTATGTTGAGTCGATGGGATGATAGTCAGAGATTTTTGTCTGACCATCCATACCTTGTATGTGAAGAAACTGCTAAATATCTTATTTTATGGTGTTTTCACCTAGAAGCTGAGAAGGTATTATTATGTGAACCTTGAGTTTCTGGGAACCTTAGTGGAAATCTGATTTCATACTTTATTGATGTTTTGTTTTGTTTTCTTTTCTACATTAAGTCCTTTAAAAGAAAGCAGGAAGGTCATTAGATGAAATTACCATTTTTTTCTTTCAGATCTCCTTGAGTTTAATGTGGGATTTTGTTGTTGTTGTTGTTGTTTCAGTTAGCATACAGAAACTTTTCCACTATGCTTTCTCTCCCACTCCACCCCCATCTCTCTTATTTTCATATTGCTATAATCCTTTTCAAACTAATTTGAAAGTCGTATTTTAAAAATCCAGACAGTAATCATGGTATTAAATCAAGTTCAGAGCATGGTCTTCCTTTAGTTATTCTGGTCCACATACAAATAATAATAATAATAATAAACTAAGATATACTCTTTATATGTTTGTAAAGTATTTGACTTATAACTAAAGAGAGTAAAATCAGAAATATTCTAAAAATGCAAAATTTGAATCAGTATGCCAATTAAATATATTTATATATTTGTTTCTCATATCATTTAAATCTTTTTCAGAAAGGGGCTTTAATGGAACAAATAGCACATCAAGCTGTTGTAATGCAGTTTATTATGGAAATGGCCAAAAACTGTAATGTGGATCCAAGAGGGTGTTTTCGTTTATTTTTCCAGAAAGCCAAAGTAAGTAATTATTTGATATGATAAATGGGAAGATTTGGTCCCAGCTGAGACCTCTTTGTTCTATTCATATCAATAGAAGGCATCCAAGCAGGATGCCACAGGCTAAATTCTGTAGATTTTCTTGTGAAAAGAAAATTTATATTGCTAATTTCTTGCTAATTTAAACTTAAAAGAGCTATATAAGAGGCTGTACTACAGCATGTATATGAAATTGAGACCCATTTAAATGAATGTGTATATTCAGGAAACTTGTGTTCTGTCATTAATTCATTCAGTAAATGTTGAGTGCCTAATGCAAAGCACAGCTGTTTCAGATGCTCAGGATGCATTATTGAGCAAAATAGATACAGGATTCTTCATGTGTAGAACTCAGCAGTTTAATGAGAAATCAGACTTTTATAAAGAAAAAATAGGAAGCAACCTAAAAATTCAGCAATTAAGGGAATAGTTAAAAATACCCATGGTACATAGAATATTATGTACCCTTTAAAATTATATTTATGGAACATTTGTAGTGAGCTGAAGACATGCTTATGCTATAAATTCACAGGAAGCAGTACATATTAGATGATGTTGGCCATGTTGAGGAAAAATAGATGTCTAGAAAGATTAAGTACCCTTTCACACTCACAAGATTTGCAGTAATTTAAAAGCTGCCCAAGAAGTAGAGCAATGAGGATTTGCATTCACTGCTAGTGGAAGTATAAATTGGAACAACCACTTTACAAAATTTCCTAGTAAAGTTGAACAAGTGCCTGCCTTAACATCCAGAAATTCTCCTAGGTATATACACCCTAGAGAGTAGATTCTCAAGGTGTGGTCCAAGAACCCCGAGGGGCTTCATGACCTTTTCAGGAGGTTCTCTGTCCAAGCTATTTTCATAATAATATCAAGATGTTATTTTTAATTTTCATTTTCATTCTCTCAGTAGTGTATAATAGAGATTAATGCGGAAGTACAAATATGAGAATCTAGCCATCTTCTGTAAAGCCAGACATTAGATTTAGAAAAATTGAAGGAAAAAGAAAAAGCAGCTCTCTTCTCACTAAATTTTTTTGTTTTGGAAAACAATTTTTTTAAAAATTAAAATGTTATTAATGGTAGTGTAATGAGTTTGTCATTGTTATTTTTAGTTAATGTTTTTAAAATTCCTCAGTTTTCATTTCTAACAGTAAATACTGACAGCTATAACTTACATAAACAGAAGCTCTTTAGGGTCCTCAGTAATTTTCAAGACGTAAAGAGAACTGCTGCTCTAGAGAAACTCTTACACATATGTACTAGATTGCCGTAATGGTTATAGTAGATTGTTCATAATAGCAAAAACCTGGGAACAATGAATAAATTGTGGTATAGGTTGAGTATTCCTAATCCAAAATCCAAAATGCTCCAAAATCCGAAACTTTTTGAGCATTGACATGACACTCAAAGGAAATACTCACAGATTTTGTGTTTTCAATTTAGAGATGTTCAGCTGGTAGATATAATGCAGATATTCCCAGATCTGAAAAAATTCACAATCTGAAAAACTTCTGGTGCCAAGCATTTCAGATATGCAACCTGTATATTCATTCGGTAAAATACTAGCCAACATCAGCATGGATGGAAAACAAGAGAGTGAATCAAACAAACCACAGAGTGATGTATCTGTTTAGATAGATATTAAATGGATATATCTAGTATCAACGTTCTTATTTTGTATTTTTTTATAAAGTATTTTTTTAATAACAGGCAGAACTAAATAATATATTGTTGAAGGATGCATATATAAGCAGTAAAACTAAAGTAAAGGAATGATTAAGAAGACAAAAGTTACAATAATGATAACCTCAGGGAGGGAGGGGAAATGCTCTTGGGAACTGGTTTCTAGGATACTAGTAATGATCTATTTCCTAATTTCTACGGGCACATAGTGGGGGTGTTGCTGAATAAACTGTGTGTATGTCTTTTACATGCTTTTCTGCACATAGGATATATTTGAACATACACAATTAGAAGTTAAAAGGAAATATACCAAAAGTTTAACTTTGGTTATACTTGTGTGGTGGAATTATAAATAATTTCCATTTTCTTTTTCATGTACTACAATGAACATTTCCTTTTATAAACATAAAATTATTATTTGTATATTAAAAAAAAACTGTCAGTGTGGCAGTAGTCCTAACTTAAATACCCTAAACTCTTCTGAAATGCAACCGAAACACGAAGTTTTCCTGAAACAGTTGAACTTTAATAGCAAATACTTGACTTGGTATTTTAGCTAGGCTGCTTCTGGTGACTAGTCTAAACTTTTGTTTGTTTTTAGAGACAAGGTCCTGCTCTGTCACTCAGGCTAGAGTGCAGTGGTGCAATCATTGCTCACTGCAGCCTTGAACGCCTGGGCTCAAGCAGTCCTCCTGCCTCAGATTCCCAGGTAGCTGGGACTACAGGCACATGCCACCATCCCCAGCTAATTTTTTGTAGAGACATGGTCTCACTGTATTGCCCAGGCTGGTCTCGAATTTCTGGGCTCAAGCTGTCCTCCTGCCTTAACCTTCCAAAATGTACAGGCATGAGCCACCACACTTCGTCTCTTCTGAATTTTTACTTGACACTTAGGAGTAGTTAAAAACGTAATTTCCTTTTCATCTTACATTAATGGATGTGTTTAAACTAGTGTTTAATAAAATAATGGAACATGGCCAAATCATATATATTGTTTGACATTTACTTTAACAAAGTAAAACTGAAAGGCACTGGTCTTCAATCTTAACATTGTATTCTTAATAATACTTTTTTTAAAATTATGAAATAATCACTTTCATGGTATGCTTACTTTGTTCCAGGGACTATTCTAAGCACTTTACATGGATTAACTCATTAAATTCATATAATATTTTATGAGGATTACTATTGCTATCTTATGGGTGAAGAAATTGGCATAAAGAAATTAAGCAAGTGGCCTACACATTACTTAATAATACAAAATCTGTCATCACTGTATCTAAATCCCTAAACCTTAAGCATGCAGTGAGGCCAGCAATTGTGCCTCTCAATTTTCAGAAAGAATACTTTTGGATATGACATACTCTGTGTCCACACAAGTTCTTATAAAGCGAGGTGCTAAAATGTAATTAAGGAAGTTCTTCCTAAATTTACAAGAAGATAGGATGGCAGCACAGAACATTCTCTGTGTTATTTCAATAGATGCTGATGCTGATAAGTAATCCACAGGTTTTAACCTGATTACACAACCTAAAATCCATTTGACAAGATCTCTCCTGCTACTTGAACTTAAAGCCTGCATTCTATTGGTAGGATAAATCTCTGTATCATTTCTCTATATTCAGAAGAAACATAAACAGAGGCAGCTGCCAATAGAGAGTTGCCTAAGAGTTCCACTCCCTCGACCTAAGTTATCATACTTTTTCTTTCTCTAATATTGAAAAGAAGGTACTTGCTTAACTAGAACAAGAAGATAGTTCCATAATGATGTTGACTGTTGAATTCTATTTGGTTTTCATAGCTCTTACAAGTAGGGAATATAGAGTTAGAAAATTACTAGGAACAGGTAATAGTGCACCTTCATTAATTGTTGGAGGATTAAAAGGTTTTAAGAATATCCCTTGATTGTTTGGTAGTGGGAGGAAGACAGAATGAATTTGACAGATTAAATGAGGACTATTTTGGATCCTGTTAAGGAGCCAGATAAATCAAGGAAAATACAGAGAAAACCTTCTTTTCTTTTAGTTGTGTGCGTATGTATAGGGAGGGTTTTTTTTTTTATTAGCTTATTTTGCTGAAGCAGAAGGAAATGGAGCAAACCAATTATTAATGTTCCTATAAATCAGGTAGTTTTCACAAATGTGACAGGGATCATGGTGGTTTCTGTATTTAGACTATTCACCTTGTCATTACTTCCTCCACTTCAAACCTGTTATATGCTTTCTGGAATTTACTATGTCTAGAAATCTTGAAGAACACAGTCTTTGTTTTTTGTTTGTTTGTTTTTTCTAGGCAGAGGAAGAAGGTTATTTTGAAGCATTCAAAAATGAACTTGAAGCTTTCAAGTCAAGAGTAAGACTTTATTCTCAATCACAAAGTTTTCATCCTATGACACTTCAGAATCATGTTCCCCATTCTGGTGTTGGATCTATAGGTTTATTAGAATCCTTACCACAGGTAAGTTGGAAAAGTAAATATTTATTTTATAAGCATATTAGTTCACATAATTTTTGTTATTTTGCCAAACTTTTTTTTTTTTAATGTGTGTTACTATTTTACATATTCCTGCCTCAGAAGATAACTGTTGAATCTTACTTCATGCCATGTTTTGGTACCGAATCTCACCTCTTAAGTATTTAGAGATACCAGATTTCCTCTCCTTTTAATGTAGTAATGACTAGTTATACCTAACCATTCTTAAGAACAAATCTTAGCTATTGATCCTCTCAGTCATAAACTCTTCAAGATGGCTCCCTCAGGAACTTCCTTAAAACATCTCATCCTGAGTTAGAACTATGCCATTTTGATGTTTTTTAGATGAATTAGCTTCAAAGTGGACATGCAAGTGGAACCAGTGTGATCTGTTGCTTAAGTTTATTTAGTGTTTTCTTGTTAAATGTTGGTATTGTCTACAAGATGTAACATTTTTAGAACACACTAATGTAGCTGATAATATTGTATCTGGTAATATTGGCCAACTGTTTGAGCCTCTTCGAAGTCTTCAGTGGTTTGATCAAGGTAAAACCATGTCATATAGGCAGCAAGAAAAAATTTACATCAAAAAGGAGAAGTGATCAGACCACTGGTCTTCCTGATGCTAGTTAGGATTACAAGTTTAAGTTATTAGATAATTCCTACCCATTTGATTTTACTAGTAGCACTTTAATAGAGCCCAGTCATCTCTCATTTCCAGGCTCCAAGATTTTAAGACCAGCTTTAGCCAGTTTAATCTGTTGCCTACATTGTGAGAAGGAAAGTCTTATGCAAAAGACAATGCAAGGAGAGTCCTATATTTAGTTTTAAACCTCATAAAGTGCTAAAAATTGAGATTTTCAATGACTCGACCTTATGTCACTGTAATTTCACCATTCCAATTACATGTATGTCCTTTAAGGAAAGCGATTGATCATATTTACCCCAGTCAAAAATATTATTCTCAGGAGTCTCTGAGCCTACTCTGGCTCTAGAGGCTGCCTGGAAAAAAAAAGTCTCAAGGATGGAAATAAATGTTTGATTTTTAAATAATTACTAATGTTCCCCCTTAGTTAGACATGTAAGAAATATTCCCTCTACAAATTTCCTACAGATTATCTCTTAATTTTATTTAAATTCATTATGATTTTTCTCTTCAGTTCCTAAGAAATAGCCCATAGGGAAGTAGTTTTTCCAGGGGAATTCTGGGACCAAGTCACTGTGAAATCCAATATATAAACCTCCTGAAATTAAAATGTCACGTAATGCATGGGAAGGAAAAAAAGAGACTTTGGAAGGGTGTAACTGATTCTAAACATAAGAGGGAAAGGTACACATTATAGTATCTTAGCCTTTGTTATCAAGAAGTTTCCTCTGGTTTGAGAGAAGTAAGTCCTTGTTACATATATTAGATAGCAACTGATATCAGGTGCTAGGCATCCCTTATAGTCATGGGGGGACTAGAATTATACAATTCTGACACTTTTGTATTGCTGATATTATCAGGGTTATTCAGATTTAATTAAGCTGGGCTAGTCTCCTCATGGTGGGAGACCAGTTCCTTATGGTAAGCAATTTGAGCATACTGGTGTAGTCCTTCTGAAGGATACAAGGGCTGGATAAAATTTCAGTTAGATGCTTGCTACATGTGCAGAAAGGATTATCAACTAATTGAGGGAAATAAAATGAGAGGACACTTGAGGGACCAAATCATCAGTTTAGAGGTTTGGAAGAAAAATCTTACCATAATAACATCTCATTTTTATATCAGTTTATAGGTTGCAAAGCACTTTCACACATATTATTTAATCTTCTCAAATACCCTGTGATTCATTTTCATTCATTTTTATAGATGAGTAAACTGAAATTCATAGAACTTAAGTAACTTGCCTGAAGTCAACACAATAAGTGATGAATCTAATATTCTACTTTTGGATTTCTGTTATACTTCACTGCTTATTCACCTGTACCACAGACTGTTGAGTCATATGTGTTGAGAATGTTACTAGATGAAAATATGGGACAGTCAATGAAATTTAAGTATAGGTTAGGTTGGGTATACCGATTCCTTCTATTTTTTTAAAGTCTCTGTATGATAGTATCTTACAGTTCTTAGGAAGATGGGTGGATGAGTTTTGGAGAATCTCCTCAGCCAATTCTGTTATTTAAAATTGTGTCATGGAAAACTGGAGCCCAGTCTTAATAGAGTAATTGTAAGCTCTCTTCCAGAGAATTAGGTTTGGATTGTCAGAAAAAGGACTTAAAGCTGTTTTTTAGGAGAATGAGACAATGTAGCAAGAATATTGGTCATTTTTGATAAAGCTTAAGTGTGGGTAACCATTTAGCTTTTAATTTCTTTTTTTAAATAATTGACAGCAATTGTTTGAAATAAGCCAAATACCATTCATTATCCTTAGTTTTGAGAGGTCTAATCCAAGGCCTTTTGGATATAGATATAATAACAGTTACTTTAGGTTTATCCTATAGGCTAGCTTTTAATTTTACTAAATTGTGAATTTTGTTCTCCTTGAGGCTTGCTTTACTAAATAGAGGCAGGATTAAAACTGAGGCCCAGTGTGAATATCCCATCTCGGTTGTGTCTGCTATTTCCTTCATAAAGACCTGATTGGGAATAATCCAAACTCCAGCTAGCTTTTTGACTTTTAGAATAAAGGAATCTCACAAAGTGTACTTTCTTAGGAGGATCTTTAGAAAACCCTGCCTCCCAACCTCTTATTGGATGGTGAGGTTTAAGACATCTATCCTGTTTGACTATTGTCCTCGTTGGTGTTTATTAAATAAAATAAATACAAGTAAAACTAGTAATACAAGTGGTAAAAGTCTTAAGTAACTAGCAGACATTCGGAACAATTGAGTAGACAAAATTGAATTGGGGAAGAATTTTCTAAAGTTCTGGATCTTAAGGGCTATACCCTTATTCATGGTGCTTTAACAAATAATGGTTTTATTTTTGCATTTATTGAGTAAGATTTTATGTTTTCTATTCCCAGTTTTTGTTTTTTTTTTTAAATTGACATAACATTTATGAGTGATGCTTGTTTAAAAAATCCCGTGGTTTTATTCTGTTTAAAAAATAAGGATGTAAATACCTCTCAAAAGCATACAGATTTCTCACTGCGTTTGTTTTAACCTTTGTGAAACCATAGTAGACCCTGAAGATATCCACAATTTTTACCCAGCAAATATTTTTCTTCATTCAAATGATTTGCAGTTTTTGTATTTACTGTTATAATTAGATGGTAATCTTAAAAATGCATCGCTGACTTCAAACCATATTTAAATTATCAGTAGCTGTGTATATATAATCACATGGAAGTTGTAGCCTTGCCTTGTATGATTAAATGGAGAAGAAAGGTGGTATTTGTTAACATTTCTGTTTTTCACATGTATCATTCTTTTATCACATCTCATAGGTGATAGCATCCTATTTTTTTCTTTATTTTCTTGGAATTCAGCCCAAGTCTCTTTCCAAAGTCCATCTTCTTTCCTATTGCTCTACTACACTGCAGAGAAATAGGACTGTGAAACTGAATATATATGTATGTGCTGTCATAAAACTGGTTATAATGCGTTTTTTTCTCCCCCCCAATCTACCTTTTCTTTTTCCCCAGAATCCAGATTATCTTCAGTATTCTATCAATACAGCTCTCTGCAGCTTAAACTCAGTGGTACATAAAGAAGATGATGAACCCAAAATGATGGACACTGTATAATTTGGTTAAGACTGCTGAGGTCAAGTGCTATTTTGTTACAAGAAAGGAAGAACTTGGCTATTTTCTTGACACTTTTATGGGTGCTGCACTTTATTTTTGTTTGGTTTTTGATGGGAGGGAAAGAGTACTGAAATGTTTTGTAAACTTTTTTTTAATGTGCTGCTAGGTTTTTTGTTTTGTTTTGTTCTGAAGAGAGGAGTGGTACCATATGTTGCAGGAAGTCAAACTGGACTTTTTGTGGCTACTAAATTTGCCTTTAATCTTATTGTTCTCAATTTTGGAATCAAGTATGAAAATCTGCACAAATGCAATGTTTACAAGAACTGGTTGATTCTGGGAGGCATCTGCTACAGTCTCTTTTTATATGGATATGTACATGTCCTATTCTACAAAAATGATTAAAGATAAAAACGTACTTGTATCCCACTGCTAATTTAGCTGTCAAATCTGGTATTTCATCACATTAAAAGCAATAAATCAGTAGTTGGTAATCTACTTTACTAAGTAAGTTGGGGGGTACAATTTTTAAAAGTCTTAACTCTTAAATACTTGACTTTCGGCACCATCAGTTAAATCCTTGACTATAATACAAATTTGATGTAGACATTACATTTACCCTCAAATGATTCTCAAAACTATATTCCTTAGAATTTGATTTTACCCTGCTGACTTTAAGAGTTATAGTAATATCAAAAGTGATGAGCTAATATAGATTTTCTCTTTAAATAAGAATAACTTCAAGCTCACTCTTTCTTAACATAGTCTGGGATCTCTCAGGGAGTAAGTTTTAAAAGAATACTAATGACTCGTAAGAACAAACAGGAATAATAATCTGATTTTTAAATTTGTGGTTATTGTTTCACTCATGTAGCCTTTTTAATTTTTTTTGTTTTTGGTTTGGTTTTTGATGTAGCCTTTTAAAAAAGGACTCTTAAAAATGATGTTTTTTTTTTTTTTAAAGAGAAATCTTGTAGTGCTAACTGCCTTGAGCTGCCAATTACCTGTTTCTGAGAATTTGGTGACCCTTATTGGTAATGACGGCATTTACAACATTTGGCATTTCCCGTTTTTCAGCTCAGTTACCATAGAATGCTTCCAAGCTTTACTATTTCCTCGGTAAGTCATTTCAATTATGCCAGGATATTTGACGATTTAGTTTATGTAGAATTAGGTAACAAAGCTAATTATGCTATCCTTATTATTGAAGGATTAATCTTATGACTTAGACATGAGCTTTGGTTATATTTGGGTGTAGTCTTTGGCTAAGTACCCATTAAGACTAATAGCAAACACTTGGAAGGTGGCTAACTGGGACTGGGAATACATGTCTCAACTTGAGAAACCAAATAGTGCTAAGGGACTCAGGGTGATCAGACCTGTGACCTTGGCCTCATTTGTATTTTGTTTTAACTGAGGTGATCAGACACTTAGTACCCTAGAAATGGACTGGAATTATTGAATCTTCTTCTGTAACATCACAATCTTCCTGGTTTTCAGAATAAAAGTCTTTTTGTGCTTTTGATATAAATATATACTCTATAATAAAATGTTTGACTAATTTACATAGTAGTGTTTGTCAGCCTGTACTTTTTTTTTTTAACCCATGACCTAGTCATAGACATTTTTTTCTTTTTGTTCTGTTCTGAAGCAAGCTCTTATTTTTCCCTTTCTACCAAATTGAGAGAATGGGCAGACACAGGAGCCATATTCCCAGTTTCACAGAAATGTTACTTGAATTATTATTTTCCCTTCTTTCCCAGGATTTGCCTGTAAGCATTCAAATGGTTTTGAATTTCATTTTGCCTTCTTTAAGTTAGAGGTATTTAATGACTGAAGACTGGCGGGAAAGAAAGTATCAACAAACTGAGTAAACTATTCTTGAGGGGTTTTGTTTCTAAAACGGGAATTACTGAAAAGACGTTCTTTGAAACTTGTTTTATATATTTTTACTTGCAAAAGAAAATACTGTGTTTTGAGTATGTAAGTGTGATTTGGTTTGTTTTGGGAACCATTGACTGATGCCATAATTTGCACTTAAAGACCATACATAGTTACCCGTACTTTAGTACTAGAAACAGTAAATTGACATCCTTGAACTAAATCCTATCAAATGAAATGTCCTTTTTTTGGTTTCTTAAGAAATAAAGAGTATACTAAGCAAAGGGATAATTTATATTTCAGGTTGGACAATTTACCCTAAACAAATTAAACCATGGAAAGTGCAAACACATGAATGAAACTTTTTTTTTACATCAAAATATCATCAAAGATTCTTGTTTCATTTGATAAAATTAATATTTGAATAAAAAATTTTTTTAATCAAATAGCTGTCCATTTATTCTCTGTTAACTCTGTCATTTTTTCAGTGGTAGTGAAGATAATACTGACTTGAAATTATTACTCTTAAGTAGATGGGTAACATTCTCTTCCAAGTATACCATTAAGTGGACTCTTTCAAATTTTGCCTAATGAGCTCACAATCTCTTATAACTTTTCTTTAGGAAAACCAGGTCCTCCTCTTCTTTCAGACTGGCATATCATATTACCCTTTTAAAAATGAATGAACGTCCGGGCGCGGTAGTTCACACCTGTAATCTCAGCACTTTTGGGAGGCAGAGGTGGCAGGTCATGAGGTCAGGAGATCGAGACCATCCTGGCCAACATGGTGAAATGCCGTCTCTACCAAAAATACAAAAATTAGCTGGGCATGGTGGCACGTGGCTGTAGTCCCAGTTACTTGGGAGGCTGAGGCAGGAGAATTGCTTGAACCTCGGGAGGCAAAGGTTGCAGTGAGCCAAGATGGCGCCACTGCACTCCAGCCTGGCAACAGAGTGAAACTCCTAAAAAATGAATGAACATGCTGCCCAAAGAACATGAATCTGTTTTAGTAAGTGGATTTTCTTACAGGATGAAAAAAGTTGATTGTAGGTTTAGGCAAGGTGATCCTGAAGTTAACCTTGGGGTATTTTCAGAGGAGAACAAAATCAGTTTACTTTTCTAAGTCAGTCATGTATTTCAGTTCTTAAATTGGTGTGGGACAGAACCGAGGTACTTGTCTGGGTTGAGGTTAGGCTTTCCATTTCAATTTTGCCACTATAGCAAACATACTTTTAACAAAACCCTTAAATCCACCCATTTCTCATCTGTAATGGACATGGACATGTATATACAATTGCATAACTCTGAGAAGTTGATTTATCTGAAAATTATTTGCTTACTGTGTGAGCCAAGGGGGGTCAGGGGAGGGGGACACAAGGGTGAATATAAGTTCATTCTCGATTGTTTACCATCTAATATGAAGTGAAACCAGTCTCATAAGCTTTGAAGAATTAGACTTGTTTGATCTTCTCCAAATATAGAAAATGATTTTTAAAATTCCCACATCTTTCACATAGTTAACAGCATAATTCTTCATGTTATTTACACATCAGACATTTAACTTGGAATCCTTTAGAAAAAGATGACACAGTGCTGGACTGATTGACACTTTGGCGTGACAGTTTATTCAGTGCTATATATGGAAAAACTCAGTGTTTATATCATTTAGTGAGCTAAAAACAAAAAGCAGGAGGGGGAAAAGGGCTCTACAAAGCATATTGGCTTTTACCAGAAGCTTTAAGCACAGCTACACTATTTTAACTGTTTAAAATTTTTTTAACCGTAACTTTCAAGATGAAAATCTTTAACTGCAAAGATAGGAAAGATATTTCTACAATTTATCAGGGTCTGAAGTTTTTTGTTTGTTTGTTTGTTTTTTTTGGTCAATGAGAAGACTTAACATATTCTAAAATATAAATTCTTGCTGTTGGTTGCAAGTATAGCAATTTAACATAATTTGAGATCTATAATTACAATGATTTGTTGTTAGTATAGGGCAGTTTTGTCACAAGTTATGAGGATCCAAAGTATCTTGCTAGAATGCCATAATATATAGCTGGGGGGAAAATAGCCACAGGGTGAGGTTTAGAAATTTGAGCCAGTATTTAAACTATTTCAAATGGAACTGACAAATTTCTGGATGGTGTTAACAACTGCCAGTTTGCATTTCCCACGGTACACTCTGCTTACAAAAGGTATAGCAAAATAACTTTTACTCTATAAAATAAGTGGGTTGAGGTGCTGTTCTCACTGGCTTTTTTTTTTTTTTTTTTTTTGAGACGGAGTCTCCCTCTGTAGCCCAGGCTGGAGTGCAGTGGCATCTCGGCTCACTGCAACCTCCACTTCCTGGGTTCACGCCATTCTCCTGCCTCAGCCTCCCGAGTAGCTGGGATTACAGGTGCCTGTCATCATGCCCGGCGAATTTTTTTTTTTTTCTGTATTTTTAGTAGAAATGGGGTTTCACTGTGTTGGCCAGGATGGTCTCAATCTCCTGACCTTATGATCCACTCGCCTTGGCCTCTGAAAGTGCTGGGATTACAGGTGTGAGCCACCGCGCCCAGCCTCTCACTGGCTTTTAACAAAAATATAATAGTTTCTCCTAGCCATGGCATTCAGCTCCATACATGTATTTCCATGTAGTACATAAATCTTAATGATAGTCATTACAGAATTATTTTTTTGGGTGGGAGCAGTGACTTACACCTGTAATCCCAGCACTTGGGAAGCTGAATCGGGAAGATTGTTTGAGGCCAGGAGACGAGCCTGGGCAACATATCGAGACACCATCTCTACAAAACATAAAATTAGCCAGGCATGGTGGTGCACGCCTGTAGTTTCAGCTACTTGGGAAGCTGAGGTAGAAGAATCGCTTGAGCCCAGGAGTTCAAGGTTACAGTGACCCAATTATGCCACTGCACTCCAGTCTGTGCAATGGAGTGAGGCCCTGTCTAAAAAAAATAAAGAAAAAGTTGTATTACAGTCATATTCATTCCTAAAGTAATGAATGTACGTGCAAACTTTGGGCTGTTTTGGGGGTGGGGAGGGAATGGTCACAGGAAATAGTCTTAATTCTCATAGTCATGTTCTTCCACTCCTCACTTTGATTTCCAGATCCCCTAAGGGTATTATGAAGGCAGGCACGGCTACCATAGCAGGAGATGAAGTATTGCATAAACCGAAACCAGCCTATGGACTGTTTTAAGATCATTTATTAGAACAGTCATTCGGAAGCCATTGAGACATCAGGCAGCAGAAAGGAAGGTGGGATGGAGCAGGCCCTGCAAAGGACCACAACAGCCACAGTTACGACATTTCATTTTATTCTGATAAAGACTGATGTATGCCGATAACCTAGTGATAATCCATAAGTTTGGTATTTCACAACAGTTTTTAGAAAGCACCTAAGATTAACATTCAAATAAGGCATTATAGAAAGTTTTATAAAGAATGAAGTGTTTACTATAATTCTTTTAAAAAACCTTGGTTCATCTTGAAAGATTGATGAATTTTTTAAATATCAGAAGAAAAGGGAAATAAAAAATTTCCCCCAAAATACATAAGAACCACTTACTGGCACTTGTATTTTAAGTACCTGGGGAAAAAATGGAACGGATTTTTAAAGGCAGTAACAGCTTGTAAGAGGACTTGTTTCATTTGACTTGGCATCAAGTAAAGTAAGAGTAAATATGCCATGGAAGACATAATCAAATTTTTCTTCCACCTCTCATATTTCCCCACTTCTACCAGACCACACAGTACATCAGCAACCATCCTTCAGATTCCAATTTTTAAATGGCTGCTCAGATGACGCCAATAGAGTTCTTTCTCCTTAAAATATGGTGGCAGTGAATGCTAACAGGTACAGATTTATTTGATCAGGAACAAAGAACTCCTTCAGGAAACTCACTTACTTTCCTGGTCCTTGTTAACCTATCATGTAAATTCTTTTTATTGGTACACTTGTTTACTAATTATGATTGATTGCTATTTATGCCAAGGGAGCATTTCCCAGGCATGCCTCATCTATTCACTAACGACAAAGTATGCTTACTTTATTTACATAGTGCCACAGGTTTTCTCTTTTTTCTTTTCTTTCTTTTTTTTTGGCGGGGGAGATGGTACTATAACTTGTTATTTATCAGGGCAGATCATACATTTGGATCAAAAAGAAAAACCAGCAAGTAGATCCTAAAACACATTTCTTAACCTGAGTCACATCTGAAAACATAGACTTGAATTACATTTTGTTGAAAATTCATTCAACTTTGGTGCTTGTAAAAGCACTTATGTCAATTTCTGACATAAATCATAACCCTCAGTACATATGTATTTTCAAAGGAAACAAGTCATCTTAAAGTAATATTTTTCTATATGCTAATTGATACATTTTTATAGCAAATTGAAAATTCTGAGTAAACTAAAAGTATGCTTAACAAAATAAATACAGCATATATGGTTAACATATACATTTCTTAGTGTAAAGGCAGCAGTGAATTTGTGTCTCACAATAAATCTGTAAATCCAGTTGCTTTCTTTCTGAAATTTTATATAGTGTCTCACCATGTTCCACAATGCTAGAAATGTCTTTTTTGGCATCAATCTATGCAAAAATTTCTGACTATATATTTTCTCCAAATGACATGTAACTTTTTTTAAACTTTTCCAGAAAAATATGGAAACTTTATCAACCACTTGTTAACTGAACAAAAAGACTACTACCAAATGCTCTTTCAATTTTGCTCTAACAGATGTTTGAAAAGTTCAGACATCGCTGATGTTTTTGAGGATAACTGCATAAAACACCAGATGACTTCAAAGGATGAATCTTAGTATCCGACTCATTTGGCACATCCTTAGTATCCAGAATAAAATCAATAGAAATAAAAGTAATATAATTTTCAAAGAATTCATACATACTGGAAGTCTTAGGAAAAGCAGCTTCTAAATGGAAGGACTAGGAGGTTTGCCCATCTTACTATTAATAGTTACACACATTTCTCCTCATGGAGTAACTGAAGCTTTCTGGCTTGTTTGTGGAACTTTAGTTTGTAGGAAAGCATACACATAGGGCCAAATCTTATTAGTTTCTGTTCCGGAGAATGTTTCCAACACTCCTTTTTTCCTAAAGATGAAACAAAAAACAAACAAACACAGGTCTGAGTCTTCCTAATAAGCTCTTTCAAAGCTTTTCTGTAAACGATGATAATGTAGATTTAGGAGTCTTGGTAAGTATGGGTTTGTGTAATCAGGAGACAAAGGCACTTGGCCAGGCATTGGAAAATTTAGATTTTAGTTTCAGTTGTGCTCTCTGGCTTACATAAATGGGTGCTTAAAAAAATAACAGCACCTATCATTTATTTTATTTATTGAGCATGCACTGTGTGTCAAAGGCTGTGCTACATGCTTTACATATAATTGTTTAATCCTTTCCAAAGCTCAAATTTTCTTATTTTACTGTTAAAAACATCTCTTTGTAATGTAACTTAGCCCAAATCACCAAGTTGGTAGTACATTTCCAAACAGAACCTGTTAAGATACCAGAACACCCGTCAGCTTTTTTTTTCTACTTAACTCCTTTGCAAAAGCTGCTTTCTAATACTTGAGTATCTTTCCTTTTTGCCTAGGCCAACGTTTATTTTTTCGTCTACTCCACTCTTCTGAATTTTAACAGAAAGGGGAATAAAAGGTGTTGGTTTTACTGGGTTTCCTATTGACTGTCTTCATTTCTCCACAGGCAGATTTGTCTAGCTTGTCACTAGACCAGCAGCCAAAGTCTATTTTATTTACTCCAGTTTCCTGTGGATAATATGGTGAGGAGTGAGAATCAGAATCCTGGGGTTGCTTTTCAAGCCACACAGATTCCCTCCAGAGATTCTGGCATTCCTCTTGCTAACACCCCTTGTCTAGCCCATGTGTACACCTACACATATACACACTGGTTTAAAGGCTGCAAAAGGGCAACCTAAGAACTCTGGCTTATTACTTTATGAAAACAGGATCCCTCATACCTTTGCAGCCCTTCTTACTAGGTTTTCAGGGGTTTCACTAAGAACAAAAGTATTCCTTCTTGATACCTCATAAAATTCGCCACAGTTAACTTAAATATCACCCACTGTTTTCTTGGTAAGAAACATCTGCTAAGGAGGGAAATTATGCAAATACAGCATTCTTAGGGTATGAGAAACCCCCCTGCTTCTAAATTCACTGGCACCTGGTACAGCTTTCAAGGAAGCAAGCTTCTTAACTGTTGTAAGCCTCTTGAAGAGCCACTTTAAAAATCAAACCAGTGTCACAAGTGGGTTAATTACTGAGGGCACAATTGCAGGCACCTATTTGATCCTAAATCGTGGGTGAACATTTGTCATTTTAATTTCTGTGTAATAAAATGGAACCAGCTTCAACAACTGGTCCTCCAAAGAGTAAGGGCATCGTGTTGTTTGTAAACATAGACCAATTACAATGTCCCACAGCTAAGAGTTTTTTCTAAAACAACCAACAATACAACCATCAGCATTTTTAAATAACAATGCTATTACTAACATTCTTGCAAATAAACTTTCAGTTTTTAGTTAAGTCTCGCCCTAGTTCTATGTGTGGGAGCTGAGAATGAAAAGCTTGAATTAGGCCAGGTGTGGTGGCTCACGTCTGTAATCCCAGCACTTTGGAAGGCCAAGGAGGGTGGATCACTTGAGGTCAGGAGTTCAAGACCAGCCTGGCCAACATGGCAAAACCCTGTCTCTACTAAAAATACAAAAATTAGCTGCGCATGGTGGCACACGCCTGTAGTCCTAGCTACTGGGGAGGCTGAGGCACGAGAATCTCTTGAACCTGGGATGCAGAGGCTGCAGTGAACTGAGAGGGCACCACTGCACTCTAGCCTGACAGAGTGAGACTCTGTCTCAAAAAAGAAAGAGAGAGAGAGAGAGAGAGAGAGAGAGAGAGAGAGAGAAAGCAAAAGCAAAAGCTTGAATTAACAGCAAGAGGCAGCAAAAGCCAGAAGCAGCCTAGAAAGACTTCTCAGATATCTCCTAAGATAAGGACCCGCATCATTCACTTCATCTTCGCAGCCTTCCTTGACTGCCCTTCCTACCTTTTTTTTTTTGAGACAGGGTCTCACTCTGACACCTGCACTCTGGACTGCAGTGGTGCAATCAGAGATCACTGCAGTCTCGACCTGCTGGGTCCAAGCAATCCTCTTACCTCAGACTCCCCAGTAGCTGGGACTATAGGCGTGTGCCACCATGCCTGGCTAATTTTTGTTTTTTTATGTTTTGTAGAGACAGAGTTTCACCACGTTGCCCAGGTTGATCTTGAATTCCCGCCTCTTTGATCCTCTTGCCTTAGCCTCCCAAAGTGCTGGGATTATAGGCATGAGCCACCGTCCCAGGCCCCTTCCCATATTTTGATATTTTGACAGAACAAATCCCAACAACCCCTGGTACTTCACTGCATTGGGGGATTCTCTATTCATAGCCTTGCAGTGGTGGTGCTATCTGCCCAGCAACAATGCATTCTCCCTTCCTCTGGTTACTTTTGGGAAACAACCTCTCCATCAAACTCAGTTGACGAGGTTCAGGAGAGACTGTCGCCACTCCCCATCTTCAAGGATGGACATGATCAGAGCTAATCGATGCCAACCCCAAGACTTTTGCTGGCAAAAGAGGCTCTTTGTTGCTGGGGTTTCTGACTAGTAGGAGGTAAACTGGAAAGCTGAGGGGCTGCTACACAGGGACGGCACACCTGGGACTGAAGCCAACACAGAACAATGGAGCTGAGTGACTGAGGCCTGATGATAGGTGTTTTTGAACACCTGGACCCATCCATCTATCTGTGACTTTTTAGTTATATTACCAATAAATTCCCCTTTTGCTTAAGCTGGTGTGAATTAGGTTCTTAGTTAATATAAGCACATATCACATTGTATGATAAATACTGTTTACCCAGCTCCCCACCTCACCCACATACATAGTTTCTTGGAGCCTGACAGGGACTGGATCTAATTGTCTATGTGGACCAAGGGCCTACCACAGTGTCAAGAGAGTAAACAATAATTGCTGACAATGAATGATTTAATAGACACCAGGGCTGTTGTAGGACTTCCCAGGATCTCTCACTTAATTCCTTTAACAACCCTGTAAAGCAGATGCTATTTAATATTGCCTGACTTTACAAATAAGGGATTTGCAGCATGGAGGTTAAATAGCTTGCCTAGGGCAAAAGAGATGGTAATTTTCAGAACCAGTCTCATTAAACAAATGACAAAATTATAGTAACAGTTACTATAAAAAGTGGTTTGCCAACATAATTTTATGCTCCAGAGACAATTAAGATGGTTTGAAAGGTCAGGCATGGTGGCTTATACCTGTAATCCCAATGCTTTGGGAGGCCGAGGCACGAGGGTTGCTTGAAGCCAGGAGTTTGAGACTAGCCCGTGCAACATGGCAAGAGGCCCATCTCTAAAAAAAAATTTTTTTAATTGGCCAGGTGTGGTGGCACGGGCCTGTAGTCCTGGCTACTTGGGAGGCTGAGACAGGAGAATTGCTGGAGCCCAGGAGTTCAAGGCTGCAGTGAACTATGATAGAACCACTGCACTCCAGCCTGGGTGACAGAGTGAGACTCTGTCTCTAAAATAAATAAATAAATAAATAAATAAATAAATAAATAAATAAATGTTTGGAAATGGTTGCTTCAGATTTTTACTGCATACGTGCCCTATTACAACAATAATAATAATAGCTAACATTTCTATAGTGCTTTCTATGTGTCACAGAAAGTTACCCATATTAATCTTTTAACCCTTTATTCTCTTCCCCAATTTATAGAGGAAAAAACAGGCAGAGGTTAAGCAGAAGGTGAAGGTGAAGATGGTGAGCTGGGACTTGAACTTAGGTATTCTGGCTTCAGAGTCTGTGTTCTGCCCATGATACTGTTCTGCCCTGATCAGGATCAGTATTCAATAAGTACACAAATGAAAGGGGAGGCAGTAAATCCTCTGTAAGAAGTGGGAAGGCTCAGTAAGAAAACTGGACTATTTCTTAGCCTAAGTCAAATACTCATTCAGTACAGTTCCTGTATGTGTTGCAGACAAAACAATGTTAAAATGTAAGCTTTTAAAGACTGCTAGCCAATTACAGAGTCAGAGGGATTAGCCGCCATCTGACATTCTTCCACACCATAGCATCCTGTATTGGCAAATGTGGTGGGCAATATTAGGTTTGCCTTCCCAGCATTCATTCCAGCCCTCCCTCTGCTACCGACGATCCCCAGCTTACAATGATTCAATGCAGGGTTTTTCAGTTTTATGATGGTGCGAAAGCAACATGCATTCAGTAGAAATTGTACCTCGAGCACCTGTACGATCATTCTGCTTTTCAATTTCAGTACAATATTCAGCAAATTATGTGAGATATTCAACACTTTATTACAAAACAGGCTTTGTGTTAGATGATTTCGCCCAACTGTAGGCTAATCTAAGTGTTCTGAGCACGTTTAAGGCAGGCTAAGTTATGGTGCTTGGTATTTTCAAATTACAATGGATTTATCAGGACGTAATTTCATTGTAAATTGCGGAACATCTGCACATAGCAGAGTTTGGGTGAGACTGTCGCACTACCAACTCTAGATGTGGACTGGTCAGTGTAATTAGTGTAACCATTCCCACCCCAATGACTGGTTCTGCAGTGGGCAGTAACCCAAGCCTGTAACAGTAAGTGCCAGGCATTCCCTGACTGCAGTTCAAGTTGGCTCCATCTGAGTGGTGCTCTGGGCTTCTATTCACTGGAGGAAAGGTTACCCCTCAGCCCTTCATAGAAAAGGAAGCCCTGGCTGTTCCTGCAAATGTCTGCTACCATGCAGGAAGCCTAAGGACAAAGCCAATACACACAGGAAGGCAAAACCAAGAGAATGGCTACACTGATCAAACCCAGGTGTGACTGAAGCCCAACTTACCTTCTGGACTTCTGTTACACAAGTTAATGTATTTCCTTTATTACTTAAGCCCATGTGAACTGGGCCTTTTGGCATTTTAGCATTTCAGCTGTAGAGGAAGGAAAATCAAAACTAGACTTAGTGCACCACTATGCAAGAGAAGTTCTGAAAAGCAAAAACTCACTGGTAATATTCCAGGACTGGCTTTGTTTGGTCTTCATAAGCCTTTAGTCTCTTGATAACCGTCTCTGGTTTATCATCCTCACGCTGAATGAGAGGCTCCCCAGTCAGGTCATCAATGCCCTAAACAGGATTAGAAGAGACTAGTATCAGATATCATATTTCTGAAGGATATTTTCATAAGCAGTTCAATTATTTTTAAACAAACATCTCTGTGCAAGTACCAAGCACAAAAATGTGCTAACTTTTAAGTAAATGGAATTCAACCTCAAGAGAGATCATCGCAACAGAAACAGGGGACGCCAGTTTCATTTCCACAGTTATCAGTCACTTTAGCCTTAGAGTAAAAGGTTTTCTAAGCAGCCTCTAAGTAAGTTCGTATATATACAAAAAGATTCAGCTATAAACTGGGAATTTTAACTGCAAGTCCTAAATAAACCAAGGTGTTATGAATCTCTATCAGCCCAACTCCTAACACACTCCTTGGCAGAGTAGGAAATCAACAAATGTTTTTGAATGAGTAACAAACCCCTGTTGCTCCTGGGGCACCTTTAGCACCAAGCTCAGTGGACTATATCAGTCAACGATACCAAGTAACTTGAGAATATACCCTCGGGAGTTTTGGTCTGGCAGAAGATTTCCAAGTTCACTAAACTTATGTCTGTTAGGGCAAGAGGACTCAGGGACAGTATGCTATATGACAGTGCCACAACAACTACTCACCACAGTTTTGGGAGGGTTGAATTCAATGTTGTAGACTCGGCCACTGGCGGGATGAATCCAGCGAGCAGTAAGGCGTTGTTTAATGACCTCAAAGGGCACATTCAGGTTAATCACTGTGTCGATTTGATAAGCTCTGTCTAGGGCTTCTGCCTGTGCAAGGGTCCTTGGAAAACCTTTATAAAGTAAAAAAGAAAAAGAAAAAAGAAAGGAAGTATAGGTGGAGGGGGAGGTGGAGACAGAAGAAAGAAAAAGCATTAATGTTGGACAATCTGAACAAAAGGAATGAGGCTCACCAGGCAGGCTGATCACAGCTGCAGTGCAACTGTGATGGTGACCTGTCAACTTGACGAGGGCATGAGTGCCCAGATATTTGGCAAATATTATTCTGGGTATATCTGTCAGGCTGCTCTTACTATGAAATTATCATGTAAATAGGCAGACTGATAAAGTATATTGCCCTTCCTAATATGGGTGGGCCTTATCTAATCAATTTTAAGGCCTGAATAGAACAAAAGGCTGACCCTCACCCAAATAACAAAGAATTCCTCCTGCCTGCTACCTCTAACTGGGACACAGGACTTTTCCTGCCTTTAAACTCAAACTGAACTCATGATCTTCACTCAAATTCCAGAGGCTGGCCAGGTGCAGTGGCTCACGCCTGTAATCCCAGTATTTTGGGAGGCCGAGGAGGGCGGATCACCTGAGGTCAGGAGTTCAAGACCAGCCTAGCCAACATGGTGAAATCCCATCTCTAAAAAAATACAAAAATTAGCCGTGCATGATGGCAGGTGCCTGTAATCCCAACTAGTTGGGAGGCTGAGGTGGGAGAATCGCTTGAACCCGGGAGGGGAGGTTGCAGTGAACCAAGATCACACCATTGCACTCTGCCTGGGTGACAGAGCGAGACTCCTTCTCAAAAACTAACAAACACTCCAGAGGCTATTTCTGAAATACGACAAAATGAAACTAAAGTCCAGCTAAAGAAACACTATTAATGCAAAAGGTCAAAACCCTAACAGATAAGCAGATGTGTTATATAGCTAAACAATGTAGTTCAAAAATAGACAGGCAAATGTACCTGATGAGTGAATTCAGAAATACACCCAAACATATTAGGGAATTTAAAATAATACTTTGATCACAAACTTTTGACTTTGCAATGTTGTTACTAAGGACATTTTGTCCAGAATACCAGAAAAAAAATTAAAATTAGTAGAAATAATATATTTTCTTTTTTTTTTTTTTTTGAGACAGAGTCTTGCTCTGTCGCCCAGGCTGGAGTGCAGTGGCCGGATCTCAGCTCACTGCAAGCTCCGCCTCCCAGGTTTATGCCATTCTCCTGCCTCAGCCTCCCACGTAGCTGGGACTACAGGCGCCTGCCTCCTCGCCCAGCTAGTTTTTTTGTATTTTTTAGTAGAGACGGGGTTTCACCATGTTAGCCAGGATGGTCTCGATCTCCTGACCTCGTGATCCACCCGTCTCGGCCTCCCAAAGTGCTGGGATTACAGGCTTGAGCCACCGCGCCCAGCCAAAATAATATATTTTCAAAAATGACAAAAGTTAGGCCAGGCATGGTGGCTCACACCTGTAATACCAGCACTTTGAGAGGCTAAGGCAGGAGGATTCCTTGAGCCCAGGAGTTTGAGACCAGCCTGGGCAACATAGCAAGACCCCTTCTCTATAAATAAAAACATCAACAAAATAGCCAGGCATAGTGGCACATGCCTGTGGTCCCAGCTACTCAGAAGGCTGAGGCAGGAGGATCGCCTGAGCTCAGGAGATCAAGGCTGCAATAAGCCATGATGACACTGCTGTACTCCAGCCTGGTGACAGAGCAAAACACTGTCTCCATTAAAAAAAAAAAAAAAAAAAAAAAGTTAAAACTGCACATGCATAATTTGTTAGAGCAAAAATAATGTCTGAAAAATTACGTTTTCTTATTAACAATGAAATGTGGAAAAACAGACCTTATAATGTGCTAAAATGACAGTGATAATGACTAAAACTATACCCAGGAAACCTGGATTTGGGAGAAATAATAGCCCCCAAAGAAAGCTTATAATGGCAAAATCTCAATCTATATAATTTTATAAAATAAAAATATTATAAAATTTACACTGAAGTAAGTCATCCTGGTGAAAACAATTTTAGTACATTTAATAATAATAAATGGAGTTTAACAGCTAAATCTTGAGCACTTTCTAGATGCAAAGTACTGTATGTGAAATGTTTTACAAGGATCATTTCTTTTAACCATCATAACAACCCTAAGAGACATACTTTATTATTCCCACTTTATGAATGAGGAAACTGAGGTACAGTGAGGCTAGGTAACTTACTTTAGCTCACAAAGCTCACAAAGTGATGGAAGTGGAATTTGAACACAAGCTGTCTTACCCAAATGTTCCTCAGTAGATTAGTCAAATTATGATACAGACACAAAATGCAAGCCCATGCATCTTTTATTTCATGAGGCAAATCTATGTGTTAAATATAGATTTATTCAATGAAAAAGCAAAATGCAAAACATGGTATGTGTATGTGTGTATGTATTATACAAAAATATATATAACAATATTAGATACTACTTGTGGGGAGGGGAGCTAGAAACTTAACTCACATCTTATACCAAATATAGTAGCATCTGTGGGTTCCACATCTGGGCATTCAACCAACTTCAGATCAAAAGTATTCAGAAAAAAAAAATGGATAGTTGCACCTGTACTGAAGATGTAGACTTATTTTTCTTGTCACTATTCCCTAAATAATACATTATAACAACTCTTCACATAGCAATTACATTGTATTAGATATTACAAGAAATCTGGAGATGATTTAAAGTACACCGGAGGCTAAGCAGATGTTACATGCAAACACTACACCATTTTATATAAGGAACTTGAGCATGCATGGATTTGGTATCCACAGGAGGTGGATGGAATCGATACCCCTGAGGCTACTGAGGGACAACTGTACATTTCTGAATGTGTATGTATATGTTTTTAAATCACTAATTATGCAAAAAATCCTGATGAATTACATACCAAGAAATTAAAAGTAATTGTTACTAAAGGATGCGATCATTAAGGATTTTGAGCCTCTCTGTGAAACATTTACAACTTTCTTAATTTTTTAAAAGGAAAAGGTATTTTTGCAATAGAACAATGACAAAATCACAAACATTAGTGCTTCACATTCCCGGCCTGTCCCATCTGGCTCAGTCTTTGGCTTTCCCCCGAGACCCTTACTGCTTACTGTGGGTTGGTGTCATGCATGACTTGACACTTTCCTGGGGCAGCATCACCAACCTACCTTAGTTTACCTTCTTCCTGCTGCCAAAGATGACCTGTCTCTCCACCCATGTAATCCTACTCATTCCTCAAGACCTCCCACAAACGGGAATGTTTTTCAGGCCCTTCCATCTCATAAAGAAGCAAGATTTTTCATTAAACTTTTTAAAACAAAATTTTTAATTCTGAACCATACAACATATTTTGTTTTAAAAAGGGGAAGAGGCCAGGTGTGATGGCTCATACTTGTAATCCCAGCACTTTTGGAGGGCAGATTACTTGAGGCCAGGAGTTTGAGACCAGTCTGGCTGACATAGTGAAACCCTATCGCTACTAAAAATACAAAAATTAGCCACGTGTGGCGGTGGGCACCTGTAATCCCAGCTACTCAGGAGGCTGAGGCAGGAGAATCACTTGAACTGGGGAGGAGGAGGTTGCAGTGAGAGATCACGCCATTGCACTCCAGCCTGGGCAACAGAGCCAGGCACTGTCTCAACTGAAAAGAAAAAAAAAAACTGCCTACCTCTCCACTACATTACTCCCTGTTCACATCAAATTCTTTTTTTCTTTTCTGAGACGGAGTCTCGCTCTGTCACACCGGCTGGAGTGCAGTGGTGCGATCTCGTTTCACTGCAAGCTCCGCCTCCTGGTTCAAGCAATTCCCCTGTCTCAGCCTCCCAAACAGCTGGGGTTACAGGTGTGCGCCATCACGCCCGGCGAATTTTTGTATTTTTAGTAGAGATGGGGTTTCACCATGTTGGCCAGGCTGGTCTTGAACTCCTGACCTCAGGTGATCCACCCACCTTGGCCTCCCAAAGTGTTGGAATTACAGGCGTGAACTACTGCTTCTGGTCCACATCAACTTCTAATTTACCTTTTAGCACTTATATCTGGGCTTATCCAAGTTTTCGTTTACTTGATTACTACTTGTCTTCTACTAGAATGTACTTTCCACAAGGACAAGGACTTCAGAACCTTCTTAGATAAAGCAAGCAAGTCAGGGCTGCAGGGCTTGGTGAGGGCAGCACTGAGTGCATGCATGCCTGTGTGCAAAGGTGGGTGAATGGGGTTGAGTAGGAGAGAAGACTAGATTAGCTACCCTCTTCCAAAAAAGGATATTATGACTCAGATCTTCTTGAAGAAAAGGCTTATCCCAAGTTTATCCCAGTTTTAGTGAGAACTCTGGACTCAACTGAAACAAATCTCGTGTCCTCTCTATATTAACAAAACTAAAAATCAACCTACCCTCAAGGATTCTGCCATACCTCTGGCTAGAGAAAGTTTACAGATTATTGTAAATTACTCTTGGGTCCTGCTTCTTCTGTGGTGATCCTCCCATATCACAGAATATTATCAAAGAAAGGGGAAAGGAACTAAAGTTATAACTGATGGGATCTTAGAAATCATGCAATTCACTTCCCTCTTTCCATTTGGATATAGAACTGGTCCCAGAGAAGAAGACCGGTTTCAGGATAGTCCCAAGCACCCCTCTCCTGCAAACGCCATCCTTGAAGTCCGTCTGAAGCTCATGAAATGCTCATTCTCCTGTCAGCACTCATTATTTTGGGCAGGTGAAATGCTCACGACACTCCACTTACCATCCAACAGCCAGCTATACTGGGTGAGATTTTTCAGCTCATGAAGGGCCAGCCGAGTCATGACATCATCTGGGATGAGTTTCCCTTGGTCAATGAAAGCCTTGGCTAACACGCCAATTTCTACAGCAAAGGGGGAAAAAAATCAGTAAGTGCATTTGTTTTATCCCATTCCAGGCACCTCGGAATGAGTTGCCCAAAGGGGAAGTCTGTATGGCATACTTATGTGAAAATGTGCATCACCAACTTTTCTGATAAAAACAAAGGCTTTTATTTTCTACCAGAAAAAACTATGAAATAGCCGAAATTATTTTCTTTTAAAATAAGAATTTGAAATCATCATTATTCTGAATGATTCAGTTTAAATGCCTGCTATCATGTTATTGTAGAGACTTTTCCAATCCTGTAAAACAGGTGCTGCTATTGTGACACAGTTCCATTTTTAACCAGATTAGCATTGTGATTATGTCATATTTTTATTAACAAAACACTCTGGAAAATGATTTATGAACAATTTAATAATATTACCTACAACTATATGTCACTCTTATGCAAGAGCATTTTAATTTCTTCATGTTCCCTTACCAAACTATTTCTATCCTTCAGAACTGTAATACCATCATAATCTGCATATCTACAATTTTATGTTCTTTTTGTCACTTAGCATTATTTAGTAAATACTTTTCAGTAGTTTTATATAGTTGTTTCAGGTAACGATATTACACTCCAAATATATTTAGAAATAAATATATAAAAATACACTTTATTACAGCAGTACTGTTGGACATTTAAATTGTGTAAATTAGTCTTGATTTTTCCTCATCACCAAAGACTCTTGTTTTTTTGCTTTTCTTTTTTTTTTTATTTCTCTTTGGGATTGTTTGCAATGAATAAATTCCCAGATGTCAGATTAAAGGGTCAAGGTATATATGAACATTCTCCTAACTCTTGGTATGAATTGCCATACTGACCCCAAAACAGATTCTAAATTGTCAGATTCATGAAACTTTAGGCTTTTAACTAAGAACAGTAACTGCATGGACACAGGCTGTCATGTGGCAGGTGTGCTGCTGGATTTGCAGACTGCACTTAGAAGAGGGTTTGGTAGATGTAGAGCTCAGGACACACTGAAACAGCCTTATATTAATGTGTGAACTTCTTTGTCTCCAGGCTTTTGACCACTGCTCTCGGGAGGGAGAGCTTCAACCTCATCAACAGCATTTGGGAAAAAAAATGTAAAAACATGCAATTCTCTAGGGCCAACTCCCAAAAAAACCTGTTATTGGCCTCTCCCCTCACCTCTCACTCTTCAGGCCAAGCCCTCTTCTAAATCCCCAACCAGCTGCAACAGATGGGTTAGAAGATGGGGTTAATTAATAAAGTACTTAATTTTATCAGTATATGAACAAGCGGTAAGAAAAGATTCTCTTGCCACTTCTATATAATATTAGAGATTCTAGCCAAGGCAATTAGTCCAGAAAAGGAAATAAAAAGCATCCAGAAAAAAAGAAGTAAACCTATGTCTAAAGCCAAGGGTTTGAGACCAGTCTAGGCAACATGGTGAGACCCCATCTCTACAAAAGATTTAAAAATTAGCTGGGTGTGGTGGCACATGGCTATAGTCTCAGCTGCTCAGGAGACTGACGCGGGCGGATTGCTTGAGCCAGGAGGTCAAGGCTACAGTGAGCCATGATCATGCCACTGCACTCCAGCCTGGGCAACAGAGTGAGACCCTGTCTCAAAACAAAAAACAAAAAACAAAAAAAAATATAGAATTGAAAGTCCAGAAATAACCTTAAAATTTATAGTAAACTGATTTTTAATAGGATGCCAAAATAAATGAAGAAAAAGTAGTCTTTTTAACAAATGCTCCTGGGACAAATAAATATCCAGATGAAAAAGAAAGAAGTTGGACCTCTACTATGTATACAAGTTAACTCAATATAGGTCATAAACCTAAATGTAAGCGCTAAAGCTACTAAACCTTTTTTTTTTTTTTTTTTTTTTTTTTGAGATGGAGTCTCACTCTTGTCGCCCAGGCTGAAGTGCAATGATGTAATCTTGTCTCACTGCCAACTCCCCCTCCCAGGTTCAAGTGATTCTCTTGCCTCAGCCTCCCAAGCAGCTGGGATTACAGGCGCCCACCACCATGCCCAGCCAATTTTTGTATTTTTAGCAGAGACAGGGTTTCACCATGTTGGCCAGGCTTGAACTCCTGACCTCATGATCTGCCCGCCTTGGCCTCCCAAAGTGCTGGGATTACAGGTGTGAGCCACTGTGTCCAGCCTAAAAACTCTTAACAGAAAACACACATATAAATCTTCATCACTATGCATTAGGCAATGGTTTCTAGATATCAAACCAAGAACACAACTAACAAAGGAAAAAAAATAGATACATTAGACTTCATTAAAATTAAAAACTTTGTGCTTCAAAAAACACCATTAAGAAAGTGAGGCCGGGTGCAGTGGCTCCTGCCTGCAATCTCAGCACTTTGGGAGGCTGAGGTGGGCGGATCACCTGAGGTCAGGAGTTCAAGACCAGCCTAGCCAATATGGTGAAACCCTATCTCTTAAAAAAGAAAAGAGAAAAGAAAAGAAAAGAAGTGAAAAGACAATGCATAGCATGGGATGGAAGAGAAATTTTGCAAATCATGTATCTGGTAAGGAATTGTATCTAGAACATCTAAAGAACTCTCACAACTCAACAATTTAAAAAAATTTTAAATGGGCATAGGATCTGAATACACATTTCTTCAAAGAAGATATACAAATGGCCAATAAGCGCATGAACACATGATCAACATCCTTAATCATTAGGGAAATCAAATGAAAGCCACAATGAGATACCACTTCACATTCACGAACATGGTTATAGTCAAAAAGACACATACAGGCCTACCCTGGAGATATTGTGGGTTTGGTTCCAGACCACCACAATAAAGTGAATATGTGAGTCACACAAATTTTTTGGTTTCTCAGTGCATATAAAAGTTATATATTTACATTACATTGTAGACTATTAAGTGCAATAGCATTATGTCTAAAATAACAATGTACCTACCTTAATTTAAAATAGTTTTATTGCTAAAAAATGTTAATGATCATCTGAGCCTTCAGCGAGTCTTAATCTTTTTGCTGGTGGAGGGTCTTGCCTCCATGGCTGATGGCTGCTGACTGATCAGGGTAGAGGTTGCTAAACGATGAGGTGGCTATGACAATTGCGTAAAAGAAGACAACAATAAAGTCTGCCTCATCAACTGACTCTTCTTTTCACCAAAAACTTCTCTGATGCATGTAGTGTTGTGGGATAGTATTTTATCCACAGTAGAACTTCTTTCAAAACTGTAGTCTATCCTCTCAAACCCGCTGCTCCTTTTTCAACTAAGTTTAAGTCATATTCTAAATCCTTTGTTGCCATTTGAATAATGCTCACAGCATCTTCACCAGGACTAGACTCTATCTCAAGAAACCACGTTCTTTGCCCATTCATTAGAAGCAACTCCTCATCCATTCAAGTTTTATCATGAGATTGCAGCAATCCAGTCACATCTTCAGGCTCCACTTCTAATTCCAGTTCTCTTGCTGTTTCCACCATATGTGTAATTACTTCCTACACTGAAGGCCTGAACCCCTTAACGTCATCCATGAGGGTTGGAATCAACTTCTTCCAAACTCCTGTTAATGTTGACACTTTGACCTTCTTCCTGAATCATGAGTGTTCTTCCTGGCATCTAGAATGGCGCATCCATTCCCTAAGTTTTCCTATTTACTTTGCCCAAATCCATCAGAGGAATCACTATCTATACAGCAGCTGAACCTTATGAAATGTATTTTTTAAATAATAAAACTTGACAGTTGCAATTACTCCTTGATCCAAGGGCCACAGAATGGATGTTATGTCAGCAGGCATGAAAACATGAATTTCCTTGTGTATCTCCAGCAGAGCTTTTGGGTGACCAGGTGCATTGTCAATGAGCAGTAATATTTTCAAATGAATCTTTTTCTCTGAACAATAGTTCTCAACAGTGGGCTTCAAATAGTCAGTAAACCATGCTATAAACAGATGTGCTGTCATCCAGGCTTTGTCATTCCATTTACAGAGCACAGGCAGGGCAGATTTAGATAATTCTCAAGGCCCTAGGATTTCTGGAATGGTAAATAAGCATTGGCTTCAACTTAAAGTCACCAGCGGCATTAGTCCCTAGCAAGAGAGTCAGCCTGTCCTTTGAAGCTTTGAAGTCAAGCATTGACTTCTCTTCTCCAGCAATGGAAGTCCTAGATGGCATTTTTTTCCAATGCAAGGCTGTTTTGTTTACATTGAAAATCTGTTTGTTAGTGTAGACACCTTCATCAATGATCTTAGCTAGATTTTTCTGGATAACTTGCTGCAGCTTCTGCATCAGCACTTGCACTTTCATGTTACAGAGACAGCTTCTTTCCTTAAACCTCATGAACCAACCTCTGGTAGCTTCAAATTTTTCTTCTGCAGCTTCAACACATCTCTCAGCCTTCACTGAATTGAAGAGAATTAGGGCCTTGCTCTGGATTGAGCTTTGGCTTAAGGGATGATGTGGCTGGTTTGATCTTCTATCTAAACCACTCAAGCTTTCTCCGTATCAGCAACAAGGTTGTTTCACTTTCTTGTGCTCCAGTGTTCACTGGAGCAGCATTTTTAATTTCCTTCAAGGTCTTCCTTTGCATTTACAACTTGGCTAACTGGTGCAAGAAGCCTAGTTTCAGCCTGTCTTGGTTTTCAACATGTCTTCCTCGCTAAGCTTAATCATTTCTAGCTTTTGATTTAAAGTGAAAGATGTGCCACTCTCTTCCTTTAACTTGAACACTTAGAGGTCACTGTAGGGTTATTAATTGGCCTAATTTCAATATTGTGGTGTCTCAGGGAATAGGGAGGCTCGAGGAGAGGGAGACAGACAAGGGAATGGCTGGTTAGTGGAGCAGTCAGAACACACACAACATTTATCAATTAAGTTTGCCATCTTATATGGGTGTAGTTCATGGCACCCCAAAACAATTACAATAGTAACATCAAAGATCACTGATCACAGATCACTTTAACAGATATGATAATAATGAAAATATTTTAAATATTGCAAAAGTTACCAAAAATGTGAAACAGAAATGGGAAAGGAGCACATATTAGAAAAACGGGGCCAACAGCCTTGCTCGACACCGAGTTGCCACAAAACTTAGATTTGTTAAAAAAAAAAAATACAGTACCTGTGAGGCACAATAAAACAATATATGCCTTTAAAAACAAGTGTTAGGCCGGGCACGGTGGCTCATGCCTGTAATCCCAGCACTTTGGGAGGCCGAGGCAGGCGGATCACTTTGAGGTCAGGAGTTCGAGACCATCCTGACCAACGTGGTGAAATGCTGTCTCTACGAATAATACAAAAATTAGCCGGCTGTGGTGGCATATGCCTGTAGTCCCAGCTACCAGGGAGGCTGAGGCAGGAGAATTGCTTGAACCTGGGAGGCGGAGGTTGTAGTGAGCTGAATCGCACCACTGCACTCCAGCCTGGGCGACAGAGTGAAACTGTGTCTCAAACAAAAAAATAAATAAAAACAAGTGTTGGTAAGAATGTCGAGAAACTATAACCCTCATACATTGCTAGTAGGATTATAAAGTGGTGTAGCCAATTTGTAAAACAGTGTGGTAGTTTTTTTAAAGGTTGAACACAGTTACCAAGCCCTGCAAGGTGGCTCACACCAGCAATCCCAGCACTTTGGGAGGCCAAAGCAGGAATTTCACTTGAGGCCAGGAGTTCAAGACTAGCCTGGGCAACACAGCAAGACCATGTCTCTACAAATAAATTTTGTTTGTTTGTTTTTGAGACGGAGTTTTGCTCCTGTTGCCCAGGCTGGAGCACAATAGCACTATCTTGGCTCACTGCAACTTCTGCCTCCTGGGTTCAAGTGATTCTCCTGCCTCAGTCTCCCGCGTAGCTGGGGTTACAGGCATGCACCACCACGCCTGGCTAATTTTGTATTTTTAATAGAGATGGTGTTTCACCATGTTCGTCAGGCTGGTCTCGAACTCCTGACTTTGGGTGATACACCCACCTCTGCCTCCCAAAGTGCTGGGATTACAGGCGTGAGCCACCACATCCAGCTTAAATAAAATTATTTAAATTAGCTGGGTGCTTGGCATGTGTTTCTAGTTCCAGTTACTCAGGAGGTTGAGGCAGGAGGATCACTTGAGCCCAGGAGCTCAGTGCTGCAGTGAGCCATGATCGCACAACTGTACTCCAGCCTGGGTGACAGAGCAAGACCCTGTCTCGGGAAAAAAAAAAAAAAAAAGACAGTTACCATAAGAGATAGCAATTCCTCCCCTTGCTATATGCCCATGAGAAATAAAAACATATGGCCAGCTATGGTGGCTCATGCCTGTAATCCCAACATTTTGCGAGTCAAGGCAGCAAGATTTCTTGAGCCTGAGAGTTCCTGACCAGCCTGGGCAACACAGCAAGACCCTACATCTAAATCAAAAAAATACGGGCATGGTGGTGCACACCTGTAGTCCCAGCTACTTGGGAGGTTCAGGTGGGAGGATCACTTGGGCCTAGGAGTTCAAGGCTGCTGCTGTTGAGTTACGATTGCATCACTGCACTCCAGCCTGGGTGACAAAGAGAGACTGTGTCTCTTAAAAAGAAAAAAAAGAAAGAAAGAAAAAGAAATATGTCTACACAAAAACTTGTAAATGAATGTTCATAGTGGCATTATTTAAAATAACCAAGAAGTAGAAACAACTCAAATGTCCATCAACTGATGAACAGATAAATAAAACGTGATATATCAAGACAATGGAATATGATTCAGCAAAAAAAGAAATGAAGTACTGATACATGTTACAGCATAGATGAACCTTCAAACATGCTCAGTGAAAGAAGACACAAAAGACTACATATCGTATGATTCCATTTGCATAACATGTTTAGAATAGGCAAATCTATAGAGATGGAAAGAAGATTAGTAGTTGCCAAAGGCTGGGAGGGTTGGGGAGAAATGGGTAATGACTGCTAATGAGAACAGGGTTTCTTTTTGGAGCGATAAAAATGTTCTAAAATTGACGGAGGTGATGGTTTCACAACTTTGGATACACTAAAAATCACTGAATCATACACTTTACAAGGAGTAACTGTATGGTATGTGAATTAAATCGATGTTGTTTTTTAAAAAATAGAACAGATGAAAAATTCCCAGTAAGAAAAAAAATTTAAAAACACTCATAGTCTCATCACTACTCAGAGATAATTATTGTTAATGATAATATAAAAATTTTCATTGCCTGTGATCCCAGCTATTCAGGAAACTGAGGTGAGAGGATTGCTTGAGCCCAGGAGGTCAAGGCTGCAGTGAGCCATGATTGCACTACTGCACTCCAGACTTGGTGACAGAGCAAGACCTTGTCTCAGGAAAAACAAAAACAAAACAAAAACCAGGTATTTTTTAGTTTTGTTAACGTATAGATAGATAATCCTACGTGTAGTCTAGTAATCTGTTTTTCATTTATCACGAACTTTTTTTATGTTTGTATGATTTAATTAGAACAAGAAAGACATTGAGAATAGATTATCTTTAACATTCCAAAGAGATTTTTGTGTGATGAGAAAGAATTGTTATTTTTCTCTTTTATGTGTTAAATATATTATCTTGTATACGGTTATTGTGAAAAAATCTATTTTTAAATTGCAGTATTGAATGGAAGTTACATGAGTTTTTACCTTCTCAATTATAATTGCTCTGTGAACTTTCACTTTGATCATTATGGACCCAGTTTGAATGCCTGACTGATCAAGACTGCTACCTGATCTGTACATCTTTTGATTGCCTTACTTGGCTGAAAGGATGGTCTTGTAACTGTTGATGTTGGTTTTAGCTACTGATATTGTCACTCTTTTTCAAATGTAAAGTGTTTTTATTTTATTGTTCTTGTTGTTGTTTTATAATTTTTATTATATTTTCAGGGGTACATGTGCAGGTTTGTTACACAGGTGAACTTGTGTTGTAGGAGTTTGTTGTACAGACTATTTCATCACCCAGGTATTAAGCCTAGTACCCATTAGTTATTTTTCCTGATCCTCTCCCTCCTCCCTGCCTCTATCCTCTGAAAGGTCCCAGTGTGAATTGTTCCCCTCTATGTGTCCATGTGTTCTCATCATTTAGCTCCCACTTATAAGTGAGAACATGAGGTATTTGGTTTTCTCTTCCTGCGTTAGTTTGCTAAGGATAATGGCCTCCAGCTTCATCCATGTCCCTGCAAAGGACATAATCTTGTTCTTTTTTATGGCTGCACAGTACTTCATGGTATATATATAATGAACATATTTCTATATCAATAAGCATTTATCCACAATATTTATTAAAACCTGGAGCCTATAATGCTTCAGTTGAAGCTTATTAAAAAAAAAAAAGACTTAACTCCCTAATTCCGAGTCTAAGCAGTTTGCATACTACCTTTCAAATATATTTACCCCCTCCCAAAATTATATGCAAAGACAACCAGCATGTTCTCTGGAGATATGGTAAAGTTTTATCCATTTGATTACCTACATTTAATATTACATCTTAACAGACTCCTCATAAAAATTCTAGAGTGGACCCCTGAACGACATGGGTTTGAACTGCATGGGTCCACCTGTGCCTCTGCCACCCTTGAGACAACAAAACTGACCCCTCCTCTTCCTCAGTCTACTTGACATGAAGACAATGGGGATGAAGATCTTTATGATGATCCGCTTCCATTTAACAAACAGTAAATATATTTTCTTATGATTTTCGTTTTTAGAGACAGGGTCTCGCTCTGACACCCATGCTGGACTGCAGTGGTGTGATCATAGCTTACTGAAGCTTCGATTTGCTGGGTTCAAGTGATCCTCCCACCTCAACCTCCCAAGTAGCTGGGAAAACAGGCACATGCCACAATGCCCGGCTAATTTTTTTTTTATTTTTTGTAGAGATGGAGTCTTGTGATCCTCCCATCTTGGCCTCCCAAAGTGCTAGGATTACAGGCATGAGACACTGCACATGGCTGATAATTTCTTAATAACATTTTCTTTTCTCTCGCTTGCTTTATTATAAGAATACAGTATACAATACATATATCATATAAAATATGTGTGAATCAACTGTGTATGTCATTGGTAAGGCTTCTGGTCAACGGTAGGATATTTAAGTTTTGGGGATGTCAGAAGTTACACGTGGATTTTCGACTACACTAGGAATCAGCAGCCCTAACCCGGAAGTTGTTCAAGGCCAACTATATTTCCTTTTTTGATTCAAAAATTAACAAATGTGGGCACTTCCACAAAACACAAAAGGCAGTTCAAAAGTAAATTATTTATAATAAGCTAATTTTCTACAATGTTATACACAAAAATAAGAAAAGAAGGTTAGAGAAAGGGAAACTCAAAACCAACTTTTGAGGATAATAACTAGAAATCCTAAAACATGGAGACATTACTATGAGAAATAAACCTTTATATTACATAAAAAGTCATTTTAAATTCTGTAGCTCCCTTTAAAGTTCATGTTACCCAAATCAACCACACCTCATATCTGAATAAGCTTATTCAAACTTACTGTTTGAGCAGTTATGAAGCACAAAAGAGGGACCTGACCAAACTGTAAATAACAGTTCTCTCTCTCTCTCTTTTTTTTTTTTTCAAAGAGCCAATGCAGTGGCATGTTTATAACTCACTGCAGTCTCAAACCCCTGGGCTCAAGCGATCCTCCCAGCTTAGCCTCCCAAGTAGCTAGGGCTACAGATAAGCACCATCATGCCTGGCTAATTTATTTATTTATTTATTTTATAGAGATAGGGGTCTCACTATGTTGCCCAGGCTGGTCTCAAACTCCTGGACTCTAGTGATCCTCCTGCCTTAGCATCCTAAATTGCTGGGATTACAGGGGTGAGCCACCCCCCAACCAGCAGTTCTCTTTCACATGTGCCAAGAGAAAAGGCTACAGAGAATTAACCTAGTTCCTGCCAAAATTGCTTTTAAAATCATTATAAATGACATAAAACTTAACTTTAAAACTGTGTTGAAACAAAATAAAACTAGGAGAATATCAGGAAATTAAATGATAGCTTTATGCCCTATCATGGGCTTGTAAAAAAACTTTTCTCAAATAATAAACACTTGAGTCAACAAAGTGGTTACCTCTGGGAAGCAGGAAGGAGATGTGCATGGAAGGGGAACTGGAAGGCCCCCAAAGTCCTTGTTTCCCTCTGGTGACACGTAAATGATGTTCGTTTTATTATTCTTCTAACCATACATAGACCTTGTAATACTCTGATGCATGGAATATTTCACAAGAATTATATTAAAAATGAAAACCTCCCTTGACCATTGTTCCTCCCGCTAACCATCACCCAATCGCTCTCCTCTTCAGTGAAGCATCCAGAAAGAGTTCCTGTTCCAGGCCTATACTCCCCTTCCCGTTCACTCTGCTTCGGATAAATCCTGATTTTGACAATTACATAAATGCCCACCTGGGTCCAGCCTCATTTTATTTCTCCTCCTCCCTCATCCTCCCCATTGGCACTTCAGCCTGAAACCACACCCCAGCAAGGAGCTCTATATACATGGATCCTCCTAGCCTTTACCCAAGCCCCATGGTAAGCTCTTACACATTTTTCAACACACATCCTAAAAGGCCCTTCATGGTCAAGTGTCCCTCAACCTCCTATGGAACTGGAAGCTCCCACTCTGAACTTCCAAATGTCACAGACTTGTCTCTATTGCAACACCTATCACACCAATGACTATCTGTTTACATGTTGTTATAGACGGAATTACGTCTCCCTTAAATCTGTATGATGGAACCTAACCCCCAGTGTGACGATATTTGGAAATAGGGATTTAAAGGAGGTAATTAAGATTAAATGGAGCCGGGCACGGTGGCTCATGCCTGTAATCCCAGCACTTTGGGAGGCCGAGACGGGCGGATCACAATGTCAGGAGATCGAGACCACGGTGAAACCCCGTCTCTACTAAAAACACAAAAAATTAGCCTGGCGCGGTGGCGGGCGCCTGTAGTCCCAGCTACTCAGGAGGCTGAGGCAGGAGAATGGCGTGAACCTGGGAGGCGGAGCTTGCAGTGAGCCGAGATCGCGCCACTGCACTCCAGCCTGGGCGACAGAGTGAGACTCCGTCTCAAAAAAAAACAAAAAACAAAAAACAAAAAAAACAAAAAAAAAGATTAAATGAGGTCATAAGGGGAGGGCACTAATCCAATAAGCCTGGTGTCTTTATAAGAAGAGGATGAGATGTCAGGGGTGCCTGCTTACAGAGGAAAGGCCATGTGAGAACAAAGTGAGAAGGCAACTAGGCAGGCCAGGAAGAAGGGCCTCACCAGAAACCAACTCTGCCAGTGCCTTGGTTTTATACTTCTAGCCTCCAGAACTATAAGAAAATAAATCCTGTGGTTTAGCCTTCCCTAGTGTGTGGTATTGTGTTACAGCAGCCTGAGCTGACTAATACACATGTCCATCTGCCCACCTGCCCCCATGCCTACACTCTGTGAGCACCTAGTGAAATCAGTTCCTCTCCGTGTCTCCACTACCTAGCACATATCTGATGCTTAAAGGATCCATGGATAGTTGCCTGAATTAATGGTTAGATGGACAGATGGATAGATGGACAGACAAGCTCCCTGGATTCTACTAGATTCTAGCCATGGAATTGTAAAAGGCCTAACTTACTTTGTTAAAAAATATCCATCTAGCAAAAGCCTACTTTCTTTGAGACAGTATTCACGACCAGGCTTACCTTTTAAAAATTGTTCTTTAAGTTATTTAAACAAACTATGGTACACCCATAAGATAACAGAAAAAGAGAAAACAACCCACATGTTCACCAGCTTATGAATGGATAAATAAAACACGGCCCATCCATAAAATGGAATTGTATTCAGCAATAAAAAAGAATGAAGTACTAAAACATGCTACAGTGTGGATGAGCCTTGAAAACACTAAGCTAAATGAAAGAAGCCAGTCAGAAAAGATCACATATTGTATGACTGCATTTGTGTAAAATGTACAGTATAGAAAACTCAAGAGAGACAGGAGGAGAGTTGGTGTTGCCAGAGGCTCAGGTGGAGGGGAGCGGGGTTGGAACAGAAGTGACTGCTAATAGGTATGAACTTTCTTTTATGGGGTGATGGGTATGTTCTAAAATTGATTATTAAAGAAAAAATATTAATTTTTAAAAGGTTGAGCACTGTGGCTCATGCCTGTAATCCCAACACCTTGAGAAGTTAAGGAGGGAGGATTACTTGAGGCTAGGAGTTCATGACAAGCCTGGACCAACATGGTGAGACCCCATCTCCATTATAAAAAAAGAAAAATGGATTCCATTGATTATGAGGAAACAAAAGAAAGAAAATACAAAATTAAGTATTTATATATATATATTTTGTTGTTGTTGTTGTTGTTGTTGTTTTTAAAACAGTTTTTGCTGTGTTGCCCAGGCTGGAGTGCATTGGCATGATCTTGGCTCAATGCAGCTCCGCCTCCTGAGCTTAAGTCATTCTCCTGCCTCAGCTTCCCAAGTAGTTGGGACTGCAGGTACCCGCTACCACACCCAACTAATTTTATTTTGTATTGTTAGTAAAGACGGGGTCTCACCATGTTGACCAGGCTGGTCTCAAATCCGACCTCAAATGATCCACCTTCCTCGGCCTCCCAAAGTGCTGTAATTACAAGTGTGAGCCACCATGCCCAGCCAAAAAAATATTTTAAAAAGAACAAAGAAAAAATTTCTTAAAAGAAAAAATATATTAATTTAAAATTGATGAAGGCCAGGCGCAGTAGCTCACGCCTGTGATCCCAGCACTTGAGGTAGGGAGTTCGAGACCAGCCTGGCTAACATGATGAAAACCCATCTCTACTAAAAATACAAAAATTAGCTGGGCATGGTGGCTCATGGCTGTAATTCCAGCTACTCAGGAGGCTGAGGCAGGAGAATCACTTGAACCTGGGAGGCGGAGGTTGCACTGAGCCGAGATCGTGCCACTGTACTCCAGCCTGGGCAACAGAGCGAGTGAGACTCCATATCAAAAAAAAAAAAAGTTGATTTTGGTGATGTCTGCACAACTCTGTGAATATACAAAAAGTCCACTGAGTTTTATACTTTAAATGGATACATTACATGGCACATTAATTATATCTCAATAAAGCTATCAGAAAAAAATGAAATGGGGTACTCCATATGCAAAGCAATATTGTTAAAGGCATAAAACAGTATATACAGCATGCTATAATCTGTGTTTTAAAAAACACATACACAAAGAGAAGCATAGGTAAATCTTTGGTTGTATAAGCATAAAATATCTTGGAAGAATCTTTTCATGAAATATCCTTTTATATTTTTAGAATTGCCTATTACAAATTAAATGTTTTACCATTCCAAAAAAAAAAAAAAATCCGCCCTGCCATCAGTATCCTAATTATGCATGCCTATGTGCCATAGGTATACATAATAATGTTTCGTTAGACATATAGAATCCAGGGACTGACAGAAGTCTTGAAGATTATCCACTACATTCATCTGCCCCAGCATATAGATGAGGATAAAGGAGATTCATAAGGGTTGGCCGTCTAGTCTAGGGTTATGTCTCCCTTTTTTTTGAGACAGGGTCTCATTCTGTCACTGTGAGTACTGTGGTGCCATCACAGCCCACTGCAGCCTCGAACTCCTGGGTTCAAGCAGTACTCTCACCTCAGCCTCTCAGAGAGCTGAGACTTAAGGCGTGTGCCACCACATCCAGCTAATGTTTTTATTTTTTGTAGAGATGGGTTCTCACCATGTTACCCAAGCTAATCTCAATCTCCTGGGCTCAAATGACCCTCCTGCCTCGGCCTCCCAAAGTGCTGAGATTACAGGCATGAGGCACCAAACCTAGCCAAGGTTACATCTCTGAGAAGTACTATGCTACAGTGCAGTGTCTCAGACTGAGCAATCACATGTCAACCTCATGATTTCTACCATAGCTGAACTACTATTCACTATATAGTTTACTATACAGTTCTTTACTATATAGTTTTCTTTAAAGTGACTTAGCTTTAAAAATTAATAGCTATAATTTTCATGAAATACAGCTTTGGTGTGCTAGATTTGTGTCTGTTTCAAATCTACTTTGAAATAGATAGATAAAAAGTTTTTATCTATCTAAAATGTCTATCTCATGAATCTCATTGTCTAATTCACATCTATCTCATGAATCTCAGTATGGGAAATACTGCATAGAGAAAAGAGTATTTAATTAGCACACAAGGAAATCTACGTTTTCACCCTCATCCCCCAATAAACACTGTTTACTATCAAGCAGGTTCTTCTCCTGAACTCAGTCTCTTCATCTTCAAGAGAGGCCTGACTTTGGGAGGTCGAGGCAGGTGGATCACCTGAGGTCAGGAGTTCGAGACCAGCCTGTCAACACGGCAAAACTCCGTCTCTACTGAAAATACAAATATTAGCCAGCCACAGTGGTGCAAGCCTGTAGTCCCAGCTACTTGAGTTGGGAGGCGGAAGCAGGAGAATCGCTTGAACCCAGGAGTCGGAGGTTGCAGTAAGCCGAGATTGTGCTACTGCACTCCAGCCTGGGCAACAGAGTGAGACTCTATCTCAAAAAAATAAAACAAAATAAAAGAGAGAACTGGACTAAATGTCTTAAGGTCAGATTCAAGTTCCCTGACTCCAGGTTTCAGTAATGATCTACATTCCAGCTTTGCTACTGTCAATGAGTTGCCTAATGTTTCCAGTGTTCTTATCATATCTCCTGGGATGATTTTAAACCTAAGCTATAAAATACAGCCATGGGCTATAAAATATAGCACCCTCATAAAACAGTGACTGGAAAGTAAATTGGAACAACCTTTCTGTTGTAGTATTTGATAGTACCATATTTGTAGAAATTCCATACTAGGAATTTATTTGAAGGAAATAAGCAAAGATGTGCCAAATGTTTATGTACAGAGATCGTCATAACAGTATTTATTATAATAAACAATGGTTAACAACATACATGTCCAATAAAAATGTTTAATAACAATACAACTTTGGCCGGGTGCGGTGACTCACACCTGTAATCCCAGCACTTTGTGAGGCCGAGGTGGGCAGATCACGAGGTCAGGAAATCGAGACCATCCTGGCTAACATGGTGAAACCCTGTCTCTACTAAAAACACAAAAAAATTAGCCGGGCATGGTGGCGGGTGCCTGTAGTTCCAGCTACTTGGGAGGCTGAGGCAGGAGAACAGCGTGAACCCGTGAGGTAGTGCTTGCAGTGAGCCGAGATCGCGCCACTGTACTCCAGCCTGAGGGACAGAGCGAGACTCCGTCTCAAAAAATAACAAATAAATAAATAAATAAATAAATAAATAAATAAATAAATATAACCATACAACTTTGATAAAATTAAACATCTTTTTTTTTTTTTTTTTTGAGATGGAGTTCCACTCTTTTCACCTAGGCTGGAGTGCAAGGGTACCAGCTCAGCTCACTGCAACCTGTGCCTCCCAGGTTCAAGTGATTCTCCTGCCTCAGCCTCCCAAGTAGCTGGGATTACAAGTGCCCACCACCATGCCTGGCTAATTTTTGTATTTTTAGTAGAGACAGGGTTTTGCCATGTTGGTCAGGCTGGTCTCAAACCTCTGGTGATTCACCCACCTCAGCCTTCCAAAGTGCTGGGATTACAGGCTTGAGTCACCCCGCCCAGCTTAAACATCGTTTTTAAGACTGGTTAATGATGTGTGAACATGCTCACTATAAATGAGAATAAAAAAGTAACCTATCATTTAGAATATGACAATTTGTTTTTAGAATTTAACCATTTTGCAAATACAAATGCAACAGAAATAAAAAAGAAAAATAAAAAAAAAGAATAAAAGAAAATGCACCCAAGGGTTAATTATAATCATCTCTGTGTGGCAAGGCAGAATTATAAAGGATCTTAATTTACCTTTTTTATATTTGCATGAAAGAGATATAGTTTCCTTCTTTTACAATAAATATGCTTTACTTTTTTCCTTTTTTTTTTTTTTAGACAGGGTATCACTCTGTCACCCAGCTTGGAGTACAGTGGCACAATCTCAGCTCACTACAACCTCTGCATCCCGGGCTCAAGTGATTCTCCCACCTCAGCCTCCTGAGTAGCTGGGATCACAGGCGCGAGCCACCATGCCCAGCTAATTTCTTGTATTTTTGGTAGAGACAGGGGTTTCGCCATGTTGCCTAGGCTGGTCTTGAATTCCTGACCTCAAGTGATCTGCCTGCCTCAGTCCCCAAAGTGCTGGGATTAAAGGCATGAGTCACTGTGCCAGGCCTACTCTCTTAGACTTTGGTTAACCTGACCCCAACCAGTATCAGTATCTGGGATTGTTTAATGTTACCTAACTACTTCAATATGTTGCATTAACAACATTTAGCAAGCAAGTCAAACAACTTTTTTTTCTCTCTCTTTCTCTCTCTCTCTCTCTCTCTCTTTTTTAGATGGGGTCTTGCTCAGGCTGGAGTGCAGTGTTGCAATCTTGGCTCCCAGCAACCTCCGCCTCCCAGGTTCAAGTGATTCTCCCACCTCAGCCTCCCGAGTAGCTACGACCACAGGCGCCTGCCACCGCGCCCTGCTAATTGTTTTTGAATTTTTTATAGAGACGCAGTTTCATCATGTTGCCCAGGCTGGTCTAGAACTGCTGAGCTCAAGTGATCCGTCCACCTCAGCCTCCCAAAGTGCTGGGATTACAGGTGTGAACTGGTTACATAAATCATACTAGATTCTGAAAATACATACCTACAAAAACAGAATGAAATGGATGTGTCCGTTTTCATGTGAAATATATCCCAGACACGAAGTGAAACCACACTGATGCAGAGTATATATACATAGTATGATCACATATTACATACAAGAAAAGACACACCTTGGCCGGGAGCGGTGGCTCATGCCTGTAATCCCAATACTTTGGGAGGCCGAGGTGGGTGGATCACGAGGTCAGGAGATGGAGACCAGCCTGGCTAACACAGTGAAACCCTATCTCTACCAAAAATACAAAATTTAGCCCGGCGTGGTGGCATGCGCCTGTAGTCCCAGCTACCAGGGAGGCTGAGACAGGAGAATTGCTTGAACCCAGGAGGCAGAGGTTGCAGTGAGCCGAGAGCACGCCACTGCACTCCAGCCTGGGCGACAGAGCAAGACTCCGTCTCAAAAAACAAACAAACCAAAAAAAGAAAAAGAAAATAAGTGATACACGTATCTGTGCTTACAAAGTAAACCTTTCTAGAAGGAAACTCTGTTCCCCCCCCCCCGAAGAATGGGACTGAGGTAGGGAACGAAGGACGGCGTTGTTTTTTATGCTATACACGTCTATCCTGTTTCTTATCCTTACAAAAAAAAAAAAAAAGAAAGAAAGAAAAGAAAAGAAAGAAAAAGGCCTTGTGTAGGCATTATTTCTATATAGTAAATGGGTTTCAAAATGAGTTTCAAAACAGGTTCTATTTTGAAAAGTAAGGTCAACATTTTTTGAGAAAAAAACTCCCGCTATTGGCTTTTCAAAAACAACCTTCTTAAGAGAGAATTTGCATACCACAAATTCACCCATTGTATAGTGTAGATTGTTAACTGGCTTTCGTGCTGAGCTGTAAGAATTCATTTGGCATGAGAAACAAAATATTTTATGTAACCACGCGTAAGAATAGCCTCCGTGTCTACGAAATCTAGGGATATCAAAATTTGAGATAATTTTATGACTGCAACAAGGGTAAATAATACTTGGCCTTCGGAATATGGGGGAAAGGTCAGAACTACAAGATCCCATAGAGCTTAACCACACCAAAAAAAAAAAAAAAAAAAAAAAAAGGAAAACAAGAAAGAGAGGAGAAAAGAAGAGAAGAGAACAAAACAAGCAAACTCTAGCAGGGCTAATGCCAGTCTTCTAAATGCACCAGCACGTTGAATAAGCTGCAGCTCAGCTCGATGGACCCCCAAGAGTGGCTGCCACTGGGAAGACTAGTGCCTCTGAAACAAAGCCCGGTGGTTTCCTTTCCTCTCTGAACTTCGAGCTTGACCTAACTTTCCAGTACCTTCCCCAGCCCCACTCTCCCATAACCCGCCCGAAGCGGCCCACAGAGGCCGGAGGTTTCGGGGCGCAGTCGCTCAGCAGCCCGAGGTCTCTGTCCCGGGCGACGGGAGGGAAATGCCGCGCCCGCAGCCTGGGACCCGCGTGCCCAGCTTCGGCCACCTCGCACGCAAAGTCCGACCCGGGTGACAGCGCACGGCCGGCCCTGGGCCCAGAGCTCCCACCTGTGCCCCGCAGCATGTTGTCCCGGAGCAGGTCCCCGCTGGAGAGGTGCTTCAGCTGGAAGTGTGTGGTGATGCGCGACGACACGGTGCCCTTGCCCGAGCCCGGGGCCCCCATGATCACCGCTCGCAGCAGCCGCGCGGACGCCCCCATGGCCGCAGACCCAGGCCCGCGCCGCGCGGCTACCAGGGCTTTGGCCTGGCCTGCGCTCTCACCCGCTTCGCAGCCCGCGCCGGCCAGCTGGCAGCGCCGCTATCAGGCGGTTACTGAGGTTCCCAGGCGTTCCCGGAAGTGCGCCGACAGCCACTGGGGCAGCCCAGACAGCGACCGACCCCGCGGCTGCTCCCGCCTCTCGGCGACCCCGGCGCACCCAGTCCCCGGCGCCTGGCCCCGCCCAGCCGCACAAACCGCGCCGCCTCTGCGCTCGCTCTGCCGCCCAGCTGCCACCTGCGCCTCTCCGCGGCCCCTCTCCACCGGCCGCTGGGCCCAGTCCCTTCGGCGCCCCTCTGCACCAACCCCCACGCGCCCTCCACTCAGCTCAGATCTACCTCCGCGCCTCTCCGCGACTCCCGAACCCCGCGCCCTGTCTGGCCGAGTCCCAGCCGGATAGACCGAGCTCCCCTCTGTCCGACCTTGGCAACTCCTGCGCGCCCCCCGCCCCCGCCACCTCTAGTCGCCCTTCGGAGCCTCTTGGTTTCGGAATCCACCCGCACCCATCCCTCCAACAACCCTTTTGTAGTCTGGGCCCCTAGTCCATAGCAGGCGCTGCCCTACCCAGTCCCTGCGGGACACACCGCGCCCCCTGCCGTGCTCCCTTGACAACCCTTGTCCCCGCTCCACCTGGCGCCCACTCGAGTCCCCCCTCCCCTCTACTCCCTTGGACCGCCAGACCCCCCGCTTCTGCACCCACCCCCGCCTTTGTCCCTCCCTCCTTCCTCCTCTTCCCTTCCCTCCTTCCTCCTCTTCCCTTCCCTCCTTCCTCCTCTTCCCTTCCCTCCTTCCTCCTCTTCCCTTCCCTCCTTCCTCCTCTTCCCTTCCCTCCTTCCTCCTCTTCCCTTCCCTCCTTCCTTCTCTTCCCTTCCCTCCTTCCTCCTCTTCCCTTCCCTCCTTCCTCCTCTTCCTCTGCTGCCAAGGGCCCTCTCTTCCCACTCGTCTGTGTAGAACCAGAGGGAGTGACCTTGAGCCGAGAGGGCCTACCTCATTTTACAGGAGAGGAAATCCGAGTTTCATTGAGTGAGATTCTTTTATAAGTAACATAAGAGTATGTGAAACTGTGGAGGCAGGCTGTTGTAGATAGGCGGTCGGAAAAGCTTTGAAGAGATGGCATTTGTGCTGAGTACTTAATTAGAATGTGGAAGAGAAAGACATAGGCCCTTCCTATGTCCAGTTTTAGGGGAAGGCCCTAAACTGGAGGTTTGGCGTGTTTCAAGAATGGAAACAGAGGACAAACATTCGAGTGAGTATCATTTTGTCTGCAAACTGGGCATAGAGGATTAGAATGGAGGAGTTAATGTAGTACTTAGTGCAATGCCAGCTACAGGGTCAATGTTCAATAATGGTTGTCCATTTATTATCATTGCTTTGTGCTGTGACACTATGTGAAGGCAGAAAGAAGGCTCTATGAAAATAAACACAGTTACCATTCTCCTCAGAGGTCCAGAACTGATTTCAAAGAAGATAGAAATGACGTCAGGGCGAGACAGTGAGTGAATCTTAGCTGAGTGAATGGATGGGGGATTTCAATAGATAGACAGCCTGGTACTTAGAAAAGACATTAGCCTTTACTTTCTGATATGGAGAAAAAAGAAAGAAAATACATACCTTCTACATTTTTTTTTTCTTTGAGACAGAGTTTTGCTCTTGTTGCCCAGGCTAGAGTGCAATCGGCTCACCGCAACCTCCACCTCCCGAGTTCAAGTGATTCTCCTGCCTCAACCTCCCAAGTAGCTGGGATTACAGGCACGTGCCACCGCACCTGGTTAATTTTATATTTTTAGTAGAGACGGGATTTCTTCACGTTAGTCAGGCTGGTCTGAAACTCCTGACCTGAGGTGATCCACCCGCCTTGGCCTTCCAAAGTGCTGGGATTACAGGTGTGAGCCACTGCGCCCTTCCTTGTTTTGTTTGTTGTTTGTTTGAGACAGGGTCTTGTTTTGTCGCCCAGGCTGGAGTGCTGTGAAGCGATCTCAGCTCACTGCAACCTCTACTTCCCAGGTTCAAGTGATTCTCATGCCTCAGCTTCCCAAGTAGCTGGGATTACAGGCACCCGCCACCACACCCAGCTAATTTTTGTATTTTTAGTAGAGATGGGGTTTCATCATGTTGGCCAGGCTGATCTCAAACTCCTGACCTCAAATGATCTGCCCGCCTTAACCTCTCCAAGTGCTGGGATTACAGGCTTGAGCCACCCCACTGTGCCCAGCCGAGCTCATACATACTCATTACTAAGCAAGAAATAATGAAAATAAATGAATTAAACATTGAATTAATGTAATTGGGAAAAGGACATCAAAATAACCCATGGAAAGCAGAGGAAGGGATGAAGTAAACACCACAAATGAAAGGATGAGAAAAACAACTAACTAAAGAATGAACGAGTCTGGACAAGTACAACTTATGCAATACTAGAAAATCTGAAGGTGTGGAGAAAGTACTTCTAATCTCAAAGCTGGAAACATAGGAGGTTCTGGCTCCAAAAGAAACCAGAAAGAAAATCCTGGGGAAATTTGGTTTAGAAAAAAAAGTGTTCAAACAAAAATAGCTGAGGAATCATCCTCTCATTGCAGGGGCGAAAAGCTGAGTGTCGTGGTCATATTAACAGGCCCACAAAACACCCATCAACTTTAGCTTTGCGAAAGGTTGTTGATTACAAATGAGTAACTGCCAGTCTGTGAAATCTCCTGGCAACTGTGCCTGGCATAGTCATATCACCATTCACAGGCATTTGTATGGATCTGTTCCTCACTGCCTACCTTGTTCCAACGGAAAAACACTGAGGTCAAATTCATTCAAATTCTAATTTAATGATCAAGTGTTTATACAGATTAGTTTGAAGCAAATAAAGCCCAGATGAGTGCTTTGCACATAGTAGGCACTCAATAGGTCTTTGTTGATTAAATACTAAGAATTACTGTTTTGTCACTTTTGTTTGTTTGTTTTTGAGCTGGAGTCTCTCTCTGTCACCCAGGCTGGTGCAGTGGCGCAATCTTGGCTCACTGCAACCTCTGCCTCCTGGATTCAAGGGATTGTCCTGCTTCAGCCTCCCAAGTAACTGGGACTACAGGCCTGAACCATCATGCCCAGCTAATTTTTGTATTTTTAGTAGAGGTTTCGCCAATTTGGCCAGACTGGTCTCAAACTCCTGACCTCAAATGATCCTCCTGCTTTGGCCTCCCAAAGTGCTGGGATTACAGGTATGAGCCACCATGCCCAGCCTTTGTCACATTGAAGACTGAAATGTTTAAGGGCTCTAGAATGTAAAACTGAGGGGGAAATGATAGGCATGTGTCATGGGTTGAATTGTATTTCCCCAGGAGATATATTGAAGTCCTAACCTCCAGTACCTCAGACCATGACCTTACTTGCACATAGGGTCTTTGTAGACATAGTTAAGACAAGGTCATAGTGGAAGATGGTCAGCTCTTAATCCAATATGACCTGAAAACATAGGGGGAGAATGCCATGTGATGATGGAAGCAGATATTGGGCTTAAACAGCTGCAAGCCAAGGAACACCAAAGATTGCTGGGGACACTAGAAGCCAAGAGAAAGACACAAAGCTGATTCTCCCCTAGGATCCTTGGGGGAGAATAACCCTGCCCTCACCTTGACTATGAATTGTAGCCACTAGAACTGTGAGAGAATAACTTTCTATTGTTTCAAGCCCCCTAGTTTGTGGTAATTTGTTACTGTAGGTCTAGGGAACTAATACAGCTTGTTTCCAAGAAGTATGTATATGTGTTTGTATATTGCTTCACACTATGTGTTACCTAGATGAGAACAAAAGAATAGAAGGGTTCATGTTTGAGAAATAATTACTGGGATTGTAGTGATTGTAGTGCGACAAAGACAAGGAAGGTGCATCAGTTATCCACTACTATAAAAATCCACTCCAGGCCAGGCGTGGTGGCTCACACCTGTAATCCCAGCACTTTGGGAGGCTAAGACAGGAGGATCACTAGAGTCCAGGAGTTTGAGACCAGCCTGGGCAACATAATGACACCCCTTCTCTACAAAAAAAAAAAAAAAAAAAAAAAAAAAAAGACGAAGAACATTAGCCAGTGTGGTGGTGTGCACCTGTGGCCCCAACTATTTGGGAAGCTGAGGTGGGAGGATTGCTTGAGCCTGGAAGGTTGAGGCTGTAGTGAACCGTGATCACACCACTGTACTCCAGCCTGGGCAACAGAGCAAGACCCTGTCTCAATGAATAATAAATATTCTGGCCAGATGTGTTGACTCACACGTGTAATACCAGCACTTTGGGAAGCCAAGATGAGTGGATCACTTAAGGTCAGGAGTTTGAGACCAGCCTGGCCAACATGGTTAAACCCCCGACTCTACTAAAAATACAAAAATTAGCTGGGTGGGATGGCGTGTGCCTGTAGTCCCAGCTACTCGGGAGGCTGAGGCACGAGAATTGTTTGAACACTTGAACCAGGGAGGCAGAGGTTGCAGTGAGCCAAGATCATGCCATTGCACTCCAGCCTGGGTGACAGAGTGAGACTCTGTCTCAAAAATAAATAAATAAACAAACAAAAATTAGCTGGTCGTGGTGGTGCACACCTGTAATCCCAACTAGTCAAGAGGCTGTGGCAGGAAAATCACTTGAACCCGAGAAACGGAGGTTGCAGTGAGCCTAGATCGCACCATTGCACTCCAGCCTGGGCAACAGAGTAATACTCTGTCTCCAAAATAAAAAATAAAATAAATAAATATCTGGGGGAAGAATGTTCTAGAGAGAAAAGAACAAACGCAAAGGCCCTGAGGGAGGAGTGTGCTGGAGTTTCCAAAGAAGCCATTTACCTGGAACAGAGAGCAAGAAATGAAAGTTATTCAACAAGAAAGCTCAGGGAGGTAGTAAGGGTCCAGACCTTACACGGCCTAACAAACCACTGTGGCAAATGGTATTGTCCGAAGACAGCCACGACGCCCACTCCCAGTCCATAAGCTTATCTTTGACACTTCTCCAATCAAGAAGTGAGGTCCCTGTCCCCTCCACCTTTAACCGAATAGACTTCTGTGACTGTTTTGACCAACTGAGTATGGTGGAAGTGGTATTATGTGACTTCCAAGGCTAAGTCATAAAAGACAAAGCAGCTTCTGATTTGTTCACTAGGACACTCATTTTGGAAGCCTACAGCTGCCACATGGGGAATCTGACTGCCCCGAGGCCAAGAGGCTGTAAGGAAGTCCCGATTAACCCACATGGAGAAACCACTTAGGGACTTCCTGAGATGACATGGAGAGAGCAGTGCTTTATTCCCTGGGTGTCCCAACTCTAGCCATCTGACTGCACTTGCATGAGATACCTCAAGCCAAAACTATCCAGCTGAGCCCTTCCGAAGTTCCTGAGCCACAGAAGCCATGGGAGAAAATAAAGTGATCGTGGTGGTTTCAAGTAATAATGCAAGTGAGAGAGGATGATGACTTGGGCTTGCATGGTATAGGTGATGAGAATTAGTTGGATTCTGAATACAAATATTCATTTTCTAGAAATAATCTCAAACTTTTAGAAAAGTTGCAAATACAGTACAAAGATTCTTTTTTTCTGAGCCATTTGAGATGCCCCATCATTCTTGAATATTTTCATATATGTTTCCTACAATGACATATTTGCATAACTACAATATAACTTTTAAAATAAGAAAAAATCACATGACTAACATTTAATCAGATCTTATTCAATTTCCCCAAATGTTCCACTAATGTTCTTTATAACAGAAGTTATGAAATCATACAGTAAATTTTAGTTGTGTGATTTTCAAAATCACACATTGCATTCAGTTTCCATGTCTTTATTCTCTTTCAGTTCTCTTTCAAGCTGGAGTAATTCCTTAGTCTTTCCTTGACTTTTATGACCTTGACACTCTTTGTTCATTGTTTTTGTTTTTTTTTTTAACTTCCCATACTATACCGACGTAATGACCTTCACACTCTTGAAGATTATAGGAAGGTTATGTTGTAGAACACCGTCTCTTTATCTGATGTTTTCTCATGATTATATTCAGCTTATTCATCTTTGGTAGAGAAAATTACAGAAGTAGTGCTGTGATTTTGTTATGTTCCATCAGATGGCATATGATTTTAACGTGTTGTATTATTGATGATGCTAACTTTGATCACCTAGTTAAGGTGGTGTCTGCAGGATCTCTCCACTGTAAAGTTACTCTTTTTCCATTTGTAATTAACAAGTATTCTAGGCCCGGCACAGTGGCTCACGCCCGTAATCCCAGCACTTTGGGGGACTGAGGAGAGAGGATTGCTCGAGCTTAGGAGTTTAAGACCAGCTGGGTAACAATTCAAAAAGATTAGCTGGGCATGGTGGCCCAGCCTATATTCTTAGCCTCTCAGGGAGTGGGTTGAGAGGAGTGCTGAGGTGGGAAGATCACTTGAGCCCAGGAGGTTGAGGCTGCAGTGAGCTGTGATCGTACCACTGCATTACAGCCTGGGCAACGGAGTAAGACCCTGTCTTTAAAAAAAAAAAAAAAAGTATTCTGTGAGAGGGTAGTTGAATTCAGACTTTGTAAATACCTCGTCTTTCATCAAACTTCTAATTTACTCACTATCTTACATTTATTTATATGGTTTCCTATTTTATTAAACAGGTTGTAAGCCCTTGTCATTATTACTTATTTTGATGTTCAAATCATTTAAGATTTGGCTAATGGAATCTCCTTCATGTCAGCTAGCATCTGTGTCCTTTTGGCATGTCCCCATTACTCTTTGTGCACTTCTTTACTTTCTAGCATAAGAAGGTCCAGGTTCATCTTGTACTTCTAGACCCAGCAACACATTGAGATGGCTGAGATCAACCATTTCTCCAAGAATCCCTGGTTCCCTTTAGTGGAATATGGAATTTAGAAACTCAGGCCTGTGCATTCAGTGTGCTCATTACTATTAATGTGTTGCTGCTTTAAGGCCCTCTCAGAGGACAGAGCTAAGGAACATGTAAATATGTTTGTATTCATTTACACATACGTTTACATCTACATTTATTTCTATGTTTATCTATGTATTATTGAAGCCATGAGTTTACACTGATACCTTCAATTCTGATCTAACATTCTAGGATTCATTTTCATTTTTTCCCTTCCATCCTTCACTACAATCCTAGTCTGGTCTTCTCCTCATACATTGAAGCCACTAATTTTTATTTTATTTTATTTTATTTTATTTTTTTATTTTTTTTATTTTTATTTTTTTTTTTTGAGACGGAGTCTCGCTCTGTCTCCCGGGCTGGAGTTGCAGTGGCCGGATCTCAGCTCACTGCAAGCTCCGCCTCCCGGGTTCACGCCATTCTCCTGCCTCAGCCTCCCGAGTAGCTGGGACTACAGGCGCCGCCACCTCACCCTGCTAGTTTTTTGTATTTTTTAGTAGAGACGGGGTTTCACCATGTTCACCAGGATGGTCTCGATCTCCTGACCTCGTGATCCACCCGTCTCGGCCTCCCAAAGTGCTGGGATTACAGGCTTGAGCCACCGCGCCCGGCCTATTTTATTTTATTTTTTTAGAGACAGAGTCTTACTCTGTCACCCAGCCTGGAGAGCAGTGGCGTGAGCATACCTCACTGCAGCCTCTACCTCCTGGGCTCACGTGATCCTCCTGCTTCAGCCTCCCAAGTAGCTGGAACTAGAGGCACATGACATCATTCCCAAATAATATTTGTTTGTTTGTTTATTTATTTATTTATTTATTATTTTTAGTAGAGACAGGGTCTTGCTGTGTTGCCCGAGTTGGTCTCAAATACCTGGGCTCAAGGGATCCTCCCACCTCAGCTTCTCAAATATTGGGATTACAGGTGTGAACCGCTACATTCAGTCTTCTTTTATTCTTATCTACCTAACACACAGTCACACATTGCTTCTGGATTTTGAGTTAGTGTCTCTAACAGACTCTCATGTCCTTCATGTATCCATATTTGTGATCAATCACCCTGTGTATACCCAACCTTCCATCACCACAGCCTACCCTTTCTCCATGCAGATGTCCTCCTCACCCTACTTGGGTTACAGAATTCCCTGCCGACCACTCATCAGCCCGATATGTAGACACTCTTATCTGGCTGGGGCTCTGACACTCTGCTGGACCAGACCACCCCCTCCACAGACATCCTTCTCACCCCTTCTGGGCTCTGATCACAGACCAGGCTGCTTATCACTATGAGCATTCTACTCACCCTGTGCAGACTCCAAAACCCTGAGCCACACTGTACTGCCCTCTATGTGGAGACATCTTCCTCACTCCAGTCAGACACTGGTACTTGTGCCAGGCAGCTCTCCTCTGCAGATGCCCTCTTCTTGCATATATTTTAAATGTAGACCATACAGGAGTCCCTGGTGGATTCGATGGATTAAAGTGAAGGAAAAAAAGAGATTTCTCCTGAGCTACTGGGAGAATAGAATTGTCATTAACTGAGATTGGGAAGACTATAAGAAAGACAGGTGTGGGTGAAAATATTAGAGTTGTTTTGGAATAAGTCAACTTCAAGATGCCTGCTGGACATCCAGGCAGAGAAAATAAGGAAGCAGGCAGATGTATAAATTTTGACCACAGGGTAGAGGTCCAGGCTGGAGATATAAATTTGAGAGTTGTCAATATGTTTAAATTTATGAGATGGTACAAGCTCACTAGGGAGCAACTTTAGATAGAGAGGAGAAGTCTGAAATCTGAGTTCTGAGGTTCTCCAACATTTTGAGGTTGGAAGATACGGAAGAAACATTGAAAAAGCTTGAAAGAGAGGGAGAGGCCAATTAAGAAGAAAATTGGGTGCGTATGATGTCATGGAAGTCAATTGAAGAAAGTGTTTCAAGAAGAATATGATTAAATGAGTCAAATTCTGCTGATAGGTAGAACTAAGAACTGATTGAAAATTACTTCTAGGCTGGGCACAGTGGCTCATGCCTGTAATCCCAGTACTTTGGGAGGCCAAGGCGGGCAGATCACGAGGTCAGGAGTTTGAGACCAGCCTGGCCAGTATGGTGAAACTCCGTCTCCACTAAAAATACAAAAAATTAGCCAGGCATGGTGGCGCCTGCCTGTAGTCCCAGCTACTTGGGAGGCTGAGGCAGGAGAATCACTTGAACCCAGCAGACGGAGGTTGCAGTGAGCTGAGATCGTGCCACTGTACTCCAACCTGGGTGACAGAATAAGACTCCATCTCAAAAAAAAAAAAAAAAAAAAGAAAATTACTTCTAGTTGTCCAAAAACCCCTTATGAAATAAATTACATTTCATTTACAATTTATAGATTTAAAAAATGAGGATAATTTTGCCGCAAATTCCATAACTATTCAGCAGCTAAATTAGTGATTTCAAAATGTACTGGATGCATACAGGAAATGCTTTCTCTGAGGAGAAACTTCTGGGAGTAGAATTCAAATTATCCAGACAAGGGTGTTAAAGAAAAAAGAAAGATAAGGTCTAGACAAAAGTCAAGGAACAGAACAGAGAAGGTCGAACTCAGATACTACAATGTCATATCTGTTAACACTTTGTAAAAGAAACAGAAGAGGGAGCCTTAGAGCTAAGACAATTGTATTAGGACGTTCACTTGGAAGGATAAATAAGAATATCTGAGAAAGCCCTAAGAAAGACGGACAATGAGGAAGCCTGTAGAATAAGAAGATAATATTGACACATATCTTAGTCTATTCTGTGCTGCTATAACAAAATATTGAGACTGGATACTTTATAATGAAAAAGAAACATATTGGCTCACAGTTCTGTAGGCTGAGAAGTCCAAAATCCAAGTGCTAGCATCTGGTGGGAGAGAGAGAGAAAGAGACCATGCCCGAAAGCCCTTCATTAAGGCACTAAACCCACTCAGGAGGGTGCAGCCCCATGGCCCAAATACTTCCCAAAGATCCCACCTCCCAACACTGTCTCAATGGCATAAATTTCAACATAAATTTTGATGGGGATAAATGTTCAAACCCATGGCAGAACATGAATAAAACAGAATAGAAAAGCCAAAAATTTTTTAAAAATAAGAAAACTGAAAAATAAACAATGGCATCTGGAAGTCTAATAAGTGGTAAAGATGCCATCTCAAATCAACAGAGAAAAAGACCTTCTTAATAAATAGTCATATGATAAATGGGTAGCCAGTGGAAGAAGATACAATCTGTCTTAGTCTGTTTTCTGTTGCTATAACTGAATACCTCAGACTGGGTAATTTATAAAGAAAATAAGTTTGTTTAGCTCATGATTCTGGGGCCTGGGAAGTCTAAGAGCAGGGTGCCGGCATCTGGTAAGGGCCTTCCTACTACATCATAATATGACAGAGGGCATCACATGGCAAGAGAGGAAGAGCATGTCAACCTCTCAGGTCTCTCTTCTTCTTATAAAGCCACCAGTCCCATTATGGAGGCCCTACCCTGATGACTTTATCTAATCCTAATTACCTCCCAAAAGCCCCACATGCAAATGCCACCAATCTATAAATTTGGGAGTTACATTTCCAACACATGAAATTAGAAGGGCATGTTCAAACCGGAGCACCACCATATCTGTTTTTCCACTGTAAGATAAATTCCAATGGATCAAATATCTAATTTTTTTAAAGAAGTAAAGCTATATAAATGCTAGAAGAAAATATGATGAAATTTTTCTATAATCAAGAAATTGGGAAAACTTTTCTAACTCTTAATTCAATATCCAGATGCAATAAAGGAAAAGACCAAAATTTGAAGTATACAAAACAACATTTTCACATAGCAAAAGACATCATAAGCAAAATGAAAAGATAAATGACAAACCGGGATATGATTTCCAATGTATGTCATAGGCAATGGGTGAATGTCCAGTGATGTGTTCTTCCCAGGGGTGGGGGTCAGGAGGGTGTTATCACATTTGCCAATTTCCATGGGGTAAATACTCCCACCATAGCCAATGATAACTTGCCAATGTAACATCAGCTGCACTAATGCTACATCAGCGGGACTGCAAAATTCCTAAAAATTTAACAGTCAGCACTTGCAAGCTGGCACTAGCCAGCTTCAGCACACTGCTGCAAATATTCCTAATATATGATGGGCTTCTAAAGATGGAAAAGGGAAGGAAACCCATCCTATGGAAGATAGGCAAGAGATCCAAACACTTCGCAGTTCACACACATACGCACAAAATGAAAATAAAGGACCTTTAAATATATGAAAAGATGTCAAATCTTACTACCCGTAAAATAAATGCAAATTAAAACTAAAATGAGATACCATTTTTCAAGTATCAGATTGGGAAACATCTCAAAGGTCAACAATATAATGTGTTTACAAGGCGGTGAGGAAGGAGGCACTCATATTTTGCTGGTGGGAATGCAAAAAATGGTACCATCTATAAGGAGGGTGTCAGCCTTAAGAATGAAACTGAGGTAAAATTAGTATAAATCAAAAGTTTATTTGGGCCAAATTCGAGTACTTTAATCTGGGAAATACATGTTCAAGTTGCCCTGAAATATATGCTCCAATTAGCAGAAGTTACAAGTGGGTTTCCAAAGGCAAAAACGGGGTGGTTCCTAAATTGAACATGAACTATTGGTTGGCTATACATTGTTTTTTATATCACTAATGCCAAGAACATGAATATAATGGGTGAGGGTCACATAGTGCAATTTATGATAGAATTTTAGGTAATTCATCAGCTAGTCTGGAAACTACAAGGAAGGAAAGAAAAAACTAAATGCCTTTAAGCAGGCCGGGTGCAGTGGCTCGTGCCTGTAATCCCAGTACTTGGGGAGGCTGAGGCAGATGGATCACTTGAAGGCAGGAGTTTGAGACTAGCCCGGCCAACAAGGTGAAACCCCATCTCTACTAAAAAATACAAAAATTAACCAGGTGTGGTGGTGTGCACCTGTAATTCCAGCTACTTGAGAGTCTGAGGCACAAGAATTGCTTAAACCCAGAAGGCAAAGGTTACAGTGAGGTGAGATAGTGTCACTGCACTCCAGTCTGGGTGACAGAGCAAGACTCCGTATCTAAAAAAAAAGAAAGAGAAAAAAAAGAAAGAGAGAGAGAGAAAGAAAGAAAGAAAGAAAAAGAAAGAAAGAAAGAAAGAGAAAAAGAAAGAAAGAAAGAAAAGAAAAGAAAAGAAAAGAGAGAGAAAGAGAGGCCGGGCGCGGTGGCTCAAGCCTGTAATCCCAGCACTTTGGGAGGCCGAGACGGGCGGATCATGAGGTCAGGAGATCGAGACCATCCTGGCTAACACGGTGAAACCCCGTCTCTACTAAAAAATACAAAAAACTAGCCGGGCGAGGTGGCGGGCGCCTGTAGTCCCAGCTACTCGGGAGGCTGAGGCAGGAGAATGGTCTAAACCCGGGAGGCGGAGCTTGCAGTGAGCTGAGATCCAGCCACTGCACCCCAGCCTGGGCGACAGAGCAAGACTCTGTCTCAAAAAAAAAAAAAAAAAAAAAAAAAAGAGAGAGAGAAAGAGAAAGAAAAGAAAAGAGAGAGAAAGAAAGAAAGAGAAAAATAAATTGCCTTTAAGCAGCTGCCCTGGTGAGGGAGAGGATGACACCTGGGAAGGGGGCAGGCCTGTGATTGAAGACTCATTCTTTTTTTTTTCTTTTCAAGACAGAGTCTCACTGTGTCACCCAGGCTGGAGTGCACAGGTGCGATCTTGGCTCACTGTAACCTCCGCCGCCCGGGTTCAAGTGATTCTCCTACCTCAGCCTCCAGAGTAGCTGGGATACAGGCACCTGCCACCACACCCGGCTAATTTTTGTATTTTTAGTGAAGACAGAGGTTTCACCATGTTGGCCAGGCTAGTCTTGAACTCCTGACCTCAGGTGATCCACGTGCCTTGGCCTCCCAAAGTGCTGAGATTACAGGCATGAGCCACCATGCCCAGCCTGGTGCAATGGCGCGATCTCGGCTCACTGCAACCTCCGCCTCCTGGCCTAATAAATTTTGCATACCTCACATTCTTCAGACTGCTCTGAGCTACTTTTCTTTCTCAAGGGAAATTTGGCAATATCTAGCAAAATTTTATATACCATTTGTCAATTGATCCATCTATCTCAAAAATACAAAAAGACATATACAGAAAGTTATTCAGTAAGCACTACTTTTAATAGTAAGAGACCAGAAACATCCCCAAAGTTCATTCAGCACAGAATGATTGAATAAACTAAGATTTACTAACATAGTAAAATATGCATTTGTAGAACCCATAAGAAGTATCTCTGTGGCATGATAGCCACTGAAAAAAGTAGGGTGGCAAAAAATGAAGGTAATATCCTACCATTTAACTAAAGAGAGAAGAGGATATGAATATATCCTTATATTCACATTTTTTAAAACAGAAGAACAAGCTAGGCAACGTGGCTCATACCTATAATTCCAGCATTCTGGGAGGCTGAGGTAGGTGGATCACCTGAGCTCACGAGTTGGAGACCAGCCTGGGCAGCATGGTGAAACCTCGTCTCTACCAAAAATACAAAAATTAGCCGGGCATGATGGTGTTCATCTGTAGTCCCAGCTACTCAGGAGGGCGAAGTGGGAGGATGGTTTGAGCCCAGGAGGCAGAGAAATAGAAAAATAAAATGAAAATGAACAGCAAAAAACCCTGATTACCAGGCCGGGCACAGTGGCTCACGCCTGTAATCCCAGCACTTTGGGAGGCTGAGGCAGGCGGATCACCTGAGATTGAGAGTTTGAGACCAGCTTGACCAACATGGAGAAACCCCATCTCTACTAAAAATACAAAAGTAGCCAGGCATGGTGGTGCATGCCTGTAATCCCAGCTACTCAGGAGGCTAAGGCAGGAGAATCGCCTGAACCCAGGAAGTAGAGGTAGCAGTGAACCAAGATCGCACCATTGCACTCCAACCTGGGCAACAAGAGCAAAACTCCATCTCAAAAAACCAAAAACAAACAAACAAACAAACAAAAACCCTGATTACCTCTAGGAGGAGAAGGGAATAGAGCTGAGGCACAGGGATGGAGGCCATGTGTCTCTGAAGATTTCACTTTGTTAATTGCGCAACAAGGTTTCCTCCCTCCTTCCCTTCCCTTCCCTTCCCTTCCCTTCCCTTCCCTTCCCTTCCCCTTCCTTCCTTCCTTCCTTCCTTCCTTCCTTCCTTCCTTCCTTCCTTCCTTTCTTCCTCTCTCTCTCTTCCTTGCCTGCTTTCATCTCTTTCTCTTTTTCTTTTTCTCTTTCTCTTTCTTTCCCTTCCTCCCTCCCTCCGTTCCTTTCTTTTTCTTTCTTTTTTTTTTCTTTTTTCTTTTTTTTTTTTGAGAAAGGGTCTCGTTCTGTCACCCAGGCTGGAGTACAGTAGTGCAATCTTGGCTCACTACAGCCTCCACTTCCTGGGCTCAAGTGATCCTCCCACCTCAGCCTCCTGAGTAGCTGGGATTATAGGCACACACCACCATGCCTGGCTAATTTTTGTATATTTTGTAGAGAATGAGTCTCACTATGTTGCCTAGGCTAGTCCCAAACTCCTGAGGTCAAGCAATCCACCCCCTTTGGCTTCCCAAAGTGCTGGGATTACAGGTACGAGCCACCTCGTCCGGCCCATTTTCTAAAACATTTTAAAAAGCAACTCCTGAAAGTCAAAGACAAAATAAAACAAATGAACCTGGTTGTGTAATGACTGGTTCTATTTTTATAAATTGTGACTGCTCTCTGATTAGCTCATAGAAATCTAAGTACAGGTAGTGGCTTCCTTTGGAATGGAGGTAACTCATGTTCTGAAGTTTTTGGAATTTTCTACAAATCTCACATATCTATTTTTGGCATTCCTGACATGTCAAATACCGTAACGTTGGCCATACAGCATACTTCCTTGGTTAGTTTCTCTTAGCCTGAGGCATTGCTTGTCCTTTGATATAAAACATCCCCCACCGTAGCACTGACTTCCCTCCAGAAATGAGACATCACTTTATCCTAATAATGTCCCTTTAATTCTGAGGCTGTGGTCCATCCAGGGTATTTCTATCCCAGATCCCAGGTATAATGTGTTAACAGAGAAAAACAAGCTGTAAAAGATTTTAAAGAGGTTTAATCTGAGCTAATATGTGTGACCATGGCCCCTAGAAATACAGTCTCAAAGCAGTCCTGAGGAAGTGAGCCCAAGGTAGTCAGTTATAGTTTGGTTTTAGACATTTCAAGGAGACAGGGGTTACAGGCAAAGACAAACCAATACATGGAAGATACATATTGGTTTGGCCGGAAAAGGTGAGATATCTTGAAGCAGGAGCTTACAGGTCGTAGGCGGACTCAGATATTCTTTAATTTGCAATTGGGCTGGGCACAGTGGCTCATGCTTATAATCCCAGCACTTTGGGAGGCCAAAGCAGGAGGATGGCTTGAGCCCAGGAGTTCAAGACTAGCCTGGGCAATCTAGTGAGACTCCATCTCTACAAAAAATTAAAAAATTAGATTAGTGTGGTGACATGTGCCTGTAGTCCCATCTACTCGGGAGGCTGAAATGGGAGGATCACTTGAGCCTAGGAGGTCAAGGCTGCAGTGATCACACCACTGCACTCTAGTCTAGGTAATGAAATGACCCCTGTCTCAAAAAAAAAGAAAAAAGAAAGAAAAAGAAAAAGAAAAATCGGAATTGGTTGAAGGAGTAAAAGTTTGTCTAAAAATTTGAAGTCCACAGAAAGGAACATTTAAGTCAAGATAAGAAAGTCTAGGTCAGAGTGACCTGCAGGGGTTTGTGACTTAACGTCGGGCATAGCCTCAGGTCTTGTTTATAATTTGGTATCTTATTCTCACAGAGTCCCTCTTGTTAAGTCTCATGATCTCTATTTTAACACAAATGCTGAGCATTTGTTTTGTCTAAACTGCAAAAGCAAGGGAGTATAATGAGGCATGCCTGACCTCCCATCCTGTCATGGCCAGGGACTCAGTTTTTCAGATTTCTCTTGGCCAAGAAAGGGTCCAATCCATCAGTTGGGGAGCTTAGGATTTTATTTTTAGTTTACAAAGGTAATCATTTACTCCCATGAGGGTAATCATCCTCCTTGAAATTCAAGGGTTTCCTGGATCACAGGATCTGCAGTTACACACAGCTGAGTTTGGCTTTCACAGGCTGAGTGACCTTGAGCAAAATAATTAACCTATTTTAACTTCACCAGCCTATCTTTATGAAACAGGGGAATGATAATACCTACTCTATGGGGTTGTTGCAAGATTTAAATAAGATTATATACGTGTCAAAGGACAAAATTACAGCAAATTTAAAGATCGCAGCTGGTTTTATTTGTGATTCTAGAGTTGGACAACACTTCTTTCTATAAAATAGAATAAGTGTTCCCAGGAGCTGAGAAGGGGCTGGCTTACAGACAGGGTAAGGTGAAGAAAGCAGAGGCAAAGAACGGTGTGTACCAGGCATTGCAAGGCTGCTTTCCTGTGGGGTGGAGATAGAACAATAGAAAAAGAACTGATTAGTTAACATCAGGTTACTGCAGGCTACTTCTTTTAGGTAGGAATTAAAGCAGAAGGCACTTCATTATCCTGCCAATTGAAGACTGGCCTATTTGGAAAATCAGCTGTTATCTCTTCGGATTTCTAGGAAAGTCAGATAACAACTTAGTTTGGGTTTGGTGACATGGATGTGGAACTTCAGCATTTGGTTTTTAGTCTGGTCTGCTGGGGCCTAGTGCAGAAACAGTCTAAAACAATGACCTCTTATGTTTTTTATTTAGCATGTGTAAAATGCTAGGTACATATTGGTTGCTCCCTCTCTTTTTTTTGCTCTGCTTATCTTGTCTTCTCTCCTTTCTTCCCACCTTCTTTTCAATGTAGTAACAAGTGTTATTAAAAAAAAAAAAGCAAAGGATAATCTAAATCTGCAGACAATTTTTAAAAATATGAGTATCTCTTTTCAGTCAATATTTGCAACTTCCACCTCATTAAATATTCTCTCACAGCAGAATAAGGTGGCAAAGAAATGAAGTGCAAATTAGCCTAAGGTAGCTGCCTCCTCATCCTGGTTTCATCACTGATTAGCTCTACGGACCTAGGTGAGCACTTGACCTTTCTGATCCACGCTTTTCTCAACAGCACAATGAAGATCATGCCTGTCACAGAGGGACAGTGAGGTTCCTGTTGCTGGCATGCCCTATCATTATGTAAATAGAGGGCCTGTCTACAAATAATCTCCTCAGGCAAATTGCGTAATTTGACATTGAAGTTATCCTTCTCTTTACCTCTCTCCCCCATCTTCGGCTCCAGGTTTTAAAGACTGCTATTAAAAGACAAATACGTTAGCACATTAAGATATTATCACCTAGCAATAACTTTTTAAAAGTTAATTAATCAAATTAGTCATAGCAGACAGCAGAGTCACTATGCTTTGGGCACAGGGAGGTTGGGACTTGGATGGGATTGTAAAGGAATCCGGAATACTTTGGCTCTCGGCTCATGATGCTCTCAAAGAAAACTGTATAGAAAATGGGGGAAGGAGCCTCCAGACAAACCCTGCCCTCTCTGCAGTTTTGCTTCGGGCTTGTAATTCACTTTTCCTGAGAATGTCATGGAATCTGTGGATAAGCAGGTGAAAAACCACTCTTATCAAGTGTGGAGGGAAAAGAAAAGGTTTTGTTTGTTTGTTTGTTTTGGGACAGTCTTGCTCTGTCACCCACGTCAGTGCAAACACGGCTCACTGCAGCCTCAACCCCCTGGGCTCAAGTGATTGATTGTCTCACCTCAGTCTCTCCAGGACCTGGGACCACAGGTGCATGATACCACACCCAGCTAATTTCTAATTTTGTAGCAGTGGCGTCTTGACGTGTTGCCCAGGCTGGTCTCGAACTCCTGAGTTCAAACAGTCTGCCTGCCTTGGGCTCCCAAAGCATTGGGATTACAGGCGAGAGCCACTGAAAAAAGATACATTCTTTATCAGAGAAATCTGAACCCCTTTACATTATCAGGCCCAGAGAGGCATTGGGATGTAACTGTAGTCACATCTCACTCCTTCTCGAGCTAAATAATGATCTCTTGAAGTCTCTTGCTATGCAGACTCTAAACTAACTGATGCCAATTAGCCATAAATGCCATACACCCTACAGTTCAACAAAGTCTAGCCAATCACAAACCACTGTTATTTCTGTAAACCAATGAGAATTCCTAATGATCAACTTCGTAAGCGCCCCCTCTCCTGATTCGTCTTATATTCTTTAAAAATTTGAGGCTCTCTTTTTTTTCCTTGGGTGCACTCCCCAAGGCAACTTGAAAGTGTGTCCCAGGCTGCAGTTCTCAACCTTGACCCCAATAAACTCGCTATAGCAATTTTGCCTCAGCTTCTTCCTTTCAGGTCGACACAAGCATTAATTGGCAAGAAGAAAGAAAGAGAGAGAGAGAGAGAAAGAAAGAGAGAGAGAGAAAGAAAGAAAAGTGACTCTGTTAGAAGCTAGGCTGTGTGCAGTGGCTCACGCCTGTAATCCCAGCACTTTGGGAGGCCGAGGCAGGTGGATCACTTGAGGTCAGGAGTTCGAGACCAGCCTGGCCAACATGGTAAAACCCCATCTCTACTAAAAATACAAAAATTAGCTGGGCATGGTGGCGGACACCTGTAATCCCAGCTACTCGGGAGGCTGAGGAAGGAGAATCACTTGAACTCAGGAGGTGGAGGTTGTAGTGAGCCAAGATCACGCCATTGCACTCCAGCCTGGGCAACAAGAGTGAAACGCAAAAAAAAAAAAAAAAAAAAAAATGCATCTGGCCTAAATATCTCAGCTGGAGTCTCCTGCAGGAAAGACCCACTGTGACTAATGGAGCCCCGAAGTGGGGATAGAAGGTCGTGGTTGAGAATTCTAAGTTGTTGTGAAGATGCCAGGCCCAGTTGGAGATCAAATTGAGGGGAGGGTGGCACAAATAGAACCAGGAGGAAAGTCATAAAACGACGGACAGGGAGGGGACCTGAAATAGGAGTTAAGCCTGGTGATGCCTGAGTCTCGGACCCCACCCTGGATGAAGGCTGCCTCCAGCGTGTGTTGCAGTTCCTGAGTTGCACAGAAGGGGGCGCCATTCCTGTATTATTTCTCCCAACCTAAATCCGGTAATGCAGCTCTTAGTTGTACCTATCTTAAAAGCTTTCTGCAGTGTTTTTGTTGTTGTTGTTGTTGTTGTTGTTTTGAGACGGAGTCTCACTCTGTCACCCAGGCTGGAGTGCAGTGGCACGATCTGGGCTCACTGCCTTAGCCTCCCAAGTAGATGGGATTACAGGTGCCTGCCACCATGCTCGGCTAATTTTTGCGTTTTTAGTAGGGACGGGGTTTCAACATGTTGGCCAGGCTGGTCTTGAACTCCTGACCTCAGGTGATCCACTCGCCACCGCCTCCCAAAGTGCTGAGATTACAGGCGTGAGCCACTGCGCCCGACACATTTTACAGTTTTGAGAGCACTATCTCATTTCATCCTTGGACCAACCAAGCAATGATTAGGGGTAGGCCCTGTTATCCCTGTTCTAAAGATAGAAAACTGAGAGACAGCCAGCTTAAGCGACAGTGTCAGACAATTTGGTAATTCGTTTGGTTCCTGACCAGTGCTTTTCCCACTCTGCTGTCTAGCATAAAACAGGGTTGTCAAGGACAACTGGGAAATGAACACAGACCCCAGAACTCCCTGACAAAATGAAAGAAGACACACTCCTTTATCCACTCCATACGATAGATGGCCTTGGGTACGCTGCTGCTCTCGGGAGGTTTGGAGATCAAACTGAGTCTGCTCCTAGGTTCCAAACGCAATTAAATTTAGCTTTGTTGGGTCATTCTGTGGTCAGGCTGTAAGTTCAGCTTGGTAAAGGGGAAGGAAGGGAATAAGCAGAAGCTGTGGGTTGGGCACCTGTCCTTTTGCCTGCTCAGTGCCTCTCTTCTTGTGGACGTAAAGACACCCATGTAAGCCCTTGTGGCTACAAGCTGGGAAAACTATAAAATGATTGCCTTTTCAAAATTTTTTAATTGACAAATAAAAATTGTATATATTTATGGTGACCCACATGATATTTGATATACATCTACATTGCGGAATGGCTAAATCAATCTAATTAACATATACATTACCTCATTTCTTTTTTGTGTGGTGAGAACACTTAAAATTCATTCTTAGCAATGTTCTAGTATACAATACATTGTTACTAACTACAGTCTCCTCTCTTGAACTTCTTCCTCCTGTGACATGAGCCACTATGCCTGGCCTCCTCTTTCCCTTTGTTTCTCTTGTTATTTTCTTTTTTTGAGACAGGGTCTCGCCGTGTCACCCAGGCTGGAGTGCAGTGGTGCAATCTCAGCTCCCTGCAACCTCCACCTCCCAGGTTCAAGCGATTCTCCTGCCTCAGCCTCCCAAGTAACTGGGATTAGGGGTAAGCCACCACGCCCAGCCTCCCTTTTGTGTCTCTTTTACTTTTCCTTGACCCCCTGCCTCCAACCCTGTCCTTCCCTTAGAAAATGACATCTGATCACCCAAGCCGGATGTCCTGCACCCTCAGCATTGCTGCCAAGAGAGATCTTCCTAAAATGCAGATCTGCTCAAGTCATTCGCCTGCTTAAAAGTTTCTGTATTCCCTGGATCTGTGGGGAGAAAGATAGCTTGGCATTCCAGGCCCTTTGTTTTCCCTTTTTTTTTTTTTTTTTTTTTGAGACAGAGTCTTGCTCTGTCTCCCAGGCTGGAGCACAGTGGTGCAATCTCGACTCACTGCAACCTCCGCTTCCCGGATTCAAGCAATTCTCCTGCCTCAGCCTCCTGAGTAGCTGGGATTACAGGTGCCCACCACCACACCTGGCTAATTTTTGTATTTCTAGTAGAGACAGGATTTTGCCATATGGGACAGGCTGGTCTCAAAACTCCTGACCTCAAGGTAATCCTCCTGCGTTGGCCTCCCAAAGTGTTGGGATAACAGATGTGAGCCACTGTCCCCAGCCCCAGGCCCTTCATTTTCTGACACTCTGCCACATTCTCCTTCCTTCCAGCCTCCCGCACTGCTCACAGGGCCCATGGAGTTTCATGCCCTCTTACCTTCCATAGTTTATGCCCTATGTCTGATTCTCCTGCTCCCCTTCTTCATCTCACCAACTTTGATTCATCTAGAGTCTCGCCTTCTGGGAAGCTTGCTCTATTCTTTTCCTTAATCTGATTAGGCATCCCTTCTCTGTGTCCCTAGCGGACCCTGTTCGTACTTTGTGGCATTTGCCAAATTACACTGCAATAACAATTCCAGACTGCAAATTCCAGTCTACTTCTCCATCTTTAGTTCCTTTCAACATGTGATTTGTGAACTCCTTGTTTCAGAATCACTTGGGGAGTTTAAACACAAGATCCTGGGACATACCCCAGACCCACCAACTCCGAATCTTTGCAGGGCAGAGCCTAGGAGTCTGCATTTTAAAACTTTCTCAGTCAGGGCAATGGCTCATGCCTGCAATCCCAGCACTTTGGGAGGCTAATATGGGCAGACTGTTGAGCCCAGTGGTTCAATACCATTGTGGGCAACATGACGAAACCCTGTCTCTACAAAACAAAAATTAGGCGTGGTGGCTCCCGCCTGTGGTCCCAGCTACCTGGGAGGCTGAGGCAGGAGGATTACCTGAGCCCACGAGGTCAAGGCTGCAGTGAACCAAGATTGCACCACTGCACTCCAACCTGAGCAAGGTCAAGTTTAAGAACTACCACACTAGACATGAAGTGGCTATATATTCTTAGACCTTTAGCATCTACCATAAGCACACAGAGAATGGATTCTGAATGAAAGAGTCTAGAGCTTGAAAGGGAACTGAAATTTAAAAATAAAAAGTGTGAAATGATGGCTGGGCGCGATGGCTCATTCTTGTAATCTCAGCACTTTGGGAGGCTGAGGTGGGCGGATCACGAGGTCAGGAAATCGGGACCACCCTGGCTAACACGGTGAAACTCCGTCTCTACTAAAAATACAAAAAATTAGCCGGGCGTGGCGGCACGCGCCTGTAATCCCAGATACTCAGGAGGCTGAGGCAGGAGAATCGCTTGAATCTGGGAGGCGGTGGTTGCAGCGAGCCGAGATCGCGCCACTGCACTCCAGCCTGGGAGACAGAGGGAAACTCCGTCTCAAAAAAAAAAAAAAAAAAAAAAAGCGTGAAATGAGCAGCATAACGTTGGAATGTAAGGTGAATATTTCCTGCTAAGATTCCAGTTGCCATCAGGCGGCGCTGTGTCAACACAAATGCTTTTACCTGAAGGGAGGAGGAAGAAGTTTGGTTGATTTACTGGAATTCAAGCCTCAAATACTGCATAATTGAATTTATTTTTTCTTACTCAGTTTGTCTGCAATTGTCCCACTTGTGTGAATACATTAATCTTTTTTTTTTTTTTTTTTTTCTTTTTCACCTAGCCCAGAACAAAGCTGAGTAAATTGATTTATTAAGGTATGAAGCCTTAGACAAGAAAAGCCGGGGCAGGAGGCTGGTGGCAGCAGAGAGCTGGGCAGGTAATGAAGGAGAGGAGAAGGAAATTAGCAATGACCCTTATTTCCATCTTCAGTGAGGAAAAGCTGCTCCCTGCCAGCACTGCCTGTTGTGAAATTACCCAAGCATTCAAATGAATATGTCATTTCAGTGAGAGGGTGGAGCCATCCTGTAATTTCTGTTAGTCATCCAGTTTCCTTTACAGGTTGTTAAGTGCCTCATGAGTAACCTTTGAATGTCGTTTCTCTAACAAACCAGTCTGAAAGCCTGAATCTTTCTTCTGGGCTGAGTACTTTATTCTTCTGAGGTGTGGGAAGTGAGGCACAGCAAAGGCCTGGGGCCCTGCACACAACTCCTTCTCCTCCTCCTCCCTCCCCCTCCCTACAGGGCATCCCTGTGTACAGAACTGATAGAGCTGGCCTGGCCACTGGGCAGACTATCAGGCCAGGCCAGAACTGGAGGCTGAGTCGGTTTCCTCCTGGCAGGACAGAGCTTTCAGCCAGAGACCTTCTAGGAGGGAGGCAGGGGGAGGGTTTGCAGTCTTCCCAACTCTGGGTAAACAGAGAAGTGTGGTGGACAGGAAAAAGGACCTGTACTCCCAGCATAGGCCCAATCTCACTGAAGAGGCACTCTTTAAAGGCATCACACAATTTAAGAACAATGCATAGTCAAAATAACTATTAATTTCTGAATGACCAAGTATAAGTGAAATGGAAGTGCTTAAAAGTAATGAGAGAGAAGTTACAGTTCCTCTTTTCCTTCCTTGAAAACTCAAGTGCAAAAGTCATCAGGGGCGGGGTCAAGCAAGATAGGCAGCTATGAGTAGGGTGGAGGTGAGCTGTGGTGGCCAGAACCTGACCAGGATCAGAAAGCATACATTTAGGGGCAAGTCCAGGCCAGGGTGTCAGAGCAGTGAGGGGTGCCCCAGCAGAGAGGCAGTCTGCCACGGGATGTTGGAGTCCCGGTGGGGAGAGAAAGGTATCTCCAAGGATGTGTATGTAAATATATAATATTAAGGATAATGGGAGCAAAGTTTCTCGCTCTTGGAGAAGAGAGTTAACAAATCATTCCTGTAATCCCACCACGTTAAGAGGCTGAGGTGGAAGGACTGTTTGAGACCAGGAGTTTCAGACCAGCCTGGTCAACATAGTGAGATCCCATCTCTACAGAAATGAAAAAAAGTTAGCCAGGTGTGGTGGCATGCACCTGTATGCCATCTCAAGGAAAGAGGCTGAGGTGTGAGGATCACTTGAGCCCAGGAGATTGAGGCTGCACTACAGCCTGGGTAACTGAGCAACAGCCCATCTCAAAAAAATAAACTATGGACAGAAAACTCGAATGAAATCTGTGTTGGGTTGGAATGAGAAGTATTGGTATGAAGTCATGGTTTTCAATAAACAAACTAATAAGATCTATATTTTATTACATATGTAGAGAAATATAAGTGTAAATGCATGTATGATTGTGTGTATGTGTATAATGTGTATACATACATCCTTATATTCCCTACTTCTGTGCCCCGAGAGGGCCTGAGGTCAATGATGCCCAATACTGGTTTCTATTTATTTTATTTTTTAAAAATAGAGATTGAGTCAGGCTGGGCATGGTGGCTCACGTCTGTAATCCCAGCACTTTGGGAAGCCAAGGTGGGCAGATCACGAGGTCAGGAGTTTGAGACCAGTCTGGCTAACATGGTGAAACCCAGTCTCTACTAAAAATACAAAAAATTAGCCGGGAGTGCTGGCGCATGCCTGTAATCCTAGCTACTCAGGAAGCTGAAGCAGGAGAATCACTTGAACCCAGGAGGTGGAGGTTGCAGTGAGTGGAGATCATGCCATTGCACTCCAGCCTGGGCTACAAAGCAAGACTCCGTCTCAAAAAAAAAAAAAAAAAAAAAAAAGAGATGGAGTCTTGCTATGTTGGCCAAGTTGGTCTTGAACTCCTGGCCTCAAGCGATCCTCCATCTCAGACTCCCAAAGTGCTGGGATTACACGCATAAGCCACTGTGCCTGGTCCCAATTCTGGTTTCTGTTTCTATTTTGTTTGTTTGTTTGCTTTTTGAGAAGGAGTCTTACTTTGTCTCCAGGCTGGAGTGCAGTGGCGCGATCTCGGCTCACTGCAAGCTCCACCTCCCAGATTCAAGTGATTCTCCTGCCTTAGCCTCCCGAGTAGCTGGGACTACAGGCATGCACCACCACGCCCAGCTAATTTTTGTATTTGTAGTAAAGACAAGGTTTCATCCTGTTGGCCAGGATGGTCTTGATCCCTTGACCTCGTGATCTGCCCGCCTTGGCCTCCCAAAGTGCTGGGATTACAGGCATGAGCCACCGTGCCCAGTCAGGGTTTCTGGTTTTTGGGTGTGTGGGCTTTTTTTTTTTTTTTTTTTTTTTGCGACAGAGTCTCACTCTCCTGCCTCAGCCTCCCGAGTAGCTGGGATTACAAGTGCCCACCACCATGCCTGGCTAATTTTTGTATTTTTAGTAGAGACAGTGTTTCACCACATTGGCCAGGCTGGTCTCGAACTCCTGACCTCAGGTGTTCCACCCACCTCCGCTTCCCAAAGTGCTGGGATTACAGGCATGAGCCACCATGCCTGGCCCCAGTCCTGCTTTCTAAATATCATTCTTCACTTACAGGAACCAAGACCCCTTAAGAGAACTGGTTGATTCTAGGAGTTAATAAATGAAAAGTAAAAGATGAGTCTGGGATAGCTTCTGGTGTCAGAAAGTAAGAAAGTGCTCAAAGAGGCCGGGCGCGGTGGCTCAAGCCTGTAATCCCAGCACTTTGGGAGGCCGAGACGGGCGGATCACGAGGTCAGCAGATCGAGACCATCCTGGCTAACCCGGTGAAACCCCGTCTCTACTAAAAAATACAAAAAACTAGCCGGGCGAGGTGGCGGGCGCCTGTAAACCCAGCTACTCGGGAGGCTGAGGCAGGAGAATGGCGTAAACCCGGGAGGCCGAGCTTGCAGTGAACTGAGATCCGGCCACTGCACTCCAGCCTGGGCGACATAGCGAGACTCTGTCTCAAAAAAAAAAAAAAAAAAAAAAGAAAGTGCTCAAAGAAGGACACTGAAACCAGCCTGAAATTTCCTGCTGGCCAAATCTGAGACAATCTGAACATCAAACTTAATAATGATAGTAATATAACCCATTGATAGTAATATACCCATTGAATAATTTATAGTTCATGAGTCCCTATTAATATAAAGTGATATAAAGATTAATTTTGAAGAGGAATGGAAAATTTACATATTCTCAAAGTTCTTCCTTACAAAACATCTATTTGTTACAAAGGATAAAAGAGTAACTTTACAGCCAAGAAGCACAGTAGATGCCACCTTAATGAAATGATCAAAGTTAACGTCATTAGTGATAGGACATATTGAAGTGTGAATCCAATGAGAAGAACACACGACTTCTTTTGTATTTCTGTCAAAGATACATAACCTGAATTTAATCATTAGAAAGCATGAGACAGACCCAAGTTGAGAGATATTTTATAAAACAATTAGTCTGTAACTGCAAAAGAGTCAAGAAAGTCACAAGAGTCAAGAAAAAAACTGAGGAAATGTTCTCAGTTGAAGGAGACTAAAAGAGCTATGACAAATAAATGTAATGCATGATTCTGAACTGCACTTATTTGCTACAAAGACACTACTGGGACAGTTAGTGAAACCTGAATGAGTTTGAGAATTATACTGTAACAGTGTATCAGTGTTAATTTCCTGATTTTGGTAGGAAGAATGTCCTTGTTTATAAGAGGATGCTAAAGTATTTAGGGGCCACCAACACCATGTTGGCAACTTATTCTCAAATAGATGAGGAGAAAAAAGTCTTTTGCTCTATGGTTTCAAATTTTCTATAAATTGGATATTGTTTGGAGTAAAAATACACCGTTAAGAAAATAAAGAGGAAGAAAGAGTAGGCCATTGGTTGGATGGGAATTGAAGAAGCATGGAGAGGTGAGACTTGAGTTTGTCAGAAAGGAGCAGAAGCATTTCCGGTGTCAGGGGAGCACCCTGGGAAGAAGCCCTAAAAGAGGAAGAAGAATGGCAGGAATTGGGAGGAAAGTTATCCCTGCTCACCTGGCACAAATGGCTTGTGTTAGAAAGAGGCCAACCATGTAATTTATCATGCAGACGAATGCACTTTTGATAATGAAAGAGAGCACTATTAATAATTACATGTGGTCTTCAGTGTGACCTCTTAAGAAAAAACAATATATAAAGAGAAAATAAAATAAATAAAACTACTTTTAAAAATTACATTTTGACATGAGCACATGACTATTTGGAGAACTGCCCTTAGCAAACTGGGATGTGTGACTCCAGCTAGAATTCAACAAGAGATCAGGTCATTTAGGGGAAATGGAACCAAACTGTAGAAGTTTGAAAATGGTCTTGCCTTCTGATCAGTAGTGAATAAATACATAAATAAAATAAAATAAAAATAGTCAAACAGCATGAGCTTTTGTATGTTCTCCTCTTTACTTGACCTCACAGTGGCATTTGGTACAATCATTTTCATGTACTCTTTTCTTGTCTTCAGTGACCCCATATTCTCCAAGTTTTCCTCCCCTTACCCTGGCATTTCTCAGTTTTCTTCACCTATCTATATCCATCTTCCCCTATTCAATCTCAGATGGTTTAGTTCTCCAGGGATCCATTCTGGACCCTCTTCTCTCTTGTCTCTATAATCTTTACCTATTGGTTTTAAAAAAATTATTTATTTATTTTTGTGTTACGTTTACTGGTTTGATTTTTTTTTAATAGAGAACTAGCTCTAATGGTTTGCTTAATTAATTAATTAACTAATTAATTTATAGAGAACAGGTTTCACCATCTTGCTCAGGCTGGTCTTGAACTCCTGAGCTCAAGCAATCCCCCTGTCTCAGCCTCCCAAAGTGCTGGGATTACAGGTGTGAGCCACCACACTTGGCCCTACTACCCTTTGATTTAATGTTCTGTGCTGATTCCCAAATATGTGTCTCAAACCTCTCTCTCATCTGACTGCCTAGCTCCAACATTTTACTGCCTACTTGACAGTGACATTTGGAGGAGTCATAGGTTTCTCAAAGTTAGCATATCAAAACTAGAGCTAGTGAGTTATTGGGGTGGTTGGGGTAGGGCATTGCCCACTATCTAATCCCTCGCGGTTCTGCAGTGGGTCTAATGTATTTCACTTTAGACTCTTTCATCTTGGGCCCCAATATACTCTCATCTCAGAGAGTGTTGAGGTAGTTAGTCTGCATCCTAAGGTATGATGGTTAATTTTATGTGTCAACTTGACTGGACAACAGGGTGCCCAGATAGTTGGTCAAATATTATCCTGAATGTTTTGGAGAGGGTGTTTTTGGATGAGGTTAACATTTACATTGGGTGTACTGAATAAAACAGATTGCTCATTCTAACATGGGTGGGTCTCATCCAATCAGTTGAAGGCATGAATAGAACCAAAGGCTGACCTTCTCCCAAGTAAGGGGATTCCTTTTTCTGACTACCTTCAAACTAGAACATTAGCTTTTTTCTGCCTTTGACTCGAACTGAAGCATTTGTTCTTCCTGGTAAGTGAGTCTGCCAGCCTTTGAACAGGAACTACACCATCACTTCTCCTGGTTCTCAGGCCTTAGGACTCACACTGGAATTAAACCATTTGCTCTTCTGGATCTCCAGCTTGTTGACTCAGCCTCCAGATATTGGGACTTGCCACCCTCTAGATATTGGGAATTGCATGAGCCAATTTCTTATGATACATCATATATATATAAAATATATTTATTATAATCACACACACACACATCCTGTTGGTTCTTTTTCTGAAGGACCCTGTGATACACTCAGTTCTCTGGTTATAGCAGGGAGCATGGTTTGTCGGAGTCTTGTTGGGGACACACAGGTCACTGATGAAGGCTGATTCACTTTCTCAATACAGGAGACCTGCTCTGGAAGGCGCTGGTCAGGCAGTGGACAGTCAAGTCCCAGATCATCCCAGGAATCATTTTACACTTGGCAATAACTCTTTGATATCCACAGAATTGGCCCATGAGGTTGGGGTGACTCAGAGGAGGTCAGGAAGTAAGCTGTCCTAGTGATGATTGAGGTAAGGAGTCCAAAGGCCAAAGTGTTCATCTTGGGTGGAGTTGGAAGTGTGGTTGCAACAAGAGTGGTGTTGGGTCTTGGTGACCTGCTCCCAGTCAGAGTAGCAGTCAAGAGCATTCTCCCAGGTACCTCCTGTGAGCAGCTTTGTTGCCCTCATGATGAAGGGTCAGACCATAGCTACCTCTGGATGGTGTCAGTGACTAGGGTGGAAGGCACAAAGTAGGAGTGCCTCAGGTGGCAGATGTTCCTTTGTCCAATGTCTCCTGTCCCAACCCAAGAGAAAGGGCTGCTCTGGACCTGAGGGAGCTGACTCTGTAAGCAGGGGAGCCGAGCTGTCTCTCCTAGCTCCAGATAGCTCTGATGTTCTCTGGCTGGACTGAGCACTTGGCCTCAGAGAATGAGTTTTGCCTGATCTGGGCAGCCTGAGTAATAATGGTAGCAGTGCAGGGAGTAATCTCTCTGTCCAGGAAGTTGAGGGCCTCGCCATGATGCCTGAGGTGAGAGTAGCCAGCCTGGGACAGGTTCTAGGGGCCACACAACACGTCACAGTCAGGGAGGCAGATCTGCTTCAGCTTGTCCAGGGAGGGCCACCTAGGGGGGTGGGAGGAAAGTCATCCAGCCAGAAGCCCTATTCCCATGGGCAGGCCCTGACCAACAACACTAGACAGGACAGGGTGCCAGGACTCAGCCTCAATATGGCTGTGGACCAGGAGGGGCTGACTTTGCCTCTCTCTGCTCCTAGCAGGGAGAGCAACTTCTCCAGATGTGAGTCAGAGCTACCTCTTCCTGTTCAACAGAGCATTGGATGGAGATGGGTATGGCAATGCTTTCTTTTGGATGAAATTGCTTCCAAGGGACTTCTTAGAATCCCACCCTTCGAACTATGGAAGATGGGGGCTCCCCTCTTTCCATTCCACAGGCAGTCATAAGAGAGGGTGGCCCTGCTAAACTAGGGCATCTTCAGGAGAAATCCCCTTCTCCTGTCCCTCCTGCCCAATAATCTGGGGAGATATTTTGGTCACACCTCTTTCTGCTCTGGAGGGTTGGAACCTCCTGTAAAGCAGCAGAAGACAAATTCGATAGGCCAAGGTCAAAGCTTCTCTAAACGGGGTCCCCAGCTGGGATAAGGATCAACCACTGGCTGCTCAGAGGATTGGGTTCTCTCTGGGAGAGCTGGGCTTAAAGGGAGGGACCGCAGGAACATGCTTCCTTGTGGCCACTACTATCGTTGTGATGCCAGAGCTGGTTCTGCTCCTTATATGGTTGGTTACGTCCAAAAATGGAGCCCTTGATTTTATTTTGTTTTTTATTTTTTTGAGATGGAGTCTCACTCTGTCACCCATGCTGGAGTGCAGTGGCACAGTCTTGGCTCACTGCAACATCTGCCTCCAACCTCTGCCTCTGGCTGAGGCAGGAGAATTACTGAAGTCCAGATTCAAGTGATTCTTCTGCCTCAGCCTCCCAAGTAGCTGGGTCTACAGGCATGCACCACCACACCTGGCTAATTTTTGTATTTTTAGTAGAGACAGGTTCACCATGTTGGCCAGGCTGGTCTCGAACTCCTAACCTCAGGGTGATCCACCTACCTTGGCCTCCCAAAGTGCTGGGATTACAGGCATAAGCCACTGCACCCTGCGCGGCCTTTGATTATAATTCCCAAATTTCTTCTTCTATTATATTTCTCATCTCAGTAACTAGCACCACCATCTACCCAATTGTTCAAACCAGAAAGCAGGACATGGTCTTTGATTCAGCTTTTTTCCTTACTACCCTCTTGTATCAGATCCATGAGCCAGTTCTATCACTTCTACTTCTTAACTACATCTCTAACATGACCATGTCCCTTCCTCTCCATTGCCATCACCATGATCCAGGCCATTGTCATCTGCTGCTCAGACACAGACAATGGTAGGGTTCTTTTTATTTTTCTCCCCATGTCCTCTTTCAACTCCCTCTAATCTGCACCTCACACAGCAGCCAGAGTAGATAGACTGTCTCTGTGATTCTTGGGCACAGCGCTCTGTTGATGTGCTTCAGAGCACTTGTCACAAGTTAAATATTTATTTTGTTGCTTTTGTTGTTGTTGTTCAATTTTTTTATCTGTCTCCCCCACTAGACTGTAGCACCACGAGGCAGGGAATCTTGTCTGTTAAGGTCACCATTGTATCCTTCCTGCCTAGCACAGTGCCTGGCACAGAGTAGTTAAATCAATAGTTTTTGGGTGAATGGCATTAGGCCAAAGAGTTTTGATTTGAGTCACTAAACAATTTGGAGCTAACACACATTGTAAAGAAAAAAAGGACTGAAAACATAAGGATACTTTAGAAAGAATAACAAAGGCAGCTGGATGAAGATTAATTCTGGTTCTCCTTTATTAATAGCTTCCCAGTTGATAGGGCCTAAGGTTGTGGCATGAAATTTCAAAGGGAGGGCTGGAATCCTATAGAGGGTTTAAAGAAAGAATCAACAGAATTGCTATCTTCTTTGGCCAGGTGCAGTGTCTCATGCCTGTAATCCCAGCACTTTGGGAGGCTGAGGCGGGTAGATCACTTGTGGTCAGGAGTTTGAGACCATCCTGGCCAACATGGCGGAAATCCGTCTCTACTAAAACAAAATACAAAAAATTAGCCAGGCGTGGTGGTGGGCGCCTGTAGTTCCAGCTACTCAGGAGGCTGAGGCAGGAGAATAGCGTGAACCCAGGAGGCGGAGCTTGCAGTGAGCCGAGATCGCGCCACTGCACTCCAGCCTGGGTGACAGAGCAAGACTCTGTCTCAAAAAAAAAAAAAAATTAGTTGGGCATGGTGTTGCACGCCTGTAGCCCCACCTACTCAGGAGGCTGAGGCAAGAGAATCACTTGAACCAGGGAGACAGAAGTTGCACTGAGCCGAGATCACACCATTGCACTCCAACCTGGGTGACAGAGCGAGACTCTGTCTGCCTCCCCCCCCCGAAAAAAAGAATTGCTATCTTCTTTAATATGACTTGTTTATTTATTTCAGAGACAAGGTCTTGCTCTGCCACCCAGGTTGGAGTGCAATGGCACGATCATAACTTACTACTACCTCCAACTCCTGCGCTCAAGTTATCCTCCTGTCTCAGTCTCTCAAGTTCCTGGGACTACAGGTGCACACTGCCATTTCCTGCTAATTTGTAATTTTTTTTTTTTTTTTTTTTGTAGAGATGGGGGTCTTGCTATGTTGCCCAGGCTGGTCTCCAACTCCTGGTTTCAAGTGATCCTCCTGCCTTGGCCTCCCAAAGTGCTGGGATTACAGGTATAAGCCACCACACCAGGCCCTTGAATATGTTGATAAGAAGAGAGAGAGAGGCATTGATGTTGTGAGTCTGGTGGGCCAGAAAAATAGCATTACCTGTCCTTCCAAAAAACGGCATGACTGGGAAGAACCTCAAATTTGAGTGGAAGATGATCTCAGTTTTTAAACATGTTGAGTTTGAAATGACCGTAAATATTTTCTATGGGCTGCTGAAAAAAGCCTAGCTGGAAACCTTTTTTGACATTTTGGTCAGCGATGAAACAATCATGGAGTTTATCATTCTTGATTTCTTTGTTTGTAAGTTCAAGAAATTAACATAGATTCTATAATTCTAGCAGGAAGAAGAGAGTTAAATTTCTAAGAATTCTAAATTCTGTTCAACAGAATTTAAGAACACAACCAAAGTAATTTTCAACCTAGTTTAAAAAATTTTTATTTTTAGAAATGGGGCCCCACAGTGTTGCCCAGGCTGGAGTGTAGCGGCTACTCACAGGTATGACCACAGTGCATTACAGCATTGAATTCCTGGGCTCAAGCAACCCTACTGCTCCTGCCTCCTGAGTAGTTGATATTACAGGTTTGTGCCACTGCACCTGGCTCCATTATTATTATAATTTTTACATCAAACATGACAATTAATAAGTATACCATTTTCTATTGGATAATACAAAGAATTTATTGTAAGAGTATCTGCCCTGATTTAATTTCTACTTTTGTATATTTTTCTGTGTTCTCTAAACTTTCTATGATAATGTAGTATTTTTATAAATCAGGAAAAAATAGGACACTTTTTTTTTTTTAAGAAAAAGAAAAGACTCACTGTGTCAATTTCTGAGTATTTTTGGGTTAAGCTTTTGCCTTACATACACTAAACATATGTAAGCACCGAAGCTACAAAACGTTCCCAGAAATCCCTGGAAATTTCCCTCTAAGAAGTACACACATGTTGATATTTCCTGGAATTCATTGCAGCTGGTTTCCCTTTTCTGGTTTCAAACAGCTTTGGTCCCAAAACTAATTCGGCTGGAATTAATAAGCCCATTGTTCCAATACTTCTCCCTGAAGGGAAAATTCAGAGAATTGTCCTTTTTTTGATTATTACAGTTCCAGACCTAAATATTAGCCACTCTTCTTGATGCGGCTTTGATTTCTTAGACAACTGTCACATGAAAGGTGTTTTTTATGGGTTTGCTTTACTGTGCTAGGGCTTCCATTTTACCAGCAACCAGTTTGGGACGTGGTGGAGTTGGGGGCAGGACAAGGAAGGGGAGTAGAGAACAGCAGAGACCTTTTTTTTTTTTTTTTTGAGATGGAGTCTCACTCTGTCGCCCAGGCTGGAGTGCAGTGGCACAATCTCGGGCTCGCTGCAACCTCCGCCTCCCGGGTCCAAACGATTCTCCTGCCTCAGCCTCCCAAGTAGCTGGGTTTACAGGCACCCGCCACCACGCCTGGCTAATTTTTTTGTATTTTTAGTAGAGACGGGGTTTCACCGTGTTAGCCAGGATGGTCTCTATCTCCTGACCTCATTATCCATCCGCCTCAGACTCCCAAAGTGCTGATATTACAGGCATGAGCCAACATGCCCGGCCTCGCAGAGCTTTTTTTTTTTTTTTTTTTTTTTTTTTTAATCGGACTGAAGAATGGTCTACCAGACTTACAGGTGGACCCCAGGTCAATGACTGGGAAAGACAATGATCTGGAATGACATGGAGGAATAGCATACAAAACCAGGTATATTTCACTAGGATGAGAAGGTGGCGTATTAGGGCTTTATAGCATGAGGGGTTAAGTTTGCTCCCATAATCAATGCATTGCAATATGAGGAAGAAAGAAGTCAACTTGCTATGCAGAAAAACATATTTAAACAGAGATATCAGGAAATGGAGCACAATTCCTCGTGTGCCATAAGCTGTCAATCTGTGGGGATTTACAATAAGACCCTAGAAGACCATGCTCTGGGTATGGTGTATAGGGGAGCTGTGTGTTGGATAGAGTACTGGGCTTGGTCATCTCCAAGATCCTTCAAGCCCTGAAAACCTATGATTTCATGAATAATTAACAACTTAATTGACCTGTAAGCTGATATTAATTCCATAGATCATACATGTTTTTCTCTCAGTTACAGAGTAATAGTTTGGTACTTCTGTGCTGTTTCAAAGATAATACTTTTCCAATGTCTTCAATTGCATCAAAATCTGGGGTCTCCATAATATAGAGCCAAATTAAAGACTCTTCACTTTATTAGTCAAGATAGGCTAGGTTATGTTACACTAACAACCAACCACCAAATTTCAGTAGCTTGAAACAACCTCGGTTCGTTTCTCACTCTGGCTGCTTGTCCTTGGGGAGTTGGTTGTTGCAACATAGTAGTTCCTACTCCAAGACCCAGGCTGATGGAGTAGCTAACTGGAAAAATACTGGTTGCCATGACAAAGGAAAAGAGGAGCTTCAGCATGAAAGTGACACAAGTAACTTCTGCTCACATTTCATTGGTCAAAGCAAAACACATAGTCACACCTAAAATCGGACAGGCAACGTAGTGCATAAGCCTTATTTAAAAGGGCAAATAAAAATACTTATATTATAAATAGCATATAATTTATAATTTTTAAAAATTTAGATGTGAGCCTGGTGTGGTGGCTCACATCTGTAATCCCAGCACTTTGGGAGACTGAGGTGGGCGGATCACTTGAAGTCAGGAGTTTGAAACCAGCCTGGCCAACATGGTGACACCCCATCTCTACTAAAAATACAAAAAAAATTAGCCAGACATGGTGGCAGGCGCCTGTAATCCCAGCTACTTGGGAGGCTGAGGCAGAAGAATTACTTAAACCCAGGAGGCAGAGGTTGCAGTGTGCTGAGATCGCGCCACTACACTCCAGCCTGGGCAACAGAGCAACACTCCGTCTCAAATAAAAAGAAAAAAAAAGAGAGAGAGAAAAAAAAACTTAGATGTGAGCAGAACTTTTGAAATGCATCATGGGGCTTGAAAACGATTTGGTCTTTCTCCTCTTAAGTTGTTTCAGTATTACTGCAGTTAGAGGACAAAAGTCCCCAGAGGAAGATGTAGTCCTAACTCAATGTAAGGAAAAGGCATACTTCTGAGATGGACACTAACAAGAATCCATGTATCACGGACCGGGTTGGGTTTCTAATACAGAGATTTGCAACAGGTATGGATTCCAGATGTGTGGAAATATTAAAGGTCTTCTCTTTGGGGTGGTGAGGCAGAGTCGTGGGGTGCTCAGACTCTTGAGCCTACTGTCTTTGGTCATGAGCATCCTCACCCTTCTACCCCAGAGTGCATACAAATATTATTATATTATCTGTGTGGTTGAGAAGCACTGGCCAGAGCAACGGTTTCTATATTCTTCAGACTGATGCTGATCTGTGAACAAGTCTTCACTAGCCTAGAGAAAAATAATAAAAATGTGAATATGTAGTGAGGTTTGCATAAATCTAAATGTATTCAATTCAAAGGGCTGTATTGTACTTTGAAACTATGTCCTTTTTCTTGAGAGAAAAAGTTTTCAGTCAATGAAAAATACACAGAAATCTTGTTTATCAAGATTGGCAGCATATGAATGTTAAACTTGTCAGATTGGCAGCATATGAATGTTAAACAATATACTTTTTTAGTGAGATTGTGGAAAAAGAGGTAATTTCCTATTTTTTAGTGAGACTGTGGAAAAAGAGGTAATTTCCTATGTTGCAGGTGAGAATGCAAAATGATTTGACCTGTACTGTGATGGTTTATTTTGTGTGTCAGCTTGACTGGGTTAATGGATGCCCAGATAACATTATTGGCCAGGCACGGTGGCTCACGCCAGGCATAGTGGCCAGTACTTCGGGATGCTGAGGCAGGCGGATTGCTTGAGCTCAGCAGTTTGAGACCAGCCTGGACAACATGGTGAAACCTCATCTCTACAAAAAAAAAATATATATATATATATATTGATAGCTGGGCATAGTGACACATGCCTGTAGACCCAGGAGGTCGAGGCAGCAGTGAGCTGAGATTCTGCCACTGCACTCCAGCATGGGCAACACAGCAAGACCCTGTCTCTACAACAGCAGCATTATTTACGTGTGTCTGTGAGAATGTTTCCAGAAGAGACTAACGTTTGAATTAGTAGACTAAGTAAAGAACATCTCCCTCACCAATGTGGGTGGGCCTCATCCAATGTGCTGAGGACCCAAATAGAACAAAAGGTGACAGGAAAGACACATTTGATCTTTCAATCCTTTAGTTAGGATAACCATCTTCTCCTGCCCTCGGACCTCGGAGCCTACGGCTGTCAAACCTTCAGACTCGGACTAAATTACACCATTGGTTTTTCTGGGACTTTAGCTTGCAGATGGCTTATGGTGGAGGAAGCCATCTAACAAGGAAAGGAATGACCGACCTGAATTCAAAGCTCCCAGGCATGCCATGCCAAGCACATGTGTAAAGTTTTAAAAAATCTAAGAAGACATCCTTCTTTTCTCTCACTCACAGTGCAGTTGTTGAGTCCTCTGAACAGACATTTAACGTGCCATGAGGTGGGGTACAGTGGCTCATGCCTGTAATCTCGGCTACTTGGGAGGCTGAGGCAGGAGGACTGCTTGAGGCCAGGACTTTGAGACCAGCCTGGGCAATATAACAAGATCCGTCTCCAAAAAAATATAACAAGAATTAGCTATGCATGATGGCGTGCGCCTATAGTACAAGCTACTTGGGATCGCTTGAGCCCAGGAGTTTGAGGCTGCAGTGAGTTATCATTATGCCACTGCATTCCAGCCTGGGTGACAGAGCAAGACCCCAGCTCTAAATAAATAAATAAATAAAATTTAGCACAAGCTCAGAGAAGCAGTGGTCTTGCTATATCTAGTCTCCCTAGGCAGCACGGAAGAGAAAGGCACTAATAAAATACGCTCAGGACAAAATTTAATCTTATATACTTTATATAAGATCACTGACTTTTATTATCAGTATAACTAATTATCAATATGATACTCTTATTTTGAACATAGCTTTCTTTTGAACATTATTTTGAACTTTATTTTGAACATTCTGTCTTTATTTTGAACATTCTGTCTTTCTTTTTTTTTTTTTTGAACTTACCTTCTTTTAATCTTTCTTTCTTTGAACACTTTTTCTTTCTTTATTTTGAACTTTCTTTCCTTCTTTTTTTATTTGCCTCAGACTCCCAGGTAGATTATAGGCACCTCCCACCACGCCCAGATAATTTTTGTATTTTTTGTAAGAGACACGGTTTCGCTATGTTGGCCAGGCAGGTCTCGAACTCCTGACCTCAGGTATCTCCCAAAGTGTTGAGAATACAGTTGTGAGCCACCACACCTGGCCTGGCTTTCTTTAAATAGAGAAATATGTCTAAGCCCGGAGGATACTCAGAAGGGTCTTGAAATCCGAAACACGAAAAGGAAAACACATCACTTTCAGCCAGGCATGGTGGCTCACTCCTGTAATCCCAGCACTTTGGGAGGCCGAGGCAGGCAGATCACTTAAGGTCAGGAGTTCGAGACCAGCCTTGCCAATATGGTGAAACTCTGTCTCTACTAAAACAAAAACAAAAACAAAAATTAGCCAGGCATGGTGGCACGTTGCTATAATCCCAACTACTCTAGAGACTGAGGCAGAAGAACTGCTTGAACCCGGGAAAGCAGAGGTTGCAGTGAGCTGAGATTGTACTGCTACACTCCAGCCTCAGTGATGGAGTGAGACTCTGCCTCAAAAAAAAAAAAAGGAAAGAAAAAGACATACCTTGCAAATCGCCATGAACATATGTGACAATGACGGTAGGACTTTTATTTTTTATTTTTTATTTTTTTTAGAGACGGAGTCTCACTCTGTTACCCAGGCTGGAGTGCAGTGGCAGGATCTTGGCTCACTGCAAGCTTCACCTCCCGGGTTCACGCCCAGCTAATTTTTTCTATTTTTAAGTAGAGACGGGGTTTCACCGCGTTAGCCAGGATGGTTTCAATCTCCTGACCTCATGATCCGCCCGCCTCGGCCTCCCAAAGTGCTGGGATTACAGGTGTGAGCCACTGCGCCTGGCCAGGACTTTTATTTCTAAGGTTGCCAGCTGTGTGGAGGAACCAAAACAATTTCAAACATGTGAATGTTAAACAATATACTTTTTTAGTGAGATTGTGGAAAAAGAGGTAATTTCCTATGTTGTAGGTGAGAATGCAAAATGATTTGACCCGTATTATGATGGTTTATTTTTTGTGTCAGCTTGACTGGGTTAATGGATGCCCAGATAACATTATTGGCCAGGCATGGTGGCTCATGCCCGTAATCCTAGCACTTTGGGACGCCGAGGCAGGCAGATTGCTTGAGCTCAGGAGTTTGAGACCAGCCTAGACAACATGGTGAAACCTCCTCTCTACAAAAAATACAAAAAAAAAAAAAAATTATTAATAGCTGGGCATAGTGACACATGCCTGTAGTCCCAGGTACTCGGGAGGTTGAGGTGGGAGAATTGCTTGATCCTTTCTTGAAAAGGTAATCCTTTCTCTTTTCTTGAAAATAGGAACTTCTTGACGTAAAGTATATCTAGCATTTGTTCTTTCTTTTTTCCATTATAGTAATGATAAAATATGTAATTTAATACCACATATGTATAAGTCAAATCCAGGATTTCTGTGGCAGTATCAAATGCAGCAAATTTTAAATATGGAAAGCAACCCCATGGTAATGATTTACATCATTAAAGTTTCATTTACTTATTCAATAAATATTTATGTAGCATTTCTTATGTTCCAATATTAGGCTAGGTATTGTTTTTCTTATTTTATTTTTTAACTTTCAAATCACATTTTTTTTTTAAATTGAGATAAAATTCACACAACAGGCTAAGTGTGGTGGCTCACACCTGTAATCCCAGCACTTTGGGAGGCCAAGATGGGCGGATTGCTTGAGGTCAGGAGTTTGACACCAGCCTAGCCAACATGGCAAAAAGCACGTCTCTACTAAAAAAAACGTAAAAATTAGCCAGGCACGGTGGTGCATGCCTACAGTCCCGCTACTCAGCAGGGTGAGACAGGAGAATCACTTGAACAATGGAGGTGGAGGTTGCAGTGGGCCAAGACCCCCCTGCTGCACTCCAGCGTGGGTGACAAAAGTGAGACTCCATCTCAAAAAAAAAAAAAAAAAAAAAATTCACACAACATATAATTCACAGTTTTAAACATTTCAAAGTATACAATGGAGTGGAGTTTGTTTTGTTTTTTTCCTAATCCTCAGATGCTGGGATTTTTTTGTTTGTTTGTTTTTGTATAGTCACAATGTTGTGCAACAAGGATTACTTTCTTAATTCCAGAACATTTTTGTTACTCCAAAATGAAACTTTGTTGCTCCAGTTTCCTCTACACCTACCCCCTGGAATCTTTATAGATATGCCTATTCTGTATTGTTCATATAAATACAATCATTTAATATGTGGCCTTTTGTGTCTGGCTTCTTTCAACTGGTATAATGTTTTCAAGGTCCATCTGTATTGTAGGTATATTAATACTTCATTGTTTTTATGACTGATCTCATTATATGTATATATTACATTTTATTTATCCATTCCTTAGTTTATGGGTATTTGGGTTGTTTCTGCTTTTTGAATGTTATAAATAAGGCTGCTATGAACATTATTGTGTAAGATTTTTTGAGAACGTATGTTTTTTCAAGCTTCTTGGTGTACACCTTAGGAGCAGACTTGCTGGGTCATTTGAAAATTCTAATTTTTACCTTTTAAGAACTGCCATATTTTTTCCAGGGGGCTACACCATTTTACATTTCCTCCAATGATGCATAAAGGTTCCAATTTCTCCATATCATCACCAATGCTTGTTGTTGTTGTTTTTTCTTTCTTTTTTTGAGATGGAGTCTCTCTCTGTCATACAGGCTAGAGTGCAGTGGCACAATCTCAGCTCACTGCAATCTCTGCCTCCCAGGTTCAAGCAATTCTCCTGGTAGTGGTTATAGCATGTCTTGGGTAAGACCCAGTGCTGTGCTGCCTTCAGGTCTGAACCAGCACAGTACCTGTGGTGGGAGAAAGTAAGGGAAGAGAACAAGATTCTCAGCCTGGTAATCCAAAGAATTCTTCCAGATCTTATCCAAAATCATCAGGGTGGTACCTCTACAAGTCTGCAAGAACCATAGCATTACTGGGCTTGGGGTGCCTTCTAATTCGGACATGGCTTAGATCACAACACCCAAGTCCTTTTGATTTTTTTTTTTTTTTTGAGATGGAGTCTTGATCTGTCGCCCAGGCTGGAGTGCAGTGGCATGATCTCAGCTCACTGCAACCTCTGCCTCCTGGGTTCAAGCGATTGAACTCAGCTTCTGGAGTAGCTGGGATTACAAGCATGTGCCACCATGCCCAGCTAATTTTTGTAGTTTTAGTAGAGACAGAGTTTCGCCATGTTGGCCAGGCTGGTCTCAAACTCCTGACCTCAGGTGATCCACCCGCCTCGGCCTCCCAAAGTGTTGGGATTACAGGCGTAAGCCACCGCACCCAGCCCCAAGTCCTCTTGAATACCTGGAAAACCTTCCAAAGAAAGACAAGTAGAGCCGGGCACGGTGGCTCTCGCCTGTAATCCCAGCACTGTGGGAGGCCGAGGCGGGTAGATCACCTGAGGTCGGGAGTTCAAGACCTGACCAACATGGAGAAACCCTGTCTTTACTAAAAATACAAAATTGGCCAGGCATGGTGGCACATGCCTATAATCCCAGCTACTAGGGAGGCTGAGGCAGGAGAATTGCTTGAACCTGGGAGGTGCAGTTGCGGTGAGCCGAGATCGTGCCATTGCACTCCAGCCTGGGCAACAAGAGTGAAACTTCGTCTCAAACAAACAAACAAACAAACGAAACAAGTACAAACAAGCCCAGACTATGAAGACTACAATAAACACTTAACTCCTCAATGCCCAGACACAGACGAATATCCACTAGCAACAAGACCATCCAATAAAACATGACTTCACTAAGTGAGCTAAATAAGGTACCAGGGGCCAATCCTGGAGATACGGCATTCCTTTTCACACAGAGACTTCAAAATACCTGTTTTGAGGAAACACAAAGAAATTCAAAATAACACAGAGAAGGAATTCAGAATTCTATCAGATGAATTTTAAAAAGAGATTGAAAATAATTAAAAAGTATCAAGCAGAAATTCTGGAGTTAAAAAAATGCACTTGACACACCATAGAACGCATCACTCTTTTTTTCTTTGAGACAGAGCCTTACTCTGTCGCCCAGGCTGGAGTGTAGTGGCTGTGATCTCAGCTCACTGCAACCTCCACCTCCTGAGTTCAAATGATTCTCCTGCCTCAGCCTCCTGAGTAGCTGGGATTATAGGCATGTGCCACTACACCTGGCTAATTTTTGTATTTTTGGTAGAGATGGAGTTTCACTATGTTGGCCAGGGTGGTCTCAAACTCCTGACCTCAGGTGATCTACCCGCCTTGGCCTCCTAAAGTCCTGGGATTACAGGTGTGAGTCACTGTGCCCAGCCACATCAGACTTTTAATAGCAGAATAGATCAAGCAGAAAAAAGAATTAGTGAGCTTGAAGGCAGGCTATTTGAAAATACATAGAGAAGACAAAAGAAAAAAGAATAAAAAACAATGAGGCACGTCTACAGGATCTAGAAAATAGCCTCAACAGGGCAAATCTAAGAGTTATTGGCCTTAAAGAGGAGACAGAGAAAGAGATAGGGGTAGAAAGTGTATTCAAAGGGATAATAACAGAGAACTTCCCAAACCTACAGAAAGATATCAGTATCAAAGTACAAGAAGGTTATAGAACACCCAGCAGACTTAACCCAAAGAAGACTACCTCAAGGCATTTTATCACACTCTCAAAGGTCAAAGATAAAGAAAGGATCCTAAAAGCAGCAAAAGAAAATAAACAAATAACAAAGAATGGAGCTCCAATACATCTGGCAACAGACTTTTCAGTGGAAACTTTACAGGCCAGGAGACAATGGTATGACATACTTAAAGTGCTGAAGGAAAGAAACTTTCACCCTAGAAGAGTATATATCCAGTAAAAATATCCTTCAAAAATGAAACAGAAATAAAGACTTTCCAGGAAAAACAAAAGCTGAGGATTACATCAACACCAGACCTGTCCTACAGAAGTGCTAAAGGGAGTTCTTCAATCTGAAAGAAAGAATGTTAATGACCAAGAAGAAATTATCTGAAGGTACAAAACTCACTAGTAATAGTAAGCACACAGAAAACCACAGAATATTATAGCACTGTAATTGTGGTGTGTAAACTACTCAAGTAGAAAGAATGATTAACGAATCAAAAATTATAACTACAGCAACTTTTCAAGACATAGACAGCACGATAAGACATAAATAGAAACAACAAAAAGGTGAAAAATGCAGAGATGAGGTTAAAGTATAGAATTCTTATTAGGTTTTTCTGCTTGTTTATGCAAAGTGTTAAGTTGTAATCGCTTAAAATAATGGGTTATAAGACAGTATTTGAAAGCCTCATAGTAACCTCAAATCAAAAAACATACAACAAATATGCAAAAAATAAAAAGCAAGAAATTAAATAATACCACCAGAGAAAATCACCTTCACTAAAATGAAGACAGGAAAGAAGGAAAGAAGGAGGAGAAGACCACAAAACAATCAGAAAACAACAAAATAGCAGGAGTAAGTCTACTTATTAATAATAACATTGAATGTAAATGGACTAAACTCTCCAATCAAAAGACATAGATTGGCTGAATGTATTTAAAAAAAAAAAAAGACCCAAGAATGTATTGCCTATAAGAAACACACTTCTAGTCATAAAAAAGAATGTGTTCATGTCCTTTATAGGGACATGGATGAAGCTGGAAACTATCATTCTCAGCAAATTAACATAGGAACAGAAAACCAAATACTGCATGTTCTCACTCCTGAAGGGGAGTTGAACAATAAGAACACATGGACATAGGGAGGGGAACATCACACATCGGGGCCTGTCGTGGGGTGGGTGGCAAGGGAAGGGAGAGCATTAGAACAAATACCTAACGCATGTGGGGCTTAAAACCCAAATGATAGGTTGATGGATGCAGCAAACCACCATGCACATGTATACATATGTAACAAACCTGCACGTTCTGCACATGTATCCCAGAACTTAAAGTTTAAAAAAAAAAAAAAAAAGAATCGCACTTCACCTATAAAGACATACATGGACCGAAAATAAAGAGATGGAAAAAAAGATATTCCAAGCTAATGGAAACTGAAAAAAGAGCAGGAATACCTATACTTGTATCAGACAAAATAGACGTCAAAACAAAAACCATAAAAGAGACACAGAAGGTCACTATATAATGACAAAGGGGTGAATTCAGAAAAAGGGTATAACAATTATAAATATATATGCACCCAACACTGGTACACCCATATATATATATATACACCTAATAACATATATCTATCTAATAATATATATATCTTTAATGTATATAATAATATATAACATATAATTCTATATATCTTTATAATAAGAACTAGAAAAGCAAGAGCAAATCAAACCCAAAATTAGTAGAAAAAAAGAAATAATAAAGATCAGAGCAGAAATAAATGAAATTGAAATGAAGAAAACAAACAAAATATCAAAAAAACAAAAAGTTGATGTTTTGAAAAGATAAACAAAATTGACAAACCTTCATCTAGACTAACTAAAAACGAGAGAAGACACAAATAAATCAAATTAGAGATTAAAAAAGAGACATTTCCACTGACACTGCAGAAATTCAAAGCATCATTAGTGGCTATGATGAGTAACGATATACCAACAAATTGAAAAGTCTAAAAGAAATGGATAAATTCCTGGATACATACACCCTACCAAGACTGAACCATGAAGAAATGCATAACCTGAACAAATCAATAACAAGTAATGATATAGAAGTAATAAAAAGTCTCCCAGCAAAGTAAAGCCCAGGACCTGATGGTTTCACTGCTGAACAAATCAATAACAAGTAATAATATAGAAGTAATAAAAAGTCTAGCAGCAAAGTAAAGCCCAGGACCTGATGGTTTCACTGCTGAATTCTACATTTAAAGAACTAATGCCAATTCTACTCACACTATTCCAAAAAATAGAGAAGCAGGGAATACTTCCAAACTCATTCTATGAGGTCAGTATTCCCCTGATACCAAAACCAGACAAAGACACATCAAATAAAGCAAACTTCAGGCCAATGTTTCTGATGAATACCGATGCAAAAATTCTCAATGAAACTGAATTCAACAACACATTAAAAAGATCATTCATCATGACCAAGTGTGATTCATCCCAGGGATGCAAGGGTGGTTCAACATATGCAATTTAATTAATGTAATACATCATATCAAGAGAATGAAGGACAAAAATGATCAAATGATCATTTCAATTGATGCTGAAAAAGCATTTGATAAAATCCAATATCCCTTCCTCATAAAAGCCCTAACAAAATTGAGTATAGAAAGACATCCCTCAATATAATAAAAGCCATATATGACATACCCACAGCTAATATACTGAATGGGGAAAAACTGAAAGCCTTTCCTCTTTTTTTTTTTTTCTTGAGATAGAGTCTTGCTCTGTCACCTAGGCTGGAGTACAGTGGCACGATCTCAGCTTGCTGCAACCTCTGCCTCCCAGATTCAAATGATTCTCATGTCTCAGCCTCACCAGTAGCTGGGATTACAGGTGCATGCTACCACACCCAAGTGAAGTTCCACTATGTTGGCTAGGCTGGTCTCAAACTCCTAGCCTTAGGTGATCTGCCTGCCTTGGTCTCCCAAATGTTAGGATTATAAGTGTTAGCCACCACATCGGCTGCCTTTCCCCTTAGATTACAACATGACAAGGATTCCCACTTTCACCACTGTTACTCAACACAGTATTGGAAGTTTGTAGCGAGAGCAATCAGACAAGTGAAAGAAATAAAGGGGATTCAAATAGGAAATGAAGAAATCAAATTACCCTTGGGTGTGGGTGGCTCATGCCTATAATCTCAGAACTTTGGCAGGCCGAGGCAGGCAGACTGCTTTGAGACAAGCATGGGCAACATAGTGAAATCTCATCTCTACAAAAAATTAAACAATTAGCTGGGTGTGGTGGAGCATGCCTGTACATGCCTGTAGTCCCAGCTACTAGGGAGGCTGAAGTGGGAGGATCACTTGAGCCTGGGAAGTTGAGGCTTCAGTGAGCCATGATCATGCCACTGCACTCCAGCCTGGGTGACAGAGTGAGATCCTGTCTCAAAAAAAAAAAAAAAAACAAAACACAAAAAAACAAAAAAAAGGCAAGGGGAAAGAAAAAGAAAGAGAGAAAGAAAGAAAGAAGAAAAAATTGTCCTTGTTTTTAGATGATACAATTTTATATTTGGAAAAACCCAAAGTCCACCAAATAAATATTAGAACTAATAAATTCAGTAAATTTGCAGGATACAAAATTAACATACAAAAATCAGTAGCATTTCTCTATGCCAACAATGAATAATCTGAAAAAGAAATCAGGAAAGTGTTCCCATTTACAACAGCTAAAAAGAAAATAAAATACCTAGAAATGAACTTAACTAAAGAAGCTAAAGATCTCTACAATGATAACTATAAAATATTGATGTAAGATTTTGAAGAGGTCACAAAAAATAGTAAGATTTTTTATGTTTATGGGTTGGAGGAATCAATATTAGTAAAATATCCATACTACCCAAAGCAATCTGTATTAAAATACCAATAATATTCTTCATAGATATAGGAAAAAAATTCTAAAGTTTATATAAAACCACAAAAGACCCAGAATAGCCAAAGCTGTCCTAAGCAAAAATAACAACACTGGAGGAATCACATTACCTGATTTCAAATTATACTACAATAAGCTGGATGTGTTGGTACATGCCTGTAATCTCAGCTACTCAGAAGGCTGAAACATGAGAATCACTTGAACCCAGGCGGTGGAGGTTGCAGTGAGCTGAGATCATGTCCCCCTGTCCCCCACAAAAAAGAAATAAAAATAAAAATAAATTATACTACAGAGCTATAGTAATCAAAATGGCATGGTATTCGCATAAAAACAGACAGATGGACCAATGGAATAGAATAGAGAACCCAGAAAAAAGTCTATAACCCTACAGTGAACTCCTTTTCAATAAAGGTGCCAAGAACATATATGGGGGAAAAGACAATCTCTTCAATAAATGGTGCTGGGAAACCTGGATATCCATATGCAGAAGAATAAAACTAGACCACTTTCTCTTGCCACATACAAAAACCAAATCAAAATGGATTAAAGACTTAAATCTAAGACTTCAAACTATGAAATGGCTACAGAAAATATTGGGGAAAATCTCCAGGACGTTGGTTGGGCAAAATTTTTCTTGATTAATAAACCACAAGCACAGGCAACCAAAGCAAAAATCAACAAAGTGAAGAGACAACCCCAAAGAGTGAGAGAAGATATTTGCAAACTACTCATTTTGAGATATCATCTCATCCCAGTTAAAATGGCTTATTTCCAAAAGACAGGCAATAACAAATGCTGGTGAGGATGTGGAGAAAACGGAACCCTTGTACACTGTTGGAGGGAATGTAAATTAGTGAAACCACTATGGAGAACAGTTTGGAGGTGCCTCAAAAAACTAAAAATAGAGCTACCATATGATCCAGCAATCCCACTGCTGCATATATACCCAAAAGAAAGGAAATCAGCATATCAAAGAAATATCTACACTCCCATGTTTGTTGCAGCACTCTTCACAATAGCTAAAATTTGAAAACAATAAAAGTGTCTATCAACAGATCAATGGATAAAGAAAATGTGATACATACACACAATATAGTATTATTCAGTCATAAAAAAGAATGAAATCCTGTCATTTGCAACAACATGGATGAAACTGGAGATCATTATGTTAAGGGAAATAAGCTAGGCACAGAAAGACAAACATCACATGTTCTCACCTATTTGTGGGATCTAATAATCAAAACAATTTAACTCATGAGGTAGAGAGTAGAAGGATGGTTACCAGAGACTGGAAAACATATAGGTGGTGGGGATGATGGCGGGCAGGTGGGGATAATAAATGTATACAAAAAAATAGGAAGAATGAGTAAGATCTACTATTTGATAGCACAAGGTGACTGTAGTCAATAACAATTTTACATTTTAAAATAACTAAAACAGTATAACTGTTTTGTTTATATAATAACACAAAAAATAAAATGCATGAGGGGATGAGTACCCTATCCTTCATGATATGATTATTACACATTGTATGCCTGTATCAAAACTTCTCGTGTACCTCATATATACATGTACTCTCTAGGTACAAAAATTAAAAATTAAAAAAATTACATGGAACCACAAAAGACCCAGAATAGCTAAACCTGTCCTAAGCAAAAAGAACAAAACTGGAGGAATCACATTACCTGACTTCAAATTATACTACAGAGCTATAGTAAACAAAATGGCATGGTACTGGCATAAAAGCAGACATATAGATCAGTAGAACGGAGCAGAGAACCCAGAGATAAATCCACACATCTACGGTAAACTCATTTTCGACAAAGTTGCCAAGAACATACGTCGGGGAAAGGACAGTCTCTTCATAAATGGTGCTGAGAAAATTGGATATCCATATGCAAAAGAATGAAACTAGATCTCTATCGCTTGCCATTTACAAAAATCAAAGAAAAATGGATTAAAGGCTGGGAGTACTGGCTCATGCCTGTGAGGCTAAGGTGGGCCAATTGCTTGAACTCAGGAGTTTGAGACCAGCCTGGGTAACATGGCAAAAACCCATCTCTATAAAAAATACAAAAATTAGCTGAGCATGGTGGTGCACACCTGTAGTTCCAGCTAATGGGGAGGCTGAGGTTGGAGGATTGCTAGAACTCAGGAAGTTGAGGCTACAGTGAGTCATGAGCATGCCATTACACTCCACTTTATAACACACTGTTTTCTACATAAGGCTAGCTACATCCCTAATCTTATTTAAGCTCCCACCTCTTTCAGACACTATCATACCCAGCCCCCCTTCCCACCCCGAGCACCCCCATGCATTCTGGAACTCATGGTCTGGTGAGTGTTGTCCAAGAATGGCTACAAACCCACATTACTATGATATTGGACTCCTACTTTCGTAGTCATTTGTTAGTTTTTTTTTTTTTTTTGAGACGGAGTCTCGCTGTGTCTCCCAGGCTGGAGTGCAGTGGCGTGATCTCGGCTCACTGCAAGCTCCGCCTCCCGGGTTCACGCCATTCTCCCGCCTCAGCCTCCCAAGTAGCTGAGACTACAGGCGCCCGCCACCACGCCCGGCTAGTTTTTTGTCTTTTTAGTAGAGACGGGGTTTCACCATGTTAGCCAGGATAGTCTCGATCTCCTGACCTCGTGATCCACCCGCCTCGGCCTCCCAAAGTGCTGGGATTACAGGCTTGAGCCACCGCGCCCGGCCCATTTGTTAGTTAACTGTAAATTTTAGAAGGTTTTTGAGTAGAGAAGTGAAACAATCCAACGTTTGGGAAGATTTTCTTGTGCAGGACTGGAGGAGGACGGGAAGGAAAATCATTGCGTGTGTGTGCGTGGGAAGTTATTACAACTATCTATCTCGAGGCATGCGAGGTAGGAGGGCCTGAATTGCCATGAAACGCAGTGACGATAAACGAAGGGACCCGTGAGAAAGGGGCAAAGAGGTGTCTCTTAATAAAATAAGCAACGGCCTGCTGTGGGAGGATTCGGGTCTCAGTACAGGCTGCCACTGTCAGCTTTGCAATATTCCTCGACCCTTTCTTCATAAGACAGGATGGCTCTACCTTGCAAGGTTACAGCATTGAGCTGGGGGACTGCGCCGGCAGTGCGCTGAGCAGCATCCTTGCGATAGGGTGAGTGTGCCAACCCTTGTTTTCTCCCTTAGAAAGAAAGAGGAGGGGTAGATAATAGCATCTTCACCCCAGTAGTTGCCGTAAGTAGTGATGCTAAGAATCCGGCACGTCGTAGGCATCAATCTCAGTCCGCCATCTCCCCTTGCTACCACGCCAGGAGGTACCCAAAGGAGACTGCCCTGACTGGCAACTCCCGCGCCGGGGTTCCCGGGCCACCCTCACGCGTTGCCTCCAGCCGCGCGCTGTTGCCAAGGCCCGGGCACCGCCCAGCTCCACTACGGACCAATGGCAGCGCGGCTTGGGCACCGCCCAGCTTCAGCGCGAGCCAATGGAGGCGCGGCGCGGGCACCGCCCTGATCCGGCGCGGGCCAATAGCGGCGTGGCCCGGCGTGGTGGCCGCCCCGGTCGGGCGGGGAGGCGGGGAGGTGGCCACTGGCTCCGCCCCGCTCCCCTCTGACCCGGTGTCTAGTCTCTCCGTCTTCCTGTTCCAAACCACGTGGACGCGTCGGGGCTGCGGGAGGCAGCCCCAGCTGCCGCCGTCGGTGTCGCAGCCACCACCACCGCCGGGGTCACGGGTCCCGCGTCTGTCCGAAGTCGCCGCACTCGGGCTGCTCAGGTCTCTGCGGAGGGCGCGCACATGGCGACTCAGGCGAACTCCCTCAGCTACGCGGGGTGCAACTTCTTGCGCCAACGTCTGGTCCTGTCTACCCTGAGCGGGCGCCCCGTCAAAATCCGAAAGATTCGGGCCAGAGACGACAACCCGGGCCTCCGAGGTAACTTGGTGTGAGCGGCGCGCGGCGTGGGCGCGGGGGCTGAGGGGAGACCGAGCTGATGCCCTGGGGGCCCGCGCGGCGTTGGTTGGGGGCTCGGCGTCCTGCGAGCGCGTCGGGGAGGGCAGGTGGTGTGTCGCCTCCAAAGCCGAAGGCGCACGAACGGTGGGGGAGGCGGGGTCGGCGCCCGAGGGGAGCGCTCAGCTGCAAGCTGCGCTCTGAGTCTACGGGGCGCTGGTAGTAAACAGCTGCACGTTTTCCAGCTTTACGTGTAGCAGCAAATCCCTGGCGTCGCCCCCTCGCTTCCCTTCAGTCCCTCTTGCCCTCGCCATAAACCTCTCAAAGGAGAAAAACAGTTTGTTGGACCAAAATATGGTGAATGAGCCGAGGGAGAGACATTGGGAGAGAAAAGTACCTCGGGTTGGTTCTCTGTCCGTCTCAAAGCAGGTCTCAGAAGCAGCTGCCCCCTTGGACACCGGCTGTTCCTGTCGCCATGATTTCTCGGCTGCCCTCACACTTGTCCTTGGGTGTGGAGAAAGAAATTTTTAAAATTCTGTTTGTTTTCAGCCGTGACTGTGATTGATGTGCGCAGGACAAGAGCTTTGAGATAGATTTTTAACAGTCATGGGCCTAATTGCCTTGACTTTAGAAAAAAGGTTGGTGACAAGCGCTAAACTGCAGGCTTCCAAGCTCACTTCTTGCTCTACAATGGTAGGTTAAAAAAAAATAGGCCCATTTAAACCGACATCTCATTAAATGGCGCCGGTTTTCAACTGGCCTTGGTTTACACCTGGCCCCCTGGAATGAGATACATGCATTTAAAAACTTCTGACTGGTGGTTATCCCAAGTTGGGCGAGTCAGTAGTCAGGTGAAAAAGGAAAAACCTGTCTGTAAATTGAAAGAGAGTGTTTGTGGTTGGTCCTGGAAGCTTCCTGGGTGGTGATGATGTGTTTTATTTTGCACTGGCTCTTGTTTTATCTGTCTGAATGCATTTTTTGGATAGTTAGATCTCTGCCTCTACTGGGTGGTGATTGGTTGCACATGAAGGGCGAAGATGCCATGCTATTGATGGAGATAGAAGTTAGGAAGGAAAGAACCAGAATATCCCAGGTACAGTGGTAAAAAACCTAGTGATGGTAGGAAAAACTTGTGTTGGTGGTTCCTGTCCTCTCTCTACTGCTCAAAAACACTGAGAAAGTTAAGGAGAGACCACAAATGGTTTATGGCACGACTTTTCCGTCAACAACTGTTCCACTTAGTTTGACCCTTGGGCAAAGTGTTTGCTTGATTGCTCTGTGGCATTCTCAGCCAGCTCTCCATCCACTTTACCCTCAGGTTAGCTCAGAGAACTTGCCACTAGCTGGATATGGTAAGAAGATGGGCTTCTACTTTGTATAAATACTAGGCATAACTTTTTTTTTTTTTTTTTTTTTTTTTTTAAGAGAAATGGAAGTATAGCCTGGAAATCTGGGCTCTCAAATAAATCTAATTCTATTTAGAGTTTTTCTCTTGACAGGTGGCCTCCAATTTAATATTTAATGTTGCAAAGTATGCTTCTCCTTCTCCTCCTCCACTATATGTGAGCATCTCTTCAAAGCATCTCACACATATGAGCTCCCATTTCTTCCAGGAACAGGGCTTGGCCACTTGGTACTTTCTTGAAAGGGTGTCAGACGCTGATACCTGAGGGAGGTAGAACTGGTTGGCAGGTGTGCTGGTGTTTTACGGGGACTGTTACTTTAGAGCATTATGTGCCTTACCTCGTTCATATACCAGGGGAAGAAAGAGACTCCTGATTATTTGTACATCCTTGTGCTGGCTTCAGGGCCTCAGAAACCTTGTAGATGTTTGTCTGCTTAATTTCTTTCTTTCTTTCTTTCTTTCTTTTTTTTGAGACAGAGTCTTACTCTGTCTCCTAGGCTGGAGTGCAGTGGTGCGATCTCAGCTCACTGGAACCTCCGCCGCCCGGGTTCAAGCAATTCTCCTGTCTCAGCCTCCTGTGTAGCTGGGATTACAGGTGCCTGCCACCATGCCCAGGTAATTTTTAGTAGAGTATTTTTAGTAGAGATGAGGTTTCACCATGTTGGCCAGGCTGGTATCAAACTGCTGACCTCAGGTGATCCACCTGCCTTGGCCTCCCAAAGTGCTAGGATTACAGGTGTGAGCCACTGCACCTGGCCTGTCTGCTTAATTTCTTACAGAGGGAACTGATAGATATGCATTTGCAGATATACATGTATATGTGTATTTGTATATGTGTACATGTAAGTGTATATACATATACGTACACACATAAATAGATGTAGTCCCTGACACATGATTTCTGGTCATAGTCAAGGGAGTCCTTGGTAGCTTGATTGAAGATGTAGCCGGAAGGCTGTGTTGCCTCTCATCTGTCCCTTTCTGCCTTTTCCTGACTCAGATTCTCAGAGTTGGAAAAAACTCAGAGCATATCCAATAAAATCTTCAGCTCTAATGCAAGAATCACATCTCTTAAAGGTGCTTGCTTAAGCATCCCTCATGGTGTGGGCTTTGGAGGGTAGGGGTGGTATGGGAGGCTTTCGGCCTCAGGAACATTTATTTAGAAAGTGTTTATTGAGCCCCAGTATGTGCAAGGCTTTGTATGGGAGCGTGTAATATGTGTGAGAAGCTGCTTGCCCCTGCTCTCATGGAGCTTGTCATCTAAGTTGGATGTTACTAAGTTTGAGTAACTTGAAATAGGAAGGATTGAGTATTGTACAGGGGCTCAGTGGAGTTCAGAGCAGACTTCCCTGAAAGTTACAAAGGAAGGCAGGTTTTCTGGGTCTGATCTGGAGAGATAGGATTGAGATGGTGGCTGCGGAAATAATTGTTTGCAAAATAAAGTTTTTTTTTTTTTTAAAGAAATTTTACTTTAGAATCGGGGGTACATGTGCATGTTTGTTACATGGATATATTGCCAACTGGTGGGGACTGGGCTTCTAGTGTACCCATTATCCAAATAGTGAACATTGTACCCAATAGGTAATTTTTCTTTTCTTTTTTTTTTTTTTGAGACGGAGTCTCGCTCTGTCGCCCAGGCTGGAGTGCAGTGGCCGGATCTCAGCTCACTGCAAGCTCCGCCTCCTGGGTTCACGCCATTCTCCTGCCTCGGCCTCCCGAGTAGCTGGGACTACAGGCGCCTGCTACCTCACCCGGCTAGTTTTTTGTATTTTTTAGTGGAGACGGGGTTTCACCATGTTAGCCCATGTTGGGATGGTCTCGATCTCCTGACCTCGTGATCCGCCCATCTCAGCCTCCCAAAGTGCTGGGATTACAGGCTTGAGCCACCGCGCCCGGCCCCAATAGGTAATTTTTCAACCTCCCTCAATCTTCCTCCTTTTTGAGTCCCCACTGTTTGTTATTTCCATGTTTATGTCCGTGTGTATCCATCATTCAGCTCCCATTTATAAGTAAGAACATGCAGTATTTGATTTTCTGTTTCTGAATTAGTTCTCTTGGGATAATGGCCTCTAACTCCGTGTTGCTGCGAAAGACATTATTTCATTCTTTTTTTCTTTGTTTTTTTTTTTTAGACAAGGTCTCACTCTGTCATGAGTGCAGTGGTGTGATCATGGCTCACTGTAGCCTCAACCTCTTGGGCTCAGGTGATCCTCTCACGTTAGCTTCCTGAGTAGCTGGGACTACAGATGTGTACCATAGCATCTGGTTGATTTTTAAAATGTTTTTCGTAGAGATGGGGTCTTGTTTATGTTGCCCAGGCTGGTCTTGAACTCCTGGACTCAAGCAGTCCACCTGCCTCAGCCTCCCAAAGTGCTGGGATTACAGGCATGCATCACCATGCCCAGCCTGATTTCGTTCTTTTTTTATGGCTGTGTAGTATTCCGTGGTGTATATATACCACATTTTCTTTATCCAGTCAACCATTGGTGGACACTTAGGTTAGTTCCATCACTTTGGTATTGTGAATAGTGCCGCAATAAACATACAAGTACAGGTGTCTTCTTTGTATAGTGATGTCTTTTCCTCTGGGTAGATACCCAGTAGTGGAATTGCTGGGTCATATGGTAGTTCTGTTTTGAGTTCTTTAAGAAATCTCCATATGAAAGAAACAGTTTTTAAGTCAAAAAGTTCTTTATTTTCTTTATTTTACTGAGGTAAAATCCTTAATTTGTCATGGTCATAATACTTGGCAATTAAGAGCTTGGGCTCAGTATTGGACCTTGGTTTGAGTACGAGTTCTGCCTTTTGCTGTTAGCTCTTGGTCCTTGGGCAAATTCTTTTAACTATTCTCTTCTGAGCCTCAGCTTTTTCACCTGTAAAGTGGGGCCAGTATTACTGACCTTACAAGGTTATTGTGAAGACTAAATGAAATAATACTTCAAAGTGTACTGAACAGTGCCTGGTACATAGGAAGAATAAATGTTAGCTGATTTTATTATTAACTTGAACCCACTTGAACCCACTGGGTATAGGTCTGCTCCCTGGCATGCCAAATCCATTCCTGCTTCTATATGGAAATTTTTCAAATATTTGAAGAGAATTATGCCTTCTGTAAAGTTCTCTTCTTAGGTCGTTGTTTCCATGTATTTGTATGTTATATGTAAAGCACAGTAGTTTTCAACCAGGGGCACTTTTGTTCAGTAGGGGACATCTGGGAGCATTTGGAGATATTTTTGGTTGTCACAGCTTGGCAGAGGGGAATGCGACTGGCCTCTAGTGGTCAGAATCCAAGGATGCTGCTAAATATCCTATAGGACAGCCCCCTACAACAAAGAATTATTGCATTCAAAATGTCAGTAGCGCTGATGTAGGAAAATCCTGGCCTACTTGACATTAGTTATTAAGCCTTTTTTTTTCCACGTGTCCCTAGTGATTAGGAATAGCAGCATGTGACACGAAGAAGACTACACAAGGATTTAGAAACAAATGAGACACAGGTCAAACTCTGACTTCAGGCAAATCAGTGAATCTCTTAAAACTGTGCCCTTCCATTGCAAAGGGGTTGTAAATACTGAAAAGGATCTGAACCCCAAAGAAGGATGGTCCCAGGATGGTGGTTATAATTGTCCAGCCACATGTATAATTTATGCTTCAGTTTTGAGGAACATGAACAATTACGTTTATCTCATTGTACTCTTCCTTTCATTGAAGAGGAAGTAAATATTTTTTTCTTGCTGCTGCTGTTTTACTCAAGGTAAAAAAGCCAACACGTAGTTAGTAAGATAGTTGGTGAAGGCGAATGTGTACTGAGGGACAGAGCTGGAAAGAGAATGTGGCCAGCTCCTGCCTGAAGGGCCTGTTCTCTTTCATTTCACAGCGTGATGGACATGGGTGTTCCTCATCAGTATTATAAAGCAGCTGTGCAAAGTGTCTCTATCTCTGGATTTCATGAGGGCTGTGTCTTGCAGGGTTCAGTTTAACAGTCTCTGTATAGTGTGAGGTCTAAATGGAAGAGAATCCCACCAGAATAATTGTTTAAAGTTGGAATAGCAGAAATAATGGACTTGAACAAGAGCAGTGGTATAGGAGTTAGGAGACAGGACTGCTACTACCCAGGATCCTGAGCAGGTCACGGAACTGAGCCTTAGTGTCTTCCCCTGTGAAACAGAGGAGTTACTTGGTCCCATGGGGGAGTGCTCCATATGGCTTAAGCAGATAAGATTCTGAAAAAGAAGAGCTAAGTGGAGTTTTAATCAAAAGGGTCCTCTAAAATGTGTTAAGGAAGCACGCCACAAAGAGGTCCTTTGAAAGGTCAAACATGTTTTGGTAAACCAATGCATTGTTCTGGGAATAAATCTGTCTGTTCCCAAATTGGATCTTTTAAAAGGAGGATGTGCCTATATTTTATTTCAGCCTGGTTTGGGACCCAGAATTCTTGATGGACAACTGGTTTTGGGGCATGGCAGATAACTGTGCTACTAACTGTAGATTGAATATGTCCTGTTAATAAGGAACATACCCTGTTGTGCCTCTTATGGCAAAGTGTGCTTCCAGGAGATGATTTTTGACTGCCCAAAATAAGACTTCTTTTTTTTTTTTTTTTTTTGACAGACAAATGCCAAGAATCCTAATGACAATTTTCAGATACAGTGTTGTTTGGAAGCTGTTGTATAAATGCCTTTTCTTTACTTTTCTTTCTCTCTCCCCCTCCCTCCCTCCCTCTCTTCTTCACCCTTCCCCCAATCCCCCTCTCTCTCCCTTTCCCCATCTGTCCCTCCCTCCGTCCCCTTCCTCTCCTTCCTCTTTTTCTCCCTTCCTCCCTCTCTTTCTCTTTCTCTTTTTTTCTTTTTCTTTTTCTTAGAGATGGGGGTCTCACTATGTTGATCAGACTGATCTCAAACTATTGGCATCCAGTGATCCTTCTGCCTCCCTGTCCCAAAGTGCTGAGATTACAGGCATGAGCCACAGTGCCTGGCCATAAGAGCTACTTCAGATGGAACTACCTACCATCTTTTTTAAAAAACCAAACTTTATTTTGAGATAATTGTAGATTCACATGCTGTTATAATAAATAATGCAGAAAGATCCTGACTGTACGGCCATCTTTTTTTCATTTAATTGCTTTTGTGCCTTTGTACAAAATCAGTTTAGCATTTTTGTGTGGATCTCTTTCTGGGTTCTCCATTTTGTTGCATTGATTTACATGTCTGTCTCTTGTCAATACCACACAGTCTTTTTTTTTTGAGATGGAGTCTTGCTCTGTTGCCGCTGGAATGCAGTGGTGTGATCTTGGCTCACTGCAGCCTCTGCCTCCCAGGTTCAAGTGATTCTCCTGTCTCAGCCTCCAGAGCAGCTGGAATTATAGGCGTGTGCCACCACGCCTGGCTATTTTTTTTTTTTTTTGTATTTATGTAGAGACAGGGTTTCACCGTGTTGGCCAGGCTGGTCTTGAACTTCTGAGCTCAAGTAATCCACCCGCCTTGGGCTGTCAAAGTGCTAGGATTACAGGTGTGAGCCACCGCTCCTGGCCAGTATATCACACAGTCTTGATTACTTACTGTAGCCATATAATGAGTCTTGAAGTTGGTTAGACTGATTCCTCCCAGTTTATTTTTCAAAATCATTTTAGTTATTCCAGTTCCTTTGCCTTTCAATATAAATTTTAGAATAATCTTATCTAATATACAAAAAAGCTTTCCAATATTTTGACAAGAACTATATTATACCTATATGTCCATTTGGGGATAATTGTCGTCTTTATTATGTTGAGGTGTTAATCCATGAACGTGATCTGTCTCTCTACTTACTTAAATCTGTTTCTTTTCCCTAGATGAAATATTATAGGTTTATTTAAAACATAATTCTCATCTTGCGATGAGAAATGTTCATTTGTTCATAAAATGTTCATTTTTCAATGTTTACAAAATGTTCATTTTTTTTTTACTTTGTAATTTACAAATATACAGAAGTAGTTTACTGAAATTTATATTACGTATTTATTACGGCAGGTAACTACATGGAAAAAAATTTTGTTCTGTCTTAAGCATACTGGGGAATAAACCATTTGACAAATTGTTGCACATCTGAAACCACAGTGCATAACAAACTTCAAAAAATGGTAAGGTTTTTTTTTGTTTGTTTGTTTGTTTTTTTTAAGACGGAGTCTCGCTCTGTCGCCCAGACTGGAGTGCAGTGGCACGATCTTGGCTCACTGCATCCTCTGCCTCCTGGGTTCACGCCATTCTCCTGCCTCAGCCTCCAGAGTAGCTGGGACTACAGGCGTCAGCCACCACGCCCAGCTAATTTTTTTATTTTTAGTAGAGACGGGGTTTCACTGTGTTAGCCAGGATGGTCTCAATCTCCTGGCCTCGTGATCCGCCTGCCTCGGCCTCCCAATGTGCTGGAATTACAGGCGTGAGCCACCACGCCTGTCTGTTTTGTTTTTTTAAGACAGGGTCTTGCTCTTTTGCACAGGCTGGGGTGCAGAGGTGTGACCTTAGCCCACTGCAACCTTGAATTCCTGGGCTCAAGCAATCCTCCTGCCTCAGCCTCCTGAGTAGCCAGGACTATAGGTGTGTACCACTACACTTGGGTATTTTTCTTTCTTTCTTTCTTTTTTTTTTTTTTTTTTTTTTTTTTTTTTTTTTTTTTTTTTTTTTTTTTTTTTCAGAGGCAGGGCTCACTGTTTTGTCCAGGCTGATCTAGGAGCTCCTGGGCTCAAGCAGTCCCCCTGAGTTGAGGGGGACTTTAGTCCTCCAAAGTGTTAGGATTACAGGTGTTGAGCCACTACATCTGACCAAAATGTTAAAGACATAAACAAGGCTTATTTACCTTACTTAGATCATAAATGTAGATCAGAAGACAAAAGTAGATTTTCCTTGTCAAAGTATGCAGCGTTTCAGAACTTTGGCTTCTTTGTTTAGTGCTTTTAGAACCAAGACTCACCAAGCACCATTATTTAGGATATTAACACACATTTTCTGTATCTGAATTTCTTCTTCTAACATCATAATAATGATTTTTAGAAGGCAAAGAGAATACAAGGTGATCTTCATGCTTATATTGTATTAAAACACAATTCGGCCGGGCGCGGTGGCTCAAGCCTGTAATCCCAGCACTTTGGGAGGCCGAGACGGGTGGATCACGAGGTCAGGAAATCGAGACCATCCTGGCTAACGCGGTGAAACCCCGTCTCTACTAAAAATACAAAAAACTAGCCGGGCGAGGTGGCGGGCGCTTGTAGTCCCAGCTACTCGGGAGGCTGAGGCAGGAGAATGGCGTAAACCCGGGAGGCGGAGCTTGCAGTGAGCTGAGATCCGGCCACTGCACTCCAGCCTGGGCGACAGAGTGAGACTCCGTCTCAAAAAAAAAAAAATAAATAAAATAAATAAATAAATAAATAAATAAATAAAACACAATTCAAGGGAATTCTAGTCTTCCCTCCCCTCAACTTAGGGATTTCATTTATACCCTTATATCCACAACTTCCAGTCACCTGCTTGGTGTTTTCTAAGTCCAGGAATATTCAAGTTGGATTTAGAATTGGAGTGATAGTAGATCCAATCACAGATCCCACCTGTTCTTTGATTTTTATCTTTTGGATTCCTAAGTTTTCTTGATTATTCACTCACAAGTTGACTTAGTTCAGCACTTGACCATGATTGTAGTGCTTCCCAGGTCGACTCCTTGTCTCACTGGAGAGACAGTGTGAAAGGTAAAAAAAAAAAAGGTACTGAATTCTCTTCTGGCAGTGTGGGTCATATCCACTGTTTGTGATTTAAAAGTGCTTCATGTGGAAGGCAAGGCAGTCTGACCTGGAAAATGCAGGGTTGCACTTCTGGCACTTAAACGGGCTGTTCCCTGTGTGTTGGCGATAGTGACTGGTCAGTTCATCTGAGAGGACAGATTTCCACTCATGGCCATCTCAGGCCCAGTGGTAAGGTTTCTCATCTGTGTAGGTTTGCAGGTGTTTCTTGAGGTGAGAGCTCAAGTTCTGGGGAACTCAGAGTCTATTTCTTTTGTTGCTGTTATATAGTTTTCAGCATACAAGTCCAGTACATGTTTTGTTAGAATTATTTGTAAATATGTTGGGGTTTTTTTTGGAGCAATTTTAAATGGTGTATCATATTTTAAATTTTAGTTTCTGTGTTCATTATTAGTATATAGAAATACCATTGGGGTTTGTGTATGTGTGTGTGTGTGTGTGTGTATGTTTATCTGGTATCTTCCAGCATTGCTGAATTTATTTAGTAGGTTTTTTTTCCCTTGTCATTTCCTTGGAATTTATTTTCTATGTAGCTGGTCATGTTTTCTACAAATAGTAACAGTTTGATTTCTTCATTTTTGATATGTATGCCTTTTATTTTCTTCTGCCTTATTGTACTGGCTAGAATTTCTAGCACCATGTTAAGTAAAATGGGTGGGAGGGAACATCCTTGCCTTGTTCCCTATCTTAGGGGGAAAGCATCCCCTTAAGTATGTTAGCTATAAATTTTATGTAGATTTTTAAAAGTCAAGTTGAGAAAGTCATCTTTTATTACAAATTTTCTAAGTTTTTTTTTTTTAAAACAATGAATGAATGTTGTATTTTGTCCAATGCTTTTTCTGCACCAATTGATGTGACCATGTGATTTTTCTTCTTCAGCCTATAAATATGGTGTATTGTCTTGATTGATATTTAAATATTGAACTAGCCCTGCATTCCTGGAATAGATTCTACTTGAGATATATATATATCACATATATGGAAGAAATGCTCTAGTAAAATAGGGATAGAGAGGGATTACTTTCTTCCAATGTGTTCATGAGGAATAGTTTTGAAGAGTTCAGATATAAAGTATATATTCTTTTCTTGTTGGGTGGAGTGCTCTATAAATATTGGTTAGATCCTATTGGTTCATAGTGGTGCTGAGTTCTTCTTTGTCCTTGCTGATTTTTCTGTCTAGTTCTATTGATTATTGAGAAAGGTGTCTCTGACAATAATTGTGAATTTGTCTCTCTTGTTCATTTCTATATATATATAGATCTATATATCAATATAGATCTATATGTCAATATAGATCTATATATATATCAATCACACATATGTGTACACATACATATATATTGCTGAATTTTATTTCCTAATATTTTGTTAAGGATTTTTGTATGTTCATGAGCAATATTGGTCTGTAGTTTTTTTTTCTGTGCTGCTTTGGTCTGGTTTTGGTATCAGGATAGCACTAGTTTAAAATCAATTGGAAAGTTTCCTGTTTTCTGAAAGAGATTGTGTAGAATTGTTTTTAATTCTTTAAATGTTTGGCAGAATTTCATATGGGCCAAGAGATTTCTTTTTTGGGAGTTTTTAGATTATGTATTTCACTTCCTGAATGTTTATAGGGCTATTCAAGTGATGTATTTTGTATATGTAAGTTGTGGTAGTTTGTGTTTTTTGAAGAAGTGGTCCATTTCATCTAACTTGTTGAATTAATATGTGTAGAGTTTACAGTATTTCCTTATTATCCTTTTGATGTCTACAGGATCTGTAGTGATATCTCCTGTTTTATTCCTGATGTTGCTAATTGTGTCTGTCTGTTGGGGGGCAGGGGTGTCTTTGTTTGTGTCATCACCTTTTTGGTCAGTCTTCCTAGATGATGTCAATTTTATTGATCTTTTTAAAGACCCAGTTCTTTGTTTCACTGGTTTTTCTATCTTGCTTTTCTGTTTTTCGTTTTATTTCTGCTCTTATTTCCTTCTTTCACTTGCTTTGAGTTTGTCTTTCTCTTTTTCTAAGTGTTTGAGGTGGATCATAGATTATTAGGAACTTTTTCTGTTTCCTAGTGTATACATTTAAAGCAATTACATTTTTGTGTCAAGATTGACTTAGCTGTATCACATAAATTTTGGTATATTTCATTTTAATTTTCATTTAGGTCAATGTAATTTTTATTTTCTTTGAAACTCTTACTCTTTGACCTTTATTTATTTATTTATTTATTTTGGAGATGGAGTTTTACTCTTGTTGTCCAGGCTGGAGTGCAATGGCGTGATCTCAGCTCACCGCAACCTCTGCCTCCCAGATTCAAGTGATTCCCCTGCCTCAGCCTCCCGAGTAGCTGGGATTACAGGCATGCACCATCATGCCTGGCTAATTTTTTATTTTTAGTAGAGACAGGGTTTCTCCATATTGGTCAGGTTGGCCTTGAACTCCTGACCTCAGGTGATCTGCCCACCTCAGCCTCCCAAAGTGCTGGGATTACAGGCGTTAGTCACAGCGCCTGGCAGCTATGGGTCATTTATAAGTGTGTTGTTTAGTTTCCATGTGTTTGGATATTTTCTGCTGTTGATTTTAATTTCATTCCATTGTGGTCAGAAAACATTCTCTGTATGATTTTGGTTCTTTTAAATTCATTGAGGTTTTTTTAATGCCCAAGATATGGTCTATCTTGGATATATAATCTGTAGACACTTAGAACAAGTATATATTCTTTTCTTGTTGGATGGAGTGCTCTATAAATGTTGATTAGATCCTATTGGTTCATAGTGGTGCTGAGTTCTTTGTCCTTGCTGATTTTTCTGTCTAGTTCTATTGATTATTGAGAAAGGGGTCTCTGACAATAATTGTAGATTTGTCTCTCTTGTTCATTTCTATCAATTTTTCTTTGCATATTTTACAGCTTTGTTTGATACATTTAGGATTGCTACATCCTCTTAGTGCTACATTGACTCTTTTCTTATATAATGTGTCACTCTGTCTCTAGTATTTTTAAATTTTTTATTATTAATTTTAAGACAGGGTCTCTCTTTCATAAACCAGGCTGGAGTGCAATGGTGCGATCTCACCTCATTGCCACCTCCACCTCCTAGGCTCAAGTGATCCTCCTGTTTCAGCTCCCCAAGTAGCTGGGACTACAGGCCACTACGCCTGGCTAATTTTTGTATTTTTTATAGGGACAGGTTTTCGCCATGTTACCCAGGCTGGTCTCCCAACTCCTGAGCTCAAGTGATCCACTTGCCTTTGCCTCCCAGTGTGCTGGGATTATAGGCGTGAGCCACTGTCTACTGGTTTTTTAGGGTGGAAGAAATGCTGTAGTAAAATAGGGATAGAGAGAGATTACTTTCTTCCAATGTGTTCATGAGGACTAGTTTTGAAGAGTTTAGATATAAATAAGAAACTTGAAAGGCAGTAAAAACAGCATAAATCAGAGAATTAGGTTGCCCTTGGTTGTGAAAATTATCACGAATTGCTTTTCGTTTTTTTGTTTGTTTTTGAGATGCTGTCTCACTCCATCGCCCAGGCTGGAGTGCAGTGGCACGATCTTGGCTCACTGCAACATCTGCCTCCTGGGTTCAAGGAATTCTCGTGCCTCAACCTCCCAAGTACCTGGGATTACAGATGTGCACCACTACACCCAGCTAATTTTTGTATTTTTGGTAAAGACGGGGTTTCACCATGTTGGCCAAGCTAGTCTCGAACTCCTGGCCTCAAGTGATCCTCAAGTGATATGCCTGCCTTGGCCTCCCAAGGTACTAGGGTTAACAGGCCTGAGCCACCGCATCCTGCCGCTTTTCGTATTTTTAAAAGTATTTTTTCTTTCAACTTGTTTTTCATTTTTTAAAATAAATCTTTACTAAACCATACTGTATACTGAGAAAGTGTGTAACCAATAAATGTACAGTTTGATGAATTATTACTGTGGACATACCCACGTAGCTATTACCCATGAAAAAAAAACAGAGTATGCCAGCCTCCTCCCATGCTTGTGCCCAGCCACACCATTCCCTCCCACTGCCAAGGTAAGCATTAAATTTTTAACACCATGGATTGACCGGGCACAGTGGCTCATGCCTGAAATCCCGGCACTTTGGGAGGCCAAGGCAGGTGGATCACCTGAGGTAGGGAGTTCAAGACCAGCCTGACCAACATGGGGAAACCCCGGCTGTACCAGAAATACGAAATAGGCGGGCGTGGTGGCGCATGCCTGTAATCCCAGCTACTAGGGAGGCTGAGGCAGGAGAATCACTTGAACCCTGGAGGTAGAGGTTGTAGTGAGCCGAGATCGTGCCACTGCACTCCAGCCTGGGCAAACAAGAGCGAAATTCTGTCTTAAAAACAAAAAAACCCACCATGGATTAGGTTTCTAAAATATTAACTATAATTTTCGTAAATGGAATCATATAGTATGTAATTGTTTGTGTGCCTGGCCTCTTTAGCTCTGTGTTTGTGACAGATCTCCGTGTTGGAGTAGCAGTAGTTTGTTGACTTTCTTTACTACGTCATGTTATTCTGATTTTAATGTGCCACAATTTAGTTTTGATGAAAATTTGGCTTGTTTCCATTTTTAACTATTAAGAACAGTGAGGTCAAGAATATTCTTGTACAGTCTTTTGGTGTACATATATATGTATTTCTCTTGCCTGAATGCTGGGTCATAGGGTGTGCCTATGTTTAGTTTTCCCAAGTGATTGTACAAAGTGGTTGTGAGTATATCTGAGGTCTTAGGTACTCTACATCCTATTCAGTGCTTGGTATTGCCAGTCTGTTTAATTTTAACCAATTTTGTAGGTGTGTTGTAGTCGTTCATTGTGGTTTTAATTTATATTCCCGTATGACTAGTGAGATTAAGCACCCTTTCTTTTGCTTTGTTTTTAATTATCACAAATAATTGTAGGCATTTAGTATTTATTGGGCACAGTGTGATATTTTGATACATGTCTACAATGTATAATGATAAAATCAGGGTAATTAGCATATCCATCACCTCAAACATTTCTTTGTGCTGAAAACATTCAAAATCTGTTCTAGCTATTTAAAAATATACACCAGCCTGGACAACATAGCAGACCCCATCTCCGCAAAAATAAAAATAAAAAATTAGCCAGGTGTGGTGGTGCACATCTATAATCCCAGCTACTCAGTAGGCTGAGGTGGGAGGATCACTTGAGCCCAGGAGTTGGAGGTTTTCAGTGAATCATGATCACACCATTGTACTGGGCAATAGAGCAAAACCATGTTTCTTAAAAAATAAAGGAAAAAAAGAAAATATGCAATAAATTATTGTTAATTACAGTCACTCTATAGTGCTATAGAACATTAGAACTTACTTCTTCTATCTACCTGTACTTTTGTATTTGTTAACCAGCCTTTGGCTATTCTTCCTTCTCCCCTCCCTTTCCCTGCCTCTAGTAACCACTGTTCTATCCTCTACTTTCTATGGGATCACCTTTTTTGCTTCCATGAGATATGTGGTATTTATCTTTCCGTGTCTGGCTTATCTTACTTAACATAATGGCCTCCAAAAGCCTCTTCATGTTGCTGCCAGTGACAGAATTTCGTGTTGTTGTTGTTGTTTTTTAATGGCTAAATAGTATTCCACTGTGTGTGTGTTTATGAATAGCGCTTCAATAAACCTAAGAGTGCAGATATCTCATTGACACTGATTTCTTTCCTTTTGGTATATACCTAGTAATGGGATTGCTGGATCATATGGTGGTTCTATTTTTAGTTTTTGAGGAATATCCATACTGTTTCCCATAATGGCTATACTAATTTACATTTCCACCAACAGTGTATGTAAGTTCCTTTTTTTGTATCCTTGCCATCATTTGTTATTTTTTGTCTTTTTGATAATTGCCATTCTAACTGGGGTGAGATGATATCTCATTGTGGCTTTGATTTATATTTCCCTGATAATTAGTGATGCTGAGCACTTTTTCATATACCTGTTGGCCATTTGTATGTGTTTTGAGGGATGTCTATTTGGCTTTTTTGCTGACTTTTAAAATTGGATTTGTATTTTTGTGTATGTGCTGTTGAGTTCCTTGTATATTCTGGTTATTAATCCCTTGTTGGTTGGATAGTTTGTATTTTTCTTTCATAGCTTCACTCCAGTGGTTTCCTTTGCTCTGCAGAAGCTTTTTAGTTTGTTGTAATCCCTTTTGCTTTTGCCTAGTTTTTCTTTTGTTGCCTATGATTTTGAGGTCTTCTCCAGAAAATATTTGCCCAGAACAAACATCCTATAATGTTTCTCTAATGTTTTCTTCTAGTAGTTTCATAGTATTGGACCTTACGTTTACGTCTTTAAGTTCATTTTTTTAAATATGATGAGTGTAGGCATCTAGTTCCTTTCTTCTGCATATGGCTGTAGTTTTCCCAGCACCATTATGTCTATTTTTAAATTTTAGAAATAGAGACAAAGTTTCACTATATTGTGCAGGCTGGTCTCAATCTCCTGGGCTCAGATGATCCTCCTGCCTCAGCCTCCTAAAAGGCTGGGATTACAGGCTTTGTAGTATATTTCAGAGGCACATAGTGTAATGCCTCTTGCTTTGTTTTTTTTTCTCAGAATTGCTTTGGCTGTTAAAGGTCTTTTGTGGCTCCATATGCATATTAGGATTTTTTTTTCTGTTTCTGTAAATAATGTCATTGGTATTTTGATAGGGATTGCATTGAATCTGTAGATAAAGATGGAATGTGTTTCAATTTTTTGTGTGTCCTCAATTTTTTTTTGACCAGGATTTTATAGTTTTCCTTTTAGAGAACTTTCACCTCCTTGGTTAAATTTATTTCTAGGTATTTTATTTTATTTTTTTGGTTATTGTAAGTGCAATTGCTTATTGATTTCTTTTTTCTGCGAATTCATTGTTAGTGTATAAAAATGTTACTGATTTTTGTGTATCGATTTTGTATCCTACAACTTTACTGAATTTGTTTATCAGTTCTAGGAGTTTATGACAGTATTTTAAGAGTTTTCTATGTATAAGATCATGTTGTCTGCAAACCGGCACAGTTTAACTTCCTCTTTCCCAATTTGGATGCTCTTTCTTTCTTTGTCTTGCCTAATTGTTTTGGCTAGGATAGGACTTCCAGTACTATGTTCAGTAGGAGCAGTGATAGTAGGCATCCTTGACTTGTTCCATATCTTAGAGGAAAAGCTTTAAAATTTCCCCCATTCAGTATGTTAGATGTGAGTTTGTCATATACGGCCTTTTTTGTGTTGAGGTGTGTTCTTTCTATACCTAACTTGTTAAGAGTTTTTGTCATGAGGGGGTTTTGAAATTAAAAAAAAATTTTTTTAGAGGTAGAGTCTGACTTTGTTGCCCAGGCTGGAGTGCAGTGATACAATCATAGTTTACTGCAACCTTGAACTCCTGGGCTCAAGCAGTCTTTCCAGCCTGGTCTCCCTACAGGTGTGTGCCACCATGCCCGGCTTTTGTATTTTTTGTAGAGATGGGGGTCTCGCTTTGTTCCCCAAGCTGGTCTCCAACTCCTGGGCACAAGCAATCTTCCTCCTTTGGCTTCCCAAAGTGTTGGGATTCTAGGCATGAGCCACAGTGCTTAGCCTCCTGTCCTTTTAAAAATTGTTTTCTGGTTGATTCGTATATCCTTTTTTTCTTCCTCTCTTATCATTGTAGTTCGATGGTTTTCTATAGTGATAAGATTTGATTTTTTTTCTCTTTGTCCTTTGTGTATTTGTTCTACCAGTGAGTTTTATACTTTTGTGTATTTTCATGATAGTGGTTATCGTTTTTTCATTTCTAGATGTAAGACCTTCTTGAGCATTTCTTGTAAGACCTGGCTAATGGTAATGAATTTCCTCAGTTTTTGCTTGTCTGGGAAAGACCTCATTTCTAAAGGACAGCTTTTTTGGGTATAGTGTTCTTGGTTGACATTTTTTTTTTTTTCCTTTCAGCATTTTGAATATATCATCTTATTCTCTCATGGTCTGTAAGGTTTCTCCAGAGAAATCTGTTTTAAGTGTAATGGGGATTTCCTTGTTAACTTGATGCTTTTTTCTCTTGCCTTTTTTAGAATTCTCTTATCTTTCACTTTTGACGGTTTAACTATAATATGCCTTGGGAAGACCCTTTTGGGTTGAATCTATTTCGGAACCTTTGAGCTTCCTGGATCTGTGTGTTCATACCTCTTATCAGACTTGGGAGGTTTTCAGCTATTTCATTTGGCAGGCTTTCTGTGCTTCCTTTTTTCTCCTCCTTCTGGAACTTTCATAACATGAACATTTGTTTGCTTAATGATTTCCTGTAAGTCTTGTAGGTGTTCTCATTTCGTTTTCATTCTCATTTCTTATTTCTTTGAGTAGGTAATTTCAAAAGACTTATCTTCAAGTTAGAGATTTGTGTCTTATGCTTGATCATGTCTGCTATTTTAGTCCTATTATATTTATTTCATTCATTGAAGTCTTAAGCTGCAGGATTTCTGTGTATTTTTAAAAAATGATTTGTATCCCTTTGTTGATTTTTTTTAACACATTGTAAATTTTAAAATTAACCCAGGAAGCATCAAATATGGCCCAGTGGGGTGGGATAGGGGTAGGTGGCTCCATCTTCATTTGGCACCATGCTGAAAGGTACAGTAGCCACTTGAAACTCGGCTTGAGGATGTTGGGCCACTGGTCTAGGGTGTCTGAGTGGTGACTTATCCTCAGGGGAAAAGTGGAGTTTTTGCTACTTGCTGCTGGAGCAAGGCACACTCCAGCCATTGTTCTAATTCCAAGATGGTGTAGCACAGGCCACAGGGAGCTGGGCACAGGGTTGACTCCTTCTCTGTGGGGAGCACAGCTATGCATACTCCAGGCAGCTTAGGCCTGTGAGGACTGTAGGATTCCTCAATGGTGAGGTCTGTAAGTGTCCAAGGTGTTGATACAGATCGCTAGGCTCCTCTTTCTTACCTCCTTGCAGAAGGGAGTAGTCCTTTTGGTTCCCAGCTGATCCTGGTTGGGAATTGGGGTGATAGAAGCTTGGCATTTCCTTCTGCTCTCTATGTGGTCATCTCGAGTTTCTTTTATAAACTCTTCTGATGCACTCTGGCACCCTTCCTCAGTTATTTGTGTTATAGTCTAGTTGTTTATTTGTTGTTTTGGCTGTCTTTTTGAGGGATTTCTAGCCGGCCATCTTGATCTGAGCACCTTTTCTTTGATGTATCGGTCAGTTGGATATCCTCTTTTATGAAGTCTCCATTCAGATATTTTGCTTATTTTTCTGTCTTTTTCTTATTTAACTGTTGATTCATTGGTATATTCTGGATATGTTAAAGGATTGCACATATCTGTGTCTTGTCTTTTGACACTTTCAGTGTAGTCTTTTGATAAATAATAGTTTATAGTTTTAATATCCAATTTATAAATCTTGTCTATCCTTTTACCATGAAGACATTCTCCGTGAACTTTAAAGCCTTCTGTTTTAAAATATAAACTCTTACATTTAACGAACTCATTTGCCATTCTTTTTAAAATAGAATTTTACTGAGGAATAGATACCGAATTTTATCAGGTGCTTTTCCTGGAATAATTAAGCCAGTTAGTTGAATTGTTTCCCCTGTTTATATAATATTATATTTAACTAATGTTGTAGTTTTCGTTGTGCTTTATCTGTAGCCCCTTTTTGGGATGCACCTTTCTTAATCACAGTAGTAATTTTTAAGAATAACATCATTTCTGAGATGTTATTTAAGATTTTTCATCTGTTCTCATTAAATGAGATTAGCTTGTAATTCAGATGGTTTTTAGTGATGTTCTTAACTATGCTACGATAGCCATCTTTACACACTCTTTTTTGTACTTTGGGTAAAATAATAATAATAATAATTATTGTATAATAATTGTATATAATAATGCACATATAGAAATAAACATACATATTTATACATACATACATAATTATGTATGTATAATTATGTATGTATATAATTATTGTATAATAATTGTATATAATAATGCACATATAGAAATAAACATACATATTTCCAAGTGAGGAGATGTCATTATTATTATTATTATTATTATTATTATTTTTGAGATGGAGTCTTGCTGTGTCGCCCAGGCTGGAATGCAGTGGTGCGATCTCAGCTCACCGCAAGCTCCGCCTCCCGGTTTCACGCCATTCTCCTGCCTCAGCCTCCCGAGTAGCTGGGACTACAGGTGCTCGCCACCACGCCTGGCCAATTTTTTTGTATTTTTAGTAGAGACAGAGTTTCACCATGTTAACCAGGATGGTCTTGATCTCCTGACCTCATAATCCGCCTGCCTTGGCCTCCCAAAGTGCTGGGATTACAGGCATGAGCCAGTGTGCTTGGCCAGTAATTATTTTTTTTATTTGAATGTTAGGGGAAAAAACTTCCAGTGACTTAATCAGTGCCCTTTTCTGTTTATTATTTGAAAAAATTTCTTGTTTTCTTTTTAGGTCTTTTTGTGTCTTTTTCATTTATCTGGTTTGTCATTTTTTACATAGCTTCCTGTCTAAATTCCAAATATATTGGTAACTAATGGAGAATCGTTTACCATAAAGCTCTTAATCTTTTTTATTAATTATATCTTTTTTATTTTATTGAGTCACATCTTATTTCCTTTTACAAATAAGTGGTTGATTTGTGTTGTATGTTCTCAATTAATTAGCTTGATTTATTTTTTCACCTTTTTTTTTTTTTTTTTTTTGAGACAGGGTCTCGCTCTCTCATCCAGGCTGCAGTGCAGTGGCTCCGTTATGACTCACTTCAGCCTCAACCTCTTGGGATCAAGGGATCCTCCTGCCTCAGCTCTCCCCTGACCATGCCCCCCTGAGTAGCTAGGACTGGGACTATAGGTGTGTGCCACCATGCCTGGCTAATTTTTGTATTTTTTGTAGAGACAAGGTTTTGTCATGTTGCCCATGCTGGTCTCGAACACCTAGGCTCAAGTGATCTGCCCGCCTCAGCCTTCCAAAGTACTGGGATTACAGGTGTGTGCCACCACACCCAACTTTATATTTTATTTTCTTTTTCTCTTCTTTTGAGATTATCACTTTACTGTTTGGCTTGTAATTTTGTGTCATTTCTAAACTCTCAGTTCATTTTGCTCTTCCTTTTCTAATATATATATATATATATATATATATATATTTTTTTTTTTTTTTTTTTGAGACAGAATTTGGCTTTTGTTGCCCGGGCTGGAGTGTAGTGGCATAATCTCAGCTCACTGCAACCTCTGCCTCCTGGGTTCAAGCTATTCTCCTGACTCAGCCTCCCAAGTAGCTGAGATTAGTTGCCTACCACCATGCCCAGCTAATTTTTGTATTTTTAGTAGAGACCGGGTTTCACCATGTTGACCAGGCTGGTCTTGAACTCCTGACCTCAGGTGATCCACCTGCCTCAGCCTCCCATAGTGCTGGGATTACAGGCGTGAGCCACCGCACCCAGGCCCAATGTCTAAGGTTTTTAAAGTGATAAATTTTTCTTTGGTAGAGTCTCATATATTCTGATGAAATTTTTATTTCTATGTAAGATGTTTTATTATGTTCTGCAATTTTTTTTTCTTGACCTCAGTATAATTTAGGAAAGATATTTGGTTCTTTACATTAAAATTTTTTTATCACATTGTATATAATAATGCACATATAGAAATAAACATACATATTTCCAAGTGAGGAGATGTCTTAATTTATTCTGGGAATTGAGTATTTGTTTGTAATGTCTACCTCTTTGGATTTAATGAGGAAAGTAATGACTCCTAATTTTGCACGTTAACAGTTCACTGTCTTGTCTTCTGGTTATTCCCTAAAAAAATTGAAATCGGGCCAGGCATAGTGGCTCATGCCTGTGATCCCAGCACTTTGGGAGGCCGAGGCGGGCGGATCACGAGATCAGGAGATCAAGACCATCCTGGCTAACACAGTGAAACCCCGTGTCTACTAAAAATACAAAACATTAGCTGGGCGTGTTGGCCGGCATCTGTAGTCCCAGCTACTCGGGAGGCTGAGGCAGGAGAATGGTGTGAACCCGGGAGGTAGAGCTTGCAGTGAGCCGAGATCATGCCACTGTACTCCAGCCTGGGCAACAGAGCAAGATTCCGTCTCAAGAAAAAAAAAAAAAAAAAAAAAAGCTTTCTTAGGGGTACATAGTATTATAAAGATCTGTCATAGGCCATTCAATGCAAACAGTTTTGTTGGCTATTTAAATCATGTTGCAGTACCTTTGTTTTTTTTAATTTAAATTTTATGTATTTTAAGAAGTATGCACATGGCACAAAATTCAAAGGGAATAAAAAGGTTTGTAGAGCAGGGTTCCTCAACCCCAGACAGGGCAGGATTGGTGGAATGGTTGAAGAATGGAACTGTTCCACCTCAGATCATCAGACGTTAGAGTTTCATAAGGAGCCAGCAGCCTCGATCCCTCGCATGTGCAGTTCACAATAGGGTTCACAGTCCTATGAGGATCCAATGCCATCACTGATCTGATCTACGAAACTGGTTCCTGGTGCCAAAAGGTTGGAGACTGCTGGTTTAGAGAATCTTTGAAGCAAACAGTGTTACTAGTATGTTGTTGTTGTTTTTTTTTTCCCCAGGCTTTTTCTTTTTCATAAATAAGCAAATATATATACATATATGTACACTTGTTCTTTTTCCGCAGAAATGGTCACTGTCAGTGTACACTATCTGGTGATGGAACATTAAAAACACAGACTTTGCTCATGCCTGTATTCCCAGCACTTTGGGAGGTCGAGGTGGGGTGGATCATGAGGTCAGGAGATCGAGACCAGCCTGGCCAACACGGTGAAACCCCGTCTCTACTAAAAATACAAAAATTAGCTGGGCATGGTGTCACACGCCTGTAGTCCCAGCTACTGGGGAGGCTGAGGCAGGATAATCACTTGAACCCAGGAGGCGGAGGTTGCAGTGAGCCAGGATCGCGCCACTGCACTCCAGCTTGGGCAACAGAGCGAGACTCCATCTCAAAAAAAACAAAACAAAACAAAACACAGACTTTACCAACTTTACCACTACTCAATAGAACCGTGTAATACAACTGCACTTGTGCCCACTAAATTTGTACAAATTAAAAAATGCATAAGACATAAAAGTAGTGCATAAGAGATTGTAAAATGAACATCTGTGTGACCCCCAACCACAAAAAGAAATATAAGTTTGCCAACATCTCTACATCTTTTAGCCATTCACAGCTCCTTGCCATGCCTTTTGTGGTAGCCACTATCCTCACCATTATAGCATTGACTTTGATTCTCTTTATAGTTTTATAACCTAATTATGTATTCATAAACAGTGTAGTAAAATTGTGCTTGTTTTTGGATCTTTTCCCTGAACGCTTTTAGATACCTGAAATCTTGTAGCCCCAGGAGCAGTCTTGAAGAAGAGGAGTCAGCAGGGTCTGTGGGAGGTGAATGGGCAAGGAATTCTACACAGGTTGGCCTAGTGAAGTTTGGGGACTTCGATCTCACCATTATTAGGTGGACTTGAGATCTTTTCTTGTACCAGGTGATGGAGCCATATCTTCACAGTTGCCAGGGCTCCAGAACTAGCTCTGAGTCTACTTCTTTGAAGTGCTGCTTCTGCAGCACATGTTTGCCATGATCAGGGATGGTCCTGCCTGGAGTTCTCTTTATGCCCATTCTCTTTCTACTTTGGTTCTGGGGGGCATTTCTGGTTTTGTTTGTGTGTAAGAGCCCCTGTGGATTGCAAAAAACAAAATCTAAAAAGTAAAGTCATGGTTTCTTTTTTCTTTTCTAATTTGTAAAATCTATGGGGTTTAATCTTAGGCTTTATTTGTAGATGCTTGTTCCTCTATCCCATTTAGGCACTTAGAAAGTTTGAACAAATCAAGGGCTTTCCTGTTTTCTGCAGAGCACCTTAGATTTTCTATAAACCTAAGTAGAAAGTGGCATTGTGGTAGAGATTGTGCCTGATTTGTAAAGAATGTTAAAAAGATCATAGAAATAATTTCTAATTGAATTTCATCGTTCAGATACTTTCAAACTCCTGTGATGCTACTTACATCACAACCTATTACACATACACATATGTGTAAAACAGACTAAAGTTTCATAAACAGCATCCTTAGTATATACAGTTATTCCAATGTAGTTTATTCTGTTGTATTTTTATTTTTTAAAAAATGTTGATTAGGGATCCATTAAATTAACTATAAGGTCCTTCAAGAGATCAGTGCCTATAGTTGAAGGTGCCATGATTTTCTAGAGGAAGAGATTGGCTCCAAGGAATTAAACTGAACAGAGGCAAACTAGTGTCATGGTGTGGCTGAGTGTGGAACCTTTAGGTTCTGTGCAGTGGCATACGCCTGTAATCCCAGCGTTTGTGAGGCCAAAGTAGGAGGATCACTTGAGGCCAGGAGTTTGAAACCAACCTGGGTAACATAGCGAGATCCTATTTCTTTAAAAAAAAAAAAAAAGAGAGAGAGAGAGAGAGCATGGACTTTGGAGAAGGACAGACTTGGGCTCAAATCCTGGTTTTGCCACTTGCTGGTCACATGATCAGGGCAATCTGTTTGGCATTCTTGGGTCTCAGTGTCATTTGACTAGGGCAATCTAGTTGGCATTCTTGGATCCTAGCCTTCTGTAAAATTAAAATGGCATCTTAATCCATTTTGTGTTGCTATAACAATGTCACAGGCACAGACTGGGTAATTTATAAAAGAAAAGAAATTTATCACAGTCTGGAAGCCAGGAAATCCAATATCAAGGTGCTAGTATCTGGCAAGGGCCTTCTTGCCACAGCTTCCCATGGCAGAAAGTGGAAGAGCAAGAGAGGGACAGCGAGCGTGACTGAGAGAGCTAGACTCATTTCCCCCCGCCCTCCAGAGATGGGCATCTCACTATGTTGTCCAGGCTGGCTTTCAACTCCTGGTCACAAGCAATCCTCCCACCTCAGCCTCCTGAGTGGCCAGGACTATAGATACTGCACCCCTAGCGGGACTCATTTTTATAACAGCCCACTCACGTGATATAATAATAAGTCCACTCCTGTGATAATGGCATTCATCTATTCATGAGGCCAGAACCCTTGCGGCTTAATCACCCTTTAATGTCCCATCTCTTAATATAGTCATAATGATAGTTCAGTTTCAACATGAATTTTGGAGGGAATATTCAAACCATAGCAAATAGGAATGACACTCCGTGCCTCAGGGATGTGAGGATTAAATGAAAGAATATCTAGTGTAAAGTAAGCATGCAACACACAGCAGCTTTGTTAACCATTGTTATTTGTTTCAGGATTTAATGGAGTTTCTCTGATTTCTAGCCCAATGTCCTTTGTACAAATTGCAGAATCCATTATGACAAGAGTTATGGGACAGTGTTAAGTAACAGACTAGGTGGATGGGAATTGCTTGGTCGATCCACTCACCCTTTGGGATCAGTTTAGGTGACTGCTGGACTGTGTGTCCATAAACTCTGCTGGTTTATTACAGGAGTGAGAATTGTCTAAAAGTGTCAGGCAGTCACAATGTCTTCAGTGGCAGAAGAGTTGGTCTTTCTGTCCTTGTTCATGGGCAGGAAGTTAAAACTAAGGGGTGTGTTTGTGTGTAAGATTAGCTCAGGGGAAGGAAGGCTAGAGGAGTCTTCACTTCTCCTCCCATAATCTTACATTTAATATCTATTCTCTTCCTTTCCCTTTCTTTTTTCCTCTCCCCCTCTCTTTCTCTTTTAAAGAATAACGAGCTTTTGCCCAGGCTTGGTGGCTCATGACTGTAATCTCAGCACTTTGGGAGGCTGAGGTGGGAGAAATGTTTGAGGCCAGGAGTTCAAGACCAGCCCGGTCAATATAATGAGACCCCATCTCTACAAATATAAGAAATTAGCCAGGAGTGGTGGTGCACACCTGTGGTCCCAGCTACTTGGGAGGCTGAGGCAGGAGGATCCTTTGAGGCCAGGAGTTCCAGGTTACAGTGAGCCGTGATCATGCCACTACACTCCAGTTTGGGCAACAAACCCTGTCTCTTAAAAATAAACTTTTAATATAAAATTAAATTTATATAAAATCCAATCATTAAGATAAAAACATTTACTAACATTTCACCTTTTTTCTTCCAGTCTTTTCTCATGCACTAAAAAAAAGATGGCAGTAATACTATACATTCAAACACCCTTTTAATAAAATAAAAAACTGAACTGGTTAGATAGTTATAAATCAGTAAGATGGTAGAGGAAGGGAAAAGAGAGGGACACTTTGCTGAAAGGCAGAGATAGTGATCTCTTACTGTCTCTGAGACTGAAGGGTGGTCCTCAATTTAATCTTTCCTTCCAGGCATTCTGGAGCAGGGAAGAATCTGACTTTAAAATTGTTCCCTACCTTCTACTGTTACCCCGTTATTTGACATGCCCTCCTGAGTTCAGAAGAATAGGTCTCAAGGGTTTTATGCTGCCGATATTAATATCCCATTAGATTGCTGGTAGAGCTGCTATTTTGTGTGTGTGTGTGTGTGTGTGTGTGTGTGTGTGTGTGTGCGCGCGCGCGCGCGCGCGCAGTGCGAAAGCTGAATTGTTTCTGAGTTCTACTAAACATGTATGTACCAGTCAGTGCTTTTCAACTGCCTGAGGTTCCTCAACCCGTGAACCTACCCAGTCCTTTAGGAAAGCGTAGGTGTGATGCAGGAAGTAACCTGCCATCTGCCATAGTACCTGAATCAGGCGTGTGCTCTGAAAATGTTGACCTGACATGAGGCCAGTCTGTCTTCTCTTTTCTTCACAGATTTTTTTTTCTCTTCACAGATTTCGAAGCCAGCTTCATAAGACTGTTGGATAAAATAACAAATGGTTCTCGAATTGAAATAAACCAAACAGGTAAGCTCCTTTTAGATTCCTAAAAGCACTTCCGTGCACTAAAGCATTCCTGTTTCTCCCTCTTTTTTTTCTTTTCTTTTTTTTTTTTCTAGTCAGTCTCTGCTTATCCATCTCACTCTTTTTAATGGTATAAATATTATGTTTAAAACTTCACTAATCACTTTGTATTATATAAATCACCATTAAATTAGAATTTTGGGGGGACTTATATGAGGAACTCACCGTATAACTTTGGAGTTATATGAGGAAGCTGTGAATGTAGATCATAATAAAAGCATATCATTCTAGATCATTAAAAAAAAATACCGTGTTCCTATGGAAAGACCCAGTTACCTCTCTATGATATGATTTTCCAAAGATGTACATGAAGTCTCCCAATTTGAAGGGCATACATTTGATTTAAGGAAGTTAGAAGACAGAAAATTTCAGATCCATAAGCAAGTCCCTCCTCTTTTTTTTTTAGCAATAAATATTTTATACATAATGTTTACATGAAACTTTCTGAAGTCCATTTATTATATTATCACATTTTCAACCAACTCTATGAGGTAGTTTATGGGCTGAATTCTATTTATTTTAAAATTTTGTTTGTTAAAATAAGTTCACGCGAGTATATGCAAAAGATGTGAACATACCTTCACTTCTTTCCTCTTCCATTCCGCTCTCCAGGGGTAGCCACTGTCACAGCATTTGCTTACATGGACATTTGCATAATGCAGACCATCAACAGCATCATTCTCTTCATATTGTTCTTCAGCCAGCATTTTTTTTTTTTTTTTTTTTTTGCTAGTACAAATGTCTCAGAGAACTTGCCCTGCCAGCACATGCAGGTTTTCCTCAATATTTCTGTATAGTATTCCATTGTATGGATGCATGATAATTTATTTAACTACTCCCCACTGATAAACATTTAGGTTGTTTCTAGCTTTTAGTTTTTCTATTAGAAACTTGTGTCTACACTGTATGGAAAACCGTGGCAAACATCCTTTGGCTGACTCCATTAACTCTGTACCTTTCCACACGCATTCCACAAATCTCTGATCTTTTCCCTATCTTGGCTCTCTTAAGGCAAGCTCAGGTTCATATTTGGTCCTGGACCACGTGAGATATTCTGATCTATTGCTGCATTCAGCCGTATCTTATAGAGAACAGGTTTTGGGAATGAGGTGCTCACATGTCTTTTGCCAGCTATGAGTCCCTTAATTTCCTTTAGCTTGTTTGCTTTGAAATTGCTGGAGGTTTTTTCAGTAACTTTTTTGGTGATCTGGAAGACAGATATTTCTATTCTTTTTTTTGTGTGTGTGTGAGGTAGAGTCTTGCTCTGTCACCTAGGCTAGAGTGCAGTGGTGCGATCTTGGCACACTGCAACTTCTGCCTCCCAGGTTCAAGCAATTCTCCTGCCTCAGCCTCCCTAGTAGCTGGAATTACAGGTGCCTGCCACCATGCCTGGCTAATTTTTTTTTTTTTTTTGTATTTTTTAGTAGAGACAGGGTTTCACCGCTTTGGTCAGGCTGGTCTCAAACCCCTGATGTCAGGTGATCCATCCACCTCAGCCTTCCAAAGTGCTGGGATTACAGGCATGAGCCACAGCGCCTGGCCCAATTCTCTTCTTTTCTAGTCATATCTGCAATGTAGATTGAGGAGTAAGACATTTACGTGATTCTGCTCCCACTACATGTCCTTTTAATTTTCCCCATCAGAGTAGTAAAAGCCTTCATTTTGATAATCTGGCAAGTTTCTCATTTGGTTAATTTGTATAAATAAACATACAGATTTGAAGGATGTAGTGAATATATAGTCTTTTTTTTTGTTTTTTTGATCTAAAGAATGGTTTTGTGACCCTTACAACTATTTCAAATAACGGACCCAGAATCCATTTGAGAAGTGTTCATTACTTTGATAAGAATATGGTCCTGATTGTGATTGTTTGGATTATAGTAAAGCCTAAATTTATTTTATGAAAGTCCCAAGAACTTTTTCCCATTTAAGTGACTGAACATGCCTCCTTCCTCTAATGTTAAATATATTTTTGGTAAATTGTGCCAGAGGGCATTGCAAAATATTTTGTGCAGCAGAAATACCCTGTTCCACCATTTATGTCCTCCTAGATCATTTACAATTTTTTACATTGATATGTAAATCTAGTAAGAAGCTTTTTAGATAGCCAGGCATGGTGGTTGATGCCTGTAATCCCAGCACTTTGGGAAGCTGAGATGGGCGTAAGAAGCTTTTTGGATAGCCAGGCACGGTGATTCATGTGTGTAATCTCAGCACTTTGGGAAGCTGAGCCTAGGAGTTCAAGACTAGCCTGGGCAACATAGTGAGACCCTTTCTCAAAAAAAAAAAAAAAAAGATCAGCTGAGCGTGGTGGCATGTGCCTAGGGTCCCAGCACTTTGGGAGGCTGAGGTGGGAGGATCACTTGAGCCCAAGAGTTCAAGACCATCCTGGGCAACGTAGTGAGACCCTTTCTCTTAAAAAAAAAAAAAAAGAAAGAAAGAAAAAGAAAAAAGAATTAGCTGGGCATGGTCCCAGCTACTCTGGAGGCTGAGGTGGGAGGATTGCTTGGGCTCTGGAAGTCGAGCTGCAGCAAGCTGTGATCATGCCACTGTACTCCAGCTTAGGGGATAGGGCAAGACCCTGTCTCAAAACAAAGCTTTTTGAATGATATGATTTTGTGAAAAGTGAATAAAGATAGTAGTTTCCACTAAAGCCATAACATATTAGGCATTTCCATGTATCAATATTAAATTAAATGAGCTACTATTAATGGCATTGAATGCCATAAAGTACTTGCCTTTTCTTGGCATCATGTTTGGTGAATGAGGTGTATGAGAAATCTCATTTCAGCAGCCCTGGAGGGTGCTGGTTGCTGGTGTGATGATTTAAGCACATCATTTGTAATTCCCCTCTGTTGTCAGCCTAGTGTGCTGTTGGGACACTAGGGTGCTTATTAGGATCTCTATTCTATGCCCTGCCATGACTTTGGCAACTCAGATGGCTTAGGGAGGGGCTTAATTTATTACTGATTATTAAATTACATTCACAGTTTATTATTGTTACAGGGGCTTGACAATAGTGAGTCAGCTTTTGGAGTGAAGTGTGGGCTCTTAGCAATGGCATTTCAGGCACTCTTGGATGCCCTTGTCAGACTTTCCCCTTGGAACTCACTGCCTTCATTACCTTTGTGACATTTTAGTTTTTTTCCTGCTGAATGTGGCTCTTTTTCTTCTGGTTTAAGGAACAACCTTATATTATCAGCCTGGCCTCCTGTATGGTGGATCTGTGGAACATGACTGTAGCGTCCTTCGTGGCATTGGCTATTACCTGGAGAGTCTTCTTTGCTTGGCTCCATTTATGAAGCACCCGTTAAAAATAGTTCTACGAGGAGTGACCAATGATCAGGTTGACCCTTCAGTGAGTATTGAGAACAAACCGTGGTGTGGTTTTTGTTTTGTCTCTTGTCACAACCCGACTTGTGAGACAAAAGTTCCTCATAAAGCAGTTTTATTTCAAATGTATATTCTTTTTGTTATTTACCTTGAGATTTAGAGGTTAATCACTCCAGGATGCAGATGAACCAAAACTTAGGGTCATCAAATTCAGGACTATTGTTAACAGTTACCCAGGCGCCTTTTGTTGTTATCTAAGAACCTTCAAAACAGTTGCTTGCAGTCATAGTGGACATGAACTATAGTTCTGTTGGCTGTAGTATGTCAGAGTGGAGTTTTTGTAAGGTCCTGTGGTAGCTGAGGCTAGAGGGCAGCCTATCAAATTTTGGGCAGGAGATCATAGTTCCTTGGCATTGCTACAGCATAATCTTGACTTACCCAGGCTTCAATCATAAACTCAAGGGCTTTTGTTTTCTGAGAAGAGTTTGCAGATAGAAAAAGGGCATAAAGTCAGGAAAGGAATGTGTGAGATTTGGTAGTTTGTGGGTGTCAGCAAGCTTTTCATTTTTATTTTATTTTTTTCACCAAGAGCCATGCCAGAGCAAACTTTTTATTAAACATGCTAATTTTTCTGCAGATATGGAGAGAATGGTTTAATATCAAGCAAAACTTTTTATTATGATCACAACTGTCTTCGTGCCATTCTAGGATGGTGTGTGTGTGTGTGTGTGTGTGTGTGTGTGTGTATGTCAGAGAGATACAGAGAGATTAGAGAAGTCTAGAGAAGTCCTGTCCAGGCCTTCCTCCCTTGTAGGGAGGCGTGGATTCCCTGCTTTTGGATGCTCTGCTGTCAGAGAAGATACCTTAAAACTGATGGCCATGATGCAAAGTCCAGACAGAGGTAGTATGCTTGTCTTTACCATTACAGGCCAAGACCAATGAATGGGTAGCTTCTGAGGCAGAATGTGAATTATGTAGCTTTTCTACTCAGGGAGGACCAATGAGGTGATGCTGTGAGCCCCAAAGTAGAGACTGCTGGTATTCACCAAGATACCTACTAGGGTATAAACGTTGTTAATATGTTCTTAGGCAATAAAAACTTATTCTTCAATTCTTGGAAATTTAGCTGCATAAACTCTTTTTCCTGGGATACTGAGTATAGTACAAGATCTGGAATTCTTAAGCTGTAAAGGAATGTTGCGTAAACTCTTTAGAATATTTAATTAAGTGTTTTTTTATTTTTATTTTTTGCATTTTCTAGAAGACTATAGGAAATGAGTTCTTTGCATAAAAGAATGAGAAGAGGTATAAATACCTTTAGGTTGGAAGAGGGGAAGGTGCCTCAAACAGTGGGAAAAGGCCCTGAAGTATACAGCAGTGTGTGTATCCGTTTTGTACTTTTTTTCTACACTTGCTAATTATCTTAAAAGCTTTTCTCACTGGCAATATTTTAAAAATTTTATATGCTAACATTGACAAAAGATCAGTTGATGAATTTCTCAGAAGTGGTACCCAAAAATCTGTTTTCTTATGCTGTAGGAGTATCTGCTTTTGCCAGCTGCATGACTAAAATGACCTTGGTTGGTATCTGACTCCAGGCCAGAGTAAAATAAATATACCTAATCCTGAATAAAAAGTGACTTCTTCAGCTCATTCCATGGCTCCTTCATTTCTAGCTTCTTCTTTTCTGTGTGGTTTCCTCATTAGTTCATGTCTGCATCTACTCTGCATACAAGGATGAAATGAGTGATTCAGTCCTTAACAAACTCCTAGTCTCTTGGGGTGGACAGCTGGGAACTCATTTAGGGAGATTACAAGGATGAATACCCTTGGGCTCTGATAGAGGTAGAAGCAAAGTGCTTAGTGTCAGAAAGGGTTTCTTGAGGAGGGAAAATCAGAGTCAGCCTGGGTTTTAGGAAGGTAATTCTGGAGGTTGAGTGAAAGATGAATGGAGAGGTGATAGACTAGCTTGGGCATTATGGAGATGGAAGGAGAAAGGAAGGAGCAGATAGGACAACTAATTGGAGGTGGAATGAGAGGAAGGGGCCATAGATGACTTCACAATTTCTGTCCTGGTTGCTATAAAGGATCATGATCATAAAGATCATTCCCATTTGACAAAGGGAAGAGGAAAATTGCAGTAGGATAATGGGTGATGCTTTTTATTGTGGTCCTGTTCCCTGGGATGTTGGCGGCCTGACCATATAAGGATTTCCAGTTGGCAGTTAGAAATTATTGTCTGGAGCCTCGGAGACAGGTCATCAGAATCTTACCTGCTGATACTTAAGCCTCTAGGAATATGAGATTGATTAGGCTGAGGCTGAACACTGGTGGGTTTGGCTGAATTCATCTTTCACGTGTTTTTCCTTTGACATGTACAGTGTGGCAGTGGTGGCGGCGGTGGTGGTGGTTGTTGGTGGTGTGTGTATGTATCTGGATTGATTGTTCATGTTTGAAACTCCAGATTTTACATTATAATAGGGCAGTGTGACAATACTGAATGGTGGTTCCTCCACGACAGCCATCAGTTGGAGGTGAGTAGCAGCTGCCTTTTTTGGATAAAGTGTGAGCTTTCAGCTGGACACAGGTCACAGCCGACCTCATCATTCATTTAAGCTTCCTCTCTGCCCTCTATGGGCATTAGAGTTTCTGCCCCATGGTCCAAGGGACTGAGAATGGAAGAAGGAGAAATGAATGTTTAAGGTGTGAGTGGGAGAAGAGGAGCTAGAGATGGAGTGACTGTGAAGATAGAAGTATTTGGAGAAGCCAAGCAGGAATCAAGTTCTAAGAAGTCAGGGATAATCCACATAATCACTCTTTGCCGGAGTTGAGTCAGATTCAGCAGTGAGACATTTTTATTGACCTTTGAGAGAACAATATCATTGGAGTATAAGGACAGGAACAGACTGAGGAACGAGTAGGAACTAGAGCTATTGGAAAGTTAGGAGATTCTTCCAGAAGTTCTTTTTTTTTTTTTGAGATGGAGTCTCGCTGTGTCGCCCAGGCTGGAGTGCAGTGGCGAGATCTCAGCTCATTGCAAGCTCCGCCTCCCGGGTTTTTATGCCATTCTCCTGCCTCAGCCTCCCGAGTAGCTGGGACTACAGGCGCCCACCACCTCGCCTGGCTAGTTTTTTGTATTTTTTAGTAGAGACGGGGTTTCACCGTGTTAGCCAGGATGGTCTCGAACTCCTGACCTCGTGATCCGCCTGCCTCGGCCTCCCAAAGTGCTGGGATTACAGGCTTGAGACACCGCGCCCGGCCCCAGAAGTTCTTAAGAGCGGAGGTTGGGAATTTTTTTTAGGCTAGGGGAAGTTTGAACTTGCTTGTAGGCTGAGGAGAAGCTGTGATGGAAAAGAAAAGAATTCAAAGAGCGGAGAGTCCTTGCCGAAGTCCAGAGGGGATAAGGATTGAAAACAGAGGTGATGGAATGAGCCTTATGAAAAGGAAGAAGACATTTTTTCCTTAGTGGCAAGAGAATAGAAAGTGGGGAGAAATTTTAAAGAGAAGAAAAGTTTTAGGAGGTCTCCTGACTCTTAGTGGTGTGGCACCAGAGCTCCCAGTAATTATTTATTGGTGCCAACAAGCTGCTCCAATGGTGGGTGAAGATTCCATTCTTTTCCACTTCCCTCTTAGAGAAGAAAAAGAAGTACAATAATATCTACCGTGTACTGGGCATTATTCTAGGTGTACATATGTATGTATGTGTATATCCATATTTAATTCTTCTACCAACCCAGTGAGGCGGGTGTTTCAGACAAGGTAACTGGAGAGCAGTTTTCTCCCCCGCCCTCCCCCCTTTTTTTAAGCATAGATTGATTACATGTTTACCTTTTGATTGATTGACTGCACTGTAATATTAATGCCTTTGCCCTGAGCTGCCACTTAGGTGAGATCTTTGCCTTTTCTCTCTGACCTCAGAGTGGACCAATCAGTTTCCCTTAAGCAGAACTTGCAGGCCACCATCACTCTGCTAAAACTAGAATGTGCAAAGCTGCAGGAGACTGTAGAGTGTTCAGCCCCACCTCTCATTTTACACAGGAGGAAACTGAGGCCCAGGAGACAGGGAAGTGTCTAGGGTCTCACAGCCAGTGAGAGGCAGAGTAGGTCCCAAGCCCTTATCTGCTTTTCCTGCTCTTGTCCCACTGCACCAAGTTGGTTGTCCTCCATGTCAGATGGAGAGTGATAAGGGGACAGGACTACACCTGGAGTTACCCTTGGGCTTCTGGCTGAACTAAGTAAATTTGGCTTCACCTTTTGTGACTCAAGGTATAGGAAGGATGAGCCAGAAGAAAGGCTGTGTTTTTTCACCTTTTTTTCCCCTCAGGAGAGCCGGTGGCTGGCCAGAGTAACTGCAGTAAAAGCATCTCCTGCTTTTTCAGAATCTGACTTGGCCTTCTCCCCAGCTGCCCTTAAGCCTCAGCTGTATTCTTCTTTATCTGGCAATGCTAAATGCATATATTAAGTTTTTGAGTGTGCTTAGCTTTATTTTTTTATTTTTAGAGACAGGGTCTCACTGTGTCTCCCAGGCTGGAGTGCAGTGGCATGATCATAGCTCACTGAAGTCTTAAAGCCCTGGGCTCAAGTGATCCTCCCACCAGCCTCTCAAGTAGCTAGGGCCACAGGTGTGCACCATGCCCAGCTAATTTTTTTAGTAGAGATGAGGTCTTACTATGTTGCTCAGGCTGTAGCTTTAATATTTAAAATTAGCTAATCTTTAATGGTTTTCCTAGTTTCCCTTGCCCCACCTGATCCATTCTAAGCATGTTCTTAGGCCTCACAGGTCATTCCTACATCTGGTAATTTTCTGATATCACAATATTTAGTTCCGGCTTCTTAGCCTATTAGAGTTGGTTGCAACTTGGAGGTAGCTGGGCTTGAGCCCCTTGCCTTAGAGATAAGGAAATTCAGATAGTTGTGATTTTCTTGTCTGAGGCAACATAGCTAATTAGAAGCAGAGCTGGAACCAGGACTAGGGCTTTTCCTATGCCTTCTATGTGGTGCCCACCCTCACAGGTCCAGCTGACAGGTCCAAGAAGGGAACAAGTAATGGAGTAATTTTCTTTCCCATGTAGCAGTTGAGGCAGCATTTGCCAACTCGTTAGATAACAGTACGTGATTTGAATGTCATCTTTATACCCTTATCAGGAATCCACAAATGGATCAGAAAGACCCCAGACTTCCTAGGAGCTCTGAATGCAGGAGGAGATAACAGTAACACGTGGCAAAGTTTTGCCATTAACTGTGGATGTTGTAATTGTAGTTTTGAGTTTGTGCTGCTTCCTGTAGTTTGAGGCTATCATCACCCTCACTCCCCAACTCCCATGTAAAACCATCACCTTCCCTTTAGCTGCTTGTGTGGTACTCATCATTGGCATTCTTAGGTGAGCTGCTGAATAGTTCATTTGGTTTGCTTTGACTCGGAATGCTACCAGCTCTAAACATTAAATAACCATACTGGACAAATGTTAATGAAAATATTATTTTCTTCTGTAGCATTTATATCTATAAGAATGAGTAGGGTTCTCCAGGCTGGGCGTGGTGGCTCACACCTGTAATCCCAGCACTTTGGGAGGTTGAGGTGGGCAGATCACAAGGTCAAGAGATCGAGACCATCCTGGCCAACATGGTGAAACCCCATCTCTACTAAAAATACAAAAATTAGCTGGGTGTGGTGGCGTGCACCTGTAGTCCCAGCTACTCGGGAGGCTGAGCAGGAGAATTGCTTGAACCTGGGAGGCAGAAGTTGCAGTGAGCCGAGATCACATTGCTGCATTCCAACCTGGCGACAGAGCAAGACTCCATCTCAAAAAAAAAAAAAAAAAAAAAAAATGAGTAGGGGTCTCCATCCATTTGTTTTCTACAACAGTCCAGTCTCTCCATGCATTTTGTATTATGCCTCTGACGCTCATGATGACTGTAAGGTAGGTCTCCATGTCATAAATGAGGAAAGTGCAGTTCAGAGAAGCCCAGTGGCCTGTGAAATCAGTGTTGCTTAGGCAGAGCCAGCCCACTCTCTCAGTTGTATGCCAGCATCCTTTCTGTTTACCACACTGCATCATCTACCTGGTTGCTAAGCCTCACTTGTTTTTTTGACTCTTCTATTCTGCCAAAGGTTTAATTAAACTTTTCTTTTCTGAAATAATTTCATAGGTTGATGTTCTTAAGGCGACAGCACTCCCTTTGTTGAAACAATTTGGGATTGATGGTGAATCATTTGAACTGAAGGTAAGAATGTTTGAACTGTTGACCATATGTTCCTGTGGAGAACATTTTCCCACTGACTCATTGGAAGAGCTGTGTGACTCAGTGTATGTGTGTCACATTTGAGGTTACCAGTTATCAGAAGACTCACAGGGCTCATGAAGTAAACGCTACAGACTTAGAACTGCAAGGGACCCTTTAGTAATAACAATCGTAGCTGACAGTTCTGTTGCACTTACTTTGCGGTAGGGGCTGTTCTAAGCAGTTTACAAAGACTAACTCCTTTTCTCCTCGCAACAGCTCCACCCATGTCCCTCAGCTAGCAAGCAGTGGAGAATAGATTTGGGCCATATTGGCTTTCTGATCTAAATGATCTGGATATAATTTATGTTCAGGGGCTCCCAGCCTGGATGTCCCTGAGAATTTTCAGTATTTCCAAAATCTAGTAGAAGTAGTTTAAGCATCTGTATATTGTTGAATTATATCAGTCCAATGAGGTAAACCATTTAGCATCTCTGCCTTTTACATTCATGTTTTAAACGGGGGAAATGACTTCATTTTTATTTAATAATGTTTTGGTAGATCAGTTATTTGCATGGGAGGAGAAAAAGGGGTTTCTGATTATTAAGAAATGGGCTCAGATGATGGACTAGGTCAGCTCCATATTTTAAGGATAAAGAAGTGACCTGTTCAGGGTTAAAGAGGTGAGTGGCACAGCCACTTGGGTAATGGACTTGGACTTTGACACACGCTGAGCGTGTACTCTCTAGGAGCCAACATAAGGTGCTGTTGGTCTTGAAGGGAATGACAGATTGAATATGGAAGAGCTATGCCTTGTAAGGAAGCATCTGCTGGTGTAAACCTTCCTGGGCAGGGTGTCAGGGTAATCCATTGCTTTGCTGCATCCTCGCCTCATCTTTCTCACTCTCTGTGTAGATTGTGCGACGGGGAATGCCTCCTGGAGGAGGAGGCGAAGTGGTTTTCTCATGTCCTGTAAGGAAGGTCTTGAAGCCCATTCAACTCACAGATCCAGGAAAAATCAAACGTATTAGAGGAATGGCGTATCCTTTCCATTTATTTGGATTTCTTTTTTTTTTTTCTTGCCTCACTAAGATAAGAATGACTAACAGCTTTACTTCTTCCCGACGTTATTTACATTTTAAACTACAACTTTGAAAAGTCTTAACAGTGAAATCATAATTGCTGGCTGAGTTAGGATGTTCTGTTATCTGCCTCACCATGACTAGATTGATTGAGTCATTCTTTTTTTTTTTTTTTAATTTTCCAGTTAACATTTAGGCTCTGATGTATGTGATCCTCTCTCAAGTGCTTTGGTTTGGGGACCATGAATATACTGCAGTTTCTCCCTCAGAAGAGGTCATCATTTGGTGAAGGAGCCAAATATGAAAACACACTGTTCTGATATAACATGCAAAATGATGTGTGCAGTGGGGTGGGGGCCTGGAGTAGACAGTGGTCAATTTTGTCTGGAGGACCTAGGGAGGCGGGAGTAATCATAATGAACAATACCTACTATTAAGTACTTACTCTGCGGTAGTCCCTTTGCATGCTTTTAAGCCTCAGATTGACTCTTGAGTTCACTTACATCCTTTTTTGCAGATGGGGAAACTGAGACTTCAAAAGCTTAAGGAATTTGTTAATAACATCACACTGCAGAGCTAGGATTTGAACCTTGTCTGTGTGACTCTGAAGTACAGGCATTTAATTTTTACTTTTTCCCATAGAAAGGAGCCTTGAAGAACAGAGGATTGCAAAGTAGAGTGAGAAAGGAGGAGTGCTTCAGGTAGAAAAATGGGCCTGAGCAGAGGTGGCAGCGCACAGTGGTTCTAGCGAATGGCAAGTAATGAAGTGTGACCGGATTTCAGGTTGGTCTATGGCATTTGATGGTAGGATGGGGCATGAAGACAGGCAGGAGCCAGTGAAGAGCTGAAGGTGGCTGGAATCAGATACTGTGCAGAATGCAAAGAAAGGATGGTGGAACCCTGTGAGGCCACCAAACCTTGAAAGCAAGAGTTAAGTAAGGAGGGAAGTAAGAGTGGGGAAGAGGATACACAAAACATAGCTTCCTGGAAGCTCAGGTCAGCACCTTAAAAGGCCCTGACGAGTTAGCATTGGGGTGGGGGAAAAGCTGAGGGACTCAGCAGCAGGCTGCCACTGATACCCTGGGGAAGAGTGCTGGATCTCGATCCTGAGGGGACTAATTCTGGGTTGTGGAGTGAAGGGGATGGAAACGGTGGCTTGTGGGGACCACTGTTTACAGAATCTTGACAGGAAAGAGAAGGAGAAGGAAGGATGAGGTGGTAACTTGATGAAGCGAGAGTGGGGGAGACTCCCTCCCTTTTACAAAAAGATTGGTAAGGATTTGAGTGTTTTTGTAGGTTGTTAATGCCAATGAAGCAAAGTAATGAGCTGATTAAAAGCCCGGGTGCTGGAGTCAGAAAGACGTGGGTGCTGATGCTGACTGTGCTACTCACCAATGGAAGCATTTTGGCCCTAAGCCTTGGTTGCCTATATATCTTGGTCCTGTTATAACTGCTGTGTGGGACTCTCATGAAGGTAAAGTGAGATTATAGTTGCACAGTAGCAGGCACTGGTGTGTAAGTAGCTTTGGGTAAATGGTTGCTACTCTTCTTTTTATTCTTACTTGAGAGGGGATGGATTCAAGGCCACAGGCATACGGTAAGGGTGGCTCCAGGTAGAGCTGTGTGGAGGTGAGTGGAAGGGGGTTGGGGTGAGTTTTTCAGTTGTTACTGAGTTAGGATGGGATTGAGGGTAAGGGGATGGGCAGGGTAGGATAAGAAAGTGTGACAAGGATGGTAAAGATGTGCCTTCACAGTGGGGCATCATAACTGAAGATAAGAAAAAGGCTGTAGAACAGCACGAAGGTCCTGGCCGAAGGTGAAATGTTAACATAGTGCCAGTTGCATGGCCATGTGGCTATGTCCAGTGGCAATTGGCAGCCTAGAGGGAGGAGTAGAGAACGTGGGAGGACCCATTTCATCCAAGGATGGATGCAGGTTGGCAAGGTGGGTGGGTCCTACAGGAGGACAGTTGGAGGGTGGGTGCTGGAGCATCGGGAAGTACATTCCTCACTGAGGATCGTCACAGGGGCTCACCAGCCTGGAGAAAGCAGGTCAAGGGACAAGAAACTTTTAACAGGTTTAAAGATCAGGTCTAGTGGAAATAGATACATGTACTGTGTAGGACAAGAGATTGTGTTTAGGGAGTTTTGTTTTGGGATTTCAGATATTGAAAGTAAAATTCTAGGTGCTGACAGGATCTGGGTGGGGACAGGTGTTGGAGGCCATAGAGCAAGATGGGCTGTGGGATGACTTTCCTGGCGGGGGTGTGACAAGGAGGGGTAGACCAGAAGGCCGGCTTCTCAGGGCTGGAGTGGATCCTTAAGGTCAGGTTTTGTATTTCTCAGGATGTTTGGGGATGGTCTTACTTGGAGGAAGAGAGGTGTAGTGTGGACTTTGTTGTCAGAGGCCTCAAATAGCTTGAACAGTAAGTGGTGAAGGGCAGGGAGTGGGGTGGGCTGCAGAGTCATGGGCAGAGAGTGCTAGTTAAGATAGAAGCTCAAACCTGGGGTCCTGCCTGACATTCTTTTTAAGGATTATCAAAAGCACAGGAATACATAATAACAAAGCCTTCCTGGATTATGGTCTGTTCTTTGCATGGTTGTCCCCTAGCCCATGTAAGTGTCAAGCCTTGTGTGTACCAGGAGAGAATGGGCAAAAGGAGAAATGTTCCTTTCCTAGGAGCCCCGAGGTTGATGTATAGTTAAATTGCCCAGGCAACTTTCTAAGGTGATGTTCAACTCTAATATCCAAATCAGAGGAGCTGGAATAAGGTTAATGAGGTTAGAAAGAAATGGAAATGCAGTGTAACTAGGGTGTGTTTTTAAAGTCAATGTGCCTTTTCTACTTGAATTCATTCTTATTAACAGATGCATTGTATTCCACCATTGATGCCCCACTGTGAAGGCACATCTTTACCATCCTTGTCACCCAAAATCAAACCCTGTTGATGGCCATTGAGTTGTTTTTTGCTTTTCACCATTGCCAAATACACTGCGGTTAATGGCTTTAACCGCAACATTTTTGGCAATGGTGAAAAAAAGTGCAATAAGTGTACAGGAATACACCTTCCAATACATTCCAATAAGTGTACAGGAATACACTTTCAGTACTATTTTGGGTTTGTCTAGGGGGTGGTTGTTTTTTTTCCTCCTTATTTGAGATGTGTTTCCTTAATGCTGTATTGGCGGCAGTGAACTTTGTTTGGAATCCAGTCTCTGTAGTCTGGAAATGTGATTTCTGGCAGTGTGCTCTGTTTTGACACAATCTTGTCATAACAACATGGGTTTCATCACAGTGGGGTCCCCCTTGTTCTCTCTGGGTGTACAGATGGCTCGTGTCCTTTGATGATGGTGCTGGGAAATGGGGAAGGGTTTTCCAGGGGAGAATATAAAAGTTAAAAGAGCTGCGGTGCCGGGCACCTTGGGTGTAACTTTGTTCCTCCCTGACTTCTCCCTCTAATGTTCTTGGAACCTTCCCTGTGTAGAACCTGAGCCAGGAAGATAATTGTGAGGTCCCAAGTTCTTTCCCTCCCTGGAGGCAGGGGATAGGACACAGAAATCATTCCCAGTATATCTCTGATTGGTAGAGGTTTCCTCCCAGCTCCCCAGGAGAGTTGACACAGTGCCCTTGCTCAGATCCCTGTCTGTAAACCAAATGTTTCAGCCACTGCTCTGCAGAGCTGCCCATTTCACAAACACCTCAAAGGAATGTTGATTTGAATGGAGATCACCCTCTTCTCCAGTTTTGGAGCCTGGGAAAAAAAGAGCTGCCTTTGGAAAAAGCTTGAGTTGGTTTTGTGGTTTTTTTCCTTGCAAGGCTTATTGACTACTGGACTAAGCTTGGAGGTTGTATTTCCCATAGGAGGGCTCAGATTGGGAGAATGAGGCTCACTCTCTTGTGTGCATTTGTGGTCTTAACTGAATTACTTCCAAAGTATATCTTTTCCCTCTTGCATTCTACAAGATGACCTACCAGCCAGGGCCCAGAGGGAGCCGGTGTTGGTTCCTGCCAGCAGCTGTGACTAGACAGTAGTTACCTTTTATTTAATGCCACCCACTCTGTTTCTCACCCTTGCCTTATGTGGGGCGTAAGAGAAAGGAGCATTCTGTTTCAGTTTTGCAGTGCTATCCTAGGAGCTCATGATTTGGTACATGAGAATTAAGTGAAAAAGCTGGCAGTAAAGGGGGTTAAGTTGGAATTTGTGGGATAATCTAGTTTCTTTTCCTTGACTGTAGGGAAGGTACTTTGAGAATCAAGCTGTCTTTCTTTATCTCCACCTACTGTAACACATACACATATCCCTCTTAGCTTTCTCTGACATGGAACATTGGGGAAGGGGAAGAGTGGGAGTCCTATATGGACTGTAGCTATGGACTTGTACATTGGTATTGGTTCTTAATATGGTTTTCATAAATGGGCTTTAGGAGGTTCATAAACCTGAAAATTTTTCTGCAAAATTGTAAGTATGTATGTTTCTCAGGAGAGGGTCCATAGCTTTCATCAGATTCCCAGAGAGTTCTCTGATTCCTGAAAGAATAACCTCTGCTTGGGATTTGAATCTTGGATGAGTAATAAGAAAAGCAATAGCTGACATTTGCTGGGCTCCTGCTACACACTAGGCATTAAGAGCTTTACATGCATTTTATTTCATTTGCGCCTCCAAACTCTGTAAGGAATGTGTTATGATTATCTTTCTTTTACTGATTAGGAAATGACGTCAGAGAAGTTAGCACAATTAACCTGGAATGATGCAGGTTGCTGGAGCTGGGACTTGAACAGAGATAATCTCATTCTAGAACTTGGGGGCTCTTAGCCATTCTTTAGTAGGACATGCATACCAAGCCAATGGTTCTAAGCAACTCGATGTATCTGGCTTTAAAGTTCCTTTGCCTTCTTCATTTCACTGCCTGAGTTCTAATACAGGGTTCTGTTGGCCCTGAATTTGTACTGTGCGGTACCCTTCGTGTTTCCATATTGGGATGGATGAGAGGAGGAAGATGCTTTTTGGGAGTCAGATCTGTTTAATTTTGAGCAAGTGTCTTAGTTTTTTGTCTTAGTTGTCTTTAATGTTAAGTCCTAGAACTCAGAACCATGGCTCTCAACACAGGGTTACTGTGAGCATAAAGTAAGGTGATAATATATGTGAAAGAACTTTGGGAGCCATGAGCTCTGTGGGATTATGTGTTAGGATGGTGACATCTCTTGTGCTTTCCTGGGGAGAGTAGGCAGCCTCAGACTTCGGAAGGACAGCACCCACTTGGTCCAAAGGGTATGAGACCTAGGACTGTTTGTCTAAGCCGTCTGTGGTCAAAAGTACATTCTGGACTGAAGAGATGGTGATGTAACTGGGCTGTGTGTGTATTGAAAAATCCCTCTTTGCTCTTTCCTCATTTCAGGTTTGTCCTTTGAGTCAAGTTAAATATTTATTGAGCATTTCTGAGTACAAAAGTAGTGTATTAGAGAGTTGGGAGGGATTACAGAAGTAAAGCCCTTGCCCTTATAGAGTGTGTGGTCTTGTTGAAGATCAAGAACAAAATGTGTGTATGTGAAGAGAGATATATGGTAAGTTCAAGTGGAGCCAACACTTGGGTGCTGGCTGGAGGGTTTCAGGAGAGAGTTTGGGACCTCAGGGCTGGGAGAATGGGGCAGAGCAGCTCAGGTTGAGGAATTTGGGCAATATGGATGGGTTGATGGTGCAGAGCTGAAGATGGACACACTGAGCAGGCTGGGGGTTCTAACAACAAGATATGGGAGGATCAGGAGCCACCGAGAGACTGTCACCAGCATGACGAAGATTGGTCTTTTAGTATGATGTTCAGGATGGGTCAAAAAGGGAGCTAGATGCCAGATCAGGTCATGTATCATCTCTGAGCACTTTGTTTCTGCAGTTCAAATGAAAATTAAATATGTTATTGACAGCAGTTCTTGAACACTCACTGGGCTGGAATGGGCAGATCACATACCTCGTTTTACCTGTTGAACTTGTCACGTGGGGTTTGTATCAGGATAGTGGGAAGGTCACATGTTATTTCTCCATTTTTTTAGTTCCAAATATATAGACATCTCTTGACCATATTGCACATTGAAGTGTTCAATACACACTTATTTTTTCTTTGACATGTGTGGTTGGGGAAAGCCAGCTTCTGTTATAAGTCTAGTTTTAGGCAATAATTTCCATTTCCTCAAGCACTAGTCTTTTCACTTGAGTTACTGATATCTTCCTCCTTTCTTTTCTGGGGTGCCCTGTTGTAGGAGTGCTAATTATTAACATTTTAACTATAAGGTAGCAGGTGTGAGGAGGCTGTGTTATCCACAAGTGGAGTAATTAATTCTTAAATAGTAGAAAATAGGCCCTGTAAGTTAGAAAAACCTTTTTATATATTTATACATAGCAGCAACCATGTTCTTTCACTGAACTTTTTCTGCTTCTCCCGTCAGCATACCAGGAGGCGGATTGGGATCGCCCAGGTCCTGTGTGGTGTAGAGACTCATTGGCTACAGCAGTGGGAATGGACAGAGAATAGAAAGTGTTCTTAGGTGTTGTACTTCAAAGGGAGCCTGGATCATGACCCGCAGAGAGGCAGGTGTCTTTATGCCTTCCAAAATTGACTTGAACCATTTCTAGGGGAAGCATGTCTGTCGGAAGTGAGGGGTGGGGTTGAGGACCTCCAGCTTTATACTTTCCACTCTCTTTATTGTTTAGATGTTTTCGCCATGACCTTTTATAATAATGAAAAAAATTAATTACGGTACTAATTCAGTAAATACAGTTGGAAAACAATAGATTTGGAAGTCCTAGTTTGTTACTACAGTTCCACGAATACTTGCCAGCTTTGTAAGTGATTTTTTCTGTTCTGGAGTTCAAGCAGAATGACATCCTTAACTCCAGGCTGCAGGTACTCTGTACGTGTGTCACCTCAGATGGCGAACCGGATTGTGGATTCTGCAAGGAGCATCCTCAACAAATTCATACCTGATATCTATATTTACACAGATCACATGAAAGGAGTCAACTCTGGGAAGTAAGTATCTGTGTTTTTGAAGTCTGTTTCTGCAGCTTTTTCACATGCCTGTTCTAGTTGAAGTTAAAACTGCCAGCTCTGAGGTTGCGCAGCCAGAGGAAGAACAATTTCAGAATTAATTTCCTTCTGACTTCTTGCTATTGTCACCAACAGGCATTTCTTGAGTGCCTGTCACATGGAAAGCATCCCAGTGACTACAGCTGGAAGCTGAGGGTCTCGTTCCTAGCCTTGGGGAATTAAAACCTTTATCTATTAACACACAATGCTTTAAGCTTTAAATTCCATCTTCCCTCTGTTCCAACAAAAAAATTAAAGCGAACAGGTTCTTCCACCCTGAGTAAGTAACAGTATAGGGTTAAAATCTTTTGTTATCTAAGTGTAAGTCGACATCTCTCTTCATCAGTGTAAACAACATATTTACATCCCGAGAAAGTTGCTATTGCAGATTTGAATTTGGTTTAGTGAAAACCTTCGCTTTGCTAAAAAATAAAAATTTTAAAAATTAGAAAAACATCCTAAATACGGAAAATAAGTTCTTAAAAAATGATGCTCTATGTAATGAAGATGGCTGTTTTAGGCTTTGCTTGTGTATTTAGCAACTAGGAAGTTAGAGAAGCAATTAAAGCCACTTTCTTGAATTAGGAAAATGTTAAACTTACAGAAAAGATCAAAGAATAGTACAGTGAACACTGAGATATACTTCTGCTGCCTATAGTTAACAGTAAATATTTTGCCAAATTTGCTTTACTTGTTTGTGGGTTTTGTTTGTTTTTGTTTTTTACTGAATCATTTCAGTGTGAATGATGGCATAATTTCACTTCAAATCTGAGGCTTACAGGTTGTGTCTCTTAAAAATAAGAATATTAGAGTCTGGGGTTAACTGTTGTAGGTTAAGAAGTCAACTTCTTCTTAAGTGATACCACAGCTGATTCTTTTCCACAGCTGTTTCACCTGTGGTTTCTTTTAATTTCAGCAAAAAGAGGAAAAGAGAGTAAAGGAGGGGGGTGAGTGTTTTATACAATCTTTGACCTTTATAAGGCCCAATGGAAAGATGAAGGTGGTTTTAGAAATACAGTGGAGGCTCATAGTCCAAAGCAACAAAGCTGGTGGCATCAGATGCTGGGATTGGGAAAGGATTTGTGGGCAAAGCTGGCCTTTCTGGCTTGGAAAAGTCAATGATGTTCCTAAACCTTTGGTTTATATTCTAGTAACAACAGTATTTTCCTCATTTATACATTGAGGATGATGATGCCTATGTTTTGAGATTATTGTAAAGATCACATATATAAGCCGTTACTACCTTGCTTGCCACATAATAGGTCCTACAGAAATGGTAGCTCCTGATGCTGTTCTTTCCTTTACTCTCCCTTGTTGGCCACAGGTCTGGAATTATGTGTCAGCTATTTTCTGGAGAAAGGGGGTTTTCGAGGGATGGGGGAGGACAGATAGCAGCAGAAGCTGTCTAAGTGGCTTCATCTCGATAGTCCCTTCTCTGCTTTGCCTCTCGCTTTATCAGAAAGTGTCCTGGAATGAAGCAGAGCAGGCCTGACGGCCATCCTGCCACCAGCTTATAGTGTGGCTTTTTGTAATACCACTGACTCAGCTGACCCTAGAGTGTGGTCAAGTCCATACTTACTAATGGTGAGTAGAAACCTTACACGTAGATCAAGACACGGACATGATGTAGACTGTGGGTCATCAACTCCAAGCCCCATTTTAAAAATTACATGTAAAACCAATGTGGGATTTAAATTTGTGTTTGTTTGTTTTTTTTAATCTCCAGTTACAGATGACTAATAGTGCTCTTCCTTCTCTGTTATTAAAATAATAAAGTCATGGATGGGTATTTCTCTCTTCTGATTCAGTGAAGTATCCAGCAAGTTAGGCTTGTTCAGATGTAAGAGTTTCTGTTGTGGCCATGGCCTAGAACCTTAGCAGACAGCAGTTCTTGGTGGCCTGTGTCAGCGCTTTGGCCAGAATGCACATCAGTCCAGTGTGGTCCCATTTTAACTCTCACAGTAATTATTTTTTTTCTTAATTGGATCCTTTACCAAGGAAAGCTGTGGAGGCTGGCCTTTACAAACTATACCAGTGCAGATCTCTCATGAGGTCACCTGATGACCAGCAGCTTGGTCAGCCTAACTTGAAATAGGCCTGATAACATGTATTTCCCACAAGTTGGGAAGAAAAGTTAGAGTAATTTACGTAGAACCTAGTATATGTTCTTTGTCTTTTCTGAAGTTACTTAAATTGTGTTAAATGGAATAATCCTGATTAAATATAAAGTTTATTGTAATGACAAATGCACCTCAGAAAACTCACAGAGATGGAAGTTCTTGGGAAATGCAGGTAAATGGGGTAAAGCAGCAGTGGCAGCTTGTCTTCTTGCTTTCTCTCCCCTTCATCTTCTACTCTTCACTTTTGCCTGCCACTGCCTAGAGCCACTGCTGGACACCCTCTCACTCCTGCTGGTCCAGTGACTCAAAGGCAGCTTGGGATTATGCTAAAATTTTCTAGGTGTCCCATGATGATAGGTGGATAGCACAGTGTTAGATTGTTAAACATAACTCAGAGTGCCTCCCAGAACGTTTGACGAAAGGGTAACTCACTGCACCCCCTTCCCTTGGCAGGTGTTGTTAACCTTCACCTGCATAGACAAGCAATTTTTTTTTTCCTTAAGAATATAAGGACTGACTAATATAGTTCTTCCATATGTGGTGAGCTCATATAGTGCATTTGAAGCATCATTAATTTTATACATAGTTTTACTGAAACAAGTATTTACTGAAACAAGTATTCTCCTGCCGGACACATAGAAAGTACTGTGTGAACGTGTGTTGAGTTGTGTTAAAGGGGGCAGGTCTGTGTTGTGTTTGCATATGGATTGTACTGCTGGGAAGGCCGCCACACCTTTCCTGATGATGTGTCTGCTTAACAGGCATTGGGAAAGTAGAATTGAGCTGTCAAATCTTAAAATTTTGTGGGGAGATGCTTATTTTTGGACTGATTTTCTTTTCTGGTCAGCTAGTAAACAAGTAGCAACTCTATGAGGTTAATGCAGCCAGAAAGAAGCCTTTGAACACAGTGCCGTCCAAAAAAAAAGTTTGTCTTCTCTTTCTGTTTGCCGGTGAGTGGAAACCTCACTTGGTTAACCCTACTCAGTGTTTGTGCCTTTGTATCCGCAGGTCTCCAGGCTTTGGGTTGTCACTGGTTGCTGAGACCACCAGTGGCACCTTCCTCAGTGCCGAACTGGCCTCCAACCCCCAGGGCCAGGGAGCAGCAGTACTTCCAGAGGACCTTGGCAGGAACTGTGCCTGGCTGCTGCTGGAGGAAATCTATAGGGTATGTCCACAGCTTCCTCTGATAGAGGAGTGACCAGGAAGCAGTTTGTTTTCTCATTCTCATCCCTTGGCAGATTTCATCCTCTTCCAAGGGCTCAAGCCAAGGAGGTAACCTGTTCCTATGCATTAAGCAGTTCAGCATTAACTAGTTTAATTGATTAGTTGAACTAGTCAGTGAATAGAGATCTAGCCCCACTGGGTTGAGACATAGGGCAGGTAAGTTTTAACAGTGAGCCAAGGAAAGAACTGGAACAGTCATAAAGGAAAGGAAAGGTTAAAAAAATGAAGCAGGTAAGGTAAGGTGGTGGCTGACACACTGCCCTAACCAAAGAGAGTACCATCCCGGCACCCCCCAATTGCTGCCATGTAGGAAGGTAGACTCATTCTTTTTAGATCTTTCAAGAGAAGCTAGAAATCTGGATTTGTATGTGACAGCTGATTCATATATAAAACAATGGCAACAGGCTAGATTTTGCAGTGCATTGTAGAGCACAGAATCTCAGTTAACAGATGAGTATCAAAAAAAAAAGAAGAAAAAAATTTTTTTAAAAAAGCACAGAATAACTAGGGAAGGCAGGCCTGCGGAACAGCATGGCAGAAGCTTTGGAAAACCTGAGAACATGGAACAGAAAAGGGGTGAACTGATGTTGAAGACAGACTCAACCGGTTATCATTTTGCTTCTGCAACTCTGCTGGTGGGACACAGCTCAGACCAATCTGCCCTCTCAGTTGCCACAGTCTTTCTCTGTTGATCCTTTCACGCAGCGGGCACATATGCGCACACTTCTACTGTTTCCTCAAAATAGGTGAGGTGACAAAGTAAGAGAGAAATTAGGAGGAAAGATGATGGCAGAAAGAGTAAGATACAGTTGTCTAAAAAATATATTCCCCAAGGTCCCTTATACTTGGTTAGAAGAGGATCACAAATCTGGGTCCAAGATTTCTGTTAGTCTGCACTGTCTTTTGCCTTGGTCCCATATCAAGAAGGTGAAACCTTTTCTCTGACACGCAGAGTCCAGGAAAACAGATCCTGGACTGTCAGAAAGGCTCTGAGGGGTGGTCATTTCTCTGCTCTGTGTGTTAGGTCCCAGATTCTTGAACTGAGCATCGGCAGGAACTATACTCTAGGTGATTTGCTGTTGTATGGTGTATAATGTTTGTAAATCATCTTTTTCCCCTAAGGAGCTGAAGAGACTTCTGTCTTTGTATTTCTTCTCAGTTGTCAGGCATCTCTCTGGTCTCCAAGTGAGTTTTCCCGTTTAAGGTAGCAAAAATCACATCTGAGCCAAGTGAAATAAAATCAGTAAAACAGGTAAAGTGGCAATTTAGTTTTTCTTTTAATTCTTCCTTTTGCCACTGGTTCAGTTTATTAATCAGGGTGGTAGAGTAAAGCCTGAATATCCGTAGGTATTGATCCTCAGACCGGCCTCACGGTGGAAAACAGCTTATATTTATAGTCTACTCCCTTGATCCAAGTCAGTGTTCTTGAAAACGTCTCGTTGGTCCAAGATGGAACATGTGAGAATGAGCTGTTTCAGAATTAATTAAAATGTCCAGGTCCTAAATGGCTCTATTTAATGACCATCTAATTAAAAATGGAAGACAGTGGGCCTATGGTTTTATTTTCAGGAGAGTAGCTCCAGCCCCTCTACTCGGCATTCGCCTGGGAAATAGTGGAAGAAGGAGATGAAATCTTCCTGAAGGCGGAGGTATTATTTGACTAGTCTTGCGCAGTCACGATCTGGCCTCAGATTTTTTCGTGCTAAATCAGTTTAATTTTTTTATACTAAAACTTAATAATTTTGTGAAAGATGGATAGTAACTAAAAGTTTGGGGTAGATGATCAAGAGGTTGCCCTGCCAGTTACTTAAGTTTGTGATCTACTTATTTGTAGCGGGGGACGGGAAACAGTGCGTGTGATGTGTCTCCGTGGGTCCCTTGTTGTACAGGATTTCTTTTCCTGGTCCTGTAGTGTCTGGCGGTGGCTGGTCCTGTAGTGGCCCTCTCTCTAACTATGGGGACACTTCCATCTCTTTCTAATAGACCTTAGGAGAATTAGAAGCATCACGTTATACAATAGTCCAGTGGGAGCCATGGGCATAGCTAGAGTGTGAGGTTTATATCCTTATAAATAGGTTATAAGCCTCAGGGTGAAAGCACAGCCTACTAGTCGACAAGAGGAAAAACATACAGTTTAAATTAGGTTCTTTAATATTTTTCTTTTTCTTCTTCTTTGCTTTTTTTTTTTTTTTTGAGACAGAGTCTCACTCTGTTTCCCAGGCTAGTGCAGTGACGCAATCTTGGCTCACTGCAGCCTCTGCCTCCCAGGTTCAAGTGATCCTCCTGCCTTAGCCTCCCACGTAGCTGGAGGCATACGCCAGCATGCCTGGCTAATTTTGTATATTTAGTAGAGACAGGGTTTCTCCATGTTGGTCAGGCTGGTCTTAAACTCCTTACCTCAGGTGTTCCACCCGCCTCGGCCTCCCAAAGTACTGGGATTACAGACGTGAGCCACTGTGCCTGGCAATTTTTTTTTTTCTTTAGTTGAGATCTACTTTCAGTCTTCCATTGTGCCTGGACCAAGTTTCATTTTCTTTTAGTTATTCAGAAAACTTCCTTTGTGTGTCTGTGATCTTTAATTATTAAAAGGATGAAAATACTTCGTGTTTTTCTGATTAATTTTCTGTAGAGTTGTGATGTGACATGGATTGAATGAGTGGTAAAAAATCCATACCTTTTGAAGGCGCTGTTTATCAAGTTTTAAGCCTCTGATCTAATCCCTCCTATTCCATTTATGCCTCATCGGTTACCAAGCCTTCTTGATTCTGTCCCAGGCTTTCTGGAACTGCCTTTTTGTTCCTCTGCTCTAATCACTGCCTGCCTCCCTGCTCCACCCCACAACTGGATTATGGCTACTGGCTCTCTGCACTTCCAGCGGAGAAGTTCTTTCCAAATCCTAACATCCTTTTCAGTCTAAATCTTCCCCTAAAATCCTGATCTGATCTCTTCGCTCGTGTGCACAGAGACCTTCACTGGCTTCTCACTTTCCTGGAACAAAGTCAGAATTCTCGACCCATTTCAGAAAGCACTGCCTTAGTTGGGCTACCCACCTTTTCTATGCTGTATGTGCTTCTCCGCAGGCAGAAGTGGTGCCTTCCAGGCTGGTCGTCTGGCCGTTCCTTGCTGGCCCTGGCATTTTGTTTTTCCCCATCATTCTGTTCTTCCTTCCTCCCCAAACCCTGCTCATCCCTCCAGGGCTGTTTCAAGTAGTCCTGACTCCTAAAGCCCCCCCTCTCGTATCTGGCAGGTGATACCTCCCTACCCACCCTGGCATAGGTAGGGTGATAGCTCCTACCACTTCCTCCATGATGTCCTGTACAGGGACCTTAGCATATCTCTTGCATTAAAATATTGGTCCAGTGAATGGTGAAATAACAACAGTGATAGGAAGCAGAGACTGAAGAGAACACTTTAATTTTAGGCTGTCTTACGAAAGGGAGCAAGATCTGTAAAACAGTTTCGTTGGTTGTCGTATTTTCCATGGGTCAGGTTTTTCTTTTTGGGTAGAAAAGGAAAATGAACTGTCCTTGTCCTGGAATTTGCTATGTGATATAAATGTTGTTCCCTGTTCTTTATTAGGTAGTTTAGGGACGTGCAATAGATTTTCATAAAGGCTAGCAGTTAAGATCAGTCCTTATTTCCTTCACCATTATTAGGGCTACTAAATGATTTCTGACAGCCAGAGATGCACCTGAAAATGGATTTATTTCCTACCCTACATGCCTTAAAAAGGAGGCGGGGCAGTTGTACCCACATGAACAGCACTGCTGGCCACCTATCCTGTTCAGTCTAGCCTTGGATAGTAACGTGCCTTGGTCAGAGACTGGATTTCTAATTGTGACCTGTGCAAAATATGTAGAAATTCAAGGTTATCCTTCTTTCACTATGTACAATATGTTTTAAATAAAGTTATTCCTGAAAGAATGATCAGAACACGTTTGTATACTTACGTATGCATCTACTGGAAGCAAAACAGCTAAAATGACTGAGAAAAAAACAAAATTAGAAAGGCAACCTAAGCAGTTGTAACTCAGGAGAAAGTGTTTGAAGAGAAGTCTGTTCTGCCTGTTAATTTGGGAGAAAGGGAAGGAAAAAGGGGTGGAAGGCATAATTTTATACGTAAGTAATAAGAATGAAGGGATCTGACCTTAATGATTCTTCAGTTTTAAGGAACTCAGGAGGAGATAAAGGAGAGAAGTTAATAGAGCATGGCAAGCAGTTTCCTGAATGTATTTGAATAAGTGTAAAAGGAAGGCCATGAAAAGGCCATTTCATGTCAGATAGACTGTGTTGTTCTGTGACAGATTAAATAAATATGAGCGTCATCCACTTAACCCTTGGAATTAACTCTACATCTTGTAGAACTGATTAAACTTTTTTTTTTTTTGCATATACTCAATAAAGATGATGTCCTCCTGCTGCTGCTTTAATTACAAAGGGAAAGTTTCTTTCTTTTTTTTTTTTACTAGATTCACTTAAGAAGATTTGAATCTGATAGTCTCATTCTGATAGTCTCAACTATTACAGTTGCTCTAATTGTTAGTTTAACCCTCTACAGTCAGTTGATGTAAGGATTACTCTTATAAGACCTGTATTCTGTTTTATTATTGCTTGAACTTTGGATTTTGATATTATGAGTGTATGTTTCTGTATTTTTTTTCCTCCTCTCTTTTGTTGGCTTTCCATTTTCTGGTTTGTACAATTATTAATTTGTGTTTACAGGGTGGATGTGTAGATTCAACCAACCAAAGCCTGGCACTACTACTCATGACCCTTGGACAGCAGGATGTTTCCAAAGTCCTGCTAGGCCCTCTGTCTCCCTACACGTAAGTTATTCTTTTTCAACCTCGTTATTCTGTCCAGTTTAATTTTCTCATTGCCCAAAATGACAAAGGTGTTGTGCTGCACAGAGCCTGCACTATGAACACCTGCTTGTATTTATCCTCAAATCAGCCAGCAGTTGTCACTCTTAACCTGGTGTTTATTTTTACATACAAGGATTTTTGCCTTCTTTCCTTCCTCAGTCCCATGTAACTAAAGTTGCATGATCTCTGTTGGACAGTTACTTTGTTCGTGCTTTAGGTTTTGTTTCCAGGTTAGAGGAAACTCCTGGTTTGGTGTAGCTTCGATTTTATTACTAGTTTTTTTTTTAAATCATTCTTTTCCTTAGCTGTCTAACTTACTGTGGGAAAACAGGCTTTTTGTCTAAGATGATGGGGTATGAGCTCACTGGAAAAGATGACAAAAGACAGAGTTTGTATTAATGCTACTGGACTAGTAGGGAATTGTAGAAGTGAATTTGGACCATTGAATGTTAGCAGAAGTTGACTGCTGTGGTATGAAAGCAAGCACTCTTCAAAAAGAATAGGGTGTCAGAAGACTTGAATTATAAATGACACCGTGAAAGAAGCATTTCCTGTTGATAGTAAATGAGGTTGCGAAAAACAGCCTATTTGAGTACTGACATTTTGTGTGTGTGTGTGTTTTCACGTGCTTGCATACTTAGAGATCATCATATGGGCCATCTGAGGGCGGTGAGCTGGGTGGCGGGGAATATTCAGGTAGATATGAGACTGAACTGTCCTTTTTCGGTTATCATGGTACCGATGCTGTATATCTGAAAGGTACAGTACTGTGATAACTGAAGAATGGTGGTGTCATCACATTGAGAAAGGGTTGGGGACTGTGGTGGAGCTATGCAGCCTTGGGCTGTGGCTTTGGGGGCATGAAAACCAGGAGCTTGAAATAAATTCTTTTGGAGGCTTTTTTTTTTTTTTTGAATTGGTGGTAGGAGGGTTTTTTGGAACAGAAAAATGGAAGAGAATACATTGTGTTAGCAGAGAGGGAAGACTGGTAAACAGGAAACTCGTGAGGACCACATTATCTCCTGATAGCTTGTGTAAAAGTATTTTGCAGGACAGGATACCTAAGATTGAGTAATCCTAAATGGCATGGTAACATCAGTAGTAAACATTGCTAAAATAGACTTGGTAGTTAAGTACTTGGAGAGGAGATGAGGGCTGGGAGAACGACACCCTAGGTACAGAGACTCGCTTCCTATAGAGAGCTCACTGGAGGCGGCTGCCAACTGTGTGACCACCATGGCCCTGCCAGCTTTGTAGCTGGGCTCATAGCTGCCGTTTCCCAGCCCTTGCTTCAGGCCTGGAGAAGTCCTGCTTGCACACACGGTATGGGGTGTGGGGTGTTGTCTTGAGTGTGTGTGGTCCTGGAGCATGGGGTTTGGCAGAACATTCTGTGAAAATGGAATATATATATATATATTTTTTTTTTTTTCTTGACACTTTTTTCTTTTGCTTTTGGAGATTTTTCTTTTTTTTTTTTTTTTTTTTTTTTGAGACGGAGTCTGGCTCTGTCGCCCGGGCTAGAGTGCAGTGGCGGGATCTCAGCTCACTGCAAGCTCCGCCCCCCGGGTTTACGCCATTCTCCTGCCTCAGCCTCCCGAGTAGCTAGGACTACAGGCGCCCGCCGCCTCGCCCGGCTAGTTTTTTGTATTTTTTAGTAGAGACGGGGTTTCACCGTGTTCGCCAGGATGGTCTCGATCTCCTGACCTCGTGATCCGCCCGTCTCGGCCTCCCAAAGTGCTGGGATTACAGGCTTGAGCCACCGCGCCCGGCCAACTTTTGGAGATTTTTCAATTTGACCCCAGGACCTGTATAATCTTTTCAAGCTTTGCAGAGATGCTCAAGATGTGACTGGACATTTTTTAAAGTTCCTGTGTCCTCTTCAAAACATGTTCTCACCAAACATTAATTGTAGTGTCTTTTCTTCAGAAAACTTGCCTAAAATGACTTTCTTTCCTGGGAAGACAAAGTGTCCTGCTCTGAATGGAGCTTTAAAGGAGTAGCACAAATTGTAAGATGATGTATCTTGAGGCTGGACATTCTGCTGCCTCCCAGAGCTTTGTGCAGAGGGGTCTGCCGGGGTGGGAAAGGGAAGCCTCCTTTCTTTTTGATAAACTAGCATAAGGACGGGTAAGGGAGTCTATTTTCAAGAAAGCTGGATCTGTTTAGTACTCTTTCTGCCCCTAATCACTGTGGACAGCTCCAGCAGCACAAAGAGATGAAGGGCAAAGGCAGGACACAGCAGGCAAAGTTAACATTGTATTTGTGAGTATAGTTGAGGATAAAAAAGGGATGAAATCCATGGTGAGGACCATCATAGTGGGGGAACAGTTTATTCTAGATGGATTCAAGAGCTTTGGAGACCAAACTAACACATTTATTTTTATGTGCAGTTAAAGTCATAGAAACCTGTTTTGTGAAACCTCAGATTTCTAAAGAAAACCAGAAGCAAGACCTTCCTTGGTTTAAAAAAAAAAAAAAAAAGCATATCTTCAAGCAGTTTGGACCTGTTTTCATTTGTATAAAATATATTTTTAAATGTCTATTTAAAGAGCATTGGGATTGCTGTTGGTGGTTTTCTGTGCTACTTGAGAAAGTAAGTCTGTATGTGTGAAACTTTTTTTTTTTTTGAGGCAGAGCTTTGCTCTGTTGCCCAGGCTGGAGTGCAGTGGCGTCTCCGCTCACTGCAAGCTCTGGCTCCTGGGTTCACACCATTCTCCTGCCTCAGCCTCCTGAGTAGCTGGGACTACAGGTGCCCGCCATCACGCCCGGCTAATTTTTTGTATTTTTAGTAGAGATGGAGTTTCACCGTGTTAGCCAGGATGGTCTCGATCTCCTGACCTCGTAACACACCCGCCTCGGCCTCTCAAAGTGCTGGGATTACAGGCGTGAGCCACTGCGTCCAGCCAATGTGAAACTCTTTTAGAAAGGCCCAAGAGACTTTTTTTTCAGTAGAATAAAATATTATTGGATAATCACTGGTATATGAAGATCCTATTTCTGTTAAATTTGAGTTTTAGGTGGCTTACAGTTAGTGACAGTAGTTGCACCCTCCATTCAACAAGCTTAATTTTACAGTTTAGGGAGGGAGGATTTATACTTTTGGATTAACAGCAAGAAAAATAGCAAAAATTAAGATGCATCTTAATTAGCACTTTCAGAAATTGTTTGTGGAATGAGACTGCAGTTACAGAGCTTCTGCATTCTGCCAGTGCACAGGCCTTGGAGTCCAGCCTATTTGGACTTAAGGCTCTGCCACTTGCCACCAGGAGACCATGGAAATGGTGTTTAGCATCTTGGAGCCTTGGTGTCATTTGTAGATAAGGTGCATGGTCCTGAAGTCCTGGACTTGTGGAAATGGAATGAAGCTTAGATGAAGTCAGATGCTTATGCTCCTGGCAATGTGCCTGAGGAGCTGTCAGCGCTGGGTGCTGTGGTTTCTGCCTGGACACCCCCTCACCCTGCTGCAGTCCAGTCCCTTGGTCAGGTCACTTTTTTTTTTATTTTTTAAACTGCTCCTTGAGGAGCAGGACTACCCCATAGGCAGTGTGGCCACAGTAGCCCGGTCAGGTCACTTTGAACCCCAGGAGGCCTGGTAAACTTGCTTTGGGTGATTTTAGGGTTTAGGTCATCTGTAAGTGGTCTGCCCAGCTACCTATAAATCTATATCCATTAATTTTAAATTATGGATTAAAAATTTTTAATTTCTAGTTATTATTTTTATGACTGACTTTCCCTAGTCACATTACTGAGCAAACTACACACATCTTATTGATCCTAAGAATTCTCTAAGGTAGATGTTTATTTAAAAAACACCATGTTTACTGTGTGCAAGATGTTGTTTTAAGTGCTCACACATATTAGCTTATTTGGTTTTCATCATAACTTTGTAAGGGCAAAAAAGGCAAGTACTATCATGTGCACCATCTTACAGGTGGTGGGATTGAGACACAGAGAGACACAGAGAGGTCAAGTTACATGCCAAGTTACATCACACAGACAGTAAGTGGGGTTCAGACCTGGACAGTCTCCTCCAGTCACTGCTTCCCTTACCCACTGTGCTTTTATGTAAGAGCTGGGATTCCATCCATATCACTGGACTCAAAGCACCTTGCCTGAGGCAGGATGCCATGCTACATCTTTTCAGCAAAGTCCTTGTTTCAAATTCTGCTGTAAAATGATCTCTTTCTATCTTTAGTTGGAAATCTAAAATAAACCATGACTTTTTTTTTTTTTCTGACTTTAATTAATGATCTTTTTCCATGACTGTGGAAGTGCTAAGGAGCTAGAAGACACTGTCCTTGTTAAACACAAACGGACTGGGGCTTCCTGGCCCACTCAGTCTAAAGCACAGCCCTCTGAAGAACCCATGAGGAAACCAATGGGGAAACTGGGAACTGCCAGCCAAACCTGCCACTCCTTGGGGTCAGTGGCCTCACTGCATTCTGTGAGCTTGCACAGTACCACTGTGTCTTAGGTTTGTGAAGCATTTAAATACTGTAAAGCCCCATCACCTGATGTTTAAGCCCCAGAACATATTTGGTGTATGGTAAAAGCAAGTGATAGGCTTCCTTCTCAGATAAAAAAGAGGTCAGTGACCTGCTCATGGTGAGATCCTGTCTGAACTGGGCCTGGGACCCCGTCTCCTGACAGTGCAGCTAGCCTGATTCTCTGTTTCCTGCTGCCCCAGTAACAATGTAGTAACTTCATTTTTGGAGGAGAGGTCAGCTGGTCTTTGGAAAAGCCACTATTTTGCAGAACAAGCATCAGCAGTATATTTAAAAGCTGCCATGTAATGACTATAGGGACTCCATCCAGCAGATCCTTTTCTTATCTCCAGATTTTTCCCCTCAACTTGCAGAGCATCTCTTTACACCTGAGATGTAGGTACCCCCAGCTCTGTCCCATATCCAGTGGCATAGAAACCAGGTGGCTTGGTGGAGCAGGACGCAGGACCCTCTGTTGTGGTTTGTGCCTGTGGGAGCTGCCAGAGAGAGGGCTTACCCCATGATTGCCCTCACCCCATTCTCTCACATGCGTCAAAATAGGGGTCTGGTGGGAGGGGCTGTGTTTAAGGGTGGGATCTGGCAGCCTGTTAAATCCTGGTCACTTGGGATTCAATGGACCTATGACCATGAGCCTCATGGCCTTTCCTGTTGACCAGCAGTGGCAGTGGGAACAACTCACCTTTTGAAAATACATAGGAAGGCCGGGCGCGGTGGCTCACACCTGTAATCCCAGCACTTTGGGAAGCCAAGGCGGGCAGATCATGAGGTTAGGAGTTCAAGACCAGCCTGGTCAACATGGTGAAACCCCGTCTCTACTAAAAATATAAAATTAGCTGGGCGTGGTGGCGCATGCCTGTAATCCCAGCTACTTGGGAGGCTGAGGCAGGAGAATCACTTGAACCTGGGAGGCGGAGGTTGCAGTGAGCTGAGATCGCACCATTGCAACCCAGCCTGGGCGACAGAGCAAGACTCCGTCTCAAAACAAAATAAAAAATAAAAATAAAATAAAATACATAGGAAAAGTTATCTCTGTGCTCCAGAATTCTCTGAAACCTAATTGTCAGATAGACTAGAGGCTTTCGTAGAAAAGTCAGTTGCTTTTTGTTTTCTGAAAATCGTTTTGTCCTGGTGGGGGTGAAAAAGCCTCACTGCAGATAATCACATGTCAGGTGTTAAAATCCTTTACACAGGAGTTGCATAGAGCCCCTGCTGCCCAGAATGGTTCTTCTGAAAAGCTACTATTTGCGCTGTGTGGGTGGTTGCTCATTGAGGGGCAGAGCTGCTCTCGGTGAGCGGTGGGTCTCTCTCTGCCCTGGCTGTGCGGCTCTGTGGTTCTATCTAGGAAGTGTGAATCTCCAGTATAGTGCTGTGGAAGAGAGGGGCAGGGAAATGTGAACTCCAAAGGCGGTGCCTCAGTGCAGCTGCAGCTGTGGAGAGCTAGCTGTTGGGCTGTGGAGAAGGATGTGGATCAGCACTGGATGAGACTTTGTTAGTGCATGTAGATACAGGGCGAGCTTACACTTCATTTGCTTTTCATTTTCTTAAGGAGGCTGTTTGCTGGGATTTAATATTGTCTGTGGTGAATTTTCAGGTTCTGAGCATTTTTGCTCTTCAATATCCCAGCTACCAGAGACATAGGGAGAATGGGGCTAGAGGTAGGGGAAAGATTCTGAAATGTACCTTAATCCAGTCTCTTACACAGTCTTCCTTGGACAGGCTGAGGGTTTGGCAGAACATTATGTAAAAAGTGGAACTAACTTTGCTTTTTCTAACTGTTCCAAAGGCTACAAATACCCCAAACTTGCAAATACACAAACCTGCACACTTGAGCCTGTGTTCCTCCCATCCTTCTCCAAGGGATCAGAAGCAAGCTGAGGCCACGTAGAAATTCTGCCAGCTGGGGAGGGTGTCTGGTTTTTCAAGCACAGTTGAGTGATTCAGAGTGAAGTAGGCTGGGTGAGATCCTGGGAGCAGAGCATGCCCCAGGCCTGTATTAGTTTGAGGCAGCAGCAAAGGAGAGACCAATTTGTTTTCTCCTTCAGATGCAGATGAGTGGGTGAGATGGCTGACCTTTTCCGGGTTGCCGCCAGCTGGAAGCTTTGCCCGCAGATGTGGACTGTTTATCTATGGTTCGATGTGTTTTCTTTTTTCCATAGGACAGGATGGGGGAGATGGTGGGATGGATAGAAAGCAACAATGACAACAAAAGTTTAATTGGTTAGTAAGACAAGAAAGCCAGCAGGGAACGCTGACTTCCCTTAATTGCCAAGAATGTTGAAAGTTGTTTCCCAAAATTACCCCAACTCCTAAATTCTATCCAGTGCCTCTTTACTGAGAACCTCATACAGTGCCTTGTTTGAATAACAGGTTCAGTGATGGAGAAGAGCGTTGCCCTTGAGGTGCTTAAATAATTTAATGAGGGGGAAGGGGACAGTTATACATAAGCATTTAATTAGACACCATGAGCAGAGAATGCTATGGAAACCTGGAGGGGTGGGAAAGATCGTTTGGGGTGGGCTTTATGGGCTAGGAAAGGCTTCATAGAAAAGTTGACAAATGTGATGTTATTTTAAAGGTCGAGATAAACTTGCACATTCCTAGATGGAAGGAAAGCAAGGAATTGGGAGATTTTTTTCTGTGAGCATCCAGCACTGACCAGAACTCCTGCTCTCTGGGGTTGTTAATGTTTCATCTCAGCCCCTGATGCACTGGTCACTTCAGTCACAGGGTCAGGAATTGTTCAGGCCCCCTTTTCTCCATATAGCTGTTTCCTTCCTTTGACTAGATCAGTGCTCTTAGCACAGAGGGGTGGGAATGGGAGGGAAATTCATCAATTCAGGCTTTATATGTAGTTTGGTATACACCGAGTAGGGGTGAGAACCAGGATCAGTTGTTTTATAACATGGCAAATATGTATTGATTTCTCTACTTTAAAAAGCTTTATTGAGATACAATTCACATATGACACAATTTACCCATTTTAAGTACACAGTTTAAAGACTTGTGTAACCACAGCCACAATCTAATTTTAGAACATTTTTACTACCTCCAGAAAGAAACCCTGTGCCAACTTGCAGTCTCTCCCATTCTTCCCCCTCTCCCCAGCCCCAGGCAACCACAAATCTCCTTTCTGCCTCTGATAGATTTGCCTGTTGTGGCTTTTTCGTATTCGGTAGATAGAATCATACACTATATGGTCCTTTGTGACTGGATTCTTTCACTTAGCATAATGTTTTCAGGGTTCATCGACGTAGCATGTATCAGTACTTGATTCCTTTTTTATGACAGAAAAAAAAAAATCTCCCATTGAATGGATATACCACACTTTATGCATTCATCAGTTGATAGACATTTGGGTTGCTTCTGCGTTTTGACTCTTGTGAGTAATGCCATTATGAACATTTGTATGCAAGTTTTTGTGTGGGTGTGTTTTCATTTCTCTTCTATATATTCCTAAGAGTAGAATTACCGTATCCTATGGTAACTCCCTGGTTAACATTTTGAGGAACTGCCAGATTGTTTTCCACAGTGGCTGTACCATTTTACATTCCTACCAGCAGTGTATGAGGCTGCTGGTGGTTCTGCCTTCTCACCCACACTTTTGTTATTGTATGTCTTTTTTATTATGGCCATCCTATTGGATATGAAGTGATATTTCATAGTGGTTTTGATTTTCATTTCCCTAATAACCAATGATGTTGAGCATCTTTTCATGTACTTATTGGATCTTTGTGAGGAAATGTCCATTTAGCTCTCTCATCTTTTTTTTTTTTTCTTTTTTTTTTTTAGTGAGTCTCACTCTGTTGCCCAGGCAGGAGTGCAGTGGTGCAGTCATAGCTCGAGTAGCTAGGACTACAGGCTCCTGCCATCATGCCTGGCTAATTTTAAAACAATTTATTGTAGAGATGGGGGTCGTAATAGACTGGTCTTGAATTCCAGGCCCCAAGCGATTTGCGTGCCTTGGCCTCCCAAAGTGTTGGGATTACAGGTATGAAGTACCACGCCTGTACTCTTCCATCGTTTAATTAGGTTATTTTTATTATTGAGTTGTAAGAGTTGTTTATATAGTCGAGATGCCTGACTTTTATCAGAAATATGACTTGCAGATCTTTTCTCCAATCCTGTAGGTTCTTTTTATTTTCTTGATGGTGCATTTGATGCACAAAGTATTTTAATTTTGATGAAGTCCAGTTAATTTATTTTGTCTCTTATTGCCATCCTTTTGGTGTTGTATTTAAGAAATGGTTAAGAAACTATTGCCTAGCCCAAGGTAATGAATACTCCTGTATTTTTTTTTTTTTTTTTGCGAACTTTATAGTTTTAGCTCTTACAGCTACGACTTTGATCTCTTCTGGGTTAAGTTTTCTGTGTGATGTGAGGAAGGGGCCCAACTTCATTCTTTCACCTGTGGATATCCAGTTGTTCCAGCATCTTTGTTGAAATGATTATGCTTTCCTCATTGAGGAAATTAACCATAACTGTGTGGTTTATTTCTTGATTCTCTTTTCCATTGATCTATGTGTTTAGCATCAGTGTTTTTAAAACTCCATAGATGATTCCATGTGCAGTTGAGATTGAGAACCATCTGGCCAGAGTGGGGAGTTTGGCTGGTTTGACTGGGAGACAGTACAGTGCGAGGTATTTGTAATACTTCACTATAGGTGTGCAAACCATCATTCTTCACTAAGCCAGTGTTCCCTAACCTTGCCCAATGAGAATTGCCAGGGATTCTTGTTAACAATAGATTTCTGGCCTCTATGAACTGGGGAGCACAGGGTCTGGTGGAGGGTAGGAAGGGATCAGCTTTGTGTGTGGCCTATGATTCTGGGTTCTTCCATATGGATATGGACACTTCGTACCAGTTGCAAATTCACGAGAACCTTCAGGAACCTGTGTATTTAATGAACTGTTCAGGTGTGTCTTATGATCAGGCTAGCTGAGGTGATGCTAGGTCTGCCAGGCAAGACCATTAGAAGCCTGTGTACCTGCACTGCGGTTCATCCACAGAATTGCTCTTCCCAAGGTACTCTTGGAGTGATGCCATCACCCTGTGATGATGCCATTGTCCTTGTCATGTTTACTGTGCACACTTCCCCGGCCACCTTATTTAATATTGCCTTCTGCCAAATTTGTACAAATACTGTCATACCCACAGTTCTTCCCCATCTCTGTTGTTTGCTTTGTTTACATTACATAGCACTTTTAAGGAATAATTAATTCATTTATCTTGTCTCTATCTACACCACTAGATTGAAATCCTCATGAGGGAAGGATTTTTATTTTTAATTTTTTTCATTTGAGTGCAATATTCCAAGCACCAACAACAGTGCCTAGCATACAGTACGCACTTGATAAATATTAAGTAAATGCAAAGGTATTATTAGAGAATAATAGAGACTTGTCTATTTCAGCATCAGTAGTCATTGTGCTTGTTTTGTATGTCATGGTGCTGTGAATCATGGAAATAGGTGTTTCTGTCTTTGTGTAGGCCACTCAAAAATCATTGCCTAAGCCAGGTATGGTGGCACACCTGTAGTCCCAGGTACTCAGGAGGCTGAGGTGGAGGATTGCTTGAGTCCAGGAGTTTGAGGCCAGCTTGGGCAACATAGTGAGACCTCGTCTCTTTAAAAAAAAAAAAGAAAAAGTCATCACCATATTTATGTCCATTTTCTGCTAGGTCTGAACTAAATGACTTATGTGTCATGTGCTAACTTCTAACCTTTCCCCCCTCCCTGGTTTAATTTATCTTGCTGTATTGTGTGTGTCTCTGCAGACTATCTCAATCTTCTTTGGAAACTGGCTGGCTGAAAAGAAGTACTATTTAATCAGATTTGATGAGAAGTTCTTAACTTCAGCTCTCTAGGTCTGGCAAATTAAAACCTTGGATTCTAGATGGTAGAGGATAATTTTTTTTTAATGAATTGCTTTTTATTTATTTATTTATTTATTTCCTTTTTAGGATAGAATTTTTGCGGCATTTGAAGAGCTTTTTCCAGATTATGTTTAAAATTGAAACCAAGCCATGTGGTGAAGAACTCAAGGGCGGGGATAAAGTGCTGATGACCTGTGTTGGCATTGGTTTCTCCAACCTTAGCAAGACCCTCAAGTGATAACCATCACAAGATAAGGCCCCAGTGCCTCCAGACAAAGCAGACACTGCCATGGACACCGATGGGACCAAGTCCAAATGGATTAATGCAGGACAGGATAGCCACGTGCTTAATTTTCTGTGAAGAAATATCAATATACAAATAAAAGACATCTCTGTAGCATGTGTTTCCAGCTGTTTCTCCAGTGGCGTTGCCATTCCCCAGGAGGCCCAGTCACCGTGAGAGCTCCCTTGCCTTACCTGGAGGAAGAATGTGCCTTCAGGCCACAGTCATGCTGCTAGAACAGTCTCATAGCTGCAGTTCAGCTGTGCTTCCTCAGCCTACTATCATAGGCTTCCTTGGCCCTCTGTCATGTGGCTGTTTTCCAAACCTGTGGGGTCTGTTACTGTTCTTTCTGCAAGGACTTATCTCCTTGAGCCTCGGTTTTTATTGTAGGGATTAAATGAGATAATATGAGTGGCAGCTCTTCATGAGTCCTGCAGTGCTATGCAAATGTCAGAAATTGGTATATTAGACTATTTATCTTTTGTCTTCTGAATGGATTGCTGTCATGGACACAGACACTGATCTTCATCTGGTTAATTGGATGTATATATGAGGGATGGGTGACTGCAGGGGTCCAAGTAAAGTTATTGGGATGTGTTTTATATTCCAGGTGTGCTATACATTCCTGTTTTATTTTCACAATAGCTCTGTGATGTAAATGCTATCTCCATGAGAAAATTCTTAAAGGGTGTTTCGTTCCTTTGAAATGTATAATGTAAAGACATTAAATCTCCTCATTTAAGGATCTAAGTGTAATAGAGTCAGGGATTTTACCCTTGCAAGCTAATAAGTTAGATTATTACTTTTTTGTTGATGCTCCCAAAAGACATGAGGATCCTGGGTCAGAGATAAAGAACTTTGTTACTCAGCATAGCATGAGCTTCATGTCTACATTGGTTTCCCCTGCTCCCCAGGTCTCACAGTGGACACGGAGGGGCCCAGGTAGATGCTATGCATGTTACAAGTTTGCACCATAGCCAAAGAACTTGTATGTTTGGGGACTCCACCTCTTTCATGGCAAGTCTGTTGTTTCACATGCAGACATTACTTCATCCCTTAAGACTGCCTCCTGCAAACACAGTTTTGAGAAAGAACTCAGGTAAAAGCCTGCGCAACAAGAATATGCAGCAATACCCAGGATCCATGGCAGATTTCCCCTGCCAACTAATAGAGTCCACATTTGATATGTGCATGGGCTTGAAGTTTGTAGAAGGGGAAATATGTACTTCTTTCTACTAGAATTCCAAATGGTGTCCTCCCCCGGGGGCGAACTTTGCCTCATCACTCCCTCACAGTACCTTTTTCTTTTTAAGTGAAAAGGGGCTAGAGAAAGACTGTGCTTTGATGTCTAGGGGTGTGGGAGGATGTGTGGAGGTAGAGAGTTAACCTTGAGGAAGGCCAGGACATTCTGGACTATGACATTGTACTGAGAGCTTTACATACTGTATTGGTTATGTGCTCTTGGTATATAACAAGTGCTCACAAACTTAGTAGCTTAAAACAATACCTCTTTATCATTTCACAGTTCTAAAGGTCAGATATCCAGGCAGGTGGATTCTCTGCTTAGAGTCTCATAAGGCTGATATCAGGGTGTCTGTCAACTGGGCTGGGCTCAGCTCTCATCTGAAGGCTCTGGGAAAGAATGTGCTTCCATTCAGGTTGTTGGCAGAATTCAGGGTTGTAGGACTGAAGTCACCTGTTCTCTTCCGATTTTTCTTGCTGGCTGTGAGCTGTGGGCACCTCTTAGCATATAGACAGCCACTACCCGTATTTCTGTTCACTTGGTCTCCCCTACCTTCAAGCTGGCAAGGGTGCATGGAATCCTGGTACTTTGAATTCACCTTCCTTTTGTGATACCAGCTAGAGAAAACATTGCTTAAAAATGACTCATAGCACAATAGTCCTACCTGGATTATCTCCCTATCTTAAGGTCAACTGACAACAGCAATACTAGATTTGTGTTTAAAAAACCAGGGGCTGGGAATAGTGGATTACCATCCCAGAATTTTGCCTGCCACACATACTGCAGTCCTACCTAGTGCTGCTGACGTTTGAACTCACATCTGCCCATATAGAGCTCAAATCCTGAACTAAGGGGCCACATTGCTTTTGGAATACCACATACCTGCTGTTCCTTGTACAAGCTCTGGAAATGGTGCTGTTGGTCAATGTAGGGTGGCACATAGAGGCCAGGCAAATTACTATAAGCAGTAGAGGGGATGTGTGCTACTGTCCGCTTCAAACCTGGAAACATCTGGTGTGGTTCCAGCCCTGCATCTGGCAAAGCTGCTTCTGGAGTTGGAACATCTGGCAGGAGAGGTGATGGTATTGCCAAAAAGAGGACCAATTTAATATTTATTTAAACAGCTCACTCCCAGCCCCTTCTCAAATTCCCAAGAAAAGCAATGTACCATTCCTTCAGGCAGAAGTCATCGTTTGCTGTTTGCTGGGACATCTTAGATCAAATCTTTAGTCACTGACAAATCTTTTAGTCTCTGCCTTTTTTCTAGTTTAGCTCCTGGTCGGTCCACTTACTTGCTGGGGTAGCTTGAAGAGAGAGATTCCAGCATTTTGGGGCTTGGTTTTCTATCTTGGTCTGTTTGTTCCTTTCTGCTGATAGAGATAGACCATTCTGAGTTAACGGCAGCAGTTGTTCAATGGGACTGTGAGTTTTTTAGGTAGATAAACCGGTGAACTTGTTGGGGGTCATGGCAGAATCATTCTTTGCCTTGTCATCTACAAGGCCCTGCTTCTGTCTTTCAACACCCTTTAACTACATTTCATGCAAACTCCAGCCAGCCTCCATCATGATGATTTTACCATAATGGTCAAAACAGTTGGTAAGGGGCGGGAGGAAGCCAGCGTATTGCAACATGACATATTGATTGGGAAAGAGCAACAGGAGGACCTGCTGAATTCCACATTGGCCTCACTGGGCAGCTAAGCCTCAGGGGTTTTGTTCTTTTTTAAAATAATTTCTTTTTTGAGTCGGGATCTCACCCAGGCTAGAGTGCAGTGGTGCAGTCCTAGCTCACTGTAACCTCAAACTCCTGTGCTCAAGTGATCCTCCTGCCTCAGCCTCCCAAGTAGCTGGGACTGTAGGCATGAGCCACTGTACCCAGCTAATTAAAAATATTTTTTTAGAGATGGTGTCTCACTTTGTTGTCCAGGCTGGAGTTTTTGTGTGTTTTTTTTCCAATTTAATTTTAAGTTCCGGGATACCTGTGCAGGACATGCAGGTTTGTTACATAGGTAAACATGTACCATGGTGGTTTGCTGCACCTATCAACCCATCACCTAGGTATTAAGCCCAGGGTGCATTAGCTATTTATCCTGATGCTCTCCCTTCTGGGTTTTCTTTATTTTAAAAAATCATTTCCAAAAAATGGTAAAGGATAGCTAATCACAGACCCAAATTACAAAAACAAAACTTCAAGTTGTACCGTGGTGCCTGTCCTCACACCAAACAGCAGAAGACCATGAGGTGGCCATTTCCTGTTAGATCTTTGTGTTGGGAGGCTGCTAGGTGAGACCAATGCTGGCACTTAGTTTTAAGGCCACTGAGTAGAAGAGTTGAAGGTGCTAGAGGGAGGCAAAGGAAGTAGGCAGGATGGCGTACAAGAGGCTGGAAGCAGTTGATGAAGTCAAAGGTAAATGGGGAAACTGGAGCACCAGGGAAACAGAATTTCCAAAGTTTCGGCAGTGCCTGAGGTGAGGGTGGAGGTCAGCTGGGGGAGGGGGAATCAGAGTGATAAGTGGATTTACTGGGCCTTTGTTCCAGGGTATGAGGATTAGAATGTGGGGTTCCGTTGACCTTCCCAGTTGGTAGTGCTGTAGACCTGGGGTGTACAGGTGGCAATTTTAATCTGCAATGAGTGGGAATGCAGCACTGCAGGGCCTGTGCCCACCCAGGATCTCCATTGTCCCTTACCCGGCTCCAGAGTGGACAAGAAGTAGCTTGCACTTGGATTTCCATGTTCAGATGGTGCTGGCCTGTTCTTTAGAAATGACTGAAAGTTAATGGGATTGTCAATAGGCAAGCTGGGCCTTTTTGTACTTTTCTTGGCCACATCTAAGAGGCCATTTGAGTGGAACACTTTATCAGTGTTTGGCATCTAATGAAGCCTGACCCACATCACTACTTTACTCCAGCAAGTGAAAGCTGTCCGGTTGTCACAGGCCTGGGCTGAGCACAGGCCTGGGGTCAGCACCTGTTTTAAAACATCCTAGATATTTCAGATATTCAAGTGCCTCTGAGGGCTCAGGACATTCTTTATTCTGTTTCCTCCTCATTCCCAGCCCTTTGAAGAGCCTGTGTCCAAAAATCCTCAGATTGCTTAATTTGTTAATTTATTTCTGCCACAATTTGGTACATTACATATTTCAAAGGATAGAGAAATCAGAGGCCAACTTAAAGACAACAGATAATGAACAAGCCTGGCTAAAAGATATGTGCTGCCATGTCTGTCCTCGAATACCCTGTTACCATCGCTGCGATAGAGTGCTGGGGCTGCTGCCGGACTCCCTGGGAGCCATCTGGGCAACTGGTCTCCATCTTGGGAAAAAATGATGCCCCAAAGGTAAGGCCAGCTGCTGCTTCCTGCTACATCTGGGGATGTTGAACCATCCTGAGGTTCTTTGTAATCTTCAAGGAAGTATGTTAGTGTTTGAAATGGTACCTGGCTTCAGTTGTGGCAACCCAACCTTAGGCTGTTGTAGGTGCTGTGTGCAAGCACTTGGTTCCTGGGCCCTCCCACATGCTCCCCTCTTGGCCCTAAGCTCTGTTTTGACCACCCTGCTATTTACCCATTAGACAATGAAAGGCATCGTGCCTAAGATCTATAAGCTTTGAAAGACCTATGAAATGCTTGCAAGAAACCAGGAAAAATAATGCTGGCTATAAATTATGCAAAGAAAAGAGCAAGAAAAATATCTACAAAATGAAACACTATCTTCATTTTTTTCAGCATAGTTGTTAAAATATTGAGAATAATATAGATGAGAATTTCTTTTTTCACAAGAATTTATAGTTTTAGTATATGTTCTGCCAAAATGAGCATGTCACAAGAAGTGCATGCAGTGGTTGCCAAGGAATCAGAGCTAAGCACGTTAAATTAGTTGCTGATCACCAAGCCGTTTAAAAGGCAAAATTGTAAATAGTCTTTCAGAGATTTGGGATAGGGCTACGTCTTATTTTCTTTCTTTCCTTTCTTAAGTTTTTAAAAAATAGAGGTAGGGTTTTGCTGTGTTCTCAAATTCCTGGGCTCAAATAATCTGCCCACCTCAGCTGCCCAAAGTGTTAGAATTACCGGCATGAGCTACCACACCCAGCTGAGCTACGTTTTAATATGTGTGGTTCGATAACGCTCTCATAAGACACCTAGAAAGTAAAACCCTCTAAGCCTGCGCCTCTCTTGGAGCCACCTCCTCAGTCTTAAAGCCTCAGCTGTTCCTGAGGAAACCCTCTATCCCCACAATACACCCGCTGCTACAAGTTCTCATAGATGCCTCTCCCCGTCCTTACCTTAGTACTCACTGCACCCCGTCATTGCTTAATTTTCCACTCTCTTCACCTATGGTGGTAGGGGCCATCTTTTAAGATTTGGTGTGTCCGTGATCTTAAATTTTTTAAGTCTCTATTAAAAATCAATTACGTTATTCGTGAGAGAAGTTTTTGGTATCTTTTTTAAATACGTAAAAGAAAGCTGGCTGGCTTCTTGAATTTCAGTAGTGCATTGTGGAAATAACACAGGCTTAGGAATTACACCTATGTTTGAATCCCAACTGTGTTAGTAGCATTGTGCTGGCCCTCTGTCCTGACCCTTAGTTTGCTTATCTGAAAATGGGAATTACCTTGTGCCCACTCTGGGATTGAGAAGATTTATTAAACGTGTTTGTGATTAGGATTCTTTTTAGTTGTTTGATCCTTGGTAAAGATTCAAAGCAGATTTCTGCATAACAGGTTAATGTCAGAATGAGTCACAGTGTTTATCTTTAACATCTAGTACTCGGCTAGAAGACCAGAGACAAGCTATAGCACCTACATGTGGGTTGAGGTCAAACTGTCCTATGACATACGTTACAAGAGTTAAAGAGAGGGCCTACAGGCATCTTAGTGAGTTCACCGTGTTCCAGTGCGGAGTGCCAGGATCCATCTAGTTGGCACAGAGGAGAAAGCCTAGCTGACCTGGCAGGTCCTGAAGCCACTGTGTACACCAAACCAAACTGAGTCGTAAGGAACTCCATCCTTTCCTCTCCCACCAAGAAAGGAAAAGAATCGTAATCTGTAGTTGCCAATTCTGGAATTTTATGTGTCAGCTTACATTTCCTGTAGCCAACCTGGGGCTGCACGAAACATTACGTAATAGAAAAAAGTCAAACAACCCTAAAGCTCTGGTCTTGGGTCTTCTGCCTAAGGCACACCTTTGAGCAAATCATTCAGGTTTTTGAACCTCAGTTTCTTCATTAGGATATGAATAAAACCTACTGCAAAAGACTACGAAGACTAAGCCTGCGTACTGTACAGGCCCTGGCAATACTAGGCATTGAAAAACTGTGAGTTGCCTCCTTGACTGATGGTAGAGCGAAAGATTAGGTTTCATGAGTTCAGAGATACAACAGGAATGTGGAGGTCAGTTTAACTTGGGTGAGTCCTGAGGCTTTGAATTGAATAGAATATAGTTGCAAATAAGAAATGGACTCAAACAGCAGAATTTATAGGCTTTTAAACTAAGTTCAGTAGCACATTTAGCTTCAGGTAAAGCTGGATCCAGGGGTTCAAACAATGTCATCAGAATTCAACTCTCAGGCCAACGCAGGAGGATCACTTCAGGCCAGGAGTTCAATAATTCAACTCTCTCCTATTTCTGCTTTCTGTTGTGTTGTCTTCCTTCTCCAGCAGGTATTATTTTTCATATGATGGTTTTTTTGGCAGCCCTTAAGTACTGGATAGAGATTCTCTACTCAATACTGAATCCTAGCTGTGTCAGTAGCATTGAGCTGGGCCTCCATCCTTCTCACCCTTAGTACTCTCATCTGAAAATGGGAAATATCTTACCCACCCTGGGGTTTATTGGGTAGTGATTCTATTCAATACTTAAAAAAAAAAAACTTTTAAAAAAGCTATCAGAATTGTGTCTCCCTCTGTTGAACACAGAGCACCCCAATTGACCAGATAGATCTGAGTCCTGTTCTCATCCCTGGGGTGGTAATGATGTCAGCCTCACCTAAATTGTATGGACCAAGAGGAAAGGAAGTGTTGATTCTCAAAGGGAAGTCTGAATGCTTTTACAGAAGAGACAGTTGATACTGGATAGGCAGAAGGAGCAGTTGTCTGCTGTAGACTACATTGCCTAATTCCTTGAATATTCTCAGAAAGATGCTCCACAATACTGCCTGCCCACCACCATCTTTCACCATCCAGGTCTTCCAGCATTATGGTATAGAATTGAGTGAACAAGGATGAATTCGCCTTAACAAATGATGCCAAACAAAGGCAAGATCATTGGACTCAGAAGGCCAAAGTTATAATGGATGCTTGGCAAATATTTGTTATATTAGCCAGTAGCATTCTTGGGCTAGAAGGGGGAGCAGTACTCTGGATGGTAACCCAGAGGAAGAAGTGGCAATGACCAATTCCAGGTGTGGGAGCATCATGGGTGTTGTGGGCCAAGAGGAGGGGTCGGGGCACTGCGTAAAGAAAAATGTCAGTTGATGCTCTTGCTCTCTATCATGGTCCTGCCTTTTCTTTTATCCTTTTTTTTTTTTTTTTTTTTTTCCCCCTAAGACAGAGTTTCACCAGAGACAAGCTATGGCACCTGCATATGGGTTGAGGTCAAACTATCCCATGACATATGTTACAAGAGTTAAAGAGAGGGCCTACAGGCATCTCGGTGAGTTCACCGTGTAGACATGCTGCCCAGGCTGGCGTGCAGTGGCGTGATCCTGGCTCACTGCAACCTCTGCCTCCCGGGTTCAAGTGATTCTCCTGCCTCAGCCTCCCAAGTAGCTGGGATTATAGGCTCCCACCACGACACCTGGCTAATTTTTGTATTTTTAGTAGAGATGGGGTTTCACCATGTTGGCTAAGCTGGTCTCGAACTCCTAACCTCAGGTGATCTGCCTGCCTTTCAGCCTCCCAAAGTGCTGGGATTACAGGTGTGAGCCACCACACCCGGCCATGGTTCTGCTTTTTCTAACCTCTGGAAAACAGATTCAGGATCTGGGGAGGAAGACCAGGATTTTTTGCCCATTGCCAAGAACATGAATTGATGGCAACAATGTCAAGAGCTACCTGTGGAAGAGCAATGAAGACATATTAAACGTGTGACTCCTCCAGTGGACGGGAGTGTGAGAGGTGCTTCTCATTTTCAAATAATTTGCACTTTTTTTTTGTTTTTTTGGAGGCAGAGTCTCACTCTGTCACCCAGGCTGGAGTGCAGTGGTGCAATCTCGGCTAACTGCAACCTCTGCCTCCTGGGTTCCAGCAATTCTCTGCCTCAGCCTCCTGAGTAGCTGGGATTACAGGTGCCTGCCACTATGCCTGTCTAATTTTTTTGTATTTTTAGTAGAGTCAGGGTTTCACCATATTGGCCAGGCTGGTCTTGAACTCCTGACCTCAGGTGATCCACTTGCCTGGGCCTCCCAAAGTGCTGAGATTACAGGCATGAGCCACTGCGCCTGGCCCACACTATTTTTTACAGTTATATGTACACACATATATATTTGTATATGTATACATGTTAGTTTATATTAAGAATCCCAGGTAGAACTCCAGTAATTTTCCATCAGCCTCAAAGCAATAAAGATAAGGAATCCTGGCCGGGCGTGGTGGCTCATGCCTGTAATCCCAGCACTTTGGGAGGCCAAGGCAAGTGGATCACTTGAGGTCAGGAGTTCAAGACCAGCCTGGCCAACATGGTGAAACCCTGTCTCTACTAAAAAGACAAAAATCAGCCAGGCGTGGTGGTGGATGCCTGTAGTCCCAGCTACTCAGGAGACTGAAGCAGGAGAACCACTTGAACCTGGGAGGTGAAGAGGTTACAGTGAGCTGAGATCACGCCATTGCACTCCAGCCTGGGCAACAGTGAACCTCCTTCTCAAAAAAAAAGATTAGGAATCCTCTTTGTCTTACTCCTCTGTACCCTCAAAAATCAACAACAACCAAAAACTACATATGCAACTTACCTGTGGCAGAGGCCTCAGAAGAGGCCACAAAAGATGCCTCAGGAGACCTGCTGCAATGCTGGACAAGTGGCTTAGGCCCCTGCACATTACCCATTTTCCAGGGCTGGCTCCAGGATTCTGGGTGAGAGCACTGTGCTCCGCCTCCAAATTAGGGTCTCATTAGGTCCAGTGTAGTGCATCCCAGAGGAGGTTCCACGATACACTAGCATCGTGGGGTGCTTTCCCTGAAAAGGGCTTAATAGAGGTTTTGAAAATGCAACAGTCTCCATCACAGTGTACATTAACAGAGCACACACTACAAGAAGCCTTGCAACTGAAGCTTTGTTTTACCTAGTACTGTTCAAACTCACGTAACCATGGAACTCTCCCTACCCTGGAAGAAAGAGAGAGAGAAAGAGACTATTCGCATTATGTAGTGCTCTTAATCTGCAGATCACACTTTGGGTGTTCCTGGTTTGATAGGATTTATTGGTGAGTACGGAAAGTATAAGCTCTTGCATTCTTTTTTTTTTTTTTTTGAGACAGTCTTGCTCTGTCAGGCTGGAGTACAGTGGCATGACCATAGCTCACTGCAGCCTCAACCTCTCCCAGGCTTAAGTGATGCTCTCACTTCAGCTTCCTGACTAGTAGCTGGGACCACAGGTGTGTACCACCACACCTGGCTAGTTTTAAAAAATCTTTTGTAGAGATGAGGTCTTGCTCTGTTGCCCAGGCTGGTCTCAAACTCCTTAGCTCAAGTGATCCTCCTGCCTTAGCCTCCCAAAGTGCTGAAATTACAGGTGTAAGCCACTGCACCTGGCCAACTCTTGCATTCTTGATTGGGGTATTTGTGAAAAGCCAAGTAGTTGTCAGGAATCTAGGTGGAAAATCTAGACTCATGTCTAACCCTGGCCCCAGCCCTACAGCATTGAACACCCCCACACATGAGTTTCGGATCAGTGGCCATCAGCCCAACTGTCTCTGTGCCATCTTCCCTTATTGTCTGGGCTTCTAGAAATTAGAGGGGCGAGGTATGTGGATAGGGTTGGATTCTGTGGTGTTTATATGATTATTACAAAGTCCCCGTTTTCTTGAGAGTTACACAGACTGTTGTTCTTTTCCTCTTAGCTCAGAGGCTCAATATAGCAGGAAAGCTCACTTTAGGTTCTCAGCAAGAAGTTGGAAGAGGTCAGGGAGAAATCCTTGGCGAGGAGGAACCAAGGAGATATGAAAGGTTTCTTGAAGTCCTGTGGTTAGGCCAAGCCTGAACCCTGAAACACCTAGATTTTTAGAGGATTCAGACCAGGACACCACCTGCTATCACTGAGATGCAAAGACATGGTCCTTGAAGCAATGGACCTGGTTGCTCGGAATAGGGAGAGAGCTTGAGCTTTTTAAATAGGCTTTTGAAAATATACTCTTGTACTTAAGCCCCTGCTTGACCTGCTTCTCTGTTAATGGGCTCTCCAGAAAAGAGCTTGGCTAATACTCTCTGAGTGTCTTCTTCAAGATATAGAGTTAATGTCAGTGCTTTTAAAATCTGTTGAACCTGTGTGCCCAGGATAAACTTTTGCAGCTCTTGACAATCTGAGTGAGTCTATTTGTAGTCCTGAGTTTTGTCTTTGGGAGCATGGAAGGTGAGAGAGACCTTGAATCACCTGGACACCCACCTGAGAAGAAGAGTAAGAAAGGAAGTGGAAAACAACCTCAGTTGGAAGTAGTGTGTTCTGAGTACCTTTGTTAACAATGCTAAGAAAACAGCCTTGGCAAAGTAAGGGGTCCTGTAGGGAGAACAGGAGTGGGTTAGCTGCTCCAGTCCCTCGGGAACTGTCCTACTTGTCTGATCTGTTTGCCAGGGATCTGCGTGCCCCAAGAAGACTGAACGCTTAACACATAATATGCTTTGTACATCTTGTGAGACTATCTTCCCAAATTTTAAGAACCATTTTTATGAATAATATACAAATGCATTTTAAAGCATTATTGAATTCATACTTATTTCATTGTGTACTTTTTGTTTGTCTGAGACAGGGTTGCACTCTGTTGCCCAGGCTGGAGTGCAGTGGCATGATCGCTGCTCACTGCATACTTGAATTCCTGGGCTCCAGCGATCCTCCTGCCTCAGCCTCCCGAGTAGCTAGGACTATAGGCATGTGCCACCACACTTGGCTAATTTTTTAATTTTTTGTAGAAATGGGGTCTCACTATGCTTCCCAGGCTGGTCTTGAATGCCTCACCTCAAGCAGCCCCCTCTCTTCTGCTTCCCAAGGTGCTAGGATTACAGGAATGAGCTACCATGCCTGGCCTGTATTTTCTCAATTAACAGATTCTCTTCTTCTTCTCTTCTTCTCTTCTCTTCTGAAACAAGTCTGTGAAAATTTTAGATGCTCAACATTTGTGCTTTCTTGAAAAGGCTGTAATAAGTGTTATATTGTAAAATTGCTTGCCCCCTGGTAGTCATCTCTGGTTGGTTACCTATCTTGGTTATGTAATTATTCTGAAAGGTTCTGGAAAGTTTGAACTTCTTGCCACAAACCTTGACTGTTTGCCTGCATGGAGGGGAGGGTTAGAAGAGAGAAGAAGGGGTAAGACTGGAGGACAGCTCACTCATCACTCAGAGGGCTGAAGTTCCATTTAGCATCACTGATCTCCTAATACTAAAACATCCAAGCTGAGCCTCCCTGCTTTGATATAAAGTGCTGCCCCCTTCCCTCAGGATGTTTCCTCCACAAAGCAGCTGACTTCCAATGTGGCAAGAGCTCCTATTTTTCTTGACTGACAATTGCCACTGCCTTACGGATTTCAGAACACTTCCGTGAACATTGTCCCATTTCATCCTCACAGACACTTCTCAGTTTAGGTTTAAAGAAACTACCAGACTTACTTAAGATCACACAATTAGTGGAGAAATTGCAGCAAGAGCACAAAACTTTGGGTTTCAATAGCTCTGAACCATGACATATGAGTGTCTTTAGTAGGTCATACCTTAGTGCCCTTTCAAATGGGTATTATTTAAATGTTTGCTCAATATTTGTTTAAAGATGAGAGGATGAACACCTGTGAAAGAAGGGTAGAAAAGGAAGGTGTGGAGGCAGCACCCAGTTTTTCATGTTTTCCTCAGAAAGACCGAAACCCAGCAGCTAACCATGGATGAATTATCTTTTATTATCCCTAAGAAATCATATTAGGAATTTTTTTTCTTGAGTGTAAGTGACTAAAAACAACTCAAACAGGCTTAAGCAAATGTATTGACTCATTTAAAGGAAAAGTCCAGGGATGTACCTCACTTCAGGCATAAACTGAGTCCAGGGGTTTGAATGATGTTACCAAGACTCATCACTTTTGATCTGTCCTCTAGTAGGGTCACCCCACTGATGGTAGCAAGAAGTCATCAGAAGTTCTTGGCTTGTATCCTATCCTCTCAGCAGCCCCAATAAAATGAATCTTTCTGACAGTTCCCGAAAATGTCCCCCAAGGGTTGAATATCATGGGATTGACTTAGTTATTTGCCCAACTCTAAATCAGTCACTATAACCAGTAGTGGTTGGTCAGATTGGCCACATCTGGCTGCATGCCAGCTCCAAGAGACCAGCACACTTGGACCTTCTGTACTGCATGAGCTAAGAATAGGAGAGGCGGTCCCCAAGGAAATATGGCTTCTAGTGCCAAAAGACAAAAAAATGTATGCTGGGCAGGCCAAAGCAATGAATTTGTACTGAAGAAATGTTCCTCTAGCCCCGAACACGTGGCAGCTTACCAAAATACTGCTTTAAACAACATTCCAGACACTCCCTCAGAATTCCAGTCAACACAATTTTCTCTATTCCACTGCATTATAGTTTGGTACTCTGGGCAGCTTCTCAGTTAGATCCCCTTTATTCCAACTCTGTCTTTGCCAAGTGAGGAAGTTGTAGTAGAGGGACTTGGCCCAAGTCACACCACCAGGATAAGGAGGAGTTCAGACCAGATCCTGTTCCCAGACCATTGGCTACTGAAACCAGGAAGCACTGCTGACCCTGCCACTTGGGCCAGCCCAGCAGCACAGCCTTGCTTGTCCCATGACCCAGCCAAGTTCTGTTAGGACCCAAGATTGGTATAGATTATAGCACCAAAAGATCTCCAGGTTCTGGAATTGGTCCATTTTGGCCATTGCTATGGTCTGAATATTCGTATCCTCCTCAGATTCATATGGTGAAATCCTAACCCCCAAGGTGATGGAATTAAGAGGTGGGGCTTTTGAGAGGTGATTAAGTCTGAGAAGCAGAATCTTCATGAATCAGATTAGTGTCCTTATAAGAGACACTTCCCCACTTTCTTTTCCACCTTGAGGACACAGCAAGAAAGCACTGCCTGCAAACCAGGAAATGGGTCCTCACTAGATACTAAATCTGCTGGCACCTTGATCTTGAACTTCCCATCCTCTAGAACTATGAAAAATAGGTTTCTGTTGTTTAGAAACCAGCCAGTCTATGGTCTTTTTTATAGCAGCCTGAACAGACTAAAGCCTTCTGAGGTAATCATACCCTATTTTAGGCTCTGCAGAGGATGCAGATTTAGGTAAAAGGATGTTCTTAAGAGTCTCCGAAGAGTGATCATCTGGAAGGATACACACTGCGTCATTAATAGAAGTAGCATAGGCCTGTGAGATTGGGAAGCGTACTTTCACTTTTTGCTTTATCTATTCTCTGTTGTTGGAATTATTTAGAGGCAGGTACTGAGCCACAGTGGGATATCTGGAAGAATCACACTTGTACCTGAACACAGAGTTTGAGATAGATGGGCAAAGTGTCTCTGATGAGGAGCTCAGGGACAGGGTCGTTAGGGAGAAGACTCCAGACCCAAGCATAAGGCTACCACGTACCCAGAAAAATTAAGATCTTTATTTTTATTTTTTTCAGAAAATGTCTCACTCTGTCATCCAGGCTGGAGTGTAGTGGTGTGATCTCAGCCGACTGCAGCCTTGACCTCCTGGGCTCAAGTGATCCTCCCACCTCAGCCTCCTGAGTAGCTGGGACCCCAGGCATGAGCCACTACACTTGGCTATTTTTTTTTTTTTTTTTTTTTTGGAGACAGAGTCTCACTCTGTCACCCAAGCTGGAGTGCAGTGGCACGATCTCGGTTCACTGCAACCGTGGCTAATTTTTAAAAAATTATTGTGTTCAGGCTGGCCTTGTACTCCTGGGCTCAAGCAATCCTCCTGACTCAGCCTCCCAAAGTGCTGGGATTACAGGTGTGAACCACTGTGCCCAGCCAAAAGTTAAGGTCTTTAAACGATGAGGACCTTTTCTTTCAGTGGCACTAACCCTAGTAGGGACTGTCACTTGCTACACTGATCCTAACACCATCAAGACTGTTGACTGGTGGACATGATGGTTACTGGCCTGGCCACTTCCCTTCTGGGCAATCTTACAAGGCATAGGAGAAAAACAGTCACTCAACTGGCCACACTTAGATTTTTTTTTTTTTCGTCTACACCTCCTCAAAGGAACACACCTATATTTTGACCTAAAAGGAAAATGACTGGCTTATTGTCTAGGCTTCACTCCAAATGACTTTAGATTTTATCATCAAATCTGTCCTGAAATGATAGATTTGCCATTTTGAGGACATCTAGAAGAATAAGTTATATCCTAAAGTCAACAGAGGGTTTCCTAAATTTTTATTAAAAAGGTTTCCTTTGTTAAAATGAGGATTTTGGCAGGGTGCAGTGACTCACGCCTGTAATCCCAGGACTTTTGGAGGCTGAGGCAGGTGGATCACTTGAGGTCAAGAGTTCAAGACCAGCCTGGCCAACGTGGTGAAACCCCATCTCTACTAAAAATACAAAAATCTGCCAGGTGTGGTGGCAGGTGCCTGTAATCCCAGCTACTTGGGAGGCTGAGACAAGAGAATTGCTTCAGCCCGGGAGGCGGAGGTTGCAGTGAGATGAGATTGTGCCACGGCACTCCAGCCTGGGTGACAGAGCAAGACTCTGTTTAAAAACAATAATAAAATAAAATAAAATAAAATAAATAAAAGTGGATTTCACTTTTCCAGTTGGTTACTTTGAGGATGATGTTGTTCCTTTGCATGAGACTCCCTTTACGCCATTGACCTGAGAATACCTGGTGGTTCCAACTGTGCTTGGAACTCACCTTCTTGCTCCACTTTCCCCCTGCTGATTCCTTCCCAGAAAGGGCCTGATCCATCCCCACCTTGATGTCATCCCTTCTTCTCTGACACTAAGTGAAATCTCCAGTGACTGGCCTGGTAGTAGCCATGGATGTGTCTTTTTAATCATTAGTAAATCTAAGGACCCCGATAGTTCTGGGCCACTGAGTTTTTTCTTATAGAGTCTACAAGAAAGAAAGAAGTGGTGATGGGAGATAAAATAAACTCACCTTTTCTTTCCTATTTCCCCTTATCCACATAAGCAAAACCTTTTAGAAAACTGAAAATGAGATGTACCTGGAATAAGATGGAACTCTAAACCTTCAAGGGATGGGCACTGGAAGGAGATGTCCAGAGGAGCAGGAATGGGGCACAGGAGTGTGGAGGCAAGCTGCGGACGGGACAGTGCAGCTGGCTAGGAATATACTGCGTGTCCCCTTGGGGGCCTTTTGATTGCATTTCTATTACTCCCTCCCTCTGGCTCTCCAGTTCCCTGCTTACTCTCCTTTAAAGCTCTGCCCCAGCCTGGTTTCAAGATGAAAGACTGGGAACATGATGACCTTTTTCTCTTCTGCATTAAATTGATAGAAATGATAGCGAATATATTTTATAAATTAATTAATGAACTGCAAACATGAAAACACAACAGGGAACTGTCTTGCTGGACCAGAAATAGCAAAGCATTCCTAAGAGAAGGATACAGACAGGAAACCCAAAGTAAATCAGACTTGAAACCATAAGCCAGGCTGCTCCTGTGTCAAGAAACTGTCTAAGCCCAAGACTTACTCAGAAGAGCACCAAACAAGAATTACCAAACATCTGAGACAATAATACCATGGAAGAAAGACAAACAACTCAGCAAATGAAAGTCCTTCCTAAGGAGGCAGTGTGGGTGGGGAGGTGAGGGCTGAGCCATGCTCTCCCTTAAAGAATCCCGTGCGACCTGGGCATGCCCACTTCCCAGTAGACTGGCTCTTCCCAGCATGGTAACCAGTGGTGGTTGTGCTGAGCAAATGCTTCTGTGATGGGGGAGGTGCTGGCAGGGATGTATGCACACAAAGATGCTGTGGATAGTCTGGATTTCTTGCTAATGTGGGCTGCGGTGTTGGAGCCTTTGGTCCAGGATGCTCCTGGAAGAAGGGTCAGTCTTTGCAGCCCAAACGGTGGAGCTGAACTCCCAAGTTAACACTTGCAAATTCATTTATTGCCTACTAAGCAGTGGGCAGGTTGGCTATCCACTCTTTCTCATCTCTGTGTCTTTAAAGCCATGATTCTTGAGGGAGGGGAGGGAGGGGGAAGCATGCCTTCCAGAGTAAGAGTATCAGGGTCATTTATTCTCTCCCTCTGATCCCAGCAGCTATAAACTCCATCCTGCCCCCTCCTCAATTCTGATATGCTTTCTCTAGGGTATATGTGGTGTCCACCCCCACTGAAGAGACATGTTTTGATATTCAGCTGGGCTGAGGTAGTTAAAAATTTAGAGAGCCACCATTTTTAGGTAAATGTGATTCTTTCCAATTTGTATAAATCACCTATCTGGTACAAACTATCTTCCTTATTCTGATGACCCAAATGCATCTCTCTCACCAGAGCTCTTTAACTGTTTCAGAATTACAGCCCAGCTTTCTCCCTGTTGAAGACCCCACAGGAATGCGAAGCCTAAATGTCCAAAGCAGAGCTCATTTCATCTTGCTTCCAGAGCTGATCCTCAGCCTACATTTGTTTTCTTGGTGGATGACAGCTCAATCCAGAAATCTTGGACTATTTATTTTATTTATTTATATAGAAGATGCAAGGTAAGATCTTGGAGTCCTCTTCTGCTCTACCCTCTCTTATTTCCCAAATTCTACAACCCCTTCCTCCACTGCCCTGCCCCCACCACACACACACCCTTTTTTTCAGAGATAGGGTCTTGCTTGGTTGCCCAGGCTGGAGTGCAGTGATGCAATCATGGCTTCTTGCAACCTCAACCTCCAGGCCTCAAGCAATTCTCCCGCCTCAGCCCCCTGAGTAACTAGGACTATAGGTGTGAGCCACCAGGTCTAATTTTTAAATTTTTAAAGAAATGGGGTCTCACTGTATTGTTTAGGTTGGTCTCAAACTCCTGGCCCCAAGCAGTCTTCCCACTTCAGCCTCCCAAAATGCTGGGTTTACAGATGTGAGCTACCATGCCTGGCTCCCACACCCTTTTTGTCAGCCTCTAGTCATATTAGTTCTAACTCCTTAGTAGTTCTCATCATTATCCCTTTTCTCCACATCCATGGACACTTAACCATTTCATTAATTTTGGCATCTACAGTCTCCTAATTGGTTTCTCTGACTCTAGTCTTGCTCCCTCCAATTCATTTTCCTCTCTGCTCTCCAGATCTATCTCAGTAAAACAAATCTTACCAGGCCACTTCCCTGTTAAAGTCTTCACTGTAAAGGGGAATAGGGAATTTGTATCAGAAGTTCTAAAAATCTTCATAGCCTTTGATGGGTATAATTTCCTTGCTAGAAGTTTATCCTAAGGAAATAATCAGATGTTTGGACAAAGGTTTGAGTACAAAGATGGTCACAGGACAAATCTAACCATTTGATATTAGGAAATTTGTCAAACCAAAGGACATTTATAAGATGAAATCTTATATAGCCATTCTATGTTGTGAGCTACAGAGAATTTAAAAATATGTTGAGGACAGCTTGGACCAGGTGGTGTCTTTGCTGATCCCCATGGTACCCTTGGCATATCTCCCTCAGGGCATCAGAGGACTTATCCCACTGTGTCTGCCTGTTCTTGGTTCTTCCCCACTGGGTTATAAGGTTCTGGAAGGGACTGTGTTGTATTTGTCTCTTTACCCCCACGTCCTGTAGCAAAGCTGGCATACAGTATGGTGTGGGAGTGGCATGTCCTTAAGGATAATTCTGCTTCAAGATCTGACACACCCTTAAGTGGTATATCCAAAACTGAAATCAATGCTCCTCCCAACCCCCACCCCCCAAAAATCTCAGACCCAGAATTTTATTCCTCCCCTCCATGGCCATCTCCATGAAAGAATCATTTTTGGTGGCCTTGGAGGTACCAACCTTTCTCAGACTGGTGAAGAACATGGTGTGGTGTGATCCTATCCCAGAGCTCCTTAATCTTCCCTATACCCCAGCACCCAGATTTTAAAAAATAGGGCTCAGCCTGGGCTCTGAGGTGAGGGAAGAGGAAAGTGGGGACTAGCCAGGGCCCTGAGGCATGGGTGGGGTGTGGTGTGACGTGGCAAGGGGTGGGAGTGGGCAGGAGAGACTGCCTGGGTGAGGCTCGCCTCAGATGGAGAAGCCTGACCTGGATCCACTTGCTGCCTGTAGGAGCTCAGTTGCCAAAACCTGTCTGGCCTAAAGACAGGCACAGTTTGATTTAATACTTGGTACTGACCTCACTTGAACATTAAATCAATAAATGCCAACTTAATGGAGCTGTTGCTGGGAAACTAAGGAGTATCAAGTATCCAATATCTGCACGGAGGAGATTGTTTTGATCTGTTTTGTTTTTCTAAAGCTGTAACTTGCTCCTTGGTGCCCTTTAGATTATTCATTGTTGGTAGGAAAGTGGCTCCCACAGTCTCCTCTCCACCCACCCTTTGGAGAAGCTTGGAAATGCACTCAGCAGCTGCCCCCATGATAAGCTGAAGGGCCTGTCCTGTGCAGGTTGGCAGGTCTTCCCAACAGGCAGAGTGAGGAGTTTGTGAATGAGGGAGGAGACTATGGTGTCTCAGAAGGAAAACTCTAGAGGCAAAACACTTGAGTAACAATGACCGGTTCAACCTCTGGATCTCTCTTGCAGCTTGCTGAGACTCTATTTCCAGCCGAACTGTGTAGCTCTCAGTGTGGGTGCCTTTTATCCATCACTGGTGTCATGCCAGGTCATCTTCATCTTTTCTTAGCTAGCTGAGGACAGTCATCCAAGCTGGGTCTCCTCTCCTGTGTGTCTCTCCTAGGGATGGAGTTGCCAGGTTTGTGCTTGTTTTTACTTCTTGTCCAGCCTTTCCTTCCCCTCCCTTTCCTGTTCCCTGGGTCGACCATAGCAGAGGTTGTGTTGGAGGAGGGTACTGGCTTTTGGGAAAAAGAGGACAACACGGCTGCCACAAACACTACCCAGACACGGGCTGGGAATGGGGCCTTGGATGCCAGCTGTTGGGTGCCTGCCTTGCAGCCAGCTCAGCCAAAGCATGTGGTTCTGATTGTCTCCTTTCTTCTGCTTCGCAGCCAGTCATAAATGCCATCTTCCTTGGATGTCTGAGTCCCTTGGAAACTGGGCTCTGAACTCGATTCCACTGGGGTTGACCATGGGCTATGCTATCAGAATTTCCACCTAGGCCTCCAGTTTCCTTAGAGCAAAAGGAAAACAAATTGCGAAACGGGAGTAGCAGAGTAGAAAGGTGGTCTAAGGACAGCTGTTCTGATCTGAGTAAAATTACATCCCTGATGGGAGGCAGGAAGTGCAGCACCTTCCACACCTGAAACCATCACTTAAATAGTGCTTCATGGTTTGGGGACTGTGACAGTTTCCTACATGCTATAACAGTGTACTATAAACTGGGTGGCTTAAAACAACAGAAATTTATCATCTCACAGTTCTGGAAGCCAGAAGTCCAAAATCAACTTGCTGGCAGTTGGTTCCTTCTGAGAGTTCTGAGGGAGAATCTTTTCCTTGCCTCTCTCTTAGCTTCTGGTAATCCCAGACATTCCTTGGCTTATAGATGCTTATAGATGTTCTTTGAATAGTAGATGCAATCCTCCATTTTCGTATGGTGTTCTCTTTGGGTCTCTGTCTTCATGTCTCTCTTCTGTTGAAGATACCAATCATATTGAATTAGAAGTCCACCTACTCCAGTACGACCTCATCTTATCTAATTAAATCTTCAACAACCCTATTTCCAAATCATGTTACATTCTGAGGTTCTGGGGTTAGGACTTCAACATATCTTTTTTTTAGGGGATATATAGTTCAACCCATAATGGAGATCAAAGGCTGAAGGATTTGCCGCAAGCAGATCCAGGTGTTATGTGGGTACATTGGAAGCCCTGCCAAAACAGTGGTCTTGTTAATTCTACAGAGAAAGCCGTCTGAACTCCAAGATTTCATAAAACTGTATTTGTATGTATTGTATTGGTGAAGTCTTCAGTGGCAAGTCATAGAAATTAACTTAAATCAGTTTAGGTTGCAAATGATGGAAACTCAATTCCAGCTGGTTTATACAAAGCATTAAAAAAAGAAGTTCGGCTGGGCGCAGTAGCTCACACCTATAATCCCAGCACTTTGGGAAGGTGAGGCGGGTGGATCACTTGAAGTCAGGAGTTTGAGAACAGCCTGGCCAACATGGTGAAACTCCATTTCTACTAAAACTACAAAAATTAGTCGGGTGTGGTGGTGGGCACCTGTAATCCCAGCTACTCAGGAGGCTGAGGTAAGAGAATTGCTTGAACCCTGGAGGTGGAGGTTGCAGTGAGCCGAGATCGCACCACTGCACTCCAGTGTGGGCAAAAGAGTAAGACTCCATCTCAAAAAAAAAAAAAAAAAGACAGAAAGAAAGAAATTCATTGTAATGAATTGTAATTCAATTCGTGTAAAAACCACGATTATTTTTGTACCAGCCTAATACAACCAGAAAAATCTGGGAATGGACCTAGTTTTAGGTAGAGTAGAATCTAAGGCTCAAATTATGTGTTCAGAAGTGTCTCTCCTCCCTCCTCCCTTCTTTCCTTCTTCTTTCTCTCTCCCACCCTTCCTCCCTCTCTTTTTTCTTCTCTCTGCTCTCTTTTTACCTGTCCTTCTCTTAGATTGGATTGTTTCTGCTTGGTTTCATTCTGCAGGTAGGGTCTCTTCACAAAGAGGGCTTTAAAATGGTGCCTGAACATTCTGAAAACATCATCTCAGTTTAGCTACCCCAGCAGAATGAGAACTTCTCTTCCCAACTCCCTAGATTAATCCTGGGGAAGACATTGATTGGCCTTGCTTCAGTCATGTGCCCATACACAAACCAATCATTGTGGCCAGGGGGATAGGGTGCCTGATTGGCCAGTCTGGATCATGTACTCACCCTCTGGGAGCTATCCATGACAACTTGTCCTGCTAGATAGGACCTCATGAAAATAGGTGAAAACCAAAGAAGGGGGAAACAAGTTACTAGACCAACACTATAGCTACTACAGTCCACTATATATTCCAGCTAGCTTAAAGAAAAGGGAGAATTTATCTTAAGGATACAGGGGTATCTTGTGGAATACAAGGGAAGGCATACAGTTGGGTCTTTGGAGAGAACTTGGAAGCTATCAGGCAGCTTCTTTCAGTCTAGATGCTTCATTCTCTCTCTCTGAAATCCTCATTTTTCTGCTTCTTAGTGTACCCAGTGGGAAAAAAGTGGTGTCTCTATAACCTCCTGGTTTTTATCTTCTTCATTCAAGCGACCAGCCTAATTTACATGTCCAAGGAAAGAAAGCTGATTGACCCAGCTTGAGTCAGATTTTCACCCCCTAATCAATTGTGTTTGGTGTGCCTGGGGGAGGGGGCCATACACCAGAAACATAACATACCCAGAGGAGAAGGATCCAATATGTGTCAGTTTTAATCTCCTGCAAGTGTAAAAGGTCCCTAGAATCATCCTAAGGATCATTTTATCCTAAGACTTTCATTTTGCAGATAAATGGAAGTCTCAAAAAGTTAAAGACTTTGAGATCTCACCCATACACACAGAAGCAAGACAATGACTTAGCTGTAATTAATGCCCGGGTCTCAGGATTTCCTTTCCAGCTCCTTCTACAACTCCGTGTTTAGGCTTAATAATTTCCATGGCTCTTGTCTATAGAGAAAAGTAAAAAGCAAGTATAATCACACACAACACACCTATGCACACACATCCACACACACACACACACAAACACACCCACCCCATTGGTGAACAGAAAACCTGTCTTGCTCCTTCATAGCCTTTGCTTCTGCTATCCTTCTGTCTGAGTGGTCCTTCCACCTCTGACATCCAACCCTTGGCTTGGTTAATTCCTATACATCTTTTAAAGCTCAGCTCAGTTATGACTTGCTAAAAGAAGCTCTTCTGAAATCCCAAACTAGGTCAGCCCCTACCCTGTTTTGTGTTTTCCTAGTGTTTCTGGATTTTCCTTCTTTGGTCATTAAGTTACTGAGAATGAAAATTTGTGTAATTTATTCAGTAGGTGCCTCCTCCTGGGTTGCAAGAGCTACAGGGCCAAGACTGTGTAATATCCCTGTGTTGGGCACCATTCTTGCACATGGTAGGTGCTTGGTGAATATTTGTCAGGAAAACCAAAAAGAATGAAACATAAGAGAACAACAAGAAAAAGAGCCTTTACCTTTACACTTTCTCTTGGAGGAATATTTTGCTTCTTATTCTTGTGAATTCTGGGAGATTAGGAAAAAAACTTCTGAAATGAAGTTTATTTCAGAAGTAATTTTTATGGGAGAGCTTTCAGAATTCTTAGCCTCAGTAATGATAATGGCTAACATTTTGGAGCAGCTACTATCTGCCAGGCTTGGCAGTGCTAAGTGCCTTGCCCCTTTTAATCTTCACATGAACTCTTTGGAATAGGTACTATAGGTGCTGAGCCTGGCTCTTCAGAACAATAAGCATCCTGACAAATGACTGGTCCCTTGAAGACAGTACCAGATCTCATTCTTTGCACCTGCCCGGAGACTAGCCAGAGGCTGAGGTGTGCTTAGTAAATGGGGATCATGGCTCAGAGGCCCTTGCAGGAACCTAGAACCTCACTTACTTCCTCTGGTTCCAGAGCAGGGGTTTGTAGAATCTGCAGGGAGACACTGGTGGGTGTTTTCATAGGAGACTGTAATGGCCAAGCAGCTTTAAAAGGGCTAAGGGAATTTTCTGGGATGCTCTAAGCTTAGATGAGAGCTGGCTTTGCTTTGGGCCAAAAATCTGTGGGTGGTGGTCAGATCTGCTTCTATGTCCTTGTAAATAAAAAACCTTTGAAATGCACAGCCACACAAAAAGCACCATTTATTTGAACTTTTTGAATCTGTTCTTACTAAGTGGGTACTTATGCTTGCCACCAGAAACTGATTGATTTCTTTCTAAACCCCTTGGTATCTGTCTTAGTCTTTTATATATCTGTAACCATATGCAATACCATAAATTGAGTGGCTTATAAGCAATGGAAATTTCTCTTTCACGGTTCTGCAGGATGGAAGGTCCAAGATCAAGGCACTGGCAGATTTGGTGTCTGGTGAGGACTCACTTCCTGGTTTTGTAGATGGAGCCTTCTTGCGGTGTCCTCCTCACATGGTAGAAGGGGTCAGGGGTTCTCTGGGCACCTCCCAGTTTTTTCTTTTAATAAGGATATTCACTAATCTTTTTCTGATGACTCTGCCCCATGACATAATTATCTCCCAAAGGCCCCACCTCCTAATACCAGCACCTTGGGGATCAGGTGTCAACATCGGAATTTTGAGGGGATGCAAACATTGAGGCCATTGGATATCAGAGGTGGAAGGACCACTCAGACAGAGGGACGGCAGAAGCAAATGTTTCTGCTGTATCTAATGTCTCACATGATCCTTGCAGGAGCAGTCGCCTGAAGTGAGGGTGGCAAGTATCTGACAGGGCGCCCACAAAGGCAGACAAGGACTCTGAGAACCAACAGGACTTTTCTGGTCGTATTCTGAAGCTAAGACAAAAACTGCACCTGAGCCAGATCTCTCAGCCTGGCAGCTCCAGGACCCCTGGGCCCTGCCACTGGCCCATCTCAATTGCCAGGACCTAGAGCATCATCAAGCTGCAGGTTAAACAGGTTGGTTGGTTCTGACTTGACTGGACCTCTACAAGGACCTATGGTTGCACTTGTTGATACTTTCCCAAGGAGCCACAATGCTGAGCAATGAGGGGAGGAACAGGTGTTAGTTCACTCATTAAGTCTTAAATGTTAACTGAGTACCTACTACATGCCAGGTGCTAAGCCAGGCACCCGAGATACAATGATGAACAAGACACATAAATCTTACCCTCGTTGAGCTTATGCCATGTGAAAGAGAAGTACGAAATAATTACACATTATTATTTTTTTAGTTTTTGAGATAGAGTTTCACTTTTGTCCCCCAGGCTAGAGTGCAGTGGTGTGACCTCAGGTCACTGCAACCTCCGCCTCCCAGGTTCAAGCGATTCTCCTGCCTTAGCCTCCCAAGTAGCTGGGATTACAGGCACCTGCCACCACACTTGGCTAATTTTTGTATTTTTAGTAGAGACGGGCTTTCACCCTGTTGGTCAGGCTGATCTTGAACTCCTGACCTCAAATGATCCACCCGCCTCGGCCTCCCAAAGTGTTGGGATTACAGGCATGAGCCACGGCACCTGGCAAATTACACATTATTCAAGTGTAATTGTGAAAGTGATTCTAAGGAAAAAGTACAGAGAGCTGTGGGAAAACATAATAGGAAATATTTGTCATTCTGTCACTATTGTCTATTAGGCTGTCACTGTTGTCATTGTCACCCCTACCCTCCCGCAGAGAGTGGTTCCCATTTGCCAGAGCTCATTTATTGTCCTGAACGTCTGTGAAAAGATGACAAAGTAGTGTTGCCTTCTTTCCACTTCCCCAAGTCTCACATGAGCACCCCTAACTGGCAGAACCAGTTCACACCCACAAACCTAGCTGCAAGGGGAACTGGGAAATGTATTCCCAGCTTTCCAACCTCTCCACCTGGCATATGAAATAGCCAATTTAGGCCAGGTGCAATGGCTCACGCTTATAAAACCAGCACTATGGGAGGCTGAGGAGGGAGGATTACTCAAGCCTGGGAGTTTGAGACCAGCCTGGACAACAGGGCGAGACCATCATCTCTACAAAAAGTACAAAAAAATTAGCTAGGCATGGTGTCCTGTGCCTGTGGTCCCAGCTCCTAAGGAGACTGAGGCAGGAGGATTGCTTGAGATTGAGGCTGCAGTGAGCCATGATTGCACCACTGCACTCCAATCTGGGTGACAACAAGACCCTATCTCAAAAAAGGAGAGAGAGAGAGAGAGAGAGAGAGAAAAGAAAAAGAAAGAGAAGGAAGGAAGGAAGGAAGGAAGGAAGGAAGGAAGGAAGGAAGGAAGGAAGGAAGGAAGGAAGGAAGGAAGGAAGGGAGGGAAGGAAGAAAGAAAAAGAAAGAAAGAAAGAAAGAAAGAAAGAAAGAAAGAAAGAAAGAAAGAAAGAAAGAAAGAAAGAAAGAAAAGAAAGAAAGAAGAAAGAAAGAAAGAGAAAGGAAGGAAGGAAGGAAGAGAAAAGAAAAGAAATAAAAGAAAGAGATAGCCAATTTAAGTATCCAGCGCACACAGGGCAAGCCCAAATCTGTATGTTTTCTGCAATCTGTTTTTTAAATGGGGGTATAATTTTCATATAAAAATGCACAGATTTTAGGCATACAGTTTGACAAGTTTTGCAAATGCTCACGTAACTATATCCCAGTCAAGATACAAAACATTTCCATCATGCTAACAAGTTCCTTCCTGCCTCTTTCTAGTTAGACTCTCCTGTCTCCTGCTCAGAGGTGATGTTCTGATTCTAGCAATTTGTTTTGTCTGATAATCACAAGTCAGTATTGCCTCTTCTAGGACTTTAAATAAATAAAACCATACAATATGTCCTCTTTTGTGTCTGACTCTTTTTGCTCAGACTACTAAGTCAGTCATGCTGTTACATGTATCAATAGTTCAGTCCTTAGCCGGGCATGGTAGTGCACATCTGTGGTCCCAGCTACTTGGGAGGCTGAGGCAGGAGAATCGCTTGAACCCGGGAGGCGGAGGCTGCAGTGAGCTGAGATGGGGCCACTGCACTCCAGCCTGGTTAATGGAGCGAGACTCAGTCTCAAGAAAAAACAACAACAACAAAAAAACAGTCCTTTTTTTAATGCTGAGTTGTATTCCATTGTATGAATATATCAAATCCTCTCACCAGCTGATAAATGTCCATATCATTTCCAGTTTGGGGGTATTATAAAAATAACTGCTTAAGTCTGTATTCTTTAAACAAACATCCAGCTAATTCTGATGCAGATGGACCACATGTTGAGAAATACTGCTCTAACACAGAGAATTGAAGCATATTGCCCAAAGCCACATAATCAAGAAGGCTTTGATGCCAGACTTATCATTGGCAGTGGATTCAGGAGCGCATGCTCTTCCTACTTGGACAGTAGATGTCAGAAGGAGGGCCTTGAAGATAAGGCATATGTTTCAGTTGTCAATTGCTGCATGACAAAATTACCAAACTTTGGTTTCAACAACAATGATTTCTTATGATTCTGTCATCCTGGCTGGGTGGTTCTGTGGCAGGCCAGGTCTCACTAACAACTCTTTCAGTGCTGACTGAGTGGTTAAGTTAAATAGTAAAAGCCACTGGCCTTATACAAAGGCTAGGATGTAACAAAAGTCCATCAGGAGTTTTGCCTACGCCTTTTCTGGGCCTTAAGGCATGACAAAATAACAAAAGAATTCTTAACAGGACCCATTTGGGATTAAACAAGTTTTATTGTGGGTCTGAAGAAACTCCCCAAATCTCCACAAACAGGTTTACTGGGGGTCTTAAGGAACTCCTCTAACCTCCGTGATTTAGCACGAGACAAGATAAGGGTAATCACCCCAGTAACTGGACCCATTTAGATTAGGTAGATTTACTGAGGCTCCAGAGGAAGGTCTTCAGGACTCAGATCATAGTTGTAGATTAAAAGAAGTTAATCACTTATGTCTTTAGATGAATGCATACTTACATGTAGACATATAGCTTAGAAGGTATATAAGCTCTGGAAAACTTTGTAATTTTGAGTTGGTCTGGAAATAATTTCCAGGCCTTCTCTCTGTAATTGGTTACAGAAGTAAAAGCTCTCTTCTTCCCCAGTTCATCTGTGTCTCATTATTGGGCTGTGAGAAATAGCAGCCCAACCCTCAGATTGGTCCAGGAACTGTTCTTTTGTTAGTCTTACCTGGACTGTCTCGTGCCACTACATTCAGCAGCCAGGTCCACTGGATGCTGGGTGGAGCAGGGATGGCTGGAGCAGCAGGACCTTTCTTTCCATGATCTTTCATTCTTAAGGAGTCTAGACCAGCCTTCCCTTCATGGCAGTGGCAGTATTCCAAGAAAAGGCTGCAATGCACAAGTGCTTTTCAAGCCTTCACTTGTTTCATGTTTGCTAATGCCTCCCTGGCCAAAACAAGTCACATGGCCAAGCTCAGTTTCAATGTGGGAAGCAACTATTCTAGGGAATGGCATGATTCATTTGGTGCAGGATTCATCTGGAGCCATTAATGTAACAATCTACCATTGCTAGTAAGTTTACGTTTCAGAGGCAGTTGGTAACTGGAGGAGGCAGAGCTAGAGAGAGCCAGGGAATTAAGAGGATTAGAGAAAATTTTGGTGGAGCCAGAAAAGGTCAAAATGATCTATGTTTCCCCTAGTCATCTTTGAAGGAAGGATGTATTCCCTCTAGTCATCTTTGTGGCCCCCACAGCACTAGAGGGGTTTTACATACGGTAGGAGCTCAGGAAATATTTGTGAAGTTGAATCAAAGTGTCAATGATAAGTTGGGGGAGTTTAGGGCCTAGAGGAAGGATGGCTAAATGATAACACACTGAAAGGAGCAAGACCCCTTAAAGCATAGAAGGGTAAGTGCTAACAGAAGAAAAAATTAAAACTGAAATGAAGAGAGACAGATGGGATATAAAATGTAAACAAATGTTTGCTTCACAATTAAACTGTGTGTTCACTCTTTCACCAATGTTTGTTTGCTAGATGCTATGCAAGGGAGTAGAGCTGTGTTTCTCAAAATGTAAGTCATCAGAACAATGTGAAATACTCAGGTAGAGGGTTAGAAATGCCTGGTGGAGGTGTCTAGTGGATGGCCCTGAGACAGTGCCCCTGGTTCCATTGTCTTCTTATAACCTGTAGAGAGATCCCGGAAGTCATTGCCTGCCCCAGTCAGGGGCAACAGATATGGTCAGTGCTCTAATCATCTCATCTTGCCCTTAGCACTTCAGTGCAGGACAGAATTTCTGACTGCCAACCCCTGTATGTTCTCCCTAGGGGCTTTCCCTGGCTACGCCTGCTATAGAGGGAGCAGTCCTCAACCAAAGACTGACAGGAGTTGGTGGAGATTTTAAAACCAAGCCAATTATCCATTATAAATCTGGAAGCAAAGAGTGTTCATTATCCTGCTTGCTCAAATACCAGTTCTGCTGAAAAATGCAAAAGGCTAGAGTCTTGCTCATTAAGGACCAAGTCTTTCCTTGTATTTCTGTAGCTGCCTGACAGATGGGCTCCTGGCTTCAATCTTGTTTCCCTTCAACTTATTTTACTGCACTTCTGAGTGACCTTAGAAATGCAAATACATTCTTTAAGCTTTGAGGATGGAGATGTTTCATATTCTCCATTGTATCTTCAGTACCTAGTAAGCACTCAGTAAATATTTATTCACTGGATATTATAGGAGACTCCCAACTCATGAACAGGTTATATCCTAAAATTTCTCATGTAAGGAGGTGATTTTGAATTTAGAATACATTTGACCATCACAATGATAGGTGGTTTTTAGCTTGTCAGGCTAGCTTACAAAAACCAAGTTCAAGCCAGTTACGGTGGCTCATGCCTGTAATCCCAGCACTTTGGGAGGCCGAGGTGGTAGGATCACCTGAGGTTGGGAGTTCAAGACCAGCCTGGTCAACATGGTGAAACCCTGTCTCTACTAAAAATGAAAAAATTAGCCGGGCGTGGTAACGCATGCCTGTAATCCCAGCTACTACTCAGGAGACTGAGGTGGGAGAATCACTTGAACTTGGGTGGCAGAAGTTGTAGTGAGCCGAGATCGTGCCACAGCACTCCAGCCTGTGCAACACAGAGAGACTCTGTCTCAAAAAACAAAACCAAGTTCACCCATGATGTAGCCTAATCTAATCCCAGCTTTCCTGGTGGTCGTGAGCAGAAGACCATAAGGGGAGGGAGGGATGAAGAAGAAAAGGAAAAACAAAGCCATTGGGAATTAGATAATTGGTTAAATATTTCTGTTTTACACTTGGATTTTTGCACTTCTGTGTGCTCTTCTCTGCTCCTGTTCCCTACCATGCCTCATCTCCCACTGGAGCAAGCCTCCACCCCGACTCCAGGCTCCTCTTACCTTCCCCCCTCTGCCAATCACAACTCCTATTCTCTGACTACAAATAAATTCGAGGATTAAGAGGAAGGTGGCCTGATTGAGCAAATTTACACTTCAGATGGATGTTTAACAGTTATTTAATCTTCCTAGAGATATTTCCAATTTTCCAGATTAGTTTAGATTAAATGAATCTCTAGTTAGTGGAATTTACTGTAACAAGATAAAATGGAAAAAAATGTGATGAGAGATATTTTAGGGCAAGTACTCTCTGATTCTAACTTTTTTTCAGATTCCCCCCCTGAGATTAATAATCTAGATTATTCTGGATTTTTATAACTTTTGGGGTTCTTTAAAGATCCCTCCCTGCTTCTTTTTTTTTTCCCACAATTACCCCCATAAGCCTGGTTGAGAAGGGGCTATCTGAGTGAGCACAGCCATAGCACAGGCCTACAGAGTGCGCCCTTCATTGACTTTCCTGATTTGCCTCAGCAAGTGTGCACCTTTAACCTGACCCTGCCTTTGGCGACACTTGAACCAAGCCCAACACCAAAATGTGGTCAGCACTCAAAAAACAAGAACCAGGAAAATTCAAGGGATTTTCTCACTGGACAGTCTGGGGATTTCCAATCAACATTTGTATTCTCTTTAATTATATGTTATTCAAGTGCACTTCAATTCATCTACCACAAAGAACTCTAGCCAGGGGATTTCTGCTTCTGCAGCTGTAGGAAAGACATTGGATTAGAAAAGATTAAAGTGATCTTTGCCCAAAGTCACACAGCTAGTTAGAAGAGAGCTCATCTCCTGGTTCCAAATCCTATGTACTTTTGATAAAAACTTAATGCTTCATATTATTTAAAATATAAGGTTTGGTCAAATAAGCTTGAAGATTAGCTTTTCCCTCTTGAGTCAGAGGAAAATAATAAATCTATTTCTGCAGTATTCTTCTATTGGCCTGAGCTAGCATTTCTGAAAGTATGTTGTTCCACTGAATACTATTTTTAAAATCAGCCAGGCACAGTGGCTCATTCCTGTAATCCTAGCACTTTGGGAAGCCAAGGTGGGAGGATCAGCTGAGTCCAGGAGTCTGAGACCAGCCTGGTCAACATAAGGTGACCCCTGTTGCTAAAAAAAAAAAAAAAAAAAAAAAAAAAATTAGCCAAGTGTGGAGCCTTGTGCCTATAGTCTCAGCTACTCGGGAGGCTGAGGCAGTGGAGGCTGCAGTGAGCCATAACCACATCCTGCACTCCAGCCTGGGCCACAGAGTTAGACCTTGTCTTTTAAAGAAAACGAAGAAAAACAGTTTCAAATACAAAAGTCTACTCTCTGCCATCTTGGGGACTTACAGTGCACATTAACATAGTAAAGTTTCCAGGAAGTCCTGCAACAATAATTTCATAAAGTTTGTTGAACTCAGCAATCTCCAGACTTAACTTGGTCATGAGTTATCTCCCTTCCTCCTTCCCTCCCTCCCTCTCTTCCTTCCCTCTCTCCTTTTCATGAAACATCATTACCAAGTAATACACTTTGGGAAATATTGCATTAAGGTAAACCAAATTGAACATCAATCTATAGTAGGCCCACAATTTTCTCGTAAGATTAAGAACTTTCTTATTGTTTTAGCTGTGTTCTCTACTTTGTACATTATTACTAAATGTTAATATTAAGGTATATTTAGTTAATTTGTATCTTTGGGAAGGCTTTGATTTAATTTAGATCACCCATATGACATCCTTTCATGGGTGATCTAAGTTAAATCAAAGCAGTGAAGGCATCATCATGCTTTGGTGTGTGGGGAGCAGGTATACAGATCTCAGTTGCACGCAAGGGAAACCAGCAGATGGGATCTGTTTATGTTGCTTTATAGTAAATCCAAAAATTCAGTAGTTGAAGTCCTCCAACTTTAAATCAACACTCTTTAGAAAAATAGAATCAAGGGACAATACAATGTATTATTCACAATGTTTGCAAAGAATTCAAAATTTCTAGGCATACAAATAAATGGAAAAATGTGATTTCATACTCAAGAAAATAGAGAATCAATGCAGACCAACCTCAAGATGACTCAGATGTTGGATTTAACAGAAAAAGATTGTAAAGATAAAGGTTTCAGCAAATAAAGATTTTATAAGTATTATAACAATTCATGGAGGTAAATAAATATATATGCTCATCACAAAAGAACAAACAGAAAATCTCAGCAGAAAAGTAGAGATTATAAAATAGAACAAGATGGAGATTTAAGAACTAAAACATATAATATCTTAAAGAAAAATTTACTGGAGATCATAACAGCAGAATAGGTATGGCAAAACATGACTGGATATGGTGGTTCATGCGTAGTCTCAGCACTTTCAGAGGCTGAGACGGGTGGATTGTCTGAACCCAGGAGATCAAGGTGGCAGTGAGCTATGATTGTATCACTGAACTCTAGCCTGGTGACAGAGCAAGACCCTGTCTCTTAAAAAATAAATAAATAAAATAAAATAAAATAAAATAAAATGAACACAGTCACAGGAACCAGTGCAGCAATATCAAAAGGTCTAACATATGTGTAATTGGAGTTCCAGGACAGTAAAGAGAAAATGGGGCATAAAATTTATTTAAAGAAATAAGTGGCCAAAGTGTTTCCCAATTTGCTAAAAGACATATATTTACAGATTCAAGAAGAACCTTAATCAGGGGAAATACAAAGAAAAGCATGTCTAGATACATCATAGTCAAACTTCTGAAAATGAAAAATAAAGAAAAAATATTGAAAGCATCTGGAGGAAAATAACACATCACATATAAGCAAAAAATGATTCAAATGACTGTGAACATCTCGTCAGAAACTGGTGGCCAATGATATTTTTAGGGTGTTGAAAGAAAAAACAACTGTCATCCAAGATGAAGATTTAATACATATGACAATGATATTATTAAGGATAAGGGGGAGGTGAGTAAACATATCAACCTACGAGAGTCATACATTTTATATAAAGTAAAGTAGTGTGATGTTTAAATAGTTAAGAGAATTTCAGGATGTATATTCCTGAGCAATCACTAGGAAAAGATGCAAAGATGTATAGGTAAAATGTCAATAGATGAATTGGAAATCTTAAAAACTATTCAATTAACAAAAAAGAGGGCAAGAATGGAGGAAAAGAGGTACGACAAATAGGGCAAACAGAAAATAAATAGTAATATTCATACAATGGAATGCTACTTAGCAATAAAAGGAAAGAGCAACTGATCCATGCACCCAGAGGAATGACTCTCAAGAACCTTAGGCTGAGTGGAGAAATCAAGATGCAAGAGGGTAAATACTGTGATTGCATTTTTTATGAAATTTTAGAACAGTCTAAACCAATCTATAGTGAAAAATCCTCACAACAGTGGTTGCCTCTTGAGTGTTGAGGAGTGAGTTTATTGGGAAAAGACTGGCATAAAGGAGTTTTCTAAGGTAATGGTCATATTCTGTATTACAAGAGGAATTTGGGTTACACAAGTGTATGCATTTGCCAAACTCATCAAATTGTATACTTAAGTTATATACATTTTATTGTATGTAAATTTTACTTCAAAAAAGGAGCTATAAACAAATATTAGACTCTAGTTGAGGATATGCATGCTGAAGTGTTTAGGGGTGAAATGTACTCATTTTTGCAACTTACTCTGAAATCCGTGAATAAATAAGAATGATTGATATGAGACGGGAGCAAATACAATAAAACATTAATTATAGGGTCTAGATGTTGGGCAGATGAACATAAACTGTACAGTTCTTTGAACTTTTCTGTTTACTTGAATTTTTTTAAACAATCAAATGTTGGGAAAAATTAACAGACCCCAAACTGAACTCATTATCACGTCCTACTCCCTTTAAGTCTACTCTTACGCTACTACTATTTGTTTCATTAAACAGCACCAGATTTTACCTAGTTGTACAAGTCACAAACCTGATGCTTGTTCTTTGTTGCTCTTTCCCTCATTCTTCAGATGCAAATTATCACCAAATATCGTAGATTGCATTTCCTACGCTTTTTTTAAGTCAGTGCACTTCTTCCATCATAGCTACCAATCTAGTCCATGCCATCATCATCTGTCACACTGACTACTGTATGAACTTCCTAATGTGGCTTACATCATCAGCTATGGCCCCTTTCTATTCCTTGTCAGAATAATCTGTTTAAAATGCAAATATGTTATCTCATTCCCGCTTGAAATTTTTCTAGGCTATCCCACTGCCATTAGGATAAATCTCCAAAGCCTTCATGTGGCTTCGGAGACACTTGCCTATCTCTTGACTATCAGCTTCATTTAAATCCATTTTCTACTTCATTATCTCAGCCCCAGCTCTGTTGGACTAATTTGAATCCTGCTATGTCTGACACACATGCGTTTCCTCTGCTTGGAATATTCTTCCCCTTCAATTTTCTCTGTCTTCCTCATTCTTCATGTTTCAAATCCTTCCTCATTATTCATATTTCAATTTAAATGGATCTTCCTAGGAAAGCTTAGATCTCCTTCCTATGGTATGAAGTACTCTTTCACAGCACTTATTACATCACCATTATTCACTATACTCTCAGAACTTAGCACAGTAGGCTGGCACATGATATACGCTCCGGAGATATTTCTGCTATGGGTGGTTGAATGGGAGAGGGTATATCATTATACAATGTTGACTTAGATGATTAGTTTGGGAAAATGAGGGCATGTTTTCATACACTTGTGGGGATATGCATCAGTATGTTTTGGATTATAAACATCAGACACCAGAATCAAACTGGTAAACAATGAGATTCATATGGGGAGATGTCTAGCAGCAGGGTAGACTTCACGTACAGTGTGATCAGGGCTTTCATTCCATTCCTCCTCAATTGTCTTGTCTCTTCCCTTCTCATATGTTTTATTGTCAGACTGGTTTCCCTTGTGGTTTTAAGATGAATGCCAGCAGCAACTACAGCTTCTTTTCATATATTTCAGGTAAAAGACCCTTGTTTCTCATTAGTCTCTCTTAAAGCCAAGAAAGAACTTTCCTAAAAGTCTTCAGCAGCCATCTCCTTGTGTCTTATTGGCTGCCATTAAATCATATACTAATTCCTGAACCAATCACTGGTTGGCTTATGCTAATCAGTCTGCCTCTGGGATCAGCTTCCTTCAGTTGAAGATGCTGCAGGAAGAAAGGGTAGATACCTGAACAAAACTAAGGTTCTGTTAGTAAGGATGAAGGGGAGAATGGATTCTGGAAAGACAACCAGCAATATCCACCTCTGCGTATTATTTTCCAACAGTAGCTTCTGAGAAATTGCCTTGCTTTTTTCTTCTAGATATTTGATACTTTGCTTTGGTAACTGAGATTATATTTGACTCTGTGTTGACCGTTGAAAAAATAAATTTGTGGCCTATTCATAGAAACTGCACAGAGCCCTGTGGTAAGTGTTTTTAGATTAGCTTCATTTCTGCCTCCTATTTATACTCCTACTCATTTTTCTTTTGCATCATTTAAAAATTTTAATTTTTTTCTCTATAATTCAATTTAATTACTCAAATTTGTTTTATTATCCAGAAGATTTTTAATAGTACCTACAATTTCATAACATAGTATTCAAAATATTGAGGACACAATAGAAAATTACCTAACATATTTTTAAAAAATTAGCAACCCTCAAAGAAACATTCATGATACTATTGTGTGAATGATTTTACTTGACTCAGAACACACATATAATTGAATATTTTGGGACTTTGATATCCTAAAATCTAAATCATACAATAATGCTTATTGAATGCCTGCCTAGTCTGCCAAGAATTGCATATGTTTCATCAGATTTATCATCATTTTCCTTGTAAGTTTTCACTTTTTCAAGTTGTTACTCTTTTTGAAGGCTGGTACATACTTTCTTAAGCTTCTGCCTTTGCCTCATAGAGAACATCTGACACAGAATGGCAATTCTAAGCTTATTAAGTTTGTCAGTGTTCAGGATATAGAAGTCTGTCATTAAATTCTTAGCAGGATACTGTACAAAAAGGAGGGCCTCAATCCTGACTGATGAAGTGTGCTGGTTGCTTATATCTTTTGGAGGAACATTTCCTGACTTAACATTTCGTGCTGTCAAAGTCAGTATTACTTAACTTACTACTTTAACATGGTGTTCCTTCCTGATCCCCTTCTCTCCTCCTCAAACTCCACCAAAATAGGTACATACAGTTCCTTAGTGTATGTGGGGCTCCTGTAGTCCCTTCAGTCTACCAGAAACTTCTTGCTCTAAACACAGATTCGTTTTTTCTTCTTTGCCTTGGTCACTGGTGCTCTTTTACAAAAGTCAAAGGGTATAATGTCCCTGTGCTCATTCCTTTGTCTTTTTTTTTTTTTTTAAATTATACTTTAAGTTCTGGGGTACATGTGCAGAACGTGCAGGTTTGTTACACAGGTATACACATGCCTGATTTGCTGCACCCATCAACCCGTCATCTGCATTAGGTATTTTTCCTAATACTATCCCTCCCCTAGTCCCCCAACCCCTAACAAACCCGGGTGTGTGATGTTCCCCTTCCTGTGTCCATGTGTTCTCTCATTATTCAACTCCCACTTATGAGTGAGAACATGCAGTGTTTGGTTTTCTGTTCTTGTGTTAGTTTGCTGAGAATGATGGTTTCCAGCTTCACCCATGTCCCTGCAAAGGACACAAACTCATCCTTTTTTATGGCTGCATAGTATTCCATGGTGTATATATGCCACATTTTCTTAATTCAGTCTATCATTGATGGGCATTTGGGTTGGTTCTAAGTCTTTGCTATTGTGAACAATGCCACAATAAACATATGTGTGCATGTATCTTTATAGTAGAATGATTTATAATCCTTTGGGTATATACCCAGTAATGGGATTGCTGGGTCAAATGGTATTTCTGGTTCTAGATCCGTGAGGAATTGCCACACTGTCTTCCACAATGGTTGGACTAATTTACACTCCCACCAATAGTGTAAAAGCATTCCTGTTTCTCTACATCCACTCCAGCATCTGTTATTTCCTGACTTTTTTTTATGGTCGCCATTCTAACTGGTGTGAGATGGTATTTCATTGTGGTTTTGATTTGCATTTCTCTAATGATTAGTTTTGATGAGCTTTTTTGTTTGTTTGTTGACTGCATAAATGTCTTTTTTTGAGAAGTGTCTGTTCATATCCTTTGCCCACTTTTTGATGGGGTTGTTTGTTTTTTTCTTGTAAATTTGTTTAAGTTCTTTGAAGATTCTGGATATTAGCCCTTTGTCAGATGGATAGATTGCAAAAATTTTGTCCCATTCTGTAGGTTGCCTGTCCACTCTGATGATAGTTTCATTTCCTGTGCAGAAGCTCTTTAGTTTAATTAGATCCCATTTGTCAATTTTGGCTTTTGTTGCCATTGCTTTTGGTGTTTTAGTCATGAAGTCTTTGCCCATGCCTATGTCCTGAATGGTATTGCCTAGGTTTTCTTCTAGGGTTGTTATGGTTTTAGGTCTTACGTTTAAGTCTTTAATCCATCTTGAGTTAATTTTTGTATAGGGTGTAAGGAAGGGGTCCAGTTTCAGTTTTCTGTATATGGCTAGCCAGTTTTCCCAACACCATTTATTAAATAGAGAATCCTTTCCCCATTGTTTGTTTTTGTCAGGTTTATCAAAGATCAGATGGTTGTAAATGTGTGGTGTTATTTCTGAGGCCTATGTTCTGTTCCATTGGTCTATATATCTGTTTTGGTACCAGTACCATGCTGTTTTTGTTACTGTAGCCTTGTAGTACAGTTAGAAGTCAGGTAGCGTGATGTCTCCAGCTTTGTTCATTTTGCATAGGATTGTCTTGGCTATGTGGACTCTTTTTTGGTTCCACATGAAATTTAAAGTAGTTTTTTCCAATTCTGAAGAAAGTCAAAGATAGCTTGATGGGGATAACATTGAATCTATAAATTACTTTGGGGAGTATGACCGTTTTCATAATATTGATTCTTCCTATCCATGAGCATCGAATGTTTTTCCATTTGTTTGTGTCTTCTCTTATTTCCTTGAGCAGTGGTTTATAGTTCTCCTTGAAGAGGTCCTTCACATCCCTTGTAAGTTGGATACCTAGGTATTTTATTCTCTTTGTAACAATTGTGAATGGGAGTTAACTAATGATTTGGCTCTCTGTTTGTCTGTTATTAGTGTATAGGAATGCTTATGAATTTTGCACACTGATTTTGTATCCTGAGACTTTGCTGAAGTTGCTGGTCAGCTTACGGAGATTTTGGGCTGAGACGATGGGGTTTTCTATATATACAGTCATGTCATCTGCAAACAGAGACAATTTGACTTCCTCTCTTCCTGTTTGAATATACTTTATTTCTTTCTATTTCTTTCTCCTGTCTGATTGTCCTGGCCAGAACTTCCAATACTATGTTGAATAGGAATGGTGAGAGAGGGCATCCTCATCTTGTGCCAGTTTTCAAAGGGAATGCTTCCAGTTTTTGCCCATTCAGTATGATATCGTCTGTGGGTTTGTCATAAATAGCTTTTATTATTTTGAGGTACATTCCATCAATACCTAGTTTATTGAGCGTTTTTGGCTTGAAGAGATGTTGAATTTTATCAAAGGCCTTTTCTGCATCTATTGAGATAATCACGTGTTTTTAGTCATTGGTTCTGTTTATGTGATGGATTAAGTTTATTGATTTGCATATGTTGAACTAGCCTTGCATCCCATGGATGAAGCTGACTTGATCGTGGTGGATATGCATTCTGATGTGCTGCTGGATTCGGTTTGTCAGTATTTTATTGTGGATTTCTGCATCAATGTTCATCAGGGATATTGGCCTAAAATTCTCTTTTTTTATTGTGTCTCTGCCGGGTTTTGGTATCAGGATAATGCTGGCCTCATAAAATGAGTTAGGGAGGATTCCCTCTTTTTCTGTTGTTTGGAATAGTTTCAGAAGGAATGGTACCAGCTCCTCTGTGTACCTCTGGTAGAATTTGACTGTGAATCCGTCTGGTCCTGGACTTTTTTGGTTGGTAGGCTATTACTTACTGCCTCAATTTCAGAACTTCTTATTGGTCTATTCAGGGATTCAACTTCTTCCTGGTTTAGACTTGGGAGGGTGTATGTGTCCAGGAATTTATCCATTTCTTCTAGATTTTCTAGTTTATTTGCATAGAGGTGTTTATAGTATTCTCTGTTGGTAGTTTGTATTTCTGTGGGATCGGTGGTGATATCCCCTTTATCATTTTTTATTGCGTCTATTTGATTCTTCTCTCTGTTCTTCTTAATTAGTCTTGCTAGCAGTCTATCAATTTTGTTGGTCTTTTCAAAAAACCAGATCCTGGATTCATTGATTTTTTTGAAGAGTTTTTTTTTGTGTCTCTATCTCCTTCAGTTCTGCTTTGATCTTAGTTATTTCTTGCCTTCTGCTAGCTTTTGAATGTGTTTGTTCTTGCTTCTCTAGTTCTTTTAATTGTGATGTTAGGGTGTTGATTTTAGATCTTTCCTGCTTTCTCCTGTGGGCATTTAGTGCTATAAATTTCCCTCTACACACTGCTTTAAATGTGTCCCAGAGATTCTAGTACATTGTATCTTTGTTGTCATTGGTTTCAGAGAACTTATTTATTTCTGCCTTAATTTCATTATTTATCCAGTATTCATTCAAGAACAGATTGTTCAGTTTCCATGTAGTTGTGCAGTTTTGAGTGCGTTTCTTAATTTTGAGTTCTAATTTGATTGCACTGTGGTCTGAGAGACTGTTTGTTACGATTTCCATTCTTTTGCATTTGCTGAGGAGTGTTTTACTTCCAATTATGTGGTCAATTTTAGAATAAGTGCGATGTGGTGCTCAGAAGAATGTATATTCTGATGATTTGGGGTGGAGAGTTCTGTAGATGTCTATTAGGTCCACTTGGTCCAGAGCTGAGTTCAAGTCCTGAACATCCTTGTTAATTTTCTGTCTTTTTGATCTGTCTAATATTGTCAGTGGGGTGTTAAAGTCTCCCACTATTATTGTGTGGGAGTCTAAGTCTCTTTGTAGGTCTCTGAGAACTTGCTTTATGAATCTGGGTGCTCCTGTATTGGGTGCATGTGTATTTAGGATAGTTAGCTCTTCTTGTTGAATTGATCTCTTTACCATTATGTAATGGCCTTCTTTGTCTCTTTTGATCTTTGTTGGTTTAAAGTCTGTTTTATCAGAGACTATGATTGCAACTCCTACTTTTTCTTTCTATTTACTTGGTAAATAATCCTCTATCCCTTTATTTTGAGCCCATGTGTGTCTTTGCACATGAGATGGGTCTCCTGAATACAGCACACCAATGGGTCTCGACTCTTTATCCAATTTGCCAGTCCGTGTCTTTTAATTGGGGCTTTTAGCCCATTTACATTTAAGGTTAATATTGTTATGTGTGAATTTGATCCTGTCATTATTATGCCAACTTGTTTTTTTGCCCATTAGTTGATGCAGTTTCTTCATAGTGTCAATGGTCTTTACAATTTGGCATGTTTTTGCAGTGGCTCGTCTCTGTTGTTTCTTTCCATGTTTAGAGCTTCCTTCAGGAGCTCTTGTAAGGCAGGCCTGGTGGTGACAAAGTCTCTCAGCATTTGCTTGTCTGTAAAGGATTTTATTTCTCCTTCACTTATGAAGCTTAGTTTGGCTGGATATGAAATTCTGGGTTGAAAATTCTTTCCTTTAAGAATGTTGAATATTGGCCTCTGCTCTCTTTTGGCTTGTAGGGTTTCTGCAGAGAGATTCGCTGTTAGTCTGGTGGGCTTCCCTTTGTGGGTAACCTGACTTTTCTCTCTGGCTGCACTTATCATTTTTTCCTTCATTTCAACCTTGGTGAATCTGACGATTATGTGTTTTGGGGTTGCTCTTCTCGAGGAGTATCTTTATGGTGTTCTCTGTATTTCCTGAATTTGAATGTTGGCCTGCCTTACTGTGTTAGGGAAGATCTCCTGGATAATACCCTGAAGAGTGTTTTCTAACTTGGTTGCATTCTCCCCATCACTTTCAGGTACACCAATCAAATGTAGATTTGGTCTTTTCACAGTCCCATATTTCTTGGAGGCTTTGTTCATTCCTTTTCATTCTTTTTTCTCTAATCTTATCTTCTTTCTCTATTTCATTAAGTTGATCTTCAATCTCTGATATCCTTTCTTCTACTTGATTGATTTGACTATTGGTACTTGTATATGCTTCACGAAGTTCTCACGCTGTGTTTTTTCAGCTCCATCAGGTCATTTATGTACTTCTCTAAACTGGTTATTCTAGTTAGCAATTCATCTAACCTTTTTTCCAAGGTTAGACCACTTGGCTCCCTGGCTTCAGCCCTCTTTCCAGGGGAGTGAACAATTTTGTCTTACTGGCTTTCCAGGCACCACTGGGGTATGAAAAAACCTCCTGCAGCTAGCTTGGTGTCTGCCCAAATAGCCACCCAGTTTTGTGCTTGAAACCCAGGGCCCTGGTGGCATAGGCACCGAAGGGAATCTCCTGGTGTGCAGATTGTGAAGACTGTGGGAAAAGCATAGTATCTGGGCCAGAGTGCACCATTCCTCACGACACAGTCCCTCATGGCTTCGCTTGGCTAGGAGAGGGATTTCCCCCAACCCTTTGTGCTTCCTGGGTGAGGCGACGCCCCTCCCTGCTTTGGCTTGCCCTCCGTGGGCTGCACCCCCTGTCTAACCGGTCCCAGTGAGATGAACTGGTTACCTCAGTTGGATTTCAGCCGAAATCACCTGCCTTCTGTGTTGATCTCACTGGGAGCTGTAGACTGGAGCTGTTCCTATTTGGCCATTTTGCCAGTAATCCAAAAAATTTAATTTTTAATCTATTATCTATTATGTAGTTTTGTTAAACTATATTCATTTAAAAAATAAAGTAGGCATAACCAAATAAAATACAAAAATTTGTTTGTGATAGGTTTCTCCCCCTCTTCATTATGTTGCTTCATCCTTAAATATCTAGAGGTGATTGCTTACAGCTCCTTCCTGCCAGCAATAGATAGGAGTTAGTCGATACAACCAGCCTGTCATTATTTTTCTTATTTTATTTTCATAGAATATTCCTTTTGGAATATTCCTCTTTAATATTTTGAGAAGATAAAATCAGTTTCTATTATTTTTGATGACGGAAACCAAAGTGAACCAAGAAAATCCAATAATTTCATAGCCTTTTGAGAAAAAGCATCCCTTATATAAATTATTTATTATTTATTTTTTATTTATTGAGATGGAGTCTCACTCTGCCACCCAGGCTAGAGGTTAGTGGTAGGGTCTCAGCTCACTGCAACCTCCGCCTCCCAGTTTCAAGCAATTCTCTTGCCTCAGCCTCCCAAATATTTGGGATTAGACACATGCCACCACGCCTGGCTAATTTTTTGTATTTTTTTCAGTGGAGACAGGGTTTCACCATGTTGGCCAGGCTGGTCTCAAACTCCTGACCTCAGATGATTCACCTGCCTCAGCCTCCCAAAGTGTTGGGATTACAGGCATGAGCTATGGTACCTGGCCAGAAATTAATTTTAAAAAGATAAAATTGAACTGGCCCCCCCTGCTGCCCTGTTCTTATCCTTGCTGGGCATTGTGTCTTGTTGTTTAAAGTATTATGCCCCAAAATCATTTGGAAAAAAACAAAGTTAGGTCCCTTTGTTTTTCCATATACCCAAATAAATTCTAAGTAGGTAAAAGATTGAAATGTAAAAATGTAAGATCATAAAAGAAAATTTGAGTGAATATATAATCTTAGGGAGAGAAAGAACTTTCATGGCATGATACCAAAGGTAGAAATCACACAAAGAAACACTGATTACAAATAGTAGCTAACATCTATTGAGGGGTTACTCTGTGCTGGGCCATGTTTTGAGGATGTGTACTATCTCATTTTGTTCTCACATGAAGCCTATGAAGTAAGTGTTATTATCACCGTTTAATTATCATCTCATTTAAACGATTGTTCCTCATTTGCCTTCGTGGAACCACTCAGCTAATCCAGGTGCCTCCCTAATCCTACCAAAAATCCTGGAAAAGGGTCTGCTTCTTATTCTCTGGGAACAAAAGGGCATAGATTTTGCACTTGAGAGATGAAAGATAATTGAATCCAAACATGAATAGTAGCTCTCAATCACTTGGCAGTTAGCCATTTTTTCTTTCTTTCCTGCTTTTTTTCCAGTTAGTAGACAAATATGCTTAACCCTCACAGCTTGCATAGAGTTGGGTACAGAGACAGACTGTTAGAAAATTTCCAATTTAAGCCAACTTTTAGTTTAAAATTTACGGGAAGGAAATATTTGTAAAGACCCTATTGCTATTGCCAAAGAGTTTGTGGAACATCACATTTGGTGATGTAATGCTGGAAACCATTCACTCCTCTAATGTTTCATTCATAGTAATTCTCTAAAGTGTTTGTTTTGGCTTATTACTACTATTTAGGTTGGTGCAAAAGGAATTGCGGTTTTTGCCATTACTTTAAAACCGCAATTCCTTTTGCACCAACCTAATAAAAATGTGAAAGAAAAATAAACCTTGCCCATTTCTAAAGGCACTGGTAAATACAAACTACTGTCATTGACAAGCCTTGGCATGGTAAAAACACGTAATTTCCAAATCTGCTACATTCCAGTGGATAAATGAATAATTAGGAGTTATGAGTGGCTCCCCGATGGGAAGAAAATTTTTGGGATTACTGACCACAAAAAGAAAAATTTCAAAATTTCCAGTATTTGTTACTTTAGGTTGCTTTCCATCTCTGGGAAATCTACTCTTACCAGAACTAGAGACTGTTTCCAAGGAAAAAAGGAGAAAAAAAGAAGATGCCACTTCGAAAGACATTGTTGCTTCATCCTTCAAATAGCCACATGGGGAACATGCAGCAGTTTTCTTATTAATAGGTGTTCAAAGCATCTTGTGTTTCTCAACACCCAGACTAGAACTCTCCTGGGAACTAGACTGAAAAACTTACCACCTAACTGTAGTTTGCTCAAGTGGGCCCCAGGAAAAGTTGCCGAACTGAGGAATCAGTGAATCTCAGGGGTGTTTCTGAATTCTAAACCCTGAGACCAAATGGGTAAGTATTGGAGTCCTAAGTTATTTATTTTCTTATTCTTTACACATTTTTGTAGGTAATTTTGTAATATCAGGGGATTATTTAATGACTCTACTGTACATTTCTTGGAAGAAATACTCTATTGATATTTAGGATACTGTTGGGTGTTGGGTGAAGACTCATTACTTAATGACATGGAGTAAATTAAGAAAAAGTGTGCCATCCACATAATTAACAGCAGAGACATAATGTAATACTCATTTGAAAAAACTTTTAATTTGAATAATTGCTTGAAGACCTAACTGAACACTAGATTACTATTGTGACCTGGAAAATGGAGAGAAATATGTTGGTTTTCATACTCTAAGAACCACAAGCCATTTCTAAATGATCACATATTTTAATAGCTTGACTGTAAGTAAGTGTCATTCTAGATTATCAGAGATCATTGGCCAGTTCCAAAGGTTCCTTGAGTATGTTTAACTTCTAGACTTTTGAAGGGGAAGCTGTTGGGTTTGTTTATTTCATTAAAAAATAATATTTATTCTATTTCCTCATTAAAAAGTAATACATGTTCACTGAAAAGCATTAGAGAGAAACACTGAAAAACAAAGGGAAAAATATAAGGATTATGTATAATTCTTAGAGACAACTCATATTAACATTTTGGTGTTAACAATTTGCTTTCTAGTCAGTTTTTTCCTATCTTTTTTATTGTTTTAAAAATTACACAAGAAATATTTCTCATTATAAAAAATTGAGACAATATAGAACAAAATGTAGAAGTCACCCCCTATTATGGTCTAAATTGTGCCTCCCTAAAATTCATCTGTTGAAATCCTAAGCTCCAGTTCCTCAGAATGTGATTATTTGGAGATAGGGGCTTTAACAAGGAGATGAAGTTTAAATGAGGGCTTTAGGGTGGACCCAATCTGATGACCTTGTAAGAAGAGAAAATGTGGGCCGGGCATGGTGGCTCAAGCCTATAATCCCAGCACTTTGGGAGGCTAAGGTGGGTGAATCACCTGAGGTCAGGAGTTTGCCACCAGCATGGCCAACATGGTGAAGCTCCGTCTCTACTAAAAATACAAAAATTAGCCAGGTGTGGTGGTGGACACCTGTAGTCCAAGCTACTTGGGAGGCTGAGGCAGGACAATTGGTTTAACCCAGGAGGCGGAGGTTGCAGAGAGCCAGGATCATGTCACTGCACTGCAGCCTGGACCACAGAGTGAGATTCCATCTCAAAAAAAAAAAAAAAAAAAAAAAAAAAAAAAAAAGAAGAAGAGAAAATGCGGATCCACAATGGAAAATGTGGCCTGTGCACTCACACAGGGAAGGCCATATGAGGACAGAGCAAAGTGGCCAGCAGAGAGGCCTCAGAAGAAACCAAGTCAACTGACACCTTCATTTTGGGCATCTAGCCTCCAGCCTGAGAAAATAAATTTCTGTTGTTTAAGCCACCCAGTGTGTGTATTTTGTTATGGTAGTCCTAGCCCTTTATTCCACTGTTCTCTCAAGAGGTAACCATGATCCACACTGTTGTTCCAGACTGACTTCTTACGTTTTTGCACACACAGAGTCATCTATAGGAAGTTTCTTTGATTACACAGGTGAGACCATATTCTAAATATGGCTCTGTGACTTGCTTTTTTCATTTAACAGTATACCATAGACAGCTTTCCACATCCATATCTGTAGAAAACTACCCACTACGTTCCTACTGAAGACTGCTTAGTTTTCCACTGTATGAATGTACCATGATTTATTTTAACCATTACATTATTGAGCATTTAGATGTTTTAAATGTTTTATTTTATCATTAATGCTGAAATAAACATCTTTGTACGTTTGTGGTTGGGCTCCTCTGCTAACATATCTGTAAGAATGATCCTAGAAATGAAATTTCTGGATCAAAAAGTATATGCATTTAAAATTTGAAAGTCTTTGTCAAATTACCTTCCGTAAAGACTTAATTTCCAATCCTACTGATATATATGAGAGTCTCTGTGTCCCCATTCAGTCATTCAGGTTTTTTTTTTCTGTCTTATTTATGGGTGTAAGCATATGTGTATATAGGTAGGTAGATAAATAGATTCTTAAAAATCATATTAGAATTCTACTCTGCATATTTTTTTGAAATATTGTTTGAGAATTTTAATAATAAATAGTCTTTTCCCCATGAAAAGAAAACTTTGTCCTCATTTTCATTCTTTCTGTTTGGAATCATTCTTTAGGGAAATCCTCTGCCTGTATTAACCACTGTATTGTCAACTGTGGTACTTGTGAATTTAGAGCAACCTGAACATAGTTCTGAAAGTTGTGTCTCCTGGATGGAGGGAAAAATCGGAATGCTCTTTTTCTGGAAATGAGTGAGCAAGTGCTTTGAAATGTGTGCTAAGGTGCCCTGCTGAGTGAACTTTCAGTTTTCTTTTGGAACCAATTAAAATTATTAAAATAGTATTCAAACCCAGTAGGCTAACTAAGTGCTTGTTAAATTGCATTGCAATATGTCTGTAGTTAAACCAGAATGAGTACTAATAGGACTTTTTCTGCATAGACCTGAGAGAATTTTACCCTATTGGGGGGTGGGAATGATCTCTATGAAGTAAGAACAGACTTTGGTGGGGTTAATGCCTCCTTTTTACCTTCCTATTTGGAATACTATTTTTTAAAATTCCAAGAAAAAATGATCAGAAAATAAAGTTAAGTGAGAGTGGTTGTTCCTTACTTAATAAGTGTGGAAAATTTAATCTGAACTCAGTCTAACCAATATTTGTTATCTCTTACCATGTGTAAGATACCGTCTAATACATTGTGAGCAACAGAAAGAAGGCACCATGGTGGCTGCCTTCAAATTGTTCATGCTTTAGTTCAGTGATGCAAACCTGGCATCAGAAGCAACTGAGAAGCAGTTTTAAAATAGATTTCATGGGCCGGGTGCAGTGGCTCACGCCTGTAATCCCAGCACTTTGGGAGGCCGAGGTGGGTGGATCACCTGAGTTCAGGAGTTCGAGACCAGCCTGGTTAACATGGTGAAACCCCATCTCTACTAAAAATACAAAAAAATTAGCCAGGCGTGGTGGCAGGCGCCTGTAATCCCAGCTACTCAGGAGGCTGAGGCAGGAGAACCGCTTGTACCTGGGAGGTGGAGGTTGCAGTGAGCAGAGACCACGCCATTGTACTCCGTCCTGGGCAACAAGAGTGAAACTCCGTCTCAAAAAAAAGAAAAAAAAAAAATATATATATATATATACACACACACACATATATATACACACACACACACACATATATATCATACAACATATAACCATGGTTGAAATCATGCTGCTATAAAGACACATGCACACGTATGTTTATTGCGGCACTATTCACAATAGCAAAGACTTGGAATCAACCCAAATGTCCATCAGTGACAGACTGGATTAAGAAAATGTGGCACATACACACCATGGAATACTATGCAGCCATAAAAAAGGATGAGTTTGTGTCCTTTGTAGGGACATGGATGCAGCTGGAAACCATCATTCTCAGCAAACTATCGCAAGAACAGAAAACCAAATACCGCATATTCTCACTCATAGGTGGGAACTGAACAATGAGATCACTTGGACTCGGGAAGGGGAACATCACACACCAGGGCCTATCACGGGGAGGGGGGAGGGGGGAGGGAATGCATTGAGAGTTATACCTGATGTAAATGACGAGTTGATGGGTGCTGACGAGTTGATAGGTGCAGCACACCAACATGGCACAAGTATACATATGTAACAAACCTGCACGTTATGCACATGTACCCTAGAACTTAAAGTATAATAATAAAAAAAAAGAAAACCTATATAGCAGTAGCTACCAGAGCTAAACGTAAGCCTATTTGTTGACCTAGCAATTTTATTCCTATGTATGTACCTAATAGAAATGCATACATGCTTGCACCAAAAGATATGTATATGAATGTTCAATGCAGCACTATTTGTAACAGCCTCTAATTGGAAACAAACCAAATGTTCATCAACAGCACAGCAATGACAATGAATAAACCACAAATATAGTGACCAGATGAATTTCACAAACATGATGTTGAACAAAGAAAACCAGGTACAAAAAAGTATAGATTGTATAATTCCATTTAAATGAAGATGAAAAAAAGGCAAAACCAATCTATGCTTCTAGAAGTCAAGATGCTGGTTAACCTTGGGGGAAGAGGCAGAATCTGGAAAAAGAACATGAAAGGGATTTGGAAGTGCTAGTATGTTCTGTTTCTTGATCTGCTCAGTTTCATAGGTACGGTGACTTTGTGAAAACTCTTCTTGCTGTATACATATGATTTTTACATTTTTCTGTATATAGTGTATCTATTTTTAAAATTAACATTAAAAGTGTACAGATTGGGAAAATCCTATCCCAGACCCACCAAATTAGAATATCTACCTAAAATGTAACTATTTACATAAGGGGCTCCAGGATTGTAGTTTAAAAAGCTCCCCAGGGATTCTGATGCATTTGGGTACAAGTTTTTGGGAACGGCTGCTTTTGTGAAGACAGCATTTTATCTCTCCTTCCCAAGATCTCATCTCTGCCCTTCTTTTCTTCTATATATTTTTTACTTAGGCCAATACAACAGAATAGAACATCTCTGCCTTTCTACCAAGGATGGATCTTTGTAGAGATCATTAATGCATTAGGGGTTCATTATGGCACTATTCAGAGAAAGGCATTGGAAGCCCACCACATTCACTTCCATGGCCTCTGCACTTAGGGATTATCTGCTTTGTTGTTCCTCCCAGGTGAGTTCATCAGCTCATGTTCATGACCTTTTTGGGGGACATTTGTAAGCACCTTTGCAGCCTTCAGTAGATCACTTTGAAGGAGACATTCTGAAAGATTGGACTCCCTGGCCGGGCGCGGTGGCTCATGCCTGTAATCCCAGCACTTTGGGAGGCCGAGGCAGGTGAATCACGAGGTCAGGAGTTCAAGACCAGCCTGGCCAAGATGGTGAAACCCTGTCTCTACTAAAAATACAAAAAAATTAGCTGGGCATGGTGGCACGCGTCTGTAATCCCAGCTACTCCATAGGCTGAGGCAGAGAATTGCTTAAACCTGGAGAGGCAGAGGTTGCAGTGAGCCGAGATCGCGCCACTGCACTCCAGCCTGGGTGACAGAGCCAGACTCAGTCTCAAAAAAAAAAAAAAAAAAAAAAAAAGATTGGACTTCCTGTGGTCCAGAAGGAAGTCCAATCAATGGAAGTTTAGAGCTGGTGAAATTCGGTTATTAATATTAATGTCATTATCTTTTTTAATAAAGGTGAATGAATGAAGGCTGAGCTGTTTTAGATTGTTTTTTAGAAAAAGTCTCAACATTAGGGAACTCATAAAAAGAATGCCGACTTCTTTACAAAGAAAATTTCAGGTCAAACTCCCCTCAAGCTCAGGCATTGTATCCTGCACTTTTTTTTAGTAGTACCCACATAACCTGGAACAGTATACATAGTAGGTGCTTAAAGAAAAATTTAGAGTAAAATTTGTTGTTGATTCCATTCTCTTGTGGCATAAAGGCTTAGAAGGCATTTTAGTGTAAAACTGTGGTTTCTTCTTGCAAAGCATCAAATTCTTCTCTTCTGTGACTCATACTAACAGGAAGCCTGATTAAAAAACTCTTCAGTGGTAATTCGAATGTGTTATTTTATTACTTAAAAATGCAGTAGATTCACTAACACTGAAATCAGGTATGGCCAAGGCTGAAAAACAACAGAGAGAAGTGAAGCATTTTCTTAGAGGACTGTGGTGAAACTTGCCCCTTTTGAACTTTTATTTTATTTTTTTTAATCACAGCACTGGTTATAAATGAGGCAATAATTATATAGTGGACTGATATTTTGGAAAAATGTGTCTACCTGCTTTGAAGATGATTTCCAAGTGAGTTACAATTCTTTATCATCAGGACTAAATTGCCTACAATAGGCTTTTATATTTGTATGCAGAACAGATATAAAATCTGTTGCATTGGTGCATCTGGAAAATGCACCAATTAGATATACTTTCCCCCTCCCCGTCAACCCGAGTAACACTATGAGTTTTTGAGTTTGCTGTGTTTACTTACCTTGTGAAAGAGGAAAACTTCTGTTACTCTCTGAGAATTTGAAAGCATATTGATAATTGGAATGAGCAAGAGGAGGAATGACATTGCTAGATTTTTGTTTCTCTTGAGAAGTCAGTGAGTAATGTGGGTGTGTCACTTTCATTGGATTTTGGTCTAAAAGTGTTTGCCCTGAATATTTTTGAAATTTTTACTACAAATACAATAAGTTACTGCTTAGACAACATCTCTGGAATGAATTACAAAATTAGACATATAAAATAAAAACTATTATACCGACATCGGTTTTTTTTCTCTTTTTTTTTTTTTTGAGATGAAGTCTTGCTCTGTTGCCCACGCAGGGCTCACTATGGTGTAATCTCGGCTCACTGCAACCTCCACCTCCTGGGTTCAAGCGATTCTCCTGCCTCAGCCTCCTGAGTATCTGGGATTACAGGCACGCACCACCATGCCCAGCTAATTTTTGTATTTTTGGTAGAGATGGGGGTTTCACCATGTTGGCCAGGTTGGTCTCGAACTCTTGACCTCAAGTCATCTGCCTGCCTTGGCCTCCCAAAGTACTGGGATTACAGACGTGAGTCACTGCACCTGGCCCAGTTTTAACCTGCTGGCTAAATTGGGAATTAAGTCTTAAATGATAGTGTTGCTTAGACCACACCCACTTCCCCTTCCTTCATCTTTCCTCTCTCGTCCTCTCTTTGATTTCTGAATGGGAGAAAAAGCTGGAGTGAGTCTGTCTACCTCCTTCCTTGTTTTTCAAACATAGTTCCCTGATGAGTGCTATTTGCTGAGTACCTAGGCATTGTACCAACAGAATCTTATTTCACCCACACAGTAACTCTCTGGGAGCTGCTGTTATTGTCCTCATTTTCCTGATGAGAACCCTGAGGCACAGTTTATAAGCAGGGGTCTTGATTTCAACTCAGCTCTGTTTAATTCTCAAATGTTCATTCTTTCCACACATGGGATGCACTCAGTAAACATCTGATCAGTTCTGACTTTTTCATTCCCACACCACAGAGCAGAGGGTCACGTTAGACACAAAATCACAGCCTCTTCAATCCCCTCTGGCTTCGTGCCTAGGTTTAATGGAAGAGAAAGGAGGAGGATCTCCTAGTTTTAGGAGAGAAGGAAGGAAGAAGGGGAGGAAAACAGAAGAAAAGAAAAGCCAAATAGAAACGAGGCCAAGGAAAAAGAAAGAGGTATTTGGGAGAATTTATGGGGAATGGGAAAGAAAAAATTAAATTCAAGTCCTACAAAAAATCAGGAATGGCCTCCACACTTTAGCTGCATGATATGGGGGATATTTCCTAGTCTTTTCCTGATAAATTCCTCAAATGCTGAATACTCTACTCTAAAATTCTTACCACTTTTAAATGTAAGGTGTTCAGATAATGAGAATTTATCCATGGAAGGAAATGAGTAAGAAAGACTCATATGACTTATCTCCTTTAGCCTTTCTGACCCGACTCTTCCCTCTGCTTTAACTCTTCTTTCTCTCTGTCCCTTACCTTCATGCAATATTCAAATTGATAATCACTGTGTACCTACTGCACCCAAGTTGTTGTAGGGATGGAATACAAAGAGGAAGTTTCTTATCTCATAGGGAAAATAAGATACACAAATAATTCTGATACAAAGAATAATGGTACAATTGATTATTGTCAGGTATCACTCCCCATCAAAGAGAGTAAAAATCTGAGAAGCTAATTTACAATGAGTTTCTACTGACCAAGTATGCAGGTGGGAATGATACATTGGTGGTGATGGTGAGGTAAATAGAGGTTTTTATGCCTCCATTTCAAATATTAATTTTCATAAAACACATATTTCTGTATTATTTGTTATTGTGGGCATTCATGAGTCCTGATAATTGATGTCATTTTATTTTATTTTGAGACAGTCTCACTCTGTTTCCCAGGCTGGAGTGCAGTGATGCAATCTTGGCTCACTGAAACCTCTGACTCCCAGGTGCAAACGATACTTGTGCCTCAGCCTCCTGAGTAGCTGGGATTGCAGGCACGAGCCACCACGCCCAGCTAAATTGTTTTGCGTGTTTTTAGTAGAGATGGGGTTTCACCGTGTTGGTCAGGCTGGTCTGTCTTGAACTCCTGACCTCAAGTGATCTGCCCGCCTCGGCCTTCCAAAATGTTGGGTTACAGGTGTGAGCCACCACGCCTGGCCTGATGTCACTTTATATTCTTATTGGTTATTGCTCATATAGGGAAACTATTGATTTCTGCATTGTCTGTCTTGCATCTTATCATGTCATTAAATTATCTGTGCAAACGGGTTTTTAGTTAATTTTTGTAAGATTTTTAAAAATTAGATTTTTGCAAATAATAACGTTTACAGATTTTTCTTCTGGGATATTTATCTTTACTTTTCTTGTCTTACATTGACCGTGTACAATGTTGAAAGATAGTGGTGAGAGAATACACATATTTCTTTTCTTTCTCTAACAGAAATGCTTCCAATGATTCACCATTAAACGGATGGTTGTTTTAGTTTTCTGATTCTTTTTACCAAATTAAGAAAGTGTCATTTTCTTTAGAGTTTACTGAGGACACTAAAAAAAAATTATGTATGGGGCTGGGTGCGGTGGCTAAAGCCTGTAATCCCAGCACTTTGGGAGGCCTAGGCAGGTGGATCACCTGAGGTCAGGAGTTCGAGACCAGCCTGGCCAACATGGTGAAACCCTGTCTCTACTAAAATACAAAAATTATCCAGGCGTGGTGGCAGGCACCTGTAATCCCAGCTACTCAGGAGGCAGGAGAATTGCTTGAACCTGGGAGGTGGAGGTTGCAGTGAACCAAGATCACATCACTGCACTCCAGCCTGGGTGACAAAGTTAGACTCTGTCTCAAAAAAAAAAAAAAAAATTTTATATATATATATATATATATATATATATATATATATATATATATATATATGTATGGCTGTTGAGTTTTATAAAAATATGCTGGAAACTGTTGAAGTGATGATATGGTTTTTCTTCATTAATCGGTTAATGTGGTGAATTATGGTAAAATACACTAATAATATGTTAGGATGTATTTTACTTGGTTATGTTGTATTATTCTTTTAATACTTTATTGAATTCAATTTCCTAATATCTTATTAAGGATTTTTATGTCTATATTCATAGGTGAGATTTGTCTACAATTTCCTCTCCCGAATGCCCCATTATTGTTTAATCTAGCTCTGGAAAGAGAGCAACGCTAGTTTTGTTAAATAGCACGCTCTTTCTCTTTTTCTGTGAACTGGAACAATTTAAATAACTCAGGAATGATCTGCCCTTTGTTAGTTTGATAGAACAGTTTGAAACTGGTACCTTTTAGGGGCGGTAGATATATAGCATTTTCAATTTAATTTGTAATTAGTGGCATATTCAGATTTTCGAACTCTTCTTTAATCAGTTTTGATAAATCACATTTTTGTTGTCGTAGACATCAGTCATTTTTGCCTGTGTAACAACATCATGTCCTTTAGGAAACTGCCCCTACATTCACAATGATCCCATAATGGCTGCCACCTGAGGTGATCTGCTGCCTACTTAATTATAGGGATAGAGAAGACAAGATCTGAGGAGGGACAATCAGAGTCTTTTCTTGGATTGATATATAGACATCAGAGGGGAAATGTTTTATTTTTCTATTTTGGTTCTTAAGCTAGTAAGATGTGAGCTTGTGGCTGTAGATGGCTGTGTTTCCTGGATACGTGTAGAAGACCTGTCTGAGCTGAACTGAGAGATGTAGTGGGAAAGAGTGAGAGAATTCTTAAGACATTGATCCCCTGGACCCAGCCAGGTATGGAGTGAGCACAGCCCTCTGGGCTTCTCAGGTTTTTGAGTCAGTATGTCATTTTTTTTTTTTTTTTTTTGCTTCATCTAATTTGAATTGAGTACCTGTTATTTGCATCCAAATCAGTACTAATAAATTTCTTAAGTTTTCCAATTTATGTGTAGAAGTAATATAGAAAACTCTCTTACAATTTAAAAAACATCTTCTGTAATTGCAGTTAAATCTCCTCTCTTGTTCCTAATATAGGATTATTTGGGAAAACATTTGAACGTAGTATTATTTGGGAAAATAATACTATATTAGGAATAAGAGAGGAGATTTCTCGAGATTTCTCTCTTATTCTCTTTCTTTTTTGCTTGATCATAGTTAGCCATCATTTTTGGTTTGGATTTGTTAATCAAGACTTCAGTGATTTTGTAGGTATTTTGTTTTCTTAATTTGGTTTTCCTTTTCCTTCCATCTATTTTTATATGACTTTTCAATTTCACATAGTTTAACCATTTTTATTTTATTTTTGGAGACGGAGTCTCGCACTGTCACCAAGGCTGGAGTGTAGTGGCGCCATCTCGGCTCACTGCAACCTCTGCCTCCTGGGTTCAAGCAATTCTTCTGCCTCAGCCTCCAGAGTAACTGGGACTACAGGCACCTGCCACCACGCCTAGTTAATTTTTGGTATTTTAGTAGAGACAGGGTTTCACCGTGTTGCCCAGGCTGGCCTCAAATTCCTAAGCTCAGGCAATCCGCCTGCCTCAGCTTCCCAAAGTGCTAGAATTACAGGCTTGAGCCACTGTGCCTGGCCTCCATTTTTATTTTTATATTACTTTATAGATAAGTATTTTTAAAAATTCTGTGTTTAGTTTATTTCAAAATTTATTATTTTCTAAAACATTCAAGGCTATAAGTTTTAATGTTCCTCTGCATTCTTCCTTATCCATATTGCAGAACTTCTAAGGTATAATGCTCTTATATTATTTATGTTATTTATTTCTAAATTATTTGTAATTTCTCTTTGCATTTTCCCTTTTAACCCAAAAGTTATTTAGAAGGATATTTTAGGATGTCTAACTGTATAGATTTAAAACATTTAAATATTTTTTGAATAATTTTATTTTTAGAACCATTTTAGATATACAGAAAAATTACAATGATAGTACAGAGAGCCGATATAGCCTACACCTAGTTTTTCTTATAAGCATCTTACATTACTATGGTACACTGGTTACAATTGGGTTTTTTGGGAGAGTGGGTTTTTGGGATAGCGGCGAAGTGCCATTCTCATCACATCGTATCAAGGATGTGTACTATTAACACAACTTATCACTGTTCATATGAATCTTGGCCACCTGACTGAGGTAATGTGTCAAATGTCTTCACTATAAAGTTAGTCTTTTTTCTCTCCTTTTCATACTGTACTCTCTGTGATTTTCTGTTTGTTTGTTGTTGTTTCTTAGATACAGAGTCTTGCTGTCTTACCCAGGCTGGAGTACAGCAGTTTGTTCATAGCTCACCTCAGCCTGGAACTCCTGGGCTCAAGGGATCCTCCCACCTCAGCCTCTCAAGTAGCTGGGCCTATAGGTGTGCACCACCACGCCTAACTTTAAAAAGCTTTCTCTTTTGTAGAGATGGGGTCTCACTATGTTGCTCAGGCCGGTCTCAATCTCCTGGCCTCAGGTGATCCTCTTGCCTCCCAAAGTGCTGGGTACAGGCATGAGCCACCATGCCCAGCCCATATTGTAGTCTTTGGAAGGAAGTCACTCTGCACAGCCCATATTTAAGGAGTGGAGAATTACGATCCACCTTCTTGAGAGCAGAATTTCCATGTAATTTATCTGGACTTTCGTGAGGGATATCTGTCCCTTCTCATTCATTTATTTATTCAGTGCTTTATCATTGTGAATTTATGGATATTTATTTTCTACTTTGGGCACTTTGGGTTATAATCCAATACTCCTGCATATATTTGTTGCTTAATTTATTCTAGTTTTGTCCATCTGAAGCTCTTTCTGCTGTTTCCTACGACCCTTTGACATAGCCTCTGTCATTGTAGACCTCTTTTCTTTTTGTTTTGAGCACTTCCTTTCTGGCATGAGAAGATGCTTCAGGTTCAACTTGTATATTTCTTATTACAGTCCAAGAATCAGTCACTTTAAAGCAGCCATACTTCCCTTTTATTGGAGAACAGCATTGAAAACCAATACCTGGATGCTATCCCAACACTTCAAATGGCTTAATACAACAATAGATGTGTATTATTTATTATTTATTTAGAGACGGAGTTTCACTCTTGTTGCCCAGACTGGAGTGCAATGGCACGATCTCAGTTCACTCCAACCTCCGCCTCCCAGGTTCAAGCGATTCTCCTGCTTCAGCCTTCCAAGTAGCCGGGATTACAGGTGCCTGCCATCACACCCGGCTAATTTTTTGTATTTTTAGTAGGGACAGGGTTTCACCATGTTGGCAAGGCTGGTCTCCAACTCCTCACCTCAAGTGATCCACCCGCCTCAGCCTCCCGAAGTGGTGGGATTACAGGCGTGAACCACCGCGCCTGGCTAACAATAGATTTTTATTTAGCTCATGAGTCTATGGGATTCAGCTGACCTAGACTGAGTTCACCTGGGCTTGCTTATGTGTCTGTGATGAACTGCGAGGCAACCAGGTGGCTCTGCTGATCTTAGCAAGGTATGTTTACACTTCCAGGGGTTGGCTGGCTGTTTATGATCTATGATGTCTCAGTTGGAGTGATTGGGATTACTGGGGTGGCTTAGGGTAGCTAAGGTGCAAGAGAAGGAGCAAGTCTGAACATGCAAGCATATTTTAGTCTTTACTTATGTCACATTTGCTAATATGACATAGGCCAAGTTACGTGACTGATCTTCCAGTCATTGTGTGAGAGCATTACAAAGTTCAAAGGTGCAAGGCAAAGATGTGAATAAGAGAGACATATTAGGATTCTTTAGAGAAACAGAATCAATAGGATATATGTAGATATGTAGATCTAAATCTTGATATAGATAGATATATAGGAAGAGATTTATTCTGAGCAATTGGCCCATATGATTATGTAGGTTGAGAAGTCCCATAATCTGCCATCTGCAAGCTGGAGGCCGGGAAAGTCAGTGGGGTAATTCCAGCCCAAACCCAAAGGCCTAGGAACTAGGTATGCTAATGTCTGAGGGCAGGAGAAGATGGATGTCTCAGTTCAAGTGTGAGCAAATTCACCTTTCCTCTGCCTTTTTGCTCTATTCAGGCCCTCGATGGATTGAATGCCCACTCACACTGGTGAGGGTGATATTTACTCAGTCTACCGATCCAAATGCTAATCTCTCTTGGAAACATCCTCATGGACACACCCAGGAAAAATATTTTACCTGCTACCTGGGTATCACTTAGCCCAGTTAAGTTGATACATAAAATTAATCATCACAGGAGGGATGAATAATTAAGCTCATTTTTTAAACAATTGATCACAGTCTTCCCTTTTGATAAAATTATTCACATATTTCCCATATGTAGAATATACTAAAGCCCATCCCAGACCCCTCAAAAGTGTCATCCAATCATGGAAGCAGGTTTGAAATTCAGGTTCTTGTGAGCTACATCAAGCCAAGATATTACTTCTCTTGACACAGAGACTTGTAAACTAGAAAGATAAGTTGTGTGGTTTCGACACCCAATATGCAATGATAAAACAGGGACAAGATAAATGAGAACTTCATTGCATTGGGAATTCCAGTTGGGAAGTCCAGTTCCCAAGGAAGAATGAGAGGCACATATCATAGGTTCACAGTAGTTCTGAAATCCTATGGAGCAAATATTGCTGGGTCTCTCTACTCTAAGGGAGTGAAATGTTTTTAAATTAGGGCCCAGCTCTGCTACTTGGGAAAGGCTTGCCAGCCTATTCATCACAGCTGTTGGTTCTGCCCTCTGATAGCCCCCCATACTTTCCATTGCCCTACTTGACCTCTTCGGAAGAGGGCATTACAAGGTATGCTCTTTGAACAACTTTCTCTGTCTGCTTCTTGTCCAGAGAAAGGTGAGGTACTTGAGGACTTCATACGTTTTGAACAATCTCTGTCCCTTTGAGTTTTGGCTGGTGGCTACTTGTGCTTTCTGTCTTCTGAGTTACCCCAGGCTATCCTATTGCTAAATATTTCGCGACTACACAATGCTGTCACCATTTCTCAGGCCACTTCTAAAAATTCCCTCACCATTTTTTTAGCCTCCATCTACTGCCTCGTCTCAAAATTAAATGTCACAAGTTTTAGGTTGTGTTACAGTGGTACCACACTTTTTGGTATCAATTATCTATTGACACAATCATGTTTCAAAACAGAATGACACAAATCTCAGTAGCATGCAAAACAAACATTTGTTTAATTCAAGAGTCTATGTAGCTTCTCTGATTCAGGTTGAGCTTAGGTGATCTTGGCTGGGCTTGCTCACACAGTGGACACAGATTCCGCTGGCCATTGGCTCATCTAGAATGGCCCTGGCTGGGATTATCTAATTTTTTCTACTGTTCTGTCCTTTGCAAAATTTATCTACTATCTATATATCATTTTAAAATGGGGAAATATGTGATGAATATATTTTTGGAAAAAAAATTACACTGTCGTAGGTGGCCATTCTTCTTGTAAGCCAGGCACTGCTCTGATTTTGCCAGAAGACTGAAGAGGTGTCAAAAAAGAACTGTTTGAACCACCAGGCCAAGCCGCCTCTGAAAGGACTTTGGAGTATCTTGTTGCTGGAAGAAAGAAAACAGAGGGAAAATGAAGCCTGGTGGTAAATAAGAAGAGGTGTGTAATGAAAGATGATGTTAGAAAGACCTATTTTTAGAAGACCTCACAGCTCTCAAGAAAACGGAGTGAATGGTGACATTTTACTGAGAATAATAACAAAACCAGCATGACAGGAACGTGGAGAGAAGACTGCTGGAACTTTCAGACCCTCCAGAAAACCAGATGGCAGACCCTGAGCATAATACATTGTAGCAGTTGTAATGTGATGCAGTGTGGCAGTTACAATGTGATATTTTGGGCTCCCTCACAGGGTCACAAGTGGAGTGGGGTTGTTTACAGCTTTGTCACACACTCCCTTTTAGAGGCAGTTGGGTTAGGTCAGGCAAAAGGAGAAAGAAGTCTAGGTCCCTGTAGGAAACTAGATGTGACCTCAGCTCTCCACCTAACTGGAATCCTTTTTAGTTCCTAGAACCAATTTCTGGTTCACTGAGCCACATCTTTGACTACTTGGGCTGACAACTCCCCTGCTCTACTATCTTTTCTCTCCTCAAATCCCTTCGTCAGCCCTCAGTCTTGTTTTCCTCCTGCAGGCCCCTCATCCCACACTCAGGGGTCGTGGGGCCGAGCTGTGGGCTGGTGCCTTTATCTTACTACCATCTGCTGGGGCTCGGAACTTAGAAGCATCAATCCATTTTTAGAAGTGCCCTCTGCTGGTTGTTGACAACTCAACTGAAAAATTAAAGCCTAGACAGAGAGTTTCAGTTTGTTTAATAGAAAGATGGGGTGGAGGCACTAGCAGATAGGATAAAACACAAAAGAAAATGTTGCTATCATAAAAGCTTTTACATTCCACTGAATTCTGTTTGGTTTACTGTGGCATGCAGTAAAGCAGTGGTTCTCCATCAAGGGAGATTTTTCCATCCCAGAGAACATTTGGCAATGTCTGGAGACATTTTTGGTTGTTACAGCTGGTAACTGGGAGGCAGGGGTGGTGCCATTAGCATCTGGTGGGTAGAGGCGAATGATGCTGCCCAACGTCCTACAATGCATAAGGGATTTCCCACCCCCAATAAAGAAACATCTGACTCCATTAGAGTGGTCCTGACTTAAATAGGCCAGAGAAAGCTGAAAGTAGACTAATGTAATTTTGGGGTTTGGTCAGGCACAGTGGCTATGTACCTCATGGGAGGCTGAGGCAGGAGGATCACTTAAGGCTGGGAGTTTGAGGCTGCAGGGAGCATTGGTTGTGCCACTGCATTCCAGCCTTGGTGACAGAGTGAGACCTTGTCTCAGGAGAGAAAAAAAAAGTTTTGAGGTTTGAAGCAATTAAAGATTAGTTGAGGGCTTCTCAACTTTGGTTGCCCATGAGATGACCTGGAAAGCTTTAACATTGTGATGCTTGGGTCCGATCTCTGGAGAGTTTGATTTAATTTAATTTCTGGCTTGAGGTGTGGCCTGGCCATCAGGATTTTTAAATCTGCCCAGGTGAATTCAAGATTCAGCCAAAGCTGAGAAAAATTGATGTAGTTCAACCCTCATTTTTTGGATGAGGAATGAGGTTCTGGGGAATATGGCTCACAGCTACAGAGTGGCGGAGCTGGAACTAGTATATGGTCTCTTGGAGAAAAGAAGATACGTGGCCCTTGCTTGACTGTATACCACACTTCCAAAGCAAGAACTGTGAAGATATCTGATACGACTTTTTGATAAAAACTCTAAAGCTTTTTTTTAATGTTCTATTCTTTCTTTAAATAATATTTTCAATAATTTTTTTTTCTAAAAAATGACACCTGCTAAAAATTCAAGCTTAGGGAAATGCAAATTAAAACCACAAGATATTACTACACACTTGTTAGTATAACTAAATAAAAATAATAACTGAGAATATTAAGCGATGATGAGGATGCAGAGCAAGTGGAAATCTTACACATTGCTAATGGGAGTGCAAAATAGTACAGCCCCTTTGGAAGACAATTTGGCAGTTTCTTATAAAATTAACCATACCCTTACCACGTGAACCAGCAGTCTCATTTCTGGGTATTTTTTCAAGAGAAATAAAAACATATTCACATGAAAACCTGTACACAAATGTTTATAGTGTCTTAATTTGTAATCACAAAAATGAGAACAACTTAAATGTCCTTGAAGTAGTGAATGGATTAACAAACTGTGGAACCTCCAAATAAGGCAACACTAGTCCACAATAAAAGTGAACAAACTATGATCTGTAATCATCGTTTGGCACAAACAAATCTCAAATGGATTATGCTAAGAACAAGAAGCCAGACTCGAAAAGCTACATACTGTATTATTCTATTTATATGAAATTCTGGAAAATTTCAAAGGTAAATGGAAAAGGCAAAATGATAGAGAAATGGATGAGTGGTTTCAGGGGTTGGTAGTGGGTAGAGGGTTGAGTACAAAGAAGTAACATGAGGGAAGGCTGTGGGGTGATGAAACTATTCTTGTCTTGATTTTGGTGGTAGTTATATGGCTATGCATTTGTCTAAACTCAAAGAACTGTATAATAAAAAGAATGAATTTTACTGTATAAATTTTACAAGTGACTAAAATAATACACAAAGACTCAAGAAACATTAAAAAAAAAAAAAAGCAACAAACCACCCAAGGTTCCATATCTCAAAATAAGAAGTGTGATATTTGGTTAACATACTTCTAGGTATCCCTTTGTGCATACAAATAAAAAAAAAATGGATGGATAAAAATAAATAAAAATCATACTTTAGAGTTTAATTATAAATAGGATTATGTTATAGGATTATGTTATAATCCTATTTATAACAATATGTTATAAATAATATGTTATAAATGTCATATAAATAATATGTAATAAATAATAAATACTGTTATTTATAATCTGGAAGATGAAATGCTCCAGTATCTGAAACTTTTTGAGAGCCAAAATACTGCTTAAAATAAATGCTCACTGGGACATTTAGGATGTCAGATATCCAGATTAGGGATGCTCAACCAGTGTAATGTAAATGTTATAAAACTGGGGAAAATCTGAAATCTGAAACACTTCTGGTCCCAAACATTTTGGGTAAGGGATACTCAACCTATATTTAAATTTAACAAAAGAAATAGAAACTGAAGGGACTGATGAACTTTAAATAATATTTTTTCATAAAGGATATTTTCTAGAATAAAGTTAAGAAAAGAAATTATGAAAATTATTAAGAGTTGGTAACTTTTAAAATAAAACGTGCTTACCTTTAGACAGGACAAATTGACTCCCTGTTGGAAATAAGGAAGCAATATGAACTCTTACATTTTTCTCCGCCACTCTTGTACTCGGCTTCTGTCAGTGCTCATGTATTTTAACTTTGTCAGGAAGTATAACATTTGCATCCTGGGTTGCAGTTATAATTCTCTTAGTTGTTACGCCTTAATTCAATATTTAAAATACTTCAGTGATAACCATTACCCTTTTACCATGACTTTTCCATTCCTGAGTTTATTTTGGTTCAACTTTGTTTGGCTGGATTACATAGTTGGATAGTGTTTCCAAGAAGGGTTTTCGTCGGTGCTGTAAGACCTGAGTTCTCTAAAATTTCAAGGTTTGGTGTCTGCCTGTTGCCTTTAAATAACAATTTTGCAGTCTGTAGTATTTCTGAGATACAGTTTTTTTTTTTTTTTTTTTTTTTCCAGAACATTGTAAGTAGTGCTCTCTTATGTTGTAGCATTAAATGTTGCTAAGGAGTTTTTAAAGTCTAACTTGATTATTCCTCCTTTTAAGTGTCTTGCTTTTTTGTCCGTATGCCTGAAATAGTATTTATTTACACTGGAGGCTTAATAACTTAATTAAAATATGAATGAAGTGTTTTTTATGTCAAATTTTCATTTAACAAATATACCATGAGTACTTTTAATCTGTTCTTTCATCACTTCAGGGAAAATTTCTTTTATTAAATTTCTCAGTATTTATTTATATTCTGTCAACTTTTCCAACAGTACCGATCATTTTCATGTAGGACTGTCTTCATTTTTCTATTATCTTTCCTAACTGCCTGAACTTCTTTATTTTCTCCCTCTGCATTAACTCTCATTATCTCCTGCATTTTCCTTCATGCCAGGAATTCAAAATGTCGTTGTTTCACCTTCACTGAGACTAGATTGTCTATCCCCATTCTACTCCTTTTAAGAGCAAAGTACTGTTATCAATCCCCTTTTCTGCAAATCAACAGTACAGATATGGGTGTAGGGGAGGAGGAGAGCTAGGCTGGGCTGAGTGAAGTCTTTATTTAGTTTCTGTGTCTGCAGAGTTTTGTTGAACCTCAGAAGAGTGAGATCAAGGAGCTCATGCCTTTCAGCCAGTGGTTGGTATATCCCACTTCCAAGAGCTCTTAATTCATTCCTTCAACTCAACACAATGCCCTGGAAACTCTTCCCAGGAAACCAAGGGAAGCCATGGGAAACCCTTCTGGTCTCTGCAAATCCTGACTTCAACTTTTCTCAGGCTGCTAACTCATCTCTCCCCTCATTTACAAATTGAGGATAATTAATGAGAATTATTTTCGACTTTGTTTTCTTCAGTGTCATGCTTCTGGTTTTTCCTTGTTAGCAACCAAGTTTTGGAGTTTATGGCATAAGATTGATCTTCTTTCTTATGTTCGGTTACATATTTGGTAAATTTTTACTTTTTTTTTTGTTGTTTGTTTGTTTCAATAATATTAAGAGTGGAGATTCTGCAGTTCTGCTTTGTTCTTTACCGGGAAGTATATTTGCACCACCACTTAATATTTGAGGTCACTTTTCTCATCTATAAAAATAGGAGTGAAGCCTCTCATGAAGTGGTAAAAAATTAAATGAGACTTTCTGAAGAAATCCCACTAAATTATTTTTGGCTTAGGAATCTAAGAAGGAGTTCCATTAGGGAATTCTGTCATTTACATTTCTGATTTCAAGCGTTCAGAGATCTGTTGCTAATTAGCAGTATATTCCAGATATTGACAAACGTTTTCTGTAATGGGTCACATAGCAAATGGTTTAAACTTTGCCAGTCATACAATTTCTGTTGCAACTACTTTATTTACTCTGCTGTTGTAGTAGGAAAGCATTTAGAGACAACATATAAATGAATAGGTGTGACTGTGTTCCAATACAGTTTTATTTATAGACACTGAAGTTTGAATTTCATGTCATTTTCACATGTCACAAAATAGTCTTCTTTTGATTTTTTTTCAGCCACTTAAACAAATACAAAAGAAGCCAGGTATGGTGGTGTGTGCCCGTAATTCCAGCAACTTGGGAGGCTGAGATGGGAGAATTGCTTGAGGCCTGGAGTTCAAGGACAGCCTGGACAACATTTAAAAAAAAGTGAAAGAAAATATTCTTACCTCATGGGCCACACAAAAACAGATGGTAGGCCAGATTTGGCCTACAGGATATAGTCTACTGACCACTGGTATATACTGTTAGCACTCCAGACCCTTGCTGGCATGAATAATCTGAACCTTTACAGTTTCTATTAAAAACCCCTTCAAGAGAAGTGAATTTAGGAGATATAATTCAAAGGACATACTGACTATACATCTATACCCCCCTCTGTTAATTTTATCCTCTATCTTTGGATCAAGTTAAACCACTGGATGACTGTTAACTTGGACCAACTCAACTCAACTCTGAACAGTCTCCCTCACTGAGTTAAATTAAATTTTTATTTATGTATTTATTTTTAGAGATAAGAGTCTTGCTCTGTCATCCAAGCTAGAGTGCAGTGGTGTGATCATAGCTCACGGCAACCTCGAATTTCTAGGTTCAAGCAATCTTCCCACTTCAGCCTCCCAAGCAGCTAGGACTACAAGCATGCACCACTGTGTCTGGCTATTTTTGTTGCTGTTGTTGTTGGAGATGGAATCTTGCTGTGTTGTGCAGGCTGGTCTAGAACTCCTGGCCTCAAGCGATCCTTCTATCTTGGCTTCCCAAAACACTGGGATTACAGGCATGAGCCATTGTGCCTGGCCTAAATTTTAATATTATGTTTTGTGTTTTTATCAATGTTCTATCTCAAGATAAAACAATTTAATTTCAAGTTTTTTACTTGCAAAAACAACTTTTGTTGTTTTCATGTTCCAGTAAATCACTTACTGTGCCTGGATGGGGTGACTTTCTCTTAGAATTTCTCTTAGAATTCAGTATACTAATCCTTCAGTATACATGGGGAAACCCTGTGAGGATACCAAAATCCAAGGATGCTCAAGTCCCTTAGCTGGCCCTCTGCATCTGCATATCTTCTGTCTAAGAAAACCTCTGCCTCCTTTCAGACACTTTCATAGTTCTTTCTTGCAGTTGACTACACACAATTGTCTATGTGCTGTGGCTCGTGCCTGTAATCCCAGCACTTTGGGAGGCTGAGGCGGGTAGATCTCTGGAGGTCAGGAGTTCAAGACCAGCTTGGCCAAAATGGTGAAACCCTGTCACTACTAAAATTACTTTTTGTATTTTTACAAAATAAAAAAGTGCACAGTGGTGCATGCTTGTAGTCCTAGCTGCTTGGGAGGCTGAAGTGGGAAGATTGCTTGAGCCTAGGAATTCGAGGTTGCAGTGAGCTATGATCACACCACTGCACTCTAGCTTGGATGACTAGCCGGGCATGGTGGCATGTGTCTGTAATCCCAGCTACTTGGGAGGCTGAGGCAGGAGAATCTGTCTCAAACAAAGCAAAACAAACAAAAAACAAACTACACACAATTATAATCAAACTTCCCTGTTTACATTGGCTTCTGCGAAGCTTAAAGTTAGATTTTATTCTCAATCACAGCAACAATATTCACCCAGGGCTACTGTGTAGTACAACTATAGGGGACTTCAAGTCAGGCCACGGTTGCAGACATTTAGATGAGAAAGATTGATCTCTGGAAAAATGAAGTTCTTATTTCTAAGTCTGAGTCCAGACTTACTTTGAAGATTCCCTCCCGCCACTCCATCCCTCAACCCAGGTGTCTTGAAGAGCCACTATTCCTTCGAAGAGGGGTATCTTTTATGCCTCCTTGAAATGGATGATAATTTTCTCCTAGGGGAAGGTGGCAAAGGGCACTTGCCATTGGAAAAGTGATTATCTAAAGAGTCTCTCTGGAAGTTCAGCTTGAAAGGACTCTCTTTCTGTGTTTGTTCACTAGATATTAAGGGAAGTGCTAGGAAAAACTTGAAGAGGACACACTTGTCAGAACCCAAAAGGCCATTACTCTACTTCCCTTATGCCAAATCTAGGTCAGAGTGCACCTGTGACTTGCCCTGGACACTGAGAGGTCACATCCACACAGGACTAGTCCTTACTATTCCACAGATACATGATGAAGCCTGTGCAAGATCTGATAGTCTACACAGAGCTACTCCATAAATTTCCCAGGAAAGGGTAACTCATGAGTCATCAAATATTTGCACAATCTGAATCTTCCAGAGGTCAAGGAATAATTGTAAATGGTATTTGGACTGATGGCTCTGTAGTTCAGAAGGTGCTTGATTGTGCATGTGTGTGTGTATAGATATGAGAGGAGCATAGCTCTCTATCCTCATCTACTTTCAACTTATACTTCTCAATTTTATTACTGTTTGTTATTGGAGGAAAGAATGGTTTTGACATCAGTGGCAAAGTTGTCAAGATCTTGGCTGATTTATTCCTGAATTATCTGGCACGAAGTCTCACTGAAAAGTTCATAGTTATATTTTATGTACTGCAACCAAGATATGGAAATAACTTTAGCTTACAAAATGGATATTTCTGGATCTATACTTGGACCTATAGAAATATGTGAAATCAGACAAAAGCAGAAGTGATGGTAAGATTATATTCAGTAATTCATCTAGCCAATGATAATATCTGGGCCTTTGGGAGAAGGCCGTGAGGAATGTTTTATGAGGCTGAAGAAATGTGGATAATAAAAATGTAGTTGGCTATGAAGACCTTCCCAATATAAAAAGTTGTTAAGTCTTAGAATCACTTCTTAAGTGCTGATGGAATTTTCTGTTTTAAGAGAATAGATAGCTGGCCGGTGGCTTAGGGCTTTACTATTCAAAGCATAGTCCAAAGATCAGCAACATTAGTGTCACCTGGGAGCTTGTTAGAACTGCCTGGACACCACCACAGAGCTACCAATTAGAATCTGCGGTTTAACAAGATGCCCAAGTTATTTGTAGGCATGCTAAAGTTTGAGAAGCAAACAGGCTTGGAACAGTGTTCTCAAACTTGACTGCATATGAGATAAAGTGGGGAACATTAAAAATATTGATGCCTGTCTAGGTGTGCTGCTTCACACCTGTAATCCTTGCACTTTGGGAGGCCGAGGTGGGTGGATCATGAAGTCGGGAGTTCAAGACCAGCCTGGCCAACATGGTGAAACCCTGTCTCTACTAAAAATACAAAAATTAACTGGGTGTGGTGGCATGTGCCTGTAGTCCCAGCTACTTGGGAGACTGAGGCAGGAGAATTGCTTGAATCTGGGAGGCAGAGGTTGCAGTGAGCCAAGACTGTGCCATTGCACTCCAGTCTGTGTGACAGAGTGAGACTCTGTCTCAAAAAAAAAAAAAAAAAAAAAAAAAAAAAAATTGGTGCCCACCTCCAGAGATTCTGACTGAGTAGGTTCAAGATGTGGTCCTCATGTTGGGATTTTTTGAAGCTCCTCAGATAATTCTAATGTGCAGCATTTTCCATTGCCTTAGAACTGGCTGGAAGTTTTGGCTTACAGAAGCCCTGAGCTCAGACATCCTGAGAATTGTGTTTTTGTTTATTATTATTATTTTTAATAGTGGTAAAATACACATAACAAAAGTATATCTTAATTGTGGTGAAAAAAATATAACATAAAAGTTAACCATTGTAACCATTTTTAAATGTACCATTCATTGGCATTAGTTACATTCACAATGTTGTGTAACTATCAGGACTATTTCCAGAATTCTTTCCATCATTCCAAAAAGAAATTCCACACTCATTAACTAGTTGCTATCCATTCCCCCCTAATCCCACTCTATGACAACCATTAATTAGTCTGCTTTCTGTCTTTACATGTTTACCTATTCTGGATGTTCCATATAAATGGAATAATAAAATATGTGAACATTTGTGTCTGGCTTCTTTCACTTAGCGTAATGTTGTCAATGTTAATCCACATTGTGGCATACCTCAGAATTTCATTCCTTTTTACCACTGCATTGTATGGATATAACACATTTTGTTTATTTATCCTTTCATCTGTCATCTGTTGATGGACATTTGGATTGTTTTTACCTTTTAGCTATTGTGAATAATGCTGCATTGAACGTTGGTGTACAACTATCTGTTTGCTTCTCTGCTTTCAGTTCTCATGGGCATGTACCCGGGACTGGAATTGTGGAATCAGATGGTAATTTTATGTTTAACTTTTTGAGGAACCATCAAATTGTTTTCCATGGTTGTTGCACCATTTTACACTTCCAGCAGCAACGCATGAAGGTTCTCATCACATGGGCATATATTGCCACACTAATAAAACACTTCCATGGTGACACATTGATGGTAGACTCTCTGAAGAACTAGGTTATGTTGCTGCAGTAGTTTCTGCTCTGGGTAGGGCATAGCACCAACTGCAGCACTAGCACCCATGCAAGGGATTGGGAGAAATGGGAATAGGGGAGAGACAAGAAGAGCAGTGTTGTGTCTCTCTTACTGAGGGATTCCAATTAGAGATCCCCTAGAAGTTAGAGTCCCAAGTAAATGAATTACTCTCTTTTTCCCAGGCCACTTTCCCTCTTTCCTAATACCTAGCTATCCAGAACTTCCACAGGGCTGAGGCTGCATGTGAATTTCTTCAATTGCCTCACCTGGTTGGCATCCAGCAGCCCATGGTGCAGGTACAGGATAGTTGTTCGGATTTTTGTTCACAAGGAGACTAATTACTGCAAGTAAGGAGGAGGGTATTTTAAGGATACAAGGGAGGTTATATCCCTAACCATGTGAGAAAAAGCAAAACAACTGAGCTTTGGGGAGACAGGAGCCAGACATTGGTTCTGTCTTCTGGGAGGCTCTGAATACCTCTCTCATGAGTGAATGGAGTTTTCTTTGGTTTTCCATCATTAATGGATCCTAGGTACTGTCCCATGTTTGCTTTTCCTGTCATGCAGAGGTATTTCTTCTCTCTTTGATTATTTTCTTTCCTCTGCTTCAACTTCTGCTGTTTTAAATTCAGTTTGCACAAGGCTCATCCAACTCCTGCAGCTGCCAAAACTAACTGACTCATTCTTTTAGCCAAAATTCCTTAGAGATACCGGAAATCTGGTTGGTCCAGTTCTACTTTCTATACCAGACGACGTGGGTCACTGTCAGGCAGTAGTCCTTCTACCTGTTCCAATCAACTGTGGTCTAACATAGTCTCCTTGGTCAGGGGACATGTGTAGGAGAGTTGTAATTGGACGGGCTGAAGGGAAGGGCAGACACCACTTATGTGTCTTTTTCCTCTTTTTGAGACAGGGTTTCTTTTCCATCGCCCAGGCTTGACTTCAGTGGCACGATCTTGACTCACTGCAACATCTGCCTCCCAGGCTCAAGCCATCCTCCCACCTCAGCTTCCCAAGTACCTGGGACTACACGCACATACCACAACACCCAGATAATTTTAGTACTTTTTGTAGAGTTGGGATTTCACAATGTTGCCCATGATGGTCTGGTTCTCCGGGGCTCAAACGATCTGCCTGCCTTGGTCTCCCAAAGTGCTGGGATTATAGGTGTTAGCCACCACGCCTGACTCTTGTTTTTTTTGTTTTTTTTTTTGTTTTTTTTTTTTTAATAGAGACAGTGTCTGGCTCTGTTGCCCAGGCTGGAGTGCAGTGACTCTGTCATGGCTCACTGCAGCCTTGAATTTTTGGGCTTAAGCAATCCTCCTGCTTCAGCCTTCCTAGTAGCTAGAACTACAGGCATGTGGCACCACACCCAACTAATTAAAAAACATTTTTTTTAGACATGGAGTCTTGTTATGTTGCCCAGGCTGCTCTTGAATTCCTGCCCTCAAGTAGTCCTCCTGTCTTGCCCTTCCAAAGTGCTGGCATTATAGGCATGAGCCACCACTCCTGGCCAATGTGTCTTGAATAGAATGTGACCCAGAGGTTGGCTTCTCCATACTCATCACTTATGAACTCAGGTTGATATGGAACATATTTTTCCATGGGGAAATACTGGTCAATCATGAAGCCTGACTTTCCCATCCAGTGTAAAGGCAAGTGTGTTCTTAAGTATGTATTTAAGAAATAACTAATGAAAGGGTCCAAATCTTCCTATGACAGGTAGGGTTGCCAAATAAATCACAGGATACTTAGTTAAACTTGAATTTCAGATAAACAATGAACACACTTCAGATAAACAGCATTGATATTTGTGACATGCATTTAAAAAGCAATTTATTGCTGGGCACAGTGGCTCACGCCTGCAATCCCAGCACTTTAGGAGGCTGAGGTGGGCGGATCAAGAGGTCAGGAGATTGATACCATCCTGGCTAACACAGTGAAACCCCATCTCTACTAAAAATACAAAAAATCAGCCGGGTGTGGTGGCGTGTGCCTGTCGTCCCAGCTACCTGGGAGGCTGAGGCAGGAGAATTGCTTGAACATGGGAGGTGGAGGCTGCGGTGAGCTGAGATCACACCTTTGCACTCCAGCCTGGGCAATAAGAGTGAGACCCCGTCTCAAAAAAAGAAAAAAGAAAAAAACCAACTATTTCTTGTTTATCTGAAATTCAAATTTAACTGGGCTTCCTGTTTGTTTTTGTCATTGTTTTCTAAATGTGGCAACCCTAATAAGAGAATATTCTTCAAAGAGAGAGCTATTCCTCAGGGATGTTATAAAAAGGTCTAAGACATGTGGGATGGTCTGTAGCTGAAGTATTTCAGCTGCCTTCTGCAGGTGGGAGAATTTATTCCTACTTAATTATGTATTTTGCATATCTTACAATTCATTTAATGCTTAATCTCATACTCAAAATAACTGCAACTGCTACTGCTCTGCTAGGGCTGTTACTGGCTACTCTATCAAACGGTGCACTCCAATTGGGTAATCTCAGAAGAGTTTAATAGAAGGACTATTTACAGTGGTTCAGGGAGTATGTAAGGAACCGCCAGGGAGAGCACAATGACCCACAGCAAGGTACTATCACCTCATCTAGGCTTGAAGGCTGTGTGGAAAGGGCCACTTTGCAGGCCTTGTGTCCATCTGTCAAGGAACCTTGACAGTCCCATGGCAACCCTCCAGGGAGGGAGCTGGAGAATACATACCTCACGTTCCCCCTCTTTCCTTCCCCCATGCTCCTACTGGGCCTCTCAGGCAAGCATACCCAGGCAGAAGTCATATAGGCTAGCCTCCCAGGGCAAGGGAGCCTGGAGAAGGACAGAGAGCATGTGGAGAAGCCAATGGATGAATCAAGTCTGAATATGTACTCTGTGCTTTCAGACTCAATAAGCATTTTACATAGTCACCTCGTTTGAACCTCATGACAGTCCTATGAGGAATGCACCATTATTGTTCCCTTTTACGGATGTGGTAAAGGATTAGTGATCTTGAATAATTTGCTGACGGTCACAGAATCCCAATCTACTCACCCCCCTATCACTGTACAATACTTCCTACTGACATCTTTAATTATCCTTATTAAAAAAAAAAATTCATGGTGTTTTAATAGTTTCATTGTTCTTGTCATGTTGCCAGCTATTAAAACTGCCCAGACCTAGTTTAGCAGCTAGTACACAAAATATGCTCATTCGTTGTTTGTTAATTTTTGTTTTTGTTTTTATCTTTTAATGTTTGTTAATTTTTGTTTGATTTCTGGCTTGGGAGAGCAGCAGTAGCAGGAAGTCCAGATTTAGGAGTTGGGTCAGTCAGTTGTTTCCTTATAGAAAAGCAGCTAGAGGAAGGCACCCAGCTCAGAATATACCTGGTATAAGGAAAGGCCCATTAAGTCAAGGTTCGAAGAAGCCCCAAGAAAGCAATTGTACAGAATCTTAGACTTGGAAGGGACTTTAGACATCACCTACAACCTCTACCCTATGTGTGATTCCTCTCCACAATTCAGCCCCTGTTCTTGTCCCTAGGGTTACCTCTTCTAAATAAACATCAAGAGAGTGTCTGGCCAAGAGATTCACAGAAGGATCCACAATTCCCTCGCATGATTCTTTTTGCTACCTAAGAATTCATTTCACTTCTGAACTTTGGTATGCCTTGGTTTTCCCACTCATAACTTGGAGGTAGGTAATGTAAAATATATCAATTTCCATTATCTCCTTGAACAGTTATAGTGCTTCCTGAAGAAAGTGCCAAGTTGTGCTGTTAAAAAGAGTAGGAGGAAACTAGGAAGCTGGCACCAATTGTACAGTTAGGTTTCTGACATGTAAAAATCAGGAGAAGGGAAATGTGGGTTGGAAGCTTTTATTGTGAGCAGAGAATGAAAGCTGATTCAGTTAGTGTGTAATGTAATTTGGAAAGTGGAAATAATGAAAGAGAAAGAGTTTTAATTTCTGGGAAATGAAACAGAAAGAAATACAAGTAACAAGAACTACAGCAACAGCAACAACAAAGCCAAGCCCATTACCCACAAAAGCTACAAGTTTTTCTTGTATTTGGGTCTTTGAATTACTACTCTCCCCAGAAACAATGGTTTTTGATTGAGTTTGCAGTTCCCTTTGAATTTCATAAGTGATTTACACTATTAAGTTTAATTTTAATTCTTTAAATATATATATTTAGTTAATATGTAATATATATTTAAACACACACACATTTTTCTTCCAACATTTACATTAGGGTTTTTTAATGGTCAAAGAAGATATTTCTGAGTTCAAAACTCACTTTTAAAGTAGAGTTTGATAAAGTAGGGAAATTTTGCTTTTTGGACATGGCTTTCTCCCTCAGCCTATTTTTGGAGCATGAGGTCCTGTGGGCCTAAGTTCTGTATTAACCACATCTCTCCTGAAACCCCTGACTTCTCCTCTGCTACCATCACTCAGGGATCCCCCTTCCCATTGCTAGAACACTTTATATCTGCTTCTGTACAGCACTTACCACACGTCTCTCTCCCACCAGTACCAGAAGATCCTATGAGTAGAAAAATGTCTTATTTGTCTTAGTAGTCCAATGTACCTGGCATGTAGTAAGTGTCAGAGTCCGAAACTGTCTTATTTTCCAGATTTGGGCTTTGTAACAAATGCCTTTTGGAGATAATGCCCAGGTCTTTGATGTGTAATTTTAGATAAAAAGAAAACTGAAGGAATGACTCTAATGGTAGAAGTTTCCGGTTGGAAAAGAGGATAGTGTTGTTAGAGTCTGTGGGTAATTTGGGGGCCAGAATGGTCTTCCTGGTAGTCCTTGAATCATACAAAGTCAATGATAGTTAGCTTGGTGTACCAGCTTGTTAAGATGGGCCGTGGACAATGCTCTGACTTGTTGGGAAATAAGTAGAGTGAACAACAGTCTCTGTTTGTCTGGGACCGTTCCCATGTTAGCATGGAAAGTTCCATATCTTGAGAAACCCCCAGTCCTGCGCAAAGCAGAGCATCTGGTCACCCTATATAATCCAAATATACAGTGGAGTATGGCCTCTTAACTGTCACATTAATATGCTGATAACTTGGATTCCAGTACTTGTAGGGAAAAGATAAATCTTCAAATAAGTAAACAACTAGCCCAGCTTGGGAGGGTGTCAGTTCTTCTTTCTCATTAAGATAAGGCAATCTTAAAATCAGTAGAGAACTCTCAAATGTGGCTATAAAAATAACAACAGTTACATAATTAAATTTCCTTGGCTGAAACCACTAATAAGACATTGCCAAATTTTAGCTTATTGTTGAAGATAAATCTCTCTCACCCATTCTCTGTCTCTCTTACACACACACATGCACACACAGACACACACACAACACAATTTTAATTTTTCTGGCTTTGCATACTCCTATTTTAATTATAGGTTTTATCGTTTTTCACCATGTTAACAGAACAAAGTTGGTTTGTTGTTGAAGAATATCATTTAAATGGATACCTATTGCTGTGGTTTACTGAAAGTACAAAACTGTATTATTTTAAAAATATGTTTAATGAAGCATATTTTCATTTAAAGTGTACCTGTACTTAATGGAAATTTTTGAGAGTGATCATTTATAAAGATGAAGAGAAGAGGTTCTGTAGCCCCCAAATGCTTGCTGGCCCTCTAATATCTAAAGTGCTATATTTATTTATTATAAGAATATAGAGATAATAAGACTTTATGAATCACAAATTAATAATAAAATAACTCTTGGGCTAAGGACAAAATCAAATGGAAGTTATAAATCACATAAAGATGAATGGGCACAGAAGCATTACTCTACAAAATCTGTGGGGTATAGTCAACATGTTATTTGGAGGGAAACCTATAGCTTTCAGTTTCATGTCAGAAAAGAAGAGACATGGAAAATAAATTAACCAAACTTTCAAATCAAAATTTAACTTCCCAATTCAATAATCAATTAAACAAAAAAGTAAAACAAATAAATAAAACAGAAAGTAAAGAGAAGGGAAAAAATGTAATGGCAGGAAATAATGTGATAGAAAAGGATAATAGAGGCTGCTGAACTTGAGGAAATCCTCTTTTTACACAACAAGGATGTCAGCTGCCCAGACTCTGACTTGGAGACTCACCTCCCAGCCCAAGGAATATGCGTTATGAGAGTAAGAAATACGTGATTACACCTCGCATAGAGAACTGCAGAGAGGACAGTAATAACTAACAGTAAGACCCATGTGTCAAGCATTATGCCAGGCAGCTTATATAAATTATATGGTTTAGTTGTATTTCTTCCTCATTTTCTGATAATATTGAAACACAGGATGGCCAAGCAATTTCCTCAATATTGAGGGACAGTAATTAATGTAGCTGGAACTTGAACTTCAGAAGGGCTATTAAGTGGACTTTAATTTACCACATGTTGTTAAAGATGCCATTGGCTTTAGAAACATCTTGTTTTGAAAATTCATATCTGTTTGGGAAGATCATGATCCTGTCAGTCGGTCATGCTTTAGAGTGAAATGGTTCAAACAGATTTCTTTCCTCTCAATAGCTAGCTGAGGTTAGCCGTGTTAAAACAATGGGAGTTTTGAAGTGGTTAAAGAGAAAGAAGTAATGCAGGAGTGGCACTGCTTGGAGGCTAACACCCCCATCGGAATACTGGGCAGCTGGTAAGCAAAAGTACAGAAAGGGAAGTGAGAAGATGCCAAAGATAAACTCTATTTCAAAATTCTGACTATGGTCAGCCCCACCCTCAAGAAGAGAGGGACAGGTTCTTCCTCTTTTTCTCTCCTGTACAAAGCAGTCTCCTATTCCCTGGACCAGGAAGTTCAGGTCCAAGGGCCACTCTTGGGAAAACAGGGTTGGAAGAGACTTTAGAGGTCCTATCCACTCTACTCACCGCAAGGCCTCCCACACCCTCCTGCATGAATCCTCCAAACTCCTCCTGACCATCTTTGCATCTTCGTTGCTCCTTCACAGGACAGCCCATGTCTATTTGGGGTTTGAATTAATTGTTAGAAATTCCTTTCTATCAGCCAACTATCTTATCTCCCTTCAACTTCCCCTCATTTGTCTTATATCTGCCCTCTGGAATTGCCCAGTCTGTGTGGTATTTGTTCCAGTGGAATTTCATCTGTCATGTGTTGTTGTTTTTGGCTGATTTGCTAAATTGATTAGATATCTCTCTAAATTCAATGCTTTTGGATCAAGGTAAATGCTGGTAAAATGTGCCAGCAATTTCTTTTTAAGAAAGATTTTGCTATTCCTCTGTTGCTTTTGTTTGTTTTTTTAAAGAATGTTCCCAGTAGATTCATTTTGTGGGAGTAGGTTCACATACGAATCCATGGAATGACCCACATAAAACACCTACATAAAAAAGAATCAAAAAGTGTATGTTTTCTTATTGATCAACACTACTTGAAAGCTCTTCAAGTCCTTCGTGGTATAATAAAGTAAATAGATATTGAGACGAGGAGATCATCTAGTTAACAGACATGGAAAAATGTTCTACCTCACTTTTAATTTTAAAAAGTAAAAAGTAAAATGATAACAAGATACCCATTCCATTCATTTGGCTACTAAGCATAGCAACATTTATAATAATATTTAATATTTGTTAGTACTATTATACATTACCAGTAGAATTAGAAATGTCTTTTAGAAATCGATTTAATTGTATGCATTGAGATCTTTTAGTTTCATTTATTAGTAATTTTTAGAGGCAGGGTCTTGCTATGTTGCCCAAGCTGTTCTTGAACTCCTGAGCTTAAGCGATCCTTTTGCTTCAGTCTCCCTAGTAGCTGGAATGACAGGTGTAAGCCACTGCACCTGGCTATCAGGAGATTTTAAAATATTCACATCCTTTCACCTAGTAGAATCTCCTGGATATTTGTACTAAGGAAATAATCCAGAGATTAAAAAAATATATGCCTAAGGTTTGTACTTCTTACAGGGAAATTATTCATAATAGTGAAAAATTAGTCACAGCCTAAAATCTAACAACAGGAAATGGTTAACTAGATTATGCTGTATCCACTCAATGGAAGATTATACAGCCATTTCAAATAATGATTATGAAAAAAACACTATATGTTATGTGTATTGCCCTAGTGGAGTAAGCCAATGGTAGTGAATCAGAAAAATGTTAAGACAGTAGTTTTTAGCCACATGAAAAATTCTTGCAGTATATACAAAAAATGTATACCAAGAAATGTACCAAAATTATTCTTATGACATTAATAGGGTGGGAGAAGTGTTTTTATATTTAATCAAGAGCTGGACTGTATAACTGAATTGTTTGGCAGTGAAGCAGAAGGCAGATGGCTTGGTTAAACTCACACATTCTTGCCCACTCCGGCTATTTTTACAAGGCTCTTACGGTTTTATATTTTCTTACATTTTTGTTGATTCTTGTACTCTTATTTTCTTCTCCTCCAACTTCATTATGGAATATTATTTAGTGTGTATAATTTGTCTGGGGTCCCCATTGATATTAGCAAGAAACACTGGTCATTGGGTTGTGCTTGATTATTTGAGTCTTCAAACCTCCTCGTCATTGGATATTGCAGGACTGAGTGTTAATATAAGGATATGATTCTATCAATCAATTTTCACACATATGTATATCACTAAACATGAAATATGGGATATATTAGTCAGCTATTGTTACAATGCTGAGTAATAAACAGCTCCAAAGCTCAGTGGCTCTTAAAAACAAGCCTTTATTTTCCTTGTTCGTGGGCCTGTGGATGATCTGGGATGCTCTGCTTCTTTTGCAGGATAGCTGGGCTTATATCAAAGCCTCAAGCTGGGATCAGGCCTGCTTCACATGTTCCCAAATCCCATTAGCTATCTCAGGCACATTCTTCTCCTGGTGGATTATGAAAGGCAAGAGGCCAAGTCAGGAGAATTGCTTGAACCCAGGAGGCAGAGACTGCAGTAAGCCGAGATTGTGCCACTGCACTCCAGCCTGGGTGACAGAGTGAGACCCTGTGTAGACAAAGAAAAAAAAAAAAAGAGGCCAAGTCAAACTACTTAAGGTCTATGCTCATGAGTGCTATCATTTAATTGACCAAAGCAAGTCACATATGTAATCATGCCCAACATCAATGAGAGAGGGAAATAACCCCCATTAGAAGTTCACCTGACAGAAGGAAGGGGTAAAGAATTGAGAGTAATGATCTAGTCTTCCACAGGGACAATGTACAAACAGATTAATTTAAATAATTCAAAAGAAATACCTACTGACTTGCAGAATAGGTAGCATTATCTTCATGTATGAAAAATATCCTATTTTTCAATTAGACTAATGAAAACTTAATAAAATAGTTGTTACCATATACTTCTTTTAAAGAATACGCAATATCAACATATTTTCAGGACAGTTACTGGTTTTGAGTATTCTGGGTGTTTAGCCAAGTAGAAACTGGTCCAGTTGTAAGTGGATTTTTTTGTTGTTGTTTTTTCTTGGGGACAGAGTCTCGCTTGGTCACCCAGGCTGGAGTGCAGTGGTGCGATCTTGACTCACTGCAACTTCTGCCTCTGGGGTTGAAGAGATTCTTGTGCCTCAGCCTTCCCAGTCGCTGGGACTACAGGTGTGTGCCACCACACCCAACTATTTTTTTATTTTTTTGTGTGTGTGTTTTTAGTAGAGATGGGGTTTCACCATGTTGGCCAGGTTGGTCTTGAATTCCTGACTCCAAGTGATCCACCTGCCTTGGCCTCTCAAAGTGCTGGGATTACAGGCATGAGCCACTGCTTCTGGCCTGTAGGTGGATTTCTGGCTTTGGGTTACACACACACATTTGTTTATAGGAGTTTGTAAGTAGGGAGTAAAATGTACTCTGAAAGGAAATCACTTGATAGGAACCACTATTTGGTAAGAAGAGGTGACTCAAGAAAAGAAGTTCCTTGTGGTTTTAAACTTTATTATGCTATGGGTCCCTACAAAAATATGCTTGTCTCCTTCTTCCTCCTTCTCCTCCTCCTCCTCTTCTTCTTCTCTGATGTAAGGCAAAAGCTTTTAGCTTAATATTACTGCTTTAAATTTTTCAAAACGAGAACACTTCTCAGCAAAATTTTGTATTTCTTTGTTTTAGTGTAGAAAGCAAAAGTAAGGGATAACTAAAGTCTAAGTTCAAGCTAGATATATTTGTTTACATTGGAACAACAGTTTTAAACTCCAGGAAAGAAGTGCTGATAGCTCAGAAGATAAAGCAAGTAATGGGTTCCAGTAAAGTTGGTTGGGGAATTTTGTTTGTTTAATTTTTAAATTAGTAGTGGCCTCTCTCCAAAATGTTTGTTTTTAAGATGCAGGTTAAATTTGGATAGATACAGGAGATGTGGGAATTAGACAATATCAGAGAAAGATGCTGAGGTAATTTCCATTTCAGAAAATTTATCTAACTTTGCCTAAATGGATAAATGGAGACATTTGAAGCATAAGAGTTTGGCATTTCATGTCCCAGCTTAGAGGACTTCTGCTTGGAACAGAACAATCAGTTTGAAGTACAGTATCTAGATCCTTTCACCAAAGAGAAAGAAAATTGCTCATTCTGATTAACCAGCAATTATCTCTAATTAAGGAATGGAAGCACAAGTTTTCAGTAGTATCACTACCTGACACTCTGTATGCAATCAAGCAAGGCAAGGTTCCTATATCCACAAGGTTCCTATATCCAATTATTTTTTTTCTAGTTAAGAAAAAAAATAATTAGGATAATTAAACAAGTTGTAGCAATCATTTTTTTACAATCAAAAAGACTGCAACAGATCCAATTAATTCTTTGGTAGATGCATAAAGTAGTATTTATGCTTTTCTAAAGGCCAGTATTCACCATGGACTAACAGCAAAATGTTTCAATACCATCTCAGCAGAGTTGGTATTTGATTTCATAGTATTCTATAAAGTGTCAGACATTTTAGAGATATCACTAACAGAAAGGTTATGCTTTCTAAATACAGTCACACAACTACTTCGTACCTATGATATAATTAGACCGTGACACTCTTGAGGGCATCTAAACTTCAACCTGTTTAAAAATATAAATCCCGACGAACACTCAAAGAAAATGTGCTTCAGGCAATTTATCTGCAGTAAAATGATTTAACTACGGGACAATCATGTTCATTTCTTCATATCTTTAATATAAAATTTACCATTTAAGATGATTTCATTGTTTAGTTGGAAAGCTATACTCTACCGATAAGATTTTAAAAAATCCTGTTTGTTTCTTCTTCATAGAAATGGTAGAGTTTTAAAATAAAAAGTGCATTTTTCTTCATAACATTAGTATCTGTCACTATAAGTAACTTGAAAAATCTTCCAAATTGTCAACACCTGAAGTCAATTGTATGTTTCTTTTCAGGTATTACATCATTTATTGATTACACATGATAATGGATGACACACAAGCTTCATTCCCATCTGTAATTTTATCTGGTACCATTATTCAATTTAGATGTATTGCATAGGATGTGCCAACAATCATTTTAATAACCAACAATTCCATGATTTTGCTTTGGTAATCCCTTTTAATGGTGAACTTCAGGTCACAACAGTAACTATCAGTTCAACCACACCAGGGTTTCTAAAGACAATGGTTTCTCCACCCAAGCAGGTTGTATATAAATTCCAAACAGAACCTGGCATGACCCTGAAGGAACTCTAACTTCACACTGTTGGAGAAATTTACCAAGATGGTTTCAGAGCAGACCAACTTTACACAGCACATTAAAAAAAAAAAAAAAAAAAAAAAGACATTTATTCAGCATCCCAATCAGGCTATTATATTTAGCAATCAACAGCATGGGTGAAAAAAAAATCTACATTAAAACCCTTTGTTGGAATGGTTTACACTTTCCACAGAACAGAAACTAAAATAACCTGTTACACAATTAGTCACAAATGCAGTCCTCGAGTTTTTTGCCCATATACATGAGTGTTTGTCTAAAACATGTCTGCTTTGTAGCAGCTGGGCTGCTTGGCCAGCTGTGCTTGGCTGAGTTCACAAATCTGTTGTAACCTGTAGCTTTCCTGTCACTTCTGTGGCTCTCCTCTTCTGCTAAGCTTTGTTTCCTAATTAAAATCTTCTGCCACTGCCATAGCTACTGCTGCAACTGGAACCACCATAGCTACCTTGGTTTTGTGGTTTGGCAAAGTACTGGCCTCCACCACCATAGGGGACAGAGCTTCTGCCTCCAAAGTTTCCTCCCTTCAGGGGTCCAAAATTTGGAGACTAATTGTTGTAATTGTCAAAATCACTGTAGCTTCCACCACCTCCAAAATTGCTTCCATCATTACTAAATCCACTGTAGTCATCCCCACTGCCACCGTATTCACCACCACCATGACTGCCACCAAAGTCACCACGACCGTGGACGTTTCCTCCATGACCAAAGTTGTCATGCCCGCTGAAACCACCTCCAAGACCACCACCAAAGTTTCCAGAATCACTCTTGCTTTGACAGGGTTTTCCTAGCTTCACAGTTGTGGCCATTCACAGTATGCTATTTCTGAATGACAATCTTATCCACAGAGTCATGGTTGTCAAAGGTTACAAAGGCAAAGCCCCCTTCTTTGCCAATGCCTCTGTCAGTCATGATTTCAATCACTTCAATTTTTTCCATACTGTTCAAAATGATCTCTTAGGTGATGTTCTTTAGTATCTTCTTTAATGCCACCAACAAATATATTTTTCACAGTTAAGTGGGCACCTGGTCTTTGAGAATCTTCTCTTGAGGCAACTCTCTTTGGCTCTACAACTCTTTTTTTTTTTGAGATGGAATCTCACTCTGTTCCCCAGGCTGGAGTGCAGTGGTGCAATCTTAGCTCACTGCAAACTCCGCCTCCCGGGTTCACACCATTCTCCTGCCTCAGCCTCCCGAGTAGCTGCAAGTACAGGCGCCTGCCACCACGCCCAGCTAATTTTTTGTATTTTTCATAGAGACGGGGTTTCACCGTGTTAGCCAGGATGGTCTCCATCTCCTGACCTCGCGGTCCGCCTGCCTCGGCCTCCCAAAGTGCTGAGATTACAGGCCTGAGGTTCTACAACTCTTCCATCTACGTTGTGTGGCCTTGCATTCATGGCTGCATCCACCTCCAGAGTGGCATACATGACAAACCCACAGGCCCTGTAGCGCTTGGTGTTTGGATCTCTCATTACCACCCAGTCGGTGAGCGTTCCCCATTGCTCAAAATGGCTCCTCAGGCTCTCACTGGTTGTTTCAAAGCTCAACCCTCCAATGAAGATCTTCCTCAGTTGTTTGAGCTCTTTAGGAGACTCTAACTTAGACATAAAGGCAGGGAGAAGAGAGACTTTGAGGATGCTTCCTTTGTGGCGTCCACGGGCAGGTAGGTTTCTTTAGTTTAGTTTTTTGGTGAATAGTTTTCCCAACATTTTATTATAAATATTATTAAATATACTGAATAATTGAAATAATCAGAAACAACACATTTGCATATATCCACTGTCTTATTGGTTTTTTTTTTTTGAGACAGAGTTTCCCTCTGCTGCCCAGGCTGGAGAGCAATGGGGGGATCTCAGCTCACTGTAAACCTCTGTCTCTTGGGTTCAACCGATTCTCATGCTTCAGCCTCCCGCCTAACTGAGATTATGTGCACAGTGCACCACCACATCCAGCTAATTTTTGTATTTTTAGTAGAGATGGAGTTTCACCATGTTGGCCAGGCTAATCTTGAACTCCTGGCGTCATGTGATCTGCCCACCTTGGCCTCTCAAAGTGCTGGGATTACAGGCGTGAGCCACCACACCCAGCCACCACCATCTAGATTCTAAAATCAGCAATTAATTTGCTTTATTATACATTTATTCAGCCACCTGTTTTTTGATCCCTCTGTCCATCCATTAATCCATCTTTTTTTTTTGAAGCATTTCAAGGCAAGTTGTAGACATCAACATACTTCATTCAATACTTCAGCATGCATATCATTTTTTAGAGTTTAATGTCATGTATATGAGTTTTTCTTGGTAAGATTTTACATATAGTAGATGCACAATCTCTATTTCATTTATTTGTTTATTTATTTATCTATTTATTTATTTATTTATTTATTTATTTTTGGAGACAGATCTCTGTCACCCAGGCTAGAGTGCAGTGGTGCTATCATGGCTCAATGAAGCCTCAACTTCCCAGGCTGAAGTAATCTTCCCACCTCAGCCTCCCAAGTAGCTGTGTCTATAGGTGCAGGCCACTAGGCCTGGCTAATTCTTAAAAAATTTTTTGTAGAGACAGGGTCTCACAGTTTTGCCCAGGCTGGTCTCAAACTCCTGGCCTCAAGTTATCCTCCCACCTTAGCCTCCCAAGTAGCTTAGATTACTGGCATGAGCCACCATGCCCAGCCTCGAGGCACAATCTTAAGTATACCATTCAGTGAATTTTGACAAATGCATAAACTTATATAATCCAAACTCCTGTCAAGATACAGAATATTTATATTTTCCCAGAAAGTTCACTCTCATTCCTTCCCAGAAAGTCTCCACCTATCCATCCCTCAAAAGGCAACCACTACTCTCACATTTTTCAACATGGCTTAGTATAGTACAGTGTGTAAGAGTTTCAGTGTTCCATCACCTCACTGACATTGGTGTTGCCAATCTTTTTATTTTAGACATTCTGATATATTTATAGTAATATATCTTTGACTAATGATTTTGAGCATTTATTTGTGTGTTCATAGCATTCTCATATCTTTATGAAATATTGGTTTAAATCTTTTGCCCATTTTAAACTGTGTTGTCTTTTTTTCTTTCCTCTATTTTTGAGTTGGGATATTATTTTGCCACCCAGGTTAGTGTGCAGTGGCACCATCATAGCTCACTGCAGCTCAAACTGCTGGGCTCACACTATCATCCCGCCCTAGACTCCCAGGTCCTGAGATTACTGGTGTGAGCCACTGCACCCTGATGTCTTTTTATTATTGAGTCGTATTTTTATTTTGGATAATAGTCCTTTCTCAAATATATATATTTGCACCTTTTTCCCAGCCTGTGGCTTACCCATTTACTTTCTTAGCACTGTCTTTTGGTGCAGAATATTGGCTTATCCAGTTATGCAAATCTTTCAAGTATTGACACATTTCATTATACAAAATTAAAACAACATTCATTAATAGCACCACCAATCTCATCAGAAAAGTCTTATGTATTGAAAGGTTATCAAGCTTGTGCTGGCAGACATGTGTCCCAAAATTCTGGTCAGGTGCTATGGCTCATGCCTGTAATCCCAGCACTTTAGGAGGCCAAGGCAGGAGGGTTGCTTGAGCCAGAGAGGTCTGGGCTGCAGTGAGACATATAAATGGCTGAATATATTTTTAAAAAGCTTAATATTACTAATCATCAGGGAAATGCAAATCAAAACTACAGTGAAATATCATTTTCCCCCAGTTAGAATGGCTATTACCAAAAAGACAAAAGTAACACATGTTGGTGAGGATGTGGAGGAAGGGGAGTGCTTACAGACTGGTAGTTTCTCATAAAACTGAAAATAGAACTACCATACCATCCAGCAATCTCACTACTGGGTATATAGCCAGAAGAAAGGAAATCAGTATATTTCCCCCCCACCCCTGTTTTTTACTGCACTCTCATGTTTATTGCAGCATTATTCACAACAGCTAAGATGTGGAATCAACTTAATTTTCCATAAACGATGAATGGATAAAGAAAATATGGTGTATATGCAATAAAATAGAATGAAATTCTGTCATTTGCAGCAATATGGATTAGCTTGGAGGATATTATGTTAAATGAAATAAGCCAGGCACAGAAAGATAAATATTACATGTTCTCACTCATATATGGAAGATTAAAAATGTTGATATCAGAGCATCTAGTGGTTACTAGATACTGGGAAGGGTAGAGGAAAAAGGGGAAGAACCAGAGCTTGGTCAATGGATACAAAGTACAGCTAGTGGGAGGAATATGTTCTACTGTTCTATAGCACTTATTTAGAACATATTTAGAATACTATTCTATAGCACTTAGACTATAGAACAGTAGAACATATGCCTCCCATTTGTTTGTTATAGGGTGACTATAACAAACAACAACTTATTGTTTATTTCCAAAGAGCTAGAACAGCAGATTTTTAATTTTCTCGACACAAAGAAATGATGGATGTTTGAGGTGATGGAAATGCTAATTATCCTGATTTGATCACTACTCATTGTATACATATATGGAAACGCAATACTCTATAAATATGTACAGTTATTAGTTGTCAATTAAAAATGACATGGATATTAGTTTTGTGAACATTCGGTAAAATTCAGTTGTAAAGCCATCTGGTCCTGTGATTTTCTTTGTTAGGAGGTTTTTAACTAGAATATTTTTGTTATTGGTCTGTTTAGGATTTCTGTTTCTTCCTTATTAAACCTTGTGCTTGGTAGGGGTTTTGTTTTGTTTTGTTTTGTTTTGTTTGTTTTTTGTTTTTCTTTTTTTAGGCATGTATGCATTTTCTTTAGGTTACCAAATTTGTCAGCATATAATTATTCATAATAGTCCTTTATTATTCTTTTCATTTTGAGGCATCTGTTGTAATGTCTCCACTTTCATCTCAGATTTATGTATTTGAGTCTCTTCTCTTTTTTTCTTAGTCTAGCTAAAGGTTTTGTCTATTTTATTTGTTCAAAAACCCAACTCTGTCCAAGTGCTGTGGCTCACACCTGTAATCCCAGCTACTTGGGTGTCTGAGGTAGGGGGAATGCTTGAGGCTGGGAGTTTGACAACCAGCCTAGTCAACACAGTGAGACCCCTAACTCAAAAAAAAAAAAAAAACCCAACTCTTAGTTTTATTGACTTTTCTATGCTTTTTCTATCCATCAGATTTATTTCTGTTTTGTTCTTTATGATTTCTTTCCTTCTGTTAACTTTGGCCTTTTTTTTTCTAGTTCCTGGAGGTATAATGTTAGGCTATTTATTTGCTTTTTTCTTTTTAATGTAGTCACTTATTGCTATAAATTTCCCTTTTAAAACTGCTTTTGCTGCACCTGTAGGTTTTGGTATTGTGTTTTAGTTGTCATTTGTCTCAAGATATTTTTGAATTTCCCTTGTGATTTCTCCTTCGAATCATTGGTTGTTCAGGAACATTTGTTTAATATCCATATATTTGTGAATTTTTCAAAATTGCTCCTATTATTGATTTATAGTTTCCATACCATTGTAGTTAGAAACAATACTTGATATGCTTTTGACTTTTTTAAATATGTTAAGTTTTTTTATGTGTTCTACCGTATGATCTATCCTGGAGAATGTTCCATGTGCACTGGAGAAGAATGTATATTCTGCTGCTATTGGATGGAAGGTTCTGTATATATCTGTTAGGTTCATTTTGTCCAACGTGCAGTTCAATTCTAGTATTTCCTTATTTATTTTCTGTCTGTTGATCTGTGTATTAGTCAAAGTGGGATATTATAAAGTCTCCTGCTGTTACTGTATTGCTACCTATTTCTCCCTTTATATCCAATAATATTTTATTTATATGTTTAGGTGCTTCAATGTTTAGTGCATATATATTTATAATTGTTAAACCCTTTTGATGATTTTTATCATTAAATAAGTACCTTCAAAGTCTCTTGTGACAGTTTTTGACTTACAGTCTATTTTCTCTGATATCATATAGCCACCCCTACTGTTTTTTGCTTACCATTTACATGGGATATCTTCTTCGACTTCTTCACTTTCAGCCTATTTGTGTCCTTAAGGTTAAAGTGGGTCCCTTGTAGGCTGCATATAGTTGGATATGCTTTTTTTTTTTTTTAAACTCATTCAGGTGCATTATGTCTTTAGATTGTAGAATTTAATGCATTTATATTCAAGATAGTAATTGATAGGTAAGAATTGACTTGCCATTTTATTAATTGTTTTCTGGTTGTTAGGTAGATTCTTTGTTCGTTTCTTTTATTCTTGTTTATAGTTGTTATTTGGTGATTTTCTGTAGTGCCTTCTGATTCATTTCTCCTTATCATTAATGTATCTGCTATAGTTTTTTGCTTTGTGGTTACCACAAGGCATTTTATAGTTACAATAGACTATTTTATATGGATACCAGCTTAACCTCAGTCACATACAAAACCCTAGAATTTTTCCCTTCTCCCTCAGGATTTATATTTTTCATGTTGCAATTTACATCTTTTAATATTATGCATGTCCTATCAACTTATTTGAGCTATCATTATTTCTGACTGCTTTGACTTTTACCCTTTATACTAAAGGTATATATGATTAACAGACCACCATAACAGTATTGGAGTATCCTGGTTTTAAATATGTATTTACCTTTACAAATGAATTTCATACTTTCATTCATTTTCATATTAGTAACTAGCATCCCTTTGTTTCATTTTGAGGAACTTTCTTAAGCATTTCTTGTAAGGCAGGTCTAGTGGTGATGAATTCCCTCAACTTTGCTTGTCTGGGAAATACTTTATTTCTCCTTCATTTCTGAAGGGTAGATTTACTGGGTAAGGTATTCTTGGATGGTAGTTTTCTTTCTCTTTTACCACTTTGAATATACCATTCTATTCTCTCCTGACCAACAGAGCTTTTGCTAAGAAATCTGCTGAGAGCCTAATGAAGATTCCCTTATATTTGACTTGATGCTTTTCTCTTGCTGCTTTTCAAATTCTCTTTGTCTTTGACTTTTGACAGTTAATTACAATATTAGTTAAAGAAGATTTCTTTAGGTTGAATTTGGGGACTTTTGAGCTTCATGGATATGGTTGTTTATATGCCTTTCAAAACTTCAAATGTTTTCAGCATATCATTAAATAGGCTTTCTGTCCATGTCTTTTGTCTCTTCTCTTTCTAAAATTCACATAATTCAAGTTTATTCTCTTTTCTTTCTTTCTTTCTTTTTTGATGGAGCCTTGCTCTGTCACCCAGGCTGGAGTGCAGTGGTGCTATCTCGGCTCACTGCAACCTCTGCCTCCCGAGTTCAAGTGATTCTCCTGCATCAGTCTCCCAAGTAGCTGGGACTACAGGCGTGCACCACCATGCCCAGCTAATTTTTGTATTATTAGTAGAGACGCAGTTTCACCATGTTGGCCAGGCTGGTCTTGAACTCCTGACCTCGTGATCCATCTGCCTCAGCCTCTCAAAGTGGTGGGATTATGGGCTTGAGCCACTGCACCCAGCCAATTCAAGTTTATTCTCTTAATGGTGTCTCTTAAATCTCATAGGTTGTCTTTAGTCTTTTTCATTCTTTTTACTTCTGACTAATTTCAAATGACTTATCTTCAAGTTCTGAGATTTGTTCTTCTTGATCTACTCTGCTATTGAGGCTCTTTGTTGTATTTTTAATTTCATTCATTGAATTATTTAGCTCCAAGATTTCTGTTTTGATCTTTATAATAAACCATTTTCTCTGAATGATTTTTCTCATTCAGATCATAAATTATTTTCCTTATTTTGTTGATTTGTTTATTTTGTCTTTTATGTCACTTGCTTTCCTTAAAATTATTATATCTTATTTCTTTTTGGGTGATTTATAAATATCCTTTCCTTTGGGATCATTTAGTGAAGAATTATTGTGCTCCTTTGCTGGTGTCATGCTTCCTTAGTTTTCATGTTTCTTGTGTCCCTGCATTGATGTCATTGCATCTGGTGGAATAGTTACTTCTTCCAAGCACTTTAGAGTAGGTTTTGTAGAGAAATATTTTCACCTGAAGATGGGTCTTAGTGTGATATGAAGGAAGGTCGTGCTGGCTCTGATTCTGAGTCAATTCAATATTATAGGCTCTGTGTAGATTCTTCAGCTATGATAAACATCAGCCGAGATTGTATGTATTTTGGTGACCTAGGCTATAACAGTTTGTGGCATCAGCAATGGTAACATAAGTTGTAAGGGTACTCATTGATAAAGCTTCTGTGGTCCTCCATTTTACATTTTCCCCAAAATGGGGAGACTCAGCCAAGTGTATTCCCTTGGTGTCAGGTCTGACATGGATCACAAGCAGCTGTAGTAGCTCTGGGTTCCAGGATTCTGGTGTTGAGAGTGGCTATGAAGCTAGGGTCCTGGCATCAGGGACTCACTAACATATTGTGGCACCTGGGTCTTGGGGTACAGGTTCATTCTCTCAGGTAGAGTTGGATGGAGATTTCCCACAGAACTGTAGTTTGTGACTCTAAAGCACCCCCTCCCACCCCGAGTAGCCTTGGCCCAGAACCCCGAGTTTTAGCTGTGACCCTGACCCTGGGAGGCTGGGCACAGCGCTGTCCTGGCTGCTGGCAAGAAGGGTTGCCTTTGCCTGGAGAGCAAGGTACAGCTACAATTCAGTCACCAGAGCCAACAGGGCATAATGCCAACTAGTCCCTGAGGGATGAGATACCGATAGTGGTAACTCTGGACACCAGGATGGTGAAACACAGCAGTATCCCAGACTCCGTGAGGTCAAGTGTAGTTGCAACAAGGACACCAGTATGGCTAAGCACAGCTGTTGCTTGGACTTCAGGGTTCAGAGATAAGCACAACAATGACTCCACTCCTTGAAGACTGATCAACAAATCAGTCTTTAGGGGACAAGTCAGTTCTAGGGATGTAAGGTACTATAGTTATTCAGCTGAGATTGGAGTGTCTCAGCCCTACGTCCCTTGGAAAGAATGTACTACATCAGCTCTGTTCTAGGAGGCATGGCTGCTTGGCTTGTGCAAGACACTGGGAGGCAATGCACTGCTTCAGGTTATGCCCAAGGTGTGTGGCTGTTCTGGGTGGCCAAGGCACTGGCCTTGAAAAGCAGGGTGCCACTTTAGCTCTAGCACCATGAAATATGACTGCTTTGGCAGCCAAGGCACTATTTTCTTGGGAGGCAAGTCACTTCCTCAACTCAGGCACAGGAGGATAGTGTGCAGCAGTGACTGGGAGGGGTAGCTGGAACAGGTCTATGGCAGCTTGGTCCCACAGGGCAAAGCATAGCAATTTCTTCACTTAAGGATGGCAGGTCATTAGGCAGGAGTGGTTTAGTAGTGACAAAGCCTCAGTATCAGAAGGATGCTATGGCTACTTGCCCCCAGAGGAGGACACACTCCGGCAGTGATTCTAGTTCCAAGATGGCATAGCACAGCAGTGATGCAGCCTATGGAAGGTGGGGCACAGTGTCAGCTGCTTCTCTTGGGGAAACATAGCTGTATGGACTTTAGGCAGCTTTCTTATCTAGGCTTAGTGCCTGTGAATATGTTAGGAGTTACTAGTAGTGAGGACTGTAGGTTTCCAAGGGGTCAAGAGGGTTTCTGGGATCCTCTTGCTTACCTTTTCTCTGCAGGGAGGAGTTCTTCCTGATTCAAAGTTGATCTCAACTGTAGGAAAGTATGGCAGAGATGATACATTTATTTTTATTCTCCATGTGACTGTGCTGGATTTCTGCACTCTACAGGGTTCCTGCTACTCCTTTGATATACTCCAGCGCACTCTTTTAATTATTTTCATCAAAATGTAGTTGTTGGTTCATTGTTCTGGCTGTCTTTGTTGGGGGTGAGTGCTAAGGGCTTCTAGTCAGTCTTCTTGCTGACATCATTCTGCCACTCTGTCTTTTGACTGGGAAATTTAATCCACTTACATGTTAGGTAATGATTGATAGGTAAGGACTTGCCATTAAAAGTGGTTTTTTTTGTTTTTGTTTTTGTTTTCCCCCTGACTGTTTCGTAGATCCTTTGTTTCTTCCTTCTCTTGCTGTTTCATTTGTGGTTGATGGTTTTCTGTGGTGGTGTGCTTTGAATCTTTTCTTTTTACATTTTGTGCAACTACTATAGATTTTTCTTTGTGGTTATCATGAGCCTTCTGTAAAATATTTTATACTTATAATAGGCTACTTTAAGCTGATAACTTAAATTGCATATAAAAACTATAATTTCACTCCCTTCCTTTCATCTCTTGTGATACTGATGTCAAATTTTACATCCCCTAACAATTTGTGTCCCCTAACATTGTAGCTATAGTTGCTTTTAATATAGAAACCCTCATATAGAAATAAAATTGCTCTATACACCACACTTACAATATTAGAGTATTCTGAGTATGACTATATTTTATTTATACCCTTGAGTTTTTTATCTTTCATATGTTTAATATTATTAACTAGCAGCTTTTTATTTCAGCTTAGCGAATTTCTGTAGCAGTTCTTGTAAGGCAAACCTAGTGGTGGTGGACTCCTTTAGCATTTGTTTGTCTGGGAAAGTTTTCGTTTATCCCTTATTCCTGAAGAACAGCTTAGCTGGTTATAGTAAAGTATTCTTTGTTAGCAGTTTTTTTCCCCCTTTAGCACTTTGAATATACAGTCCCACTCTCTCGTTGCTTGCAGGGTTTCTGCTGAGAAATCTGCTGATAGCCATATTGGGATTCACTTGAATGTGATGTTTCTTATCTTTTGCTGCTTTCAGAATTCATTCTTTTGTCTTTCAGTTTTGATAGTTTCTTTAGGATATATCTTGGTGAATTCATCTTTGGGCTGAATTTGCGTGGAAACCTCTGAGATTCCTGTACCTGCATGTTATCTCTCCCTAGATTTGAGAAATTTTCAGCTGTTATTTTCTTAAATATGATTTCTGGGTTTTTTCTCTATATTCATTATCTTGAACTCCTATTATGTGAAGATTAGATCTCTGGATGGTGTCCTGTAATTCCTGTAGTCCTTCTTTGTCTTTTCTATTTTTTTTTTCCTGCTCTGACTGTGCAATTTCAAATATCTTGTCTTCGAGCTTATTAATATTTTCTTCTGTTTGAGCAAGTATGCTGTTGAAGCATTCTATTAACATTTTTAGTTCAGTTATTATAGTCTTTATCTCTAGGACTTCTGTTTGTTTTTAAAAAGTTGTTTCTATTTCTTTCTAAAGCTTTTCATTTTACTCATTTTTTTTTCTACTTTTTGTTTTTGGTAGCCCCCTGTAGAAGAGCTAAATTTTCTTTTCTTTTTTGACAGAGTCTCTCTCTGTTGCCCAGGCTGGAGTGCAGTGGCATGATCTTGGCTCACTGCAACCTCTGCCTCCCAGGTTCAATCAATCCTCCTGCCTCAGCCTCCTGAGTAGCTGGGACTATAGGTGCCTACCATCATGCCTGGCTAATTTTTGTATTTTTGTAGAGACAGGGTTTTACCATTTTGGCCAGGCTGGTTTCAAATTCCTGACCTCAAGTGATCTGCCCACCTTGGCCCCCAAAGTGCTGGGATTACAGGTATAAGCCAGTGTGCCGGGCCAGATCTAAATTTCATTTAATTTTCTGTATGTATGTTCTTGTAGTTCCTTGAACTTATTTAAGTGGATTATTTTGAATTTCTTGTCCATAATTCATTGATCTCCATTTGTTTCATGGTCCATTATTGAAGCTTTATTAGTTTCTTTTTGTGGTGTCATATCTTCATGATTCTTCATTATCCTTTTGTCCTTGTACTGATGTCTGTACCTTTTGAGGAAGCAACTATTTCTTCCGGCCATTGAAGATATCCCTTGGAAGTGATAAGCTTTCAATATTAATCTAACTCTGGATTCTGAATGAGGCAGCTGATAACAACCCCAGACAGGCAGACTGTGCTGTCATATTATAGTTGGGCTGGGCCATTACCTGTGCTCTGAGGTTGAGTGGAACTGCTGGCTATTCTCTGTTGTCCAGTGACATCACTGGCTGGATTCCATGATTAGCTAGAGCTGTTGAATGGGCTCTCCAGTGACCTCTGATCAGGCAGGGTTGCATACTGACTTTCTTTACAGGGAAGTACTGCTGTTTGAAATCTGAGGTTGGGCAGAATCTTGTTCTGGGCTCTGAGGTTGGGCAAAGTTTCTGGAGTTGCTGCTCATCCACTCCTGAGGGGCAGAACCAGAAACCATGCCCCAGAAATACGTGTGGATGTGGGCTTGATTTCCAGTCTGAGGAAATCTTAAGCAGAGCAGTAAGGCTTTGTGGGGTCACCTTTAAGACTCTGTGGTTGGTGGGGTGGGTGGGGTGGGGAGGCAGATGCTCCCATCTGCAGATATTCATGAACCTGCACTTTCCTCCTTGCCCAGGGAACATTAAAGCACAGCGCTGGTACTAAGTGGGGAAGCCTGCTAGATACCTAAGCCTGGCAGACGTTTTGACTGTACTTCAAGAGCAATTCTTTTAAAAAATGTTTTAATTTTTAATTATTATGGTTACAAAATAGCTGTGCATATTTACAGGGTACAAGTGATGTTTTGATATGGGCATATAATGTTTTGATCAGTGTAATTGGGGTATCCATCACCTCAAGCATTTATTATTTCTTTGTGTTAGGAGCAATTCTGTTGGCCGATATCTCTGAAGTGCTTCTGTTGGCCAGAATGCAGAGCCACCACCAAAATGTGCGTGTCAGCCACTACGAGCCCCAACCCAGGTGGCCTATCCCTGTTTATACCACCACCACCCCTGCCCCATGTTCCCCATGGGGCAAGACAAGAGTGATCTGTCTTCAAAGGGCTCCAGACTGGTGAGGAAGCTGAATGTTTGCCCCCAACTCTCTTTTCCCCCAGTGGAAACTGTGGACTTAGGAGAATCCTCTCTGTGTGGTGCTGTGCAGGCTTGGGGGAAGAATACTTTGCAGTCAAATTGAAGCCATTCCTCTTACCATTTGAATGCAGCTTTTTTCCATTCTCCTGCCCCAGAGGGTGTCTCAGTCTCACTTTCAAGTTTTGAGGTATTCACAAAGGAATTCTTGTCCGGGGATAGTTGCTAGTTGGATTTCTGTGAGGTAGACTGGAGCCAGAGATCTTCTATTCTGATAACTTGCTCTTAGATCAAACTTTCTTGTTTTGATTTCCTTCTCATTTCTTTTTCTGTATATTTTAAAGTTTTTTCCTTAGTGGTTATCTGGAGATTACAATTAATATCTTAACTTTATATCAATAAAGTTTAAATTAATACCAATACCCTATTTTCAATAGGATGTAAATACTGTACTCCTTTCCAGCCCCATCCTTTTCCCTTTTCTGTTGTTACTGTCACAATTATATCGTTATGCACTGAATGCACATTAACATAGCATTTTAATAATTGTTTTATTCATTTGTCATTTAAATCATATAGAAAAGAGTTATAAACCATATAGGCGATACTATTGTCCTTTATGTTTACTTATGTAGCTACCTTTACCCTTGTTCTTAGTGTCCCTCCCTTTCATCCTGGAGGAGTCCCTTTAACATTTATTGTAGGGCAGTTCGACTAGTGACAAACTCTCTCAATTTTTATTTTATATTATGAATATATTTTATTTCTCCATTAAAAATGGGCTTTGTTTTCTACTCTGGTGGCTGAGGCACGAGAATGCCTTGAACCTGGGAGGCATAGGTTGCAGTGAGCCAAGATTCTGCCACTGCACTCCAGTCTGGGCAACAGAACGAGAGACTGCATCCCCCCGCCACCCCCCCCAAAAAAAGGCTTTGTTTTTAATACTAGTAGTGACCATTTTGCATTCCTACCACCAATCAATGAGTTCCTGTTACTCTACATCCTTCCCAGCATTTGGTGCTGTGAGTGTTTTGGAGTTTGGTCATTCTTATAGGTAGGTAGTAGTATCTTACTGTTTTAATTTGCAATTCCTACTGAATCTTTGTATTTAAAGTGCTTTTTTAATTTTGTAGACAACATATATTTGGGCTCTTTCTCTCTCCTTTCCCTTCCTTTCCCTTCCTTTCCTTTCCTTTTCCCTCCCCTCCCCTCCCCTCCCCTCCCCTTCCCTTCCCTTCCCTTTTTCCTTTCTTTTGATGGGGGACAAGGTCTCACTCTGTTTTCTAGACTGGAGTGTAGTGGTGTGATCATACCTCACTGCAGCCTCCAACTCCTGGGCTCAAGCGACCTCCTGCCTCAGTCTCCCAAGTTGCTAGGACTACAGGCAAGTGCCACCACACACAGCTAATTTCTAAATTTTGTGTAGAGATGGGAGCTCGCTATGTTACCTAGGCTGGTCTTGAACTTCTGGTCTAAAGCAATCCTCCCATCCTGGCCTTCCTAAGCATTAGGATTATAGGCATGAGCTACTGTGCACAGCCTAGGATCTTTTAATCCACGCTGGTAATTTAGTTGGCTTTTAGTTGGTGTATTTAGACCATTGATTAGTGATTATTAATATAGTTGGATCAATTTCTATTGTATTTGCTACTGTTACCCATTTTTTGCATTTGTTTTGTTCCTATTTTTGTCTGCCATTCTTTCTCTACCTTTTATGGTATTAATTGAACATTTTACATCATTTCATTTTCTCTCCTTTCTTAGCATACTATTATACTTTTTTAAATGCTTTTTTTCCAGTGGTTCCCTTAGCATTTGCAATATACATTTATAGCTAATCCAAATCTCAAATAATGTTATACTGCTTCATGGATAGTACCAGTACTGTATAACAACAGAATAATTCTAATTTCTCCCTCCAATACCTTGCATCTATACAGTCATTCATTTCACTTTTACATAAGTATACATAGAATATATCTATATGTATATAAACATGCATAATTAAATACTTTGTTGCTATTTTGACCTCAAAGGTCAAGCTGGGATTACAGGAGTGAGCCACCACACCCAGCCTGAAAAATAAATTTTTAAATTTTACCTTGACTTATTCCTTTTCTGATGCTCTTCCTTTCTTTGTGTAGATCTGAATTTCTGACCTATATAATTTTCCTTTATTCTGAAGAACTTCTTTTAAAATTTCTTCAAGGCAGGTCTACTGGCAACAAATCCCCTTAGTTTTTGTGTCTGAGAAAGTCTTTATTTCTCCTTCACTTTTGAAGGATAATTTTGTAGGGTACAGAATTCTAAGTTGGTGTTTGTTTTTTGTTTGTTTGTTTTTTGTTTTTTCCTCTCAACACCAAAGATTTTACTTTTTTCTTTTCCAGCTTGCTTGGTTTCCGACAACAAGTCAGATGCAATTCCCATTTTTCTTCCTCTATAAATAAGATATTTTTTCCTCTGGCATCTTGGAAGGGTTTTTTTTTCCTTTAAAGTTTTTTTTTTCTTTATCCTTTATTTTCTGCAGTTAGAATATGATATGTCTAGGTATACCTTTTTTAAAGTTCATTTTGCTTGGTGTCTCTGAGTTTTTTGGATCTGTAGTTTAATATTAGATATTAACTTGGGGAAATTATCAGTCGTTGTTGCTTCAAATATTTCTTCTGTTCATTTCTCTCTTCTCTATTTGATATTTTCATTACATATATGTTTCACTTTTTGTAGTTGTCCCACAGATTGTGGATATTCTGTTCTGTTTTTTTCAGGCTTTTTTCTCTTTGCTTTTTCCATTTTGAAAATTTCTTTTGGCATATCCTCAAGCAAGCGTTTTTTCAGCCATGTCCAGTCTAGTAATGAGCATTCTTCATTTCTGTTACAGAATTTTTGATCACTAGCATTTATTTTTTTTATTATTTCTTAGAATTTCCATCTCTCTGTTTACATTGCCTACTTGTTCTGGCATATTGTGTACTTTATCCATTAGACCCCTTGGCATATTAATCATAGTTGTTTTGCATTCCTAGTCTGATAATTTCAACATTCCTGCCATATCTGAGTTTGGTTTTGATGCTTGCTCTGTCTCTTCAAATTACATTTTTTGTTTGTTTGGTTGGTTTTTTTTTTCTTTTTAATATGTCTTGTGATTTTTAATTAAAAGCTAAACATGATATACTGAGTAAAAGAATCTCCAAAAATAGACCTCTGTTTTTGAAGTGACAAGCTGTTGGGGCAGGGGAAGCATTCTATAGTCCTATAATTAGTTCTCAATCTTTTAGTGAGTTTTTTCCTCTGGACTACGAACTTCATAAACATTTTTCAATTTTCCTCCTATCTCCTTTGTTAGGTCACACAGAATCGCTACAGGTAGCTAGAGTCTGGTATTTTCTTTCTCCTACATAGAAGACTAGAGGTGGCTTGAATTGGGTATTTCCTTTCTCTTAGGTGGGTTACACTCTGATAAAACCTCAGTAATTTAGGTTATGGTAGACTATTTTCTCTCAAGGTCAGGCCTTGTTTAGAACAGGATGTTCTGGCATATTTCTAAAAGATTACTTTTCCTCTCCTCTGCCAGCAGCATTCAATGATTTCTCACAAATTTTCACTATGGAACCTGGTTGAGCTCCTAGAGTTAAAACTCACAAAAGTGTACTCCTCCCAACATAATGACTGAGTCCCTTTGAAGTTTTTATATCTCAGCCTTGTTCACACTGAGCCTCCAGCAATTTGTCAGTTACAGTTTAGATTTTCCTACCTTAGCACTGATCCTGGTGGAGGTTTCTGCTCATGTGTTTCCACTCCAGGAAGTCATTATTCTCTGTATTTGCCTTTCTCTCCCTCTCTCTCTCTCCTTCTGTCTCTTTCTCTTTCTGTCTTTAATTTTTAGGGCAGTGATTTACCTTATAATCTCACTTCTCTTATACATCTAAGTAGAATTATTAATTTTGCCCAGCTTTTAACTTATTGTTAGGATGAAGTGACAACTTCATGTTCCAGAAATGGAAAGTTTTTCTTCATTTTTGTTAAGAATCAGTTTGCCACATATCGAATTTTTAGTTGACAGTTTTTCTCTCAGCACTTTCCATATGTCATCCTACCATGTTATGGTTTCATTGTTTGTGGATGGATTTTAGATTATAATCTTATTTTGGATCCCTTGTATGTGATGAGTTGCTTCTTTCTTGCTACTTTCAAGATTCTCTGCTTTTGGCCTTTGACAATTTGACTATAATATGTCTTCATGTGGATGTCTTTTACTTTATCTTTCTTTGAGTCACTGAGTTTTTTGGATGTGTAGATTCATTTCTTGAATCAATTTGGGATGTTTTTGGCCATCATTTTTTTCAAACATTGTTTCTGACCCCTCTTCTCTTCTCCCTCTGGGACTCACATTATATGCATGTTGTTATGCTTGATGATGTCTAAGAAGTCTCTTAGTCTCTGTTCATTTTTCTTCATTCTCTTCTCTTTCTGCTCCTCAGAATGGATAATTTCAGTTGATTTATATTTAAATTCACTAATAATTCTTCTACCAGCTCAAATATGCTGTTGGCCCCTTCAGTGAATTTTTTACTTCAGTTATTCTAGTTTTCAGCTCTGGAATACTTATTTTTATTTAGTTCCTTTTTGTAGTTTCTATATTTTTCTTGATAGTCTCTGGTGAGAAATTATTCTTTTGGTTTTCCTTAGTTGTTTGAACACATTATGACTGTTGTTTTAAAGTCTTTTTCTAGTAAGTCCAATGCCTGAGTTTCCTGATGGACATTTTCTGTCTGTTAATTTTTTTTTCTTGGGTGGGCCATACTTATTTGTTTCTTACATGCCTCATGTAAGCTGGACATTTAAATATTACAATGTAGCAACTCTGAAAATATGATTCTGCCCCCTCTCCATGGTTTCTTGTTCTTTGTTACAAGGTTGTTGTTTGCTTGTTTAGTGACTTTTCTGAACTATTTTTCTACAGTGTTTTTTTTTTGTTGTTTTTTTTTAATGTGTGGCCTCTGAAGTCTACGTTCAGTTAGCTATCTGTTAGTGGTGTTTTAACAGAGTTGCCTTAAGTACCTGGAGCCAAGAAAGTCAAAAAGGAGGGCCAAAATCCTCTACTAGTCTTTGTAGATTGGTTCTGTGTGCCATGTCAGGCCATTGCCAACTCTGTCTTAGCCTTAACTTTTGCTGTGCAGAGTCTGCAGACCAATTGCATGCAGATGCTTAGGGTCTTCCCAGGCCTTCTTAAAGCATGTTTCTTGCCCTGGATATGGTCATGGCCTTCTGATTTCTCTGTATTTTAAAATTTATATTCTTCCACATATCTCTTTCCCAATGTGTTTCTTTCCAGGTTTCTCTATTTCTTGTTCAAAGTATTGTCCCTTGTCCCAGGTTGCTGTGTCCAATACATGTGTCTTTAAATTGTATCAACAAAAGCCTCCTGGGGTGCTGCTCCAGCCCTGAGAACACTGTGAGTCAGACAAAACAGTTTTAGCTAGTTCATTAGCTGCTTTTGCAGATAGACAGAACCCTGGAGTTCTCTACTTTGCTATTTTCAGCCCATGTTATGCATTGTAGTGGAAATAATTTTTGTTGTTGAATAACATTCTAACTAGTAGAGATACCATAATTTATTTATCATTTTTCTAATGTTGAACATTCAGTTTGTTTCTAATTTTTTGCTTTTTTCAAAAAATTTTTTAAATTTTTATTTTTTATTATTATTATTTTTTTATTATACTTTAAGTTCTAGGGTACATGTGGATAACGTGCAGGTTTGTTACATATGTATACCTGTGCCATGTTGGTGTGCTGCACCCATCAACTCGTCAGCACCCATCAACTTGTCATTTACATCAGGTGTAACTCCCAACGCAATCCCTCCTCCCTCCCCTCTCCCCATGATAGGCCCCAGTGTGTGATGTTCCCCTTCCCAAGTCCAAGTGATCTCATTGTTCAGTTTCCACCTATGAGTGAGAACATGCAGTGTTTAGTTTTCTGTTCTTGCGATAGTTTGCTGAGAATGATGGTTTCCAGCTGCATCCATATCCCTACAAAGGACACAAACTCATCCTTTTTTATGGCTGCATAGTATTCCATGGTGTATATGTGCCACATTTTCTCAATCCAGTGTGTCACTGATGGACATTTGGGTTGATTCCAAGTCTTTGCTATTGTGAATAGTGCTGCAATAAACATACATGTGCATGTGTCTTTATAGCAGCATGATTTATAATCCTTTGGGTATATACCCAGTAATGGGATGGCTGGGTCATATGGTACTTCTAGTTCTAGATCCTTGAGGAATCGCCATACTCTTTTCCATAATGGTTGAACTAGTTTACAATCCCACCAACAGTGTAAAAGTGTTCCTATTTCTCCACATCCTCTCCAGCACCTGTTGTTTCCTGACTTTTTAATGATTGCCATTCTAACTGGTGTGAGATGGTATATCATTGTGGTTTTGATTTGCATTTCTCTGATAACCAGTGATGATGAGCATTTTTTCATGTGTCTGTTGGCTGTATGAATGTCTACTTTTGAGAGGTGTCTGTTCATATCCTTTGCCCACTTTTTGATGGGGTTGCTTGTTTTTTTCTTGTAAATTTGTTTGAGCTCTTTGTAGGTTCTGGATATTAGCCCTTTGTCAGATAAGTAGATTGCAAAAATGTTCTCCCATTCTGTAGGTTGCCTGTTCACTCTGATGGTAGTTTCTTTTGCTGTGCAGAAGCTCTTTAGTTTAATGAGATCCCATTTGTCAATTTTGGCTTTTGTTGCCGTTGCTTTTGGTGTTTTAGACATGAAGTGCTTGCCCATGCCTATGTCCTGAATGGTATTACCTAGGTTTTCTTCTAGGGTTTTTATGGTTTTAGGTCTAACATTTAAGTCTCTAATCCATCTTGAATTAATGTTCGTATAAGGAGTAAGGAAAGGATCCAGTTTCAGCTTTCTACTTATGGCTAGCCAATTTTCCCAGCACCATTTATTAAATAGGGAATCCTTTCCCCATTTCTTGTTTTTCTGAGGTTTGTCAAAGATCAGATGACTGTAGATGTGTGGTATTATTTCTGAGGACTCTGTTCTGTTCCATTGGTTTATATCTCTGTTTTGGTACCAGTACCATGCTGTTTTGGTTACTGTAGCCTTGTAGTATAGTTTGAAGTCAGGTAGCGTGATGCCTCCAGCTTTGTTCCTTTGACTTAGGATTGTCTTGGCAATGCGGGCTCTTTTTTGGTTCCATATGAACTTTAAAGCAGTTTCTTCCAATTCTGTGAAGAAATTCATTGGTAGCTTGATGGGGATGGCATTGAATATATAAATAACCTTGGGCAGTATGGCCATTTTCACGATATCGATTCTTCCTATCCATGAGCATGGTATGTTCTTCCATTTGTTTGTGTCCTCTTTTATTTCACTGAGCAGTGGTTTGTAGTTCTCCTTGAAGAGGTCCTTTACATCCCTAGTGAGTTGGATTCCTAGGTATTTCATTCTCTTTGAAGCAATTGTGAATGGAAGTTCATTCATGATTTGGCTCTCTGTTTGTCTGTTACTGGTGTATAAGAATGCTTGTGATTTTTGCACATTAATTTTGTATCCTGAGACTTTGCTGAAGTTTCTTATCACCTTAAGGAGATTTTGGGCTGAGACAATGGGGTTTTCTAAATATACAATCATGTCATCTGCAAAGAGGGACAATCTGACTTCTTCTTTTCCTAACTAAATACCCTTTATTTCTTTCTCTTGCCTGATTGCCCTAGCCAGAACTTCCAACACTATGTTGAACAGGAGTTGTGAGAGAGGGCATCCCTGTCTTGTGCCAGTTTTCAAAGGGAATTTTTCCAGTTTTTGCCCATTCAGTATGATATTGGCTGTGGGTGTGTCATAAATAGCTCTTATTATTTTGAGATATGTTCCATCAATACCGAATTTATTGAGTGTTTTTAGCATGAAGGGCTGTTGAATTTTGTAAAAGGCCTTTTCTGCATCTATTGAGATAATCATGTGGTTTTTGTCTTTGGTTCTGTTTATATGCTGGATTACGTTTATTGACTTGCGTATGTTGAACCAGCCTTGCATCCCAGGGATGAAGCCCACTTGATCATGGTGGATAAGCTTTTTGATGTGCTGCTGGATCTGGTTTTCCAGTATTTTATTGAGGATTTTTGCATCAATGTTCATCAGGGATATTGGTCTAAAATTCTCTTTTTTTGTTATGTCTCTGCCAGGCTTTGGTATCAGGATGATGTTGGCCTCATAAAATGAGTTAGGGAGGATTCCCTCTTTTTTTATTGATTGGAATAGTTTCAGAAGGAATGGTACCAGCTCCTCCTTGTACCTCTGGTAGAATTCAGCTGTGAATCCATCTGGTCCTGGACTTTTTTTCATTGGTAAGCTACTAATTATTGCCTCAATTTCAGAGCCTGCTGTTGGTCTATTTAGGAATTCAGCTTCTTCCTGGTTTAGTCCTGGGAGAGTGTAAGTGTCCAGGAAATTATCCATTTCTTCTAGATTTTCTAGTTTATTTGCATAGAGGTGTTTATAGTATTCTCTGATGGTAGTTTGTATTTCTGTGGGGTCGGTGGTGATATCCGCTTTATCATTTTTTATTGCATCTCTTGATTCTTCTCTCTTTTCTTCTTTATTAGTCTTGCTAGCGGTCTATCAATTTTGGTGATCTTTTCAAAAAACCAACTCCTGGATTCATTGATTTTTTGGAGGGTTTTCTGTGTCTCTATCTCCTTCCATTCTGCTCTGATCTTAGTTATTTCTTGCCTTCTGCTAGCTTTTGAATGTGTTTGTTCTTGCTTCTCTAGTTCTTTTAATTGTGATGTTAGAGTGTCAATTTTAGATCTTTCCAGCTTTCTCTTGTGTGCATTTAGTGCTATAAATTTCCCTGCTATAAATTTCACTGCTTTAAATGCGTCCCAGAGATTCTGGTATGTTGTATCTTTGTTCTCATTGGTTTCAAAGAACATCTTTATTTCTGCCTTCATTTCGTTATGTACCCAGTAGGCATTCAGGAGCAGGTTATTCAGTTTCCATGTAGTTGAGTGGTTTTGATTGAGTTTCTTAGTCCTGAGTTCTAGTTTGATTGTGCTGTGGTCTGAGAGACAGTTTGTTATAATTTCTGTTCTTGTACATTTGCTGAGGAGTGCTTTACTTCCAATTATGTGGTCAATTTTGGAATAAGTGTGATGTGGTGCTGAGTAGAATGTATATTCTGTTGATTTGGGGTGGAGAGTTCTATAGATGTCTATTAGGTCTGCTTGCTGCAGAGATGAGTTCAATTCCTGGATATCCTTGTTAACTTTCTGTCCCGTTGATCTGTCTAATGTTGACAGTGGGGTGTTCAAGTCTCCTATTATTATTGTATGGGAGTCTAAGTCTCTTTGTAAGTCTTTAAGGACTTGCTTTATGAATCTGGGTGCTCCTGTATTGGTGCATATATATTTAGGATAGTTAGCCCTTCCTGATGAATTGATCCCTTTACCATTATGTAATGGCCTTCTTTGTCTCTTTTGATCTTTGATGGTTTAAAGTCTGTTTTATCAGAGACTAGGATTGCAACCCCTGCTTTCTTTTGTTCTCCATTTGCTTGGTAGATCTTCTTCCATCCTTTTATTTTGAGTCTATGTATGTCTCTGCATGTGAGATGGGTCTCCTGAATGCAGCAAACTGATGGGTCTTGACTCTTTATCCAGTTTTCCAGTCTGTGTCTTTTAATTGGAGCATTTAGTCCATTTACATTTAAGGTTAATATTGTTATGTGTGAACTTGATCCTGCCATTATGGTATTAACTGATTATTTTGCTCGTTAGTTGATGCAGTTTCTTCCTAGCCTTGATGGTCTTTACATTTTGGCCTATTTTTGCAATGGCTGGTACCGTTTGTTCCTTTCCATGTTTAGTGCTTCCTTCAGGGTCTCTTGTAAGGCAGGCCTGGTGGTGACAAAATCTCTAAGCATTTGCTTATCTGTAAAGGATTTTATTTCTCCTTCACTTATGAGACTTAGTTTGGCTGGATATGAAATTCTGGTTTGAAAATTCTTTTCTTTAAGAATGTTGAATATTGGCCCCCATTCTCTTCTGGCTTGTAGAGTTTCTGCCGAGAGATCTGCTGTTAGTCCAATGGGCTTCCCTTTGTGGGTAACCCGACCTTTCTCTCTGGCTGCCCTTAAGATTTTTTCCTTCATTTCAACTTTGGTGAATCTGGCAATTATGTGTCTTGGAGTTGCTCTTCTCGAGGAGTATCTTTGTGGCGTTCTCCATATTTCCTGAATTTGAATGTTGGCCTGCCCTACTAGGTTGGGGAGGTTCTCCTGGAATATATCCTGAAGAGTGTTTTCCAACTTGGTTCCATTTTCCCCCTCACTTTCAGGCACCCCAATCAGACGTAGATTTGGCCTTTTTACATAATCCCATACTTCTTGCAGGCTTTGTTCATTTCTTTTTCTTCTTTTTTCTTTAGGTTTCTCTTCTCGCTTCATTTCATTCATTTGATCCTCAATCGCTGATACTCTTTCTTCCAGTTGATCAAGTCGGTTACTGAAGCTTGTGCATTTGTCATGTATTTCTTGTGTCATGGTTTTCATCTCTGTCCATTCGTTCATGGCCTTCTCTGCATTAATTATTCTAGTTATCAATTCTTCCACTTTTTTTTTTTCAAGATTTTTAGTTTCTTTGCGCTGGGTACGTAATTCCTCCTTTAGCTCTGCGAAGTTTGATGGACTGAAGCCTTCTTCTCTCATCTCGTCAAAGTCATTCTCCGTCCAGCTTTGATCCGTTGCTGGCGATGAGCTGCATTCCTTTGCAGGGGGTGATGCACTCTTATTTTTTGAATTTCCAACTTTTCTGCCCTGCTTTTTCCCCATCTTTGTGGTTTTATCTGCCTCTGGTCTTTGATGATGGTGACGTACTGATGGGGTTTTGGTGTGGGTGTCCTTCCTGTTTGTTAGTTTTCCTTCTAACAGTCAGGACCCTCAGCTGTAGGTCTGTTGGAGATTGCCTGAGGTCCACTCCAGACCCTGTTTTCCTGGGTATCAGCAGCAGAGGCTGTCTTCTGTGTTGCTCACGCTGGGAGTTGGAGACTGGAGCTGTTCCTATTTGGCCATCTTGCTCCGCCCCCAATTTTTTGCTTTTTTAGATAAGGCTACAATGAAAATCTTTCTATATATAGCTTTTACCATTTCACCAGATTCTTTAGGATGCATTCCCAGAAATATAGTTACTAGGTCTGAGAATATGATCATTTTAAAATTCCTGATATTATGATCAAATTGTCAAAAAGATTGTACTGATTTTTATTTCAGCCTCATGAGTAATCTTAAACTTAGAATTTTTCTGAAATAGTTTTGTCACTGGCAAAAGTCTGTGAGAAGTGATACATATTTTAACTTCCTTTTAATGTTTTAAAGAAATGCTTCTCAAACTGCCATGTGCATAACGATTATCTCAGGATCTTGTTGTAAAGTAGAACCCAATTCAGAGCATCTCGGGTAGAGCCTAAAACACTATATTGCTAATAAGCTCCCAAGGCATTCTGATACTGCTGGTCTGTAGATCACACTGTGAGTGGCAAGGTTTGAGGTTTAAACTGCAGCAAAGAATGAAGTAGGAAAACCCTTCCTGAGTTTTAAAGAAAGCAAGTTTGAAAAACCTCATTAATTTTTTTTTTCCAAATAAAGTAATCTCCCACAGTTGTCTAATTAGATCAAAGATCAAGAAAAGAACACAAGCTTGTTATTGTTATGAATGGAGGCTAAAAGAGAAAGAAAAACTAGAGATACTGCCTGGGCTTTTGACTAAAATACCCAGTGTAGAGAGTTCCTCTCTCTAAGAAGTGTATTGAAGCTTGAACTTTGATATTAAAATTAGTGTTAATGACAATCTTTTATCTAGGCAGGCAACATATTCAGTTTTTTCATTCAAATGCATAAGTGTCTTTGGTATCATGAATTTCTCTGTAGAAATATTACATAGTATACAAATATGTCTAAAAATGTCTTTTTTATGTTAAACAGATGTTCACCGATACCTTTATTTTTCATTAGGCCAATTTTAAATATTACTGTTATTCTAAGCAAATTCAAATTTCTTGATATTTGGTTGATATCTAATCAAGGTAAGTAGCAAATTTAGTCATCTATTTTGTGTCCTGGAAAACAAAGGATAAAATACTATAAGAATTATTTTAAGTTTATATCATTGGATACTATAATTTATTTATACATTATCATCATTAATATAATAGAGGGACTACCTTTATTGTTATCTATGACAGGAATTCTAGAAGAGTGGCATGAAAGAACTCTCTCTTTCCCTATGGAAGACCTGGACACACCATTTGGTCTATGTCTCAAGTCAATTCATAAGTATCTATTGAGGGAGCATTTTTTTGTTCTAGGCATTTTGATAACTACAACTATAAGATAAAAAGTCCTTACCATTCAGTTGTTTCCAAATTATTTTAACTGTGAAATAATTACCACATAATCTTTTTCAGAGGGAAATGTGGCACACAAATAGTTGTGATAGTCCACCTTTTGGGGTTCTGCAAGTTGTTTTAGGTTGAGGCTTATAGGAAGCATTAGACATCGTAAAGTGAAAAAAATTGAATGCCACCATTTTCAGGCCAATTTTTATTGATTACACAAACAAATGTCAAATTTTTTATTTAGAGCTATCTTCAGATGCTCAATGTTTTTATAAGTGACTTACCACTATGTTGAAATGGTGAGGACAGATTCTCGAGTGACGTTTCTCAGCCGGTAACTTATGGTCCTTCTTTTTTTTTTTTTTGAGATGGAGTCTTGCTCTGTCGCCCAGGCTGGAGGGCAGTGTGCAACAGCGTGATCTCTGCCCACTGCAACCTCCACCCCCTTGGGTTCAAGTGATTCTTCTGTCTCAGTCTCCTGAGATTACAGGTGTGCGCCACTAGTGCTCGGTTAATTATGGCCCTTTTTAATAAACATAAAATTGACACACACATACAAACACACAGCCACCCAGTGTTAAGTTTTAATATCAAGTATTTTAAACATGTGAGTAATTCTAAATAACTTCATCTAGGCCTAATTTGAAGAGTCATGTCAATATTAAGAGTCATACCCTAAAAGTAGTTTAATTTGCTGGTATAGGCATTGGTGGCTTCAAGTTTCATTTAGTACAATTTATCCTTAATACTTGCAAGATAAATGGAGGTGAGAATGTTTTTGCTCTATTTCTTTTTATTCAGTCAATCATTCTACAGAAGGTTTTAGTTTCTTCTTCCTGCCTTTATATACCTTTATTTACTCTGAATGCTCTTCCAAGAACCCCTGATTTTTGCCTTGTAGACCTGGACCTTCACAGTGAGGGGTGCCGGGGACTCCTGTAGTGAGGCAGGCAAGGTGCTGAGAATTGTTAAGGAAAAGGGTGGAGGCTTCATCAGAGTAAGTTCTGGTGAATAATTTTCTGAGCTGTGTGGCTCTTTTTAAACAAACCAGGTGGACTCCGTGTGAATCTCAAGTCTTTCAAAAACTGGTGAATGAACCAGTCTCCACACTAAATATATGCCACCGTTACAGACCTCTATACAGCAGACATTTCTGTTTATGCAGGGCCCCCGAGATTAAACATGAGTGTTCATAAGTGTCTTTTTATGCCTGCTGGATGCCTATACCTTACAGGGCAAGGGCTGATGAGGATAGTTTATCAATTCCAGTCCAATCTTATGAATTTCTCCTTCATTTGATGGTAGGTTTGTCAGCATCACGTAGATTTGTGTCTTTCAATATATCTGTACACTGGAATCAACTCGGAAACTTTTTATAAAACAACGCTTTGCCTCCTCCCCAGGTCAATTGAATCACAGTCCCTAGGGGTAAGGCTAAAGTGCTGAGATTTTTAAAAAGTTCCTCAAGTGATTCTCATACACAACCACAGACTAGGAACCTTTAATGTAGAGCAGTGGTTCTCAAACTCAGCTGCACATTAGACCCACTTGGGAATTTAAAAATATCCTGATACCCAGGCTGTGCCCCAGTCCAATTAAGAATCAGAATCTATGGGGGTTGAGGCTCAGACATCAGGCTTTTTTCCTTCTTTTTTTTTTTTTGTGGCGGAGCATTTTTTTCAACTAAATCAGTAATTTTTAACACCCCCCAGACAATCACAATATGGGGACACGTTTGAGAACCATTGGTGAGCATCCTTTCGCTCCATGTAATAGTTCACACCTAATACAAATATGCCCCTGGCCACGAGTGAATTATGTCAGTGCTTCTCAAACATAAATGTTCATATGATTACTTTGGGATCTTGTTTCAATGCAGATTCTGATTCAAGAGGGATGTCACTGAGAGTCTGCATTTCTAACAAGTTCCCAGGTGATGCCGATGCTGCTGGCTAAGTGACCACACTTTGATTAGCAATGAGTTTTGCCACTGAAAAATGGCATCTGAATGAACCTTTTAAAAAAATTAATAATTTTTAAAAAATGGAATATAGGAGTTCATATAGAGACCCACAGTTAAAAATAGTTAATTATATTGGATTAGCCTGCACTTAGATTTCTGGTAAGAGATCTTATTTTATTTTATTTTTATTTTTTTGAGATAGAGTCTTTCTCTGTCGCCCAGGCTGGATTGCAGTGATGCAATCTTGTTTTCACTGCAACCTCTGTCTCCTGGGTTCAAGCTATTCTCTTCCCTCAGCTTCCCGAGTAACTGGATTACAGGCGAATACCACCATGCCTGGATAATTTTTCGTATTTTTAATAGAGACAGGGTTTCACCATGTTAGTCAGGCTGGTCTCAAATTCCTGACCTCAAATGATCCACCTGCCTTGGCCTCCCCAAATACTGGGATTATAGGCATGATCCACCATGCCCAGCCCAAGAGATCATATTTTATTTAGGTAATTTAATAAGACAATTAAGGAGATTGTGTAGTCCCAGATAATCCTGCAATGTATCAGATAGAACCATGTGTCAGAAAGAATTTAAAAAGATTGAAGCATTGACTAGTTCCATGTACTAGAGCAGTGTTTTTAAATTTTTGGCAATATCGGACCTCTTTTTATTAAAACAAATTTAATTATCAGATCCATCCCATTTTACTTACAAAACAGGCACATATTTTTCCATATGTATGTGTATATATGTATATATGTATCTGTTTGATGGGAGAATATGTCCTTGTTTCTGGAAACCCTGAACTATTTCTACACAACCTCTTGTCCCTCAGAGAATGGGCTGCAACCCTGTGATTCAATGTATGGAGAATATAAGAAATCTATCCTGAGAATTCAATTAGGCTTACGTTAAGTTTAAATATGAAATCTTCGTTTACATGATATGGCTTGTGGTCAAAAGGTTAATGTAGTCATTCATAATTCATTAAAAAACTTTCATTGTTGACTTATTATAAGTCAGTCATAGTTCTAGGAAATGAAAATAACAATGGGAAGATCTATTCAAAATTGACAGAAGAAATAACTTTTTTATCCTTAAATTGAATTTTATGCTAATTATGGAAAAATTCAGAAAATTACACAAAATGCACAATGTAGAAACTAAGTTACCTATAATGTAATCCCTCAGAAATAACCACTGTTAACATCTTTTAATAGAAATATACTTCTAGATTTTCTTCATATATACGTACACATTTTTTCCTTTCATTTTTTCTTCTTTCATTTCTCTTTTTTTTAAGTGAGATGATACCATGTGTGTTGCTCTGCAACCTGCTGCTTTTACTCAATCATATGTCGTAGACCTCAAATTTTAGATTAGCCTGATCCTAGTGCATTGCTACATGGTAGCTTAGAGGTGGTGGTGGCGGCTTTAGCCTCCCAGTAAACTGTATCAGGCATCCCAATAAATATTTTGTTCAAGTAAAAGGTACCCCAATAAATACTTCGTTCAAGTAAAAACAGAGTGCTTGCTAAACAATGTTGCTTCAGTATAAATTTCCTTGTGGGACTGGCACTGCCCTTCCAACTAGATTGTCGCTTTTAGACCCCTTCCATGAGCCATCACTGCCAGTCTGGAAGGATATATTTGACTAACCTGTGTGAGATTGGGCAAACAATCAAAAACTTTGTTTTACTGTTTCTCACACCTCCATTATTCTCTTGAGGTTTTTTATCGTCATTCTTTTCACACATACTAATAACTAAAAGTGATTTTCCTTCCAATCCACTTAGATTGACCAACTCCACTCCTTTTAGTACATTCATTGTCAAAGCTCACAAGAAAATGGGGATGAATTAGGCTTCTTTTTTCCTGGCCTCTCTCCCATCAACATCCTTCAGACAAGACTAAACATTCCAGACAATAACATCCATACAAGAAGCTGCTTTCTTAAATCTTAAAGGAATATTACAGTGTAAAGAGAATACATATTGAAATACTACCTTCCATTTAAAAAAGGTGGTGGAAGAAAGACCAAAGTCCACCCTTGTCCTTGATAATCATTCAAACACAACAAGGAAAATGAGAAACAAAAAATGCAAATTCTGGCTCCACTGGTGGCTCATGCCTGTAATACCAGCACCTTGGGAGGCCAAGGCAGGCAGATCACTTGAGGCTAGGGATTTGAGACCAGCCTGGCCAACATGGTAAAACCCTGTTTCTGCTAAAAAAGGCAAAAAATTAGCTGAGTGTAGTGGTGCACACCGGTAATCACAGCTACTTGGGAGGCTGAGGCATGAGAATCACTTGAACCTGGGAAGCAGCGGTTTCTGTGAGTCAAGATTGTGCCACTGCATTCCAGCCTGGGTGACAGAGCAAGACTCTGTCTGGAAAAAAAAAAAAAGTAAATGCCATTTTTGATAAATCTAGGAGATAACTATAATTATGAACCACAAAATACAAGGAGGGACTATGGGAGAGAAGAATCCTCACGGCTGCAGAGTCTAGATTAAGCCAGCAGAGTATAGTTCTCCAAAGTAGGAGGCACACCTCGATTTGAGAGGCAACAACGTGTTTGGAATGATAGAAATATGGTGGGCAAGCTGGCAAGAGAAACTTTTCTACAACCTCCCTGTCTTCTGCAGTTTTATCTCCACTATTTCTAGGTCACTCTCTTAAGTACCCTAACTCCAAGAATCCTTCTAACCACCCCCTTCTGGAACAAACCATTCATTCTCTTCTGGTTGCCCTCACCCACCTCATATCACCTTTCTGGTTTACCCAGTTTAAATTTCTTGATCAATTATTTTATCAGTTATTTGCATACATTCTTAATTTCCTTACCCTTTTTTCACTTCTTCTTACTCACCAGGGAAAATTCCAACCCTGCTTTATCTTAGATTCTGAGCTTTGACTTGTGCAGGTGAATGTGGGTGGAGAAAACCCCACAACCGTGCTGCTGTGTCTCAACCGTGCTGCTGAGGCATCTGGTGGGCTCTGAATGCTGCTTGGTAATCAGAGTACATATTCTTGGTCCTTTCACCTCCTGCTCTTCTAATGACTTCAGGTTTTCACTTTTACCTTTACACTCCAACGACTCTACCTATTGTCCTCAAGCCCCCCAAAATTTACTGTCAGTTGATGAACTTGCTTCCTATATATAGAAAAAGAGAATCTATCAACAAGTGGAAGAATGAGATGTCAGTCTTGTACCTTGTGACCTATCTTCTCTTACTCTTTGGCAGCCACGGAGGTGCTCTGCTTCAGAGAATGTGCTATGAGGTGTGTAGCTGGCTGACAGCCTCCCGCTGATGAACCTGTGGTTTTACACTCAAAGCTCTTTTCAGGGTTTATACTCAAAGCTCTTTCTTCCTCTTCCCACATTACTCTCAAGCCCCTCCCAGTCAGAATACTAGAGCTGGGTAATTTTTGCCTCACATGTGATTCTCCTAACAGGCAACCTCTGTTCTGCTGTTTCTTATTGATTTGATAAAGACTTTCCCACAGTGGCACTATGGTCTAAGTCTCTTCCTATCCAGCCTTTCTTCTCCATTTTCATTCTTTAAGCCTTATTGAGATTTAATTCACATATCACACAATTCACCTATTTACAGTGTACAATACTAGTTTTTACTATAATCAGAGTTATGCAACCATCACCACAATCAATCTCAGAATATTTTTATCACCCAAAAAAGAAACCCATACTCTTTAGCTGTCACTAACCAATTCCCCTCTTTCCATGCTCTAAACCCTTATGGCCCCAGACATCCACTAATCTACTTTCTGTCTTTATAAATCTGTTCCTTCTGGATAATTCATATAAAGGTATCATACAATAGGTGGTCTTTTGTGAGTGGCTTCTTTCAGTTAGCGTGATGTTTTCAAGGTTCATCCATGTTGCAGAATATATCTGTACTTTGTGCCTTTTATTGATGAATAATATTCCATTGTATGGCTATATCACATTTTATTTATGCATTTGTCAGTTGATGGACATTTGGATTGTTTCTACTTTGGGGCTATTATGAATAATACTGCAGTGAACATTTGTGTACCGGTTTTTGTGTGGATATTTGTTTTCATTTCTTTGGGTGTATACTGAGGGGTGGAATTGTTGGTTCACATGACAACTGTATGTTTAACATTTGGAAGTGCTACCCAGTCCTCTTTATTCCCTTTCTTCATTTACAAGTCTCAGACATACATCATAGTGTGAAGGATCTCCCCAACCTACACCTGCTCTCTTTTCTATTTATTCTTCACAGGTGTTTCTCCCAAAATCTCTTGCACATGTAATTCCATCCTGACATCTGCTTCTCATAGCACCCACACTTACACATCCTGGATGAATACTCTGTGCTCCCATCTAAGGCCTAGATCACCTTTTCCTACTCAGGAATTGCTCCAGCAATTCCTCTTCTCCTTGCCTCATCATTAATTGTTACTTTTCCAGTGGATCATTATATAACTTACATGTTATTTCTCAGAATTGTTTAATTCATTGAACAATTTTTCTCTTGGCTCCACTTCCTTTTCCAGCACTTTCCACATTTCTCTCTTCTCCTTTAATAAAAACTTCTCCCTAATAGTTATCTACACTCTGTATTTACTCAATATCTTGACCCACTAGTTTATAATTGCTTTTGTCAACGGTTCAACACAATAGACGATTCTTATCTTATTTGACACAGCAATATTTGATGCAGTCAATTCCCCTCCTCTTTAAAATATTTCGCCTTCTGCGTGTTGGCTAAAAATAAAATAAAATAAAATAAAAAACTTGGCCTTCAGATGACAATATTATTGATTTTTTTCCCTAGCATACTGGCTCCTCATCAATCTCATTTGCTGATTCCTTCTAACGCCTCCAAACTCTGAACATTGGACTATCGCAGGTTTTTGTCATTGGATCTCTTCTCTTTCTATCTATATCTACACTCAGTCTCTTGGTGACTTCACCCCATTCCATGGTTTTAAGTATCTATTTTTATGCTGATGACTGCCAGTTTTATATCTCTAACTCAGTCATCTCTCTTGAACTCCAGTCTCATATATTTGACTGCTTATCTGATTTCTCCTCTTGCATACCTAATAAGCTTCTTATACTTATTTTGTCCAAACTAAGCTCTTAAACTTGCTTCTTATCCAGTCTTCTTTATCTCAGTTAAAGACAACTTTATCTTTACAGTAGCTTGGGTCAAAACCTCAGAGTTGAGTCATCTTTGACTATTTTAGTTCCCTCACACCCTAGATCCAATCCATTAGCAAATACTGCTGACCATCTTTGGAATATACTCTAAATCCTGTTACTTCTCACTGCATCCAAGGACATCACCCAGGTCCAATCCAAAGTATTTTCCAACTAGCTATTTCAACAGGCCCCGCATTGGTCTTGTTGCTACTCTTTGTCCCTATAGTCTTGGTCCCTATAGATAAAAAGAAATTATTGTTAATTTTGGGGGCTGTGATAATTTATGGTAATTATGTTTTTAATAAGTGCTTATTAGTTTTAAATGCATGTAGTTAGACATACATACTAAAGCATTTATAGGAAAAAAATCACGATATCAGGGGTCTGCAAAAATTTTTGTGGAAGCATAATAAACAAGATTGGCAAAATGTTGATAGCTATGAAGGTGAATGATAGGTTGAGGAGGGCTTAATACTATTATTGATAATAGAAGAGATTAGGGAAATACAGTAGTCCCCCCTTACCTGCAGTTTCACTTTCTATGATTTCAGTTACCTTGGTCTGAAAATATTAAATTAAAAATTCCAGAAATAAACAGTTATTAAATTTTACATTGTGTGCTGTTCTGAGTAGCATGATGAAATCTCTACTCAGTCCCCCCCACTGTCCCACCTTGACCTGTGCAGGAAGTGAATTATCCCTTTGTCCAGCATATCCATGCTGTACATGCTACCTGCCTGTTAGTCCCTTAATAGCTGTTTTGGTTATCAGAGTGTTGTAATATCACAGTGTGTGTGTTCAAGTAACCTTTGTTTTATTTAGTAATGGCCCTAAAGCTCAAGAGGAGTGATGCTGGCATATTTTTATAATTGTTCTCTTTTATTTTTAGTTATTACTAATCTCTTACTGTGCCTAATTTATAAATTAAACTTTATCATAAGTACATATGTATAGGAAAAAACATAGTATATATGGGATTCAGTACTATTCAAGGTTTCAGGTATCCACTGTGGTTCTTGGAATATATCCCCTGCGGATAAGGTGGGGACTACTGTACCTTCAAAGTTCTCAAGGAGAAGAAGCATAATCAAGAAATTTACATGTAGCTAAACTTAAGTAGAAAGGAAACAGAAAAACATTTCCAAACATGCATGCACCAATTAGAGATTAGTTCTCCTGAACCCTTCTTGAATAAACTATTAAAGGATGAACTGAAAGATGAACAGAGAAACTATAGCAAAATGACTTATGAATGTTGAATGTCTTATCTTACAGGACTAAGAATAAAATAAATGTGGAGATTATAGCTACAGAACAGAATGCAAGTTTTTAGAAATGATGTAAATTACAAAAGTAGCCCCAATATTATTCTGTTTATACTTATTTATTTGTATTTTTTTGAGGCAGAGTCTTACTCTGTCACCCAGGCTGGAGTGCAGTGACACATGATCTCTGCTCACTGCAATCTCCGCCTCCTGGGTTCAAGCAATTCTTGTGCCTCAGCCTCCCAGGTAGCTGGGACTACAAGCATGCACCACACCTGGCTAGTTTTTTGTATTTTAGTAGAGACGGGGTTTCACCATGTTGGCCAGGCTGGTCTCAAACTCCCGGCCTCAAGTGATCCACCCACCTTGGCCTCCCAAAGTGCTAGGATTACAGGTGTGAGCCACTGTGCCTGGCACTATTCATTTTTAAAACTCAAATGACATCTACTTTAAGCGAACATACTTTGTGGGGAGACAGATCTAGATTCAAATAGCAACTTTAATATTAGAGGTTATGTCAGTTTGGGTTTGAAATGAAATTCAGGCAATTTCTGTACTTTATTTTCTGTAAAATAGAGATAATAAAACTTATCTAATAGGGTATAAAACCAAATAATAAAAATTTCAGTCATTTCAATATTTATTGTACTAGGCACTGCCCTAAGTGTTAGGTATATGGGAATGAATAAAATAGAGCTGGAACTCACCCTCTCCTTGAAAGAATCAGACAAATGAATAAATGAAATATATTGTATGTGAAGTGGTAATAAGTGCAATGGAAATAAACAAATTAAGTGTTTGGTGTAGGGAGTGTTGAGGATGGAGAGGCATTGAAATTTCAATTACAATTGCATCTCACCTAAGGAGGTGATGAAGTGAGCCATGGGGATGTGGGATGTGGGAGAGGGGCCAGGGAGAGTCACTGTTCTGATTCCTGGCTGCAGCTGTGATTACTGCCATATCTCTTGTAATTATGCATGTCGGCTTCCCTGAAACACCAACTGTGTCCTTCTACAATTTCAGACCAAGGTGTCCCAGTCGAGTGCCTTCCTCTTTGCATTCTATAACTGAGACACGAAGAGCCCTGTCTTGAGCTCTTATTTTCTTATAAAGGTTCTAGATATATCTGTATTTTATTTGGTATGCTCTTAATTATAGCCCTCTCTCCCCATTCCCCTTCTGGCTGCTGGAAGGTAGTGGATGGCTAGGCTAGAAGGCAATCTTGAGCAATACCATCTTATGTTGAACTCAGTTATCACTCATCATACCTCCTAATACCCAGTCATTTTATCCAGGCTAAGTTCTGCACCTCAAATTCCTCCCTTAAGGTGAATTTTTTCTATAGCCAGACCTCTGCCCAGGGAGTTAAGTGGTAACCTGTTTCCTGATAGCTTAGAGAGATTATTAATACAGATGATTTGGCCACTGATCCTCATTTTGTCCTGTCATTGTTCTTATTCATTAATTCATTTATACAATGGCACTTAATTAGCACATACTATGTGTCAAACTTGGATTGACACTGGGTATACAATAGGGAATAAAACAAATATAGTTCTACCCTCATGGTCTACAAGGGTTTCTTTGGACTCTTATAAAATACACTCTTCTTCCGCCTACCCTACCAGATAACAAATAGGTATATTTCTTGGGCTGCCTCATCTTTGCACACTCCATAACTTGTTGTACATGTATTTATGTCTGATGATTGTATCTAATCAATTATCTCTATGATTTGTAAGGTCTTTCAGCAGCAACATTTGTGATTTTAGAATTTGATTGATTTGTAATAAGTGTACTCAATGCTAGTTGACTTAAATTTGTTGCATTGCAACTTAATGTAGACCTGATAAAACTGGGTCCCATGTGGTCTGGCATATACAGTAACTGCATTAAAAACACAAGCGTTATAGTCAAGAATACTTGAAGTAAAAATTTAAGGTTTTATATAAAGGGCATGAAAGTAGGTCCACTTTATAACTTAAAGCAAAATGTTTCAATTTTCTATTGCTATCCACTTCTTAGTCCCATCTACATACTACAGCAACTTGAAAAAAAGATCTCTTCTTTTTGTTCATTCTTCAAGTCAAGGTGCTGCATCTGTGCCTCACTTATATTTTATTCCCCACCCCCTCCCCACCATATCACCTGTTATGAAAGACAACCTAAGTTCTTTGGCTTATTTATTTTCTTTTACTTTACCCATTTCAAGGATTCTCTACAACAGTGGTTCTTGAACTTTAGTATGCCTCAGAATTGTCTGGAAGGCCTGTTAAAACACAAACGGCTGGACCCTACTTCCAGAGTTTCTGATATAGGAAGTCTGGGTTGGGGCTCAAAAATGTACATTTCTAACATGTAATGCTGATGCTGCCTGTCCATGGACCACATTTTGAGACCAACTGCTCTACAGTATAGCATCTGGGAGACATTCCAACAAATAAGAAATCTATCCATGGATAGAAGCCTTTGCTATATATTATGCATAAATATTGTTATCTGATTGCCTATATGTTAATATGAAGTTTATGAATTTAATGAATCATCTTCCATCACCATGTTTAAAATTCTGTGGGTTGGGGTGTATACTTGGATAGCCTCAGCTAAAAGCAAGAAGAGTAAAGGAAATAATATTTATTGCTTGCTTGTCTGTTTAGGAGATAGTAGAGTGTGATTGTTAGAGGAGTTAGTTGTGCAGCCAGGCCCTTTTGGGTTCAGTCTTAGCCCAGCAGGATTTCTGAGAGACACTTGAAAGACATTTAGCCTTTTGTTCCTCACTTTCTTTTGAGATGAGGACAATGCAAGTAACCACCTCATAGCCTTGTGGTGAGGCTCAAATGATTTGATACGTATAAAACTCTTGAAGATGCCTGATACGTTGTATGAACTCCGATGTTACCTATTATTGTTATCAGGAGTTTGTTGAGTGTTTTCTACATGTTATCTCATTATAACCTCAAATCAATCCTAAATGCAAGTGCCCCTATTATTCTCATTGTAGAGACTAGGAAACAGAAGTTTAGAAAAATTGAATAACAGATTAAAATCTCCCAGCTAGTAACAATCTCTGGTCTTTGTATTTTACCAGCATTTTCCCAAAGGAATCATTTCCTCCTGTAAGAAAAATGGTTCAGGAAATCTGTACAATTCAAAAGTATATTTGGAGGTAATTAGATAATTACTTGATCAGTATGGTTGATGAATTTTATAGTCAATATTATTATGTCTACTTTAAAATGTAATGAAGGCAAATAATGGAGGCAAGGATGGGTAAAAGAGTGGTTGTGTAACACACCAATGAGTATCTAGCATTTACAGAGTACCATTACATAATAGATGTTTAATAAATACTAGTCAAACAATTGGGATGAATATCTTTTGGAACTCAAATTACTTAAACTTAAAGATTCATAATATTGAGTTAGTGAGATTATAGAGAAATGAGCATTGATATACTACTATGGAACTTTTGGAAGTTGATTTGATAGTAGTCAACAAATTTTAAATTTGTATTTCCTTTGGTACAGAGAGTCTAAGTGTCTATCCCAGGAAATACATTTTTGCCCATGAAATGCAGGTTCGATGCTGTTCAAATTTAACACTGTGTAATTGGGAAAAATTAGAAACCTAAATGTTCATAAATAATTTAATAAATTATTAGCACCTATTTTACTGACACAGTATAAGAGTTAAAATGAACGAGAAAGCAATATATATTGACATGAAGTATCTCGAAAATATTCTTAGTGAAAAAAATGGTAACAGAAAAACGTGTAGAATAATCCATTTTATTTATTTACTAAGCTCAAAACTATATAGGAAATATATAAGAAAATGCATTGGAAAAAGTTTGAAAGAGTAAATCTCGGACAGTTATTAATGGTAGCCTCTGGAAATTGAAGAGGGCTGGGAAAGATGGTCAAGAGAAATTTCTACTTTGTACATTTTATTTTCTATATTGTTTGGATTTTCCACAATTACTATGTATTTATGTTTACTTGTGAAATTAAAAATGAAAAAAAGTAGTTTGCTCAGCAAATATACTTAAAAGCCCTTTAATAAGTATAATAGATGTTAATATGTACAACAGTAAGTTTTCATGAGCATTGAAACATATCTATTCTGGTAATAAGCACTTGTTTTCAGAAACCTCCAAAGTCATCATTACTAAAATTTTATTACTTGTAGTGCTGTTGATTCCCAGAATATTTCCTATGAGTAGTAAAAGAGCTAAATTAGCATCTGAGTGGAAAGCACATGATACTAAAATTCTTGTAGCATTAGACTGCTCAGCCAAAAGAGCTTGCCTTAGCACTGTGACATCATTTTATGCTTGATCTATAACAGGTGGAGGTGACAGTAGACAAACAAAGCACCATTACACAAAAGGAGAAAGCAAAGAACTGTTTTTCCCCTCCAAAAGGACAGTTATATCAGTGTTCAGTGGGAGACACTATTAGATGTGGATGGGAAACCTAAAACTATGTGGATAAAGTAAGACCACCCTAATAAGGATGCTCCCTTAATACCAGCTGCCTTTTCTAGGAGGAAAACACCTGCTTTCCCTCTGACCAACTCTCATGATATAGAGATAAAGAGGTACAGCCTCAAACCTCAGAAAGATAAGGCATTAAGGGGAAAAAAAGGGGGAAGGAGAAGAGAAATGTCTAGTTAAGGACAAATTATGGACATTTGGAGGTATATGGCCAAGCAGGAGTAGAAGTTAAAATGGAAAACTGTTTCTTGCAGATTCTCTGGTCCAGTTGTGTATTTTGTAGTTGAAATGGAAATACACAATATTCCACCACATCAGTATAATACTTTAATATCAAATCAGATTTTCCTTTGGTTAATAGCATAGCTAGAGTGGAATGAACACAGCAATTCCTATAGCCACAGCCCAGAAAATTGACAAAAGTGTTAAGTTACAGGGAAATTAGAGTGAAGCAAGTGAGAAAAGAAAACAGAACAGGGGTGAAAAGTGTGCTGGTTGGGAGAAGGAGGTGTGGGTGGGAAAAATTTCACTGTAGTAAATATCCATCATAATCAAAGAGAGCTTATCTTCTGCTAACCTATGGGTTATATATAATATCTCAGATTGTGACTCAGACTTGTATAGTTCTGCTTGGCTTTATGATTGAAAATAGACTTCCACACTTTGTGGGTGAATCATACTTTTTTTTTTTTTTTTTTAAAAAAAAACAACATACATTTTCCCTGTTGTAATTTGACAGAGTGTTTTTATCTTCTCATCAGCTTTCTATGATGTCTCTCTTACTGCTGGTTATTTCATTTGCCAGTATGCTGACGCTACTAGATCTAGCTTAAGTCAAAAGGAGAAATTTGTCATAAGGAAGTATTTTCAAGATAGCAAATGCAGGAAGTTTTGCTGGGCCTTATAAGGAAGAGGGAACTGAAAAGCTATGGGGACCCATAGTTTGCACACACTCTCTCTCTTTTCTTCTGTGGCATTCTTTTCTCCTACAGCAAATTAGCTTTCTGTGCAAGAATGAAGATGGTAACCTCATAGTGGCAGCATTAACTTTACAGCATGGGTAACCTCATTTCAAGTGAACAGAAAAGTCTGATTTGCTGTTTTTGAATCCCAACTCCAAATTCCCCAGGAGCGAGACTCTGATGGCTCAGCTTGGTCCAGTCAAGGGGTGTGGGAAGCAGGGTCACAAACTAGAACATAGGTGCCAGAGGCTGGCTACTCTGGGTGAAGAGGACCGTTCTCAGCAAAGAGGACAGAATCCTTAATCTAAATTAGGACTCAGGAATTAAGTCTCTGAGTCTCTGTAAACTAACAATTATGCTAGGGTTTTTTTTTTTTTTTTTAATTTTTTTGGAGATGGAGTCTTGCTCTGTTGCCCAGGCTGGAGTGCAGTAGCGTGATCTCAGCTCACTGCAACCTCCGCCTCCCAGGTTCAAGTGAATCTCCTGCTGCAGCCTCCTGAGTATCTGGGACTACAGGCACATGCCACCATGCCTGGCTAATTTTTTTGTATTTTTAGTAGAGACAGGGTTTCACCATGTTAGCCAGGACGGTCTCGATCTCCTGACCTTGTGATCCGCCTACCTCAGCCTCCCAAAGTGCTGGGATTACAGGCGTGAGCCACTGCGCCTGGCCGAAATTTTGTTTTTAAGAGTGAATGTGGTATCCTTTCACACACACAAAAAATGTTTTTAGTGAATAGGCAACTATATGTCTACTGGTTTTATTTTTTTAAAGTAGGGCATAGTTATAATTGACATTTTACATATTTTGCCAAATAATTATCCTCACTTGAAAGAGGTTATTAATTCCTGGCTTACAAAGGGAAAACTGTTTTGGTTTTAAAATACTTTTTCACCTAATCTTCAAAATCTCTCCAAAGGGGAGATTATTATCCTCATTTTACTGATGAGGAAACAGAGGCTTAGAAAATCTAAATAAACTTTCCTGGCAAAAGCTGTGATTGAAAGAAACCTGGGTGGTCTGGACTCTAAAGCGTAAGTTCTTAAACTCTTGGCCATGGATTTTCAACTGTGGCTTTATGTCAAACCACCTAAAAATGTTAAAAAGATATAGAAGCCAATGTGCCATCTCACACTTACTGAGGCAGTCTCGTTGTGGTTGGGGGCGGGTTTGGGCATAGCAGTCAAGAATCACCGCTGCCATGCTGGCCAACACTGGAAAGACAAAAGCTCAAGACACTACACACAGCCCCATAGTCAACAGCTAGCTGTTAATTTTTCCCATTGGATCTTGCCACAAAGTTTTGAATCTAAATGTGTTACCTTACAGCTCATATTTCTTGTTTCTTCATATTGTGTGAATGTTCTGAAAGACTTGGTCAAATTCCTTGGAATTCTTTCCATCATTATCAAAGAATAGGGGAAATTTCCTGAAATGTTTGCCTTGAGGAGCAAATTTCTAGTGATGCCACTACCAGGAATCACATAAAGAGCTCAAAAGTTCTGTTAATACCCAGAGTGAAAAAAGCTCAACATTCCAGGGTAGCATTGACTTAAAATCATGTCTTAGTGATGAGGGAGGCTTTCACTTTCTGAATGACAGAAGGCAAGTTGCTTCATCTTTCTCTGTGGGTAGACAGAAGATTTCTCAATTCTATAGGCTTATGAATAATATACCCCTTGTCCACCTTGTCTTCCATACCCACATCTGTAATATTAAGAAAATACTCTGCTCCCCCACAAAAATATCCTCAATATTCACCAATTCTAAATGGCTTCTCCCTGCAAACAGGCTGTGGATAGTAACAGATACCATGCCTAGTTACATAAGCATATCACTGCAAAATATAGAAACATCACTTATAATGGAAATAATACTGTTTCAGAGTTCTAAAACAAGCATTTTTTTCCCCTCACAAAAGATCACATTTCCATTTCTACAGTTCTGATGCTTTTCATTTAACCATGACATTAAGGTCATCTTCAGCTCTCCTTCCTTGTGTGGGTCTGTGTTCTAGCTTTTACCCCAGTAACAGTTTTTGTTTGCAGGAAAATAAAAAGAACTCTTTTGGTAGTCTTTGTTTGTAATTGCAGCCTTGATATTCTAAGCCACTGAGTCACAATTAATAATTAGAAATTCTAATTAACTTTGCCCATATATTGCCTATGAAGCAGTTGCCGTAGGAATGCAATTTTCCTGTAAATCCCTCCCTCTTACACAGCTCTAGTTCATTATTTACTTTAAAAGAGTCAGGGTGAATTCAAGTCATTTCCTATGCTGCTATCATTTGCTTAAAGACCTTTTGCAATGGGTCTTATGTAAGAAGAAATGCAGGAGTTGCTTTGGTGAGGTTTAAAGAAACCAGTAAGTACAAGACAGACCTGAATAGCAGCATCACTTGTGTATGGGGAAACAGGAGCTATGAATGCGTCACTTCATTTAGGTTGACAGAAAGAGGGCTAATACTTGAAAAAAGCCCTACACGATCTGTTGCCAGGCTACTTCTTTGGCCTCACTTCTTACCACTGCCCCCTCCTTCAGTGTCCTCCAGCCAGTGATCTCTTTCCTGATCCTTGAACCTGCCAAACACATTCCCTTCTCAAGGTCTTTGCTTTCAGGAGTCCCTCTGCCTGAAATTGTTTTCGCAGATAGTCATGGGACTGGTTCATTCTCATCCTTTAGATCTCTGCTCAAATGTCATTTATTCTAGGAAATCATTCCTGGCCACCATGAAACAGCACAGCCCCGCTTCACTTTCTACTCCTTTTCTTTGTTATTATGTATATGGCAGCAGAAAATTACGCATTTTCTTAGTGGCAATTACACACACCCCGCACATTATGCATTTAAAGCGTTGTTTGTTATTTTGTCGCTTCCATCAGAATACAATCCAGTAGGGCAAGGAGTGTGTGGGGTAGTGTTCACTTAGTATCTTTGGGGACTTACAGCCTGGCACCTAGTAGACACTCGGTAAATATCTGAATAAATGAATAAGGTCCTTTGGCAGCCGGGAAGCCCGTCACAGCCATTGTCTCCACCCTCTCCTGGGCTACACCAGGCTGCGCCGGTAAAGTTATTTCTCCTCTAGGAGAAACATTCGCTAGGCCTTGTCGCCAACCCGCAGACAGCTGGGCGCTTCATCCCACCTTCACCCCTTTCCAGCCAGGTGCCTGATCGGAGTCAGGCGCTGGAGGTCGCATTGCCACGAAACAGCGCGTGTAAGCTTGTTGTCCCCGGCCCCCGGCGCCACTTCCCCTCCGCCTAGCAGCCTGGACTGGGGAAGTACAGGTCTGCTGTACCCGGGAAGTGGAAGGAAAAGCAGAAAGCGGACAAGTGTGCGGGAGGGGAGTCTCCGTGCGGAGGCAGCCCGGCCTCCTCCGGTGCGGGCTGTGTTCTGGAGGGGCGGGCGCCAGTCAGGCTGACTCACTCCCGGCCGCTTCCCTGGCGGGCGGCGGCCACACACACACACCCGCCCATCTAGTGAAGCCCGGGCCCAGCGCTGGCACCTAGCTCCAGCCAGGCACCAGTGTTTTGCGAGGCGGCGCCGCCGCCTTAACTTCGTTGCGCGCTCACGCCCAGGGGCAGTCCCAGGAATCTTCCCGAGAAGCCGCCGCCCTGCGTGGCCCGCGCCCGCAGGTTCCGCGGCCAGCACCGAGGGGCGCACGCGCACTGCGAACACGCGTCCGGCTCTCCCCCAGCGTCTATCCGGCCCAGTCTCCTGCCAGTCGGGGAGACTGCAGGCCAACCTGGAGGCTGAGTTCGAAGCTAATAGGGCGACCAAGTCAGTGTCGCCCGCGGCGTTGAGAAGACGGTTTGGCCCAGGAGAGGGTGGAGACAACTGTGACGGGCTTCCCGGCTGCCCGAAGTGGGAGTGGTGTGGGGCTGCAGGAAGGAGAGAGGAAGAGGAGCAGAAGGGGGCAGCAGCGGACGCCTCTAACGGCCTCCCTCGGCGCTGACAGGCTGGGCCGGCTCTCGGCTCGCTCGGGTGTTCTCGTCGTCACTTCGGCCTCTCGGCCGCTCGGGCCCCTCGGCCCGGGCTTGCGGCGCGCGTCGGGGCTGAGGGCTGCCGCGGCTCAGGGAGAGGCCTGGTCCTCGCCGCGGAGGGATGTGAGTGGGAGCTGAGCCCACCCTGGAGGGCCCCCGAGGGCCCAGCCTGGAGGTCGCTCAGAGCCGTGCCCGCCTCGGGGCTTCGCAGACCTTGGCCCGCCGGGTAGGAGCCGCCCCTGCGGGCTCAAGGGCGCACTCTGGTCGCCCCGTCTGTGTAACCGGTGGGTGTTATCTCTGCCTGGCTTCTGGGTGGGGGGCAGCAGTTGTCTCTCCACCCCCTTCTTACCTTCTGATCCCGCCTCCCCCCTGCTAGTGGCAGCAAACTTCTGAGCCAGAAAAATCTTCCTCTTTAAGACGACACCTAGAACGAGTCTTGCTAGTGATATTTGCTTCCATTTGTGTCTTTTAATTCCCGCACCCCCCACCTCCTTATTCCTTTTTAAAATTTTCTAGACACTTAAACAGCCTAGAGAAAGCATCTGTTTCTCCTGGACTTATGTGGTAGTAGTAACTGCTGCTTTTTTGTTTTTTTTAGGTTTCAGAAGAAGGCAACAGGAACAAGATGTGAGCTGTTTCTCTTCTGCAGAAAAAGAGGCTCTTCCTCCTCCTCCCGCGACGGTGGGTGTGCTGTCCTTTATCGCTGCAGTAAAGGCGAAGAAGGTGTCGCGAGCTGGGAGTGCGTGCGTAGGAAGGCTGGAAGCGTGTGAAGACAGGCAGGGCTCATTTTTGCTTACTCTGAAAATGTCAGTGCTAAACTTTTAATGTTGATATGCGAGAGTAATTTTGGGGTGTTTTGTTCGTCTTGGATCCTTTAAGAAACATTTTTTTTTGTTGGCTTTACACATAACGTGACTTTGCAGAGAAATGTAAAACGTTGTCCATTACCCTTTCTTCTTAAACAGCCAGAGGTTCTTAATCCTTCAAAGAGGAATATTTCCAACCAATAAGAGATAGCTTTTGTGAGAACACGTTAGCTATTCTTGCTGGGGTTTCTGCTACCACACTGAATGCTTCGTGATGGTTTTATCTGCCTAAGCTTGTTGTGTCGGTTGAATTTACCCAGTTTGTTTTCCGGTAAATACTAATCTGTCAGGAGAAACTCCATTTCTCTGAATGAAAGGATAGTAGCGGCTTAGTATGGAGAAGGAAACTAGAAGTGGGAATAAGGGAGATGATTGCTCTTGGTTTCATAATAAGTTTTTACAGTGAGTTGGGCTACTGCAAATAAATATTTTGTATCCCTTCTCCAGAATGCTTGGGACCAGAAGTGTTTTGGATTTTTTTTTTTTTTAAATTTTGGAATGTTTGCATATACAAAATGAGCTATGTCAAGGATGGGACCCAACTGTAAATACGAAATTCATGTTTCATATACACCTTATTCACACAGCCACTAAGTCATTTGCAATATTTTTACATCTGTGCATGAAACAAAGTTTGTATTAAGTACTTATGCAGGGAATTTTCCCCTTGTGGCATCATGTTGGTGCTCAAAATGTTTCAGATTTTGGAGCTTTTCAGATTAGGGATGTTCAACCTGTATTTTGATATAACACCCAGAACATTTGAAGATGAATAATCAATTTTTGGCCTCCCTTCCCCCATCCGCCTCACCGCCTACCACTTTAAGTGTGAGAATTATTTGCTTGTACATGCATTTGTCTGTTGGTGTGTAATGTATGTACAGATTGGATGTATCCGGCACTTGCCTTAATAGTACATATATTTACCTGAATAGGAAAACTGCAGTACTTGCTGGCTGGAAGAGCACACCATGCTTGTTTTTGCTCTGACTGAATATCCTGTATTTGCAATTTATAGCATGTTTTAGGGACTCATTAGGGTTTTTTGTGTGTGTGTGCCTTTGGTGATTTGAGACAGGTGTCTCAGATACGGGAAAAGAATATGACATTGTTTCTTTGCTTCACCTGGCTATTGCTGAAAGGTGGGATGCTTTTGAGGCAGAATAGAAAAGTGCATTGGCTTTGGAGTGAGATCTGGATTTGAATCCTGGTGTTCTTGCCACTTAAGAGTTGTATTATTTGCGGCCGGGCATGGTGGCTCACGCCTGTAATCCCAGCACTTTGGGAGGCTGAGGAAGGAGGATCACTTGAGGTCGGGAGCTCGAGACCAGCCTGGCCAACATGGTGAAAGCCCATCTCTACTAAAAATACAAAAATTAGCCAGGCGTGATGGTGCACACCTGTAATCCCAGCTGCTCGGGGGGCTGAGACAGGAGAATTGCTTGAACCTGAGAGTTGGTGGTTGCAGTGAGCCGAGATGGCACCACTGCACTCCAGCCTGGGCAACAGAGTGAGACTCTGTCTAAAAGAAAAAGAAAGAAAGAAAAAAAGAGTTGTATTACTCTTTTAGCTGCACTTTCTTATCAGATTGTTGTGAGAACTGGGTAAGACACATGCCAAGTGGTAAATTGCTTGGCTCTCATAAAAGTCTTGGCTACTATCGTGGCTGGGAGGCAAAGGAGATTCAGAGAAGGCCAGAATGACTGCATAAGGTGATCTGCCAGTAACTAGTGTTTCTTGTTTCTTCCTTTCTAGTATAAAGAGATAAAGGACTTTAAGGTCTTAAGCTGGTGAGGGGGTATTGTAGCCTTTGTATGGAAAGGTTTGACTTTTGTCTCTCTGCTTAAACCCCCATTGTGTTGCCCCTAGCAATTATTGTGCTGCCCCCTTGTGGTTAACTGTGCTAAGAACTTTCTTTTGCTCCTCCCCCATTACATTTCTCACCCTTCCCCACTCCCTTTTAGACCCCTCCTCTTAGCTACCAGTTTCCCAAACTGTGTGCCAAGGTGCCCAGAGCGCCTTAGGCTTGAACTTTTGTTTTGAGGTAGTTCATGGTTTCAACATTAGCTACCTACATCCGTTTCCACAGTGTCATGTCTTTGTAAAGATGTATTTTCAGAGGTTGCTCTGATAAAAAGCAACTAGTACATGAAAATGAATGTAGAACAGGAAATGACTGTGTGGTATTGTCCAATTTGATTCTAAGGTTTGATAAGTTCTACAGTGCTCAAGAGACACTAAATTGTAAGGACATAACTACTAAGTAAGTTGTTCGAACCTATTTCTTTTGGCCTAGAGGTGTCATGAAAAATTTGCTAAGACTCAGGGCTCCCTGAATGGGTTTGGAAACCTCTGCCTTAGCTTTTAGTTTGCTTTTCTGATAAAATTATTGATATAAAGCTAGTATCAGCTGATCATGGCTTAATATATTTCATCTCCTGTGTAATATGTTTATAACTTCTGCCCGGTTCTTTGATTTTAAAACTAATCCTATTGCTAACTTGTTGTACTAGTCACTTCCTGATTTTTCCTGTACTGGTCTTCTGCTTCTATTTCTGTTCATCTCCTTAAACTCAGAATGCCCAAAGTGAAAGTTACCATTTTCTACCTCTTAATTTTCTTCTAATCATGTAGGCTTTAAATTAGGCATCATCTTTAAACTACTTTTTTCATTTACGTCTTATTCCCATTCAAAATGTCCATATTTCCTTTCTTTCTCGTATCTCTGCTTTCCCTCCTTTACTGTGTGAATCCCAGGACACATTTCCTGAGCCTCGAATATTGAAAGTCATTTGAACTTATGAGAATTCAGTGTCTCTTTCGTTTATCCTCAATAGAGATTCCACTCTAATACTCCTTATTATAGTATTCCCTTGCCCCAGAATCTTCAGTGGCTTACCATTTTCTACTTATTAAATTTTCCTGTCTTTTAAGATAGTCTATTATCAATCCCTGCCCTATTTATTTAGTCTTTTGTCTAAGGATCTCTAATCCTTCAGCTTATAAGCTGATTTCCACACTTTCTAGTAACAAGCTATATGTTTCTTCTATCCTTTAATTTTTGCTTATGTTCTCCATCCCTCTTTTTTTCCTCTATTTCTGTAGCTCTTTAGTCTTAGAACATCTTCACATGGTTTAATTATATGCCATGCTTTAGTTGTTTATGATAGTTATTTCCCTAGTGTTAGCCATATCTTTTCAAGTTGATTGTGTATTCTTTGAGGAACAGTACCTTAGATTAAAAAAAAAAACACACACACACACAATGGAGAGCACGTGGGCAGCATTCAAGAAATAATACATGTTGATTGTGTGATAAGGAACTGTAGTCACCAAACAAATATTTGTTAATATTTGCAATGTAAAAGGTACTTGGCTGTATCCAAAAGAGAAACAAAGAAATACAAAAGAGGTTCCTTTCCCTAAGGACTTACAGTATAATTGGGCAGATAAGCTAAATAATAAAAGTTACAGATATTTGAGACCACTTCGAGTTGAGCAGAGATTTTGTATAATAGGAAGGAACTGGTAGAGGGGGTAAGCAAAGGCAAAATATGTATATATGTATGATATGTTCAGAGAGCAGTACATAAACAACTTGACTGAAATGAAGGTTTGTGTGAAAGAGTAGTAAGAAATTGTGTTAAAAATGTAGTTGGAATTTGATTATGGATGTCTTTAAATGCTAGGATGAGAAGAATGTACTTTGACCTGTAGATACGGAGAAGCTTTAAAAGTTTTGAATTGAGAAAGAGTTTGCTGAAATAAATATTTTAGGAAAATCAAAGCAGCACCAGTGCTAGATCTCACATGAATTGGAAAGAGAAGTGGTAGAGAGAGGTAGGAAAATAATCGAGCCCTGAAGTAATGAGGACTTGGACTTAGTAGAAATAAGTCAGATTGCAGAGATGTCACAAGACATTATTATGGATTGAATAAAAAGGGAGAATGGACGGGAGAAGAGTGATTAAAGATTACCTTACCTTGAAGGTTTGCTCTTCAGTGACAGAGGAAATCAAAGAGTGTTGGAACTCCAAGACAGCTTAGAACATCTAAGTCAGTCTATATACTTTGTATATTAGGACTCAGACCAGAGAGACTTAAAATGTGTCCAAAGTTACTCAGTTAATGACAAAGAAACTGCCATTTGATTAATGGCAGTTAGTAACAAAAATAGTTATGGCAGTATTAGTAGCTGGTAGAGGGGATGTAGACAGTTGAGCCTATATTGTGGATATGTTGAGTTTGCGGTGGCCGTGGGATGGGCAAGTGAAAATTGATAGCCTACAGTGGGATATATGACTAGAATTTGTTAGCGAAATTAAGGCTGGTGCTGTGGTACTTAAGAGAAAAGAGTAGTGGACCTGAGATTGAGCCTTGGGGATTGTGCATAATTAGCAGGTGGGTGAAAGGAGAGAAATGGGTAAAGGAGACAAAGAAAAAACAGTTAGTATGAGAGAGGCAAATTAGTGGATAGGTTAGGAGGTGGAATGATCAACCTGTTGGTCATTGGCAAGAAATGAGAAGAATCAGATCCAATAAATGGTCTTAAAAATTTGTACTAGTGTTTTTGCTAATATGAAATCTATAAAAACAGAAGAAAATTGCTTATACTTTCCCTATGTGGAAATAAGCACTGTTAATATTTTGTTCTCTTTGGTTTAACCAAAGACCTTTGGATTTGACAGTTGGATATCAGTGAAGACTTTTCCAAAGCTCTCCATCACTAGGACTAAGGATGAGAATTTTAGGCATAATAAAACCTGGGAGGTATTTTTCAACAGATTGTCATTTGTTTGTATCCTCTTACATATCACACTATCTAGGTACTATTCTTTCTATGTGCATTGGTTCTGTGTTTTATCTGAATGATAGGAGGTTAGACAAGCCATCTCTGGGTGCTTCTGTGCTGGTAAAATTTGAATAAAGTGATAAAATATTTATTTCTAAAAGGAAGGATAAATTCTTGGTAGGTAACTTATAACTCTGAGGGTTGAATGATTGATGAAATTAGGGGTACTGGAAAGAACAAAGAGAAGCATTATCTATTTTGAAGCCTTTCTGTATAGCTACAAGGGGTTAACTAGGTTAGAATGGTCCATGGGCCGTTTACTTTGCTTGCATGTTTATTTTGATCTTCCCAAGAACATTCTTCTGCTCATCTTGTTGGTATGTTACTGGAAACAGAGTACTCATTAGTTCTTACTAAGTGATTTTAGTTTAATAAATTATGATTATGAAATATAATGCTATTAGGTAATATTTTTATAATATAAAGGGCCATGTGATGTGAGTAAGTGCACTGTTTTGGAAATCAGGGGATAAAGGACTGACCCTGCTGTCAACATGGTATATGATTTCAAGCAACTCACATCATCAGTGAGTCTTGTCTATTGAGGGAATGGACTAAATCTTTTTTAGAGAATTTAAAAAGATGGGATCACATGGTAAAATGTGTATAAAGTTTAAAAAAGAAATGGTTTACCAATGTTTATGACAAAAACCAGCAAACTCTTTCCTACCACCCCCCCACATCTCCTTTTCTAGTCTCTGATTCCTGTTCACCAGGCAACCACCTGTCCTCTGTACATTGCCCTTTTCCCCTCTACAATGAATGTTTTAGCATCCCTTCTAAAGCCTCTCCATTCAGTTGTGTAGAAGAGCTCATCCCCTTTGCCTTCAAAGGCTTTACCATTATATTTCTTTCCTCTTTTTCTTGCCTTCTCAGTTCTTCCCTCTACTGGATTATTTCCATCAGTGATTGCTATTGCTGTGTAACAGAAACTCCCCAAAACTTAGTGATTTTAAACAACTACTTTATTAGGCTCACAGATACCATGGATCAATAATTGAGACAGGGCACACCCAGGGATGACTTTGTTTTTGCTCCACAGTGGCTACTAGGACATGAGTTGGGAAGAATTGCCAGCCAGGGGTGACTTGAAGGCAAAGGACTGGAATCATCTGGAGGTGTCTTCACTCACCTGATGGGTAGTTGATGCTCGTTCTTGACTGGGATGTTAGCTGGGCTGTTAACTGGAGCATGTACATGTGGCCTGGATTTCCTCACAATATGGTGGCTTCAGGGTGGTCACCTTTCATAGTGGTGAGTAGAGAATTGAAAGTGAGTGTGTCAGTGTGTCTCAGCATAAATCTTTATGATTTAGCCTTGGTAGTTGCACAGTATAACTTCTGCCATGTTCTACTGGTTGTAAGTGTCAGAAGTCTGTCCAGATTTGATGGGGGAGTGGCAAGTTCACACTGTAGAAGAAAAACATGTGAGATGGGAAATATTGTAATGGCCATCTCTGGACAATTATTAATACTATTGCCACAGCTTGCCATTTTGCCAAACTTCATATCCCTCCTGTATCTGAAATACATGCAAAATACACTAAGCTTCTCCTCAAAGGTCCCTAATTCACATCCCATCATGACAGTAACTCAGAGTCCAGCATCTCATCATATAAATCCGGTCCAGGTACAGAATAATTTTCTTGGGTATGGTTAATTGGATATGGTTCTTCTTGAACTGAGGACCCATGAAGAGACAGTTTATATGTCCCCCACATACTTTACAAGATTGAAAAGGCACGGGTTATTTGCAGTAGACATTCCTCCTCAAGAAGCGCACAAGGTAGGCACAATCTATAGCAATTCTGCAACCCCACTGGGCACATGTTACCAGTTCCTTGATTAGGTCTCAGTCCTGCTTCCTTGAAGTTGTTCTAAATGGGACATAGGCTTCTTCTTTTTTTGGGTTTATCTTCTGAATTATTTATCTCCCCTACCCCCACATCCCACCCATATAAAGTGCTTTGTATTTGTAAGAGTAACTTCCTGAGCTTGCTTCCTGCCTGTAGTGCTTCAGGGTCCAAAGGCCCTCTTTTAAAATATAGCACGTGTCCCTTTCATTCCAAGCTAATACAACTCCTTTAAAAACTTTGTGGACTTCCTGTGTATAAGTTTATAATCTGTACCGCCATACCCACAAGTCTCTTGAGAGGAACTCTTTCCTCCCCTAAGCTCTGTGTGAGGCTGCTGTGGAACAACACCCTTAAGATCCTTAGATAATATTTCGTCTGAAAGGATCTATGAGGTACTGATTTAGACCTTGAGAAAGGATCTTATAGTCACACTCTAGATTGGATCTTTGCTCTGAGGCCCTTTTTATTTGACACTCTGCTGGCCGAAAAGATTGTTCTGAGTCCATTACCTCTCCTTGAAATTCTACTCAAAAAGTGAATAGCTCATTCTTTAGTTCATCTCTCTGTTCTCTCAATTATAAGGGCAGCTAGAAGAAGCCAAATTGCTTTAAGTTCTTGTGGAGAATGTCCTTAATTCATTAGGTCAGGTATGTATTTTATTTAACATGTTAATGTAGGTGATAGTTTTGTTAAACTTTGCCCTAGTATGTAACAAGGGTCTCCTCTTATTCAGCTTTCACTATCATTTCTGTCACTTTCCTTGAAGTTCTCACTGACAGTCTGCTTGAGGGCTCTTAGGCTCCCATGAAGTTTCCTCAAGACCCTTTAAATGTGTGAACATAAAGCGTCCTTATCTGTTCCTGGCTATACAGCAGGTCCTTGAATAACTGTTGTTTGTTCGTAATGTTGATAAGAAAAAAAAATTGATTCCTGGCTGGGGCCACTGTTTGTGTGGAGTTTGAACATTCTCCCCATGTCTGTGTGGGTTTTTCTGGGTGCCCCAATTCCCTCCCACATCCTAAAGATGTGTATGTTGGCGGATCGGTGTGTCTAAATGTTCTCAGTCTGAGTGATCATGTATGTATGAGTGTGTCTTGCAGTGGATGGTGTCCTGTCCAGGGTTGGTTCCCACCTTGTGCCTTGAGCTGCTAGAATAGGCTGTAGCCACTTGTGACTGAACTGAATTGGGTAAATAATTATCTTACTTGTTTTTGTTAGTCTTTCCTAAATGTGTGTATAGCTCACATTTATTTTAGTGTTTAATAATCAAAGTGTTTGGGGTCTTTATTTAGAAGTTTGATGATGTTTTTGTGGCCATAAATATGCCATAGGAACTTGCTTATCTCAATTAGCCTATGGAAAAATGGATTTTGTTACACATTGTTTGACTTAAAATCACAGTTTCCAAGAACCTGTTGAAGACAGTGAGGATTAACTGTACTAGAACTGTTTCCTAACTCAGTGGTTCTTATTAGAATTACCTAAAGGGCTTGTTGAAACACAAATTGCTGGGCCCCACCCCAGAGTTTGTTTCATTAGCTTTGGAGTGAGACTTGAAGATTTGCATCTGTGAGTTCCCAGGTGATCTGATAATGTTGATCTGGGGCCTAGATTGTGAGAATTACTGATTTAAACCAGGGATTGGCAAGATTTTTCTATTAAGGATCATAAAGAAAATATTTTAGACTTTGTGGGCAAGATTGTTTCTCTTGCACATACTCAACTCCACCTTTGTAGTGCAAAAGCAGTTATAGACAATACATAAATGAACAGACATGGCTCATGGCTGTGTTCTCATAAAGCTTTATTTACAAAACAGGCAACTGGCTAAATATGGTATGTGTGAACTGTGCTCTGCCAATTCCCAATTTAAATCATTACTTGACTCCACATCTCTTCAAGCTATCGCCCCATTTTTCACTCCTCTTTGGAACAAAACTCTTTGAGAGTTGTCTGTATTTGTCTCTTTATTCTTTCTTTAAAAAAATTATCTATTTTTTGAACACATTTAAATGTCTTAGAATTCAAAAAGTAGTAAATATCTTTGTACATTTGTCAGGGCGTGTGTGTGTGTGACCATAACTAAAGATTAAGTAGATGAGGAATTGCTGATTCAAAAGTGGTATATGTTACTAAGTTCAACAAATATTGCCAAATTGACATAGAAATACCAATTTATGCTTTTCTACACCTTTACTAACATTGTGGTTTCAGATGACTTGATCTTTGCCAACTTGAGACATGAAAAATAGAATCTCATTATAATTTTAATTTGCTTTTTATTCTCCTTTTTTGGGGAACTCTTCACTCATATCTCGGCCCACTTTCTATTGGATTTGTGGTCCTTTCACTTTGCTTTGTGGGAGCTCTTATACTAAGGAAGATAGCTTTGTGTTTGTGAAATGAGTTGTTTTCCCTAGGTTGTCTTTTTATCTTTTTGATTCTGTAGATAGTGTGATTTTGTTGTTGTTGTTGTGCATCTAGGTAGGTCGCTTCTCAACCCTGAAATTGTATTTTGAGACTCTCCCTTGTTTTCTTGATCCATCTGGAATTTATACTGATGCAAGATATAAGATGGAATGCAACTTTTTTCCCCTAGATGGTTGTCCAGTTTCAATACTATTTGTCAGATAATCCTTTTCTCTGCTACTATGAAATGCTGGTGTTTTAAATTGTGTATGTAGTTGGATCTATTTCTGGACTTTGTTTCATTCTAACAATGGCTCCTGTGAAACTATATTGTGAGTTATTGGATAGTGAACATTTCCATTAATTTATTTGTTTCCAAGTCCTGTATAATATTTATTAGCATATGGGAGGCATTCAAGTACTTGAAAATAAAATGAATAAATCAAGCGTTTAGGAATAGAAGCAGTTCTTTTTGCCAGTTTTTCAATTTAGTTATTACTTCTATTTAATTTCTCTGTTTATTTCTGATTTTAAACTTGAATTTAACCTTGGTTTTCCATTTTAATGTTACCTTTTTTAAAACTTTATTTTGAAGTATTAAGTTATTTTTTGTACTTACTGGGCATTTGCTGACTTATGAGTCTGCTCTTATTAATCTATTTTTGGCCTTAAATTGTTAAAAATTCACAATATAGTTTTATTTGTATCAAATTTGCATACTGAGGGAAGCTTGTCATTTCATAATGGCAATCCATAGGCTAGGTCAGGTCATTTGAGATTGGAACCATTAAGGATAAGTTCATTCAACATGGAATTATTAGATCTGTAGTTAATTGGCCAGTTTAGAGAAGACAGAATTACAGGTAAGTCTGGATTTTACAACTTATTATTTTAGAAGGTCAAATTTAGAATAATATTTTTAAGCTTTTTAAGTAGAAGCATGCATATCACCTGAGGTCAGGAGTTCACGACCAGCCTGACTAACATGGTGAAACCCTGTTTCTACTAAATACAAAAAAAAAATAAGTGTGGTGGCGCATGCCTGTAATATGAGCTACTTGGGAGGCTGAGACAGGAGAATTGCTTGTACCTGGGAGGCGGAGGTTGCGGTGAGCTGAGATCGTGTCATTGCACTCCAGCCTGGGCGACAAGAGCGAAGCTCTGTCTCAAAAAAATAAATAAATAAAATAGATAAATAAATAAATATATAGAAATACTATTCTGATTATTTTATTTATACTTATTTATATGCATAATTTATTTTTTTAAATACATGAGGTATTGTATATTTTTTGGTTTATTTTGAGGAGGGGCAGAGGTGATGGGAAATACAGTTTTCATTGCATCAGATCTTCAGTTGTAATGATATTGCTGGAATCCTACATTTAGGACCTTGTCTTGTTAAAAAAACATTATCCTTGCTTTTGCCCCTACCCCTCCCTGCCACAGACTTTTAAAGGTAAGTATTCTGCAATAATTGGATTATATTTACAATTATGAAATTTTAAAATTATTAGAAGTAGAATGACATACACCTTCATTGTAGTAAGTTTGATTCACAGTGCCTCTGGTTATGGTGGTCTGTAAAAGTAACACTGTATTAGGAACAGTCTTCATGATGGGAGTTCTGTCCTTTTACTCTTCTGTTAGTTTGTTGATTATTTTTTTCTGAGACGGTTTCACTCTGTCCTCAGACTGGAGGACAGTGGCCCAATCATGGCTCACTGCAGCCTTGCCTTCCCTGGGGTCCAGCGATCCTCCTAACCTCAGCCTTCCGAGTAGCTGGCACTGCAGGCGAGTGCCACTATGCCTGGCTAATTTTTGTATTTTTTTTTGTAGAGATGGGGTTTCACCGTGTTGCTCAGTCTGGTCTTGAACTCCTGAGCTCTAGTGATCTTTCCGCATCATCCTCCCAAAGTGCTGGGATTATGGTTCTGGAGCCACTGCACATGGCCTGTTAGTCTGTTCTTGCATTGCTGTAAAGAAATACCTGAGGCTGAGTAATTTATAAAGAAAAGAAGTTTAATTGGCTCATGGTTCTGCAGGCCTACAAGCATGGGGCTGACATTTACTCAGCTTCTGGGGAGTCCTCCGGGAGCTTTTACTCTTGGCGAAAGCTAAGAGGGAGCAGGAATATCACATTTCAAGAGCTGGAGCAAAAGAGAATGTGGGGGAAGATGCCACACACATTTAAATAGCCAGATCTTGCAAGAACTCAGTATCTTCAGGACAGCACCAAGGGGGATGTTGCTAAACCATTCATGAGAAATCCACCCCCATGATCCAGTCACCTCCCACCAGGCCTCACCTCCAACACTGGGGATTACAGTGCAACACATGAAATTTAAAGGGGACAGCATCCAAACTGTATCAACCTTGCTGTATCCCTCAGCCTCATTTTATAGGCAAGAATTGAATATATTGGTTTTATAAAGGTTTGATATGGAAGGATTCATCAGGAGTGGATTTTAGGACTTGGGGAATGACTCAGAGAAGAAAATAGTGCATGATAGTATAAGTCTATCTGATTGATGAGTAACTGGAAAACCTTCCAAACATAATGCCTCAGTGTCTGCAGAATTGTTTCATTTCCATATTTATGTATTCCTTATTCTTTCCTGGTTTATCCATAGATGCCTAATTTTATTTTTTATCTGAATGCATTATGATAATCTTTAATTATTTCAGAATATCTGAAATATTCAGTGTTCTTCTAGCATGGCAGTATTTTAAAAATCATTATGAACTTTAATTCATACTGATTTAAACAACTTCTAGATTTTTTTGAATATCAATAGAGGGTAGTGTTAAATATTTCACCAGCAGAATTAATTAAATTTCCTGTGCAATTTTATTTTTTATAGACAAACTCATCACTGCTTAAAATCTTTAAAAAATGTCTTGGTAATACAGGCTTGGAATATGATGATTTTGAAATGAGATCTTAAGGGAAAAAAAACTCCAACTTTTTTTTTTTGAGACGGAGTCTTGCTCTGTCACCCAGGCTGGACTGCAGTGGCATGATCTCAGCTCACTGCAACTTCCGCCTCCAGATTCAAGTGATTCTCCTCCTTCAGCCTCCCGAGTAACTGGGATTACAGGCGTGCACCACCACACCCAACTAATTTTTGTATTTTTAGTAGAGACGGGGTTTCACCATGTTGGTCAGGCTGGTCTCAAACTCCTGACCTCGCGATCTGCCCACCTTGGCCTCCCAAAGTGCTGGGATTACAGGCATGAGCCACCATGCCCGGCCAGAAACTCCCAACTTTTAAAGCCTATTTAAAGCACCTCTCCCATCTTTGTTCACACTTTTTCTTTATGTGTGTTATGAATTATAAATCTGGCTTTTCCTATGTAGTCATCATTAAGCATGATTCTAAGAAGTAGCTCAAAATCTACTCCTAAGACCAAAACCCACAAAAAACAAAACAAAAAACCCCAAAAACCAAAACCAGAAAAGGGATACATTTTGCAGAATAATTTATATTTTCTTCTATTCTTGGCATCAGTTTTCTCAGGAGGTTTTTTTTTTTTTTTGAGATGGAGTCTCCCTCTGTCATATAGGCTGTAGTGCAGTGGCGTGATCTGCAAGCTCTGCCTCCCGGGTTCATGCCATTCTCCTGCCTCAGCCTCCCGAGTAGCTGGGACTACAAGGCACCCGCCATCACGCCTGGCTAATTTTTTTGTATTTTTAGTAGAGACGGGGTTTCACTGTGTTAGCCAGGATGGTTTCGATCTCCTGACCTCGTGATCCGCCCGCCTCGGCCTCCCAAAGTGCTGGGATTACAGGCGTGAGCCAACCCCCGCTCCTCAGGAGGTCTTTTAAGCTTTTGCCTGTCATGTATGTACTTCTGACACTGGCCTAAGGTAAAATGATTACATTTGACTTCGGTAGCCCTTAAATGTATGGCTGTTCTTAATCTTTTCTCTTCTAAAGTCTAAAAGTTGAATTAGTATTCATCTTAGATTTCTTGTTTCTTAAGTGAAAGAATCATGACATTGTGTTAAAATATCTTATTTGCATGCATTTTATATGCCATTTTAATAGGCAATAGTACTATACAAGCTTTGGCCAAATGTCTCTTCATATAAAAAATTCAAGTGAATAAAAAGTTATTTAAAAATGACGTTAATCAAAGGGGCAAAAAAGATTACAAATGCTTCTTGTGATTGACAGAACTTGCTTAATGTATTAGGGTTCTCTAGAAGGACAGAACTAATAGGATATATATATGAGTTTATTAAGTATAAGCTTAAATGATCACAAGGTCCCACAATAGGCTGTTGGCAAGCTTGAGGAGCAAGGAGAGCCAGGCTGCATCTCAAAACCGAAGAACTTGGAGTCTGATGTTCAAGGGCAGGAAGCGTCCAGCACGGGAGAAAGATGTAGGCTGGGAGGCTAGGCCAGTCTCTCCTTCTCATGTTTTTTCTGCCTGCTTTATATTTGCTGGCAGCTGATTAGATTGTGCCCACTCAATGGTCTGCCTTTCCCAGCCCGCTAAATCAAATGTTAATCTCCTTTGGCAACACCCTCACAGATACTCCCAGGATCAGTACTTTGTATTCTTCAATCCAATCAAGTTGACACTCAGTATTAACCATCATGCTTAACAAGTTTTTCTTTTTTTGAGACAGGGTCCCACTCTGTCACCCAGGCTGGCGTGCAGTGGCATAATCTTCGCTCACTGCAATCTCTGCCTCCTGGGCTCAACCCTCAGCCTCCTGAGTAGTTGGGACCACAGGCGCAAGCCACCACACCTGGCTAATTTTTGTAGTTTTAGTAGAGATGGGGTTTCGCCATGTTGTCCAGGTTGGTCTTGAACTCCTGAGTTCAAGTGATCTGCCCACCTTGGCCTCCCAAAGTGTTGGGATTTCAGGTGTGAACCACTGCGCCTGGCCACTTAACAAGTTTTAGTATCATTCGGAATGTCTGCATAGTGACAAATTGAGATACGGTTTTATAACACTAGCATCATCCTGTTCATTCTAAATTGAGCCATTTTAACTCAACAGTGTATTGTGGAGATCTTTCCAATTCATTGATAAAAATTCATTCATTCCTTTTTTTCATTCGTCAAGCACTCAGTCATCGATCACTCACTGACTCATAACATGATTACTCATCAGCTCATTTATTTTGTTAGTCACTCAGTCATTTGAAGAGTTATTTATTCTGTGACTCTCTCAGAGGGTCACAACTCATTTGGTTGGTTGCTCTCTTAATTGGTCACTTGCTCACTCAGCATTTTGGTTGGTTGGTCTATCAGTCAGTCACACTCTCTCCCAGTGAATCACTCACCCACTTACTCAACAGATCAGTCTTTAATCAATCTTTCATTAAATAAATTATTAATTATCAATTATTCAACAAATATTCAGTGTCCATATTGTGCTATGCAGAGAATATAGTACTAAGGGTATAATGTAAGCCAACATACATCATTTTTTAAAAACATTTATTGTTTTTTAAGAAAGAGTTTCGCTCTTCCACCCAGGCTGGAGTGAAGTGGTGCGATCTTGGTTCACTGCAACCTTTGCCCCCTCCCCCGGTTCAAGCGATTCTCCTGCCTCAGCCTCCCAAGTAGCTGGGATTATAGGCACCCGCCACCACACCTGGCTAATTTTTGTATTTTTGAAAGGACAATTATTAGATATTCTTGTTTTTCTCATATCTTTGCCAACACTGGGTATTGGCATTCTTCTTGTTTACCAGTCAGCTAAGGAGGAAACAATATCTCATTTTTATATACTCTTCTCTGATTCGTCATTATGTTGACCATGTTTTCATTTCTTTTTTGAAATACCTATTTATGTTCATTGTCATATTAATTTGTAAGAGTTACTTGTATAAATATATTAAACCTTTGTAGTATATATTTTTCTTTTTTTTTTTTTTAGTTTTGATTATAGTGTTTATAATATGCAGTCAAATTTATGCATCTTTTATTTCCTCTGTCATTTTTCACTTAGATATTGGGTTTAGAAAGGAGGTACACAATCTGACAGAGTTTCTGGTATAGAAATAACTGACATAGTTAGATATAAAATATACCAAAGAAATAGTCAGAAATGTCCAATTTCAAATGTGTAAGGGGACCAGTAAGAAAAGCATAAAGAACAGCTAACAGCAGTAATTTTTAAAAGGGTATTTACAAACACTTGAAAATGTTTATGTAGTTTAAAGGACTGATTCAAATATAAAGAGAAGCATAACATAAAAATGAAATAAAGACATATATAGTGTCATCGTGGAGATGGTTTTCTAGTAACAGTTATACCAACTTTGAAATTATTTTTAGGCTCTGTTATGCCAACTTTTAGGAGTTTTCTTTTTAAAATTTTTGAGCTTATGTTTCATCATGGCCAATTTTTATAAATTTTCCATATATGTTCAAAACATTTTTTTAGTGGAAGGTTTTAATATGTCTGTAATTTCTCCAGTGGCTTTAAAAAAATTAGTTAGTGGAGCTCTTTGTGTATTGGAGAGACCATCTTGTTTGATATATTTATATAGGTATTAAGTAAGAACTGGATAAAGGAGGTGGTTGGGATATGTATAAATATCAGGTAAGAACTTGATAAGGTATTGGTTGGTTTGCATATGAAAAGATGCCCTCACTGTCAGGTTCTTTCCTGTTTCTAGGAATTGGTCAGCAAATTCCCAAGATGTCAAAGCATCAAAAATACAGAATAAAAAGACATGCTTAGTACAGTATGTAGAAATACAATTGGTTTTGTTTATTTTGTGATGCATCTTGTGATACTGGTAAATTCACTTATAAGTTCCAGTAATTTTTTGGTAGAATCATCAGCATTTTCAATACATACAATCATGTCTGCAAATAAAAAGTTTTATTTCTTTCTTTTCAATCTCTATGTCTTTTATTTAATTTTCTTACCCAATTGCATTGGGTGGAATCTCCAGTGCTGAATAGAAATGGTGGTGGTGAGTGTCCTTTCCTTGTTCTTGATTTTATGGAGAAAGCATTCAATATGTAATCATTAAGTAATGGAAGGTTGTCTGTAGATGATCTTTATTTTATTGAGGAAATTCCCTTCTTTTTCTAATTCATTTCCAGAAATTTTATCATGAATTGGTGTTGACTTTTGTCAAATGCTTTTCATGCAACAATTGAGACGATCTTATGGTTTTGCTCCATTATTCTGTTAATAAGGTAAATTACATTGATTCATTTTTAAATGTCAAAGCAACCAGTACTACTGGAATAAACCCCACTTGGTGATGGAGTTCTGACCTTTTTATATGCTGCTGGTTCTATGTTCTATTATTTTGTTATGTTCATGAGAAACATTTGCCTGTAATTTGTGTGTGTGTGTGTGTGTGTGTGTGTGTGTGTGTGTGTGTGTGTGTGATATGCTTTTGCCAGGTTTTGGTATTAGGATAATTGTGGCCACACAAAATGATTTGGAAATTATTTCTGCCCCTGTTTTCTGTAAGAGTTTATACAGAATCAGTACTGTTTTTTCCTTAAATAGTTGACAGACTTTCCCAGGGATGTCACTTTGGCCAAGAATTTTCTTTGTGAGTATGTTTTTAATGAAGAATTCCATTTATTGAAGAGATATGATACTATTCAAGGTTTCTGTTTCTTCCTATGTCAGTTTTGGTAATTTCTGTCTTTCAAGGAATTTGTTCATCAAATCTAACTTGTTAAAGTCATTGGCATGAAGTTGCTCCTATCCTTTTATATCCACTTACTGTTTATAAAATCTGTACTGATGTCCTGCTTTTATTTCTGTTATTGGTAATATGTGTTCTTTTCTGTTTGTAAATTCATCATCTTAGAGGTTTATCAATTTTCTTAATCTTTTCTAAAAACAAAGTTGTGGTTTTTTTGATTTTTCTTTATTGTTTTATGTATTAGTAATTTTTGTTCTTTATTATTTCTTCATTCTCTGGTTTTGTTTTCTAGCTACCTAGAAAGCTTACATAATTAATTTCATATCTTTCTTCTTTTCCAACATAAGCATTTATAGCTGTACATTCTCTCTAACCACTATTTTAGCTGTATTCCCCCAAATTTTATTGTTTCTTCATTATCATTCAGGTGAAAATAATTTCTGATTTCCCATTTAATTTCTTCTTTGAATCTGGGATTATTTAGAACTATGTTAATTTTGCAATACTGGGAGATTTTCTAGATTTTTTAAAATATTTATTTCTAATTCAGTTTTGCTATGGCCAAGAATATAATTCATATGAATTCAATCTTCTCAAATTTATTGAGACTTGGTTTATGGACTAACCTATGGTATAACTTAGTGAATGTTCTGTGAACACTTGAAAAGGGTGTATATTCTGCAGTTGTTGGGCACTGTGTTCTGCGAATGTCATTTATGTTTGGTTGGTTGATGTTTAGGTCTTCATTATTTTTACTGATTTAAAAAAAATTTTTTGTTAATTGCTGAGAAATGAGTATTAAAATTTTTAGTGTAGGCCGGGCGCGGTGGCTCAAGCCTGTAATCCCAGCACTTTGGGAGGCCGAGATGGGCGGATCACGAGGTCAGGAGATCGAGACCATCCTGGCTAACACCGTGAAACCCCGTCTCTACTAAAAAATACAAAAAACTAGCCGGGCGAGGTGGCGGGCGCCTGTAGTCCCAGCTACTCGGGAGGCTGAGGCAGGAGAATGGCGTAAACCTGGGAGGCGGAGCTTGCAGTGAGCTGAGATCCGGCCACTGCACTCCAGCCCGGGCGACAGAGCGAGACTCCGTCTCAAAAAAAAAAAAAAAAAAAAAATTTTTAGTGTAATAGTTGTTTTATTTCCCTCTTTACATTTTTGATTCATGTAATTGGAAACTATTATTGTGTGCATATATATTTAAGAAGTCTAATTTATAAATAAATCTTTGATGGTTAGTGTTTTTATATCCTGCTTAAGAGCGGTCACATTGGTCTGTTTTCCATCTTAAATTAATATTTGTGTATGGTATGAAGTAGAGGTTAAGGTTATTTTTTTGCCCCATATGAATAGCCAATTGACTAAGCAACATGTTTTGAAGTGACCAATATTTCTTCACTGAAATGCAATGGCACATCTATTCCAAATTAGCTAACTGTATGTGAGTATATTTTTTTGAACTCTATTCTGTTCCATCTGTCTATTTGTTCATTTTTGTGCTAATACCAATCTACTTGTTCTATCTTTAATATAAATCTTGATGTCTGATAATATAAATCCTTAGTTTACTCTTCAAGATTGTTTTGGCTATTATAAATCCTTTGTTTTTCAGACTTAGGATCAACTTGTAAATTTCCACAAAAACTGCTAGGATTTTAATTGGAAGTAGGTTGAATCTATAGATTAATTTGGAAAAGAATTGACATCTGAACCGTACTGAGTTTTTCTATATTCTTATATCAGCATGGTCTATCCCTCTCTTATTTAGCTAGCATTTATTTTTTGAAGAAATGTTTTATAGTTTTTATTGCAGAGTTTTTACAGATATTTCAATAGATGTATTCCTAGGTATTCGATGTTTTGTTATTATTATAAATGATACTCTTTTTAAATGTTCATTTAAAAAATTGCTTGCTTCTGATATACTGAAATACAGTTGATTTTTATATATTGGTCTTGTATCTTGTGACTTTGCTAAATTCACTTACTGATTGGTAGATTCTTGTAAATTTCCTACATAGACAGACATGTCATCTATGAATACTGACAATTTTACTTATCCTTTCTAATCATTATACCTTTGATTTAGTTTTCTTGCCTTATTGCACTAGCCACAATTTCCACTATGGTGTTGAATAGAAATCATGATTTTGGACATGCTTGTTAAGTTTTTGAACTCTAGACGAACAAGATCAATATTTTACCATTAAGTATATTAAGTTTTTTTACTCTTACCCTTTATCAGAGTGAGGAAGTTTGCTTGAATTCCTAGTTTGTTGAGATTTTAAAAACATGAACATTGGTTAAATTTTATTAGAGGTAGTTTCTGCATCTATTGAAATGATCATATGTTGTGTTTTCTCATAGTTCTAATGTAAAATATATTGACTATTAAAAATTTTTTTCTTGTGGTTGGGTGCGGTGGCTCACGCCTGTAATCCCAACACTTTGGGAGGCCAAGGTGGGCGGATCACGAGGTCCGGAGATCGAGACCATCCTGGCTAACACAGTGAAACCCCCTCTACTAAAAATACAAAAAATTAGCTGGACATGGTGGCGGGCGCCTGTAGTCCCAGCTACTCAGGAGGCTGAGGCAGGAGAATGGCGTGAACCCAGGAGGCGGAGCTTGCAGTGAACCGAGATCACGCCACTGCACTCCAACCTGGGCGACAGAGCGAGACTCTGTCTTAAAAAAAAAAAAAAAAAATTTTTTCTAAATTACATAGAAATTGTATATGTGGTGTACAACATGACATTTCGTTATATGTGTACATTGCAGAATGGCAAAATCAGTCTAACATATGTATCACCTCACATACTTATTTTTTTGTGGTGAGAACACTTAAAATCTACTCTTAGCAATTTTCAAGGATAATGATATATTGTTATTAGCAGTAATGACCATGATGTACAATAGATCTCTTCAGTTTACTCCTCCTATCTAGCAGAAATTTCATATCCTTTGACCAACATCTCCCGCTCTTCCTAATGGGACCCTCAGCCTCTGCTGACTGCTATTCTACTTGCTCTCTGCTTCTATGAGTTCTACTTTTTTAGATTCTGTGGATCAGTTAGATCATACAGTTTTGTCTTTCTGTGCCTAGCTTATTTCACTTAATATAATGTCCTCCAGGTTCATCCATGTTGTTCCAAAGACAGGATTTTCTTCTTTTTTTTAAGGCTGAATTATATTCCATTGTGTACATATACTGTATTTTATTTATCAGTTCATCTGTTGATGGACACTTAGGTTCTTTATCTTGGCTATTATGAATAATGCTGCAAAGAGCATGTGAGTGTAGATATTGCTTTGACATTATTTTTAGTTCCAATACCCAGAAGTGGGATTGCTAAATCATATGGTAGTCCTCCATTTTTAATTTTTTGAGGAACCTCCATTCATTTTCCATAGTGACTGTAAAAATTTACATTTTCCCACCAAGAGTATACAGGGGTTTCTTTTCCTCCACATACTCACCAATGCTTGTTATCCTTACATCTTTTTGATAACTATCATTCTAACAGGCATGAGGTGAGACCTCATTGTGGTTTTAATTTGCTTTCAGTGATGTTGAACATTTTTTCATGAACATGTTGTCCATTTACATATTGTCTTTTTTTTTTTTTTTTTTTTGGAGACAGAGTCTTGCTCTGTTGCCCAGGCTGGAGTGTAGTGGTGTGATCATAGCTCACTGAAGCCTTGACCTCCCAAGCTCAAGTGATCCTCCTCCTTCAGCCTCCTGGGTAGTTGGGACTACAGGCATGTGCCAGCATGCCTGGCTAATTTTTTTTTTTTTTTTAGATACAGGGTCTCACTATGTTGCCCAGGCTGGTCTTGAACTCCTGGGCTCAAGTGATCCTCCCACCTTGGCCTCCCAAAGTTTTGGGATTACAGGGTTAAGCCACTGCACCCGGCCTGTATTCTCCTTCGAGGAATATCTGTTCAGGTCCATTTTTTAATCAGTTACTTGTTTTCTTGCTTTTGAGTTGTTTGCATTTCTTATCTATTTATCCTTATCATATCCTTATCATATGGATGGCTTGAAAATATTTTCTCCTGTTTCATAGGTTGTCCCTTTACTGTGTTGTTTCCCTTGCTGTGCACATGTTTTAAAATCTGGTATAATGATGGATTTTTAAATGTTAACTTTGCACTTCTGGGGGTAAATTCATTTGGTCAAGACTTATTCTTTTAAAATATTATTGGATTTAATTTGCTAGTATTTTGTTTAGCATTTTTCCCCCAAATATGTTTATGAGAGAGATTCCAGTGTAATTTTTTTCCTTTTTCATGTCCTTAAATATTTTGGTATCATGTTTGTACTCTCCTCTTAAGAATGTGGGGAAGTGTTTTTTATTTTCTATTTTCTGAGAGAGTTTGTATAAGCACAATGTTTCTTCCTCAGACATTTGGAAAAATTTACCAGCAAAGTCACTGGGCATTAAATTTTCTTTGTGGAAAAGTTTTAAATGGTATATTCAATTTTTAAATTACTGTATTCGTTTGTTCTCATATTGCTCTAAAGAACTATCTGAGACTGGATAGTTTTTAAAGAAAAGATGTTTAATTGACTCACAGTTCCACAGGCTGTATAAAAGGCGTGGCTGTGAAGGCCTCAGGAAATTTACAATCATGGTAGAAGGTGAAGGGGAAGCAAGTACATCTTCATATAGCAACAGGAAAGAGACAGCAAAGGATGACATGCTGCAAAAATTTAAATAAACAGATCTCATGCGAACTCACTCACTATCATGAGACTAGTAAAGGGGAAATCTACCCCATGACCCAGTCACCTCTCACCGGGCCACTCCTCTAACACTGAAGATCATAATTCAATGTGAGATTTGGGTGGGGACACAGAGCCAAACCATATCAATTATATATAAAATTTTTGAAATTTTATATTTCTTCTTGTGCTAGTTTTAGTAAATTGTTTTAAAAGAAACTTCATTTGTTTTTAAATTGGAGAATATTCCTATTGTCTTTTATATGTTTCAATATTGTAAGCTCTGGTAATATCTACTTTTTAATTCCCGATATTGTTAATTTATGTTTTATCTTCTTTTTTTCTTGATCAGTGCTAGTGTTTTATCAATTTTAATGCTTTTAAAAAGCCAACTTTTTACTTTGCTTTTATTTTCTTTTTATTTTTCTCTGATTTCTGCTCTTAAGTATTTTCATTTTTATGATTTTTGACTTAATTTGTTGTTCCATTCACAACTTCTTGAAATGAAAATTTATTTAATAACATTGTTCAGCCTTTCTTCTCTTCTTGTGTATGAATTTAAGATTATGAATATCTTAGTATACACTTTTACTGCATTTTACTCATTTTCATTATTGATTCAAAATATTTTTTAAGTTATTCTTTGTACCATGGGTTCTATGAAAGTATATTGATTAATTTACAAATATATCGGGGTTTCTAGTTTTTTTTTTTTCTGTATATGCTGTGATACTTTTGTTAGTGGTTATATTTTCCATGAGAGATTTTTAATTTAGGTGCCATTGGCAAATTTCCATTAACTCAGATGCAGAACTTCACATTTTTCAATGCATACATGAGTTTTTTTTTGTTGTTGGCGGTATTAATAATAGCATAAATTTATAAAATATTAAGTAATCATTGAATGCAAAATATGTCCTATTTTGCAACTTAATATACTTTTTATTAGGTTGGAAGTAAAGTAATTGCATTTTTGCTCATACTTTAATGGCAAAAACCACAATTACTTTTGCACCAGCCTAATAATGAGAATTATTATTATTATTATATTGCCTTTTTTTTTTTTTTGAAGTGGAGTCTCACTCTGTAGCTCAGGCCGAACTGCAGTGGTGTGGTATTGGCTCTTGCAACTTCTGCCTCCCAGGTTCAAGCAGTTCTCCTACCTCAGCCTCCCAAGTAGCTGGGATTACAGGCGTGCGCCACCAAGCCCGGCTAATTTTTATATTTTCAGTAGAGAACAGGGTCTCACCACATTGGCCTGGCTGGCCTGGAATTCCTAACTTCAAATGATCCGCTCGCCTCAGCCTCCCAAAGTGCTGGGATTACAGGCATGAGCCACCATGCTTGGCCCTAATAATGAGAATTCTTATCAAACTGTTTACACAGAATAAAATGAATGGGTAATGGTGAAGCTGAGTTTCACATTTTTATGCAATATTCTTCAGTGTTCCTATTTGTTCAATACTTTTAAGAATTATATAAATTTTTTATGGTCTATGCAACATTGAGTCAATATTATGGGTCCCAAATATATAAAATGTTTGCTTGTTCCATTGTTTATGTTTTGAGTACAAATTATATTTTGTATGATTTCATTAAGAATTGGTTGATAATTCTATGGCCTAACATGTGGTCTACTTTCTAAAATATTCCAGCTTCATTTGAAAAGGTTATGCATTCTTCAGTTGTTTGGTATTTGCTTTTGATTGCTTGTATTTCTCAGTCAAATGTAGGAAGTGGAGCTTAAGAAAAGGGCTGGCAGTTTTGGTGATCAAGGAGGAGAAAGTATGAGATAGTTGTCACGGATAGTGGGAGAGTAAATGATCTAAAGAAATATAAAATGATAGTTGAGCAGCACTAAGGGCCCATTTGGGTATGAATCTAAAGAGGGACCAATCTGAATGCATGTGTTTTCATCAGTGAGTTTTATATGTGTGGGTGAAGCTCTGAGTAGACAGAGATAAATTGAACTCTTTTAGAGTTTCTTTGCTATCTTTGGTGTTTGGACCCTTAGCTTTGATTTGTGTCAGTAATTTTTAAAAAATTAAATGTTACCTTCTCTCAGCAGATCTTTTTAGTATGAACCCAGGCATCTTTAACACCAATAAAATTTCTCCTATTATTTTTCTTCCCTGTGTTCTCATTCTTCCTGCATCTAGAGCTTCTCTTTAGAATTGTACTCCCTGGATTGATCCTCATATTTCTTACTTTTATGCTCATCATATTTTTTTCTTTCTGTCTTTGTCTCTTTCTGAGTCTAGGAACTGGGAGTTTGTCTTGACTGTCTTCCAAATTACTAATTTAGTCCTTTGAGTTGTATTATTCAACTCTTTCACTGAATTGTCATCTATCTTTTTTTCTGTTTTCTTTTTTTTTTTTTTTTGAGACGGAGTCTTGCTCTGTCACCCAGGCTGGAGTGCAGTGGCCGGATCTCAGCTTACTGCAAACTCCGCCTCCCAGGTTTATGCCCTTCTCCTGCCTCAGCCTCCCGAGTAGCTGGGACTACAGGCGCCCGCCACCTCGCCCGGCTAGTTTTTTTTGTATTTTTTAGTAGAAACGGGGTTTCACCGTGTTAGCCAGGATGGTCTCGATCTCCTGACCTCGTGATCCGCCTGTCTCGGCCTCCCAAAGTGCTGGGATTACAGGCTTGAGCCACCGTGCCCGGCCTCTTTTTTTCTTTAATGTATAGAGAATGTATTATGCATAGCCACTTGCAAACTTTAACAAGCATGATTAGAGCAGCATTTTCTATAACAGTAGCACATAAGTTGGAACAACACAAATCTTAAAATAACTGGAATGAATGAGCAAATTGGGTGGCCCAAGGCTCAGACATCAGCAGGTGTTAAACACCTGTGGGAAAGGAAAGAGAGAACGATCCATTTATTTTTTTCTATAGGAAGTGCAAAAGAGGCAAAATTAAGAAAAATACTGCTTCATGATAAAGAATTAAGCCATAAAGAATATCCACAAAATTGTGTATAGTGGGTACATCTGATATAGAATGGAAACAGAACCAGGATAGAGCAGCACAGGAACACTATGAAATGCCCAGGCTCTCTTCATTACTAGTCAGGACTTTAAAAAAAATTTTGTAAACTTTTTTTATTCTCTGCTCCTTTTTCATAATCTAGTGATGCTTTATGTTTTTAAAATATTCTTAAATCTCTCTGAGAATACCAAGAAAGATTTTAAACCAAGTTCTCTTCCCTGCATTATCTGTTTCTTCTGGGGTCAGTTGTTTTCTGGTCCCTTTTGGTCTTACTCTTTTATGCCTACCACCCCTGCCCCATCTCCATCCTAACTGTATAATAATCTTTGATTATCATTGCATATTTATGCTTTTTATGTGTGTGCAGACAACTGTTTTTATGCTTATAGATGCCTTCTTCTGTACATTTTTTTTCTTCAGTTAAAAGAATTTTTTTACAGTCATAGTCGCCCTGTTGCCCAGGCTGCAGTGAAGTGGCACCATCCTAGCTCACTGCAGGCACAAACTCGTGGGCTTAAGCCATCCTCCCACTTCAGCCTCCCAAGTAGCTAGTACTACAGGTGCACACTACATGCTGGCTAATTTTTAGATTTCTTTTTTGTAGAGGCAGGATCTCGTAATGTTGCTGGGGCTAGTCTTGAACTCCAGGCTCAGGCGATCCTCTTGCCTTGGACTTCCAAATTGCTGGGATTGGAGGTGTAAGCCACAGCACCTAGCCTATGTATGTTTTAAATAGAGTCTGTTTCCTCTACTCTGTCATTCTAATCCTATCTACTTTTGATCTTCCCTTTAAATTTCTGATTTGCTGATAGCACCTTTTCTTATTTGTCAGAGCTGTCATGAATTTGTTTATATAAACTGTTAATTTTACTCCTTTTACCTATTGTTGTTACCTGTTTTACTTTTATATTTATTTTAAGCCCTACCATACACTGTTATTATTCATGCTTTAAACAATTGTCAATTGTCTTTTTTTTTTTTTTTAGACGGAGTCTCGCTCTGTCACCCAGGCTGGAGTGCAGTGGCATGACCTCCGTTGCAACCTCTGCCTCCAGGGTTGGCAATTCTGCCTCAGCCTCCTGAGTAGCTGGGATTACAGGCGTGTACCACCATGCCCGGCTAAGTTTTGTATTTTTAGTACAGACCGGGTTTCACCATGTTGGCCAGGCTGGTCTCGAACTCCTGACCTCAGGTGATCCACCTGCATCAGCCTCCCAAATACTGGGATTACATATGTGGGCCACCATGCCTGACTGTCAATTGTCTTTTAATACATTTAAGAAATGGAAGAATAATAATATTTTAATTCCTCACATATTTACTATTTTTGAGCTCTTCATTCCTTTCTGTAAACCTGAGTTTACATGTAATATTTCCTTTAATCCAAATGATTTTCTTTACCAGTTCTTGTAATGTGAGTTTGTTGGTGATTCTCTTAGCATCCATTTATCTGAAAACATATTTGTTTTGCCTTGAATTTTGAAAATTCTTATTTTTTATAATACAACAGATCCAGTAGTATGAGAATTATTTTTCAGGATTATAGAATTCTAGGTTGACAGCTTTCCCCCACTCCCTATGAGTACTTTGTCTTCTGGCCTCCATTAGTTCTGAAGAGATGTCAGTTCTGTTTCTTGTCTTGGTTCTCCTGTATGTATGTGACTGCTTTTAAGATTTTCTTTTTGTCTTTGGTTTTTAGCAGTTTGGCTATAATGTGAGTAAGTATGGATTTATATAGATTGGATTCAGATGAACTTTTTGGATTGGTGGTTTGATTTTTTTAAAACAAACTTGGAAAACATTTAGCCAGTATTTTTTCAAGTATGTCCTCTGTTCCACTTATATGTATCAGACTTTCTTGCTCTTGTTGTTGTTCAGTGGTGTGGTCATGGCTTTCTGCAGCCTCAAACTCCTGAGTGCAAGTAATCCTCCTACCTCAGCCTCCCAAGTAGCTGGGACTATGGGCACACAGCACCATGCCCAGCTAATTAAAAAAAAATTTTTTTTTCATAGAGAAGGGGTCTTGCTATGTTGCCAGGGCTAGTCTTGAACTCCTGGACTCAAGCAATCCTCCTGCCTTGGCCTCCCAAAATGTTGGGATTAAAGGCATGAGCCATGACTCCTGGCTTAGATTTCTTGATATTGTAGAGTTTATATATGGCTTCTTTACCTTCATGCATTATATTAATTTTTTACTGTAAATTCTATTACATATGTATCATAGTAAACAAAGTCTTTAAATTCTAACATTTGGGTCTGCTGTGGGTCCATTTCTATTATATATATATTTTTCTTTTAACTCTTCCATTTTTCTTTTCATGTTTAATACGTTTCAACTGACTATTGTACATTGTGGGTGATAGTGTAGAAACTCCAGATGGTGTGGATTTCAATCTTTCTCTGAAGTAATGAGTTTTGTTCTAGCAGGCAGTTAAATTACTAGCAGATCAACTTGATCCTGGGGAGGCTTGGTTTTAGGCTTTGTTGGGACAGGTCTATTTCAGTTTTGCCATTAGTTCTGGTAAGTGGCTGTTATTCTTCCAGTGTGGCTTTTCTGGAGTTTCAGTGGAAAGCCTGAGATATTTACCAGTTCCCTCTAACACTAAACCCTGACTCTCCAGGACCAGATAGCTGTTGAAATCTCTTCCCAGTTCTTTCAGATTTCTAGCTATTACCTCTCCCTGGGCTTGGATTTTCGTCCTATGGATGGGGATTCAGAAGTCAGGCCCCACTGACTCCTATTTTCCTGAGATTTCTGCCCTCAATTTTTAGCTTTTCTAGCAGCTTCAAACTGCATTCTCTGATACTTTCACCCAGTAAGACTGCAGCTTTTTACAAGAGCTCTGTCCCCTCCTCTGGCCCCTGCCTGTACACAACAGAATGTGTGTGTAGTTGTCTCAGGATGGAAGAAGAGTAAGTGTGGGCTTCATTCAGTATATTCCCCTTCTTTCAAGGGTCATATCCCCCCTGATTTGTATCTGCTTTTGTTTCCTTGACAATGCCTTCAAATGGTGTTTTTATAAATATATATTTTTAAAAAGTTTATCATTGTTATCATCAGGAACATTAGTATAAACTACTCTCTCATTATCAAAAATCTATATGTTAAAAATTACTTAAAATTGTTATTATTTATCATTTCCTTGGTGTTTGGGGCAGAAGAGAATGCACATGATTTTTCTGAACTTCTCATTAAGGGAGGCAACCCAGCCTTGGTCTGGAGATCCTGAAGTTATATTGTATGTGTAATAAAATAATTATTTTGTTATTTGTATGAGCATAGCATTAATAAATTAAATATTTAGTAAGATTTGTATCTCAGGACTTTTCTACCTGCTAAGACTATATTGTTCAACAAGGCAGATGAGGTTCTTTGTTGAGTTATTATAAGGTATTGAAGCCTATAATTTAGTAGTGGAAAGAGCACATAGCAAGAGTTGTATGATGAGGTTGGAGAGGTAGGCAGCAAACAGATAATGAAATTTTAGTCTAAACATTCGTAAAATATGTGGGTGGCTCCTGTGTGGAGATTAGGTTACTGGGAGGCAAAGCAGACTTAGAGAAAATAGTTAGGAGGACATTGCAATAGTTCAGGAAATAAATAATAGCTGTTTAGTGTATGATGGTAGTTGTGGAGAAAAAAGCCAATGGATGGATTTGAAATATAGTTTGGAAGTAAAACTATCAGTACATATTGATGGATTGGATATAGGGGTGAAAGAAAGAGAAGAATAAAGGTTGACCAAATTCTTTTTTGTCTCAAAGTATGAAAGCTTGTTAAGACCTCTTTTCTGTTTGTATTTTCTTTCTTGCTCAGTAAGAAAACAACCCAAAGCACTTTTTTCTAATAACTCGTATCTTCTTCTTTTATAATAAAAACATATGAGTGGTCTTTAGGGTACAATACAAAATTCTTTTACATTTTACCTCACCATATTTACTTTTACCAAAGTAGTATAAGAATAATTGTAGGAAAAACATAGTTTATCTACTTAGACTATAAAATTTTGGTATACTAAAAAAAAGTAAATCAAAATGGTTATATCTTGCAATAGAATGCAGAATCACACGGATATTAAAGGTAAACATACTTCAAATGTATTTTATATTCTTGGCTTCTTCTTCAGACCACTCCATTGCCTTTTGGGACATTTCTGTGGAAAAGTTGAGAAGCACTGACCTATCTGAACCTTCCAATCCAGCCAAACTTGTCTCTACTTTGTTCCAGGAACATGCTGTGTACATTCCTCTTTCCATGTTTTGCATGCTTTTCTCCCTGCCAATAATGCCCTGTTTTTCATTACTTGTCAAAATTCTATTTTTCTTTTAAGGTTCAGCCTATGTTTTAATTATTGTGTGAAACTTCTAAAACCTTTCTTTGTTTTTAGTAATTATGATCATTTTCTTCTTGTCGTTTTGTAGCACTTAATTTTTAAAATTTATTTTGTACTTAGATAACATATAATTTACTATAAATCATAGATTTTTAAGAGTTAGGAAGAACAGTGGAAATTTAATTAATTTTATTATACAAGTGAGGAAGATGAGATTCATTTGTCATGTAACTAGTTTGCAATAAGAAAGGGTGAAACTTATTTTTGGGTCTGTTGGCTCCCAGGTTAGTAATTTTTCTAATCTACTGCATTACTTCTTCATGTATATTTATTGATCTGAAAAGCTGTGTCTCTTAGAATTATGTAGTATATGAGTAAAGTTTGAAAATAAGAACTTTTAAAATGTGATATTTGAGGTACTGGTTTTTGAGTGTATGTGTACAGATTGACTGAAATTTATTATAACTTGTATTTACTCTTTCTTTTTCTTTTTTTTTTTTTTTTGGTAGAGACAGGCTCTCACTATGTTGCCCAGGCTGGACTTGAACTCCTGGGCTCAAGTGATCCTCTCACCTTGGCTTCCCAGAGTGCTGGGATTACAGGTGTGAGCCACTGTACCCAGCCTCTTATTTACTCTTTATTCAACAGATTTACTTATCAACACATGTTGATGAAACTTAATTATAGCTTTTATATACTCTTCATTTATTCAACAACTTGCATGTGTCAGAGAGTATCCTGGGCACTGAATGCAGTAGTAAATAATACATTAAGGTTCTTACCTTCAGGAAACTTTCATTCTAGTGGTATGAGACAGTGAGCACAATCATAATCTAATCTATGGTGGGAAAACATCAGAACAGCTGTGGCCACTTGAGTGGTCGGAGCAGGAACTGATGGAGAAGGGGCACGAAAGAACTTTTTGGGATGCTGATAATTTCTTAGGGCTTTGGGTTACATAGGTATATGCAGTGTCCAAACCTATTGATTGGTACACCTAAGATTTGTGCATTTGATTGTATTTAGGAGGGAAAAATCCTGTAAAACTAGAATAGATGTAACTTATATGAGAGTTATAAAGGACAATATGTTAAACATCCATGAAACTACCACCCACCCCAGGAACTAGAACATTGCCAGCAATTTGCACCTACATACATGTTTCTCCCTAGCTATCCTCCTGTCTATCTTGCAGGAGTATTTTGGGATTAACATTTCCTTGATTTTTTTTTTTTTTTTTTTGCTGGGGGTAGGTTTAACACATGTATATGCCTAAACAATGTACTATTCAGTTTTGCTTGTTTTTGAAATTTAGAAAAACGGTATTTTACAGCTTGCAGTTTTCTGTAACTTACTGCTTTTACAACATTGTATTTTTAAGATTTACCCATGTTGCATAAAGCTATAGTTCATTTATTTTAATGAACAGATTCTATAGTATAAATTCACAAAAGTATTTACCTATTTTCCTGATAGTTTGGGTTGTTTGCAGTTTTTGCCATTGGAAGCTGAGGTGCAATGAATATTCTTGTAATGTGTTTCTTGGTGTAAATATGCATGAGGTTTGTGACTAGATGAAGAATTGTAGCAGTTCTCAGAACATGGTCTCTAGAGGATACCTGGGTATCCTAAAAACCTATTCAGGGTTTAATGAAATTAAAATGATTTTCATCATAATGCCAAGATGTTAAATGTCTTTTTCATTGAGTTGACATATACACAAATGGTATAGAAGTAATAGTGAGTGAAACTGCTGGCACCTTAGCACAAATCAAAGCAGTAATGCTGGCTGTAGTTGTGATCATTGTATTCTTTTTTTTTTTTTTTTTGAGACAAGTTCTGACTTTGTTACTCAGGTTGGAGTGCAGTGCGGTGGCATGAGCACAATCACTGCTTACTGCAGCCTCGACCTCCTGGGCTCAAGTGATCCTGTTGTTTTCTTTCTTGTCATGTACTTCCAGGAAAAGAAAAAAGCCAATTTGAGTCACTTAATTCTTTTGATTCTTTTTCGTAGAAAAGCATCAGTGCATTTTCTAAATGACTAAATTCATTAAAATTCAGGAAACATTTACTGAGTGCCTATGGAATTCTGGGGTATGTGTGTATGTTTAAGGCAGTGTGATTTCCAGTTAACATCCTTTCTGTTCTAAACACATGATTGCATCGTATTAAAATATAAAAAGAGAAAAAAGTATCCTGAATAAAAATAGATCAAGCTGTACATACATATAGATTATAAGTGCAAAATAATGAGTGTGGTTAAAGCCTATGCCATGCTTGCTGGCTTTCCTGTACAGAAGTAGGCACTGGAGACAGTTTTACTCTTGTGGTACAACATGGACGACTAGAGGCAGGTCCAGGATGTTACTTTTACTGCCAGCCATTGCTTCCCTCCAAATAGACTATTGGAAGGGGAACCTCCCGCCAAATGCTGCCTATTGCTATAGCTTTGGATAAGTTGCAAGCTTAGGAAGATGAAATGACATGATTTAGGAACTCCAGGATAAAGCGAAGTATCTCCTGCCTTGTGACTGACTGGATCTGCATCGTATCGGATACCTCTTCGAGGCAGGAATTTTAACCTGCTGTTATAAGACCTGGTTCTATATATATAGATAGCCCAGGCAGGCTAAGTTGTGGCAGCCACAAATTGTTAGATGAGTAGGGTGACCACAGACTGTGTATGTGTGTGTGTTGAGGGTAAGGTGAGGAATGGTGCAGTAAGCCTGCAAACCAAATTGCAAAATATATGAAGAAACGCAGTGCTAAGAAAGATAGTCAACAAAATTAAAAATTGAAAAATGAATTTTTTCCTGATAGAATTTAAAAATGTAAGTAAACCCCTAATTGAAATGTAACACACAAACAGGAAAGTATGCTACTCATAAATGCACAGCTTAACAAATTTTCATAAAGTGAACACACCTTTGTTAACCACTACTTAGATCAAGAAATAGAATATCACCAGAATTACTGGCAGAAGGCACCCCAGAGGTCTCCCTGTGCCTCATGCCAGTTATTCTCCATGCCCTCCCACTATCCCAACCCTGCCAAGCTAACCATTATCCTAACTTTTTCACCATGAGAAAGAAATGGAGGGATATGGAAGTGAGCTTGAGAGGCTTCCATGGTCAGTGAACAGTTCAGGTAAAATAATTTAGAGGAAATAACAAAGAAGTAGCATTTGACTTCATAGTAGCTGAGAATTTCCTAGAATAAAAAAAAGACATGAATCTTTAGATTAAAAGTATATTGTCACTTTTGATCAAGAAAAATCAACATCAACACCTTTCCAAAAATATTGCAGAACATTGCTGCTAATGCAAACAAGTTTTAAACTACTTGAGGTAAAGCCATGACATGGAGTGATAGCAGACTTCAATATTTATGTTAATAGATACCACAAAACAATGCAGAAATATCTTTAAAGTTCTGGGGTAAGAAAATTATAAAGAGGATATTGAGAGTGAGGGCAACAAATTTTTTTTCAAAGACTACAACTTAAAAACCCACAGAGCCTCACTGAAATTTCTACTAAAAGATACATTTCAGCAGGAAAAAGTGAGTCCAGAAGGAAGACCAAAAACGATGGTGAGCACAAAACAATCCAAAGTCAATGGTGAGCACAAATTGATAAAATTCTAGCAAATTTACTCCTTACTGCTAAGAACTTCATTTTAATTAACTTTCTATCTTTTCAGAAAACCAATTCTTAGATTTGTTGATCTTTTCCATCATTTTTACAGTCTCTATTTCGTTTATTTCTGCTCTGAACTTCATTATTTCCTTCCTTCTGTTAACTTTCGGCTTTGTTCTTCTTTTTCTAGTTCCTTGAGGTGTAATGTTATGTTGTTTGACATCTTTCCTCCTTTTTGATGTAGGTATTTATTGCTATAAACTTCCCTCTTATAACTGCTTTTGCTGCATTTAATATTGACTATTATAAGATATGATGTAATAGATTTCAAGGAATTATGTATTTTTGAACAAATTAATTCTTTAAAGTTGCATATCCAATCGCAGATGAACTTCAAAACTCTTGTAGTTTTATATCTGTTACAGTAATTGCAAGGTTTTGTTGTTTTGATATATTAGAAGTTCTAGAATTGTTATATCCTCTTGATGAATTAATCCCTTTATCATTATAGAATCACCTTCTTTGTCTCTTTACTGTTTGTGACTTAAAGTCTGTTGTATCTGATATACCTTTGCATGGAATATCTTTTTCTCTCCCTTTACTTTCAGTCTATGTGTATCTTTAAAGGTGAGACAAGGTTTTATAAGTAGCATATAGTTGGGTCATGTTTTTTAATACAGTCAGCCATTCTCTATCTTTTAAGTGGAAAGTTTAATCTGTTTACATTCAAGTTTATTCTTGATATGTGAAGGCTTATTAGTGTCATTTTATTAATTGATTTCTGGTTGTTTTGTAGGTCCTTTGTTCTTTTCTTTCTCTCATATTGTTTAGCATTGTGGTTTGTTGGTTTTCTATAGTGATAACATTTGAATCCTTGTCTGTGTGTGTTTGCTTTACCAGTGGGTTTGATACTTTCGTCATCTGTTTTTCATAATGGTAGTAATTGTCCTTTTTTGTTTGTTTGTTTGTTTCTTTTTTGAGACAGGGTTTTGCTCTCGTTCTGTCCTCCAGGCTGGAGTGCAGTGGTGTGATCATGGTTCATTGCAGCCTTGACCTCCATGGTCTCACGTGATCCTCCTGCCTCAGCCTCTCAGGTAGCTGGGACTACAGAAGCCTGCCACCATGCCTGGCTAATTCTTTTGTATTTTTTTTGTAGAGATGTGGTTTTACCATGTTGTCCAGGCTAGTCTTGAACTCCTGGGCTCAAGCAGTCTGCCTGGCTCAGCCTTCCAAAGTGCTAGGATTATAGGCCGGAGCCACTGTGCCTGGCCCTGACATTGTTCTTTGACTTCCAAATGTAGAACTCCCTCAAGCATTTCTTGTAGGTCTGATCTAGTAGTGGTGAATTCCCTCAGCTTTTGCTTGCTTCAGAAAAACTTTCTCCTTTGCTTAATGAAGGATAATTTTGCTGGGTATAGTATCCTTGACTTGCAGGTTTTTTTTCTTTCAGCACTTTTTTTTTTTTTGATTTCTTTATTTTATTATACTTTAAGTTCTAGGGTACATGTGCACAACATGCAGGTTTGTTACATATGTATACATGTGCCATGTTGGTGTGCTGCACCCATTAACTCGTCATTTACATTAGGTATATCTCCTAATTCTATCCCTCCCTGCTACCCCCTCCCCACAATAGGACCTGGTGTGTGATGTTCCCCTTCCTGTGTCCAGGTGATTTCATTGTTCAATTCCCACCTAGGAGTGAGAACATGTGGTGTTTGGTTTTTTGTCCTTGCGATAGTTTGCTGAGAATGATGGTTTCCAGCTGCATCCATGTCCCTACAAAGGACATGAACTCATCCTGTTTTATGACTGCATACTATTCCATGGTGTATATGTGCCACATTTTCTTAATCCAGTCTGTCACTGATGGACATTTGGGTTGATTCCAAATCTTTGCTATTGTGAATAGTGCCACAATAAACATATGTGTGCATGTGTCTTTATAGCAGCATGACTTATAATCCTTTGGGTATATACCCAGTAATGGAATGGCTGGGTCAAATGGTATTTCTAGTTCTAGATCCTTGAGGAATCACCACACTGTCTTCCACAATGGTTGAACTAGTTTACAGTCCCACCAATAGTGTAAAAGTGTTCCTGTTTCTCCACATTCTCTCCAGCACCTGTTGTTTCCTGACTTTTTAATGATTGCCATTCTAACTGGTGTGAGATGGTATCTCATTGTGGTTTTGATTTGCATTTCTCTGATGGCCAGTGATGATGAGCATTTTTTCATGTGTCTGTTGGCTGCATAAATGTCTTCTTTTGAGAAGTGTCTGTTCATATCCTTTGCCCACTTTTTGATGGGTTGTTTTTTTTTTTTTTTTTTTTTCTTGTAAATTTGTTTGAGTTCTTTGTAGGTTCTGGATATTAGCCCTTTGTTAGATGAGTATATCGCAAAAATGTTCTCCCATTCTGTAGGTTGCCTGTTCACTCTGATGGTAGTTTCTTTTGCTGTGCAGAAGCTCTTTAGTTTAATTAGATCCCATTTGTCAATTTTGGCTTTTGTTGCCGTTGCTTTTGGTGTTTTTAGACATGAAGTCCTTGTCCATGCCTATGTCCTGAATGATATTGCCTAGTTTTTCTTCTAGGGTTTTTATGGTTTTCGGTCTAACATTTAAGTCTCTAATCCTTCTTGAATTAATTTTCGTATAAGGAGTAAGGAAAGGACCCAGTTTCAGCTTTCTGCTTATGGCTAGCCAATTTTCCCTGTACCATTTATTAAATAGGGAATCCTTTCCCCATTTCTTGTTTTTGTCAGGTTTGTTGTTCCATTCTCTCCTGGCCTGTAATGATTCTGCTGAGAAATCTGCTGTTAGTCTGATGGAGCTTGCCTTAGAAGTGACTAGACACTTTTTTCTTGCTGTTTTTAGAATTCTCTCTTTGTCTTAGACTGTTGACAGTTTGACTCTAATGTGTTGTGGAGAACCTGTTGGAATTTTCTTTTTGGGGCTCTCTGACCTTCTGTATCTGGATGTCTAAATCTCTTGCTATACTTGGGTAGTTTTCAGCTATTATTTCATTTACCAGGTTTTCTATTCCTTTTGTATTTTCATTGTCTTCCAGAATACTGAAAATTCTAATATTAGGTTGCTTTATGGTATCCCATACGTCATGCAGGCTTTGTTCATTCTTTTTTTTTTAGTTTTGTCTGTGTTATTTCAGGAGACCTGTCTTCAAGTTCAGAAATTTTCTTCTGCTCAATTTAGTCTATTATAGATGCTCTAGAATGTATTTTTTATTTCATTAAATGAATTCTTCAGTTTCAGGGTTTCTTGTTTTCTTTTTAAATGATATCTCTCTCTGGTAAATTTCTCATTCATATCCTGAGTTTTTTTTCTGGTTTCTTCGTATTGTTTATCTGTATGCTTTTGTATCTCCCTGAGCTGCTTTAATATCATTTTTTAAATTCTTTTTCTGGCATCTCATGAATTTCTTTTGGATTGGAATCTTTTGGTAGAAAATTATTGTGATCCTTTGGAGATGTCATATTTCCTCTTGTTTCCATGTTTCTTGTGACCTTACACATCTGGTGTAATAGTCACTTCCATTTTTTTGTATTTGCTTTCATAGGGTAGGACTTTTTCCTGAAGATTTGTTTGGGGTGTTGGTTGGCCAGGGCACTTTGGGTTTGAATCTGAGTGCATGCAGTAATGTAGTCTCTGTAAGATTTTTTTTCCTCTGTAAACAGCATCAGTGGTGTCTGTGATTTCCTCAGTGGCATAGTGTGTGGTTGTGAAGGCTGTGGTGAACTTTTGCTGGGGATGGTGACACCAGCTGGACCGATCCTCAGTCCTCAGTGGTGGCAGCAGTTGGACAGCCATGTACATTAGCCCCAGGGTGGCTTACATTAGTAATGGTATTAGTGGGTCCAGGCAGTCCAATTTTTGGGTCTCCAGGTAACTTGTTTGGGTACCAGCAGTGGCAGTGATGGGCTGGGCAGCTGAGTGGGTCCACAGGCCCCTGGGCAGTGAGCATGGCATAGGCCATGTCAGTAGCAATGGTAGGACAACCTCTGGCTCTCCAATTGTCTGTGCTTATGTTGGCGGTGACAGCGATAGGCTGGGTAGGCAAGTCCCAAAACCTGCAGGTGGCAAGTGTGAGTGGGAACCAGCTGTAGTGGTAGTGGCAGGTTGGGTGGGTCACATCCTCAGACCCCCAGGTGGAATGCTCAGTTGACACTGGATGTGGACAAACTGGTGCGATCCCAAGGCCCCCAGATAACATGCTTGGGTACTTGGCAGTGGGGTGCTGAACTGAGCAGGATGAGAGTATCCTCAGGTCCTCCAGTATTGGGAGCAGGTGCTGTTTATGGTGGGCAGGAGCAGGATGATTTCCAATTTCCTGGTGGAATGTACAGGTGGGGGCGGCAGTGGCTGTGCTGTGCCCTGATGCTGGGGAGGGGTGGGGTTGCTCTCAGTGGGAGCAGTTGTAGGGAGCTGGCTGGGGAGTGTGCATTGCAGCTGCAGGTGGAGTCTGCAGATGTGATGAAGCTATACTCAGGGTGCATGTATTTTGACACTAGCGGCAGCAGCCTGCAATGGTGGCAGCTGTAGGTGGTAGAGCTTGTCCTCAGGGCACATACAAATGTATGGCAGCCCTTCTGCTGGGAGCAGTGGGGTTACTGCCAATGGCTTGTGCTTTGGTCCCATAGGCAGCAGCCAGCAGTGGAGGTAACTGTGGGTGGAGGATGTCAGTGGGGCTCTAGGGGTGTGGATATGTGGGGGCTATTGAACTCCAGGGTAGGATGCATTCTGGTGGGGGTTGGGCTTTAAAAATGTCACTGTGCTGTAGCTGCTTAGGAATCGGGGGTATGTTGGATCAGCGTAAGATCCCTCTCTAAGGCATTGTCATTGTGCAGTCTCCAGGCAGCTCCTATGTTACTCCCAGGGCCCATGAAAGTTGAAGGACTCTCTTGTGTCTGGGATTGCAGGAATTTGTGGTGAAAATGTGTGCCACTGGGAGTCTCTCACTTACTCTTTCCCCACACTGTGCAGGCTCTCTAGGCTTCCGGCTGATCCTGGCCGAGCAGGCTGCCCCACTTCTCTCTCCTTCCTTGCTTTAGGTGTTTTCTATCACTTCTCTGTTGAATTTCAGTGTTCTCTCTTAGACGACCTATTCGAAGTGTGATTATCTGCTCGCTACTTCGGTTCTTCTTTGTGGAGGAGGTTCTCTCTTAGACGACCTATTCGAAGTGTGATTATCTGCTCGCTACTTCGGTTCTTCTTTGTGGAGGAGGCTAGTACCAGATACTTCTAGTCAGCCTTCTGGACCCCTCTTCCCTCAATTTGAGATCTCTTCTTCTGTTGTCTGTAACTAAGTTTAATGCTTGTTTGTTCATGTTAGGAATTTATATCATCTTCCTCAATTAGGTTGTTAACTGGAATTTTATAATCTTTGTCCACAGGAAGTTTAAAATGTGTGATTTCTTGCATTGTGCTTTGTATGTAGTAGTACACGCTATTTATCCAGCTAATGGATTTGACAGCCATTGCTGTCAAGGAGCAGTCCTTCTTTGTATATGAAGGATGCCTTATCAATATTATTTACATTTGTAACTTTATTTATTTATTTATTCATTCATTCATTCATTCATTCATTCATTCATTCATTTTTGAGACAGAGTCTCGCTGTGTCACCCAGACTGGAGTGTGATGGAGTGTGGAGGCTCACCGCAGCCTCAACCTCCCAGGCTCAAGTGATTCTTCTGCTCCGCTCGGAGAGTAGCTAGGACTACAAGTGCGTGCTGCCACGCCCAGCTAATTTTTTTTTTTTTTTTGTATTTTTTTTGTAGAGATGAGGTTTCACCATGTTGCTGAGGCTTGTCTCCAACATACGGGCTTAAGCTATCTGCCCACCTCCGCCCCGCAAAGTGCTAGGATTACAGGTGTAAGACACTGCGCCCAGCCCATTTGTAACTTTATTGTTTTCTCTTACAGGCAAATATTCTGAAAAAGACTCTGCATGGGAATGGCCTGCCTTACTATGACAGAAATGGAGGGAACATCCACATCTTCTATATATCAGAATGGTGATATTTCTGGAAATGCCAATTCTATGAAGCAAATAGATCCAGTCCTTCAGGTGTATCTTTACCATTCGCTTGGGAAATCTGAGGCAGATTATCTGACCTTTCCATCTGGGGAGTATGTTGCAGAAGAAATCTGTATTGCTGCTTCTAAAGCTTGTGGTAAGTATTAAAAAACAGCCTTTTCCTTTTTAATCCATGTATTATTGTATTAATTATGCTATGCTAATACTAGGTACATTCATAATATATATATATTTTTTAATGCTTGTATGTCTGGCATGTGTGTTTTCACATGCATAGACAATGAAAGTGTTACTGGAGTACAACTTATGGTGAATCTGCTTTGGGCTAGGTGTCAAAACAAACTTGATGGCCATAAATGTTTGCTGAGTATTCTTTATAATTACATATATAATTACATCCTGTCATGGGCTATCTCATGACATAAGTTAATATTAAAGCTAGATCCTGAGAGTAACATGAAAGCAAAGAATTAATGTTTTGAAATATGTATTTGATTTAAAATCTTGATTAAATGGTTGACAAACCATCATTTTCTTCTAGTTAGCTTCTGAAGACCTTTGCCAGTCTTTCCTCATATATATATATATTTCTCACATCTTTGGTGTATCTTGAAATCATTTTTACTCTTGAGACCTGATTGTATTATCTGTGGACCAAAACTATGAACCAGAGAACTTTTTCTGTAGAGCTAACACATTTTACTAGACCACTGAGGTTACTATAGAGCCTATTATCATGGTATCTCATTTTTAAATGTTCTTTTAATAGAAAGACTAGTTGACGCATAAGCTTTGTTTTGAAGAATTGTAATATGATTTTATTTGTAGAGGTAAATTAAATGTCTAATATAGTATTTATAAGAATGTATGATGACATCAATTTATTCTGTTTAATTTAAGATCAGTATAGGTCAGAATAGCCATTAACTGTAAGTTGGAGGAAGCTAGGTACATTTCAAGTTCTTTGTAGCTATTTTGAAAAATACAATACATTGTTGTTAACTATAGTCACCCTACTCTTCTGTCAAACATTTGAACTTGTTCCTTCTGTCTGTATTTTTGTGCCCATTAACCAACGTCTCTTCATTTCCCCCTTCCCACCTATATAACCTTGCCAGTCCCTGCTACCAATCCACTCTACCTTCATGTGATCAACTTTTTAAGCTCCCACACATGAATGAGAACTTGTGATATTTGTCTTTCAGTTCCTGGGTTATTTCACTTGACATAATGACCTTCAGTTCCATCCATGTTGCTGTGAATGACATGATTACATTCTTTTTTATGGTGCCATTGGGCCCCAGGGGAGTACGCATTCTGTTGTGAGCTGGGCTTCCAAAATATCACCTTGCTGTAGCTGCTTAGGACTCAGGGGGAGTGTGGGACCCAGAGTGAACTTCCTCACTGGAATAGGAAATGCTTTTGTGCTGTCTCTGGGCAGCCCTCTATGTTAATTTTTTGTCCTGCAAGGGTCTAGGGTCTTTCCTGTGACTAAAATTGCAGGGGTTCACAGTAGCAATGTGGACCATTGGGCATCTCTCACCCTTTCCGTATGTGGAGTCTCTTCCAGCTTCTTGCCACTCCCGGCAGAGCAGGCTGTCTTGTTCTGTCTCCTTCCTTGCTTTTCTATTGAATACCAGTGTTCCTCTTGGATAATCTACTCAAAGTGTGATTATATACTCATGGTTTTAGTTTTTAGTGGGGGAAGTGGATATGAGAGACCTCTAGTTAGTGATCTTGACTATATTGTAAAGTCTGTATTTTTTGTTGTGTGTAGTCTCTGAAATCTCTGATCCTTTAGCTTGTAGTAAGATTTTAGCTTGTAAGATTTTTTTAGCTTGTAAGATTTTTCAGCTTGTAAGATTTTTTTTAGCTAGTCAGATTTTAGCTTGTGAGATTTTAGTTTGTAAGATTTTTAGCTTGTAAGACTGATTTTTAGCTTGTAAGATTTTTTTTTTTGACAGATTTTATTGAATTCCTAGAGCCAAAAGAAAATAATAGAAAAGAACAACTCTTTCAGTCTTTGCAGATTGGCTCTATGTTGGGGCACTCATTCAGTGCTTACCTAGTCCATTTACAACTCTGCCTTAGCCTTCCCTTCCTGCTTGTGCTGACTCTAAAGAACAGCTTGAGGTGAAAGCTTAGGGTCTTTTCTTCTAAGTGCCATTCCTTGGGCATGCATGTGGCTTTTCTACTCTCCAATACATAGTGATGCTTTTCAGTGCCGTCATTTCCCAAAGAAACTCTCCTCTCTTGTGTCTTTTTTGGTTTTCAGTGTGTTTATTGTTTGCCTCAACTTTAGGCCTCTGTCCCAGGTTGTTCATTTGCAATGTTTTCAATGAATGTCTTCTGTGTAGCTGCTTTTCTGCCCCGAGAAAGTCCTGAATTAAGTGGAACATAGGTGTGCTCTTTGCATCATTTCTTCAGTCAGTCCCCAGTCAGGTCAAAAGAGAGAAAAACGGTTTTTTGAGATTAAGGTCAGCTCTGTTCACTCCAGAGCCAGGGACCAGAGTTTCACACTGGGAACACCAATTGCCATCTTCAAGACTTTGCTTAACTAGGGTTAACTAGGGGGAGTGAAGCAGGGGTTGCTAGGCAGGATGTGGGGGTAGTGGGTGGTTAAGGGAAAGTAAAAATGCTGCACAACTTTCCTGCCATTTTTAGTTGCTGTTTTCTTGATTCAGCATTTATCTGATTGCTGCATATCTTTGCCTATTTTCTATAGTTTATATGAAGTTCATTCTGACGGTTTTTACTCATTTTTCCCCCCTATTGCTGTGGAGAAGGATAGGCCCTTGGAACTACCTACTCCACCATTTTCACTGATGTTACTCTTTTACTTCTATAATCATGGAAGTAAAGTTTAAGATTTTTCTATCTATATTGTTGAGATTACCCTTGGTATCGTCGTCAAACTAAATTTACAAAATGTGTCAATTTCTCTGTTCCTTCTTGGTCTATTCTCTGTGATAGTATACTTAAGATGGAATTGTCTTTCATGTTTGATTGAACTCAAATATAAATCTTGTCTGGGCCTGATGGTGGTTTTTCTTTCTTCTTTGTTATGCTTCTTCCTTCCCTTCTTCTGTCTCTTTCCTGCTCCTTCTTTCTTTTCTTCTTTTGTTTAAGTGGATAGAGTCTGTTCCCTTTTTTTAATGGGTATTTTTAAAAATTATTATTATACTTTAAGTTATAGGCTACATGTGCTCAACGTGCAGGTTTGTTACCTATGTATACATGAGCCCTGTTGGTGTGCTGCACCTATTAACTTGTCATTTACATTAGGTATATCTCCTAATGCTATCCCTCCCCCTTCCTCCCACCCCACGACAGGCCCCAGTGTGTGATGTTCCCCTTCCTGTGTCCAAGTGTTCTCATTGTTCAGTTCCCACCTATAAGTGAGAACATGTGGTGTTTGGTTTTTTGTCCTTGCGACAGTTTGCTGAGAATGATGGTTTCCAGCTGCATCCATGTCCCTACAAAGGAAACGAACTCATCCTTTTATGTGGCTGCATAGTATTCCATGGTGTATATGTGCCACATTTTCTTAATCCAGTCTATCATTGACGGACATTTGGGTTGGTTCCAAATCTTTGCTATTGTGAATAGTGCCACAATAAACATATGTGTGCATGTGTCTTTATAGCAGCATGATTTATAATCCGTTGGGTATATACCCAGTAATGGAATGGCTGGGTCAAATGGTATTTCTAGTTCTAGATCCTTGAGGAATCACCACACTGTCTTCCACAATGGTTGAACTAGCTTACAGTCCCACCAACAGTATAAAAGTGTTCCTATTTCTCCACATTCTCTCCAGCACCTGTTGTTTCCTGACTTTTTAATGATTGCCATTCTAACTGGTGTGAGATGGTATCTCATTGTGGTTTTGATTTGCATTTCTCTGATGGCCAGAGATGATGATCATTTTTTCATGTGTCTGTTGGCTGCACAAATGTCTTCTTTTGAGAAGTGTCTGTTCATATCCTTTGCCCACTTTTTGATGGGGTCGTTTGTTTTTTTCTTGTAAATTTGTTTAAGTTCTTTGTAGATTCTGAATATTAGCCCTTTGTCAGATAAGTAGATTGCAAAAATGTTCTCCCATTCTGTAGGTTGCCTGTTCACTCTGATGGGTAGTTTCTTTTGCTGTGCAGAAGCTCTTTAATTAGATCCCATTTGTCAATTTTGGCTTTTGTTGCCGTTGCTTTTGGTGTTTTAGACATGAAGTCCTTGCCCATGCCTATGTCCTGAATGGTATTACCTAGGTTTTCTTCTAGGGTTTTTATGGTTTTAAGTCTAACATTTAAGTGTGTAATCTGTCTTGAATTAATTTTTGTATAAGGTGTAAGGAAGGGATCCAGTTTCAGCTTTCTACTTATGGCTAGCCAATTTTCCCTGCACCATTTATTAAATAGGGAATCCTTTCCCCATTTCTTGTTTTTGTCAGATTTATCAAAGATCAGATGGTTGTAGATGTGTGGTATTAATTCTGAGGGCTCTGTTCTGTTCCATTGGTCTATATCTCTGTTTGGTACCAGTACCATGCTGTTGTGGTTACTGTAGGCTTTAGCATAATTTGAAGTAAGGTAGCGTGATGCCTCCAGCTTTGTTCTTTGGCTTAGGATTGTCATGGCAATGCGAGCTCTTTTTTGGTTCCATATGAACTTTAAAGTAGTTTTTTCCAGTACTGTGAAGATAAGTCATTGGTTGCTTGATGGGAATGGCACTGAATCTATAAATTACCTTGGGCATTATGGCTATTTTCACGATATTGATTCTTTCTATCCATCAGCATGGAGTGTTCTTCCATTATTTTGTGTCTTCTTTTATTCCGTTGAGCAGTGGTTTGTAGTTCTCCTTGAAGAGGTCCTTCACATCCCTTGTAAGGTGGATTCCTAGGTATTTATTATCTTCAAAACAATTGTGAGTGGGAGTTCACTCATGATTCGGCTGTCTGTTATTGGTATATAAGAATGCTTGTGATTTTTGCACATTGATTTTGTATCCTGAGACTTTGCTGAAGTTGCTTACCAGCTTAAGGAGATTTTGGGCTGAGATGATGGGGTTTTCTAAATATACAATCATGTTATCTACAAACAGGGACAATTTGACTTCGTCTTTTCCTAATTGAACACCCCTTATTTCTTTCTCCTGCATGATTGCCCTGCCCAGAACTTCCAACACTATGTTGAATAGCAGTGGTGAGAGAGGGCATCCCTCTCTTGTGTCAGTTTTCAAAGGGAATGCTTCCAGTTTTTGTCCATTCAGTATGATATTAGCTGTGGGTTTGTCATAAATAACTCTTATTATTTTGAGATACATCCCATCAATACCTAATTGATTGAGCGTTTTTAGCATGAAGGGCTGTTGAATTTTGTCAAAGGCCTTTTCTTCATCTATTGAGATAATCATGTGGTTCTTGTCTTTGGTTCTGTTTATGTGTTGGATTACGTTTATTGATTTGCATATGTTGAACCAGCCTTGCATCCCAGGGATGAAGCCCACTTGATCATGGTGGATAAACTTTTTGATGTGCTGCTGGATTCGTTTTGCCAGTATTTTATTGGGGATTTTTGCATCGATGTTCATCAGGGATATTGGTCTAAAATTCTCTTTTTTTGTTGTATCTCTGCCAGGCTTTGGTATCAGGATGATGTTGGCCTCGTAAAATGAGTTAGGGAGGAATCCCTCTTTTTCTATTGATCGGAATAGTTTCCAAAGGAATGGTACCATCTCCTCCTTGTACCTCTGGTAGAATTGGGCTGTGAATCCCTCTGGTCCTGAACTTTTTCTGATTGGTAGGCTTTTAATTACTGCATCAATTTCAGAAGTTGTTACTGGTCTATTCAGGGATTTGACTTCTTCCTGGTTTAGTCTTGGGAGGGTGTTTGTGTTCAGGAATTTATCTATTTCCTCTAGATTTTCTAGTTTATTTGCGTAGAGGTGTTTATAGTATTCTGTGATGGTAGTTTGCTTTTCTGTGGAATCGGTGGTGATATCCCCTTTATCATTTTTTATTGCGTCTATTTGACTCGTCTCTCTTTTCTTTTTTATTAGTCTTGCTAGCGGCCTATCATATTTGTTGATCTTTTCAAAAAACCAGCTCCTGGATTCATTAATTTTTTGAAGGGTTTTTTGTGTCTCTGTCTCCTTCAGTTCTGCTCGGATCTTATTTCTTGCCTTCTGCTAGCTTTTGAATGTGTTTGCTCTTGCTTCTCTAGTTCTTTTAATTGTGATGTAGTGTTTCAATTTTAGATCTTTCCTGCTTTCTCTTGTGGGCACTTAGTGCTACACATTTCCCTCTATACACTGCTTTAAATGTGTCCCAGAGATTCTGGTATGTTGTGTGTTTGTCTCATTGGTTTCAAAGAACATCTTTATTTCTGCCTTCATTTCGTTATGTACCCAGTAGTCATTCAGGAGCAGGTTGTTCAGTTTCCTTGTAGTTGGGCGATTTTCATTGAGTTTCTTAATCCTGAGTTCTAGTTTGATGCACTGTGGTCTGAGAGACAGTTTGTTATAATTTCTGTTCTTTTACATTTGCTGAGGAGTGCTTTACTTCCAACTATGTGATCAATTTTGGAATAAGTGTGATGTGGTGCTGAGACTGAGTCTTGCTCTGTTTCCCAGGCTGGAGTGCAGTGGCATGATCATGGCTCACTGCAACCTCCGCCTTCAGGGTTCAAGTGATTCATCTACCTCAGCCTCCTGACTAGCTGCACTACAGGCACCCGCCACCACACCCAGCTAATTTTTGTATTTTTGGTAGAGACAGTGTTTTGCCATGTTGGCCAAGCTGGTCGCAAACCCCTGACTTCAGGTGATCTACCTGCCCCGGCCTCTCAAAGTGCGTGAGCCACTGCACCCAACCAGAATCTGTTTCTTTAATGGTTATAGTTCTATTGAAGTTTTAAATTTATTAATCTTTTTAAAGTTATATTTTTACAAAAATTGTCCATCTGTCTGTATTTTCAAGTTTATTGGCATAATGTTGTTCTAGCACTCTTTGTCTTCATAACTTATAATTATGTTTTTTTAAAGTTCTTAGTGTTTATCTGTGCCTGTTTTTTTCTTATTATCCTTGACAAAGATCTATTTTGCAAATAATCATCTTTTATTTTGTCACTTCTCCCTATTGGATTTTCATCATGTCCATCTGTAACCTTTCTTTGGGATTACTCTATTGTCTTCTACTATATTGAGTAGATACTTAGATCATTTGCTCTTATTTTCTAAAAGCTACAATGTTTCCTCTTGAGTTTCACTTTAGTTGTATTCCATGATTTTTAATACATGATATTGGTAATCATTATTCATTATAAATGCTTCTTAATGTATTTTCCTTTGACTTCTGAGTTATTTGGAAGTTATTTGTAAATAAAAGAATGAATACAAGTATACTGTTTAAAAGTTGCCACTAAATAATGTTATTATAAATAACTTGTTGAAATATTACCCATCTGTAAGTAGACGGTCGTGTTAATAATTTAAATTCAGAATTTAAGTCTTTGTTGTCAGTTTGTTATTTGTGTCATTTCTGTCTACAGTGGAAAATAGTGAAAACGTAGCTAGGATAAAATACTTCTGTGTTCTGTGAGCATTATGTTTTGAATATATAGGATTAAAATTTTTTTTTTTACATATTCATTTTTGATTTAATTGAAGTATGGTCAGAGAACTTGGTATGTATGGTTATTCTGTGGAACTTCTAAAGACTTGAGCTCACATGATTGTTGTGTTTGTGCTTGTGTCTGTACATGTATGCATATGTGTGAATGTTCTATATATGCTTGAAAATAGCTTGTATTATTTACTTGTGTGGTATAGGTATTCTCTTGGTTTTTTAGTTCAGTGGCTTTCAACCATTTGTGAATGTACCTTCTAAAAATATCTTTTAAGAAATTATGTATGCACTCACATTTTAAGTTGACATTAAAAATCTTTCATTGTAAATTAAAATAGCGCAAAGGATATAATTATTAGTGTATTGTGTAAAACTTGACACATTGTTCTTTTAAGAGTATTCATGACTTCTAAATATTTTTGTAATTTGATACCTATTAATTAAAACAACTCCCTCCCCACAACCACATACAAGCATGGATTTTTATTATACCTCCAGTTCAGGGAAACTTGAAAATTTGAACCAACCTTTCTGCAGAGGACAACTGAAAAAACAGATGAAATTAAAAAAAAAATATCTGCTTGAAAGAGTCTCAGCAGTTATATTTTAAAATATTGACATACCTCAGAGACATTGTGGGTTTGGTTCCAGACTATCGCAGTAAAGCAAATATTGCAATAAAGCAAATCACATGAAGTTTTAGGTTTCCCAGTGCAAATAAAAGTTATGTTTAAATTATTCTGTAGTCTGTTAAGTATGCAATAACATTATGTCCAAAAAAGTACATACCTTAATTGAAAAATACTTTATTGTCATAAAGCACTCACAATCATCCGAGCCTTCAGTGAGTCGTAATCTTTTTGTTGGTGGAGAGTCTTGCCTTGATGTTGATGGCTACTGACTGACCAGGATGGTGACTGCTAGAGGTTGGGTGGCTATGGCAATTTCTTAAAATGAGACAATGAAGGTTGCTGCATCAATGGACTCTTCCTTTCATGAAAGATGTCTCTGTAGTATGCAATGCTATTTGATAGCATTTTACCTGCAATAGAACTTCTTTGAAAATGGGAAATTGATTCACTCAAACCCTGCCACTGCTTTGACTAAGCTGATATAATATTATAAATCTTTTGTTGTCATTTCAACAATATTCACAGCATCTTCACCAGGAATAGATTCCATCTCAAGAAACCACTTTATTTGCTCATCCATAAAAAGCAATTCCTTATCTGTCCAAGTTTTATCACGAGATTACAGCAATTCAGTCACGTCTTCAAGCTCCACTTCTAATTTTAGTTCTCTTGCTACTTCTACCACATCTGCAGTGACTTCCTCCACTGAAGATTAAATCCGTCAGAGATCCACGAGAGTCAGAATCAGCTTCTTTCAAACTCCTGTTAATGCTGACATTTTGACCTCTTCTCATGAACTACAAATGTTTTTCATGACGTCTAGAATGGTGAATTCGTTCCATAAGTTTTTTTATTTACTTTGCTTAGATCCGTGAGAGGAAACACTGTGACAGCCATAACCTTACAAAATGTGTTTCCCAAATACTAAGATTTGAAAGTCAAATTGCTCCTTGATTCATGGGCTGCAGAATGGATGTTATGTTAGCAGGCATGAAAACAACATGAAATTCAATGTACATCTTCATCAGAGCTCTTGGGTGACCAGGTGTATTGTCAAGGAGTAATAGTACTTTGACAGGAATCTTTTTTTCTGAGCTTTAGGTCTCAACGGTGGCTTAAAATATTCAGTAAACCATGCTGTATACAGATGTGCTGTCTTCTAGATTTTGTCATTCCATTTATAGAGCACAGGCAGGGTAATTGAGCATAGTTCTTAACGCCCATAGATTTTCAGAATGGTCAATAAGCATTGGCTTCAACTAAAAGTCACTTGCTGCATTAGCTCCTCAGCAGAGAGTCATTCAGTTCTTTGAAACTTTGAAGGCAAGCATTGACTTCTCTCTAACTATGAAACTACTCCTAGATGGCATCTTCTTCCAACAGAAGGCTGTTTTGTCTGCACTGAAAATCTATTGTTTATCAGTGATCGTTCTTAGATCTTTGGATAACTTGCTGCATCCTCTCCATCAACACTTGCTGCTTTACCTCTCACTTTTATGTTAGGGACATGGTTTCTTTTTCTTTTTTTTTTAAATTATACTTTAAGTTCTAGGGTACATGTGCACAACGTGCAGGTTTGTTACCTATGTATACATGTGCCATGTTGGTGTGCTGCACCCATTAACTCGTCATTTACATTAGGTATATCTTCTAATTCTATCCCTCCCTCCTACCCCCTCCCCACAATAGGACCCGGTGTGTGATGTTCCCCTTCCTGTGTCCAAGTGATCTCATTGTTCAGTTCCCACCTATGAGTGAGAACATGTGGTGTTTGGTTTTCTGTCCCTGCAATAGTTTGCTGAGAATGATGGTTTCCAGCTGCATCCATGTCCCTACAAAGGACACGAACTCATCCTTTTTTATGGCTGCATAGTATTCCATGGTGTATATGTGCCACATTTTCTTAATACAGTCTGTCACGGATGGACATTTCGGTTGATTCCAAGTCTTTGCTATTGTGAATAGCGTCGCAATAAGCATACGTGTGCATGTGTCTTTGTAGCAGCATGACTTATAATCCTTTGGGTATATACCCAGTAATGGGATGGCCAGGTCAAATGGTATTTCTAGTTCTAGATCCTTGAGGAATTACCACACTGCTTTCCACAATGGTTGAACTAGTTTACAGTCCCACCAATAGTGTAAAAGTGTTCCTGTTTCTCCACATCCTCTCCAGCACCTGTTGTTTCCAGATTTTTTTAATGATTGCCATTCTAACTGGTGTGAGATGGTATCTCATTGTGGTTTTGATTTGTATTTCTCTGATGGCGAGTGATGATGAGCATTTTTTCATGTGTCTGTTGGCTGTATGAATGTCTTCTTTTGAGAAGTGTCTGTTCATATCCTTTGCCCACTTTTTGATGGGGTTGTTTGTTTTTTTCTTGTAAATTTGTTTGAGTTCTTTGTAGATTCTGGATATTAGCCCTTTGTCAGATAAGTAGATTGCAAAAATGTTCTCCCATTCTGTAGGTTGCCTGTTCACTCTGATGGTAGTTTCTTTTGCTGTGCAGAAGCTCTTTAGTTTAATTAGATCCCATTTGTCAATTTTGGTTTTTGTTGCCGTTGCTTTTGGTGTTTCAGACATGAAGTGCTTGCCCATGCCTATGTCCTGAATGGTATTACCTAGGTTTTCTTCTAGGGTTTTTATGGTTTTAGGTCTAACATTTAAGTCTCTAATCCATCTTGTTTAATTTTCGTATAAGGAGTAAGGAAAGGATCCATTTCAGCTTTCTACTTCTGGCTAGCCAATTCTCCCTGCACCATTTATTAAATAGGGAATCCTTCCCCTATTTCTTGTTTTTGTCAGGTTTGTCAAAGATCAGGTGGCTGTAGATGTGTGGTATTATTTTTGAGGGTTCTGTTCTGTTCCATTGGTCTATGTCTCTGTTTTGGTACCAGTACCCTGCTGTTTTGGTTACTGTAGCCTTGTTAGTATAGTTTGAAGTCAGGTAGTGTGATGCCTCCAGCTTTGTTCTTTTGGCTTAGGATCGTCTTGGCAATGTGGGGTCTTTTTGGTTCCATATGAACTTTAAAGCAGTTTTTTCCAATTCTGTGAAAAAAGTCATTGGTAGCTTAATGGGGATGGTATTGAATCTATAAATTACCTTGGGCAGTATGGCCATTTTCACAATATTGATTCTTCCTATCCATGAGCATGGTATGTTCTTCCATTTGTTTGTGTCCTCTTTTATTTCACTGAGCAGTGGTTTGTAGTTCTCCTTGAAGAGGTCCTTTACATCCCTTGTAAGGTGGATTCCTAGATATTTTATTCTATTTGAAGCTATTGTGAATGGGAGTTTACTCATGATTTGGCTCTCTGTTTATCTGTTACTGGTATATAAGAATGCTTGTGATTTTTGTACACTGATTTTGTATCCTGAGACTTTGCTGAAGTTTCTTATCAGCTTAAGGAGATTTTGGGCTGAGACAATGGGGTTTTCTAAATATACAATCATGTCATCTGCAAACAGGGACAATTCGACTTCTTCTTTTCCTAACTGAATACCCTTTATTTCTCTTGCCTGACTGCCCTAGCCAGAACTTCCAACACTATGTTGAATGGGAATGGTGAGAGAGGGCATCCATGTCTTGTGCCAGTTTTCAAAGGGAATGCTTCCAGTTTTTGCCCATTCAGTATGATATTGGCTGTGGGTCTGTCATAAATAGCTCTTATTATTTTGAGATACGTTCCATCAATACCGAATTTATTGAGAGTTTTTAGCATGAAGGGCTGTTGAATTTTGTCAAAGGCCTTTTCTTCATCTATTGAGATAATCATGTGGTTCTTGTCTTTGGTTCTGTTTATGTGTTGGATTACGTTTATTGATTTGCATATGTTGAACCAGCCTTGCATCCCAGGGATGAAGCCCACTTGATCATGGTGGATAAACTTTTTGATGTGCTGCTGGATTCGGTTTGCCAGTATTTTATTGAGGATTTTTGCATCGATGTTCATCAGGGATATTGGTCTAAAATTCTCTTTTTTTGTTGTATCTCTGCCAGGCTTTGGTATCAGGATGATGTTGGCCTCGTAAAATTAGTTAGGGAGGATTCCCTCTTTTTCTATTGATTGGAATAGTTTCAGAAGGAATGGCACCAACTCCTCCTTGTACCTCTGGTAGAATTCAGCTGTGTATCTGTCTGGTCCTAGAGTTTTTTTTTGGTTGGTAGGCTATTAATTATTGCCTCAATTTCAGAGTCTGCTATTGGTCTATTCAGGGATTCAACTTCTTCCTGGTTCAGTCTTGGGAGAGTGTAAGTGTCCAGGAAATTATCCATTTCTTCTGGGTTTTCTAGTTTATTTGCATAGAGGTGTTTATAGTATTCTCTGATGGTAGTTTGTATTTCTGTGGGGTTGTTGGTGATATCCCCTTTTATCATTTTTTATTGTGTCTATTTGATTCTTCTCTTTTCTTCTTTATTAGTCATGCTAATGGTCTATCAATTTTGCTGATCTTTTCAAAAAACCAGCTGCTGGATTCATTGATTTTTTTGGAGGGTTTTTTGTGTCTCTGTCTCCTTCAATTCTGCTCTGATCTTAGTTATTTGTTGCCTTCTGCTAGCCTTTGAATGTGTTTGCTCTTTCTTCTCTAGTTTTTTTAATTGTGATGCTAGGGTGTCAATTTTAGATCTTTCCTGCTTTCTCTTGTGGGCATTTAGTGCTATAAATTTCCCTCTACACACTGCTTTAAATGTGTCCCAGAGATTCTGGTATGTTGTATCTTTGTTCTCATTGGTTTCAAAGAACATCTTTATTTCTGCCTTCATTTCATTATGTACCCAGTAGTCATTCAGGAGCAGGTTGTTCAGTTTCCATGTAGTTGAGCGGTTTTGATTGAGTTTCTTAGTCCTGAGTTCTAGTTTGATTGCACTATGGTCTGAGAGACATTTTGTTATAATTTGTGTTTATTTACATTTGCTGAGGAGTGCTTCACTTCCAACTATGTGGTCAATTTTGGAATAAGTGTGATGTGGTACTGAGAAGAATATATATTCTGTTGATTTGGGGTGGAGAGTTCTGTAGATGTCTATTAGGTCTGCTTGGTGGAGAGTTGAGTTCAATTCCTGGATATCCTTGTTAACTTTCTGTCTCGTTGATCGTCTAATGTTGACAGTAGGGTGTTAAAGTCTCCCATTATTATTGTATGGGAGTCTAAGTCTCTTTGTAAGTCTCTAAGGACTTGCTTTATGAATCTGGGTGCTCCTGTATTGGGTGCATATATATTTAGGATAGTTAGCTCTTCCTGATGAATTGATCCCTTTATCATTATATGATGGCCTTCGTTGTCTGTTTTGATCTTTGATGGTTTAAAGTCTGTTTTATTAGACACTACTATTGCAACCCTTGCTTTTTTTGTTTTCCATTTGCTTGGTAGATCTTCCTCCATCCTTTTATTTTGAGCCTATGTGTGCCTCTGCATGTGAGATGGGTCTCCTGAATACAGCAAACTGATGGGTCTTGACTTTATCCATTTTGCCAGTCTGTTTTTTAACTGGACCATTTAGTCCATTTACATTTAAGGTTAATATTGTTATGTGTGAACTTGATCCTGTCATTATGATATTAGCTGGTTATTTTGCTTGTTAGTTGATGCAGTTTCTTCCTAGCATCGATGGACTTTACACTTTGGCAGGTACCAATGACTGGTACCTGTTGTTCCTTTCCATGTTTATTGCTTCCTTCAGGACCTCTTGTAGGGCAGGCCTCTCTAAGCGTTTGCTTGTCTTATTTCTCCTTCACTTATGAAACTTAGTTTGGCTGGATATGAAATTCTGGGTTGAAAATTCTTTTCTTTAAGAATGTTGAATATCGGCCCCCACTCTTTTCTGGCTTGTAGAGTTTCTGCCGAGAGATGTGCTGTTAGTCTAATGAGCTTCCCTTTGTGGGTACTTCGACCTTTCTCTCTGGCTGCCCTTAAGATTTTTTTCCTTCATTTCAACTTTGGTGAATCTGACAATTATGTGTCTTGGAGTTGCTCTTCTTGAGGAGTATCTTTTTGGCGTTCTCTGTATTTCCTGAATTTGAATGTTAGCCTGCCTTACTAGGTTGGGGACGTTCTCATGGACGATATCCTGCAGAGTGTTTTCCAACTTGTTTCCATTTTCCCTGTCACTTTCAGGCACACCAATCAGATGTAGATTTGGTCTTTTCACATAATCCCATATTTCTTGGAGGCTTTGTTCATTTCTTTTTACTCTTTTTTCTCTTGACTTCTTGCTTCATTTCATTCATTTGATCTTCAATCGCTGATACTCTTTCTTCTAGTTGATCGAGCCAGTTACTGAAGCTTGTGCATTTGTCACATAGTTCTCATGTTATGATTTTCATCTCTGTCAGCTCTTTTAAGGACTTTTCTACATTGGTTATTTTAGTTAGCCATTCGTGAAATCCTTTTTCAAGGTTTTTAGTTTCTTTGCGCTGGTTATGTAGTTCCTCCTTTAGCTCTGAGAAGTTTGATCGACTGAAGCCTTCTTCTCTCAACTCGTCAAAGTCATTCTTCGTGCAGCTTTGTTCCATTGCTGGCAATGAGCTGCGTTCCTTTGGAGGGGGAGATGTGCTCTGATTTTTTGAATTTCCAGCTTTTCTGCACTGCTTTTTCCCCATCTTTATGGTTTTCTCTGCCTTTGGTCTTTGATGATGGTGATGTACTGATGGGGTTTTGGTATGGGTGTCCTTTCTGTTTGTTAGTTTTCCTTCTAACAGTCAGGACTCTCAGCTGCAGGTCTGCTGGAGTTTGCTTGAGGTCCACTCCCGACCCTGTGTTCCTGGGTTTCAGCAGCGGAGGCTGCAGAAGATAGAATATTGCTGAACAACGAGTGTTGCTGTCTGATTATTGCTCTGGAAGTTTCGTCTCAGGGGTGTACCCAGCCGTGTGATGTGTGAGGTGTCGGTCTGCACCTAGTGGGGGATGTCACCCAGTTAGGCTACTCAGGGGTCAGGGACCCACTTGAGCAGGCAGTCTGTCCATTCTCAGATCTCAACCTCTGTGCTGGGAGAACCACTGCTCTCTTCAAAGCTGTCAGACAGGGACATTTACCTCTGCCGAGGTTTCTGCTGCTTTTTGTTTAGCTATGCCCTGTCCCCAGAGGTGGAGTCTACAGAGGCAGGCAGGCCTCCTTGAGCTGTGGTGGGCTCCACCGAATTCGAGCTTCCCAGTGGCTTTGTTTACCTACTTAAGCCTCAGCAATGGCGGGCGCCCCTCCCCCAGCTTCGCTGCCACCTTGCAGTTAGATCTCAGACTGCTGTGGTAGCAATGAGGGAGGCTCCGTGGGCTTGGGACCCTCTGGGCCAGGTGCGGGATATAATCTCCTAGTATGCCGTTTGCTAAGACCCTTGGTAAAGCGCAATATTAGGTGAGCGTTACCCGATTTTCCAGGTGTTGTGTGTCTCAATTTCCTTTGGCTAGGAAAAGGAATTTCCTTCCCTCTTGCGCTTCCCAGGTGAGGCGATGCCTCGCCCTGCTTCAGCTCTTGCTGGTTGGGCTGCACTCCAACCAGCGGATCAGCACCAACTGTCCGACCCGCCCCAGTGAGATAAACCTGGTACTTCAGTTGAAAATGCAGAAATCACCCATCTTCTGTGTCGCTCATGCTGGGAGCTGGAGGCTGGAGCTGTTTCTATTCGGCCATCTTGGGTGCGCCCCCTCGGTTTTTTTTTCTTAAACTTCATGAACCAACCTCTGCTACCTTCCTACTTTTCTTCTGCAGTTTCCTCACCCCTCTCAGCCTTCACAGATTTGAAGACAATTAGGGCCTTGCTCTGGTTTAGGGTTTGACTTCAGGGAATATTGTGGCTGGTTTGATCTTCTATCTAGACCACTCAAACTTTTGTCACATCATCAATAAGGCTGTTTTGCTCTCATCATTTATGTATTTACTGCAGTAGCACTTTTAATTTCATTCAGAAACCTTTTCTTTGCATTCAGAACTTAATTGACTGTTGCAGGAGGCCTGGCTTTTAGTCTATCTTGGCATTTGATATACCTTCCTCACTTAGTTTAATCATTTGTAGCTTTTGATTTAGAGTGAGAGATATGAAACTCTTCAATATATGAAACTCCTCCTTTCACTTGAATGCCTAGAGGCCATTGTAGGATTATTAATTGGCCTATTTTCCATACAGTTGTATCTCAGGGAATAGAGAGGCCTAAGGAGAGGGAGAGAGACAGGAGTGGCTATTGCTGGAGCAGTCAGAACACACACAGCATTTATTGCTTATGTTTGTCATCTTATATGGGCACGGTTCATGGCGGCCCCAAACGATTACAATTGTAATGTCGAAGATCACCGATCACAGATCATCATAACTGATATAATAATAATGAAAAAGTTTGAAATATTGCAAGAATTAGCAAAATGTGTCATAGAGACACAAAGTGAGCACACGCTGTTGGAAAAATGGTGCTGACAGACCTACCAGATTCACAGTTGCTGTAAATCCTTATTTTGTAAAGAAAAAAACCCCACAATATCTGCAAAGTACAATAATGCAGAGTGCACTAAAACGAAGTATGTTTGTATAAAAAAAGATTGTGATTAATAATTCAGTTGTAGGGAGTGGAATATCAAAAGATTTCGACTGCTACTGCATTTCATTCTGATTTTAAGAGTTGTTACTTTAGCCTCATTACAAATTATAGGTGCTATGTAAATGTTCTGTTGTGTATCTTTAATAATTCCTTTCTCTGCTTCTTTTCTAGGTATCACACCTGTGTATCATAATATGTTTGCTTTAATGAGTGAAACAGAAAGGATCTGGTATCCACCCAACCATGTCTTCCATATAGATGAGTCAACCAGGCATAATGTACTCTACAGAATAAGGTACTTTCTTCAGTAAAGTAACTTACTTAGTGCTGAAAGGCAAAATGGGAGAAATTATCAAATATTTTTAAATTGCAAGGTAGTTAATACCAGAGACCTGAACGAATTAGTTAGCACTCATTTTAAGATTTCATTTAAGATTCTGTTTCTCCATCAGAGAAACTGTTCATACATGTTGTTTAAGTAGAATAGTCTGAGAATAAAGCTGTTTTGGTGGGATGCCACTTAACTCCTTATGATTATAATTAAATAAGTAAAAAAAAAAATCAGAATGGGCTTTATTAACAAAATCCTAAATGTTTGGGATATTGCTGGTTTGTGCAATAAAATTCAATTTCACATCTTATCTTTATAAAGAACTTTTTAAAAAGTTGTTGTGAAGAAAAGAGACTTTTCCCAGTGTGTATTTGCAGCTTCAAATTGTAAGTTAATTTATATAATTTATGGTAATGTGTAATGCCTATTTAGAGAAATCTAATAGTATTTTTTTACTCGAAAGGATGAAACAAAGATATGTTTGATTTGTGTCTCATAAATACCTGTGATTTTTCTAAGCATTTATATATATATACACACACACACACACACACACACACACACACACACACACACACATAAAATTCATCATAACTTAAGGAGGTATTAAGATTTCCACATTAAAGATAAAGAATTTAGAGCACTGAGAAACAATATTACTCAAATTTATTCATGGTCACACAGCTAGGAATTGGGAGTGAGGTTCAAATCCAAGCCTAGTTTGCTTCATAAGCTTGCCTCTTAACCACCTCATGTGTACTTCATTAAAGAGATAATGTATATATAGTATTTATTATTGTGCCTATCACTTCGTGCTCTCTCAGTAAATTTTAGTATTGTTTTGCTTCTTTCCCTTCCTCTATTCTATATACAAATATGCAATTGGATGTGTTTGCATTTACTGATATCTAATGTATAATTTGCACTGAGTTCAAAAAATTATTTTTGAAATAGTTATTGAAAAGACAGTGAAAAAATCAATAAATGTTCAAATAAATAATAGATGTACAAAAATCAATAGCATTATTATATGCAAGCAACCACTTATATAATAGATAAAGAAGATCCTATTCAATATAGTTACAAAAACCCTTAACTAACCAGGAATGGTTTTAATAAGAGAAAACACAAGACGGTATAGGAAAATTAGAAACTTATTTGAAGAATATGAAGAATTAGGACATAATACTGGAATGGGCAGATGGAATATGACAAAGATCAATTTCTCTTACACTATGTGCTTAGCTCTAAGCCAATTAAAATCCTAAAAAAGGCATTTTAGGGAATTGGACACATTACTATGTTAATTTAGAATTATTAAGATAGCCATGAGAAAGAAGACTTATCTGGGAATTGTAAAATATTTTGTCCCAGGAGATATTTTCACATTATATGAAACTACAAAATGGTATCTATTATTTTATTTTTTTTATTTTTTATTTTTTTGAGACGGAGTCTCGCTCTGCCGCCCAGGCTGGAGTGCAATGGCCGGATCTCAGCTCACTGCAAGCTCCGCCTCCCGGGTTCACGCCATTCTCCTGCCTCAGCCTCCCGAGTAGTTGGGACTACAGGCGCCCACCACCGCGCCCGGCTAGTTTTTTGTATTTTTTAGTAGAGACGGGGTTTCACCGTGTCAGCCAGGATGGTCTCGATCTCCTGACCTCGTGATCCGCCCGTCTCGGCCTCCCAAAGTGCTGGGATTACAGGCTTGAGCCACCACGCCCGGCCTGGTATCTATTATTAAAGCCACATAATTAAATTCAGAATCATAACCTAAATAATGAGAATGTTGGGGCCAGTATATCTTGAAAGTACTCCTTCATACATATAGAAACATAATATATGAAGAAATCTTTTCACGTTAATGTGAAAGGGAGAGATTAGTCAATAAATGGGGATGGGATAGTTGATTAGCTGTTTGAAAAATTTTAGCTTCTTTTTTATAATGTATATCAGATAAATTATAGATTGATTAAAGATCAGATTGATATGTAAATAGAAATGTAAAGAAAATCAAACTATAAAAGTCTGAATTGGAACTGAATTCAGGTCCTTGGGAAAATACCATTTAAGCTGCAAAACAACAGAAGAAATCTTATGGGAATGATTGCAATTGTCGACTATAAAAATTTTCAGATGTCTGAAGGTTTCCTCTTAAAATGAAAAGGCAAACTGTAAAGATTGTTTCAACAAATCAGATAAAAGGTTAGTATTCTTATAAGTATAAAATTAAAAACACAGTATCCATTAAACAATTACTTAATGTACATGAAGAAATAGTGTCACTAGTTATGAGAATAATGCACATAGTTACAACTATTTGTTGGTCTCATAACTAGTGATGCTGAGAATTTTTTGAAAACGCCATTAATGATTTGTTCTTCTTTTGTTGAATATTTCTTCATGTACGTTAAGTAATTGTTTAATGGATAGTGTTTTTAATGCCAACAAATTAGAGGATCAAGATGAAATGGACAAATTCCTAGAAAGACACAAGTTATGGGAACTGCTAAAAGAAAGAACAGAAAGTTTGAATAGGTCTATGACAAGTAAAGATATCAAATTAGTAATTTTTATAAAAGCCCAGGCCCAAGTGGCTTCACTTGTGAATTCTGTCACACATTAAAAGAATTATTACCAGTTATTCACAAAAAATAGCAAAGGAAGGAGGATTTCCCAACTATTTCTGTGAGTTCAGTATTACCCTGATAACAAATTCAGACGAAGATGTCTAGAAGAAAAGAAAACTACAGACCAATGTTGTAGGTAGAAAATCAACAAAATACTCGCAAATTGAATCCAGCAATACAGCTTGAATATGTCTTATCTGAAATGCTTGCGACCAGAAATGTTTTGGATTTTGGATTTTTTTTCAGATTTTCATAATATTTGCAGAGTATACACTGGTTGAACATACCTAATTTAAAAATCTAAAGTCTGAAATGCTCTAATGAATATTTCTTTTGCACATCAGGTTAGTGCTCTAAAGGTTTTGGATTTTGGAGCATTTCAGGTTTCAGATTTTCAGATTAGGAATGCTCAGTGTGTTTACAAAAATATTAAATACCATGACCAGGTGGGATTTATCCCAGGAAATACAAGGTTAGTGCAACTTCCAAAAATCAATCAGTGTACTATACCACATCAATAGAATAAATGACCAGAACCACATGATCATCCCAATAGACACAGAAAAAGTATTTGATAAAATCCAGCATCCCATCATTATAAAAAATCTCAACACAACAGGAATGGCAAGGAACTTCCTCAATTTGTTCAAGGGCATCTATAAAAAAATCCAAAAGTAATGTCGTACTTAATGGTGAAAGACTGAATGCCTTCTCTCTATGATCAGGAATGAGATGAGGATAGCTACTCTTACCACTTTGATTTAACACTATACTGTAGATTCAGGGTAGGGAAATAAGAAAAAGAAATAAAAGGGATTTATATTGGAAAATAAGAAGTAAAACTGTAGTCATCCCGCTGTATCCATGGGTTTCACATCCATGGATTAAACCAACTGCAGATTGAAAATATATGGAAAAAAAGTTGTGCTTGTACTGAACATGTACAGACTTTTTCTTGTCATTATTCCTTAAAGAATACAGTATAAATTATTTACATAACATTTACATTGTATTAGATATTATAAGTAGTCTAGAGATTTTAAAGTATACTGAAGTATGTGCACAGGTTGTATGCAAATAGTATATCAGGAACATGAGTATTTGCAGATTTTGGTATGTGTGGGAAGTTCTGGAACTAGTACTGCATAGATACCAAAGGATGATTGTGTAGTCACAGATTACATGACCTTGCATATTAAAAATCCCAAGGAATTAATAAAAAACTATTAGAACTAATAAATGAGCTCAGGTCAGTTGCAGAATAGAAGATCAATATATAAAAATCAGTTGTATTTCTATACACAGACGAACAATCCAAAAATGAAATTTAAAAAATTTCATTAACAATAGCATAACAAATTTTTAGGAATAAACTTAACAAAAAGTGTAAAATGTATACACTGAGAAATATAAAACATTATTGAATGAAATTAAGGAAACACCTAAATAAATGGAAAGATATCTTATAGAGGACTTCATATTTTTAATATGGCAATACTCCTTAATTGATCTGTATGTTCAGTGCAATTCCTACTGAAATCCTAGCTTTCTTTATTGCAGAAATTGACAAGTTAATCATAAATTTATATAAAAGCAAAGGGACTTAGCATAGCTAAAACAGTCTTGAAAAAGAACAAAGTTTGAAGACTTTACTTCCTAATTTCAAAATTTATTACAAAACTACAGTAATCAAGACAATGTAGTACTAACTTAAGGATGAATATACAGATTAATGGAAAGGAATTGACAGTCTCAATATAATTTCTCACATTGATGGTAACTGATTTTTGATCAGGGTGCCAAGACAATTCATGGGCAAAGAATAGTCTTTTTAAATAATAGTGCTGGGACAACTGGATATCCACATGTAAAATAATGAAGTAAGACATCTACTTCACACTATATACAAAAAAAAAAAAAAAAAAAAAAAGCTTAAAGTGGATCATAGGCCTATATATAAGAGCTAAACTTATTAAAACTCCAAGAAGAAACACAAGTCTTTGTGTACTTAGATTAGGCAGTGGTTTCTTAGATATGACACCAAAAGCTCAAGTGACAAGAAAAATAGTTAAGTTAGACTTTATCAAAGTTAAAAACATTTGTGCGTCAAAGAACACTATCAAAAATGTGAAAAGACAACCCACAAAATGGAAGAAAATGTTTGGGAATCATACATTCTGTTAACTGTCTTATCTCCAGAATATAAAAGAATTCTTACAGCTCAACAATACAACTTAATCTAAAAAGTAGGCAAGGGACTTGAATAGACATTTTTCCAAATAAGACATACAAATGGCCAATAAGCATGTAAAAAGATGCCCAACAGGCGGGCCCCAGAGCGGGCTCAGGGGAGTGTGGCATGCCAGGCGCCTCCCGCCCGGAACATACGGAGGCTGGCCCAGGCGGCACAGGAGCTGGAGCAGGGCCCCAGTGGGCGTCCGAGCCCAAGCGGAAGTGGGAGAAGGGCTGGAGCGGGGATCCGCGCCGCGCTGCTGAAGCCTGGCCGGCCGCCCAGACACTGCCTGCGGCCCGGCCATGGCAGAGCCAAGGAAAGGATCTCTATACAAACAAATACGTGCTGTCAAATTGGAGCTGATGAAGTCCCGGGCCCCACAGCTGCACCTGGGGTACTGGTTCTACAGGCGGCTCAGTGCCACTGAGGGCGCCCCTCAGGTCTACTACCTACTACTTCGGCCTGTGCTGGAAGTACAACACTATGGTGCTGGAGCTGCTGGGGCCCAGCCTGAAGGACCTGTTCAACCTTCACGCTGAAGACAGTGCTCCCGATTGCCATCCAGCTGATCGCACGCATGGAGTATGTGCACACCAAGAGCCTCATTTACCAGGACGTGAAGTCCGAGAACTTCGTGGTGTGGCGCCCGGGGACCAAGCGGCAGCTCGCCATCCACATTATCAACTTCGGGCTGGCCAAGGGGTACATTGGCCTTGAGACCAAGAAGCACATCCCGTACCGTGAGCACAAGAGCTTGACAGGCAGGGCGCGCTACATGAACATCAACATGCAGCTGGGCAAGGAGCAGAGCCACTGCAGTGACCTGGAGGTGCTGGGCCACATGTTCATGTACTTCCTGTGCTGCAGCCTCCCCTGGCAGGGGCTCAAGGCCGACACGATCATGAGCGGTACAGAATATCGGGAACACCAAGCGCACCACGCCCATCGAAGTGCTCTGCTAGAACTTTCCAGAGGAGATGGCCACATACCTGCACTACGTGCGGCGCCTGGACTTCGAGAAACCCGACTGTGACTACCTGTGGACCTCTCCACCGACCTCTTTGACCGAAGCGGCTTTGTGTTCGACTTTGAGTACCACTGGCCCAGGAAGCCCTTGGCGACCCCCATCGGCACCGTCCACACCAACCAACTCTCCCAGCCTCAGCTTTGGGACAAAGATCAGCCACACAGCAAAAACCAGGTGCTGACCTCCACCAATGGGGAGCTGAATGTGGACGACCCCATGGCCGGCCAGTCCCGCGCTTATTACGGCGCCTGCAGAGATGGAGGTGGGCGATGAAACCAAATGCTGCTGTTTCTTCCCCTTGAATCTTCTCCGTGCAGCCCCTTGGGGCGTGAGCTTGTGTGAGGCCCTTGGGGCCCACCCACAGCAGCCCAGGGCCAGACTCTGGCTGGAAGCCGGGACGCAGACTTAAGGGCCTGCGCCTGTCTTGGCCGGTGGCCCCATCCCGTAGACGAGGGGTCACTTCCTTAACATAAAACTGGCCAAAATTTCTATACCTGTGTCTAGTCCGCCCCTCCAAGAGCATTAACTATTTAAAACCAGGAAAAAAGTTGGGGGGGAAGACCCCTTCTACCCCCAACCCTGCCCCTCCATTTCTTTGCTGAAGTGAGTAGTGCGATCCTGGAGGCCCTCAGGGCTGAGGCCTGGCTCTGGCCCCGGCCCCGGCCCCGCCATCCTCCCCTGTTAGCTTCATAAAGTCTAGCTTCTCTCCCTCGATCCAAAGGCCGTTTTCTGGAGGGGAGGGCAGGCCTGGCCTGGAGTGGTGCTGTGGGGCCATCTTGCCCAGGCCCACCTGGGAGGTACACAGGCATTGCTGCCAGGGGTGAGGCTGTGCCCCAGGCTCCCCCAGAACTAAACGGGAAGGGAGGGGTGGGGCCGCGGCTGAAGCCAGCTCCGCACCCAAAATGCTGCACCAAAGCTCAAGCGCCGCAGTCACGGCCACTGCAGCCTTTCCCAGCCTCGTCCCGGCGAGGGGCAGGTGGGCCCTGCTAGGAGGGTGCTTCTCGAGGCACCTGTTCCCGGAGGCTGTGCTCCGACCCTCAGAACCTGAGGTGGGTGGGCCGGCTGGCGTCTCCCTGCTCGGCCCCTGGGCTCTGCTGCATGGGGGCGCGCGGGCAGGGGGCTTCCTGTCTCTGTGCTCTGCCACCCGGCAAGCAGCCGCAGACAAAATGCCTTAAAGCCCCCGGCTCAGCCCCGTAGGTGTATGTGCAGGGGCCTGGGGGCGGCTCAGGACTGGCTGGCGGTCCCCCAGCGGGTCAGCTTGAGGCCGTGCCCAGGGCGGTGGCCGTGAATCTGGTTTTTGCTTTACCAAGTGTACAGAAATGGCATTTACGTTTCTCTGATGCTCTTTTGAAGCCATACAACTTAGGGGCTTTTTAAAAAGAAAAGAAAAGAAAAATGAACCCCCCCCCCAAAAAAAGATGCCCAACATCATTGGTCATTAGAGAAAAGCCAATCAAAACCACAACGGGATAATCATAGATCTACAAGGATGGCAAAAATCAGAAAGACAAAAATAACAAGTGTTAGAGGATTTGGACTAGTTTGGAAGCCATATATTGCTGTTGGGAATGTAAAGTGGTGCTGCTACTTTGGAAAACAGTTTGGCCATTCCTCAAAAGGATAAACACAGAGTTACCATATGACCCAGCAATTCTACTTCTAGATATATATGCAATAGAAATGAAAACATATATCCACAAAAACTTGTACATGACTCTTCATACCAGCATTATTCACAATAGCAAAATAATAGAAACAGTCCCAAATGTCTGTCCGGCGATGGATACGGAAAAAGTGGTATATTCATACAATGAAATATTAATTTGGCAATAAAAGGGAATCAAGTAATGATACATGCTCTAATGTGGATGAACCCTGAAAACATTATGCTGAGTGAAAGAAGGTAGACAGGCCACATGTTCTAAAATTAGAGTGTGGTGATATTTGTATAATGCTATGAATAAACTAAAAACATTGAATTTTACACTTTAAGTGGGTGGACTTTATGGCATGTGAATTATATCTCAATAAAGGTGTTACTAAAAGACTCAATATAGAGTATTCTTTGTTTCTTTGAAGGACAAGTTTTTAACTTCTATTTCTCCAAAGAAGCAATTATTTGTTTTTATGCCAAATTAGCATTTTCAGATTCTCTAATGGTGTTACTGGATTAAATTATGTTTTTACTTTTTGTTAAGGTTTTATTTCTACATTTTTTGTTTCTTATTGCTTCTACATTTTGTGCACTGAAGGAGGTTGTATATTGATTTTACACTTACATTTCTTGTACTTTCTGCCTATATTAGTGTTATCCACATATCCTTTTGTCTCGAATTTATATTTGATACTGTTAGCTGTGTTTTCTAAGTATGGGATAATACCTTTCAGTATGCTGTAGGTGACTATATATAGATAGTGTGTTTGTATATTAACTGTTTGGAAGCTGACCAAATGTTTTTATTGTCTTGTAGATTTTACTTTCCTCGTTGGTATTGCAGCGGCAGCAACAGAGCCTATCGGCATGGAATATCTCGAGGTGCTGAAGCTCCTCTTCTTGATGACTTTGTCATGTCTTACCTCTTTGCTCAGGTATGATTATACTATCTTACTTGTACATGTATTAAATGATAAATATTTTGCTGTTTAGTAAGTCACTTAATCAGGAAAAACTTCACATATGGGAAAATTGCAGTTCTGTCTTGCACAGCAGGTGCAGAGAAGTAACAAAATTGAGTCTTTTTATCACTAGTTTTTAATCCCATGGTTTATGGATAATAGAATCTCTTTTATAAAGTTTTTTTTGGATTGATCCTTTTGAATTTCTTTTTTTTTTTTTTAGGACTTTAGATCATTTTAAGGGTTTCACAAGGTATAGACTGAGGTTTATTTACAGAATGATTCATATAGGCATATGTGGCTAAAATATTAGTAACATTTCTTTAGGGTTTAAAAAAAATTTTTGGATAATTTCAGGCTTACACAATGGACAATGAACTGTAGAGGAAGTAGGCTACATAAAAAATAAGCTATGATAGTTTGTGTAGCTGTTTATAGGAAGGTGACTGGATGTTGATACTTAGTCTAAGAGCTATATTCAAGTTATTTGTTCACTAATACAGTTATGTCAAATTTTGGTATTGTGTTAGTATTTCATAATGCTTTCTTCTCTAGTACCTTGATTTAAACAGTAATTAAAATATTTTGTCATTAAATAACTTGTTTTTATGTGCTGCTAGACTAGTATGAATAGAAACTAAAGGAAGAAAATATATTAGTGCTCTTGCGTAGAAATATGCACTTGGTATCCCCAAGGTATCAGGAGTTCTAAATCCGATTTGCTAATATTGTAGGACATAAGCCCACAAATCCTCATGGCTCGCATTTCCGAGAAGAAGCCTAGTAAGGCTAGTTCAGTTTATGAACAACAAAAGGAAAAATATTTCTCTATTGGGGTATGAGACCAACAAACTTTATTTTTATTTTGTTAAGAAATATATAATAAAAATGACCATTTTAAGTGTGCAGTTCAGTTGTATTAAATACAAACACATTGTTGTACAACCATCACCACCATCCATCTCCAGAACATTTTTCATATTCCCAAATGGAAATTTCATACCCATTAAATAATAACTCTCTATTTCCCACTCCCAATGGCCTTTCGCAGTCACTATTCTACTTTTGACTATAAATCTGCCTTTTCTAGGTTCCTCATACAAATGGAATTATATAGCATTTGTCCTTTTTTGACTGGCTTATTTCACTTAGCATAATGTCTGCTAGGTTCATCCATGTTGTAGCATGTGCCAGAATTTCTTTCCTTTTTAAGGCTGAACAATATTTCATTGCATATGTGTACTTATTCATCTGTCGATGGATACGTGGGTTGCTGCTGTGAACATGGGTAAACAAATATTTCCTTGAGTCCGTTTTCAGTTCTTTTGGATACATACCCAGAAGTGGAATTGCTGGATCATATGGTAAATTTATAATTTTTTTGAGGAACTGCTACATTGTCTTCTGTAGTGGCTGTACTATTTTTCAGTCCTACCAGCAGTGCACAAGTGTTCCAATTTCTTAACATCCTCAACAATGCTTTGCTTTGTTTGATAATAGCCATCCCTATGGGTATGAGGTGGTATCATTGTGATTTTGATGCATTACTTCTCTAACAACTAGTGATCATGAGCATCTTTTCATATGCTTGTTGGCCATCTGTTTGTCTTCTTTGCAGAGATGTCTCTTGTTGGCCATTTGTTTATCTTCTTTGCAGAGATGTCTATTCAAGTCCTTGGTCCATTTTTAAATCAGGTTGTTTGTTTGTTGTTGTTGTATTGTAGAAATTATTATTCTGGATCTTAACTCCTTATAAGATATATGATTTGTACATAGTTTTTCCCATTCTCTAGGTTGTCTTTTCATTCTGTTACTTGTCTTTTGGTGGACAAAAGTTTTAAATTTGGCTGTATTCTAATTTATCTATTCTTTTTTGTTTCTTATGTTTTTGGTGTCGTATCCAAGAAATCATTGCCAAATCCAATGTTATGAAGCTTTCTTTCTGTTTTCTTGCAAGAGTTTTATCGTTTTAGCTCTTACATTTAGGCCTTGGGTCCATTTTGAGTTAATTTTTGTCTATCGTGTAAGGTAAGGGTCCAACTTCTTTTGCTTGTGAATATCCAGTTTTCCTAGCACCATTTGTTGAAAGACTGTCTTTTCTCCATTGAATGGTCTTGACACCTTTGTTGAAAATCATTTGACCACCAACTTACTTTTTTATACAGCTCCTTTATCTTTATAGCCATTATAAAAAGAGAGGGGGATGGAGAGAGGCTTCTGAGAATAGCCTTTTGAAAATAGGATATGATGAGGTTACAACTTTCTGTTGCTTTTACGGGTATATTATTCACCTGTCCTGCAGAGCTAGTTTATCTTGGGGGCAGGCTAGTTAAGTCCCATTTATAAGCCAAGTTTTCCCAAACTATTCATTCAGCTACTTTAGCCTAACATTAATACTGCAATGTAAATTTCTTAAGCTCAAATTTTGTCTGCTACTCAGATGAGAAGGTTTTCTTTCTTATTTTTTTTGTAGAGATGGAGGTCTTTGATGCCCAGGCTGGCAGGATGATAGCTCACTGCAGCCTTGAATTCCTGGGCTCAAGTGATTGTCTTGCTTTAGCCTCACAGCTTCCCGAGTAGCTAGGTACAGGTGTGTGCCACTATGCCTGGCTAATTTTTTTAGTTTTGTTTTTGTAGAGATGGGGTCTCGCTCTATTGTCCAGGCTGGTTTTAAACTCCTGGCTTCAAATGATCCTCCTACCTCAGCCTCCCAAAGTGCTGGGATTACAGGTGTGAGCCACCACACCTGGCCTGAAATTTTCAGTAGTTTTAATTAAATGAAAATTTTGATGGTACATACTATAATATTTAAGGAATAGTATTATGTTTCGGCATTTGAGACTCTTCTATTTGTAACTTTTCTCTAGTGAATAGTTGATTATGTTTTTAGTATTGCTATCACTAATTTTTCATATATTTATTGTCTTTTGGTCATGAGTTCCACAGAATATCCACATGAGCAGAATTTGTTATCTACCAGTTCTTTTCTTTCTTTTTTTTGAGACAGAGTATCAGGAGAACCTGCTCCCGATGGTTACGTGGGTTCTTTTCTATTTCCTGGGTGTCTTGGCTGGTTTGAGAAATAAAGGGAAAGAGTATAAGAGAGAGAAATTTAAAGCTTGGTGTCCGGGGGAGACATCACATGTTGGCAGGATCCGTGATGTTCCCAGAGCCGTAAAACCAGCAAATTTTTATTAGCGATTTTCAAAAGGGGAGGGAGTGCACAAATAGGGTGTGGGTCACAGAAATCACATACTTTACAAGGTAATAAAATATCACAAAGAAAGTGGAGGCAGGGTGAGATCACAGGACCACAGGATGGGGCGAAATTAAAATTGCTAATGAAGTTTCGTGCACACATTTGTCATTGAGAACATCTTATCAGGAAACAGGGTTTGAGAGCAGACAAACTGTCTGACCAAAATTTATTAGGCGGGAATTTTCCTCGTCCTAATAAGTCTGGGAGCGCTACAGGAGACCGAGGCTTTTTTCATCCCTTCAGCTTGGACCATAAAAGACGGCACACCTTAAGGGGGCCGTCTACAAACCTACCCTCAGGGCACATTCTCTTTCTCAGGGATGTTCCTTGCAGAGAAAAAGAATTCAGCGATATTTCTCCTATTTGCTTTTGAAAGAGGAGAAATATGGCTCTGTTCCGTCCTGCTCACTTGCGGCCAGAAGTCTTATCTCTGGTGTTCCCTGAGCATTGCTGTTATCCTGTTCTTTTTTCAAGATGCCCAGATTTCATATTGTTCAAACACACATGCTCTACAAACAATTTGTGCAGTTGACGCAATCATCACAGGGTCCTGAGGTGACATATATCCTCCTCAGATTATGAAGATGACAGGATTAAGACATTAAAGTAAAGACAGGCATAGGAAATCACAAGGGTATTGACTGGGGAAGTGATAAGTGTCCATGAAATCTTCACAATTTATGTTCAGAGATTAGAGTAAAGACAGGCATAAGAAATTATAAAAGTATTAATTTGGGGAACTAATAAATGTCTATGAAATCTTCACAATTTATGTTCTTCTGCCGCGGCTTCAGCTGGTCCCTCCGTTTGGGGTCTCTGACTTCCCGCAACAAGAGAGTCTCCCACTGTTGCCCGGGCTGGAGGGCAATAGCGTGATCTTGGCTCACTGCAACCTCTGCCTCCTGGGTTCAAGTGATTCTCCTGACTCAGCCTCCCTAGTAGCTGGGATTACAGGTGCCTGCCACTACACCCAGCTAATTTTTTGTATTTTTAGTAGAGACGGGGTTTCACTATGTTGGCCAGGCTGGTCTCGAACTCCTGACCTTGTCATCTGCCCACCTTGGCTTCCCAAAGTGCTGGGATTACAGGCGTGAGCCACCATGTCCAGACTCTCTACTAGTTCTATATGGAACCAAGGCAAGCTATTAAAAAGAATCTACCAAGTCATTGATCATCTTCTACTTAAACAGTATAACTTACTTGCCTGTTCTCAAAAGTGTGGTGAAATAAGTGTTTAAAACTGAGCAAAAATCTGTCTCCTACCCTGAATTAATTTTGTATTAGCAACATTTAGGCCTTTGTTTTGGTTAATACTGATTATATGATGGTGTGCTTCTTAATAGTTTATTTTCTTATATGAAAATATCTTCTATATTTTATTAATAAAAAAGCAAATATACTTTTGAATATATGTTTCTTTTAATAAAATTAGTTTAAAAAGGTTCCAGTAAAGCTTTAAGTTCGTGAGACAAGTTATCAACATCAAAAGAAGGGAAATACAGATGTAGAATATAGAAGGACCTATATTTCTCTTGTCCAGTTTAAAACCTTGATTCACATTGTTATTTTAGGTGATACGGCTCTTACCTTTTTTCTACAAAGAAAATTGGTATTATGTTTAGAATATTTGTACTTTTGCTTTCTTTTTCTTTCTCCCATTACATGTTCAGTCTGATTTATCTGCATTCCTAAATCCTTCAGGTCAAAATCTTAGAACCTCTGTGTTTCTCTCTTCTTCATTCTTTATACAATATATAGTTAATAAAGTATCAGCCTTTTTCAGAATCTTTTAGTATCTTATGTTTCCTGGATCAGATCCTTATTATTTCATATCTGAGCCATACACCAGCCTCTTAAAGAGCCTCTCTGCATACACTTTATTTTCTTCAAGCACTTCTGTCATTGCTACTACTCTACCAATGGAAGAGACATGATGAAAATAGATCTCCATAGTTTCTAGGATTAGGTCATTCAAGGGCACCTGCAGTCTGACCCCAACTTACTTTTCTAGGTTTTAATCCACATTATTTCTTCACATAAACTTCAGTCCCTAATCAAATTAGTTTATGCATCTGAACATACCTTGTGCTTTTTTGTGTGTCTTGTTCCTTCTATTTCTTTACCCTGTTTTGTGTCCATCATACATTTCTTTATTTTTAAACACACTGTGAAGTTTCAAATCTTCCATGAAACCCTCCTTGATTACTCCAACTGAATATAATCTTAACCGTCTCCAAGTTCCTGAAGGAGCTTTTGTGTGGTGCTTCCTATATCATGTCTGGCATTTTAATTATTTGCTTCCGTTTAGCTTCTAAGCTAAATTTTGGTCCCCTTGATGACTGAGACCACATCTTATACAGTCATGTGTCACTTACTTATGGGGATATATTCTGAGAAATAAGTCATTAGGCAGTTTTATTATTCTGTGATTATCATGTATTGTACTTACACAAACCTATATGGTATAGCCTAGTATATGCCTAGTCTATATGGTATAGCCTATTATTGCTCTAGGCTACAAACCTATACAGCATGTTGCTATACTGAATATTGTAGGGAATTGTAACACAATGGTAAGTATTTGTGTAGTTAAACATATACAAACATAAAAAAGGTACAGTAAAAATGCAGAATTACAATCTTATGGAACCATCATTATATATGTGGTCTGCCATTGACCAAAACATTGTTATGGGGCACATGGCTATTTCTTTGTATCCAACACCATTTGTAGTATGATGCTTCCAACATAATTGGAGTTCAGTATATATTTAATTCAGTAATATCTATTTTAATTTAGGTAATTTTTATGTAGAACATATAAATTGAAGATATATGCAATGAAATAGGCCAATGTTGTATGTACTTTGTAATTGGGAACCCAGTGTAAATCAGTTTTCATTTGCAAATGAACTTTTATTAAAATTGTATTGCAAAATGAATGAAAATTAAAGGAGGAATTTATTTATTTATTATTTTAGAGACTGGGTCTTGGTCTGTCACCCAGACTGGGGTGCAGTGGTGTGATCATAGCTCAAGAGATCTTCCTACCTCAGCCCCCTGAGTAGCTGGGACTGCAGGTTTGTGCCACCATGCCTGACTAATTTTTAAATTTTTTGTAGAGACGAGATCTTGTTATGTTGCCCAGGCTGGTCTCAATCTCCTGGACTCAAGTGATCTTCATGCCTTGGCCTCCCAAAGTTCTGGGATTATAGGCATGAGCTGCTGAGCCTGGCCAATTTGTAGCTTGTAAATGCACATGTTCTGAAAATTATGATTAAAATACAATCATAGATTAAAACATGTTAATGAAACTTATGATGAGATATTTCCTTCTAAATTTCTGGTTTCAGTGGCGGCATGATTTTGTGCATGGATGGATAAAAGTACCTGTGACTCATGAAACACAGGAAGAATGTCTTGGGATGGCAGTGTTAGATATGATGAGAATAGCCAAAGAAAATGATCAAACCCCACTGGCCATCTATAATTCTATCAGGTAATTTTCTTTTGCAAATCCTTACACATAAGTGTGAGTAGAGATTTTATATAATTCCTATATATTTTCTGTGTTTACCCATGCCTTTTGATTTTGTAATACTGGTTAAGTACCCCTTATCTAAAATGCTTGGAATCAGAAATGTTTCAGATTTTGGATATTTCCAGATTTTGGAATATTGGCATTGAACTTAACAGTTGAGCAACCCTAATCCCAAATGCTCTAATGAGCATTTCCTTTGAACATCATGTTGACATTCAAAAAGTTCTGGGTTTTGGAACATTTCAGATTTCAGATATTTGCAAGAGGGATAGTCAACCTGTAATAAAAAATCATACGGGTAAGTTTTATATCTTGGGAGTAACACACACTTTGTAAGGTGAAATTATTGAAAGAGTTGTATTACAGGAAATATCATAGGTATTAAATATCTATTATTTGATTTCATTTATTCTGAGAAGGCTAGGTAAGTTCAGAGGAATGGAAGAAACACCTGGAGGCATACTTTTTGATAGTAGATCCTCTAGCTGGCTATATAAATGACCTGAATAAGTATTTCCCAAATGGTGGTGTATTATTTTATTTGCATTAGAATCACATGGGGGTGTCTGTTAAAATCAAAGATTTCTGGGTCCTAATCCAAGAGATTTGGATTCAGTAAATCCAAGTTGAAGCCCACAAATGTGAATTTTTACAGGTGCTCTAGGGTATTCTTATACAAGTGATCCAAACTCTGCATTCTTCAAATTATTCTTCTGCATATTGAACTTGACAATCATGGCTAATAACAGTTTTCTGAAACTCTACAGGCTATAAAACTACTTTTTAAAAAGTTATATATAAGAATGGTTTGACTTTTAAGTTTGAAGGCTAAATATGTATTTTATATATTACATACTTTACCAGATTAAAAATTTGAGTATGTCATGAATGTGCTTAAAGCTTCCTTTTTTGAAATTGTTCTCCCAATAACTGGCTTTAGTCATTTCTTTGCCCTGTCATCAAAACAGTTACATACCCAATTTGCAGAGTATCAATTTCTGTATTTCTCTCTTTGGTTTTAAATATTCTTGTTTTACTTTCAGATGTCTATTTGGCCTTAACTCCACGGTGTAAGCCATAGGGTATAATTTTAGGAACTCAGGAATCTAAAAGATTCCAAAGCCCAAAGGAAAAAAAAAACACATTCATTCATTCATTTGGTAGCTATTTATTGAATACTTGCTGTATGCCAGGTTATAGTAGAACATAGTCGCAGGAAGAGTATCTTAGATGTCGTTACATAGAAACCAAAGGAATTGAGGGGAACACAGTTGAAGAACAGAAGCTTTGACCCATTGAAGATGAATGTTATAAATATGAAGCCATCTCTAGACTTATGCTATCGTGGAATATTTCTGCTTTGGAAACCATGATGTCATCCAAAGTCTTGGCACAATCTTTCTATGTAGATTGTAGTTTCTTCCAGGTCGAGAATCATGTCATCTATTACTCTTCTCCCTACATTATTTAGTCTAGTGTTCTAAACCTGATGACTATTTAGTAACTGTATTTATCTGATTCTTTTAACTCATGCTCTTAGCCATGTAAAATGCTGCATCATTCTTTTTTACTGCTTTACTTTAAAAATAGTGTAGATATTAAACACTTATATAAGATTCTGTGATATTTTAAGAGTTTATTGAGATAATTTACAAATCATAAATCTCACCCATTTAAAGTGTACAATTTAATATTTTGTATTATATTCACAGGGTTGTATAAAGATTTCCACAATCTAATTTTAGAACATTTTCATTCTTTCTGAAAGAAACCCCATGCCCATTAGCATTCAGTCCTCATCCCACTTTCCCCTAGCCTCTGGAAATCACTTTATGTTTGTGTGGATTTTCCTGTCTCAAACATTTCATATAAATAGAATCATGCAAAATGTGGTGTGGCATTTTTTTGTCTGACTTCTTTCACTTAGTATGATGTTTCCAAGGTTCATTCATGTTGTAGAATGTATCAGTACTTCATTTCTTTTTATTGCTGAATCATATTTCATTATATAGATATACCACATTTTGCTTATTTGTTCTTCACTTTATGAAAATGTGGGCTGCTTCCATGTTTTGGCTATTGTGACTAATGCGGCTATGAACAGCTGTATATGAGTAATTTTGTGGATGTATTTTTTCATTTTTTCTTGTGCATACATTTAGGAGTGGAATTCCTGGAACATATGGTAACTCTAACTTTTTGAGGAACTGCTTAACTTTTCAAAAGCAGCTGTGCCACATTACATTCACACTAGCAGTACATGAAGAGTTCCAACTTTTTCAGCACTTGTTTCTGTCTGTCTTTATTTTATCCATCCTAGTGGGTGGAAGAGCTGTCTCATTCTAGTTTTGATGTTCATTTCTCTGATGACTACTGATGTTTGGCATCTTTTCATGCACTTTTTGGCCATTTGTATGCCTTCATTAGCGAAGCGTCTATTTGAATTCCTTGCTCATTTTTTAATTGGGTTAGTTGTCTTTTAATTGTTGAGTTTAAAAAATTCTTTTTATATTCTGAATACAAGTGTCCACATATAATCATATTTATGATTTGCCACTATTTCCTCCCATTCTGTATATTGTTGTTTTACTTTCCTGAAGGTATCATTTGTAGCACAAAAGTTTTAATTTTGAAGCAGTCTAATTTGCCAGATTTTTCTTTTGTGTCTTGTGCCATGTGGAAATGTGGTTTTAGCAACATGGGTATCTTTCTTGGTTTTAGCAAGAGCAGTTTCTCTTGAAATAATGGAACAGAGCCAAATTGGAATGAGTTGAGGGATAAATGGAAGGCAAGAAAATGGAAATGGCTATGTACATTCTTTCAAAAAGAGGCCAGATAGGCTGTGGCTAGAGGGAAATGTGGGATTAAGAGGTTTTACATTTTAGATGGGAAGGACATTAATTTAGCAAGTCCTTTGTATCTGTGGATTCCACATCTAATATGTCATAGAATGAGGTCCAGAAAGGTTTCCTGGATTTGATGATGCTTGAGCTGAGCCTTGTAGAATGGGTAACTAGATAGGAGATGGATGATTGGAAGAAAGATTAGCATATATTAAGGCATGGAAAATTATTTATTGGTACTTTAGAAATAAAATGTTCCTTAGAAGCAGAGAAATAACCTTCTTTAGAATATTGCACAGAGATGAATGTACAGAAAAGTCAGAACATTTCTAAATGGAATTGTTTTGATCACAAGGGAATTATTAGGAGTTGAAGCTGGCCTAACAAAATAATATACAGAAGTATGTTTCCGTAATGAAAATAGCTTCCAACAGAATGTAACAATTTCCAAAATTCAGGTAAATTTTGGAGCACAGCATCATAGGAAATATTCGTAGCACAGTTCAATATGTGCCAAAATATTATCTTATCAACCATTAACTCTGGTATGTGAAATAAAGAACAGGAATTTTTAGAGACTCTTACTAACTAGACTGAGGATTCATTTCATTAGGGCAAGAAGATTAACATCTTCTTTTGTAAACATTGATGATAACTTCAGTGTGTGGATATATTTGTATCATCAAACAAAATCTTAAAGTTTTATACTGTATGGATGGGGGTTATGGCAACTTACTCCACTTGGCCACTGTGTTGTAATGCCTACTTAACCATGGAAAAAGGTGGTAACTTCTTTTTCAATTTTTAGATTTATCTTCTAATTTTTGTTTTGTTTTTCTGTATGTGCTTTTTTATCTGCAGCTACAAGACATTCTTACCAGAATGTATTAGAGCAAAGATCCAAGACTATCATATTTTGACAAGGAAGCGAATAAGGTACAGATTTCGCAGATTTATTCAGCAGTTCAGCCAATGCAAAGCCACTGCCAGAAACTTGAAACTTAAGTATCTTATAAATCTGGAAACCCTGCAGTCTGCCTTCTACACAGAGAAATTTGAAGTAAAAGAACCTGGAAGTGGTCCTTCAGGTGAGGAGATTTTTGCAACCATTATAATAACTGGAAACGGTGGAATTCAGTGGTCAAGAGGGAAACATAAAGAAAGTGAGACACTGACAGAACAGGTAATCCTTAATGATATGTTCTTGTTCTTTTGTTATTTTAAGTAGAATGGAAATAAAAACAAAGTAATTTTAATCATTTGCAACATGGTCTTGCACTTCTCCCATTTGATAGAAGTGGAAGTTTTTAATAGTGTGAAGCTATTAAGGTCATATAATTCTTTGCCTGCTATTCTTAAATGGTTTTTTCATTTAATTTTTTATGACAAAATAATTAGCAATGATTATATTACAGTTTCAGAAAGGTATCCAATTCTAATAGTGATTTTAAAGGAGTTTTGCCTTTCTTTCACTATTAGTGATAACAGAAGGCATAATTATAAAACTCGTTAACTAGCCGGGCGCGGTGGCTCACGCCTGTAATCCCAGCACTTTGGGAGGCCGAGGCGGGCGGATCACAAGGTCAGGAGATCGAGACCACGGTGAAACCCTGTCTCTACTAAAAATACAAAAAATTAGCCGGGTGCGGTGGCGGGCGCCTGTAGTCCCAGCTACTCAGGAGGCTGAGGCAGGAGAATGGCGTAAACCCAGGAGGCGGAGCTTGCAGTGAGCCGAGATCGCGCCACTGCACTCCAGCCTGGGCGACAGAGCGAGACTCCGTCTCAAAAAAAAAAAAAAAAAAAAAAACTCATTAACTAGAAAAGATTAATATTAATTGATTTTATGATAATATATGCCTGCTAAATAATTAATTATTTTTTTTTAGGTTTGCATTGCAAGTTTTAAATTTATTAGTATCCATGTTGTTCACAGATTGTTACTAGAGATTTAGAGGGATGATTTTTAAATTTTTCATCTTTGGTAGTCTCATTTCCAGTCTTCTGGCAGTGGTTTCTACTAATGTTAATTGAATTGAAGAGTGCCATAGCACATTTTAGATTCCTGGCATCATTTAATGCTCTCATTTTTAAGTCAAACAAGATACAGCATAGTCTTAGGGTTAGATTGATAGAGGAAATCATATTTAATGCTTATCTGTTGTTATCAATACCTTTTTTATTTTAAAGAATTTGGAATGAATGTTGTCTTCTTCATAAGTCTTGTTTTAAAATGGCTCCATAAATTCTACGTTTTTAATTTTACATGCTTTTAAATTATAGGATTTACAGTTATATTGCGATTTTCCTAATATTATTGATGTCAGTATTAAGCAAGCAAACCAAGAGGGTTCAGATGAAAGCCGAGTTGTAACTATCCATAAGCAAGATGGTAAAAATCTGGTAAGTTTGCTTTATGGTTGAATAATGGTTTCATTTTATAATTCTCAGAAATATGTATTTTAGAATCTTAGTACCAAAATTATTTTCTGGTAGGAATTTTGATTGTAGTTTTAAATATAACTCTAAACATAAACATCAGTTCAGTAAACTTTTTGATAACATCTAGCTTTTTGTATTACTATCAACACCATCTTCCTACAGAGTTTCTTGTACATTACCGTACTTTTTTTACTCATTTTTATGATTAGCAAAGCACCAGTTACTTTCTCCCCTATCTCTACTCTAGATTATACTAGTTCTCTGATGTAATGCTCACCCCTGACTAAAATATTTTATCAATAGGGATGTATATGTGCCAGTTATACTGCCTAATTAAAGGAGAAAAATAAAACAATGATGTCTGGAACTTATATAACAAAATGTAAATCAGTCCCAGGTCAGCCCCACCCAAGCTATAAGACATAGTTGATTCTAAAAGATTAACCCTTTCTCTTTTTTAAATAGCTTCAGAAATCGAATTTATTTTAATATAAATGGAAGAAATGAATTATTTTATACTTTGCTCTTAAGTTTCTCATTTATCTGCTCTGTCTTCTTTTTAACTCAGATGCTTCTTGACACTTCCTGGCTTAAACTAGTCCTATTAATGTTATTTATCCATTTATCTTAAGTATTTATATGGCTTACCTGTCTGGCTGTTCCAGGGTTATATTACCAAAATTATAACTAATTTGCAACTCACTTAATTCAGCATAGTTTTCTGTTCTTAGAGAAAAATATGATAGTACACCTAGTGCGTAGTAGACTGTGAGCCTTTTGAAGGTAAGGATCATATTTTTATGTGTGTTTGTACCCCCTATACCTTGCACAGTGTACTCAGGGCCTAGTTTAGAAAAAGCTTGATAAATATTTTATGGATGCATGAAAGGATGATTAATTTTCAACCTCAATGTGGATCTATAATAAATGTTTCTGGGAGAGTTTATTGATCTTAATGTGAACAAACTGTAGTAACCTAAAGAACTTCTCTATGGGACTGTATTTGGACTTGGCTTAATTTTAAGTCTGCAATACAGAGAAGTTAAGTAACTTTCCAAGGGCACGGTGTTGGTTAAGTGGTAGGGCTATTTAAACTCAAATGCATGATTTGAAAACCTAAGCTCTTAAGTGTGACACTAACTTCTTTGCTGAGTATCTGTAAAGCTCCTTAAAAATATTACACTGACATTTTTTTGGAATTGTGCAACAAATTGGGAAGAGCTGACATTTCTGTCTCATATTAAATTTTCTGTTTTAGGGATATATTGTATTTCTCCTTATACCCAAGTATTGTTTTATGTTTTTCAGTAATTCTTGATCATTTTATTCATATTGACACATCATGTTTCTTTTTATTTTATTCATGATATGTCTTGCTTTTTCTGTTGTTTATTAAGATTAATACTTTTTCTCTGTGTATTTTCCTACCAAATTATTTTTGGATATAGGAAAATAATTTTTGCTTATTATTGCATTTTCCCAGTGTATTATGTGTTAGTAACATTTTGTTTTTACTATCGTTTTCCTCTTCATTCTAGCATTTATTTCTTTTTATAATTTTTGGTAAAATATACATAATATAAAATTTAGCATCTTAACTATTTTTAAGTGTACAGTTTAGTAGTGTTAAGTATTTTCACATTGTTGTGCATCCAATTTCCAGAACTCTTTTATCTTGCAAAATTGAAGTCTATACCCATTAAATAAAAACTCACCATTTCCCCCTCTTCCCAGTCCTTGCAACCACCATTCTACTTTCTTTATTTTTTTTGAGGTGGAGTCTCACCCTGTCATCCAGGCTGGAACATTGCGATCTTGGCTCACTGCATCCTGCACCTCCTGGGTTCAGGCAATTCTCCTGCCTCAGCCTCCCGGGTAGTTGGGATTACAGGTGCATGCCACCATGCCTGGCTAATTTTTTTTTATCTTTAGTAGAGACGGGGTTTCACCATGTTGGCCAGGCTGGTCTTGAACTCCTGACCTCGTGATCTGCCCACCTCAGCCTCCCAAAGTGCTGGAATTACAGGCGTGAGCCACTGTGCCCAGGCCCTCTACTTTCTTATTCTATGTATTTGACGACTCTAGATACCTCATAAAAGCAGGATCAAACAATACTGTCTTTTTGTGACAGGCTTATTTCACTTAGTATAATATATTCAAGGTTCATTTGTATTACAGCATGTATCAGAATTTCCTTCATTTTTAATATATACATGTATTCTGTGTCATGTATATACCACACTTGTTTATTCATTCATCCATCAGTGAATATTCAGGTCGCTTTTTTACTTTTTGACAATTGTGAGTAATGCCGCTGTGAACATGGGTGTACAAATATCTCTTCAAGACTTTGCATTCAATTCCTTTGGATATATACCTTCTACTAGTCCGTTCTCATACTGCTATAAAGATACTACCTGAGACTGGATAATTTATTTAAAAAGAGGGTTTAATTGAGTCAGTTCTGCATAGCTGGCCCAGGAAACTTAAAATCATGGCAGAAGGTGAAGGGGAAGGAAGGCATGTCTTACATGGCAGCAGAAGAGAGAGAGTGCGCAGGGGAAAGTGCCACTTTTAAATCAGCAGATCTCATGAGAACTCCCTCACTATCATGAGAACAGCATGGGGGAAACCATCCCCATGATTCAATCACCTCCCACCATGTCCCTCCCTTGCCGCATGGGGATTACAATTCGAGATGAGAGATGGGTGGGGATGCAGAACCAAACCATGTCATACTTAGAAGTAGAATTGCTGGATCATATGGTAATTCTACTTGTAATTTTTTAGGGAACCATCATGCTGTTTTCCACAGTAGCTGCACCATTTTACATTCCTACCAGGAGTACATTCTCCCCATGCTCATCAAAACTTGTTATCTTCTGTTTTCTGATAGTAGCCGTCTGATGGGTGTGAAGTAGTATCTCATTGCGATTTTGATTCACATTTCCCTAATGATTAGTGTTACTGAGCATCTTTTAATATATGTATTGCCATTTGTGTATCTTCTTTGAAGAAATATATATTCAAGTCCTTTGCTCATTTTTTAAATCAGGTTTTTTGGCCGAATTATGGAAATTATTTGTGTATTCTGGATATTAATCCCTTTTCAAATATATGATTTGCAAATATTTTCTCCCATTCCATAGATTGCTTTTCACTATGTTGCTTGTGTCCTTTGATGCACAGTAGTTTTGTAGTTTTAGCTAGTTCAACTTTTGTTGCCTGTTTTTCTTTTTACTTTTTATTGAGCTATAACATGAACACAGTAAAGCACACTAATCTTACGTGTATAGCTCAATGAATTTTTACATATTTGTACATCTTTGTAGCCATACCCACCTCAAAGAACAGAATACTTCTCTTACTTCCAGAAGGTTTCCACATGCATCTTCCCACTTATTCACCTCCACCCCTAACTTAAGGTACCTATCATCTACCATCACTTAGTTTTATCTATTAACAAAGGTTGTATAAATGGAATGATACTGTATGTTTTCTTTTAAACTCTAGATTCTTTTACTTAGTATAATGTTTGAAGATTCATTTATGTTGTTACATGTGTCAGTTCACTCCTTTTTATTGCTGGGTAGTACTGAATTGTTTGACTATATCTCAAATTTTAAATTTATTCTGTTGATGGATATTTGGGTTGCTTTCAGTTTGGGGCTTTTAGGGATAAATTTACTATGAACATTCTTTTACATATTTTTTGGTGGACTCATGCACTCATTTTTTTGTTTATATATACCTAGAGATGGGATTATTGAGTCATAGTGATAGCTTTAGTATACTGCCAAACAATTTTTTGTACTTCTGTCAGTTCACTCTTCCTTCAATAATGCATGATAATTACAGTTGTCTCATATCCCCATCAACTCTTAATTTTGTCAGTCTAAAAATGTCTTGTGTGTCTGGTGGATGTGTACTGGTAGCTCATTGTAGTTTTTATTTTCATTGCCCTGATGAGTAATGATGTTGAGTACTTTTTCACTTACTTATTGTTCATCTGAATATCCTTCTTACAAAGTGCCTGTGACAGTCTTTTGCACATTTTTCATTGGCTTGTCCCTTTCTGATCAATTTGTAGAGTCTCTATAGATTCTAAGTCTTTTGTAGGATGTTTGCAAAATGTATATAGGCATATGTCAGATATTGCTAGTTCAGTTCTGGACCATTGCCATAAAGCAAATATTGCAATGAAGTGAGTTGCATAAATTTTTTGGTTTCTCAGTCATATAAAAGTTATGTTTACACTATAATCAAGTCTACTAAGTGTGCAACTGCATTATGTCTTAAAAATTAATTTAAAACACTTGATTGCTAAAAAATCCTAATGATAATCTGAGCCTCCAGAGAGTTATAATCTTTCTGCTTGTGAGGGTATTACTTTGATGTTGATGGCGCTGAACGATCAGGGTGGTGGTTGCTTAAGGTTGGGTTGGCTGAAGCAATTTCTTAAGATAACGACAACATTTACTGCATCAATAGACCCTCCATTTCGTTAAAGATGTCTCTGTTGCATGTGACATTGTTTGGTAACATTTCACCCACTGTAGAATTTCTTTCAAAATGAGTCAGTCCTCTCAAACCCTGCCACTGCTTTATCTACTAAACTTTATTCTAAATCCTTTGCTGTATTTTCAACAACATTCACGGCATCTTCACCAGGACTAGATCCATCTCAAGAAACCATTCTTTTAATGCTCATGCATAAGAAGCAACTTATCTGTCCAAATTTTATCATAAGATTGTAGCAATTCAGTCACATCTTCAGCTCTACTTCTAATTCTAGTTCTCTTGCTATTTCTACCACATCCTAGTGACTTCCTCCATTGAAGTCTTGAACCCCTCAAAGTCATCCATGAGGGTTGGAATCAACTTCTTCCACATTCCTGATAATGTTAACACTTTGACCTTCTTCCATGAATCACTAGCATTCTTTCTGGCATCAAGAATGGTGAATCTTTTCCATAAGTTTTTCTATTTACCCAGCTCCATCAGAGGAATCACTATGTATGGCAGCTTAGCCTTACAAAACGTATTTCTTAGATAATAAGACTTGAAAGTTGAAATTACTCCTTGATCCATGGGCTGCAGAACGGATGTTGTGTCACCAGGCATGAAAATAATATGAATATCCTTGTACATCTCCATCAGAGTGCTTGGGTGACCAGGTGCATTGTCAATGAGCAGTAATACTTTGAAAGCAATCTTTTTTTCTGAGCAGATCTCAACAATGGGCTTAAAATAGTCAGTAAACCATGCTATAAACAGACGTGCTGTCATCCAGGCTTTATTGTTCCATTTATAGAGCACAGGCAGAGTAGACTTAGCATAATTTGTAGAGCCCTGGGATTTTTGGAATGGTAAATGAGCACTGGTTTGAATTTCAAGTCACCAGTGGCATTAGCCCTTAGCAAGAGGGTCAGCCTGTCCTTTGAAGCTTTGAAGGCAAGCACTGACTTCTCCTCACTAGCTGTGGAAGTCCTAGATGGCATATTCTTCCAACAGAAGGCTGTTTTGTTTACATTTGAAAATCTGTTTGTTAGTGTCACCATCTTCATCAATGGTCCTTGCTAGATCTTCTGGATAACTATCTGTAGCTTCCACATCAGCATTTTCTGCTTCATCTTGCACTTATGCTGTGGACATGGCTTCTTTTCTTAAACCTCATGAACCAACCTCTTGTAGCTTCCAGCTTTTCTTCTGCAGCTTCCTCACCTCTCTCAGCCTTCATAGAACTGAAGATCAGTAAGGTCTTGCTCTAGATTGGGCTTTGGCTTAAGGGAATGTTGTGGCTGGTTTGATCTTCTATCTAGAACTTTCTCTGTATCATCAATAAGGCTGTTCACTTTCTTGTAATTTATGTGCTCACAGTAGTAGCACTTTCAATTTCCTTCAAGGACTTTTCCTTTGGATTCATAACTTGCCTTTTTAGTGCAAGAGGCCTAGCTTTCAGCCTGTCTTGGCTTTCAGCATGCCTTCCTCACTAAGCTTAATCATTTCTAGCTTTTGATTTAAAGTGAGAAATGGGTGAATCTTCCTTTCACTTGAATACTTAGAGGTCACTATAGGATTATTAATTGGCCTAATTTCATTATTGTTGTATCTGAGGGAATAGGGAGGCCTGAGGAGAGGGAAAAAGAAAGGGAAATAGCTATTCGATGGAGCAATCAGAACATATAGAAATTTATCACTTAAGTTCATCATCTTATATAGGCCCAGTGTGTGGTGCCCCAAAACAATTACAGTTGACCTTTGGACATCACAGGTTTGAACTGTGTGGGTCTACTTATATGCAATTTTTTCAGCCAAACATTGATGGAAAATATAGTATTCACAGGATGCGAAACTTGCATATATGTAGGGCTGACATTTTGCATATATGAGTTCTGCAGGGCTGATTTCAGGACTTGAATATGTTCAGATTTTGGTATGTGCAGGGGTCCTGTAACTAATTCCCCTTGTATTCTGAGGGACAACTGTACAATAGTTACATCAAAGGTCATTGATCACAAATAACCATAACAGGTATAATAATAACAAAGTTTAAATTTTGTGAAAATTACCAAAACGTGACACATAGACAGGAAGTAAGCATATGCTATTGGAAAAATTGCACTGATAGACTTGTACTTGCTCCACATAAGTTTGTCAGAAACCTTCAATTTGTAAAAAAAAAAAAAAAGTCATATCTGCAAGGAGCAATAAAGGGAAGTGTAGTAAACAAAATGTGCCTGTATATCAATAAGAGGGATACCAGTTAGTGAACTGCTAGTTCAAAGGGTATGACTATTTACAACTTTGATAGATTATTAAAATACTTCTCAAAAGGTGTTTCCAATGTATCTGTACGCCTCTTTTCTTGTACCCTTTGCCAACATTGGATGTTATCAATCTTTTAATTTTTCTGCCAAATCAATGGGTAAATAATGCTCTCCTGTTATATTTCATTTCCTTAATTAGAACCTGAGATTGAGCAATACCTTGTGTTTATAGGTCAGCTTTAATATTTATTCTTCTGTGGACTGCCTTTTCACATCCTTTGACTAGTTTTCTTTTTTTATTTTTAATTGTTTTATAGGTTTTATTCCCACAATGTATGTTAGGTATATTCCTTTGTTGTACATGTTTGTAACCTCCAAGTCTTTTAATTTTGTTTAGAATATCTTTTATAATACCTGTTTTTTTTTTTTTTTTTTTTTTTTTTTTTTTTGAGATGAAGTCTCGCTCTGTCATCCAGGCTGGAGTGCTGTGGTGTGATCTTGGCTCACTGCAAGCTCCCCCTCCCGGGTTCACGTCATTCTCCTGCCTCAGCCTCCCGAGTAGCTGGGACTACAGGTGCCCGCCACCATGCCTGGCTAATTTTTTGTATTTTTAGTAGAGACGGGGTTTCACCATGTTAGCCAGGATGGTCTCGATCTCCTGACCTCATGATCCACCCGCCTTGGCCTCCCAAAGTGCTGGGATTATAGGTGTGAGGCACCACGCCTGGCCACTAAATACCTTTTATCGTTCAAACATGTCATACGCTTTTCTCTTTATTATAATTTTTGATTTAGGACTCTATTCTGTATTTTTTTAAATTATGTAAATATTGTTCATGGCTGGGCCAAGAAATATGCTGTAATCACATTTTCATTCTTATATAACTTTTTCCAGGGGTTAATTATTGCTTTATGATTTTTCCTTTGTATCTAGCTTTATTTTCATTTTCTACAAGAACTCTGTAAAGTAGTAGACTTCTCAATACAAAATTTCACGTCATCAAACCTGTCACATATGATAGTGTTTTTACTTCTTTTCTGGAGAAGTACCTCTTCGATCACAGTGTCTTACTTTATAGTGTGGACTGGAAGCTCTCTAGGTACAGCTGTTATTTAGTACAGCTGTAATTTTTGGTCATTCCTTTCTCATCCTGGTAACTGTGTTTTCATCTATCTTATATTGGATCTGATTTTCTGAATCTCATGTTTGCCCTGTTTTTCTAGGTACAGCTTCTGGTATCTGTTGGTATTTTTAATGTGATTGAGACAAATTAGAAAATTAATTTAGAGAGGAATTTTACATTTTTCTCATATTGGATTTTCCTACCAAGAACATGGTTAATCTTCTGTATATTTAAATAAAAAGTTGTATAAGAGTGTTTCGAAGTTTTTGTTAATTATTGATATTGCATCCTTTTTGTTACAAATGGGGCTTTTTTCTTTATATAACTGACTTTTTGCATGTAAAAATATAAATATTTTTATATATGTACATATATTTTCGCATTTAAGTAACATGCTGCATTTTAGGCTGATTATATGTTCACATATGTATTAAGATACAATCAGGCCGGGCATGGTGACTCACGCCTGTAATCCCAGCACTTTGGGAGGCCAAGGCGGGTGGATCATGAGGTCAGGAGTTTGAGACTAGCCTGGACAACATGTTGGAACCCTGTCTCTGCTAAAAATACAAAAATTAGCTGGGCGTCTTGGCTTGTGCCTGTAATCCCAGCATCTTGGGGGGCTGAGACAGGAGAATTGCTTGAACCCTGGAGGCAGAAGTTGCAGTGAGCCGAGATCGCGCCATTGCACGCCAGCCTGGGCGACGGAGCAAGACTCTGATGGGGAGGCGGGGGGCGGGGGGACAAAAAAAATCATAGCATAGCTACATTTCTTAACATTTTAGTTTGTAGCATGAATACTTTAACTTTAGTAGTATATAATTGGTATGTAGTCTGTGGCTCACGCCTGTAATCCCAACACTTTGGGAGACCGAGGTGGGTGGATCACTTGAGGTCAAGAGTTGGGAGACCAGCCTGGCCAACATGGCGAGAACCTGTGTTTACTAGAAATACAAAAATTAGCTGGGCATGGTGGCACACGCCTGTAATCCCAGCTACTCATGAGGGTTAGGTGGGAGGATTGCTTGAGCCTGGGAGGTGGAGGTTGCAGTAAGCCAAGATTGTGCCAGTGCACTTCAGCCTGGGCGATGGAGCAAGACCCTCAAAAATACCGCATGTTCTCACTCATCGGTGGGAATTGAACAATGAGCAATTGAACATCGGTGGGAATTGAACACTTGGACACAGGAAGGGAATCATCACACACTGGGTCCTATTGTGTGTGGTAGGGGAGGGATAGCATTAGGAGATATACCTAATGTAAATGACGAGTTAATGGGTGCAGCACACCAACATGGCACGTGTACATATGTAACAAACCTGCACGTTGTGCACATGTACCCTAGAACTTAAAGTATAATGAAAAAAAAAAGAAAGAAAAGAAATGCTCATGATTTCTAATCTCAACTTTTATATTGTATTAAATAGATTTCTAGCTGAGATAACTGGTATATTAGTTTAAGAAGGACATTGGAAAATAAAGTAAAACGATGGATATAGAATGAACTATAACTGGGAAGGTATGATAATCTGTATTTAGGAGGATCTTAAATATCAGACATAAGAATTTGTAATTCATATTGAGTACTGAGCCATAAAAGACATGTGAGCAATTTAGAAGAAAATGTATTTAGGTGAATTACTCTAAAAACGTGGAATGAAAAAATTTTTCAATATTTAACATGGAGTTGACTTTCTAAAACGTGCTGTTTCTTTTTCTTTTCTCTGCTTAGGAAATTGAACTTAGCTCATTAAGGGAAGCTTTGTCTTTCGTGTCATTAATTGATGGATATTATAGATTAACTGCAGATGCACATCATTACCTCTGTAAAGAAGTAGCACCTCCAACAGTGCTTGAAAATATACAAAGCAACTGTCATGGCCCAATTTCGTGAGTAATACAGACTTAAAAGTAAATTTTTAGAAAAGTAAATGATATATTTACAAAGAAGATTTAACAGAGTGATACATGTATGTTTAGGAAAAAACATTAATTTGACAAGTTTTTTTAAACAAAAGGCTATTTGCAATCAGATTACATAATAATTAGAATTATTTAGTATATAATTTACCATCTGTATCCCAATCTATAATATTTATAACTTGTACAAATTTAACATTTGTTAATCATGCCTATGTGTGATTCGCTCCTGAATGTTAGTAAAAAAGACCTCCAATTTATGTGTTATTAATTTTAAAATACTGTAAGGAAGCCACAGTGCAAAATTTGAAAATGCTTTATTTTTGGATAGTCCATCTCCTACTGAAAGGTTCAAACACAAGATGTATATGATGTCCACATTTCTAGACTAGTGCTATGTAGAACTTTCTGCAGTGATGAAAATATTCTGTATCTGTGCTGTGTAACACAGTAGCCACTAGCTACATGTGGCTGTTTAGCATTTGAGATGTGGCTAGTGCAACCGAGGAACTGAATTTTAATTTCTTTACATTTAAATAGCAACATGTGGCTAGTAACTATCATATTGGCTCACATGGTTGTAGATCCTTATTTTAATACTGGGTAAAGCCAGCTATCATGTATAACATGCATAACATCTATTTAGCTTAAGTCCTAATGATCTCTTAGGTGGGATGTGGTTTATATTGACAGCAGATTTGAATAACTTGAGCAAAGGGAAAATCTGGGATCGTGAGCATACTATGTTCTTTGCATTTAACCTACCCCTAAGTATTTGAGAAAATACATCTTGGGTAATATAAAGACTTGATTTAGTCTATGCTTAATATTTTTTTAGTAATGAATATGGTTGCTATGAAAAAGTTGTACTACTTGAACTTCGTCTGTAATTTACATGTTAAATATTTTTAAAACTCCTTGCCTTTATTCATGTATCCATAAATTCATTCAAACATTCTTTTATTTATATTTACTGAGTAACTACTATGTGCAAGCATTGGTTTATATATTAGAAATATGGTGATAAGTGAAACAGAATGATTCTTGCTTTTGTATAGATTAGATTTTGCTTTTCTTTCAAGGTGTGCAGCTTCAGAAAACAGAAAATTTTAAAAATCAGTTGTCTTTGTCAGTTGCCATGGTTCTTCTCTTAGACTTTGTTATCATACTAAATAATAAAATCATGCATTCAGATTTCTGTGTCAGTAACTGCTATTGTAGAAGAGATATAAATATTTTCTGACATATTATCTTTATGGTTAAATGAAGTTTTCAGAGAATATGATTTTAAAAATACTAACTTTGTAATCAGCAGGCAGAAAAATCAAATGAACAAATTGTTCTTTGTGATTTTGTCTTATTTTTATTGTTTTTTAAAGCTATATAATTGTCCCTTGAAATGGTTTGAACTTATGCAAAATAGCTTGGTACTTTGATTTTTTCCTTTGAAGGATTATTGCTAAACATATAAAGTAGAGGAGACAGTTCTGACAGTTTTAGATTTGACTTTTGATTTTTTTAGATGACACTTGGTCATAATGTTATGGTGCTTGCTATATTATCATTCAAATTGCTTCTTCTTTACCTTTAGGATGGATTTTGCCATTAGTAAACTGAAGAAAGCAGGTAATCAGACTGGACTGTATGTACTTCGATGCAGTCCTAAGGACTTTAATAAATATTTTCTGACTTTTGCTGTCGAGGTTAGTATGTCACACTTATTAATAGTAACACTTTAGTTCATTTAATTTCCTCTGCATATTATTTACCATATTTCCTTTTTAATACTCAGAATTATAGCTATATATAGGATATAACTAGTATAATGCTTAATTTTCTCAGAGATTCTGTACAAATAAATAAGATACAATTCCCAGGGTTTATATAAAAATATAAAATAATTTATGTCTATCTTTTTATTTTGCATTTATTTTATTTTCTGATGTTTTGGTGTTACCAGTGTGTCAAAAGGTATTTCATCAAGTGTCTTGATGTTTCTTTTTTTTTTGCAAAACTGGAAATCCCTGCACATGATGTAGAACAAAATAAATTGGAAGCAAATTTTCTGTTTATTAACAGTGGTTACAGAATTACAGGAAACAGAATTAGAGAAAAATAGGGCAATAACAAAGAAACAGACACATTGAAGCACTTTTAACTGGTGATTTTCTAATATTAAGAATAGTGGTCTACAATGCATGTTTTAAAGGTAAAACCCCACTGTTAATACAGATCATCTTGGATCTCATCTGTGATTATTTACTATCACTTATGAGGCAATTTCATAGTATAAATCCTAAGAACATTTATAGAAGCTTCCAAATTTATCTTGATTTTTAAAAATAGAGAAAATAAGAATTTTGTTATTCAATTATTTTAATTTTTATAAAATGCAACTTATATTTGGCATATGTAGAGGGTAGATTACAGAAAGTAGGTTACACCATCACTTCACCTTTGTGTAAAACTGGTAATCTATCCTAATTTCAAAGTATCCTCTTACTATAACAGATAATAGTACATTATATTCAAGTATCAATTCAAAAACTATATATATATATTTTATGTTCACTGTATGTGCCAATCCTAATATGAGAGCTATATATTAGAGAGTTTATGCTACAGCCCTATCTTCAAGAAACTTATCTACTGGACAAACAAAAATTTTCAAGTATACAAAAAATTCTAAATCGAACATGTAATTATCTAGCATAGGCAAATATAGACAGTAACAGACAGGTTTACAATTATTAAGAAAGGTTGGCTGGGTGTGTTGGCTCACGCCTGTAATCCCAGCACTTTGGGAGGCCAAGGCGGGTGGATCACGAGGTCAAGAGATCGAGACCATCCTGGCCAACGTGGTGAAATGGTGAAACCCTGTCTCTACTAAAATTATAAAAATTAGCTGGGCATGGTGGTGCACACCTGTAGTCCCAGCTACTTGGGAGGCTGAGGCAGGAGAATCGCTTGAACCTGGGAGGCAGAGGTTGCAGTGAGCCAAAATTGTCCCACTGCATTCCAGCCTGGCAACAGAGTGAGACACTGTCTCAGAAAAAAAAAAAAAAAAAACAAGAAAGGTCATTTGGCATAGGAAGAACTTGATTGACCTTGAGGTATTGGTAGATTTTATATAAATGTTTCTGAGTAGAATGAATATGTTTATAAAATGCACCTTAAAAAAATAGATGAACAAGTTCATAATATAGTGCATAAGACAAATATTTAAAAACTGCAAAATATTAAAAATGTCATATTAAAGATAATTATACAAATACAATGGTGGTGCAGTAGAATGTCTGAATGTTCACCTTTGCTTGTGCAATGAGGTGAGCATGAGAGAGGACCTCTTAGAAAAAGTGGTACTTGAACTGAGTTTTGATGAATGAATAAAGAAAGGTTCACTGCTCAGAAGAAGTGGGTATACATTCTTAGGTAGAGAGATAGCATGAAGAGTTATCAAGGCATGAAGCAGCATGGCATTTGCTTGAAGTGATTTAAGTCATTTAATATGGCTGGAACATAGGTTGTATGTTGGCAGTGGCAGGAGCTGAGATTGGAGATGGAGGCAGAAACCAGCTCATGGAAGGCTCTATATGCTACATTTGTTTTAGGCTTTATCTTACAAATGATGGGAAGCTATTAAGGATGGTATTACTATTGCTATTAATTATCATTGCCTTCTTCCATACGTTTTCATAAAATCAACTTTTAAACCACTTTTATAGGCTGAGAAATTGTAAATTGCCCTTTTGAGGAACTAAGTACTTCTATTACTATACTGGCACTACATTGGATTCTTGGTTCAAATGTTTATTCCGTTGCTTGTTCTTGTGATATCATTTTGTCAGAATAATCACTATGATGTCCATTGTGAGTATCCCTCCCTTTCTTTATAATTAAACTTATACAGCGAGAAAATGTCATTGAATATAAACACTGTTTGATTACAAAAAATGAGAATGAAGAGTACAACCTCAGTGGGACAAAGAAGAACTTCAGCAGTCTTAAAGATCTTTTGAATTGTTACCAGATGGAAACCGTTCGCTCAGACAATATAATTTTCCAGTTTACTAAGTGCTGTCCCCCAAAGCCAAAAGGTAAGATAATTTTCTAGTTATTTTTAAATTACTGGTCATGGATTGTGTATGTGGTGTGAAGTATCTTTAGTACATTGATTTCAAAGGATATATGAAAGAAGCAGCTCTAAAAGTTAATTTTATCTTATTCTGTTGTACAAGCATCATCAAATAAGATTGTTTACTTTGGTTTTGGTGGTCTAGAAGTGACTTGAAGTTCAATTATTCTAAAATGAGATTTTAAACATAATAATTTTGTGGTATGATGTCATTTATTGAACTAGTAAGATCTCACTACTAAATTCTCATGTTGTTTTAAGTAAAAATTTTCATATACTTTGAGGATTTTAATTGCTGTATTTTAAAAATAAAGATAGTAAAGTTGGAAATTCCTTGAAATAATGAGGCTTACTATTAAAAATTATTAAAATTTCTGAAAAATTGTATGAGTTAAGGAAGTTACTATAATTTTGAATTAATGAAATAACTGGCAGGAATACATCAAAATTCAAATTACATTAGTTAAGAAAGTGATTATAATTTTGAATATATGAAGTAACTAAGAATAATACATCAAAGTTCAATGAGTTAACCCCTAAAATAATTTTCTATTATAAAAAAGAACAATGAGGAGTTATTAAGCATTTCTTATATATAGAACACATTTCATTTTACTCCTCCTTGGCACAATTCATATTTTCAGTGTATTTTGATGTGATATATATGTATTTTATTTTTTCAGATAAATCAAACCTTCTAGTCTTCAGAACGAATGGTGTTTCTGATGTACCAACCTCACCAACATTACAGAGGCCTACTCATATGAACCAAATGGTGTTTCACAAAATCAGAAATGAAGATTTGATATTTGTAAGTCATTAGATACTGATTACTGTCTTTTTTGTCCTTTTAAAACAACATCTGTTTTCTTGATTTACATTCATGTGTCATTTAGAATTATTTTGTTTTAACATATACAAATTTAGTTGTGATTTAAGTATTTTTCCTTTGAAAGATATACCAACCTTGTGTTAGATGTTAGCAAAATTAATTATCTTAATTATCCTAAGAATGGAATCTTAATTTTCTTTTTGGAAATTTAAAAATGATTCTTCACAAAAATTAAAAATTAAAAATATACAAAGACCTATATTGTTACTCTCAAGTTATCAAGAAAATAAGGGAAATTCAAGGGGTTAAAAATAAAGAAGAAACTGAGACAAAAATCCAGCCATCTCTCAGTGTCCATGAGGGATTGGTTCCAGGACTACCCATGGATACCAAAATGTGAGGATACTTAAGTGGAACCTGTGGGTATGAAAAGTTGGCCCTCCATATACACGGGTTTTACATCCTATGAACACTGTATTTCTTTTAAAAAGTAACTAGTAATTATTTTTAAAAATTATTTATTTTTTAGAGGAGGACTTGCTCTGTCGCCCAGGCTGGAGTGCAGAAATACTATATTTTCCATCTGAGTTTCCTTGCAGATGCAGAACCTGCTTTGCCAGTACAGAGGGCCCACTGGATTTATTGAAAAAATATCCACACATAAATGGACCTGTGCAGTCCAAACCCATGCTGTTCAAGAGTCAACTGTAATCCATAAGATCTGATAATTTGGCTGCCAGGTGGTGAGACTGGTGATCAGCCACATTTATCAAGGGGGTTAAGACTTAAAAGCAATTTAAAAGGGCCAGGTCTCAGACCTGCACAAGGCAAGGAGTTAAAAGTGAGACTATCCCTGAATAAAACTAGGACCCTTAAGTAAATACATCCTCAGTAAAACAATATATAGAATGTGAAAAATTCACCCACTGGCAAGCAGAGAAGAAAAGGAATTTTGTCATTTTTAATTGGGTTTCTAGTGAGGAAACAGTCTCTCCTAAGAATTTGTCATCACAAGCTTTTGAATTTGGGTTTCATTATACTACCTACATAGACTGAGAAACTCTAAATTAAATGTGGTCCTCTCCTAATATTGTGTGGTGCTTAGAAGAAACAAAAAAATACTCTTAACCTAGGCAACCCATGATTCCCACAGATAAAACCATTCCATACATGAGCTTTTAATAGAAAATTTAGAAGCATACAAGGAAATAATGCAGGATTAAGTAAGAGTCAGTAGACCAACAAACATCAAAATTAGAACTCCAGGAACTTCCTATCACAGAATTTTCAGATACAGACTATAAAATACATATACATGTTTAAAGATAGAAAAGGAATTGAAACCATGGAGAAATAAGACATTGTTTTAACAAACAAAAAAGATTTCAGGAAAACATAGAAATGATAAATATCGTCACTGACATTAAAACAGAATATACAGGATGAAAAGGAAATTACTTATAGCTGAAGAGAGATGTGAACTGCAAGCTAGATCTGAAGAAATTATTAAGAATGTAGGGGTTAGGGAGAAAGAAATGGGTTATATGAAAGAGGGATTAAGGGGCGTTAGGCAGAATGAGAAAGAACAACTGATATCTGAGCTCTTTAAGGAGACAAGTCCTCATGTGAATAATAGGAAACAGAGTGGCCAGGTAACTTGACTAACATTACAAAACTAATAAATAGTAGACCTTGGATTTGAACACAAGCAGCCTTACTTCAGAGTGCAGGCTTTCAACAATTACTTTGTAAAGATATGCAAGAAATACTAGTATTAGTAGTAATAGCTAATACTTAATGCACATTTACTATGTGTCATGGACTGTACTAAGGGCTTTTTGTATTTATTCACTTACTGTTTATAACAATCCTATGGGAAAATAGTTACTTTTCTCATTTTTCAGATGAAGAAACCAAGACAGCTGCAGCACAGAGATTAAATAGCCTGTACAAGGTCATAAAAGTGGTAATAAGAAAAAGTCAGATATTCTGCCTCTGCAGACCACATTCTCTATTGTACTAGTAGGAAAGGCAAACAAAATGATTCTCATGTAAGCAAATGTAGGTAAACACTGACTCTGTTTTTAAAAAGTGATAATTATAGCCCATTCAGGAGATTTCAAAACCAAGTAGAGCCAAAATACACTTAATTCATTAATCCTTGTTTTCTGTCTCTCATTAATATTTAAGGAAGCAGAATAAAAGAATTAATTTGGAGTCTCAAATCTGGATTTAGACTCTAAGGAAAATACTTGCTTATGGATTAAAAAAAAAATTCTTCCTCATTGAATGTATTTTCTTGTTCCTACTTTGTTCTCCATCTTTACTCATTCTTTACTTTTACCTTTTTCTCTTGAAGAATGAAAGCCTTGGCCAAGGCACTTTCACAAAGATTTTTAAAGGCATACGAAGAGAAGTAGGAGACTATGGTCAACTTCATGAAACAGAAGTTCTTTTAAAAGTTCTGGATAAAGCACATAGAAACTATTCAGAGGTGTGTATGTTCTTTAGTTCATGTAGTTTATGCTGTTTAAAGATGTACTCTCATATTCATACAACATACTCGTGTGCAGCTTTTCAAAATTGTAAGTTTTAAATGTATCAAGGACTTCTCTGACAATATATTCTTGTGGGGCTATAGAATTACAGGGTTTGAAAATTACAGGATTACAAAAAATTAATTCCAAACTAATTATGTTTAGCATGTTAGGAGTGTTATTACATTTCTGCATATACTGTGGCCATGATTTTCAAACTTGGCTCCCCAGAGCTTTATGGGTTACACAGAGGTTCTTCTACAATTTCATTTATTTAAAAAAAAAAAAGTTTCAAAGGCACTGTACTAAGGAACATACTTAGTGAAATCTGGATGCCTCTGGGCATCATCCAGAGATGCTAGCTGGCAGACCCTGTGGCCAGTTGCCAGAGCTCCGAACACAGCAAGATATGATACTTACAATATCTTAAAGGGTGTTAGTGGAAGATGATGTGAAAAGTTCAAGCCAAAGAGTTGTTCTAATCCAGAACACCACAGTATTGGTGATCATGATTCACTAAACAGTCATACCCAGTGGTTCTAGTCAATGTCTAGTGGAATTGGAGTGATGTTAAAACTATGCTAGTGTCCTAACACAGATGTCATGATATTTTATCTGCACATTTTTAATTCTTTAGGAAGTATTATTTAAAGGCTACATCCATCTAACTCAGTTCCCTATATCTATCTCTGATGTCTACCTCTGGTTGTACATCTGTCCTCTATTTCAGGTGTTAAGCATCAAGCCTGTTTGACTGGCATCATTCATGATTCCTGTACCACTCTTGCTGTCTCTCACTTTGATCTCCATATTCCAGACTTACACAGGGGTTTCCTCAGAACGTTGATGGTCGTTGCAGGTCCATATAAAGGGACCAAAGCACATTGTATCCTTATCTATAGTCATGCTGAGAGTAGGAGAAAGTGCATCTTTATTATGGCAGAGAGAATTTTCTGAACTGAGTACTTATGGACAACAGTCAAACAACAATTCTTTGTACTTTTTGTTTTTCTTTTCCTTAGTCTTTCTTTGAAGCAGCAAGCATGATGAGCAAGCTTTCTCACAAGCATTTGGTTTTAAATTATGGAGTATGTGTCTGTGGAGAGGAGAGTAAGTAAAACTACAGGCTTTCTAATGCCTTTCTCAGATCATCTATTTTTGTTTATATAGAAAATTCAGTTTCAGGATCACAGCTAGGTGTCAGTGTAACCCATAATTTAACAGGAATTAAATATTTTTGAAACTGAAAACACTGTAGGACTGTTCAGTTATATCTTGTGAAAAAGGAAACCAATGAATAAAGTTAAAAGTAGAAGGTTACAATGCCCAAACAATAGAGTATTATAGGAAACAAATGTCTATAACATTTTGTGTTCATGACAGCAAAAGAGATTATGGCAGGTTCAACATAGCATTGGAATAACTGGCCTTTTCATTACAAACTTCTCTGGAATTATGAAGACAAAGCATATAAATGATACACTTAATTTTTAATGGAACTGACTGAAAATATTGTGTTGATATGACACTAGATATATTTTTTGGTTAAATTTAGGTTGTTCATAGAAACTACTAAAAGTATAAATCATACCCCAAGCTTTAATAGTATACAGGCATGCCTCATTTTATTGCACCTTGCTTTATTGTGCTTCTTAGATATTGTATTTTTTACATATTGAAGGTTTTTGGCAACCCAGTGTCTAGCAACTCTGTCGGCAACAGTTTTCCAACAGCATGTGCTCATTTCATGTCTCTGTGTCACATTTTGGTAATTCTGGCAACATTTCAAACTTTAAAAAAAACCATATGGTGATCTGTGATCAGTAATCTTTAATGCTAGTATTGTAATTATTCTGGGGTGTTTCAAACAGAGAGAATATAAGAAGGCAAACTTCATAGATAAATGCAGTGAGTGCTCTGACTGCTACATCAATGAGCCATTCCTCTGTCTCTCTCCCTCTCCTGGGGCCTCCCTATTCCCCAAGACAACAATATTGAAATTAGGCCATTTAGTAATCCCATAATGGTCTTTAAATGTTCAAGTGAAAGGAATATTCACCCATCTCTCACTTTAAATCGAAAGCTAGAAATGAAGCAGCAAATGTTGATGTGGAAGCTGCCCCAAGTTATCCAGAAGATGTAGCAAAGACCACTGATGAAGATGGCTTAGTGAGGAAGGCATGCTGAAAGCCAAGACAGGCTGAAAGCTAGGCCTCTTGCACTAAAAAAGGCAAGTTATGAATCCAAAGGAAAAGTCCTTGAAGGAAATTGAAAGTGCTACTACTGTGAGCACATAAATTACAAGAAAGTGAACAGCCTTATTGATGATACAGAGAAAGTTCTAGATAGAAGATCAAACCAGCCACAACATTCCCTTAAGCCAAAGCCCAATCTAGAGCAAGACCTTACTGATCTTCAGTTCTATGAAGGCTGAGAGAGGTGAGGAAGCTGCAGAAGAAAAGCTGGAAGCTACAAGAGGTTGGTTCATGAGGTTTAAGAAAAGAAGCCATGTCCACAGCATAAGTGCAAGATGAAGCAGAAAATGCTGATGTGGAAGCTACAGATAGTTATCCAGAAGATCTAGCAAGGACCATTGATGAAGATGGTGACACTAACAAACAGATTTTCAAATGTAAACAAAACAGCCTTCTGTTGGAAGAATATGCCATCTAGGACTTCCACAGCTAGTGAGGAGAAGTCAGTGCTTGCCTTCAAAGCTTCAAAGGACAGGCTGACCCTCTTGCTAAGGGCTAATGCCACTGGTGACTTGAAATTCAAACCAGTGCTCATTTACCATTCCAAAAATCCCAGGGCTCTACAAATTATGCTAAGTCTACTCTGCCTGTGCTCTATAAATGGAACAATAAAGCCTGGATGACAGCACGTCTGTTTATAGCATGGTTTACTGACTATTTTAAGCCCATTGTTGAGATCTGCTCAGAAAAAAAGATTGCTTTCAAAGTATTACTGCTCATTGACAATGTACCTGGTCACCCAAGCACTCTGATGGAGATGTACAAGGATATTCATGTTATTTTCATGCTTGGTGACATAACATCCATTCTATAGCCCATGGATCAAGGAGGAATTTCAACTTTCAAGTCTTATTATCTAAGAAATACATTTTGTAAGGCTAAGCTGCCATAGATAGTGATTCCTCTGGTGGATCTGGGTAAAGTAAGTAGAAAAACTTATGGAAAGGATTCACCATTCTAGATGCCAGGAATAGCATTCATGGTTCATGGAAGGAAATCAAAATGGTAACATTAATAGGAATTTGGAAAAGTTCATTCTAACCCTCCTGGATGACTTTGAGGGATATGGTACTTTAATGAAGGAGGTCACTGCAGAGGTGGTGGAAACAGTAAGAGAACTAAGAAGTGGAGCTTGAAGATGTGACTCAATTGCTACAATCTCATGATTAAACCCTGAAAGAATGAGGCGTTGCTTCTTATGGATAAGCAAAGAAAGTGGTTTCTTAAGATGGAATCTACTCCTAGTGATGATGCTGTGAAAATGGTGAAATGACAACAAAAGGCTTAGAATATTACATAAACTTGGTTGATAAAGCAGTGGCAGGGTTTGAGAGGACTGACCCTGTAAAGTTCTACTGTGGGTAGAATGCTATGAAACAGCATTGCATGCTACAGAGAAGTCTTTCATGAAAGGAAGAGTCTGCAGTGAATATCATTGTTGTCTTATTTTAAGAAACTGCTGCAGCCACCTGAACTTTAAGCAGCCACCACCATGATCAGTCAGCAGCCATTAACATCAAAAGGCAAGATCCTCCGCAAGCAAAAAGATTACAACTTTCTGAAGGCTCAGATTATCATTAGCACCTTTTTTGGCAATGAAGTATTTTTTAAAAGTATATTCTTTGTTTTTTTTTTTTTTTAAAGATATAATGCTGTTGCACACTAAATAGACTCCATTATAGTGTAAATACAAGTTTTATATGTATTGGGATACCAAGAAATTAATGACTTGCTTTATTATGGTAGTCTAAAACCAAACTGGTAATATCTTCGAGGTATGCCTGTATTTTAGTGCCTCACAAAGTTTACATTCAAGAAAATTGTTTATATAATTCCCTATTTTCCACTAGTAATGCAGATTAAATCCACATCTACACTTGTATAACATTTTTTCATATCTTTGAAAATTGATAGTATTTTCAAAAGCAGTGGTTTGGAACCTGTTATATGGAGGTATCTGAGAGGCTCCTGTGGACCACGAAGGAGTCCAGGATTGTTTTTGGAAGCCAACACTTGTTTTTCTGGAAAAATATGTTTTATATATATATTTTTTTAAGTTTTAAAGATAAAGCAGCACAAAACATTTTTGTATTTTTTGCAGAATAAATTAAAAGATTAAATGGAGCTAGAACTCAAATTCTCCTTTATGTCTATAATACTATAGACATTGTTAGTAATTTTTGTGTGTAGAAGAACTTCAGGAAGGTTTGAATGTCTAAAATGTTATGTGGATGATAAATTAAGTGAGAAATTTTCATTTTTTAAAAAAAAACAGCCATAATTCAGTACTAATATATAAAGGTGTGCTGGTATATTATATATTATACATTTATGTTATATATACATAAAAAATAACATATAATTGTTTAGACTCCTACTCTTGCTGTTGTAAGTAAACTAAAAACCAAAAATATAATGCTGTGTATCCACTAAGTTTTCTTTGAAGTTTTGAGTTTTGCCTAATTTACTTTCTTTACCTATAATAGTCACATGTAAGTATATGAAGATTTAAATTACATATATTTAATTAAATTTATACTTAAGCCTTATTATTACTTATATTTTAATGCAGATATTCTGGTTCAGGAGTTTGTAAAATTTGGATCACTAGATACATACCTGAAAAAGAATAAAAATTGTATAAATATATTATGGAAACTTGAAGTTGCGAAACAGTTGGCATGGGCCATGCATTTTCTAGTAAGTAGTATATCCATTTTATCAAAAAGACACTGTTTTATTTTATAAAACAATATACAAATTATCTTTACCTGGAAACAAAAAATAAATCTGTAATTGGATGCCAATTCATGTAAAACAGTCTATGTTAGGTGATAAAAGAGATTACTTTAGGCATATGTTTATGTATGTAAAATCACTTTTGAAAAAAAGTTTTGTCATCCCATCAATATCTTAGAACTACTAATAGACAGTCTGTATTTTGTGTCTTTTGGATTTAGAAAATTCAACCAAAAATTATGCAGCAACATGTGCTTCTCTATTTTTGGGCCATTGTACATTATGGTCCATGAGAAAGCAGCGTTGACAGAGAAGAGTACCAGAGGGCCTGCCAGTGATCAGACCCCTCAGGGTGCCACCTATGTTCTGCTGCAGAACTGAAGTAGTGTTTCTTAATGTCAGCTCCCATCCAGAAACACAAACCATCTCAGCCTTAGAACTCACATTAAGTGGCATTGGGTAGTTTTAATTTATTCATTTCATCACAAGCATAGATTATTGTGTTATTTAAAATGTAAAACAGGAAGCATAGTTAGGAGTCATAAATTTCCTTTTTTCTCAATGCATGCCTCCAAATTAATATTTATTATACTATCTTATATATTTTTCTTCTTTAAATCTGTTTTGGGGGCTTGAACTACTAAATGCTCAAATATTTGTGGATTGATATTTGAATATATGTGCGTTTAACTCTAATAGGAAGAAAACACCCTTATTCATGGGAATGTGTGCGCCAAAAATATTCTACTTATCAGAGAAGAAGACAGGAAGACAGGAAATCCTCCTTTCATCAAACTTAGTGATCCTGGCATTAGTATTACAGTTTTGCCAAAGGACAGTAAGTTCTAGAGGGATTATATATAATGTTACTAAACTTTACTTGGGCAGTGGTGTAAAGACCATGTTGTTAATTTTCCTTGAACTCCATTTAATTCATATGTTCCTGATTAATAATAAAAGTATCTATCACTTTTAGCCATTTAAATTGTTAGTTAAATCTTAGTCTCTATTTTTCTTTCTTATAAGCATATAACTATGGACTGTGAGGTGATTTTTTAAAAACAGTTTTAATCTCTATATATGAAGGATAGGATTTTATCTATTTTTAATATGAGGTTTTCTAATATTCCTTGAGCCACAAGTACATTTTCTAAATATTTTTTTCTTCTCATCACTAAATAAAAATTTATCTAGCCTGAGATCTTAGGATTTTTTTCTACCCTCTGTGAAGAAATTAGTTTAATTATCCAGCTAATTCTGACTTTTTAAAACCTTAAAAAACTTTCATTTGTGTTTGTTAATCTTTACTACTTAACACAGTGGGTTAAAAATACAAATTTCAGTCAGATAGTTGAGAGGGGTTTTTTGGGGGGTCTAGATAATTATAAATGAATTTTGTTATCTTAGCTAATTTGTCTAATTGGATGTTCCAAATTTAGATTCTAAATTGATCAATTTAAGCCAATAGTACATAATGACTTATCTGACAGTGAAGACAGTGATAATTGGGCAGTAGTACAAGAGTATGGCACAAAATTCTTACAGGGTCTTACATCTGGTATTCTGGGAAATTTTATCCTTTGGAATCAGAAGTGAAGATGGAAAAAAATGTATTCATATGGTGAACGTAGTTTTCAATCAATCAATTTGTCTGTCTATGTCAGAATACTAGAAAGTAGGGTTATATTGCTGCTTCCTTTCTTGAATACAGTCCTTCTGGTGGAATCAAAGACCACAGAAACTTTGCTTGAGAAATTCCACGATTTGAGCAGAGCCCACCTGTATCAATTCCATATACCTAGAATATTTTGGTGCAATTTAGCCATGCCTCAGCTATAAACGCTTGTTGGTCCTTGGTTTTTTTTATCATCTGCAAGTGAGAATTGCCAAGGCTATTAAATCAGTAGAACATCTCTGAATGATGTAACATTACCTTATGAAGAAATACCAAAAAGTATCATGGGACAATTTTAGGATAAACTATATTAAAAAAAAAAAGATTTGGCCAGGCGCAGTGGCTCATGCCTGTAATTCCAACCCTTTGGGAGACTGATTGCTTTATCACTTAAGCCCAAGAGGTCAAAGCATAGTGAGCTGCAATTGTGCCACTGCACTCCAGCCTGGGTGACAGAGTGTCACCCTGTCTCAAAAAAAAAATTTTTTTTTTTGAAGGTAAAACTAATGAAAAATGCCAGTTGAGACACTATGGTTTAATGGAAAGATTAATTGATTCAGAACTCACTGTACAGGATTCTAATTCTGTCTCTGCTGCTAACAAATTGTGTGGCTTCGGGCAGATTACTTAATCATGTGTCTCCATGTTGTCATCGTTGAAGATGAGATATTGAACTAGATGACCTTGAAGGTCCCTTCTGGCTCTTAAGCTTATGCAGTCATGTGCACTTACACATCCACCCCCTCCAAAATACAGAAAATAGACCTGATTATTCAAATGATTTGAACTTTAAAGCTATTTACATATAAAAGATTGGTTTACTTGTGAATTATTTAACCCTACTCTGTTCTTATCATTTAAAAGTTCTTCAGGAGAGAATACCATGGGTACCACCTGAATGCATTGAAAATCCTAAAAATTTAAATTTGGCAACAGACAAATGGAGTTTTGGTACCACTTTGTGGGAAATCTGCAGTGGAGGAGATAAACCTCTAAGTGCCCTGGATTCTCAAAGAGTAAGTTTATATATAGACTAAGTTAGAATTACTCTATCTCTGAACTTTCATATTACTTTCACATGATTTGTATTTTTTAGCCCATCTAATTTTTAAAAGAAGGTTGGTGTGGCATTACACAATTTATTCTCTTTGTGGTTCTTTAATTATAGAAGCTGCAATTTTATGAAGATAGGCACCAGCTTCCTGCACCAAAGTGGGCAGAATTAGCAAACCTTATAAATAATTGTATGGATTATGAACCCGATTTCAGGCCTTCTTTCAGAGCCGTCATACGAGATCTTAACAGTTTGTTTACTCCAGGTATGTATTTATGGAGTGATCTTATTGATTTTCCAGCTTTCTATCTTTATTGTATTTAATGAATCATTACTAATTTTTAATTCCTTTAAAACATTTCCTTGATGTCATTTAGGCCCTCTTAATTTCTTATGTTCATATGGCTTTTCATGCTTTATACATATTCTAATCTCCTTGAGTGAGAATTATTTCCTTTTTTAAAAAAAGACCTTTTCTCTTTCAGTAACCTAATTTTAGTTTTCCATTTAATGAGTTGTAAATTATAGTGTTTTTTTTTTTCTGCTTAAATTGACTTTAAAAAAATCAATTCTTTTTAACGTTTCTCATATTTTATAAATGATTGATTTTCTAAACATGAGCTGTATTTGTTTTGGTTTGTTCTCTCGTTTTTCAAAATACTGAGCTGAAATGCATGTGTTTGACCTATAGGTGCTTTCTACCCTAGTACTACTCACCTTTCTCACAATAAATATCAGTATATTACCTTACTTTATGAATATGAAAACTACTTATTTTGGAAAACAAATATTTATCCTTTGCAAAGTCTCTCTTGAAAGCCTTTCAGATTATGGGTAATGATTAAAGGCTCCCATTAATATAATCTAAATTATTTGAGTTTCCCTGTATCATTTAGTATTTGTAACTCATGATTATTTTGGCCAACTTGAATGTATATCAGTTGAGTCCAGAGAATTTTATTTGCTAACTTAAGGTGGTAATATTCTTTATTTCTCCAGATTATGAACTATTAACAGAAAATGACATGTTACCAAATATGAGGATAGGTGCCCTAGGGTTTTCTGGTGCCTTTGAAGACAGGGATCCTACACAGTTTGAAGAGAGACATTTGAAATTTCTACAGCAACTTGGCAAGGTAAATTGTCAGAAGTTTTTCAAATAGAGTATAATCCTTTCATTTAGGAAAAACTTAGAGTGTTTCTAAAGTTCACTTTCTACAACATTTTAAAGAGTGCTTGTAGAAAAAAAAAGGTTTGGTTGTCAGATGTTGGAGAAATGCTGTGTTAAATAAACAGCTATCTTTACTGAATGAAGGGGGCCAGCCCCTCCACACCTGTGAGTAATTCTCATCAGGTGGGATGAGAGACTGAGAAAAGAAATGAGACAAATTATACAGAAAGAAAAGTGGGCCGGGGGGACCACCACTCAGCATATGGAAGACCCACACCGGCAGCGGTCTCTGAGTTTCCTCAGTATTTATTAATTACTATTTTCACTATCTCAGCAAGAGGAATGTGGCAGGAGAGCAGGGTGATAGTGGGGAGAAGGTCAGCAAGAAAACATGTGAGCAAAGGAATCTGTGTCACAAGTAAGTTCAAGGGAAGGTACTATGCCTGGATGTGCACGTAGGCCAGATTTATGCTTCTCTCCACCCAGACATCTCAGTGGAGTAAAGAATAATAAAGCAGTATTGCTGCCAACACGTCTTGCCTCCCGCCACAGGGTGGTTTTTCTCCTATCTCAGAATTGAACAAATGTACAATCGGGTTTTATACATTCAGTTCCCAGGGGCAGGCAGGAGACAGTGGCCTTCCTCTGTCTAACTGCAAGAGGACTTCCTCTTTTACTAATCCTCCTCAGCACAGACCCTTCAGGGGTGTCAGGCTGGGGAATGGTCAGGTCTTTCCCATCCCATGAGGCCATATTTCAGACTGTCACATGGGGAGAAACCTTGGACAATACCCGGCTTTCCAGGGCAGAGGTCCCTGCGGCTTTCCGCAGTGCATTGTGCCCCTGGTTTATCGAGACTGGAGAATAGCGATGACTTTTACCAAGCATGCTGCCTGTAAACATTTTGTTAACAAGGCACATCCTGCACAGCCCTAGCCTTAAACCTTGATTCCATACAACATGTGTTTTTGTGAGCTTAAGGTTGGGGCAAAGTTACAGATTAACAGCATCTCAGGGCAAAGCAATTGTTCAGGGTACAGGTCAAAATGGAGTTTCTTATGTCTTCCTTTTCTACATAGACAGTAACACTCTGATCTCTCTTTTCCCTACAACTGAAGAACTTTTCAGAGGCTTTAACATGTAATGTGCATGGAACATCTTCAAGAGGATGATGAATTAGGCAGTATTACTCAAATTGACTTGACCAAGAGACTGTTTCTTGGTAGCAGGAGTTCATTGTAAGTGATTCAGTGAAATAGAGAAAGGAATACATAAGCTTTTCTACCTGCCTTTCTGCCTTTAGTCATCTCAGGGAGAATTAATCTTATTGCTTAGGGTCTAGGATTTTGACTGTGCCCTATTCACTAGCAGAGGCTCTGTCTATTAAAAGGTCATACAGTCATGTATAACCTACATATTGTAAGTAAGATACCAGGGAATGCTCAGTTCTTAGTAGGTCCAACCATAGCGGTAAGCTCTCTCTTTTTCACATAAGCTTGCTAGGATAAGGTTCTCACTAGTAAGTACCATATTAATGTTGTCTGTTATTATCAGCTATTCCTAAATTCATATTTTCCTGACATATCTCCAGATGTCATTGATTTTCCTCTTTTCTGGGAACTTACAGCATTTATTGTTTCTTCTATACAACTTAATCACATAGTCTTTTGTTGTTTATTAGATCTTGGTTTTTGTTTGCATGCCTTTTTTTTCCTTGACTTAAAAAAAGTTCCTTTAGATCCCAACAGATTACTAGGCACACAATTTTGTCATATATTGTCAAAACAATGGAATACATACTGGTATTTAAGAAGTAGACATAACAAAGAATACATCAAAAGATCACTAATTTAGATTAACAAAAGGGAAACAGCAGACTAAATTATAAAGTTATCTTTTCAAGTATTTTTTTCTAGTTATGAAAGTGATATAGATACTGCTTTTAGAGAAATTGGAAGATATTACGATGAAGATACATTCCATTTGTTGTAGTCTCTGAACAACTACACAATTTCTTTCAATAGTGAAACCATTCTATATATACAATTCTATACTTGCTATTTTTCATATATCAAGATTTTCCCATTAATATTCTTTTGAGACATAATTTTAAAAGTGAATACACCATAATTTATTTACAACATTCCCCATTATTGTAATTTTGAGTTAATTTTCTTTTGCTTTTTAAAATTTTTCTGTGAGCTTAAAATTCTTTTAAACATAAGTAAATTGAAGAGAGTCTAAGAAGGGATTTTCAAAATATATGTACAATGAAATATATTTCTTAGTAATTTAGTTTGTAGGAAATGAAAGGAAAATGGTGTAATCATTAGTCAGTCATAGATATTTTAATGTGGATATTTCCTATCTGCATTTAACATCATAATTTTACTTTCATCTTTTGTTTGTTTGAAATAATTGATGTGTTCCATGGTTTGTCTAGCTATTTGTATTGCCTTATTGAAGCCATTCCTACAAAAATGATTGCATGTCACCTTTTCATTTTATAAAAATTAGCTACTGTATCCCTTTAAGTTATCCTTTTCAATTAGTGGTATGGTGAAAATATTCCAAAGAGGGATGTATATTTAAAATTATTTTCATATTTTTTAAGCCAAGAGAAATAATGGTATATATTTTTTATTTTTAAAAAAATATTTTCATACTGTTTGTAAAAGGAGCCAAGAAACTATTGTGAAATCTTTTCTTTTGCTACTTGAAATCTGGATTGTTTTTGCTTTCTTCCTTTCTCTTCATGCTTATATTCTATTTTTTTTAATTTTAACATGGATTATTTATTTGTGTAATAGCCTTACATGTGGATGTTAACAGTGTAAACAGTACCACATATAACCATCAAGATACCTCAATTAGAATTTATAGGACTAGAATGACAGATTCAGATGGTTTAATTACATTTTAAAAGTTTTCTGAAAAAACTTTTGCAATAAAAAAATAAATTGCCCATCAATAAGTTTGATATCTGTTAAAATGATTTTTGGTTATCTGCAGATGAAGCAAACAAAGTGTATTCTCCAGATTTTTTAGGCACAGTCTGGTGAGATAGCTGCCAGAAAGAACAGAAAGAGTTGTCATTTATCTCTTGTGAGGACAATTTCTGAAAGGTGAATGAGGGTATCTCTTTCTGGGGATGGTCAAAGTTTACTGATCTCTCTTACTGCTTCACGGCAGTACTGCTGGGTGAGGTAGGTTGTTTGTTGCACACCATCACTCTGTAATACATACTGTGGAGCTCTGTCTGTATCTCCCGGCAAACTGAACCATCTCATGATCATAGCATTCATTTCTGGGAACTGCTGACAGGCAAACCCGACAGGACCAGTGGCTAACCCGAGATTCAGATCAGCTGATGTTGGTTTACCCATGTTAGAACATGAGGTGAAGTCCAGTACATCATCTATTAGCTGAAAAGCTATTCCTACATTTTCTTCGGTACTGATAGGAGATCTCATGCGCCACTGGGTCCGGGCATCCTAGAACAGAGACTGCTTTACAACTGTTGGCTATCAGGCTTGCAGTCGTCTTGAAGGTCTTTTCAAGGTAGTGTGCAAATCTTTCATTCTCATTTTCTTTTGACTCAAGCTGAAGAAATTCACCACACACCAAATCTTCAATAACTTGGGTTAAAATAGATATAACAGTTGTATTTCCAATTTGTGCCAGAGCTATAGATACTACAGAAAGAATTAAATCTCCAGCAAGAACAGCCTTCTTTTCACCTCAGATCTTACTGTGTGTTTTTCTATTCGAGAACTTGCATCATCAATAACGTCATCGTGAACCAGACTAGCAGTGTGGATCATTTCTGCAATTAAGGCTGTGGCGCGCTGGCTAGCTAGCATATGTCAGAAGTTATTATGATGACTATTACATGCTTGGGCCATTAGCACCATAATAATTGGTCGAAAGGCTTTTCCTTTTACATCAGAGTAGTACTCAGACATTTCCTTAAGTTCTGTTGTTGATACAGGCAGTTCCTTTTTTTTTTTTTTTTTTTGAGAGGGAGTCTCGCTCTGTCGCCCAGGCTGGAGTGCACTGGTCAGATCTCAGCTCACTGCAAGCTCCGCCTCCTGGGTTCACGTCATTCTCCTGCCTCAGCCTCCTGAGTAGCTGGGACTACAGGCGCCGGCCACCACGCCCGGCTAATTTTTTGTATTTTTAGTAGGGATGGGGTTTCACCGTGTTAGCCAGGATGGTCTCGATCTCCTGACCTCCTGATCCTCCCGCCTTGGCCTCCCAAAGTGCTGGAATTACAGGCGTGAGCCACGGCGCCCGGCCCTGTGAGCAGTTCCTTTCTAATGTCCTCGTACAGACCTTTCAAGTCTCCCCAACCGAGTTTGAAAGGATCAGTATTTCTCACCACTGTGTGTTTTAGTGTACGGGGTTGTGTGATGAAACCGTGATATACTATATACATTTGGACAGGCCGGTGTTAAATGCGTCACAAGATTAAAATAGGACAAGTCAAGTCCCTTCCGCCTATGAGCCTGTACTAGGCATCGGCAGCGGCGGCCCCGCCAGGCTCGGGGAGCCGGGCCCAGGTCTCCGCGCCGCTGGTCCCAGGAACAGCCCCGCGCTGCCACGCCACCAGCGCCAGGCCATGGTCTGAAAGTCGTGGCAAGACGGCGGCTCCACCTCTGGCCTGTGATCCTCCTCCTGGGACCTGGAGCCTGAAACCTCTTATGTTCTTTATATCCTTTACCTTCTCACTTCACTCCCAGCTGTTTTGAAATCCTCTTTATTCCTTTTTCCTCCATGGTGCAGATCTGGGATTCAGAAATCAGGATCTTAGTGTGACTACTTTGAAATTATCAGCATCACTCTTAATCTTCTCTGAATATGATTTTTATTTTCCTCTCTTCCCATCATTAGCTAACATCTTGGCCCACATTCCTTGAATACTTTCAGTACTCATTGTTTTCTGGTCACCTTACTTCCTGCCGTTATTTTGGATGCCCTTCCAATACTTAAAAAAAAAAAAGATTCCTTGGCTTCTCTACCCCAAACTTATGATTACATTAAATGAGTTCATTTTGAATTCTATAATCCCCTGTAATAACCTTAGGAAATTTCCTATCCTGAAATCTCCCTGTCTGACTATAACTTTATAGCCTTTGGCTTTTTTCAACATAAATGCCTTATTTTTGATATCTTTGGTATTGCTAGTGTCTTTCACGCTTTCTTCTTATTGGAACGTAAATTGGTGACCCTTTCTGGAGAGCTTCTCATAGAGCAGTTTGTATCAAGGGCCTTTAAATGTTCATATCTTTTAAACTACTTTCACTGGTATCTACAATTATATTACCCCCCCCTTCCCTTGATTATCTGCTTCACTTTTCCTAGTACGGGAACAATACAACTTAGCATTTTTAAAATTGTGCTTCCATCCCTCAAACACTGTAAGAAAAAAATCAAATATAAATCTTGATTGTTTTCATTGAAAACTGATTTCCAACATTGGTTAGGCACTTAAAACTCTTACTGGTTGTATTAGTCTGTTCTCATGCTGCTAATAAAGACGTACCCGAGACTGGGTAATTTATAAAGGAAAGAGGTTTAATTGACTCACAGTTACCCATGGCTGGGGAGGCCTCAGGAGACTTACAATCATGGCAGAAGGCACCTCTTCACAGGGCAGCAGGAGAGAGAATGAGTGCCAGCAGGGGAAATGCTAGACACTTACAAAACCATCAGATCTCATGAGAACTCACTCACTATCACCAGAACAGCATGGAGGAAACCACCCCCATGATTCAGTTGCCTGCCACCGGTCCCTCCAATGACATGTGGGGATTATGGGGTTTACAATTCAAAATGAGATATTGGTGAGGACAGTGCCAAACCATATCACTGGTAGTTCTTTTACTCTCCCTTATTTGATTTCTTTTCTGGTCCTATCTCAAACTCTTCTGGTTTTCTATCTTAAATCTTTCTTTTCACTGAATTTTTCTTCATCTCCTTCTTCCATAAGAAAAATAGAGGCATTCCAAGTTAAAAGTGAGACTGATTTTTGCCTATCAAAGTGATAAAGATTTATAAAAAGTATAATGACCATCGTTGGCAGAGATGTGATGAAATACACATTTTCCCACTGCTTATTGGAACATCAAATGGTAACCACTGCCAGAGAGCTTCTAATGCAGTGTGTATCAAGGCCCTTTGAAATGTTATCTTTTGAACAGCTATTTATCCTTAATAGAGATATACACAAATATTTATTTATAAGAATATTATTGCAATGACATGACTGTATTTAAAAAATTTTCTTAGTGTACATTTATGTTTACAATGTTAAAAATTAGTGCATTCATGTGACAATATACAATAATTAAAAATCATTAATTTCAAGGAATATATAGTGGCACTGGAAAATAAATTTTATGAACACATTGTTAAGTAGAGGGAAAGAAGATAAAACTCATTTCCTACTTTTGTTTTCTAAAATATGTTTTGGAATAATTTCTCACAACAGCCTCATGAGATAGACATTTTATAATTCTCTACTTTAAGGAAGAAAAGCCTCATTTTAGGGAGATGTGAATTGTCTATGGTCACAGAGAGAGCAAGTTGTGGATCAATATTCTAGTTCCAATCTGACTTGAGAGTCCTGGGTCTATCCACCTTGTTGTGTGGCCTTCTAAACTTTGTAATTATAGATTTAACTCTGAGCCTACGTGGTCTAGGTTTTTTTAAAAATTGACTTCAAGTATATAAGTGAAAATATAGTCACTTAGAATCTTGTAACTCAAGAACTACATTGTTTTATCCTGTAAGAATGCAATAATATCCAAAATACACTAATTTGATTAATATCAAAAACCTATAATTTATTTAAATGTTATAGCAACTTACCAATTCTATGTAGTTAATGAGTCTTAGGTAAAAGAGTGGATTTCTTTAAAGACATCTTCAAAAAAAAAAAAAAAGAGTAGAGTCATCCCATAGGCTAAAAGTTTCTTACTTCTTAATTTGTTTCGGCTGCTATAACAAAATACCATAGAGTGGGTAGCTTAAACATCAGACATTTATTTCTCTCAATTCTAGGGCCTGGAAAGTCTGAGTTCAAAGTTCTGGCAGGGGTTGGTTTCTGGTGAGGTTTCTTCTTGGCTTGCACATGGCCATCTTCTTGCTGTGTCCTCACATGGGAGAGATTGCTGTAATGTCTCTTCCTCTTATAAGGGCACTAGCCTTGTCACATGAGGGTTCCACCCTTATAACCTAATTTAACTTTTATCACCTCCTAACAAGGCGCTATCTCCAAATACAGTCATAATGGGGTTAAGGCTTATTATATACATTTTGGGTGGGGGTCACAGACATTTAGCCCATAACAGACACATTCCATCCAGATCACTGACAGTGATATCAAAAGGTATTTTGTAAAAAAGGAAAATTCTTCCTGGAAGTTAGTGACAAGAGTTTAGGAATTCCTCAGCATGTCCCTTGGCTTATCTTGATAATTAATGCTTATCATTTATTTAAATGCTTTTTTGAAGTAATTTATATTTCAGCCTGTAATTCCTTTTGAAGAAATTAAATTTATAGGTTTACTATGCACCTGTTGAGATAGTATTTCCTTTTCTTGTTCTAAGAGTTCCTTAATCTAAGCTTAAAGATATGTCTGCTAATTCCAGCTACTAGAATTTTCTATATAATTTATTTGTAATTTGCCTTGAAAACTTGGTATTTCCATCCTAATGTGATGTGTCATTTAGGGTAACTTTGGGAGTGTGGAGATGTGCCGGTATGACCCTCTACAGGACAACACTGGGGAGGTGGTGGCTGTAAAAAAGCTTCAGCATAGTACTGAAGAGCACCTGAGAGACTTTGAAAGGGAAATTGAAATCCTGAAATCCCTACAGCATGACAACATTGTAAAGTACAAGGGAGTGTGCTACAGTGCTGGTAAGCTGCCCATTGAAACCTATTTGAAATTCAAGATATGTCTTTGGCATCCTGTGTAATAGAAACGTACGGTGTCTAATGATCTGGACTTATGCCAATGCCCAGAGGGACAGGCATTAGTCTATAATGACTGGAGATTGTGTTTGGTGATTATAAACTATAACTATAGGAAGTATTTGGCTAGTTGTTTAAACATTCTTTTCACCTCTTGCTTAAGTTTACCAAGAGAGCATCATTTTTAGAGAAATGGTTTTTGCTTACATTTTCTATAAAAATATTTTTGAATTTTATGTTTTTTGTTTGATATAAATGAGGAGAAAGGAAGTTTTCTCATCAGTTTATTTTGGTTTGCCTAGAGTTATAGAAAACTGAAACGCAAGTAGTTTCAAAGCTTTTATTCAAAATTTATTTTTGTTATTTATTCAAGTTTTTGATTCAAAAAGACTATGTTCTTAACAACTATATCACCTTTAATGTATAATAAAGTTTTGTCATCTTAGATTTTATATATGTTTAAGTCATTTATGTATGATAGTTTTCTAATATTTAATCAGTATAATATGGCAGAGTAAAATATTGTTTCCACCTTTATGTTAAAAGGTCGGCGTAATCTAAAATTAATTATGGAATATTTACCATATGGAAGTTTACGAGACTATCTTCAAAAACATAAAGAACGGATAGATCACAAAAAACTTCTGCAGTACACATCTCAGATATGCAAGGTACCTAATATCCTGATTATTTGCTGTAGATGAAGCAACCATATTGAAGTAAATGTTAGGAAATCATCTAGACTTTTTCATAGATAATAAAGGGAATATATAGGGTTAAGACCATTTAAATTGTTTATGTTTATAAAACTAGCTGAAAGAAACATGTTTTATCCATAGGGTATGGAGTATCTTGGTACAAAAAGGTATATCCACAGGGATCTGGCAACAAGAAATATATTGGTGGAGAATGAGAACAGAGTTAAAATTGGAGATTTTGGGTTAACCAAAGTCTTGCCACAAGACAAAGAATACTATAAAGTAAAAGAACCTGGTGAAAGTCCCATATTCTGGTGAGTATATTTCAGTATGATAAATGAAATTTTACAGCACAGACTTCAAACTTTATTGTTGTTATTTAATAGTTTGCCATTTCTGTATTTACAGTAACAGTGAACATTTAGGTCTTTTAAGTCTTACATTTAACCTTTTTGTTTTAGGTCTTATAGTCATGGTTATAGTCCACATGGGAATAATGGCATGTGCTTTATTTTTATTAAGTATTTTCTTGTTTATAGGGATTGTAGGTTTTTCTTCAAAACCGTCTCCTATTTATGGAGGCTTAGGGCTAATTATTAGTGGTGCTGTGGGTTGTGGTATGTGTTGAATTTTGGTGGGGCTTTCATGGGGTTAATAGTCTTTTTGATTTACTTGGGTGGTATAATGGTTGTTTTTGGTTATTCTCTGGTGATAGCTATTGAGGAGTATCCTGAAACATGAAGGTCAAGTACTGATATTTGAGAGGCTTTATTATTAGGATTATTAATAGAGTTGATGTTGGTTTGGTGAATAGTTGAATATGATGGGGTGGTGATCACAGTTGATTTTAATAGTGTAGGGAGTTGATTAATTTTTGAGGGGGAGGGGTTGATTCATGAGGATTTTGTAGGTGCGGCTGCCTTGTATAGTTATGGGTGTTGGTTAGTGGTGGTTGCTGGTTGATCATTGTGAGTATTTTTGTTGCAATTGAAATTACTCAGGGTAATAGATTAGATAATTAATAGTAGAGGTTAGGCCTTTTTGGGCAGATACAGTAACAGAGGCTGAAGTTTGGGTTCGTGAAATGGTTTTTGGTATAGACTTTTCTAGTCAAACTGGGTCTAGAAGTAAAGCTAGATTTTGGCTTCTGAAGGTTGAATGGTGAATTGTAGCTGAATAAAAACCTAGTATATTGGAGAAATTAAATGTCTATAATGGGTACTTTAAGGTTATTAGTTATGAAATTAAGCTCCATTGCTAGTAAAAGACCTAGGGTGGTTACACCTAGGGCTGTGAGCTTTAGGTGGAGTGGTATATCTGTTTGGGGGATGAAGTAGGAATAATACTGTTAGTGATGAGGAATCTGGTGAAGATACTGCCGATTGCTAGGTGCTTAATTGAGTTAATTAGGTGCTGTAATAGGATAACCTTGTTTTACAACTCTGATTGTTATTAATGATAATAATCCCCCAAGGTTATAAAGTAAGCACAAGTAAATACATAAAAACGTTAGGTCAAGGTGTAGCTCCTGAGGTGGCAAGAAATGGGCTACATTTTCTACCCCAGAAAATTTCATGACAACCTTTATGAAATCTAAGAGCTCAAGGAGGATTTAGCAGTAAACCAAGAGTAGAGTGCTTGGTTGAATAAGGCCATGAAGCACGCACACACCACCCGTCACCCTCCTCAAATATCATTCTAGAAATATTTAAATTCTCTACGCATGAATAGAGGAGATAAGTCATAATATGGTAAGTGTACTGGAAAGTGCACTTGGACAAACCAAAGTCTTGTTTAACCTAAAGCATCCAGCTTACACCTGGAAGATTTCATCACAACCTGATCACTTTGAGCCAACCCTAGCCCCACTAAAAATATTATCAAACCATCCTAAACCATTAACCTTAGACAAAAGTATAGGCAATAGAAATTCTTATCTTGGCACAATAGATACAGTACCGTAAGGGAAAGATGAAAGAACTGAGCCAAGCATTAAAAAGCAAAGACAAGCCCTTATACCTTCTGCATAAAGTATTAAGTAGAAATAACTTTACACAGAGAACCACAGCCAAGTCCCCCGAAACTAAACGAGCTACACAAGAATGGCTGAAAGAGCATACTCACCTATGTGGCAAAATAGTGGGAAGATTCATGAGTAGCAGTGCTAAGCCTACCCAGCCTGGTGATAGCTGGTTGTCCAGAGAGAATCTTAGTTCAACTTTAAATTTACCCACAGAATTACTTAATCTCCCTGTAAGTTTAACTGTTAATCTAAAGAGGGACAGCTCTTTAGGTCCTAGGAATCAACCTTCCTACAGAGAGTACAAAATAATATCTCCATAGTTGGCCCAAAAGCAGCCAACAATTAAGAAAGCGTTCAAACTCAACATCCGTTATTTAATAGAAGCAATAATGTTAATATAAATAACATGAAAATATTCTCCACTGCATAAGCTTACATCAGACCGGAATAACCCACTGACAGTTAACAGCCAAATATTTTACAATAAGCACCCTATTATTTATACTGTTAATCCCACACAGGCATGCTCTAAGGAAAGATTACAATAAGTAAAAGGAACTCAGCAAATCTAACCCTGCCTGTTTACCAAAAACATCACCTCTAGCATTATCAGTATTAGAGGCACTGCTTGCCCAGTGACATATGTTTAACGGTACCTTGACCATGCAAAGGTAGCATAATCACTTGTTCCCTAAATAGGGACTTACCAAATGGCCACATGAGGGTTCAGCTATCTCTTACTTTTAATCAGTGAAATTGACCTATTGGTGAAGAGGCAGTTACAAGCAAATAAGACGAGAAGACCCCATGGAGCTTTAATTAATTAATGCAAATAAAAACTCAAAGAGCCTACAGGCCTTAACCTACTATCTCTGCATTAAAAATTTTGGTTGGGGTGACCTCATAGCATATTCAACCTCTGAACAACCTAAACTAAGACCGCACTAGTCTAAGCGAGTTAATACACATTGACCTAATAATTTGATCAACAGCACAAGTTACCCTAGGGATAACAGTGCAATCCTATTCTATCATATCGATAATAGGATGTCCTGATCCAACATTGAGGTCGTAAACCCTAATGGTGTAGCCACTATTAAAGGTTTGTTTATTCAACGATTGAAGTCCTACATGATCTATTTCAGACCAGAGTAATCCAGGTCGGTTTCTATCTATTTAACATTTCTCCTAGTATGAAAGGACAAGAGAAACAGGGCCAACTTCATAAAGCACCCTCCCCCCATAAATGATGCTATCTCAATCTAGGAAATCACCACATACCCCACCCAAGAACAGGGTTTCTTAAGATGGCAAAGCCTGGCAATAGCATAAAACGTTAAACTTTACAATCAGAGGTTCAACTCCTCTTCTTAACAATATGCCTGTAATTAACCTTCTCCTATTTATTATTCCCACTCTAATCGCTATAGCATTCCTCTCACTGAGTGAAAAATCTTAGGCTATATACAGTTATGCAAAGGACCTAATACTGTAGGCCCCTATGGACTGCTTCAACCATTTGCTGACCCAGTAAAACTTTTCAGTGAACCCTTACGACCCTCAACGTTTTCTATTACGCTTTATATCATTGCCCTAAACCTGGCCCTTTCTATCGCCCTCCTCTTCTGGACTCCCCTACCTATACCCGATCCCCTAATTAATTTTAATATAGGCCTCCTATTTATTCTAGCCACATCAAGCCTAGCCGTCTATTCCAGTCTATGATCAGGATGAGCATCCAATTCAAATTACATACTAATTGGTACATTACAATGTGGCCCAGACAATTTCATATGAAGTCATCCTAGCCATTATCCTGCTATCAGTACTACTAATAAGTGGCTCATTCAACTTATATGCACTCATCACAACACAAGAATTATTCTGACTGCTCCTACCATCATGACCCTTAGCCATAATATGATTTATTTCCACACAAGCAAAAACTAACCGAACCCCTTTTGATTTGACAGAGAGAGAATTAGAACTAGTTTCAGGCTTCAGTGTCGAATATGCTGCAAGTTCATTTGCCCTCTTCTTTATAGCAGAATATATGAATATTATCGTAATAAATGCCCTACTACTATTTTTCTAGGAGCACTACACACTATGTATTCACCAGAACTAGATACCATAAATTTCATTACAAGACCCTCCTTTTAATTGCCCAGTTTTTATGAATCCGAACAGCATACCTCCAATTCCGCTACAATCAACTTGTATACCTTTTATGAAAAAATTTCCAACCACTTACATTAGCATTCTGCATATGATATGTCTCAATGCCTGTCCTAATTTCCAGCATTCCACCCCAAACATAGGAAATAAGTCTGACAAAAGAATTACTTTGATAGAGTAAACAATAGAGGTTAAAATCCTCTTATTTCTAGAACTATAGGAATTGAACCCATCCCTGAGACTCCAAAATTCTCCGTACTATGTATTAAACCATATCCTAAAGTAAGTTCAGCTAAATAAGCTATTGGGCCCATACCCCTGAAAATGTTGGTTATACCCTTCCCATACTAATTAATCCATTAGCTCAACTTATTATCTCCCTTACTGTTTTCACAGGAACCCTTATCACAATGCTAATGATTTCTTACCTGAACAGGCCTAGGAATAAATATACTAGTTCTTACCCCAATCTTGACTAAAAAAATAAATCTCCCCTCTACAGAAGCAGCCACCAAATATTTTCTTACACAAGCAACTGCATCTATAATTCTCATTATAGGTATCCATTTCAATAACCTGTCCTCCGGGCAATGGACAATAATAAACACTATTAATCAGTTTTCATCCTTAATAATAACAGCCCTAGTAATAAAACTAGGAAAAGCCCTCTTTCGCTTCTGAGTCCCAGAAGTAACCCAAGGAACTTCTCTAATGTCTGGCACACTTCTCCTCACATGACAAAAACTAGCCCCTATCTTGATTATATTTCAAATTTTCCCATCAATAAACACAGCCAGTCTCCTATCTATTACAATACTATCCATTATAGTAAGTGGTTGAGGAGTTAATCAAACACAATTCTGCAAAATCTTGGCCTACTCCTCAAGTACTCATATAGGTTGAATGACCCCAGTACTAACTTATAATCCAAACATTACCATTATAAATCTGATTTATTTACCTTATTTTAACAATTACCACATTTCTAGCACTTAGCCTAAGTATAAGCACTACAACCCTGTCACTGTCTCACACTTGAAACAAATTAACATGATTAACACCTATAGTTTCACTAATTCTACTATCCCTAGGAGGTTTACCTCCATTAACAGGATTTCTGCCTAAATGAGTCATCATTCAAGAATTTTCAAAAAACAATAGTCTTAATACGCCAACCATTATAGCTATCATAACACGACTCAACCTGTACTTTTATATACGCCTAATTTACTCCATCTCAGTGACAGTATTCCCCACATCCAGTAATACGAAAATAAAATGTCAATTCAAAAACACAAAACCCATATTACGCCTCCCTCCACTTATTTCTTCTACCTTCCTCTTACCCATCTCTCCACTGATTCTAGTTATAACTTAGAAGTTTAGGTTAAATAAGACCAGGGACCTTCAAAGCCCTTAGTAAGTGAATTATACTTAATTTCTGTAACAAACTCAAGGATTGCAAAACTCTATTCTGCATCAGTTGAACGCAAATCAACCACTTTAATTAAGCTAAGCCCTTGCTAGATTGGTGGAATTCAAACCTACAAAAATTTAGTTAACAGCTAAATACCCTAATCAGCTAGCTTCAATCTACTTCTCCCTCCAAGTGGGGGGAGGGTGGTAGGCGGGAGAAGCCCCGGCAGGATTGAAGCTGCTCCTTTGAATTTGCAATTCAACATAAAAAATTATCTCAAGGCTGCTAAGAAGAGGTCTTGACCTCTGTCTTTAGATTTACAGTCTAATGCTTACTTAGCCATTTTACCCTTTTTTCCACTTAAGTTCATCAATTGTTGATTGTTTTCAACGAACCACAAAGATACCAGAACACTATTTGGTGCATGAGCAGGGATAGTAGGTACCACCTTAAGCCTTCTAATTCAAGCAGAATTAGGTCAGCCAGGAACTCTGCTAGGAGATGCCAGATCTATAATGTTATTGTTACTGCCCATGCATTCATCATAATCTTCTTTATGGTCATACCAATTATAATTGGGGGTTTGGGCAACTGACTAGTCCCTCTGATAATTGGTGCCCCCGATATGGCATTTCCACGGATAAATAATATGAGCTTCTGACTTTTCCCCCACTCTTTCCTACTCCTGTTGCATCCTCAATAGTAGAAGCCGGCACTGGAACCAGCTGAACAGTTTATCCCCCTTTAGCAGGAAACCTAACACATGCAAGATCCTTTGTGGATCTTACCATCTTCTCACTTCACTTGGCAAGTATTCTATTTTAGGAGCCATTAACTTTATTACTACAATTATTAACATAAAGCCCCAGCCATATCCCAATATCAAACACCCCTTTTCGTCCGACCAGTCCTCATTACAGCAGTACTTCTACTCCTTTCTCTCCCAGTCCTAGCCGCTGGCATTACCATACTATTAACTGACCGTAACCTCAACACTACTTTTTGACCCTGCTGGTGGGGGTGATCCTATCGTGTATCAACATTTATTCTGATTCTTTAGTCACCCTGAAGTTTGTTTCCTTATTCTATCAGTATTTGGGATGATCTCCCATATTGTGATGTATTGCTCTGGATAAAAGGAGCCATTTGGGTATATGGGCATAGTATGAGCCATAATATCTATTGGCTTCTTAGGGTTTATCGTATGAGCACACCATATATTTACAGTAGGATCAGACGTAGACACATGAGCATACTTGACCTCTGCTACCATAATTATTGCTATCCCTACTGGTGTCAAGGTCTTTAGCTGATTAGCTACACTGCACAGCAGTAGCATCAAATGATCTCCTGCGATGTTCTGAACCCTAGGATTCATCTTCCTTTTCACAGTAGGAGGTCTCACTGGCATTGTACTAGCTAATTCATCACTAGATATTATTTTACACGATACACACTATGTTGTAGCTCATTTCCACTACATCCTATCAACAGGAGCGGTGTTCGCCATCATAGGAGGCTTTAACCACTGGTTCCCCCTATTCTCAGGTTATACGCTTAATCAGACCTACACTAAAATTCAGTTCACCATTATATTCATAGGTGTTAATTTAACCTTTTTCCCACAGCACTTCCTTGGCCTATCCAGTATGCCTCAACGTTATTCCCATCATCCTGATGCGTATACTGCATGAAATACTATCTCATTCTTAGGCTCATTTATCTCATTAACAGCAGTTATGCTAACAATTTTTATAATCTGAGAAGCCTTTGTTTCTAAAAGAAAAACTATAACAACTGAACAACCATCTACTAATTTAGAGTGACTTTACGGCTGTCCACCATCTTACCACACATTCGAAGAGCCAACCTACATTAAATCTTTAAATGAAAAAGGAAGGAATTGAACCTTCAGAAACTGGTTTCAAGCCAATCAATAACCTCTATGACTTTCTCGATAAGATATTAGTAAACTCATCACATAACTTTGTCAAAGTTAAGTTATAGGCTAAATCCTATATGTCTTAATGGCTCATCCAGTTCAATTAGGCCTTCAAGATGCTACATCCCCTATCATAAAAGAACCACTCACTTTCCATGACCATGTTCTTATAATTATTTTCCTAATTAGTTCCCTGGTTCTATACATTATTTCTCTAATACAACAAAATTAACTCATATTAGCACCACAGATGCCCAAGAAATCGAGACTGTCGGAACTATTTTACCTGCCATTGTCTTAATTTTAAACCCTTCCATCCCTACGTATTCTATATAAAACAGATGAAGTTAATAATCCTTCTCTTACCGTCAAAGCCATTGGTCATCAATGATATTGAAGCTATGAATATATAGACTGTGAAGAATTAAGCTTCAATTCTTTTTATTTCTTTTTTTGAGATGGAGTCTTGCTCTGTCACCCAGGCTGGAGTGCAGTGGCGTGATTTCGGTTCACTGCAAGCTCTGCCTCCCGGGTTCACACCATTCTCCTGCCTCAGCCCTCTGAGTAGCTGGGACTACAGGCACCCACCACCACGCCTGGCTAATTTTTTTGTATTTTTAGTAGAGACGGGATTTCACCGTGTTAGCCAGGATGGTCTCCATCTCCTGACCTCGTGATCCGACTGCCTCGGCCTCCCAAAGTGCTGGGATTACAGGCATGAGCCACGGCACCTGGCCTAAGCTTCAGTTCTTATATAACCCCAACACCAGACTTAAAGCCAGGAGAACTTTGAGGAGTCGAAGTTGATAACCGAACAATTCTCCCAGCAGAAATACCCATCCATACGTTAATCCTGTCTGAAAACATCCTACACTCGTATCCCCTCATTAGGCCTCAAAACAGATGCAATCCCCAGATGCTTAAATCAAACTACCTTAACCACTACATGACCAGGTCTTTACTATGGACAGTGCTCAGAAATTTGTGAATCTAACCAGTTTTATATTAATGTCGTAGAACTAATCCCCTTAAAATATTTCAACACCTGATCCACATCCACATTGTAATATCACTGTAAAGCTATTCAATATTAACCTTTTAAGTTAAAGATTGAGGGGGTCTACACCTTTCTGCAGTGAATGCCTCAACTAGATACTTCCACATGATCCATTATTATCCTGTCAATAATCATAACTTTATTCTCCATTATTCAGTTAAAATTAAATTACACTTATATTATCCCTACACCAAAAATAATCAAAACAAAAACACAAGGCTCCCTGAGAATTAAAATGAACAAAATCTATTCACCTCTTTTGCTACCCCTACAATTCTAGGCCTACTCGCAGTAGTATTAATCATTCTATTTCCCACTATTTCCAACCTCCAGTCATCAAATTAGTAACCGATTATTTTCTATTCAACAATAATTAATCCAACCTGCACTAAAACAGATTAATAATTACCTATAACATTAAAGGACGAACCTGATCCCTTATAATAATATCCCTAATTATCTTCACTGCCTCAACGAACCTCCTTGGACTTCTACCCCATTCATTTACACCAAGTATCCAATTATCAATAAACCTAGGTTTAGCAATCCCCTTGTGAGCAGGCGCAGTAATTACAGGCTTCCGCTTTAAAATGAAAACCTCCTTGGCTCACTTTTTACCACAAGGCACACCTATGCCACTTATCACTATATTAGTAATCATTGAAACCATTAGCCTATTTATTCAACCAATAGCATTAGCTGTGCGATTAATAGCCAACATTACAGCTGGTCATCTAGCAACACATTTAATTGCAGAAGCCACACTAGTACTATTAACTAGTAGTTTTCTCACAGCTTCAGTTGCTTTCATTATTCTAATCCTACTGACTATTCTCGAATTCGCCGTAGACCTTATTTAGGCTTATGTCTTCACACTACTAGTAAGCCTTTATCTATATGACAACACATAATGACCTACCAAACACATGCTTGCCATATGGTCAAACCCAGCCCCTGACCACTAACAGAAGCTCTCTCAGCTCTACTAACAACATCTGGCCTGGCCATGTGATTTCATTTTAATTCTACTACTCTTTTAACCCTAGGCTTATTAATCAACACACTAACTGTATACCAGTGATGATGTAATATTATCCGAGAAAGTAAATTTCAAGGCCACCATATAACAGTTGTCCAAAAAGGCCTCCAATATGGAATAATTCTATTTATTATCTCAGAAGTTTCTTCTTTGCTGGTTTCTTCTGGGCATTCTATCACTCTGGTCTAGCCCTAATGCCAGAATTAGGAGGACAGTGACCCCCAACAGGCATTTTTCCCCTCAACCCCTTAGAAGTACCCCTCTTGAATACATCTGTATTACTTGCATCAGGAGTTTCAGTTACTTGGGCTCATCACAGCCTGATAGAAGGTAATCGAAAGCAAATAATTCTAGCACTATCCATCAGAATTACCTTAGGTATTTACTTCACCCTCCTACAAATCTCAGAATACTTTGAGGCCGCTTTTACTATCTCTGATGGGATCTACGGCTCAACAATCTTTTTAGCCACAGGCTTTCATGGATTTCATGTTATTACTGGATCAACATTTCTCACTATCTGCTTCCTCCACCAATTAAAATATCACTTTATGAGATGGCCGAGGAAGAGCTCCGGTCTACAGCTCCCAGCATGATCGATACAGAAGACAGTGATTTCTGCATTTCCAACTGAGGTACCTGGTTCATCTCATTGGGACTGGTTGGACAGTGGGTGCAGCCCACGGAGGGCGAGCTGAAGCAGGGCAGGACATCACCTCATCTGGGAAGCACAAGGGGCTGGGGGATTTCCCTTTCCTAGCCAAGAGAAGCCATGACAGACTGTACCTGGAAAATCGGGACACTCTCGCCCAAATACTGTGCTTTTCCAACGGTCTTAGCAAACGGCACACCAGGAGATTATATCCCATGCCTGGCTTCGCAGGTCCTATGCCCATGGAGCCTTGCTCACTGCTAGTGCAGCAGTCTGAGATTGACCCTCGAGGCAGCAGCCTGGCAGGGGGAGGGGCATCTGCCATTGCTGAGGCTTGAGTAGGTAAACAAAGTGGCCAGGGAAGTTCGAACTGGGTGGAGCCCACCACAGCTCTGCAAGGCCTGCTGCCTTTGTAGACCCCACCTCTGGGGACAGGGCATAGCTGAAAAAAAGGCAGCAGAAACTTCTGCAGACTTAAATGTCCCTGTCTGACAGCTCTGAAGAGAGCAGTGGTTCTCCCAGCATGGTGTTTGATCTCTGAGAATGGACAGACTGCCTCCTAAAGTGGGTCCCTGATGCTTGTATAGCCTAACTGGGAGACACTTCCTGGTAGGGGCCGACTGACACCTCATACAGGTGTGTGCCTCTCTGGGATGAAGCTTTCAGAGGAAGGATCAGCCAGCAATATTGGCTGTTCTGCAATATTTGCTGTTCTGCAGCCTCCACTGCTGTTACCCAGGCAAACAGGATCTGGAGTGGACCTCCAGCAAACTCCAACAGACCTGCAGCTGAGGGACCTGACTGTTAGAAGGAAAACTAACAGAAAGGAATAGCATCAACATCAACAAAAAGGACATCCACACCAAAACCCCATCTGTAGGTTGCCAGCACCAACGACCAAAAGTAGATAAAACCACAAAGATGGGGAAAAACCAGAGCAGAAAAGCTGAAAATTCTAAAAACCAGAGGGCCTTTTGTCCTCCAAATGATCGCAGCTCCTTGCCAGCAACAGAACAAAGCTGGACAGGGAATGACTTTGACGAGCTGACAAAAATAGGCTTCAGAAGGTCGGTAATAACAAACTTCTCCAAGCTAAAGGAGGATGTTCAAACCCATCGCAAGGAAGCTAAAAACCTTGAAAAATGATTAGACGAATGGCTAGCTAGAATAAACAGTGTAGAGAAGACCTTAAATGGCCTGATGGAGCTGAAAACCATGGCACGAGAACTACGTGACACATGCACAAACTTCAATAGCTGACTTGATCAAGTGGAAGAAAGGGTATCTGTAATTGAAGATCAAATTAATGAAATAAAGTGAGAGGAGAAGTTTAGAGAAAAAAGAGTATAAAGAAATGAACAAAGCCTACAAGAAATATGGGACTATGTGAAAAGACCAAATCTACATTTGACTGGTGTACCTGAAAGTGATGGGGAGAATGGAACCAAGTTGGAAAACACTGCAGGATATTATCCAGGAGAACTTCCCCAACCTAGCAAGGCAGGTCAATATTCAAATTCAGGAAATACAGAGACCACCACAAAGATACTCCTCGAGAAGAGCAACCCCAAGACATATAATTGTCAGATTCACCAAGGTTGAAATGAAGGAAAAAATGTTAAGGGCAGCCAGTGAGAAAGGTCGGGTTACCCACAAAGGAAAGCCCGTCAGACTAACAGCGGATCTCTCAGCAGAAACTCTACAAGTCAGAAGAGAGGGAGGGCCAATATTCAACATTCTTAAAGAATTTCCAACCATCAAATAGAATTTTCAATAATCAGAATCTCATATCCAGCCAAGCTAAACTTCATAAGTGAAGGAGAAACAAAATCCTTTACAGACAAGCAAATGCTGAGATATTTTGTCACTACCAGGCCTGCCTTACAGGAGCTCCTGAAGGAAGCATTAAACATGGAAAGGACCAGCCAGTACCAGCCACTGCAAAAACATGCCAAATTGTAAAGACCATCGATGCTAGGAAGAAACTGCATCAATTAATGGGCAAAATAAACAGATAACATCATAAAGACAGGATCAACTTCACACATAACAATATTAACCTTAAATGTAAATGGACTGACTGCCCAAATTGAAAGACACAGACAGGCAAATTGGATAAAGAGTCAAGACCCACCAGTGTGCTGTATTCAGGAGACACATCTCATGTGCAGAGACACACACAGGCTCAAAATAAAGGGATGGAGGAAGATCTACCAAACATATGGAAAGCAAAAAAAGCAAAGGTTGCAATCCTAGTCTCTGATAAAACAGACTTTAAACCAACAAAGATCAAAAGAGACAAGGCCATTACATAATGGTAAAAGGATCAGTTGAGCAAGAAGAGCTAACTATCCTAAATGTATATGCTTCCAATACAGGAGCACCCAGATTCATAAAGCAAGTCCTTAAAGACCTACAAAGAGACTTAGACTCCCACACAATAATAATGGGAGACTTTAACACCTCTCTGTCAATATTAGACAGATCAATGAGACAGAAGGTTAACAAGGATATCCAGGACTTGAACTCAGCTCTGCACCAAGTGAACCTAATAGACATCTACAGAACCCTCCACCCCAAATCAACAGAATATACATTCTTCTCAGCACCACATTGCACTTATTCCAAAATCGACCACATAATTGGAAGTAAAGCACTTCTCACCAAATGTAAAAGAACAGAAATCACAACAAACTGTCCCTCAGACCACAGTGCAATCAAATTAGAACTCAGGACTAAGAAACTCACTCAAAACTGCACAACTTCATGGAAATTGAACAACCTGCTCCTGAATGACTACTGGGTAAATAAGAAATGAAGGCAGATATAAAGATGTTCTTTGAAATCAATGAGAGCAAAGACACAACACACCAGAATCTCTGGGACACATTTAAAGCAGTGTGTAGAGGGAAATTTATAGCACTAAATGCCCACAAGAGAAAGCAGGAAAGATCTAAAATTGACATCCTAACATCACAATTAAAAGAACTAGAGAAGCAAGAGCAAACACATTCAAAACCTAGCAGAAGGCAAGAAATAACTAAGATCAAAGCAGAACTGAAGGAGATAGAGGCACAAAAACCCTTCAAAAAATCAGTGAATCCAGGAGCTGGTTTTTGGAAAAGATCAACAAAATAATACACTGCTAGCAAGACTAATAAAGAAGAAAAGAGAGAAGAATCAAATAGACTAAATAAAAAATGGTAACGGGGATATCACCACTGATTCCACAGAAATACAAACTACCATCAGAGAATACTATAAACACCTCTATGCAAATAAACTAGAAAATCCAGAATAAATGGATAAATTCCTGGACACATACACCCTTCCAAGACTAAACCAGGAAGAAGTCAAATCCCTGACTAGACCAGTAACAACTTCTGAAATTGATGCAGTAATTAATAGCCTGCCACCCAAAAAAAGTCCAGGACCAGATGGATTCACAGCCGAATTCTACTAGAGGTACAAAGAGGAGCTGGTACCATTCCCTCTGAAACTATTCCAATCAATGGAAAAAGAGAAATTCCTCCCTAACTCATTTTATGAGGCCAGCATCATCCTGATACCAAAGCCTGGCAGACACACAACAAAAAGAGAGAATTTTAGACCAATATCCCTGATGAGCATCGATGCAAAAATCCTCAATAAAATACTGGCAAACCAAATCCAGCAGCATATCCGAAAGCTTATCAACCACGATCAAGTTGGCTTCATCCCTAGGATACAAGGCTGGTTGATCATTCGCAAATCAATGAATGTAATCCATCACATAAACAGAACCAATGACAAAAACAACATGATTATCTCAACAGATGCACAAAAGGCCTTTGACAAAATTCTACAGCCCTTCATGCTAAAAACTCTCAATAAACTAGGTACTGATGCAACGTATCTCAAAATAATGAGAACTGTTTATGACAAACTCACAACCAATATCATACTGAATGGGCAAAAACTGGAAGCATTCCCTTTGAAAACTGGCACAAGACAGGGATGTCCTCTCTCACCACTCCTATTCAATGTAGTGTTGGAAGTTCTGTCCAGGGCAAGCAGGCAAGAGAAAGAAATAAAGGGTATTCAATTAGGAAAAGAGGAAGTAAAATTGTCCCTGTTTGCAGATGACATGACTGTGTATTTAGAAAACTCCATCACCTCAGTCCAAAATCTCCTTAAGCTAATAAGCAACTTCAGCAAAGTCTCAGGATACAAAATCAATGTGCAAAAGTCACAGGCATTCCTATACACCAATAACAGACAAACAGAGAGCCAAATCACGAGTGAACTTCCATTAACAATTGCTACAAAGAGAATAAAATACCTACGAATCCAACTTACAAGGGATGTGAAGGACCTCTTCAAGGAGAACTAAAAACCACTGCTCAATGAAATAAAAGAGGGCACAAACAAATGGAAGAACATTCGATGCTCATGGATAGGAATAATCAATATCGTCAAAATAGCCATACTGCCCAATGTAATTTATAGATTCAGTGCCATCCCTATCAAACTACCAATGACTTTCTTCACAGAATTTGAAAAACACTACTTTAAAGTTCATATGGAACCAAAAAAGAGCCCACATTGCCAAGACAATCCTAAGCCAAAAGAACAGAGCTGGAGGCAAACTATACTACAAGGTTACAGTAACCAAAACAGCGTGGTACTGCTACCCAAGCAGAGAGATAGACCAATGGAACGGAACAGAGGCCTCAGGAATAACACCACACATCTACAACCATCTGATCTTTGACAAACCTGACGAAAACAGGCAATGGGGAAAGGATTCCCTATTTAATAAACGATGCTGGGAAAACTGGCTAGCCATATGTAGAAAGCTGAAACTGGATCCCTTCCTTACTCCTTATACAAAAATTAATTCAAGATGGATTAAAGACTTAAATGTTAGACCTAAAACCATAAAAACCCCAGAAGAAAACCTAGGCAATACCATTCAGGACATAGGTATAGGCAAGGATTTCATGACTAAAACACCAAAAACAATGGCAACGAAAGCCAAAATAGACAGATGGGATCTAATTAAACTAAAGAGCATCTGCACAGCAAAAGAAACTACCATCAGAGTGAATAGGCAACCTACAGAATGGGAGAAAATGTTTGCAATCTACCCATCAGACAAAGGGCTAATATCCAAAATCTACAAAGAACTTAAACAAATTTACAAGAGAAAAACCCCATCAAAAAGTGAGCAAAGGATATGAACAGATACTTCTCAGAAGAAGACATTTATGCAGCCAACAGACACATGAAAAAAATGCTCATCACCACTGGTTATCAGAGAAATGGAAATCAAAACCACAGTGAGATACCATCTCACACCAGTTAGAATGGTGATCATTAAAAAGGCAGGAAACAACAGATGCTGGAGAGGATATGGAGAAATAGGAACACGTTACACTGTTGGTGGGAGTGTAAACTAGTTCAACCATTGTGGAAGACAGTGTGGTGATTCCTCAAGGATCTAGAACTAGAAATACCATCTGACCCAGCGATCCCATTATTGTGTATACACCCGAAGGATTATAAATCATGCTGCTATAAAGACATATGGACATGTATGTTTATTGCAGCACTATTCACAATAGCAGAAACTTGGAACCAACCCAAATATCCATCAGTGATAGACTGGATAAGAAAATGTGGAACAAAAATACCATGGAATACTATGCAGCCATAAAAAGGGTGAGTTCATGTCCTTTGCAGGGACATTGATGAAGCTGGAAACCATCATTCTCAGCAAACTATCATAAGGACAGAAAACCAAACACTTCATGTTCTCACGCATAGGTGGGAATTGAACAATGAGAATACTTGGACACATGGCAGGGAATATCACACAAAGGGGCCTGTCGTGGAATGGGGCCAGGGGGAGGTATAGCATTAGGAGAAATACATAATGTAAATGAGTTAATGGGTGCAGCAAATCAACACGGCACATGTATATCTATGTAACAAACCTGCACATTGTGCACATGTACCCTAGAACTTACAGTATTTTATTTAATATATATATATAAATAAACTTTACATCCAACCACCACTTTGGCTTTGAAGCCACTGCCTGATGATGTAGTGTGACTATTCTTATACGTCTCTATCTACTGATGAGGATCCTACTCTTTTAGTATAAACAGCACCACTGACTTTCAATCAACTAGTTTCGATAATATCTGAAACAGATTAACCTGACACTAGCCTTAGTAACCAACACCTTACTGACCCTACTAGTAATAATAATTACATTTTGACTTCCACAACTTAATATTTATATAGATAAATCTAGTCCCTATGAAGGCAGATTTGACCCAATAACCTCCAACCGCCTCCCCTTTTCCATAAAATTCTTCCTGGTAGCCATCATATTTCTCCTCTTCGACTTAGAAATCGTTCTACTACTACCCCTGCCATGAGCTGTTCAAACAAATTACCTAATACTAATAATCACCACAGGCCTTATACTAGTTATCATTTTAATCCTAGGCTTAATTACAAATGAACTCAAAAAGGGTTAGATTGAATTGGTAAATAGTTTAAGTCAAAACAAATGATTTCGACTCATTAGATTATGATAAACCATATTTGCCAAATGCCCTCTATTTACATCAATATTAGCATATACCATATCACTACTGGGAATATTAATCTATGAATCCCACCTAATATCATCCCTATATGCCTAGAAGGCATAATACTGTCAATATTTATCATAATTACCCTTATAACTTTAAATATGCATTTTACTCTAGCATCTATAATACCCATTATCCTCCTAGTATTTGCTGCCTGTGAAACCGCAGTGGGCCTTGCCTTATTAGTGTCAGTGTCCAACACATACGGCCTAGATTATGCACAAAATCTGTATTTACCTTAATGCTAAAAATTATTCCAACAATTATACTGTTACCACTAATATGATTCTCTAAAAATTATAAAATCTGAATTAACATGACCATCCACAGCCTACTCATCAGCCTCATCACCCTATTGTTTGTAACCAATTCAACAATTACTCATCCAACTTCTCACTAGTTTTCTCTTCTGATCTGCTGATGTTACCCCTCCTAATTCTAACAGCTCTTAGAATCCTAGCAAACCAATATTATCTGTTCAGTGAATTACCCCCACGAAAAAAGCTCTGTATTTCTATATTGATTTCCCTGCAGATTTTTTTAAATTATAGCATTCACAGTCACAGAACTAATTATATTTTATATTTTCTTCGAAGCCACACTAATTGCTACCCTAATTATTATTACCTGCTGAGGGAACCAACCAGAACGCCTCAATGCAAGCTCATATTTCCTATTTTACACACTGGTAGGTTCCCTTCCTCTACTTGTTACACTTGTCTACCACTTTAAATACTTCAGGTTCACTAAATATGCTAGTAATGATATTTACTGACCAAGAACTATTGACCTCCTGATCCAATAATCTTATATGACTAGCATGTATTATGGCCTTTATAGTCAAAGTAACTCTATACAGACTTCACCTGTGACTTCCTAAAGCCCATGTAGAAGCCCCTATTGCCGGCTCAATAGTACTTGCAGCAGTACTCCTAAAACTAGGCGGTTGCGGTATAACACGGCTTACCCTTATCCTCAGCCCCCTAACAGAATATATAGCCTACCCCTTCCTCATACTGTCCCTATGAGGGATAGTTATGACAAGCTCCATTTGTCTACAACAAACCGATCTAAAATCACTTATTGCCTACTCCTCCATAAGCCATATACCACTTGTCATCATAGCTCTCCTCATCCAAACCCCTTGAAGTTTTACAGGTGCAGTCACCCTTATGATTACCCATGGAGTCACTTCATCCCTGTTATTCTGCCTAGCAAATTCCAACTATGAGCCAGTCCACAGTGGAATCATATTACTTACCCGAGGCCTTCAAATACTACTTCCACTGATAGCCTCATGATGACTTCTGGCAAATCTCACTAACCTTGCCTTACCACTACCATTAAATCTAGCAGAGGAAGTCTGTGATCATGGCTTCATTCTCCTGATCAAACATCACTATTATGCTTACAGGACTTAATATGCTAATTACAGCCCTCTACTCCCTATGTATACCAATCACGACACAACAAGGGACACTTACATATTACATTAACAGTATTAAATCTTCCTTTACATGAGAAAATACATTAATATTTATACATGTTACACCTATTCTTCTATTATCCTAAATCCTAAAATTATTATGGGCTTTACATGCTGTAGCTATAGTTTAACCAAACCATTAAATTGTGGATCTAATAATAGAAGCCTGCAACTTCTTATCTACTGAGAAAGTATGCAAGAACTGCTAACTCATGCTCCCATGCCTAACAAGATGGCTTTCTTAACTTTTAAAGGATTGGAGTCATCCATTGGTCTTAGGAACCAAAAACATTGGTGCAATTCCAAATAAAAGTAACAAATATGTATTTTTCCATTACTATAATTGCCCTAATCCCCTTAAACACACCAATTATTATTACCTTAGCCCCTGCAAAAAAGATTCATACCCAAATTACGTAAAAATAGCCATCACATGCGCCTTCACTATTAGCCTCATCCCAACAACGTTTATATATACAGACGAAGAAGTCATTATCTCAGACTGACATTGAATGACAATCCAAAGTCTCACTAAGCTTTAGACTACTTCTCCATAATATTTATCCCAGTAGCACTATTTGTTACCTGATCTATTGTAGAATTCTCAATATGATATATAAACTCAGACCCTAACATTAATCAGTTTTTTAGATATTTTCCTCATTACAATATTCTGGTTACCGCCAACAACTTCTTTCAACTCTTATTGGATGAGAAGGTGTAGGAATCATGTCTTTCTTATTAACTGGCTGATTATACGGCCGAGCAGATGCTAATACAGCAGCTCTCCAAGCAGTCCTGCACAATCGCATGGGTGATACTGGCTTTATTTAGCTATAGTATGATTCCTCTTTTCCTCCCACACATGAGAGATTCAACAAGCATTCATTCTAAACCCTACCTCTAATCTACCCTTCCATTAATTCGCCTTCTTTTAGCAGAAGCAGGAAAGTCAGCTAAATTCGGCCTCCATCCCTGACTTCCATCCGCCATAAAAGGCCCAGCCCCAGTCTCAGCCCTGCTCCACTCCAGCACTATAGTTGTAGCAGGAATTTTCCTACTCATCCGCTTCTACCCTTTAATAGAAAATAACCTCTGAACCCAAACCTTTACATTATCTCTAGGGGCTATTACCACCTTATTTACAGCAATCTGTGCTCTAACACAAAGTGATATTTAAAAAGCCATAGCATTCTCCACCTCAAGTCAGCTGGGCCTTATGATAGTCACAACTGGCATTAATCAGCCACACCTAGCATTCCTTCACATCTGCACCCATGCCTTTTTTAAAGCTATATTATTTATATGCTCAGGCTCCATCATCCACAATCTCAATGATGAACAAGATATTAAAAAAATAGGACTATTCAAGACTTTACCCTTCACTTCCTCTTCCGTTATTATTGATAGCCTTGCACTTACAGGTATGCCTTTCCTCACAGGCTTTCAAAGACCTTATTATCGAAACTGCAAATACGGTCATATACCAACCAACGCCTGAGCCCCTTCTATTACTCTTACTGCCACCTCCTTAACAGCTGACTATAGTACCCGTGTTATTTTTTTTGCTCCGAGGACTGGCCACGCGGGGGTGGGAAGGGCCTGGGCCACGCCCGGGCCGCCGCCGCCGCCCACGCGCGACGCTTGGGGGCCCTGCTGCAAAGCCCCTTTTTCTGGGGGCAGGGGGAGACGCTTCATGCCGCCCTGCCCAGCAGGGTTTCCAGGTCTGAGGTGCCCGCCCTGGCCCCAAGAGAATGAACCAGCCGCAGAGGATGGCGTCCGTGGACACGGACAAGAAGCTCAGTAACCTCCTGGACTTCAGCATGATGTTCCCGCTGCCCGTCGCCAACGGGAAGGGCCGGCCCGCCTCCCTGGCCGGGTCGCAATTCAGAGGTTCAGGTCTTGAGGACCGGCCCAGCTCAGGCTCCTGGGGCAGTGGCGACCAGAACAGCTCCTCCTTTGACCCCAGCTGGACCTTCAGCGAAGGCGCTCACCTTGCTGAGTCGCATAGCAGCCTCTCTTCATCCACATTCCTGAGACTGTGACTCTCTTGCCGGACGGCTAAGCCTCCTTTGGGAGAGACGCAGGCGTGGGCGGCCTGACTCAGGCTGGCTTCCTGCCGGGCGAGCTGGCCCTCAGCAGCCCCGGACCCCTGTTCCCTTCGGGCATGAAGGCGACCTCCCAGTACTACCCCTCCTACGCCGGCAGCTCCGGCGGAGAGAGGCTGACGGCGGCCTGGACACGCAGTCCACAAAGGTCCAGAAGGTCCTGCCTGTCTTCCATCCTCGGCGTACCTGCCCAGCTCAGGTGAGGACTACGGTAGGGATGCCGCCGCCTACCTGTCCGCCAAGACCCCCAGCAGGGCCTATCCCGCCCCCTTCTACATGGCAGATGGCAGGCAGCATACACCCCTCAGCCCATCAGCCGAGATCTGGAGTTGCCCGGGTCAGGCGAGCTTTGGCCCCATGCTGGGTGGGGGCTCATCCCCCCCGCCTCTCCCGCCCAGCAGCTGCCCTGTGGGCAGTGGCAGAGGCAGCAGCACATTTGGTGGCCTGCACCAGCACGAGCGCATGGGCTACCAGCTGCACAGAGCAGAGGTGAACGGCGGTCTCCCAGCTGCATCCACCTTCTCCTTGGCCCCCTGGAGCTGGAGCGTCTCCAGCCACAGGCCACCTGTCAGCGGGGCCAACATATTCCTGGGCTCGCGAGGGACCACAGCTGGCAGCTCCGGGGACGCCCTCAGGCAGGCATGTCCTCAATCTACTCCCCGGATCACTCAAGCAATAGCTTCTCGTCCAGCTCCTCCACTGCTGTGGGCTACCCCCAGGGTCTGGGAGGGACGTCGCACTGGCCCGGAACAGGAGTCCTCGGTGCCTTATCACCCAGCTACGACGGGGATTTCCATGGCGTGCAGAGTAAGACAGAAGACCACCTGAACAAGGCCATCCACGTGCTCTGCAGCCACACCGTGGGCACGGCCGGCAACGGGCCCACGCTGCTGCCCGGCCACAGGGCGCTGGCTTAGGCTTCGCCGGCCCTATGCTGCTAGTGGGGGCAGCACGCAAGCCTGGTCAGAGGCTGACACCCTGAGGACGGCCCTGTGGGCAGCGCCAGCCTCATGCACATCCACGTGGCCCTCTCCAGCTAGCCAGGTGCCCTCCCCAACCTCTCTTGGCCTCCCGACTCCTACAGTGGGCTAGGGCAAGCAGGCCACTGGCGAAATCAAGCCAGAGGAGGAGGATGAGGAGAATACATCGGCGGCTGACCACTCGAGGAGAAGGAGCTGAAGGACCCCCAGGTCCGGACCAGCCCAGACGAGGACGAGGACAAAGATGACCTTCTCCCCCGAGAGCAGAAGGCCGAGCACGAGAAGGAGCGCCAGGTGGCCAATAACGCCAGGGAGCAGCTGCGGGTCCCTTGAGAGGCCTCTTAAGGAGCTGGGGGCACATGTAGCAACTGGACTCAACAGCGAGAAGCCCCAGACCAAACTGCTTATCCTGCACGAGGCCCTCTCGGTCATGCTGAACTTGGAGCAGCAAGTGCGAGAGCAGAACGTGAATCCAAAACAGCCTGTTTGAAATGGTGAGGTGTCGGGCGTGTTTGGAGACCCCCAGATGGTGCTTTCAGCTGCGCACCTGGGCCTGAGCAAAGCCCACAACCCCACCGGGCACATGTGAAAGGTACGCCTCTGTGGGACAAGCCACTGGCCCTCAGCCCGGTGGGCTGGGCCCAGAACGCCTACTGGAGGCCCTGGGCTTCATCCACATCCCCACCTCACACAACTGTTCTCAGCATTGAGCCAACATCGACCTGATTAGGCTCGGAGTGATGGGGGCAAGGAAGGTGACTCTGGGTCCAGGAGCTCCCTGGGACCCTGGCTCACCTCCCACTGGCCTTGCTCCCCTTGCCCCCAAATCTCAGTCACCATGTCACCCTGTGACCTGCCCCATGGATCCTGAAACTGCGTCTTAGCCCTGTTGTCTGGGCTGACAGGAGCTTTTTTTTTTTTCAGTAAACAAAATCTGAAAGCAAATAACAGAACATACAGTTTGTCAGAAAAGAAAAAAAATGCCTTAACTATAAAATGTGGAGACATCATAACATATCACTTGAGGGAGATGCTGTGAAAACTTGGCTTATTCTTCAAAAGCCAGCAGCAAATTGTGCCTAGGCATAATTTAAGGAAAATGAAAAGAACATTAGTTATCAAGAAAAAAAAAAAAAAAGCTGGACTGACCTGGGCCAGGCTGGACCAGATTGGCCTAGAGGACTTCAGAGGGCTACTCCCCTGGTAGGCCAGTCTCAGCTGACCTTCACTGTCCTGCCTCCAGACAGGGCCCATCTGTCTTCCCCTTGTTCCCCTCCTGCAAAGACATTGCCTCCGATGCCACCTCCATGACCCTGGGCTGCCTGGCCACAGGCTAGTTCCTGAAGCCGGTGACTGTGACCTGGGACACAGGCTACCTCAACAGGAGTGCTGTGACCTTCCCAGCCACCACCCTCACACCCTCTGGCCACTACGCCACCACCAGCCATCTGACCACCTCAGGTGCATGGACCAAGCAAATGTTCACCTGTAGCGTGGTACACACTCTGTGGTCTGCAGACCAGGTCAGTACCTTCAGCGTCTACTCTAGGGACTTCGCCCTGCCCACCATGAAGATCTTACAGTCCTGTGATGGCAGTGGACACTTCCCCCCGACCATCCAGTTCCTGTGCCTCATTTCCGGGTACACCCCAGGTGCCATCACCTGGCTGGAGGATGGGCAGGTCATGGATGTGAACTGCTCTATTGCCTCTCCCATGCTGGAGGGCGAGCTGGCCTCCACACAAAGCAAGCTCACCCTCACCCAGAAGCTTTGGCTGCCCGACCACACCTACACCTGCCAGGTCACCTATCAAGGTAATGCCTTTGAGGACAGTGCCAAGAAGCATGCAGATTCCAACCCGCAAGGGGTGAGTGCCTACCTGAGCTAGCCCAGCCCCTTCTACCTGTTCATCCGCAAGTTGCCCACAATCACCTGTCTGGTGGTGGACCTGGCACCTAGCAAGGGGACCGTGAAGCTGACCTGGTCCCGGGCCAGTGGGAAGTCCGTGGCCCAGGTCCTCCTAAGGCAAGAGAAGCAGTGCAGTGGCACGTTCATCATCACGTCCACTCTGCTGGTGGGCACCAGAGACTGGATCGAGGGGGAGACCTACCAGTGCAGGGTGACCCACCTCCACCTGCCCAGGGCCCTTGTGCAGTCCATGACCAAGATCAGCGACCGTTGTGCTCCCCCAGAGGTCTACAGGTTTGCAATGCTAGAAGAGCCGAGGAACCCAGACAAGCGCACCCTCACCTGCCTGATCCAGAACTTCTAGGCCAAGGACATCTTGGTGCAGTTGCTGCACAACAAGGTGCAGCTCCCAGACGCCTGGCACAGCATGACGCAGCCCTGCAAAACCAAGGGCTCTGGCTTCTTAGTCTTCAGCTGCCTGGAGGTGACCAGGGCCGAATGGGAACAGAAAAATGAGTTCATCTGCCCTGTGGTCCATGAGATGGTGACTGGCTCACAGACCGTCAAGAAGCTGGTGTCTGTAAATCCCATTAAATGTCCTCCTGCCTTCCTCCCCACTAGGGCTTTGTCCAGCTGTGTGGTAGGAAGAGCTGGCCATTGTTGGTAGGAAGAGCTGACCTTCTGTCCACTGTTGCAACGACCCCAGGAGGCCACCCCCAATAAACAGTGCCTGCTCAGAAACAAACAAACAAACAAACATAAAAACCCTAGAAGAAAACCTAAGCAATACCATTCAGGACATAGGCATGGACAAATACTTCATGACTAAAACACCAAAGGCAATGGCAACAAAAGCCAAAATAGACAGATGGGATCTAATTAAACTAAAGAGCTTCTACATAGTAAAAGAAACTATGATCAGAGTGAACAGGCTACCTACAGAATGGGAGAAAATTTTTGCAATCTATCCATCTGACAAAGGGCTAATACCCAGAATCTACAAAGAACTCAAACAAATTTACAAGAAAAAAACAACCCCATCAAAAAATGGGTGAAGGATATGAACAGACACTTCTCAAAAGAAGACATTTATGTGGCCAACAAACATGAAAAAAAGCTCATCATCACTGGTCATCAGAGAAATGCAAATCAAAACCACAATGAGTTACCATCTCATGCCAGTTAGAATGGTGATCATTAAACAGGAAACAACAGATGCTCGAGAGGATGTGGAAAAATAGGAATGCTTTTACATTGTTGATGGGAGTGTAAATTAGTTCAACCATTGTGGAAGATAGTGTGGCAATTCCTCAAGGATCAAGAGTTAGAAATACCATTTGACCCAGCAATTCCATTACTGGGTATATACCCAAAGGATTATAAATCATTCTACTATAAAGATACATGCATATGTATGTTTATTGTGGCACTACTCACAATAGCAAAGACTTGGAACCAACCCAAATGCCTATCAATGATAGACTGGATAAAGAAAATTGTGGCACATATACACCATGGAATACTATACAGCCATAAAAAAGGATGAGTTCATGTCCTTTGCAGGGACATGGATGACGCTGGAAACCATCATTCTCAGCAAACTAACACAGGAACAGAAAACCATACACCTCTTGTTCTCATAAGTGGGAGTTGAACAGTGAGAACACATGGACACAGGGAGGGGAATATCACACACCAGGGCCTGTCCAGGGGTGGGGGTCTAGGGGAGGGATAGCATTAAGAGAAATACCTAATGTGGTTGATGGGTGCAGCAAACCACCATGGCATGTGTATACCTATGTTAACAAACGTGCACATTCTGCACATGTATCCCAGAACTTAAAGTATAATTTAAAAAAAAAAAAAAACAAAAAAAACACTGAACATGTATTGTAGGCTTACATTGGGCTCAATGTATTTTATGGATAATCTCATTTAATCCTCATAACAACCCTTGGAGAACATGTATGATTATTATCTCTATTTTAAGCATGGAGAACTGAATAGCTTACCCAAGGTGGCATGACTAATAAATCATTGGACTGGGATTCAAACCCAAAAAGTCTGATCCCAGAGTTCATGCTTGTAAGCCTTCCTAACCATGATAATGCTTTAATCTGGCATTAATTGTTCTCTAATTTGTGTAGGTTTGAGATTTTTTCATAATATTAAAAATACTTCTGGAGGAATGTCCTCATAATCATTAGAACTGCCTTCATCTAATTATTTTTAGAGTATGAGTGAAACTAAAAAGTAAGACTCATCTAAAAATAATCATCTCTTTTGGCCATATCTCCAGTGATACATGAATTTAATTCTTTTTATTGTTTTCAGAATGAAAAATTAAAGAGGTTAAAATTAGCTGACAATCAAGAAATATTTGTATATGAAGAACCAGAGATTTGGGTATACTTAACGAATACAAGCTAATACATATTAAGACTCTACTGTGCTCCAAATACTATACAGGGAGCTAGGGATATGAAGATAGGATTCGCATCAGAAAAGAAGGACTGTCCCTTAGTTGGAAGGCTGAACTAAAAAGAAAAGTTTGATGTGATAGGCAAATTCAACTGACAGGTCCACTACCCATAGCCCCTTCCCTTTAAGAGCTCATAATTAGGAAAAATCAAATGTATAATCAAATCATTGCAATGTAGTGTGTAAGTACAATAATTAAGGTAATGGGAAAACATAACAGTACAAGTAATTCAGCTGAAGGTTTATGTAAGATAACTAAGATGACATTTCAATGATTGGTTGAGTTGGCCTCTCCCTCATGAATGGGATTAAGGCCCTTATAAGAGGCTTCATGCAGCATTTGGCCCCTCTTGACCTCTACTTTCGTCCATGTGAGGACACGGCGTTCCTCTCCTCTGAAAGATGCGGCAACAAGGCTCCCCTTGGAAGCAGAGAGCAGCCCTCACCACACACCTGAACCTGCCAGCACCTTTATCATGGACTCCCAACCTCCAGAAGTGTGAGAAATAAATTTGTTTATAAATTATCCATTGTCAGGTACTCTGTTATAGCAGTGTACATGGACTACCACAAACCCAGTAGACCACGTTAATGAGTTCAGACGTTCTTTAGTAGACAGTGTGTAAGGTGGGAAATCAGAGGCTTTATCCAGTGGAATAACATGGTGAGATTCACATTTTAGAAAGATAGCTCTACTTTTATTATAGAACAGCAGTTCTGAAAGTGTGGGGACCTCTGGGACTCCCTTTTAGGATGTCTGTGAAGTAAAAAGTATTTTCATAATAATGGATGTTATTTGCTCTTTTCACTCATTTTTTCATAAGTATAGTCTTCCAGAGGCAACAAGATATGTTTTCTATTTAACCAAACATTAAAGAAACTTGCAAAAATATAAAACAATGTGACTCTTATCAAAGTTTATTTTGGAAATAGTTATTTTTCATAAAATACATTATTTATGTTAACAGGTAATGGTTTTTAGATAAATTAATAAACACTTTTATATTTTATTAGCTTTAATATTTAATATGGTAAATACTGGTAGATCTAACTCACAGAAACAAAAGTTTTTTGGCAACCCCAGTAATTTTTAAGAGTGTACAGGGAAGCCTGAGATCAAAAGCTTTGAGAACTACCGACGAAGAGGGGACATTGTATTAAGGAGAGGCTAATAGTAGAGAAACAGCTAATTAGACAGATTTTACAAGGATCTAGGTCATTGGTTTTCAAACCTTTTAAGTATATATACTCACTAAAAGAATTTTGAAAAACCACATCCTCATACATTTTTAAATTGATAGCTAATTTTTTTTAAGTTTAAGTAGTTATAATGTATTTTAAATATTGACATTTAAATAGCAGCTATGTCAATCTTTTAAATGTGTCCAACTGAATCTAAATGGTGCTCACAGTGAGCCGAGACCTCGCCACTGCACCTCTAGCCTGGGCGATAGAGCAAGACTCCATCTCAAAATAAATTGTGCATCAATTTGATACCCACTTATCACCCACTTAAAAATATATATGAACAGACTTTTTTCTTTTTTTTACAAACTTTGTATCATTCCTTTTTCTCTTTAAAATTGTATTTCCATTTCCCTTCTCATTCCAAATTTTGCATAATGTGTTACATTTTGTATTTGGATAATCTTATGATCACCTATTTTCTTTGTAACCAAAATAGGTATATAAGTTGAAATTAATTAAAAATTTTCCTGTGACCAACAAACTTGTAACTATTCACATTTTTCTTCTGGGTTATCATTGAAGTTACTAGGATACAGTTTTCCAAAGCAATGTAAATAACACATTTGGATAATTGCTTTAAAAATTTTATTGGTGAATAGAGCAATCCCTCCCCTCCAATTGGTTTGTATATCCTTGGGTGAATATTATTTATTTCTATAATGGGACAAGATTAAGCATAAATCTGCGTTCATTTTGCACTTTACAGATGTCAACACTGAGAAAACTTGTTTGTGTAAATAAGTGGACATGAATGGAAGGAGTTTTAACAGTATCATTCATTTCTATGACTCCTTCTGAGATATGTAGGAAAAAAGTACAGTAATATACCATTAAAATTATGTTATTTGGCAGTTTCATTCAATAAGATCCATTATTTTTCAATTTTATTAAAAGCAGAGAATTAAAACCACTTGACTTTCAAAAATGAGTTTACTAACCAGTCATCAGGTTCATCTGTTTTCTCAATTTATGAAAAGTGTACCAAAAAGTTTTTAAAATTAATTCCAACTATATGTTACACTTTCACGTGGAGGTATCTTGTTTAAACTAATACATTCAGAAAAGTTTGGAAAAATAGAATATTATTAATACATTATTATTAACATTTTATGTTTTAAATATATGATTTAAACATAGCAAACCTCTGAGCTACCTCAAAGGTTGAGTAGATTTTGTGAAGAATGTCCTTCATACAACCCATTTGGTAATGCCAGGCATCAAACAAATGACACTTAATTTCTGGCAGGAAAACTCGGACTTCATTTTTCAAGTCACTGACTATATTAGTAATATGTGATTTAAAACCTGAGAAATAAATGACAGAACAAATGCATGGAGGTATGTTTATTATGAAGCCAGTGAAGCATATCCAGAGCTCCTTCCTTCCAAGGTTCCTTTCTAATTTTACATAGAAAATTATGTACTTTCATGTATAATTTTGTATTATTTGTCATAATGAAAGCCTGGGACCTGTATCTCTGCCTATACATGTGAAAAAATCATGAGGGCAGTCAGGATAAGCTTAAGATGATACATATCTGGCATAATTAATTTCATATTATGAAAACATAATTTCTCATTACTTAATTTGCAATAAATAATACAGAGTAAAATATGACTAAGATTATAACTTATGAAGTGTAGGGTATATGGTAAAAGACATGGTTATTCCTTCAGTAAATGTGTTAGGGGAAGGTAGGAAGTGAATACTGATGTATGACTTTGGGGAATAATTAGAAGCAACTTATATGAAAATCAGAAATAACTTATTTTTCATCATGATCAAAATTTTCCTAAAAATATATACTGCTAAAATCAAATCAGGCAATTAGCATATAGTTTTATTTTTATATTTGCAAGTAGAATAAATATTTTATACAATGCAATGAAGTTCATTAAATTTTGTGTAAATATTTTGGAATATGAGTTAATAAAATAGGTTTTAGCTAACTTAGTGAATAATAAACACTGTCTTAGTGCTTTTATGCTGCTATAACAGAATACCTGACAATGGATAATTTATAAAGAACAGAAATTTATTTCTCACACTTCTAGAGGTTAGGAGTCCATGAAAAAGGTGCTGGCAGGTTCAGGCGTCTGGTGAGAGCTGCTCTCTGCTTTCCAAGATTGAGCCTTGCTGCTGCATCCTTCAGAGAGGAGGAACGCCACGTCCTCACATGGACAAAAGTGGAAGGGCAAGAGGGGCCAAATGCTGCATGAAGCCTCTCAAAAGGGCCTTCATCTTATTCATGAGGGAGAAGCCCTCATGGCCTAATCATCTCTTAAAGGCCCCACCTGTTAATACCATCACATTGACACCCTGAATTTTGGAGGAGACACATAGCAAACACTAAATCTGAAGTCTGAAAGAACTCACATAATTTTTATTCACAGGATTTGGCCCATCATATCATTTTTTTAAAAACTCAATTTCATTTAAAAGAAACTTTGTTATCTATATTGTTTTTCTTGTTCAAAAATGCTCTTTTGTTTTAAGCTAACAATATGTTATGGCATGTCCTAGGGGTTGATGCTAATAACTAGGGGAAAACAGTGCCTCTACTTAAATGTTTTAAAACATTGGTGAAACAGGATTTTGGACTCCTAGAGGATCCTTATACTCTTTTTACTACAGAAGTACCCATCGGATGATCTTCGTACATTATTCTTCACCTTGTTTGATGACCTCTGTACTAGTCATGAGATAAGGATGTGACCTAAACTGTAACGATGGGTTAGGAGACTGATTTGAGATATTTCTAAGCTATACTCTAAAGGGACTTGGTGGGTCATTAGACACTGGAGTGAAAGATGAGTCAAAAATAATTAAGATTTTCAGCTTGAGCAGTTAAATAGATTGTGATGCTATTTACTGCATAAGAAACATAAAGTAATCAAGTTTTGGAAAGAGGTTGGAATTCTGTTTGCCTATAGATCTTTAATGTGGAAATGTTCTGAAAGTCTGGAGCACTAAAGAAAGTTCAAAGATATGGTTATAAATTTGGGAGACTTTAGTATATAGGTGGATGATACTATCTAAGGGAAAGCTTTTAACCAAGAGAGGAATAAATCTGATGATGAGACCTTGGGAAATCTTCAAATTAGAAGAGGCAGAAAAGAGTAGTGTTGGAAAAGTATAATGGAAAACAAAATCTCCCAACCCAGGAAACCTTTCCACAAAGATAGAAGAGAAGGAAAACAATTTTATGATTGAGTAAGCATTAGAGCAGGATGTGATGTGTATCACAAGTAGTCCCCTAAGAGATTGCAAAGACAGAAGGAAATCTTACCCTTTTATATAGCCAACCTGATATAACAATCCCTTTCATTGAAGTTCTTAGGATAAACATTAACTAGTCCTCAAGTAAGACTTGACAGCACTATTTGTCGCATACGTAGTTTATTCTAAATTCACTTGCTAATTGGAGTGACTTTGCTAATTGGTTTTATATAAAGGTAGAAAAACACTTTTCATATCTTCATGACAGGAGATAGTTTTGCAGCTTGGAAGGAGGCCCCTGCTGAAGTGAGGCTTCTACGCTCCCACAGAAACTGGGATTAAGGGCGCTATCTTCCTTGATGACTGTATTCCCAAGAGATGGTTACAGGTTCTTGAGAAAGACATTCATGGGTCATTCATGCCATAAAGCTGGCAAGAGGCTTTGAAGCAAGAGATTTTTAAAAGATTTTCATACATTTCAAAAAGATAAAGAATTTGCAAGTTTTCTGAATGCTCTAAGAACAAAGAAGGAAGAGTCTTTCTTTTCTTATTTTCAACAGGGGGAATTAATTTTGTTTCTTTTTAAATTTGTATTTACCCTTACATATGTGATAGAACAGACAGAAAAAAACAGCTGTGGAAATGTGCGGGAAATTACAATGAGTGCTATATGAAAACCAGAGGAAAAGCGTATTTTACAAGGAGTGAGGGAATAGTGCTGTCTTCAAGAACATTACTTTCCCCTTGTCGGATAAAATTAACATACATTTGATACTAACATAACTAGATATGTAAAATTTGTAAAGACTAAATATAAAAAGAATATAGCATTAGGGTGTTTAATTATGTAGTGTGGACAGCCAGTACTATAGGAAACCTATGGCCTGAGGGCAATAAGACCTGGAGTAGGGAGGGAAGGATTTGTGGAAATAAGGAAACTTAAATGGTATTTTGAAGGAGAGATTAAACCTATGTAATTCACATTTTTAATCTCATCAGTCCAAAACACATCTCTGTAGCTGTGTCTATAATAAAGATAAACTTAGCAATGGAACCATGATACTCCCAGTCCACTGGGCCAAAACTTTCCCTTGGATAGTGTTAATGCTTGAGTGAACAATGGCACCATTTCTGTGACTTTTCACTTTCTGTATTCCTTCTCATAGTCACCCCCTCTTCTGATTAACAGGTTTTTTCTTTTACAGCTTTAAGTCTTGCCTTGGAACCTTTTTTTTTTTTTTTTTTTCTGCAGGATACTTATATGGATTCATTTAAAGCTTAACTTGCAAAGGGCAGCTTATTTTCACTTCTTAGAAGGTACCCTGTAGTTAACCTTGGTGCTGTCTATAGAGACAAAAATAAATTTCTTTGGATTTTACTTATCTTCCTATGTCAGAGGTTCCCAAGACCACCCCCAGGTTGACGATTTGCTAGGAAGACTCACAGGACTCAGCATATATCCATATTCATGGTTATGATTCATTATAGGAAAATAACACAAAGCAAAATTAGGCACTCTCTGCCTGGCACATACTAAACTTACAGACTCCCAGAAGAAAAGTAGATGTTAGTATAAACCGTATTATTTGCACAAATAATCTAGGCATAGTGAGTCACTCTTATTCAGGGAATTGTTGAATCCCTCCTGAAATCTAAGCTCACAGGTGCCAGGCAAAAAGGTCCTTTTAATCATAGAAGCCTCAGGCCTGCTGTGATAACTCTTTTCTCTACACTTTTTAAAAATTTATTTATACAATGATTTGCAGGTAAAATCAAGAGTCCACATATCAAATTAACTGTCTTTTACGTGTTCTTCATATATTACAGGTATGCTCCAGAATCACTGACAGAGAGCAAGTTTTCTGTGGCCTCAGATGTTTGGAGCTTTGGAGTGGTTCTGTATGAACTTTTCACATACATTGAGAAGAGTAAAAGTCCACCAGCGGTCAGTGTGCTTTTTATTTACTTTCAGTTTTTTGTTTGTTCGTTTGATTTTTATAAATTATGGGGTACAATTACAATTTTGCTACATGCATACATTGCATAGTGGTGAACTCAGAGCTTTTAAGGTATCTACCACCTTAATAACATACATTGTACCCTTAAATAATTTCTCAGCATCTACCCCACCAATGGCTCACCCTTCCAAGTCTCCATTGTCTGTCATTCCACATTCTACGTCCATGTGTATACATTATATAGCTCCCACTTATAAGTGAGAACATGTGGTATTTGTCTTTCTATGGCTGATTTGTTTCACTTAAGATAATTACCTCCATCCATGTTGCTACCAAAGACATAATTTCATTTGTTTTTATGGCGGAGTAGTATTCCATTGGGTATGTATACCACATCTTCTTTATCCAGTCATCTATTGATGGACACTTAGGTTGATTCCATGTCTTTGCTTTTGTGAATAATGCTGCAATAAACATACAGGTGGAGGTATCTTTTTGATACAGTCATTTCTTTTCCTTCAGGTAGATACCCCATAGTGGAAATGCTGGATCAAATGGTAGTTCTACTTTTGGGTCTCTCAGGAATCTTTATGTTTTCCATAGAGGTTGTATAAATGTACATTCCCAGCAACAGTGTATAAGAGTTCCCTTTTCTCCACACTCTTGCCAACATCTGTTATTTTCTCTCTCTCTCTCTTTTTTTTTTTCTTCCCATTCTGACTGGAGTAAGACATATCTCACTGTGGTAATTTTTTTCTCTTTTTTTTTTTTGTCATTCTGACTGGAATAAGGCATATCTCATTGTAATTTTAATTTGCATTTCTCTGGTGATTAGCATTTTTTCATATGCCTCTTGTCCTTTTGGGTGTCTTCTTTTGAAAAATGTCTACTGATCTCCTTTGTCCAGTTTTTAACACGATTACTAGGGGGTTTTGGTTGAATTCCTTGAGTTCCTTATAAATTCTGAATGGTAGTTCCTTATCAGATACAAAATTTGCAAATATTTTCTCCTATTCTGCAGGCTTTCTGTTCATTCTGTTGATTATTTATTTTGCTATGCTGAAATTTTTTAGTTTGATAAAGTCTCATTTGTCTGTTTTTGGTTTTGTTGCCTACGCTTTTGAGGTCTTTGCCATTCTTTGTTTATACCCATTTCCATAAAAGTTTTCCCTAGGTTTTTTTTTCTAGTATTTTTATAGTTTCAGATCTTACAGTTAAGTCTATAATCGATCTTGAGTTAATTTTTGTATATGGTGATAAATATGGGTCCAGTTTCATTCTTCGGCATATGGCAATCCAATTTACCAGCACCATTTATTGAAAAGGGTGTCCTTTCCCATACTGCCCAAAGCAATCTGCAGATTCAATGCAGTTCCTATCAAAATGCCAATATCATTTTTCCACAGAATTAGGAAAAACAATCCTAAAAGTCACATGGAACCAAAAAGAGCCCTAATAGCAAAAGCGATTCTAAGCAAAAAGAACAAAGCTGGAAGCATCACATTACTTGACTTCAAATTATATTATAAGGCTACAGTAACAAAAGCATCATGGTACTCATGTAAAAAACAAACACATAAACCAATGGAACATAATAGAGAACCCGGAAATAAAGCCACATATTTATAGCCAATTGATCTTTGACAAAATCGACAAGAACATACATTGAATTTTTTTTTTTTAATTTTTGTTTTTTTGTATTTTTGTACAGATGGAGTTTCACCATGTTGGCCAGGCTGGTCTTGAACTCCTGACCTCTTGATCCGCCAGCCTTGGCCTCCCAAAGTGCTGGGATTACAGGCGTGAGTCATCGTGCTCAGCCTAAAACTTTAATTCTATTCACGTTATTTATTTATTTTATTTATTTATTTTTTATTATACTTTAAGTTCTAGGGTACATGTGCACAATGTGCAGGTTTGTTTCATATGTATACTTGTGCCATGTAGGTGTGCTGCACCCATCAACTCGTCAGCACCTATCAACTCGTCATATACATCAGGTATAACTCCCAATGCCATCCCTCCCCCCTCCCCCCTCCCCATAATAGGCCCCAGTGTGTGATGTTCCCCTTCCAGAGTCCAAGTGATCTCATTGTTCAATTCCCACCTATGAGTGAGAACATGCGGTGTTTGGTTTTCTGTTCTTGTGATAGTTTGCTGAGAATGATGGTTTCCAGCTGCATCCATGTCCCTACAAAGGACACGAACTCATCCTTTTTTATGGCTGCATAGTATTCCAAGGTATATATGTGCCACATTTTCTTAATCCAGTCTGTCACTGATGGACATTTGGGTTGATTCCAAGTCTTTGCTATTGTGAATAGTGCCGCAATAAACATACGTGTGCATGTGTCTTTATAGAAGCATTATTTATAATCCTTTGGGTATATACCCAGTAAAGGGATGTCTGGGTCATATGGTATTTCTAGTTCTAGATCCTTGAGGAATCGCCATACTGTTTTCCACAATGGTTAAACCAGTTTACAATCCCACCAACAGTGTAAAAGTGTTCCTATTTCTCCACATTCTCTCCAGCACCTGTTGTTTCCTGACTTTTTAATGATTGCCATTCTAACTGGTGTGAGATGGTATCTCATTGTGGTTTTGATTTGCATTTCTCTGATGGACAGTGATGATGAGCATTTTTTTATGTACCTGTTGGCTGTATACATGTCTTCTTTTGAGAAATGTCTGTTAATATCCTTTGCCCACTTTTTGATGGGGTTGTTTTTTTCTTGTAAATTTGTTTGAGTTCTTTGTAGATTCTGGTTATTAGCCCTTTGTCAGATGAGTAGATTGCAAAAATGTTCTCCCATTCTGTAGGTTGCCTGTTCACTCTGATGGTAGTTTCTTTTGCTGTGCAGAAGCTCTTTAGTTTAATTAGATCTCATTTGTCAATTTTGGCTTTTGTTGCCATTGCCTTTGGTGTTTTAGACATGAAGTCCTTGCCCATGCCTATGTCCTGAATGATATTACCTAGGTTTTCTTCTAGGGTTTTTATGGTTTTAGGTCTAACATTTAAGTCTCTAATCCATCTTGAATTAATTTTCATATAAGGAGTAAGGAAAGGATCCAGTTTCAGCTTTCTGCTTATGGCTAGCCAATTTTCCCAGAACCATTTATTAAATAGGGAACCCTTTCCCCATTTCTTGTTTTTGTCAGGTTTTATAGCTGTAGATGTGTGGTATTATTTCTGAGGGCTCTCTTCTGTTCCATTGGACTATATCTCCGTTTTGGTACCAGTACCATGCTGTTTTGGTTACTGTAGCCTTGTAGTATAGTTTGAAGTCAGGTAGCATGATGCCTCCAGCTTTGTTCTTTTGACTTAGGATTGTCTTGGCAATGCGGGATCTTTTCTGATTCCATATGAACTTTAAAGCAGTTTTTTCCAATTCTGTGAAGAAAGTCATTGGTAGCTTGATGGGAGTGGCATTGAATCTATAAATTACCTTAGGCAGTATGGCCATTTTCACGATGTTGATTCTTCCTATCCATGAGCATGGTATGTTCTTCCATTTGTTTGTGTCCTCTTTTATTTCACTGAGCAGTGGTTTGTAGTTCTCCTTGAAGAGGTCCTTGACATCCCTTGTAAGTTGGATTCCTAGGTATTTTATTCTCTTTGAAGCAATTGTGAATGGAAGTTCATTCATGATTTGCCTCTCTGTTTGTCTGTTACTGGTGTATAAGAATGCTTGTGATGTTTGCACATTAATTTTGTATCCTGAGACTTTGCTGAAGTTGCTCATCAGCTTAAAGAGATTTTGGGCTGAGACAATGGGGTTTTCTAAATATACAATCATGTCATCTGCAAACAGGGACAATTTGACTACTTCTTTTCCTAACTGAATACCCTTGATTTCTTTCTCTTGCCTGATTGCCCTAGCCAGAACTTCCAACACTATTTTGAATAGGAGTGGTGAGAGAGGGCATCCCTGTCTTGTGCCAGTTTTCAAAGGGAATGCTTCCAGTTTTTGCCCACTCAGTATGATATTGGCTGTGAGTCTGTCATAAATAGCTCTTATTATTTTGAGATACGTTCCATCAATATCAAATTTATTGAGCGTTTTTAGCATGAAGGGCTGTTGAATTTTGTCAAAGGCTTTTTCTGCATCTATTGAGATAATCATGTGGGTTTTGTCTTTGGTTCTGTTTATATGCTGGATTACGTTTTTTGATTTGCGTATGGTGAACCAGCCTTGCATCCCAGGGATGAAGCCCACTTGATCATGGTGGATAAGCTGTTTGATGTGCTGCTGGATTCAGTTTGCCAGTATTTTTATTGAGGATTTTTGCATCGATGTTCATCAGGGATATTGGTCTAAAATTCTCTTTTTTTGTTGTGTCTATGCCAGGCTTTGGTATCAGGATGATGTTGGCCTCATAAAATGAGTTAGGGAGGATTCCCTCTTTTTCTATTGATTGGAATAGTTTCAGAAGGAATGGTACCAGCTCCTCCTTGTACCTCCAGTAAAATTCGGCTGTGAATCCATCTGGTCCTGGACTTTTTTTGGTTGGTAGGCTATTAATTATTGCCTCAATTTCAGAGCCTGCTATTGTTCTATTCAGGGATTCAACTTCTTCCTGGTTTAGTCTTGGGAGAGTGTAAGTGTCCAGGAAATTATCCATTTCTTCTAGGTTTTCTAGTTTATTTGCGTAGAGGAGTTTATAGTATTCTCTGATAGTAGTTTGTATTTCTGTGGGGTCGGTGGTGATATCCCCTCTATCATTTTTTATTGCGTCTATTTGATTCTTCTCTCTTCTTTATTAGTCTTGCTAGCGGTCTATCAATTTTGTTGACCTTTTCAAAAAACCAACTCCTGGAATCATTGATTTTTTGGAGGGTTTTTTTGTGTCTCTATCTCCTTCAGTTCTGCTCTGATCTTAGTTATTTCTTGCCTTCTGCTAGCTTTTGAATGTGTTTGCTCTTGCTTCTCTAGTTCTTTTAATTGTGATGTTAGGGTGTCAATTTTAGATCTTTCCTGCTTTCTCTTGTGGGCACTTAGTGCTATAAATTTCCCTCTACACACTGTTTTAAATGTGTCCCAGAGATTCTGGCATGTTGTATCTTTTTCTCATTGGTATCAAAGAACATCTTTATTTTTGCCTTCATTTCGTTATGTACCCGGTAGTCATTCAGGAGCAGGTTGTTCAGTTTCCATGTAGTTGAGCGGTTTTGATTGAGTTTCTTACTCCTGAGTTCTAGTTCGATTGCACTGTGGTCTGAGAGACAGTTTGTTATAATTTGTGTTCATTTACATTTGCTGAGGAGTGCTTCACTTCCAACTATGTGGTCAATTTTGGAATAAGTGTGATGTGGTGCTGAGAAGAATGTATATTCTGTTGATTTGGGGTGGAGAGTTCTGTAGATGTCCATTAGGTCCACTTGGTGGAGAGTTGAGTTCAATTCCTGGATATCCTTGTTAACTTTCTGTCTCATTGATCTGTCTAATGTTGACAGTGGGGTGTTCAAGTCTCCCATTGTTATTGTATGGGAGTCTAAGTCTTTTTGTAAGTCTCTAAGGACATGGTTTATGAATCTGGGTGCTCCTGTATTGGGCACATATATATTTAGGAGTTAGCTCTTCTTGTTGAATTGATCCCTTTACCATTATGTAATGGCCTTCTTTGTCTCTTTTGATCTTTGATGGTTTAAAGTCTGTTTTATCAGAGACTAGGATTGCAACCCCTGCTTTTTTTGTTCTCCATTTGCTTGGTAGATCTTCCTCCATCCCTTTATGTTGAGCCTATGTGTGTCTCTGCATGTGAGTCTCCTGAATACAGCAAACTGATGGGTCTTGACTCTTTATCCAATTTGCCCATCTGTGTCTTTCAATTGGACCATTTGGTTCATTTACATTTAAGGTTAATATTGTTATGTGTGATCTTGATCCTGTCATTGTGATATTAGCTGGTTATTTTGCTCATTAGTTGATGCAGTTTCTTCCTAGCATCAATAGTCTTTACATTTTGGCATGTTTTTCCAATGGCTGGTACTGGTTGTTCCTTTCCATGTTTAGTGCTTCCTTCAGGGTCTCTTGTAGGGCAGGCCTGGTGGTGACAAAATCTCTAAGCATTTGCTTGTCTGTAAAGGATTTTATTTCCCCTTCACTTATGAAACTTAGTTTGGCTGGATATGAAATTCTGGGTTTAAAATTCTTTTCTTTAAGAATGTTGAATATCGGCCCCCACTCTTCTGGCTTATAGAGTTTCTGCCGAGAGATCTGCTGTTAGTCTTATGGGCTTCCCTTTGTGGGTAACCTGACCTTTCTCTCTGGCTGCCCTTAACATTTTTTCCTTCATTTCAACTTTGGTGAATCTGACAATTATGTGTCTTGGGGTTGCTCTTCTCAAGGAATATCTTTGTGGCGTTCTTTGTATTTCCTCAATTTGAATGTTGGCCTGCCTTACTAGGTTGGAGAAGTTCTCTTGGATGATATCCTGAAGAGTGTTTTCCAACTTGGTTCCATATTCCCCCTCACTTTCAGGCACACCAATCAGACATAGATTTGGTCTTTTCACATAATCCCATACTTCTTGGAGGCTTTGTTAATTTCTTTTTCCTTTTTTTCCTCTAGACTTCTCTTCTCGTTTCATTTCCTTCATTTGATCTTCAATCATTGATACTCTTTCTTCCAGTTGATCGAGTCGGTTAGTGAAGCTTGTGTATTTGTCACGTATTTCCCGTGTCATGGTTTTTATCTCTCTCAGTTCGTTTATGGCCTTCTCTGCATTGATTATTCTAGTTATCCATTCTTCCATTCTTTTTTCAAGATTTTTAGTTTCTTTGCGCTGGTTACGTAGTTCTTCCTTTAGCTCTGCGAAATTTGATCCACAGAAGCCTTCTGTCAACTCGTTGAAGTCATTCTCTGTCCAGCTTTGATCAGTTGCTGGCGATGAGCTGCGTTCCTTTGGAGGGGGAGATGCGCTGATTTTTTGAATATCCAGCTTTTCTGCACTGCTTTTTCCCCATCTTTGTGGTTTTATCTGCCTTTGGTCTTTTATGCTGGTGACGTACTGATGGAGTTTTGGTGTGGGTGTCCTTTCTGTTTGTTAGTTTTCTTTCTAACAGTCAGGACCCTCAGCTGTACATCTGTTGGAGATTGCTTGAGGTCCACTCCAGACCCTGTTTGCCTGGGTATCAGCAGCGGAGGCTGCAGAAGATAGAATATTGCTGAACAGCGAGTGCTGCTGTCTGATTCTTGCTCTGGAATCTTCATCTCAGGGGTGTACCCAGCCGTGTGAGGTGTTAGGTGTCGGTCTACACCTCAGTGGAAAATGCAGAAATCACCCATCTTCTGTGTCGCTCACGCTGGGAGCTGGAGGCTGGAGCTGTTCCTATTCGGCCATCTTCTGATCTGTCCTTGGATGAAAATTTTTCTTCTAAATTGCAGAGTAAAGAGGAAACTGGTTCTCTTTTATGGTTCACACTATTTATTCTGCTTTAATAGAATTTGTGGCCACTTCAAATTTGATGCTGGTTCTTTATTTTTCTGATTCACTTTTAGTTAGCTGTGTGATCTTGAGCAGGCTACTTAATCCCTCTGTGCCTCGGTTTCTTCATCACAAAAGGTATCTTGGTATGGGATAGAATGCCAACTACAGCCACATTAGAAACAAACAGGTATGTCCATGCCACGAAGCCCGCGCTCTGTGTGGCAGCCCTGGAGACAGCCAAGCCCCCACCTCCGCCCCCTGCCCAGCTCTGGCCGCCAGCCCCTGTCCGCCGATGCCGCGGTTTCCTAGACAGCCACATTGAAGTTTTTTAACATAAGAAAGGATTTATCCAAAGAACAGTAAGCCTAGGACTTATTTTAGAGCTCTTATTGCTTATTTTTAAGGCAATATCCAACAAAATAACCCCAAACTTATTCACAAAGTAGCTTGAATTTTTTAAAAAGGGAGTATTGGGAAACTTAGTATAGTCTCTTAATATTATTTTTATTAAATCCAGTTAGCTCATTCATTGTAGGAATTATTGCATAAGTTAAAATAAACCTTCCAAAGTAATTTTTCTCTGGGTCATCATAGAATTTTTTTAATATGGAAAAGTATGAAAAAATAAAAATCATCTCTAATGCAATTACTCAGAGAAGACCACCTTAATACTGTAGTATGTTATCTTTCAGGCTTCTTTTTATTTTGTGTATAAAAGTATATACAAAAAATTAAATGAAACTTTTATAACTTTTATAAAAGTTCACTTTTATATATAAATATGTATTATTTTATAAAATTAAGGTCATACTGTGCAGTTTGCTCTCCTGCTGTTTCATGAAGTATTACAGCATGGATAATTTACTATATTAGGAAAATGTACTGCAAATGTGTTTTCTAATTGCTGAGTAGCATTCCATCATAAGGCTATATATGTCTGAACAATCATTTTCCATTCTTCAGTCATTTAAGTAACACTTTAGTGAACATAGTGAATATCCTCATGCATATTTATATTTATCTCTGGTAAGTATCTTAGAATAAAAATAAAAGTTATGAACTATTTTAAAGGTTTTAATTCCAAAATGCTTTCTAGAAAAGCTGTGCCAGATTATATCTCAGCAGCAATGCATAGGGATGTACATTTCATCATTTGCCAGTATTGGTCATTATATTTTTATGTACTTTTGCCAAGTTGATAGGGGAGAGGTTATATATATTTTAATTTCCATTTCTTTTATTAATGTGATTGACTATGTATTTGTTGGGTGTTTCGGGCGAGTATGTATATATGTGAAGTATGTGTTCTGTGATTTGCCTATCTTTATATATATATATATATTTTTTTTTTTTTACCAATTTATAAGATCTCTCTATATTGAAAATAAGTAAATGATTAAGTTTTTTTTTTTTTTTTTTTTTTTTTTGAGACGGAGTCTTGCTCTGTCACCCAGGCTGGAGTGCAGTGGCCGGATCTGGGCTCACTGCAAGCTCCGCCTCCCGGGTTTACGCCATTCTCCTGTCTCAGCCTCCCAAGTAGCTGGGACTACAGGCGCCCGCCACCTCGCCCGCCTAGTTTTTTGTATTTTTTAGTAGAGATGGGGTTTCACCGTGTTAGCCAGGATGGTCTTGATCTCCTGACCTCGTGATCCGCCCGTCTTGGCCTCCCAAAGTGCTGGGATTACAGGCTTGAGCCACCGCGCCCAGCCTTTCCTAGCTTATAATTCAGATTTTAATTTTATAAACTTTGACATATGAAAGTTTTCTGTTGCATTTATACTTATTCATTTTTTCTTATATTGTTTTATATTCGTTTTTATTTCAATTGAAATATAATATAAAAATGTGAGTTTTTTAACAACAAAAAACTCAAAGGAAATATGTTTTTAGTTCATGTGTTTTGAGCCCTTCTCAGTGGATTTGTGGTGTTTATTACAGCTATGGAAATGGAAATTATAGAAGTTCCATATTTAACAGCCTTATGTTTTTGATCCTAAAAGTAGCCTCTTTTGAAAAGGTTTGAAAACATACAAAAGCACACATATACTAAATTTTTCCCATTGACTGGAGGAAACTGAGAAATAATTTTGCTACAAATTAAATGTACAAAAAATATTGAAAATGGGTTTGTTTTAGGAATTTATGCGTATGATTGGCAATGATAAACAAGGACAGATGATCGTGTTCCATTTGATAGAACTTTTGAAGAATAATGGAAGATTACCAAGACCAGATGGATGCCCAGATGAGGTAAACATTTTTTTTTTTAAATCCATGGTAATCATGCATTTTATTTTACTTTTTACTCAAAGACTTCAGTTCACTTTCTGAAATTTAATTTGCGGAGCTTCCAGATAAACAGCATAATCAGATGACTGTGGAACAAGGCATAGTTATGACATGTACCCTGTATTGAAAATTAATGTCTTCCACCAATTAAAAGATGGTCCTTAGTGTTCCTTGTAATTTTGGTTTATTTTCTCCTTTACAGATTTATATGATCATGACAGAATGCTGGAACAATAATGTAAATCTACGCCCCTCCTTTAGAGATCTAGCTCTTCGAGTGGATCAAATAAGGGATAACATGGCTGGATGAAAGAAATGTCCTTCATTCTGAGAACAAAGTATATTTATAGAACAAAGTTTTCTATTTCACATTGCTGTGGACTATTATTACATATATCATTATTATATAAATCATGATGCTAGCCAGCAAAGATGTGAAAATATCTGCTCAAAACTTTCAAAGTTTAGTAAGTTTTTCTTCATGAGGTCACCAGTAAAAGACATTAATGAGAATTCCTTAGCAAGGAGTTTTGTAAGAAGTTTCTTAAACATTGTCAGTTAACATCACTCATGTCTGGCAAAAGAAAAAAAAAAGACTTTTTCAACTCAGCTTTTTGAGATGTGAAAAAATTATTATGTAAATTTTGTGATGTTAAAGATGCACAGAATATGTATGTATAGTTTTTACCACAGTGGATGTATAATACCTTGGCATCTTGTGTGATGTTTTATACACATGAGGGCTGGTGTTCATTAATACTGTTTTCTAATTTTTCCATAGTTTATCTATAACTACTTCACTATACAAACAAATTAGATGTTCAGATAATTGAATAAGTACCTTTGTGTCCTTGTTCACTTATATCACTGGCCAGCATTATAAGCAGGTGTATACTTTTAGCTTGTGTACTGTAAATATTTTTCAAGTAAAGGGAACAAATGTCTAGTTTTATTTCTATAGGAAATTTCCCTGACCCTAAAGAATACATTTTGAAATGAAACAAGCTTACAAAGATATAATCTATTTTCTTATGGTTTCCCTTGTATCTATTTGTGGTGAATGTGTTTTTTAAATGGAACTATCTCCAAATTTTTCTAAGACTACTGTGAACAGTTTTCTTTTAAAATGTTGAGATTAAGAATGTGAGGAACATTGTCATCCTTTGAGCTGCTGACTGCCAATAAGATTCTTCAATCTCTGAGATCTATGCTCATGAATTAAATTTAAGCATAAGCCATAAAATATATTGTTTTTAAAATGGATAGCACATTAAGAAGTGTAGCAGGTTAAGAATTTTTTCCTAAAGATTGTATATTTGAGGGGTTTCAGAACTTTGCGTTGCAGTCATAGAAGAGATTTATTTCCTTTTTAGAGGGAAAATGAGGTAAGTGAAAAAGTATGCTTGTTAATTTTATTCAAGAATGCCAGTAGAAAATTCATAATGTGTATCTTTAAGAAAAATGAGAGCATACATCTTTCCAATTAAGTATAAGGGGTTGTTCGTTGTTGTCATTTGTTATATTGCTACTCCACTTTAGACACCATACCTAAAATAAAATATGGTGGGTTTTTCGTGTGTGTGTGGGTTATTTATACAAAACTTAAAATACTTGCTATTTTGATTAAAAAGAAAATAGTTTCTTACTTTATTTTTAGTGGTATGTTCTACTTTTTTAAAACTTGTACTGAAGACTTCTCATTTTGGGTTGAAGGGAAGGAAAAGGAAGAAATGTTTTTTACATTCATTATACTTAAAGCATTTTAATAGTTCTGGATGCAGAAATAATCTAAAATGACAGTGAATTAGGTTTTAAAAAAGATTTTAGATTTTTTTGAAAATTTAATTTTTATTTAATTTGTAAAGACTCCTGAAGGATTTGTATATGCAACACAGTTAAGAGATTTTCCATTTTACTACCTTGCAAGTGAAAAATAGCCTATCATATAATATGCTTGATTTCAGATTTTCATACTAAAACTTAAGTACATACTTAAAAGTAGGTTCTTCTCAAGGATCTCTAACATTCTGTTTTTTAAAACAAGATGTGAACTAACTTTTCTTAAAGTTTTTTAAAAATGCTTCATCTTTTAGTTTTATATAAAGAATCCCACATGTACATTCTTGTTTTTAAAATGGGATGACTACCTTATTATAAAATTCCAAGTTTCCAAGAGACTTCTTTTCATTGAGGTTTCGTAAAGTTTTCCATTTTGATTCTGACTACACATAAAAATAAGCTAACCCTGTAGCTATTAAGTTGGTTTTGTACAAGAAACAGGTAAGTAATTATCGTAGCAGTTAATGCCAAAATATTTTTTCACATTAATATTCTTCAGAAACAAGGGTAAAGGTATTCTTAGAATTATGTAATTCTGTAACTTTACAGTATATTAAGTTATACAATCTTTCTATAAATGATTTTCTTTTTCCATGGGTACTTGCTTGGAAAATAGTCACTTTTTCATGCTATTTATACATGCTGCCAGTAACACTGTAATTTGCTGTGAAAGAGCATTCTTTTAACCTAAGACTGCTACTTTACAGTCAAGTGTAATTTTTATTACAACTATAACTTCTAGTATTTGAATTTTATTTAAACAGCTAGAAAATAGTTAGAAAATACCTACAGTTCTATATCTGTAGAGCCAGTCTCCATGGTGGGTGTGGCATTATGTGCTCAATTTATTGAGACTATGTTAATTTCTTTACCATGTTCCCCCTAAATTGAAATAGTGATGTAGTAAATATTCAGAAGTGATTTTCTTTTGCATTTTTACCTAATCAAGGAAACGGGCCACACACATTGGTTTAGGGATGTTATGATAGTTTACCTTCCAGTTTTTAAGAAATGCTTCCTACAACTGCTATCAACCACTGTACTGTCTTTAATGAACATTGTTGTATCCCACCCTAATTCTTGTATTCAAATTATTTCTCATGAAAGTTTCTCTAATATTTCTAATGAAAGTTTCTCTAATATTTCTAATGAAAGTTTCTCTAATTTTGGGGAATAATTTACTAAGAATCAGTTTGCTGTATATTAGAATAAATAATAACAGTAAGTCAGCAGGATTATCCAAACAAAAGACTAGGTTTTATGAGATAAGCTTGATTTAAGAAAAAAACAATTAAAGTATGAATATCAGAAATACTGTGTGTTTACTCTCAAATTGTAGCTGGTTGGATTTAATATCAAGATAACTAGCTGCTAAATGTTTCATAATTCTGACAGTGATATTAGATTTCAAAATGACACCAAGAGAATGGAAAAACTACATTAGTCAAATCCATGTATGTATGTCATATAGCCTTTAACTTTTTACATTAATCAGATTCTTAGTAAAATGCACATTATATGCCTAAATATTAAAATATTTACTTTTATAATCTTACCTTTTATTTTACTATAATATAAATAAAATTATTCTTAGGTTAAAAAATTAATTCCAATTGTGTTTATGCCAGATGGCATTGCTTAATTGCTGCAGGCTCTCAATACGTTTCATTCTTTTTTATACTCTTTCACATTTTTAAGGAAAAGCCTTACCTCCAACTGAAACACCAGTCTTACTAATATGGTTTTAAAAGTTGTTAATGGTCATTATCTATTATAAGGCCTTTATTTATATAACAAATTGCTTAACATTTTATTTTTAATATAACTGTAACAGATTTTTAAAATGAGACCTTCAAAAGAGCTCTAAGAGTCCCTGTTCTAGTTATTTGCATTACAAGCTTCTGTGAATGTTTTAATTTTAATACCAGTAGTAGGAAGATAATGGCAGTAGAAGCACGCATATACACGCTATTTATTGAGGTAAAGTCATCTTTGAGCAGTGTGAACAGACAGAAGCATAGCTTTTAGATCTGAATGATTGGTAAATAACAACAAATAAATCAAGGTGGTATGGGAAAATGGTAGAGCAGGCATATTATAGAGACAACAGAAAGCTAAGAAGGCAAATTATCCATTGCAGATGATAAGATCTTGTCAAACACTAAAAACCCAAAGTGTGAAATGGAAATATCTATTGATCAGTTATTTATCTTTTCAAGCACAATTGTATACATAGATGAAAATGTTTAGGTGCTTTTCATACACAGATAATTAAATATATGGTATTTAATAATAAAAAAGTTTAAGGTCCTTCAAATACTTGAGGTATGTATTATGGAAACTCAGGGTATGAATTTTCTAGGAGCATGTAATATAAGATTGTGAGTTGGAATTTATTTACTGAAATGAAAAACAGTGAAGTTAAAGAAATCAAAGATACTAAAGCAAATGGAAAGATAACCTAACAAGGCACTCAATAATGAAAATACTTAGTGGAATACTACTTGAAGTATACATATCATACTTTCTTCCTCTGCTTAATAATTTTGTTGAAGGTTGTTATTACAATGGGCTTTTATTGGCTATCCTAAATTTTAAGTATATTAGAACAAAATTTATTATTATGTCCTTAGTAACATTTAAGACCCCTCATTTTTGATTAGAGAAAAAAGTTATTTACAGAATCAAAGACTTCATCTTGATTTTTAAGAAAAAATAACTGAATTCTCTAACACCACGAGTTAACAATTTTTTTTTTTTTGAGACAGAGTTTTACTCGTGTTGTCCAGGCAATGGTGCGATCTCGGCTCACTGCAACCTCCGCCTCCTGGGTTCAAGCAATTCTCCTGCCTCAGCCTCCTGAATAGCTGGGATTACAGGTGCCCGCCACCATGCCTGGCTAATTTTTTGTATTTTTAGTAGAGACGGGGTTTCACCATGTTGGTCAGTCTGGTCTTGAACTCCTGGCCTCAGGTGATCCAACTGCCTCGACCTCCCAAAGTGCCGGGATTACAGGTGTGAGCCACTGCACCCAGCCCAGTTAACAATTTTAATCTGCATAACCAAGGTATATAAGCCATCATGTGCAGGTTGTAGGGAGCCCACAGCTAAATGACAATAATTGGATTGTGCTGATTGTTAGCACTTACTGACTACAGTTAAGAGGCATTTAAAAATTAAAATACAGTGAGCTGAGATCCGGTCACTGCACTCCAGCCTGGGCGGCAGAGCAAGACTCCATCTCAAAAAAAAAAAAAATTAAAATAGTATTTCCCATAAATTGTCAGAATTGTTTTTTTAAAAGCTGTTATAAATCCTTACTCCTATCAATAATTTTGAAGACAGTGTGAATCTCATGGTACCACTTTTTTACCTTTATTACTTTTATAACAGTGCTTTGCAGTTTGTTGAATAGAAACTCTTGATAATAAGAGTAAAGGTTGTTGACAAACTTGAAACTGAGTTTTACCTTCTTATTGAAGGACTTAGAAAAATGTTGAAGTTGAATCCTAGAACACTGAGCATACCATTATTCCTTAATAAGGCATCATTCATTTTAAAAGTTATTTCAGAGAAAGAAAATTCTAAAAATTGAGACTTTACTATACAGGACAATCCTTTTCTGAAACATAGTTTGGAAATCTGAAATCTAAAGAATGATGAACATTGTGCTAGGAAAAAAGAATTTCAGTTTCTATCATCTAAGATCATTCACATTTAATGGGAATTTTTTTCCAACATCTTCAGTTTCTCTTATTTTAAAACTACTGTCCTAAACGTGGAAGGTGAGAGTATGGACAACACAATCAAATGCCAAAAATACCTTGGTTCTAGTAATTGTCTAGGCCATTCTCTCATAGTTGCTCCAACAACTTAGCTATTTAACAATCAGATTCTTAGTAAAACATTTTTCTCTTTCTTAAAAAAAAAGACTATCCATATTGCATACCACTTCAGACTTTTCTACATATGCATTCACCCATCAATACTGACAGTGCAAGCTATGTACAACTTCAGGTTGCATCAGATAACTCATATTAATGGGTATAGTAGTGAAAGTATGATCTCCAAAGTATATTTATAAAGTCCTAAATCTTGTTCAACATATTAATAATAAAGAAGAGTAGATAAACTAATTATGGATGTAGCAAAGGAATCCTGGATAATCTTACTTGAGGGTGAATCCTGATGGTGTATCAATTTAGAATTCCCTGTTAAACATTCAGACAAAATTAGAAGATTACAACTTTCAGTTCTACTGCAGCTCTGGGAATATGAGCCCTAATCATAGTTTTCAGGGAGCCTAATTTGGTGTGGCCTCAAATAATCTCATCATCCATAAAGATCCCAGAGAAAGGTTATCTTGGACCTGGGGTAGTGAGAGTTGGAATTTCATATATTCTCTGTAGGGCATGATTTTTTCAGCAGACGTGTTATACCTCCAAGAGTGTGAAAATTGATGTTGGAGGATGAAAAAAATCATATAAAGCACAGAAATACAGTACAAAAACAGATACGCAGTGGTATTAGAGTGTCATGGTAGAGGAAATTAGGGAAAGATGTCTAAAATGTTCCTGGTGGGGAAGTTGGGGGAGGCTAATGCAAAAAAAAAGTTGAGACACACTACTTTAGAGTGTGCTCATATGGACACAGGTCAAACTAGCACTACCTCAGAAATAACCTCAATAAGATAGGGCAGATATGACAGTGTCAGAAAAGCTAAGAGTACTTGATCTTTAAATAAATACTTAATGTTACTGAGCCAAAAAAAAAAAAAAAAGTTTACATGTAATCTTTTTAAAAAGTTACCTAATTTCACTCATACAGGAAAGATCTGGCTGGCATCTAGTGCGTGCCCCTCTGGGATGAAGCTTCCAGAGGAAGGAACAGGCAGCAGTCTTTGCTATTCTGCAGCCTCTGCTGGTGATACCCAGGCAAACAGCGCTGAAGTGGACCTCCAGCAAAATCCAGCAGACCTGCAGCACAGGGGCCTGACTGTTAGAAGGAATACTAACAAACAGAAAGGAACAGTATCAACATCAACAAAAAGGATGTCCACTCAGAGACCCCACCCAAAAGTCACCAATATGAACCAAAGGTAGATAAATCCATGAAGATGGGGAGAAACCAGCACTAAAAGGCTGAAAATTCCAAAAGCCAGAATGCCTCTTTTCTCCAAAGGATCAAAACTCCTCGCTAGCAAGGGAACAAAACTGGACAGAGAATGAGGTTGATGAATTGACAGAAGTAGGCTTCAGAAGGTGGGTAATAACAAACTCCTCTGAGCTAAAGGAGCATGTTCTAACCCAAAGCAAGGAAGCTAAGAACATTGAAGAAAGGTTAGACAAATTGCTAATTACAATAACCAGTTTAGAGAAGAACATGAATGACATAATGGAGCTGAAAAAAACAGCACAAGAACTTCGTGAAGCATACACTGCCAATCAGGCAGAAGAAAGGATACCAGATATTGCAGATCACCTTACTGAAATAAAGTGAGAAGACAAGATTAGAGAAAAAAGAGTGAAAAGAAATGAACAAAGCCACCAAGAAATATGAGACTATGTGAAAAGACCAAATCTATGTTTGGTGTACCTGAAAGTTGACAGGGAGAATGGAACCAAGTTGGAAAACACTCTTCAGGATATTATCCAGGAGAACTTCCCCAACCTAGCAAGACAGGCCAACATTCAAATTCAGGAAATACAGAAAACATCACAAAGATACTCCTCGAGAAGAGCAACCCCAAGACACATAATTGTCAGATTCACCAAGGTTGAAATGAAGGAAAAAAATGTTAAGGGCAGCCAGAGAGAAAGGTCGGGTTACCCACAAAGGGAAGCCCATCAGACTAAGAGCAGATCTCTCTGCAGAAACCCTACAAGCCAGAAGAGAGTGGGGGCCGATATTCAACATTCTTAAAAGAATTTTCAACCCAGAATTTCATATCCAGTCAAAGCTTCGTAAGTGAAGGAGAAATAAAATCCTTTACAAACAAGTAAATGTTGAAAGATTTTGTCACCATCATGACTGCCTTACAAGAGCTACTAAAGGAAGCACTAAACATGGAAGGAATAACCGATACCAGCCACTGCAAAAACATATCAAATTGTAAAGACCATCGACACTGTGAAGAAACTGCATCAACTAATGGGCAAAATAATCAGCTAACATCATAATGACAGGATCAAATTCACACATAACAATATTAACCTTAAATGTCAATGGGGTAAATGCCTCAATTAAAAGACACACACTGGCAAATTGGATAAGTGAAGAACCATCAGTGTGCTGTATTCAGGAGACCCATCTCACATGCAAAGACACATATAGGCTCAAAGGAATGGAGGAATATTTACCAAGCAAATGGAAAGCAAGAAAAATCAGGGGTTGCAATCCTAGTCTCTGATAAAACAGACTTTAAACCAACAAAGATCAAAAGAGACAAACAAGGGCACTATATAATGGTAAAGAGAATCAATGCAACAAGAAGAGCTAACTATCCTAAATATATATGCACCCAATACAGGAGCACCCAGATTCATAAAACAAGTTCTTAGAGATGTATAAAGAGACTTACACTCCCACATAATAACAGTGGGAGACTTTAACACCCCACTGTCAATATTAAACAGATCAATGAGACATAAAATTAATATCCAGGACTTGAATTCAGCTCTGGACCAAGCAGACCTAATAGACATCTACAGAGCTCTGCACCACATAATTGGAAGTAAAACACTCCTCAGCAAATGCAAAGGAACAGAAATCAAAACAGTCTGTCAGACCAGAGTGCAATCAAATTAGAACTCAGGATTAAGAAACTCACTCAAAACCACACAACTACATGGAAACTGAGCAACCTGCTCCTGAATGACTACTGGGTACAAAACAAAATGAAGGCAGAAATAAAGATGTTCTTTGAAACCAATGAGAACAAAGAAACAATGTACCAGAATCTCTGGAACACATTTAAAGCAGTGTGTAGAGGGAAATTTATGCACTAAATGCCCACAAGAGAAAGCAGGAAAGAGCTAACATTGACACCCTAACATCACAATTGAAAGAACTAGAGAAGCAAGAGCAAACAAATTAAAAAGCTAGCAGAAGATGAGAAATAATTAAGATCAGAGCAGAACTGAAGGAGACAGAGACACAAAAAACCTTTAAAAAAAAAAATCAATGAATCCAGGAGCTGGTATTTTGAAAAAACAACAAAATAGATATACGGATAGTCAGATTAATAAACAAGAAAAGAGAGAAGAATCAAATAGACTCAATAAAAAATGATAGAGGGGATATCACCACCGACCCCACAGAAATACAAACTACCTTCAGAGAATACTATAAACACCTCTATGCAAATAAACTAGAAAATCTAGAAGAAATGGATAAATTACTGGACACATACACCTTCCCAAGACTAAACCAGGAAGAAGTCAAATCCCTGAATAGACCAGTAACAACTTCTGAAATTGATGCAGTAATTAACAGCCTACCAACCAAAAAAGTCCAGGACCAGATGGATTCACAGCCAAATTCTACCAGAGATACAAAGAGGAGCTGGTACCATTCCTTCTGAAAGTATTCCAAACAATAGAAAAAGAGGGAATCCTCCCTAACTCATTTTATGAGGCCAGCATCATCCTGACACCAAAACCTGGCAGAGACACAACAAAAAAAGAGAATTTTAGGCCAATATCCCTGATGAACACTGATGCGAAAATCCTCAATAAAATACTGGCAAACTGAATCCAGCAGCATATCAAAAAGTTTATCCACCATGATCAAGTCGGCTTCATCCCCAGGATGCAAGGCTAGTTCCACATATTCAAATCAATAAATGTAATCCACCACATAAACAGAACCAATAACAAAAACAACATGATTATCTCAATAGATGCACAAAAGGCCTTTGACAAAATTCTACAGCCCTTCATGCTAAAAACTCTCAATAAATTTGATATTGATGGAACATATCTCAAAATAATAAGAGCTATTTATGACAAACTCACAGCCAATATCATACTGAATGGGCAAAAACTGGAAGCATTCCCTTTGAAAACTGGCACAAGACAGGGATGCCCTCTCTCACCAGTCCTATTCAACATAGTATTGGAAGTTTGGCCAGGGCAATCAGGCAAGAGAAAGAAATAAAGGGTATTCAATTAGGAAAAGAGGAAGTAAAATTCTCTCGGTTTGCAGATGACATGACTGTGTATTTAGAAAACTCCATCATCTCAGCCCAAAATCTCCTTAAGCTGATAAGCAACTTCAGCAAAGTCTCAGGATACAAAATCAATGTGCAAAAATCACAAGAATTCCTATACACCAATAACAAACAGAGAGCCAAATCATGAGTGAAATCCCATTCACAATTGATACAAAGAGACTAAACTACCCAGGAATCCAACTTACAAGGGATGCGAAGGACCTCTTCAAGGAGAACTACAAACCACTGCTCAAATTTCATATGGAACCAAAAAAAAAAAAAAAAAACCAAAAAAAAAAAAAAAAAAAAGAGCCTGCATAGCCAAGACAATCCTAAGCAAAAAGAACAAACCTGGAGGCATCACACAACGTGACTTCAAACTACATTATAAGGCTACAGTAACAAAACAGCATGGTACTGGTATCAAAACAGATGTATAGACGAATGGAACAGAACAGAGGTCTCAGAAATAACACCACACATCTATAAGCATCTGATCAAATCATCTTTGAAAAACCATATTTAATATATGGTGTTGGAAAAACTGGCTAGCCATAAGCAGAAAGCTGAAACTGGATTCCTTCCTTACACCTTATACAAAAATTAACTTGAGATGGATTAAAGACTTAAATGTAAGATCTAAATCCATAAAAACCCTGGAAGAAAGCCTAGGCAATACCATTCAGCACACAGGCATGGCAAAGAATTCATGACTAAAACACCAAAAACAATGGCAACAAAAGCTAAAATAGACAAATGGGATCTAATTAAATTAAAGAGCTTCTGCACAGCAAAAGAAACTATCATCAGAGTGAACAGGCTACCTATATAATGGGAAAACTTTTTGCAATCTACCCATCTGACAGAGGGCTAATATCCAGAATCTACAAAGAACTTAAACAAATTTACAAGAAAAAAAACAAAACAGAAAACCCACAAAAAAGTAGGTAAAGGATATGAACAGACACTTTTCAAAAGAAGACATTTATGCAGCCAACAAACATATGAAAAAAAGCTCATCATCACTAGTCATTAGAGAAATGCAAATCAAAACCACAATGAGATATCTCATGCCAGTTAGAATGGCAATCATTTAAAAAGTCAGGAAATAACAGATGCTGGAGAGGATCTGGAGAAATAGGAATGCTTTTACACTGTTGGTGGGAGTGTAAATTAGTTTGACCGTTGTGGAAGTAGTGTGGCAATTCCTCAAGGACGTAGAGTTAGAAATACCATTTGACCCAGTAATCCCATTACTGGGTATATACCCGAAGGATTATAAATCATTCTACTATAAAGATACATGCACATATATGTTTACTGTGGCACTGTTCACAATAGCAAAGACTTGGAACCAACCCAAATGCCCATCAGTGATAAACTGGATAAAGAAATGTGGCACAGACTGGCCATCAGAGAAATGCAAATCAAAACCACAATGAGATACCATCTCACACCAGTTAGAATGGCAATCATTAAAAAGTCAGGAAACAACAGGTGCTGGAGAGGATGTGAAGAAATAGGAACACTTTTACACTGTTGGTGGGACTGTAAACTAGTTCAACCATTGTGGAAGACAGTGTGGTGATTCCTCAAGGATGTAGAACTAGAAATACCATTTGACCCAGCCATCCCCTTACTGGGCATATACCCAAAGGATTATAAATCATGCTGCTATAAAGACACATGCACACATATGTTTACTGTGGCACTGTTCACAGTAGCAAAGACTTGGAACCAACCCAAATGTCCATCAATGATAGACTTTATTAAGAAAATATGGCACATATACACCATGGAATACTATGCAGCCATAAAAAAGGATGAGTTCATGTCCTTTGCATGGACATGGATGACGCTGGAAACCATCATTCTCAGCAAATTAACACAAGAACAGAAAACCAAACACCACATGTTCTCACTCATAAGTGGGAGGTGAACAATGAGAACATATGGGCACAGGGAGGGGAACATCACACACTGGGGCTTGTCGGGGGTGGGGGACTAGGGGAGCTATTGCATTAGGAGAAATACCTAACGTAGAGGACAGGTTGATGGGTGCAGCAAACCACCATGGCACATATATACCTATGTTAACAAACTTGCACGTTCTGCACATGTACTCCAGAACTTAAAGTATAATAAAAAATAAAAGTACTGAATCCCACTGCTTTAATATCTAAAAAAAAATAGTTAACTAATTTCAGTCTCTAGAATGTAAAGATTTCCTTCCTAGATGCAAAAGTGGCTCTTTTTTCAATTGAAATACATCCCCAAGTACTGTTCTGTCAGGTTGTTTTTATATAGTCACAAAAAATAAATATATCTCTAAAAAAACAGATTTTAACAATATGCAGCATGTTGAAAAACATTTCTTGGTTGTTCAAGGAGATAATAAAGTACTTTTCACTATTAAAACCATATGTTATATTGCCGTGTATTAAAGTAAAAATAAAATTTCCTCAACTTTTTTGAGAAATAGGAAACTAACAATGCCAAATAAAGGTCATATATTTGCTATGAAATTTACCCAGAAAACAATGTGCTCTTCTTCTTTGACTTAAAAAATGCTAGCTACCTTTTAAAAACATTGGAGGCATTCTAATGGGCGTGAAGTAGTATAACATTGTGGTTTTGAAGTATATTTTTTAATAAGCAATTTTTTCACGTGCAGTTTATTGGCCATTTGTTCATAGTTGGATTACTACATCCTATCCATCAAACACATTAATTGCACAGCAATTTGATAAAATGTTGACAGTCTTTGTAGAAGGAGCAATGTAGGGGATAATACTGCCTTTTGCTAGATGACAAGGAAAGTTGAAAGTAAATGAATTTTTAAAAAGCTTAGACTGGATGACTTTTGCCTCAGAGTATTAGGTGAAAATAAAAAAGTGTTATTTAAATTAGACACTCTCAAGTCTAGACACATCCCTGGTTCCTTGAGGAAAGGAACCATGTTTTCTAAAAGGTGTCATATCTGCTACATGAAATATACCCAGAAGAGTGCTACTGGAGTGGTAGAAGAGAATCATAGATTTAGTTGAAACCATTTATAAGCTAGCTGAAGAAGTTAAGTCTAAAGAGGTTAGCTTGACTTGCTCACATCACAGATCTGCTCAGGAACACAGCAGGCTAGAGCCCAGCTCTTCTGATTCTGATTAGTACTCTTTATACAACAGCATGCTAAATTATTTTATTTTTAAAGAAATGAGCCTAGGTTGTAAACAAACCACAAACTTTAATCATTTAACAAACCTTTTTTGAAAGCTTGTAGTGAACATGGCACTGCTAAATGCTTTTGGTGAACAAAGATGCTCAGATGTCTTTTCAAGGGATTTTTAGTTGAAAATAGACTGAAATGTATCTTTAGAAAGCATTACAAAGGTGACTTGCAAATAACTAGGAAAAAACCCAGAACATTAAATAGTACATTTCAAAAAAGAAGTTTCTTCTGATGAATTTACAGAAGAAAATGACAGGTAAAATTGAAGCAGCATCAGTTATGCATTTAGCAAATACATTTATTTAAGTCAAATCAGTAACCTGGGAAATATTAACCTAGAATCAAGACTGCAAAACCATTTTGTATGAAAGAGAATGACACCAACTAAAGCCATATATAAGAACTAACATTCACAGCTATCAGATCAGAACTCTCAGGCAGAACTCATCATATTTTCTCCAAAAAACAGCCTCCATCCCTAATGTACCTAATCATAATAATGACACCACACTTCTGTTAGTCATCAGAGCTCCGAAATCCTGAGTAAAAACTTTTGACTCATTTTTTACTTGCACCTTCTTTCCATTCTCTTTCAACGCTTCATCAGTCTCTGCTTTTACACTCCCCCATAATTTTGTGTTGTGATTATTATGATAACCTTCTAATTAGTCTTCCTACCTTCTCTCATTAGTCTTGCACATCACTGTTAGGTCATTCTTCCCATAGCACTATTATAACCATATCATTCTTTTGCTCAAAAGTTTTCCAATGTTCTCCATTTCCTACAGGATAAAGTCCAACATCCCAGACTGTCACCAGTGGCAGGGCCAGATATTAACTTCAATAGGAAGGAAACCAGGGGCGGGGCTTGACTTTTTTTTTTTTTTTTTTTTTTCCTTAAGTTCAGGGTACATATGCAGGTTTGTTACACAGGTAAACTTGTGCCATGGGGGTTTGCTGTACAGATTATTTTGTCACCCAGGTATTAAGCCTAGTACCCATTAGTTATTTTTCCTGGTCTTCTCCCTCCTCCCACCCTCCACCCTTTAATAGGCCCCAGTGTGTGTTGTTCCCCTCTTTGTGTCCATGTATTCTCATCATTTAGCTCCCACTTATAACGGAGAACATGAGGTATTTGGTTTCCTGTTTCTACATTAGTTTGCTAAAGATAATGGCCTCCAGCTCCATCCATGTCCCCACAAAGGACGTGATCTCATTCCTTTTTATGCTGCATAGTATTCCATGGTGTACATGTACCACATTTATTTTTTATCCAGTCTATCACTGATGGACATTTAGGTTGATTCCACGACTTTGCTATTGTGAATATGTTGCAATGAACATATGCACGCATGTGTCTTTATAATAGAATGATTTATATTTCTTTGTGTACATACCCAGTAATGGAATTGCTGGATCAAATGGTATTTCCACCTCTAGGTCTTTGAGGAATAGCCACCCTGACTTCCACAATGGTTGAACTAATTTACACTCCTACCAACAGTGTAAAAGTGTTCCTTTTTCTCCACAAGCTCGCCAGCATGTGTTTTGACTTTTTAATCATAGCCACTCTTATTGGCATGAGATGGTATCTCATTGTAGTTATGATTTCCATTTCTCTAATGATCAGTGATGTAGAGCTTTTTTTCACGATTGTTGGCCACATGTATGTCTTCTTTTGAAAAGTGTCTGTTCATGTCCTTTGCCCACCTTTTAATGTTTTTCTTGTAAATTTAATGGTTTTTTTTTCTTGTAAATTTAAGTTCCTTATAGATGCTGGATATTAGACCTTTGTCAGATGCATAGTTTGCAAAAATTCTCCCCCATTCTGTAGGCTGTCTGTTCACTGTGATGATAGTTTCTTTTACTGGGCAGCTCTTTAGTTTAATTAGATCCCAATTATCAATTTTCACTTTTGTTGCAATTGGTTTTGTCATCTTCACCATTAAATCTTTGCCCATGCCTATGTCCTGAACTGTATTGCCTAGGTTATCTCCCAGAGTATTTATAGTTTTGGGATTTATATTTAAGTATTTAATCCATTTTGCATTAATTTTTGTATGTGGTGTAAGGAAGGGGTCCAGTTTTAATCTGCATATGGCTAGCAAGTTATCCCAGGAGCATTTATTGAATAGGTAATCCCCACTGCTTGTTTTTGTCAAGTTTATCAAAAATCAGATAATTGTAGGTGTGAAGTCTTATTTCTGTTCTCTATTCTGTTCCATTGGTTTATGTGTCTGTATTTATACCAGTACCATATTATTTTGGTTACTATGGCCCTTTAGTGCAGTTTAAAATTGGGTAGCACGATGCCTCCAGCTTTGTTCTGTTTGCTTAGAATTGCCTTGGCTTTTAGGGCTTTTTTGGTTCCATATGAATTTTAGAAGTTTTTGCTAATTCTGTGAAAAATGTCAATGGCAGCTTAACAGGTATAACACTGAATCTATAAATTGCTTTGGGCAGCAGGGCCATTTTAATTATATTGATTCTTCCTATCCATGAGCCTAAAATGTTTTTCCATTTGTTCGTGTCATCTCTGATTTCTTTGAGCAGTTGTTCGTAGTTCTCCTTACAGAGATCTTTCATCTTCTTAGTTAACTGTATTTCTAGGTATTTTATTCTAACTGTGAATGGGAGTTTGTTCCCGATTTGGCTCTTGACTTCAGTGTTGTTAGTGTATTGAAATGCTAGTGATGTTCTGCACATTGATTTTGTATCCTGAGACTTTGCTGAAGCTGTTTATCAGTTTAAGAAGCTTTTGGGCTGAGACTATGGGGTTTTCTAGATATAGGATCGTGTCATCTACAAGCAAAGATAATCTGACTTTCTCTCTTCCTATTTGAATACTCTTTCCTTCTCTTGCCTCATCACCCTGGCCAGAACTTCCAGTACTATGTTGAATAGGAGTGGTGACAGATGACATCCTTGTTTGGTGCCAGTTTTCAAGGAGAATGCTTCAAACTTTTGCCTATTCAGTATGATGTTGGCTGTGGGCTTGTCATATATGGCTCTTGTTATTTTGAGGTATATTCCCTTCAATACCTAGTTTATTGAGAGTTTAACATGAATGTGTGTTAAATTTTCTCAAAAGCCTTTTCTGCATCTATTGAGATAATCATGTGGTTTCTATCTTTAGCTCTGTTTATGCGGTCAATCACATTTATTGGTATGTGTATGTTGAACCAACCTTTCATCCCAGGGATAAAGCCTACTCAATTGTGATTGGTTAGCTTTTTGATGTGCTGCTGGATTCTGTTTGTCAGTATTTTGTTCAGGATTTTTTATTGATGTTCATTAAGAATACTGGCCTGAAGTTTTTTTTTTTTTTTATTTTTTTTATTTTTTTTTTATTGTATTTCTGCCAGGTTTTGGTATCAGGATGATACTGACCTCATAAAAGGCGTTACAGAGGAGTTCCTCCTCCTCAATTTTTTTTTTGAATAGTTTCAGTAGAAATGGTACCAGCTCTTCTTTATAAATCTGGTATAATTCAGCTGTGAATCCGTCTGGTCCTGGGCTTTTTTTGGTTGGTAGGCTATTACTGCCTCAACTTCAGAGCTTGTTAGTGGTCTGATCAGGGATTCAATTTCTTCCTTGTTCAGTCTTGGGAGGGGGTATGTATCCAGGAATTTATCCATTTCTTCTATGTTTTCCAGTTGATTTGCACAGAGGTGTTCATAATATTCTCTGATGGTTTTCTGTATTTCTGTGGGGTCAGTGGTAATATCCCCCTTGTCATTTCTGATAGTGCGCATTTGAATCTTCTCTCTTTGCTTCTTTATTAGTCTAGCTACTGGTCTATTTTACTCGTTTTTTCAAATAAACAGCTCCTGGATCCCAGATTTGTTAATCTTTATTTATTTATTTATTTATTTTTATTTTTTGAGATGGAGTCTCACTCTGTTGCCCAGGCTGGAGTGCAGTGGCATGATCTTAGCTCACTACAACCTCCACCTGCTGGGTTCAAGCAATTCTCCTGTCTCAGCCTTCCAAGTAGCTGGGATTACAGGCACCTGCCCCTGTGCCCAGCTAATTTTTTGTATTTTTAATACAGACAGGGTTTCACCATGTTGGCCACGCTGGTCTCGATCTCCCGACCTCAGCTAATCCACCCACCTCAGCCTCCCAAAGTGCTGGGATTACAGGCATGAGCCACTGCACTGGCCAATTGGTTGATCTTTTGAATCATTTTTCCTGTCTGTATCTCCTTCAGTTCAGCTCTGATTTTGGTTATTTCTTGTCTTCTGCTAGCTTTGGAATTTGTTTGCTTTTGGTTCTCTAGTTATTTTAGTTGTGATGTTCGGTTGTTAACTTGAGATCTAACTTTTTGATGTGGGCATTTAGTGCTACAAATTTCCCTTTTAATACTGCCTTAGCTGTGTCCCAGAGATTCTGATACGTTGTATCTTTGTTCTCACTAGTTGCAAAGAATGTCTTGACTTCTCCCTTCATTTCATTATTTACCCAAAAATCATTAAGGAGCAGGTTATTCAATTTCCACATAATTGTATGGCTTTGAGTGAACTTCTTAGTTGTGATTTCGAATTTTATGGCACTGTGGTCCAAGAGACCATTTGTATGATTTCAGTTCTTTTGTATTTGCTCAAGAGCGTTTTACTTCTGATTATGTGATTGCTTTTAGAGTATGCCAAGTGGTGATGAGATGAATGTATATTCTGTTGTTTTGGGGTATCTATCAGTATCCATTTGATCCAGTGCTGAGTTCAGGTCTTGTATATCTTTGTTAATTTTCTGTCTTGATTTAATATTGTCAGTAGGGTGTTAAAGTCTCCTACTATTGTTGTGGGGGGGGTGGTGTCTAAGTCTCTTTGAAAGTCTCCAAGAATTTGCTTTATGAGGGTGTTCCTGTATTGGGTGCATACATATTTAGGATAGTTCCATTTTCTTCCTGAATAGAACTCTTTACCATTATGTAATGCCCTTGTCTTTTTAAATCTTTGTTAGTTTAAAGTCTGTTTTGTCAGTAACTAAGATTGCAACCTCTAATTTTTGTTTTCCATTTCCTTGGTAGATTTTTCTCCATCCCTTTATTTAGAGCCTATGTGTGTCTTTGCATGTGAGATGGATCTCTTGAAGGCAGCATACCAATGGGTGTTGGTTCTTTATCCAGCTTGCCATGCTGTGTCTTTGGGGGCATTTAGCCCATTTATATTTAAAGTTAGTATTGCTATGTGTAGATTTGATCCTGTCATTATAATCCTAGTTGGTTATTTTGTAGACTTGTTTATGTGATTGCTTCATAGTATTACTGGTCTGTATTCTTCAATGTGTTTTTGTAGTGGTTGGTACTGGTCTTTCCTTTCCATATTTAGTCCCTCCTTCAAGAGCTCTTGTAAGGCAGGTCTAGTGGTAACAATATCCCTCAGTATTTGCTTGTCTGAAAAGGATCTTATTTCTCCTTCACTTATGGAGTTTAGTTTGGCCAGATATGAAATTATGGGTTGGAATTTCTTTTCTTTAGAATGTTTAATATTGGCCCCCAATCTCCTCTGGCTTGAAGGGTTTCCACTGAGAGGTCCACTGTTAGTAAGACAGACTCTCCTTTGTAGATGACCTGGCCTTTCTCTCTAGCTGCCTTAATATTTTTTTCCTTCATTTTGATCTTGGAGATTCTGATGATTAAGCATCTTGGGGTTGATCTTCTTGTGGAGTATCTTACTGGGGTTGTCTGCATTTCCTGAATTTGAATGTTGGCCTGTCTTGCTAGGTTGGGAAAGTTCTCATGGGTGATATCCTGAAATATGTTTTCCAAGTTGGTTCCATTCCTCTCAGCTCTTTCAGGTACACCAATCAGTTGCAGGTCGGGTCTCTTTACATAATCCCATATTTCTTGGAAGGTTTGTTTATTCCTTTTCACTCTTTTTTCTCTATTCATGTCTGCCTACATTACTTCAGAAAGGCAGTCTTCAGGCTCTGAGGTTCTTTCCTCTGCTTGGTCTATTAATAGTTGGGATTGCATTATGAAATTATTGTAGTGTGTTTTTCAGCTCTATCAGAATGGTTACATTCTTCTCTAAACTGGCTATTTTGTCTTTCAGCTCTTTTTATTATGATTTTTAGCTTCCTTGCATTGGGTTACAATGTACTCCTGTGGCTCAGTGAACTTCATTCCTATCCATATTCTGAATTCTACTTCTGTCATTTCAGCCATCTCAGCCTCAATCCAGTCCTTAACCCTTGCTGGAGAGGTGATGTGGTCATTTGGAAGAAAGAAGGTACTCTGGCTTTTTGAGTTTTCAGCATTTTTGTGCTGATACTTTCTCATCTTTGTGGGCTTATCTACTTTCAATCTTTGAGGTTGTTAACCTTTCGGGTTTTTTTTTTTTATCCTATTTGATGACTTTGAGTGTCTGATTGTGGCATAAAGTGAATTCAACCAATTGGCCTTGTTTCTGGAAGATTTTAGGGGGCCAGTGTTCAGCTCCCAAATCCTGGACTGTGTGCTGTAAGTCTGAGGGACTTGAATTGGGCCCCAACATTGTTCTCTGGCTCCTCAACGTTTGGAGTCTACTATGTTAAGTAGACTAACATGTGGCAGCTGCATCAGAGTGCTAGTGGATTCAGGGGTGCCTGCCTCCCTGCAGGCATTCACCACAGCAGTGGGAGCAAAGTGTTGGTGGGGAGCAAGGGGCCCCTCCTGGAGACTGTGTGCACTGCTGCACTGGAGGTAGTGTTGGTTTGAGGTGGGGTGCTGGACAGCACAGGTGTGGGTGCCATCTCTGTGCCCCATAGCAGGAGTGATCACTCAGGGTGTGAGAGGATACCCTGTTCTCTGTGCAGCATTAACACAAGGGCGGAGCACTGGTGGGGGTGGGGCTTGCTGGCTCTGTGCCTGCCAAGGCTCCATCTGCAATGGCAGTCATCAGAGGTTGAGGGGAGTACTGTACTCTTGTGTGCTGGTGGGGCAAGTAAAGCAAAACCTGCCCATGCAGACATGGGCCAGCAAAGTGATGCAGGCAGTTGTGTGGGTTTGGGGGAAGCTAATGTATGGGGATGAAATGTGTGGGCTGGTACACAGCCATAGGGACTGCCTCATTGGAGCTGTCCACCAGTCAGGCATGGTCCACTGGTGCAGAAGCTATGATGTGGGCCTCCAGGGCACCTGAGACTTCCCTGTTAGCAGGTATGACCAGGATGGGGCCCCGGGAGAGGCCAACACCAAGGAGTGTTCAGGTCGGACCAGCCATATCTGATCTGCAGTATCACCCTTCAGAGATCAGGTCCAACAGTTTCCCTAGAACTAACGTCTCTTATGGGAGCAAGCCAAGCCTAGAGAGGTGGTCATCTCTGGCCACATTCTGCTACAGATGCTCCTGCAGCACATCAGTTGGCTGCTACTCTACCACTTTGCTTGTCTCCTGGGGGCTCTACCCCAGAGTGACGTGGGTCAGCAATTCCTCAGTGCAATCAGTCCAAGATGGAGGGTCTGTGCTGTGGAACGAAACCAGGGGTTCCCTGTTTGATGACAAGCAGTGGGGGATATGTGGGGCCCACAGGAGACAGACTAGACTCCTCTCCTTGGGTCGACTGCAGCTTGCTGGAGGTGTGGATAAGGTGCTTAGGGTTTTTGCTCCTTTGTTATTCCAAGGGTAGCAAGGAAGGTTCCGCTGCAGAGGCAATGGCAGAGAGATTTTCAGTTGCCCCTGGAGGCTCTGTCTAGGGAGTTGCCAAGTTGCTACTGGCTTGATAACTCTGGCAAGGGGTAGCTAGAGGTCCAGGTCTGGAAGACCTGCCTGGTGAGGAGATTTCGGAATGGGGTATCTTGCTGGACTTGTCTGTATTTCTTGTACTTAACATGTCAATCTCTCTAACGAGATTGGGGAAATTTTAATAGACTACCTTCAAATATACTTTCCAAGTTTCTTATTCTCTCTTTCTCTCTCAGGAATGCTGATGAGTTGTAAATTTAGTGTCTTTACATAATTCCGTATTTCTTGGATGTTTTGTTCATTTTTACTTCCTTTTTATTTTTGACTGTGTTGATTTGAAAACCTGGTCTTTGAGCTCTCAGATTCTTTCCTCAGGTTGGTCTGTTCTTCCATTAATACTTCTGATTGTATTATGAAATTCTTGTAGTGAACTTTTCTCCTCAAGAAGTTCAGTTTGAGTCTTTCTTAAAATGGGTATTGTCTTTCAGCTGTTAAACTGTTTCACTGGATGGCTTGGCTTCCTTGGATTTTCAATTTTCTCAATCTTGATGAGCTTCCTTGCCATCCAGACTCTGAATTCCACATCTGTCATTTCAGACAATTCAGACTGGTTAAGAACCCAACTGCTAGTGAGCTAACAGGCTCCTTTGGAGGTTAAGGGGATACTCTTTTTTAATGGCCAGAGTTTTTATGCTGATTCTTTCTCATCTGAGAGAGCTGGTATTCCTTTAATTGTGGTATAAACTGAGTATAGTCCACTGGCTACATATCTGGAAGTTTTCATAAGACTAATGGTCTGTACAGGGTCTTTGAATTTTTGCACATAGTTATGTAGAGGGGAGAATTAATGATTTTTGGTGTACTGTTTTGGCTGTGATCCATGGTGCTTGAGAGCAATAGGTTCTTAGTCACAAAGTTCCTGGCTTTTGCAGCTGTATTCTGCCCTGTTAGGGAGAGAAAGGTGACCCCCCTCACCCGGTCGGCTCATGGACCTTGGGAGAGACACCTCTGATCACTGGCACTGTGCTCACAATTTTGCTGTCATTATTATTAGGTCTTTTGGGCCACAGAGCTCCCGTGGGGAGAGGTCAGATAGGGAAATAGGCCACAGCCTTACAGGACCAGCCCTGTGGAGGGAGGCATGCCTAGGCCCCATACCAGCCTGCAAACCTGTGCAACTCATCTCTCCGTTTTCTAAGAGTGTGGGCTCCTTCCCAATTCAAGTGTCCAGCAGTTCCTGGCTTGGCACTCCTGAGCTACAGACTACAGCCCTGGGGCACCAGGACCTGCTCCTGGCTCCCTTTTCCAGACATTTGGGGTTGGGTTCCCAGTGTGGTGGGAGATCCAAAGGTTTCCCAGGCTGTCAGAATGTATTCGGGTAGAGCAAGCCACCAGGCTGTGCATCAGAGCTTCACTGAGAACACTACATACTCCCACAGGGCAGCTAGGCAGGGACCCTGGGAGGTGCTGGTGGGTAAGCTGGCCTGCAGAACAGACATGCTGTGTCCAGTGGAGAAGTAGGCCCTGTTCTCTCCCCAGCAGTTAGCTGAGGCCAGAGTCTCTCAGAGGGAGACAGGCAGCCTTGAGCAGTAGGCACTTATGGCCAGTCTCTGCCAGAGCTGCCCCAAACTCAAAGGTCCCTGGCTCTGAGCTTGCTTTAACTCCATCTCTGTCAAATCTCTGGAGAGATCCCCCTGCCATCTCACACATCTGTGGGAGTGTGGGGTCCCCTGTAGCAGCTAAGATCCTAGAGGTACATGGCGAGAGTAAGCAGACCCCCAGTCCCTTGACTCACCCCTTCCTTGGGTGCCCTTTGGGGCCAGGAATCAGCCATAGCATTTAGGCAACCCACACGGGATTCCCAGCTCCCTTTGTTTTCAGGCTCAGCAACTGTATCTTTTTTCTATTCACCTTCAGTGTTTTCTTTCTGAAGATCTATTCAAATTTTGTTGGTGTAGTCTCTGTGTGAATTACTTTTCCCAGCTGCATCTACTCAGCCATTTTGCTTACCCTCCTACCCCCCATGATTTCAGCAGCATTTCTATACACGAGTAACAATCAAGCTGAAAACCAAATCAAGAAGGTGATCCTATTTGCAATAGCTACAAAGAAAAATACCTACAAATACAGTTAACTAAGTATATGAAAGATCTCTATAAGGAAATCTATAATGCAGTGGTGAAAGAAATTATAGATGATACCAACAAATGGAAAAACGTCCAATGCTCATGGACTGAAATATCTTTAAAATGACCATATTGCTCAAAGCAATCTACAGATTAAATACAATTCCTATCAAAATAGCAATGTCATTTTCCATAGAATTAGAAAAAAATCCTAAAATTCACAAGGAACCAGAAAGAGCCCACGTGGCCAAAGCAATCTTAAGCAAACAAGAAAATAAAAAATTTAAAGCAGGAGGTATTACATTATGTCACTTTAAATTATATTACAAGGCTATAATATCCAAAGCAACATGCTACTCATATAAAAACGACACATAGATCAGCAGAACAGAATAGAGAACCCTGAAATAAAGCCACATACCTACAGCCAACTGATCTCTAACAAGGTTGACAAAAGCAAAGGCTGGGGAAAGATCACTCTAGTTTAAAAATGGTGCTGGGAGAATTGGATAGCCCTGTGCAGGAGAATCAGTCTAGACCCATCTCTCTCACCAAATACAAAAATTAACTCAAGATAGATTAAAGATTTAAATGTCAGAACTGAAACTATAAACATTCTAGAAGAAAATCTCAGAAAAACTTTCCTGGACATAGGTTTAATCAAAGAATTCATGACAAAGTCCTTGAAAGCAAATGCAGCAGAAACAACAAAATACAAATGAGACATAGTTAAACTAGAAAGCCTCTGCACAGCAAAAGAGATAATCAACAAACACACAACCTACAGAATGGGAAAAATATTTGCAAAATAAAATATGAATCTGATAAAAGATTAATATCCAGAATTTACAAGGAACTCAAACAATTCAACAAGGATAAAACAAATAATCCCGTTAAAAAGTGCACAAAGGACATGAACATTTTTAATGGCCAATAAGCATATGAAAAAATGCTCAACATCACTGATGTTCAGAGAAAAACAAACTGAAACTACAATAAGATGATATCTTACACTAGTCAGAATGGCCATTATTAAATCATCAACAAATAACAGATATTGATGAGGATGTGGAGAAAAGCGAACACTTACTTACTTATTACTAAGTTAGTACAACCTCTATGTAATATAGTATGGAGATTTCCCAGAAAGCTAAAAATAGAACTACCATTCAATCCAGCAAACTCACTACTGCATGTCTACCTAAAGGAAATCATTATAGCAAAAAGATACCTGCATTTGAATGTTTATAGGACCACTCTTCACAAAGACAAAGATAGGAAATCAACCTAAGTATCCATCAACAGATGACTGGATAAAGGACACACACACACACACACACACACACACACACACACACACACACACACACACACAAACACATCACGGAATACTACCCAGACATAAAAAGAATAAAATGTATTTTGCAGCAACATGGGTGGAACTGGAGGCTATTATCTTATGTAAAATAACTGAGAAACAGTAAGTTAGATGCTGCCTGTTCTCACCTAAAAATGGGACCTAAATAACGTACACACATGGTCATAAAGTGTAGAATGATAGACAATGGAAATGCAGAAGTGTGAGGGGGGGGGGTGGAGGTGGACGATGAGAAATTAACTAATGGGTACAGTGTACACTATTCAGGTGATGGTTATACCAAAGGTCCAGACTTTACCACTATGCAATATATCCATGTAACAAATCTGCACTTGTACCCCCTAAATCAATATTAACAATAAAATGATTGTATAAGTAGAAAAGCACGAAAAAGACATTGCAGGATAAATTTGATACTAGTAGAAGAAGTATTTTCATTTGGAAGAATGAAAAATAAGAAAATGTGTGCAACGGCAATAATCTCATTAAAAGTATATAAATAAAAAGATAACTGGTTTAAACAAAGTAATAAAAATGTTCATGTGGTTTATAATGTATGCAGCAGTAAAATGTATGGCACAAACACCAGAAAAAAATGAGCAGGGGGTGGGGACGGAAAGAAAATTGAAGTATACTATTGTAAAAGTCTTAAACTGCCTGTGAAGTGATATCTCATTATTTGAAGGTAGTCTGTGATATAAAGATGTATATTGTAAACCCTGAAGCAATCACTAAAAACTAAAGTTTAAAGTTAAGATAAATAACCAATAGAAGAAATGAAATGAAATTATAAAAAAAATTCAACCCAATAGAATGCAAAAAAGGACAAAAAGCAACAGATCAGATGGAGCACATAAAAAGTAAGACTGTATATTTAAACACAAATCATATTGATAATTACATCAATACAATATTAAACACTCCAATAAAAAAAATACTGTGAACTTGAAAAAGCAAGAACCAATGACATGTTGTTTACAAGAAACTAATTTTAAACATGAAGATACATATAGGTTAAAAATAAATAGTGGGAAAATGATATATGATGGAAACATTAATCATAACAAAGCTGGAATATTAGCAGTGATAAAAGGAGATATGACACAAGAATCAACTTACCAAAAAAAGATACGTAGCTAGCAAAATAATTTTGAAATACATTATGAATGAATGCATGAAAAAAATATAAATGACCTGAGAAGGCAAATAGGCAAATCCATTATTACAGAGATTTCAATACTTATATCTCACTCACTGAGAGAACAAGAAAGCAAGATCAGTAAAGACACAGAACAATGAATAACACTGTCAACCAACTTGACCTAACATCTATAGAATATTCCATCAAAAAATAGCAGAATATACATTTGTTTCATGCACACATGGAATAATTACCACAAATTATTATTTATGGACTATAAAACAATTCTCAAGAAATTTTAAAATATTAATATTCACTGTCAAAATATTAAATTAGAAATTAACATAAGAAAGGTATCTAGTAAATACTGAAACAGCAATTTTAAAACAAACCTATATAACCCATGAGTCAAGAAAAATCACAAAAAAAAGAATGAAAATAAAAACATTAAACTTAAAGCTGTGAGTACAGTGAAATTTATAGCTTTAGATGCTTCTATTTAAAAAGGATATAAAACCAATACCTTAAGAAACTAGAAAATGGTCTTAATAAGACTATTACGGAGGTAATCAGGAGGAAATAATAAAGCTAGAAGCATAAATCAGCAAATGAGAAAAAGAAAATGGAGAATATCAGTAAAGGCAAAAGGTGATGATTTGAAAAGACCAAGAGTTGCTGGTGAGGTGGCCAAATAGGAACAGCTCCGGTCAGCAACTCCCAGCAAGATCGACACAGAAGGTGGGTGATTTCTGCATTTCCAACTAAAGTACCATATTCACCTCATTGTGACTGGCTGGACAGTGGGTGAAGCCCAAGGAGGGCAAGCTGAAGCAGAGTGGGGCGTCGCCTCACCCGGGAAGCGCAAGGGGTCAGGAAACAACTTCTGCAAGCCACGGGAAGCCCTTAGGAACTGTAGCATACACTTTAGTCCAGATACTGTGCTTTTCCCACAGTCCTCACAACCCACAGACCAGGAGATACCTCCCAGTGCCTACACCACCAGGGCCCTGGGATTCCAGCACAAAACTGGGTGGCTGTTTGAGCAGACACTGAGCTAGCTGCAAGAGTTTTTTCCTTTCATACCCCAGTGGCGCCTGGAAAGTCAGCAAGACAGAACTGTTCACTGCCCCAAAAAGGGGGCTAAAACCAGGGAGCCAAGTAGTCTGGCTTGCTGGGTCCCACCCCAACAGAACCCAACAAGCTAAGATCCACTGGCTTGAAATTATTGCACCAGCACAGCAGTCTAAACCCCACCTGAGACACTTGAACCTTGTGGGGGAGGATCATCTGCCATTGCTGAGGCTTGAGAAGGTGGTTTCACCCTTGCAGTGTAAACAAAGCCACTGGGCAAGTTTGAACAGGGTTGAGCCAACCCAACTCAGCAAGGTCACTGTGGCCCGACTGCCTCAGGCAAGAGAAAGAAATAAAAGGTATTCAATCAGGAAAAGAGGAAGTCAAATTGTCTCTATTTGCAGATGACATGATTGTATATTTAGAAAACCACATTGTCTCAGCCCCAAATTTCCTTAAGCTGATGAGCAACTTCAGCAAAGTCTCAGGATACAAAATCAATGTGCAAAAATCACAAGCATTCCTATATACCAATAACAGACAAACAGAGAGCCAAATCATGAGTGAACTCCCATTCACAACTGCTACAAAGAGAATAAAATACCTAGGAATACAACGTATGAGGGATGTGGAGGACCTCTTCAAGGAGAACTACAAACCACTGCTCAGTGAAATATAAGAGGACACAAACAAATGGAAAAACATTCCATGCTCATGGACAGAAAGAATCAATATCGTCAAAATGGCCATACTGCCCAAAGTAATTTATACATTCAATGCTACTGCCATCAAGCTACCTTTGACTTTCTTCAGAGCATTGGAAAAAACTACTTTAAATTTCATGTGGAACCAAAAAAGAGCCTGCATAGCCAAGACAATCCTAAGCAAAAAGAACAAAGCTGGAGGCATCACACTACCTAACTTCAAATTATACTACAAGGTTACAGTAACCAAAACAGCATGGTACTGCTACCAAAACAGAGAGATAGACCAATGGAACAGAACAGAGGCCTCAGAAATAACACCACACATCTACAACCATCTGATCTTTGACAAACCTGAAAAAAATAAGCAATGGGGAAAGGATTCCCTATTTAATAAATGGTGTTAGGAAAACTGGCTAGTCATATGCAGAAAGCTGAAAATGGATCCCTTCCTTACACCTTATACAAAAATTAACTCAAGATGGATGAAAGACTTAAACATAAATCTAAAACCATAAAAACTCTAGAAGAAAGCCTAGGCAATACCATTCAGGACACAGGCATGGGCAAAGACTTCATGACTAAAACACCAAAAGCAATGGCAACAAAAGCCAAAATTGACAAATAGCATCTGATTAAAGAGCTTCTGTACAGCAAAAGAAACTATCATCAGAGTGAACAGGCAACCTACATAAAGGGAAAAAGTTTTTGCAATCTATCCACTTGACAAAGGGGTAATATCCAGAATCTACAAAGAATGTAAACAGATTTACAAGATAAAACCACCCCATCAAAAAGTGGGCAAAGGATATGAACAGACACTTCTCAAAAGAAGACATTTATGCAGCCAACAAATATATGAAAAAATGCATATCATTACTGGTCATTAGAGAAATCCAAATGAAAACCACCATGAGATACCACCTCACGCCAGTTAGAATGGCGATCATTAAAATGTCAGGAAACAACAGATGCTGGAAAGAATGTAGAGAAATAGGAATGCTTTTACACTGTTGGTGGGAGTGTAAATTAGTTCAACCATTGTAGAAGACAACTGGTGATTCCTCAGGGATCTAGAACTAGAAATACCATTTGAACTAGCAATCCCATTACTGGGTATATACCCAAAGGATTGTAAATCATTCTCTTATAAAGACACATGCACACGAATGTTTATTGCAGCACTGTTCACAATAACAAAGACTTGGATCCAACCTAAATGCCTACCAATGATAGATTGGATAAAGAAAATGTGGCACAGATACACCATGGAATACTATGCAGCCATAAAAAAGGATGATTTCATGTCCTTTGCAGGGACATGGATGACACTGGAAACCATCATTCTCAGCAAACTAACACAAGAACAGAAAACCAAACACTGGGTGTTCTCACTCATAAGTGGGAGTTGAACAATGAGAACACATGGACACAGGGAGTGGGACATCATACCCTGGGGCCTGTTGTGGGGTGGGGGACTAGGGGAGGGATTGCATTAGGAGAAATACCTAATGTAGATGATGGGTTTACGGGTGCAGCAAACCACCATGGCACCTGTATACCAATGGAACAAGCCTGCGTGTTCTGCACATGTACCCCAGAACTTAAAGTAAATTTAAAAAAAGAAAAAAAAGACCAATACATTTGTAAACTTCAGCTAGAATAATCAAGAGAAAAAGAAAAACCACATGTTATCAAAATCAGTAATAAAAGAAGCATTAGCATTTATACAGATTCTACAGACATTTAAAGGACGGTCAGGGAATATGATGAAAAACTTTATGCCAATAAATATGACTAAGAACTTTCATTCAATTGACAAATTTCTTAAAAGGAAAAAAAGGCCAAATGAACTTAAGATACAGAAAATCTAAACAGACCTATAACTTTTCAAAAATTGAATTTGTAATTAAAACCTGCAAGCCAAAATAACTTTATTGGTGAATTCTAGCAAACAAGGAAGAAATCATATAATCCTAAACAGATTATTTATGAAAATAAAGCAGGCAACACTTCACAACTCACATTAGGAGTCCCCCATTACTCTGATATCAGAACCAGATAAAGACATAAAACTATAAATGAATATCTCGGTGGATATTGATGCAAAACCCCATGCCTATTAGCAAACATATCTGGATTCCTCAAATGATCAGAATAAAGAAGAAAGCCCATATAAAGATTTCCATATATGCAGAAAAAGTATTGGACAACACTCAACACCTACTCATGGTTAAAAACAAATTCTTAGCAAACAGAAAATAAAAGGAAATGTTTTCAGTCAGAGAAACTGTATCTACAAAAACCCCAAAACTTTCCCTGGTTAATATTGCATTCTCTAGTCAATGTTGCACTGGAAGTCGTAGGCAATGCAATGAGTTAATAAAAAGAGATTAAAGACATTATATTTGAAAAGAAAAAATAAAAGTATCTACTTACAATAACAGGACTGTTTGTAAAGAAAATCCCAAGCAATCTAATCAAATATTAACAAGTTACAAGAATAAGTGAATTTACAATGTTGCAGGAGACAAGTACTAACAGCAACAATGAGACCATCACATTTTAAAAATACCATTTATAGTAGCATTAAAAATAAAATACCTAAAGGTAGGAGAACTGCTGGCACCTGAGAGGCAGAAGGTGCAGTGAATTGAGATTGCAACACTGCACTCCAGCCTGGGTGACAGAACAAGACTGTTTCAAAAAATGAAAAAATAAAGTAAAATAATAAAATACTTAGAGGTACATTTAACAACATATGTATTAAATTGTACATTAAACTACAAAATATTGCTGAAATTAAAGAAGACCTGCAAGAGAGGCGCGCCCAAGATGGCCAAATAGGAACAGCTCCAGCCTCCAGCTCCCAGCATGAGCAACAGAGAAGACAGGTGATTTCTGCATTTTCAACTGAGGTACCGGGTTCATCTCACTGGGTCGTGTTGGACAGTTGGCGCTGGTCCGCCGGTGCAGCCCATTCAGCAAGAGCTGAAGCAGGGCGAGGCACCTCTGCATCTGGGAAGTGCAAGGGGGAAGGAAATTCCTTTTCCTAGCCAAAGGAAATTGAGACATACAACACCTGGAAAATCGTGTAACTCCCACCCTAATACTGCACTTTACCAAGGGTCTCACCAAATGGCACACCAGGAGATGATATCCCACACCTGGACCAGAGGGTCCCACGCCCACGGAGCCTCCCTCATTGCTAGCACAGCAGTCTGAGATCTAACTGCAAGGCGGCAGGGAGGCTGGCGGAGGGGCACCCATCATTGCTGAGGCTTAAGTAGGTAAACAAAGCCACCCAGAAGCTCGAATTGGGTGGAGCCCACCAAAGCTCAAGGGGCTGGCCTGCCTCTGTAGACTCCTCCTCTGGGGACAGGGCATAGCTAAACTAAAAGCAGCGGAAACCTTGGCAGAGATAAATGCGCCCGTCTGTCACCTTTGAAGAGAGCAGTGGATCTCCCAGCATGGAGGTTGAGATCTGAGAACGGACAGACTGCTTGCTCAAGTGGGTCCCTGACCCCTGAGTAGCCTAACTAGGAGACATCCCCCACTAGGTGCAGACCGAAACCTCACACCTCACACAACTGGGTACACCCCTGAGACGAAGCTTCCAGAGCAAGAATCAGACAGCAACACTCGCTGTTCAGCAATATTCTATCTTCCGCAGCCTCCACTGCTGATACCCAGGCAAAGAGCGTCTGGAGTGAACCTCAAGCAAACTCCAACAGACGTACAGCTGAGGGTCCTGATTGTTAGAAGGAAAACTAACAAGCCAAAAGGTCACCCACAACAAAACCCCATCAGTACATCACCATCATCAGAGACTAAAGGCAGAGAAAACCACAAAGATGGGGAAAAAGCAGTGCAGAAAAGCTGGAAAATCAAAAAATCAGAGCGCATCTCCCCCTCCAAAGGAATGCAGCTCATCGCCAGCAATGGAACAAAGCTGGAGGGAGAATCACTTTGACGAGTCGAGAGAAGAAGGCTTCAGTCGATCAGACTTCTCAGAGCTAAAGGAAGAACTACGTAACCACAAAGAAACTAAAAACCTTGAAAGAAGATTTGATGAATGGCTAACTAGAATAACCAATGTAGAGAGGTCCTTAAAAGAACTGATAGAGATGGAAACCATAACACGAGAACTACATGACAAATATACAAGCTTCAGTAACCAACTCGATCATCTGGAAGAGAGAGTATCAGCAAATGAAGATCAAATGAATGAAATGAAGCTAGAAGTTTAGAGAAAAAAGAGTAAAAAGAAATGAACAAAGTCTCCAAGAAATAGGGGATTATGTGAAAAGACCAAATCTACGTCTGATTCATGTGTCTGAAAGTGACGGGGAAAATGGAACCAAGTTGAAAAACACTCTTCAGGATATCATCCAGGAGAACTTCCCCAACCTAGTAAGGCAGGATAACATTCAAATTCAGGAAATACAGAGAATGCCACAAAGATACTCCTCGAGAAGAGCAACTCCAAAATACATAATTTTCAGATACACTAAAGATGAAATGAAGGAAAAAATGTTAAGGGCAGCCAGAGAGAAAGGTCGGGTTACACACAAAGGGAAGCCCATCAGACTAACAGCAGATCTCTCCACTGAAACTCCACAAGCCAGAAGAGAGTGGGAGCCAATATTCAACATTCTTAAAGAAAAGAATTATAAACCCAGAATTTCATATCCACCTAAAATCAGGTTCATAAGTGAAAGAGAAATAAAATCCTTTACAGAAAAGCAAATGCTTAGAGATTTTGTCACCACCAGGCCTGCCCTACAAGAGATCCTGAATGAAGCACTAACATGGAAAGGAACAACAGGTACCAACCATTTCAAAAACATGTCAAAATGTAAAGTCCATCGATGCTAGGAAGAAACTGCATCGACTAGCGAGCAAAATAACCAGCTAATTAGGATCAAATTCACACATAACAATATTAACCTTCAATGTAAATGGAATAAATGGTCCAATTAAAAGACACAGACGGGCAAATTGGATGAAGAGTCAAGACCCATCAGTTTGCTGTATTCAGGAGACTCACATGCAGAGACACACATAGGCTCAACATAAAGGGATGGAGGAAGATCTACCAAGCAAATGGAGAACAAAAAAAAGGCAGGGGTTGCAATCCTAGTCTCTGATAAAACAGACTTCAAACCATCAAAGATCAAAAGAGACAAAGAAGGCCACTACATAATGGGAAAGGGATCAATTCATCAGGAAGAGCTAACTATCCTAAACATATATGCACCCAATACAGGAGCACCCAGATTCATAAAGCAAGTCCTTAGAGACTTACAAAAAGACTTAGACTCCCATACAATAACAATGGGAGACTTGAACACCCCCCTGTCAACATCAGACAGATCAACAAGACAGAAAGTTAACAAGGATATCCAGGAATTGAACGCAGCTCTGCACCAAGCAGACCTAATAGACATCTACAGAACTCTCCACCCCAAATCAACAGAATATACATTCTTCTCAGCACCACATCGCACTTATTCCAAAATTGACCACATATTTGGAAGCAAAGCACTCCTCAGCAAATGTAAATGAACACAAATTATAACAAACTGTCTCTCAGACCACAGTGCAATCAAACTAGAACTCAGGACTAAGAAACTCAATCAAAACCACTCAACTACATGGAAACTGAATAACCTGCTCCTAAATGACTACTGGGTACATAATGAAATGAAGGCAGAAATAAAGATGTTCTTTGAAACCAATGAGAACAAAGATACAACATACCAGAATCTCTGGGACACATTTAAAGCAGTGTGTAGAGGGAAATTTATAGCACTACATGCCCACAAGAGAAAGCTGGAAAGATCTAAAATTGACACCCTAGCATCACAATTAAAAGAACTAGAGAAGCAAGAGCAAACACATTCAAAAGCTAGCAGAAGGCAAGAAATAACTAAGATCAGAGCAGAACTGAAGGAGACAGACACAAAAAACTCTCCAAAAATATCAATGAATCCAGGAGGAGCTGGATTTTGGAAAAGATCAACAAAATTGATAGACCACCTGCAAGACTAATAAAGAAGAAAAGACAGAAGAATCAAATAGATGCAATAAAAAATGATAGAGGGGATATCACCACTGACCCCACAGAAATACAAACTACCATCAGAGAATACTATAAACACCTCCATGCAAATAAACTAGAAAACCTAGAAGAAATGGATAATTTCCTGGACACTTACACTCTCCCAAGACTAATCCAGGAAGAAGTTGAATCCCTGAGTAGACCATTACCAGGCTCTGAAATTGAGGCAATAATTAATAGCCTACCAACCAAAAAAACTCCAGGACCACACGGATTCACAGCCGAATTTTACCAGAGGTACAAGGAGGCGTTGGTACCATTCCTTCTGAAACTATTCCAATCAATAGAAAAAGAGGGAATCCTCTCTAACTCATTTTACAAGGCCAACATCATCCTGATACCAAAGCGAGATACAACAAAAAAAAGAGAATTTTAGACCAATATCCCTGATGAAAATCGATGCAAAAATCCTCAATAAAATACTGGCAAACTGAATCCAACAGCCCATCAAAAAGCTTATCCACCATGATCCCAATGCTTCATCCCTGGGATGCAAGGCTGGTTCAACATACACAAATAAATAAATGTAATCCAGCATATAAACAGAACTAAAGACAAAAACCACATGATTATCTCAATCGATGCAGAAAAGACCTTCAACAAAATTCAACAGCCCTTCATGCTAAAAACTCTCAATAAATTTGGTATTGATGGAACCTATCTCAAAATAATAAGAATGATTTATGACAAACCCACAGCCAATATCATACTGAGTGGGCAAACACTGGAAGCATTCCCTTTGAAAACTGGCACAAGACAGGGATGCCCTCTCTCACCACTCCTATTCAACATAGTGTTGGAAGTTCTGACTAGGGCAATCAGACAAGAGAAAGAAGTAAAGGGTATTCAGTTAGGAAAAGAAGAAGTCAAATTGTCCCTCTTTGCAGATGACATGATTGTATATTTAGAAAACCCCATCGTCTCACCCTAAAATCTCCTTAAGCTGACAAGCAATTTCAGCAAAGTCTCAGGATACAAATTCGATGTGCAAAAATCACAAGCATTCTTATACACCAGTAACAGACAAACAGAGAGCCAAATCATGAATGACCTACCAATCACAATAGCTTCAAAGAGAATATAATACCTAGGAATCCAACTTACAAGGGACGTAAAGGACCTCTTCAAGGAGAACTACAAACCACTGCTCAGTGAAATAAAAGAGGACACAAACAAACGGAAGAACATACCATGCTCATGGATAGGAAGAATCAATATTGTGAAAATGGCCATACTACCCAAAGTAATTTATAGATTCAATGCCATCACCATTAAGCTACCAATGACTTTCTTCACAGAATTGGAAAAAGCTGCTTTAAAGTTCATATGGAACCAAAAAAGACCCTACATTGCCAAGACAATCCTAAGCCAAAAGAACAAAGCTGGAGACATCACACTACCTGACTTCAAACTATACAACAAGGCTACAGTAACCAAAACCGCATGGTACTGGTACCAAAACAGAGAGACACACCAATGGAACAAAACAGAACTCTCAGAAATAATACCACACATCTACAGCCACCTAATCTTTGACAAACCTGACAAAAACAAGAAATGGGGAAAGGATTTCCTATTTAATAAATGGTGCTGGGAAAATGGGCTAGCCAGAAGTAGAAAGCTGAAACTGGATCCTTTCCTTACTCCTTATGTGAAAATTAATTCAAGATGGATTAGAGACTTAAATGTTAGACCTAAAACCATAAAAACACTAGAAGAAAACCTAGGTAATACCATTCAGGACACAGGCATGGGCAAGGACTTCATGTCTAAAACACCAAAAGCAACGGCAACAAAAGCCAAAATTGACAAATGAGATCTAATTAAACTAAAGAGTTTCTGCACAGCAAAAGAAACTACCATCAGAGTGAACAGGCAACCTACAGAATGGGAGAAAATTTTTGCAATCTACTCATCTGACAAAGAGCTAATATCCAGAACCTATAAATAACTCAATCAAATTTACAAGAAAAAAAAACCATCAAAAAGTGGGCAAAGGATATGAACAGACATTTCTCAAAAGAAGACATTCATACAGTCAACAACACATGAAAAAATGCTTATCATCACTTGCCATCAGAGAAATGCAAATCAAAACCACAATGAGATACCATCTCACACCAGTTAGAATGGCAATCATTAAAAAATCAGGAAACTACAGGTGCTGGAGAAGATGTGGAAAAATAGGAACACTTTTACACTGTTGGTGGGTTTGTAAACCATTGTGGAAAACAGTATGGCGATTCCTCAAGGATCTAGAACTAGAAATACCATATGACCCAGCCATCCCATTACTGGGGATATACCGAAACGATTATAAGTCATGCTGCTATAAAGACACATGCACACATATGTTTATTGCGGCACTATTCACAATAGCAAAGACTTGGAATCAACCGAAATGTCCATCAGTGACAGACTGGATTAAGAAAATGTGGCACATATACACCATGGACTACTATGCAGCCATAAAAAAGGATGAGTTCGTGTCCTTTGTAGGGACATGGATGACACTGGAAAACCATCATTCTCAGCAAACTTTCGCAAGAACAGAAAACCAAATACCACATGTTCTCACTCATAGGTGGGAACTGAACACCTGGACACAGGAAGGGGAACATCACACACCAGGTCCTATTGTGGGGAGGGGGTTGGGGGGAGGGATAGCATTAGGAGATATATCTAATGTAAATTATGAGTTAATGGGTGCAGCACACCAACATGGCTCACGTATACATAGGTAACAAACCTGCAAGTTTTGCACATGTACCCTAGAACTTAAAGTATAATAAAATAAATACATGAATATATATATATAAATAAAAGAAATAGAGAAGAACATGGAAATATGAAATAACCAAAAAAAGACCTGCAAAAATGGAAAATATATAATACCATGTTCATGGATCTCAAGGCTCAATTCTCCTCAAATTGATCTGTAGATTCAATGCTATCCCTATCAAAATCCCCAAAAAGTGTTGTAAAAAATAGCAAACTGTTTCTAAAATTTATATGAAAATACAAAGGCCCAAGAATAGCCAATTCAACTTTGGAAAAGAAGAAAAGGGTTGGAGAACTTACACTATTTAAAGATGTAATATAAATCTACAGTAATCAAGAACGTGTGGTATTGGCATAAATATTAATGTAAAGATTAATGAAAAAAAGAATGTCAGAAATAAACCCACTCACATATATTGTCAACCGACTTTTGTAAGGCATAGCCTTTATAATAAATTTACTGGAACTACTGGTTAAGAATTTGTAGGAAACAAACAAACAAAAAAGACCCTGATTTCCATTTTCACCATACAGAAAAATGAACTCAAATGTATCACAGACCTAACATAAAAGCTAAAATTATAAAACTTCCAGAAAAAAATGTGGGAGAAAATCTTAAGAAATTTGTAATAAGCTAAAATTTAAAGTGAAACACCCAAGTTCCTTCAAATAACTGGAAAGACTTCCCAAGAAGGACTAGTACAAATAAACCCAGACTGCGAAGACTACAATAAATACCTAACTCTTGAGTGCTCAGATACTAATGAACATCCACAAGCATCAAGACTACCCAGGAACACGTGAGCTCACCAAAGGAACTAAATAAGGCACCAGGGGCCAATCCTAGAGGGACAGAAGTATGTGACCTTTCAGATAAGAGAATTCAAAAGAGCTGTTTTGAGGAAACTCAAGTAAATTAAAAATAAAACAGAAAAGAAATTCAGAATTCTAACAGATAAATTTAACAAAGAAATTGAAATAAAAAGAATAAAGCAGAAATTCTGGAGTAGAAAAATGCAGTTGACATACTGAAGATTGCGCCAGTCTCTTAATAGCAGACTTGATCAAGCAGAAGAATTAGTGTGATTGAAGACAGGCTATCTGAAAATACAGAGTCAGAGAAGACAAAAGAAAAATGAATTTAAAAAAATAAATCATGCCTACAGGCTCTAGAAAATAGCCCGAAAAGGGCAAATCTAAAAGTTCTTGGCCTTAAAAGGAGGGGGCGGAGTGTAGAATGTTTTTCAAAGAGATAACAGATAACTTCCCACACCTATAGAAAGAGGTCAGTATTCAAGTACAAGAAGGTTACAGAACACTAAGTATATTAAAACCAAAGAAGATTGCCTCAAGGTATTTAATAATCAAACTCCCAAAGGTCAAGGATAAAGGGTCCTAAAAGTGTGTCCAAAATTGGTGAGTTCTTGGTCTCACTGACTTCAAGAATGAAGCCGCATACCCTCGCGGTGAGTGTTACACTTCTTAAAGATAGTGTGTCTGGAATTTGTTTCTTCTGATGTTCAGACAGGTTCAGAGTTTCTTCCTTCTGGTGGGTTCGTGGTCTCACTGGCTTCAGGAGTGAAGCAGCAGACCTTCGCGGTGAGTGTTACAGCTCTTAAGGCAGTGCGTCTGGAGTTGTTCATTCCTCCCAGTGGGTTCGTGGTCTTGCTGGCCTCAGGAGTGAAGCTACAGACCTTTGCAGTGAGTGTCACAGCTCATAAAAGCAGTGCAGACCCAAAGAGTGAGCAGCAGCAAGATTTATTACAAAGAGTGAAAGAACAAAGCTTCCACAGCACGGAAGGGGACCTGAGCAGGTTGCCACTGCTGGCTCGGGCAGCCTGCTTTTATTCCCTTGTATGACTGCACCCGCATCCTGCTGATTGGTCCATTTTACAGAGAGCTGATAGGTCTGTTTTACAGAGAGCTGATTGGTCCGTTTTGACAGAGTGCTGATTTGTGCATTTATAATCCCTAAGCTAGGCACAGAGTGCTGACTGGTGTGTTTACAATCCTTTAGCTAGACACAGAGTGCTAGACAGAAAACTTCTCCAAGTCTTCACTAGACTAGCTAGATACAGAGTACTGATTGGTGTATTTACAAATCTTGAGCTAGACACAGAGTGCTGATTGGTGTATTTACAATTCCTTAGCTAGACATAAAGGTTCTCCAAGTTCCCACTAGACTCAGGAGCCCAGCTGGCTTCACCTAGTGGATCCCGCACCAGGGCCACAGGTGGAGCTGCCCGCCAGTCCTGCACCGTGCACATGCACTCCTCAGCCCTTGGGCAGTTGATGGGATCAGGCGTCGTGAAGCAGGGGGCGGTGCTTGTGGGGAGGCTCGGGCTGCCCAGGAGCCCACAGCAGAGGGAGAGGGAGGCTCGGGCATGGCAAGCTGCAGGTCCTGAGCCCTGCCCCATGGGGAGGCAGCTGAGGCCCGGGGAAAATTTGAGCACAGTGCTGGCAGGCCAGCACTGCTGAGGGACCCGGTGCACCCTCTGCAGCTGCTGGTCCCGGTGCTAAGCCCCTCACTGCCCAGGGCTGGCAGTGCCAGCCAGTGGCTCCGAGTGCGGGGGCCTGCCGAGCCCATGCCCACCCAGAACTCACGCTGGCCCACCAGCCCTGGTTCCCACTTGCGCCTCTCCCTCCACACTTCCCCACAAGCAGAGGGAGCTGGCTCCAGCCTTGGCCAGCCCAGAGAGGGGCTCCCATAGTGCAGCAGGAGGCTGAAGGGCTCCTAAAGCACAGCCAGAGTGGACGCTGAGGCTGAGGAGGCACCAAGAGCGGGTGAGGGCTGGCGAGGGCTGCCAGCACGCTGTCTCAAAAGCAGCAAGAGAAAAGAAACAAACAAGATATTAATACAATGGAACTTCAACATGTCTGGTAACAGACTTTTCAGTGAAAACCTTACAGGCCAGGAGAGAGTGGCATGACATATTTAAAGTGTCAAAGGAAAGAAAACCTTTTGCCCTATAAGAGTATATCTGCCAAAATATTCTAGAAACATGAAGGAGAAATACTTTCCCAGCCAAAAAAAATACAAGAAGAAAAAAAATGCTGAGGAGCTGCATCAGTACAAGATCTGTCCCACAAAAAATAAGAAAATTCTTCAACCTAAAAGGATGTTAATGACCAAGAAGAACATGCAAAACTAATTGGTAATAGTAGGTACACAGAAAAAAATAGAATATTATAACTGTTACTATGGTGTACAAACTACTCATATGTAGAAAGATGAAAGATAAAATGATCAAAATAATGACAAGAACTTTTCAAGACACAGACAGTATGATAAGATATAAATAGAAACAACAAAAAATGAGTGAGTACACAAAGTTAAAGTGCAGAATTATTAGTTTTCCTTTTGCTTGTTTGTTTATGCATCAGTATTACATTGTCATGACTTTAAAGTAATGGATTATATTATTTGCAAGCCTCATGGTAACCTAAAATCTAAAAACATACAACAGATACACAAAAAATCAAAATGCAAGAAATTAAAATATACCAACCAAGAAAATCTCCTTCACTAAAAGGAAGATAGGAAGAAAGAAAAGGCAGAGAAGATCACAAAACAACCAGAAAATATACAACAAAATGGTAGGAGTAAGTCCCTACTTATCAATAACAAAATTATGTGATAACAATAACAAAAACAAAAAGAATGTGAATCTAAACTCCCCATTTAAAAGACATGGAGTGTCAGAATGGATTTTTTTTTTAAAGGATATAAAAATCTTTTGCCTACTAGAAACACACTTTCATGTACACAGACATACATAGACTCAAAATAAAGGGATAGAAAAAGATCTTCCATGCCAATGGAAACCAAAAACAAGCAGGAGCCACTATATTTACAGCAGACAAATTAGGTTGCAAAATAAAAACTATAAAAAGAGAGAAGATCATTATATAATATTAAAGGGGTCAATTCAGTAAGAAGATATAACAATTGTAAACACATATGCATCCAACGCTGGAGCACCCAGATGTATAAAGCAAACATTGTTGGAGGTAATGAGAGACCCCCAAATACATTAAAATTTCAAAACTTCAACACCCCACTTTCAGCACTAGACAGATCATCCAGACAGAAGATCAACAGGACAGATTATCCAGACAGAAAATCAACAAAGAAACATTGGACTTTATCTGCACTATAGAACAAATGGACCTAATAGGTACTTACAGAACACTTCATCCAACAGCTACAGAATACATTCCTCTCCTCAGCACGTGGATCATCCTCAAGAACAGACCACATGTGGCCAGGTGTGGTAGCTCACGCCTGTAATCCCAGCACTTTGGGAGGCCAGGGCGGGTGGATCACCTGAGGTCAGGAGTTTGAGACCAACCTGGTCAACATGGTGAAACCCTGTCTCTACAAAAAATACAAAAATTAGCTAGGTGTGGTGGTGGGTGCCTGTAATCCCAGCTACTCAGGAGGCTGAGGCAGGAGAATCACTTGAACCCAGGGGGTGGAGGTTGCAGTAAGCTGAGATCGCTCCACGGCACTCCAGCCTGGGCAGCAAGAGTAAAACTCTGTCTCAAAAAAAAAAAAAAAAAAAAAAATTAGGCCACAAAACAAATCTTAAAACATTCCAAAAAACTGAAATTATATCATGTATCTTCCCTGACCACAATAAAATAAAACTAGAAAGCAAAAGCAAAAGGAAATTTGGAAACTATACAAACACATGGAAAATAAACAACATGCTCCTGAATGACCAGTGGGTCAACGAAGAGATTAAAAACAAAATTTTAAAATTTCCAGAAACAAAAATAATGTAAACCCAATATACCAAACCTATGTGATATAGTGAAAGCAGTACTGAGAGAGAAGAATACAGCTAAAAGTGAAGTGCCTACATCAAAAAGGCAAAACTTAAACAACCTAATGATACATCTTAAACAAATAGAAAAGCAACAGCAAGCCAAACCTAAATACAAGAAAATAAATAAATAATAAACATAATAGCATAAATAAGTGGAATTGAAATGAATACAAAAGATCAATGAAACAAAAAGTTGGTTTTTAAAAGTCAAACAAAACTGACAAACCTTTAGCCAGACTAACTTAAGATAAAAAGTGACAAGACACAAATAAATAAAATTAGAGATAAAAAAGGAGAAATTACAACTGATACTGCAGAAATTAAAAGGATCATTAGAGGCCACAATGAGCAACTATATGCCAACAAACTGGAAGACCTACAAGAAATGGATAAATTCCTATACACATACAACTTACCAAGATTAAAACATGAAGAAATCCAAAATCTGTGAACAGACCAGTAACACGTAATAAGATCGAAGCTAGTATAAAAACTTTCCAAGCAAAGAAAAGCTCAGGACCAATAGTTTCACTGCTAATTTTAACATTTAAAGAAAAATTAATACCAACTCTACTCAAACTAATCCAAAAAGTAGACATGGAGGGAATACTTTCAAACTCATTCTATGAGACCAATGTTACTCTGATACCAAAACCAAATAAAGGCACATTAAAAAAAGGTAAACTATAGGCCATTATCTCTGATGAACACTGATGCAAAAATCCTCAACAAAATACTAGTAAACCAAATGCAACAACACATTCAAAAATCATTCATCATGACCAAGGAGTATTTATTCCAGGAATGCAAGAACGGTTCAACATCTGCAAATCAATCATCGTGATATATCAACAGAATGAAGGACAAAAACCATATGACCATTTCAACTGATGCACAAAGAGCATTTGATAAAAATAAAAACCTCTCATGCTAAAATCCCTCAAAAAATTGAGTATAGAAAGAACATACCTCAACATAATGAAAGCCATATATGACAGACCCACAGCTAGTATCGCACTGAATAGGGAATATGAAATAGGAAATAGGGAAAAACTGAAAACCTTGAATATCTGGAACCTGACAAGGTTGTCCACTTTCACCACTGTTATTCAACATAGTACTGGAAGTCCAAGCTAGAGCAATCAGACAAGAGAAAGAAACAAAGGACATCCAAATTAGAAAGAAGTGAGTAAAACCATCCTTATTTACAGGTGCCATGATTTTATATTGGGAAAAACTTAAAGACTCCACACACACACACACACACACACACACACACACACACACACACACAAAACTATTAGAACTCATAAACAAATTCGGTAAAGTTGCAGGATACAAAATCAATAGACAAAAATAACTACCATTTCTATATATCAAGAGCAAACAATATGAAAAAGAAATTATGAAGGTAAACCCAGCACTTTGGGAGGCAAAGGTGGGAGGCCAGGAGCCCACAGACCAGCCTGGGCAACACAACAAGACTCTGTCTCTACAAAAAATGTAAAAAATTAGCCAGGTAGTGGAGTGGTATGAACCTGTAGTCCTAGCTACTCAGGAGGCTGAGGTGGGAGGATCACTTGAGCCCAGGAGGTTGAGGCTGTAGTGAGCTGTGATCACACTACTGCATTCTAGCCTACGCAACAGATCCTGCCTCAAAAAAAAAAAAAAAAAAAAGGATAATTTCTACTTAAGATTTTATTGACATCAGTAGTCCTGAGCAGTAGTCCTGTTAGGATTAAAATCTTGATCCACTTCTACCACTAACAAGTAACTTAACATGGAGCCTCAATAAGTTGCTTAATATCAAGGTATCTCAGATATCTTTTTTTCAATTTGGGATTGCTCTAAGGAGTCTATAAATGTAAGTATTCTATCAAAATGTACCACATCATTAGTGCAATTTTAAATATTAAAAGGCAGATGTCAAACCAAAAAGCAAATAAAATAGAACCCAAAATACAAATTATTAGTGTGTAGGGAAGTATATAGCTATGCAAATAACACATTTGGTTAATATAATTTTCTAATTGGGACTTCTGATGTGTGTATATAAGTAAGCTAACTTTATTCTTCAACTACAAGTACAGAACCACACCCTTTCAAACTGAATCATGTACATGGCTGTATTTTAGCCAAAACATAGACAACATGCAGCATTTTCATCTAACGCTTAGCAGACCTACTCTACCACTGAACCATAATATTATCTGTTTTTATATCTACATGGGGAGCTCCCTATATTTACAGATAACGGAATGCAGACTGTACCCTGGAACTGATTAAAAACATTCAAAAATTTTTTAAATTTTTTTTATTATACTTTAAGTTCTAGGGTACATGTGCACAATATGCAGGTTTGTTACATATGTATACATGTGCCATGTTGGTGTGCTGCACGCATTAACTCGTCATTTACATTAGGTATATCTCCAAATGCTATCCTTTCCCCCTCCCGCCTCCCCACATTAGCCCCAGTGTGTGATGTTCCCCTTCCTGTGTCCAATGATTGCATTGTTCAGTTCCCACCTATGAGTGAGAACATGCAGTGTTTGGCCTGTTCACTCTGATGGTAGTTTCTTTTGCTGTGCAGAAACTCTTTAGTTTAATTAGATCGCATTTGTCAATTTTGGCTTTTGTTGCCGTTGCTTTTGGTGTTTTAGACATGAAGTCCTTGCCCATGCCTATATCCTGAATGGTATTACCTAGGTTTTCTTCTAGGGTTTTTATGGTTTTAGGTCTAACATTTAAGTCTCTAATCCATCTTGAATTAATTTTCACATAAGGAGTAAGGAAAGGATCCAGTTTCAGCTTTCTACTTCTGGCTAGCCCATTTTCCCAGCACCATTTATTAAATAGGAAATCCTTTCCCCAATTCTTGTTTTTGTCAGGTTTGTCAAACATCAGGTGGCTGTAGATGTGTGGTACTATTTCTGAGGGCTCTGTTCTGTTTCATTGGTCTATATCTCCGTTTTGGTACCAGTACCGTGCTGTTTTGGTTACTGTAGCCTTGTTGTATAGTTTGAAGTCAGGTAGTGTGATGTCTCCAGCTTTGTTCTTTTGGCTTAGGATTGTCTTGGCAATGTAGGGTCTTTTTTGGTTCCATATGAACTTTAAAGCAGCTTTTTCCAATTCTGTGAAGAAAGTCATTGGTAGCTTAATGGTGATGGCATTGAATCTATAAATTACCTTGGGCAGTATGGCCATTTTCACTATATTGATTCTTCCTATCCATGAGCATGGTATGTTCTTCCATTTGTTTGTGTCCTCTTTTATTTCACTGAGCAGTGGTTTGTAGTTCTCCTTGAAGAGGTCCTTTACATCCCTTGTAAGTTGGATTCCTAGGTATTATATTCTCTTTGAAGCTATTGTGATTGGTAGGTCATTCATGATTTGGCTCTCTGTTTGTCTGTTACTGGTGTATAAGAATGCTTGTGATTTTTGCACATTGATTTTGTATCCTGAGACTTTGCTGAAGTTGCTTATCAGCTGAAGGAGATTTTGGGCTGAGATGATGGGGTTTTCTAAATATACAATTATGTCATCTGCAAACAGGGACAATTTGACTTCTTCTTTTCCTAACTGAATACTCTTTCTTTCTCTTCCTGATTGCCCTGGTCAGAACTTCCAGCACTATGTTGAATAGGAGTGGTGAGAGAGGGCATCCCTGTCTTGTGCCCGTTTTCAAAGGGAATGCTTCCAGTGTTTGCCCATTCAGTATGATATTGGCTGTGGGTCTGTCATAAATAGCTCTTATTATTTTGAGATACGTTCCATCAATACCGAATTTTATTGAGAGTTTTTAGCATGAAGGGCTGTTGAGTTTTGTCAAAGACCTTTTCTGCATCTATTGAAATTATGTGGTTTTTGTCTTTGGTTCTGTTTATATGCTAGATTACATTTATTGATTTGTGTTTGTTGAGCCAGCCTTGCATCCCAGGGATGAAGCCCACTTGATCATGGTGGACAAGCTTTTTGATGTGCTGTTGGATTCAGTTTGCCAGTATTTTACTGAGGATTTTTGCATCGATGTTCATCAGGGATATTGGTCTAAAATTCTCCTTTTTTGTTGTGTCTCTGTCAGGCTTTGGTATCAGGATGATGTTGGCCTCGTAAAATGAGTTAGGGAGGATTCCCTCTTTTTCTATTGATTGGAATAGTTTCAGAAGGAATGGCACCAGCTCGTCCTTGTACCTCTGGCAGAATTTGGCTGTGAATCCGTGTGGTCCTGGACTTATTTTGGTTCGTAGGCCATTAATTATTGTCTCAATTTCACAGCCTGCTATTGGTCTATTCAGGGATTCAACTTCTTCTTGGATAAGTCTTGGGAGAGTGTAAGTGTCCAGGAATTTATCCATTTCTTCTAGGTTTTCTAATTTATTTGTGTAGAGGTGTTTATAGTATTCTCTGATGGTAGTTTGTATTTCTGTGGGGTTGGTAGTTATATCCCCTTTATCATTTTTTATTGTGTCTATTTGATTCTTCTGTCTTTTCTTCTTTATTAGTCTTGCAGGTGGTCTATCAATTTTGTTGATATTCTCAAAAAACCAGCTGCTGGATTCACTGATTTTTTGAAGTGTTTTTTATGTCTCTGTCTCCTTCAGTTCTGCTCTGATCTTAGTTATTTCTTGCCTTCTGCTAGCTTTTGAATGTGTTTGTTCTTGCTTCTCTAGTTCTTTTAATTGTGATGCTAGGGTGGCAATTTTAGATCTTTCCTGCTTTCTCTTGTGGGCATGTAGTGCTATAAATTTCCCTCTACACACCGCTTTAAATGTGTACCAGAGATTCTGGTATGTTGTATCTTTGTTCTCATTGGTTTCAAAGAACATCTTTATTTCTGCCTTCATTTCATTATGTACCCAGTAGTCATTCAGGAGCAGGTTGTTCAGTTTCCACGTAGTTGAGCAGTTTTGATTGAGTTTCTTAGTCCTGAGTTCTAGTTTGATTGCACTGTGGTCTGAGAGACAGTGTGTTATAATTTGTGTTCATTTACATTTGCTGAGGAGTGCTTTACTTCCAACTATGTGGTCAATTTTGGAATAAGTGTGATGTGGTGCTGAGAAGAATGCATATTCTGTTGATTTGGGGTGGAGAGTTCTGTAGATGTCTATTAGATCTGCTTGGTACAGAGCTGCGTTCAATTCCTGGATATCCTTGTTAACTTTCTGTCTTGTTGATCTGTCTAATGTTGACAGTGGGGTGTTCAAGTCTCCAATTATTATTGTATGGGAGTCTAAGTGTCTTTGTAAGTCTCTAAGGAGTTGCTTTATGAATCTGGGGGCTCCTGTATTGGGTTCATATATTTAGGATAGTTAGCTCTTCTTGTTGAATTGATCCCTTTACCATTATGTAATGGCCTTCTTTTGTCTCTTTTGATCTTTGTTGGTTTAAAGTCTGTTTTATCAGAGACTAGGACTGCAACCCCTGCCTTTTTTTGTTTTCCATTTGCTTGGTAGACCTTCCTCCATCCTTTAAATTTGAGTCTATTTGTGTCTCAGCATGTGAGATGGGTCTCCTGAATACAGCAAACTGATCGGTCTTGACTCTTCATCCAATTTGCCAGTCTGTGTCTTTTAATAGGACTATTTAGTCCATTTACATTTAAGGTTAATATTATTATGTGTGAACTTGATCCTGTCATTATAATATTAGCTGGTTATTTTGCTCGTTAGTTGATGCAGTTTCTTCCTAGCATCCATGATCTTTACATTTTGACATGTTTTTGCAATGGCTGGTACCTGTTGTTCCTTTCCGTGTTAGTGCTTCGTTCAGGATCTCTTGTAGGGCAGGCCTGGTGGTGACAAAAATCTCTAAGCATTTGCTTGTCTGTAAAGGATTTTATTTCTTCTTCACTTATGAAACTTAGTTTGGCTGGATATGAAATTCTGGGTTTAAAATTCTTTTCTTTAAGAATGTTGAATATTGGCCCCCACTCTCTTCCGGCTTGTAGAGTTTCTGCCAAGAGATCTGCTGTTTGATGGGCTTCCCTTTATGGGTAACCTGACCTTTCTCTCTGGCTGCCCTTAACATTTTTTCCTTCATTTCAACTTTGGTGAATCTGACAATTACATGTCTTGGAATTGCTCTTTTGAGGAGTATCTTTGTGGTGTTCTCTGTATTTCCTGAATTTGAATGCTGGCCTGCCTTGCTAGGTTGGGGAAGTTCTCCTGTATAATATCCTTCAGAGTGCTTTCCAACTTGGTTCCATTCTCCCTGTCACTTGCAGGCACACCAATCAGACACAGATTTGGTCTTTTCACATAATCCCATATTGCTTCGAGGCTTTGTTCATTTTTTTAACTCTTTTTTTCTCTAAACTTCTCTTCTTGCTTCATTTCATTCATTTGATCTTCAATCACTGATACTCTTTCTTCCAGTTGATTGAGTTGGTTACAGAAGATTGTACATTTGTCACGTAGTTCTTGTGTCATGGTTTTCATGTCTATCAGTTCGTTTATGGCCTTCTCTGCATTGATTATTCTAGCTATGCATTCTTCCATTCTTTTTTCAAGGTTTTTAGTTTCTTTGTGCTGGGTACATAGTTCCTCCTTTAGCTCTGAGAAGCTTGATCAAGTGAAACTTTCTTCTCTCAACTCGTGAAAGTCATTTGCCATCCAGTTTTTTTCCATTGCTGGCGATGAGCTGCGTTCCTTTGGAGGGGGAGATGCACTCTGATTTTTTGAATTTCCAGCTTTTCTGCGCTGCTTTTTCCCCACCTTTGTGGTTTTATCTGCCTTTGGTCTTTGATGATGGTAACATACCGATTGGGTTTTGGTGTGCGTGTCCTTTCTGTTTGTTAATTTTCCTTCTAACAGCCAAGACCCTCAGCTGCAGGTCTGTTGGAGTTTGCTTGAGGTCCACTCCAGATGCTGTTTGCCTGGGTATCAGCAGCGGAGGCTGCAGAAAATAGAGTATTACTGAACAGCAAGTGTTGCTGTCTGATTCTTGCTCTGGAAGCTTCATCTCAGAGGCGTACCCTGCCGTGAGGTGTGAGGTGTCAGTCTGCACCTAGTGGGGGATGTCTCCCAGTTAGGCTACTCAGGGGTCAGGGTCCCACTTGAGCAAGCAGTCTGTCCATTCTCAGATCTCAACCTCCATGCTGGAAGATCCATTGCTCTCTTCAAAGCTGTCAGACAGGGACATTTACATCTGCAGAGGTCTGCTGTTTTTTGTTTAGCTATGCCCTGTCCCCAGAGGTGGAGTTTACAGAGGCAGGCAGGCCTCCTTGAGCTGTGGTGTGCTCCACTTAGTTCAAGCTTCCGGTGGCTTTGTTTACCTACTAAGCCTCTGCAATAGCAGGCACCCCTCCTCCAGCCTCGCTGTCACCTTGCAGTTAGATCTCAGACTGCTGTGCTAGCAATGAGGGAGGTTCCGTGGGTGTGGGACCCTTCGGGCCGGGCGTGGGATATAATCTCTTGGTGTGCCATTTGCTAAGACCCTTGGTAAAGCGCAGTATTAGGGTGGGAGTTACCCGATTTTCCAGGTGTTGTGTGTCTCGGTTTCCTTTGGCTAGGAAAAGGAATTCCCTTCCCTCTTGCACTTCCCAAGGGAGGTGATGCCTCGCCCTGCTTCAGCACTTGCTGGTTGGGCTGTACCCACTGACCAGCACCAACTGTCTCACATGGCCCAGTGAGATAAAGCCGGTACCTCAGTTGAAAATGCAGAGATCACCCGTCTTCTGTGTTGCTCATGCTGGGAGCTGGAGGCTGGAGCTGTTCCTATTTGGCAATCTTGGGCGCTCCCTCCCAAAAATATTTATTATTGCATTCAAAGTATGTATGACATAGATATAAGTGGAACCTTTGTCCTAAGAATTAACAAAGCCAAATAGAAATAAAAAATTTAAGAACATTATTGTACATATTTGGGAAAGAAACTAGAGAACAATCTCAAATGCTGCTTATCAACTAATTAATGGGTATGAAGTAGGAATTCCATTTTGGGTTCACTGGGCTCTGTTTTGCTCTAATTTGCAGTACTAAAATTATTACATGTGTGGACAGGAAAAAAAAACACCAAAAATTTAGTATTATAACTTGTATACTGACTTGAGATATGCAAGCACTTGAATAGTAGGACTTCAACAATATGCATACATTAACTCTATTACCAGTGGTTTTTGATCTTTAACCTACTTCAGAATAGCCTAGAAGGCTTATTAAACACAGATTGCTGGCCCCCATAACTAGAGTTTCTGATTCAGTAGGTTTGAGATGAGACTTTAGAACTGCATTTCTAACAAGTTCCCATGTGATGCTGATGCTGCCGATTTGGTCAGGGACCACACTTTAAGAACCTTTTCTACAGATTTCTCAATCAAATATTGAGATTTATACGTTGATTCAAAGCAAAGACAGGGTATGTTGGAGAGATTTTAGTTTAGATTCACAAAACTCTCTTTTAAGTCCTCAGTAGAAATTGTGAAGAGAAATTACTATAATAAAACTCAAGGAATCAGAAGTGTAACTATTACAGTACGAGGGCTTCTACCAGGAATGGTAGTTGATTCGTTATTTTTAAGTTGGTGGGACAGATGGGTCAGCATTTTGGGGTAGGCCTAACTGTCATGGGCATCAGTTTGCATGTCATACAGATGGAAAGCAGAAGGTTCCATAATCCTTCTTAAAATACGGTTTAAGAGAGTTTCAATGATAATGACAAGTGAACAGGTAAGTCTTAGATGTCTGCATGGGTCAAACCACCTCCAGAAACATCTTCAAAAAGCATATGAAAACTAAGGAAAACAACAGGGTCACCAAATAAAATACTAAGATTCCTATTACCACTGTAAGGTATGGTCAAGTGCTTGCAAGTGCATTCAGACACTGTTCACAGCATATCACTTATAAGCACAATTACAAAAAAATAAAAAGAGTAAAATAAATGTATTAAGCTTTTATTAGGTTAGAAAAATTTCTATAATGGTTAGTGTATCTTAGTTACAAGTGATGATCTTTTTTCCTTTAACCTTTTAAAATCAATATATGGAAGACATGCAATGCTAAGTTCTTCTTTTGTACATCCTGTAAGACAACACTTTTCTGAATATCCTCTGCGTTTTCTTTGCGGATGATTCCCCCAAAACAAATTGCTTAAGGTTTTAATTTTGTTTCTACTTTTCTTCTGAAATTTTGCATTCTCATGAATATATAGATTGATATTATGTGATGAAGAAAATTCTCTTTCCTTATCAAGGGGTGAATATGCCTTTTTATCCTGATACTCAGGTAGTGACTGCATTTCCCAATTGTTTACTGCTTCTTCCCAAGAGGCAGAAGTAGACACTGTTGAGAGAGAAGAAAAGAAATGCTCCTTTATTAAAATCTTCCTTTAGATGAAAATTTAATATTGGATCAGTAAAATCAGCTAATTATTAAAAAACAATCACATTTTAAATAAAGAATGGAAAGTATGGTTATTCAAAAGCAATATTTATTTTTAACTAAAGCAGGTGTCGTGTTTTCCTATAAAAAGGCTGTACACGTTTGTACATTTTATATTAACAAATGAAGTTGAGATATCATTCACATGCCATAAAATTAGTCATTTTAAAGTATACAATTCAGTGGGTTTTAGTGTATTCACAGAGTTGTGAAACTATATATCTAATTCCAGAACATCTGTATCCAAAAAGAAACCCTATGCCCATTAGCAGTCATTTCCACTTCACTCTCCCACTATTCCGTGGCAATCACCAATCTACTTTCTGTTTCTATGGATTTGCCTATTCCGTATATTTCATATAAATGAAAGCATACAATACATGACCTTTTGTGCTTGGTCTCTTTCACTTAGCATAGTATTTTCAAGGTTCACCTACATTGTAGCATGTATCTTTTTATGGCTGAATAATTTTCCATTGTGTGGATATTCCACATTTTGGTTATTCATTTATCAATGGACATTTGAGTGGTTTCCACTTTTGGTCATTATGAATAGTGCTGATGGCCCAGCATGGTGGCTCATGCCTGTAATCCCAGCAATTTGGGAGGCCGAGGCAACAGGATCACTTGAGGTCAGGAGTTCACCACCAGCTTCACCAACATGGTGAAACTGTCTCTACTACAAGCACACAAAAAATTAGCCAGGCGTGGCGGTGCACTCCTGTAATCCCAGGTACTTGGGAGGCTGAGGCATGAGGAACACTTGAACGCGGGAGGCAGAAGTTGCAGTGAGCTGAGATAGCGCCACTGCACTCCAGTCTAGATGACAGAGCAAGACTGTCTCAAAAAATAAAAAAAAAAAGAATAGTGCTGCTATGAGCTTTCACATACAAGTTTTTGTGTGAACAAATGTTTTGAATTCTTTGGGGTGTAACCTAGGGATGGAAGGAGCACTGCATGATATAATTTTGTTTAACGTTTTGAGGAACTGCCAAACTTTTCCACAGCAGCTGCACAAGTTTTCAATCCCAGCATCAATATAGTAGAGTTCCAATTTTTCCACATCCCCATCAAAACTTGACATTTTCCATTTTTTGATTATAATTATCCCCACGGATGCACAGTGGTATCTCACTGTAGTTTTGATTTGCATTTACCTCATGGCTAATGATGTTAAGCATCTTTTCATATGCTTATTATATATCCTCTTTGAAGAAATGTCTGTTCAAATCCTTTGCCCATTTTCAAATTTTATCATTTGTCTTCTTATGCACATCTTATAACTGAGCAGTAGAAACCATTTTGTTCTTTATTTTAATAAAGAAATAGAGAAGTGGTAATATGCTCTAGGTACAATGAACTGATTGTCACTGTTATGCTGCTCTTAACTCACTTAACAATACTGGATACTGGAAACCAAAATAACTCCAGAAGGTAATTATTTGAAGACTTACTGTGCTTCCATTATGGCCCTTGCTCATATACAGTATCTTCTAGGAGAATATATTTGCCAATAGCCTCTACTGTAGTGCCAGCTCTTAGGCAGCCATGTTCTGAACCATGTGACTCTATTCTCTAGCCACAGTTGAACAAACTAGAGGTTGGCACCTGACCCCAAAGAAACCAATCTGTCACAATGGCTAGCAAGCTATGTCATGTGAAAAACATGAATCGACCCAATTAGATTTCCTCAGTTTGAAACTAGAATAAGTAACAATAAAAAAATGAGTTAGTGAGAACCAAAGCTAAAAGGATTCTACGAGGTTTGTCATGACAAGCTAAAATCATAAAGGAACATAGAAAAGATTCAGAGAGAGAGAGAGACGAAGGCAGAAGTTTTTTGCTTTTGTTTTTTAGAGCTAATATGATTCCCCAGGCTTTACCAAGTCTTTCTAGGTTCACTTCTATACCTTTTTTTTTTTTTTTTTTTTGTAATAACTACTATCCCCTTTTATCTTGAGGTTATTTAGGTGAATCTATGTCCTTTGCAGTTAGAGGCCTATTAGAGCACTCTTTAATAACTTTTTATTTAATTAAAAAGTTGCTTGTTTAAAAGAATAAGAACTCTATCCAGACTAATCAGGAACAAAAAAGATGGAAATGAACAAAATACAGCAGAAAAAAAGAAATAAGTACATACAGTTTTAAAGCAAATATCTTAACAAATGTTTTTTAAATTTTTAAAACAAATATTGTTTTAATTTAAAACATAATAAAGTTTTAAAATAAATGTTATGAATGCTTATACATTTAAAAATAAAGATTAAATGGATGAATTCCTAGAAAAATACAAGATGCCTTAATTGGTACACAATGACACAGAAAACCTAAATGTACCAACAACATTCAAATAAATGAAAAGGGTTAGTCAGTTATCACCTTCAAAAAATCACATATATGGATGGTTCCACCTATTTTTAAAAAATAGGAAATACTAATCATATACAAGTTGTTCCAGAAAAAGAGCAAAAGTTGCCCAGCTCATTTTATGAAGTTGGCATAATCTTTATTCCAAAACTAGATAAGAACAATATGAGATTTTAAAATATTTAAAAACTCATTTCACTTTCAAATGTTGATTTCAGACTCCTAAATATTAGTTAACTGAATCCATAAACATGTTTTACAAATATATTAAGAAAGGGTTCGGGGGAGCAGCCAAGATGGCTGAATAGAAACACCTTTGCTCTAGTTTCCACTGAAAAGGACGAAAACGGCAAGTGGATTCTGCATCTTCAACTGAGTTACCAATGTTCTTTCATTGGGACTGACTAGGAGGTTGGTGTGACTCACAGAGAGCAAGGAAAAGCAGAGTGGAGCAAGGGCCCACTTGGGAGCCACATTGGGCAAAGGGAGCTCCCCTCCCCAGCCAAGGGAGGCAGAGAGGGATTGTGCTACCCTTCCCTGAAAACCATGCTTTTCCCACGAATTCTTGCAACCTGGGGATGAGGAGCTCCCCTCATGAACCAGGGCTTTGGGTTCCAAGCATTAAGCTGTGCAGACTGGTAATGGCTGCTCGGGTGGGCAGGCACTGAGATCACGAGTTCCTGGTGGGGGGAAGAGGCGGCTGCCATTACTGTGTCTCCACTCCAGTTCACTGTTTTCCCTTACCATGATGCCAGCGCAGTTTGGATGGGGTGCAGTTCCCCAGCACAACACAGTAGCTGGGACAGTTTGTGGCCAGACTGCTTCTTTAGGTGGGACTCCAATCCATTCCCCCTCACAGAGCAGGGCCTCCCTGTGGGAATTTTGGCATCCCCAGTGGAGGGTTTATGGATAGAACTCTGATATCCCTGAGAAGAGGGTCTAGGAGGGGGGTTGGCTGTGCTATCATGGATCAGCCATCTTAGTCTTTTCTGCCTACTGGCTCTGGAGAGGGAGATTTCTCCCAGCACAGCACACTCGCTCCACCAAGGGGCAGCCAACTGCTATATTTAAGTGGGTCCCTGATCCTATTCCTCCAAACTGGGTGAGACCTCCCAACAGGAGTGTTCCACTGGCATCAGATCAGTGCCCCTCTGGGACAAAGTTCTCAGAGGAAGGAGCAGTCTGCCATCTTTGCTGGTCTGCAGCATCCACGGTGATACCTCCAGGGACAGAAGAAACCAAGGTGAATAAAGTCTGGAATGGACTCCCAGCAAACTGCAGCAACCCTATGGAAGAGTGGCCCTACTGCTAAAAGAAAAACAAACAGGGAGCAACAACAACAACATAAACAAGAAAGACCTCACAAAAACCCCATCCAAAAGTCATTGGCCTCAAAGATCAAAGGTAGATAAACCCATGAAGATGAGAAATAATCAATGCAAAAATGCTGGAAACTCAATCTTCTCCAAATGACTGTAACATGACTCCAGCAAGGGCACAGAACTGGGCTGAGTCAGAGATAGGTGAATTGACAGAAGTAGGCTTCAAAAGATGGATAATAACAAACATCCCTGAGCTAAAGGAATATGTTCTAACTTGCTGCAAAGAAGCTAAGAACCATGATAAAACATTACAGGAGTTGTTTAACAAGAATGACCAGTTTAGAGAGGAAGACAAATAACCTGAAGGAGCTGAAAAATACAACCTGTGAACTTCATGATGCAAATGCAAGTTTGAAGTCTGCAACTGAACAAACCAAGTGGAAGAAAAAATATCAGAGCTTGAAGACTATCTTGCTGAAATAAGGCAGGCAGGCAAGATTAGAGAAAAAAGAATGAAAAGGAATGAATAAAACCTCTGAGAACTATGGGATTATGTTAAAAGACAACCTACAACTGATAGGGGTACCTGAAAGAGATGGGGAGAACAGAAACAAGTTGGAAAACACACTACAAGATACCATGCAGGAGAATTTCCCCAAACTAGCAAGACAGGCCAACATTCAAATTCAGGAAATCCAGAGAACCCCAGTAAGATACTCCATGAGAGGATCAGCCTGATGACATATAATTATCAGTCCTCCAAGGTCTAAATGAAGGAAAAAACATTAAGGGCAGCCAGAGAGAAAGGTCGAGTCACCTATAAAGGGAAGCCCATCACACTAACAGCAGGCCTCTCAGTGGAAACCCTACAAGCCAGAAGAGACTAGGGGCCAATATTTATTTGATATTTTTTCTTTTTTTTTTTTTTTTTTTTCTGAGATGGGAGTTTCACTCTTGTCACCCAGGCTGTAGTACAATGGCATCATCTCAGCTCACTGCAACCTCAGCCTCCAGGGTTCAAGCAGTTCTCCTGCCTCACCCTCCCAAGTCCATGGGATTACAGGCATGTGCCACCATGCCCAGCTAATTTTGTATTTTTAGTAGAGACAGGGTTTCACCAAGTTGGCCAGGCTGATCTCAAACTCCTGACCTCAGGTGATCCACTTGCCTTGGCCTCCCAAAGTGCTGGGATTACAGGCATGAGCCACTGCACCAAGCTGATATTCTTAAAGAATTTCTAACCTAGAATATTGTATCTGGTCAAACTAAGCTTCATAAGCAAAGAAGAAATAAAACATTTTTCAGACAAGCAAATTCTGAGGGAATTAATCACCACCAGACCTGCCTTGCAAGAGCTCCTGAAGGAAGCAGTAAATATGGAAAGGAAAAACTATTATCGGCCACTACAAAAACACACTGAAGTACACAGACCAGTGACACTATGAAGCAACTACATAAACAAGACTGCAAAACAACCAGCCAGCATCATGATGACAGGATCAAATTCACACATAACAATAATAACCTTAAATGTAAATGGGCTAACTTCCCCAATTAAAAGACACAGAGGGCAAGCTGGAAAAAGAGTCATGATCCATTGGTGTGCTGAATTCAAGAGACTCATCTCACATGCAAAGACACACATAGACTCAAAATAAAGTATGAAGGAAAATTTACCAAGCAAATGGAAAACAGAAAACAGCACAGGTTGCAATCTTAGTTTCTGACAAAACAGACTTTAAACCAACGAAGACAAAAAAGACAAAGAAGAGCATTACATAATGGTAAACAGGTCAATTCAATAAGAAGAGCTAACTATCCTAAATACATATGCAAACATGCAGGAGCACCCAGATTCATAAAACAAGTTCTTAGAGACCTACGAAGAGACTTAGACTCCTGCATAATAATAGTGGAAGACTTTAACACTCCACTGTCAACACAAGACTGACCATTGAGACAGAAAATTAACAAAGATATTTAGACTTGAATTCAACTCTGGATCAAATGGACCTGATAGATATCTACAGAACTCTCCAACCCCAAACGAGAATATAAATTCTTCTTGGCACCACATGGCACATCACATAATTGGAAGTAAAACACTCCTCAGCAAATGCAAAAGAACTGAAATCATAACAACCAGACTCTAAGACCACAGCACAAACAAATTAGAACTCAAGATTAAGAAACTCACTCAAAACCACACAAGTACGTGGAAATTCAACAACCTGCTCCTGATTGACTCCTCGGTAAACAGTAAAATTAAGGCAGAAATCAAGAAGTTCTTTGAAACCAAAGAACAAAGAGACAACATATCAGAATCTCTGGGACATAGCTAAAACAGTCTTAACAGGAAACTTTATAGCACTAACTGCCCACATCAAAAAGGTAGATCTCAAATCGACACCCTAACATCACAACTAAAGGAACTAGAGAACCAAGAGCAATCAAACCCCAAAACTAGAGAAGAAAAAACCAAGCTCAGAGCAGAACTGAAGGAGACAGAGACACAAAAAACCCTTCAAACAATCAATGAGTCCAGGAGCTGGTTTTTTTTTTTTTTTTTTTTTTTTTTGGAAAAATTAATCAAATAGACCACTAGCTAGGCTAATAAAGAAATGAAAGAAGAATCAAATAGACACAATAAAAATGATAAAGGGGGTATCACCATTGACTCCACAGAAATACAAATAACCATCAGATAATACTATAAACACCTCTATGCCAATAAACTGGAAAATCTAAAAGAAATGGATAAATTCCTGAACACGTGCACCCCTGCAAGACTAAACCAGGAAGAAGTTGAATTCCTGAATAGACTAATAAAAAGTTCTGAAATTGAGGCAGTAATAAATAGTCTACAAACCAAAGAAAAGCCCAGGACCAGATGGATTCACAGCTGAATTCTACCAAAAGTATAAAGAGGAGCTGATATTCTTTCTTTTGAAACTATTTCAAACAATCAAAAAGGAGGAACTCCTCCCTAACTCATTCTATGAGGCCAGCATCATCCTGATACCAAAACCTGACAGAGATATAACAACAAAAAGAACTTCAGGCCAATATTCTTGAATAATATCAATGTAAAAATCCTCAATAAAATACTGGCAAACCAAATACAGCAGCACATCAAAAAGCTTATCTACCATGATCAGGTTGGCTTCATCTCCAGGGTGCAAGGGTGGTTCATAATACACAAAATCAATAAATGTAATTAATCACATAAACATATCTAAAGACAAAAACCACGTGATTATCTTAATAGAGGCAGAAAAGGTCACCCAAAAAATTCAACATCCCTTCATGTTAAAAACTGGCAATAAATCAGGTGTTGATGGAGCATACCTCAAAATAATAGCCATTTATGACAAACCCACAGCGAAATATCATACTGAATGGGCAAAAGCTGGAAATATTCCCCTTGAAAACTGGCACAAGATAAGGAGGCCTTCTCTCATCACTCCTATTCAACATAGTATTTGAAGTCCTGGCCAAGGCAATCAGGCAAGAGAAAGAAAGAAAGGTATTCAAATAGGAAGAGAGGAAGCCAAATTGTCTTTGTTTGCAAATGACATGCAAACATAGACACCCCATCTAGAACACACCATCGTCTCAGCCCAAAAGCTTCTTAAGCTGATAAGCAAATTCAGCAAAGTCTCAAGATACAAAATCGATGTGCAAAGGTCACCAGCATTTCTACATACCAAGAACAAGAAAGCAGAGAGCTGAATTATGAACGAACTCCCATTCACAATTGCTACAAAGAGAATACACCTATGATTACAGTTAGCAAGGAAAGTGAAGGAGCTCTTCAACGAGAACTACAAACCACTGCTCAAGGAAATCAGAGAGGACACAAACAAAAAAAATTCCATGTTCACAGATAGGAAGAATCAATATCGTGAAAATGGCCATCCTGCCCAAAGTAATTTATAGATTCAATGCTATTCCCATCAAACTACCATTGACATTCTTCACAGAATTAGAATAAACTATTTAAAAAGTCATATGGAACCAAAACAGCTCAAATAGCCAAGACAATCCTAAGCAGAAAGAACAAAGCTGAAGGGAGGCATCACACTACTGGACTTCTAACTACACTACAAGGGTACAGTAACCAAAACAGCATAAACCAATAGAATTTCTGTTCCAGAATTCAGAAATAAGGCTGCACATCTATGACCATCTGATCTTGGACAAACCTGACAAAAACAAGCAATGGGCAAAGGATCCCCTATTTAATAAATGGTGCTGGGAGAACTGGCTAGCCATATGCTGAACACTGAAACTGGACCACTTCCATACACTTTATAGAAAAATTAACTCAAGCTGAATTAAAGACTTAAATGTAAAACCAAAACTATAAAAACCCTAGAAGAAAATCTAGGCAATGCCATTCACAACATAGGCATGGGCAAAGATTTCATGACAAAATCATCAAAAGCAATTGCAACAAAAGCCCAAATTGACAAATGAGATCTAATTAAACTAAAGAACTTCTGCATAGCAAAAGAAACTATCATCAGAGTCAACAGATAACCTACAGAGTGGGAGAAAAATTTTGCAATCTATCCATTTAACAAAGGTCTAATATCCAGAATCTATAGGAACTTAAACAAATTTACAAGAAAAAACAAACAACTCCATTAAAGAGTGGGCAGGCCAGGTGCAGTGAGTGGCTCACGCCTGTAATCCCAGCACTTTGGGAGGCCGAGGTGGGCAGATACCTGAGGTCAGGAGTTCGAGACCAGTCTAGCCAATGTAGTGAAACCCCATCTCTTCTAAAAGTACAAAAATTAGCCAGGCATGGTAGCGTGTGCCTGTAGTCCCAGCTACTGGAGAGGCTGAGGCAGGAGAACTGCTTGAACCCAGGAGGCAGAGGTTGCAGTGAGCTGAGATCATGCCATTGCACTCCAGCCTGGGCGACAAAGCAAGACTCCATCTCAAAAGATAGAAAAAAAAGAGCAGGCAAAGGACATGAAATGACATTTCTTAAAAGAAGGCATTCGTGCGGCCAACAGACATTTGAAAAAAAGCTCAACATCACTGATCATTAGAGAAATGCAAATCAAAATTACAATGAGATACTAACTCACAACAGTCAGAATAGCGATTATTACAAAGTCAAGAAACAACAGATGCTTTTGAGGTTGCAGAGAAATAGGAACTAATTGCCACTGTTGGTGGGAATGTAAATTAGTTCAATCATTGTGGAAAACAGTATGGTGACTCCTCAAAGATCTAGAACCAGAAATACCATTTGACCCAGCAATACCATTTGACCCAGAAATACCATTATTGGGTATATACCCAAAGGAATATAAACCATTATATTACAAAGATGCATATGTTCATTGCAACACTATTCACAATAGCAAAGACATTAATTCAACCCAAATGCCCATCAATAATAGACTGGATATAGAAAATGTGGTACATATACACCATGGAATACTATGTAGCCATAAAAAGGTATGAGATCATGTCCTTTGCAGGGAAATTGATGGAACCGGAAGTCATCATCCTCAGCAAACTAAGGCAGTAAGAGAAAACTAAATACCGCAAGTTCTCACTTATAAGTGGAAGGTGAACAATGAGCTCACATGAACATGGGGAGGGGAATAACACACAATGGGGCCTGTCAGAGGGTGGGGTTGGAGGGCTAGCATTTACGAAAAATAGCTAATGCATGCTAGGCTTAATGCCTAGGTGATGGGTTGATAGGCATAGCAAACCACCATGGCACACGTTTACCTATGTAATGAACCTGCATATCTCGCTCATGTATCGCTGAACTTAAAAATAAAATTAAAATAAAAAAAAAAAAGAATGAAAGGGTTCATCCCAGAAATGCAAGGATAGGTCAAGATCACAAAATCTATCAATGTAGTTTACCATGTTAATAGACTCCCATCCTCACTCACAGCTGGATTTGCTTTCTACTTCAGGAGAAAATTGAAGCAATCTGAAAAAGAACTTGCATCAACTCCCTTTGCCAAATTTTTAAATTCATCTCTTAACATGTACACCCATATACTCTCCCTTTCTACCTATTTCTACAGATGAACTATACACTCTAAAGCCAATTTCTGCACTTACATATTACATCTCATCTCCTCTTGCCCACTCTAGGACACTACTCCAGCAATCCTTCTCTGTATTCTTCATCAGTTTTTAACTTCTATTGAATCACTCTTATCAGAAAACCTGTTATTTCTCCCACTTACAAAAACACACACACACAAACCCATACATATTTCTCTTGGCCCCACTTACCCTGCCAGCTACCATCGTATTTATTTTCTCTTTTCTGTGACAAAACTCCTTGATAAGAGTTTTCTACATTTACTAACTTGTTCCTCTTCTCTCACTGTCTTAAACCCACTCTAATCAGGCTTTTGTTTCATCACTCTACCGAAACTTCTCTTATGAAGGTCACAAACATATTGCTAAATTCAACAGCCATTCACATCTTAATTGATTTATCAAATACACCTCTTCCCGATATACTTTCATCATTTGGTTTCCACAGCACCACACTCTCTTTTCTTCCAACCTAAGTAGCTGTCCCTTTTCTGTCTCCTTTACAATTCTCACTCCCCAACTTTTTAATGTTGGTGTTTCTGAGGACTCAGTTCTTGGTACTATTTTCTATGTACACTTACTCTTCTGGTGATCTCCTCTAGTCTTATGGCTCAAAAAATTACGTATCTACCTATGACTCCTGAACTTCTACCTGCAAACAAGATTACTCTTTCAAACTCCAGATTTATATACCTTACTTCCTACTCAACATCTCCACATTAATGTTTCAAACTCAACATTGTTAAAAAACGCCATGAAATTCAACATGTCCAAAACTGAACTACTGATACTGTCTTCCAAACCTGTTCCACTTTGAGGCCTTTCCTATCTCATTTATGACAATCCTATCCTTCTAGGTGTTCCATATACAAAATTTTAGAATCAACAATGTTTTGGAGTCATTCTTGATTTATCTTCCTCATATCTCACATCAAATATGGCCCATGTATAACCAGAATTTAAGTTTTCACTACCTCCACTTCTATCATCCTTATCTAAGACCCTCCCTAACAAGTCTGTTTCTACTCTTGCCTTTCTACAGTCTATTCTCAACACAGTAGCCAGAGTGATCCATTTAAGATGTCAATTATGTCACTTCTCTGCTAAAAAATCTTAATGACTCCTTGCATCACCCCAAAACAAAGTCTTTAAAATGATCTAAAACAGGGGTCCCCAACCCCTGGGGACTTAACTGGTCTATGGCCTGTTAGGAACCAGGCCACATGGCAGGAGGTGAACAGTGGGCAGGGGAGCGAGCAAAGCTTCATCTGTATTTACAGCTGCTCCCCATTGCTCGCATTATCACCTGAGCTCCACCTCCTGTCAGACAAGGGACAGCATCAGATTCTTATAGGAGCGTGAACCCTATTGTGAACTGCGCATGCCAGGAATCTAGGTTGCATGCTCCTTATGAGAATCTAACGCCTGATTATCTATCACTGTCTCCCATCACCCCCAGATGGGATCATCTAGTTTCAGGAAAACGAGTTCAGGGCTCCCACTGATTCTACATTATGGTAAGTTGTATAATTATTTCATTATACATTATCATGTAATAGTAATAGAAGTACACAATAAATGTAATGCACTTGGATCATCTGAAAATCATTCCCTTCCTGGTCCAAGGAAAATCTGTCTTCCATGAAACTGGTTCCCGGTACCAAAAAGGTTGGGGACTACTGGCCTAAAATACTCTATTTTATCATGTCTGCCTATTACCTCTTGTACCTTATCTTTTACTACTTTCCTCACTTTCTCTGCTCCAACCACACTTGGCCTCTTAGGTATTCCCTGTATACATCAAGCAGAAGGGTATCTGCTCCACTGTTTCCTCTGCGTGAATGTCCTTTCTTCAGATATCCGCTTGGCTAATTCCCTTACCACTTCTTTTCTCATATCTCACCTTTTCAATAATTGGTCTACCCTTACCACACTGTTTAATACTATACCCCACTTTTCAACTCCTTGCTCTGTTTATCTCCCTTATACTGTTTTTTCATTTTTCTGTAGCTCTTACTACATTCTAATATTTACTTATTATGTTTATTACTTCAGAGCGCTCCATAAAGCCTTTGATCTTTGTCTGTTTTGTCCACTGATATATTCCCAAGAATCTAAAATTGTGCCTGGGTGCTTAGTAGGTACCCAATGAGTATTTGCTTAATTAATGAAAGAAAAAATCGTAAGACTATGCAAAAGTATGCCAAAAGAAGACCTTAATAAAGTACAGCCCTATTTACAATGATTAAAAAAAAATCTCTTAGCAAGCTTCCTTACCTTAGTGAAGATTATATAGCATAAACCTACAAACATCATACCTAATGGAGATATTTTAATGTACGCCCTTTAAGCCTGGGAATAACACAAGAAATCGAAGCAAAAAAATGGTATAAGTTCAGAAAGAAAGTGATATAACTATCATTTTCAAATGATAAAAAAAAAAATACAGAATCAACAAACTATTAGAACTATGAAGATAGTTCAGCATGGTTGCTGGATAAAGATCAACCTATAAAAGTAAATTGCATTTCTCTAGCCAAGTCACTAACTAGCAAATATAATTCACAGGTATTTACAATAGCTGAAAAAAAAATTATTAAGCCCAATACCATAAAAGTTTCCATAAAGAAAACTTTAAAATCCTAATAATAGAATATAAGTAATTTCATGACTTTGATTAGGATGACTTTATGTAATAAAGATATCAATAGCGGGGAGGGGAACAAGATGACCAATTAGATGCAGCTGTGATCCGTGGCACTCAGGGAGCGGAATAAAAGAGTGAATTCAGCACCTTCAACCGAAAGATCCAGGTTCTCACACTGGGACTGACTAGGCAAATGACTTGACCCAAAAAGAATGAAGAAATACAGGGTGGAGCAATGAATGGCCCACCAGGGAACAGCAGGGAGCCAAACCCCACCCTCAGCCAAGGAAAGTGGTGAGTGATTGCGTCACCCCGCCCGGGAAACCACGTTTCTCCCAGAGATCTCTGAAACCCAGATCAGGAAATCCCATCTTTGATCCCTGATCTTTGCAGATCAGGAGATCCCATCATGAGCCCATGCCACTAGGGCCTTGGGTTCGATACACAGAGCTGTGTGGAGTCTCAGCAGAGCAGACACTCAGGCACACACCGAGGCCCAGGAGTTTTACAGACTCTGGCCCCGGCATCCCGGCAAGGCGGGAGATACAACAGTGCATATCCCAAGGAAGGGGGCTGAATCCAGGGAGCCAAGCCATTGTTCTGCACGTCCCACTTCCACAGTACCTCACAAGTTAAGACCTGATTTGGAATTCCAGCCAGCCAAGGCAAAAGCTGGAGTCTGCCTGAAACGGGACAGAGTTCCTGGGAGGAGGGGCAGCCGCCATCTCTGGGAAAGGTCAACTCAGCCTTTTCAGCCTCCCGACTTTGGAGAATCCAAACAGTCCAGAGGAGGAAGGTACCTCACAGTTCAGCACAGCTGCTGTGTCAGATTGTGGCCAGAATGGTTTTTTTTTCTTTTTTGAGATGGAGTCTCACTCTGTCATCCAGGCTGGAGTACAGTGGTGTGATCTCAGCTCACTGTAACCTTTACCTCCCAGGTTCAAGCAGTTCTCCTGCCTCAGCCTCCCGAGTAGCTGGGATTACAGGCACGTGACACCATGCCTAGCTAATTTTTGTATTTTTAGTAGAGACAGAGTTTGCCATGTTGGCCAGGCTGGTCTCGAACTCCTGATGTCAAGTGATCTGCCCACCTTGGCCTCCCAAAGTGCCATGATTACAGGCGTGAGCCACCACGCTCAGATTGCTGCTTTAAGTGAGACCCCAATCCATTCCTCCTCCCTGGGTGGGACCTCTTTGTGGGGGCTTCAGCCACTCCAGCCAGGGGCACAGGGACAGAGACGTGATCTCTCCCTAGGACTGAGCTCCTGGGGAGGAGGGGCTGCCACCATCTCTGCAGTTCCCTTTACTCAGCTGTTCCAGCCTGCCAGTTGGCATGAGAAAGGGTTCCCCAGAAGGCAGTACAGCTGCTTTGGCAGATTGTGACCAGACTGCTTCTTTAAGCAGGACACCGATCCATTACTCCTCACTGGGCAGGACCTCCATGTGGAGGCTTCAGCCACTCCGGCCAGGGTTATACAGACAGAGCTCTGATCTCACTCTGGGACAAAGCTCCTGTGGGGAGAGGCAGCCACCATCTCTGTGGTTTTCTGCATCACACTACCCAACTTCAAACTATACCACAATGCTACAATAACCACAACAGCTTGGTACTGGTACAAGAACAGACACATAGACCAATGGAACAGAATAGAGAACTCAAAACCACACACCGCACACCTACAACCATAGGCTCTTGGACAAACCTGACAAAAACAAGCAATGAAGGAAGAATTCCCTATTTATTAAATGGTGCTGGAAGAACTGGCTAGCTGTAGGCTCAAAATTGAAACTGGATCCCTTTCTTACACCCTACAAAAAAATTAACTCAAGATGGATTAAAGACTTATGTAAAATCCAAAACCATAAAAACCTTAGAAGAAAATCTAGGCAATACCATTCAAGACATAGGCACAGGCAAAGATTTCAAGACAAAAACACCAAAAGCAATTGCAACAAAAGCAAAAATTGACAAAGGGATTTAATTAAACTGAAGAGCTTCTGCACAGCAAAAAAAAAAAAAAACTATCATGAGAGTGAACAGACAACCTATAGAATGGGAGAAAATTTCTGCAGTCTATCCATCTGACAAAGCTCTAATATCCAGCATCTATAAGTAACTTAAACAAATTTACAAGAAAAAAAACCACCCCACTAAAAAGTGGGCAAACAACATGAACAGAGAGTTCTCAAAAGAAGACATATACGTGACCAACAAACATGAAAAATAGCTCAACATCACTGATCATTACAGAAATGCAAATCAAAATTACAATGAGATACCATCTCATGCCAGTCAGAATGGCTATTATTAAAGTTAAAAAACAACAGATGCTGGCAAGGTTGTGGAGAAAAAGGAACACTTTTACACTGTTGGTGGGGTTCAACCATTGTGGAAGACAGTGTGGTGATTTCTCAAAGACCTAGAGGCAGAAATACCATTTGACCCAGCAATCCATTATTGGGTGTAGGAATATAAATCATTCTATTATAAAGATACATGCAAGCGTATGTTCACTGCAGCACTATTCACAACAGCAAACACATGGAATCAACCTAAATGCCCACCAATGATAGACTGAATATAGAAAACTCAATACATATATACCATGGAGTACTATGCAGCTATAAAAAAAGAATGAGATCATGTCCTTTGCAGGGACATGGATGGAGTTGGAAACCATCATCCTCAGCAAACTAATGCAGAAACGGAAACCAAACACCACATGTTCTCACTTGTAAGTGTGAGCTGAATGATGAGAACACATGGACACATGCGGGGGAACAACACAATGGGGCCTGCCTGACAGGGGGCCTGGGGGAATGGAGAGTATCAGGAGGAATAGCTAATAGAGGCTGGGCTTAATACCTAGGTGATAGGATGATCTGTGCAGCAAACCACCATGGTACACATTTACCTATGTAACAAACCTGCACATCCTGCACATGAACCCCTGAACTTAAAAGGTGAAGGAAAAAAAGAAGTCAATCCTCTTCAAATTAGTGTATACATTATGTTGCCAGAAGTCAGGGACCCTGAACAGAGGGACTGGCTGGAGCCGCAGCAGAGGAACATAAATTGTGAAGATTTCATTTTAATGTGGACATTTATCAGTTTCCAAATAATACTTTTATAATTTCTTATGCCTGTCTTTAATCTCTTAATCCTGTTATCTTCGTAAGCTGAGGATTACGTCACCTCAGGACCACTGTGATAATTGTGTTAACTGTACAAATTGATTGTAAGACATATGTGTTTGAACAATATGAAATCAGTGCACCTTGAAAAAGAACAGAAAAATAGCGATTTTTAGGGAACAAGGGAAGGCAACCATAAGGTCTGACTGCCCGCGGGGTTGGGCAAAAAGAGCCATATTTTTCTTCTTGCAGAGAGCCTAGAAACATTCATCAGTCCAGTCCACAGAAATGCTTGTTTGGATCCCTGACAATTGGTGAGCTGTCTGTGTATTGTCCGGGGTAACAATGGGTCATGAAGAGTCTAAACACTATGCTTATCTCTGCTATATTAACCTCCTGTTAAAACAGGCAGGAGTTCAAGAGCCCATGGAAAATATGGTCACCCTATTCAGGGCGGTGGAGGAACACTGTCCTTGGTTTCCTGAAAAGGGAACATTAGATGTGGAACTATGGGATCGTGTTGGTACAAAATTCCGGGAACTGGTCCCAACAGGGAATTATGTTCCTGTCACTGTTTGGAGTGATTGGGCCTTGGTACGTGCCATCCTAATGACATACCAATCCCATGATCCCCTGCAGTTACAATTTTCTGAATCTGGAGACCCTCTACCTCTTTCTCAGGTTTCCTCTCCCGTTCGGCCTTCGTTATGTGCTCAGCCTCTCCCTTCACCTACTCCTCCCCGACCTGACGATATTGAGGATTCAATATCTAACTCTGGTGACTTTGGCTTAACGTTACCCCCTGATGACCTTATTTCTTTTCAGAAAGAAATAAGGGCTCCCATGGCCCTGACTTGGACAGCCCGGGACCATAACTATGCTAACTCTTCCCTCTTCAAACCTTTGCAGCCTTTGCCTCCAGAGCCATCTAATGGCTCCGGGACCAAACTACAATTTACCTGTAATTCTGCAGGCCCTCCCCCATCCTCCACAGCCCCTCACCCTCCTGTCATTTCAGTCCCTCAACCGGTCACTTTGCCATCCGCTCAACCTGCTCCTCTACCCTTCTTCACACATGGATGCCCCTGCCATTCTGGTTGCACAGGATTGGGACAATAATCATCAGTATGCATCTGCCTCTTCTCCCCCAATGACCCTTTCTCACACTCTCATACCAGTCTGACCTCCTCAACCTCAGTTTCCCTTATCTACATATACTTTTCCTGTCACTTCTATGCCGACTCTGTCTCATGTGCCTGTTCTTGAAACTACCATGCAACACTTATTACACCAGAACAAAGAAACAAGTGGATTAGAGGCATGGGCTTATCCCGTCGCACTGGAACCTCCCAATGCTCAAGGAGCACAAGTGTGTTGATATGTGCCAATCTTACCTTTTTAAAAGAATTCAAGGATGCTTGTACTCAGTATGGTCCTACTTCTCCATATGCTAAAATGGTATTACAGACTCTTTGTACTGAGGTCACTTTGCTTCCTTTAGACTAGGACCTTTTGGCAAAAGCTGTTCTAACTTCATCTCAGCATTTACAATTCTGTACCTGGTGGTCAGAGGAGGCCCATCTGCAGGCTCAGCTAAATCGGGCTGATGGCATTCCAATGACTCAGGCTCAGCTCACAGGCTTGGCTATTACTCTGACACTACTGCCCAATTAGGCTTTGATGCTCTCACCACAGAACAAGTAACAAAGGTGTGTATGAGAGCTTGGGATAAATTACACACCTCCGGCCAAGCTCCTGTTTTCACCACTGTTAAATAGGGTCACAATGAATTATACCCTGATTTTTTATACCACAATAAATTATAAATTACAAGATGCTGTTGAAAAATCTGTCTCTGATGAGCACGCTCAAGGTTTTCTCCTTCATATTTTAGCTTTTGAGATTGCGAACTGTGAGTGTAAAATGGCCATGTGTTGCTTCCAATGACAAAATTTACCTCAATTACATTTAGCATTGTTTAAACTTTCTAAATGTTCCTGGATACAATACTCTGACTGCAGCTGAACACCATTATACAGGCAAAAATATTCTCCCTAAATGAAGGCAAGCCAGTGTTATGGAAAAACTCCCAAACCAATACCTGGGAACCTGGAACAATTAAAATGTGGGGAAGAGGGCATGCTTATGTTTCACCAGGAGATCATCAATCCCCTGTCTGGGTGCCCACTAAAAGACTTAAACTTCGTGTGAATACTGACAATGAAAACCACAGGGAAGAGACGTCTGCATCAGAGACCACCCTCATACCTGGTGAGATCTGTGCCAACTCCTCATAAACTGGCACACCAAATCAAAATGGGTCTGGTTCAATCCTCCCTAATGGCAACAGAGACCCCTCTAACTAATCCCACTTCTCCTAATTCCCTTTTTCTCCTTACGAACCTAAAAAATCTCACCATTTCTACTAGCCTGAAAATAATATCCCCCTGTTCTTCTGTTCCTCCTTCAGCACTAGATCTCGCTTACAATAGGTTTTACTTAATAATTCTCTTCCTTATACTTTGTCTCACCAGTTTTCCCTCAAACTGATTTACCTGCTACACAAAATTATTCTTACTGGGCTTATGTGCCTTTTCCTCCACTTATCCAACCTCTCACCTGGATGGATGCTCCTGCAGAAAGGTATACTAACAATAGTGTGTGGATGCCTGGAGCTACAGATGACCGTTGCCCTGCTCAACGAGGAGAAGAAGGCACTGCATTTAATGTTACTGTGGGTTATAAATACCCTCATCTGTGCCTCAGACATGCACCTGGTTGTATCCATCTAGAAACTCAAGTCTGGGCTGCTTATCTTCCAGAGAGATTAGCCACAGGGGAATGGGGACATTTGGTCCCCGGCCTCTCCCTTTCTCCTTTAAGACAAATGAAAAGGGGAGTAATAGGAGATCCCCATATTTTCAATATAAACCTGTAGGAAAACCATGTTCTAAAAATTTTGAAAGCCTATCTAAAACTTTAATTTGTGAAGACTGTTAGTTCACATGCAGTAGTATTTAAAAAATGATTCATACGGTTTAGTAATAGACTGGGCACTAAAGGGCTATTTAAAAACAGTTGCTCCTCTGGCTGAAAGGAATGCCTAGAGGCTACTTATTTTATTTCTTATTGGGAGGACAAGGATCATCATCCTACTTTGCATAGAAGGTTCAGCTCGTTCTTTCCCTTAAAACGGGAAGATAATGGCATTACCCACACACCCCCCACCCCCGCCAAGGCCTCATATGATATTCCCCATTCTGAGTCCAGAACATCCAGAACTGTGGAAATTGGCTATTGCCATGTCCGGACTGCGAGTATGGGAATTGGAAGCTTTTCTGTCTGTTGTCCCAACTATCGCCCCTCACATACGTGATTCTGAACCCCATGATAAATCCCCTTTGAACTCTTACCCTCTTTTTGATGCCAATCCTCCTTTATGGGACTCCAATTGGCCTTATAATTCTTTTCAACCCAGGTATGCCCCTCTACCTCTTTGGCATCCCCGGGCACCTCGGATTGCTTCTTTACGGTGGAGAACATTGGGTGTTGCCACTGCCGCTCCTCTCCCTCAGTATCAATGTAGATTCAAACATTCTGCTTTGTTTACCTCCAGCCTGACCACTCCCGTACAGAGTTGTGTTAAGCCTCCTTACATGCTGTTAGTGGGAAATATCAAAATTTGGACGAAAAATCAAACTGTCCAATACATTAATTGTCATTCATACACTTGTGTTAACTCCCATTTTGACTTCAGGAAAACTGTAATGTTGGTTCAAGCTTAAGAAGGAATCTGGATACTGGTAACTTTACCCAGACCTTAGGAATATTCCCCCTCAGTAATTTAATTAATGACTTGTTACAACAAATTCTCAAAAGATCAAGAGATTTGTTTTCACTTTAATTGCTGTGATCATGGGCCTAGTGACTGTGCTGGCCACCACTGCCGGAGTGGCATTACACCAATCTATTCAATGTTGTTAGATTGGTGTAACAACACTTTGTTAAGGAATGGCAAGGCAATTCCACCCAAATGTGGAATTCTCAGCAGGGCATCGATCAAATATTAGCTAATCAAATTAATGATTTAAGATAGTCTGTTATTTGGCTTGGAGACTGGCTAATGAGTCTCGAACATTGCAAGCAAATGCAGTGCAATTGGAATACTTTTGATTTCTGTATCACACCATATTCCTACAATGAGACTGACCATTCATGGGAAATGGTCAAAGGACACCTTCTAGGTAGGGAAGATAATTTATCTTTGGACTAACTAAATTAAAGAAACAAATTTTTGAAGCCTCTCAGCTCATTTATCCATTGTGCCTGGAGCTGAGGTGTTAGATAGGGTGGCAGAAAGTCTTTCTGGACTAAACCCCACAACTTGGATTAAGTCTACTGGGGGCTCCATCATAGTAAATTTTGGAATCATGTTTCTCTGTTTAATCAGCTTGTTTTTAGTGTGCTGGACCAGTCAAAGAATCCTGCGTCAAAACCGAGAGAACGAACAAGCCTTTATCACCATGACACATTTATATAAAAAGGGAGAGATGTCGTGGGAAGTCAGGGACCCCGGCTGGAGCCACGGCAGAGGAACATAAATTGTGAAGATTTCATTTTAATACAGACATTTATCAGTTCCCAAATAATACTTTTATAATTTCTTATGCCTGTCTTTAATCTCTTAATCCTGTTATCTTCATAAGCTGAGGATGTACGTCACCTCGGGACCACTGTGATAACTGTGTTAACTATATAAATTGATTGTAAAACATGTGTGTTTGAAAATATGAAATCAGTCGCCTTGAAAAAGAACAGAATAAAACAATTTTTAGGGAATAAGGGAAGGCAACCATAAAGTCTGACTGCCTGCGGGGTCAGGCAAAAAGAGCCATATTTTTCTTCTTGCAGAGAGCCTATAAACGGACGTGCGAGTAGGGAAGATATCGTTCAATTCTTTTCCTAGCAAGGAATATTAATATTAATACCCTGGGAAAGGAATGCATTCCTGGGGGTAGGTCTATAAACGGTTGCTCTGGGAATGTCTGTCTTACGTAGCTGAGATAAGGACTGAGACACACCCTGGTCTCCTGCAGTACCCTCAGGCTTACCAGGGTGGGGAAAAACTCCACCCTGGTAAATCTATGGTCAGACGGTTCTCTGCTCTCGAATCCTGCTTTCTGTTATCTAAGATGTTTATCAAGACAATACGTGCACCACTGAACATAGACCCTTATCAGTAGTTCTGCTTTTGCCCTTTGCCTTGTGATCTTTGTTGGACCCTTATCAGTAGTTCTGCTTTTGCCATTTGTCCTGTTCCCTCAGAAGCATGTGATCTTTGTTAGACCCTTATTAGTAGTTCTGCTTTTTGCCCTTTGAAGCATGTGATCTACTCCCTGTTCTTATACCCCCTCCCCTTTTGAAACCCTTAATAAAACACTTGCTGGTTTGAGGCTCAGACGGGCATCACAGTCCTACCAATATGTGATGTCACACCTGGCGGCCCAGCTGTAAAATTCCTCTTTTTGTACTCTCTCTCTTTATTTCTCAGCTGGCCAACACTTATGGAAAACAGAACCTACATTGAAATATTGGGGGCAGTTTCCCCCGATAATTTTCCATGCATCCCAAATAAAATACCATGTGGATTTTTTAAAAAGAAATTCAATAAGCATACTTTTAAATATATATGAAAGAATAAAGGTTGAAGATTTAGCTTAGTCAATCCTAAGGGAAAAAATAAACATTGAAGACTTGTCCTGCCAGATAAATCACATCCTATAGAGTCACAGTATCAAAAATAGTAATGATACAAGGTCAAATAAATAACCAATTAAAATAGGAAGCTCAAACTTATCAATAATGGTAATCCCACAAATTAGTGAGAAAAATAGTTGATTAGTAGAAAGTGTTCAGAAAACTGGCTCCCTATGTAGAGAAAAATAAGACTTATTGAGAAACTGAGGTAATATTCCTACCTGCACCAGAACTAAAAACTGGCCTAATAATTAAGGACTTAATGTGAAAAGTAAAACTGAAAAGTTAACAGAAGGACAGAAAAGGACCTCTAATACATAAGGCAAAACACTTACTGCCTAATTATATAAAAGTTAAGGCTTTTAGTCAAGCAATACCAATAGACAGATGTCAAAATGGGAGAACACATTTGTGACATCTAAAACCAACAACTAGTTATTATTGTATCTAGATTTGATTAACTCCTACAAATCAACTGGAAAATGATAACAATTCCAACAAGAATTGGGCAAAATATATAAACAGGAAATTTTAAGAGAAAATCCAAAAGGCTAACATATATATGAAAAGATGTTCAGACCCAGAGCAAGTTAAAATAGATATATAATGTCATTTTATGTCTATTACACTGGTAAAAGTTAATAACTGTATAATGCTCATTGTTGACATAGATACGAGGACATAGGATTAGTGGTACAACTATACGTTGGTGTAGTCATTCTGAAGAGCAATCTGACACTCCTCAAGCAAATTAAACATACACATACTTCATGACACCGTAATTCCACTCTAGATGTGTATCCTAGAAACACTTCTAGGTTCATAAGGGGACACATACAATGATGTTCATGGCAGTGTTATTTATAGTGGTAGGGAGTTCAAGGCTATATAGATTAGGTGTTCATAATTGAATAAATCAGTAAAATGTGAGGAATGCACATGAGTACTACGCAGTAGTTAGAAGCAATGGACTAAATGTTCACATGGCAACAATAAGATGTAGATCTTAAATGCCATTTAGATATATCTTAAAAACATACGCACAGGAAAGAAGCATAATTTGCAAAAACTTATACAGACAAAAAATATATAATGAACACATTACAACTGTCAATGACAGGAGGAGAATGGAAGTGCAGAAAGGGGCTAAGAGAGGACAATCATCTTCTGTAAATTATAATTTACTTATGTTTATTGTCTATCTTTACTATTCTGTAGGCTTCATGAGGGTAGAAGCCTTCACTGTTTAACATCCCAAGCACCAAGAAAAATGCCTAACACATAATAGGCACTCAAATTTTGTTAAACTAATATATAAAGGGAAAGGCCGTTTACAGATTAGTTGTGATATCTGAAACATAAAGAAACAAAAAAAACAAGAATATGTGACATGAAGACCAAGAATATGAGAATATGATTAATCTAACTGGAATAGAGGTTACAGATTACGAAAAGCTGATTTTGAAACATTAATGATTTCACCTGGCACTAATATCTGGGAAGCACAATACTCAGTCGTAATTTAGAAATATGTTGTCAACTTCATGGTGCCACATTATGGGTAGGTCTTGGAGATACTGCCTCCACCTTCAGGGTTCATTAAGAAGAAGCACACAATTACAGATTCAAGTTATGTATGAGTAGCTTTGAAAAAAAGCATTTTTTAATAGCGGCGTAGCAAATTATATTTTTCTGTGTCAGACTCAAATAGATGATCAGAATATTAAAATTTCAGACAACTGACTTGATTTAACACAACAACTTGTCCTGCTGATAAAAGCGAAATAAAAAGTAACCAACTTTCCAGCCACATTCATATATAAAAATGACGGCATAATTATGTATTCTATATTAGAAACACATACATCTCTGCAACTTCTAAATTATTTCCTAGAAATTAACAGGACAGAATAAATGTCATCTTCCCTTATGGATTAACAATTTTTAAAATAATACAATTCATATTGATAACCTAACTCATTTTTCCTTCCTCTACATATTTCAATACAACTGTGGTTTTACTGCTACACCGTATTTCCACTTCAGCAAATTGTCTTTCACATAGTTTCCATAGTAGCAGGTTTTGTGTGTATAACAATTTTCAAATATTGTCAGACACATTTTTATTTTCTACAAGTCTTGTTTCATTGCAGCTCCCTGCTCATTGTTAATGACATTTATTCTTCCAGGGGAGTGTGAATAATACCTAAAACAAAGGGATCATTAACAAGCTGTTTTAAAGTTGAACATTTTTATTAAGAAAATTGTCTTTAGAGCACTTTGTTGAGAAAAGGCATTCCAACCTCTATTTAAATAACAGCCTCAAGCTTGGAGGTCTAAAAATAAAATTTTGACTACAGTATTATAGCACAGGTAGTGAGAGCACAGTATTTGATGTAAGAGAAATGCCCACCCAACATAAAGCAGAAAGGGAAGGCTCTTCTTGCACTCCTGGGAGAAAAGAATAAGAAAGAGGAGTTAAAAAAAAAAAAGAGAGAGAGAGAGTAAGCTGGACCTTGTTACTCAAAAGTGTGGGCCACCAACAAGCAGCACCTGGGAGCTAGTTAAAAATGAAAAATCTCAGGCCCCACCCCAGGCCTACCAACTCAGAGGCTGTAAATTAACAGGATTCCCAAATGATTCATATGCACATTAAAGCGTGAGAGTCACTGAACTAAAGTAAAAGTAGAAGACTGGGGAGAGACACTTCCTTCATTCTAACAGGACAAGGTGAGGTTTGTATGTGGGTTAGTTTGACGGTCAGTTTGAAAATGATCAAGAATCAGTCTCATGGTTTCTGTCTTTAAAAGTTTTCATTCTCTCAGCAACAGTGATTTTATAAATTGTATTCATTTATTTCAAAAAAGTTAATGAGTGCCTACAATGTGCACTGTTTGACTTTTTTCAGTACTCTACATTAGGGTCTCTTTTTGGCATGATAGTTTACTCGTTTCCTTAATTTCAGAAATATTCACTTTTGCAACCTTTGTCTGAATCAAATAAACTGAATTACTGTAAAAGGCAGTAATTTTCTTCCTATGGATAGACTATAAACAAAGTGCAATTTCTTTTAAAATGGCAAATCATATTGGGACTAAAATATGTTAAGTCACAAATGTAAAAACATAGTAAGATGATACCAATGAATCTGAAACAAGAATATTCTTCCTGCAGACTGCTTGAAAGCATTAAGTATAAATTCAACACATATTAAACACATGCTACGTGCTAGGCCATCTGCCAGGCATTTCAGACAAAAATATGCATGAAATAGTCCCTATAATATAGTATGGTATATAAGGCTGACTTCATGGGACTGAAACCTGTGTAGTCACACAGGCCTTGCATTTGGTTTAAATGTTCCGTTGTTGTAGTAGAAATTCTCAATAAATTTACCTTTGAAACTGTAAGTGAATGAAATACAAGTACGTAAACTTTTAAATGAAGCCTGATAGAATGAACCAGGCCTATCTCCTGGTGCGTGACCAGGGGATATGAACAAGTAAACAAAGCAGTTTTATATTTTACCACCTTTATTTTAATGGCCCTTTCCTGCTTTTTTGAACAAGGTATCTGCATTTTTATCTTCTACAAGGTTGGCTCATTCTGTAGCCAGTGACGACAGTCAAATAGAACTATGTGCTAGACACTTTGGTAGAAAGGACAATGGAGCTATTGGATATGAAAAGGTCAATGATGACTTCACAGGGAAAATGATACTTAAGTTGGGCTTTGAAGGACAAAAAGGAGTTTGCCAGATGACAGGCACTCCTGAAAGGAACAACATTCTTACATAAATTGTAGACTTACAAGTGTACACTTATTTCCTCTAAGTTTAAAAAAACAAAAAAAAACGCTTCGCTGAAGTCTTGTATATTTTCAATACACTGTTTTTTACATTTTTTTAAAAAAGCTGTATACTAGGCACAAATTCCACTTCCTGGGGAAGCTTACCTTCTGGCAAAGCAAATACAGGAATAAGAAATGTACAGAGGTGAACAAACATGCCTTCGGTTTAGATTTTTACCTGGGTTTGTGCCTCTTCCCCGGGCCGGGAAAGCGGTTTGCGGGCTTTCGAACCGGTAGGGGCTGAAGGCTTCGACCTTTTCCGAGGCCTGTGCAATCAACCGTGGGAAAGGGGTTTCCTCCTCGAAATGGAACTGGCTCCAGTTGGCATGGCCGCAGAGTTTTTCTATTTCTTTCACCAAGTACCTGCCGCACAGCTTCCTGGCACTGCTGATGTCGCTCAGTTCACGGGAAAACCGAACCAGCAAGAGTCCAAGCCACAGCATGCACAAGCAGAAGCGCCTCAGCATTCCTGTAACCGCAGGCGAGTCCTCCGCGTTGTGCAATGGCGGTCAGCCTGACCCTGCTCCCTCTCTGCGCCTGCGCCAGGCCGAGCCGCGCGCACAAACCCTGCGGAATTCCGAGCGCGTGGGGGCCTCGCGAGAACGTCAAGGGAAGGCGCGCGCTGGCGGCGCCGAGGCTTTCCCGCCTTCCCAGGGGTCTCAGGTGGTCGAAGGTAGCAGGCCCTGGCTCCTAAAATGAAAGCCAAAATCCCCTCACTACCCCGCTACCCTCCGGTTTGATTCATTTTTCTTTCGTTCCCCAATGGGAGATTCCTCACCAAGCGAGAGAGCATAGGACCCCTGTGACCTGATAACGTACGTTGAAAGGTGTTGCTCCCTCCACCTGGATTGCGTTTCCCGTTCTTGTTTGCCGGGTTGTTAATGAAGCTTCGTCTCCCTCACAGAAACCCCCTCTCATCTCTTTCACGGTGTTAATCGACCTGTTTCCATTTGTGGGCGTGTGACCTCTTTCCTGAGACCCCCGCTTCATGAAGGCAGGGCCTGCGTCTGTTCTTGCTTTCCACTGTACCCCGGGAGCTAGCATTTAGCTGGCAATCAAATATGTGGTGAAACGTTTGTGTGTTGCATATGGGCATGTGCATTTAGTCAGGTTCAAAGCTTCTTCAGAAAAATCCTACTGGTTCACAGGGAGGCATAGGCCTTAGCCTCAATCTCCGGAAAAAAGAAGTAGGGATGCTGTCTTGAGGTACCTGGGATAGAAATGTGGTTCTTTCGGTTAGAGAACGTAGAGGATTGTCTGTTACCAAATTAACTTGTGACAGGTACCCCTAGAGGATTTGCCTTGTAAGAATAACAGCATGCGGCATGAAATGCTCATTTAGGTGAGATAATTTTGCTCAGTAGGGAAGGGGCATGGAAGCGAAGCACAATCGGCATAGGTAGCTTTATCATTTTAAATGAAGTTCTGCGTTATTAGTGTGTTGGCGTGGAAGGATGTACTATCGGCCACAAGAGGGCATTCGGGGGCTGTCTCAGGAATAAGCTTCAGGATGCTGAAGCTACAGGTGCCAGCTTATCAGTGATCTTACCATTTCCCTACACAATTTTATTTTTTTCTCCCTTTCTTTTCCGTCTTCTGACTCTGTCTTTTTCTTCATTTTCCATTTCCCCATCTTTTCCTTGCTTCCCAGTGGCATCTATGAATGCTGTTATATTAACTGCCCATTGGATTTTTTAAATGGTTGATATAATATAGATTAGTAAAATTTAATCACCTTCCTTGAAAAACAACTTATGTCCGAACTATAGTGGGCCATGAGTCCTAGTCAGAACTTTATCAGGTAAAGTTTTTGAGAAAGGAAAATATTAATCATACTGAGATGAATGTAAGCCCACTATAGTGGCAAAACGTAAAAAATGTAAGCCCACAAGGCAAAACCTATAGTAGATATATAAAAGATTTAAAAAAAAGAAATCAAAGCATACCACTACAGGAAATCATCTAACCACAAAGAGAGCAAGAGAAAAAGAAAAGAACAAAGAATCTACAAAATAACCACTAAACAATTAGCAAAATGGCAGTAGTAAATTCTAACCCATCAATAACTACTTTGAATGTAAATGGATTATGTTATTTGATTAAAAAAACAGGGCTGAATGGATTTAAAAAACAAGACTCAACTATATACTGCCTACAAGAGACTCATCAAGGGACCTGAACTATACTTTAGAACAAGTGGAGCTAACAGATATTTATGGGACATTCCATCCAACAGCAACAGAATACACATTCTTCTAAAATGCACACAGAACATTCACCAGAATAGATCATATGTTATGCTACAAAGCAAGTCCTAATAAATTTAGGATAATAAAATAATATCAAATATCTTTTCTGACCACAATGGGATGAAAGTAGAAATCAATAAAAGGAATTTTTGAAAACTCACAAATATGTGGAAATTAAAGAACATGTTCCTAACTACCAATAGGTCAAAGAAGAAATGTAAAGGGAATTTAAAAAATATCTTGAGACAGGCTGCTCAGTGGCTCATGCCTGTAATTCCAGCATTTTGGGAGGCTGAGGCGAGTGGATCACTTGAGGCCAAGAGCTCAAGACCAGCCTGGCCAACATGGTGAAACCCTGTCTCTACTAAAAATACAAAAAAATTAGTCAGGTGTGGTGGCAGGCACCTGTAATCTCTGCAGCTCAGGAGGTTGAGGCAGAAGAATCGCTTGAACCTGGGAAGCGGAGGTTGCAGTGAGCTGAGATTGCATCACTGCACTCCAGCCTGGGTGACAGAGTGAGACTCCATCTCAAAAACTCCAAAATGGAAACACAACATACCAAAATTTATGGTATGCAGCAAACACAGTGCTGAGAGAGAAGTTTATAGTAATAAGCACCTATGTCATAAAAGATCTCAAATCAACAACTTAACATTGTATTTCAAGGAACTAGAAAAACAAAGTAAGCCCAAATTTAGCAGAAAGAAGGAAATAACAAAAGTCAGACAAAAAAATTTAAAAATAGAGGCTAGCAAAACAATAGAAAAGTTTCACAAAACTAAAGTTGGTTCTTTGAAAAGATGACCAGGATTAGGGACCCACTTAAATAAGCAATCTAACTGCCCCTTGGCAGGGTGGGTGTGCTGCACTGGTGGGAATCCCCCTCGTCTGGGCTGCCCTTACTCTTCAGAGCCAGCAGGCAGAAAAGACTAAGATCGCTGACCCACAATACCACAGCCACTTCTCCTCCCAGGGGCTCCTCTCGGGGATATCAGAGTTCTGTCCACGAACCACTGACTGGGATGCTGAGATTCCCACAGGGGGTCCCTGCCTGGTGAGGAGGAGTGGATCAGGATCCTACTTAAAGAAGCAGTCTGGCTACAAACTGACCCAGCTGCTGTGCTGTGCTCTGGGGAGTCCCTCCCAATTCAGACTGCTGAGTCTCGTTGGCACCAGTGGCATGGGAAAACTGTGGACTGGAGCCACAGTGATGGCAGCACCCCCAAGAACTCAGTCTTTTTAGGCAGTCTCTAGCCTGCCATGCTGGCCAGAGAGGATTCCAAGCCAGCAGGTTTTAGCTTGTGGGGTTCTGTGGGAGCAAGACCTTTTGGCTCCCTGGCTTCCGCTCCCTTCCAATGGGAGTGGATGGATCTCCTGCATCGCGGGAGTTTCCAAAGCTGAAGTATGCACATATTCCTGTGTCTCAGTGCCTGCTCTACTGGCCACCCACCCCAGCCACCATCATGAGTGTGTACAGCTTTGTGCTTGTGACCCAAAGCCCTCGTGGCATGGACTCACAAGGGGACCTCCTGATCTGCAGGTTGCATTGATCCATGGGAAAAGTGTGGTTTTCAGGGTAGGGTAGCACAATCCATCACTACCCCAGATGGCTGGGGGAGGGAGTTCCCTTTGCCCCATGCAGCTCCTAGGGGGGCCCTCACTCTACCCTGCTTTTTCTCACCCTCTGTGGGTCGCACCAACTACCTAGCCAGTCCCAGTGAGAGAACCTTGGTACCTCAATTGACAATGCAGAATTCACTCTCCATTTTCATCCTTCTAGGTAAGAGCTGCAGAGTGGAGCCGTTTCTGTTCCGCCATCTTGGCTGCTCCGGGATTCAAGGAATTTGCCTATCTTCTGTTTTATTTAGCTCCATTGTAATCTTCATTTTTTTTTCTTCCTTCTTCTGGCTTGTTCTCTTTCTACCTACTTAAGGTGCATTTACTTAATACTGCTGATATGGTTTGGTTCTGTGTCCCCACCCAAATATCATCTTGAATTATAACTTTGCAGAGGAAGAGATGAGGGATATGGGCCAGGGACAGGCTCGATCTAGGAAGCTGCCTTTTATTTCTAGGGCAGCATGTTTGTCTTGTTCTAGCATTAACTTTGCTGGGCATTGTTCTCATCCTTTTGGATTAGAATCAGTATTTCAGACAGCACTCTCACTGGCTTTATCCCAGGTAGCTGATGGTCTCTGAGGTTCTGAAGCTCTTTTTTGTATTCTGTTGCTCATAGCCTTCTATCTGTACCATCTTCCAGTCTCCATTTCATCCAGTCAGAGGTTCTTAGATAAACTCATTTTGATTTGAGATCATATCTGCCACTCTTTTAATTTCATGACCAATTTCTTAGTAACAACTTCATATTTTCTGTGAATTCCTCACTGTTTTGCCTGACTTGACAACAGCAAACAATTTACATTCAATCCCTAACAACTTCTAAAACTGAAGTTTCTGATTTTTAACAAATTAAATTTTAAATTTTTTGATAATTACAGATTGACACATGCCAATATAATAAATAATTACTAGACCCTTTCCAGTTTTGCCAAAAGGTAACAGCTATGAAACTACAGCATATATCAAAATGAGGATATTGACAGTTGAATAGTCATGATATAAATCTGTTCCACCACCATAAGGATTCCTTAAAGTCATACCAACTTCCAACGTGCTCCCTAACCCAGTCCTTAAATTTTGAAAAAGAGATTTTCCATTTTTAAATTTTGTCATTTTGTGAATGTTTTATAAATGAAATCATACAGCATGTAACTTTCTGGAGTTATTGAAAAAACTCAGCCTGATTCTCTGGATAGTCACGTGGCTTATTGCATTTGTCACTAGTTGGCTGTTTTTATTGTTGAGTCTTATTCAATGGCGTGGATATACCACAGTTTGTTTAACTAACACGCATAAAGAACATTTTGTTTAGTTCCAGTGTTTGGCAATTACAAATCAGCCTATATAAACATTCATGCACAGAATTTACATAAACATTAATTTTAAATTCCTGGGAAAATGTTCAGTAATGTAATCTCTGCTTTGTAAGGTGGTTACATTTTAGTTTTTCTTAAAAAGTCACCAAAATATTTTCTTGGGTGGCTGTACCATTTTGTAGTCCCAGGAGAAAATTTTGCCTCTATGTTTTCTCAGAAGAGTGGTTTATTTTTATTTCTGTGTATCAAGGGAGGGAAGAGAGGTAAATGAGTGTATTCTTTCAGCCGCCCTGACTGTCCTGTCTGGATTTCTCCTCAGGCTCTGTTATGCATTGAATTGTGTCCCCGAAGTGATCCACTGAAACCATACATACCTGTATTTCAGAATGGGACCTTTATAGACCCTAGTGTGACTGCAGATGTAGTTAGTTAGGATGAGGTCCCTCTGGAGCTGGGCCCTATATTCAGTAGGATGGATATCCTTACACAAAGATAATGTGAAGACAAAGGAACAGAGAGCACCATGTGTCAAGAGGGATAACATTGAAGAGCTGCAGCTGCAACGAAGGAATGCCAAAAAGCAGCAGCAATCCATGTGAAGTTAGGAAGAAGAAAAGAGGATGCTCCCCAAAGGTTTCAGAACAACATTGGCACTGCCAACACCTGGATTTTAACTTGCAGCATTCAGAACTATGAGAAAAAAAATTTCTTTTGTTTTAAACCAGTTTAGGTTCTTGGTTACATCCAACCTGGGAATCTCACAGTAGGGCCTTAGAGCTACTCTAGGAGTCTGTCCTTTTACTTCAGTTGTCACACTGATTTATAAGGAATATTAAAACTAAGAATAAAGGGAAATTCATATCTTACAAATGTCCTCCAGGAAGCAAAGCTTTGAACATTTCTTGGTTAAGAGATTTAAAATTATATACACTAGTAAAATTATGAAACTTCATCTATTATTATTTTCCCTCACATCTTATTTTTATAATAATAGCAGGGTTATATATAGAGTGCATATGGCAAGGGAAAGTTGAGAAACAGTTATGTGTCTAGGTAGAAGCTCCATGTGAGCAGCAATTTTGTGGGTTTCCCTCCAACTATTAAACCCTAAGGACATAAGACACTGCTAGGCATGTAAGAGGAGGAGGTTGATAATTGTTTGCTGAATAAATGAATAGGATCCCCCAAATATTGATAACTTATTTATCATTATTAATGTCAAATCATATAACATATCTGATCCTACTCCTTATTCTCACAGAAGAAGGTAGAGTAACTTGGGCAAACCAGAGGATTTATTTCAAAGTGTGCAATATATTCTATGATTCCTGGGTTCTCTGCCCTAATGGTCCCAAGATTCCTTCTCATTCTGTGTCCAGTATTGATGGAAAACATTTTCTATGCAAGAGAAATTGTAATCATGAGTGGTTCCCGAACACATAAGGATGCAATCTAAACTCCATATCCAGGATGAACTAGATGAGTTACGAATCCCTCTTCCTGCCTCCATCTCCAGCCATACCTTGATAATCCCCTTTACAGTAACTGGCCTCCTATCCTACTGACTTCTGGGCAGGTTCACACATACTGTGCTTTCTGTTGTTCTCTATGTCTTTCCCTGTCCCTTGTTGCCCTCTCATTTGCTCAGATACCTTTTAAGATTCAGATCCAACATTACTTCCTTTAGGGAAATTACCACAAACTCTCTTCCCTTATGTTGCTTCCTCTATGTTGTCTCCTTCCCATGATGGAAATAAAGTAGACCCCATTCCCTGTGTGTTCATTACATTCTCAGTGATGCTTTACTGATATCATAGCCCTTATTCCCCCTTACTTATTGGCCTCCCACACTAGACTGACTATGAGCTTCTGTGAGCTCGCTGTAAGGTCAGTTGCACGCACATGGTAGCTGCTCAACACATCATATTAGTTAAAGGAAATTGCACTTCATCACAAGATATTTGCAGACTCTGGGGCTGGAGGATAGGAGGATGGTGGAACCGTAGAACCTGGCTACAGAGTAAAAAATGCACTGAGTGCTCAGGTTAGTAGAACTAGAAAAAGGCAAAGCCTCTATGATTAGTGATCCTGTGCCATACAGGGATGAGGTCAGGGATGCAACAGGAGGACCCGACCCATCCTAGGGTGATTCACCTCTTTGATGAAGTTAACTGGTATAGTCACTATGGATAAAAGTACAATTCACAGAGGACTGTGGGTTAGAAGGTGGGGGACCGAAAGGGAGTTAGAGGGTTTTTATGGGCAAAATCTAGGGCAGCAGGGCTTTCAAGATGTGTATGGGGTTTCTCCTAGGTAATCATGCCTAATTCCTCATACCACCAAACCAATCTTTTAGTTCCTTTTATAATCTTTAGTCTGGTGATGAACTAGAGAAGGTAGCTCCTTTAGCTCTTGCCTGCTTTCTACTTTAAAGAGGGCGGAATATATTGAGATCTACCTGTTTGTGAATATGTTTAGGGCTTCAAAAAATTCCTTCTAGTAGTTTTTGGTTCTTATTTCCTGCATATTTTGTCCACATTCATAATCAAATGGTCACATTTCCACAAGATTTAGGAACTATACATCCTGATGAGCAAAAATTAACTTTCCAATAAAGTCTTATCACATATAATCCTGACATTTCTTCCTCAAAAAAAAAAAAAAAAAAGTGACTGTTCCTTCAAATCAGCCAGTCATTTCTGGCCCCCACTGCACTCTTTGTGCTAACTCACCCCACACCCCGCCCCAGTAGTTCTCCGGTGTATTAATAGCAGCACATTGGAATCACATGGGAACCTTTAAGAACACCCTTTCCCGCTGTTGCACTCTGAAACAAGGAAGTCATATCTCTGGGTGTGGAGCCAGTCCTGAGTATTTGTGAAGATCCCCAGTGGTTTCTAGTGTGCTAAAAGTAGGAGAAATATTACCTAGCTATTCCCCAAAGACCTTGTAGGAAGATTTTAGGAGTAATTCAATCGCATCTATTGTCTATCCCTTTGCATTTCGTAATGTTACAACTTTTATATACTGTGTACACCAATCATTAGCAACACAGGGTGAAATATGAAAGAGTAAAGGAGAACAAGAGGCAAGAGTCACCACTGGATTTGGGCAGTGGGGGCCATTGTGGCATCTGACAGAGTCAGAGTGTGAGAGGGAAGCCCATTTACAGTGGGACCCAGCGGTAATGAGAAGTATAGAATTTCAGAGATACTTTAGAGTTTGGTGGGGAAATGATTGGTGTTTGTTTATGAAAAAATATTAGAAAACCAGGACTAATGCCAGGGAGAAGGAAAGGCTGAAAAGGTTAGTGATCAGTGTGTGTGTTAGGATAATTTCTTGAGATGTTATCCTGATTTGGCGTGATACTGTACTATTCCATCTCACATTTCCATTCCCTAGCCCAGCTCAAGCAGGCTGCCTGGGCCTTGGTTTTTGCCTGTCTAGCTTACTTTTGAAGGGCTATACTAGAAAGGAGATGCCTGACACTGCACGGCCAATTGTTTATAAATGCCCAAAGACAGGTAAAAAGTTATGCAAGTAACCCTGATAGGACTTGAGCCAGAGAGAGAGAAATACAGAGACAGACACAGAAAAAGAGACAGAAGGGAGATAATATGATTATTTCTTTAAACTACCCTGGGGTTGAAACTTCCCTATCCAAGGGAAGAGATATCATCCTTGTCAGCATTCTTTCTGTCCCCATTGAGGGACACAGGTACAGAAGTGAGAGGACTATGTGGGATTGCACTGAGTGTTGCAGTGGTAGCCATTGAGGATAGTGCAGCCCAAGGGTCTTGGTGCTTTAGTGCTAAGACCATGGGTTCAGTGCACACCTTCATGGGTGTCCCCATTAGAACAATGTCTGATGTTGAATTCTCTACTAGGTTACAGAATTGGGATTGCTATTGATTTGGTAAAGAAGAAAGGTGGATATTTTCTGCATGTGAGAGACCGTGCCTTAAAATTCATACCTGTTGCACAAAAACAGTCTTTGGGAATAAGAAAGGTAGGGGTCATGACACAACTGGGAAAGGAGAGGGAAAAATGGAGAGAAAGATAGGCTAGTAGTAGGAGTATATACTGGTACAGATTGAGGCAACTATGTCAGTAGATAATAGATAGATAATAGTGATAGTCCTCAGTGTTATCAGTTAAGGACAAACTTGGAGAAAATGTGTTCTGTAATGGACAGTGAGCTGCATACTGTGGATAAGTAAGTTTGAATGCAAGAGTTACAATGAGCAACAAGGGTTCCACCATGAAAGCACAACTCTTAAAACATGTTGGCTATCTGCGCGAACAGTTACATTCTGTCGTTCTTTGCTCTCTCAGTGAGAAGAAGCTCTCTAGGAGGGACTAGGAGAGGACATGATAAACCTCCGAGCCTTGGTTATGATTGACCATGTATGGAACTTTGGAATATAGGAACTTCTGTGTTCATCTCCTATAATTCTGTTTACAGACATTTGATTGAAGCAATTTACTTTTCTAAAGTAAATTTTTTCTAAAGTGCATTTTCTCTGTAGAGGCTAGTTAAAATGTATGGATACAGAGGTTGAAGAAACTGACTAAATTTAAAAATGATACCATGATGCTTTACCAACTCTAAGAAATGCTCATATTATTTCATGGTTTATTTTACTTACATAAATGTTCTGTAAGTTCTAAAATGGTAGACTTGAATCCATTTCCTTACCAGTTCTAACACCAAAAAATGAGTTATTTATTCAGTTATCTATATGATGATATATTTATTTAGAAGCATAAAAAAGCCTTACTAAAGAAACAGTTGAGTTCATTTGGGCACAAAAATCTGAATATATTTATTGTCAGTTCAGATTGTTTTCAAATAATATTTCACTAAGCCCCAAACCCTCCCACTTCCAATGAAGTAAAATATTACAATGTGTGTGGTTTTGTGTTCATGTAGTGTATGTTGACAAAATTGATTCAATAATGTATAACTGTTATATGTGGTTGGTGTCAGTTGTGTATAAAAAGTTATGTTGGTTAAAGTAATAAAGCTTTTATAAACATTATATAGTTAATAAGATTCAAAAGCAATTGATCTAAATATACTATTAATAAAAAAGAAAAAGACTTTTTCAGCAGAAAAACGATCAATTTCATAGAAGTACAATAGTGGAAAGACTATTGTTACAGAGCAAGTGAAACATGTAAGCATTAATAATGATTTCTCACATTCTAACAATCAGTGGTGACTGAATTGGACATCAGTGAATGTTTCGTGGAGAATACATAGGAGGTTAGGTGAGAAGTTCACAGTTACCTACTTTGTGCATACTTTCAGAAAAGTCCCTTTGTCACAACATTCTTCACAGTATAGTTTACTGGCATCATCAGCTTCACTTCTCTTTGGTCAGGAAAGTAGTACCTTTCTCAATGACAGCTGCCCCTCAGACAGAATTGCCTTCAGCTCCTGTGACAACTTAGGAATGAATCCCAACATCATATCTAAGGTCTCTGCATCTTTGTTAATGGTGGATGACATCATCTCTGTGAAGTCAAAAAGGAGGGGTGGAAGGTGAGGAAAACTATTCATGTCAAAGAGGATTAGAAAAATTACAGAATTTTGCCTGGATCACATTATAACCATTGCCTCAATGTAATTAAACACCAAAGAGAATCAGCAAGTATCCTAACATCTAAACAACTTAGCTTACTTAGAGTTGGGCACCTTGAAGTACTACAGTATTATTAAGGATCTGCTAACTTCACTCTCCTGTCTGTGGACTCTTTCCATGACAATCAAAATGCTTGCATCATGGCACTTTTGACTCTCTCTAATGCTATTTTGATTGATAACTTCCAACTGCATTATCGACTAGATAACGATAAGGAAATTTCTTTCATAATCAAAAATTTTCCAGTAGAAAGACTCACATATTCAAGTCTCTATTCACATACAACTCTACATCTATATCTACATCTACCCCAATGCCAGACATTTAACATTGATTTTCTATGTGTACTTCCCATTTTTCTTGTTAAATTCATCTAGTTTTCAAAGATTTTTAATGAGCATTTTTACTAATTTATTCAGAAAAAGTGAAAATTAAACACAAATTGTACTATAATCTACTCTTTCTTGATTTGCATTAGTAATTTTCCTAAACTGTGTTGTTTTTCCCTATTTTATAATAAGATAAACAAACTCTGACCAACAATGTAGGAAAAGTAAATAACTTTGAAATCATGCTGTGAATCCTATAAAAAGGAAGCGTTTGCTGTCCATGATGACTTTTAATGGGGTCATTTAGTGATTTAATATAGGTTATGCATATAGTCTACAAGATGTAATTTTGGAAGGCATCCATGTACACCACTATACCACCAATGCACTTACAAGATGTAATTTTGGATTCACACATTGCCTCTTCAAAACCTGTTTCCTCTACATTAAATGTAAAACAATAATTAGTAATTTGCCTTGGCTTCTCAGAATTTAATACAACCTATTAGACCGACTAGAGTAGCCTCTATAGCTTTTGAAAGATGCCCTTGCTAATTCTAACTTAACTTGCAATTTATCTTTATGACTACCCTATGACTTGGTAAAGTTTAAACACCATTCTGGTATTGAACTATTCTCAACTCTGAAATTTCACTTTTAAAATACATTGCAGCTTCAAATGTTGAAAACATTAATCAGATCTTCAGCTACAGTGGTCTGAAGGGGTAGCTTCCCTTGTCTCTGGTCCTCTCCAGTTTCTCCTGTAATGATCCAGGCATCTTTCTCTTACAACCCTTGTCTCTCAACACCCTGTAAGACCCATTTAAAAATATGCGAAGCAAGGCTGTCTTGGAGTGCATTTAAAACCATTAAAAGAGAGAGAGAAGGAAGACGCTTTTAATTGCTTAGGCCACAGTCTAGCTTTTGGACAAAAGAAGAGTCATTAAATCTAAGGCCCTTTCTGTCTTCCATTCGAGGACCCTAACAGGTCTCAGAGTGCCTGTGCCTGTCTGGCATGTAAAGCAGCTTGATAACCAGTGCACCACCTCTCTGCTTGCTCACTTTTCTCTCAATTCGAAATTCGCTGTCCAGGTGCCTGTCCTCCTCTCTCCCAGCACCTTCCCCTGCCCCCCACCCAGGTCCTACCTCCTCCCAACTGTCCCACTGAGACCCTTTCAATAAAAGTACATTACAAAGGAAAAGCCCAAACTTCAGGTATCAACATCTGTGGAGTAAGGACTGAGCAAGGGCAGCTACAGAGCTGTGGAGCCAGGCCTTGCAGGCCGCTGTTCCAATTGATTGTTTGCCCTAAGGCAACCAATAAGAAGTGTGGGATGGCCAGGGATTGGGGGGCCATTTGCCTGTGGGTTGTCCAGATACCTGCAGAAGCTCCTCCTGGATGCTCGAGATTCTGTCCTGGGGATCCTTGTACATTGTGGTCTCTTGGAATTTAATGCCACTTAACTTCACCTTTTCATCACTCACCCACTTCATGGGGTTCTTTCGGAAGCTGACTTTGCAGTAGCCAGAATACTGGCATACAGGACCAGAACAGTTGAGCATGCTGGAGCTGGTTTGTCCTGTTCTGGGCATTTCAGTCTTTCTTTAGGGAGTGTCACTGCTGTTGCCTAACAGCCTGTGCTTATGTACCAACCTGGGCTTCAGACTACTTTCTATATGTCTTCCTAGAGCTATTACTCACCTTTAGAGTCAATGGTCCAAGTTCTACCACTTTTCCACCTACCCACAAAGAACTTTCTCCCTCAGTTCTTATTCACCCTCCCTACCTCCACTCCTCATATCCCTTGTCATCTCCATGCTCCCAACTTCTACCCTTTGCTCGATTTTAATTTAAATTTTCTACTTCTTTTTTCTTTCCTCCTCCATGAGTATTTTTATGTTTACCAAAATATTTGTAATTTAAATGTCATTTGCTTATTTAAAGGTATGTCCTGGTCATTATGGAAAATTCAGGTAAAATAAAAGTGAAATTGAAATATAAGTTCATCAGATAGAGACTGTCTCCATTAACACTTGCTGTATAACATTTACTATTCTTCCTAACTTCCCCCATTTTGTTTTTATTCTTCGAAGCAGTTAGATATTATAATTAGATCGATTTCTATAGTGCCTTGTTTATGCATCTGCAGTATTGTGATGAGTGGATGGAGCAACTGCTCACAAAAGAAAGAAAACTGATGATATTTAAACCAAGTCCTGTGAACATTATTAAAATTTCAATAACATCACTTTAAGCTTGTATATAATAATGTTTAAGGTTTACAAGGCAATTTCCCATTCACAATTGTATAAACCTGAAATCTTCTTTTTTCCACTTTTATTTTGGATTCGGAGGGCACACGTGCATGTTTGTTACACAGGCATATTGTGTGATGCTGAGGTTTGGGGTATGGATGATCCCATCACTCAGGTAGTGAGCATAGTACCCAAAAGGTAGTTTTTCAGCCCATGCCACTCTACTTGTCTACCTCCTCTTGTAGTCCCCAGAGTCTATTGTTCCTATCTTTATGTCCATGTATACTTAATGTTTAGCTACCACTTATAAGTGAGAACATGTGGTATTTGGTTTTCTGTTCCTGCGTTAACTCACTTTGGATAATGGCCTCCAGCTGCATCCAAGTTGCTGCTGAGGACATTTCTGTTCTTTTTTGTGGCTGCATAGCATTCTGTGGTGTATATTTGCCACAGTTTCTTTATCCAGTTAATCACAGAGGGGCATCTAGGTTGATTCCATATCTTTGCTATTGTAAATAATGCTGCAATGAACATAAAAGTGCATGTGTCTCTTTGGTAGAAGGATTTCTTTTCCTTTGGGTATATACCCAGTAATGGGATTGCTGGGTTGAATGGTAGCTCTGTTTTAAGTTCGTTGAGAAATCTCTGAACTGCTTTCACAGTGGCTGAACTAATTAACATTCCCCCCAACAATGAATAAGCATTCCCTTTTCTCTGCAGCCTCACCAACACGTGTTGTATTTTGACTTTTTAGTAATCATCATTTTGACTGGTTGAGATGGCATCTCACTGTGGATAAACTTTAAGATTTCAACTTACAGGGAATTTCAAAGATCCATACTTTTATCTACCCTCTAGAAATCCTGTCAAGGCTGAGAAAACACAGAGACCATAGAGGCTTGACTGTTAAGTCTTGGGAGAGCACCTATGGAAGTCTTCTTAAAGTTGGGGAAAATTGGACTGTTTCTACCAATTTATTTCTTTGAACTCTCTTGGTGATTGGTGAATTGTTTTGGTTATCTAAATATTTTAATTTGATAATTAATTATTACTGATACACATTTTCATGCACAAAAATTTATCTCTATGATTGATTTACTACATACTCTGTGTGTGGTAATTCATGAACAGAAATTTTATTTTTTAAATTTAAAAACAAGTCAACACAATTTTGGGGCAATCAGCTTATTAGAAAACTCTCAAAGTATTGGTAAATATTAAATGCAAATAGTACCACTTGATTATATGCATTGTTTGAAAACAAAACCTAGTCAGACCAGATCTGTTCTATTCAAGTAAGCCTGAGGGATTGATGGACACTATGGTATTTTGGAAATAAATTAATAAATCCTCTTTCTTCTCAATAAAAAACATGATCTATGCTCCTCATATTGGAGGAAGTCTCAATCATTACCCATCAAACACTGATGTTATATAACTCTTCAAACAACACCTGCTAGGACTACACGATGGTCAGAATAAGTGATTTTAGCTGTGTTTTCACTAAGAAAAGGTGCTTGCAAGAGGCTTCTCAAAACTGGTGTTTCACATTTCTTTATACAGATTGATGAACTTTGGAGAATACTCTATGTGCAATGCTGTTCTACAACATAATGGATTACATAAAAATGAATTTCTAGGTGTCTCATATTATTCCTTTCTAAAAATTATTTTCTATTTTATATGTGCAGTATATTCAACCTTTCTCCAGGATATAATTTATGATTATTTCTCACCATTTTGTAAATTTTCATTTTACTCTTTGGTAGTATCCTTTGACACAAAAGTTTTAAATTTTGACACTGTCAAATATATATGTTTTCTTTTATTTCCTGGTCTTTTCATGTCATATTCATGAAATCATTGACAAATCCAATGTCAGGATAATTTTCCTTTATGGAGTCTTCTAAGAAGTTTATTTTTAGCTTTTACATTTTGTCTTTGATACAGTTTAAGTTAAAGTTATATATGGTGTGAGGTAAGGATCAAGTCCTTCTTTTGTGTGTGTATATCCAGTTTTCCCAGCACCACTTGTTGAAAAACTGTTCTTTTCCCATAATGGTGTTGACATCCTTCTCAAAAATCATTTTACTAAATAACAGCGACTAATTTCTATTCTCTCTGTTCTATTCCATTGGTCTATATAATTGTCCTCATACCAATAGTTCATTCTTTTGATTACTGGATCTTTGTAGAAAGTTTTGAAAACAGAAAGGGTGAGTACTCCAACTTTATTCTTTTTTTATCAAGATGGTTTTGGTTCTTTAGGAGTCTCTTGAGATTGCACATTAATATTAGGAAGGGTTTTCCTATTTTTACAGAAAAACATCCCTGGAATTTTGATGTGGATAACATTAATTTTGTACATTGCTTTGGGTAGTATTGACATCTTAACAATATTAAGTCATTTAATTCAGGAAAATCTGTGAATATATCTGTTTTCTGCTATTTATGTCTTCTTTAGTATGTTCCAGCAATACATTGTAGGTTCTCCTTAAGTATATTCCTAAGTATCTTATTGTTTTTAATGCTATTAAAAATAAAATTGTTTTCTTAATTTTGTTTCTGGATGTTCATTGGCAATCAATTTTGCATGCTGATTTTTTATTTTGCTTCTTTACAGAAATTATTTATTAGTTCTAACACTTGTTTTCAAAGCCTTTGTTCTTTTCACATATAAGTTTATATCATCTGAAGGCAGACAGTATTTTACTTTTTCTCTCTAATTTTCGTGTGTTTTCTGATTAATTGGTTAATTAGTTTGTCTGACTATGACTTCCAATACTATATGAATAGAAGTGGTTAAAGTGAACACCTTTGCCCTGTTTCTGATCTGAGGGGATAAGCTTTCAGTTCTTCATCATTCAGAGTTATGGTAATGGTGGGGTTTTATATGTGAAATAAATTAAGCTTACACGTATCAGTTTCTTGTGACAGTCTTAGGCATAGTTTAGTAGCACTTGAATTTTATGTTCTAAAGAGTGAGTATGCTTCTCTTTTTTATGTCACAATTAATATCTCTCCAACTACCTCATATCTCGTATGAATTCCTACTATATTATGTGACTGCCAACAGCAATTAACCAACACCTAATCCCAGTGCCTCTTAGGACTTTGAGGAAGTTTTGAAATTAATTTTTGAATTTTAAGATAAGGTAGAATCACACATGTGAAGATCTGGAATAATGCAAAATAATCATATCTATGCTTTACCTGTTTTTTGCTAATGATAACTTACTAAAATATAACAACTGGGTTATTGACAATGATAACCATGATATAAAACCATCCTAATACCACAAGAATCTTCATAGTCACACTCACTTCATTCCCATGCTCCATCCTCTAGCCTTAACCCATGGCAAAAATGTTCTCTAATTCTAAAATGTTTTATTTGAATACTAGTTTGTAAAGCAATCATAAAATATGTAACCTTTGAGGACTGGCTTTTTTCACTCAGCCAATTCTATGTTGGTTCTCCCAAGTTGTGTGTATTAGTTGGTTAATTAATTGGTTACTTTTTTTTTAATCACTGACTACCATTCCATGATATGGATATAACAGTTTGTTGAATGACTCACCGGATTTTTGATCCACAATTATTTGTTAGAAACAAAATAGTAAAGGCCATCCTGTGAACCTGGACACTCTTCCTCAGTGGTCCATTGTCCCCCCTCCCATACTAAGCACTACTCCCGCCCAGGGGATTCTCCAGTGTTACAGCACATTAGATTCCCCGAGAAGCTTTTAACAAAATCCCAATGCCTTTGTTGCATTCCAAAATAATCAAATCATTATGTCCTGGTGTCAGAGACAGACATCATTATTTTGAAAGATCCCCAGTTGTCTCCAGTACACTGAAAGTCAAAAAGCCAATGCACAGCCACAGCCCAATGACCCCGTTGCAATGTATTAAGAGTACTTCAATTGTTTTTGTTGCCTATACATCTCTCAAGAATTGATAAAGTTACAACCTTTATACATACACCAATCATTAGCACAAATGGGAAAACTAACACAGAGCAGTCAAAGAGAATCTTCTTAAAGCTACTTTTCCCATCATTTACAAACACTTGATAAGCCAAAAGGTTATCCAAGTATCTCTAACAAGATATAAGAAAAAGAGAGGAAGAGAGAGTACAGATAAAGGGATTGATTTTTCTATCTATATCTATATCTATATCTAGTTCAGGTCTTGGTTTCTGCTGTACACTGCTCAGTGGTGGTGCCATTGAGAGTTGAAGACTCCAGGGTGGGAGATGTGTAGTACCCTAGAGAATAGATGGCAACTTTTGGCAAAATTTCCCTGCACCCAGGAAGAGAAAGCCGCAAATGAGAGGACCATGCAGACTAGCCCTCAGTGTGTTGCAGTAGGAACCGTTGAGCACTATGGGCCCTGAGAGCTTTGATGCTTTGGTGCTAAGACCCCAGGATTCAACATACAGCTCAAAAGGAATAACTGTAATAAAATAATCTCTGTGAATTAATTTCCCATTTAGTGGCAGAGTTTCGTATTTGTTCATTTGTTAAAAATGAAGAAGTAGAATTTTTATTTTTATTTTGCACAGCAGAGACTTTGCTAATAAATTCATGCTTATTACACACAGAAATACTCTGTTGGGACTAATCAGTTTATCACTTAAAATGCATATCTGGATCTCTTAGACGCATAAAAGAATTCTATTTTGACAATCATGTTTACTTGGGCACAAAATCCAAAGGAAATAGATTTTCTGTCCAATCTGATTGTTTGCAAAGAATATGTGAATAACACCATGTATCTAACTCAAGTAGAAAATTGCAAGATTTGTAGTTTTATGTCCATATGGTCTAAATTCAAAAGGTCCATGAAATAATTTTGTTCCATTTTATGTACCTGGTGTTAGGTGTATAAAAGTTATATTGGTTAATGTGGTAAAGACTTTATAATTATTTTAAGTAAATATAATTAAAAATGATTAATGTCACTGTACCATTTAATTAAAAAGATAAAACACTACAGCAAAAAGTGTTGATACAAATTATGCTTTGGGGAAAACTGTTTCCTACAGAAAAATGAAAATGCAAACAGTAGGTTTGATTTTTCATATTTCTAATAACCTGTGGTGACTGACTTGGATGTCATGCAAAGTATAATAGAGATTGCAAAGTGAAAATATATAAGAAATCAATAATTACTATGATGAATTATCATTACATAATTTATTTTTAAAATTTCTGACACAATTTACTGTACAGAAAATTAAACCAAATGGGAGAAGAAAAGGCAGAAATCCCCTTGAATATTACAGGTTCCTCAATAATAACTGGCTGTCATAAAGTATATTAATTTCCTGTGGCAAATTAGGGATGAATTCCACCAAAATATTTATGGCTTCTGCATTTTTGTGGATGGAGGATTACAGGAATTCTGTTAGGTTAAAAACGTGAGGGGGAAATAGGTGTGAAAAAAGTATTAATGTCAAGGAGAGTCAGGAAAATTATGTTTTCATATTTAAAAATGACAGCATTCCCTCAATATAATGCAACATCAAAACAGTGCAGGACAGCAGAGTGCCTCCTGCAGGCCTTTGTATAGTATCATGTCTTCTGATGCTTTTCCATTCACTCCACCCTGTTGTCCTGGCTACTAAGTGGGAAGGGCCTGTCAAGTGAGGTTGTTTGCTATTTCAGCAGTGTTTTCTCTCTCTCCCTCTGATGACATTCTCAGTGAGACTCTTCCAATAAAAGTAAGTTACAGAATAGGGAAAAACTGGAAGCCTTTCTTCTAAGATCTGGAACACCACAAAGCCCATTTTCACCACTGTTATTCAGTATAGTAGTGGAAGCCCTAGCTAGAGCAATCAGACAAGAGAAAGAAATAAAGGACATCTAAAGGAAAAGAAAGCAGACATTTAGGCTGTTGTTTTGTTTGCAATTGATATGATCTTGTATTTGGAAGAAATTAAAGTCTCCACAAAAAAAACCTATTAGAACTGATAAACCAATTCAGTAAACTTGCAGGACACAAAATCAACATACAAAAATCAGTAGCATTCCTTTATGCCAACAGTGAACAATCTGAAGACATTTTTTAAAATCCCATTTACAATAGCCACAAATAAAATAAATACCTAGGAATTAACCAAATAAGTGAAAGATCTTCAAAGAAAACTATAAAACACCGATGAAGGAAATTGAAGAAAACAAACAAAAAAAAAGGAAAGATATTCCATGTTCATGGATTGGAAGAATCAATATTGTTAAAATGTACATACTACCCAAAGCAATCTACAGATTCAATGCAATAACATTCTTCACAGAAATAGAAGAAAAAAAAAACCCTAAAATTTATATAGAACCACAAAAGACCCAGAATAGCCAAAAAACTGTCCTAAGCCAAAAAATAAAAAAAAAAAAAAAACAGACAGAATCACATTACCTGACTTTAAATTATATTACAGAGCTATAGTAACCAAAACAGCATAGTACTGGCATAAGAAAAGACACATAACCAGTGGAACAGAATAGAGAACCCAGAAAGAAATACACACACTTACAGTAAACTCATTTTCGACAAAGATGCCAAGAAAATATGTTGGGGAAAATACAGTCTCTTCAATAAATGGTGCTGAAAAACTGGATATCCATATGCAGAAGAAACTAGATCCCTCTTACCATATACAAAAATCAAATAAAAATGGATCAAAGACTTAAATATAAGACCTTAAACTATTAAACTACTAGAAGAAAACATTGGAGAAAATATCCAGGACATTGGACTGGGCAAAAATTTCTTAAGTGATACCCAATACGCACAGGCAACCAAAGCAAAAATGGACAAATGGGATCACATCAAATTAAAAAGCTAATGCACAACAAAGGAAACAATCAACAAAGTGAAGAGACAACCCACAGAATGTGAGACAATATTTGCAAACTATCCATCTGACAAGGAATTAATATACAAGGAGCTCAAACATAGATTTTTCTATAGGAAAAAAATCTAATCTGATTTTAAAATGGGCAAAATAGTTGAGTAGACATTCTTTAAAGAAGACATACAAATGGTAAATAGGCATATGAAATAGTGCTCAACATCATTGATCATCAGAGAAATGCACATCCAAACTACAATGAGATATTATCTCACCTCAGTTAAAATGGCTCATACCTGAAAGATAGGCAATAACAAATACTGGCAAGGATGTGGAGAAACGGGAACCTTCATACACTGATGGTGAGAATTTAAATTAGTATAACCACTATGGAGAACAGTTTGGAGGTTCCTTAAAAAACTAAAAGTAGAGCTACCATGTGATCCAGCCATTCCACTGCTGGATATATTCCCAAAATAAAGGAGATCAGTAATATCAAAGAGACATGTTTGCTGCAGCACTGTTCACAATATCCATAATTTGGTTGGGAGGCCCAGGCAAGCAGATCACAAGGTCAGGAGAGGTCAGGGCAGATCACGAGGTCAGGAGATAGAAACCATCCTGGCCAACATGTTAAAATCCCGTCTCTACTAAAAATACAAAAATTAGCTGGGTGTTGTGGCACACACCTGTAATCCCAGCTACTCGGGAGACTGAGGCAGTAGAATCACTTGAACCTGGGAGGTGGAGATTGCAGTGAACCAGGATCACCCCACTGCACTCCCGCCTAGTGACAGAGCAAGACTCTGTCTCTAAATAAATAAATAAATAGCCAAAATTTGGAAGTAACCTAGGTATCCATCAACTGATGAAAGTATAACAAGAATTTGATGTTTATACACAATGGAGTACTATTTAGCCATAAAAAGGATGAGATCCTGTCATTTGCAACAACATGGATGGAACTGGAGGTCATTATATTAAATGATATAAGCCAGTTGCAGAAAGACAAACATCACATGTTCTCACTTATTTGTGGGATCTAAAAATCAAAATAATTGAACTCATGGAGATAGAGAGTAGAAGGATGGCTATGACAGGCTGGGAAGGGTAGTAGGAAGGTGAGCGGGTAGCTGGGGTTGGTTAATGGGTACAACAAAATAGTTAGAATGAATAAAACCTAGTATTTGATAGCACCACAGGGTGACTATAGCCAATAATAGCTCAATTCTACATTTTAACACCACTAAAAGAGTATAATTGGATTGTTCGTAACACAAAGGATAAATGCTTGAAGGGACGGATACCCCATTTTACATGATGTGATTATTACGCATTGTATGACTGTGTCAAAACATCTCAGGTATCCCATAAATATATATACCTACCAGGTACCCACAAAAATGTTTTTTAAATGTTAAAGGCAAGTTACAAAGGAAAAGTCTAAACTTTTGGGCACCAGCCACAGCAGACTGGGAACTGAAAGCTGGCAGCCAATGAGATACCTAGTTGAGCCTGTGAGCAGTGGTTCTGATGACAACCAATGGGAAGTGCAGCATGACCTGGGCAGTGAGAGTTCTCATCTGAGAGTGGTACAGGTTCCAGTGAGAGTTCGTCCTGGACTTTGGAAATCCTCCTGACTTTCCTGCAGAGGGATTCTAGGCTACTGACAATCAAGTCATTAAATAAGCATTTAGGCTGACGTTTTAGAGCTTGCTGAGGTCTCACTGGGGAGTGGCTCAGCAGCAGCAAGACTCCTAGCAGGTTGGACAAGAACAGGAGCTGTATCCAGGGCCTGGTCTCTCCTGCTCTGGGCTTTTCAGCCTTTCTCTGGGGACTACTGCTGCTGTTGCCTATCAACCTGAGCCTGTGTGCCTATCCTGGACCTGAGGCTGCTTCCCCTACCTGGCTCAATGAGACTTGTATATCCCTTGGGCTAGCAGTCAGCTCCTGAGTCAATGGTCCCAGCTCACCCCTTTCGCACCTACCTCCACAGAATGTTTTCCCTCGGCTGTATTTTCCCTCAGGACTCCAGTTTCACGTCCCATGTCCCTTCATGCTCCCAATGTTCTTCTACTCTTTGCTTGTATTAAAGTTTGAATTGCCTTCTTTTCCCAGGCCTTTCCCCCACTACAAATATTTTTGTGATTACTCAAATATTTGTATCTTTTGGGAGCTTTTTTTTTTTAAATCTCAAAAGTATGACATTGTTATTATAGAAAATATAGGTGAACAAATATAAATCTGATTTTTATATAATTTTGTTATAAAAATAACAAATTTTATACTTCTAGAGTTTATCTTGGTTAATACTTACTGTATAAACTTCTGTTTCTTCCTTTGACTCTTCTTACATTTACTTATATTTCTTCAAAACATTAAGAGATTATAATTACACTCATATAGTACCTGATGTATTCATTCATAATATTGAGTTGGGTGGACTGATAAATTTTTTGCTAAATAAAAAGAAAACTGATGATGTTTGAATCACACCCTGCAAAAAATATTAAAGTTCCCAATAACATCACTTTAGGGTCACATAATAATGTTTAAATTTACACCACACTGTCCCATTCAATACCGCAGAACTGGAACCTTAAGCTTAGTGGAAACTGTAAATGTTGGTACTTATATCTGCTCTCCAGAGATCCTGACAAAGATGAGAAAACTCAGGATCCTCTATGGTTGCTGCACATGTCTTCAGAGAGCACTAACTATAGGTTTCTTACAGTGGTGGGATATCAGATTTTTTCAGTTTCTACCAATTACTTACATTTCTTTCACTCTTTCACTCCTCTGGATGAATGGCTGATTGTTAGCACATGAATATTTTAATTTGAGATTGTATTCTGTATCTCTAGAAACAGAAAACACACACACACACACACACACACACACACACACACACAGTCATTGTAAAGCAAAAAGCAGTAGAATCCCACAGTCTGCAGAGAGTATATTGGTAACATATGTTCTTTCAAAATAATTAATACATTTATAATCACTTTCCTGTATTCTTTTTGTTTTTTGTGTGCATGTGAGAATAAATTTTTATTGTTTCAACAATTGTAAACAAATTAATACAGGTTTCTAGGCAATGGTCCCTGTAGATAACTATGAAATTATGCACTGAACTTTTAATTGCAAATAAGATCACATGTTTATAACTTGATTCGTTGTGTTCAAAATCTAGTCATATTTGTTCTGTTCCCTCAGGGAAGCCCTAGAACCTGATGTAACCAAGCACTTTTGAAATAAACTAGTAAATACCTTGAGTTCCAAATGAAAACTACCACGTAGTTTCAGCAACTTGGAAGAGGGCCTTGTCGTCATTTGACAAACCCTGGGCCTCATGTAACTCTTTAAGTACTTGTCTTATCTAGGGGATGGCTGGAGTCAGTGCTTTTGGATATTTTCCGTATTTGGGAGAGGCTTCTCAGAGTTGAGGTTTGCATGGTATTTACAAGGAGTGACTAACCTTGAATAACAAACGATTACGTATTTAAAACTGAATTTCCAAGTAAATCTCCATTTTATATTAAAATTGTTTTTTAAGAAATTCTTTTTGGAGATTTCCTGTGTTTGGTTTGGCATATAAGGAGCTGGGAAGTCATCCTTCCATCCTTAGAACAAGTAAAAAAAAAAAAAAAAAGACATTGAAAAAGCTACTCCTCTTAGATCTGTCAGAGTAGTGAGATTACAGAACAAACTGCTATCTCCCAGAACTGGAGAGACTGATAGGCAAATATAGAGATTAACTTACTAACTACTTACTAACTTACTACAGGAGAAACCCATGAGCAGACACCTCCAGGGGAACTGGTATTAGGGTAGGAAACCTCAACTTTAATTGAAGAATTGCTGGAGGTTCAGTGTGCACAAGTGTGAGAATTAAGAGCTCCAAGGGATCTTAGTTTTAGGGAGTATTGCACACTTTATACATCATTACTTCCAAGAGCTCAGCCAGGACTCCACTGTGAACATCAGTGAAAAATCTTGTGCTTTTGGCTGGAGGAGAAGAAATGTAGCCTTTTAAAAGATGCCAGAACATTCTGTTCTCTTAACAAAGCCTGCTCTCAAAAGAAATTATAGTACAAGAGCCTAATCTATTGGGTTTTTCTCCCCAGAGTCTAATTGATCAGGGGGAAGGGAAATACTCAACTCCAGCCCATTCTATCCATCTGGTCACACCTAAGAGGGAAGGAGGTAATTGAACAGCACCTGTGAAGTTCACGGTCTAGAGGCACAGGCTTGCTAAGAGACTGAAACTAATCATGGAACCATACAATGCTTCCCCTCCCCTGACACCTTACCACCACAATTCTTACAATTTACTATAGTTTCTTTTACCCAGTCTGACAATCCAGAAGAAATTACAAGACAAAAGGCAAAAACATAGTTGAAGTGACATACCAACCATTAGAACTTGACCCAGATATGGCAGAAATGTTGGAAGTAACAGATTGGAAATTTAATGTAACTATATTGTAGCAGGATGAGCTGCAGACAAAACTCCTCAGATACCAAGTTAAAGAAAGAAGGGGTTTGTTCGGCCGGGAGCATCAGGCAAGACTCCTGTCTCAAGAGCTGAGTTCCCCGAGTGAGCAATTCCTGTCCCTTTTAAGGGCTCATAACTCTAAGGGGGTCCACGTTAGAGGGTCCTGATTTATTGAGCAAGCAGGGGGTACATGACTGGGGGCTGCATGCACCGGTAATCAGAACGAAACAGAACAGGACAGGGATTTTTACAGTGCTTTTCCATACAATGTCTGGAATCTACAGATAACATAACCAGTTAGGTCAGGTCATCCTTAACTACCAGGTCCAGGGCAAGGCGCCAGGCTGTCTGCCTATGGATTTCATTTCTACCTTTTAGTTTTTACTTCTTTCTTTGGGGCAGAAATTGGGCATAAGACAATGTGAGGGGTGGTCTCCTCCCTTAATATGAGCTTAAGTTAAGCTGGAAAAAATTACATAACCATGATTAATATGCCTGGCTCCAATAAATAAAGTACATAGGATTTTTGTTTTTCCAGGATGGCTGACTAGAAGCATTTCCAGCTGGCCTCATCAACTTAGAAGAACCAAAATAGCATGCAGATAATCACACTTTAAATTCATTACCCAAGATGGAACACAGGAGTTCACAGAAAAGTGAAAGGAAACTTCAAATTCTGGGAGGGAGAAGGAAAACAAGCAGCACATGTGACCAAGACCAACCAAAAAGAAAACTGGGAGAGAATCCCCAACATAGAAGAGATTGCATGAGTATCTTTTTGAGGTACACTTTTCCACTGGGGAATCATACAATTCAGGCCACAGGAGAGCACCTTGGTTCTCACAAGTCCTGAATCTAACTTAGGGAGCAGCCTCAGAGTGTGAAAAAGAACCTCTCCAGGGAGTGTCCAATGCAGTCTCTCAGGTCTAAGCAGAAGCACTAAGATGCCATTCTCAATCCTAGGTCCCACAAACTGTGGGCCGTCCTGAAAACTAGCAGTGCCATTCTGGTATTAGGGAGACTTGGGCTGCAGTTTGTGGAACTCAGGCATGAGCAGGAGTGGGGCTCTGCACCAGAACTAAGAAGTCAGCATAACATGCACTCCAGCCTCTGGCACTGGAACTGGACTCCCCAACCTGCTGCCCCTACCCAGACCTGAGCAGTGGAGGATTGGTCAGAGTGGTGGGAAAAGCTATAAGGAAAGAAGCAGGCCTTTTGAAAGGTCAGAAGGCTCTGCAAAGCTTCAGTGGAGAATAAGCTGAAGGCAGCTCTTCTCTTACCCTGAGGCAGAGGGCAAGGAGTAGGTACAAGGAAGGGGAATTGAGTGTAAACAGGCTTGTTTACTTACGTTAACCAGGAACACATCTTTGATCATCGGTGCAACTGCTCCCAGAAAGGGGGAACAATAATGTTAATTACCCACAGATTATATTGGCTCCAGGCTTTTGGCATTATGTCTGTACTGAATAAAAGCAAGGAGCTCCAGCTTATGAAGGCTGCTGCTCACTCTCCAGCAGTTGCCCTTGGAAGCTTGGGATCCAGGCTGGTAGTGTGAGCTGAGCACAGCTTGCCAGGCTGAGTGGGCACAAGGAGCCCAGTGGGCCCAAGCAAAACTCAGGCAAAGGCACCACTGGCCACAGGTTTCTGTCCAGAAAAGTGACATCCCAAGGTTCCTGCAATACTTGCACCCATAAATTTAGACAAAGAAAACAATTAAATACATAGGGTTTTTAAACAGATGGGCAATGTAAGCACAGAGATAGAAATTCTGGGGAAAAAATAATAGAAATTCTATACATTAAATGTAAAGAAATGAAAAATGTCTTTCACAGTTCATTAATAGACTAGACAGAGTTGGGAAATTTTTCTATGAGCTTGAGTGTATCTCAATACAAACCTCCAAGTCTGAGGAACAAGGAGAAAAAAGATTAAAAAAAACAGAACATTATATGAAAGATCTCTGAGATAACTAAAAAAGGTATAGTTTTTCATAATGGCTATACAAGAAGGAGAAGAATGAGAAAACAGCAGAAGAAATATTTGAAGCATGAATGACTGAGATTTTTCACAAATTAATGTCAGGTAACAAGCTATGGATCCAAGGAGCTCAGAGAATACCAATGACAAACAAACAAACAAACAAACAACAACAAAAAAAAAACTATACCTAAGCATGTCATATTTTAATCATAGAAAATCATAGAAAAAATATGGGAAGTATCTAGTGGAAAAAAAACAAAACAAAACACCTTGCCATCTGGAGAAGCAAAGGTAAGAATTACATTAGACTTCTCTACAGATACCACACAAGTAAGGAGAAAGTGGAATAAAATACTTAAAATGTTGAGAGAATAAAACAATCCACGTACAATTCGTAACCTGTGAAGTTATTTTTCAAAATGAAGGATAAATAAAGACTTTCTCAAATGAACAATAAGTTGATGGCAGTTATTACCAGCAGAACTGCCTTGCAAGAAATGTCAAATGAAACCTTTGGAAAGATGAATAATATAGATTGGAAACTCAGATCTCTATAAAGAAAGAGCATTGGAGAAAAAATAAATGAAAACGAAATTAGCATTTTATTTTTCTCATTCTTAATCTAAGAGAAATAATAATAGAAAACTGTATTGAATTATGGATATATTCATGCTTAGATATGCTTATGTGTAAGTGAAATGAATGACAATGATGATAAAAGAAATAAGAAGGAATGCTGAGAGTTTCTATATAGAAGTCCTGTCATCTGTGAACAAAGACAGTTTTAAATCTTTCTTCCCAATCAATGTATCTTTTATATTATATTCTTGTCTTATTACATTAGGTATCATTTTCAGTATAATATAGACAATAAATGATGAGAGAGAATATCCTTGGTTTGTTCCTTATCTTAGCAGGAAACTTCCTACTATCCCTCCATTAAGTATGATAGTATCTGTAGCTTTATGGTAGAGATTCTTTATCAATTGAGGAAGTTCCCCTTTATTCTTAATTTGCTGAGCATTTTTATTATTAATGAGTATTGGATTTGCTCAAAACATTCTTGTGCATCTATTGATATGATTATGTAATGTTTCTTCTCTAGCCTGTTGATATGAAAATTTGCATGAATTGATTTCCAAATGTTGAATCAGACTCACATATCTTGGATAAATCTCTCTTAGTAGTGGTGTACAATTCTTTTTACATATTATCAAATTCAATCTGCTAATATTTTGTTGAGAATTTTTGTGTCTACATTCATGAGATATTTTGGTCTGCAGCTTTTTTCCTGTAATTTGTTAATCCAGTTTTGATATTAGGATATCAAAAGGTGGAGCCTTTAAGTGGTGATTGGATCATGACAGCTGTTCTCTCATAACTGGATTAACCCTTTCATGAATTAAAGGACTGGTGGATTATCATAGGAGTGAAATTGGTAGCTTTATAACAAGAGGAAAAGGAACCTCAGCAAGCATATTAGTGTGCTCTAGCCTTTGCTGTGTGACACTCTGCACCACCTCAAGACCATGAAGAGAATCCTCACCAGAAAGAAGGTCCTCAGGAGAGGCCAGGACATGCCCTGGCACTTCCTAGCCTCCTAAGCTGTAAGACGTAAATTTATTTTCTTTATAAATTACCCAATTTCAGGTGTTCTGTTATAAGCCACAGAAAATGAACTAAAACAATATTCATTCAGAATATGCTCATTTAAAAAATAATTTTTTACCCAGACGGACAGATCAGCGTGTGGAGACTCACATCATGAACTTTTGCTCCAGAACTACTGCAGAAATATACCAGAAAAGCCAAGAGAATCCACAGACTCCCTGAAGGAAATTGATTGCTCCTGCAGAACCCAAAAGACAGTTTAAATACTCCACCTCCATTGGTGCAGGTGCTGAATCCAGGACTGAGAGATCTGAAGATAGTTCACATCAGAGGACTCTGTAAAGACAACTCGTAGTACTAGCCTGGAGCCTACTAGCCTGGAGCCTGGTAGCCTTGCTCGGTGACTAGATTCAGAAGAGAAATAATAATCACTACAACTCAGCTCTCAGGAAGCCACATGCCTAGGAAAAGGGAGAGAGTACTACATCAAGGGAACACCCTGTGAGACAAAAGAATCTGAACAGCAGTCTTGAACCCCAGATCCTCCCTCTGACATAGCCTATCCAAATGAGAAGGAACCAGAAAGACAATTCTAGTAATATGACAAAACAAGGTTATTTAACACTCACACCCAAAATCACACTAGCTCACCAGCAATAGATCCAAACCTAGAAGAAATCTCTGATTTACCTGAAAAAGAATTCAGAGGGTCGATTATTAAGCTAATCAAGGAGGCACCAGAAAAATGTGAAGTCCAATTTCAAGAAATCAAAGAAATGAGGGAATAAATCTTCAATGAAATAGATAGCATAAATAAAAAACAATCACAACTTCAGGAATTAGAGGACACATTTAGAGAAATACAAAATGATCTGGATAGTCTCAGCAATAGAATCAAACCAGAAGAAGAAAGAACCTCAGAGCTCAAAAACAAGGTTTTTGAATTAACTCAATCCAACAAAGACAAAGAAAAAGGAATTTCAAAAAATGAATAAAGCCTCCAAGAAGTTTGAGATTATGGTAAATGACAAAACCTAAGAATAATTGGCATTCCTGAGGCAGAAAAGGAATCTAAAAGTTTGGGAAATATATTTGAGGGAATAATCAAGGAAATCTTCACTGACCTTGCTAGAGAACTAGACATTCAAATACAAGAAGCTCAAATAACACCTGGGAAATTAATCACAAAAAGATCATTGCCTAGGCCTATTGTCATCAGGTTATCTAAAGTCAAGATGAAGGAAAGAATCATAAGAGGTCTGAGGCAAAAGCAACAGGTAACCTATAAAGAAAAACCTATCAGATTAACAGAAGGTTTCTCAGAAAAACCCTATCAGCTAGAATAGATTGGGGCCCTGTCTTCAGCCTACTTAAACAAAACAATTATCAGCCAAGAACTTTATATTCAGTGAAACTAAGCTTCATAAATGAAGGAAGGATAGTCATTTTCAGACAAACAAATGCTGAGAGAATTCGCTGCTACCAAGAGAGCACTATAAAAACTATGAAAAGGAGCTCTAAATCTTGAAACAAATCCTGGAAATGCATCAAAACAGAAGCTCTTTAAAGCATAAATCTCACAGAACCTTTAAAAAATACAAAAAAAAAAAACAAAAACAAAAACAAAACCAAGGTATACTGGCAACAAATAGCACGATGAATAGAATAGTACCTCACACCTTAATACTAACATTGAATGTAAATGGCCTAAATGCTCCACTTAAAAGATACAGAATTGCAGAAAGGATAAGAATTCACCTCCAAGCATCTGCTGCCTTCAAGAGACTCACCTAACACATAAGGATTCACATAAACTCACATAAGGACTCACGTAAAGGGGTGGAAAAAGACATTCCATTCAAATGGACACAAAAAGTGAGCAGGAGTAGCTATTCTTATATCAGACAAAACAAACTTTAAAGCCAAAGCAGTTAAAAAATACAAAGAAGGGCAAGATGGCCAAATATGAACAGCTCCAGTCTGCAGCTCCCAGCATGATGGACACGGAAGGCAAGTGATTTCTGCATTTCCAACTGAGGTACCTGGTTCATCTCATTGGGACTGGTCAGACTGTGGGTGCAGCCCACAGAAGATAAGACAAAGCAGGGCGGGGCATCACCTCACCTGGGAAGTGCAAGGGGTTGGTAGATTTCCCTTTCCTAGCCAAAGGAAGCTGTGACATACTGTACTGGGAAAATCAGGACACTGCCACCTAAATACTGCACTTTTCCAATGGTCTTAGCAAACAGTATACCAGGAGATTATATCCCATGCCTGGCTCAGCGGGTCCCATGCCCACGGAGCCTTGCTCACTGCTAACTCAGCAGTCTGAGATCGAACTGCAAGGCCACAAGCCTGGTTAGGGAAGGGGCATCCACCATTGCCAAGGCTTGAGTTAGTAAACAAAGCAGCCAGGAAGCTCGAACTGGGTGGAGCCCGCTGCAGCTCAAGAGTCCCACTTGCATCTGTAGACTCCACTTCTGGAGGCAGGGCATAGCTGAACAAAAGGCAGCAGAAACTTCTACAGACTTAAACATCCCTGACTGACAGCTCTGAAGAGAGCAGTGGTTCTCCCAGCATGGTGTTTGAGCTCTGAGAATGGACAGACTGCTTCCTTAAGTGGGTCCCTGACCCCCATGTAGCCTAACTTGGAGACACCTCCCAGTAGTAGCCAACTGACACCTCATACAGTTGGGTGCCCCTCTGAGACGAAGCTTCCAGAGGAAGGATCAGGCAGCAATATTTGCTGTTCTGCAGCCTCCGCTGGTGATACCCAGGCAAACAGGGTCTGGAATGGACCTACAGCAAACTCCAACAGACCTGCAGCTGAGGGACCTGACTTTTGGAAGGAAAACCAACAAACAGAAAGGAATACCATCAACATAAACAAAAAGGACATCCACACCAAAACCTCATCTGTAGGTCACCATCGTCAAAGACCAAAGGTAGATAAAACCACAAAGATGGGGAGAGACTGGAGAAGAAAAGCTGAAAATTCTAAAAACCAGAGCACCCTTTCTCCTCCAAAGGATCACAGCTCCTTGTCAGCAATGGAACAAAACTGGATGGAAAATGACTTTGATGAGTTGACAGAAGTAGGCTTCAGAAAGTCAGTAATGACAAACTTCTGTGAGCTAAAGGAGAATGTTTGAACCCATTGCAAGGAAACTAAAAGCCTGGAAAAAAAGATTAGACGAATGGCTAACTAGAATAAACAGTGTAGAGAAGACCTGAAATGACCTGATGGAGCTGAAAACCATGGCACGAGAACTATGTGACAAATGCACAACCTTCAGTAGCTAATTCAATCAAGTGGAAGAAAGGGTACCAGTGATTGAAGATCAAATGAATGAAATGAAGCCAGAAGTTTAGAGAAAAAAGAGTAAAAAGAAACAAAGCCTCCAAGAAATACGGGACTATGTGAGAAAACCAAATCTACGTTTGATTGGTGTACCTGAAAGTGAGGGGGAGAATGGAACCAACCTGGAAAACACTTCAAGATATTATCCAGGAGAACTTTCCAAACCTAGCAAGGCAGGTCAACATTCAAATTCAGGAAATACAGAGAATACCACAAAGATACTCCTCGAGAAGAGCAACCTCAAGACATATAATTATCAGATTCACCAAGGTTGAAACGAAGGAAAAAATGTTAAGGGCAGCCAGAGAGAAAGGTCGGATTTCCCACCAATGGAAGCCCATCAGACTAACAGTGGATCTCTCTGCAGAAACTCTACAAGCCAGAAGAGAGTGGGGGCCATTGTTCAACATTCTTAAAGAAAAGAATTTTCAACCTAGAATTTCATATCCAGCCAAACTAAGTTTCATAAGTGAAGGAGAAATAAAATCCTTTACAGACAAGCAAATGCTGAGATATTTTGTCACTACCAGGTCTTATAAGAGCCCCTGAAGGAAGCACTAAACATGGAAAGGAAAAACCAGTACCAGCCACTGCAAAAACATGCCAAATAGTAAAGACCATGGATGCTAGGAAGCAACTGCATCAACTAACGGGCAAAATAACCAGCTAACATCATAATGACAGGATCAAATTCACACATAACAATATTAACCTTAAATGTAAATAGGCTAAATGCCCCAATTAAAAGACACAGACTGGCAAATTGGAAAAAGAGTCAAGACACATCAGTGTGCTGTATTCAGGAAACCCATCTCATGTGTAGAGGCACACATGGGCTCGCTCAAAATAAAGGGATGGAGGAAGAACTATCAAGCAAATGGAAAGCGAAAAAAGGAGGGGTTGCAATCCTGGTCTCTGATAAAACAGACTTTAAACCAACAAAGATCAAAGAGACAAAAAAGGCCATTACATAATGGTAAAGGGATCAATTCAACAAGAAGAGATAACTATCCTAAATACATATGCTTCCAATACAGGAGCACCCAGATTCATAAAGCAAGTCCTTGGAGACCTACAAAGAGACTTAGACTCCCATACAATAATAATGGGAGACTTTAACACCCCACTGTCAATATTAGATCAACGAGACAGAAGGTTAACAAGGATATCCAGGACTTGAACTCAGCTCTGCATCAAGCAGACCTAATAGGCATCTACAGAACTCTCCACCCCATCTCAACAGAATATACATTCTTCTCAGCTCCACCTTGCACTTACTCCAAAATTTACCGCATAGTTGGAAGTAAAGCACTCCTCAGCAAATGTAAAAGAACAGAAATCACAGCAAACTGTCTCTCAGACCACAGTGCAATCAAATTAGAACTCAGGATTAACAAACTCACTCAAAACCACACAACTACATGGAAGCTGAACAACCTGCTCTTGAATGACTATTGGGTAAATAACGAAATGAAGGCAGAAGTAAAGATGTTCTTTGAAACCAATGAGAGCAAAGACACAATGTACTGGAATCTCTGGGACACATTTAAAGCAGTGTGTGCAGGGATATTTATAGCACTAAATGCCCACAAGAGAAAGGAGGAAAGATCTAAAATCGACACCCTAACATTGCAATTAAAAGAACTAGAGAAGCAAGAGCAAACAAATTCAAAAGCTAGCAGAAGACAAGAAATAACTAAGATCAGAGCAGAACTGAAGGAGATAGAGGCACAAAAAACCCTTCAAAAAATCAGTGAATCCAGGAGCTAGTTTTTGGAAAAGATCAGCAAAATTGATAGACCACTAGCAAGACTAATAAAAAAGAAAAGAGAGAAGAATCAAGTAGATGCAATAAAAAATGATAAAGGGGACATCACCACGGATCCCAAAGAAATACAAACTACCATCAGAGAAATCTATAAACACCTCTGTGCACATAAACTAGAAAATCTAGAAGAAATGAATAAATTCCAGGACACAGTTACCATCCAAAGACTAAACCAGGAAGAAGATGAATCGCTGAATAGACCAATAACAGGCTCTAAAATTGAGGCAATAATAGCCTACCAACAAAAAGAAGTTCAGGACCAGATGGAGTCACAGCTGAATTCTACCAGAGGTACAACATGGAGTTGGTACCATTCCTTCTGAAACTATTCCAATCAACAGAAAAAGAGGGAATCCTCCCTAACTCATTTCATGAGGCCAGCGTCATCCTGATACCAAAACCTGGCAGAGAAACAACAAAAAAAATAGAATTTTAGACCAATATCCCTGATGAACATCGATGCGAAAATCCTCAATACAATACTGGCAAACTGAATCCAGCAGCACATCAAAAACCTTATCCACCATGATCAAGTTGGTTTCATCCCTGGGATGCAAGGCTGGTTCAACCTACACAAATGAATAAAAGTAATTCATCACATAAACAGAACCAAAGACAAAAACCACATGATTATCTCAATAGATGCACAAAAGGCCTTTGACAAAATTAAACAGTGCTTCATGCTAAAAACTCTCAATAAACTAGATATTGATGGAATGTATCTTAAAATAATAAGAGCTATTTATTCCAAACCCACAGCCAATATCATACTGAACAGGCAAACTTGGAAGCATTCCCTTTGAAAACTGGCACAAGACAGGGATGCCCTCTCTCACCACTCCTATTCAACATAGTGTGGGAAGTTTTGACCAGGGCAATCAGGCAGGAGAAAGAAATAAAGGGTATTCAATTAGGAAAAGAGGAAGTCAAATTGTCTCTGTTTGCAGATGACATGACTGTATATTTAGAAAACCCCATTGTCTCAGCCCAAAATCTCCTTAAGCTGATGAGCAACTTCAGCAAAGTCTCAGGATACAAAATCAATGTACAAAAATCACAAGCATTCTTATACACCAATAACAGACAGAGAGCCAAATCATGAGTGAACTCCCATTCACAATTGCTACAAAGAGAATAAAATACCTAGGAATCCAATTTACAAGGGATGTGAAGGACCTCTTCAAGGAGAACTGCAAACCACTGCTCAATGAAATAAAAGAGGACACAAACAAATGGAATAACATTCCATGCTCATGGATGGGAAGAACCAATATTGTGAAAATGGCCATACTGCCCAACGTAATTTATAGATTCAATGCCACTCCCATCAAGCTACCAATGACTTTCTTCACAGAATTGGAAAGAACTACTTTAAAGTTCATATGGAATGAAAAAAGAGCCCACATTGCCAAGACAATCCTAAGCCAAAAGAACAAAGCTGGAGGCATCATGCTACCTGACTTCAAACTATACTACAAGGCTTCAGTAACCAAAACAGCATGGTACTGCTACCAAAACAGAGAGATAGACCAATGGAACAGAACAGAGGCCTCAGAAATAACACCACACATCTGCAACAATCTGATCTTTCACAAATCTGACAAAAACAAGAAATGGGGAAAGGATTCCCTATTCAATAAATGGTGCTGGGGTAATTGGCTAGCCATAAGTAGAAAGCTGAAACTGGATCCCTTCCTTACACCTTATACAAAAATTAATTCAAGGTGGATTAAAGACTTAAATGTTAGACCTAAAACCATAAAAACCCTGGAAGAAAACCTAGGCAATACCATTCAGGACATAGGCATGGGCAGGGACTTCATTACTAAAATACCAAAAGCAATGGCAACAAAATCCAAAATAGAAAAATGGGATCTAATTAAACTAAAAAGCTTCTGTACAGCAAAAGAAACTACCATCAGAGTGAACAGGCAACCTACAGAATGGGAGAAAACTTTTGCAATCTACCTATCTGACAAACGGTTAATATCCAGAATTTACAAATAACTTAAACAAATTTAAAAGAAAAGATCAACTCCTCAAAAAGTGGGCAAAGGATATGAACAGACACTTCTCAAAAGAAGACATTTATGCAGCCAGTAGACACATGAAAAAATATTCATGATCACTGGTCATCAGACAAATACAAATCAAAACCACAATGAGATACCATCTCGTATCAGTTAGAATGGCGATCATTAAAAAGTCAAGCAACAACAGGTGCTGGAGAGGATGTGGAGAAATAGGAACACTTTTACACTGTTGGTGGGACTGTAAACTAGTTCAACCATTGTGGAAGACAGTGTGGTGATTCCTCAAGGATCTAGAACTAGAAATACCATTTGACCCAGCCATCCCATTACTGGGTATATACCCAAAAGATTATAAATCATGCTACTATAAAGACACATGCACACCTATGTTTATTGCAGCACTATTCACAATAGCAAAGACTTAGAACCAACCCAAATGTCCATCAATGATAGACTAGATTAAGAAAATGTTGTACATATACACCATGGAATCCTATGCAGCCATAAAAAAGGATGAGTTCATGTCCTTTGTAGGGACATGGATGAAGCTGGAAACCATTATTCTGAGCAAACTAAGTTTGCACATTGTGCACATGTACTCTAGAACTTAAAGTATAATATTAATAATAATAAAAGACAAAGAGGGACATTATATAGCAATAAAAGACCTTGTCCAACAGAAAAATAGCACAATCCTGAATATATATGCACCTAACACTGGAACTCCCAAATTTATAAAACAATTGCTACTAGACCTAGGTAATGAGATAGACAGCAACACAATAACATTGGGAGATTCATTACTCCACTGATGGCACTAGACAGGTCATCAAGACAGAAAGTCAACAAAGAAACGATGGACTTAAACTATACCCTGGAACAAATGGACTTAACAAATATTTACAGAACATTCTACCCAACAACCACAGAATATACATTCTATTCATCAGCACATAGAACTTTCTCCAAGATAGACCATATGATAGGCTACAAAACAAGTGTAATACATCTGAGAAAACTGAAATTATATCAAGTACTTTCTCAAACCACAGTGGAATAAAACTGGGAATCAACTCCAAAGGAACCCACAAAACCATGCAAATACAAGGAAATTAACCTGCTCCTGAATGATCATTGGGTCAACAATGAAATCAAGATAGAAATTTAAAAATTCTTTGAACAGAATAATAATAGTGACACAATCTATCAAAACCTCTTGGAAAGAGCAAAGGCAGTGCTAAGAAGCAAGTTCATACTCCTAAATGCCTACATCAAAAGGTCTGGAACGGCACAAATATACAATCTAAGGTCACACCACAAGAAACTAGAGAAACAAGAACAAACCAAATCCAAACCTAGTAGACGACAGGATATAAACAATTCAGAGCAGAACTAAATGAAATTGAAACAACAACAAAAAATTAAATGAAACAAAAAGCTGGTTCTTTGAAAATATAAACAAAATTGATAGACCATTAGCAAGATTAACCAAGAAAAGAAGAGAGAAAATCCAAATTAGCTCAATTAGAAACAAAATGAGAGATATTACAACAGACACCACAGAAACACAAAAGATCAATCAAGGCTACTATGAACACCTTCAAGCACATAAACTAGAAAACCTAGAGGATATGGATACATTCGTGGAAAGATAAAACCCTCCTACCTTAAATCAGGAAGAAGTAGAAACTCTGAACAGACCAATAATAAGCAGCAAGATTGAAATGATAATAAAAAAGTGACCAATTAAAAAAAAAGTCCAGGACCAGATGGATTCATAGCTGAATTCTACCAGATATTCAAAGAATTGGTACCAATCCTACTGACACTATTCCAAAAGATGGAGAAACAGGGAATCTTCCCTAAATCATCCTATGAAGGCAGTACCACCCTAATACCAAAACCAGGAAAGGACATAACAAAAAAAGAAAACTACAGACCAATATTCCTAATGAACATAGATGCAAAAATCCTCAACAAAATACTAGCAAACTGAATCCTACAGCATATCAAAAAGATTATCCACCATGATAAAGTGGGTTTCATTTCAGGGATGCAGGGATGGTTTCACGAACGCAAGTCAATAAATGTGATACACCACTTAAACAGAATTAAAAACAAAAATCACACGATCATCTCAATAGATGCAGAAATAGCATTTTACAAATTCCAGCATCACTTTTAGATTAAAACTCTCAGCAAAATCGGCATACAAGGGACATACCGCAATGTAATAAAACCCATCTGTGAAAAACCCACAGCCAACATATTACTGAATAAGGAAAAGTTGAAAGCATTCCCTCTGAGAACTGGAAGAAGAAAACAATGCCCACTCTCACCACTTCTATTCAACACAGTACTGAAAGTCCTGGAGAAATAAATCAAAAGCATCCAAATCAGTAAAGAGGAAGTCCTGTCGCTGTTTGCTAATTATATGATCTTATACCTAGAAAACCCTAAAGACTCATCCAAAAAGCTTCTAGAACTGGTAAATGAATTTAGCAAAGTTTCAGGATCCAAAATTAATGTACACAATTCATTAGCTCTGACACAAAACAGTGACCAAGCTGAGACTCCGATCAAGAACCCAACCCCTTTTGCAGTAGCTGCAAAACAAAACAAAACAAAACAAAAACTACTTAGGAATATACCCAACCAAAGAGATGAAGGACCTCTACAAGGAAAACAATGAAACACTTCTGAAAGAAATCATAGACAACACAAACAAATGGAAACACATCCCATGCTCGTGGATGGATAGAATGAGTATTGTGAAAATGATGATACTGCCAAAAGCAATCTACAAATTCAATGCAATCCCCATCAAAATATTACCATCATTCTTCACAGAACTAGAAAACACAATCCTAAAATTCATATAGAACCAAAAAAGAGGCTGGGCGCGGTGGCTCACGCCTGTAATCCCAGCACTTTGCAAGGCTGAGGCAGGCAGATCACGAGGTCGGGAGTTCGAGACCAGCTTGACCAACATAGAGAAACCCCATCTCTGCTAAAAATAAAAAATTAGTCAGGTTTGGTGGTGTATGCCTGTAATCCCAGCTACTCGGGAGGCTGAGGCAGGAGAATTGCTTGAACCTGTAAGGCAGAGGTTGTAGTGAGCCGAGATTGTGCCATTGCACTCCAGCCTGGGCAACAAAAGGGAAACTCCATCTCGAGGAAAAAAAAAAGAAAAAAAAAAGCCTGCATAGCCAAAGCAAAACTAAATCTGGAGGCATCACATTACCTGACTTCAAAGTATACTATAAGGCCATAGTCACCAAAACAGCATGGTACCAGTATAAAAACAGGTACACAGGGCCGGGCATGGTGGTTCACGCCTGTAATCCCAGCACTTTGGGAGGCCGAGGCAGGTGGATCACCTGAGGTTAGGAGTTCGAGACCAGCCTGACCAATATGGTGTATTTCTACTGAAAATACAAAAAAAATTAGGTGGGTGTGGTGGCACATGCCTGTAGTCCCAGCTACTTGGGAGGCTGAGGCAAGAGAATCACTTGGAACTGGGAGGTGGAGAATGCAGTGAGCTGAGATCACACCATTGCACTCCAGCCTGGGCAACAGAATGAGACTCCATCTCAAAAAAAAAAAAGAAAAGAAAAGAAAGAAAAAAAGAAAGGTATATAGACCCATGGAACAGAATAGATAACCCAGAAATAAAGCCAAATATTTAATATTTGATCTTTGACAAAACAAACAAAAACAAAAAGTGGTGAAAAGGACACCCTATTCAACAAATGGTGCTGGGATAATTGGCAAGCCACATGTAGGAGAATGAAACTGGATTCTCATCTCTCACCTTAAACAAAAATCAACTCAGGATAGAACAAGGGGTTAAATCTAAGACCTGAAACTATAAAAATTCTAGTAGATAATATGAAAAAAAAAACCTTCTATTCGTTGGCTTAGGCAAAGATTTCCTGACCAAGAACCCAAAAGCAAATAGGTGGGATGTAATTAAACTAAGCAAAAACAAAGATAAATAGGTTTGACTTAATTAAACTAAAGAGTTTTGCACAGCAAAAGGAACAGTCAACAGAGTAAACAGACAACCCACAGAGTGGGAGAAAATCTTCACAATCTATACATCCAACAAAGGACTACGATTCAGAATCTACAAGGTACTGAAACAAATTATCAAGAAAAAAACAAAAACAAACAACCCCATAAAAATGTGTGCTAAGAATATGAACAGACAATTCTCAAAAGAAGACATACAAATGGCTGACAAACATATGAAAAAATGCTCAACATCACTAGTGATCAGGGAAATGCAAATCAAAACCACAATGCAATACCACCTTACTCCCACAAAAATGGCCATTATAAAAAAATTTTAAAAAAAATTGACGTTGGCATGGATGTGGTGAAAAGACTTCTATACTGCTGGTGGGAATGTAAACTAGTACAACCACTATGGAAAACAGTGTGGAGATTCCTTAAAGAACTAAAGGTAGAACTACCATTTGATCCAGTAATCCCACTACTGGGGATCTACCCAGAGGAAAAGAAGTCATTATACAAAAAAGATGCTTGCACACACGTATTTATAGTAGCACAATTGGCAATTGCAAAAATATGGAACCAGCCCAAATGCCCATCAATTGATAAAGAAACTGTGATATGCATAAATATATATATATGCATACATACACGTATATATGTGTGTGTGTATATAATATGTATATATATGGTGGAATACTACTTAACCATAAAAAGGAATGAATTAATTGCATTTTAAGAAACTTGGATTGTATGGAGACCATTATTCTAAGTGAAGTAACTCAGGAACGGAAAATCAAACATCATATGTTCTCACTCATAAGTGGGAGCTAAGCTGTGAGGATGCAAAGGCATAAGAATGATACAGTGGACTTTGGGGACTCTGGGGGAAAGTGTGGGAAGGGGGTGAGGGATAAAAGACTACAAATTGGGTTCAGTGTATACTGCTCAGGTGACGAGTGCATGAAAATTTCACAAATCACCACTAAAGAACTTACTTATGTAACCAAATACTACCTGTTCCCTCAAAACCTATGCAAATAAAAACTTTAAATAATTTTTGTAGAGGTAGTTAAGATGAAGTCATGCTTAGCCTGAGTGGACCCTTAAATCAAAATGACTAGTGTACTCATAAGAAGACAATGTGCACACATGAAAGGAGAGCACACTATGTATGGACAGTGCAGATGCCTCCCTCCCTCCACCCTTTAGTAGTCTAGAGTGTCCATTGTTCTCATGTTTATGTCTGTGGGTGCTCAATGTTTAGCTCTCTCTTATAAGTGAGAACATGCAGTATTTGGTTTTATGTTCCTGCATTAATTTGATTAGGATTATGGCTTACAGCTCCATCCATGTTACTGCAAAGGACATGATTCTGTTCCTTTTTATGTTTACTTAGTATTCCATGGTGTATATGTACCATATTTTCTTCATCTGATTAAGCATTGATGGGCATCTAGGTTCATTCCATCTCTTTGCTGTTGTGAATAGTGCTGTGACGAACATATAAGTACATGTGTCTTTTTGGTAGAATGATCTATTTTCCTTTGTGCATATACTCAGTAAAGAGATTGCTGAGTCAAATGGTAGCTCTGTTTTGAGTTCTTTGAGAAATTTCCAAATTGCTTTCCACAGAAGCTGAACTAAATTACATTCCTTACAACAATGTATAAGCACTCCCTTTCCTTCACAGCCTCGCCAGCATCTGCTGTTTTTTGACTTTTTAGTAATAGCCATCCTGACTGGTGTAATATGGTATCTTGTGGTTTTTTATTTGCATTTCTCTGATGATTAGTGATGATGAGCATTTTTCATGTTTGTTGGCCATTTATAGGTCTTTTCTGACAGGTGTCTGTTCATGTTCTTTGTCCACTTTTTAATAAGGTTATTTGTTTCTTGCTTGTTGATTTGTTTTTAGTTCCCTATGGATTCTGGATATTAGATCTTTTTCAGATTCATAGTTTGCAAATATTTTCTCTCTTTCTTTAGGTTGTTTGTTTACTTTATTAATAGTTTCTTTTGCTGTGCAGGAGCTCTTTAGTTTAACCAGGTCCCACTTGTCGATTTTTGTTTTTGTTGCAATTGCATTTGGAGAATTAGCCAAACATACTTTGCCAAAGCCGATATCAAGAAGGGTATTTTTCAGATTTTCTTCTAGGATTTTTCAATTATAATCTTTTAATGCTTTGAAGATATACATATATATGTATTATATATATATATGGAGAGCTGGATGAAAATTTTAAGTTTATACAGCAAGACTAAACTGAGATGAGCTCTGACAGTGAGCTTACAAGTCATATTTATGTTTGTTTTACTTCTCTTTTCTATCATGACAATGCCATGTTTTTGAATTAGAAAACAAACATGAAAAACATTGCAAATATTTGAATAATCACTGAACTTTAAAGTGAGCAAAAAGTAGAACAATGCGAGGATGGACAAACATGGATGTGAGAAGGGGAGGCGAAGAGGGTGAACACGAGCTGAGAAAATTCCAGGGAGGTAGGTGGGGAAAGTGGTGGAGCTGGGACCATTGATTCAATAGCTGAGTCATAGTCCAAGAGGCATAAAAGCCTGGTTGAGCCGGGTAGGGAAAGCAGCCGGAAGCCAAGGACAGGCACACAGGCTCAGGTCTGTAGGCCACAGCAGCCTGGTCCCCAGAGACAGGCTGAAAAGCCCAGACCAGGCCCTGGATGCAACTCCTTTTCTTGTTCCATCTGCTTGGAGTCTGGCTGCTGCTGAGCCAGTTTCCCAGTGAAACCACAGCAGGCTCCCGCATATCTCTGCCTAGCTGGTTATGTAAAAACCCAGGTGTTGATAACATTTTAAAGTTCTGCGAGAAATCAGGGAGAAGGAACTCCAATATCCAGGAGGAGCTTGCTCTTGCATATGGACCATTGTCAGGTGAGAGCCCACACACCTCACCCCCGATCTCTCCCATGCCCCTCCCTCCTCCATGCCCCTCCCTCCTCCACACCCCATTCTCCTTCCCTATTTCTAGAGCTCCACACTTCCCATTGGTTGTCAACCAGCTGCTGACCAATCGTAACTCTACTGCACATGCTCTGCTTGAGATCCCATTGGCTGCCCCACTCAGTCCTTACTCCACTGTGGTGGTAAAAGATTGGACCTTTCTTTTGTTCCTTTTGGAAGAATCTCACTGAGAATCTCACCAAGGGAGAGAGGGAAAGCTTCGGGAATAGTAAGCTGCCTCACTGAGAGGCTCTTGGTGCCCTTCCCACATGGCAGCCAGGGCAAAATGATGGAAAAGAAGGTGAAGCCTCTGGGAGGTGACACTGCCCAAAGATCCGCAGGAGGCGGGGTGCACTGGAGCACTGTCTTGATGTTATGTTATGTCATATTGAGGCAATGCTCTCCTTTGTCATGATGAAAACTATTATAATTTTCTTGAATCCCCTTAACATGAATATTTGTTAACAACTACTCCTCTCCCACTTTTTTTTAACCTAACAGAATTCCTGTAGTTCTCCTTTCACAAAGATGCAGAAGCCTTAAATACTTTGGCGGACTTCGTTTCTAATTTGCCACAGGAGATGAAGGCAACACTTTCTGATAGGCAGTCATTACTGAGGACACGTCAACGTTCAAGAAGCACAAAAGGTTTTTTATTGAATTGGGTAAAAAGTGTTGTCAAGCAAATTGTGTCGCAAGAGCTCATGAGAAATTTTGTAAATCATCAGAGTAATTATTGATACATATATTATGTAATCTTCATTCCTAATCACAATTACCCCTTCATGGATGTCCAAGTTAATCATCATTGATTATTAGAAACATGAAAAATCATTGTTAGTATTTGCATTTTTATTTTTCTGTAGGAAAGAATCTTCCCAGGACTCTAATTTGTGTCAGCACGTAAAGCTTTTTGCCAAATAATGGAGTCGTCTTTTTATTAATTGCATAATGTCATCAATTATTTTTAATCTTGCTGACTTTAAAATGATTAGAAAGTCTTTAGCACATTAACCAACATAATAACTTTTACACTGCCTAAATCCAGGTACATAAAAGGCAACAAAATTGGTTCATGGAGCTTTTTCATTTAGGCCACGTGAACATAAAACCACATTCTACTTGAGTCAAACTGGGCAGATTTTGTCTTATTGACACATTCTTGCAAACAATCAGATTGGACAAAAAATCTATTTTATTGCAGTTTTTGCGCCCAAATGAACTCAACTGCTTTGCGAATTAGGGTTCTTTCATACTTCTAAGATATGCAAGTATTATCTTAAAATGATAAAATGGGTAGCTCAAAGAAATTGTTTCCATGTGTAATAGGTGTGAATTTATAAGCACAGTCTCTGGTATGCAAACAATATCCTACTTCTTCATTTTTAATCAATGAATGGAAATCAAGCTGTCGCTGAGTGGGCAATTTACCCACAGACATTAAATTTATTATAATTTCTCCATTGAGCTATGTCTTGAGCCCTAGGGTCTTAGCACCAAAGCAACAAAGCTCTCAAGGCCTACCACGTTCAGTGGCTCCAGCCCCAACACACATTCAGAGTGCTACTCTGAATGGTCCACTTGAAGTAGGAGGTGGAACTCGAAACACAACCAAATTTAGGACTTGCTAAAAGAGGTGAAATCACCTTTCCATAAGACATGCCCACCAGTGTACCATGTCAGTTTACCATTGCCATGGAAACACCAGGAAGTTACCACCCCTTTCCATGACAATGACCCAGTGACCCAGAAGTTACCACTACTTTCCTAGAAATATCTGCATTATCTGCCCCTTAATTTGTATATAATTAAAAGTGGGTATAAATATGGCTGCAGGATTCCCTGTGAGCTGCTACTCTGAGCTCACTGCCTATGGTAGTACACCCCCACTACCTTTCCTAGCCTCTGGTAACCATCATTCTACTATCTGCATGAGTTCAATTTTGTTAATTTTTAGCTCCCACAAATAAGTAAGAACATGCAAAGTTTGTCTTTGTGTGCCTGGTTTATTTCATTCAGCGTAATGATCTCCAATTCCATCCATGATATTGCAAATGACAGGATCTCATTGTTCTTTGTGGCTAAATAGTACTCTGTTGTGTATATGTACCATATTATCTTTATGTATTCAGCTGTTGGTGGACATTTAGGTTGCTTCCAAGTCTTGGCTATTGTGAATAGTGCTGCAAAAGACATGGGAGTGCAAATATATCTTCAATATACTGATTTCCTTTCTTTTGGGTATATATCTATGAGTAGGATTGCTACAGTTTTTGGTAGCTCTATTTTTAGTTTTTGGAGGAACTTCCAAACTGTTCTCCATAGTGGTTGTACTAATTTACATTCCCACCAACAGTTGACGAGGCTTTCCTTTTCTCCACATTCTTACCAGCGTTTGTTATTACCTGACTTTTGGATAAAAGCCATCTTAACTGAAGTGCGATGATGTCTCATTGCAGTTTTGATATGTATTTCTCTGATGATAATGATGTTTGGCACGTTTCCATAGACCTGTTTGTCATTGGTATGTCCTCTTTTGAAAAATATCTAATCAACTCTTTTACCTATTTTTAAATCAGATTACTAAATTTTTTCCTGTAGAGTTGTTTGAACTCCTTATATATTCTGGTTATCAATCCCTTGTCAGAAGGGTAGTTCGCAAATTTTTTCTCCTTCTATGGGTTGTCTCTTTACTTTTTTTGAGTGTTTCCTTTGCTGTGCAGAGCATGTTAACTTGAGGTGATCCCATTCGTCCATTTTTGCTTTGTCTGTTTTTGGTGTATTACTCAAGAAATCTTTGCCCAATTCAATGTCCGGGACAGTTTTCCCAGTGTTTTCTTGTAGTAGGTTCATAGTTTGAGGTTTTAGATTTAAATTATTAATCCATTTTGATTTCACTTTTGTATATGGCTAGAGATAGGAGTCTAGTTTTATTCTTCTGCATATGGACATCCAGTTTTCCAAGCACCATTTATTGAGGAGATTTTCTTTTCCCCAATATATGTTCTTGGCACATTTGTCAAAAATGAGTACACTGTTGATTTATGGATTTGTTTCTGGGTTTTTCTATTCCATCCTATTGGTCTATGTGTCTATTTTTACACCAGTACCATGCTGTTTTGGTTACTATAGCTTTGTGGTATAATTTGAATTCAGGTATTGTGATTCTTCCAGTTTTTTTCCTTTTCACTCAGGGTCTTTTGCAGTTCTACATAAATTTTAGGGTTGTTGTATTCTGTTTCAGCAAAGAATGTCATTGGCATTTTGATAGGGATTGCATTAAATCTGTACATTGCTTTAGGTAGTATGGACATTTTAATAATATTGATTTTTTCAATCCATGATCATGAACTATCTTTCCATTTTTTTGTGTCCTCTTCAGTTTCTTGCACCAATGTTTTATAGTTGTTATTGTAGAGATCTTTCACTTCTTTGGTTAAGGTAATTCCTAGGTATTTTAGTATATTTGTAGCTATTGTCAATTGAATTTCTTTCTTGATTTCTTTTTCAGATTGTTTACTGTTGTCATATAGAAATGCTACTGATTTGTGTATGTTGATTTTGTATCTTGCAACTTTACTGAATTTGTTTATGAGTTCTTATTGTCTTTTGGTGAAGTCTTGAGGTTTTTCCAAATATAAGATCATATATTCAGCCAACAAGGATAATTTAACTTTTTTCTGTCCAATTTGGATGTCCTTTATTTCTTTCTCTTGTCTGATTGCTCTAGCTGGGACTTCCATACTATGGTGAGTAACAGTGGTTAAAGTAGGCATCCTTGTTGTGTTCCAGATCTTAGAGGATAGACTTTCAGTTTTTCCACATTCAGTATGATACTAGCTATGGGTTTGATGTATATGGCTTTTATTATGTTGAGATATATTTTTCATACTAAGTGTTATGAAGGGATGCTGACTTTTATCAAATGCTCTTTCAGCATCAATTGAAATGAGTATATAGTATGATCCATGATGTATCACATTACTTGATTTGCATATGTTGAACCATCCTTGCATCCCAGGGATAAATCACACTTGGTCATGATGAATAATCTTTTCAATGAGTTGTTTTTTGCTCTTAGCTAGTATTTTGTTGAGGATTTTTGCATCAATGTTCATCAGGGACTTGGCCTGCAGTTTTCTTTTTTGGATGTGTTTTGTCTGGTTTTGGTATCAGGGTAATACTGAACTCATAGAATGAGCTTGGAAGTATTCTCTTCTTCTCTATTTTCCAGAATAGTCTGGGTAGGATTGCTTTTATTTCTTCTTTAAATGTTTGGTAGAATTCAGCAGTGAAGGCATTGGGTCTTGGGCTTTTCTTTGCCATGAGACTTTTTATTATGAATTTTATCTCATTACTTGTTATTATCCTGTTCAGATTTTTTATTTTTTCATGGTTCAATCTTGGTAGATTGTATGTGTCTAGAAATATTGTCTGAATTTCTATGGTATCACTTCTAATGTCTCCTTGTTATGTCTGATTTTATTTATTTGGGTCTTCTCTCTTTTGCTCTTAGTCTGAAGGTTTGTGAATTTTGTTTATCTCTTAAAAAGCCAACTTTTTATTTGCATAATGAAACAAACAAGTAAAAATAAAACTAATAAAAACTCAACAATTTAACTTCAGCTCTCCTGTTTTTAAATTTATTGTGTGTGTGTGTGTGTATTATATATATATGTATGTATATATATATTTTTTTCGAGACAGAGCCTCCCTCTGTTGCACAGGCTGGAGTGCAGTGGCATGCTCGCAGCTCACTGCAACCTCCACCTCCCAGATTCAAAAGATTCTCCTGCCTCAGCCTCCTGAGTACCTAAGATTACAGATGTAGACCACCATGTCCAGCTAATTTTTGTATTTTTAGTAGAGACAGGGTTTTGTCATGTTGGCCAGACTGGTCTCAAAATCATGACCTCATGTGATCCACCTACCTTGGTCTCCCAAAGCCCTGGGATTACAGGTGTGAGCCACTGGAACTGGTCTTCTATTTATATCTTCTTATACTGTCTATGTCTTGAAATGTTGTTGTAATTATTTCTAATTGGTTCATTGCTTTGTCTTTCTACTTAAGAGTAGTTCACACACCTCAGTTGTAGTGTTATAATATTCTGTGTTTTTCTCTGTACTTACTAATGAGTTTTGTACATTCTGATGATTTCTTATTGCGTATTAACATCCTTTTCTTTCTGACTGAAGTACTCCTTTTAGCATTTCTTGTAGGACAAGTCTGGTGCTGATGAAATTCCCTCATCTTTTGTTTGTCTGGATGTCTTAATTTCTCCTTCATGTTTGAAGGATATTTTCATAGGGTATACTACTCTAGGGTAGAATTTTTTTGTTTTTTTCTTTAGCACTTCAAATATGTTGTGCCATTCCCTCCTGGCCTGTAAAGTTTCCACTAAGATGTCGGCTGCCAGATGTATTGAAGCTCCATTGTATGCTATTTGTTTCTTTTCTCTTGCTTCTTTTAGGATCCTTTATTTATCCTTGAACTTTGAGAGTGTGATTACTGAATGCCTTAAGTCGTATTCTTTGGGTTATATCTTCTAGGTGTTATATAACCTTCCTGTACTTTGATATGTATTTCTTTCTCTAGGTTTGGGAAATTCTCTGTTATTCTCCCTTTGAAAAAACTTTCTACCCCATCTTTCTTTACCTTCTCTTTAAGGCCAATAACTTAGATTTGCCTTTCTGCAACTATTTTCTAGATACTGTAGGTAGGCAAGCTTCATTGTTTTTTAGTCTTTTCTCTTTTGTCTCCTTTGACTGTGTATGTTCAATAGCCTGTCTTTAAGCTCATGAATTCTTTGTTCTGCTTGATCAGTACTGCTATTTAAAAACCTCTGATGCTGCCTGGCATGGTGTATCATGCCTATAATCCCAGCACTTTGGGAGGGCGAGGTGGGCAGATAACCTGAGGTCAGGAGTTTGAGACCAGCCTGGCCAACATGGTGAAACTGTATCTCTATTAAAAATAAAAAAATTAGCCAGGCATGGTGGTGGGCACCTGTAATCCCAGCTACTCAGGAGGCTGAGGCAGGAGAATCACTTGAACCCGGTAGTTTGAGGTTGCAGTGAGCTGAAATTGCGCCACTGCACTACAGCCTTGGTAACAAGAGTGAGACTCTGTCTCAAAACAAACAAACAAAAACAAAAAGAAAGAAACAAAACAAAACAAAACTCTGATTCATTTTTCAATGTGTCCATTGCATTTTTAAACTCCAGAATTTTTACTTAATTCTTTTTAATTATTTTAATCTCCACATACCCACGGGGAATACTGTCATGCTACTGCTGATGTTCCATTTTGGCCCAAGGGCTCTTTAGTCAGCTAGTGGTGAATACTGCCTGGCCTTAGGAACACCCTTCAGGAAAGTAGGCTCCCCTCTGGCCCAGGACAGGTCCAGAAATGCCATCCAAGAGCTAAGGCCTGGAATCAGGCACCCTAAGAGCCCACATGGTGCTCTACCCTCCACGGCCAAGCTGGCACTGAAGGTACAAGACAAAGTCCCCTTTACTTTCCCCCTGCCTTTTTCTCAAGCAGGAGGAGTCTCTTGCCATAACCCACCACAGCTTGGAATGTACTGAGTCTCACCTGAAGCCAGCAAGTCGTTTTGAACTCTTCTCTCTCCTCTCAAGTGGAAGGAAGGGGTCTTTTTTGGAGGTGCAAGCTGTGCAGCCTGGGGTTCGGGGAAGTGTTGTGCCAGCACTTCCTTAGCTACCATGGCTGGTGTCTGAGTAGGTCTCTTGACCACCCATAGTCCACTGGCTCTGAGCCCAGATCAGCACTAGGACTTGCTGACAAGTTGCAGTCCTTCTGGCCTAGACTGCCTTTCAAGTTTATTTATGGCCCTGGAGGCCTTTAAAGCCTGCGGTGGCAAGCCTTTCCAGAACTCAAGTTCTGACCACTAGGATGGGCAATTCCCCTCTGGCTAGTGCAGTATTAAATGCTCCTCTGTGGGCTAGCATTAGCTGAGTTCAGCTCGGCTTTACTTTCTGCTGTGACAGGATACCACTGAGTTCAATGCACTGTCTCACAATTGCTGTACTCTTCCTCTTTCAAGTGCACAGATTCTCTTTCTGCACACCGCATGGCTGCTGCAAGGGGATGGGAGAGGGGTGGTGTTGGTGATTCAAGCCTGGTCCTACCCTCCTCAGTGCCTCTTTCAGTGATATAAAGTTAAAACCAGGTGCTATAGGTGCTCACCTGATTTTTAGTTCCTATGAAGGTAACTTTTTTGTGTAGATAGTTGTTAAATTAGTGTACCTGTGGGTGAGATAATTGATGGAGGCTTCTACTTGTCCATCTTGTTCCACCCCTTCTATTATTTTCTTTCTCATACATAATCTTGGATCAAAAATCCAGTGAATCATTCTACAAACTATGTTATATCCATATTATGAAATAGTAGTATGGAATAGTAGTCAGCAATAAAAAGTACACAAGTATTAATACACACAACAACTTGGGATAATCCAAAATTACGCTGAATGAAAAAAGCCAATCCTAAAAGGTTACATATTGTGTGACTACTTTTTAACTAGTATTCAAATAAAACATTTTGGAACTGGAGAACCATTTTTCCATGGGTTAAAGCCAGTGGGTAGAGGATGGGAAAGATGTCAATGCAACTATGAAGATTCTTGTGGTACAGAATGGTTTTATATCTTGGTTATATCAATGTTAATATCCTAGTTGTGTTATTACAGTATAGTCTCCCAAGATGTTACCATTGGTGTAAACCAAGTAAGGTTTTCTTGGCATTTTTTCAGGCTTTCACATAGGGGATTCTACATTATCTCAAAATTCAAAAATTAATTTGAAAAATTCCTCAAAGTTCTAAGAGTCATTGGGACTAGGTGTTGGTTCATTTCTATAAATGCAGTCACATAATAACGTAGAAATTCATAGAAGATATGAGATAGTTGGAGAGATATTGATTTTGACCTATAAAAGAGGAAGCATATTCACTCTCTAGAATATACAATGCAACTGCTACTAAACTATGCCTAAGACTGTCATAAGAAACTGTTAAATGTAAGCATAATTTATTTCACATATAAAAACTCAGTTACCCTAACTCTCAATAATGAAGGACTGAAAGCTTATCCCTTCAGATCAGGAAAAATTGAAGGATGTGTTCTTTAATCATTTTTATTCAGAATAGTATTGGAAATCCTAGTCAGGTCAAGCAGGAAAAAAGAGCCCAAAAAAAAGGATGAAATTTGGAAAGGAAGACATAAAATATCTCTGCCTGTGGATGACATAATCTTATATGTAGAAAAACCTAGAATTTGAAAACAACTGTTAGAATTGATCAACAATTTTCATTAAAGAGGCAAAATACAAAGTCAACATGCAAAGATTAACTGCCAATGAACATCTAGAAATAATTTTTTTTCAAATTTAATTTTCAATAGCATCAAAAACAACACCATATTTGGGAATATACATAGGGAGAATCCTACAAAATATCACTTAAAGATTTTAAACAAGACATAAATAAATGGAAACACATATTGTATTCACAGATTTTACTAGAAAAAAATATGAATATTGTTAAGATGTCAATACTGTCAAAAGGGGTACACAGAGTCAATGTTATCCCTCTGAAAATAACAATGACAGGTTTTCTGTTGTTATTTTAGAAAGAGAAAAACGCTTCCTAATATGGAATATCAAGAGACCCAAAATAGCCAAAACCATCTTGATAAAAAAGAAAAAATGTTGGAGGACTCACCCTTCCTGATTTTAAAAGTTTCTACAAAGCTACAATAGTCAAAAGAGTGAGCTATTGGCATGAGGACAATCACATAGTTCAATGGGATTAGAATATAGAGCACAGAAATAAACCTGTGGTATTTTGGAAAATAATTTTTGAGAAGGGTACAAGACCATTCCATAGGGAAAGGACAGTTTTTCAACAAGTAGTTCTGGGGAAACTGGATATATACATGCAAAAGAAGGACTTGAACCCTATCTCACATGATATAAAAAATTTAACTTAAAATGTATCAAAGATAAAATATAAGAATTAAAAATGAAATTCTTAGAAGAATTCATACAAGAAAATCATTTTGACATTGGATATGTCAATTATTTTACGGATATGACACAAAATTCATAGGAAACAAAAGAAAACATAGATATTGGATTTCATAAAAATGTAATAGTTTTGTGAATCAAAACACACTACCAAAAGAGTGAAATAACTCACAAAATAAGAGAAAATGACTGCAAGTCATACATGAGATTAGGGCTTAATATCCAGAACATATAAGATAGAAAACAATTTTAAGAAAGGATTTTGTGCATGATACGAAGAGACAGCTGGGGAAAATTTGTTTTAATATAAATTATGTTGTAGAACAGCATCGCACATGTGCTGTTCTCCAAAGTCTGTCACTCTGTATAAATATCTTCAAAACATCAGTTTTGAGAAACTTCTTAAACACGTTGTCTTACTGGAAACACCTAAAATCACTGGCTTCTCCCATACTATAGTCCTACTTGAAGAGTTACACAATGCACAGCATTAGAAGAAGGATGACTAGGTCTTCCTCTAGTTATGAGGGGCATAGATCATATTTTTTATTGGGAAGTAAGAAGTTTTGTTTATTTCCAAAGTATCCTAATATCCATCAAGCCCTCAGGCTTACTTTAGAGAAGGAGATTTGGTCTGGCTAGGTTTTCTTCCCAAACAATTAAGGCTTATGAACAAATGGTCCTATTTGCAGTTAAAATTTGTCAATACTTTGAGAGTCATTTAATGAGCCCATTGCCCCTAAAATGTGCTGACATGTTTTAAAATTTAAAAAGGAATAAAACTTCTGTACATGAGTTACAACACATGTAGTACATAGTAAATCAATCATAATATAGAAAATTTTGTGCAGGAACACATGTTAACAGCACGTTCTCCCTGTGATTGTTGGATTCAACTGCTTCTTTATTGTCTTTGTTGGTGTTGGTTTGTATGTGTGTGTGTTGAGTGTGTTCTTCAGACTCTGGAAATAGTAATTAAAATTTCAAATTAGAACATTCATATTACTGCTGATAATTCACCAATCACCAGGGGAGTCCAAATAAAAAAATTAATAGAAAGATATGGTCTGATTTCCCACCTTCAGTGGGTGCTCTCCCAAAACTAACAGTCAATTGCATAGGGTTCCTGCGTTTTCTTACTCTCAACAGGATCCCTGAAGGGCTAATGTTAAGTACAGATCTTTGAAGTTCCCTGTAAGCTTCAGATTCCAGTTTTCTGCAGTTGTGGATGAGAAAGTGCCTTGTAAACTTTAAACATTGTTAGGCAATCTTAAAGTGATGTTATTGGAATTTTAATAATGTTCAGAGGATTTGGTTTAAATGTCATTTGTTTTCTTCCATCCATCCACTCATCACAATACTATGGATGGATACAACAAGGCCCTATAGAAATCAATCTAAATATATTCTCCTACTGCTATGAAGAAGAAACACAAATAAATGTGGGGTAAGTTTGGAGGATTAAAAGGTCATATAGCAAGTGCTATCTGAGATATTGTCAAGCTAGTGAGCTTACAGATCAATTTTTAAAAATTTTACCTATATTTTCTAGGTAAATGACATTAAAAATTACAAATATTTTTGAAAGCATAAAAAGAGTAGGGGAGGAAGAAAGGAAAGAAGTTAAAATTCAAATTTAAAACAAGAAAAATGAAAAGAACTTGGGAGCAAGGAGGGACATGGAACATGGGAGGGGAAGTAAGGAGGCTAAGCGCTGAGGGAGAAAGTTCCTGGTGGGTGGGTGGGAAAGTGGTGGGTTGGGTAATACTTTAGGGAAATAGCCTAGAACCAGCAGTCCCCAACCTTTTTGGCACCAGGGATGAGTTTAGTGGAAGACAATTTTTTCACAAAGTGGGTGAATGGGGTGAGGGGTGGGGGATGGGATGGTTTAGGGATTAAACTGTTCCATCTCAGATCATCAGGCATTAGATTCTCATAAGGAGTGTACAACCTAGATCCCTCGCATGCCCAGTTCACAATAGGGTTCGTGCTCCTATGACAATCTAATGCAGCCACTGATCTGACAGTAGGGGAGCTCTGGCAGCAATCCTTGCTAGCCCTGTCACATACCAGTACCACCAGTCAGTGGTCAGGGGCTTGGGGACCCCTCCCCTAGAAGACTCAAGAGCTGAATAATTTCCTAGGGAAATAAAAGCCTGGTGGAGACATGCAGAAAGCAGTCTGAAGTCCAGACTGGAACACAGGCAGAGGACTGTAGGTGAAAGCAGTGACAATTCCTAGGGAAAGGCTGAAATGCCCAGAACAAGAGAGACTAGGGTGCTCATCCTGTGCTGGTCCCATTGCCAGTATTCAAGCTACTGCAGAGTCAACTTCCAAAGGAACACTGCCAAGTAGGTGAGCAATGAAAAAGTCAAGTTATATGGCATCGAATCTAAAGAGATCGTTATGATCACGTACAAAACCCCCAGGAGACAATCTCCAGTATCCTGGAGGAGCAGTTGCTGGAATCTGAACCACTCACAGGTAAGAACTCCAGCCCCTGCCGCCTTCCTGCACTTCCCATTGTTTGGCCCCGGGCTGCTGACCAATTGGAATGCAGTCTGCAAGTCAGGATTCGGATCTCTTTGGCTGCTGGTACTCACTGTGGCTAAAGTTTGGGCTTTTCCTTCGTAATAAGATTTAACTGAAAGCGCCTCACCAGGAATATCATCGAAAGAGAGAGAGAGAGAGAGAGAGAGAGGGAGAGAGAGAGAGGAATACCAAACAGCCTCAACTTAAAAGGTTTTGCACAGCAAAGGAAACAATTTAAAAAGTGAAGAGACAATTTACAGAGTAGGAGAAAATATTTGCAAACTATCCATTCCACAAGAGATTTATAACTAGAATATATAATGAAATCAAACAACTCAATAGCAAAAAGCCAAATAATTCTATTAAAAAATGAGCAAACGACCCAAATAGACTTTCTTAAAAGAAGACATACAAATGACCAACAGGTATATGAAAAAATGCTCAGCATCACTAATCACTTAAGAAATGCAAGTCAAAACCACAATGAGATATCACTTCATCTCAATTAGAATGACTATTATAAAAAAGACAAAAAGTAAAAAATGTGGACAAGGATCTAGAGAAAGGGAAATGCTTGCACACTGTTGGTGGGAATATAAATTAGTACAGCTGTTATGGAAAACAGTATGGAGGTTCCTCAAAAATCTAAAAACAGAACTACCATATGATCCAACAATCCCACTGGTAGGTATATACCTAAAAATATAGGTATATCAAAGAGATATCTCCACTCCCATGTTTATTGCAGCACTATTCACAATAGCCAAGGCATGGGATCAACCTATGTGCCCAGCGACAGATGAATGGATGAAAAAAAAGTGCCGTTATATGCCATGGAATGTCACTCAGCCATAAAAAAGAAAAAAATACTGTCATTCGCAGCAACATGGATAGAATTGGAGGTCATTATGTTAAGTGAAATAAGACAAGCACAGAAAGAACAATATTGCATGTTCTCACTCACATATGGGAACTAAAAGAGAAGATCTCATGTGGACAGAGAGTAGAGTGGTGATTACTAGAGGATTGGAAGAAAAAGGAGGGAAATGAGCAGATGTTGGTTAATGGGTACAAAAACACAGTTAGATAGAAGTAATAAAATCTAGTATTTAATAGTATAGTAGGGAAATTATACTTAACAATAATTTATTGTGTATTTCAAAATAGCTAGAAGAACTGTAATGATCCCACTACAAAGAAAAGATGAATATTTGAGGTGATAGATATCTCAATTACCCTGATTTGATTATTCCACATTGTATACATGTGTCAAAATATCACATGTACAACAAAAATATTGCAACTATGATATATCAATAAAAGATTTACTAGAAATAAATTTTAAAACTTTTACACACAGAAGCATATACATTCACATACACACACTCAGGTCTGCATTTTTCCTCCTTTCACACTGGAAAGGATACAATTGATAAAACATCTAACCATCTCTACTTCATCATGAGCACATAGCAGGGAGAAAAAGCAGTGAAGAAAATAATTTGTGGGAGAGGCATTAGGCATGTTTGGCCCAAGGTAACCCCAGAAACTTCACTAAAACTTTACTCAATGCATATCCTCCACCTGCCTCTCAGTGTGCTGTCTTAAGACCTTCAATAATTCTGTAAATTCCACTTTTATCCCCAGTATTACTCCATGTTCCCTCATCAAAGTGGTGAATCTGCAAAAATATCGACCTCCTCCCCATGTGTCTCTAAATCCTAAATCAAAGAGTACTTTTTTACTCCATCAGTGAGGCCCTACCGGTTGTGTTTGTTTGCAGGCCAACTGACACTGCTACTACCTCATTATCAGGTCCTTTTAACTTCCTTCAATTAACATTGATTTGAGTAGCCCTCTGTGTCTGCCCACAAAGTGCTCTGAGCCTAGTTTGGGACATGGGCAAGTAAAGGATAATAAGTGCAATGATACTTGTAGGTGATCATAGAGACTGTAATGATCCACAGGAATCAGGGTTGTGTTTAATGCCAACGTGGGAAGGAATGAATGTACAGGGAACAGTGTGGGTAAGAGGAGAGAGCAAAATTTCCCTAAGGAAACTGATGGCTGATCTGCATCTTGAAAGACATCTAAGCAGAAGAGAGTGCAAAAAGGAGACAGGGAGAAGCCCAGGAAAAAGCACAAAGGCCTAGAAGCACAGCACATGTGGAAACAGAGAGTCAGTAGGGCAGGAGGAGTATGGAGAAAAGGAATTGTCAAGATCTGATTAGAATGGAGACAGGAGAGAGGGTCTCAAATGATCCTACACAATACAGCTATGGGGTTTAGGCTACATCCTGGAGTAAGGAAGAACTGCTCATGATCTTGATGCATCTCTCATGAAGAACTTTTTCCTACCACTACTCTGTTGAAGATGAAGAGGGATCATGGGAGTCACAGGGCAGAACTCATAGATTATACTGTACAGTCTGAACTGTACCACCTGGTTTGTCCAGGCTCCTCCAGGATATTCTTTGAAAACAAAAGGGAGGAGCACATAGTTGTATTTCTTGACACTAGTGATGATCAATAAAAGATTAATATTTTGGGTCTCTACATTATTCATAATCAATGACTAAGTTTCTTCTATGTGCCATTCATTGTTCTGGGACCTTAGGATTCATGAGAGAGAAAATAATAACAATGCTTACATGGAACTTCTACATAGGCACTTGACTACATCTAAACTTTCTCTTGGTACATGCATTCTATACATAATTCTGTTCTTTTAGTAAAAATAGGGGTCTGAGAAGGGGATAATAGAGAAAGCTCCATAATATTATCTGGTGTCTATTATTGTCAGTCTCTTAACCAAGAAATATCCAAAGAATGCCTCCAAGTGGATTTTCAGAAGATGCAAATGTTCCCTCATTCTTTGTGCTATTGTTTATAAAGCTGTATGACAGCCTAATTAATTCAAAAATCCATGAATGTATTAATCCATTTATGAGGACAGAGCCCTCATGATCCATTCACCTCTTAAAAACTCCACCTTTCAAAACTGTCACATTGGGGATTCAGTTTCTAGTACATGAAATTTGGAAAAATATTCAAGCCATAACTGTTGACTGGGACTGCAGAATGTCTTTTACAGGACTTAACTGAACCAATAAGACATCCAAAGGAGTATCTGAGATAGGACAACAAAGGTGCTAAAAATAAGACACTCATTTACCTCTCCACCCTCCCTCTACAAGTTACTTGGAAATAAAAATAAACCATTCTGCAGAGGATGTGGAATACATAAACATTTCTTCCAGGAATATAAAATGGTACATGGAATCTATTTTCTTAAAAAGAAACCCAAAACTAATATAAAACTACTTTACAACACAGAAACTGCGGTAGATATTTACCAAATGTTTTAAAACGTATGTTCACACAAAATCCTAGGCTTGACTGTTCATAATATTTTATTTGCAGTAACAAAACCCTGAAAACACCTCAAATGCCCTAGGAACTAGGCTAAGTGAAAAAAATGAATCCCGAACGATTACATACTGTTGATTCCTTTTTATGAAATGTTCTTGAAGGAACAAAATTATAGAAAGAAAGAATAATTATTTCCAAGAATGAGGACAAGGAGTGGGAATTGAGTGGTGAGTGAGTACAATTATAAAAATTGCCTGTGGCACTGGAATGGATTCATATCTTTCTTGCATCAAGATAAATATTTTGGTTGTCATATGGTACTGTTGTTTGTCAAGATATTACCATTGAGAACAACTGAGTAGCATGTACTCAGGATCTCTTTGAATTATCTCTTACAGGCACATATATGACCTTACAATTATGACAAAATTAAAGTTTTAGAAACAACAAGAAAACAAACAACCTAGATCAAAGATGAGGAAAGTACTTAAATACATATTTATATATATTCATTATATCTATAAAGTGAATGTGCTTAATACCCCTGAACTGTACACTTAACAGTGATTAAGATGATAAATTTTATTTATGTGCATTTATTCAGAATTTAAAAATCATCAACATGGATGAAATTGGAGAACATTATTTGAAGGGAAATAATCCAGTCAGTCACAGTAGGACAAATACTGCTTGAACTCACTTATATGTGGAATCTAAAAAACTCAGAATTATAGCAGAAGAAAGTAGAATACTGGTTAACACATTATTCAGTGGAGAGAGGGATTTGGAAGATGTTGGTCAAAGAATACAAAATTTCAGATAGGAGAAAGATGTTCAAGAGACCTACTGTATAATATAGTAACTCAACTTAATAAGGTGTTGCATACTTGAAATTTGCTAAGAGAGTAGATTTTAAATGTTCTCATCACACACACACAAAAAATGGTAACTATGTGAGATAAACCATATGGAAATTAGCTCAACTAGTCATTCCATAAATTTTAAAACATCATGTTGTACACCATGAAATATACAGTTTTTATTTGGAGAATGATGTCAGCAAGATGGTGGAACAGGAAGCTCCAATTCTTGATCTCCTACAGAAACCTAAGAAAACACCCAGAAACTACTGAACTAACTTTATAGGAGCTCCAGGAAAGTCAAAGACTTGCAGCAACCACATGAATGGCCAGTCAAGAAGAAACCAGTTTCAAAATGGTAGAACAGCTTTGCAACAATTTCCTGCCCTTCCCACTCTACCTCACTGGTACAGCAATAATCTTGGTCTGGAAGTGGTGGCAGCCCAGGTGTTAGTTTCTTCTCCCAAAATGAAGGGAGCAAAGCAAACCTCATTTCAAATTCTTGCGTACAACTGAAGGCTAACTGAATGACAGGACTGTGTTTCCCTAGTTTGAATGTCAGGCAGGAAAGGCAGTGAGCACTGCTCATAAAACCTGTGGGGAGAGAACAGGAATACACACACACAGCTGCCTAGGCAAGAACTACAGATGAATACATGCAAAAGACCATCTAAAGACTATGAACAAATGGTACAAAACTCAGTGGGAAACTAAAGCATTCAAAAGCAGCTGCTCATACTGGGAAATGGAGAAAATAACACAAACTGCCCAGGCATCACACATGCTCAGACAAGATTCCAAAGCCTTTAAATTTTCACTTGGCTTGGCCACTAGGTTCAGTATAAGTAAGCTCCATATTGAAGGACTGCAGCAGTATGGAGTCAATCTGCAAAGACTAGAATAGGTGGTTGTTGATACAAATGTCTTTTTTTTTTTTTTTTTTTTTTGAGACTGGGTCTCACTCTGTCACCCACGCTGGAGTGTAGTGGCACGATCTTGGCTTACCGCAGCCTCCAACTCCCAGGCTTAAGTGATTCTCCTGCCTCAGCTTCTGTAGTAGCTGAGATTACAGGTGCACGCCACCATCGCCTGGCTAGTTTTTGCATTTTTAGTAGAGAAAGGGATTCACCATGTTGGCCAGGCTGGTCTTGAACTCCTGACCTCAAATGATCCACCCACCTTGGTGTCTGAAAGTGCTGGGATTACAGGCATGAGCACTGCGCCTAGCCCAAATATCCCATTTTTAATTGAAAATCAGAAGTTATACAAAGACACTGGAAATATGACACATTCAAATGTACAAAGGAAATGGATGAATATCACCCCTGATGAAGCCTACTCATCAGATTCACTGAGAAAAGTCTTTAAAACAACTGTCTTATATTTACTAAAAAGAAGCCTAAGGAAAATATGGACAAACAATGAAAAGAAATAAGGAAACTGATACACGAACAAAACAAATACATCAAAAAAGAGATAAAAATCATAAAAAGGAAACAAACAGAAATGCAGAAACTGAAAAATACAATAATGGAATAAAAATTCACAACAGTGGTTTCACCAGACATGTATAGAAGAGATAACAGAAATATCCTCAAACTCTTCCACAATTTTGAAGACATGGGATCACTATCTAACTCATTCTATGAGGTTAGCATTAATGTGATACCAAACCTCAGATAAAGCTTTTTAAAAAAAAAAAAAGAAAAGAAAACTACAGATCAAGATCTGTGTGAATATTGATAATGGTTATATATGAAAAACACACAGCCAACATCAAACTCAATGGTAAAATACTCAAATCTTTTCCTGTACATTGAGGAAGGAGAGCAGAATATTTCTTTTTCCCCTCTTATTCAAGAGTTTTGGAAGTTTTCGCCAGAGTAATAAGCTTGAGAAAGTAATAAAAACCATAGAAATTAAGAAGCAAAAAGTCTTTTTGGTTGCAGAAGACATGATCCTATATGTAGAAAATCTTAAAGACTGGATGGAAAAAAAGTTAGTATAATGAATGAATTCAGCAAAGATGAATAATACAAAAATCAACATGAAAAAATTAGTTGCAGGTCACAGGCTGCAGGTCAGCCCCTGCAATCTCAGACTATAGGTCCACTCCAGAGCAAAGTCAGTTCTACAGCTCCACCTGTCAGACCAGTCCACAAAGACCCAGGATGCAGTTATGTCCAGACTCTAGAACAGCGCCGCTGAGGCCCCGGGTGTAAGGCTTGTCCCAGACTGCAGACCAGCAACTACAGATTCCAGATCTAGGCAAACACCCATCACCCAAGGCACTAGTCTTTCCTCAGTTCCAGGCCAACCCCAAGTTCCAGACTGGTCCCCATGAATACAAGCTCCAGGAAAACTAGGATCCAGGCCAACCCCAGTAGATTCCCATGCTGGGCCAAACACCATAGACTCGGGCTACAGGACCAACCATATAGACCCAACCTCCAGGCAGATCCCCATGTTCTCATTACTCAGGCATGTCCACAGACTCAGGGTTTGTGCTTGCCCACTCACTGATCCAAGTAGCAAGTCAGCCCACATGCAGACTCCTGCTACAAGCATGCCCATGGACTTCATCAGGTGGCCTGCCCAGAATCTCTCGATGGGCTGACTGGTGAAGGGTTTTTCCTGCCAAATATAATCTGTAAAGACTGGAGAAGGTGCCTACTTCTTCAAATGCACATGTACCAACTCAAGATCAGAAAGATCATGACTAAGAAAAAATGACACTACCCTAAAACCATAAAAACCCTAGAAGAAAATTTAGGCAATACCATTCAGGACATAGGCACGGGCAAAGACTTCATGACTAAAACACCAAAAGCAATGGCAACAAAAGCCAAAACTGACAAATGGGATCCAATTAAACTAAAGAGCTTCTTCTGCACAGCAAAAGAAACTATCATCAGAGTAAACAGGCAACCTACGGAATGGGAGAAAATTTTTGCAATCTATCCATCTGACAAAGAGCTAATATCCAGAATCTACAAACAACGTAAACAAATTTACAAGAAAAAAAACAAACAACCCCATCAAAAAGTGGGCAAAGGATATGAACAGACACTTGTCAAAAGAAGACATTTATGTGGCTAACAAACATATGAAAAAATGCTCATCATCACTGGTCATTAGAGAAATGCTCAAAACCGCAATGAGATACCATCTCATGCCAGCTAGAATGGCAATCATTAAAAAGTCAGGAAAACAACAGATGCTGGAGAGGATGTGGAGAAATAGGAATGTTTTTACACTGTTGGTGGGAGTGTAAATTAGTTCAACCATTGGGAAGACTGTGGCGATTCCTCAAAGATCCAGAACCAGAAATACCATTTGATCCAGCAATCCCATTACTGGGTATATACTCAAAGGAGTATAAATTGTTCTACTATAAAGACACATGCACATGTATGTTTATTGCGGCACTATTCACAATAACAAAGACTTGGAACCAACCCAAATGCCCATAAATGATAGACTGGATAAAGAAAATGTGACACGTATACACCATGCAGCCATAAAAAAGAATGAGTTCATGTCCTTTGCAGGGATATGGATGAAGCTGGAAACCATCATTCTCAGCAAACTAACACAAGAACAGAAAACCAAACACCACAAATTCTCACTCATAAGTGGGAACCGATATCCCACTGATAAAAGCATCAGATCTCATGAGACTTATTCAATATCATGAGAACAGTATGGGAGAAACTGCCCCAATGATTCAAATTATCTCCCACTGAGTCCCTCCCACAACATGTGGGAATTGTGGGAGTACAATTCAAGATGAGATTTGGGTGGAGTACAATTCAAGATGAGATTTGGGTGGGGACACAGAGCCAAACCATATCAAGCTGGTACTTTGATCTGGAGGACTATCAGGTGAGAGTTCCTACTCCTGACCAGTTCTGTACTTTCTGTTGGTTGCCCTCAAGCTACTGACCAATTGAAATTACTGCTCACAGGGCCCTACTTGAAATCTCATTGGCTGCCCACACTTAATCCTCACTCTGCTATTGCTGGTGCCCAGAAGTTTAGACTTTACCCTGTGGCTTGCCGTTATTGAAAGGATCTCACCTGGAATCTGACCAGAGGGAGGGAAAACTGCAGAAACAGCAAACAGCCTTACCTGAGAGCCTATTGGTGCCCTTTTCACCTGGCAGCCAGGGTGACTGGGTAGGGAGAATGGAGAAACTCAGAGAAGGTGATGCTATCCTAAAACCCTACAGGAGGAAGGGTGTTCTGCACGGTTTTAATTTTTCATTATGTTAAGGAAATGCTGTCCTTTTCGACTATAAAACCCATTATAATTTTCTGACTCTACTTGGCATTAATTTTTTTTTTTCACAAATACCTCTCCCCAACTTTTTATTTTTGAGTCAGGGTCTCACTCTCTCACCTAGACTTCAGTGCAGTGGCATGATCATACCTCACTACAGCCTCGAACTCTGGGCACAAGCAATCCTCCTGCCTCAGCTTCCTAAGTAGCCAGGACTACAAGCATGTGCCACCACACCCAGCTAGTTTTTAATTTTTTTTTTTAGAGATGGAGTCTTGGTATGTTGCCCAGGCTGGGCTGGCTGTGGGCCTCAAATGACCTTTCCATCTAGGACTCCCAAAGTGTTGGGATTACAGGAATGAGTCACTGTGCCTGGCCACCACTTTTTTAACCTAAGAGAATTCCTGTGATCCTCTATCCACAAAAATACGGAAGCCTTAAATATTTTGGTTGAATTCATTCCTAATTTGTTACAAGGTATGAATGCAACATTTTCTGACAGAGAGTCATTATTGAAGAACCTACAACATTTAAGGGACTTGGTATCATTTCTTCTTCCTTCTGATTTAATTTCCTGTACAGTAAATTGTGTCTAAAAATTAAGAATAACTTATATGATAGATAATGGTAATTATTTATTTGTTATATAATCTTTCTTTGCAATCTCTATTATACCTTTGCTGATGTCCAAGTCAGTCACCATGGGTTATTAGAACCATGCAAAATCAGACTTAGTGTTTGCATTTTCATTTGTCCATAAGAAACAGTCTTCCCAAAACTTTAATTTGTGTCAACAGTTAATCCTTTTTGCTAAAGAAGTTGTTCTATCTTTTTTATTAATGATATGAAGATATCAATAGTTTTAAAATCATATTTACTTTAAATTAATCATAACGCTTTGTATCACATTAACAAATATAATAACTTTATCCTGCTTAACTCCAGGTGCATAAAGACAGCAAAATTTATGCACCTTGTCAATTTCAATCATGTGAAAATAAAACCACAAACCTTGCAATTTTCTGCTTGAGTCAGAGTGGACATACTTTGTGTTATAGACATATTATTTGGAGACAACCAGAATATTTCCCAAATCTATTATACTTGGAGTCTTGTAGCCAAATAAATTTGATTGTTATTCAAAATAGTGGCCTTGTATACTTCAAAGAGATCCAAGTCTGTATTGTTACATCAGAAAATAGTCTTAAGAGATTGTTTCTGTGTGTAACAGTCATAAATTCATAAGGATATTCTCTGATGTGTAAGAAATATCCTACTTTTTTTTATTAAATGAAAGAAATTGAACTCTTCCACTGGGTGAAAAATTTATCCACAGACTTTTAAAAAATGTTTTCCCTATTGAGTTGTGTCATGAACCCTAGGTCTTAGTACCAACGCATCCAATATCTTAGGGCCCACCATGTTCAATAGCTCCTGCCTCAACACACTCAGTGCTAATCTGAATGGACCCCTCTCTCAGTGATTTTCTCTCTGCATGGGTGCAAGAAAACCTTGTCAAAAGTTGCTGTCCATATCCTGGGGTCCTACACATCTCCAACTCAAAGATCTTTAAGTCTCCATGGCTCTACCATTGAGCAGTGTACAGCAGAAACCAGGACTTGAACTAGATATAGGTAAGAAATATTAATATCTTTATCTGTATAGTCTCTCACCTCCTTTCTTTGTCTTGTATATTGTGAGAGACCATTGCACAACATTTGACTGAACAAGAATTTACAAATCGTGGTAACTGTACCTTTAAGATTCCTTTTGACTTCCCTGTGATAGTTCACACATTTGTCCTAATGGTTGGTTTCTATATCAAGGTTGTAACTTTTCCAATTCTTGATGGATGTATAGGCAACAAAAGCAATTAAAATACTCTCAATATATTGCAACAGGGTCTTTGGGCCATGGATTGGATTGTTTTCTCAACTTTGCTGCACACTAGATAAAACAGGGGGTCTTTCAAAATATTGATTCCTAGCTCTGATACCAAGATATACTGATTTGATTGTTTCAAATAGGCAACATAGGCATTGAGAGTTTTATTTAAAACTTCCCCAGGAAATGAAATATGCAGTAGGAACGGAGAATGACTGAGCAAGATTAGTGCCTAGTTTGAGTAGGAGAAGATAGACCATTGGCTGAGCTAAAGTCATGCTATTGAGGAAGGAAAGTTCAGAATAAAGAGGATAGTGTTACTATTCTTTCTGTGAACAAATGTGAACCTGAAAGAGCCAGTCTTTCAAGATGTATCCCAAGTGGCTAATTGAGCCTAAATTTTAAAAGAGCTAAGCAGTCATTTTCTGAATAGAGGTCCTACACTTACGGCACCTTCTTTAAAAAACTGCACTTCTTAAACTTTTAAAGACTTTCAGACCTCACCTCAACCAACAAATCAGAGTTCAGCTACCTCAACCAATAGGGGGTCAGCTGTATCAACCAATCAGAACTCAACTATTTTGACCATTCAAAACAAAGCACATTTTAATCCTTCATTTGCATAAACAGTTTTGATTGGAAATCTCAATGGGAACTTTTGCTATAAAACCCAACCCTCTCTTTGTTCTCTGGAATGACCTTTCATTTTACATGGGACGATAAGGCTTCCCAGTATGCAATTTATTTACTAGAATAAAGGGTTATTCTCCAAATTCCGTTGCCAGACAACTTTTGTTTACATTTCTTATAATTCTGAATTCAAAACCCAGCGAGTTATTTAACAAATGGTGTTACGTCCATATTATGAATAGTTGTCAGCAACAAGAAGCAACTAAGTATTAATACACCAAACAACTAAGGAGAATCACCACAGTCGTAGGCTGAGTGAAAATAGCCAGTCCTAAGAGGTTACATTCTGTATGATTGCATTATAAAACATCTTGAAAAGACATAATTATAGAACAGGAGAACCATTTTACTATGGGTTACGGCCAGTGGGGTAAAAAGTGGGAGGGAAGAGTGTGCAATTATGAGAACTTTTGTGATATTGGAATAGTTTTATGTTTTGATAATATCATGTCAGTATTCTAGTTCTGATACTGTAGTGTAGTTTTTCAAGATGTTACCATTGAAGAAAAGTGGATACGGTGTAGACAGAATATCTCTCCACTATTTCAGACCTTCCCATGTGTGATTCTACATTATCTCAAAATTTAAAAATTAATTTCAAAAATTTATCAAAGTTCTGTGTGTCATAGGTATTGGGTGTGGGATGGTTGATGTTGACAATACATAAAAAATTAGCTATTCTAGAAAATATGAGGAAGTAGGAATGAATCTGATTAAGACCAGTAAAAGATAAAGAGATTCACTCAAGAATATATAATAGAAGTGCTACTAAAGTATGCCTAAAACTACCATAAGAAACTGATACATAAGCTTAATTTATTTTGCATATATAAATGCACAGTTACTATGACTCTAAATGAGGACAAAAAACAAAGAACAAGGCAATAATGTTCGCTTTAACCACTTGTATTTTGCATAGTAGTGGAAGACTTAGCCAGACAAATCAGGTGAGGAAAAAATGCATGAAAATTGAAAAGGAAGAAATACATATTCTCTCTTTGCAGATAATATAATTATATATGTTGAAAAACCTAAAGATCTAAAAACAGCTATTAGAACTAATGAACAATTTCCATAAAATAACAGGATACAAATTCAACATGCAAACATTGGTTTCCAATGAACATAAAAAATGAAATTATGAAAACAACTCCATCTTCAATAGTATCAAAATCAATAAAATATTTTGTCGTATATTTAGAAAAATATTGCTGAATGATATTGAAGAAAACATAAATAAATGGAAACACCTATCCTATTCATAGGTTTCCTGGATTAGTAGACTTAGTATCGTTAAGATGTCAATACTACCTAACAGGGGTCCACAGGTTTGCTATTATCTCTATGCAAATCCCAAAGGTAGTTTCGTTTTATTTCATTTCTTTTCTTTTCCTTTTTTTCTTTTCTTTTCCTTTGCAGAAATAGAAAAAACGCTTCCTAATATTCATATGGAATCTCAAGAATTCCCAAATAACCAAAACTGTCTTTTAAAAAGAATAAAATTGGAGACTTATACTTTCTGATTTTAACACTTTCTACAAAGCTACAGTCATCAAAAGATTGTGGTGTAAATATAAGAAGACTCATATGGAGCAATGGAATTGAATAAAGAGAACAGAAACAAATCTCTGGTATTTTGTTAAGTGACATTTGACAAAAGTACCAAGGCAATTTCCATGGGGAAAGAACAGTTTTTTCAACAAGTGGTGCTGGAAAAACTGGATAGCCACATGAAAAAGAAGAACTTGAATCATCACATCACACCACATAGAATATTTAACCCAAAATATACGAATCACAAAATATAAGAAATAAACATAATGTTTTAGAAAAATTCATAGGGGAAAATGTTCTTGACATTGGATTTTGTAAAGATTTTGTGGATATCACACCAAAACAACCCCATAAATATTCAACTTCATTGAAAATTTTGTGAATAAAAGAACACTAAGAGAGTGAAATAAAAACACGAAATTGGAGGAAATGATTGAAACTCGTGTGCCAGATAAGGATTAAATATCCAGAACACATAGAGAAAACAATTTTTAGAAAGCATTTTTGCATGATATGTAGAGACACCTAGGAATTCATTTTTAAATAATCAATTACATTGCAGAACATAATTATGTACGGACTATTCTCCAAATTTTGGCAACCCATAAAAATACCTTCAAAACATCACTTTTGAGAAGTCTCTCCCAGATACTATGTCTTGGTGAAAACTCATCTAAATTACTGACTCTGACATTCCTGTAGCCCTAGACAGTCATTATTAGAAAAGTTACACATGCTCAGTGTTTGATAAATGATGAGTGGGCCATCCTCAAATTTATGAGGACCATAGATAATTTTTTATTGGGAACAAAAATAATTTATTAATTTATTTCAAGTAAGCCCTCAGGCTTATATGAGTAAAACAGATCTGGTCTGAATAAACTTCCTCCTTAAAGAAATCAGACTTATAAACAAGCAGTCCTATTTGGATACAAAATTTTTATACTTTGAGAGTTATCTGATTAGCACATTGCCCCATAACTTTGCTGACTTGTTTAAAACTTTAAAATGCAATGAGGTGGCCACCATCTCTGTGGTTCCATATCAACTGTTCCAGCCTGCTGGCTATGAAGAGTGCAGATGGCCCAGAGGAGTAGCTGCTCCTGCCCCCACCACCCCATGGTGCAGTGCAACTAATTTTCCAGATCATGGCCAAACTACTTATTTAACTGGGTCCTGACCCACTCCTCCTCACTGGGCAGGTCTTTGGTTCTGTGGACAGAAATTTGATCTCTCCCTAGAAGGGAGCGCCTGGAGCGAGGGGCAGCCCCCATTTCTATGGTTCCATAAACTCAGTCATTCCAGCCTGAGCTGTTCAACCCTGCTAGCTGTGAAGAATACAGGTGGTCCAGATGAAGAAGGACTCCCAGGTCCACAATACACCTGCTCTACCAAGAAACAACCAGACAGCTTCATTAGAAGGGTTCCTGATTCTGTCCCTCATGCCTGGGTGAGATATCCCAGTGAGGGTTGCCAGCCATCTCCTGCAGGTGCATACATGCCAACAGGAGGTCAGTGTCTATCTAGAATGGAGGTGCCAGAGGGGAGAGTTGGCTGCCATCTTTGCTGTTTCATGGCCCTCACTGGTGATACCTCCAGATGTGGGAGAGGCAGTGGAGACTGGGGTCTGAAGTGGACCCCTGGAAAACCAAAGCAGCCCTACAGTAGAATGGCTTGACTGTTAAAAGGAAAACAGAGAACAACAAGAACAACATTAACAGAAATGACCCCATGAAAACCCCTTTCAAAGGTCAGCAATCTTAAAGATCTAAGGTAGATAAATCCACAAAGATGATAAAGAATCTATTCAAAAATACCTAAAACTCAAAAAGGCAGAGTGCCTCTTCTCCTTCAAATGACTGCAACACTTCTGCAGCAAGGGCACAAAACTGGGTTGAGGCTGAGACAGCTGAATTGACAGAAATAGACTTCAGAAGGTGGGTAATAATGAACTTCACTGAATTAAAGGAGCATGTTGTAACCCAATGCAAAGAAGCTAAGAATCAAGATAAAACAATACAGGAGCTGATAGCCAGAAAAGCAAATTTAGAGAGGAACATAACTGACCTGATGAAGTTGAAAAATACAACATGAGAAATCCACAATTCAATCATAAGTATCAGTAGCCAAACAAACCAAGCAGAGGAAAGACTCTCAGAGCTGGAAGACTATCTTTCTGAAATAAAACAGGCACACAGGAATAGAGGAAAAAAGAATTTTTTAAAAAATAACAAACATCCAAGAATTATGGGATTATGAAAAGAGACCAAACCTATGAATGATGGTGGTACCTGAAAGAGGCAAGAAGAATGGAACCAAGTTGGAAAACATACTTTAGAATATCATTCAAGAGAACTTCCCCAACCTAGCAAGAGAGGCCAACATTCAAATTCAGGAAATGCAGACAACCTCAGTAAGATATGCCATGAGAAGATCAACCTTAAGACACATAATCCTCAGATTCTCCAAGGTCAAAATGAAAGAAAAAATGTTAAGGGAAGCTAGACATAAAGGCCAGGTCACCTACAAAGGAAAACCCATCAGAGTAACAGCAAACCTCTCAGTGGAAACCCTACAAACCAGAAGAGATTGGGAGCCAATATTCAACATACTTAAAGGAAAGAAAATCCATCCCAGAATTTTATATGGAGAAAACAACAATAACAACATTACCAGCCACTACAAAACACATTGAAGCACACAGACCAGTGACACTATGAAGCAACCACACAAATAAGTCTGCAAAATAACCAGCTAGCATCAGGACAAGATCAAATTCACCCATAACAATATTAACTTTAAATGTGGATGGGCTAAATGCCCTAGTGAAAAGATACAGAATGGCAAACTGGATAAAGAGCCAACACCCATTGCTATGCTGTCTTCAGAAGACTCATCTCCATGGAAAGACACACATAACCTCAAAACAAAGGGATGGAGGAAAATTTACCAGGCAAATCTATAACAGAAAAAAGGAAGGGTTTCAATCCTAGTTTCTGACCAAATGGACTTTAAACCAACAAAGATCAAAATAGAAGAACAAGGGCATTACATAATGGTAAAAGGTTCCATTCAAAAAGAAGAGCTAACTATCCTGATACATATGCACCCAACAAAGAGCACCCAGATTCATAAAGCAAGTTCTTAGAGATGTACAAAGAGACTTAGACTCCCACACAATAATAGTAGGAGACTTTAACATTCCTCTGTCAGTATTAGACAGATCATCCCGACAGAAAATTAACAAAGATATTCAGGACCTGAACTCAGCTCTGGATCAAGTGGGCCTGATAGATATGTACAGAACCCTCCACCCCAAAACAACATAATATACATTCTCATCAACACACAACACTTACTCTAAAGTTGATCACACAATTGAAAGTAAAACATTCCTCAGGAAATGGAATAGAAATAAAATCATAAGTCTCTCAGATGACAACACAATCAAATTAAAACTCAAGATTAAGAAATTCACTCAAAAGCACACAACCACATGGAAATTGAACCACCTGTTCCTGAATGACTCTTGAGTAAATAATAAAATTCAGGCAGAAATCAAGAAGTTCTTTGAAACTAATGAGAACAAAGAGATAGCATACAAAAATCCTTGGGATGCAGCTAAAGCAGTCTTAACACAGAAATTTATAGCAATAAATGCACACATAAAAAAAATAGAAAGATCTCAAGTTAACAACCTAACATCTCAACTAAAAGAACTAGAACCAACAGCAAACAAACCCCAAAGCTAGCAGAGGAACAGAACAACCAAGATGAGTCAAATTGAAGGAGATAGAGACATGAAAAACCCTTTAAAAATCAACAAGTTCAGGAGCTGGTTTCCTGAAAAAAAAAATTAACAAAATAGATATATTGCTAGCTAGACTTATAAGGAAGAAAAGAGAAAAGAATCAAATAAACACAATCAGAAAGGATAAGGGATATCACTACTGACTTCAAAGAAATACAAACAACCATCAGAGAACACTATAAACATCTTTATGCACACAAACTAGAACATCTAGAAGAAATGGATAATTTCCTGGATGCATACACCCTCCCAATAGTAAACCAGTAAGACACTGAATCCCTGAATAGACTAAAAACGTGTTCTGAAATTGAGGCAGTAACAAATACTCTACCAATCAAATAAAGCCCAGGACCGGAAGAATTCACAGCTGAAGTCTACCAGAGGTACAAAGAAGAGCTGGTACCATTTCTACTGAAACCATTCCCAAAAAATTGAGGAGGGGGAGGGACTCCTCCATAACTCATTATATGAAGCCAGAATCATCCTGATACCAAAACCTGGCAGAGGGACAACAAAAAAAGAAAACTTCAGGCCATATCCTTGATGCACATTGATGCAAAAATCCTCAATAAAATACCGGTAAACCAAATCTAGCAGGTCATCAACAAGCATATCCACCATGATCAAGTTGGCTTCATCCCTGGGATGCAAGGCTGGTTCAACATACACAAATCAATAAATGTGATTTATCACATAAACATAACTGAAGACAAAAACCACATGATTATCTCAAGACATGCAGAAAATGCCTTTGATAAAATTCAACATCCCTTCATGTTAAAAACTATCAATAAACTAGGTACTGAAGGAACACACCTCAAAATAATAAGAGCCATTTATGAGAAACCCATGGCCAATATCATACCGAATGGGCAAAAGCTGGAAGCACTCCTCTTGAAAATCAGCACAAGACAAGGATACCCTCTCTCACCACTCCTATTCAACATAGTATTTGAAGTCCTGGCCAGGGCAATTAAGCAAGAGGAAGAAATGAAGGGTATTCAAATAGGAAGAAAGGAAGTCAAATAATCTTTGTTTGCAGATGACATGATTCTATATCTAGAAAACCCCATAGTCTCAACCCCAAAGCTTCTTAAGCTGATAAGCAACTTTAGCAAAGTCTTAGGATATAAAGTTAATGTGTAAAAATTGTTAGCATTTCTGTACACAACAGACAAGGAGAGAGCCAAATCATGAATGAACTTCCACTCATGATTGCCACAAAAGTAATAAAATACCTAGGAATACAGTTACCAAGGGAAGTGGAAGACTTCTTCAAGAACTACAAACCACTGCTCAAAGGAATCACAGAAGATACAAACAAGTGGAGAAACATTCCTTGCTCATGGATAGGAAGAATCAATAATGCAAAAATGACCACACTGCCCAAATCAATTTATAGATTCAATGCTATTCCCATTAAACTACCTTGGACATTCTCCACAGAACTAGAAAATACTATTTTAAAATTCATATGGAACCAAAAAAGAGACCAAATAGCCAAGACGGCCCTAAGCAAAAAGAATAAAGCTGTAGGCATCATGCTACCCAATTTGAATTATACTACATGGCTACCGTATCCAAAACAGCATGGTATTGGAACAAGAACAGACACATAGACCAATGGAACAGAAGAGGTAAGTCAGAAATAAGACCACACACCTAGAGCCATCTGATCTTTGGCAAACCTAACAAAAACATGCAATGGAGAAAGGATTCCCTATTTAATAAATGGTGCTGAGAGAACTGGTTAGCCATGTACAGAAAATTAAAACTAGACAGACCCCTTCCTTACACAATATAAAAAAATAACTTAAGGTGGATTAAAGACTTAAATGTAAAATTCAAAACTATAAAAACCCTAGAAGAAAATCTAGGCAATATTATTCAGGACATAGGCATGGGCAAAGATTTCATGAGAAAAACATCAATTTCTAAAGTAGATCAATTTCTAAAGTAGAAATTGACAAATGGGATATAATTAAACTAAAGAGCCTCTGCACAGCAAAAGAAACTATCATCAGAGTGAACAGACAACCTACTAAATGGGAGAAAACTTTTACAATCTGTCCATCTGACAAAGGTCATTAGACCAGAATCTACAAGGAACTTAAAGCAAATTTACTAGAAAAAAACAAACAACCCCATTAAAGAGTGAGAAAAGGACATGAACAGACACTTCTCAAAATAAGACATTCATGGGGCCAAAAAGCAATTGGAAGAAAGCTCTACATCACTAATCATTAGATAAATGCAAATCAAAATTACAATGAGATACTATCTCATGCCCATCAGAATGGCAATTTATTACAAAGTCAAGAAACAACAGATGCTGGCAAGGTTGCAGAGAAATAGGAATGCTTTTACACTTTGGTGGGAATGTAAATCAGTTGAACCATTATGGAAGGTGGTGTAGCAATTCCTCAAAGATCTAGAACCAGAAATACCATTTTACCCAAAAATCCCATTACTGGGTATACACCCAAAGGAACATAAATCATTCTATTACAGAGATACATGCACGCTTATGTTCATTGCAGCACTATTCACAATAGCAAAGGCATGGAATCAACTGAAATGCCCATCAATGATAGACTGGATATAGAAAATGTGGTACATCAACCTTAATTTGTCCCCAGACAAGTTACAGAGCCTAATGAAAAGGGGAAAGAATTGCACCACAGTGATTAATTACTGAGTTGTGGCATCAAATCCCTGCTCCATCATTTACTTGCAGTATGACTTTGGACCAGTTTCTTTCCTTTCTCAGCCTTAGTTTTTTTGAACTGTAAAATGGGTTTAATAATAATATTTTCTTCAAGGCTGTTGTGAGGATTGAATATATTCATATATATAAAGTTCTTATTATAGACAATTCCCCACCTGCACTTATTATTATTATTGTATCAAGGCATGGATTCTAACTCTTCTTCAGTGTTAACTTGCACATTAGTCTAAGATGTTGCTTGTGGGCTTTTGTTTGTAAGCTTGCTCTAAGAGATCAGGTACTTTGAAAAGGAAAGGATTAAGAACTTCACCAAAAAGTTATTTATCTTAAAGTCTAGCCAAAGAAATTCCATATAAATATTTCCTAACTATTCTTGAGAAGTGGATAAAAGGATCAGAAATCAAGTGTGACATATAGAACCAAGCATATTAGCAACTGATGTAGCTTGGCTTGCAGGAAATGTGCAAAAAAGAGAAAATGTTCATTGTGATCATGCAAAGGAGTATCTGTGCTTTGTCAACATCAATTTCGTGTAATGCCTTTACATTTCTAAAGCCCAGGAGATAACCTTGGACTATTAAAGCTAGGATTTTGATGATAGGACATTAGAAGATGAAGCATTTCATGACACTGTTATTTAATTTGGAGAGAAAAGATAGACTTTGGAAATAAATTAAGTCTACCACTTTCAACACTAAGAGGGTCAGAGCAAGGAGAAATTCTGGAAATGTTTTAAGAGCATGAGAGGCCTATACACCAGGGATCTGTGTGCAGACAGGAAGTGCAGATCAAGACAGGAGCCTTGGGCTCTCAGCTGAACCCTGAATTAAGTAAGTGATAACAACATAGTAGGAGGGCATGCTTTCTTTTCATTCCTCTCTTTTTTTTCCCCCCCAAATACATTCTTTCCTTCTTAGGTTAAAAGAAAGAAGATTTCAGTCTTTGAAAACAATCTTTTTTTTCCCCCCCCACTTATTAAGAACCTAGAGGAGAAAGGCAATTGTCCCATGCCTGTCCAATGGGGAAAGGAGACAACTGTTCATAATTTGCTGAGCTTGCAGCAGGAACACCATAAAATTAAACCAAGTAGAAGACTAATTCCACTGTTGGGGACGGGGAAACATTCTAGTAAAGAAGCAACTTATAAACTTGTAAAATGAGTCATATAAAGTGATGTCTCAAGAAAAATAACTAGTGATATGTAATTTAGGAAATGTAGATGCTTCGTCATTCTAAGAAAATTACTTTATGAATAAATGATACTCAAGGTTAAAAAAAAAAAAGAAAATGTGGTACATATACACCATGGACTACTGTGCATAAAAGGGAATGAGATCATGTCCTTTGGAGGGACATGGATGGAGTTGGAAACCATTCTCAGCAAACTAATATAGGAACAGAAAACCAAACACTGCATTTTCTCACTTATAAGTGGGAGCTGAATGATGAGAACACATGGACACATGGTGGGGAACAACACACTCTGGGCAACTGTGGGGGTGGTGGGGCAAGGGAGAGCATCTGGAAGAATGACTAATGAATGCTGGGCTTAATACCTGGGTGATGAGATGATCTGCGCAGTAACCAGCATGGCACACATTTACCTATGTAATGAACCTGTACATCCTGCATATGTACCCCTGAACTTAAAAGTTGAAAAAAAAAGGAATAGGAAATAAATAATAAAATGTGATTTAAAAAAACCCTTTTCACAAACTACAACACATATAGTATATAAAAGTTGACCATAAAGGTATACAATTTTGTGCATGAACATGTGTTACCAATATGTTCTCCCTGAAACTGTTGAATTCTTCTGCTCTCTTCTTGCCTTTTTTGGGGTGTGTGTGTGTGTGTGTGTGTGTGTCTGTGTGTGTGTACGTGTGTGTGTGTGTGTGTGTGTGTGGTTTCCAGACTCTAGAGACAGTAATTGTAATTTCAAATTAAGTATTCAGATAACTGGTAACAATGAATCAATCACCCAGGGGAGTTCAAAGAAAGAAATTCATGGAAAGATACAGTCTGATTTCTCCCACCTATAAAAAGACCTTCATGGGTGCTCTTCCAAGACTTAACAGTCAACCCCATAGGGTCCCTGTGTTTCTCATCCTTCTCAGGATCAACGGAGGGCAGATGTAAGTACATACCTTTGAAGAAAGTTCCTTGTAAACTTCAAACATTATTATATAAGCCTAAAGTGATGTTATTGGAATTTTAATAGTGTTCACAGGACCTGGTTTAAACATCACTAGTTGTCTTTCTCTAATGAACAACTGATCCATCCACTCATCAAAATACTATGGATAGATACACAAGACAATATAGAAATCAATATAATATCTTTTAATGGTTTGAAGAAGAAATACAAATAAATGTGGAGTAAGTTAGGATAAATATTAAATGTGGGAGTTCAGTCAGGCTGGTGGGAAAAATTTAAAGATAGTTGTAAGAAAAGGATGCAAACCTTCCTGGAAGGGCGGGGGTGTTGCATAAGCTCCCATAATAGATCAGGCTGAAGGCAGCCTAATCCTTACCTTGAGTTAATAGCTTAGGGCCTAGATACAAACGAATGTAGAGTAGTTTATCTAAATAGTTTGTTTACTCATGTGGTCCTAAGACCAATCTTTGATCAACCGCAGGTGCATAATTGCTCTCTACTCGGGAGGTTGGCAATGTCTACACTCTATTGGGCTCATATCTTAGATCTGCCCTTCTTTTGCCTTGTCACCTGGGTATACACCCCCTTCCCAACCTTTAATAATGTGACTGCTTAGCTAGGAGGGATAGATTTACCCTCAGTGGGGTCCCTCAGTAACGGCACATATTGGACTAAGGAGCCAAATAACACTATAGATCACTCTACTATCCTCCCATTGGGTGTAAATTATAAATGTTCTAACCCTTACTGTGCACCTGCTCAAACACAATTATGGCTACACCATGGCAAAAGGAATGCCTTAACAGTCTTAGCTGCAGGTAGCCTCAAACCAGTAACGCAATCAATGCCGCTTTCCCAAACATTCCTTCCTGTGCTAAAGAACAAAGCCAGGAGAATAATGGATTCCACTTTAGCTAGGAGGTCTGTCATGGGGGACAAGCTCGTATCCTCCAGTTAGGCAATTATAACATCTTAGACTGGAGCCCCTACGGCCATTTGCAGGGCAGCCTTACTGATATCCTCACGCATCATGGCATCTATCACGGTTTCGTAGTCTTGTCCCGTTCCCCCATGATTTGAGCTGGCCGATGGGAGGATGGGATATCCCAGACCCCAAGTAAAGTTGATGCCACCCCAAGACACTTTATGGTGCCTGGGACACATTAGCACCTCCCTTGACACCGGGCATGGGACCTATCGTAATTCTGGTAACAGTTATACTATAACCTTTACTCATAATCACACTGATCAGTGCCTAATTTGCAATATCCATCCATATGTTTTCCTTATGGGAACTAATATTTCTATTACACCCCAAAACTCTGTGTTTGTGACCCGGGTGCAAGGACAGGCTTGGTTTGCCTCATGTATCACTAATTACAATATATCTAATTTAAATATTACTAGTGTCGTGGTATTAAGGAGACAATCTGAGGCATTCCTACCAGTCAATTTGACACATCATTGATAGGTAGGTTCCTCTTCCTTTGCCATCTTAGAATGCGCCCTATCCCAGGTCAGACTCAAAAGATTCATAGGCACACTTATAGCCTTTATAGTCTCAGCCATAGTCATCCTAGCAACTGCTAGTGTGGCTATAGCATCTACTACTGAATCAGAACCAACAGCTGCTTTTGTAGATAATTTGGTCAGAAATGTGTTCAATGAACTTCTCTTACAGCAGGGTATAGATCAAGAGATTCTTGCATATCTGCAAGCCCTGGAGGCTGCCTTGGAATATGTGGGGGAGTGATAAGATGCACTGGCATTCTGACAGCAGTTAAACTGTGACTGGGAGCATAAACATATCTGTGTCACTTATAGTTGGGATGAGGTAAAACGACACCTCTGGGGAACCTTTCATGACAATTTAACAACAGACGTAAAGCAACTTAAAACTAAAATTTTAGAATCCCTTCACATGATAGATCTACACACCCAACAAACAGCCATATGGAAGGGTGTGCAAGATCATCTCTCCTGGTTAGACCCCTGATCCTGGGGGTCACTCTTTGACTGGAAAGGAATGTTACTAATTATACTCATGATTGTCTTATGTTATTTGCTAATTCTAGGATGCACAGCCAGAATAAGAGCAATGACCACCTTGCCTGACAAACCTGTTGCTGCACATATCTGTACTCTTCAGTCAACAGAACCCAATGCAAAAAACAGAAAGTGGAGAGATGTGGGAATTCAGACAGGCAGGTGGGAAAATTTTTAAAGATAGTTATAAGAAAAAGACGCAAACCTTTTTGAAACGCTGGAGGGGTTTGTATAAGCTCCAGTAATAGATCAGGCTGAAGGCAGCCTAATCCTTACCTTGAGTGAATAGCTTAGGGTGCAGTTATAAAGGAATGTAGTTTATCTAAATAGCTTGTTTACTCATGTGGTCCTAAGACCAATCTTTGATCAATCGCGGGTGCATAATTGCTCTCTATTCGGGAGGTTGGCAATGTCAATTACCTCTAGTGGTGTTTACTCAAGACCTTTGTCACTTAATCTATACTGAATAAATGTGAGCTTAGCTGGCTGATTGGGGCCACAGCTGCAACTCTTTACAGCACTCTCCTTGGTGTCTGTAGGTGGTCCAGACCCTCAGCAGGACTGACAGGCAAAATATCTGTGTCAGTGTATGTTATTCATCCATTGTTGGGTCAGGGTCTGTGGGACAGACCCCCGCAATTAAAAGCTTATATGCCAAATGTTAACTAAGATAATCTCTAGCCAATTAGCTTACAGGTCAGTTCTATTTTTATTTCATCTAAGCAAAGGACATTAAAAATTACCATTATTTTAGTAAGCCTAAAAATAGTAATATAGGAGGAAAGTTAAGAAAAAGAAGGAGAAAAACCAAATTCAAAACAAGTTAGGTGCAGCAGCATATTGGGAGCAAAGAGGGATATGGGAATGCGGGTAGGGCAAGTAGGGAAACTAAATAAGATCTGAGGGAAAAAGTTCCTTGTAGGTGGGTGGGAAAGGGGTGGAACTGACACCATTGACGCAAGAGCTGAGTAATAGCCCTAAGGAAATAAATGCCTGGTGAAAGCATGCAGAAAGCAGTCTGGAGCCCAGAAGAGACACACCAGCACAGTCTGGTAGGCTACAGTATCAAGTCTCTAGAGAAAGGCTGAAACACCCAGAACAAGAGAGACCAGGTCCAGGATGCCCAGTCTGTTCTGGTCCCATCTGCCAGCAATCTGGCTGCTGCTGAGCCAACTCCTTAGAGAAAGTCTAGCAGCAGAGCTGAAGGGATGTGGTCCCCGATTTGGAAAAAGGATGCTGTCATATTGCCCCATGCCTGAAAAGACATTCACCACCACCCCAGGAGGGTGGCTGCTGGAATCTGGACGACCCACAGGTAAGAACCCTGGACTGCCAAACAATCAGAATGATGCCTGAAAAAACAGGCTCCAGATCTCATCGACTGCCTGTAGTCAACTCAGACTCTACTGTGGCTAGTGCCTAAATGTTTATGGTTTTTCATTGTAATGTGCTTTTATTAAAAGGGTCTCACCAGAAATCTCATGGGAAGTTTGGGGTAGAGGGGAAGCTGCAGGAAAAACAGAAGAACAGCCTCACCTTGGAGGCTCTTGGTGCCCTTCCCACCTGGCAGCCAGAGACACAGGGTGGAGAAAACAGGGAAGCCTCAGAGAAAGTGACTATTCTCAACACCAGCAGGAGGTGAGGCATACTCCAGGACCCCCGGGAAAGCTGGGCAGGCGAGAAAACAGTTGTGCTTGCAATGGGATACCTGGGCCAGGCATCTCCAATTAAGAAGAAAGGGGACAAACAGTGAGGTGGTGAGCTGACTATCATTTCTGTTTATGCACCTATGGGCCTGAGGGCAGCACACTGAGACCTCTGTTAGGTTCCTGGAATGTGAGATAAAGGGGCCTTAGATTTAATGACTCTCCTCCTTTGTCATTAAGCTGGGCAATGGTCTATGTCACCAAAAACGTCCTCTTACAAAAAAGTTTTTTTAATGCACCCCAACAGAACACCTTGCCTCCCATTTCTTTGAATCTACTCTTGTAGTGTGTTGAGAAAGATGAGATGACGAGAAAAAAAGTTGCCTGGATGACTAGAGGGGAAATTGAAGGGGACCAGAGACAAGGAAAGTTCACCGTTCAGACCATCATAGCTGATTTGATTAGTGCTTTCAACATTTGACACTGTAAAGCATTTTCTTTAAAAGCAAGATTTCAGAACTGAGGAAAGTTCAATACCAGGGTAGTTTTAAAACTTTACCAAGTAACAAGGTATTCATAAAGATAAATTGCAAGCTAAGTTAAAACTAGCAAGGGCAGTTTCCAAAACAGATAGAGGCTACTCTATTCTGTCTAATAGGTCGTGTTAAGTTCTGAAAAGCTAAGTTAAATTACTAAACATTGTTTTACATTTAATAAAAATGACATAGGTTTTGAACCAGCAATGTGTGACTCCAGAACTGCTTCTTGTAACCCATATGCATACACTTCATTAAATCATTAAATGACTCTGTTTAAAGTTATCATGCACAGTGAACGCACTTGGATTTTGTGTGATTTATATAATGATTTCAAAGTTATTTCCTTTTTTTACATTATTAGTCACAGCTTGTTTCATTTTACTATAAAATAAGGGAAGAATACCACAAAGTCAAAACAATTTGTAATGCAAACTAAGGAAGAGTATGCTGTACTATAATTTCTATTTAAATTTCACTTTTTTCTCAGTAAATAAGTGAAATTTCTCATTTAAATACTTTGATAAATATAGATAAATTTAACAAGAAAAATGGAAAGTATTCATGGATAACAAATGTTAACATTTGGTGTAGATACATATAGATGTATGTTGCTTCTCAGCTTTTTAGCTAAGATCCAGTGATGTATGTGTATAGATTTATGTGGATTAGATTTAAATATCTGAATCTTTCTATTAGAATAACTTGTGAGTACATAATGCATTGAAGTTATCAATCAAAACAGTGTCGGGGAAAGTCAAAAGTGGTATGGTATAGGCATTTAGAGGGTCATTGGAGGAGTGCATAGAGGGGACAGGATGGGGAATTAGCATATCCTTAATATTGTAGTATCTTAAAGTGCCCTACTCTAAGTAAGCTAAGTTGTTGAAATGTTAGGATACTTGCTGATTCTCTTTGGTGTTTAATTACACTGAGGCAATGGGTACATTGTAGTCTAGGCAAATTGTATAATTTTTTTGATCCTCTTTCACATGAATGTTTTTCCTCACCTTTCATTCCTCTCTTTTACTTCACAGAAACGGTGTCAACCTCCAACAACAAAGATGGAAAAACCTTAGGTACAACATCAGAATTCATTCCTAACTTGTCACCGGAGCTGAAGAAACCACTGTCTGACGGGCAGCCATCATTGAAGAAAATAATACTTTCCCGAAAAAAGAGAAATGGACATCACGGATTTGATCCATTCTGTTGTGAAGTGATTTGTGATGATGGAACTTCAGTTAAATTATGTACATAGTAGAGTAATCGTGGACTGGACATCTCATCCATTCTCATATGTATTCTCAATGACAAATTCACTGATGCCCAGTTAAATGACTGCTGTTTATTAGAACATGAGAATCATTATTGGTATTCACAGGTTTCACTTGCTCTGTACTAATATATTCTCTCCAAAGGGAGGAAGTTAGATAGATGGAATAAGTTCTAGTAGTTGATAGTACAATGGGGAAATTATACTTAACATTAACTCACTGTATATTCCAAAATAGCTAGAAGAGAATTGTAATGATTCCAACACAAAAAAGATGAATGTTAGTTTGGATGGATATCCCAATTACCCTGATTTTATCATTAAACCTTATATACATGTATCAAAATATCACATGTACTACAAAAATGTGTACAACTATAATATGTGAATTAAAAACTTACTGGAAATAATGTTTTAAAGTTTTACACACACAAGCACATACGTTCACACACACTCACTCAGGTCTCTTTAGTTTTCCTCTTTTCACACTAGAAGAAATGTAAGAGATAAAGGATCTAACCATCTCTAACATCAGCACATAGCATGGAGGGAAAGCAGTGAAGGAATGAACTGGTGGGAGAGGAATTAGACATGTTCACCCCAGGGTAACCCCAGACACCTCTCTAGAACTTTGCCCAATTCATATCCTTCACCTGCCTCTCAGTACACTGCCTTTAGACCTTCAATCATTCTATAAAGTCCTCTTTTGTCCCTGGCATTATTCCACATCCCTTCATCAAAGTGGTGAATCGGCACAAATACTGGGCTTCCTCTGGCTACACATACCTCCTCCCTGTGTGTCTCTAAATTCTAAATCAAAGCACACATTTTATGCTCTGTCAGTCAGGTCCTACTAGTTGTGTTTGTTTGTTTTCAGGCTAACTGAAGCTGCTACTACCTCATTATCAGGTCCTATTAACTTACTTCAAGTAACATGATTTGAATAGCCCTCTCTGCCTGCCCACAAAGTGCTCTGAATCTAGTGTGGGACATGGAGAAGCAAAGGATAATAAGGGCAATGATATTTGTAGGTCATCATAGAGACTGTAATGATCCACAGGAATCAGGGTTGTGTTTAATGCCAACGTGGGAAGGAATGAATGCACAGGGAACAGTGTGGGTAAGAGGAGAGAGCAAAATTTCCCTAAGGAAACTGATGGTTGATCTGCATCTTGAAAGACATCTAAGCAGAAGAGAGTGCAAAAAGGAGACAGGGAGAAGCTCAGGAAAAAGCACAAAGGCCTAAAAGCACAGCACGTGTGGAAACAGTCAGAGTCAGTAGGGCAGGAGGTGGTGTGGAGAAAAGGAATTGTCAAGATCTGGTTGGAATGGAGACAGGAGAGAGGGTCTCAAATGATTCCACACAATGCAGCTATGGGGTTTAGGCTGCATCTTGGAGTAAGGAAGAACTGCTCATGATCATGATACGTCTCTCATAAAGAACTTTTTCCTACCAATACTGTGTTGAAGATGAAGAGGGATCATGGGAGTCACAGGGCAGAACTCATAGATTATACTGTACAGTCTGAACTGCACCACCTGGTTTGTCTAGGCTCCTCTAGATTGTTCTTTGAGAACAAAGGGGAGGAGCACATAAGGTGTATTTCTTGACGCTAGTGACGATCAATAAAAGATCCATATTTTGGGTCTCTACATTATTCATAATCAATGATTGAGTTTATTCTACATGACAATCATTGTTCTAGGACTTTAGGATTCAGGAGAGAAAAAAAAACAATTATGCTTTCATGGAGCTTCTACCTGGTTACTTAACTGACTCTGAACCTTCTCTTGGCACATGCATTCTATACATAATTCTATTCTTTTAGTAAAAATATAGGTATGAAAAGAGGATAATAGAGAAAGCTCCATAATTTTATCTGGTGTCTATCATTTAAATCTCTTAACCAGGAAATACCCAAAGATTGCTTCCAGGAGGATTTTTGGAAGATGGAAATATGTCTCATTCTTTGTCCCACTGTTTATAAGCCTGCATGACACCCTAAAGTGACAGCAGTACAGGCACCTAGAGTGGTTCCAAGGATGTATGAAGTCTTTCAGCTGCTTTAAGCAAGTACACAAACTGGTGGCTTAAGGCAATTGAAATACATTTTCTCCCAGTTCTGGAGGTCAGACATAGAAAGATGATGCACTTTTTCCATAACCTGTAGAATATAATCCTCACTGGCTTCTGGTGGTTTGCTGTCAATCTTCGGCATTCCTTGGCTTGCAGGTGCCAATCTTCAGCCTCCGCACTGTCCACACATAGTGTGCTCTCCCTTCATATGTACACATTGTTCTCTTATGAGTACACTAGACATTTTAATTTAAGGGTCCACGCAGGCTATGATGACTTCATCTTAACTACTTATATCTGCAACAATGATTTTTATAAGCATATTCTGATGGATTATGATCTTAGTCCATTTTCTGTTGCTAATAACAGAACACCTGAAATTGGGTAATTTATAAAGAAAATAAATTTATTTCTTACAATTAAGGCATATAGGAAGTGCCAGAGCATGTCCTGGCATCTCATGAGTACCTTCTTTCTGGTGGGAACTCTCTACTGGGTCTTGATGTGTTGCAGAGTATCACACAGCAAGAGTCCAGAGCATGCTAACATACTTGCTTAGGTCTCTCTTCCTCTTTTTACATAAGCTACCATTTCACTCCTCTGATAATCCACCAATCCTTTAATTCATGAAAGGGTTAATCCCCTCATGAGAGCAGACCTTTCATGATCCAATAACCACTTAAAGGCTCCAACTTTAATTCTGCCAAAATGGAGAGTAAGCTTCCAACACATGAAATTGTGGGACACATTCAAACCATGACAAATGTTGGTTATGACCACAGTATGTCTTTTATGGGTCCTTGTTGAACCAAAGATACCTGAGGGAACACAGCAATTTACCTCTCCATTCTCCCTCTACAAGTTATTTAGAAATAAACCGTTCCTCAGAGGACACAGAACACAAATATTTCTTCTAGTAAATATAAAATGGTACAGTGAAAATGAAAAACCATTTGACAGTTTTTTTTAAAAAAAAACAACTAAATATGAAAATACCTTATAATTCAAAAGTTTCACTCCTAGACCTTTACCAAATGTTCACACAAAATTATTTATATGAATGTCCATAATGATGTTGGATTTTTTTGTCAACACCTGGGCATTATGGAATGTCCATCATTATGTCTATAACATAACTATGAATGTTGCTTTATAGTAAAGAAACACTAGAAACACCCCAATGCCCTTCATATATGAAGATCTAACAAAGTCTGGTATATTCATATCATAGAACAATCTATTAAAATGAGCCAATTATTAATACATACAACAATCTGGACAAATTTCAAGAACACACATGTTCAGACAAGATCTCAGAAAGTTTTAAATCTTCACTTGGCATAGTCACTAGGGTATGTATAAGTAAGCTCCATAGCAAATCAATCTACAAAGACGAGGATAGGTATTTAAATGTACCAATTTTAATAAAAAATCAAAAGTTATACAAAGACACTGGAAATATGACACATCCAATTGTACAAAGGAATTTGATGAATCCCATCCCTGATGAAGCCTAGTCGTTAGATTCACTGCTAAAGATCTTTAAAACGACTGTCTTGTATATACTAAAAAAAAAGCCTAAGGAAATGTGGACAAACAACTAAAATTAGGAAACTGATAATGAACAAAACAAGTATATCAACAAATATAAAAATAATAGAAAGGAAACAAACAGAAATGCAGGAACTGAACATTATAGTAATGCATATAAAAATTCACAAGAGTGATTTCACAAAATATTCATAGAAGAATTAACAGAAACATTCTCAAACTCTTCTACAATTTTGAAGACATGGAATCAGTATCTAACTAAATTCTATGAAGTCACCATTAATGTCATACCAACCTCAGACAAAAACTGTTAAGAAAAAACTACAGCTCAATATCTGTTATGAATACCGATGCAAACACTAATATTCAAACAAGAGCACATTGAATTCGGTAGCATTTTAAGACTATTATATGTCAGGTTATGTAGAATTTATTCCTGAAAGCATGAAGGTTCAACATGAAAAAAAATCAATGTAAGATACCACATTTGTAAAATTAAGAGAAATAACTACCTAATTGACTTCATTTACAAAATAAAAATGGCAAAGCCAACAGCCTTTCATTAAAAAATTCAGTAATGTACAAACCAAATAAAATTTCTTCAACATAACAAAAGCATGAAAAACACACAGCCACCATCAAACTCAATGGCAAAATACTGAAATCTTTTCCTGTACATTAAAGGAGACCAGAATATTCATTTTTTCCCTTCTATTCAATAGTTTTGGAAGTTTTAGACAGAGTAATAAGGTTGAGAAAATTATAAAAACCATAAACATTAAAAAAGGAAAAGTAAAATGTTTTGGTTGCAGAAACATGATCTTATATGTAGAAAATCTTAAAGATTCAATGCAAAAAAATGTTAGTGTAATAAATGAACTCAGCAAAGATGCATAATACAAAAATCAACATGAAAAAATTAGTTACAGGTCACAGTCTGCTGGTCAGTCCCTCCAGTCTCAAACTACAGGTCTGCTCCAGAGCATGACCATCCCTACAGCTCCAGCTGGCAGGCCAGTTCACAAAGATTTGGAATCCAGTTATGTCTAGACTCTAGAACAGCCCCAGTGCTGCTGAGGCCCCAGGTGTTAGGCTTGCCCCAGGCTGCAGACCAGCAACTACAGATTTCAGATCTAGGCCAGCATCCATCAACCAAGGCACCAGTCTTTCCTCAGTTCCAGGCCCATTCCAGGTTCCAGAGTGGTCCCCATGGACACAAGCTCCAGAGAAACTAATATCCAGGTCAACCTCAGTGGGTTCTAGTGCTGGGTCAACCAGCATAGACTCAGGCTACAGAACCAACCCTGCAGACACAATCTCCAAGCAGATACCATGTTCTCATTACTCAGGCCTGTCCACAGACTCAAGTTCTAGGCCTGCCCATTCACTGACCTAAGCATCAAGTCGGCCCACATGCAGACTCCTGTTACAAGTATGCCCATGGACCTCCTCAGGTGGCCTGCTCAGAAACTCTGGATGGGCTGAATGATGAAGGGTTTTTCCTGCCAAGTGCAATCTGTAAAGATAGAAGGAAGTGCTTACTTTTTCAAATGTACATTCACCAACTAAAGGTCAGAAGGATCATGACTGATTTGGAAAATATGATACTACCAAAGGAACAAAATAAACCACGAGTAACCTACCCTATAGAAAGGGCTACCTATGAACTGCCTGTTTTCAAAACAGTCATCTTAAAGAAGCTCAATGAGATAAAAGAGAATACAGATAGATAACTTATCAAAATCAGGAAAATAATACATTAACTAAATGAGAAATTCGACAAAGATATAGGAACCATAGAAAGGTGGCAAACAGAATGCTGCTGCTGAAGAACACAAAACTAATGTGAAAAACTTCATAGAGAACTTTAACAGCAGACTCGATAAAGCAGAAGAAATAATGAGTGAGCTCAAAGATAGGTCGTTTGAAATTACACAATAAGAAGAGCAAAAAGTAAAAAGAAAGGGAAAAGGTGATGAAAATCTGTGAGACATATGGCACACCATCAAACAAACCAAAATATAAATTATGAAAGTCTTAAAAGGAGCAGAGAAAGAGAAGGGAGCACAAAGCATACTTAGAGATTTGATGATAGAAAACTTCCCTAATCTGGAAAGAGACATTAACATTCAGATCCATTTAGTACAGAGAACCCAAAATAGATCAAATATAAATATGAGATACATAAAAAAGAAAATTCTCAAAAGTCAAGAAGAAAGAGAGGATATTCAAACTGGCAAGAGAAAAACAACTGATCGTATACAAGGGAACATCCATTAGTTTAGCAGATTTCTTGGCAGAAAGCTTGTAGGACGAGAGAGTGGGATGATATATTCAAAGTGGTTAAAGAAAGAACGGTCGACCAAGGATACTATATGAGGCAAGCCAGTCCTTGAGAAATGAAGGCAAGATAAAGATTGTGCCACACAAACAATGCTGTGAGAATTCATCACACTAGACATGCTTTACAAAAAATGCTAAAGGAATTTCTACAACTTGTAGCAAAAGTACTCTAACTACGGATGACATGAAAACATGTAAAGGAAAGAATGTAATCAAATTCAGAATACTCTAATACTACAATAGTATTGCATAAGTTTTTAGACTCTAATATAAAAGTTAAAAGTCAAGACTGTTAAAAATTATAGTAGCTACAATAATAGTTAATGCATACAAGATACATAAAAGATTTAAATTGTGGCATTAATAGCATAAAATAGTAGCAGGGGAAGAGAAAATGAAGTGTAGAATTTTTGCATGCAGTTGAAGTTAAGTTGTATTCAGCTTAAAATAGATTGCTGTAACTATAAGATGGTGTATGTAAGCTTCATGGTGAAAAAAAAAAAAAAAAAAAAAAAAAAACCTGTAGTAGGAACACAAGAGACAAAGAGAAAGGAATCAAAACATACAACTACAAAAATTTCATCAAATCACACAGGAAGACAGCAGGAGAAGAAGAACAGAAAAACAGAACTGCAAAACTTTCAGAAAGCAATGAACAAATTGGTAATAGTAAGTCCTTACCTATTAATAATTACTTTTAATGTAAACACATTAAATTCTTCAATAAAAAGGTATACGGTGACTGAATGAATTTTTTAAAATTATACTTTAAGTTCTGTGATACATGTGCAGAAGGTGCAGGTTTGTTACATAGGTATACACGTGCCATGGTCCTGCACCCATCAACCCATCATCTACATTAGGTATTTCTCCTAATGCTATCCCTCCCATAGGCCCCCAGCCCCTGACAGCCCCCAGTGTGTGACATTCTCCTCCTTGTGTCCAGGTGTTCTCATTGTTCAACTCCCACTATGAGTGAGAACATGTGGTGATTGGTTTTCTTTTCCTGTGTTAGTTTGCTGAGAATGATGGTTTCCAGCTTCATCTATATCCCTGCAAAGGACATGAACTCATTCTTTTTTATGGCTGCATAGTATTCCATGGTGTATATGTGCCACATTTTCTTTATCCAGTCTATCATTGATGTGCATTTGGATTGGTTCCAAGTCTTTGCTATTGTGAATAGTGCTGCAGTAAACATACACGTGCATGTGTTTTTATAGTAGAATGATTTAGAATCCTTTTACCCAGTATGGGATTGCTGGGTCAAATGGTATTTCTAGTTCTAGATCCTTGAGGAATTGCCACACTGTTTTCCACAATGGTTGAACTTATGTACACTCCCACCAACAGTGTAAAAGCATTCCTATTTCTCCACATCCTCTCTAGCATCTGTTGTTTCCTGACTCTTTAATGATAGCCATTCTAACTGGCATGAGATGGTTTCTCATTGTGGTTTTGATTTGCATTTCTCTGATGCCCAGTGATGATGAGCTTTTTTTCATGTTTGTTGGCTACATAAATGTCTTCTTTTGAAAACTATCTGTTCATATGCTTCACCCACTTTTTGATGGGGTTGTGTGTTTTTTTCTTGTAAATTTGTTTAAGTTCCTTGTCGATTCTGGATATTAGAACTTTGTCAGATGGATAGATTGCAAAAATTTTCTCCATTCTCTAGGTTGCCTGTTCACTCTGATGATAGTTTCTTTTGCTGTGCAGAAGCTCTTTAGTTTAAATAGATCCCATAAAAATTAGGACCCAACTCTATGCTGCCTACAAGAGACTCCCTTTATATTTGGTGACACACATTGGCTGAAAATGAAGAGATAGTAAATAATATTTCATACAAATGGTAACCAAAAAAGAGCAGAGGTGGCTACACTTATATCAGACAAAACATACTCTAAGTTAACAACTGTCATAATTAAAAAATCATGAAATGTGAAGACAGAAGATGGCATAAAGGAGGCAGGACTAGCTTGCACCTCCCACTTGGATCGACAGAATAGTGTGTGGAGACTCACATTATAAACTTTTGCTCCAAAAACTACTGCAGGAACATACCAGAAAGCCAAGAGAATCTACAGATGCCTTGAAGGAACTGGATCACACCTGCAGGATTACACCAAAAATCTGTAAGTCTGCTTGCTTTTTCAGTGGGGAGGCTGGTGGTCTGGGTCAAGTTCTCAGCCCTGGTCACCGGCTGCTTGGAAACAGACTTGGTGCTGTTGTGCAGGTGGGGTGGGGGGTGGCACAGTGGGAGTGAGACTGGCTTTTAGGACTGTGGGCTGCATGGGAGTGAAGTGAGACCTGTGACTGCCAGCTTTCTCCCACTTCCCTGGCGACAGGTATGGCTCAGCAGAGGCAGCCATAATTCCAATTCCCCTGGAAATACAACTCCGTTGGACTGGGAACCATAACTCCATCTCCTACAGGAGCCACAGCAAGCCCCACCCAAGGAGAGACTAAGCTCAGACACACCCATCCTTGCTCCCACCTGGTGGTCTTTCTCTATCCACCCTGGTAGCCAAAGACAAAGGTCATAATCTCTTGGGAGCTCTATGGCCCTGTCAACCACCTGAGAACCCCGAATACTTAACTAGGTGTCCCTAGGGAAAGTTTGCATCCTCCCTACAGGATTGCAGCTGATGCGCTCTTGAAAGCACCACCTCTCGGCTGGAGGCAACCAACACAAAACCAGCACACTAAACAAAAACAAAGCCAAGGACTGACACAGATTCCACTTCACTCCCCTGCTACCTCTACCAGAGTAGGTGCTGGTATCCATAGCTGCAAAGACCTGAAAATGGATCACATCACAGGACTCTTTGCAGACATTCCCCAGTACCAGCCCAGAGCCCAGTAGCTCCACTGGGTGGCTATAGACCCAGAAGAACAAAAACAATCACCACAGTTCAGCTTTCAAGAAACCCCATTCCTAGGTGAAGGAGTAGAACACCACACCAACGGAGCAGAATGTGGGATAAAAGAATCTGAACAGCAGCCCTCAAATCTCAGATCTTCCCTCTGAAATAATCTGTTCAAATGAGAAGGAACCAGATAAACATTTCTGGTAATATGGGAAAACAAGATTCTTTAAAACCCCCAAAGGATCATCCCAGCTCACCAGCAATGGAACCAACCCAAGACAAAATCTCTGACTTGCCAGAAAAAGAATTCAGAAGGTCAAGTATTAAGCTAATCAGGAAGCCACCAGAGAAAGGAGAAGCCCAACTTAAAGAAGTCAAAAACTTAATACACGATATGAAAGGAAATTTCTTCAGCAAAATAGAGGGTATAAATAATAAATAATCACAACTTCTGGAAATAAAAGACACACTTAAAGAAATGAAAAATGCACTGGAAAGTCTCAGCAACAGAACCAAATGAGCAGAAGAAAGAACCTCAGAGCCTGAAGACAAGGCTTTTGAATGATCCCAATCTGTCAAAGACAAAGAAAACAGAATTTTAAAAATGAATAAAGTCTTCAAGAAGTTTGGGAGTATGTTAAATATCCAAACTTAAGAATAATTGGTGTTTCCAAGGAAGAAGAAAAATCTAAAAGTTTGGGAAACATATTTGAGGGAATAACCAAGGAAAACTTTCCTGGCCTCGCTAGAGATTTAGACATCCAAATACAAGAAGCTCGAAGAACAAATATGTAGAAATTAAACAACATGCTCCTGAAGAAAAATGGACCAAAGGAGAAATTAAAAGAAAAATTTTAAAATATCCTGAAACACATGATTATGGAGTACAACCTAACAAACTTAAGGAATGCAGCTAAAGCAATCTTAAGAGGGAAGTTTATAGCAATAAACACCATAAGAAGAATATGGATCACAAATAAGCAACCTAGTCTTTACATTTCAAGTAACCAGAACTCAACAATATGAGGAAAATTGAAAAATTCACAAATATGTGGAAATTAGACAACATCTTCCCAAACAACCATTAGGTCATGCAAGAAATCAAAAGAGAAGTAGAAAGTTAACTTGTGACAATTAAAAATAGAAACACAACATACCAAAACTTATGGGATGTAGCAAACACATCTCTAAAGAAAAGTTTATGGCATAGGCCTATGTCAAAAAAGAATGATACTAAAAAACAACGAAACTTTACTTCTAAAGAAACTAGAAAAAGAAGAACATAGTGAGCAGAAAGAAAAAGTATGAAAGATTACAACAGAAATAAATAAAATAAAGCTAGGACAATAGAAAAGATCAATAAAATTAAGATTTTTTGTGGTATAAATTTAAGGGATATATATGCAGTTTTGTTACATGGATATATTGCATACTGGTGAAGTCAGGGTTTTTAGTGTAACCATCACCTGAATAGTATGCATTATATCCATCAAGTAATTTCTCATCCTTCACCCCATCCCTCTCCAGCCTCCTACCCTTTTGTCTCCAGTGTCTATTATTCCATACTCTACGTCCATGTGTACCCATTGTTTAGCTCCCACTTATAAATGGTAACATGCAGTATTTGACTTTCAGTTTCTTAGTTGTTTCACTTAAGATAATGGCCTCCATTTCCATCCATGTTGCTGCAAAAGGCATGATGTCAATCTTTTTATGGCTGAATAGTATTCCGTTGTGTGTATATACCACATTTTCTTTATCCAATCATTTGCTGACAGACACCAAGATAGATTCCATATTTTTGCTATTGTAAGTAGTGCTACAATAAACATACAAGTGCAGGTATTTTTGGATATAGTAATCTATTTTCCTTTGGGTAGATATGCAATAGAGGGATTGCTGGATTGAATGGTAGTTCTATTTTCTGTTTTTTGAGAAATCTCCATACTGTTTTCCACAGAAGTTGTGTTAATTTACAATCCTACCAAAAGTGTATTAGCATTCTCTTTCCTCCACATACTTATAAATATGTTATTTTTTAAAAATTAACAATAGCCATTCTGACTTGTAAGACGATATCTCATTGTAGTTTTAAATGCATTTCTCAGGTGATTAGTGATGTTGAGCATTTTTTCATATGCTTGTTAGTCATTTATATGTCTTCTTTAGAAAAATACCCATTTCCTTCACTCACTTTTTAATGAGATTGTTTTTGTTGTTGTTGTTGTTGTTGAGTTATTTGAATTTCTTACAAGTTATGGGTATTAGTCTCCTGTTGGTTGCATGGTTTCCAAGTATTTTCTCCCATTATGAAGTTGTATGTTCACTTTGTTGATTATTTTCTATGCAGATGTTTTTTATTTTAGTTAAGTGTTATTTATTTTTGCTTTTGTTGCCTGTGCTTTTGAAGTTGTAGTCATGAATTCTCTGCCAAGACCAGTATACAGTGGAGCTTTCCCTAGATTTTCATCTAGTATTTTTATAGTTTCAGGCCTTACATTTATGTCTTTACTCCATCTTGAGAGTTTATTTTTATATGTAGTAAGAGATATGGTTCCAGTTTCTTTCTTTTGTATGTAGTAATCCAGTTCTCTCAGCACCATTTATTGAATAGACTGTCCTTTACCCAGTGTGTTTTTGTCACCTGTGTCAAAGCTCAGTTGACTATACATGTGTGTCTTTGTTTCAGGGTTTTCTGTTCTCTTCCTTTGGTCAATGTGTTTATTTTTATACCAGTACTATGCTGTTTTGGTTACTACAGCCTTGTAGTATAATTTGAAATCAGGGAATGTGATACCTCTAGCTTTGTTCTTTTTGCTTAGGATTGCTTTGGCTATTTGAATTCTTTTTTACTTCCCTATGAATTTTAGCATTGTTTTTACTAAGTCTGTGAAAAATGTCATGTGTATCTTGATAGAGATTGCATTGAATCTGTAGATTTCTTTGGGCAGTATGATCATTTTAGTGATATTAATTCTTCTGATTTGTGTCCTCTACAATTTCTTTCATCAGCATTTCGTAGTTTTCCTTGTAAGATTTTTACAGAAGAATCTTTAGAGGTTTCTAGGTATAAAATCATATCAGTGAACTGAGATAATTTGACTTTCTTTTTTTCTTTTTTTTAATTGTACTTTAAGTTCTAGGGTACATGTGCGCAATGTGCAGGTTTGTTACATAGGTACACATGTGCCATGTTGGTTTGCTGCACCCATTAACTCGTCATTTACATTAGGTATTTCTCCTAATGCTATCCCTCCCGCTGCCCCTCACCCCACGACAGGTCCTGGGGTGTGATGCTCCCTGCCCTGTGTCCATGTGTTCTCATTGTTCAATTCCCACCTATGAGTAAGAATATGAGGTGTCTGGTTTTCTGTCCTTGTGATAGATTGCTGAGAACGATGGTTTCCAGCTGCATCCATGTCCCTACAAAGGACATGAACTTATCCTATTTATGGCTGCATAGTACTCCATGGGTATATGTGCCACATTTTCTTAATCCAGTCTATCATTGATGAACATTTGGATTGGTTCCAAGACTTTGCTATTGTGAACAGTGCCGCAATAAACATACATGTGCATGTGTCTTTATAGCAGCATGACTTGTAATCCTTTGGGTATATCCCCAGTAATGGGATGGCTAGGTGAAATGGTGTTTCTAGTTCTAGATCCTTGAGAAATCACCACACTGTTCTCACAATGGATGAACTAATTTACACTCCCACCAACAGTGTAAAAACATTCCTATTTCTCTACATCCTCTCCAGCATCCATTGTTTCCTGCCTTTTTAATGATTGCCACCCTAACTGGTGTGAGATGATATTTCATTGTGGTTTTGATTTGCATTTCTCTGATGAGCAGTGATGATTAGCATTTTTTCACATGTCTGTTGGCTGCATAAATGTCTTATTTTGAGAAGTGTCTGTTCATATTCTTTGCCCACTTTTTGATGATGTTGTTTGGGTTTTTTTCTTGTAAATTTGTTTAAGTTCTTTGTAGATTCTGGATATTAGCCCTTTGTCTGATGGGTAGATTGCAAAAATGTTCCCCCATTCTGTAGGTTTCCTGTTCACTTTGATGGTAGTTTTTTTGCTGTGCAGAAGCTCTTTAGTTTAATTAGATTCCATTTTTCTATTTTGGATTTTGTTGCCATTGCTTTTGGTGTTTTAGTCATGAAGTCCCTGGCCATGCCTATGTCCTGAATGGTATTGCCTAGGTTTTCTTCTAGGGTTTTTATGGGTTTAGGTCTAACATTTAAGTCTTTAATGCATCTTGAATTAATTTTTGTATAAGGTGTAAGGAAGGGATCCAGTTTCAGGTTTCTACATATGGCTAGCCAGTTTTCCCAGCACCATTTATTAAATAGGGAATCCCTTCCCTATTTCTTGTTTTTGTCAGGTTTGTCAAAGATCAGATGGTTATAGATGTGAGGTGTTATTTCTGAGGGCTCTGCTCTGTTCCATTGGTCTATCTCTCTGTTTTGGTAGCAGTACCATGCTGTTTTGGTTACTGCAGCCTTGTAGTATAGCTTGAAGTCAGGTAGCGTGATGTCTCCAGCTTTGTTCTTTTGGCTTAGGATTGTCTTGGCAATGCGGGCTCTTTTTTGGCTCCATGTGAACTCTAAAGTAGTTTTTCCCAATTCTGTGAAGAAAGTCATTGGTAGCTTGATGGGGGTGGCATTGAATCTATAAATTACGTTGGGCAGTATGGCCATTTTCACAATATTGGTTCTTCCCATCCATGAGCATGGAATGTTATTCCATTTGTTTGTGTCCTCTTTTATTTCATTGAGCAATGGTTTGCAGTTCTCCTTGAAGAGGTCCTTCACATCCCTTGTAAATTGGATTCCTAGGTATTTTATTCTCTTTGTAGCAATTGTGAATGGGAGTTCACTCATGATTTGGCTCTCTGTCTGTTATTGGTGTATAGGAATGCTTGTGATTTTTGCACATTGATTTTGTATCCTGAGACTTTGCTGAAGTTGCTTATCAGCTTAAGGAGATTTTGGGCTGAGATGATGGGGTTTTCTAAATATACAATCATGTCATCTGCAAACAGGGAAAATTTGACTTTGTCTTTTCCTAATTGAATACACTTTATTTCTTTCTCTTCACTTCCTTTTTTTCTAATTTGGATGCCTTTTATTTCTGTCTCTCACTCAACTGATTGCTCTGGCTATTGCTCCAGTACTGTGCTGAATAGAAGTGGTGAAAGTGGGCATCCTTTTCTTGTTCCAGTTCTCAGGGAGATTGCTTTCAATTTTTCCCTGTTCAGTATGATGTTGGCTGTGGGTTTGTCATGAATGGGCTTTGTTAATTTGAGGTATGCTCCTTCTAAGCCTGGTTTATTGAGCTTTTATCATAGCTGTGGAATTTTATGGAATACTTTTTCTACATCTCTTGATATAATTTTTTTGTCTTTAAATCTGTTTATGTGATGAATCACATTTATTAATTTGCCTATGTTGAGCTATCCTTTTATGTCTGGAATAAAACTCACTTAATTATGGTAGATTTATCTTGTTGGTGTGCTATTAGACTTCATTTGCTAATATTTTGCTGACGACTTCTGCATCTGTGTGAACCACAGATATTGGTCTGTAGTTTCCTTTTTTAATGTGCTTTTGTCTGGCTTTGATAACAGGGTAACACTAGCTTTATAGAGTGAGTTAGGAAGGATACCTTCCTGTGCGATTTTTTAAAAACTGTTTCAGGATGATTGGTACCAGTTCTTTTTTGTATGTTTGGTAGAATTTGGCTGTGAATTCATCTGGTCCTGGGCTTTTTTGTTGCTGAAAGATTATTTTTTTAATTGCTGATCCAATCTCACTACTTGTTTTTTTTGTTTTGTTTCGTTTTGTTTTTTTTTCAGGATTTCTATTTCTCCCTGGTGCAATTTTGGAAGGTTGTATATTTTGAGGAATTGATTCATATCCTCTAGGTTTTCCAGTTTGTGAGTATAAAGATGTTCACAGTAGTCTCTGCTGATGTTTTTAATTTTTCTCTTATCAGTTGTAATGTCTCCTTTTTCATTTCTGGTTGTGTTTTTAGGGTATTTTCTCTTCTTTTCTTGGTTAATCTAGCCAAGACTAATTTATCTTTCAAATAACAAACTTTTCATTTTGTTGAACATTTGTCCCAATTATATTTAGTTCTGATCTTTGTTATTTCTTTTCTTCTGCTAGCTTGGGTTTTTTTTTTTTTTCCTTGTTTTTCTAGTTCCTTGAGGCGTAGTGTTTAGGTCGTTAATTTATTATTTTTCTACTTTTTAAATGTAAGCATGAAGTGCTGTAAACTTCCCTCTTAACACCACTTTTGCTGTGGCCCAGAGTTTTTTGTATGCTGTATTTCCATTTTCATTCATTTCAAAAATTTTGTAAAATTTCAATTTTAATTGCACTATTGACTCAAAGATTATTCAAGAGAGTGTTGATAATTTCCATGTATTTGTGTAATTTTGAGAATTGTACTCAGTATTGGTTTCTAGTTTTATTCCGTTTCATTCCATTGTGGCCCGAGAAGATACTTGACACTTGATATGATTCAAAATTTTAAAAACCTATTGAGTCTTGTTTTGTGACCTAACATATGGTCTGTCTTGGAAAATGTTCTATGTGAATGAACTAGATAAACTTAACTGCCTAACTAAGCAGTCTCTTCGTTAATCCATTACAGCTGAATTTCTATAATACCCAGTATTTTTGCCATAGGCCCTAAGTGCAGCAGCTTCACATATACTTTTCTGCTTAGCCATTTCTATTTTTTAGCATAACTTTCACAAGAGAATTTAAAGTCTGCTGTGTAACTATAGCCTTTACAGTAGAATCTGTTATAGAACCTATTATGAGGGATACATCTCTAATCATTGCCTCTTTTATTACAAACCATGGAAAAGACCTAACAAATGATGCCCTTCTGTTATAGAAGAGTGAAGGCCTCCTGGCAATGTTCTCTTTAACTCATGATGTGGGTTAAGAAAAGCGAATCAGTGTTCTGTTTCTGACTGATTATAAGGCAACATATGTACCATTACACTTTCTCACCTATATTGGGTCTTCATATTTTACCTATACATGGTTATCCATGTATAAGGCTGTCTGAAAAATCCTTCACAAATGAAAGTATACCATGTAAGTGTACACAACAGATCCCCTTTTCATTTCTATTGTTCATAGAGGCATAAAGAAGAAAAATATTCAAAGACATGAGTCTCCTGATAGTAGAAGTCTTGATCTGTGATCTTGGGAAAAGCTGTTCACATCAAGGATGCCATCTTCTTCTGGGGAGAGACTTCCCTGTTTAGCTTTACCTTAAGTGTTCCAATGAGTGTATAGTTTCAAAAGTGTGGAGGAACACTTCTCAATTGTGAGATTATGAACCCAAAGTTCAAGGTTCCAAAATTTTGCTGTAGTGTGGATGGCAAGGACAATCTTTCTCTGATGTTCTCAGAAGATCCAGTCTCTGGGTTCTAGATTGTGAAGAGGTTGATTGTCCTCAGGGAACCATAAAAAGCTTTCTTTACAGGGTGAAAATACACTGTGTCATATGTCATAATAACTTAGTGTTATAACATCAGCCCTCTTGCATGGGAGAGCAATTATACATTCAGAAAACTTACATTGAAAATAACAATTGAGTGAAATCCCTTTATAAAATGTGTAAGTGGCCCATCAGGTGACCAAATGTACCCAAAGCTTTGATTGTTTTCCCAGGAATATGGGATCAAACATTGGTTATAAACTATTTTAGCAATGTATAAGTCACCACACCAATATATTCAATTTGGATCATTTTATCGTTTCCATGATGAGTCATGGAATACAGAACTATTAATAACAAAAGCTTTAAGGACTCATGAAGTACAAGGTGGCTATCCTGGTTCTCCATGAGACCATACTTAATTAATATTAGACTTATATCCTCTTGAATACCAGTTGTTTCTTTAAATTAGGTGCATAGCATTGATAACAGATGGGTTAGCATAGGTAATTTAACTTAGACCATGGAGTTCATTCAAATTGTATATCTAAACAATTTCAGTATCAGCTGATTTAGCATGAAAATATGGCAACGTATTTTCTAGGTATTTAATTAATTTTTGTTCCTACTTGGGTTAGCAGTTTTATAACACAGTCATTCTTTTCATTAAAATTCCAGGAATTCCTACCCAGTTCAAATGATATCATTCTAAAGTTATTAGAAATCTGTATTCAACAGTGCTTTTTAGTGTACTTTCCATCCTTTCATGAACCTCCTAAAAGACACCATATTCTAGGATTTTGCATGCTTGTGAAGTTTTTAGAAACTGCATCAGCAATAAGCAAATAACAGTAGAAATTACTTTAAGTAGTTATAGTTAAAAACACAAGGAAATTTGGTTATTTCTGTGGTCTACAATAACTCAATAACTGTAATTATGATTGATAGCATATACTCAGACATATTAGAATTTTAGAAATCCCATACAATTTTGGAACATACATTAATATCATTCGCTAAAATATAACAGGAAGAAGATTAAAATATTTTTGACAATGCTTCCCATGTAACTAAACATATCAAATAATTCTGTTTACGTCTCTTTTGGTTGCTTTAGGGGGCCTCTGTAGCATGTCCAAGTTAGAGGTCAGAAAAGATAATTTTGAAGCTGAAATTTGATTCTGGAAAGCCTATCAAATAGGTTAAGGGTTTAAAACACTTGACATTATGAAACAGAATTCCAAGTTACCATAGTCATTCATTTAGCAAAAATGATTACTCAAAAATTTTCTAAATGGCAAAAACCTTTACTCATTGATAGAGAGAAGACTTAGATTTCCAAACAATCTGTCTCTTGTCTTTCCCTTGTTTTTTATGGCAGTTTATTCAAAAGGCAAGCAAAAATATTTCATTATCTTTTAATATTACATAAATATCTTGTTCAAGAGGAAAAGCCAAATTTCACCCTTGTATTAGCACACTATTAATTCAATCCCAATTTTTAATAAAACCTTATGGACAAATCTTTCCAATCTTAATCAGTTTGGCCATAAGGTGAGATTCTCATAAACCTTTTATAACCCTTTACAAATCTTTGTTAAAGAGCAGATCAGTGCTTTAAGAAACTGGTTTGTGCTTTTATTTCAATGTTCACCTTACAGAAAACCCAGAAAAATACCCCTTTAAATTTGTCAATATGTTCACACACATAATTATTTTTTTAAAGATTAGTTTTTCACAGACCTTCCACAACTTACTTAAACCTTCAGCTTTACCCTAACTTAAAACAATCCTTTAACTTTCTAAACTTAGGCAAGAAATCCACATTCCCATGCATTTTTATAATCTTTTACCAAAAACACATTTCACTTTCTTTACACACTTTGCATGTAAAACTGTTTCTATTTCCCAAAGATTACTTTAGTCACATGAACTAAAAGGCATTATACTTTTAACTTTTCTGACAAAATAGTTGATTTAATCTCTTATCATTATTAAACCAATTAATAAAATCTCTTTTGTATATAAATATTACACACACAACACATATATAACTACACAGACAGAGAGAAGATCCAGTAGTTATCAGATTTTTCATTTGCCAGTTTTTAAGTTCTTTTACATTGGATTACTGGGTTTAGTCTAGAGTCCTTGAAAGAACAGGGCCAGGAAAGCATGTATTTTCTAGGACCTAATAGAATAAGCAGGCACAGCTGGAAGGTAAAACAGATCCCCAAAATTACGGGTCCTATTTTTATACTAGATGTTGGATCTCCACAACCCCCCCCCCAAAAAAAAAAAACAGAGCCTTAGATTTTGAGGGGATCTATCCATTTCAAATTCCTGGGGTTCCATGAGGAAAATAGGATTTTTTTCCAAAAAGGGGTCTCTGGCACCTCCTCTTTTCCCCAAGGAGTTCTAGGCTGCTAGAACTTGAATATTCACTTTTAATTAAGCTGACTTTTAACTATAGTGTTCTTTTTAAAAAGTCCTTTTAAATCTCTTGTTATCCAACCTTGGCTAGGCCAAATGGCCAATATTTGCTCAGAGAAAGAAAAATTTAAGATGGCTCATGGAGGGGAGGATAATCAACAAATGGTGTAAAGGTCACACAGATATCAAATCAGAAAGTACTCATGCCCTAATCTGGGACTTGAACCCTGAACCCAGGAAGCCATTGTGAAAAGAGAAAGCATGGCCAGATGGTTACAAGGTTGAACTCCCGAGGACATGACTGACCAGTTTGCTGGGCTGTCTTGAAGAGCAGGCTTATGGGGTCCTAGGCATGCATGTTACCCCCTGGTACCCCTCTTTATGACAGAACAATACAGAAAGACATACAAGGCACACCAGATTCACTACAGCTTAAGAGCAGTCTCAGAATTTTTTTGTATTAATCAAAACTTTAGAGGAGATAAACAGTGACTTTTACCATTCAATTACTCAGTTTGCACAGAGAGAGACAGAGGCCAGAGTCTGACTGATAAGAAATTCTTATCCTTTTGCTGGAATGCCAGGCTTCTGGCTTCCCATTCCCTGAGTGGCCCTTGTGACCCTGCTTGCCACACTATAGCGCTGGGGGCCAAGCTGAGTCATAAAAAAAATCATCTTTTTTGTTTTATTTTGTGGAACCACTGGCAAAGCCCTGTCAATTTTGCAAGTTTCCACCCAAGGGGTTGCAAGGGGTAACCCAATTAACATTTTTCATTCTGGCCAGAGCAAAATACACATGACAAAACATAGACCTTAGCCACTCTGCTTAGCACTAAATATTGAAATTGCAAGGCTCAAACTTGCCCTGGGTTGGGCCCTGTCATCTTTAATCCATTTTTAGCCATAAGGGACTTTACTCAGGGGAGGGCCTCTAACCCAATCCCATCCTTTCCTCTGGTAAAATGTACCTCATTACGTATCCAAAGTCAGCCAATTGGTGCTGCAGTCTATTTCCTTTGGATTAGGGTAGTAATTAAGCTGAAAGATTAGCAGACTTAATTTTGGGGAGCCCTCATTTTTAAATGCACTTCAATGTGTTGTGTTTTATTTAGAACATTCTGCTGTAAGTAACCTTTAGCAAAGTTTTGCTATTTCTGTAAGACTTCACTGCTTCTCTGCCAAATGTGTAAACCGAAGGAACTCAGTTTTTCAGAAATTAAGGATCCCATTTTTATCTAAAATATTGGCTTTGTTCTCAGGTTTCCTTGATTAACTTAGCCAAAGATTTTTTTCCCTACCTAAGCATGCAAGAAAAATGAAACAAAGAGGATAGAACACAAAAATTCCTGCGAATTTTTAAAAGCCAAAATTTACACCTCTACTATATGATCATTTGCTACCAGTTTCTTTCTCACAGAGTCAGATGTAAGAGGCCTCTAACTGGATCCAAGACAATTAATTACCACATCAAATCCATTCCTGGACCCATTCCAGTTTCTGTTGTGACTTCCAAACCCAGTTTGGATCAGAAATTTGCTCAAAGAAACTCAGAGGGCTCAAAACACAAATCTGTGAAGCTCTGAAATCCAAGAGAGAACTTACTCATGATTGCCAGCTGCTCTGAGATCAACGGACACAAGTGAGTCCTGAAGGTATCTTGCTTGTTCACTCAGCACTCCTGAGGGTTGTTAGAAGCTCTACTCCGGACCTCACTTCTGACACCATCTGGAAAAAGAAAAACTTCAGCTGAATTAAATTTAAAGGAGTTTGAGCAATGAATAACTCACAAATTGGGCAGCTCCCAGAATCACAGCAGATTTAAAGAGCCTCCAGCAGTGCCTCGTGGTGAAAAAAATTTATACACAAAATTAGTAAAGTGACGTACAGAAATCAGAAGTGAGGTACAGAAACAGCTGGATGGGTTACAGCTTGGCATTTGCCTTATTTGAACACAGTTTGAACACTCAGCAGTGTATGACTGGTTGAAGTATGGCTGCTGGGACTGGTCAAGAGTCAGTGACACTCCTAAGTTAGGTTTTCAATCTTGCCTACCTATTAAGTTAGGTAATAACTTACTCAAATATAGAAGTACAGAGTCCTTCTCAGACCATCAAACTAAATATAGTTTGCTTTTACAATGCTCTGGTGTTGGGTGCATACATATTTAGGATGGTTATATCTTCTTGTTGAATTGACTCCTCTATCATTATATAATTATTTTCTTTGTCTTTTTTTTTTTTTTTTTTTACTGTTTTGATATAAAATCTGCTTGATCTAATGTAAATATAACTACTCCTACTTGCTTTTGCTTTCTGTTTGTGTGAAGTATCTTTTACCATTCCTTTACCTTTGACATGTAAGTGTCTTTACCAGTAAGGTCAGTTTCTTGTAAGGAGAATATAGTTGTTTCATATTTTTAAATCCATTTTACCAGTCTATATCTTTTATTTACATTAATTTACTTACGAATATTATTTACATTTACTTTATTTACATTCAAGGTTATTATTGGTATTTGAGGTTTTATTCCTTCATAATGTCCATTGTTATCTAATTGTTTTGTAGATTTTTTTCCTTTTCGCCTTCGTATCTGTTTGTAGTTTAGTAGAGTTCTTTCAAGTTACCATTTGATTTCTTTCTCTTCCTCCTTTGTGTAATTGTTTTGTAAGACCTATGAGTTTTTACTTTCATGTGTTTTATGATGGTGAATAATGAACTTTCATTTCTATGTTTAGAACTCCTTTGAGCATTTCTGGTCTGCTGGTGAATTCCATCAGTGTTTGCTTATCTGGGAAGTACTTTATTTCTTCTTCATTTATGAAGCTTATTTTGGCAGGACATAAAATTCATAACTGACATGTTTTTCTTTAAGCACTATGAAAATCCCGATCTCTTCTGGCTTGTAAGTTTTCTGCTAAGAAGTCCACTGTCAGTTTGATGGGGTTTTCTTTTTAGGTGACTAGATGCTTTCTCTCACTGATTTTAGAATTTTTTTCTTCATATTGACTTTAGACAGTCTGATGAATATATGTTATAACGTCTATCTTGCAATGTATATTTTTCTGGTGTTCTTTTGGCCTCTTGTACCTGGATGTCTAAATCTTTTGCTAGACTAGGCAAGTTTTTGTCAATTATTTTCCAAACAGGTTTTCTAAACATTTTGCTTTATCTTCTCCCTCAGGCATACCAGTGATTGGTAGGTTTGGTCACTTCATGTGGTCTCATTGATTGATTTTCTGATTTCTTTTTATTGGTTTTCAGATTTCTTCTGGATCTCATTGAGATTCTTTAAAAATAAGTTTTGCATTATTTACCTGGCATTTTGAATATTCCATTTTGGTTAGGATTCATTGCTAGATAATTACTATGTTCCTTTGAGGGTGTCAAGATACTCTGCTTTTTCATATTTTCAGTATTATTATGCTGATTTCTTCACATCTAGAGAAACAGTCACTTCTTCTTATATGTGAAGTTACTTTCATTAGAGTAGGGCTTTTTTTTCACTTGAGTATGTGACTATGATGTTCGTTAAGTAGTGCCATTTGGCTTTGCTTCTGGACCTGTCTAGTGGTAAAGACTGTACGATTTACTTGCTTACAGACAGCTTTGATGTGGTGACCTCAAATGCTGGTTGTAATAGTAATGTACTGAGCAGGTGAGCAGGCTCACAGCCTCCTGGGTAGCCAGGGTAGCATGAGTGATGGTAGTAGCAGAGGTTGCAAGATGCTCGTCTCCTTCCCAAGCACTATGCATTTGTGTCAGTCTTTCAGGAAATATCCCAAGTGACTGAGCCTAAATTTTAAAAGCGCAAAGTAGCTATTTGCTGAATAGAGGTCCCACACACACTGCAAGTTCCCGCGAAACTTGCACTTTTTAAACTTCAGGACTTTCAGAGCTCACCTGAACCAACCAGACCTCAGCTGCCTCAACCAATCAGGGCTTAGCTGTATCAACCAATCAGAACTCGACTATTTTGACCAATCAGAACTAAGCATTTGGGACACGTAGTGTCAGGACCTCCTGAGGCTGTGTCATGGGGAGGTCCTTAACCTTGGCAAAATAAGCTTTCTAAATTGACTGAGATCAATCTCAGATATTTGGGCTCACATTTTTGTAACCACAAAGAGATTCTGAGTGGAGGTGCCCTTGACCTTTGACAAATCTCCTATGAGTGCTTAGTACCAGCTTAAGCTATCTTTATGGCTCAAAGCAACAGGAAAACTTGCTGATGCCTGGGAGTTCTCCCTCCAGAGAATCCCTGAACTCCCCAAATTTGGTCGAGATCTAAGGTTATTTTGCTGTACAATTCCCTTTTTGGAGTTTTACTTGCCTCCAACAAGAAAGGTGAGTTTTCCTGCTTCCATGACGATGGAAAGCAGGTAACTCCTTTCTGGAGTTTGCGCACGCTTCCAACAAGGAAGGCAAGTTTGAGATTTCTCCTGTTTCTAGGATGGTAGAGAGCAGTCTTTAGTCTGAGACCCACTCCTGGAAAACCAAAGTCAAGGTATTTGGAAGACCAGAGATGCAAATTTCCCTCATTTGGCATCTCACTGGGCCTGACTTGTTGATTTCAAATGTCCTGCTGGTAAGACTATGCAAGCACCCTCCCTCTAGGCCCAGGGATTGTTGTGGAAGAAGTGGGCATGTGAGATTGTAAGGGCCTGTTTTGAAGGATAGAATTAGGTCAGATCAGAGCCTCCAAATCAAGGAAGGGTACAAAAATGCCTAAACAACAAATAAAACAAAGGACTTTTTCTTTCAAGCTATGATATGTCACCTTTGCATCCACCCAACCATAAAGAATTTCCTGCTTCCCTGTATAATTAAAAGAAAACAATTACTGGTAGGATAAAGATACCTAATGACAAAGCCTTCTGTGTGTAATACTCCCAGTTATAAGTTGTGCAGATAGATATATATTTAAAAAGTTTTTTCAGAACAATGCTTGTGTTTTGCATAGCTAATTGCTATAAGTTTGTAATTAAAACCAAGATTGTAGTAGCTCAACACATAGAAGTTAAAAACAACTAAGTTCTATAACCTCACTTTTGGCTTTTTGTTGGCTTTCTACTTAAACAAATAATAATAATTTAAAGGGAAATGAATGCCTGCCCATGTCCATTCCTATTTGGACTAGAACAATTAATTGGACTCTAAGTCCCTCTGCCACAGGGAGTCCCACTGAGGGACAGGATAGACCCGGGGCAGGCAGCCATGCCACCCCAGCAATGCTGTGGGACAACATTAAAATTTGGTGGCCATTGATGTTGCCTCTGGCAAATCTTGGCCAGAAGGGAAAGAATGTAAAACAAAAATAAAATTTGAAGCCTCCCACCCATCACAACCGTCTGAATGGACTGCCTCCTTGTCCAGGGCACTCTAAAATTTAACCTGAAAGACTGGTTCAGGCCTTGAAGGCAAGTGAGGTTTGGACATGCTTTCACTATACCCCATCCAGCATTAACATCAATCATCAACACAAATCTTATGTCTGATAAACAATTACAGTCTTCTCTCTAAAGCCTACTACTTGGAGGCTTCATTTGCATGACAAAATCTAGGTCTCCACAACCTCTTATCATAATCCAGACATTCCTTCCTACTGATAATAACTCAACCAATTGCCAATCAGAATATGTTTAAATCTACCTATGACCTGGAAGCCCCTGTCACCCCCTCACACCACTTCAAGTTGTCCTACCTTCCAGATGGAACCAATGTAAATCTTACGTGTATTGATAGACGTATTATGTCTCCCTAAAATGTATAAAAGCAAACCGTACCACGACTACCTTGGGCGCATGTTGTCAGAACCTCCTGAGGCTGTGTCATGGGTGCATCTTTAACTTTGGCAAAATAAACTTTCTAAATTGGAAAAAAAAAAAAAGAATAAGCACATTTGAATCATTCATTTGCATAAACAGACTTGATTAGAAACCTCAATGAGAACTTTTGCTATAAAACCCTAAACCTCTCTTTGTTCTCTGGAATGACCTTTCATTTTGTATGGGAGGCTGAGTCTTCCCAGGCTGCAATCTGTTTACTAGAATAAAGTGTCTTTCCTCCCTTTCTTTGCCAAACAACTTTTGTTTACATTTCTGATAGTTCTGAATTAAAAACTGAGTTATTTAACAATGGTGTTCCATCCATATTATGGAATAGTTGTTAGCAACAAGAAGCCACTAAATATAATACACCAAACAACTAAGGAGAATCACCACAGAGTTAGGCTAAGTGAAAAAATAGCCACTCCTAAAAGGTTACATTATGTATGATTGCTTTATAAAACATTTTGAAAGCACAAAATTTAGAATGGGAGAACCATTTTGCCATGGGTTGAGGCAAGGGGGTGAAAAGTGGAAGGGAAGAGTGTGTGATTGTGAGGAATCTTGTGGTATCGGAATGCTTTTATGTTTTGCTTATATCACTGTCAATATTCTAGTTCTGATACTGTAATATAGTTTCGCAAGATGTTACCATTGAAAAAAAGTAGATACAGTGTAGACAGGATCTCTCTCCATTATTTCAGACCTTCACATGTGTGATTCTACATTATCTCAAAATTTAAAAATTAATGTGAAAAGTTGATCAAAGCCTTAAGAGTCATAGATATTAGGTTAGGTGTGAGTTGATTGATGTTGACAATAAATAAAAAGTAGCTATTCTAGAAGATATGAGAAAGTTGGGGAGAATCTGGTTATCACATGTAAAAGAGAAACAGATTCAGTCTTGAGGATATATAACTGAAGTGCTCTAAAGTATGCCTAAGACTGTTGCAAGAAACTGATATATATATATAAGCTTAATTTATTTGCATATATAAGCCCAATTACCATGACTCTCAATGATGAAGGACTGAAGCCTCAGGTCAGCAACAGGGCAAGAATGTTCACTTCTATTTGGCAGAGTAGTGGAAGATTTTGCCAGACCAATCAGATAAGAAAAAGAGAAAAAAAAAGCATAAAAATTGAAAAGGAAGAAATATATATTCTCTGTTTGCAGATGATATGATTATATATGTAGAAAAACCTAAAGATCTGAAAACAATTATTAGAACTGATGAACAAGTTCCATAAAAAGACAAGATACAAAAAAAGATACATGTAAACATTGGTTGCCAATGAACATCAAAAAATGAAATTACAAAAAAAATTCCATTTTCAATAGCATCAAAAATAATAAAATATTTGGTAGTATATTAAGGTATTTTTTAAAAAATGGAAACACCTATTTTATTTATAGGTTTCCTGGATTAGTAGACTTGACATTGTTAAGATGTGAATACTACCCAAAGGGGTACACAGGTTCACTATAACATCCGTGAAAGTCCCAATTAGTTTCTTTCTTTCTTTTTTTTTTTTTTTTTTTTGCAGAAATAGAAGATCCTTCCTAATATTAATATGGAATCTCAAGGTTTCCTAAATAACCAAAACTGTCTTTTAAAAAAAGAGCAAAATTGGAGCTCACACTTCCTGATTTTAAAACTTTTTACAAAGCTACAGTCGTCAAAAGATTGGGGTACTGACATAAGAAGAGTCATATAGACCAGGATCTAAAACTAGAAATACCATTTGACCCAGACATCCCATTACTGGGTATATACCCAAAGGATTATAAATCATGCTGCTATAATTGAATAGAGAGAACAGGAGAACAGAAACAAATCTCTGGTATTTGGTTAAATGATATTTGACAAAAGCATCAAGATAATTTCTAAGGGTAAAGAACAGTCTTTTCAACAAATGGTGCTGGAAAAGCTGGATATCCATATGAAAAAGAACTTGAACCCCCATCTCATACCATATACAATATTTAACCCAAAATGTAGGAAACACTAAATATAAGAAATAAAAATAAAATTTAAAAAAAATCCATAGGGGAAAATTCTCTTGACATTGGATTTGGCAAAGATTTCATGGATATGACACCAAAAAAGTCATCATAAATATTCAACTTCATCAAAATTGAGAACTTTTGTGCATCAGAGGACACTACCAAGAAACTGAAATAAAAACTCACAAAATTAGAGGAAATGATTACAAATAATGTACCAGATAAGGGTTTAATATCCAGAACACATAAAATAGAAAACAATTTTTAGAAGGGATTTTTGCATGCTTTGAAGAGGCACCTAGAAATTCACTTTATATATTCAATTACATTGAAGAACAGCATTACACATGGACTGTTTCCCAAATTCTGTCACCCATAAAAATACCTTCTAAAGATCACTTTTGAGAAGCCTCTGCCAGAAACTGTCTTGTTGAAAACTCAGGTAAGTCACTGACTCTGACCATGCTGAAGCCCTAGACAGTTATTATTAGAAAAGTTACAAACTTTCAACATTTGACAGATGATGACCAGGCCATCCTCAAATTTATGAGGGACATAGATCATATTTCTTATTGGGAATTAAAATAATTTATTAGTTTATTTCAAGTAAGCCCTTGAGCTTATATGAGTGAAAAAGATCTGGTCTGAATAGATTTTTTTCCTGAAGAAGTCAGGATTATAAACAAGGGTCCTATTTGAATGCAAAATGTATCCATACTGTGAGAGACATCTAATCGGTCTATTGCCCCAAAACTGTGCTCATTTGTTTAAAACTTTAAAATGTGAACAACCCCATCAAAAAGTGGGCAAAGGATATGAACAGACACTTCTCAAAACAAGACATTTATGCAGCCAACGGACACATGAAAAAATGCTTATCATCCCGGGCCATCAGAGAAATGCAAATCAAAACCACAGTGAGATACCATCTCACGCCAGTTAGAATGGCAATCATTAAAAAGTCAGGAAACAACAGGTGCTGGAAAGGATATGGAGAAATAGGAACACTTTTACACTGTTGGTGGGACTGTAAACTAGTTCAACCATTGTGGAATAAAGTGAGGTGATTCCTCAAGGATCTAAAACTAGAAATACCATTTGACCCAGACATCCCATTACTGGGTATATACCCAAAGGATTATAAATCATGCTGCTATAAAGACACATGCACACTTATGTTTATTGCAGCACTATTCACAATAGCAAAGACTTGCAAGCAACCCAAATGCCCATCAATGATAGACTGGATTAAGAAAATGTGGCATATATACAGCATGGAATACTATGCAGCCATAAATAGGATAAGTTCATGTCCTTCGTAGGGACATGGATGAAGCTGGAAACCATCATTCTGAGCAAACGATCGCAAGGACAGAAAAACCAAACACCGTATGTTCTCACTTCATAGATGGGAATTGAACAATGAGAACACTTGAAAACAGGGTGGGGAACATCACACACTGGGGCCTGTCATGGGGTGGGGAAAGGGGGGAGGGATAGCATTAGGAGAGATACCTAACATAAATGACAAGTTAATGGGTGCAGCACACCAACATGGCACATGTATACACATGTAACAAACCTGCACGTTGTGCACATGTACCCTAAAACTTAAAGCATAATTTTAAAAAACTTTAAAATGTGATGAAACTCCCTCTTCACAAATTGTAACATACATAGTATACAAAAATTGGTCATAAAGATATAAAATTTTGTGCATGAACATGTGATAACAAAATGTTCTCTCTGGAACTGTTGAATTCTAGTGCTTTCTCCTTGCCTTTCTGGGGTGTGTGTGTGTGTGTGTGTGTGTGGAGGGGTGGTATCCCGACTCTAGAGACAGTAATTATAATTTCAAATTAAGTAACAGTTGATCACCCGGGGGAGCTCAAAGAAAGAAATTTGTGGAAAGATACAGTCTGATTTCTTCCAAGTGTAAAAAGACCTCCATGGGTGCTCTCCCAAGACTTAACAGTCAACCCTATAGGGTCCCTGTGTTTTCTCATCCTTTCAGGATCATTGGAGGGCAGATGTAAGCACATACCTTTGAAGAAAGTTCCTTGTAAACTTCAAACATTATTACACAAGCCTAAAGTGACGTTACTGGGGCTTTAATAATGTTCACAGTATCTAGTTTAAACATCACCAGTTGTCTTTCTCTAATGAACTGATCTACCCACTCATCAAAATACTATGGATAGCTACACAAGACAATATAGAAATCGATCTAATATCTTTTAATGTTTTGAAGAAGAAATACAAATAAATGTGGGGGAAGTTAGGATAAATATTAAAAGCTTATATGCCAAATGTTAACTAAGATAATCTTTAGCCAATGAGCTTACAGGTCAGTTTTGTTTTTATTTCACCTAAGCAAAAGACATTAAAAATTACCATTATTTTAGTAGGCGTAAAAATAGTAGTAGAGAAGGAAAGTTAAGAAAAAGAAGTAGAAAAACCAAATTCAAAACAAGCAAAGTGCAGAAGCACATTGGGAGCAAAGAAGGATATGGGAGTGTGGGTAGGGCAAGTAGGGAGACTAAATAAGAACTGAGGTAGAAAGTTCCTTGCAGGTGGGTGGGAAAGGGGTGGAGCTGACACCATTGCTACAGGAGCTGAATAATAGCCTTGTGGAAATAAATGCCTGGTGAAGGCATGCAGAAAGCAGTCTGGAGATCAGAAGAGACACACCAGCACAGTCTGGTAGTCTACAGTATCAAGTCTCTAGAGAAAGGCTGAAACACCCAGAACAAGAGAGACCAGGTCCAGGATGCCCAGTCTGTTCTGGTCCCATCTGCCAGCAATCTGGCTGCTGCTGAGCCAACTCCTTAGAGAAAGCCTAGCAGCAGAGCTGAAGGGATGTGGTCCCCAGTTCGGAAACAGCTTGCTGTCATTTTGTGACAAGACCAAAAAGAAAATCTCTAACACCCAGAAGAATGGCTGCTGGAATCTGAACTACCCACAGGTAAGAGCCCAGGGCTGCTGAAAAATCAGAATGCGGCCCCCAAAAAAGCTGGTTCCAGATCTCATCGACTGCCTATAGTCAACTCAGACTCTACCACCGGTGAGTGCCTAAAAGTTTGGGCTTTTTCATTTTAATGTGCTTTTATTAAAAGGGCCTCACCAGGAATCTCACTGGCAGGTTGGCAGAGAGGGTGAAAGTTACAGGAATAGCAAAGAGAAAAACAGCCTCACCTGGGAGGCCCTTCCCACCTGGCAGCCTGAGATATGGGGTGGAGAAAACAGGGAAGCCTCAGAGAAGGTGACGATTCTCAAACACCAGCAGGAGGTGAGGCATACTCCAGGACCCCCAGGAAAGCTGGGCAGGCCAGAAAACAGTTGTGCTTGCAATGGGATACCTGGACCAGGCCTCTCCAATTAAGAAGAAAGGGGGAAAACAGTGAGGTGGTGAGCTGATTATCACTTCTGTTTGTGCACCTATGGGCCTGGGGGCAGCACACTAAGACCTCTGTTAGGTTCCTGGAATGTGAGACGAAAGGGGGCTTAGACTTAATGACTCTCCTCTTTGTCATTAGGCTACACAGTGGTCTATGTCACCAAAAACTTTCTCTTAAAAAAAACTTTTTTAATAATTTTTTTTATTAAAAAAACTCTGTTGCACCCCCAACAGAGCACCTTGCTGCCCATGTCTTTGAATCTACTCTTGTAAAGTGTTGAGAGAGATAGATGGAAAAGAAAGAAAGTTGCCTGGATGACTAGAGGGGAAATCGAAGGGGACCAGAGACAAGGGAAATTCACCATTTAGACCATCATAGCTGAAGATCTGATTAGCGCTTTCAACATCTGAAGCTGCAAAGAATTTTCTTTAAAAGCAAGGTTTCAGAATTGAGGACAGTTCAATACCAGAGCGGTTTTTAAACTACCAAGTAACAGGGTATTCACAGAGATAAATTGCAAACTAAGTTAAAACTAGCAAGGGCGGTTTCCAAAAGAGACAGAGGCTACTCTCTTCAGGCGAATAGGTTGTACTGATTCTGAAAAGTCAAGTTAAATTACTAAGCATTGTTTTACATTTGATATAAATGACATAGGTTTTGAACCAGCAATGTGTGACTCCCAGACTGCCTCTTGTAAGCTATATGCATATACTGCATTCAATCATTAGAGTTCGTTAAAGATATTGTGCACAGTGAATGCACTTGGATTTTATGTGATTTTTATAATGATTTCAAAGTTATTTCCTTTTCTTACATTATTGGTCAGAGCTTGTTTCATTTTACTATAAAATAAGGAAAGAATATCACAAAGTCAAAACAATTTCTAACACAAACTAAGGAAGAGCATGCTGTACTATAATTTCTATTTAAGTTTTACTCTTTTTTCTGAGTAAATAAGTGAAAATTCTCATTTAAAGACTGAAAAATATAGATAAATTTAACAAAAAAAGAAAAGTATTCATGGATAACCAATATTAATGTTTGCTGTAGATACATAGATATAGATGTATATCCATTCTCAGCCTTTTGGCTGAGATCAAGTGATATAGATGTATAGATTTATGTAGGTATAGAGTTAAATATCTAAATCTTCCTACTAAAAACTTGTGATTATAAAAAAATAATTCCCTATTGCTATCCACTACATAGTGCATTGGAAGTTATCAATCAAAACAGTGTCAGGGAGAGTGAAAAGTGATATGGTGTAAGCATTTAAAGGGTCATTGGAGGAGTACACAAAGGGGACAGAGGAGTTAGCATATCCTTAATATTGTAGTACCTCAACGTGCCCAACTCTAAGTAAGGTAAGTTTTTGATATGTTAGGGTACTTGTGGATTCTCTTTGGTGTTTAATTATACCGAGGCAATAGGTACATTGTGGTCTAGGCAAATTGTATAATTTTTCTGATTCTCTTTCACGTGAATATTTTCCTCACCTTCCACCCTATTTTTTGACTTCACAGAAATGATGTCATCCTCAATCAATAAAGATACAAAAACCTTAGATATGCCGTCAAAATTAATTCCCAATTTGTCACAGGAGCTGAAGAAAACAGTGTCTCAAGGGCAACCATCATTGAGGAAAGTAGTACTTTCCCGAAAAAAAGAGATGTAAAGACCTGAATTCGATCCATTATGCTGTGAAGTAGTTTGTGACGATGGAACTTCAGTTAAAGTGTCTGAATAGTGGAGTAATTGTGGACATCTACCCATTCTCAAGTTTATTCTCAGTGACAAATTCACTAATGTCCAATTCAATGACTGCTGATTATTAGGATGTGAGAAATAATTATTAGTATATACATGTTTCACTTGCTCTGTGATAATACAGTCTCTCTAAAGGGAGGAAGTTAGACAGATGGAATAAGTTTTAGTACTTGATAATACAGTGGGGAAATTATACTTTACAATACTTTATTGTGTATTTCAAAATAGCTAGAAGAGAATTGTAATGATCCCAGCACAAAGAAAAAATGAATGTTAGAGGTGATGGATATCCCAATTATCCTGATTTGATCATTACACATCATATACATGTATTGAAATATCACATGTACTACAAAAATGCGTACAACTATAATATATGAATAAAAAACTTACTGGAAATAAATGTTAAAAGTTTTACATACACGAGCACATACATTCACATATACTCACTCAGGTCTCTTCGTTTCTCCTCTCTTTTCACACCGAAAAGTATGCAAGAGATAAAGCATCTAACCATCTCTACTTTAACATCAGCACATAGCAAGGAGGAAAAGCAGTGAAGGAATGAATCTTCATTCCTTCACTGGGAGGTGAATTAGGTATGTTCATCCCAGGGTAACCCCAGAGACCTCTCTAGAACTTTGCCCAATTCATATCCTCCACCTGCCTTTCAGCACACTGTCTTTAGACCTTCAATCATTCTGTAAAGTCCTCTTTTGTCCCTGGCGTTACTTCGTATCCCTTCACCAAACTGGTGAATCGGCACAAACATTGGCATTCCTCTGGCTACACAAACCTCCTCCCTATGTGACTTTGAATCCTAAATCAAAGAGTACTTTTTTTACTCTGTCAGGTCCTACTAGTTCCCCCTACTCCTGCTCCCCACCGCCCCACACACACACCAGCCAACTGAAGCTGCTAATACCTCACTATCAGGTCCTATTAACTTCCTTCAATTAACATGATTTGAGTAGCCCTCTGTGCCTGCCCACAAAGTGCTCTGAGTCTGATGTGGGACATGGAGAAGCAAAGGATAATAAGTGCAATGATACTTATAGGTCATCATAGAGACTGTAATGATCCATAGGAATCAGGGCTGTGTTTAATGCCAACGTGGGAAGGAATGAATGTACAGGGAACAGTGTGGGTAAGAGGAGAGAGCAAAATTTCCCTAAGGAAACTGATGGCTGATCTGCATCTTGAAAGACATCTAAGCAGAAGAGAGTGCAAAAAGGAGACAGGGAGAAGCCCAGGTAAAAGCACAAAGGCCTAGAAGCACAGCACGTGTGGAAACAGCCAGAGTCGGTAGGGCAGGAGGTGGTGTGGAGACAAGGAATTGTCAAGATCTGGTTGGAATGGAGACAGGAGAGAGGGTCTCAAATGATTCCACAATGCAGCTATGGGGTTTAGGCTGCATCTTGGAGTAAGGAAGAACTGCTCATGATCATGATACGTCTCTCATAAAGAACTTTTTCCTACCAATACTGTGTTGAAGATGAAGAGGGATCATGGGAGTCACAGGGCAGAACTCATAGATTATACTGTACAGTCTGAACTGTACCACCTGGTTTGTCTAGGCTCCTCTAGGTTGTTCTTTGAAAACAAAGGGGAGGAGCACATAAGTTGTATCTCTTGACACTAATGATGATCAATAAAAGATTAATATTTTGAGTCTCCATATTATTCATAATCAATGATTGAGTTTATTCTACATGACAATCATTGTTCTAGGACTTTAGGATTTATGAGAGAAAAAATAATATTAATGATTACATGGAACTTCCACCTAGGCAACTGACTGCTTCTGAACTGTCCCTTGGCATATGCATTCTATACATAATTCTATTCTTTTAGTAAACATAGAGGTATGAAAAGGGGATAATGAGGAAAGTCCATAATGTTATCTGGTGTCTGTCATTGTCAATCTCTTAACCAGAAAATATCCAAAGATTGCTTCCAGAAGGTTTTTAGAAGATGAGGATGTTCCCTCATTCTTTCTCTCATTGTTTATAAACCTGCATGACAGCCTAAAGTGACAGCAGGACAGGCCCCTAAGGTGGTTCCAAGGATGTATGAAGTCCTTCCGCTGCTTTTAGAAAGTACACAAACTTGTGGCTTACGGCAATTGAAATGCATTTTCTCCCAGTTCTGCAGGCTAGACATAGAGAGATGATGCACTTTCCATATCCTGTAGAGTATAATCCTCACTGGCTTCTGGTGGTTTGCTGTCAATCTTCGGCATTCCTTGGTTTGCAGGTGCCACTCTGGGGGAATGGGTTAAAAACTACCTATTGGGTATTATGTCACTATGTGAATGCAGTATACCCATGTAACGAACCTGCCCATGTATACCATTTTATCTAAAATAAAAGTACAGAATGAATTTTAATTATTAGATCCTTACACTGCTTGGTATATCCATCTGTAGTATTGTGATGGGTGGATGAATACATTTTTCACCAATAAAAGAAAACTGATGATGTTTAACCAAGTCCTGTGAAAAGTATTAAAATTTCCAGTAACATCATTTTAGGTTTCTACAATAATGTTTAAAATTTATAATGCAGATTCTCACTCGCTATTGCAGAACCCTGGAATCATAAGCTTATAGGGAACTCAAAGGTCGATAATCACATCTGCCCTCTCATCCTGAGAAGGATGAGAAAATACAGGGGACCTCTAGGGTTGATCTTAAGTCTTAGGGAAGCGTCAACTGGAAGTATTTTTACACTGGTGGGAAATCAGATTCCATCATTTTCTAGTAATATCTTCCTCTCTTTTGACTCCTCTGGACAATCGGTTGACTGGTACCAGTCATGTGATTTATTTAAATTGGAAATTGTATTCACCTGTAGAGACTGGAGAACACACACACACACACACACACACACACACACACACACTCTTTCTCTCACCATAAAAGTACAGGGGGAGCCAATCATAATCCCAAAAGACAATCCCAAAAGAGTTATCCCAACTGCTGAAATCTCAAAAAACCCAAATCTCTAATGCTTAAGATAACGAAAATCACAATCTAGAAGATTAAAATCCCCAAAAACGTAATTCTTGGAAAAGTCATATAAAATTCCTTAAGACACATTTATTTACATTGTTAGGGGGAGATTTATCTAAGTAACATAAAAATAGGACGGAATACTTTATAGGCCACCTCACACAATAAAATAGACAATAATAACATACATATTTTTTCAAGCATAAACACCCAGGTATACTAATGACAGCAGCACAGGTATGAGCAGACAAACCATATTTCTAAAGAAAAAGTCAAAAAGTGAATTCTGTAGTGCATTCCACATGATCAATGATTGTGTGCACCCAGCTTTATAACTGCAATCATTTGAAATGCCACGATAAATTTGAGGAGAACAAGTAAAAACTATGAAGGATCACCACAGCTCTTTGCGTGATCTCAGCAACGTTTTTACCTATATGCACAAAACTAACACGCAAAGTCAATAGTGTGATAAAGTGATGAACTTTAGTGGAGTCAAATTTCCGACATCCAAGGAGCAGAAGAAAAGTATGTTCCAGCTCTCAGAGAAAGACAAATTTGGCCTCTGTATTTGTTCTCTTCCTGCCCAGGCTGTTGGGTTGTTGCCCACCAACATTAGGCCAGATCTTCTCCACATAGTTCACTGTGACTCACACACTAACATCCTCTGAAAAAACTCTCACAGACACACCCAAAATAATGTTTTGCCAGATTTTTAGGTATTCCTTAATCCAGTCAAGTTGACACCTAAAATTAGGTCCACAAGTCTTCCCTTTGTCAGCGTGACACCTACGCACATCTCCTGAAACCATAGTTGACTTCCAAATAAAGACAATCACAACGCCTGGTACCACGGCTCATGCCTGTAATGCCAGCACTTTGGGAGGCCAAGGTATGTGGATCACTTGAGGTCAGGAGTTTGAGACCAGCCTGGCCAACATGGTGAAAACCCATCTCTACTGAAAATACAAAAATTAGTCAGGGGGGTTGGTGCTTGCCTGTAGTACCAGCTACTTGGGGGGCTGAGGCAGGAGAATCACTTGAACCTAGAGAGGTGGAGGTTACAGTGAGCCAAGATCACACCACTGCACTCCAGAGCAAGACTCTGTCTCAAAAAAAAAAAAAGAGACAATAACAAGATAATAGTTTCACTTAATATAATACAACTATTCCGTGATAGTGCTTTCAGCGATTTTAGATGTTAGGGATTTCAGACTTCAAGGATTTAGACTTTAGGGATTTTGATCTTTAGGGATTTAAATATTCAAAATTAAGGTGTCCAGGATTGTCTCTTGGGATTATAATCCAAAGCAAGTAAATGAAAAAACAGTAGAATCCCACAGTCCAGAGAGAACATGTTGATAACAACAAGTTCTTGCAAAATAGTTAAAACTCTTACGACCAACTTCCAGTATTCTCTGTGTGTTTTATGTGTGTGAGAGAGAACAAATCTTTATCATTTTAAAATTTCTAAACAATTCTACATGGTTTTCTAGGCACTGTGCCCTGTAGATGACTATCACATCATACACTGATCTTTATATGCAAACAGGACCAATGTTTATAAGCCTGATGTGTTTGTATTCAAAATCTAGTTAAATTAGCTCTGCTCCCTCAGGGGAGTCTAAAAACTTGATATAAGTTAGGATACTTCTGAGGCAAACTAGTAAATACGTTTAGTTCCAAATAAAATTATGGCCTAATTTTCTGCAAATTGGAGGAAGGTCTTGTCATCATTTCTCAAATGGTATGTGTCGGGTAACTGGTCAAATAATAACTGTTTAGAGCCAAGTGATAGTTGGAGTCAGGATATTTAGATGTGTTTTCCCTATGGCAAGCAGTTTGAAAGAGGTTTCCCAGACCTGAGGTTCTGAAGGTACTTTTACAGTGTGACGAACTTAGAAGAACAAGTCATTGCTTATTTAAAAATGAATTCCTCAGTGTCTCTCCATTTCATACTGAAATTCTTTTTTTAAAAAAATGTTTTTGGAGATTCAGTGTCCAGGCTAGCATGCAAGGAGATGGAAGTCACTACTTCATTCTGACAATTAGTAAAAATCTTGACGAATTAAAAAAATAACAACTCTTTAGACCTGTGACAGAAGTGAAGATTTAGGGCAAACTGCTGCCCACAAAATTGTAGACAGTGACAGGCAAATACAGAGAATCACAAGCTACCATAAGAAGAAATCCATGAGCAGAAGCCTTCATGAGCACCAGCGCTGAGTAGGAGACCTCAACTGTAATAGATGAGTTGCTGGAGGGTCCCTGTGGACAATTCTGAAAGTTAACATCTCTATGGAGTCTGAGTTATAGGAGGCCTGGCACACTTTTGTGAGTCTTAACTCTAGGGTTCTAACAGGTTCCACAGTGAATATTTGTGAAAAATTGTCTGTTGCTTCTAGCAGAGAAGAGGAAATACAACCTTTTTGCAATATGCCAGGTATTCTGGTCTCCTTAACAAGGCCTGCCCTCAAGATAAACTATTTTACCAGGGCCTAAAATTTTTGTTTGGTTGAGTTTTTCCTAGGCCTAGCAACCAAGAGGAAAGGAAATACCAACTCAAGCCCACTCTAGCCATCCTGTCACACCTTAAGAGAAAAGGGCGTAATGAGGAGCAGTTGGAAGTTCTCAATCCAAAGACACAGGCTCACTACACATTCAGAGCTAATCATAGAACTACAGAATGCTTCCCCTCCCCCTACATCTTAACCATTGCAAGTCTTACTATTTTTGATTATGCATGCATTTACACACATACTTATTTATAATTACGTGTAAGTGAAAAGAATGACAGCAATTATAAAAAAGATGGGAGGGAGGATTCAGTATTTGTTATTATAAGATATTCACTCTACCCAAAAAGTGGAAGTGATATAATGTTATTTAAAAGAGGACCTAGATTTGTTGGAAATGGATATTGATAAATATAGGGTAACAACAACAACAACACACACACACACACACATACATACATACATATGTAATAAAAATTTGGAATATCAATTAGATTAAAACAGTAAATCAATAGAGAAACTCAATGAAACCAGAAGCTAATTATTTGAAAAGATCAATAAAATTGGATGCCTCTAACCTGCCTAAGGCAAAACAGAGAGTACACAAATTAGTCATATCAGAGAGAGGGTAAATCACTTCAGATGCCATAGTCATTTAAAGAATAATAAAGGAATATTATGAACAGCTATATGCCCACAGATTTGAAAATGTAAATGTGATGAACCAACTCTTTGAAAAACACAATCTGCCAAAATTCACACAAGAAGACATAGACCAATTGAATAGAACTGTATTAAAAACAATGTAATGAATAATTAATAACCTCTCAAAACAAAGTAACAGGCCCAAAAGAGTGCAATGGTAATGTCTACCAAACATCTAAGGAAGGAATCTTATTAATTCTCTATGATTTGTTGCAGAAGATAGAAATAGAATATTTCGTAACTCATTTCTAACTCATTCTATGAGTATTACCCTAATCCTTTTTTTTTTTTTTTTTTTGAGACGGAGTCTCGCTCTGCCGCCCAGGCTGGAGTGCAGTGGCCAGATCTCAGCTCACTGCAAGCTCCGCCTCCCGGGTTCACGCCATTCTCCTGCCTCAGCCTCCCAAGTAGCTGGGACTACAGGCGCCCGCCACCTCGCCCGGCTAGTTTTTTGTACTTTTTAGTAGAGACGGGGTTTCACCGTATTAACCAGGATGGTCTCGATCTCCTGACCTCGTGATCCGCTCGTCTCGGCCTCCCAAAGTGCTGGGATTACAGGCTTGAGCCACCGCGCCTGGCCCTACCCTAATCCTTAAACCAGAAAAGACGTGACAAGAAAACTGTAGAACAATATAGCTTACGAATGTAGATGCAAAAATCCTCAACTAAATATTAGCAAATTGAATCCAATGGTGCATACAAAGAATTATACATGACAACCAAATAGGATTTACCCAAGCTATGCAAACCTGATTCAATATTTGAAAATCAATTTATGCAAACCTTCATATCAACAGGTTTAAGAGGAAACATCATATGATCATATCGTGGGAGCTGGGGACAAGCAGGAACCCTGCCCCTTTCAAGTTGGAGCAGAAGCTCCTGCTTGTCCCCAGCTCTGGGTGCCACTGTAGCTAACCAAACAGCTACTGCATACCCAGGCATCCCTGCACTCTTAGGGGCCTGGGAAGGCCCACCCTGTCCTTGCAGGATTGGAAATGTCCCACTATCTGGCTTCTCCCTGCTGTTAGTGCCTGCTCCAACAAAGTCAGCGCAAAGTCAGGACTGAGCCCAGGTGCTCTCATAGCTCAGCCAGGTGTGCACATGCTCAGGGCAGTGCTGACATACCAGCCCCCTGCCGCTTCAGCCTTTTCCAGATTTTGGGCACTGAGGAGCATAGGAGGGAAGCTGACAGGGAGCTGAGGGCAGCTCAGTGCTGGCTGTAGGCACTCCTTGATACCTATAGCCTGGGTGCCATGAACAGCAGCAGGAGGCGAACAGGTTCCTGGGTAAAAGGGGGCGGGTCCCCAGTGAGCTCCCACCTTCAGGCTAGGGAGGCCCTGAAGGCTGGGGGCCAGGATATCAGTCCCATGGACTGGACCAGAGTGGGAACTTGTGATGCCTTTTCCGGGCCCGCCCACAGCCACCCATGGACCAATTGGTGCACACTTCCTCCCCTCTGAGGCCCATAAAAGCTCTGGACTCAGCCAGAGCTAAGCAGATGTCAAGATGACCACCTGAAGAGAGGAGCTGCCTACTTCAGGGCCTCCTCTGAGCTATTGCCACTCAATAAAGCTCCCCTTTGTCTTGCTCTCCCTCCACTTGTCTGCATACTTCACTCTTCCTGGGCACAGGATAAGAACTTGGGACCAATCAAATGAGGCTAAAAGAGCTGTAACACAAACAGGTTGAGACATGCCCCCTGCTCACCACGTTGCAGGTGAAGAGAAGGAAAGAAGAGCTGAGGCACTTTGGGAAGCCCAGATCTGGGAGCCCCAGAGCTAGGGCTGTGACTCCCTCTTTGGAGCCCTGTAATTTCTGGTGTCTCCAAGCTTCTGGGTGCCACCGTGTTCCCCAGTGCCAGCTGTAGAAGCTGTTTATCAGAAAATTCTTTTTTTTTGTTTTTTGAGATGGAGTCTCGTTCTGTTGCCAGCCTGGAGTGCAGTGGCGTGGTCTTGGCTCACTGCAACCTCTGCCTCCTGGGTTCAAGCAATTCTCCTGCCTCAGCCTCCTGAGTAGCTGGGACTATAGGTGAGCACCACCACACCCAGCTAATTTTTGTAGTTTTTAATAGAGACAGGGTTTCACCATGTTGGCCAGAATGGTCTCGATCTCTTGACCTCATGATCTGCCTGCCTCAGCCTCCCAAAGTGCTGGGATTACAGGCGTGAGCCACTGCGCCCAGCCCTATTTAACTTTTTATTGTTTCTATTTATATCTTCTTGTACTATCTATGCCTTGAAAAGTTGTGGTAGCTATTATTTTTTGTTTATTCATCTTTTCATCTTTCTACCTAAAGTATGAGTAGTTTACATACCACAATTACAGTGTTATAATATTCTGTGTTTTTCTGTGTACTTGCTATTACCAGTGAGTTTTGCACCTTCAGATGAGTTCTTATTGCTCATTAATATCCTTTTCTTTGAGACTGAAGACCTCCCTTTAGCATTTCTTATAGGACAGGTCTGGTGTTAATGAAACCTCTCAGGTTTTGTTTGTCCGAAAGTCTTTATTTCTCCTTCATGTTTAAAGGACAGTTTCACCAGATAAACTATTCTAGAGCAAAAATTTTCTTCCTTCAGTGCTTTAAATATGTCATGCCATTCTCTCCTGGTCTGTAAGGTTTCCACTGAGATGTCTGCTACCAGATGTATTGCAGCTCTAGTGTATGTTATTTGTTTCTTTTCTCTTGTTGCTTCTAGGATCCTTGCTTTATCCTTGTACTTTGGGAGTTTGATTATTAAATGCCTGAAGGTAATCTTTTTTGTGTTAAATCTGCTGAGTATTCTATAACTTTCTTTTACTTGGATATGTATATCTTTCTCTAGGTTTGAGGAGTTCTGTGTTATTATCCCTTTGAAAAAGCTTTCTACCCCTGTCTTATTCTCTACCTCCTCTTTAAGGTCAATCATTCTCAGTTTTGCCCCCCCTTTCAAAGCTATTTTCTAGATCTTGTAGGTGTGCTTCATAGTTTTTTTTCTTTTTTCTTTTGTCTCCTCTGACTGTGTATGTTCAAAGAGCTTACCTTCAAGCTCACTAATTCTTTCTTCTGCTTGATCAGTTCTGCTATTAAAAGACTCTGACGCATTCTTTAGTATGCCACAGGCATTTGTCATTTACAGAATTTCTGCTTATGTTTAATTATTGCAATCCCTTTGTTAAATTTGTCTAATGGGATCCTGAATTCCTTCTGTGTTATCAGACTTCTTTCTATGTGTCTTCACCATCCTTTTATTTCCCTAAAGTATCACCCAGCTCTTCAGTCAATGTTCCCAGTTCAGCTCACCATTTTTCCACCTACCCACAAGAAACTTTCTCCCTCAGCTCTTATTCAGCCTTCCTACATTCCCTCCCCACATCCCATATTTTTCATTGCTCCTAAGTTCTTCTACACTTTGGTCATTTTACATTTGAGTTTTTCTTTTCTATATTCCTTCCTTTTCTCCTCCCCTACTGTTTTTATGCCTTGTAAAATATTTGTAATTTTTAATATTGTTTGCCTATATAAAGGAATTCTTGATCATTACAGAAAATACAGGTAAAATAAAAATAAACTGACCTGTGAACTCATCAGCTACAGATTGTGTCGGTTAACACTTGTTAACAATCCATAGTACTGTGATGAGTAGACGGACCTATTTTTCACGAAAGAAAGAAAACTGATATTTAAACCAAGTACTGTGAGCATTAGTAAAATTCCACTAACATCACTGTAGGACTGTATAATAAGTTTACAAAGCATCTTCTTATTCACAACTGCAGAAAATTGGAATCTTAAACCTAAAGGGAACCTCAAAGATTTGTACCCAGCCTCCCCCACAGAGATCCTATAAAGAATGGGAAAACACAGGGACCCTGTAGGGTTGACTTGTAAGTCTTGGGAGAACACCCATTGGAAATGGTAAACCAGACTCCGTCTTTCCACCAATTTTGTTCTTTGGACTCCTCTGGTGATCGGTAAATTGTTACCAGTCATCTGAATATTTTAATTTGAAAGTGTAATTACTATTTCTAGAGTCTGAAGAACACACACACTCCACACACACCAATACCAAAAGGCAATAAAAAAAAAAAAAAGTAGAATTCAACAATCACAGGGAGAACAAGTTGGTAACATATGCTCATGCATAAAATTTTATATCTTTATAATCAATTTTTGTATACTATATGTGTTGTACTTGTGAAGTGGGTTTTTCATCACATTTTAAAGTTTAAACAAGTCAACACAGTTTTGGGGCAATGGACTCATTAAATGACTCTCAAAATTTAGATAAATTTTAAATGCAAGTAGGACCACTTGATTATAAGCCTGATTTCTTTGAGGGGAAAAAAAATATATTCAGACCAGGGCTGTTTCACTGAAGCAAGTCTGTGGGCTTACTTGAAATAAACTAATATATCTTTTTAGCTCCCAATAAAAAATATAATCCATGACCCTCATAATTCAAGAATGGTCCAATAATCATTTGTGAAATGTTAAGCATTGTCTAACTCTTCTAATAATACCAGTCTAGGGCTACAGGATGCTCTGAGTGAGTAATGTAGATGTGTTTTCACTAAGACAAGATATCTGTATCTGGGAAAGACTTCTCAAAAGTAATGTTTTGAAGGTGCTTTTTTGGGTTGACAGACTTTGGAGAATAATCCACATGCAACCCTGTTCGGCAACATAATTGATTGTTTAAAAATGAATTTCAAGTGTCTCTTCATATCATGCCAAAAATCCTTTCCAAAAAGCTTCTCTTTTATGTGTTCTAGATATTAAGCCCTTATCTAATATCTGACTTGTAATTATTTTCTCTTATTTTATGTTTTATTTCACTCTTTTCATACTATTTTTTACAATACAAAAGTTTTCAAATTTGATGAAGTCAAATATTTATGTTTTCTTTTGTTTCCTGTCCTTTTGGTGACACATTCATGAATCATTGACAAATCCAGTGTCAACATGATTTTCCTGTATAGAATCTTGTAAGAATTTTATTTTTCACTCTTACATTTGGTCTTTGATACATTTTGAGTTAAATTTTGTATATGGTGTGAGGTAAGGTTTAAGTCTTTCTTTTGCATGTGTATATCCACTTTTCCCAGCACCACTTGTTGAAAAATAGTCTTTTCCCCTGTGGAATGGTCTTGACACAATTCTCAAAAATAATTTTTACTAAATACCAAAGGATTATTTCTGTGCTCTCTATTATTTTCCATTGGTCTTTATGACTGTCCTTATACCAATAGCTCACTCTTTTGACTACTATAGATTTCTACAATGTTTTGAAATCAAGAAATGTGAATTCTTCAACTTTGTTCTTTTTTGAAGACAGTTTTGGCTATTTGGGATCCCTTGAGATTCCATATTAATATTAAAAATGATTTTTCCTCTATTTGCAAACACACACACACACACCAAAAGTAAAGCAAACACAAAAAAAAGCCATTGGGATTTCAATAGGGATGACAATGAGTCTATGGATCCCTTTGGGAAATGTTGAGATCTTAACAATATTTGTCTTCTATTCCAGGAAAATCCGTGAACACACTATGTGTTTCCATTTACTTATTTATTTATTCTTTAATATATTTTGACAATTTTTTTCTAAGTTTCTCCTTAAGTATATTCCCAAATATTTTCTTGTTACTGACACTATTGAAAATGAAATTGTTTTCTTAATTTCATTTCTGGATATTCATTGGCAATTAATTTTTGCATGTTGACACTGTATCCTGCCTCTTTATGGAAATTAAGAGGCGTAATTCTAATTTTTTTTCAAATTCAAGGTTTTAACATATAACGTCATATAATTTGCAAGCAGAGAATATTTTACTTCTTCCTTTCAAAAGTTAATGCCTTTTCCCCACCCCCCTTTTTAAAAAACCTGATTGGTACAGTAGGACTTCCAATACTGTGCTAAATAATAATTATTAAAGTGAACATTCTTGATCTGAAGGTATAAGCTTTCAGTCCCTCATCACTGAGATTGATGGTAACCAGGAGTTTTTATATGTGACATGAATATATCTTACGTTTAACAGTTTCTCATGACAGTCTTAGGCATAGTTTAGTAGCACTTGAAATGTATATTCTGAAGAGTGAATCTGCTTCTCTTTTACATGTCAAAATCTGTATCTCTTCAGTTACTCATATCTTCTATGAATTCTTACTTTATTATGTTACTGCCAACAACAATCAACCCACACCTTATTCCAATACCTTTACAACTTTGAGAAATTTTAGAAATTAATTTTTGAACTTTGAGATAATACAGAATCACACATGTGAAGGTCTGCAATCATGTGGAGATATTCTGTCTATGCTTTATCTGGTTTTTGCCAATGGTAACATCTCAGGAAATGATAACTACAGTATCATAACTAGGGTTTTGATGTTGATATAATCAAAACTTTCAAACCATTTCCATACTGCAAGCATCTGCAGTCACACTCACTTATTTCCCTTACTTTACCCCTTTGCCCCTGGAAAAATGGTTCTACAGCTCTATCATTTTGTCCTTTAAATAATGAATTATGAAGTAATCATATAATATAACATTTTAGCATTAGCTTTTTTCACTCAACCTTATTCTGTGGTGATTCTCCCAAGTTGTGGTATGTGTTAATAATACTTGGTTACTTTTTATTACTGACTACTATTACATGATATGGATATAATGCAGTTTGTTAAACAACTTACTGGATTTTTTATCCACAACTATTTATTAGAAAGAGAATAATAAACTTCATCCTATATTCTTGGATGCTCTTTTCAATAGCATGATGCGTACTTTCAATCACCCAGTGGTCCATATTCTCCCCCTCCCAAACTAAGCACTAATGCTGCCCAATGATTCTCCAACGTTATGGCACATTAGATTACCCTGGCAAGCTTTTAATAAAAATCCCAGTGCTTTTGTTGCATGCTGAAATAACCAAATGAAAAGTCCTTGTGTCAGAGCTAGGCATCAGTATTTTGAAAGATCCCCTGTTGTATCCAGTGTGCTAAGAAGCAAAAAACAACTGCATGGCCACAGCCAAAGACCCTGTTTCAGTATCTTAAGAGTATTTCCATTGCTTTTGTTGCCTATATAGCCATCAAGAATTGACAAAGGAAAACCTTCATACATTCACCAATTATACAATTGTACAAACAGACGAATTATCAGAGAGGGGTCAAAGGGAATCTTTTTAAAGCTGCTCTTCCCATCATTTCTAAATGTTTGATGGGTCAAAAGGTTTTCCAAGTATCTCTCGCAAGGTATAAGGCAAAGAGAGGAACAGAGAGATACATATAAAAGGGATCGATTTTCCTTTTGAATCTATATTTATGTCTAGTTCAAGTCCTGGTTTCTGCTTTACACTGCTCAGTAGTGGTGCCATAGGGAGTTGAAGACCTCAGAGTGGGAGACATGTAGTAGTCTAGGGAACAGACACCAGCTTTTGGCAAAGTTCTCCCGCACTCAGGAGGAGAGACAAGCAGTGAGTGAGGGGACCGTGCAGACTAACACTGAATGTGTTGAGGCAGAAGCCATTAAACACAGAGACTCCATTGAGGTTCAATGGGGAAGTCATAAAAAATAATGTATGCAGGTAAATTTTCAACCCAGTGACACCTTGATTTCTGTTCATTTGTTTAAAATGAAGAAGTCAGATATTTTTTGCACACCAGAGACTGTGCTTATAAATTCATACCTTTACATACAGAAACAATCTCTTTAAGCTACCTTTTCTTTGGCATTTAAAAATAATACCTGTATTTCTTAGAAGCATGAAAGAACCCTAGTTTGAAAAACAATTAAGTTCATTTACAAAAATTGGAATGAACTAGATTTTATGTCAAATTTCATTGTTTGCAAAGAATATGTCAATAAGACAAAGCCTGCACACTTTGACTCAAGTAGAAAGTTGCAAGGTTGTAGGATTATGTTTGAAAAAGCTCTATGAACCAATTTTGTTGAGTTTTATGTACCTGGATTTAGGCAGTGTAAAAGTTATTATGTTGGTTAATGTGATAAACGCTTTATTTATAATCATTTTAAGGTCAATAAGGTTAAAAATAATTGATTTCATTATGCAATTAATAAATAAGACAGACTGCATTTTTTAGAGAAAAGACTTATCTGTTGACACAAATTACAGCCCTGGGAAGACTCTTTCTTACAGAAAAATATAAATGCAAACACTAGGAACAATGGTTCACGTTTCTAATAATCAGTGATGATTAATCTGGATATCAGTGAAGGGATAATTGAGATTACAAATGAAGATTACATATCAATAATTACTCTGGTAATTTACAAAATTTCTTTCGAAGTTTATGCACACATTTTTTTTTACAACACTTTACACTAAATGAAGTAATAAGAGTGTTTAGGTCCCCTGAATCCTGTTGTTTCCTCAACGATGACTGCCCATCAGAAAGTGTTGCCTTCATCTCCTGTGGCAAATCAGGAATGAATCCCACCAAAATATTTAAGGCTTCTGCATCTGTGTGGAAAGAGGACTGCAGGAATTCTGTCAAGAAAGTGGAGGAGGTCTACGTGTGAAAAAAATATTCATGTAATAAGAGTCAAGAAAATTATAATAGTTTTCATAGTGACAAAGGAGACCACTGCCTCAATATGATGTAACATCAAGACAGTGCTGCAGTACACCCCACCTCCTGTGGGTCTCTGGGGAGCATCACCTCCTCTGAGGCTTCACTCTAGATCCACAATTTCGCCCTGGCTGCCATGTAGGAAGGGCACCAAGAGCCTCTAAGTGAGGCACCTAGCCATTCCCCAAGCTTTCCCTCCCTTGGTGAGATTCCTGGTGAGACCCTTACAATAGAAATACAAGAAGAGTCCAAACTTTCATCACCACAGTAGAGTGGGAACTGAGTGTTGGCAGGCAATGAGATCTCCAGCAGAATGTGCAGACTGAGGTTGCAATTGGGGGTGGGGAGTGAAGGTAGGGAGTGGAGGGGTGGAAGAAAGGGTGGGACAGTGGGGTGAGACAAAGTGCAGGGGTGGGGGTAGAGGGCCAGGACTCTCACCTGATGGTGGGCCATTTGCAATTGCAAGCTCCTCCTGGACACTGGAGTTTCTTCTCCCTAATTTCTCACAGAACTTCTGAACGGCATCAACAAGTGGGTGTTTACATACCCACTTAGGCAGCAAATGCTTCGAGCCCGCTATGGTCTCGCTAGGAAACTGGCTCAGCAGCAGCCCTACTCCTAGCAGGTGGGACAAGAACAAGAGCTGCATCCTAGGTCTGGTCTGGGCTTTTCAGCCTTTCTCTGGGCACTGGGATGCTGTGGCCTACAGACCTAGAGCTCTGTGCCTGTCCTTGGCTTCAGGCTGTTTTCCCTACCTGGCTCAACCAGGCTTTTAAGTCCTTTGGGCTATCACTCAGCTCTTGAGTTAGTGGTCCCAGCTCCACCTCTTTCCCCACCCACCTCCCTGGAATTTTGTTTCTCAGTTCATATTCACTTTGCCGGCCTCCCTTCTCACATTCATGTCTGTTCATGCTCACATTGTTCTACTCTTTGCTCTTTTAAAGTTGGATGTCTACTAAAATATGTGAGCTGTTTTTCATGTTTGTTTTATAACTCAAAAGCGTGACACTGCCATTATAGAAAATAGAGGTAAGCAAAACAAAGGTAAGTATGACTTGTAAGCTCACTGTCAGAGTTGATCTCAGTTTGGTCTTGCTGTATGAACTTTTATTTTTCATCCAGTTATCCTCACATTTATGTATATTTCTCCTACAGAGCATTAAAATATTATGATTAGATTTCATACTCTCTGGTATATCCATCCATAGTAGTCTGATGAGTGGAGGGGTATATTTTTCACTGATGAAAGAAAGCAGACTATGTTTAACTAAGTCGTGTGAGAAGCATTAAAATGTGCAATAACATTTCAAGTTTCTGTAATAATGTTTAAAATTTATAATGCACATTCCCACTCCCTACGGCAGAAAACTGGAATCTTAAGTTTAGAGGGAACTCAAAGGTCAGTAATTACATCTGCCCTCCAAAGATCCTGACAAGGATGAAAACAATACTTGGGGGAGGAGTGTGAAAAAAAACTCATGTCAAGGAGAGTCAAGAAAATTATAATGGTTTTCATAGTGATAAAGGAGAGCGTTGCCTCAATATGATTGCAACCACCCAAGGGGTTCTTCCTGCCCACTGCATAAAGACCACAGCATTTTAGTAGAGAATGAGTTTAATAGACACAGGGCTGGCCATGCCACATGGGAGACAGAATTATCTCATTCAAAGCTCATAGGTTAGAGGTTTTTCAAGGGCAGTTTGGAGGAGACGGTGGGGGTCCCCAGGTAACAGGTGCTTGCTATCGATTGATTAGGGTAGAGATGAAATCATAAGGGGTTGAAACTGTCCTGTTGTTGGTCAAATCACTTCTGGATGGGGCCACAGGAGCAGGGGTTCTTGGTCCAGGTGGAGCCATGGATATCAGACATGCAAAAATCTTGGAAAGATATCTCAATGGGTCAATCTACAACAGCGGTGTTATTTGTAGGAGTAATTGGGGAAGTTGCATATCTTATAACTTCCAGAATAATGTCTGCACTTTACCAGGACTCAGACTCATCTTCCCACCTCAGCTAGATGGCCTCCTATTAGCTTTACAAAAGTGGTTGAGTTTTGAGCAAGGCCTATTATCATTTAAACTGTAGTCTAAATGTCTTCCAAAGTTAGCTTGGGTCAATAGCCCAGAAATAACAAATGGAAACGTAAGATGGGAGTTGGGTTTGGTTAGCTTGGCTTACTGTTATGATTTTCTCACTGATACAACTTTTGCAAAGGCAATTTCACTAAGTTAGATTAAAACTTAAGTTTGAAATTGTATATCCCAAACTCTTGTTCTATGGTAGTGTGAAAGGAAAATAAATCTTGAGACCCCAAAATCACTAAACCAAAGGGAAAAGTCAAGCTTGGAACTACTTAGGGCAAACCTGCCTCCCATGTTATTCCTAAAAAAGATAGCTGCTAAGATAGAAAGCTACATACCTCCCTCATAAGGCAATTCCTCTTGGACAAAAAACAGTTAGAACTCAAAGTCATTCCTCTGCTCAGTGAGATAAATGCATATCGGATTGCCTCCTTTGGAAAGGCTAATCAGAAACTGAAAAGAATGCAACCATTTATCTTTTACCTACCTATGACCCGGAAGCCCCCCACCCCAAAACTTTGAGTTATCCTGGCCTTTCTGGACGGAACCAATGTATATCTTACATATATTGATTGATGTCTCATGACTTCCTAAAATGTATAAAATCAAGCTGTGCCCCGATCACCTAGGGCATATGTCATCTGGACCACAGGTTGTGTCATGGGCGAATGCTCTTAACTTTGGCAAAATAAGCTTCCTAAATTGATTGAGACTTTGAAAGGAATGAGGCACATCCCCCATATATCTCCCAACTTCCTGAGCCCAGCACAAACACATTCCTCCATATTTCTTTCAAACTTCAGAAAAACATCACCTGGGAGATCTCCGATAAGGAATGCTAAATGTATAATGTTAACCAATTGTAATGCTGTAACCGAGAGAATTACCTTGTTCCCTGTAACTTTACATATCCTGTTTACATCGGGCTATAAAAAAACAAGCACTCGCATTGTTCGAGGCCCTCTTGTATGCTATGGAATGGAGGGACCAAGTTCGAACTTGTAGTAAAGATTCTTGCCGCTTGGCTTTGACTCTGGACTCTGGTGGTCTTCTTTGGGGAAAAAACGGTCTGGGCATAACATCTGGGGGCTCGTCCGGGATTCCCCAAGCCCACCAGACCCCTGGTCAAGGGATCTACTAGGATCGATCTACTGATAGGTGAGCCGGCTCGTCTCCGTTTGTCTGTCTGTGTCTGTTCTGAATCTGAATCTGTGACTCGCGAGGTCTGAAACTGGAGCTGGTGCGGTCCTGGCGGATGCGCTATAGGACGGCCAGCGGAGACCGGTGGGAGACGTCCCCTGGCTCTCGTCTGATCTAAATTGCGATCTGGGCTGCCGCAGCACGATCGCAATCCGAGCAGCTAACTCTGACCCGGGCTACCGGTGCGCGCTCGCGATCTGGGCTGCCGGAGCGCGGTCGCGATCCGAGCAGCTAACTCTGACCCGGGCTACCGGTGCACGCTCGCGATCTGGGCTGCCGGAGCGCAGTCGCGATCCGAGCAGCTAACTCTGACCCGGGCTGCCGGGGCACGCTCGCGATCTGGGCTGCCGGAGAGCGTTTGCGATCTGGGCAGCAGCTGTTTCTGACCCGGGCTGGGTGCGTTTGCGATCTAGGCAGCAGCTGTTTCTGACCCGGGCTGCCGGGGCACGCTCGCGATCTGAGCTGCCAGAGCGCATTTGCGATCTAGGCAGCAGCTGTTTCTGACCTGGGCTGCCGGGGCACGCTCGCGATCTGAGCTGCCGGAGCGCGTTTGCGATCTGGGCAGCAGTTGTTTCTGACCCGGGCTGCCGGGGCACGCTCGTGATCTGAGCTGCCGGAGCGCGTTTGCGATCTGGGCAGCAGCTGTTTCTGACCCGGGCTGCCAGGGCGCGCTCGCGATCTGAGCTGCCGCAGCGCCTTTGCAATCTGGGCAGCAGCTGTTTCTGACCTGGGCTGCCAGGGCGCGCTCGCGATCTGAGCTGCCGGAGCACGTTTGCAATCTGAGCAGCAGCCATTTCTGACCCGGGCTGCCAAAGCGCACTTGCGACTAGATATCATTAATAAGTCAGATTTCCTTCACAGGGATTCTAACCCACATTCCTTTACAGGAAGAGACTACAAATTATTACAGGATAGGTAATACCCAGAGCACTCCCCTATCTCTCCTTACAAGTAATTTCAAAGATGTAAGAACAAGGGGCCATGATCTTAGTTTGGAAATCAGGAGGGGAAAGCTCATTACCCTATGCCGCTCTGAATGGCCTGCCTTTGATGTAGAGTGGCCACCCGAAGGGACGTTCCGACTTGCTGTCATCACTAGAGTAAAGTCCAAGATTTTCCTACCTGGGCGTGCCGGCCACTTGGATCAAATCCCATATATCCTCATATGGCAGGACCTTGTTGAGAACCCGCCTCCTTGGCTGTCACCTTTCCAATTAGCCCCTGAACCTTGTAAGGCACTGGTTGCTTGGCTGCTAAAATCCAAGCAACCAACTGCCCCCCCATCCTGTTCTACCTGATAGCGGGGACCCACTGTTCACAGAACCCCCTCCGTACCCCTCCGGGCCCTAGGCCCCAGCCCCCCGGGCTGAGCTGCGGGAAGGAGCAGGCGGACGGGAGGTGGCCAACGCACCCAGACCCACCCCCGGGCTGAGCCGCGGGAGGGAGCAGGCGGACGGGAGGCGGCCGGCACATAGGGGCCCGCTGAAAAGGAAAGTAACTTTGAAAGGCCGGCGGGGCGGTCGCGAGGGCGCACTTTGCGGGCTAGCCCCCCCCAGCCGCCTGACTCCACTGTGGCTTTACCCCTTCGGGAAATAGGACCCCCAGATGACACAGGAATCCCCAGGCTCCAGTACTGGCCATTCTCCACCAGTGATCTGTATAACTGGAAGACCCAGAGTGCTCGGTTTTCAGACAACCCCAAAGATTTAATGGCTTTACTGGATAGTGTCATGTTCACCCACCAGCCCACTTGGGATGATTGTCAGCAGCTCCTCCGAATCTTGTTCACAACGGAGAAGTGAGAGAGAATACAGGTAGAAGCTAGAAAGCTAGTCCCGGGGGACGACGGTCAACCGACTGCCAACCCCGACCTCATAAATGCGACTTTTCCTCTGACCAGGCTGGCGTGGGACTACAACACGGCAGAAGGTAGGGGACGGCTACGCCTTTATCGCCAGACTCTAATGGTGGGTCTCCCGGCAGCTGCTCGCAAGCCCGCTAATTTGGCTAAAGTATACTCTGTTCTGCAGGGAAAGGCAGAGAGCCCAGCTACCTACTTAGAAAGATTAATGGAAGCTTTTAGACAGTACACCCCCATAGACCCAGAGGCTCCAGGAAGTCAGGCAGCTGTTATAATGTCTTTCGTAAATCAGGCAGCCCCAGACATTAAAAGGAGGGCAGCGCTGGTTAACAGACGCCCGGAAGCAGACTGTTCTGCAGATCCCCAGGCCACAATCCACCCGACAAGTGAGGGAATTCCTGGGGTCAGCGGGATTTTGTAGACTATGGATACCTGGATTCACAGAACTGGCTAAACTCTTGTATCAGGCAACATGGGGGCAGCAGCCATTTAATTGGACAGACGAAGCCGAGTCGGCTTTCCAACAGATCAAAACCGCCCTACTCTCTGCGCCTGCACTGGGACTACCTGGTGTCACCAAGCCCTTCCACTTATACATGGATGAGAGTAAGGGTGTCACCAAGGCGGTAATAACTCAGAACTTAGGCCCCTGGCGGAGGCCGGTTGCCTACCTGTCAAAGAAGTTAGACCCAGTGGCTGCCGGGTGGCCCCCTTGTCTCCAAATGATTGCGGCCACGGCTCTGATGGTACAAGATGCTGATAAACTTGTCATAGGTCAAGAATTGCGGGTCATTACCCCACATGCCATTGAAGGTGTACTCAAACAGCCACCTAATCGATGGATAAGTAACGCCCGGCTCACCCACTACCAAGGAAATCCTATCAGGATAACCTTCCTGCCCCCAACGACCTTAAACCCTGCCTTGCTGCTGCCCAACCCAGACCTGGATGCGCCACTCCATGATTGCACCAAGATACTAGCTCAGGTGCACAGAGTTTGAGAGGACCTGCAGGACCGCCCACTCCCTGACGCTGACCTCGTCTGGTTCACTGATGGGAGCAGCTTCATGCATCAAGGCCAGAGGTACGCTGGAGCGGCAGTGACCAGAGACTGAGGTAATCTGGGTGGAACCCCTGCCCCCGGGGACATCGGCCCAGAAGGCCAAACTGATAGCGCTCACCCAAGCTCTTACCTTAGGGGCAGGGAAAAAGCTGACAGTATATACAGACAGCCGATATGCTTTTGCTACGGCGCACATACATGGGGCCATTTACAGGGAGCGAGGGTTACTAACGACTGAAAGAAAAGAGATAAAAAACAAGCAAGAGATCCTAGCCCTGTTAACAGCGCTATGGAAGCCAAAAAAGTTAGCCATTGTGCATTGCCCAGGGCATCAGAAACCAACCACTCCAACTGCTCAAGGCAACTTTCTGGCAGACCAAACTGCAAGAAATGTGGCAAAGGCTCCCAGCCAACTCCTTGCACTCCAGCTCCCTGACCCGGGCCCCCGGGACTTGCCATATTTCCCTGATTATTCAGAACAAGATCTCCAGTGGATTGACAAGCTTCCCCTGAAACAGATCCAGAATAGGTGGTGGACTGATACTAATGATCAAACCATCCTACCAGAAAAATTAGGACAACAAGTGTTAGAACACATCCACCGAACCACCCACCTGGGTGCTCGGCAGATGATAGACCTGATCAGATGCGCTAAGCTCAAATTCAGACATACAGCCGAGAAGGCCAGCAGCATCGTGGCAAGTTGCAAAATCTGCCAGCTTAACAACGCCTACCCCCAATCCTAGACTGCAGCGGGAACAAGGCTCAGGAGAACCAGGCCCGGTATCTACTGGGAAGTAGATTTTACTGAAATAAAGCCAGGAAAGTACAGGTATCGGTACTTACTTGTCTTTGTAGATACTTTTTCAGGGTGGACTGAAGCATTCCCAACCAAAAGAGAAACTGCTCAGGTCATAGCAAAGAAAATTCTGGAAGATATCCCAGGTATGGCTTCCCCATCCAGATAAGGTCAGATAAATGGGCCCGCCTTCATCACTAAGGTAAGTCAGGATTTGGCTTCCATCCTTGGGGCAAATTGGAAACTACATTGCGCTTACTGGCCCCAGAGTTCAGGACAGGTAGAAAGGATAAATCGGACCTTAAAAGAGACCTTAACTAAATTGACTATGGAGACTGGCACTAATTGGGTAGTCCTTCTCCCCTACGCTCTGTTCCGGGCCCGTAATACCCCTTACAGACTGGGCCTTACCCCTTACGAAATCATGTATGGCAGACCTCCACCCCTGGTTCCCAGCTTAAAAGATGATCTGCTTAAGTCTGAAACAGAAAATGTCTCTGAATTCTTATTTTCCCTACAAGCCTTGCAGAAAATTCATCAAGAAATCTGGCCCAAGCTGAAGGAACTATATGAGACCAGTTCCCCACTGACACCCCATCCGTACCAGCCGGGAGACTGGGTCCTGGTTAAGCGACACTGACAAGAGACCCTAGAACCCAGGTGGAAAGGACCACTCCAGGTACTCCTGACCACACCCACTGCCCTGAAGGTAAAAGGCATCGCGTCGTGGATCCACTACACCCATGTCAAGCCAGTGGACCCAACCTCCGACCTTCTGGGACCAATCACGGCAGCGGCTAAAGCACCGGCCACGTGGACTGTGGACAGAGCTAAGAACCTATCTAGTCCCTCTGTTACCAACCTACTGTGTCTCCCTGTCACATTAGTTCCCCAGTTGACTCTACTAACTGCTGGCGAGTTCCTAGGGTACACCGGTAACTGGACTAGTACTGCTATTCACCCAGTCCCTAGACCGAGACTTGCACAAGCCATATTTCTCCCCCTCATTGCAGGAATCTCCCTCACCGCATCCCTCATTGCGGCCGGGATAGCGGGGGGAGCCCTAGGTCACACCCTCATAGAAAGCAACAAGTTGTACCAACAATTTGCCATTGCTATGGAGGAGTCAGCTGAGTCCCTTGCCTCCCTTCAGCGACAGCTCACGTCCCTAGCCCAGGTAACCTTGCAGAACTGAAAAAGGTGGTACATGTATGTTTCTGAAAGAGGACTGTTGTTTCTACATAAATAAATCAGGGCTTGTAAAAGACCAGGCGAACAGTTATGCAAGTTAAGCACTGAAGTAAAAACACGGCAGTTTGCTTCAGCTGCAGACCAATGGTGGAATTCCTCTATGTTTTCTCTGTTAGCCCTCTTCCTTGGACGCCTGCTAAGTCTACTATTTCTGCTAACCATAGGACCTTGTGTCGTTAACAGAATTTTGCAGTTAGTCAGAGAAAGGTTTAACACTGTTCAGCTCATGGTCCTCAGAGCCCAATACCAACCTGTAAACGCTGAAACAGAGTCAGACTTATAAGACCCAAGATTGGCTCTAGAGTTACCTGAAAAAAAAGAGAGAATGAAAGGAATGAGGCACATGCCCCATATATTTCCCAACTTCCTGAGCCCAGCACAAACACATTCCTCCATATTTCTTTCAAACTTCAGAAAAACATCACCTGGGAGATCTCCGATAAGGAATGCTAAATGTATAATGTTAACCAATTGTAATGCTGTAACCGAGAGAATTACTTTGTTCCCTGTAACTTTACATATCCTGTTTACACCGGGCTATAAAAAAACAAGCACTCGCATTATTCGAGGCCCTCTTGTATGCTGTGGAATGGAGGGACCAAGTTCGAACTTGTAGTAAAGATCCTTGCCGCTTGGCTTTGACTCTGGACTCTGGTGGTCTTCTTTGGGGAACAAATGGTCTGGGCATAACAACTTGTCTCAGATATTTGGGGTTCACATTTGGTAACTGCAAAGGGATTCTGAGTTGAGGTGCCTCTGACCTTTGACAAATCTCCTATTGGTTCTTGGTACTAGCTTGAATAATCTTTGTGACTCAAACCAACAGGACAATTTGCTGAGGCCTGGAAGAGGCCCTCCAGAGAATCCCTGATCTCCCAAAATTTAGTTGAGATGTAAAGTTTTTGCTGTACAACTCCTTTTTTGAGTTTTATTTGCTTCCAACATGGAAGGCAAGTTTTCCTGTTTCCATGATGATGGAAGGCAGGTAACTCCTTTCTGGGGTTTGAGCTCATTTCCAACAGGGAAGGCAAGTTGAGTGTTTTTTCCTGCTTCCATTACTGGTGGCAGATATCTGAGTTACCAGTGGTGAGTTTGTATTGGTCTGCAGCAACTTCAATTCCCACCTCCTCAGTAGAAAAAATTTGACTGAGGGGCATAAGGTAAAAGAAGACACCAAGGTGACTTTCTGAGCAGAAGTGGAGTTTTTTGGGGTTTGTTTGTTTGTTTGTTTGTTTTTAGGTTTTGAACAGGAAATAAAGGAAAGTTCACTTGCAAGAGATCCAAGAGGACACTTGGAGAACAAGTGCTAGTTCAACTGCGGTGATTAACCGTGATCCTAAGACTATATAGGCTGGCCCCTTTCCCATGAGTCTTCCCTTAGGGTGGGCTGCCTGCATGCATAGTGCCCTCCTTACTCTTGAGAATTAAACACATGCAGTGTGTTTAGGAAGTTGTACTCATGCCCGTCTGAGGCTTTCTTCCCTTTTCTGGTGAAGTGTCCCAAGAAGGTCATACTTTGCCATTTTGTCTCCTTTGGAATGTGCATTCAATTAACACTTTAATGTGAATAGCTGTGAATAATCAGGAGGTTGTCTCTCTATGGTGCCCTGGTGCCAGTTGCCAAATTATCATTTTTAGAAAGGCAGTGTGATAATTGGCAAACTATCACTTGATATTCCTAGTTGGTGGGAGAGAATAGCCCTCTACTGCCCCGCTTATGCCTATAACTACCTGTAATACCTCTAGGATGGCAGAGAACAGTCTTCGGACTGAGACCCATCCCTAGGTAAGTAGCTGAATTGGGGTTTTGTCTTGGGTAAAGTTAAGATTAACAACTAGCTGGTCTTAATTTCTCCTTAACATCAGAGCACTCAGTGATCATGTTGTTTGGTTTTTTGTTGTTGTTTATTCCAGTCTTTCTCCCATCAAATTTGACCAACTCAAGCTAACTTGGTCAAATCCAAATGAGAATTCCAAATTATGGATAAAAAGTCCTCTTTGAATTGACTAAAATTCTTTGTAGCTGCAAAAGAAGGGGGAAAAAAAACACCAAAAAAACACCAAAAAAAAAAAGCCACCATGTACTTGGTTTATGTGTTTGCTTCCTATCTTATAAAACAATTGTTCTTTCACTTACTTTTCTTCCACGCTATACTTCTTTCCCCCTTTGCCATCTTCAGTACCAAGAAAAATCTAGAGAAGACTTCTAATGACTTGAACCGCTTAAAGAATTCAGAACAAAGGTACCATTCACCCCTTTTGGGTTGCTCTGTTTTCTTTATGGAATTTCAAGAGTCTTGGGCAGTTTCTTCTTAGATTTAAAGCTCTGCTTTCCCATATTGCATTATCTGACCCCTTTGGCTTTGCAGGTACCAGAGATTACCTTGTACTGTGAGAGGGTATCACCTTGGCGTGAGTAATGGTGGATGAGAGCTACAAAGTTAGGGGTGGCTGAGGACAGTTTACAGGAAGTGGTCTTGGCTGTTGTTGCTTTTTCCCCTCTCCTAGGAAGCTGTTGTTTAAGGATCCTACTTCAAGTTTGGAGATATATTGTAAAGGATCCTCTCATTGGTTTTTCTCCCAAAATTAATCTTGATTTGGCTTGTCTGTGTGCATTTGTGTGAGGAACTGAGCTGTTCTTTTCATAGATAAATGAGAGACTGAGTTTCCTCAGCTCTGAAGAGAAAGGGCATTTTGCTCCTCCCAGCCTAAAGGTGCCCTTGGGTGATCATGGGCCTCATGGGAATGTCTCGGGCCTTGATTCCCCATGACATTCAGCAGCCCTAAAGGGAACACAAAACAAAATTAGTTTTAAAAAGACTCATCCAGGAAGCACATATAGGAGCTGGTCGCTCCACACTTTGAGCCCTCTTGGCGGGGCTTATGCCTCTGGGGAGAGAAACTGAGACACATAAGAGGGTGGCAATGACTCAGCGGGGACACACTGTGGTGTCTCATCCACAAGCAGCACACTTCAAACCACTCCACAAAAACCCTAGGCCACAGCTCAGGTCCTTCTTTTAAGAAAAAAAAAAGTGAGAAACAAATAGTCTAAGAGGACTCTCTTTCAGGCACTCCATTGGTTTTATGGTACCTCTACTTGCTAGGGTTTGTGTAAAATGGAAATATTATGGTCTTTGTGCACATTTACATCAAGGAAAAAGAGCCCTAAGGTTGACCTGCAAACTATAGAGTTCTCTTTTTCTCTATTTTCTTTTCTGCCTGCTTTAAAGCTGCTGTTATTTTTCTATTAAGATAAAATCCACTGTTTAGTCTTTGGTTGCATGAGTGTGTGTGTGTGTGTGTGTGTGTGTATGTGTACTACATGTATTTTCTTGTGTTCTGGCCACAAGGTACCAAATTGGCTTAAAGAGGATTCATAAATTAAATAACATCCCAAATGCTTTTCAAGTTCATGTGACTTAAGTAAAATCTTTAATAAGCTAGCCTTAAAATTATTGGTAAGATAACATTAGAAATGTCCTAAGAATTGCCAGCACACATTTTTGTTTGCATTTATTGATCAAGGAATTTCATACTTATTTCATTCAAATGCTATTACAAATTTTTAGCATAAGGGTTACAAAACTATAAACCCATTCCAAAACAGAATAATTTATGCTTGTGTAATTTTTGATAAATAAGACATTAATATTGGTTTAATGAAATGGCTAAATCTTGAATTTTTTAGTAAAGTAACCATATATTTAATCTTAAGATTCCTACTTAGGTACACATCTGAAATTCATAGGCTACATAAGATGGTTGACAGGAAAATAACTAACCACCCAAGGGGTTCACCTCACCTGCTGCCTAGACAGAGCTGATTTATCAAGATGGGAAACTGCCATAGAGAAAGAGTAATTCACACAGAGCTGGCTATATGGGAGACTAGAGTTTTATTATTACTCTAATCAGTCTCTTTGAGAATTCAGGGATTAGAGTTTTTAAGGACAATTTGGTGGGTAGGAGTCAGTGAGCTGGGAGTTCAGATTGGTTGGATTGGAGATGAAATCATAGGGAGTCTAAGCTGTCCTCTTATGCCAAGTCATTTCCTGGATGGAGGCCACAAAACCAGATAAGCCAGTTTATCAATCTGGGTGGTCACTTCTGATCCATCAAGTGTAGGGTCTGTAAAATATCTCAAATGCTGATCTTATATTTTACATATGTTATATGTTATCCCCAGGAGCAATTTGGGAAGATTTAGAATCTTGCAGCCTCCAGCTGCATGACACCTAAACCATAATTTATAATCTTGTGGCTGTAGGCAGTCTAATTCCTAGGCAGGAAGGGGGTTTGTTTTGGGAAAGCACTGTTATTCTCCTTGTTTCAAAGCCAAACTATAAACTAAGTTATTCCCAAAGTTAGCTTGGCCTATGCCCAGGAATGAACAAGGAAAACTTGGAGGTTAGAAGCAAAATGGAGTCAGTTAGATGAGATATTTTTCAGTCTCAATTACAATTTAGCAATGGTAGTTTCATAACTTCAAATGATAACTAGCACAGTTTCATAAATAATCTAGGTAAACTAATAAAATAAAATAATTAGGTAAATGTAATGGGATAAATACAAACTTGTCATAATTTAGAATCTAAAGTTATATTAAATTTAATAATGAATATTTCATTAATTGGGTGTTTTCTAGTTAAAAAAAATTGTAGGGAAACATTTTTTTCTTAAAAAATGTACCCCCTTTCTAAAGTGAATAATTTTTGTCTAATTTAAAGCTTATTTAAAGTTTACATATAAAATAAAGTAAAAGGAACCAGGAAATTTTTTAAAAAATTATATGAGAAGGAATCTTGTATGGTAAATTTTGTCCTGGAACACAATGACTAGTTGTTTAAAAAGGAGGGATGTTCGGGACAAGCTAGAAAGTCCAAGAATGTCATGAATGGTCTGTGTAAGTCATAATAAGAGGATTTATGACAAAAAAATATTTTATATGACCAAGTTGTCTATAACTAAAGGGAAATTACAATGGTCTTTCTAGAGATTGAGTTCTGGTTTTAAAAAAACAACAACACTTATACACTAAAGAATTAGTTCGAACTATGAAATTGTCTTAAGGTGTTGATTTACCCTTAATAAATTACAAGACATTATACTTTTGTTTTTACACAAAGTTCTACTTTTATTGCATCTCATTGTTTTCAGCTTTCTCTCTTCTTTTAAAAGGCCTGAAATAATAACTCTATCCTTCAACTAGTTTTCAGCTCCTGTAAGTTTATTCTTTCCCCTTCAGATTCTAACTGTTGTGCCCTGATGCCAAAAAAAAAAAAAAAAAGTTTTATCTTTATCTAAAGGAAATGTTTCCTTCCAACATGATATTCCCCACAGAGAACAGGAGTCACAATGCAGAAAATCTTTTCTTTTGCCTTTGTGTAACTAGCCTAATAAACAGATCTTACTCTTTATTGAAATAATTTCTATATAATTATTATTAAGTTCGGTTTGCTTGGAAAAAAATAAGATTTAAAAAAAATTTAATTTAGGTCATTACATCATGTAACTTTCTGCATGCACTTTTAGAGTCCTTGTGCCATTAAGTTACAGCACTTTGACTCCTAGGTCTAAAAAGGACACTAAGTTGTGATAAATCTTAAAAACTGACAGCAGTTAAATCCTCATCTGCAGACCCAGTAGAAGACACCAATCAAAATAAACTGCATTTGTGAGGCACAGGACAATAAATTAAAACTATTCAACTCCTCAAGGCCCAGGGACCACTGTAGAAGATGTACACCCATGAGATTGTAAGGGCCAATTTTGAGAGATAAAATAAGTTCAGTTTCTCTATAAATAAACCACTAATGTCAAAGACACACAAGCAAGACCAGCATATGAGCCCCTGTGTCAGATTAACAAGGTTTTATTGGATCAGTAACCCACTCCTTAATAAAGATTATAAAGGTTATAAAAAGGCTATGAAAATTATATCTTATGCTCAAGATGATTAAAATTTTATAGATTGTTTATAAAATTTTGAAAAACAAACTTAATTGGCCTCATGCTGCTTTTATTAGGACTTATTGATTGGGAAATTAAGTCTCCTCTCTCAAAGAATAGAGGTTTTCACCTTTTCAAAAAAATATTTGAGTTATCACTTTGGTTAAACGGATGACTTATTTTTAGATTTTAGAATCAAAAATCAATTTTTGAATCAATATACCTGTGATTCTATTTCGTGATGTCAAGCATTTTAAACTTTTTTGTATTTGACAAACTTCCCAAAGTCAAACTCTAATGGGTTCTCATTAATTTTTTGATATGAGTTCCCTGAAGTCCAAAAGAGACATATTCAGCTTATTTGGCATAAAAATTATACAGGAAGCATGGCCAAGTATGAAATGGTGTTTGGCTTTCTTTGGGCTGTGCTGTATAAATGTTATTGGTGTATGTTCCAAAATTATGGGAAACTCCTATAATTCTGATATGACTTAGTGTATGTTACTAATAATTATAATTGTTATGTAAAATTGTTGTATGCTACAGAAGTAATCAAAATTCCTAGTCAATTGTGGCTTTAACAATGGCTGTCCTTGTGCCATTCACAGACAATTATTGTCATGTTTTGATCCTCTTTGAAAGGTGGTTTATAATCAACTGCAGGACTTTGATAGTTGCTCTTGAATGTAGGTTTCTAATAACTTTGAAAATTGTGACACTAGAATAGAGGAAAAACTTTCAGGACTCTAATGGAGAGCTGAAATGTTCATGAATATCAAACAAAACAGAGTTAACTGCATGTACCAAACTAATAGAAGACTGAAGTGATCTTTTTTACTTTTTTACTTAAAATTTTGCTGATCCTTTATTTTGTTTTTCAGAGTTAAAATACTTTTGAGCTATTGGCAGCTTATAACAATTGAGTAAATTATACTCCAGTGAACAAAATTTGGAGCGTATTTCTTTCTCTCTACCTGGTTTCTCCATAATATAGAAACTATCTGTGAGTATTCTTAACTTATGACAATATAGTTATTTGCATAAGTGCAATAAGGATGTTTTCTTTTGCAGCAGGGAATTAGTGGAGAAACTGATTATTTTACTAAGGCTCTGACTGGAATGGTGTGCTTTCCATTAAGGAATCAAACTTGACTTATAGAATCAACAAAAACCCCTTGGGAAAACTAGCCTCATACTTTGTCTACACCGTCTCTGTACAGGGTTGCTGACCTGTGGTAAGTAGAGAATGTCATTTTATGACAGGACTCGTAGCCCTAAGTTATCTGGGGACCTCAAGAGGACAGGAATTTACCCAACTCATAGGTATTTGATGGTACAAAGCCATGGCTGGGCTTGGATTTTAAAAAGTCTTACCTGAGATTTCTTCTATGGAACAAAGTTTCATCAAAGTCAATTTTAAAACCAATGCAAAACATAATTATTCTTGCTACACTTTGTATAAACAGTCAGGCCAAATATAATAAAGCAAATTGGTCCTACCATGATTTGTCTTTAGTAAAAATGGGAAACTGGAGAGAGAAAAGTTAAGTCTTAAAAACCATTGTACATCTGTTTTTAGATTCTAGCTTTGCAGTTTTTATTACTTTCTACAGTTTGAACTAAATTCTAATTTTTCCCTTCTATGAGTCTCCAAAATAATATTTTCAATTTTTTTCTTCCTTCTTTTCCTTTTTTTCCCTCCATTTTCCTAATTTGAAATCACTGAAAATTAAGCTGTGATTTCTTAAAGCCCTGCAAACTGAATCTAGACAACTTAAACTTCAGAAGAAAATAACAGCAACCTACTTACATATATAAGGACTTTCATACCTGCCTACTGATGTAGGGACTTCAGAGCAATATGGCCTATATAGATATAGATTTTCTAGGGTTGTTCATTTTGTGTTGTTGCTTTTCTCCCTTCCTTCCTCCCCCTATTTTCTCTTCATAAGGTGTGAAACTTCCCAACCTGCTTAAAATGAGCTGTCTTAAAAACATGGGACCTACCCATCTAGGAATAAACCATCCTAACCATAAGCAATCAAGTGAAACCTGGGACCACAGATGCATTTTCTTCTAAAATGCTTTCTCCAACAGATGTTTAAAAGAAAGAGGGGGGGGAGAAATATGAAAGGAGAAGAAATCTTGAGGCCTCCAAATCACTAAGCTAACAGGAAAGTGAAGCTGGGAAGTGGTAAGGGCAAACCTGCCTCCCATTCTATTCAAAGTCATTTCTCTGCTCACTGAGATAAAAGCATATCTGATTGCCTCCTTTGGAAAGGCTAATCAGAAACTCAAAATAATGCAACCATTTATCTGTTATCTACCTATGACCTGGAATCCCCCTCTTAACTTTGAGTTGTCCTGGCCTTTCTGAACAGAACCAATGTACATCTTACATACACTGATTGATATCTCATGTCTCCATAAAATGTATAAAACCAAGCTGTGCCCCAACTACCTTGGGCACATGTCATCAGGACCTCCTAAGGCTGTATCGTGGGAGCACATCCTTAACTTTGGCAAAATAAACTTTCTAAACTGACTGAGACTTGTCGCAGATATTTGGGGTTCACAGTAGCTACTTTTAGTAGCTATTAATAGGTCATTGATGATGACTAGTTTCAGTAGCCTAAGAAGTTGTGAAAAGCCAGATTAAAATTTAAAGTACACAAGTCTTTGAAGTCTTTAATATGTAAATAGGCATTGTTAACTTCTAAGAGGATAATATCGCCATTTTCTATTATTAGTATTATATTGGTTCACCAAACTAGCGTATGTAACACAGTTTTGGACATATTGCATTTAAATATTGCTTCACTTGTTCTATCTGCTTTTTAACTATTTTGAAGCAATTTTTAATAGTTGCATTACCAAACCAAACTTGGGTCAGCTTGACTGCCACAGCATTGGCAAACACACACTCCTAGGCTTGCAGAGAGATAAAAAAAAAAAAAAAAAGGCATTTATTGCAGAGCAGAAAACAAGGAGAAGTGCTAGCTAATATTTAAGACCAAAACTCCCTGATAGCTTACAAGCAAGAGATTGTTAAAGGCTGAGGTAAAGGGGATCTCTAAACTGAGTTAGGGCTGAGGAATTTTTGGAATTTCCTTACCTACTTTCTGGTTCTGGTCCGTCTGAGATTCCATTCTGTTTGAGGTCTATGTGACAGCAATCAGCATTTTTCGTGCAGTAGAGGTCCTTGATTCTGAAAAAAATTTGAGGATACATGTCAAGATGTTACCACTAGTTTATACAGGAAACCAAACATCATGTGACTCTAATTTACACAAGGTTGATTATTGTCTAAGTTATCATTACCTTCTTGCTTAGCAGGTTATTTATTCACGTCACCAGTTGCTGGTTGCAAAGGTAGCCAGATGAATGGAATTTCCCTTGAAGGGACTCAAATCTTTCTGTATTCCCATGATTTGAAGAGGCGATAGGAACCTGGCAGGCCCTTAAGAGGCATTTCTACTCCATCTAATTTGCAATCTCCCTCTCACTGTAAGAAAATGTACCAAAACTCCTTCAGCAATTCACATTTTGATTCACCAACAGTAGCTAAAATAATGGTGTGCAAATGTGCTTTAATGAAAAAAATTCAGTAATATTGATAATAATAACAATAAAAGATATACTTTTTTGCTAAATGTCAAGCATTATGCTAAATGCTTAACATGATGTATCTAACAATTCTTACAACAATGCCACAGAGTACATATTATTGTCCCCATTTTACCAATGAGAGGACTGAGGCACAGTGAGGTGAAGCCAATTTCTTAGGGTAACACAACTAAGTGGTTGAGTAGTGATATAAACCAAGCAGTCTGATTTCACAATTGTCACTCTTCAAAAATTGTATACTGCCTTCCAAATCGAATTTATCTATGCAACTCCTTTCCAGCTCACATATTCCTTAAGATGTTATCATTTTATAAAATAGCTTGCTCCTTTCTTTCCATGGACCCTCCAGTAATCCATAGTTGTCTGAATGGTATCTCCGTATAGATGAGTATAGGTCTCTTTAAGAGGTCACCATGAAGTAGAATGACATTATATTAATCTGCCTGATGAAAGTGGCAGCAAGGGAGGATTTATTTTAATGTACTTACTCATACTATAAGATACAGTAGCTAGTTGATAATTCATTTGAGTTTACCTATTTTGAACATACTCTGTCTTCACTTTTATCAGAAATAATTGGCTTTTCTTGACATCCAGTTTTCTATCTATGAGTAAAGATTATATGTTTCCTAGCTAATAATTTTCTGTCACAATTCTGGATATCTTTCTATCTATCTATATCTACCTATATAGTCACACATTTCTTAACTATGGGGAAAATATCTCCAGGGAACTTCAGAGATCTTTATGGCAGCACCCTCCACACCCCCATCACAGGTCTGGAGACCTAGGATGGAAAAAAATGGTTCCGTGGGCCAGGCATAGGGCCCCATTGCTCTGTGCAGCCTTGGGACATAGTGCCCTGCATCCCAGTTGCTCCAGCTCCAGCTGTGGCTAAAAGGAGCCAAGGTATAACTCAGGTCACTGCTTCCAAGAGTGCAAAAGCCAAGCCTTGACAGCTTCCACATGGTGTTGGGCCTGCAGTGTGCAGAGTGTGACAGATGAAGTTTGGAAACCTCCACCTAGATTTCAGAGAATGTATGAAAACACCTGGATGTTTAGGCAGAAGTAGGTTGTAGGGGCAGAGCCCTCATGGAGAACCTCTACTAGGAAGTGCAGAGGGGAAATGTAGGGTTGGAGCCTCCAGACACAATCCCCACTAGGACCCTGCCTAGTGCAGCTGTGAGAAGAGGACCACCTTTCTCCAGATGCCAGAATGGTAGATTCATCAACAGGTTGCACCATAGGCCTGGAAAAGCTGCAGGCACCCAACACCAGCCCATGAAAGCAGCCTCAGGGTCTGTACTCTGCAGAGCCACAGGGGCAGAGCTGCCCAAGGCCTTGGGAGCCCACCTCTTGCATCAGTGTGACCTGGATGTGAGACATGGAGTCAAAGGAGATTATACTGGAGCTTTAAGATTTAATGACTGCCCTACTGGGGTTCATATTTGCTTGGGGTCTGTAGCCTCTTTGTTTTGGCCCATGTCTCCTATTTGGAATAGGAGCATTTATCCAATGCCTGTACCTGCATTATATCTTGAAAGCAATTAACTTGTTTTTTGATGTTTACAAGTTCATAGGCAGAAGGGACTTGCCTTGTCTCAGATGAGACTTCGGACTTGGACTTTCGAGTTAATGCTGGAATGAGTTAAGACGTTGGGGAACTGTTAAGATGGGATAATTGTATTTTGCAATGTGAGAAGGACATGAGATTTTGGAGGGGCCAAGGGCAGAATGATGTGGTTTGACTCTGTGTCCCCACCTAAATCTCATGTCAAATTGTAATCCCCACACATAAGGGGAGAGATGTCATGGGAGGTGATTGGATCATGGATTTCCCCATGCTGTTCTTATGACAGTGAGTGAGTTCTCATAAGATCTGATGGTTTAAAAGTGTACTCTCTCCTGCTGCCATGTAAGACAAGCTTTGCTTTCCTTTCACCCTCTGCCATAATTGTAAGTTTTCTGAGGCCTCCCAAGCCACGTAGAACTGTGAATCCATTAAACCTCTTTTCTTTGTAAATTACCCAGTCTCAGCTAGTTCTTTATAGCAATGTGAAAATGTACTAATACATTGATGTAACATCAAGACAGTGCTGTAATGCATCCTACCTCCAGGAGGTCTGTAGGCAGCCCTACCTCCCCAAAGCTTCACCCTCCTTGGTGAGAAGGGCACCGAGAGCCTCTCATTCGGGCAGCTTGCTATTTCCACAACTTTCCCTCCCTTGGTGAGATTCTCAGTGAGACCCTTTCAACACAAACACATTACAAAAGAAAAATCTGACCTTTACCATCACAGTAGATTGGGGACTGGGTGTGGGCAGCCAATGAGATCTCCAACAGAGTGTGTGGACTGTGGTTATGATTGGTGGATGGGGCGTCTGCCCTCCAAAGATCCTGACAAGGTTAAGAAAATACAGGGGCCTCTGGAGTTGATCTTAAGTCTTAGCGAAGTATTGACTTGAGGTCTTTTTACTTTGTACAGTGGTGGGAAATCAGATTCTATCAGTTTCTAGTAATTTCTTACATTCCTTTGACTCCTCTCTTATAACAATTGCAACAAAAACAAAAATTGATAAATGGGACCTAATCAAACTAAAGAGCTTCTGCACAGAAAAAAAAAAAAAAAAAACTATCCACAGAGTAAACAGACTACCTACAGATGGGGAGAAAATACTTGCAAACTGTGAATCCAACAAAGGTCTAATATCCAGAATCTATGAGAAACTTAAGCAAATTAACAAATGAAAGACAAAAAACCCCATTCAAAAATGAACAAAGGACATGAACAGACACTTTTCAAAAGAAGACCTACATGTGGCCCACAACAAATGAAAAAAATGCTCAGCTTCACTAATCATTAGAGAAATGCAAATCAAAACCACAATGAGATACCATCTCATACCAGTCAGAATTGCAATTATAAAAATGTCGAAAAACAACAGATGCTGGCAAGGTTGCAGAGAAAAGGGAACCCTTATACACTGCTGGTGGAAATGCAAGTTAGTTCAGTCACTGTGAAAGGCAGTTTGGAGATTTTTCAAAGAACTTAAAACAGAACGACCATTTGACCCAGCAATCTCATAACTGGGTATGTACTCAGAGGAATATAAATGGTTGTACCATAAAGACACATGCACATGACGTGTATGTTCATCACAGCACTACTCACAATAGCAAAGACATGGAATCAACCTAAATGCCCATCAATGGTGAGTTGGATAAATAAAATGTGGTATGTATACACCATGAAATATTATGTAACCATTAAAAAAATGAGATCATTTACTTTTAGCAATATGGATGGACCTGAAGGCCATTATCCTAAGTGAATTAACACAGGAACAGAAAACCAAGCGCTGCATATTCTCACTTATAAGTGAGTGCGAATTATTGAATACACAAGGATGGACACAAAGAAGGAAACAATAGACACCATGGTCTAATTAAGGATGAATAGTGGGTAGAGGGTGAGGATTGAAAAACTACATATCCAGTACTATGCTTATTACCTAAGTAACAAAATAATCTACAGCAAACCCCCATGACATACATTTTACCCATGTAACAAACCTGCACATGCATCCCCTGAACCTAAAACTTAGAAAATAAATAAATAAATATAAGACACATACATGCAAAAGTAAATGGATTGAGATAGATATACCATACTAATACTAATCAAAAGAAAACAGCAATAGCTGTAATAACTTCAGACAGAGTAGGCTTCAGAGCAAGAAATGTAGCCAGAGGACACTCAAGGACACTACATCATGATTAAGAGTTCAGTTCTCCAAGAAGTCATAACAATTCTGAACACATATGTGCCTAACAGCAGAGCATCATATATGAGAGGCAAAGCTGATAGAACTGGAAAGAGACTTCAGCATCCCTATATCAGAAATACACATATCCAATAGGTAGAAAATCATTAATAACTCAAAAACATGATAAACAATCTGGTTCTAATGGACTTTTAAGACTTTCATCTAAGCAGAGTACACGTTCTTCTCAAGTTCACACAGAACATTTATCATGACAGAACACATTCTGGGTCATAGTGTACAACTTCAATTTAGAAGAAGGGAAATCAGAGAATGTGTGCTCTCAGAACACATTGGAATTAAGATACCTGGAAAATCCTACAATACTTGGAGATTAAACAATATACTTCTAAATAATACATGGGTCAAAGAAGAACATTCAAGAGAAACATAAAAATATTTTGTTTTTATTTAATGAATACATTAAAATGAAACTAAATGAAAGCTAAATGAAAATGAAAATACAATTTATAAAAATTAGTGGGATGCAGCAAACATATTCTTAGAGGGAAATTTATAGTATTTAATCAGTGCGTTAGGAAAAAAGTGCTAAATTAAATTCAGTTTGGCCTAAACCTGCCTCCATACATAAAGTTTCACCTAAACATTTCTCTGTACATAGTAAAGTGTAACCTAACTTGATGTGTAAACAGACTGTGACCTACTCTTGTAACAAGTAGCCAAGTCTCAGCAAATCATAGCAGCTGAGTTTTATTCATTCACAGGCAGCCAACTTGTACAACGGTGTTCAGATGAGGCAAACACCTAGTTGCAACCAATCCACCTGTTTCTGTACTTCACTTTTGTTTTCTGTACATCACTTCCTTTTTTTATGTCTATGAAATGTTGTCTGACCACGTGGCAGCCCTAGAGTCACTGTGAATGTATTCTAGTTCTGGGTTCTGCCTTGTTTGATAATTGTTATTTTCCCAAATATACTCTGTTAAACTTAATTTGTATAAAGCTTTTTCTTTTAACAGAAGAAAGATCTAAAACCAATCATTGAAACGTTCACTTTAGGAAATCAAAAAAAAGACAGAGTAAATTAAATCCAAGGTAAGCAGAGGATAAGAAATAATAAAAATTAGACCAATTATTAATAATATTAAAAATATTAATCAATAAAGAAAGTCTATTAAATCAGAAACTGGTTATTTGGTAAGATCAGTAAACTTGATAAGCCTCTAACCAGGCTAATGAAAAAAAAAAAAAAGAAGAAGACACAAATTACCAGTTAGTAATATCAGAAATAAAAGAGGGCCATGCACAGTGGCTCACACCTGTAATCCCAGCACTTTGGCAGGCTGAGGCGGGTGGATCACTTGAGGTCAGGACTTTGAGACCAGTCTGGCAAACATGGCAAAACCATGTTTCTACTAAAAATACAAAAATTAACTGGGCATGGTGGCGCATGCCCGTAACCCCAGCTACTGGGGAGACTGAAGCACAAGAGTTGCTTGAACCCAGGGGTTGGAGGTTGCAGTGAGCCCAGATTGCACCACTACACTCCAGCCTGGGTGACACGCAAGACTCCATCTCAAAAAAAAAAAAAAAAAAAAAAAAAATCAATTCAGTACTTAATACTCTTCCAAAGCAGAAAGTACCAGGGCTAGAAGGTTATAATGACAATGTATGCCAAACTATTTGGAAGAAATTATATCAATTTTCTATAATCTCTTGCAAAAACTAGAGGTAAAGTAAATGCTTTTAACTCGTTCCATGATGCCAGCATTATCCTATACCAAAACCAGACAGAGAATTACAAGAAAAGAACACTGAAAACCAATATGAGATAAAAATATGAGACAATTATCAACAAAATATTAGCACATCAAATTCGATAATGTTTAAAAAGAATTATACAGCCAGGTGCGGCGGCTCATGCCTGTAATCCTAGCACTTTGGGAGGCTGAGGCAGGTGAATCACGAGGTCAAGAGATAGAGACCATCCTGGCCAATGTGATGAAACTGCGTCTCTACTAAAAATACAAAAATTAGCTGGGTGTGGTGGTCCGCACCTGTAGTCCAGCTACTCAGGAGGCTGAGGCAGGAAAATAACTTGAACGCAGGATGCGAAGGTTGCAGTGAGCCGAGATCATACCACTGCACTCCAGCTGGGCAACAGAGACTCCATCTCAAAAAAAAAAAAAAGAATTATACACCATGTCCAAGGTTCACAAGTCCAATTCAACATTAGAAAATCAACTCATGCCTCATGACTAAACTAGGAAGAAGTCGAATCCCTGACTAGACAAATAACAAGTTCTGAAATTGAGGGAATAATTAATAGCCTACTGAACATAAAAAAACGCCAGGACCAGATGGATTCACAGCCAAATTCTACCAGAGGTACAAAGAGGAGCTGGTACCATTTCTTCTGAAACTATTTCAAACAATATAAAAAGAGAGATTCCTCCATAACTCATTTTATGAGACCAGCATCATCCTGATACCAAATCCTGGCAGAGACACAACAAAAAAAGACAATTTCAGGCCAATTTCCCTGATGAACATCAATGTGAAAATACTCAATAAAATACTGGGAGCAAATCAAAAAGCTTATCCACCATGATCAAGCTGTCTTCATCCATGGGATGTAAGGCTGGTTCAACATACACAAATCAATAAACATAATCCATCACATAAACAAAACCAATGACAAAAACCATATGATTATCTCAATAGATGCAGAAAAGGCCTTTGACAAAATTCAACACCCCTTTATGCTAAAAACACTCAATAAACTAGGTACAGATGGAACATATAATTATAAGAGCTATTTATGACAAACCCACAGCCAATATCATACTGAATGGGCAAAAGCTGGACGCATTCCCCTTGAAAACTGGCACAAGACAAGAATGCCCTCTCTCACCACTCTTATTCAAAGTAGTATTGGAAGTTCTGGCCAGAGCAATCAGGCAAGAGAAAGAAATAAATGGTATTCAAATAGAAAGAGAGGAAGTCTAATTGTCTCTGTTTGCAGATGACGTGTTTGTATATTTAGAATACGCCATCACCTCAGCCCAAAAACTCCTTAAGCTGATAAGCAACTTCAGCAAACTCTCAGGACACAAAATCAATGTGCAAAAATCACAAGAATTCCTATATACCAATTATAGACAAACAAAGAGCCAAATCATGAGTGAACTCCCATTCACAATTGCTACAAAGACAATAAAATACCTAGGAATACAACATACAAGGGATATGAAGGACCTCTTCAAGGAGAACTACAAACCACTGCTCAACGAAATAAGAGAGGACACAAACAAATGAAAAAACATTCCATGCTCATGGATATGAAGAATCAATATCACGAAAATGTCCATATTGCCCAAAGAAATTTATACATTCAGTGCTATTTCCCATCAAGTTACCATTGACTTTCTTCACAGAATTAGAAGAAACTACTTTGAAATTCATACGGAACCAAAAAAGAGCCTGTATAGCCAAGGCAATCCTAAACAAAAAGAACAAAGTTGGAAGCATCACGCTACCTGACTTCAAACTATACTACAAGGCTACAGTAACCAAAACAGCATGGTACTGGTACCAAAACAGAGATATAGACCAATGGAACAGATCAGAGGCCTCAGAAATAAACCACACATCTAGAACCATCTGATCTTCAACAAACCTGACAAAAACAAGCAATGGGGAAAGAATTCCCTATTTAATAAATGGTGTTGGGAAAACTGGCTAGCCATATGCAGAAGACTAAAACTTGAGCCCTTCCTTACACCTTATACAAAAACTAACTCAAGATGGATTAAAGGCTTAAATGTAAGACATAAAACCATAAAAACCCTAGAAGAAAACCTAAGCAATACCATTCAGAACATAGGCATGGGCAAAGACTTCATGACTGAAACACCAAAAGCAATGGCAACAAAAGCCAAAATTGACAAATGGGATCTCATTAAACTAAAGAGCTTCTGCACAGCAAATGAAACTATCATCAGAGTGAACAGGCAACCTACAGAATGGGAGAAAAATTTTGTAATCTATCCGTCTGACAAAGGGCTAATATCCAGAATCTACAAAGAACTAAAACAAATTTAGAAGAAAAAAAAACATCAAAAAGTGGGCAAAGGATATGTACAGACAATTCTTAAAAGAAGACATTTATGTGGCCAATAAACATATGAAAAAAAGCTCATCATCACTGGGTCATTAGAGAAATGCACGTCAAAACCACAATGAGACACTATTTCACGCCAGTTAGAGTGGCAATCATTAAAAAGTCAGGAAACAACAGATGCTGGAGAGGATGCAGAGAAATAGGAATGCTTTTACACTGTTGGTGGGATTGTAAATTAGTTCAACCATTGTGGAAGCAGTGGGGAGATTCCTCAATGATCTAGAACCAGAAATACCATTTGACCCAGCAATCCCATTACTGGACATACACCCAAAGGATTATAAATCATTCTACTATAAAGACACATGCACACATATGCTTATTGCAGGACTATTTACAATAGCAAGGACTTGGAACCAATTCAAATGTCCATCAATGATAGACTGGTTAAAGAAAATGTGGCACATATATGCCATGGGATACTATGCAGCCATAAAAAAGGATGAGTTCATGTTGTTTGCAGGGACATGGATGAAGCTGGAAACCATCATCCTCAGCAAACTAACACAGGGAAAGAAAACCAAACACCACATGTTCTCACTCATAAATGGGAGTTGAACAATGAGAATACATGGACACAGGGAGAGGAACATCACATACTGGAGCCTGTTGGGGGTTGGAGCAAGGGGAGGGATAGCATTAGGAGAAATATCTAATGCATGCAGGGCTTGAAACCTAGATGATGGGTTGATGGGTTCAGCAAACCACCATGGCACATGTATACCTATGTAACAAATCTGCATGTTCTGCACATATAACCCAGAACTTAAAGGATACTAAAAGAATAAATAAATAAATAAATAAATAAATAAATAAATAAAGTGGAAAAAAAAGAAAATCAACTAATGCAATACATTATAATAACAGGCTAAAGAGAAAACATCACATGACTATATCAACAAATACAGAGGAAACATTTGATAAATCCAACACTCATGCATAATAAAAGCTTTCATCAAACTAGAAATAGAGGAGAACATCCTTACTTGATAAAGAATATCTACAGAAAACCCATAGCTCATACCATACTAAATGGTTGGATACTAGAAACTTTCCTGCTAAGGTGAGGAAGAAGAAAAAGATGTTTCCTTCATCCTTCATTACACACTGTTGGTGGGAAAGTAAATTAGTACAGCCATTATGGAAAATAGTATAGAGGTTCCTCAAAATTTTAAAAATATAACACTATATAATCTAGCAACCCCACTACTGGGCATATATCCAAAAGAAATTCAGACTATCAAAGAGGTATCTGCATTCCCATGTTTTCTCTAGAGCTATTCATAATACCCAATATCTGAGATCAACTTAAGTGTCTATCAACTAAAGAAAATGCACTCTATATGCACAATGGAATACTATCAGCCATAAAAAAGGAGAAATTCCTGTCATTGTGACAATATGGGTAAACCTGGATGACTCTATATTAAGCGAAATAAGTCAGGCACAGAAAAACAAATATTGCATGATCTCACTGGTAAGTGGCATCTTGAAGAGTGGATCTCATAGAAGTGGAAAGCAGAATGGACTCACTAGAAATAAGAGATCTAATCCTAGGACTAAAGAACCCATATCTCCTCCCCTCACACACATACCTTGCAATCACATTAATTGTTCCCTAAATAACAACAGTGGCTTACAAGCAAAAGAACTGTAAGCCTCAGACCTTATTTAAGAAGTCTTTGGGAATGTTCAAAGATAACAGGGGAGACAAAAGCAAAGACATCAGAGAATTTTAGCCTCTGAGACCTACAGCTACAATATAAGTTAAATATACCAAAGACCTATTTACATCAGTTCCTTTGCCCATCATGTTTGGCTTTTAACAAATATTACAAAGCATACTAAAAGGCAAAAAATACAATTTGAAAATACAAAAAGCATCAGACCAGACCCAGATATGGCAGAAATTTTGGAAATATCAGACTGGGAATTTAAAATAACTATGATTACTGTACTAAGGGCTCTAATGGAGTTGACTACATGCATGTACAGAAGGGTAATGTAAGTAAAGTGATAGATGCTCTAAGAAAGATTTTTTAAGTGACAGTTATTTAAAACACTAACAAATTCTAAAATGCTTTTGATGGGCTTTTCAAAGATTGAATGCAGTCAAGCAAAGTACCCGGGACTTAAGGATATGTCATAGAAACCTCTCAAATGATAAGGCAAAAAGAAAAAAAACTTTAAAGAACGGAATACAATATACAAGAACTGTAGAATGAGCACAAAGTGTATAACATATGAATTATAGGAATGCCACAAAGAGAAGAAAATGAGAAAGGAACTGAGGAATATTTAAGAAATAATGACTAATAATTTGCCCAAATAAACATCGGACACCAAACCACAAATCCAGGAAGTGCAGAGAATGTCAAAGAGGATAAATACTAATCTACAGCTAGATATAACATATTCAAACTGTAGAAAATCAAAGACAGAAAATTTTGAAAGAAACCAAAAGAAGAAGAAAAAAACCGTGTACAACAGATCCACAGCTAATATAATATTGGCTATGGAAAAACTGAAGGCCTTTCCTGTAAGATCTGGAACATGACAAGGATGCCCACTTTCACCACTGTTATTTAACATAGTACTGGAAGTCTCAGCTACGGCAATCAGACAAGAGAAAAAAATAAAGGCCTGGGAAAGTGTGAAGAGGCTCCACTGCTGTGGGGTGGGGTGTCACCAGTTGGTGCAGGCCCCAAGTGGTCTGATCCTTGGACTCCCAGTGGGGTCCAAATAAGTGCACGGTGGCTCTCCTGCTAGACAGGGTTAGCTCTCAGGCTCTGGGTAGTAAGTGCATCAGCTCCTTCTGCATTGGGGTTAGCCTGGCCCTTGTGCTGGATAACTTGTTACCTGGGATGCCGGGTGATGATGTGTGGGCTCAGGTGCATGGGTTCATGGCTGCACTGCTGGGCCCAGCTGGAGTCATGGCACTGTAGCCTTCTGCATGGATGTGATGGGATAATGGCAAAGCACTGGGGATGTACAGATGTATGGGGCCATTGGGACCCTGGGCAGAATGTGCTCTGACAGAGGTTTCATTCTCAAAATGGCACCATGCTGCAGCAGCCTGAGTCCTGGAAAGTTGGGGAGCATCAGTGTGATTTCCTCCCTGGAGTAATGCAATCACATGGATTCCAGGCAGCTCTCTACCCTGAACTCAAGGCCTGTGAGGATTATAGGGCTCTCCTGCAGTTAGAATTACAGGTGTCTGTGGTAGGAATATGAACTTCCCAGGATCTTCCATTTATCTTTTCCCTGCAATAAAGAGTCCTTCTTGGCTCTGAGTGGATCCTAACCAGATGCTTTGCCTACCTCCCATGCTGCCATCCCAAGAGTTTTCATCACTTTCTTGCTGAATTCAGTTGTTCTTCCCTAGACCTTCTATTTGATGTATGGTTATGTACTTGTTAATTTGCCCTTCTTTGTGAAGAGGGTGAATGCTGGGCACCTCTAGCCAGCCATTTTGATGACATCTCTTCTCTAATAAGGAGTTATTGATCGAAGGGCACAAAGGTTCAGATGACAAGAGGAATAGATTTTGAGATCTGTTGCACAACAGGGTATATATAGTCAATAATAATGTATAATATATTTCAAAATAGCTAAGAGAGTTCAAGTGTCTCATAAAAAATGATAGGCAAGCAAGGTAATGAATGTGTTAATTAGCTTGATTTAATAATTCCACATTGTATACATATATCAAAACATCACATTGTACCCCATGAATGTAATTATGATTTGTCAATTGAAAATAATATAATAAAAGAAAAAGAAAAAAGCCCAATGATATACCACATCACATCCATTAGGATGGCTCTAATGCAAAAAGGAAAATAACAAATGTCAGAGACGTAGAGAAATTGAAACATTTATGCACGATTGGTGGAAATGTAAAGTGGTGTAGCTTCTATGGAAGACAGTAGGGTGGAGAAGACAGTAGGGTAGCTCCTCAAAAAGTTAAAAGTACAATGACCACATGACCCAGCAATTCAATTCCTAGGTATGTACTCCAAATAATTAAAAATAGGGAGTTGCACAGATAGTATATACTAATGTTCACAGCAGCATTACTCACAAAAGCTAAAAAGATAAAAATAAACTAAGTGTCCATCAATGGACAAATGAATAAACAAAATGTAGTGTGTGTGTGTGTGTGTGTGTGTGTGTGTGTGTGTATCTATATATGTATTTATATATGTAATGAAACATTATTCCTCCATGAAAATGATCTTCTGATACATACTGGAACATGGCTGAATCTGAAAAATGGTAAGTGAAATAAGTCAGATATGAAAAGACAAATATTCTGTGATTCTATTTACATGAAGTAGCTAGAGTAGTCAATTTCATAAGCACAGAAAGTAGAATAGTGGGTACCAGGGCCTTGAGGTGACAGAATGGGGATGTCATGTTTAATGAATACAGAGTTTCAGTTTGAGATGATGAAAAATTCTGGAGATAGATAGTGGTGATGGTGTACAACAATGTGAACATAGTTAATGCCACTAAACTTACGCTAAAATATAATTAAAATGGCACATTTTTGGTATGGGTATTTCATCATAATAAAAAAATGCAAAATTATAAAACTCTTAGAAGATGACATAGGAAAAAACTCTTAAGTGACATTGGATTAGTCAATGACTCTTTAGATACAATACTAAGCACAGTCTGTGAATACAAAAATTGATAAATTGGACTACATTAAAACTATAACTTTCTACTCTTCAAAAGATATGCTTCAAGAGAGTAAAACGACAAGACATAGACTGGGGCAAAATATTTGCAAAATATATCTGATAAAGGACCATTACCCAAAATCTACAGAGAACTCTTAAAAACATAACAACTTAAACTCTTAAACGTATTTTAAGCTCAGGGGTACATGTGCAGAATGTGCAGATTTGTTAGATAGGTAAACATGTGCCATGGTGGTTTGCTACACAGATCATCCCATCACCTAGGTATTAAGTCCAGCAGCCATTAGCTATTCTTTCTGATGCACTCCCTCCTCCCATCCCCCATTTTCTGACAGGCCCAAGTGTGTCTTGTTCTCTGCAACCCCCCTGTGTCCATGTGTTCTCATCATTTAGCTCCCGTTTATAAGTGAGAACATGTGGTATTTGGTTTTCTGTTCCTTCATTAGTTTGCTGAGGATAATTGCTTCTGACTCCATCCATGTCCCTGCAAAGGACATACTCTCATTCGTTTTTATGACTGTATAGTATTCTATGGTGTATATGTACCACATTTTCTTTATCTAGTCTATCATTAATGGGCATTTAAGTTGACTCCATCTCTTTGCTATTGTGAATAGGGCTGCAATGAACATACGTGCACATGTATCTTTATACTAGAATGATTTATATTCCTTTGGGTATTTACCCAGTAATGGATTGCTGGGTCAAATGGTATTTCTGTCTCTAGGTCTTTGAAGAACTGCCACACTGTCTTCCACTATGGTTGAACTAATTTACACTCCCACAACAGTGTAAAAGTGTTCCTTTTCCTCTGCAACCTCAGCAGCATCTGTTGTTTTTTGACTTTTTAATAATAGCTATTCTGGCTGGTGTGAGATGATATCTCATTGTGGTTTTGATTTGCATTTCTCTAATGATTAGTGATTTTTTTTTTCATGTTTGTTGGCCGCATGTATGTCTTCTTTTGAGAAGTTGCTTATCAATTTAAAAAGCTTTTGGGCTGAGACACTGAGGTTTTCTAGATATAGGATCATATCATCTACAAACAAAGATAGTCTGACTTCCTCTCTTCCTATCTGAATATCTTTTATTTCTTTCTCTTGTCTGATTGTGCTGGTCAGAACCTCCAATACTATGTTAAATAGGAGTGGTGAGTGAGGGCATCCTTGTCTTGTAAGGTTTTCGAGGGGAATCTTTCCAGCTTTTGCCCATTCAGTATGATACTGGCTGTCGGTTTGTCATAAATGGCTGTTATTATTCTGAAGTGTGTTCCTTCAATACCTAGTTTATTGAGAGTTTTTAACATGAAGGGATGTTAAATTTTATCGAAGATCTTTTCTGCATGGATTGAGGTAATCAGTTGGTTTTTGTCTCTAGTTCTCTTTCTGAGATGAGATACGTTTATTGATTTGTGTATGTTGAACCAACCTTGAATCCTTGGATGGAAGCCTACTTGATCATGGTAGATAAGCTTTTTGATGTGCTGCTGGATTCAGTTTACCAGTATTTTACTGAGTATTTTTGCATTGATGCTTATCAAGGATAGTGCCCTGAAGTTTGGTTTTTTTGTTGTATCTCTGCTAGGTTTTGGTACCAGGATGATTCTCATAGAATGAGTTGGGGAGGAGTTCCTCCTTTTCAATTTTGTAGAATAGTTTCAGTAGAAATGGTACCAGCTTTTCTTTGTACCTCTGGTACACTTCAACTGTGAATCCATCTGGTCCTGGGCTTTTTTTTTGGTTGGTAGGCTATTTATTACTGCCTCAATTTCAGAACTGCTTGTCTATTTATGGATTCAATTTCTTCCTGGTTCAGTCTTGGGAGGGTGTATGGTGTCAAGAAATTTATCCATTTCTTCTAGACTTTCTAGTTTATGTCCACAGAGGTGTTTGTAGTAATCTCTGATAGTTGTTTGTATTTCTGTGGGGTCAGTTTTGATATCCCCCTTATCATTTCTGATTGTGTTTATTTGAATCATCTCCCTTTTCTTCTTTATTAGTCTTGCTAGTGGTCTACTTTATTAATTTTTTCAAGAAGCAAGCTTCTGGATTTGAGTTTTGAAGGGTTTTTCGTGTCTCTATCCCCTTCAGTGAAGTTCTGATCTTGGTTATTTCTTGTGTTCTGCTAGCTTTGGGGTTTGTTTGCTCTTGGTTCTCTAGTTTTCTTAGTTGTGATGTTAAATTGTTAAGTTGAAATCTTTTTAGCTTTTTGATGTGAAAAATACTAATTTTAAAATGAGCAAAAAATTGAAAAAATACTTTACCAAAGAAGATATGCTGATGGCTAATAAGAAAGTGAAAAAAATTTCAACATCTTACGTCATATGCAAATTGTAAGTTAAAACAACAACGAGATATCATTACAAAACTATTAGAATGGCTACAATTCAAAATGCTGACAACACCAAATGCTGATGAGGACATGAAGCAACAGGAAATCTCATTCATTGTTGGTAGGAATGCAAAATGATACAGCTATTTTAGAAGACAGTTTAGCAGGATTTTTTCAACAAAACATACTCTTAATATGTGGTTTAGCAATCACATTTCTTGGTATCTACCCAAGTGAATTGAAAATTTATTTCAGCATAAAAACCTGCACATGAAACCTGCAGCTTTATTCTTAATTTCCCAGATCTGGAAGCAACCAAAATGACTTTGAGTAGGTGAATGAATAAATAGACTATGGTGCATTTAGACAAGGAATATTATTCGGTGCTAAAAGGAAAGAGTGAACAAGCCACAAAAACACATTGAGGAACCTTAAAGGCGTATTACTAAGTGAAAGAAGCCAATCTGAAAAGGCTATATCATGTATAATTACACCTATATGAGGTTCTGGAAAGGCAAAACCATGGACACAGGAAAAAGATCAGTGATTGACAGGGATTTGGGGAGAGACAGGCATGAATAGGGGGAGCATAAGGAATTTTTAGGGCAGTAAGATCTATTTTGAATAATTCCATAAGAAGGATGCATGTCATTATACATTTGTCAAAACCCATAGAATGTAAAATGCAAAGAGCAACCGTAATGTAAATTATTGGCTTTGATTAATAATAATGTCAAGGTTCCTTCATCAGCTGTAAAAAAGGTACCACATGTAACAAACATACAGATAATGCAGACTGCTGTAAGGGTATGTCGTTGGGGGAGTATGGAGCAACATTCTGTATTTTCTACTTAAATTTCCTGTGAACTTAAAACTACTTTTAAAAAGTCAATTAATTTTTGAAAATCCATAGAATGTACTCTAAACAGTATAATCCAAAGAGTGAACTCTAATGTAAACTATAGGCTTTAATTAATAATAATATCAATATTGGTTCAATTGCTGCACAAGTACCACACTAATGCAAGGTGTTATTTATAGTTAAAACTGTTTTTGTGGCGAGGTGAGGGGCTATATAGGAACTGACTGTACTTTCTAATATATTTTTCTGTAAACCTAAAATTACTTTTAAAAATGACTTTATTAATTTAAAAACAAATGTAAGTATTTTCTGTCAAAAGAAACAAACACCTTTTTAAAGAGAAAAAAAATATGTCTACACATATAGCTGGTAAGTGCTGAGGCTGCAATTCTACCCATGTCCACTGGATTCCAAAAAGTTCTTTCTTTTTTCCACAATATCCCATGGATCTACCTATAGTTGAAGTTAATCTAATAGTGAAGGGTAATAGACAAATACGAAGGCCTTTCAGTCACTCATTACAGACACAAGAACAGAGAGCATGAGTGTATCTATAGGTTAACTACACCAAACTCTTTTTCTAGAAACTTCTCCCTAGACTTATCTAAATTCTTGAGGCTATAAGTGCTAGATATGATTTCTCAATGTCTCTTGCAGGTAGCAGTGTCCATACTGTCTGGACGGGGGGAGAGGACAAAGACTAAGACGGCACACTTCCGGGTTCTTCATCACCAACTTACCCTGGCCGGGAAAATGCAGCCCACGCCCGGGAAAAATACAGACCAACTGCGCAGGCGCAACATGGCCTCCGATCAAGGAAACCGAAACTTAACTGGCCGCACCTAGGGAACGCCCGCGACACGCCCGTGTCCCGCCTATTGCCCTCCCACTCTCAAGCCTTAGACAGAAAGGCCCCTCCCGGCAGGTGCGTGGCGCGAACTTCCTCGGCCCCTCCTCATATGCGGACTTAGGAACCTCCCCCCGAGAACGCCGGAGTGACTTCCTCGGCCTCCACCGCCAGAGACCGGTGAACTTCGCCCTTTCTTCCTTCACATTGGCTAGCTAATAAAGTTTCTTTTTTACCTCGCCTACTTGCCTTTTCGCTGGCGCCTGCTCTGGTGGTCGCATAAAACAAATCACATACGACACAGCTCTTGCCAATATACCATGAGCACAAGTGAGAAGGTTTCTGGAAAAGCCTTTGCTTTTCTCTTCCAGGCATTAAGCCCTCTTGTTGCCCCCTTTCTTTCCTGCCTGAAAAGCAGACTGAGAAAGGGAGAGGAAGCAGCCATCTTGGGACCCACCATGAGGTAGGGAGCATAAGGAGGAAGGCGTCTATGCTAGGCACAGGTGACTGGAAAGTTGGGAGGAGCCTGCTGGTACCATTCAGAGGCTAAACAAGGGTAGATGCTTACTTACTCTGTGGGCCTCTTAGAAGCTACTTTTGTAGGGTATTCTGTTATTTACAGAGAACACAGTCTTAACTGATACATATGTATCAATAGAGTAAATGTTTTATTTGAGACATAAACTTACAAGCTTTTCATGACAGTTTTAGGTGGACTTTAGTAGGATTTGAAATATACATTTTAAAGATTGAAGTAATTATTTGCATATTTATAGTAGACAGTTAACCACAAATTATCTTTGAACCACTCAAAAAGTGGACATACCATCAGAGGCAGTAAATATGGCCTCTCATTCAGCGACTCTGCCTCCATGGAATTTGTGAAGGAGCAGATGTGAAACATGGGCTCAGACAGGGTCTGAATAACAGCCTTCTGTGTCTGGAGGTACCTCTCTGTCCTGTAAGAGCTGTAAGTTTGCTGGGCATTGTCCTCATTCTTCCAGGTTGGAATCTCCATATCAGACAGCACTCCTCCTTGCTTCATCCGAGGTGGATCATGATCTGTGAAGTTCTGCAGTCATTTATGAAGCTTTGCAATAATAACTTGGTTATTATTAGTCATGTATGGGAATTTGAAAAACAGGAATTACTATCTTCATTTCTTAAAATTGTTTACAGACATTTGATGGAGGAGATTAACTTGTCATTCAACTGCATTTCTTCTATAAATGCTGGCTAAAATGCATGTGTACATAAATAGAACCAGGGAGGAGGATTCAGGATAGCCACATAGGAACGGTCTGCAGCTCCCAGTGAGATTGTCGCAGAAGACGGGTGATTTCTGCATTTCCAACTGAGGTACCTGGTTCATCTCACTGGGACCAGTTGGACAGTGGGTGCAGCCCACGGAAGACACGCTGAAGGAGGGCGAGGCATCACCTCATCCAGGAAGCACAAGGGGTGGAGGAATTTTCTCCCTTACCCAAGGAAAGCCAGGAGGGTCTGAGCCTGAGGAACTCTGGCGCAGATACTGTGCTTGTCCCATAGTCTTCGCAACCTGCAAATCAGGAGATCCCCTCCAGTGCCTACCTCACCAGGGCCCTGGGTTTCAAGCATAAAACTGGGTGGCCAATTGGGCAGACACTGAACTAGCCACAGGAACTCTTTCTTTCCCCCCCATACCCCAGCGGTGCCTGGAATGCCCGCGAGACAGAACTGTTCACTCCCCTGGAAAGGGGTGCTGAAGCCAGGGAGCCAAGTGATCTGGCTCGGCGGGTCCCACCTACACAGAGCCCAGGAAACTAAGATCCACTGGCTTGAAATTCTCGCTGCCAACACAGCAGCAATCTGAGATCCACCTGGAACATTCGAGCTTGGTGGGGGGAGGGGCGTCCACCATTGTTGAGGCTTGAGTAGGTGGTTTTATGGTCACAGTGTAAACAAAGCCACTAGGAAGTTCAAACTGGGCAGAGCCCACTGCAGCTCGGCAAGGCTGCTATGACCAGACTGCCAGATTCCTCCTCTCCGGACAGGGCATCTCTGTAAAAAAGGCAGCAGCCCCAGTCAGGGGCTTATAGCAGACTTAAACATCCCTGCGTAACAGCTCTAAAGAGAGCCGCGGACCTCCCAGCACAGCATTCGAGCTCTGCTAAGGGTCAGACTGCCTCCTCAAGTGGGTCCCTGACCCCTGTGTATACTGACTGGGACACACCTCCCAGCAGGGGCCAATAGACACCTCATACAGGAGATCTCCAGCTGACATCTGGGAGGTGCCCCTCTGGGTCAAAGCTTCCAGAGGAAAGAACAGGCAGTAATCTTTGCTGCTCTGCAGGCTCTGCTGGTGATACCCAGGCAAACAGGATCGGGAGTGGACCTCCAGCAAACTCCAGCAGACTGGCAGCAGAGGGGCCTGACTGTTAGAAGGAAAAGAAACAAACAGAAAGGATTAGCACGCCCACTCAAAGACCCCATCTGAAGGTCACTAACATCAAAGACCAAAGGTAGATAAATCCACAAAGATGGGGAAAAACCAGCGCAAAAAGGCTGAAGATTCCAAAAACCACAGTGCGTCTCCTCATCCAAAGGATCACAACTCCTTGCCAGCAAGGAACAAAACTGGATGGAGAATGAGTCTGACAAACTGATAGAAGTAGGCTTCAGAAGTTGGGTAATAACAAACTCCTCCAAGCTAAAGGAACATGTTCTAACCCAATACAGGGAAGCTAAGAACCTTGAAAAAAGGTTAGTTGAATTGCTAACTAGAATAATCAATGTAGAGAAGAACATAAATGACCTGGTGGAGCTGAAAAACACAGCACGAGAACTTTGTGAAGAATACGCTAGTATCAATAGCCAAATTGATCAAGCAGAAGAAAGGATATCAGTAATTGAAGATTAACTTAGTGAAATAAAGAGAGAAGACAAGATTAGAGAAAAAAGAATAAAAAGGTATGAACAAAGTCTCCAAGAAATATGGGACTGTGTGAAAAAACCAAATCTACATTTGATTGGTGTACCTGAAAGTGAAGGGGAGAGTGGAACCAAGTTGGAAAACACTCCTCAGGATCATGTGTGTAACATGTATACCTATGTAACAAACATGTACATTCTGTACATGTAACCAAGAACTTAAAAGTATAATTTTTTAAAAAGAAAACAAAGTAGACAGAACCAGTAAAATACTAAGTTGATAACTATGTCAATTTACTGTTCTAACAAGTGTTCATACTATTTCAGTAATTTTGCTTACAGAAATAGTTTGTAAATTCTAAAGAAGTGAACGTAAATTATGTTCCCTCATTATACTATTTCTTCTGTAATATATGATATGAACTTGTTTGTTCTGTTCTACATTGTGTCTATTCCTTTTTCTCCTTAAAAAATAATTTACTTTTAAATTTCTTAAGACACTAGAACTGAGAATAGAACCCTAGCTTAAAAAGTACTTGAGTTCCCTTCATAGCATACTAGAAGAAAAAAAAAAAAAAGTTAAAAAGGAAATAAAAGTACTTGAGTTTATATGGCCTCAACTAAATTAAATTGGTTTAGTGTCCAATCTGATTGTTTGCAATGAGTATTTCAATATGACACAAAAACCTTTTGAAATCTATTAGGAAAGTTCAAGTTTTATGGCTTTATGTATATCCAATCTAAGAGTTAATATCAAGAAAAACATTTTGGTCCATTTCATGCAACTGGTGTTAGGTACTGTATTGTTACTACATATGGTTAAAGTGGTAGAGGTTTTATTGTAATTTTAAGTTAACAGCATGAAAAAGAATAACACAACATAATCATAATGTTAACAAAAAGACAACAAGGGTTTTCAGCATAAAAAGTGTCATTTACAGAAACTACAATAATACAAGAACATTTTCTTACACATCAAATACAAAAGTCTAAACATCAACAAAAGTTTCTTATATTCTAAGAATTGGTGGGACCTGACAGAAGCATCAGTGAAAATGTCATCAAGATTATGTGTGAATATTAGATGAGATGTGCACAATTAGCTTCATCTCAGCAAAATTTAGCAAGAGATTTTTTGGTACAACCAATATGGCAACATTTATTAGACAATGTCATGTAGAGTTGTCTCTTTCTTCGAGAATGAGTATCCAAGCCTAAGGATTTTAATTCTGAAGGACTGCTGTCTGTGGCTTCACTTTGTCTCTTGCGAATAATTTTCTTAAATTCTTCAAAGCTAAGATTGGAATCTTTTAATACAGGTACATGTTGTTGTAGCTCTGATAATGCTGGCTGCCTCTCAGACAGGGTTAACTTCAGCTCCTGTGGCAAATTAGCAACAAATTCTGACATCATATTTATGGTTTCTGTATCTTGGTTGATGAGGGATGGCACAATTTCTGTTAAATTTAAAAAAAGATGTATGTGAGGGTATATTCATGTCAAAGAGCACTCAGAAAAACTATGAATGTTGGCGTAGACAAAAAAGAAAGCATTGCCTCAATATAAATTACAACATTGAAACAAAATAAGCAAGCATCCTAATATCTAAACACTTAGCTTACTTACAGTTGGACACCTTAAAATTTCATAATTTTACCAAGGCTCTGCTTTACCCCATTGGTCTTCTCTCATCTCTCTTCATGATACCCTCAGTGCTTTTATCGTAGTACTTTTGACTCTCCCTGACATTAATCTGCCATCTTTCTGAAGTCATGTAAGTCATTGAAAACAGACCACACATCGTGGTCATTTTCTTGGATTCTTCTTACTTAAGTCATTTTCTTCCATTGCTAAGCTATGATTTATGATATTATGAGTTGTAATAATAACCCTTGAAAAAGATGTTATTTTAAGCTAGCGAATGTTTCATGGTGGGAAGTTACTCCTGGAGGATAAAGTTAAAGAGGCAGAATTTCCAACACCTGTGATCTAATCAGCAGGAGAAATATTCTGTCTGAATTCATACAAATACCCCTATTTACTGTATTTTGGATGTAAATCTCACTAAAATAGGCCTCTTCTGGTTTAAAGTGTATCTTATTTTTAAAAGGGATGCAGTGAATATTATTTTGGCACATATTGTAGGATGAAATGGATGGCTAACAATGTAATAATGTGAAAGCAAATAGCAACTACCTAACAGTAGAAGTGTGAAAACTCATATCAATCACAAATTACTGACATGTACTTCCAAAATGATTCCTACCTAGTAATGGTAAACATTTGTCTTAATCTCCACATGCAGGCGATGTTTTCTTAGTTTACTTTCAGTTAAATTATATTGCACAGCAATAAAGAAAATTCTTTAAAAAATACTTTGTAATGTCATGTCTCTTCAAAGGAAATAAAAATGTAGCCATATCTATATACAAATGTGCTCAATGAACTATTTTCAGCAACAATTTAGAAATAAACTAAATATCCACCAAACAATCTTTAAGCATATGTGGCAGATTTATGACAAAAAATACTACACAGGAATTTTAAATTGTGTTTTGGTATAATAACAATGTGAGAAACTGCTCAAAGTATAATGGTGAGTGAAAATGCAAAAGGTATACAGATACCTATCCAAATGTTAACATTTCTTTCTACTTGTTTAATATAATTTCATTTTCTCATAAAATTCATATATACTTTTCAAAGTCTTTAATATCTACAAGTGCTTCCATTTTTATCCCTGCATTAATGTACATTTTTGTCTTTAATATGAGCATTACTACTTTTATAGTCAGAAAAGCTGGAATAATAAAGCAATTCTGGTTTTCTCTACTTTGAATCAGTAAATTCCTAGACTTTGTGGTACTTTTGTACTAATGTTACACAAAAATCATGTAAAAACTGCCATTAAATAAATCTAACTCTAACAAACATTGTAGAAAAGTAAATAACTTTAGAAGCATACTTTAAATCTCATAAAAGAGAACTAAATGCATTTCTTTTAGAGTCATATATATACAGTATATGCATATAGCCTATAAAATTTAGTTGTGGTTTATCATAAATTACATGTCATATTAATATAAAACAATATTTGCAAACTGCGGTTACCTTCTCTGAATTTAATATGATCCATTACACTTCTAGACTAGTGTATACCTCCATGAGTTTCCACTGCTGCTTTATAAATACAAAAAGATCGAGCTGCACTCAACTCTAAGATCTTGCTTTTAAAGCAAACCCACTGCAGCTTCCAAATGCTTGAAAGTATCAATAGGGTCTTCAGCTATGCTGTTCTGAAGGGCCTGCTTCCCTTGTCTCTGGTCTTCTTGAGTTTCTCTAATAAGCATTCAAGCCTTTTCTTTCTCTTCCATCCCGTCTCACACATGAACTTCAATACCCAGATCAAGGAAGTGGGAGGCCAGACTCTTTCATTTGGAATGGTTTTGTTTGTTTGCTTTAAAGAACGTTTCCAGTGGCATAGGCCACAGCCCAACTTTTGGACTACGAGAGTCAATAAGCATAAGGCCCTTCCTGTCTTCCCATTACGGGACCCTCACAGAGACCTCAGAGTGTTGCCCCGTCCTACAGGCGCGCAAACAGGCTTGATAACCAGCGCACCGCCTCAGTGTTTGCCCCCTTTCCTCTCTATCCGAGATGCCCTGTCCACGTGCCCCCACCAGCATGCCCGCGGTCTGGCCGCCTGACTTTCCTGTGGGGTACAGGAGTGCGCCCGGCCTGCTGCGGGTCTCGGGGCTGCGTCACCCCCTCTGAGGCTTCCCCTTCCTTTCCACCCCGTCGCTCTGGCTGCCTTGTGGGAAGGGCACTAAGGAACTCTTCCCATTCTCGGTGCTTTCCTTCCGTCTGGTGAGCTTCCCAGTGAGACTGTTTGAATAAAATCACCTGGCAAAGGAAAAACCCAAACTTTAGGAACCACCCACGGTGGAGTAGGCGCTGAGTACTGGCAGCCAATGAGATCTCGAGTCGGAAGTGCAGGCCGCCGTTTCAATTGGGCGGCCACCCGAGAGTAACCAATGGGAAGCGCAGGAAGGCCAGGGGGGCGGGAGCTCTCACCTGCCGCTGGTCTAGGTTTCAGAGGAGCATCTTCCTGGTTCAGAGACCTTTTGCCCAAGGTGCTCTTGCCGCAAATGGCAATCTGGGAGCGAACTAATTCGCGGCCGCATGCTTTAATAACGTCGTCCATCCATTTGGCCGCGACTGCTCTGGAAAATTGGTTCAGTAGTAAACAGACTCCTAGCAGATGAAACAAGAACAGGCGAGGCATCCTGGGCCTGGTCTCTCCTGGAGGTCTGGGTGTTGCTACCTTTCAGCACTGCAGCTGCTGTGGCCTACAGACCTGGGCCTGTGTGCCTGTCCAGGGCTTTAGGCAGCTTTCCCTACCTGGCTCAACCAGTCTTTTGTATCCCTTGGCCTGTCACTCAGCTCTTAAGGCAAGGGTGCCAGCTCCACCCCTTTCCCACACCTCTCCACAGAATTTTCTCCCTCAGCTCTTGGTCTCCCTCTCCGCCTTTCCTTCATTTGCCCATCCCTGTGTCCTTGGCCCTTTTACAGTTGTGTTTTTCTCTTTCATTACCCTCAAACAATTTTGTATACTTAGGTAAAGTTATTTTAGATATGAAGCCTTTCTTTTTACACACACACACAAATAAAATTGAGATCGCCCATATTCTTACAACCCAGTTTTCCAGAGTGAACATTTGCCAAAAAGCCCTTCTAACCTAAGTAAGATTATAGATTATCTTATAAATTTGGTTAATTACTATAGTGTTCGGTATATCAATCCATACAAATAGAATGGATGAATAAATAAATTGTTGATGAGAGGGAAAACTGATTACTTTTAATCTGAATCCAGGTAAAAACAGTAAAATTCCCAGTAACATCATTTTAGGCTTGTCCAGTAATGTCTTTAATTTACAACACAATTTCTCCCTTGGACTTTCCTTCCACTCTCGGGGATAAGTTTGATTGTAACTAGTTATCTGAATATTTTAATTTAAAATCCTACTCTACATCTCTAGAGACTGGAGAACATACCACACACACACACACACACACACACACACAGAGAGAGAGAGAGAGAGAGAGAGAGAGAGAGAAGAAAAAAAGCAGTGGAAATCCCACAATCTCACAAAGAATATTTTGGTAACAAATTTCAGCACAAAGATATGTTCATTTCTTTACTGCATTTTGTGTTTGCTGCACCTGGTAAGAGGTGATTTTTTTTACCACCATCTAATTTAACGTTTTAAAGATCCACACAGTTCTAGATAATATGGTTAGTAGACAACCCTTCTAGCTGTAAATTTTTAGTACAAATAGATTCATTTTTAAAAATAACTTACATTTTTGTGTTCATAATATACTCAGATTAGTTCAGCTCCACCAAATAAACAGGAGACATGCAGGAAGTTAGGGTAGCTTTGAAATAAAATAATAACAATCTCTTAGTTACAAACATAACTATGGAATAAAATACTTCTAGTTTCTAGATTGCTGGTGATGTCAGTAGGCCCACTTAGTATTGGTCAAATGCCAAGCAATGTGTAATTCTTCAAAAAATACCTGACCAAGCCTATGAGATGGTCCGATGCAATCAATGCTTTTAAATGAGTTTTCACTAAAACACGCAGTTTGAGAGAGGCCTCTCAAAACTGAGGTTTGAAAACATTTTTGTGGGTTGACAGTCTTTGTAAAAATAATCCATGTGCAAGGCTGTACTCCAAAGTAATTGCTCGTTAAAAATGTAAATTTCCAGGGATATCTTTGTGTGTGTGTGTGTGTGTGTGTGTGTGTGTGTGTGTGTGTGTGAGTTTTTGTTTGTTTGTTTTACAAAGTTTGGCTCTTGTCGCCCAGGCTGGAGTGCAATGGTGTGATCTTGGCTCACTGCAACCTCCACCTCCCAGGTTCAAGCGATTCTCCTACCTCAGCCTCCCAAGTAGCTGGGATTACAGGTGTGCACCACCACCCTGGCTAATTTTTGTATTTTTAGTAGAGCCTGGGTTTCACCATGTTGGACAGGTGGGTCTCAAACTCCTGACCTCAGGTGATTCACCCACCTTGGCCTCCCAAAGTGTCCAGGGATATTTAGATTTTTTATGTTGCCTATATGGTTTTATAGAGTCCTTAAAACTGTCCAGTACAATGGCTGCTTTCCCATTTTACAGAAAGAAGAAACAGATTGAGAGCTGTCACGCACTTGTTCCAGGTAATTTTGGCCAGCACATAAGCCAGATGTGGGCTTACCCTACTTCTAAGGATCACAGGAAAATGCAGCATTCACAGTCTTTACAGACAGACTAAAAGGCATTTCAGGTCCTTTAAATAAAAAGGAAATCTTTTTAAGGTGAAACAATAAATATGTCCATGCATACAGCTGTCAAGTGCTGGAGTTTGGGTTCCGACCCATGTGTACTGGATTCCAAACTCCCCTTTCTTTTATTTCCCTGTATCCTAGATCCAGTTCCAGTTGTAGCTCATCTGAATAGTGAAGGTTAATATGTACAGAGTAATGTCTTTGAATGTAGGACAGCAGGAATCATTGAGGCTGTAAGTGCTAGACAAGGTTTCCCAGTGTCTCTTACAAGTAGCGGTGTTTATGTGACACAGTTCAGTCTTATACAACCTAAGTACAAGTGTGGAGGTTTCTGGGAAAGCCTTTACTTCCTGATTCTAGCCCTAAGCCTTATTTCTCATTTCTTTCCTTCCTGAAGCAGACATAGAAAGGGAGGTGAAGTAGCCCTCTTGGGACCATGAGGTGTGGAACATAAAGAGGAAGGTCTACCTGCTTAGACACAGCTGCCTGGGAGGGTGGCAGTAGCCTGCTAGCAACATAGAGCGGCTAAAGGAGTTGGATACTTTTTCTCACAGGCTCTTATAAGTAACTTTTTAAGGTTTTTCTGTTATTTACTCTATCCTGAGATAGATAGATGACAGATAGATAGATAATGTGTGTGAGTGTATATATATATAAATAAGAAAAATACATTTTTATTAAGAAATAAACTTACAGTCATCAGTTTCCTATGAGAGTTTTAGGCATACTTTAGTAGCACTTGAATGAGATATTCTAAGGATTGAAGTGATTATTTGAGTGTTCATACTAGATGGTTTACCACAGGAAATCTTTGTACCACTGAAAGAGGAGTCATACATTAAAAAGCAGTGAATACAGGTTCTGGGTCCAGATGCCCCGCCTCCACGGATTTTGTGGAGGACAAGACGAGGGATGTGGATCACGATGGGCTCTGCCGAGATGCTTTCTGCATCTTGAGGTGCATCTTTTCTTGTCCAAGTTGTAAGTTTCCTGGGCATTGCCCTAGTCCTTCTGTGTTGGAATCTCCATTTCATAGAGCACTCCTTTCAGCTTTGTCCCAGATGGCAGGTGACCTCTGAGCCTCTACAGCCCCATATTGAACTCCTTTGCTTGTGGCCTTCTATCTGCACCATCTTCCAGCGCCAACTTTCTCTATAGGGCTTGCCCAACAGTTGTAAGAGAAACTTATTTTTTTTAAAAGATATGAAACCCTGCTCTTTTATATTTTACCACTAACCTCTTTTCCTAGCTTCGTATTTTCTACCAAATTCTTGTTGTTTTCCCTGATCTGTCAACAAAAGGCAACTCTCACTTGATCCCAATGACAGTCAGTGCTACATTTGATCTGTTTTTGTTTCTAGTTTTTAAAAATTATTATTTCATTGAGATTTGGAGAATAAGAAGAGGTAAACACTTTTATTCAAGCCTCCAGTGCTGACTCTCCCCAGGTGCCTTTGGAACTGCTCCAGATGTTTATGCTTTCCTTTCAGGTTATCGTGCTGCTTTACCCAGAAGAATCAAACAAGCAATGAAGGGCCATCGTGATCTTCAAAAAGTCTTCTTCTCAGCAAACTGCTGGAAATACCTTGGTTAAGAGATTAGGAATGATAAATAACTTCATTAGTTTTTTTCCTCACTTCTTACTTCTACTCAAGTAACAGCGTATGTACTGAAAGAAAGTTCAGAAAGAATCACCACTGGCCAGATCTGGTGGCCCCAGTAATCATCATCCAGGCCTCAGAGAAATTGAAAAACAAAAACAAAACAATAAGATGTCACTGTTTGCTTTTATTGTGGTTTGTGGTTTTACTGTTATGCTGGGCATTGGCTCTCATGGGTGATCTCCAGTCTCTGACCACACAATCCAGTCATTGCCACAATCACATATGGAACATCACAAGGGACCCCAGAGCCTGGCTCCTCCATCTAAATTTAGGTTAAAATTAATGTCAAGGCATTAAGGGCTGATCTGTGCTATAAGGTCTAAAATTAATCCCAACATTATGTGCTGCCCTGACATCTGGTAAAACTGGGATGGTCTCACATGGCCTGACCACAAGTTTCCCCCCTCATTCTGCTCCTGCAAACAACCCTCCACATCAAGAGAGCCAGACACAGTTCCTGCTTATTCCTGAATAGCAAGTTTCAGCTCTCTGCCAGCCCTGGAATTATTCAAAGAAGATAGTCACATCCTTTCACGGTAACCAGGGGTCACCTCACCCTTTTCATACTACAAAGCCTGCCTCACATGGCCCCTCTTACTCAGTCTGTTCCCAACTGCAACCCCCACGTGGCCCTGCATGGCATTTAGTGTCCTTATCCTCCATCCTGTAAGTCTATGTAATTAATAAATTTCTGTCAGTCTCATTAGTCCAGTATCACTTGTCATATGTTTGGCTATGTGCATAATCCTAAGGCAGGAATCCCTCCCGCTCCAACAGGGTGAATAGGAGGTGATTAAAACAACCAACTACTACAACTTATCTCCTCCTCTTCTTTCTTCCTAGAGGAACAGAGGAGTCAGTTCAGACTGTGTATAATGTGTTCTATGGTTCTCAGGATCTCTTTGCTACCTCTTCCCACATCCCTTCTCGCTCTCTGCTCAGTGTTGATAGAAAATTAGTCTCTCCAATGCAAAAATCATGATCCCTTTGTAACCTCTTCAGCTGTTTCCCAGTACCCCCAGCATGTAGTCTAGACTTCACAGCTGCTTCTACAAGGTTCTTTAAGATCCCCTCTTCCTGTCTTCTCTCCAGCAGCATTTTCCTTTTCCTCTTCCACAACCCAGTCCTCAGTCCTACTCACTCCGTGGCAGTTCCCCCACATTCCATGCTCTGGACCATTGGGCTTGCCACTACCTTTGCCTTTCCCTGTCCCTCTTGTGCCTCTCTTTCTTTGCTTGATTATTTTCTTTTCAAAGGCAGGTCAAGCATCAACTACATGATGGATCTTTTGCTAACTATCTCTTCCACACTCAGCACCGCCCATCCCAGTTCCTCTACAGTCTTTTCCTTTTATCACAGCACTCACAACTCCTTACTTGCAGGTCTTTCCTACTAGACTGTGAGCTCTTTAGGGGCAGTGGCAAGCACGCAGTGGCTGCTCAACACATCTTGGTTGAAGGAAATTTATAGATCTCATAATGAGGTGTGCACAGCTTCCCTGGGGGTTTTGGGTGGAGGCATGGGAGCACCTAGTAGGCCCTGGCTACAGAGTATAAAATGAACTGAGTCCCCAGATTACTAGAACTAGGGAAAAGCAGAGTCCCTGTAATTAAAGATCCTGTGACATGCAGTGAGGAGATCCAGGCTGTCACAGGAGCACCAATCTTAGGGTGAGTCACATCTTTGAGGAGGGGGAGTGGAGTAGTTGTGTTGGGTAAAAGAGGAATCCACAGGATTGTGGATGGGAGAGCAGGGAGTAGGAAGCATGGGCTAAGGTCTAAGGAAGCAGGATTTTAGAGATGGCTTGGGGTTATCCCAGGGCAATCATGCCTAATTCCTCCCTCCACCAATTTTTTGCACACTATTTAGTTCTGGTCTTTACGTAGAGAAGGTTAGCTGCTTTAGCTCTTACATTCTTTCCACCCTAGAAAGATAACAAAACCAGGAGATTCTTGTGTGTGAAGTTGTGTTTGTGTGTAGGACTTCTTGTTTTCAGTAATTTCATACCCTTCCTCCCTGTACCTCTCCCCTACACCTCTGCCCAAACTGCAAAGTTTCAAAGGATTTAGGATCTATACTTATTTCCTAGGAAAAAGCTAACATTCCAATGAAGTCCCATTCCTATCATGTAGAGTTTCTTCCTCTCTAGGGTGACAGATCTTTCAGATACCCCAATCGAGCATGGCTCCCACTCCCAATAGTGCATGGCTTTAATGGTAACTTTAATATTATTATCTTTTCTCTCCTTTCTTAACATATCAGTTATAACTCTTTTTGAACTGTTTTTAGAGGTTGCCCAAGAATTTGCAATATACATTTACAACTAATGCAAGTCTACTTTCTAATAACACTATCTTACTTCACTGGAGTACAAGTGTCTTATAATAAAAAGTAATTCTAATTCCTCCCTTCCATCTCTTGTATCATTGCTGTCATTTATTTCACTTAAACAGAAACATACACTAAGATATATATAAGCATACATAATCTAATACATTGTTTCAACTATTATTTTGAACAAAGTGTTCTGTCTTATCAATTAAGAATAAGAAAAATAAAAATTTCTGTTTTACCTTCACTTATTCCTTCTCTGATATGCTTCCTTTCTTGATTTAGATCTGAGTGTTTGCTTTGGAAAGCTCTACTTGCAGAAACAAATGTGGTTCTAGCAAGATCTAGATCTCAGTCCAAGAATTCACCATGAGCTTATATGGCTGAAGAACAAATGCACTCTAAGGTGATAGGCCATCACCTGACTCAAATAATTGCTTCTTGACATACCATAACTTGCAACAAAGTGAAATCTCTAAGGTTAGGACAAACTGAAGATTGGACCAACAACAGGAGTAACTGAAGGCCAAAACCAAGATTTTTGAAGAATTTATTTCACATGTACAAGATGAGCGAGTGTGGGGGGTATGTGTATGTGTGCATATATGTGTGTGCATGAGCAGGCATGTGATGGGAGGAAGGATATAAACCTCACTGGAACTAATGTAGCTGACAGGGAAAACATCCGGGGTTCTAATTGGACACATTCTTAACACAAGAATACAATTTTTAAGTACATCACCATCACCAGCATGCCCAAGAGAAAGGCTGAAGGGGATGTTAAAGGAGATAAAGTCACGATGAAGGCTGAACCACAGAGAAGATCCACGAGGTTGTCTGCTAAACCTGCTCCTCGAAAGCCAGAGCTCAAGTCTAAAAAGGCCCATGCAAAGACAGGAGAGAAGGTACCCAAAGGGAAAAAGGGAAAAGCTGATGCTGGCAAGGAGGGGACTAACCCTGCAGAAAATGGAGATGCCAAAACAGACCAGGCACAGAAAGCTGAGGGTGCTGGAGTTGCCAAGGGAAGTGTGTGCATTTTTGATAACTGTGTACTTCTGGTGACTGAGAGTTTGAAATACGATTTTTTAAATCAAGTTTTATAAAAATGCAGAATTTTGTTTTACTTTTTTTTTAAGCTATGTTGTTAGCACACAGAGCCCTTCATTGTTGTTTTGGGGGAAAGGGGCATATGTCACTAATAGAATGTCTCTGAAGCTGGATTGATGTGGGGAAAACACCTTTCCCTTCTAGTTTTGAGAGACTTCCTCTTGGCTCCCAGGATGAGGGATTCCCTGATTTTGACACACATGGCCACTTTTTGGCACAAAGCCTTGTGGTATGGAAAAACAAATTCATTTTATGTCCTCTTCTCCCTTTCCATCTTTCAGCGTAGACTTAACTCCCTTAAGCCTAGACATCTGTTGGGACCTGACCCCCAGTCATTGGTTACAAGTATATCAGGCAATCTGGACTTTTCAGTGATGCCACTGAGATGGCACCTGTCAAAAGAGAAGTGGCACCTGTTCCATTTCTAGATTGTGGATCTTCAGATAAATTCTGCCATTTTCTTTCCACTTCCACAAAGTCAGGGTCAGCTTGTGAAAAGTTATTAAACAACATGCTAAATGTGAAATGTCAACCCTCACTCTAAACTTTCTCTGTTCAGAGCATAAGATGAATACTTCATTGGGTTTTATAGTGGCTTTCTGATTTTTGGTAGTCCATTGAAGAAGGGAGTATAAAAGTTGTTGTATACTGTTAACAATTGTTTGTCTACATGATTGTTTATGGAAAGTATCTTTAATAAAGCTGGATACAGTTTGGCTTGGAAAAAAAAAGAATTGCTTGTACTGCATCCCATAAGTTTTGGTATGTTGTTTCTATTTTCATTTGTGTAAAATACTTTTTAATTTCCTTTTTATTTTCTTTGACCCATTGTTTAGGAGGAGGGTGTCTAATTTCTATATATTTCTAAATGTTCTGCAATTCCTTCTCCAAATTAACAATTTGATTTCTAGTTTCATGATATTGTGGTACCAAAAATACTTGATGTGATTTCAACTTTCTTAAATTTGTTAAGACTTCTTTTGTGACCTAACACATGATCTAGCATGAAAAATGTTTTGTGTGTGCATGAAAAGAATGTGTATTCTGCTGCTGTTGAATGGAATGGTCTGTATATGTCTGTTAGGTCATTTGACCCAAAGTGTAGTTCAAGCCCAAGTTTCCTTATTTTCTATCTAGATGATTTTTGTGTTGCTAAAAGTGAGATACTGAAGTCCTCTGCTATTATTGTATTGCAATCTATCTATTTCTTCTAATCTATTAATATTTGTGTTATAAATATATAGATTCTCTGATGTTGAATGCATGTGTTTACATTGTATCTTCTTCATGAATCAACCTTTTTATCTCATTATATAATGACCTTCTTTATCTCATTTTAGTTTTTGACAATGTCTATTTTGTCTTATTTAAGTATAGCTACCACTGATTTCTTTTGGTTTCCCTTTGCATGAAATATCTTTTTACAACTTTTCCCTTTCAATCTATGTGTATTCTTAAAGGGAAGCAAGTCTCTTGCAGAGAGCATAGAATTGGGTCTTGTTTTTTAATCCATTCAGCGACTCTCTGTCTTTTTAAAACTTTTTATTTTATTTAATCGACAAATAATAATTACATATATATTAATTGGGTACAATGTGATGATTTGATACATGCATGCATTTGATCATTGTGAAATGATCAAATCAGGTTCATTAATATATTCATCACCTAATATATTTATCATTTATTTTTGGTGAAAGCATTTGAGATTCCAGCTTTTTTAATTTTTTCCCCTTTTACACAAAACAAAGTAGAAGAAGAAATACAGGATTAAAATCGCAAAAGTAGTTAATCAGTAGAACATGTACACACACAAAAAAAAATCCAGATAGGAAGACAGGCTTATTTACAATGAAAGTAAGGTAAAATTAAGGTAGTTTTCTTATGAAATATTAAAAGAAAATAATCAAGCATATGCTACAATGGTCACCACTATTTACAGTAATATTAAAGAGGAGAAAACAACACTTATTTAATAGGGACAGATATACCACAAGGTACAACATCAGTGCAATAAATTCACAAAACTATATTACAACTAGTTAATCAGTTTAAGAATTGTTCCCAAGTCAGTCACGTGTTTTGGCCCTCAGAAGTTCATTCCTACAGATTTCAACTACTCTAAATTTCTAGCTACCAAGAAGTTAAGAATGATAATAAGAAGCTTTCCAAGGAGTTATGAAATCTTTGTCGACCAGAGGCCAATTATCATCACCTCAAGTCTGCTCTCACCAACAGCCCTTGTATTTTTCAGGGAGGAATCTCTAGGAAAAAAGTCAGACACCAGTGTAGTCACTATCTCCCATGTCAAACCTAGGGGACTAAAAGGGCCAGTATTACCATAAAATGAGAATTTTGAGGTTTACCTTAAAAAGGCTTATTCTGGTCTCAACAATTAGATAAGATTATCTTCTACTGAAATGAATCTTGACTAAACATAGAAGACTGCTGTCTTTTTGCTGGTCTTAGAGTGAAAGTCATAGACATGAGTCTTAATCTACTGTATACTATAACTAAAGTCAGCTGAAAATCTGAAATTAAAAGTAGCCTAGAAATCCTAAATGCAATCTTTCGGAAGTCTGCTATTAAAAAGCCTTTAAGGATTTACTAACTTTGAGTCTAAGTGCAAGGGGACAAAAGCTTAAGCCTGTTAGACATTCCTTTTTTGGACAAAAAGATCAAAGTTTCCTACAAATTGCTAAGTTTTGCACAAGGGAGAAGCCTACACGTACTAGCGCATGGAATCAGTTTCATTTTTTTCATGGGGACTCTTCTCCCACCAGAAACAAACAGAATGAGGAATGAATCTTAATTGGTCTCTTCATCAGAAGCGGTAAACTTGGTCTCTATATTCGTGAAGTCAGACAGTTTTTTAAGCAAACTGTGGAAGCAGACAGTAGGACCAGTTTCCTGTAGCCACAGACCACTACATGGTATCTAAGCTAAAGCAAAGATGAACAATTATCCAGATTCACTTGAACTGTACTAAAGGGCAAGGTTCACCACTACAAAAAGGAAGTTGTCTAAAAGCAAGAATTCAATTAACACTGGGTAAGAAAAATCAAAACAAATCACATACACTAAGGGTTGTCCATGAAGCCAACTGCTAAGAACGCACTCAACTATATGTGACATGAAGACACTATGCACAAAGTCTTACTTGGCGAGTCTGAATTTCTATTAACTAAGGGCAGAGTGAGGGAGAGCAAAGAGCTACTTCCGTAACATTTTGGTATCCAGATACTACAGCAGAAACTGTTCCGGGGCAATGCTCCACTAATCACACTGATTAAAGCAGATGAATCATTCATTTTTCTTTTCTTTTTGTTCAAGAAGTTTGTTTATCGCCCTCTTGGCCATTCCAATGTACTTCAAAATGATTCCATGTTGGTTTAGTCCAGGAAGCAATAGTAAGGAAGTCACTATCAGGTAAGTGAGAAGCAGATTGTGGACTTGTTGTCCACCCAAGCAACCGTAGCAAGAGAAACGATCATGGTCATGAAGTACATCTTAGATTTTTCTTCCTTTAGTGTGAAGAAGCATTTCCACCAACCCACAGTTCTGCATCGAGTTTTTACTAAATTGCTGCAAATGTCATGGAATTTTTGCTGTTGTTCAGTGGTCCATTTATTGGAGCCAAAAATTCTAGGCGCTACTATGGGAACAAGGTAATCAGCCAAGTACAAAAACATAACAAAACAGGAAACGCCGGACACAACAGATGGATCTAGATAGTAGATAATCAGAAACACCAAAGAAACCACACAGATGATGGCGGGTGGAAACCAGGCTCTTTCCCATCGGAGGACTTTATCAGCCATCAGCATCACTTCTCCCCATCCTTGCAGCTGTTCTTCCAGACTTGCAGTCTCTGCAGCCAGCAGGTTGGTGCTGCGATTATCTCCCTCCGCCACCATCTCCGGGATGCCGTCTCTGTGAGCGCAGGCCACCTGCCCAGTGAGACGTCCAACTGACACCCGCACAGAGACCACCTGGTGAGAGCATTTGAAATCCACTATTTTATGACATCAGTAAGATAACCTAACTAGAAGCCCTCAATACTCACCACATGCCTCCCAAAGATAGCCAAAACAATAAGTAAGCAACTACATTTTGATGAAAATAACTAAAGAATGTTAGAATACATTAAAGGTGTATTAGAAACTCTGCAATGTGCAGAAACCCAGGGTGGCCACATAGACAACAGAAGGAAATACCTCACCTCCACCACCCTATCCCCACATCAGGATCAGTTGGAACCAGGAGAAAATTCTTCTTGCAGGGAAAAGGTAAGGAAGAGGACCACAGCAGCCCCCATCACCACCTTAGGCACCTACAGTCCTCACCTCTGGGGACGCCTGTAGTTCTCACAGGCACTAAGCCCAGCTGAGGGAACTCCTTAGAATCCATACAGCTACACTCCCCACAGAGGAGGAGACAATACTCACCACAGTGGCCCACGTGGCTACTGCATTTGAAATCAGAAACACTGTTGGAATGTGTCCTGTTCTGGGGGTAGGTAGCCACAGTACCCTTCCATTCCTCCAGCTTTGTTGCTGTTGAGCCGCCTCCACGTGGTTGCGCACCATCCACAAGCTGAGCTGCTGCTCCATCCTATTTCTTGGGGCCAAGCTGCAATGGAGATGCTCCACCCACCCCTCCAAGTTGCTTTTGGCCCTGCCCCGTTAAGGCTTGAGCTGAAATGGCACTCAGCCTCCTAAAGAATTGGTTACTTGGCTGCTCAGAGCCGTCATGCACCCCCATTCCTGAATGGAAGCAGCACCTTGCCTCCAGGAAATCAGTGTCATGGCCAAGCCAAATCAGTTGCACATCTCAGGGATGAGATGGCATGGTATTTTACGTCTTAGATAAACAGAGCACTGACTGAGCTGGGTCACCTTACCCTACACGTTGAATAATTGTAGTACCCTGCTTTCCTGGAACTGGACTAGTCCATTAGAGTGTGAGCTGCTGAGATACCCCCATCCCCAAGGAATGGAATCTTTGCTGCACTACTCCCTTCCTTCCAGGGCCCAAGTAACATCTGCCTTCTGCTATTCCAGGGTCCTTGCTGCTGTCTCACGTGGCTTCACAGAATCTGGGATACTGCCATGTCCCACTATCCCCAGGTCCAGAATCCCCACTGTGCAGTCCCTTGTGTCCTGGGGCCTAAGTTGCAATGGCGCCCTATTGGCTCTGTTTCCCAAATTGCAGCTGTACCTTTTTTCTGGGTCTTAACCTTTAGCTGGGTCATTGCTATGCCATGCCTTCCAGAGTCAAAATCTTTCCCTACTAAAGGCACTCTCTAAAATTTGGAAGAGGTGCTGTTCCACCAGATGGACAGACATCAATTCGGGGACATAAGAAACATTAAAAAGCAAGAAACATGACACCAATAAAAGACAAGGTGCCAGTAACTGACCCCAAGGAAAAGTAAGTTTATGAGTTGCCTGAAAAGGAATTTAAAATAATAATCTTAAGGAAACTCAGATAGATCTGAGAGAATACACATAGACAATTCAGCAAAATCAGGAAAGCAATTCATCATCTTAATGAGACATTCAACAAAGAACAAAACAGAAATCTTGAAGCTGAAGAACTACTGAGTGAATAAATAAAAAATATAATAGAAAGCTTCAACAGCAGACTAGATCAAGCACAAGGAAGAAACTCTGCGTTTGAAGATAGGTCTTATGAAATTACCCAATGAGAAGGAAAGAAAAACAAAAAACAAAAAGTGTGAAGACAGCCAATGGGACATATGGGACATCATTAAGCAAACAAACTTTTGCATTATGGGAGCTCTTCAGGGAGAAGAGATAAATGTGCAGAAAGTGTATATAATGAAATAATTGCTGAAAACTTCCCAAGTTTTGGAAGAGATATGAACATCCAGATCCAAGAAGCTCCAAAGTTCCCAAACAGATTGATCTCAAATAGGTCTTCTCCAAGTTGTGTTACAACTAACTGTCAAAAGCCAAAGACAAAGACAGAATTTCAAAAGCAGCAAGAGAACAGCATCAAATCATATATGAGAGGATTCCCATTAGACGATGAGCAAATTTCTCAGCAGAAAACCTGCAGGTCAGGACAGATGAGATGATACATTTGAAGTGCTGAAAGAAAAAAATTTTCAGATGAGAATACCATACTCAACAAAGTATCCTTTAGAGATGAAGGAGAAATAAAGTCTTCCCCAGACAAACAAAAGAAGTTGAGGAAATTCATTACCACTATACCTGCCTTACAAGAAATGCTTAAGGGAGTCTTCAAGTGGAAATAAAAGGACACTAGTTACTAATATGAAGATATAAGAAAGTATCAAATTCACTGGTAAAGGTAAATGCATAGTCAAATCCAAAATATTCTAGCATTATTATGGTGCTCTATAAGTCATGTATATCTTATAGTATGAAGGTTAAAAGTCAAAGAGTGAAAAATAATAACCATAATAACTTGTTAAGAAACACGTAATTTTTGAGTATATATTTGTACATGTGTATTTATTAAGTACATACTTATCATTGACATATATATGCATATATATGTGCATATAACATCTTTAGAACTTTCTTCTTTTCTATTATTTCTTTTTTTATTGTTTTCATTTCAGTGATTTCTCTTTTTTTATTACAATTTAAGTTCTGGGATACATGTGCAGAACGTACAGGTTTGTTACATAAGTATACACATGCCATGGTGGTTTGCTGCACCATCAACCTGATATCTACATTAGGTATTTCTTCTAATGCTATCCTTCCCCTAGCCCCTCACCCCCTGAAAGGCCCTGGTGTGTGATGTTCCCCTCCCTGTATCCATGTGTTCTCGTTGTTCAATTCCCACCTATGAGTGAGAACATGTGGGTTTGGTTTTCTGTTCCTGTGTTAGTTTGCTGAGAATGACGGTTTCCAGCTTCATCCATATCCCTTCAAAGGACATGAGCTTATCCTTTTTTATGGCTGCATAGTATTCCATGGTGTATATGTGCCACATTTTCTTTATCCAGTATCATGGATGAGCATTTGTGTTGGTTCCAAGTCTTTGCTATTGTGAATAGTGCTACGGTAAACATACATGTGTATGTGTCTTTATAGCAGAATAATTTATAATCCTTTGGGTATATACCCAGTAATAAGATTGCTGGGTCAAATGGTATTTCTGGTTCTAGATCCTTGAGGCATTGCCACACTGTCTTCCACAATGGTCGAACTAATTTAGAAATACATAATTTAAAAATATGTAAATTGTGAAATCAAAAATATAAATGAGGAAGTTTAAAGTCTAGAGTTGTTGTATGGGATTGAAATTAAGTTGCTATCAACACAAAAGAGTCTTATAACTATAAGATGTTTTATGCAAACCTCAAGAGTAACCTCAATACACAATTGATAAAGAGAAAGGAATCAAAACTTAGCACCACAGGAAATCATAAAATCACAAAGATAAACAACAAACAAAGGATCTTTAAAAAAAAAAAAAAAAGAAAACAATTAACTAAATGGCAATAGTAAGTCCTTACCTATGAATAATTACTTTGAACGTAAATGGATTAAATTCTCCCATCAAAATACATAAAGTGGCTGAATGGATAAAAAACCAAGATCCAACTATGTGCAGCTTACACAAGACACACTTTATCTTTAAGAACACACATACCCTGGGAGGCTGAAACAGGAGAACTGCTTGAACCCAGGAGGCAGAGGTTGCAGTGATCTGAGATTGCATCATTGCACTCCAGCCTGGGCGGCACAGCAAGCCTCCATCTCAAAAAAAAAAAAAAAAAAAAAACAGGATAGATCACTTGAGCCCAGAAAGTTAAGCCTGCAGTGAGCTATGACTGCACCACTACATTCCAGCCTGGGCAACAGAGTGAGACTTTGTCTTTAAAAAAAAAAAAAAAAAAAAATGCTGGGCTACACTGAGAAAGAGCTCTGAGGGAGAACAGGCCCTACTAGATATTATACCCTATTTTAAAGCCCATATAAGTAAAGCAGTTGGTATTAGTACAAGAAAAAAAGCGCACATACATTGTAATCAGTCAAAAGATGGTATTAAATTGAAAGTATTTGCCACAAATATTACAAATACAAATGATAGTTCTAATATACAAAGACCTTTTTAAAATTGAGAAGGAAAAGACCAAAATTCTAGAGAAAAATGGGTAAAAGACACAAATTAGGTAACTTGCAAAAGACATAAATTGGTCTGTGAACACATGAAAAAATGCTCAGTTGTACTTATAATAAGAGAAATGCAAACTAAAACCACACTAAGATACCATTTCTTACTCATTAGAATAGCAAAAATTTTCAACTTAATACACTGTTGAAGAAGTGTGGGAGAGACACTCATATATGCCAGTGGGCTGGTGGGAATGCAAAATCGTATGACCCTTTTGGAGGAGAATTTCACAGTATTTAACAAAACTGTATGTGTGTGTGTGTGTGTGTGTGTGTGTGTGTGTGTGTGTGTGTGTGTGTATACACACAGTTAGAAATAGTAGAGACAGGGTTTCGCCATGTTGGCCAGGCTGGTCTCAAACTTCTGACCTCAGGTGATCTGCCCACCTCGGCCTCCCAAAGTACTGGGATTTACAGGCATAAGCCACCGCACCCAGCCAAAAATTACTGGACTTTAAAAACTACTTGCAACATTATAATAAGATGACTTCAATCTGCCATTTTTATTTTCTCCCTCAGTGAGTGAAGTCAGGATAAACATCATCCCTTTTTTATTCCTCCTACCATGTACACAATAACAAGAAATAGCTGGTTGGAAAAATGAACATCTCATAATAATATGAAATACATTTAAAAGCCTTCTATTTCCTACACCTCTTGTTGGTTTTTTTCTATGGTTACTGTGAAATATGTGGATTTTTAAAAATAGCTCTAGCAGTTAAATGATGCTGTAAAACCCCAGTATGGTAAGTGTAAATAATTCTGACAGTAATTTCTTATTTACTATACCACTCAAAGTTTTGTCTATAATTTAGTAAGGTCTCTTAACATTAATGTTTTTACTCAGCAACAGATATGGACCTTCTCAAAGAGAATCACAGAACAAGAGAATTAACAATCTTAATTTTTTTCTTAGTTATTGGTAAGAAAATGAGCTGTGTTGCTCATTTTCAATCTTACGGATTCAGAAATTCTCTTACTAGTTTGTAGTATTTGCTGAGGTTTCTATTTTTTTTAAATGAGCTGGGAATAGGACCAGCTAACTTAAGGCATTAAGTAATATCTTTCTAACAATATTTAACCATTTGCTGATTTAAAGTTGAGCTACTATTTTTTCTGGGTTGATTCCAAAGAGAACAGATTTCCGTTTTAAAGATTTTAAGATTGACAATAAGAAAAAGGCCAATCAAATACAAATCTGTGCCCTCATGGAAATGAACACTGAAAATTATATCCAGAGGTTTGATGATCTGGGAAGAAAAGCCTCTTACCTTATAGTGAGATACATTTTCCTTCAGTTGGTGAATCTCTAGAAATGACCATCTCCCTAGCCCAGCATTCTATCTAGTGTTGCTATTTTTATTATTAACACAAAGTTTCATACACATTCCTTTCCTAAGGAAGTATAAACACATTCACTACAAGTAACCTTTGAGAAGTGAAAGTTTCAAAGGCCAAATGATCTAGATTTTTTGATGTTCTGACTAAGATTTCTTTAATTCCTGGGAAGCAAAAGCAGGAAGCCTACATGACTTCCTGATGAACTGAGGGTGAGCAGGGAAGGCAGAGGAAGCAAGACATATTTACCAGTTTCTAACGTAGCCATTGAGGAAAGAACAAGAGGAACAGCTCAGGTGCAGGCAAATGAAGAATGAGGGAGAAAACATAAACTGAATGGAACTTCCCATGAGGATTTTTATGAGAAGTTTTTTTTTTAATGTAACTTTTCATTTACAAAAAAGTTCAAATATTGGATGCTATAAACAAAATTGACCATTCTCCAGTGGTAGTTAAGTTCATGCACAGATATATTAAGCTGACAAACTTTTATTAGGGTTTGGGTAAAGTTACTGATACATGCTATAGATATATGAAACTACAAAATGAATCTTCTCTATGGGATCATTAGTCTGAGGCATGATGTTAATTTATCTACAATAATTGGTAAGCAAGCAACTCGGTGAATTACTGGTATTTCAATTCTGCACTTCAATTCAGAAGCCACTGAAATCCTGGACAGTAGTTCTGACCATCTCTCTGTGTAAATAACTTTGCAGAATTATGGAGCAGGACTCATTAAGAAATAAGAATAACATTCTTTATGAAGTAAGAAAATATGGATTCCTGTAGTAGAAAATAATAGAAGAGCAGGTGAAAGAAGCACCTTCAAAGATATTCTTAAACTTAAATTTTTTGTTTGCTCAGATACCATTAAGAAATGCATTAAGGTTCATCCTCTAAGCTAACACTTTTTTTTTAAGACAGTCTCACTCTGTCACCCAGACCAGAGTGAAGTGGCACAGTCTCGGCTCCCTGCAACCTCTGCCTCCTGGGTTCAAGCCATTCTCCTGCCTCAGCCTCCCAAGTAGTAAGGATTACAGGCACCTGCCACCACATCCGGCTAATTTTTGTAGTTTTAGTAGAGATGGAGTTTCGCTGTGTGGGCCAGGCTGGTCTAAAACTCTTGACCTCAGGTGATCCACCAGCCTCGGCCTCCCAATGTGCTGGGATTACAGGTGTGAGCCACTGCACCCGGCACACCTAACATTTTTAATTAAACTTTACAATTCTGAAAGAATCTCTCCAGTGAATTTTGGACACTAACAAGGAAACAACAAAATGATTTATTTTTTAATTTTTTGACACAGGGTGTCACTCTGTCACCCAGGCTGGAGTGCAGTGTCATGATCTTGGCTCACTGCAACCTCCACCTCTTAGGTTCAAGTGATTCTCCTGCCTCAGCCTCCCAAGCAGCTGGAACGACAGGTGTGCACCACCACAAATGGCTACTTTTTGTATTTTTTGTAGAGACGGAATTTCACCATGTGAGCTAGGCTGGTCTCGAACTCCTGACCTCAGGTGATCCACCCACCTCAGCCTCCCAAAGTGCTGGGATTATAGGCGTGAGCCACCATGCCAGGCAACACCAAAATAATTTAAATGAAACATTTTCACATATGGAAAGTTATTTTTAGTAATGCATTTAAAGACTATACCCAGAGGGCATTTAAAAATAATAAATAAAGACTTTATTAAGAAGCATACAAACCTAGCAGAAAGATAATTCTGTCTTCTAACTAGTCTGTGCTGGAAGACTGGGTAGAAATGACACATTTTATCATTATCATCTGAATGTAACAGATGGAAGCCAGCTATGGATAAATCTACAACTCCAGCAAAGACTGGAACAATTTATCTCATCAAAATTAGGCACTTCATTTTCAGTGAGTTGAAGAATCAACATGATTCTCATCTTAAAATTACACATTTCAATGTGATTCATACTTCACAGTAACAATAAAGGTGAACATAAGACTATTCTTCTACTAAAGCAGAATTTTTGAAAATCACAGTTTAAACCAAAAGTTTAAATTCCAATCTTACTTTCTCTTATAAGTAAATTATGATGCTGGAAGCAAATATTTTAGTGGTAAGTATGAATGTGAAGGCTACAAAACAAAATTGTAGGCTTCCTACTAGTGGCAACAGATTTTCTAATCCATTAGAAAATGAGCTCATGGACTTTCTTCCAGGTAAGATCAAAGAAGTAAGTGTGATTGCTAACCTCATCTTGCACATGGATTTCCCCTCACTTTATTCACGTTTCTATTCAAATACTTCTTTCCAAAGGCAGCTCTTCCCTGACCTCTACATCCAGCTATAGTGTTCATCATAGCACTTAGCTCAATTTACACTTTGTATATCTTTAAATACTGTCTGTCATTTCTACTAAATGTCTAGGCTGTATATGAGCAGTGACTGAGTTCAATTCTGTATCCCAATCACCTTAGATAGGGGTTCATCAAATATTTGTTGAAAGAAGGAAGGAAATAAGGCAGGAAGGAAGGAGGGATGGAGGGAAGGAAAGAAAGAAGGGATGGAGGATGGGGGGAAGAAATGGAGAAAAGGAGGAAGAAAAGGGAGGGAAGAGGGGAGAGAGGGAAGAAGGAAGGAAGCAAGCAAGCAAGCAGTGGTCAGTGGCTTGAAGGTATCTGCCTAAACTAATGCACTGTGGCTAAGGAAAAAGGAGAAAGCAAGAACACTGCAAGCAGCTGTCCCAGGTGCTTATTTCAATTCTGGACTTCAATTCACAATTGAATACATAAATTCAATTCTGAATTTACAGAGCATAAAGATACAGGGAGCACTGGCTGCCCTTGGTGTCAGCTATGCTCAGCATACTTGAGTTTGTGAGCTTGTTCCTCTTCTCTATCTCTAGCTTTGAAGCAGCCCTGAGAACGTTGGTCACTTTCTTCTCCTCCTTATTTCCTTTTATTTCAAAACTAGAACGGGGAGGTATAGAACTTGAAGGAGGACATAGCTGAGATCTGTGCAAATATGAACTTTGTAGCTTGGGGCCCAAATCCAAATGGATGGGTAGAGCGGAGCCTGAACCACACTGAGGACTAGAGCAGGTAGATGAGGGTATCAGTGGATGGACAGCACAACAGGAGCAGACAATGAATAAGGTCCCTTCCAAGTGTAAGCTTCTCTTTGTGACTCTGGGAAAGCTGATAGGGCAGCAGCTGCACCCTTAGCACTCACCAACCACAAAAGGAGAAATATCAGGTGTGGGTTACCCTCCAGCAGGTCTGTGCTGCTCAGATTTAGGAAGGTGAGAAACCTGCTGCCCAGTCATAGGACTGCAGCATGCCAGTGACCCTCCAGAAGCAATAGGCTTTTAATCACAGGTGAAAAGTATTTGATAGTTACTGAACTACGTAAAAACAATGACCAGCGATCCAAGAAGAGAAGTTAATTCTGTTAAGCCAACCAAGTGACACAAGGTTTTCCCTGGAGGAAGGAAAACAGAGAAGCAAGCTGTGATCTTCCCTTTTTGTAGCAAGTGCTTTGAATCTCCTTGGAGAAGGAAGTCTATAGAAAACAATTTGATTTCTAAGTGAGTGATAATTAGATGCTCTAAGTTTTCAATGTGATAAAGCTACAAACATCCTGGCATTTCTTTTCCACTGCACCCCAACCCATAATAGCATGTGAGGACATAAAGCCTTTGGGATCCTCTCACTGGAGAAGTCCATATCTGAGATACCTCATTTTACATCATAAAGCTTTGAGGAAATTATATCACGTTTAAAGACTTTTTAAAAGAAACTGCCACATGATGTTATAACATTGGGTAGCATTTTACCACCAAGTAGTGATGGGGTCAGAACAAGTCATCCCAAAATATGCCACTATTCTTCTGAGCTAAAAGAAACTGAGAACCAGTCAATGCAGAAAAAGCACTTCGCCTCCCCATCTGCTTAAAGTATAATGTCCCATTTGTAAAGGACATTTTTATTAGTATATGTATTTATATTTGCCAGAAAGAGAGTTACTCATAGATAACTTTTTCTCACCGGAGAGACTTTTATCTGCATAGCAAGGTAACCTTTATTCACCACACATTTCCTCTTCCCGCCTTCCCACAATTCATCTCTACCACTCCCCAGTACCCCAAATCCTTATTCCTGTTCCTTACTCTAGCTGTCTCAATCATCTAGCTGCTTCCTGGACTCTCATATTTTGGTGGGACTCAGGTGCATATGTGAGTAATTAAACGTTTTTTCTCCTTTTAATCTGTCTAATGTCAATTTAATTCATAGACCAGCCAAAAAATCTAGAAGGGTACACAGAAGCAATTTTCCCTCTCCTACAGTAGTTTTTCTCCTAATAAAATATATAAAGAAAACAAAATCCTTGTCATCATCGTTATTTCACCTTATATAACTTCTGTTATAAAAGGTTACTTGTTCTTCCCTTTTATATGGCTCAATAGGCAGATTTTTTACCTTTTCTTTAGAGTTGTGCATTTTTAGGGTGTCCAGTCCTTGCAATTGATAGTTCTTGAATATGAAAGCTCTAATTGCTATATTTATTAAAGGTACATAGCTACAAACTGTTATTTAGAAATGAATTAATTTTCAGAGGTTTTAAAATATCTAACCTAATAGAATTTTCCTTACTTGTAAGTATACTAATGTCTTTAAATATGCAAATGTTTAAATGCTAAAAATATAAGCAAAATATGGAATTAAAATACGCAGGCCAGGCACCGTGGCTCATGCCTGTAATCCCAGCAATTTGGGAGGCCGAGGTGGGTGGATTGACTTGAAGTCAGGAGTTCAAGACCAGCCTGGCCAACATGGCTAAACCTTGTCTCCACTAAAAATACCAAAAGTTAGGCAGGTGTGGTGATACGTGTCTGTGGTCTTGGCTACTCAGGAGGCTGAGGCAGGAGAATCACTTGAACCCAAAGGCAGAGGTTGCAGTGAGCCAAGATCGTACCATTGCACTCCAGTCTGGGCAACAGAGTAAGATTCCATCTCAAAAGAAAGAAATAAATAAAATACGCAATTCCAATCAGCTCTTAAGGTGGTGGTAGTAATTTTTATTGTAATATGTGCAAAAAAAATCACCGACACTTGTGGGAAGATTAGCAGTTACTAATGCTAAAGTGCAGGGTCTATAGCTGAAGTTCTCCTTGTGTTTTTTACTTGCTTATGTACATTAAAAAGAAAATATATAATCACAGATAGATTTTTCAAGAGAGGAAAATTATGCATAATCCCCACTCAATGTAACTTCTAATACTCTGAGGTCTTCATATTCAAAATTCCCTCAAAACAAATGTGGCTTCAAATTTTGGGGTGCATAACTGAAAATAATTATTTTACATTATAATTTGACATTTAAGTCATGTAAAATGATTTAAAAACCATAGCAAGTATAAAATAAATTCCAATTCCAAGGACATAATCCTATTACCATAATGAAATAAATCCCTAACCTGATGGTCCCTGTATTTCTAATTTGTCTTTGGTAAATATACTTGAACTGAACCCAACCAGGAATTTAACATCATAAACCTACCAAATAGATTCAAAGACAACACAAAATGTGTGTTTACTGAACATCATCCAAATATTTCTTCTTCTAAGAAAAGCACTGAGTGAAATAATTTGAGCCACCATAACACAGAAATATTATAAAAGTATGCAACCCTGTCTTTTCACCTTTGTACCCTCATTGAATAGTACAGAGGCTGGCATATTGTTATTGTTTAATAAGCATTGAATAAGTAAACCAGTATCATTCTCTTTGGGGTTCTATCCTTAATATAAACAAATGTGAAGACATAAATAAAAAACAACACATTCAACTGCACTGCTATTCAGTCATATGATGTAATTCCAACACATTTTTTCAGAAACATTCTGAGGCATTGCTTTGCAAATTCATGCCTAAGTGTAAGGATAAGTGTAGGAGAAGCGGGGTGCTGGGAAACTTTACTCTCAAAAACCCCAGAAACCAAGTCAGATAAGATCTTAAGATAGCTGGCTTAAAAATAATAAAATAAGATTTTTTTACTTTAAAATTTTATGTTTTAAGGAAAAATAACTGTTATTGCTGGCTTTAATTATTACTATTATTTTGCGGGGACAGGTGGCTGATAGGGGAATTTAAGGCTGTCATTTTCAAGTATACAAGCTTAGTATTCCACTACCCAGTCTACACAAGACAGGACTATAAGCTCAAGTCGTAGAAACTATTGGAAGTCCATCAAAGACATAAAGAAATAAGAAAGGCAACAATAAGTTTAAAAATAGGACAGGCTAGAAACAAAACCCTAGATTATTCTTTTCTAGAAAACTGCATTAATTTGTTCACATTAAAACTTTGTCTAACACTATTATGTGCTGCATGGCACTCAGACTGAGGTAAATACACAAAAGAACAAACAAGACAGCTTAATAAAGTAATAGAGAGAATTCATAATTAAGATTGTTAACCTCTAGATAGTTCTATGGCCTGTATCACAGAGAAAGATTAGAAATGACTACAATATACCAAATAAGCTTCACAGGTGAACAGGAAGACTTTATCTCAAAAAATATTTTTTAAGCGAAGCCTTTCATCTAAAAACCATGCATACTACTTATAAATAAAATAAGCCAGCATTATTCACTTTGGTTTGATGTAAATTTGTTAATTGTTATATGAGGAAAATGGGTATTCACAAGTCAGTATCATCTTAATTTATGTTCCAGGTGAAGACAAGTGTTGGAGTTCTATAACTTCTTTAAGGTTGCAATATCTATACCTGAAAGGTGACATCAATTTTGTTTAATTTTTCCTTCCCAAAGGCGGTGTCAAGGGGACATCAATTCTATTGTGAAAGTAGCTTTTTTATTGTAAAATCCATGTAACACACTGGAAAGTTCTTTTATCTTTAATCAGCAGACACTTGTCTCATTTCAAGTGTGGATTTTTTAAAATTACCACAGTTATAGCAAAGTCTGACCCAAAAATTTAATTTATAATTATGGCATGTATCTAAAGAAGTTTGGGAGCATAACATTCAATCTAAAATTGCTAGAAATCTTGTTACAGTTTAATAAACAATTACTTTAAATGTATATTTTTAGTGTTCTTTATAAATGCAGGTTTCTGTTAAATTTTTAAAAATTGTTTATAACAAAAACACAAACATACCATCATTTTGTTTGAGTAGTGTCAACGGTAACCTCAAGGGATGAAAAGGCACCCAGGGGCTGACAGTAGCAGCAAACCATGAACTCTTTTAGGCTAGAAGGAGAAGAAGGAAACAGTATTAACCAGATCCAGTGACAGGTGGAGCTACTGAAGTGGTACTGCCTAAAAGGATCTGTGGCTTAGGAGCCCATTGCCACAGCCAGACCACATACCCAAACTCACTGTCTCTCTACCCTCAAGACTCCTTCTGGTACCAACACTGGCTGATCTCCATCAGAAGCCAGAGTGAGGGAGCCTGGGAAATGCAGTGTGGAGGGTCAGACTTAGAGCATAGGGCAGTGACGGACAAGGAAGAGCAGGGAACGGAGGAGCCAGGTGGGGACGATGGGGGAGGGCATCAAACAGAGAATGCCCAGGTCTCCACCCGATTTATGTCAAATAGTGATCTGAGTCAGCAAGACATACTATTTTTAGAGTTCTTGTTTAAATCAGTTTCAAAATTTTTATAAAGTGTAAAAGGAGGACAGGAAAATTAAGTCCTTAATGTTTTTTAAATTTAGGAAGAAATGATGGTTAGCATAAATCAGAATTAAAGTAAATACTAAGTATTGAAATAGAAGGCAAATATCTTGACAAGAAAAAATTGAAAACAGAAGTAAGCAAGGGACATTAAAAATGTAAAATAAAAAACCGGTCGCTTCCAAGATGGTCCAATAGGAACAGCTCCAGTCTGCAGCTCCCAGTGAGATTGATGCAGAAGACGGGTGATTTCTGCATTTCCACCTGAGGTACCTGGTTCATTTCACTGGGACTGGTTGAACAGTGGGTACAGCCCACAGAGGGCGAGCTGAAGCAGGGTGAGGTGTCACCTCACCCGGGAAGCACAAAGTGGGGGAGGATTTCCCTTTCCTAGCCAAGGGAAGCCATGACAGACTGTAGCTGGAGAAACGGTACACTCCTGACCAAATACTTCTGCAGACCAGGAGATACCCTCCCGTGCCTTGCTAGGCATGTCCCATGCCTGTGGAGCCTTGCTCACTACTGGCACAGCAGTCTGTGATCGACCTGCTATGCTGCAGCTTGACGCAGGGAGGGACATCCACCATTGCTGAGGCTTGAGTAGCTCACAGTGTAAACAAAGAGGCTAGGAAGCACAAACTGGGTGGAGCCCACCACAGCTCAACAAGTCCCACCTGCCTCTGTAGATTCCACCTCTGGGGGCAGGGCATAGTAGAACAAAAGGCAGCAGACAACTTCTACAGACTTAAACATCCCTGTCCGACAGCTCTGAAGAGAGCAGTGGTTCTCTAAGCATGGCATTTGAGCTTTGAAAATGGACAGACTGCCTCCTCAAGTGGGTCCCTGACCCCTGTGTAGCCTGACTTGGAAACACCTCCCAGCAGGGGCTGACAGACACTTTAAACAGGTGGGTGCCCCTCTGGGATGAAGCTTGCAGAGGAAGAATCAGGCAGCAATATTTGCTGTTCTGCAGCCTCCGCTGGTGATACCCAGGCAAAGAGGTTCTGGAGTGGACCTCTGGCAAACTCCAACAGACCTGCAGCTGAGGGGTCTGACTGCTAGAAGGAAAACTAACAAACAGAAAGGAATAGCATCAACATCAACAAAAAGGACATCCACACCAACACCCCATCTGTAGGTCACCAACATCAAAGACCAAAGGTAGATAAAACCACAAAGACAGGGAGAAACCAGTGCAGAAAAGCTGAAAATTCCAAAAAAACAGACCGCCACTTATCCTCCAAAGGATCACAGCTTCTCAGCAGCAAGGGAACAAAACTGGACAGAGAATGAGTTTGACAAGTTGACAGAAGTAGGCTTCAGAAGGTCGTCAATAACAAATTTATCCGAGCTAAAGGAGCATGTTCTAACCCATCCCAAGGAAGTTAAAAACCTTGAAAAAAGGTTAGATGAATATCTAACTAGAATAAACAGTATAGAGAAGACCTTAAATGACCTGATGGAGCTGAAAACCATGGCATGATAACTTCGTGATGCATGCACAAGCTTCAGCTGCTGATTCGATCAAGTGGAAGAAAGGGTATCAGTGATTGAAGATCAAATTAATGAAATAAAGTGAGATGACAAGATTAGAGAAAAAGAGTGAAAAGAAATGAACAAAGCCTCCAAGAAATATGGGACTATGTAAAAAGAACAAATATATGTTTGATTGGTGTACTGGAAAGTGACGGGGAGAATGGAACCAAGTTAGAAAACACTCTTCAGGATATTATCCAGAAGAACTTCCCCAACCTAGCAAGGCAGGCCAACATTCAAATTCAGGAAATACAGAAAACACCACAAAGATACTCCCCGAGAAGAGCAACCCCAAGACACATAATTGTCAGATTCACCAAGATTGAAATGAAGGAAAAAATGTTAAGGGCAGCCAGAGAGAAAGGTCGGGTATCCCACAAAGGGAAGCCCATCAGACTAACAGCAGATCTCTCGGCAGAAACCCTACAAGCCAGAAGAGAGTGGGGGCCAATATTCAACATTCTTAAAGAAAAGAATTTTCAACCATCAGGTAGAATTTTCAACAATCAGAATCTCATATCCAGCCAAGCTAAGCTTCATAAGTGAAGGAGAAATAAAATCCTTTGCAGACAAGCAAATGCTGAGAGATTTTGTCACCACCAGGCCTGCCTTACAAGAGTTCCCAAAGGAAGCACTAAACATGGAAAGGAACAACCAGTACTAGCGACTGCAAAAACATGCCAAATGATAAAGACCATCATTTGAATGAAGAAACTGCATTAATTAACAGGCAAAATAACCAGCTAACTTCATAATGATGGGATCAAATTCAAACATAACAATATTAACCTTAAATGTAAATGAGCTAAATACCCCAACTAAAAGACACAGACTGGCGAATTGGATAAAGAGTCAAGACCCATAGGTGTGCTGTATTCAGGAGATCCATCTCATGTACAAAGATGCACATAGGCTCAAAATAAAGGGATGGAGGAAGATCTACCAAGGAAATAGAACCAAAAAAATAAAAAAAAAAAGCAACAGTTGCAATCCTAGTCTCTGATAAAACAGACTTTAAACCAACAAAGATCAAAAGAGACAAAGAAGGCCATTACATAATGGTAAAGGGATCAATTCACCAAGAAGAGCTAACTATCCTAAATATATATGCACCCAATACAGGAGCACCGAGATTCATAAAGCAAGTCCTTAGAGACATAAAAAGAGACTTAGACTCCCACACAATAATAATGGGAGACTTTAACAACGCACTGTTAATATTAGACAGATCAATGAGACAGAAGGTTAACAAGGATATCCAGGACTTGAGCTCAGCTCTGGACCAAGCAGACCTAATAGACATCTACAAAACTCTACACCCCAAATTAACAGAATATACATTCTTCTCAACACCTCATTGCACTTATTATAAAATTGACCACATAATTTGTAGTAAAACACTCCTCAGCAAATGCAAAGGAACAGAAATCACAACAAACTGTGTCTCGGACTACAGTGCAATCAAATTAGAACTCAGGATTAATAAACTCACTCAAAACTGCACAACTATATGGAAACTGAACAACCTGCTCCTGAATGACTACTGGGTAAATAACGAAATGAAGGCAGAAACAAAGAAGTTCTTTGAAACCAAAGAGAACAAAGACACAATGTACCAGAATCTCTGGGACACATTTAAAGCAGTGTGTAGAGGGAAATTTATAGCACTAAATGCCCACCAGAGAAAGCAGGAGAGATCTAAAATTGACACTCTAACATCACAATTAAAAGAATTAGAGAGGCTGGGGGCAGTGGCTCACGCCTGTAATCCCAACACTTTGGAAGGCTGAGGCAGGCGGATCACAAAGTCAGGAGATTGAGACCATCATGGCTAACACGGTGGTGAAACCCCATCTCTACTAAAAATACAAAAAATTAGCCGGGCGTGGTGGTGGGCACCTGTAGTCCCAGCTACTCAGAAGCTGAGGCAGGAGAATGGTGTGAACCCGGGATGCGGTGCTTGCAGTGAGCCGAGATCGCACCACTGCACTCCAGCCTGGGTGACAGAGCAAGAATCCGTCTCAAAAAAAAAAAAAAAAGCAAACAAATTTAAATGCTAGCAGAAGGCAAGAAATAACTAAGATCAGAGCAGAACTGAAGGAGATACAGACACACACACACACACACACACACACACAAAACCTTCAAAAAAATCAGTGAATCCAGGAGTTGATTTTTTGAGAAGATCAACAAAATAGATAGACTGTTAGCAAGACTAATTAAGAAGAAAAGAGAGAAGAATCAAAGAGATGCAATGAAAAATGATACAGGGCATATCACCACCTTAAGTATATGACCTATTAACATAAAAAACCACGATTATGTCATTTGACACAGGAATAAAAACACTGGACAGAGTTCAACGGCTTTCTTTTCTTTTTTTCAAGTAGGTATATGACCTTAGGTAATTTAATCTCTCTGAACCTCAGTTTCTCGCCTATAAAATATATATCTTAACTGGATCAAATTCTATAAAATTGTGTTGAAGGTTAGTTGAAATACTTTATCTAAAGCACTTAGCGCAATTCTTAGCACTTAATAAAAGTTGCTACTCAATGAAAGGTAGTTATAATCTACAAAAGAATTTCTTCAAAAACGAAGCTTCAAAACAAAACAGTTCTTCAAAAACAAAGCTTCCAAGTTTTCACTCAATAAAATATTTTTTGTCTTCTAAAGTAAAGAATAAGAAAAAGACATTAATGGACATTTCTCAAAAAAGATAATCAAATGACCAACAGGTACATTAAAAAAGAAGTTCAACATCTCTAGCTAGCGGGGAAATGCAAATCAAAACTACAATGAGATATGACCTCACTCCAGTTAGAATGGCTAAAATAAAAAAGACAAAAGAAAACAAATGTCTGTGAAGATGTAAGGCAAAGTGAATGCTTACATACTGTTGGTAGGAGTGTAAATAAGTACATTCACCATGAAAAACTCTATGGAAGTCCCTTAAAAAATAAAAATACAGCTACCATATGATTCAGTAGTCTTACTATTGGGTTATATATCCAAAGGAGGTGAAATCCATGTGTCAAAGAGACATCTTCACTCCCATGTTTACTGATGCACTATTTACAATAGCCAAGATAAAGAATCAATCCAACCCAAAGATGGATGGTTTAAAAAGTGTGATATATACACATATTCATATATATATATACACATATTCATATATACATGAATACTATTTAGCCCTAAAAAAATTAAATCCTATCATTTGCAACAACATGGACAGACATAGAGGACATCATATTAAGTGAAATAAACTATACACAGAAAAACAAATACTACATTATCTCAATCATGTGGAGTCAAAAAAAAAGTTGATATCAGAAACATAACAGAACAGTGGCGACTGGAGAGTGGGGATAGAAGGACAGGAGTATGAGGAGAAGCTGGTCAATGGGCACAAAATTACAATTAGATAGAAAGAATAAGTTCTGATATTCTGTTGCACAGTAAGGTGATGGTGGTTAATAGTAAAATTTAATATATTGCAAAAGAGCTAGAAGAGAGACTTTTGAATGTCTTCACCATAAAGAAATGATAAGTACACAAAGTGACAGCCATGCTATTTGATCATTATACATCATTTATCTATCAAAATATCAAGTTTTACCCTATAAATACATGTAATCACAATGTCAATTTTAAAAATAATAAAAATCTCAACATCCTTTCTTGATAAAAACTCAACAGTTTAGGAATAGAAGGAAATTCAACATAACAAAAGCCATTTATGAAAAACTAATAGCTAATGTCATGATTATTGGAGTGAAACTGAAAGCTTTTTTCTCTAAGATCTGGTGCAAAGCAAGGATGTTCACTCTCAACACTTCTATTCAACATTGTAAGCACTATCAAGAGCAATTAGAAGAGACAAAGAAATAAGGGAATCCTGATTGAAAAGGAATAAGTAAAATTATCTCTGTTTACAGATGACATGATCCTATGTGTAGAAAATCCCCAGTTCACCAAAAATCTGTTACACTTAACAAATGAATTCAGTAAGTTGTAAGATACAAAAACAACATGTGAAAGTCTGTGGCATTTCTATGCACAAACAACAGCCTAGCTGAAAAAGAAATCATGAAAACAATCCTATTTATGATAGCATTAAAAAATAAAATACTTAGAAAAAATTTAACTAAAAGGAGAAATACCTGTACAATGAAAACTACAATAATATTGATAAGATAAATTGAAGGAATCACAAGTAAGTAGAAAGGTATTCCATGCTCATGGACTGAAAGAATTAATATTGTTTAAATGTCTATACTACCTAAAGCAATATATAGACTCAATGCAATCCCTACCAAAACCCCAATAGCCTTCTCATAGAAATAGACAAAAAGTTGTAAAATTTGCGTGAAACCACAAAAGCTTCTGAATAGCCAAGCAATTCTGAGGGAAAAAAAGTTGGAAGCATCACACATCCTGGTTTAAAATTATATTACAAAGCTAAAATAATTGAAACAGTATGGTACTGGCATAAAAACAGACAAATAGACCAGTGGAACAGAATAAAGAGCCCAGAAACAAATCCAAACACATACGATAAACTAATTTTTGACAAGGGCCACAAAAGACACAATAAGAAAAGAATAGTTTCTTCAATAAATGGTGCTGGGAAAACTGGATCTCCACATGCAAAAGAATGAAATTGGGTTTTTATCTTATACCATACACAAAAATCAGCTCAAGGTGGATAAAAGACCTAAACATAGACCTGAAACCATAAAATGCCTAAAAGGAGAAAACATAGGGGAAAAGCTTCTCGATATTGGCCTTGGCAATGATTTATTAGGCATCACACCAAAAGCTAAGGCTACTAAAGCAAAAATAAATAAATGGGACTATATCAGACTAAAAAGCTTCTGCACAGTATAGGAAACATTCAACAGAATGAAGAGGCAACATACAGATTGTGAAAAAATATTTGCAAACCATATCCAAGGGATTAATATCCAAGATTTATAAATAACTCATACAACTCAGATAAGGGGTTAATATTCATGATTTATAAAGAACTCATACAACTCAATATAGCAATAAAACATACAACCTGATTGAAAAAATGGGCAGAGGACTTGAATAGTCATATTACAAAAGTTGACATAAAAATACCCAACATACATGAAAAGGTGCTCAGCATCACTAATCATCAAAGAAATGCAAATCAAAACCATTGTGAGATACTACCTCACACCTGTTAGGATAGCTATTATCAAAGAGATAAGAGATGAGTGTTGGCAAGGGTGTACAGAAAAGGGAATCTTGTACACTGTTGATAGAAATGTAGATTAGTTCAGCAGATTAGTGCAGCCATTATGGAAAACAGTCTGGTGATTCCTAACAAAATTAAAATAGAACTGCCGTATGACCCAGCAACCCATCTTCTGGATATACAACCAAAGAAAATGAAATCACCACCTCGTTAAGACATCTGCCCTTCGATATTTATTGTAGCATTTTTCATAATACCCAAACATGGAAATCACCTAGGTGTCCACCGATGGGCAAATGGATAAAGAAACTGTGTGTGTGTGTGTGTGTGTGTGTGTGTGTGTGTGTGTGTGTGTGTGTGTGACAGAGAGAGAGAGAGAGAGAGAGAGAGAGAATATTATTCACCCTTCAAAAAGGAGGATCTCTTGCCATTTGCTACAATGTGGATGGATCTGGGGAAACTTAACGCCAGGGAAAATAAGCTATATACAGAAAGAAAAATATTGCATGGTCTCATTTACATGTGAAATCTTTTAAAAAGAAGAAGAAAGTCAGATATAAAGAAATAAAAACAAAACAGTGGCTACTAGCATTGGGGTAAGGGGAAGAAATGAGAAGATGCAGGACAGAGAATAAAGTGGCAAATAGGTAGGGTGGACAAGCCAAAAGATCTAATGTACAGTATTAGGACTATCACTAATAATAGTATATTGTATTCAGGATTTTTGCTAAATGAGTACATTATAGTTGCTCTTGCCATGAGCAAAAAATGGGTAACTATGCAAAGTCATGTATATGTTGATTTTTTTCTACTATAGTAACCATTTTACTATATACGGTTGGCCCTCTATATCCACAAGTTCCGTATCCTTGAGTTCTGCATCCATGGGTTCAATCAACTGCAGATCAAGCATATAGTATTGGCTGGATGTGGGACCAGTAGATATGGAGGGCTGATTTTTTTGCATTCACGAGTTCCATAGGACCTACAGTGAGACTTGAACATCCAGGAATTTTGGTATCCTCACAGTCCTGGAGCCAAGCCCCAGTGGATACCAAGAGATGACAATATATGTATCTTATAATATCATGCTGTATACCTTAAATGTACAAAGAAAATTTATCTCTAAAAAATGCACTCTTTTAGCAATTTTGAAATATATAAGATATTATTATGTCTTTTACTTAGAAAATTTAATCCATTTAAATTTGTGTGTAATTGGGTTACATAAAACATCTTATACTTGTAACAAACTATTAAACTGATAAAAATTTAACTTCCCATACAAAAACTACACTTTTACTCCATCTACCATTTTTATTTTTTGATGTCACATATTGCACCTTTTTATATTGGGTATCCTTTAACAAATTATTGTAGCTATTATTATTTTAATAGGTCTGCCTTTCAACCTTTATACTAAAGATATAAATGATTTACACATCACCTTTATAGTATCGTAGTATTCCAAATTTGACTATGCACTTACTTTTACCAGTGTGTATTATACTTTCATGTTTTCATGTTACTATTTAGCACTCTTTCAGCTTGAAAAACTTCCTTTAATATTTCTTATAAGACAGGTCTTGGCTGGGACTGGTGGTTCACACCTGTAATCCCAGTTACTTGGGAGGTTGAGGCACGAGAATCGCTGGAACCCTGTAGGTGGAGGCTTCAGTGAGCCAAGATCGTGCCATGGCACTCTAGCCTGGGCGACAGAGGGAAATTCTGTTTTGGAAAAAGAAAAAAAGACAGGTCTGGTAGTGATGAACTTCCTCAGCTTTCGTTTGGCTGGAAAAGTCTTTAATTTTCTTCATTTCAGAAGGATAGCTTTGCCAGGTATAGTGTTCTTAGTAGGGAGATTTTCCTTTAGCGCTTCAAAAATATCATCCCACCCTCTCCTGGCCTGTAAGAGCTCTTCTGAGAAATTCTCTGCTAGCCTTTGGGATTCTCTTATAAGTGTTTTATTCTTTTCTTTTGCTGCTTTTAGAATTCTCTCTTTGTCTTTGATATTTGATAGCTTGATTATAATATGTCTTGATGTCATTTTATTTGAATTGTATCTGATTAGAGACCTTTCACCTTGTTCCTGGAAATTTATATCTTTACTCAATTGGTAAGTTTTCAGCTATTATTTTAAAAATAATCTTTCTGTCCCTTTGTCTCTTCTTTTTCTTAAATTCCTATAATTTGAATATTTGCTTTTTTGAGGCTGTCCCATAAATCCTGTGTGCTTTCTCTATTCCTTTTCATTCTTTTTACTCCTCTGACTGCATATTTCCAAATACCTGTCTTCAAGTTCACAGATTCTTTCTTCTGATTAATCAATTCACTGTTGATGCTTTCTATTGACTTTTTCATTTTTTATTGTATTTTTCAGGTCCAGATTTCTTTTGTGTTTTTAAAATAATTTTAATCGCTGTTATAAAGTTCTCATTTTATTATTTTTCTGATTTCATTGAATTGTTTGTATTTTATTGAAATTCACTGAGCTTTCTTAAAACAAATCTTTTGATTTTTTTTTGTTAGAAAGTTCATATATTTCCATTTCTCTAGGGTCAGAAGCTGAAAAACTATTGTGTTCTCTTGGTGGTGATATGTCTTTTTGTTTTTTCATGTTTCTTGTTGTATTGCATTGATGTCTATACATTTGTTGAAACAGTTACCTCTTTCAGACATTTGGACTAATTTCAATGTGAAAAGGCCTTCCTCAACAGGGAGGAGTAAGGCTCTGGATGGATCAAGTGTGGCTCCTTAGTAGTAGCCATGTAGTTCCGTCAGCTAAGGTCAGTGTTGCTGAAGATTACAGAATCCTCAGCAGTTAATGCTGTGAATGTCCACAGTAGCAGTGAGGGTTGTTAGGGTTTTCATGACAATGGCTGCTATGGTCCTCCCAATCTTCTTCCTCCTGCCGGGGAAGTTGTGGCTTGGGGCACGTCCCTCTTGGCACTGGGACCAGCTTTCAGGCCCTTTTGCAGTAATGGTGACTCTGGCATCTGATGAGTGGCACCCATGGAGCAGTCACAGAGGTTAGTCCTAAGGCATAGGTACACATGCAGGCACTACAGCTCTGGGCTCTAAGCAGTAGAGGCACTGGTGCACACGGGGCAGGTACCCCCACTGCTGTATTGGTAATGTGTGTTCAGTGTCTAAGATGTGGTCAGGGCAGTTAAGCCACAGAACACAGCTCTAGAGTGTGGGCACTCATAAGGCAGCTGCAGCTTGGGAGTTGGGGAACACGGGGTTAAAAGAGGTAGCAGAGCTGTCTCAGGGCTATAGTGCTTTGTGGAAATAGCTGTCCATGCTCGTGTGTGTGTGTGTGTGTGTGTGTGTGTGTGTGTAGGGGAGGATTGAAGGCTTATATCTCCTACTCCACCATCTCGATAATATCAATCTCTCAACTTCTGCCATGTTTTTAAACCTACTAAATGTATTCTGCATATTGTATTGTTTCAATCAAGATTAAAGTTTTTGATATCTATCTTTTTAAAATGCATGTAGTTTCAAAAGTCTAGCAAAATCACATTTGTTGATTGAACGATTTAGAAAGTACTTTGGCTTTTAAAAACTCTATTATGAAAAACTGTTTATTATGAAAATTTCAAATATGTACAAAGTAAACAAAATAGTATAAAGAATCCTCATGTCCTACATTATACAACTGCAATGGCTATCATTATTTTTGTCTTTCTTTTTTCACCTATATCTCTCATTTCTCACTATATACCTGTATCTATCACTATATATAAAATATACTTTGAAATGCATACATATTAGCTTTACAATTTTGACAAATGAGTACACCGGAGTAAGACACATTTTTATTATGATATAAAACAATTCTCTCTTCCCAGATAATTTCCGCTTATCTCTTTCTGATCAATCCTCAACCCTTAGGGTAGGCACTATTCTGATAAAATTAGATTTGTTTTGCTTTAAACTTCATATAAGCAAATCATAATGCATTTGCTTTTAATTTAAAGGAGAGTTTGCCAGAACTGGTCTTTCATCATGAAATCAGATTAAAAAGTGACAAGTGAGAATGAAAGTTGGACATTGAATAGTATTGAAGCAATTCAAGTTGTGTGTAATGAGTGTGTTTAGAAAAAGCCAGTCTAATTAAAATCATCCCTGATGTATACTTAAGAACCGTAGGTAAGAGTGTAAATATTTAATATGCAAAGCTCTGAATTTATAGTTAGATTTCTGGCAGCATTTGATGTTTAATTTAACAAAATAATTCAGCAGGAACATTATAATATAATTTTATGAAGTTCTTCTTTGCTCTTAGATAATATCCACACTGATGGGAGGGATAAGAAACATTCAGATAAAGAAACACAATTCAACCTGCTAAAGTGGGCTTTATGCTTAGAAATGCAACAAAGTCACAGCAGTGAAAAATACATCTACTTCTTGGTCAGAAGACATTGTACTTTTTATTGAATATGTTGCAACTTAGAACTGTTTCTAGCAGGTTTCCATGATGCTGTGCAAATGAGCAGCTAGAGTCAGGTTAAAAGAGATCAAGTTGGCCGGGCGCGGTGGCTCAAGCCTGTAATCCCAGCACTTTGGGAGGCCGAGACGGGCGGATCATGAGGTCAGGAGATCGGGACCATCCTGGCTAACACGGTGAAACCTCATCTCTACTAAAAAAATACAAAAAACTAGCCGGGCGAGGTGGTGGGCGCCTGTAGTCCCAGCTACTCGGGAGGCTGAGGCAGGAGAATGGCGGGAACCCGGGAGGCGGAGCTTGCAGTGAGCTGAGATCAGGCCACAGCACTCTAGACTGGGCGACAGAGCGAGACTCCGTCTCAAAAAATAAATAAATAAATAAATAAATAAATAAATAAATAAATAAAAAGAGATCGAGCATTTCCTGTGAGAGGTCCTTAGAAGGAGAGATTAGGGTGGGACCAGAGATGAGCTTGAAGGCAAGTTGTGTTTCCTGTGGGTCTGGCTTCGTGTCCCACCCCACCACATCTTTCCTCCAGCTATGACCAATGGGCTACTTGTAATGTTTCCTTTTCCTAAAACACTCCTACTCTAATAGGAAATTGATGCCTCTGTTTGAGAGACCATGTCAAAGTCTGAAACTGAATAGAACCCCTTTGCCTACCTAGATTTTTAGGATGCTTCAGAGGTGTCAGGCTTTGCAAAAATTCACCTGTGAACTGTCCTAAGCTGTCAGTTCAGAGAAGTAAACTGGCTGCAAGGTCAATCCAGTGCCCTGTGTCTTCCACAGCTACTGAATTAGAGAGAAGCAACTATTCATCAGCACAAACTATATTCCAACCCCCGGTGTCTTTCTATTATCACTAGTTTGAAATACGTAGCATCAGTTGGTCTGCTTCCGAAATTCTTATTTCTTTGAAGATGAAAAGAAAAACATTCCAGAGACCAAGTTGGAAGTATTTTAAGGAAGTGTGAAACTGTCAAGTGCCTCAGACCTATCTTGGGTTCCTAGCTTATCTTTCTTCAAAATCACCTTAGGGGATAAACTTGGTGCTACTTTCAAGTCAAGTCAAATGTTTATCAGCAGTAAATTAATGGTGTGGGAATGGTGGGAAGAGAAGAAAAAACCGTCACTCATCTTTCTCAAAGTCTGATCATATTATTTTAACATTATCCTGACAGCCTTTCACAGGTCTCCCTAATCACACTTCAATATCTACCACTATCTCTAACCCGTTGACTTTCACATACATTCAATGGCCATTTACTTCCTTACTATTTTTTGAAACTTTCACCAAGCTACAGTCCTAGATTTCTGGTCCTTCCTACAACATGGACTCTGTTCTCCTAACACCAAATGGCATGCCTAAACCAACTCAAGGTCAGGGTCTACCTCCACCTCAAGCGCAGAGAAGAAAACACCCATGGAATGCTGCTGACCACAGATGAAGTCCTTCAAGAAAAAACATAAACTAAGGCTAACACTCCATCATTCAATCCTTGACACTTGTGGACCGAGAAATTTTGAGCCAGTAATGTTATCCAAACCTCAGACTTAGTGATACCACTGAGTTCTTATCAGTGGGATACAGTTTCCAGTTGCTTTTATTCAGTGGTGATGACGAATTTGTACTGCTGCAGCCACACTTCTGTCATTTTTGTAACCAGAGAAACAAGTTAACACAGCAAAATAAACTGGCCTGTGAGGGAATCCCATTGGTGGCTTTGGTCTTTGGATTGGGTTGGTGGGTTCAACTCCCCCAACCAAGCCAGTAGCTGAACACTAACAGACATTCTTGGACTGTCTACTGTTAGAGGCAGTTGAGTCAGCTCCATCCCATTCTTCCTTGGCTCCTTTCTTATTTTCCAGACTTTTCTCACTTCCCCTCCTTCCATTCACCTGTGTCTCTTAGCACATTTGCAGCCCAGACACTGCTCCAGACAGACTCAAAGTTATCATTAGAAAAATCAGTGGAGATGCTAAACAGCCAGTGTTTTGAAGAAAATACTAGAAACTGCTTTCTGAAAGCAGAAAGCAGTTGATGGTAGACAGGGTACTTCCTGAAATCTCCTGTGGGCATCCACAAGGCCAAATCTAAGGGAGTATTTCCAATCCTCTCATAAAACAGACACACTCCAAGGTCAAGAGACACCACAATGCCTGAGCAATGTGTTTGATTATATTTTATCAGTAACAATTTATTCCTTTCCAAGAATTGTGGGGCAGAAAAAGTATCGAGTTTCTGGCTCGTGTTTCTAGAATATTGCACTTGAACATTCATACATTAAAATTGTGAAAGTCTGTAAAATATATTATCAATTTCAGATGGCTCATATTTAGGTTATATTGGTCATAGATTATTTTTGCAATCTGTGTCTATTCCTTCTCAATTCCCTTCTAACCAATGCCCTTCTAACCCCACCCTAGGACACTTTATATGGCTCTGAGACTGAACATATGTGATAATTTTTAAAATTATATTTGATTTTGACTTTGACACTATTTTTTCTTGATCAGGCAGCATGTTGTATTGAAAAGAATCCTGCCAGGGATACCAAATACAAAGGTTTTAGTGTAACTACCACTACTAGATGTAAAACCTTAGGTCAATCACAAAGGGCCTCAATTTTTTCAAGTCTAAGGTGAGGACTTAGACTGGACTATTTCTAAGTGTCTTCCCTTCATCTTTAAAATCCTTGATCATAACTTCACTATTTGTCATTAAAACTACTTTGGCTTATGGGAACTTTCTCACAGCCTTTCCAAAGTGCAATGAGTACCACACCATAAAGGAACCTTCAACATTACCCATAAACACAAATTCAGATTGGTTGAACACCATATAAATTTAATTTATTTGTAAATTTTAGACCCTGATATATTATTTTTAACTGGGATAACAATTCTCTAATGTAAATGTGAATATGAAACATTCAAAACACTTAGGTACAGCAATGTCACAGACTGCATCTTTACTATTATGCAGTGATTGTCAAGAACAGTCTTTCTGTTGCAGAGAATCTCTGGATCCATACTTACATCCCTTAACTATGACAGACTCCACATATACTTGGCAGCTTCTGCATTGCCTTGGCTGAGCCAAGAGTGTCTTGGGAAGAAAAGAACCACATGGAGTGTAGACAAGTTTTCCTCCAACTTTGCTCCTAATAATTGACAAAGAGATTGAGTGAGGTTATCATTATTTTAATCTCTAAATCTTTGTTCATAATGAAACCTGTTTCTTATCCTTCTCCTAATATACTTACTCATTTATTTCCTCATTCTTCTTGTAATATCACAATAGTTTGTGATAATTATAAGCTAGTTACTTATAGAAGACCATATAAGGTTCAGTATTTGGAAACATCAGATGTCTAGTTGGTAATTAGGGCTTAATCATAAGTATAAACAAATATTTAATTAACATAAATGAAGAAATAGCTCAGGAGCATCACAGCAGAAATGTTTTTCCTTTCAACCAACGGACACTGTAATAATGAGAGGAAAAGTTTTGGATAATCAGCAGTTATAACACTGAAAAATGTTACAACATACTTGTGCTGCATGGTCATTTTTAATAGCTCCACTTTGATTTTTGCCTCTCTATACAATTGGGAGCGAACAAAAGTATGAGTGTAAGTGCGTGTGTATGTTTCTCAGCAGGGGCTCTACTGAGGTAGAATTATTAAACTCAGTGTCAGTGCCAGAGGAAGAAGCCAATATAATTAAACAGCCTGGTGTTCTTAAGGGGGCCCAGGGCCTGACTATGTTGCCAGCAACGAAAATCCCATATAAGGTCTTGAGCCGATCAGCCCTTGCAGAGGCCTCAAACTATTCTTGGCGAGCCCTGGCTAGACTATGTCAGGAACATTTGAATAGCATGATTGAATTATGGGGAAAGAAATACAATTCCAGATTCTGGTGTGACCTACCACCAGCACTAGGTCTTAAGCATTCACGAGTCCACCAGTGTTGCTCCCAGTATTTCTTTCCCATGTTCTCTAGGGGTCTTAGATAATTTACACAGATTAAAAATGCAGGGAAAACAACTTCTCCCACTCTGTGACCTCAGACTGGTTTCCTGGTGCCGCTGTTCTCTATTTTCACAATCTTGAGTCCATTCGCAAGGCTGTAGCCTTAATTCAGGCCGCTGGTCAGCACTCAGGTGGATCATTGCAGTTCCTCATTACTTGAGATCTGGAATCTTTCCCTTCTAATCTACTAATCTGAGTAAAAATCCCATTTTGTATTATTTCACTGCTATCACCCTCAGGAAAGAATCCAAACTCCTTGCTGTTACATCCAAGGCCCTTTAGGAATTGAACTGTGCTTCCACCAGGATCATTTCTGAAAAGTCCCCCACATGAGGAACTCCTTGCTGCAGCCAAATTAAATGACCTGCAGCAACTCCTTGGATTTGGCTTGCATGGTCCTGCCTTTGTTCAAGCTGCTTCTCCTGCCCGGGGCACCCTTCCTCTTCAACATTTACCTTCATGGAGAACTTCTATGCATCCTTCAAGACTTGGCTCAAGGTTCTCTAAAACTAAAATTGTAACAAAATACATTGGTATGTTGTCAGCTCCTTGAAGGTAGGGACCACATTATATTCATGCTTATTCCTACCTTAATATTTACTCTCCTATTATTCTTCCTGGGCTTCTTTCTATTATTTGGCCATGCCATGTCTCAGTCCAAATGTCACCTCTGCAGAGAGGCAGTGTCTGCAGCCCCGATCTAAAGTAGCACCACCTCATTAACCCAATCATTCTCTTATCACTCTGTTTCATTTCCACTGAAGCATCTGTCATGTTTATCTCCATGTTAATTTGTTGCCCTCCCCATTCTCCCATCCCTCACTAGAACATATTCCCCTGCCCAGGATACAGGACATTGTCTACGTATTCACTGATGTAGCTCTAGTGTCTACAACAGTGCCTGGCACATAGTAGTATCAATAAATCTCTTTGGAATAAGCATATTATATGTAGAGTTTGCATCTGAAGGAATACTTACATGGAGTATTTTATGAGGTGTTTTCCCAGTGAGTCTAAACAAAAAGGCAGTCATCCAAATCTACCTCTCTCTTGTTTCCACCTCTCTAGCAACTATGCCCTGGGTCACTATTAGAATGTTGTTACCTTTTCCCTTTTATAGCTTTTCTTTGCAGGTTAAGCATCAGTTAAGGCCTTGTCAAGGCCTTTTAGAGCACAGCCACTGGAGCCACACTTGTTCAAATCCAAGCCCTGGCCAAGCATGGCTTTGGCCCAGCCAAACTGGATGACCTGCAGCAACTTCTTGGATTTGGCTTGCATGCTTCTGCCTTTGTTCAAGCTGCTTATCTGTGCTTCAGTTTCCACATTTATAAAATGATTCCTGCTTCATAAAATTATTGGGATGATTACAAGAATTTGTACAAAACACTCAGAACAGTGCCAGTCATAGTAAATGCAGTATATATGTTAGTCAAACAATACTGTTTTCTGTCATGTAGGGGCAGGACACAATTGACAAATCCAAAATACAGAAGCATCTGTGGAAATGGAATGTGGTATGGAAAGTATGTGTGACAGAGAAGTGAGAGCAGCTGGGCATTTGCTTCCAGGAATTCAAAACAATTTATTAATTTTACACTTAGATATTGGTAATGCACACAGAGAGAGGAAATCTGAAAGTTATTTAGAGCACCTCCTTGATTTTGTGTTGAATGTTATAAATTTTATTTTAAAATAGCTCAAAACTCATCTTGCATTTTAATATTTTAAAATAAAATCTACAATATCAAAATCTTGAGCATTTAAAAAATTGTAAAAACCATGATTCAAGTCAACAATTCTGTGCTTTGAGATTTGATTGCTAAACAGGATTTCACTTGTCTATGAAGAATTTACTCTGTTCCTTTCTGGCTTTTTCAATGCTTTCAAAAGTGATCATTCCTCTTGGCAGCTGCAATTTACTCTTTTCTGTTTCCAGTATGTCCTCAGCTTCACCTTAAATAAAGTACAGAAATACACAAGGTGACAAAGGGGTCATCAGCAATTTGTGACAAAGCCTGATTGCTATATTCCTTGACAGGCTCTAACAGCGTATGAGCCATGTTCCCAATTTCACACTTAAACATTTTCCTCAGGAGAAGTAATACACTTCCCAGAGGAAACACAGTGATGAATTCTGACAACTCATACATAAATCAGGAGGTACAGATTTTTTTGACATGTAGAAGAGAAAGAACATCAAGATAAGTAATTTTTTCCCTTGAAACAAAGTCAGGATTAGTATTAATTCTGTTTGGAGGGATTTGGGTAGAGAAACCACATATATAGTCTTTCCCATTGTCCTTTAATATAAGTGACAAGAGAGAAAGTAAAGTTTACTACAAATTCTAATTTTTCAGAAAAGCTAATCTTCAACCTGACATTACTTATAAACACTCAAAATAATATTAAATGTTCTTTAGTCTGTATACATACAAATATACATATACACACATCTTTATAAACAATTCCCCTTTCAAAGAGCTACACAATGCAGTAATTTCTTGGGCCCAGTGACATTTGCCAGGTTTTATTGCTGAAGACTACTTAGCACATTTTTAAAAATTGTATTACAGTACATGTTTACATTTCATAAGCCTCCCTTGGGATTAAAAGGTGACACTTTCTGTGAGTACTCCTCTTTTAACACACTATTTTATTTTATTGAGACAGAGTCCAACTCTGTCACCCAGGCTGGAGTGCAGTGGTGCAGTCTCAGGTCACTGCAGCCTCTGCCTCCTCAGTTCAAGCGATTCTTGTGCCTCAGCCTCCTGAGTAGCTGGGAGTACAGGCGGTATACACGGACTAATTTTGTACTTTTCATAGAGACAGGATTTCACCATGTTGGACAGGCTAGTCTCGAACTCAAGTGATTTGCCCGCCTTGGCCTCCCAAAGTGCTGGGATTACAGGTGTGAGCCACTGCACCTGGCCTTCTTTTAACACGCTATTAATTGTACTCCAAACCCAACAGAACAGACCATAGTTTTCAAATTATAAGAGCATTTCAATCATCTGCAAATATCTTCTTTTTTTACCTCTGTCTCAAATAGCAAGTAAAAATCATGATAAAATTACATATAACTAGGTTGGCCATTGATGACAGACTAGATGTTTTCCATGTGAGAGAGCCTTTCTTCCAGTTAGTAAATTCTCATCATGTATTTACAGAATGGCTGATAATAAACTCAGTTGAATAGGGATTGTATATTTTAGAGTCATCATTATTAACATGGAAAAAAAACTATAATATACATTTTCTAATGTGATAAGTTTTCTGATGAATTCGAATTTTTTTTAAACAGGAAATTCCCATAAAAATTTCCTATTAAATTTCTGTGCCAGCTGTGTCAAATTCCAGGGCAATAAAAATCAGGATTATGTGACAGCAGCAGTGTGCAGGTGAATATTTACCAACCAGTTCTCTGAAAATAAAATGTCTATAAATTTATAATATATATGCTTATTATACATGTTATACATGTTCATTATACATAAAAATATGTACCATAATAAAATGTACATAAAATTCCACATAGCAAATTGATTCTCACAGAATGCTTTCATTGATTTTTATGGAATGCTGGAATCCGTGGCCAGCCTATGTTGCAGTTGATGAGAGAGTATAATGGATGACGGTTGGTGTTTTCATTCACACTAATGAGTAGGACAAAAGTGAAACAATGAGTTGTTTTATTGAAGACAAATGTTGGAACTTCATTTATTTGAGAATGATGTAAACAACTTATTTGCTGAACTGGATAATAGTTTTTCAATATTAGAAGAATATTTCACCAACTTTTATGCTATTTACAATGGAATAGTTACAGACAAAGCACATTTTTAAGCTTAATCTGCATTTTTAGCATTTTCTTCATCAATTTTTAAAATCTAGACCATAGGTTGGCAAACTGTCTTAAAGGGCCAGACAGTAAATATTATAGGCTTGTGGGCTCATATGTTTCTGTTTCAACGATGGCTCTGTCATGGTAATGGGAAGGCAGCCACAGACAATACATGAATGAATGAGCATGGATGTGTTCCAATAAAACTTTATTTTTGAAAACAGGTGGCCAGCCTCAGGCCATAATTTTTCAACCCCTGGTCTAGAAAATCAATAAAATAAGCAGTCAAGCCTTGATTTGGCAACCACAGATTTCCATTGTGTAAACACTCCCATCAAGACCAACTTCAGACTATCAATGGGGTGTCACTAAAACTGGACAGTAGCTGTATTTTGTTTTGTCTGTGTATTATATCTGCATTTCTATCATATAGATACAATAGCTATAAATAATCAGAGTATGGATAATAGCAAATATTTAGAAACAGATGAGTTCTGTTTATTACCTTTGTTTTAAACACAATTTAATATTATTTATTTGCTGTAATTTATTTGTTGCAAGTTTATATAAGTTTTAATACCTTAAATGACTATGTTTAACAACCGGCTTACACAATCCCTGAAAATGTAGTGATTGGTTCTTGTGAGCTGGTATGAGGTGGTTCCAGCACACCACTGTGTGAGAGGGAGCAGAAATGTTGGTCATTGGAGGTTCAAAGAGAGAGTCTTGTCAGAATTTTTATGTCAAAGGTTCCTAAGGCAGGGATCCTTGAACTGGAAAATAAATCAGCAAATAGAAACTCTAGTTTATCAAAGACTTACCTTTCATTCTTTCTAAAAGGGTTCCATAGCCCAAGTCATACTGGTAGGTGAGGATAAAGCTTAATGGAACAATTGGGACCAGGAAGGCTGGCTTCTTTTTTTTAATCGCTCTATTTCAAGAATTAAAAAAAGAACCAATATCAAAAAATAATCTGTAAATACATATCTGTATACTTAAAGAAAAAAAAATACCTGCTTTTTGGAAGAATGACTTTTCCTTCAGAAGTTACTTAATACATTTGATAATTCTATGGAAATAGGATTTCCTTACCCAATATCCCTAACCAGATTCTGCAGTTCTCAAGGGCAAGGTCTGTGACTTGTTCATCTTTATTTGACTTTGAAGCTCAGGTTCCTTGTTTTTAAAATGGGTAAAGATTGGTATCTACCACTAAGGGATTGTGGAGATAAACATATAGAGGCCTTCTTGGTGTCAAGTTGGTGCTCTCTCTCTCTAACTAATAAAGTAGAGAAAAAGACAGAAGCAACCTAGGAAACTAAATTAACTGTTACTGCCTTGCTTTCACAGAGTTACCCCCAAGGACTAAGGTTAATAGGTTACTTTGCTTACATACACTATTTGGACCAAAGTCTTATTCTGGCCAACTTCATAATAAAATGGTAATGGAAAAGACAAAAAGAAGTAAATGACTGAAGAAAATATTAAATAGCAAACATACCCAGCTGTTAAAGAGATGGCTGCAAAGCCAAAAAAAGTTCCAAAATATTTGAGGAATTCCCGAGACCACGCGATCTGCATAGCCATTTGTCTTTCCCTCATTTCACTCTGCATGATGAGCTGCCTTTCCAGCTGAGAACAAAACAAAAGACAAAGTGAAGTTACTCATCATTGGAATCTGAACAAATAGTAATCTGTTTTTCCAGCGGATTCATTCTTCAATTGCTTTAATTCATGTTTTTTCAAAAAAATCTCAACAGACTTTGACTAAAGTTCCTCTGGACAGCTCTCACCAACTGTCACCTTGGCAGTGAAATCTTCCTGGAATAAATACAGAATAAATATCAATATTCCATTTTTACACCCTGAGGTCTTGACTGCCTGTGGTCTGGAGCTTTAGCCAAGCCTCAAATAAATGTCCAGCTTTTCCTATTGCATGTGTGGAAAGATCTATGGGTCTTTAAATGTAGATACATCTTACTGGCCTTTATTTCCACTTGCATGGAAATCTGCCTTCCAAATCCACTCCAAACTGAAATTTATTTGGAGTATTTATTTGGTCCATATCATACCACAATATGATAGTAGATGGGTGTTGTTGTTTTGAGACATCTTTTCCTTTGCCACATTTTTCTAACCTCAAGTTCTTCACCACTTTGTTCAGTGCCTTTCACCGCTTTGAACAGAAGGCAGATGGCTCAGAACACAGGAGACTGAATTTCTAAATGGATTTTTAGAAAATACTCAGGAGAAGCAACTGTCTGTAAACGCAAGCCCATTATTTGAAGAGAGTTATATTCTTGACAGAGAAAAGTGTTGTTGGCATTGTTGTTGTTGTTTTAATTCTAAAATCTTGGCACTACATGTCATTAGCCAAGCTAGAGGGCAGTACACAGGGAGTTCATGATGCAAGGAAGAGGAGAGGAAGGTGATTTAGTTTCCCCTCCATGCCCTCTTTCTACTGAGGGGAGTAGCTGGGAGGGGCAAGTGATAGTTTAGATGTAAAGATGGGGCTTGGCTCCTTGGCCTAATTTGGGAAGTTAAATCCCCAGAAGATACGAAGGAAGCCTCAGTTGGGTTTGGGAATCCCTAAACAGAGAAGACTTGTGGCCTTGCTTCCTGTAGATAATTCTGGAAGGGAGCAGCTACAGCAGAGCAGAAATGGTTTCAGGGCAGACCTCGCAGAGAGCACACCTAAGAGAGGCCACTTCCATCTCCCTCAGCAGCCAAGGGGTGTGGAGGAAGTCTGCAAGGTTCTCACATCAGCTGAAGAGGGGCACAGAGGGTAGCTATGGATCGAGAGCAGGGGGACTACCAAAGAGTCCAAAACCTAGAGCCAGGGGACCCCATAACAGACACTTTAGGAGTGAACATAAGCCAGTGGTTGGGTGGGGAAGGCCACTGGATCCCAGAGGATCAGCAGCATCCGAGAGTGCTTTTCTGCTGTTGTTTTCTGTTCGATCAACCTGGACAGCACCACATGATGTTCCCTAAGGGCATGAGGCCGTGTTCCAGGCTGGCATAACCATCATCCCCATACTCTCAGGTGCTGCTGAGCCTCTGGGATCCAGTGGCCTTCCCCGCTCAGCCACTGGCTTACATTCACTCCCAAGTGTCTGTTGTGGGGTCCCCGGCCCAAGGTTTTGGACTCCAGTAGGCTACCAGCTCTCAGTCTGCAGCCACCTTCTCTGCCCCTCTCCAGCTGAGGTGAGAACCTTGCAGACTTTCTTCAGACCCCTCAGCCACTAAGGCAGACGGAAGTGGCCTCTCTTAGGCATGCTCTCTGTGAGGTCTGCTCTGAAACCCTTTCTGCTCCGCAGTATCTGCTCCCTCCCAACATTCTCCACAGGAAGCAGGGCCATAATTCTCTGTCTGGGGATCCCCAAATGCATCTGGCTAGATGTGCCTTCCCTGATGCTGGTGCCACCTGAGATCACCTGCACCCAAGCCTAGGTCATACCAAGGAAAAGATGAACGGAGGAGAGGAGGAAAGCTGAATTCAACTATTTTCTCCCAAAGAACCGAGTTTTAAACTACAAATAATTGAGTAACTTTGACTTGTCAAAATTGAATTTGCTGTCACCAAGAGAAATTGAGGTTCATTTTGAGTTCAATTAGCAATAAAAAATAGATGTGTTTTTGCACAAGATTATTTAGTGTGTGAAATTCATCCTTGCTACATTACTTATTTACAAAACTTACATACTGATTCATCATATCCCCCAAAGTGATGTAAATGCAGCAATTAATTATTTGTGTTTTTATCAAAAGGCAGTAAACAAGAAATAGAGGAGTCCAGAGTAGTTCTAAACTTTTGCTGCACACCATGAGCATCTGGGAAGCTTTTCAAAGTTCTAGTACCCAGACCTACACCCCAGACCAACTAAACCAGGTGAGATCAATTCAGTCAGGATCTGGAGGTAAAATCAGGCATCAGTATTTTCTAACGGTTTCCAGATAGTTCTCGTGTGCTGCTGGGACTGAGAACCATCACCATAAATGAAAGACTCATAGCTTATGCTTTTTTCCCACGAAAGATCAACGTGAGATATCAGTCTGAAAGATATCACCTGGGAACTCTCAAAAGATTGTGAGCAGAGGGCTTTCAGGGTGGTGGAGTTAATCTGTATGGTACTATGGTGGTGGATACATGACACTCTGCATTTGTCAAAACTCATAAAACTTTACAGCACAGCGTGAACCTTAGCGCATACAAATTTTACAAATCAGCCAAAAGGGCAAGGGATGCACAAGATGGAATGGGGACTGTGACAAAATTATCTGACTGTACTACAAATGTATGGCACAATCTCACTGAAGGGTTGGGGGAAAATAACTGATCTAACTTTGGAAAATGGTATTTTGACTAAAAACTGTAAAACTAAAGACAGAAAGAACTATACATAAACACTGTACTCTAGTGAGTAAAACTGTCTCTCACAAGTTACCGATTAACAATTCTGAAACCACTTTACATGTTTACTGGAGGTGAGCAACAAGTAAATTGACAGCAGATGGTGGAAGTCAGGTTTCTTATTATTAAACAGGGAGATAACAAACAAGCAAGAGGAAAAGACTAGAATGAACCATGTGGCACTGGATTAGAGCCAATAACATCAGTATGAACTCATGCTTAGTGCTTGATATAGAGATAGACAAAGATGAAATTATAGATATGCATATCTATATGCATGCATGGATTAGGCATTCATGGCTTAGTGTAAGTACATACGTTTTCTCAGCTCTGTCCACTGACAGGGAATAGAGGCAATAACCTCTTGCAAACAAGCATACCTAACACCCAGAAACACCCAGACATGATTTCTACTCTCCAAAAAAATAAATAAACCAGGGCTCCTTGGAGAAATAGCTGGCCTAGGACTGGGGCAAGAAATGTATAAGAGGAGCCTACAGCATCTTATAGTGCCAGAAAGTCAAGAGATACTAAAATAATAATAATGATGATGGAGTATGTCAAAAGGACACGGGGGTCAATCTGAAAGAGCTACTAATGTCCAAAGCTGGAACAATTTTATCAGCAAAATAAATAACATAGTATTGGATTATAACCTAAAGTATAAAATAAATATCCACGAGTCTATACTAATATAAATGGAGAAGAGACAAATATCCTGTACAGAAGAATTCCAACTCATTTACATAGATACTCCTCCTCGCTCTTCAAAGAAGTGGAGCTTAACTCCCACCCCTTGATCTTGGGCTTTGCTTAGTTACTTGCTTCCAATGCGAACAGTATGAAAGGCAGGGTGAGGGATGACGAAGCTAAAGAGACAAGAAGACTAAATGTAACATGGCATCCTGGATGAGATTCTGGGACAGAAAGGGAACATTAGAGACAAACAAATGAAATCTGAATGTGGGATGTATTGAATAGTAATGGATCAATGTTCGCTTCTTAGTTGTGGCAAATGTGCCATGGTAATAGTCAGATGTTAACAGCAGGGCACAATGAATGTAGGGTATTTGGGAATTCTATATGCCTTTTCTATAAATCTAAAACTAGTCTCAAATTTAAGTATATTTAAAAAACTAGTTATGAACAAATATTATATTCTGAGTCTGCTCCCTTACTGTTAAGAATGAAGGCAATCATGTCCATCTTTCATAAATAAATTATAAAAATCAGCAAGATTGTGTATCTGTGATAAACTATGAGCCTAGAGTGAGAAAAAATTCCATGCAGACTCTCTCCATGAGTAAAACATTCTAATGAAAGATATTTTGATCTGTAATGTTAATTATCCATTAAAATGTTATTAACTACCCTATATTTCATAAGATTATATTTAAAGTCATAGGTCTGTATCTGTATACATCTTAAAAGTCAAATTAATAAACTAGACTACCAAATTTTTCAATAGCCATAAAGGGATAAATGAATTAATGCAATTATCAATTTACCAAGAATTGGCATCCTTTAACTATGTGTACATTCATTTTCAACCTTCCTTCTCAATTACTGACACTAAAAACAGCAAATAAAAGCAAAACAGAACATGTACAGCAAGTTCTCTTAATGGTTGCTAACTCAAATCCTAAATACAAAATTCTTTATCCTATTTTAAAAGAAATGTAGACCTTTTATAATAATAATTTTCTTATCTCTGGACTTTTTGATACTGCTTTACAGAATAATTTGAAATCAAAATGTTCCTGATTATAACTTCACACTCTGAGGATTTTACAGGCTTATCTGATGCTAGTTTAACAATTAGAGAACCACAATTAATTTTAAAGAGAGCACATAAGACCCTCCACAAACTAGGCATTGAAAGAACATATCTCAAAATAATAAAAGCCATCTATGACAAACCCACAGCCAACATCACTGAATGGGAAAAAGCTGGAAGCATTCCCCTTGAAAACTAGAACAAAACAAGGATGTCCACTCTCACCACTCCTATTCAATTTAGTATTGGAAGTCCTAGCCAGAGCAATCAGGCAAGAGAAAGAAATAAAAGGCATCCAAATGGAAAAAGAAGGCAAATGATCCCTCCTCATTGAATATTATTCTACACTAGGAAAACCTAAAGACTCCGCCAAAAGGCTCCTAGCCCTAACAGACCTAATAAACAACTTCAGCAAAGTTTGAAGATACAAAATCAACATACAAAAATTAGTAGCATTTCTACACACCAGTAATGGTCATGCTGAGAGCCAAACCAAGAATGCAATCCCATTTACAACAGACAGACAGACAGACACAGACACACAGACACACACACACACACACACACACACACACACACACACACACACCCCTAGGATGAAAGAAATCAGAGACAGCACAAATAAATGAAAGAACATTCCATGCTCATGAATTGGAAGAATCAATATTGTTAAAATGGCCATACTGCCTAAAGCAAAATACAGATTCAATGCTATTCCTATCAAACAACCAGTATCATTCTTTACAGAACTAGAAAAAAAACTTTTCTAAAATTCATATAGAACCAAAAAGTCCAAATAGGTAAAGCAATCCTAAGCAAAAAGAACAAAGCCAGAGACATCACACTACCTGACTTTATACTATAAGGCTATAATAACCAAAACAGCATGGTACTAGTACAAAAGCAGAAACATATGCCAATGGAAAAGAATAGAGAACTCATAAATAAAGCCACATACCTACAACCATCTGACCTTTAACAAAGTTGACAAAAATAAGCAACAGGGAAAGGACTCCCTATTTAATAAATGGTGCTGGGATAACTTGCCAGCATATGCAGAAGAATGAAAATGGACCCTACCTATCACCATATACAAAACTTAACTCAAAATGGATTAAAGACTTAAGTGGAAAACCTTAAACTATGAAAATCCTAGAATAAAACCTGAAATAAACCATTCTGGACATTGGTCTTGGCAAAGAATTTATGACTATGTCCTCAAAAGCAATGACAACAAGAACAAAAATTGACAAATGTTACCTAATTAAACTAAAGAGCTTCTGCACAACAACAACAAAACTATCAACAGAGTAAACAAACAATTTATAGAATGGAAGAAAATATTTGCAAATTATGTATCTGACAAAGGTCTAGTATCCAGAATCTATAAGGAACTTAAACAACTCAACAAACAAAAACCAAATAATCCCATTAAAAAGTGGGCAAAGGACATGAACAGACACTTCTCAAAAGAAGACATACACTTGGTCAACAAGCATATGAAAAAATGTTCAACATCAATAATCAGAAAAAAGCGAATCAAAACTACAATGAGATACCATCTCACACCAGTCAGAATGGCTATTAAAAAGATAAGAAATAACAGATGCTGGCAAGGCTGCAGAGAAGAGGGAACACTTACACACTGTTGGTGGGAATGTAAATTAATTCAGTCACTGAGGAAAGCAGTTTAGAGACTTAAAACAGAATGACCATTTGACCCAGCAATCCCATTACTGGGTATATATCCAAAAGAAAATAAACAATTTGACAAAAAAGACATGTCTACTCATATTTTCATCTCAGCACTATTCACAATAGCAAAGACATGGAATCAACCTAGCTGCCCATCAATGGTGGATTGACGAAAGAAAATGTGGTAAATATACATCATGGAATACTATGCAGCCATAAAAAGGAATTAAATCATATCCTTTGCAGCCATCTGGATGCAACTGGAGGCCATTATCCTAAGTGAATTAACAAAGGAACAGGAAGCCAAATAACTCAAGTTCTCAATGTAAGTGGCAACTAAGCACTGGGTAACTATAGACATAAAGAGACAACAATAGACACCAGGGACTACGAGAAGGGGTAGAGGGGGAGGGGAGCAAGGGATGAAAAACTCCCTATTGGGTTCCATGCTCACCACTTGGGTGATGGAATCATTCATACCCCAAACCTCAGCATCACACATAATAAACCTGCACCCCCTGAACCTAAAACAAAAGTTGAAATGATAAAAAATAAAGATACCAAAACAGATATATAGACCAATGGAACAGAACAGAGGCCTCAGAAATAATGCCACACATCTACAACTATCTGATCTTTGACAAACCTGACAAAAACAAGAAATGAGGAAAGGATTCCCTATTCAATAAATGGTGCTGGGAAAACTGGCTAGCCATATGCAGAAAACTAAAACTGGAGCCCTTCCTTACACCTTATGCAAAAATTCACTCAAGATGGATTAAAGACTTAAACGTAAGACCTAAAACCATAAAAACCCTAGAAGAAAACCTAGGCAATACCATTCATGACATACGTATGGGCAAAGACTTCATGACTGAAACACCAAAAGCAATGGCAACAAAAGTCAACATTGACAAATGGGATCCAATTAAACTAAAGAGCTTCTGCACGGCAAAAGAAACTGTCATCAGAGTGAACAGGCAACCTACAGAATGGGAGAAAAATTTTGCAATCTAACCATCTGACAAAGGGCTAACATCCAGAATTTACAAAGAACTTAAATTTACAAGAAAAAAAGAACTCCACCAAAAAGTGGGCGAATAGACACTTCTCAAAAGAAGACATGTATGCAGCCAACAAACATATGAAAAAATGCTCATCATCACTGGTCATCAGAGAAATGCAAATCCAAACCACAGTGAGATACCATCTCACGCCAGTTAGAATGGCGACCATTAAAAAGTCAGGAAACAACAGATGCTGGAGAGGATGTGGAGAAATAGGAATGCGTTTACACTGTTGGTGGGAGTGTAGACTAGTTCAACCATTGTGGAAGACAGTGTAGAGATTCCTCAAAAATCTCGAACCAGAAATACCACTTGACCCAGCAATCCCACTACTGGGTATATACCCAAAGGATTATAAATTACTATAAAGACACATGCACACATATGTTTATTGCAGCACTGTTCACAATAGCAAAGATTTGAAACCAACCCAAATGCCCATCAATGATAGACTGGCTAAAGAAAATGTGGTACATATACACAATGGAATACTGTGCAGCCATTAAAAAAAGGATGAATTCATGTCCTTTGCAGGGACATGGATGAAGCTGGAAACCATCATTCTCAGCAAACTAACATAGGAACAGAAAACCAAACACCGCATGTTCTCACTCATATGTGGGAGTTGAACAATGAGAATACATGGACAGGGGAACATCACACACCAGGGCCTGTCGGGGGCTGGGGGGCTAGGGGAGGGATAGCATTAGGAGAAATACCTAATGTAGGTAACATGTTGATGGGTGCAGCAAACCATCATGGCACATGCATACCTACGTAACAAACCTGCACATTCTGCACATGTATCCCAGAATTTAAAGTATAATAAAAAATAAAAATAAAAAACATAAAAGGAAGCTAGCATATTAGAAATAATTGTACATAGGAGGAACCACATTCTAAACACATTCATAAAACTCTTACATCAGCTCTTTCCTGTATATTTTCATTCTTCAATTTATTTGTTTAAAAAATATGAAGAACAGCCATAAAATTACTGACCTCAGTAATTTGTCAATCTGTTGAGTTTCCAAAGGGGCAATTATGTAAAGGTCCACAGACTATTTAATATAATTTTCCCCTTAATACAATAATAAAGTTATTAAATTTCATTTGGACACACAAAACATTGTATAACACATTATCCTATAAATTATTCTTATTGCAGTTTTAATTTCATATTTATTGGAGTCTTCCCTATTTTTGAGAAATAATTAGGCCAACTCTGAGAAACAAATCAGTTTACTACTGTGTTTTGGTTTCCATTGACATTTTAATTTATGCACAATAAATTCACATGATAGAAAAGTTTTGTTTTTATTTGCTTAATTGGGCAATGCCAAAAAGTTATTCCACATGTTCTGCCACAAAAGAGGTCACGTAGACCTGTTTTTTGTTTTGTTTTTATCCAAAATGAGAATATTTTATATTTATCTATGCCTTTGTTAAATTAATAGAAATATATTTAATACCTTCTAAACCAAAAGAAAATCGATGTTTCAGGTAAAAACAAAACATAAACTAACATTGTTAAAACAAAGCAGCCATAATGAAAGCTGTGGCAAGTGGCATTTAACCTTAACTTGCTCTACAGATAAGTTAAATGTTCAATGTCCAGTCTAGGAAGAATCTCAGTGAGGAAATAAGTAGTAATTTGAAGTTCTTTTTGCCTTAAGAAAAAAAGTCCCCCTTTATCAATAACTTATAAAAAATAAATGAATACAAACCAAATTGTAGTATTATTCAGAGGCTTAGAAGCTGTGGTAACAGCATCTTATTATATATCTTCCAATAAAGATTACAACATAATAACTTCCATTCTTACTCATAGATGTAACATCTTATTATAAACAATAAGGTTGCCATATGTAAAAATGAGAATTTCAGTTTAGCAAAATCCCTGTGTTTTAGGCCAAATGCCATATTAAGAGGTAGATTCCAAAATAAATATTTAGACTTTTTCTAAAAAGATCAGAAGATGCCAATAAGTTGAGCAGCTGACAGAACCTAGGAAAGAAATAACAAAAGACCATCCACTTCTGATGTGGTTTGGCTGTGTCCCCATCCAAATCTCAACTTGAATTGTATCTCCCACAATCCTCATGTGTTGTGGGAGGGAACCAGGCGGAAGTAACTGAATCATGGGGGCCAGTGTTTCCCGTGCTATTCTCATGACAGCAGATAACTCTCACGGTATCTGATGGGTTTATCAGGGGTTCCCGCTTTTGCTTCTTCCTCATTTTCTCTTGCCACCACCATGAAAGAAGTGCCTTTTGTCTCCTGCCATGATTCTGAGGCCTCCCCAGCCATGTGGAACTGTAAATCCAGTTAAACCTCTTTTTCTTCCAAGTCTCAGGTATGTCTTTATCAGCAGCGTGATAACGGACTAACACAGCTTCTCAACCATTATCTAAAATCCTTGAAAGTCATAGCTCCTAACAGTGTCTGGTAAGTTATTAGCACTGTTAACTGAAGTTGAAGACAATTCCTGATTGTCTATTGAGTAAAAACAATAAGGGTGTTTTCATTTATCCTGTATTTCCTCATTTCATAGTTTGATAGTTAATATTCCACTATGTCATTCCCAACAGTGCACAAAAGACCTCTATTCTACAATACTTAGGATACCTAAATATTACACTCTATAATAATAGGATACCTAAGAATCTTGGAACCAAGATGTGCTACAAAAAACAATTATCAGAAAATTATTTTTCTTTGTTTTGTTTGTTTGTTTGAGATGGAGTCTCGTTCTGTCTCCCAGGCTGGAGTGCAGTGGCGCAATCTCAGCTCACTGTAACCTCTGCCTCCTGGGTTCAAGCGATTCTCTTGCCTCAGCCTCCGAGTAGCTGGGACTATAGGCATGCACCACCGCGCCCAGCTAATTTTTGTATTTTTAGTAGAGACGGGGTTTCACCATGTTGGCCAGGATGGTCCTGATCTTTTGATCTCGTGATCTGCCCACCTCGGTCTCCCAAAGAAAATTCTTAAGAAATTGCAGGATGCTTGATTTTATTACAACAGGTGATGCACTAACAAAAATAATAATATGGCTCACCATGTGCACAGTATATGCAAGTTACATATATTCATATTCCAATATGCCTAGCCTTCCCCCAAACCCTATGAGGTTAGTCTGTGAGTTGCAGACAATGGAATCCATCCTAAACAGTAGTTTAAACAGAACAAGATTGGTTGCAGGGTACCTGGCAGCTACAGAATTTCTGGGGGAGCATGGAATTAAGTTTGCATTCTACATTATCAGGAATGATGCAGTCATTCTGGAGAAACGTTCAACCAGAATGTGGGATTCTCTTAGGGGAACTCCATAGTTACTGCCTCCTGCCACAGGTACTCAGGACTAAATACTGAAATGTCACCTCCACCACTTCCAAAATACCAGTCACCTCCGCTACCGTGCTACAAGAAGAGGTAATGTTGTTGTCTCAAAGCTTTTCACTGCCACTTCCACCTCCCAAGTCTCCTTCAGGGGTGCCTACTTGGCAGAACCAGGTCAGATGTAAAACCCAGCTGCGAGGGAGTCTGGAAATTTTCTCTTTGGCTTTCTAGCTTCTGTTGTATAGGCAGGCATGCTATTAGGGAGTTGGAATGGAATCCAATTAGTATTACCTGCCACTGAAGGTATTATCTCAGTTTACAATCGAGGAAACTAGGGATCAGAATTTGAGTGATTTTCCCTGTGGTCACAGTTATTTAGTGACAGATCTGGAATTCAACCAAGGCCTGCCTGCTTCAAAGCCAACCTTTGCCATCTATTTGCAATAATCACATTAATATGGAAAATTGGGGTGGAATGGACAGTGTATGTGACTGCCATCTCAAAATCCTTCACCTTTCTAAATAATTAGTGCAAGAATTATAAAAAGACACATATAATGAGCTCTAAGTTGATCTGGGGTACAGACTGACCCAAATTATTCTGTTTAAATTTCTTTGAAAGAGCCTATACACTCACTGCCTCCAATTTCTCACCAGGATTTTATGCCCCTATCCACTGTAGTGTGTAATTTCAGTGACCACAACTCTCTGAAATTAAGCCTTCCATGGTCCCTGTGACCTCCTTTTCCTTGCTTATCTAATTCCTCAGAGAACTAACTGGGAGAAACCATGACATCCAAATAATGACCACATTCTGTAAACTCAACTTTCTCAACATTTCTTGAGCGATGGCCTTCTCTACTCTGCTGCACAAATGTGGGTCTGGGGCTCTGAACCAAGAGCCCTGGGAGAGATCAGGTCTAGCTTTTGGCTCTGTTATAAGAAAATTAGGCCGAGCACAGTGGTTCATGCCTATAATTCCAGCACTTTGGCTGGCTGAGGCAGAAGGATAGCTTAAGCCCATAAGTTCAAGGCCAGCCTGGGCAACATAGTGAGACTCTGTCTCTAGGAAAAATAAAAATTAGCTGGGCATGGTGGCACACACGTGTAGTCTTGGCTACTTGGGAGGGTGAGGTGGGAAGACCACTTGAGCCTCGGATGTCGAGGCTGCAGTGACACAGCCTGGGTGACCAGAGCGAGGCCCTGTTTCAAAAAAGAAAAAAAAAAAAGAATTGTCTATGCTTAAGGTGGGGACAGAACAGGAAGCTAAAGAAGTTCTTCTAAAAGAGCAAATCTTGCTCCCCTCCCATAACTGGAATACAAAGGGAAAAGGCACCTCCTAAGAACAGCCAGGCACTGGAGCCTTCTCCAGAGAGGGTCCCTCTTCAAATCCCGTATTTGTTCACTTTCCCCCAGAATGTCCTTCTCATACACATCCTTTTGGTCTTCTCAGTTCCTGATAATATCATCACTTTCTGGGCTCTAACCACCACTTCATGCTGATGATTTCTAAATTCAAATCTCTACCTTAGAACTGTTCTTGGTCGTAGGCTTATATTTCTAACTGTCCTTTGGGATCTCCACTGGGAAATGGAGAGCCAAATCTTATTATAATGTCTCTGAGTAACTCTTGAACCAAGTCTCCTATCTGCAGCCCCTACTCCAGTTCAGACCATCATTACCCATCAATAGAACCACTGAGATGATCACTAAATTGTGTTTTCTGTTCTTGGTTTCCTCCCCGTCTAATCTACTATTTATACTACTGCCAGATTCCTCTCTCAAAAATGATCTGGTGTTACTTTCCTGCTTAAAAACGTTCAGTGGTTCGTTAGCTCCTAGACAAGACATGGCCTTTACAAATCCCATCCCAACTTAACTCTCTAGCCTCATATCCTGCCAGGCTTTCCCTGGACCCCAGCCTTCAAGCCTCACTGAGGCCACACCTGCTCACTTCTCCACACCTGTTTGCTTATGGAAAGAACACACACTTTAGCGTCACATGAAATTGGGTTCAAATTCTAGTTTTATCATGTGATTGTGGGCAAAGTCCCCAAACTGCTTGAGCTTCAGGACTCATGGGGCAGGTTATTTCCAATGCTAAATAATTTTAGGCAAGACTTTAAGTTAGAAATTTCTCATTTAAGCCCGATTTCAATATAAAAACAAAAGTAGATTATGGAAAGTATTCATTATTTAGTTATCCATTTCTGGAAAATAATACTTCCAACATTCATATTCCCATATGATCGCAAAAATAACATCTCATTATTTTAGAAAATAACCATTAATTCCTGAAACTGAAAAAAAAGTCATTATTTGTACATGCTATTATGTTCTGATTTGTATAAATCTAAGATTTCTACAGAAAGGTCAGCTTGACCCAGTTACAACCAACAAATCTTAGATTTGTTGCTATTTAATCCCTGTAGACACTCACCACTCCCCAGCTTCAAAGTAATGCTAAATAAAAACCCAAACTGAATAGCCACAGATAGGGAATGAGAGGTCAAATTCAGAAGCATAAATATAAATGTAATTACAATTCTATACTATAAAACTTTTCTGGTCCTCTTGAATGTTTTTCCTTAATAAGAAAAGACATACATTTTACATTATGAGTTGTTTAGTCACACTGACTTCTTTTGCTGAAACTGAAAGCCTAATTTGATAGTATTGACATGCAAGCTAAGATATGAAGTGTTGAAAACAATAGTGGTTCAGTATGGGCCCCAGGTATGTGTGGGGGAGGTGGGGAGGAGCCACAGAAATGACAGGATGGTGGAAAGGAAAATGCATGAGCTTCCAGGAACAATGCGGGCATCTCTGGTTTTCAGTCAGGAGGAAGACAATTAGTGTCCCCAATATCAGATAAAACAGAAAATGAATTCTGGATAAATCAAAGCCCTAAATGTACCAAATGAAATAATAAATACATGTAAAAGTTTGAAACTGCTTGTATAACCTTAGAGAGGCAAAGACATTTTCAAGGAAGGCAGGGAAAATAAAGGAAAATATGGACATACTTTATACAGTAAAAACCAAGAAGTTGCCACTTCCCACCCAAGAGGATGGTTATTATCCAAAATAAAGCAAACAAACAAACAACAGAACAGAAAATAACCGCTGTTGGCGAGGATGTGAAGAAACTGGAACCTTTTGCATTGCTGGCAGGAATGTAAAATGATGCAGTTGCTGTGGAAAATGGTACGGTGATTCCTAAAACAATTAAACATAGAACTAACATGTAATCTAGCAATTCCACTTCTGGGTCTGCACCCAAAAGCAGTGAAAGCAGGGACTTGGACAGACGTTTGTATACCTCCATTCATAGTAGCATTATTCACAACAGTCAAAAGGTAGAAGCAACCCAACTGCATATCAACGGATGACTCTGTAAACAAAATGTGCATATACACACAATAGGATACTATTCAGCCATAAAAAGGAAGGAAATTCTGACTCATCAACCACATGGATGAACTTTGGAGACGTTTTGCTAAGTGAAACAAACAATCACAAAATAACAAATTATATAATTCCACTTATACCGAGAGTAGTCAAATTAATAGAGAGAGACAGAAAGGAGAATGGTGGTTGCCAGGGACTGGAGGGAGTGGAGAGTGGGGAGTTTGTGTTTAATGGGTATAAGGTTTCATTAGGTTAAGATGGAAATGTTTCGGAGATGGAGGGTGGTGATGTTTGCACAAGGCAGCATGAAGGAGAGGTGCAGTGAAGGGGCCACGTCTGGGCCCTGCAACCAGACTGTCTGTATTTGCATTCAGCCACCACCACTTATTAGCTTTGTGACCATGGGTAGGTCCCTTAATCTCTCTGTTCCCTTACCTGTAAAATATGGGTAATAACAGTAACTACCTCTGGGGTTTTGAGACTTCATTATTAATGAGAATAGCATATAAAAGTAGTACAACCCTGTGGCTGAATTTGGAAACAACTATTAAAATTTAAAATGCACCTACTCTTTGATCTAGTAATTCCACTTTCCAGCAGAATTAGCACTCAGTAGAAACTGTTTTTCTCCTTTTCCTCCCTATCATCATCATCATCATCATCATCATCATCATCATCATCATCCCTATGCAGCCACATGTCCTGATGTGGAAAATTCTGTAAGGTATTGTTAAGTGGAAAAAGCAAGGTATAGACAAGGGTATAGTAAGCTACTTTTCATCATTTCTGTATATACATACACACATACATACATATGTTCATATTCCAATATGCCTAACCATGTATAGACTATCTTTGAAAGACTATTCAAGAAACTAGTAATGGATTAATCTGAGGAGGTGAAGCAGGTGGCTGGGGACAGGGATACGAGGAAGTTTTCAATATATACCTTGTTGTTCTTTTAGAATTTTGATTCATGTACACATATTAACTATTCAAAAATTTATAATTATTATAAAGAAATAAAATCCCTTAAGCCTTCATTTCAGAATGAATCTGTACTCCGTCCTGGGAGGTTAGAGATCTGTTTCCCTGTCCAACTGCAGGGCAGTGGATAAGGAGGTAATGAAATACAATAAAATGTCCTGCAACCGTTACAATGACTTTCCTACATTATGAAGGCTAGCCACAGTACTGGAAAGTGCTTAGATACAGTGTCAAGTGCAAAAAGCATAATATAAAATTCTTTTAGAGAGTATAACAAGTAAACAAACAAAAAAAAGTAGCACAGAGGAAAAAAACAGAACCACTAAACATGGCTGTTTTGAAACAACAGAACTATGGTAATCTTCTTTCCATATAAATATATTATATAATTTTTTTATTTATGAGTTTTCTCATTATAATAAAAAATCATATTAAAAAGGAAAAATGTAAGCAGGGATTACTTGGTAGTGACATAATAGGCTATTCATTTTTTTCTCCTTTGTATTTATCTATATAAAAATAAGCTAACAATATTTTTTAAAAGAGTAACTCCATAATGGGGCTGGAAAGCAAGAAAGGGTGGCATCCACAAGCCAGAAATGTTGAGAAATTTCTGAAAGACAGAAAGCAGATGGGATCAGAATGATGGTAAAACCTGTAGGAGTTTCTATAGAAGAAACTACAACCTAAAGCAGACTCCAGGGAGGACCATTCTGCCTATAAGAATGCCAGAGAAACTCCAAGCTTGGAAATAATTCAATAACTCCCCACGTAACAACAAATGGTGCCCCTCCCTTCCAATACACACAGAGGTGGCAGTGTTTGTCCCCAGCCAGATTTTCTCCAAAGTGGCAAATCTCTTGGGGGAAGCTTTTATTCTAGGGGATGGGTCCGAAAAAGAAGAGCTGATAGAGAGGCAATTCTGCACTTCGATAGCAGACAAGGAAGAAAGAAAAAATAGAAGGCAGTACCACTGAGGCCTGAAGTATGACACCATGCTTTGTCCCAGAGTAAACCTTTGTTCTCTGGCAGTTGTGGGGTTCTTCAGCCTCCTTCTTGCTCATCCACCCTAAAGGGAAGCTCTTGTGTTGGCACATGTTGCACATTCCAAAAGGCCCACAGACTGCAGAGAAAATCCATGCCAGCTCCTCAAGATAGTCAACCTGGTTATTCATCATACATTTGAACAGGCAACCAAGGGCTACCAGACATTTGAAGGAAACCAACAACATAATAGATAAGGATCAAGGTGCATAAAGAGAACATCTGGAACAGAAGATAACAGAGGTAATGCAGGACAGAAGAAAAGAACACAGCCCATGCGATGAGAACCTTCCTTCCCTATTCCGGGATGTACGTGCCCCTCATGTGCCAGCATGTTTTCTCTATCTGGCTTGCAGTTTCAGTTCCTGCTAAGGGAGTCCAACAGAAGGTATGATAACATGGCACACAATATGAATGAATCTCATAATCCTAATGTTGAACAAAAGAAGCCAGACACAAAAAAGGATAAACCAGAATTAAAAAGATCAAAATTAGACAAAAAAACTAGCCTGTGCTATTGGAAGTCAGGATAGTGGCTATCCTTAAGTGGGGTTAGTGACTGCAAGGGGCTGGGATGGAGCTTAAGGAATATGTTCAGTCTGTGTAAATTAATTGAGCTGTACACTTTAACACTGATAAAAGGCACATATAATTAATGAAGAAGATAGAACAGTTGAGAACTTTTTATAAATCAGACAAAACATTAAATGATATGAAGCAAAACTGTTGGGAATACAAAAAAAATTTTACAAATTATAAATAATAATGGTAGGATTTAACCATCTCTTTCAGAAATATACAGGTCAAATTGGAAAAATGTGGGGATATTAAGGATTGAGCAATTAAATCATAAAGCTTAATATGTGCATATATGTATAGCCAATAAATATTTTTAAATTATTTATAAATATTTAGGGAACATTGTATTAGGCCACAATAAAACATCCCAATTAATTCATCAATGTTGAAATCACATAGGCCATATTTTTTAACCATAGTACAGTAAAAATAGAAATAAATACAACTGGATAATGATTGCCTAGCTTTAAAACTCAAGAAAATAAACTGAACAAACTGTTAGAATCAACAAGATTCTAATCAGAATCAGCAGAATGGTTGAATATATAATCAACACATAAACATTACAAATTTTCTATATGCCAAAACCCATTAATAGTTATTCATAATATTGTAAATATAATACCCAGGAAGAAACACTAATCAGAATCTGATCAGAAATTACTTTAGTGAACTTTACAAGCTCATTGTAAGATTTCCTTGGAGGGGAAAACATACAAGAAAAGAAAAGACAATTTTGAAAATTGTCTTACCTGCCAGACATCTAAAGTCACTACAGAGATGTGCTATCCAATATGGTAGCCACTAGCCATACTGGATATTTAAATTAAGATTAATTAAAATTAATAATTTAGTTTCTCAGAGGCGCTAGTCACATTTCCAGTGTTCAACAGCCACATGGGAGTGGGTGTGTGTGTGTGTGTGTGTGTGTGTGTGTGTGTGTGTGTGTGTATACACAAATACATAAATATAAACTCATACTTTTAGCCTATCATATTTATATATATGATTTAACAAATAATAGTAAAGAGAATCTACAAATCAGTAAGTTAATCCAATAGAAAAAGGGCATTTCACTGAAGAATAAATACAAATAAAAAATAAATTATGAAAAATGTTCAACTTCATTTGTAGTAGAAAAATAAAATCTAAAAAACAAACAGATCTCATTTTTAAGTCTCATATAGATAAAAATTGATACTATGCCCTTTGTTGGTGAGAGTGCACTCATGCACTGTTTTGGGGAAAGCAGAAGAAGAATACAGCAGTTTTAAGGGCAATGTGACAGTATCTGTCTGATAGAAAATCTTCATGTTTTTCTCCCCCATAATTTCATGTCCAGGAGGTTATCTACTAAAATATTTATGTATTTGATCAAAGAAATACATAAATACAAGACTGTTCAATATAAGCAGTATTTGTAATTGAACAAAACTGGGGACCAATTAAATGTCTACCAGTAAGAGAATGATTAAATAAATTCTGATATATTCTTGCTGTGGATGAACAATTTAAAACAAAAAGAATAGGCTGGGCGCAGGGGCTCACACCTGTATCCCAGCACTTTGGGAGGCCAAGGTGGGCGGATCACGAGGTCAAGAGATCAAGACCATCCTGGCTAATATGGTGAAACCCCATCTCTACTAAAAATACAAAAAAATTAGCCAGGCATGGTGGCGAGCGCCTGTAGTCCCAGCTACTTGAGAGGCTGAGGCAAGAGAATGGCGTGAATCCAGGAGATAGAGCTTGCAGTGAGCCGAGATCACGCCACTGCACTCCAGCCTGGGTGAAACAGCAAGACTGTGTCTCAAAAAAGAAAAAAGAAAAAAGAAAAAATAATAGCTAATATTTATCCTGTATTGTACTTACAATGTGTCAGATACTATTCTATTAACTCATTTAATTCTCATTTAATCATGAATCACAGTCCTATGATTTGGATATTAGTATTATCAAATATAATTTTCTCAGTGAGGGCTTCACTGATTCCACTTTTTAAAACTGCAAGTGCCTCATCCCCTATACACCCTTTTCCTTCCCTGTTTTACTGAACTTTTACCTTCAGATATACTATATAATTCACTTTTAAATTTTATTTTATCTTTTTCCCACTTCTAAAATGTAAGCTCCATGAGGGCAAAGTATCTTTTTCTTTTCTGTTCACTTGCCTTGGTGCCTAGAACAGTGCCTTGCACATAATAGATGCAAAATAAATATTTTGGATTGAATGACTCATCCCTTGATGTGATTTGGCTCCATGTCCCCACCCAAATCTCATCTCAAATTATAATCCCTATGTGTAGAGGGAGGGACCTGGTAGGAGGTGATTGGATCATGGGTGGTAGTTCCCCCATGCTGTTCTCGTGGTAGTAAGTGAGTTCTCACAAGATCTGATGGTTTAAAAGTGTGGCACTTCCCCCTCTCTCTGTCTTTCCTGCCACCATGAAAGATGTGCCTTGTTTCTCCTTCACCTTCTGCCATGATTATAAGTTTCCTGAGGCCTCCCCAGCCATGCAGAACTGTGCGTTAATTAAAGCTCTTTCTTTTTTAAATTACCTAGTAACAGTATGAAAACAGACTAATACAGAAAATTGGTACTGGGAGTTTGGAGCCAAATGTTAATAGCCAAGATAATGGGGAAAATGTCTCCAGCGCATTTCAGAGATGTTCATGGCAGCCCCTCCCATTACAGACCCAGGAGCCTAGGAGGGAAAAATGGTTTCATGGGCCAGGCCCAGGGCCCCACTGCTCTGTGCAGCCTTGGGACATGGTGCCCTGCATCCCAGCTGCTCCAGCTCCAGCTGGGACTAAAAGGAGCCAAGGTACAGCTCAGATCATTGCTTCACAGGGTGCATGCCCCAAACCTTGACAGTTTCCACATGGTGTTGAGCCTGTGGGTGCACAGAAGTCAAGAACTGAGCTTTGGGAACCTCCATCTCAGTTTCAGAGGATGTATGGAAATGCCTGGATGTCCAGGCAAAGTTTGCATTTATAAATGTGCAGATGCGTGGCCATGAGAAAGTTACATAAAATGGGGATATATTATTCCTTTTTCACACTGCTATAAATAACTACCTGAGGCTGTATATGCAGAGAAGATCTGAAACACGCTTTAAAGGGGTCATCTCTTGGGAGGAAATGGGACTGTGCTGAGAGAGTGAGCATGTTCTTCACTTGTTTCCTCTGTGTAGTAGGACTGTATTGTTTGGAAGTTGGTCTAGAAACATGGCCAACAATTGTAGTTTTAAAAATACATAGCCGGGCATGGTGGCTCATGCCTGTAATCCCAGCAGTTTGGGAGGCTGAGGTGGGTGGATCACCTGAAGTCAGGAGTTCGAGACCAGCCTGACCAACATGCTGAAACCCCGTCTCTACTAAAAATACAAAAAATTAGCCAGGCCTGGTGGCAGGTGCCTGTAATCCCAGCTACTCGGGAGGCTGAGGCAGGAGAATCACTTGAACCCAGGAGGCAGAGGTTGCAGTGAGCCGAGATCGTGCCACTACACTCCAGTCTGGGCGACAGAGTGAGACTCTGTCTCAAAAAAAAAAAAAAATCCATAAAGAAAAAGCAACAGACTAAATTTAACTGACATACCTTCCTAGCAGATCCTTGAGTTGTACCAAATCACAGAGGGACCATATCATGAAAGGAAGAGTCTGCTCTAAGACAGGGCCTCCATACCTGAGCCAACTCTCAGGCACAAGGCACTCCTCCCCTGGCTTGTTTACCCAGTCACAAGACTCAGCAGTTGAAAATGTGCACCCTGAAAAAAAGTCAAATTAGCCTCACAGATTTCCTGTTTTATTCTTAAAATAGAGATATTCAGAATTATTCCTATAATAAATCATTGGAAAATAAACTATTCATGAAGACTCTCTATTCATTCCCTCACTTGCCATCCACTCATGGGGAGTTCAGGCAGTCTCTGGATGCTAAGGATGGAAGACAGCACCTGCCCTCATCAAGTCTATAGTCCAGTAGAGGGAGACAAGTATTAAAGAAGAAATTTCAATGTTGGTCATCAGAGCTATGACAGGTACACTTCAGGGCATTATGAAAGTACACGGCAGGGCTGCCAGAGCTAGTTAACGGGTCCTGAAAGGCCTCTGTGAGGAAATGACGTTGAAGCTGAAGATCTATAGGAGTTAGCCAGGTGAGGGGAGACAGGAACGAGGGGTGAGAAGTGAGGAGCACTTCAGGCAGAGGGAACAGCATGGGCCAAAGCCTGGAAAGAAGAGTGAGCATGGTGAATTTGAGGAAATGAAATAAATCTTGCAAGGGCTACTGAAGAAAACAGGAGAGAGTCAACTGAGGTAATGGAGGAAAGAGGGCAGGACCAGAGGAATCTGCAAGCCATGCTAAAGATGTTAGACTTCATGGGGAGCCACAAAGTGACTGAAACAGAACAGTGACATGATCAGATTTGCATTTTAAATGGCCCTGTAAGGAATAGAGGGGAACAGGACTGAATACAGGCAGACCCACTAGGGAAGTTTTCACTTCAGACAGGCAGGTGCTGATGTTGCCTTGAAGTAGGATGGCAGAGACAGAAAGAAGTAGATGGGCAACAAAGGACATAGACTCAGTAAGAACTGTGGGAACCTGAATGTGGGTGGAGAAGGAAGAGAAGAGTAGGGGTTGACTCCCTATAGTGGGTTAAATGGTGGCCCCTAAAAGGTAGGTCCCACATCCTAACTCCAGAAACCTAAGAATGTGACCTTATTTGGAAGTCTTTGGGGATATAATTAAGTTAAGGATATTAGGATGAGATTACTTTATATTACCCAAGTGAGCTCTAAATCCAATGACAAATGTCCTTATAAAAGACACACAGAGTAGAGAGGCCAGGTGAAGAAGGCCGTGTAAAGATGCAGGCAGAGATTGGAGCAATGCAGCCACAAGCAAAGGAATGCCTGGAGCCACCGGAAGCTGCAAGAGGCAAAGGATTCTTCCCTAGAGTCTTCAGAGAGACCATGGACCTGCTGACACACCTTGATTCAGACTTCTGGCCTCCAGAACTGTGAAATAATCACCTTCAGTTGCTTAAAACTAGCACATTTGTTGAGGCAGCTCTAGGAAATGAATACACTCTTCAGCTGCTAGCTGGATCAGCAAGTGCAGTGGTCCCCAACCTTTTTGGCACCAGGGACCAGTTTCATGGAAAACAATTTTTCCAAGGAACAGGTCGGGGGATGGTTTCAGGATGATTCAAGTGCATTACATTTATGGTGTACTTTATTTCTATTATTATTACATTGTAATATATAATGAAATAATTATACAACTTGCCATAATGTAGAATAAGTGAGAGCTCTGAGCTTGTTTTCCTTCAACTAGACAGTCCCATCTAGGGGTGATGGGAGACAGTGACAGATCATCAGCCATTAGATTCTCATAAGGAGCGTGCAACCTAGATCCTTCATGTGCACAGTTCACAACGGGGTTCACATTCCTATGAGAATCTGGCAGGAGGTGGAGCTCAGGTGGTAATGCTCACTCACTGCCACTCACCTCCTGCTGTGCAGTCCGGTTCCTAATGGGCCACTGACCAGTACCAGTCCGTCGCCCAGGGTTTGGGGAATCCTAGAATTAGTGGATACAGGTGCCATTTATTGAGACAGGGAATGGAGAAGCAATCTGAAGGCCAGATGACTTCAGCTTCAGATGTCCTGAATTTGCGGGGCCTGGAAAACATTCAAGTGTCAGCATCCATTTACATGGAGCCACTCCACCGTCACAGCTGCCTGACCATTTGTGGCAGCCCTGGCTCCAAAAGGCAGTGAGATAGATGGATCTGAGACTCAGGCAGGAGGTCCACATTGGAGTTCTAGGTTTGAGAACTTCCAGTATATTCCTAGATTAAAGTGATGGAAGTAAAAGCCATTGTTGGGGGAGATCCCATAGAAGTGGAAGGCCTGGGACTCTACCCTTTTGAGTGGCAAGTATGTGAGCCCTGGGAAAGGAAACTGAGAAGGAAATGAAAAATGGTCAGGGGATCAGAACAGAACAAGACAGGGGAATCTTTTAATTATTACAGAGTTAAAAAATGATCTTTATGAAATTTCAGATAAAGTTGATAAAAATAATTCACACTCCTGTTTTTTCAGAGCTTCTGTTAGTAAAGAAGAAAAAGTCAACAGTGCATGCGATATATCATAGTTCATGCTAGACATGGAGAAGAATAAAATCTCACCATGACATTGCTATACTTTGACTGTGACTGTGTACTCGGCAGGTAAAGTCAAAATTTCATTTAAAATCTTCTTTTCATATCAATACTTAGCTACTCTGGAGACACTGCTCTGATTAGATTAAATCATCTGTGGAAGAGCAGTCAAACTACACACAGGTAAGATGAAGGAAGAATGACTATGTAAACATGACATGAAAAAGATCTAAGATCATGATAGGTTAAATTAGATCATTAGTTAGAAATTCAGAGCTACCTCTTAACTAACCAAGCAGAAGAAAAATCATCACTGCCTACACAAAAACCAGCATGAAAAGATGCACAAGAACCCAGCATAGTCCCTCGCACACAGAAAGTGCCTAATTAATGTGAATTTCCTTCTTGTTTCCTAAGGTCTTTCACTGAAACTTATAAATGAAAACATAATAATTTTGATATATGAATTCATTTTCCTCTGATATTTGGTATTGCTTACACCTTTATTTAACTAGAGCAACAGCCAAAGTGAGGGAAGATGAAGTAGAAATGAAGACATGAAGGTGAGATGAGGTCAGATGGAGGTGGGTGGGGCCAGGGGAAGGCAGATCATGAGGGACCTTTCAGGCCATTGTGTTTCAGATTTTATTTCCAGTGATACTGAAAGCCTGTGGAAGGTTTTGAAACAGCGTGATTAATATTATATCAACAACAGTACACAGTTATGAATCAATAAATGTTCTAAATCTATAAATATTAAAATAGTAAATAAGTATTATAAGAACTTTTTGGACTGCTTAAGCCTTTATAACTTTCCTAATGTTGGTTATTATTGTGACCTCTCATCTGCTTGAGTTGAAAAGGACATCTTGATATATGTCTTTTATCTACCATGCCTGGCTAATTTTTTGTATTTTTAGTAGAGATGGGGTTTCACTGTGTTAGCCAGGATGGTCTCGATCTCCTGACCTCATGATCCTCCTGCCTCATGATCCTCCTGCCTCATGATCCTCCTGCCTTGGCCACCGCGCCTGGCCAAGATCATTTTTTAACTCTGGAATAACTAAAAGATTCCCCTGTCTTGTTCTGTTTTGATCTCCTGACCATTTCTCATTTCCTTCTCAGTTTCCTTTCCCAGTGGCTCACATACTTGCCACTCTTCAGTACCTGTGTGTTTTGGAGAAAGTAAGGTAGAACAGGGTCTGCTGTGTGAAGTCTCATGAGTAAGGAGGAACCCCCAAGACAGAGAGGATGGTGGAAAGGAAAGGAAAACAGCCAAAATTTGTGGTCTATTTTTGAGAGGCAATTCTCCATGGGTCTCCCACATCTCTGTATGCCTTTCAAGCAAAGACACTGACAGTGTTTCCTCCAGAAAATATGTCCTATATTCTTGTTTATATAGCAAAAGCCTTGGAAGACAGAGGTGGTGTCTCTCTCAAGAGAAAAGGAAAGGCATGCTTATTGTCCATAAGCATTATTTTAGTAAAAGCACATAGTTATGGGTCAATAAATGTTGATGCTTTATATTTGGATATGGATTCCTTATGTCAGACTTCATCTCATGTAATGCAACCATTACATATCTAGTATCTCCTGGCCCTGATCACATAGCTCCTGTGGGACCTAAGGACAAGAAGAACAGATGCAAGAAAATGCAAATACACTGGATGTTACTATTGACATGAGTAATAAGTCCTTTTTCTCTGACCCAGGAGTCATGTGTCTTCCACCAGCATCCATGAAACTATGGCAGGCTGACTTGCTGGCCTGCATGTAGGATAAAAATTTCAGACCTTCTACAGTTGTTGACACAAATGAGAGTAAGACCAAAGCCCAGCAGTGGTCAAGAATTTAAGCACAGGTAATTCCCTGATACCTTTAGGATATTTTAGTCTCAAAGTAGTGGTTCTCAACCAGGCATGATTTTGCCTCCCAGGGGATATTTGGCAGTGTCTGGGGACACTTATGATTGTCACAACTGAAGTATGCTACTGGCATCTAGTGGGTAGAGGCCAAGGATGCTGCTGAACATCAGATGATATGCAGGGGACGCCCCCACACACAACAACATAATTGTCATCTCCAAATATCAATAGTGTTGAGGTTGAGAAATTCTGGCCTTAATTAAAGAGGCCATATAATCAACACAAGCACTATAGGGACCAAAGAGAAATGTGACCCTGCTCCTGCCCTGGGGGAGCTCTCAACCTCAGTCCAGTCTTCATCTTTTCCTTCTGACATCTGTTTCTGTTCATCCCACCTGCCCCCTTTCCCTACCTCCCATCACTGCTACCTGCTGTTAGTCATCCTGTGTCTATCACCCATAATTATCCTCTGAGTTCATTCATTATGGGCATAAAAAGTTAGAAACCATACCATAAAATTAAGGTCACACAGGAACCCTATGACTGGGTCAGGAGAGGAAACTGCTCACCAGGTCTTGCCCAGACAACCCCTCAACTATGAAATGCCTGGGGTGTTTAAGAAACAGCAAAGTGACCCATGTGGACAGCATGGAGTGAGCAAGGGAGAAAGTGGTAGAAGACGAGGTTGGAAGGGTGATGGCAAAGGGAAAGACTGCCAAGGGCAGAGCTCCTCAAACTTTAACGTGCATGTGAACCACCTGGGGGATTTGCTCAAAGCAGGTTCTGATTCTGTAGACCTAGGAGGGACAGGTGATTTTCTACTTCTAAGGAGCTCCAACATCAATGCTTTTAGAAAATGTGCCATATTCGAGTACAAGAGTATAGGGTCTCGTAGGCCTTTGCCAGAACTCTAGCTTTTACTCTGAAAAAGATGGAATGCTGCTGGAGGGTTTGGATCAAGAAATTATGTAATTTGACATTTCAAAAGGACCATCTGATTTCTGTTTTAAGAATACTGAGTACTCAAGAGGAATGAACACATGTTTTCATTCATAGCAGCAATTGTCATAATAGACTCAAACTGGAATTAATCCACATGACCATTAACAGTAGAATGGATAATTACGGTTTATTCATATAATGGGATACTATAAAACATGGAAAAAATAATGTATTACTTCTACAAGCAACAATGTAGATGAATTTCACAGATGTAATGTTGAATTAAAAAAAACAGACATAATAAAGTACATAGTGTATGGTCCCATATATAAGGAGCATTAAAATAGGCAAAATTAATTTATGGGGATAGAAGTCTAGAGAGTGGTGACTTCTAGCAGTGAGAGAGGCGGGAGGAAGCCTCCTGGGGGGCTGGGAATGATCTATCTTTTGATCTGTGTGTTACGTACACAGGAATAAACATCTGTAGAAATCAGGTTGTACTCTTAAGATTTGTGCACATCACTATATCTATGTTATACTTTAACATAAGAAGAAAGGGAGGATATTGTAGAGGGGCAAGGGTAACAACAGGGAGAGCAGTTAGGAGACTATAGCAGTAATCCAGGCAACAAACGGGTCTGGGGTAGAGTGACACCAGTGAAAATGGTGACAAGTGGTTGGATTCTAGATATATTTGGAATTGGGAGCCGAAATGATTTTCTAATGGACTGGATATAGGTGATATGACGTGTCAAGCAGGCAGTTTGGTAAAGCAGTCTGTAGTTATGGCCAAATTCTGGGTTAGAAATATTAATTTGAAGGCATCAGTTATGTGGGTGGTATTTGAAATTATGAGGCTGGATGAGATGCCCCAGGAAGTGAGTATAGATGGTGAAAGAAGACAATGGCAATCTGAGCCACAGCCACTCCAGGAATGTGTAACAGTCAGGGAGAAGAGGAGGCAAAGGAGACTGAGACAGCATGATCAGGGAGACAGGGAGACAGCCAGGAAGTGTGGTTTCCCAGAAACAACTGAGGAATGTTTTTCAAGGAGGGAGGGATCAGCTGTGTCAAAAGTTGCTGAGAAATTGGGTGAGATGAGCAGTGAGATATCGCAAGCTTGTCATTGATTAGTAAACATCTAAAATTGTGCCTGTCACAGAGAAATCACTTAATAAATAGCACAGGATATATGCAGATGATACATAAAAATCTATATAAACTCACTGTTCTTGCCAACAGATCATATTTCTGCATTGAAGAAAATAACAAATCTTCACAAACTGGCCTACTCTTTCACTCTTTCCCCAGTCCTTGAGGTTGTGACTTAAAATGAGCAAGTATAGAGGACCTTCTCCCCATGTGGCATAGCCCAAGGGCATGAGCCTAGCTCTCAGTCACCCTGGTCCTAAAGGTCATGAAGAAATGAAGTGTTCTCTTGGCCTGTTCTGTAATTTCTGCTCAAACTTGTGATGAAATGTTCTTCTTTAGAGAAACAGGACTTCCACTTAATCTCTCTGTGCTTCAGTTTCCTCATCTACAAAGTGGGAATAATAAAAGTGTCAATCTCATAATTTGTTACAAAGATTAGAGGTGTTAATATATGCAAAGAACTTACAACGGCATCTGGCACATGGCAAGTACGAAATAAGTATTAGTTATTTATGATATTGTCATGATATTGACAACATCATCCTCCAGCTGAAGGTACCAGGAACATAACTACTGTTGATAAAGTTGGCTTATTGACTTGTGCAACGAAGAAGACATGCACCATGGGGAACTGTGGGGTGTCTCAGTAAGAAAGTATTAGAGAGGACTTAACATAGGACATGGACTTGTGTTAGATATTTGGGGGAGGGCTCAAAGATTATCTGAAGTGGCCATAGTTCTATGATGGGATATCTTAAGATTTACTTAGGAGCAGGAAGAAAAAAGCAGGCAACAGTGATAAATAGTAAGGCTGCAGTAGCACTGCTATTAGTCAGCATGGGGGGATGCTTGGTCATTGCTGTGGTTTTGACAACGTTCATGTGGTTGTCAGTGTTCTGGCATGATTACAGAATGGCCTTCTTTTATGCCTTTATTCATCACAGTCACAGCACGGCCTTGTCTGATGGTGCTGATCTATGAAATTGTTTATGTTCTACAGGAGAACATGACGGTCTAGCTGATAGTGCCAGGTCAGCCCCCACCTGTCAGGTTATGTATAAAATGCCATGTGCTTTGAGGGGGTCATTAAAAGACTTTGGAAAGACTTTCCATTTCCTCCAGCACCATCTGGATAATGAGTCATCAGAGAAAACCTGGGGAGGTGGACAGAGAGGAGTAACTGATCTAGGAAGACCCCAATTGCTTAGTCCTAGACATGCTCATCTTCTCTGCTTTGCAAATGATTCACTGAACGCTCTCAGAAGGGGTTGAGAATTTTGTGGGTGACCCAAAAAAAGTTCATGAAGAAAACAGGAAGAGATAGGAGTTTGTTGGCCTGCACTCCCGGATAAAATGGCATTCTCCCTAATGACTGAAGGCCATTATAAAGACAAAGTAGAGAAACCAGCTTCACAGTATGTGAAACGGACCTTCACTGAAGGACAGCACCTGTGGGAACTCTCAGCCAGAAAGCACATCAGAAAACCTGAACTGCCAGGAGAAATATCAAGGAGGAGTGAGGAACAAGGGTGAGATTTCCAGGGGCCTGAAATGAAAAATACCCAGGAAGGTTGGTACATCATGTCCAGAAGCACTAGGAAGGTGCCGCTGGGGTCAGACAGTCATTGAGGAAATCTAGTGGAGTCAGAGGAACCAATGCAGGCTATCTAGAAGGTTCTAAAATCCAGATACCAGCCCTGGTCTGCTTCAGGACGGGAGGGTATTTTTGCTTAAAATACCAGCAATTCTCAACTCTGTGACTAATTCAGTTCGTGTGTGTGTGTGTGTGTGTGTGTGTGTGTGTGTGTGTGTGTGTGTGTATTTGCCTTTCTCCATGTAAAATTAGCCCTGAAAAACCAGAGACTGCCAGAGGAAGACCTAGACATGTGACACTTTTATCAGAATTTATCAAGGTAGCCTCATGCTGGACCAGTTTCAAAATTTGAAAGATCACAGGAGTGGCCAAACAGAGTGGTCTCAGGCAGAGAGAATCAAAGAGGCAGGCTGTGGGGGCTGAAGACCCTTCCTGCCTTGGCTGTCCCCACAGGGACCAAGGGCAGAATGCAAACACTATCACATCATTCTCACCTTTCCTCTACAAACGATGTTTATTCTCCTTGGCATTTGATAATTCAGCAAATCAAGTTGGGGTTAGTGGCTTTGGAGCCAGAGAGACCCAGATCTTTAACTCAGGCTCCTTCAGGTAATCATTGTCTGATCTCAACCATGGCATTCCTCCAAACTGCAGCTTCCCCAATGTACCCAGTCACTCCTACCTTGCAAGGCTGTTGTGTGACTTAGAGATAATATGTGTAAAAAGGCAAACCCAGGTGTAGCCAACAAAGATAAATAATACCAAGTCAAGTTTACAGCTATGCTGCTTTTCATATCTGGAGTGGGGATTCTTAAAATGTCTTCAAAACACAAAATGACTAAATCTTCAAAAAGAAAAAAGTTCTATTTACTAACATAATTCTCAATTGTCAGAAAATTATAATAAGGGGGACATTAGTGGTTGGTTTTGGGTTTTTTTATTTTTTTGGGTTTTTTTTGTTTGTTTGTTTTTGTACTATTCAGTCTCTCCACCCTAAATATCAAAGCAGCAGGATTTTCTAAGAACGATTAAAAGATACCTAGCACATCCCAATAGCCAGAAAAGTGCTTTGCTGAATTGATGCTGGTCACAAGACTTTAAAAACTTGACTTAAATGGTTAAATGTATGTGTGAGCATAAAGCATCATTAACTTTATCTAAAATCACTGATTTGAGGCAACTTTGTATGCTGTGATATGGTTTTGATTTGTGCTAAGTCAAAATAAGATTATTTATCTTTGAGTCAATTGCAGTTTATGGCATCTGGTTTCTTAGAGTGGAACACAAAACAGCCAACATGTCTTAAAAACATTGCTGGGGAAATAAAAGCTAAGATAAGAAAAGAAAGTCATCCTGCTGCAATACTCATTTCACCTAGATTATCACAATATTTCTCCTGAGGATAGCACACTTTGACTCCATATCAGAAAATTCCATAAAATTAGTTTGTCATATGTAATGAGCTGTGCTTCTGGGTACAAAGATGACATCACATTGGCCACATCTTTGGCCTTTGGTCAGAAGCAGTGATAAACTGGAGTAGACCGAACTCTGCTTTCTCCACGTCGCCCTGTAAACAGTGACACACACTTTGCAGACTGTCCTCCAGAGTAAAAGGCAGAGATTGTGGCCTTGAGGCAAGAGTAAGGCTAGCTCTTCTCCATGGATGAACCAATAAACAAAGCAGGCAGCCTCACAGGTGCCCCGATAGGTTCAATCGTATTGATGCTTTCTCTAATTTAGCTGTCCTTAAACTTTTAGCAAGCCAAGACACCTCAAAGCTAGTGACTTACTAGGTTCTCTGTAGGAATTAGGGGAAGGAGTGTTGGCTGGGTAAGCCCTGCAGGTAACTTAGATGCACCTCCCCTCCCTCATCGCTTCCATGCAGAAGTACAGATGGGCATGTTCCTCTCAGTTGAACAATTCAAGGCTGATCTCCTTAGCTGCAAGGATGCACAGAGGGGAGAAGTTGGCCTGGCCTGGGCAACACTACACTTATCTCTTAGAGCTCTGACATATATACCATGAGACCTAGAGGGGGAAAGTGTGTGAGGCAGCAACAAGGCTAAGCATGCTGAACACACTGGGACAAATTGAGTTTTCTGTGCCTTTGGGTTTTTTCCCACTTAAATCTCAGACACTGTAATAGCAGTTATATTATCTGGTCTCCTCAGGACTACTCCAGAGAGGCACTTTTAGGATAAATGGATATTTGTCAAGTTGTTATAGATGTTCACAATAAAGATATGATCATAATTCTGATTAATTGCTTAAGGTTAGTATGTTGATATAAATGAATTGCCATTGACAATCAGTCCCAGAGGGATGTATTCTTTATTTCCGCAACTTATCTTTAATTGTATCTTAAAACTTCTATTAACACTTCCTATTCACTGTATCATTATTGTGCAATTATAATATGGTTATTCATAAAGCAAATTGCTTAAGGCTAACTCACATTCTCACAGTAGCATGTCTCAGTTTTTGCATATGTCTCATAAATATTTGAAGCAGGAGGAGATATGCATTCCAATTCTGTAGTCAGGCTCCCTGGTTTGAATCTGAGATCCCCTACATACTAGCTGTGTGACCTCAGGCAAGCTGCTTTTCATCTTTGGGCTTCAGTTATCTCATCTATTAAAAGGAAATAAATAATTAGATTCCCTTACTGGGTGATCATAAATAAGAGAATACATAAAATGTTCAGACTAGTAACTGGCATTTAATAAGCACTCAGTAAAAATAAACTATTATTAGTATTTTTGGCATGCTCCTTTATTTAAATTTCTGGATTGATTTTTATTTATTTTATTTCATTTTATTTTTTTTTTTTGAGACAGAGTCTCGCTCTGTTGCCCAGGCTGGCGTGCAGTGGTGTGGTCTCGGCTCACTGCAACCTCCACCTCCCAGGTTCAAGTGATTCTCCTGCCTCAGCCTCTCGAGTAGCTGTGATTACAGGTGTATGCCACCACACCCAGCTAATTTTTGTATTTTTATTAGAGACAGGATTTCACCATATTGGCCAGGCTGGTCTCGAACTTTTGCCCTCAGGTGATCCGCCCATCTCGGCCTCCCAAAGTACTGGGATTACAGGCATGAGCCACTGCACCCAGCCAAAATTTCTGGATTTTAAAAACTATTTGCAACATTATAATAAGATGACTTCACCCTGCCATTTTTATTTTCTCCCTCAGTGAGTGAAGTCAGGATAAACATCCTTGTTTGTTCCTCCTACCATGTACACAATAACAAGAAATAGCTGGTTGGAAAAATGAACATCTCATAATAATACGAAATACATTTAAAAGCCTTCTATTTCCTATACCTCTTGTTGGTTTTTTACTATGGTCACTGTGAAATATGTGGATTTTTTAAAAAAGCTCTAGCAGTTAAATGATGCCGTAGAACCCCAATATGGTAAGTGTAAATAATTCTAACAGTAATTTCTTATTACTATACCTCTCAAAGAAGTTTCTTCTGTAATTTAGTAAGGTCTCTCAACATTAGTCATTTTACTCAACAACAGATATGGACCTTCTCAAAGAGAAACACAGAACAAGAGAATTAATAATCTTATTTTTTTTCTTACCTATTGGTAAGAAAATGAGCTGTGCTGCTCATTTTCAATCTTTTAGATTCAGAAATTCTCTTACTAGTTTGTAGTTTTTGCTGAGGTTTCTATATTTTTAATAAGCTGGGAATAAGGACCAGCTAACTCAAGGAATTAAGTAATTTCTTTCTAACAATATTTAACCATTTGCTGATTTAAAGTTGAGCTACTGTTTTTTCTGGGTTGATTCCAAAGAGAATAGGTTTCCATTTTAAAGATTTTTTAGACTGACAATAAGAAAAAGGCCAATCAAATACAAATTTGTGCCCTCATGGAAATGAACACTGAAAACTATATCCAGAGGTTTGATGATCTGGGAAGAAAAGCCTCTTACCTTATAGTGAGATACATTCTCCTTCAGTTGATGAATCTCTAGAAATGACCATCTCCCTAGCCCAGCGTTCTATCTAGTGTTGCTATTTTTATTATTAACACAAAGTTTCATACACATTCCTTTCCTAAGGAACTATAAACACGTTGACTACAAGTAACTTTTAGGAAGTGAAAGTTTCAAAGGCCAAATGATCTAGATTTTTTGATGTTGTGACTAAGATTTCTTTAATTCCTGGGGAGCAAAAGCAGGAAGCCTACATGACTTCCTGATGAACTGAGGGTGAGCAGGGAAGGCAGAGGAGGCAAGATATATTTACCAGTTTCTAACATAGCCATTGAGGAAAGAACAAGACGAATGGCTCAGGTGCAGGGAAATGAAGAACGAGGGAGAAAACATAAACTGAATGGAACTTCCCACGACGATTTTTTATGAGAAGTTTTTTGTTTGTTTGTTTTTGAGAAGGAGTCTCGTTGTGTTTCCCAGGCTGCAGTGCAGTGGCACAATCTTGGCTCACTGCAACCTCCACCTCCCGGGTTCAAGAAATTCTCCTGCGTCAGCCTCCTGAGTAGCTGGGATTACAGGCGACCGCCACCATGCTCAGCTAATTTTTGTATTTTCAGTAAAGACAGAGTTTCACCATGTTGGTCAGGCTGGTCTCGACCTCCTGACCTCCAGTGATCTACCCGCCTCAGCCTCCCAAAGTGCTGGGATTACAGGAATGAGCCACCACGTGACAGAGAAGTTTTTTTAAAAAATGTAACTTTTCATTTAGGAAAAAGTTTAAATATTGGATGCTATAACAAAATTCACCATAGTTCCCTCTATCAGTGATTTAAACATGTCTGTTTTTTAATTAACTCTCTTCTTGCTGCCGGAGATAGACTACAGTGAACTATTTCTAAACAACCAGCCAAGGGGAAGCTGACTGCAACGGAGCCTCAGGGAAGGCAATGAGGGTGAGGGAAGTGGGCAGAGGGGCCCCCACTCTGCAAGGCTTTGCAGCAAGGCTACCCAAGCTATCTTGAAAGAGTCTGACTTTTTTGTTTTACATTTTATTAGAAGGCATTATGACAATCAAACATTACACTCAAAATATTACACTTAGATTTTCCTAGTGGTAAAAAGACTTTGCAAAAAAAAAAAAAACTTAAAGATTTTCTTCAAACAGATTATCTTCAAATAGGTGTAATATATAATTGGGGTTTTACAATTTTCAAGAGAAGTATTTGAGAACTAATGATAGTTAAGTTCATGCACAAATACATTAAGCTGACAAACTTTTATTAGGATTTGAGTAAAGTTACTGATACATGCTGTAGATATATGAAACTAAAAAACTGAATGTTCTTTATAGAATCATTAGTCTGAGGCATGATATTAATTTATTTACAATAATTGGCAAGCAAGCAACTCAGTAAATTACTGGTACTTCAATTCTAGATTTCAATTCAGAAGTCACTGAAATCCTGGACAGTAGTTCTGACCATTTGTGTAAATAACTGCAGAATTATGGAGCATGGCTCATTAAGAAATAAGAGTAACATTCATTATGAAACAAGAAAGTATTGACTCATGTAGTAGAAAATAATAAAAGAGCAGGTGAAAGCAGCATTAAACTTAAGAACATCTCTAAATAGTGCAAATTCCTTTGTATAATGATCTCTATTCACTACTTGATCTTGCATTTTCTTTTATCCTCTGAGCTATACGATAGCATAATTACTTGGAAGCCTGTCTCTTGAAATAGGCAAAAAGAACCAAATCAAGATGTAGTTTCTTAATCCTAATTTGCATAGTTTTCATTTTTCCAAGGCATTTTCATGAAAACATTGACAAAAACGGTGGATTTTTTTTTTTTATTTGATTGGATAACATTAAGAAATGCACTAGGGTTCATCCTCTAACCTAACACTTTTTTTTTTTTTCTAAGACAGAGTCTCACTCTGTTGCCCAGACTGGCATGAGGTGGCACAATCTCGGTTCACTGCAACCTTCACCTCCCAGGTTCAACAGATTCTCCTGCCTTAGCCTCCCAAATAGCTGGGATTACAGGCGCACACCACCATGCCTGGCTAATTTTTGTGTTTTAGTAGAGATGGTGTTTCACTATGTAGGACAGACTGGTCTCGAATTCCTGACCTCAGGTGATCAGCCCACCTCAGCCTCCCAAAGTGCTAGGATTACAGGCATGAATCATGACACCCGGCAAACCTAATTCTTCTAATTATACTTTACAATTCTGAAAGAATCTCTCAAGTGGATTTTGGACACTAACAAGAACACAACAAAATGATTTATTTTTTATTTTTTTATTTTTTGAGACAGGGTGTCACTCTGTAGCCCAGGCTGGAGTACAGTGGTGTGATCTCGGCTCACTGCAACTTCCACCTCCCCGGTTCAAGTGATTCTCCTGCCTCAGCCTCCCAAGTAGCACACTACAGGTATGCACCACCACACATGGCTAATTTTAGTATTTTTAGTAGAGACAGGGTTTCACAGTGTTGGCCAGGCTGGTCTTGAACTCCTAACCTCAGGTGATCTGCCCACCTTAGCTTCGCAAAGTGCTGGGATTAAAGGCATGAGCCACCACGCCAGGTCACAACAAAATAATTTAAATGAAACATTTTCACATATGAAAAGTTAGTTTTAGAACTGCATTTAATGACTCTTTATATCCAGAAGGCATTTAAAAATAATAAATAAAGACATTTTAAGAAGGGCTAAAGCCTAGCAGAAAATAGTTTTGTCTTCTAGCTAGCCTGTGCTGGAAGACTGGGTAGAAATTACGCATTTTATCATTATCATCTGAATGTAACAGAAAGAAGCCAGCTATGGATAAATCTACAACTCCAACAAAGACTAGAACAATTTAGCTCATCAAAATTAGGCACTTTATTTTCAGTGAGTTGAAGAATCACAACATGATTCTCATCTTAAAATTATACATTTCAATGTGATTCATACTTCACAGTAACAATAAAGGTAAACATAAGACTATTCTTCTACCAAAGCAGAATTTTTGAAAATCACAGTTTTAATCAAAAGTTTAAATTAACTTCCAAACTTATGTTCTCTCATGAGTAAATTTTGATGCTGGAAGCAAATATTTTAGTGGTAAGTATGAATGTGAAGGCTACAAAACAAAATTGTAGGCTTCCTACTAGTGGCAACAGATTGTAGGCTACTAGTGCCTACTAGTGGCAACCCATTAGGAAATGAGCTCATGGACTTTATTCCAGGTAAGATCAAAGAAGTGAGTGTGCTTACTACCCTCATCTTGCACATGGCTTTCCCCTCACTTTATTCATGTTTCTATTCAAATACTTCTTTCCAAAGGCAGCTCTTCCCTGACCTCTACATCCAGCTATAGTGTTCATCATAGCACTTAGCTCGATTTACACTTTGTATATCTTTAAATACTGTCTGTCATTTCTACTAAATGTCTAGGCTGTATACGAGCAGTGACTGAGTTCAATTCTGTATCCCAATCACCTTAGATAGGGGTTCATCAAATATTTGTTGAAAGAAGGAAGAAAAGAGGGCAGGAAGGAAGGAAGGAGGGAGGGAGGGAAGGAAAGAAAGAAGGAATGGAGGGTGGGGGAAAGAAATGGAGAAAAGGAGGAAGAAAAGGGAGGGAAGACAGGAGGGAAGGAAGACGGAAGGAAGCAAGGAAGCAAGCAATGGTCAGTGGCTTGAAGGTATCTGCCTAAACTAATGCACTGTGGCTAAGGAAAAATGAAAAAGCAAGAACACTGCAAACAGTTGTCCCAGCTGCCCTCAGGTCACTGAATTTACAGAGCATAAAGTTACAGGGAGCACTGGCTGCCCTTGGCGTCAGCTATGCTCAGCACACTTGAATTTGTGAGCTTGTTCCTCTTCTCTATCTCTAGCTTTGAAGCAGCCCTGAGAACGTTGGTCACTTTCTTCTCCTCCTTATTTCCTTTTATTTCAAAACTAGAACGGGGAGGTATAGAACTTGAAGAAGGACATAGCTGAGATCTGTGCAAATATGAACTTTGTAGTTTGGGGCCCAAATCCAAATGGATGGGTAGAGCGAAGCCTGAACCACACTGAGGACTAGAGCAGGTAGATGAGGGTATCAGTGGATGGACAGCACAACAGGAGCAGACAACGAATAAGGTCCCTTCCAAGTGTAAGCTTCTCTTTGTGACTCTGGGAAAGCTGATAGGGCAGCAGCTGCACCCTTACCACTCACCAACCACAAAAGGAGAAACATCAGGTGTGGGTTACCCTCCAGCAGGTCTGTGCTGCTCAGATTTAGGAAGGTGAGAAACCTGCTGCCCAGTCATAGGACTGCAGCATGCCAGCGACCCTCCAGAAGCAATACGCTTTTAATCACAGATGAAAAGTATTTGATAGTTACTGAACTACGTAAAAACAATGACCAGCGATCCAAGGAGAGAAGTTAATTCTGTTAAGCCAACCAAGTGACACAAGGTTTTCCTTGAGGAAGGAAAACAGAGAAGCAAGCTGTGATCTTCCCTTTTTGTAGCAAGTGCTTTGAATCTCCTTGGAGAAGGAAGTACACAGAAAACAATTTGATTTCTAAGTGAGTAATAATTAGATGCTCTAAGTTTTCAATGTGATCAAGCCACAAACATCCTGGCATTTCTTCTCCACTGCACCCCAACCCACAATAGCATATGGGGATATAAAGCCTTTGGGATCCTCTCACTGGAGATGTCCATATCTGAGCTACCTCATTTTACATCATAAAGCTTTGAGGAAATTATATCACATTTAAAGACTTTTTAAAAGAAACTGCCACATGATGTTATAACATTGGGTAGCATTTTACCACCAAGTAATGATGGGGTCAGAACAAGTCATCCCAAAATATGCCATTTTGAGGTATTATTTTGAGCTAAAAGAAACTGAGAATCAGTCAATGCAAAAAAAGCATTTTGCCTCCCCATTTGCTTAAAGTATAATTTCCCATTCGTAAAGGACATTTTTATAAGTAAATGTATCTATCTTTGCCAGAAAGAGAGTTACTCATAGATAACTTTTTCTCACTGGAGAGACTTTTATCTGCATAGCAAGGTAACCTTTATTCACCACACATTTCCTCCTCCTGCCTTCCCACAATTCGTCTCTACCACTCCCCAGTACCCCCAAATCCTTATTCCTATTCTTTACTCTAGCTTAAGATAGTATCTGTCTCAATCATGTGGCTGCTTCCTGGAGTCTCATATTTTGGTGGGACTCCTGTGCATATGTGAGTAATTAAACGTTTTTTCTCCTTTTAATCTGTCTAATGTCAATTTAATTCGTACACCAGCCAAAAAATCTAGAAGGGTACACAGTAGCAATTTTCCCTCTCCTATAGTAGTTTTTCTCCTAAAAAATAAAGAAAACAAAATTCTTGCCATCATTATTTCACCTTACATAACTTCTGTTATAAAAGGTTACTTATTCTTCCCATTAATATGGCTCCACAGGCAGATTTTTTCCCTTTTAGAGTTGTGCATTTTTAGGGTGTCCAGTCCTTGCAACTGACAGTTCTTGAATATGAAAGCTCTAATTGCTATATTTATTAAAGGTACATAGCAACAAACTATTACTTAGAAATGAATTAATTTTCAGAGGTTTTAAAATATCTAATCTAATAGAATTTCCCTTACTTGTAAGTATACTAATGTCTTTAAATACGCAAATGTTTAAATACTGAAAATATAAGCAAAATATGGAATTAAAATACGCAGGCCAGGCACGGTGGCTCATGCCTGTAATCCCAGCAATTTGGGAGGCCGAGGTGGGTGGATTCACTGGAGGTCAGGAGTTTGAGACCAGCCTAGCCAACATGGCTAAACGGCGTCTCTACTAAAAACACCAAAAATTAGCCAGGCCTGGTGGTGCACACCTGTCATCCCAGCTCCTCAGGAGGCTGAGGCAGGAGAATCACTTGAACCTGAATTAGAGGTTGCAGTGAGCCAAGATCGCACCACTGCACTCCAGTCTGGGCAACAGAGTTAAGACTCTGTCTCAAAAAAACAAATGAAATAAATAAATAAAGTGTTACTCTAATCAGCTCTTAAGGTGGTGGTAGTAATTTTTATCGTAATATGTGCAAAAAGAAATTCACCAAAATTTGCGGGTAGATTAGCAGTTACTAATGCTAAAGTGCACGGTCTACAGCTGAAGTTCTCCTTGTGTTTTTTACTTGCTTATGTACATTAAAAAGAAAACATACAATCACAGATAGATTTTCCAAGAGAGGAAAATTACGCATAATCCCCACTCAATATAACTTCTAATACTCTGAGGTCTTCATAATCAAAATTCCCTCAAAACAAATGTGGCTTCAAATTTTGGGGTGCATAACTGAAAATAATTATTTTACATTATAATTTGACATTTAAGTCACACAAAATAATTTAAAAATCAGACCAAGTGTAAAATAAATTCCAATTCCAAATGACATCTTCTTACCATAATGAAATAAATCCCTAACCTGATGGTCCCTGTATTTCTAATTTGTCTTTGGTAAATATACTTGAACTGAACCTAAACAGAACTTTAACATCATAAACCTACCAAACAGATTCAAAGATAACACAAAATTTGTGTTTACTGAACATCATCCAAATATTTCTTCTTCTAAGAAAAGCACTGTGCAAAATAATTTGAACCACCAGAACATACAAATATTATTAAAGTACTCAACCTTGTCTTTTCACCTTTGTATCCTCATTGAATAGTACAGAGGCTAGCATATTGTTATTGTTTAATAAGCATTGAATAAGTAAACCAGTATTATTCTCTTTGGGGTTCTATCCTTAACATAAACAAATGTGAAGACGCAAATTAGAAAACCAACATATTCAACTACACTGCTATTCAGCCATATGATGTAATTCTAATACATTTTTTCCAGAAACATTCTGAGGCATTGCTTTGCAAATTCATGCCTAAGTGTAAGGATAAGTGTAGGAGAAGTGGGATGTTGGGAAACTTTACCCTCAAAAACCCCAGAAACCAAGTTAGATAAGATCTTAAGAGAGCTGGCTTAAAAATAAAAACATAATATTTTTACTTTAAAATTTTATTTTTTAAGGAAAAATAACTGCTATTGCTGGCCTTTCTTATTACTATTATTTTGCAGGGACAGGTGGCTGATAGGGGAATTTAAGGCTGTCGTTTTCAAGTATACAAGCTTAGTATTCCATTACCCAGTCTACACAAGACACATGACTATAAGCTCAAGTCTTAGAAACTATTGGAAGTCTATCAAAGACATAAAGAAATAAGAAGGGCAACAAATTTAAATATAGGACGGGCTAGAAAAAATATGTAGATTAGATTATGCTTTTCTAGAAAACTGCATTAATTTGTCCATATTAAAGCTCTGTCTAACACTATTGTGTGTTACATGCCATTTAGAATGAGGTAAATACACAATAAAACAAACAAGAAAGCTTAATAAAGCAATAAAGAGAATTTGTAATCAAGACGGTTAGCCTCTAGCAAACTTCTATGGCCTTTAACCCAGAGAAAGATTAGAAATGACTCCAATATACCAAATAAGCTTCACAGATGAACAGAAAGACTGTATCAAAAAAACATTTTTTAAGCAGAGCCTTTCATCTAAAAACAATATATACTACTTATAAATAAAATAAACCAGTATTTTTTACTTTGGTTTGATGTAAATTTGTTAATTGTTATATGAGGAAAATGGGTATTCACAAGCCAATATTACCTTAATTTATGTTCCAGGTGAAGATAAGAGTTGGAGTTCTATAATTTCTTTAAGGTTCCAATATCTATATCTGAACGGTGACATCATTTTTTTTTTTAATTTTATTTTTTCCTTCCCAATGGCAGTGTCAAGGGGACATCAATTCTATTGTGGAAGCAGCTTCTCTATTATAAAATTCATGTAACACACTGGAACGTTCTTTTCTCTTTGGTCAGACACTTGTCCCATGTTGAGTGTGGATTTTTTTTAATTACCACAGTTACAGCAAAGTCTTACCCAAAAATTTAATTTGTAATTAGGGAAGGTATCTAAAGCAGTTTGGGAGCATCAAATTCAATCTAAAATTGCTAGAAAACTTGTTACCGTTTAATAAACCATTACTTTAAATGTACATTTTTAGTGTTCCTGAATAATGCAGGTTTCTGTTAAATTTTAGAAAATTGTTTATAACAAAAACACGAACATACTATTATTTTGTTTGATTAGTGTCAACAGAAGGTAGAGACAGTATTCCCTCAAAAGAGTTTAACAGAGAAGAATGTAATGAAAGAACTCTGTACTCTCTGTGGACAGGGTTTAAGGTAACCTCAAGGGATGAAAAGGCACCCAGGGGCTGACAATAGCAGGAGACCATGAACTCTTTTAGGCTCAAAGGGGGAGGGGAAAGAAACAGTATTAACCAGATCCAGCAATAGGTGGAGCTATTGAAGTGGTACTGTCTAAAAGGATCTGTGACTTAGGAACCCACTGCCATAGCCAGACCACATACCTAAACTCACTGTCTCTCTACCCTCTAGACTCCTGCTGGGAACCACTCTGGCTGATCCCCATCGAAGCCAGAGGGCAAGGGAGCCTGGGAAATGCAGTGTGGAGGGTCAGCCTCAGAGCACAGGGCAGTGACGGACAAGGAAGAGCAGGATATGGAGGAGTCAGGTTGGGATGTTGCAGTAGGGCATCAAACAGAGAATGCTCAGGTCTCCACCTGATTTATGTCAAACAGTGATCTGAATCAGCATGACAGACTATTTTTAGAGTTCTTGTTTAAGTCAGTTTCAAAATTTTTATAAAGTGTAAAAGTAGGAGAGCAAAATTAAGTACTTAATGTTTTTTAAATTTAGGAAGAAATGATGGTTAGCACAAATCAGAATTAGCTGTAAAGTAAATACTAAGTATTGAAATAGAAGGCAAATGTCTTGACAAGAAAAAATTGAAAACAGAAATGAGCAAGGGACATTAAAAATATTAAATAAAGAAATTTACAGAACAGACCAAACCCTAGCAGAAAAAATAGTATTCTCCCCTGGATAATAGGTGGTGGAAGGCTGGGTAGAAATAAGGTTTATTTTGCTGCATTTAATCATTATTGGTGTCAATGTAACAGATGGAAAGTGGCATTACATAATTTTAAACAGACAGCAGATTGGAACAATTTATTTCACCAATACTAGGTGCTTTGTTATAGAGCAGTGAGTTGAGGAGTCGCTAAATGATTCTTTTTTTTTTTTTTTTTTTTTTTTTTTGAGATGGAGTTTCACTCTTGTTGCCCAAGCTGGAGTGCAATGACGCGATCTCAGGTCACTGCAACCTCTGCCTCCTGGATTCAAGCGATTCTCCTATCTCAGCCTCCCGAGTGGCTAGGATTACAGGCGCACGCCACCACGCCTGGCTAATTTTCTGTATTTTTAGTAGAAACAGGGTTTCACCAAGTTAGCCAGGCTGGTCTCGAACTCCTGACCTCGGGTGATCCGCCCACCTCGGCCTCCCAACATGCTGGGATCACAGGCATGAGCCACCGCGCCCGGCCATGATTCTCATTCTTAATGCTGTAAATTTTGAAATGATTCATACTTCACAGTTAGGATAAAGGCAACGATAAGATTGTTCTACTAAAGCACAAGAAAACGATATCACAGTATTAACCAGAAGTTTAAACTTTAATCCCATTCTATGTTCTCTATTAAGTAAACTTCTATGCTGGAAGCAAATATTTTAGTGATGAGTATGAAGGGGAGGACTACAAAACAAAATGGGGTCCTTATTAATGGTTACAGATAAATCAATCCATGAGAAAATGGGCTCATGCACTTTTCTTCACATAAGATGAGAGAAGGAAATACCATTTCTATGGGCTCTGCCTGTTCATAGGTTCTGCCTCATCCTACAAGACTAATAAAGAAGAAAAAGCAGAGGATTCAAATAAACACAATCAGAAATGACAAGAGGGATAACACCACTGACCCCACAGAAATACAAACAACCATCAGAGAATACTATAAACACCTCTATGCAAATAAACTGGAAAATCTGGAAGAAATGGGTACATTCCTAGACACATACACTCTCTCAAGACTGAACCAGGAAGAAGCTGAATCCCTGAATAGACAATGAGTTCTGAAATTGAGGCAGTAATGAACAGCCTACCAACCAAAAATAGCCCAGGTCCAGATGGATTTACAGCTGAATTCTACCAGAATTACAAAGAAGAGCTGGTACCATTTCTTCTGAAATGATTCCAAACAATTGAAAAGGAGGTACCCCTCCCTAACTAACTCTATGAGGCCAGCATCATCCCAATACCAAAATCTGGCAGAGACGCAGCAAAAAAAAAAAAAAGAAAACTTCAGGCCAATATCCCTGATGAACATCGATGCAAAAATCCTCAATAAAATACTGGCGAGCCAAATTCCGCAGCACATCAAAAAGCTTATCCACCACAATCAAGATGGCTTTATCCCCAGGATGCAAGGTTGGTTCAACACACACAAATCAATAAATGTGATTCATCGCATAAACAGAACTAAAGACAAAAACCATATAATTATCTCAATAGATGCACAACAAATACCTTTGATAAAATTCAACATCCCTTCATGTTAAAAACTCACAATAAACTAAGTATTGAAGGAACACACTTCAAAATAATAAGAGCCATTTGTGACAAAACCACAGCCAATATCATACTGAATGGGCAAAAGCTGGATGACATGATCCTATTTCTAGAAAACCCCATTGACTCAGCCCAAAAGCTTCTTAAGTTGATAAGCAACTTCAGCAAAGTCTCAGGATACAAAATCCATGTGCAGAAATCACAAGCATTCCTATACACCAACAATAGACAAGCAGAGAGCCAAATCATGAATGAATTCCCATTCACAGCTGCCACAAAGAGAATAAAATGCCTAGGAATACAGCTAACAAGGGAAGTGAAGGACCTTTTCAAGAAGAACTACAAACCACTGCTCAAGGAAATCAGAGAGGACATAAGCAGATGGATAGGAAGAATCAATATTGTAAAAATGGCCATATTGCCCAAAACAATTGATAGATTCAATGCTACTCCCATTAAATTACCATTGACATTCTTCACAGAATTAGAAAAAAAAGTATTTTAAAATTCTTATGGAACCAAAAAAGAGCTCACATAGCCAGAAAATCTTAAACAAAAAGAGCAAAGCTGGAGGCATCATGCTACCTGACTTCAAACTATACTACGAGGCTACAGTAATCAAAACAACATGGTACTGGTATTAAAAAAATAGACACATAAACCAATGGAACAGAATAGATAACTCAGAAATGAAACTGCATATCTACAATCATCTGATCTTTGACAAACCTGACAAAACGACTAGAATTCCAGTCTGACTAGAATTCGCCAGGCTGGAATTTCCTAATCCTAGCAAGCCTGGGGGCGCTGCAGGAGGACAGGGCCTGTTTCATCCCTTATCTGCAACTGCATAACACAGAGCAGACACCCCCAGAGCAGCCATTTTAGAGGCCCCCCCCCACCACCGGGAATGCATTCTTGTCCCAGGGCTGTTAATTATTAATATTCTTTACTGGGGAAAGAATTCAGCAATATTTCTCTTACCCGTTTTCAGTAATAAGAGAAATATGGCTCTGTCCTGCCTGGCCCACAGGCAGCCAGACTTTAAGGTTATCTCCCTTGTTCCCTGAAAATTGCTGTTATCCTGTTCTTAAGGTGCCCAGATTTCATACTGTTCAAACACACATGCTTTATGAACAATTTGTGCAGTTAACACAATCATCACTGGGTCATGAGGCGACATACATCCTCAGCTTACAAAGATGACAGGATTAAGAGATTAAAGTAAAGACAGACATAGGAAATTATAAGAGTAATGATTGGGGAAGTGATAAACATCCATGAAATCTTCACAATTTATGTTCTTCTGACACAGCTTCAGCACATCCCTCCGTTTGGGGTCCCTGACTTCCTGCAACAAATAACAGACTAGATAAAGAAAGTGTCATACATATACAGCATGGAATACTATGCAGTCATAAAAAGGAACAAGATCATGTCCTTTGCAGGGAAATGGATGAAGCTGGAAGCCATTATCCTCAGCAAACTAATGCAGGAACAGAAAACGAAACACCGCATGTTCTCACTTACAAGTGGGAGCTGAACAATGAGAACACATGGACACAGGGAGGGGAACAATATTCACTGGGGCCTGTTGGGGGAGGGTGGGCCAGGGGGAGAACATTAGGGTAAAGAGCTAATGCATCCTGGGCTTAATACCTAGGAGATGGGTTGACAGATTCAGCAAACCACCATGGCACACGTTAGCCTATGTAACAAACAGGCACATCCTGCATATATATTCTGGAACTAATAAAAACCTACATAATGGCTACAACATACACTACTCAGGTAATGGGTGCATTAAAATCTCAGAATTCACCACTATAGAATTCATCCATGTAATCAAAAACCACTTGTACCCAAAAGCTATTGAAAATTTTAAAAATATTAAAAATAAAAATGAAGTTAAGGTACATGGTCTACAGTTGCAGCTCTCACTGTGCTTTTTGTTTGTATACATTATAGAATAAAATGTAATTGCAGTTTTTTTCAGGAAAGAAAAATCACCTATAGTCCCTCACTTTTATATTGCTTTTAAAACTGAGGTCTTCATGTACAAAATTTTCTCAAAGTAAATATTTCTTCAAATTAATTTTGGAGTACATAAATAATTTTATTCTATAATTTGGCATCTAAAACATGTACAATGATTGACAATCAAATGAATGCTCCCATATATAACAAAAATTCAGATGCTAAATGACAAAATTATCCTATCATAATAAATAAATCCCTAACCCAATGGCCCTATATTGCTAAATTGTCTTCAGTAAATATATTTGAACTGAACCTACCCATGAACTTAAACTAACATCACTAATTTTTCATATACACAAAGACAACACCAAATTTGTGTTTATTGAACACAATCTAAATAGTTCTTCTAAGAAAAGCACTATGTGATATAATTTGAAACACTTCAGAGCATTTAATTATTATAAAACTTCTCAACCTTGTGTTTTTATCTTTATATCCTTATTGACTAGCACAGGGCCTGGCATATTGTCAGGCCTTTAAAAAGTATTGAATAAATAAATTAGTATTACAATATTCTATTTTGGGTTCTATCTGTAATATAAATATGTCTGATTACACCTCTAGGCGGCATTATGATGTTGTTCTTACAAATTTTTCAAAAAAAAAAAAAATTCTGAAGCATTGCTTTGCAAATCCACACCTAAAGTGATGTCTCAAGAATAGGAGAAGTGGAGAATTTGGAGACTTTACCCTAAAAAACCTAGGAATCAAGTTAGATAAGATCTTTAAATAATTGGCTTAAAAATAGCAACATTTGGCCTTAAAACCATAATTTTAAAAGAAAAGGAAAATGCTATCGCCACTCTTAATTGCACCTGTAACTACAGTGTGTGTGTGTCTGTGTGTGTATGATTGATATTAGCATTTAATGCTGCCATTTTCAAGTACCACAAAGGTTTAGTGTTTCATTGCCTAATCTGTATATGGACAACTCTATTATAAGCCCAGGACATGGAATTTAACAGAAGCCCACCAAAGACATGTAGAAATTTTCCCTGAGGGAATAACTGGTCTAAATTTGGAGGGGCTAGAAAAAAAGTTTTATTTTAGATTATATTTTGCTATAAAATCATATTATCTTGTTGACACTGAAAGTGGCTTTTGAATTGTGTAATGGGCAGAGGTTGGAAGAGTGTAGAGGGCTCAGAGGAAGACAGGAGGATGAGAGAAAGTTGGATCTTCCTAAAGACTTGTTGAATGGTTGTGACCCAAATGCTGATAGTGATATGGACAGAGATGGCCAGGCGGATGAGGTTTCAGATGGAAATGAAAAACCTATGGGAAGCAGAGCAGTCACTTCTGCTAAGCTTTAGCAAAGAGCCTGGCTGCACTGTGCCCTGCCAAGGGATATGTGCAACTTTGAGCTTGAGAGTGATGATTTAGGGTATCTGGTGGAAGAAATTTCTAACCAGCAAAACATTCAAGATGTAGACTGGCTGCTTCTAGCAGCCTAGGCTCATATGTACAAGCAAAAAAATGACCTAAAACTGGAACTTATATTTAAAAGAGAGCATAGAAGTTTACGAAATTTGTAGCATGGCCATATGGTAGAAAAGAAAAGTCCATTTTTGGATGAAGAATTCAAGCAGTCTGCATCAATTTGCATAAGTAAAGAGGAGCCAAGTCTAATAGTCAAGACAATAAAGAAAAGGCCTGAAGACATTTCAGAGACCTTTGCAGCAGCCCCTCCCATCACAGGCCCAGAGGCCTAAGACGACAGAATGGTTTCCTGGTTTCCTGGGCCAGGCTGAAAGCCCCACTTCCCTGCACAGCCTCGGGACACTGTTCCCCACATCATTGTCACTCCAGCTCCAGCCTTAGGTCAGATACAGCTCAGATACCGATACAGCTCAGGTCACTGCTTCAGAGGGTACAAGCTGTAAGCCTTAGCAGCTTCCAGGTGATGCTAAGCCTGTGAGTATACAGCATATAAGAGTTGAGGCTTGGGAGCCTCTTCCTAGATTATGGAGGATGTATGGAAAAGTCTGGATGTCCAGACAGAAGCCTGCTGCAGGGGGGAGATTCCTCATGGAGAACCTCTATTAGAGCAGTACGGAGGGGAAATATGGGGTTGAAGCCCCCACACAGATTCTACTGGGGCACTGTGATGGTTAATACTAAGTGTCAACTTGATTGGATTGAAGGATGCAAAGTATTAATCCTGGGTATATCTGTGAGGGTGTTACCAAAGGAGATTAACATTTGAGTCAGTGGGCTGGGGAAGGCAGATCCACCCTTAATCTGGATGGGCACCATCTAATCAGCTGCCAGTGAATATAAAGCAGGCAGAAAGATGTGAAAAAGTTAGACTGGCCTAGCCTCATGGCCTACATCTTTCTCCCGTGCTGGATGTTTCCTGCCCTTGAACATCGGACTTCAAGTTCTTCAGTTTTGGAACTCGGACTGGCTATCCTTGCTCCTTAGCCTGCAGACAGCCTATTGTGGGACCTTGTGATTGTGTGAGTTAATACTTAATAAACTCCCCTTTATATATATATACCCAGAATGGCAGATCCACTGACAGCTTGGACCCTGCACCTGGAAAAGCCACAGACACTCAACACCAGCCTATAAGAGCAGTTGTAGGGGCTGAACCTTGCAAAGCCACAGGCGTGGAGCTGCCCAAAGCTTTGGGAGCCCATCCCTCACACCAGTGTGCGCTGGATGTGGGACATGAAGTCAAAGGAGATTAGTTTGGAGCTTTAAGGTTTAACGACTGCCCTGCTGGGTTTCAGATGCATGGGGCCTGTAGCCCCTTTCTTTTGGCCAAATTCTCCTATTTAATGAGAGTGTTTACCCAGTGTATGTTGGAATACCTCCACTGTATCTTGGAATAATGAAATTCTAACTTTTTTTTTTTCCAGAAACATTCTAAGGCATGGTTTTTCAAATTCTTATCTAAGTTTAAGAACAAGCATAGGTGAAGCGGGACCTGGAGAAATTTTTACCTTTAAAAACCCTAGAAACCAAGCATATAAGACGATAAAATGATTGCTTTTTAAATAATAAAATAATATTTTGACTTTAAAACTTTATATTTAAAAGCAAGAAAAAAATGCGATTGCTGGCCTTAATTGTACCTATTCATTTTTCTATTTGTGACTGAAATAAGCATTTAAGGCGATCATTTTGAAGCATAAAAGTTTATGCTTCATTACACAATCTGTGCAATCGACCTCACTATAAACTCAAGACATAGAAATTAACAGAAGTGGGTGGGCACGGTGGCTCATGCCTGTAATCCCAGCATTTTGGGAGGCTGAGTCAAGTGGATCACTTGAGGTCAGGAGTTTAAAACCAGCCTAGGCAACATAACAAGGTGAAACCCCATCTCTACTAAAAAAAAAATAATACAAAAATTAGCCGATGTGCTCACTTGAACCCAGGAGGCAGAGGTTGCAGTGGGCAGTGGGCCAAGATCATGCCACCGCACATCAGCCTGGGTGACAGAGCGAGACTCTGTCTCAAAAACAAAAAGAAATTAACAGAAGCCACCAAAATCATGGTGAAATCATAATTAAGGCAATAAGCAGTTTAAGCAGGCAGGGTTGGGAAAATTATGTTTTAGATTATGCTTCTCTACAAAACTGAATTTGTTCATACTGAGACTTTGTCTAACACTATTGTCTGTTGCATAGCTCTTGGAATAAGGCAGATCCACAGTAGAAAATTAAAATGGTTCACTTCTAGTACAGGTTTATGGCCTGTACCACAGAGAAAGATTAGAAATGGCATCAGTATATCAAATAAGCATTCACAAATGAACAATAAAATTTTGTCTCCATTTTTTAAAGCACAGCCTTTTACCTTGAGACCAATATACAACACTCTAGATGAAATAAATCAGCATTATTTACTTCAGCTGGATATAATATTGTTAATTGTTAAATGGCTAAAGAAAATGGGTATTTGTATGACAATATTTAGCTTAACTTACTCTCTGGTTACGTATATAATGAAACTAGAGATGAAAGAAAGAATGGAATAGTCATTATGAGCAAATAAAGCAGGTAAGAAAAGAAGGAAACGGGTCAGTTGTGGTGGCTCACACCTGTAATCCCAGCACTTTGGGAGGCCAAGGCAGGCAGATCACCTGAGGTCGGGAGTTTGAGACCAGCCTGGCCAATGTGGTGAAACCCCATCTCTACTAAAAATACAAAAATTAGCCAGGCCATGGTGGCATGCATCTATAATCTCAGCTACTCAGGAGGCTGAGGCAAGAGAATCACTTGAACCCAGAAGGCAGAGGTTGCAGTGAGCCAAAATTATGCCACTGCACTCTAGCCTGGGAGACAGAGCAAGATCCTTTTCAAAACAACAACAACAACAACAAAGAAAGAAAAGAGGGAAACATTACTGAGCATCTACTCTGCTACATGAACCAGTTCTTGGGTATCCTTCTCCCCATCTTAGAGATGAAGAAGCCAGACTCAGAGAGCCTGTGTCACTTATCCATGGTCACTGAACCAGTAAGTGATGGAGTCAGGTTCAGACACAGGTATGTGTGACTCCAAAACCTGTGAACCTCCAAGTGCACACAAAGAAGAATGAATCCACAGCCCTCAGTAGCCATATCATGACATTAAGCCACTGTGAACACAGCCCCTTGCTGGCTAGGGAAGAAACCCAACTATAAGAATATATTTCTAATTACTGACAAGATATGACATTTTAAAATTTAACTTAAAATTTTAGTTTTTCGTTGGTTTAGCCTACAGTTTATTTATAAGCTTCTGGAAGACATTAAAATAGACTTAAAAGAATGGAAAAACATTTCCTATTCTTGAATAAAATGACTCCACAGTTCTTCATAAATAAACTTATAAATTAATAAAATCCCAATGAAAAATATCAACAGACTATTTTATACTTGGGCATGTTGATACTAAAATTTCTGTGGAAAATCAAACATGCAAGATTATCCAAGAAAACACTGAAAAAGAAAAACTACAATGGCATACTAGCCTCAACAAGCATTAAACCATACTAAAAAGTGTCTGTAATTAAAACACTACAGGACTAGTACATGACTAGACAAACTGACCAGTGAATTAGAGTGTCCAGAAATAAATGCAAGTACATACTGAGACTTAGTATGTGATAAAGGTAGTATCTCAACTCACTGGGGGTAAAGATAGACTTCGTAATAAGTAGTATAGGTACTGCAAGGTAGCCATCAGAAAAAGATAAGATTAGCCCTATCTCATATCATATATGAGAATTAACCCCAAATGGATTTGGACTCTAAATGTCAATAAATGAGGCTATACAAGTTGCTATGGTTTGAATGTGTCCTCCCAAAGTTCATGTGTTGGAAACTTAATCCTTTATCCTCGTGAATGAATAAATGCTGGCTCTGCACTCATGAATAAATTAATGTCCCTGTCATGTGAGTAGGTTTGTTATCATGGCTTTGTTATAAAACCAAGCTTTCTTGGGCTTGCTTGCTGTGTCTCACCATGTGATGCTTCCTGCCATGTCCTGATGCAGAAGGAAGGAGACTTCCCAGCCTCTAGAACCATGAGCTAAATCAATCTCTATTCTTTATAAATTACCCAGTCTGTATATTGGATTATAGCAACAGAAAATGAATGAAGACAAAAGTACCACAGGAAACAAGGATAACTGTGGTATAGGGAAAAGCTTTCTAAATCAAGAACCAAAATGTAGAGGCAATAAAATATTGATAACTTGATCACATAAAACTAAACTTTTTTTCATGGTGTAAAAATTTTTAAACCACCATAAACAAGTGACAAACTCAGATAAAATATTAGGAAGATATATCCATAGACAAGAGGCCAATACTCCTAATATACAAAGAACCCTTGAGGAACAGTAGATAAAAGCCCAATAAACAGAAAATTCACAAAAAACAAGATATATAAATGGCCCTCAAACATGAGAAAATGTTTAAACTCACTCACAATTAAAGAAAAGCAAATTAAAGCAAGAGTGAGATACCACTTCTTGCTTGTCAGGCTGGCAAAAACTAAAAAGCAAGACAACACACTTTGTTGCTGAGACTTTGGGAAAATAGCCACTTTCAGATTGATAAACCCTTCTGAAGAGAAACGTAGCAATGTCTAACAAGTACTTGCCTTTAACTCAGCAATCTCAACTCTAAAAATCTACCTTGAAGATACACCTCCAACAATATAAAAATATGAAAGTACAAAGTTATTCATTGAAGCACTGTTTGTAATAGCAAAATATTGGAAATAATCTAAGTATCTTGGGTGGGCAGAATAATGGGCCCTCAAAGAAGCCCATGTCTAATCCTCAGAACCTGTGAATCTATCTCCTTACATGGCAAAAAAGGACTTTGTAGGTGTGACTAAGTTCAGGATTTTGAGATGGGAAGAGAAGAGTATCCTGTATTATCCAGTCCCAGTGTAATCACAAGGGTCCTAAAAGTGAAAGATGGAGGCAAGAGAGTCAGAATTAGAGAGAAATGAAGATGCCATGCTGCTAGCTTAAATATGGAGGAAGGGCCCATGAGCCAAGGAGTGCAGGCAGCCTCTAGAAACTAAAAAAAGGCAAGGAAAGAGGTTTTCTCCTAGACCCTCCAGAAGAAATGCAGCCCCCCTCACATCTTGATTTTTATCCATTGAGAACCATTTCAAACTTCTGGCCTTCAGAAATATAAGATAAAAAATTTTATGTTGTTTTAAATCACTAAGTTTGTGATAATCTGTTACAGCAATAGAAAACTAATACAGTGTAATACATTATTTGAATAAATTTTGATATAGCTACACAATAAAATTCTATGCAACCATTTTTTTAAACGATAAAGATCTCTGAATTGATTTGGAGTGGTTTCCAGGATATATTGTTAAATGAAAAATGCAAAGTAAACAAGGTATCAATGATATGCTACCCTTCGCACATAAGAGAAGGGGGCATAAGAAAATACACATGTAGCTATTCACTGTACCAAATCAATGTAGAAATGACAAACCAAAGATTTATCTTGGTTAAGAAATTAAACACCTATAGAGGAAGTGTGGTAACAGGGTATTATAAAGAGGAGGGGGAATGGGAATGGGTTAATAGGGAGAAAGAGGAAGAACATTTCTTGAAGTGTATCTTGTTTGTTTGTTTGTTTGTTTAAGACGGAGTCTCGCTCTGTCACCAGGATGGAGTGCAATGGCGCCATCTCGGCTCACTGCAACCTCCACTTCCTAGGTTCAAGCGATTCTGCTGCCTCAGCCTCCCCAAGTAGCTGGGATTACAGGCGCCCGCCACCACACCCAACTAACTTTCATATTTTTAGTAGAGACAGAGGTGTCACCATGTTGAGCCAGGCTGGTCTCAAAGCCCTGACTTCAGGTGATCTGCCTATCTTGGCCTCCCAAAGTGCTGGGATTACAGGCATGAGCTACCACGAATGTATCTTTTTATATAGCTTTGACTATTAGAACCATAGCAATGTTTCATATACTCCTCAGCCCTATAATTAATTAAAATCAACCAGATGTGGAGAGAATACAAAGTATAACAAATAAATCCAACTGCATTACAAGTCAATAAACTAACACTGAAGGAGCCAGGAAAAAGTAACCTTATTAACTTCTGAAAACAGTATTTTGACTGGATACTGTGAAGACAAAAAGAACATACAAATAATGTCCTCTAGTTATTGAATCTGTTTCTTACAGGAGTACATATGGGCAATTCTAAAACTATTTTATGTGTCTACTGGGATTGAAGTGAATATAGTGTAAAGTGTCTCAGTACCTGAGGAAAAACAACTTACAGATAAAGAAAAGGAAAGAGCTAGAATGAAATGTGTCACACTGGATTGGAATTAGAGGTGCCAATATGAACTTGTGGTTTAGAAAATATATACAGATAGGTAGATATAGAAATAAATACAGATGTGTGTCTATGCATGGGTTCATATACATACATGTCTTTGCTGAGAGAACCTAGGGACAATCGTTATAACAGTAAGCACAACCAGAGCCCAGGTCTTGATTTCCAAATATCATTCTCTGACAAAAGGAACCAGGACTCCATGAAGAAGTCAATAATTCCAGGCCTGGAGCAGGAACAATATAAGATGAGCCTGGCATATACTGTGATCACAGAAAAGAAGCAAGTACTCAAAAAAGGATGAGTTCTATTAAAATGATATAGAAAGCAAATGGAAGTTGGTCAAAGTCAAGGCTGAAACAATCTGAGCCACAAAATAAATAATGATGGCACTAGCTTATAACCCACAGAATAAAATGTCCATGAAAACATATTGATATAAATAATTGAATAAATAAACACACAAAGAAGGGACAGCTCTTCCAATTAACAAATACAGATGAAATGAAGTAAATAAAAAAAAATCAGTATTAGGCAAACCTCAGAGTAATAATTGTTGCATGTAAGATCCCACCAATGAAAGATGAAATCAGTGGGCAAAAGTTCAAGAAGAAGCAGGATATTAACAAAGTCGCAAAGTATTTCCTCAAAGATATTTATCAATTAGAAAGAAAAAATAGTAACTTTACAGTGTATATAAACTTGATGGATACAACCTTAACCAAGTGATCAAGGTTAACACCACTAGCAATAAGACATATCAACTTCATGTATCCTCTGATACAATGCAACAAGGAAGACACAAAAGCAGTTTATGGTTTAAGAAAACGAAGCGAAAACATTCACAATCTCAATCTAATTATGAGAAAATATTGAACAAACCCAAAGTAAGAAATTCTACTAAATAAATGACCAGTATTTCTCAAAAGTACTTATCATAAAAGCCAAGGAAAGAAAGAATAACTGTCACAGATGGGAGGAGATTGAGAAGACACCAATTAAATGTAATGCGAGATCTTGGGTTTGATCCTGGAACAGAAAAGGGACTTTAGGAGAAAAACTGGTGAAATGAAAAAAAAAAAAAAAAAAAAAAAATCAGTGGTTTAAATAGTATTGTACCAATATTAATCTCCCGGTTTTGATCACTGTACAATTATTTTGTAAATTGTTAATATTAGAGGAAGCTGGATAAAGGATATACTTGAACTCTCCATGTTTTGCACCTTTTCTGCAAATCTAAAATTATTTCAAAATTAAACATTTTTTAAAAATATGGATTCACTTCTATTCTGAATATCATGAGTTTATTCAAGTCTAATAATACTGCAGATCGTTTTCCTTAATACTCAACATTAAAGATATCTATGGGGGCTTTTTTCTCTCTCTAGAAATCCTCCTCCTCCTGCTGCCCTAAATTCTTCATCATCTTAAGGAACCAGGTAAAGTAGAAACAAGACACGTAGAAGTCTAAAGATTTTAATAGCAAGGTTACCTGAAATTCTTTTGAAATATGGTAGGGTGACTATGTGTCTATCTGTATACATATTATCAAAATGTATAAAGAGGCAAAAACAATTATTAAAGCTATAGGATCATTTTAAATCTTTTTGTACCTGAAACCCTGCATATAGTAGGCAACTGTAAATGCCTCACAGAATTAATAAATAATAAAGCAATCTACCCCCTTGCCCAAGCAATGAAGAACAAAAATTAACAAAAATTTGCTCTCTTCAGATTTATGAAAATAAAATTATAGCTTGGAGAAAAAAAAAAAAAAAAGCTTTCTGATGGTTACTAGATTCATTGGTCTCACTTAAGTTTGTGAACAAATCTAAAAACAGTGTGTCTGCCCTGGAGAAGTGTCTGTCCTGGACCCATTGTTTGCATGGAAGGGCTAGGCAGCCAAGGATCAGCTTGGTGGCTTGACCCTTCTTTGCCATTTATCTACCTTTGTAGAAAAGTGCCTGTGGCACTAATGACCTTTATTAACTGTTCTACTTTCACTTCTTACCATTTCTGGACATCAGAATATAGAAAATATTAAAAGTATTTTCATTAGCTCCCCTAAGTGACTGCAGACATATTAGTATCTGCCCCACATTTTAAGAGACTTGGTGGACATTTTTAGTAGGCTCTTTGAAAGTTAAATAATGCATAATAGTATTTGCATTTAGATATAGTCCTTCATACTACAACTAAGCTAACTTATTTCCACTCATTTCAGCTTTGAAAGAGAAAGACACAGCAGGTTGCCACTCAAACTTTGAAGATCAGTAAAGGTCAAGATGTACTTTTCAAAGGGGCTGTGTGGGCAGAACCTGGTGAGCAGTTTCTTTATCTGAGCCAGTTAAAGACTTAGTATGTGACCTCTAATCTTTACTGTACAGTGTCTAGCTTCTGTATGCTCATGAAGAATGGACCTCATCCCAAGACAGCTGGATATCCACATGCAAAAGAGTAAAGTTGGACCCTTACTACATACCATACATAGAAATTAACTCAAAATGGACCAAAGACCTAAATTTAAGAGCTACAACTAGAAAACTTTTAGAAAAAAAAACATAGGAGCAAATCCTTATGAAGTTGGATTTGGCAATAGTTTCTCTGATATGACACCAAGAACAACAAAAGAAAAATAAATTGGACTTCATAAAAATTGAAAATGTGTGTGTCAGGGGACACTGCCAAGAGGAAAAAAAAAAAAAAAAAAACACCACCTGCAAATGGGAGAAAATATTTACAAAACTTATATCCAATAAAAATCTAGTATCCATAATATGTAAAGTACTTTTTTTTCCTCATGATTTCTCAGTTTATTGCTCCCCTATTGGGCTTTCTGTTTAATAAACACGTAGGAGCTCTAATTACAAGTGAAGAAAATGAAGGTTCATGACAAAATACAACACATTGGAGACACTTGTTAAAATATTTTCTCAAAAAAAACAACAACAACAACTGTCCATTTTGACTTATTTTGTTTTGGTGCCATTCAAAATGTATAAAAAGCCTTAGCAACTAAATGAAGACTGGGTTTCAAGAAAAAAAAAAAAGTAAAGAAGTCAGTATTGCATGTCTTAACTGAATTTTTACATGGATTTGCAGGTTTAATTCTACTTGCATACATAGCATCTTTGTTTTAATCTAACATATTTAGAGAAGATCACGTTGTACGCACTTGTACAGTTTAACATCTAAGTAGAATATGTCGATCTCATAACATGATTTTAAAAAATCAGAAATTACAGTCCATTTAATACATGATTATGAGGATGCATACAATCATCTTCAAAGCTGTTGCCATCAATACTCAGAGCAATTCGCCTGGTATCTTGTTGAGACCTCACCTTCTGCCCTTGATGTCTGTCTTAGGGTAAATCAAGAGGCAAACCAGAGCCAGTGCTCAGCACCAAATGGTCATCTTCTCACTGGGATCTCATCACCAACATGCTCAGCCTCTAAGTTGGCACCCACAAGAGACTTCCCTGCAGCCCTCTCCAGCCACAAGATGTCACAGTGAAGCGCTTAGAAATGCAGGACATGTTATGGAGCACGATGCTGAGGAGGAAGATCAAGACCCAAGCCACCAAGATGACAGTACACACCCCCAACCAGATGGAGCTTTTCACCACGACCCGCCTATCCTGGTCCTCCTCTGCCGCCCCCTGGGGAGCCTTGCCTTGCAGAGGCTGCTGTCCAGCAGGGATGGTCACCACATTGACGGACTTCTGCGGGCTCCTGGGCAGCAGGCGGTAGCTCATGTGTCTGGGCAGCAGCGCATGCTCCTTGGAGATGGGCAGGGGCAGCATGTAGCACCCATTGCTGGGAAGTCTGATGAAAACCGGCGTGTGCTCGGAAGTGTGTGGAATGGTGATGACAGCCAGGACCTCAGGGTCGTCGAGGAGCTGTGACACGGAGAAGCGGGGGGGGGGGGGGGGGGGGGGGGCGGGGAGGGGCGGCTTGGTGACATCGCTGCACCAGGGTCATCACACGTCCTTCTGACTGGTCCTCATCTGCTGGAGGCACACTGAACAGCAGGTGTGCTTGCAATCCAGCAACTTGGGCCTTCGCTAGGGGCTGTAGTAATTAAAACAGATCTGACATTCTAGCAGAGTCCTGGGACAGCTTCTCCATGGTGGACCCTGAGCAGGAAGGGCAAGGCCAAGGGGAAGGGGAGGGAGCTGGTCTTCAGAGGCCGCCGCTCTGCATCTTTCCAGTGCAGGTCATGGGGAGCTCACAGGCATCAGCACTCACAGGTGTGTTCATTTTGTCAAAGGCCAGGGCGACCTCAGCGACAGGCACTCAGAGCCAGCAGCGGGGCACATCTTCTCTCAAAACACCCAGGAATACAAGGCCAGCAGCAATGGTAATTTTCAAAGACCATGGCTTCTGGAAACAGCGGTTCCCAAGGAAAACATTGCAGTATGATTATTTATCCTCCAAAGTGAATATGTCACTGAGTCCCTTTCACCCCATTCTGCGCGATGACATCAAGTGGAAATGGTACGCCTTTGGCAGGCAAGAGCCAGGAAGCACAACTGAGACTGAGCTTTCTTCAGCGGAAGTTTCTCCGTGGCGGGTTCAGGCGCTCCCTACAGAGGCTGCAGCGTCAGCATCGCGGGGTGGTCCTGGCGCGCCCGCCCAGCTGAGCCAGACACGCCCTAGGGCCAGCGGCCACCGCGAGCCACAAAAAGGACACACAAAAGACTAGAACTGACATTCCACCAAAGCAGATACACAAACGGCCATTAAGCCCATGAAAACATATTCAATGTTATTAGCCATTATGGAAATTCAATTCAAAACCAGAATGAGATATATTTCAAAATCACCAGATGACTAGAATTTGAAAAAAAAAAAAAAAAAAAAGAGAGAGAGAGAGAAAATAAGATTTGGTGAGGACATAAAAAATAGTAACCCTTACACTTTACAGTGGGAATGTAAAAAACTGCGGCCATGGTGGAAAACAGTTTGGTGGTTCCTCAATAAGTTAAGCATAAAATTACCATATGGCTCAGCAACTCCATTACTAGGTATATACCCAAAAGAATGGAGAACAACTGTTCAAACAACAACTGGTATAAGAATGTTCACAGCAGCACTAAACAACAGTCAAAACGTAGAAATAACCCAAATATCCACCAACAGATGACTAGGTAAACAAAATGTAGTATATCCATACAATGGATGATATTCAGCCATAAAAAGGAATGAGGTACTGATACATGTTACAACACGGATGAATCTTAGAAAGATTATATTAACTGGAGGAAGCCAGACACAAAAGACTATGTATTCTATGATTTCATTTATAGAAAATGCCCAAAATAGGCAAACCCATTGAGACAGAAAGCAGATTAGTGGTTGCAAAGGGCTGAGGAAGGACAGGAGGAATTTGAAGTGGCTGGTTAACAATTATAGGGTTTCCTTTTGGAGTGATGAAGTGTTACAGAATTAAATAGTGGTGACAGTTGCACAACATTGTACATGTACTAAATGTCACTGAATTGTGGTAGACTTTAAAATGGTGACGTTTATATGATATGTATTTTTTTCACAAGTGAAAAAAATGAACTTCGGAAGAATGACTTCAGGTGAGGAACATGGGGAGACTAAGGCAGCTAGTGGGTACAGGAGGTATGGGCAGAAATGAGTCCCAGAAGGACAAGCTAAAGACAGTGTGGATCCAGGAGTTAAGTCACGCATGTACCCCCACTCCCTCAGCGAACTGGTGTTGGCCATGCCGCCCCTTTATGCAAGACACTTCCAGGTTAAGTCCACTTACACTTCTAGGCTCTGGGCCAACTCCCACTCACTATCTGGTCTTTCTACCTACAAAAATTGTGCTGCTTTCTTCTCCTCCACCTACTCTACATTCTGGTTCCTTGTCACCAAAAGCCTCTCTGCAAAGCACACACTGCACTTTCTTCCTTTCCTCAGAACATAGGACCCTTCCTATTTGAAGATGTTAGCACAGTCTTCTCCTCAAAAACAAAGCAAGTGAAGAAGAAAAACAGACGGGAGGGCACAAGTATGACAGATATTGGGAGTTATAAGGATTTAAGCAACTTTTAAATGCACTCATAATAGTTGTTTGCTGCTTTAATTCTTATGTATTTGAGAAAGCACTTATTGAGCACACACTATATTTTATGTTGCAAAAACCAGCAGGTCACATCACTACTCCTCTCAAAACCCTTTAGTGGCTTCCCACGTCACTCAGAATACATTTCAAAACATTTGTCCTGGGTACAAGGCTTGAGCGACCTCTCACCTCATCTCTCTCCACTCTCCCGCATCCTTTCAGAGTTCTGCCATACCAGCCTCTTTACTGGTCTTCCAACTCACCACGAGTTCTCCCAGCTCAGTGCCTCTGCGTTCACTTTCCTTCTGCCTGAAACTCTTTCCCTGGCTATCTGCATGGCTCACTTTGTCATTTCCCTCAAGGCTCAGCTCAAAGGTCACCTTCTGAGGCTTGCACTAACTACTCTACCAAAAATGGGATTTCCCACTCACCCATCCACTGTCTCCCATCATCATCCCTTACTCTTTTTCCCCTCACAGAACTCATCACCACTAAGACGTCGTGGTTGTTGGTTTGTTGCATGTGTTCCCACTGGAGTGTAAGTTCCACAGGAGAAGGGTTTTGTTCACTGTTATGTCTCCCCATCTAAATACTGCCCAGTATAGAGCAGGGGCTCCTCCATAAATATTTGGTGAATGAATAAATGGCACATCTAATAAGAAAACTTTTGCTTTAATTACTGACTTTGCTGAGTGCTTACATGGGGCAGATGCTGTGTGCTAAATTCTTATATGTGGGACATCTCACTTAATCCTCAGAGTAACTCTACAAAGTATCATAACCCTTATTATTAAGCTATATACTCACATGTGGGAAATGAGACACAGGCAGGCTAAAGCAACGTGCCTACAATCAAGAATTAAGTGGGTCTTATCCAACGGACATAGGAATCAACTTGAAAGAGCTTCCATTAGCCAAAGACGGGATAACTTGAGCAAGAAGAATAATGACTACAACTGATTAAATAGTTTATAGTCACAATATACAAATAAACAAAAATTATTTGGTCTCCTTTGGAGATTTCTAGAGTGTCAATTCACTATTCTGAAATTGCTAAATAAAAGGACAGAATCAAGCATTTATTTTTGTTTCCTGTACAAACTACATTTCAGGATAACCAAGTAGGAAGAGAAAGTTCTTAATAAATTTCCAGACAACAAATGTCAAAGGAATGAGAGAATATTGTTAAACTGCCATTTTTTTCAAGCCCTAATGAAGTCACAGATGTGGGCAATGATCATGAGTGGATGGTAAGGCCAGTTGATCACAGGTTGATGGGGAACTTTATAATGGGCAGATCAGGTTGATATGACTAAAGGAAAGACAACCAGACCTAATGAGTTTTATGACGTGATGTATTAGAAAGTACACAGTGCCACCTAGAAAAGATTCTTGCTAAAAGAACTGAACCTGAGTCTCATCAAACCTCTAGGTTTACCACTTCATAGGAAGAATGAAGTATAGAAGAATATGTTAAAAAATACCATGAGGAGGCAATCAGCCAAATACAAACTGTAGGACGTTCCATAGAACAGATGAGCTGGTTTCTTCAACTAATAAATGTATGACAAGTAGGAAGGAAGGGATATTCTCACAAACTGAGAAAGACTTAGGAGTCATAATAATCAAGTATAGTATGAAAACTTTGCTTGGATCCCTATTTCAAACCCAACTGTAAAAGATACTTGTGAAGCAACTGAAATTAGGTTGCATATGATAGTAAGAAATTATTGCTAAGTTAGTTAAATATTGTTATATCCATATCTGTTACAGATTCATACAGAAATATTTACAGGTAAATTGAAATTTGCCTTAAAGTATATTCCAACAAAAAGGGGCAAAAAGGCAAAGGAAGATGGAATAGAAGAAACAAGATTACCAAAATGTTAGTTTTAAAGTTTTTTTTTTAAGTTTTCCTCTCCTCTACATGCACTTTAGCAAGTTAGATTTGCTGGTGGGTCTTAGTATTTCTTTCTAAATTGACGAGATTATATCTTCAGTTAATTTTTTTCAAAACACCTGACTTATTTTCTTAATATTTGCATGTTTAAAATTTTCTTTTTATCAGCATGCATGTATAATTTACCTAAAATTTTGGGGTTTTTCTCTCAAAATTCTGAAGATATGGCTCCATAGTCTTCTGGCACTTAGAAGACATTTGAAGCCAGACCAATTTTGGCTCACAAAACCCTCTAGAATTCTCAGTTCTTAACACATTATTCAAACTGTTTGTTGTCACTACCACACCACTACCCTGTTCAAGAGCTGAGTTCCTTGAAAGAGGGGATTGTGCTGTTTACCAAAGTATCTCTAGCTCCTAATTCAACTGGCATATGATAGACACTCCATAAAGTGTATTAAATGCGTAAGTGAATGTTGCAATGCCAAAGGGATACCTCCCAGTATGTGTCTGGAAGTGTGTTTCTTCTTATAATTATATTTGGAACATACTGTATCTTTTACCTGCATGGTAAGATTTCACAGAAAACTAAGGGAGTCTATATACATTCTTCCTTCATTTTATCCTTTTGTACACTCAGGTCTTTACAGACTTGTTTCTTCCCTTGTATTCTACTGATATGGTTCCTCCCAGGCACTGACCTTTTTTTAAAGGCCTTTGACTTCTCTGTAGCATTTGACACCGTTGAAAACACCTTCTTTTTTCTTGAAACACTCTATGAACAGACTGCCAGGCCCCAGGTACCTCAACAACAGCTCATTAAGAAATTCAGATGGGAAATTTCTTTTTTATTCTTTTTCTTTTTCTTGAGACAAGGTCTTTCTCTGTCACCCAGGTTGCAGTGTAGTGGCATAATCACAGCTCACTGCAACCTTGACCCCCCCAGGCTCAAGCAATCCTCCCACCTCAGACTCCCGAGTAGCTGGAACTATAGGCACACATCACATTGCCCAGCTAATGTATAATAATAATCTATAATACATATAAAATATATGTAATCTATGTTACACATATGATAAAATATATGTAATCTATGTTACACATATTATAAAATATATGTAATATATGTTGCATATATTACTATATATGTAACATGTAATATGTGTAATACATAATATATGTAGTATGTATGTAATTATACATGTAATATATGGTATATATATGTTATAATATATGTTATATATATTAGCTGGGCAATGTGATATGTGCCTATAGTATTATATGTAATATATATTATTATATATTATATATTTTATATGATATATACACACACACACACACACACACACACACACAGTGGGGGTAGAGAGAGAGAGAGAGAGAGAGAGAGAGAGAAGAGACGGGGTTTCGTCATGTTGCCCAGGCTGGTCCCAAACTCCTGGGCTTAAGCCATCTTCCTCCCAAGTAGCACGAGCCACCACGCTTGACTAATCTTTCTTCTTGTTTTGTAGAGATGGGGTTTCACTGCGTTGATCAGGATTATAGGCATGAGCTACCCCACCCAGCCTTTACATATTAATATTAAATAACTATATGTTTTGGTTTATATCTATGCCTCATTTTCTTAACACCAATGTCTAACAATAGACATAAAGGTCGAAGTCTAGATCTCATGTATTTTTTTAAAATCTTCAGTTTGTTGCTTGAACACAATAAACAACAAATAAACATCTGTTTACTATGCAACTAATCTTTACATTGATCATAACTGCTTTGCCTACATAAGCACTGTAGCATAGCATGGACCTATAGAATATGTTCTTCCCTTATTCTCAAAATGCTTTTCCAGCCACTCAGGTGATATAAAATTAGTTTAGGTGTGCCACCTAGTGGTATTTTAAGGAAGTATTTTAAAGGAGTGCTAGTTTACCACTCATCCACCATTCTAACCCAGGCTAGAAAGAAACTGAAGTTTGTTGATAATCTGAAAATACCATTATAATTAGTAGCATAAATCCTCTCCATCACAATTTGAAGCAAAGTCATTAGTTCAAAAAAAGAAAACCTTTTGATTTGAGGCCTTTTACAAATTTGATTAACCAGACTCCAGTGATTGATTTAATTTCATTTCCTGATTGGCTATTAATTGAAAACTTGCTTGGTTTCTATCTCCAATATAGATTATATTAAATCACTGACAATCACCAATTATAATTATGTGGCATCACAGAAAAAGAAGTGAAAAAATGCTTCTCATCCCAGACCATGCATTACAGTCACCTGGAGAGATTAAAATAACTTTGTGAAGGTCTGAGGTGGGACCCAAACATTCAAAAGGCCCTGGATGAATCAAATGTGCAGCCAGGATTGGGAGCCTGGCCAGTGGTATAAGAGATGGGGTTGAATCATGAGTGGTCTTTCCCCCACAAGAAAAAAAAACAGTAACACAAGATTATTGAGCTGTGATTTCTTTTTTAATCAAAAAATATAGAACTAAAGAAACTCCAGTAGGATAAGATTTTAGTTATTAGGCTTTACTTTAATAAATGTTTTGCTTTATTTCTTCTATTTATCCTTTTCGTGGAGGTGCCATTAGATTAAAAAATAGCCGAAAGCCTAAATCACAGGCTAAAGATGTCATTTGGACGTGGTATTTCAATCAGAATTTTTTTTAAAACTTCACCTTTGAGGACCCTAAAAAGAGATCATCTTCTAGCCCAGTAGTCAAGTCCATTCCATTTGCAGGGTCCTTTTCAACCCTAGAGACTTCTGGGACATGAGGTCAATTCTAGCCCAGCCTTAGCCATTTGGATTCACTCAACACATAGGGAGGAGCTTCAGGAACATTGTCACAACAGAATTCTTAAGTTTAGTGGGAGATTCGCTGGTGTTCATCTTATACTCCATAACTTACATTTGATATAAATATATTCTGTGGTATATATCAAATATTTCATACTCTTAAAAAAGGAAAGAACAGCTCTAAACCCTAGAATGATGCTAGAAGTTTAATTCCTTCAAGTAGGACACATTCAAGGAGCAACCTGATCTTCCAAAACTGCTGTAGATGACGATGTTTCTCTCTAGGCTGCCCCAAGTAGGATCAGAACTCAAGTATCTCTAGAGTTAGAACGCTGGTTCAACCATATTGGTCTATATTACCCTGTTCATCCTTTCTTAAAATTAAGAAATAAATAATAAAGTGTATTTTGATCAACAAGAAAAATCTAGTCACCTTAAGCAACACATGGGAGAATCAGTCCACCATGGGCCAAGTCTTCCTGAACCACCTTGTTGGGTAGGATGAGGTCACAGGCCCTGACTGCTCTTTAGCTGGGTCATTTCCCAGAGTTGCGTTTGCAGTAAACAACCTTGAGGGATGAGGTACCATCTCCTTCCAGTCAAAGAGCAGACTTGCTCATCACTCATGATGAAAGTGAGAGTCCACAAGCTCAATGTTCCTCAGCTATGTCACAAACCCAAAGCATCCATCCCAGTATCCAACGAGGCTCTCCTTCATCTCCTCTATGGGACTTGGAGTGTGTGCTGCTTTCTGTGCTATGAGTAATAAAGTCTTCTGTCAGCATAAATAACAGGCTAATTTATTACAGCAGTCCCCTCTTATCCATAGTTTCATTTTTCACAGTTTGAGTTACCCATGGTCAACCTCAGTCTGAAAATATTAAATGGAAAATTTCGGAAATAATTCATAATTTTTAAATTGTCCATCATTCTGAGTAATGTGATAAAATCTCCCACCATTCCAGCTGGGACATGAATCATTACCTTGTCTAGTGTAGCCAAGCTGTACACACTACCTGCCTGTTAGTCACCTAGTAGCCATCACAGCTATCAGATCAGCTGTCACATTATCACAGTGGCTAGTGTTCAGGTAACCCTTGTTTTACTTAACCATAGCCCCAAAGTGCAAGAGTAGTGATGCTGGCAATTTGGATATACCAAAGAGAAACAATAAAATGCTTCCTTTAAGTGAAAGAGTGAAAGTTCTCAATAAGAAAAAAAAAAAATCATATGCCAAGGTTATTAAGATCTACAGTACAATAAGGTATTTTGAGAAGGAGAGAACATACACAAAACTTTTATTATAGTATATTGTTATAATTATTCTATTTTTATTATTAATTATTGTTAATCTCTTACTATGGCTAATTTATAAATTAAACTTTATCACAAGTATGTATGTACTGGGAAAACCATAGTGTACATAGACTTCAGTAATATCCATGATTTCAGGTATCCACTGGGGATCTTGGACCATATCCCCCACAGATAAGGAGGACTACTGTTGTTTGCAAGTAGCATAAAATCTCAGACACTTTACATGCCCTGATAGTTTTGGTGGCAAACGTGAGATGCTCAGAGATATCTGACTTTCTGGAAAAGGAGGGACAAAGGCCCTGGTTGGCTGTATTATAGGACGTGAGAAAATTCCTGGAGATCTGGTAGTAAATGATCTTGCCTAGATGGTGATGAGGATGGGAAAGTGGAATAAGGGTTCCTCACTGTCCTATGTGTTAAATGTGGTTGAACAACATAAGGTAGGTTTGAAACAAGGTGTCCTAATGGTGCTTGGGCTGTGTCATGCTCCCTTCTGGGGTGGGAGAAGGGAGGATGTTATCATGACAATGGGGCAGTAAGTCCCATGCTCCAGCCAAAAAACAGGGCAACGTGGCTATGGCTGCTGAATCTAGGGGTCCCCAAAGCTGAAATAAATGGTGTCAGCAATGAGGGTAGGGAACTATGGGTAGACTAAAAGCATCAGAAACTTGTTTATTGAGCCCAGTGGCAGGTGGCCACTTGAAACTGAAAGTAAATACAAAGCCTTGCTTACTGGCACTGAGCTGCTGTCTCCCTCCAGTCCCCTATCCCTCCCCTGCCTCTCCTCCAACTTCTGCTGCTTTAGGGAAGTATGCTGGGGAACTTCAGGGAAGGGAGTGACTCGAACTTTTATGGCTCTGTTGGACTGGACACAGGTGCCAAAGTCTACTTGGTCTCAGGGAAGGCAAGTATGCTAAGCACTGGGGTAGCCCAGAGCTCCAAAGACTGCAAGGCTGTGCAGTGGCACCAGCAAAGGCTGAAATAATGATGGCTCAGAGTGGCAGTTCTCTCCAGAGGCCAGAGAACACAGGAGAGGAAGCAGCACCCATTCTGGAACAAGGAGCCAAAGGACAAAAAGCCCTTCCTGCCCCTTTCCCCTAGCTGAAGACAGCATAATCTCTTGAAACTATTACAACCACCCTTGAAGTAACTATGTTAAACTCTTTGGTCTCTCTTCTTTTATTGTTATTGTTTTGGTTTTTTGAGACAGGGTCTCGCTCTGTCACCCAGGCTGGAGTACAGTGGCATGACCACAGCTCACTGCAGCCTTGACCTTCCTGGGCTCAAGCAATCCTCACACCTCAGAGTCCTGTGTAGCTGGGACTGTAGTTGTGTAACACCATGACTGGCTAATTTTTTTAATTTTTTAAATGGAGATGGAGTCTCACTATGTTGCCCAGGGTGGTCTTGAATTCTTGGGCTCCAGCAATCTTCCTGCCTTGGTCTCCCAGTGTGCTAGGATTACAGGTGTGATTAGGCGTGAGTCATCATGCTTGGCCACATGTGTGTTGTGACGGGGGGGGGGGAAGTAACTGAATTCAACTGACAGAGTGTGAGCAAACTTCACAGTGAGTAAAAAACATTAAAGGGACCTTTAGCCAATTCAAGATACTGGGATGTGTGTCAACATTCTCCCTCCCCACTACATACATATGTACAATGACATTGATGTATTATGTGCTTGTATTATAAAACTCACAGTAACCAAAACAGACTCCCCAGTCAGGGATTCCCAGACCCCTTCCAGGTGGTCTAATAGAAACAGAGAATCCCAGGGAGAAAAAGAAAATCACTATCAAGCTCGAGAGGCCACTGCCCAATACAGCAGCACCACCTGCTGGGCACAGGCACCAAATACATCCTATATTAGTTTGCTGGTGCTGCCATAACAAAGGACCACAAACTGGATGGCTTAAGCAACAGAAATATATTGTCTCTGTTCTGAAGGGGAAAAATCTAAAGTCAAGGTGTCTGCAAAGTTTGTTCCTTACTAAGGCTGTGAGAGAAGCATCTGTTCCAGGCCCCTTCCTTGGCTTGTAAACAGCTGTCTTCATATTCACATTGTATGCTCCCGGTATGAATAGTCCAGTATGAATTGTATGGTCTTGTGTCCAAATTTCTTCTTCTCATAAAGCCATCAGTCACACTGAATTAGGGCCCATTCTAACCACCTCATTTTAACTTGATTACCTCTGTAAAGACCCTATCTCCAAACAAGATCACATTCTGAAGTACTAGAGGTTAAGGCTTCAACATATGAATTTGGAGAAGGAGGACACATTTCAACCCATAACACACCCCTTTCAAAAATGGGAAGCAATCGTTGGTCTGCTGCTGAGCTCTTCTTAAAAATGAACTCTTTACCCACGGAGGCTTATAACTCCCAGGTCTGACATCTCCATTTGGGGTGGTCAACCAGGACACAACAACTACGAGGAAAGTAGTTCCAACCCTCTCCCCCTGCCACAACCCACCCCTTGCTCATGGCCCACTGTAAAAGCAGTAGATTCCCTAACCTCAACGCTGCTCAACTGTGACACAAATCCACTGAGTGCACAGCACTCATTTCGCCCATGCCCATCTTGGTCACCTCGGTGAGTTTTGGAGGACATGGGGAATTAACACCACCACGCTCGTGCTGCTTGCTGTGCTGTGAGTAAAAAAGTCCTCTGATTCTGATGTCGGTGTCTCCAGTCTTCTGTAATAGGCTAACTTGTTAGCTTGCAAGTAAGGTAAAATCGACCCTTCACAGACCCTGACTTCACGGGGACCAACATATGAGTAAAAACCCTGTAGTTTCCAAAGGTCTTTGACAAGGACATGCTAAACATTGGACACCTGGCTGATTTGTAAACCTAATACTTGGTTTCCCCTTGGTCACTGCTCTGTTACAATAATTCAGTTGTCCATTCTTTCAGTTGCATAATCCAGGATAATCTCCCCATCTCAAACATCATCTTTGGGGGCAGGGAGCATTATTCTACGTACCACATACTCTAAGCAGTTATCTCTTCCTACAGAATGGAAATTTTTACACAAATTTATCTGGATTGGAGATTTAAATTAGCCCATTCACCAAATAATTAGTAATCCATTTTATCTTGGTTTTGAGGATGCAGCCCCAAGAACATTTTATTTTGGGGGGTCAAAGGGAATGTAGGGCTGGAGCACATGTGGTAGAAACTTTAAACATTATAACAACAAAATAGCTTATTTTAAAACATACCTGAAGTCGAGCACTCATAAGCATGAACTCCTTTTGATTTTTCATGCTTTCATTCATAGATTTTGAAAATATAAACCCCATTTTGACCTAAAATGTAAAAAAAGCAAGGAGACTTATAATAATATACTACATGCATTCTTGTATGCTCCACTTTGAGTTACATTGGGCTTATAACAAAGTAAAAAAAAAAGTAAACTTTCTGACCTAGGAACATAGTGTGGATTCTAGTCCTTGCTCCTAACTAGCTGTCTCACCTCAGGCATACTTAACAATTCTGGCCATCATTTTACTCACCTAACACCAACTGATTGAACTAGATAATTTCCAAAATCTTATCCCTACACTATAAGTATATGGCTGTTTCCTGATTTTTCTTCCCACCATAAATCTTGAAGACCTGAATTCTTGAAGAACAAAACAACTCTTTTTTTGTGAGGGGCAGGGTGGATACCATCCATCTTCTTACCTCTGTACAATTAGGCAACAGAACCTTTGCATCTGAGGAGGGGTGATTAAGAAGATGCCTTGTGCATCTTCAGAACATATTTCTTTGTGCTCTTGCATTTGCATTTTAAGAAGATTGAGCTGTCTCAAGGTCAGATCAGTTATTCTTCCTGTCATCCCACCACAATCCCTGTCCCTCTCCTACATGCCCCTTATTTCCATCCACCCACTGCTGACTGTCTTAGCCATCCTCCTCCAGCTTCACTCTCATTCTCTCCAAGATACTATGTACTAAAGTTCTCAAAAATGGAAAAACATACGGACATTTAAATGTCCTGGAAAATGTACGTTTTAGATGAATGCACAGTAGTGTCTATCTTACATAAGTTTTTAAGTGGGCTGTCAACTCTACACGGGACAGAACTCCAATTCTTGTTCTTAATCCAACTGGGTGGTGGGTACAGAAGACCTTGAGTTAGTTGGTTGCGTTTCAGAATATTGCAAAACTCAGGGGAAAGTTACAACTGCTCTACCCTTCTCAACAATGTTGCTGATACCTTTTCTCTTTAACAGGCTGTTGAGTAGGGTTGTGAACCTCAGGTGAGAATGGCCAGTCTTAATTCATTATAGCCAGGATTCACAAGTATTCTGTGGGAAGCCCTGCTAATGGGGTTCCAGGTGAGTGGGAACTGCAAGCAAGACTTCAGTGACTTCCTTGTATTCTGGCCAAGGATGCACCCTGGAGTTTCAGGGCTGTGTGCCAGAGTTAGCTTCAAAGCTGAGCACAGGATACCAAACCACTTACCAGGATGAAGAGGCACAATGCTGAACAGGCCTGAGGTGGTGAGATTTCCCTCCCCCTCTGCCACTGTGCCACTCCAGCACCCTGTGACCAGAGTTAGAGGCCACTCACTGACAGCAGGGCGATTTGGCAGTTCTTTCCTTTCTCCAAACGCTAACAGTCCCATGTGACTCATCTCTAACAGCAGACCAGAACCTGCCTGAGGTTAGGAGCGAGATATTATCCATCTTGACAGTCTCCATCGTGTCTGCTTCCCCTAAATGTTTGCACAAAGCATGAGAGATAAAAGAAAAACTGTGGCTCAGGCCACTTGCCATTACTTATTTTTCTTCTGAACATAGGAGTGGATGACTAAATTTTTACACCTGCTGCAAACATTTATTTAAAAAAACAGCTGTACTCTAGTACTATTCCTCCACATACCCTGTATATCACAGAACTGTGTCCTTTAAAGTGCTCCTGTTTGTAAGGGGTTAGGATCTCCCCTGAAAAGAGAGAGAGTCCTCATGTCAATCATCTGGGAAAGAAACACTGTCTAGGAAGTTAGTATTTAGACTTACCACTTTCTGGGCTTTGCTCTCTTGGGTCTGGACTTGTAGTCAGGGTCAGGACGCTCCCAGGTAGAAGGGTTAAAGGTGGAAGCCAAGCAGGAAGAAGAGCTTCCTTATGGGAACCACACCTGAGAATAAATGCACCACACCTTGTAAATTTCACCCTGGAGTTCAGAATTTTCAACATCCTCTCCTTTCCCAACTTCCCCATTCCTGACAAAGTCATTTCCCAAAGTCTGGGAATATTCCCTAGGGTGTCCAGAACACTTTCAGCTATCTCCTTTTGCTCACAAAATATATATCAGAAAATAAGCAAAAGTTGACCTTGCAATACAGATAACTTTGATTTCACTCACTTGTATAACGCAAGTCTTTTAAAAACTAACACTTTTTACCATGGGTAAAAAATGTCTTGTTACTTATACAATTTTAAATATCACTGTGTCTCAGAGAGATGTTTTGCAGAGAATGCCGATTTCAATCCCTCTGCCTTCATTTTCCCTCTGATTCCTACTCACATCTTGGAAGGGGTCTTTAATGCTTCAGCCCTGCCTCTCAGGTGAACTATAGATTACTATGAGAAGGTGTATTTTGGGGGAGAAGTGAGGGCTGCAAGTTCCAGACAGCCTTTCTTCCAGTCACCCGTGAGTACCTTTATTTGATTTTACTTGGGAGGACAAAAAGGATTAACTGCATGAATTCTGTCATCGGGATTACTGCGCTGACTTATTTCCTGATCAGATGACACGTTGCCTGAATGTGTGACTGATCGTCTCACCACAATCATTTTCAATAAATATTTGCATTCCATTCAAACTAAGCCACATCCCCCTGCAAATTCCAGCCCAGAGCCCACAGCTTCCGGAGGTTTTCTGTAATTAACACCGCCCTCGCTCCCTGAGGCCAATTACTGTAATTTAGGTATTCCCCGCAATGGTGTGCTGATTTCTGTTGACACCACTCTGCCTGTTTTTCTCAACTCTATTTTAAAGCTACGGAGAGATCCGGAGTCCACGCCAGGCGACAAGAACGCGCCCTAATGGAACGAGGTTGGCAATACCTATCATCACCAGGGGCAGTGCGAGAGCCAAGGGCAGGCGCTCACGAGGAAAGGGCGCCCAGCGCGGCCTGGCAAGCTCGGAGCCCAGGAGATCGCGCTGACTGACATGGCCGGACTGACCCTTCTCCCCACCCGCCTGCGGCGGTGTTCACTCACTGGGCGGCGCTGGTTCCGGGACCAGGCGACCGGTGCAGAGGCCTCCAGGCCCGGGCTCCTTTAGCCCGCGGCAGGGAGCGGGCCTCGCTCCGCCCAGCGTCGGGATTGGCGCGGAGCCACAGTAGATGACGCGCCTCAGCCAAATTCGCGCAGCCCTCGGCTTCTTTAAAGGGCCAGCACGTCCGCCAGAAGCAGGGTGTGTCCTTCCGGGCCAGGCTCAGTGTTACCGGAGGTGGGAGGGGAAGGTCAAAAGAGGCAAATTCAAAACCGCGGCGACTCAGCTGCCAGATTTTTGAGATAAGGCAGAGGAAGCGGAGTGGAATTCTCAATTAAAGGCCTCTGTCCCCTCATCTGTTAAACTGCCACTCTTAAAGAGGCATAAAGATTAGACAGAAACGAAAAAGAACAGAATTGACCGAAATTACCCATTCTCTTTTGAACAGAGCCGTCTTTCTCCCCTGCTGCTCTGAGAGATGTCAATCTTGTCTCAGCCTCACCAGCAATTTCCATCTTGAATAAGCCAAGTCTCCCAGCCTGAGAGAATACTTGAATCATTGGCACTCTGTTCTTTGCTACCAAATGGCTTGGAAAAATAGCACGAACGTCACCAGTCTCTGGCCTTCAGGAAAGTCCCCGCTGACCACCACAGCGGTGGGAAGGCGTCTAACTTCCTCCAGGCTCAGCGTGTGAGTGAACACCGCCCTGACCTCCTGGGCGCGTCTTGCTGCTCTCAACAGCAGCCCTCAGGATTCTGGAGCCTGGGTCCCACATTCCGGATACCATTTGTTGAATGGCTGGATGGGGAAATTACAACAGCACCCTCATTTCCAGTCGTGGGAATGGGCGGGTTACCAGGAGGTTTGACACTCTTTAAGGGAGATTAACAACTGATGCAAGAAGTAGGGAATCGTGTTTGAGTGCACAGACTAACATAAACACACTTACCTTCAATTTCTAGCTCTGCCACTGTCACTCTGTGACTTTATTACCTCTGCAATAGGACTAAAGCCATCTAATTTATTGGATTGTGAGGACTAAAGATAATATATGTAGGCACTTAGCACAGTGTCTGGCACATAGTTCGCCTTCAATAAACAGTAGTAACCAGTAACAGCGGGGAGCTGTTACTAACTCTAGGGCTGAGGGGAAGGGGGAAGGAAGCAGTTACTGAAATCAGGCGAGAGTGGTAGCTGTGGCTGTAGGAGAGAGTAACCAACTGGAACTGTGTTGTTCAGTAAGGGAAAGCCAGCAATGCCAACTTTTCACCAAGTAAGGTGAGATTCTATAGTTGTAGCCAATGCTGACACGTCACCCAAAGCAGGGACAGAGTGGAGAAGACCCATCTCTCTGTTCTCACAGCTCTGATATCCAGCTGGGGTCTTCCATTGGCTGATCCACCAGAAAACCAGAAGACAATGGAGCTAGGTCTGTGTAGTCTGTAGAGGTCAGCCTCCTAGGCACAATGCCTGGAGGGATAAATAGAAAATATCCAGCACACCATTTCTACAACCTTGGGTTTATTGTGTTTGGAAGCCTAGATCCAAAGAAAGGAATGGTTCCACTAGAAGACCCAGTCACTGAATTGAATTGAATTTCAATTCACTGATTGGAAAGCTGAAACTGCCCTCTGGTCATTTTGATTCCTCACAGCAATAGAATGGTATGATTGATCCCAATTACCAAAAGGAAATTGGGTTACATCTATATATTGAGGGCAAGAAGAACTATGCGTGACATCTGGAGATTCACTGGGCATTTCTTAATACTGCCATGTGCCATAATAATGATTATCAGATAACTGAAGTAATGCAGAAATTTCAGATCATGCAGAAATTAAATTGTTGAAGCATACCAGATAAAAAATCCTGATCTACCTAGGTGTTGGCATAGGGCAGGGGAAATGTAAGTAAATGCGTAGGAAGCTATGATTATTAATTTTAGCCTTGCAACAAGTTCTAGAGGCAGGAATTATAGTAGCTCTCCATCTAAAATGTTAATTACTTCTTCCCTGACCCTCTTTTCCTATTACCCTGCATAAAGAGTACAATTTAGTTTCTAGATGAGAATGTACGTGAACTGACATCCCCTCAAGGCTGATGGGGCTTGTTAAAGAAAATCAAAGCTGGACCATAGTTGTAGCAGTAAAAATAGATTTTTATTCAGCAACTTTTGAAATAGGGGGAAAGAGGCCTTGGTAAAGAACTGGGCTCAATTCTGAATACAGTAAGGATAAGTGGGGATTTATAGCCGAGAAGCAGGTTGTGTGGATGGCAGTGCGGTCTGTGGATGGAAAATTACTAAGAAGAGACATCAAGGGTAGGGGAAATCCTTGCTAAACTAACCTAACAGGATTCTTGCTGAAGGCAGGCCAGGGTATCAGACATCACCTGGGGGCTGGTGGGGGTAAGGAATTTGATCAGATATAGAGGGTGGTCAAATATTCAGGGTGGGAAGATCCTCTCTAAACTGACTTAGCAGGATTCTTGCTAACACTGACTCTGCAAGGATGAACACTGCAGCCCAATGTCAAGATCTAATCAAGGAGATAGCTTAGAGGAGCCTGACGAAAGTTTGTTCGAGGAGAAATCTTGTCACACTCTGTTATTCTCATATGTAAGGGATGAGCTTCTCTTCGTCTGAGCAAAGGAAAATTATAAATTCTGGGTGACAAAACAAAGACTGTCTAGGTTTTCTGTTTGCCTTCCATCATATTCATTCTCCTTGCTTCCCTGCCCTGTTCTATACCCGAAAGCTGACCTCTTTGGACGGCACCACCTGGGCTCTCCTCAGCTGGTTTCCATTTGGGTTTGGATAGCGGGAGGCATTCAGGGAGATGGGAGGCAGGAGGAAAAAGACATCAGGGTGTATTTTCTCTGTTCTTTCTCTAGGGCTAAGTATCTGGTGGTGGTTGTGTTTCTTCACAACTGCAGCTCTTGGCAAGTGGTCCCTTCTCCATGGCTCCAGCTCCATGGGCTCTGGAAACACTTTTCTCCCTTACTATGTAGCTTAGAGAGAGCGCAGCCTTCCTGCTGTTGCTAGACTCTGGATGCCTCAACTGGATGGTTCTCTTAACTTAGCCATACTCCTTTAAGTAGTGTCTTCACTAATATCTCTTTAATCAAACCAACTGAGTAAAATTCTGATTCCTGATGGATACACCTTAAACTGAACACACACATTATAAACATTCTTGTATGTATGATGTTGTTCATAATTTTAAAACATAAATGAAAAAAGTGACCATAGAAAAATATGCCCAGGAAATTGAAAAAAAGTCTTGGTATAGATATTGGACACATTTTATAAAATGTGGAGTAAAAGGGTTAAAGGAAATTTATTTCAGAATCAAATGGCATATAACTTTAACTGGTATGTGAATTATTTTCAGTTGTATGAATTTGTGAATATGTATGTGTATATTTTTACACATATATGTTTTATATCATCTGGCCTTATAGAATAAGGATTTTTGTGTTGCTATGTTGCTTTCGTATTTACCATTTTTAACAGCTAAAGGATTTTCAATAAGTGTGTATACAACACCTTCCATTGCTGGATATTTCTCAGTATATTTATGTATGTACACATATATGTGTATACATATGTATACATGTGTGTATATGTATATTTACATGTGTGTATACATACACATGTATGTGTGTATACATATGTGTGTATACATACACATGTATGTGTGTATACATATGTGTGTATACATACACATGTATGTGTGTATACATGTGTGTATACATATATACATATGTATGTGTATGTATACATGCATGTGTGTATGCGTATATATGCATACATGTGTATATGTATATATGTATATGTGTGTATATATATACATATACATATATACACACATATATGTATGTATACATTGAGTTAAGTAGTATAAATATTTTAGAGAAAATTGATATAAAATCCTCAACTCATTTGATGCTCCCTATCCCAGGACAGTAAAATTGCTCACTATTTCCTTGGACCTCCATAAAGAAGCAGTTTTTCCAAAAATAAAGTGTTTGGAACTTTCAGATGTGCCTAGCGATATCTCCTTTTAACAGAGATGCTTTCACAAGGATTTGAATTTCCCCATTGATCTGGGAACCAGGTTTAGCCAAGAACTTCAGCCTGTGAAGGGCTGCAAATAGTTGCACAGTGTGGGGCTGAGGCTAGAACCTCCTTAATATTAAACCATTCTGGGATGGTGCTTCCCAAATTCTGGATTTTAACCTTCAATCCTGGGGCACCTCTGCAACTTAGGTATGACCTGGACACAAGCTTTGTATAAGTCTTCTTTGGACTTCATCCATTCCTCAACAGTGACACCACGTGGCAGTGTAATATAATGACATCAGTGGACTCAGATCCTGTTCTCTCCCTACCTAGAGATTTTTAAAATTGAGATATATAATTCACAACCATAAAATGTACCACCTTAAAATGTACAATTTAATGGTTTTTAATATATTCAAAAAGGTGTACAACCATCACCACTATCTAATTCCATAACATTTTCTTCTCCCTAGAAAGAAACCTTGTAACCATTAGCAGCCACTCCCCATTCTCCCCATACCCCCAGTGTCTGCGGACCCCTAACCTAATTTCTGTTTTTATAGATTTGCCTATTCTGGACATTTTATATAAATGGAAGCCTACAATGTATGGCCTTTTGTGTCTGGCTCCTTTTACTTAGCACGATCAAGTTTCATCCAAGTTGTAGCATGTACCAGAACTTGATTTCTTTTTATGTCTGATTAATATTCCAACATATGGATATACCACATTTAGTTTATCCATTCAAAATTGTGGGGCATTTGGATTGTTCCCACTTTTTTGCTATTATAAATAATGCTGCTAAGTTTTTGTATGAACGTATGTTTTCAATTCTTTTAGGTATATATGTAGAAGTGGAATTGGTGGGTCATATGGTAACTCTGCATTTAACTTTTTGGGGTTGAACAAATACACCGTGCCAGCAGTGAATAAGGATGCTAATTTCACTACACCCTTGCACAATAGTTAAGAGCATAAACACTGGAGCCAGATGTCTGGGTTTGAATCCCAGCTGTGCTATCTCCTAGCTGTGTCCTTTAGACAAGTTACTAAAGCTATGCGCCTCAGTGTCCACATCTCTAAAATAGAGACAATAATAGTACCTTCCTTATAGGATTGTTGTAAGATTTAAATGAGCTAATATATGTAATCACAAAAATAGGGTCTGACATTTTTTAAATGGTATATGTTTCACTATTGCTGCTATTTTAATCTTTATTATAATTTTTTTGTGTTTTGTTAATTTGATAGTTTTAAAAGGTAATGATACAGTTTATTGATGTTTGTTATGAAAAGGAGTAATTGGAAAAGATAAAAATGTAAGGGGTAATAAAGTCAAGGAAGCTTTTTTGAGCTGAAAATGATTATATTTCAGAGTGTAACCTGAATAAAACTGAGGCTTCACATGGCTCAGTCCAAGCATGTAATAGCATTCTAAGAAAACATAAACTGAATGAAAACATAAACTTTGAAGCATGAAGAATAATGAGGGTCTTCACCTTACGCTTTCTTAAGGAGTCCCCGCAAATGTTTCACACAGCATATTGAACAAGAAACTCCTAAAATGTTCTCTAGATATTTCTCTCTTTCCTATTTTTTTCCACTCATAGTAGCCCCTTACATCTATCCTCCTTCTCAACTGTCTCAACTTCTCACTGAGGTCACTACAGCACTATAATAAGCCCCTGTTAACTTCCTTCTCTTGAAACCCATGCAGCTAACATGACCCTATTCTCAGTCTGTGAATCTCAGCCTCCTGCAATACTGTGAAATTCAACTTGGTCTCCTACTCTGAATGTGTATAAAAATAACAGAGAACAGTTCCTGAACTCTGCTATTGTGTTGATCCATAACTCTGTTATGAGTAAAATGATCTACCTTATTATATGTGGTATTATAATATATATTTAGTTTCTGTCCCCATTTTCCAGCACACAGCTCCTGAAAGCCTTGCAACTTCCTGAGTGATAGGTGTGCTGGGTATCTTTTGTTCTAGGGGATCTTCGACTCCAGTTCTTGATACAGAGCTCCTGATCCCTTGGAATTTCCTTAGTGATAGGAGCATCTTTTGTTCTCCTGAAGTAACTCTTGGTGGGCTTCTGGATGGGAGCTGGTCACAAGAATGACCAAGCCATGATTAGAAGCTTGGAACTTTCAGCCCCTACCCCATCCTGTGAAAAGGGAAGAGGGGCCGAAGATTGAGTTAACAATTGCTGATGTGTACATGATGAAGTCCCCATAAAAATCCCTAAACGAGGGGGTTTGGAGAGCTTCTGGAGGTGCTAAATATGGAGGTGCTTGGAGGGTGGCCTATCCAAAGAGGCCATGGAAGCTCTGCACCCCATCCTCCATACTTTGTTCTATGTGCCTCTTCATCTGGCTATTCATCTGTATCCCTTGTAATATCTTTTATATTAATTGATATAATAAACTGGTAAATGTAAGTTAACTGTTTCCCTATGTTCTGTGAGCTGCTCTAGGAAATTAATCAGACCCAAGGAGGGGGTCATGGGGACCCACAATTTAAAGCCAGTCAGTCAAAAGTTCCAGAGGCCTAGACTTTCTATTGGCATCTGAAGTTGGGGCAGCCTCGTGGGACTGAGCCCTTAACCTGTGAGATTTAACTTTAACTTCCTATAGATCATCTCAGAATTGAACTGAATTATAGGACACTCAGCTGGTGTCCACTGGAGAACTGCTTGTTGTGTAGGGAAAAACCCTACACATTTTGGTAACTAGAAATGTTCTGTGCTGAGTTGAGTGTAAGAGTAGGAAAAACAGTTTGTTTTTTCCTGTCCCATTATATATTCCCCCTTCTTTGCAGTTCTTCACAAGAGAGACATAGTATCTCTTTGTGTCACTCAGGGACACACACACACAAAAAAACCTGGACGTCAGTCTTCTTTCTTTTCTCCTCCTTCTATGGTTAGCATCCCTAGATGTGCTGGATAGCTTGGCCTAGTGGTGTTGATCAAAGTTCTTCCAAACAAACCTGATAACAGGTAACACATGTGTCAATGTTAGAATGTATTCTTTCCCATGTCAAGTCTCCATCTTCCTCTTGCCATCCAATAACATATGAAAAAGGAAGAGTGAACTGTGTTAAAATGTTTGTAGTCACAGAAGGCATTAATTACCCTTTTAACAAAAACCAAGTACATGAAGGTTATTGCTATTGCCATAGCTATTGGATTGTGGGAAATACAGGGTGAAGGATACCCAGTGATTTTGCTTGAGACCAACTTTTCTACACTGGAAGTAAAATAAGTCCACCTTTTCCAATCCAAACTTAAGTTAGCCCTTACTGGGTTTGGAGAGACTGCTCATCTCTAGCCCCTGGAACCCTGCCTTGGGAGAGTTGGACTTCATGGAGTAGAAGTATGTCTACATTGTTTCTGACTCCCCAGGAATGTCATTATTCGGTCTTACTCTGAAAATGCTGCCACATCCCTCTTTTGCTTTGTCAGCTCTGATTAGCACGCAATCAGCAAGAATTTCTGGGTTGGCAGCCTTTACTTGGAGTTGTGAAATGTCTATAACTCTAGTCTGTAATTCACACATTTCTGTTTGGCTTGTTCATACACAGGCATGAATTAAACCTATGCTTTTCCATTTCTCTCCACCCTGTCATATTCTGTAAGGAGGTAAAACAGTTCATCTCCAAACAGAGTTCACACACTCACCTAAGTGCTGATGCCTCACCTGATGGCATTTCTCAACCTCTGAGGCTTTCCTTCTTTGTACTTGGTCAAAAGAATGCTTTAACCATAACCCACAGCCCTTCTTGTGAATTTCTCCAAAATAACTGGAGCCTGGTTAATAGCAAACCTCAGGAGCATGACTTTGAAACACTGTCAACATACTGCCACCAATTTCTCCATTTCCAGAAAAGACTGTAATTTTTTCTTTAGAAATCATGACTTTCTTGATTGGTTTAGACTGGTTTCCAGTAGTTCATTTACCAGGAAAGTTTCTGTTTGGTTTTTAGACTTCCTTAATTTAGAGAATGCACATAATATTGAAACTGGCTATAGTATCCTACTTTGGAAAAGCATATTAAATACTTACAAGTATATATGTCATGTATATAAATATATACAAATATATATGTAATGTATATAAATATATACAAATATGTGTGTGTGTATCTTCTTTGATTTCCTTTTATCCATTACTACTACTATCCCTCAATAAGTCCTATTAGTTCTACTTCCAAATTTTATTTTGAACATGGTCTACAGAAACAGCTCCTAAAGATTTTCCAGTCTCCATGAATGTAAGGCCCCTCTACATTCCATCCTTCATACTACAGCTAGAGTGGTATTTTTCGAACATTCATCAGGCAACTACCCTGCTCTAAATCATCCGGTGGTTTTTCATTGCAAGTAGAATCCAACCTCTCCCCTTAGTCCTCAAGGCTTTTCATGATATGATTTGACCCACCATCCCTCTTCCTCACTGCCTACCCACAATTTTCTTCTTTTCGTCCTTAGAACTTGCCAAGCTTGTTCCACCTTTATAGTCTTTGTACCTGTCTCTTCCCCCGGCCAAATATGCTCTTTTGGCAGATCTTTCCATGGTTATCTTCATGATTCATTTCTCAGATATCACCTCTTATACGTTTCCTGACCACTGTAACTACAGGAACCTCACACCTGTGTACTTTACCATATTGCTCTGACTTGTTTTCTTTTTTCTCTTATAGGACTTTTCAGTATCTGCAATTTTTATTGATTAGTTTCTGTTTGGAACATATCTCTCTCAGAACAGAAAGATCTTGCTGTGCTTTCAAGGAAATGGTGGGGAAAGAAAAAAAACTACTTCTCATTCTTTTATGATGAGCCTACAAAAATAAATGGGTTAATTGGGTTCTTGATCCAGTTCACCTTAAGTAACCAAAGGAAATGATTCACAAGGTGACTATTTCCTTTGTGTGACACTCACTTATGTTATTAGTTCTAGGACATTAAATCAAGAAATATTTTCCAGGATCCCCTGAAAGAGTATCTCTCAATTGTAAACTTTACCTTTTATTGGCATTCTGTTGATTTAATGAGATTCTCTGGAATTAAAATATTTACCACAGAGTGTTCCCCAACTCACACAGCATTTATCCAGGCCATAACTACTTATGTCTGGGTTTATGAACTCATTATGGGTAGCGGAAATTGTTGGAGGCCTCATCTTTGTTTTAAAGTACCTGTGGCACAGGATCCGCCCATTGAAGGCAAGAGCTCTTCACCTGCCCAGCTCTTCCCCAGCTCAGGATAGGAAGGAGAGAGACACAGTGTGAGTGAGAGAAGCATCTGATTGTGGGTGTCAGATGAGGACAGCTGCTACTCTCTGGTCTCCCATACATGTTAATTACCCCTGTCATTTAAACCATTGTTTTGTGTAACAAGAACAAAGTATTCTATTGCACAAAGTCTGTTTGACATGAGACACTTATAGCATGTGAGTCTATGACAAGGGTAGGGGCAACAAACGTGAGGGGCTAGATGAGAACAGAGGAAGAGAAATGAGCATTGCATAGGGCAGTGGTTTACAACCCTACACGATCAAAAATAGAACCTGGAGACAAATCTGGATATTGTCTTTATACATAATAAAATACATTTTAAAATATTCAATGCAAACAAAGCAGTTTGTCCGTGTCTTTTGTTTTGAGTCTCTTTAGTATATGCTGCTTTTGAAGATCAAGAACATTTACTGAAAATTGCTCCTTCACCAGGAATTTGCTTACATCTCTTCAGGTCCACTTGTAAGACCTTGAAATCAGTCCTCCTGAGATCAGTACGAATGAGGATCATCTTTCCTGCTTTAGAAGCAAAAGTGGCAAGTGGGGTAGACAGAGGCTGAAGGAAGGGTGGTGTTGATAAATTAGCCAAATTAGATGGAAGAAAGGGAGTTACAGCTGTACTTGCAAAGAACTCTGGGCTCATTTTTTCCTTAAATATTAAATCACTAGTTTTCAAAACTTCAATGTGAACATGACTCACCTGAGGACAATGTTAAAATGTTGACCCCCAAGACCCTGCCCCCAGGTTTGGATCCCAGGCAGAACCCTAGAATCTGTATTTTAAACATTAACCCCAGGTCGAGTGTAATGCAAGTAACCGTCAGAGACACTATGAGAAACAGCACATTGGCAATGATGAATTTATATGTCTAAAAATGAATAGAGTAGGTGTTATATGAATGGGAAGTGGTGGTATTCAAGATGACCAGAGTATCCAGCTCTTCAGCCCTGGCTCCCCACTGCTCTTCTCCTATCTCAGCACTTCTCCATCATTTCGTCCAAATAAAAAAATTCACACAGAGTTTCAGGACTTATCCCCCCACTCATTAGCCATCTGTTTTGCTTTACATATTTTTTTGAGGTGATAAAATTTCTCTTTTTCTAAACACAGCCTGTTTTTCAATCTCCAGATGGTTGATCAATTGTATGGGAAAATGAATGGCTGAAGGGTAGAAACAGGTGGGAAAGATGAACAAAAACACAAATCCTCACATTACTAATATGCAAATCACTGAGCAGCAAGTTGAGCAAATACCCTCAATTCCCATCAACAACTTTAGAGAAAGGCAAATTCCATTTGCCTCACTGTTGATCATTTAGGTCGACCCTGAACACTGCTTTCATAAAACAAACAAAAACAAAACACACATCCCCAGTTCAAAAAATTATTCATAGATCATCCAGTCCATCTAGAAGGATATGATTTAATCCTGGCTACTTAGTAAATTATTTGCCCAAGTTAACTCAGCTAGTTACTGGTAGATGGCTCTAAAGCCAGTTTTCTTTTTTTGTTTTGTTATTATTATTATTATTATTATTATTATTATTATTATTATTTGCAGACCTCAAGAGTCATGATGAACTAGCAGAACATGAAGTTTATGCCCTGGGTTTATTTAGAAAAATAAAACATTAAATGAAAACATCAGAGGGCATTGCAGATAGTAGGTCTAAGTATTTTTTCATGAAACTTGTTTGTACATGTGTGTGTCATACACAGACTATACATATGCAGTACCTGTAAACTATATTGCCACATAATGTCTATATTTTCCTAGAGGACACAGTCACCAAAGTTGGGAAGTCACCCAACTTTGGGAACTTTGGGAAGTCACCCAAACTCACAGTCACCAAAATTGCTCTATTCTACTATGTGACCTCAAAAGAGATTTGAAAGAAGGAGCATCTGAGCTGGGTCCAAACCCTAATGCAATTTTATTGAGGCCAAAGAGAACTCCACACTCCTGCCAAATCAAGGCACTGTCAACCTCAATAATTTCCAAGATAAAAATAAAAATCTGTGATATGATCAGAATGTGAAAATTCTTATTTGGGAAGCAAATGTTATAACCAATGCAAGGGCCATCTCAATATTCATTCATTATGCAGTATTTTGAACTGCAGTTGAAATGAATAAGAAGGAAAGGCAAACAATGAAGAGTTCAATTTCTTAATTTAGAAAAAGAGAAAAAAAAAAAGGAAAAGAGAAGGGAGCACACAGGCACGGTGGCTCAAGCCTGTAATACCAGCACTTTGGTGGATCACTTGAGGTCAGGAGTTCGAGAAAAGGGAGCACCTCGAAGTTCAGCGGTGGATAATACTTAAATAAATTATGACACCATTGTCTGTCATCTTGGGCCCATTCACTAACCCAAAGCTTTCAAAAGGGCTTTCTTAACCCTCACCTAGAATAGGCTTCCCCAGCCTGAATCGCTAGGGTGGCAGAATAGCAGGGACCCTGAGCATTCTTAAAAGATGTAGCTCAGGGTGGGAAGTTCTTTTAATGACAAAGCAAATGAAGTTTCATTATGTCGAGGAACTTTGAGGAAGTCACAGAATCCACGATTTAAAAATATATTTCCCATTATACACCCATACACACACACACACGCACACACACACGCACACACCCCTACTTTCTAGAATAAAAACCAAAGCCATATGGGTCTGCTGTTGACTTTCTATATGTCGTAGAGTTATATCAAGTTAGGTCAAGATGTTCAGTCACCTTGAAGACGCTTTTATCAGAAAGGGGGAAACCTTTCTGATAAAGGTTAAGGGGTAACCTTAAGCTGTCACCCCTCTGAAGGTAAAATCAAGGTGCGTTCAGATGTTGGCTTGTTGTAAATTTCTGTTTATATTAATAACATACCAAATGTGGACTTGTTTTAATCTTCGGAACTCTTTCCGGTGAAAACCTCATTTACAAGAAAACTGGACTGACAGGTTTCACTTTCTGTTTCATTTCTATACATAGCTTTATTCCTAGGACACCAACACCACTCGCTACCCAAACTGAAAGCTTCCCCGATTCCGCCGAAGGTCAGGAAAGTCCAATGCCGGGCAAACTGGATTTGCTGCCTTGCGCAGAGGTGGGCGGGACCCCGCCTCCGGGCCGGGCGCCAAGTTGAGCAGCTGGCACGCCTCGCGAAGCCCCAGTCCTGAAGCCCCAGTCCTGCGCTGCTTCCCGAGGCTCCGCACCAGCCGCGCTTCTCTCTGCCTGCAGGTAGGGAGCGTTGTTCCTCCGCAGGTGCCCACGGCCCAGCATCTCTGGCTAACTCGCTGGGCACCTTAGGACGGAGGATCTCTACACCCTTTCTTTGGGATGGAGAGAGGAGGAGGGAAAGGGAAGGCGATGGTCTAGGGGGCAGTAGAGCCAATTACCTGTTGGGGTTAATAAGAACAGGCAATGCATCTGGGCTTCCTCCAGGCGCAATTCAGTTTTGCTCTAAAAATAATTTATACCTCTAAAAATAAATAAGGTGGGTAGTATAGGATAGGTAGTCATTCTTATGCGACCGTGTGTTCAGAATATAGCTCTGATGCTAGGCTGGAAGTCTGGACACGGGTCCTAGTCCACCGTCAGCTGCTTGCTAGTAATATGACTTGTGTAAGTCATCCCAGCTGCAGCAGATAAGTAAGTCTCTTCCTGCGCTAAGCACGTCCAGGACCCCTGAACGGAATTTATTTGCTCTGTCCATTCTGAAAACCCAAAGGAGTCCTAAAAGAGGAATGGAGGAGCCTAAGAATAAAAATAGTATAATAAAACATTTCTTAGACATGTTGACCTTGGCCTATGTCAAAGTTCAGTCTGGGTTTGTCTTATAACATAAGGAGTAAAAGTACCATTGTTCTACCTCTTTTTTTAATACTTGAAAAAAAATTTACTGTAGATGCTTTTCTATTAATTAAATAACCTTCTAAAAAATGTTTTTAGTGCTGCATTCGATTAGGTTGGATAACTAAATGAAATTAATTCCTCACTGTTGGGTATAAAGGTTATTTACAGTGGTTCTGTCTTAGCTATTCACTGAACATCATTACATAGATATCTCTGGAATATTGCTGATTGTTTCCGTCAATAAACTTAGAAGTGTAACTACTTAGTCAAAGAGACTGAATATTTTAAAGGCATTTTGAAGAAAACTGAAAATGCTTTCCAGAAAGGATGTATCAGTTGACAATGATGGTTGTCAACAGTATTTAAGGAGAACTATGATACTCTGAAGAAAAACTTAGCCTTTCTCAGTAGAAGCAGGTAGGCAGAGGCCACATGACAGCAGTTAGAGTGTGGTCTTCAAGGAAGTCACAGAAATACTGTGGGGAATTGAAACCCCAAGTGGAAAATGTACAAGAGTGTCTCAGTGTGACTGAGAAGGAGGTTGGGCTTGGGGTTTAACTTAAGAATTTTTTTCTTTTTCTTTTGTGGAGATAGGGCTTTTGTTATGTTACCCAGGCTGGTCTTGAACTCCTAGCCTCAGGCGATCCTCCCGCCTCAGGCTGCAGAAGTCCTGGGATTACTGGCCGGAGCCACCATGCAGGCCTCTTGCTCCTACTTTTGAGAAAGGAAGCTTAACCTTTTTTTTTTGTTTGTTTTTGTTTTTTGTTTTTTTTGAGACGAGTCTCACTCTGTTGCCCAAGCTGGAGTGCAGTGGTGCCATCTCAGCTCACAGCAACCTCTGCCTCCTGGGTTCAAGTGATTCTCCTGCCTCAGCCTCCCGAGTAGCTGGGACTACAGGCACCCACCACCACGCCCGGCTAATTTTTGTATTTTTAGTAGAGATGGGGTTTCACCATATTGGTCAGGCTGATCTCGAACTCCTGACTCAGGTGATCCACCTGCCTCAGCCTCCCAAAGTGCTGGGATTACAGGCGTGAGCCACCGCGCCTGGCCACTTGACTTTTTCTCTATCTCTTCCTTCTACCCATCCTACCCTTGGAAGATAGAGAAGTAATATCAGTTCCATCGTGTTATACTGGGCTTCCCCCAGGGACAAACCCACTTCCCCAACCTGAATGAGCCATCACTTCTTCCCCAGTTTACATTTCATTGCTCTTTGAATGTCTCCGTTCGGATATGGGAATTCACATGTGGTCATAATTCTTACCTGAAGAAGACTGACGTCTTCTTCTCTTAGACCAACTGCCCTGATGTGAGGTTTAGAGGTTAAAGAACATGTGTGTATTTACATGATCTTTGTATTCTGCCTTTTCGTCCCTCACTAATGACAGCTGAACCCCAAGGAAATAGAGCTGTGGAGGAGAGGGTTTGATGAGAAAGTAGGTAAATATTGGATCTAATCCATCATCTTCCAGGAAACCTCCATTACTTCTAAAAATTTCAACCAAATTCGTTAAAGGACAAGAACTCCACCAGAGTAGGGCCATAAACATTGGCAAAATTAGTTGTAATCTATGACTAGATTTAATGTCCCTTTGTTTTATTCACATATGGTTATAATGCTTTGCTTGGAATTAGGGGTATTTTAAGTTTTCTTCTGCCTAGTAAGTGTATTTGTGCTTATAATACAATAATTATAAAATATCACATTAATATTTTATAACTGTACAGTTAACTCTGGCCCAAGGAAAAGATAGTCCGGTAGATGCTGCAGCCTGATTTTGTATCTAACCCTGGCAAGAGGATAATGACTCATGTTATTTCACTTACCCTTTTTATCTTTTAACATGAAGGGCTCATATAGGTCAATAAGAAACCAGTGATATAAACAGACCAAAAAATGATCAGATCTTTCACATTAGCAAAAAAAAAAAATATTTTTTAAACAATACCCAACTGGGTGAAAATACAATGTAACAGTACCAAATATCAACATGTGTCAAGAACCAGAAAAATGTTTGTTTTCTTTGATCAGCAACACTATTTGAGGAAATCTATCCTCAGGGCCTAGCCTGGGGCCTGGCACACAGTAGGCACTGAACAAATATTTGCTGAACACACACATACTTATGATATTTTTAAAATTGGCAACAATCCAATACCCAATAATAGAGGAATTAAATATTATAGAACTGTTCAATAAGATGCTTACGAATATCATGCAGTAAGATGGGCAATATTTATATCATAAGCTTAAATGAAACAAATGGGTATTAAAGGTATGGTAAGGTTATAAATTACTTTTTAAGAGATTAAAGGGAAAAGACTGAAAGATATATACTGAAATGCTCACAGTGGTGACAAGGTTCCCCAGCCTTGGCACTATTGACATTTTGGGCTATGTCTTTGCTGTGGGAGGCTGGCCTGTGCTCTGCAGGAGGTTTGGCAGCACTCTTGGTTTCTACCCCTAGATAGCAGTAGCAACCCTCCCTCAACCAGCCCAATTTTGACAACCAAAAATGTTTCCAGGCATCACCAGATTCTCCCTGGGTGAGAGTGATGAAACAGTAGGTGATTTTCCCCTTCTTTTCTCATTTTCTGTAATTTTGTCACATTACGTTAATAATAAGGAAAAAACATAAAAAATAGATGAATTTATTATTCTACCTCAGTTTGGATGTTTGGACTCCCTTTGGGGGTTCTTTCCATTATATCACTTGGTCTGCTAAACAGTCTATGGTTTGGCAAGGTGAAATGATTCATGAAATTTTGTTTTTATTTTTTACCTGATACTAAAAGTAAAACATTCATTCGCTTGAAAATTTGGACACAGAACACCAAAAAAAATCCATAATCTCATCTCTCTTTTTCTGTCTTTTCCTTCCTTTTTTCCCTTTAAAAACAAGAGTGAAAACCTACCGGTTCTCCCTCCAATTTAATTCCTAAATATAATCACTGTTAACATCTTGGACATTTCCTGTGTCTAAACACACATACTCACTTTTTCTTTTTTTTAGCAAAAAGTGGATTTCTGCTACATGTAGTGTTCCGCAACTTCCTACATGTTTACAAAATCAGTACATTTACATACGCTGAATTCAGTCCTTAATGGTATTATATTTTGTGAATATAACAAAATTTATTTAACCACTTAGACAATCTAAGATATTCTCAGTTTGCTGTTATGAGCAATGCTCTTCCTTTACATATACATATATATGTGTGTGTGTGTGTGTGTGTGTGTTTTAGTAGGATAGATTTCTAGGAGAGGGCGAAATGTCATATGACATCCACATTTACAATTGTAATAGGAAGTATCAAAGTGCCCCCTAAAAAAAAAAATTCCTCCCATTAGTGTGTGAGAAAGCCTATTTGTTCATATCTTCACAAACACTAAATATTAGAAATATTTACAATTGTGTTCAAGCTAAGAAGTGAAAAATGGTATTTCATATCTTATAATTTTTGTTGTGAGATTGAACATATTTCCTATGTTTACATGTCACCTGTATTTCTTATTCTCTGAACTATACGTTATGACCTTTCACTTATTTTCCTCATGGGTTATGTGTAGTTTGTGTAGTTGTCTTATTGATTGTTAGGAGCTATTTATATATTAGGAACATTAATCTCCTGTCTTATATGTATGTGGCATTGATTAGTTGATCATTTGTGAGTTCATGTCTGTATACAAAGATTAGAGAGGCAGTAAGAGGGAAAACTTACCTCTTTCTTATCAAAGTTTGTAAATATATGTATAACAGAAGAGAGAGAAAACATTAATAAATGCTGAAATAAAGTATAAATTTTTTACTCCACTACTTCAACATAAACTACAAAAGGAGAGTGACTTTTCTTTCATGCTGACTTCCATATTCCCCATGCCTAAAATAGTGCCTAGCACAGAAGAGGTGCTCAATCAGTGTTTGCTAAATGAAAGAATTAGTAACATTTCAAGCAGGATGACTAAATGAAGAATAGAATCTAGGCAGATACTCTGGAAGAGTGACTGTGAGTCATTCATGGTCTTGGTATGAATTAGTCAAATCCAGCTTTCTCCCCTTCCCACTCCCCACTGTTAGTAGAATAATCTGTTTATTGAGAGAATAGATTTATAATTTAGAATAAGAGGGGCAGAAGAGGAGATTTTGAAGGATGGCACCTGAAGGAGGACTAGCATGGCTGAGATAGTGAAGTGGAAGTCTTGGAAAGCTAAAGGGTAAGATGAAAGTATTTAGCCGTAGGGGGGAAAAGCATTGACAGGTTGGAAATGTAAAAGTCAGATTCTCCTTGCTTTGAAATTTTGTACAGGGCAGGTTCTACTAGGTATGTTACAATGCAGAAAAAACATGAAATAGTTGAGAGGAATTTGGTGAAATATTATCTTCCTGGCTTCTTTTGAGTGAGCAGATTTTTTTCAGGGCCTGTAACTATAATAAATTTGAAACTTCTCATCTTTTAGTAACTTTTTTCACTTAAGTTTATGTGGCTGTGGGCAATGGAATGAAGGTATTGAACTTCCTATTCCCTGCTGGGTTTCCACAATTACAAGTCAATCATGACTGGTTATTAGAAGACTATTTCAATTAGAACCACCAAGTCCCATAATGTCATATTGTGTGTTTAATTATTAAGTAAAGCAGTCTTCTTTTTGTGTTTTCCATAATTAGCACATTCCAGAAAGATGAGGATATTTGCTGTCTTTATATTCACGATCTACTGGCATTTGCTGAATGGTAAGACACCAAATCCTTCCATTAGGTTCTATATTTTAAATATTTTAACCATGAGTTTAAAACTAAAATGATAATTTAAAATGCATGCAATTTTCTTATAGAGAGAATATTCTCTTCTTTCTTCTACTTTACACAATGACAAAGTCTTTCTTCTGCTTTACACAATGATAAAGTTCCCTGTGTCATTGTGTAAAAATATAGAGAATATAGACAAATTGAAAGACACAAAATAATCTATTACCCATTTCCCAGGGTTAACTACTGAAAATATCTGGGGAAATGGCCTGTATGTATATATTTATTTGTTTGTTTTCAACAAGGCCAGGATCTTTCAATCTTTCAATCTTGGTTGCTCTGTGACATGCCTTTCCTGATGAGAATACTCTAAGGAAGAATTGTAGGATACATGGAAAATGTCAGGGTAACACAGTACTGGCACCACCCTGCGGTCCTTTCTGAACTCCATACCAATGTACTTCTTGACAGAAAACTGATCAAAAGTTTAGGGAAGTAAAAAGAGATGTTAGAATCTACCATTCCCTCTATGTAGGAAGCAAATAGGTGTCCAGTCAAAGGACATTCTGGGGATGTCTACATGAAACCAAGTCTCCTGGTTGTAATTACTCCATCTCCATATAATATTTCTACAGTAATATATGTTTATAAATTGTGGGGGCAACTTGTTTAGCTAATTTTATTATTCTGTTATTGGGACACTATGTCTCTGCATGAGACATAGTGTCCCAAAACATATTTCAAGCCCATTGGATAAAATATGTATTTAGCAAGTTCTTAAATATAATGATAACATAACTGACCAGATAAGGTGATTTTTAAATGCTGTGCCAACTTTATAAATGTTTTGAGGAATTTTCCCTTTTCTGAAGGTTATTCTTCTTTCTTTTTAGCATTTACTGTCACGGTTCCCAAGGACCTATATGTGGTAGAGTATGGCAGCAATATGACAATTGAATGCAAATTCCCAGTAGAAAAACAATTAGACCTGACTTCACTAATTGTCTATTGGGAAATGGAGGATAAGAACATTATTCAATTTGTGCATGGAGAGGAAGACCTGAAGGTTCAGCATAGTAACTACAGACAGAGGGCCCAGCTGTTGAAGGACCAGCTCTCCCTGGGAAATGCTGCACTTCGGATCACAGATGTGAAATTGCAGGATGCAGGGGTTTACCGCTGCATGATCAGCTATGGTGGTGCCGACTACAAGCGGATTACCGTGAAAGTCAATGGTAAGAATTATTATAGATGAGAGGCCTGATCTTTATAGAAAACATATTCTAAGTGTTGAAGACTTTTCATTCTTATAAGTCCATACTTATTTTCAAACAGAATAGCATAGTCTCTTCATTCATTCATTCAGTTCATGAATTCATTCACGTAAGTCTCCAATTAGCATTTCTTGAGCACCTATATGATAGTCATTGGAAATCCAGAGACAACACAGAGCCATGTTCTACGGTATGTACAGTTTTCCAAAAATAATTCCTAGTCTTTACTTTTTTATTATAAATGTAATACATATACTTGCAAAGAATTCAGATACTATGGAAGAGATCAAATGAATTGCAAAAGTGTCCCTCCTCCCTTCACCACTATCTCCCATGAGATAACCAAGAGACACTCCAAGAGAGTAACCATTATTTGTGTGTCCCTCCAGAACCTTTTTTATTCAACTACCATTTTTTTATTTTATTAGGTCTGTCAGTTTTCCTTTTTTGAGCCTCTCTATATCAAATGCTAATAAATATATTCAGATCAAACCCCACTGTAAGGTTCATATTAAAAAAGACTTGAAGTCTCCCTATGAAGACAAAAAATAATCATATTAAGTGTAAAAGAACTTATTCTTCCAGTACAGTATAAACTATACTCACTGGGCATATATTCATCTTGAAAATCTATACTGATGTTGTCTTGGGGAATTGAAGAGGAACTAGGAGTGTCAATTCCTGGGAACTGACCCACAGTTATGTCATCAGGTCACTTGAGTTCGAAGTTTTGTGTTAGCACTAGCTAAGTAAAGGAAAACACCTCTGCTTTCATTGTTGAGTTTCATAGAACTGAGAGCTGAAAGGATCCCAGGCAGGAGCGACTAATCCAAACTCCCACAAAGAACAAAAATCCCCCAGAGGATCTTCTGTTCATATATTTCCTGCAGTGGCATCCCTGTCATATCCCACAATGGCATCCCTGCCATTTGGACTCCCCTTCCATATCCTGTTGAAATTACTCCCTAATAGTAAGCTGAAATCTGCCCCTCTAGTTGTAGTTTTGGAATTATTTCATTTCCATGATGACCTTTTAATATTTGACTAGAATTAAATCATCTCCCCTTGGTATTTCCATTCCTGGACTAACTACCATCAATCTGAGGGCTAACAATACAAGTAGAAAAAGTCTACACTTGTCATTGATCACTGATCAATGATTAATCAATGATCACTGATAATTATAAACTCAAAAACAAAATCATGTAGGGATTAAGAGAAATGTATCAGTTTTATGTTGTATTTCTGGTCCCTGATTCTGGCTCAAATAATGCTACTATTGTCAAGAAGATATCACTTGTAAAGTAGATTTAATTTTCATTATATTTTACCATGTGCTTCTCCATTCACGGCATTTCTTGAGATGTTGTGGTTTATACTTTCAGTTTTTCTCCAGTCCATCAGCAAATATCAGGCATCTACTGTGTTCCAAGATATTAAAGAAATCATCATGACTTAGCCTCATCAACAGCATTGCTAGATCTGGGATGGAAAAGAAGAGTATAATCCTGGCAGTCAGGAAGAAGGCTGCATAAAGTATAAGTTTCTGCTTCCAAAGAAGATCTCTCATCAGCCTGTAGGGAGTGTATAGGGAGGGGACAGCTGTCCTTGTAGTAGCAAAGGGTTTTATTCAGGTCATCTGGGCTCCATAATATCCCTTGTGTATCTGCAGTCTCCTTTGCCATGGATCAACACAATAGGAAATCTTCCGGCACTGATGGTTTTTCCAAGGGGGAGTTCTTCAGGGAGCAAAGCAAATGACCAACCAGGTTTGAGGACCTGATTTGACAATTCCATTTTGTATTTTAAATTAGTTAATTTGCATTCTAGTCCCAATCCATCTTGTCATTTGCAGACAGTGGTTTTGGGGTTGAGTTGAGCTATACCAAAAGTCTGAACCTTCTGCACTTAGAACAAGGAAGGCAACCACCAAGCTTCACTTGCACTGAGGCAGTGTCTCCAATGGAAACGAGGTAGCTGGCTTGCAGAAGCTTTCCAACTCAGGGAAGTAGAACTCCTGAGTCACCTCCATATGCAAATAATTTCACAGTACTGCTGTTGAACTTCACTTCCCATCACAGCAAATGTGTGGTAACATAGCTTTGCCACAGGAGTTTACTCACCATGGGATTTTAAAGGTGAAACATTTCAAAACTGAAATTTGAAAGAATTTAGTTTTGGATTCACTCAATTATCATGATCACTTTGGGTGTTATTGCACCTTTCATGTTTGTGAGTTTAAATACCAGACTCTCAGGCCTCTAACTTTCAATTAAAAGTGTTTTTCTTTAATCACTGAACCTAATAGTAGGGAAAACGAAATGTTCATTCAGACTTTCAGGACCTTCAATGAGATGAGGCAGCTGAAAGATCAAAGTGTTGCATAGTTATCCCAGTAAAGCTATTTGGATCGTATGGACCAGATCAACTGCTGTCATTCCCCACCAACCCCATCTTTCCCCAAAATTCCCAGCCCTGTTTAAGTGTTCTCTGTAGCATTTATCTCTATCTAGTATATTGTGTAGCATATCATATCATACTTTTCTATTTTGTTTATTGTCTCTCTCCTCCTAGAATATAAACTCCACAAGCACAGAGATTTGGGTCTGTTTTTTAATATTGTTGTATCCCCAGGGCTTGACGTAAAGCAGAGTGGTAGTATGACAAAAGCACACAAAAAAATATTTGTTGAGTCAATGAATGAATGATTTCCTCAAATAGGATTAGCCTAAAATTTTGGAAACATGAACAGACTTGGATATATGAAAATTTATTTCCAAAACTGTTCATCAGGAACTGTTAGCACCTTCTAAAGGGTACACTGAAGCAGCAGTAGTAAAAGGAGGAGGAGGAGAAGCAGCTCTGCTACTACTATTATCGAGTACTACTACAACTATCGAGTACTACTACAACTATCGAGTAGTACTACAACTATCGAGTACTACTACAATTAGCACTTGCTTATTCTGTGTGTTAGGTCCTGTACTGAACATTCTGCCTAAATTAGTTCATTTCCTCCTGGAAATGACTCTGTGGGGTAGGTGCTTCATCATGTAAGATGAGTATTTTTCACACTTCACTGTCTCTGAAATCTGAGTGTGTCTTTCAATGATGGAATCTTTGATTTCATGATAAGTGGTATTATTCCCATTTTAAGGATGAGGAAACTGGGGTCCAAAGAAATTAAGTAATTTGCCCAAATTCACCTAGCCTCGTAAATGATAAAGCTAGTTCTAAATCCAAGCAGATTGGCTCTGAAGTCTGGGCCCTTAATAACCACTTATTGCCTGTATTTGCACCTCTGGTGTATGTATCAAGTTATATATTGGCTTCAAAACTATCATGACCTTTTCTTGATTTTGATTGTTCAATATTAGTATAGTGTTCTAGATCTAGTAGACCAGGGGTCTGCAAAAAATTTTGATTACTCACCTCATCTGTAAAACATTTTAAACTTGTGTGTCTGTGCAGGCACATTTGTGTGTAATTATAAAAAATTTACTATCTATTAATATATAGGTTGTACCGTAAGAAAAATTGCCATTTTTGAAGAGCAAAAAAGGTTGAATATTACCAGTTTCATCTGGTTCAACCTAATAGACATTTGTACAAAAACAGACATTTTAAGAGGATGAAATAAAAATTTAATAAACAATATTTTCAATTTTTACTAATTGTGACGCTTCACTATTGTTAGCTAATATGTCAAGGCATGATATACCTTAGGGTGGAATTTATCATTAACAAAGGTGGATAGTGTCAATAATCTTGAGGTTTGTGTTTTTTTATATAACACTGTGAGGTCTAATTAAGTACTTAATTGTTTACAACCTCATACAGTCGCCAATAATAAGTGTCACTTCTGCTGTTTCCTCTGGGTTGTGCTTGAATTATTAGTATTATCTTCAATCCTCAGTTTCTTTGTGGAAAACTTTTTAATTAGTTGTTTAATTTTGTAAGATGGTTAGTTTAGTCAAAATTAGATAAGAGAATCTGAAAATCCATAATTACCCCAAAGCAACCCACTCATAAGAACTATTATTTTTGTGTTTTGAAATCATAATTTTATTGATTTCCAGTGTTTCCACTGGTAGTGGTTTCATTGATGTAGGAGTATCAAAACATCACTAATTATTTATTTCAGTTTTGTTTGATCCTAGCTGTTTTGTGTTAACTTTGAAGAAATTACATCACAGATCTATTGTTGTCCTTGGTAAAGGAATGGAGAGTTAAGGCTCTAGATCATTAGTGGTTATGCTGTAGTATTAGGAGTAAAAAAAAAGATTATATCAACAAAATAAGAACATGTTAATGTACTTGTAATAGATAAACATGAATAAAGCTCTTATGCTATATAGATGCACTGAACAATCTACTAGAATTGTCAGCAAACGGTATCTTAATCCTAAAAGGGTCCCAAACCAATGATCTAAAATTGAATCAAACTTTCTTCCTTGAGCATAATTATTTAAGTGATTTATTAAAATAGCCAGCATTTAAAAGCTTAAAATATAAGTATCATAATGTGGTATCCTAGATAGATCCCAGAACAGAGAAAGGATATTAGGGAAAAACTGGAGGAATGGAATAAATTATGCAGTTTAGTTATTAATAATGTACTAATGTCCTTAGTTATGACCATTGTACCATGGTAAAGTAAGATACTAACAATAGAGGAAATTGGGTAAGGGGTATATGTAACTCTATACTATCTTTGCAATTTTTTTGTAAATTTAAAACTTCTAAAATAAAGAACAAATTTGAACATTAAAAAGTGTCGCCAGGAACATGTATCACTGTTTACAGATGAAACAGTATGTATTTTTATATCTAATTTCTGATCATTGGCTTCAAATCAGAAAAGTGAATGACACATCAAGATCAGGTTTTCTGTTTACTAAATAAAGTCTAAGAAAACAAAGCATACCAGCTGGAGAGATTCATGTTTATAAAGACAGATTTATAACAACAAAAATAAAATATCCAAGAATAAATTTAAGAAGAAATAGGGCACTATGTAAAAAGTATAGCACTTTACTGAGAAACATATGAAAACCTGAATACATGGAGAGAGGTATTTTATATTTGAATAGAAAGATTGCTGGTTTAAAGATAATTCTCTTTAAATTTTTTTTGTAGAAATTTAAGAGGTACAAGAGCAGTTTTGTCACACGGATATATTACATAGTGGTGAAGTCTGGGGTTTTAGTGTAAATTAATCTTTACATTTTGTTTGAGCCCAATAAATGTACCAACATGATTTTTATAGCAAGATAGTCATTCCTATTAACCCAAACTTGTCCCAACTTTGAACTGAACTGAGGCAGAGCTAGCAGGTGTTCCCCACTGCTGAGGCATCTGAACATTAAGCGTATCCCTCTGAGAACCAGCCTGCATTGATCCTCTTTCTAATGTAGACAGCATCAAGCTATATATCTAGTTCTGTGCTCAGCAAAAGCCCTGACTTCTTTTTGCTTATGTCCTAGCTCCATACAACAAAATCAACCAAAGAATTTTGGTTGTCGATCCAGTCACCTCTGAACATGAACTAACATGTCAGGCTGAGGGCTACCCCAAGGCCGAAGTCATTTGGACAAGCAGTGACCATCAAGTCCTGAGTGGTAAGACCACCACCACCAATTCCAAGAGAGAGGAGAAGCTTTTAAATGTGACCAGCACACTGAGAATCAACACAACAGCTAATGAGATTTTCTACTGCATTTTTAGGAGATTAGATCCTGAGGAAAACCATACAGCTGAATTGGTCATCCCAGGTAATATTCTGAATGTGTCCATTAAAATATGTCTAACACTGTCCCCTAGCACCTAGTATGATGTCTGCCTATCATAGTCATTCAGTGTTTGTTGAATAAATGAATTAATGAATAACATTATATTTACAAAATGTATCCTAATTCCTCACTTCCATTCATCCAAATCATATTGTTACTTAATAAACATTCACCAAATATTTATTGAATATGCCTTTTGTTCCATGCATTGTAGTACTCATTTGACACACATAGAATAATAAGACTCACGTTCACACTCTTCAGGAAACAGATAAAAAACAAATGAACAAACAAAAAACAGGCAATCCAATACCATGTGGGAAATGCTTTCATACCATGTGGGAAACCTGGGGGAATACCTGAGAGGAATATTCAATTCAGGCCATGTTTCAGGAATCCAAATCCTGGCACATCAGAGCCGCCTCCTTCTTACTAGGGTTTCTGTGGCAGGAAATAAATGGAACGTATTTTTCTATCTTATGCCAAACAGGAGGGACCCTTTCTCCCCTGTGCCTCTCCCAAGGTAGTCTACAATATTTCAACGCTAGCAGTCTGTTTAGTGCACAGGACATGAGGCTGTGTATCCCTGGGCAAATTGCTACACTTCTGTGTGCTTCACTTTCTCTGTAGGATTATAACCTACTGAGCAAGGTTATTGTGGGGGTCAAATTAGCAACAGTGTATGAAAATGATTTGAGACCAGTGCCTGCACAAATTCAACTATTTTTTTTTATCTCACTACTCTATAGAAGTAGGTAGGATGGGAGACAGAGTCTGATGGGAGGCTCAGAATGTGAAAGTAAGTGAGGTGAGTGAGCATGATATTTCATATAAACACAAAGATACTCTGAGAAGAGCTTCTCACTTCCCCCGCCCCCAATAGATGTTGACAGGAAAATGCCACGTACTTCAGCAAAAACAGCTGAAAAATTAGACATAAAAGTCAATCAATAGGAAAAGATAATCCAGGATGGTCTTGTGAACAGAAAGAGGGAAAAAAAAAGTTTAGAAAATGATGGGGATGCTCTTACTGGGGTATGAGTCCTCAGGTATTCAACTGGCTTTCAGAAAAAGCTAGACTAGTGGGTTCCTGCCATTTAAAAGCTGTTTTATGACAACTTACTTGTTGGGTGGCCTACAGTAACTCACTTAACTGTGCTGAGTCTGTTTCCTCATCTGTAAATTGGGGATTTTTTAAAATAACTGGCATGCCTAACTCATAAAGTTGTTCTGAAACTGAAATAAAACATATATGAACAGGCATTGTAAACTGTAAGTTACGGAAAAAGCTGGCTGTTGTTGTGTCTTTAAAGCTTCACCTGGGTAGTTAGAGATGGATCATGGGTCTCAGTGGAGAGCTGAGCCAGGCAGGAGCTGACTAAGGGTAAGAGGTGGGAATTAGCAATCTCTGAACATCTGTGTGCCATGGGACCCCTTTTCCTCCTGCATGGTACCCCAGACAAGGAGCCTAGTAAGAGATACTAATGACTTGTTGTCCAGAGATGTTCAAACTGCAGAGAAAGATAAGACAACAAGCATTGGCCTCCAATCATGATGACAGATAGGAGGAGGTGGGAGCTCCTTAGCAGTGCTGGTTGGTTTTCCATGTTCTACTGTGGGCCATCTCTGCCATGTACTGTAGGCTACTAACTTCTATATTAAAAAATGCAAGAGGGGCCGGGAGTGGAGGCTCATGCCTGTAATCTCAGCACTTTGGGAGGCCAAGGTGGGCAGATCACTTGAGGTCAGGAGTTTGTAACCAGCCTGGCCAACATGGTGAATCTCTGCCTCTACTAAAAATACAAAAATTAGCCAGATGTGGTGGCGTGCACCCGTAATCCCAGCTACTCGGGAAGCTGAGGCACGAGAATTGCTTGAACCTGGGAGGCGGAGGTTGCAGTGAGCCAAGATTGTGCCACTGCCCTCCAGCCTGGGCAACAGAGAAAGACTTTGCCTCAAAAATAAATAAATAAATAAATAAATAAATAAATAAATAAATGGAAGTGAAATAATCAAGGCCACCATTTAATACTGAGTAGCCACTCCATGTGGTACTGTGCTAAGCACATTATAAAATATTAGCCTCACAAGAAATGTATTAGCATTTGTATTTTGTACACTGGTTAAGTATCTTGCCCAAGACCTCAAAACTGGTTAAGGGGCAGCAGAATTTAACCCCAGCGCCACCTTTTCAAAGTCTGGGCTTCTTACACTTCTCCATGCTGTTCCCATTTTAACAGATGTATCTCGCCATTCCAGCCACTCAAACTTTGGCATTTAAGAAAATTATCCTAAAGCTAAACTAAACTTCAAGGATGACTATTCTCCTGATGACCCCTTCCCATCAAAATTTTATCTTTAGTCAGTTTGTTTTTGTTTTGTTTTGTTTTTCAGAACTACCTCTGGCGCTTCCTCCAAATGAAAGGACTCACTTGGTAATTCTGGGAGCCATCTTTTTACTCCTTGGTGTAGCACTGACATTCATCTTCTATTTAAGAAAAGGTAGTATTTCCTTAATTGCAGTGGTCTCCACTGGGGATGAGGAGGGGGTGAGAATTGGATCGATCATGGCTGCAAGGAAACCTGACTTAACCTCTGCAGGGTGGTGCAAAGGCATTCCACTATTCAACAGTAATTATATTGAAGCTGCATGGGATCACTGGGTGAAGATGGGGTGTAAGGGGTGAGGGACAGGAGAATGGGTATGGATGGAGGTAGAAGATGCAGTGTCATACAATTTTTTTCTATCATGAAAATAACCACAGACTTACTGTAAAGAAGGAGCTAAAATGCCTGTCATTTTCAGTTGCATTTTAGTTTTGCATTAGTTGCACCCAGCTGGTTTCTGGGTACTCTAAGTAATAAAAATAGTTCCTCTGTAGAACTGTAGTATTTTCACCATAGAGTATTTTGTAAAATTATTGGCAGAGGATGTTACATAATTTGCATGTGTTCCTTTCTCCATTTACCTGTGGGAACAATTAAAATCCAGGAAAATGAGTATATTCAAATAATTTCCTCCCATTTATGATGATTCAGAGTAAATAATTCCTCTGATACTTAGAGAAGTATACCAAGAGATCCAGTGATTGTATAGAGTTGTCTGATGTTAAATAGGGAAGTAGAATATGGAAGGGAATTCCAATAGTCGTTGAAAAATTCCCCACAACCCCTTACATGGGGGAAAGTGGTGTTAACTGAGATAGTAGAGATAAGCTGTTACCAAAAATTATGTTCTTAACAGGATTGAGATAGCCAGAATATAAGGATCAAGTTTCAATGACAGTAAGATCCTGAGATGCAGTTGATTTGCACAAAGAAATAATTGTTGCCAGCTTGCATTTTGAATATTTCTCTGGAAAAAGAGATTAGTTGGCAGTAGAAATGAATAGAAATCAATAGATATTAAAATACCTCAGAATTTGATTCATCTCTGGGAAAAGATGAAAAATAAAAGTGTATAGTCCTCAAGAAAATCTGGGATCAAAAGCATGGGCCTTACCCTATTGAATTAATTAACCTCAGAAGTTGGGAACTGTGGAATAAGGATGTCCACCAGACTTCCTAGGGATTACAAATGTTTCATAGAACTTGAAATTTAAACTTGGGTCACTGTATGGGATGTAGAGCTGTGCTATATGGAAATAAAAATGATTTCTTTTTCTCAAGGGAGAATGATGGATATGAAAAAATGTGGCATTCGAGTTACAAACTCAAAGAAGCAACGTGGTAAGAATATCAGAAGGAATTGGGAAGTAGAAGGCAAAGGAAACAAAAAGCTAAAGCAATAACAAAGAGAAATCCATTAGTCATAATCTCCTCTCCTTTTAAAGAATGCTGGTTCCCCTTTGCCTCACAACTAATACAAGAACTTCTCCACCATCTCAGGAAGTTTAGGGATGGCCTTCAAGAGTAGAGAGTAGGGAGCAGCTCTGTGGAGAGAGGAGAGGAGCAGGGAAGGGGAAGGAGTCAGCTTCTCTTTGCTAATCTGTTGCCCTGCACCCTAGCAGCTCCCTGCAGCAGGGGACAAGGTTGACTTAGGTGGATGGATAATTAATTGATTCTAAAATATTGTGTGTCAGTATTGTATATTGTAATACTATGTTAACTGCGCCATGCACGGTATCTCATTTAATCCCCCACCCCTTGCCATTACCAAAAAGAGAGAGAGAAAAATACTAGAATTATCCTCATTTTACAGTAGAGAAAACAGAGGGTCAAGAAGATAAAGTAAAGTGCCCAAGAACACACAACTGATCACAAATATCAAGCTTGGGGTCCATTAGCCTAACCACAGACCCTTACTCTTAACCCATCTGCTTCAATCCATTTTGCTACAAATGTTTACATTTATATGCAGGGCAGAAAAGTCTCATCCAGTTTATTGAACTAAGAAGAAAGTTATATTAAGGTGTCTAATTTTTTTTTAATGTAGTTAGAAACCAAACTTAACAATGAGCCCAAGTTTAAAGCAGTCTAATTAACTTGACAAGCTCAGGCAAGTTTCATTCTGTGGCCTGTAGCATCATCTGTGTTGTAAAGCTAAGTAGCAAATGTTATTTGGGTCATCCTGGGGGGAAAGTCATCCCAATTTGCTCAAGACTGAGGGGTTTTTCAGGATATCATGTAAGGATAATTGGGTACAAATATAACCTGCTTCTTTCTCTCATTTCAAATTTATCATTTATCATCTCAGCAACTATGAGTTATGTTTTTTATTAGATTTCTTGTTACTTTTTCCCCAGACCGCTCCCCATGAAATTAATATACTATTATCACTCTCCAGATACACAATTGGAGGAGACGTAATCCAGCATTGGAACTTCTGATCTTCAAGCAGGGATTCTCAGCCTGTGGTTTGGGGGTTCGTCAGGGCTGAGCATGACCAGAGGAATGAATGGGCCCGTGGGATGCATGCAGTATGGGACTTAAAAGGCCCAAGCACTGAAAATGGAACCTGGCGAAAGCAGAGGAGGAGAATGAAGAAAAATGGAGTTGAACAGGGAGCGTGGAGGGAGACCTTGATACTTTCAAATGCCTGAGGGGCTCATCGGTGCATGTGACAGGGAGAAAGGATACTTCTGAACAAGGAGCCTCCAAGCAAATCATCCACTGCTCATCTTAGGAAAACGGGTTGAGAATCCCTAATTTGAGGGTCAGTTCCTGCAGAAGTGCCCTTTGCCTCCACTCAATGCCTCAATTTGTTTTCTGCGTGACTGAGGGTCCCAGTGTTGGAACAGTATTTATGTATGAGATTTTCCTATTTATTTTGAGTCTGTGAGGTCTTCTTGTCATGGGAGTGTGGTTGTGAATGATTTCTTTTGAGGATATATTGTAGTAGATGTTACAATTTTGTCGCCAAACTAAACTTGATGCTTAATGACTTGCTCACATCTAGTAAAACATGGAGTATTTGTAAGGTGCTTGGTCTCCTCTATAACTACAAGTACACATTGGAAGCATAAAGATCAAACCGTTGATTTGTATAGGATGTCACCTTTATTTAACCCATTAATACTCTGATTGACTTAATCTTATTCTCAGACCTCAAGTGTCTGTGCAGTATCTGTTCCATTTAAATATCAGCTTTATAATTATGTGGTACCATACACACATAATCTCCTTTCATCGCTGTAACCACCCTGTTGTGATGACCACTATTATTTTACCCATTGTACAGCTGAGGAAGCAAACAGATTAAGTAACTTGCCAAAACCAGTAAATAGCAGAGCTCAGACTGCCACCCACTGTCCTTTTATAATACAATTTACAGCTATATTTTACTTTAAGCAATTCATTTATTCAAAACCCATTTATTAAGTGCCCTTGCAATATCAATCACTGTACCAGGCATTGAATCTACAGATGTGAGCAAGAGAAAGTACCTGTCCTCAAGGAGCTTGGAGTATAATAAGGAGATTAATAAGAAAATATATTATTACAATCTAGTCCAGTGTCATAGCATAAGGATGATGTGAGGAGAAAAGCTGAGCAGTGTTGCCAAGAGGAGGAAATAGGCCAATGTGGTCTGGGACAGTTGAATGTATTTAAACATCTTAATAATCAAAGTAATTTTCATTTACAAAGAGAAGTCAGTACTTAAAATAACCCTGAAAAATAACACTGGAATTCCTTTTCTAGCATTATATTTATCCCTGATTTGCCTTTGCCATACAATCTAATGCTTGTTTATATAGTGTCTGATATTGTTTAACAGTTCTGTCTTTTCTATTCAAATGCTATTAAATTTTAAATTCATACCTTTCCATGATTCAAAATTCAAAAGATCCCATGGGAGATGGTTTGAAAATCTCCACTTCATCCTCCAAGCCATTCAAGTTTCCTTTCCAGAAGCAACTGCTACTGCCTTTTATTCATATGTTCTTCTAAAGATAGTCTACATTTGGAAATGTATGTTAAAAGCATATATTTTTAAATTTTTTTCCCTAAATAGTAACACATTATATGTCTGCTGTGCACTTTGCTATTTTTATTTATTGTAGTGTTTCTTATGTAGCAGATGGAATGAATTTGAAGCTCCCAAAGGTCAGGACACATGCCTTCTTTGTTTCTAAGTTATCTTTCCCATAGCTTTTCATAATCTTTCATATGATTTAGTACATGTTAAATATGTGCTACATATACATTTAGACAACCAGCATTTGTTAAGTATTTGCTCTAGGACTGAGTTTGGATTTATGTTTGCTCAAAAGGAGACCCATGGGCTCTCCAGGGTGCACTGAGTCAATCTAGTCCTAAAAAGCAATCTTATTATTAACTCTGTATGACAGAATCATATCTGGAACTTTTGTTTTCTGCTTTCTGTCAAGTATAAACTTCACTTTGATGCTGTACTTGCAAAATCACATTTTCTTTCTGGAAATTCCAGTAGTGTACCTTGACTGCTAGTTACCCTGTGCCAGAAAAGCCTCATTCGTTGTGCTTGAACCCTTTAATGCCACCAGCTGTCATCACTACACAGGCCTCCTAAGAGGCTTCCTGGAGGTTTTGAGATTCAGATGCCCTGAGAGATCCCAGAGTTTCCTTTCCCTCTTGGCCACATTCTGGTGTCAGTGACAAGGAATACCTTCGCTTTGCCACCCGTCAAGGTTGAAGAAACAGCGTCTCCAACAGAGCTCCTTGTGTTATCTGTTTGTACATGTGCATTTGTACAGTAATTTGTGTGACAGTGTTCTTTGTGTGAATTACAGGCAAGAACTGTGGCTGAGCAAGGCACATAGTCTACTCAGTCTATTCCTAACTCCTCCTTTTGGTGTTGGATTTGTAAGGCACTTTATCCCTTTTGTCTCATGTTTCATCGTAAATGGCATAGGCAGAGATGATATCTAATTCTGCATTTGATTGTCACTTTTTGTACCTGCATTAATTTAATAAAATATCCTTATTTATTTTGTTACTTGGTACACCAGCATGTCCATTTTCTTGTTTATTTTGTGTTTCATAAAATGCTTAGTTTAACATCCCGGTGGAGAAAGTTACTTGGAATATTTGCAGCCTGCTTACTAGTTCTTTCTTCATTGCTTCTGTGTTTATACACCATGCTTTTGAATCCTGCACAATGAAAAAAGTATCAAAAGAATTTATTTTAAAAAAGAATGTACTGAAAATTTTCATTCTCTCTCATTCAGCAGCTTCTCTTTGGACCATACCAAGAAGAGTCAAAATCCTGTCATCTACATTGAAGATCTAAGGGAGAGAGGGTGGGAGAGAAGGAGTGGAATTCAATAGAACTACAGGGAAACAAAGGGACTTACCTCTAAGAAAGTACTTTTCCCAGATCTGTAAACGGGTATGCAATCCAGTGCATATGAAGCTGGATGTATTGCAATCTTCAAGTTTTGAAAACAAAGCGAGAAGCCTAGAACTAAGCCAGGTTGAGGATTTAGGGCTAGCAATGGTTAGGACCCTAGATCTGTGGTTTTAAAACAAGCATGACAAAACTTATCATTCAAGGAATTATAGACCTTTTAATGTGTTATACGGTTAGATTTTAGTCAGAAATTCCGTTTTAAAAGTCTTTATCACTTGTTTGAATCAGATACTCTCAAAGGATTATAATGGCTATTCTAAGAATATGAGTTTGACTGTAGATGTTTTTGTTTGTTTGTTTGTTTGTTTTTGAGACAGAGTTTTGCTCTTGTCACCCAGGCTGGAGTGCAATGGCACTATCTCACCTCACTGCAACCTCCACATCCAGGTTCAAGTGATTCTCCTTCCTCAGGCCCTCGAGTAGCTGGGATTACAGGCACCTAACACCACTCCTGGCTAATTTTTGTATTTTACTAGAGACAGGGTTTCACCATGTTGGCCAGGCTGGTCTCGAACTGCTGACCTCGGGAGATCCACCCACCTCAGCCTCCCAAAGTGCTGGGATTACAGGCCTGAGCCACCATGCCTGGCCTCTAGATGTTTTCAGTAGTAATGATGATGCACTATTTTTGCTAGCCCTTGGGCAGTCAAAGCAATAAATATGGGTGCTAGACATCAGGATATCTGGCCTTCCTAATCAGGAAAGAATATGGAGAACTATTCTTCCTGGCTTGCCTTGGTGGTATGGAAATTTTGTGACATTTGAGGGGTCTGTATTATAGAAAAGTTAATATGAAAATGGTCCATAAGCTTTCATTAAACTTTTGCTCTAGTCTCTTTTACAAGCGTGTGACTGCCACAAGTAGGCCTAATATAATTTTTAAGTTTTATTTTATTTTTAATTGATACATAATTGACTTTTTTATTATTATACTTTAAGTTCTAGGGTACATGTGCACAATGTGCAGGTTTGTTACATATGTATACATGTGCCATGCTGGTGTGCTGTACCCATTAACTCATCGTTTACATTACATATATCTCCTAATGTTATCCCCACCACCTCCCCCAACCCCATGACCGGCCCCAGTGTGTGACGTTCCCCATCCTGTGTCCAAGTGTTCTCATTGTTCAATTCCCACCTATGAATGAGAACATGCAGTGTTTGGTTTTCTGTCCTTGCAATAGTTTCCTCAGAATGATGGTTTCCAGCTTCATCCAGGTCCCTACAAAGGAAATGAACTCATCCTTTTTTATGACTGCATAGTATTCCATGGTGTGTATGTGCCACATTTTCTTAATCCACTCTATCATTGATGGACATTTGGGTTGGTTCCAAGTCTTTGCTATTGTGAATAGTGTCACAATAAACATATGTGTGCATGTGTCTTTATAGTAGCATGATTTATAATTCTTAGGGTATATACCCAGTAATGGGATTGCTGGGTCAAATGGTATTTCTAGTTCTAGATCCTTGAGGAATCGCCACACTGTCTTCCACAATGCTTGAACTAATTTACAGTCCCACCAACAGTGTAAAAGCGTTCCTATTTCTCCACATGCTCTCCAGCACCTGTTGTTTCCTGACTTTTTAATGATTGCCATTCTAACTGGTGTGAGACAGTATCTCACTGTGGTTTTGATTTGCATTTCTCTGATGGCCAGTGATGATGAACATTTTTTCATGTGTCTGTTGGCTGCATAAATGTCTTCTTTTGAGAAGCGTCTGTTCATATCCTTTGCCCACTTTTTGATGGGGTTGTTTGATTTTTTCTTGTAAATTTGTTTCAGTTCTTTGTAGATTCTGGATATGAGCCCTTTGTCAGATGGGTAGATTGAAAAAATTTTCTCTCATTCTGTAGGTTGCCTGTTCACTCTGATGGTAGTTTCTTTTGCTGTGCAGAAGCTCTTTAATTTAATTAGATCCCATTTGTCAATTTTGGCTTTTGTTGCCATTGCTTTTGGTGTTTTAGTCATGAAGTCCTTGCCCATGCCTATGCCCTGATTGGTATTGCCTAGGTTTTCTGCTAGGGTTTTAATGGTTTTAGATATAACATTTAAGTCTTTAATCCATCTTGAATTAATTTTTGTATAAGGTGTAAGGAAGGAATCCAGTTTCAGCTTTCTACTTATGGCTAGCCAGTTTTCCCAGCACCATTTATTAAATAGGGAATCCTTTCCCCATTTCTTGTTTCTCTCAGGTTTCTCAAAGATCAGATGGTTGTAGATGTGTGGTATTATTTCTGAGGACTCTGTTCTGTTCCATTGGTCTATATCTCTGTTTTGGTACCAGTACCATGCTGTTTTGGTTACTGTAGCCTTGTAGTATAGTTTGAAGTCAGGTAGCATGATGCCTCCAGCTTTGTTCTTTTGGCTTAGGATTGTCTTGGCAATATAGGCTCTTTTTTGGTTTCATATGAACTTTAAAGTCGTTTTTCCAATTCTGTGAAGAAAGTCATTTGTAGCTTGATGGGGATGGCACTGAATCTATAAATTACCTTGGGCAGTATGGCCATTTTCACGATATTGATTCTTCCTATCCATGAGCATGGAATGTTCTTCCATTTGTTTGTGTCCTCTTTTGTTTCGTTGAGCAGTGGTTTGTAGTTCTCCTTGAAGAGGTCCTTCACATCCCCTGTAAGTTGGATTCCTAGTTATTTTATTCTCTTTGAAGCAATTGTTAATGGGAGTTCAGTCATGATTTGGCTCTCTGTTTGTCTGTTGTTGGTGTATAGGAATGCTTGTGATTTTTGTCATTGATTTTGTATCCTGAGGCTTTGCTGAAGTTGCTTATCAGCTTAAGGAGATTTTGGGCTGAGACGATGGGGTTTTCTAAATATACAGTTATGTCATCTGCAAACAGGGACAATTTGACTTCCTCTTTTCCTAATTGAATACCCTTTATATCTTTCTCTCCTGCCTGATTGCCCTGGCCAGAACTTCCAACACTATGTTGAATAGGAGTGGTGAGAGAGGGCATCCCTGTCTTGTGCCAGTTTTCAAAGGGAATGCTTCCAGTTTTTGCCCATTCAGTATGATATTGGTTGTGTGTTTGTCATAAATAGCTCTTATTATTTTGAGATATGTCTCATCAATACCTAGTTTATGGAGAGTTTTTAGCATGAAGGGCTGTTGAATTTTGTCAAAGGCCTTTTCTGCATCTATTGAGATAATCATGTGGTTTTTGTTGTTGGTTCTGTTTATATGCTGGATTACGTTTATTGATTTGCATATGTTGAACAAGCCTTGCATCCAGTTTTTGCCTGTTCGGTATTATATTGGCTATGTTTGTCATAAACAGCTCTTATTATTTTGAGATACATCCCATCAATACCTACTTTATTGAGAGTTTTTAGCATGAAGGGCTGTTGAATTTTGTCAAAGGCATTTTCTGCATTTATTGAGATAATCATGTGGTTTTTGTCTTTGGTTCTGTTTATATGATGGATTACATTTATTGATTTGCATATGTTGAATCAGCCTTGCATTCCAGGGTTGAAGCCAACATGATCATGGTGGATAAACTTTTTGATGTGCTGCTGGATTCAGTTTGCTAGTATTTTATTGAGGATTTTTGCACCGATGTTCATCAGGGATATTGGTCTAAAATTCTCTCTTTTTGTTGTGTATCTGCCAGGCTTTGGTATCAGGATGATGCTGGCCTCATAAAATGAGTTAGGGAGGATTCCCTCTTTTTCTATTGATTGAAATAGTTTCAGAAGGAATGGTACCGGCTCCTCTTTGTACCTCTAGTAGAATTCGGGTGTAAATCCATCTGGTTCTGGACTTTTTTTGGTTAATAGGCTATTACTTATTGCCTCAATTTCAGAGCCTGTTATTGGTCTGTTTATAGATTCAACTTCTCCTGGGTTAGTGTTGGGAGGGTGTATGTGTCCAGGAATTTATCCATTTCTTCTAGATTTTCTAGTTTATTTGCATAGAGGTGTTTATAGTATTCTCTGATGGTAGTTTGTATTTCTGTGGGATCGGTGGTGATATCCCCTTTATCATTTTTTATCACATCTATTTGATTCTTCTCTCTTTTCTTCTTTGTTAGGCTTGCTAGTGGTCTATCACTATTGTTGATCTTTTCAAAAAACAAGCTCCTGGATTAACTGATTTTTGAAGGGTTTTTTGTGTCTCTATCTCCTTCAGTTCTGCTCTGATCTTAGTTATTTCTTGCCTTCTGCTAGCTATTGAATGTGTTTGCTCTTGCTTCTCTAGTTCTTTTAATTGTGATGCTATGGTATCAATTTTAGATCTTTCCTGCTTTCTCTTGTGAGCATTTAGTGCTATAAATTTCCCTCTACACACTGCTTTAAATGTGTCCCAGAGTTTCTGGTATGTTGTGCCTTTGTTCTCATTGGTTTCAAAGAACATCTTTATTTCTGCCTTCATTTCGTTATTTATCCAGTAGTCATTCAGGAAAATGTTGTTCAGTTTCCATGTAGTTGAGCGGTTTTCAGTGAGTTTCTTAATCCTGAATTCTAGTTTGATTGCACTGTGATCTGAGAGACAGTTTGTTATTATTTCTGTTCTTTTACATTTGCTGAGGAGTGCTTTACTTCCAACTATGTGGTCAATTTTGGAATAAGTGCGATGTGATGCTGAGAAGAATGTATATTCTGTTGAGGTGGAGAGTTCTGTAGATGTCCATTAGGTCTGCTTGGTGCAGAGCTGAGTTCAATTCCTGGATATCCTTGTTTACTTTCTGTCTCATTGATATGTCTAATGTTGACAGTGTGGTGTTAAAGTCTGCCATTATTATTGTGTGGGAGTCTAAGTCTCTTTGTAGGTCTCTAAGGACTTGCTTTATGAATCTGGGTGCTCCTGTATTGGATGCATATATATTTAGGATAGTTAACTCTTCTTGTTGAATTGATCCCTTTACCATTATGTAATGGCCTTCTTCATCTCTTTTGATCTTTGTTTGTTTAAAGTCTGTTTTATCAGAGACTAAGATTGCAACCCCTGCTTTTTTCTGTTTTCCATTTGCTTGGTAGATCTTCCTCCATCCCTTTATTTTGAGCCTATGTGTGTCTCTGCACGTGAGTTGGGTACCCTGAATACAGCACACCAATGGGTCTTGACTCTTTATCCAATTTGCCAGTCTGTGTCTTTTAGTTGGAGCATTTAGCCCATATACATTTAAGGTTAATATTGTTATTTGTGAATTTGATCCTATCATTATGATGTTAGCTGGTCATTTTGCTTATTAGTTGATGCAGTTTCTTCCTAGCATTGATGGTCTTTACAATTTGGCATGTTTTTGTAGTGGCTGGTACCGGTTGTTCCTTTCCATGTTTAGTGCTTCATTCAGGAGCTCTTGTAAGGGAGGCCTGATAGTGACAAAATCTCTCAGCATTTGCTTTTCTGTAAAGGATTTTATTTCTCCTTCACTTATGAAGCTTAGCTTCGCTGGGTATGAGATTCTGATTGTTGAAAATTCTTTTTTTTAAGAATGTTGAATATTGGCCCCCATCTCTTCTGGCTTGCAGAGTTTCTGCCGAGAGATTGGCTGTTAGTCTGATGGGCTTCCCTTTGTGGGTAACCCGACCTTTCTCTCTGGCTGCCCTTAACATTTTTTCCTTCATTTCATCTTTGTTGAATCTGACAATTATGTGTCTTGGGGTTGCTCTTCTCGAGGAGTATCTTTGTGGCATTCTCTGTATTTCCTGAATTTGAATGTTGGTCTGCCATGCTAGGTTGGGGAAGTTCTCCTGAATAATATCCTGAAGAGTGTTTTCCAACTTGGTTCCATTCTCCCTGTCACTTTCAGGTACACCAGTCAGACATAGATTTGGTCTTTTCACATAGTCCCATATTTCTTGGAGGTTTTGTTCATTTCTTTTTACTCCTTTTTTGCTAAAATCTCTTCTCGCTTCATTTCATTCATTTGATCTTCAGTCACTGATACCCTTTCTTCCACTTCATTGAATTGGCTATGGAAGCTTGTGCATGCATCATGTAGTTCTGATGCCATGGTTTTCAGCTCCATCAGGTCATTTAAGATCTTCTCTATGCTGTTTATTCTAGTTAGCCATTCATCTAATCTTTTTTCAAGGTTTTTAGCTTCTTTGTGATGGGTTCAAACATCCTCCTTTAGCTCAGAAAAGTTTGTTATTACTGATTGTCTGAAGCCTTCTTCTCTCAATTCGTCAAAGTCATTCTCCATCCAGCTTTGTTCCATTGCTGGTGAGGAGCTGTGTTCCTTTGGAGGAGAAGAGGCACTCTGATTTTTAGAATTTTCAGCTTTTCTGCTCTGGTTTCTCCCCATCTTTGTGGTTTTATCTACCTTTTGTCTTTGATGATGGTGATGTACAGAGGGGGTTTTGGTGTGGATGTCCTTTCTGTTTGTTAGTTTTCCTTCTAACAGTCCGGACCCTCAGCTGCAGGTCTGTTGGAGTTTGCTGGGGGTCCACTCCAGACCCTGTATGCCTGGGTATCACCAGTGGAGGCTGCAGAACAGCAAATATTGTAGAATAGCAAATGTTGCTACCTGATCCTTCCTCTGGAAGCTTCATCTCAGAGGGACACCTGACCATATGAGGTGTCAGTTGGCCCCTACTGGGAGGTGCCTCCCAGTTAGGCTACTTGGGGGTCAAGGACCCACTTGACGAGGCAGTCTGTCCATCCTCAGATCTCAAACTCCATGCTGGGAGAACCACTACTCTCTTCAAATCTGTCAGACAAGGATGTTTAAGCCTGCAGAAGTTTCTGCTGCCTTTTGCTCAGCTATGCATTGCCCCCAGAGGTGGAGTCTACAGAGGCAGGCAGGCCTCATTGAGCTGCAGTGGGCTCCACCCAGTTTGAGCTTCCCAGCTGCTTTGTTTACCTACTCAAGCCTCAGCAATGGCAGACGCCCATCCCCCAGCCTCACTGCTACCTTGCAGTTCGATATCAGACTGCTGTGCTAGCAGTGAGCGAGGCTCCATGGGCGTGGGACCCTCCAAGCCAGGCATGGGTTATAATCTCCTTATGTGCCATTTGCTATGACTGTTGGAAAAGTGTATTATTAGGGCAGGAGTGTCCTGATTTTCCAGGTACCATATGTCATGGCTTCCCTTGGCTAGGAAAGGGAATTCCCCAACCCCTTGCACTTCCCGGGTGAGGCGATGCCCCACCATGCTTTGACTCACCTTCCATGGGCTATACCCACTGCCCGACATGCCCCAGTAAGATGAACTCAGTACCTCAGTTGGAAATGCAGAAATCAACCATCTTCTGCATTGCTCACACTGGGAGCTGTAGACTGGAGCTTTTCCTGTTCGGCCATCTTGGAACCTCCCTACCCATTTTCCATAATTGACATATTTATAGGGTACAGTGTAATGTTTTGATAGAAGTATACATTGTGTAATTATTAGGGTAATTAGCATATTCATCTCCTCAAACATTTATCATTTATTTGTGGTGAGAAGATTCAAAATCTTCTCTCCTAGTTATTTTGAGTTATACAATCTAATATTGTTAACCATAGTCACCCTATGTATTAGTCCATTTTCACACTGTTATAAAGATACTACCTGAGACTAGGTAATTTATAAAGGAAAGATGTTTAATTGACTCAAAGTTCTGCATGGTTAGGGAGGCCCCAGGAAACTCACAATCATGGTGGAAGGAGAAGCAGGCACCTTCTTCACAAGGCAGTAGGAGGAGAGAGAGCAAAGAGGGAAGAACCATTTATGAAACTATCAGATGTTATGAGAATTCACTCACTATCATGAGAACAGGATGGGGGAATCCACCCCCATGATACAATCACCTCCCTCCCTCAACACATTACAGGTTTCTCCCACAACATGTGGGGATCACAATTTGAGATGAGATTTGTGTAGGGACAGAGCCACACCGTATCGCCCTACTATGCAATAGAACACCAGAACGTATTCCTTCAATCTAACTGTAAGTTTGTACCTGTTGACCAATCTCTACTAATCTCCCCTCCTCATGCCCCCAACCTCCTCCAGCCTCTGGTAACCACTATTCTACTTTCTACTTCTGTAAGATCAACCTTTTAAAATTCCACATATGAGTGAGATCATTTAGTATCTGTCTTTCTTTGCCTGGCTATTTCACTCAACATAATTATCTGCTAGTTTTATCCATGTTGCCACAAATGACAGGATTTCATTTATTATGACTGAATACTATTCTATGGGGTGTGTGTGTGTGTGTGTGTGTGTGTGTGTGTGTATACATTTTCTTTCTTTATTTTTTAAGAGATGGAGTCTTGCTATGTTGCCCAGGCTGCCGTGAACCCTTATCCTCCCACTACAGCCTCCAGAGTAGCTGGGAATATAGGCATGCGCCACTGCACCTGGCTTATATAACACCTTTTCCTTATCCATTCATCTGTTGATGGACACTTAAGTTGATTCCTAGCTTGACTATTGTGAATAGTGCTGCAATAAACCTAGCAGTGTAGATGTCTATTTATGTCTATAACTATTTTATTTATATATTCTTTATTTATTTAACTATTTTAAAGCTGAGAAATTCAAAATTAACTTTTGTTCTATTGATATAGTTGGTCAAATTTGTGAAGACAGATACACCCTGTTTTTAGAATTTTTCCTATCCCAGGCTTCCAAAGTTTCAAGAAAATTGATACAATAAACCAACTTGTTACTATTATAATTTAAACATTTCCAAAATTATTTCAATTTTAAAAGAAGTTAAAGTTTGACCAACGAAACAATTTCAATGGTGGGGTTTCATTATGAATTTAATCATGATATTTACTATTTATTGAGCATGTACCTTATGCCAGGTCTTCATCTGTCAATCATCTCTTCTTTCTGCAAATAGAAGACTTAGCAAGCTTAGAGAAAGTCATGAATGCTAACATATATGAGATCAAATAGTCTCTTTCTAGGACACTGAAGGTCTTTGGGGACTTAAAAACTCGATTACAATGATTCAGGCGTATAGGAGAAAATTGCAAAACACACACACACACAGAAAAAAAAAAAAAAAAAAAAAAACAGAAAAGAACTATTTGTACATGCCAGGAAACACTGCTTTAAGAGTTGCTTCACTCTAGGTGATTATGAAAGGAAAAAAAAAATCTAACTGTAGTGAAGTTAAAAAATGTACGTATATTTGGGAAGAATAGGAAACTTCACTGAAGGCCTGGAGTCAGTCAAACTCAAGTTCCAATCTTCTTAGATGTAAGTTAACCTCACTGAACCTGTTTACTTTAAAAATTCCTGTTTTAATTAAAAATTCAATCACTATTAAAATTGTTTTTTAATTAAAAATACTTTAAAAGTTAAAGTGTAGAGTTTTTCTATTTATCTTAAATATTAAAATAATTGTGAATTAAAGTTGTGCCAGCTAGAAGACCTAAATTGATAGGCTTAATAATTTTGGAACTTTTCTTAATGTCAAAGTTAACTAGAACTTCTTTTCTTTTTCAAATTACACATTTAAAATTCCAGCATCAGTTCCTTTTTGAGTCATCTAGGCCTCTCACATCAGTAAATATTGAGCTCCTGTAAAGCTGAAGTTACTTACGTAGTAACATAACTTACTTAAGGGCGATTTGTAAATGTTTATTTTGGATAAGCTATGTTTTATTTTGTTCTGCTTTTGAGAAAGATGCTTCTCATTCCTTGCTAATTTCAAACAAGCAACTTTCTAATGGAAAACAATTATTTTTATAACTCAAGTTAAATATTTCTGTCTATTCTTTACTCAAATTGAAAATAAGACATAAAAAACAATGACCCTCCTTGCCTTGGTTTCTAACTTTTCAGAGGTGAACACACCATAAATGGTAACTAACTTACAGTAGTGCCCACTGTATCCACTAAGCATTATGGAGAATACAGAGATGACCCAGACATGCACCCTGACCTTAAAAAACTCAAAGATTGAAACATATCATGATTTACAGGCATAGCTCCTCCTCTTCCAAAAATAAAACAATACAAAAGACACAAATAACAGTGATTGTCAGAAATACAGACACCAAGTGTTAAAGTGTCAGAAAATAACTAGGGCAGCTTGAACTCAACCTTTGCACTCTCTACCACTTGAATTATATTTTATCAAACTTTTGTTAAGTTAGTTCATGTATTTTGGTGCCTCAGTGGTTCTAATTCAACCCTCCTATTTTTGTAGATCCATCTGTCCCAGTGCTGTATCACAGCACTAGAACACATGGAAGAGATTTAACAAATAGTGTTAGCTATGATATGTATGTATTAGTATGTATTACATGTCAGGCAGTGTTCTGAGTTCTTTACTTGCACTCATTCATTTAGCCTTCCCAATAACCCTATGAGGAAAGTTATTATTGTCTTCTCTTGACAGATGCAGAAACTAAGTCACAGAAAGTTTAGGTAACTTGGCCGAAGTCATGCTACTAATAACTTATGGCCCCAGGATATGAGCATAGTTTGACTTCACAGTTTGCTCTTATACCCTACACTATGCTACCCCTGAATAATTATTTGAGTCATGTTAATGAAGGGATTTTAAAATTTGATGGTATGGAACAGTAGAGTAAGCTGATACTTCCCTGGGTTGGACAACTCCAGAAGCAGTCTGATGTTTGTTTGCCAGTATATTTTTGTTTTTCTAGGCAATGAGGGTTAATCTCACTAGTACTTCTGTAGACAGTCTAGTATATGTCTTTCAGTGAACCTTTGAACTCATTTTCTGTTTGGTATCTATCTGATGGTACAATTGCTGAATTCTTGGTATATACATTAAGAATAGAATTTCTAGGTCATAGTATAGGACTGCTGGAAACTGTACCAATTTGCATTCCCACTAGCAGGGTATAGGAGGTCCAGTTGCCTTGCATTTTTCCCAATATTTTCTGCCTCTTTCATTTTAGGTGACTACGTAGAAACATCACATTTTGGTTTTAATTTGCATGACTCTGATGACTAATGGAGTCGAGCTCATTTTCATATATTTTTAGTCATTTGTCAATAAAGTTTTATGAATGCCTTTTCAAGGGGTTTGCCCACTTTTAAAATTAGGTTGCCTGTCTTTTTGATTGTGGAGGAATTCTTACCATATTCTAGATACAAGCCCTTTGTCAGAGACATAAACTGAAGACTTCTTCTCCCATTCTATAGGATGTCTGTTCTCTCTTAATGGAGTCTTTTGAGGAACTGAAGTTCTTACTTTACACAGTTCAATTTACCAATTTTTTTCTTCATTGCTAGCACTTTTCTGTGTCCTGTGTAAGCAAACTTTGCCTACTCCAAGGTCATGAAGATCTTCCATGTTTTCTTCTAAATCTCTATCATTTATTTTTCACATTTAGATCTGTAATCCTTCTGGAATTATTTTTTGCATATGGTGTGAGATAGGAGTTAAAATACATTTCTATGTGTACATTCAATTGTCCCTACACCATTTACTGAAAGGACCATCCTTTCCCCCACTATACTGCAGTGTCACCTTTCTCATAAACTAGTTGACTATATCTGTACCTATGTCTCTATCTATGTCTATCTACCTACCTGTCTACATCTGTTTATGAAGTCTGTTCTATTACATTGATCAGCTCATTTGTTTTTTATGTCTAGGAAATTTTGCTAAAGCAGTATTAATGAGTTTGAATCTTGCCTCTTGGGGCTGTGACAATGCTTCAGGTTGTGATTCTTCACCTGTAGCCCTAGCCATGCCATGACACCCATCGAGGCATCCATCCTGTGAGTATCTATGCAATGCCTAACAAAGATAACCTCAGCTGGGCTTGGTGGCTCATGCCTGTAATCCCAGCACTTTGGGAGGCCAAGGCACACAGATCACTTGAGCCCAGGAGTTCGAGACCAGCCTGAGTAACATGGCAAAACCCCATCTCTACAAAAAATTAAAAAATTAGCTCATCATGGCGGCATGCACCTGTAATCCTAGCTACTCAGGAAGCTGAAGTAGGAGGATTGCTTGAGCCTGGGTTGTCGAGGCTGCAGTGAGCTGAGATCACACCACTGCACTCCAGCCTGGGTGACAGAGTGAGACTGTTGGAAAAAACAAACAAACAAACAAAAAGATAACCTCTATTTCCCACTGCTTTCCCTTCTCACCCTCATCCCAAGTTTCTGTCTTTTCTTTGAATTTGTTATTTGACTTTCCACAAATATAAAAGTACACTTGTATCATTTATTTTAGGTATTGGATATATTCCCTTCCTTGTGTATTATTTTAAAAGCAGCTGAATAAAGAATTTACCTTTGTTGTTGTTGTTGGTGGTGGTGGTGGTGGTTTTTTTGTTTTTTGAGACTGAGTCTCGCTCCATTGCCCAGGCTGGAGTGCAGTGGCATGATCTCGGCTCACTGCAACCTCCGCTTCACAGGTTCAAGTGATTCTCCTGCCTCAGCCTCCCAAGTAGCTGGGACTACAGGTACATACCACCACGCTCAACTAATTTTTTTTTTTTGTATTTTTAGTAGAGACGGGGTTTAACGTAGCCTTCAAATAATTTTTTTAACTACAAATTCCGTGGCTTTTGATTTTTCAAAAAGAGTCTCCACTCTTACCTAAAACTGTAATGGGTATTTGAATTCTAGAAGGAGGTGATTTTATTCAAACTGATAATCACTATAAAACATTATGTGTTTTCTCCTGGAAATAGAAATACAGTGTATACAGATGTTTGTTAGACATCTCTAATAAAAAAATGAGTATTGCGTATAACCAGGCCTTCCTAGAATGTTTGCCCACAGCCACAGTGTTGTAGCAGTTCATATTATCTCTCTCATGGTCACATGTTAGGAGTAGAGTCATGCAGCAGTATGCAAAGCTAATCCCCTGTTGGGATGTCTGTTGGCTTCAGATTAGCTCTCTTATCAGGCAAAACAGAGACTATGGGCAAGGCCCAACATTTCCTCACTTCTATTAATGGCTTATCAAATTCCCAGTCACAAAAGTTAAAACCTTAGAACAATCTTTTACTCTTCTCTCTTTCCCATGGCACAGCTTTAATATTCACTGAATCTTCTTTTATAGAATCATTTTTTCCGGTTCCTTTTTTGTGAATTTATTGTTACTGTTCTCTCTCAAACTTCATATAGGATGTTGTCAGTGACTTAAGCAATAAGAAAAATCATTATCACATAAAACAAAACAAAACACACAAACAAAAAAACAAACTATACACACACACACACACACACACACACACACACACACACAGGTAGGATGGCCCTGTCCCTGCTTCTCTATGATCCTCTTTGTTCTACCCTACTGGTGGATCTATACCTAAGCTGGCAGCAAGATAGCTTGGCAGTTCCAGGTTACACCTAGCAGACCACACCTCATGTCTCACTGGCCACAGTCAGGTCACATACCCATCTTTAAGACAGTTGTTGGCAAGGAGTTACCCTGGAGCCAGGGATGAAACCACCTTCCCCTGAGTCACATGGGAAAGGACACCTAAACAAAATCAGGGTCTTGTCACCATAGGGAATGGGCTCTGAATGCTGGTGGATAATCCACAGTGTCTGCTCCAGACTCTAACTACCTCACTTTGAATAACTGCAGCCACCTCTTAACTGTGGTCCCTGCCTCCAGTTTTTGGCTCCATTTTCTCAACATGTATAATGAAGCCAGTACAATCCTCCTTAAACACACTCCTGTCATGACAGCACTTTCTTGGTCAGGGGGCCTAGGTGGCTTCAATGTGACTGATGGACAAAGTTCGAACACCTTAGCTCCCCATTCAAGATGTCCACAACCAGACTCCAATCTATCCCTTATCCTTCTTTCTCTCTAGTTCCTTATAACAGGGATGGTAGTAAATATATCAGGCTTTGTGGGCCATGTGGTCTCTGTCACAATTACAGTACTCTTCCCCTCATCTGTACAGTTCAATAAGTTGTTTTCAGAAGAAGAAGAAGAGAGAGAGACCACATTCATATCACTTTTATTACAGTACATTGTTATAATTGTTCTCTCTTTTTTTTTTAACTGTATCTCGCTATGTTGCCCAAGCTGGTCTTGAACTCCTGGGCTCAAGTAATCCACACACCTCAGCCTTCCAAAGCGCTGGAATTACAGGCATGAGCCACTGCACCTGGCCCAAATTGTTCTATTTTATTAGTAGTAATTGTTGTTAATCTCTTCCTGTGCCTTATGTATAAACTTTATCTTTTCTTTGAATTTGCTTATCTGTCTTTCCACAACTATAAAAGTATACTTTTACCATTTATTTTATGTATTGGCTATCTCCCTAGACAAATAATAGGTATGTATGTATAGGAAAAAACGCAGTATGTTTAGGGTTTGGTACTATCCACAGTTTCAGGCATCCACTTGGGGGTCTTGAAACATAACCCCTACAGATAAGAAGTGGACTACTGTAGTCAGTTCTTCCCTTGTAGTGCAAAAGCAGCCATGCACAATACAATACAAATGAATGTGACTGAAGGAGATCATTTTGGCTGCAGTGTGGAGGAAGAACTAAAAGGACATGGAAGCAGGAGGACAGTCAGGGGATAGGTGTCGTAAGCCTGGAAAATGTGATGGTAATACAAGTATGTCAAGCCCGCAGATCCTGACAGCAAGCATGCCTACCTGACTTGTGCCCGGGGAGAGGAGGTAACAGTGATTCTGGCCTATTCTTATTTCACTCCCTTTCTAGTGCCACTTTTCTGGGCTTTTTTACTGTATGTTATGCAGGCTATATGCTGTATCTAATAGCCCTTGTAAACAGCCTTAAATCCTTTCTAAACATCCTGGATAGTCCTAGAATCCTAGAATATGGATTCTTTCTTGGTTTCAAAACTGATTTTGTTATATTGCCTGGAAAGAAGAAATGTTTTTATCGTAGAGGGTTGGTATTTCTGGGTAGGTTGATTCGAAGGATTAAGTTGTGAGGGCAGTTGGGACTTTTAGAGAAAGTGGATCCAGAAAATCTAAATTGTTACTAAGAAATATTGATGAGTGTAGGTCATGGAGCTCAGAAAGAAGTTTCTCTTTGATATTTTTTCTAAACTATGTGAAAGGGAAGCAATGGGAAATTCTGTGGACGGAGTCAGGAAAGCCTCAAGTAGGGTGGCTAGGAAAGGTGGAGGAGTTGCTACTAGGGAACCGAGGAGTGAATGTGGAGAGGGTGAAATGAGACAGGAGGCTACTTCCTCAAAGGTCAGGACAGTTATGAGAATGCTCTGGTTTGAACTTCAAGATGTTACTGGAAATGAAAAACTACAAATACATGCATGTTTATGCACACACACATACACAAACACACAAAACTATTGAAAAGAATATGTAGCAAATATGTTTTGTGAGTGAGCTTGTATCTAGTTAAAGTACCATGATTATCTTTAAAATCTCTTGCTAGAGGAGGAGTGTTGACTGCCCAGTGTGGGCGTGGATAGGGAATGAATATCCTGGCTGTTGTATCCATAATTGAAACGCACTGTGCCTCATCTCCACACCAGCCGTTACAGCCGTGCCAGTCTCCTTCCTGTCAACTGCACAATAGCTTGTTGACTCTGCCTAATCTTTGGTCAGTTTCCCAGATATCCTTGTCTCTTCATTCTTAGCACATCACATCATTACTCAGACCTCTTCCCTGGGCCCCTGGCAGCTTTAAGTACCTCATTCAGCCCAACCGTTTTCCTGTGTTCTTGAGCAGTGAGGTCATAATTTCACAACCTTGGATATACATTGCATGAAGTAAAATGTTTACTAGATAAGATGAATTAACATTTTTAGGAAGTTCATAATTGATGGAGACAAATTACATGTGTACGATACATCAACACACACACAGAATGTGCACATTCAGGAGAGATTAATAATGTATATGTCTATTAGATATAAAGCAGCTGTAGCCTATGAAGAAAGGACAGAAGAAACAGGGAGGGACAGGAACTAGAGTCAACAAAGAAGAAAAGCAAAGATACCCACATACATCCTACTTATAATGCAAAGCTTGTCATTGTTGGATAACATCACAAATCCCCCAGCTAAAACCCCCAATTTTTCTGGCCCTAAAGATATCTTTCTGGTTCTCAATCCCAGGCCAGGTGGGGCTCCATTTAACTCTCTGTTGTTTAATCCACTTTTGATCACTCTTAGGAAGTTTCACTTTGCTCAACAAGCTCAAGATTGATCACCTCTGACTTTATCTGTTTATATTAGGAGTGTCTGGTTGAAGATAGAATCGCAGATGCCCATTATTACCAGTATTATAACAATAAAGAGAAGCAATAGTAAATAAAGGAAACCCAGAGCCAGATTATGGGGGTTTAAATCTGTTTTCCCACTTTTGTGATGTTCGACCTTCAGCAAATTATCTACCTTCTCTGTGCCTCCATTTCCCTATTCATAAAATGGAAACAATGAAAGTATCTACCTCCTAGGGTTTTTGTGAGAGTTAAATGGGTTGATACACATAAAGTACTTGGACCTGCCCTGGAATATTTAGACCTCTGTGAATGGTAACCTGTATTACTGCTTTTCTCTTCAGTTAGGAATCACTAAATGTTGCAGTAAACTGCACATTCTGTTGACCCTTCCTGGTCACTGCTCACCCATCCCAAGCCTGTATGATGGAATGTTCAACTCTGAAATGGCATCTAAGTGGCCAGGAAGAAAGGCTGGAGGGAAATGTGTAGACCAGCTGACCTCTATTTTAGGTTGAAGGTCTAGGCATTTCCTCCCCTTTCTCTACCTGTGAGAGAAGCCAACCAGAGCTCTCCAAGCCATGATGCAGTCCCTCCTGCGGCCATTTCCTTCCAGCCTCTATTCATCTTTTACCACTCTCTAGCCAGCAGAAGCTGGTGAGTCTTGTGGTTACCACTCTTGTTTGTTGCCCCACATCCCAGCTTCATTTTCTCAGGATCACTGCCAGGCAATAAGGGAAGTTTGGGGCCTGAAAAAATCTGCCCCAAGCCTGCGTGGAGCAAAATACCCTTGGACATTATACCCGCAGAAGGTTCCTCAAAATTATGTGACATTTTTCAGCTGATTGAACTTCCCTAACCTGACTTCCTGGAAAAGCCAAGAATTCAGAGAAAATGTAGGGCACTGACAAACCAACGAAGAGGTGAGTAAATTCTCCCGGAGTCCCCTGTCAGGACTGAAAAATGTTGTGTGAAACCTGTGGGCAGGGATAACCTCCAAATATTTGCCCTCCCACAAACTGTCCATAGGCCTAGCTGCCCTCCCATAGCTAGGTCCCAAATTGTTGCAAAAGCCGTATCCATGTAGATCCTGCCAAACTAGCTAACTGGCCAATCTGTTTTCCTACAATATGAGTTACCTTACTGGGACGTGTGTCCTCAGGTATATGCACTTTGATCCAGTTACAGCAAGTTACCCCAAGGAAATAATCAGACAAGGACATAGAGCTGATTGTGAAGGGTCATTCATGGTGCCGATGGTTTTGTAATATCAACACTTACAAATTAGAAGCAACCTAAATTGCCATCACTAGGGGATGGCTTAAACAAATTATGGTATATGCATACAATAAAATACTTATGAGTCTTTACAAATAATCATGGGGTCTGTAATTACCAACATGGAAAAATGCCCATGATACCCTTGAAAAGTGATAAAACAGTTCAATGAATTACATTCTGATATAATGGTACTTATTAAAATTGCATTCATCAATGAGAACACTTGGACACAGGGTGGGGGAACATCACACACCGGGGCCTGTCATAGGGTGGGGGGAGGGGGGAGGGATAGCATTAGGAGATATGCCTAATGTAAATGATGAGTTAATGGGTGCAGCACACCAACATGGCACATGTATACATATGTAACAAACCTGCATGTTGTGCACATGTACCCTAGAACTTAAAGTATAATAATAATAATAAAATAACTAACTAAATAAAATTGCATTCATACGAATGGTACCTATTAAAATTGCACTGATCTTCAATTTTAACAAGTACCATTATATCAAAATGTGTCCAGGGATCCATAGAGAATTATGTTCACAAAAATACTGACAGCAATTATCTCTGTGGTTATTTGGGTAATATTTACTTTTTTTTTTTTTTTTTTTTTACTTTTTTGGTATTTAAAAAATACTTAGCAATGATACAAGGTGCTATCTGAAAAAAACTAAACTTTTTAAAATAAAATTTGAGGGGAAAATGAACTAAGTTAGCAATGTTTTGGGAATAAGATCTTGGGTTGGCCACACCAAGCAGGTAACAGCATAAGGATAAGATAATTAACATTTATTGGGCACTTATTATATGCCAGCAACCCCCGTTCTAAGCACTTTCCATGCATCAACTCATTTCATTTGCACAACTCCACAAAGCAAGCCGTTTATGGTGCCCATTTTACAGATAATGAAATGAAACAGGCACCAAGAGAGGAAGCCATTTGTTTGAAGTCTTACAGCCGGTAGGAGGTGAAACAGATTTAGACAGAAGTCTGCCTCCAAAATCTCTGATCGTGACCCCTGCAGAGGAGGAGGGAAGGTGCTGAGATCAGAGGAGTGAGGAATGATGGGGGGAGTGGAGAGGGCAGAGGTGGCTGCTAATGGTGGGGAGCAAGACACTGTCCTCTTCCCCCTGCAGTTCCTGAAGGATCTTCATTCTCCCACTGGCCACCTGTTTACCTAACCTCTCTAAAGCTTTAGTTTCCTCTCTATGCCATATACAGTCCTAGAAGCCACTTCTACTATAGCACATATACAGCCGCCACCATCATCACCAGCATCCCACTTCTGGCTGAGAGACACAGGCTCCAGTGTCTCCCAGTGTGCAAGTTGTCAAAGCAGGCTGGAAGAGGAGTGGGCATTCTGTCTCTACTGTAGAATGACCACCCCAAAGGATAATTCTGCTCACTTATTATTCTCCTCACTGGACAGGAGCCCCTGGAAGCAGAGACAATATCTGATGCACCTCTGCATTCCCACTACCTGGAACATAAAGTCGCTCAATAAATAAACATCCCTGTTGAATGAATAACTGGAAAGTACAGTCATGTGGCCTTATGATTCCAGAGTAACAAGTAGGAAAAGCAACACTTGCATATTAATTTCTTTATTTTTTGTTTCTGTTTTCTACCTCATCTGGCACAGAGTTCAGAGTAAGTACAGTCATTAAAGAAGTCACTGATTTTTAACATGCCACTTAAGCAAAAGGAGCAAGAAGGCCTTATTTATATTAATTAACTAATTCAAGAAAATCTGGGCTTTTTTTTTTTTTTTTTTTTTTTTTTGAGACAGGGTTTCACTCCTGTTTCCCAGGCTGGAGTGCAATGGTGCGATCTTAGCTCACTGCAGCCTACCAGGCTCAATAAATTCTCCTGCCTCAGCCTCCCAAGTAGCTGGTACTATAGGCACATGCCACCGCACCCAGCTGATTTTTGTATATTTTGTAGAGATAGGGTTTCACCATGTTTCCCAGGCTGGTCTTGAATTCCTGAGCTCAAATGATCTGGCCACCTTGGCCACCCAAAGTGCTGGGATTACAGGTACGAGCCACCACACCCAGCCAAATTCAACGCTTTCTATATAAATTATAAAATGTCATTTACAAAACTCTGTTCAGACATTTTATCGCCAAGGCAGAGAGAGTGGTTAAACCACAGAGCTAGTAAGCAGTAGCACCAAATCCAGCTTCTCTGCCCTTGGTGTCAACTGCTCTTTCTACTTTCCACATAACTCCATCCCTCCAGCCAGTCACAATGGTTTCTAAAAGTGGACCTGCCTTTCCAGTTATTCATTCAACAGAGGATGTTTATTTATTGAGCAACTTTATGTTCCAGGTAGTGGGAATGCAGAGGTGCATCAGATATTGTCTCTGCTTCTAGTGTCTACCGTCCAGTGAGGAGAATAACAAGTGAGCAGAATTATCCCTCATGGTGGTCTTTCTACAGCAGAGACCTGCCTTAATTCTGTTGCTTTAGGTGAGATCAACTTACATCTGCGTGCTTCCATTTTCCTCCCCCATGGTAGATTGAGATTCATGGTATCAGCTCTTCTTAGTGAAAGAAAATCTAAGAAACATAGACAGATGTCCACATCTTGAAGTAGCTGAAGTTTGTCTTTGGGTTCTCACCTTCCTTTTCTCCCTCTTGCTTATTTCCCTTTAAGGATTGCTGCCATCAGTGTCATCAAGCCCAAGGATTCTCTAATGCTGATCCACCAATTAGAGCATGGCTGGTTACCACAGAACCACTGATGAGTTTCAAAAAATGCAGATTCCTGGACCCCACCCTGGAGATTTTGAGTCAGGAGGTCTTGGGTAGTGCCCAGGCACCCCTATGTTTCAGGTTCCCCAGGGGATTCTAACCTGCAGCCGTATTGGGGAACCACTGACCTAACCCCAAAACATGAGTCAGCTGTCTCGACTATATTGAAAGTGATGAATCATCATTTCACTTTAAAAAGAAAAAAATATGAGCTGAAACCAAAGTCATTGTGAGAACCTCTCATTTCCTTTACCTGAGTTTGAGTTCAGGTTTCCTTTACTTGAGTTTGAGTTTAGAAGTCTTCTATACTTGGTCCAAGCATTCTATGGAGATTCCCCAGGTCTTAAGGCAAACAGACTTAAGACCTGTCCTCAGTTTAGTCCTGGGAACATGCTGTAGCCCTGATCAGCCCTGGCTGGTGGGTCCCTGGGAAACTGGCTGACTCTGGAGATCCTTCAGGCCAGAGTTGCTAGGGACCACACCAGGTTCATCTTATACCATGCCTAGGTGCTGGGGTCCAATAGTCTTGTCTCCTCTGGCTTCTCAGAGCCAGAACTAGGAAGACGAGAAGGCTTTGGGATATGGCTGGCTTCCAGAGACTGAATCAGCTACTCAGATTCTCAAGACTGAGGTGGGTATGCCTGACACAGAAGGGTCAGGAGACTGCTAGAATCCATGACGGGCCAGGAGTAGCGCTGAGGCAGCAGAAACTCTGAGAAAGCAGAAGCCACCAGAAAGAGAAAAGAAGTTCGGAGTAGAGGGAAAGATGAGGAAACCAGCAGTGCAAGTTGAACAGATGAGATGTACAGAGAGAAGCAGAGATGAGCTGAGGGAGAGAGACTCCATGAACCATGAGAGGTGGGCAAAGAAAGCAGCCAGTCCTAAGGTTACCTTGTTTCTGACAGTTTGGGTCCTGCCCATCCTTGTATCACCAATTCAATTGAGGAGACTCGACCAAATGTTTTATTTTTCTAATAACTGTTGCCAGTAGTATTCTGGGAAACCCTTTTAGCCTGTTAGGCACTGAGTGACCCTCATCATATCTCAGTGCAATTTCATAATTTGTAGATCACTTATTATGACTCAGTCTAGTCCCATGTTTTCCAATAGCTTTTGATATCTGATTCATATACCATGCAATTCACTTATTTAGAGCAGGAGTTCCCAAACCCTGGACTGTGAACCAGTACCCATCCATGGCCTGTTAGGAACTGGGCCACACAGCAGGAGGTGAGCATCCGGCAAACGAGCATTACCACCTGAGCTCTACCTCCTGTCAGATCATTGGCAGCATTAGATTCTCATAGCAGCACAAACCCTATTGTAAACTGCACATGCGAGGGATCTAGGTTGCTCTTCTTATGAGAATCTAACTAATGCCTGATGATCTGAGGTGGAACAGTTTCATCCTGAAACCATTTCCTCCACCCTCCCCACAATGTGTGGAAAAATTGTCTTCGATGAAACTGGTTCCTGGTGCCCAAAACATTGGGGATTGCTGATTTAGAGCATACCTTTCAGTGGTTTTTAGTATATGCACAGAGTTGTGCAACCAACACTATAATTAATTTTGAAAAATTTTCATCATCCCAAAATGAAATCCCATACCTCTAGCAGTCACCCCCTAGTTCCCCTCATTCCTCCCAGTCTTAAGCAACCAGTAATTATTTCCTGCCTCTATGGATTTGCCTATTCTGGACATTTCATGTAAATGGAATCATACAATATGTACAATCTTTTGTGACAGGCTTCTTTCACATAGCATGTTTTCAAGGTTCACACACACTGTATCATGTATCAGGACTGCCTTCCTTTCTAAAGCTGAGATATATTCCATTGTATGGACATACTGTTTTTTATTGTCTCATTCATCAGTCTCTGGACATCTGGGTTGTTTCCAATTTTTTGATATTAAAAATAATGCTTCTATGAACATTTATGCAGACATTTTTGTGTGTACATTTCATTTCTTTTGAAATACACCTAGGAGTAGAACAACGGGTCACTATGTTTAACATTTTGAGGAAGTGACAGAGTTTATCTCATTTAAAATTCCAATCCCATATCTCTCCTCCCAGAACAGGCAAAACTTATGACCCTGCAATCTTTGAGTTGGGCAGAGAAATGGCTCAAGTCTCCGGCTGTTGCAGTCTATGGGTAGTGGCCTCTGATAATGGCCGAGGCCTCCCATATCTTCGGCTTCCTTCCCTTCTGCATCATGGGAAGCCATAGGAACTGCTTGGGTTTTTGTTAATCCCTGAGGACTCAGGGGCCTGGGAATTGAATGATACCCCCATTTTCTTCATTCCTGAAAATAAGTCTTCAGTCCTTTTCACTCCCCAGGCATGGGACACCCAGTGAACCTCCCACTTTCGGAAACTTTAGGCAAGAAGCAGGTACTTCTATACAAGGCACTCTCAAACTTTGGAAATACGTGTTTAGCACCCCTTTTCTCTCCCCAAGAATGAGAGGAGACTCGGATAGTGTACATCCACTCTAGGCTCTCAGAACCTTCTCCCTGTCTCTTCTCCCTGTCTCTTAGTCTCCTTCTTACTTGTCTTTGTTAAAGGTAAGTGGGCCTTAACAAGAGGAGGAGTTTAATTTCTCTCCTCTCTCTCTTCTCTCCCCTCATTTCCTGCCCCCAACCCTGCACCTGAAAGATTCATCAAAGGAATTAGGCCTGACTTAATTTTTTTTTACCATATTAACAAAATGATCTTTCTTTTGGAAAAATTTGTTTTTATTATTTTTAAAGACAGAGTCTTGCTCTGTCACACTGGCTGGAGTGCAGGGGTGGAATCATAGTTCACTGCAGCCTCAAACTCCTGAACTAAAATGATCCTCCCACCTCAGCCTTTCAAGTAGGTGGGACTGTAGGTGTGTGCCACCATCCCTGGCTTTTTAATTATTTATTTAAATTGACACATAAATATATATACTTATGGAGTAGAGTGTGCTATTTCAACACATGTATATGATACATTATAATTAAGTCATGGTAATTAGCATTTCCATCATCTCAAACATTTATTTCTTCATGTTGGAAACATTCAAAATCCTCTCTTCTAGCTATTTGAAAATACAGAATAAATTGTTGTTAACCATAGTCACCCTACAGTACTATAGGGGCCTTACTTAAATTTGACCTTTGTGAGTTCAGTAACTTTTCCTCAACAAGAAGCCATCTACCCAGTTATTTCTTCACTATTCAGTAACATGGGGCAGAAAAAAATACCTAATCAGTGCCCCACATCAACCTGTTACACTTATAATAAATCTCTTTTTATTTTGAAAAGTTATTTTCTGTGAATGAGCCAAACCTAGACCTCTCTCCTTCTAAGAACAAACAAGTATCTCAGTTGCTCTGGCCAGAACTTCCATTCATACCTTTCCTTCTCTTACTTTGAGACCAGGCCTTTCTTAGCACACAGAGACCAGGTGGGATAGCAAGCCAAGTGTGGACCTTGAGTATGATGACCAGTGACTGACCTCCAGTCCCTGGCTGACCATGATACAAGGGAGGCCAATTTTTGGGCTGGCCCCCATGTGGTCTCCTTCTTCCTCCTCTTTTCCCTTAGCTGCTCATGACCTGCCTGCCTCACCCTATGAAACCCTTGTTCCCATTTTCTTTTTTATTTGAGATGGAGTCTCGCTCTGCTGCCAAGGCTGGAGTGCAGTGGCACGATCTCAGCTCACTGCAACCTCCGTCTCCTGGGTTTAAGCGATTCTCCTGCCTCAGCCTCCCAAGTAGCTGGGATTACAGGCACCTGCCACCATGTCTGGCTAAGTTTTGTATTTTTTAGTAGGGACGGGATTTCATCATGTTGGCCAGGCTGGTCTCGAACTCCTGACCTCAGGTGATCTGCCCGCCTCGGCCTCCCAAAGTGCTGGGATTACAGGCGTCAGACACCGTGACCAGCCCCCATCCCCATTTTCAAGAGATTAAGCTGGTCTTCACCTGCTTCCTTCACATGCCAGATAAACTCACAGCAGATCCCTGCTCCCTGACTTTGGAAACGTTGCTAAAGCAGGTTCTAGATAAACTGCCTCCTCAGTTCTCACCCCTTCCTTAGCTCTTGCTCTTTGCCTGTTTCCCCAAAATTCAAGTGCATTTCTTTCTCATCCTCAGGCTGTATGTAGTTTTTTCCCTTATAAAACCAAGAAGAGTGGGAAATACTGGACTTATTTTTTTGCACCTGAAAGCATTAACATAGATTTAGCACCTGCTGTATGACAAGCACTGTTCTAAGTGATTTACATGAATATTTACATCATGTCACATTACAATATATTACATTACATCACATCACATCACATACATTGTATTGCATCATATTATATTGCATTGAACTACATTTACATTACACTGCATTTGGAGGAAAATATCTTGGGAGGAAAGGACAGAAATGGTTGTAGCATTTCTTACCTACTGTGCCCTACATTCACAGGGTGATCTTGGTTAAGCTCTGTAATCTCTCTTTGTATTAACTTTCCCTTCTATAAGATTGAAGGGGCCTCACAGATTGGCTGGTGAGATAATTATTAAACTTATTATATTCTTATTATAGTCTAATAGTTTATGACCAAAATTCTAATTTTCTATTTCCAAGTGTCAATGCAATGTCGAAGGGGGTGTCTAATTCTACACACAGACACATACACACAATTTAGCTATGCCTCTCAGGAATCTTCTATTAAAAAGAGAACAAAGCTAAATTAAATATATTGCCAGCCAGGCATGGTGGCTGACACCCGTAATCCCAACAATTTGGGAGGCTGAGGTAGATGGATCACTTGAGCTCAGGAGTACGAGACTGTTAGGTTTTGAAGGGAAGGCAAGACTTAAAGAAAGACACACACACACACGAGGGAAGTTCAACAACAAATGCAGGCTTTATATCCAGCATAAAACCTGGAGAAGTCAGGGACCGGCCTAATGCCAGTGCCTGCTGCTGCTTACAGGCTGGGGCAATTTATAGGTATGGGCAGGAGGGGTCTGGGCAGTATGGCTTGCTGCCTGGCAGGAAATTGATAAGATAGTCCCATGATGAGGCAGTTCTGGTCCTTGTTCAGGTGGGATGTCATCATGGTGCTCCTTGGACCTTTGCCCAGAAGGTCTTTGCCTTCTAGTTTAGTATAAAAAGGAAGAGGGGCATTGATAATTATCTGGCTGCTTCCTGCTAAAGAGGGCACTGCACTCAGGTTTTGGGTCTTGAAGCAGTGGGTGTCCAACTTCAGAGTTGTTTTCCTGGAGGTGCTGATACCCAACTTGGCAGAGAAGAATGGTATCAATGTGTTTCTATATAGCTGCCTGGTCAAGGGAGTTTGGCCTTTGGGAGATAAAGTGGGATATGAAGGTGAGCACACACGGGCCAATTTTAGTATTATGAGGGAGAAAATTAGGGGCCCTAAGACAGGGGTTACCCAAGGTATCCACTTTAGGAAGGATGACCCCTGCCAACAGTGAATGACTTGATGTTGCATTTGTGCAGCCCTGTTATGGAGCTCAGGTGCAGCCTGTGGGTTGCGTTGTGAACAACGCCGGATTCACTAAAATAAAAACAGGATTCTTCTTGGAGATATATACATGTGCCCCAAGACAAGAATGTTAGTCCAAACTGCACCATTTTGTAAGCTCCCTGCTATTTTACAGACCTTGGTAAAAGTGAAACATTTCACAGGTTTTTGGGCCGTGAGAAACATCCTGCTAACCACTTGACCACAAGGCCCACAAAGGTCCAACTAAAGAAATATCCCTATCATATCTTTCTGGGCAAAGGTCCAAGGAACACCATGATGACATCCTGCCTGAACAAGAACCAGAACCACCTCATCATGGGACCATCTTATCAATATCCTACAGGGCAGCAAGCCATACTGCCCAGACCCCTCCCACCCATACCTATAAATAACCCCAGCCTGTAAGCAGTGGCAGGCAATGGCATTAGGTTCGTCCCTGACTTCCATGGTGTGCATATTTCTTTAACCCTCACCTTCCCTTCAAAACCCAACAGAGATCAGCCTGGGCAATATGGCAAAACACCATCTCTGCAAAAAAATACAAAAATTAGCTGGGTGTGGTGGCACATGCCTGTGGTTCCATCTACTTGAGAGGCCGAAGTGGTAGGATCGCTTGAGCCCGGCAGGTTGAAGTTGCAGGGAGCCCTGATTATGCCACTGCACTCCAGCCTGAGTGACACAGTCAGACCCTGTCTCTAATAAATAAATCAATATAAATAAATAAATAAATAAATAAATAAATAAATTAGAAACACATACAGCCCTTTTTTGATTTCTTTAAATGTTTTCTTCCTGTTATTTTTCAGTAATATAACTATATTCTCCATTATTGCTTTTAAAAAATTATTTCTGTCTTTACAAAAGTAATTTGTGCTCATGGCAAACTATTTAAAAAATAAAATTAAGCCACAGAAAGAAACTTTAAAATTACCTGCAGGGGAAGGAAGCAAGATAGCTAACTAGATGCAGCCAGGAGAAACATCTCTCACAGAGATCTTACCAGATTTTCAGAGGGAAGGCATCAAGAGTGAACAGAGGGAAGACACAGAGGCTGGGCTGAAGCAGGAGGAAGCTGGGAACCCTGCATGAGGCTACCGCACACTGGGACTTGTTCCTGGACCCCAACAACTCCTGCAGAAGGGATGAGTTGAACAGGCAAGGAGAAACACCCTCTTGCCATGGGCCTCTGGAATCATGACAGGAGAAGGCCCCTCAACCACTGTGGACACTTGAGCTGGCAGGGAGAGCTGCTTAGAGAAGTGGTAGGGGCAGAGCACCAGTAGGTTTGGTGCAGGAGTGTTTGTGGTAGAGCACAGCCAGGGATGCCCATCTCCCTAGGCTCAACTTGCTCCCATAGGAGACTTTAGCACTGGGGGAAATGTCGGTCCTAAATTCTGCAGGGTGGTGTTGCCCATGAGATGGGGCCGGTCTGACTTCAGCACCTTTTGGTCTGCTAGCCTTCCCCAGGGTCCCAGCCTGGCCATGCCTGCTTGCAGTGCAGCCACCAGGTACCTCCTGGGAGCCCACATCATAGCACCTGTGCTGGCAGACCATGCCAGACTGTCAGAGTGCTGCAGCAGAGTAGCCCCCATGGACACATACCAGCCCACCCAGCTCATCCCCTAACTGCAGCCTCCCTGATGTTGCTTTGCCTGCACACACTTGCTTACGGCCACCCTTCACATCACTTTGCCAGTAACGTGCGCACAGGCAGACCTCACCCTCCCTTCCCCATCAGCATATGTGTGAGCATGCACCCTGCTGTGCAACTGCTGCTGGTGTGAGTGTACCCTGCCCCTCTTTCCCCTGCAGCACTGCCCACTGTGATGGCAATGGCATTGTCATCAGAGTGTTGTTGGGCATGGAGCTGCCAGCTCCGCCCCAGCCAGTCCCCAACCCTGCCCCAGCCAGCGCCCTGCCCTTGTGTGAACACTGCCTATGGCACAAAACTAGGCACAGAAAAAAGCAGGCCCATGGCACAAAACTAGGCACAAAAAAAGTGGCAGGCCACTGCCACCCATGTGAATGTGCACAGGGGGCACACACAGCCCTGCATCTACCAGCATCCTGCTCCCATGCTAAAATACCAACACTGGCACAAACATGTATACAGTTGCTGGTGAGGGCCCCCCAACCCGCCTGAGTCATGCTGCCACTGCTGCTTCTATGAACACCTGCATGAAGGCTCACACTCCGGCACCCACTAGCACCCTGCTGTAGCCAACAACTGTGCACCCCACTGCACTGCTGCTGCCACTGTGACTGGCACATGCGACTGAGGATGGATCATGTTTCCACAGCCCTACAAAGCACTTTGGCTGTCACCATGCCTCAGAGAGTTGTGATCAGCGGTTCAGGAGCACCTCAGGCCCTCCAACGTAGCAGGTTCCTAACCTCAAGGAGCCAGAGAACAAAGCCAGGGCCTGATACCAGTGCCCCAGAGTTAGAACACACAGTTTGGGAGTCTGAGCTGAGACTTGGCCCCCTAAAATCTTCCAGAAATGAAGCCAATCTAGTGAATCCACCTTATACCACAATCAAACCCTGAAGTCATTAAATATGATAAAAAGGGGGGGGAAACAGCAACATCAAAGATTGAAGGAACATCATTCTACAAAGATGAGAAAGAACCAAGACAAGAACTCTAAGAACTAAAAAGCCAGATGGTCTTCTTTCCTCCAAACGATCACACTAGTTCTCCAATAAGGGTTCTTAACCAGCTGAGATAGCTGAAATGACAGAAATAAAATTCAGAATATGGATAGGAACAAAGATCATCACGATTCAGCAGAACACTGAAACCCAATTTAAGGAAGCTAAGAATCACAATAAAACAATATAGGAGCTGACAGACAAAATAGCCAGTATAGAAAAGAATGTAACTGAACTGACAGAGCTGAAAAATATACTGAAAGAATTTCGTAATGCAATTGCAAGTATCAATAGCAGAATAGAACAAGCTGAGGAAAGAATCTCAGAGCTTGAAGACTGACTTTCTGAAATAAGACAGACAAGAAGACAGTCAGACAAGAATAGAGAAAAAAGAATAAAAAGGAACAAACAAAACCTCCAAGAAAAATGAGATTAAGTAAACAGACCAAATCTATGACTTACTGGTGTCCCCGAAAGAGATGGGGAGAATGGGAGCAACTTGGAAAACATATTCCAGCATATCATTCATGAGAACTTCCCAACCTAGCTAGAGAGGCCAACATTCAAATTCAGGAAATGCAGAGAACCCCCATAAGACACTTCACAAGACTGTCCCCAAGACACATAATTATCAAATTCTCCAAGGTGCAAATGAAAGAAAAAAATGTTAAAGGCAGCTACACAGAAAGGAAAGGTCATCTACAAAGGGAAGCCCATCAGACTAACAGCAGACCTCTCGGCAGAAACCCTACAAGCCAGAAGAGATTGGAGGCCTATATTCAACATTATTAAAGAAAAGAAATTCCAACCAAGAGTTTCATATCCAGCCAAACTAAGCTTCATAAGTGAAGAAGAAATAAGATCCTTTTCAGACAACTAAATGCTGAGAGAATACATTACCACCAGGCCTGTCTCACAAGAGCTCCTGAAAGAAGCACTAAATATAATAAAGAAAGACAGTTACCAGCCTCCACAAAAATGCAATTAAGTATACAGACCAGTGACAGTATAAAGAAACCACACAAACAATGCTCCCAGTTAAAAGGCACAGAGTGACAAGCTGGATAAAAAAGCAAGACCCAATGGCATACTGTCTTCAACGGATTCACATCACAAGCAGTAACACACATAGGCTCAAAATAAAGGGATAGAAAAATACCTACCAAGAAAATAGAAAACAGAAAAAAGCAGGGGTTGCAATCCTAATTTCAGACAAAACAAACTTTAAACCAACAAAGACCAAAAAAGACCAAGAAGGGCATTACATAATGATAAAGAGTTCAACAAGAAGATATAACTATCCTAAATATACATGCACCCAACACAGGAGCACTCAGATTCATAAAGCAAGGTCTTAGAGACCTTCAAAGACACTCAGACTCCCATACAACAATAGGGGGAGACTTCAACACCCCACTGACAATATTAGACAGATCATCAAGTCAGAAAATTGAAAAAAAAATTCAGGACCTGAACTTAACACTGGACCAAATGGACCTGATAGACATCTACAGAACTCTCCACCCAAGAACAACAGAATATGCATTCTTCTTACTGCCACATGGCACATACTCCCAAATCAACCACACATTCAGACATAAAACAATCCTCAGCAAATGCAAAAGACTAAATCATACCAACCACTCTGTAGAACCACAGTGAAATAAAAATAGAAATCAAGACTAAAAAAGTTTGCCCAAAACCATACAATTACATGGAAATTAAACAATCTGCTCCTGCATGACATTTGGGTAAATAATGAAATAAAGGCAGAAATCAGTAAGTTTTTTTAAACTAATGAGAACAAAAACACAACATACCAGAATCTCCAGGACACAGCTAAGGCAGCGTTACAAGGGAAATTTATAGCACTAGGTGCCCACATCAAAAAGTTAGAAAGGTCTCAGATTAACAACCTAACATCACAACAAAAAGAACTAGAGAAGTAAGAGCAAACCAACCCCAAAGCTAGCAGAAGACGAGAAATAACCAAAATCAGAGCTGAAATGCAGAAGATTGAGACATGAAAAACCATTCAAAAGATTAATGGATCCAGGAGCTGGTTTTCTGAAAAAATAAATAAGATAGATAGACTGCTAGCTAGATCAATAAAAAAGAAAAGAGAAAATCCAAATAAACACAATCGGAAACAACAAAGGGAATATTACCACTGACCCCATAGAAATACAAATAACCATCAGAGACTACTATGAACACCTCTATGCACACAAACTAGAAAATCTAGAAGAAATTTATAAATGCTTGGACACATACACCCCCCAAGACTAAACTAGGAAGAAATTGAATCCCTGCACAGATGAATAATTAGCTCCATTATTGAACCAGTAATAAATAGTCTAACAACCCTCACCCAAAAAAAAAAAAAAAAAAAAATGCCCAGAACCTGATGGATTCACAGTCAAATTCTACCAGATGTACAAAGAAGAGCTGATACCATTCCTAGATAAATTATTCCAAAAAAATTGAGGAGAAGGGGCTCTTCCCCAGGTCTATGAGGCCAGCATAATCCTGATACCAAAACCTGGAAGAGACACAACAACAACAAAAAACTTCAGGCCAATATCCTTGATGAACATTGATGCAAGAATCTTTAACAAAATACTAACACACTGAACCCAGCAGCACATCGAAAAGCTAATCCACCATGATCTAGTAGGCTTTAACCCCAGGAGGCAAGGTTGGTTCAACATAGCCAAATCAATAAATGTGATTAATTACATAAACAGGACTAAAGACAAAAACCACATGATTATCTCAATAGATTTAGAAAGGCTTTTTATAAAATTCAACATTTCTTTATGTTAAAAATGCTCAACAAACTAGGTATTGAAAGAACATGCCTCAAAATAAGAGCCAACTATGACAAACTCACAGCGAACATCATATTGAATAGGCAAAGGCTGGAAGAATTCCCCTTGAAAACCAGCACAAGACAAAGATGCCCTCTCTCACCACTCCTATTCAACACAGTATTGGAAGTCCTGGCCAGAGCAATCAGGCAAGAGAAAGAAAGAAAAGGCATCCAAATAGGAAGAGGGGAAGTTAAACTATCCCTCTTTACAGATGACATGATTCTATATCTAGAAAACCCCCAAGTCTCAGCCCAAATGCTCCTTAAGCTGATAAACAATTTCAGCAAAGTTCCAGGATACAAAATAAATGTATAAAAATGACTAGCATTCCTATATACCAGCAACGGCCAAGCTGAGAGCCAAACCAGGAACACAATTCCATTTGCAATTTCCACAAAAAAACAAAATACCTAGGAACACAGCTAAACAGGGAGGTGAAAGAGCTCTACAATGAGAATTACAAAATACTGCTCAAAGAAATTAGAGATTATACAAACAAATGGGAAAACATTCCATGCTCATGGATAGGAAGAATCAATATCATTAAAACGACCATACTGCCCAAAGCAATTTATAGATTCAATGCTGTTTCTACCAAACTGCCAGTGGTATTCTTCACTGAACTAGAAAAAAAATATTTTAAAATTTATATGGAACCAACAAAAAGCCCAAATAGCCAAGGCAATCAAAGCAAAAATAACAAAGCCAGACTATACTACAGGGGTACAGTAACCAAAACACCATGGTTCTGGTACAAAAACAGACACATAGACCAATGGAACAGAATAGAGAACCCAGAAATAAGGCTGCACACCTACAACTATCTGATCTTTGACAAAGTTGACAAAAACAAGCAATGGAGAAAGGACTTCCTACTCAATAACAGGTGCTGGGATAACTGACTAGCCATATACAGAAGATGGAAACTAGACTCCTTCCTTATACCAGATACAAAAATCAACTCAAGATGGATTAACAACTTAAATGTAAAACCTAAAACTATAAAAAAAACCCTGGAAGACAACATAGGCAATACCATTCTGGACATAGAAGTGAGTGAAGATATCATGACAAAGACACCAAAAGCAATTGCAGCAAAAGCAAAAAATGACAAATGGGATCTAATTAAACTAAAGAGCTTCTATGCAGCAACAGAAACTATCAACAAAGTAAACACACAATCTACAGAATGGGAGAAAATTTTTGCAAACTATGCATCTGACAAAGGTCTAATATCCAGTATCTATAAGGAACTTAAACAAATTTACAAGAAAAAAACAACCCAATTAAAAAATGAGCAAAAGACATGAACAGGCGTTTTTCAAAAGAAGACATATACATGGCAAACAAGCATATAAAAAGTTCAATATTACTGATCATTAAAGAAATGCAAATCAAAATCACAATGAGAGTTCATCTCACACCAGTCGGAATGGCTATTATTAAAAAGTTAATAAGTTGGCCGGGCGTGGTGGCTCACGCCTGTAATCCCAGCACTTTGGGAGGCCAAGGCCAGGTGAATCACAAGGTCAGGAGATCCAGACCATCCAGGCTAACATGGTGAAACCCCATCTCTACTAAAAATACAAAAAAAAATTGCCAGGCATGGTGGCGGGCGCCTATCGTCCCAGCTACTAGGGAGGCGGAGGCAGGAGAATAGCATGAACTCAGGAAGTGGAGCTTGCAGTGAGCTGAGATAGCACCACTGTACTCCAGCCTGGGTGACAGAGTGAGACTCCATCTCAAAAAAAAAAAAAAAAAGTTAATAAATAGCATGCTGACAAGGTTGTGGAGAAAAGGGAATGCTTATACACTATTGGTAGAGTGTAAATTAGTTCAACCATTGTGGAAGCAGTGTGGCAATTCCTCAAAGAGCTAAAAACAGAACTACCGTTCAATCTAGCAATCCCAGTACTGGGTATATACCCAAAGGAATGTAAATCATTCTATCACAAAGAAACATGCACACACATGTTCATCATAGCACTATTCACAATAGCAAAGACATGGAATCTACCTAAATGCCCATCAATGACAGACTAGATAAAGAAAATGTGGTACAAATACACCATGGAATACTATACAGCTATAAAAAAGAGCATGTCCTTTGCAGGAACATGGATGGAGCTGGAAGCCATTATCCTTAGCAAATTAACACAGGAACAGAAAACAAAATACTGCATGTTTTCACATATAAGTGGGAGCTAAGTGATAAGAACACATGGACACAAAGAGGGGAACAACACACACTGGAGCCTATCTGAGGGTGGAGGCCCTGGGGAGGAGGGAGATGAGCAAAAAGAGAAGAAAAAAACATTACTGGGTTCTAGGCTTAGTATCTAGGTGACAAAATAATCTGTATGACAAACCTCCATGACACGAGTTTACCTATATAAAATAAAAGTTTAACAAAAAACTAAAAAAGTTACCTGCAAGTCCTCCACCCAGAAATGCCTTTATTAATACTTTGGTTTCTGCCCCTCCATTATTTTCTCTAGATATACAGATTTATGAGGCAGGCTAATGTGCTGAGATACTAGCTTGAGTTTTATTTGGCCTTGTTGTGAAAATACCTGGGCCTTCCTTTGCTTCAGGATGTCCTAAACTGTAGAGAAACAGAGCTGAAGTGCCCAAAGGAAAGTGTGAAGAGGAGAGGCAGGCCAAGTCTGGAGAAAGGCTACCTAAGACAGTGGAAAGGAAATTGTGGTGAGTGCACCTCACTCCTAAAGAAGGACAGGAACTCTGGTAGGTGAGGTGTGGTTTCCACAGATACTAAAACTCAAAGCCACACAAAGGACATATGTCCATTCCTCAGTCAGTCACTGTGGCCAGAAACAGAGGGTGAGGTAAGAGAATGGCAACTCCTAAGGAAACCACAAGCCTGGAGCCATAGGTGTAGAAGCAGGTCCCCAGAGGAAGCATGGGTCCCACAGTCACAGTCCCAACTCTTGTGGTCTAGGCAGCCACTCCCATTTGTAGGTACTACACAGCTTCGTAGTACTTCTTAAAGTACTTCTTGTTCAAGGGATGGAGCGAAAAGAGGATGCAGGACAAGGAGGAAGAAAGGAGAGCCTTGCTTTTGCAGAAGAAACAAGGAGGCAAGGAAGGCTCTAAGCCCAGGCAAGGAGAGATGTTTTCTTAAAAAATCCTCTGTCTGGGGATGCCCTCTCTCACCACTCTGATTCAACATAGTGTTGGAAGTTCTGGCTAAGGCAATCAGGCAAGAGAAAGAAATAAAGGGTATTCAGTTAGGAAAAGAAGAAGTCAAATTGTCCCTGTTTGCAGATGACATGATTGTATATTTAGAAAACCCCACTGTCTCAGCCTAAAATCTCCTTAAGCTGATAAGAAACTTCAGCAAAGTCTCAGGATACAAAATTAATGTGCAAAAATCACAAGCATTCTTATACACCAGTAACAGACAGAGAGCCAAATCATGAATGAACTTCCTTTCACAATTGCTTCAAAGAGAATCAAATACCTAGGAATCCAACTTACAAGGGATGTAAAGGACCTCTTCAAGGAGAACTACAAACCACTGCTCAGTGAAATAAAAGAGGACACAAATGGAAAGGACATACCATGCTCATGGATAGGAAGAATCAATATCGTGAAAATGGCCATACTGCCCAAGGTAATTTATAGATTCAGTGCCATCCCCATCAAGCTACAAATGACTTTCTTCACAGAATGGGAAAAAACTGCTTTAAAGTTCATATGGAACCAAAAAAGAGCCCGCATTGCCAAGACAATCCTAAGTCAAAAGAACAAAGCTGGAGGCATCATGCTACCTGACTTCAAACTACACTACAAGGCTACAGTAACCAAAAGAGCATGGTACTGGTACCAAAACAGAGATATAGACCAATGGAACAGAACAGAGTCCACAGAAATAATACCACACATCTACAGCCATCTGATCTTTGACAAACCTGAGAAAAACAAGAAATGGGGAAAGGATTCCCTATTCAATAAATGGTGCTGGGAAAACTGGCTAGCCATAAGTAGAAAGCTGAAACTGGATCCTTTCCTTACTCCTTATACAAAAATTAATTCAAGATGGATTAGAGACTTAAATGTTAGACCTAATACCATAAAAACCCTAGAAGAAAACTTACGTAATACCATTCAGGACATAGGCATGGGCAAGGACTTCATGTCTAAAACACCAAAAGCAACGGCAACAAAAGCCAAAATTGACAAATGGGATCTAATTAAACTAAAGAGCTTCTGCACAGCAAAAGAAACTACCATCAGAGTGAACAGACAACCTACTGAATGGGAGAACATTTTTGCAATCGACTCATCTGACAAAGGGCTAATATCCAGAACCTACAAAGAACTCAAACAAATTTACAAGAAAAAAACAAACAACCCCATCAAAAAGTGGGCAAAGGATATGAACAGACATTTCTCAAAAGAAGACATTCATACAGCCAACAGACACATGAAAAAATGCTCATCATCACTGGCCATCAGAGAAATGCAAATCAAAACCACAATGAGATACCATCTCACACCAGGTAGAATGGCAATCATTAAAAACTCAGGGAACAACAGGTGCTGGAGAGGATGTGGAGAAATAGGAACACTTTTACACAGTTGGTGGGATTGTAAACTGGTTCAACCATTATGGAAAACAGTATGGCGATTCCTCAAGGATCTAGAACTAGAAGTACCATATGACCCAGCCATCCCATTACTGGGTATATAGCCAAAGGATTATAAGTCATGCTGCTATAAAGACACATGCACACGTATGTTTATTGCGGCACTATTCACAATAGCAAAGACTTGGAATCAACCCAAATGTCCATCAGTGACAGACTAGATTAAGAAAATGTGGCACATATACACCATGGAATACTATGCAGCCATAAAAAAGGATGAGTTTGTGTCCTTTGTAGGGACATGGATGCAGCTGGAAACCATCATTTTCAGCAAACTATCACAAGAACAGAAAAGCAAACACTGCATGTTTTCACTCATAGGTGGGAACTGAACAATGAGATCACTTGGACTTGGGAAGGGGAACATCACACACCGGGGCCTATCATGGGGGAGGAGGGGGAAGGGATTGCATTGGGAGTGATACCTGATGTAAATGGCGAGTTGATGGGTGCTGATGAGTTGATGGGTGCAGCACACCAACATGGCACAAGTATACATATGTAACAAACCTGCACGTTATGCACATGTACCCTAGAACTTAAAGTATAATAATAATAAAAAGAAAAGAAAAGAAAAGAAAAAATCCTCTGTCTGAGTGTTCAGCCCCACATCTCTGCTGATCCTACCCCTACAAGCACAAGGAAAAGGGCAGAAGGCAGCAGGAGAAGGATTGATCATTCAGGCCTATATTCAAGTTGGCCTTTTCTTGCGATGTGGTTTTAATCTCACCAGTCACAAGCCTCAGGGTATAGTGGGGCCACCAAGGTCAGAGTTCAAATTCAGCCATGCAACTAAGGCAACTTTGCTTGATCTTGGTCCTGTTTTCTCATGTGTAAAACGGGTCTAACTCTAAACCACACATTGCACTGAGAATGAAATGAGGCACTATGAAATGAAGTGAGGTTGGTTGAATAAAATTCCCCCCAAATTCGTGTCTACTGAGGACCTCAGAATGTGACTTTATGTGGAAATAGGGTCTATGCAGATGTAGTCTAAATGAGGTCATACTGCATTAGGGTGGGCACTAATCCAACAGATGGTATCCTCATAAGAGGAGAGGAATATAGAGATACGCACAGAAAAGAAAGTTATTTGAATATGGAGGCAGAGATTGGAGTGATGCAACTATAAGTCAGGGAGTGCCAAGGACTTGAGGTCATGTGTTACAGAAGCCCTAGGAAATGAGTAAATTTCCTGGCACAGCACTAAGACATGCTGATATTCTTCATTCCGTCCCTTTCCCCTATTCCTAAATGTGCTCCAGGGACACTGGAGAAGCTGGAGCACATTTAAGAAAAGTGGAAAGAGAGGGAAATAAAGGGTGCTAAAAACTCTCAAGGGATGTTAAAAAAAAAAAAAAAAAAAAAACAAAACTCCCAACAAACTATGTATTGAAGGAACATACCTGAAAATAGTAAGAGCCATCTATGATGAACCCATGGCCAACATCTCACTGAAGGGGCAAAAGCTGGAAGCATGCCCCTTAAAAACCGGTACAAGACAAGGCTGCCCTCTCTCACCACTCCTATTCAACATACTATTGGAAGTCCTGGCCAGAGCAATCAGGCAAGAGAAAGAAAGAAAAGGCATCCAAGAGGGAAGAGAGGAAGTCAAACTACCCATGTTTGCAGATGACATAATTTTATATCTAGAAAATCCCATAGTCTCAGCCCAAAAGCTCCTTCAGCTGATAAACTTCAGCAAAGTTTCAGGATCCCACATGAACATACAAAAATCACTAGTATTCCTAAACACCAACCATAGCTAAGCCGAGAGCCAAATCAGAAATGCAATCCCATTCAAGACAAACTGCTAAAAGCAAAACCAAAACTTTCCAAATAAGCCAGGCTTTCGTCAGTTCCTCAGAACTAGTTCTGGTTTGACTCACTCTCATGTTATCGCAAACTTTAAACTGAATGAACAATTTTTCTTCTCTCAGTGAATATATCTTAACGCCAAATTCTGAGTGCTTTTTTGTCACCCATCCTCATATGTCCAGCTAGAAAGAATCCTGGGTTAGGAGCTACTGCATGTTGATGGTTTTGTTTTTCCTTTTGGCTGTTCATTTTGGTGGCTACTATCGGGAAATCTAACACGAACAGCAACTGTTTTTTGTTGTTTTCTTTTGCATCTTTACCTGTGGAGCTGCGACAAGTCCTCATGTGAGTAACGAGTGGGTTGAGATACTCTCATACTGTTTATGTTGTGGACCATGATGAGGCTGCCAGGGTGGGGAAAGGGTGGCCTACTTTCTCTCCACACCATTTGAGGCAAGAGACATTCTGCCTCAGAAATTGTGCTGAGGGGCACAAATAAGCTAATGTCCTCCTGCCCCCAGATTTCTCTCACTTGTCCCTATGCATATTATTCTTGTTGCTCACTTTTATAAGGTGAGATATTTTCTGCATCAAATATGTGCACTGTAAAATAATTTAACTATTCTTAAGATTGTCTCTCAGCTTAGAGTTTTCAGAGGCTTAATGGTGAAGAACTTAAAAATCTGTTTTCCTATGACTGACATCTGTTTGTGATTATCCATTTAGCAGACAGTGATCACTCCAGGCTGGTCTTTGTTTACAAGCTATGCCTAAGAGTCAGCTGTTGGTGCGGGGGTGGGGGCGGGGGAACAAAAACAAAAAACCCAAAACTATTATCTTAATAACTTGTAGAGGTAATCATTACTGAACAAAAGCATGATTTGGGGACTATGGAAAGGCTTATTTTTTCCATATAAAATGATCAGAGAAAAGGTAGAAAAATTAAAGAGAACTGCAATAATTGCTACTGATTGCTCAGCACCTGGGTGCACTGAGTAGAAGAACAATGACAATGGGTTCATGTGGAGGAGATGGAGGTGGAGAGGCTAAGCTTGACTGACATTACCGACTAATCAGGACTTTTAACCCTAAAATACTACGGCTCTGAGGGGCAGGGAGTGAGAGACCTAAACTGACAAAATGCAGAGTAAAAATATTCAGTGTGAGCAGTAATGAGACAGTTGTATCAGAGTCAAATACGGAGTTGGCCTGGATGTCCTCCAAGCTCCTTTCCAGGCCTAAGATTCTATGAGTGGATGAACAATCCTGCTCCTGCTGCTCTTGCCACTGGAACCTGATCTATGTGCCTTCATTACTTGAGCTCTCCCCATCAGCAGGCTCTTTGTTGTCTGCTGCTTCAGGGTGTCTTCTCCCCAGATTTCTCCTGTTTGTGAGCTTTTCCATTGAACTGGAGCTCCTCACAGGCAAGAAGCACACCTTTAAGGTTCTCTGAGTCCCAAGTTGCTAGTGCAGTGCCTGGCAATACACATAAGTGCTTATTGGGTGCTTGCCGAATTGTCAAATGGATTTATGTGATGAAATGTCAGGAGAATCACTAGAAATGAAATGTTTGTGTAATGGACAGGGGGAAGTTTGAGGCTGATTTGAAAAAGGAGATGGTAGAGATAGTATTATGGGTCATGCTTCAGAGTATATTTGCTTTACAATACATTGGACAGCAACCAATAGATTGTTGTGTGTCATTTTAATTCCACATACTAATGTCCAAATGTGTCATATGTCTTAATTGTTGCATACTTGGGTTACTCTGCAAAGGGGCAACTGCAGTATCACCTTCTCATGCCACACCCTGCTCCACTGTAGCTGGGCTTGATAACCTTCAAATCAATCCACAGAAGTCCAGGATAGACAAAGGCATCTGAAAGGTTATCTAGCCCCAGTACCTCTGATGCCTTCCAGCTGTTTCTAACACACCTGTGGGCTGACTTCCAGTTCTTAGTCTTCACAGCTCCCTATGATGAACTGCCCCTGCTTTGAGGGATTTTCCTGCGTTGCCTCAGAAGTACTGCTCTGGGGGAGCTTCTGATACTCTTCTGACCACCTTGTCTCTGCCTTCTTCACTGGTCCTCTGTTCACACTCTCCAAATTTTGGGACATTCCTGAGTTCAGATCTTTTCTTTATAATCTTTCTTTCTTTTTATATTCTCCCCATCAGATGGTTCGTTCATTCCTCAATATCAACTAACATTTCCATATTAGAAATAACTTCCTTATCTTTAGCCCTAAATTTTGTCCCAAACTCTGGACCTATAATTTTTTGGAACACTTATGCCTTGCCCAGACTAAAACCAAACTTACTGTCTTCCCTCTAAAATCAGCTCCTGATCTTCTATTTCTCCCTGCCACCCCTTGCTCCCCCATGGCTCCAATATTGTCTTGCTGATCTGGCCTTAAAACCACAGTCAATCTTGTTGCTTTTCTCTTTGTCTCTTTTGCATGGCTGATCAGTAGTGAATTGTTTTGTCAATTGTCTTATATATTTCTTCTTTCTCTTCCTTGCTTCCTTTTTCTGACCTGAAGTTAGGGCCCTGTTACCAAACATCTAGACGAATACAGTGACTCCCTAATTGAGTGGCTGTCTGCCAATTCCATCCACCCTCAATTCTATACTGAAAAAAAAATTATATTTAATCTTTTTCAGATACTCCTTTGGTATTGTCACTCTGTTTTTTGAGTGACTGCCACTATCTACCCATTGGCAGCTCTACCTGGCATTAAGCCCTTGACATTCTCAACCTAAGTGTCCAGCCAAATTACTCTGTTCATTGTCCCCTCAACATGCCTGTGCATTTGCACCTCTGAGACTGCTTCTGAGTCAGCTATGCAGTGCCCTTTAGAATAGCTTCAACCCCAAATCCTACCAGTGCTTCAAAGGCCCAGTTCAAATCCTACCCCTCTGGGAAGTCTCCCTTCCTCTAGTCAACTTCTAGGGCTTTTGCAATTTTATCACTTGTTTTATATCAGTTTTACTATTTTTCATGTATGAGAGTTTTAACCTTCCAATTATTGTACAATGTCTTTAAGGGCAAGGGCCCTTTTTTAGAGGAAACCCTCTAGGAATTCTCCAATGATGGATTCTTCTATGAATTCTCACAACTTTCTAATATAAAGGCTTATAAAAAGTGGGAACTCGTTGTTTATTGCTTAAAAAATTGAGATTTAATTTGAACTTAAGTGCTCCATTAAATTCAGTAGAATAGCATCTTAAGGCTACTGGTAGTCTATCCATGCCACAAATGGTTTAGAGATCAAATAATTACTCATATACCTATGAAAGCAGAGTACTGGCTCTAAGATCCCCCCAAAACTCAAATACCCATTAGGTTTGGCAGGCAACAAAAATAAGTGAATCCATCTAGGTCTAATACAATGGAGAATGGTAGGACCTGGGGCAAACTCTGCATAACTTGCCCAAAGGCATTCAAATTCAGATTATGTTCAGACATTGCTAATTACAATTACTGTCTTAGACACTTGGCTTCAAAACAGTGGTTAGTTCAGGTATTTCAGATCAATTGGGTATGTATTTATCTAGGTCTTTATGGATAACCAGGGCTCTACTAGACACTGGGAGAGGGAAGAGGCAAATGGGATAAGACTGTCAGTATTTAGCAAATAATGAAGTATTTTACAAACATGATCCTTTAGGCTGGTTATTATTACACAAAGGAATGATTTGCTAGGATTCTTGAGATATTTTCATAGAATGTCTATGCCTCACTTATTGCACAGACCAGAGAATTCCATAAAAGCACTGGCTGTGTCTTATTCACCTTTGTATACTAGAGCTTGGCACATAGTAAATACCAAGTAAATGTTTTGAATAAAAGAAAGAGATCATTAAAGCTTCAGCACTACAATTATTTGTATTTCATCTATCAATTTGGAATAGATCTCCACAAACAGTAGAAATGGCAAGAAACTAGGCCTATAGCAACCAAGAAGTGAAACTGCTAGAACCTACTATCATTTTTGATCCTCTTGCAAATTTTGCTTGAAAAAAATTTCATTTTTCTGTTTACGAACTTATCCCCAGAATTTACAGATGTTTCCTTGATTTCTCTGGAAAGATACAACTTCCTAATGCAATTGAGTAAATTGATACTTTTATGTAGAAATAAGCAGAATAAGCTGGGCAAGGTAGCCCACAACTATAGTCCCAGCTACTTGGGAGGCTGGGGCAGGAGGATCACTTGAAGCCAGAGTTTGCTTGAGGCCAGGAATTTGAGGCTGCAGTGCTCTATGATCACACCTGTAAATAGCCACTACACTCCAGGCTGGGCAATGAGTGAGACCTAGTCTCTAAAGAAAAAAAAAAAAAAAGACAAAATAAGATCAAAATTGAGTATGAACTGATAAATACAAAGCAGACAAGAAATATCCTGAAAGGCACAATAGTTCTGCAGACATTTGCTTGGGAATCTCAGGGGAGGATTTTTGAAGGAAGTGGCCCTGAGTGAGTCTTAAAAAATGGGTAGATTTTTACCAGGTGAGATCTTATTGAAGTTAGTGAGAGGAGTGGTTATATAGGAATTCATGGGATTTTTAGACCAAAGATTACCACCCTTATAAGTGATAACGACAATGAATGTGAAGAATGTTTACCACTTGCAAAGTATTTTTTACATACCTTATCCACGTTCCCATAAGCATTTCTGTTCACTACCTGTGGTTTGGTCAAGAGACCCAGATATTTGAGAACTTGTTGATTTCTAGTTTCTAACTCCACCCAATACTATTAAGATGAAAATGGACAGCCACATAGGAATAGACATCAAGAAATGTATTTACAAAACACAAGCGAATTTTAAAAGGGGAGACTAAAGAGGTCACATGGTTGTTTGAACATGTTCATTTTGTTTCCTGGAGAAAAGTCAGCACAATGCTCATTCAGCTAAAGAAGTGTTGGTGTTACAGCTCTTTCAGTCCACCATTCGGCAGGTCCTGAGTTCTTGTCCCTTGTCCAGAAAAAATGAGGTATGCGGACAACTGGAGGGTGATCAAGGCAGAGAGGGGCTTCAATGAGTGACAGAACAGGAGCTTTCAGGAGACCCAAAGTGGCAGGTGGTCCCAACGAGTGTTCAGCTCTCAGCAGAGAGGAGACCCACAATGGATAGCTCCTTACCACAGGCAGGTCATCCCAGAGAGTTGAGGAGACCCAAGCCGGGCAAGGTGGCTCACACCTGTAATCCCAGCACTTTGAGAGGCCGAGGCGGGTAGATCACAAGGTCAGGAGTTTGAGACCAGCTTGGCCAAGACGGTGAAACCCCGTCTGTACTAAAAATATGAAAAATTAGCCAGGCACAGTTGTGCATGCCTGTTGTCCCAGTTACTCAGGAGACTGAGGCAGGAGAATCACTTGAACCCGGGAGGCGAGGTTGCAGTTAGCTGAGATGACACCACTGCACTCCAGCCTGGGTGAGATAGCAAGACTCCATCAGACGGGGGCGGGGGGGGGGGGGTGGGGGGAGAGAGAGAGAGAAAGAGAGAGGAGACCTGAAGTAAGCAGCTCCTTCCCACAACTGGTAGTCCCAATGTCTGTTCAAGTCTGGCTGAGTCCAGGTTTTTTTGTTTGTTTGTTTGTTTTGCTTTTTTGAGATGGAGTCTCACTCTCACCAGGGCTGGAGTACAGTGGCGCGATCTCAGCTCACTGCAACCACTGCCTCCTGGATTCAAGCGATTATCCTGCCTCAGCCTCCCAAGTAGCTGGGATTACAGGTGCCCGCCACCACACCCAGCTAAATTTTTTGTATTTTTAGTAGAGACAGGGTTTCGCCATGTTGGCCAGGGCTAGTCTCAAACTCCTGACTTCGTGATTCGCTGGCCTTGGCTTCCCAAAGTGCTGGGATTATAGGCATGAACCACCGCGCCCGGCCGAGTCCAGGGTTTTTACAGGCTCAGAAGGGAGAAAGCGTGTGCTGATTGGCCCATGGGCAGCCATGGAAGGGCCCAGACAAAGCACTGTAAGTTCTTACCACAGGCTGTAGACTCCACCCACAATTGGCAACCTGGCCCCCAGGCTTTGGGCCATCCCTGGCTTGAAGGTTGGGTTTCACCAGGGACCTAACCCCTTTCTGCCAAGGAACCTGTCTGCCTCTTGCCATCAACATACTGTCCATGACACCCAGGCTGTTCGTGCCAAGGGGTGCCTGCAGGCCTGCCCTGAGCCACCCTCAGCCCCTGCTCAGCCTCCCTCCTGTGCTTGTCAGCACTCAACATCCGGAAGAGGTCGAGGCAGCAGGGGGCTAGTGTGTTAGCACCACCCTGAGCACCCACATGCCTGGCGAGGTTGTGACAGCACCTAGGCTTGTCTACAACTTTGCTTCACCCAGTAGCAGTCGCCAGGATTGGGGAGAGGCCAGGGAGCGGGAGCAGCCACCTTCAAGCTCGTGGGAGCAGGGGACTTCCTGGGCCCCTGAGAATACAGATGCCTGGGTCCAAAGCCACAGCTGGGCAGCTGCAGTGGTACCTGGGAGCATGGGGCTCCCACCCTGCCAACTCAGTAGGGGGTGGGACTCCCACCTGTTCTTGGCTCCCCTGGCCACACCTCCCCTGCTGCAGCTACTCTAAATGGGCAGGTGCTGCCATCACTGTGAGCTATGATTGTGCCACTGACTCCAGCCTGGGCAACAGAGAGAGGCCTATATGGTATATTAGATGGTAATGACAGATTTGGGGAATAAAAGATAACTGAGGATTGTTGGGAATGCTGGGGTAGGGTTGGAGTGCTCTTGCAATTTTACGTAAGACAGTCTCAGGAGAAAGAACAATGAAAGTGTCCAGGTAGAGGCACATGTACACTGGCAGCAAGGTCCTCCCTTAGGGATTGGATCTGTGGAAGAAGCCACACAGGTCTGGAAGCAGGCTTAAGGCCATTCAGACTGGGAATTCCAGTGTTTCAAGGACAGACTGCAATGGATGGTGGTTGGTAGGTCAAAGGCTCCAGATAACACCTCTCAGCCTTGCAAACACCCTACCCTCAGGAAGAAAGATGGGCACAGTGGGGTCCTCTAAAGCATGGGGTCCAAGACAGAGGGCCCTCTTGTCTTGGCTATTGAAAAAACTGGGTTTTACACTGAGTGAAATGTTGAGCCATTAGAAGGTTTTAAGCAGATATGGTTTGACTTTTATTTTTTAAAAACCACTCTGGCTGCAGAATCAACTGCAGGAAGGCAAAATTGGAATCAGAATCCAGTTGTCAGACTACTGCAGAAATCACCATGAGAGATGACAATGACTCTGACTGATATGGAAGCAGTGGAGCTGGTGAGAAATGGTCAGATTCTGGATATATTTGAAGGAAGGGCCAATAGGGTTTGTTAATGAATCAGACGTAGAATGAGAAAAGAAAGGACTCAAGATGACTCCAAGGTTCTTGTCCTTCACCTCAATAAGTGGAGGATGGAGCAGAGGAAGGCAAGACTAGAAGGTAAAAATAGCAGTAAGAAGGCTCTGCTATGGTATGAGAAGAAATGATAAGAAGCTGAATTAAGGTGATGGCAGTGGGGTGGAAGAAAGGAGAGCCATCATGCAAAAAGTATCCAGGAGGGAGAATTAGCAGGAGTAAGGGATGGACCATATTTGTGAGATGAGAAATGCAGAGGTCTAAGATGACCCCCAAGATTCTAGCTTAAGGTGGGTGTTGTTACTATTAGCGTAATAGGAAAACAAAGCACAAAGACTTTTCAAAATTTGTCCAAGGTGTTAGAGGCTTACAATTTGTAAAACCAGGATTAAACCCAGATGTGTCTGATTTTTAGAGCCTGAGCTCTTACCCATTTCATAAACCATATTTTCCCTAGAGGAGGATTAGTAGGAAAGGAAGCTACTTGTTGGAAAGTATCTTTATAACAGTGTCTGTTCCTCAGTTTGCTCAAGGAGACAGTGTGCCAGGAAAGTCCCTGTGGAAGGGCAAGGAAGAACGGGAAGTTAAAGCCAGTGGCGGGTGATCCAGGAGTCTTTTCTGTTGCTAGACCTGTTACCTGCTGTCCTTTCATGATTTAAAAATAAGAATGCTGGCAAGTGCCAGGCCTGTTCGTGCAGCTTAAGATGATACCTTTCTTGGATATATTTGCATTTTGATAAGGAAAGGTATCTTCAGGTCAAGCTAAGGGATGACATGAGCATTTCCCTGTGGAAAGCACTAAGATCTCCCTTTCTAAAATAAAAACAAGAATACAGCTCACTGAGGACCTTACATTTCCCTCTAGCTACTGACTCATTTCTCTTCTCCTTTCTATAGCACTCTTCTTGAGAGAGTTGCCTATATTTGTCACCACATCTTTACCCATTCTCTTTTGAACCTATTCAAGCTTTCATCTGTACAAAACTCGCCGATACTGTGCTTGTCAGGATCATCCATGACCTCCATACTGCTAAATGCAACTCTCAAGAGTATTTGGCTCTACTGATCACTCCTTTGTAGCCCTGTGTTTTAAAATATAGGTTTTATTATTATTTAGGTATGGTGAGGTCAACATATCAGGAAATGACTGCCATTGAAAAAAGTATGTTGAACTCACAGATCCCAAGAGAAGGGAGCACACCACGCCACAAGGGGCCACATGGGGAAGCACCAGGGTCAGCTGGGAGTGGGGTAGGGGGTGGGCAAGATCTTTATTGTGGTTTCAACAGGAAGAAATGTGTGAGGCTGGGTGAGTGGAGTTAGGATTAGCTAATATGAATAATTTCAGCAGGCTCTGGGGCATAGGGGCTCTCCCTAGTCTTTTGGTACTTGGCCCTGAGGTGATTAGGGCAGGTGCATAGTGTTGGGAATGTGAAAGCCTCCAATAAATGAGGCAGTTGTTGGTATGGGCTCTGGAATGGGTTGGTTTGCATTTGAAAGGTGTGCTCATGAGCAAGTGGTTTACCCTCTCTTAGAGGTTAGAATTGGCTAACCCTGGGAGGGGCAGTCCCTTCAGGGTCAGCAAGGCCCCAAGTGTCAAAGCATCAGGATACAGAAAATAAAATGCATGGATAATACACACTGCCATTTGTCTTTGTATCCTTCCTCTCAGTCTTCTCTGCTGGTAACCTCTCCTCACAAAGATCTATAAATGTTGAAATATCCCATGTCTCAGTCCTTGGGCACTCCCTTTCCTATCTTTCCATATGTGATGTAATGCAGATATCCATGACTTTAAATCTTCAACACTTCCGCATTGATGACTCCTAAATTTACATCTCTACCCCAACTGCCTACTAAACACCTCCACTTGGATATCTAATAAGCATTTCAAACCAAATCTACACCAAACAACTCTTTTTCCCCTTCCATAATTTGCTTCTCCCTCAGGCTTCTTCATTTTAATAAATAGCATCTCCATTGCCCTAGTGACTCAAGCCCCAAACTTAGGAATTTTCCTAATTTCTCTATTTTTCTCAAACTATATATCCAGCCTGTCAGCAGTTCCCTCAGGTCTTTTTTCAAACTATAGAAAGCCTAAATAAAGGAAAGACATACTGTATTCATGAATTGGAAGACTAAATATTATTTAGCTGGCTGTATTCCCCAAAATTGATCTATGGATTCAATGCAATCCCTACCAAAATTCCAGCTTCCTTTGTCTGCAGAAATGAGCAAGTTGACCCTAAAATTCATTTGAAAATATAAGGAAGCCAGAATAGCCCCCTAAAAAAAAATCTTGAAAAAGACTAACAAAGTTGGAGGACTCACACTTTCCAATTTCAAAACTTACTACAAAACTACAGTAATCAAGACTGTGTGGTACTGACATAGGATAGACATATAGTTCAATAAAATAGAATCAAGAGTCCAGAACTACATCCTTATATATATGATCAATTAATGTTTTGCAAGGGTGCCAATACAGTTCAATAAGGAAAGAATAATTTCATCAACAAACTGTACAGGCACAACTGCATGCCCATGATCAATAGAACAAATTTGGAACTAAAGTTCTTATATTTAGGTTTTTGATCCATTTTGTTTAACTTTTGTTTATGGTATGAGGTAAGGCTCCAAATTTGTTCTTTTGCATGTGGACATCCAGTTGTACAATTGCTCCATTTATATTTATCTTAGCAGAAAATACAGATGTAAATCTTGTGACCTTGACTAGGCCATGGTTTCTTAGATGTGACACCTAAAGCACAACAATAAAAGAAAAAAGTAGATAAATTGGATTTTTTTTACTTAAAATCAATTTGTGTTTTAAAATTAAATAAAATAAAAATTAAAACATTTATGCTTCACAGGATTCTATCAAGAAACTGAAAAGACAATGTGCAGAATGGGAGAAAATATTTCCAAATCATATATTTGACAAATAGTTTGGCAATTCTTCAAAAAGTTAAATATAGAGTTACCATTTAATTCAGCAATTCTACTCCTACATATGTACCCAAAATAATTAAAAGTATACATAGGAAAAGACTATATACAAGTTTTCACAGCAACATTATTAATAATAGCCAACAAGCAGAAACAATCCAAATGACCATCAACTGATGAATGGGTAAGTAAAATGTGGTATATCATACAATGGAATATTATTTAGTCACAAAAAGGAATGCAGTACTGATATGTGCTACAACACAGATGAGCCTTGACAACATTATGCTCAGTGAAAAAAAGCCAGCCACAAAAGTCCACATATTGTATGATTCTGTTTTTATGAAATATCCAGAATAAGCAACTGATAGAGACAGAAACTAGATTAGTGGTTGCCAAAGGCCACACGGAAAGGGAAGGGGAAACAGGAAGTTTCTGCTAATGGGTAAGGGGTTCCTTTTTAGGGTAATGAAAATGTTCCAAAATTGGATAATAGTGTTCGTTGCACAACTCTGTGAACATACTAAAAACCACTGAGTCGTGCATTTTAAAAAAGTCTGTGTTTTAAATATATATACACACATATACATATATAACCCTCTTTCATATCAGTTATACTTTAATAAAGCTGTTGAAATTTTTAAAATAAAATTTTAAAACAAAGAAAAAATATATAAACTCACCAACAGACCACTTCTCACCTCCACTAGCCCCGCTACTCTAAGTTATCAGCATTTCTGCAAACACATTCCTAACTGATCTCACTGCTTGGAATCTTGCCAGCAACCTCTCCCTCCCAGCAATAGTCTATTGCCTGCACCAAAGCTGAGTTGTCTTTTAATGATGTAAATGAGGTTCTATCATTCTCCTGATCCACACCCTCCACTGCTTTTCATCACACTCAGAGCAGCTCTGCCGTTACCTGATTTAGATGTATGGCTCCAACAGATTTCCCTTGAAGAAATGATTCCATGGCTGATAAAAGGTGGAAAGCCTCCTTGGTCTCAAAACCATTATCAGATTAGCTGTGTGCTCTGTCCCTTTCCTCAACCATAAGAAGTCCATGGATAAAGAAAGCTTCAGAGCAAAGGAGAAAGCATGGGAGGAAGAGCAGGACGAAGGTGGGGCATCTGCAGCCCCCACCCTCATCAGAGCCAGTTCCCTACTCTCCCTGTCTAAACCTCTTAGTAAGAGGTAGTTCAAGTGATGGGCAAACTCAATTCCAGCACTCAAAAGCACTTGACTACTTTGCTTAGTTAACTAGCAAGTATTTCTTGAGAATGTAGCTCTGTTCTATGGAGCCTTATTTTCAACTGTCAGACTCCCAGACATCCAGTCCAGGTAAAGAAGATGGTGTCCAATTATTCATTTGACAAACAAATTTGGGGTTCAAGGGCCAGCTATTGAAAAAAGCTATGGAAAACTTCATGAGACGTGCAGGTAACTGCCAATATGTGTGGTTCACAAGGACCGGTTCATACTCAGAAAAGGCCATTAAAAAAGAAAGAAGAACTTCTCATTTGGATTTATAAAGAGTGTCTTACTTACTCTTAATTTATATCTTCTCTTCTCCAGGAAATCAACCTATAACTTCTCCTCTCAGCTCCACTCTACCACGGTCTGTCACCTTCCCCAAACAATTTGTTTCCTTGTTTTCAAAAGTGAACAAAGCACCAAAGACCCAGCAAAGTTTCATAAGGCCCTGAGACTTTCAATTGTCTATTTCAGATCAAATACAGAACATGATCTTCCTCCTGCTAATGTTGAGCCTGGAACTGCAGCTTCACCAGACAGCAGGTAAGAAAGGACAAAGGGAGAGGCTTAAGAAAGAAGAGCAGGTGGTGGCCCCTAGCCAAAGCCAAAAATGAGAATGTGGTCCTCAAGCTGAGGGCTTTCTTTGAGAGGAAATATAATTTCTGGGCTATTCCAAGCACCACAAAAAGAAGAGTCCCCAAAGTGGCTTATATATGCCAATGTCCCTATCTGACAGAAACGAGGACTGAGAATATTGCTCCATATATCCCCACTATCCAGTGAGGGTAATGACAAGAAGACAGGATCATTCAGACCGTGTAAATCTAAACTAATACAAGAGGGCAGGGGTTGAGTTCCCTTAAAGGTGAGATGCCAAGTGGCTGTCCCCTTCCTTTCTGGCAGGGAGAGTAAGAAGACAATGGCCAGGGGACACTGTTACTCTAAAGATAATGTCTTGAAGACATTCTGCATATTATTAGTTGTTTTTGTGAGTTTCTCTTTTGAAAAGCAACAGTAGCAGCCACTGGTCGTTCATACCTTAATGTGGTTTACTGAGTCTTCCTAAAACCCAAATGAACAATGAACCTTAAGGCTATCCCTTTGAACTTGAAGAAAGGACTTCTATTGGAGGATGAGGGTGAGCAGGAAGAAAAGCAGTTTCACAGTTGGTTGTTCTCCTGGGGAAGGTAGTTCAGACCATTCGAGGGTGTAGTTAGGACCATGAGTGTACTATTTTGGATGAACACCAAGAGGTAAGAGAGTGAGACAGAGGTGGGGACAGAGGATTAAGTCCTCAAGATAGTAGCCCCAGCCTCATGGGAAATCATCTTTCTGCTCATGATTGAGAAATAATGGCTCCCGTGGCACTTGATAACCTTTCGAAGAGCTTTCTCCTCCCTACTGACTTGTTCCAGATCACTCTTTACTCAGTCACATTCCTCTCACTCCCTTGAGCTGCCCAGCCTGGTCTGGTACTAGAGACATGCACTTGGGGCCCTCCTCAAAGGAAGACCCTGAGATATTCTGCTTACTTCTACTCTGCTCCTGCCTGCAGGGCCAGCTAAAGGAACTTTTCATGTTTTCTTTGCAAGGAACCCTGCCTGGCAGGAATTTTAGAGACAAGCAAAAGGGGCAAATACTTCCATGCTACAAAACAGCTTCAAGTTTCTGTAGAGTGATAAGGGAAATGAGGGCCAAAAGACACTGCAGTTCCCCATCCTGTGGCAGGACTGGGGGCTTCAGGAAAAAACTTGGGGAACGTGTAACCTCTGTGGGTTTGTCCTTAAAAACATTGAGATCCTGGGTTTTCTGTCTTTGTTTTTTGCCTTCTCTCTTAGGAAAGGAGTGAGCTAGGGTGACAAGGAGCAATATTTTTTAGTCCTCATTGGCTCTTTCTACGGAGGAAGGATCTTTTCTTCTAAGATAATTAGCACAAGACAATGAAGATAGGCGCTAGCTCCCAGTTAGGTATACTAATGGGCAAAAGGAAGAGCATTTACATTTATTGAGAATTCACTAAATGCCAGATACCGTGCTAGAAAATTTACATATGGTATAGTTCATTTAATCTTCACAACGATCATTTTGCAGGTGAGGGAACTAGAACTCAGAAAAGGTACTTAATTTCCCCAAGATTACATAGTTATTAGGTGACACAGGCAAGATTTCCACAAAGCTAATGTCCTTTCTACCCTACTGTGCTACCATGATGATGGTAATCAAAAATGGCAGACAATCCATAAATCTTCCAACTTTGGAATCGGTTTTTGCACTGAAGTCTGAACATGGATATGTATTGAATGTTTATTCTGGACATTCACAGAATCAAAAATATGTGTAATGAATTGTGTTGCTGAATTAACTGAAAGGAAAGTAAAAATGTAGCACTTTCTCACTTTCTTCACAAATTTGGAATTCTTCTCTGCTTTCCACTATGCAGATAACATCAGTTCAAACAAATATTAAATACCTACCTAAATTAGAATGCCTTCTCCTCATGATATTTTTTTAAAAATCTTGTCATTTCATGTCTCTTTAATTAAAGAGTTTTGATTTCAGAAGAGGGTACCTGAAAAAGAAAACAACAAAAAAACTAAAGAATCTGAGAAATAATTAGTGTTTACTGCTGGGGAGGAGGTCTGGATCTTATCTATTATGTATATTCAGGTTTTGTTGTTTTTTTTTTTTTTTTACAAGAAGCATGTATTAGGTATTATTTGTATAATAAAATATAATTTTAAAAATACAAGAAATTTCTCATATAAAAATATGAGAGTAATCAGACTGCAACACCCAGTGCCTGAGAGGGAGCTACAGCTATCAGGCTGGCCAGACAGACAGAGGATTACATTTTCTTCCTTGCTCCTTGTACAGCCCCAGACCTGCATGCTTCATTGAAAAGAAAAGAAGATACATGAATTGAATCAATATGATGCTTAGTACCCTATCGGTGCCCATTTCTTTTCTATTTTTAAATTTTAAAAATAACACCTGGCCAGGCACAGTGACTCACGCCTATAATCCCAGCACTTTGGGAGGCCAAGGCAGGTGGATCACCTCAGATCAGGAGTTTGAGACCAGCCTGGCCAACATGGTGAAACCCCTCTCTACTAAAAATTTAAAAAAAAATTAGCCGGGCATGGTGGCAGCCACCTGTAATCCGAGCTACTCAGCTGAAGCAGAAAAATCGCTCGAACCTGGGAGGCAGAGGTTGCAGTGAGCTAAGATCACGCCACTGTACTCCAGCCTGGGTGACAGAGTGAGATTCCGTTAAAAAAACAAACAAACAAAAAAAACACTTATGTTGGTATTCTCAGACATTACAAATAAATAAAAACAACCCAAGTGCCCTGGAGAATTTGATTCTAGGAGTAGGTCTAGAAAAACTTCAACTGGAGAATGGATATAGAAATCATGGTATATTTACAGAATATATATATATTATATATGTAATACATAGCATGTGAATAAATTAATTACAAAAAATTAATTACAAAAAATATGATTACATTTATTATATAGCATGTAAATTACAAAAACATGTGACTACATCTATGAATCTTAGAGCATAATGTTGAGTAAAAAACTAAATAAATAAAAATTAAGCCCAGAAGATAACATATAGCACAGCATCCTTTTCATAAATAAATATATTGCTTAAGCATACCTTATATATAGAAGATAAAGCTTAAAAAGTAAAGAAGAGGCCGGGTGTGGAGGCTCACGCCTGTAATCCCAGCACTTTGGGAGGCTGAGGCGGGCAGATCACGAGGTCAGGAGACCGAGACCATCCTGGCCCGCATGGTGAAACCTCATCTCTACAAAAAATACAACAATTAGCTGGGCGTAGTGGCACATGCCTGTAATCCCAGCTACTCGGGAGGCTGAGGCAGGAGAATCCCTTGAACCAGGGAGTCGGAGGTGGTGGTGAGCCAAGATTGCGCCACTGCATTCCAGCCTGGGCGACAGAGTGAGACTCCGTCTCAAAAAACACAAAAGTAAAGAAGAGATTGATAAGCCCAATATTCAGGATGCCAATTACCTCTGGTACAGGCAGTAGATATACATCGTTAGTAATGTGCTAGTTCTTAAGGTAGGTGGTAGGTTCACAGATGTTCATTTTACTTAATTAAATATATTTTGAAAATTTATTTAAAGCTTTCTGTGGTAAAATATATCACAGAGAAAACCACATAAAACGACTATAAAGTTTAACATTACTATAAGGTGATTAGTTTTGTAACCACCACCTAGGTTAAGAAGGAGAATTTTGCCAGTTCCCCAGAAATGCTTCACCTACCCCAGCCCAGTAAAACCTCCTTTGCAAATACTCTTCATAGCGCTATCCAATATGCTCTTTATTTTTACCTTTTTTAAATTAAAACAAAACTTTTTAGGGACAGTGTCTTGCTCTGTCATCCATGCTGGCGTACAGTGGCCCAACCACAGCTCACCGCAGCCTCTAACTCCCAGGATCAAGCGATTCTCCTGCCTCAGTCTCCTGAGTAGCTAGGACTACAGGCATGTACCACCCTGTCTGGCTAATTTTTAAAATATTTTTAGTGATGGGGTCTTGCTATGTTACATAGGCTGGCCTCAAACTGCTCGTCTCAAGCAATCCTCCTGCCCTAGCCTCCCAAAACACTGAGATCACAGGTGTGAGCCACCACTCTCAGATTGCCCTTTATTTTTTCATGAAAGAAATTACTGAAGAGGACTAAAAGAAGTTTTAGTAAGCATTCAATAAACGTATGTTCTTTATAGTTTCCAAATCAGTAAATATAGACATCCCTCATTTTTAAGTAGATTTATGTATTTTTTTGGACATGCTGTAATTTATTTAACCAGTTCCCTATTGGTAGACATTATAATTATTTCCATTTTCTTCTGCTAGATTAATGCTTGAAAAAAGTGTGTGCCTCCCAAAGACTATGATGAAAGTTGCCTCTGAATAAAACTCAAAAACAAACCATTAATCATTAATTCTTTCCTTACTTGTATGCTCTTTGGATGCTCTACTATGTTATCTATAAAATAAAGTTTGAAGTGAAAAATTAGGGTAAAACATTTTATATCATTTTTAAAGGAGGTATATATGGATGTACTTACATATGTATGTTTAAATTTACATACCATAACATTTATTTTTTAAAAAAACATCTTATTAATTTTAACAAATCCTTAGTCATATAACTACCACCACCACAGTGAACATCCAGGACAGTTCCATCCCTTGCCAAACAAACAAACAAAAAGCTTCTCCCAAGTCTTAAGTCCAGACACCTACTGATCTATTTTCTGTCCTTATAGTTTTGACTTTTCCAGAATGTCATATAAATGTAATAATTCATTAGATATCCTTTTGTATCTGGCTTCTTTCACTTAACATAAAGCATTTGAAATTCATTCATATTGTGTGAATCAACAATTTATACCTTTTTGCTGTTGAGTATATTCTATTGTATGTATACTATATTTTGTTTATAAATTCCCCAGTTGGGGAACATTTGGGTATTTCCCATTTTGGGTGATTACAAATAAAGTTATTATAAATATTTGCATATAGGTTTTTTGTGTGAACCTAGGTTTTCATTTTACTTGGATAAATACCTAGAAGTGGGATTGCTAGGTCATGTGGTAAGTGTATGGTTTATTATAAGAAACTGCCAAACCTTTCCATAGTGGCTGTAGCATTATTGCATTCCCACCAGCAAGTGTATGAGAGTTCTAATTGTTCCTCATTCTTGCCAGCACTGGTATTCTTTTCTATTTTTTCTTTTCTTTTATTTATTTATTTATTTATTTATTTATTTATTTATTTATTTATTTATTTTGAGACAGAGTCTTGCTCTGTCACCCAGGCTGGAGTGCAATGCCATGATCTTGCCTTACTGCAACCTCCACCTCCCGGGTTCAGGCAATTCTCCTGCCTCAGCCTCCCAAGTAGCTGGGATTACAGGCATCCACAACCACGCCCTGCTAGTTTTTTGTATTTTTAGTAGAGACAGGGTTTTGCCATATTGACCAGGCTGGTCTTGAACTCCTGACCTCAGGTGATCCACCCACCTTGGCCTCCCAAAGTGCTGGGATTACAGGCATGAGCTACCACACCCCGCTCTTAAGTCATTCTAATAGGTTTGTAGAAGTGGTTCTAATTTGCATTTTCCTAATGACTAATGATATTAAGTATACATTTATTTATATATTATTTTATATATAATCTTATATAGTATACATATTTTATTTTATATATGTGTGTGTGTATACACACACACACACATATTTTTTTTTCTTTTTTTGAGACAGGGTATCACTCTGTTGCCAAGATTGGAATGCAGTGGTACAATCGTAGCTCACTGCAGCCTCAACCTCTCAGGCTCAAGCGATTCTCCCACCTCAGCCTCTGTAGTAGCTGAGACTACAGGCCATGCCACCATGCCTGGCTAATTTTTTTTTTTTTAATTTTGTAGAGATGGGATCTCCTTGTGTTTCCCAGGCCAGTCTCAAACTCCTGGACTCAAGTGATCCTCTTGCCTCAGCCTCCCAAAGTGCTGGGATTACAGGCATATGCCACTGAACCTGGCCTTAGTTAAGTTTTTATGTACTTATTGTATATCTTCTTTGGTGACATTCAAATCATTTCACCCTTTATAATTGTATACTAAGGAATTAAACAATTGTTTAATTGTTGTTTATTTTCTTATTGTAAGGTTTTAAAAGTTCTCTTTTTTTTTTTTTTTTTTTGAGACGCAGTCTTGCTCTGTTGCCCAGGTTGGAGTTCAGTGTCCTGGCTCACTACAGCCTCTGCCTCCCAAGTTCAAGCGATTCTCCAGCCTCAGCTTCTTGAGTGGCTGCAATTACAGGCATGTACCACCATGCTTGGCTAATGTTTGTATTTTCAGTAGAGTTGGAGTTTCACCATGTTGGCCAGGCTGTCTCAAACCCCTGACCTCAAGTGGCCCACCCACCTTGGCCTCCCAAAGTGCTGGGATTACAGGTGTGAGCCACTGCCCCAACCTTAAGAGTTCTTTATTCCAGACACAAATTATTTATCAGATATTGATTTTCAAATATTCTTCTGAAGTCTGTAGCTTGTCTTTTCATTTTCTTAACTGTGCTTTTGCAGAGCAAAGATTTTAATTTTGATGAAGTTTGATTTATCAATTTTTCTTTTATGGATCATGCTCTTGGTATCACATCCAAAAACTCTTTGCATAACCCAAGATGTAAAGAATTGTCTTCTACGTTTTCTTCTACACATTTTGTAATTGTATATTCTATATGTAAGGTTTATAATCCATTTTAATTTTTATATAAAGTGGGATGTATAGGTTAAGCTCATTTTAGTTTTACATGTAGATGTTCAGTTGTTCCAGCCCCATTTGTCAAAAAAACCCATCCTTTCCCCATTCAATAGCCTTTGAATCTTCATCAGAATCAATTAGTCATATTTATGTGGGTCTATTTCTGGACTTTCTATTCCATTGACCTATGTGTATATCCTTTTGCAAATATCACACTGATATTTGTTTTTTTCTTACATTTTTATTTAAAAATCTAAGGACATCTTATAACCCAGAAATATTTTTTATACCTTGTCATGTCTTAGAGGAAAGACTGGTCTTTCTTTTTTCATTGATGTTTTTCTTCTCTCTTCATACTCCAGAGGTAGACGAAAACCAGGGGGACCACAATGACCATGGTGATGTCTGAGGTCATTCTGGGGCACAGACCTCAGCCTGGGTTACTCCACTTGGCCTATTTTTAGATCCAAAACTACTTCTGCTGACTGCTGAGATATACAAAGGAGAAGAATTAGGTTGAGGAAAGGATTTCTATGCTAAAACGTGTCTCCATGCAGTCCTCCTACACTGAGCAGAACATGAGTCAGGTGCATAGAGCAGAATTTTGTCCTAAACCAGGAACTTCAGAGTTTTCTGAAGAATGTGGCTATGTAAAGCACCTCCCACCCCACCCGTACTTCTCAAGTACATTATGTGGCAAGTCTGAAAAAACTTACACTTCTGTTGTTAAATGTGGGGGATAAAATATAAACTTAGCTTAAAGAGGAAGCTGTCTTGGGCAATGCAAACGATTTATTGTGTGAAAGTTTCCTGAAGATGTGACAGGTGCTGACTACCATTGATGCCTGGTTGCAATAAAATGCAAAGCTCCCTCAAGAATTTTTGAAATGCATCAAGTTAAGTGTTCTAATCTAGCAAAAGGACCTGCATGTATAAATTTTTCATGCTTTTGCCAAGTGTTTTGCCCTTTAGTTTAGTTAAGGGCCCCAAATGAATGGAAAGCCTGTGTTGTCTGCTTAATTTTGTAGCTGTGGAAACCTTCCAGTTTTGTCCTTTGTCTAATACCTTCAGGAGCTCAATGCTAGATTGAAGCTTAATTTAATAACCATGTGGCATGTAAAATAGAAAACCAAACATCTTTTCCTTAACATATAGCAAACAAAACAAAACAAAAACAAAAAAAAAACACCTCACTCATGGATGTAGTGTACACATGCCAGTGGATACATAGTCATAACTGCAGTCATTGGTAGCACAGAAATAAATATGCATTGAAGACACAGAGATGAATTTGAATTCTGGTTCCATGAGCTACCATTCTTTGACCTTGGGCAAGTTACAGCACTTCTTTAAGCCTCAGTTTCCCCATCTGTAAAATGTGGATAGCAACATCTACCTTGCAGAGTTGTTGGGAGCATGAAATGAAATGATGGGCTAGCCCAGTGTCTGACTTACTGCATTTAAGAAATATCAACTATTACTCTACTTCCCAAATGCAGACCAATGTTATAACTCTACTTCTCGAACATTAATATGCATGCACATCACGGTGACCTTGTTAAATGCAGATCCTGATTCTCTAGGTCTGGGGTATGCCTGAAATTCTACACTTCTACCTAGCTTCCAGGTGAAGCTGAGGACAACACTTTGAAGGGCAAGGTGGTAAAAGATGTTTGCAAGTGCAAATGTTAATTTGTGTAACTAATGGTTCCCAATACTGTCTGCACATGAGAAGCTCCCAGGAAAAGAAAATTTTTAATGATGCTGACCTCATCCCCAAAATAATTTAATTTTAACAGATCCAAAGTAGTGTCTGGACATTAGTGTGTTTTAAAAGCCTCCCAGGTGATTCCAATGTTAGCCAAGATTGAGGCCCTCTGCTTAATGAATCTTATTTGTAGCTGGGCTTGAGAAAAAAACCTCTTCATAGAATTGTTTCCAACAGTGTTTTGATTGACTCTGTAACTTACAATAAGCAAGAATGTTTCAGGATTTCAAAAATGTATTGCATTTCCTAAACCCCTTATTTTGTATGGAGTAATCAAGCTCAAAATTTGCACGTCTTAGAAACTTTACTTGGGGCAAAATTAGACCAAATAACAATTAATCTTCTAGGTATTCTGAGCTATTCAGACACATGATTCATGTTTGCTAATTGCTGTTTTCTCTTGTAAATATTAGCTGAAAAATGTCGCCTGTCTGAAAAGGAGCATACGTTATGCCTATCACTCCTGGCACATATTCTTACAAAGCAGACAGGAAAAACAGGAAGAAAATGGACTTTTATCAAAGGCCCAGGCAGTAAAGAGGGGAGTTCTGCTGTAAACTAAGGGGAGTTCCAGAGGAAGTTATAGGCGTTCCCTTTCTCATGAAATGAAAGCATAGTGCAGTAAATAAATTTGCTAAATAGATTCAACAGAGTCTCTACCCAAAGTCATCTATTTAATTCTTGTTTTTACGCAGACTCAGCAACTAACCTTCCTTGTAAGTCCCATTTTCTTCCCTGTTTCCTATGTGTCATATGTAATTAAACAAGAGAAGAATTATAGAAAAGTAAAAGTAGTAGGTAATTCTTGAACTTGGCATATGATTACTACATATTTGATGAATAGTTGAATATTATTCTTCAAGGACAGATCGGATTTGATATCAGGTGGCTCTGCATGTTTATAAGGGACTTAACAACTCAAGTATTTAAGGATGGCTTCCATCATAAAGGGATCTGCCCTGAAGAGGGTCCCATTACAGAGATTCCAAGGTGAGAGCTATTCCAAGTGTGCAGTGGAATAAAAGAATCATACAGGAAATCTCTTTTTACATGCATTATTTCAGGTTCTTTGCAACCTGGCACAGCAAGTGCAGATATGATTAGCACTGTTGTACACACATACACTCACCTTATAGCCCTGCCCCTGTGCCCCTCCTGCACAAAAGAATGCTGGGCACACATAAACTCCTCTCTGTAGAAAGGCACATTAATGTTCTAGCCATAGTTAAAACAGGGAATAGAGGCAAGCTGTAAATGTTGGTCATTTGAAATAAATCTCAGGTTTGTGGATATCACTATCAAGTGTGCTGTGTGGCAATTAAGAAGGTCAATTTGTGTGATCACAGGCAAGTTGCAGTTTGATTAAAGGAAAGCAGAGGTGAATATATAACCAGGGTCATCCTTTCTTTCTCCCTCTCTCTCTTTATGTCATTTATTTGCCAAGCTCTTAACTAGAACTTGGTATGTACTACATACTGGATATATCAAAGCAAACTCAGCCTGGTCTTTGCCTTCAAAGATTTGCAGGATAGTGGGAAGAAAAACTTGAATCAGAGGACAACTGCAATGGGAATCATTCAAGCAGCAGAAAACCCAAAAGTTACTTATACTGTGAAATCTGATCAGAGAATGGACTGTCCTGGTTAGTAAAATATCCTGGAGGATAAAGATTGACCATGCATTCCACATATGAATTACCACTTTCCCAAGAATTAAAGATACGAAAGAAAGAAACGAACATTTGCTGAGTGCTTACTGCCTGACAGATCTAGGCACTTCACATGTAACACCTCGTCCAGCCTCCACCATAATACTGAGAGGTAGAGTCCAACCTCATTTTATAGATAAGGAGGCTGAAGCTCACAGAGATTAAAGGATGGACTCACAGTCAAAGGACTCCTAATTCTGATAGTCAGCATTTGAACCCAGGCTCACCTGTCACTATATCCTATGCTCTTGCATATCACATTTTATACTGAAACAACTTCTTGAATAGCTAATGCTTAGAGGAAGTCCCCAAATATTTGTTGAATGAATGATTTGATTGAATGAACGAATGAAGCTCTACTGAACATAATTTGATCTAATCTTCTGTGATTATTCCAAAACTACTTCAAGATTTTCCTATATCTCCATCACAATGAATACCCATTCATTAATGATGGAAGCAGCCTAATTTTGTCATTTTTCACACTTTATTGATGTAAACACTACCTTTACTAGTTTGGCCACTCCTTATGCATTTTTATAGAACTATTTAGATCAATTCAACTTTTAAAAAATAAAACCATATACCCCTGTGGTAGATAAAAAACAAGTATCATTTGCACTGGTAAATAGAGAATAGGAAGAAAAATAAACGCAATGAAAATAAAGCAGTGTTATCAAATCCTACCCAGATACTGTTATCTGCCTGGAAGATTCCTATTTGATTAAAAGGAAAAATAGCCAGTGTTAGAGGTATGTATGGAAGTATGGAAGTCTAGTTGCAAATTATATACAATTGAAGGAAATATAATTGAAAAGGGAACAAATTCCTCTCTGAATAATTTAACTCCCTTTAGGCTTTGATTCTGCCTCAACTAAAATCATTTTACATACTTCTAGTGGCGTGTCCCTCACATTTTGGTTAACACTGAGTGGAAACTACGGATTTTGAAGTCAAACATCTGACTGGCTCTGGATTTTAAATTTACTAATGCATGTCCTGAAGTGAACTGCTTGGAGCCAGTTTCCTCAACTATATAACCATAATGACAAAACATGTTTCATGGTCATGTTTTCAGTATTAAACAATATAGTTAAAAGTTCCTACTACAGTGCCTGGCGTGGTACATACTAGGTATACATTAAATATCAGTTCCATTTTTCCTTTCCCTTTATTGTTAGAAAATAGAAAGCATCTACAGTGGGCTTGTATGATGTGGTGGTTAGAAATACCTGATCTGATTCTGGCTGTGCAATCTTAGGCAAGTTACTTAACCTTTTTGTGCCTCATTTTTGTTTTCTGAAAAACAAAAAGGATAGAATATTATTACCTACCTTGCTGGCTTCTAGGAAGACTCAGTGAGACAATGTGTTAGCAGAGTGTCTGATAATTGTAAGAACTCAACAAGTAATAGTTATTATCACCACCACTGGTGAGAGGAAGTGATATTTGGCAGGAAAATATATAAATTAATCAATATGGATTGAGGAAAATGAACCTGGAGAATAGGATGTGAAGGTATTTAAGTAACATGAGCTCAGAGCTTGATGGTAGGGAAGTCGTAAGGAAGCATTTTGTTCTTATATGACATACGACCTGGAATGACCGTAGGGCTCAGGGGGTCAGGGACTGGAGGTGGGAGAGGCGTCTGAGAGCAAGCAGTGTTGTCCACCAGAAGCTCTTGCTGGGGTGCCCAGAGAGGAGCAAAGGGCAGTCAGCTGCCCAGGAGGGAATGTTTGGAGGAGAGAGCTACCTCAGATCAGCGGGTCAAGAATCCCACTCTTGCCCAGATGGATGGGGCAAAGGAGAGAAAGGATTCGCCAAGGGAATGTCGAGATAATGACAGGTGCCTTTTGGAAAATGGGGGTGAGATGGGTCTCAGGTCACACTTTGTAAGAACTGGAATGTAAAGTAAAGGCAGACAATGGCAAAATATCTTGTTTTCTTTTCAGCTTTATTCACGGTGACAGTCCCTAAGGAACTGTACATAATAGAGCATGGCAGCAATGCGACCCTGGAATGCAACTTTGACACTGGAAGTCATGTGAACCTTGGAGCAATAACAGCCAGTTTGCAAAAGGTGGAAAATGATACATCCCCACACCGTGAAAGAGCCACTTTGCTGGAGGAGCAGCTGTCCCTAGGGAAGGCCTTGTTCCACATACCTCAAGTCCAAGTGAGGGACGAAGGACAGTACCAATGCATAATCATCTATGGGGTTGCCTGGGACTACAAGTACCTGACTCTGAAAGTCAAAGGTGAGTGGTGTCAAGGACTAGAATCCATGGAAGCATCTCTCCAACAGAGGACCTGCAAGTCACAGAAACCCATTAAAGGTAGCTCAAGCAAAAACAAGAAGGCTGCTTTTAAGGAGACAGAGCTATTTCAGAGAAAACGAAAGCATCTGCTTGGAAATAATTTTTGACATCTGAGTACAAAGCAGCTGAAGTACAAGTGAAAGGAGGTAGGAGCTATAGGAATAAAATGGGACTGGAGGAAGCCAGGAAAATTAGTCCTTGAAATGTGGGAGGGTTTGAAAAATAAGCTTTGCCTAATTCACAGTTCTCCCATGGAACATCCCTGACTTGATTATTAAGGTACTCTTTTTCAATAGTTTATACCCTGAATCCAGAGTTTTTAAAACCATGGTTTGCTACCCATTAGTGAATTAAAATATCAATTTAGTGAGTAGCAACCAGATGCATGTTTCCCACCCTTTAAAAAATAATGAATAGAAGAGAATAGATAGAGTAGATCAGAAGACATCCCAGAGTAGTACTGAGTACTGTAAAACTAATTTCTCAGGGAGGTGTGTGTGTGTGTGTTAGGTCATGGTATAAAATTTTTTTTCTTACTTTGGATCATAAAAAAGTTACAAGTTTGGAAAACACTGCTCAAATGCAAGCCCTATTTATTGCAGATGAAGTAGCTGAGATCCAGTAAAGGGAAGTGGGTAGCCCAAGAGAGTCCCATGAAGTCTATAGCTGTCCCTGTTCCTCTGGATTCAGGTACCTCTGCACCCCAGTACAAGTCAAAACCCTAAATATAGAGAGAATCTTCACACTCTTGTTTGTTCTAGAAAAGGTGATTTGGGGAAAGACATATGACAACTATAAAAAATGGATTTTGCTTGTTCATTGGCTTATGGTCTCCGGGCTTGAGTGCTCTGAGATACACGATGCCAATATTTCTCTGGCCTCTCCCCTCACACGCATTGGACCTCAGATGGTCTATACTGTCTTCTAGAGGGTCTGTGGGTTTTGGCCCCAAAAAACCATTAACCTTGGCAGAAGTGTGTGACTTTATGATCTGGTACAAAGAAGGACAAACTAGAGGGACTGGACATACGGATGAATTTGTGTTCATCCTTGTCCTTGGGCAGGTTATTTTGCCTTTCATAACCTCACATTTTGCTTATTTGTAGAAGAAGAACAATAGTAGTACCAACCACACAGGATTTTTGTCAACATTGAGAGAGATAATGAACATAAAGAACTGAGCATGGTACCTGGCATATAATAAGGGTCCACAGAGGTGGTTAAAAGACCCTCAGTTGTTACAGGGACAGTGACCTCCTCACACCTCAACCATCAGTGAGTCACCAGGAAAGCCATTAGCCTAGATATAACTGTTTTCTATCTTTATTACATTTCCTACATCCAGGCAGCAGCTAAGAGGAACTCTAGAATACTGAAGTTAGTCTGAGTTCCCTTAATGTAAGGCTGTACATTCTCAGGATGCCTTGATGTACTCAAATGTCTGCAACCCTAAATCACCACCTCTGTGTTTATTGATCTCTATCTGAACACTGTATTAATGGGCCAGGCCTTCTGCCCATTCTCTCAAGCTGAGGACTGTTTCTCATTCCTGGGGAGGCACCCTGCCTACTCCTTACCTAGACCAGGGATTTCTCAGTTGTGGAGAGATTTGTTCCTTATAGTGTTGGTCATCAAACTGGGATATTTGGGGATTACAAAGACTTTTCAAGGGATGTATGGGCACAGGCAGTTTTAGGAAGTGAGTTTCCAGATCCTCATGTTCCCCAAATACTCCTTCCCAAAATTGATGAGCCTGAGAATGTGCACGCCAGGCAAGGCTCTTGGAATTCCCCTGAAATAGTTCCTCTTGTAAGCCTACCACTCACTCATCATTTATACAGTCCATTGTCCCGGGGTGTAAAACCCTCTATAGTGTTAAACAAAAGAATGATTGGGAACATTGACACCTGATGGAACTGTTATGACTAAAAATCCTTTTGCAAATAATGTGGTATCAAATTTTCTGCTTTCAACAACATTGAAGGAGGCTCTTATAAAGTTAATAGCTGATAATCAAAAATGAGTAATTTTTGCCATGTAAACCAGGTCAAAGAATGAAATGACATTGCTATAACAAAACTGCTACCATTCCCATTGATTTACTCATATAAACAAGATTCCTTAGCCCTTATAAGCTACAAAAAAATGAAAAATAGAAATAGAATTGATGCTGAATTCTATTATATAGAATCATTCCAACCATGTCATATGCTTCTTCAGATTCATGAATAATTTGAAAAAGACAGCCATATCCATCTTATTAAGAGACACATTTCCAATAAATTTTCATCTTTCATGTTTAATAATTATCAATATTCATAACATTTTACATTTTGACCAAATATGTGTTAATAATAATAGAAATTAGATCTCAATGCAGAAAACCTTGAACACTTAATGCTTCATAGTCACAAGAGAAAAGTTTTAATTTCAATAACTATAAATATTTTGTTGTTGTAAAGACATATAACAATAATTAATGCAAAATCTGTCAAACAAAAATTTGTTACATTAAGACAAAATTCTGTAGGGAAGGTGAAATTGGAAGTAAGGTTCAATGAATGAAAAGAAACAATTTAGACAGTTAGAGAAGAATTTTTTCATTTAATAATTTATTTATTTTTACTTAGAGGGAATTGAATTCATTAAGTTCCTTACCTTAAAAAGCCTCTCTTATTCGTCTTATTTATTTACTCTCTTTTTTTCCACATTTTCCAGTCTCATTCCCCTTTTTTAACACAGGAAATTATTCCAGCATGTTTCATACATATTCTTTTGTTTGTAAGAGCTTATTTAAAATATGTAATATTGTTTTAGATGCATTTTTTTTCTTGTGGAAACTATATTGTATTATGTACATATATTTTAGAAATTGACACATTAACTAAGTTTATTGTGAAAAGATGATTACAAGCAATAACAGACATACAGTAGAAAAAAATCTGAAGTTATGTGCACCTTCTTTTGAGACCATTTTTTTGGGTATATGTGAAATGTATTTTATCTTTTTTTAAATTGACAATAATTGTACATATTTATGGGGTACCTAGTGATGTTTCAATACTTACAATGGATAGTGATCAGATTGGGGTAATTAGCATATTCATCATCTCAAATATTTATCATTTCTTTGTGTTGAGAACATTCCATGTCCTCCTTCTAGCTATTTGTTGTTAAATATTTGTATGTATTTTTCAAGGATGATGTTGTATATAAAAGATAATTTATTTTATATTTAGATACCTTTGGATACATATGTAAGAGTAAAATAATTGTTTTACTAAAAAAATTCATAAGATGCTGAACATTATATGTTTTTCCAGTATAGAAACCTATGAAAAATTCTAAGAATCAACTTAATAGGTGAGAAGAGCATACTGTATCATAATTATTTTAGGAGGAAACAATAAAAAAGTTGAAGACCATCACTAAGAGTAGGCTACCCTGATCCAGGGTCTCTATAAGAAGCAAGATAGATCTGGGGCCCCAGTGAGGGTTCCAATGAATGAAGCAGAACTAGAAGAAGGACATGTTTTTATCTTAAAATGCCTGATCCATGGCATAAAGCTTGAAAATGGGTTTGTTTATAGCACCTTCGTTGACGTCTGGGCAGAAATTCACATCAAATATAGTGAAAAGAGTTAATTTGAAAAGGACAGAAAAAATTATGAGGTGGAATGACTGGAGATTCTGGAAGAGACAGTGATAAAGGACTGTGGTTTCTGAAAAGCCAGGTGGCATCTACATTACTGGGGGCAATCCATCTGAGGAAGGGGCGAGAGCATGGCCAAAGAACAGAGAGGCCCCAGGAACCCAGGGGTCTCTCAGAGGAGCTGGGTTGAGAACTGATCTGTGCAAAGGTTTCCAGACAGGGTCACAGAGGAGGCACTAAAAACAAGAACACCAAGGGCCAAACCATCCTGAAGGCCTGGGCAGGTCAGGAGAATGGGAAGAGCCAACACCAGGAATGTGCTGAAGCTTACAGAAGTACTTCAAACCAGAAACAATGAATTTAAACTATGCCCTACAACAAATAGACTTAACAGATACTTACAGAACATTCTACTCAACAATTGCAGAATATACATTCTATTCATCAGCATATGGAACATTCTCCAAGATAGACCATATAAGAGGCCACAAAACAAGTCTCAGTAAATTTAAGAAAATCAAAATTATATCAAGTACTCTCTTAGATCACAGTGGAGTAAAACTGGAAATCAACTCCAAAAGGAACCTTCAAAACCATGAAAATACATGGATGTTAAATAATGAATGATCACTGGGTGAACAATGAAATCAAGATAGAAATAAAAAACTCTTTGAACTGAACAATAATAGTGATACAACCTATCAAAACTCTGGGATACAGCAAAAGCAGTGCTAAGAGAAACGTTCATAGCATTAAATGCCTACATCAAAAAGTCTGAAAGAGCACAAGTAGGCAATCTAAGGTCACACCTCCTGGAGCTGGAGAAACAAGAACAATCCAAACCCAAACCCAGCAGAAGAAAAGAAATTACAAAGATCAGGGCATAACTAAATGAAATTGAAACAAAAAAATACAAAAGAGAAATTAAACAAAAATCTGTTTATTTGAAAAGATAAATAAAATTGATAACCAAGAAAAGAAGAGAGAAGATCCAAATAATCTCAATTAGAAACGAAATGGAGCTATTACTGCTGATATCACGGAAATACAAAAGATTATTCAAGGCCACCATGAATACCTTTACATGTATAAACTAGAAAAGCTAGAGGAGACGGATACATTCCTGAAATATACAACCCTCCTAGATTAAACCAGGAAGATATAGAAACTATAAACAGATCAATAACAAGCAGCAAGATTGAATGGTAACTTTTAAAACTGTCAACAAAAAAAAGTCCAGGACCAGACAGATTCACAGCTGAATTCTATCAGACATTCAAAGAAGAATTGGTCCCAAACCTATTGACACTATTCCACAGGATAGAGAAAGAGGGAATCCTCCCTAAATCATTCTATGAAGTCAGTAGCACGCTAATACCAAAACCAGGAAAGGACATAACAAAAAACGAAAGCTACAGACCAGTATCCCTGATGAACATAGATGCAAAAATCCTCAACAAAATAGTAGCTAACCAAATCTAACAGCATATCAAAAAGATTATCCACCATGATCAAGTGGGTTTTATACCAGGAATGCAGGGATGGTTTAACATCCACAAGTTAATAAATGTGATACACCACACAAACAGAATTAAAAACAAAAATCACATGATCATCTCAATAGATCCAGAAAAAGCATTTGACAAAATCTAGCATCCTTTATGATTAAAACCCTCAGCAAAATCAGCACAGAAGGAACATATCTTAAGGTAATAAAAGCTACCTATGACAAACCCACAGCCAACATTATACTGAATGGGGAAAAGTTGAAAGCATTCTCCCTGAGAATTGGAACAACACAAGAATACCCACTTTCACCACTTTTACTCAGCATAGTACTGGAAGTCCTGGCCAGAGCACTCAAAGAGAAAGAAATAAAGGGCATCCAAATTGGTAAAGAGGAAGTCAAACTGTTGCTGTTTGCTGATGATATGATCATATACCTAGAAAACCCTAAGGATTCATCTTAAAAGCTCCTAGAACTGGTAAACAAATTCAGCAAAGTTTCAGGATACAAAATTAACGTACACAAATCAGTAGCTCTGCTATACACCAACATCAACCAATAGCTGCAAAAATAAAATAAAATACTTAGGAATATACCTAACCAAGAACATGAAAGACCTCTACAAGGAAAACTACAAATCACTACTGAAAGAAATCAAAGATAACACAAACAAATGGAAACACATCCCATGTTCATGAATACGTAGAATCAATATTGTGAAAATGACCATACTGGCAAAAGCAATCTACAAAGTCAATGCAATCCCCATCAAAATACTACCATCATTCTTCACAAAACTAGAAAAAACAATCCTAAAATTCATATGGAACCAAAAAAGAGCCCACATAGCCAAAGCAAGAAAGACTAAGCAAAAAGAACAAACGTGGAGGCATCACATTGCCTAACTTCAAACCATACTGTAACACAATAGTCACCAAAACAGCATAATACTAGTATAAAAATAGGCACATAGACCAATGGAACAAAATGGAGAACCTAGAAATAAAGCCAAATACTTACAGCCAACTGATCTTTGACAAAGCAAACCAAAACATGAAGTGGGGAAAAGATACCCTATTCAACAAACGGTGCTGGGATAATTGGCTAACCACATGGAGAAGAATAAACTAGATCCTCATATCTCACCTTATAAAAAAATCAACTCAAGATGGATCAAAGACTTAAATCTAAGACCTGAAACCATAAAGATTCTAGAAGATAACATCAAAAAAGCCCTTCTAGACATTAGCTTAGGCAAAGACTTCGTGACCAAGAACCCAAAAGCAAATGCAACAAAGACAGATAAATAGTGGGACTTAATTAAACTAAAAAGCTTCTGCACAGCAAAAGAAATAATCAGCAGAGTTAACAGACAACCCACAGAGTGGGGGAAAATGTTCACAATCCATACATCTGACAAAGGACTAATATCCAGAATCTACAAGGTATGCAAATACATCAGCAAGAAAAAAAAAAAAAAAAAAAAAAAACAATCCCATCAAAAAATCGGCTGAGGACATGAATAGACAATTCGCAAAAGGAGATATACAAATGACCAACAAGCATATGGAAAAATGCTCAGCATCACTAATTCTCAGGGAAATGCAAATCAAAACCACACTGCGATACCACCTTACTCCTGCAAGAATGGCCATAATCAAAAAATAATAGATGTTGTCATGGATGTGGTGAAAAGAGAACACTTTTACACCGTTGGTGGGAATGTAAACTAGTACAACTACTATGGAAAACAGTGTGGCGATTCCTTTAAAAACTAAAAGTAGATCTACCATTTGATCCAGCAATTCCACTACTAGGTATCTACCCAGAGGAAAATAAGTAATTATAAAAAAAAGATACTTGTACATGCATGTTTATAGTGGCACAATTAGCAATTGCAAATATATGGAACCAGCCCAAATGCCCATCAATCAGTGAGTGGATAAAGAAAATGTGGTATATATATATTATACATACATATATATGTATATTATACACACACACACACACACACACACACACACACACACCATGGAATACTACTTAGCTATGCAAAGGAATGAAATAATAGCATTTGCAGCAACCTGGATGGAATTGGAGACTATTATTCTAAATGAAGTAACTCAGGAATGGAAAACCAAACATTGCATGTTCTCACTCACAAGTGCGAGCTAAGCTATTAGGATACAAAGGCATAAGAACGATACAATGGACTTTCAGGATTTGGAGGAAAGGATGGGTGGGGGTGAGGGATTAAGAAAGTTCACATTTGGTACGGTGCACACTGCTTGGGTGATGGGTGCACTAAAGTCTCAAAAATTACCACTAAAGAATTTATCCATGGCCAGGCGCGGTGGCTCACGCCTGTAACGCCAGCACTTTGGGGGGCCAAGGTGGGCGGATCACCTGATGTCAGGATTTTGAGACCAGCCTGGCCAACATGGTAAAACCCCATCTCTACTAATAATACAAAAATTAGCCAGGCATAGTGACACACGCCTGTAATCCCAGCTACTCTGGAGGCTGAGACAGGAGAATCGCTTGAACCCAGGAGGCGGAGGTTGCAGTGAGCTGAGAGTGAGCTGAGATCGCACCACTGCACTCCAGCCTGGGCGACAGAGTGAGACTCCGTCTCCAAAAAAACAAAACAAACAAAAAAACTTATCCATGTAACCAAACACCACCTGTTCCCCAAAAACTTATTGAAATAAAAAATAAATTTAAAAAAAAAAGTACTTCAAACCAACAAAAAAGGCCCAAGAATGACAAGAATTCAACTTCAGCAAGTACAGGAAGGAGGCAGCATGACCTCCATTAAAAGGGCCTTCACCCTAAGAAGGAAAAAAAAACAAGGGCAGAGGAAGGAAACAGTCAAAGAGAAGCAAGGCAGGAGTGAAAAGACAACTGCACGTTTAAGCCTCTAAGGCCCAAGGAAAGCATTTGCTAGAAGAGTCAAGTCTCAGTGTCTTTTTTTCCCTTGGGGAAGCAGAAGGGCATAAGAAAATCGGAGTCAAGAAAACAATGTTCTGAGCTCTGCCTGCAGTAGCGGGAAGCCATTGGAGTAAAATAATACATGTTTTAAAAATAAAGAAAGAAAATTATTTTTAAAAAGAAAACAATGCCCTGAATTTCAAAGGGGGGAAAAGCTCCTGGGAATTACAAACTTGTTAACCTGCTATTCTTTTTCAGGCAATTTAACAGATGAATTGAAAGCAGTCCTAATAGATTTAACTGATTACTAGAAACTTGCATAGATCCTCTAAGACCAAGGCATATAAAACTACATTTTTCCATTTATTTACTGTCATTATGACTATAAAACAGATACTACCATGTACACAGCTCATCTTTATTTCAGAAATTACAGCATTGCTTGTAACATATCTGTCAGACAGCCAGAACAAACCAGGGAAACAGAAACCATTCAAACCTGTGGAAATCTAAAGCAGATAACAGTAATTCTTTTAATGAGGGAGACTGAGAAGCCAAACAGAGAACAGGGAAGCAATTCAGAAATTAGCAATAGCAGAAAACTGCTCCTTCCACTAGGCTATAGGGAAAAGTGGGAAGTCAGGGTTAATGGAGCCCAGGCATTAAAGTCACTTGACAGACACTGGAACCCAATGGGCCTGTCCATTGGTATCTGGAGCCAGGGAAGAGATGCATCTTCTGCTGGGGAGGCCACAAAAGTATAGAGCATGGGGGAGAAATACTTTCCCTTCTCCCTCCCATCCACCCTCTAGTGTTCCTGTCCTGCTTCCTATTGGCTGTCATGTGCCTAGGCTATACAGGCCACAGGAATCTGTCTTCCTGCAACACAGAGCAGAGAAGAAAAAGTGAGAGATGGATCTGAAGGCAAACAGACCCAGGACGCACAAAGCACACACCTTGTGTATAAGGTGGTAAAAGGTGGGATAATAATATAGCTGACTAGATCTATAACAGACTGAACAGCTAGTAGTTGTTGAGTCAGGGACAACGAAGGCTGGTTGTGGTCTTGAGTCAACTTGGAGACAATCTCCAAGTGCTAAGGGGTCTGTTATTCAGGTTGTAAGGATATAGCCAACTTAACTGAGCAGCAGATCATATATTTAGCAAAACTGATCTTATGACCTTAGGTTACATTAAAACCCTAGATATCTGTGCTGCTCAGATAATACCTAGAATATAGATTGTGTTACAGTATCCTTTTAACAGAACTTGGCAAAACTAAACTATACCCAAAGACTACTATCTGGAAATGGGTCTGAAGACTGTGTCTTGTGAGATACAGTTAAAGGAGGTAAGCATGTTTTACTTAGGGTTGAAAAGACTAGATGGAGTCTTCCCAGTTATCTTCAAATACCAGAAGGGTTACCTGCAATAATTGCTAACACTAATTGAGTTATGTTCTAGACATCTAATTTATTTATTTAACACCCTTGTTAAGGATAAGTATTGCTGTATCCATTTCATAAACAAGAAAACTGAGGGTTTAAGAGGTCGTATAACTAGCCCTTGGCTAAAGCCTAGTCAAACTGCTTAGATTCTGAACTCATGTTTTTAACTATGGTGCTTTCCATATGTTGTGTTACTAAACTAGACAAATACTAATGGGTAGAAGCTACAAAGAGGCACAATTTTGCTTGGCATGAAGAAAATCTTTCCAATGGAAGTTTAACTTGCTTATTGTATAATCATGGCAAAGACTGCTTCTAGAGGAAGTAGGAGTTTCCATTCATAGATGTTTTCAAGCAAAAGTTAATTATTTAGCAGGTTACTAATATCAGAAGATAAATATTACTAAAGATAACAAGGGACACTTCATAATGATAAAAAAGTGAGTTCTAAACACATAACAATCCTAAATGTGTGTCCATTTAACAGGATAGCTTCAAATATTAAACAACAATTGGCAGACTTAGGAGAACTAGTCAAATCCACATTTACATTTGAGATTTCAACTCATCTCTATTATAACTGATAGAACAATTAAGAAAATAGAAAATCTGAACAACGCAATTAGCCATCTTGACCTAATTGGCATATGGTATATAGAACGTACACCCAGCAACTGAAGAATACACATTGTTTTCAAGTGTATGTGGAACATTCATCAAAGCAATTATCTAGGAGAATTGCTGTAGAAGGTGTTTTTCATTGAGCAATAAGTCAGATGACTTGAATTTTTGGAGTACTTCCACCTCTTAAATTATAAAATTTACTCATCTTTTCCTAAGAATATCACTCTCAGTCCAGCTTCTCCATTGGGAAGCGATTCCTTTTCCGCCATCTCCCAAATAAGAAAGAGGCTATGGAGACATTTCTGATACTGCAAAAATGTAGGATGTGGGCTTCTGTCCCTTCCCCAAACCTTGCTGATTCTTGTAGCCGAAGAGCTCTCTCTATGTCTCCCTATCTGCTCCCTCATGTATCCCAAGTCAAAGCCTCAGGCAAGCTCCCGATTCCTGGCATCCCTACTTCTGAAATCACTTCTCAACCAGGACACCAAGATCAGCTTCTTAGTCCAAGCCACCTGCAATAGTGGACCAGACCCTCACCTATAGTACTCTGCTCCTGTTCTTGTTCTACTTCATTCCCCAAAAGACTTGAGAGCTTACAGAAATAATCTACAGTATGATCATATAAAATGATTACAAAAGACATTGAACCAAGGGAAAATAAGTGTAGATAAACAACATAAAATGACAGATAAAGTGAGTACTCGAAATGCACACTTCAGGTACTGTTTGATTGTGAAAGATAGGCCAAAGTTTTGGCTTCAAGGAGACTGGTGAGTCTAACAGGTCAAGTCCTTCAGTAGACTGCTTCAGTGCCTGAATCGCCTCATCTTCTACTAGTGCTGGGTGCTCCTAAGAACCCCAGAGCATATTCCTCTACCTGCTTATTTGCTCCATCCCTGGACATCTGCAATTACACAGAAACACATCCTCTTATGGTGATTCCAATGCAGAATGCATTACAAAATAGGAATACGAATTTTACCTACCTCATAGGGTCTGCGTATCATTTAAATGACATAATGTATTATATGTATTATGTATATTTATACATTAAGGGGAAAGATGTCAGAGCTTTTTGGGACATACCAGCAGGCCCAGCTGGGTGTGCTGACCACATGGAGACAAGAACTTCAAGGGAGAGCCCAAGTGCATGCAGGTTCTGGTGGATGTTTCACTGTGCAGTGACCCTGCTCTCTAGTGAACCCAGATCTAGTGGGTGTTGTTTGCTACAACGAATCAAATTGTCAACTCTTAACATTGAGACCCACAACACAGGAGGGGAACAGAGAGGCAAAAATTGTGAAGAAGGGCATGAACATTCCTTCTCTTCCGCAGGATGTAAAAGGACGTGCCACAAAGCTCAACACATAGAAAACAATAAGTAAATCATACACATCAGATGGTTTTCACATGGTTGTTACCACTATTTTTAATGTGAAATTGCTTTTCACAAAGTTTGTACCTATTTATACTTCCAACAATTTAGGAGAAAAAAGTTGTATCACACCTCTGCCTTTACTTCAAGACTATCCTTACTTCAAAAATTGTATTGAAACTTAATTTATTAAAGGAATATTTCCTACCTAATGAAAGCCAGTGCTCATTCCCTCTTCCTCTCAGCGAAAATCAACAGGTGACTTTCCACACTGCCTGGTAACTGCATATGGTATTGATATTTGTTTATTTTTAGCTATTATCTAAGACCACTGGAAGGTTTGTTCTTGTGGCTTCTAGTCTCTCAGAATATCATGTTTATTTTATTTATTTTTAAAGCTTTTATAAAGTTATAAAGTTTTATTTTAACTTTAAAATTTATTTTTAACTGGCAATAATGTATATTTATGGGGTACAATGTGATGTTTTGATCTATGTATAGATTATAGAAAGAGTCTGTCAAGCCAGGCAAGGTGGCTCATGCCTACAATCCCAGCACTTTGGGAGGCCGAGGCAGGTGGATCACCTGAGGTCAGGAGTTCGAGACTAGCCTGACCAACATGGTGAAACCCCATCTCTACTAAAAATAGAAAAAATTAGCCAGGCATGGTGGCAGGTGCCTGTAATCCCAGCTACTCAGGAGGCTGAGGCAGGAGAATCACTTGAACCTGGGGGGTGGAGGTTGCAGTGAGCCAAGACCACGCTGTTGCACTCCAGCCTGGGTGACAACAGTGAAACTGTCTCAAAAAAAAAAAAAGGATAAATCAAACTAGTTAAAATATCACATCACCAAGTTTTTTTTTTTTTTGTGGTGAGAATGTAAAAAATTCATGCTTTTAGCAAATTGGAATACAGAATACATTATTATTAACTGTGGTCATCACACAGGGCAATAGATCACTATAACATTTCCTCCACTCTGAGACTGAGCAACATCTGCTCCATCCCCAGCCTCTGATAGCCACCTTTCTACTCTGTTTCTATGGGATCTACTTTTATAGATTTCACAAATAAACGAGATCATACATATCTGTCTTTCTGTGCCTGGCTTATTCAACTTCGCATAATACCCTTCAGTTCCATCCATGTTATCATGAATGACAGATTTTACTTATTTCTAAGGGCTGTATAGTATTCCATTGTGTATATATACCACATTTTCTTTATTCATTCTCTGTTGATGGACATTTAGGTTTGTTCCACATCTTGGTTATTGTGAATCATGCTGAAATGAACATAGAAATACAGATATCTCTTCAACAGACTAATTTCAATTCCTTTGGATATATACCCAGAAATAGGACTGCTGGATCATGTAGTAATTCTATTTTTAGTTTTTTGAGGAACCTCTATACTATTTTCCAAAATGACTATACTTAGATCTCAGCTTTCTTGAGAGCAGGCAGCCATATCTGATTAATTCACTCTGCATATACTGCAAAGAAGCATGTGTGTGCATGAACTGTGTGTATTTGTGTATATGTATGTGTATGTGTTAGGGAGAAGTGCAGAATAAATATACCCAACTCTTGACTATTTATAGACATTATCTAGGTCTTTATTTTTTTCTCTTCTTAATCTCAAAGAAAACTGAGGAAAGGAGGAAGTAAAAAGTAAATTTTTGACTGAAGATGTCTGGAAAAAGTACCAAATAAAGTGAGATAGTGGGTAATCTAGTGATTTTTATTTTTCCATCCTCTTTCTGGCCCCCAATTGTGAAATAATTTACAGCACTATAAGAAAGAAGCCACAAATTGTGGTAGCTTAGACCACTGTTGAGATCTGGAATCAGAATTCCAATGTTCAAATATTGGTCCTACCAGTTATAAGCTCTATGACTATGAGCAAAATACTCAACTTCTCTATCTTCAGTTACCCTGTACAAAAATTGGGAATATCAACGATGCCATCTTTATTGCATTGTAAGAACTAAATAATTCAACATGTGGAAAATGATATCAGGGATATAGAGTGTGTTTACAAATGATAACCATTATTAATATTGATAGTGATAATTTTATTCATTTCACATGGCATTAAGTACCAAGCTCTATAGGAATCAGAAAATAAAAGCTTATTTCTTTTTCTTCTCTATTGTCCAGCTTCCTACAGGAAAATAAACACTCACATCCTAAAGGTTCCAGAAACAGATGAGGTAGAGCTCACATGCCAGGCTACAGGTTATCCTCTGGCAGAAGTATCCTGGCCAAACATCAGCGTTCCTGCCAACACCAGCCACTCCAGGACCCCTGAAGGCCTCTACCAGGTCACCAGTGTTCTGCGCCTCAAGCCACACCCTGGCAGAAACTTCAGCTGTGTGTTCTGGAATGCTCAAGTGAGGGAACTTACTTTGGCCAGCATTGACCTTCAAAGTAAGAGCTGCCCCCACTTCCTAGGTCTATCAGTCAGGGTTCAGGCAAGAAACAGATGGCACACTTCAGTGACTGGAGGAGAGTGTAATAAAGGGACTATTTATGAAGGTGTGATCAGCATTTGTAGAAACTATAAAGGATAGTGCAGAACACTGGGGCTTCAATATTGGGAGAGTAATTACCGCTGTTGGAGAAGTTACTGGAATCAGAAGGCAACTGTAGGGAAAGCCCCATTTCACAGAAGCTGTAGCTACAGAATAGGGAAGCTGCCACCTGCAGCAACTCCAAAGGGTGGAAGCTGGATGAATGAATACCCCGACCTCATTCTCCTCCCACCCTCCAATCTCTTGCTAGTGCCTTCCATTGGCTGAACCCTGCTAGAAGTCAGAGAATACAAGGGTCCACTGTTGTATTCCATAAAAGTCAACTTCTCAGGGCTCAGAGCAGTGTTGAAGTGTACAGAACAGATCTGGAGAGGAAACAGAAAATATCTAGTACAATAGCTAATCACTGTGACTCATGCACAGTGTCATGAGCCAGCAGAATGAATATTTCTTTGCTGTATTTGCTGCCAGTCAGCTGGTTATGGGGTTTTTCCAAGAAATTTGGTCTCTTACAAAATCCTTCAGAGCCTTGACTGGCTATGCTGGATATTTTTGGAAGGGATCCCATACTTTTGATCTTCATACACCAGCAGAATTTCAAACAATCTTGGGAGAATAACAACTTTTATCTGCCAAGTAAGGACAACAAACACCTAGTATCACAATCATTTCGCAAGAGACAGGAAATCCCATCACCAAGTTCATATGTTTCCTAATGCTCCTATATCAAATTACCACAAACTTCACAGTTTAAGACAACACAGATTTACTATCTGATACTTATGGAGGCCAGAAAGCCAGACTTGAGTTTCACTGGGCTCAAATCAAGGTGTCAGCAGGATTGCAGAGGCCCTAAGGGAAGATTCCACTTTCCTGTCTTTTCCAGCTGCTAGAGGACACCTGCATTCATTGCCTTATGGCCCCTCCATCTTCAGAGGCAGCAACCCCATCATTTAGCCCTCTGCTTCTGTCACCACATCTCTCTCACTCTCTCTCTCTCTCTCTTTTTTTTTTTTTTTTTTTTTGAGATGGAGTCTTATTCTGCCGCCCAGGCTGGAATGCAGTGCCACTATCCTGGCTCACTCCAACCTCCGCCTCCCGGGTTCAAGCAATTCTCCTGTCCCAGCCTCCTGAGAAGCTGGGATTACAGGCACATGCCACCATGACTGGCTAATTTTTGTATTTTCAGTAGAGATGGGGTATCTCTATGTTGGCCAGGCTGGTCTCAAACTCCTGATCTCAGGTGATTTGCCTGCCTTGGCCTCCCAAAGTTCTGGGGTTACAGGCGTGAGCCACTGTGATCAGCCACATCTCTTTCTCTAACTAGCTTGCTTCTCTTTGCCACCTCTTAAGGACCCTTGTGATTGCATTAGGTGCTGCATCCCCCCGGTTATTCAGGGTGATCTTCTCATCTCAAGGTCCATCTTCAAAATTCCTTTTGCCATGTAAGGTGGTGACATATTCACATGTTCCAGGGATTAGAATATGGACATCTTTGGAGAGAGCCATCATTTTATCTACCCTACTGAGAAGAGATATACTGTCAGAATAAAGGACAGTCCCTAGTACTGATTCAATTTGGCTTTATAGAAAATTCACTATAATGTCATTGTATTTCACATTTTGCCCATTGTCTTAGCTGGGTAAGACAGAGCCTATGATAAGGACTTGTGTGGCATGCAGGTATTTAATTGGTAACCCAAGAGGGCAGAAACAAGAGATTTAGGAGTTTAAGAGAGAATAATATAAGAGTATATTATCAAAGTTGTTTGTGTGGGCAACAGAAACTCAAATACTCAAGGACCAGCATGTAGATAGCCTCCTAAGATGTCTACTGAAAGAATTTCAGGTGGAAGGACTTGTTCATCTGCTTCACGTCCATTGGTTGACAGGAATATGAACTCCATTCTGCTGCTGGGCTTAAGACATGCAGGTGGGCTGAGTGAGCTTTCCCCAGCATCCGTAGCATCAGAAAAGTCTCAGAGCAGAAAGAAAAGTATCCAATTTGAGGTGAGTTACTGACCTTGAAGTGAGTGTAAGCCCACCCAGAATTCTATTCCAGCTGGCTGAAGTGAAAGGTGGGGCTGAGGCCGGGCGCGGTGGCTCAAGCCTGTAATCCCAGCACTTTGGGAGGCCGAGACGGGCGGATCACGAGGTCAGGAGATCGAGACCATCCTGGCTAACGCAATGAAACCCCGTCTCTACTAAAAATACAAAAAAAAAAAATTAGCCGGGCGAGGTGGCGGGCGCCTGTAGTCCCAGCTACTCGGGAGGCTGAGGCAGGAGAATGGCGTAAACCCGGGAGGCGGAGCTTGCAGTGAGCCGAGATAGCGCCACTGCACTCCAGCCTGGGCGACAGAGCGAGACTCCGTCTCAAAAAAAAAAAAAAAAAAAAAAAAAAGAAAGGTGGGGCTGAGAGGAAATAAGGCAGGACTTCAGAGTCCCCACTTGTACTGTTCAAATCCACTCAAGCCCTACATTAAGTTGGCTCTGTCACTGAGCCTTCCAGCTGGGAGGGAGCCACAATCTCTGTGAAAGATTTAATGTACACCAGTTTGTGGAACAAGCTGCAGTTCCTGCTGCTGCTGTTGATCCCAAGCCACAGGTGATATTTGTTGTCTCACTCATCCACCATACATTCCAGATTTCCCTCACCCAACACCTCAGATGGAATGGTTTCTTTGCCTGATAGGGTGACCCAGACTTACGACCCTAAGAGATCTAAGCTTTTGATCATCATGTCCTTAACAGACTGGGGTTGTTGCAAATATCTTTTCATTATCACTGGATATGGAAGTAAAAAGAACCAGTGAATCAGTGGACCCCTGAGTTCTAAACATACTCTTCCTTGTCTCCATTATATAGCGGTGTTCAAGATTTTCATGATAATCAAGATTGAATACTTTACCAGTATGGTAATTTTTTCTTTGCCCACTGGTCTGCCAATATTAAGAGCTCAAGGTGGCCAGGCCAGTAGCACAGCTTTAGATGCAGTAGGACAAACACAGTATCCCCTGCTAGAATTCCCTATAGGAAGCCAGACAGACCTTTGATCCAGCAGAGCCTAAATGTGCGGGGTTGAGCGAACTTCTATAAGTGAGTCATTGGAAGTAATGGTGAGGAGGCCAACCTACAGCATTGGGATAGCCCTAGTACAGACACAGAACATGCTTGAGGAGGTTGTCGGGAGGAAGTGAATTAGACCTTGCACAGAACTACCACCATCAAGTACAGCTGGCGTGAGGCAGACATGGTATGAGTTGAGGCATCAGATATATGATTCTTTATCCCAAATTAAAATTAATTTTTTTCATGGAGTGACACTGATCCACAGACCATACTCTAAGAACTTTGCAGTGACTGAATACCCATCTCATCATTACTTTCCTGGTATTTTCTTCTGGAAAAAATTATTCCCTGATACAGTTTTCAGAGGCAGCTAGATGTACTGTCATCTCTCCCCTCTTTCCACTTCCCTACCTATCTGCAGTTTACTACCCAATGCCAACACTAAAATTAGCCCAGCTTCTTTACAACTAAATTATTAGTTTAGAAAGAAAGATAGGAGTCATGCTAAGGACCTTAACTGAAATCAAAACATTAGAGGCTGGGCACAGTGGTTCATTCTGTAATCCCAGTACTTTGGGAGGCCAAGGCAGGAGGATCACTTGAGCCCAGTAGATTGAGGTTACAGTGAGCTACAATTGTGCCACTGTACTCCACTCCAGCCTGGGCAACAGAGTGAGACTCTGTCTCCAAAAAAGAAAAGGAAAGGGGAGAGGAGAGGAGGGGAGGTAGGGAGGGGAAAGAAAGAAACTAGAAATCCATCAATTTTAGGACCAACTTCAGGTAAAAAAATGAATTAGGCAAGTTGGTCTTTCAACATTCTCTACCTCTCTTTATATCATGGTTAAGACCATAGACTTCTCACCTCATGAAAGATGAACTCTAACTAATTCATACTAAAGCTAAAGCCTCTAAGGAGGATTAAATATGAGCAATCCCAGGATAACTTTTTTTCCCTGGAATTGTTTACTCAACTGTCCTTTGTTATGTGGAATTTTCTGCCTGGTTAAGTGTAGGCCAGTACTTTGGATGAATTGTAGTTTTCTAGAAAGATGCTTTTTATATAAGAACCTCTCCAGGGAAATAGGGGCCTGTATAAGATGAATTTAGAAATAACTAGAGTCCACCCTTTACATCACTGATTATGTCAGTGTTTTATTCTGCATGGTAGAGAAGTGAAAGGGCAGACTGACCATTGCTCTGGAAGCCTTTATGCTGTGAGAAGTTAACAGCAGAGTAAAATGGCCACCCCGCTCTCTCCATGGTAGCCAACATGGCTGACTAAATAGTCAACAACCACAGGAGAGACCTGTGGGGTCTTCATCAGAGCTCAGGATCTCCTAGGGTATCACTCATAAATGCAGCCATCAGGGAGATGGAGAAATCTTTGTGTAGTTAGAAATTCTCAACCTGGTTTTACTCATCCTTCCCAGGTTTGTATTTGTCCTACTGTTCACTGACATGGATCCTCTGCTTCATTAACCATCCCTTCCTCACCACATGCTCTCTGAACGTGGTTGTACCTTTTCTACCTCCATGCCTTCTTTGCTCAGGTTTGTCCACATAAATATCATTATTTTTCTCTCTACTAGCTCCAAGCCCCCCCTCTCTCTGGGGCAGCTCAGTCACTCCAGGGCACAAGGGAGTCTTTCCCTCATCCCACATTTTGAGACCTATTACCTGGACCATTTGTTTGCCTTATAACTATGCTTGCCTTTTTAATTGCTATTTTATTTTCCATGTATTTTCATTGTTCACACAAGTCTTCTTTATTCTACACTAAGGCAGAAGCAGAGTGCTGTGTTCATAATAAGTGCTCAACAAATGTTGGGTTGATGGGTTGGAGACTTCATCTTACATAATACCAGTCCCATCATCCCAGCTACCAGACTGTGTGGACAGCCAGGTCAAAGCAGCCAAATGATATTCTAGCTTGTGGCACAAATACTAGCAACAAAATAACCAAAGTCACACATCTGCCTCATTATATCATTGCTAAGAGTATGCAATTATTGGCCAGGCACAGTGGCTCATGCCTATAATCCTAGCACTTTGGGAGGCTGAGATGGGTGGATTGCTTAAGGCCAGGAGTTCAAAACCAGCCTGGCCAACATGGTGAAACCCCCTCTCTAATAAAAATACAAAAAATTAGCTGGGCATGGTGGCAGGTGCCTGTAATCCCAGCTACTCATGAGGCTGAAGCAGGAGAATCACTTGAACCAGGAGGCAGAGGTTGCAGTGAGCCAAGATCATGCCACTGCACTCCAGCCTGGGCAACAAGAGTGAAACTCCGTCTCAAATAAATAGAAAATAAATGAATAAATAAATAAATAAAATGTCAAAAGAGTATGCAAGGATTTTAAAACAACTTAGAGGAATATGTATTAGGATATAGGCTAAGCTACCATAATGAAGAGACCTCAAAATATAGTGAGAAGAAAGACAGAAGTTTATTTCTTTCCAGGTAACACTCAGGTGGTTCAGAGCAGCTAAGTAGCTATGTTCCATAGAGTCATTCACTGATCCAGGTTCTTTTCATCCTGTTGCTCTGCCATTCTCCAGGATGTTGTCCCTATAAAATTGCCAAAGCTCAGTCAGTGCCAAACCCATGTTTCAACCTTCAGAAAGTAAATGAGTGGTGGAAGACGCATTCAATGTTTTAAGGTGAAGACCTAGAAAACTCACTCTCTTAGCCTGAACTTAGATGACACAGCTGGGCCCACTTAACTACAGGGTAGGCTTGAGAAGCCGTATGTCCAGCTAATTCCTTAATACGAGAGTTGAAAGAAAGAATGGATTAACCAGCAGTATACCACAAGGTAACAAATGACTAGGAGGATTAGGCTAGGTGGACTAAAAGACAGTCAATTCAGTGCAACAATTCCATATTGACACTTTTCATGTAGCTGTTGCTTGGCTCTAGAGAGGACTCAGAGGTAGTTTAGATAAGGCCTTTGTCCTCCAAATACAGTCTAAGTAGACTGATGTCCTACTGGATGTTCAACTTTGGAGTCTTCAGGGATGAGTAGAGCTTCTGTACGTGGAAGAGACTGTGAGGGAACCTGCACAGGACGAGGGTTTGCATAAAGACACTGAGGTAGGGATCTCTCCTGTTGTGGGGACAGTGAGAAGCCCAGTTCTCCTTGACTCACATCCAGCAAGTGCTTACTAAGCACTTCCTAGAAATTAAGAAGCAGATTGTAATCAATATGGGTTATCCAATATTTGGATGAGCAAGGCTCCTTATTTTTCCTTCCTTAATGTTAATCACACTCTTGGATGGAGACAAATATCTGTGGGGGCTGAGCTTTGGGTCAGATAGATCTGGGTTTGCAATCCTGGCACTGCCATTTACTTAGCAGTGATGATCTCAGATAGATTATTTAGCATCTCTGAGACTTACTTCCTCAACTCTAAAATGAGGGGCTCAGACTAAATGATGTCTAATCCCTTCTCCAGTAAAACAATCCATGGTTCTCAGATAGCACTGTGCTGGAGGTGGTGGGGTTTGAGGGCTGGGAAGTTGGGAGGACTAAGCCTTTCCTCCTGAGCAGTTTTGTCCAGTTTTTCCTGTACCAGTCTGTCATGTTTATTCCATGTGAATGACTCCATGAGGCAAAATTCAAGCTTTTGAAAAGGGCACAAATTAACTTGGGCACCCTTTCATCTCCCTGTAGGTAAACACTCCTCCAGCCCTGCCTTTTGTCAGTCTGGAGCCCTTGTTCTAATCTGCACACACCAGAGGACTTTATAAGGCTTTCCCCAGCCTCCAGAATTATTCTTCTGATCCACCCCTGTACTAAACTCATTCTTTCCTCAGTGCCAAGGCCTTGAAAAACTGAAACAAGGCAAAGGGTCAACTGTAGTAATTCACACTAAGGCATGAGTGACTGGGTTTAATATATTAGCACTACCTAGGATATTCTATTTTTTTCAAAAGGATCCTGTTAATCCTTGAAATTTAACAACTAATGGTATATATTCTAAGCACTGTGAGTACTTGTCAGTGGGGGAAAGACATTTTGGGGCTGAGAAATTTTGCCACTGGGAAGAAAGAGAGGATGAGGAGGAGAAGGGTGATAGGGAGAAAAAAGAGAAAAAAGAAAGAAAGATGCTTGGATGATAGATAGATAGATAGATAGATAGATAGATAGATAGATAGATAAGACAGACACACAGACAGACGGATGGATGGATGGATGGCAAAAAATAATATGAGAGAGTGGTAAAAAGCACAGAATCTGGAACCAGGTGTATCTTAGCTGGGTCACTTACTGTGTAACTTAGGGAAAGCTTCCTAGTCTCTTTGTGCCTCACTTTCTTCACCAGTGAAATGGGGATCATAGCAGAGCCAACCTCACAGAGTGGTTGTGAGGAGTGGATAAGCTGATAGGTGCAGAGCACTTAGAACAGGGCCTGGTGTGGAGTAAATGCTCCACAGAGCTAGCCATGTTGGCTGTCACCCACTCATGTGGCCAGCCTGTTGGTCTACCTCTGAGCTGCCATGTAACAGGATTCTGGTGCTTTTCCTTCACCCAGGTCAGATAGAACCCAGGACCCATCCAACTTGGCTGCTTCACATTTTCATCCCCTCCTGCATCATCGCTTTCATTTTCATAGCCACAGTGATAGCCCTAAGAAAACAACTCTGTCAAAAGCTGTATTCTTCAAAAGGTAAGTGAGTTTTATTCATGGTAACCAAATGGACTGGGTGTCTGCAGCATGAGCCACTGCTTTGCACTGCGGGCCTACAGCTTCCTGGTTTCATGCTAAACTCACCCAGAGCTTACGAACCACTTTGAGTTTGTCTTGTTGATTATTTTTCCCCAGAAGAAAATGGCTCTCGTCGTCAGTGAGCTGAACTTCTTACATTGAGTTTTTTAAAGGGAATGTTTTGTTCTTATGTCTGAAAGAGTTTGTCTTATTCTTTGAGGCAAGAGCTTTCATCAGCCTCATGAGAGTGATGTTATTTGGCAATGCAGATAGCTACGTGCTCAGATTTTGCTGGTGGGAGGTTGCCAGGATCCTTTCTGAAGATTCCTTCCATTTTCACCCCTCTTTTCCCCAGTCTGGACATGAGCTGGGATAAACCCACCCCCTGTCTCCCAGGAATCTCAACCCCATAGTTGGGTAAGGAAAGGAGAAAGGTTTTTGAGGCCATTTGGGGATAAGGAAACAGCTGGTTGGTGGTGCCTTAATGTCTTTCAGCAGCTCCCTTCGAGTTTCTCCTTAGCCTGTTGTATTCTCACCAACACACTCCTGTTCTGTCGTACCAGCTGGGACAGAGCATGCTGAAGCCTTTGAGCTCTGATTTCATTGCTTCATTGTTCATGTGTCTGTCCTTGGTTTCCTGGGAGGAGCCTGCCCACAAAACCCCCAGGATGTATGCAGGCCTAGCTGGTGCTTTCCTAAACGGCTCCCTTGTCTGCACTCAATAGACTTCTCCAAAGATCTATACGTGGCCTCATCTATAGAAAAGGAAATGACATGTGGAAATAATTCAGTAGGAGTTTGGAGCAGCACTATCTGAGGACTAGGGGAATTTTAAGTGGTTGTTATCTTACATTTATATTCATAACTTCTATTTTCTCATCTGCCATAAAATATTGTCATGTTCTATTTGTCCGTTGCCCTATGTGTGTATTCATTCACTTGGGTGCTGACCACAATACTTCTAACTGTAGAATGCAAGGAATTGTTGCCAAAAGAAAAAGACAGAGGGAGGGAAGAAGATGGCGAGGGGAGTGAGGGAGAAAGAGAAAGCAGGAGATGGGGAAGAAGAAAGATAGAAAGAAAAATAAATGTGGAAGGGAAGGGAGCTTCATGGTAAAGGAGGTATCTCCAACAGACTTTGACTTTTAAATAGAACCACTTCAGAGAGTTGTGTCAGATCCACCTCAGTTGTCTTATCTTCTGCCATTCTTCTTTTACCTCCCACACCCATACCTCTTGAAAATAGTCTTATACCACAGTTCAAGGCCTAGGGCCTGAGGACTCCTTAAGCACTTCAGAAATGAGCAGCTGAGTCTTCCGTCCCAGCTCTTTGGGAGAATGGAATGGAGTCACACTCAAAGATAGAGTGTAAATAAATCCTCTCCTCATCCTTCACCCTAATTTAAGAGTGAGTGAGGATATCAGTAGCTCAGAGCTGGCATGTAAAGCTCAAATCCTAACTGTGATTAGGAGACCTTTGTTACAAATAAGAATTGAGTGAATAAATGTGCAAACAATTTCTTTTATATTTTTAACGAACCAGAGAGAAATCATGGTTGCCTATATAATCCTTGTCTCTAAATCATTTGCATTCAGATCTGCTTTCTTACATGTGTCTGCCGTGCACACAAACTTGTGTGCCATGTGCCATGGAAAAGGGTTGAGAACTGCTGGTGATGTAGACAGAGTTTTAAACCAAGGTCAGAGGGCTAGGCTGGGACCTGGTGCTGCCATTTATTGGCTCTCTGACCTTGTACAAATTGCCTGTCTTCTTTGAGATGGTCTTTCTATCTGTAAAAGGGGAAGCAGCAAGAGAAGGAACATTTTACAGCTTATTGGCTGAACTTCACTGCCATTAGTGTGGTTCAACTTGGACTACAGAGGAATCTTCCCAGCTGGTTTCCCTGTATTCACTACTGCTACCTCCAACTTGGTGTGTTCTCACTTTTTGCTAGAATAGGCTTTTAAAAATCATAAATCTACCATATATCCTCTGTTCAGACCTTCTCCATGGCTTCCCGTTGCTCACAGGATGAAGTTCCAACAAGCCCAGGATGGTTTGACTCATGTCTCCAACTTTAACTGCATCACCATCAACTTCATTGTCTAAGCTCTAACCATACAGGATTTTCCAGTCCTCAGAGGCATCGCGGTCTTTCAATTCCAAGTTTTCTCATACAAAATTGTCTCTTCTTAAATACTTTCTTCTTGTTGTTCACCTGAGTTGGAGTCATCTTTTAAATCTCAGCTAAGCTTATACTTCATCAAGTCTTTCCTAATTCTACCCACCACATACCACACCCATTACATTAAATCCCCTTATTATATGTTTCCATAGCACCAACTTCTTCTTTCAGTATACTCAGCACACAATCACAAGTCTAGGATCTGTTTTAATAGCTTGGGCTACCAATTAAATTGCATCCCTTTTAATTTTCCAATTAATTCCTCAAGTACCCACATGCCTATCTTAGCAAGAAGTTCAATGTCTCCCTCTTATAGCATGTACTTCTCCACCTCCCACAAACTGACAGAAAGCTTACTTAGCCCACAGGGCCAGTGCTATTTACAAACAGGCAGGAAGGCTACTAGGGAGCTAGGTTAGTCCTCCAGAGGGCCCTGGTTTTGAGCAGTTGCTGTCTACTCCTGCCATGTAGAATCTCTGGTCCTTCCAGGTGTCTCCATCCACTATGCAAAGGTAACCTTGCTGGTCCCAATCCCCACACAGACCACAGTGCTACAATATTACAGTTCTTATGGTTCCCCAACACATGCTCTGTCATTGGTCCCAAAGCAGGACCCCAATGGGTTGATGAGGTAGGAGGGGATCCCTGCCTTAGCCACAGCTGTGCACAGCCAGCCTCTTCCCTTCTAGGCCCTCATGTTTAGCATGGGACACCAGTCCTAACTTCCTTCTCTTGAGTTCCTCTTAGGGCCATTGTTAAACTGAACTTCTTACTCCACTGCAAAGTTAAGTAAAGAGGCAGCAGTCTTGGTCCCTTTCCTTCCAGATGGCTTCTTAGCTCTGAACAGATTTACCCACCTTTACCTCAGTGACTAGCTCTGTGCACTAAAGGGTATTAGGAGGGCAGCCATTATTGGTCCATAAAAGGTCCTGTTTACCATTTTCCCTTAAGAGGAACCATTCAGCAGTTCAGGGCTCCAGGGTGACCTGCTGGGCTCTAAAGAAGAAGCTGGCAACTTCTGTTGCAAAATAATGTTAAATTCTGCTTCATCTGCTAGTCTCTATGTTTCAAGAGTACAGTAACTATGTTTCTCTGATTCACCAATACATGCCCGGTGTCTAAAAAATTACCTGGCATATAATAAATGTTCAATAAATTTTAAACATTGAACCTACAATATGCAGGTGAGTATGCTAGATCTGCTCTGTCCAATATAACAGCCATCTGTGGCTCTTTTTAAGTTAAATAAAAATTCAGTTCATCAGTCACATCTTAAGTATTCACACATTATAAGTGTTCAATAACCATGTACAGATAATTGCTCCTGTACTGGACAGTGCAGATACACAACATTTCCATCACTGCAGAAAGTTCTACTGAAAACCACTGTGCTGGACCCTTTACAAACTTCTCACTTAATTTCACAAAAATTGCTTGTGGCAGGGAGAAGTGTCTTTATGCTGGGTGAAGCTCAGAAAAGTTATATGACTTCCCAAAGTCATACAGCTGGGATTTGAATACAGGTCTGTTTGACTCCAAAACTTGTGGCCTATTTGTTGCAAAAGTGTTTAATACAAATTGATTCAATCAATATTATTATCTTTGAGCAATGGAAGGAGAAAGTAAGTTTCAATCCAAAAGAATTGAGTGACTTACACATTGACTTGCTGAGCCAATGGCAAAGTCAACTTAGAATCCAGTAGGAGTCACCAGCTACAGAATCTAGATCTTGAGAACAGGTCTTCAGATCTTCAGAACAGTGTTTCTTAAACTCTCTTGTGAAGGACCAGTTATCATCATAGGCTGGTAACAGTTCACCTACCAGCACCAGCCCATGAACCAGACTCTGAGTGGCACAGCCCTAGAAGACTCAGCCAGAATTTTACAAAGGTTTAAAGACCAAATATGCTGGTTTATGGTTACCTGTGGCCCACAGAGAGTGACAGCACTAACCTCAGGCATTAAGGAGGTACCCACTGAAGCCAACATTCAAGAGCAATTCCTATGGGTTAACCATTGGGCTCCTTTCAAATGCAAACCCTCATGAAAGAGACTACAGTGCTGAATAGAGACCCCCAAATTCCAAGCCAAGCTCAAGACAGTCATGAAGGAATTACTAAAAACCTGGTATAAAGGGCAAAAGCAGAATTAGGAATGGACTGATTTCAGGAACCCAGGCAATGGCAGGAGTTGGGCATTAAATCTCTTTCACTAAAAGAGAATCAGAGTGGGAGAGAATATGTGAAATCAGAGGTTAAGAAAAAAGTGAAAATCTATTCATAATTGCAAAGATATGAAACCAACCTAAGATCCCATTGATGAATAGGTAGATAAAGAAAATGTGGTATATATACACCATGGAATACTACTCAGCCATAAAAGAGAATGAGATAATGTGTTTTGCAACAACTTGGATGGAGTTGGAGGTCATTATTTCAAGTGAAGTAACTCAGGAATGGAAAACCAAATACCATATATTCTCACTTCTAAGTGGGAGCTAAGCTATGGGTATGCAAAGGCATACAGAGTGGTATAATGGACATTGGAGACTCAGAAGGAGAGAGTAGGGAGTGGCAGTGAGGAATTAAAAAGCTGCATATTGAGTTCAATGTACACTACGTGAGTGATGAGTGCACTAAAATCTCAGATTTCACCAGTATACAATCCATCCATGTAACCAAAAACCACTTGTACCCCTAAACCTATTGATATAAAAAAAAAAAAAAAAGAAAGAAAGATGTGAAACCAAGGAAAGTTACTGGTGAGCAGCATCCCATTATGTGAACTTGTGCTTCTGAACCAGTAACTTGAGTTACTTTGAACCAGTATCAGTCACTTATACCTTAGTGTAAATTAATTGATCAGAACTTCTGACCCGGGCCAGGGAAGGCAGGGTAGAAGTGGCAGTCAAGACTAAAGCAGAAAAGGGAGAGCTAATTCTGCAGCCAGACATTTCCTGGGTTGGATACCCAAATTAGTCCCTCAGCCTTTAAGTGCCTGAGGGCCAGGAGTAGACAGAGGAATGGAAAATGTGGGTCTTCTTTGTTCACACTCTTTGCCTAGGGGCCAGATTTTACATTATGCATTACTATCCTGAGGTCCCAGGCCACAGAGAACATTTGGGCTTCCCTATGTGGATTTATCTAGATTTACTTTTTGTTCTGCCATATTTTAATCTATAAACCAAACAATTTTCTCATTAATCTTATTCCATTTCTGGAATTTTTCTTTTTCAGACACAACAAAAAGATCTGTCACCACGAAAAAGAGGGAAGTGAACAGTGCTGTGAGTAAGCATGATTTTTACTTTTCTTTCTTACCTTCTTTTCTCTCTCAGTTTGAATTTTAAAGTAACCACTGTTCTATTAATTCATGGAAGGCAACTGAATGGTTCCAGCTTATAGAATCTTCCTGTTTGGTAACATTTCAGCGAAGCCTTGTTCTTAGCCCCAGAACAATCATGCCATCTTTTGCTCGGTCTATATTCCTAAGCATTCCCAGATGATACTGCACTGGACCTCTGGTCTCACATAGTTAGATATGGAGTTAAAATCTAACAGCAAAGAGAAGATATCCAACTGTGATGCAATTGACAGTGGATGTTTTTGCAACAAACAATGATTAAGAAGTACATTGTTGTGGGCTGTGAGTCAAGAGTAATATGGGCAAAACAGAAGTCTCTTCATGAGGTTTACAGGCTTGGAGCTGGAATCTGTGGAGGAGGAAGGATATGACCTAGGGGTCAGAAAAAGCGGGTTGCTAAAATCATTAAGCCTGGTTGGATGAAAAACTTAGACTCAGGGGAAGCAGCACATGATTGTGGGGGCTGGCAAGTTGGAAATGTGTAGGGCAGGCCAGCAGTCTGGAAACCCAGGCAGGATTTCTATGTTACAGTCTTGAGGCACAATTCCGTCTTTTCTGGGAAACCTCAGTTTTTCGCCCTTAAGGCCCTCAACTGATTGAATGAAGCCAACCTATATCATGAAAGGTAATCAGCTTTACTCCAAGTTAACTGATAGCAAATGATAATTACATCTACAAAATACTGTCACAGCAACATATAGACTAGCATTTGACTAAGCAACTGAGGACAATAGCCTAGCCAAGATGACACATAAAATTAATCATCACAGGCACCAAGAGATGAGGGGGACAGTCTTGGCCATATACTTGGCTGAAGTAAGTCAATTTGTCATTCCTGCCTGAGCCTTTATAAATAGAAGTAAGTAACCAACTACTATCTGGTCATTGGAGTTGTCCAAGAGGCCAGGGTTCTGTCTAATAACTGCTCACGCATGAACCTGCCAACCTAGATTGCATGCAGACTACCAGTTTGGTGTTTTTGTTTAGTTCAGCAGGACTTTCTTCTCAGCTCACTGCCTCTCAAACTTTCAGCAACAAAAGGACATCTGTGATATCAGAATCTACCACTCTAAGTATTTGGATGCAATAGCAATGAATATCTGAGTAAATCTAGGTGGGGAGTGGGGGCACCCTGTAGCCAAAATGACTTAACAAAATCAAACCAAAGTTTTGAAAATGATGTCTTGGTTCAATGAAGAGATTACTTGAGGTAGGTTTGACTTATCTAATATCTTATTTTCTTTGTCAATACCTAATGAGGAATTTAAATATTTCTAGATAGCTTTGGAAAGGTCCCTTAAAGAGGCGCCAGCATACCACTGCCAGATCTAATCCCCCAAACACTGTTTTCATCATCATCATGTCATCTCTTGTCTCTAAGGATCATATCAAATCCTTCCCAGGGTTTTTCAGGCCTTTTGACAATTAGCCACATTTCACTAAGCCAACTCATCTACCACTTCTCAACAAAACTTTTCCTCAAGTCGAGCTGCTCCACCAACACCACTGCCATGAGCTCATTCCCACTTCTGTGCCTTTGCTTACATTGGTTATTCTTTTGGAACGTCCTCCCCATTCCTTCTGACTTGTCCAAATCCCAACTTTTGGCATGGTCTACTTTAAGATACAGTAATGATTAACTTTATTATTATAACACCAGGCTTCTGTTCTAAGACATTAGAAGTGTGTTTAGACTAGCTCATTTAATCCTCACAGTAGCCCTCTGAAGTATTTACTCCCTGCTTCCCATTTTATAGGTGAGGAAGCAAAACATGAAGCAGTTAACTAACTTGCCCAAGGTATACGGCTAATAATATAAGGACCAATAAATTGATTCAGCAATCCAGGTGTCCAAGTCCAGAATCCACACCCATACACTACACTCTGCTTTTTTAAAATTTAATTTAATTTTTTTTAGAGACAGGGTCTTGCTCTGTCACCCAGGTTGGAGTGCAGTGGTATGACCGTGGCTCACTGCAGCCTCAACTTTTGGACTCAAGCGATCTTCCCACCTCAGCCTCCTGAGTGGCTGGGACTACAGGTGCATGTACTTCTTCCAAGACTTTTATTCAGATGAATATTTTCCCTTCCAACTTAAGAAGCAAAGGGCTTGCTGGTTTTGCTTCACCAACCAGCAACAGAAGCAAGACCTGACTTGTGAAAATGCTTAGTAGAGTTCAGTATTAGTGCTGTTTCACCATTTCCTGGATCTCTCGCCTTTGTGCACATGATAGAATTGCACTTCTCTGTAATTAATTTGTAGTTAAGTGTGGTCATGTAACTCACTTTCGTCAATTAAGGTGTGTGCCACTGTACCTGGATTTTTTATTTTTATTTTTTGTAGAACTGGGGTCTCACTATGTTGCCCAGGATGGTCTCAAACTCCTGAGCTCAAGCAATCCTCCTGCCTTGACCTTCCAAAGCGCTAGGATTCCAGGCATGAGCCACTGTGCCCAGCCTACATATACTATACTCTCTTGCTTAATCTGTAAGACTTTCTCCCCCGACTCATACCTTTCTATTTTTCCTCTGCATTGTACACACAATCTATACCATTCTTAAGCACATGATTACAGCATTATTTTCTGGCTGCTTCTATGTGTCTATATTTTAGGTCCACCTGGTCAATATAATAGTGGGATATTAGTGTTAATGCAACTATATGGTATTTGATATTTGTCTTGTTGTCTGTTTATCAATGCTTCTTACAGTTTATTATATGATAAATTTAAAAGGTGTCCAATTTTGACCAAATTTGACTCAATGCTAAAAAAGAATATCAAAATAAATTTTGTTTAATTTTAGTTGAGTCTATCAACTCAAAAAAGAACAAACTACAACAATAACAAGTTTCAGAACATTTTTTAAATTACTGATGTTTTTATGAGTATAAAAATAAAAAAGTACAAAGAAAACAAAAATAATTTAGAATCCATTGCCCAGAAATTGCCATGGTTAAGATTTTAATATTGCTCAAGACCAGACAGCTCAGGGCTTTGACGTTCTCACACCCATTCTCTGCCATCCAAGTTCTATCCCACCCCAAAACCATCCATTATGAGGAGACTGTACAGCTGTAGGCTGCCCGGGAACCATCCTGCACTCTCATATTGTGACTCAGCATCTTGGGAGATGGAGTCTTGAGACTTGGCCTGGACATGTCCCTTGCATGTACTTCTTCCAAGACTTTTATTCAGATGAATATTTTCCCTTCCAACTTAAGAAGCAAAGGGCTTGCTGGTTTTGCTTCACTAACCAGCAACTGAAGCAAGACCCGACTTGTGAAAACGCCTAATAGAGTTCAGTATTAGTGCTGTTTCAGCATTTCCTGGATCTCTTGCCTTTGTGCACATGATAGAATTGCACTTCTCTGTAATTAATTTGTAGTTAAGTGTGGTCATGTAACTCACTTTCGTCAATTAAATGTAAGCATAAGTGATGCGTGTTATTTCTGAGTAGAAGATGTAAGAGCTGGCACGTGCTTTGCCGTATTTTCTTTATCCATCTGGCATGGTAACCAGTAACATTCTAGGTAGTAATTGCTCCATCAGTCTCAGTCTCTGAGTAACTAAAATTGACAGAGTCCCCTGGTGATCCTCAATGTACAAGGAACATGAGCAAGAATAAGCTTTTGTTTTTTATATTGAGATTTTGGAGTTGTTTGTTCCTACAGCATTACCTAGTTTACTCTAATACAACATGGAAAAAACTGGAACCTGTAATAAATAGACCCTACATTGCATTTAAACTTCTATTTCTGAGGAATAATAATGTGGGGAAATACTTTCTATATAATAAAAAAATAGAAAAATTGCAAAATAAAAATATACTTATGTATCATTCATGTTCTATTAAAAATGTTATTTATAGACTCACCATATTCCCTTCCTCCAGAAAAATAGAAGTAAAAATATGAAAATGCCTGTAATTATGTCTTTGGATTATGGAACCATGTATTGCTTTTTACTTTTATGTTTTCTGAATTTTATTTTTGAGTGCCCTGATATATTACTTTTACGAAGAAGAATACTTTCTGAAGCCATTTCAACCATCTCCACTCACCTCTCTAGATCCCAGTAGTTAAATACATTATATAGGACTCTTCATCAGTCCTTATCAACTTTAGGAAGGACAATGCTATACCTTCTTTAAAGGACACCTACCAATGTCTTAGTTGCCTTTCAAAGATTCCTAGCACAGCTAAATGTGATGGATATGCTCTAAGGATGTACGAGCTGAAGTGACTTGCATAAGGTCATCTCATAACTTACTGTTAGAAATGGAGCTAGAACTCAGACCCACTGAGTCCTTGTCTGTGACACACTGCCCTTTCCATTTGTGGAAGTTGTTCTTGTATCTAATTTTACTTGTGCTGCTATCTGGGCCTATGCCATTCTCCCTCTTATGCAGACAAGCAGATAAACAATAAAACTTTAGGAGTGGGTTATGATACCATAGATATATATCATCTATCCTTTACAAAATAGTTATTACAGTCATCAAGCCTTGGTTAGAGTTTACAGACCATGTATCCTAGCTACCTCATTTCACAGATTATGATATTGGGGGCTAAGAGATATTAAGTGACTTCCTTGAGTGAAACAGTAGCAGACCAAAAAAAGTCATGATTCCCAGCATAATGCTACTCACTCATTTATTCATTCATTCACCCACTCACAAACGTGTATTAAGAGTCTGCTATTTGCAAGACCCTGTCAGTTAGGCCATGTGGGAACTAGAAGGATAAATTTATCAGTCATCCAAGATTCTTACAATAAAATATTACAGATAATGTACTCAAGATTAACAGTTCTCATTCACATAATTTGGGTTAAAACAAGAAGCCAGCTTTCTATATGCTTTTGCATATAGAAAGACTATATGCCAGTCTTTATGTTTTTTTGTTTGCTTTGTTTGTTTTCTTGAGTATCCTGTCTTCTTTCTAAGAACTTCCACCTGAGAACTGACCACAGCGTCAGCATTCCACATGGGCGTGTTTCCTTTCCCCTTTCCCATTTCAGTGGTTTCCAATTTCTTTTTCTTTTGCCATTATAAATCTTTTGCAAAGGAAATATTAGACAGAACTCCTACATGTCTAGCAAATTAAAATAGTGGTGAAATTAGAGTGGAGGATATAATCACCCTACCATATGTCCCTACAAAGGCCTCTAAGGCAGGGGTCCCCAACCTCTGGGCCACAGACCGGTACCAATGGCCTGTTAGGAACTGAGCCACACAGCAGGAGGTTAGCAGCGGGCAAGTGGCCGTTACTGCCTGAGCTCTACCTCCTGTGAGATCAGCAGCAGCATTACATTCTCATAGGAGCATGAACCCTATTGTGAACTGCACATACAAAGGATCTAGGTTGTGTGCTCCTTATGAAAATCTAATGTCTGATGATCTGAGGTGGAACAGGTTCATCCTGAAACTATACCCTACCCCCACTCCCACACCCAATCCATGGAAAAATTGTCTTCCACGAAACCTGTCCCTGGTGCCAAAAAGGTTGGGGACCACTGCTCTAAGATACCTTGTACTTCTTGGAACGTATTTGGAAAATCATGTCACTCTCAAATTATCCCTATATCCTGAAGCCCACCTTACTTACCAATCCACAGAAATGCCCAACCCATGTCAGGCAACTTCACACTTTCTTTCTTCAGGTAGCACAGTTGTCTCAGGGAGGGAGGAGGGTGCTATTAGCAAGAGGAGTCACTAACAGCTTCACTCACCTGTGCCCATGAATTTTTAATGGTGTGAAAAGTCTGTGTATTTTTTATGGTTCTCTGTAGCTCATATAAGAGGGACAAACAATACATGAATACAAACAATACATGAGTTCAGAGATGGGGACAAATATCACTTTAAGCTGAGGATAATCAGGGAAGAAGAAAGGTTTCATGGGGGAGGTGACTTTTGAACCAGGAAGAAATGGAAACAGCAGACTATTCTAGATAGAGGAGACACTAAGAGGAAAGGCAAAGAGGCAGGAAGGTATAGGAAAGTGCACTTGACCCCGTTCAGAGAGAAAGCCAGGTGTGAGATAAGGGGGAAAGACTGTTAGGGGACGTATTATAAACCATTAATTCCAGGCAAAGGTTAGATTTTACTTACTAGGCAAGAGTGCTTCAGTTAGATCCCAGCAGGAAATGGAGGGCATGCTTAGAATAGGTAACTGAGGCAAGTTTAATGAAGAGACTATTTACAAGGTGTGTGCAGCATTAAGGGAAACCAGCAAGGGATGCTGAGCATGCCAGGATGTAACAGCAGGTAGGGAAGGTGACTATCCCTAGGTCTGAAGGAGAAAGGGGAGGGAGCAGTTCCCAGAACCCTAGTAAAAATGGCAATGAGAAAGGTCCATCTGGCAGGACCTGTGGCCTTTAACAGAGGGACAAAGTCAACCTACAACTTGTCTGGGAGGTTGCTGAGGAATAGATACCCCAACCTCGCTCTTAGCCCATTGCAACCCACTTTTTCACCTAGACTGAGCCCAGTCAAAGACAGAGGGAGGAGTCCAGTGATGTAGTCTACAATGTCATCATCCTGGAGCATGAATAGAGTGCAGCAGGGTGAATAATGAGTCTGCAGGAACTAATAGAAATATCTGACACAATAGGAAACTATAAGAGGTTTTGAATAGGAGAGGCCCCTGAAATGTGCTCCAATATTACTGAGCTATGTGTGGCCCATAGAATGGAAAAGGAACGGCTCTTGCAATAGGTCTGAGGAGAGAAGCTGAACACTTGGACTAGGGCAATGGTAAAAACTGTGGAAAGAAAAGATTTTAACGAAAAGTTTTAAACCATGCTGCTTCCAGCTAGATGAACATTTTTTTAAAAATTAGTTCCTCACTCAAATTTTGGGGAAGTTATATATTTTCTAATCATAACAAATGATTTTTCTTATTTGTGGGCTTTTCTCCCCAGATCTGAACCTGTGGTCTTGGGAGCCAGGATGACCTGATGTGACATCTAAAGAAGCTTCTGGACTCTGAACAAGAATTCAGTGGCCTGCAGAGCTTGCCATTTGCACTTTTCAAATGCCTTTGGATGATCCAGCACTTTAATCTGAAACTTGTAACAAGACTAGCCAGCACCTGGCCATGAAACTTGCCCCTTCACTGATCTGGACTTATCTCTGGAGCCTATGGCTCTGAGCAAGCACGAATGCACTTTATAAAATTACCCCACTGGATCCTGGACCCACAGAGTGCCTTGAGGCTCCTTCTTGCTGCCAGACTGAAAGCAAAAGGAATTATTTCAAGTTTCCTAAATGATTTCCAAAAGCAGAGATGTGTGGAAATTTCCAGTTACAGAAAGAGATGGGTTGCCAATCGAGTTATTTTTTATCTATAGCTTCCTCTGGGTACTGGAAGAGCCTATTGAGACTATGAGCTCATAGATAGGGCTTTGCACAAACTCAAATCATAATTGACATGTTTTATGGCTTACTGGAATCTTGATAGCATCTGAAGTTGTTATAATTAACAGAGAGCATTTAAATATACACTAAGTGCACAAATTGTAGAGTAAAGACATCAAGCTCTGTTTTTGAGGTCTAAGTCACAAAGCATTTGTTTTAACCTGTAACAGCACCATGTTTAATGGTGGTTGTTTCTGTTTAAACTACATCTTTCCTTTAGAAATTCTTGGTTTCTTTTTAATTTTTTTACCTTAGAAATCAACGATATACAGTCAAAAATATTTGATATGCTCATACGTTGTATCTGCAGCAATTTCAGATAAGTAGCTAAAATGGCCAAAGTCCCAAACTAAGGTTCCTTTTCTGGCCCTCTATATGACTTTAAACTTGAGCTTTCAGTGCCTCAGTTGGCACATCTGTGATACAGCAATGCTAAGTAGTCAAGGCCTTTGATAATTGGCACTATGGAAATCCTGCAAGATCCCACTACCTATGTGTGGAGCAGAAGGGTAACTTGGCTACAGTAACGGCTTTATTTTGTTAAATTTGTTCTTCATACTGGAGCCATGAAGCTCAGAGCATTAGCTGATCCTTGAACTATTCAAATGGGCACATTAGCTAGTATAACAGACTTAGGTAGGTGGGCCTAAAGCAAGCTCCTTAACTGAGCAAAATCTGGGGCTTATGGGAATGAAAGGGTGTGAAATTGACTAACAGACAAATCATACATCTCAGTTTCTCAATTCTCACGTAAATCAGAGAATGCCTTTAAAGAATAAAACTCAATTGTTACTCTTCAACGTTCTTCACATATTCTACTTTTGGGTAAGAAGTTTGCTCAGGGTCTTGCAAGTCAGTAAGGTTAATATCCTGTTATGCCATTTGGCTCCCAAAGATTTGAAGGCCTTTGAGGCAAACTTGGATGTACTTTTCAGGAGGGTTGGGTCCTAGGGATGCTTGATCTGGGGTTCCTGCTGGAGGAGGAGCACTTCCTAACACCACAGAGAGCAGGGCAGGAGACAAGGCCTTCTTCCCTGGAAGAAAGCCCAGCTATGCTACCCCTACCCCCACCCATGCCCCAGATATGTGATGAGTGTGCTGAATTCTTGGGTGGTTTTGTTTAACTCTGCTAGGAACCCAGTGGCATAATGGTTTCTGTCAAAATATTTCCATCTTTGTTCCTAGATTGGGGCTCTCTTTTAGAATACCAAATAGGGAAAGGATACCCTAGCTGTATTATCCTGAAATCTGGGTTCTGTCAGGAGAGAACATTATAAGGCATTATGTCTTAGCTTCAGAAATTTTCTATACTACAGCATGCTATCTTAACACCTAACGTTTATCAAGTACTTGCTATTGCCCAATATTGTTAAGCATTTTACACATACTATTGGAACGAATCATCCCCACTCTCTGAAAAAGACACTATTAATGACTCCATTTTACAGATAAGGAAAGGCAGAGAGAGGTTAAATAATTTAGTTAAGGCTGCTCATTCAGTTTGAAAGGGATGGAGTCAGAGCAACAAACCTATATTTTTCATTACACATCATAATGTGCCCTGATTTCCTACCATATGGGGTTTAAAGTGGTATTTTTATACTGTGTGGTCTCTTTGCTAGTCAATAATTAATTTCAGAAACAACAGATGCTGGCGAGGGTGCAGAGAAATAGGAACACTTTTACACTGCTGGTGGGAGTGTAAATTAGTTCAACCATTGTGGAAGACAGTGTGGTGATTCCTCAAGGGTCTAGAACCAGAAATACCATTTGACCCAGCAATCCCATTACTGAGTATATACCCAAAGGATTATAAATCATTCTACTATAAAGGCACATGCACATGTATGTTTATTGCAGCACTATTCACAATAGCTAAGACTTGGAACCAACCCAAATACCCATCAATGATAGACTGGATAAAGAAAATGTGGCACATATACACAATGGAATACTGTGCAGCCATTAAAAAAAGGATGAGTTCATGTCCTTTGCAGGGACATGGATGAAGCTAGAAACCATAATCCTCAGCAAACTAACAATGGAACAGAAAACCAAACACCACACGTTCTTACTCATAAGTGGGAGTTGAACAATGAGAACACACGGACACAAGGAGGGGAACATCACACACCAGGGCCTGTTGAGAGGGCAGGGGCAAAAGGGAGGGAGAGCATTAGGACAAATACCTAATGAATACAGGGCTTAAAACTTAGACGACAGGTTGATAGGTACAGCAAACCACCATGGCACATGTATACCTATGTAACAAACCTGCACATTTAGCACAGGTATCCCAGAACTTAAAATAATAATAATAATTAATTTCACTCTTTTCCAGGGAAGTGCTATAGGAGTATAGGTGGTGTGTGGGTTCTGGCATCAGAGATTCAAACCCCAGCTCAACTAGGTATGAGTTATACAACTTTGAATATATTGGTTGACCTCTAAGCATCAGTTTACTTCAATATAGTGAGACCTGGCTGGGCGCGGTGGCTCACGCCTGTAATCCTAGCACTTTGGGAGGTCGAGGTGGGTGAATCACTTAAAGCCAGGAGTTCGAGACCAGCCTGGCCAACATGGTGAAATCCCATCTCTACTAGAAATACAAAAATTAGCTGGGCATGGTGGCACATGCCTGTAATCGCAGCTACTCAGCAGACTGAGGCAGGAGAATAGCTTGAACCTAGGAGGTGGAAGTTGCAGTGAGCCGAAATCACACCACTGCACTCCAGCCTGGGCGACAAGCCAGACTCTGCCTCAAAAACAAAACAAAACAAAACAAAAAAAGCATATATATGATATACTGATACCCCATCTCTGCAAACAATTTTTTAAATTTTTTTTTTTTTAATTTAAAGGGGCCAGGTGCAGTGGCTCACGCCTGTAATCCCAACACTTGGGAGGCTGAGGCAGGTGGATCATGAGGTCAGGAGTTCAAGACCAGTCTGGCGAAGATGGTGAAACCCTGTCTCTACTAAACATACAAAAATTAGCCGAGAGTGGTGGCAGGTGCCTGTAATCCCAGCTACTCAGGAGGCTGAGGCAGGAGAATCACTGGACCCGGGAGGCAGAGGTTGCAGTGAGCCAAGATCACGCTACTGTACTCTAGCCTGGGCAACAGGGCAAGACTCCGTCTCAAAAAAAAATGAAAGCAATTATCTTTCTCGGTTTATCATGACGATTTTGAGCACAGGTTTTGTCATTCCCCTTAGACTCCTAGAGAGCAGAAAAGGAGTGAGATTTTTGCCACGTACCTGGTACATGATAGGTATCTCATGCATGGTCACCTCTGAGACTCATTATATATTGGGAGAATGGCTACTATTAACACTTCTACTTTTTTTTTTTTTTTTTTTGAGATAGACTTTTGCTTTTGTTGCCCAGGCTGGAGTGCAATGGCACAATCTTGGCCCACAGCAACCTCCACACTCCCCCCACAGGTTCAAGTGATTCTCCTGCCTCAGACTCCGGAGTAGCTGGGATTACAGGCATGCACCACCATGCCCAGCTAATTTTGTATTTTTAGTAGAGGTGGGATTTCTCCATGTTGGTCAGGCTGGTCTCAAACTCCCAACCTCAGGTGATCTGCCTGCCTCAGCCTCCCAAAGTGCTGGGATTACAGGCATGAGCCACTGCGCCCGGCCAACACTTTTACTTTTTATGGCCTTGATATAATGGGCTAAAACATATATAATGACAATCCTTAAAAAACTTAGATGAGTTATAAGTCTGGAAAAAAAAAGTACTTTTTACAAAAGGAGCAAAAATAGCATTCAGGAGAGTTTGAGGAATTGAGAAAGACTAAACAAACAAAAATCACCTATGATCTCATCAAGCACAAACACTTTCATCTTTGCTGTTTGTTTCTGCTCTTTGTCCATTTATGTATTTAAGTTTGGCTATGGTTGTAACATGTAATTTTCTATACTTTAAAAAATTTGGGGCTGGGCGCAGTGGTTCACGCCTGTAATCCCAGCACTTTGGGAGGCCGAGGCGGGCAGATCACCTGAGGTGGGGAGTTCAAGACCAGCCTAACTAACATGGAGAAACTCCGTCTCTACTAAAAATACAAAATTAACTGGGTGTGGTGGTGCATGCCTGTAATCCCAGCTACTCGGGAGGCTGAGGCAGGATAATCGCTTGAACCAGGGAGGCGGAGGTTGCATCGAGCCGAGACAGCACCATTGCACTCCAGCCTGGGTGACAAGAGTGAAACTCCATCTCAAAAAAAAAAAAAAAAAAAAAAAAAGAAAAAGAAAATTGTCATCTACCATAAGTTCACACTTATGTTGCTGACATGTGTTCCTAATTTTCATTTTTAATGGCTGCATAATATTCTACCAAGTGGCTGTGACAAAATTTAATTAACTGTTCCCCCTATTAATGGAAGATTACAGTTGCTTCTGGGTTTTTTGCCAGTTTAGTTACAAGCTTTTGTGCTGGATATCCTCCACTTGACCCTCCAGATCCATTCTCCAGCCTTCTCCTCCCTGTTTTGGGTCCTATGAGGCTGACTTGTATGGACTATATCAATGGGCTCCATTGCTGTCTGGCTTTTGATTGGGTTCAGCCAATGGGGACACTGGCAGGAGATCAGAGAATGGGAGAACAGTAATGCCAGGGTACTCATTCCCCAGGCTTTCCCTCTCCAGGGTCACTGCTGGTTGGATAATTCTCTCAACTAAAGGTCTCAGCTCTTGTTGAATGACCCTTTCCACATGGCTGCATCTGCCTGTGGGTTCCAGTAACTGCTCTCTCCCATCCCCTTTTCATATCTGGGTGCCTACGTGTCCCCTCACCCCTGCAACAAAGACACACACGTGTGAAAACACACACACACACCTGTTCCTGCTAGCCCTTGGGTACTACACTATTCCTTTTTTTTTGTTTTTGTTTTTTTGAGACGGAGTCTCGCTCTGTCGCCCAGGCTGGAGTGCAGTGGCGCAATCTCGGCTCTCTGCAAGCTCCGCCTCCTGGGTTTACGCCATTATCCTGCCTCAGCCTCCTGAGTAGCTGGGACTACAGGCGCCCGCCACCGCGCCCAGCTAATTTTTTGTATTTTTAGTAGAGACGGGGTTTCACCGTGGTCTCGATCTCCTGACCTTGTGATCCGCCCGCCTCGGCCTCCCAAAGTGCTGGGATTACAGGCGTGAGCCACCGCGCCCGGCAAGTACACAGTGCTGACTGGGGGTTTCAGAGTCTCAATACAGAGTCTGAAATACCCTGGGGACTAGATGAGCTGCCTTTATGCCACATAGCCCTGAAAGGGTGGGGACGCTGTCAGGGCAGTCCAGTGAATCACCCTGTCTTGTTGATGAATGTAAGAAAGTAGAGGCACTAGTCAACCTGGATTTAAACTTTCCATTTTGCTTCTCAGGGGATACAGCTGTAGCCTACCAGATTGGCATTTTCCCTAACAGCTTTCAAATGTCACATTCCACTATCACACACTCACATACAGAAACTGTTCTTTCCTTGTCTTCATTTTGAGAACACTCAGAAAAGTTTTTATATTTTGGAAAGACCCCTTTCACTCCCCACCCTTGAGTTTTCTGCCTTCAGGACGTTGGTTCTTGAAGACAACTCCCCAGAGCACTAGTGGAAAGATGCTCGGCAGCTCCTCCAATCACATGCACCTCACATGTTCTGCCGCAGCTCAGTCATGCGTTCTGTGCTGGGGCTGCATGATGTTTGATTAGGCAAGCAGGATGCTGGCAAACCCAGTGCCTTTTCAAACTTCCACTTACTACACTTTTCTTGTAGTTTCTCTTTAGAGTCTCATGAAAACACAGGTGAAAGTTTGCACTTGACATAGGGAAGAAACACAAGTTGTACATCTAAAAATTTTGCCCCAGAAACATTATATCTGGCATTTATGTGACCTTTTGATTTATAATAAGCAGACACTGAAATTCTAAAATTTCAAAATATGTTTAAAGATTGCTTATTTATTTTTTTGAATTTAAAATGTTTATTTTTAAAGCTTTTCAAATACAAGAAGAATGTAAAGAAAAAAATTACTCATAATCTCATGACATTGACAAAGAGTCACTGTTATTGCCATTCTAATTCTATAGGTGAGAAAACAAAGGAGAAGAAGAAAGGAAAGAAAATGAGCTTTTAGGGTTTTTTTTTCCCTCAACATTAAGAAAAAAACTCCTTAGAGGGATCCCCCAAAATTTTGTAAACAATTGACAGATATTCATATTCCTAATAACACATATTGCCAGGAGTATCATTGCTGTTTCTGAACACCATGATGTTTCTTCAGTAAGCTTTACAGAGCTCTGATTTCCATGTCACAGAGGAAAACTACTTAAAATAACATTTTATGAAAGTTACTGTACTACCTGACAAAAAATCTTGTAAAACAGAGAAAAGAAAGAAATTACACACAACCCCAACACTTTAACAAAATCTATTCATATTTTAACATATTTCCTTCTGTCCTTTTTTCCCATTCTAAATTTTCTTTTAACTTTTATTTTAAGTTCAGGGGTACATGTGCAGGATGTGCAGGTTTGTTACATAGGTAAAGGTGTGCCATGGTGGTTTGCTGCACAGAACATCCCATCACCTAATGCCCAGCGTCCATTAGCTATTTTTCCTGATGGTTTCCCTCCCCCTACCCCCGCTTCTGACAGGCCCAAGTGTGTTTTGTTCCCCTCATGTGCTCATGTGTTCCCATCATTCAGCTCCCACTTGCAAGTGAGAACAGGCAGTGTTTGGTTTTCTGTTCTTGGGTTAGTTTGCTGAGGAGAATGGCTTTCAACTCCATCCATGTCTCTGCAACGGACATGATCTTGTTCCTTTTTAAGGCTGCATAGTATTCCATGGTGTATATGTACTACATTTTCTTTATTTAGTCTATCATTGATGGGCATTTAGGTTGATTTTATGTCTTTACTATTGTGAATAGTGCTGCAATGAACATACGTGTGCATGTATCTTTAAAATAGAATGATTTATATTCCTTTGAGTCTATACCCACTAATGGGATTGCTAAGTCAAATGGTATTTCTGCTGGGTCAAATGGTATTCTTGTTGTCATCACCAGGTCTTCTCTCAAAGGTCTAGAAAATTGATTCTAGATTTCTGTGAGTAAACTCAGAATTAGACTAAAAACTGGATCACACTAACCAAACTCCTAAGGGACTTTTCTATAATAAGAAATGCCATTGACATGCGTATCAGAAGTTGCTTTGAAAAGTCTATTCCTATAGAAAACCCTGTATAAGGAGTCTAATTATAATCAGGTTCCACAGTAAGCATAGACCATAGATGGGGTGAAGGATGGTGGTGGTGGTTAGAATTATTTTAATGGCTAGTGTCAACAAGCTACATGACTCTGATGCATTCACATAGGAGGAGTGTGGGCTGGATGGACAGAGATCCTTCTCCATTGGACATGCTGGAGATTCACTAAACATTTTTCCACATTGGCCTCTCTTGCCTCAACTCCATGCACACTGCTTTCAATTCAATTCCTTGATATTCGTTAAGTATCTTCTATGTGCGAATCCTTGTACTGGGTTCCGGGACTATAAAAATGAATAAAAAGCCAGGTCCTGCTCCTAATACCTCAAAGGCTGTTGGAGAAAACCAAACACATATATAATTACAAAATACTATGTATTGAAGGCTTGACTGGTGCAGGTCTAGGATATTTGGCCTGATGTCGTGTCTGGCTCGCAAAATCTTAAGATCTAGCTTTGCCACTAGCTGTGTGATGTGAGCAATTTATCTAACTTCACTGGGCCTTAGTTTGCTTACATGTTGATAACGGTTTGGATTTGTGTCCCCACCCAAATCTCATGTCGAATTGTGATCCCCAGTGTTGGAGGAGGGGCCTGGTGGGAGGTGATTGGATCATGAGGGTAGAATTTCCCTTTTCTGTTCTCATGATAGTGAGTGAGTTTTCATGAGGTCTGGTTGTTTAAAGGTGTGTAGCACCTCCCCCTGCTCTTCCTCTTCCTTTCTCAGGCCATGTAAGACCTGCCTTCCCCTGCACCTTCTGCTGTGATTGTAAGTTTCCTGAGGCTTCCCTGGCCTTGCTTTCTGTACAGCCTGTGGAACCATGAGTCAATAAAACCTCTTTTCTTTATAAATTACCCAGTCTTAGGTAGTTCTTTATAGCAATGCAAGAACAGACTAATACACGTGTAAAATAGACAATACACTGAGTTATGAAGTTTAAATGAAATGATACATGTGAAGCTATTAGAGCAATGTCTGGTGCATGGTATGAAGATTAGCTATAATGATAAACTTAATTAAACCTCATTTTGGATACCAGCAATGAGACATTGGCAATCTAATGTTTCAAACCCAGCACAAGGAATAACATGTAGTCCAACCCTGCGCAGCACTTTAACACAGACATATCCCATGACAGGCAGGAAATACATTATCAGGAAAGACAATGCACTAAAAATATATTTCGTCTGAAATTTAGAAATATTTCCCCCAGGGGTGTTATATGATAGTGATATTTTTCTTATAATGGACACCTAACACCTTCTGCTATAAATTCTAGGAGAAGTCCCCAGATGCATTTGGGCAATTGCAACATCTTAGCACAAAAGATGTCACTTTGATTTACTCTCCACTTTCAGTTCATGTGGTCTGGGTGGAGCTCCAGACCTAAGACATCACTTACATACTCTTTCTTTCAGTGACTGGTTCTGGAGAGGGCATATCACATAAGTTTTCCAGTGTAAATCTCAGGATTTTGGTGAGAATGCTGAGAAAAATTCTCTGGCTTTATTTTACTTGTAAAATATTTGAATCTGAAAGGTTTAATAATCATTGGCATCCATCTTGTAATTAAGAGGAGATGTCTTGTCTGAGAATGGCATCAACAAAAAGGAAACAGAGTGAAGAAATGATGGAATTTGAAACCTGAAGACATTTGTTAGACCCCCTATACGCAGTTGCACATTTGGCTGCTCAGTTACATAAGCGAACACGTTATCTTTTAAAAATTTAAGCCAGTTTGCATCAGATTTTCTCTCATTTGCAGCCAATGAATTTTGATACAACTTCTACAAAATGTACTTAAAGGCTGGGCATGGTGGCTCACGCTTGTAATCCTAGCACTTTGGGAGGCCGAGGCAGGCGGATCACGAGGTCAGGAGATCTAGACCATCCTGGCTAACTCGGTGAAACTCCATCTCTACTAAAAATACAAAAAATTAGCCAGGCATGGCGGCACACACTTGTAGTCCCAGCTACTTGGGAGGCTGAGGCAGGAGAACTGCATGAACCCAGGAGGCGGAGCTTGCAGTGAGCTGAGATCACGCCACTGCACTCCAGCCTGGGCAACAGAGCAAGACTCCGTCTCAAAAATAAATAAGTAAATAAATAAATAAGTTTATTTTGTCTTATGCTCATGGTCAAAGCAGATTCCCAATTGTTATTTTTCTCATAAACCTAATCAACAAATATACATTGGGCCCTTGTTACAGGGTCAGATGCCACAAAGTTTAAGACAATTCCTTGTGCTACAATCTAATTGGAATTTATAGTCTCTCTATTTCTCATCTCTTAATGGATACGTCTCCACTTCATCCAGATAGATTTTGATTGAGGTGTGAGTTGGTTATTTACTTCCTGTTCTCAACTCTAAGTCCATCCTCCTCTCCTCTGCTCTGATGTGCCAGGGCTGGAATTTTGACGAATTTCATTTGCCAGCCTCCCTTGTCAACTAGCTTCCTGTTAAGTTCAGTAAATGGGAAGCCCTTGGGGACTGGAAGGTGGTAGGGGGAATTATTTCCTGTTTCTAGTTCCTGAATGTGTCATGCCTGTAGCAATAGGTAGCAGAAAGGTAGCTGCTGTCTGTAGTTCTAATATTTGGCATCCACTTTTTTTCCCTTTTAGTCTTCTTATATCTTTATTACAAGTTCCTAATATTAAATACACTCTATTTTTATGAGTGGACCCTGGTTGATACTAGTACTTGATACTAGGTGTGGTCCTAGGAAACAGATTCTCAAATTCTGACATTCTGGGATTGATTTGATTTGTGGTTGGTGTTAGATTGGTTTGAATTGAGAGCTGAACTCCTTGCCACTAGTAATCTATGGCATGCAAGGGCATCACAATTGATTAAATTATCATCTATTCTTGCTAGAGTTGAATACCAATGAAAGGCAAGCTTCTAGAGACCAAGTAGCTGTTGCATTTAACCATTATGGAGGTAAAGATAATTATAAGGAATGTAATGTGGGATGGCTGCTTCTGATTTCTCCAGGGTGCTTACAGGAAGCAAATAACAGGGCTTTCACCTGAAATCATATTCAGAGCACCAGAGGGCTTCTAAGATTGCCCTGAAAGTACCTCTTATTCCTTCTAATTACAGGAATCACTAGACATGAAAGACATGACTGAAAAATTCAACCCAAATTAATCATTCACAGACTGGCTGAGTCTCATATGTGAAAGTTTTCTCAGTAATTTGAAAGGAGTAGGATTCTGAGACTAGGAATGGGGACATTTTGGTGGATTTGGATGAAACTGAGAATGTTGAAACCCCCAAGCATCCCTGAGTTTCCCTTGATAGTGGAATAAGCCTCTCATTTCTTGTCTGATGATACTAGCCTTTCCTTGTTTGAAAGCCTGTAATAAGTCCATATGAGGCACTTGCCTTGCAAGGGAGATCCCTATTCTTTCTCAGCCCCAGTGCTCCCAACTCTCATGGCCTTTATTTAGAGTCAGTTCCCAGAATATACGGAGGTGGGAAGAGCAGAGTCTAGCTCAGGAGGAAAAGTCTTATACTTCAAAAGAATCGTAAGATTTTGTTACCTTAACATTAGAGGAAACCAGACTAATATGTATGGGGATGACTTCTAAAGGCATTAGACCCAGGAGCACAGAAGATAACATTGAATTGGGGCCAGATTAAAGTAGTCCTGATATACTACACTTTCCAGATAGTTTTGGACTTAATGTTGTAGATGATTACAGTAATAGTATCATGCCTTCATGTAATTACTTTACACATTGATTTTCGGCATGGTTATGTGCTGCTTTGGATAATGGAACATTGTTAGCAAATATGATACAAACAGAGACTTGGAAAGCACTCGCACATGGGGTTTTCTCTCTTTTTTGCTGTTTTTGGATTAGCCTCTATGTTGAAGAAGCCTGGACTATCCTACTGAGGATACATGGTTTTACCAACAGCCAGCACCAATAGGAAGATATGAATGAAGCCATCTGAGACCAGTCATCTGGCAGCCAAACTGCCAACTGACTGCAAATGCATGAGTGATCGCAGCTGACACCACGTAGAGCACAAATGAGTTGCCTCCACTGAGCCCAGCCCAAATTGTTATCCTACAAAATAATAAAAACATAAATGGTTATTTTAAGTCACTAAGTTTTGGATAGTTTGTTATACAACAAAAGCTAGCTGAAACAAATGTATTAGCTAGAGCAGCTGTGAATGGCACTATTTGCTTAGTTGATTGGCTGAAATTTGGACTCACTAGTAGGTAACATTTAACGGTGCTGAGTTGCCAGAATTTCTCTGGAATAATGTATAGGAGATAGAAATAAGGGAGTAATTGACTGTGTATAACTGCACCTCTTCCCTCACAACACTTGGTCCTGAAAGGGCCTAAGGAATAGTTTCTTCTCTAAAGCATTGAGAAATGCTTTAGTGGGAGAAGCCCCAGCACCCTTGAACATGTTCAGGCAGCTGTCTTCTATAGGACAAGGATGAGGTGGGAAAAGCTGCCTGATTTCAATGTGGATGATGAGATCCCAGAGTAGCAATCGGAATTTTTTTACTGGCAGGAATAATCTTTGGTGGTGGTTGGCTCTAAGAATTAAATAGATGTGGGCCGGGAGTGGTGGCTCACGCCTGTAATCCCAGCACTTTGGGAGGCCGAGGTGGGAGGATCACCCAAGGTTGGGAGTTCAAGACCAGCCTGACCAACGTGGAGAAACCCCGCCTCTACTAAAAATACAAAATTAGCCGGGCGTGGTGGCGCATGCCTGTAATCCTAGCTACTCAGGAGGCTGAGGCAGGATAATCGCTTGAACCCGGGAGGCGGAGGTTGCAGTGAGCCGAGATCCTGCCATTGCACTCCAGCCGGGGCAGCAAGAGTGAAACTCTGTCACACACACACACACAAAAGAATTTAATAGATGTGTAGCCTACCAAAGCATTACTTGATCTGTATAATAGAAACCAGACCTGAGATAACACATGTGTGGTGGTATGTGCCTATACTCCCAGCTACTCAGGAAGCTGATGTGTGAGGATCACATGAGCCTGGGAGGTCAAGGTACAGTGAGCCATGGTTGCACCATTGCACTCCAGCCTGGGAGACAGAGTGAGACCCTGTCTCAAAATAAAATAGAATAAAATAAATAAATAAATACAGTTTTTAAGATTTTGGCTTAAAAGGGTTACAAATCTTCTAAAGTCACGTAATATATAAAAACAAATCTGGATAATATTGAATTGTTCTGCTCATCTATAATATTATTTTATAAGGTAAATTTCAATATAAACTTGAAAGAAAACTGACACAATATTTTCAAAAAATAGACATAATTTGTCAATTAAACTCCATGCATAATTATTAAGGAGGAAAGCATTCATGTTTCTTGGATGCTTCTTATATGCTACATGCTTATTTTCATTTAATTCTCACAATAATTCTGTGAGAGAGGTGTTATTATTAGGATATCTGTAAATAGATGAAGACATTGAGGCTTTAAAAAGTTGATCTTCTAAAAAATTGAGTTATGAAGGAAATAGATTATACAACTAGAGAATGAGTGGGGAAGGGAGGAACAGATTTAAACAAACTCCAGAATAACAATGTGCACAGCAAGAACTAGGTTTTATAAGCAAACTTAAGGGTAATCCAAGACATGAAAACTTAAATTACCATAAAGTACCATTTTTTAACCTATTGACTTAGCAAAATTATATTTAAAAATATCCAGTGCTGGAAGGATGCACTGGTAGAAATGCAAACAGATCCTTTTCAAAAGTAAATTGACAGTATGTACTCAAGAGCCTGAAGTGTTCACATTTCTTTGACTCCATAATTCTCTTTTTAGGTACCCATCCTTATGAAATTAGATGTAAAAAGACATGCATTATCTGAAATAGCATGATATATCATTTAGGACATTGAACTGCATAATTTGAGAGCTAATTAAAGAGATTCTTTGTAGAGGCGTGGGCCGGATATACGGAACTCTAAGGAATAGTGTAGCCGGGCGCGGTGGCTCACGCCTATAATCCCAGCACTTTGGGAGGCCGAGGCGGGCGGATCACAAGGTCAGGAGATCGAGACCACGGTGAAACCCCGTCTCTACTAAAAATACAAAAAATTAGCTGGGCGCGGTGGCGGGCGCCTGTAGTCCCAGCTACTCAGGAGGCTGAGGCAGGATAATGGCGTAAACCCAGGAGGCGGAGCTTGCAGTGAGCCGAGATCGCGCCACTGCACTCCAGCCTGGGCGACAGAGCGAGACTCCGTCTCAAAAAAAAACAAAACAAAACAAAAAAACAAACAAACAAAAAAAGAAAGTACATATTAGATATGCTCTACCTTGACTTTGAGGAATGTATAGTGAGCTGGAGAATACACTACAAAAAAACAAAGCTACACCCAATCAAGTGATTGGTAAGTGGGACCAGACCATAAGACCCAAAGGAAGTGAGGATGGGTGGGAGCTCCCCATGGGCAGGAGTAGCCCAAGACAGCAGAGAAGGAAAGAAAAACGCAATTTGGGACGCCAAGGCTGGCGGATCACTTGAGGTCAGGAGTTCGAGACCAGCCTAGCCAACATGGTAAAACCCCGTCTCTACTAAAAATACAAAAGTTAGCCGGGCATGGGGATGAGTGCCCACCAGTTACTTGGGAGGCTGAGGCAGAAGAATTGCTTGAGCCCAGGAGGTAGAGCTTCCAGTGAGCTGAGATCATGCCACTGTACTCCAGCCTGGGTGACAGAGCAAGACTCACCTCAAAAAAAAAGTTTTTTTAAAGTTTACAAAGCATTTTCAAATGTCCTGTTATACTAGTTGAGCCTCACTACCACCTGGTAAAGGGAGTAGAACAAATATTCACATTTTATGGATGAAGAAACTTGGGCTTATAGAAGATAAGTAACTTGCCCAATTTATCCCATTTCTTTTTCAGTAAAATTACCAGTTTGGGGTGGGCATGGTGGCTCACACTTGTAATCCCAGCACTTTGGGAGGTTGAGACAGGCAGATGGCTTGAGCTCAGGAGTTCAAGACCAGCCTGGGCAACATGGCAAAACCCTCTCTCTACAAAAATTACCCAGGTGTGATGGTGCATGCCTGTAATCCCAGCTACTAGGGAGGGGTGAGGTGGGAGGACTGACTTAGCCCAGGAGGTCAAGGCTGCAGTAAGTTGTGAATACACCACTGCACTCTAGCCTAGGAAACAGAATGAGACCCTGTCTCAAAGTTTGGTAGCTTAGGGAGTTACAAGTTTGGTAGCTCAGGGAGTTGCCATAGACATAGAATATGTTGATTTTTAATCACAGCACACAACAAGATATACATTTATATCCTTGTGAATAAGTGAATATGGTTGAGAGAAGAGGTTAGGTTGACAAAGCAACTGCTAAAAATTGTCTTTCTTTTTCCCTTTCTCTTATGGGTAACTTGGATGAAAACATAGAAGATGAGCTTATAATATATGATGATTAATAAAGCAGGGAGGGAGAGTCAGCTGGATAGAAGAGTTTCTATTTTAAAATCCCAGTTTGCCACAGTGGCTCACACCTGTAATCCCAGCATTTTGGGAGGCCAAGGCAGGCAGATCACTTGAGGTCAGGAGTTCAATACCAGCCTGGGTGGGCAACATAGCAAAATCTCATCTCTACAAAAAATACAAAAACTAGCCAGGTGTGGTGGAGTGGCCTGTGATCCCTGCTAATTGGGAGGCTGAGGTGGGAGGATTGCTTGAGCCCGGGAGGTTGAGGCTGCAGTGAGCCAAGATTGTACCACTGCACTCCAGCCTGGACAACAGAGTGAGACCTTGCCTCAAAAAATAAAAATAAAAAATAAAAATAAATTAAGACCCAGGCTGAATCACTAGGTCAAAACCAAAGAGGTAGAATGTAAGGTCCTGCTTTTGATCCACACACCTAAGATGGAAGAGCAGTTTGTTAACAGTTAATATAAAAAAGTTCTGGAGATTTAATAGAAAAGAATTTAAATGGTATCATACTCATAAACTACAAATGTGCCATAACTGCAAATGCAGTTTGAATTGAAATCCAGTTGCTTAAAAACTAAAGAGGTTGGGCATGGTGGTTCATGCCTATAATCCCAGCCCATTAAAAGGCCAAGGCAGGTGGATTGCTTGAGCCCAAGAGTTTGAGACCAGCCTGGGCAACATGACGAAACCGCATCTCTATAAAAAATACAAAAATTAGCTGGGCGTTATGGCGCATACTTGTAGTCCCAGACTACGGAGGCTTAGGTAGCAGGATCACCTGAGCTCGAGGAGATCAAAGCTGCAATGGACCATGATCTCACCACTGCACTCCAGCCTAGGCAACAAAGTGAGGCCCTGTCTCAAAACAAAACAAAAACACTAAGGAGAACTTCAGCAGCATTGATAGGACACTGTTCAGAACCGGGAACAAATAGTCCTGTGGAACCTACTATGTCTAGGCCAGGCTACCTCTAGAATATTTTGTTCTATTGTGGGCCCCACTTGTTAATTGGTACATTAATAAATGAGAGTAGATCTGGAAGGAAGCACCCAAGATGGCAATTGGGCTTGAAGCCACCCCTAGACTAGGAATACCAGAAGAAGATGGGTGCATTTCTCCTGGAGAAGAATTATCAAGGGAAGACATGAGAGCCAATATCAATAGGTACAAGTTACATTGAAGCAGAATTTGACCCAGAAATGGAAAGAATTCACTAACAACTAGAGCTATTCATCAAAGGTTGACCTCCTGGTTCCTGGATATATCTACATAGCCTGGAACTACCATTTTTCAGGATACTCTGGAAGGTATTCTTCCTTTAGGTGATGAATTACAAATATCCTTCTTACTCTAAGATCCCATAATTCTTCAAACTAGACACTTAACTCCTATGAGCCTCAGTTTCCTGAGAAGACTAAAATGAAATGGCTTGTAAATCCCCTTCCAGCTCTTCTATCCTTCTATGAAGTACTTGGTCCTAAAGGGCACCCTAGTTTATGTTTCACAGAGATACCAGAAACAGGAATCTTTTATCTTCAGCTTGACTCTCAAGATGTTAACCTCAAGTGAACTTTTTTCTACCAGCTGAAATATGTCCTTAAAGTCTTTGAGTCAATGAATCATGAAATGATCTAAGTTTTCAAATTTCATTTGTAGAGTTCCTTAAGAACTATGTCCACTTGCCACATTCTTTTCTGAATATTATTCTTTTTTTCCTCAACCCTGTTTTTTAACCCAAACATCCTACTTTCAACCCTCTTTGTATCTAAGGATGGAACGAGGCTGATGACACAGACAAGAAACTTGTGAAACATAGCAAGTATCTGCCTTTTATCTGGTGGATAATGTCGGGACTAGATAAGGGCTGACGCGAAATTCTGGGCTGGGCTTTAAGGCTTTAAGGCATAGTTTTGCCTCAAAGAATTGCCTCCAGACAGGACAAGTCACTGTAAGCAAAGTGTGATTGCATCTGAGCATGATAGGAGGCCAGCTGGGAAGTCCCTGCCCTTTCCCTGCACATGCACTTCCCCCATTTTCTCCACCTTTCTACCTCAACACTTCACTTTCGGAGATGATTTATTTTAGGGCTCAAAGCATTTTTAGACTGTAAGTTTTTTTGTTGCTATTTATTAGCTCAACCAGGGCCATGTACCAGAACTTGGGGGAAAGGGCCATTTCTATGGAAATGGAGATAGGGTCCAGGCCTATCCTGAGAAAGTGCAATCATGAGGAGACCATCCTGTTCTTTTTCATGTATTTTATCATTCATTTGGTACTAAGCACCGTACTAGGCACCAAGATAGAGAGATAGTAAAACATCAGCCTTGTTGTCAAAGGGTTTGCAGATCACGGAAGCCCTCTCTCTCTCTCTCATCTTTTACATAGGTGATACCCTATATAACAAGAAGAGATATCACAGGATGACTAAAACAGGCAAAGCAGCTGGAATATGTGTGTGGCCGGGACAGCCCAAGGCAGGGCCTTAACCCTAGTAATGGTGCTGACAGCTTTAGTCACTGAGGGGAGCAGCTAGGACCTGCTGGTTTGGTCAACAGGGGAAAACAATCAAGGGAGGGAAAAGTGATCTTATAAGGACTGGAGGGAAGTCAAACAGAACATCTCAGCCAAGTGCTATGTATTTTTTCTATAGGGTTCTATATTTTCTGCAACTCATATACAGAATTAAGTAAGAGTCACCCTGGGCTATATTGGTAAGAGCAAACAGCTGGAATTTCTCAAAACTTTCTTTTGAAGCCTCAAGCAGCAGCAGGCAGATGGAAGAAGTAACATGTTGTGGTGGTTCTCAGACTTTTTACCACCCCCAAAACACTGAAGGATAATTCCTCACTCTCCCGTCAGTAACAACCACTAACTTCTGCAAAGATTCACAGCCATTTGGGGTACATATCAGAATATCATGGAGAAGCAGGAAGTGGGGAGCAATTTCATAAAGTTTCCTACTTGAGTCTAATGTAACCGTTTCCCACTTGACCTGAGATGTATAGGTAGCTTGCATGAGTTGAATCCAGCTCTGCTATTAACCGTGCATGACTACAGACAAGTCTCTCTCTTTGAACCTTAGTTTCCTCATATGTAAAACAATGAACCTTACCTGGCAGTGTTATTGAGAGGAACTACAGAGCCTGTAACAGTTAGTATATAGCAATATAGCTAGATCATTTTTTTCTTTTCTTTTCTTTCTTTCTTTTTTTTTTTTTTTTTTTTTTTGAGACAGAGTCTCACTGTGTTGCCCAGGCTGGAGTGCAGTGGCACGATCTCGGCTCACTGCAACCTCCACCTCCCAGGATCAAGTGATTTTCTTGCCTTAGCCTCCCAAGTATCTGGGATAAAGATATCCACCACCATGCCCAGATAATTTTTGTATTTTCAGTAGAGATGGGGTTTCACAATGTTGACCAGGCTGGTCTCAAATTCCTGACCTCAAGTGATCCACCTGCCTCGCCCTCCCAAAGTGCTGGGATTACAGGCATGAGCCACTGCGCCTAGCCCATAAAGCCAGATCTTAATGAGCAATTAGCTACTAGTATAATAATTTGTTTTAAAAGCTATATTATGGGATAACAGAGTCTACTCAGTCAGCCTTTATGCAAAAGTGAAAATCTTGGGATTCTCAGAAATATGCTCTCAATAGTAAATGCCCTATGTAATGAGGTGCACCAGCTTAGGTTGGGGGCACTGGGCCCATAAAATCTTAATTGTTAAAATTAAGAAGTTGGGTGCAAGGACAGAGAAAAGCTACTATTTCCAAGTTGCCAAATTAAAAAATTTACCTATCTGGAAGGTAATTTTTTTACCCCTTAACAGACCTTTAAGTGTATAACAGAAGGGAGATTCAAAATTTACATTTGAAACTGATTGTTTGAGGGGAAAAAAATCTAAATAAAAATTTTAACAATCACATAAATATAAAGCCAAGATCTTAATCTGGAATGGGAAGGTTAAGACCATTCATTAATTCAACAAATATTTACTGAGCAGCCCTGAGACTGTTTTCCTTGGGGTCTGGGAAGGGGAGCCATGGTCAATGGACTCTTGTTATCTGTTATCTGTAGGAAGATTGATCCCTACCACAAGGTAGAGGGACAGGGAATAAAGGGGAGATACTCCTCTTATGAGATAAAGGTAAGGGATGTTCTAGAGGGCCCAGTTTGATATTTTTCTTTTGTTTTCTTTTTTTTTTTTTTTTTTTGAGACGGAGTCTCGCCCAGTCTGGAGTGCAGTAGTGCAATCTCAGCTCACTGCAAGCTCCGCCTCCCGTGTTCACGCCGTTCTCTTGCCCCAGCCTCCCGAGTAACTGGGACTACAGGCGCCCGCCACTACGCCTGGCTAATTTTTTTTTGTATTTTTGGTAGAGACGGGGTTTCACCGTGTTAGCCAGGATGGTCTCGATCTCCTGACCTCGTGATCCACTTGTCTCAGCCTCCCAAAGTGCTGGGATTACAGGCGTGAGCCACCGTGCCCAACCTGATATTTTTCTTTTCTGCCTTGTTATTTCTTCCCATGATTTTCTTTCAGTAAAATCTCTTTCCCACATCTCTTTCAGTAAAATTTTGTTAAATGTTAGTCTTGTTCTCTGTTTTGGACTCTTAATGGGGCTCTGTTAGTAGATGGTAAGAATTTCTGGGAATTTCCAGAAATTCTTTGGCAAAGTCAGAGACTAACGTTCTTGCAGTTACATAAGGGGATGAATTCAGCTGAAAGTTGTTTGGGCATTAATTAGAAGTGTGGCCCCTTGAAGGCTGGTGAAATCTGGACACCTCTGTTATACATGGTCCTTGTGGATGGTTTGAATGATCTTCCCAAATTGGTTGGGCACACTCCCATGATATCAGGCTGATGGGCATTAAAAATGCAAATTAGTTCACATGCTGGGGTACAATGCCCTGAACCAGCTGACTTTAATGGACTGCAGATTGCCAATCCAAGGCTATGTTCTTTCATTCCTTTCCTTGCCTTACTTATTTATCATTCATCCTTCCCCTAAGCTTTCTTGGGCCTATTGCCCAAATAAAAGTCAAGAAGAAATTAACACATATGGAAGTGTGCTATGCTAAGTACTATAGGGGGTACTTTGCATGAATTATTTTACTTAACCCCTTACAACACCTTGGCAAGATAGGCAGGATTATCCCCATTTTATCGATGAGAAATGAAAGCTGAGAGTCCTATCTCCCAAGTAACACAGCCAGGTATTATAACGGTCCTGGGGTCCAAATACAGGCTTATATAACTCCAAAGTTCTTTACATCATACCACCAAGAAAAATGTATTTTAGGATTCATCTAATCAAAACATAATTAAGAAGAAAAATGTACTGGGAGAGATGCTTACTGTTTCTAAGCAAACATACGTGATTGCCTATCAAAGAACACTGACCTCAAGCTGCAACTCAAACCGGAGCTGCAGGGGGCTCAGATTCAAACACTTCCTCTCCACTTACAAAACTGCCACAAAGGAAAATGAAATGGTAAAAGGCAGTTTCTGTCAAACTTTGGCAAAACTAGCTAAACTTTATTGGTCAATGGGAGTAGAAGGGGTGATATCTCTCTGTCCTGAGGAATCAAAAAGTTGCCTAACAGGTTAATACAAATCTGACATTTCAAACACAAGTTGTTTTACATATCTGGGCTCAACAGTTTAAGTTTACAAAATATCCCCACCCATCCAAAATCATGTGTACATATGAAGGCACGTCTGCGGTCTACTGTTGGATAATTCACAGCCCTCTTATCTAGCACTGGTCATAAGAAAATAGGGCGGCTGTGTTACACAACCATGCAGATGGTGCCCCCTAGTGTTGCACAATGACAAAGCCCTAAAAGCCACCACCTGAAAGCACAATCTAGACTGCTACTTCTCAAACGGACTGTGGTAAAGAATCGTTGTTACTTTGTTTTTTTCAATCTCCGATCCCTCACAGACCAATACTTTTATAAGCTATAAAAAAATAATTTAGCAGAAAAATTAAATAAGTAAATATATTGCAAATACAAGGCTTAATCTTTTTAACCATTAGATTCAATAGATTTAAAATTATTCCATGAAATTGCTCTAAAGTTTCTACACTCAGTTCCTTTGCAGACCAGGAACAACAGTTTGTGGATGGGCACGAATGCACAGATCACGCTTTGACAAACACTAATACTGCTTCACTTTCTTTCTTTCCTTTTTTTTTTTTTTCTTCTTTGAGACAAAGTCTCACTGCCGCCCAGGCTGGAGTGCAGTGGCACAATCGTGGCTCATTGCAACCTCCACCTCCCAGGTTCAAGCCATTCTCCTGCCTCAGCTTCCCAGGTAGCTGGACTTACAGGTGTGTGCCACTACACCCAGCTAATTTTGTATATTTAGTAGAGATGGGGTTTCACCATGTTAGCCAGGCTGATCTCAAACTCCCGACCTCAGGTGATCCGCCCACCTCGGCCTCCCTAAGTGCTGGGATTACAAGAGTGAGCTACCACACCTGGCCCATTGCTTCACTTTCAGTTACAAAGTCTTAACCATGGGTTCCTTCTAAGGTGCATTGAACCACTTGACCGTCAATGTGTTGTCCACCTATCAATTAACTACAAATTCTTTCTTTCCTCTTTTTTTTTTTTTAACTCAAGTAACCTGCAGGCCTGCTTAAAGTGGTATTTAATTACTAAAGACTTTCCCTTATTTAAAGAAATAGGGGAAACTTGGAGGTCTAGATTAGATTTCTTTCCAATGGTTGCTATGTAACTTTGGGTAAGACATTTGAAAGATTAAAGTTGCTTCTGATGGCACTACGGTAGAACCTCAATATTTGCATGTTTCTTCCTTCCTTAAATTTCCCTCTCCCTGACACTGTACATACACTTTCTAAAATTTATTTTTTACTTTTTACTTTTTAATTTTTTAAGGAAATAGAGATGGGGTTTCACCATGTTGCCCAGGCTGGTCTCAAACTCCTGGGCTCAAGCAATACACCTGCCCCAGCCTCCCAAAGTGCCTGGCCGCTGTATGTACGCTGTTAAAAGAATCAGATACCAGTAGGAAAGAGGTAAAAAGAGAATATGTAAGCAGAGATATCAATTTGTGGTAAGCATTCAAATTGGTTCTTGTGTAGTCCTATTGTGGAACTTGATTTAAAAGCCAAAACAGACACCACTATATCTCCCCTTTATATCTTTCCTTTATCATCCTTGTTTTGTGGCAACATGCTTCTCTATCATCGACTGATGATACAACATTATGGGTTTTCTATGCTGATTTATCATAAATAGATTGGGGTAATGGTGTTATTTCTCTTCTGTTTTCCCTCCCACAAAGGTTCCCTTTGTGTACCTCAAACTTACTCTTCAACCTGATCTTCTTTTGAGGGAAATTACTCGATGGTTTTTAGGGATTCAACTGAGCTCTGACCTTAGTGACCCAACAAAATCAGAGCCAGCCCTTCAGTCAAATTCAATAATTATTTTCCACAGGTGCTAAAACCCCAGCTGAACCTGGATATTTTCCCCCTTAATATCCCTTTTAGAGAAAAAGAATCAGAGAATCCCACATGTGGAGTGAGCAGATAACAGAAACCCTAAAGCCTTCCAGATTCAACTGTTCCTGCTGTTCTGATGAGCCACCTGGGGCCACAGTGGGAGAAGACTGAAAACAGAAAAGATAGTGGCTTTTACCGGCTTTGGAAAAGGGTCAGGGTCTCATGGGAGATCAGAAAGTGTGTAGAAAGTCCTGTAGTTACTAGGAAAATGCAGATATCAGTGCCTGACAGACAGTAGGTGCTCAATGTATACATTATATAACTGAATGGTACAGTGAATGGGCAAAAGAAAAGAAGCAGAAAAGGTGAAAGTGAAGGTAGGACAGGTAGAGATGGGATTACCTTTCTTTCCTCCTAGCATCTTTTTTAGGGTTATTTCTTTTTATTTTCCAGCTGCCCCAGGGTGATTTTTCAGTCACTATCTCCAGGCTGAAGACTTCTTGGTCATTCCTTTTTCCAACCTTAGTGATTGCTAGACTAGGAATGCTACAACTCCCAGGTGGAGATTCAAGTTAAACAAGACTGGGTCGTAAGAAAAAAGATGGAGAGAAAAGAAAAGGGAGGCAGGAGTCTGAATTCTGCATTCTCTTCCTTCTGTTTTAATTTGCCAGTTGTTATGGGCAAGTTAAATTCTTCTCATGTCTCTGTTTTTCATAATTGAGAGTTGTAGTTAATATAACTGAGGCACAACTGATAGTAGATCTATGAAAGCATAAAGGGAAATATAGTGTTCAGCAATAACTAAGGAATATGCTTCAAAGCAAACCTTTGCTTCTTATCAGGTGTCACCTAAACAAGCGCTACTCAAACTTTGATATGCAACATGATACACCTAGAGATCTCATTAACATGCAGGTACTGATTCAGTAGGTCTCGGATGGGGCCCAAGATTCTGCAATTCTAACAAGTTGCCTGGTGATGTGGTTTGGATGTTTGTCCCCTCCAAATCTCATGTTGAGGTGTAATCCCCCATGTTTGAGGTGGGGCCTGGGTGTGAGGTGTTTGGATCATAGGAGTAGATCCCTCATGAATGCCTTAGTGCCATCCTCTCGGTGGTGAGTGAGTTCTTGCTCTGAGTTCACCCATAAAAATCCCTAAACTATGAACGAGACTTGGAGAACTTCTGGGTTGGTGAACACATCCACATGCCAGGAGGGCGGTGCACCCCAACTCCAAGAGGAGTGGGGGCCCTTCCGGAGCTTGCTCTGTGTACTTGTTCATCTGGTTGTTCATCTGTATCCTTTACAATAAACCAGTACATGTAAGTTAAAGCATCTGAGTTCTATGAGCCATTATAGCAAATTATTGAATGTAAGGAGGGGGTCTTGGGAATGCCCAATTTGTAGCCAAGTTTAACAGAAGCGTGAGTAACCTGGGACTCACCATTTGTGACTGACATCTGAAGTGGGAGAAGTCTGGTGGAACAGAGCCCTTCACCTGTGGGGTCTGATGCTGATCCCAGGTAGACAGTGTCAGAAGTGAGTGAATTGAATTGAAGGACATCCAGCTGGTGTCTGGAGAGCTGGAGAACTAATTGTTGGTGTGGAAAAACAAAATACGTTTGGCGTCAGCAGTACTGTGGGTAGAGTGATACAGTTTTTGTTTTAGGCTGAATTTGGAAACCCAAATGTATAGGCACCTTGATACAATCTTTTAAACGGGGCTAATTTGATTGCTTTTCTTTTTTTCTTTTTTTGAGACAAGGTCTCACTATATTGCCCAGACTGGCCTTGAACTCCTGGACTCAAGCAATCCTTCCACCTCAGCCTCCCAAAATGCTGGGAGTATAGGCATGAGCCACAGTGCCCAGCCCTGATCTGCTTTTCAAGAATTCTTCAGTTGTTTCCATGTAACTGTCTCTCTGACAAGACTGTAAGCTTCCAGGAGTTGGGATCAAGACTTAGCCACTTGCACCTCTCTGGGACTGTGGGATGCTGTGTGAAATGTAGTAGGCATTGGATTTGCAGGGAGTTTTCACCTGTCAAGGGCCTTGATAAAATAAGGAAGTGCAAGGTGCTAATAATCCTTGGCTAAAATATCCAGAATTTCACTTTGGGACTGTAAAAGAGATTCCTCTGAGAAACTTGCTAATATCTTTCAAAACCTTAATCCAGATTTTGTCTTCTTACGTCACCTTGTTCTCATTTAGGTCAGTTTCTAATGATGCAACTGTGGTTTTGCAGTAAGGGGAACTGAGAATCTTGAATACTGCATGTTATCACGTGACTTCAGGATGAAATGTCATTCAAAACAAAACATAAGTTAAACATATTCACACAGAGAGAAAAAGTAAAGCCTAAATTAAATACATCCACACATAGAGAAAACAGAGTATAGTAAAATACCCAAATTTCCAAATTTCCATTTTTCTCTTTGAAGAATTTAATCCCAGATCTCCATAACCTCAGGTCCAGTATAGCAAACAGTTGGGAAGCTGTTTGACAGCACTTTAGGCCTAGTATCTTGGATCTTTTCATCTAAGAGATTGTCTGCTTATCTAGGACCAGATCTATTCAGAGTGATGTGGAATCATATGCGAAAAGAACAGAGATAAGGTCTTTCTGACACATCATGAAATTTAACACTGATGACCACCCAAGGGCCTGTGCTAGAGTCAAGAATTGGGGCCAGGTATGATGACTCATGCTTGTCATCACCCACAGCACTTTGGGAGGCCGAGGCAGGAGGATCACTTGAGCCCAACGGTTCAAGACCGGCCTGGACAACACAGTGAGACCCTCATCTCTAAAAAGGTAAAAATTAGCTGGCATGGTGGTGCACACCTGTAGTCCCTGCTACTCAGAAGGCTGAGGTGGGAAGATTGCTGGAGCCTGGGTGGTTGAGGCTGCAGTGAGCCATGATCACACTACTACACTCCAGCCTGGGCAACAGAGTGAAACCCTGTGTAGGGAAAAAAACAAAAACAAAAACAAAAAACCAAAAAACAGAATTGGGTAATTGCAAAATTTCTTCTTTTTAAGGGAATAAAAAAAAATACTGACTTCATGTATTTATTCCCTGGGTTATTTCTTGAAGGCAGTCAAGTTAGTTAATTTATTTTCCTTTTTAAAGAAAATAAGCCAAAACAAATCAAAAGAAAAAGAATATAAGCCAAATAGCAAACATTAATTTTTTTCAGATTTCAATTGTTTAAAATGCATATTCATTTTTGAAAAATTTAGAAAGCATGAGAGAGTTCAAAAAAGAAGGATCCCTCCAAATGTCACCAACTAGGCACAACCTTACAAATAATCTTGCTATAGTTTTTCAAATCATAGAGGAAATCAACACATGAAAAGCTGTGTTCATATATTCACCAGGTGAACCAAATGCAAGCTATACTCTTATACTCTGTGGACCAGTGGAACAAGATAAGTAAAAAATCCAGAAATCTTACACGTCAAAATAAAAATTAAGGATATATGTAAAAATTGATAATTACTTTAAATGAATGAGAGTTCACATTTCATAATCTGTCACATGACTAGATTTTTAAAAATAGGTTGAAAGGTTTTGATGCACTCGTTTGATGTTTCTACATCTTGGAGGAAAGCTGAAAGCACTTGATACTGGTGGACACACACCTATACCAATCTACCTGGGGAAGTTAGAGAAACCCCAGAACATGATTTATCAAGTAATTCAGTAACATTTTTTTGAAAAAGATTGGCTGAAAAATTTATTACTTACAATACCAGTTATAAGACATTTCTTCTGGCTGTCCACAACATTTTCCTTCTTACATAGATCCTCTTTCTTAACCTCTTCACCTGGTTCTCAGAAGAAATCTGCAGTGATCTAACTAACTCTAATAACCACATAATAGGCAGATGAATTTATTACCATAGGTATGGAACTGCTTTAAAGCTGAGTTCTGAAGTTTGATTTAAATGTCAAAGTTTGAGTCAATATGTGTGCCTTGGCATGTAAAAATAACAGCAACAACAACAAACACTTTTTATAAAGTTCTTACCATGTGTCAGGCACTATTCTATGTGCTTTATAAATACTAACTTATTTAATCTTTATAACATAATCCTCCTATGAGCTAGATACCATTATTGTCCCCAGTTTACATATAAAGCACAGAGAGTAATTTGCCCAAAGTCACAGAGCTTGTAAGTTGCAAAGCCAGGCTAAGAGTCCAGCAGTCTGTCTCCAGATTCCATATCTCTAATATACTTGACTGTCTCATCCAGCAATCTATTTCTCCAGTTGAAAAATTACAATGATTCCTCCTACTCACCCTCCTCCCTCAAAACCCCCACTTCTGTAATTAAATGCCACATTCAATAAAGCATATTCTCTAACAACCCCCTTAGGTCCATGGAAGAAGCTGGGTATTTGCCAATGAAGCCTTGTTCACTCCCCATCTGGACGGGCCTGGTGACAAGTAAGATTCTGTTCATGTTACTAAAGGGAGGAAGGGGAGTTTTCCTGTTCATTTAGCATAAAGAGTCTCTTAAGTCAAAAAATTTCCTTCCCCCTCCTTCCAATGTCACCAGTCACAGGTGAGAAAGTCATCTCGGTATCAATTTCACATGATCTGCCTCAAACAAAGACAGGTCATGTGCTCTTGATACAGCATTTCTTGCTTCATCTTTACTGCTAACTGCATGTTTCATATACAGTGAGAGTTTACAGAAATTAGCATGAATTATGCAAACTCTGATACTTGGTGATGTAGATAGATATCATCAGCTTTCATTTTCTTTGCTGGGAGTGTAATCAACATGATTAAAGCAAAGAAAGAAACTCTCAAGTCACTGTATTAACTATTCTGTTCTCTGGATGAGACAACATAAAACCTTGGGATAGGAGAGCTGGAACAGAAATCCAACATTATCCCTCACATTTCACAGATAAGGAAACGGAGTCCCAGAGGGGATGTGTGATGTACATGATAACACAACTAATTTGTGACTTAGAAAAAAAAAACAAAAAACTTTTTGGTTAATTTTAAAAAGAAAAGAATAGAAATTGACTAGCCATATAGAAATAGCTTATGGAATAAGGTTCATGTGGAGCCACCATTTTTAAATGTTTTACACAGAGGTAACTGTAATTGTTACCCCCCACCACACTCACCCAGTGGCAGGCCAACTAGGGCCCTGGGGCTTACACAGCCCCATGAAAAGGGAGGAGGACCTGGTCTTTGGTCCTTCAGGTCATTGGGCTGGTCCTTTGGAATTTGGTAGGCCCTACTGCCCTTGGCACACTGCAGAGATGCTCCCACAAAGCTCTCTCTTTTTGACCACAGGTCCTCCACAAGGAATGCTTGCCACTGCTTTGGGGGCCAGAGCACTCAGGTCAGGCCACCACAGACATCTACCTATGCCTCTCCCACTGCAAGTGTCATAGTCTTTGGAAAACTATGCAACAGTGTGATAACATCCCAAAGCCTTATAGAACATACTGCAAACCTGTCCCCCAATTCCCTGTCCAGGACAGTCTCAGGCATTCTCCTTTTCCTTAGGGTCAGGCCACTTCCTTTCCTCTTCCCCTCCAAACTCCAGTTCTTACCATCACAGAGACTTTCTAAAGCAAAAGTTGTGATGCATTTTTAAGACTAGGAAGCCCTCACTACCCAGACATAAAGCCTGAGCTAACAATCTCTTTGTTTCAGGGACACCCTACAGCAGAAAACAGAGATTCCTGTTATCCTAAACCAATTATTTGTATAACTGTATGTTTAATATCTGACTCTCTTTGGAGCAAAAATTTCATGAATTGAGGATTAGGATTACGTTAAGGTTGCAGTTGGTTTTAGGATCCCTCTGTCTTACTCACTTTTGCATCCCTGTGCCAGTTCAAGGCCTGATAAATAACAGCCACTCAATACATATTTGCAGAGCAAGGAGAGGAAGAGAGGGAGGGGAAGGAGAGAGAATGGGAAAAGACTAACCAAAGTTCTGCAATGGCCCACAGAAATATAAGAGTCTGATTTAAGGCAATCTCAAAGGACACAGAGAAAAAGGGATGGGGATGAAGTTGAAAACTATTAAGAAGAAATAATTTACAGGGCTTGATAACAAATTTGACATGAATGATGTGGAAGAGATTAGTCAACGATGATTCTGAGATGTGTTAATTGATCCACCTGAATGTGATGTGGGCTTGTGAGAGGAAGACGGGGTTTGGTTTTGTTGGTCAAGGATGGTGAATGGTGGAGGGGTTATGGACAGTGAATCTAGTTCAGGAATTATTTCTGGGTCTCACTGTTTTAAGTACATGTGAATAGGAATATCAGAATAAAATTGTGAAGTGGGTAAAGTTATCTTCAGAAACTCCCTTCTCATTTAGGTCCCATTTCACTTATCAAGGGACATCACATATCCCTAATTATCTGCCCTAATTTCCTATCAAGAAGTGATCTGATGATCTCACTTACATAAAAGGTAAACTATTGATGAAATAGGAGATAGCGCTCAGGCTGTGTTTTAATGTTAATAATGGGGCACAGTCACAAGCCAAAAGAATGATGACAGCACTACTAATAAGAGTCAGTGCTTACATGGCCCTTAACATGTGGCAGGCACTTAATGCCCTTAGCAACACCATGAGGAACTATTTTATATATGAGGAAAGTGAGGCACTGAAAGGCTGTGACTTGTCCAATGTCAACAGCTAATAAATAATGGAGTGGAAAATACAACCTAGTGTTGTGGCTATGCAATCCATGCTTTTAATCATGATGCTAGGAAATAAATGTATAAGGGTAAAAATTTAAGAAGAGTAGAAAGGTGCAGTAAATTTTGTGGGGGTCCCTCAGCAAGATTCAGATCACTCCAGTCCATAATGAAGACTATACCGGTCACTCAAGTCTCACCCTACTAACTGATGACTATAATACCATAGACTCTGCCAATGACTGACTTTAGACAACTTAATCTCTGTCTGTTTCATTTTCCTCATACATAAAAGAAGGAGAAATAACCTACATACAAGGTTATTCCTTAAAGCAACATTTGTAATAGTAAGTGACTGGAAACAACCCAAATGTCTGTTGATAGGAGGCTGGCTAAAAAGTGTACACCTATAAAATGGAATATAATGCAGCCATAAAAAGTAATAAGATTAAATTATTTCAAACAAAATAACAGCCTGAAAAATCAAGTTGCAGGCACAGATAAGGGAAGTTGCTCAAGAGACAAGGGGGCTTGCCTAAGACATCCCCTCAGCTGCAGAGATAAGAAAGACTACACAGGAGACTTGCCCAGACATACCTACAATGGAAAATTCTGTCCCCTGACACATGTGCAGTAAGGGAAACAAAGCAACATGGAGTAACTCAAGCTAAGAGCCTGCATCCACACTGGGAGGACGGGGTAGAATTACCAGAAATGCACACCTTATGTAAATGAGATGACCAGCCCCCATCAGTTTCTTATAAAAGCCTCTGTATCCAAACTGTGAACTGGCAACCTATTTTCCCAGGATCCCTCTCTGTAGCAGACAGCTATTCTTGTTCTTTCACCTATTAAATTTCTGCTCTAAACCTGAAAAAAAAAAAAGGTATTAAGAAAGACCCCTATATACTGCTATAGAATGATCCCTAGGATATACTATTATGGGGGATAAAAAAACAACTACAGTGCAGAACAGGACATATAATATACTACAATTTGCATAAGTAAGGATAAAGGAATAGATACATTCCTTTATGCTCATATTACATAAATATAGGAAACTTCTAAAATTGGTTGCTTCAGGAGGAGAACTGAATTGGCGTGAGAAAGAGAAGAGAGGAAGGAGAATGTACCAGTTAGGATCTCAGCAGGAAATATATGGCATATTCAAAAGGCATCATCGAAGACAGTTGAGTGACAGAATTATTTACAAAGTTGTGGACAGGGCTAAGGAACCCAACAAAGGAGGCTGACACTTGCCAGTGGGCAACCTACAGAGGGGAATCATCATTATACCTAAGTTCTAAGGATGAAGAGGGGGAGTAAGTGGTTACTTGAATCCAGAGAGAGAGCGCTATAGGTATAGAAGGGGATACGGGACAGAAGCCATAGCCCTTTCCCAGATGAAGTCAGCCACTGTTCCTCCATAGCCCAGCAGGGAAGGCGCTGGGGGAATAAATAGCCTCACCACATTCTCCTTCTGCACTTGGATCTCTGGACATCCTTAGAGATGAGCCTCTTGGGGCTCAAGGCAAAGTAGAGAGTAGATCTGAAGGCATACAGAGAGAATATCCACTTCACAGACAGTACAGCATTTTTACTTTGTAAACTTAGAACTATATAAATGTGTAACTTATTTGAAAAGTAGAAAATGGCCAGGCCCAGTGGCACAAAGTGCTAGCTTGTAATCCTAGTACTTTGGGAAGCCGAGGTGGGCGGATCATCTGAGGTCAGGAGTGCAAGACAAACATGGTGAAACCCCATCTCCACTAAAGATACAAAACAGCGAGGTGGGGTGGCGGGTACCTGTAATTCCAGTTACTTGGGAGGCTGAGGCAGGAGAATCGCGTGAACCCGGGAGGCGGAGGTTGCAGTGAGCCGAGATGGCGCCATTGCACTCCAGCCCGGGCAACAAAAGTAAAACTCCGAAAAAAAAAGAAAGGAAAATAAAAGACAAGAAAGGAGAAAAGAGCAGAGAAGAGAAGAAGACAATTTTGCACACACAAAAGAGAAATTAAAAAGTAAAATATAAACGAGGCACCAGCGCACATGCTTTCCAAGTCTCCTCCCCTCTTCAAATTCTACCTCTGTTTCTTTGGAGCGGCAGTTTTTCACCTAATCACAGTCCATGGCTCCACCTAGTGTCAAGGCGACGCTTCACCAAGCTCTGAGAACCATCTCATTCTAGGGGAATTCTGGGGCAGTCAAACCACTGCGTCAAATCACTGATGTGTAAGCAGTTTTCACTGTGAATTACACCCACCTGGTAAATGATCATATCCCCTGAAAGAAAAAATTATTATTATTATTATTATTATTATTATTATTATTATTTGAGATGGAGTCCCGCTCTCTCGCCCAGGCTGAAGTGGCGCCATCTCAGCTCACTGCAACCTCCACCTCCCTGGTTCAAGTGATTATCCTGCCTCAGCCTTCCCAGTAGCTGGGATTACAGGTGCCCGTCACCACACCCAGCTAAGTTTTCTATTTTTAGTAGAGACGGGGTTTCACCATATTGGCCAGGCTGGCCTCGAACTCCTGACCTCAAGTGATCCACCCGCCATGGCCTCCCAAGTGCTGGGATTACAGGAATGAGCCACCACACCCAGCCAAAATTAATTATTCTGAGACATAGAATAGTTATCATTTTAAACTATAGTGGAAATTTGTCTAAATTAAATTTTGAACGAATTATCTTTTTTCCCATATTTCAAATTATTAAATAAATTTAGAGGTAAACAGCATGTGATCCACAACTCTAAATCTTCTGTAAGCCCACTTTTGAGCCTTTTACTCCCTAGTCCATTTGTCCTTAATGCAGTCATTCTCAGCCCTGGCTACAAATAATGTCCCCTGGGGAGAAAGCTCCTACCGGAGACTCTAATATAATCTGTCTGGAGAGGGACTTAACATCAATATATATTTTTTAACCTTCCAGTTGTTGTAATGGGGAATCAAGGCTAGAAGCAACTACTTAAGTGATTGTTTGCTGCCTACTAGGTAGCTTTTGATTCCTAGTACACTTCTTGTCACTATTCAGGATGTGCTCACTCTGCTTTAGACAAACTAGGTTACTTGTAAAACAATTTCCCACCCTCTGCCCTTACATACCACACTCTCCACCTTGAACACTCTGCCACCTGCCTTCATCTCAGCTGTCATAGTTCTACATATTATTACAGGGCCTGCTTAAAGGCTACCTCCTCTGAGAATTTCCCTGCCTCTCATTCTCAAACAGATGTTTCTACCTCCTTTGAACCCCTGAAGATTTTTAAAATAACTTTTATGATCAATCTTCTTTTCTTAATAGAAAATAAACACAGTGATTGACTATTCCTTTTAACTTATCAAATGAACAACAACAACAAAGTATGATATTTCTGTGAGAGAAATGAGCACTCCCTGTGTTAACAAGGGAATAAATTGGTGTTACAGCTTTTAAAAACAATCTGGTACTATATGTCAAAGTACATTCCATCTGGCCCAGCGTTCTTACTCCTAGGAATTTATCCTATGGATATAATCACACGTGTGGGCAAAAATACCCATAATGGAATGCTCATTGCAGCATTGTTCGTAAAAGCAAAAGATGGGAAACAACTGAAATGTCTCATCAATAGAAGACAAGTTAAATAAATTATGGCACATAATATAGATGGAATGCTGCATAGTCATTTTAGAAATGAGGTATATCTATATTTGTGACCACAGAACAATTCTAAGACATAGCGTTAAGTAGGAAAAAAAAAGATCCAATACAATGTCATAGAATGCTTCTACTGTGTTTTGTACAAAAGCACAAATACACATTTATCTATGCTTCCAAAGCACTGGGTATCTTTGGATGCATATACAAGCAACTGTCAACAATAACTGACTCTAGGGAAGCAAACTAGTAGGTCTGAGGTAACAAAATTACAAAATAAAAGTCATGAACCCATCACCAAATATAAGAATTAGAATATTACCAATACCTCTACATATACCCAGAGTCATAGAAAGCCCATTCAGAGCCTCTGTGCAAATTAGAAAAAAAAGCTCCTCTTCTTTGGGTTGGACACAACTCTAAACCAAGGTGCACTGCTTGCCAAACAGAACACAGGCTATATTAATTACATGACCCACTTCTGCCCTGGTGTGCTTTCAGACTTATGTAAATGGAATTGTCCTGTATATATTCTCCTACAAATTATCTTTTTTACTTCATATTATGTTTGTAAGATATATCAATATTGTTACATATAGTACTCCATTTTTACTGCTGTATAATATTTCATTGCATGTTTATGTGCTAAAAGAATTAACTCTATATCCCACTATTTCAGCTACAGGGTATCTATTGAAGGGTGAATGTGACTAAACTAAAAGAGAAATGAAGATCACCTAAAAATGGATAAAGGAACTCTTGACCTTATTTTGGGTCAGGGAAAGCCAGTGTGCTTTCATTTGATGAGAAATAATTGCATTATATTAGGCAAGAGTGAGCTGGTAAAGGAGTGAGCGCAACAGTAAATGTCTGGTGTTCATGCAGTGAATCTTTTACGTTCACTTATTTTCTCTACGGCATTTTCTGTCCTTTAATAAGCCTTTTCACTTTAATAATGTGGAAAATACAGTAATAGTGACAATCTATGCCTCTTTAAGTAATGGGAGCACAAGATGTGAGCTTATTAGAGAACAGCTATGACTGCAATGGACTCTACATCTTTTCATTTGGACTTATATGCAATTTCAATGTCTTTGCTAGCACATGAATGTAAATTCATTGCAGCAGATTTTTTATTCAGATACAGAATATTCGGTGCAATTTTTCTAAGTCATTATAGTCAATTTTCAGATAACAAAAATTCAAATAACTTCTAAAAAGAAGAGAGAAAAATGGAAAAAGAAAACAAACTTACAAACAAAAGCCAACCCCAATCAACTAAGAAGAGAGCAATAAAGGAAGAGGGGGAAAGCAAAAGCAAAATAAAATTTGGACAAATAAAAATTAAAAGTGGGGTGGTAGAAAATGTTTAGATACATTAATAATTATAATCAACATAAATCTAAACTTTACAGTGAAAGACAGATTGGGGGACAAACAAAAAACCTCTAACTACATGCTCTTTCAAAAGAAACACTTAAAACGTAAGACACAAAATGGTTGAAAGATGTAACAGGAATACAGTAACCAAAAAAAACTGAAGTGTGTATTAAAAATCACACAAAATAGACTTTAAGAAAATAAGTATCATTAGAGTTAGAGAGGGGCCACTATTTGATTTTTATAAAGGTTCCAAATGTCAGTGATATAATAACTTCAAAGTTTTACACCTAGAAAAATTGTTTCAAATACATAATGCAAATATTTACTGAACTCCAAAGAGAAATTGCCAATAAGAGCTTTCAGTATCTCTCAATTACCGATAGATCATCCAAAGCAAAGATATTAACAATATGGAAGATCTGAACAACACAATTAACAACACAATTAAATAGATAAAAATTCTGCATCCAACAGTTGGCAAATGCACTTATTTTTCTCAAACATCATAGTACAATTACAAAAATTGTCCATTTATTAGGCCATATGGCAAATCTCATGAAATTATAACATAGTCCTCATTCTCTGTGCACAAAGTAATTTAGAGGCAATAACAAAAGATAAATCTGTAAAAGTTCTTATATATTTAAAAATGTGGAAACACTTGTAGGTAATTCATGTGTCAAAGAAAAACTGATGAAAAAGCTGAATGATAATGAAAATATCACCTACCACGTTCTGTAAAACAGTTAAAGTCGTTCTTTAAGGACAATTTATTAATTTGAAAGCTTGTTTTAGAGAAGATGGTAGGTTAAAAATTAATGAGTTTTGTGTTTAACTCAAGAAATTAGGAGGAAAAATAGAAAAACAATCAAAGTAGAAGGAAGTAGATAATAAAGATAAAAACAGAGGTTCAGAAAAAGGTAAAAAAAAAGATACAAAAAAAAATCCACAAAATTAAAAGTTTTATTTTATAAACAGAACAATCTCTGCTGAGATTGAGCGAGAAAAAAAAAAAGAACGTACAAATAAGCAATATTAGAATAAAAAGAGACCTAATCACAGACAAGGCAAAGATTTTTTTAGATGAGCTACTCTGAATCATTTAGGCCACATAGTCAAAAACTTAGGTGAAATGGGCAAATTCCTAGAAAACTATGATTTACGAAAACTTACTAAAAAATAGAGAAACTGAATTGTTTTATATCTACCAAAGAAATGCAATAAATATTTTTAAATCTTCCCACAAAGAAAATAATTAGTCCAGATATGTTTATAAATTACTTACACCAAGGTTTCAAGAAAGAGATCATTCCAATCTTTAAAAATGTCCTGGCCGGGTGCGGTGGCTCAAGCCTGTAATCCCAGCACTTTGGGAGGCCGAGGCGGGCGGATCACAAGGTCAGGAGATCGAGACCATCCTGGCTAACACTGTGAAACCCCGTCTCTACTAAAAATGCAAAAAACTAGCTGGGCGAGGTGGCGGGCGCCTGTAGTCCCAGCTACTCGGGAGGCTGAGGCAGGAGAATGGCATGAACCCGGGAGGCGGAGCTTGCAGTGAGCCGAGATCGCGCCACTGCACTCCAGCCTGGGCGACTAAGCGAGACTCTGTCTCAAAAAAAAAAAAAAAAAAAAAAAGTCCTATAAAACTGAAAAAGAGGGACTATGACACAACTCACTCAATGATATTAATGTAACCTTGATAGCAAAACCAAATAAGGACAGGACAATAAAGAAACCTTTTGGACCAATCTCACTCATAAACATAGCTACAAATTCAAATAAAATACTAATGAAACAAGATTAGGAGTTTATTTCAAATAGATAATATATCATAAAAAAGTTGAGATTAACCAGAAATGCCAGGGCAGTTAAACATTAGGAAATATAAAATATGGCTAGGCACGGTGGCTCACACCTGTAGCCCCAGTGCCTTGAGAGGCCGAGGTGGGTGAATTACTTGAGCCCAAGAGTTAGAGACCAACCTGGGCAACATGGTAAAACCCCGTCTCCTCCCCCAAAATACAAAAATTAGCCAGGCATGGTAGCACATGCCTGTAGTCCCAGCTACTTGGGAGGCTAAGGTAGGAGAATTGCTTGACCCTGGAAGGTGAAGGCAACAGTGAGCCAAGATGGCACCACTGCCCTCCAGCCTGGGCAACAGAGCAAAACCCTGTCTCAAATAATAATAATAATAATAATAATAATAATAATAATAATGCTAAAGAAAAGAAAATATAAAAATATAATTCACTGACTAGGCACAGTGGCTCACACCTGAAATCCCAGCACTTTGGGAGGCCAAGGCAGGTAAATCACCTGAGGTCAGGAGTTTGACACCAGCCTGACCAACACGGTGAAACCCTTTCTCCACTAAAAGTACAAAGATTAGCCAGGTGTGGTGGTACATGCCTGTAATCCCAGCTACTTGGGAGTCTGAGGCAGGAGAACCGCTTGAATCCAGGAGGCAGAGGTTGCAGCGAGCTGAGATCGCACCATTGCACTCCAGCCTAGGCAAAAAGAGCAAAACTCCGTCTCAAAAATATATATATACACACACACACACACACACACACACATATACACACATATATACACGTATATATACACATATATGTATATACACACATATATACATACATATGTATGTGTATACACATGTATATATAGTTGTATATACTTGTATATACATATATACATATGTATATACACATGTATATATACATGTATATACACACATATATACACATGTATATACACATATGTATCTATACACACACGTATATGTGTGTATATACACACACACTATATATACACATATATACACATATATATAATTCACCGCATTAACAGATTAAAGGGGAAAAATATAATCTCAAAAGATGCAGCAGATAATGAGAAGCAGACTTTTCAAAATCATGAATAAGACTTAGAAGTCCTATTTACTTCTACTCAACATTATAGTGGATTTTCTAAGTGCATTAAGACAAGAAAAAGAAGCAACAAAGTACAAAGATTGGGAAAAGCAATAAAAGGTAGGCGTATTGGAATATACTTCATTCATAAAGATATAATTCTCTATACAGAAAGTCCCACAAAATCTACAGGCAAATTATTGGTAATAATAACAGAGCTGGCCATGCAGGGTCTCACGCCTGTAATCCCAGCACTTTGCGAGGCCAAGGAGGGCAGATCACCTGAGGTCAGGAGTTCGAGACCAGCCTGACCAACATGGAGAAACCCCATCTCTACTAAAAATACAAAATTAGCCGGGTGTGGCAGCATTCGCCTGTAATTCCAGCTACTCGAGGGGCTGAGACAGGAGAATCGCTTGAACCCAGGAAGCAGGGGTTGCAGTGAACCAAGACTATGCTATTGCACTTCCAGCCTGAGCAAGAAGAGCAAAACTCTGTCTCAAAAAGAAATAAAATAAATAATAATAACAATAACAAAGCTAACCAACATGGCTGAATAGAATAACAATATGCACAACCAAATATATTTCTAAGCATTGGCAACAAACAGAAAATTTAAAAAATAAAAAAGCAGGTTACCATATGATAGGTTTGGCTGTGTCCCCACCCAAATCTCATGTTGAACTGTAGCTCCCATAATTCCCACGTTCTGGGAGGGACTCAGTGGGAGGTAATTGAATCATGGGGGTGGGTCTTTTCTGTGCTATTCTTGTGAGAGTAAATATCACGAGGTCTGATGGTTTTATAAGGGGGAATTCCTCTACACAAGCTTTCCTTACCGGCTGCCATGTAAGACATGACTTTGCTCCTCCTTTGCCTTCTGCCATGATTGTGAGGCCGCCCCCAGCCATGTGGAACTGTGAGTCCATTAAACCTCTTGTTCTTTATCAATTACCCAGTCTCTGGTATGTCTTTTATTAGCAGCATGAGAAAAGACTAATATACCATAACAATAAAAAAGTATAAATTACATCTAATGAAGTTATGGAAGACCAATATGGAATAAATTCTAAAACTCTATTTGATAAACATCAAAGAAGATCTACTATAGAAATAAATAAAAGAAGACATTCAAAAGGAAGACTTTCTGTTGTAAAGTTACCAGTTTTTCCCAATTTGACCTACAGATTCAGTGTAACTTAATGCCAAATCCCACTGTGTTTTTTCCCAAGAACCTAAAAGCTTATTCTAAAATTTATATGGATGAACAAAGGTCAAAAATATAACAAAGACTCTTTTGGAGAAGAATAAGGTAGGAGGTATACTCTATCCTATTTGAGGACTTTGATTACAAAGTTAATTAAGAGAGTGGTATTAATGCTGCAATACACAAATGGATTAATGGAATAGTAGAGATTCTGGAAACAGATCCACACATATTTGGACACCATATATAACAGAGGTGGTATTGTATATAACGAAGAAAGGGAGAATTAGTCAATAAGTGGTGCTGGGAGAATATGGGGATAAATGAAATTGGATTCCTACCCAACATGATACATAAGTCAATTCTAGATGCATCCAAGACTTGGATGTGAAAGCTGATATTTTAAACATCTATGGGATAATGTCTTTAGTTTCCTGGGGTAGAGAAAACACATACCCAAAAAAAGCCTTATCTGAAACTGAAAACACAAAACACTCCAAAAAAGCTTATCTGAAACTGAAGAGATGAACAAAGTTGACTTTCTGTTTTTCAAAATACTCCAAACAAGAATTTGTAGACAAGCCACAAGCCAGTAGTAGATATCTGCTATATATAACTAGTGGTACGCCAAAATACGTTTTAAAAACCTGGTGTTGCAGAGAGGAAAAAAGCCATGATTTGTTGGGTATGATTCTTTTCAAGGTGGAAAATTTATTTCAAGCCACCAACATGATGTTGCTAAACATGAAGTTAGGAAGAGATACACAAATCTCTCTGACTACACAAGCCAGCTTCAGCACACCACTGCATATAACACTAAAGGATTTGTTTCCAGAATGCAAGAAGAACTCTTTCTGTTTATCAATAATTAAATGACAAGCAATGCCACAAAAAAGGGAGGCATGAATAGTCATTTTGCAAAAGAGGAAATATGAATGAAGAATAAAAATATTAAAAGATTCTCTACTTCACAGTGAGAATATAAATGCAAATTAACATTACGATGAGTAAACATATTATACTCTTCAGATGAACTAAAGTTAAGTATTACTGCTGGGTGCAGCGGTGGATGTCTGTAGTCCCAGTTACTTGGGAGGCTGAAGTAGGAGAATCACTTGAGCCTAGGAGTTTGACTCTAACCTGAGCAACATAGTGAGACCCTGTCTCCAAAAAAAATTAAAAGAGAAATATCACTATATTAATTTTTCCCAAAGACAGTTCAAGGGGAACTCTTAAACAATGCTGGTGTGAACATAAATTGGCACAACCACCCTGGAATACAATTTGTCATTATCTTACAAAGTTAAGTACTGTACATTCTACAATCCAGCAATATGTAAGCTCAGGTATATATTGTAGAGGAATTCTTGCACAAGCATACCAGAAAATATCAACATGAATATGCACAGTAGCACTTTTTGTTAAAAACATAACAACCCAAATATAATCAGTCAAGGTTTGTTCAAAGAAGTAGAACTACTAAGAGAAATTGACATAAGGGATTTATTTTTATTGTAGAGACTTGACTGTATGCAATTGTGGGAGCTGGTTATACAAGCTATGGGAGGCTGCTGTTTCTGTGTCTAGTGCTGGAACCGAAGTTCACAGGACCAGTGGTCAGGAGGTAGAGAGCAGGAAGCGAGGACAAACTGGAATCCATGAGGATGGACTGGAATCTGCATTGGTCTCTCACCACCTCCAAACCTCTGGTGCCATTTACCACAGAGTTAAACACACCTCTGACCCAAGAGTTAGAGAAGCTGAAGCATAAGATCCAGAGGAGCTGGGGGAGCTATGGGCTCTGCACCTACCTCCTGAGTGTTAGGAAATACAGCTAATTTCTTCACTTTCATCTTCCATGTCAGGCAGAAAATGTCTCTCCAGGTTCATCTAGTCTATTTTCATATGGGAAGTTTAAGAGGCCCAGAGAAGTCAAGTGACTTGTTACCTAGAAACCTGTTTTAAAAAAAAAAAAAAAAAAAAAAAAAAAAAAGTCTTATGCATCTGAAACCCTTCATAAGAAAGTGCATGTCCGTATTTTGGATCTGGGTACAGGCTCTCCGAGGGATATTTTTGACTCATGTTCTTTTGCCAATTGCCTCTGATTATATCACATAAGAGGGCTTAGGTAGCTTTGCAGTAATAGTTCTACTAATTATTCTCCAAAGGAAATTCCTCATTCCACTGCAAATAGATGTGATCTTAAGACTGATTTCCCCCAGAATCACTACAATATAATCTTAATCTAAATTTGAGCACAGCATCTAAATATTCATTTTATTTAAATGTGAATTGCTGCGTTTGAGCTAAGGCCAAGTTCTCCATATGAAATCCAAATTTGGTACCAATTTGGTAACCATAATCCATGGTTACTCTGTGACTACTAATCTGGGGGAAAAAGAAAACACTCTTTGGCAGAAGAGGATAAGTACATTCCTAATTTTCATTTCCAGATTCTTAGCCACTCATCCAGGATGAATGTTAAAACCATTATCAAAACATAGCCTTAGAAATAAAATTCTGCTAGGGAGATAATAACTCTTTGTCAATGAATTTGAGTAATAATAACACAACAAAGTTCCAGTACTGTGAAAAAGTTTGGCTAATCTCAAGAATATTTATAGCATATGCAACTTGAAGTAATTTCTTTATCTAAAAATATTGGGCCAAAAGAAACTGATTAGAGTTTAATGTAATTTTATATTAAGTGTTTTGCTGTGGTATTTAGATTTTCAATAATACTTTATTATAAATCATCTCAGTGATTTAAAATAGAGTATTTATCACTTTTAAATGATAAAAAAATTTTAATCATTTATCATTTTAGATGATAAAAATGAATTTTGAGGAGTGGGAAACTCTTTTGGTAAAGAAAAAGATAAAAAATTTTTTTAGCATTTTTAGTTTCACAAAATAACAAATTGGAAGGTAATAATGTAAATTTGTAAGTTTTTGTCTGCAAAAACTATGTCCTAAAAATCTTTAGATGGTGCATTTCATTACTAACTTTAAAATAAAATTTAAGATAAAAATATGATTCATAGCTAACTTTTTCTGAAATGTGTTTCTTTTTTTACAAAGTGAGATGTATCAGTACTTCTTTTGTTTCTATGCAATAATATTGTCACTCTCCCTTTTCTATTAACTGATTTGGACTCTAAGATAGTGTATAACAAAATGCCCCCACAACCCACAATTTTATGGATATTGTACCTATTGGGTTATTTTCCAATATGGTTATCACGTAGAAACCTCAAAAGAGAGAGGCTAACTTCCTCCTGTAAAGAAGGGATCATTAACACCACCAATCAATTGAACAAAGCCACTTCCACACACAGTCAATAAGTTGCTTTTTTTCTTGTTCTTACTCTTCTGGGTCTAGACTTGAGGAGTTGAAGTGTTAAGGTGTATGTACCTTGGCCATGGGTAACTGCCACAAATTGGGTTCTCAGTGAAGCACAGTCTGGACAGAGATTGGGGTGAAGGAAGTTTATTAGGGAGTGTTCCTGGGATCAAACCAGTCCACTGTCTGGTCTTAGACCAATAGTAAAGAGGGGAATAGCGTCTTCCCCCACAGGCCAAGGGAAGACAAAATTAGCGGGATATAAGATCTAGCTATTCTTCCCCATGTGGAGATTCTCCTTCCAGTGAACATTTGGGAGAAGCGTTTATTTTTATTAAGAAAGGCAACATTTTTTTTTTGACATGTACAAAGCACTTTCCTATATTTTTATTTTTTAATTTTTGATTTCCATAGGTTTTGGGGAAACAGGTGATGTTTGGTTACATAAGTTCTTTAGTGGTGATTTGTGAGACTTTGGTGCACCCATCTGCCGAGCAGTAGACACTGAACCCAATTTGTAGTCTTTTATCCGTCACCCCCTTCCCACCCTTTCTCTGAGTCCCCAGAGTCCATTGTGTCATTCTTTTTTTTGTTTTTTTTTTTTTTTTTTGAGATGGAGTCTCGCTCTGTCGCCCAGGCTGGAGTGCAGTGGCCGGATCTCAGCTCACTGCAAGCTCCGCCTCCCGGGTTTACGCCATTCTCCTGCCTCAGCTTCCCAAGTAGCTGGGACTACAGGCGCCCGCCAACACGCCCGGCTAGTTTTTTGTATTTTTTAGTAGAGACGGGGTTTCACCATGTTAGCCAGGATGGTCTCGATCTCCCGACCTTGTGATCCGCCCGCCTCGGCCTCCCAAAGTGCTGGGATTACAGGCTTGAGCCACCGCGCCCGGCCCATTGTGTCATTCTTATGCCTTTGCATCCCCATAGCTTATCTCCCACTAATGAGTGAGAACATATGATGTTTGGTTTTCCAGGAGAAGGCAATATTTTCATTAGGGGTCTATAACTATTAGTGGCTAAGTGTTTTTTAAAATTTGGTATTTCAACTGTAGTCTTCATGATCAGTGATTTAAAAAAATACCAAATTGTACTGAAATACATTTGCTATATATTTATTTCAGATACTATATTAAAATTGAAAAATTAGTGTTTTCTGCTGTTTGGAAAATATGGTAAATTTTCTTCTCTAAGTTGTCTTTTGTTAGAATTTTTATGTGGTGTCACAGGCCTCTTCATGCCCTTTGCATTCTCTTCCAAAAATCTGTTCTTGCTGTCAGTTAAGCGGAAATGGTTAGCAACAAAGCAAAATCAAAGCGGATCCACCCAGCTTTTATATCCTGCATGGCTGAACTTTAATGAAAGTTTGAGTTTTTCCAAAAGTCTGGTCTTTACTGACTGGGAATGAAAACCATTTGGAAAAAAATGCCTTGAGCATGTGAACCATGTAATTTCATTTGAACTACGGAATTCCAAAAATACTTTGCTTATTGAAAGAGCTGTGTTAGAACTTGATATTGAGAAGGATAAGTACTAGTTCTTTTCTCCCTTTTTCTCATAAAGATTAAAAAAAATTAAAGACTGTCTGAGTGGCTGGTTAGGAAAATAGTGTGAAGAGGCTAAGTTGGACCACCAGGTAGGCTTGCTCTAGAACCTATTCCTTCTTTAGGAGATCCATCTACTCTTCTGCACTCCATAGAGCCCCATGCAGCTTGAAGCAACCCACTCTGCATTGATGATAATTCAAGGCTCCATCTGGCCATGTCTTGATGACTACTTTAACTGAAGCCCAGTCATTTCATCAGTTCTGCTCACTGACACCAGTGTAAATGCTGTCACAGTAGCAAAACTGGAATTGCTGGGTCCCTGCTAGGCAATCTGGACAGAGAACAAAGTAGATCCTGTTCAGTTTTATGTCTCCATGAGGGGATCAGGTGTTAACATTATTAACTAGTATTTTTGGGAATATGTAGTACGTGCTAGTCACAATACTGGATACTTTTACATGGATTACGTTATTCAATCCCCGTAACAATCCTCTATGGAATTTTGAAGCTTAGAGAGATTAAGAAATCAGGTTTTGAAACCAATGAGTCTGACTCTAGAGGCTTTGATCTTCTTTCCTATTTTGTAATCTCTGGCTTTTAGTCATGGGTCTTAGTGTACTAGATTGGGATCTCAGATAGCAGTGTAGTAGATATAGTTGGTGCCCTGCCCATGTCTCCTGAGCCTTACCAAGTGCCAGCAGCTGGACCATCTTGCTTAATGGCCTTCTCTGGTGACTGGAGCTCTATGTGTGAGCATAGGTTTGAGGAGATGTAATGCCTTAAGTACAGCCTTTAACTAATGATTGATAGGAGTTGGGGTATAAATACTTCAGCTCCTTTGCTACTCTGGTAGAATAACTCAAGAGGCATGAATTTTACACTGGTACCCAAAATTCTCCAGAGGGATTAAGTCCATTATCTATAGTACTAACCCACTTGAAAACACGCCCTTTTCATTGATTGCCTTCCCTCTTTGTCTCACTTCCCTTGCCCGTATTTCCTGAGATCACTACCCAAGTAAACTATTTGTGTACGTATTAATGTCTTGGGATCTGGCTTCTGGGGGAACCAAAACTAAGACAAAGAGCAAAGAAAAGGTGAACCTATGAAGAAGGAGGACCCAATTGGAGCGGTTGGGGCAATGCTGGAAGGAAAGCATGGGGTTGCAGTCTCTAGGAAGAAGCCTCTGATGATGTTTTCCTGTTCTTGAAGCTGACAGTGTCATTGTGAGACAGGAGACAAAGGTTTTGGGAGATGATTGAATATTGACACACTGAATGGTTCTTTGCTTGATTGGATGGAATTTCCTTCAGAAGTTCTCTTTTGATCTGTTCTTTTCAAATGTATGCTATATTTGCCCAAGTTTAATAAGAAGAGATTCCAGAAAATGCAACCATTAATAACTGGAATAATGAAACAAAGAAAATGCCAACATGTTAAAAATAGAACATTGAGTAAATGGTCATAAGTAAATGAAAGACAAAAAGTATAAATATAATTTTGAAGGATGTATAATTTACTCATATGGCCTGAATGTAGTATGTATCATATTTCATGCAAACTTAAACTGAATGAGGCGCTTTTTTTTTTTTTTTTTTTAAGACAAAGTCTCCCTCTGTCACTTAGGCTGGAGTGCAGTGGTGCAATCTCGGCTCACTGCAACCTCCGTCTCCCAGGTTTAAGAAATTCTCCTACCTCAGCCTCCCAAGTAACTGGGACTACAGGTGCGCGCCACCATGCCTGGCTAATTTTTGTATTTTTAGTAGAGACGGGGTTTCACCATATTGACCAGGCTGGTCTCAAACTCCGGGCCTCAAGTGATCTGCCCGCCTTGGCCACCCAAAGTGCTGGGGTTACAGGGATGAGCCACCATGCCCAACCTAAATGCAATAGTTAACAATTTACAATACCATTAACCTTAACAAGGCAAGATTTTGCCCACGCCCATGTTAGTCCCTGAAAATTTGGGCACCACTGGACGTCCAGTTAATCGGTAAAGATGATAGAGTCACTAGTTGAGACATGATCCTTTAAGTGTAGTAAAAGTGGTATAAAAGAGCCTCATTGGCCAGGCACGGTGGCTCATGCCTGTAATCCCAGCATTTTGGGAGGCCGAGGTGGGCAGATCATGAGGTCAGGAGTTTGAGACCAGCCTGGCCAATATGATGAAACCCCATCTCTACTAAAAATACAAAAATTAGCCAGGCATGATGGTACATACCTGTAATCCCAGCTACTCAGGAGACTGAGGCAGGGGAACCGCTTGAACTTGGGAGGTGGAGGTTGCAGTCAGCTGAGATCGTACCACTGCACTCCAGCCTGGGTGACAGAGCGAGACTCCATCTCAAAATGTGTGTGTGTGTGTGTGTGTGTGTATATGTATATATACATTTTATTGCTAACAAAATGCTCATGATCTTCACAGCATCCAGCAAATAGTAATCTCTTTGCTGCTGGAGGGTCTTGTCCCATGTTGATGGCTGCTGACTGATCAGGGTGGTGGTTGCTGAAGGTTGCAAGTTTTTTGTTTTTGTTTTTGTTTTTTTTTGAGATGAGTCTTCCTCTGCCGCCAGGCTGGAGTGCAGTGGCGTGATCTCGGCTCACTGCAACCTCCGCCTTGCAGGTTCAAGCAATTCTCCTGCCTCAGCCTCCCAAGTAGCTGGGACTACAGGCAGGTGCCACCACGCCTGGCTAATTGTTGTATTTTTAGTAGAGACGGGGTTTCACCATGTTGGCTAGGATGGTGTCGATCTCTTGACCTCGTGATCTGCCTGCCTTGGCCTCCCAAAGTGCTGAGATTACAGGCATGCGCCACCGTGCCCGACTGCAATTTCTTAAAATAAGAAAACAATAACATTTGACCCATTGATGAACTCTTCCTTTCATGAATAATTTTTCTGTAGCATGTGATGGTGTTTGATAGCATTTAAACCATAGTAGAAATTCTTTCAACATTGGAGTCAATCCTCTCAAACCCTGTCACTGCTTTATCAACTAAGCTTATGTAGTATTCTAAAACTTTTGTCATTTCATCAATGTTCACAGCATCTTAACTAGGTGAACCCTCCATCTCAAGAAACCACTTTCTTTGCTAATCAATAAGAAGCAACTGCTCATCCATTAGTTTTATCATGAGATTGTAGCAATTCAGTCACATCTTCAGGCTGTTTCAATTCTTTTTCACTTGCTATTCCCATCACTTCTGAAGCGACTTCCTACATGAAGTCTTGAACCCCTCAAAGTCACTCATAAGGATTAGAAGCAACTCATTCCAAATTCCTGTTAATACTGACATTTTGACCTCCTTCCATTAATCATGAATGTTCTTAACGGCATCTAGACTGGCATATAAACCTCCTTTCCAGAAGGTTTTATTTTATTTATTTATTTATTTATTTATTTATTTATTTATTTATTTGAGACAGAGTCTCACTCTATTGCCCAGGCTGGAGTGCAGTGGTACAATCTTGCTCACTGCAACTTCCACCTGCTGGGTTCAAGGGATCCTTGTGCCTTAGTCTCCACAGTAGCTGGGACTACAGGTGTGTGCCACCACACCCGGCTAATTTTTGTTTATGAGATAGAGTTTCATTCTTGTTGCCCAGGCTGGAGTACAGTGGCGCGACCTCAGCTCACTGCAACCTCTGCCTCCCAGGTTGAAGCAATTCTCCTGCCTCAGCCTCCCGAGTAGCTGGGATTACAGGTGCCCGAAACCATGCCTGGCTTTTTTTTTTTTTTTTTTTTTTTTGAGATGGAGTCTCGCTCTGTCACCCAGGCTGGAGGGCAGTGGCGCGATCTCGGCTCGCTGCAAGCTCCACCTCCCAGGTTCATGCCATTCTCCTGCCTCAGCCTCCCGAGTAGCTGGGACTACAGGCACCCACCACCATGCCCAGCTAATTCTTTCTGTATTTTTAGTCGAGATGGGGTCTCACCATGTTAACCAGGATGGTCTCGATCACCTGACCTCGTGATCCACCCGCCTCGGCCTCCCAAAGTGCTAGGATTACAGGCGTGAGCCACTGTGCCCAGCCACACCTGGTTAATTTTTGTATTTTTTAGTAGAGACAGGGTTTCACCATGTTGGCCAGACTGGTCTTGGACTCCTGTCCTCAGGTGATCCACCCACCTCGGCCTCCCAAAGTGCTGGGATTACAGGTATGAGCCACCATACCCAGCCAAATTTTTGTATTTCTAAGTAGAGACGGGGTTTTACCATGTTGGCCAGGCTGGTCTTGAACTCCTGACCTCAGGTGATCCGCCCACCTCGGCCTCCCAAAGTGCTGGGATTACAGGCATGAGCCACCACGCCCAGCCCCTTTCCACAAGGTTTTAGATTTACTTTGCTCAGATTCATCAGAGGAATCACTATGTATAGCAGATTCACTATGTACAGCTGCATTTCATAGCCTTATGAAATGTATTTCTTAAATAATAAGACTTAAAAGTCAAAATTACTCTTTGGTCCATGGGCTACAGAATGGATCCTGCATTAGCAGGCAAGGAAACAGCATTAATCTCCTTGTATGTCTCCATCAGAACTCTTGGATGGCTAGATGTGCTGTCCATGAACAGTAAAAATTTTAAAGGACTCTTTCATTCCAAGTAGTAGTTCTCAACAAGAGCTTAAAATATTCAATAAACGACACTGGAAACGGATGTGCTGACATCCATGCTTTGCTGTTCCATTTACAGAGGACAGACAGGGTACACTTGACATAATTCTTAAGGGCCCTAGGATTCTAGGAATGGTAAATGAGCACTGGCTTAGACCATCATTATTAGCCACTAACAAGAGAGTCAGCCTGTCCTTTGAAGTTTTGAAGCCAAACATTGACTTTTCCTCTCTAACCATGAAAGTCCTAGATGACATCTTATTCCAATAGATGGCTATTTCGTCTACACTGAAGATCTGTTGTTTAATGTAGTCACCTTTATCAAAGATCTTAGCTAGATCTTCTGGATAACTTGCTGTAGCTTCTACATCAGCACTTGCTACTTCACCTTGCACTTTTGTTATGGACACAGCTTCTTTTGGTAAACCTCATGAACCAACCTCTGCTAGCTTCAAATATTTCTTCTGCCTCTCATAGGCTTCACAGAATGGAGGAGAGCTAGGGCGTTGCTCAGGCCTAGGCTTTGGCTTAAGGGAATGCTTTTTAAAAACTGGTTTTTGCTTCATTTTAGAGACAGGGTCTCACTCCGTCACCCAGTCTAGTGGCGCACATAGCTCATCGTAATGTGGAACTCCCGGGCTCAAGTGATCCCCCTGTCTCAGCCTCCCAAGTAGCTAGGACTACAGGTATACACCACCACACCTAGCTAATTAAAACTGTTTTTTAAAAAAGAAATGGGGTCTTGCTATATTGCCCAGGCTGGTCTCAAAGTCTTGGGCTCAAGTGATCCTCCTGTCTCAGCCTCCCACAGTGCTGGGATTACAGGCATGAGGCACTGCGTCTGGTTTAAGAGAATGTTGTGGCTTGCTTTATCTTCTATCTAGACCATTAAAACTTTCTCCAGGTCAGCAACAAGGCTGTTTTGCTTTATCATTCCTATGTTCTCCAGAGTGGCACTTTTAATTTCCTTTAAGAATTTTTTTTCCTTTACATTCATAACTTGGCTAATGGGTACAAGCGGCCTAGCTTTTGGCCTAGCTTTGCTTTCAACATGCCTTCCTCACTTAGTTTAACCATTTCTAGCTTTTCACTTAAAGTGAGAGATGGGATTCTTCCTTTCACTTGAACACTTAGAGGCTACTGTTGGGTTACTAACAGGCCTAATTTCAATATTGTTGCATCTCAGGGGATAGGGAAGCCCAAAGCAAGGGAGAGAGACAGAGGAACTGCCTGTTGATGGAACAGTCAGAACACACACAACATTTATCGCTTAAGTTCTCCATCCTACATAGATGTGGTACATGACACCACAAAATAATTACAATAGTTACATCAAAGACCACTGATCACAAATCATCACAACACATATACTAATAATGAAAAAGTTTCAAATATTGAAAGAATTACCAAAATGTGATACAGAACCATGAAGTGAGCATATACTATTAGAAAAAATGGTGCCAACAGACTTGCTCAACACAGGGTTACCACAAACCCTGGATTAAAAAAAAAAGGACCAAATTACACTTCCATCAAGACTGTATAAATGTATCCCTGTTTCTTATGTGTACTCTTACCAACATTAGTTCTTGTAATTTAAAAACTTTATAAGTTTCATAGATGAAAACATGCACCTAATAACTTATTTTTTTTTTTGAGACAGGATATCGTTCCTTTCAGTCAGGTGGGAGTGCAATAGCACGATCTTGGCTTACTGCTACCTCTGCCTCCCGGGCTCAAGCAATTCTCCTGCCTTAGCCGCCTGAAGGGCTGGGACCACAGTATGTATGCCACAGTGCCGGCTAATTTTTTGTAGAGACAGGGTTGCACCGTGTGGCCCAGGCTGGTCTCAAACTCCTGGGCTCAAGTGATCTGCCTACCTCAGCCTCCGAAAGTGCTGAGATTACAGGCGTGATTACACTGCCCAGTCCCCTATTAACTTTTATCGTAAGCTTAATCTTAGAACAGAGTCCAAAAATTTTGACTAGAGTGGTGGGGGAAGCTGGTAGAAAAAGGAGGAGAAGAAAGACCTAAGGCATGGGAACTGTTAGTATATTGTACAAAATGGAGTTAAAATATGGTATTTGAAAGTTGAAGCCGGGCACGGTGGTTCACACCTGTTATCCCAGCACTTTAGGAGTCCGAAGCTGGTCGATCATTTGAGGCTAGGAGTTGGGAGACTAGCCTGGCACATGATGAAACCCCATCTCTACTAAAAATACAAAAACTAGCCAGGCATGGTGGGGCACCTGGTCCCAGCTACTCAGGAGGCTGAGGTACGAGAATCACTTGAACCCGGGAGGCAGAGGTTGCAGTGAGCCAAGATTGCACCACTGCACTCTAGCCTGGGCGACAAAGCAATGCTCTGTCTCAAAAAAAAAAAAAGAAAAAGAAAGTTTAAAAATTCAGCCAATAACATTTTTGTCACAATGGGGGAACTCTCAAGTATGGGGTTTTGGAGAGTCAGCTATTTCCTTTTCTCCCCACCAGGGAGAAAGACCTAGAGGTTTTTCCCTTCTCCCTCTCACTGTCCAGAGCAATTACCACAATTTAGTTCAGCCTAAAGAGCATACGCTGTTGGAAAAACGGCACTAATAGACTTACTTGATGCAGGGTTGCCATAAGCCTTAATTTTTTTTTTTTTTTTTTTTTTTCCTGAGACAAAGTCTCACTCTGTCACCTAGGCTGGAGTGCAGTGGCGGGATCTCGGCTCACGGCAACCTCCGCCTCCCGGGTTCAAGCAATTCTCCTGCCTCAGCTTCCGGAGTAGCTGGGACAACAGGTGAATGCCACTATGTCCGGCTAATTTTTGTATTTTTTTTTTTAGAAGAAAGACAGGGTTTCACCATATTGGCCAGGCTGGTCTCGAACTCCCGACCTCGTGATCTGCCTGCCTTGACCTCCCAAAGTTTTAGGATTACAGGTGTGAGCCACCGTGCCCAGCGAAACCTTACATTTAAAAAAAATCACACTGGAGCCTGGGTGCGGTGGCTCATGCCTGTAATCCCAGCACTCTGGGAGGCCAAGGTGGGTGGATTACCTGAGGTCAGGAGTTCCAGAGCAGCCTGACCAACACAGAGAAACCCCGACTCTACTAAAAATACAAAATTAGCTGGGCATGGTGGTGCATGCCTGTAATCCCAACTACTCTGGAGGCTGAGGTAGAATTGCTTGAACCAGGAGGTGGAGGTTGCAGTGAGCTGAGATGGCACCACTGCACATCAACCTGGGCAACAAGAGTGCAACTCCAACTAAAAAAAAAAAAAAAAGAAAAAAGAAAAAAAGAAATCACACTGGATCTGTAGAAAGAATATCAGTTCTTTTCAACCATGTGACTTCAGGCATATCTACCACACTTGTCATGTTTCCTCACTTAAAGTGAGAATAACAACGTCACACCAATGTCACCCACCTTGAATGTTTACTGTGAATTAAATCAAGACAAGCATCTGAAATTATTTCGTGAATCTTAAGTGCTACACAGGAGTGTGGCAGAGGAATTAGCTTCTAAAGTCAGCAAGATTAAAATTAAGTGCAATAAAAATTGCTTAGAAGTTCCTTAAATTGCCCATGAGCACAGTATGACAGACTTGAGAGACACATGAGAACAAAGACTCTCTGAGAGACAGCTGGGATAAACATTCAGTAACACTGCCAGCAGAATTGTTGCACTAGAACATTTTCATTTCCTCTCTCTTTCTGCCAAGTGCATAACTGAATCTAAGATGAAAGTATGATGCAACTTTGTTATTCTACAATTTTAAATTGGCAAGTTAAGAAACCTCTCTGGGCCTCTTTGTCTAATGATGTAGCTCAGCTGGATCAGGGTTTCATCCACGGTTTGTCTGACAAATATTGCCAGCTTACTACGCTTACTGTGTTCTAGGCTGCTGTGTTGGACTGTGGGAGGGTAGACACCAAGGAGACAATCTGATCACAACAGGCTGGTGAGTGGTGAGGCAGTTTCAACCTTCATTTGAGGAATCCAGGGTTCTATAACCACCTTCTAGGGAATGTGGTGAATGTTTAGAAAAATTACAGAAAGTTACCAGCTACTCAGGAGGCTGAGGCAGGAGAATGGCGTGAACCGGGAGGCGGAGCTTGCAGTGAGCCGAGATCGCGCCACTGCACTCCAGCCTGGGTGACAGAGTGAGACTCCATCTCAAAAAAAAAAAAAAACAAGAAAAAAAAAACAAGAAAAATTACAGAAAGTTACATATTTTGTTATGAATACCAGCTACAATGCTATATCTAATATGAATTAAGTTCCTCTGTTTCCTTTTTTTCTGTTTATGTTGCTACTTTTTTTTTTTTTTTGAGACAGTCTCACTCTGATGCCCAGGCTGGAGTGCAGTGGCGGGATCTTGGCTCACTGCTACCTCCGCCTCCCAGGTTCAAGCGATTCTCCTGACTTAGCCTCCCGAGTAACTGGGATTACAGGCACCTGCCACCACACCCAGCTAATTTTTGTATTTTCAGTAAGACGGGGTTTCACCATGTTGGCCAGGCTGGTCTCGAACTGCTTACCTCAAGTGATCTGCCCGCCTCAGCCTACCAAAATGCTAGGATTACAGGCGTGAGCCGCCGCACCCCGCCTATGTTGCTACTTTTTAATGTGGGTTCAGTTTTTAAACCTGGCTCTTTAATTGAAAAAGTAATACAAACATATGTAAAAATTCAAACTGTAACAAAAAAGGTAGACAACGAGAAGCAAATCTTTCTTCTATTTCAGACTCCTCCTTCCCCATTCCACACCACATCCCCTCAACCCTTCTATTCAGACGTTACCACTGGGTCAATCCGTTGAAAGTTACAGTTAAGGTGATACCTGGAGTCCAAAAGCTAAATATGAACCTAAGCTATCACCAGTCCCTTCCAGTTCTAAAACTAAGTCCAAGCCTTTTGCAGCACGAAAGAGATAGCCTCCTCCTATCTAAAGTTATGGCTGGTAGAGGCTCAGACGAATGGAAACCGATTTCAGACACATATTTAGAACTCCTGAAAGGCAGAAGACAGAACTTAATACTTTTATGGTGAGTGGTTTATTTACTGACTAAATAAACGCTCCCTTAGGGATGTAAGCTCTATACGGGCAGGAGCTTCATCACCAGCTCTCACTGCAGACCCCGGCATTAAAGGCGCTCACACGGTAAAAGCCCCTACCGCCCTCTACAGTCACAGTAGGCCAGCAGCCCAGAGTGGGAATCCGCGCAGGGCGTCACGTGACTCCAGCTCCCCGGCATCCGGCCCGCCCCCACCGAGACCCCGCCAATCCGGAAGGGAGGTCCAATTTGGCCAGGCCAGGGCGTGTTCCATGGGCCCAGTCGCCTTGCTGCTGCATTATCCCTGGACTCGCCCCACTTGCCTCGGAGTCTCAGGCGGTTGCCCAGGTCCTCCCGGCAAAACCCTGGAGCTTGCTAGGGAGAGGAGCAAGTGCGGGGCCAGCGAGCAGAAGTGCCGACGCAGCCCGGCAGCCGCGGGCGAGGCTTAGGCTGAGCTTCAGGATACAGCTAGGGGGACGGCAGGAGTCTCCAGAGCGCGCGCGCCGGCCCTCCCCGTCCCGACCCACGCGGCGCGGCGTGGTGACGCCCGCGCGGCCTGAGGAAGGGGCGGGGCCGGGGCGGGCCTCCGCACTCCTCCCGCCCTCTCTCTGTCCCTACTCTCCCTCCCCTTCCCTCCCCCACACTCGGCCCCTTCAGCTTGGGGGTGCCTTCGTCGCGCAGCCTCGCGTCGGCCCGGCCCGGCTAGGCCAGCGGGCAGATGCCCCGAGCTGCAGCCGCCGCCGCCGCCGACTCGGCCGGTGGCGGTGTGGGAGGCGGGCTACCAGCCCGGGGCCGCTGAGTGTGACGGACGCAGCTGGGAGCCGGGGGCCCGGGGCCCCGGCGTCGGTGGCTCCGCACGGACCATGTATTTTCTGAGCGGCTGGCCCAAGAGGCTGCTGTGCCCTCTGGGGAGCCCGGCCGAGGAGCCTTTCCACGTTCAGTCCGACCCGCAGAGGGCTTTCTTCGCCGTGCTGGCCGCGGCCCGCCTCAGCATCTGGTACAGCCGAGTAAGTAGAGCCGCCCGCCGCCTTTCGCCGCTGCCTCCCCGGCCCCCCGGCGCCGTCCCACCCCTAACTTCCACCCAGCGCCCGGGACCCTTGCCCCTTCGCGCCAGACCCACCTGCCTTCGCCGTCCGCGTCCTCCTTCCACCGACTTGGCAGCAGGTACCCGCCGGCTCCGGGCATGTCCTCCAGCCGGCGGTCCGGGGTGGATGAAGTCGCTGCTGCCGAAAATCCCTGAGCCTCCCCACGTTGGACCGACTGCCGCGCCGTGCAGACTCCGCACGCTCCCCGGCCGAGCCCAGACTTGTTCTTCCCTCCCTTCCCCCATTCCCCGAGGAACAAATTTGTTTAAACTTTCCACAATTAGAAATCCGGCCGCTATGGTGCCCCAACCCTCCCTCCCTTTAAAGGTCGTTGTTTTGGAGTTAGGGAAAGCCTCTTGGGCTTTACCCAGCGCCAGACTTTACAGGCCTATAATAAATTATTTCTAGAAACTACAGCCTGAATTCTTTATTCTTCACTAAAGGTCTGGTTATTTAACTCCCCTCTTTAACTCCAACATCCCTTCCCCACTTTCGAGTTGGTCTTTTTCTTTGCTGCTGCTCTTGGACTCTTCGGAGTAGGGGGTTAAAGGAGCGGAAGTAGAACTCAAATCTGTTCGCACAACCCCCAGTTATAACACCTGGAAATAATAAGGCTTGGGAGGAGCATGGAACTGAATTCTGTTTTTGCTTTAAGTCCTGGTTATCTTTTTCTTTCTTGTATTGAGTAGATATGAGAAAGAAATAAGTGGTGGATGGGATACTCCCTACTCTCTACAAACACTGCTATAACTTTGTCCATGAGAACGACAGAGTTCAGAGTATAAAAATGCTTTTTTTCCTCCCCAAAGAAGGCAGCCAATCGATGTCAGAGTGAAGTTTTTCTCCTTTCCAAGTTAATTTGACCATGTGGGATAGGTTGTGACCTTGTCCTTATTAGATCTTCGTGAAATACTGGTTTTAGTTTGGTAAAATCCCCAAATCTTTGTGTGTTACTATTTGATTGCCTGTAATGCCCTTGACCGTCCTCACCCACATCCCTGGTAAAACTGGTGATGGGATTTAGTGACGGGTAATTCTGGTGTCTCCTGTGACTGTCATAGTTGGGCTGTAAATCAGACTATTTGCCATCAAGTTTTGGCGGATCTAATTTTCAAATGCAAATCAGAACAAAACAAACTGTTATAAAATCCTAATACCAATAATATGACTATTTTGTCTAGTGCTTGATGGTGTTTTGAATATGTATGTATGTGTGTATATATATATATAAACGTGTAAATATATACACATATATCTATAAAGTATCATCTGGTTCCTAAATGAGATACTCGTTTACAATGTATATGCCAGTTGAATAATTTTTAATTTGTTTAGGTGTATATAACTATTAACTTTAAAGCACATGCAGAAAAAATGGAACTTGAATTTAAATTGTCTTTTGAATTTAGTACATAATTCCTTTTGAATGTAACAAATTTAGACTTTACGTCTAAAATTTAACTTTTCTTACCTTTAAAAAGGCAGACCTAAGTTAATTTTAAATAAAAGTAAACAGTATGAATTGACCAGAAGCCTGTAAACCACTTTATTCCCCCATAAGAGGAGCACAAAAATTTGCTTTAATTTAGGGACATTGTGAATATTCTTAAGAATGTCCATTGTTTGGTTTTGGAGTTAGATACCACATCTAGAAATCCAAGACAGTCCTGGAATTTAAACTATTTATACTCTTCTTTCAAATTCCCACCTCACATGCAGCTTCCTTTTTCCACGGAAGTCCAGGGACCACTACTATTAAGTTCCAGTGTGCAGAAGTTAGGCTGTAGGGAACCCATGGGTTTAGAGGTCTGGAGTGAAATGAAATGCAGGATACCTTACAGGAGGCTGCATGATACTGTAGTATGAGTGGTTAACCTTGGTCTCTGGGCACCAGCTTTGTTGTCACTTAAAAAAATCAGGTATTCACAAGGTCAAGAGATCGAGACCATCCTGGTCAACATGGTGAAACCCCGTCTACTAAAAACACAAAAACATTAGCTGGGGGTGGTAGCGCGCGCCTGTAGTCTCAGCTACTCGGGAGGCTGAGGCAGGAGAATCGCTTGAACCCAGGAGGCAGAGGTTGCAGTGAGCCAGGATTCCACCACTGTACTCCAGCCTGGCAACAGGGCAAGACTCTGTCTCAAAAAAAAAAAAAAAAAAAAAAAAATCAGGTATTGAACCAAGTGATTATAAGGTGTATGATTACATGCCTAGGTGAGTGGGATACAGTTACTAGACTCCAGCTTCCAATCTTCTCTTCCTGGGATATGCACTTTCTTACTCTGTATGAAAGTTTTCATTTTGATTTTCTAATTTCTAAACTTCCTGAAAGTATGTAAGTTAAAATAAATTTAGATTAACACACTTCATTTAAAAGTGAAAATGCCCTTAGGTAAATTAAAGGGCTGTCAGTTATACTGCGTAATTTAGAGTGAATTGGTTTTAAAAGTTCTAATGGAGCTGCTAAAAGCTTTGACTTTTGAGAGGCTGTAGATGCAAGTAATTTTATGTTAATATTTTGAAGATCTACAGGATTCTACAGAGTTGAAGTCTTACAGCTGCTTGAGGGCATTTGAAGGCAGGGAGACATGCTCAAAGAGATGATAAAACAAGATTTGCTTACTTGAAATTTTGTTACGGCTCACTTAGTAAATCAAGCTCTCTTAGGAGGGATAGCTTTTAAAAAGAGACAACTAGTCTTATGGAAGGGACAGTCGTTTGGTCGTCTAAGCTGGTTGTTTTAATGTTCAAAAGAATTGTGGAAATTGTATGTGTACAATGATGCTTCATAAGACTGAATCTCTGTTAAAATCTCTAACTGTACATTATATGGGTCTTCTAGTGAACTTTTATGTACTACTTAAACCTACTGTCCTCTATTCTAAGTAGGTATTCGGAATTCCACTGTTATATACTCATATGTCTTCATAATTATTTCCTCCCCCAAAGTTGAGAAATACAGTATAGTGTTGTTTATGAACAAAAGAGCCTCTAGATAGTCACTTAGCTTTTTTATATTGAAGCCCCAATGTTACATTTTGGAGCCCCCAAAAAGGTGTTAAAAAGGGCTCAATATGTGTAGGCTAGATTGGGGTGGTAGAGGTAGAACTTTACTGGGGGCAATTGATACATTTCTGCTAAGGTTGTTGTAGAAGGACTAGTTTCAGCTTTGAGGATGAAACTGCTATATAAGGTAGGTTATGATTTATGATTGACATAGGTGTAGTGTGAGATGAATTACATTTTGTACTGTACTGGGGGCCCAGAATTACTCCTTTAATATACTAACTGTGAATATGAAAGTCTATATATGTGAACATCAAAATGATATCTTTGAATGTAGCCATTCTAAATTAGATGTATAATCATATCTCATTTTTCACGTCACTGACTTTAAACATTTAAATTACCTTCAGATGTATTTTTGAACACCAACTGTAAAATACAGATGTATATAAAAGGGATGAAGAGACATGTTATATGTGAACTGTGTAAAGATGTTAATGTGTTAATATGATAAATCTTGTGAGTTATCACTGTTGCAGGTAGTTAATAAAAAGCTGAAATGGGCAAATAATTGCTAGGCTTATAAAATAAATTGTATGTCATTTAGTAATCCTGAGCAAAAACTTAGTTCCCACTGGTGTGCTAATCATGGAAAAAAAAAATGATCTTTCAAAAGAACCAAGCTTTGGATCAGGTATATGATTAACTGTGTGACCTCAGGAAGACCATTTTATTTGTATTTTCCCAGCATTCCCATTTCTCACCCTTTTAACTCTATTACTCACTGCCTCCAGAGAGCCTTCTTTATAAATTCACTGCTCTGAAGTCTTCTAGGGTTCACTGTTGATTAAAGAATGAAGTTCAAACTCCTTAGTTTGATATCACAGACACTCCCTTCTTGGAATGCTCTCTTGCCTCATTTCTGCCTGTCTGAATATTATCCATCCTTTAACTGCTGTTGAAATCCTTTCTTTATGAGTCATTCTTTACCTACTATAACCATAAGTGTTCATTTTTCTGATGAACTGCTGCTTCCCCCCTACTACTAGCTTTGTTGAGGTATAATTGACAAGTAAAAATTGTATATATTTAAGGTGTGCTGTGCAATACTTGGATCTACCCTGTGAATTGATAACCACAGTCAGTCTAATTAACAGATCCACCATCTCACACAGTTACCCCTTTTTTTGTATGTGGGATGAGAACGCTTAAGACCTACTCTCTTAGCGAATTTCAAGTATACGATATGTGTTAATTATGGAAATAAGTATCATTATTAACGATAGTTACTGTGGCGTACATTAGGTCCCCAGAATGTATTCATTTTATACCTGAAAATTTGTACCTTTGACCGAAGTACTCTCATTTCACCCACCTCCTAGGCCCTGGCAATCATTGTTCTACTCTTCTGTTTCTATGAGTTTGACGTCTTTATATTCCATGTATGACATCATGCAGTTGTTTTATGTCTTGCTCACTTAGTATGGTGTCCTTAAGTTTCGTCCATGTTGTTGCAGATGGCAGGATTTCCTTGTTTTTTAAAGGCTGAATAATATTTCATGTGTGTATGTGTGTGTGTTACGTTTTCTTTATCCATTCATCTATTGACAGACACTTAGGTTGTTTCCATATCTTTGCTAGTTTGAATAATGCTGCAAAGAATATGAGAGTGCAGATATCTCTTTGAGTTACTGATTTCAATTCCTTTGGATATATACCTAGAAGTGGGATTGTTGGATCATGTGATAGTCCTGTTTTTAGTTTGAGGAACTTCTGTTTTCCATAATGACTGTACCATTTTGCAGTCCCATCAGCAGTGTACAGGGAGGGCATCCCTTTTCTCCACATCTTAGCCAACACTTGTTATGATTTGACTTTTTGATAATAGATGTCCTAACAGGTATGAGATATCTTATAGTTTTGATTTGCATCTTCCTGATGATTAGTGTATTGAGCATCTACTGGTCATTGGTTGTTTTTTGGGAAAACATCTGTTCAGATCTCTTGGCCATTTTTAAATTAGGTTATTTGTTTTCTTTTGCTTTTTGCTACTGAGTTGTATGAATTCCTTACATATCTTGGATATTAGCCCCCTTTTAGATGTATGGTTTGCAAATATTTTCTCCTATTCCATAGGTTGCTTTTTTATCTTGTTGATTGTTTACTGTACAATAACTTAATTTCATGCAATCCTGCTTGTTTATTTTTGCTTTTGTTACCTGTGCTTTTGATGTCATCCAACATGCCATCGTGAAAACAGATGTCAGGGTGTTTTTCCCATTTTCTTCTAGGATTTGTATGGTTTCAGGTTTTACATTTAAGTCTTTGATCCTTCTTCTTTTAATTTTTGCGGGTACATAGATCTGTGTATTTATGGGGTATATGGGATATTTTGATACAGGACTGTAGTTACCCTGTTGTGCTATCAAATACTAGATTTTATTCATCATCTAGACAGGGTCTCACTTTGTCACTCTGGAGTACAGTGTCATGATCATGGCTTATTGCAGCCTCGACCTCTTGGGCTCAAGCAGTTCTCCCACCTTAGCACCCTGGGTAGCTGGGACTACAGATGCGTGCCACCATGCCGAGTTAATTTTTTGTAGAGATGGGGTCTTGCCATGTTGCCCAGGCCAGTCTCAGATTCCTGGACACAAGTGATCTGGCCACCACACCCAGTCCTTATTCATTCTTTCTGTTTTTTGTACCTATTAACCATCCTCCCTTCCCCCTCCCTATTTAATCCTTCTTGAGTTGATAGTGTAAGATAAGGGTCAGTTTCCTTCTTTTGCATGTGGATATCCAGTTTTCCCAACACTGTTTATGGTATTGAAAAGTCAGTGTTGCAGGATGTGTTTTCTCCATCCTTAGCACTTGGTGAAAGATTAATTGACCATATATGCATGCGTGGTTTTATTTCTGGACTCCATTCTATCGCAGTGGTCTGTGTATCTCTTTTTATGTCAGTACCATACTATTTTGATTACTGTAGCTTTGTAATGTACTTTGAAATCAGGTTGATATGGTTTGAATCTGTTTCCCCACCCAAATTTCATCTCTAATTGTAATCCCCATAATCCCCATGTATGGAGGGCAGGACCTGGTAGGAGGTCTTTAGATCATAGAGTCAGTTTTCCCTGTGCTGTTCTTGTGATAGTAAGTTCTCATGAGATCTGATGGTTTTATAAGTGTTTGACTGTTCCTTCTACACATGCTGTCTCTCTGTTGCCTGCCCCCCATGTAACAAGTGCCCGCTTCCCCTTCTGCCATGATTGTAAGTTTCCTGAAGCCTCGTCAGCCATTACAGAACTGAATCTATTAAACCTCTTTCTTTATAAATTACCAAATCTCAGGGAAGTTTGTTATAACAGTGTGAAAACGGACTAACACATAGGTAATGTGACACTTCCAGCTTTGTTGTTCTTTCTCAAGATGGCCTTGGCTATTCATGGGCTCTTGTGGTTCTGTATAAATTTTAGATTGTTTTTCTATTTATGTGAAAATGTCATTGGAATTCTGATAGGGATTGCATTGAATCCGTAGATTGGTTTGGATGGTATGGACATTTTAACAACATTAATTCTTCTAATCCATGAACATAAGATATCCAGCCATTTATTTGTGCCTTCTTCAGTTTCCTTCATCAGCATTTTATAGTGTTTAGTGTTGGTTAAATGTATTCTAAGTATTTAGTGTTTTTGATGCTACTGTAAATGGTATTGTTTTCTTTTCTTTTCTTTTTTTTTTTTTTAAGACAAAGTCTCACTCTTTTCATCGAGGCTGGAGTGCAATGGAGCAATCTCAGCTCACTGCAACCTCCACCTCCCAGGTTCAAGCGATTCTCCTCTCCCAGTTTCCCGAGTAGCTGGGATTACAGGTGCCTGCGACCATACCCGGCTAATTTTTGTATTTTCAGTAGAGATGGGGTTTCACCATGTTGGCCAGGCTGGTCTCGATTCCTGACCTCAGGTGATCTGCCTGCCTCGCAAAGTGCTGGGATTATAGGCGTGAGCCACCACGCCCAGCCACGTTTTCTTAATTTATTTTTTAGATACTCATGGTTCTTGTGTAGAAACACAACTTATTTTTGTATGTTGATTTTATATCTTGCAACTTCACTAAATTCATTTCTTATTTCTAAATTTTTTTTGGTGGTTTTTAGGGTTTTCTTCATATAAAATCATGTCATCTTCAGAGACAATTTTGCTTTTTCCTTTGAACTACTGCTTTGTATTGTAAGTTTTGCACTTACGCTTTATTTCTCCAACTAGATTATACATTTCTGGAGCACAGAAACTATCTTAATTTGTATTATCTATAGTGCCTGTACAAAGAAGATGTTTAATAAACATTTTTAATATTAATGAATTTAAGGCATTTGTCCTATGTGTGGCATAGCAATTTTTTTTAAGTTTTAGTTTTTTAATTTTTGTGAGAACACAGTAGGTGTTTGTTTTTTTGTGTGGTTTTTTTTGTTGTTGTTTGTTTGTTTTTGAGACAGGATTTCACTTCAGTTGCCCAGGTTGGAGTGCAGTGGCACAATCTCAGCTCACTGCAATCTGTAGTCACCCTGTTGTGCTTTTGACTGTAGTCACCCTGTTGTGCTGTCAAATACGAGGTCATACTCATTCTCTTTTTTTTGTACCCATTAGCTGTTCCCACCTCCCTTCCTATCCCCCCAGCTACCTTTCTTTCCCAGCCGCTGGTAACCATCTTTCTACTCTCTCTCACCATGAGTTCAATTGTTTTGATTTTTAGATCCCACAAAATAAGTGAGAACATTCTATGTTTGTCTCTCTGTGCCTGGCTTATTGCACTTAACATAACAAACTCTAGTTCCATCCATGTTGTAAATGACTGGATCTCATTTTTTTTTTTTTTAATAACTGAGTAGTACTCCATTATGTATAAGTACCGCATTTTCTTTATCCACCCATCTGTTGATGGACACTTCCAGTACTGTGTGGAATAACAGTAGTGAAGGTAGGCATCTTTGTCGGGTGCCTGATCTTAGAGGAAAGGCTTTCAGTTTTTATGTACTCAGTATGATACTAGCTATGGGTCTGTTATATATGGCTTTTATTATGTTGAGGTATGTTCCTTTTATACCCAGTTTTTTGAGGGTTTTTATGAAGGGATGTTGAATTTTCATGAAATGCTTTTTCAGCATCAGTTGAAATGATCATATAGTTTTTCTCCTTCCTTCTGTTGATGTATCACATTGATTGATTTGCATATATTGAACCATCCTTGCATTCCTGGAATAAATCCCACTTGTTCATGATGAATGATCTTTTAAATATATTGTTGAATCTGGTTAGCTTGTATTTTGTTCAGGATTTTCGCATCAATGTTCATCAGAAATATTGACCTGTAGTTTTCTTTATTGATGTGTCTTTGTCTGGGTTTGGTATGAGGGTAATCCTGGCCTCATAGAATGAGTTTGGAAGTACTCCCTCCTCCTGTATTTTTGAGAACAGTTTCAGTAGTATTGGTGTTCTTCTTTAAATGTTTGTTGGAATTGAGCGGTGAAACCACTGGGTCTTGGGCTTTTCTTTACTGGGAGACTTTTTATTACAGGTTCAATCTCATTTTTGGTCTGTTCAGGTTTTGAATTTCTTCATGGTTCAATCTTGGTAGGTTGTATGTGCTTAGGGATTTATCCACTTCATCTAGATTTTCCAATTTATTGGCATATAGTTGCTCATAGTAGTTTCTGATGATCCTTTGAATTTTTGTGTTATCAATTGTAATGTCTCCTTTCTTATCTCTGATTTTATTTATTTGGATTTTCTCTTTTAAGATTTGTCAGTTTTGTTTATCTTTTCTAAAAAGCAACTTTTTGTTTCTTTAGTCTTTTGGATTATTTTCTTCAAGTTAATTTATTTCTGCTTCATCTTTATTATTTCTGTTACTAATTTTGGGTTGTTTGCTCTTGCTTTTCTAGTTGTTTAAGAGGCATCATTAGGTTATTTATTTGAAGTTTTTCTTCTTCTTTTCTGAGACAGGGTCTCACTTTATTCCCCAGGCTAGAGTGCAGTCGTGCAATCTCAGCTCACTGTAGCCTCAACCTCCCAAGTTCATGTGATCCTCCCACCTCGGCCTCCCAAATAGTTGGGAATTGCATGCCACCTTGCCCAGCTAATTTTTGTAGAGATGGGATTTCACCATGTTTCCCAGGCTGTTCTCAAATTCCTGAGCTCAAGCAATCAGCCCACCTCAGCTCCCAAAATGCTAGGATTTAGGCGTGAGCCACTATCTTTTCTTCTTCTTTTTTTTTTTTTTAATTTATTTATTATTATTATACTTTAAGTTGTAGGGTACATGTGCATAACGTGCAGGTTTGTTACATATGTATACTTGTGCCATGTTGCTGTGCTGCACCCATCAACTCGTCATTTACATCAGGTATAACTCCCAGTGCAATCCCTCCCCCCTCCCCCCTCCCCATGATAGGCCCCGGTGTGTGATGTTCCCCTTCCTGAGTCCGAGTGATCTCATTGTTCAGTTCCCACCTATGAGTGAGAACATGCGGTGTTTGGTTTTCTGTTCTTGTGATAGTTTGCTAAGAATGATGGATTCCAGCTGCATCCAACTCCCTACAAAGGACTCAAACTCATCCTTTTTTATGGCTGCATAGTATTCCATGGTGTATATGTGCCACATTTTCTTAATCCAATCTGTCACTGATGGACATTTGGGTTGATTCCAAGTCTTTGCTATTGTGAATACTGCTGCAATAAACATACGTGTGCATGTGTCTTTATAGCAGCATAATTTATAATCCTTTGGGTATATACCCAGTAATGGGATGGCTGGGTCATATGGTACATCTAGTTCTAGATCCTTGAGGAATGGCCATACTGTTTTCCATAATGGTTGAACTAGTTTACAATCCCACCAACTGTGTAAAAGTGTTCCTATTTCTCCACATCCTCTCCAGCACCTGTTGTTCCCTGAGTTTTTAATGATTGCCATTCTACCTGGTGTGAGATGGTATCTCATTGTGGTTTTGATTTGCATTTCTCTGATGGCCAGTGATGATGAGCATTTCTTCATGTGTCTGTTGGCTGTATGAATGTCTTCTTTTGAGAAATGTCTGTTCATATCCTTTGCCCACTTTTTGATGGGGTTGTTTGTTTTTTTCTTGTAAATTTGTTTGAGTTCTTTGTAGGTTCTGGATATTAGCCCTTTGTCAGATGAGTCGATTGCAAAAATGTTCTCCCATTCGGTAGGTTGCCTGTTCACTCTGATGGTAGTTTCTTTTGCTGTGCAGAAGCTCTTTAGTTTAATTAGATCCCATTTGTCAATTTTGGCTTTTGTTGCCGTTGCTTTTGGTGTTTTAGACATGAAATCTTTGCCCATGCCTATGTCCTGAATGGTACTACCTAGGTTTTCCTCTAGGATTTTTATGGTATTAGGTCTAACATTTAAGTCTCTAATCCATCTTGAATTAATTTTCGTATAAGGAGTAAGGAAAGGATCCAGTTTCAGCTTTCTACTTATGGCTAGCCAATTTTCCCAGCACCATTTATTAAATAGGGAATCCTTTCCCCATTTCTTGTTTCTCTCAGGTTTGTCAAAGATCAAATGGCTGTAGATGTGTGGTATTATTTCTGAGGACTCTGTTCTGTTCCATTGGTCTATATCTCTGTTTTGGTACCAGTACCATGCTGTTTTGGTTACTGTAGCCTTGTAGTATAGTTTGAAGTCAGGTAGCGTGATGCCTCCAGCTTTGTTCTTTTGACTTAGGATTGTCTTGGAGATGCGGGCTCTTTTTTGGTTCCATATGAACTTTAAAGCAGTTTTTTCCAATTCTGTGAAGAAACTCATTGGTAGCTTGATGGGGATGGCATTGAATCTATAAATTACCTTGGGCAGTATGGCCATTTTCACGATATTGATTCTTCCTATCCATGAGCATGGTATGTTCTTCCATTTGTTTGTGTCCTCTTTTATTTCACTGAGCAGTGGTTTGTAGTTCTCCTTGAAGAGGTCCTTTACATCCCTTGTAAGTTGGATTCCTAGGTATTTGATTCTCTTTGAAGCAATTGTGAATGGAAGTTCATTCCTGATTTGGCTCTCTGTTTGTCTGTTACTGGTATATAAGAATGCTTGTGATATTTGCACATTAATTTTGTATCCTGAGACTTTGCTGAAGTTGCTTATCAGCTTAAGGAGATTTTGGGCTGAGACAATGGGGTTTTCTAAATATACAATCATGTCATCTGCAAACAGGGACAATTTGACTTCTTCTTTTCCTAACTGAATACCCTTGATTTCTTTCTCTTGCCTGATTGCCCTAGCCAGAACTTCCAACACTATGTTGAATAGGAGTGGTGAGAGAGGGCATCCCTGTCTTGTGCCAGTTTTCAAAGGGAATTTTTCCAGTTTTTGCCCATTCAGTATGATATTGGCTGTGGGTTTGTCATAAATAGCTCTTATGATTTTGAGGTACGTTCCATCAATACCGAATTTATTGAGCGTTTTTAGCATGAAGGGCTGTAGAATTTTGTCAAAAGCCTTTTCTGCATCAATTGAGATAATCATGTGGTTCTTGTCTTTGGTTCTGTTTATATGCTGGATTATGTTTATTGATTTGCGAATGTTGAACCAGCCTTGCATCCCAGGGATGAAGCCCACTTGATCATGGTGGATAAGCTTTTTGATGTGTTGCTGAATCCGGTTTGCCAGTATTTTATTGAGGATTTTTGCATCGATGTTCATCAGGGATATTGGTCTAAAATTCTCTTTTTTTGTTGTGTCCTTGCCAGGCTTTGGTATCAGGATGATATTGGCCTCATAAAATGAGTTAGGGAGGATTCCCTCTTTTTCTATTGATTGGAATAGTTTCAGAAGGAATGGTACCAACTCCTCCTTGTACCTCTGGTAGAATTCAGCTGTGAATCCATCTGGTCCTGGACTTTTTTTGGTTGGTAGGCTATTAATTATTGCCTCAGTTTCAGAGCCTGCTATTGGTCTATTCAGGGATTCAACTTCTTCCTGGTTTAGTCTTGGGAGAGTGTAAGTGTCCAGGAAATTATCCATTTCTTCTAGATTTTCCAGTTTATTTGCGTAGAGGTGTTTATAGTATTCTCTGATGGTAGTTTGTATTTCTGTGGGGTCGGTGGTGATATCCCCTTTATCATTTTTAATTGCGTCGATTTGATTCTTCTCTCTTTTCTTCTTTATTAGTCTGGCTAGTGGTCTGTCAATTTTGTTGATCTTTTCAAAAAACCAACTCCTGGATTCATTGATTTTTTGGAGGGTTTTTTGTGTCTCTATCTCCTTCAGTTCTGCTCTGATCTTAGTTATTTCTTGCCTTCTGCTAGCTTTCGAATGTGTTTGCTCTTGCTTCTCTAGTTCTTTTAATTGCGATGTTAGAGTGTCAATTTTAGATCTTTCCTGCTTTCTCTTGTGGGCATTTAGTGCTATAAATTTCCTCTACACACTGCTTTAAATGTGTCCCAGAGATTCTGGTATGTTGTATCTTTGTTCTCATTGGTTTCAAAGAACATCTTTATTTCTGCCTTCATTTCGTTATGTACCCAGTAGTCATTCAGGAGCAGGTTGTTCAGTTTCCATGTAGTTGAGCGGTTTTGAGTGAGTTTCTTAGTCCTGAGTTCTAGTTTGATTGCACTGTGGTCTGAGAGACAGTTTGTTACAATTTCTGTTCTTGTACATTTGCTGAGGAGTGCTTTACTTCCAATTACGTGGTCAATTTTGGAGTAAGTATGATGTGGTGCTGAGAAGAATGTATATTCTGTTGATTTGGGGTGGAGAGTTCTATAGATGTCTATTAGGTCTGCTTGCTGCAGAGATGAGTTCAATTCCTGGATATCCTTGTTAACTTTCTGTCTCGTTGATCTGTCTAATGTTGACAGTGGAGTGTTGAAGTCTCCCATTATTATTGTATGGGAGTCTAAGTCTCTTTGTAAGTCTCTAAGGACTTGCTTTATGAATCTGGGTGCTCCTGTATTGGGTGCATATATATTTAGGATAGTTAGCTCTTCCTGTTGAATTGATCCCTTTACCATTATGTAATGGCCTTCTTTGTCTCTTTTGATCTTTGATGGTTTAAAGTCTGCTTTATCAGAGACTAGTATTGCAACCCCTGCTTTTTTTTGTTCTCCATTTGCTTGGTAAATCTTCCTCCATCCCTTTATTTTGAGCCTATGTATGTCTCTGCGTGTGAGATGGGTCTCCTGAATACAGCAGACTGATGGGTCTTGACTCTTTATCCAGTTTTCCAGTCTGTGTCTTTTAATTGGAGCATTTATTCCATTTACATTTAAGGTTAATATTGTTATGTGTGAACTTGATCCTGCCATTATGATATTAACTGGTTATTTTGCTCATTAGTTGATGCAGTTTCTTCCTAGCCTCAATGGTCTTTACATTTTGGCATGTTTTTGCAATGGCTGGTACCGGTTGTTCCTTTCCATGTTTAGTGCTTCCTTCAGGGTCTCTTGTAAGGCAGGCCTAGTGGTGACAAAATCTCTAAGCATTTGCTTATCTGTAAAGGATTTTATTTCTCCTTCACTTATGAAACTTAGTTTGGCTGGATATGAAATTGTGGGTTGAAAATTCTTTTCTTTAAGAATATTGAATATTGGCCCCCACTCTCTTCTGGCTTGTAGAGTTTCTGCCGAGAGATCTGCTGTTAGTCTGATGGGCTTCCCTTTGTGGGTAACCCGACCTTTCTCTCTGGCTGCCCTTAAGATTTTTTCCTTCATTTCAACTTTGGTGAATCTGGCAATTATGTGTCTTGGAGTTGCTCTTCTCGAGGAGTATCTTTGTGGCGTTCTCTGTATTTCCTGGATTTGAATGTTGGCCTGCCCTACTAGGTTGGGGAAGTTCTCCTGGATGATATCCTGAAGAGTGTTTTCCAACTTGGTTCCATTTTCCCCCTCACTTTCAGGCACCCCAATCAGACGTAGATTTGGTCTTTTTACATAATCCCATACTTCTTGCAGGCTTTGTTCATTTCTTTTTCTTCTTTTTTCTTTTGGTTTCTCTTCTCGCTTCATTTCATTCATTTGATCCTCAATCGCTGATACTCTTTCTTCCAGTTGATCAAGTCGGTTACTGAAGCTTGTGCATTTGTCACGTATTTCTCGTGTCATGGTTTTCATCTCTTTCATTTCGTTTAGGACCTTCTCTGCATTAATTACTCTAGCCATCAATTCTTCCACTTTTTTTTCAAGATTTTTAGTTTCTTTGCGCTGGGTACGTAATTCCTCCTTTAGCTCTGAGAAATTTGATGGAATGAAGCCTTCTTCTCTCATCTCGTCAAAGTCATTCTCCGTCCAGCTTTGATCCGTTGCTGGCGATGAGCTGCGCTCCTTTGCCGGGAGAGATGCGCTCTTATTTTTTGAATTTCCAGCTTTTCTGCCCTGCTTTTTCCCCATCTTTGTGGTTTTATCTGCCTCTGGTCTTTGATGATGGTGATGTACTGATGAGGTTTTGGTGTAGGTGTCCTTCCTGTTTGATAGTTTTCCTTCTAACAGTCAGGACCCTCAGCTGTAGGTCTGTTGGAGATTGCTTGAGGTCCACTCCAGACCCTGTTTGCCTGGGTATCAGCAGCAGAGGCTGCAGAAGATAGAATATTTCTGAACAGCGAGTGTACCTGTCTGATTCTTGCTTTGGAAGCTTCCTCTCAGGGGTGTACTCCTCCCTGTGAGGTGTGGGGTGTCAGACTGCCCCTAGTGGGGGATGTCTCCCAGTTAGGCTACTCAGGGGTCAGGGACCCACTTGAGCAGGGAGTCTGTCCCTTCTCAGATCTCAACCTCCATGTTGGGAGATCCACTACTCTCTTCAAAGCTGTCAGACAGAGTCGTTTGCGTCTGCAGAGGTGTCTGCTGCGTTTGTTTAGTTTACTGTGCCCTGTCCCCAGAGGTGGAGTCTACAGAGACAGGCAGGTTTCCTTGAGCTGCTGTGAGCTCCACCCAGTTCGAGCTTCCCAGCAGCTTTGTTTACCTACTTAAGCCTCAGCAATGGCGGGCGCCCCTCCCCCAGCCTCGCTGCTGCCTTGCCGGTAGATCACAGACTGCTGCGCTAGCAATGAGGGAGGCTCCGTGGGTGTGGGACCCTCCCGGCCAGGTGTGGGATATGATCTCCTGGTGTGCCTGTTTGCTTAAAGCGCAGTATTGGGGTGGGAGTTACCCGATTTTCCAGGTGTTGTGTGTCTCAGTTCCCCTGGCTAGGAAAAGGGACTCCCTTCCCCCTTGCGCTTCCCAGGTGAGGCAATGCCTCGCCCTGCTTCAGCTCTCGCTGGTCGGGCTGCAGCAGCTGACCAGCACCGATCGTCCGGCACTCCCCAGTGAGATGAACCCAGTACCTCAGTTGAAAATGCAGAAATCACCGGTCTTCTGTGTCGCTTGCGCTGGGAGTTGGAGACTGGAGCTGCTCCTATTCGGCCATCTTGCTCCGCCCCCCCTCTTTTCTTCTTTTATGATGTAGGTACTTATAGCTGGAAATTTCTCTGTTAGTACTGCTTTTGCTGTATCCCATAACTTTTGGTATGTTGTATTTCCATTATCATTTGTTTCAATAAAGTTTTCAGTTTGCTTCTTAATTTCTGCACTGACCCATTGGTCATTCAGGAACACATTGTTTAATTTCCAAGTGTTTGTATGATTTCCAGAATTGTTCTTATTGATTTCTAGTTTAACTGTACTATCAGAGAAGATGCTTGATATTATTTCAGTTTTTTTGAGTGTTTTAAGATTTGTGACCTACCATATGTGCAGTGCTTAAGTGATCCATGTACTGAGGGAAAGAATGTGTGTTCTGCAGCCTTTGGATGAAATGTTCTATAAATATCTGTTAGGTCCATTTGTTCTGTAGTGCGAATTAAGTCTGATGTTTCTTTGTTGAGTTTCTGTCTGGGAGTTGGATTCAGTGCTGAAAGTGGGGTGTTAAAGTCTCCAGCTATTATATTAAGATCTAGCTCTCTCTTTAGCCCTAATAATATTTGCTTTATATATCTGGGTGTGTTGGGTGCATATATACATATGATTGTTACATTCTGTTGCTGGATTGACTCTTTTCTCAGTATATAATCACATACTTTGTCTCACAATTTTTGTCTTGAAATCTGTTTTGTCGGTATTTATATAATTACTCCTGCTCTTTTGGTTTCCATTGGCATGTAATATCTTTTTCATCCCCTTATTTTCAGTCTATGCATACCTTTGTATGTGAAGTGTGTTTCTTGTGGGCAACAGATCAGTGGATCTTGTTTTTTCATCCATTCAGCCACTCTCTATCTTTCGATTGGAGAGTTTGGTCTGTTTATAGTCAATGCTATTATTGATAAGTAATATCAATACTTATTGATTTTAAGTATTGTCATTTTGTGTCATTTTGATATATATTTTCTGGTTGTTTTGTGGTCTTTCTTTACTTGCTGTCTTCCTTTTAGTGAAGGTCGTTTTCTCTTGTGCCATGATTTAATTTCTTGCTTTTTGTGTTTTGTGTATCTGTTGTGTGTTTTTGATTTGAGTTTACTGTGAGGCTTGCAAATACTATCTTATAACCCATTATTTTAAACTCATGACAACACTGATTGTATAAGCAGACAAACACACAAAAAGTGTTTAAAGTGTAATTAAAACTCTACACTTTAACTTCATCCCTCTGCTTTTTAACTTTTTTGTTTCTCATGTCTTACTGAACTATGTCTTGAAAAGTTGTAGTTATTTTTTATTGGTGTATTTCATCAGTCTTTCTACTTAAGAGCAGTTTACACACTACAATAACACTCTTATAAGAGACATCATTAGGTTATTTATTTGAAGTTATAAAATAAGAGTGTAATTGTGGTGTGTAAACTACTCAAATAGAAGGAGTTGTACTCTTCTGTGTTTTTCTATGTACTTACTATTACCAGCGAGTTGTACCTTCCGATGGTTTCTTCTTGGTCATTAAATACTCTTTCAGATTGAACAACTCCCTTTAGCATTTCTTATAGGGTAGATCCAGTGTTGATGAGCTCTTAGGTTTTTTTTTTTGTCTGTGAAGGTCTTTATTTCTCCTTCATGCTTGAAGGATATTTTCACTGGATATACTGTTCTAGGGTAAATGCTTTTGTTTGTTTGTTTGTTTTGTCAGCACTTTCCATATATTGTTGAAATATGGCCTGTAAGGTTTTTACTGAAAAGTCTGCTACTGGACATATTGGAGCTCTATTGTATGTTATTTGTTCCTTTTTTTTCTGTTGCCATTTTTTGGATCTTTCTTTATCCTTGACCTTTGAGAGTCTATAGATGCCATAAGGTAGTCTTCTTTTTTTATTTTTTATTTTTGACGGGAGTCTTGCTCTGTTGCCCACACTGGAGTACAGTGGCACAATCTTGGCTCACTGCAAGCTCTCCCTCCTGGGTTCATGCCATTCTCTTGCCTCAGCCTCCCGAGTAGCTGGGACTACAGGCGCCTGCCACCATGCCCAGCTAAATTTTTGTATTTTTAGTAGACATGGAGTTTCACCGTGTTAGCCAGGATGGTCTTGATCTCCTGATCTCATGATCCACCCCCCTCGGCCTCCCAAAGTGCTGGGATTACAGGCGTGAGCCACTGTGCCCAGCCGCCATAAGGTAGTCTTCTTTAGATTAAATCTGCTTGGCGTTCTGTAACCTTCTCATACTTGAATGCTGATATCTTTCTCTAGGTTTGGGAAGTTCTCTCTTATCCCTTTGAATGAACTTTCTACTCCGGTCTCTTTCTCTACTTCCTCTTTAAGGCCAATACCTCTTAGATTTGCCCTTTTGATGCTATTTTTTAGGCTTGGTTCACTGTTCCTTATTCTTTTTTCTTTTGTTTACTTCTCTGACTATATTTTCAAGTAACCTGTCTTCAAGCTCACTAATTCTTTCTTCTGCTTGATCAGTTCTCCTTTAAGAGACTCTGATGTATTCTTCAGTTTATTGGTTGCATTTTTCAACTTTAGAATTGCTGCTTGATTTTTAAAAATTTAAATCTCTTTGTTTAAAATGTGACAGAATTCTGAGGTCTTTCTCTGTGTTATTTTCAATTTGTTTGACTTTCCTCAACATAGCTATTTTTAATTCCTGCCTGAAAGATCACATATCTATCTCTCTTTTTCCAGGATTGGTCCCTGCCTTACTTAGTTTGTTTGGTGGGGTCATGTTTTCCTGGATGATCTTGATTTGATGCTTGTAGATGTTCATTGGTGTCTGGACATCGAAGAGGTAGGTATTTATTGTAGTCTTCGCAGTCTGGGCTTGTTTGTACCTGTCCTTCTTGAGAAGTCTTTCCAGTTATTTGAAGGGACTTGGACCCCATGCCCAATAATGCTGTGGTTTTTGCAGACTCAGAGATACTGTCTTGGTGGTCTTGGATAAAATCTGGAAGAATTATTTGGATTACTAGGTAGAGACTCTTGTTCTTTTCCCTTAACTTTCTTCCGAACAAATGGAGTCTCTCTCTGTGCTGAGTCGTCTGGAACTAGGGATGTGTTGTTGCAAGCACCCCTGTTGCCACCACCACTGAAACTAAGCTGGGTTAGACCTGAAGCCAGCAGAGCACTGGGTCTCATCCAAGGCCTGCTGTCACCACCACCTGGCTGCCACCTATGTTCACTGAAGGCCCTAAGGCTCTACCATTAGCAGTTGGCAAAGCCAGCCAGGTTTGTGTCCTTTCCTTCAGAGTGTCTCATTCCCCAAACCCCAGGCCAGTCCAGAAATGCTGTCTGGAAGCCAGGGATTGGCGTCAAAATTCTTAGCAATTTGCCTGATATTCTGTTCTGTTGTGCCTAAGCTGGCACTGAAACCACAACACAAAGTTCTTCCCACTTTTTCCCTTGTCCACAGGCAGAGGAGAATCTGCCTCTGTGTTTACCACTACCACAGGACCACAGTGGGTTCTGCCAGGCCAGTGCCTGGCAGTCATCTTCAGGTGTTTGTGAATCACTAACATAATCCATATTATAGTTAAATATTTATCTGGAGTTTACCGTGGACTAGGTATTTTACATCATAGTAAGCAAAGTTTCCCAAATATAAATTCTTTTTATTTCTCATTCATGACTTTTGCCCTGTTCTCATACTACCTATTCATTGTAACTTTTAAACTTGAAATTCTCTTTCAAAATAAACGAATTTATACTTTCACCATAAATGGAAATCTAGTACCATTTATATGAATAGAAGGTATTATGAAAGAATACAATAAAAACAATTTTATAAGGCTGGGCACAGTGGCTCACTCCTGTAATGTCAGCACTTTTGGGGGCCTAGGTGGGAGGATCACTTGAGCCCAGGAGTTCAAGATCAGTCTGGACAGTATAGGGAGACCCCCATCTCTATAAAAAATACAAATAAAAAAATTAGCTGGCTATGGTGGTGCATGCCTGTGGTCTCAGCTAATCTGGTGACTGTATACTATTTAAATTTTGATGAACTACAGAGTAGTTTGAGTCTAGGAGGTTGAGGCTGCAATGAGCCATGATTGCACTATGGCAACCCAGCCTGGGTGACAGGGTGAAACCCTTTCTCAAAAAAAAAGTTATGAAAAATATAGTTTCCTGCCAAACTCTTATTCCTTTGTTAAAAAGGACAATTAGCCCTTTTTATGCAAGGTGCTTAGAAATAAACTAGCACCTCATTCAGATATTCTCCTTACCTAAATAAAAAAGATTGAAGAGTAGTTGAAAAAAGATTTTTTTCATGTGTGATTATTTACTTCGGTATTTGTATGTCATCTAAAATGGTGGTATAGGACCTGCATTAAAGTGTTCCACCTGTATTAGTTTGTTAGGCAATTTATTTAATCAGAAAAAATATAGTAAATTTACAATTTAAAAATATTTTGGAATTTACATCTGCCACAAACTGAGACAATTTCTTCATTCAAATTTCTTACTGATGAGCAGGGACCAATTGGTTAGAATCAGAGAGGTTTCTTACCTTTAAGTTACAATTGCTTTCCTTTGAGTTGCTGTCACAAATCTACTGTCCCCCAAGTGGTTTACCTTATTTCAACCATAAATCATACATAAATTTACCAATGAAAATTTGGATATTATTGTAGATATACTGCAGAATTTGCTATGATTTAAATTTTTAAGAGCTTTGAGGTGCATAAACATACATCTAAGTGTACATTGATTTTTAGTAAATTTATAGTGTTGTGCATCCATCATCACAATCTAGTTTTAGAACACATATATATCAACCTTAAAAAGTACTATGCCCATTTGTCATCAACCTCTTCTCCCACTCCAGCCTCAGAAAACCTTGGCCTACTTTTGTCCATTTGGATTTAGCTTCCTGAAATTTTCGTATCAATGAAATCATATGGTATATAGTCATTTGTGTTTGGTTTTCATTTAGCATAATGTTTTTAGGTGCATCCAGGTCATAATATTTCTTTTTTCAAAATATGTGTAAATTAAGGGGTGCGAGTGCAGTTTTTTTACATGGATATATTGCACAGTGGTGAAGTCTGGGCTTTTAGTGTAATCATCAGCTAAAGAATGTGCATTGTACACATAAGTAACTTCTTATCCTTTATCCCCTTCTCATCCTTCTGAGTCTAACATCTATTATTTCACACTCTATGTCTGTGTGGTAGTATTCCTTTTTGTTGCCGAATATTTTTCCATTAGTTGGGTGTGCCACATTTTTATCTCCATTCACCAGTTGAGAGTATTTGAGTTACTATGAATAATACTCTCATTTTGAATCATTGTAATACTGCTGTAAACATTCGTATACATGTCTTTGTGTGAATAAATGTTGTTCTTCTAGAGAGATACCTAGGAGTGCAACTACTAAATCATATGGCAAGTTTAACTTTTTAGTAAAGTGCAAAACTTTGTTCCAAAGTGGCTGTAGCATTTTACAATCCTGCCAATAATGTATGAAAGTTTCTGTTTCTCCACATCCATTCTAGAGGGTTTGTAGTGGTGTCATATTTGTGGCTTTAATTTGGTATTTTTTTAATGACCAAAATGTTTGGCATGGTTTCATGTGCTTATTAGCTATTTATCTTGTTCCATTTATGTATCTTATTAGCCATTTCACTATACCTATGTAGTTAATTATCTATTCAAATCCTTTGTCCATTTAAAAAACAAACAAACAAAAAGTAGTGATCTGATCTTGGCTCACTGCAGCCTCAAACTCTTGGGCTCAAGTGATCCTTCCACCCCAGCCTCCCTAGTAGCTGGGACTACAGGTGCACAACACCATGCCTCACTTATTTAAAAATTTTGTAGAGACAGGGTCTCCATAAGTTGCCCAGGCTGGTCTTAAACTCCCATCCTCGGACTGTCCTTCCAAAGTGTTAGGGTTACAAGTGTGAGCCACGATGCCCAGACCATTTTTGTTTAAGTGGAATATTTCTCTTATTATTGAGTTGTAAGAGTTCTTTATATATCCTTGATACAAATTATTTAGCAGATATATAATTTGCAAAGTTCTGCAGTGTTAAGTACGTTCACGTTGTCATGTAACCATTACCACCATCAGTATCCAGCACTTTCATTTTCATTTTCTCAAACTGAAACTTCATGCACCATAAACGGTAATTCCTAGTTTTCTCATGCCATCAGTCCCTGGAAACTACTATTGTATTTTCTGTCTTTATGAATTTGACTAGTCTAGGTACCTCAGACAAGTGGAACCACACAGTATTTGTCTTTTTGTGATTGACTTATTGCACTCAGCATGCCTTAAGTTTTATCCATGCTGTAGCATGTACCAAAATTTCCTTCCTTCTAAGGCAGAATGATATTCCATTGTATATGTACATACTGTATTTTGTTTTATTCATTCGTCTGTTGATGGACACATGGGCCGCTTTTACCTCTTGGATATTGTGAATAATGCTGCTGTGAACTTGGGTAGACAAATATCCAGATCCCTGCTTTACTTCTTTTGGGTACATACCCAGAAGTGGACTTGCTGTTTCATTTCGTTATTCTATGTTTTCTTGTTTTGTTTGTTTGTTTTTGGAGAAATTTTCCTTTTTTTTTTTTTTTTTTTAAGAAATTGCCATATACTGTGTTTCCACAGTGCTACATCATTTTACATTCTTACCAGCGATACAGTGGTTCCAATTTCTTCACATCCTTGCCAGTACTTGTTTTCTTTTGTTTTGATGATTGCCATTCCCTTGGGTCCAAAGTGGTATCTCATGGTTTTGGTTTGCATCTCCCCAGTGATTATTAATGTCGCGCTTCTTTTATGTACTTGTAAGTCATCTATATGCCTTCTTGGAAGGACTGTCTATTGAAGTTCTTTGCCCATTGTTTTTCTTAGGTTATTTTTTGTTGAGTTGTAATGCTTCATGTATTCTGGGTATAATCCTTTATCAGATATGTGGTTTTTAATACAGTTATGCTCCACGTAATGGCGTTTTGAGATGTTTCTGTCAACAGACTGCATTATATATGATGGTGGCCCTATAAAATTCTAATGGAGCTGAAAATTTTTTCTTGCCTAGTGACAATATAAATTTTATATAGTGCAATGCATTACTTTTTCTATGTTTAGTTGTATTTAGATATAGAAATATTTACCATTGTGGTACAGTTGCTTATGTATTCAGTACAGTAATATGCTATATAGGCTTGTATCCTAGGAGCAATAGGGTATACCATATAGCCAAGGTGTGTAGTAGACCGTAACATCTAGGTTTGTGTAAGTACACACTGTGATGTTCACATGATGACAGAATTGCCTAGTGATGCATTTCTTGGAACTTATCCACTTTTGTTAAAGTGACACATGACTGTATTTTCTTCTATTTCAAGGGTTACATTTTTACTCTCTTGGTAGTGGCCATTGATGCACAACATTTTCAATTTTGATGAAGTCTGTCTTACCTATGTTTTTGGTTGCCTGTGCTTTCAGTATCATATCCAAGAAATTGTTTTCAAATCCAAAGTCATGAAGTTTTTGCCTTGTGCTTTCTTCTAAGAGTTTTATAGGGTGAGGTCTTCTGTTTAGAGTTGTGATCATTTTGAGATAATTTTTGTATATGGTATAAGATAAGGGTCCAACTTTATTTTTTTACATGTGGATATCCAGTTTTCCCAAAGCTGTTTGTTGAAAAGACTTTCTTTCCTTTTCCCCCATAAATGGTCTAGGTAGCCTTGTGGAAAATAATTTGACTATTTATGCAGGAATGTATTTCTGGACTCTGTGTTTTATTCTGTTGGTCTATATGTGTATATCTTTATGCCAGTACGACAGTATTTTGAGTGCCGTAGCCTACTAGGAAGTTTTGCTGTCAGGAAATATGAGACGTCCAACTTTGTTATTTTCAAGTTTGTTTTGTCTATTCGAGGTCTCTTGGGAATCCATGTGAATTTTAGGATGGATTTTTCTGTTTCTGCTAAAAATGCTGTTAGGATATTAAAAGGACTTACATTGACTGTGTAGATCGCTTTGGGTAGTATTGACATCTTAACAGTATTAAATTTTCTAATCCATGAGCAGAGGATTCCTTTTCATTTATTTGTGTCTAATTTCTTTCAGTGGTATTTTGCAGTTTTCACTATAGAAGTCTTTTGCCTACTTGATTACGTTTAGTCCTAAGTACTTTATTATTTTTGATGTTATGGTTTGCTGATTTTTCTGTGTTGATTTTGTACTCTGCAGTTTTCCTGAATTCATTCATTCTAATAGGTTTTTTGTTGTTGTTGTGGAATCTTTAGAGTCTTTACTCTAAAGATAAGATACTCTATAAGATCATGTCTGTCATCTTCAAACATATAATTTTACTAACTCATTTCCAAGTTAGATTTATTTTATTTCATTTCCTTGCTGATTGCTCTGGCTAGGGCTTTCAGTATTATGTTGAATGGAAGTGGTAAGAATGGGCATCTTTGTCTTAATTCTGACCTTAGAGGAAAAGCTTTCCATCTTTTCACCATCGAGTTTGATGCTGGTTACAAGTTTTTTTGTTTGTTTTTGTTTTTTGTTTGTTTTTGTTGTTGTCGTTGTTGGTTTTTTCTTGCTCTGTTGCCCAGGCTGGAGTGCAATGGTGTGATCTCCGCTTACTGCAAACTCTACCTCCTGGGTTCAAGCAATTCTTCTGCCTCAGCCTCCCAAGTAGCTGGGATTACAGGTGCCTGCCACCATGCCTGGCTAATTTTTTGTATTTTTAGTAGAGACAGGGTTTCACCATGTTGTCCAGGCTGGTCTTGAACTCCTGACCTCAGGTGATCCACCTGCCTCGGCTTCCCAAAGTGCTGGGATTACAGCTGTTAGCCATCACGCCTAGCCAGCTATAGGTTTTTTATCTATCGCCTTTTTATTATTTTGAGATAGTTTACTTCTATTCATAGTTTTTCGAGTATTTTTAGCATAAAAGGATATTGAGTTTTGTCAGATGTTTTTTTCTGAGTCAGTTGAAATGATTATCTGTTGGTGGACACTTAGGTTGATTCCATATCTTTGCTAATGTTAACAGTGTGGCTATAAACATGGAGGTGCAAATAACCCTTTCATGTACTTATTTTGTTTCTTTTGCATAAATACTTAACAGTGGGATTGCTGGATCATATGGTAATTCTATTTTTACTTTTTGAGAAATCTTCATACTGTTTTTTATAATGGCTGTACTAATTTATATTCCCATCACAGCGAGTTCCCTTTTCTCTGCATTCTCATCAGCATCTGTTATTTGTCTTTTTAATAATTGCTATTCTAACTGGGTTAAGATGGTATCTTGTGGTTTTGATTTTCATTTTCCTGATGATTAGTGATGTTGAGCCTTCTTTGATATACCTGTTGGCCATCCATATGTCTTTTGAAAAAATGTTTATGTCTTTTGCCCACTTTTTAATGGGAATGTTTTGTTTAACCGTTGAGTTGTTTGAGCTACTTGTATATTCTGGTTTTTAGTTTCTTGTCAGATGAATAGTTTGCAAATATTGTCTACCATTCAAAAGGAAGGTTATTTCTTTACTCTGTTGGAATGTTTCTTTTGCTATGCAGAAATTTTTTTAGTTTAATTTAGTCCCATTTGTTATTTTTGTTTTTTTCGTATCTAGAATGTTTCTCCTATGTTTTCTTCTAGTAGTTTTATACTTTTGTTTCTTTCATTCAGGCCTTAAATCCATTTTGAGTTGATTTTTATATATGGGGAGAGGTAGTCATCTAGTTTCATCCTTTTGCAAATGGATGTTGAGTTTTTCCAGCACCATTTATTGAAGGAAGGTGTTCGTTCCCTAATGTATATTCTTTGCAACTTTGTTGAAAAGTCATTGGCTGTAAATTTGTGAATATATTTCTGAGTTGTCTGTTTTGTTGAGAATATTGGTCCATGTGTCTGTTTTTATATCAGTACCATATTGTTTGGTTTATATAACATAGCCTTGATATGTTTTGAAGTCAGATAGATGCCTCCAGCTTTATTCTTTTCGATCAGGATTGCTTTGGCTTTTCGGGCTCTCTTGGTTCCATGAGAATATTATAATTGTTTTTTCTATTTCTTTGAAAAATGAAGTTGATATTTTGATAGGTATTGCGTTGAATCTGTAGATCACTTTGACCAGCTTGATCATTGTAACGTAATTCCTCAGATCCATGAGTATGGACTGTTTGTTTCCTCTTCAGTTTTTTTCATCACTGTTTTGTAGTTTTCCTTATAGAGGTCTTCTACCTTATTGGTTAAATTTTTTCTAGTTTAATTTTGTAGCTACTATAAATAGGATTGCCGTCTTGATTTCTTTTTCAGCTAGTTCATTATTGATGTATAGAAATGGTACTCATTTTTGTATGTTGATTTTGTGTCCTTCAGCTTTACTGAGTTTACGTATAAGATCTAAGAGGTTTTTTGTGTTTTTTTGTTTTTGTTTTTGTTTTTTCTTTTTTTTTTTTTTTGAGACAGAGTCTTACTCTGTTGCCCAGGCTGGAGTGCAGTGGCGCAATCTTGGCTCACTGCAACCTCCACCTCCTGGGTTCAAGTGATTCTCCTGCCTCAGCCTTCCGAGTAGCTGGGACTACGGCCACCTGGCACCATGCCTGGCTAATTTTTGTATTTTTAGTAAAGACGGGGTTTCACCACATTGGCCAGGCTGGTCTCAAATTCCTGACCTCGTGATACATCTGCTTAGCCTCCCAAAGTGCTGGAATTACAGGCGTGAGCCACTATGCCCGGCAGATCTAAGAGTTTTTTGGTGGAGTTTTTAGCTTTTGCTAAATATAAGATCATGCCATCTGCAAAGAGGGACAATTTGACTGAATTTTTCCAGCTGGGATGCCTTTTATTTCCTTTTCTTACCTGATTGCTCTGGCTAGGACTTCCAATACTATGTTGAATAGGGCTGGCGAAAGTGGCGTCTTTGTCTTTTTCAGTTCTTAGTGGAAAGGCTTTCAGCTTTTTCACATTCAGTGTGATGTTAGCTGTGGATTTGTCATGTATGGCCTGTATCACATTGAGGTATGTTCCTTCTATACCTGGTTTGTTGAGTTTTTATCATGAAATGATGTTGAATTTTATTAAATGCTTTTTCTGTATTTATTGATAATGTTTTTTGTCCTTGACTCTGTTGATGTGATGTATCTCATTTATTGATTTGTATATGTTGAACCATGTATTAGTGCATTTTTTACACTGCTATAAAGAATATTCAAGACTGGGTAATTTATAAAGGAAAGAGGTTTAACCGATTCACAGTTCTGCATGGCTGGGGAGGCCTCAGGAAACTTAAAATTATGGTGGGAGGCAAAGGGAAAGCAAGAGCATTCTTCACATGGCAGCAGGAGAGAGAGGGAGCAGGGGAAACTGCCACTTACGAAACCATCAGATTGTGTGAGAACTCACTATCATGAGAACAATGTGGGGGGAAAACCATCCCTATGATCCAATCACCTCCCTCCCTCAACATGTGGGGATTATAGGTTCTTCCGTCTACACGTGTGGATTACAATTTGAGACAAGATTTAGATGGGGGACACGGAGCCAAACCATATTAAACCATCCTTGCATCCCTGGGATAAATCTTACTTATCATGGTATATTATCTTTTTGATGTGTGGTTGGATGTGGTTTTCTAGTATTTTGTTGAGGATTTTTGCATTTACCTGCATCAGGGATATTGGCCTGTGGCTTTCTTTTTTATGTTGCATTCTTGTCTGGCTTTGGTATAAGAATAGTGCAGGTATTGTAGAATGAGTTGGGGAGAATTCCCTTCTCTTCAATTTTATGGAAAAGTGTGAGGAGAATTTGTGTTGTAAGTTTGGTAGAATTTGACTTTAAAGTCATCTGGTCCTGGGCTTCTCTTTTTCGGGAGAGTTTTTATTACTGATTCAATCTCATTACTTGTTTTTGGTCTATTTGGGTTTTCTGTCTTCATGATCTAATCTTGGTAGGTTGTTATATGTTCAGGAATTTGCCCTTTTTCTCTAGGTTTTCTAGTTTTTTAGTGAATAGTTTATAATAGTCTCTGATCTTTTGTATTTCTGTAGTATCAGTTGCAATGTCTTTTTCATTTCCGATTTTTTTTTTTGGATCTTCTCTTTTTTTTTCTTACTTAGCAGTTTATCAATTTTTAAAATCTTTTCAAGATACCAACTTTTCATTTTGTTGATCTTTTGTATTTTTTTTAGTGTCTTTCATTTTGTTCTGCTTTGTATAAATATATATGTATGTATATGCATACTTTATAGCAGAAATATATATATATTTTAATAGTAAAGGAGGCCACGTCCCAGGGCTACACTCCTGCTCCAGCCCGACCCCCTGATCTTTATTATTTCCTCCTTTCTGCTAATTTTGGATTTGGTTTATTCTTGCTTTTCTAGTTCCTTGAGGTCCATTGTTAGATTTTTTGTTTGAAATCTTTCCACTCTTTGGATGCAGATGTTTATTGCTATAAACATCTCTCTTAACCCTGCTTTTGCTGTGTCTCATAGGTTTTGGCATGTTGTGTTTCCATTTTCATTTGTTTCAAGAATTTTTTAAAATTTCCTTCTTAATTTATTCATTGGCCCAATGGACATTCAGGAGTATTCTATGTAATTCCCATTTATTTAGACAGTTTTCTAAGTTCCTCTTGGTATTGATTTCTAGTTTGAGGATTCTACTGTGGTCTAAGAAGATATTTGATATAGTTTTGAGTTTATTTTTTTTTTTTTTTCTTTTTTGAGATAGGGTCTATCTCTGTTTGCCAGGCTGGAGTGAAGTGGCACAATCATAGCTCATTGCAGCCTTTACCTCCCTCGCTCAAGTGATCCTCCCACTTCAGCCTCCCAGAGTTTTAAAATTTTTTGAGAGTTGTTTCATGGCCTATCATATGGTCTGCACTGGAGAATGTTTCATGTGCTGACAAGAATGTATTTCCATAGCTGTTAGATAAAATTTTTCTGTAAATGTCTGTTAGGTTCATTTCATCTAGAGTGCAGTTTAAATCCAGTGTTTGTTAATTTTTTTGTCTCAATGGTCTGTTGCTGATAGTGGGGTGCTGAAGTTCCCAACTATTATTTTATTTTATTATTATTAGATACAGGTCTCACTCTGTCACCCAGGCTAGAGTGCAGTGGTGTGATACCGGCTCACTGCAACCTCCACCTCCGGGGTTGAAGCGATTCTCATGCCTCAGCCACCTGACCCTAACCCTAACCCTAACCCTAACCCTAACCCTAACCCTAACCCTAACCCTAACTGGGATTACAGGTGTGTGCCACCACACCCAGCTAAGTTTTGTATTTTTAATAGAGACAGGGTTTCACCATGTTGGCCAGGCTGATCTCGTTGAACTCCTGGCCTCAAGTGATCTGCCTACCTCAGCCTCTCAAAATACTGGGATTACAGGCATGAGCCACCATGCCTTGCCCCAACTTTTATTGTATTGGAGTCTACTTCTTTTTTTAGGTCTAATAATATCTTTATATATTTGGGTGCTCTGGTGTTAGGTGCATATATATTTAGAATTGTTATATCCTCCTGCTGAATTCATCTCTTTATCATTATACAATGATTTTCTTTGTCTCTTTTTACTGCTTTTGACTTAAAAGTCTGCTTTATTTGATGTAGGTATTGCCACTTCTCACTTTTTGTTCTGTTTGCATGAAATTCCTTTTTCCATCTCTTTACTTTTAGTCTGTGTGCCTTTCAAGGTGAGTTTTTGTAGGTAGCATATAGTTTGGTCATGTTTTCAAATCCATTCATCCAGTCTGTATCTTTTAAGTGGAAAAGGTGATTATTGATATTATTGTGTGTGTGTGTGTGTGTATATATATATATGTATATATATATGTATATTTAAATATAGATAGATATGTGAGGTCATAATCCTGTCCTTTTATTAATTGTTTTCTGGTTGTTTTGTATATTCTTTGCTGTTTTCTTTCTCTTGCTAGCATTGTAAGTTGGTGATTTTCTGTAGTGGTAACATTTGAATCCCTTCTCTTCTCATTTACGTGTTTGCTCTACCAGAGAGTTTTATACTTTTGTGTTTTCATGATGGTAGACGTAGTCCTTTTGCTTCCAACACCCTTAAGCATTTTTTGTACGGCTGATGTAATTGTGATGAATGATCTCAGTTTTTGCTCTCTGGGAAAGACTTTCTCCTTCCTTTATGAAGGATAACTTTGCTGGGTGTAGTGTTCTTGACAGGCAAGTTTCTTTTGTTTTGGTTTGGTTTGGTTTTTTCCTCAGCTGCTCGAATATATCGTTTCATTCTCTCCTGTCCTGTGAGGTTTTTGCTGAGAAATTCACTGTTAGTTGATGGAGGTTTTCTTTAAGTGACTACATTCTTTTCTTTTGCTGTTTTTAGAATTCTGTCCTTATTTCAACAGTTTGATTATAATGTGCCATGAAGACCTTTTGAGTTGTATCTCTTTGAGGATATGTGAGCTTCCTGTTTCTGTATGGTTAAATCTCTTGCTACACGTGGGAAATTTTCAGCTATTATTTTGTTAAATAGTTCTTTTTCTGCTCCTTTGATCTTCTTTTTGCCGTCTGTAACAACAAAAATTCAAATAGATCACTTTATGGTGTCCCATATGTCATGTAGGCTTTGTTCATTCTTATTTATTCTTGTTTTGTTTTCTGAGTTATTTCAAAAATCTGAAATTCATTCTTCTGCTTGATATCATCCATTGTTGAAACACTGGAATGTATTTCTTATTCCATTTAGTGAATTCTTCTGTTCGAGGATTTCTGTTTGGTTTCTTTTTTATGATATCTATCTCTTTGGTGAATTTTTCATTCGTATCTTGAACTGTTTTTCTGATTTCTTTGTATTTTTGTGTTCTCTATCTCACTGAGTGTCTTCAGTATTATTTTGAATCCTGTTTCTGGCATTTCATAAATTTCTTTTTTATTAGAATCTGTTGCTGGAGAATTATTGTGTTCCTATGGAGATGTCATAATTTCTTGCTTTTTCGCGTTACTTGTATACTTACAAGTTGATGTCTGTACCTCTGGTGTAACAGTTACTTCTTCCAGTGTTTTAGATTGGCTTTCAGAGGGGGTAGACTTTTTCCTGAAGATCTATCCGTGGTGTTGGTTGGGTAGGGCACTTTGTCTTTGATTCTGGGTGTGTGCAGTAGTGTATTTTTCATATGACTGTTTTAGCCATCTATAGCATTAGTAGTGTCTGTGATTTCCTCAGTGATTTAGGGTGCAGTTGTTAGCAGAGGCTGAGGTGAAGTATTCCTGGGCAGTGGGATGCCAGGTAGGCCAGTCCTTGGGCACCAGTGGTGGTGGCAGCAGGCTGTGTGCCTGTCCTTCGGTCCCAGGGTACACAGGCATGGTGTTAACAGGTTTAATTGGGTTAATTCTTAGGCCTCCATGTGGCTTGCTCAGGTGCTGGTGGTTGCAGTGGATGACCAGGTGAGTGGGTAGGTCCTTTGGTCCCTGGGCAGTGTGTGTGGTATGGGCTATGGCAGTAGTTGTGGTGGTAGCATCATGCTGGGTGGGCTGACTCTCAGGCTTCCCTATAGCAGTGCATATGTGTGAGTGGCAGACAGGGTGGGGCAATCTCTATGCTCCAGTCTCTATGCTTGGGCACTTGGGGGTGTGTGGTGCCAGGCCAGGTGGGCCTGTCTTCAGACCCCCTGGTAGAGTGCTCAGGTAGCAGCAATAGGTAGAGAGAGGCTATCCTCAGTACATGTGCATGTCCACTATGGCCCTGCTGCTGGAGGGGATAGGGTTGTGTCGGTAGCCTCACACCAGAGGCTGGGGTGGGGCAGGTATGGTGTGCTTTGCTCCAAGCAGTGTCAGAAACATTGACACTGGCATGCTGGGAGATTCTGTCTCAGGACATGTTCAAGTGTGCTTCAGTCTTGCTGTTTGTGGAGGTGGGGTTGCTGTCAGTGGCAGCAACCCCAGCTGACAGGGTTTAGGCTCTCAGAAGTGTGGGCTTTGGCTCATTTTGCCCTTGTGATAGCCTCCCCAGTATGCCCTCCCCAGTGCATTGTACTTGCCTGTTTTCCACAGTGTAGGATTCTATATATGCTTTAATACCAGGGACTCTGCCACTCTGCTGGGTCCAAGTAGCATTGCATCACTGTAGCCCCCCAGGTAGATGCAGGGAATGTTAGTAGGGCTTTACTAATGTGGAAATGCAGGGACTCTTGTGCTCAAGGCCAGGATGCAGCCTGATAAGAGCTGGACTGAAAATGGCACAATGCTATAGCTGTTTAGGTCTCATGCAGGTGGTAGAGGACTCAGTGTGAGCTCTCTGGAGCAGTGTCATCACGTGGTCTTTAAGAAGTTCTCTGTGCTAGTCTCTGGACCCCCTCTCTGTAAGCTAGGGGTTGCAGGAGTCCATGGTGGGAATGTGGGCTGCTGGGTATCTCTCAGCTTTCCCCCACACTGGAGATCTGCTCTGTGCTCCAAGTTGATAAAGGCCAAGCAGACAACCTTGCTTCCCTCTCTTTCCTTGCTTTAGCTGTTCCCTGTCACTTCTCTGCTAAATTCCAGTGTTGTGTCTTAGATGTTCTGTTGAAAGTGTGACTACTCCCTATTTGGGTTTTTCTTTGCGAAGGAGGCAAGGGCTGATGTCTCTAGTCAGCCATCTTGAAGCCCTCCTCTATTTTTGCTTTTGTTGCCTGTGCTTTTCAGGTCTTATCCAAAAAATTCCTTGCTCAGACCAATATAAGGGAATCATTTCCTTTATGTTTTCTTCCAGTAGTTTCATAGTTTTGGGTCTTACATTTAAGTCTTTTAATCTTTTTTTTTTTTTTAATTGAGACAGTCTCACCCTGTCCTTCATTCTTAAGTGCAGTGGTGTCTCAGCTCACTTCAGCCTCCACCTCCTGGATTCAAGTGATTCTCCTGCCTCAGCCTCCCGAGTAGCTGAGATTACAGGTGTGTGCCACCATGCCCAGCTCTTTTTTTTTTTTTTTTTTTTTTTTAGTAGAGATGGGGTTTTGCCATGTTGGCCAGGTTGGTCTTGAACTCCTGATCTCAAGTGATCTGCCCACCTCAGCCTCCCAAAGTGCTGGGATTACAGGCGTGAGCCACTGCACCCAGCCTCTTTAATCTATTTTGAAATGAGTTTTGGGTATAGTAAGATAAGGGTCTAATTTCATTCTTTTGCAAGTAGCTATCCAGGTTTCTCAGCACCATTTATTAGATTATGCTTTCTCCAATGTGTGCTCTTGGCACTTGTTTTGAAAATCAGTTGGCTGTAAAAGCATGGATTTATTTCTGGCCTATTTTGTTCCATTGTTTTATTTGCTTTTATTGCCAGTACCATGGTATTTTGGTTAATATAACTTTGTAGTATATTTTGAAGTCAGGTAGTGTAATTCCACTAACTGTTATTTTTGCTCAAGATTGCTTTGGCCATTTGAAGTCCTCTGTGGTTCAGTATGAATTTTAGGCTTGTGTTTTCCACTGCTGTGAGGCATATCATTGGTATTTTGGTAGGGATTGCATTGGATCTGTAGATCACTTTGGGTCATATGGACAATTTAACAGTATTAATTTTTCCAATCTATAAACATGGGCTATCTTTCTATGTATTTGTGTTTTCTTCATTTCATTACTGTTTTATAGTTTTCATTGTAGGGATCTTTTACTTCTTTAAGTAAATTTTTTATTCCTTGGTATTTTTATAGCTATTAATAAATGGGATTGTTTTGATTTCTTTTTTCAGCTAATGCACTATTAGTGTATAGAGACATTACTGGTTTTTGTATGTTGATTTTGTATTCTACAACTTCACTGAATTATTTTGTTCTACCACTTTTTTGGTGGTATCTTTAGGGTTTCTATATGTAAGATTGTATTACCTGCAAATAGGGCTAATTTGACTTCTCCTGTCCAATTAATTTGGATACTTTTTATTCTTTTTTTGTTTTTTCTTGCCTAATTGCTCTGGCCAGGATTTCCAGTACTGTGTTGAATAAAAGTGGTGAAAAATGGTATCCTTGTCTTATTCTAGATTAGAAAGAAAGATTTCAGCTTTTCCTTTTTCAGTAGTGTTAGCTGTGGGTTTGTCATATATGGCTTTTATTGTGTTGAGTTACATTCTTTCTGTTCTTAATTTGTTGAGAGTTGTTGTCAATAGATGTTGAGTTTTGTGAAATGTTTTTTCTGCCTCTACTGAAATGATCATGGGGTTTTGCCTTTTATTCTGTTAATGTGATATATCACATTTATTGATTTGTCTGTGTTGAACCATCATTGCGTTCCTGGGATCAGTCCTACTTGATCATGGTAAATTGTTGAATTTGGTTTGCTAGTATTTTGTTGAGGACTTTTGCATCTATGTTCATCAGGTATTTATTTTTGTGAATGTTGACGTCCAGTTGTTTGAATACTATTCGTTGCAAAGACTGTCTTTTCTCTGTTGTACTTCCTTTCCTCCTTTGTAAAAGATCAGTTGGCATATATTTGTGTGTGTCTATTTCTGGGCTCTCTATTCTGTTCTATTGATTGATTTGTTTATTATTTTGTTAATACCACACTTTCTTGACTACTTTAGCTTTATAGTAAGTCTTGAAGTCAGGTAGTGCTGGTCTTCCAACATTGTCTTTTCCACTATTAAGTTGCTAGTCTTGGTCTTTTGCCTCTCTATATCAACTTCAGAGCGAGTTTGTTGATATCCAGAAAATAAATTTCTGGGAATTTGATTGAGATTGTATTAAATCTGTATATCAAGTTGAGAAGAACTGACATATTAACAATATTGAGTCTTTGTATTCATTAACATGGAATATGTCTCCATTTATTTTTTCTTTTCTTTTCTTTTTCTTTCTTTTTTTTTTTTTTTTTTTTTTTTTTTTGAGACAGTTTCACTATGTCACCCAGGCTGGTGGTGCAGTCTCGGCTCACTGCAACCTCCATCTCCTGGGTTCAAGTGATTCTCCTGCCTCAGCCTCCTGAGTAGCTGGGACTACAGGTGCACACCACCATGCCTGGCTAATTTTTGTATTTTTAGTAGAGATGGGGTTTCACTATGTTGTCCAGGTTGGTCTTGAACTTTTGACCTCGTGATCTTCCTGCCTCAGCCTCCCAAAGTGTTGGGATTACAGGCATGAGCAACGGTTTCACCATGTTGGCAGGCTGGTCTCAAACTCCTGGCCTCAGGCGATTCATCTGCCTCGACCTCCCAAAGTGTTGGTATTACAGGCATGAGCCACCGTGCCCAGCCTTGTTTTTGTTTTTGAGATGGAGTCTCTGTTGCCTAGACGGGAGTGTAGTAGTGCAGTCTCAGCTCACTGCAACCTGTACCTCCTGGGTTCAAGCAGTTCTTCTGCCTCAGTCTCCTGAGTAGCTGGGACCACAGGTGTGTGCCACCACACCTGGCTAATTTTTGTATTTTTAGTAGAAATGGGTTTCACCATGTTGGCCAGGCTGGTCTTGAACTCCTGACTTTAAGTGATCTGCCCGCCTTGGCCTTTCAAAGTGTAGGGATTACAGGCATGAGCCACTGCGCCTGGCCTGCAAATGTTTTGTAATGACAAATTCTACTTTTTTATTGCTGGTATATAGAAAATTTATTGACTTTTGTGTATTAATCTTGGATCCTTAACCTTGCTATAGTTGCTTATTCTGGGAGGATTTTGGGGTCAATTCTTTCAAATTTTCTGCAAAGATGATCATGTTATCTATGAGTAAAGACAGTTTTATTTATTCCTTCCCATTCTCTTTACCTTTTATTTCTTTTTGTGGTCTTATCGAATTAGCTGGAACTTCCACTATTCTGTTGAAAAGCTGCTGTGAGTGGAGACATCCTTGCCTTTTTCCTGGTCTCAGCAGGAAAGCTTTGAAGCTGTAGGTTTCTCATAGATGTTCTTTATCACATTGAAAAAATTTCTTTCCATTCCTGAGAGTTTTTTTTTTTTAATCATGAATGAGTGTTGTTCTGTAGTTTGCTCAGTGTTTTTTGTTCATTTGTTTTGTTTTATGGAGGCGGAGTCTCACCCTTTGCCCAGGCTGGAGTGCAGTGGCGCAATCGCAGCTCACTGCAACCTCCACCTCCCAGGTTCAAGCGATTCTCCTCCCTCTGCCTCCCAAATAGCTGGGATTATAGGTGCCTGCCACCACACCCAGCTAGTTTTTGTATTTTTAGTAGAGATGGGGTTTTACCATGTTGGCCAGGCTGGTCTCGAACTCCTGACCTCAGGTGATCCACCAGCCTCATCCTCCCAAAGTGCTGGGATTACAGGCATGAGCCACAGCACCCGGCCTTGCTCAGCATTTTTATCTTGGTTGTTAGATTTATTAAGTGCTTTTTCTGCATTTGTTGAAATAATCACATGATTTTTCTCTAGCCTGTTGATGTGATGGATTATATTAATTGAGTTTTGAATGTTGAACCAGCCTTGCGTACCTGGGGTATATCGTATTTGGTTATGGTGTTTAATTTTTTTAATACATTGTTGGATTTGATTTGCTAATATTTTGTTGAGAGGTTTTATATCGATGTTCATAAGAGATGTTGATCTGTAGTTTTCTTTTTCTTTTTTTTTTTTTTTTTTTTTTTGAGATGGAGTCTCACTTTGTCACCTAGGCTGGAGTGCAGTGGCGCGATCTCGGCTCACTGCAAGCTCTGCCTCCCAGGTTCACGCCATTCTCCTGCCTCAGCCTCCTGAGTAGCTGGGACTACAGGCACCCGCTACCATGCCCGGCTAATTTTTTTGTATTTTTAGTAGAGACAGAGTTTCTCTGTGTTAGCCAGGATGGTCTCGATCTCCTGGTCTCGTGATCTGCCCACCTTAGCCTCCCAAAGTGCTGGGATTATAGGCGGGAGCCACAACGCCCAGCCTGTAGTTTTCTTTTCATGTAATACCCTTGTATGATTTTGGTATTAAGGGAATGCCGAACTCAAAATTAGGAAGTACTCCTTCTGCTTTTATCTTGTGGAAGGTTTTGTAAAGAATTGGTGTAATTTGTCCCTTCAATGTTTGGTAGACTTCACCTATGAACACATTTAGTCCTGGTTCTTTCTGTTTTGGATGATTATTAATTATTATTTCGGTTTCTTTAATATGTACAGGCCTAGGTTTAGGTCTTTGTTTTGGTTGATATGCTTGGAATGTTGAAAGCCGATAGTTTAATATCAATATTGTATTTTATTTTACTCCAAAAATACTTTGAATACTCTATATGTTATCTTAAATTTTATTTGTGTGTATTTTTATGAGATATTGATAAAAAATACAACTGTTTTCTTCCAGCCGAGTGTGTTAATTGTAACCTACAAGGAGCCTGCAAAATCATCTACTCAGTTTGGATCTTACAAGCAAGCTGAATGGAGGCCAGATAGTACCATGATAGCTGTATCAGTAAGTAGATGTTTCCGCTAAATAGTGTTTTCTTATGAAACCGTTACATTGCATTTAAATTTGATTCTCTTATATGACTTTCTTTCAGTCTTTTACACTCATAAGCATTTATTTTGTTCTGATAGGAATTGCTTTACTGATTATTCTGTGTGGATTACTCCTACTATAGCTTCTCTTTTGACTCTGCTACTTCCTTCCATCCCTAAACATAGCACCTATATCCTTTTCTGTTTGTTGTTCTCACTTTACTGTTTTGTCCTTGAAGTCTTATCTAGTTTTTGAAAACATATTCACATGGTATTCTTGAATTTATATTTAAAGTCCTCCCTTCCATTCCAAAAGATATCCCACAAAATAATAAGCTTTATATGCATATGTAATACTAAAATTTTCATATCCATTTGGATCTGTTTCTCCTTTTTTCTTCTGTTCTATTAAACATGCCTAGATATGTTTAATTTTACCTTTTCAGTTCATGTTTTATCACTGTCTAAGGCTGTCATTATGACTTAATTTGCATTAGCAGTAATATATGTGGTTAATTAACCTTATTGAGCACCTCCTATCTGATGAGTACAATTGTAATCAGTTTACATGGATCATCCCATTTAATCTTTCGATAAGTGCTTTGAAGTAGATATTATTATCCCTCATAATTGATGTGTAAGTTGAGGATCTGAAAAATTGTCTTATCCAAGGTTACATGGGTAGTGTATATTAGAGAGAGAAGGTATAAACTTAGCTACTCAGCTTCCATTTACTGTATCTTTATAACTAACTTATCTCTTTGCGTTGGTTGTTGGTCGCTTTCTAGTCCGTACTATATATAACACTGACTAGGTTAATAATCTGAAACGTGCCATATGATCAAAAATACTGAGTAGTTCTACACTTCCTATAGCAGGAGTTTGCAGATGACTGACCATGTACCAAATATGCTCTGGTGCCTGTTTGTACACAGACCATAATGTAAGAATAGTTTTTACATATTTAAATAATCAAAACAAGTTGAAGAAGAATATTTGCTATAGTTGAAAATTATGTGATACTTAAATTTCGGTGTCTATAAGTAGAATGTTACTGGGGCACGAAAATCCTCACTGATTTATGTATTGTCTGTAACTTCTTTCAAGCTACAATAGCAGATTGAGTTGAAGTTCTTACAGCAAGCATATGTGGTGCTCTCATTGCTTTGCTCCTCTGTTCAGTGTACTGTATAGTAACACAGTTATAACTTCATAACTTTTCAAGTGTACACATATTGCCATTCTGTGACATTTTATATTATTTTTATTCTAGTACATAATCATGTCAAAAGAACCAGAGAAGAGAAAAAGACTTCGTTTTGTTTTTAAAGCACACTGGAGTGTGGTTTATTTTATTATTGAATTTGATGGCAAAATATTGCATTTATTACTCAGTGGCACTATAGCTATGCCAAAAGAATATAAGCTGACATTACTAGACTAAGCACTTATTGGAATATACTGAAGGTAAAGTTAGAAGACTTAAAAATTTAGCACAGAATAGCTCACCACAGGAGAATTCCTTCACAAAGTATGAAAATGAAAGTGCAGTAAAAGTAAGTTTGCTTGGTTTTTGATGAACTGACAGATGTTATAATACTGCTCAGTTGTTAATTTCAGTGGTCCATGTGAAGTATGAATTGACTGAGAATTACTGTGAATGACCTGTGGAACAATTCCAGATGAAAAAAATTCTCAAAGGAGTTGAGAAAATACTAATTCAGTACAACCCGAAGTAGAATTTAAGAAGTTGTATTACTTGATAGTAGTAAAAATCCACATGGAGCAGCAAAAGACTTACTTGGACAGATTTACACTAAGTTTGTGAAAATATGAGTCTTTTAAAACCTATGGTTTTTGTAAGTTTTTTTTTCAGAGATGGGAGTGGGAATAACTTGACTTGCCCTGCTCAGCACACAGCTGTTATGGCTTGGGTAGTGATAAAGGTTTATTGGAAAATTTTTTTTTTTTTTTACGGAGACTGACTTTTTGTTTTCTTTACTTGAAGGACCACCCTCTACCACTTAACAGGCACTGAATAACTTTGGAAAATAGCTTTTGCTGTATTAGAAAATGTTTTCAAATATGAAATATGTAAAATCTCATTAAGGACTGACATTAATAGATAAAAATTTGCACTCAATTTTGATGATAGGGAAAAGTACTTTAAACTCCAATTTACCAAAAAGGTTATTTCCACAAAAAGAATCTGATTCTCATTAGTGGATACGTATTACCAAAAAAAGTTGTACTCAGTTCTCATTACTATTATATTTAGAATTTTGTAACTATAAAACTTATAAGAATTTGCATTCTATTAATCATGATGTTTTATTTTTCTTTATTTCTTATGCTTTGACATAAGGGCCTGCTATCCCTGGACAGCCCACTTCCTGCCAGGGATGGCCAGTTCCTAGAGGACTCACCTACAAGTACACCTTCGTATGCAAACTAATCAATCCAAAGCATATAGCCCCAACCACCTCCTTTATTGACCTGTGCCACTCTGGGCTGATAATCCTCTGCCCTAATTATCTCAGGGCTAGGTACTATATAACTAGAGACAACTGATGTATTCAGCCTGGCGAATACAAAGCCTCCTTGCCATGCCTCAACCATTCCTTCCCATGGAAATCACAATAAAGGATCTTACTCATGTTTTCCCCTCACATCCACTGTCTCCTGACTGACCCTGGTAGTTTGCAGTATGTTCCTCGGTGGTGCATGTCATGTCCTCTCCTCTTTGGAACCGTGAGTAATAAACTGTCTTTTCATTGGCAGTCATCTCCTGATCTGTTCACCTCAGTATACCTGAATAATAATAAAATCCACATTTTAAAATATTTTCTTGTTATGTAAGTAAACAAGATAAACCTACATAATATTTTTGATTTTCCCTCTTGACTTGTAAAGTCTAAAATATTTATTATCTGGCCTTTTACAGAAAAGGTTTGCAGATCCTTATTCTACACAACCAAGTCCAGGCTTCTTAGCCTTTCATTTAAGGCACTTTAATCTCTAAAACCCTACTTCATTACTTCTCTGGTGTTATTTTTTCGTTCTTTGTCTACATAGACTTTCATTTAGCTAAACTGGTTTTTTTCCATTATTCCTTAGAAATTTCAAAGAAAAATGACAAAATTTGCCAACTCATTGTTGGATAAATGAGCATGAGTAGTTGAGATTTCTCTGATTTCAAGCCTAGATGATTAGATAGGTAGGTGTTCATGGCAATTAGTAAAAAATGTAAGAAGAGCAAGTGTTCATGAAAGAAGATGGGATTTTCTGGATTTGGTTCTATAGAGTTTTGTTATGTTACATTATTAACTTTTTACAATTGTGGTAAACTATACATAGCATAAATATATATAGCATTTTAACTATTTTAAGTGTACAATTTAGTATCATTAGTAACATTAATGGTGTTATGCAGCCATTACCACTATCTGTTTTTTTGAATGTCACCCCAGACAGAAACTTGTTTATCATTAAGCATAACTTTGCATTCTCAATTTCTCCAGCTCCTGGTAACCTCTAATCAACTTTTTGTATCTATGAATTTGCTTATCTAGGTATTTCATGTAAGTGGAATCATACAGTATTTATCCTTTTATCTTTGGCTTGTTTCACTTAGCATAATGTTGTTAAGGTTCATCCATAATTGTGTTATGTATCAGAACTTCATTCCTTTTTATAACTGAGTAATATTGCATTGTCTGTATATGCTACATTTTCTTTATCTTTTGGTAGACATTTTGGTTGTTTCCAACTTTTGCCTATTATGAATAGTGCGTCGTTGAACATTGGCATACAAGTAGCTGTTGGAGTTCCTGCTTTTGATTCTTTTGGGTATATACCGAGATATGGAATTGGTGGATCAAAATCCATAAAGGCTGCATCATTTTACATTTCTTTGGCAGTGTAGGAGAGTTCCAGTTTCTCCTTAGCAGCTTAAATGCTTTATTTTCGTTTTGTTTAATAGCCATCCTAAAGGGGTGAAGTGGTATCTTCTTGTAGTTTTGATTTATGTTTTCCTAAAGACTAATGATGTTGATTATCTTTTCATGTGTTTGTTGGCCATTCGTATGTCTATGAAGAAATGCCTATTCAAATTCTTTGCCCGTTTTTGGCTGGGTGCAGGGCCTCACGCCTGTAATCCCAGCCCTCTGGGAGGCCAAGGCGGGTGGATCACGAGGTCAGAACATCAAGACCATCCTGGCTAACAGTGAAACCCTGTGTCTGCTAAAAAATACATAAAATTAGCCAGGCGTGGTGGCAGGCGCCTGTAGTCCCGGGAGAATGAGGCAGGAGAATGGCGTGAACCTGAGAAGCGGAGCTTGCAGGTGAGCTGAGATCGTGCCACTGCACTCCAGCCTGGGCGACAGAGCGAGACTCCGTCTCAAAAAAAAAAAGAAAATTCTTTGTCCATTTTTTAATTGGGCTGCCTGTTTGTATGTTGCTGAGTTGTTTATTCTTATATGAATCCCTTATTGGCTGTATGACTTGACAATATTTTCTCTCAGTCTGTGGGTTTTCTTTTCATTCTCTAAGTCCTTTGATGTATAAAAGTTAATTTTGGTGAAGTACAGTTTATCTATTTATTTATTTTTGAAACACGGTCTTACTCTGTCACCCAGGCTGGAGTGCCAGTGGTGCAACCTCAGCTCACTACAGCCTCTGCCTCCAGGGCTCAAGTGAGCAGCAGGGGCTATAGCTGCACGCCACCACACCTGGCTAATTTTTGTATTTTTTGTAGAGATAGAGTTTCACCATGTTGCCCAGGCTGGTCTTGAACTCCTTAGCTCAAATGATATGCCCACCTCGGCCTCCCAAAGTGTTTGGATTATAGGCGTGAGCCACTACGCCCAGCCTAGTTTATCTCTATTTTCTTTTATTGCCTATGCTTTGGGTATCATATATAACAAATCATTGCCAAATGCCATGATTTTCCTCTTCTTTTTTTTCTTTTAAGAGTTTTATTACTTTATGTTTAAGTCTTTGCTTCCTTCTAAGTTAATTTTTGTAGATGGTGTAAAGTGTAAGATTCCAACTTCATTTTTTGTGTGTGGATATATAGTTGTCCCAGTACAATATGTTAAAGAACTATCCTTTTCCCATTGAATGGTCTTGGTATGCTTGTTGAAAATCAATTGGCCATTGGTATTTGGGGTTATTTCTGGATGCTCCATTCTATTTCATTGTTCTATATGTCTGTCCTTATTCCAGTACCACAGTTTTTAAATTTCTGTGGCTTTGTAGTAACTTTTGAAATAAAGAAGTGGAATCCTCCAATTTATTGTTGTATTTCAGGATGTAAGTCATGTCAACCCATTATCAACCCATTGTAACTTAAAAATACCATAAGTCAAAAATTTAACAGCCCCAAACATCCATCATAATGTCGTAAGCTGAACCATCATAAGTTCAGTACCATCTATAGTTTTGACTATTCTGAGCCAGTCCCTAAGATGCTGTATGACTTTTTTGAATTGGTTTTTCTATTTCTGTAAAAAATACCATTGGGAATTTGGTAGAGACTGTGTTGAGTCTGTAGTTCTCTTTGGGAAGCATTAATTTAAGTCTTCCAATCCATGAACATGTAATGTCTTATCAGTTATTTAGACCTTTAATTTCTGTAAGTAGTGTTTTCCAGTGTTCAGTATGCAAGTCTTTGTCCTGCTTCATTAAATTTATTCTTAAGTTTTAAATTTCTTTTTGATGCTATTGCAAATGTAATTGTTTTTAAGTTTCCTTTTCAGTTATTCATTCCAAGTGTGTAGACATATCTCTGATTTTTTTTTCCAACTTTTAAGTTCAGGATATATGTGCAGGATGTGCAGGTTTATTACATATGTAAATGTGTGGTTGGTGGTTTGCTTGCACAGATTATCCCATCACCTAGATATTAAGCCCAGCATCCACTAGCTATTCTTCCTGATGTGCTCCATCGTCCTGCACCCCGCTCCCCCCGTCCTCCAACAGGCCTCAGTGTCTGTTGTTTCCCCTGTGTCCATATGTTCTCATCATTCAGCTCCCACTTATAAGTAAGAACATGTGGTATTTGATTTTCTGTTCCTGTGTTAGTTTGCTGAGGATAATGGTTTCCAGCTCCAACCATGTCCCTGCAAAGGACATGATCTTGTTCCTTTTTATGGCTGCATAGTATTCCATGGTGTATATGTACCACATTTCTTTTATTCAGTCTATCATCGATGGGCATTCAGGTTGATTCCATGTCTTTGCTATTGTGAATAGTGCTGCAGTGAGCATACGCATGCATGAATGTTTGTAACAGAATGATTTATATTTTGGGGGTTATACCCAGTAATGACATTGTTGGGTCAAATGATATTTCTGCCTCTAGGTCTTTGAGGAATTGCCTACTGTCTTCCATAATGGTTGAACTAATTTCTACTCCCACCAACAGTGTGAAAGCATTCCTTTTTCTCCACAACCTAACCAGCATCTGTTGTTTTTTTGACTTTTTAGTGATAGCCATTCTGGCTTGTGTGAGATGGTATCTCATTGTGGTTTTGATTGGAATTTCTCTAATAATCAGTGATGTTGAGCTTTTTAAAATATATTCATAGGCCACATTTATGTCTTCTTTTGGGAAGTGTCTGTTCATGTCCTTTGCCCACTTCTTAATGGGATTTTTTTTTCTTGTAAGTTATTAAGTTCATTGTAGATGCTGGATGTTAGACCTTTGTCAGATTAATAAATTCCAAACATTTGCTCCCATTGTGTAGGTTATCTGTTCACTCCAATGATAGTTTCTGTTGCTGTGCAGAAGCTCTTTAGTTTGATTAGATCCCATTTGTCAATTTTTGCTTTTGTTGCAATTGCTTTTGTCATCCTTGTCGTGAAATCTTTGCCTGTGCCTATGTCCCAAATGGTATTGCCTAGATTTTCTTCCTGGGTTTTACATTTAAATCTTTAATCAATCTTGAGTTGATTTTTCTATAGGGTGTAAGGAAGGGGTCCAGTTTCAGTTTTCTGCATATAGCTAGCCAGTACTCCCAGCACCATATATTACATGAGGAATCCTTTCCCCATTGCTTGTTTTTGTCAGGTTTGTGAAGATCGGATGGTGTAGGTGTGCATTCTTGTTTCTGGGTTCTCTATTCTGTTACATTGGTCTATGTGTCTATTCTTGTGCCAGTACCATGCTGTTTTGGTTACTGTAAACCTGAATTACAGTTTTAAGTCAGGCAGCGTGATGCCTCTGGCCTTGTTCTTTTTGCTTTGATTGCCTTGGCTATTTGGACTTGTTGTTGATTCTGTGTGAATTTTAAAATAATTTTTTTCTAATTCTGTGAAGAACATCAGTGGTAGTTTAATGGGAATAGCATTGAGTCTATAAATTACTTTGGGCAGTATAACCATTTTCACAATATTGAGTCTTCCTATCCATGAACATGGAATGTTTTTCCATTTGTTCATCTCTCATTTGTGTGAACATTGGTTTGTAGTTCCCTTTGAAGAGGTTCTTCACCTCATTAGCTGTATTGCTAGGCATTTTTATTCATTTGCGACAATTGTGAATGGGAGTTCGTTCATGATTTGGCTGTCTGCTTGCCTGTTGATGTATAAGAATGCTAATGGTTTTTGCACGTTAATTTTCTATCCTCAGACTTTGCTGAAGTTGCTTATCAGCTTACAAAGCTTTTGGGCTGAGGCAATGGGGTTTTCTAGATACAGGATCATGTCATCTGCAAACAAAGATAGTTTGATTTTGTCTCTTCCTATTTGAATACCCTTTATTTGTTTCTCTTGCCTGATTGCCCTGGCCAGAACTGCCAATACTATGTTGAATAGGACTGGTGAGAGAGGGCATCCTTGTCATGTGCCTTTTTTCAAGGGGAATGCTTCCAGCTTTTGTCCATTCATTATGATATTGGCTGTGGGTTTGTTGTATATGGCTCTTATTATTTTGAAGTATGTTCCTTCACTATCTGGTTTATTGAGAGTTTTTAACCTAAAGGGATGTTGAATTTTATCAAAGGCCTTTTCTGCATGTGTTGAGATATCATCATGTGGTTTTTGTGTTTAGTTCTGTTTATGTGGTGAATCACATTTATTGAATTGTGTATGTTGAACCAACCTTGCCTTCTGGGGATGAAGCCTACTTGGTCATAATGGATAAACTTTTTGTTGGGCTGCTGGGTATTTGCCAGTGTTTTGTTGAGAATTTTTGCATTGATGTTCATCAAGGATATTGGCCTGAAGTTTTCTTTTTTTTGTTTCGTCTCTGCCAGGTTTTGGTATCAGGATGATGCCAGCCTCATAGAGTGAGTTAAGGAGGAGTCTCTTCTTTTCTTTTTTTTTTTTTTGAGATGGAGTTGCCCAGACTGGAGGGCAGTGGTGCAGTGGCATGATCTCAGCTCACTGCAAGCTTCACCTCCCGGGTTCATGCTGTTCTCCTGCCTCAGCCTCCCGAGTAGCTGGGACTACAGGCGCCTGCCACCACACCTGGCTAATTTTTTGTATTTTTAGTAGAGATGGGGTTTTACCGTGTTAGCCAAGGTGGTCTCAATCTCCTGATCTCGTGATCCGCCCGCCTTGGCCTTCCAAAGTGCTGGGATTACAGGCGTGAGCCACCGTGCCCGGCCCCTTCTTTTTAATTGTTTTGGAATAGTTTCAGTAGAAATGATACCAGCTGTTCTTTGTACCTCTGGTAGAATTCAGTTGTGAATCTGTCTGTCCTGGGCTGCTTTTTTTGGGGTGTGGGAGGGGGCAGTTGCTAGGCTTTTTATTACTTCTCAATTTCAGGACTCATTATTGGTCTATTCAGAGATTCAGTTTCTTCCTGGTTCAGTCTTAGGGAGGGTGTATGTGTCCAGGAATGTAACCATTTCTTCCAGATTTTCTATTTAATGTGCATAGATGTGTTTATAGTATTCTCTGATGATTGTTTGTATTTCTTTGGGGTCAGGATGATATCCCCTTTATCATTTCTGATTGTGTTTATTTAAATCTTCTCTTTTCTTCTTTGTTAATCTAGCTAGCAGTCTATCTATTTTATTAATTTTTTCAAATAACCAGCTCTTGGATTCATTGATTGTTTGAATGGTTTTTCATGTCTCTACCTCCTTCAGTTCTGTTCTGATCTTGGTTATTTCTTGTCTTCTGCTGGCTTTTGGGTTTGTTCTTGTTTCTGTAGTTCTCTTCGTTGTGATTTAGGTTGTTAACTTGAGATCTTTGTAGCTTTTTGATGTGGGCATATAGTGCTATAAATTTCCCTCTTAACACTGCTTTGGCTGAATCCCAGAGATTCTGGTATATTGTCTCTTTGTTCTCATTAGTTTCAAATAACTTCTTGATTTCTGCCTTAATTTCATTATTTACTCAAGTCACTCAGGAGCAGGCTATTCAATTTCCATGTAGTTGTGCGGTTTTTAGTGAATTTCTTAATTATTTTGAGTGAATTTTTTTGAGTGTTGTGGTCTGAGAGACTGTTATCATTTCAGTTCTTTTGCATTTGCTGAAGAGTATTTTAATTCCAATTATGTGATCAGTTTTAGAGTAAGTGCCGCGAGATGATGAGAATAATTATTTTCTGTTGTTTTTGGGTGGAGAGTTCTATAGATATCTATCAGGTCCACTTGATCCTAGAGCTAAGTTCAGATCATGAATATCTTTGTTAATTTTCTTTCTTGGTGATTTGCCTAATATTGTCAGTGGTGTGTTAAAGTCTTGTCAGTGGTGTGTTAAAGTCTGCTACTATTATTATGTGGGAGTCTAAGTCTTTTTGAAGGTCTCTGAGAACTTGTTTTAGGAATCTGGGTGCTCCTATATTGTATGTGTATATATTGAGGATATTTAACTCTTGTTAAATTGAACCTTTTATCATTATGTAATGCCCTTTGCCTTTTTGATCTTTTTTCATTTAAAGTCTGTTTTGTGAGAAACTAGGATTGCAATCCCTGGTTCTTTCTGTTTTCCATTTGCTTGGTAAATTTTCTTCCATCCCTTTATTTTGGGATGTGTGTCTTTGCACATGATATGGGTCTCTTGAAGACAGCATACCGTTGGGTCTTGGTTGTTTATTTAGCTTGCCATTCTGTGTCTTTTAATTGGAGCATTTAGCCCATTTACATTTCAGGTTAGTATTGTTATGTGTGGATTTGATCCTGTCATCAAGATGCTAGTTGGTTATTTTGCAGACTTGTTTATGTGGTTGCTTAATAGTGTCACTGATCTGTTTACTTCAGTGTGTTTTTATAGTGGCTGGTAATGGTTTTTCCTTTCCATATTTAGTGCTTCCTTCAGGAGCTCTTGCAAGGCAGGTCTGATGGTTATGAATTCCCTCAGCATTTGCTTGTCTGAACAGGATCTTATTTCTCCTTTGCTTAAGAAGCTTAGCTTTACCAGATATGAAATTCTGGTTGGAAATTCTTTTCTTTAAGAATGTTTAATATTGTCCAGGCACGGTGGCTCATACCTGTAATCCCAGCACTTTGGGAGGCCAAGGCAGGCGGATCATGCAATCAATAGATCGAGACCATCCTGGCCAACATTGTGAAACCCCATCTCTACTGAAAATACAAAAATTAACCAACTGTGTTGGCACATGCCTGTAGTCCGAGCTACTCGTGAGGCTGAGGCATGGTAATCACTTGAACCCGGGAGGCAGAGGTTGCAGTGAGCTGAGATCGCACCACTACACTCCAGCCTGGCAACAGAGCGAGACTCTGTCAAAAAAAAAAAAAAAAGGATGTTTAATATTGGCCCCAATCTCTTCTGGCTTTTAGGGTTTCCACTGAGAGGTCCATTGTTAGTCTGATGGGCCCCCCCTTCGTAGGTGACCTGGTCTTTCTCTCTGGCTGCCCTTAACATTTTTCTTTCATTATGACCTTGCAGAATCTGATGATTATGTGTCTTGGGGTTGATCTTCTCAGGGAATATCTTATGAGGCTTCTCTGCATTTCCTGAATTTGAATGTTGGCCTGTCTTCCTAAGTTGGGGAAGTTCTCCTGGATGATATCCTGAAATATGTTTTCCAACTTGGTTCCATTCTCCCCGTCTCTTTCAGGTACCCCAATCAGTTTTAGGTTTAGTATATTTACATAATCCCACATTTCTCGGAGGTTTTGTTCATTTTCATTCTTTTTTCTCTATTATTGTCCACCTATCTTATTTCAGCAAGATCATCTTCAAGCTCTGAGAATCTTTTCTCCACTTGGTCTGTTCAGCTATTAATAATTGCGATTGCATTGTGAAGTTCTTGTAGTGTGTTTCTGAGCTGTAACAGGTCAGTTATGTTCCTCTCTAAACTGGCTCCTCCTAGTATTGTCAGTGGTGTGTTAAAGTCTCCCACTCTTATTGTTTGGGAGTCTGAGTCTCTTTGGAGGTCCCTAAGAACTTGCTTTGTGAATCTGGGTGCTCCTGTATTGGGAGCATATACATTTAGGACATTTAGCTCTTCTCGTTGAATTGAACCCTTTATCATTATGTAATGCCCTTTGTCTTTTTTGCTCTTGTAGTGTGTTTCTCAGCTCTAATAGGTTGGTTATGTTGCTCTCTAAACTGGCTCCTCTTCTTTCACATTGTCAGGGGTGTGTTAAAGTCTCCCACTATTTTTATGTGGGAATCTAAGTCTCTTTGAAGGTCTCTAAGAACTTGGCACCTCCTGTATTGTTTTGTCATGTTTCTTAGCTTCTTTGCATTGGGTTACAACATGCTCCTTTAGTTCAGCAAAGTTCATTGTTACCCACCTTCTGAAGCCTACTTCTGTCATTCAGCTTTGTCAGCCTCAGCCCAGTTCTGAGCCCTTGCTGGAGAGGTGCTTTGGTCAGTTGGAGGAGAATAGGCACTCTGGCTTTTTTAGTTTTCAGTGTTTTTGCATTGATTCTTTATTATCTTTGTGGGCTTATCTACCTTTGATCTTTGAGGTTGCTGACCTTTGAATGGGGTTTTTGTAGGGTCTTTTTTTATTGATGTTGTTGTTTTCTATTTGTTCTTCTTTTAACAGGCCGCTCTTCCATAGAGCTGCTGCCATTTGTGGTGGTCTACTCCAGACCCTAGTTGCCTCGGTTTTTCCTGTACCTGGAGGTATGACCAGGGAAAGCTGCAAAACAGCAAAGATGGCAGCCTCCTTCTTCCTTGGAAGCTCCTTCACAGGGGGGTACTGACCTGTTGCTTGCTCAAATGTGCCTGGAGGAGGTGGCTGGAGACCCCTGTTGGGAGATGTCACCCAGTCAGGAGGAACGGGATCAGGGACCTACTTGAAGCAGTCTGGCTGCAACAGGTGTGCTGTGTTGGGGATTCCTTCAGCCCCCAATCGGTATGGGCTCTCCAGGACCCACAGGCTGGACTGATTGAGAAGCCTGAACACCAATGTGGCAGCCTGCCCCACCTCCCGGGTACTCCATCCTGGGGGGAAATTAGAGCTCCGTCTAATTGGGGGTGGCTCAAGACCCCAGCTGGGAAGACCCACTACCCCATGAGGAGGAGTGGCTAGAAGTCTCACGTGAAGAAGCAGTCTGGCCACGATCTGGCAGTGTGGCTGTACTACACTGCAGGAACCTTTCTCATCCAGGCTGTATGGATATATGTGTTTTTTGTGTATTCATTTTATGTCCTACAACTTTTGCTAACTTTATTAGCTCTAATATTTTTTGTGTGCATTATTTATACACCTTGTCTGTGGTCTGATTTGGATGCCATTATCTCATTTTCTTGTTTAATTGCTCTGGGTAGAACTTTCAATACTCTGTTGAATTAAGTGGTAAAAACGGGCACCCTTATCTTGTTCTAGCAGAAAGGCTTTCAGTCTGTCACCATTGAGTATAATGTTGGCTTTAGGTTTTTCATATATGACCTTTATTATGTTGAGGTTATTTACTTCTATTCTTAGTTTCTGGCATGCTTTTATCGTTAAAGGGTGTTAAATTTTGTCAAATGCTCTCTTTGCATCAGTTGAGAATTGTGGATTTTTTCTTCATCCTGTTAATGTAGTGTATTTCATTGATTGATTTTCAGATATTGAATCATCCTTGCATTCAGTGAATGAATCCCACTTTGTCACAATGTACGAAGTACTTGCTGAGGATTTTTCATCTGTATTCACACAATATATTGATCTATAGTTCTCAAGTCAGTTTTGGTAGATTGTATGTTTTTAGAACTTTCTCAATTTCATCTGGCTTGTCTAATTTTGTTAGAATGCAACTCTTTATTGTATTCTCATAATCTCTGCTATTTATGCAGAATTACTAGTAAGTTCTTTCATATCTGATTTTTGTAATTTGAATCATCTCCTTTTTTTCTTAACTTACTTAGAGGTTTATCAGTTTTGTTGATTTTTCAAAGAGTCAACTTTGGCTGGATGTGATGGCTCATGTCTTTAATGCCAGCACTTTGGGAAGCTGAGGTGGGAGGATTGCTTGAGGCAGGGAGTTACAGGGGAGTCTGGGCGACATAGTGAAATGCAATCACTACAAGAAATAAATTAAACTTAGCCAAGTGAGTTGGCACATGATTGTAGTCCTAGCTACTCAGGAGGGTGAGTCAGGAAGATCACCTGTGCCCAGGAGTTCAAGGTTACCATGAGCTTTGATCTTGACACAGCACTCTAGCCTGGGCAATAGAGCAAGACTCTGTGTCAAGAAAAACCAAACAATTTTTGTTCAAGTGTATTTTCTTTATTGTTTTTCCATTTTCTTTTTATTTTGCTCTCATCTTTATTATTTCCTTTCTTCTGCTAGCTTCAGGATTACTTTGCTCTTTGTTATTTAGTTATTTTTTGTGCACATTTAGGTTATTGATTTGAAATGTCCCTCCACCCCCACCTTTTTTTTTTTTTTTTTTTTTTTTTTGAGACAGATTCTTGCTTTGTTGCCCAGGCTGAAATGCAGTGACATGATCATGGCTCATTGCAGTCTTGATTTCCTGGGCTTAAGTGACCCTCTCCCTCAGCCTCCCTGGTAGCTGGGACCATAGGCACGTATCACCACACCCAGCTGATTTTGTTTAATTTTTGTAGAGATGTGATCTCACTACGTTGGCCAGGCTGGTCTCAAATTCCTAGGCTCAAGTGAACATCCTGCCTTGGCCAAATGCTGGGATTACAGGCATGAGCCATCACACTGGGCCTGAGATGTGCCTTTTTAAGTGTGGCTGTCTACTGTTTCAACCTTTGCCAGTTACCCAGCTCCAAAGTTGCTTCCACATTTTTGGGTATCTTTATAGCAGCACCCCACTCTCTGCAGTACCGATTTACTGTATTAGTTCATTCTCATGCTGCTATAAAGAACTGCCCAAGACTGGGTAATTTATAAAGGAAAGGAAAGAGATTTAATTGACTCACAGTTCTACATGGCTGGGGAGGCCTCAGGAAAATTACAATCATGACAGAAGGAGAAACAAACATGTCCTTCTTCACATGGTGGCAGGAGAGAAGTGCTGAGCAAAGGGAGAAAAGCTGCTTATTAAAATACCATCAGATCTCGTAATAACTCACTCGTTATCATGAGAACACCATGAGGGTACCACCCCTGTGATTCAATTACTTTCTACCAGATCCCTCCCACGACACATGGGGATTATGGGAACTACATTTCAGGATGAGATTTGGGTGGGGACACAGCCAAACCGTATCATTGAGGAACGCTTATATTTGATAAGCTGCTTCTCTGTTAATGTTTTCAATTCTGTCTTTTAGTTTCAGCAGTTTGATTCTAGTGTGTCTCAGTGTGGGTCTCTGAGTTTATCCTTTTTGGAGTTTCTTGAATTCCTTGGATTTTTGTGTATACATGAACTTCATTAAGGCTCCTGGCATTTTCAACCATTTCTCTTTCCTCCATACTTCTATTCCTATATTATGTATGTTGGTGTGATTGATGGTGCTGCACAGGTCCCCCAGACTCTGTTTATTTTTCTTTATTCTTTCTTCTTTTCGCTCCTTAGATTGCATAATTTCGAATATCTTATTTTCAAGTACATTTATCTTTTCTTCTGTCTGCTCAACTTTGCTGTTGAATTCCTGTAGTGAATTTTTCATTTTAGTTACTATACTTTTTATCTTCAGAATTTTTTCAGTTCCTTTAAAAAGTTTTTCCCTTTTATTAATATTCTCATTTTGTTTAGACATTGTTTTCTTGATTTTCTTTAGTTTTTTTGCCCATGGTCTCCTTTAGCTCATTGAACATATTTAAGACTGTTGATTTAATGTCTCAGATTAATAATTCAAATGTCCGGGCTTCCTTAGGGATGGTTTCTGCCATATTTTTTATTTTCTATAACTGGGCCATACTTTTCTGTTTCTTTTTATGTGCTGTAATTTTTCATTGAGAACTGGACTGAGTATTATGTTGTGGTGACTTTGGAAATCTAATTCTCCTAGCCCTCAGAGATTGCTGGGTTTTGCTCCTTGATTACTGAAGAGTTCCTTTTATGATTTTTTGGAACTATTTTTGCATAGTATGTATTTCTTCTGATGAGTGGTCTCTGAAGTTTCTCTTCTGTTTTCTCTGTTATCAGCTAATCATGTAATATTTCCTTATCCTACTCCCAGGAGTTGGGTACAAAATAGGTCCTATCTCTAAAGTTCCCTCTTGGCCCAGAATCCTTTTTATCTCCTGGGTGTACCATACCCTCAGTGATCAAAAGCGGAAATTAGAACCCACAACACCAGCTTTTGGAGCACAGAGCCCTTATTGACCCCCCTTACTCCCACAAGCCACACCAGATACCCTTGTGCGACATCCGCAGCTGCCTGCCACAGAGTTGGTGTATGAGGTGGGTGACAGCTGTTACCATAGGAAAACTGAAATTGTTTGAAATTTGCCAACAGCTTCATCAAGCTGTCTCCTGGAGGCTGCAGGCGTTCTACCAGATCCAGACTTCCACAATAGTAGCTTCAGGTAATTCCTGCTAATTAAGTTGTAGTTTTGGTGGATAGATGGATTCCTGGAGCTTCCTCTTCTACCACCTTTTCTGATGTCATTCTCCACTCTTGTTAAGTTTAGAAGTGTGTGTTGTAAATCATAGTTGAAACTTAACAATTGAATGAGAGGGCTATAAGAGGAAAATGCTTTCTAAATTATGTGCAGTTGATGGCAAAGAAGTGGTGGTGTTTGTTTTAAAACAGTGTGGGGAATACTTTTCCTTCTGGTTTCACTGAAATTCTAGCAAGGTAATTTTTTTAAGTTGCATTTTATTTATTTTTTCTTCCTGGCTCTTTTGGACAATCACCAGGCTTATTTTGATATACAAATTCAAATTCCTATGTGCAGTGGCAGTAAGTTATGACTGCCAATTTTAGAAATAAAGTTCTAACCATGTAACTCCATTCTGATACAGGGAACGTTGCAAACTTAAAGTGTCTTAAAGTTTAGGTTATTAATAATTTTATGTGTAAGCCCCCTCTCTGCACTGTTGATATTTTTAGGTCTCTAGGACATATATATATTTCATGTGTGTGGTGTAGTGTGTGTGTGTGTGTTTGTGTGTGTGGTATGTAGGTGTTGTAGGTGTGTGTATAGAAAAGGAATAGCTTGTGAGACTGCAATGTAGTTATGTAAACAATGTTAATTTGAAATAAAATCAGAATTAAGTTTTCTTTCAAGTTTACCTTCTGGCTTTATAATGCTATTAGCTTGTATATTCAATTAAAGAAGTGTAGAACTCAGCTAAAGTGAGTTACACTGGAGAAACATGGATTTCTTTTAAACAAAAGGTAACATCTTAAAATCAATACTATTACTAACAATTGGTAACATGTATGTATGTATGTACTTATTTATTTATTCATTTTTGAGACGGAGTCTTGCTTTGTTGCCTAGGCTGGAGTGCAGTGGTGCAATCTTGGCTCACTGCAATCTCCGCCTCCCAGGTTCAAGTGATTCTCCTGCCTCAGCCTCCTGAGTAGCTGAGATTACAGGCGTATGCCACCATATTCAGCTAATTTTTTGTATTTTTAGTAGAGACAGGGTTTCACCATGTTGGTTAGGCTGATCTTGAACTCCTGACCTCAAATGAGCCACATGCCTCAGTATCCCAAAATGTAAATGTTTTTATTTACATAAAGGAAAATTATAAACTGGACTACATATGAAGTATTAGTATTAAATATTTGTTTATCACAAGTTTTGTGGGTTTAAAAAGTATTAAAATACATTTATTCTCTCACTTTTTCAACATTTATAGAGCTTCTGTACATTCCAGATAGTATGTAATCAATGAGGATGTAGTTTGAGAAAAAAAGGTTGTCTGGAACCATGCAGTGTGATTTCCATTTTCTTTAAGAATGTCTTTGGTTTGCCATTTTTTTTTTGAAGGATGTTTTTGCTACATGTAGATATTCATGTTTGCATCAGTTTTCAACATTGATGAAGTCTCTGTTGTATATTGAGCTTTGGGGTCCCTATTCTTTTCCTGGGAGTTTGTTAAGCAGTAAGTATGAAGTTGCAAGAAAGAATTTACATGAACTGTATGAACTTCATTTTTGCTTCCCCTAAAGATATCTTTAATTTGCATTAATTTCTGAAGGATATTTTCAAGAGGTGTAGAATTCTGGATTGGTAGTTATTTAAGTTAAAGATTTGATTTCATTGTTTCCTGCCATTTTTCATTGTTATTGAGAAGTCAGTGAATGGTCTTATTGTTGGCCTTTTCAAAGTAATGCAACCTTTTTTGTTTCTTTCTTTGAGACAGAGTATTGCTGTGTTGCCCAGTCTCTTTGTTTGAGACAGTCTTGCTCTGTCGCCCAGGCTGGAGTGCAGTGGCACAATCTCAGCTCACTGCAATGTCCACCTCCTGGGTTCAAGCGATTCCCCTGCCTCAGCCTCCTGAGTAGCTGGGATTACAGGTGTGAGCCACCAGGCCCAGCTAATTTTTTTTTTAATTTTTAGTAGAGACAGGTTTTGCCTTTTTGGCCAGGCTGGTCCTGAAATCCTGGCCTCAAGTGATCCTCCTGTGTTGGCCTCCCAAAGTCCTGGGATTACAGGTGTGAGTTACTGTGCCCAGCCACCATTTTTTTTTTTTTTAATTGCTTTTAAGATTTTCTCTTTGTCTTTGGTTTTCAGAATTTAGCTATGACATACTAAGGTGTGATTTCCTTTGTGCTTATCTGTTTGCTGTTCTCTAGTCTTGAATCTGAAAATTCTCAACTATTACCTCTATACTGCTTCTGTCCCATTCTGTTTTCTAATGGGACATCGATTTAAACTTTTGTATGTATCTTACATCTCTCATCCTTTTTTTGTTGTTGTTGTTGCCCACTCTCCCTTTATTTTTTCTGTGCTTTGTCGTGGCTATTTTCTATTGCTGTGTCTCTCAAGTCACTAATACATGTCATCTGCTATATCCAGTCTGACTCCATTAAGATAGTAAATTGAGGTTTCATGTGTTTTAATTTTAGAATATCCACTTGCTTCTTTTTATTGAGTCTAAATATCTGGTGAAAAATGTCAATCCTCTCATCTTTTTTTTTTTTTCATTTTTATTGAACATAATAGTTGTGATTATTTTAAAGTTATTTAAGATCATTTGTTCTTTCTTTTGGTTATTGGTCTTCTGATTTTGCTTTTTCATGTCTGGCAATTTTATTCTAGACATAGTGTACCAAAGAATTACAGAGAATTGCGGTAGCTATCTTTAGAGACTCCTGTTCATTATTTGGATTGGGGCTGATTATTTCTGTCTTGTCATGGATTGAATTTGATTTGAATTGGTTTGAAAGTTTGGTAACACTCAGTTTACCTCTAGTTTATTCTGAGAGATTTGGTTTTGTCTTTTAAAGCTTTTTTTTTTTTTTTTTTGAAGTTGTTTTTGGTTTTTGGGGAACAGATGGTGTTTGGTTACACACATAAGCCCTTTAGTGGTGATTTCTGAGATTTTGGTGCACCCATCATCCAAGCGGTATATACTGCAGCCCCAATATGTACACAATATGTAGTCTTTTATCCCTCACCCGCCTCCCACCCTTTTCCCTGAGTCCCCAAAGTCCACTGTATCATTCTTATGTCTTTGTGTTCTCATAGCCTAGCTCCCAATTATGAGTGAGAACATAGGATGTTTGTTTTCCATTCCTGAGTTACTTCGCTTAGTATAATAGTCTTCAGTTCCATCTAGGTTGCTGTGAATGCCATTATTTTGCTCCTTGTTATGACTGAGTAGTATTCGATGGTGTATATGTATACCACATTTTCTTTATCCACTTGTTGACTGATGGGCATTTGATTGTCATCTTGCCCATATGACATCAAAATTCAGCAGATGTCTTGAGGGTAAAATTGGTGTTAAAGAAAAAATTATCCAATAATACTTGTTGAAACACAGTAAGGAAAACTTTTTTGGGGACCATTGCATACAGGGAACACTGCAGTGGGTTCTTGCAGTGGGAAAGAGAGATTGAACTCAACTCTTCAGCATGGGCAAGTGGGAATTTATAGCCAAGAAGCAGTGTGCGAGTCAGTGGATAGAAAATTACTAAGAGGAAACATCAGGGATAATGGGGATTCTGGCTAAAACAACAGGATTCTTGCTGAAGACAGACGAGAGTGATCAGACATCACTTAGGGGAGATTGGAGAGTATGGGGGTCTTGCTAAACTGGATTTTACAAGGAAAAGCACAGATGGACCTAGGAGAAGAAGGTTCAGGAGCCTGACTGAAGTTTGACTAAGCACAGAATCTTTGTCACTGGCTATGTGTTTGAGGCACATCAGGTCTCCAATTAGTATGGATACCTGTGCATCTCAGAAATGCCGGAAATTTTACTTTGCCTTTCTGAAGTTTGCTTTCGAGCCCTTGAGCCCCTTCTGCAGCTTCTAAGTTCAGCAGATGTCTTGTGGGAAAAATTGACTGTGGAGTTGAGGCATTTCAAGTCTGATTATTTCTTCAACCCTATGTAACTGCCAAGAGCTTTGCTGATTTTTCTTAGCTCCAGCAGGCCTCTGCCTGAACTAAGTCTGCTGCTTTCTTAGCCTGTGCCCAGAATTGGTGAATGTTCTTAGAGGAAAAAAAAAATCAGCTTACCTCTGAACAGTCTTCCTACTATGAATTTTAATCCATCTAGGCCTTATTGATTCCATAGCTTGCCCGATGCCTTTAAAAATATAATTTTTTATGTTTTCTGCCTTTTTCTAGCTGTTGGGAGAGTTGGTCTGCCATGACCTACTTACTGTTTACTACTGTGCAGTAGAATTCTTAACCATGTAATATAAAATTGTCTTAATATTCCTTTATGATTTTTTGAGTCTAATTTCATTTTTATATATAAAATCCTAAGCATTATATAAAGATGGAATGAACCCAGATATATCCATTAAAACTATTGTAACTGCCCAACAGTTTCATTTTGCCTGCTGCCTGGATACAGTTGATTTATCAAGACAGAGGAATTGCAGTAGAGAAAGTTTAATTCATGAAGAGCTGGCTGAACAGAAGTGCCAGAGTTTTATTACTGAAATCAGTCTTCCCCAAAATTTGGAGGCTAGGGTTTTTCAAGGATAGTTTGGTGGGGCAGGGAATGGGTGCTGCTGATTGGTTAGGGAGGCAATCATAGGTGTGGAAAATGGTCTTCATGTTGAGTCCGCTTCTGAATAGGACTACAGGACCAGGACCAGTTGGTGGGTCCACGTGGAGCCCTCAGCCATCGGAAATGCAAAATCCTGAAGAGATAGCTGAAAAGGCCAATCTTAGCTTCTACAATAGTGATGTTACCTGCAGGAGTAATTGGGGAAGTTGCAAATCTTGTGACCTCTGGAGTAAGGGCCGATAATTGTTTACATTTACACTGTAGCAGAATTCAGGCTCCTCTCATCCTCCTAAATGTCTTGGCTGAACATGATACAAAAATATCAGTGACCTTTCTAAACTGTTACCAAATAACTAATGGCTTTCTGTCTATATTATTTTATTTATTTTATTATTATTATATATATATATATATATTTTTTTTTTTTTTTGAGACGGCATCTTGCTCTGTCGCCCAGACTGGAGTGGAGTGGTGCAATCTTGGCTCACTACAACCTTAGCCTCCCAGGTTCAAGCAGTTCTCCCTGCCTTACACTCCCAAGTAGTTGGGATTACAGGTCCTCACCACCAGGCCCGACTAATTTTTGTATTCTTAGTAGCGACAGGGTTTTGCCATGTTGGCCAGTCTGGTCTCTAACTCCTGACCTCAGGCGACCTGCCCACCTCAGCCTCCCGAAATCCTGGGATTACGATCATGAGTCACTGCACCCAGCCTGTATTACTTTACATCATAATGAAAGAAATGAAAATAAAGAACCTGTTTTGCAGGCAGAGGCTAAAAACAAAAACTTTGAACAACTGGTAGAAATGGTTTAAGTTAATTTCTAAATTCGAGAAGATAGAAGGACTAACCTCCAACCTGATCTTCTCCTCTCAGGAGTACAGTAAACATGAGCGTAAAGTCAGAATCATCAAGATATCAAGTTCTTTAGGGACAGAATAGGTGCTGAAGGACCAGGCAGAGGGAAAGGTTTGCTTTGCCACTCGTTAAGGCACTGAGCCAGGATCTGAGATTTCAGAGTTCTGTAAGTGAGCTTAAAAAAGTGGAATCTTGTGGTTTTGCTTCAGAAGAAGGATGAATGTGTCTGCTTCTGGAAATGGACATTAGCAGGGCTTCCCATAAAACTCTGTTGACTGCTGCAGGTTTAGAATAGAGGTTGCACTGGTGAACTCAGTTGCTGCCACACCTCATGGTCTAAGGAAGCTGGCCCTTCCACTCAGAGACAGTGCCTGAGAGGAGACAGCTGAAGCCTCAGCTCAGCAGTGTGTGAGCTTGTCTGCCTCCGCAAACTGTCATTTTATCCAGCATCTGTAGGTTTGCCTTGCCAGATACCACATCAAAGCCTAACCTCTACAGGTGGCTAATGGAACACAGCAAAAAAAAAAATCACTAAGGGAGCTCATTAACTTTACGATGTAAGACCAAACTAAACAAGTAAAATATGTGGCTCCTACTGATGAGCCACAGGGATGAGACAGAAGAATGTAGTAAATTAAGAAGAAAATTATTAAGAACTTTCAGAAAATGTAATTAGAACATACTCAGAATTTTTCAGAGCTAAAAATTTCCTAAGAGAAAAATTCAACAGATGAACTGATAAATAACCCCTTGTGAGAGCTGAATCTTTTGTTCCAGAAGATCAAAGAGAAATAATTTCATAATGTAAGACACATAGAAATAAAATTATTTTTGAAAAGATAAGCGACCTGCAGGAACAAATTCAAGAGGTTTGCGAATGAGTGTTATAGAAAGAAAAAAAAAAGAAAACAAGACAGAACAAGTGTTAGTTTAGGAAATAATAGAAGAAACTTCCCTAGTTTAGAAACACTTGAGGTTGTCAGATTGAAAAGGCTGAGACTTAGATACATTTGATTGCGAGTGGGGCTGTGTGGAAAAAGTTTAATGAAAAAACATACATATCTAGAGATAATATACAGAAATAACTGAATTTTAGTCATGAGAAAAATCATTCAGAGAAAAGAGAAAGAGAATCACATTAACAACAGACTTCTCACCACTAACCCTAGAAACTTAAAGGAACATTAGAACAATATCTTATAGCCACGAAAAAAGAATCTCTAACACTCCTGTACCTAGATAGGATGTCCTTTATCTCGGTTAAGTAATGGTATGTTCAGTTAGTTTATTTCATTTAATATGGGAATGCCTTGGTATTGGAGCTACAGTGAACAGGACAAGCAAGTGGACATGTAACTAATTCCTAGGTTAGTGAGAGATAGATGATAAACAAGTCTAAACAAGAAAATGAAACGTGATGACCATACCATCCATGTTAGGTATTTGCAATGCTTAGGGACAATTATTATCTGTATTAATATTCATATTAATACTAATAAAAACTTCCTACGGAAGACCATCCTATTGATAAATGGACAAACAAGGCAACTTGCAGAAGAAAGAAGTATGAAGCGCCAATAAAAATGAAAAGATAAGCATCACTAGCAAGGAAACAAATGGAAATTAAAATAAGACCGTTTTTCACCAATCTAATGCAGGCATAAACAGGAATTCTAAGAACAATTAGAGTGATACTGGGAATTAATATAATTTTTTTGATAAATTTGGCAATACTTATTGAAATGAATGTGCATATATGTACACTTTGACTTGGCAATCCTACCTAAAGGAAAGTACCCCACAAAATATATATGCACCAAAACATAAGGAGATATATATATACACACACATAAGGAGAGAGATATATATATGTATATAAAAATGATTGTTACAGCATCGTCTGTAGTTGCCAAAGGTCCATCAAGAAAAGAATAGCAAAGTAAATATGAAATTTCCATACTTTGGAATATCACACAAATACTAAAAATAATAATAAGTGTATCTATGAATGTGGAAGAACAGTCAGAAAACTCTAAGTGAAAAAAAATCAAATGGCATGGTAATGTGTAAATTAAGATTCCAATTTTGTGTGAAAATAATAAAAGTTCCTGTATGTATTTATCAATTTAAAAATTTACTCATTTCTGAGTTAGAATCCAATGCAGACATTTAAAATCAAATTACAGAAGAATGTCAAGTTTATACATTTGTGATAAAATACCATAAAAGCAGATTATAAAACTGTGTGATAGCTTTATATGAAGAAAAAATTATATTTTAGATAACCCTCTACTTAAGAAACTAACAGATTTATCAACTCCTCATCAACCAGTTACATTAGCAGTCATTTACAGTATCATCAGTTTGGATTTAAAAACAGACAGACTTCAGTAGAAGTCTAATATGCTATAAAATATGAGAGTTTCTGCAAATGTCCCTGGAAAAGACATAAGGACTACATAAAAATTAATAATGATTATCTGTGAATAGTGAAACTATTGGCAGTTTATTTTTGTTACTTTCTGTGTTTCTCGGGTTTTTTTCATTGAACATGGAGAAATTTGTCATTCATAACAAAAAACATTTAACAAAAATTCATTTATGATCCTATATGAATTTTAAAATTCATATAAGCTAAAATGTTAATTCATGTTTTAAATAACCCAAGTAAGGATGAATTAAGTCAATAGAAGCAGGTCAGCATTTACTCAATATATTTAATACAAGCCAGATTACTATGACTAATATTATATTTATCTTAACATCTCCACAAAGTTCTAGAAATAAGACAGTGGTGAAAGGATAATAAAAACTTAGGACCCCAATTCACCACGCCAAAAGGGAAAAAATAAGCTGAAAGCCCAGTCACGTAAGAAACTGCCTTTCCTTTTGTTCCTAAGCTGATAACTACAGATAAAAGGTTAGGTTAGCTACTCCACAAGTAACTACTTATGTTCACCTTATCTTATGTAAAGTGCCTGTTTAATGATGCCAGATGAATACATAATTGACTATTCCTCTACTTGCTCTTTTCTCGTGGAACTTGTGGATTACCATACCCTCCTCTCCCCTACAGCCCACTTTTCTCCTTTAAATATTGACACCCTCAAATTCATCTTTGGAGAAAGGCACAGATCACAGACTGTCACTGTGATTCTGTGTTTTTTTCTTCCGAGCATATCCTTAACCTTGGCAAAATAAACTTCTAAATTGATTGAGACCTGTCTCAGATACTTTTTGGTTTACAACTATGTTAAAGTTTCGGTGCCACAAAAGAAATAGCACTCAAATATAAAATTTTCTTTTTAATTCTCAGCAAGGCAATGTAGAAGGGTGCACCCTTACAGATGGAGCAATGGTGAGCCCACACTTGGACAAGGGAGGGGAAGGGATTCTTATCCCTGACGCACGTGGCCCCTGCTGCCGTGTTGTTCCCCTGTTGGCTAGGGTTAGACCACACAAGCTAAACTAATTCCAGTTGGCTAATTTAAAGAGAGTAACGGGGTGAGTGATTTGGTGGGAAAAATGGTTATGGCAGAGCAGGAAATCAGAATGAGTCAGGGTGGAGAATGAGCAGGTAATCGGAATGAATCAGGATGGAATGAGTCAGGGTGGAGCAGGTAATCGAAAAAGATTGCCTTATGAGGAAGTTAAGTTTAAAAGTAGAAGGCAAAGAAATTGAACATACTGACATATTGATTCTTTGAAGAGAAATTTAGAACTCATATCTAACAACTATAAGTAATAAATAAGTGAAATAAAAATTGGATTTTCAGTAGCCAAAAATATTAAATTATTTTGTTACTCTTGTATGTACTTTATTTCTTCAACTTAAGGCAAGTATAATTTCTTCTAACTTCTTTGTTATCTTAATATTAGAGTAATATAAAAGGTAGTCACTTAATAAATTAATGTGAAATTATTTCTGATATAAAAATAAAGCTATCAGACTGTTCCCTCTTTACTGTCTGTGAGAATTTTAGGGGGAAAAACTGCATACCAAATGGCCTACAAATAAGATGGAGCAATCAGAAGTAAAAACTAGTGTACCAGTTGCTTGAACTTTCACTGAACTCTTCTTTGAAAGATGAGGAAGAGTTTTAATTATATACTGAATATAAAAATTATCCTATTCATAATTTGCATACAGCACATTTGCAGTCAGTGGTAATTTATTGATCTTGAAACCACCTTTGCAAAAATAACAATGAGAAAATTGTAACAATAAAAGAAATCTAATCTAACTAACCCCCATCTTGCCTTTAACCTCCCAACTGCCCTTAGTCATTCCTGGGCCTGGGCCATGCCAACTTTAGGAGAAATTTATAGTTTAAATGATAATGGCCCTTCCTCAAAACTAAACCACCTTTGTAAAGCTAATGAAAGACGAGGTCTTGCTGTGTTGCCCAGACTGGTCTCAATCTCCTGGGCTTAAGCGATATGCCCACCTCAGACTCCCAAAGTGCCGGGATGACAGGTGTGAGCCACTGCACCTGGCCTGGATAAGCGAACTTTCTAGGTAACCAAAGATTTATTGCATTCTGAAACTTTACTAATTGAATGATTCTTTTCCTCAAATATACCGTATAGTTTTTTATCCTTGTATGAAATATATTGAATATGAATTAACTATGTACTTGAAGGTTAAATTTTATAATTACAGTAGTAAATTTTGGGAGGTGTCTGTGTTCTAGGCACTATTATAAGTGCTTTACGTGTATTAAAATTAATTTATTATTCATAACAGTCCTCTCAAGATGGATACTTTTATATTCCCATCATACAGTTGAGCAAACTAGGGTACAGAGAGATTGAGTAACCTGCTCAAGAATACATGGCTAATAATGAAATGTTAGTAATATTTTAAAAGCTCTATTTATGCATCATTAATAGAGCCATAGCCTTCTCCTTATCAATTTGTATCTTAAAAAGAAATCTCACTGACACTTTTTTAATGGGGTGTGAAGAAAAAAATTGCTTTACTGTTTTAACTATCCTCATCTCTCTCAAAACCAACGACTGATCTGCTTTCTATCACTGCCAGTTACTTTGTGTTTTCTGGTTTTATATAAATTAAGTCATACAATATATACTTATTTTTTCTAGTTTCTCTCAGCATATTTTGAGATTCATCCATTTTGTTGTGAATCAGTAATTCATTGTGAGTATTAGTTTATTTTACGGATTTCTCACAGTTGGTTTATCCATTCATCTGTTGATGGACAGTTTGAGTTGTTTCCAGTTTGGGGCTGTAACAAACAAAACTACATGAACATTGATGTACAGGTCTTTGTACGGATGCATATTTCCTTTTCTCTTGGGTAAATATCCATGCGTGGAACAGCTACATTATAAGGTAGAAGTATATTTGACTTTTAAAGGAAATGCCAAACTTTTTTCTGAAGTAGTTATACCATTTTACATTCCTACCAGCAGTGTATGAGAGTTTCTATTTTCCTCTATCTTTGCCAACATGTGATAGGGTATGCCTTTTTAATTTTAGCCATTCTGGTAGTGGTGTAGTGGTATCCCATTATAGTTTTAACTTGCATTTTTCTAATAACTAATGATGTTGAACATTTTTCTCATTTGTTTATTTGTTATTTGTGTGTCTTATTTGGTGAAATGTGTGTTCAAATCTTTTGCCCATTTTTTTAGATGGGTTCCTTGATTTTTTATTGTTGAGTAAGTTCATCTTTTACATCTTGATATCTGTTCCAGTATAATTAATTGAAAAGATTATCCCTTCTACACAGCATATCTTTTGCACCTTTGTCAAAAATCAGTTGTGTATATATGTGTGGGTTTATTCCCATATTCTTTATTCTGTTCCATGATCTATTTGTATATATTTAACATCATTTTGATTACTCTAGATATATAATAATTTTTGAAATCACACAGTGTTAGATCTCCAACTTTGTTCATTTTCAAAGTTGCTTTTGCTATTGTAGGCCTTTGTATTTCCATATTAATTTTATGTTCATCTCATCAATTTATACAGAAATGTCTGCTGGGAGTTTGTTTGGGATTACATTGAATCTTTGGATCCATTTGGGGAGAGTTGCTATCTTAGCAATATAAACAAGATGTATTTCGCCGTTTAAGTATTTTTACTTTCAGCAATGTTTTGTAGTTATCAGTGTACAGGTATTTCATCCCTTTTGCCGGATTTATCCCTAAGTATTTCACAACTTTAATGTTACTGATTTTTTTTTCATTTTCTAATTGTTCTTATTAGTATATAAAAATGCAGTTGATTTTTCTATATTCGTCTTGTGTCCAGCAGTCATACTAAACTCACTTATTGTAGTCAATTCCATTGGGATTCCTATGGAAATGACCATATAAAAAACAGTTTTACTTTTTCTCCCCAATTTATATACCTTTTCTTTCTCTTGTCTGAATTTACTGATTAGACAGTGTTGAATATGATGAAGGCATTCAGTCTTTCATCATCAAGAATGATGTTCTAAATATTTCATAAATCTCTTTCATCAAGTTATGGAAGTTTCCCATTTCTTCCTAATTTACTGAGAATTTTTAATCAGGAATGGGTGTTGAATTTTGTCTAATGCTTTTAATGCAATGTATTGAGACTGTCATGGTTTTCCTTTTTTAGTTTGTTAATAAGGTAAATTACATTTGTTGAACTTTGTTAAACCAACCCTGCATTCTTGGATAAACCCCATTTGATTGTGATGTATTTTTTTAATAATGTTGAACTTAATTTGCTATAATTTTGTTTAGAATATGTTAATGAGGGATCTTGGCCTGTAGTTATAATGTCTTTGTCTGGTTTTGTTGTGAGGGTAATGCTGACCTCATAAAATGAGATAGGAAGTGGTTCCTTCTCTTCGGTTTTCTGGAAAAGTTTGTATTGAACTGATATTATTTGTTTCTTAAAGAGTTGGTAGAATTTACCAGTGATGCTATCTCAGCCTAGAGTTTTCTTTGTGGAAAGGATTTGAATTGGAATTATAATTTCTTTAACAGACATTGGCTATTCTTTTCAGTGAACTTTGGTGGTTTGTGTTTATCAAGGAATTTGTCCATATCATCCAAGTTGTTAAAATTATTGTCATATTAATAATGTGACCTCATTTTTCTTTTAATACCTCTAGAATTTGTAGTGATGTCACCTCTTTGATTTCTGTTAGTGGTTCTTTTTTGCCTGATTGGTATGACCAGAAGTATGTGAGTTTTAGTGATCTTCTAAAACAATAACAAAAGAACCCCAGATTTTTATTCATTGATTTAATTTTTCTGTTTTCTATTTGATTGATTACCATTCTGAGCTCTGTTATTTGCTTGCTCCCACACCCCCCACTACTTGCTTTGGATGTCATTTACTCTAGTGTAATTTGTTTCTAGTTTAAGCTTGTCATTGATTTGAGATTTTCCTTTTTTTCTAATATAAGTATTTTAAGGCTGTAAATTTCCTCTTTAGTGTTGCTTTAGCAGCATCCCACAAATTTTGGTATGATGTGTTTTTTAAATTTCCTTTTTTCTCCTTTGATTCATGGGTTATTTAGAAGTATGCAGTTTAGCTTCAAAATATTTGTGGGCTTTCCATAATTTTTTTTTATTTGTTTCTAGTTTTGTTCTGTTGGGATCAGGAAACATATATTATACACATTTTATTTTTATACATGGTATAAACCCCAGCATATACTGCTATTATTCTTGTTTTAAAGCCTATTATCTTTTAAAGAAATTTAAGTGAAGCAAATGAAATTTGAATTTAATTATTTTTCTCTGACTCCTACCCCTGTCATTTGGGGACTCTGTTTATATGTATATTGGGCTACATTAAATTGTCACTCAGTTCACTGATTCTGTTTCTGTTTTATTTTGGGGGTTTTTTGGTGTGTGTTTCATTACGCATAATTTTTGTTGCTGTGCTTTTATGATCAATGTCTAACCTGTCATTCATCCAGCCAATGCCTTTTTCATCTCAGATATTTTATTATTTCTGTTTCTAGAGTTTTGTTTGGGTTTTCTATATTGTCTAACCTTTGGAACATATGGAGTATAGTTCATATATGGAACATATGAAATATAGCAGAAGGTTTTAATGTCCTTCTGTGCTAATTTTAACATCTGATTGAGTTATGCATTGTTTTGATTGGTTGATTTTTCATTATGTCTCATGTTTGTCTTACTCTTCCTGGACTCTTCATTTTCTTCTCAACTCTGGAAGTCTGCCAGACTTTGTCATAGTGCCCCTTCTAAGTGTGCTGACCCAGAAATTCTCACAAGGCAGTAAACTGGGTAAGAGTAGTAGGGTTCACTTCAGTTGTTTCTCATCTCTCAAGGATGACTGGCCTTCATTGCTTGATGCCAATGTTTTGAAAACTATTTCATATATTTTGTCTGCTTTGTTGTTGTTGTTGTTGTTGTTGTTCTTGTTTCAGATGGGATTATAAATCAGCTTCAGCTTATTCCTTCTTAGTTGGTAGGAGAAGTCTGGCCTTTTTAAAAAACAAATTAGTACTCTGGTATAAAATAGTGTGTGGTTGTATTAGGAATAATTTTGATGAGTATTCACATCAAAAGCTCCTCATTGCATATATTTGAGAGTGATTTATAGCTTTCAGCATTTCCATTTAAATATATTCATATCTATGTATGTATAAAGTCTAGAAGATTATACCAAAAATGTTTATTAGCTTGGAGGTGGTATGATATGGGGTCACTGATTTTAGGTATTTTTAAATTTTGAACATGTACAATAAATTGAAAACAGAAAATATCATTTGCAGGCCAGCATGAAGAATTTAAAGTGCTAGCCTCTTATTTCAGAGTTATTTGAAGCCTCACATGACAATATGTTGGGATAAAAGATACATCTTTAAATCATCAAATTCTTATCTCTTAAATTAATATGGTAATCTTCCTGATGCATCATTCAGGTTATTGGAGCCAGATGCATATGTCTGTCCTTTCTTTCATAATTTAAAAAGTATATCCTAACGGAGAAATGCATTATGGTTTGAATTCTGGAGTATCTGGTGAATGCATATGTGACAGAATAATTGGATAATTATAGAGGAAGGTATTGGAATTGCTGCTTCCAGGTAAAGCATTAATTAAACATACTACATCATTTGCCTCATGACAGTAGGATTTCAGTTCTTACTGTTTACAGGGAATTATAACTTATGGCACATGCCATACATCAATCACAATTTTTTAAATATATTTAATTTTGGGAAAGAGGGCAAAACTTGGCAAGTGCCCAAAACAAAACACAAACATGCAATAATAATAACATCAACTATCACTACCTCCGGATTTTACATTCTTCTTTCTAAAATGTAGAATTAGCTGAGGTAGTTTGTATGGTTTTTCAAACCTACCATTATTAGATTTACAGGTGAAAAATTATACATTAAAATTTAATATCCATACCTGACTGAATTTCTGATGCATTTGTTAATGTCCTTTTAAATTCTTGTTTCTGGTTATTTCATTCTAAGTATATTTATAGAGACAAATCTGTTTTATCCTCTATTTAAGTAGTGATGTTCTTGTATTTTTTTTTTCCTTTATCCATGTGTATCTATGATAACCTTTATCCCTGTAGATCTATGACCCTAATTCATGGATATACAAAAGAAAGGGATAAGAAGACTTGTCATTTAAATTGCCTACAGAAATTGTTTGACCCTTGTGATTAAAACTACATAATCCAGTAGTAGCGTGCCTTGGAGAAAGAAAAAAATATATAGATAGATAGATAGATAGCCAGCCTTGGAGAAAGAAAAAATAGATAGATAGATAGATAGATAGATAGATAGATAGATAGATAGATAGATAGATAGATAGATAGATAGATTGATTGATTTAAAATATGATAACAGGTAAAAGAACTCCAAATTACTTAGAAACATTCGTTTTGGTGTATTTGTGTGTGTGTGTACATGTTTAAAGAAGGTATTAGGATTGTTGCCTACAGATTAAGCAATAGTTATATGCTTTATTTGCATTATTTTGGGGATGCGAAGAGAAGGCCCACTGTAACACTGCATAATGACAGATTTAGTATAACAACATTAAGATGCTACATTTTGGCCAGGTGCAATGGCTCATGGCTATAATCCTAGTACTTTAGGAGGCTGAATTAGGAAGATTGCTTGAGCCCAGTAGTTCAAGACCAACCTGAACAACATAGCAAGACCTCATCTCTAAAAATAATTTTAAAAATGAGCCAAGCTTGGTGGTGCACGTCTGTAGCCCCAGCTACGCAGAAGGCTGAGGCAGCAGAATCACTTGAGTCCAAAAGGTTGAGACTGCAGTGAGCCAAAATTGCACTTCACTTCAGCCTGGGCAATATAGACCCTGTCTCTGAAAAACAACAACAACAAAAATAAAGCTACTTTTAAAGGATAATCCATTTACTATCAAACACTTTTTAAATTGTTCAAAGGCTGGACTGTTTATAAAATGTCAAGAATAAATGTCTTAGAGATCTGGAAGTATATGGCATTTACTATTCCTACAAAGCCTTAGATATTTAGTAAAGAAGATTGATATATAGAATACCAAAATAGTAAATTGAGCCATTATTTGTCATTTCAGCTAGTGCACTGTGTTTATAAAATTTCTAAATGCTGGTACAAAATGATGCATATTCTCCCTGACATTGTAGTCTTCTAAGCACTTGTTAAGATGCTGAGTATATTATTAACATTTGTTACTCTGAAATGTTGAACTTTTGGCCCTGAGTAACTAATATTTCAGACAGCATTTTTAGGTTAATGTTATCCATCTTAAGCACTAGATCATATTATTTTACTTTTCTAGCTCATATAAGGTAATAGTAAAGTTTAAACATTTTGAATAGTCATTAACGTGTTTAGGGGCAGTATGTGTGAAACTTTTGTTATGATTTGATTTGAAGCCATTTTCCTTTTGCTTCCATATTCTCCATATTGCAAGAACATAAAATTGCACATAAAGAATTAGAAAGATGATCTTATCTGAAGAATTTTCACCTTTTTTGTTTTGTATCTTAACGGTGTTGAAACTGTAGTTTCAAATACATGATAAAATAGTAAAGTTAATAGTCAAAAAGAAAGCAAACCACTTGGCTTTGCTGAAGAAACTAAAGTATTTTCTTGGTCATTCCTTTGAAAAACAGGAAGCCAGAATTAGAAAAATTTGAAACCTTGGATAATTTCTTTGGTTTTCTTTGGTTCTACTTGGAGTACATGCCCACTTCCCTCTAAAATGATAGGAATTCAGTATTACTGTAAAGTAGTTTGGGCAAAACGCTGCCACTTCACTCTGTTATGCCTAAAAATGTTTGACTAGAAACAGCTAATATTTTATACTTACGGAAATGTAAAAGGGTTGTTTGAACTTCACAAATGTATGTCATGACACAGATGTATGTCATGATCATGTAACAGTACTGTTTTTAATACAATTTTTTTTTTTTGAGACGGAGTCTTGCTCTGTGGCCCAGGCTGGAGTGCCGTGGTGCGATCTTGGCTCGCTGCAAGCTCCGCCTCCCAGGTTCACGGCATTCTCCTGCCTCAGCCTCCCAAGTAGCTGGGACTACAGGCGCCTGCCACCACGCCCGGCCAATTTTTTTTGTATTGTTTTAGTAGAGACAGGGTTTCACCATGTTCGCCACGATGGTCTCAATCTCCTGACCTCGTGATCTGCACTCCTCGGCCTCCCAAAGTGCTAGGATTACAGGCGTAAGCCACTGCGCCCAGCCTACAATTTGTTTTTAAAAAATATTTTGTTAACTTAGAAAAATGAACTAGCTGATATTCAAATTTTGGAAATTAAAAGTTTGCTCTGTTTTATGTCTGTATCTTGGGCTATATTTTGTAGTAAATCAGAGACCAAAAGATTGATTTTGAAATATATAAATATGCTGTTCTGAAGTTAATACTGTGTAAACTTTGAGTAAGCATTTTCTCTTAAAGGTGTAATAAAGCCATAAGTGGCATTGTTGCTTTATAAACTTAGAATAATAATTTGCCATATTAGTGCAGAGTTCAAAAAGTACTATATATTTTGCAAAATAATGACTTACTCATTATTGAATAATACACTTATTTGAGAGTATTCGTGTCTAGAATATTTTATGAAGTACTGATTTCACTGACATATTTTGAAATATTTTCAAATCTGTAAAAACCCTTTTTTTCAACATGGGTTATATTAAACAAGTGACTTTTATTTGCATAATTAGGCTATAATTCTCCAAGGGAGGGTACTGGAGAGTAAAATTTTTTTCAAAGTAAGAATTTATAAAATTAAAATTCAGGGTTACAGTTATAGCCTTACTCTTTAATTCATGATTAATAAAATTTCTCTTTCAGACGGCAAATGGATACATCTTGTTTTTTCATATTACATCTACAAGAGGGGACAAGTACCTTTATGAACCAGTGTATCCCAAGTAAGTTTGTTGCCTTTCATTCTTTTAATATGTGATTCACATGCTTTGTGTTCAGAAAAACATTACAGTTTTGAGTTGTCTGTAGTGATTAGAATAAAACTAACCCAGCATTTCCCAAATAGTGTTTCAAAAATTACCAGGTCTTTGAACTGTCATGTCTTGAATGAAGAATTCTTTAAGTCTGGGAATCTTGATGATAAACTATATCAAGACTATTTTATTGGGCATTCGGAATTACTGTTAATATACTTCAGGTCTAGCATTTCTCAGTCCTTATTAGGGAAGAGCTATGAGATGGTGAGAGGAAGAGTTGAAATGTTGGTAAGTTACAAGTACTTTTGCGTCTGCTTTTGTATATGCATAGAAAAAAGAACCCCAGACAGTTATTACCTCTTGGTTTAAATTTGGGAAAAACATGGACTTTTGCCCTTTACACTGTGTAGTTATGTATGTTTTTAATTTTTTTCCTTATAGCAGGCCTTAATTGTTGAAATAAAAGAACATAAAATTGTAAAGCATTCCATCTTTAAAAAAAAAAATCAATCCATAAAGCCAGATAAAAATATAAGAGCATTTATCACATTTCTAGATGGTGGAAGACATCCAAAGTTTCATAGGTATGTAAGAAATTAAAGAGAAAGACAGATTTTATTGTGTGAAAAGTTTAAATTTTTGAATATTAACAGAAAAAAAAAACATTAATAGCAAGTAACTTGGGAAAAATATTTGTGGTTAATAGGGCCAAGTCTTACTACTTTTATATAAAATAGATATATAGCTTGCCAATAAGCACACAGAGATTCCAGTAGATAAATAGGGAAAAGTAGTCTCATAAAAGGAAATACTGTAACTAACAAACTCAAGAGAAAGTATTTAGACCCAGTAGTAACCCAAATAAAATAAACATTAAATATAACCATTTTTTCAACCCACACATTTTAATATATTAAAATAGTTTTTAAAAATTGTTACTCACTGCTATCTGAGGTATAATAAAAGTTGTGTTGCACACTTCTGATACACCAAGGTGTGATAATAGGGAGTTGATTAACAAGTTAACTGTGGTACATCCTTCTCTTACAGTGATATGTAGTCATTATGTCTCAGAAAACTTTATAAACTTAAGAACCTGACCATATTATAATGCCAAGTGAAGAAACAAGTCATACAAAATTATATATGTAATATGACCACAACTATATAAAACAAAACAACGAAAGTCATCTAAAGACAAAATCTAGAGCAATACAATACAAATATTTATAGTAATTGCTCCTGAATGTAGAACTGTAGTGATTCTTCTGCTTTTCAACTCTTAAATTTTCAACTAGTTAGATTTTCTTGATGGTATAGCCACTTGTTTTTGTAACAAATATAGTGCTAACTGAGGTATTCAGTTTTGGAAATCTTTAAAGTACAGACATTTTTTTGATAATGAGATTCAATTTAATTTGGTTATTTTTCAATAAAAATAGTGCAAAGAGTTTTGACACATAAATATAGTGCAAAATGATAGGAACATTGTGATGTAGTTAGACATTTTAAATTCAGTTTTATGGGTAAAACTGAAAATAAATGAATTTTTTTCATTCTAAGTGATAATTTTGTGATTATTTTGAAGAACTGTTGTAATCAATGACTAAAATTAGATTTACTTGTGCATTTTGAACTATTATATTTGTTTTATTGCTTAATTTAGACATGTTCCTATAAATAAAAAGCAATAATCAGAAACAACAATTTAACTTCATTAATTTATGTTCCTGTGGGCATGGTAGAGAAATAACTTCTCATGAAACAGTGAAAATTCTATTTTCTTTATTTCAGTTCACTAATAGAATTACATGTTTATAGTGTTTTGGAATGGTATTTTGAGACCCACATTTTGTGTTCCAGAAAAGTTTTAAGAATCAGTTTGTTTCTTTTCTGATTCTGTAACTGCAAGACACACCAGTTAACTAAGTAGTCCTGACAATGCATGAACTTTGCTGTGTTTGACTCTGTGTGTTAAGGCAGAGAACTAAATAAAAAACATACTCTCTTTCTTAATTTGGGCATTCTTTTCCTAAATTGAAAGTTTTAGGTTTCAATGACTGGCCTCAATAAAATGTGCATTGCTTTAGAGCAGCTTGAATGATCGTTAAAGATACAGGCTTTGGTGTCAGATAGACCTGGAATTAAATGTTTGCTGTGCCACTTTTCAGCTATATGATTTCTTTCAAGTTATTTAATACCACCAAAATCTTTCCTCATCTGTAGAGTAGGATAACAGTAGTAATCATCTCATAAGATCATTCATATTTAATGCTTATGTAAGCACCTAGCTTATGGGATAATTAATAAAGGACAACTGTTATTATCAGTAATTTTTTTAACCAAGTATTTACTTCATTTCTAAGCTTTTAAGTAATTTTTAAAAAATATATATATATATTTCTATTTGATATTTTACTTCTTTGCCAGAGTCTCAATTCTAGTAACTGCTACCTAAAATCTCTTATATGAAAATAGTTCTGCAGATTGAAGTCAGCCTGTTGTGTATTTGTGTGCTAGACTATTCTAGTTATGTTACTTTGGTCTAGTAAGTTTCTTGGTTTTTCTGCAGAACTCATTTGTACAATGGGAATAAAAATAACTTCTTTAATTGTTAAGAGGATTATGTGAATTCATATTCTTAAAACCTGAAAAATAGTGGTTATATAAGGTTTTGAGAAAAGTAAAGTTTGGTTTTGACAGTGGTATCTTCATTGTCATCTGTGCCGTTATAAACCCTTGTGTAGTTCGAGACACTATTCTAAGCACTTTTTAATACTTATTTAATCTCCGTGGCAACCCTGTGAGGTAGTTAGGTATAACTATTATACAAATTGCTGCACAGAGAGGCAAAGTAACTCACCCATAGTTACACGCTAATAAGTTGCACAGCCAGGATTCAGACATAAGTGTTGCAGCTCTAAAGTCTGTGCTATTTAGTAATATACTGTCTCAGCCCTGTTTATGCTCCATCCAGCTACTACTTTGGGGTTTATCTAGGAGTAGAGAATGGAAAAATAAAGGAGAAATGATCTGGAGTGGTTTCTAATAGTCCTGAAGAATAGAGGCAGTGTAATTACTGAGGCCAGTGGTTAATTGTCCTCTTCTCACTTACTGACAGAAATTCTATTGTCTCTTGTTTCTCTTCTCTAAATCTTATGAATTTATCACATGAGTTTTTCTAGAGTATCTTAACTTCCCTGTATTATGTGACAGCATCTTAGCCTCAGACTGCATATCCTTTTCCACAATGCTCCATCTGAGGACACAGGTCAGATGCGTCATGATCTTTCCTAGTTTCCACCTCGTGTTGTTTCTAGCATCCTTCCTATAGCTGTTGGGAGTCAGTCTTCAACAATGGTGGCAGTCTTATTAAGTGACTCTGTACCTCAAAGATCATTTATTCTTTGATGAATGAATTTTCCATTTTAGAAATCTTAGATTCCATTGTATATTACAGTATCTCTTCATATTAGTTACACAGACCAGTGGGCCAGACTAGTTGAAGGTTGTCTGGACATTTTATTTTATGGCTTGGAAATTTTAGTGAAATTAATGAAGGAAACTTCCAGGGATAATTCAGAAATAATTTGTGTTTAGCTTTAAAATGTGTTCATATGCTTATGTTTAAATAGAAATTTAGTAGCTCTTTAAATTGCACATCATATTTAATTTCAGCATAATGAAAATAATTTAAACAAATATGTTATCATAATGTATACTCTGTTGAGAGCAGATTTCCCCCCCACTTCTTCCTGTCTTTTCACTGCTACTACTACCCTCTTTTTTGTTAGAGACTAGCATTATTGAGGCTGAGTTTCTTTAAAAAAAAAAAAAAAGTTTCTGTACTAAAATTCAGTACATTTAATTATTACATAGTAAAGATACTGATCTTTTTCACTGAAGAAAACAAAATCACTTCCAAAATATAATCAAATCTCCTTCTCCTCTTCCCCCTCCACCCTCCCAACATAATTTCATCTGATGATGATACTTCTTACCAGCTCATTACTAATGAATTAGTGCCAGCTGGAAAGGAAAAAGAGAAAAGCTACTTGAGGTTAGCAATTTTTAACTTCAACACAACTTGCCCCTTCTAAAATCCAGCTTCTTTGCAGAAGAAACCTACAGTAAGGGACAGAGGCATCTAAATCATACCAAATTTAGAGGTGACAAGAGATCTGAATTAGTTACAGACTCATGAAAGTTTCCCTCAACACATGTTTATTTCTTTTTGCTAATATGTTCTGAGTGTTCATTTTCTAGAGAGGAACTTTAGCCACTTTTTCCCTGTATTTCTAATAATAAACCTTGTTCTACATTCAGTTTATAAACTTGACGAAGTATGCTAGTGATCTTAATGTTTTTTGTTCTGCTTGAGCCTCTGAAAACACCCCATGTATAGTTTGATTTCAGTGTGTTTTTATTCTGTAAATGTACATGGGTGACCTTTCACTATTGAACTTTGCATATTACATGTATCCATTACTTCACATTATAGTTGCATGAGCACTTATTAATAGGATTGGTAACAGAGTTATTACATAAGTTCTGGATAGTGAAAACTACTCCCTTATTGGCCACACTTCCAAGGATGGCACCTGAGTCCAAAGAATGATAGGACTGGTAAAAAAAATCTGCCCAATTCAGAGAGCCCTGCACATTGTTTCTGTCAGACTGGAGGCTGTCTCAATGTGTGATAATGTAAATGATAAGCAGTTTTTGTTTTTTGGTGTTTTGTTTTGGTTTGGTTCTTTAAAAGAGTCTGGTGAAAGGGTACTACGTCTTTCAAAAAACGCTTCTGAAAATTATTTTCATCCATGTGTCTATCCATTTAAAAAGTATTGAATTTTGTCCGGCTCTACGCATTATTGTAGATACTAGAGATCTAACAGTGGAAAAAAAACAACAAAACAAAAAGCCCTGCTGATAGAGCTTGTTATTCTTCTAGTAGAGAGTGATAAGTGAAATACATTATGAGTTAGGAGATTTTTCTCCACTCTATGGAGAAAAATAAAGCGGGGTAAGGGAATAGAGTGGGACATGACTTAAAAAAGCAGTCGGTGTCTTCACTGAGAAGATGACATATAAAAGGATCTCAAAGATGATGAGGTAACAAAATATACATCCAGAGGAAGACCATTCTGGATTGGTGAGATTTAGCAGATATGAAAATTCGTAAGAAGATACTGTGAATAAATTTTAGGTCCTATAATAATTTATAGTTAGTAAGAAATGATGAATTTTTTATTAGCTGTAAAAATGAAAACGCAGTCTGATTTTTAGGTAACTGAATCGTGGGAAAGTCAAGAGCCCTTTTTTTTTCTTCCAGTAAATGGCACCACCATGTATTTGAGTTTATTCACTCTTCCTGCCCACTAACATCAATAGCCAGTCTCTATCTAGTCCAGTATATTCTACCTTGTGTGTCATTTCTTTTCCCTCCTCGCAATTCCCAATGACAGTAGTTTGGTTTAGGTCTTGTCACTTTTCTCCTGGATTATTATTATATCATTTTTTTTGAGACACAGTCTCGCTCTGTCTCCTGAGCTGGAGTGCAGTGGTGTGATCTTGGCTCCCTGTAACCTCCACCTTCCGGGTTCAAGCCATTCTCACATCTCAATCCTGAATAGCTGGGTCTACAGGCATACACCATCGTGCCTAGCTAATTTTTATATTTTTACTAGACACGGGGTTTCATCATGTTGGCCAGGATGGTCTTGAACTCCTGACCTCAAAGGATCTGCCTGCCTCGGCCTCCCAAACTGCTGGGATTACAGGCGTGAGCCACTGCACCAGGCCTATTATGTCTTCTTAATCTCAAATTCATGTCTAAGCCTCACTCACCCCCTACCAAGCCAAACATGCTATTGCTTTGCTAAACTTTATTACAGTTACCGTCATCTTTTGTATAGTTGTATGAGGTAGAAAACCTTGAATTCTTTATTTCTTCTTCTGGATTGTTTCTTCATTTTCTGTATTTGTTCAATCATCAAATTTTATTGATTGATTACAGTTTTCCATTGCCTCTGGAATTCATTTAACTCTATTTTACTCTCATTGGTCTTTTTAGGGGCCCTCATGTCCTCCTCCTTGTCTATTAAAAAAGCCTATTCCCTAACTCATTTCTCTTCCCCTAGTCTCTTTCGCCTACATAATGAAGTTTATCATTTGCATTGATAACATTTTTTTTTTCCCCAAAACAAAGTCCAAGCCCTCTGGCCTGGCATTTAGAACCTACTTTCTCCATATCTTGAACACATCGAACCCACAATTCCTATTTAATGCCTTGGTTCCTTTGTTATTTGCTGTATTCAGTGTGACTCCCCTGCTATCTTTTTTTATGTAAGAAATTTATCTGACTTGGTTTTCAAGCTCAGGTCAGACATCTGTTGTACTCTATAAACCTTCTGCCCTCAACTCTCCTATATCCTCCCCTGTACCCAATAAATAACTGATCTGGCATGTGCGTTCCCATAGTACGTTTTAAAAATTTACACTAATTCTCGAATACCTTCTTATTTAAAAAAAAAAAAAAATCCAACGAGAGATCTATAAAGATAAAAAGTAAAAAAAAGTGAACTTTGCTTTTTTAGATTCTAATCTCATTTCACTCTCCAGTTGTCTTATATCTCTTGAGTAAATAAATACCTAGGAATAGAATTGCTGGGCCATATCACATGTCTAGTAATTTTAGATTGGATGTTAAATATTGTATTACATTATCCATTGTCTGATTTTTGTCCTTTTCCTTTAAAGAATATTGAAGGAAGTTTTGGGTGGCAGTTAAGCTACTTGGAGATCTTACTGATCTTTTGAGGCTTTTTATATGTTTTTTAGGATGGATTTAACTGTTAAGCTAGCTTAGCCCTTCTGAAATCGCCACTGAATGTCCTGGGTCTTTAACAAGGTCTCTCCATTCTGGCTAGTCAACTCGGAAATGTCTCCCAGTCCTATATGAACTGGGTAGCCAAAAGCCCTAGCAGTCATTCTTTGCCTGTATTTATGGAGTGTCACTGTGTATTTGCATAGTATTCAGTAAGACTCAGGGGAAACTCCTGCAGGTTTCTAGAACTTTTCTCTGTGTGTCTCCCACATCACTGGTGCTCTACTTCACAAATAGCTGCTTCTGCTTCTCTGAACTTTAATCTTTTTCTCCTAAACTTAACAAGGCTGCCATACTGTACTTGGGTTCTCTCTCCCTACATGATGGACAAAATCTTATGAGGTTAGAAGGTGACATCTGCCAGAAAACCTGTTTTCCTTCCCTCATGATATCAGTCCTCTGCTGCCTGCTGTCTCATGTCTGAATATGGTTGGTTGATCTGTTTTGTCCAGTTCTCTTGTTTCTGGGCACTAGCTTAGTACCAGGTACTCTATTAGTGGAATAATAAAATGACCATCTGTGTGTCCATCAGTCAGTCTGAACAATTTTCAGTCTTTTTCCACTGGAGTATATTTAAGCACATCTAAGATACCATTATTTCATTTCATCCAGAAATACTTATTATTGTGAGCATTCCAGTACACAATTTGGTGAATGCAAATGATGAAATATGAGGCCTGGAGTTTTGGGAAAAGAAATCGTTCTGAGCCTTTCCAGAATTACGGTTGGAAAACTAAAGCCTCTTAGTCCCAGAATTTACATAGGACTGCCAGAACTTTCTAGATCAAGCCTTGCACATTTCAGAATCATCTCAAATGGGATTCATCCTCATTTATTGTATGCCTACTATCTGTAAAACACTTGCTATACACTGCTACTGAAGATGCTAATGAATAATTGTTTAAAGTTAATGGCAATATAAAATAACAGATTGCCAGGTGAATATCTTGAAAAGTCATAATAGTATTTCAGGGTAAAGTGATTAGTTGTCAAGGAAAGTTTTGTAAATAAGGAGACTTGAGTTCTATACTTGGGAGAAAAGTCAGGACTTAGGTAAGTTATGTTGTAAGGAAAAACACTGTAATTAATTGCGTTCTTGAAGTTTCTGTTCCCCCACACCCCAAATCTATTAGGTTATTTGCCACATTATTCTTTGCTTTAACTGGCACTTAAAGCATTTGTTATCTCCTGCACAAAAGAATCTGCTCAAATAAATGGCTGTTGAATTTAATTGTGAGTCAGTTTTCTGTATCACCTGATCTAGCCCTCCAAAGCATACTTGACATGCTTTAAAAGCAGTCTTCTTTTCTTTTAAGACTTCTGTGTAGTTTTTATGCTACACTTGTGGGTATTGTGGTTTGATTTTTGTTTTTTACCAATTTGATGAGAAATTACTCCCCGCTCAATGTCCTGGGAAGTTTGACTAGTGGTTGACCCATCCCATAGAAACATTTTATGTTTTTCATGGACCTTTAAGGGCCACTCATTAACGTGAATGCCTTATCATTCATTGGAATAGAAAACTGGGAGGGTTTACTTTTAATTACAAAAGTCAATGTATGTCAAATACATGAATAAAACAAAACTGGCTTAGCTTCATTTTTCCTACTTTATTATTTTTCTTAGACTTGCTATTACTACCTCAAATAAATATCCAGTTTAGAGATGTGGAAAAAAATATGGCAGTTGGAATCAGGGAGGCCCAGGTTCTAGTTCAGATTCTACTTTTTCCCAAGACTTTGGAAAAGCCACTTTCTAAAGTTGCTTTCTGTGCTGTGTGTCTATAAAATGAGAAAAAATGAGTTATTATTAGATTCTTAATAAGTTGCAACTGGTATCGTTGCCTAGGTTGCCTTTTGAATTATGTAAATATAATCTGCCTCCATTGCATGTTTAAGACAATTTATATGTGTTTAGAAAAGAAGGGAATTCTAGTTCATTAACTGCGAGGTTTTAGAGTGCACTAGAATTTGAAGAATGACAAAACTTTAAGAGGTTGCCAAAAAATACAGGTGTACTTGTTCAAAAGCAAGTCTCAGATTGAGTCATATATCAAATGTAAGCAATAACAGACTTGACTCCTCTGGGGAATTTCGGCAGAGTATTCATTTATACAATACTTGAAAATTCCAAGTATTTACAAAGGTAGCTTATTTAATATAGTGTGAAACTCATTACATCATATCCTTGAATGATGTCATAATATCGATGAGGGAAAAAAATTGATCCCTGGCCAGGGCCACTGTCAATCTGGAATTTTCATATTCTCCCTGTGTCTGTGTAGTACTGTGGTTTCCTCCCACATTCCAAAGATGTACACTTTAGGTGAATCGGTGTCTGCATGGCCCCAGTCTGAGTGAGTGTGGGGTGTGTGTGTGAGTGCGCCCTCCAATGGAATGACATCTGGTCCAAGGTGGGCTTCAGTTTTGGCCCCGAGCTGCTGGAATGGGCCCTGGCCACCTGTAATTCTGAACTGGAATTAATGCATAAATGTTTTTATTCATCTTTCTTAAATGTATGTTTAGCTTACATTTATTTCAATGTCTTTTTTTTTTCCAAAAAGTGTTTGTATATTGCATATATAAATAAAATATAAAAGTAACATTTTATAAAACTTTCTAGAGAGACAAATTCCACACAAGTGGTAAGGGCAACCTCGTGTCTCTAGATTTGTTCTGTTTCATAAATTGGATTTTAACGAATCCTATGTAAATCAATTTTTGTAAATAAAGTGTAATGTTGGATTTTTCACATCTTAGATTTTTGCAGTTTTCTCAGATTTACAACACTTTCTGATGTCTGTTCACTCTGATTCTGAAACTAAATTATATTATTGGATTTCATATACAGTATTAAAATAGGTGGCGGTTTACCAAGGTTAAACTTTAAAGCATATTTGAAAGTTGTCTATCTATAAATAAGACAAATTGTCTGCAGAATTAGCTTTATATAGCCAGTGATGTGTAAACCTCTTGGCTTTAAGTACCACAACAACTTAGCAACAACTTAGAATGCATTAAGAAAACTGTCACATGATCTGAAACTGCGTTAAAAAAATTCCTACTTTTTTTTTTCTTTCTTTTACTGGTTTCTTGTCTCTCAGGGTCACAGTTCTCATGGGCTTCCCCCACCCTACCCCACCAAGTTTCCTTTGTTGACATTTCTGTTCTTTCCTTGACAAATTCTGCCATGGCTGATGGGGAGACCACCTGATTAACCAATACGGAACTGGAAATGACTGACAATTCTTAGCTAATTCTATAAATTTTGTTAGTTTGTTTTTCTTAGCCCCAGTTAATCTCAAATAGATAGAAATTTAGAACATTATTGAGGGGATTATAATGGGATTAATCCCTTTTGCCTCTCCCGTAATGTATTCAGCTGTTTCATTTCTTTTTGTTCATATGCGATTTTGTGTTTTCAAAGTAAAAAATCAGAATATTTATTTAGCGTTTACTTTGGCTTAAAAATATTCAATTTATTAAAGCTTCAAAATAATAACTGTAGTTCAAACTTTTAAGTTCCATCTACAAATCTTAAAAATCTATTTGTAAATCTAGCAAATTTCAACACTTTTAGAGGGGAATCTTACAAATTAAATTCTCTTATGTGTATTAATGTATATTTATAAATATGCATTATAAATATATAATAAACTATATATTTTGTTTCTTTTTAAAATACTTGAATTGTCTAAACAAGCTTTGTACCATTTTTAGAGCAGGTATTTCTGCCAAAGCATGATATATGCATTGTATAAACACCTTCATTCTACACAATTGCAAACTAAAAACAAAGCTTGTGGAAAAATCGTTGGAACAGATCACTTAAGACTTCCTATAACTTTGAACTAGAGGAGTCACAAATAATAATCTTAATAAAAGTTAGAAGATACTAAATTTTTTCTTTTCCATGTAGTTTCACAAAGACAACTGCAAGTTATACATATTTTTTTTTCAAATAAGTTTAATTTCCTACTGCTTCCCTACTCTTCACATTCTTTTCTCCAGTTAGCTTACCTAACTTTTAGTTCAGATTCTTCTCAGAATCATATGGTCAAAGTCTGGTGTTTAATTTCCCTTCATGTTTCTTCTCAAAATTTATCAAAACTACCACTGTGACTTAAATTGGCTGGGTTCTATTTCATTAGTGCAAGTAAACAATAACTTGTTGTACCCCATCTGTGGTATAACATATGGTATAGTTGGCTCTTCTGTTTGAGACCTATAGAAAAGTTCTGAATGTTTTTATTCTTTTCATGAGTGGATGTGTACATAGCATTCCTGATGGAGATATTTATCCTTTTTATGGGCATCTGTATTTAATCCTTTGGAGTATATTGATTTAAATGCAAAGTGTAGCTTAGAAATAAATGTTTGGGCTGGGTGAGGTGGCTCATGCCTGTAATCTCAGCACTTTGGGAGGCCCAAGGCGGGTGCATCACTTGAGGTCGGGAGTTCAAGACCAGCCTGGCCAACATGGCAGAACCCCGTCTCTACTGAAATACAAAAATTAGCCAGTGTGGTAATCCCGGCTCCTCAGGAGGCTGAAGCAAACTGCTTGAACCAGGAGGTGGACATTTCAGTGTGCCGAAATTGCGCCACTGCACTCCAGCCTGGGTTACAGAGCAAGACTCTATTTTAAAAAAAAAAAAAAGTTCAGTTACATTTTCTCTTGAAAATTCAGGGTATTTTTTGTATCCATCTTCCTTACCTTGTATAGTTTAACTTAACTTTTGCTCTGTATAATTCGTACCATAACATTGGTATGAATATGGTAGGTAATGCATGTCAAATCTGTTATCTGTTTTTGCAAACAATCTATGCTTTTCGTGAGAAAACCAAGGTAATTAAAATATTGAAGCTGGTTAGTTTCTTAAGCACATGACTGGAATCAAAAGTACACTGAGTATTCACATTTAATACACTCAAAATGTCAGAAAACACAGGCACATACATCCCACTTATACAGGGATCCACGTATTAAGCATCATCAATTGTCTGGAATAGCTAAGATTCAGGAAATAAGGCCTCAAAGGGGACACTGAGCAGCCAAAATGGATATATTCATCCCATTGATGAGGTGTTCCTCATCTTTTACTCATTCAAGACATTTGTTTGTTTGGGGCTATATACAAGGCAATAGTGTGAATTAGAGTTGATTTTTTCCCAGTCTGAAGCTCATAGTTTATTAAGGGGACAAAAGCTAAATTCAGATAATATCAAATACACTGTAAAAGTGACATGTACTATAAAGGAGCTACAGATAAAGAGCTTTTGGGAGGCAGTTGAGAAGGGGAACATACTTTCAGTGTATTGTATTGTAAAGAGAGTAGCATCTGAACTGAGTCATGAGGTATATTAGTCTGTTCTCACACTGGTATAAATAAATACCTAAGACTGGGTAATTTATAAAGAAAAGAGGTTTAATTGGTTCACGGTTCTGCAGACTGTACAGGAAGAATGGCTGGGGAGGCCTCAGGAAACTTATAGTCATGACAGAAGGAGAAGGGGAAGCAGGCACCTCTTACATAGCCAGAGCAGGAAGCCGGGGAGAGGTACTACACACTTTTGTTTTTTTGTTTTTGTTTGTTTGAGACAGAGTCTCGCTCTGTTGCCAGGTTGGAGTGCAGTGGCACCATCTCAGCTCACTGCAAGCTCCGCCTCCCAGGTTCAAGCAATTCTCCTGCCTCAGCCTCCCGAGTAGCTGGGACTACAGACACACACCGCCTTGCCCAGCTAATTTTTTTTTTTTGTATTTTAGTGGAGACGGGCTTTCACCATGTTGCCCAGGCTGGTCTCGACCTCCTGAGCTCAGGCAGTCCACCCACCTCGGCCTCGCAAAGTGCTAGGATTACAAGCGTGAGCCACTGCATGCAGCTGTGCTATACCCTTTTAAACAACTAGATCTCACGATAACTTACTATCACAAGAACAGCATCAAAGGGGAAATCACCCTCATTATCCAGTCACCTCCCACCAGGCCCCACCTCCAACATTGGGGATTACAATTTGACATAAGATTTGCACAGGGACACAAACCCAAACCATATAATTCCACCCTTGTCCCCTCCCCAAATCTCACATCTTTCTCACATTTAAAATACAATCATGCCTTCACAAGAGTCCCCCAAAGTCTGAACCCGTTCCAGCGTTAACTCAAAAGTCCGAAGTCTCATATGAGATAAAACTAGTCCCTTCCGCCTATGAGCCTGTAAAATCAAAAAAACAAGTTAATAACTTCCAAGATACAATGGGAATGTAGAGATTGGGTAACACTCCTGTTCCAAAAGGGAGAAATCAGCCAAAAGAAAGGGGCTGTAAGCCCCGTGCAGATCTGAAATGCAGCAGGGCAGTCATTAAATCTTAAAGCTCCAAAATAACCTCCTTTGACTCCATGTCTTACGTAGCATTAAGTACATTTACAATGTTTTGTACAACTATCACAATTATCTAGTTCCAGAACTTTTACATCACTCCGAGCAGAAACCATGGATTCATTAAGAAGTCATTCCCTGTTCTCTACTGCTCTCAACCCCTAGAACCATACATTTGTTTCCTGTCTCCCTCTGGATTTGCCTACTCTGGATACACTGTATAAATAGAATAATACAGCATGTACCTTTTGTGTCTTATTTAATTTCTGAATACTTTGTATAAATGGAATCACACCCTGTGTACTTTTTGTGTCTTCTTAATGTAATATTTTGAAGGTTAATTCATGTTTTAGCATGTATCAGTACTTCATTTCTTTTATGGCTGAATAATATTTTGTTATATGGATTTACCACAGGGTGTTTATCCATTAATCAGGTGATGGACATTGAGGTTGTTTTCACTTTTTGGCTATTGTGAACAGTCCTGCTATGACTAGGAGTGTTCATAGCAATTGTTCATATACAATTTGTATTTGAACACCTGTTTTCAATTCTTTTTGGGTCTTTACCTCCAAGTAGAATTGCTAGGTTACATGGTAATTGTGTGTTAAACTTTTTGAAAAACTGCCAGACTATTTTCCCACAAGTCATTCATGATGGTTCTGGTTTCTCCACATCCTCATCAACACTTGTTATTTTCTGTTTTTTTATTATATTAGGGTCATCCCAATGAATGTGAAATAGTATCTCATTATGGTTTTAATTTGTATTTCCCTAATGATTAATGACATTGAACATACTTTCATTTGCTCTTTGGCCATTTGTGTATCTTCTCTAGATAAATATCTATTCAAGTCTTCTTCCCACTTTTTTTTTTTTCTTTTTTCTTTTTTTAGAGAAAGGTTCTTGCTCTGTCATCCAGGCAGTGGCACAATCATAGCTCACTGCATCCTTGATTTCCTGGGCTCAAGCAATCCTCTCACCTGAGTCTCCAGAGTAGCTGGGACTACAGGCATGCACCACTACACCTGGCTAATTTTTTAATTTCTTGTAAAGATGAGATCTCACTATGTTGCTCAAGCTATTCTTAAACTCCTGGGTTCAAGCAATTCTCCTGTCTTGGCCCCCCAAAGTGCTAGAATAACAAGTATGAGCCACCATGCCCCACCTCTCCCTTCTTTTTAATTGGGTTGTTTATCTTTGTCTGAGTTGTAAGTCCTCTTTGTATATTCTGGATACTAGATCCTTTTAAGATACATGATTTTCATATTTTTTTTCTCATTCTCCAGGCTTTTTACTTTCTTGGTAGTATATTTTGCACAAAAAAGTTTAATTTTGATGATGTCCAATTTATATATATATATATATATATATATATATATATATATATACTTCCTTATAGTTTTCTGATATCTAGAAAACAATTGCCAAATGCAAGGCCATGACAATTTACCCCTATATTTTCTTCTATTTTGTAAGAATAGTTTCAGCTCTTATATTTAGAGTTTTGATTCATTTTGAATTATTTTTTACTTATGGTGTGAGATAAGGATCCAACTTAATTATTTCATAAATGGCTATTCAGTTGTCTTAGTACCATTTGTTAGAGAGAATGTTGTTTCCCCTGTTGAATGCACTTGGCACCCTTGCCAATAATCAATTGACCATAGGTGTATAAGTTTTTTATTAGGCTCTTAATTCTATTCCATTGGTCTTTATGTCTGCCCTTGTATCATTACCACATTGTGTTGGATATTGTAGCTTTGCAGTAAGTTTTGCGATCAGGAAATGTGAGTTCTCCAACTTTGTTCTTCTTTTCAAGATTATTTTGGCTCTTCAGGGTTCCTTGCCTTTCCATATGAATTTTAGGATCAGCTTTCCCAGTTCTTTTTTTTTTTTTTTAAAAAAGAACATTGGGATTTTGGTAGAAATTGCATTTCATCTATAGCTATAACAATATTCAATATTCCATTCATGAACATAATATACCTTTCCAATTTCTTAGTTCTCCCTTAATTTATTTATGCATACAACTCTTACTCATCCTTGGGTCAGTTTATTCCCAAGTATTTTATTCTTTTTGATGCTATTGTAAATGGAGTTGTTTTCTGAAATTTTTATTGCTAGTGTAGAGAAATATATATGATTTCTGTGTTGATCATATACTACAACTTTGATAAATTTATTAGCTCTAATAACTCTTCTGTGGATTCTTTAGAATTTTCTATATATACTATACTATTATGACATCTTTGAATAAAGAGAGTCCCATTTTTTCTGTTTGTGTTGGATGACTTTCCTTTTTCTTACCTGATTGCTGTCTAAATGTCCAGTATTATGTTGAATGGAAGTAGTGAGAGCAGCATTCTTGTCTCATGCCTGATCATAGAGGGAAAACTTTCAGTCAGTAAACAGTCATTTACTGTTGAGTAAGATGTTAGCTGTGCGCTTTTTCATATATGTCCTTTATCATTTTGAAAAAGCTCCCTTCCTTTCCTAGTTTGTTGAGTGTTTTTATCTTAAAAGATTATTACTATCTTTTCAGATGTTTTTTCTGCATCAATTGAAATCATTCTGGGATTTTCCCCCTTCATTCTATTAATGTGATTACATTATATTACATTGATTTTCATGTGTTTAACCACCATTGTATTCTTGGGCTAAGCCCACTTGGTCATGGCGGATAATCCTTTTAATATGCTACTAGATCCAGTCTGCTAATACTTTGTTGAGGATTTTTTTTCCATCTGTGTTCATAAGGTATATTGAGCCATGGTTTCCTTTTCTTGCAGTGTCTTTGTCTGACTTTGGTATCGGGGTAATGCCGGCCTCATAGAATGAATTAGAAGTCCAAGGATGGTGGCTCACACCTGTAATCCCAGCATTTTGGGAGGCCAAGGTGGGCAGATCACGAGGTCAGGAGATCTAGACCATCCTGACCAACATGGCGAAACTCCATCTAAAAATTAAAAAATTAACTGGTCGTGGTGGCACGTGCCTGTAATCCCAGGTACTCGGGAAGCTGAGGCAGGAGAATTGCTTCAACCAGGGAGTCAGAGGTTGCAGTGAACTGAGATTGCGCCACTGCACTCCAGCCTGGTGACAGAGCAAGACTCTGTCTAAAAAGAAAGAAAAAAGAAGAAGAAGGAATGAATTAGAAAGTGTTCCCTCCTCTTACCTATTTTTTTTTTTTTTAAATAACATCTTGAGAAGGATGAATGTTCATTCTTATTTAAATATTGTATAAGTCACTAAGCCACCTGGTTTTGGGCTCTTCTTTATTGGGAGGTTTTTTATTACTGACTCAATTTTGTTACTTGTTACAGGTCTATTCATATGTTTTATTTCCTCTTGAGTCAGTTGGGAAATTTGTGTGTTTCTAGGAATTTGTCCATTTAACATAGGTTATCTAACTAGTTAGCATTCAGTTGTTTACAGTATTCTCTTATAAGCCATACTGTTTTTTTGTATGGTCAGTAATAATATTCCCACTTTTATTTCGGACTTTTAGAGTCTTCTCTCTTTTTCCGTAGGTTTTTCAATTGTATTGATGTTTTCAAACAACCAACTCTTTATTTGATTTTTCTCTATTGTTTTTCTATTCTCAATTTCATGTACAGCCACTCTAATTTTTATCACATCTATCTTTCTGCCAGCTCTTTTACTACTTCCATAAGGTATAAAGTTAGGTTATTGATATGAAATCTTTTTTTAATGTAGGCATTTTAGCTATAAATTTCCCTCTGATCCCATAATGTTATATTTGTATTTTCATTAGTTTCAGAGTATTTCCTAATTTCTCTTTTGGTTCTTCTTTGAGTCATTGATTGTTTTAGAGTGTATTTTGGATTTCCACATATTTGTGATTTTTCTAGTTTTACTGATTTTTAGTTATATTCCATTTGGTTAGAGAAGATACTTTATATGCTTTCAGTCTTTTAAAATATATTAAGACTTTTTTGTGGTTTAATATCCATTCTGTCTTGGAGAATGTTCCATGTGCATTTGAGAATAATATGTATTTTGCTGTTGGGTGGCATATTCAGTATGTGTCTTAGGTCTAAGTGGTTTATATAGCGTTACTTAAATTCTCTATTTCCTTATTTTCTGCCCAGTTCTATCCATTATTGAAAGTGGAGTATTGAAGTCTCTAACATTATTACAGATCTATTTTTCCCTTCAGTTTTGTGTTCTTTCTTCATATATTAATATTTTGTGGCTCTGATGTTATATTTGTATCTATTTATAAGTGTGGTATCTTCTTGCTAGATTGACCTTTTTATCATTATAAAAGTCATTCTGTGTCTCTTGTGATAGTTGTTAAAGTCTTTTGGTTTTTTGTTTGTGTATTTGTTTGTTTCTGATTTTACCATAGCCACCCTGTCTTGGTTACTATTTGCATGGAATATATTTTTCCTTCCTTCCACCTTCAGCTTGTTTCCTTGAATCTAAAGTAATTCTCTTGTAGACAACTTATAAATGGACTCATTTGGTTTCTTTGAATCCACTCTGACAATGCTTGCCTTTTAATGAATGCATTTAATCCATTTACATTTAAAGTACTTACTGATAAAGAAGGATTTCTGCCATTTTGCTATTTGTTTTCTATTATGTCTATCTTTTTTGTTCCTGGGTTCCTCCACTACTGCCTTTCTGTTGTTCTTGGTTTGATTTTTTTGCATTGTACCATTTTGACTCCTTATTTCCTTTTTTGTACATGTTTTAGTTATTAATGGTTACCCTGGGGATTAAATTAACATCTTGCATGTACAACAGCCTAGTTTGAAGTAATACCAACTTAGCTTCAATAATATCTCAAAACTATGTTCCTGTACATCTCCCTCCCTCCCTTATGTTGTTGTTATCACAAATTACATCTTTATACATTGTATGACTGTTAACATAGATGTATAATTGCTGTTTTATGCACTTGTCTTTTGAGTCATTTAGGGGGAAAAAGGCAGATTTCTGAAACTATAATACTGCTGGCTTTTATATTTACCTATGTAATTACTTTTATCAGTGTTCTTTATTTTCTCACATGGCTCTGAGTTATTGCCTCTTTTCTCTTCAGGCTGAAGAACTTCCTTTAGCATTTCTTGTAGTTCAGGTCTACTTGTGACAAATTCTCTCAACTTTTTGTTTATCTGGAAATGCGGTAATTTCTTTTTTGTTTTTGAAGGATAATATTTCTAGATATTTCAGCACTTGAAATGTGCCATCCCACTGTTTTCTGACCTCCATGGTTTCCTATGAAAAGTTGGCTGTCAGTCTTACTTGGGATCTCTTGTATGTGAAGAGTCACATACATCTCTTGCTACTTTCAAGATTCTCTTTGTTTTTTGACAGTTTGAACATAATGTGTCTCTGTGTGCAACTTTTAAAATTTATCCTACTTGGAGTTTCTTGGGTGAAAGACTCTTGTTTTTCTCAAATTTGGAAAGTTTGTAACCATTATTTCTTCATATATTCTGTTTTCTCTCTCCTTGCCTTTGGACTTCCATCATACAAACAGGCATTGTTATTTATGATGTTGTTCCCATAAGTCTTTAAACTATGTCTATTTTTTTTCATTCTTTTTTCCTATTTCTCAGATTGCATAGTTATTGAAATCACTCATGTAGAATAGTCATAAACTGTTAATTAGTTGAGTTTTACAGGACAAAAATCTAACAATTGTCAGTTACTGTATTGGTCAGTATAGGTTAGATCTCCGCAGTAGAGGATTAAAAACAGAACATGTACCAAGTGTTGTCTCTTAAATTTTCTGTTCAGAAGTGACACAAATGACTTCCCCTCATATTTTGTAGGCCAAAGTAAATCATGTGGCCACACCTAATTTTAAGAAGGCAAGAAACTGCAGTTCTGCTGTCTGTCCAGATATGAAAAACATTAACATTTACAGTGTGTGTTCCCTTCCCTACCCCATCCCCAGTCCATTGTTTAGCATTTGTTCCATTATTTCTATGTGCAGACAGAGGTTATTTTGTTAGTCTCTTTAACTCTATAATTTTCAGTTGCTTAGAGCCTTAAATATTAGAGCTTGATTATCAGCTCCCGTACTTTCTTAGCTTTGTGACCAAGAGCACAGTTCTCGATATCTGTTAAGTTTCAGTTTTCTCTCTGGAAAAGTGGAGATAATTCCTGTCTCAAAAGATTACAAATGATCAGTTGAGATAATGTGTATAGGATGTTTTGTACACTGTTTCATACATAGTAAATACTCTATTCCTGTTCTCCTGGCATTCAGTGCTCTCATAATCTGGCTTCATCTTCTTCTTCTAGCCTCATCTTCTGTGACTCTCTTCTAATCATCTGATGCTGTACCTTATCAAATTATAGTTGAACTCTAAAATATTTTTATCAGAAAGTCAGAATTTTTTTGTTACTATAATTTTTTAAAGTTTGCTCTATTTTAGTATGTTTGGAAGACAGGATGGAAACTTTCCTGCCAGATGTAGCTCTAATTTTATAATGGAAGTCATGAAGAAATTAGGATTTACTTAAATTTACTTTAAAGTTCTTATAATACTTGTAATAAATGAGGTATCCATATAAAGAAAAACATGGTTTCCAGTTATAAGATAGGTAATGTGGTTTCCATTCTTTCTCTTGATAATCACCAACAGAAAAAAAGTTGAAATAATATTTCCATCTTTAATCAAAACTAGAAGTATCTCCAACCCTTGAGCTAAAAATCCGAAGGAAAAGAGTAAATAACTAAGGAAGACCATCAAACTTGAGTGCTTAAGAACCTACAAGATACTGACAAAAAGCACCTTGTTTTACCTGCAAACTCAGAAAGGCTCAGGGATTAGATGGACTAGTACTACAGAATATAGAAGTGAGGCAGGAGCCATCAACATAGAGATTGCTTGAAAACTCTGAATAAGGATTCCTGTGTTCCCGCCTCACAGGAAATATACTGTCTGGTTTAACAATATGTATTTAACAGTAGGACAAGAGTGAGATGCTAAAGTTGTCATATTGCCTCCTTACCCTGCTTGGCTCCAGACTTCTGTCTTTCACACTTTGATATCCCAGGCAGGTTTGAGGGATCCTTCCTGGAGAAATGGAACCACTGAAGAAAAATTGCTTGACGGGTACTAGTATTTGAAGACCTCAACAAAAAAGCTAGCTGGCCACTACCCTGCTGAAGTCCATGAATTGACAGCCTGCGGACACATAGTCACCTTTTTATTGTTAACCTCTAAAATAAGAACAAGACTAAATGTTGTTAGCCATCTTAGGAAAGTTTCCAATGTAACTTAGAAACACATACCAGAAAAAAGGAACTTAAAGTATTAACAGATAATTGAGGGAATGAAAACACCTCGAGGAAATAATTAACAACCTTAGACAAATTTTGGCTAATCAAAGCAGGATGGTTTAAGAAAACAAGGGGAGTGGATGAGAAAATTCTCAGAATGAAAAGTACAATAGTAGAAGTATATTCAGTAAAAGCATTGAAAGAAACAGTTGAGGAACTTTCCCTGGGTATAGAATAAAAGACAAAAATAAGAGAGAAAAGAGAAAATTAGAGTTTAATATGAGGTTTAATATCTAACTGACTAGGAGTTGTAGAAAGAACAGGGAATGGCGAAGCTTATTATTATATTATGGAAACAAAACATGCAAATTTCCTAGAGTTTAAACTAAATATATCAGTAGATTGAAGAGGTCTAGCAAGTGCTCAGTGCAATGATAAATATTCACATACTTGTAGAAAAATTAATTATTCTGAAATTTCAGAAACCATTGGATATAAAAAGAAGATGCTAGGTACTTCAGAGGAAAATGAGCTAGTCTGTGAATAGGAATATCATCGAATTCCACAGCCATACTTGAGAATCTAAAAGGACACGTACCCAATGTACTTAACTCCCAGATTCAAAAGTTGTCAACATCCCCCTATCCCCATGCATGCATACTTTTTAAATATTAAGGCAACTTCCTTGTACTATATCATTATCATCCAACTCTAAATGCTTCTGTTTTATCGGTAACAGGTAGACTTTTTTTTTTTTTTTTTTTTTTTTTTTTTTTTTTTTTTTTGAGACGGAGTCTCACTCTGCCGCCCAGGCTGGCGTGCAGTGGCCGGATCTCAGCTCACTGCAAGCTCCGCCTCCTGGGTTTACGCCATTCTTCTGCCTCAGCCTCCCGAGTAGCTGGGACTACAGGCGCCCGCCACGTCGCCCAGCTAGTTTTTTGTATTTTTTAGTAGAGACGGGGTTTCACTGTGTTAGCCAGGATGGTCTCGATCTCCTGACCTCGTGATCCCCGCGTCTCGGCCTCCCAAAGTGCTGGGATTACAAGCTACAGGTAGACATTTTAAGGAAACCAAACCACAATATTATTACACCCAACAGTATTAACAATAGTTTATTAATGTCATCAAATAGCTAGTCTGTGTTCAGTTTTCCTATTTTAGCTCAGAGCTGTTATTTTAGGAGTTGGTCTGTTCAAATCAGGACACATGTCTTAAGTTTCCACTAAAAGGAGTCTACCTTTGTGTTGTTTTTGTCTTAAGCTTTCTAGCCCTATTTGAATTTTAACGTCTGTGTATATATTACTTTGGAAAATAAAATTTAACTTTAAAACCAGATATATTAATACATGGAAGACATCTCAGTAAATCATCATAGGCTGTGTGTTCAGCAATTTAAATGTGACTCCTATAAACTAATTACTTTCATGTCCTTTTTACAGGCTGTCACATCAGTCAGACACGTTAGTTGAACATGAACCTGTATGGTTAAACCTTAGCTAGTTTAGTCGTTTAGACTTAGAAGGAATTAAGTACTCCAGATCATAGCAGTAGCAGGATAGAATGGTAATAAATCACAAAACTTTTATAATAAAAATAGTCTGTAACTAAAAAATAAGCAAGAAGGAAAACTAAAAAATGAGCATCAAAATATATTTCACAAAGCTGGGAACTTTGAAAGCTATTGGACTTGTTTGCCTCTTTGTGCATATTTTAATAGTATTGACAAATTAATTTACAGGACTGTACTTGACTGGAAAGGGAGAGATTATATCAGCAGGCTAATTGTTGCCACAAGTGATAGCTGATGGTGAGAGACAGATAACTGTTAAATTCCAACACAGGCACTGAAGAAGATACTGGTCTACTATGCCATATGAAGATAAAGAATACAAAACAGCCTGTAGTCCTTTGAAGGGTTGTGTGTGACAGTTCAGTTAACTTGGCATTGACCCAGCACTCTGCTGCAGCTGTTTAATGCCAGGGATTTAAAATTTTAGGTATTTTGTTATTTATTACTAAGTAACTTGCAAAACATCTCCGAATTGCACCCTTGAATTTAACCTTAATTCTGATACATACCCAAAGAATAGGAATCAAGGATAAGGTGTGGAGTAAGTAAAGATGAAGCTACACGATTTGGACCACTGGGACAGGTACTATATAGAATGATACATTTTTTTTCCCCATAGTTGCCCACCTTAGAAAGGGCCCTCAGTAATTTTAAACAAAATGCCTGTTGGTTCTCTTTTAGCGTTAGTTCACTTTTATTTCAAATGTGTTTTTTTCTCAGATTCTCTGCTCTTCTCTTTCCCACCTTCCTAACACAGATTACATTGGTCAAACATTTATTTCCAATTGATAAGTAGATATGTCTGCTATAATAGAATTTAAGTCTGTTTTTCATTTGAGAATCTGAAGGATGAATACCTGATTTGTAAGTTTGATTTCATTTACTTTATTTGATTGGATGTATATTAGCCAAAGAGTGGAGGCAAATTCAATATCTTTCTTTAACTCTATGATGTTTCTTTTAGAGGAAGTCCACAAATGAAGGGGACACCCCATTTTAAGGAAGAACAGTGTGCTCCAGCATTAAATTTAGAGATGAGGAAAATACTGGATTTACAAGCACCTATCATGAGGTACAGTACTTTGGTTAAATTTGACATTGTATGATGACAGTAGACAATGTAGTTGGTAAATCCCATGACCAACAGGAAAGTTAAATTTCTTTTTAATTCAAGATAACTTCTTAGTTCTGGAAATGCTTGATTAACCCTTATAAGACATTGGAAGTTTTGCAGATGGCACATTATACTTATTATAATAACGCTCATAAATTGAATATACCAACTATAATCTTATTTTGAAATTTATATTTTATAAGGTCTAGAATTGTTTGAGCGATAACAGTCCATATTTCCCAAAACAATACTGATGAAAGCACACAAGTTGAGGAAAAGAGAAAGTGCCTTTGTTTCCAAAGTTGTCTTAAGCTTCTGGGAAGTTTGTGTACACTTGGAAGAAAGTTATGCTTTTTCATCCAAATATGAATAAAGGTTTTATGACAAAGTGGCCAGAAATACCAGAATACTAGAAATCTATTTTATACCCATTGGTAGAAAAAAATAAGGAATCTTACCTACAATTTGGCTTTATTTCTTTAATTGTTGTTCCACTATTGATGTTTTAGTTGTCACTTAGTTTAGCTGCATATCTTTTCCATTGTGTAGATGTAAGAAAATTTACTTAAATGATACTCAGCTGTAAAAACATTGAGGACATTCTTTATGGAAAAAAAGCTTTCTAAATATGTTGTTGGGTGAAAAAAATAAAATGCATATGTTGCTACTGTTTGTTTTTAAAAGGGAGTTGAGGGATCTCCATCTTGTTTAAAAGAGAACATGTATTTTTCTGGAAGAATACATAAGAAACAGGATGAGAACTGAGTAGCTATGGGACAGGTTTGGGAGAAAAGCTATTGTGTACTCTTTTTTAATATTGAACTATGTAAATGTATTGAATTATATGAATGTAATGCTAATTTTAAAAAATCCCTCTGATTCACAGTTTTAAGAAAAGGTTTATTTCACCATTTCTCTTGTTAGAGTACTGTACAGAATGATATTGGAACATATTAAATAAAACTATGCAAGTGGCTGGGTATTGTCCTGCCTTTTTTGGTCCATCCCTTCATATCTTATTCTCATAGAAAAGAACACAATTATTATTTGCTTAAATGTAATCAGTGTTACAAAAGATTGAGTTCAAGGTTACTCATCGCCTTGGTCAGAGGGTTATTCATAACTTCACATTTTATTTATTTCAGCATGGGAATCACTTTCAAGAAAGTAACTTGATACATAAGGAATTCTGAGTGTCTGTAGGTACCAAAAAGGGTGGAATGGTACAGGCTTGGTTTTCTACCTCCACCTGGTGGGAAACCTTGTATGGTGCATGGAACTAGAATAGAAAGAGAGCCAAAAAAAAAAAAAAAATTTCTGCCATTTTGTCCAAGTTTAACCTGTCAGGTGCTAGGTTTTAATCTATGAATTTAGGTGGTTGGAAATCTGTAAGGTTTCTCTCAAAACTCCAGTGGAATAATTGCATTTCAGAACAAAGTTATCAGCACCTGAAACACATAACTGCTGGAAATTTGAAATTTCCTATAGAATTTGGATTGAGTGAGAAGACATGAAACTTAGATTTTTATAACCAATTATTTTCCCTCCTATCACCACAAATGTAAGTCAGATAAGGCTAGGGATATTGGTTATGCTGTTGCTTATAGAAGTAAGAGTACTATCTCATCTTTTATTTTTGATTGAAGAAAAAATATGATTAATGTTAAGCATCTAACTTTTGTTATTGAGGATAGAGAATGTTTAGAAGGTAAAAATATAATTTTAATAAGAGTTTTCCCTCCCCTCCCCTCCCTCTCTCCCCACTCCTCCGACAGGGTCTCACCTTGTCACCCAGGCTGAAGTGCAGTGGCACAATCACAGCTCATTACAGTGGCATGATCACAGCTCACTGCAGCCTCAGCCTCCTGGGCTCCAGTGATCTCACCTCAGCCTATCAAGTAGCTGAGACTACAGGCACATACCACTACACCACGCTAATTTTTTGTACTTTATTGTAGAGATAAGGTTTCACCATGCTGTTGAGGCTGGTCTCAAACTCCTAAGCTCAAGCGATCTCCCCTCCTTGGCCTCTCAAAGTGCTGGGATTACAGGTGTTGAGCCACCACGCCCAGCCAAGATCCTAAATTTAAACGTAAATTTAACACACACGCACACCTGGGATACCACATAGCTTTCATAAAATTCATGAAGTCAATGATTGAAGAGACTCTCTAAGGACATAACTTAGAATATATTTACATAAATTTTTAAATGTACTCATTAACAGTTGTGATATTAAAAATATTTCAGAACTGGGCTGGGCACAGTGGCTCATGCCTGTAATCCCAGCACTTTGGAAGACCAAGGCAGATCACAAGGTCAGATCATGAGGAAGGGCAGATCATGAGGTCAGGAGTTTGAGACCAGCCTGGCCAACATAGTGAAACCCTGTCTCTACTAAAAATATAAAAATTAGTCTGGCGTGGTGGCATGGGCATGTATTCCCAGCTCCTCGGGAGGCTGAGGCACAAGAATTGCTTGAACCCAGGAGGCAGAGGTTGCAGTGAGCTGAGATTGCGCTACTGCACTCCAGCCTGGGCAACAGAGACTGTGTCTCAAAGAAACCAAAAATTTAAGAACCAATACAGCATGAAAAGACATGCGTTATATTAGTTATCGAACAGGGTTCTGACATCGCCCTACTATGCCAATAATGAATCCTTCAGTTGGCCAGATTTTTCTGAGGGAGGGGATTCAGTTGTAGCAAACACCTGGGTACGTTGGGGCAAGGTCTATTTACCAGCCTTTATAGAAATATTAGTATTTTAACAACTGACATCAGTTTTTTTATTTCTACTTTTTTTAGAGATGGTGGTCTCACTGTGCTGCTCAGTTGGTCTCAAGCTTCTGGGCTCAAGTGTTCCTCCCGCCTCAGCCTCCTAGTAGCTGGGATTACAGGCACAAGCCACCACACCTGGCTCAGCCTTTAACAAGTTTGTCTACTTTCGATTAAATGAGAAGGATATATCTATCTCTTCCTATCGATTATTTATTATGTTTATCACAGTTTTTAAAAAGTCATTATCTGCTAATTCCAATATCAAGATTATCTGTAAGTCTATTTATATTGATGGATTTTTCTTTTGATTCTAGGTTACATTTTCCTGCTTATTCACACATCTGGCCAGTCATTTGTTTGTTGCAGCATTGCTGATTATCATGTTGTAGAGATTATGAACTCTTAATTTTGTCAGACGATTGTTGAGTTTTTGTCTAGCAGGTAGTCAGATTACTGGAGTGTAACTTTTATTTCTATCATATACAGTGATTTTCTAGGGAGATAGGGTTAGGGGAGAGAAAGAATGTAGTTTGGAAAAAACAAGGCTGACTCCTTCCAAGGAAAATCACTGGTAAACCAGGGACTACTCTGCTAAATTTGCTTCTCTTGACATTGTCAACTTGAAGTAATCAGAAGGATCAGAATCTGGAATTAATGCAAGCAGAAAGCTGGCCAGTCAGGGAGAACAGACTTCAGAAAATGGGGTCAGTGTTCCAAAGTTAAAAGTTCAGTTCTTGCAGGCCAGGCACACTGACTCACGCCTAATCCCAGCACTTTGGGAGGCCGAGGCAGGTGGATCATCTGAGGTCAGGAGTTCAAAACCAGCCTGGCCAACATGGTGAAACCCTGTCTCTACCACAAATAGAAAAATTAGCTGGGCATGGTGGCACATGCCTGTCATCCCAGCTACTCGGGAGGCTGAGGTAGGAGAATCCCAGGAGGTGGAAGTTTCGATGAACTGAGATCGCGCCACTGCACTCCAGCCTGGGCAACAGAGTGAGACTCTGTCTCAAAAAAATGTTCATCCAGGCGCGGTGGCTCACGCCTATAATCCCAGAACTTTGGGAGGCCAAGGTGGGTCGATCACCTGAGGTCAGGAGTTCAAGACCAGCCTGGCCAACACGGCGAACTCTCATGTCTACTAAAAATACAAAAGTTAGCTGGGCATGGTGGTGTGCACCTGTAATCCCAGCTACTGGGGAGGCTGAGACAGGAGAATCTCTTGAACTCGGAGGCGGAGGTTGCAGTGAGCTGAGATTGTGCCACTGCACTCCAGCTTGGGCAACAGAGCAAGACTCCATCTCAAAAAAAGAAAAAAAAAAAGTTCAGTTATGGCTTATAAAGGTTTAAAATAAAGTTTAGTAGGATTGTAATGTTTTGTATACCAGGCTGGTTTATGAGTTACAATTTAGTTACAGTTTGTTTTCTTTATGGCTTTTCTTTAAAGCTAGTTTCATTCCTTTCCAATTTAAAAAGAGTGTATTTAACATTTCCATTTTAAGACAATTTGATAGCCATGAAGTCTTTGTGTAAGAAAGATAAGAGGGAAGTTAATCTACCATGAAGATCAACAGTGAAGAGGGAAGGGGTCTTCCCTGGATCCCTTTAGTCATTTATAACATTTATAAAACAATACAGTAAGGAAGAAAGCTAATCTATAATCAGAGAAAGAAAGATTACAGCTGCCTGGGTTATAGCTGCCAATTATGTGACTCAGGCCCCATAACTACATTTCTTTAAGGCTCAAAAGTAATTCAGATTTCCAACAGCTTAGATTTTGAATTACATATTTTCATAGCATATAGTAGTACATCTAAAACATAAACTTTTTATACTCCACCCACCAAATGATACACATAGATTTTATCACTGAAATATAAATTTGAAATTAATATATAATGCTTTAAAAAGTGAAATTTCTATAAACTGGGAATTTTAATTGATTACAAATGGCTGTGAAGTTCAAGAAATAGAGCTGGGTAAAGAAACATCTGTTTCTGATCTTTTTCAGTACTTTTATAGTTGGGGAAAAAACAGCAAATTCTTCATTAACTGAAATCTTTGGAGTATAAGTAGTTGAAGTAAACTTTCCAAAGAATTAAAGGTTTAGTTTAAGAATTAAAATACTAAAAGACTTTTTTTTTGTCATTATGGATTAAAATATATCTGAAATATGCTCTTTCCTTAAGTATGAAAGGGAATTTAATAGTATTTAATAGGTTGTATATAATATACACATAACATTTTTTGTTTTTCCTCATATAGTATTTGATACTTTGAACACTCTTTCTTAAATTCATCTTACTTCTTGGCTTTCTTGGTATCAGTTTCTACTGGTTTCCCTAGTTGTCTTTTTCTTTGTGCCAGTATCTTTGTAGGCTCATTTATGGGTTCGTCTTTCTTCTAACCCTTTCCCTCTTCTTGCCTTCTTTGCACAAATATTTAGTGACAGATTTAACTAACACTGCCCTTGGGACTGTGCATACAGAGGTGAGCAAAACAGGCTATTTCCCCCTTAAGTAAATGCTGAATATCTTCACAAATATTGATAAGTGTTGAGATCATGCTGTGTAACTATTTTTCACTTCTTGCCTGAGAAGTCCTCTGAAGACAGAGAATATTTTATTCACCCTCGAATATCCAACACAGAGTATAGCACCTGTCACTGAGGATAGGCTCAGTAAATGTTTGCAGAAGGAATGCTGAGAAATATATTGGCCTGGAACTATACTCCAATACGGTAGCCACTAGTCACACATTAATTTATTTAAATTTACGTTAATGAAAAGTAAGTAAAATTTCAGTTACTTTGTTGCACTAGCCATATTTCAAGTGTATAGTCACCACATACAGCTCATAGCTACTGTTTACAGATAGCTAGATAGTTTACAGATACAGAACATTTCCATCATTATTCAAAGTTTTATTGGACAAGTACTGGAGAATTGTTACCTCTACACTTAATGGCTCCCGATTGTCATACTGTTATTAGTTAGGTCTTACTCATTTTATGGTTTCTCTACCTCTTTTTCTTTCTTGTCTGCTATCACTTCTGTTTCCATCTTCTAATTTGCTGTTTCAATATTTCTAGTTTTTAACTAGTTTTATCAGTTACCAAGTTTGTGACTGTGGCTGCCCATAGTCTTTCATTTCTTCCAGAATTTCTGATTCTAGATTGAAATATACATAGATAAAGTTTCAGATAAATGGAGATGTTTTGTAAATGGTTTCATGATCATTTCTGCATTAGTATTCTCTAAAGCAGTTTTTATATTCATACACATTGCTTTCCCAGAAGTTGCAGATAAATGGAGATGTTTTGTAAATGGTTTCATGATCATTTTTGCATGAGTATTCGCTAACGCAGTTTTTATATTCATACACATTGCTTTCCCAGTATGCCCTCTTAAAAATTAATTGATTCTACCTACAGTTTGCAGTCTGTGTTGGAAGATCTCCTGGTTGCTACTTCTGATGGACTTCTTCATCTTATTCACTGGGAAGGAATGACAAATGGAAGGAAAGCCATTAATCTTTGCACAGTACCCTTTTCAGTAGACCTGCAGTCATCTAGAGGTAGCTATACTTTCTATATGAGGTTGAACCAGTTGTTTTATGTTTGATATCTAGTTAGATATCTTCTATGGATGAACACTTCTTTGAAATTACTTATGCTAGGAGAGCGGTAGGGAGAGTATGAGAGGCGGGGTGAGAGAGGCATTTAGTAGGAAAGGACAGTTTAATTGTTTAGGGTTGTTAGGTCATTATTTTTACCCTTTTAAACTTATAGGTTTTTCTGGCAAAAGGTGAGAGAGTAATTTATTATATTCTTAATCCTATTTCATGTGCTTATGTTTTTCATCAGTAGGTTCATTCCTGGGCTTCACAGATGTACATATCAGAGACATGGAATACTGTGCCACACTTGATGGGTTTGCTGTTGTATTTAATGATGGTAAAGTTGGATTTATTACACCAGTGTCAAGTAGATTTACTGCAGAGGTATGGCTTATTTATTTTGAAGGGTTTTTTGTTGTTGTTGTTATTTTGTACTTATTTTATTCTTTGTTATTAAATTCTTTTTTCATTATTCATACAAGATTTTAAGGGTTGTTAATTTTTTAATCAAGTCAAACATATAAATAGTATAAGTAGACAAAATTCTCTTGGACAAGTTAAAGAAAAATGATGGTTCCTGTTCTCTTCCCTGCTCTCCTCATGCCTAATTTTCCACTTTTGGAGGCAACTACTTTTTATTCCTTTACTGGTTATTTGGTTTTTAATCTCTACTACTCTGAATATTTCCTTTAATTTTTAGTTTTTAGGCTGTGTTTATTGACTTCTTACTGTGGAGAGTGACAGTTTACTTCCCTTTTCCCTGCTTCCACCATACTTAACATTCTTCTCATGTTCCCATTATAATTACTGTGATTTTGATTAGGTTACTATTAATTGCTTATATTTTTATCAATATGTAAGCTCCATTAGTACCTAAACCATGTAGTACTGATGCAGAAGTTTTTGCTCCTTAGTTTAGGTAAAAGCAGGTTCTTGTCACACAGCCAGGAAAGATTAGGCATGCAGACATACTGAAAGGTGAGGAGAGCAGAATTTATTAAAAGAAAGCTCTCAGCAAAAAAAGAGGTCTTGCTAACAGGCTCCCACCTCACAGATTGATTACCAAGCCCCAACACACACACACACACACACACACACACGCACACACACACACACCAGCTGAAGAGCCCAGGGTCCTCCCTGCTGCTCAAGGTGTGAACTTCCCGTGACCCCACCCCATTCTCCCAGTGCGCTTGTGGGCACTATTCAGAAAGAATCAGTCAAGAAAGGGCAAACAGGGGCAGTTCTCCCTCTGCATCACCAGTTTCATCTGGGACAAGAAGTCTCGTCTTTCAGCCTTCAGGCTCTTTTTGGGCTTGAAGGTGGAGTTTCGCTGGGGACCCTTGGCTGTCTCCTGTTTCTGTCAGTATGTTATAATTATTTTTCTTTTACTGCAGATTTTTCCTCCTGCTAGGAATTAATGATTACCTTGTTCTTTACATTTGCTTAATTTTTATGTACTTACCTCTTACTCAACCCAAATTGTCAGTTGTGTAAATAGCCTCCCAGCTTTTTCAAGCATATTAGCTATTCTGTTCGTTTCATATACTGTTTTTTGAGACGGAATTTTGCTCTTGTTGTCCAGGCTGGAGTGCAATGACATGATCTCGGCTCACCACAACCTCCGCCTCTCGGGTTCAAGCGATTCTCCTGCCTCAGCCTCCCAAATGGCTGGGATTACAGGCATATGCCACCATGCCCAGCTAATTTTGTATTTTTAGTAGAGACGGGGTCTCTCCACATTGGTCAGGCTGGTCTTGAACTCCCGACCTCAGGTGATCCACCCACCTTAGCCTCTCAAAGTCCTGGGATTACAGGCGTCAGCCCTGGTACCTGGCCCATTTCATCTTTTTTTTTTTTTTTCCCACCCTGAGGAACTATCACTTAAGGATGGCTTACAGAAGAAATTGAGCTTGCATAAAACATAAGAGTGTGTGTGTGTGTGTGTGTCTGTGTGTGTACACCTGTGCAGTGCATGTGTGGGTCTATAGGTATGTATCACATGTCCACATGCATGTTCATAGCCTCCATGCACATGTAAATATTTCTTCATAAAAACTTTTCTGACTTTAATATTAGAAAAACTTACACTGGTTTTCTGAAGCCCAGTGTGATATCAGAGAGCCCTTTCTAAATATATACATATGTGTGTATATGTGTGTGTGTGTGTGTGTATATATATATATATATATTTTTAGTTTTAGGCTACATGTGCACAGCATGCAGTTTTGTTACATATGTATACATGTGCCATGTTGGTGTGCTGCACCCATTAACTCGTCATTTACGTAAGGTATATCTCCTAATGCTATCCCTCCCCCATACCCCCACCCCATGACAGGCTCCAGTGTGCGATGTTCCCCTTCCTGTGTCCAAGTGTTCTCATTGTTCAGTTCCCACCTATGAGTGAGAACATGCGGTGTTTGGTTTTCTGTCCTTGCGATAGTTTGCTCAGCTTCATCCATGTCCCTACAAAGAACACGAACTCATCCTTTTTTTATGACTGCATAGTGTTCCATGGTATATGTGTGCCACATTTTCTTAAGCCAGTCTATCATTGATGGACATTTGGGTTGGTTCCAAGTCTTTGCTATTGTGAATAGTGTCGCAGTAAACATACATGTGCATGTATCTTTATAGCAGCATGATTTATAATCCTTTGGGTATATACCCAGTAATGGGACGGCTGGGTCAAATGGTATTTCTAGTTCTAGATCCTTGAGGAATCGCCATACTGTTTTCCACAATGGTTGAACTAGTTTACAGTCCCACCAACAGTATAAAAGTGTTCCTGTTTCTCCACATCCTCTTCAACACCTGTTGTTTCCTGACTTTTTAATGATCACCATTCTAACTGGTGTGAGATAGTATCTCGTGGTTTTGATTTGCATTTCTCTGATGGCCAGTGATGATGAGCATTTTTTCATGTGTCTGTTGGCTGCATAAATGTCTTCTTTTGAGAAGTGTCTGTTCATATCCTTTGCCCACTTTTTCATGGGGTTGATTTTTTCTTGTAAATTTGTTTAAGTTTTTGTAGATTCTGGATATTAGCCCTTTGTCAGATAGGTAGATTGTAAAAATTTTCTCCCATTCTATAGGTTACCTGTTCACTCTGATGGTAGTTTCTTTTGCTGTGCAGAAGCTCTTTAGTTTAATTAGATCCCATTTGTCAATTTTGGCTTCTGTTGCCATTGCTGTTGGTGTTTTAGTCATGAAGTGCTTGTCCATGCCTATGTCCTGAATGGTATTGCCTAGGTTTTCTTTTAGGGTTTTTATGGTTTTAGGTCTTACATTTAAGTGCTTAATCTATACTGAATTAATTTTTGTATAAGTATATGGTGTAAGGAAGGGATCCAGTTTCAGCTTTCTACATATGGCTAGCCAGTTTTCCAAGCACCATTTATTAAATAGGGAATCCTTTCCCTATTGCTTGTTTTTGTCAGATTTGTCAAAGATCAGATGGTTGTAGATGTGTGGTATTATTTCTGAGGGCTCTGTTCCGTTCCATTGGTCTATATCTCTGTTTTGGTACCAGTACCATGCTGTTTTGGTTACTGTAGCCTTGTAGTATAGTTTGAAGTCAGGTAGCGTGATGCCTCCAGCTTTGTTCTTTTGGCTTAGGATTGTCTTGGCAATGCTGGATCTTTTTTGGTTCCATATGAACTTTAAAGTAGTTTTTTCCAATTCTTTGAAGAAAGTCATCAGTAGCTTGGTGGGGATGGCATTGAACCTATAAATTACCTTGGGCAGCATGGCCATTTTCACGATATTGACTCTTCCTATCCATGAGCATGGAATGTTCTTCCATTTGTTTGTGTCCTCTTTTATTTCGTGGAGCAGTGGTTTGTAGTTCTCCTTGAAGAGATCCTTCACATCCCTTGTAAGTTGGATTCCTAGGTATTTTATTCTTTGAAGTACTTGTGAATGGGAGTTCACTCATGATTTGGCTCTCTGTTTGTCTGTTGTTGGTGTATAGGAATGCTTGTGATTTTTGCACATTGGTTTTGTATACTGAGACTTTGCTGAAGTTGCTTATCAGCTTAAGGAGATTGTGGACTGAGGCAATGGAGTTTTCTAAATATACATTCATGTCATCTGCAAACAGGGAGAATTTGACTACTTCTTTTCCTAATTGAATACCCTTTATTTCTTTCTTCTGCCTGATTGTCCTGGCCAGAACTTCCAACACTATGTTGAAAAGGAGTGGTGAGAGAGGGCATCCCTGTCTTGTGCCAGTTTTCAAAGGGAATGCTTCCAGTTTTTGCCCATTCAGTATGATATTGGCCCATTCAGTATCGATGGGTTTGTCATAAATAGCTCTTACTATTTTGAGATACGTTCCATCAATACCTACTTTATTTAGAGTTTTTAGCATGAAGGGCTGTTGAATTTTGTCAAAGGCCTTTTCTGCATCTATTGAGATAATCATGGGGTTTTTGTCTTTGGTTCTGTTTATATGATGGATTACATTTATTGATTTGCATATGTTGAATCAGCCTTGCATTCCAGGGATGAAGCCAACATGATCATGGTGGATAAGCTTTTTGATGTGCTGCTGGATTCAGTTTGCCAGTATTTTATCGAGGATTTTTGCATCGATGTTCATCAGGGATATTGTTCTAAAATTCTCTTTTTGTGTTGTATCTCTGCCAGGATCACATATCAGGATGATGCTGGCCTCATAAAATGAGTTAGGGAGGATTCCCTCTTTTTCTATTGATTGGAATAGTTTCAGAAGGAATGGGACCAGCTCTTCTTTGTGCCTCTGGTAGAATTCGGCTGTGAATCCGTCTGGTCCTGGACTTCTTTTGGTTGGTAGGCTATTAATTATTGCCTCAATTTCAGAGCCTGCTATTGGTCTATTCAGAGATTCAACTTCTTCCTGGTTTAATCTTGGGAGTGTGTATCTGTCCAGGAATTTATCCATTTCTTCTAGATTTTCTAGTTTACTTGCATAGAGGTGTTTACAGTATTCTCTGATGGTAGTTTGTATTTCTGTGGGGTCGATGGTGATATCCCCTTTATCATTTTTTATTGCATCTTCTTTCTTTTCTTCTCTCTTTTCTTCTTTATTAGTCTTGCTAGCAGTCTATCAATTTTGTTGATCTTTTCAAAAAAACAACTCCTGGATTCATTGATTTTTTTGGAGGGTTTTTTGTGTCTCTATCTCCTTCAGTTCTGCTCTGATCTTAGTTATTTCTTGCCTTCTGCTAGCTTTTGAATGTGTTTGCTCTTGCTTCTGTAGTTCTTTTAGTTGTGATGTTAGGGTGTCAATTTTAGATCTTTCCTGCTTTCTCTTTTGGGCATTTAGTGCCATAAATTTCCCTCTCCACACTGCTTTAAATGTGTCCCAGAGATTCTGGTATGTTGTATCTTTGTTCTCATTGGTTTCAAAGAACATCTCTGTTTCTGCCTTCATTTCATTATGTACCCAGTAGTCATTCAGGAAAAGGTTGTTCAGTTTCCATGTAGTTGAGCAGTTTTGATTGAGTTTCTTAATCCTGAGTTCTAGTTTGATTTCACTGTGGTCTGAGAGACAGTTTGTTATCATTTCTTTTTTTTTTTACATTTGCTGAGGAGTGCTTTACTTCCAACTATGTGGTCAATTTTGGAATAAGTGTGATGTGTTGCTGAGAAGAATGTATATTCTGTTGATATGGGTGGAGAGTTCTGTAGATGTCTATTAGGTCTGCTTGGTGCAGAGCTGAGTTCAATTCCTGGATATCCTTGTTAACTTTCTATCTTGATGATCTGTCTAATGTTGACAGTGGGGTGTTAAAGTCTGCCATTATTATTGTGTGGGAATCTAAGTCTCTTTGTAGGTCACTAAGGACTTGCTTTATGAATCTGGGTGCTCCTGTATTGAGTGCATATATATTTAGGATAGTTAGCTCTTCCTGTTGAATCGATCCCTTTACCATTATGTAATGGCCTTCTTTGTCTCTTTTGATCTTTCTTGGTTTAAAGTCTGTTTTATCAAAGACTAGGATTGCAACCCCTGCTTTTTTTTGTTTTCCATGTGCTTGGTTGATCTTCCTCCATCCCTTTATTTTGAGCCTATGTGTGTGTCTGCACGTGAGATGTGTCTCCTGAATACAGCACAGTGATGGGTGTTGACTCTTTTTCCAATTTGCCAGTCTGTGTCTTTTAATTGGAGCATTTAGCCTATTTATATTTCTGGTTAATATTGTTATAGGTGAATTTGATCATGTCATTATGATTTTAGCTGGTTATTTTGCTCGTTAGTTGATGCAGTTTCTTCCTAGCATCGATGGTCTTTACATTTTGGCATGTTTTTGCCGTGGCTTGTACTGGTTGTTCCTTTCCATGTTTAGTGCTTCCTTCAGGAGCTCTTGTAAGGCAGGCCTGGTGGTGACAAATCTCTCAGCATTTGTTTGTCTGTAAAGGATTTTATTTCTCCTTCACTTATGAAACTTAGTTTGGCTGGATATGAAATTCTGGGTTGAAAATTCTTTTCTTTAAGAATGTTGAATATTGGCCCCCCACTCTCTTTGACTTGTAGAATTTCTGCCGAGAGGTCCACTGTTAGTCTGATGGTCTCTTTCTGGTTACCCTTAACATTTTTTCTTTCGTTTCAACTTTGGTGAATCTGACAATTATGTGTCTTAGAGTTGCTCTTCTTGAGGAATATCTTCGTGGCTTCTCTGTATTTCCTGAATTTGAATGTTGGCCTGCCTTGCTAGGTTGGGGAAGTTCTCCTGGATAATATCCTGAAGAGTGTTTTCCAGCTTGGTTCTGTTCTCCCCATCACTTTCAGATACACCAATCAGATGTAGATTTCATCTTTTCACATAGTCCCATATTTCCGGGTGGCTTTATTCGCTACTTTTTACTCTTTTTTCTCTAAAGTTCTCTTCTCGCTCCAGTGTTCTTTAGAAAACAGTCCTGCAATCCTTTCTAGAGTATATATGCTTGGCTACCCAATATTCTGGGATTTGAGTTACAGAAGAGTTAAGCTAGAGGGTCCAAATTCAAGATGTGAGCCTTTATTTTCTATCCCTGTTTTCAGTGTGGTCCATACGCCTCTGGTGGAGGGGACAGGGGTGGGGGTGTTTTGTTTTGTTTTTCTCCAAAGAAAAATAACCAGTTTTCTGTAGGAGTGGAGGCGGGGTATTTATTGGCTCCTCAGCTGTGGGGAAGTGCTCTGTGAGGACCTAGTTGCTTCTTTAAGTAGGTTTTGAACCACTTCTACAACATTTAGTTTAGTCTTTCAAAGACACCTGAATTCCCAAGCCTTTCGTGTACCCTACAACTTAGATGTTTCTCAGCATTATTCCCTGCCAGTTAAGGATTCTACTCATTGGTATGCTTTCCAGCTTCTAAAATTTTCTAATGCCGCCTCCTCTCCTTTTATTTTTGTCTTTCCCGCTTTATGCTTTTTTAAACAAAAACTCTTTTCTCTTGTAGAAGTTATGGTTTTAGGAGTCCAAGAAGCTAAATGTTTATATTCAGTCATATCTCTTTAACTGGAAAGGAATTTAAGTTTTTAATGGCCTTTTTTAATTGTCGTCATTCTGTTTGTTATCAACTTTAATATTTCTATCTAATATCTTCCATTATCAACTTTATTCAGATAATAAAGTACTAAATAATATATTTGTGATCACCTGTGTCAATATATAAATAAGAATAAAAATAAACTTGATGAATTAGAAAAAAATTTCTTTTTTTTTCCTATAAAGTGCATATATATTTGTAATTATCTTTGGGACTTAAATGTTTAGACTGGAAATAAAAATATTAGGGCTGAAAAAGTGATTGACTCTTTTCCAAGTACTTTAGAGTTAGTACAAAATAAATTCTCAGCATTTATTCGTATGTAATTAAATTTTTCTAATAAGTTAGGGATTCAAAAACTAATGAAAAGCAGATGAGCATTACTAAATAAGGTATAGAGAGAAAATACAAATTACAAGAAAGCAGTACGTATATATTACTGGTAATAGGGAAATAACTAAATGACATTTAACAGATGTGTTAAAATATGATTATGTTAGTTCTCTGTGGAGACTCACTCAGTAGGACTAGATTATTAGAACAGAACCTCCTGAGGACTAAAAGAGCTGGAGAAAAAATATATTTTTTAATATGCTTGAAGGCCTTGGAGAGCAAACAAGACAGTAAAGAACTGGCCAGACTAAGGGAGGCCAAAGCGACCCAGTGAGCTAAGCCCAATATTTAAGCCTACAATGAACATGAACAAACTAGGCTATATGCAACAACACAGATAGATCTTACAGACACAGTAAGCAAAAGCAGCTGGACACAAAAGAATACATGCTATGATTCCATTTTAGGTAAAAATTAAAGGGCAAATAATGTAGGCTGTTCTAAATTAGAGTATATATGGGTGCATGTTTAAGTGATGATGATTTTTTTTTTTTTTTTTTTTTTTTTTTTTGAGGCGGAGTCTTGCTCTGTCGCCCAGGCTGGAGTGCTGTGGCCGGATCTCAGCTCACTACAAGCCCCGCCTCCCGGGTTCCCGCCATTCTCCTGCCTCAGCCTCCCGAGTAGCTGGGACTACAGGCGCCCGCCACCTCGCCCGGCTAGTTTTTTGTATTTTTTAGTAGAGACGGGGTTTCACCGTGTTAGCCAGGATGGTCTCGATCTCCTGACCTCGTGATCCGCCCGTCTCGGCCTCCCAAAGTGCTGGGATTACAGGCTTGAGCCAGCGCGCCCGGCCAAGTGATGATGATTTAAAAGAAAGAAGGAAGTGATTACCATGTAAATCTGGATATTTTTTGTTGTAGGGGTGTGAGGATATGGTGATCGGGAAGGGCACTATTGGGAGACTTTTGGGTACTGATGATTCTTGGCCTAAGTAGCAATTCCACAAGTGTTTGCTTTGTGATATTAATTGAGATGTATGTTTCATTTTCATGTATTCTTTATTATAATTCATGACAGAAAAGGTTAAAAAAATTAATATTCTTCTTCTGTATAACTTGAAGAAGCAGCCAGAATTCTTATGGTGGCCTTCAAAGCCCTAAAAATCTGACCTCCTGTTACATCTCTTACCACATATATTACTTTCCTTTCACAACCCATCCACTTCACTCTGTCCACACAGGCCTCTTTGCTGGTCTTTGAGCATGCCAGAAATGCTACTACAGTAGAGCTTTTACACTTGCTTTATTTCTTTGAGGACTTTCCTCAAAAGGCATCCTTACAGGGAAACCTGTTGAATATTACACTCTTCCCCTACTCCCTCTTTACCACCATTGCTTAATTTTTTTTGTATAGTATTTTTAACCTCTAATATACAATATACTTTTTTAACTTGTCTGTCTCTTGACTCAAATGTAAAGCAAGGATACAAGTAAAGATTTTGGTGTGCTAGTATAGCCTCAGCACCTAGAGCAGTGCCTAGTGAATCGTAACCACCTAGAAAATACTTATTGTAGAATTGAATTTCAATCTAAGCAGCAGTTCAAAAAACCAGTGCTCACTGCTGTCTTTACCATTTGTGACATAAAATGTCCAGTTTTATTATTAAAATTAAAAGATAAATAAAATTCCTACTAAAGCAAAGATTCCATGTTTAGATAGTAGATTATATAGCTGATTGTGGAATTAAATGAAATCTGTAGTATTCTAGTTCAAATAGTTGTGATTATATTGTATCTTTAGTGTTTACTATTGGGATCATCCAAAAATAAAGTGCTGTATTATAGTGTGCCACTTTTTGTGCTAACTGAACTAATGATTATGACATTTGCCTTGAAATTTGTCATCGAATGTCTGTGATTTGACAAATAAGAGCAAACAACTGAGCTGTATTTTCTATATATGGAATTAAATAGCATATACGCTTACTAATAATGTCATTTATTTATTGAATGTTTGTTGAATGGTAGGCATTGTCCTAAATAGTTTACATGTGTATCTTCATTTAATCTTTGAAACACCCTAAGAGGTAAATACAGATAAGAAAACCGAAGCTTAAAAAAATCAAGTGAGCCAAGATCGCGCCACTGCACTCCAGCCTGGGCGACAGAGCGAGACTCCGTCTCAAAAAAAAAAAAAAAAAAAAAAATCAAATAATCATTTTGAGGAGTGAAGGTAGTCCTGAGCTGTCAGGCTTCCAGATACCATGCTATTAACCATTATATTATAAAGAAGGGAATTGTAGAGATTAGTAAGCAATTTTGCTTCTAAAGAATAAACCAAACAGAATGTACTACTTTTCACTGACTGAGAAGTTAAATACTATGTGCTAGGTGATGAGAATAATTATAGTGAGCAAGTTAGATGCTGTTTCCGCTATCAAAGTGTTTATATTCTAACAAGAAAGTCATCTTTATTTGAGTTTGGGGATGAATTTCCATATTTTAGTGTTTTTTAAATAGATTAACTAGCACTGGACTGAGTATTTATCAGACCAATTCATGAGAAGTTTGAGGTTTTAAGGGAGACTATTTGGTAGTATTTTAAGGGAGACTATTGGGATAGTCCTGATGGGATATTTTCCTCTGCAGATGAAACCAAGTAAAGCATTAGAAGTTGTGTGTTTATTGAAGGAGAATTATGTTGACTACAGTAAATTTGGAGAAATATTTTTTAAGCCTTAACTATTTTTCTTTATTATAGCAACTTCATGGAGTTTGGCCACAAGATGTTGTTGACGGAACGTGTGTAGCAGTAAATAACAAGTATCGACTAATGGCATTTGGCTGTGTGAGGTATAATTGATGTAGACTTTTGCATTTTTAAGAGTTGTTGCAAAAAATACTGTTTTTTGTAAACATAAGATGTTCCTAACACACTTATAAACTGTATCATGCTGTCATAATTTGTCAGTCAACTTTAATATGAAATGTAAAAGTGTTTTATTAGATTGAAACAAAAGTAAAGGGCAGATTTTGGATATATATATCCAAAATATATTTTTGGATATATATAAATATATATATAGAAAGAGAGAGAGAGAGAGTCTCGCTCTGTTGCCCAGACTGGAATGCAAGGGCGTGATCTTGGCTCACTGCATCCTCTGCCTCCTGAGTTCAAGTGATTCTCCTGCCTTAGCGTCCTGAGTAGCTGGGACTGCAGGCATGCGCCACCACATCCGGCTAATTTTTGTATTTTTAGTAGAACGGGGTTTCACTATGTTGGTCAGGCTGGTCTCAAACTCCTGACCTTGTGATCCATCCGCCTCGGCCTCCCAAAGTGCTGTGATTACAGGTGTGAGCCACGGGGCCCAGCCCAGTTGTAAAAATAGATTTAAGAGGATTTAGACTTATCTCTCCCTACATGATTTTGGCAAGTTGCATTTCTCCAGGAATTGGTTTCTTTCTTAAACACATTCAAACTTATTGGCATAAAGTTTATAATACCCTTTTTATTTCACATTCTGAAACAAAAACTTACATACAAAGTAGTACATAATCCAAATATTCATAGTTTAATGTAATACAAATACCCATTTCTTCACAACTGGATCAGTAAATAGAACATTGCTAGACTACAGTCACAAACTGCCTCTGCTACTTCCTAGTCACAACTCTTATTCCCTCCTTGACTCACTTAGTAACCGGTCAAAATTGTCAGATTTATCCATGTCATTTACCAGTAGTTGTAATCATTTTTTAAATTGGTTTATAAATAACGTTCCATTGTCTGAATATAGCATTTATCCACTTTGCTGTTGACATACATTTGCCTTATTTTTTGGTTTCTAAAAAAGGAGACATTCTCTTGTATAAATGGAATATCTTTATCACATGAGATCATTAATGATAAATCCCTAATAGGATCTAATACCCAGTTTATATGCAAATTAACCCAGTTGCCACCAGCTAAATTTCTTCTATGCCTCCTTTGTTCCAACCAGAATCAGTCAAGATTCATTAATTATATTTGGTTATTAGTTCTCTTTAGTTACCTTTTACCTACAATAATCCTTACACCACTTTTCTTATTTTCATGGCATTGACTTTTTTTGAGTCTGAGTTGATTCTTTATAGAATATCCTGCATCCTAGATTTGCCTCATTGTTTCCTCATGATAGCATTTAACTAGTTTATCTGACACCTGTCATGACTAACCTGGAAGTTGGTTCTTGTTGAGCAATACATTCAAGTGATTAGAAAGCCCACACATCAGGCATGGAAAAGCATTTAGAGAAAATACACAGAGACAGAAGCAGTGGCAAGTGTGCAGTTCCATTTCCTGCATTTGGGGCTAGCACAAGGCTGGGTGTTAGAATCCAGAAGAAGTACTCCTCCCTAGGCTATGGGCTTGTAAGCTACATGATTCATAAGTACTAGCCCTCCCCAGGATAATGAAGGTAGACTCTTGGCTTATAGCTTTTCAGCCACCTCAGTTTTCATCAGCTGGGAGACTACAAGCTCTCTTCTAGCATGCCCATGGGTTAGGGTTAAAGTTTTGTGATTCTAGCTGTGTGACATAACAAACCAGTGTCTGCTAGTCCAGATCTGCCAACACTTATCAGGACTTAATTGCCTTGAACACTAGGTGATAGCTGGTGTCCTTAGAGTTGTGTAAGAAGCCAGCTTCCTTTTAGGATGCCAGTTGGCAGCAGATCAGTATTTGAACAACCTTCCTGTTACCTATTTAAAGGTATTACTAGATTCTGGTTACACATTTTGTCATGGGTGATGATATATACTTCCTATAGTATCATTTAGTAATAATGTCAAGTTGTCTCAGTATTAATGATGCTGAATTTGATCACTTATGGTGACAATAGCCATATCTCTCTTACAGAGATTTATTTGCTTTGGGGTTAGTAAGTCCTGTCTTTTTAATGAAAATATATTTTTCTGTTACATTGAGCTGGTGAGAAATGGAAGGAAAAGTAGTTTAAAGAATACAGGCACTATAGAACAACTAAAAGATTGTCAGACTTTGATAAGTAGTAACTTAGCACCTGTTTCTTATATTTAAAACATGGACTCTCCTCACTAACATTTTAGAGCTCAGCAACCCAGGGTTAGCAGTTGACAGTTGTCAGATGCAAAGCAAAAACAAACACCTGCTACCCACTTAGTGCTGTCTCTCAGCAGGAGATGATCTATTTGGGTAGATAGTCTGGAAAGAAATCTTTTTCAGATATTTAGCTTCTGGGTATGATGGAATGACAGATCAGATTTTCCCTCCCACCTGATACAGTCAAGAAAATGGACAAAAATATGAAAGAGCTGTTTTGAATTCAAAACACGAACATAAGGTAACAAGGGATAGTGATTTCTGAAAGATGAGAAACAAAATTATCTCTCTGTAACTGCCCTTAGTTTTTATTATTTTGAGTGTTTGTAGGCTGCAGCACAGGATTGAGGAGATAGGTCCTGAGTTGAGATAAGCACATGGAAATCAGAGAATCTGGGAAAACCAAGGCAGCTAGAGTTCATAATTATAGACAGCAAACCGGTGGCAGAAAGAGAGAACTTCAGAGAGCTGTAAAGAGTCCCTCTTGAATATTAAACTGAGACATGGAAGACATTAGAAAAGGACTGAAATTAAACTTCTAGAGGTGAAAACCATTATGTCTGAGATGAAAAATACACTGTATGGAACTAACGACAGATTAGACATTGCAGAAGAGAGGATTAATGAACCTGAAAAACATAGAAATTATCCAGAATGGAACACAGAAAGAAAAAAAAAGAAAACAAAAACAGAGTAAGCTGTGGGACAACTTTAAGGAGACTACTACTGCAGGTCTTTTAGTTAATCCCAGTTCTAATCCTTGAGAAGAGGTAGGACCTGGATGGAAATGGATCAAAGCTGCTGTGAAGAAACCATCTGACTTCTCCTTTCACAAAAAAAAAAAACAGTCTGGCAGTCATAAACCAGTGTTATCTTATTATGTGCAAAAGCATTCTTAGATTAAAAAGTATCTTTAAGAACAACATTTGTTTCTCTTTCTCACTATGATAGTGTTGCATAAGTAATGTAAAGCAGGAGCCTCATTTTCAAATGCTGAATGTGCATTAAATTTTTGAACTGAGAATATACCATAAGCAGAAATGAGACTTTTCTATTATCATTGTAGTTCAATTTTGAAATGTAGCTTAGAAGTATTACAGAGATTTTACTTTTGGCTTCAGGCCCTTCATAAATTTGACCCTTGTAAAGATGTTTTAAATTAAGTAAATATATATACCATATACACAAAAAAGCATATATATTTTAAAACTAAAATCTTTATAAATTACCATCCAACGTAAGAAATAAGACATCACCAGTGCTGATGAAGCCTCCTGTTTACCCCTCTTCTTTGATACTCCCCTTTCTCCACCAGAGTATCACTAATCTGAAATTTGTATATATGAACTCTTCGTTGTATTTTTACCACAAATATATTTACTATTAATACTATATATCTACTATATATATATCAAATATGTATGTTTATATTTGCTATGCTTTTACACACACACACTTGTGTGTGTGTGTATATATATTTTATCTCTTAAATGTTATATACTGTTGACCGTTGAACAGCCCAGGGGTTAGAGGTACCAACCCCCCAACACATTTGAAAATTTGCGTGTAACTTTTGACTCCCCAAAGACTTTTAACTACTAATAACGTACTATTGAAACCTTACAATTAACACATACTTTCCATGTTATATATACTAATATTATATATTGTATTCTTACAATAAAGTAAGCTAGAGAAAAGATTATTAAGAAAATTATAAGGAAGAAATAATGTACTTACTATTGATTAAGTGGAAGTGGATCATCCTAAAAGTCTTCATTCTCACTGTGTTCATGTTGAGTAGGCTTGAGGAAAAGGAGGTATGTCAGGGGTGGCAGAGGCAGAAGAAAATACATGTATAAGTGGGCCTGTGCAGTTCAGATCCACATTGTTCAAGGGTTAACGGTATCCGCTATCCATATGGCTAAAGTTCATTCATTTTCAGTGCTGTATGGTATAGTATTATATTGCTACACCATATGTACTACAGCCATAGGCTATTTCCTTGTTTTGTTTTGTTTTGTTTTTTTGAGACCGAGTCTCGCTCTGTTGCCCAGGCTAGAGTGCAGTGGCGTGATCTCAGCTCACTGCAAGCTCTTCCTCCCGGGTTCACGCCATTCTCCTGCCTCAGCCTCCCGAGTAGCTGGGACTACAGGCGCCCGCCACCATGCCTGGCTAATTTTTTGTATTTTTATAGAGACGGGGTTTCACCGTGTTAGCCAGGATGGTCTTGATCTCCTGACCTCGTGATCTGCCCACCTCGGCCTCCCAAAGTGCTGGGATTACAGGCATGAGCCACCGCACCCAGCCGGCTATTTCCTTTTTTAAAAATTATACACGGTAGTACAATGGACATTGTCCGTATCTCTAGTAAACATTAGACAATAATTTCTGGGATATATCTGGAAGTGAAATTGCTAGATTAGAATATGCCTTTGTTCAAATTTATGAGATGACTGCAACTTATTGACAAAATGGTTTTGTTCTAGTTTACACTCCCACCAGCAGAACATAAGAGTTATATAATGCTTTTTCTATTTGTATTTGTCTTTTTTCACTAAAAGTTTTTTGTTGTTGTTTTCACAGTGGTTCTGTGCAGGTCTATACAATAGATAACAGCACTGGAGCCATGCTGCTATCTCATAAATTAGAGCTAACAGCAAAACAGTATCCTGGTGAGTCTTTTTAAAAAAAAAAAAAAAAAAAAAAAATTTTTAATGTACTGGTAATGCTATGTGAGCAGATGCTGATTTTAAGTTAAACAATACATGTCATGCTATAGGTCAAATATTGGGACTCTGGGTGTGTAAACTGGCTCAAGTCTGGAAATCAGTTGAGGGGCCGTGATTCTGTTTTGATAATTCAAATTAGTGTTTTGTCCATTCGACCTAGAAGTTTTCTGCTTGTGTAAATTAAGTAGGAATGCAATAAGCTTCCTATCAGTTTCACTTCCAGGAACACCGTGATTAATTAGCCAGTGCTGAGTTCTACACAAGTCAGACTATTTTGATTGCCGCTTTGCCTCTGCTGTCCATTATAGCAGCTACGCCCACCTTGCCTTTGATAATTGAGTGCCACTTGCCCCTGCTGCCTTGGGATCCAGTTATTCCCACTGTATTTAAATTTTGTAGTTGAGTGACTGAAGTTCCCACTGTTAGAGCTGACATACAGAGAAGTGCAATTATAGGGTTCTTCAAAGATGTAGGTGCTGCCCTTACAAATCTGTTTTGCAAGGCATCAGTCAAGGGTATATCTTTTGGACCCTCCCAGCTGGGATGAGTTAGGTCTAAAGTGATTAATCCACTCCACCTTCTGAATCTTCCTAAGCCTTTGGATCCCTTCCTCTACATTAAACCAAGGGAGATCAGCCATTTCCAGCTCACTCACAGTGGGCCATCTTTTAATCCATGTTTCAGCTAATCGAGCAAATAAACTATTAGAACCTTTTAACTCCCCGAGCTGCAGCTTTAAATGCATAGTCCCTACTTAGTGGGCCCAAATCAATAAATTCACCATGATCCAACTCTATTTTCCTTCCATCATTATCCCACAACCTTAATATCCATTCCTGTGCCTGTTCTCCAGATTTCTGTTTATATAAATTAGAAAACTTGAGCAGTTCCCATAGTGCACCTCCTCATGGGTCACACTCTCAACCTCACCTCTAGAGGCCCTCCAGGACTTTATTTATAGGTCTAGAAGCAAACAGAGGTGTTGGGGGTGGCTCCTGAGGAGAATCAACATCTTGCCTGGCAGCTGCCTCAGGGGAGGGCATCACTGTTGCCTCAGGCAGCACAGGGTTTATCTCCTCAGACAAATGTGGAAGGGCTAATGGCAGCATGGGTCCAGGAGGGGATGTTGCCACTATTGGGGATGGGGAAAGCTGTTTCTTCTGGCAAAAAAAGGCTCACCAGAGTTTACAAACTCAGTGAATGTAGCTTCATCAGGGTCCTCCCACACATCCGTTTTCCAAGTTGCAGAGTCCCATTCTTTTCCAGTCAATGCCCTCATTTTAACAGTAGACGCCTGGTGATGCAGGTGTATGCAGCTTTCGTTGCAGGTCAGCCACTCAAATGATAAGAGCTTGTCTTTGTGTTTCCACAATTTTAGCTCTTTCTCTATAGGAGATAAGACTCTCTTTCAGGGCAATCTTAGCAGATTTGAGGCTCCGTGTCTGCTTCTGGGAGATAGAATCCCTGAATTCATTTTCTTTCATCACTTTGTTCACTGAACTTAGGAGCAACCAACTAGCTTCATTATGTTCCTTGGTTCTTCACATATGGTCAAAGGTGTTATGTATAGAGTCACTAAACTCCTTGACTCTCACAAGCAATGAATCAGAAGTGCCAAATGCATTTATTTTGCATAATTCTCTAAACAGTTCATGTCAAGGACTGTCAGTGTTCTCCATACTATTACAAATAGAGTCCTTAGCATTTTGGGGTCTAATGATATTAGGCAGCCAATTCCAGAAACCCCAAAACCAGTGAAGGAACTCAATCCTTAATATTCTATTCCTCTAGAACCACTCCTGGTACCAATATCTGTATTAGTAAGGGTTCTATAGAGGGACAGAACTAATAGAATAGATACATACATATTTATAAAGGGGAGTTTATTAAGTATTAACTCACATGATCACAAGGTCCCACAGTAGTCCATCTGCAGGCTGAGGAGCAAGGAGAGCCAGTCCGAGTTCCAAAACTGAAGAACTTGGAGTCTGATGTTTGAGGGCGGGAAGCATCCAGCACACGAGAAATATGTAGACTGGGGGGCTAGGCCAGTCTCTATTTTCACATTTTTCTGCCTGCTTATATTCTAGTCACACTGGCAGCTGATTAGATTGTGCCCACCCCGATTGAGGGTGGGTCCACCTTTCCCAGCCCTGGGACTCAAATGTTAATCTCCTTTGGCAACACCCTCACAGACACACCCAGGATTGATACTTTGTATCCTTCAATTCAGTGAAGTTGACACTCAGTGTTAACTATCACAATTAGGATATTTAACTCTTCATGTTGACTTAGTGTTACCCACATTTATACCAGTATTTTTGCCCACCATATCTTTTACCAACTCATACCTTCTTCTTGAGACCATTTTCTGCCTGAAAAACCTCTCATACATCCTTTGGAATTTATTTTAATGAAGTTTTTTGAAGGTAAACTCTACTTTGGCGGAGTCTGAAATGTACTTATTTTGCCCCATGTGATTTAATTATAGTTTAACTTGGTATGCTGTTTTGGATTGGCAGTTATTTTTTTTTTATACATTGAAGAATTTGCTCTAGTGTCATTAGATTTCCATTGCAGCTATTGGGAGGTCATCTGTCAAGTTGTCTTCTCTTTTCAAGAGACTGGTCTTTATAGCTACCTTTCAGATCTTGTTTTTGTTTTTGGCTTTCTGCAGTTTTGCTGTGATGTGGAAGGTGAAGAATTTTGTTTGTTTTTCAAATCCTGCTTGAGACTCAGGCTTGCTGGATGAAGATGTATGTCTTTGAACTATTTCTGGAAAATTCTCAACCAATCTTTCTAAATATTGCCTCTCCCCTAATCTCTTTTTCTGGAACTCAGATATACATTATACTTTTTTCCATGTTTCTTAACCTAACTTAAAAATTTTTTTAATTTTGTTTCTCTAGATTGCATTCTAGAAATTTTTTCTCCATCTGGGTTTGCTGATCCTCTCCAGTTATGCCAAATATATTATTTGATCTGTCCATCAAGTTTTTAATTTGTTATTGTATTTTTTATTATTTAAAGGCTTATTTAGCTCTTTTTCCAATCTGTATGCATCCTGCTCCTTGTTTGAGTCTTCTCCTTTATTTCATTGGCTATGAAAAGCAGTTATTTTATATTCTGTGTCTGTCAATCCCAAAATCTGCAGCCTTTCTGTTTCTGCCATGTCTTGATCCTTTGGGTTCTTGCTCATTTGTGTATGTATTTTAGGATTTTTGACTGAGAGCTGATTGTTTTCCTTGAAGCGTTTTGTGTGTGTGTGTGTGTGTGTGTGTGTGTGTAACACTTTGAGAACTGGATAACATTTGAGTTTTTCCAGAGAGGATTTAAATGTCTTTGTTTCTGCTGGTCACTTGGGAGCACTACATCAATCTCTAACCCTTTGCATTGTATTCTCTGTGTGAACCACATTACATTGTACAAATTACAAATCAGAGTGAGGGTTTGTGGCTTCAGATTATCAAGGGAGTGTTGTTTTCCATAGAGTTCCACTGATGAAACATGAAAGTGTTCCTTGCTAATTCTTTTCCTATATGGCAGAGGCTTTTTTCTCATTCTTTCTTATACCACGGATATAGTCCAGTGTAGTCCCAGCTTTACATGGGTATCTTTTGTAAGATTACCTGCCTTAGGCAAGCTCTGAGCTTTAGAGTCATCAGAGGTAGAAGTCAAGGTCTCCAGGGTTTGGCAGAAAAATTCAGGGAACAAGCACTTTGTCTCAGTATTTTTGGTTGTTTTGAGGATTTAAGTATTCTATTCAACATCTTAGTTTTTTCAGTGTGGAAGTCATTCAGGGTGTCATTTGCTGTACTTCCAAAAACAGAAATTTGCTCCTTATTTTTTTTAATCATCCTTACTGTGTAGCCTTTTTTAAGGTCTGCATATGTTTTTTCCTAAAGACAGCTTTTACTGTAACCTTATCCCTGTTTTACAGAAATTGATCTATACAAAACCAAAGACTTTTAAGATTACACAGTTGTAAGTTAATCAAGCTAATAGTGGCTAGAAACAGCTTTCACTTCTTACAAATCACCTGTGCACTGAGTTTGTTCTGCTTAGATCAGGACAAAACTAATGGCCTTACTAATTTTAAGTAGTCCTAAATGAGCAGGATTTATTTTTTGAAGCAGTCTTGCCTTTCTGCTCATTTAGATTTGAAAATATAGACTATGTAGGAAAAAAAAAAAGTATTTCTGAAGCAACTATTTATTTTCAACTCTTCTCACTATTTCTTAACAGACATTTGGAATAAAACAGGAGCTGTTAAATTGATGAGATGGTCTCCTGACAATAGTGTTGTAATAGTGACCTGGGAATATGGAGGCCTTTCTTTATGGAGTGTGTTTGGAGCACAGCTGATTTGTACACTTGGAGGAGATTTTGCGTAAGTCAAAAAAGACAATTTTTAGATAAGATAACTCCATTATTTCTCACAATGCATGCATACCAAAACCTTGTATCAGAACTTCCCTTTGTGCCTTGACTCTTACCTTAAAACAGTTTGCAAAGTTCATAATCTGTTCAGAATATATTGATTCTCTGAACACTCATTTTTTAAAAAAATTACATCTCATTCCATAAAAATGTATTTATTTTTTTGAACCCCTATTGTGTATATGACAGCATGTTAGACACAAAGAATCTGACATGAGGTTCAGTTCTGACGAAATGACCACACCTTTAAAAGCTGCATGACTCTGGCAAGAAGTCACTTGGACCTCGGAAAATGTGGCTGAGAGATACATACACCTAGGTGTATTAACCCACAGTTTTGTATTTCATGCATTATTATGTGTTTCTATTTTGAAGGAGCAAACTCTGTTTGATTTTTTTTAAAAAAAACACTAAATTTTATGTGCATTATGTGTAATTGGAAGGCTGTATTATATTTGGTTTCTGTTCTGTTTCAGTTATAGGTCTGATGGCACCAAAAAAGATCCCCTTAAGATCAACTCTATGGTAAGTACTTTCTATAAAAAAAATTGGCATGGTATTTAAAAAAGCTTGGATTTTTCTTCCCTTTTTTCGGTCATTTTTATTTATTTAATTTTTTGAGACAGGGTCTTGTGCTGTCACCCAGGCTGGAGAGCAGTGGCAGATCATAGCTCACTGCAGCCTCTCTAAGCGATCCTCCTGCCTCAAGCTTCCAAAGCTGAGACTACAGGCACGCCACTATCCACAATTTTTTTGACTTTTAGTAGAGATGGGGTCTTGCCATGTTGCCCAGGCTGGCCCTTTTTTCACTCATGTTGATCTGACAAAATCACAAAACTATTTTGGTCTCAGAAGACTCTTCTTTATACAGTTCTTGCTTGATGAAAGTTTTCTTTTTTTTTAATTGGAAGGCTGCCTGGTTTTCAGTATTTGTGTTTTGTTTAGATGTGGCTAGCAAACGCCTATCATCTCTATGATGATAATGACTGTTCAGATGAGGCCTTTTTTGTATGTGTCTTCTCATGGCCTGCTTGCTTTTAACATGAGGTAAAATGCTCATTGGGTATTTTTCCTGGAGGATATGCACTTGTGCATTACTTGAGGATATCTGTATCTATATATATGTATACAGTGCATTGAGCATATTTTTAAAACTTTACATAGATGTAAAGTGCTTGGGACCAGAAGTGTTTCAAATTTTGGAACTTTTTGGATTTTGGAATATTTGCAAATACATTTTGGGGATGGGACTCAAGTCTGAACACAGAATTTACTTATGTTTTATATATACCTTATGCACATAGAGTGAAGGTAATGTAATATATTTTTAATAATTTTGTGCATAAAACAAAATTTTGACTGTAGCTCATCACATGAAGTCAGGTGTGGAATTTTTTACTGTGGTGTCATATCAGCCCTCAAAAAGTTTCAGCTATTGGAGCATTTCAGACTTTTGGATTAGCGAGGCTCAACTTGTATTTTTATTTTTTACCTAGAGTTTCTGTAGAAAACAAAGAGATATAACCCCTGTCTTTACATAACAAGTTTTTCTTGCTGTAGCCCCTCTGCGTACCATCCTTTTTAACTTAGTGACTATGAGGCTTGTCGCTTCCCTTCTCTCTTGCTCCACAGAGGAAGACATTTTTCTGATCTTGAGTTTCTTGTAGAATTAAAACCACCATGGTTGCCTAAAATAGTGGTTCCCAACCTTTCACCACCAAGGACCCCTTCTGATGTCTTTGCCCACCTCCATAGTTTAAAATAAGTTTTTAGCCACATATTTTTATAAATGCCAGTCAGCCTTCTGAATGGCATGCAACAGCCAGTGTTGTCTGTCTCACTAAGTTGATATTTCAGCCACAAACTAAGAGTCTAAGCATTTTAGTTAAAACTTTATGCAGCTTTATCATAGGAAAACATAAAAGTTCTATTAAACTTTTGAAATTTTGCAACAATTCATGGCTACCCCTGTCCCTTTACCATTTTCTTGGCTTGAAGATTGAGAATCACTAATCTTTAAAAATACTCTCATGGAGTCTAGTTACAGAATATTAAAACTGAATGGTTCTGGAGGAATTTATTTGAACCTTCTCATTTTACAGAGGAAGAAACTTATATCCTGAGAAACCAGACAGCTTGGCCAAGGTAATATATACAAAAAGCCAAGCTATAATGAAAACTCTAGTGTCACAGCTTCCAATCCAATGTTTTTTGCTCCATACAAAACTGCATCTGTTGTAGGGGCTTCTTTGCCAGGCTTCTGCTAGGTAACCTGGGGTGTCTTCTGTAAGGAATTTCTTTGTATTTGAGAGGCAGCTAAATTAAAGCAATGGAGAAATTACAGAGCACAGTAGGTATTTTTAGGATTAAGACCCTGAAACTGGCATTAAGAATGATAGGTAATGTTTCCACTTCTGTAGATAGAGAGCAGTGATGGTGGTTTCCTCTGGAGTTAGTTAACAGGGAACTGAAGATGTGATTCTTGTCTGTGTTATCACGGTTTCTCCAGCCTTCAGAAGTCATTAATAATGCTATCATTGGCTATTTCAGAATTTGAATAATTGAAGCTAGAAAGGGATACAAAAGCCTTTTATTGCTCTGACTTTTTTTCTCCCTCTTCTCTCTAAGAGCTGGGGTGCAGAAGGCTATCACCTATGGGTAATCAGCGGATTTGGTTCTCAAAACACTGAAATTGAGTCTGACCTCAGGAGTGTAGTTAAACAGCCCAGCATCCTGTTATTTCAGTTTATTAAGAGTGTACTCACTGTAAACCCTTGTATGGTAAGTATATTTAAAGCTCTAATTTTTTAGTGTCTTTTATGTTAGAAGTTCAGACCCTTCTTTATGACATACATATGGTGTATACTTCTAAAATTGGCATATTATCTTCTTTTCTATGATTCTTGTGTTTCTTTTTAATTTATATTAAATTTATACCAAAATTTTATTTCTCAATGGGTTGTGTTTCTTTGGTCCTATTCTTTCAAAAGGATCATAAGCAATTTGACAGAAAGCACTGTTTATATATTTATTTAAATAATTTGAGTAATTTAGTCTTTATCTGAATAGCATTTCCCAAAGCGTGTTCCTCTAGGCACTACTTATGAGAGATATTAGTAGCAATTCCACAGGATTTTCCAAAAGTTTTGTTTCCATATAAGTGTCAAATAAAGGTAAAACAAAATTGTAGAGATTTATTTATTTTAGGACTCCAGAGTCTTAAATATGCTAATGTGCATCATGAAAATCCAGGAGGTGGTATATAAAAAACAGTGTTCCCCATGCTTATTTAACTGTGACTTTTTAAGAAACAGCTTGAAGAAAGTATGTCTGAGGACTTACTTTTAGAAACACCGCCTCAAACACTGCGTCTTGTATTTCTAGCTGAAATAGTGTATACTAATATTATTATATATTGCTAATATACAGTAATGGTATATGTTACATGTTAAAAATGCATATCTTAATATCTACCATCAATGGCTTTTTAATGGATATTTGGTACAACAGATTTCTAATTAAAGTTTACAACACATCCAGAAAGAATGTGAAAATAGCCTGAATCTCAGATCCATTATTCCACTTGAAGATTAAGGATCCCCAGAAAAGAAAAGAACATTTCTCCCTCCCTTCCCCATCCCAAATAATAATTTAAAAGCACCCTTGAGTTTTATGTCAAACCAGCATTTGGACTAAAATGGAAAGGCGATAAGGGTAGGTGCTGCTTTGTCTGATCTGAATAGTTAATGAGTCTACTCACCTTTGAGAACACTGACTTTCTAGTTGAAAACTCATAGTCACTAAGATCACTATTCTTTCTAGTTATAACAGTGCATGAGATTATTGTGTAGTCTTTGTCCTCTGTGAAGAAAATCAACATCGAGATATATGTACATTTCCTATAATAAAACTAAATCGATGTGTTTTCTCCTACGTAATATTGAGTTGTTTTTATTTGCTTTCTTCCTTTGCCCTCTCGTTCCTCTTACCCTCATTTAGAGTAACCAAGAGCAGGTGTTGCTTCAGGGCGAGGACCGCTTGTACTTGAACTGTGGAGAGGCTTCACAAACCCAGAATCCTAGGAGTTCTTCAACACACTCTGAGCATAAGCCCAGTCGAGAAAAGAGCCCATTTGCAGATGGAGGTTTAGAGTCTCAGGGATTAAGCACTTTACTTGGACATCGGCATTGGCATGTTGTACAGGTAAATCTTTAATTACTGATTATAAGAGACTTATTCTTTGGTAGAATATCACCTGGAACAGATTATTAAATATTTCATCTTTTAACTTCAGGCAACTGAGAATCCTTTTAACCATTTTGTCATGTCCCTCTTCTGCTTTTCTGTGTTCTTGTCCTCTTGTCTTCTCCCTCCTTTCTTTCCATTGGCGTAGAGTGTATCCCCACCTGCTTCAAGTCCATTAATAATGTCAAGAACTAGAAGTTCGTTTTGCCTTCTCATTGAGAACTATTTATTTTATTTTTAGCCTCTTTTTTGTATAAATTTAGCTGTACGGATTTGCACAGGCAAAACAAAGTGTAATAATCTCACGGAAAGTGGAACATCAACTAGTATTCTGTGCAGCTGACCTTACAATCCTAATGGGGCCACGTTGAGGTTAATCACGTGACTTTGGACCCTAATTGCAGACTTGTGATCAGTAGAGAGCTTTATTGTTAATAATTTTATTAGCTAATCTCATTCCAAATTATTTATTCATTCTGATATCACTGTTAAATTAACAGTGTCTTACAGTAATTCTGATAAACTGACATTTAACATAGAAATCAATTCTGAATTTTGATACCAAGTAAAATAATTTTGGGGAAACCAGTAAGTTGAAGTTTCTTAAAAGAAACTTGCATACATAATTTCAGTGTCCTGAGTATTTTCTTTCCCCTTTTGATAGCAAAATATTTTAGGTACATTAAAGCCCACTCTTAGTTTCTTTTAGTCAGTTTCTATTTCCATAATTCTTTGCCTTACTTTGACTCTGTATGTTTACCCTACTAGCCTACTTCAGCTCCCATGTTATTTTCAGTTGGCTTTGAGTGAAGATAATGAGGGACAAAAAAATGGTCATGTGAAAGAAAGGTTGAAGGATTATCTCCTACATTGACATGTGGTATACACTAAAAGAAAATGTACTTACATTAATAAAAACTCATAGAATCAAACAATGTACATACCATTTTATAATTAGTAACAATTTTTAAATAAAACTGCATTAGCTACTTCCTTGACTAAAATTTTCCACTGCTCCCTTCTCTCCTATAGCCATTTCTCTGCTATTTTCATTTCCCCATACTTTGAACTATTCATTCTACACTGACCTAGCATCAATGCCAGTTCTGCCTAGCCAGGTCTGTGTTACCAGAGAGCCAAGTAGAGCAGAGGATCAAAGAAGGTAGGTCTGGAACTAAAAAATCGATCAGGCAATAACAAAAATTGAATTTCCTTCCAGCTCAAAAACTCAGTGATTCTGTGATTCTTAAGCATCTATGAAGTATCCCATATAAGAGAAACATTTTAACACTGATTTTAGGACTGGGTACCAGCAAGATTCTACTGTTATTCTATTCTTTCGATAGCTAAAGATATTTAGACAGATGAACTTTTAAAACCTGAGTTTACCTAGTTTACCAGTTTCCTTAAAAATAACATAAATAATGCCACATTAATTGTTTTGTACTGCCAAAACAATTATAATGAGCTCATAGAATTTTTCAAGCTGGAAGGACCTTAGAGATTATCATAAAGTCCAACTGGATTTGATACATGTGGTAACTGAGGATCAGGGAAGTTATATGACTTGTCCAGTTCACCCAGCAGAGTAGTGGCAGACTTATCTTTATCATGACTCTATGTTAAAGTAACAATCTAATGTATTTTAAAACCAAGGTACTGAGTATTAAATCACATAATACACTACTGACTTTGAGCTAAAACTTAGAATTTGCCTGTTTGGCAGTTTGCACTGGAGTTGCCCTATATTTTGCTGGCACTCCAGCTATGTGATTCAGTGCAGTTATGGTGGTGGTGTATAGGGCAGTATACAGTGTCTGTCTAATGCTAAACCTTTACGTTCTAGGCTTTTTAGCCATTTATCATGACTCCCTGAAGAAACATAGTTGCCTGGTTTAATTTACCCTACAGTATTATCCTTTTTTCTAAGATAAGTGACCACATCCTCTGTCAAAGTTGATTTTGTTTGCATGATTTATTCTTTGTATGCTTCTTGTGTAGCTTAGATGAACTCCAACTAATTCTGCTGCCTGTTCTGTTTCTCATTTAGAATACTAGTTTTTTGTTTGTTTGTTTAAACCTGCTATCTGATACTCCTTAGCTTCCAGACTGGAAAATTCTATGTTACTTAGGATTTTTCTTTAACTAAAACAAAACAAATACATACTTGTCAGAAGCAGGATTGGTAGCTGGCAGTAAAGGCGGTGCTTTTTTTTGAGATCGAGTTTGTTCTTTGTTGCCCAGGCTGGAGTGCAGTGGCGCGATCTTATCTCACTGCAACCTCCGCCTCCAGGGTTCAAGCGATTCTGCTGTCTCAGCCTCCCGAGTAGCTGGGATTACAGGCACCTGCCACCACGCCCGGCTAATTTTTGTATTTTTAGTAGAGACAGGGTTTCACCATGTTGGCCAGGCTGGTCTCGAACTCCTGACCTTGTGATCCACCTGCCTTGGCCTCTCAAAGCGCTGGGATTACAGGCATGAGTCACTGCACCCAGCCAAAGCAAGCACCAGCCAAGGTGCTTTTTAAAAAGTTTTTTCTTACTTAGAAATTTTAAAACTTTTGAAAGTCATTTGTTGACATATGGGGCACAAACTTCCGAAATTTTACAAAACACAAACCTTCTAGTTTTAGGCCATGTCCCTTCTAAGACTGCCATTTATTTTAATGGTCAGTATTTTGTATGATGTAAACATTTACTTCTGAAAGGTACATAAATCTATTATCCAGTGTTCTGAGGGTGTTGGTTTGATAGTTAGCTTGGCTGTTTAGAAAGAATAAGCTTCACAAAATGTGGGAGATAAGCACCTACAGGGTATCAGGCACTAAGTTAGGGATTTCAACAGACAGTATTTAAAGGCTATTTCATTCATAAATTATTTGCTGTCTTCCTACAGTATGTATCAAGTGTACCAGGTATTTGGCACAGAACAAATCTGCTAGGAGGATGGCTCCCACAGTCTCACTAGTTATAGACAAAACTCATCTAGGCAGGAGACAGAGTTTTAGCAGTTACTTTAAAATTTAGAAATCATAGTAACAAATAAGGGCAGATTCAGTTTCTTTAAGAGAAACTGAAACATTCTAAGATAAGGGTAGAGTTTCTGTACCTTAGCACTCAGTTTTCCAATGATGTGGCATGACTTTAGTGCCCTGAGTGTGCTTTCATGACCTGTTTTTTTTCTCACTGATTAGCTGCCTCTTCCTTACTCTGCCATTTCCTGTTCTCAGTATTAGAGGTAGAGCTCAGAGTTCAGATGACACATAGATCAATAAAGTTGACCTATTGGAGAAAATACATAGTATCTTTAGACAGAAAACTGCATGAAAAATAAAGCTTTGTTCTAAACTTAACACCTTAAGTTTTTAAAATAAATCATTTGTGACACTTCATAGATTTTTACAGAATAAATTGTTTTCTCTTATAGATACTGATCATAGTGTGATCATTTGATAAGACTTAACTTTGGTTCCCATTATTAGAAACTCTTTGTGTTAGAATCCACTTTTGTAGTAAGATCCCAGCTCCTCCATTACCCAACCACACGTTTCATAAGTACTCATGAAATACCAAGGTTTGAGGGAGGTGAGGATTCCTTTTAGTGCCATGGGTGATTGGCACAGTTATACTCAGGTACATCCTCCTGCTGTGAGTGACTGCTGAAAAAAGTTGAAAATGCTTTCAACTTTTATTTCACCACCCAATCATTACCTTAAGTGTACCATTATTCTGAACGAATTTTTACCCATCATAGTGATTTTTTTTTTGAGGGGGTGGTGCGGGGAGACAGAGTCTCACTTTGTTGCCCAGGCTGGAGTGCAATGGTGCAATCTCGGCTCACTGCAACTTCCACCTCCCAGGTTCAAGTGATTCTCCTACCTCAGCTTCCCGAGTAGCTGGGATTACAGGCACCTGCCATCATGCCCGGCTAATTTTTGTATTTTTAGTAAAGACAGAGTTTCACCATGCTGGCCGGGCTGGTCTCGAACTCCTGACCTCAGGCAATCTGCCCGCCTCGGCCTCCCAAAGTGCTGGGATTACAGGCGTGAGCCACTGCACCTGGCCCATAGTGAATTTTATTAATTTATTAAGCTATAGATTTAGTTGGATTTTAAGTTGACTTAAGTCAACTTAAGTATAACAAATAATAAGTAGTAAGTAAAGCACTTAAGTGAAGTATAACAAATAGTTCTATTGAATTTTTTCAAGGTTAATACAGATGTTTAAAGCATATTGCTTTTACTTAATTTTTGTTCTATCTTCACATTACACAATCTTACTGGGTTTGATTGCAGTTGACTTAGCTTTTTAATTTGGTCTTTAGTTTTTAAACATGTGACAACAACTTTTTTTTTTTTTTTTTTTTGAGACAGAGTCTCGCTCTGTCGCCCAGGTTGCAGTGCAGTGGCCGGATCTCAGCTCACTGCAAGCTCCGCCTCCCGGGTTTACACCATTCTCCTGCCTCAGCCTCCCGAGTAGCTGGGACTACAGGCGCCCGCCACCTCGCCCGGCTAGTTTTTTGTATTTTTTTTTAGTAGAGACGGGGTTTCACCATTTTAGCCAGGATGATCTCGATCTGACCTCGTGATCCACCCGTCTCGGCCTCCCAAAGTGCTGGGATTACAGGCTTGAGCCACCGCGCCCAGCCGTGACAACTCTTCTTAGAGTAAAATGAAAATAAATTTGAACAAATTGAAGCTTTTCTTATTCCAAGAACAGAAGACTCTTTTTTTGTTCGGTTCTGTTAATTCTTGCCCTGCTCCAGCATGTGCTCATGAAAACTAATCAGCAGGCTGGAGAGATCAGTCTCATTAAAACAAAAATTTACTTAATGTATATTGATATCCTGTATCAATTATTTAAATTGAAAGGTGTTGTTAGGATGATACAAAGACACCATGTTCAAAGATGTAAGACAAACAATGTGGAAAAATTAACCCCTTTTCTTGCAGATAGAGTTAATATTTGTAATATATTAAAAGTTCTTGTAGATAAGTCAAATACTCCAATAGAAAAATAACAGCTTACATACACTCTTTCATGTGTGTGTGTGTGTATATATATATATATATTTAAAGACAGAATAAAAGCTACCAGTGGTTGTCCCTAAACAACAGAGAACTTCATTTTGTCAATTTTTATATTGTATAATTTTATAAGCTTTTTTAATTTTTTTTTGAGACAGAGTTTCACTCTTGTTGCCCAGGCTGGAGTGCAGTGGCGTGATCTTGGCTCACTGACTGCAACCTCTGCCTCCCGAGTTCAAGCGATTCTCCTGCCTTAGTCTCCCATGTAGTTGGGATTACAGGCATGCGCCACCATGCACAGTTAGTTTTGTATTTTTAGTAGAAATGGGGTTTTGCCCTGTTGGTCAAGCTGGTCACAAACTCCTGACCTCAGGTGATCCACCTGCCTCGGCCTCCCAAAGTGCTGGGATTATAGCGTGAGCAGCCGCACCTGGCCTGAGCATTGCTTTTTTAATCAGAAAAGTGTAAAAGTAATAAAAATATTTCCATTAAAAACCAGAACTTTTTCTGAGGCTGTAATTGTATTAGATTAGGTTGTTTTGGAATGGTTTATATCAGCAAACCCAAACTGTTCATCTGCACAATTCATAGCTGCCCTCATGGGTGCCTTCTCTGAAAATCTCTTGTCAGTCCGTAATTATTGAATTCAATATTTAAAACAAACAGAAACATCGTAAGGGGTAAGGGGCGGGGAGAGGAAAGCCTGGTGCCTAGAAACATGAAATAACAAACATAAGATGTAAAACACTGATTCATATACAAATGGTGAATTCCAAGTGCTCCGCTACCAACTGGGGGGGCACCTTAAACATTGTTCAGGAAGATGAATCTCATATTGTGATAACTTAATGCTTTAAGTTTAAATATATTTCATAAGTTTTACCAAACTGATGTGTTATTTTCTGTAGATTTCCAGCACCTATCTAGAGAGCAATTGGCCTATACGGGTGAGTTGTTACTTTGTTGGTGTTAACTTTTGTTGGCTAGCATTTGCTGCAAGAGGCATTCTGGGAAGAGCCCTTCAGTGGGTGATTTGAGAAAAATAAAACACTTGATCTGTTGTAACATTGCTAGTATATTAACATCTATAATTTTGTCAGCTATAACTGAATATTTAGATTTTAAAATATTTAATTAGCAGACATTTATTAATAGTCTATTTGCCTGACACAATACTAAGCTCTTTATGCCTAATAAAGTATATAGGTTTGCAAGGAAAAGTTCTTATTTTTTTTTTCAAACAGTTTTCAGCTATTGATAAGCTTGGACAGAATATTGCTGTGGTTGGCAAGTTTGGTTTTGCACATTACTCTTTACTCACCAAAAAATGGAAACTTTTTGGAAACATTACCCAGGTTAGTCTTTTTTGAGATTAAAAACCTATTTCTCAAAGTATAAGAGAACTACAATATGAAATAGCTATAAAGTTTATCACTAAGTAATTTTGGTTACTTATTAAAAATAAGGAAAATCAGATATTAAAAAGTGATATTGAATAATGTCTAAGATTTGATTCTGATAAAATACTTGCTATTTGATAAAGGATCTTGTGTTGAAATAGTTTGGTTTATTTTTAATTCTTGTTAAGATCAGTAACTATAATTCTTTAGCCTAAGGATTTATTCTTACATTCCAGCTTGAGTTTATCAAATTTGATCAGAATAGATTTCCACAGAATTTGAGATCATTCCCTGCCTGTTCTGTGTGTGATGTATATGGGATAGTGAGCGTATGTGTGTGTGTGTGTATGTATGTGTATGTACATACATGCATGCAGTTGGAAGAGAAGGAAATCAATACTTGTTAAGTGCCTATTGTGTGTTAGGCATTTTAAGGCACTTTCATATATGTTACCTTACTCATCTGCATAGCAACCCAATGAAGGCACTCCTGTTACTTATCTTTCGATGTAAACACACACACACACACACACACACAAAACTAGGATTCAGTTACTCATCTGATATGTGATTAAGCCAGAATTTACACCAAGCCCTATTGGGTGTTGGAATGATGATGGTATATAGCACCCAGTTATTTTTAATGGTATATTTGCCTTCTTAAAGAAATATTTATTTTTATAAACAGGATATGGATCATTATTAATAAAGGCTCTAGAGTTATCACTGGAGAGGGAGAGTAGAACAGAATAATTTGATCTTTGGCTAGGTGCGGTGGCTCACGCCTGTAATCCCAGCACTTTGGGAGGCTGAAGTGGGCAGATCACTTGAGGCCAGGAATCCAAGACCAGCCTGGCCAACATGGCGAAACCCCGTCCCTACAAAATATACAAAAATTAGCTAGGTGTGTTGGTGCATGCTTGTAATCTCAGCTACTTGGGATGCGGCTGAGACATGAGAATTGCTTGAACCCAGGAGGCAGAGGTTGCAGGGAGCTGAGATTGAGCCACTGCACGCCAGCATGGGTGACAGAGTGAGACTGTCTCAAAAAACAATAATTTAAGCTTTGTCTGGGTAAGAATTTTTATAAATATATTACTTTGTTATAATTCCTGGTAGCATAAGGTAAATTTTTTAAAAAATTTTTATTTTAAGGAGCAAAATATGATCGTGACAGGTGGCCTAGCCTGGTGGAATGATTTTATGGTCCTTGCATGTTATAACATAAATGACCGTCAAGAAGAGGTAGGTTTTTTCTCTCAGAAATAACAGATTTTTATATTTTAAAGCTATTAAGCATGATTTAATTTTATATAGAAAATAGTCTATTGAAAACTGAACAAAACATTTTATCTTTTAATTAAAAATGTAGCTTCTTTTAGCCAGTGGGATTTTCTTTTCAGGTTACTACTTTAAAAAAATTTTAAGTGACAACTGAGACATCTAAACCTTTTCTAAAGATTTTAGCTGTCAGACATTCTCTATGGAGTTTGAAAATAAAGAGTTAAAAGCAAAAAATTTCATGATATAAGAACAGCTGTCCTCAGAGATAGATTTATTTAGTTACTGATTTACAGTAACCCCTCCTTAACTATGGGAGATACATTCCAAGACCATCACTGGATGCCTGAAACTGTTAATAGTACTGAACCCTATATAGCACTATCTTTTTTCCTATACATACATACCTATGATAAAGTTTAATTTGTAAGAGATTAATGACTAATAATAAAACAATTATGACATTATATTGAAATAAAAGTTATATGAATGTGGTCTCTCAGAATATCTTAGTATGCTGTACTCACCTATTTTCAGACCATGGCTGACTGTAGATAACTGAAACTGTGGCAAGCAAAGCCATGGATAAAGGAGACTTCTGTATCTGGTTTTTTGTTTGTTTCGAGAAACTGCTGGTCTCATGATGTATCAGGTCTAAATCTGCAGGTCTAGGCCAGGTGCGGTGGCTCACGCCTGTAATCCAAGCACTCTGGGAGGCTGAGGAGGGTGGATCACCTGAGGTCAGGAGTTCAAGACCAGCCTGACCAACATGGTGAAAGCCCGTCTCTACTAAAAATGCAAAAATTAGCCAGGCGTGGTGGCACACCCCTGTAATCCCAGCTACTTGGGAGGCTGAGGTGGCAGAATTGCTTGAACCCGGAAGGCAGAAGGAGCAGTGAGCTGAGATCATGCCACTGCACTCCAGCCTGGGCAACACAGTGAGACCCCGCCTTTAAATAAATAAATAAATAAATAAATAAATAAATAAATAAAGCAGGTCTAACAGGAATATTTTATAATAGTACATTCAGTTTTGATCACTTCATTCTTTGCTTATTCATAGAATGAGCCTAGTCTGCAAAAATATATAAGCATAATCCATTTATTGTTAAAGCTTAGATAGTTCTTTTAATTCCTGTTACTAAAAAAAAAAAAAAAAAAAAAAAAGTCAGAAGATAAAAACAGCATGTTTAAAGTATTTGGTCATCCCTAGCAGTTATCTTGTTTTTATAATTTTATTTATTTTTGTTTTCTTCAGCTTAGAGTATACTTGCGAACATCAAATCTGGACAATGCCTTTGCTCATGTCACCAAAGCACAAGCAGAAACATTACTGCTTAGTGTCTTCCAGGACATGGTAATAGTATTTAGAGCAGACTGTTCAATATGCCTTTACAGTATTGAAAGAAAATCTGATGGGTAAGTATCTGGCATATGAGAAGTCACTTTTTGCTCCTATTTATCACGTTTTTCTTTTGTAGTTTTTATTTTCTCAAAACAGTTATTCCACTTTTATATTCAATCTCATTTTTGTTAGAAGTAAAAAAAGCAAGTTTTAATTAGTGATATTGATATAATAGCTAAGAAAAAAGAAATATCCTACACTAACTTCTTTAGCTTATCTTCCTGGAGTCATTTGAAAAAAAAAATCTAGTTTGGAATGAGGTTAAACCCTTAGATACTAAATTTTTTTCACAACCTTGAAAATAAATGGTTACTGACTCTCCTAGTGCTCCCGATACTTGGTGGGAATTTGAAGGAGTTCCACAACTTTAAGACTGTAGGAAGCATGTCCTTAGCAAACTGACTTATATTTCCACTGAGCTAGATGGCTATAGTCTGGGGCAGAAAAAAATCAGCAGTGTTGTTGCTGCTGCATGTTGCCTTATATTTGTGTTGGCATCTGGTCTACTTGCGACATATTTAGACCACACCGTTGAGTTCTGTTTTTGTTCTCAGAGGTTAATTGAAGTATGTATTTACTGAAATAGCACAGTGATTGAGGAGTAATGCAAGATAAAAATTAAGACATCTCACTAGCCTCAGTGATTGAACCGTCATTCTTTCTCAATCAACTAGTTTTTTCCACTTAAATATTTGTATTCTTATAGCTTCTTCCCTAGTTTTCGTCTTCCCTCCTATTTGTTACTCCCTTTCTTTCTGTCTCATCCCCATATATGTTCCCTGGTTCCCCTCAACATTGCCAACTTCCTGATCGAAGGATATATGGGGAGAAGATGATAGGTAGAAGACATCTGAGTCTTCCATAAGCATGAAGTCTAATACTATTACTAGTGGAAAAGAAAGAAAATTTTGTTAGCATTGTTGTTGAGGTATGTGGGTTTCTTTTGTTTTTACAGTCCAAATACTACTGCTGGTATTCAAGTTCTTCAGGAGGTTTCCATGTCACGCTACATTCCTCACCCTTTCCTGGTAGTATCTGTCACTCTGACATCAGTGAGTACAGAGAATGGAATCACCTTGAAAATGCCACAGCAGGTACCATTCCATTATCAAAGCTCTTTGGAGTTTACATCTCAGTTTTTGGTATTCGAGTCCATATTAGGAACTATTTGTTCAGCAAATAAATACTAAGTGTCTAAAATGTACCTTATATGAGGATGCTGGGTTGCAGTGGCAAATTAAAAAGACATGCTTTCTGCTCAGGCATTAAATAATTACATACATAATGAATTGTTCCTGTTATGTGTGCCAAAAAGTAGTATACATTACTGTGAGAGCATATAACAAAAACCTATAATAATCTGAATAATCAGAGATTTCTGTATCATTTAAATTAAAACCAGGAGAATAAGTAGAGATTATCTAAGTTAAGAGGGGATGGATTTTCAGGTGGAAGGAATGGTAGTGCAGAGGCCCATAGACAAGAGAGAACATGACACACTCAGGGAATTGGAAGAATTTTACAGTGACTGGGACATGGAAATTGAAAGATATAAGTCTTGTAGATAATATTGATAATTTTAGACTTTAAGTCTAAAGTGTTTTAAGGTAGATATTATTAGATCTAACCTTTATAATGTTTACTATAAGGAGGAAAATGAACTGGAGTAAGACAAAACTACGGTAGGGAGAGCAACTGGGAGGTCATTGTAATGATCTAGGTCAGTGGTGTTCATAGTCTGAACTTGGGCAGTGAAAAAGGATACGGAAAGAAGTAGAATTGAGTATAGAATAGCAGGGGCTTTATAATTAGTTAATTACGAGGAAAGAGAAAGTATAATCCCATCGTGTCTGGGTAAAGTAACAGGGAAGTAGGGTGACCAGGACCCACGTTGCATAACTTCCTATTTCAGTGGTTTGTAAACTTCGTGTCAACTGGGAACTTATTGTCAGAGGAAAATTGTATGTAGATTTATTTGTCATCCCTGTCTGCCCAGTCTGTCTTTTACTTCCTATTGAGGCACTTCTGTCAAACCTCAACACTCCATAAAATAATTAGAAAACAGTGCAGTAGACTATCCAGTTATGGGGAATGTAATATTACTTATATGAATCTAAAATCGATTTTGTTACATTCTATCCCAGTTCTCTATTCTTTGTAACAAGACATTGTAAAAGCTACTCCCTCTTCCACATGATGACCCCTAAAATACTTGCAGACAGTTATCATTCCTTGTCTTCTCCTTCTCTCCTCAAACCTCTCTGTCTTCTTATCTGCATGCTAAATACTTCCATATCTCCAACTATTTCATGTGACATACCTCCAACTATTTCATGTGATATTTGTTCTAGACCTCTTAACCATCTTGGTCTCCCTTCTTTTTTTTTTTTTTTTTTCCTTTTTTCCTTTTTTGAGACAAGAGTCTCACTCTGTCGCCAGGCTGGAGTGCAGTGGCGCAATCTTGGCTCACTGCAACCTCTGCCTCCCACGTTCAAGTGATTCTCCTGCCTCGGCCTCCTGAGTAGCTGGGACTACAGGGGTGTGCCATCACGCCCAGCTAATTTTTGTATATTTAGTAGAGACGGGGATTCACCATGTTGGCCAGGATGGTCTCAATCTCTTGACCTCATGATCCACTTACCTCGGCCTTCCAAATTGCTGAGATTACAGGCGTGAGTGACCGTGCTCAGCCTCGGTCTCCCTTCTATAGGTAAAATTGGTTTTCTCCTTTAAAATATAGTTCCCATTTCCTCTGCAAATCATATTTAATGGTAACCAGTTAGTCCTAATTGATAAGGGAATATGCTCTTTTACAGAAGTTTAGATAAAAGGTGTGAAAAAAGCTGTGACAATTTAAAAATCATTTTGCAGTCCTGAGGAACTAATCAATCTTAGCATCACTAAAAATGGGAAAACCAGGTATGGTATGCTTCTTGAGGTGATATAGCATGAAGTTCACAAGAATTATTGCCAAAAATCTTGAACACAAATCAAATCAAGTGTACAGCGTCATCTTCCCTACCACAAGGAAGCAGAATACGAGACATTCTGTTGGACAGCTACAAGTCATTAACATGGGGGAGAAAGAAGCGCATCTTCTAGATTAAATAAGATTTTGAAGCCATAAAAACCAAATGCAGTGGGTAAAACTCATTTGTGAGGCAAATCTGATAATCGTCACCCTACAGAACCAAGTCAGTAAGCTCATTTGTATCTTCATTCAAACAAGCTATGAAAAGACACTGTTGAAACAATTAGGGATATTTAAATACTAATGGGGAGAGAAAGTAGGGAATAATTGTAAATTTTATTGGATGTGATACTAGCATCGTGGCTATGTAAGCAGATGCCCGTATATTTTAGGAATGCATATTAAACATATAGAAGTAAAATGGGTAGCATATCTTACTTGAAAATACTCTGACAAAACTGGAAAAAAAAATAAGGGATGGATGGAGCACATAAGGCAAAATCTTGATAATTGTGAATCTGGATAATGGCAGTGTGGAAGTTCATTATACTATTCTCCCTACTTTTAATCATATTTAAAGTTTTCATGTTTAAAAAAGGACTCATATATCCCAGATAGAGTAGACAACCAGTGGCATCAGTAGTACTGGATACCATATTTAGAGAGGACCTTTCACAAAGAGAAGGTGCTTAATTTGGCTGGAGCAGATTAAGAAGTTAAAATTGACTGATTACCATAGAGGGAAGACAAAGAATGCTAGAGCAAAGTAAGTTTTGATTTAATACTAAAGTTAAAAAAAAAAATTGTAGTAACAGTGAAAACTCTTCAACAGCAAGATAGTCTCTCTATGAGAGTGAGCTCCTTGCTACTGAAACTCTCGTGGATAATCATCTGCCAGGGATTTTTTTAGGGTAAGAGATGGAGTTTGGGGTTCCTTCAAATTTAGGATTTTGAGCATACAGGTAGCCCTTGCTTTTTTCTGAAAGCTTTATTAAAGTTGCCTGAGAGTGCTGTTGCAGTCATCTTTAACATTATCAGAAAATGTTGAATGCTAAGATCGGATACTGATAATACCCACTCACTGAAGAAAAGAGAAGTGTACTTTTTTAATGAATTAGTATGAAATACGGTGATATCTACCATCTTAAAACTTAAGGTAGTCATTATAAATATTAGTCATATTGTGGTGAATTACAGTAAATGCCTTTAAGGTCTTTTGAAGTGTTTTAGTGTATGCCAATCCCCAGTCATGCTGTTTTGCTGCAGGTGTTTGTGTTTTTTTTTCCTCTGCTATCTAGCTACATTTTACTGTTATCTAGGTGTCTGACTCTTCTAGTTCCCACACACCTAAATTCCATGTTCGCTTTTCATACCTCCAAATTACTTTCTGGATAGATACCCAATTTTTTATTTAGTCATTTCTTTATACACAATCCCCTGTAGAATCTGAAAGCAGTAAGCAAGAGTAGTTTGTATAGCCAGGTATTTTGCAACTAGTATAGGGTGGCTGTTGTTTTCTTGATGAACCCTAAATGATATTGGCAGCTTAAATTAATCCTGCCAGCATGCAGCAAAGACTGGGACACAATCCCACAAGTTTTGAACAGTCATTCTTACCTCCCTGAAATTCTTTCCTTCTGTTTATATAGCATATATAGCATTGTGCTTCCCTATTTCTCTTTTGTTTTCCAGAAGCTCAGGTAATGGCCCGCTGCTCCTTTTTCCCTGGCTACTGTGCCTGAGGAACATCTATCTCCTTCAGTTTACCAGCTTCACCTTTTTTTTTTGAGCTGGAGTCTTGCTTTGTCACCCAGGCTAGAGTGCAGTGGCGTGATCTTGGCTCACTGCAACCTCCGCCTCCCGGGTTCAAGTGATTCTTCTGCCTCAGCCTTCTGAATAGCTGGGATTACAGGCGCCTGCCACCGTGCCTGGCTTATTTTGTATTTTTAGTAGAGACGGAGTTTCACCATCTTGGCCAGGCTGGTCTCAAACTCCTGACCTCGTGATCCACCCGCCTTGGCCTCCCAAAGTGCTGGGATTACAGGCGTGAGCCACTGCGCCCAGCCTGGCCCAGCCTCACCTTTAAGCTTCTGATGCTGGTACAGTCATCTCTGATTTAGTCATTGCTCACATTTTTACCTGGAAGTCTTAAAGTTTTTGTTTTTTGTTTTTTGGTTTTTTGGTTTTTTTCCAAATTAAATGAGCCAAAAAGAAAAAGGGAAACTCTTTTGTTTTCCCTTCCCTAATTTCTCTTCCTACCTTCTATCAGTGATAATAACTTCAACTTGTCTAGCACCTCCGCTAACCTGGAAATCGTCTGTGGTTCTTCTCTTTTTCTACCTTTCATGTCTAGGATAGCAGTAAGTTCTATTTTTTTAACCAAAAGTTTCCTTCCTCTTTACAGGTGGAAATGACTTGATACCTGAGATTCCTTTTAAAACAGGGCTGCTCAAAGTTTAATGTGCATAATGCTTTAAGTTGGGTGATAGGGCTCAATAGGAAATCATTATACTAGGCTCTCTGAGGTTTGATTGAAATTTTTCATAATAAAAAGGCAGACTATTTTCTCATTTCTGAAGTCAACACCCATGAAATCTGCCTCTCCTCAGTAACCTATCCTGATTAACTCTGATTTTTTAAATAACTGTCTTAATCAAGAGCCATAAGTAGTGGCTTCTTTCCTGCTGCTCTTTTACCTGGCTTTCTAAATCCTCCTTGAAGGGCTGTTACCATCCAGCTTTGTTCTCATAATGTCCCTAGTCTAGCCAGACTGTTCTCACTTTCCCAGTAGTTCCCTGTCTTCGTTTTCATTGCACACTTCTACTAACCCTTACTCTCCCACTTGTGTATGTCTTCCTCATCTGTCAGGTTCCACTGCATCCTTTTAAACTTCCTGTAGTTGTGGCAGATAGATCACTGATCTCTCATTTTGATAAACTTCTAAAGTTCTCTTAGTTTTTTCAGGATAATTCAACTCTGCCCTCATTCTTATGTCACTGGTGGTGTTCATTAATTGCATTATGTGTTAGACTTTGTACCATCCTAGCCAGAAAGCTCCTTGTATTCCCACAGAGCCTAGCAGAATGGCTGTACATAATATAACCTCAATAAACATTGTGTTCTTTAATCTATAAACCTTATGGATTGGGGGGGGAGATGCAGAAAGCATACTGATACAGAAGTATGAATTTAGCTGCTTTTTCTTAAATTTCAGGCTCGTGGTGCAGAGAGCATTATGTTAAACCTGGCAGGACAGCTCATCATGATGCAGAGGGACAGGTCAGGCCCACAGATCCGGGAGAAGGACAGTAACCCTAACCAAAGGAAACTTGTGAGTAAAGTGCAAATCATTTCTTTTCAAACATTAAGAAGGTATGGGATAAGGATGAAGGAATGAAAGAATTTAGGAGAAGAGTATTTTATGATTTGGAAACGAGAAATTGTAAGTCCATAAAATTAGTCTTAAGCCTCTGGGTGTAAGACTGACTGACTGGAGGATAAGGTCCCAAAATGATCATGAAATGTTCCATACTCCATATGTTACTGCTTAGGCATCATTCATTGCGAATTCTAATGGGAAAAAAAAGGGATAGAGGCCGGGCGCAGTGGCTCATGCCTGTAATCCCAGCTCTTTGGGAGGCCTAGGTGGGCAGATCACGAGGTCAGGAGATCAAGACCATCCTGGCTAATACAGTGAAACCCCGTCTCTACTAAAAATACAAAAAATTAGCCAAGCGCGGTGGCGGGCGCCTGTAGTCCCAGCTACTAGGGAGGCTGAGGCAGGAGAATGCCATGAACCCGGGAGGCGGAGCTTTCAGTGAGCCGAGATTGCGCCACTGTGCTCCAGCCTGGGCGACAGAGCGAGACTCTGTCTCAAAAAATATATATATAGGGATAGAGTGGTGAAGTTCATGGGGTGTTTTGTTTTTAGATTTAAGTGTATATACTTTAAGAGGCCAGGATACTTTTATTAACTCTAAATAGATTCCCTTGCTTTTCCCAAAAAGATATTATACTATCATTTGAAAGACTTAGTAAACTAGTACCTAGGAACTTAAGAACCTGCAAATTTAATAGGAAAACAACTTGATTCTTGTCTCTCCTTCTCCAGCTGCCATTCTGTCCTCCGGTTGTACTAGCCCAGTCTGTTGAAAGTGTCTGGACAACGTGTCGAGCAAATAAACAGAAACGTCACCTTCTGGAGGCCCTCTGGCTGAGCTGTGGTGGTGCAGGGATGAAAGTTTGGCTCCCTCTCTTCCCTAGGGATCACCGCAAGCCCCATTCCTTCTTGTCCCAGCGGATCATGCTGCCTTTCCACATCAACATTTACCCGCTAGCTGTTCTGTTTGAAGATGCTTTAGTCCTTGGTGCTGTCAATGACACTTTGCTATATGATTCTTTGTATACTCGGAACAATGCTAGAGAACAGCTGGAGGTGCTCTTCCCTTTCTGTGTTGTGGAGAGAACCTCTCAGATCTACCTCCACCACATTCTACGACAACTTCTGGTCAGAAACCTTGGGGAGCAAGCCTTGCTCTTGGCCCAGTCCTGTGCCACATTACCTTACTTCCCTCATGTGCTGGAGCTCATGCTCCATGAAGTACTGGAAGAAGAAGCTACCTCACGGGAGCCCATTCCCGACCCTCTGCTTCCCACTGTGGCAAAATTTATCACCGAGTTCCCCCTCTTCCTGCAGACAGTTGTCCATTGTGCCAGGAAGACTGAATATGCCCTGTGGAATTACCTTTTTGCAGCTGTTGGAAACCCTAAGGACTTGTTTGAGGAATGTTTGATGGCTCAGGATTTGGACACAGCTGCCTCTTACCTTATTATCTTACAGGTAACAATTCTGTTCTTATAAAAGGGCAAGAATTAATGAGCTTAAACTTAGAAAAATAGAAATGTCCTGTTTTGGCACCATGATTGTGTTTAAGGAATTCATATTCAGATTTTCTGTTTATATCTTAAATTTGGAAGAATTCAGACAGATTCCTTTGAATGTCATAAAGTAACATTGCAGAGATATTTTTTCCTGTTTGTGCATAAATAAGCCTAAACAGATTAATGAGTTCAGAGTAGTAGTTTGAAAATTTAATATATTGAAGAAATTTAATACATGTATTAGAATACATATAATAAGAACATGTAAGAAATACTACATAAGATTATTGAAATATTACATAAGAAACATAGCAAAGAAAGTATTATTTGGGATATTAGTGAGTTTGAGCTTCCCACAACAGTAGATTTGTTTCCTTTTAGTGTGCATTGCGAGGGGACACTTACTAGAGCATGGTCATAACAGAGCACCTTCAGCTAGTCTCCCCAAAGCACGCGGAGAAGGCTCAGGCCTGCCACAGCAAAGACCCTCAGAGCACACGGTTTTTCTCAAAAGAATGGCTTCTTTGCAACTCCTGAAAATTTATTTCATTAGATATTTGACAAAAGGGCTTGACAGTTGGTTATTTGATAGGCTACACTTAAAGATTATTTCCAGTTACTGCAAAGTTGTTTTCATTGATACAAGAAACCAACCATAAACCTGGTTTGAATCTCTGCCTGAAGCAGATTTCCCGTCAGCTTCTTTGCTTCACGACAACGGACTGAAACCAGAAGAGACACTCAGGCAGAGGCCGGGTGGCCTTGAAGTATGATCCATGGCTAGCCCTAAAGAAAAATCCATAGGGGTTTAAAAACAGAATCAAAATAAATGCAGCTGTTTTTTTGGTTCTGGGTCACTCCCTGTAACTTCACTGATCTCCCTGACAATGTAATTTTTTCTGCAGCAGAATTCCTAAGTTGCTACGGATTGACAGTTAATAACTACAATTAAAGTTGTATATTAGGCATCTTTCCATGAAGACCAAGATAGGCAGGTTAAATTTGTGAAAGAAAAATGGAGGAATTCTGAATGTGCAGCAGGACCTTACTACTTGCTATTGCTCAAAGCAAAGATTTTAGTTACATCCTCAGAAAATTCTACAGCAGGTGACAGACCTGACCTTTTTTGGAGTCGGGCAAACCTCCCTTTCTCTTCCTTTTCTGCTGATCTTCAACAATTTACTTAACTGAGTTTCCTCGCTTGTAAAATACAAATGATACGTATATCTGCAGAGTCACTGGGAGATATAAATGAAATAATGAATTAAAGTATATGTATGGTATCTGGCATGTAGTGGGAGTTTAATAAATTATAGTTTACATACACCAGAAGAGTACTTGCCTCACTTTTGCTTGTATGGTACTTTTTAATCTTGCTATTAAACTAACCCCTGTGGTGGTGTGACTACATTCTTTGAGTTTAGAAAGCTGGAGATAAAGAATTGCTCGTATCTTCCCAAATTGTGTAGTATAAAAAGAATGCTGTCCTGGTTGTTTTTTGTAGAATATGGAAGTCCCTGCAGTAAGTAGGCAACATGCTACCCTTCTATTCAACACAGCACTAGAACAAGGCAAGTGGGACCTCTGTCGACACATGATTCGATTTCTTAAAGCCATTGGCTCTGGAGAATCTGAGACACCTCCATCCACACCCACAACTCAGGTTAGTTGGAAAAGTTATACATCTCTAGACCATACACCCATGTGGCATCTTTCTCTAATGGTACTGCATATTGTGTGTAATCCTAGGAACCCAGTTCAAGTGGTGGATTTGAGTTCTTCAGGAATCGAAGCATCAGTTTATCCCAGTCAGCTGAAAATGTTCCTCCGAGTAAATTCAGTTTACAGAAAACACTAAGCATGCCATCTGGTCCCTCTGGAAAAAGGTAAAATAATAAAGAGCCATTACTGCTTTTTGGGCATTCATGACACATTGCATTTCAAGACATTTACAAAATTGGGTCTTAATGGAAACAACTATTTCATCCAGTTGCAGTTTATTTTTCCATTCCCAAAAAGCAGAGACCACACAGAAGGCTTCCCTTTTTTCTTCCTCCCAAGTTCACTTCAGTACCCTTTGAGTAGTTTCTGCCCCTTTTTCTGGAATAGATCTTGATGTACCTGTTCTGAATGTAACAACTTTTGTTTGTTTAAGACAGAGTCTCACTCTGTCACCCAGGCTGGAATGCAGTGGCACCATCTCAGCTCACTGCAATCTCCGCCTCACAGGTTCAAGGGATTCTCTTGCCTCAGCCACCCGAATAGCTGGGATTACAGGCATGTGCTACCACACCCGGCTAATGTTCGTATTTTTAGTAGAGATGGGGTTTCACCATGTTGCCCAGGCTAGTCTCGAGCTCCTGGCCTCAAGGATCTGCCTGCCTCTACTTCCCAAAAGGCCGGAATTACAAGCGTGAGCCACCCTACCTGGCCAAATGCCACAGACTTTTTTTTTTCCCCATAAGTTACTGGGGTCCAGGTGGTATTTGGTTACATTAGTAAGTTGTTTAATGGTGATTTGTGAGATTTTGGTGCACCCATCACCCGAGCAGTATACACTGCACTGTATTTGTTGTCTTTTATCCCTCGCCCTACTCCCAGCCTTTCCCACAAGTCCCCAAAGTCCATTGTATCATTCTTATGCCTTTGTGTCCTCATAGTTTAGCTCCCACATATCAGTGAGAACATACAATGTTTGGTTTTCCATTCCTGAGTTACTTCACTTAGAATAATACTCTCCAGTTTCATCAGGTCATTGCAAATGCTGTTAATTCGTTCCTTTTTATGGCTGAGTAGTATTCCATCATATATACGTATGTACGACAGTTTCTTTATCCACTTGTTGATTGATGGGCATTTGGGTTGGTTCCACAATTTTGCAGTTGTGAATTGTGCTGCTATAAACATGCGTGTGCAAGTATCTTTTTTGAATAATGCCTTCTTTTCCTCTGGGTAGATCCCCAGTAGTGGGATTGCTGAATCAAATAGTAGTTCTACTTTTAGTTCTTTAAGGAATCTCCACCCTGTTTTCTATAGCAGCTGTACTAGTTTACATTCCCACTAGCAGTGTAGAAGTGTTCCCTGATCACCACATCCATGCCAACATCTACTGTTTTTTGATTATGGTCATTCTTGCAGGAGTAAGGTGGCATTGCATTGTGGTTTTGATTTGAAAATGCAACAGACTTTTAAATTACCTCTGATGATAGAGGACGCAAGTAAAAAGGAAGATAGATAAATCTGTAGGTAATCCAAAAGCCTTCTTAAAGTCAGTAATTTTACCTGTCCTTCTAATTATACCTTTTGATAAAAAATCAAAATAAAAATTTAGTGCTAATGCATTTGACCTATTGATTAGAGAAGTTATTAAACAGTGGAGGAGCCAAATGAATTGTACCTGTAGTCCCAACTACTTGGGAGGCTGAGGTGGGGAAGATAGCTTGAACCCAGGAGTTTGAGGTTGCAGTGAGCTATGATCACACCACTGCACTCCAGACTGGGTGACATTGTGAAACCTTGTCATTTAAGAAAAAAAAAATTGGTTTTCTTTTCATGTCTGCATGACTCACACTGAGAAATTTAAATTCACTTTGCCTCTCTATCCTTAGTTTCTTTGATGTGCTCTCCTTCCCTCTTTTCATTGGGCTTTTCAAATACGGCATAGGTTTGCTGCCTTTCTTTCCATCACCCACCTGTCACCTGCTTCCTAGTCTGACTTCTTCCATCCCCCTTTTCCTGTTCCCTGTATTCATTCTAGAGATGTGTCTTAAAGAGCCTACTGTGTTCCGAGGGTTGTGGTGTAACACGGAGGAGAAGCGCTGATACTTTATCATCATTGTCAATCAGAATTAGATCGTGAATCTCTTATCTCCTTGTCAGCTTTATCAGTACCTCTGCGTAATTAAGTATGTGAAATCCTCCAGTAAAGATTATTCTGTAGCTTTCTTGTGTTTCCACTTACAGATGGAGCAAAGACAGTGACTGTGCTGAGAACATGTATATTGACATGATGCTCTGGAGACATGCTCGGCGCCTCTTAGAAGATGTGAGGTTAAAGGACCTTGGCTGCTTTGCAGCCCAGCTGGGCTTTGAACTAATTAGTTGGCTGTGCAAAGAACGTACCCGAGCTGCCCGGGTAGACAACTTTGTAATAGCCCTGAAGAGACTCCATAAAGATTTCCTGTGGCCACTTCCAATCATCCCAGCCTCTTCTATCAGTTCTCCTTTCAAAAATGGAAAATACCGAACTGGTAATGTAGACTTCATGTCACTTGTACAAGAAGAATTGTATTTTACTCCATGTATTTACACATTTTGCTGTTAGTTGATATTCAAGGAATTATTTTCATTCCAAACTTAGGAGTGGATAAAAGCCAACTTTTTGTACATGAGTTGGAATGCCAACTATTTGACCAAGGATGTAAATAAAGTAGAACCTATGTCTCTAAGTCTTGTGACCTTGAAGTCTAATTGAAAAATCTAATCATTCTTGGATTATAAAAAAGTTGAGAACTGCCTGAATATAAAAGCTACCATGCTTATGTTATTGTGGGAAAGAGTTCTGGAATCAGATAGACATGGTCCTCAAAATAAGCTGACAGAACTCACTCGAGGGGAACAGTAAAGGCCACCTTCTAAAGTAGGAGAGGACAAACTGAAAATGTATATTTTGGTGAAAGAAAAGTTTAAAGTTTTTAAATTCAGGTCTTTTTATGAAGACTGTTCTAATTATTATTTATGAATATTGAAACCAAAACTTTTAACTTTGGCATTTAGAAACTTCATGTTATCTTAAGAACCAAAGCAAATCACTTAGAAGATCAACATAATAAAGTTTTGCCTAGCTCCAGTAAGAGATACAATGATATAACTGTTAGGTGGCATTGTATGGTCAGTTCATTGTTACACAATCCCACGTCTCTAGTTTTGGGGTGGCCGATACAGTGTAAGACAGTAATTGCCTTTAAACTGTTCTTATTGAGTAGGCACATGGGGGAAGCTAAAAGAGCTGAACTGAAAATGTCAGTGCGTGCATCTTGAGTTTCTTCCTCCATTTTTTGTTTTCGGACCCACTCTGCAGTGGGAGAGCAGCTGTTAAAGTCTCAATCAGCTGACCCATTTTTAAACCTTGAGATGGATGCTGGCATCTCCAACATCCAGCGAAGTCAGAGCTGGCTCACCAACATTGGCCCCACCCATCATGAGATAGACACAGCTTCATCCCATGGACCACAGATGCAAGATGCCTTCTTGTCACCTTTATCTAATAAAGGTAAATGTCATTTTACGTCCTGGCTGTTCTTCAGTTCCTTTGAAGAAAGTTTATGTGCTACAGCACTTCAGAGATCGACCTTCACTCTTTTTCTGTCGTGATGGAGGATTAACCATTTGTATCCACTGGAGAGGTAGACAGTTTGTAGAACAAGGCCAAATTGGCCTTGACTGTACTTTGCCATATTTATTTTACGTGAACAAAATAAATAGTACAGATCAATAGATGAATCTTTGTAAATCAGTTTTGCTGATAAGGAAACACTTTGAGCTCCAAATAAGCAAAATGTGTTATCCTCATATAAAGAATTCCATTTTTATCGTAATTAGATGTGGATCATAAAAAATTTTACTCCATTATCATTTTTATATTTTTTATTTCTTTTTCTTTTGGAATATGTGAGGAGGTAAGGTTTTTTATTTCTTAAAAATTTGTGGACATTTGCTTTTGCTCTTGCTATATAAGTTCCTACATAATATCCTTGATTTTGCCTCTTGGTCTTAAAAGCTTGTAATATTTACTATCTGGCCCTTTTACAAAAAAATGTACACCAACCTCTGCTCTATAGTAATGGGTAAATTACAAACTGAAGAGCTTTTGAAGCAATTTGTGTTGGCATAGGGTTATACAGTATAGGAGCTTAAACAACAATTGAAGTTTTTGGTTTTTTAGTGACCAGGCATTTGTCTAATGTTTGATTATCAGTCTGCCATCACTATTACCTGAGCTTCTGCTATGTGAGGAGGCTTACAGATCTCATCAGTTTTTTTAAAAAAATTGTGGTAGAATACACAATTTAACAGCCTAACCATTTTTAAGCGAAGTTTGTAGTGTTACACCCACATTGTTCTGCAATCAACCTCCAGAACGCTCTTCATCTTCAAAATGAAAACTCTGTATATGTTATTTAATAACAACTCCCCATCCTTCTTCCCCCAGCCACTGGCAACCACCATTTTATTTTTTCTCTCTCTGAATTTGACTGTTCTAGGTACTTCATATAAGGAAATCATATAGTGTTTGTCTTTTTGTGACCAGCTTATTTCACTTAGCATAATGTCCTCATGTTCATCTGTGTTGGAGCATGTTTTATTCATTTGTATGCAGAAACCATGTTTTGTGTATTCGGATGATGATGGACACTTGGGTTGCTTTTAGTTTTGGCTATTGTGAATTATGCTGCTATGAACGTGGGTATATAATATTTCTGAGAGACTGTTTTCAGTTCTTTTGGGTGTATATATCCAGAAATGGGACTGCTGGGTCACAATTCTACTTGCAGTTTTTTTGAGGAATTGCCATAATGTTTCTCATAGCAATTGCACCATTTTATATTCTCAGCAGTGGACAAGGGTTCTATTTTCTCCACATCTCACCAACACTCACTTTCAGTTTTTTGATAGTAGTCATCCTAATGGTTGTGGGATGGTACCATTACTTTACAAAACTTTTTTAAAGAGATAATTTCAAATATATTAAAAAGTAGAGATAATATAGTGGGGTTCCCCTCCTTCCCCCATGTGGCCGTCACTCAGCTTACATCACTAATGGCCACACTTGTTTGGTGTACCTCCCCCTCTTGTATTAACTGAAGAAAATCCATGATATATTAGCTATAAATATTTCAGTATTTTTCCTACAAGGACTCCTGAAGAATTATGACCGAAATACCATTATCATCCCTATAAAAATTTGATGATTCCTTGATACCATCAAATATCCAATAAGTATTCAGATTTCTAATTTTCATAAACATCAAAATGTTGTATAGGTCAAGATTTAAGTAAGGTTCACATATTGTGATTGTGTTCTTAATTCTCAAGTGGATGTTCCCCCACCATCTCCTTTTCCCTTCCTTGCAGTTTATTCATGGAAGAAATTTGATTTTGTGGATTTTCTCACAATAATGATTTTGCTTATTACATCTTCATGGTTTAGTTGAACAGTTTCCTCTGTATTTCCTGTAAATTAGTAGCTGAATGTAAAGACTTGGTCAAATTCTAGCTAGATTTTGCTGAGGGAGCTGGAGAAGACTGCTTCATAGGTGGTGGTAGTATGTTTTTCCATCTAAAGGTACATAATGTCTGGTTATCTAATTCTTTCTTTAAATATCTTCTATGTTCACATGGTAATTTTAGCCATGGATTTCATGTTTTAGTTTCAAGAGTCTGAGAAATCAACATCTGAGGAACAGCTAATATTTAAAATTAAAAGAAAATATATTTTCTCCAAGAAGCTGGTTTGTAACTTTTGGCAATTCTTCATCAGGTGATGAATGCAGTATTGGTTCAGCCACAGACTTGACTGAAAGTAGCTCCATGGTGGATGGAGAGTGGACGATGGTGGATGAAAATTTCTCTACACTCAGTTTAACTCAGTCAGAGCTGGAGCACATTTCCATGGAGTTGGCCAGTAAAGGGCCTCATAAATCCCAGGTCCAGCTTCGGTGAGTTTCTTGGCTATTTGAAATCACAGAATGCCTACTCAGAGTATTTGGGCAAATAGGTATGGGGCTACTTTCCTAAGAATCATTGTACTTCTGTACATCTTATAGAGCCTGCTTAGCATAAATCATTTTGTTTCTGCTTATATTTAGATATTTGCTACACATTTTCATGGAGGCAGGGTGCCTGGACTGGTGCATTGTTATAGGCCTGATTCTTAGAGAATCTTCAATAATCAATCAGATTTTGGTTATTACACAGTCTTCAGAGGTAGATGGAGAGATGTTACAGAACATAAAGACAGGGCTACATGCAGTAGACCGATGGGCCTCGACAGACTGGTAAGTGCTGCTTTCCTTAGGATTGGTGTCCTTCCATGTCTTTTGGTGAATCCTGTCCTTTCACATTAAGGCTTAGTTATGGTTCATGTATTTTATTTTATTATATATTATTTATGTTCATTTTTAAGCTACTTTCTTTAATAATCATTCTATACCCAGCTATTTAAATGAATATCCATCAAATAAAGTTACACTGTTGGTCAGTGTATAATTTATAGTGTGAATGTGTATCACTGACTTAAGATTGATGCAGTGCAAATGAGCTTAGAATTAGACTGGAACTTCAGATTTGCAGCCCTGTGGAATTTAAAGCAATAGTCTAAAAATATCTACTTGAAAAGATTCAAAGTTAAGGTCCATGTGAATTTAACATTCCATGACAGTTACAAGCAAATCCAAATTAGAGTTGTGGTGGCAGTTAAGAGCCTTGGACTCTAGCCCTGTCTTTATTACCAGTTATGTGTGTATTCAGAGCTAGTTAATTCCCTTACTTGGATCTGGTTTTCCTTAATTGCCAAATGCATTTAGGTTAAATGTTGTCTGAAGGTCCTTTTTCAAGTCTAAGCTCCTGTTGGCCTTTCAATTGTAAAATATAATTTTTAGTTTTAATACTAGTTCTAAAACATCAGCCTTTGCCCCTAGTGCTTAGAAACTTAAGCCTAAGGCTTATGCAATGTGTAACCCCCTCTGCTGGGCAGGACACCCAAGAAGCCCTTCCTCCCTACCTTCTTTGCCTCCTATCTCCCCTCCTAATCTATCATTGTCCTTATCATATCAATGTTTAGTAGAAGTTCACCCGTAACATTCTACCAAACCTTTTGAATTATGGCAGAGGAGCTAATTTTTTTTTCTCTACATAGTCCTGGATATAAGCCATTTTTAAACATCATTAAGCCACAACTGCAGAAGCTCAGTGAGATAACAGAAGAGCAGGTTCAGCCAGATGCCTTCCAGCCAGTAACTGTGGGTAAGACTCCTGAACAGACTAGCCCCCGGGCAGAGGAGAGCAGAGGCTCCTCCAGCCATGGAAGCATCCCCCAGGGAGAAGCTGGAAGCAGCAGTATGGTCAGCCGGAAAGAGGAGGACACAGCCCAAGCAGAGGAGGAAGAACCTTTTCAGGATGGGACTTACGACTGTTCTGTGTCCTAACAACAGCGAGGTTCCGTCACAAAGGGGCAGTATTAATTAGCAGCAGCGTGCAACTCAGTACGTTGTAACACAGTTCGATGATTTAACAGGAGAACTCAGTTCAGAGACTCTTTGGTAAGTATTATTAGATTTTAAATAATTCTTTCTTGTCTAAGAAATCTTTTTGACTCCATAAAAATGTGATATAAAGCATCTTTCATAAAAAATTTTTAAGCTGCAGTGAAAAGTATTGTACAGATGTACATGAGAATATTTTGGTTTTACTCAAAGGTTGGTAGCTTTTAAACCACAGGAATTGTTTTGCCCCAGGTGAGCTTACTTTTTCACTACTTACATCTTCTCACGTTTCCCAGTTCTGCATTATGTCCAGACTGCTTTTTAAAAAATAAATGCTAAGGTGCTTGCTGTAGTTTATCAGGTACTTGAGCTACCTGTTTGCTCCCTTGGATAGAGCTGGACTCCTTAATCAGTCCTCCTGAATAGATACCTACCCTGGGGCACAGTATGTGCCAGTGTGATGGAAACATTCTCCTTGGCTTTACTAGCCAGTTAAGTCCCAGTCCAGAATTGATGGAAGCTATTTACCTATGAGTTAATGTGCTTGTTTTAGCAAGCTTGATTCTCATTAGATCAATGTGGGCAGAGGTCTGAGGGGGGTTCTTCTCAATTATGCTGTTAGATACCACTAAACTATTTTGTATTAAAGAACAGTATCTTTTTGTGAATACTCTTGTGTAAATATACTCAAAGGCACTGTTCATATTTTTAGGACTTGTATTATAATTTGCAAGGTTTTAATGCTGGATTCTGCATGTCTACACATACAAAGACAGGGCTTGCTCCTCTGCAAAACTGAGGAAGACAGGTTTATTGGCTTGGTCATGAAGTAACAGAAATGGTCACACTGATCATGAAATGCAGCAGGTTTTGTGCAAATTAACGTAGTTTCTTATTTATTGCTTTTGTAAATTGAATAAAGATGGACTTCTATGTAAATAGACTGCTGAATCCTGTATTATCACGGCTACTAAAAATTAGTGTGTAAAGAATACATTCTTCATTGTAAACTTAAAATATTTTATGTAATTCTAAAAATGACTTAAATTTGTTTTCATACATTATGAAAACAACTGCATACTCCTTAATTGCTTTAGATTAAACACCCATCCACTGTATGTAATTCTAATTACCTTATAACAGTATTAAGACAGCTTGTTTGTACTGTGCAATTTGAACAAGGAATGCAATGTTATTTTTTACAAAAAACAAACTTGTTTATTTTTATAATAACGATGTATTTGATGTGGACCAAATTCGTACCACTATCTAAAACAGCCTCTTTTCTCATAGTGCAATTGTAGTTTAGAAACAAAACTTGGTCCTCTCTCCTTGCTTTTTAAAGTAAATGGCTAGATTTAGTTGTCTTAGCCACGTTTCCTTTGAAGAGAAACTCAAAACCATTTTGAAACTGCTTAGTTCAGAATGCATCAAAGTATTTAAAATTACTGAGTTGGGTAATTTACTATCATTTACTTTTTACATTACAAGTGCAATAATATTTCATAAAATAAAACTCCCGAATGGGTAGAGTATGTGATTATTGGTACCTGGTCCTTCTGGTGCTATTTTTATTTAAGTCTTTATTTCAAACCACCTTTCCCTGAATCTTAAGATAATGTTTTGCATGTGAGTACATGCAGCCCAGCAAGAAACTAAACTGAACTCTCTTCTCCTGTCCTAGTCCATTAAGGAGAAGAACCAGCATTGCTTTTGTGTTTGGTGTGAACATTCAGTCAATAAAAATGATTTACCATTATAAAGAGCTGTGATCTTTTCAAGTATCTGAAATAAAACACTGTGCTGCTGAGTTCATCTCACATTCTTGAAAGCAGGGCACCAGTAAGGTAACTGTATTCCTGTGGGTTAGGCCGTGAATGAATCTTTTCTTTTATACAACATTCTTTTACAACTAATAGAGATAGGAGGCCCCAAGGCAAGAAGGTTGGCAGGTTCACAGAAAATTTGGTAATTTATTTGTTATATACTTTAATTTTTAAAAACCCATTTTTATTTTGTTGTGTTGTTTGGTTCACATATCAACTGTTTAAGCCATAATTTTAGCCAATGAATTTAAATATTCGGTATAACTATTTGAGGTTTACTAGATGCATTTATTAATAAATTATTTGCTGAAACCAAAAGAAGAAGTCATTGGGGTGTGGGAATAAAATCAACCTTTGCTTGTAATTAAAGTTGCTGCTATTGCTGTAATGTGTATTTTTTTCCCCTTGATAAAGGGCAATAAAACCATTACACAAACTTTGGTTTATTCATCATCTCAGGTTAACAAAAGCCACAAAAATCATCTTTTCATTATATAATTCTGCTTCTTAGAATTTTCCTTATGAAATGAAATTCAGACAGATTTATTTAAAATATTTATTTAGGCCAGGCACGGTGGCTCAAGCCTGTAATCCCAGCACTTTGGGAGGCCGAGACGGGCGGAACACGAGGTCAGGAGATCGAGACCATCCTGGCTAACACGGTGAAACCCCATCTCTACTAAAAAATACAAAAAATTAGCCGGGTGTGGTGGCGGGCGCCTGTAGTCCCAGCTGCTCGGGAGGCTGAGGCAGGAGAATGGCTTGAACCCGAGAGGGGGAGATTGCAGTGAGCTGAGATCCAGCCACTGCACTCCAGCCTGGGCGACAGAGTGAGACTCCGTCCCAAAAATAAATAAATAAATAAAAATAAAATTTTAAAATATTTATTTATATGTAGATTTAGAATGAGAGCATCAAGAGTTGGCAACATCCTAGATACCTGACAATAAAATACTGGAGGAAACAGCCCATGTTGATGACATGGAAAATGTTCAAAATATAATGAAGGAATGACAGAAAATTATATATACCATAAGATACCTACCAAGCAAACAAAATTTTACATGTAAGTATAGAGGAACCTAGGCGTCATTTCTAATAAGTGGGATTAAAAAGTACTTTGACTTTTTCCCATTTTCCTAAATATGCTTTCAGATTTGCTTATCCTGGACATTTCATGTAAATGGAAACATACAGTATATGGACTTTTCTATCTCACTTCTTGGCATCAAAACATGTTGTTTATTTTGGCTGTAGCCATCCAAGTTGTATATGAAGTAGTATCTCACCATAGTTTAGATTTTCATTTACTTAATGGTTAATGTACATCTTCTCATAGGATTATTAGCCATTTGCCTATTTTTGAAGAAAAATGTCTGTTTCATTAGGTCATTTCATTGTTGATTTGCTGTAGTTCTTTATATATTCTGAATAGTACTCTTATGTACATATAAATTGCAAGTATTTCTTCATTCTGTGGGCTTTTCACTTTTTTAGGTTTCAATATTCAAGTTTTTTTTTTTTTAATGTTAATTACAGCATTTGAAGCTCCCCTAATTCCACACAAAATGGAAGACTCTAAAATGTACCCATTAAATACTGCTTAAAAAAAAAACAAATTGGTGAGAATACAACAGAGGTCTGATTGAGTGTTGTCACCATGTGATTACAATCACACAGACTCTCAATCATTTCACTTTCTTGATAGTGTCGTTTTAAACACTGTTTTTCATTTTAAGTCCAACTTATTTTTTCTTCGGTTGCTTGTGCCTAATCCAGGGTTATGAATATTTATGACTAAGTTTTAAGAATTTTATAGTTGTATCTCCTACATTTAGGTCTTGATCCATTTTGTGTTAATCTTCGTATATGGTATGAAAGAGAGATCTGACTTCATCTAACATATTGCTATTCAATTGTCAGAGCACCATTTATGGAAAAGATTTTTTTCCCATTGTCAAAAAACTATAGATGTATGGGTTTATTTATAGACTCTTAATTGTATCAGGCTGATCTATAATATCTTATGCCAATACCACATTGCCTTGATTTCTGTTGCTTTGTAGGAAATTTTGAAAGTGGGAGTCCTAAGTTTTTTTCTTCTAGGCTGTTTTGGCTATTCTAGGTCTCTTGTATTTCCATATGAATTTTAGGATCAGCTTGTCAATTTCCATACTAAAATAAAGGCAGTTGGGATTTTCATAAGCGTTGTATTCATGACATAAAGCAATGTGGAGAATATTGCCATATTAAGTCTTCCAGTCCATGAACGTGAGATGTCTTTCCATTTATTGCGTTTCTTTTTTTGAAAAACTGAATTTATTATAAATGAGCTCAGAATTTATTATTATTATACTTTAAGTTCTAAGGTACATGTGCACAATATGCAGGTTTGTTACATATGTATACATGTGCCATGTTGGTGTGCTGCACCCATTAACTCATCATTTATATTAGGTATATCTCCTAATGCTATCCCTCCCCGCTACCCCCTCCCCACAATAGGACCCAGTGTGTGATGTTCCCCTTCCTGTGTCCAAGTGATCTCATTGTTCAATTCCCACCTATGAGTGAGAACATGCGGTATTTGGTTTTCTGTTCTTGCGATAATTGGCTCAGAATGATGGTTTCCAGCTGCATCCATGTCCCTACAAAGGACACAAACTCATCCTTTTTTATGGCTGCATAGTATTCCATGGTGTATATGTGCCACATTTTCTTAATCCAGTCTGTCACTGATGGACATTTGGGTTGATTCCAAGTCTTTCCCATTGTGAATAGTGCCACAATAAACATACGTGTGCATGTGTCTTCATAGCAGCATGACTTATGATCCTTTGGGTATATCCCCATTAATGGGATGGCTGGGTCGAATGGTATTTCTAGTTCTAGATCCTTGAGGAATTGCTACACTGGTCTTCCACAATGGTTAAACTGGTTTACAGTCCCACCAACAGTGTAAAAGTGTTCCTGTTTCTCCACATCCTCTCCAGCACCTGTTGTTTCCTGACTTTTTAATGATTGCCATTTCAACTGGTGTGAGATGGTATCTCATTGTGGTTTTGATTTGCATTTCTCTGATGGCCAGTGATGATGAGCATTTTTTCATGTGTCTGTTGGCTGTATGAATGTCTTCTTTTGAGAAGTGTCTGTTCATATCCTTTGCCCACTTTTTGATGGGGTTGTTTTCTTGTAAATTTGATTGAGTTATTTATAGGTTCTGGATATTAGCCCTTTGTCAGATGAGTCGATTGCAAAAATGTTCTCCCATTCTGTAGGTTGCCTGTTCACTCTGATGGTAGTTTCTTTTGCTGTGCAGAAGCTCTTTAATTTAATTAGATCCCATTTGTCAATTTTGGCTTTTGTTGCCATTGCTTTTGGTGTTTCAGACATGAAGTGCTTGCCCATGTCTATGTCCTGAATGGTATTACCTAGGTTTTCTTCTAGGGTTTTTATGGTTTTAGGTCTAACATTTAAGTCTCTAATCCATCTGGAATTAATTTTCGTATAAGGAGTAAGGAAAGGATCCAGTTTCAGCTTTCTACTTATGGCTAGCCCATGTTCCCAGCACCGTTTATTAAATAGGGAATCCTTTCCCCATTTCTTGTTTTTGACAGGTTTGTCAAAGATCAGATGGCTGTACATGTGTGGTATTATTTCTGAGGGCTGTGTTCTGTTCCATTGGTCTGTATCACTGTTTTGGTACCACTACCATGGTGTTTTGGTTACTGTAGCCTTGTAGTATAGTTTGAAGTCAGGTAGCTTGATGCCTCCAGCTTTGGTTCTTTCGGCTTAGGATTGCCTTGTCAATGCAGGGTCTTTTTTGGTTCCATATGAACTTTAAAGCAGTTTTTTCCCATTCTGTGAAGAAAGTCATTGGTAGCTTAATGGGGATGGCATTGAATCTGTAAATTACCTTGGGCAGTATGGCCATTTTCACAATATTGATTCTTCCTATCATGAGCATGGTATATTCTTCCATTTGTTTGTGTTCTCTTTTATTTCACTGAGCAGTGGTTTGCAGTTCTCCTTGAAGAGATCCTTTACATCCCTTGTAAGTTGGATTCCTAAGTATTTTATTCTCTTTGAAGCTGTTGTGAATGGGAGTTCATTCATGATTTGGCTGTTTGTTACTGGTGTATAAGAATGCTTGTGATTTTTGCACATTGATTTTGTATCCTGAGACTTTGCTGAAGTTGCTTATCAGCTTGAGATTTAGGGCTGAGATGATGGGGTTTTCTAAATATACAATCATGTCATCTGCAAACAGGGACAATTTGACTTCTTCTTTTCCTAACTGAATACCCTTGATTTCTTTCTCTTGCCTGACTGCCCTAGCCAGAATTTCCAACATTGTTCAATAGGAGTGGTGAGAGAGGACATCCCTGTCTTGTGCCACTTTTCAAAGGGAATGCTTCCAGTTTTTGCCCATTCAGTATGATATTGGCTGTGTTTGTCATAAATAGCTCTTATTATTTTGAGATACGTCCCATCAATACCGAATTTATTGAGAGTTTTTAGCATGAAGGGCTGTTGAATTCTGTCAAGGCTTTTTCTGCATCTGTTGAGATAATCATGTGGTTTTTGTCTTTGGTTCTGTTTATATGCTGGATTACGTTTATTGATTTGCGTATGTTGAGCCAGCCTTGCATCCCAGGGATGAAGCCCACTTGATCATGGTGGATAAGCTTTTTGATGTGCTGCTGGATTTGGTTTGCCAATATTTTATAGAGGATTTTTGCATCGATGTTCATCAGGGATATTGGTCTAAAATTCTTTTTTGTTGTATCTCTGTCAGGCTTTGGTATCAGGATGATGTTGGCCTCATAAAATGAGTTAGGGAGGATTCCCTCTTTTTCTATTGATTGGAATAGTTTCAGAAGGAATGGTACTAATGCCTCCTTGTACCTCTGGTAGAATTTGGCTGTGAATCTGTCTGGTCCTGGACTTTTTTTGGTTAGTAGGCTATTAACTATTGCCTCAATTTCAGAGCCTGCTACTGGTCTATTCAGGGATTCAACTTTTTCCTGGTTTAGTCTTGGGAGAGTGTAAGTGTCCAGGAAATTACCCCTTTCTTCTAGGTTTTCTAGTTTATTTGTGTAGAGGTGTTTATAGTATTCTCTGATGGTAGTTTGTATTTGTGTGGGATCGATGGTAATATCCCCTTTATCATTTTTTATTGCATCTATTTGTTTCTTCTCTCTTCTTTATTAGTCTTGCTAGCGGTCTATCAATTTTGTTGATCTTTTCAAAAAACCAGCTCCTGGATTCATTGATTATTTTGGCGGGCTTTTTGTGTCTCTATCTCCTTCAGTTCTGCTCTTAGTTATTTCTTGCCTTCTGCTAGCTTTTGAATGTGTTTGCTCTTGCTTCTCTAGTTCTTTTCATTGTGATACTAGGGTGTCAATTTTAGATCTTTCCTGCTTTCTTTTGTGGGCATTTAGTGCTATAAATTTCCCTCTACACACTGCTTTAAATGTGTCCCAGAGATTCTGGTATGTTGTATCTTTGTTCTCATTGGTTTCAAAGAACGTCTTTATTTCTGCCTTCATTTCATTATGTACCCAGTAGTCATTCAGGAGCAGGTTGTTCAGTTTCCATGTAGTTGAGCGGTTTCAAGTGAGTTTCTTAGTCCTGAGTTCTAGTTTGATTGCACTGTGGTCTGAGAGACAGTTTGTTATAATTTCTGTTCTTGTACATTTGCTGAGGAGTGCTTTACTTCCAACTATGTGGTCAGTTTTGGAATAAGTGCGATGTGGTGCTGAGAAGAATGTATATTCTGTTGATATGGGGTGGAGAGTTCTGTAGATGTCTATTAGGTCTGCTTGGTGCAGAGTTGAGTTCAATTCCTGGATATCCTTTTTGACTTTCTGTCTCGATGATCTAATGTTGACAGTGGGGTGTTCAAGTCTCCCATTATTATTGTATGGGAGTCTAAGTCTCTTTGTGAGTCTCTAAGAACTTGCTTTATGAATCTGGGTGCTCCTGTATTGGGTGCATATATACTTAGGACAGTTAGCTCTTCCTGATGAATTGATCCCTTTACCATTATGTAATGGCCTTTGTCTCTTTTGATCTTTGATGGTTTAAAGTCTGTTTTATCAGAGACTAGGATTGCAACCCCTGCTTTTGTTTTCCATTTGCTTGGTAGATCTTCCTCCATCCCTTTATTTTGAGCCTATGTGTGTGTCTGCATGTGAGATGGGTCTCCTGAATACAAAAAACTGATGGGTCTTGACTCTTTATCCAATTTGCCAGTCTTTGTCTTTTAATTGGACCATTTAGTCCATTTACATTGAAGGTTAATATTGTTACGTGTGAATTGAATCCTGTCATTATGATATTAGCTGGTGGTTTTGCTCATTAGTTGATGCAGTTTCTTCCTAGCATCGATGGTCTTTACAATTTGGCATGTTTTTGCAGTGGCTGGTACCTGTTGTTCCTTTCCATGTTTAGTGCTTCCTTCAGGAGCTCTTGTAGGGCAGGCCTGGTGGTGACAAAATCTCTAAGCATTTGCCTGTCTGTAAAGGATTTTATTTCTCCTTCACTAGTAAAACTTAGTTTGGCTGGATATGAAATTCTGGGTTGAAAATTCTTTAAGAATGTTGAATATTGGCCCCCACTCTCTTCTGGCTTGTAGAGTTTCTGCCGAGAGATCTGCTGTTAGTCTGATGGGCTTCCCTTTGTGTGTAACCTGACCTTTCTCTCTGGCTGCCCTTAACATTTTTTCCTTCATTTCAACTTTGGTGAATCTGACAATTATGTGTCTTGCTGTTGCTCTTCTCGAGGAGTATCTTTGTGGCATTGTCTGTATTGCCTCAATTTGAATGTTAGCCTGCCTTACTAGGCCGGGGAAGTTCTCCTGGATGATATCCTGCAGAGTGTTTTCCAACTTGGTTCCATTTTCCCCCTCACTTTCAGGCACCCCAATCAGACGTAGATTTGGTCTTTTCACATAATCCCATATTTCTTGGAGACTTTGTTCATTTCTTTATACTCTTTTTCTCTAGACGTCTCTTTTTCATTCATTTGCTCTTCAATCGCTGATACTCTTTCTCCAGTTGATCGAGTCGGTTACTGAAGCTTGTGCATTTGTCGCATAGTTCTCGTGTTATGGTTTTCATCTCTATCAGTTCTTTTAAGGACTTCGCTACATTGGTTATTCTAGTTAGCCATTCGTCAAATCTTTTTTCAAGGTTTTTAGTTTCTTTGCACTGGTTACGTAGTTCCTCCTTTAGCTCTGAGAAGTTTGATCGACTGAAACCTTCTTCTCTCGACTCATCAAAGTCATTCTCTGTCCAGCTTTGTTCTGTTGTTGGCGATGAGTTGTGTTCCTTTGGAGGGGGAGATGCACTCTGATTTTTTGAATTTCCAGCTTTTCTGCACTGCTTTTTCCCCACCTTTGTGGTTTTATCTGCCTTTGGTCTTTGATGATGGTGACGTCCTGATGGGGTTTTGGTGTGGGTGTCCTTTCTGTTTGTTAGTTTTCCTTCTAACAATCAGGACCCTCAGCTGCAGGTCTGTTAGAGTTTGCTTGAGATCCACTCCAGACTCTGTTTGCCTGGGTATCAGCAGCTGAGGCTGCAGAAGATAGAATATTGCTGAACAGTGAGTGTTGCTGTCTGATTCTTGCTCTGGAAGCTTCGTCTCCGGGGTGTACCCCACTGTGTGAGGTGTGAGGTGTCGGCTGCACCTAGTGGGGGATGTCTCCCAGTTAGGCTACTCAGGTGTCAGGGACCCACTTGAGCAGGCAGTCTGTCCATTCTCAGCTCTCAACCTCCATGCTGGGAGATCCACTGCTCTCTTCAAAGCTGTCAGACAGGGGCATTTACCTCTCCCGAGGTTTCTGCTGCTTTTTGTTTAGCTATGCCCTGTCCCCAGAGGAGGAGTCTACAGAGGCAGGCTGGCCTCCTTGAGCTGTGGTGGGCTCCACCCAATTCAAGTTTCCAGTGGCTTTGTTTACCTACTTAAGCCTCAGCAATGGTGGGCGCCCCTCCCCCAGCCTTGCTGTCACCTTGCAGTTAGATCTCAGACTGCTGTGCTAGCAATGACGGAGGCTCTGTGGGCTTGGGACCCTCTAGGCCAGGTGTGGGATACAATCTCCTGGTGTGCTGTTTGCTAAGACCCTTGGTAAAGCACAGTATTAGGGTGGAAGTTACCTGATTTTCCAGGTGTTGTGTGTCTCAATTTCCTTTGGCTAGGAAAAGGAATTCCCTTCCCCCTTGTGCTTCCCAGGTGGGGTGATGCCCGACCCTGCTTCAGCTTTCGCTTGTTGGGCTGCACCCGTACACCCATTTATTGGGTTCTTAAGGTCTTTTAACAATGGATTATAGTTTTTGGTAAGTTTCATACTTTTGTTAGATTTATTCCTAAGCATTATTAATGCTATTGTAAAAAAAAAAAAATGGAATTTTCTGTTTTTGGATTGTGTATATAAATACAATTGCTTCTGTATATTGACATTGCATTATGCAACACCAAACTTCTTTTTTGTGGATTCCTTAGAATTTTCTACATTGAAGTTCATGTTGTTTGCAAGCAGAGATAGTTTAAATTCTTCCTTTTCAATCTGGATGCCTTTTCTTTCTTTCTCCTGCCACATTGTCCTGGGTAGAGCCACCAGTACAGTGCTTCTTAAGTGGCAATAGTGGACATCCTTGTTTTCTGATCTTAGGGAGAAGCTTTCTTTCATCACTAATTATGATGCTAGCTGTGGGTTTTTCATAGATAACCTTTATCTGGTTGAGGATGTTCCCTTCTGTGTAGTTTGTCTTTTACAAAACCCAAAACCCTCCCATGATAAAAACACTCAACAACAAACATTGCATCTATTGAAGTAGTCATGTGGGTTTTGTCCTTTATTCTACTAATATGGTACATTACACTAGTTTTCAAATGTTTTTGTTTTAAGACAGAGTTTTGCTGTGTCACCCATGCTGGAAGGAAGTGGCACAGTCATTATTGACGGCTTGCTGCAGCCTCAACCTGCTGAGCTCAAGCCATCCTCCTACCTCAGTTTCTATAGTAGTTGGACCCACAAGCACACACCACCATGCCCTGCTAATTTTTGTGTTTTTGGTAGAGTCAAGGTTTTGCCATGTTGTCCAGGCCAGTCTCAAATTCCTGGGCTTAAGCAATTCACCCACCTTGGCCTTCCAAAGTGCGCATGTGCCACCGCGCCTGGCCAACTTTCTAACATTAAGCCAACCTTGCATTCCTGGCATAAATTCCATTTGGTCATGGTGTAGAGCCAAGTTGGAGAAAGAAAAGAAATTATTACCAACATGTTTTATTTTTACAAATCAAATATGGAAGTGTCAAAAAATACACTGATACACCCCAAAAATCCCTAAGTATTTCAACTAAAAAGAGACATTAAGAGCCATAACTGGGATTGCTGACAAGATGGCTGAATAGGAGCAACTCCAGTCTGCAGCTCCCAGCGAGATCAACAGAAGGTGGGTGAATTCTGCATTTCCAACTGAGGTACCTGGTTCATCTCATTAGGACTGGTTGGACAGTGGGTGCAGCCCAGTGAGGGTAAGCCAAAGCAGGGTGGTTAGTTGCCTTACCTGGGAAGCACAAGGGGTTGGGGAACTCCCTTTCCCAGCCAAGGGAAGCCATTAGGGACTATATCTTGCAGTCTAGCCCAGATACTGTGCTTTTCCCACAGTCTTTGTGTCCCGCAGACCAGGAGATTCCCTCCAGTGCCCATGCCACCAGGGCCCTGGTTTTCCAGCATAAAACTGGGCACCTGTTTTGGGCAGACACCAAGCTAGCCGCAGTTTTATTTTCATACCCCAGTGGTGCCTGGAACACCAGTGAGACAGAACCATTCACTCCCCTGGAAAGGGGGCTGAAGCCAGGGAGCCAATGGGTCTGGCTTGGCGGGTCCCATCACAACGGAGCCCAGCAAGCTAAGATCCACTGGCTTGAAATTCTCATTGTTGGCACAGCAGTCTGAGCTCGACCTGGGATGCTCAAATGTGGTAGGGGGAGGGGCGTCCACCACTGCTGAGACTTGAGTAGGCAGTTTTACCCTCACAGTGTTAACAAAGCCGCCGGGAAGTTCAAACTGGATGGAGCCCACTGCAGCTCAGCAAGGCCACTGCGGCCAGACTGCCTCTCTAGATTCCCTCCTCTCTGGGCATGGCAACTCTGAAAAAAGGCAGCAGTCCCATTCAGGGACTAACAGATAAAACCCCTACCTCTCTGGGACACAGCACTTTGGGGAAAGGGCAGTTGTGGGCGCAGCTTCAGCAGACTTAAACGTCCCTGCCTGGCAGCTCTGAAGAGAGCAGTGGATCTCCCAGTACAGCATTTGAGCTCTGCTAAAGGACAGATTGACTCCTCAAGTTGGTCCTCCCAGTAGGGGCCAACAGACACCTCATACAGGAGAGCTCTAGCTGGCATCTGGTGGGTCCCCCTGTGGCACGAAGCTTCCAGAGGAAGGAACAGGCAGCAATCTTTGCTGTTCTGCAGCCTTCGCCAGTCTGCAGCAGAAGGCCTGAATGTAAGGAGGAAAACTACCAAACAGAAACGAATAGTATCAACATCAACAAAAAGGACGTCCAGTCAAGAGATCCCAGCTGAAGGTCACTAACTTCAAAGACCAAAGGTAGGTAGATAAATCCACAAAGATGGGGAGAAACCAGCACAAAAAGGCTGAAAATTCCAAAAAGCAGATCACCTCTTCTCCTCCGAAGGATCACAACTCCTCGCCAACAAGGGAACAGAACTGGACAGAAAATGAGTTTGACGAATTGACAGAACTTCAGAAGGTGGATAATAACAAACTCCTCCAAGCTAAAAGAGCATGTTCTAACCCAATGGAAGGAAGCTAAGAACCTTGAAAAAAGGTTAGACAAATTGCTAACTAGAATAACCAGTTTAGAGAAGAATATAAATGACCTGATGGAGCTGAAAAAAACAGCACGAGAACTTCATGAAGCATACACATGTATCAATAGCTGAACTGATATCAGAGACTGAAGATCAGCTCAATGAAATAAAGCAAGAAGACAAGATTAGAGAAAAAAGAGTGAAAATAAACAAAGCCTCCAAGAAATATGGGACTACGTGAAAAGGCCAAATGTGCGTTTTAATGGTGTACCTGAAAGCAACAAGGAGAATGGAACCAAGTTGGAAAACACTCTTCAGGATATTATCCAGGAGAACTTCCCCAACCTAGCAAGGCAGGCCAACATTCAATTCAGGAAATACAGAGAACACCGCAAAGACACTCCTCAAGTAGAGCAACCCCAAGACACATAATTGTCAAATTCACCAAGGTTGAAATGAAGGAAAAAATATTAGGCAGAGAGAAAGGTCGGGTTACCCACAAAGGGAAGCCCATCAGACTAACAGCAGATCTCTTGGCAGAAATTCTACAAGCCAGAAGAGAGTGGGGGCCCATATTCAACATTCTTAAAGAATTTTCAACCCAGAATTTCATATCCAGCCAAACCAAGCTTCATAAGCAAAGGAGAAATAAAGTCCTTTACAGACAAGCAAATGCCGAGAGATTTGTCACCACCAGGCCTGCCTTACAAGAGCTCCTGAAGGAAGCACTAAACATGGAAACGAACAACTGGTACCAGCCACTGCAAAAACATACCAAATTGTAAAGGCCATCAAGAGTATGAAGAAACTGCATCAACTAATGGGCAAAATAACCAGCTAGCATCATAATGACAGGATCAAATTCACACATAACAATATTAAATGTAAATGGACTAATGCCCCAATTAAAAGACACAGACTGGCAAACTGGAGAGAGTCAAAACTCATCAGTGTGCTGTATTCAGGAGACTCATCTCACGTGCAAAGACACACATAGGCTCAAAATAAAGGGATGTAGGAATATTTACCAAGAAAATGGAAAGCAAAAATAAAAACAGTTGCAATCCTAGTTTCTGATAAAACAGACTTTAAACAAAGATCAAAAGGGATAAAGAAAGGCATTACATAATGGTAAAGGGATCAATGCAACAAGAAGAGCTAACTATCCTAAATATATATGTACCCAAAACAGGAGCACCCAGATTTATAAAGTTCTTAGAGACCTACAAAGAGACTTAGATTCCCACACAATAATGGTGGGAGACTTTAACACCCCCTGTCAACATTAGATCAACATGATTGTATATTTAGAAAACCCTATAGTCTCAGACCAAAATCTCCTTAAGCTGATAAGCAACTTCAGCAAAGCCTCAGGATACAAAATCAATGTGCAAAAATCACAAGCATTCCTATACACCAATGACAGCCAAATTATGAGTGAACTCCCATTCACAACTGCCACTAAGACAATAAAATACCTAGGAATACAACTTGCAAGGGATGTGAAGGACCTCTTCAAGAACTACAAACCACTGCTCAAGGAAATGAGGGGATACACACAAATGGAAAAACATTCCATGCTCATGGATAGGAAGAATCAGTTTGGTGAAAATGACCATACTGCCCAAAGTAATTTATAGATTCAATGCTATCTCCATCAAGCTACCATTGACTTTCTTCACAGAATTGGAAATAACTACTTTAAATTTCATATGGAACCAAAAAAGAGCCCACATAGCCGAGACAATCCTAAGAAAAAGAACAAAGCCAGAGGCATCACACTACCTGACTTCAAACTATACTACAAGGTCACAGTAACAAAAACAGCATGGTACTGGTACCAAAACAGAGATATAGACCAATGGAACAGAACAGAGGCCTCAGAAATAATACCACACATCTGCAACCATCTGATCTTTGACAAACCTGACAAAAACAAGCAATGAGGAAGGGATTCCCTATTTAATAAATAGTGTTGGAAAAACTGGCTAGCCATATGCATAAAGCTGAAACTGGATCCCTTCTTTACACCTTATACAAAAACCGAGATGGATTAAAGTCTTACCATAAAAACCCTGAAAGAAAACCTAGGCAATACCATTCAGGACATAGGCAGAGGCAAAGACTTCATGACTAAAATACCAAAAGCAATGGCAACAGAAGCCAAAATAGTCAAATGGGATCTAATTAAAGAGCTTCTGCACAGCAAAAGAAACTAACATCAGAGTGAACAGGCAACCTACAGAATGGTCGAGAAAATTTTTGCAATCTATCCATCTGACAAACGGCTAGTATCCAAAATTTACAAAGAATTTAAACTTACAAGAAAAAAAACCCCATCAAAAAGTGGGCAAAGGATATGAACAGACACTTCTCAAAAGAAGACATTTATGCAGCCAACAAACATATGAAAAAAAAGCTCATCATCACTGGTCAGAGAAATGCAAATCAAAACCACAATGAGATACCATCTCACACCAGTTAGAATGGCAATCATTAAAAAGAAACAACAGATGCTAGAGAGGATGTGGAGAAATAGGAATGCTTTTATACTGTTGGTGGGAGTGTAAATTAGTTCAACCATTGTGGAAGACAGTGTGGGGATTCCTCAAGGATCTAGAACTAGAAATACCATTTGACCCAGCAATCCCATTACTGGGTATATACTTAAGGGATTATAAATCATTCTACTATAAAGACACATGCACACGTATGTTTACTGCAGCACTGTTCACAATAGCAAAGACTCAGAACCAACCCAAATGCCCATCAACGATTGACTGGATAAAGAAAATGTGGCACATATACACCATGGAATACTATGCAGCCCTAAAAATGGATGAGTTCATGTCCTTTGCAGGGACATGGATGAAGCTGGAAACCATCATTCTCAGCAAACTAACACAAGAACAGAAAACCAAACACTGCATGTTCTCACTCATAAGTGGGAGTTGAACAATGAGAACACCTGGACACAGGGAGGGGAACATCACACACCAGGGCCTGTCAGAGGGTGGGGGGCTAGGGGAGGGATAGCATTATGAGAAATACCTAATGTAGATGATGGGTTGATGGGTGCAGGAAACTGCCATGGCACATGTATACATATGTAACAAACCTGCACATTCTGCATATGTACCCCAGAACTTAAAGTATAATTTTTAAAAATTTAAAAGTCATAACTGCATCTTGGCTAAAAACAAAGAGCCATAACTGCTCTTGGCTTTACTGGCCCTAAAAGAAGGAGTGTTAGAAGTTGCTCAGCTGCTTCACCTTGTATTGAACTTTTCTGAGAGAATTCACTCAAAGCTTAAATAATTTGCAGACAGATCTTTGAACTCAAAGTTCATGCTCTATTTTGGTGAGTGGTGGTACCCTTTCCTCCTGTGGAGTTTAGAATAAACAATGGGTCACTGACTGAAAGGCAATTTCTTCCCGCCCTCCTACCCTTACTCCCAAATAAAAGAATGCCCTTCATCCTTTGCTATTTTTTTGCTAATGGGGATGATTTTAAACTCCTACATATGCTGAAGCTCAACATTTACCTAATAATTTCTGTGAAATTCAGAAGTACCATTTCATTCTAAAATAAAGGATTCTAACTGAAGTAAACATTTCCATGTTGAGTTCTTTGCTCACATGAGCCATCTAGGTCTTCCAACAGCAATTAAAAGCTCTGTGGACATGGAATAACCCCTGAAAATATGGGGATACAGAAGAACACAGCATCTGTTTTTCTGTTAAAAAGATATCAACCAGTATATTAAAAAGTTTATTTCAGTAACATTATAAGGCAACAATCCTCAGTAAGTCAACCAGTGACAAGAAATTGACAAAACGCTCCTTCTACAGCTTCCTGAGACAGCAGGCTGGCTTGTGGCCCCTTTGGTGGTAACATCTTAAGGAATCCTATCATGTTTGTTTATTTATGCTAAACTGTAAAAACAAACACTTCATGCGACAATCATTCTTAGGTCAAACACAAGAACGAACTACTTTGAAATCGTAATTCTTCACACTTTTTCCCTGAATATGCTGTACTGTACTACTAACATTAAATTCTGTAGAAAATAATGCATTGTTAGTGACTTTGTTAGACCCTTTTAGAAATTATTTAAATGATCACTCTTATAAAAAAATTTTAATCTCAGAATCTACTGTGACAGACAAATGGTATACTTAACAGTTGAGTCATAAATACTGTGTATAATTGCTTGACCATCTCTGGCATTTAAATGACCTCCCAGAATATTACACAAGCCCTGAGACTAGTGAGCATCTTATTACTGACCTTGTACAACACCAAAGTTTCATAATGCTAAAGAAAACCAAAACAAAAGACAATGGTTTACACAGGAAAATAACCCAAAGGCAATACGAAAACAGTCATAATTTATTACTGATAAAGAGTAAAGGCATCCTTCCCAAAGCGGGGGGAAATCACAGGGAACACTAATTATATCAGATAAACCACGGGGATGGAAAATAGGCCCATATTTTAAAATTCATTGAGAAATCATTACTTTCTCTCCACAACTGTGATTCTATACAAGATACAAACCCTGCAAACCTTTTGTGCTACCTGACGGATAAAAGTAGCAGGAGCCAGACTCCTGAAGCACTTGTGATTTCTACAAAGTCAAGGAAAAGCAATGACTCCAGTGTGCAGTGCTGATGCATGTGACAGCCTAACGTGTTATTATTCAGCTCTGGCTGCAGCCCTATCTACGTGGGCCCAGTTAGTTTAGGGAATCACAAGATTAGGCAGACAATGAGGAGCATGATTTTAAAAAGCACATCATACACATTAAACAAGCAGCTTCAAGGACGTTTTCTCCTGCGATGCACACTTACTGTGCTCTTTCTATTCAGATAGATCCACAGACCACCTTTCAAGACCATTCCTCTCTCATTTCCTCCATCACCCAAGATAAATCTAGCTACCCTTTTTTGTTTTGTTAACTGTGCCTTTTCTTTCAGCTTTTTGTCCTTGTTAAAATTTGTCCAATGTTTCACATTTCCTAATGATAAAAAGAAAGCTTGCATAGTTTACCATTGATCTCACCAATCCCCTCACTGCTGGAACCAAAAAGCCATGAGTGGTACTGCTGTGATACACCTTACAAGCTACATAGCCATCTTCAAAATGAAAACCACCTTTAAGTCCTCATGCTGCCACTATGCAGGATCTGAACCACCTACAGGTACAGTGGTCTCATTCCAGTATAAGCCACAACCTCAAGTCTCAGGAAAGCCAGCCTGCTGGATAGTAAATTACTGAGAAAAACTAACCTATTCAACTGGCTGGAAAACAAAAAGGCCCAGTGCATCAATAAGATTATACCATAAAGGATTAACCTTGTTTAACACAAGACTCCTAGGAAACAAAGAAAAAAGGATAAATATTTATAAAATGCCCACTACTCCCAGCCTTCCTTCTACCCCAGAATAGCCCAGGTGGCAGCTCAGTGCTCTGAGGAAGGAAGTTAAGGTCATGTACTGGCACAAACAATATTCTGAACCAAAAGAACCTATGAAAACCAGAGGGATATGTGGCCAAAATACTACCCTTTTCAACTTGGTAAGATGGAGAGGGGTAAACAGACATGTTTCAGAGGAAAACAGGCATAGAAAACCACCTCAGAAAAGCAGCACAGCAGTGGATCTGGGTGTCCATTTGTCAGGACAGTGAGTCACCAGCTCAGCACAGGGTCCAGGCCTCAGCACAGAGACACAAAGCACATCTGAGAGGCTGCCTGAAGAAACAGCTCGACAAAGAAAAAGGCTACAGCCTCAAGAGCGCAATGCTTCTCTTTTCTCCCAGCCCTATGGCAATCACTTCCCAGTGACCTACACAGAGTTATAGTCTCAAGGGGAATCACTACCCCAGTGAATGATATTTTACCCACCATCCACGAATACAACAAATGGTTTTGGGGCTTACATTGGAAACAACTTTTGTCTCATTAACAATGGTCTAACAGTGTACATCTTTCTTGATCCTAACGGGGCACCTACTGAAGTGGTTTGTTGGCTTTTGTCCTTAAGGTCATATGAAATGACGTGTGTGTAGTGGCAGTACCCACATGTGCTTAAGTGCCAGAAGACTGGCATTTTCAAGTGTCAACAGGCCATGCATCATTGTGCCACAGCTAAACCCTTATAGTGCTTGGCCCTGAAAAGTGTTAACCCAGAAAGTTCTTTGAACATATGCTCATTAAAATTCATTGACTTACGTTACAAACATCCACGTAACATAGGGAGAAACCATGTCACATGGAGTATCCACTGGGCACGTACTTAGAGCTCATCCACAAAACTAAAACACAAAGAGATCGTAGGTGCACACCCAGGCAGAGGGAAATGTCCAATCTGGGAACCTTTCCTTCAGAGCATCCAGTTGAGGGGATCTCTTGTCTTCCCCAGATAGATAGTGAGCAGCAATGGCCACAGTGACCATTCCTTCAGGATGTTCTTCTGAGACCTGCCAGAGAAAATCAATTAGTTCTCCAGTTCTCGGAAGCCAGATACTGAACCCAAGGTTCTTGCTAAATACCATCTGGGAACCTAATCAATGAAACAAACAATGCTGGGAAATTTGCACCTGCACTTCTATCCAGAACTGCCATGCAGAGGCCTGGAGTCCATGGGAATAAAAGACAAAGTAGTCTCCTCCTTTACTTGTGACCGGGGTGCCATTACCAAGAGACCACTGAGAAAGTGTTGACCCTTTGTGGGCTCGAACATAAAAGGACATATGGCTTGGTCCTGTAAGGTAAAAGGAAGAAATAACAGTTAATCTTTGTAAAAGGATCAAAAAAATAACCCACAATCCAAACCAGACTTCATAAAGGTTCATGCCTGTGTGACTTTAAATATACTCGCTATAAACCTAATGGGCAGTTTGGACACTTAGTGTGAATCAACAAGGTTAAATAATGAGGTACAGGAGAAAAGGCACAGGCTCTAAATGAGAAAGCCTGTGGTAAGTTGGTCCTATCACTTACCTGCTGCATGACATCAGGAATTTAATCGATGTCACAATTTCTTCATCTATGAAATAGATTTTTTGAGGGGATTATATAAAAAAAGCATATGAAAGTGTTGGCAAAACTGCAAAGTGCTATAACAGTACTGAATAGGATTGTCATTATGAATGGAGTTGTAATTTTCAGAGTTGATCACGTAATACCTTAAAATATGTTTTACTAGTTTTCCCTTCAAGCTAGAAAGTATCAGCTCAGTTCTGAGAATTTAGTCATCACTGGGAACTTCCAAGGAAACTGACTGACAGTGGCAGTCAAACTAAAACTAAAATAGATAAAACTAAACAAAAACATACCCTCAGCCTTCAGACAGAGAATACCCACATTTGAAATAACCGTAAATTTTTAAATCTCAGGGAGCAATATCACACACGTGTGCCCACCGTGCTTCTGCTGCAAGGCTTTGTGGCAAACGCAGACCAAGTAAGTCCACCCTAAATCTGAAAATACCACTATAGTGTCCAGTCAAAGAAAGGTTTACAGGGCAAGGACTTAAAAGTATATTATTGAAGTAACAGTCTTCAAAACCAAAGCTTCTCAGGGAAAAATAAACCAAAAAAGAAGGAAGAAGCAACCTCTGGCATTTGGATGATGAAGGTGAAAAGAAAAAAAGAAAATTCAGGGTCCTGCAAGAAAAATCCAATCAAAAACGTTGAGTGAGATATGTATTATTCATTCACACCAACACAAACTTACTAAGGAATCTAGACTTTATTACACTGACAGAAAAGGAAGTCATTGCTAGAAATCTTACAAAACAGCACAAAAATGAGGAAGAAAAGGGCAAACAGATCCATACAGTTATTACCAAAAAAAAAAAAAAAAATCAGAAAATTCTTCTTGGAAAAAAAAACCCAACCATGAAGCAGAAGCAAATGTTATGATCACACTCCAACTACAAATGTATCCATACAAACATTTGGGCATATTTAAAACCCCACCATGAATCAGAAATTCTTACTAGAAGGAAGAATTAAAAGGACTGACTAGACTCAGAAAACAAATGGAGGAAAAAGGCAAAATTACCTTAGAAATGAAGACAATTACAAGATGCCCAACAGAACAGATTCAAAGGAAAATTTATTAACAGGCATAAAGACAGGAGAAATACTAAGAAAATTAAAATGGGAAAAAGCAAAGTAAAAAAAGGTTAGCAATAGTGGTAAAAATGGAAGGCAGGTCAAAAAGAAGTATTCATTTGGTATCCCAGAAGAAAACCGAACAACGAAACAGAACTAATATTTAAAACTGTAATCCAAGAAAGCATTCCAGAAATAAAAGGAGAGCTGAATCTACACATTGAAAGGGACTACCAGGCACCTTAGAATATTAACATAGAACAAACAACTTCAAAACATAACCTAGTAAAACAGATTTCAAAGAAAAAAAAAATCTTCAAGGTCTTCAGTAAAAAGATCAAGTAACTTACAAAAAAAATTACATTGTATCAGACTCCAAAAACAAAATATAAAATAAGGCAATAATGGAACAGCAATTTTTTAAAAAAATATTGGAAAATGTGAACCGAAGATTTTGTCTACCAACTTGTCCCTCAACTATCAAGGTTATAGAAAACCAATTTTAGCCATATAGAAACAGAGCACTCATGAGCCCTTCAGAAACAATCTAGAGAATAAGAAACAGTCTAGAGAATAAGATTCATCTAACCAAGAGATAACTCTACAAACTTCAGCAAAAGAACTTTTTCTTGAGACGGGGTTTTGCTCTATCACCTAGGTTTGAGTGCAGTGGCACTCAAACACAGCCCACTGCTCTACCACCTAGGCTGGAGTCCAGTGGCATGAACACAGCCCACTGCAGCCTTGACTTCCTTGGCTTGAGCAATCCTGTTGCCTCAGCCTCCCAAGTAGCTGGGACTACAGATGCATGCTACAAACCTGGCTTTTTTTTTTTTTTTTTTGGTAGAGATGGGGTCTCCCCATGTTGCCCAGGCTGGTCTCGAGCTCCTGGGCTCAAGCCATCCTCCCACCTCAACCTCCCAAAGTACTCCCAAAGTAAGCCACCACACCTGGCCAAAAGAACTTACTATAGTGAGGATTTTAATACATCCAAATGTATTACAAAAACACTAAGGTGAAGGTATAAAACAAATGTGCAAATGTTACATGCTGTAACAAATATTGGATGGAAAATGGGAGAGAGAAAGAGGAAAATATAATAAGCATGCTGTTGTACAGGTTAATTGGTGAGAGTTAAAACAATACATTTACTTATTTATTTATTTTCTGAGACGGGGTCTCGCTCTGTGGCCCAGGCTGGAGTGCAGGGGCGCAATTTCAGCTCACTGCAACCTCTGCCTCCCAGGTTCAAGTAAAATAATAGAGAATTAAAACAAATATAAATATTCATAAATGCCAGAAAATAAATGTTTTAAAGAGCATAGAAGACACCTCATAGAAAAAAGGAACATAACAAATAAAGCAATACATGTAATTATAAAATATTGTGACAACTGAGGCCAAATCTGTGAGTAATAAAAATTAATGTAAATAAACCTAACTTACCCACTAAAAGAAAAAAAATTTCAACTTGGCTTACAAAGCCAAGCCCAATCACATACTGTATGTTTCCTGAATACAGAGATTCAGAAAGGGTAAACGAAGGTATGAACAAAGGTATTTCAGGCAAGTGGAAATTGTTTAAAAGTCCTATCTTATTTCTGAAAAAACAGAATTCAAGGCAAAAGCATTAAATATAAAAGGGGTACTTTTTAATACTAAAAGTCACAATTCACAATGAAGACATAAAAATTGTGAATATCTATGCATCAGATAACACAGCAACCACTTTATAAAGAAAACTACAGGAGACGTATAGAAGATATATACATATAAACGGACAAATAAGAAACTCCAATACTCCATTCAGTACAAGACACGTCAATCGAGCAAAAAATAAGGATGATATAGGAAGACTTAAAATGACCAATGAGGTAGATCATGTGGATGTATACAGGTTAAGTATTCCTTATTTGAAATGCTTGAGACCAGAAGTGTTTCAGATTTTGGAATACTTGCATTACCCTATAGGTACCATGCAGGCCTTTTTGGCATTTTAAACAATATCTTTACACAACAGAACAGAGAATAAGCAAAAACAAAAACAAAACAAAAGTGTGTAATGCACATAGGTCTGGGCTTCATGTGAGGTATTATGAGAAACCTGCCATTGGCATATGCAGCCTACACACGTACCATTTTATTACTCTTTACAGGCATGCTTGCATGGAGAATCTGGGTGTGTGAGGAATGTATGTCACAGTTGAAAGGGGCTGGAAAGGTTTTCTTCCCCCAGGGATACTGAATAACTGTGTTGTGTGCCTATGTTTTGACTATGAGCTGTCATATGAGGTCAGATGTGGAATTTTCCTTTTTTTTTTTTTTTTTGAGACACGGTTTCACTCTGTCACCAAGGCTGGGGTGCAGTGGTGCAATTATGACTCACTGTAGTCTCCAATTCCTGGACTCAAGCAGTCCTCCCTCCTGGGTAGCTAGGACTACAGGCGTGAGCTATTATACCTGGCTAATGTTTTAATTTTTTGTAGAGACAAGGTCTGACTATGTTGCCCAGGCTGGTCCCAAACTCCTGGCCCCAAGTGATTCTTCTGCCTTGGCCTTCCCAAATGTGGGGATTACAGGTATGAGCCACCACGGCTGGCAGAATTTTCCTTTTGTGGCATCAAGCATCAAGTTGGTGCTCAAAAAGTTTTGGATTTCAGATTTTTGGATGAGGGTGCTCAATCTGTATATATCAAAACTTTATGTACTGATAATACGAAATATACCTTCTCAAGTGAGCATCAAACACAAAATCGAGTACTAGAGATCACACAAGAAATACAGGAAAGTTATATAAAATTAGAAATAAATGACATTGATCACAATTTAATAAAACTGATATGTTGAAATTAACAATAAAACAGCTTTCCTCCGGAAATTAAAAGGTCTTCTATTAAAGACTTCCGTGAAAAGAGGAAGTACAAACTGAAATTACAGAATTTTTTTAAAACAGGAACTATTAGATACACGCAAAACAGTAATAAGAGGAAAATTCATAGCAATAAATTTTGGGGGGTGTTGATGCAATGGCTAATGCCTGTAATCTTAACACTTTAGGAGGCCAAGGCAGGAGGATCACTTGAGGGCAATATAGCGAGACACCATCTCTAGATAAAGTTTTTTTAAAAATTTGCCAGGAGTGGTGACATACACCTGTAGTCCCAGCCACTCCAGAGGCTGAGATAGGAGGATCACTTGGAGCCCATGAGTTTGATGCTGCAGTGAGCCATGATCACACCACTGCACTCCAGTCTGAGTGACCAGGGAGATTCCAAATCAAAAATATCTGTCTTTTTTCAGTAAAATAAATTTTTAAAAGTGACTTGGGTCAAAAAGAACAACAAAGTAACCAAAAGAAAGCAAAGATGAAAGCAGGAATCAATGAAATACAGAACAAAAACAGACCTAATTTTTAAAAATAGAAGTTTTTTTCCCTAAATTAACAAAATAAGACAATTGCTAGCTAAATTAAGAGAGGAGCAGTGGGGAAAGAGAGCAAAACAGAGAAAACACAAATATACTAAAGATAAAAAGAAAAATAATCTAAACAATAAATTTATAAAATCACATGACTATTTTGCAGGCCTCTATACTAATAAATTTGAAAACCCAGAAGAAATCAGTACTTTTCTAGAAAAATATAGATTACCAAAACTGAGCAAATTAAAGATATAAAGTTTAAACAGACCAGTTTCCCTAGAAAAAATTAAGGAACTGCCCCCCATAAAAGCACCAGGCCCTGATGGCGTTCACAGAGGAATTCAAGGCAACTTCCCAACCAAATAGCTCCAATGCTCCATAAACTGTTCCAAGGTATTGAAAATGAAGGAAAACTAATTGTTGTTATAAAGTATTAATAAAGAGTACAAAGAAAAAAGCAGACCAGTATCATTCATGAATATTAATGCACAATTTCCCAGTAACATCAGCAAACAGAATCCATCACCACATTAATAAAATAATAGGCCATAAAAAAGACACAATGAAGAAAATTCCTATCACTGCCTTCAGAGATGCTCAAAAAGCCTTTCTCAAAATAAAACACTCATTTCTTGTTTTTAAAATTCAACAAGATGACAGCTGATGAATGCTTGCTGAAAATGATTTAAAAAAATACGTACCTTAGTCCTAAGACCAGGATCTTAAATATGAGGAAAACACTAGAGACCTTTGCACTAATATCAAAAACAAGACAAGGATGCTCACTATATCCGTAACTTCAACACTGTGCTAGAATTTATTAGCCAACTGGACAATTAGAGGCATAAAAATTGGTAGAAAAGAAATAAAACTCTATTTGCAGATGATATGCAGCAGTCAATAAACCACACCTGATATCTATTTTTGTATGGCCCTCAGGCTAGGAATGATTTTTACATTTTTAATGGGTGGTAAAGAAAAAAAAAAGGGGGAAAACAAAAGAATGTGACCTAGGCAAGGCCTAAATTATTTACTACCTTAATGATATGGTTTGCCTGTGTCCCCACCCAAATCTCATCTTGAATTGTAACTCCCACAATTCCCATGTGTGGTGAGAGGAACCCAGTGGGAAGTGGTTAAATCTTGGGAGCACATCTTTCTCATGCTGTTCTCATGATAGTGAATTAGTCTCACAAGATCTGATGGTTTTAAAAACGGTAGTTTCCCTGCACAAGCTCTCCTTTGCCTGCTGCCATCCATGTAAGACATGACTTGCTCCTCCTTGACTTTCACCTTCTGCCATGACTGTAAGGCTTCCCCAGCCACGTGGAACTGTAAGTCCAATAAACCTCTTTCTTCTGTAAATTGCCCAGTCTCAGGTATGTCTTTATCAGCAACATGTAAACAGACTAATACAGTAAACTGGTACCAGTAGAGTGGGGTGCTGCTGAAAAGGTACCCAAAAATGTGGGAGCAACTTTGGAACTGGGTAAAAGGCAGAGGCTGCAGCAGTTTTGGAGGGCTCAGAAGAGGAGGAAAATGTGGGAAAGTCTGGAACGTCCTAGAGACTTGTTGAATGGCTGTGACCAAAATACTGATAATGATATGGAAAATAAAGTCCAGGCTGAGGTGGTCTTGGATAGAAATGAGGAACTTCTTGGGAACTACAGCAAAGGTAACTCTTCTTATGTTTTAGCAAAGAGACTGGCGGCATTTTGCCCCTGCCCTAGAGATGTGTGGAACTCTGAACTCAATTGAGAGAGATGATTTAGGGTAGCTGGTGGAAGGAATTTCTAAGCAGCAAAGCACTCAAGAAGTGGCTTGGGTGCTGTTAAAGGCAGTTTTATAAGGGAAGCAGAGCACAAAATTCAGAAAATTTGCAGCCTGACAATGTGATAGAAAAGAAAATCCCATTTTCTGAGGAGAAATTCAAGCCAGCTGCAGAAATTTGCGTAAGTAACAAGGAGCCAAATTTTAATCCCCAAGAATTAGGGAAAACGTCTCCAGGGCATGTCAGAGGTCTTCACAGCAGCCGCTCCCATCACTGGCCCAGAGGTCTCAGAGGAAAAAGTGGTTTCATGGGCTATGCCCAGGGTCTCCATACTGTGTGCAGCCTAGTGACTTAGTGCCCTGCATCTCAACCACTCCAGCCATGGCTGAAAAGGACCAACGCAGAGCTCAGGACGTGGCTTCAAAGGGTGCAACCCTCAAGCCTTGGCAGCTTCCACATGGTGTTGAGCCTGTGAGCACATAAAAGTCAAAAACTGGGGTTTGGAAACCTCTGCCTAGATTTCATAAGCTGTATGGAAACGCCTGGATGCCCAGGCAGAAGTTTGTGCAGGGGTGGGGCCTTCATGGAGAACTTCTGTTAGAGCAGTGTGGAAGGGAAACGTGGGGTTGGAGCCCCCACACAGAGTCCCTACTGGGGCACTGCCTGGTGGAGCTGCAAGAAGAGGGCTACTATCCTCCAGACCCCAGGACAGTGGATCCACTGACAGCTTGCACTATTGCTCCTGGAAAAGCCACAGACACTCAACGCCAGCCAGTGAAGGCAGCTGGGGTGAGACTGTACCTGCAAAGCCACAAGGATGGAGCTGCCCAAGACCATGGAAACCCACCTCTTGCATCCGTGTGACTTGGATGTGAAACATGGAATCAAAGGAGATGATTTTGGAACTTTAAGATTTGACTGCCCTGCTGGATTTCGGACTTGCATAAGGCCTGTAGCCCCTTTGTTTTGGCCAATTTCTCTCATTTGGAATGGCTGTATTTACCCAATGCCTGTACCCCCATTGTATCTAGGAAGTAACTAACTTGCTTTTGATTTTATAGGCTCATAGGCAGAAGGGACTTGCTTTGTCTCAGATGAGACTTTGGACTGTGGACTTTTAATGCTAAAATGAGTTAAGACCTTAGGGGACTGTTGGGAAGGCAACATATAAGATGTGACTTGCTCTTCCTTGCCTTTCACCTTCTGCCATGATCTGGGGCCACCCCAGCCACATGGAACTGTAAGTCCAATAAACCTCTTTCTTTTGTAAATTGCCCAGTCTCGGGTATGTCTTTATGAGCAGCATAAAAACAGACTGGCCCTTTAGAGAAAAAGTTTGTGAACCCCTGGTATATCTGGAGAACCGAAGGATATCAATGGTTAAACTAACCCAAAAAATACAAGATTCAGTTAGGTAGTAGGATATAAAATTGACATGTAGAAATCAACTGCCTTCACACATACAAAAAATAATCAGAGGATATAATGGTAGAGAAATGCCCTCAATTATAAACAGCAACACAATCTAGATGAGAAAAACCTCTCAGACAGGGTTTCGCTCTGTCACCCAGCCTGGAGTATGGTAGCACAATCACAGCTCACTGCAACCTCGAATTCTATGCCCAAGCGATTCTCCTACCTCAGCCTCCCAAGTAGCTGGGACTACAGGTGTGCACAAGCACTCTTAATTTTTTTCTTTTTTTGTAGAGATGGGGTCTCACTATGTTGCATAGGCTGGTCCCAGGCTCAAGCAATCTGCCTACCTCAGCCTCCCAAAGTGCTGGGACTATAGGGGGAAAACCCCTGAAAGACATAAAAATAGATTTGAACAAAGGAAATGTCATTCCCAGGTCACTGATAGGATGACTCAACATTGTATCAGTTCTCCTGAAGGTAATTTATAAATTTATTATGATACTCCAAAAATACCAATAAGCAATAAGCTTTATATTAGAATTGGGTAAGTTATTACTGATGTTCATATGAAAAAGAAAATAGCAAGGAAGATAAACAAAAACAGCAAGAAAAATACTGAAAAACAAAAACTACAAAGGAGCTTAATGCTTTCAATCATGAAAATACTATAAAGCTTCTATAATTAAAAGTGTAATAACTAGTGTACAAATAGACCCACAAATACACAGTCAAATGATTTCTGATAAGGGCACCAAAGCAATTCAATGGTAAAAGTATTTTCAAAAAATGGTGCTAGGAAAACTTGATATCCATAAAGGAAAAAAAGAGCCTTGACCCCTACACCTCAGACCATACACAAAAATTAATTCAAGGTGGATCACAGGCCTAAACATAAAAGCTAAAGCTGTAAAGCTTCTAGGAGGAAATGTAAGAATCTATGTTTGTGACCACTAGGTAGGCAATAGTTTTTTAGAGGAATAAAAAGCACTGATCCTGAAAGAAAACCCTGATATACTGGACTTCAGAGAAATTTAAAACTTCTGCACATCAAAAGACAACATTAAAAAAAGAATGTAGAAAATCTTCACAACATATATCAGATGAAGGATTTTTATCTGGAATACACAAACTCTTACAAGTCAAGAAGAAACATAATGTGTGTGTGTGTGTGTGTGTGTATATATATATATATTTTTTTTTTTTTTTTTGGAGACAGAGTCTCACTCTGTCGCTCAGGCTGGAGTGCAGTGGCACAATCTTGGCTCACTGCAACCTCCGCCTCGCGAGTTCAAGTGATTCTCCTGCCTCAGCCCCCCAAGTAGCTGGGCTTACAGATGCACACCAATACACCCAGCTAATTTTTTATATTTTTGGTAGAGATGAGGTTTCACCATGTTGGCCAGGCTGGTCTTGAACTCCTGACCTCAAATGATCTGCCTGTCTCAGCTGCCCAAAGTGCTGGGATTGCAGACGTGAGCCACCATGCCCGGCCCATGACTTTTTAAAAAGGGAAAAGAGCTGGGTGCAGTGTTCATGCTGGTAATCCCAGCACTCTGGGAGGCAAAGGCGAGAGGACAGCTTGAGCCCAGGGAGTTTGAGACCAGCCTGGGCAACATTGTGGGATCTTGTCTCTATAAAATACTTCAAAAAATTATCGACATGGTGGTGCACACCTGTGGTCCCAGCTACTTGGAGGCCGAGGTGGGATAAGCCTGAGAGGTCAAGACTAAAGCTAGCCATAATTGTGACACTGCACTCCAGCCTGGATGACAGAGGGAGAACCCCTTTCAAAAAAAAAAAAAAGTCAGGGGGAAGACATGAAGAAACAAAGCAAGACAAATGAATAGCCAATAAGCACTTGAAAAAGTGTTCTACACCATTAATTTTCAAAGAAATGCAAGAGATATTACTAAACATCCATTAGAAATGATGAGATGAAAAACAACTAACAGCAACTGGAAATAGCCCAAGCGTCCATCAGTAGAAGAACGATAAACCATGGTATCGTCATACAATAACTACTACTCAGCAACAGAAGGGAACAAAGTGCTGACACTCTAAACAACATAGGTAAATCCCAAACACCTTCTGCTTAATAACTTAGAACACTACAGACAGTCATCCCTTGGTATCTGTGGGGAATTGGTTCCAGGACCCACTGTAGAAACCAATCTATGTATATTCAAGTCCTTTATACAAAAAGGCACAGTATTTGTATATGACCTACACATATCCTCCCTATATTTTAAAGTGCCTCACGATTACTTATAATACCTAACACAATGTAAATGCTATGTAAATAGTTGCTATACCACATTGCTTTTTTATTTGTATTATTTTGGTTTTTTTGTTTTTGTTTTTTTTTTGAGACAGAGTCACCCAGGCTGGCGTGCAATGGCACGATCTCAGCTCACTGCAACCTCCGCCTCAGTCTCCTGGGTAGCTGGGATTACAGGTGTCCACCACCACGCCCAGCTAATTTTTGTATTTTTAGTAGAGACGGGGTTTCACCATGTTGGCCAAGCTGGTCTCGAACTCCTGACCTCAAGAGGGCCCACCTTTGCCTCCCGAAGTGCTGGAATTGCAGGCGTGAGCCACTGTGCCCGGCCTGTTGTATTGTTATTATCTGGAGTTTTTATGAATATTTTCAATCCACAGCTGGTAGAATCTCTGGATATGGAATCCACAGACCCAGAGAGCTGACTATACTGGATGATTCCATTTACATGAAATTCAAGAAAAGGCCAAACTAATCTGTGAATGTACAAATCAGAGTGGTTGCTTCTGGAGACTGATTAAAAACATCATAAAGGAGCTTTGTGGGGTGATGGAAATGTTTTATATCTTCATAAGAGATGAGGGTTACATGGGTATATATCTGCTTTTACCAAAATAACTGAACTGTATAAGATCTTTACATTTCATTGTATGTAAATCAGGCCTTAAAAAAATAAAGTAGGCAAGGGGAAAAGTTATATTTAAAAATACTTTTCACTCATGGAAATCCCAGACAACTTTCTATCAGGGGAAGAGTACTCAGAAAAAAAAAGTATAGAGTGAACAGTTACAGGAACAGCTGAAGTGAACTTCCTATATTAGCATTCTCCAGAGAAACCAACAAGATATGTACAGAGATATGAGAGAGAGACAGAGAGAGAGAGATTGATTGGGATTTATTTTAAGGAACTGGCTTACATGATTGTTGAGGCTGGCAAGTCCAAAATTTGAAGGATAGGCAGGCAGGCTGAAGGAAAAAGTCGCAGTATGAGACTGAAGGCAGTCTACTAGCAGAATTCCCCATTCCCTCTCCTTGGGGAAGGTCAGTCTTTTTCTTAAGGCCTTCACTAACGGAATGAGGCTCACTTACATTATGGAGGGCAATCTGCTTTACTCGAAGTCACTGATTTGCATGTTAATCTTACCCAGAAAATATTTTCAGAGAAACATCTAGGATGGCATTTGACCAAATATCTGGGTGCTGTGGTCTACCCAAGTTGACACACAAAATAAATTCCCAAAAAGACATTAGAAAGGGAGAGATGATCCTGGTTTGCTCACTTTTTAAAACAGCTCACAAGCAAGCAAACTCTTTACAGCTTTTGAAGATGAGAAACTGTCATATGTCTTGAAATTTCTCCTCCTCCTTTCTCAAGCATCTATCTCCCTACTAAGCCCAAGCAGACTGCTTTAAAAGAAAAACAATTGCTAAATTTAACAATTCAACACACGTCTTGAGAACCCATCAAGTGCCAGTGATTATACTGGATGCCAAGAATACAGAGATAAATGAAAACCCATTCATGTCTGCCTCCCTTTAATTCTAAAGGAAAACAAAGACATAAACTACATAATCGTGATACAAGATGGTCAGTGTTACAACAGATATATACAAAGGGAGGAAGAAGTGGAAGGATGGCAGTTGCTCACTTAATAGGAAATGATGGGAGAGAAGGGCAGAGAAATCTTCATATTTTGCCAAGAAGAGAAGGGTAGAGTCTGGGTAGGAGGTAGTATCAAGAGAGTATCACTCATACCAGAAGTAAGAGTGTGTATTGGGCACAAATAAGGGTTGGATATGGCTATGCAGTGCAAGGAGAGTGCTGAAAAAATTCCTGAAATATACACAAAGTCCAGACTACTAAAGACCTAACATGTTTTGCCAAGTAATTTGAACTTACTCTCCAGGCAATAGGAAATCCATTAAAAGTTTTTTAATGGGGAAGTGACATAATAAAATCGATATTTGAAAGATAAACTGGCAGCACCATAAAGAATATCTTAGAAAGAAGTTTTACAGGCCAAAACATAAGTTAAGAAGCTGGAAGACCTAACTACTAGTTTTAAAGATGGAAAAGGGAATAAAATGTACCAAAAAAGATAAAGTCATAATGCCAGGCCAAATGCTACTGGATCTGACAATGAACCAATATCTGACACTAAAAGTTTTTCAGTAAATCTTAAAAATCATAACCAGTCTCAACTTCTTTGAGAAACAATATATGGCTCCTAAATTGCTGGTCAATTTAACACTTAAACTTTAGGGTAAGAAAAACCACATGCAACTTATTAAAAGGTTTAAGAAGTGAAGGAGCAGGAAAAAAAGATGGTCATATGACTTACCTATTGTTTAAAAGGTCAACTTTATAGAATCCCAGGGAGGAATGAATTGAGAATATTATGTTGTAAGGTATCTGCACTACCATGAAGCAGTACAGTGTTATCTGAAAGCAGACTTACTGCAAGCTCCATAGCAACCACTAAAATAAGTATAATTGTTATAGTAAGAATATTAAAAAAAAGAACAATACACAATGCTCAATTAAAACCTGAGAAGGCAAGTATAATACAGGTCAGAAACTCAGATTTACATATAACAAAAGCAAGCACACTAGAGAGGGAATGAGGTAAAATAAAAACTCATTTTTCCTATTCTTAATTGATCTAACAGATAACAGTTTTTCAAAATAATAGCAACAATGTATGTGGTTATGTATACTTATATGTGTGCGTTGTGTGTACATACTGTGTATGTGCACACGCACTTCTGTATAAGTGAGATAAATGCTAGCAATGTTACAAGAGATGGGACGGAGAAATTAGGATTATTTTGTTTTTGTAAGTTATTCATACTCCCTGTGATGCAGAATAGTATTATTCAAAAGTGGGCTTGCACAGTTGTAAATGTGTATTGCAGACGACAGGGCAGCCACTAAAAAAAGGTTAAAAAAAAAAAAAAGTAGTATAACTGACATGCTAAGAAAGGAGAGAAAACCAAATCATATAAAATGTCCAATTAAAACTACTAAAGGAAGAAAAAGAGTGGAAGACAAAAACAAGAGCAAAGAACAAGGGCAACAAATAGAAAATAGTTAACGAATATGGTAGCTACTAATTCAACTATATTAATAATCACTTTGAATGTCAATGTCTAAACATACAAATTAAAAGACAGAGTGTCAGAGTGGATCAAAAAACAAGACTCCACTATGTGTTGTCTACAGAAAACCTATTTTAACTATGAAGACACATAGATTAAGAGTCAATGGATGGAGAACATTATACCATGCTAACATTAATCAAAAGAAAGTAGGAGAGCAGTATTAATTTTACACAAAGCTGACTTCTAAAGCAAGGAAAACTAGCAGGGATAAAGAGGGGCAATACATAATGATAAAGGGTCAATTCTCTAAGAAGACATAACAATCTTTAATTTGTATATACCTAACAATAAAGTATCAAAATAGTTGGCAAACTCATACAACTGAAAGAGAAAGACAATTTCACAATTACAGTCAGAGACTTCAACACCCCTCTGTCAAAAATTCAATAGGCAGAAAATCAATAAAAATATAACTGAACTGATCATCATCAATCGATTAGATCTAAGTGACATTCATAAAGTCTTCTTCCAACAACAGCAGTATGCACATTTTCAAGCATACTACTTGAAACGGAACATTCATCAAGAGAGACCACATCCTGTATCATAAAGCAAACCTTAACAGATTGAGAATAGAATTCATACAAAGTATGCTCCCAAACCACAATGAAATCAAACTAGAAATCAATTATCAGAAAAACAGCTAGAAAATCAAATTATTTGGAGATTAAAGAACACACTTCATAATAAACGGGTCAAAATAGAAGTCTCATGAAAAAATTTTTAAATACTTGAAACTAAATTAAAATGAAAATTCAACTTAAAATTTGTGGTATGGAACATAAGCAGTGCTTAGAAGGAAACTTATAGCCATGAATGCATATATTAGAAAAGATTATTTAAAATTAATAATCTAAGCTTCCACCTTAATAAACTAAAAAAGAATAAATTAAATCCAAAGTAAACAGAAGAAATAGTAACTAGAACAGAACACAATAAAGAAAATCAACTATAATCAAAAGCTAGTTCTTAGAAAAGATCAAGAAAATTGATCAGAGAAAAAAAAAAGATGTAAAAGACTAATATCAGAAATGAAAGAGGCGACATCACTATAGATCGCATGAACATTAAAAGGATAATTAAGGAATATTATAGACAAATTATATTCCGACAAATTTGATAACCTAGATAAAATGAACCAATTATTTAAAAGACACAATCTGCCAAAGTTCACACCATAATAGACAACCTGAACAGGCCTATATGTATAAAACAGTGAATCAATAATTAATAACCTTCCAACACAGAAAAAGAACCTACCAAGCCTACAGGGGTTCATGAGTGAATTCTACCAAACTTTTAAGGAAGAAATTATACTAATTCTCTACAAAGCTTTTCAGAAGACACAAGCAGAGGGAATACTTCTTAACCCATTCTATGAGTCCAGCATTATCCTAATACCAAAGCTAGACAACAACAAATACAAGAAAACTATAAACCAGTATCTCGCATGAACACAGATGCAAAAATCCTTAACAAAATATTAGTAAATCAAATCAACGATGCATAAAAGGTTTTATACACCATGACCAAGTGGGATTTATCTCAGGTATGCAAAGCAGTCCAACACTTGAAAATCAATTAATGTCATCTATTACATCAAAAGGCCAAGAAAGAAAAATCACATGCCCATATCAATATATGCAGGAAAAGCAATTGACAAAATTCAAGACCCATTCATGATAAAAACTCTTGGTAAACTAGGAATAGAGGGAACTTCCTCAGTCTCATAAAAAACATGTACCAAAAACATATAGCTAACAACATACTCAGTGGTAAGAAACTAGAAGCTTGCCCAGATCAGGAACAAGGCAAAGATGTCCCCTCTCATGACGCCTTTTCAAAATCAAACTAGAAGTCCCAGATAACGTAACAAGTCAAGAAGTGGAAATAAAAATTATAGATATTAGGAAGGAAGAAATAAAACTGTCTGAAGATGATGTCTATTTAGAGAATCTTAAAGAATAGGCTGGGCATGGTGGCTCACACCTGTAATCCCAGCACTTTGGGAGGCTGAGGCAGGCAGATCACGAGATCAGGAGTTTGCAACCAGCCTGGCCAACATGGTGAAACCCCGTCTCTACTAAAAATACAAAAATTAGCCAGGTGTGATGGCATGTGCCTGTAATCCCAGCTACTCGGGAGGCTGAGGCAGGAGAATCACTTGAACCTGGGGGCAGAGGTTGCAGTGAGCCAAGATAGCACCACTCCCCTCTAGCCTAGGTGACAGAATGAGATTCCATCTAAAAAAAAAAGAAAATCTTCAAGAATCAACCAAAAAAAAAAAAAAAAAAGAAAGAAAGAAAGAAAAAGAAAAGAAAATCTTAAAGAATCAACTAAAACAGGCCGGGCGCGGTGGCTCAAGCCTGTAATCCCAGCACTTTGGGAGGCCGAGATGGGCGGATCACGAGGTCAGGAGATCGAGACCATCCTGGCTAACACGGTGAAACCCCGTCTCTACTAAAAATACAAAAAACTAGCCGGGTGAGGTGGCGGGCACCTGTAGTCCCAGCTACTCGGGAGGCTGAGGCCGGAGAATGGCGTGAACCCAGGAGGTGGAGCTTGCAGTGAGCTGAGATCTGGCCACTGCACTCTAGCCTGGGCTACAGAGCTAGACTCTGTCTCAAAAAAAAAAAAAAAAAAAAAAGAATCAACCAAAACAAAAAACAAAAACAAAAAAACCTCCTAGATCTAATAAGTGGTTACAGCAAGGTTGCAGGATACAAGGTTGATAATATGAAAGTCAGTTGCTTTCCTATATACCATGAATGAACAATACCATTTATTAATACATTAGGACCCACAAAAATGAACTACTTAAAAATAAATCTAACAAAATATATGTAAGAATTATATAAGGAAAACTACAAAACTGATTAAAGAAATCAAACAAGATAAAAAAAAATGGAGAGATATTCCAACATGGATAGGAAAAGCCATTATTGTTAAAATATCATTTCTTCCCAACTTGATCTATAGACTCAATACAATCCCAATCAGAACCCCAACAAGTTATTTTGTGAGTATTGACAAACTGATTCTAAAGTTTACATGGAAAGGCAAAAGACAAAACACAACACTGGAGAAGAACAGTTGGAAGACTGATATTACCCAACTTCAAAACTTACTATATAATTACAGTGATCATGACAGTTGTGGTATGGGCAAAAGAACAGAGAAATTAGTCAATGGAACAGTTTGACAGTTTCTTACAAAGCCAAACACAGGCTTACCATATATAAAATCCAGCAATCACACTCCTAAGCATTTACCCAAATGAGTTCAAAAACCTGCCCAGGAATGTTTATAGCAGCCTTATTCAAATATGGATAACTGCTGTACATCTACACAATGGATTATTCGGCAATAAAAAGAAATGGCCTATCAAGTCACAAAAAGATATGGAGGATCCCTTAAATGCATACTTGTAAGTGAAAGAAGTCAATCTAAAAAGGCTACATACTCTATGATTCCAGCTATATAATATCTGGAAAAGGCAAAGCTACAGGGGTAATAAAAAGACCAATGGTTGCTAGGGAGAGTGGGAAGAAAAGAGGGATAAATAGATGAAGCACAGGGCATTTCCAGATGGTAAATCTATTCTGTATGATACTGTAATGGTAGATACATGGCATCACACACTTTTCAATACCCATAGAACTATACAACACAAAGAATGAACCTGAGTTGGAACAACAGACTTCAATTAATGTATCAATGTTAAAACTGGTGCATCAGTTTTATCAAATGCACCATACTAATGCAAGACATTAATAGGGGAAACTCGGGGGACAGGATATGAGAACTCTATAATTTCTGCTCAATTTTTCTGTAAACCTAACATTGTTCCAAAAATAAATTTTTATTTAAAAAAATTCAAAAAAAGTTTTAATATATTTTAAATATATTTAATTTTTTTAATTAAATAAATTTAGAATAAATTTTTTAATTTTTTTAAAATTATTTTTATTTTTATTTTTGAGATAGGGTCTTGCTCTGTTACCCAGGTTGGAGTGCAGTGGTACTATCAGCCTTAACCTCCTGGGCTCAAGTGATTCTCCCACCTCAGCCTCTGAAGTTCTCAAGTAGCTGAGACTACAGGCATGCATCACCATGCCCAGCTAATTGTTTTTTTTTTAACTTTGTAGAGACGGGATGTCACTATGTTGCCCTGGCTGGTCTTGAACTCCTGGACTCAAGCAATCCTCCTACCTCAGCCTCCTAAGTAGCAAGCATGAGCCACCATGCCTGGCCTATTAAATTTTTGTTAAGAAGTCATAACCAGCTTCGGCCGCGCATGGTGGCTCATACCTGTAATCCCAGCACTTTGGGAGGCCGAGGCAGGCAGACCATGAGGTCAGGAGTTCAAGACTAGCCTGCCCAACATGGTGAAACCCTGTCTCTACTAAAAATACAAAAATTAGCCAGGCATGGTGGTACACACCTGTAATCCCAAATAGGAGGCTGAGGCAGGAGACTCGCTTGAACCCAGGAGGCGGAGACTGCAGTGAGCCAAGAGCGTGTCACTGCACTCCAGCCTGGGCGACAGAGCGAGACTTCATCTCAAAAAAAAAAAAAAAAAAAAAGTGATAACCAGCTTCAATTGATTTTAGAAACATCATAAGCTCTTCCTAAGTTGCTGGTTCCTGTGATATATCTGAGGGAAAAACATACATGCCACTTGTCAACAAGTTTAAGAAGTAAAGGAGGGAAGAAAAAACTTTATATGACTTACCTGTTGCTTCGAAAGTCAATTTTATAGAATCCCAAGGTGTCTGTTCTTTGGATATGAGTTGGAAATGAGCAGGATTTCTTGGAGAAACTTCTGGGGCAGGAAGATACCAGTTTTTCCTATTTGGAAAGGAAGCTTCAATATTTAGGGTGCTTTATTAGTTGATGGCTATCTGTAACTCACAGAACTGTTCAGCATATATGAACACATTTTGGGGTACGAAAATAAACTGATAGACATGATAAGCAATGTCAACTCCAATAAACTCAGGTTATTTTGTAATAAAACCTTCCCAATGTTAAGAACAAAGGAGTAACCTAGATGATCTTGATTCCACCACCCATCCTATTTCTTCTCATCCAATCCTTCACTGCCAAGCTACAAAATCTTCCCAGAGTAAACTTTTTTTTTTTTTTGAGAGACAGAGTTTTGCTTTTGTTGCCCAGGTTGGAGTGCAATGGCACAATATCAGCTCACCGTAACCTCCACCTCCTGGGTTCAAGCAATTCCCCTGTCTCAGCCTCCCAAGTAGCTGGGATTACAGGCATGCACCACCATGCCTGGCTAATTTTATATTTTTAGTACGGACACGGTTTCTCCAGGTTTGTCAGGCTGGTCTTGAACTCCTGACCTCAGGTGATCCACCTTCCTTGGCCTCCCAAAGTGCTGGGATTACAGGTGTGAGCCACCGTGGCCGGCCACAGTTTTTGAGATAGATGCTTACTATTATATTAGTTAGAAGGGCCACCTTTTCTAACTACTCAGGTCTCTAGAGAAAAGATTTTTTAAATTTGAAAAAGCAAAACTACTCTTGTGAGTGCTTTATTCCACTAAAAAAAAAAAAAAAAAAAAAGTTTCATAATGATAGAAAAAATAGTACAAACAGCACTGAACTTGTATATTAAAGGATGACAGTTTAAATGATAAGAGTACTGATATGGTGACAAGACTTGAGAATAAACTAACCTCCAACTTAAGCAGAAAAATAACGAACCAACCTGATCAGAAAGTGCACTGGAAGATACCAAGGAAAACCACAAAGAGGTGCATTCTCCTCACAGTGAGCTCGGATGCTATCATTTATCTCAGGAATGTGAGGGGTTATGTGAGACATTCCAGTATAATCAAACCCATTGATCCATATTCCAGAGTCCCGTTTAACTGCATTTCCTTCCAAGTCATGGAATGTTCTAGTTACATGCTGAAAAAAAAAAAGACTAGTGAAAAAACTGTTTCAACTAGTACACCCACATTCCCACCCCAAATTACAAAAATGGAGTATGGCAATACGTAGAAATGATGTGGATATGGAGCAAGTGAGTAAGACACTGAGGGTTGCTAAGGTACTGCTAGGGTTCATTTAAACTGGAAAATAGATATATAGATTATTGTTTTATTGTATCTTCCAAGTATATTTAGGTTTCCTATAAAATTTTTTGAAACTTACTATTTCAGACTTAAAAAACGTGAATGTTACAGCTCCTTTTAGATAAGGATTTAAAACAAATACATATATACATACACACTCATTTCCCTTTTAGTGTTTTATGAAGCTAATTCACGTGCAGAGAAAAGCGGCAATTGCAGCTCACCACTAGAGGACAGCCTTGTGCCTAATAGAATTCTATGAAAAGGCACCGTGCTCCATTTGAAATAACTTCATTCACGGCAAAAAACAGCCTGAAGAATACCAATCAGGAGAAGAAAAAAAAACACTGCATAGGGCAGGGGCTGGGACTGGCAAACTGCAGCCAACAGGGCAAACTGTCCACTGACTGGTTTTATATAGGAACCGTTATTTGAACATGGCCATACTCATTTGTTTGGGTATACTCTATCGCTGCTTTCGCGCTGGAAAATAGAGTCACTGCAACAGACTGTATTGCTGACAAAGTCCAAAATATTATCTTGTCCTTTACGGGAAAAGTCTGCCAACTTCTGGCACAGTGAAAGAGAACCCCCAAACAAATCAGAAAATGACTTTTTAAAAATAAAAATCCAGCTTTTCCTAAGTATTACTGACATAATTATAAAACAGTACATCATGAAAAACACACCGAACTTCCTAAAAAAAAAAAAAAAAAAATCTGTTCTTCACTAAAGGTTTTACAAATTGTAAAATCTCACATAAAATTTATCACAGTGTTCTTCAGGAGTATAAAAAGGAAGTGTTATTTGGCCCCTTTCAAAATCTCCTAATTTCAAGTATTTTTAATTTAAGTCCTTGAATAATTATCTAGGTATAATTCCTCTGGCATTTCTGTTTGGCTAGGTTAGATGTGACTCTTGCCCTTAAGGGTATATGTTATCTTGAAGTAGGATCTTTCACTTAGAGAGGATAAAATACACATAAGAATTATGCAAAATACACAATATATTAGTATGTCTTCACAAACACGAGAAAGGGATGAGTATAAGGCATGTGTAGTATGAAAACTTTTGTGGGTTTTTTTGTGGGTTTTTTTTGTTTTTTTGTTTTTTTTGAGACGGAGTCTTGCCCTGTCGCCCAGGCTGGAGTGCAGTGGCGCGATCTGGGCTCACTGCAAGCTCCACCTCCCGGGTTTACGCCATTCTCCTGCCTCAGCCTCCCGAGTAACTGGGACGACAGGTGCCCGCCACCTCGCCCGGCTAGTTTTTTGTATTTTTTTTTTAGTAGAGACGGGGTTTCACCGTTTTAGCCAAGATGGTCTAGACCTCCTGACCTCGTGATCCGCCCGTCTCGGCCTCCCAAAGTGCTGGGATTACAGGCTTGAGCCACCGCGCCCGGCCATGAAAACTTTTAAAAACAATTTAGAAAAGCTAACAATTTAGCCATCTCTAACAGAGATGACTAGAATTGAGGCTTACTGCTTTATAGTACCAGGCCTAAAAAATTTGAAGAATAACCTGAGATCTAAAATAAGTCTTCAAACTGGCCAGGCGTGGTGGCTCACACCTGTAATCCCAAGCACGTTGGGAGGCCGAGGTGGGTGGATCACCTGAGGTCAGGAATTCAAGAACAGCCTGGCCAACATGGTGAAATCCTGTCTCCAATAAAAATACAAAAATTAGCCAGGCATGGTGGCGGGTGCCTATAATCCCAGCTACTTGGAAGTCTGAGGCAGGAGAATCACTTGAACCCAGGAGGCAGAGGTTGCAGTGAGCCAAGATCATTCCACTGCACTCCAAACTGGGCAACAAACCAAGACTCTATTTCAAAAAAAGAAAAAAGAAAGTAAGTCCTAAAACTCATTTTATTAATCCCTTTCCAAGTTATAGTTTCACTATCACATATCACTTTGAATGTTACTTAAGATTAATTTTACTAGCATTTCTAAATATCAATTGTATTTTGCCAGTTGATAGTTCAGACTTTACTCAGCCTGTATACATTTTTACAATCTATATTTCTTTTTTTTTTTTTTTTTTTTTTTTTTGAGACAGAGTCTCGCTCTATTGCCCAGGCTAGAGTGCAGTGGCCGGATCTCAGTTCACTGCAAGCTCCACCTCCCGGGTTTACGCCATTCTCCTGCCTTAGCCTCCTGAGTAGCTGGGACTACATTAGCTGGGACTACAGGCGCCCGCCACCTCGCCCGGCTAGTTTTTTGTATTTTTTAGTAGAGACGGGGTTTCACCGTGTTAACCAGGATGGTCTTGATCTCCTGACCTCGTGATCCGCCCGTTTCGGCCTCCCAAAGTGCTGGGATTACAGGCTTAAGCCACCGTGCCCGGACTACAATCTATATTTCTAAAAACTCATTATTCTATAATACATATTTGCTCTTGTTTTTCCAATTAGATGCCACTTTATAATTTGAATAGTAATAAAAACAAGCAAACATTTCCAATTCAGTCCCCTGGGAGATATATGTCTAACTGATAAGAATGCCTCTTGACAGTCAGTCTTCTCCTCACTGCCTTACACACAAAAAAGGTGAGTATGACTAAATAGGTCAACAGCAGAAAAGTCAGTTGTGCTTGCTATTCACTACTGAAGCTCAAAACATACAAGTCTTCCTTTCCATATCTCAAATAGCTCATGCAAAACTGCTCACCTGAAGAAACACTCTCTTTGGCTTCGGATTAGCAGGATTGGAGCTATATGGAAAAAATGTTCCACTGCAAACAAGGAGGAATGTAATTGCACATACCAAAGTTAAAGTTAGCATGGTTTTTTTTGTGCTCTTGGCAAGGTAGATGAAGTTAATCTAAAATATAAACCACAAACATAGAAATATTACAAATTTATACTAGTGGGGGAAAGGTGTTTTTAACTGACTTTATTTTTAACAAGTATTAACTAACAGACCCTGAAGAAAAGTTATCAGCAGGTGCTAGCATACTCTAACATCTAGTAAACAAAGCACTAACTCTAGGAGAGTTCCATTACAGGTGAGAACCAAGAAAATGCCAGATGCCTCCAATCTGCCATGATGGTGCCACCTTTTTGGCACACAGCCATAAACCAACAAAGAAAAAGGGAACTGAGGACTGTCGCTGTCCTTAATCGGCAAAAAGAACAGAAATGTAGATGTAATACACTATTCATTAAATAACCAGAGATACACTTTAGGCAGATCTGTTTGGACAAAACTCAGATTCCACTCATACTGCTTTAAAATGTGTCAAAATACGAAATTCATCTGAACTGGCATACAGATGTACCTTCAAGACTTTGCCAGTGGACCTGCATATGAGGAAAAACTGCATTACAAAGTAATATTATCCCTTTAGGTGACAAATTAACCAACGCCAACACAATCAGAACAACAAATCTAGGCAGTAAATGTAAATGACTCAGTCTCAAGGTTGGCATCTAGAAAATCCTAAATATTTTTAATCATAATAAAATCACTGAACTAAAACCTGTAAAGGACACACACGACTCACAGAATACGTCCACAGATCTCTTACAGGGTCTGAGGAAACCATTTGGGGAAACTTTTATGTGAAATTTGAAATTGTTCTAAGAAGCCACATTTTAAATAATGTGAATACCAGGAGAAAGAGGGACAGAGAGGGTGACACATTTTGTTTTGCTAACTCAGCCTCAAGTCCTCAGGTACTCTGTCTTATTTTTGTACTCACAGTATACAAACGTGAGACATGAGACCTAAAGCTAGTACCGTTTTGTTGCAGATGCCTCTGGATGGAATATTGGTATTCTCTAAACATGAAATCTAAACCCAGCTCCCCTTTTTGCCTTCTTCATTTTATTTCTCTACTTATTTCCATAAGTAGAAAAATAACATGAATGTGAAATTTTATTTATTTTTTTGGAGACAGAGTCTCGCTCTGTCACCCAGGCTGGAGTATAGTGGCACGATCTCAGCTCACTGCAACCTTCAACACTCAGGTTCAAGCGATTCTCGTGCCTCAGCCTCCTGAGTAACTACAAGTGTGCACCACCATGCTCAGCTAATTTTTTTGTGTTTTTAGTAGAGACAGGGTTTCACCATGTTGGCCAGGCTGGTCTTGAACTGCTGACCTTAAGTCATCCGCCTGCCTCAGCCTCCCAAAGTGCTGGGATTACAGGTGTGAGCCACCCTGCCCAGCAAGCAATCAGTTAATAGGTGTCCTTAAGTTATCCTCTGCTGGGCCATCATGGTTATACATATATTGATTGAATGAGAGCTGAAATGGGGACTGCTGATACAAGTGGGCTCAGGAGGAGACAACTCAGAAACAGCTCAGTCATCAGCACACAATGGACATTTCAGAGTCCCTTTTCATGCTTCTCATCATTTTATTTTGCACCCATCTCAGAACCTAGAGTGACACAGGATGCAATATTTCAGGAAGGCCGAGGCACAAGAATTGCTTGAACCCAGGAAGCGGAGGTTGCAGGGAGCCGAGATCACACCACTGCACTCCAGCTTGGGTGACAGAGCGAGACTCCATCTCAAAAAAAAAAACAAAAAAAAACAAAAAAAAACAAAAAAACAACCTGATTGCTTGACAAGACTTTAATTGCTTTCTAGCAGATATATTTAATAAATCCCCAAGGACTGAAGGGAAAGCTGTCTGAAATACGCATTGTGGTTCAATTCTCCATTACCCAAAGAAAATAGTCTTACTCTATTAATAAGCCACTGTCATTAACACTGCTACACACAAATAAGAAAATGATTAAAAGAGTAATAACTCATGGCATCAAAGTGCAGCAGGGCTATTTCACATTATAATGAAAATTAAGTGAGCTTTCTAAAGTATTCCAAGAGGCAGTCTTCTCTCCAAAAGCTTTCCCAATAAAATGTAATTTAGAAGATAAGACCCTTCGATCCTTTCTTCTGGTTTCCAAGATTTCCATGCTTTGGGGACAGTTTCCATTTCCACAATGAACATCTCCAGGGTTCATTTTGCCCCCTTTCATATTATCAGTTGAACAGAATTTAAATGTCCCATATCTGAGTCATCTTTTATGAACAACCATAGCTCCCATTCATGACTATAATTTAACAAATACATGGGGGTGGGAGCATTCAGTTCATAACTACCTGACTTTAGATTAGATTAGAACCTAATCTATAGATGACAAAACTCCACTATCTCCTTCAATCCTTAAAACAGCAAAACTATCAAAAATACAGATGATATAAGGGTTACTATTAAACCCAAAAGCAGCAAACCCTACAGAACATTTTAGAACTTTTCATACATATGAATACCAATAAGGATTATCCTTATCCTTAAATTATCCTTAATAATTATACTATAAGTAAAATGGTTGGAAGGCTCAGATCTCTTTTAAGACTAGTACAACCAACCTCAAACAATAATATGCATAAGAATTATTCTACAGGGCTATCTATATACACAAAGCCACATATATAAAGCTTTACTGGCTATAAGGGAATTCCATAGATGATGCTGACCATGTGTGTAGTATTTTCCTCACCTGCTGTCTTTAGAACCTGACTTCCACAAAGTAAAGGGATAACGAATGCCCTTTACTGTGTCAGTGTGAAAAGGCTCACTATCATCTCCATGAAGAAAAGAACTGTAATAAAGTCATAGCTCCTTTTCCTATTTGGTTCCCTATCCTCGAATTTCAAGGTGCACCTATAAGTGTTCAGTAATTACTTTTTGTTCTTAGGAATTCCCATCAAAAGAGCCACAAAACAGAGACCTGCCTTCTCTGGAGGGGCCCATCTTGGATCCTGGAGGTAGACATCAAGCCAGAGCAAAACCTTGCTTGGGGCTTACTCTACCCATAGGGGATCTGGTCTTAAACTCTGCATCACTGTCTTTTCTTCCCTCTGGGAATCCCAAAGGAAGAAAAAAAGGGATGGCAAACACAGGACTCTCCTTACTAGGGCAGGACACTGATATGGCCAAATGAGGATGGCAAGGCCTCGGATCATTTCATTATTTGGTAAATGAAGGCAATGTTTGGGTGTAATAATAGACTCAATTAATGAACTTTCATGTGCTAGCAACAAGGTAGTAGAATGATAATGAAAAAAGCCTCATCAGAATTAGTCTTCCTTCACTAGCTCTAACAGCACTAATAAAACTACCCATGTATTTATTAACATGTGCCTCTAATTAGTAATTTCAAAATACACTATTAGGATCATTCACCACCAGGCAATCTCTAACAATTTATACTTGGTAAAAGCTCCACAAATTCATACTCAGGCATCTGAAAGGCTATTGAAAAGAGGTATATCAGAGAATTTGGAAGGATAGGGAGGCAAAACATTTTTAAATAGCAACAACAAACTCTATTCTACAGTTTCTTATGATACCAAATTTACAAGATGCACAGTCATTCACCATTTCTTCTGCTTCAGATTTTCTCAATAAAGTACACATAACACTATTTCACAGAATCTAGTATGGCTAAATTCATACTCATATAAAAAAATGAAGAAAAAGAAAAAACACATTTTCTCTTACAAAATAGGAAGAGAGAATCATTGTACAACCAGCCAAAATGGATGCCAGCACAACATCAGGTGGGATTTCTGAACCACTTCTCCCGAGGATAGGGGTAAACATCTCAAATACCGCCCAGATGAGATACAATGCATAAAGGTAAGGAATAAACATCCCCAAAAGGTAAAAAGCAATAAATTTTCCTTGGGCACCTAGGGAAAAAGAGAAAAAAAGCACACATTATGAAATCCTACAGTGAGATATAAATTTTTATATTACTGGTGTGCACTGGTACCCTAACAGAAATTAGATGTGACTCTTGCCCTTAAGGGTGTATGTTAACTTGGAGTAGGATCTTTCACTCAGGATAAAATACGAGTAAGAATTAAGCAAAATACACAAGTAATATATTAGTATGTGTTCACAAACATGAGAAAGGGATGGGGTATAAGGCATAAGATAATTTGTGTAGTATGAAAACTTTTAAAAACTAACAATTTAGAAAGCCTACTCAATAAAATCAAAAAAGAAAGAGTCCCTGAAAGCCTTAAATATTTTAAGGTATTCTCCCATGTATATTAAAATCAAAAATACCCTACCATGCTGCTTAAAGTCCTTATGCACACAGAGCTTTGTGAGCAATGGGAATGCTACCCAGACAGCACTAATAAACGCCGAGCAAAGTCCTTGGTAAGTGAGGGTAACAAGAGAACAGCAATGGACAAACAGCGCGATGTCAAAAAATACTTCTCCCAGATACTGGTCACTGACATTCTGAAAGAAAGAAAAATACACAAGTAGTGTCATTCACAGGTCATTCATAAAGAGCTTTTATTATAGTAACACAATTTCCACCACTCAGGCAAGCTACGTTCTGTTTTAAACACATCTGCTCTTTAAATCGATTTAAAGTAAACACTAACAAAGCTACTTCCCCCATCATGAAGTAGTAAATTCAAATTGTAGCACAAGAAAGGGCAGTTTAACAATATAGAGTATAAATCATCCATATAATCTATGCTTTTCTTCTACTAGGCTAAAAGTAGAAATATTCCAAAATAGAAGAAAGGACTCTCCTAAAAAACATTCATCTCTGTAAGCTTTTCAGTTCATGCCAATTCCAAACACCGTTTCAAGCAAACTAGAGAAATGACCCATGAAGGAACGTTACAAACTGCTGCAGCACCGCCAACAGCCCACACCCGGAAAACTGCAGCACCTTTAAAGCAATTTGGAGTTTGGCTTAATGAATCTTTTCTATCTCCAATTGGTCTTGCACTGCACCTTTGCCCCCTTCTTGTATTCCTCATGCTTTCGTATTATAAAATTTGATCTTATATTTTTTGAGATTTAAAGTCCAAGGGTTCCTATGTAGCACTATGCATCTTCAAAATAAAGTTGCCATATAAACTTTTTTTTTTGAGACAGATTCTCGCTCTGTTGCCTAGGCCGGAGTCCAGTGGTGCGATCTCGGCTCACTGCAGTCTCAGTTTCCTGGGTAATTCTTCTGCCTCAGCCTCCTGAGTAACTGGGACTATAGGCACACACCACCACACCCAGCTAAGTTGAAAAAAAAAAAAAAATTTTTTTTTTTTGCAGAGACAGAGTCTCGCCATGTTGCTCAGTCTGGTCTCAAACACCTGGCCTCAAGCAATCTTGCCACCTCAGCCTCCCACAGCACGTGGGATTACAGGTGTGAGCCACTGTGCCTGGCCTAATATGAACTTAATACATTTTAACATCTGCATGAGTGATTCTATTCACACAAACATGGAAGTTTTAATTACAGTGCATAAATACAAAGATGGAAATGGAGAAACAGACATATTAAAGTTTCTCCTTCTTCTACCTTCCCATTTCTGTATGACTCAGGGCAGGGAGATCTATTTTCCTTCTCACCTCTATTTATCCCTTTCCCACTCCTGCTCCATTCCAATCCACTTTATACATTGTTATCAGTTTTCTTACAAAATTACAAAATCTAAGGGATCCTACTTCAAGGGCTCAAGAGTTGCTGTGACATGTTTTCAAAACAAGTTGCAGTTCATTTAACAATCCCTCCCGCTCCCAACAATGAAAGATAGGCTACAGTTGCTAAATACTTAAATTATCAACACAGTGTTGGTATCACAGCGTTGATTATCAACACCAGCACGGTGGCTCACACCTGTAATTCCAGCACTTTGGGAGGCCGAGGCAGGCGGATCACAAGGTCAGGAGATCGAGACCATCTTGACTAACACAGTGAAACTCCCGCCTCTACTAAAAATACAAAAAAATTAGCCGGGCGTGGTGGTGGGCGCCTGTAGTCCCAGCTACTCAGGAGGCTGAGGCAGGAGAATGGCGTGAACCCAGGAGGCGGAGCTTGCAGTGAGCCCAGATCGCACCACTGCAATTCAACCTGGGCGACAGGGCAAGACTTCATCACACACAAAAAAAAAAAAATTAAGAAAATAATTATTATAATTCAATTTGAAGCCGAATGCCACTCAGATATTTAAAAACAAAGATCTCAATTTAAGTGCCCAAACTGTACCAAAGATAAAACATCCCTCAAATCTATTTTCCTCCTCACCTCTATTTATCCCTTGCTCACTCCTGCTTCATTCCAATCCACTTTATACACTGTTATCAGTTTTTTTTACAAAATCACAAATTTTCTCACTAACCTGCTCAAAACTTAATAGTGGCCCCATTGATTTTTAGAATCATGCTCCCACTTCACACTGGCCTCCTTTTCCAGTTATTGGACTACCCCCTTGTCTTCACCACACTGGACTGTCCACTAACTGACACAGACGCATTTTATACATTCCTACCTTAAACCGCTCATCAATCTGTTCCCTACCTAGTAAATTTCAACACATGCTTCAAAAACCCCATTCAGATCAGGTGCTCATGCCTGTAATCCCAACACTTTGTGTGGCCAAGGTGGGCGGATCACTTGAGTCCAGGAGTTGGAGACCAGCCTGGCCAACATGGCAAAACCCTGTCTCTACTAAAAATACAAAATTTAGCTGGGCGTGGCGGCACACATCTATCGTCCCAGGTATTTGGGAGGCTGAGGCACAAGAACTGCTAGAACCCAGGAGGCAGAGGTTACAGTGAGCCAAGATCATACCACTGCACTCCAACCTGGGTGACAGAACGAGCGAGACTCTGTCTCCAAAAAAAAAAAAAAAAAAAAAAAGCAAACAATTCAAATGTTGCCATCTCAGCCACTCTGACTTCCACAAGCAAAATTCATCTCGCCTCCCCTGTATTCCTACAGCACAGTTTATATGTCAGTCTCACTTCATCCCACAACATATTGCAATTATTGTCATTCCCACACCTTCCCAAATGAAACTGAGAGCTCCTCGAAGAAAGAGATCACATTCTTATGGCTCTCTTATGGCATCATTCTTGTTTTTAAAAAAAAATAAATAATAGAGATGTGGCCTTACTTATATTGCCCAGGCCGGTGTCAAACTCCTGGCCTCAAGCAGTCTTCCTGCCTTGCCTTGGCCTCCCAGTGTTGGGATTACAGGTGTAAGCCACCATGCCCAGTCTCTTATGGTACCATGCTCACTGGGCACTTAAAGAATATTTGTGAAAAGAAAATGAAACACATCACTCTTTCTGTTGTGCTTTTACCCTAAAGTGTCACGATCAGACAACTGAAATTAGAAAAAGTAAATGAAATTTTATTACCCATTTCTATCCTACTTCTGCCCCAAACAACAATAGTCAGCCACACTCTGGTTACATACAGTTACACTAAGAATAAGCATGTGAAATTGAGTCCCATGGTGTAATTCTTTTGGGAACTGAAGCCACTAAGATAAAAATATGAGCTCAACCATAAGCAGATGGCTAACCTCAAAGAACCTTTCTTCAGCAGGGGCTGCTAACATAGAAGGGTTCCACAGAACACATCCCAACATTAACTGAAACTGAGACCAAGGTTCAGATACCAAAGACATACTTGTAGAAGGATGCTGGGTTATAATCATCCATGTCTCATTCTAATCCTTATCAGGATAAATAGAAAACAGTAGGCTTACATGGAGCTAAGAAAGATCTTCCTCTTTAATTCACATAGACAATGTGAAACCATGACTCTCTCTTTCACTGTAATTCATTTTTAGACCTATTATTTTACAGCTTTTTAAATTTATATTTATTTATTTATTTGAGATAGGGTCTCACTCTGTCCCCTAGGCTGGAGTGTAGTGGTACAATCACAGCTCATTGCAGCCTTGATCTCATGGGCTCAGGTAATCCTCCTACCTCAGACACCCAGGTAGCTGGGACTATAGGCAAACACCATCATACCTGGCTAATTTTTTGTATTTTTTGTGGAGACAGGGTTTCACCATGTTTCCCAGGCTGGTCTTGAACTCCTGGGCTCAAGCGATCGGCCTGCCTCAGCCTCCCAAAGTGTTGGGATTATAGGCATGAGCCACCGCACCCAGCCCATAGCCCTAATTTCTAATTTTATTTTTGCCAAACAAATTTATGCATTTGAAACCATAATAATGTAACAATATTCTCAGTATAAATCATTTGGAACCCTATTTCCCTTCCCTCTGTTTTCCTTAGCAATGTGTCTTTTAACTCCAATGACATACATGCATGCAGAATCTGAATCAACAATATACAGTTCAAAGAAAAAAGTGAGGGAAAAACTGAAGAGAAAACTTTAAGTACAACACTCTTTTAGGCAACAAATACTTGCTGTGTGTTAGTGCTGTGTGTCAGACACTACCTAAGCACAGAGGATACAGCAATAAATAAAACCATCCCTATCCTCAAGGAGCTTACACTCCGGGGGAGAACAGATATTCAAGTAACATAAATGAGTGAGTGAGCCCAGGCCATAGTTACAAATACTGCAGCAAATTCAGTAGAAGGCTGTGCTAACAAGACTTCCAGTCACCACTACCCTGACACTGTTTACAGTCCAGCTTTATAACCTCATTTGAATTTTGTGACATTACCCTCAGAATAAGAAATCTTTCAGAAAAGTAACACAGCATGGGTACATTTTCTAAAACCATGCTGGACAATTTTTTAGCACTCAAAAGGCCAAATACAATGAATCCCACTTAAGTTCATCTTCCGTCCTCGGAGGCAACAGAAAGAAATCAACAGATATATCAACACTTACCATGTAATAAAATCTTTTCGCAAGAGTATGTATAAATATTATTTTGGCTACAGTTGCAGTTCCATACAGACAAACGGAGACATAGAAGTGGTTATACCATGAGAGAGACTGTCCAATAAGAGAGATGAACACTGCTATGATGAGAACAGTAACAAGGCTAGTGAACCAGCTAATCAGAGTGATGCCAAGTCCACACAAGAAGTCCTTCTTGTAGTTACCAGCTAATGAAGAGAAAACAAAAAGGTGAAATCACCATCTTCATCAAATCAATTATATAACCAGTCAGTAGACCTAAATGGGCAAACATTAAAACAAAAAACTCCCCACTGTACTTGAAAAGTATGAAAATGTCCTAGTGTTGAGGTTGGCTAAACACAAGAACAAGGGAGGTATCAAATAATAATATTCAGGTAACATTTATTAAGAGTCTCTAGATACTAAACACTCAAAAAGATAAATCTTCTAGGAATAGTTCAGGTACATTCCTTATGAAGGAAGAGGGTAGTCTTAATCTTCTTCACTTTTGGTATGCTTTGTGTATCAAAATATTAGAAAGAATGGAAGGCAAAGTTCCATACAAAATGTTGTTAAAAAAAGGTAACATAAGAAGATAAGGAGTGTGGGGAAAATAAGTGGTGATAAAGAATTACTTAAATTGCTGCTAAATATTTTATCTCGTAATAGCACACAGCAACTTAGACTCTGAAACATTTCAAGCAGAAATATTTCAAATAAAAGAAACAATTTAACCACAAGCAGTTCACTCATACTTCAGGACACTGGTCCATACTAGCTATTAGTATGTAGTGCAGACTTTTTAACGGGACTTTTCATTAGAAGCCAATCTGTACAAACCATTTTTCAATAGCTTCTATGTGATACTTTTATGGAGTGCCTAAATACATAAAAATTGACTGCTTCACCAAGACTAAAAGTAAAATAAGCACATTAATTTAATATTTAAAAATTTCTTACAATATAAAACAAATATTGTCTTGAAGATTTTTAGCTTTCTGGGAAGATATAAACAAACTGAAAAACTTCAATAAAATTCTACAGCAATGCCAGTATTTGTGGTTTTAGAGGAAAATACTTACTCTTATGTTTGGGCTGCAACAATTTTTTGCCCAGGTACAAAATAACACCCATTACCACCATGTAGTTTATGATTGAGCCAATACGAGAGGGGTAGGCAATGACAAACAGGCCCAGCACATCAAAGAAGACCATGTTTCCATGTCGATACTTAGAAGCAGCAGCCAGCATATCAGATGTAGCTAGATGCTTAAGAACTGCTAAAATGTTGTCACCTATTAGTAAAAAAAAAAAGAAAAAAGATTAAAAGGCTGAATAAACTATTTGTGATTTACACGTACAACTATGTGAGGCAGAAATAAACCATGTACTGTTTGAATGAAGAAATGGTTAGGAAGAATGTGAACAGAAATCGCTTTCTACCATCCTACTGCTCTCCCTCACTTTTCTTACTAAATTTCTCAAATAAGGTCCATCCCCCGCCCTTCTCCATTTCCTCTCCACTCAGATGCTCAGCCAATTGGCCTGTATCTTTTCCCTTCTATTAGAACTATTCTCTATGATCAATTGTACCTTGTTCACAAATCCAATGGCTGTTTCTTGGTACCCATTCATTTAATAATATATATTAACTGTACTAGACACTCTTTAAATATCAGAAATTCAGTGGTGAACCAAGAGACAAACGCCTTTCACGAAGCTCACAAATATGAACAAGCTGTTACACATGTGTTAAAAATCAAGGAGGAGAGCTAGTAGAGTTCCATATGAAAACATCATGGGAGACTAACAGAGCTACATTCTTACTGCTCAGCAATCCTCCCAACCCTGGGCCAACTCCTTTTTCACTTCCTCACAATGAATATTCCTGACCTTAATTGCTACACTATCTCATCTCTCCAACTCCAAAGCCCTAGCTCATTCACATTGCATACTGCTTCTCTAACACACAGGCCACAAGTTTATATATCAACCCTAAGATTCCATCTTAGTGTATATCAGAAGTCTAAATTAGAATACCAACCTGCTCTCTGAATGGAATCTGTTAGAATTCTGTCCGCTGTATCATACTTGGTATGATAAATGTATCCATTCTCAATAAAAGCTAAGTCTATTCCTAAGACACAGAAAAAAAAAGTCATTTTGCTTTAAAGACCAACCTTGCTTTTGGCCTATTTGTTTAATAAATTCCTAAAAGACAAAATGTCAAAGCAGTGGCACGACCACTTTGTCACATTTACAAATGAATGATATAAATTCTCTTCCAAATTCTTACACAGTCTATAGCTTTGGTACATAATTCGATATATAATGATTGAAGAAGTATATTACTCCATAGGTAGGCATTACAAGTCACACAGTAAGGATAGGAATATTGAGTTTGAGAGGTCATCAAAATTTTGCCACCTACATTCTTGCCAGGCCAGAGCCAAATTTTAACTTCAAATTAGTTGTATATACAAGTTGCCAAGGAAGTTGGCAAAGCAAGACAACAATGAAAGACCCCTGAAGGATCTATTACCATCTTTTGGGAATGAAGCGCTAAACAGTTCACCCTTGTTCTGTCACACTATAGGGAAAGATGACATATTCTAGAGGAGGCAAGCATTTAAATTAGTATGGAGTTTAAAAAAAGGAAACAAACTCTGTGAATTTGCTCTCAGAAAATGCTGTTTACTCACAAACTTTCAAGATGTAAAACTCACTTCTGATAAATGAATGTTGCACAGTAGGCCATAACCATTGACAATATACCTGGAATGTTCCCAAAATCCCTGTAGATACGAAAGTCAGTATCTGAAGGAATGATTCCACTCTGAAAAACCTCCTGAGCCACCACAGAAGCAAAAGGGTGTTTAGCTGCTGAAACATAAGCTTGAACCAACCAAGGATTTTCAGGACCTAAAATGAAAGGTGACAACACAATAGAAGTATTCAGGCTTTTTTTTTTTTTTTTTTAACATACTGATGTTTTTCAACACATAGAAAACAGTTAAAGTGGTGGTTTTGGGAGATGGGTCCAACATGTACCTTTTCATCCCTTTTTCTGTGGTTTCCAATGTTTCTCTGATATATGTGTCTGACTTTTAGAATAAAAACCTCTTGTGAAAATAAAATTAAAGCATAAAATAATAGCAATACAAAAGTCTGTCTGAAAATGAAAGATCATTCATAAGTCTATCATCCTAAAATGCCTATTATCCATTTTACATCTTTAATTTTCTTACTAATGTAGGATTGTGTGTATATAGCTATACTCAATGAAGATATATATACTTTGTACATTTTTTTTTCACTTAAGATTATATTAAATGCATTTTCCTATGTTGCTAGATACAAATTGGGTATACCTTATCTGAAATGCTTGGAATCAGAAGTATTTTGGATTTCTGACTTTTTTGGATTTTGGAATATCTGCATTATACTAGTAAGCATCCCTAATCCTAAAATCCAAAATCAGAAATGCTCCAATGAACATTTTTGAGCATCATGTCAATGCGCAAGTTTTGAATTGTAGAGCATTATGGATTTCAAATTTTCAGATTAGGGATGCTCAATCTGTATTACAATGATCATTTTGATAACTGCTTAACATTTCACTGAATATGCCATAAAGTTCTACTTTTTATAATTTATCATTATTAATAATTTACCATCTGTATCTCACACATCTACAGCTTTTTTTAAATGGGAGTTTTTCCTGTAGGATAGTGGGATAAATTGTTTTATAATTTATAAAATTATATAATTATATGTTTAATTATTCACTCTTCCCTCACTAAAAAAGGATTATACATTCCTGCTCTTGCCACATATTCTGTAATGCCTGCCTGGGGAATGAGTACACACACTTCTGCACCTATTAACTGCAGGCGTGGCTACATGACTTGCTCCAGCCAACTGATGGTGAGGAGGAATGATATGACCCTCAACTGGGCAGACTTTTCAAAGGCATTAACATTATTCATACTTATCCTTAACTTTGATTTGTGAGATCAATACATCCCTCATAGGGGCTTCTCCTTCAGCCTGGATCCCAGAATGAGTAAGACACACGGAACATAATAACCGTGGACTATAACGGCAGTTATTCAGAAACCTAAATGCAACACGAGCGAGAAATTTGCCTTTGCTGTTATAAACCACCAAGACTTTGGGGTTGTAACCACAAAACTTAGCAACGTATTTACTGAGGTAAACAGACCAAGTAATTGAATGTCAGGGAATCTAAGAATATTGTTTTAGTAACTTCACCGATTACAAAATTGCTTTCCTACATTTTAAAAAATGACCAAGGCTGGGTGCAGTGGCTCACACATGTAATCCCAGCACGTTAGGAGGCCGAGGTAGGCAGAGCACCTGAGGCCAGGCATTTGAGACCAGCCTGGCCACATGGCAAAACCCCGCCTCTACTAAAAACATAAAAATAAGCCAGGCATGGTGGCGCATGCCTGTAATCCCAGCTGCTCAGGAGGACGAGGCAGAAGAATTGCTTAAACCTGGGAGGTGAAGGCTGCAATGAGCCAAGATTATGCCACTGCACTCCAAGCCTGGGTGACACAGCGAGACTCCATCTCAAAAATTAAAAATTAAAAATTAAAAATGACCCAAAAAAGCAGAGGGACACTACAGAAATAGACACACAGGTAATCCAGATACTGGAGTTATCAGACACAGATTTTAAAATAATTATGATTAATACGTTTTAAAAAACACACATATCAATAATTTCACCAGACAAGTATAATCTATTTAAAAGAGTCCTACAAATGGAAATCCTAGAACTAAAAAACATAGCTGATGTTGAGAATTTTAATAAACGGGCTTAACACGAAGTTTAATACAGCAGAAGAAAGGATTAAAATTAAAGCATAAAAAGAAGAAAAGGTTGGAAAATACACAAATGTGAGTAACTGGAGTCCCAAAAGAACAGAAGATAGAATAGAGAAGGTAAATGTTTAAAGACTTAATGGCCAAGAATCTCCCAAAACTGACAGAATTCAAGCCATGAATTTAAAACGGTCTACAAACTCCAAACAAGATAAATATAAAGAAAAACTATATCTAGCACCATTTGCCTTTGAATACTATTCCTCACGAAAAGAAACCAAGTCTCCTTAGAGAAATGGCTGATTCCAGGTCTGGGACTAGTGAAGTACAAGGTAAGTTGAAACACCTGTGCCAGAAAGTAAGAAAGTACTCTAAGAGACATGTCAAAGGGGCTCAGGCACTGGTTCAAAATAGAGACCACTGGCCTAAACTGGGACAATTCATGCAACAAAATAAATAATAGTAACAGAAAATATATTATACAGAGTAAAGTTAAAATACATAAAGTACTGAAATAACAAACCAAAAAAAGGAAAATGGAAAGCCTTCCTTCTTGCAGAATTCCAACTATGACCTACAGGAAGAATGATGAAGCCAGAAACTCAGTGTTAGCATTGGGTAAACACTGTAATAAAAATGCTTGGGGACAAGAGTCATCAAAGATTGCTAAAACTAGGATCAAAGTTTTATGACAAACAGGATATTTGCCTAAAGTATCTACCACTAAGGGGAAATCAGTAACTTATACAAAGAAAGAAACAGTAGAAAAATCTGGCAAATAAATACCTTAATCAAATGATGAAAATGTAGTATCATTAATAATGAGACAGATACTACATGCATCCTGATGTGATGCACTGAGAAGGACACAAATACAAAAGGAAAAAGAAATGTGATGATGGGAAAATACATAGATTATGAGACCTTATCATATTAAAATACTATTATTAAAATATTATTACTATTTGATATTAATAAATTTATACTAAAAAATATGACGAAAACCATACTGAAAAACAGGTAAAGCCCAACTATCATTAATTATCTTAAAAATTAGGATAATAGTTCCTCTTAGATAGGAGGAAGCTGTATTTGAGAAGAGAGGTAAAAAAAAATGCCTAGGCTGGCAAGGCAATCCACCCTCTTCCATGAGGCAGGGTTAAAAAGATTTTCACCTTACAATAATTAAGTTTTCAACTTTTTTTGAAATGTGTTAAACAATGATTACGGGTTTTTTTTTTTTTCCTTTTTTTTTTTTTTTTTTTGAGACGGAGTCTCGCTCTGTTGCCCAGACTGGAGTGCAGTGGTGCCATCTCGGCTCACTGCAAGCTCTGCCTCCCGGGTTCACGCCATTCTCCTGCCTCAGCCTCCCCAATAGCTGGAACTACAGGCGCCCACCGCCATGCCCGGCTAATTTTTTCTATGTTTTAGTAGAGACGGGGTTTCACTATGTTAGCCAGGATGGTCTCGATCGATTATGATTTATTTAATAACACATGATAATTAAATGCTATATTTGATCCTGGCCAGGCACCCGGATTTTTTTTTAAATGGCTAAGACATTAATGGAACAACTGGAAAAATCTGAATATGCATTATTATAGTTTTATATTAATATTTCTTGAGTGTGATCTATGTTCTGTTACAGAAGAGCATGTCCCTGTTTCTTTATCTGAGACGATCATCCTGAGATTATCAATTGACATAATTTTTCTCCTTTATTCTGATAATGTAGTGAATTACACAGATCGATTTTCAAATATTACACCATCTTGTTGATCAACTTGGTTGGAAAGCATTATCTTTTGTATATTATATATATTTCTGGATTCAGTTTGCTAATACTTAATTTAGGAGTTTTGCATCTAAATTTGGTATTACCTACCCAAAATATCTACCAAAGCTGAACATATGCACACCTTATGACTCAGCAATTCCACTCAGAAATGTGCACACACAAACATGTGTACCAAAAGACATTTACAAGAATGTTCACAGCAGCACCATTCATAACAAAACCCTGGAAACAACATAACAGCACCAACAGAATGAATCAATTGTTGTAGAATTGACTAGCGTTCAGCAAGAAAAAAGAATGAACTACAGATGAGGAACTGAAGCTTGGAGTGGTCACATGACCTCTCCAAGGTTCCACGTGTAGAATGTGCTAGAGCTACAGTTTTGAGTTTTGACCTTAGATCATCTAACTACAGAGCCTATGATCTTTTTTTCTTTCTTTTTTTTTTTTTGTGACGGAGTCTTGCTCTGTCGCCCAGGCTAGAGCACAGTAGCTTCATCTCAGCTCACTGCAAGCTCCACCTCCTAGGTTCACACAATTCTCCTGCCTCAGCCTCCCAAGTAGCTGGGACTACAGGCGTCCACCACCATGCCCGGGTAATTTTTTGTATTTTTAGTAGAGATGGGGTTCCACCATGTTAGCCAGGATGGTCTTGATCTCCTGATCTCGTGATCCACCCGCCTTGGCCTCCCAAAGTGCTGGGATTACAGGCATGAGCCACCGTGCCCGGACTTTTATTATTATTATTATTTTTTTTTTTTGAGATAGTCTCTTGCTCCATCATCCAGGCTAGAGTGCAATGGCTGATCTCGGCTCACTGTAACCTCTGCCTCCTGGATTCAAGTGATTCTCCTGCCTCAGCCTCCCAAGTAGCTGGGATTCCAAGTGCCTGCTACCATGCGGCTAATTTTTGTACTTTTAGTAGAGACAGGGTTTCACTATCCTGGCCAGGCTGGTCTCGAACTCCTGACCTCAGGTGTTCCGCCCACCTTGGCCTCCCAAGGTGCTGGGATTTCAGGCATGAGCCACCACGCCCAGCCAGAGCCTATGCTATCAACCAGTACCCTACCCTACCTCCAGGCAAAACCTTTTAGTTATCTTATAAAGTAAGGTGGCAGGCAGATATAGAAACATTTTCAATTTACATTCTTTCTCCTGCCGTCATCTAAATCCAACGATAATTCCATTTTCTTGTGTGTTCACATCTTAAGAATGAGCCCCATCTTTCTTAATGCAATGACTATGGGCATGTGTAATGTTCAGAGGAGGTAGGCCTCCGTGCCAAGAATAGTAAGTCAAAGTTCTCTAGAAGTCCAGGGAAAATGGACCCAGCTTAGCAGACCCACAGCATCCTTCCACTGCTTTATTTCCTTCCATCTCTAGTTGGTGGCATCAATGCACAAAAGAAAAAAAAAAAGGAACTAATAAAAGAGACTGAGAAAGAGTGGTAAATATTATTATGGAAGCCAAGTAGCATGAGGCCTGAAAACTGACTGAATTCGCCAATGTAATCTTTACAAGAACAGCTGTGGTGAAGTGGGGAGGCTAAAGCTGACTAGAACTGGTTCAAGAATATATCACATGGTGGATCTATCAATTTCGGCAGATCTCGGTCTATCAAGGTGGATCACTTAAGCCCAGGAGTTGGAGAACTGTGAGCCATGATTGTATCACTGCATTCCAGCCTGGGTGACAAAGCAAGATCCTATCTTAAAAAAAAAAAAAAAAAAAAAAAGCAGTTATTCAAGACTATGACTACGGATCATTCTTTTGAGGAATTCTGCAGTAGAGGGTCAGAGAAATAAGACAAGCTAGCAGGTGGTGATAAAAGTGGTTTTCTTTAAAATGGAAGAAAAGGTATGTTTGCATGCAAATACAAATGATCCTATAGAGAGAAAAATTAATGATAGAAGACAGAAAAAAATCATCACCACCAGTCTCCTACTCATACACTAACGGTATTTCCAATTTTCTACTCTTAAAGAAAAGCCAAGGCTGGACATAATGCCTCATGCCTGTAATCCCAGCACTTTGGGAGGCCAAGGAAGGAAGACTGCTTAAGTCCAGAAGTCTGAGACCAGCCTGGGCAACACAGTGAGACCCTGTCTCTAAAAAAACTAAAAAACTGGCTGGGCATGGTGGCACATGCCTGTCATCCTAGCTACTGAGATGGAGGCTGAGGCAGATGGATCACTTGAGCCCAGGAGCTGAAAACCAGTGAGCCATGATTGCTCCACTACATTCCAGCCCGGGCAACAAAGCAAGATCCTATCTCAAAAAAAAAAAAGAAAAGAAAAGAAAACCCAAGATGACTTAGATCTACGTGTATACGTCAACTATTTCTGCAGGTTAAATTCCCAGAAACGGGTCTGCTGAAGAGCCTGCACATTTAAAAAATACATGTTGCCAAAATGCACCAATCTACATTCCCACTAGCTGTGTATGAAAATGACTCTTCATACTCATCAGCACTGGGCATTATTTTACTTACTTTTTGCTGATCTAATATTTTAAAAACCCTTACTGTTATATGTATTTGCATTTATTCTCAAATAAAACAACTGTTTCATTTGGCAGTTTCTTAAAAAGCTATACATAAATTTACTATACATCCCAGGAATTCCATTCCTAGGTAACTAAAAGAAATGAAAATATATGTTTACACAAAGACTTACACATGAATGTTTACTCCAGCATTATCGTAAAAGTCTAAAAGTGGAAACAATCCAAATATCCATCGATGGATGAATGGATAAACAAAAAGTAATACATCCATACAATGGGTTAGTCAGCCACTAAAAAAAATGAAGTACTGATACATGTGACAATATGGATGAAGCTTGTGAAAGCTGTCAAAATCAAAACAGAGTCACTTGTGTTAAAAACTCCGATAACGGAGCCAGGGAAGGCCATGAAGCGAGGGTTCTCATGCACAAATGCCTGATAACAAGAATTATCACAAAAGACTCTTCAAAAACCACAACCTTGCACAAAGGTCACTGCAACCTCATATCAAAAAAAAAACTTCAGCAAGGACATCAGCCCAGCAACTGCCTGTCCAATTTCAGACTGGTGCCACCCTTGTTATTGATCCTTGTAGCCAAGGATAATTATCTCAAAAAAATTATGTAATCCTCTTTATTTTTCCTATAAAAATGTTTGTGTTCCTTTACTGCCCTAGTTTACTATGGCATATAGTTTCTCATAGTTTACTATGGCACATGTATTCCTACTGCAATACCCATTACTACATAAATACCATCTTCTTTGAGAGTCTCCCTCTGTCTGTTACTTAGATTAACAATCTGAAATATATTACACTAAGTAAAAAAACCCAGACACAAACAACCATGCATTCTATGATTACATTTATATGAAATGTCTACAACAGGCAATTCTATAGAGACACAAAGTAGATAGGTAGTTGCCTAGGAATGAAGGAAAATGGGAGTGACTGCTAATGAGTGTCCTATTTGGGATGATAAAAACATTCTAAAATTGTGATGATGATGGCACAACTGAGAACTATATATCTCAATAAAGCTGTAACTTTAAAAAAAAAAATTCACTCTAAAGAAGGCTACAGGCTGGGCGTGGTGGCTCACACCTGTAATCCCAGCACTTTGGGAAACCGAGTGGGCAGATCACCTGAGCTCAGGAGTTCTAGACCAGCCTGGCCAACACAGTGAAACCCCGTCTCTACCAAAAATACAAAAATTAGCCAGGCATGGTGTCACACACCTGTAATTCCAGCTACATGGCAGGCTGTGGCAGGAGAATCGCTTGAACCCAGGAGGCCCAGAGTGCAGTGAGCCGAGATCACGTCACTGCACTCCAGTCTGGGCGACAGAGCAAGACTCCGTCTCAAAGAGAAAAGGCGGCTATAAAGTAGCAGATAGAATACCATTCTATTTTTGCAAGAAATATATATACACATATATACATGTATATTAATGTTTGCACTCAGAAAAAATTCCAGAAGAGTACAGACTAAACTATAACACTAGTTTGCTCTGGATGGTAGAATTATAGGGGCATGAATATTTTCCCAAGAGGAAAAAAGATTCTGTGACCCTTTTGCAATCAAGCCTCTCTCACTTATGAAATGAGGTCACTGGTCTGATAAATCAAGTCATTCTTTCTGGCCCTTCTTAAAAATTAGGTAGTAATGATTATTCTAGTCACTAAAAACTCCCCAAATGAATGTCGCTCTCAGAAGTGACAATGGAGTTCTAGCGCACAAACTGTTTTAACCAAAAAGTTTCCAGGGCAGGACAAATACTATCACAAAGAAAAAGAAGTACGGTTTAAAAAGCTGAGGACAACACAATCTGGCATATACTCTCAATCACAACTCCAAACCCAGGAGGGCCTTTATCCTCTTTTAGTCAAACATGAAAATAACACTAACTAGCTTTTTGAAACCCTGCCCACAAGAAAGGTAGTCTTCTGTAGGCAGTGGCATTAAAAGTGAGAGAGATGCTGGGAAAGGTATTAGAATGTCAGAAAGCACCCAGAAAGCTTTCAGGTATGCAGTTTAGCCATAGTAATGAGCTCTAAAACGTAGAGGGGGAAAAAAAAATCATGTAAAAATTCAGAGTAAGGAGGGAAATAATCTCTTCCAATCTTTTGTAGGACACCCCCCCCAAAAAATTAATTTTGAAACATGAGGATTTCAGAACAAGTAAAACATTTAAATTTTATGTTTATACTAACCAGTCATAAATCTGTTTTTTACTTTATTATTAAAGTGATCATATACATTTCAAAAATTTAAATACATAAAATTATAAAAAGTAATGCATTAATGATAATCAATTCTGGTCTTAAATTCATGAAGCAACAGAGAATTTAAACTGCTGTTTTACCTTTAACCTATTCCAACATTATATGAAATGTCGTAGACATTTCATATAAACGTAATCACACAATACATGGTTGTTTGTGTCTGGGTTTTTTTACTTAGTGTAATGTACTTCAGATTGTTAATCTAAATGGAATACAGTTCTACCAGCAACTGCTCACCATCTAGCTAGGATCATTATTAACAGTTTGTTTACACCCTTTCAGATAACGTAATTATTTTTAGAATTTATGCAGCTGCAGAATTTTTGTCTAAAACCATATACATTTAATAAAAAAAGTAAGGACTCTGGGCCGCCCAGGCCTACCAAAAATGAGTACTTAATAAATGTAAATAAGTAATGTTAGTCAGTCTGGACCTGAATAGCCCTTGGTGTGTTTTAACGTCTCCGGACTACACATATGTAAAATATGTTAACATATGTGCATAAAATACTTATGCATTAATATATATGTACATAGAAAAAAATCTAGGAAGGGTACAGATTAAACCACAAGGCTGTTTTTTCTCTGGATAAGGGGAGTGTAGGGCAAGGTGCTGTGCTAATAAATTAAAAGCATGGAGATGAAGGCACTTAACACATAGTGTACTTCAACATGGAAAATATACAGACACACTCCTGCTTACATGGAGCCCTGACATTTTTCACAAGAGGAAAGAAAGACTGAGTGTCCTCTCTGCTTACAGAATTTTCTTTTGCTGCTTTTTGATCTGGTGGTTGTAACATGTATGTGTTCCTCCTATCCAGACTGACATCCAAGAAATAGAAAGAGGCTGGGTGTGGTGGCTCATGCCTGTAATCCCAGCACTTTTGGGAGACTGAAGCAGGAAGACTGCTTGAGCTCAGGAGTTTGAGACCAGCCTGGGCAACATGGCCAAACCCCATCTCTACAAAAACAGGAAATTAGCCGGGCACGGTGGTATATGCCTGTATCCTAGCTACTCCAGAAGCTGAGCTGGGAGGATGTCTTGAGCCCTCAAGGCGGAGGTTGCAGTGAGCTGAGATTATACCACTGCACTCCAGCCTGGGCGACAGTGAGACCCTGCTTCAAAAAAAAAAAAAAAATATATATATATATATATATCTCGATAATGTATCTACTTACTTTTGTAGATATGAGATCGCAGCTTCTTCTCATTAGAGAGTAAGAACAAAGCAGAAAGATTTGAGAACTGAAAAGTGAACCTTGCTGCTTCTAACATTATGACCTTGAGAAACTCAAATGCTTAGCTAAAGTAAAATATACAAACATTTTGAAAGATAAAAGTTTAAAATAAGTTTGATGGAGACTATTAAAATACAGTATTGTTTAGGTATGAAGACATACTTAGCATAGTTTCATAATTTAAATAAAGTCAGGTCTTAAAAGGGTGCTACAAAACAAGTTCCCACATCATCTCACTTCCCCTAGCCCATCTCAGCACACAACACACTCTTCAATACTAAAACATCTAGGAAATGCTACATCTCTGGATAAAATGCATTACTCAAATTTCTAACAGGGCAGGGAAACGGAATGGAACTTCCAACGTCAAATTTTAGTATGCCCTGTCTAAACAAATCCATGAGCTCTGAATTTTGTTAATAAAGACAATTAAAACCCATTTATGCCTGAGGTTGCAATTTTTTAAATTTTTGCATGTATGAAAAATCAGACCTTGGCAATGAGGCTTGAGCAGTAGGATATAAATATCTCCCACATGCTTAGCGTTCCAATAATGAAACACTAGGCACAAATGGGCTATGTGATAACCTTAGAAAAGTTTAATCATAAAACTAAAGCTATTTCTCTGGGCCAGACATGATGGTTCACGCTTGTAATCCCAGCACTTTGGGAGGCCAAGGCAGGAGGACCACTTGGGCCCAGGAATTTGAGACCAGCCTGGGAAACATAATGGGAGCCTGTCTCTACAAAAAAATTTTTAAATCAGCCAGGCGTGATGGCAAGCACGTGTAGTCCCAGCAACTCAGGAAGCTGAGACAGGAGAAAACTTGAACCCGGGAGGTCAAGCCTGCATGATGGCACCAGTACACTCGAGCCTGGGTGACAGAGCGTGGCTCTGTCTCTAAAAAAATAAAATAAAATAAAAATTATTCTGGCTGATTAAATATACTAATTTTTTTTAACATTCCATTAAATCAATGATACATTTAAACCTATTAAACTACGGGTAAATTTTCTCATTTTAACTCATGAAATGATTGACACTTAAAATTATTTATATCATAACCACTCATAATGGCTAAAAGTTCACTACCTATATAACAATCCAGTTAGAGATTAAGAACAAAGTCTCCGGACCTGGACTGTCTAGGTTCAAATCACACTCTGCCATTAAACAACTGTGAAACCTTAGGCAAGTTATAATCTCTCTGGACTCAGTTTCATCTCTAAAATGGAAGTAACAGTACTTATCTCACATGTTGTTTGGAGGATTCAAGGACTTAATATATATGAAATGGTTTGAACGCCTGGCATATAATAAGCACTATACAAGTGTCAGATGCTATATTATTTTGTTCAAAATTTTTAACAAAGACAAGCTAACACCACCTCATGCTTTAAAAAGAATGCTTATTCAAGATACCGTTTACTGAAGAGATTACTTATAATCAAAAACTTTCTACTTTCATAAAAACTAGAATTGCATTAAAATATAAAACGCACAGTCTCACATACCTGTTTGGAATACAAGTTCTTTCCCTCCTACACCTGCTGCCTCCAGGTTAATGAATGCGCGAATCAAGCTAGCCCAGGGGTGCTGAGTAATGAAACCATGACTGGCCTTAATGAGAAGGAAAGAAAACAAATATTTGTTAAACAATCTTAAATTATCAGTCTTGATTTTGCTTAAGCATAGAGAGACTATTTTGATGAGGTAAGGAATATGAAAACAAAATAATTGCTCTTCAAAGGCAGTATCCAAAGACATCTTCTGCTTCTTTTCTTATGCATAAGGGCCATGCACATCAGGGTTCAGAAAGTCACCCATCACAGAAGGCAGCCTGTTTACCATTAACGGTGCCAAACAACATCCCTGGTAAGTACAAGGCTATGCAAAAGAAAAGGCACAGAGGGCCAGACACGGTGGCTCACGCCTATAATCCCAAAACTTTGGGAGGCCAAGGAGGGAAAATCGCCCAAGCTCAGGAGTTCGAGACCAGCCTGGGCAACGTAGTGAGACCCCCTCTTTTTTTGTTTTTTTGTTTGTTCGTTTTTGAGATGGAGCCTGTGGCCCAGGCTGGAGCACAATAGTGCGATCTCAGATCACTGCAACCTCCACCTCTCCCAGGTTCAAACGATTCTCCTGCCTCAACCTCCAGAATAGCGGGGATTACAGGCACCCACCACCATGCCTGGCTAATTTTTGTAATTTTAGTAGAGACGAGGTTTCACCATGTTGGCCAGGCTGGTCCCAAACTCCTGACCTCGTGATCTGTCTGCCTCGGCCCCCCAAAGTGCTGGGATTATAGGCATGAGCCAGCGTGCCTGGACCCCATCTCTTTTTAAAAAGAAAGAAAAAAAAAGAACAGGAGAAGAGACGATCCATATGGCTGGGCATTTATTTGTGCCTGTCTCAAAATATCTCTGAAACTTCAATGTCAAAGAAAACCTGAGGAGAGTAATTATGCCACCAAGAGCCCTTCTGTCAATTAAATCCTGCCACAATAATCTGCTGAGTGGAGTTTTCCAAATAGTAAACATCTCTACATACGTGGTTGTGAATTTTTTAAAGTACTGCTCATATAGTATTTTTCTGCATATCATTTTATACTACCCACAGGAGTCATAAAAAATGCATTTATGTGTTAGCTATTATTATTAATCTCATCCTTATTCAAGCCTAATATTTAAAACAGTAAAATCTCACTTGCAAGACATTTTCCTCAGCACCATTAAAGAGAAATATGACAGCATGATGCAAGGCTTCTGAAGATGTTGACAAGACGCGAAGGACTTCCAGCATCACTGAGCAGCTAACTGCATCATCACTGGCACCTTCAAATCAGAAAAACAAATTTGCTGCTCAGATTTTAAAATGTTTACAGAATGACCCATTAGGACTAGGAATGGAGCTTTCTCCCCCAGAGAAGCATCACAATAGCTGCATGACCAGAAGCATAGCTCTGTCATCATCAGGACAATTATACCCACCAGCAGTAAGTTCCATGAAGGGATCTTTGTCTGGTTTGCTCACTAACTTACTCTCAACACCTACAACCATGCCTGACCCACCAGAGTCACTCAATTAGTGTCTGCTAAATAAAGCAACCTGAGGGGACCTAAAGTCATACTGGAAACTAGTATTCTCAGCAAACCAAGGAAATCTGTTCTATTCTTTACCCGTATTCCATAATCTCTGTAATAGTCTCACTTCTGGTGCTCACAGCTTCCTGCATCATCTCCCACTGCAACCACTCCTTTCTTGCTTGTTTTCCTGACAAAATCATAAAAGCTGCACAGAGAGGTCACTGTGGACGGTGTAACATTCCTTTAAGGTTTCTCCAAGGGGATTATGTGATGGAAAAGTAAAAAGAAGATACCTAATCTAGTAAGACACAGGAAAGGAGACTAATGACCTAAGTAGTATCCTAGGTCCCAGAACACACACTCAGTTCAATCTCTGAACCTTTTCTTGATTCATAAACTTTACGTTAATCAAAAGTAACTACAAAGATGACTTAACTGTCTTGCTTTTTTAAAGCACTGTAAGAGACAGTTAAAGGAAGTCATTGGATATTTGATGATACCAAGGAATTACTGTTAGGGTTTTTTTTAGGTGAGGCAATTGGTGGTATCAAAAAGGGCCCTTATCTTCCAGCAATACACAGTGAAATACTTTTAGAGAGGAACTGATATAGCTAAGATCTGCTTCAAAATAATCAAGAAGTTGGGAGGGTAGTGGTAGGAAAGAAACAAGATCAGACTGCTGAAGCTGGGAGATACGTACACTGGAGTTCATTAAACAATTCTGCTTTTGAATATATTTGAAACTTTCCATAACAAAAAACTTAAAAGAGTAATCAAAGTAAATAAGCGCTAACGTAACTCAGGCAGTAACATTTCTGGGTTTACACATTTGAAGCAGGGTGCCAAAGAGTTTGGCGTGGATTTGAGAGCAGGAAAGACTTGGAAGTAAATTTGAGCTCTGTCACTTTTCTCCACCATCTCCTGGTTTAAAGAGCAAGCTAATGATACCTACCTCACAGGTTTGTTGTAAGAGTCACACAAGATAATGCTCTGTGCCTAGCACCTGGTAGGCATTCAATGTTCATTTTTCCTACTCTTTGCAAATCTGAGGAAGGCTCTGTAGCTAGCTAAAATTAAAATGCTTGTTTGGGATCTATTAAATTCCAGACCCCATTCCTACTTAAGAAGAAACTACCTATTAACCATACTTGTCTTGGTGGTAATTACTGGTTTGTATTTCAATCAAAGTGAAATAAAGTAATAATCATTTAATTACTAATAGAAAATGTTGCTATTGGCAAAAAGTGTCACCTTTCAAAAACCTAATGAAATAAACTCTTTTTGTAAATTTGACACTGTGAGTTACTTTAAAAATAGAAAGCAAACAATAAAATGTTTCTTTATTCAAAAAGAGAGAACAGGAAATTAAAAGGTATCTATACAGGGTTGATTAAAAAGTTAAATTGTCCATTCAGCTTCCCTTATTTTAATGGTTCTGGTGTGTTAGAATAGAACTACAGAAGGGTCAAATATCTTTAAGAAAGGGAAGGAAAGTTAAGAGGACAGTATCTATAAGGGCTAGGTGGTTAACTGACATCCCTTTCCATTTAGAATTAACCTAGAAATTGAAGCCACCCCCAAAATAACTCAACGCCTCTTCTACCAACGACCTGGAACCACACAGCAAACTCAAGAAGATAATTAAGGCTTTTCTGTGGATAACATTACTCCTAACTGGTATCAATTCCTGAGTCCTATATACACAGATGAGAACTTAAAAAGAAAAAAGAAGTGCTTCAATTAGGCCATCCACTAAAAGGATTTAGGTGATAGTCTATTTCAGGGGTGTCCAATCTTTTGGCTTCCATGGGCCACATTAAGGGAAGAATTGTCTTGGGCCACATATGAAATACACTAACAATCTGATGAGTTAAAAAATAAAATAAAATAAAAATTGCAAAAAAATCTCATGTTTTGAGAAACTTTATGAATTTGTATTGGGCCACATTCAAAGCTACCGAGGAATGCAGGTTGGAAAAGCCTGGTCTATTTGATGAATGTGTGAAACACTATTTTTAACAATTTATTATTGACAGAAATTTCCTTGAGATTGTTGCTAAGGGTATTCCTATAAAATTTTAGTTAAAAGTAGGTTCTAGGGCCAGGCGCGATGGTTCACGCCTATAATCTCAGCACTTTGGGAGGCCAAGACAGGCGGATCACGAGGTCAGGAGATTGAGACCATTCTGGCTAACGTGGTGAAACCCTGTCTCTACTAACAAAGAATTAGCAAGGCGTGGTAGCAGCTGCCTGTAGTCCCAGCTACTCGGGAGGCTGAGGCAGGAGAATGGTGTGAACCCGGGAGGCAGAGCTTGCAGTGAGCTGAGATCGCGCCACGACGGAGCAAGACTCCACCTCAAAAATAAATAAATAAATAAATAAATAAGTGTAGGTCGTAGGCCAGGCACAGTGGCTCCCACCTGTAATCCCAGCACTTTGGGAGGAATGACGTAGAATGATCACTTAAGGAGTTCAAGACAAGCCTGGGCAACAAAGTGAGAACCTGTCTCTATTATTTAAAAAGTAATAATAAAAAGTGACAAAAATGCTGGCCTTTAATTAGACTCCACATACACAATTTGCAACATTTGGCACTATGTTTGTAAAGAGTAACTGAATATGCACTCCAAAATATGTCATTTTGACATATGGATTATTTTGAGCTGAAGGCAACTGAGAAGTAGGTACTACACAAAAAAGCTCTCTGCCCTCCCCTTGTTTGCCTAAAAGCAGAATATAAATTTACCAACGTGTCCCCATTTCCCCTCTCCACCAGGAAGTACAAACGTTGATCACAAATGACAACTGTAAACTTTTGGTGGCCTGGTGACAGCACAAAAGGAATCTATGTAACACTTTACTAACTAACCTTTATCTACCATTTATTTGCCTTCCTACAATTTGCCACCCCTCGAGACTCAAGGTCCTTTTCCTATCTTTTGTCACTTCTCTAAAAACGTATTGTTTTGCTGAAGATGCTACATAAGCCAGATTTCTAAGCCACCTCTTTGAGATTTACTCATTTTCCTTGAGTATGTCCCATGTACATGAAGTGCATGTGTTAATAAACTTCTGTTTGGTTTTTCTCTTTTTAGCTTGTCTTTTATTACAGGGGTCCACTCAGCTAAGAACTACGAAGGGTAGAGGGGAAACTGTTTTCTTTTGTCCCTACATTTCCTTCTAATTCTTATATATACAGCCTTCGTATATAATGTTCTTAAGCAACTATGGTGTTTATTTGCCCCTTCTCAGAATGTAAGCATCGTAATAGTGGGCAAAGAGTGACATTTATTACTGCTTTGAAATGGACATTAAAAAACCACTGGTGGCAGGGCACGGTGGCTCACACCTATAATCTCAGCACTTTGGGAGACTGAGGCGGGCGGATCACTTGAAGTCAGGAGTCCAAGACCAGCCTGGCCAACACGGTGAAACCCTGTCGCTGCCAAAAATACAAAAAAATCAGCCGAGTGTGGTGGCACGGCAGGAGATTCACTTGAACCCAGGAGGCAGAGGATGTAGTAAGCCAAGATTGTGCCACTGCATGCCAGCCTGGCAACAGAGTAAGACTTGGCCCCCCCACCCAAAAAGAAAAACCACTAAACCACTGGTTACCTCAGCAGCACACGAAGGCACTACTGGCTTATTTAACAAATGTGTGTATACTGATTTTTGAAAATGCAAGTTACATTACAAATGCAATTGTCAAGCTTTCTAAATATATTCTAATATGAATCATTTTATCAAGCAAATAAATTTTACTTACATTTTGTATAACTCTAGATGTTCAAATTTGGCCTGCTGTAAGTTCAAGCAATCCAGAAGTGTTAATATTACATAAAAGTTAATAGAAACTTTTAAAAAACACTTTCCATGCCAGGTACTATTTCAGTGTTTTACTTAAATTTAATCCTCCAAGCAACACTATTAGGAAAGTACTATTATTTTCTCCATTACACAGATGAGAAACTAAGAAGTTAAGCAGTTTGCAAAAGGGAATATTAATCACACTCTAATATTCTTTTTCCTTTCAAATGTAGCTGAAAGCACTGACTGGCCAGGAAATCCAGCATCTTATCCTAGTTTTGTCTCTGATCAGTGATGACCAGCTAAATTTACTCCTGTGTCAAATGAGGGGGTTGAGCCAGATACCATTTCAGGTCTCATCTACCACTAAAATGTTATGCCATTGTAAATGCTATTTTCTATTCCTATTTACAATCTCTTTAACCACTGAATACAATTTTCTGAAGAATAAATATTTTAATAAATGGAAATTCAATTTAGGGGATTCCCATTCATTTGACAAACATTTGCTGTGTCAGGCACTGTCCGAAATGCAAGTATTCTATTTTGCCAAATTATTTTCAGAGAAAGATTTACACATTAATTAGATACTTTAACAGTATGGCACCCTCAGTGGACCAAAATTCTCACTTTATAGGTCAACAGAATCTGCTAGAAGAGATATCCGCCAACCCGCAGCCCAGGACAGCTTTGAATGCAGCCCAATACAAATTTGTAAACTTTCTTAAAACATGAGGTTTGTTTTTGTTTTTGTTTGTTTTTTTTTAAAGCTCATCAGCCATCACTAGTGTATATTATGTGTGGCCTATGACAATTCTTCTTCCAGTGTGGCCCAGAGCAGCCAAAAGATTGGACACCCCTGCTCTAAAACCATGGAGCATCCCTCGAAGGCAGTGACTGTCCTTATCTGGTATCCCCAAAGCCTAGTATAACATCCAGCTGAGTAAAACACTTCTTAAGTGTCAGAACCTAACTCCAGGACACAAGGACACACACACTGTCTGGTAACACCGAGAAAACTGCTTCAGTCTACCAGAAACATTCCAAGTCTTGCCACTGGGCTGCTGGCATTAATGCCAAAAAACAATATTAATAAAGCACTTAAGAGAAGACAGAATGGTTAGATCCTAAACTAAATGATACTATCCTAATTATCCTGCTTTCCATCACAAAGAAAAAAGGTTTGCCCAAAATGGTCACCACAATTGCCCAAGTAGCTTGGGGTTATGTTAATAAAACTTTCTGGGCTGTGACAACTTCCAAATGACTAAAAAACACATACATACCTGGTGAGTTTGCTACTGAGTCAAAATGACAATTAGCCAAGACAGCATGCTGGGCTCCATCTCTGGGTTCCAGCTTTACCACAACATTGGTGATGTTGTCATAATAGCTTGTAAAACCTCCCAAGAAATCAATGCTAAAAGAGCCTGTGGGCCGTTGTACATCTACTGAAATCTTATGAAGCCTGTTGCTTTGCACTTCAATCAGTTTAATCTGTTCCAAAAGGTAGTGCACTGTCAGAATTTCATTTTCTGGACTTCCTGTAGTCCTGGGGCCAATGGAGGTTATGTGTTCAAGATAATCCCTGGAAGTGACCAAAAGAATAACAAAGGTTTGTAGTTAAAATTGACACTTAGCATGGATAACTTTTCCACTACACACCACTTCCTCCCCAAAAAAGCTGTTTTTTGACTTTTATAAAAAGGACTGCCTTTCATTATTTCAGACACCAAGTGAACATCACTTATAAAGTTCCATGATTTTATTTTTGCCTCCCACGAGGTGACCCCTTCAGTTTTCTCCACCATCCCACTCCCAACTTCTCCCCATATCAAACCAATACAAGGACTAGGGATGTATTCAAAACGTGTGACCACTGGTCAAGCACGTGGCTCATGCCTGTAATCCCAGGACTTTAGGAGGCTGAGGCGGGTGTATTGCTTGAGCTCAGGAGTTTGAAACCAGCCTGGGCAACACAGTGAAACCCTATCTCTTCTAAAAATACAAAAAGTAGCCAGATGTAGACTACTATCCGCCTGTAGTCCCAGCTACTCAGGAGGCTAAGATGGGAGGACTGCTTGAGCCTGGGAGATGGAGCCACTGTGCTCCAGCCTGGGCGACAGAGCCAGACCCTGTCTCAAAACAACAACAACAACAAAAAAAGCCGAAGACTAAGCAGGAGAGACTATAACTTCACGGCGCACACACCTGAAGGTTATAGATCCTGGGTTAATGACTTTAAGTAGCAGAAACCAATGAGCAAATATAATCAAGAGGTTAAATAAGGGGGAAAAAAAAACAAACTTTTGATGGACCCAGCCCTCCGAGCTCCTCCTAGTTATTAGACTCAAGGTCTAATAACTTCAGTTCAGACCAAAACCAACTGTACCCCTAACGAAAACAAAACTTTTGTCTTTTCACTGCATTCCAAATGGGGAAAGCTGGGGGTGGGGATGGGCAGCGTTTCAGAAAGTCCTTAATAAGCTTGCAACACTTTGCATTCTAGGAAAAACTTTTTAGAACACAGTAGCTGTTGAAAACTTTACACCAGCTTAACATTTCATGAGCTGTGACACACCTGGGTTACAACATCTTTGACTTAATCACCTTTCGTGGCATTCTTAAAAGTCTTAAAAAAAAAAAAAAAAAAAAAAAGTCAAACCTTACACGGTCACTAATCCAAGGGGCCTAAAGACAAACTGCAGGAATCTGAGAATTTCTCAGACTGCATACCAAATTTTGACTGGGTGGTGTTCCAGAAAGAGTCTCTATAGCTTTCGGATTTGGGGGCTGTAACCCTCAGAAAGTTAGAACAGTGCACTAGCGCCTTCCAACACTCCCCGCCCCCAAAGCGAATTTATAAAACAGTCTAGGTACACAAATTTCCATTTGGAAAGCAGAAGGGCTAAGCCAGGTAAAAAGTGGAAGCTGTTCCAGAATATGGGGAGACGACTCACAACCAACCATCTGCACGAAGGGCAGACAGTGGAAAGCAGGTTCCATCTACCTGGCAACCCCAATCTGCACCGCGAGCTAAACGGGGGACAGGCAAGCCCCAAGTCCCGCCAACTCAGACCCCAGAAGAAGAAGAAGCAGGGGCCCCCCACCCCACGTGCAGCCTGGGAGGGGTCAGCGAGTCCCCGAGGTCCGGCAGTGGCGGGTGCACACAGGTGCGGCGCCCCGGGGCCTGGGCAGGAGCCACAAACTGACGCGCGGGCCGTGCCAGGCGGGAGCGGCCGGTACCTGGCTTGGAGGGCGTCGAACTCCCCGTGGTGTCCAGCGGTCCCGCGTAGCACGAGCTGCTGCAGCGAGAGCTGCACCAACGTCCGCAGCGCGAGCAGGTAGAGCGCGAGCCCCAGCGCGGCGCGCGCCTCAGACAGCCCGGTCCCTGCGCCCCGGCTCGCGCCGCCGCTACCCCCCAGGCTCCTCTTCCGCGTCCTCCCGCCGCCGCCGCCGCACCCATCCACCAGGGGCTCCTGCGCTCGGGCCTCCCTCTCCGGCGGTGGCGCGGCCGCCGGTCCGTCCCGACGCTCTCCTCCGACGCGGTGCCGCCTCACAGCCGCCGACTCAGAACCCCACTCCATGGCCACGAGCCTCAGCTGCCAGCCCAACAGCCCCAGCCCGCTACAGCCCCGGCCGCCGCCGCCGCCGCCGCCGCCGACGCTGCCGCAGCGCCTCCTAGTGAGCGGACGGAAACTGCAGAGGGCCAAACTTCTTCTGATTGGCCCGTCCCGCCGCGCCAAGACCCAGCTTCTTTGGCCGTTCTCGGGTGGGCACAGCTGCCGGGCCGACCCAGCAGCGGGTGGTGGATATGCCGTCTCGCGCAGGGCTTTCCCAGCCCTCTGTAGGACGGAGATTGCCAACTGGAAAGACACCTAAAAACCCAAAACGAGAAAAATGAGAGATCGCTTTTGAAAGAACACACAAGGCTCTTACGGTGCACCAGGCAGATGAAAAAAGCAATGGCCTGGCTTTCGTAAGGAAGGAATTATTAGAACATCAGGCTCCAGCAAAGTGGGTTCCTGGCTCTTAAAATTAGAAATAAGACTACGCAGAGGAGGCCCGGCCTATTGCTTTCACATGCGTAATCTAATCAGCTCTTCATAACTCAGCAACTTAATCTATGCTATTACTGTCTCCATTTAACAGATAAAGAAAAATAATGGCTATTATTTATTGAATACCTGCTATGAGCTAAGCGCTAGGCCAAGTCCTTTAACACATTATCTCATTTAATTATCTTTAACAACACTTAAAAGGAAATATTTTTGTTCCCATCTAATACCTGAGAAACGTAGAGATAACAGATGAAGAATGTAAATCTAATTTCACGGGCTCCCAGAACAGCATTCTATTCCACTACTATATTAGCACTCTGCAAGTGAAGGTTCTGAAAAGCTATTCTTCCCTTGACCACTCCCTGAGGCAGTTAAGCAGCAGAGCCTTGGTTTCAGTACAGATCCTAGTGATTATCTAGTCTTCTTCCCGCTTGCTGGTACCATGAGCCTCTCTGTTCCAAGGTTTTTTGTCCCCAGCTTGGAGTTGCTACATTAGCACGAGCATTAACCTAGAGACCAACTGGGAGAGCACACTGCCGGATTTTGACTTAGCACATATGTCAGATTTCATACAATGCCCTATGGGCCTGCTCCTGCCCACCTCTCAGGCTCCTCTGACACCAGAATTCTTCTTATTTCCAGCTCTCCAGCCACACTGGCCTCTTTCAAAGACTTTCTACGCACATCTTTCATTCTACAATGAGATCTTCTCACATGCCGTTTGAATCACCTGGAGTGTTCTTCCCTCTCCTCATTGTCTTTTTAACTCCTAATTATCCTTTAAATCTCAGATTAAGTAGTACTTCCTCAAGCGAGAATCTCATTTAATTTAGCTTGCTTCCCCTATTTGTAGGTTGTCACAGCACCATGTATGCATGTGATTATTTCATATCTCCCTCATTAGACTGTAAGCTCCACAAAGGCAGGAATCAGATCTGGTTTTACTCACCATTTTATTCCTTGCTCTTAACACAAAGTATGACACATAGTATGTAGTCAATAGATATTTCTTGAGTGAATGGAAAAATAAAAATATAACACTTTTGTGGCAGCAGCATAATTTTAGCTCTATAAGATCCCTTTCAGTCTGTAAGCACTATGAGACTAAAGACAGTGTCTATCTTATTTAATCATCACTGTATCCATAGTGCTTAGCTCTGGATAAGAGCCTAGCCCATGGTCATAAGTATATATATATATATATATATATATATTTTTTTTTTTTTTTTAAAGAACACACACACATATATATATATACACATACACACACACACACATATCTGACAATATCCCATGGTACCATAATAGGGAAATGCCTGGCTGTTGGGGACGGGTAGATCTGAGTTCCTGGATCTGGTACCTTTAGTATACATGGCATTATTCAAGTTACAATCTCACAGAGTCCACCTGTATTTTTCTGTGGTAATGCAGATGATATCTGCCTTAAGGGGCTTCAGTGAGGATTAGATAGATAGATAGATAGATAGATAGATAGATAGATAGATAGATAGATAGATGTGTGTGTGTGTCTGAAAGATCCTCACATAAGATTCTCATTAAAAACTATTTTTCAGAGTTTTCCTTCTCATGCAATTCTTTGTAGATTAGATTAAAAGCTGCTTTCCTATCATGATAATCATAGAGCTCTAGGTGGTGGAAGTTAAGTTACAGTTGAGTTCCTGAAAGGCAGTTTTTCTTTAGACTTGTATAGTCTACGGTATTCACATTTGAATATTTTTACCTACCAGTTGTTGGATATCCACTTGTGTCAGATACTGATGAAGGTGGAGAAACAGAGAAAAGAACAAATCGATGTTTCTACCTTCAGAGAACTTATATTCTAACAGAGACAATAAACGCGTGCGTGTGTGTGTGTGTGTGTGTGTGTGTGTGTGTGTGTGTGTAAAATGTCAGAGAGTTAAGTGCCATAAAGAAAAATAAAGCAGGGAAATTGAGAGTGACAGAAGCTGCTGTTTTATTAGGGTGATCAGAGATGGTCTCACAGTCTCTCTGAGAAGATGACATTTGAGGTGACCTGAATGAAGTGAGGAACAGGGCCACATATGCCTGCGGAGAGAATGTTCCAGCAGAGGAAAGTGGGCTGGGAAGTTCAGAGGCAACACTGAATAAGGCATGCACTAAAGCAGACTGAGCCAGGAGCCCTGGTAGATGTGAGGTGACAGAAGTGGGTAGGAGCCAGTGCAAGGAGGGCCTCCTGGCCCCAGTGAGGACTTTGGGGTGGTTTTGAGCAGTGAAAGGTCATGCTCTAGGTGATGTTTTATAAGACCACTCAGAGTCTCCGTCCCAGGCAGAGCAGCTCAGTGACTCCATCTAGAACACATAGGCTAATAAAAGACTTTGATAATGCCTAGCCCTTGAAGTGTTCAGTTTGATCTACAATTTTATTTGTGTTGAAAGTAGACCACAGTGAATTGGAAAATACGCTCTAGTTCTCACATATAAAACCCCTGATAAGGATGAGGGACAGATAAATGTGAAAGGTTTTGGCTGCCCCATCTGGTGAGCTATTGATCGTGGGGTTGAGTCAACTCATCTGGCTTGGCAGGCAATTATACTTTTTCGTGTCTCCCTTTATGACAAAGTAAGAGCCAAACTGACTGACAGACATAGAGATGTCCCATGTCCCTTCCGTCTTGCCATCTTTTTAGTATTTCCTAGTAGTTTGGCCAAGGTAAATGGAAGGACATATAAGTTGTCAGGATTCAGGTGAACTGCCAGTTTCTGTCTTCCCCACAAGTCATTCCATAGCCAATTTGCCACAGAAGAAAACCATAGCCTATGCACTTTCTTCCTTGGAAGAGAGGCTACCAGTGCATCTGGTGAAGTTCTCTGAGGTTCAGGCTAGCAGAAGGATGCCTTTTACATGATGTTACAGTGACATTCAAATCAGGTGAGGTACCAAGCCAAGAGGTGAGAAGTAAGCCAAAAGCAGTTGTCAAAAGCTGACAGGCAGAGCAAGTCAAAAGATTACAAAACCAAGTGCAAGGATTCCAAATGTGGAAGAGTTTATGGGTAAATGTAGCCAGGTGCTGTTGCGGACAGCTTGGTTTTCTGTGTTCACTGAGGTGGTATAAGAGTGAACCAGCTTTGTTTAAAGGTTCAGGGTACACCATTAGTTTTTTAGGGTTTTTGTTTGTTTGTTTGTTTAGATCCCTTAAGGCTAAAGCTTGGGCCTCAGGGTGCTGTTGGACAATTGATTTTTCCAATTTTGAAGCGCTGAAATGGAACATTCAGGAACTGGTGACAATGGTCAGCTCCAGGGATCACCTCCAGCAAGCCAGGAAACCTGGGAGCTGGCAGTGCTGGCAAGAAAGGGCATTCCAAAAGGCACGTGGGCCTGATCTGTAAATCTTCAGAGCTTTTCTACCCCCATGAGCTTAACCAGCCTTGGAGCCTAGGGAGAGGGTAACTGCATGCTACTTTTAACACCCCCTCAAATTCTGGGCTGGTCCCCTTTGTTCGCTAGGTCCCTGTAGCTAGGTGGGCACAGAGAAGTTAGAGAACAAGTCTGGTTGCACTGCTAGCTGAAGCCACTATGTCAGGTTACCTTTTTTCCATGGCTTAGTAGAAAAGAGATTCTCTGATTTTGGAATAATCTATATTCATCTTAAAAGCCTTTCAGAAACAAATGGGGTTGAGATAATTGGTTATTTTCTGTTTTTTTAGAGACAGGGTCTAACTATGTTGCCTAGGCTGGACCTGAACTCCTGACCTCAAGCAATTCTCCTGCCTTAGCCTCCCAAGTAGCTGGTGCTATAGGTGTGCCACTGCACCTGGCCAATTGGTTCTTTTGGGGAAAAAAATCAAATTAGAATCTCATACCATATTACACACCCACCCACATACATACACAATATTCAAGTAGAATTCAAAATCAAATATCAACAACTTTTTAACTAGTACAAAAATAAGATGAATATAATTAAATATTTATAATAATTAAGATGCAAAAGTACAAGGACTCTTTAATCAAAAGACAAATGGAAGATACCATAAAGGGAAAAATCACGTATTGGCTACACAAAATTGAAAACTTCTATACATCAAAAAGAGTCATCAAGAAGATGAAAAGTCAAATGACAAATGGAGGACATAATTTTCAAAAAAATTTTTTTAAAAAGGGGATAATATATGTTATATACATTATTCTCTCTCACTCTCTCTTCGTGTGTGTGTGTATACACTATATATGTAGGTGTGTATGTGTATATGCATGTGTGCACAAAAATCAGTAAGAAAAATATCAATGGCTCAATAGAAAAATACGTAAACCATTCACTTTTAGTAGCAAAGGAATGCATGTGAAAATGTGTACCATTTTTATCACATTGAAAAAGCATTTTTTCACTGGGCGCAGTAGCTCAGCCTGTAATCCCAGCACTTTGGGAGGCTGAGACAGGCAGATAACTTGAGGCCAGGAATTCGAGAGCAGCCTGGGAAACATGGTAAAACCCCATCTCTACTAAAAATATTAGCTGAGCATGGTGGCATACACCCGTACTCGGGAGGCTGAGGTGGGAGGCAAGAAAGGGCATTCCAAAAGGCACATAGGCCAGGACTTGCAGTGAGCCAAGGTCATGCACTGCCCTCCAGCCTGGATTACAGAACGAGACTGATCTCCAAAAAAAAGAAAAAAAGCTATTTTTTAAAAATTATAATATGCACTGCTGGCAAACATTTAATTTCTAGGCATTTTTATGTGATGCTGGAGGAATACATTTTGAGAAGACCTTTCTGGAAAGCAATTGTGTAAGATGTACCAGGAGCCTTAAAAGAATTCACAGGTAGGGTGCAGTGACTCATGCCTACAACTCCAGCACTTTGGGAGGTCGAGGTGGGTGAATCGCTTGAGTCCAGGTGTTTGAGACCAGCCTGGGCAACACAGCAAGACCCCATCTCTACAAAAAATACCAAAAAAAATTAGCTGGGTGTGGTGGTGCACATCTATACTCCCATCTACTAGGGAGACTGAGGTGAGAGGATCGCTTGAGTCCAGGAGGTCAAGGCTGCCATAGCGCCACTGCACTCCAGCCTGGGCGACAGGGCAAGAACCTGTCTCAAGAAAAAAAAAGAAGAATTCATGGTTTTTGACGTAGTAATTTCACATGTAGGCATCTATCAAAGGTGTGATTTCAAAAAATGCAAAAGGATGCTCATCTATAAAAATCAAATATATGGAAATGACTTAACCATATAAAAATAAAAGTTAAATAAATTATAGTACATTCAGAGTTCGGAACGTCATATAGTATTAAACACAACATTACAAAAGTCTCTTTAATAACATGGGGGAAATGCTCACATTATAAATACTAAGAGAAATAAAAAAAAAGATACAAAATGGAAATAGATAAGAATATACTAGTGAATCATAAATAAATGAAAGGAAAGAACACTGAAGCAATAACAGTGGTTTTCTCTGGGTGATTTTCCCCCTCTATTCATTTCTCTGTTTTCCACCATCTCTGCCATGAGTTCAGTGTTCCCTTTAAGAGCCATGAGTCTGGTGTCAGTCTCCAGCAACCTTGTGCCTAGGAAGGCACTTGTCTGTAGATCACCATCATTTTAAGCCTTAGGAAGGCAGTTTATAAATTGATTCCAACATGGATGTGATCCAGGAGGGGAATGCAATGTCAAAAAGCTGATCTCCAGCCTGTGTTCCTCAAGCACATTCCTAGACTAAAAAGTTTAGGGTCAAGATTCAGTAATTAATCAATTGCTGAACCAATTTAAAAAAAACTTGAGAGAATTTTCACTTAATCATTGTTCTTTAAATTCAGCCTGTGACCTGGGAGAAGAACTGGTGCATATACTTTTTAATGGCTTTGGACTTTGAATTTACTTTTCCCTCCTTCATAGCACATTCCTCTTACCATAGGAGAAGAACCCACGAACCCGGAAGTCTCTAGGGATTTATTTGAGGGTCATACACCCAGAGCTCTGTTTGACTTTCTTCACTGGGCTGCACGGGCAGGTGAGTTAGGACACGGGAGGTGACTCAGCAGTTTGGGAACGAGAGTCACTGACTCATGTGAATTTGCTCCATGCTGAAACTCGATTGCTTTAGTGTACTAAAACATTAATGAGAGTTTACATTGCCAGAGCTCAGCACATCTAGGTGTGCGCACCTGGAGACCCCCAGCTCTTCCTGAACCCCCCCTCTAAGTAGCTATCTCCTCCTGCAGACCCCAGAAGCCCTCTTGCAGGCTGTGTCCTGGAACGGTTTCACTTGGCCTTCGGGCTGCATGACCTTCTTCAGGTCTTTACTGGCCTGAAATAGCCTCTGCAGCTGCTGCTTTCCAAGATGCCCAAAGGAGAAAAGAGACAACAATGGATCTTGTAGGAAAATGGCAAATAACTCTCAAAGTGTGGTCTGAGGACCATGTAATATGAGAATCATGTGGGGACTTGCTAAAAAAAATCATCTTCCTGTGTCCTACCCACCTACCTGGTACATTAGCAATCCATAGCAGAAAATCTAGGCCGGGTGCAGTGGTTCACCCCTGTAATCTCAGCACTTTGGGGGGCCAAGGTGGGCGGATCACTTGAGGTCAGGAGTTTATGACCAGCCTGGCCAGCATAGTGAAACCCCGTCTCTACTAAAAATACAAAAATTAGCCAGGCATGGTGGCACATGCCTGTAATTCCAGCTACTCAAGAGGCTGAGGCAGGAGAATCACTCGAAGCTGGGAGGCAGAGGTTGCAGCGAGCTGTGATCGTGCCACTGCATTCCAGCCTAGGTGACAGAGTGAGACTTTGTCAAAAAAGAAAGAAAGAGAGAGAGAGGAGAGAGAAAGGAAGGAAGGGAGGGAGGAAGGGAAGGAGGAAGAGTTTACTGCATCCAACTCTTTAGAGGTAGGATCCTGTAATCTGTGATTCCTACATAAGCTAAAATGGTAAACTATGCCATAGCCAAGGGTTCACATGTCCAAGAGGGATGTAGGCCAACTGTGATGATCCTGGGCCAGATCACCCCTTCTGCAGCTTTATGAATGTCAGATCTGCATTGCCATCTTCTCCCTCCCTTCCCATGCCCACTGCCCCTCCCCGGCCCCCAGGGCCAGAAGGACTGTGTAGCACCTTGCCACACCACACTGGAAAACAGGGATGCAAGAGGCTGTACGATGCCGCAGTTCAGAGCATGGGTGTTGTGCTGAAAGCACTCCAGTATTTACTTCTCTACCTCTAACCTGCGGTGTATCCTCCAATCAATGACTTAATTTTGTTATGCCTGTTTCTTCATCTGAGAAGTGGGGTTAATAAGGTTGTTGTGAGGCCCTAGATCAGGAGACCTGTGTCAGCTGTTGCTATTATTCTGTGGTTGGAACCTTCATTTGCATGGCATTAAAACCTTCATTTGCGTGGCATTATAGAGGCCAGTCACTCCTCCGCTCTGTAGCTGGCTAGGTGGATGAAAGGCAATAGAAAATGCTTGGCCAAGTTCTTTCATAGCAACCTAATTTAAAGTTGATGAACGGCAACTTGTGACATGAGCCTGAGGCGAACTTGATTTATATTTTACTTAAAGGGCAACTTTTTAATTGTTAAGTGTTACTGTTCTGCTCTCCCTACCCCTAGGAATGTAACATTCATACCCTTGCAGGTATGTACCTCTTTATTAGTTCCTTCTTGGTGAAAGGTGGTGTAAAAAAACCTGTTATCCTTTCTCATCTCAAGTCTTTAGTTCCCCTTGGTACATTAGTCATCCATAAGCAGAAAGCCAGAAGTACCAAGAATAGGTTATTCTAAAAAATTATAAAAACTTGTTCGCAATATGATTCAGCTATAAAAAGGAATGAAGTACTGATACATACTACAATGGGATGAGCCTTGAAAACATTGTGCTAAGTGGAAGACACCAGACACAACAGGTCACATATTATCTGATTCCACTCATTTAAAATATCCAGAATAGGTAACTCCATAGAGGCAGAACACAGGTTGGTGGTTACCATGGACAAGGCAGAGAGGAGAATGGAATCAACTGCTTAAAAGGTATGGGGTTTCCTTTTGGGGTGAAGAAAATGTTTTGGGGCCAGGTGTGGTGGCTCACGCCTGTAATCCCAACACTTTGGGAGGCTGAGGCCGGTGGGTCACTTGAGGTCAGGAGTTGGAGACCAGCCTGGCCAACACAGTGAAATCTGTCTCCACTAAAACACACAAAAAATTAGCTGGGCATCGTGGCACGTGCTTGTAATCCCAGCTACTCAGGAGGCTGATGCACAAGAATCACTTGAATCCAGGAAGCAGAGGCTGCAGTGAGCCAAGATTGTGCCACTATATATCCAAAATTAGTTCCTTCAGGTGGGTTCTTGGTCTCACTGACTTCAAGAATGAAGCCCTGGACCCTCGTGGTGAGTGTTATAGTTCTTAAAGATGGTGTGTCCGGAGTTTCTTCCTTGTGGTGGGTTTGTGGTCTCGCTTGACTTCAGGAGTGAAGCCACAGACCTTCGCAGTGAGTGCTACAGCTCCTAGGGGTGGTGCATCTGGAGTTGTGTGTTCTTCCCGGTGGGTTCCTGGTGTCACTGACTTCAGGAGTGAAGCCGCAAACGCAGACCTTCACAGTGAGCGTTACAGCTTATAAAGGTAGTGCAGACCCCTCATAAACGTAGTGCAGACCCAAAAAGTGAGCAGCAGCAAGATGCATTGCAAAAAGCGAAAGAACAAGGCTTTCAAAGTGCGGAAGCTGACCCAAGCAGGTTGCAGCTGCTGGCTCGGGAGGCCAGCTTTTAATCCCTTACTTGGCCCTGCCCACGTCCTGCTGATTGATCCATTTTACAGAGCGCTGATTGGTCCATTTTACAGAGTACTGATTGGTCCGTTTTTACAGAGTACTGTTGGTGCGTTTACAAACCTTCAGCTAGACAGAGCACTGATTGGTGTGTTTACAATTCTTCAACTAGGCAGAAAAGTTCTCCAAGTCCCCACCAGACCCAGAAGCCCAGCCGGCTTCACCTCTCAACTGCAGTCCAGCCTGGGTGACAGACAGAATGAGACTCTGTCTCAAAAAAAAAAAAAAAAAAAGAAAAGAGAAAAAAGAAAATGTTTTGGAACTAGATAGCTGTGGTTTGCACAACATTGTAAAGTACTAAGTGCCACTAAGTTGTTCACTTTTTTTTTTTTTTTGAGACGGAGTCATGCTCTGTCGCCCAGGCTGCAGTGCAGTGGCCGGATCTCAGCTCACTGCAAGCTCCGCCTCCCGGGTTCACGCCATTCTCCTGCCTCAGCCTCCCAAGTAGCTGGGACTACAGGCGCCCGCCACTTCGCCCGGCTAGTTTTTTGTATTTTTAGTAGAGACGGGGTTTCACCGTGTTAGCCAGGATGGTCTCGATCTCCTGACCTCGTGATCCGCCCGTCTCGGCCTCCCAAAGTGCTGGGATTACAGGCTTGAGCCACCGCGCCCGGCCTGTTGTTCACTTTTAAAACAAGTTTATATTATGTAAATTTCACCTCAATCAGAAACAAACATTAATTGTATATTATTCGCAGCTGACTGTAGCAAGTGGCCTATAAAAAGAAGTCTTAATTCCAGAGACAAATGCCTTCCCAAGTTCACTTTTAGTAAGCCATTTGCTACTCTGTTGCTGTTATAAATTGTGATGACAATAATAAGTGCCTTGGATTTCAGTAGTCTCTTACTTCCAAGCAATTCAAAGTACTAAATCAGGATTTCTGATCTCCATTTTTTAAAGAAAATCAATAAACAGATCTGTAGCAGAGATGCTGATTCTTTAGAAAAGGCTAAGGAAATTGCTTAATTCATAGCCTAAAGTTTTAAAAGCCGTTTCCCTCTCAGATTCCTTCATGATTCTAATAGCCAGAGATAAGGCTAATCTTTAAGAAGTTTCACAAAGTTGGGAGCCCAAATTAAGAGATTCAGATACAAAAAGCCAAGTGACAAATCAACTTGTTATTCAAAAATGCTATTATGTCAGCAAGGTAATTGGGACTCATTTAGGGAACAGAACAGAGTATTTACAAACCATTTCCTGACATGGGCAGATAAGGAGATAGAATAAAACAAGTCAGGTTAAGGTTAGAAGGAGTGGTAAGGACTGGCGTGAACTATAACCCTGGCTCCACCTAAATCAGTAACAGTAACCATAGCTCTGTGGAATTTGGGCTCAGCACAGCCAAATCTGCTATTTTTTCAAGAAATGACAGAAACTCAGATATTTATGTGAAACCTTCTGCTCTGTTAATGTTGGAAACAAATTTAAAAAGAGAAGACCATTTTGTGTGCCAACGAAAACAGTTGTGTAAACTGGATTCCACCCACCGGCTGCCAGTTTGAAACCTCTGAGCCCTCACCTTTAAGCCCTCAAGGACATACCTGCTTAAAGATAAAATATTTCCCTGAGCAGGGATCAGGTTATTCGTGGGATTCTTATCTCCTGATTTGGGGGAAAGTTTACAGTGCTAGAATATATCAGATGTAGCTAGCTAGCCAAGTCTCTTTCTTCTCTCCTTCTTAGTTGAGAGGTCAGTCTTGTCAAATGTCCCCCTCCCCGCTTGTAGCCACTGCTCTGTTTATTTTGCAGGAACAGTGAATAAGTAGCAGAATGCTTTCTTAAGTTTTCGCTGATGCAGAGCTGAAGATCTCTGCTACAACAAATGTTCTGAAACGGATTATTCTCTCTCATCCCCATCCCCTACCAAGGACAGTGTTGAACACATTGGGGTTGTAAAACTCAAAGTCAGAGTTACAGCCCTCCTAGATTTTAGACCAACCCTGGGGATATGCAGCTGTATTTACTCTTCTTGTGTGTCCTGGTGGGAGGAAGGATGGGAAGAGCAGTGCATCCTGGAACTGTGGCTATGGAAAATAACCAGCACTCCTCTACCCGCTGGCCAATACTGGCACAGACTTAATTTGAGGGGTAATCTTCTGTGAAGTATGATGGGATTTCCGGGAGAAGAATCTCAGTCAGACCTACAATCAAACATACATTTCCTTACCAGTGGTAAGGAAAAAAATCTTTCCTCTTAAAATTAGACACCCTGTCCTGGAAAACACTAACTTCCTACATCCTGATACTTCCTTCCTGCAGCCTTCCAGCTCTTTCTGCCCAGACTCAGATATAAGTGGCCAAGTAGCCACAAGCTGCCTAGCAGAGGAGTATTTTTTTTTTTTTTTTTTTTGAGACGGAGTCTCGCTCTGTCGCCCAGGCTGGAGTACAGTGGCCAGGTCTCAGCTCACTGCAAGCTCCGCCTCCTGGGTCCACGCCATTCTCCTGCCTCAGCCTCCTGAGTAGCTGGAACTACAGGCGCCGGCCACCATGCCCGGCTAGTTTTTTGTATTTTTTAGTAGAGATGGGGTTTCACCGTGTTAGCCAGGATGGTCTCGATCTCCTGACCTCGCGATCCGCCCATCTCGGCCTCCCAAAGTGCTGGGATTACAGGCTTGAGCCACCGTGCCCGGCCTCTTTTTTTTTTTTTTAAGACAGAGTCTTGCTCTGTCACCCCAGACTGGAGTGCAGTGATGCGATTTCAGTTCACTGCAACCTCTGTCTCCCAGGTTCAAATGATTCTTGTGCCTTAGCCTCCCGAGTAGCTCTGATTATAGGCATGTACCACCATGCCTGGCTAATTTTTGTATTTTTAGTAGAGATGGTGTTTTGCCATGTTTCCAGGCTGGTCTCAAACCCCTGGGCTCAAGTGATCTGTCCTGCTTGGCCTCCCAAAGTGCTGGGATTACAGGCGTGAGCCACCACGCCTGGCCCTAGCAGAGACGATGACAGTCAATCTTCGTGAGAGCTAAAGAGAAACTTCTGCTGTCACCTTTGCAGAGACCTGTCAAAGAGCCACTTGGTCAGAAGAGCAGGAACTCCTCTGGAAGAAGCCTGGGCATACTTCCTGCACCCCTCCTCATCCCCTTTTTGTTTATGTATGGGTGGATTTTTCAACTTTATCAGCCTTGCAGGAAACCATAAATATATATCCAGTTGACAGTCATGTTTTCTGGTTGTGAACCTCAGGTCTTCCAAAGTCACCATCTGCTACAGAAACAAAAGTCAACAAATATCACATTCTTCCCAACTGGTCTACCATAAATTATGGCTGCTTTGAGCATGTCAGCCTTGTGGTTTTCTTCAGAGGGCAGGATGTGTCCTGGCCCCACTGGTGGTTTAGCTTGGTTTCCTGCCAAGGCGGACAGGGGAAAATGTCCCCCTACCCCTGCCGGCTCTTCCGGGGCAGTGTAGGGCCTTTGAAACTTAAACTTGCATTTGCCGAGCCTAAAACTTGAATCATCGTGTTTTATTTGTTTTTGTTTGCATCAGGAAACTTTCAGTGTTTTTTTGTTGTGGTGGTGGTGGTGGTGGTGGTTTAATTTTTTTATAAATCATTGTTTCTTCTTAAACTTTTAATGCCCCTGAACTGTGACTCTGAGAGGACTTGACAAATTACCTGTGCTCTTTTTTTTTTTTTTCCAAGACGGAGTCTCGCGCTGTCACCCAGGCTGGAGTGCAGTGGTCGGATCTTGGCTCACTGCAAGCTCCGCCTCCCGGGTTTACACCATTCTCCTGCCTCAGCCTCCTGAGTAGCTGGGACTACAGATGCCCGCCACCACTCCCGGCTAGTTTTTTTTTTGTATTTTTTAGTAGAGACAGGGTTTCACCGTGTTAGCCAGGATGGTCTCGATCTCCTGACCTTGTGATCCGCCCGTCTCAGCCTCCCAAAGTGCTGGGATTACAGGCTTGAGCCACCGCGCCCGGCCTACCTGTGCTCTTAAAAGGAAGTTTCTTGTCAGGTGTTTTTGCTTTTGCATATAATCCCAGCCACTTGGGAGGCCAAGGCAGGAGGACCACTTGAAACCAGGAGTTCAAGACCAGCCTGGGCAACATAGAAAGACCCCATTTCAAAATAATAATAATATTAAAAGTAACTTTCTTAAAGTTTGAGGCAGTGGGGAGGAGGATGAAGAGCGAGAGAGAGTAACTTATTCAAGTTATCTTCTCTCTTTCTCTCACAAAACTAACTCCTGATTGATTGATTGATCGATTGATTATCAGGAGTTCTTCCAGCCTGTGGATTAATTGCACTCCACCTCATCACTCCCTTCCATTTGTTGCCAGTGTCTTTTGTTATTTCTGCCACAGATTCTCTAGTGAAGAAAAGTAAACACTCAAATTTGTTCTCCTTGATTACACCAAGGAGAGGTTGTAGGGTGCCCTCTTAGAGCAGACAGTGGAGTCAGCTGTTGCCTCAGGAGAACACGCCTTGCTGAGGGCTCTTTGGGTATTTTTGTGAGGAGACTGAGGAGAACTGAATAGGCCTGAGGAGTACTTTGGAGGCCACAGAACCTTGGACAGGTGTAAGGGGAAGTTCCAGGAGGGAGGAAATTAGTGTAACTGTTGTTCAGGCCTCAGAGTGTTTGGATCTGGGAGAAGGGCAAAGAAGCTGCTTTGGAGTGTCAGGCAGGCCCTGATGGGCAAATGTGGACGGTCAGTGCTTCTTGAACTTGTTTGTGCTTAGGTACCACCTGGGGATCTGGGTCTGGAGGGATGGGGTGGGGTGAATTCTGCTCCCCTAACATACTCCCTGCTCATGCTTGTGCTGTGCTTTACCTCACTAGGTAACCACACTTTGTGAAGCAAGATGGTAGAATATTCTGGGAGCTAGGGACAGCTTAAAGGTAAGGCCAGGGGCAGGGCCAGGGACGGCAAGCAAAAGCAGCTTGCATCCATATCACCATTAAGGCAACAGATGGACAATCTTACTGGAAGACTGCCAAAAGTAGAGCAAGACCCCTCTCCCGCCACTCACCCAGTGGCCCACAGATCTGCACTCAAATCCTGGCTCTGCTACTAATTTGCTATGTGACCTTAAGGAAGTCATTTCATTCCTCTAAGCCTCAGTTTCCTCATCTGTAAAAACAGAGATATTAAAACCTCCCTTGGCCATTTCACAGGGTTACCCTGAAAATTAAATGAAATAAGTATGGGGAAACTGTTTGTAGCTGCCAAAGTACTTTGCAATGGAACCTGTGATTATGTCAGATAGATTCCTCTTGGGAACCTTGCATGGTTTCACTCATGTATATGTGATTATCACATCTAACTACATTTCCCAAAGGATTGGGCAAGCACTTACTCCCGTGGGTGTGAAGGAGAAGAGTTCATATTTATTTCACCATGCTTCAAAGCCTTTGCAACTGGTCCATAGCTCAGGTACTTTGTTATCCCTTTGGTTCAACATTAATCACTTGTTTTATGGGGTGGTTATTCCTCTCTGATAGGATGGAGGACTTGTTTGTGTTTATGGACATTTCCCTGTTCTATTTGAGTTATATCACATTCCACCTTGACCTGGGCAGAATAGTTGATTTTCCTGTTCAGCATGGAACTGGAGGCCCTTTAATTAGGAAATTCTGAATGGGTATGCTGCAGAGATGCATGGCAAACAGAGACTGTTTCCTTCAAGTTTCCCACAGCGGTACAATGGCCTCCCGCCACCAGATTCAATATATTCTCTCCTGCATCCTCTCAGCACCAATGCTCAGCAGCCCATAGGCAGCCCTCAGCTACAAAGAATGCCCAGGGGATGGAGGGAAGAGATGCCGGTAAATTGAATTTGCTGTTTAACTCACTGTTAGATCTAGAAAATATGGGCTTTGTTTTCTTCAATTCTTATAATTACTCAATGTTTTTTGAAGATTAGAATTTTGCATCTATGTTATCAACTCAAATATCATCACTGATTGTGATGCTTGATGTGAATGACTACAAACAGGCCCAGCTTCATTCTGTTGCCCAGGCTGTAGTGCAGTCTGCTCCTCTGCCTCCTGGGCCCAAACGATCCTCCTGACTCAGCCCCCCAAGTAGCCAGGACCACAGGGGCATGTCACCACACCCAGCTAATTTTTGTATTTTTAGTAGAGAAGGGGTTTCACTGTGTTGCCCAGGCTGGTCTTGAACTCCTGAGCTCAAGTGATCACCCACCTTAGCCTCCCAAAGTGCTGGGATTACAGGCATTAGCTACTGCATCCGACCCCCAGATGGCTTTTTCACTAAAACCTCAATTTTGTTCCTTCTCTTAGGAAATAACATGTATTGAGTGTGTGCCATGTACCAGGCAGGCACTATTTACCTTATTTATTCCTCAACAAAACAAAATCGGCCGGGCGCAGTAGCTCATGCCTGTAATCCCAGCACTTTGGGAGGCCGAGGGGGTCGGATCACGAGATCAGGAGTTTGAGACCATCCTGGCTAACATGGTGAAACCCCGTCTCTATTAAAAATACAAAAAAGTAGCCAGGTGTGGTGGCGGGTGCCTGTAGTCCCAGCTACTTGGGAAGCTGAGGCTGCAGAATGGCGTGAACCCGGGAGGCGGAGCTTGCAGTGAGTCAAGATGGCACCACTGCACTCCAGCCGGGGAAACAGAGCGAGACTCCATCTCAAAAAAAAAAAAAAAATCAAAAAAAGCAAAACAAAACAAACCCCATAAGATGGGTTTATTATTATCCTGGTTTTATCAATGAAAAACTGAGGCTCAGAGAAAGGATATCATTTGCTGAAGGTCACACAGACAAAATCACGGAGACTTGTTTTCTTTCTGCCACTCCTTGTATCCAGATGTGTATTAGCTTCCTATGGCTGCTCAGGGGTGTTGGTTTGAGTGCAGGTGGGTACTTGAAAGAGGAGGGACCTATGTGGCTTACTATGGTTAGATGAGGGTCTGACCTAGCTGAGGAAACCAAGTGGAGAAGCCACTTGGTGCTTTAGTTTCAGTTAGTTTGATTTTTTCACTATTTTTTTTATTTTTTATTTTTTTAGATGGAGCCTCGCTCTGTCGCCAGGCTGGAGTGCAGTGGCACTATCTTGGCTCACTGCTATCTCTGCCTCCTGGGTTCAAGAGAGTCTCCTGTCTGGGCCTCCGGAGTAGCTGGGACTACAGGTATGTGTCACCACGCCCAGCTAATTTTTGTATTTTTAGTAGAGACAGGGTTTCACCATGTTGGCCAGGAGGGTCTCAATCTCTTGACCTCATGATCTTCCCAACTTGGCCTCCCAAAGTGCTGGGATTACAGGCGTTAGCCACTGCGCCCAGCCCAGTTAGTTTGATTTTTACAGCCTGTGGGGGAGAGAAGGGATCTTAGAGATACTAATCTAACACCCTCATTTTACAGATGAGCAACCTGGTCCCCTGGAGAACTGACTTAGCCAAAGCAGACAGGAGGTCCTGGCCAGGACTAGAGCCCGAACCCAGTCCCAGCTCCTTGCCATGCCCACTTCCCTCATCTCTCTTCCCACACCACTTGGTGTGGTTCTATGTACATTAATTGGACATTTCTCATAAACAAGGTCACAGTTTAGTCGCTGTTCAGAAGGTGGTATTTGTAGACTCAGATCACCAAGTGATATCCACACTTCAATAAGTTGTTCTATGATTCTTGGTTAATAAAACCCATGCTGTTATAACAAGTTTATTTCTGAGCCACATGTGTTATTAAAATAAAATATTCTGTTTTAGCACATTTTGGGCATGTTTGGTTCTTATAGAAGAGCCTGTGCTAGCAGTGGTAAGTTTAGCTACCTGCCAGTTGGATCACATATAAATCTACCCAAATCTTGACACAAGACAGTAAAATCTAGGCCAAAGGGCACTCTTCCACTCATGTCCCAAACTCACACATACATGACTGCTCTTAGCAAGCAGACTTGAAATTAATGAACACTGAATAATATCCATGGTGGGAATGTGGATTTCAATCCTGGCCCTGCAGTGTAGGCACCACAGGTTATTTCTTACCAGTGAGGAAATAAACCCAGAGGGTTTAAGGAATAGGTCCAAAAGGTCACAGAGCCTGCTGTTGTCAGAGCAGGCCAGGGCCCAGGTCTCTCCCCTTTACACTCTGTGGACTAGTGTGACTCTGTGGATCATCAGCATCAGAATAACCCCGAGTGCTTGTTAGAAATAGAGAATTCCAGGCTGGGCGTGATGGCTCACACCTGTAATCCCAGCACTTTGGGAGGCTGAGCGGGTGGATCACGAGGTCAGGAGATCGAGACCATCCTGGCTAACACGGTGAAACCCCATTTCTACTAAAAATACAAAAAATTAGCCAGGCATGGTGGTGGGCACCTGTAGTCCCAGCTACTCGGGAGGCTGAGGCAGGAGAATGGCATGAACCCAGGAGGGAGAGCTTGCAGTGAGCCAAGATTGTGCCACTGTACTCCAGCCTGGGCGACAGAGCGAGACTCTGTCTCAAAAAAAAAAAAAATAGAGAATTCCTCGAGACCAGCCTGGCCAACATGGTGAAACCCCATCGCTACAAAAAACACAAAAATTAGTTGGGCATCATGGCGGGCACCTGTAATCCCAGCTACTCAGGAGGCTGAAGCAGGAGAATTGCTTGAACCTTAGAGGTGAAGGTTGCAGTCAGCCAAGACCACACCATTGCACTCCAGCCTGGGCGACAAGAATGAAACTCCGTCTCAAAAAAAAAAAAAGAAATAGAAAATTCCCTGGTCTTCTGTGGTGGTTGGGGGAATTGGGAGGGAGCGTGTCGCTGAGGAAACTGAATATTTAACAAATTCCTCATGTGACTCTGAGATACCTTCAAGTTCATAAACCTCTGAAAATGCTCACTGTCAGTGGTTCTCTACTCTCACACTACATAAGAACTAGATGAAGCATCAAAAAAAAAAAAAAAAAAAAAAAAAAATCCTGGGCCCAATCCCAGTATTCAGTTAATTTGGATGGTGCCAGGCAATTGTATAATTTTGGAAAATGGCTCAAATGGTTCTAATATGTAGTCAGAGTTAGAAACCCATGGCCATTGTGAACCGTGGTACCAAATGCTATACCTGAAAGGGCAGCCACCCTGTAATTCCGCCCTAGCCTTTGGCCATGTCCTAGCTTGCAGGCTCTGAGGAAATAGGGCAGGACTCTGAAGAATAGAGAATGAATGAGGAACAAGGTTGCATCCTTTGAGAACTCTACAGCTTTGATCAGTTACCTCAACCAAAATCAATTCCCTATCCGGGAACCACCCGTGCCCTGACATCCTCCCTTGACTTATTCCCAAGTATCTCACACTGTGTTCCCTCTTTTAGGCCCTTCAGAACAACATCTCTTTGCTGTGCTGGTATCAAGCAAAGCCTATGAGATGTTTCCAATTTGTGAACATAGTGCATCTTGTAATTGATTTGTTCTTCTCTTTGCTCTATCTACTAGGAAGCTCAGAGCCAAATTTGAGGCGCACCTTTAGCAATCATACAGCACCTTATGGCATACACTTTGCTATACCTTATTTTCCTGTCATAGCTTTTCTTTGATTTGTTTCTGTTTACCTACTTTTTACAGACAAATATCCTTTTTTTGATTTATTCTCACATACTATAAAGGAATTAATTACATTATTTAAAGACTTTTCATCAATACATTTCTCTTTCTCTTGGGTCAGACAGAGAAAAGGAAAAGAGCATGCAAGAAAGATGGAGAGAAGAAGCACATGCACACAGATAATATACAGAAGTGGGAGGAGGTAAGGGAGGGTTTGTGATCATATTAGCTTTAACAGGGTGGTGCTCTCCAAGGGGCAAGAGTCAACCTGCTTATTATAACCATTTCACAAGGATCTTAAAGGAACTTCCTTCTATGGTCAAACCCTTTTGTTCTTACTCAGAATCAGTCTAGCTGTTAAGTCTGTGGTAGCTGGAGCTACAAAACCAAGGCCTGAAAGTTGCAATACTAGGTACTGTGACTGTGAGTCACCTTTCCCTTTCAGACACATACACCCCACAAAATTGATTTTAGCACACACAAAAATTGAGAAAACACTATAATACTAAATCTAAGATGATTTGCAAAGGAATATTACTTATCGAATGGCTTGAAGTAGTTTTTTAAAAACTTGGAGAGATTTTGATTTCATAATGAGTCAACAAGTCATTTTTTCTGCCATTAAAAAATCTAATTTTTTAACAAAAACACTTAGTTTTTCATGACCTTATAAACAAAAAGCTCCCATTTCAAAGTAAAAATGAAATCTAAGATTATACAGATTTTTATGGCATTGCTTTCATCTAAGCAACATATGTACATGCTCAAGTAAAGTAAAAGGTTAAGTAAATTTCTGCAATAAATAGGCTGTTTTTGAAATGCAAAGAACATTATAAAGAATGCAGAATCTTAAGGGTAATCAAGTAGTCATTACGTTTTTCTTAAGTCTTCACTTTAGATGTTGTTATTTCTGGCACAGGTAAGCAGCGGAGTGTTTTTTTGTTTTGTTTTGTGTTTTTGTTTTTGTTTTTTTCAGACAGGGTCTCATTCTGTCATCCAGGCTGGAGTGAAATGGCATGATCAAGGCTCACTGTAGCCTTGACCTCCCCAGGCTCAGGTGATCTCCCTCCTCAGCCTCCCTCACAGCTGGGACTACAGGCGTATGCCACCAGCTAATTTTTGTATTTTTGGTAGAGAAGGTCTTTTGCCGTGTTGCCCAGGCTGGTCTTCAACTCCTGGGCCCAAGTAATCTAGCTGCCTCAGCCTTTGAAAGTGCTGGGATTGCAGGTGTGAACCACTGTACCCCGCCATAGCAGCAGCATTTTTTATGTCCTCAAATACTGGAATCTTTGGTTACTGCCATATCAGCAAAGAAGCCAATCGTTTTAAGAATGTTTTAAGTGAACACCTTGCAAATCCTAAGGATATCTACCTATTTTTTTTAACCTTGTTTGTATTTTAATAATCTGCCTCAAACATGCCTTTTGAAATCAGGGAAGATATAGAAAAATTAATAACAGCAACTGATAGGATTCAATTCACCACACTGAAACATGTTTTCGTAAATGAGATAAAAATCCTTTCCTGACTACAGGGTTATCTCACCTGTTAGTTCTTTTCACTGCAGGGGAGAAAACAAACAAACAGGCAAAAACCTTTTCCTCTACCCTCTTAGGTTCAGTGTCTGGGGCCTGAGAATTAAACTGGCAAAAGACAGATTAACAGGGGAAAAGGCATCTATTTTATGGATGTTAACATTTTTGCATACATGGGAGCTTCACAGAAAAGAAGAGAAAACCTAAAGAAGCAGTTAGACTTGGGAGCTTATAGATCATTTTAACAAAGGGTGATAAATTGTGGCCAGGTGACTGGACAAAGGAAAGGGGTTTGGGCTTCTAGGGGTGAAAAATTGTAGGAAAGTGACTAGGAAGTATATAGGGAAAGTAATGGAAAGCAAGGGTTGCTTTAGTAAGGTGTCTTTATACCAACTCGTCTCAGTGCCAGCTTTCTGTCTCTAGTGATAAATCACTTTCTTCATTCTGGTACAGGAGAGGGGTGGAAATGTATGCCACCTTCACAAAGGGAAATTTATGTCCTGCTTCTAGGCAGAAAAGGAAAGGGCAGAGAGCCCTTCTTACAACTGCTATTTCTCCATTGCTTTCAGCCCAAAATAATCATATGCCAAGGTGGCATACTTTGGGGTGGTATAACCTGATCCCCTTCACCATGTCACTTCTTTCTTGCCCTGTGGCTGTGCTCAGAGATGCCCTGGGGTTTCAGTGTTGATCTTCCAGAACAGCCATATGTGTCCTGTTAGGAACTATGATCTGTTGGTTAAGAAACAGCCACCTAGATAAAGTTCAAAGAATTCTGCAATCCAGATTGTGTGTGTTCCTAAATGTGGTTTGGCCTGGAGAAACAAGGACCAGGAAATCATGGAAAGCCAGGCAGATGGGAGTTAGAGAGCCTAGCAAGAGTCCTAAGCAAGTGCTCCGTGCCCCCCCTCCCACTTCCCCCTGCCCATCTCTCCAGGAAGTGGCACTCAAACTCAAGCATGTGTGAGAATCACACAGAAGGCTTATGAAAACAGATACCAGGTCTTTGCCCACAGAATTTCAGATTTAGTAGATCTAGAATGCCCAAACATTTGCAATTCTAACAAGCGCTCTAGATGTAGCCTTGCTTCTGGATAGGGACACACTGAGTAGCACTCTCCTAGGGTGGTGAGACTATCTGTCTTCCAGTCAGGCTTTGAACTGACAAAAGACAGATGAACAGAGGACAAGGCATGCATTTTATGGATGTTAATATTTTTACATAAATGGGGGCTTCACAGAAAAGAAGTGAAGAGCCAAAGAAGCAGTTAGACGTGGAGCTTATATGTCATTTTGACAAAGGGAGCTAAATTGTGGCCAGGTGATTAGATGCAAGAAAGGGGTTTGGGCTCCCCACTCTTTCTCCAGTTGGGAGAAAGAAGCTGCTGTGGGTGAAGTTTTCCTGGGGATCTGGAGGAGGAGAAGGGGCCATGCTCATATCTGAATCTAGGTGCTAGAAAGAGAACAGCTGAGATTTTCCATAAACTGTCAGTACTAGTCAGGATGAATCAGAGTGAATCTTTGGAATAGAAAAAAAAAATAAAGATTTTGCTTTCTCATCATCATAACGCTCTTCTATTCAGTCTATGCATAGCTAGTGCAACCTTTTGCTCCACCCAACCAGCTCCATTCCCTTTACCAATTATTTATAATATGCTTGGGTCACTCACGGGAGGAAAACACTGTCAGCATCAAGAGGTAGCAGCATTTTCAAAATATATTTTGCTGTCTTGAACAAAAATCTTAACTATTTATTAGTCAGTAGTTCCATATGGTCTTATACTTTTTGTTGAGTCACAGTCTCCCTCTGTCACCCAGGCTGGAGTGCAGTGGTGTGATTTCTGCTCACTGTAACCTTCACCTCCTGGTTTAAGTAATTCTTGTACCTCAGCCTGTAGCTGGGACTATAGGCGTGCGTCACCATGCCCAGCTAATCTTTCGTATTTTTGGTAGATATGGGGTTTTGCCATGTTGCCCAGGCTGGTCTAGAACTCCTGACCTCAGGTGATCCGCCCTCCTCAGCCTCCCAAAGTGCTGGGATTACAGGTGTGAGCCACCATACCTGGCCTGGTCTTATTACTTCTATACATAAGATAGGATCTTTCCATATTTATGTAGGTGAATATTTCCCATGTTTTTTGAGGATTCCCAAAAGACTTTGGGGGTTGCCAAAAAACTTTTAGGGGTTGAATCTTTTCACAGTAACACAAAGGGGAAGCATCAATCCGTGAAAGTTCAGACCAGCAGTTTAGTAACACCCTCTCCATAGCTCAGTTCCCAGTACATGAAGAGATTCAAAGCAATCTTCTTGCTCTCAGTTCTTAGAAAGAAAAATTTGAGAGAGATAAAAGCAGTAATTATCTGTATTATTTAATAACTTAAATGTAATAACCTAAGAAAAAACAGATGTCAAAAATATATAGTCTAAAAAAAAATAGAAGCCAAATCCTTTCCTCCTAGGATGTCTGAAAAGGATAGATTCTATGGAGTGTGGATGAAGATAAAAAGGATTCCTACTATGAAAGATGAACTGTGGATTCCTACTATGATTCCTACTATGAAAGATGAACCGTGGACATAGTCACTTGAGACCACTGAGAGCAATTAGCCAATTTCATTGTCACCAGGGGGGCACATACCAGAGAATCTGGGAGAAAGCCTGGGCTAGAGCCGTTAGCATTCTCAGGCCTACTGGTGCTGTGATTCAACAGGCTTTGAGGGGATGAGGAGAACCAGAGATCACCACCATCACTTGTAAAAAGCATACTATAGAAACAGCACAACTGTCAAAAATCAGCTAGAGCTTAGACTGTATGCTGTTTGAAATCTAGCCTGAGTTGCTTTCTTGTGGAGGGATTGAGACATGTGCAGAGATACTTTAAATATGTGCAGGTGGCCCTTCTTTTTAAAGGATATTTCATGAGCTCTTTCTACTCATTAGTTTTCCTAAGAGTTCACCGTTTAAGCTAGAAAGATGCTGCAAGCTATCTCAGCAAGCTTCTAATTTGGACATAGCACCAATACTATATACACAATTGAACAAGTGACCATATCTTCCTGATTCTTCTTTGGACTGAATAGGTGTGATCTTGTTAAGAAAAATGTGTAGGCATAGGGCCAGATTTTATCAGTCTCCATCCCAGAAAAATGGTGGAGCATGCCTGGGCTCTTGCATAATTAAATGACTGGCTTTGTCACAACCTTATACTGTCTTATCCTGGCAGCAACTGCTTCGAGTTTACCATTCTCCTGCTGGACTAACGGTTCCCCAGAGATGTCATCAATCTCACGTACACCAGGCGGATTGAAGCCCAGGTTATATACTCTACTGCAAGGAGGGTGAATCCAACATCGGCTGAGACAATCTTTAAGTGTTTCGAATGGAATCTTCAAACTGATCACTAAATCCACTTCATAGATTTTTGTCTTCAAATCAGGGCTTTGGTTTGTCCTAACATCCTCAGAAAACCATCTGGGAGCCAGTGCTAGGCATACCTGTTCTCCAACTCTGACACCATAAGGCATGTGATCACATGGTCTGGAACCAAAAGACCGTTCTCCGTGTATTGTTTTGCCATGTCACTAACTTCGGTGTTGGCCTTGGTGTTCTCCCACAAGAAATGGCCATTGGAGAGATGCTGGAGGCCAAACTTCTGGGCCAAGAGGGGCGGCCAGAGGATGACCATGTGCAGGAGTTCGGAAGTCATTGCCTTTGGGAGGAGTGGCGAGGCCAAAGGTGCAGCCAAGACGACCAGAGGGTGCACCGAGAACTTTGTTTCTTGGCCCCGACCTCTGCCACCCTCTGCTGGCTCTGGTACTGTGGTTACTCTCCTACTCAGGGAAGGAGAGACTTTTAAGACAATCCTTACCCTCAGCCCTGTGCAGGGACCAACTCAGCCCTGTGCCAGTATTTACATTCCATAAAGTCACTGCAAACGCTGAGTTAGCAAAGACTGAACCATTGCTCCTAAAGGAAATACAGGGTTAAGTCTGGCGAGTCTCTGATCACATTTTCGCCAATCAATACATAAACTTGCTTTATGTGTGTTTCTGATTTGGGGACACTTTATTTAATATATATTGTTGATTCATTAATTTTGAACTCACACCCAACAGCACTGTAACTCACACCTGAACAAAACTTATACAGGGTATTTTCTTTGCAAGGCACATTACAGCCTTCTTGGGCTTAAGGACACTTCAGTAACTTTATGACCAGTCTTGGGGGCCATTTTAAACAATGAAATCATCAATGAAAATCATGTGGAAAACATGACATTAAATGGACCATGACATTTTTTTTCTTTTTTTTTCATTTGGAGACAGGGTCTTACTCTGTCACCCAAGCTGGAGTGCAGTGGCACAATTATAGCTCACTGCAGCCTTGATTTCCCTGGGCTCAAGCCATCCTCCCATCTCAGACTCCCAAGTAGCCGGGACTACAGACCTGTGCAATCATGCCTGGCTAATTTTTGTTTTTTTTTGTAGAGATAGGGTTTTGCTATGTTGCCCAGGCTGGTCTCGAACTCCTAAGCTGAAGGGATCCTCCTGCCTTAGCCTCCCAAAGTGCTGGGATTGCAGGCATGAGCCACTGTGCATGGCCAAAATTTTTTTCAATATGAGAGCTGAAACAAGAAGGCAGAGTCTATGTCACCTTGTTTGCCTCGGCTGGGGATGTGCACAACCAGTGACTCAAAATTTTTACCACTCTGCGCGTGTCTGAATGACCATGAAAGTGCCATGAAAATTGATTTGGGGATTACAAATAGATTTTAGTGAGTAGACAAATTTGCAAATATAGAATCTGCAAATGATGAGGATCTACTATACCTAGACTTCACTCTTCTCCCTACTTATAATCTATTGGTACATCCCATTGACTGAACCCAAGCAGAGGTCAAAATAACCTGTCAATACCATCTTATAAAGGTCAACTTCCTGAGTACCAAACAGGGTAAGCAAGGGTAGACAATGGATCTGCAGGGGCTCTAGAAAATATTCAGCACATCATCCCACATTATCTGTAGCCTTGAATGGGATCCCTAGGGATCTGCCCATTTTATAAGACATGAATTCACTCATTCTTTTGTTCATCAAGCGTTTACTAAGAACCTAGCAATAAGCTATGTTCTGTGAGGTGTCTAGTAGAGGCTTGAAAATATTAGAAGATGTTGACCCCATTATCTAAGGGCTCACCATCCAGAAAGAAGAGCTGATAGTCAACTGACACATATTTGAGCACCTCCTATATTCCAGACTTTTTTAGGTGCTCAGGATATGGCAGGTCCCAAGACAAATCTTTGCCCTGGCATAACTTACAGACCAGAGCAGAAGAAAGGCAAGTGGTTGAAAGACCTCACTGAAGGAGGGTTAGTGCTCTCATAGGAGCATTCACTCATCAGGGGAACAAGTAGGGCAGTGAGGGTGGCCACAGAATAGTAGGCAAGAGCTTTCTGGAGGCAAGAAAGAGTATGGATTGAAGGGCTCTGAGTCAATGCCCGGAACCCAGATTGGGGAAGTAAAAATGATGAGAGATGAAGGCATGTCTTTGCAAAAATATGATTATATTACTAGTCCCAGTGCTGAGAAGTGCCAAAGAGAGGGACAGGTTAAAGCACTGCATGAGACAAAATATTCCAGAACTCCTGGCTCACTGTAATAACTTCCTCAAAGACAGGGGTTCCTATCATCCCTCCCCAGCCTCTGTGCTGCACACGGTGCCCTGCACACCTCCACTTGGTAGCATGCATTCTTCTAGCCCATAGCTGCCCTTAATTGCCCAGGGAGGCCCACCTCCTCCTCAGGAGCACAAAAGTCAGAGTGGTAAAGAGAAGTTCTCCAAAGAGAGACTCAAAAGCTTAAAGAAGGTAAAATTGTGGGGCAAGTGGGATCCTGGGGTACTGCTCAAATCACATCATGCATGGCTCTCTTTTCCCTCATGGTGGTTCTGAGGTCAGGGAAATGTTCAACAACAATGCACACACCCTCCCAGTTCAACATCAAGTAGTCATGCTCCATAGAAGTTGGAAGAATGGATGGATGATGGATGGATGGGAACATAGCAAAACCTAATTCTCTATACTGTGTGGGACCAGGCAGGCTTCAAGCAGAGGTTCCTTTCCCTCACTGAGGCTGGGAGTTCACCAAGTCCCTATATGCCTGGCTCTGCACTAGTCCCTCTCACAGACATGAACTCATTTCATACTTCCAATTACCTTGAGAGGTGACTATTGTACACTCCATGTAATGCATGGTGGCTTAGTACCCTATTCCAAACATCATAGTTAGCAAGAGGTGAATTTAGACTTGACTCTAATGCCTCTGACTCCAAGTCACGTCCTCTCTCTGTGTTCCTTTTCCATTTGCTTCCTCTTTTCTTTTCCTTTTTCTAATTATTTAGCAGGAAGTCCTTTTGAAATGGGATCTTCTCTGTTCTAAACAGTACTTAATGGAATACTCTCCTTTCAAAGACACTTTAATTTCTGTGAATTATGGGAGCTCTTGCTACTCTCTCGGGAGTGTCTTGTTCTTTTAACCTTTCGAAGCACTTCCCTACCCCTCATAACATTTAAACCTCCCAAGAACCATAGAGGATAATTAGGTGAAGTTATGATCCGTAGTTTCAGATGAGTAAACACAGGCTCTGAGGAATTTAATAACTAATCTGAAAGTCATGCTGTCTTACCTTGAGACAAAACAAGAAAGACTCTCCAGACTTCCAGTCTCTTCCTCCTGGCCTAGAAATGGCAAGTGGGCAACATCTTTTGCTGAGAGAAGTTCCGAGGCGAAGTTCAGGGAATGAGAAAGACCCGTGATCCGTTGACAATGCCTGTCATGGGTGAGAAAAAGGAAAATGGAGGCACATGTGCTTGGTATTTGCTATCCCAACTTACCCATAACTATTTCAAAGCCTTAAGTTGTTTCTCACCTTAATGAGGAATTATGTTAATTCTCTTACAAGTAAGGCCTGGCACATAGTTGATGGTTACTACAGAGACGTACTATAATTTACTGAGTGACTGCTATTTATCAGGCACTGTGCCAGGTTACATAGCTACATTCAAATTTATCTTACTAAGTATTCAGATTTACAAAATTTAAACACAGCCCTAGATATACTTTGAAAAAACCACACCCCTGTATTACACAGGTCTTAGTACCAGAATTTTTAATATCTTAATAAAGAATTCTTACATGCTAAATAAGCCCAACTTAAGTTTATTAAGGAAAGTATTGGTCAGGGCACAGTGGCTTATGTCTATAACCTTAGCACTTCGAGAGGCTAAGACTGGAAGATTTCTTGAGCCCAGTTTGAGATCAGCCTGGGCAATATAGCGAGACTTGTCTCTACAAAAAAAAATATTTTTTAATTAGCCAGGTGTGGTAGTGCATGCCTGTAGTCCCAGCTACTTGGGAGGCTGAGTCAGGAGGATTGCTTGAGCCCAGGAAGCAGAGGTTGCAATAAGCTGTAATTATTGTGTCACTGTCTGTAGCCAGAGTCTGTCTCCAGAAAAAAAAAAAAAAAAAAAAAGGAAGGAAGGAAGCATTTATATTTATATCTGGGATAAAAGCACTGTCAGTGTTTTAGGGATGAAGTTTAGTGCCAGCAGGCACAGTGAGGGCAGGAGCTCTGTTCCATTCATCTTCATGTCTCCAGTGTCTGGCCAGATGTACATTAATATAAAAATGGATGGATAAGTGAATAAATCAATGAAGCTCAGAGCCATTTGCTGATAATGCAACCAGTGACATACTATATGTCCTCTCTCTAGTGGTCATGAAAGTTGCAAGGACAATTTTATCAACTTTGGTCCACAATTTTTTTGTAGAGATGGGGGTCTCACTCTGTCGCCCAGGCTGGTCTCGAACTCCTGGCCTCAAGCAATCCTCCTGCCTCAATATCCCAAAGTGCTGGGATTACAGGCATAAGCAACCGTATCTGGCCTCATTAAAAAAAAATTGTAGAGACAGGGTCTCCCTATGTTGCCCAGGCTGGTCTCAAACTCCTCGTCTCAAGTGATCTTCCTGCCTCAGGCTCCTAATAATCATGATAATGGATTATTATGGTGGTGGGTTCCCTATAAAAGGGTCAGTTCACTGCCCCACCTCCACCCTCTCTCACTCTCTCTTCTTCTGTTATGTGATGATGTAGCAAGAAGGCCCTCACAAGATACCAGCACCTTGATATTGGAGTTCCAGCCTCCAGTACTATGAGCCCATAAATTTCTGTTCATTGTAATTTCCCAGTCTGTGGTATTCTGTTATAGCCACACAAAATGGACTGAGACAGGGACCTAGTAAGAAGCTATGCTCTCTGTCAAAATGTTTCTGCATTTCTGAGAGGCAGTGAACCCACAATGGCTTAGCATGCGTGTGTGTGTGTGTAAAAGCTAAGAAGAAGTAAAGTACTGGAGAGGGAAAAAAAGTCAGTTAATAACTCAAAGTATTATTCCAGGATGTCATCATTGGCATTAGGGCTGTGCTGAATTTGAGTTTAAAAAAAGTAATATTTAGTGAAATATATTCTACACTCTTTCTATTCAAGGTACAGGGTTGAGTTTTCAAAATCATACTTGCTGAGTTTTTTTTTGTTTTGTTTTTTACTATTTTATTGAGGTATTCAGTACCACCTTTAACAAGGAGAAAGCAGGAGCCATGTGTGTCAATATTAATTAAAGACCTATTTGTCTTCTTTTAGAGATGGCACTAACAGCAGATTCCTTTCTCATTAAGAAGTGGACAGTTAACTGGAGACGCAGATCCACAAGACAGGGCCTTTGGAGACCTGGCAAGAGAAGGAGATGGAAAGTACTAAGCCAGTGAGGGACCCTAGAGCTACACTCTCTTCTCAGTGCAGGCAGAGCTCTAGTGTTGACCCCAGAGAAGAGAGGAAGGGTTTTTTTTTGGTCTGCCCAGAAAAAGAATAGTCCAAGGTTAAAGGATCTCAGCAAGTGCAACAACAACACCAGGGGAGCGGGACTGCTCATTCTGTTTCTCCAGACCACCTGGGGAGATGGCTCCAGGCCCCTCTCTTTTCATGGGACCAGTTGAATGTAGTCCTTCCTGTTACCAAAAGTGGTCAGATAATCAGGGGCTGTCCCTCTAGACACAATCCAGCCACTAGTCCTTTAAAAGTTAGAGATTTTTAAAAATCACATTTTGTTTTTTTTTTTTAAAGTATATATGTATGTATGTATTTATTTATTTGTTGAGACAGGGTCTCCTTCTGTCACCCCAGCTGAAGTACAGTGGCACAATCACGGCTCACTGTAGCCTCTACCTCCTGGGCCCAAGTGATCCTCCCACCTCAGCCTCCCAAGTAGCTGGGACCACAGGTGTGTGCCACCATGCTTGGTTAATTTTTAAATTATTTTTGTAGAGATGGGATCCTCCTATGTTGTCCAGGCTGATCTTGAACTCCTGGCCTCAGGTGATCCTCCTGTCTTAGCCTCTCAAAGTCCTGGGATTACAGACATGAGCCACCATGCCTGGCCTACTTATTTATTTATTTTAGAGATAGGGTCTCACTCTGTCATCCACACTGGAGTGCAGTGGTGCAATCTAGCTTATTGCAGCCTCAAACTCCTGGATTCAAGAGATCCTCTCACCTTAGCCTCCCAAATGGCTAGGACTACAAGTGTGTGCCACCATGCCCAGATAATTTTTTAATTTTTTGTACTTTTTATTTTTTGTAGAGATGGAGTCTCTGTGTTGCCATGGCTGGTCTTAAAGTCCTGGCCTCAGGCTATTCTTTTGCCTAAGCCTCTTAACATGCTGGGATTACAGGCATGAGCCACTGTGTCAGGCTAAAAATCACATTTCTTCATTTTATACATAACATTCAGTGCCTAAAACAAAACTCTTCTATTATCATCAAGGGTCATCCTTGATTATCCGGCTTAATCCTTAAGGCCCACAACTGATCACCAAGGTGGGTTCTCATTCCAAAGGAGTGTCTACTTGTTGGGGCCATGGGTTGGTTCTCAGGTCCTATAAATGGACTTGTCCCAGGGGCCCCAAGACTGTGTGACAATCCAGTAAAATACAATAAGAAAGCCAGAATCGGCTGGGCGCAGTGGCTCATAAATATTTACCTCATAAATATTTATTATATGGTGTCAATAAATATTTACCTATATTATTTTTAGTGACTGAATAATAGTTCAGTAGAATAGATCTACTATACTTTATTTGAAATATCTTATTAGGTATTTAGATCATTTCCAATTTTTTACTTCTATAAACATCACCATAGTGGACATCCTTGGAAAATACATTTCTGTTGTCTATGCCCATTTTAAATAAGCTTTTGATAGATATTGCCAAACTGCCCTCCAGAATTGTACATTTTCACTAGTCGTGAAGCAGCATGTCAATTTGACTATTGGAAATTGGTAGCTGAATGTGGTTTTAATTTACATTTCATTGATCAATGAAGTTGAACATTTTCCTCATAGACTTGTTGCTTGAGGCCATTTTCAAAAAGAAATAGGATCGCTGGGTGAGCAGTGTTCTGTTCCTCTAGTCTCCCTATCAGTGCAAGCCACTGTTTACTCAGTAAGGGAAAGGGCCAACCTAGAGAAACATCATAAAGCAGGCAAGACTCCTCACTAAGAACCCATCCTCCCAGATGAGATTCCAGTATCCCCCCTCACCCCGCAAAACCCACCGTCAAGGAAGAACTGAAAGCTCATTTATACTAGACTAGAAGTAATTAATAGCACTTTTGCTGAGCTATCCTTCCCAGGGTGTGGGGAGGGCGGGCGGGTATTTAACCCTTCTAAAAGCCTCAAGTGAAGGGAACAAAGCTGTCAAAATTACAGGCTTTCCTCAGGGGGTGGTAGAGATGTTTGGGGCAGGTGGAAGAAGCCAGTTTTTCCAGATCCGTAAGAATTCTAGCACTCTCCTTACCAGGATGTAGGCAGGCCTCCAAGAAGAAGAGGTTGATCACTGGACAGAAGGCTTGTGTTTCAGCATTAACCCCTGTACTCCCTGAGGCTCCATTCTGAACTTTAGTTAGGAGGTGCCTTGCAGAGTTCTTTACAACTATTGGTGCCTAATGTGTGTGGATGGTGAGTTCCAGTGTGGTGGCATGATATTAAAATATATGAACTAACACCTTTTCTGCAAGATATCAGGCTGCTTCAGATATAACATGAGATCCTAACTTGTGACTCAATATTTCTTTGGCGAGTTGTTTCATGGAAAAAAAATTACTGAAGGAAAAAAGCCTGTATTTATGAAGATGTTTGTTGCAACACAAATGGGGTAGTAAATTATGGTACAATTGCTAGATAAAAAATTACACAATCATTAAAAATAATCATCAGGACATAGGAAAATGTTCCTTTATATAAAAGTAAATGAAAAAATTACATCTATACATATGTATAAAAAATTATGCCCAATCATACTTTAAAATTTACATGTAGGCCAGGCGCAGTGGCTAACGCCTGTAATCCCAGCACTTTGGGAGGCTGAGGTGGGTGGATCACGAGGTCAGGAGATCAAGACCATCCTGGTTAACATGGTGAAACCCCATCTCTACTAAAAATACAAAAAAATTAGCTGGGTGTGGTGGTGGGCACCTGTAGTCCCAGCTACTTGGGAGGCTGAGGCAGGGGAATGGTGCGAGCCCAGGAGGCAGAGCTTGCAGTGAGCCGAGATCACGCCACTGTGCTCCCACCTGGGCGACAGAGCAAGACTCCGTCTCAAAAAAAATAAATAAATAAATAAAAAATAAATTTATATGCAGGCCGGTGCAGTGGCTCACGCCTGTAATCCCAACATTTTGGGAGGCCAAGGCAAGCGGATCACCTGAGGTCAGGAGTTTGAGACCAGCCTGACCAACATGGTAAAACCTGGTCTCTACTAAAATACAAAAATTAGCTGGGCGTGGTGGCACACGCCTGTAATACTAGCTACTCGGGAGGCTGAGGCATGAGAATCGCTTGAACCTGGGAGGAGGAGGTTGCAGTGAGCCGAGATCGTGCCACTGCACTCCAGCCGGGGCGACAGAGTGAGGTTCCATCTCAAAAAAAAAAAAAAAAAAAAAAAGATAATATAAATAAATAAACAAATACATAAAATAAAAATATATAAAATGAGTTCGGAAGAAAATACAGCTAAAAGCAGGATTTATATCTGGCTTCTGACATTAACAGTAATTTAAATTTTCTTCCTCATTCTTTTTGCATTTTCCAAGTTTTTGGCAGTAAGTATGTGTTACTTTTAAAAACAATTTTTAATCAAATAATTGTGAACGCTTATTATGTGATTGTTGTACGGTAGAATATAAATGAATAAAAGCAGATTTTAAACACGTAGGTGTGCTATTACACATATTACACTTCTGTTTTGGGGGGTAAATTGCAGATGAGCCTCTCTCTTACACCAGTTTCCATTGGTGTTGGGATTATATTGTTTATAGAACTATTACTAGTTACCTCTGTGATTTCTAGATCGAACAGGATATATTGTTTGGATAATATTTCTTCTGTTTTGGGGATCAGAACCAATATTACCAAACAATATATCCAAACAATAGGATCCAACAATAGTGGGGAGAGGATAAGTAGGCAGAGGATTGTTGGATCCTATTGTTTGGATTTATACAAACAGAGCTGCTCCTCCACGCAGCCTGGGGGCTGTGTGAGAATGCTATTAATATGCAGATTATGACAAACAGCCCAGAATTGGTAGCTCACTTGATGCTTTTGAAATCACTTGTACACAGATTATCTCACCTCTCTCTCAACCATTCCAAATGACTGATCTAGGTCAAGGACAGATGAACTTGTAATTTCACAGAACTGGAGGCATGGGAAACTAAGGAAACCTGTAATCAAATTTGAACAGAAGGTCTTCAAACCCAAAGTACTTGATTTGAATTAATAGTGTTATAAAAGTTTTTTCAAAAATCTGAGTGGGGACGAGAGGGTCAGGTGATGACCCAGCTGTGGGAAGAGAGGGTGGGGATGGGCCGAGAGCAAGGTACGTGTATATTAGTGCTGTGCTTCCTGTTCCTTTTCTAGTCGTGAGCCCTCAGGCAAGTTACGCGAGCTCCCTGAGCCTCATTGGCCTCATCTGTAAAATGGGACTGGTAATAAGAATGGGTTGTTTGAGGCCAGGTGCAGCGGCTCATGCCTATAATCCCAGCACTTTGGGAGGCTGAGGCAGGAGGATTGCTTGAACCCAGGAGTTTGAGCAACATAGTGAGATCCCATCCCTCACCATGAAAATCTAAAATTTAAAAATTACAAGAAAATTTAAAAATTACCTGAGCATGGTGGTGCACACCTATAGTCCCAGCTACTTGGCAGGCTGATGCAGGAGGACCACTTGAGCCCAGGAGGTCAAGGCTGCAGTGGGCCATGATTACACACCACTGCACTCCAGCCTGGGCAACAGAGCAAGACCCTGTCTTGGAAAAATGGGGGTAGGGGGGTGTTGCTTGAAAACCAAATGAGTTAATTTGTATGTATAACATGTGCAGAGCATGCTTATTAAGTGATAAGTATTGTATTTCTTATTTTCTGAAAAACCAGGAAAACAGTACTTTCTTACTTCTTTGTCAGTAGATGGGGCCAAGAGGGTGGGGAAGCCCACAGCCATTGTCTTGTCCTAGTAGGTCTAGGAGGCAGTGGGAGGGCCTCTGCCATCCTTGCATGCTTGAGAAGAAGGAGAATTATACAGCAGTGACCCCAAAGGTCAACCTTGAGCAGCTGGAGGATAAGGGAGGCGGGCATCACTCACTTTGCAGTTTTGCCAGTGTGTCACTGTGGCTGACTGACCACCTCTGGCCAAGTTTGAAATAAAGACGGGTGAGCTGAAATTCACATCACTGAGAGGCAGTGGAGCAGAGTGGTTCATGGTCTAGATTTAAAATTCAGTTCGGCTGGATTAGAATCCCTGTCTCTCCACATCCCGGCTGTGTGCATCTGGCCATGTTACTGAGTCCCCCTTTGCCTCAGTTTCCTCATCTGATGAAAAAGGAATGATGATGATGATGATGATAACAGCACCTACCTCTCAGCGTTGTTTTGAAGATTAAATGAGTCCATCTGTATAAAGTGTTTAGAACTGCATCTGGCATGTGGCAGGGGTTTGCTCTTATTATTAGGCACACTCTGTGGAATGAATAGGAGAGACAATTTAGGTCAGAAAAGATGTCTGAGATTTTGTTTCCCTGGATCACAGTTTACACTGGTAGACAGGTGGCAGAGAGCTTCAGAAAGGCTTGTTCAAGTTCAGATAGTCAGACGGCAGGAGGGAGGCCGAGAACCTTGGCTCCTCAACCCTTAGTCTCTATGCTCCCTGTGTAGCCACACTTGTGAATCCAGGCAAAGGTGTGTCATGAATATGAGACATCATCAGCTCTCTCATTGCTATGTCACCTCTGTGGGACCCCAGGAATCTACAGGCTCCCCACCTTAGCTGGAATAAAAGCTGGAATAAAGCAGATAACAGGGTCAGCAGAGTCATTTGGGACTGCAGACAAGTTCATGGGAAAGGAAAGTTACTTGTTTGGTACCAAAAGCCACCCGCCAGCTAAAGAAACAACCCTGCCCTGGGGGTTGGAATGGCAGCTCCCACTGAGCCAACTGGCCCAGCATTCCGGGGATTCAGACAACCAAGAGCATGTACTCTGGAGGGAATATCATGGCAGAAAACAGGTCCTCACGGTTACTACTGGTCACGTGACCCTCCGGTAAAGGCAGAGAAGGAAATCTGAATTTTCCGTAGGAAACAGCAGAGAAGGAAACAGCAGAGAAGGAAATCTGAATTTTCCGTAGGAAGATGTGTTCTAATAAGGTTCTGATCTTTTCAATATCATTCATTACTTAATATAAAATATTATGCCAAAACATAATACCAAATAAATACCAAAGTAAACCATGCAAATCATAAACAATTAGAAAATACAGAAAACATAATGAAGAAAGTAGAATTATCATTTTTTGTGTGGTTCTTTTTGGCTGTTTATGTATATATAACTTGATATAATTTAGGTTATAAAGTACATTAAATTGTATATTCTGAATTTGGTATATTATTTCTTTTATTTATTATTTATTTATTCTTGAGACAGGGTCTCACTCTGACACCAAGGCTGGAGTGCAGCGGTACGATCATGGCTCACTGCCTTGACCTCCTGGGCTTGAGCAATCCTCCCACCTCAGCCTCCTGAGTCACAGAGATAACAGGTGTGTGCCATCATGCTCGGCTAATTTTTGAAATTTTTTGTAGAGCTAGGATCTCATTATCTTGCCCAGGCTGATCTTGAACTCCTGGGGGCAAGCACTCCACCTGCCTTGGCCTCCCAAAGTGCTGGAATTACAAGGGTGAGCCACTGTTCCTGGCCTGCTTTTGGTATATCATATCATAAGCATTTTTCATGTCATTAAATATTCCTTAAAAATATCATTTTTAATAGCTGCAAAGCATTCTGTTGGATGGATGGACCATAATTCTTTGAACTATTGTTAGGTTATTTTCCATTGTTTTTACAGCTACAGGAATGCAGCCCTAGATCACTGAACTTTAATATGTGTGCACACCTCTGATTATGTCCTGAGGTTAAAATCCTGACATAGACTGGCTACTGAGGTTTTGCTTCTGCCCTTAGGAAGGACTCAAAACTCCCCTTTCAGGGCCCCTTGGGAATGAGGAGGAGAAGGGGTGAAGATAGTGGTTCAGATGCAAAATCATTCTCAGGACATGGTGGTAAAAGGTGAGGGTGTCAGTGATAGTAGGTTGGAAATGCTAGTGTCCACATGGGGGCCTCTCTCTCTAGCTTCCCACTTTTGGGGATCTGTTTAGTCTCCTGACTTGCCATCTTAGAAACCTGTCTCAAATGACTTTAGCAAAAGGGAGAGTCAATTGCAAGAATCCTGAAATATCTTCTGTAATCAAAAGAAGGGCATTTGACCAAACCATGGGAAGGGCAGGGATACAGCTGGCCCTGGACCAACCAAATAACCCCCTAGGAGGGCAGGTTCTCAAAGAATATGAAACTTCCACTTTGACCTAAAGGAGTTGGGGCAGGACAGTGCTCTCAGAAAAAGGAGATACTAGTTTCTAGAGAAAGGGAAGGCTCATGGCCTTTTGGGTGTTGTTTTCTAAGAAGCTGAGGTGGCAACATGGACCTGGGGCTGCTGCCTCCCACTAGGGGCACTACCTGCCCATGCGGTGGAAAAGTCTAGGTGTGGGAGCCTTTGTTTTGGTTTTGCTCGAGGCCTTAGGGAGGAACATTCTTTTCTTTTAGGTTGTCTCACTGTTTCTTCCTGCTTTCAGGTTGGTGAGTCCTCTAGGACAAAGAGATTCAAGTATGGATCTTGGGGACAAGAGTGAAGGCAGCCAGTAGAGGGTCTAAGTCTTCACTCAAAGGTATACAGTTAGCACTGTGGGCTTCCACAAGGTGCAGTCCAGCTCAACAACCTGAAGCTTTCACACAGAGATGTGGGGCCAAAATGAGTCAATAACAAATGCTGTGCTTTTGCCTAGAGTGTCCCTAGTGCATATCTTCCTCCTGTACCTGTGGTAGAAGAAGGCTGGGAGTCCTAGCCAAATATCTGTCCAGCTCTTCATCACTATCCAGAAGGGAAGAACATGTTTAGGGCTTTTGAGACACATTGCCAAATTGCTCTGTTAAAAATGGAATATTTTGGTATCAAGCGAGAAGTCCAAACCAGGGGGCTCCTGCCAGTCCTGGGCACGTCATCCTCTCAATCAGCTCTAAGTAGCATGCCAGCATTCTGCACAGGATAGAGTTCTCCTTAGAATTGGTTGATCAGACATGACAGTCACAATCATACCAAAGTTATTTGACAAAATATCATATTGCTTTCTTCAATATAATGTTCTTATATCATTTTAAAAAACAGTTCCTGCTTTTTTTTTTAAGTAAAAAAAGTTGCTAGGGGAATGGAGTACTTTCAAATGGTGTCGAATTCAGAAGAGCTTCATTGGGACACTGTTTTGCTGTGCTTTTTGTTGCCACTGAAGTTTCCTTCTCGAGCACAGGCATTAGCATTCTGGTTGTAGGCTTTCTGCTTTCTCAGGGGTTGGTATTTTTTTGAAGACTGGCCAAACATAGATGAACACCTCATTGCAAGGACTGCCTACCATGACCTCTCTAAGCAGCAACGTGCTGTGATTTGCAGTGAGCCAGGAGGGCATGTGACAAGCTCACACCAGTAGCCACAGACTGGTATTAGCTGAAACATCAAACCCTGTGTGGTTGTTGTATAGTTGCATGATTGAATCAAAGAATGTTAGAGCTGGAAGGACCCTTGGAGACCATAGACTTCAACCCTTTCCACCAGATCTACCCACCTTACAAATAAAGGAACTGAGACCCAGGGAGAGGAAAAGGCTTGTCCATGGTTACACAAGCAGAATAATCAGAATCAAGAATAAGGTGAGGCCAGGCATGGTGGCTCATGCCTGTAATCCCAGCACTTTGGGAGGCTGAGGCAAGTGGATCATCTGAGTTCAGGAGTTGGAGATCAGCCGGTCAACATGGTGAAACCCCATCTCTACTAAAAATACAAAAATCAGCTGGGCATGTTGGTGGGTACCTGGAATCCCAGCTACCCGGGAGGCTGAGGCAGAAGAATCTCTTGAACCCAGGAGGCAGAGGTTGCAGTGAGCCGAGATTGTGCCACTGCACTCCAACCTGGGTGACAAGAGCGAGACTCCGTCTCAAAAAAAAAGAATTAGGTGAAATTTTTACAGTGTTAAAAAACAAGAACCATCAGCCTAGGATCCTGTACCGAGTGAAATTATCCTTCCAAAGAGGAGAGGCTTTCAGTTTTCAGTCTGGCAGGTAAGGGGCATGGAAGTCATCGCTTCATCCTGGCAACAAGTAAAAAGCTAAACAAACTGAAAAGCTAACTCGTTCTAGATCTGTCAAGGAAGTGAGGTCACAGGACAAACTACTGCCCCCCAAATTAGAGACAGCCAGGCAGATAATGAGAATCCAAACTTACTGGAGCAGAAACCCACAAGCAGAAACCTCTGAGAGCCAGTGTCGCTGCAGGAAAAAACTGCTCTATGATTAACGAACGAATGGCTGGAGGCTTGGTAATGACAAGTCTGACAGTTAAGAGCCCCAGGGACCCAGTTACAGGTAAGACACTTTTATGAGTTTACCTTCTGGAGCTCTACCAGGTTCTCAGAGTGACGACTGAAGGAAAATCCCTTTATGTTCCTGGAGGAGGAAGGGAAAAGGAACCATTTTGAAATATACCAGAGCATTCTGGTCCCACTTAACAAGGCCTACCCCAAGAGAAACTATTATATCAGGATCTGCCCTATTGGGGTTTAATTAGAGCTGACCCAGGGAAGGGAAATATCCAACTCCAGCCTCTTTTCCCATTCTGTCTCATGTCAAGGGGTGCAGGGGAAATGAGGAACCCTTATAAAGTTCTCAGCCCTGATGCACAGGCTCCCTAAAAGACTGTGACCCAATCATAGGACTATAGAATGCTACCCCCACACCTCACATCACACCACTAAAGGTCTGTCTACCTAGTGCATCATGCCTGCCTTTCAATAAAAAATTATAAGGCATAAATTACAAGGCAAATTACAAGGCAAAAAGTTACAAGGCAAAAAACACTGTTCAAAGGGACAGGGCAAGCATCAAAACTAGACTCAGATATGGCAAAAATGTTGAAATTATAAGACAACATTATTCCACCAGGAATATTATCAGGCCAGGAATGTAGAACATTGTGAGGTCAGGAATTTAAAACAACTATGACGAATATGCTAAGAGTTCAAATGGAATAAGTAAACAACATGCAAGAGCAGATGAGTGCTATAAGAAGATAGATGGAAAATCTAAGACAGAATAAAAAAATCAATGCTAGAGCTCAAAAACACTGCAACAGAAATTAAGAATGCCTTTGATAGGCTGGGCATGGCTGAAGAAAGAATCTCTGAGCTTGAGGATTATGTCCATAGAAGCGCCTAAAACTGAAAAGCAAAGAGAAAAAGGAAGGAAGAAACAAAACAAAAACAAAAACCCAGGACAGAATCGTGGGACAACTACAAAACATATAATATACATTTAATGGGAATACCAGAAGAAAAGGAAAGGAAGAAAGGAATAGAAGAAATATTTAAAACAATAATAACCGAGGTCAGGCATGGTGGCTCACACCTGTAATCTCAGTGCTTTAGGAGGCTGAGGTGGGTAGATCACTTCAGGTCAGGAGTTCAAGACCAGCCTGGCCAGCATGGCGTTTCCTCATTCAGTCTATTCCTGTGAGATCCTACCCTTTTGGTCTAATCACATTTCTACATGGTGGCCAATCATGCCTTTCCAAGCTCTACTAAACATACAAAAACAATTAGCTGGGCATGGTGACACACGCCTGCAATCCCCACCACTTGGGTGGCTGAGGCACAAGAGAGAATTGCTTGAACTTGGGAGGCAGAGGTTGCAATGAGCCGAGATCACGCCATTGCATTCCAGCCTGGGCAACAGAGAAAAACCCTGTCTAGAAAAACAAAACAAAAACAAAAACAAACAAACAAAAGATAATAACTGATAATTTCCCTCAAATTAATATCAGACACCAAACCACAGATCCAGGAAGCTCAGAGAACATCAAGCAAGATAAATGCCAAGAAACTCCCGCATTTAGCATAAAATATTCAAACTGTAGAAAATAAAAGATAAAGAAAAAATCTTGAAAGAAGCCATAGGAGAAAACAACTTAGTACATGGAGGAGCAAAGATAAGAATTACATCTGACTTCTCTTTAGACACCACACAATTGACCAGGTGTGGTGGCTCATGCCTGTATTCCCAGTACTTTGGGAGGCCGAGATGGGAGGATCACTTGAGCCAAGGAGTTTGAGACCAGCCTAGCCAACATAGTGAGATCCCATCTCTACAAAAAATTTAAAAATTAGCTGGGCTTGGTGGTGCATACCTGTAGACCCAGCTACTCTGGAAGCTGAGGTAGGAGGATTGCTTAAGCCCAAGACTTCAAGGATGCAGTGAGCTATGATGGTGCCACTGCACTCCAACTTGGGGACGGAGTAAGACCTTGTCTCTAAAAAAGTTAGGAGACAAAAAGAAAAGAAACCATGCAATTAAGAATAGAATGGCTTGAAACGGTGTTGAGTTGAGGGGAGGAAAAAAAAGACCCAACACCAACCTAGAAGTTTATAACCTGTGAAATTATCCTTCGAAAGTAAAAAAGACTTTTTCAGACAAACAAAAATTCAGGGAATATGTCACCAGCAGACCTACCTTGCAAGAAATGTTAAAAGAAGTTCTTCTGAGAGAGGAAATGACATGGGTAAGTGTGATCATATGATAGATACATATTGGTCTTCGTCCACAGTTCCTGGTGCGTAACTCCCATAGCCCTTGTTACAGTCTTTTGTTATAATATTGGGACACTACAGGTCTCTGAAGCAGGCCTCAGGAAACAGAATCTCTCTCTCTGACCTTTTCCTGCCCTCCCTTCATCTGCCAGAGAGGGTCCTGTCACCTACCCTGGAGGAAGGAATGCTACACAGATAGACCAAAAAGAATCTGGACAGGCCTTGCTGAGTTTCCCCACTCAGTCTATTCCTATGAGATCCTACCCTTTTGGTCCAATCACATTTCTACATGGTGGTCAATCATGCCTTTCCAGTGACGTCTCCCTAAAAGGCCCAAGATAAGTTGTGTGCTTGGCATGCACCCATAATCCCAACTACTTGGGAGCTTGGGTGACTGAGGCAGTTGTTCAAGGCGAGCCTGGGTAACATAGCAAGACCCCCTCTCTAAAAAAAGCAAAACGCAAAACCAAAACAAAATGCCCAGGAGGACAAAATTTGGGGAGCTTCCTGGTAGCTGAAGACCTGGAGATTCCTGGAGGGCAGTGGGTCCAGGGAGGGCATGGAGGGTCCATGCTCCTTTTTCCATACTTCACCCTATACGTCTCTTCATCTGTAATATCCTTTATAATCAGCTGGTGTCTGGCAGTGGTAGGGGCCAGCCTTGGGGACAGAGCCCTCAACCTGTGGGATCTGATGCTATCTCCAGGTAGATAGTGTTGGAGTTGAATTGGAGGCCACTCATTGGGTGTCCACTGCAGACTTGATTGCTTGCTTGGTGGTGGAGAGAAACACTTCTCACATCTGGTCACAGAAGTCTTCTGTGTTGATGACTTCTGTTTTGAGTGAGAGAACAGAAAAAGCATGTTGAGGGTTACACTCTCTCTCTCTCTCTCTCTCTCTCTCACAGTAAGGTATGCAGATCCACATGAAGAAAAGAAGAGCATTAAATGAAAAATTTCCCATCTCTGCAGTAAAACATCCAAACAAAACAAATACATTCCCAAAACATCTGCTTCTGGACTGAGTGTATGTAGTTGGAAGAGGGAAAGGAAAGATGACCCAGAGTCTTTGGGGGAAAGACGTTGCCCTGAAGGAAAAGGGAAGGAAGGAGCCCCCAAGGCTAAAGGAAGGGGCTCAGTGACCTGGTCGAGCCTGGACTGGCAGGGGTTACTTCTGCTTGAGAGTGGGGCCTGGAACACTGCTACCCCAGGTGGGGAGAGGAGTTAGAGGAGGGCAAAACGTGCATGGGGAGGTCTGTGACGAGAAAAAGCCCATGAAATGGCATCTCATCTAGCCACAAGCCAAGTATGGATCTCAGGGAAGGGCTGGGTATGTGGCTCATGCCTGTGATTCCAACACTTTGAGAGACCAAGACAAGAGGGTTGCTTGAGCCAAAGGAGTTTGACACCAGCCTGGACAACATAGCGAGACCCCCTCTCTGCAAAATTTTAAAAAACAATAGGCCCAGCGTGGTGGTGCATACCTGTAGTCACAGAGACTCAGCAGGCTGAGGCCAGAGGGATTGCTTGAGCCCACAAGTTTGAGGTTGCAGTGAGCTATAATCACACCACTGCACTCCAGCCTGGGTGACAGAGTGAAACCTTTTTTCTGGGTGACAGAGTGAGACCTTATCTCTAAAAATTTTTAAATTAAAAAACAGATTTCTTAATAAGCACTTATTAAATACCTTCTATGCTTCGCAGCCTTTGAGTGTTAAGGGTTCATGCAGTTCTTTAATTTGAGGAGTTATCCTTCTCACCCTTACCACTAACTCAGTATCCCCCTCCCTAAGCAATCAATATGATTTTTAGCATAGAGGAATTCATACAGGAAAGGGCTTTATGCCTAAGGCTGTCCATCTATTGTCTGAAGAAGGCCTGCCTTCAAAAACATGTAATCACGTGATGTAGAATATTAGAGGTTCAGAAAGGGAAACAGCAACTCAATAAGCTTTGGTGACTACTGAATTCAGCCCTTCCATATCATAGGTGCTCAAGAAATTTTATGGACTAGTTGAAAGGATCTGGGCAATGCCTCTGTTAGGAATTGTTTATCACCAGGACCAGTTATAAATCAGTGTCTTCATTTATTTTATTTTTATTCATTCAAGAAATATCTATTGAGTCCCTACTATGTGGCAGCAACTGATAATGGAAAGGTGAATGAGTCAGTCCCTATCCCTGAGAACATTAAGGAATAATCGACACGGAGGGTCCCTGGAACCAATGTTGCTAAATAAATAACCGACCCTGGGAAAGAGTAACCACACTTAAAAGGTGTCTTATGCTGGACTGTGTTTAGTTCCTGGGAAGTGTCCCCCTCGGGGAGGCACCATGTGTAAGAATGGGAGTTGTGCCATTTGCCAGTTACTACTTATATAATCCTAAGTTATCTAAACTCATGAGCCTCAATCTCTTTAAAAGCGGCATAATAATCACACATACCTGACAGTGCTGCTGTGAGGATTTGAGAATAAAATGAAATAATCCATGTTATTAATCACTTTGCTCAGTTTCTGGCACTCAGTAAGAATACATACATTTAGTAGATATTTATGGGCTGAATTCCTTGTGGAAAGGGATTACATTTTAGTCTCTTTGTTAAATACTTCGAGGAATAGGACAATCAATCATACAAGAGGTGGGATCTAAAATGACTCTTCGTAATGATGTGGCCCAAAGAGTATTTCTTGGAGCACCAAAGCCAACAAGCTCTTTCTTCATAATAAAATAGTTGGAGAAATTCTGCTGGCAATGCAATTGCCTTCTCTTGAAGATTCATAATGTATATCAGTAGATTAAGGATGTTAGAAGAGTTTGTAATGAAGAAACCTGTTTAACTTTATTTAGTTCAATGTTTTCTAATCTTATTGGACCAATAATATAGCCTGGAAAAACCCAAACTCCTGAAGCTTCAACTTGGAAGGAGATTCTGGTCAGAGAGAGATGGTTGATGCCAGAGCCCCTGCCTCTCCTGAGGGTTTCTCCTTCCCCATGGAGTTCTCACTTTACTCTCTGCTGTTGCCATCTATTGACTTCCAGGGTTGTTCAGACGCCTCATTAAAACTCACAGTAGAGCTGATGCTGGCTGAAATATTACAAAGACTTTGCTAAACATCAGAGGGAGTTTAGAAAAGAAACATCAAGAAACACATCAGGCTGGGCGCAGTGGCTCACGCCTGTAATCCCAACACTTTAGGAAGCTGAGGTGGGCAGATCACTTTAGGTCAGGAGTTCAAGACCAGCCTGGCCAACATGGTGAAACCCCATCTCTACTAAAAATACAAAAATTAGCCGGTGTGATGGTGCACTCCAGCCTGGGAAGGGCAACAGAGCAAGACCCTGTCTCAAAAAAAAAAAACAAAAAAAGACAAAAGACAAAAAAGAAACACATGAAAGCCTGATGGGAGTTGTGGCCCCTACACAGCCAGCTGCTGGTAGGCATTGTCCCCTTGAGACCCTGCCTCCTTTCCATCCCTAACAGGCTGGTTGATCTGTGATCAACCCAATCCCAGTCCCCAATGCCAGCTGCCCCAAAGGAACCCGTCCCTTCCTGACCGCCCACGCCGGTCTGGGGGCCACCATTGGCTCTTTAAGATATCACACTTGGGCCTATGAAGCTTCTCTTAATTAACTGACAAGCAGACACTGGGTTGAACCAATTACATGAACTCAGGGATGACTCACTGGAAGGAAATGCAGAGATAAGGAACCAGATAATCTGATTCACGTGGTCAGCCTCTCTAGGTTCTAGTTTATTTACCTGCAGAATGTCAGAGATGATGGATTTATCCAACCTCTGACTATGATTCTAAAATATCCTATAGCTTGGATCTCCCTGTCAGATAATAAGTCAGTTCTACTGGATTATTTTTTAATGTAACAAGATAAAAATTCTATGTAGAACTTACTTCTTTTTGAGACGGAATCTCTCTCTTTCTCCCAAGCTGGAGTGCAGTGGCACGATCTCAGCTCACTGCAATTTCTGCCTCCCGGGTTCCAGGGATTCTCCAACTTCAGCTTCCCAAGTAGCTGGGATTACAGGCGCACAACACCATGCCCAGCTAACTTTTTTTATTTTTAGTAGAGACGGGGTTTCACCATGTTGGCCAGGCTGGTCTCACTCCTGACCTCAAGATATCTGTCCACCTTGGCCTCCCAAAGTGCTGGGATTACAGGTGTGAGCCATCACACCCCACCAGAACTTTCTTTAAAATAAAAACAAACAAACAAACAAACAAAAACAAGCCTGTAAATCCCAGCACTTTGGGAGGATGAGGTGGTAGAATCACAGGGTGAGGAGTTTGAGACCAGCCTGACCAACATGCTGAAACCCCATCTCTACTAAAAACACAAAAATTAGCCGGGCGTCATAGCGTGTGCCTATAATCCCAGCTACTCAGGAGACTGAGGCAGGAGATAATTGCTTCAACCTGGGGGAGACGGAGGTTGCAGTGAGCTGAGATCCTGCCACTACACTCCAACCTGGGTGACAGAGCGAGACTCTGTCTCAAACAAACAAAAAAACACTGGAGTTCTTTAGCTCTTAAAAAGTCTGAATTAGTTTTCCCCACACAGATATGGTCAGGAAGAAATGAGAAAACATGACTCTGACCTTGGGCAATTTCTGTTTCTACCTGATCCCTTTCCCCTTCCCTTTCCTCCAACATTACTCTTTTTTTTTTTTTTTTCCCCTGAGATGAAGTCTCACTCTGTCGCCCAGGCTGGAGTGCAGTGGTGCGATCTCAGCTCACTGCAGCCTCTGCTTCCCAGGTTCAAGCAATTCTCCTGCCTAAGCCTCCTGAGTAGCTAGGATGACAGGTGTGCACCACCACGCCCAGCTAATTTTTGTATTTTTAGTAGAGATGGGGTTTCACCATGTTGACCAGGCTGGTCTCGAACCCCTGACCTCATGATCCACCCGCCTCGGCCTCCCAAAGTGCTGGGATTACAGACGTGAACCACCATGCTTGGCCCATTACTCTTAAAATTATAAGATCTCACCCAAGGTGGAGGAAATCACTTAACTCATCCAGGGATAAGAACTTTTGTTAAAGGGTTGGTTTATTCCTTCACACACTTTGCACATACACAATCCTTCCCACCCCGATCCCCCCGCCTTTTCAATTGTTTATGGTCTGGTTGCTACTTCCAGGTATTTTGGGGTACCAGCAGGGAGACAGAAATGAGCAGGATGTATGGGAGAGTCAAATGCCCCTCTCCAAACAATTAAAGGCCTTCCTTATAAATGGCCTCTCTCTCTAAATATAAAAACTAACTATAAGAATCTCAAACTATCAGCCCTAAGAAACCAGGTCTTGTAGGATTGTAGAGTTGGCTGCTATGAAGGGAAGACTGGAAAAAGTGCCTCCAGAGACACAGGGGAGGTCCACAGCCTAATAGTTAAAATGCTCATCACTTTCAAGAACTTTCCTAACCCCTTTAGTTCTTTGATGTTAAGCAGGGAAGAGGGAGGCTTGGAGACCAGGGATGTCCTCCCAGGTTGTGCTGGGACCTGGGTAACTCTCAGGGCTGCCCTCAGGAGCCCTCTGCCCCTTGAACACTATGCTTGGTAGGAGTTACTGAAGGGCTGTGTATACTGAGTAAGCCCTTTCCTATCAATAAACCTCCATCAAGTCTTCAGAGCAATACCTGTCAAGAAGGATATGATACTTAGGGTGATGGTGACTGGGTAGGGAAAGGCTGATTTCTTTCAAAATCAGAAACAGAAAAATATACTGAAATAGACAATTGTTCTTAGTGTTGAAATATCATCCTGATTTCTCTGATAGTGCTACTTCCTAGGAAGTCACTAGAGATGAGATCTGAGTGACGGTTTAGTTCACTGAGGCTCTACCATGTGGCAGGCTCTGTGCCAGGCAGTGGAAATACAGAAAGATGTAATCCCCACCCTCACAGAGCCTAGGAACCAGTGGATGTGTCAGACATGAACAGGTGATGTCACAGTCATGTAGTAAGTGGTAGGATGAGAATATGAACGGGGAGCTCCTGGCAGCCTTCCATAGTCTCCTGCAGGATTTTTAGATGTGCAACCCCATTCCTCCCACAGTGCTTATTAGGAGACAGCAAAGACTAGGAAGACTTCTCAGGGACAAATCCTAGCTCAATGAACCCAGTACTGTGTAACTGTGACGGTCACCATTTGCCAAATGTTGTAGAGGGCATCTCTGTCTTTGTCTCTGTGGGATCCCTTACTTCTTAATTTGGTGACAGCAATCTATATTCTTCCTGAAGAATTAGTCCTTCCCTGTTGCCTTAGCCTTGATGGGGTGTTAAATACTACCCCTTACACCCCACCTCCAGGCAATTTATGCCTGAGCAAGGATTTCGCATGAGACCCAAGCTAGCCAAACAAGTGTGAAAGTAGTCAGAATCAAAATGGAGTCACTAATGTCAAGAAAACCCTGAAAAATTGAACCCTGACAAACGAAAGAGGCTTCTCATGCTTGTATGCCTGATAACAAAAGCCTGAAAAACCACAGCCTTGCACAAAGGCCATCTCAACCTTACACAAAAAATACTGCAAGGACAACAGCCTAATTACTGCCTGTCCAGTATCACACTGAAGTCACCCTTGTTATTGATCTTTGTAGTCCAAAATAATTATTTCAAGACAAGTATGTAATTCTCTTCACTTTTCCTGTAAAAACCCTTGTCTTCCTTTACTTTCTCAAATATGTACATAGTTTGCTATGGCACATTACCATTGCAATGCTTTATTCCTAAATAAACATCTTTTGTTTTAGAGAACCTCTCTCTGTGTATTATTTAGTTTGATGCAAGATTCTCCAAGGAAACTGAACTTATATACAGACAAAGATGACCATGAACAAAGCTGATTTCCTTCTGGTGGCAGCAACCTGGAAGGTCATTCATTAATTCTTGCTACCTGTATCCCACAAAACAACTTTGTCCTATTCCTCCTTCTTCTTTTTGTTGAGACAGGGTCTTGCTCTGTCACACCGCTGGAGTGTAGTGCTGCAGTCATAGCTCACTACAACCTCATTCTTGTGGGCTCACGTGATCCTCTCACCTCAGTCTCCTGAGTACCTGTGACCACAGGCACGCACCAACATGCCTGGCTAATTTTATTTTCTTGTACAGACAGGTTCTCACTATCTCTCTATGTAGCCCAGGCTGGTCTCCAACTCCTGGACTCAAGCAATCCTCTCACCTCGGCCTCCCAAAGTGCTGGGATTACAGGCATGAGCCACTGCACCCACCCTCTATTCCTTCTTAAGGACAGGCTTGCTCATATTTTTCTATAGTTTTGGGGACACCTTCATAACCTCCGATTAATTTTCTTAAGTAGCCAGAGTTTCTGTTGCTCACAACTAAAGAACCTGGACTGACACAAGAGTTTGCTCCATGCCAGACACACTAGGTCTCACCCTCTCTGAGAGAAAGAATTATTAGGTTTCCATTTTGCAGATAAAGAGACTGATGCTGACAGTCTTACACACCAAAAACACACGGCCAGTCAATGCTGGAGCAAGCATTTAAATCAAAATCAGAACCCAGAGCGCAGGCTCTCTCCTTTTTGTCCCTTCATATCACCAATCCAGAGCCCTGCCATTCAGGTATAAGCTAGTGCTTCTAGAACTCACCTTGGTATGATTTACAGTTTACACAATGTTTTCACACACAATAACACAGGTAATCCTCATGGCCACCTGGGATATCTTCATGACATGGGAAAATAGATATGCTGAAAGTATGGTCAACCCACTTTTTTCCCTGCTTAAAACCCTTCTGTGACTCAACAGAGCCTGCAAAATCAGTCCAAAGGCTCAGCGTGGTATTCCAGGCCCTGTGGCATCCAGGACTGGGGCCTCAGGCCTGCCACTCCCTTTCTTGCACTTGGAGCTCCAGCCATATGGAACGACTCACAGTTCCCCAAAGCTCACCAGACTGTTCTGGGGCCCTGAGCCCTAACTTACTGGGATGTCACCTTCCCATCCTCACCCCAAGCTACGGTTGGTGAATGCCTACTTAACCTCCACCAGACTGGCCTTCATCTCATGCCTATGAAGGTGACCCCTGCTTACCTTCCAGACACAAACACAGCCCATCTTCCTCTCAAGCCTCTTCTGCTCCCAAGTAGAACCAATACCCCCGTTGTATCCTAGACAAGAATCTGGGGTGGCTCTAGCATTACTGGATATTGTAATGAGCCCTGGTGTTGACTCTTCAATATCTTTCCACCCCGAAGGTAATTTTAATCCGTTCCTGTAATCTCAAACTTCCTGACTGTGACTAATCACAAATGGCCATGGGATATACCGTGTTTCTGATTTACTGGTGCTCTTCTCTGCTCACCTGCGTAGCCTCGGGCCATGTTCTCAAGACTTCAGCCAGCTCTGTGCCTGTGTTCACCTGGAACCCCTTTCCTAATAGAGCCGGGGAACTGATGGAGCCTCCTCTGCTGCTTCCTGAGAGGGAGCCACACTCAAGGCCAGCCCAAGGCCACCAGGCCACAGCTCTTGCTCTCGGATGTCTGAGGGAGGAGGGAGCCCCTGTGGTCCTCTAGTTCCCCCACCCTCCTGGCTGCTGGGGTTTCCCCATTTTGGCCCCTGCCTAGCCATGCCTCGATTCTGTTCCTTTCTCTACCTCATCACTATCGCCCCACCACCAGAATCTCTCTGTCCTGGGTCTCTTTACGTCACAGTCACTTGTTAGCTGATTAACACTTAGCCATGGCCATGAGCTCATAGGCTTACCCCAAGGACTGGGCACCCCTCCGCGTTATTTGCACATTCACAGGGAATTCCCAGAAGCACTAGCCTTTATCAATGAACAACTTGCCAGGCACTGTGCTAGATGAGTTGACATATGTTATCCTTTTTTTTTTTTTTCAGTTTCACTCTAGTTGCCTAGACTAGAGTGCAATGGCACGATCTTGGCTCACGGCAACCTCCACTTCCCAGGTTCAAGCGATTCTCCTGCCTCAGCCTCCTGAGTAGCTGGGATGACAGGCATGCGCCACCATGCCGGCTAATTTTTTGTATTTTTAGTACAGACAGGGTTTCTCCATGTTGGTCAGGCTGTTCTTGAACTCCTGACTTCAGGTGATCTGCCCACCTTGGCCTCCCAAAGTGCTGAGATTACAGGTGTGAGCCACCATGCCCAGCCCATATGTTATCTCATTTAATTCTCACAGCAATTCTGTAATTATTCTCTATTCCCATGTTGCAGGTGAGGACGGTATTGCTCAGAAAGGTTAAGTAACTTGCTTAGGGTCTCACAGATAATAATGAGAGCTGATAATATATGAGCTAATAATAATGAGAGATAATAATAATATTATTATATAATATTATAATATAATATTATTATTATTATAATCAAGGCACCCGTGAGGCATAGGGAGAGAGGACTTGGTAGTAACTGGGACGTGGCCTTGCCTTCTCTGCCTTCTGAAGAGCCAGTTCTGTTTGTTCAGCTCCTATGAAAGGGCAACAGGACTTTCTGGGATTTTCAGGCATAACCCTGAAGTTCAGGTAGAAGTTGCTGTCCCCAAATCTATTGAGCCAGGGGCTTGTAGCCTTCCCAAAGGGGAACATAGTGGACGCATGGCTAGCGGGGACTGAAAAGGGAAGCCCAAGCAGCTGGATATCAACCCCCATTTATAGCAATACCTCTGTGGGGTATGTGAGAGAGCAAAAGCTCACAATATTATGGGGAGCACTGAAGAGGGCCTAAGCCCCAAGCAGGATGAGTCAAGAGGATTCTGGCTCCTGAGCACTGTAAGCAGATGCCAAAGAGGCATCTCTGGCCCCTTCATGAGGTGGGCCTGCGGTGCCAGGAAGCCAAGCCCACCAGGTGGCAGCAGAGAACCAGTCAGTGGCCAGAGAGGTCTAACAGGTACAAATCCCAACCCTGGGGCTGGTGTGGGGGCCAGGGTAGGGGCCGTGCCATCTGAGCTGCCTCACAGTAACAGTTCACACTTTTGTTGCTAGGCATATTCTGTGCTGGGTGCTGTACCAAGCACTTCCAACAGGATCTCATTTAACTCTGACCATGAACCTATGAAGCAGATGCTGCTATTACCCCTTTCATTTCAGATGCATGCACTGGGGCTTTCAGAGGTTTGCGAGTTGCCCAAGGTCACACACACTGAAGAGATGAAGTGCAGGTGGTTTAGACTCTACAGCTCCTGCTGTTAATTTGGGACTATATTGCCAGGGGAGAAAAGGAAGCCACTTGAAGTGTTGAAAGTGAAGGCAGGTAGGGCCTGACTTGGGCTGGCTCTGGTGTGGACTCTGAGGCCCGAGGCCAGCTCATGAACAGACACTAAAAGCCTAGTTAAAGGGACCTTCTAGGGGGCTTCCAGGAAACAGGATGTGGTAGGATTTTCAAGTTGAGGTGCCCAGGGAACCCCTATTTGAAGAAGTGAGAGCCAGGTTATCCTGTTCACATAACCCCAAAAGGGCTGGGCACCTCAGAAGCTGCAAACCACTCGAAGACCCAAACGGATGCCTGTGAAAGAGATGGTCAGGTCTCCCTCGTTGAGCTCATAAAGCAAACAAGGGCCAGGTGTGGTGGCTCACGCCTGTAATCCCAGCACTTTGGGAGGCAGAGGTGGGCGGACCACTTGAGGTCAGGAGTTTGAGACCAGCCGGCCAACATAGCAAAATCCTGTCTCTACCAAAAATACAAAAACTAGCTGGGTGTGGTGATGCGTACCTGTGGTCCCAGCTACTTAGGAGGCTGAGGCAGGAGAATCGCCTGAACCCAGCAGGTAGAGATTGCGGTGAGCCGAGATCACACCACTGCACTCCTGCCTGGGCAACAGAACGAGACTGTCCCCCAACCCACCCACCAAAAAACAAACAAAAACCTCAAAGAAGCTCGAGAGCATGTTCCCAGACTGGCCATTGTGTGCCCAACGTGCTGAGTCTGGTCCTGTAGCATCCTCTGGGGGAGGGGATGATGCCAGCTGCCTGTCATCTCCACCCTGGAAGAATGCGAGGGCACACTCAATCCCCAAGTCAGCTCACATCACCAGAGAACTTGAATGAGACCTGGGAACGTCACCTTGCCCTGAGATCCAGGTCAGTACTCCCTCCTCTGTGGTCTTGCCACCAGTCATCCATGGGCCAGGCTATTGTAGAACCTAGTGAGTGCAATGGACTTCAGCTCAGAACTTCATCCCTCTTTGTAGACTAGTACTCACCACTAGGACTTTCTGGGATTTTCAGGCATAACCCTGAAATTCAGGATGAACTTGCTCTCCCCAAATCTATTGACATCAGGGGCTTATATCCTTCCCAATTTTTGTGCAAAATTCCCTGAGACAGCCTCCGCTCTGGGAACCCAGTCTAAGTCATGCTCTATTGTTCTGCCTCAAGATCTCCAACTGGTTGTTCTCTCCTTCTGAAATGCTCTCTCTCCATCTTTTCATGGCTGACTCCTTCTTACCATTTAGGTCTCAGTTTAAATTGTCCCTCCTTTACAGACAGGCTCTCCCTGCTTTGCCTAATAAAGATCAACCCTGCTGTGTTTTCTTTCTCCCTTACCATTTTCAGAGGTGACTATCCAGTATCCAATGGGTTGGTACTGCCCTTACACAGGATAGCCTTTGTTCATAGCTCACAATGGAAAACAGAAAAATCATAGGATTTGAAAGGAATGGGTCCTCAGGTGTTATGGGGAAGGGGACCTTAGTGGTCATTTAATCTAAATCTTGAGCTGCTACGACAGTCATATTCAGGTGGTGTTTTTTTTTTCTTTTTTGTTTGGTCACAATGGCTATGGAGAGCTGGTGAGCAAAGGTGACTGTTGTGTCCCACTGAAATGCTTCTGGGCTATCCAAGGTAGATCATGATGTTAAGTAGAATCAGCTATGGGGTCAACTATTAGGTGAGTGCAAAAGTAACTGTGGTTTTTGCACTGTCGGACTTTGCTATTTGATATTAAATACATTCTTAAATGTGGTTATGTTATATATCATTTTAATGAGAATTTCCTGCTTTATGTATTTTTGCTAATGACTTATTACTTGCTCTTTGTTGTATGTTTATTTTAGGCTATGGAAATGATGTTAGACAAAAAGCAAATTCGAGTGATTTTCTTATTCGAGTTCAAAATGAGTCGGAAAGCAGCAGAGACAACTTGCAACATCGACAACGCATTTGGACCAGGAACTGCTAACAAATGTACAGTGCAGTAGTGGTTCAAGACGTTTTGCAAAGGAGACAAGAGCCTGGAAGATGAGGAGCATAGTGGCTGGCCATTGGAAGTTGACAACGACCAGCTGAGAGCAATCATCGAAGTTGATCCTCTTTCAACTAAACGAGAAGTTGCCGAAGAACTTAACATCAATCATTCTACAGTTGTTCAGCATTTGAAGCAAATTGGAAAGGTGAAAAAGCTCATTTAGTGGGTGCTTCATGAGATGAGGGAAAATTTTAAAAATGGTCTTTTTGAAATGTCTTCTCTTATTCTACGCAACAACAAGGAATAATTTCTCAATCGAATTGTGATGCACAATGAAAAGTGGATTTTATATAACTGGCAATGACCAGCTCAGTGGCTAGTCCGAGAAGAAGCTGCAAAGAACTTCCCAAAGCCAAACTTGCACCGAGAAAAGGTCATGGTCACTGTTTGGTGGTCTACTGCTGGTCTGATCTGCTACAGATTTCTGAATCCTGGTGAAACCATTACATCTGAGAAGTATGCTCAGCAAATCAATGAGTTGCACCGAAAAGTGCAACACCTGCAGCCGGCTTTCGTCAACAGAAAAAGCCCAATTCTCCATGACAACACCTGACTACATGACACACAGCCAATGCTTCAAAAGTTGAACAAATTGGACTATGAACTTTTGTCTCATCTGCCATATTCACCGGACCTCTCATCAACCGACTCTTCTTCAAGCATCTTAACAACTTTTTGCAGTGAAAATGCTTCCACAACCAGCAAGGTGAAGAAAATGTTTTCTAAGAGTTCATCAAATCCTGAAGCATGAATGTGTATGCTACAGGAATAAACAAATTTATTTCTCATTGGCAAAAATGTCTTCATTGTAATGGTTCCATTTTGATTAATAAAGATGTATTTGAGGCTGGGTGCGGTGGCTCATACCTCTAATCCCAGCACTTTGGGAGGCTGAGGCAGGTGGATCATGAGGTCAGGAGATCAAGACCATCCTGGCCAACATGGTGAAACCCCGTCTCTACTAAAAATACAAAAATTTGCCAGGCGTGGTGGCATACATCTGTGGTCCCAACTACTCAGGAGGCTGAGGCAGGAGAATTGCTTGAACCTGGGAAGCGGAGGTTGCAGTTAGCTGAGACCCCACCACTGCACTCCAGCCTGGGCGACAAAGCGAGACTCAATCTCAATAAATAAATAAATAAATAAATAAATAAATAAATAAATGAATAAATGTGTTTGAGCCTAGTTATAATGATTTAAAATTCATGATCCGAAACCACAATTACTTTTGCACCAACCTAAGAGATGTCTAAGTAGGTCATATTCCACCTGCAAAGAGAAAATTCCATCTATCCCTTGCAGATGCATGGAAACTCACTGTCTCCAGTGGACAGTTAACTCCAAGGGCATCACAGAGAACTCATGGAGCTCAGCTGAGGAGGTTTCAGGGATTTTTCTATTTCCTTTTCTTCATCATGAGAGTCTGGTACTAGATGCTCTCCAGACCTGAGCCTAAAGACTCTTCAATCCTTTGAGATGAAGATGAGGGAGGGAATAGGAAACCCAGTTTAGTTTGGATTTCAGATCCTTTTGTGGTTCATACGTGTGATGATTAGGTTTCCATGTTCATGTGTGAGATCTGCCTCCCTCAAACCGTGTTACAATGACATGGGCGCCTTACCTAGCTGACATGAAAAAAGCAAATGTGGATTTCAGACAAACAAAAAATAACTTTTTTAGTTTATGTCCCATAGAATATGTGGACATATTTATCCTAAAAATATTGTATGGGACATAGTTGTATTAAGAAACTGTTCATTGTTTATCTGAAGTTCAAATTTAACTGGGTATCCTTTATTTTATGTGATGTGGCAGTCTTATGGAGGAGGGGCCAACATTTAAAATAAATGGCTTCCCTAGGATAGAGCACTGGGACTGGGGAAAACAGAGGCCGCAGTCAGCTGTGACTTTTTGAAGGAAGGAATGAAGTTGGTTTCTTTCATGCCAATTAAGCAATTACAGACGACCCTCTCAGAAATCTAAACCTGTGACTATCATGGGACTCAAGACCAGGAAAAAAAATAAGTCAAAAAGATTAAGAGCCAGAGAAGCAGTCTTCACACATGCGGCCAGCCAGCGGACGGAGTACTCTCTCATTCAGGAAGGTAAGAGCATTGCCCTCTTGCTATAATCATAGTCCTTTTCTCCTTTTCTCCCAGAATAGGATTTGGGAAATTCTGGTGAAGTCCTCTGCCTACCCTCATTGCCCCACTGATGTGTGACGTCAACAGAATTTCTCTGCAACGTTTGTCAGTCTCCAACTTCAGAGGGCTCACAAAGTCTCCTCCTGAATCCTCTCTCAGTCCTCTAAGACTACCAAGAAGAAAAGCAATTATTCAGGATGGCAGCTTGCCGGGGAGAAGCAGCCTCCCTGAGGTAGATGTGTTCTCCTGTCACTTAAAGAACCACTTCTTCTGGTCTGAGTAGTAAGAGGCGCGTTTGCTGTTGCTAAACCATTTGCCAAGGTTCTGAGCTTGAGGTATGGGATGTATGAAAACAATTTAATGAAGAATTAAGTTTCCATTCTGTCATTTTGAACACAGGGTTCACTCCTATATTATTTACTTGAGAGGATCAGTGAGTTTGACTTTAATTTCTTTTTTTACAACTGGGAAGGGTAAATTACACATAAAATGTCCCAGTGGAAAGGGGTCATGTGGTGAAATCCCCACTCTTCTCTCCCACCCCTCCCTGCTGTTTTAAACTGGAGCTCATTAATATAATTCTATGGGGATCAGACCTTTGAAATTCCTGAGAACAGTAAGAGAGCAGAAAAATACACAATAACAAGGAAAGGAGCTTCCATTATTGGTTTTTAATGAGCATACTTGAATTACGGCCACTGCAGTTTATGGACAGTTTTTGTTGTTGTTCATTTGTATATGTTCTAGTTAAAAAAAAAAAAATGCTAGCCAAGGGACTTGAATCAGAGAGAAGCAGAAATTGACTTAAGTAGAAAGGGAAACACATTGTTAGATAAAGTCAGGTCCTGGGCTTCCTCAGCTTGTTTTGGGTGGAGTGCCTGGTGACAAGCTGAAGCCCCTGTGTGGGGTGGTTTCCTTTGCTGAAAAGCTGGGCTGGAAGATGCTGTGCTCAGCGTTCAACCTCATGCACCCTCGCAAGGCACAGGCAACAGGTGCTCTGGGAAACATACATTATGTATCATAGCCTCTGTCTGTCTGTGGACTGATATCCAATAATAACTTTGGAGAAAAATAACTCCTCTTATTTTATTAGCCACAGCCCTGGGCCAGGGAAGGTGGAGAATCAGTAAAAATGCATTGTTTGTTTGTTTCTCTAGAAGTTTATGGTGCAGAGTCAAATTGAAGGCACATGAAGAACATTTTTTTCACCAAATAATAACTGAGTCTTTTTGCTTTCATTTGTAGTTTCTTCTTTGAACTTTAGTTAGTAGGAGGGGTTAGAAACCTGAGCTATTGTCAAAGCCCTTGATATCAATGAAAGAAGCAGGTGCAAATCTCCTCACAGAGAGAAACCAAAGGGTCCTGACTGTGGATATTGGTCATCTAGTAAGGATGCTGTTGTGGGTCTTTATGAGACGATGAACAGGGTGGCTTTGGATGCATTAATGATGCCCACATGCTTCTTCTGTTAGGTGTCCTGTGCCCTGACCCTACAAGATGCCAAGAGAAGATGCTCACTTCATCTATGGTTACCCCAAGAAGGGGCACGGCCACTCTTACATCACAGCTGAAGAGTAAGTTCAAAACCAGACCCAGCAGGGCTTCCAGTTTGCCATTTGCTGACACAGCCTGCTGACTTCCACCAGCACATGCCTGCTCATAAATCTCCCTAGTGTTTATCTCCCCAGACAGTAACATCCCTGGCAACAAGGGGAGGAGATTCTGTGCTTCTACAAGGGGCTCAGTCAAGCTTCTCTGAGGCCAAATAGGCAGGAAGATGGGAATGGTATAAGGTTGGATCTTGCCATTTTTGGGTGCACTTTGACTATTGGGCCTTATCTGTAGGTTCCCAAGTGGAAAAACATCTGTTCAGAGTCACAATGCCTCTTTCCTCAATCCTTGTTCTGTCTCCTCCACTCAAGCTCCTGAAGGTGGTTTGCAGACAGAATAAAAGTGAGTTGCCAAGGAGCCAGTGAGGATGATGGGCAGGTGCATGTGACTCAGCCCACAGCCAGACTCGAGAGGAAGACTGAAGTCACAGCCTTTGCAGCATAACTTTATCCTAAGGAAAGGTGTTGGATATTATGAGTGAATTAAAAATAACTATTTATATGATTAAGCATTTCTAAATGCTAAGCATTGTATACTGGCCTGAGATACTGTTTTTATCTTTGAAAAAACTCACAACCTAGTGGGAGAGTTAGGCATGAAATTAATTTCAGCAAATATAAGTGTGGTGATGAAAACCCAGAGGCTGCAGGGACATACTCTGTACGTGCTGGGAGTGGGAAAGGGACATACTCTGTACATGCTGGGAGTGGGAAAGGGACATACTCTGTACGTGCTGGGAGTGGGAAAGGGGCATACTCTGTACGTGCTGGGCGGCGGGGGCAGGGGAGGCCCCACCCTCTGTGTGGGACTCCAACAGGACAATACCCTCTTATGTGGTCTGTCCAGAACTCCCTGCGAACCTGCTCTTTCTTTGGAAAGAGCTGTTGAACCATCTTTAACAGTCAACCGCAGGGACCAGCAAGATGTAAGACCCAACAAAGGTACTGAGGAAGAATTCGGCATTTCCTCAGAAGACCCTGGTATAGGATCCTCTAATATCCCTGGCCAGTTGGAGTTGAGGGCAGCGGTATCTTCTCAGAAAATGTCCTGAGAGCAAAAATATACTCTTTAAGGGAGGGGAGCCCATTGGCCATGGTATTAGTTAATCGTTTCAGCTTCCGTATAATCAGTCAACAGACTCTTCTTTAAAATAAAGTTTTATGTCTCGTGTAAAAATTCAAGAGTAAAGAGTTCAAGGCCTGTTCCTTTTCTTCTTGCTGGTTACTCCCCTGGGATGTCGCTTTTGTCTCCATGGCTGAAGATGTTGTGCCATCACTTCCACATCTTGCCAACAGAATGCAGGAGGTGAAGGACAGGCTAGGACCATTCCTTTCAAGGGACACACGTCACTTCTGCTTATTGCTCCACCCCCGCCCACCCCCTCCCCCGTGGCACCTGTGGGTATCATTCTTGCTGTGTTGTAAATGAAGAAAGGTTTAGAGAAATTAGGAAATGTGTGGCCAGACATGGTGGCACTGGGATTTAAATCCAGGTCTGCTTGCCCCCAGAGTCCATGCTCTTAAGTGTTATGCTGCAGGCCAGCAGAGGCAAATATTTGCACAATCCCATCCAACAAGAGGCTAGGGCAGAGGTCAGTATCTCTCAGTGTGAAGCTGGAGGCTGATGCTTGTCAGCTCAGTAGGCTGAAAGCAGAGTTGTCCTTTGCCATGTAGGGCCATCACGCCCAGCTGGGGAACCTCATAGCCAGGTGTACCCACAACCTGAACAAGGTAACTTTCAGGTTCTAGTCAGGAAGAAACCAACTAGGTGGTTCAACATACAGACTTTAATATAAGAAGCTGGTTAAACAGGCATGGGACTGAGACTGAGGAGGCAAAGAAGGCACAGGGGTAACCAAGGCTGTACCCACAGAATGCTGCTTCTACCCCTATGTCTAGGGGAACAAAGGGAAGGGTGAGGCCATCAGGACCTAGAATTGGGAGGAGGGAACCCACAGAAATGGGACCCAGATCTCTAAGGAGAGATTTCTGTTTGGCTGGTTCTGGTGTCTCCGGAGCTTAGAAGTGAGGGGCATGAATCAAATACTCATGCCTCTGAGGTGGGAGCACTGGTCAGCCAGTGCTCTGCTGGGGAGGGGCATAATGAAGCTGGCTCTGAGAATGCCAGAAAACGAGCTGGTGCTTGGCATGTACAGATAATGTCAGCATTGCTGGGGTGATGATGACGGGAGCAGGAAGCACACTGGAAGGAGCTGCTCCTTCCTGACCTCCTAGGTTTGCAGGCCCTCTCTAGAGTACTCCAATGGGAGCCAGTGGGCAAAGGAGAAGTGGCATTTGCAGAGTCCAGTTCCAGCATCAGAGAGCAGAGCATAGAAAGGTGGGTTTGGAGTTGAGGGACAATGTTTTAATAAAGGGCAAAGGGGGTTATGACCATTATCATGTGAAGGAATCCCTTGACTGAAGGCACAAGCTTTCTGTGTCTTGCAACTTGAATGATGTGCATAAGCAGGGTCAGGTGGGTTATCTGACATTTTCCTTGAGAACAGGAGGGAACCTCTGGATTCCAGCACAAAAGAAAAATACCCACTCAACCCATATGTGTGGGAGCCATCCCTCTATAAAGAGAAAGTAATTCCTTTTGACATTTTGCTGTCTGTAGAAGGGTCAGATAGCCAAAGCTTCCAGCACATTGAAACACTTAACTTCAGACTGTGAGTGAAGGAACCCCTGAATACATGGAACATCATGATCTTGTGCAGGTACTGAAGGAGATCCGTCCAGAAAATAAGTAACTGCACACGGCACCAATGTCAAAACTCATTCCTCTCATGAAAAGTCCCTGCCCCCGTTGCTGTTTGTTTAAATAGGTGGGATGGAGGTAGGGGAATGGGGCCATCTTCTTTTTTTTTTAAATTTTTTTGCATAAAATCAGGATCCTGCACAACAGGGCCAACTTCATTAAAGCAATGCATCCCTAAGATATGAGACTATTTATCCTTCTCACAATTGTGCCAGCAGGTGGAATGAGGAAGAATGATGCAAATTAAGTTCCCACATCCAGCCAGGAAGGACTACATATCTGCTTTGAGTATTATCAATCTCTTTGAAACCTCAGTGGAGAGCAGTTCTCACAGTTGAGTGGACACAAGTCATCCATGGAACTTGTTAAAATGCAGATTCCTAGGTGCTGCCACCTAAGAGGCTGATTGGGTAGGCCAGGGGTGGAGTCCTATGATCTGCACCTCAGCGTGCATCTCAGGTGATTCTGCTGCAGGTGACATTTGGAAGACACTCTGAGGAGCCCTGCCAAACTGGGCAGTGGGTTCTTCCAATGTGTGTGGCATACCCTGGTGCTTTTCGCTGTCAGTCACTTGGGCATGTCGTGAGCACCATGTGACGATGCATAAAGTGCTGGAACAGAGCTCTGTCTGTGTCAAGATGTTCAAGCGGATGCCACAGGGTGAAATGAGAGCACAGGCATGTTGGGAGTTTAATCAGCTGCCTTCAGTCATGAGAACACACTTGTGACAGCTTCAATTCAGGAAAGAGTGACTCTGCAGGAAAAGCACTGGCCTGGGAGACCTGGATCTGGCCCAAATTCTGGTGCTGACTTGCTAAGTTTCCAGTGCCAGTTGCTGTGAATGTTGGTTCTGCCACTTACTGGTTGTGCAGCCCTGGGCATTTGACCAGCATAACATCAGTTATAAAATGAACACCATTCCTACCTCAGAGGACTGTGGTTAGGATGAAATAAAAGCATATATGTGGGGCTGTCTAGCCCAGTGCCTGGCACAAATTGGTGCTCAATGAATGGTAGTCACTATGGTGATGGTAATGTTGATGAATCTTCATAGGTCTCAGCTTCCTGATCTATAAAGTGGGTGGACTGACCTACATAAGTCAGAGTTTCCATCTAGCACTGTCATCCCATGGTTCTCTCCATCCCGTTTGCAGACAGACAGGATAAGCTTGATGTCTCCTCAGCCTTGAGACAGAAGTTGTCCAGTAGATGGTACTGAGCAAAAGTCTCTCCAGGAGAAGCCTTAAACTTTGCTTCTCCTGTAGCTGCTCAGTCTCTTATAAGTCACTCAGCTCAGCAGAAACTTTCTTAGCGAGTTGACAACCACAGATAACAGAGTCAGTTCTGTCGATTTTGATCATGCTGTGATCAAGTAGATGTTAGCTAACTGAAGATGCTTGCCAGGAGTGAACAGCTCCAGGCCCTGTTTTCAGGGTCTCTGTGGTAACTGTAATGCTTCCCAGGGGTCACTGAACACAGGGCCCAAGAGGCTGGTGTAGACCCCCAGATTGGCACCCTGCTGCTTAGACAAGATCCTTCTCAATAAGTAATGCTACGGCTTTGCTGTAGGTTCAGCCCAGACACTTCTCCCTAGGGCTGCAAGGAGCAAAGCGGGGAGTTTAGGGAAGGGAGGGCACGAACATAATTGAGACGGATTCAGGTTCAGATCCAAGCTCTGTTTTGTGCTAGCTCTGTATGATCACCAGTGAGTCATGTATCCTCGGCCTTTTATTTCCTCATCTGTGAAAATAGGGGATGATAAATGGTGTCTACCCTCCAGTGTTGATGTGAGAATTGAATAAGCTAATGAATGTTTAGTACAGCACCTGGCTTTTAGTAGATGAGTCAGTGTTCATTTCTATTTTCTTTTTGTGGGCTGAATTAGAGAAAATGTTCTAAAACAGCCTGATGAGAAGAAAAGATAATTTAGCCCCACTAAATACACTGTCCACATAAAGACCAGTTACTATGGCTCTTCTTGTACCTGGAACTTGGGTGCCTGGGCCATGTCAATTAGCAGTGCTCCTGTGGGCACACACTTGAGAGGCTCCTAGATAAAGACCTGCACTAGATCCAGGTGCTGGAGGCCTGGTGGGGTGCCCAGTGTGGGAGGTGGGAAACTACCTGGACACTGGGAGATGCTGCTCTGGGCAGTCAAAGCCCACATGAAGAGAAAGATTGATTTATGCTTCATCATAATGTAGAACAATGTTTCAATGACAAAGAGGATTTGTCTATCTCTTGGGCCAGGGCCGCTGGGATTGGCATCCTGACAGTGATCCTGGGAATCTTACTGCTCATCGGCTGTTGGTATTGTAGAAGACGAAATGGATACAGAGCCTTGATGGTTGGTATAGTTCCCACAGCTGAAATCCCTCCAGGTCCAGGGCCCTCTTTCCAGTTCTTTCCTCTGAGTCTCTGCAGAGTCAGATAATTGCCTCGTTACAACCTCTAGCTCTGATTCCACCTTCTGATGCCTCTTTTGCTACATTGTACTTTGGCAACTCTTCCTTTGCTTCTGCTCAGGCATGAACCCCAACCAGGAACTTGCCCTGTGCCTTAGTCTGTGACTATAACAGAATACCAGAGACTGCAATTTATAAATAAATGAAATTCATTTGGTTTACAGTTGTGGAGGCTGGGAACTCCAAGATCTAGGGGCCACACCTGGTGAGGCCTTCCTGCTGTGTCACATCATAGTGGAAGGCATCACATGGGCAAGAGAGTGACAGCAAGAGGGAGCTGAACTCATTTTTTTTTTTTTTGAAACAGGAAATCTTGGGATGGAACACAGTGGTGATCATGAGTCACTGTAGCCTTGACCTCCTGGGCTCAAGCCATCCTCCTGTCTCAGCCTCCAGAGCAGCTGGGACCACAGGCATGTGCCACCACACCCGGCTAATTAAAAAAACTTTTTTTTTTTTTTTGTAGAGACGAGGTCCCACTATGTTGCCCAGGCTGGTCTCAAACTCCTGGGCTAAAGGGATCTTCCTGCCTTGGCCTCCCAAAATGTTGAGACTACAAGTGTGAAACACTCCACACACGGCCCAAACTCACTTTTATAACAAACCTACTTTTGCAATAACAAACACACTCCTGCAATAACATTAATCGATTCATGAGGACAGAGTCCTCATGACTTAATCACCTCTTAAAAGTCCTACCTCTCACCATTGTTGCACTGGGGATTAAATTTCCAATACATGAATTTTGGGGGACACATTCAAACTATAGTGCCTGTCTTTTTGGTTCTACTCACAGCAAACTTGGGTACCTGGATGTTGTGTACAGCTAAGCACTGACGGTTTATAGGGCACAGGGGAAGGGGATTGAGGTTCCCTTATAGCAAACAGGAGTATTCTTACACACCTAAGGTTTTATCACTTCTGAGAATTCTTGCTGGTTCTGTTACTCCACTTTGTGACCTGGTCTTCCTACCTTGCTTCTTTACCCCTTTCCTCACTGGTTACCTGTGAATTCCAAATTCTTCTGACTCTACACTAAGCATCCCAGGATATCATCAGTGCAATGAGGAAACCATCCTCCCTGCATCAGCACAAAAGGTCACTGTGTGTTTTTTAACAGGCTGCATCCTTCTTAGATGGCCAAAGGTTTTAATAGTATTTTCTTTCTTTTTTACCCAAATATGCAGGAAGCGAACACAATTACACAATCCAGTCTTCTGGTACCAGTATCCTCCATGAATGGGGAACATCAACTGAGTTTATAAGCTATAAAAACTACAGATTTCAGCAATCTTGCTTCAAAGCTAGGTAGCACTTTAGCACTTCAACACCCAAAAGCATTCTCCATAGATCTCAATCTCTCTCTCTCTCTCGTTATTACAGATCTGAGAGCTTTTTCAGGTTGATGCAAAATGGAAAAAAATTATCTTTACCAAAGATGTTGGAAAGTCCCATTCCTCATTCAGCAAGCACTTCATTTAGAGGAAAAGGTCCTGTGAAAGAGAGGATGGTTGGTGTGGGGTAGGGATTGAAGCTTGGCAAGCTGATGAGGAGAAGGTGAGAGATGCAACTCTGGATTCTTTCCCTCTTTGCCAAGAAACTTGGGCAGTCTCATGTCTCCTGTTCCCCAATGTCTGTCTTTCCAGAGCATAAATACAAATACAAACCATAAAAGGCAGGGCAAGTTTGGGGGCTGACACACCCACCAAGCATAGCCCTCTAGTGTGCTGACATTTAGAGGGAAGGAGGAGGAGGAGTTGATGAATCTGAACAAGACTCCAATATTGGAGGAAATACTTGAGGAAAGCCTTGGGTTACAAAGTTAGGTATAGAATTCCTGCTCATATGGCTGTCCACAACAGGTTAGTAGGGGAGGACTTTAATCTCTGCCATATAATTCCATTTGTAACTCTAGCATGGGGTTATGACATTGCCTTGTAATTGGCTATTTACTGTTTGCCTCTTCTACCCTTCCACTTTCCCCATGTATGAACCAGAACAGAGAATATTTCTTACTCATCTTCATATCTCCAATGCCCAGCACAGTGCCTGGCACATAGTAGTCACTTAATTGTGTGGCATTAGGACTTGGTCCCATTGTCTGCCATTGAGTTGCTTGGAGACTAGAATGCAACTTCTCCAAGACTCACTAGCTCTATCGTACACCCACACACTTTGGAAATCTGTGATGTAACACAATGTATATCCATTTTTATTTAATACATATATTCTTCTATATTTTGATTTCATTATATATTTGTATATCAAAAACATGTTTAGTCTTTCAAGAACTAAAGCTATACAAACTCAGTATATTGGTACTCATTTCCTAACTAACTATAATTATTAGCTTGATCCTACTGAACACAAATGCAATAATTTTTCTTTTCTGCTTCAATGCTCTCATCTTAAACTCATTCAACTGAAAAATAACAGAGAGTCTTAATGTCATGTGCTCAGACACTGTGAACATTTTGCTTGGTAAGTTTCAAATTCAAACTCTATGCCTCCATTCCTCTAGGATTAGATCAGTGGTTTGTAGTTTCTGAGACTTTTTGAGAGGGAAACGTGTTTAAATTTCTTGGTTTATTTAATTTCCATATTTATTTTTAAAATTAATATTAAAATCTTATTTTGAGATTTTCATATATCTAGAAAAGCCAGTTTGGAGATCAGAAGTCTAAGTTTAGGCAAAATTATGCAAAATAGTATATTAAGTATTGCATTTAATTACATAATTACCTCCCTTTCTGTCTTCAGTGATTCTATTTTCATTTTAAAGTAAAGGGCTATAAATGACATTAAATATAAGCTTTGGGCATGTGAATTACTTCATCTTTAACAATCTTCATTAAGCTTGAAATGTCTACTTTTCAATTTCCATTTGACCACAGAATAGTAGAGAGGCTGGCTGGAATTTAGATCTCTTAAAATTTCTCCTTTGGTTAACAATTCCCCTGAGCCCTGGAAAACATCTTTTGAAAGGAAAGGCTGCTTTTTGTAGCAACCTGTTTCTGCAAGAGGAAGTGGGAAATGATTTGTAATAAACTGGACAGTGGTTTTTATATTAAGCAGTTTTACATCTTCACTTGGAAGTTCAAGACAAAATACTTTTGATTCTTGGAGAATTTCATAGCCCTTGCTCTCAGCTCAGTTTACACTCATGTGTCAAGGCACTGTGTTTCTCAATGCATGGTCAGTGGTCACCTGCACTGGAATACTTTGGGGTCCTTGCTAAAAGGCAGATTCTGGGATCATCTCTGGTGGTGGGATTCGGGAATCCGTATTTTAAAATGTACACCCAGTTTTAATGTAAATACAGAAAACTGGCAGTGAACTGGTAGAGTGGATCATACTCTTATCCTATGGTCAGTGAGAGGCTTTAAAAAAAAGAAAAAGAAAAATTGACAAGGGCAGTTTTATTTTTTTTCTTCCTAATCAGTACACCTTTTAAATCCTTTTCCAGTTTATTGCATTAGTTAGGACTTCCAGTGTGATGTTGAAAAGGTGTGGTGAGGGACATCCTTGCCTTGTTCCTGATCTTAGCAGAAAAGCTTCAAGTATGATGTTAACTGTTAATTTTTTGTACCTAGATATTCTTCAGCAAACTTGGGTAAGTTTCCCTCTATCCCTAATTTATTGAGAGTTTTAAATTATGAATGGGTGTTTGATTTTTCAAATGCTTTTTCTACATCTATTGATACAATCTTGCAAATTTCTTCTTTAGTCTATTGATGTATCAGAATAATTCATTTCTCTCTTCTTCTTCTTTTTTTTCTTTTTTTTGACATGGGGTCTCATTCTGTCCCCTAGGCTGGAGTGCAGTGGTGTAATCTCAGCTTACTGCAACCTTCACCTCCCAGGCTCAGGTGATCCTCCCATCCCAAACTTCCAAGTAGCCGGGACCACAGATGCAAGCCACCACCGCCTGGCTAAATTTTTTTGTATTTTCTGTAGAGATGGGGTTTCACCATATTGCCCAGGCTGGTCTCGAACTTCTGAGCACAAGCGATCCACCTGCCTCGGCCTCCCAAAGTGCTGGGATTACAGGCGTGAGCCACCACACCTGGCCTGATTTCTCAATATTGAACCAGGTTTACATACCTGGGATAAATCCCACTTTGTCATGGTGTGTAATTCCTTTTATACATTTTTAGTTTAACTTGATAATATTTTGTTGAGATTTTTTGCATCTATATTCATGAGAGATATTGAGCTGTAGTTTTCTTGTTTTGCAATATCTGTCTGGTATTAGGGTAATGCTGGCCTCATAGCAATGAGTTACAAATTATTCCCTTTGCTTCAATCTTGTGAAAGAGGTTATAGAGGACTGGTATAATTTCTTTCTTAAATGTTTGGTGGAACTCACCACTGAACTCATCTGGGTCTGGTGCTTTCTGTTTTAGAAAGTTATTATTGATCAGTTTTTATAATAGATATAAATCTCTTCAGATGGTCTAGTTCTTGTGTGGATTTTGACAGATTGTGTCTTTCAAAGAACTGTTACATTCACCTACGTTTTCAGATTTGTGAGCATAGTTGTTCATAGTATTTCTTGCTTATCCTTTTAATGTCCATTACTATTTCTGATAATAGCAGTTTGTGCCTTCTTTTTTCTTCTTAGCGTGGCTAAAGGCTTATCAATTTTATTGATCTTTTCCCAGAATCGGCATTTGGTTTCATTGATTTACTCTACTGACTTTCTTTTTTTTTCTAGAGACAGGGTCTCATTCTGTCACCCAGACTGGAGTGCAGTGGCAAAATCATAGCTCACTGTTACCTTGAACTCCTGGGCTCACGCAATCCTCCTGGCTCAGCCTCCTGAGTAGCTAGGACTACAGCTAGCTACCGTAGTAGCTAGGACTATAGCATGTGCCACCACATCTGACTAATTTTCTTTTTTTTTTTTTTAATTTGTAGAGACAGAGTCTCACTATGTTGCTCTGGTTGGTCTCAAACTCCTGGCTTCAAGCAGTCCTCCTGCCTTGTCCTCCCAAAGTGCTGGCATTATAGGCATGAGTCATTGTGCTCTGCTGATTTCTTGTTTCCAATTTCATGGATTTCTTCTCTAATTTTTATTTTTCTGCTTACTTTGGATTTAATTTGCTGTCCTCTTTATTTTCTTAAGGTGAAACCTTAGATTGATTTTAGATCTTTCTCATTCTCTAATATACACATTCAATGTTATACATTTCCCTCTAAATACTGCTTGCACTGCCAAGCAGTATCCCACAAATTCTGACATATTTTAATTTCATTTAATTCAAAATATATTTAAATTTCTCCTGAGATTTCTCCTTTGACCCATGTGTTATATATAAGTGTGTTGTTTAATCTCCAAGTGTTTGGGAATTTTTCAGTTATCTTTCTGTATTGATTTCTACTTTAATTCTATTATAGTCTAAGTGCAAACATTGTATAATTTCTATTCTTTTAAATTTGTTAAGATGTGTTGTGTGGCCCAGAATTTGGTTTATCCTGGTGAATGTTCTGAGCTTGAAAAGAAAGTGTATTCTGTTGGCATTGGATGAAGTAGCCTATAGATGTCTATTATATCTAATCGAAGATTTTGTTGAGTTCCACTTTTATACATTGCTAGATTTGATTTGCTAATATTTTGTTCAGATTTTTTTCCATCTATATTTATGAGAGATAATGAATTGTAGTTTTCTTTTCTTGTAATATCTTTGTTTTTGATGTTAGGGTAATGCTAGCCTCACACAATGAGTTAGTCCTTACTGATTTTTAACCTGCTGGCTTTGTCTATTTCTGATAGAGAGATGTTGAAGCCTCCAACTATAACTCCAACTTCATAGTGGATGCAACTACTTTTTCTTGCAGTTCTATCAGTTTTTATTTCATGTATTTTGATGCTGTGTTCTTAGGTACATGCATGTTAAGTGTTGTTATGTCTTCTTGGAGAATGAACACCTTTATCATTATGTAATATCCCTCTTTATTCCTGATGACTTTCCTTGAAATCTTCTCCTTCTGAAACTAATATAGGAACTCCTACTTTCTTTTCATTAGTGTTAGCATGGTATATCTTTCTCTATGCACTTACTTTTTTTTTTTTTTGAGACAGAGTCTCGCTCTGTCACCTAGACTGGAATGCAGTGGTGTGATCTCGGCTCACTGCAACCTCCACTTCCTGGGTTCAAGTGATTCTCCTGCCTCAGCCTCCCAAGTAGCTGGGATTACAGGTGTGCACCACCATGCCTGGCTAATTTTTGTATTTTTAGTAGAGATGGGGTTTCACCATGTTGGCCAGGCTGGTCTCGAACTCCTGAGCTCAGGCCATCCGCCCGCCTCAGCCTCCCAAAGTGCTTGAGATTACAGGCGTGAGCCACCATGCCCAGTCCAGTTATACTTCTTTTGTTTTTTTTTTTGAGACAGAGTCTCGCTCTGTTGCCCAGGCTGGAGTGCAGTGGCGCGATCTTGGCTCACTGCAAGCTCCGCCTCCTGGGTTCATGCCATTCTCCTGACTCAGCCTCCTGAATAACTGGGACTACAGGTACCTGCCATCACGCCTGGCTAATTATTTATATTTTTAATAAAGACGGGGTTTCACTGTGTTAGGCAGGATGGTCTCAATCTCCTGACCTCGTGATCCGCCCGTCTCGGCCTCCCAAAGTGCTGGGATTACAGGCATGAGCCATCATGCCCCGCCTTACACTTCTTTTTTACTTTTTTTCAGTGGTTTCCCTAGAGTTTGCAACAAACATTTACAACTAATTCAAGCCCACTTTCAAATAACACTATACCATTTCATAGGCACTATGAGCATCTTAAAATAAAATAATCCTAATTCCTTCCTCCTGTAAACTAAAAACAAAACCTACATCCTCCAACCAACTGAATGGACCCCCTCTTGGCCAAGGGGACCCCAGGGAAACCTGAAAAACTGAGTCTTGGCCATGATGGGAAGGGAGATGAGAGATGCCTCATTATACACCCTCCCTTTTAGAGTTTTAGGTACAACTGACTAGCATTAATTTTAAAATAGAGATTATAGGACTGACAGAATTAACTCTTTGTGGCAATATCAAATTAGGAACAAGACAATGCAAGGAAAGGGTTAAATCACGCCCTTCAAACCATAAAATTGTTGTTTTTTAAAAAAATTAACCCTGTATAATGTGGTTTACTTTCCAAATTGACTCTGGTATAGCATCACGTGACAGACTGCAGACTCCCTTATCTTAAGCATTCCTTTATACTGACTTCAAGTCTTAAGACAGAGCTGAACTTTCAACCAACTGCCAACTAAAGAATCCCTAAAACTCACCTGTGACTTGTAAGCCTCTGCTTTGAGATGTCCTGCCTTTTCAGGCTGACCCAAAATATACCTTCTGTGTATTGATTTATGATTTTTACCTACAATTCCTGCCTTCCTGAAATGTATAAAACCAAATCATAACCCAACCACCTCAGGCACACTTTCTCAGGACCTCTTGAGACTGTTCTCCTGGCCATGGTCATTCATATTGGCACAGAATAAACCTCTTTAAAATATTTTGCAGTTTTTTTCTTTCTGTTAACATTCCTTTCCCTTGTATCATTGCTGTTATTCATTTCAAGTGTATATAAGCATACACAATTAAATACACTGTAGCTATTATTCATTTTTGAACAAACTATTATCTGTTAAATCAACTAAGATGAATATGTTGGGTACAGTGGTGCATGCCTGTAGTCTCAGCTACTCAGAGGCTTAGGCAGGAGGATTGCTTGAGTTTAGGAGTTTAAGACCAGCCTGGGCAGCTTAGCAAGATCATGTCTCCTAAAAAAAAAAAAAAAAAAAGAGAAAGAAAGAAAAAGGAAGTTTTGGGAGGCTGAGGCAGGAGAATTGCTTGAACCCAGGAGGCAGAGGTTGCAGTGAGCTGAGATCACGCCATTACACTCCAGCCTGGGCAACAGAGTGAGACGCTGTCTCAAAAAAAAAAAAAAAGTTTTTATTTTACCTTCACTTATTCATTCTTGGATGTTCTTCCTTTATGTAGATACAAGGTTCTGACCTATGTTATTTTCTTTTTCTCTAAAGAACTTCAAATGTTTCTTGCAAGGCAGGTCTACTGGCAACGAATTCCCTCAATTTTTGTTTGACAAAGTCTTTATTTCTGCTTCACTACTGATGGATAATTTCATAAGAGTGTTCCTTTTGTAGATTCAGTCTTCTTATCCTTCCCTTCAGAAATATTCTTTGACCACCTATTGGGTCCCAGGCACTGCACTAGAGCTTTACCTCTAGTTAATTCCCACAACAATTTTGAGAGGTAGGTGGGTATTATCTTCCTAGATGCAAACTCAGAATTCAGAGAGGCAAAGTGATGAGACTGAAGGCACACAGCAAGTAAGTGGCAGAACCTAGATTAAAACTCATTCTTAAAACTTTGGCTTCCCTTCTCTTTTCTAAAATGGATTCAGTTACTTCTTCTTCCCACTCACCTTTATCAATTTACATTTCAGGATAAAAGTCTTCATGTTGGCACTCAATGCGCCTTAACAAGAAGATGCCCACAAGAAGGGTTTGATCATCAGGACAGCAAACTGTCTCTTCAAGAGAAAAATTGTGAACCTGTGGTAGGTTGAGATCCTTCATAAGGGTATTTTCATGAATGGCTGTTTTTAACTCAAGTGAATACAATGATTTCCATTTAAAAAGCAAGAACAATGTGAATGTACTCGTTGCCACTGAACTATATATACCTAAAAATGGTTAAAATGGCAACTTTTTTGTGTATTTTATGAGAATAAAAAATAAATAATAATAAAAACAAAAAACAAGGGAAGCACAGGGATTTTCTTAAATTGTGTTGTCACATACCCAGAGTTTCCAGGGTCAATAATGAGAGCCCTACATGTAAGATCCAAAGGAAGAACTTAGTCCTGGATACAATATTCTTTTATGTTTTTAGTCATACTTGCCTTTTTAATGGATGTAGATATATGCAGAGGGGAGGGATAAAGTACCTATTATTTATTGTATAGAGCTGTGCTGTCTGATGGCTTAGCCACTAGTCACGTGGTGCAACTGAACACTTATAGGAGTTTAAAATAAGATGTATTATAATACATACCATATTTCAAAGATATTAGTATGTGGAAAAGAAGATAAATGGTTCATTAATTATTTTTATATTGATTCAAAAATATTCTGATAATATTAGGTTAAATAAAACATTTTAAGATTAATTTTACATGTTTCTTTTTTTAAATGTAGCTACTAGAAATTTTAAAATTACATATGGCCGGACATGGTGGCTCACACCTGTAATCCCAGCACTTTGGGAGGCCGAGGTGGGTGGATCACCTGATCTCAGGAGTTCAAGACCAGCCTGGCAAACATGGTGAAATCCTGTCTCTACTAAAAATACAAAAATTAGCCAAGCATGGTGGTGCACACCTGTAATCCTAGCTACTCTGGAGGCTGAGGCAGGAGAATCACTTGAACTCAGGAGGTGGAGGTTGCAGTGAACCGAGATAGTGCCACTGCACTACAGCCTGGGCAACAAGAGTGAAACTCCATCTCAAAAATAAATTAATAAAATAAAATAAAATTATGTACCATATTTCTATTGGACAGCACTAGTACATATACAACACAGTATAATGGTTGAGAGCACTGACTCTGGAGCCAGATTACTGTGTTTGATTCTTACCTCAACAACTTACTAGTTGTGTGACAATGGGCAAGCGAGTTAACCTCTCTGTGCTCTGGTTTCCCATTCTGTAACATGAAAACAATAAAAACACTCCCAGAATTGTTGTGAGCATTAAATGAAGCCCTGACACATTTATTCTGGATACAATATCCTCTTGTTTTATATTTGGTAGTGTCAATGTGCCTTTAGACACAATTACAAGGATCTCTGTGGTAAAGATGCAATGTATATAGTGTCGGTAAATAGCATTCAATGATTTGTTTGTTAGGGCTTGAGATTTTTACTGTCATGGAAAATCCAGGTATAGCTAAGCTTTTGAGATTTTGGGAACCCCTTAACCCTATTTTTCTCTACTCTTGCCCCCAACAATCAGCATATAAACTTGTGAAATTTAACAATTACTTCACTGGGCAGAAATTATATGTGAACACTTAGAAATTTCAGTCCACAGGGAAACTATAAATATGTTAACTATTTTAACTTAACCCTTTCCTAGAAACATATACACTGTTACCAAGACCAAATTCTCCCTTTCTTGTTCTCACAGGTTCCCAATGCTCCACCTGCTTATGAGAAACTCTCTGCAGAACAGTCACCACCACCTTATTCACCTTAAGAGCCAGCAAGACACCTGAGACATGCTGAAATTATTTCTCTCACACTTTTGCTTGAATTTAATATAGACATTTAATGTTCTCCTTTGGAATGGTGTAGGAAAAATGCACGCCATCTCTAATGATAAGTCAGTGTTAAATTTTTAGTAGGTCAGCTAGCAGTACTAATCATGTGAGGAAACAATGAGAAATATTAAATTGGGAAAACTCCATCAATAAATGTTGCAATGCATGATACTATCTGTGCCAGAGGTAATGTTAGTAAATCCATGGTGTTATTTTCTGAGAGAGAGAATTCAAGTGGGTATTCCTGGGCCATCCCATTTCTCTTTACTTGAAATTTGGCTAACAACAAACTAGTCAGGTTTTGAAACCTTGACCAACATGAACTGTACACAGAATTGTTCCAGGTGAGTCTTTACTATGGGGTGCTCACAAAGGATACTTCTATAGGTTTAAGACAAAGAGCTGACTGGCCTATTTATCTGATCAAGAACATGTCAGCAATGTCTCTTTATGCTCTAAAATTCTATTACACTATAATAATATATTGTAAAGATCCTACAGCTTTCTTTTTTTTTTTGCGTAGTGGGAGGGAGTTTTGCTCTTGTTGCCCAGGCTGGAGTGCAATGGCGCGATCTTGGCTCACCGTAACCTCCGCCTCCCAGGTTCAAGCAATTCTCCTGTCTTAGCCTCCCGAGTAGATGGGATTACAGGCATGCACCACCATGCCCGGCTAATTTTGTATTTTAAGTAGAGATGGGGTTTCTGCATGTTGGTCAGGCTGGTCTCAAACTCCTGACCTCAGGTGATCCGCCCACCTCAGCCTCCCAAAGTGCAGGGATTACAGACATGAGCCACCACACCTGGCCAGACCCTATATCATAGGTAAGACATATAATGCAGTCTAATTACATTTCACTTCAAGGCTCAATGCTATCCTAACTAATGATAAGAATTTTCTATTAAACCAGAAATTGGTAGAAGGATTTAAATAAGTAAAAGCTACTATGTACTGCCTTAAATGTACCTATGGCAATTTAGCTCTCTTGGGTTCCCAAATCCCTCTCACGAGAATGTGCAGAAGAAATCATAAAGGATCAGATATTCTGGAATGGTGTCATTATTTGCATAGCAACATTGCAATTTGTTTTCCTTTGGCCACATCAACATATCACCTACACTATTATTTATCTAATATTTATCTTTCAGGCAGCTCGTTTAAACTTTTTTTTGGCTTTAATTTCTATTGCCATACTAAGTGGAAAACCAGTATCATTTTCCATAGTAGAGGATAACTATAAAAATGAAGATAATGAAAGTAATTTTTTTTTAAATTATACTTTAAGTTCTAGGGTACATGTGCACAACGTGCAGGTTTGTTACATACGTATACATGTGCCATGTTGGTGTGCTGCACCCATTAACTTTTGTATAAGGAGTAAGCAAAGGATCCAATTTCAGCTTTCTACTTATGGCTAGCCAATTTTCCCAGCACCATTTATTAAATAGGGAATCCTTTCCCCATTTCTTGTTTCTCTCAGGTTTGTCAAAGATCAGATGGCTGTAGATGTGTGGTATTATTTCTGAGGGCTCTGTTCCATTCCATTGGTCTATATCTCTGTTTTGGTACCAGTACAATGCTGTTTTGGTTACTGTAGCCTTGTAGTATAGTTTGAAGTCAGGTAGCCTGATGCCTCCAGCTTGGTTCTTTTGGCTTAGGATTGTCTTGGCAATGCGGGGTCTTTTTTGGTTCCATATGAACTTTAAAGCAGTTTTTTTCCAATTATGTGAAGAAAGTCATTGGTAGCTAAATGGGGATGGCATTGAATCTATAAATTACCTTGGGGAGTATGGCCATTTTCACAATATTGATTCTTCCTATCCATGAGCATGGTATATTCTTCCATTTGTTTGTGTTCTCTTTTATTTCACTGAGCAGTGGTTTGTAGTTCTCCTTGAAGAGATCCTTTACATCCCTTGTAAGTTGGATTCCTAAGTATTATATTCTCTTTGAAGCTATTGTGAATGGGAGTTCAGTCACGATTTGGCTCTCTGTTTGTCTGTTACTGGTGTATAAGAATGCTTGTGATTTTTGCACATTGATTTTGTATCCTGAGACTTTGCTGAAGTTGCTTATCAGCTTAAGGAGATTTTGGGCTGAGACGATGAGGTTTTCTAAATATACAATCATGTCATCTGCAAACAGGGACAATTTGACTTCTTCTTTTCCTAACTGAATACCCTTGATTTCTCTCTCTTGCCTGATTGCCCTAGCCAGAACTTCCAATACTATGTTGAATAGGAGTGGTGAGAGAGGGCATCCCTGTCTTGTGCCACTTTTCAAAGGGAATGCTTCCAGTTTTTGCCCATTCAGTATGATATTGGCTGTGGGTTTGTCGTAAATAGCTTTTATTATGTTGAGATACGTTCCATCAATACCGAATTTATTGAGAGTGTTTAGCATGAAGGGCTGTTGAATTTTGTCAAAGGCCTTTTCTGCATCTATTGAGATAATTATGTGCTTTTGTCTTTGGTTCTGTTTATATGCTGGATGACGTTTATTGATTTGCATATGTTGAACCAGCCTTGTATCCCAGGGATGAAGCCCACTTGATCATGGTGGATAAGCTTTTTGATGTGCTGCTTGATTTGGTTTGCCAGTATTTTATAGAGGATTTTTTGCATCGATGTTCATCAGGGATATTGGTCTAAAATTGTCTTTTTTTGTTGTATCTCTGTCAGGCTTTGGTATCAGGATGTTGTTGGCCTTGTAAAATGAGTTAGGGAGGATTCCCTCTTTTTCTATTGATTGAAATAGTTTCAGAAGGAATGGTACCAACTCCTCCTTGTACCTCTGGTAGAATTCGGCTGTGAATCTGTCTAGTCCTGGACTTTTTTTGGTTGGTAGGCTATTAATTATTGCCTCAATTTCAAAGCCTGCTATTGGTCTATTCAGGGATTCAGCTTCTTCCTGGTTTAGTCTTGGGAGAGTGTAAGTGTCCCGGAAATTATCCATTTCTTCTAGGTTTTCTAGTTTATTTGCATAGAGGTGTTTATAGTATTCTCTGATGGTAGTTTGTATTTCTGTGGGGTCAGTGGTGATATCCCCTTTATCATTTTGTATTGCATCTATTTGATTCTTCTCTCTTTTCTTCTTTATTAATCTTGCTAGCGGTCTATCAATTTTGTTGATCTTTTCAAAAAAACAGTTCCTGGATTCATTGATTTTTTGGAGGGTTTTTTGTGTCTCTATCTCCTTCAGTTCTGCTCTGATCTTAGTTATTTCTTGCCTTCTACTAGCTTTTGAATGTGTTTGCTCTTGCTTCTCTAGTTCTTTTAATTGTGATGTTAGAGTGTCAATTTTAGATCTTTCCTGCTTTCTCTTGTGGGCATTTAGTGCTATAAATTTCCCTCTACACACTGCTTTAAATGTGTCCCAGAGATTCTGGTATGTTGTATCTTTGTTCTCATTGGTTTCAAAGAACATCTTTATTTCTGCCTTCATTTCGTTATGTACCCAGTAGTCATTCAGGAGCAGGTTGTTCAGTTTCCATGTAGTTGAGTGGTTTTGATTGAGTTTCTTAGTCCTGAGTTCTAGTTTGATTGCACTGTGGTCTGAGAGACAGTTTGTTATAATTTCTGTTCTTGTACATTTGCTGAGTAGTGCTTTACTTCCAACTATGTGATCAATTTTGGAATAAGTGCGATGTGGTGCTGAGAAGAATGTATATTCTGTTGCTTTGGGGTGGAGAGTTCTGTAGATGTCTATTAGGTCCGCTTGGTGCAGAGCTGAGTTCAATTCTTGGATATCCTTGTTAACTTTCTGTCTCGTTGATCTAATGTTGACAGTGGGGTGTTAAAGTCTCCCATTATTATTGTATAGGAGTCTAAGTCTCTTTGTAAGTCTCTAAGGACTTGCTTTATGAATCTGGGTGCTCCTGTATTGGGTGCATATATATTTAGGATAGTTAGCTCTTCCTGATGAATTGATTCGTTTACCATTATGTAATGGCCTTCTTTGTCTTTTTTGATCTTTGATGGTTTAAAGTCTGTTTTATCAGAGATTAGAATTGCAACCCCTGCTTTTTTTTGTTTTCCATTTGCTTGGTATATCTTCCTCCATCTCTTTATTTTGAGCCTATGTGTGTCTCTGCATGTGAGATGGGTCTCCTGAATACAGCAAACTGATGGGTCTTAACTCTTTATCCAATTTGCCAGTCTGTGTCTTTTAATTGGACCATTTAGTCCATTTACATTTAAGGTTAATATTGTTACTTGTGAACTGGATCCTGTCATCATGATATTAGCTCATTATTTTGCTTGTTAGTTGATGCAGTTTCTTCCTAGCATCAATGGACTTTACATTTTGACATGTTTTTGCAGTGGCTGGTACCTGTTTTTCCTTTCCATGTTTAGTGCTTCCTTCAGGATCTCTTGTAGGGCAGGCCTGGTGGTGACAAAATCTCTAAACATTTGTTTGTCTGTAAAGGATTTTATTTCTCCTTCACTTATGAAGCTTAGTTTGGCTGGATATGAAATTCTGGGTTGAAAATTCTTTTCTTTAAGAATGTTGAATATTGGCCCCCACTCTCTTCTGGCTTGTAGAGTTTCTGCCAAGAGATCTCCTGTTAGTCTGATGGGCTTCCCTTTGTGTGTAACCTGACCTTTCTCTCTGGCTGCCCTTAACATTTTTTCCTTCCTTTCAACTTTGGTGAATCTGACAATTATGTGTCTTGGAGTTGCTCTTCTCGAGGAGTATCTTTGTGGCATTCTCTGTATTTCCTGAATTTGAACATTGGCCTGCCTTACTAGGTTGGGGAAGTTCTACTGGATGATATCCTGCAGAGTGTTTTCCACTTGGTTCCATTTTCCCCGTCACTTTCAGGCACGCCAATCAGACACAGATTTGGTCTTTTCACATAATCCCATATTTCTTGGAGGCTTTGTTCATTTCTTTTTCTCTTTTTTCTCTACACTTCTCTTCTTGCTTCATTTCATTCATTTGATCTTCAATCACTGATACTCTTTCTTCCAGTTGATCGAGTCGGTTACTGAAACTTGTGCATTTGTCATGTAGTTCTCATGTTATGGTATTCATTTCTATCAGTTCTTTTAAGGTCTTCTCTGCATTGATTATTCTAGTTATCCATTCATCCATTCTTTCTTCAAGGTTTTTAGTTTCTTTGCGCTGGTTACATAGTTCCTCTTTCAGCTCTGAGAAGTTTGATCAACCGAAGCCTTCTTCTCTCAACTCGTCAAAGTCATTCTCTGTCCAGCTTTGTTCCGTTGCTGGTGATGAGCTGTGTTCCTTTGGAGGGGAAGATGTGCTCTGATTTTTTGAATTTCCAGCTTTTTTGCACTGCTTTTTCCCTATCTTTGTGGTTTTATCTGCCTTTGGTCTTTGATGATGGTGATGTACTGATGGGGTTTTGGTGTGGGTGTCTGAGATGGCCAAATAGGAACAGCTCCAGCCTCCAGTTCCCAGTGTCAGCGACACAGAAGATGGGTGAATTCTGCATTTTCAACTGAGGTACCAGATTCATCTTACTGGGGCGTGTCGGACAGTTGGTGCTGGTCTGCGGGTGCAGCCCGACCAGTGAGAGCTGAAGCAGGGCAAGGCATCGCCTCACCTGGAAAGTGCAAGGGGGAAGGGAATTCCTTTTCCTAGCCAAAGGAAATTGAGACACACAACACGTGGAAAATCAAGTAACTCCCACCCTAATACTGCGCTTTACCAAGGGTCTTAGCAAACGGCACACCAGAAGATTATATCCCACACCTGGCCCAGAGGGTCCCATGCCCACGGAGCCTCCCTCATTGCTAGCACAGCAGTCTGAGATCTAACTGCAAGGTGGCAGCAAGGCTGGGGGAGGGGCGCCCGCCATTGCTGAGGCTTAAGTAGGTAAACAAAGCCGCCAGGAAGCTTGAATTGGGTGGAGCCCACCACAGCTCAAGGAGGCTGGCCTGCCTCTATAGACTCCTCCTCTGGGGACCTGGCATAGCTAAACAAAAAGCAGCAGAAACCTCGGGAGAGGTAAATGCCCCTGTCTGACAGCTTTGAAGAGAGCAGTGGATTTCCCAGCACAGAGGTTGAGATCTGAGAACGGACAGAAAGTAATTTTTTTTAACCTAAGAAAATACTAACGGTCACAGAAGGCTATGAACCTGAGACCTGCTCTCTTTGTCAAACAGAGATTAACAAGGATCAGAGAAAAGATAAAGGCTGTCTTTGACATACTCAGAAGGCTTACAAGAGTTTTAAAGAAATTACTTTCTCACTATATGATTCATTGTTATTTAACGGTGAGTCAGTAAACCACCTAAAAATCATCTTGCGTCATCAGAAACACTAGTGTAACATAACTGTATCATTTTCTACTAAAGACAAAATTTCACCAAAGGGGAAAAAGAAAACACAGGATAAAGAGACATATTACACACATCGAAAAAAACAACATTTAACAAAATACTAAAATATTTCCCCACTCTTCTGATACTGTCAAGTCTTAACACTTAAAATAAGGCTTCCACCTCTCCCACTTCAAACAAATAAATGAATTCTAAACAAAGGAAACTTCATCAGGCATTTGGGTACCTCCTCCCCTCACCACGAGGTCTCTGTTGAATCTCAATCCTATACACTGAGGAGCCTGTGGCTTGAACCCTACATCCCTCCAAAACCCCCAGACTGTCACTCACTGAGGGTGCTCTCATTTCTCTGTGGAAAAGACTTTCTTCACAGAGTTCCTCGGACAGTCTCCCAGGTGATGGACACAGAGACTTGGGCTGAGTCTGCCAGAAAGAAATTAGAAAAGTGAGATATTTTTGAAAGGAATAGAAGGTGCCAGATTCAGAAAGACTTACTCCCCACTTCACAGAGGCACCCACACCTCTGAAGATGACTCCTTGGATTGGAAACCAATTGCAGGGCAACCCTGGGAGCCATGTGTTAACGATGGAAGGTCACATGATGCAAGAAGCCTGGGTTATTACATTATCACTGAGAGCTCCTTGCATATTCTGGTTATTAATCCCTTGTCAGATGGGTAGTTTGCCGCTATTTTCTCCCATTCTGTGGGTTGTCTCTTCACTTTGTTGATTGTTTCCTTTGCTGTGCAGAAGCTTCTTAACTTGATGTGAACCTATTTATTCATTTTGGCTTTGGATGCCTGTGCTTTGTAGGGTATTAATCAAGAAATCTTTGCCCACTCCAATGTCCTAGAGAGTTTCTCCAATGTTTTCTTTCAGCAGTTTCATAATTTGAAGTCTTAGATTTAAGTCTTTAATCCATTTTTACTTGATTTTTCTATATGGTAAGAGATAGGGGTCTTGTTTCATTCTTCTGCATATAGGTATCCAGTTTTTCCAGCACCATTTTTTTAAGAGACTGTCCTTTTCCCAATGTATGTTCTTGGCACCTTTGTTGAAATGAGCTCACTGTAATATATGGATTTGTTTCTGAGTTCTCTATTGTGTTTCATTAGTCTATGTGTCTTTTTCTTTTTCTTTTTTTTTTAATGCCAGTACCATGAGGTTTTGGTTACTGTAACTTTGTAGTATAATTTGAAGTCACATGATGTGATCTTTCCAGTTTTGTTCTTTTTGCTTAGGTTGGCAATTCTAGGTCCTTTTTTTTTTTTTTTTTTTTTTTTTTTGGAGACTGTCTCTCTCTGTTGCCCAGGCAGAGTGCAGTGGCACATTCTCAACTCACTGCAACCTCCACCTCCCAGGTTCAAGCTATTCTTGTGCCTCAGCCTCCCAAGTAACTGGGCTTACAGGTGTGTGCCCCCATGCCCAGCTAACTTTTGTATTTTTAGTAGAGATGGGGTTTCACTATGTTGGCCAGGCCAGTCTTGAACTCCTGACCTCAAGTGATCTGCCTACCTCAGCTTCCCAAAATGCTGGGATTACAGGCGTGAGCCACCATGCCCAGCTTCTAGGTCCTTTTGTGGGCTATTCTTTTGGCTATTCTGGGTCTTTGTGATTCTATATAAATTTTGGGATTATTTTTCTATTTCTATGAAGAATGTCATTGTTACTTTGATAGGGATTGCACTGAATCTGCAGATTGCTTTGGGTAGCATGGACGTTTTAACAGTAATTGAGTCTTCCAATCCGTAAACAATGGATATCTTTCTGTTCTTCTGTGTTCTCTTTGATTTCTGTCTTCAATGTTTTAGTTTTCATTGTAGAGATCTTTCACTTCTTAATTCCTAGGTATTTTATTTTACTTGTAGCTATTGTAAATGGGATTACTTTCTTGATTTCTTTTTCATGTTGTTCCCTGTTGGCATACAGAATTGATACTGATTTTTTTTTTATGTTGATTTTGTACCCTGCAACTTTAATGAATTTATCAGTTTGAATAGTTTTTTCATGGAGTCTTTAGGTTTTTCTAAATGTAACATTGTATCATCAGCAAACAAGAATAATTTGGTCTTCTTTCTTCCTAATTTGAATGCCCTTTCTGTCTCTTGTCTGATTGGCTTAGGTAGGACTTCTACCATGTCATCAGTGAAGGAGACTCTACCCCTTCTAAGAACACTTGGATTATATGGAGGGGGAAACCGGCCTTGAAGAAAATTCATGAAATATTAAGACAGAGACCCTTCAGTATTCTCTAACAGCCTAGACTGACTTAACACAAATGAGGAGAGGAGCCTTCAGGGAAGGGAGATCCTCGTGACCTTTTCAGATAGATAGGATGAGGCTTCCCTGTTGCTGAAGGAAACCTGAACTCAGGAAAATGAATCTCACCCATAAACATGGTACAGGAGTCCTCTACTGCAGCGTGCCCTTCCTTTTTGCCCTGACATACCTGTGGGCTGAGAATGGGTAATGGCATGGCACTGCTTTGATCCCCTAAGCTTCCTGCAGGCCAGGGTAGGGACTAGAGTGACCAGAGCTCATGGCTGGTCTTCTTTGGCTGCAATAAGCATTTTCCACTTGCCCAAATTCATTGTACAAATAATAGTACTTTATTTGCATGGTGAGCAAAGTTAGAGAGCACTGTTTTATAGAACCTGGGGTTCCCCTTCCTGTCCAGCCCTCAGTGGTGGTGACTGATGCTTAAGACAAGGCTTAAGTCTCTATGCATTTCCCTGTGAGATTCTGATATGGTCTCTCTGATTGTTTTTATAGTAAACAGCAGGCATACTTTAAGGAGGAAAAAAGAGCTAGTCAAAAGATTTTCTGCCCAGGTTAAAGTCAGTGAAAATTTAGACTGATTATAGAAATCAGTGAAGCCTTCAAGTTATCTCTGGTGAAGACCAGTCCTCTGAAGTTAAAATGTTAAGTTTAGCATTTAGTAAATATCTGGACAGGTTTACTTGTCACTTGAGAATATTGTAGGCCTTCTCAAAAAAAGAACAGAAGGGAGTCTCTAAACTTTCATTTCATGGTTCAACAGTTACTTGACGATGCATCGAAATCCCTCAATCTCAAGTAACCAGTGCCAAAAACATCTTCAAAGTGTCTCAGAAGAACTTTCAGAAGGAAATAATGGATCGTTTGGATGAAAACACTCATTTTTAGGAAAATCTAAAAGCGCTATCCCAAGAAGCTGTGAAATGGAATACAAAGTGTGAGAAACGAAGGAAAAAAATGCTTGACAACTTGAAAACATAAAGAAGTTGTAAATGATAGAGAGAGCCCTTTAAAATTGAAGGTGATACACTTGCCTGTCTTCTTTAGCAAAAATTACATGGGTGATGGCAACTTGAAATCAGACAAAGACAAATCAGAAAATTGAGAACTTCTAGGCTGTAAATCAAAAAACAATTTGAAGAAATACACTGATGCTGTTAAGTGTTTCCTTAAAAAGGCTTGAAGAAGAAAAACAAGGACTATTAAAAAGAAAATCAAATGAATCACTTACAGTTCAAAGAAATGGTCTCTCATCTGAATAAGCATCTTTGTAGTCTGAAAATGTAGTTCATATGAAAACATCAGCTGTGTAACATCAGAAGCATGACGCCCACAGGAAGATGGCCTCGAGAAAGTCTTGGAAAGAAGCACTTTCTACTATCAAAACTTGATCATTTCCCAAGAGAAAAAATGTTCAAGAAAGTTGGATGGCAGCTTGGCACACTAACAGAAAGCTCACTGAGCTAAGAAAAGAAAATGATCACAACAGATAAAGTTGACTAAAGCAGTTTAAATTTCAGGTTTTCCCAAGTGGTTCCTGCTGTTCCATGTGCAGGCGATCCCATGCATCATGTCTGCAAGGAAGGGAGAGGTTAAAACTGTAAGGGCTTACACATTTGGGTCAGTAGGTTTGATTCAGGTTTACAGCAACCAACTCCTAACTATATACTGGAGGACACATGACCGTGTTTTCTTTACTTAATAATTTAATCTCTTTTTATTGTTTTTTCTTAGTTGATGCTACATTTACTTAAATTCAAGTTCGAAAGAATTACAATTCCTAAGATGGTGTTTTACAAATCTAGATGGTTTTAATACAATTCTTGACTATTAGACCATTCCATGAGACTCTCAGAATCAGGTCCATTTAAGTACTGTATTTAGGCTGAATTAAATAGTTCACTATTACGTAAACCATAATTGAATTTTGTATGATCATGGAGATAAATAAATCAATAAAGGTCATTTATATATGCTACGAACTGTTACAAGAAATGTGAGTAACAGTATTTACCTCAATAAATTTAGGTTTAATAGAGAGAATTCCACCCAAACCCAACAAAAAAAGAATAATACCCTCCAACTAAATCTATTAGTATTTTTATTAGTTTAGCACTACATTCATAGATTTAGGGGAGGTAACACTTTGTTCATGATATTATTTGCTGTTTAAATATTTCTAAATTTTATGCAGTCAAAAATAAAGCTTTCCCTTAAAATACCTTCTTTATCCTACTCAATCTCAACAGGTTGTCTCATCTCTAGCATTACTAGATACCTGATTATGCCAAATATCAGGTCTTCACACCACTTTTCTGGCCCACCTAATATCCTGACGGGTCTCCCTGTCTTTGGTAAAGTCAATGATGGCAGCTACTATTTAAGTATTTACTATGTGGTAGGCAATAGGCTAAGTACTTTAGGTAAATTATCTCATCTAACCTCATAGCAATCCTGCAAGGTAATTGTCCCCATCTTATGTTTGACTATTACTACCTTTGCTCAAAAGCTTCATACTTTCAGAATATTTTTCAGTCCTCTATCAGCTAGCTCAACCTATTTTTCTAATCATTCCCTATAGGTCCTCTTAACCTACAGCATTTCATTCAAATTCAACTGCTGTGTTCCCTACATGCTCTTTGTGCTTTTCTTAGACTCAGGCTTTGTGGGCCCAGTTGTAAACGTACTTGCAGTCATAGCACAAATGCCACCTCTTACATGAAACCTTCTCTGGAAACTCCCTGCTAAGTTCTTACAATAAGTTCTTTATTCCTCTAACTTATTATTTTATTATTTTTTGTATTGAGGACAGGATGGAATCCTACTCATCTGTATTGTTCCTGCAACATCTTCTACATTATATAGTTCTCAATAAGTGTGTAGAATACATTTACAACTTTGGTAGATGCCTTGAATTTATTCAATAATTACTTTAAGAATGTTTTACATACATCATTCTTAAAGTAATTAAGATGATTACATACATCATTTGATTCTGTAATACTGCTTCATACATTTTTAACTATGTTTCTCACATTCACATTTTCACTCCAAGTTATAAGAATGTTCTAAACTATGCCATACCCTTCAACTTTTCTAAGCATCAAACACCATGCTGTGAATAGTAAATGCTTGCAGAATAAATGTTTAAGAATAACTGGGGCAGATGATAGCATTATAGTAACAACAAGCCAATAAGCTCAGTTGATGGCAAAACTACTTCTGGAATGACTTCAAGTAAACTATCATTTCTAAGTTTTAGTAATTTTGGCTAACTAAAATCCCTATCAAATTTCTTAGATCTCTTTCAGAATATGCCAATTTCTCAAGCTTTTAATGTTAAAAAATTCTAAATTTAAGTTGACCTACTGGATCAAGCAAACATTTCCACTGATTTTAGTGTACATATTCTAGCTATCACTACTTTAATCATAAAACTATTTCAACTAATTAAATACACCAATAAAATTGGAGACTTGGGATGTGAGCAGGACTTCAGCTATTTAATATTACACGTGTGTGTATGTATGTGTATATATATGTGTATATAAATGTATATAAAACTAATCACAAAGGAAAAAACTTTTTGTGGGGGCAGGAAAAACCATAGGAAATGAGAGGAAAGGGAAGCGCTAATACACCAGAAGGAGGCAGGCTATTTCAGCATCTTTTAAGTTAGTATTGTAGGTGATACAGAACACAGATATCTAAATGGCTTAATTCTATACTAAGTATAAAAACACGCCCCTCCAGTACCACAAATCTTTTCAGGTGACACTGTTGTGACATTTCTTCCTTTTCATGTATGCCTTTATAGATGCCCTTTACAGAACTCTTAATAACACTAAACACAATGAATTCAGGAATTTAACTTTGTACTCTAGCCACGATCTCAGACATCCACATGATCTACAAAACTGGAGGAAAGGAATCTGGGTTTTTGAAGATATAAATCCATTAATCAAATTTCTAGTTTAAAAAATGGAGCATTAGTTTTAAAAAGTAAACTAGACCTTAAATAAGAGGTTATCTAGATTTGTCACTCACCTACTCAACAAATAGGCATTGAAAACAGTGTGCCAGATGCTGGCATGATGATGATGATTGATAAGGTTCCTGAAATTAAATAATTTCAAACAAGTAATTACAGTTTTGAAGAAGTGCTATGTTGTTCTCAGTCTGAGTGACTGCACAATATAATAATGTTGGCTGAGGTATGACAAGGAGAGGGAGTTTACATAACACGTAATAAGAACCTGTAATGGAACATTAGGTCAAAGAGGACATCTAGGAAGACCCTGAAGTGTCTTGAATTTTCTAGAAACTAAAAGAAAATTAAGAGTACGGTGAATAAGAGGGAGAATAGGTTGAAATGAAGCTGGAGAGGTAGGTGGGAACAGACTGAAGAGCTTTTTAAACTTTAAGTGGGGACTTCAGTATCACATCAGAAGTTCATCAGATCACACAGAGCTTTGAAGGTCATATTAGAATTTTGGATTTAGGGGTTAGAAGAGATTTAGTGGCTGGGCGCAGTGGCTCACACCTGTAATCCCAGCACTTTGGGAGGCCGAGGTGGGCAGATCACCTGAGGTCAGGAGTTTGAGACCAGCCTGACCAATATGGTGAAACTCCATCTCTACTAAAAATCCAAAAATTATCCAGGCTATGGCGGCACGCACCTGTAATCCCAGTTACTCAGGAGGCTGAGGTGGGAGAATCGCTTGAATCGAGGAGGCAGAGGTTGCAGTGAGCTGAGATAGCAGCACTGCACTCCAGCCTGGACAAGAGAGAAGACCCTGTCTCAAAACAAAACAAAACAAAAAAAAAGAGATTTAGTGGTTAATTAGTTTAGGTCCTTCACTGGGATTAAAGTTGGGCCATAGGTAATTCAGTAAATTAGTTTCTTAAAGTGGTTTAGAGAATTCTTCTGAGACAAAAGGCAAACAGTTTTGGGTCATTTAAAAAGCTGAGTAGGTAAATACATTCATTTATTGAACACCATCTATGTGCAATGCAATACACTTGAAACATCACCCACTTTCCAAGGGCTTTCTTAACTGACAGAAAAAGGGGGAGAGTGATTGAGTAGAGTATAAACATGACTAGGAAAAGTACTTAAGAGCATAAAGAGCCGTTTTTGAGAGCCGTTAGTGACTTTCTAGGAATATTTTCACTACCCTCTCCACTTTGATAACAAATACACTTTGATGTAGTCTCAAAGGAAATCTTTAGGCCTATGCTTCCATATCATTTTCAACACCCAACAATAACTTCATGTGATGAAGTTTAACGACATTATAAATGGAAGGATGAGTATACAATTCAGTAGCTCAAGATAATGGATATAAAGATCCAATAAAGCTAAAAGCTACCTTTTATTCAAAAAAGGCATATTCTCGGGTGCAATGGCTCATGCCTGTAACACCAGCATTTGGGAGGCCAAGGTTGGTGGATCTCTTGAGACCAGGAGTTCAAGACCAGCCTGGCAATATGGTGAAACCATCTCTACAAAAAATTAAAAAATTAGTCAGGCATGGTGGCCCATGCCCATAGTCCCAGCTATTAGGCTAGTGAGAAAGTAACTGCGGTTTTTTGCCATTAGTGGCACTTTTTTTTTTTTTTGGCATTAGTGGCATTTTTGCCACTAATGGCAAAAAACCGCAATTACTTACACACCAACCTAATACTTGGGAGGCTGAGGTGGGAGGATGGCTTGAGCTCAGGAGGAGGAGGTTGCACTGAGCTGAGACTGCACCACTACACTCCAGGGTGGGCAACAAGTGAGTCAAAAAAAAAAAAAAAAGGAATTTTCTGAAATACTCACAAGATCTAAGTGAAAGTAGTATTTGTAAGCTGGAAAGCCAGTACAAATGCTAGCCCTAATTCAGATTTCCCAGCCTTAATTCTTTCTTGTAAAGGACTATCTTCAATTACATCCTGTATTCTTTCAATGGAACAAGAACACACGTTAAAAATGGTATTCAAACAAAGAAATACAGCAACTCAGTTTATTACATGCAGATTCTTCTGCATTGTTGCTAACAGTTCACTGGTCCAAAATTACTAAAATACTTAAAAAACTATACATTATGTAAACAAAACATAAATAAGACAGCATAGTTCTTTGTACATATATTTAGTACAGGTTGTTAGGGATTCTGGAATATGTACAATTTTACATCATGGACTGCATTTTTCACAATGCATAAATATATATATATTTTTTACAGAAACAAAAATAAGATTTCACTAATGACACAGAATACCATATCATAGATATGCTGCAACAGTCCAAATTCAAGAAGAAACATGTCAATGTAAATGTGCAAAAGGCTAGCTTACTCTAAACTATTCAAACTTTGTTCACTTTATGTTCTACAAACAGGTAAATCCTGACTTTAAACACAGAATCTCGAAACCCTCCTCAGAACAGCAAGTGAAATGAAACAGATTTTTCCCTCCCCAAGAAAACAAAGCCTTGTTGCAAGCTAATGAAAAGATACATTGAAACACACACACACATACACACACACACACAACTATGTATAGTATGCTTTCAATAGTATAATAAACATTTAAAATTTTTATGGGAGTCAAAACAATGCCCCATTATTTAAAAACTGGCTCTTTTAGTCTAAATTCAAGATGCAGCTGTGTCAGGCTTCTCTAAGCCCGATGACTGAAAAGCAGGGAAGACAGACGCAGGATTTCGACTGGCAGATACAATCTGAGAGAGAGATGGAGAGAGTGAAGAAACCTTAGATGCTGGAGTGTTTATGGTATTCAAAATGGCTCCTTCTGGGCTAACCAACAATTTTTTGACAGGTGTGTCCAAATGAAACACTGAAGTGCTACTTGGCAGTGGAGGATTACTGGGGCAAATGGCAGAAACCAAAGATGTCTTAGCCAAAAGAGTAGCTGGAGGAGACTTAATTACTGAAGTCAGAGATACTGTTGGTACAGGAGGTGGAACAGGAACTTTAACAGTTGTGTTTATGATTTGTGGTGATGTATGTACTGTGGGTATAGAACTTGCATTCCCAAAAGAGTTTATAAATTTTGTAGGGCTTCTTAGAGGATGTTGTAGAGGTTGCCCACTTAAAGAATTATTTGACGCTAGTGTAATCTTCTGGGTAGAGTTATCTATTGGCGTAGACTGAATGCCTTGGCCACTGTTAAGAACTAAGGGGGCTCCATATTTTGGATTAGTAGATATAAGGAGAACATGGCTGCCAGCTCCAAGACCTTGTGGTGGAACAATAAACCGGGTTCCGTTAATCATAATCTGAGTACCAGGTGCCAAAGGTGTACTGGTATTGATGACTATTTTTTGCTGAATACAAGGTTCACTGAACTGACTCCCGACTAAACTAGTTACATTAGATGGTGCTGAAGCCGTGTGAATGGTAGCGCCACCTGGAGCAGAACTGTAACTGGGGGTTTTTACTAAAGCTTGCTGGTTCGGCAGAGAAGCAAAATTGGAAATATTAACTATTTTACCTGGACTTGGTGAAAGGGATGACAATTCAGTTTGAGGTTTATTTGTGTTTACATTTGTTGGCACTGTAGTTGAAATCCCTGGTGACTGAAACTGGAGCGAAGTCCGAGATTGTCTTTTAGAAAGAGATATAGAACGTGTGGCTCCTGGTACTGTTGCTGAATGTGGAACTGTGTTTATTATTTTGGGGGATGTAGTCGCAGGTGCAGGTAAGGCAACCGTAACAGGAATTTGCAAAGCTGATGTTAAACATTTAGGAGACACTACTGGTTGTGTAGTTGAAATCAGAACAGATGATGCAAGGTGTCCTGTTTTCACAGTTGATATAGCCACAGTGTTTCCGAGACTTGATGAGCAAAGTCTATTTGACAAAATAGGCATAATTCTCGAAGAGGTATCATTTCCACTGACTAAAACAGGAGGTCGTGTCCCAGCTGAAGCAGAGGCTGAGGTCACTGAAAGGGAACCTAAAGATAAATTCGCTCCGGTAACTGAAAGCATGTTTACTGCTCTTGCTGCAGAAACCACTGATTCATTAACAGGGGTAATATTCTGACTCACAAAATTTGAGCTTACTGGAATTGAATTACCACTTGTTGACAATGGCAAAATATAGCCCTTGCTACTTTTGTCTTCTCCTTTTGGGGTTACATTTTGTAGTATGTTAATTGACGGTATAGCTGGCACAGTGCCTGAAGTATTTACAATTGCTTGACCTATGTTTAGTCCAATTTTCACATCTTTTATCTGAGACACAGCTGGTGATGAATTTATTTTTATTGGTGTGCCCACTGTAGATGGAATCAGTACTATCTGGGGTTGCTCTGGAGTCTTAACATATGCTTTATTCAATGGAGGAGGAAGAGTTTGTTTTAATGATTCTGCAACAAGAGTCGGGGTTGACGTACCACTGGGAACTGGGGCATTAATAAAAACTAATTTCTGGGCAGAAACACCTGTAGATGTCAGTGCAGGTGTCATATTAATTGCAGTTCCATTGCCAGAAGAAAGAATAGATGGAGCTGATACCAGCATAAGTTTCTGAACTGGAGTCCCACTGATTACATCTCCATTTGTTGTTGCTGTTGCTTCTGACCTTGTAACAGGGTAACTTTTTGTGATATAATCTACTTGTTGCTGTTTAGTTGGAGTATGAATAATATTTGCATTGTTTTGTCCAAAATTTGCTGCTGATATGCTAATTACACTTACTGAACTACTTGTTGTTGATGGTAGTAGAGTGCTAGAACAAACAGAGGACTTCAAGGGAGAAGAGGGCATGTGTGAAGTTTTATCTATCATGTGGCCCAAATCACCACTGCCAGTGGGGTAGCCTAATGTAAGTTTGAGATTTTTCCCCATAGATGGAGCCAAGCTAGCTGGAATGGAAACAGAAGCCGGTGTTTGGCTGAAAGGTGAAAGACTAGATGTAGTAGTTGTTCCAGCTACAGGTGAAAAAGCAGAGGAAGAAGTTGTTGATTTTGGCACCAGAAATGCCTGGAGCTGAGGAGCAAAAGTGAAAACTGAACTTGAAGTTACAGTATTGGGTGAATTTTGATCTGGGTTGGTCTGTACTTTTACAACTCCAGTGTTCCCACCTCGTGTCCTAACAAGAATTGACTGTGAATCTCTTATGCACACAGTTTTCAGCTCTTGCTTTGCTTCAGAAGAATCAGCAGTCTGTTGTGCAAAACAGTTGAAGGAACTACCAGGATTTGTAGACCCATTTAGTGTTGTTGTTGATAACAGAGGCTGACCTGTGGAGGAAATGGTGGGTGAAGCACTGGGCAAGGAGAATGTGGCTGCTGAAACTGCATTCTTGGTTTTTCCTGCCTCACTCTGGCTAGTCTTAACTGATGGTGTTAATAAGTTATTTACAGAGGTTACAGGCGACAAAGGCTGTGGTCTAGCACTAGTTACATTTGATAAAGGTGTAATCGTTTTGTTGAAAACTGTATTTGGTAGTTGGGTAGAAACAGTTCCTGGTGAGTTGACAAAAACTGATGCTAAAGAAGAATTTCTATTTGTTGTCTGTGTGAAAGATGAACAATGTTGTTCTGTACCTTTCTGTTGAAGTGGTGGTATTTCTTTTGCAACTGCTTTTCCTTCTTTATGCTGAATCACAAAATTCTTAGGCAGAATAAGAACTTGCTGCATGATTTTTTCTCCTGTTTTAGGATCCACCACAGGCTGCATCTGAATCTTTACAGAGCTATTTTGAAGATCTATTGGCAACCACTGGCCACAGGGCATTCTGTATACCATTTGTAAAGGACCTTTTGTATTGGTGTGGCAGGTCAATGCTGGCTTTACGGGGCTTGCTTCTGGAGGAGATAAAACTGGTTTTTCCACAGCAGAAGCACTTCTACCTGTGGAAAGAGGCAGTTGATTTGTTAAGGTCACTTTGTTCCCAATATTCTTTGCGAGCAAAGCCTGAATGGGTTTGGTCCCTTTCTGGAGAGTACACACAGGTACTGAATCCAATGAGGCAAATGACTCTGGAAATGATGGCTCTGCATGCTTCGATTCATTGAAACAGTCAATCTGCACATTACCTTCTAGATTCTCAACTATTGTCTCATTTGTGCTTAACTTTGCTTTCTTCCTTGGAGAAAGCTCTTTTGTGCTGTCATCCACATAACCAGTCTGTTTGGACTGTCGTTTAAGTGTTTTAAGCAGTGTCTTCGGTAAGTCTTTTGAAGGTAATTCCTTTTTCAACAGCTTGCTTCGAGCCATAGGAAAATCTATTTCTGACAACTTCATATCATCTGAAAATTATAAAAATAGGCATTTTGTTTATAAAAAACAGCAACTAAATAATAACAACATCAACTGTAAAAAAGAAAGTGAATCTTTGAGTGGGCAATGTATTAAGCAATCTACTGCAGGGTGATTCAAAAGCCTTAGCACCACTGATGAAGATAAAGGTAAGGTCATCTTTGACATGATAACCTAGATATCATAACCATGCCCAATAATAACCTATTATTGAGAACATTTTTTTGGTCAAAATTTTTGGTCAAGAATTCTGCTAATTCTTCTGCCAGTGCAAGTGCAAAAAACTGTTTCATTAGAAACACCTAAGTCAACAATCAGGGCTCAGAATTTAATTTGGAAAGGAATCTAGTTCTCTTTTTCTAGCTAGGAACATTTTGATACCATAGAGAGGTGGTTCTCCAACCTATTCTATTTCTAGAGACTCTAAAGGACAAAAAATATCCAGCTTTTTCTGATGTTCACCCTTATAGTAAAAAAATTTATGTTCATATTCGGTCAAACTAGGTTTATAAGACATTACTCTTATTCGCCAAAGATTGAAAACAACAGGTTAATGCATTTCTAACCATATACTTTCATATTAACCTCTATATAACCAAAGAAAGTCATTAAACTAGATTTACATAATAATGTAATCTGATAAATGGAAATGAATTACAGGTAATCTAATCCAGCCCTTTATCCTTATTAAAATGATGTGTTCATTCTGGTCTCATTAGGCCATCAACCTTGGTAATTCCTCAAAAAACAATCTTCACAATATTAAGAACTTGTCAAATTCTATTTCTAAAGTAAATCTCAGATACAATGCTTCAAAAATACTAATAATAAAAAGAAGAGCATGAACCAATTTCAAAGGGATTACAGATCAAGGGCATGTGGTTTGTAATGGGCAATGACAGGCCTACAGTTTGGAGTGAAGCACTGGCTCCTGAAACTCCTAGAAATGTAATAATGACTCCAAGAAACTTTTTGTTTTTTTTGAGACAGCATTTTGCTCTGTTGCCCACTCTAGAAAGCAGTGGACAGCTCACTGTAACCTTGAATTCCTGGCCTCAAGCGATCCTCCTATCTCAACCTCTTGAATAGCTGGGACTACAGGGATGCAACCACCATGCCTGGCTAATTTTTATTTATTTTTTTGTTGAGATGGGGTCTTGCTATGTTGCCTAGGCTAGTAGAAACTTCTTATAAGGATGTGGACAGTACTTCTTCAAAACATAACAGATTTCTCCCATGAATGCATTTCATTGACCATATTATCTTTTGCCTTCACAGCAAACAAAAACTTCTCTTTGTGCTTTCTGTGCTGATTTAAAAAAAAAGGTTTAATGCTTACCTGAATCAAAGTGATCTTTCTCCAGGATATCCAGAGGTTCTGTTAAGTCAATAGACTTACTGATTTCTCCCTTAGGAGAGTCTTTTCCAAGATCTCCTTCACCTTCATCAGTAGTCCATAGTTCTCTAGTAAATTTATCATGATCAGGTTGTCTTCTGAAATCATCATAGTCTTTCTTTAGGCGGCTCCTGAAATAAAATGCCCAACATAACAAATAATACATATGTATTAAATTCTTGAAATCTAAACTGACTTTTAACATTTTAAACTATATATGGAAATATTTTTTATTAAGTCATTAGAAGTTATGCTTTAATCTTAAAGTGTGTCTAAAATGCTTAGTTCAGTCTTGCCAATGCTCAGGAAGACACAACCTATGGTACAGGCGTAAGAAACTTGAAACTTAAAAAGTTATATGTATCTGGCCAGGCATGGTGGCTCATGCCTGTAATCCCACCACTTTGGGAGGCCAAGGTAGGCGGATCTCTTGAGCCCAGGAATTGAGACCAGCCTGGCCAACATGGTGAAGCCCTGTCTCTACTAAAAATACAAAAATTAGCTGGGCGTGGTGGTAGGCACCTGTAATCCCAGCTATTCGGGAGGCTGAGGGACAAGAACTGCTTGAACCCGGGAGGTGGAGGTTGCAGTTAGCGAAGATCATGCCACTGCACTCCAGCCTGGGTGACACAGTGAGACTCCATCTCAAAAAAAAAAAAAAAAAATACACACACACACACACACCTGCAAATTTCAGAATACAGATTTGAACATACCATCTGATCATCTTTTCTTTTTCTTTTTTTATTTGAGACAGAGTCTCGCTCTGTTGCCCAGGCTGGAGTGCAGTGGCTCAATCTTGGCTCGCTGCAAGCTCCGCCTCCCGGGTTCACACCATTCTCCTGTCTCAGCCTCCAGAGTACCTGGGACTACAGGCGCCCACCACCACGCCCAGCTAATTTTTTGTATTTTTAATAGAGACAGGGTTTCACCGTATTAGCCAGATGGTCTCGATCTCCTGACCTTGTGATCCACCTGCCTCGGCCTCCCAAATTGCTGGTATTACAGGCGTGAGCCATGGTGTCTGGCCTGATCGTCTTTATAAAGATTGCTGTTAGACCAATTAAATGAGACAACAATAATTTTTTTTCTAGCTGCACTGACAGATTAGAGAGTCTTAAAATTACTGACTATAACACATCTTAAAAGGTCATTTTTAAAAGTTTAAGCCTGAAATTCTAAGCACCAGTATCTATTTTTGCGACTATTATACAGAGAGTAACAAATCTATCACTTAATCCTGGGAGTAATTGTATCTAAACCCTTCAGTCTTAATAGAAATATTTTTTAAAATTAAGCCTAGGAAAACAAAGCTGAAAAGTAATCTTTCACAGAGATCCTTTTCATATAAAAACATAATAGCTTTATTTCTGAGAAACCAGAGATGGAAACAGCTAGTATTTTAGAGATCCTTTATTATTCCTTTTGTTTTCAACGAAGTTTTCTACCCTATCCTCAACTTTCACCCTTAGTGTTGTTTATTCAAAAAAGAAATATGAACATATGTTCTCTATTTCCTCCCTCCCTCCCTCCCTGCCTCCCTTCCTCCCTTCCTTCCTTCCTTGACAGAGTCTTACTTTGTCACCCAGGCTGGAGTGCAGTGGCACGATCTCAGCTCACTGCAACCTCTGCCTCCCGGGTTCAAGCAGTTCTCCTGCCTCAGCCTCCCGAGTAGCTGGGATTATAGACGCGCACCACCACACCCGGCTAATTTTTGTATTTTCAGTAGAGACAGGGTTTCACCATGTTGGCCAAGCTGGTCTCAAACTCCTGACTTTGTGATCTGCCCACTTTGGCCTCCTAAAGTGCTGGGATTACAGGCATAAGCCACCACGCCTGGTCATGTTCTCCAATTTATTTTTACTACACATTCTTATTTGTGCACATTAGATTTTAAGTCCCACCTCTGTTACTTACTAGTTGTAAGACTTTCAATTTTAATTTAGTTTTTTGAGATAGGGTCTCACTTTATCGCCAGACTGGAGTACAAGTGGCACAATCTTGGCTCACTGTAACCTCCACCTCCCAGGATCAAGAAATGCACCCACCTCAGCCTTCTGAGTAGCTGGGACCACAGGCATGCACCACCATACCTGGCTAATGTTTGTATTTTTTATACATACGCAGTTTCACCATATTGCCCAGGCTTTAATTTTTTTTTTTTTTTTTTGAGACAGAGTCTTGCTCTGTTGCCCAGGCTGGAGTGCAGCGAAGCGATCTTGGCTCACTGCAAGCTCCGCCTCGTGGGTTCACACCATTTTCCTGCTTCAGCCTCCCGAGTAGCTGGGACTACAGGCGCCTGCCACCACACCTAGCTAATTTTTTGTGTTTTTAGTAGAGACGGGGTTTCACCATCTTACCCAGGATGGGCTCCTCTCCTGACCTCGTGATCCACCCACCTCAGCCTCCCAAAGTGGTTTTTAATTTTTAAAACATTAAAATTCCTTAATTTTCTAAGCATCAGTTTACTTATTACAAATGAGAATAGTAACAGTACTTACCTCTCAGTATGTGTGGCACATAAATATTCAACAGATGTTAGTTAAAAATTGCTTTCAATTTATTTATGTTTTAAATTATTGTTAAGGGTTTTATGGAAGCACATGAGGGCTGTGAAAGGTATTAGAATGGGTTACTAAATGATAATCACAAAATGAATTTCCCTTTCAATCTATAAAATTGGAATGAAAAAATATCTATGTGGAGATAGTATAAAGTTCTCCTCCCTTCTCACTCTCAGTAACCTTCTTGGTCTCAGTTAATGGCTTTACTTCTTATTTCAAGAAAAATGGAGGCAATCAGAAGAGAACTTTCACATGCTCACACCTCATCTGCAACTCACCTTAATGTATATTCCTATTCTCCATCTCCCTACCTAAGCTAACACCTCCATTTAAATGCATCCTCTTACCTAATCAAGGATAACACTCTACTAAATGTCCCTTCCTTTACCTGAATCCATTTTTTGTCTACTAGATCATTTCCATCAGTACACAAACATGTTACTCTATAACATCAACAACGACAAAACACATTCTCTTAACCTCTTTTCCTTCCAGATACTGCTCCATTTCTCTATTCCACCTTATAGCAAAACTCCATGAAAGAAGACTCTTCCATTTCTTTCCCCTAATTCTCCTAAATAGACTTCTAAGACTTTTATCCACTTTTCTACTACCACAGCTTACCAAGGTCATTAATATGATCCTCATGTTGCCAAATTAAATAATAAATTCTTATTTCTCATTTCCTCAACCCATAATGAGCAGTCCTCCTTTATGAAACATTTCCTTACCTGGTTTCCAAAACACTTCTCTTCCTTGACTATCTTCCTATTTTACTGAGCACTCCTTCAAAGTCTCTTCTGCTGAGTCCTACTCATCTTGGCCACTTCTACATGCTGGAAGATCTAGTACTCGCTTTTGTTTTCTTCTCTATCTATGATCATATACTAGGTGATTTCTACCAGCCTTATGTCTTTAAATACAATCAAGATGCTGACAGCTGCCAAATTTTTACCTCCAGACTCCTATACCAAACTGCCTATTCAATAACACCAATTAGATGTCTAAAGAGCATATCAAAGTTAACATGTTCAAATCCAAACTCTTCAATCCCCTCTACCTCTCAAATTTGCTACTCCTTGAGTTTCCCCTATCTCAGTTAATGGCAATTCCATTATTCCAGTTGTTTAGACCAAAAATAGTGGGTACCATCTTTTTCACTCCTCACTTTCTCTCATATCCGATATATCCAATCCTTAAGCAAATTCTATCAATCCTACTTTCAAGATATATCCAGAATCCAGCCACTCTTTGGTATCTGCACTGCTACTATCCTGGTCCAAGCCTCTACCATTTTTCTCCTGGATTACTGCTCTAGTATACTGGTTTCCCTGCTTTCATCTTTGTACCATTATATTTACCTCAACCCAACAGTTAAGAGTGATCGCTTTAAAACATAAATCAGATCATATCCCTTCCCTGCTTAAAACAGTTCAATGACTTCTCATCTCACTCAGTGTAAAAACTCAAATTCTTAAATATCTACATGATCCGGCTTCCTTCCTCCTTACCTCTCTGACTCTTGCCTGTTACCACATTTCTCTTCACTTGCTCGGCTTTGGTTACACTTGCCTCTTTGCATCTCCACTAAACGCCAAACATGCTATCAACTCTAGGGTTTTAGTACCTTTTATTCCCTCTGCTTCCCCCTCAGAAATCCACACAACTCCCTTCCTCATTTCTTTAAGGTCTCTGTTCAAACACCAACTCACCAGGGAAGCTTTCCCTGACACCTGATTAAAGAGTAACCTTCATCCTGCCCAAATCGGCCATTTCTTAACCCCCTTAGCTTGCTTTATTTTTCTTCACAGTACTTCTTTTGCCACCTGACATTTGAGTGTGTTTTTTTCCATGAGAATGTAAGTCACAGAGTAGCGGCTTTGTTTAGTCAACAGTATTTTCTCAGGGCTTAGAAAATGCCTTGCACACAGTGGGCAGTCAAAAATATCTGCCAATTTACAAATGACTGGAAAACTACTAAATGATTCCAGGACATCATCCAAAGATCATAAATTAAGGACCATAAAATAAGTAAAACAGATTATAACGTTTGAATTACCTGTTTCTTTGGAAAGCCTTCATTAACTTCGGTTCCCATGGCAGCAATTCATTTAAAAGACGGATCAATGTACTATGTAATTCTTTTACAGCTTGCCTCCGATGATACCATTTTCCCTAAAAACAATGTTTAAAGTAAATCCCTTAGATTTATTCTAAAAGTAAATGTCAAAACTTATTTTCTGAGTAAAATACAAAAACACCAATACTCCATAAAACATATGTCTTCTTCAGAAGCTTGAAGAAAGGGGGAAAATATCCTGTAATAAATTTCATTCAATATATGTAACAATTCTCACTTCTACCAGAGAAATCTGAAACCTGTTTCATCCAACTGGAAGATAAAAATTTTAAAAATGTTTTAAAATTGCATCAACTGTAAATGTTTTAATAAGTCATTTGTTAAATATATGTAAAAATACAAACATTTATATAAATTCATTAAATAAGTATGACATGGGTCATTTCAGTAAAGTTATTGTAATTTTCCCAAAGAGTGGGGAAAAGGGAGAGAAAAGGTACGCCTGTTATCAGGTCCAAAAGCAGTCTTTTTAACAAACTTCCTAGGAAATTTTACAATTATTTTATTTTACAATGTTTCTAGCCCAGAAAAGCAACCAAGCAGTTACTGTTTTCAATACTCTAATGCTATAGTAAGAGTTAATAATTACTGATGTCCTCTCAATCTGCTAAGTATTAACCTAGGTATTTCACATCTATATATCTAGAGAGAGCTCTAGCATTTACAAAAAGCCTTCTGAGATATGTGCAGTGTTATGTTCACTTTACAAATGATGAAAATAAGGCTCATAGAGATTAAATGACTTAAGGTCCTATAACTTAAACCCATATCTACCTGATTCTGAAGTCCAAGCTCTTAGAATCACATCACTACCTCTTAAAAAGTACATCACATAAATTCAATCTGACACAGGCTATAAAAACCTCTAGAAGATACACCTCACCTGTATACATAAAATTATTTGAATAACATAGGAACAATAAATTTATAGCTGCTAAGCCACAGTATATACCTGTTATTACCATCATCTACTGTTACATAATCATGTTGGGTTTTTTTTTGAAATGACTTTGAGATATAATTCACACATCATACAATCCACATGTTTTCTTTCTAACAAAAGATACATAATTATATACATTATGGGTCACATTTAACATGCATAAACTTAGATTCTGTCTTATAGCAACTGTTGAGTCCATTTGCATATCAGTAGAACACTAAGGCAGAAAAATTACCACTATCTAGAGCAAAAAGTATTACAAACATGTGCATAAATTTCCCAATATACATAAGGTTATACATATACATATATATATGACCTTCAAATTTCAGTCATGAAAATTTTAGTCATATATAAACCTGTGTGATGAACAGTATAGTTTTACAAAAAATATTCTGTGCTTTAAACCAGCAGAATGTTTATGCACATAAACAGGTAAATTTCTACCTCTGAGGTTTTTATATCTTAGAAGAGGAATTGCTTACTAGAAGAGTAGGAAGATACGAGATTATATATGTGCATATGCACATAATGAATATGGAACCTAGGCTCATGACTAATTCTTGTTTCTTAATGGTATGATGAATCACAGTATTAAGAAAAGAAATTCAAGAAAAGTAATTTTTATTTCAAATATTAATTTAGATAGGCCTCTTGTTCAATGTGTTCTAAAGTACACAAAGGACCCAACTTAAAAATGAGCTACACCTTACAAGTTTATTTTTCTCAAAGAGACGTTATAAAAGTACTTATTTTAAGCCATGAAAACAGAACTATTAAACTGGTACACAATAAAATCGAACAAAAAATAACTTTCATTTAGAAAAAGTGAACTTAAAATAGAAAATAGGTAACTTTTCCCTTTAATAAGGCATGTACACCTTGAAAGTTTTTCTCAAAGAAATGTTATAAGATAGTAAAAAATGCTTATTCTAAGCCATGAACACAAAACTATTACATGATACGTTATAAAATTGAACAGGAAGTAACTTTCATCTAGAAAAAGTGAACTTAAAATTGAAATTAGGTAGACTTGTAACCAACATTCTTCCACTTCTCAACTATTTGGCTTCAAAAAGTGAAATGGTGAGAGTGGAAGTAAATCTTCCCTAAGTTAAAGAGAGAAGAAGAGGAAAGGTATGATGGTAGGGAGACTATACTCTTTGTGGCAGAATTAACTGGAAAACTGTTCAAAGGCTAGGGAACACCAGGCATGCTGAATTCCTCAGCTGGAGTTACAGGAGAAAAATGACAGTTGTAGAATTACTCTGGGCAGTATGACTGCTGCCTGGATTAGCATGTGGTAGTGCGGTGGGGGATGCAGAAGAACTTACTTAGGTCTAGGTAGATGAGGCACAGGATGGGGAGACTGTGTAGCTGGGATGTTGTTATTTCAAGATATTTGTCAACTGTATTTCTGTCTCTGTTGAATTATTAATATTAATTTTTGTAGAAAAGAGTTTTTAAATGATTAGAAAGTTTTTACCTTTTAATTTTATTTTTATTACTAATCTTAGAAATTTAATCCAAAACAGATAAATATACTACTGAACTAGAAGACTGTATATAAGGAAGGAAGCTTAAATATTATGATCAGAGAACAGACTTCTTTCATACAACTCTGTCTCACCCAGTAATCTGTTTTGAAATGTCTGTTATCTTTTAACGTTATATGCTTTGTGGCCTTCTTCTCTTTCTTTATATATTTTCAGTCTGGGGTAGTGGTGGTATAATATTTCATTCATAATTTGAAAATGCTTATTGAATCATTCTATATTTGGAAATCAAACCACAAAGTTTATTATTTTCATAACACAAATTATAGGAAAGTAAAGATTGATAAAATGCTTTGTCTAGCAGATACATATGAAAAATAATGACCACAACAAAGGGCACCCCTATACCCTGCCATGGAGAATGTGAGTCAAGTTTTTATGTTGCTCAAATGCACGCAGAGGTTTAAAAAAGTTGAAAATTAACTGTTCTGGGATTGCTATTTGAGCTAAGGTGTTTTAATTACTGAGAGTAAAAGGGAAACTCACATTGCCTGTTTCATGTATCATCTTCTTTGGTCAAAACATGGTGCTTACAACCCCAATCAAATTAAAATGACACTGCCCCTTTCTACTTAGTAGTGGTCTCAGAGTTTCATGGTATACAATGAAATTAACGTGAAGAGAAGAAAAGTTATATAAAAGAAATTAGAGATGATAATCTGCCTTATCTTGGGTCTAATATAAAAAACTATTTAAAAATCAAACAAATATTTATTTGAACGTTAAATCAGGTCATTAACTAAAACCTACTAATAGCTTTTCTGATTGATCAACTTTATTCATATACACGGACAAGGGAAAAACAAAGAACAATGATCATGTTTCATCTAGGATGAAATTATTAAAGTTGAAAGGAAACTCAAAGGGCATTTATTTTCTAGAAGAAAATGGTCTAAAGTTATACAGTGAAGTACAGTTGACCCTCTGTATCCAACCACAGATATAAAATATTTGGAAGAAAAAAAATAATGAATGGTTGTGTCTACACTAAACACATACAGACTTTTCTTTCTTGTCATTATTCTCTAGACAATATAGTATATCAACTATTTAAATCACATTTACATTGTAGTAGATATTGTAAGTAATACAGAGATGATTTAAAGTCTACAGGAGGATGTGTGTAGGTTATACATAAAGACTACACCATTTTATATAAGGCACTCGAACATACATGGATTTTGGCATGAAGGTGGGGTCCTGGAACCAATCTCCCAAGGATACTGAGACACAACTGTATTTGCAGATAAAAACAGCCATTAGACTAGAATTCTACACTCTAAATACTAGCATCTAATCTCCTTCCACTATACAATGCTGTATCTCTTGGACCCCACAAAGACAATTCCTAAAGAACAAATAGATTATATTGTGTAAGTACCTATATTTACACGTAGGTATCTCTGTATTGTAAGAATTAAAATCTCTAAAACTTATTTTAACTTTTATAATTACAATAATAATTAAAATTATAATGACCTAAAGTTAAGAGTGAATTAAAAGCAAAACAGCAAGTTCTTCTATCTTCAAACACAAAGAGAGAATATGGATGTAATAAAAATCAGAAAGGCTCTTAAGACTTTCTCTATACTGATTAATACAGAAACAAAGATAAAAATGGCAGATAATTTAGTAAAAGATCATTTGTGGAGTAGTGCTATGACTTTCTCTAATAAAAATATATTTAATAAGCTTTATACATCTAATTTTAGTTCTGACTTTCCTTTATAAACAAGTATGTGAATACAGGGATAAGTTAACTGTTTCCATGTTAGAATTTTCACTATTTTCATAGTCAAAAAATACTAAGAGAATCTCAATGCATTATATGAATTTAATAATTCAAATATTTACTGAAGGTCACTTTATAAAGTGGCAAGTAGTATTTTTCTTTTATGAATCAACAAAAGTATGAATTTCAAGTGTACATTATGGAACCAAAGGCATACAATATAATTTAAATTTGAAGCTTACCTTTCATGCTTTCTCATCCAATGTCCACTGCAGCTGCAGATTGCCAGCTCCCTTTCCATGAGATGGCCCAACTACCAAACACTGGAGGTTTTATAACCCCATAGGGATTGCTACAAAGAAACTGGTCTATGGTCACAAGGTAAGTCCTTCATTATATTATGCAGTTTTATAAGTTTTTGAGTGTAACAGATTAATAACTTAAGGAATCATAAAGGAAAATAAAAATAACTTACAAAACTACACAATATTGTAAAAAGAAAAGTTGCATCTCTATGTACGTGAAATGAGTGGGGAGGGAAACTTACCTCACAACTAAAGAACAACTCCATTCTGCTACAGTAATCTGGGATGAGTATAACAGCACCAGCATAACACTGGCTGGGGTGTGGCAAGGAGAGGGAGTTGGCAATCTACTGATGCTGGGGACATTGGATACCTAAAAAGGAAGAAAAAGAGGGACATAAATAAATTCTAGATTAAATGTCTCATTACCACAAATATATTTTGCATACCTTAATTTAGATGCTTTGTACATTAAACTTAGGTGAAAGTCACTTGTTTATACAAGTCATACAGTTACTTACAAAGATTTTTCTTATATCTAAACAAAACAGGTATCAGCCATCGTATGAAGAAAACATGAAAACCATGTAAAAATATACAAAGAATGCTTTTTAAAATGGAGATGGTATAACTGTGTAGATAACATTTTTATTAAAAAGAACAGTACAAAACACGACTTACACAACAAAAGTATGAATGCTATTTTCCTATGTGCTTTTATTTACAAATATGTTGTTAGATCACAGACACATGAAGCACAAAACATTTTTTGTTACAAGTTTAATTCTTGTCACAGACATAAATTCTGTGGTAGAGAAGGTATTAAATATCAATATCTTATGCTTTCCCTTTTTTTTTTTTTTTTTTTGGAGACAGGGTCTTGCTCTGTCGCCCAGGATGGAGTGCAGAGGTGCGATGTCGGCTCATGGCAACCTCCACCTCCTGGGTTCAAGCAATTCTCCTGCCTCAGTCTCCCTAGTAGCTGGGATTACAGATGCCTGCCACCACACCCAACTAATTTTAAATTTTTGTATTTTTTTTTCAGTAGAGATGAGGTTTCAGCATATTGACCAGGCTGGTCTTGACCTCCTGACCTCAAGTGATCCACCTGCCTTGGCCTCCTGAAGTAGTGGGATTACAGGCACGAGCCACTGCGCCCTGCCATATTATATTTTTCAATTAAAACGCAAATACCTTTTAGAAAAGCTAAATGGATCCCTATAAAAAGAAGTGTTATTTAAGGGTCTCGTGCTCTACTGACTGAGTTAGCTGGGCACTTAAAGATGTCTCATTTAAAATCACTAACTATATCCAAAGGTATAATCTAAACTCACATGTATAAAAACAGCATATATATAATAAACTGTAACTAAGTATTTTAATAAATGAATTATTTGACATTCTCCTTCGTCTAAGTACTATTAAATGAAAAGGTAATACTATATTCAATAAGTATTCACTTATTTTTCTTACTGCTTACCTACAGAAACTACGACCATATTAACATATTCCTGCATATTCAGTTTTGGGAGTAAAACATCATGTTAATCATGTTGGTGCACAGTACCTGAAAAAGTGCTATTTTGATAGTATAATCCATATAAATATGAAAAAAGTTAAAAAGTATTTTAACACTGACAGAAGCTCTAACATGAACTATTACATATGCTATTATTTTCTCTTGATAGTTTTACCAATTTTTACTTAGGACTAGGAGAAAAGGAACGTGTTTGTACTTAAAGGCATCCCACACTGAATACATTGAATAGTATATCCAACATTTCCATTATATTTCTAAATTAGCATTTAAATAGAAAGCATGAAGGCAAACTACAACAATAACAATAATGATAACATTGCAAGTTTCTCTGTCTTCTGGCTTTGTAGAGGGGGAAGACCTGGGTGACAGGTCACATTCCTGGTAAGATAGTTCACTATCACTGGGGAAGAAAATCTAACAACATACATTTAAGAGATAACGTGCTACCATTTTCATTTATAAAGAAGAACGAACTGTGGACTAGAAATTAACCACTGGTTGAGTATCTGAATTTGACTGTTTTCAATAAATTGATGTTAGCCAATAAATTGATGAAATTTTAACGGATCTATATATGCTATCAGAAAGATGGGTTCTCAAACAATTCACAGCACAATCTAAACCACAAAGTAATGGTATGTTTATTTGGCATAAGAGGGGCATAAAAAGTTCCACATAAGTGACATTAAGACGGGAAATATTTGAAAAGCAGGGACAGCATCCTACTTACTTTTATTTTTTCATATTCTCTCACAATGCCTAACACAGAAAAGGCCCACAGTAAGTGTTCCATTACATAAGCACATTTCTCATGTAACTGAGGTTTCTTCCTTAGATACAAAAGATTATTTAAAAATTGATTAAAATGTTCCTAAAATATGTCTTTCAGATTTTCTGACAATATGAATATAATCTAACTCTGGATGACTTCGGTCATCATTACGAACAAGTTATTTTGTTAGTTTTAAGCTCCTAAGACCTGCTTTTATGCTTTTTTTTCAATTGTCTTTTTAAAAATTATTCATTAGCCAGGCATGGTGGCTCATGCCTATAGTCCCAGCATTTTGGGAGGCTGAGGCAGGTAAATCACTTAAGCCCAAGAGTTTAAGACTAGTCTGAGAAACACGGCAAAACCCTGTCTCTATAAAATATAGAAAGATTAGCTGGCCCTGATAGCGTGCACCTGTAGTCCCAGCTTCTGGGGAGGCTGAGGTGGGAGGACTGCTTGAGCCTCGGAGGTGGAGGTTGAAGTGAGCCAAAATCACACTACTGCACTCTTGCCTGGGTGACAGAGTGAGACCCTGTCTCAAAAATAAATACATAAATAATTTATCAGTGTTTCATGCTGTCAGCAAATCTGCCTTAAACATCTCTTGTTCTAATTAAAAGCAGCTGCTACTATTTGTTAGAATTACATCTTAAAGAACTGGTTTCCCATAAGGTCTTTCTATTTTAAAGTGGTGGAACATCCACACGTGTACTCTGTGCTCTCTATTTAGGCTCCTTTGTGCTCTCTGCTGGATTCTGGGTTAATTTTCCTTCAATATATAATGTATAATTTTTTTCTTTTTCTACAGAGTCTAGTAAGATGCTAGGAAAGTTTTATTAATGTTCAGTCTATTCAGTTTTGACATAATTTCCCAGCTCACAAAAGGCACTGAATTAAAGTCTTTCCAAAGATTTTTATATCTTCTATAATACAAAAACTCAGAATGATGTAAAGCTTTTTTTTTTTTTACCTTAACCTCCATAGATTTAAATTCAATTTTCCAGAACTGTGGAAGGTAGTAAAGAAATTGTTAAACAGAAGACAATACAAATTTATAGGGACTTTGAAAAATGTTTGACATTTACAGTGTCACTTATATATGAATAAGGGTATGTGATACGTGATTCAAAAAGGTTTAGGTGGCCGGGCGTGGTGGCTCAAGCCTGTAATCCCAGCACTTTGGGAGGCCGAGACGCGCGGATCACGAGGTCAGGAGATTGAGACCAATCGTCTCTACTAAGAAAATACAAAAAACTAGCCGGGTGTGGTGGTGGGCGCCTGTAGTCCCAGCTACTCGGGAGGCTGAGGCAGGAGAATGGCGTGAACCCGGGAGGCGGAGCTTGCAGTAAGTGGAGATCGCGCCACTGCACTCCAGCCTGGGCAACAGAGCGAGACTCCGTCTCAAAAAAAAAAAAAAAATGGTTTAGGCTGGGCGCGGTGGCAATCATGCTTGTAATCCCAGCACTTTGGGAGGGTGAGGTGGGTGGATCACAAGGTCAGGAATTCGAGACCAGCCTGGCCAAGATAGTGAACCCCGTCTCTACTAAAAATACAAAAATCAGCTGAGTGTGGTGGCGTGTGCCTATAGTTCCAGCTGCTCAGGAGGCTGAGGCAGGAGAATCACTTCAACCCGGAAGGCGCAGGTTGCAGTGAGCCGAGATCACACCACTGCACTCTACCCTGGGCGACAGAGCAAGACTCTGTCTCAAAAAAACAGGGTTTAAAGCAAATTACAAAAGACACACTAGCCTGTAATCCCAGCACTTTGGGAGGCCGAGGCAGGTGGATCACCTGAGGTCAGGAGTTTGAGACCAGTCTGGCCACCATGGTGAAACCCCGTCTCTATTAAAAATACAAAAATTAGCTGGGCATGGTGACACATGCCTGTAATCCCAGCTACTCGGGAGACTGAGGCAGGAGAATCGCTTGAACCTGGGAGGCAGAGGTTGCAGTGAGCTGAGATCATGCCACTGCACTCCAGCCTAGGCGAAAGAACAAGACTCTGTTTCCAAAAAAAGAAAAAAAAAAGTAAAAAGAAACACTAGAAAGCTCTTGACTACAGAAGCATTTGTACCTAGGGCAACTCCTTTGAAACTCAACTCTGTGCTGGGATATATGGAATATACAGCATTAATTACCTGCCTGATGTAAAAAACAATGTACAATCTTTTTTCCCTTTAATGGGAACTTTGGAAGAGAGAGGTTTTCAAACATTGTTTTCATGCAAGTTTCCCTGATGAGATTCAAACTATCAAGCCAAACTGCAGTAAGTAGTAACAGTGAGCACTGTAAACAAAGGTTAAAATCTAGTTCTTAGTTGTGTCGAGTAGGATATGAATGAAGATCATGCATTTTCAAATAATTCAGTGACTACAGTCAACAGAAACTTTGTTTGCCTGACCAGTCATATATGTCTGGTTCACATTTCCTATCATCTAGGTCCCCATTTTCATTATTATTCTGAACATGTCAGTTAACATTTGATTCTTCATAAAATTCATGTTATTTGCCCTTTTACCCTACTCCCAAACAACATATTAATACAAACACGTAATTAAGGGAAGTGAGCAAATGTCTATGGTGTCTGGTGACTTATGAATAAACACAGCTTGAAAATAAAAGATTAAACCTTTTATAAAAGGACAGGGGCTAGCCCAACCAACCCTAACTAAAAATAAAAATTTTAGCACTTTGGGAGGCTAAGGCAGGAAGATCGATTGAGCCCAGGAATTTGAGACCAGCCTAGGCAACAAAGCAAAACCTTATCTCTACCAAAATATGCAAAAATTAGCCAGGTGTGGTGGTTTGAGCCTCTAGTCCCAGCTTCTCTTGAGGCTGAGGTGGGAGGATCACTTGAGCCCAAAAGGTCAAGGATGCAGTGAGCTATGATTGTGCCATTGCACTCCAGCCTGGGTGACAGAGCAAGGAGCCCCTACCTTAAAAATAATAATAATAAATAAATATTTTAATCCACAGGTTGAGGATAAAATCTTAAACTCTGGAAGTGAATTCCTTGATGATAGGAACTTAGTTTTAATCTCTGGATTCCTACCAAGTTCCTGGTACTATACATAGCACATAGAAGACATTCAGAAAATAGTTACCTAATAAATAAGGATAGAATCTGTAACTAAGCAGGTAAAAAGCACATTTTATCTGTTGTGCAACATTTCCAAAAGGTCATTTTAATTTTTAAAAGATTTAGTATAACTATTTAAAGGAAAATTGATTTTTTCCCACAGCTGAGATAGTTTTCAGTTTTGTTAACCATTAACGAGTTTACCAGAAGATCTAGAATAAAAAACATATTTTACACATGATTTGACTATTAAAACCTTAAATAAAACTAATGTTAAGAATAACTTAGAGATTATTACAACTATACTTACAACCAAAGCCATGAAGTAAAGTAATTAGGGCTTACTGAGGACTCTGAATGTACTTAAAGCTCCTTACACTGTATTCTATACAGCTGGCTATAAAATAATATTAAAAATATTGACTTGAAACCTCACTGAGAAAATGGGACATGAAATGGAGAGAAGAGGGAAAATTCCATTATCCTTCTATATAATAGAATAAAATTTCTTTTTTACAGGTGTTAGAAAATAAGATTAATGCACAACAATTTCTTTGCCTTGTATCAGTATGCATATAGTGAAAGCTGTTATTAATGTTATAAAACCACTTATTACACCTAGTTTTAAGTGGTTTTATAACACACTACCATTACATGTGTAGTAAGTGGTTTTATAACATTAAGTGGTTTTATAACATTATATGTAGTTTTATAACATTGTTATTTTATAACATTATTTGTCAATATTTTTCCATTTACTTATGTTATCATTCCTTATAATATTTTCAGTTAAGAACATATCATATATTTCTAAAACTGAATAAAGAAAATACATATATAACCATGTTGTTTTTAACATTTCCTATACTAAGGGAAGCCAAGGTCAAGAATCTTTATTAATCATCGATGGAATTATGAAGGGTAAAGGTTAACACAGACATTCATAAGTTCCATCAAGGACAAGACTTAATTAGAAGTATATTATGTAATAGAATACTCTCTAAGATGAGATCTGGTATTATGATTTCACTGATTTCTACCTAACTTTCAAAACATCAACTTAGTAAGTTGGCAGCAGTGGACAGAATGAAATAAGGCCCTTAGCAAATACAGGCTTTTACCAGGGTTTTACAACCTCAGCACAACTGACATTTGGCACAAGACAGTTCTGTGTTGAGGAGGAATGTCTGTGCATTGTAGGATCATTACAGTGTAGGATGTTCAGCAGCATCATTGGCCTCTATCCATTAAATGCCAGTGCCACTTCTTCAACTATGACAATCAATGTCTCCTAGGGAAGGGGAGCAAAATCATTCCTGATTGATAACCACTGGCTTATACAGAACTCTGTGACCAAAAAACTGGGTGGGGGGGGGGTTAGCATCTCTGATCTAAGCTTCTGACTTCCCTAATACTCAGCCTAGCTAATGTATACCCTTTGGTTAGGTAAGAGAAGTATTATTATTGTATTCTGAATTTACATTATTTTAAGAACATAATAAAGATTAACTTTATCCATTACTTGAAATTTCTTTATAATTATTTTTAACATACCTTTTTACATACTGCAATCATTATGTACATATTATTTTGTATGTCTTTTTGTTTTGAGACAGAGTCTTGCTCTTTTGCCCAGGCTGGAGTGCAGTGGTACAATCTCAAGCGCAGTGGTATGATCTTGGCTCATGGAAGCCTCTGCCTCCTGGGTTGAAGCTATTCTCCTGCCTCAGCCTCCCGAGCAGCTGGGATTACAGGCACGCGCCACTACAGCCTGGCTAATTTTTGTACTTTTAGTAGAGATGGGGTTTCACCATGTTAGCTAGGCTGGTCTCGAACTCCTAAACTCGTGATCTGCCCACCTTGGCCTCCCAAAGTGCTGGGATACAGGTGTGAGCCACCGCGCTTGGCCTATTGTGTATGTTCTTAAAACTTAACATTTCACAAATATTTCCATGTTGTAACAATGATCTACCAATTTTACTAGCTATGTAACAGTGTGTTAATATTGTTTGGTTATCATCTCCCTACTGCTGAACATACGGATTGTTTCCAAATTTCCACTACTAGGGGTGGTCTGCTAAACACACCGTTGCACATATTACTTTTGGCAGTAGGGAGAAGAAATGGGGAGAACAAAAGTTAAATTCCAAATAACATCATAGGATCAAAGTGCACAGGCGGTTGTGCTCAATATGTATAGCTTTCCTTACATATTGATTATAAAATTTAGAAATAAACAAAATCTTAGATCCTACTCAACGTTGAGGGGCTTATCTGATAAAAGATGTATTAGAAAAGATGTGGTCTTACATTTAAAATTTACTTATCAATATTTATATAAGACTTTCATTTATCATCACATAACCCAGAAGAGGTTTTTTTCCTTATAAATAAATTTTTATTGCAAAATTTTCACTTTTCCTCATACCCAATCTCTACGAGGGTCTTCCTTAATTGAAAAAGATTGAAACTTCTTTGAAAATCAGAACTATGATACAGAACATAAAGGACATTGAACAAATATGAGGGAAAAGGGGATTATATGAAAAACTTAGAAATATAAGTTTGGTGAAATCTTCCAATTTTTATTATTTAGAAAGCAATACTGTCTATTTCAAATACATAAGATCAGGTAAAGTTATCAATATCTTAGCTTTATCTTTCAGGAAAACTAATAAATTTCCTACACTAAAAAAGGTATTTTTTAAATAATTAAGCAAAATGCAAATTTTATCTGCTAAAACTACAAAAATAAAAACAAAATGTTCCGATTTCTTCTTTAGATCATGAAAGAATGCTATGATGTAAATAATGATGAGAAATACATTGTTGTATATTTACCTCAACCAGAGGTCTCACTTTTAACAAATCTCTGATAGATAATTAAGTTCAGTACCAGAGGATCTAAAGGATGATGAGGACTTTTTGGATTAAACCCCTAAATGGAGTGATGGGACCAAGTGAACTGAGTATAAATTTCAGGAAATTAAAGCATTTTTCTCTTCACATTATTAACCATAAACAAAATTAGTTGTTTTGCAAGGATGAGTAAACAATCTAAATTTTAAAACACTAAGTCTTCCAGTACAATGAATAGTTCAATGACAAAACCTCTAAAAGGTTAAAAAGACCTTGTTAAGTAAACATAAAGCTGCTCTAAAAAATAAAGTTTATTAATTAAAAAAAAAAACTTTTAAAATGGAATATTCACCTGAGTGAATAAATGGGATCATTCTTCCCTGTTGCTTTTCTACTTTGGTAGGAAAAACTATCTGGAAAGTCCCTGCAGAGAAGCCTCCTGAAGCAGCTAGGTGTTTGTATTATATGAATCCATGTTAAAACCTCTATCACATGCGTAATTTCTATCTTTAGTAATGACATTTATGACAAAGAAATATTTATAACAGAATATATCTTCTTTGTTACTGGAGCCATTATCATAGATATGAATGTTGATAATAAAAGAATTGTTTTTTATTATCAAAACTAAAAGAATTAGTTTTGACAGTGATATACTCTTATGAAGATCAGTATTAATACTTCATTTGTCTGACAATAGTGAAGGAAGGCCATAAGACAAGGAATCAGTCAAAAGAGTTGTCACTATTACCAAGTTTACACACTTCATTGTTAATAAAATCCTTCAGGTCCTCACCATGAACTCAATTCTAGTAAGTATGGTTACCTGCTTTCTTAATCCACAATATATCAGCTAGGGCAAGTATATGGACACACACAAGAAATGACAGGTGACAGACAGCCTGGCAATGAAAAAAAGACAGAACAAAAGCAAAAATACAAACAAAATCCTTCAAAATATAGTAACATAAAAGCCTTTTGGTGAATGTTTAATCAGAACTACTAATACCAACAGATTTTTAGAGTAACAATATTGTTATTCATAATAACGACCCTCAAGTCATAAAGAAAAGGTTAAATTGTGTTTAGTACAAGGAGTCAGGGAAGTTTTTCCATTAAAATTAAAGTTTTAGTATCAAAGGTTTAAGTTTCAGTTATCTAGAAATTCAGTTAAGTGGAACACCTTACTCCCAAATGATGCCAAACTGGTAGTAAACATAAATAACATAACATACATTACATAACATAAACATTCAATAAAGTTAATTCTTAGAACATCTATCACACTCAATATTAGCTTTTGTAAAAAATAAGGAACAATAGATGCAAACTTTTATTGTCTATTTGCTTTATGCTATGTGGCCGTTTCATTGGTTAAGATAATCTGTTTATGTAAACAATCTTTTAAACAGTTTAAATTAAGGAGAAAGAGCTCTTATGTTGGTAATCTCAGTAAGATTATCCCTGCTAAGTACAGTTCCAAGAATTTCTACTTTTTGAAGGGTGGAAAACATATTTTAAAACTAATATGCAAACATCAGGGGGCATGCACAAGTTAAAAGTTTAGAGATACAAATCAACTAAACCCTAGGGTAATCTAAAATTTACTGATTAACATGCCCTCAAGGAATACAATGTCAAATATTTGTAATTTATCTTTTCTTCTTTTTTTTGAGTCAGGCTCTGGCTCTGTTGCCCAGGATGGAGTGCAGTGGCATGATCACAGCTCACTACAGCCTCGACCTCCTGGGCACAAGTGATCCTCCTGTCTCAGCCTCCTGAGAAGCTGTGATTACAGGCATGCACCACCACGCTGAGCTAATTTTTTATTTTTTGTAGAGATGGGGGTCTAGCTATGTTGTCCACATTGGTCTCGAGCTCCTGGGCTCAAGAAATCCTCCCACCTCAGCCTCCCAAAGTGCTGAGTTTACAGGCCTGAGCTGCCACGCCTGACTGTGGTTTATGTCTTCTTTTACTCTTCTTCTACACAGTACCAATGGAAATGAGGTGAATGGCTTTACAGAAGCCTCTAGAACGCTTGCAGAAGTCTTTTTCTCCTATAATATATGCCATAAGTATATAATTCAACTATGCTTAAAACTATGCATTAAAAAACCCTCTAATTTATAATATGGGAATAAATAAAAGTTATGTTTAACTGTAGCATTAAAAAATTGGCAAATTTATTTAACAGAATTGTTTAGAATGAAATATGGACACCTCCCTAAAAACAACTTCTGCAAAAAACAGTAACACTCTGATATTTTAAAAAGACTATTCCTTCCTATTAGCGAACAGAATTAGTCCTTTCTGAGCATAAAACATAAAAAAAAAAAAACCCTATGGCTACAGAGTAAATAACATTTACATAGCATAAATGTCTGAGGAATATATCACAGCAGTAAATTTTAATGAAACACATGGTCTTCCACATCGAGACTGCCTATACACCTAAAGTGTATGTGTATAAAAATATAATAATCTAAACAATTTTTAATGAAAATATTTCCAAAATATGCAGTTTTCCACATTCTCAAGTTAATTACTGAATGTTTTCTTGCTAATTGATGACTATCATTATAAGCATTTATTCTCTCTCTTAAATTACCACGATACTTTCAGGGTTATCTATCACACATGAGACTTCTGGAATGCTTAAGGCTGTTTCACCCTAGTACTAAGTAACTTCAGAAGGTTGTATTTTTATGGTACTGCAATCTCCTTTCAGAGTGCTACCAACGTGTCTTTCCTAACAACATATAAAATGACTAATACAAATCTGCCGATATCAAACTTGCTGAATCACTAACCATATTTTACACATATTTATATTAACAGGTTCTGAGCATAGATCTAAAAGTGGCTTCATGATATTCCTAAGGTGCAAAACGAAAGGTTCAAAAAAAATGATTTTCTTCAGGTTTAAAGCCTTTCCCATTTATTTATTGGTATGTAATTGTGTTTAAAATCTGTGCATAGCCCAACTATAAATGCTAGTTAAACAGGTGTTACTGATTTAATAAATAGTAGAATTGAGTGTTTTACCAAGTATCGGGTGAATAAATATATGCCCTTAAACTCTAGTCTCTCAAGAACAATAAAAATATTAGAAAATGAAAGTAAAAATTCTAATTTAGAGGATACAGTGAAAGTTAAAAAACTTTCACCAGATAAAGGTTCTTAAAAAAGTCATATTGTTAAGTATGTATCAAAATCATCTGGGGCAGTATTAAACAATTTATATCTGTTTTTATGTTACACTGAATTAAAATTTTATGTTACTAAGCAATAAACTTCCATTTGCATATAACTATTAAGAATATTTGCAAGGCAAACATTAACCAAAAAAGTACCAGTCAGAAAACAACCAGCCAGTATACTGGGAAATATCTAAAACTATACCTGATACAAACCAGGCAAACAAAATTAATTTAACTGCCCTGGCATGATTTCTATTAAAAATGAAAACTAGATCACACAGGAGAAATAAAAGAAACAATGTTTCTATCTTTCATTGTAAATTTTCATGTAATCCAGGAAAACAAGATTTCAAAAAAGCTTTAGGAAAAAGCAGGAATAAATTTTAATGCTGACAATAATAGATAGAACTTTTGGATCAACACCTACCGATTTTTTTCTACTGTTTTCCAGATCTTTGAGTTCATTCTCGATTTTTGTGATTAATTCCCTGAGTTCATCAAGATTAGTGCAAATAAGCTAAAATAAAACACAAAAACACAGCTTGATAACACATAATATAAAACACCCAAAATGTGGTAACAGAAGTTGTTTTAACACACACTGAATTCACAATTATTTTTCTCTGTAATAGTAAAAAGCAAGGAAAGTTCTGCAGTTTATATTTTAAAATATATTTATTTACTTGCTATGATATATGAACTTCAGGCTTAGTATAAAAGAAGCTGAAATTTCAACATTGGTGGTTTTATCCCACATCCCCACCTTTCAGTTTGCTTTATAATTCGGGTACTTTCTTAACATTATTAACTTTCAGCCCAGAATGACAAAGATCTGGAAACTCACCCTAGATTTCACAGGTTGTCAAATCACCTTTAAGAAATGCTTCATCAGGCAGTCTCCCAGTAGGTGAATAAACACACTCCTGGAGAACTGTTATACCTTTTCCTTGGTTTGCTAACTATACAATTTAACAAACCTTAGTTACTGCTGTTGGGGTTGCTAAAAGGACTGCAACTATATGTAATACATTCAAAGACAAACAAAATAAAGTACACATTCTTAATATCAGTTTAGTATTCTTTAATAAAACCATCTCCACAGATAGCATCTATTTCCTTTCATAATTGTGTGGCTCATTTTATTTCACCTGGTAACACTGGCAAATGGCCAAAACAATTATTAGTCATTAACAACTAAACTAGCTTGGTTTAATTACTAAAGTTTTAGTGAACTGTCAGCAACAATAGCAAAAATACTAGTAACGACATCTTAGTTTTTGTAAAATTATACTGAATTTCTCCAATTCGTTCAATACATTTTTTCCTAAAACAATTTAAGCTATTTTAAAAAAAATTGTGAAAAAGAACTAGATTTCTGAAACAAAACTGCAACCAAATAGACAGGAAAAATCTCAGATTAATGAAGTCTTGTTGTAATGTTTATACCATGTAATTTAAAAAACATACTGTACTTATAAATTACTGATTCGCCATTAGCTTTTATCAGCCCCATGTTTGTTATATTCATTAATTTCCATGTAAGGGAATTGTTTTCCTAAAAGACACTTTCTTTTGTTAGAAGAGCTAACAAAAACAACAAAAGCAAAAGTGGGTTACAACAAAATAATTCCTCATGGTTACTGAGTGATAAAAATAAGACAGAGCCCCTTAAATTTCTTTTACTAGGTTAAACCATATGAAATTGCTGATACGCTTTTCATCTACAAAAATGGCAAGACAGTTCAACCTAAGAGACTAAGAAAAAATTATCACAGATAATTTGTATTAACAATTACCTATTAGGAATATCTATATAATTTCAAACTCATAGAATTGACTAAGCAGGGAAAATATGTACTTAAATAATCCAGATTAAACAATTTGAGAGTAGAAACAATACAGTGATGTAGTGGAACAGTGATATTTATTAGAAACTACACATTCCAATTTGCCAAATTTACTTATGACAGAAGTGTTGATGGTCAAGCAGTGGACTGGCCAACCAGGTAAGTGGGTCTAGAACTAGAGAGCATCTTCATCTTCTATTGTAACTATGAAGACTTGAAACAATGTTGTCCCCACAGTGGATTTTTATTAAGTATTCAGTGAGGACTAAACTTTTCATAGTAAAATCTGCTATTATGATGACTGTGTCAAATTTGCCCCAGAGCTTGTAGATGGATGGCTATTTCTCTTTTCACTGAACTTGGTGTACTTGTTAATATCAAATCATAGATTTCTTATTTGCACATATGGCAAACCTCAGAGGAATTTTTATTTGCATCTCAGTTGTCTCACTACACAAAGAATAAGGGTACATTTTGCATGCAGTTTGTAGAAATTTACAGGAACAATGAAGACATATACCCCTACAACTAAATGAAGACATATACCCCTACAACTAAACATGCCCTAAAACATTTTGAGATCTTTCAATTACCAATTAGTTATGAAGTCAACAGATATTTATGTTCCATTTAAATCAAGAGATAACACAGTTCTGAAGCCAAACCATGAATGAAATCATATAGCTTAAAAGCTACCTGAAATAACACTTTCAAGTGGCTTACCTAGTTAGTAAACTACTAAATTAGTACTTCTCAAGCTTTAATGTGCATAAGAATTGCATGGGGATCTTAATAAAACGGTTTTTTGTTTAGTATGTCTGAGGTGAGACCTTGGATTCCACATTTCTAACAAGTTTCCAGGTATTGTCTACAGATAACATTTTTGAGTAGTAAGGTACTAAATGACTATGAATTACAAATCAACATGGCTACTGAAACATTCTGGTATCATAGAGCTAGTAAGTATGAAAATACAAAAAGATTAATTTCCAAATAGGGAATGGCATATTGAATTAAATGTACAATGATAAGACAATCGTTTCTTAAAATATTTTTAGCTATAATATTTATTCTGAGGTTATATTAAAATGACCTTAATAGCTACATAACAATTTATACTTAATAAATACTAATATATATTCTCTCTATATATATTTAATATATATACCCAATATACAGAGTCAAATTAACCTTTTATAAAACTGAATAGGAACACAATTAATGTGATTTATGCCAACTCAATGTCATAAACAACTCTACTGCCTCTCTTCTACCTCCGAAATAAGGCATATTATTACATTCAACTCAACTTCATATGATGCTTTTAAAAACAGAATCAACCCAATAAACAAAGTTCAACTTTTTTTTTAACAAAGCAAAACACCTTATTAAAACCTCCTTCTCATTATCTTGCATTTGAAAAACATATCTGAGGCACAGGGCCCGCAGGGGTGAACAAGAAACTCCAAAGCAGCTCAGATTACAGTCAGGTCACATTGCTAACACTCCTGAGAGGAGGTTTTCAGTCAAGCCGCAGAGGTTACAAGAAGAGTTTTATCTCCCAGGAAGAACCTCTCCAAGGCTGTCACACTCCCTCAAGTTAACCTCTCATTTAATACAATCCATGGCAAAGCTACAAAACCACAGATCTCAGAGCTGAAAGGGACTAAAAACATGTAATTTGTCCAAGCCTTAGCCTAGGCTAAAGAGACCTATCTCTAATTCATATAAAAGCTAATTAAACTAACAGAGGTAAAGTGACCTAAAATGACACACTGATACAGGAAACCACAGAACCCAGGACTTCTCCTACTATATTATATTCTTTTTAAAAGGGTCTTTATAAACAAAACAAAATAAAGAAATCTAACAACAACTTGTATTGTAGTTTTAGGATTTAGTTTATATCTAAGCTTTCACTTTTATTAAATGGTAATATTAAAAGGTCCTCTCTTCAACTCAAGAAGCAGCAATGTATGTATATGGTGGGAGTGGGGAGGCCCTGCAGAGATCAAAAAAACATAACCACATCTCAGAACAACTACATAATAAATCATTCCTTACTTTATTGATACTTCAAACTAGAAATTATTTGGATAAAAACGCAATAGGTTTGAAAGATATTTACTTGCTCCAAAAAAGGACATAAGGTAACATTAAAAAAATACAAACAACACGGTAGATTGTATTAAAAAGCAAAGCAAAAGGAAAACAATGTAGAAAAGTAAAAATGAAAAAATCCAGACAAAAGGGATCACATTCACTCCCATTCTAATAAAAAGATCCTGTAATTTATTATAAAAATTATAAGTGAAATACTAAATGCATGGTATAAATTCAAAATTTATATTGTATTTAAACTAAAATTATAATAGCATCTGCTAAAACTATGCAGATGGAAAAATTCCTTTTTATTTCTTATCATCACCATACCAGCAATAAGGACTACTTAAAAACCTGCAAATAAGGATATCACTTGTGACGTGAAAGTCAAATAAGTCTGATAAACAACCATGTGATTAAACACAGGTGTTTCTCTCAATGAACTATATATATTTTTAAGGGAGAACTATATTAATTTTAAGGGAGAATTAAGAACTCCTGCTGTTAAAAGTGAAACAAAAAGCCGAGGTTAAAAATATTCATTTTAAGAGGGAGCAATCCAAAATAATGATATAATCAAAAGGTCTTAAATACAGTGAAGCAGTTAAAAAGCTGATTAAACTAACAGAGGTAAAATGACCTAAGATGACACATTGATAGAGGAAACCACAGAGAATTGCTTGAACCAGGGAGTCGGAGATTGCAGTAAGCCAGGATCATGCCACTGCACTCCAGTCTGGTGGCAGAGCGATCCTCCGTCTCAAAACAAACGACGACAACAAAAAAAACTAATTTTAATTTTGGTTTCAATTTGTTTTGCTGAAGTGCTTTATCTCTTATCCCTTAGTTTCTCCATTGGTTAGATGGAGAAGTACAGTTTTTTCAGAGGTATGTTAAGGATCAGTGAGTTTTTGCTTATGTTTGAAAACAATGTTAATATAAATCTTAGCAGCTGGATTCTGGAGTTCTGCAAAGCAGCCATTAAAATCAATCATGCACATGAAATGGGAGCAAGTGCACACTGCATGAAAGATGTTTTTTTGGTTATCAATGAAAAGCAGATTTAGGGTAACTAAGGCTGTTAAATTATTTTTAAAACTTATGTTATTGAGACCCAACACATTAGTTTTTAAAAATACTTCCTGTAACTGTCATAATTATGCACAAAAGATAAATCATATAACATTAGATATCTCTCTTAAATGTTAAATGAAAAGACTTCTTAGAAAAAGTAACTATTAGGAAAACTGATATTCACTTTTCAGTCTAATAGTCTTTCTTTTATTACAAAACAGGTAAGGAAAAGAGAGTTTTACCAAGTTAACAAAGTCATAAGTAAATGTTAAAGTTGTTATAAACACTTAAATCACCAATATCAATAATTATTACTAAAAAAATCCAATAATTTTCCCTACATGCCAAATATATAATGCATCATAACAATAAAGAAGGTATAAACATAAGTTTTCGCTCTCGTCAAACATCATGATGCAAATACTATTACTTGGTTTTCCACTTTTCAAATTCTTGTAGGCTTAATCATGTGCCACTTTCATTAAGAACAAATCCAAGATTTATTTCAAGGTTTTAAGTAAATGGAAAGAGTGCTAAGGGTCAATAATAGATGTTTTTATGCCATTTTAAATTGATTTTCCTATGCATAATTCAGTGTTTTTCATCAGAAGCAACTGACCTGCTTATTTGAAAACATAATAAAAATGGCTAAAACAGTAAGCTATATCATTCAATCCTCACAACTACTCTACAAGGAAGGTACTATTACCCCACTGTACAAATGAGAAACTGGAATCATAGAGAGGTTAAATAGCTTACCCCACAGAGTTAATTAGTGGCAGAGCTGGCATTCAAACCCAAGTAGGTAGTCTGGTTGCAGAACCCTTGTATTTAACCACTATGCAGATAACTGGTACCCACTGAATCAAGGTTTTTGGAGAATGAAACCAACAATCTTCATTTTAAATGAAGGTATCACATTATTTTTATTTGAGAACCACTGACATAACTCTTAGGAAAAAGTGGCACACATTTGGTTAGCCCCTTTACAATATACAGTCGTCCCTCAGTATCCGTGGGGGACTGGTTCCACGACTCACCTCTGAACCCTGTGGATACCAAAGTCCAAGGATGCTTAAGACCTTGATATAAAGTGGTATAGTATCTGCATATAACACATCCTCCCATATACTTTAGGTCATCTCTACATTACTTACAATACCTAATACAATGTAGCTGTGATATAAATTGTTGTTGTACCATATTGTTTAGGGAATAATGACAAAAAAAGTCAGTACATGTTCAGTACATACACATTTAAAAAATATTTTCAATCCAAGGTTAAATGCACAGATGCAGAACCCACAACTCACAGATACAGAGGGCTGACTGTATACACACACACACTCCCAACCCACCCTGCCACACACACAAATCCAATCCATTATTTGAATGCTCACAGTGGATACTCTAAATAGGAGCGGGATGAATATTTTCTAAACCTGGGTGCAGACACTAGGTGTGTATATAAACATGGATTCTTTCTGAAGCAAATAGGGGGGCAAGTTCAACTTCTAGCTTTAAAAAAAGTCAAAAACACAGGCAAACTAAAAAGAAGCTGAGGTCAAAATACATTTTTAAAAACTCATTAGGACTTAAAGAAAGAAAAACTTCACAATTTAACTCTTTCATTTATCTCTATCTAAGCATGCTTTCTGCCAATTTAAAGAAGACCGGTCCTTTGGCAAATCGGTCAGGTTTTACAAAACGGATCTATTATCTATCCAAAAACAGGTTCATTGTTCTCAGAAGCAAGATATTTCAGAATGAACAATATGAAAATCTTCTGGCTAAATATTTCTATATTTTTATGTTTAATACTAGAAATGTGACATTTAAAACACCTTGGACAAAACAAATAATTTGCAGAATCTGAGGTGCTAAATACCGTATCACTAGAACTTTTGGGCAGGGAATAAATTCACTTTATTACATAATAGTCTTCCTACATGTGGAAGACTTTCAAATAAAGTAACACACTACATAAAATTATTTTGAGACAAAACTAAGTTTTGCATTTAACAGCAAAGTTTACTAGTGACTAGCACTATCTATCTCATTGACGTGTGTATTTGAAGCAAATGATCTATTTCCCTAGTTGCCAAGTTTCTTTATGAGTAATGCCGTGGCATTCATATTGTAAACTAGGCACAAGAACCACTGTTTTCATGAGACTATTACTCCTCTCTATCCTCTCTCTCTCTCTTTTTTTCCCTCTCTCTGTTTTCTCTCCCTCTAGGCACCTTGAGAATCAGGAAGAGACTTATTTATTTATTTATTTATTTATTTATTTATTTAGAGACAGAGTTTCTCTCTTGTTGCCCAGGATGGAGTGCAATGGCGTGATCTCGGCTCACTGTAACTTCTGCCTCCCAGATTCAAGCGATTCTCCTGTCTCAGCCTCTGGGTAGCTGGGATTACAGGCACATGCCACCACACCCAGCTAATTTGTTTTGTATTTTTAGCAGAGACGGGGTTTCATATTGGTCAGGCTGGTCTCGAACTCCTGACCTCGGATGATCCACCTGTCTCAGCCTCCCTAAGTGGCATGACCCACTGCGCCTGGCCAAGACTATTTTAAACAGCTCAATCTAGCAAAATATTTTGACCATGACCCATGGTCAGCAACACATTTTACAATGCATGTCCTTGTGTACACACACATAACTGAAACCAAAGTTTCATGAAACAATATATGTGAGTGTACATATCCACACTGCTATATGTAGCACACTTACTATATGTAACTGTGTTGATTTCTAGTTTAATTTTGTTAGCTTAAAAAAGAAACACTGGTCATGCAATCTACTAAAATGACTTCATGCCTCACTAATGAATACTATTGCAATTTAAAAAAACACTGTCTATGCAGCCTGTGCTTCTTAATACATGGAAAAGTCTATTCACTAAGATGGGTATAGAGGAAATATTAACAATGGGTCAGATTTGCTCTAACATCTATATTCCCAGGGCTGATGCTTTGAGGATTGAGAAAAAAATAAGTGGGAGAAATAGTAAACATAGGTGTGACATCAGAGGAAGCATGATGATATAATACTAAAGCATTAAAAAATATGTTACAAGAAGTGGTATAAAGGCCTCTAAGTAAACAGTAAAATTGTTATTTTTTTATTGACTACTCTGGAACCAAGGTTATATAATATAATAAAGGATTTTGTAGAAATGTTTGTAATTCATCCTAAAAATACCATTAAAAACATTCTATTCTAAAGTACTAAGAGAAAAACGTGTCTATTTTCTTTAACTGTTGATTTTAAAATGTTAAATTTTTACCAGTTAGTAACTTCCATAAAAACACTCTCCAAAATAGAATTTTTACTGAAAATGAAGGTGTCCACATTTTTAGATATATCTATTAAACTCACATTATATATTATCAATATTTTCATGATTGTTGTCCCTTTATTTTCATCTCTACTTGACTTGAGACTCACAAATTCATTTTAACATCACTTTTATCTTTTGGTCATTAGGTATGAGTTTATAAAACTTTTGAAAATTGACTGGACACATGAATACAAAGACGTTTTTAAAGAAAGTGTTTATTGAAGAAAATACATCTTTTATAAAATAGAAAATAAAAGCATTAATTAGGATGAGATTCTCTGCTCAGTATTAGCTACCAATAAAAAACTCTTCACTTAATCATATGGCAGTAAATATAGTTACTTTTTCTTTTCACTTAAATGTTTAAAGACCATTTCAATTAACCTTTACTTAACATTCTCTCTGAAGATCATATACAGCTGACAGTTGAAAGATTTGTTTTCCAAGTTAATAAATATACCATTTATTTCTACAGTGCCCAAATAAATGAAAATGAATTACCTAGGCAATATTACCATCTTCCCATTATGATTTGTTCTAGGAAGAGTTTCATTCACACATTGCTTTTATGTATATAATATATATATACACACACATACATATACTATATAGTGTGTGTATATATATATTTTCTATTAAACTGCTTCTAGGAAACATAGCAGAGATTAAGATATAAAAGAGGGTTTTTACTATTAAAAAACAAAAACAGAGGTAAAAATTATGAAATACTAGCAGATTAAATCTTGGCTACATCTGCACTTGCAGGGGGAAAAGTCATTGTCAGAAATATTTCATTACAAGTATGTGTGCTACAGTTTCTTGGAATTCAGCCAAACTCTCCAGGAATGATATGAACACTGAAACAAAAAATTTAAAAATTTTGAGACAAAGTTGAAACATTTACCTGAAACTCTGGTACAGTAGGTGACTTTGTGACAGTTTTCCTCTTCTTTGTGATTGCTTTTTTAGAGATGGATTTTTTTCCTTTCAAGATTAAAAGAGAAAAGCTTCATAATGCTGTTTATAGCACTTCATTAACAAAAAACAAATTACGCAGAGCCTTGAAAGTTAAATTTTAACTAACAGACGGCTGCTAGTGAGTCAAATAAAAATGATGAATCAAAACAAGCCCCAGTAAAAGCAAACATTAAACTATTAACTACCTGTTAACAGACATATTAACAAATGCTGTTTTATTTTTATATGAACCAAACTATTACATCTCCTAAGTGTTATACAGTAGAATTTATTTCAAGATTAGGCAAAAAAGTCATATTACTACTGCTTAATTAAAATCTACATTTGCAACTTAAAATGAGACTACATAGGGAGAAAAACTTTACCTTTAACATTGACTTCGCAGTCAGGAACTGGCATAAGAACTACAGCTGAAGACTATGGTCTCTAGCCAACCCAATGTGAAAATCCCCTTAGTAGCTTAGGTAACTAAGCTTTTCTACTCCTTTAGCTCTGCACTCTCCTAACAGGCTGCCCTTGGAGGTATCAATACCCAAAGTTTTAAAAGAAGATAAATATCTACCTTTAAAGTGCACCTAGTTGTTTGTGGAACCAGAAACCACTGGGAAAAATAAACCTCTTATACTTAAAGCCAATTCACAGTATACACTGAAATATATCTACTTTCTGTATTTAACTTGACAAAAAAATATACATACATGCATAAAACTTCTATTTTTAGGCCAGGCGCAATGGTTCACACCTATAATCCCAGCACTTTGGGGGGCCAAGGCAGGCAGATCACCTGAGGTCAGTTTGAGACCAGCCTGGTCAACATGGCAAAAATCCGTCTCTACTAAAAATACAAAAATTAGCCAGGTGTGGTGGCGCGCGCCTGTAATCCCAGCTACTCGGGAGCCTGAGACAGGAGAATCGTGTGAACCTGGGAGGTGGAGGCTGCAGTGAGCCGAGATCACACCATTGCACTGCAGCCTGGGCAACAAGAGTGAAACTCTGTCTCAAAAAAAAAAAAAAAAAAATTCTATTTTTAGTTAGAAACACATTAAACATTTTCCCCCAATTTGTAATTAGCAAAATCAATTAACAAACTGTTAATTACTCAACATATACTAGATATAGGACACTGTACAAGTTACAGGGACAAGAAGGAATTAAAAAATCATAAAAAAGAAAAATCCTATCCTCTAGGAGCTTACAGTCTACATAAGGGCACAAAAAATATTCAGAAATACTTTTCTGTCATTTTTAGTTCACAACCATTTGCAGACTAAAATCCCCTTAAAAGTCAATACTTTTTTCAAAAGGGAAAATGAGTACATAAAGTAACTTTGCTGTACATAATCCTAATGCTCCTTTCCAAACATTTTCCTATATAAATACGATCATCTTGCAAGAATATGTCAACTCAACTCAACTGACACAATTCCAGTTTATAATTGTGTTTTTTGTATTACTTTTTAATCATATCACAGAACTATAATTTATAAAATTTCTAACTTTTGGCTCAATAAAATCCATGTATACTATGATTGAACTGCAAATTGTGAGTTGCTGAGGTTCATGGGGGTTTAACTGTCTTATTTTAGTAAGTATTGATGGGTGTCATTTGACATTTGCTTTTAATTAAATTAAAATAACCCAACATATATTTCTTTATTCACCATTGTTACTTACTTCTGTGCTTACACAGTACCTTATAACAGAAGTAAATGCCTACAAAGATAGGTAAGTGGGTAGGCTGCTTAAATAGCAATACTCAGGGAGAAATGATTAAATTATTGGTATCCCTATAATATAGCTAGTAATTGATTTCTAAACTGAGTGCTGTTAAGTATTGCTGAAAGGGGCTCATGAATTTGAATGCCAAGATGCCTTTCCTCTATACACTGCCTTTACCATTTTTTGAAGTTCACAAGAAAAAATGAATGGTCTTGCTGACCTATGTACGGGAAGGTTTTATAAAAACAGCAATTTGAAGGAAATAAAATTATTCCTAAACCTCTCCCCACCAGTCCTACTCTGATTAGCTTAAAAAAAAAAAAAAGCCATTTGATTTTGCATTCATTTATAAGCACAACAGAGGTCACCCTTGATAGTCCCATGAATTTCATCTTATTTTTACACAGGCACTAAACACAGGTACTAAATTCTCAGTTAACTCTAGCAGCTACTCTATTTGAATGGACTGAGAAGCTAAGGTGGTTACTTGGTATTTCAGTTCACCATGTCATTAGGATGCTTAAATGTTATTAGAAAATTGGAGGTAATGTTATATATCGGTTATAAGCTTGAGTTTTAGAACTAAACTACCTGGGTTTGAATATCTGCTACAACCACCTACTATTATAGAGGTCATGTATAATAGCTACACACATGACCTTGAGCAAACTGCTTTATTTCTTTGTGCAGTTTTTTCATCTATAAAACAGGGATAATAGTATTATCTACTCTGTGAGAATTAAATGGGTTCTAACATCCCAAAAGCTTATACTACTGCTAGGCACATGGTAGGTGATCAATAAATGTTAGCTATTGCTTTAGCTTCAGCTAACCTATGGTGAGAAAAGCCTAAACAGAAAATCTTTTAACCTTCTTCAAATTCTTTTTACTTACTCCATCTCAGTTCTTCTTATGCATATGTCCTCTAAACTACCACTCTACTTTGTACACAAATCAATGAACGTAATAGAATATTATAATTGTCTGTTCTTATGTTTGTCATCCTTACTATAATGTAAATTATTGGTGACAGAAATCACATTATTCACTTTGTATTTACAGCATTTAGCACACATAAGTTCTAAGAAGTGATCCCTAAATATAAGAATCCTACTTTTTTCAGAAATGTCACCACCAGTTGGGGGGTAGGAAAAGGTATGCAGGTAATTGTTTACAATTCTGAGGGTCCATTTAAGTCTATTTTATAGTGAAGAAAACACTGACGACGATTTTAAATAAACAATTTACCAACATGACCTAGTAGTGGTAGTAAGAAGATTAACATTTACTGAGAACCTACTATGTGTCAGATACGTAGTAAAGTGGTCTGTATAAATTAACTTATTTATTTCTCAATATAACCCTCCCAGGTAGGTAGTAACTCTATCGTAATATGGGATAACTGAAGATCAAAAAGATTAATTAACTTACTCATGTGTCACACAGTAAGTAAGCACCACAGTCAGGGATTCTAACTACAAAGTTCAAGCTCCTTCCATTATGTAATTTTACTGCACAAATATCGTGAGTTACCATTTATTGATTCCTACCATGTGCCAGGCTCCGTGTGACATACTGTGCATTTGCTATTCTAATTAATCTTAACAATACAGCCAAGCAGGTATTACCTCACTTATCACAGATAAAGAAACAGGCTATAAACAGGTAAAGAAACTGATGGAGGAGCTGTAGCTAATATGCACTAGAAGCATATATGTGAAATTAGGTCTGTCTCACTTCAAAGCTTACTCTTTTTATGGTAAAATATTGTATTCTTTCAAATTTTTTGAAAGAGATGTAATCTGCTTCTGTTTGCCTCAGAGCATTCCTTTTGATTAGGGTTGGATGATTTGTACATTTACTGTTTTTTAATACCTTCCGTATATATCCTCAAAAAAAAATTTCAGTATAAATTTTCCTGTATCTTCAGTAAAAAATCAGCACTTAAAAAATAAATATTATTTTAAAAATCGAGCATCATATACTGCAAAACTACGCCTTTATTTGGTAATCTGTTTTTGCTTCAGGACAAAATATATACAGGGCAAGTTACATACTGCCCCCCAGTGGGCTTCCCTTCCCGTATCACTCAACTTGATCATATCCCAGGTATTTTACTCCCACTGCCCTAAGTTACCTGGTCATATAAAACAGAATAAAATTCTCAAACCTAAAATCATGCTGAAGTCAGAAGTCAAATTAAAACATACACAGAATTTCAACACCACTCTTGAGCCTAAAACAAGAAGTGTCAACCTGTACCTGGAAAATGCATAAGGAAACATTAATAAACCTTAATAATAAACCTTAGTAATTAATGTTACAAAAGTATACCCTAATGAAGCTTTCTAAAACACTATGCTTAGAAAAACTTAAGAAAAGAATGCCCAACCTGAGAGGGAAAATCATAACTAAGATATATTTTATACTGTAACTGAGGCATAAAACTCTACTTTTCTAGAATCTGGAAATATGCCTTTTTTAAAAATGGCATATTTCTTTACACAAGAAGGTGATTATCATCCCCCTTTCGGTTCCCCTTTCTCAGTTTCTTATTCCTCATCTTTACCCTTCTCCTTCATCTGGTTTTCCTGTCTTCACTCCTCAGACCACTGGGCTACTCATACTCAGACTTCCATTTTAAGCCAAGTGTGGTGGTGCATGCCTGTGATCCCAGCTCGCCTGTGGTCCCAGCTATTTGGGAGGCCAAGGTGAAAGGATGGCTTGCACCCTGGAGTTCGAGGCCAGCTGGGCAACATAGCGAGATCCTGTCTCTCAGGGAGGGAAAGGAGGAAGAAAAAGAAAAAAAAAAAAAAGGTACTTCAATGCTTTCCTAGATTCAGCCTTTCCATGTTTTAAAATTATCCCAACACATTCACTCCTCCCTCTGTGCTTTCCTCTTAGGAATCTTAATAAATAGATGAATACTAAGATATTAATCATTGTTGCAAGTGAAAACTCAAGGGTATTTGTATTATTAAATAGTGAATCTGCAAAGTGCCTGGGATGTAAAGTCACAGAACTAGAGCCTAAACTTGTCTTTTATTTACTAAATGTGCACGTCTTGAGCTAACTATACTCCAGGAGTTTCTGGAGTTCTATCTCAAGTAAGCAATTTGACCTTAACAAAGCAGTTTATTTTCCTTTTATTCTCCTTACCTATAAGCAGATTTCTTATCATACTGGAATTCTTTAACCTTATCACATAATTCAGTAACTCCTCAACACCCATTTCTTTTAACTTTTAACTGAGAATATTGAATCAGTTGCCAAATTCTGCTACTTATTGCAGCATCTCTCTCAAAATAGAATTTTCTTCTATCATTATGATAGAAAAGTCACATTATCAATCCTTACCTGGATTTAGAATTTTCTCTTGTTAAAGTTATCATCTACCCCTTCATCTTACCCCTGCCAGCTTCTTTTCATAGCTCTTTAATGGTATCCTAATTATCTTGCAAGACCCTTTCTCCTAATCCTGTCACTTACTAGCTCTAGCTGTGTGACCTTGGACAAGTAAATCTCTTTGTATCTCAATTTTTAAAAATCTCTAAAATCTGTAATAATGGGGAATAATAGTAATATTTATTTTTTGAAGTTTTCATGAAGATTAAATGAGATAATATGTATAAAGGCTTAGAATAGTGCCTGGCATACAATAAGCACTCAATGAGTACTAGGTTTTTTAGAGAAAAAGTAGGATTGAAAAAATAAAAGGACATGAAGCACAGTAAATCCTTGCACTCTTATATTTTGAAATCTTCAGCTGGTATGCTAAAACTTTTCTCCATAAGATACATGTAGTTAGGGTCTCTAGTGCTGTCACTATAGAACTATATAATAACCTTTTCACAAATACGGGCCTTGAAATAATCAAACACTGTAGATTACATTACCTTCTCAGTCATTTCCTATAAAGCAGCTCATTACTTTTTACACATCTGATATATCTTATTTCAAGCTCAATTCCCTTGCACTGGACTCTTGATTCAATCATTTAACATAGCATCACATGCCTAGAAAGATGACCCAAAAATGACACTTTTCTGTCATTCGAACAGCTTCTAAAACCTCAACTTTTCCACAAAAGCCTTCTTTAATTGTGCTTCTTCCAGTGACACCTCACTTAATTATACCTCTATGCTTTTGCTCGTGTTATTCAACATTTTCCACCTATTCAATCCCCAATATTCTTCAAAGTCCTTCATCCCTTGTAAAACCTTCCCAGACTAGCATAGCACACTGATTTTTTCTCTACTTGACCTTATTGTGTTGTCTTTATCTGTACTTAACTGTTATTCACTTGAGGTCACTGACCACTTAAGTTTTTTCACCTATAAGAGTTTTAACTTAGTTCTTTCACCTATAAGAGAATAAGACCACCTGTTTTATCCATTTTAGTCAGTTTAGAGGTGATACCATAAAATGATTTGGGTGAAAATAATGACTATTGGCTGGGCACGGTGCCTCACGCCTGTAATCCCAGCACTTTGGGAGGCCGAGGCAGGCGGATCACCTGAGGTGAAGAGTTCGAGACCAGCCTGGTCAATATGGTGAAACCTCATCTTTACTAAAAATACAAAAATTAGCCGGACATGGTGGCACACGCCTATAGTCCCAGCTACTCGGGAGGGTGAGGCAGGAGAACTGCTTGAACCTGGGAGGCAGAGGTTGCAGTGAGCAGAGATCATGCCAATGCACTCCAGCCTGGGCAACAAGAGTAAGACTCCGTCTCAAAAAAAAAAAAAAAAAAAAAATTCCAAACAAAACTGGTTGGAAGCATCTTAAAACACCATAAGCTTTTTGTAATTGTTAATGCATCTGTAATCTTTTTTGTATTTTTTCAGATTTTATAAAAAGTCCCCTAATTTTTAGAATTTCTAATTCATTTTAGCCAACTCTACTTGCTCTACACAATCTATAATAACAGTACATTATTGAAAACAACCAAAATGTTCAATAAGGAGATTGGTTAAATTAACTGCAAAATACACACAACAGAATCCTACACAGCCATTTAAAATGATGATGCAGGGACCTATTTATTGCACAAAGATGTTCATGGTATACTGATAGGTAGGGGAAAAAAGCAGATTGTTAAAATGGTATGTATAGTATAATCCTATTTAAACAAATATAGTCTTTGAAAAAGTGTTGAAATAATAAGTAGTTAATAATAAGTAGTTAGTTTTAGTTACATCTAGGTGAACCATATTACATGTGTTCATTTATTTATTCAGTATATTCCCACACAATGCATCAACCAATCTGCTAAAGTGCCAGGGATGCAAAACCAGAAATAATCCTTCTGTCCCTAAGAATGTTACAGAATAAAGAGGAGACAATCATCAAAATAACCCAGAAGTAAAGGCAACTATAATAAGTATTATGAAGGAGAAGTGTCTGGTGCTATAAGCATGAATAACAGGGAAAATTTTAACAAGTCAAAAGATAACGGGAGGCTTCCTTAAGGAAGTGATAAAAGAATAAACATTTACTAGGTAATGAGGAAAGGGAAAGGGCTATTCTTTTTGCTTGTCTCTATATTCTTTAAAAAAAAATGGATTGCTTTTATAATAAGAAAAAACAATGAAAGAAAACCAAATGATCTAAATTTTTTTGCTCTGGGCTTTTTTTACTCTTAGTTATTTTTAATTTATGCACAGCTAATCTTGCTTGTCTTGCTTAAATGACAAAGTTTTCAGAAACATTTATATTTTGAAAACAGGTCATCAAGGAAAAATTTCTAATTGCCAGGTCATATTTTTCTTATTCTATGATTGAATAAAAACAGAAGATCAAGCATGAGATAATGGACATTATATTGTTTCCATTGTCTTCTATTTATTCCATAATGTTTCCAATAGTAAGGAACAGGCCTAAATGAGTAAAAATGAATTCAAAATTTAAAAAGGAGGAAGGAAATCCCAATTTTGAAAAGTAGATTAAAATGCTTAAATGTTACCCAAACTGCCTCAAACTGTGCTAAAATTATCAAGTCATTTTCAACCAAATTGTCTTTGTGCCTTCTACTAAAAATCACCTGCCAATACAATAAGGCTTACTAAATTTGGAGATACCACCAAAAATTAAAGCCTGTATTACGCAACATAAAACAGACCAGATTGATTGCATGTAGGTTCATACATCAGTCATAAATGACACAGCTTATCCCAGAGTGTATTCTACAGAATACACAGGTTATTGGTAACTATTACTTAAAAAAAAGCAGTGTTAAAATAAATTTGAAAAAAATACGTTAAACAAAATCAAGCAGTTTTCTTTTCTTCAAGACTTTCCAGAGTCTTTAATAAACAGGCCCAGAATAACTTAACAAATTAGAAGTTCAAAAGGTTTTGAAAACTAAAAGTCTCAAATATAATTTATATGGTAACAAAACCTGACTTGAACTTAACGTTTTCTAGTCTTTGTTTTATTTAGTCTAATTCATACATTTCTCTGTAGAGATTATATGTTTGATTACAGAAGTAATTCCCACTGGGGATATTCCTTAACCTAAGCCCCAATGTGGATAAGTTAAACATTATATACACCATAACACCGTTCTAATATCTGAAGAGTTCTAAATTTCAAAACAAATCTATTATCAGTTTTGCAAAATGAATTGTGAACCTCTACTAAAGCACAATGTGAATCTTTAAGAGGAGTATTTTCCAAACCTATGATGATGGAGCTCACTTTTAAAAAGAGTGAGAAAGTAACGACTGGACTACGGTATGCCCCAAACTGATTATGAAAGGCCAGGATGTCTCACACCTAATAAAGAACAGGGCAAAGCTTCAGATAGACAAGTGGACTGAAAATTACATAAAACAAATGTTTAATTGTTATTATAACATTTTATGTAACATTGTTATATCAACAAGGAATTCAGTAACTGAGGAAAAAAGGGAATTAGCCGATGTTTACCCAGTATTAACTAGGTAAGCAGACAAAACTGGATCTACCAGATCCAAACATTTTTGTCACTTAAGACCTGACTTTCTAAAATTTGCTCTGAGAATAAAGTAAGTATACAAACAAGTGTATTCTTTTCTTCTATTTCAGGCATGTAAGTCTTCTCTCCTCAACTAAGGCTTAGAGTACTTGCTGAATACAATGTATAAATTTGCCTTCCAAGTGTTTCCATTCATTTTTCTAGAACTGGATACAAAACTCCCTCCAATTTTCTCTCTGATCTACAGCAGTGTCTATTTTATAAACCACTTTATTGCCTTTGAGCACATGAATAGCAGTGTAATAAACAATAAAGGATTTTGGGTTACAATTACATTAATATATTATATACTTGAGTTGGGAAGTAGTTCTAATTTTAAAATATTATTTAATATTTTAGAGACTAACTTTTTTTCTTTTTTTTTGAGACGGAGTCTCGCTCTGTTGACCAGGCTGGAGTGCAGTGGCATATAATTTTCTTATATTCCACATATTTTCTTGATATAAAAATATATACTGAAAACAGAGTTCTGAAAAATATATGATGTGAGAAAAAAGAGACTCAGGAAGATAATCTGACTACCCTTGGTTTAAGTAGCTAGTTGCTATGAACTTTAGTCCTGGGAATGTTACTTCCTGAAATCAGTGCTTTTCCTACTACACTGTACTGCCCTACACCTGGGGTGGGAACCATTGCATAGTGATGGGAAAGAAATTGGTTCAGAGAAAGGTAAAAACATAATGCCCAAACATGCTCAACTGAAAATTAAATTCAAACTTACTGCATCAGTACTTTTTTTGTTGTAAGTATATAAAACGACATGTACTCTGCCTTTTTAACTCATGGAATATAAAATAAAATTTGACCCTCAAGTATACACGCATGCATACATGTGCATTTCAGTCTCTCAATCAAAGCACCCATGATGAATAATTGAAAAAACAATTTGAATTATACTTAAACATAACTCCCATCCATTTGTGTTAGCTTACCAGATTTGTGCTTCTTGTGTTTTGCTTTTTTTTTGATGATCAATAACTTATTCTGGATCTCAGGTTTGTAAGACTTGAATGCAAGAGAATGAAGACCTTCACGCTTTCTCTGTAAGTTTTCATTCAAAACATCTTTCAATTTCTTTTTTTTCTTTTTCTTCTTTTTTGCCCTCATTTTAGTTAGTTTGAGTTTCTTGTGGCTCTGTAGTGACTGCTCTAACAGAATATCCCTTACAACTTTGTGGCAGTTAATTTCTGGATGATCACTGTGACTTCCATTTACATGTATTTGGCAAGATTTTAGAGCATTTTCTTTTAATGGACTGGGTTCAATCTTTATTCTGGAAGCTTCACCATATTTTTCCTGATTTTCTATAAACCTTATTTCACCTGGACTGAGAGGCTCTCCAAAGCCAGTAACTTCCCCTGGACTCCCTGGTTTCTCTAAGTTTTCTTTACAACAATCAGTTTTTTTAATTTCACAAGGCCTGCGAATTCTAATTTCATAGTTGGATTTTACTTCCATTTCAACAGAGATGTCATGATTATCCAAGATCATTTTAGTAGGGCAGCAAGCTGGATCAAAATTATTTTCCTGCTCTTTCTTGAAGGCAGAGGGCATGCTGTCTCTACTACATCTATGTTCTCCATTACTTGTACTAACATAGTCACACTTCAATTTCTCCAATTTAATCCGAGGTACTCTTTGTATTTTAATGGGTGGAACTGGAAATTCTGGGGCCTGAAAGGGTCTCTGTTTATAAATCCGTACGTCTGCACCACAGAACTGTGGAAAATGTACATAAGCATTCTCCAAATAATCATAACCAAGAATAACTTCTCTGCATTCATGGATAGGCTGTCCAAGTACAGCATCTTGAACTTCTTTTTGTGTTTCATACACAAAGTCACAAAGACCCTTAAGTAGCCATACTTTTTGGTAAAAAGGTAGTTCGTGAAAAGGTTTTTCTTCTAATGGACTGACTTCTCCAAGAACTTTAAAAAACTGAGGACACAACCCCAGTTTTTCAGCACAGTTATCAGGATTTTCAGTCTGCCCTACAGCAGTGTACCACTGTTGTACTTTCTGCCTCAGTGCTGCTTCCCAGGTCCTGTAAGGCAAAGTAGGTCTTCGATGTAAGGTAGGTCTGCGATGGGGAGGACTTAATAGAGAAGTCATTATTTTAGATAGGAAAACATTACACTGAGGCATCAGAAGACAACGTTCCAATTCGTAAAAGACTATTTCTGGCAAATTTAGAATTTGTTGAGCTAAACAAAGGAAATGCCCAATAGCTGGAATTTCCCACATGGTCTCCATACAAGTTGGAGCTGCTTGAGCTAGAAGTTTTCTTTCCCATTCTTCTATTTCCTTTTGACTAGCTTCTTCTGCTTCTTTTCTTTCCTGCTCCCGAAGCCTAAAGAAATTTAACAAATTATACTATTATTATTTAGAGGGTACCATAAAATGATAAATTTTAAGTATATTTATCTTTAGTCAAAAAGGCAACTAACTGTCCTAGTTTTATTTATTTATTTATTTATTTATTTGAGTCTCACTCTGTCGCCCAGGTTGGAGTGCAGTGGTACAATCTCAGCTCACTGTAACCTCTGCCTCGCAGGTTCAAGCAATTCTCCTGCTTCAGCCTCCCAAGTAGCAGTCACCTGCCACCACGCCCAGCTAACATTTTGTATTTTTTAGTAGAGATGGAGTCTCACCATGTTGGCCAGCCAGGCTGGTCTCAAACTCAGGTGATCCACCTGCCTTGGCCTCCCAAAGTGTTGAGATTTACAGGCATGAGCCACCATGCCCAGCCTGTCCTAGTTTTAAATATCAGTACAAAGTGTCTCATAAAAGTACCATTTTGCTTTTTTCAGATGAAGAAATACACATATCACTTCACTCTGAATTTGATGGAGGATTCCTGACATAATTATCCTCAAGGTAAATTATTCAATTTATAATATCAATTACCTTTACTAAATGAAAGCACAGAATTTGATTACAATAATTTCTAGAAGTAATATGACTTCATATAAGAGCTGTAAAGATATTTACATCCTTTGACCCCATAATTACATTCCTAGAAAATTATACTAAGAAAATAAGTCAAACAGAAGCAAAAAGTTATGTACTTACCAATGTTACCTGGAGTTTTATCATATAAGCAAAACAAAACTATGCAAAAATTGTTTTAAAATTGGAAAATAAACTTGAAATATTATGTAGCCTTAAAAATTAAAATTATTAATATCATGTATAAATACAGAAAATGTCAGAATACAACATAGTACTTAATAGTCATAATGAAAATAAGTATATACTGAGCAGGGAGGTGACAGTATTGCAAAAGTAAATAATTTCTAGGTTAATGAGAATATGAGTGCTTTTTTCTCCCTTAAGATTTTCTTTATTAGCACTACTATAAAAACTTTTTAATTCAAAAAAAATTAAATTAGATGCAAAGACAGGCATTTAAGTCTTCGCAACCTTAGATTAGGCAATGGTTTCTTAGATCTGACACCCAAAAAATAAGCAACAAGAGAAAAATAGATAAACTGGGTATCATCAAAACTAGAAAATTTTGTGCTTTTAAAAGACATCATCAAGAAAGTAAAGACAACTCACAGAATGGGAGGATGTTTTTGTAAATGATATACTTAATAGGAGACTTGTATATAGAACATATAATGACTACTTACAACTCAATAATAAAAGGACAAATAGCCCAGTTAAAAAATGGACAGGTTGGGTGCAGTGGCTCACGCCTGTAATCCCAGCATTTTGGGAGGCCGAGGCAGGTGGATCACCTGAGGTCAGGAATTTTGACACCAGCCTGGCCAACATGGTGAAACCCCTTCTTGACTAAAAACACAAAAATTAGTTGGGCAAGGTGGCGCATGCCTATAATCCCAGCTACTAGGGAGGCTGAGGTAGGAGAATCGCTTGAACCTGGGAGGCGGCAGTTACAGTGAGCCGAGATCGCACCATTGTACTCCAGCCTGGGCAACAAGAGCGAAGCTCCATCTCAAAAAAAAAAAAAAAAAGAAAAAGAAAAAAAAAAGAGAAAGAAACTTGAACATGAATAGATATTTCTTTAAAGATGTGAACAGCAAAATGAACAACAAAAGCACATGAAAAGATGCTCAACCTCATTATCAATTAGATAAATGCAAATCAAAACCAGAATGAGATACTACTCCAAACTTACGTGGATGGTTATTATACAAAAGACAGATAGTAACAAGTATTGGTGAAAAAGTGAAGAAACTAGAAACCTCATACGCTGCAGGTAGTATAATTGCTTTTGAAAACGTTACCATGTGATCTAGCAATTCTACTCCTGCGTATATACCCAAGAGAAATAAAAACACTTGTCCACATGAAAACTTGTATAGAAATGTTTTTAGCAGTATTATTTATAAGAGCCAAAAATGGGAACAAATCAATGTCTGACATTGGCCATTTTTCTACAAATCAGATTGCAATCCAGTAAGATAATATATAAATAGTAAGAACACTACTTTGGCAAATATCACAACTTGCTCTTTTATAGAACAGCCTACTTTTATATTTTTGGTTGAAATGTCATACTACAACTGTCATTAGTGATTTGGTATTTATATATATTACATTTGAGTACCTAAAAAATATTAAATATCCTTAATAAAATTCAACTTTTTTCAAATGTGCTTAGAGTTTTATGGAATTTTATTTTTTACTAAATGAGGATGGTAGTGGGCAGGTAGAATTTGGCTTCCTCTGTACAGAGCTGGGACTCCAAAAGCACACACACTCAGTAGAGGGGCATACTAGAAAAAAGTCCCTTCCCCCAATCCTCAACTAGAGGACTGCAAGAAAATTTTTTTGTCTTCACGACAGGAGTGGTAAAAAAATAAAATCTAAAGAATTTGTAACTATAAGCTGACTCATACAGATTTATTGCCCAATTTCACATTTCCTGAGTGCTCAGAAAAACATCACACTAAGAAATGAGTTTAATGTGGTTTCATGCCAATATTGCTGTCAGGTACATGAACAACAACAAAAAAATCAAATCTCTAAGGGAATGCACCTTAAGCCCAGACTTTAAGGAACTCCTACTGCTAGATAAGAAATGAGTTCACAGTCAAAGATAAAACATAAAAGGAATTAAGATATTAGGAGGGATAGGAAGAAAGAATCTGGCCCCAAGATAATAGATGTAAGAATTACAGGACACAAGGAATACAATGTTCAGTGAAAAGAAACTGAAAACATGAGCAAAGAGAAGGAGATTATACAAAATGACAAAGCAGTTTTGAAAATGATTTAAAAAGAACTTCTAGTAATGAAAAATACAGAAATTAAAATAAAAACAGATTTACTCCTTGATATAGTTTGGATATTTGCACCCTCTAATTCTCATGCTGAAATTTGATTTCCAACGCTGAAAGCGGGGCCTAGTAAGAGGTGTTTGGGTTATGGGGGTGGATTCCTCATGAATAGCTTGGTGCCATTCTCACTGCAGTGAGTGAGTTCTCACTCCACTATTTCTCACGAGAAATAATTGTTAAAATGGGCCTGACACCTTCCTCCTCTCTCTTGTTCCCTTTCTCACCATGTGGTATGTTGGCTCACCTTCACCTTTTGCTAGGAGTAGAAGCAGTCTGAGGCACTCTCCTGATGCAGATGCTGGCTCCATGCTTCCTGTACAACCTACAGAACCACGAGCCAAATAACCCTCTTTTCTTTATAAATTACTCAGCCTCAGGTATTCCTTCACAGCAATGCAAAATGGACTAAGACACTCTTCAACAGCAATAACAGAAGCCAGCACACAATGGAGTATCTTTAATATACTCAGAAAATAAGTGCCAACAGAAATTGCTATTGAATAAAAGTATCTTCCAAAAATATAGAAAAAAAGATATTTTCAGACCAAAAAAATGTGATATTTGTGACTAAAAAACACAATCTAAAGGAAATTCTAAAGAATATGCTTCCAGTGGAAGAATAGTGATTCCTCATCGAAGCACAAAGATGGGGGGAAAAAAGTGGTAATACATAGGTTAATTTACATAGATATGGCATAAATGATTAAAATGTTCTATGGAGTTTAAAAAGAAGACAAGATAGAATTAAAATACATGACAACAACAGCTGGGCTCTGTGGTTTGCGCCTGTAATCCCAGCACTTTGGGAGGCCGAGGCAGGCAGATCTGAAGTCAGCAATTCAAGACCAGTCTGGTCAACAAGGTGAAACCCTGTCTCTACTAGAAATATAAAAATCAGCTGGGCGTGGTGGTGCACGCCTGCAATCTCAGCAAGGCAGGAGAATTGCTTGAACCTGGGAGGCAGAGCCTGCAGTAAGCTGAGATTGCACCACTGCACTCCAGCCTGGGCGACAGAGTGAGACTCTATCTCAAAAAATAATACTAATGCTAATATAAAATAAAATACATTACAATAATAGCAGATAAGCTGGGAGAAAAATGATTAAACTGAAAAGGAAGAGACAGACTAAAGAAGCACAAATCAATATCTAACATACAACAAATTGACTGGGCTGGGTGTGGTGGCTCACACCTGTAATCCCAGCATTTTGGGAGGCCAAGGTGGGAGGATAGCTTAAGCCCAGGACTTCAAGATCAGCCTAGGCAACACGGTGAGATCCCAACTCTTTAAAAAAAAAGAAAAAAAGAAAAAAGAAAAAAAAGAGCCTGTTATGGTGGCACAGGCCTGTAGTCCGAGCTACTTGGGAGGGTGAGGTGGGAAGATCACTTGAGCCCAGGAAGTCAAAGTTGCAGCGAGCTGTGTTCATGCCATGGCACTCTAGCCTGGGCAAAAGAGCAAGACGCTGTCTCAAAAAAACCAAAACAAATCAAAAGCAAGGGACAAAAAACAAATTGGAGCTCCAGAAAATAAGAATAGAGAGGTAGGAAGGTAATGGTGATGGTGATAGTTGAAGACATAATGGCTGAGAATTTTCCAGAATTAATGGGCACAAATCTTCATTTCAGAAAGCTCCAAAAAATAAACGAAGAAAGTAAGCCACATTTGGGCACAGGATAAAACAATGATAAAACATCAAAGACAAAAAAAAAAATTCTTACAAGACGCAGAAAAAAGGACAGAGTACATATACAGGAATGACAGACTGAGAGATCTATTAATAGCAACAAAATAAACCAGAAACGACAGAACAGTATCTTTAAAGTGCTGAATTAATATAACTGTCAAACTAGAGCTGCATAACCAGCTAAACTATCATTCATAGATCAAAGTAAGTTAAAGCCATTTTCAGTTAGACTGAAATGAAAACTTTCATGTAGTGTCTTCTGCTTCCATCCAAAATGAAGTGACGAAGAATCAAATTTATACTTTCATTTGAACCAACAAAAAAATCCTAATACATGAAATAATGGTTTTCAAGCAAAGGATAGTGATCCATGACACATGAGAAAGAGATAAGGTTAGTCCAAATATTGTTCCAGTTTACTGCCTTGAATGAGTATCCAGCTCATGATGCAGACAGAGGGTACCCAGGCAAAGCCCAGTGGACTCCCTTAATTGAGAAGAAGCCAAGAGTCCAGACAGACCAAGGCAACTAGAGTCTGCAGGACATAGTACCTGCACAGTACCAATGAGTAGACAGTTGCATAGAGAGAGAATGCTACAGATGTGCAGAGGATCTCCCGGGAGTATTCAGAGTACTGATTAGTACAGGGACAAACTTACAAAATATTAGAGAACATAGCGCCCGTTCCCACTAGTCACACTAGAAAACTAGACTCATAATTCATGGAATATTGGGTAGAATACTCAGGAAGGTCTTACCTTGGTAGTAGAGAATAATTAGACATGGACTAGTGCTCAGGATCCAACTAACAAATCATAAAAGGTTAGAATAATAAAGTTGTTTCCAACTAACTTAACTGCATTCCAGGAAAAAGCTCAAGATTTATAGAGATCTAAAAATATCCAGTGCTCACCAAGGTAAAATTTACAATGTTTGGCATTCAAACCAAGGCTACCAGGCATACAACAATGCAGAAAAATGACCCATGATGAGAAAAATCAACCAAAACTGACCCAGAAATGATACACATATTAGAATTAGCAATAAGGGCCGGGTATGGTGGCTCACGCCTGTAATCCCAGCACTTTAGGAGGCTGAGGTGGGTGGATCACTTGAGGTGAGGAGTTTGAGACTAACCTGACCAACATGGTAAAAACCTGTCTCTACTAAAAAAAAATACAAAATTAGCTGGGTGTGGTGGTGCACGCCTGTAATCCCAACTACTTGGCAGGCTGAAGCAGGAGAATCGCTTGAACCCGGGAGGTGGAGGTTGCAGTGAGCCAAGCTCGCACCATTGAGCTCCAGCCCGGGCAACGAGAGTGAAACTCCATCTCAAAAAAAAAAAAAAAAGGAAAAAAGAATTAGCAATAAGGTCATTAAAGTAGTTATTGAAACTATATTCCATTTGGTTAAAAACTTAAGTAGAGATATGAAAGATATAAAAAAGACCCAAACTAAACTTTTAGAGATAAAAACTGCAATGTCTGAGATGAAAATACACAGAATGCGATTTATGACCGATTAGACATGGCAGAAGAAAAGATCAGTGAACTTGAAGACAGCAATAGAAACTATCCAAATTGAAATATACAGAAAAAATACTTCTACAGTATATATGTAGAAGAAAAGAGATGATTACAGAAAGAAGTTCGAAAATGTGAGAAGAATTGGGAACAAACAAACTGTTAATCATGGGTAAATATGAATAAAAATTATATTATAAAAACAGTAATGTTTAGTTTAGGGGATAAAAAATGACACAAAGCTAAATTATTAATCAACAATAACATATGAGATGGACGAGGCAGAAGAGAACGAAATTAAGAAGAGGAATAGAGCTTCCCTATCAGTGGAAGCAGGTGTAAAAGAATTCTACAGATAAATAGCTATAGATAATGCCAAATGGAAAAATCAAGAAACAGCAACATAGTATTTATTTAAAAATGTGAACATGATTACCAGAAGGAATAGCTAAAAGTTAAAGGTAGCTGATTCTGAGTCATGGGCTTGAAGTTGAGTAAGACTGATGCCTTTTAGTAGCCTTAAAGATACACTGCGACTTTTAAACTAGAGAGTCTGTAAAATAAAAAAAGTCTTAAATTGAGTTTTCAAAAGCTAAAAAAAAAAAATCAGTCAAATGACTTCATCATGTTTATGTTAAATTTATAGATACTGTGTACTTTACCATGAAATTCAGTTTCTCTACACTTTATGTACTGAGAAGGATAGAATATTTTTTTGGGTAGAATATTTTTCTTCAATATACTGTTGTTAACAATAGACAAAGTTTTCAAGTTATTTCCCATAAAATTTAATTCACAGTTTGTTTAAAAGTTTGTAATAGGATACTGTATCTTAGAATCAATCATCAGAAACTGAGTTTATTACTATTCTTGGTAGAGAAAACTGATTTTGGTTAATCTTGTCATAATTAATTCTATGAGCTCGCTATAAAATCACTTATTAGTTAGAAAACATCTCAGACTGTAAGTCTGGAAATTCTCCCTTTTTGGTTATACATACAAGTAAAATATAATGTTGTTTATGGCAGATTTCTATTTTCAAAATTAAATGTGATACCTTGCTTTTATCCAAAGGAAATAAGATTAAAGGAACTAGGAAGCACCAAATAATAGAATAGATATGAAGAGTCAACACCAAGTAGGGAAAGGACAGCAAAAAAAAAATCTGGGAATCCTGAAGGCAATGCATACATGACTAACATCAATGAAATACATTTTGTTCTGATAGAGAAGAGTGTTACATGTTCTGCAGAAGTGAAAGAGTGACAACTAGTGCTTGGAAAAGAAAATGAAAGGGAAAGTTGGAGTAGATGAAAAAACTTTTATGGACTTGCTTTGCCTAAAGCAGTGAAAAGCAACTTTTGGCCAATATAAAGATTGGTGATAAGGTAATTTCACAAACTATTTACTTGCTGCGGATATTAAGGGCATACAGAGGGGTGAAATAACTTCCCCCAGGTTTTCCTAGCAGATCAGTATAACAGACAGAAACACAATTTGCCTGGTAGGCCAAAGTTAGCACCAATTGGCTTGCTCCTAGAAGAGGAAGAAAATTCATGATACAGTTGACGCGTGATGCTGCCATCTGTGCGCACTATCTGAAGTTAATCAAGGGCTGCTACTCACACTGCTGCTGTTCCTCATACACTGTACCTTTCAGGGGAAGATTATGGAATCTAGCCTCAGACTATGAATACTAAAGAGATATGAGGAAGCACAAAAAAGTACATGGCTGGTATAGGCCAGCATAAAGCAGAAGAGCACTTTACCTTTAGAAATACAACTATGGAGTCTCTTTCCTGATCCTCAGTAGTGTAGTAAATAGGGAATGGGAGCCTGCTGAAGATCTCTAGAGTTAATATATATAATCAGCTATTTTTTAAAAACTTTAACACTTATAGTTAAAAAGTTAAAATAGTATCTTAAAAATGCTGAAGTACATCACATTTTGCTGGTAAGGCAGATAAAAAACCACCTTCCAGAATTATTTTCATTTAAAAATTTTGTCCAAAAGTACAGTACTAAAGACAGATAAAGCAGTACATGTTTCTAAAATACCAGCTCAAAAAATTAACGCTTCAATTTTGAGAAAATACCAAAAGACTGCCTCAGGATAGTTGCAAAAACAACATTTGCTATTTTTAAAAAGAGGGTACATAATACTGAATCAACAAGAAAATTGGTTCAATTTTTTTTTTCTGGATCAGTTCTCATTTTTGATGTTGCTCCTTACTGGGCTATGGCATGCTTGCATGTTACTCTGTGAAATACTAATAGAAGCTGTGCCTAAGGTTATTTTAGCCATGCACAATTTGGCAAAAACACTAGCTTTCCAAAAGAAAATTAAGTTTTAAAGTATCCTAACTTTACTATTATAGTTTTATAAACTTTTATTGAATGCTTACCATGTGTGATGATACAAAGAGGTAAGAAAACATGGACCTCACTCTCAAAGACATTACAATTTAGTAAAAAAAAAAATAGGACCTTTAATCTAAAATAATCCATTAATTGAGGAAACAATACAATGTATACAAATTGGTGGCATGAAAAAAGGAAGCAAGACATTTATTTATATTTTCTAAGATGAATAACACATAATATTATATTTCAGAAAAACTAACCATTCATATCAAGTCCATCAGTCAAACTTCTTATTTATCTGCCAACAACAGAATCTCCTCTGGTTAGTTGAAGCAGAAAATGAATTTATTTAAGGATTATAAGGGAGCTTACAGAAGCTCTGTTAAGAGTCAGAGAGCCAAACTTAGATGACAGAAAGCCAGAAAACAAGTCCAACCACACTTAGGAGGTTCTCCAGGAAAAACCAGACAGTCAGCACTAGTTGGCACCTTTGATACCAAGAACCTGGAACAACCAGAAACTCCTACCACCAGCTTTACCAAAAAATAAAACCTCTCACTCAAGATTGCTACCTGATGTTATTTCCATACAATATCAAGTAAGAAGTATATGCCTGCTCATATACCTCTACCTTACCTGTGAATGGGTTTGAGAATATAAATTTTCTGGCATCTATCCCGGGAAGTTAAGACTTGTACTATAGGAAATTATCAAAATGTAAGAAAGCTATTTAAAAATGCTGGGTGGCCACAAATGATGAATATATATTTAATTAAGTCACTGTTACTTTGTGTTATAGAGAATATGAAAATAAATCACTTAATTATAAAGTCACAGTATTTATTTTACAAAAATAATCACTGGAGTTAAAAAATCTGTTTCAATTCCAGTGATTTCCAAATCAGTAAAATACCAGTAAATCTGTACAAGTACATGAAATAAAGAGTACTTACAAAATATACACTGGCTGGGAGTGGTGGCTCATGCCTGTAATCCCAACACTTTGGAAGACCAAGGCGGGAGGATGGCTTGAGCCCAGGAGTTCAAGACCAGCCTGGGAAATACAGTGAGACCTTGCCTTTACAAAAAATGTAAAAATTAGCCAAGTGCGGTGGTCATGCCTGTAATCCCAGCTACTTGGGAGGCTGAGGTGGGAGGATAACTTCAGCCTGGGAGCTGGAGTCTGCAGTGAGTCGTGATCACATCACTCCAGCCTGGGATACCCTGTCTCAAAAAAACCCACAAACCAAAAAAATCCACTATTTCTGAAAATCCAAATAGTTTTGCAAAAAAGGAACAGGGAACAGATCTAGTATTTTTAATACAACTAAAATAGACTTAAGTTTTCAAAAGTGCTACCTAATAATGTCATATTCCAGAGTAATAGAAATTTACTTGAGGAGAACCAATTGCCAATTTTTATCTATTTTATTTTATTTTTTAAGTATCTACAATGGCCGGTATGGTGGCTCATACCTGTAATTCCAGCACTTTGGGATGCCGAGGAGGGCGGATCACCTGAGGTCAGGAGTTCGACACCAGCCTGGGCAATGTGGTGAAATCCCGTCTCTACTAAAAATACAAAAATTGGCTGGGCATAGTGGCAGGTGCCTGTAGCCCTAGCTACTCAGGAGGCTGAGGCGGGAGAATCACTTGAACCTGGGAGGCGGAGGTTGCAGTGAGCCAAGATTGCAACACTGCACTACAGCCTGGGCAACAAAGCAAGACTCCATCCCCCCCCCCCAAAAAAAAGGTATCTAAAATGTGTTATCTACTTTCCTATTTAATAAACAAAGTATACAAAATATTATTCAATCATTCCTTAATGGCTTTAGGTCATCGTTATGAACTGAATGTGGTGGTGGTTGTGATTAGCTTAAAGATTATCTTAGCAATAATTAATCAGCTCTTTCACTCAATTTTCTCAGACTTTCACTTAGAGGGCTGCTGTCTCCTAAATCAATGGGGTCTCTCTACACCAGTTCCCCCAAGACTGACTGTTGTCCTATCAGCATTTTCTTGAAGATGGCCACAATACCAAGCCTTTCTCAGTATTTATTCCTCTCTGTCCCACAGGCCATCACTTGCCATCTCCTTTATACTGGTTTCCAATGCTGTCCAAACTAATAAAGACAGCAATAAAAGAATGCCAGGATTTTAAATCTGGCAATCTAAGAAGCCATTATTTTGATGGCATATGCTGCACAAGGAAGGAAATCAGCCTACTTTATAAAAATTAAAATATAGAGTGGGGAGCTTCCTTCCTTTAAATGGAATAGGTATCAAATTAGAAATGAAATTGCTACATTTGAAGATTGTAAAAAATTTCTGTAGACCAGGGTTGGTTTAAAAAACACTTAACACACACACACACACATATATATATACACCGAGAGAGAGTAAAAATTTTTAAAAAATCTACCTTTGAGTTTGTGTCTGCTCAGATGATCAGCTGAAAATTATCAGATGTCCATCAGATACCAGATAAAGTATTACCATATTAAAATATATACTAAATTTTCAGGCTGCTGCTATCTGGATCTCAAATTCTGATATAACAGGTGCTTTAACCTATTTAACAAAATGAAAACTGTTTTCCCCAAAGGTTTTAATTAAAACAACAACAACAAAAACACCTTCCTCTCTCTTCTAACATGACCCTTCCTATGATTTCAAAGTCCTTTCCCTATCTAAATTTATAAAATCTATACTCTCAGCTAGTCTCTAACTCTTGACAGGATATTAAATTGACTGCCGGGCGCGGTGGCTCAGGCCTGTAATCCCAGCACTTTGGGAGGCGAGGTGGGCGGATCACGAGGTCAGGAGATCGAGACCATACTGGATAACACGGTGAAACCCATCTCTACTAAAAATACAAAAAATTAGCCGGGCATGGTGTCGGGAGCCTGTAGTCCCAGCTACTCGGGAGGCTGAGGCAGGAGAATGGCGTGAACCCGGGAGGCGGAGCTTGCAATGAACCAAGATTGAGCCACTGCACTCCAGCCTGGGTGACAGAGTGAGACTCCGTCTCAAGAAAAATAAAAATAAAAATAAATAAATAGATAAATTGACAGATTAGATTGTTTGCCTCTAGATCCATTCTCCATCCTTCACTGTAAGGTTTATCTGTATCAATAGGCAACCTCATTCTCAGTCTTCCCTTAAGTTCATCAATGGAGAGACCTGGGAGGTGATCAGAAAGATAAAAGAAAGTGGGATGAAGCATTTATTTCCCTGGCTCCCTCCTCATGAGGTTGCCTTGGGCTTTGTCCTTCAACAGAAGGTATCGTCTCAAAACAGTCTCTTCTCTATAACTGTTTCCTGGTTACCAGTTACTCTCTCTGCTTGCCCTCCTTACAGCCTTATTTCTTAAGATTCTGCTACACTGTAACCCCTTTGAAAATAAACCCTCTTTGAAATATCCTAATTTGAATGTGCCACATGTTTCCTGGCAGAGGACAGACACTGATACCAACACTGATAGATACTATATCCAGAGAAGATATTAAGCAGGCAATTAGGTCTGAAATTTAAAGGAGAGATCTGGACTACCTACCTGTCTATCTATCTACCCATCCATTCTTTCTATCTATCTATCTATCATCTATCTATCTATCTAATTTAATCTATCTATCTGTCTCCATCCTCAAGGAAGACATAAGAATGTTTACTATAGCATTCTATAATAATGAAACAACAGAAACACTTCAAAATGTCCATCTCTTCTGGAAAATGGATACACTGAAATATAGTCACATGATGTAATACTATCATACAGTTATTATATAACACTTGAAATAAACTAGAACAAAACAGTTCAACATGAATAAAGCTCAGATACATAAATAAATGGAAATAGAAAGTTGTGGGCCGGGCACGGTGGCTCAAGCCTGTAATCCCAGCACTTTGGGAGGCTGAGACGGGCAGATCACGAGGTCAGGAGATCGAGACCAGCCTGGCTAACACGGTGAAACCCCGTCTCTACTAAAAATACAAAAAACTAGCCGGGCGAGGTGGCGGGCGCCTGTAGTCCCAGCTATTTGGGAGGCTGAGGCAGGAGAATGGCGTAAACCTGGGAGGCAGAGCTTGTAGTGAGCTGAGATCCGGCCACTGCACTCCAGCCTGGGTGACAGAGCGAGACTCTGTCTCAAAAAAAAAAAAAGCAAGTTGTGAGGGATAAAAGACTATACTTTGGGTAAAGTGTACCCTGCTCGGGTGATGGGTGCACTGAATCTCAGAAATAATCACTAAAGAACTTATTCATGTAACCAAACACTACCTGTTCCCCAAAAACCTATTGAAATTTTATGTATGCATGTATGTATGTGTGTATATATACATATTTTTTAAGTTGCCAATTATATGAAGGTTAAAGACATGTAAAACAATGTTATATATTATCTACAAATATATACCTATGTAATTAAAACATTAAAAATGCGTGGAAATGACCACTTTTTGTAGTCATGATGAAGTAACTGAACCAAACTTACCCTCCTACTGTAAGCAGCTACAAACTGAACACAATATATAAAACATACATTTCAGACACTGGACAAACAGTGCAGGACTGTGATCACCAAGAGAAGTGAAACAAATGAGATGATCTCTACAACTGCCCAGTGCTAGGACAGTTAGTTTGAATAGCTGTCCCCTCCAAAACTTGTGTTGAAATTTAATCCACGATGTGGCAGTATTGAGAGGTGGGGCCTTCAAGGGGTTACGGGGTCATGAGGGTTCTGCCCAAACTCATTAATGACCAGATTAATGAGTTATCATGGGAATGGGGCTGATGTCTTTATAAGAAGAAGTGAGACTTGAGCTAGCACTCAGCCCCCTCACCATGTGATGCCCTGTGCAGTTTCAGGACTCTGCAGAGAGTCGCCACCAGCAAGATGACTACCAGATGTACTCCCTGACCTTGGACTTCACAGCCTCTATAACTGTAAAAAATAAATTCCTTTTCTTCATAAATTACCCAGTTTCCAGTATCCTATTATAAGCAACAGAAAATAAACTAAGACATACAGCTTTCTAACTGAAGGCAGTTTTTAGACTATCAGCACAGAAAGTCGGGAACAGAGAGCCCAGTGGAGTGGAGTTGAGGGGATAGAGATTGGCATCTGGGGAGGATGAAGCACCTGGAAGTTGTGAGATAATTCCAAAAGGAAGGCAGTTATACAGAACAGAAATCTATTGTGTATTTTAAATTTTGAATTTTTAAAATTGTGGTATTGTTATTTTTATTGTTTTTTCCCCAAATATGGGAAATATTTGGGAAACATGCAGTTGGTTGAAACAGTGCATGTGGAACCTGCTGACATGGAAAGCCGACTGTCCTAGAGTTAAACTCCACAAAGCTGATTCTGACCAGAAAATTATAAGGCAGCAATTCAGACACCACACAAACTTGGGAGGTAACTGAGTTCTAACCAGCTGAAGCAGAAAGTCCTCAGTCACCACTTAGGGGCATTTAGCAGAGGCCTGAGAGGGATTATGCTGTCATAGGGCTCAACTGGAGTGAAAGCTATTTCAGATACACCCTAAAACAGCTTAAAACCTGGACTTTTCAAACTGTTCTACAAGAAATTTAACTGTTTGCCAGCACAAAGCCTAATCCTCTTCAAAGGAAGTAAATAAAACTCCAGACTCAATAAAGCAATGTTCACAATGTCTATTTTCCAATAAAAATTACTGGACATGCCAAAAAGCATGAAAATATAACCAGGAGAAAAACAATACAAAGACTTAGAAATTACAAAGATGATGAAGTTAGAGATTAGAAATTAAAACATGAAGATAATGAGATAAATGAAGATACATAAAAAACAACTAAATGTAACTTTCAGAGATGAAAAAATTATATTCAGTAAACAGTTCGCTGGATTAGACACTGCAGAAGAAAATATGAGCAACCTTGAAAACTTAGCACAAAGAAGACTGAAACTCTATGGATCAAAGAAGGGAAATGAACCTCAAGCAAGATAAACACAAACACACATACATAAGCTCACACCAAATGCACATGACAAATTGCTGAAATCTAATAATAAAGAGAAAATCTTAAAGGCAATTAGAGAAATAAGATAGGCCACCCATATAGGAACAAAGATAAGGAAGTCAGCAAGCTTCTCTTAAAAAACTATGCATAGTAAAAGATGTTATACTTAAAGTGCTGATAGAAACAAACCTGTCAATACGGTCATATATATATGCATCTCTCACACACACACACACACACACACACCCCTCTCCATTCTTCAAGATGTAAGGAAAAATAAAAACTTTTTCAGACAGGAAAAAACTCAGAATTCATTGCTGGCAGACCTATATTACAAGAAAAGCTAAAAGAGCTCTTTAGACAGTAGAAAAATGGTATCAGATGGCATCAAGGATCAATATAAAGGAAGGCAGAATGTTGGGAAGGGTAAATGTATGGATTAAATATAAAATACTTCTCTTCATTATTTAATTTCTTCAAAACACAACTATTTAACGCACATACAATAACAATGTATTGGGGGTTTAAAACACATGTAGAAGGAGAGCATACGCCGGGCGCGGTGGCTCAAGCCTGTAATCCCAGCACTTTGGGAGGCCGACACAGGCGGATCACGAGGTCAGGCGATCGATCCAGACCATCCTGGCTAACATGGTGAAACCCCGTCTCTACTAAAAAATACAAAAAACTAGCCGGGCGAGGTGGCGGGCGCCTGTAGTCCCAGCTACTCGGGAGGCTGAGGCAGGAGAATGGCGTGAACCCGGGAGGCGGAGCTTGCAGTGAGCTGAGATCCGGCCACTGCACTCCAGCCTGGGCGACAGAGCGAGACTCCATCTCAAAAAAAAAAAAAAAAGGAAAGCACAAAAGAATGAAAAATGGTATACAGAGGCATACTGTGAAGTGGTATAGCATTAATTGAAACTGACCATGATAAATTAAAGCACATTCTGTAAATCCTACAGAAACTACTTTGAAAAAATAAAACAACGAGGCAGAGCATTATAATAGGCCAACACTGGAGATAAAATGGAATATTAAAGAATGTAAGAAATATTACCAGGGATAAAAAGGGACATAATAAGAAAGAAGTCAATACATCAAAAAACATAAAAGCCATAAATATCTATGCATCTAACAACACAGTTTCAAATTACATGAAGCAAAACCTGACAAAACTCAGAGAAGACAAAAGGTTACTGTACTAAAATTTGTATTTCTAGATATACTAGTAACAAATAATTGTAAATTACATTTTAAAATGACTTACAATTGCATAAAAACCATGAAATATATAGGGAAAAAGGTACCCAAATACGTAAAAAATGTGCACACTGAAAACTACAAAATACAGCTAAGAAAAAAAGAAAACAAAACAATTATCCAGAAATTGATAACTTCCATGTAATCTCAATCAACCTTCCCAGGCTTTTTCTGTAGAAATTAACAATATAATTTCAAAATTACACAAAAAGTGAAGGTCCTAGGATACACAAACGAATTTGAAAAAAAAAAACCCATAAAGTTGGAAGACATGCTATTTAATTTGAAGACTTATAGTAATCAAATCAATATAGTGCTAACATAAAGATATACCTATAGCTAAATGAAACAGAACACAGTTCAGAAAGACTCACAAATAAATGTTCAATTGCTTTTCAACAAAGATGCAAAGGTAATTCAGTGGTGAAAGAATAGTTTTTTTTCCCAACAAATGACACTGAAAGAACTGGCTATCAATATAGAAAAAAGTGAAGTTTTTCCTTAATTCATACCACACACAAAAATTAACTTCAAAAGAATAAACACAATCAGAAAAACTAAAATTTAAAAATTTCTAGAAAAAAAAAGGTCCATAACCTTGGGTATGCTAAGATTCCTTAGGTAGGTTCACAAAAACTTTTAAAATTGGATAATTCAAACTTCCAAGACAAAAAAACTTCTCCAAAAACACTGAAAATCAAGGCCATGGACTGAGAAAACACTTGCAAACACATATATCTGACAAAGGGCTTATATTCAGAATACATTAAGAATTCTTGGCTGGGCACGGTGGCTCACACCTGTAATCCCAACACTGTGGGAGGCCAAGGTAGGCGGATTACCTGAGGTCGGGAATTCAAGACCAGCCTGACCAACATGGAGAAATCCCATCTCTACTAAAAATACAGAACTAGCTGGGTGTGGTGGCACATGCCTGTAATCCCAACTACTCGGGAGGCTGAAGCAGGAGAATCGCTTGAACCTGGGAGGCGGAGGTTGCAGTGAGCCAAGATCGCGTCACTGCACTCCAGCCTGGGCAACAACAGAGAAACTCCGTCTCAAAAACAAACAAACAAACAAACAAACTAACTAACTGAATTCTTACAGTTCAATAATAAAATGCATGGGAATGAGAAACAAAAAAGTTAAGATAGGGGTATCTTCTATAACAGAAGTACAGGGAAACTAGATGGCATTTATGGCTAATTCTTAAAAAAAATAAATTGTTGGGTTGTGGGCACATAGGCTTTTTTTTTTTTTTTAATTATTATTTTAAGGTCCAGGATATAAGTGCAGGACGTGCAGCTTTGTTACACAGGTAAACATGTGCCATGATGGTTTGCTGCACCTATCAACCCATCACCTAGGTATTAATTTTAAGTTCAGCATGCATTAGCTATTTATCCTGATGCTCTCCCTCCCCCTACCCCCTTTACAGGCCCCAGTGTGTTCTGTTCCCCTCCCTGTGTCCATGTGCTCTCACTGTTCAGCTCCCACTTACAAGTGAGAACATGTGGTGTTTAGTTTTCTGTTCCTGTGTTAGTTTGCTGAGGATAATGGCTTCCAGCTTCACCCATGTCCCTGCAAATGACATGATCTCATTCCTTTTTATGGCTGCATAGTATTCCAAGGAGTATATGTACCACATTTTCTTTATCCAGTCCATCATTGTTGAGCATTTGGGTTGATTCCACGTCTTTGCTATTATGAAGAGTACAACAATGAACATAGGCATGCATGTACCTTTATAATACAATTATTTATATTCCTCTGGGTAATATAGCCAGTAATGGAATTGCTGGGTCAAATGGTTCTAGATCTTTGAGGAATCATCATACTGTCTTCCACAATGGCTGAACTAATTTACAACCACACCAACAATGTAAAAGCCTTCCTATTTCTCCATAGCATAGGCTTTATTTTAATTTTATTTATTCTTTGTTGTATGCTTAAAATATTTTGTAATTTAAAATGTTAACACTAAAAGAGATAGCTTAATTCATATAACTCCATTAAGTTAACATAGTTACTATGATATTTAACAGAGGGTTTTCCTCCCATGGCTTATTCTCCTATGTTTATTTGATGTCAGGGCACACATAGATTGATTCATATTCATAGTTTCCTACTACCCATTCCTGCTTGGATATGTAAATGTTTTCATTATCATATTAAAGAATTTATTCAAAATGAGTTAACTGCTTTTTCCCCTACCTAGACTCACATTTTCAAGCTCTTCTATTTTCTTCGCTAGTTTTACCATTTTACAAATCATAAAATGGTATACTGCTTAGGAGCACAAGCTCTAGAGTCAGACTGATTGGGTTCCAATCTTGAGTTCACTACTCAAAAACTGTAGGACCTTGGGCAAGTTACTTAATCACTCTGTGCCTCAGGATAAATGCTGAATACAAGGAAGGTGCTTAGAGCTAAATCTGGCAAATACTCATGCTCAATAAACATTAGCCATTCTTTTTTTTATCTTAATTGTTTATATCACTACTATTATTACAACTACTTTTTGACTTATCTTTGTCTCTTCCTTTGTTCTCCCTATATCAAGGAAGATATTAAGCCCAATAAATTGTTCTCAGGACAATGTGATCTCTTCCAATTTCTGGTGACCAGTATTGGAGGTGGTGACCAGTAGTGAAGATGCGGACTACTACAGCCTTCCTACAAGTCTTCCTTTTCTTCAATTCTCCCCATTCCAATCTACTGTACACTACTGTCAAGTTAATCTTTACCCCTTTCCATAAGCCCTCCTTTCCTATAGTAGTAGTTCTATGAAGCTCTGCACAAGGAAAAAAAAATACTTCACAGCAGGTTTCCAAATTAATCACTGCTAGAAAAAGTATGATGGTAGAAAGTCTCAAGGCTGAGTTTCAATCCCACAAATTTCAAAGCAAGTTACATTTATTATTACAAGAAGAGCAACAAAATATTACAAATTGCCTCTGACCAGCATTAACAAGGCCTTATAACATTAGTAATCACTCCTAACATAGTTTGCAATTTGATTTAGTACTATAAAAAGAACTAGTCCTTTTTTTTTTTGGCCAGTATAGAAACATGAGTGTCACTTACCTCTCTGGGCCCTGGTTCTCTTTTTATAAAATTAAAATGTTATATAAATGCCATCACTCTTATGCTCCCAGACCCTAGAAGCTACCACTAATTGAGTACAACACTTTTTCCTGATGAGCCCAGAGTAAGCACAGTTATTCAGGATATTAACACCAATGGAGGAACAGGCAGAGGTGAATTTATGTCATGCTTGAACTACATACTCTCTGGAGTTTCTCCTGATTTTAAAGGTCTGTGCTTCTGTCCTAAAACTACAGATCTATAGAAAATTCCTCTAATTTAAAACTTATAATTCACTCGAGAACGAATACTACTAGAAATCTAGAAAGCATTCTGAAATATTCTATAGAAATTATTTTTGTATAGCCTCAAAATAAGTGGTTTTAAATTTTAAAATTATATTTTAAACAAATTTTATTGTGATAGTTCATTATGAATGCATATTTTTGTAACAGTGCATTTTGGAACACTATTAAAATGGGCCCAGAAATTTGATATGGGCACATAAAAATTATGCAGCTGAAATTATGAAATTTTTTTTTAACGTTTACCTTTTTTCTTCTTTTGCTCTCAGCTGTTCTTCCTGTCTCAAAACTTGAACCATTATAGATTCAAAAACTCCACTTGTCAAGCCTGCCAAACTTCGCGGTGTTGACCGACGCCTTGTTGAAGTACATGCAGTTCCCTTCTCATCCTCCAATCCATAATAGCCTCTAGATGTAACTGCTATCGTTGTCTTTTCTCTCAAGTGCCTTGGAGAAGAATAAGCCAATTCACAAGGTCAAATCTTCTGGATAAGCAATAAACCCCATTAGACAGCAACTTAAGAATCCCTTTTGCTAAATACATAAAAGTATTTAAACCTTACTTAGCATTGTTCTAAATTTTTATCTTCCCTACACAATTTCTCATACTCCTTACGTCATAAAATCAGTGATAGTCTCTTCCATATATTAAAAAAAAATCTGAGATTCAAGCATTTAAAATACTGACTAAAGCACTACCTCTTTAATGGAAAACAAAGTTTATTGTTTACAATATATTTCATACTACCTATTATTGGTATGAGAAAATGTACAATAATACAGAAACATTTGGAAAAAGAAAATGTAAAATGATACATAAACACTTTGAAAAAATTATAAACAGCTGGGTGCGGTGGCTCACGCCTGCAATCCCAGCACTTTGGGAGGCCAAGGCAGGCAGATCACCTGAGGTCGGGAGTTCAAGACCAGCCTGACCAACCTGGAGAAACTCTGGCTCTACTAAAAATACAAAATTAGCCGGGCGTGGTGGCACATGCCTGTAATTCCACCTACTGGCAGAAGAATCACCTAAACCAGGAGGTGGAGGTTGCTGCGAGCCGAGATCGTGTCACTGCACTCCAGCCTGGGCAACAAGAGAGAAACTCCGTCTCATTAAAAAAAAAGAAAAAAAAAGAATACAAAAATTTGCTAGGCATGGTGGTGAATGCCTGCAATCCCAATTATTAATATATTAATACTTGGGAGGCTAAGGTAGGAGGACTGATGCTTGGGAGGTTGAGGCTTCAATGAGCTATCGTACTACTCCACTCCAGCCTGGGTGACAGAGATCCTGTCTCAAAAAAAAAAAAAAAAAGAAAGAAAGAAAATTTATATAAATTAAAAGTTGACCCTATAGTTATATTTCCCTGCTTTCCTATAGGCTTTAACATAAAATAGGCTAAAGGTTGATTAAAATGTGAATTTTTTTTGTATTTTTTTGAGAAAGAGACTCTGTCACCCAGGCTGGGGTACAGTGGCATGATCTCAGTTCACTGCAGCCTCAACCTCCCTGGGGTCAGGTGATCCTCCCACCTCAGCCTCCTGAGTAGCTGGGACCACAAGCATGTGCCACCACACCTGACTAACTTTTGTAATTTTGTAGACAGGGTTTCACCATGTTGCCCAGGCTGGTCTTGAACTCCTGGGCTCAAGCGATCAGCCCACCTTGGCCTCCCAAAGTGCTGGGATTACAGGCGTGAGCCACCCCGCCCAGCCAAACATAAATTTTTATGACGTAAAATATAATAATTGAAGTCCTGTCCTCCTTGGACTATGTCCAGAGTGATTTATTATACTAAGTTAGAATAACTTTATAACAACCTTACCCTCAGTACCATCTAGGTCCCATGAACCGTATGAGTGTAGGGTTCTACAAAACTGTAGCACCACTATGTGTTTTCTCCGTTATACGGAGATAACACTATAACTAATTCAGCTTTAATTAGGGCATGAATGTTAAACTGGTTTTCCAAAAATACTGAAGAATTTGGGCTCATCTAGCATACCATTTTAGGCTGTGATCCTTCAGTATACAACGGCATACATCTATATGATAGTTAATTGGGCTGGGAGTAAGGAATTGTGGACCCAGGGAAGATAGCTAACTGGCAACAATAGATACTGAATGGGTGTACTCGAATTTGTTTTAGTATAATGTTTTCAGTAGGTGAATTAATTAGCTATGTAATTTTAACTACTTCTTCAATAATGATGAAATATTAATGGACAATATTGCATTGAAAACTAATGACATCTCAGAGGTCACAGTAGGTATGTAGAGCATTGAGGATAAAATCCAGTAAGTACACAGAACACTGGGGATAAGGAAAATTGAGAAAAATGGCAATAATGGCTAAATTGTTAATATAAAGTCAGAAACCGTATTTTACTCTTTAATTTCAGTTTTATAAGTAGACAAGATGAAGGTATAAACTTTCTAAATCAGTATTTTCTCAGAACGAAGACCAAAGAGAAAGTAATATCCTTTATTACTTATCAGAAATTAAAATTTATAAGCTTTGATATTTATTACTCATAATTAAAAGAAAATCCAACCAACCATGATGCTGTTTCTCTCTTACCAACATGTAAAGATTAAAAAGACTGATATTACTCAGTGTTGGAAAGGATGTAAGGAAGGAAAAATTCTTAAACATCATTAGTAAAAGTGTAAACTGGCAGTCTTTCTAGCAGTCAATTTAGTAATAATCATTAAAGTTTAACATGAACATATCCTTTGACCCATCATGCTTCTTGGAATTTAACCTACAGATGTACTTCTACAACTATGACCAAGAACACTCAGAGTATTGCCTGTTATTTTTTAAAAACACTGGAAACATAAATGTTTTTCAATATGAGACAGATTAAATAATGTAATGAACACTACAATATGGAATAGCATCCATCCATTAAAAGGAATCAGGCATATGTATATTTACTCACTGTTAAAGATGTCCATATTATACTCTACACGTAAAAAAGAAGTTTCTGAACAAAATATATTTTTTAACCCAAAAAGAATTATGTGCACATGTGTTGTGTGTGTATGTGTGTGTATATATATCTCACATGTACAGACACACTACTAGATGCCATATGTGTATTAGTTTTCGTATGATATGTACACATACATCTAGTAGTATATCTCTACATGCATCTAGTAGTGTGTCTACACACGCATGAGTTCAAACTCTCATCTAGACTACTGCAGTTGCTTTGTGACAGGCCTCCTCGCTTCTGCTCTGATATTCCTAGAGTCTATTCATATAGCAACCCAGGTAATCCTTTTAAAAAGCAAATCAGGGCCACATATGGTGGCTCACGCCTGTAATCCCAGCACATTGGGAGGCCAAGGTGGGTTGAACACCTGAGGTCAGGAGTTCCAGACCAGCTTGGCCAATATGGTAAAACCCCATCTCTTCTGAAAATACAAGAAGTAGCTGGGCCTGATGGCATGTGCGCCTGTAGTCTAAGCTACTCAGGAGGCTGAGGCAGGAGAATCACTTGAACCTAGGAGGCAGAGGATGCAGTGGGCCAAGATCGCACCATTGCACTCCAGCCTGGGCGACAGAGAAAGACTCCATCTCAAAAAAAAAAAAAAAAAAGCAAATCAGATGCCATCAAATCAGATGCTATTACCTTGCTTTTGCTTTGTCTCCTCCAAAGTCTTCCAGTCAGAATAATCTGAAGTTCTTATGACTTCCAAGACCTAGTATGATATGGCCTTCGCCTGCCTCTCCAGGCCTAATTATCTGCCACTCTGACCTTAGCTCTTTGTATGTCAGCCACAAAATTCTCCATTTTATTCTCAGTCATACCAACACATCTGCTTCCATGCATCTTTGCACTTGATCTCTCTCCTTTAAGACACTCTTTCTCCAGATACTCATATGGCTATACTCTATCACTTCATTCAAGTCTCTGTCCAATTTCCACAACATCCGAAAGACCTGCCCTAACTACATTATTTAATAAAAGATACCCTATCACTCTCTATTCTTATACTAGTTTCTTTTTCTTCATGTTACTTATCACTACATTGCATTATATAATTACTATTTATTTGGTAATTATCCATCTAACAGAATTAAAGCTCCAGGAGGACAGGAACTTTGTTTTGTTAATGACTGTCATCAGGCCTTCAAATTGTGCCCTATATATCTATATGTACATAGAAAGTATTTGGAAGAACACAAGCCTATTTTCCATTTTAAATTCACACATATAATTAAGGTTTAAAAATTTCAGTCATCTATATTGTCCACAGTAAAATAATCCTGATTAAACATGTTGCTATCTACTTGAGTTCCATTAATCAGTGAATAAAATAATATAAAAAAAAAAACTTACCTTCCAAATAGGATTGTCAAATAATCAATGGCCAAATAAATGCACTAAAATAGCTCCCCCATTGCAAAATTCAAGCTTTTTTTCTGTCTATTAGGGAAATCATTTCATGAAATCATTCTGACAATAGTTTGAAAATAATAATATAGTGCCATCCATAAGCAAACACTAAGAAATAATTATGGTTACTTATTGAATTTTATACTTTCTTTCCTCTCCCCCTCCTTTTTTTTTTATAACACAAAGCATGTAAAGTCTTTTCTGTGTTGATACATTCCAAATTTCAGAATTCAGAGGCTTGATTCTGTTTAAAATTATTACAATAAGTCTTAAAAGAAAGTGAATTGATACTAAGCTTTACTTATAGTTAATATACAAACTGACACCTAGTCCCCTATTAAAAATAGATGTTTGAACACTTTCTTGCATTATGTGATTTTCTTTTGCTATCAAAAACAATATACATGTGTCATCTATAAAAATTCTATCAGCACACTTAAAACTCGGGGTTATCTAATCTGCTTAAAAATATTCTAAATGAAGCCGGGCGCGGAGGCTCACGCCTGTAATCCCAGCACTTTGGGAGGCCAAGGTGGTAGATCAACTGAGGTCAGGAGTTTGAGACCAGCCTGGGCCAACAGGGTGAAATCCCATCTCTACTAATAACAAAACAATTAGCTGGGCGTGGTGGCACACGTCTGTAGTCCCAGATACTTGGGAGATTGAGACAGGAGACTTGCTGGAACCTGCGAGGCAGAGGTTGCAGTGAGCCGAGACCTCGCCACTGCACTCCAGCCTGGGTGACACAGCGAGACTCCGTTTCAAAAAAAAAAAAATCTAAATGAAGAGTTTCAATCACTTAGTTCATCTATCCAGTTAAAAATATTAAAATGCAACTTTAGCCCTAAGGGTCCTGGCAAGAAATAGATAATATGTAAAAAGATGTGATGTTTATTTAACGAAGGGACTATTTACAAATGTGCAGGCAAGGTTGAGAGAAAATAGGAAGGGACAGTGAAGCACTTTGGGGCTAGCCACAGCAGAGAACTATTTTACCACTCTAAGCCCATTAGGGGGAGGTGAGTGAATAGTTACCGGAACCCAGAGAGCAGTGACTGTAGGAGAGGGCCATAATGATGGAGCACAGTTACTGACAACTTGCAATCCAGCAAAAAGGAAGCTGTAGGAATAAATATGTCTGCCCTCTCAGTCCTCCTGTCAGTCCCTCCTATTGGCTGAACCCAATCAGAAGTCAGAGGTCAAGGCATACCAGTATGATCCTTATAAATCAGCCTTCTGGGGCATAGAGCACAGTGCACAAGGGTGGAAAATGCATTTAGAGGGGCAAATGGAGATTAACAGCACAGCACACCTTAGTATTAGTATTAGTCTTCAAGAGCAACTAATTAAATTAAGAAAGACAGAAAATTTTACTGGGGAATTCGACAAAAAATTTTGCATATTTGATAGATAAGCATCATCCGTCTAAGCTTCTGTCTACATTTATGTATCTTTACAAGCTCTGTGCTACAACAGCCATTGAAACCAAGTATCAGAATAAACATAGCTTAAAACAAATCTTTCAAATAGCTGTACAGCCAAGTATAAAACCAAGATTCTCAAAACTAAGGAAGCATCACAATGACCTCACCAAAAACAACTTTTTGTACCATCGATAATGTTAAAATTTTTTAAAAATATGCTTATTTTAGTTTAGCTTATTTTTTTTTTTTTTTTTTTTTTTGAGACAGAGTCTCGCTCTGTGGCCCAGGCTGGAGTGCGGTGGCGCGATCTCAGCTCACTGCAAGCTCTGCCTCTCGGGTTCACGCCATTCTCCTGCCTCAGCCTCCCGAGTAGCTGGGACTACGGGCACCCGCCACCACGCTGACTAATTTTTTGTATTTTTAGTAGAGACGGAGTTTCACCATGTTGGCCAGGATAGTCTCGATCTCCTGACCTCGTGATCCTCCTGCCTCGGCCTCCCAAAGTGCTGGGATTACAGGCGTGAGCCACTGCGCCCAGTCTAGCTTATGTTTTATAACATAAAACATAATAGCAAAGTATCCATATATGATGTATAAATAAATATGCATAATTGAAGGTACATATTGAAAATGTTTGCTGCTTGGGAAGCCAGATCATGAAGGTTTGGAGACCACTGCTCTTATCTGCAGCTATAAACTATCTCATATACAAAATTATTTTCAGAAAAAGAAGCAGCCTTCATACCCACAAAAAAGCATTTATCAAAGACCATTAAACTTACTTTCTACTTGATCTTTACCTTCTACTTTCTCAGTCATTACTCTTATTCCCCCTGAATTTCTTTTTTGTCTTCCTTCAGACCTCCAGTCCCTTGTCTGACTCTCATTTGCTGTAACATAATTCAACTTCTTTTAGCTATTCACATAGATAACCAGTTGAGACCCATCATACATGACTAACCTCTTCTCTTATCTCCCTGGACCAATTATACTTCTGTCTCAGGCATGTAGCCTCTCTCTTACATCTCAGTCAAAAGCCCCTTCAATCCTATACCTCTCCTACTGAGCAGTGTAGGAAAAAATAACCCCCTTGTAGTCTGTTGTCTAACCATAACCTCAGCTGGGCTCAACTGTACCTAATATGACTTCTTTGAAGGTGGTCAACTCCTTCTTTCATTCTCCATAACAGCAACTTCAAATGCTATCATTATTCACTTTATTTTATTATTATTATTATTTTTGTGAGATGGAGTTTCACTCTTACTGCCCAGGCTGGAATGCAATGGTGCCATCTCAGCTCACTGCAACCTCCGCCTCCCTGGTTCAAGTGATTCTCCTGCCTCAGCCTCCCGAGTAGCTGGGATTACAGGCACGCGTCACCATGCCCGGCTAATTTTGTATTTTCAGTAGAGACGGGGTTTCTCCATGTTGGTCAGGCTGGTCTCGAACTCCCAACCTCAGTTGATCCACCTGCCTTGGCCTCTCAAATTGCTGGGATTAGAGGCGTGAGCCACCACGCCGGTCCAAATGCTATCATTATTCAAAAGCTTCATTCCATCACCTTGCAGGTGACTTTGCCCACAACTTATTTCAGAGAAAATGGTAGTTTTTAAGTAAGAGCTCCATTAACTTCCTGCTTCTCAAAAACCAAAATTATCTAAATCCAGGCCCATCCTTACTTTATGTTTCAGTGAAAAATGTGCCTCCAATCCTCTGATGAAAAATGAATCACTACACAGGTCTTCAAAATTTGTATTTCATTAATTATCTTCTGAATCTTCAAACTCTCTTTCTCTACCTGTAGTTGCTTTAGCATATAAACAAGTCCAAGTTTATATTAAAAACACACTATTCCCCGAGTCACATCTAAACTGCTGATCCAATTCATCTTTCATTCACATCTCAATCTATAATGTGGCATCTGCTTGGAGCTACTCCACTGAAATCCCTCTTCCCAGAGATCTCCCAGTTATGACATGTAAAGGATATTTTTCAGTTCTTATTTTAGTCAACCTTTCTGTACCATCTGGTCACTCTTTTGTTAAGAACTTGAATTGGACTTTGCAGAAAGAACAGTTTTAGATAGATAGGAAAGAGTGAAGACAGAATACTAAATAAAGACAAAAATATTCATTCATATTATTCAAATATATTTTTCAAAATATTTACTGAGCAACGGGGATTTAGCAAAGAACACCCTAACAATCTGTATATATGGAATGAAAAGTATAAACTTCAAAGATGACTGACATATTCAGGCTGAAACAATGATAACACCACTGACAAAAATGTGAAAGTCAAAAACAAAAATGGAAAACTGGAAAGGAGATTTGGGTTAGATATATACTCAGTTTTTAACATCTTGAGATAACAATTGCACAACCAACTGGAAAAGTTCTATGGACGAAAATACAAAACTAAAACTAAAGGCGGGGGGTTCAAGATACTGATTCAGGAGTCCTTAGTGAAAGTAAAGCCATTAAACAACAAAAATAAATAAATAAATATATATAAATAAATATATTTATTCCCCTCCAGAGGAATACATATAGGTAGATAAGATCTTACAGTATAGTTTTAGGAATTATCCATAGTTATTTGCACTGCTATTGAGGCAGTGCAATGGCACAATCTCAGCTCACTGCAACCTCTGCCTCTTGGGTTCAAGCAAGCCTCAGTCTTCCAAGTAGCTAAAATTACAAGCATACACCACTATGCCTGGCTAATTTTTGTATGTTTAGCAGAGTCGGGGTTTCCCAGGGTCTCTCACCATATTAGCCAGGCTGGTCTCAAACTCCCGACCTCAGGTGATCTGCCCACCTCGGCCTCTCAAAGTGCTGGGATTATAGGCATGAGCTACCATGCCTGAGCCATGTAACTAATTTTTAAAAAATCATTTTGCTTAGAATATATTTCTTCTGTTTTTCTGAATTTAGGAAAGGCACAAAGGCAAATGCAAAGTTTTTATTTACGAGAAATTGTATTTGAAAAGTGCCTTATCAACCTTGACAAGTTTGATAAGCATTTTTAGTAAGTTAGGGCTGCTCTGCTTAACATATTACTACTGCTACAGCTATTCCTTACCACACAGAACCACTCAGGAGTTCTCAATGCAGGCAGAACAGAAGCTCTCTAGGTCACTAACTCTCATACTGTCTCGATATGCTAATGTTCCCTAGAAGATGCTAAAAATGTAATGAGTCTGCAAAGTAGGCAGGTAAATAATACCTTGGCTTCCTCTTCCTGGCCAACTCTTCTATTTATCTCCTAAGCATTGATGAGGCTTTAAAGTAGCAGATCGTAAATTTAGGACACTTTAAGATTCAGACAATGGCACAAGGAAGAAAGGCAGGAAAGCTAGAGCAAGTCTTAGCGCCTGCCTACCTGAAATAACAGGTCTTAACAAAGAGATACAGGACTTGGCAAGAGCTAAGGACATAATTAAATTAGAAGAATGTGGCATGTGGCTATTACAGTGTCCACAGAAAATAAGCAATGCTATCAACTTTTCATCTTTCACTTCACGAATGAGAAGAATACCTTTCTTATTCCCCACAAACTAGTGATTTCTATTGTTTTCCTGCATATTTCTTATGCGAAGTGAACAAAACATGGGTGATGCAAATGTTGATTCTGCTATACTTATTTAAAAGCCACATATCTAATGGAAAAGTAAATACATGAAAATAACGGGTTTTTTTAGAAGAGGACTCACTATACCAAATATATTAAAATAAATTTTAAAGTCACAATAATAAAGTTTAATATCAGAAGATGAATAGTTAGATCAGCAGCATACCAGAGAAAGTTAGCTCCAAATACACCAGAGACATACTATAAAGAAAAATAGATCCAAATACACCAATAACATATTATAAACATGGTAATTCAAAATAATGAAGAAAGTTGATGTTGTGACAACTGGGTATTTGAGAAAAAAATAAAGCTGGATTTCAACCTCACTTCTTCACCAAAACAAATTTCAGGCAGCTCCATCCATCCATTCATTCATTCCTTCATTCAATATTAACTAAGCACTTACAGGTGGTGGAGTAGGTTTGGCAACAACACAGGCAACATTCCTGTCTGCTCTGAGCTTACATGGATAGTAAAGAAGATACACAAAAAGTAAGCAAACACAATACATAATAAATAAGTTCAAACTGTAAGTTACATACTATACATTTTGTAAAGGACAGTCAAGTACACTTACTTAAGTGGTAACAGTAGAAAGAAACAGGCAAGATTTAAAATATACTTTAGAAGTAGGAAGAATCAATGAAAAATACTAGTTTTTTGGCTAGAGCAACTTGGTGGATGATCAAATCTCTAAGACTAAACTTAGTAAAAATAAACAAAAAAACCAAAAGTTCTGTTTTGAACATGTTAAAGTTTGAGATGGCTATTGGACACTCAACTGGATAAAAGAAACTATTAACAGTAGGACTGGCCTCTTAGCAGTAGGAGACCTGGAGACTGGTGAAAGAGGGAGATTTTCTCTTGTACTGTTCTTTTATTGCCACTAGATATACACATTTTAAATTAATAAACTATTATGAATATAAACACTAATCAATGGATTGCTAAAAAGTCTACATATATTAGTTACAATTCAACTATTTTCTTTAGACTCCCATAATATGTATACACATAATAGTTGTTAATAATCTATATTGCAAATACTGTCAATCCTACCACCACAGGTATCTAAAGGTATCTATTCCTTGAAATCTTTTATGATCCTTTTCTCTCCTGTCTGCTTCTCAGGAGAAAAGACTTCCTTCTCTCAATCCTTACAGCTTTTGTTCATAAGCAACCAAGCATGATGATTAAGTGCTATATAACAAATTCAAACTTTGCATTTAATTTTTTTGTATGTAAATAAATAATACATGTGCATAGATGAGATAAAAAGGGTTTAAATTGTTAATAAAAAATTAAGAGATTTCAGTTATCCTATAATTTATATACTCTTCTCATGAAACTTTTAAAATAAGTCTTGGATATAACTAAGAAACTTTGACTTAAATATAACTATCAATCAAATTCCCTAGCCTGGAATTAATAAGTAGTAGAAATCACTAGCGTACTAGAATTGTATGAAGGATTTAGATAAACTGAAGAACATAAATGGTTCTCATACTTGTCAGTAGTCTGTGGAATACCTTGAAATACTATCATATTCAATAGTTTTTAAATACCTTCTACTAGCAACGTTGTATTTTTTAAGGATTATATTCTTCTAAGTATTAAATTGTTACAAATACAAATTTGTGTCTAAAAAACTAAGCTGTCAAATTAAGCATATTGATATTGTCAGTATGTTTATAATTTATTAATTACATTTGCCATAATTCTTTTTTTGGTTATTGGCAAAGTTACTAAAACCAACTTGGCAGATTTGACTAACTTAAATTGATAAAATTCTGTATTTAACATATTTTTTCCCTGAGAACAGAAGATTGAAATGATTCAAAGAAACAAAACAACTAAGTCTAACAAATTATTTAGAGATGTAAATCTAGCATATTATCTCAATTTGGCAAAATTTCTCTTCTTTCTAGCACTGCTCTAGGATTTCTGCAATATATAAAACTAATTTTTCCTGATACATTTATATATATAATCAAATCTAAAAGAAACAAAGTCAAACGCAATTCTTTTAACTTGGAAGTCAAGAATAAGCAAAGCTGAAAATTAAGGGATGGGAAAAGATCAAATTGAGTCTAGTTTTCTCTTTCTCTAATTCATTTCATCTATGCATCCCTTGTAATTCCCTAGTTTAAAATCCTTCATACAACTCCCTAATACTAGCACAGCATATTAGGCCCTCTGTGATCTGGCTACATAATCTGGCCCTCACAGTCACACCTGTCACTATTTTTCTATATATAATTACACTCTAGCCAAACTAAACTACTGGCCATTCCCTAGCTACATACAGTAGCTCTTTCTGCCTTTGCACTTTTAGATATGCTATTCTTGTTGCCTGGAATAACCTCTACACCAGCTTAGTTCACCCACTCGTATCTTTCCATATCCATCTTTGAATATCCCTATAGTGCCTATCAAATAATAAGCACGGTAAATATATGCTAAAAATAATGAACTGAACTTGTCTTACCACATTAACCACATACTACCTTCTATTATGCTTTTGAACACTGTGTCCATCCCTTAATGGAGGGTATGGTGTCTGTGTTCAATTTTTAACTTATACGGTTTATTCAGAATTGTAAATATTAACTTCCTTTCAGTGAAATACATTTTTAATATAAAAGTAATATGCTTATTGTAGAAAACCTAGGACATACAGAAAAGTTAAAAGAAGAAAATGAAAAATACTTAGGATCTTTCTAGTTAACAATAACTATTAACATTTTCTTGGTTTTCCTGAATCTTTTTTCAAAATGTACCTACTTCATATTCCGACTGTAATGCATGCTTATTTCTTGAATATTCATAGGTCTCAGGTGGAAGACGATATAACAAAGGGTTTGGTGATAGATATTACCACTGGGGCTTATGAGCCTTTCCCAATTAAAAAAATTTTTTTCTGGTAACTTAATATGAATTTTAAGATTCACATTATTATACAAGTTCCTGGAAAATGAAAATGGCTATTATTTGTTCTAGGCAACTCTCATCTTACAGAGATAGCCTAAAGATGATCTAAAAGCTAAAATAAAACTATGAAAGGGATGACATCTTCTCTCCAAGACATGATTTTTCTTCCCTGCTCTAGTGTTCTTTGAGAAATAAAAATAAATACAAGGGCACAAATGCAAGGAGAAACAAACTATAAGGCAAAATACATTAGAATCTATTAGGACATCTTTATTGTCTTAATTCTAAATCATTATCAAATTAATATTTTCAAATGGAAGAACAATCTCTCTAAATAATAGTCTGTAAGTTCAGCATATTTCAAATAATGCCTTTTTACTTATTCCAAAATAAATTCTTTTCAGCTTCATTAACTACCTTTTCTAAATTAAGCATTTCAGCTTTTAATATACATTATACATATTATAATCATAACTCTAATCTTTTTTCTTTTCAGTTTGAAGACATTCAATCCTCACACAAAGCTCTGCCATTGGCTCCCTTGTATTTTTACTAGACTCTGTCCTAAGCAATCTCATTTACTCTATTTATTTATCATCCTTCAGCAAGTTACCCTCTAATTAAACATTTCTAGCCCTTGTCACTATGCTGGGCTCCATATGCACTCTTACAATTCTCAGCTGGATTATCTTCAAATGAATGCCTCCTCTCAGGTCCCCTAAGCATCACCATCAGCTGGGCTCAAATGCTCCTATTCATTTTGGACATCATCTGCTCCTTCACACTCCACATTCAACAGTTTGCCATTTACCACTGATACCTGTTGAATTTACCTCTTTTGTATCCCCATCCACCTTTCTATTCTTACTGTTTATTATCTCTTGATAGAATTAACTCAATAATCTTTTAATGGGTTTTCTTCCCTCATTATCCTTTCACTTCTGCCTTCAAACCTCAACTACTACTAGTAAAATCATCACTTTACTCCCTTAGTTGCAACCTGTGATGGATCTACACTGCCTAGATTCTGAATTCCCTAGCAAGCATTCACGGTACTTTATAATTGGCCCCAGACTATCTTTCTAGACTTAGCTGCCACTACATATCCTCATCATCCTATACTCTAACCACTGGGTATAAGCGGTTCCCCTAAACTACTCTGTACTCTCCTGCCTCCATACTTTAACTTTTAATTATGCCTCCAAACACTTAACTTTTAATTATGTGTTTCTGTTTACCTATCACCTTGAAGGGACAAAGTCATGTTTGTCATTGTATCTACAGGGCTTTACATATTATCTAACACATAACAGTTCAAATAACTGTTCAATGAACTACACATCTTCACCTATCATTATTCTACTCACTCTTCAAAACCTAGCTCAAAAACCATAATCTCTTGAATAAAATATTTTTAATCCCAGCTATCCACTCCCAATAGTTATCCCTCCTCTGCACACTATAATATAGCTCATCACAGTAGTATACATCCTCAAAGTATGCTCCTTGGAACGTGGTCATTCATGAGCTGAACCAAGATTTATCACCTAAAATCCAAAAGTGATTATGTTTTCCCAATTTATAGGGGGGAAAAAACTAAGATACTATATAGAATATCTTCAGTTAAGGGTTCCCTCCCATTATTTATTTTAAACCTTTTAGATGTCCTAGCAAAAAAAATCATATGATATAATTAAAAATATATTTCAGGATGTTGTGCAAATAGTACCATGACTTCTAACTGTTCTGACAATGGAACAAGTTTGAGACTCACAGTTTAAACATACTTAACCTTTTACTATGCCTGTAATACGTGTTCCTTCCTACCACCTCTTAAACCTGTTGGGGCTGGGGACTGCCCCCCAAACCCCAGAACAAAGCAGGTGTTCAATAAATGTCTTGTTAATTGAACTTTTTCATACCTCTGTTACTGCACTTAAAAACATTTTCTGAACCTTCTTGAAATAACACTATTTTTAAAACAATGGCTACTATAATAAATAGAACTACATGGAATATCAAGCTCTAACATTCTATAGGTTCTGAACATGAGGCAAATCCAGATTCTATTACCAAAGATCCCCAATATTTAAAGATTTGTATAAAAAAAAAGAATTACAGAAGCCAGTGGGAGGTAGGATGGGTTAGACTTACTGAGGAGAAATAAACATCTTGTTAAAATTCCCAATTAATTTATAGGTTTTGATCTTAACTGAGCATAAGCAAGCCACTAAGAATTCAAATTTAACTCAGGAAAGGATTAAAATAAAAATTCACTTTTAATTTGATTACTACTTGTACTTGGAAACCACTATTTTTAAATTTTTGAGGCTTCATGAGGATGCTGTACTTTTTTTTTTTTTCCACTCTATCACCCAGGCTGGAGTGCAGCGGCGCCATCTCGGCTCATTGCAACCTCCACCTTCCAAGTTTGAGCAATTCTCGTGCCTCAGCCTTCCAAGCAGCTGGGATTACAGGTGTGTGCCACCACACCTGGCTACTTTTTTTTTTTTTTTTAAAGTAAAAATGGAGTTTCATCATGTTGGCCAAGCTGGTCTCAAACTCCGGGCCTCAAGTGAACCACCCGCCTCAGCCTCCCTAAGTGCCAGGATTACAGGCATCAGCTGCCACACTTGGGCAAGGATGCTGTACTCTTACCCCAATCCAAAAAATATTCTGCCAACTAAAAAGCAATTACAAACCCAAATAATCTTCAGCTATATTTTAAGAAAGTCTTTTTATCCCATACATGTACCATTTTTTAACAGTAACAATATGGAAATCAAGAATAATTTTAACAGAGATATACACTAGCTTATTTTCGCCAAGATATTACCTTAAATGGCAAAACTAAAAATTTAAATTTTAGCTCTATTAGTGTCACTGGTGATGCATCTTTTCTAATGACAACCTTTCAAAACTAGAAAAAACATCTTCAGGCTACATGAAAATATTCTTAAAGTTTTCAAAAATATCATCATTTAAAAATCAGTTTTGGAAGATGTAAAAATTCAAACTAACATTTGACGTTTTCTAAAGTTCTGTTCATAATTTCCTATTAAGTATTTTCTATTCCTTTCCACTTAGATGATCTTCTCCCTGTTTCTAATGTTAATTGTTATTTCTCACAGTTGCCTCAAATGGATGAATGAGATCCCTTCTAAAATATAACTTTCTTGAGAACAGAGATGTTGTCTAACACAGAAAATAGTATATATAGCAATGCACGGTCAAAACTGTATTTTTAATACTAAAAATTTAAAAATCTGTGTTAGGACTTTCTTTTTTTTTTTTTTTTTTTTTTTTGAGACGGAGTCTCGCTGTGTCTCCCAGGCTGGAGTGCAGTGGCGTGATCTCGGCTCACTGCAAGCTCCGCCTCCCGGGTTCACGCCATTCTCCCGCCTCAGCCTCCCAAGTAGCTGAGACTACAGGCGCCTGCCACCACGCCCGGCTAGTTTTTTGTATTTTTAGTAGAGACGGGGTTTCACCATGTTAGCCAGGATAGTCTCGATCTCCTGACCTCGTGATCCACCCGCCTCGGCCTCCCAAAGTGCTGGGATTACAGGCTTGAGCCACCGCGCCCGGCCAGGACTTTCAAAATATGTTATCACCTTTGAAGAAGGCAATAGACACACCAGTAGCTCAATTTGGAATTCATTGTGAGAATTAATGAGCTTTTGGAAACTGAAAGAGCAGACCTGGATTTTAGTCCTGCTTCTCTTGAAAATATATATAAATAATATAAAAATCATAAATATTTATAAATTGTTTATAGATTATATACATGCATTGCTGCTTTAAACATCACAAAAAGCAAACAAAAAAATATTTCAAAAGGATAAAATAATAATAGAACATACTTAGGTTCTAATATTTTCTTCTCTCACCCCAGTGGGTCATCCTGTCTACTTCTGAGGTACACAGACCACTCTGGAAACCACAGTGAAGCACAGAGAATTATTTGTAGTTTCCAGAAATACTATGCTGTTTCATGCCTGTAGTTCAGTATTCTGGAATGCCCCAGTTAAACCTTCCTAAAAAGTTCAGTAGTAATATTGAACTCCTTCAAGAATCAATTCAAATATAAACACCTCTATGATAAGACTAGTCTTTCTCCTTTTCCTTATCTCCTCTCACTTGTCATCCCCACATTCACCCCTTCCGCTTCAGATTTATGTCATTTTCCTTTAAATTCCCCTTGTACTTCGTTCCTATGTCCATTACAGAATTATTTTATTTTTAAGTATTTGTTTTCCTACTCAACTACAAACCACTTAAGGACAGGGAACTTACCTTTTGATCTCAGGGGCATAAATGCCTAATTCTAGCAGATACTTAAATACTTGCACAATTATTCTACCCTAACACCCTCATTATACAGATAAGGAAACTGAGATTCAAGTTGTATGCTGTGTTGCCAGGCATGGTGGCTCATGCCTGTAATCCCAGCACTCTGGGAGGCCAAGGCAGGTGGATCACTGAGGTCATGAGTTCAAGACCGGCCTGGACAACACGGTGAAACCCCTTCTCTACTAAAAATACAAAAATTAGCTGGGTGTGGCGGCACGGGCCTGTAATCCCAGCTACTCAGGAGGCTGAGGCAAGAGAAATCACTTGAACCTGGGAGGCAGAGGTTGCAATGAGCCCAGATCGCACCACTGGTCTCCAGCCTGGGTGACAGAGCAAGACTCTATCTAAAAAAAGAAAAAAAAAAAGTAAATGCTATGTCCAGGGTACTAATGCTATTGGGTTGTTCTCTAATGAGAATGTGGTATCCTCTTTACTTAATGTGCCTCATTTATTGCTCACGAGAAAGCTCAGCAGTATATGGAATGGCTTTAAAGTCTCTTTACACTTTGAAAATAAGTTCTTTTAGCATCTCACAAATATATTCCAGAAGACAACAGAAAATTTAAATAATATCTAAGTGATACATTGGTTTCATTTCTAAAATACCATATACCACTTTGAGATATTTACAAATAAGATATCTGAGTCATTTATGTGCTGAAAATCATACTCCCGTGAACACTCTATAGAATACTGTTTTGAAACATCTATATATCTTAGTTGCATTCCAAACAGCTGTGACCCATGCTTTTCTCAAAGTTGTGCCCACTGGAAGCAGTTAGTAATGACTCAGATTTTAGGCTAGAAGAACTGATGTCCCAGTATCCACAAGTGTGGTCTCGCAAACCTAATGTGTTTGCATACATCAAATACAAAAAGGTGAAGGACTCCAACTTTAATTAACTATTTGAGGTCATGATACTATTTTTTGCTACTAAAATAGCAAGAATTTTCTCTCTATTGGCCTAAGGAATGTCAGAAGTACATTACATTTATAAACTATAAAATGTTATAAGTTTAATTTCTAAATATGGATACTATTAGATCACATGGGAATATAAGTATTCTGAGCATTAACCATTGAGAATGATGATTCTAAGCATTTAGAAATTTACCTTTATTTCTAGGTAAATAAAGTTACTAGTTTCTAGGAAACTTTATTTAAGGAAATAAGAGAAAGGAAAGGAGAGTAAGGAAAAGAAGAAAGAGACTAGTCTATCATAGAGATGTTTATATTTGAATTGATTCTTGAAGGAGTTGAATATTACCACTGAACTTTTTTGGAAGGTTTAACTGGGGCATTCCCGAATGCTGAACTACAGGCACGAAACAGCATAGTATTTCTGGAAACTACAAATAAATAAATAAAGTTCTAGGAAAAATTAGTTTCTTAGTCTGCTCTTTTGTAAGACTAAGAAATGTTTATTACAGGCCGGGTATGGTGGCTAGGGCCTGTAATCCCAGTACTTTGAAAGGAGGCCGAGATGCGCAGATCACCTGAGGTTAGGAGCTCCAGACCAGCCTGGCCAACATGGTGAAACCCCATCTCTACCAAAAATATGAAAATTAGCCGGGTGCGGTGACAGCTGATCCCAGCTACTCTGGAAGCTGAGGCAGGAGCATTGCTTGAACCCAGGAGGCGGAGGTTGCAGCAAGCTGAGATCGTGCCACTGGACTCCAGCCTGGGTGACAGAGCGAGACTCAGAGAAAAGAAAAGAAAAAAATAAATGTTTATTACACACAGAGCTTTTGAAAACACCAGTAATTCAAACCCACATGCCATCTCTTAGCACTTTTATTCAGTCATTCTCTTGCCTCATTCTATTTATTTATTTATTTATTTTTTTTTTTGGAGACGGAGTCTCGCTCTGTCGCCCAGGCTGGAGTGCAGTGGCCGGATCTCAGCTCACTGCAAGCTCCGCCTCCCGGGTCTACGCCATTCTCCTGCCTCAGCCTCCCGAGTAGCTGGGACTACAGGCGCCCGCCACCTCGCCCGGCTAGTTTTTTGTATTTTTTTTTTAGTAGAGACGGGGTTTCACTGTGTTAGCCAGGATGGTCTCAATCTCCTGACCTCGTGATCCGCCCGTCTCGGCCTCCCAAAGTGCTGGGATTACAGGCTTGAGCCACCGCGCCCGGCCTCTTGCCTCATTCTAAATCCCTATTCGCACATCTGATAAATTAGATGAACTCTAAGGTTCTTCCGGATCTAAAATATTGTGACATCAATCAGAAGGATACTTTATAACTTCAAAATAATAACGTGAATAGATTGTTTTTTATGTGAGTCACAGCAACAATGCACTGTGGCGACAAGGGTAACATACTACAGAAATATAAAATTACTAAAGTATTAAAAGTAATTTACAAAGCAAATATGTGAATAATTATTCTATTACTAAATAATCTTACTCTATGAAAGGATTCAAGAAGAGTTTCCTTAAAGAGAGTTCCCTTAATGAAGACAGGCACTATGTTAACTGTTTTCGGTGAAAAAAATCAGTCTGGAAAATAGCATATGGGAAGCCAACGACAAAGGTTACAAAAAAAAAAGTGACAAATCAAGAACCAAAAAATTAACACAATTTCTAGGAGCTATTCTTTAAAAGCACAAGTACAATGCCTAGTTTCAGATAAGAAGTATACACTCATTATTCAACGACTGCTACTACTTACATTACAATGGCTAACACTTATACTGGGCTAACTATGGGACCAGCACTGTGGATTTCACATTTATTAACTCATTCAATCCTCAAAGCAACTCTACGCGAGTACTAATATTATCTCCACTTGATAGATGAGGAAACTGAGGCCAAACAGGTTAAGTGACTTGCTCAACTTAACCTCATTCTGAAAGTGAACAAACTACTATTCCACTTCAACTACCAATTCCAAAAACATTGAATTTTTCCACTCCCGAAAAATTTAAACTTTAGAAATTAACTTGACTGACATCGACTATACAATTACTATAAAACAACACATTCATTTTAGTACCCTCCTCTTAATGTTAAATAATTGGATATATGGGTGGTGGATACCAAGAGCACAGTGTCATCTGACTTGCCTATGATTTCTGGCAGAACAAACATAAACGTGTAAACTTTAGAAAATGTGTGTTGACGCATTCCCTATTATTGCAAAAATTCGGTGTCCTCAGATGAAATGGAGAGAAAAGATCAGTAGTACGCAAGAGTAACCATTAACCATTAACACTCCATAAATCTTCAATGACCGACATGAGTAGTAAATGATAAAATTATTTTTAATGGTTTCAGACACCCTTTTACATAAGCCAAAATTATTTTTCTAGAGATATTTCGTCCTAAACGCTGTTTTAAATGTCATGTTAAACTGTCTAAAAGTTAAGGGTCCAACCTCCATCCCACAAAAACTGTTGCTCTGCCTACACGTGCAATTCTTCCTACAGAGCCCATTCCATCTTACATCTGCAAACTGTACCCAGCTCTTCAGCGAGGCAGACCCGAGTTTCCTTCTCAGTTCTCAGTCTACGCGCACGCCGGGTTCGGCCCACACCCACCACACCCCTCCGGTCCCCGCCCAGCGCCGCTCCTCCTCCCGGGCTTCTCCAGCACCGACTCAGCCCCTATCAGCACCGCCCCCAGGCCCCTGGCCCAGCCCATCCTCGGACACGTGTGAGGGTGTGTTTGTGTCAGTCTGTCAGTCCCACCGGGGATCGGGCTTGCTTACCGAGAAAGAAGCGCTAACTTCTGCTCCAGCATCATCTCCAGCTTCTGGCCCTGTTTGGAGATCCAGTGGTCCACTCCGTGGAGGCGGTAGCACGTCTCCAGCATCAACCTGAAGTCCGCCACGAACTCGGTGATGCCCCCGTACTGGCCGCTGGCGAACTTCTCCTCCATCTTCAGCAGACACATGCCCTGCCCGGGCTGCTGCGGGAAGGCGCGACCGCCCCGACCCCCGCTGCGCGGCCCTTCCGCCACCTCCTCCTCCGCGGTGGCAACGCCCCCCAAGGGCTGCAGAAAGGGGGCGGCGAGGCCCCGGTGCTTCTCCTGCAGGAACTCGCCCAGGATGCGGTAGCCCTGCTGTAGCTCGTAGGTCAGCTCCTGCTCTTTGCAGCCACCGCCTCCGATCACCATCGCCTCCATCTCTTCCTCCTGACCGTCCGCGTCCTCCAGGAAGGAAGCACTCCTTCCGCGGGCCGGCCCTGAGGCCGTGGCCGCCGCTGCCACCTCCTCCTCGTCGTCCTCTCCTTCGGCCGCCGGTGGCGACCGCTCTTCCTCCCCGGCCGGCTCCATCGCTCCCGGCGTCCCGGGCACGCTCATGCCCCGACAGGCCTAGGCTGGGCGGTGTGGAGCGGCCGCTCGAGGTGCTGGGGGACGCGTGAGCGCGAGCCGCTTCCTCACGGCTCGGCCGCGGCGCGTAGCCCCTGCCACATCGGGCCTGGCTCTCCTCAGCCGCCGGCTCGGCTCGGTGCGCGCGGGGGTCTCGAGCTCACCGCCGGCGGGGCGGGGTTACATGGCGCGCGGGGAGGGGGGAGAGAAGAGGAGAGCCTAGGTGCCCTCCTCTCCCCTCCCCCCGGCGGCGGCGCGCGCACGGCCCTCGCCGGCCTCACCCCTCCGCACCCCGCCCGCCTGCTCTTCACCGGCCAGGCCCCGCCGGGTCGCCGCAGCCTCGGCGCCCCACCCCCTCCCGGGCCAGCGGGGGGCTGGGAGGGGGCGAGGAGGAAGGGGGTTCTCCTCTCCCCTCCCCGGAGGGGGCCGCAGCGGCGGCTCCGGCTCCTCCTCTCCCTCACACCCCCTCCCGCCCCTCTCTACCTGCGGGGGACACGGGCAGGAGGAGGCGGCGCGCGGACTGGGCCCGGCGACAACTGTCAGTTAGAAGCCCCGCTGGGCGGTGGTGGGGGGAGAAAGGGGAGGGGCAGGGAGAGAAGGGGGAGGGCACTCAGCCCCCCGACTGGGAAGAGCTGTGGAGAGAAGCAAAGAAAGAGGCCCCGTCGCCATCCCCAGTGCGCATGCGTAGTAGAACAATTTCTTCCCCCTCCCGCCAGCATCGCGCCCCGCCCCGCTACGCAAAAGGAAGAGCTTCGGCTCAGCTACAGGCCCAGAAGCCTGCTAGGGTTGCGCGGACCAATGATGTAATCAATCGTAGGCGAAGCTAAGAGGCTGATGGAAGGGGAAGCAAGGCGCCTGCGTAGCTTTAGTCATCGCCTCCTGGGAAGGTGGCCAAAAGGGTGTTTGTTTAAAGCAAGTGCTGCAAGAGGAAATTTCTTTTGCAAGGCGCTTGTTAGCCCCCCAAACTAAAATTAAAGTTGCTAGATAACCTTTGTTAATGGCAAATGAATAGTGAGAAAGCGCAAAATGTAAATCTACTATAAAATTTACATTCTATTCCCACTCTTTCTCCCTTGTGACTGCGAGTCTTTTATATATAACCAGAATTTTGAGAAGTTTAGAAAGTTTAAGGACTCGACCATACGTTCACATGCAGAAGAAAAGGAGGTGATTTTTAGAACCCCAGCTCTTAACATCAATTCATATTTTGGAACTAATTCCATGTTTTCAGTTAAAAATTTCCACCTTCCCGATTCCTGAGATCTGTTAAGAATAAAGAAAGAGAATGGAACATCATTTAAACAAATTCTTGGGACTGAAAACAGTCAAAATAGTTCATGTCTGAGCTGTACAGCATTAAACAGTTGTTTGCATGGGCTGACAAGCTCACTACATTTTACAATTACTGTGTAAATAATGACTAAAAAGTGGACTCATCATTCACATTGGTTTACATGTTACTTAAAATTAGTTGAGAGGTAGGAATTTATGGTTCCGCAAAGCAAATATTACTATTTTCTCATATTCTATTTGAAAGATGCACATTATTTTTTCTAGGTACACAGAACCCTCGTTTGAAACCTGAATTACCTAAACACAAAAACAAAATTACAGAAATCATGCATTTTAAAAGTAAAATGTGTATAACTAAATGATTAGGATACTCTGACTCTTACAATTGTTTACTTCTCATTAATGTGAACTTTTAAAGCAGTGATAAAAAGATAAAAATTTGTCTTACCTCAAAGCTGTTTTTTGTCCAGTAAGTTAAGTATCACTCTTAGGTAAAATAGTGAAGCGGGAACACTCTTTTAGTTAGGGTATTGACACTGTCCTCCACACAGACCTTTTATCTAGTATTCGAGGTCTCCTCTCATCAGACATTTGTAATATATAATGCATTTACAGGGTTCTCTTCCCTCAGAGTCCACAAAAGAACTTCAGCTCACAGAAAAAAAATGCAGGGATCAATCTTACTTCAGCACCTGGCAACCAAAAAGTGTGTCTGACTATACATTCCTCCTTTCTTTTGACAAAGCCCAGGAATCTGAAGCCCAACGTACCCAAGCAAACATCCTCTACTCCTCTTTAGTCATCAGCCCTATTTCATGACTCTTGGACAATATTAGCTTATATTTATTGAACCCTGTGCCACTAAACACTTTATATTCATTATCTCCTTTACTTCTCACAACAATCCTATCAGCTAGGTATTAGGCTTATTTTTCAGATGAGGAAACTGCCTCTTAGTTTAAGAAAGTTGTTAACCAAAATTAAAATCTAGGTCTGTCATACTTCAAAAACTCCAGGTGCCTAATTCCAAGTCATCTGGCAGAATTTCTAATTCCTCATACATAAAAGTATAGGGAATTGCTAGAAATGTTGATAAAGGGTTTCTTAATTAAGATTATATAAAAGAGAAAAGTGTGGGTGAATAGAAGGAAACTCAACTCTAGGTTACTAAGAGGTCAAGATGATAGCAACTTAACTATAAATGAAAGTAGGATCGGGTCTTTAGTCTTAAAAAAGAAACTTTGTTACACAAGAAATATGGGCCAGGCGCGGTGGCTCACACCTGTAATCCCAGCACTTTGGGAGACTGAGGCAGGCAGATCACCTGGGGTCAGGAGTTCGAGACCAGCCTGGCTAACATGGTGAAACCCCATTTCTACTAAGAGTACAAAAAATTAGCTGGGAGTGAAGGTGCGCACCTGTAATCCCCGCTACTCAAGAGGCTGAGGCAGGAGAATCGTTTGAACCTGGGAAGTGGAGGTTGCAGTGAGCTGAGATTGCGCCATTGCACTCCAGCTTGAGCAACAAGAGCGAAATTCCATCTCAAAACAAACAAACAAAACAAGAAATATGTTGGTTGTAGGTATGTACATAAATTAGAAAATATAGGTAACTGAGAAGAAAATTTGCCACTTAATCCTACCACCTAGAGAAAACCTCTATTAGTACTTTGAGGTGGGATTTTTCTATTCATTCATCTATACTTTATTTATCTTAAATATACTAAAAATTGTGATCATATTATACATAATGTCCTTAATTTTCCTTTTAGCCTAAATAGCCTGCCAATATGAATGAATAGGGAATGGATTGGGAAAATTCTGAAGTAAAAGGAGTTCCAAACTATAAAAGAACACAATAGAAGTACAAACAACAACAGCAATAACAGCTACAATTTATTGAGCACTTACTAGATCTTAAGTATTTGCTAAATACATACACAGTACTCATAATAGCCCCAGGAAATTATAGATTTATTTAAGTTTTGGATCAACGATTAATGATTAGCTGAGTAGAAAGCTATTTTCTACCCTACCATAAGCTTGACATTAAAGACCGACATTCCAGTTAATATCATTAACCTCGGATTTTTGGAACTGTTTTCTCATAATAATGCACATCTACTGCTAAATGACTACTCTCAAAGTTGCTTTCTTTTTCATATTCAAAGAAAATTAAATTTGCTTTCCTCTCACTTTTACAATAGAATACTCTTCAGTGCTACTCTAGAATCTATTAGGAAATTCTTTGAAATAGAAATCAATTTAAGCCCTATAACTACAGATTTTTCTCTTGTTGAGCTGCTTTGCAGGGGGAAAATGTCATACATATACAAAATAATACTCTGCTGAAACACACAACACTGACTCCCAAGAATATTGCTTACTTACTCTTTGTCAAACACTGTTACATGCTACCAATATTAGATGTATCAGGACTCCCTTGTCAGTAACTATGGTTCTTAGAGTCCTGGATAACTTAAAAGAATAGAGACCTGTCTGGCTAAAGAAACTTAAAAGTTCTCTAACTCTTAACCAGACACGCTGGGAACTACAATATGGGTATGTCCCACCCAGTTCCCAGGAGTATATTATGAAAAAGTTCATATACATCCTATATCCACTGCAATATCTCAAAATTCTCCTAGTACCAGCATCCTCCCATCACCACAAATATCAAGAATATTAATCAAAGAGGGACAAGCCTGCCACTATATCCTTCATTCACAATTCCAAAGATGTTTGTCCTGGAAATTCTATCTTATTTTTGTGAGCTCTTAGCATATTGTGATAGCATGACATCTTCACATCAAGTATACTGCTTGGCTAGCATCAATAATAGTTCAATCAAATAGCAACAATTTATATACTTTACATTACTAGGGGAAAGGTGACAAACTTTGTAAGACAGTTTGAAGCACAAGTTATCACCAAGGTCTGTGTTTGGAAGATAAAACATGCAAGATAAACAGAGGACTAACACTGACTAATTCTGGAGAAACATGGGGAAGAACTATAAACTGCTTAGCAGGGAGAAAACAGTTCTCTGATTTATAATAAAATCTATTCACAACACTTATTTGTAGTTACTTTTATGGTAGATAATATTCAAGTTATATTAAAGTGCTTCAAGCAAAATTTAGCAACTCCTGTAAGGCTTCCTGCTGTTCATCGTCAAGTTGCGATACACATTCCAACCATAAATCTTCAGAAGTCTGTACCTGACGCACGACATTAGCTAGACGTTTGGCACAAGGATCTTCATAGTTAATAGTCTCATTAATTTTTCCTTCTGCAATTATACTGATTATTTTGGGAAGATTGGAATTATTTGGACCAATTACAACTGGGTGGTTACTTTCAATTAGGTCACAGAGAAAACTCAAAGTCTGAATAGCTTCCTCTTTATCTTCATGCAGTGGAAGCCATGATAACCAGTGTGGAAGAACTTCATCTACATTTACACAGTTAGGCTTAAACTTCAAAATCTTCCCTATTGCTGAGATACAGTTCTCTGTAGCAATGACATTTTTTTTGGTTTTGGAATTTGCACACTTAATAACTTTTACCAGCAGTGGAACAGCTTCTGAACATAAAGAACGATAATCATCTCCACCAAACTGTGCCATGACACCCAGGCCATAAGCAGCAGCTTGCCTGACTTCAGGGTTGTTATCTCGCATATTTAGTAGCATTGGCCACCGAAAATATTCTACATATTTAAATGAAGTTGGACTGCAGTGCTCTATGATGTCATCAAATATGCACAATCCCCACTGTCTGTCTGGCCATGGCCTACTTGAACAAATTAGATTTACAATTAATGGAAGTAGTTGTTCAAACCATGGTAAAATCTTTTCCTTATAAGTACTAAATAATGAGTGCAAAATATCTGATACTTTTGTCAGAATATAAACATCACATTCATCCTCATCTTGCAGAGACATCTCAACCTGTTGATCATAGTTTTCTTCCTGTCTTTTAACCTGTCTCAATTCTTGGTTTTTAAAGTGCCCTTCAAGTTTTGCTTTCAGTATTCCTCCCAGTTCTTCCAAGTGTTCATCATTAAGGCAACCATCTCCCATAACTTCAATGGACTTTGCAAAAGAATTCATTATTTCCGAGAGCACATCTGTATCCGGTTCAGTACCAATAGCCTTGATTAAGGGGTCACATATGAATTGCCACATCTGTGCAAGATACTCTGGGCCACGAATTCTTGCACATTCCAGGAGAAAAGGCATGGACTCCGCTGCTGCCACTCGAACATTGTCATGGAAATAAAATTTCAGTAAAGGAACCATCAGCTTCACAACTTGTTCTGTATATTCCACAAACCCTTCCCTTAACTCCTTAGCATAGTAAACCAACATTTGGCAAGCAGTTGCTTTTGCTTCAAGTCCTGAAGTTTTAATTCCAAAACTCTGCTGGTCTCCAAGATTTACAAATTGCCAGCCATCATCATCACTCATATTCTCCACATCCTGTGTGTCTAAGAGAGCAACATCAGGTTTAGCTGAAGCAGTCTTAATAAGAGGCTCGATAACTAGTGGAAGGTACTGTTGAAAATCTTTTCCAAGAATTTTACACATTCTAGCCCATGCTGAAACCATGTAAGAGGTCTGAGGGTCATCATCTTCCATATTATTTAAGTCTGATTGTGTCTTCAACAACAGCTGCATCACATTTGATGCATCTTGCATAAATTTTTCCTTCCCAACGGCAAGACCAATATGGCTAATGCACTCAATAGTTTTTCCTCTCAGAAGCTTAAGTTCCTTCTGAACAGCAAGCTCAACGATGTGCTTTAGTGAGGGCATGAATATATCATAATATGGGACAAATATTTCTTCTATTGTATCTGCAACTGATGCAATGGTTGTCACAAGTTGTTCCAAAGCCAATTTAGTTCCATTCCGAATCAACTCTTGAAGTTTAATCACCAAGATGGAATGTAGATTTTTCACCATACTATCCAAATATAGAACTAGCAATGATTTGGGGCAGTCTTCAATAAAAATAATAAGAGCAGAAGCTGCATGTGATTGCACACGCTGATTACCTTGATTTTCCATGGTACGTAACAGAGCTGCAATCACTGTTTCATGAAATTTCTTTTGGAAATTAGGTGCAAAATCTGTAGCCATCTGTCCAAGTGTAGTACAGGCTGCAGCCCTCACCCTTGGATGAGGATCCTGAAGAAAAAGCAAAACGGAGTTAACTGTTTCATCTAGAATTGATTCCATTTGTTGATGGCATCCTTCTCCAATGGCAGATAAGGCCATTAATCCAGCATGTCGATACTTCCAGTCAGGGCTCTGAAGCATCTGCATGATATGCTCCTTGGTCATTGGTAAAACAACTTTTCCACCAAGCCCACAAGCCAGTCTGTCTAGTGCACTCTCCGCAGCAACTGCATTGCTGTCAAAATCATCTTCTTCCATTTCATCAGCATTTACCCAGTCCTCATCATCTTGTAGATCAACCATCATTGCTAATATATGAGGAACTGCCTGTGCAATAATATTTGTATGTTTTTTCAACATCGGAGTGGCAGTTTCAGACAAGGTCACTATAACTTCGAGGGCCAGCTGGCGCTGCAGATTACTAAGCCTAGAGTCTCCACATAACTTCAAACTCAACTGTAGAGTATCTTCTAAATAAGGACCCAAGTACTTAGGTACGGTATCTGCAATCTCGACAAGGGATTCTAGCACTGAATCATCATCCTGGTAGCATGAGTCATTCACAGCCTGTAAGATTCCAGGAAGCAAGTCTGCAAAGTCTTTGAAAAGAGCAATATTATTCTCATTAGCAAGTACAAATGCAGCTGCAGCTCTAGCGGATAATGTCCTGATTGCTGGATGTTCTTGATCTTGAATACATTGGTCCAACAACCGTTTGATGATATCCAAATCATGCCGCTCTTGGGTCCCAAAAATCCCAGGAAAGTGCCAGAAAACGTGAAGTGCAACTTCCCAGAGAACCACATTTTTAGAGTAGATTGAATCAATAAGAAACTTCAGACCTTCCGGCCAGTGGTTAGTACCATCCTCATCTATCAAATTCCTGGCCAGCACTGCAAAAATATCACAAAGTTTTTTCCTCATGCTAGCATGTGTTTCTAACTTAACAGCAAGAATCAGTTCAATCTTGACATCCCTCTGAACATCAGCAGGCAGATTTGGATAAACCTCCTCAAACCCAGAGGACAAAAGCCGTCGTAGCAGTGCGGCAGCCATTTGTCTCACCTCATAACCTGCTCTTCTATTTCTGACGGCATCTAAGAGGAAGGTAGTCTTACACAGACCTGGGATATTTTCATAGATTTCCTCTGCTTGCCTCCGCACCATACAGCTTGGATTGATCAGGTTCTTCAGAAGCTGGTAAAACTCTTGCTTTTCTGACACAGTCGCCGGCACCCCTGCAGACGCGGTCGCCGCCATTGCGCTCTGTCAAAGCTACCGCGACCGGGAAGGAGGGAGGGGGTCTGCGGCTCGAAGCAGTGACGTAGGCGAGGCGCCGGCGGGGATGGGCGGGGTGCTTCTCCCTCCTCTGCCCAGAAGCTTTCGCTGCGCTCTGGCAGGCGGCGAGCTAGGTTTTGGAGAGAGGTGAGAGCTGTGTGGAGGCCAATGGCATCCTCCATTTGTTTTTCAATAAGATAAACGTGCACTTGCAGAGGAGAGAAGAAAAGCATTGATTAGAATGGGATTATGACTGATTTTTTTTTTTTTTTTTTGATACAAGGTCTCGCTCTGTCACCTAGGCTGGAGTGCAGCGGCGCGATCCCTGCTCACTATAGCCTCAACCTCCTGGGCTCAAGGGATCCTCCCCGCTTCAGTTCCCCCAGTAGCTGGGACCACAGACGCGAGCCACCACGCCCGGCTAATTGTTGTGTTTTTTACAGAGACAGGGTTTTGCCATGTTGCCCAGGCTGGTCTCGAACTTCTGGGCTCAGGTGATTCGCCCGCCTCGGCCTCCTAAAGTACTGGGAACACAGGTGTGAGCCACTGCTTCCGGTCAGATTATGAGTGATTTTTTTCTTTTTTATTTCTAAACTTATTGTTACTTTGATAATTTTAAAACAATAAATCTATCTTGAAAACATGCCAAGTAAAAGAAGCCAGTCATGACCACATATTTTATGATTCTATTCATATGAAAGGTACCAAACAGGCAAATCTGTATAACAGAAATTAGTGGTTGCCAGAGGCTGCGGGGAGGAGGATGGAGAATGACTACTATCAAATAGGCTGTTTCTGAGTGAAGAAATGTTCTAAAATTAATTGTGATGGTTGCACAATTCTGTGATTATACTAAAAACCATTGAGTTGTACAATTTAAATTGGTGAATTGTATGGCATGTAATACTACAATAAAGCTGTTTATAAAATAATAAGTGTGATAATAAAAAAAATTACTTCCCCACTACCACATCTAATGCAGTAGAGTGGTAGCTCAAAATCTGGTGTGTGTCAGAATCACCTGACCTGCAGGTTATAATAAAGAATGGGAAAGACAACTGAGTAAATGGTATGGTAGAAAGTGATCTGAACTAATAATCAGAAGACAGACTTGCATCCTGACCTTGTTGCTAAATTAATTTTGTATCCTAGGACAAGTTACTCAAGATTTTCCTTGCATCTTGTCTAAACTGAAATATGAAGGGATACAATTACTAGAATCCTAACTACCCATTAGTGGGAAGCTGCTGAGGTTATTCCAAGAAACAAATGTTGATGAAACTAAATTTGTTTCTTTTTTTTTCTTTTTTTTGAGATGGAGTCTTGCTCTGTTGCCAGGCTGGAGTGCAGTGGTGCAATCTCGAGTCACTGCAACCTTCACCTCTTGGGTTCAAGCAATTCTCCTGCTTCAGCCTCCTGAGTAGCTGGGACTATGGGTGCATGCCACCACGTCCAGCTAATTTTTGTATTTTAGTAGAGATGGGGTTTCACTATGTTTGGCCAGGATGGTCTCGATCTCTTGACCTCATGATCCACCCACATCGGCCTCCCACAGTGCTGGAATTACAGGTGTGAGTCACCGTGTCTGACTAATTTGTTTGTTTAATTCAGGCAGGTGTGTCAATCAAAAACAAATTTTATTCCTATAACAATGATTAGGTCTTACTTTTGTATTAGCACTTCACCACACTCATTTTGACCCTTATACAGAATTGAGAGATTGCTAGGATAGGTATAATACTAAATTTAGGTGAGAAGTGGAAACTAAGGGAAGTTACAGGATTTGCTTAGGATGACACACCTGAGTCTCAATTCTACCTCTTCTCTAAGTGACACCGATGCTCTTTTCACCATATTGCTTCCCCATTAACTACTCTTGGTTTTGCAGCATGATCAGAGGCTTCACTTACTTCAAAGTCTGTTTTAAACTTTTCCAAGCAGTCTTAATTTTATTTTTGTAAAATGCTGCCGCATATACCCACAAAAATTAGAAAATCATAGTTTTATATTAACCAGATGATAGACTAAGTAGTCTCATAAATTACATTGTAGGCCGGGCATGGTGGCTCACACTTGTAATCCTAGCACTTTGGGAGGTCGAGGCAGGCAGATCACGAGGTCAAGAGATCGAGACCATTCTGGCCAACATGGTAAAGTCCCATCTCTACCAAAAGTACAAAAATTAGCTGGGCGTGGTGGTGTGTGCATGTAGTCCCAGCCAGGAGGCTGAAGCAGGAGAATCGCTTGAACCTGGGTGGCGGAGGTTGCAGTGAGCCAAGATTGCATCACTGCACTCCAGCCTGGCCACACAGCAAGACTCCATCTCAAAAACAAAAACAAAAACAAAAACAACAAAATTACATTGTAATATGAAACAGAGCTATTCTCTAAAATAACATTTCTCATTCTGTAGACTGAAAACCAACTGCATTAGAATTGCTTGGGATACTTATTTTAAAATATAGAGGTTAGGGCCCAAGCTCCTATTAACCCAGAATTTTGGGGGGACTGAGGCCTAAGAATGTACAATTTCAACCAGCACATTGGGTTTTTATATAAATACCAACATTTCAGAGTCACTGATGAGATCAGTTCTGGCTCTAAGATTGTGACTACAGTTGTGCATTCATTGGTTTTCTTTCTTTCTTTTTTTTTTTTTTTAGATGGAGTCTCGCTCTGTCACCTAGGCTGGAGGGCAGTGGCGCGATCTCAGCTCATTGCAACTCTGCCTCCGGGTTCAAGAAATTCTCCTGCCTCAGCCTCCCAAGTAGCTGAGATTACAGGCATGCACCACAACGCCCAGCTAATTTATATATTTTTAGTAGATACAGGGTTTCACCCTGTTGGCCAGGATGGTCTCAAACTCCTGACCTCAAATGATCCACCTGCTTCAGCCTCCTAAAGTGCTAGGATTACAGGCATGAGCCATCACACCTGGCCCATTCATCGGTTTTCTTACTGTTCCTTCATTGGTTTTCTTATTGTTCCTTCAAAAAGTCAAACTGGAGGGCCTTTGCATTTGCCATTTCAGGAAATGATAATAAGTGTGTGAAAAAAAGTTTTTTTCTTAACACTACACCATTAGCATATGAAAGACATTGAAAAAAACCACAGTGATACACCACCACAGACCTACCACAATGCTTTAAGTTTAAAAGTTGGACAAAGCTGAGGGTTGCTGAGGATATGGAACAACAGGAAACTCAGTTATATTTTTGTTGAGAGTATAGGTAAATTGGTACAACATCTTTGAAAAAAATGTTTGGGACTGGCACGGTGCCTCACGCCTGTAATTCCAGCACTCTGGGAGGCTAAGTTGAGTGGATCACCTGAGGTCAAGAGTTCAAGACCAGCCTGGCCAACATGGTGAAACCTCGTCTCTACTAAAAATACAAAAAAAATTAGCTGGACGTTGTGATGCGCAACACTCCCAGCTACGCGGGGAGGCTGAGGCAGGAAAATTGCTTGAACCCAGGAGGTGGAGGTTGCAGTGAGCCAAGATTGCACCACTGCACTCCAGCCTGGGCGACAGAGGGATACTCCGTCTCAAAAAAAAAAGAAAAGAAAAAAAATGTTTGAAAAATTCTGGATTAAGATTATGCAATTATTCGGCTGGGCACAGTGGCTCACACCTGTAATCCCAGCACTTCGGGAGGCCGAGGCAGGCAGATCACGAGGTCAGGAGATTGAGACCATCCTGGCCAACATGGTGAAACCCCGTCTCTACTAAAAATACAAAAATTAGCTGGGTGTGGTGGTGCGTGCCTATAGTCCCAGCTACTTGGGAGGCTGAGGCAAGAGAATTGCTTGAACCCGGGAGGCAGAGGATGCAGTGAGCCGAGATCACGCCACTGCACTCCAGCTTGGTGATGGGGAGAGACTCCGTCTCAAAAGAAAGTAAAAAAAAGATTATGCAATTATTCAATTATTCTCTCAGCAAGCATTCATTGAGGGTATACTCAAGCATGGTGCTGAGTGCTGGCATTAAAGATTAAATTTGTGAAGATATGTGAATCTCATAGTAAACAGAGATAGCAAATGTGACATAGTGTAGTGATCACTGTAGTAATGATAAGCCTGCCATGGAGCCATATGGGGTTATCGAGGCAGCTGATTTACTCTGGGTATGGGGTTAATCAATTAAGGCTTCCCAGAGGAGGTATCAGAGTTGATTTTGAAGGATGAGTCCTCATTAACCGTTTGAAAAGACAGAAAGTTGTTTTAAGTAAAGGGTACAGCTTTTTCAGACACAGAGAGGCTTTCAGGCGTACTGTGATGAGAGTCCTGCCAGTGTCTCAGTAATGCTGGAGCAGTGAGCATGGGATTTGAGGGGGTCTGGGGATAACACAGGAAGCTGGAAGGAGGAAGACAGAAAGTTAAATAAAGGCCAGATCATGAAGGGTATCATATTCCATATGAAGAAACTGGAATTTTTTCCAAGGACAAGGAGCTGATTTTAATCAAAGGCTATGAAATGATCTAGTTTTAGAAATATAACTTTCACAGGAGTGTAAAAATAAAAACTCGAGTGTGAAGACTGGAGGCATTTATGAGGCCAATAACCTAGTTCAGATACGCTGGAAGTTTAAACCATAGCAGTGGTGGAGGGAAAGAAAAGAGGGCATGGATTGAAAAGGTTTTAAGGAGTAGAACTGAGAGCACTCAATGGACCAGGAGAAGCCTAGGAGATCTCCCCAAGTTCTGGCCTGGGTATCTGGTTGGAGATGCTGCTGTTTACCTATTTATGTACCTATGTATAAAGAAAGAACAATGTTAATGCAGATCAAAAGACTAGTAACTCTTCTGGAGGGAAAAGAGACTTTGGTGAGTCCCAGGGTCTATATTTTGTTCTCTAGTTGCTCTCAAGTGCTATAGTGATGGTCATCATCTCAGCAGTAGGAGCTAAACCGCATGCACTTTAGGAAAATTACTTATGATCTTGTACTTTAGAGAAACATAAACTGATTCAAAATCTTAAGTTGCTTCATTTTTAGATTATGTTACTGTTTTTGCATTGTTATTTTTCCCCTCCTAAGGAACACATATAATACCCAATATTCAAGACTGGACTTGCAGATTTGGTTAGAGTCAAACAACTGTATTACAGTTTGTAATTAAAATTGGCTTTGTTTGCACTGGTGAGAGACCATCTCAAGAATGTTCCCACAAAGTGGCTCAATACCAGACAATTCAGGTGTTTATTAGCAGCTTACCAGGTGGACAAAGTTCATCATAAGTTGCAAATATCTTCCAGGATCTGAGAGATTTAGAGTCAAATGAGAGGGATTGTATTAAATTGGACATAGTTGACATTTTTTAAAAGAATAATTCAGAACCAAAAAACAAAACCAGAAAACAAAAAATACCATGAAAGCTCCCACTGACCAAAGATGGGACCATCTGAATATAAAAAAGAATAATGCCTGCAATGGATTAAAAAACATCAAATATATAAACAAAAGTGATGAGTATCTAATACGAAAAAAGGTCGCTAACTCTGATCGTCTCTGGAGATTGCTAGGTCACTGACTTTTTTTTTTTTTTAAGAGATGGGGGTCTCACTTGTCACCCAGGTTGGAGTGCAGTGACATGGTTCACTGCAGCCTTGACTTCCTGGGCTCAAGGGATCCTACTGCCTCAGCCTCCCCAGTAGCTGGAACTACAGACACATGCCACTATACCCAGCTAATTTGTTTTAAAATTTTTTTTAATTTTTAGTAGAGATGAGGTCTCACTATATTGATCACGCTGTCTTGAACTCCTGGGCTCAAGCCATTCTCCCACCTCAACCTCCCAAGGTGCTAGGATTACAGGTATGGGCCACTGTACCCGACCCAACTCTGAAATTTGATAAAGAGAAATAATCAAGATTTTTCTGCCTTTCCTGTACAAACTGTATTTCAAAATACCAAATAGTTGATGAGGAAATGTTCTTCTTTGTAGAATTCCAGCTAATAAATGCATAAAGGATATTAAAATCAGAAAATTGCTGTGTTGTGGCCACTAATGAAATAATAAATTATCTAGGTAACAGTAACCAATGGATGTTAAAACCATTAGATGAAACACTGAGAATTTAATAATAGAAGAATTAGGCTAAAGTCACCTAAAATCACTGATTAATCTTTATATGACTAAAGGTAGGATTAAACCAGAGATGTCATTTACCTGTTGTCTTTTAGCTCCACTTCCATACTTTCTATAATTTATTCTCTGATGCTGAGGTTAGGCCCTGGAAACAAAATTTCTCCTTTCATGGCTGGGTCACTGTTAGGTTCCACCAACAGAAGTCACTAGTGATTGAAGGATAAAAAGGGGACAGAAAAGGGATTAATCCTTCCTGTTTTTCCTGTTCTTGACTGAATTGCTCCAACAGTGGCCCTTCCTCCTGGTGGCAGCAGTTTCTTGCTTCTTGCAGGACTCTTAGAAACAAAAAACAGAAAACTCAGTCACATCCCATGTCTGAGAGGTACCAGCAGTAGCCTGGGGTCAAGCCCTCCTCAATGGTTTTACCCACAGCTCTGGCAAGCCCCTCTACGGAGTTCAAAAGTGCCAGTTCCACTTTGTTCCCTCAGCTTTAGGGGTGGTAACAGGTGCTGCAAGTTGTCATCTTTCAGTTACATTTTGCATCACTGCTCTTTGATCGTTGAGCTCTCTCACACCTGTGTAACCAATCCCCTAAATTAAATCTCCTCTAGAAGTACATAATGTGGTTTCTGTTTTCCTGATTGGACCTTGACTCATATGTTATTGAATAATGCAATAGGCAGTACACAGAACCACCTAAAAAGAATTTTTGTTTTATTCAGGTTTGTTGAGGTATAACTTATATGCAAGAAAATTCACCAATTGCAAGTGTATAATTACTAACATGGATTTTGACTGTGAAGTTATCATTACCATAATCATATATAGACCATTTTCATGACCTCAGAAAGTTCCTTTGGGTCCCTTTCCTGCCCCTGGCCCCAGGCAACCACTGATCTGATTTCTGTTGCTATAGCTTTGTTTTTTCTAGGATTTCATATAAATAGAATTATTCAGCATGTGGTTTTTTGTATCTGGGTGCTTTCATTTAGCACAATGCACTGAAATTCATCCCAATTAGTGCATATTTGTTCCTTTATATTCATATATCATATGAATAGTGTTATTTCATCATATGAATATACTACAATTTGTTTATGTATTCATCAATCAATAGATGTTTGGGTTGTTCCCAGTTTTAAGATATGAATAAAGCTCCTATGAATGTGTGAGTACAAGTTGTTGTGTGAAAATATGTTTGCATTTCTCTTGATAAATACCTAGGAGTGGAATGCCTTGGTCATATGTTAAAGGTAGTTTTATAAGAAACTGCCAAATTCTTCCCAAAGTGGTTGCACCATTTTTCATTCCTAACAGCAGTTTATGGGAGTGCCAGTTGCTCCACATTCTTGACAATACTTAGTATTGTCTTTTAAATTTTAGTCACTCCAGTTGAGTATTTTGCAGTATCTAATTCTGATTTTAGTTTGCCTTTCCCTAGGAATGATGGTGTTGCATATCTTTTCATATGCTTATTTTCCATTTGTATATCTTTGGTGGAGTGTTTATTCAAATCTTTTGTGTATTTGAGAAAAGACAGAGAACCTCTCATATTGTTTTATATTGTTTTATACTCAGTACCTGTTTTAAGAAAAAAACAATGAAGTAAAACCAAAGATAGGCAGCCTGACGCCAAGCCCGGAACCAGGCCTGGGTCTGCCTGACCTAAAACCAGTAGTTAAAAATCAACCCATGACTTAGAAACTAATGTTCCTGACATTGTATAGAATGACATTGTGAAACTCCCTGCCCTGTTCTGTTTCTCTCTGACTACCAGTGCATGAAACCCCTGTCACGTATCCCCTAGATTGCTTAATCAATCACAACCCTTTCATGTGAAATCTTTAGTGTTGTGAGCCCTTAAAAGGGACAGAAATTGTGCACTTGGGGAGCTCGGATTTTAAGGCAGTAGCTTGCCGATGCTCCCAGCTGAATAAAGCCCTTCCTTCTACAATTCAGTGTCTGAGAGGTTTTGTCTGCGGCTCGTCCTGCTGCATATTTATAAAATATGTAGCTTTTTGTCCTCTTGGTGTTACATTTCAGGGTTCTTTATATATTCTGAACACAAGTTTTTATCAGATATATGTTTTCAAATATTTTTCTCCTTTTTTCCTTAACTGTGTCTTTTGAAAATCAATAAATTTTAATTTTCAGAAAGTTCAGGTTAAGTTATAGTGTTAAAGTTTGTGCTTTATGGCCTATTTAAGAAATATTAAGAGTTACCCAATTGAAGGTCACAAAGATTTTCTCCAATGTTTTCTTCTATAAATTTTGAAGTTTTGCTGGGCATGGTAGCTCACACCTGTAATCCTAGCACTTTGGGAGGCCAAGGCAGGTGGATCACTTGAGGTCAGGAGTTTGAAACCAGCCTGGCCAACATGGTGAAACCCTGTCTCTACTAAAAATACAAAAAAAAAATTAACGAGGCGTGGTGGCACATGCCTGTAATCCCAGCTACTTAGGAGGCTGAAGCAGGAGAACTGCTTGAACCCGGGAGGCAGAGGTTGCAGTGAGCTGAAATCATACTGTGCTCCAGCCTGAGCAACAGAATGAGACTCTGTCTTCTGTCTTAAAAAAAAAAAAAAAAAATTTGAAGTTTTAGCTTTTACATTTAGATGTATGATCTATATCAAGTTGGTTTTTGTATATGGTATGAGGTATGGATTGAGGTTCATTTCTTTTTACATATGCATTTACACTTGTTCCACTTTTCCTTCATTTAATTGCTTTGGCATCTTTGCTGACTATCAATTGAACTATCAATTCTGAGCCTTCTATTCTGTTCCAGTAATCCATCTATGTCTGTCCTTTCTCTAATACCACACTGTCTGGTTTTCTATTCCTTTACAGTAAATCTTGAACCCAAGTATAGTTTCTATCACTTCACTACTTTGAAAATGATCTAGCTTCTCATCCAACAAAGGAAGGAGAATTGTTGTAGAATAAAAGAGATATAAGACATAAAATATGTACCTCTCCACTCTCCCATTGAAAATGTAAATTTGGGAAAATGTCTAGCAAAAATATTCATTGTTTGTTCATTTATTCATTCATTCTAATAATGTCTCGTTTGTTTAGATCACATTTATTTTAAAGTTTCTAATTCTGGCTTTAGCATAAATAGGAAATATCCGTAACCCAATACATTAACTTAGATCTTTTTTTCTAGCTTTATTGTGAAGAATAATTATTAAATAAAATTCTAAAAATCATTGAACACTATAATTTTTAGAAAGTACTTTTTAGGCTACAATAAGTTGAACACTTAAACTACTTAAAGTCCACACAATTTGTAAAATTTGTATGTAATTAGGAACTTTTTGCAATCTATAATTACTGCATCTTGAAAGATTAAATATTAAGCTAGATAAAACTAAAAACAAATTCCTTAATTCTTTTCATTGTGAACTTATTGATTTAGAATAATAGCTCAACTTCTTCACCCTACCCAGATCTTCTGCAAAAAATGGCTGAGGACAAAGATATTCCTGACATCTGGGACTACAACCTTAAGCAGCTTGTGTTTTAACTTAAAATAGTTATGTAAATATGATGTTATAACTGCTGATATCTTCAAGTTTTTAAATACAAAACTGCTATCTCTCTCAGCCTTTCACTTCATTCATTTATTCGGCAAATATTCATTGACTACCTACCATATGTCAGGCACTGAGCTGGGGCATTGGGGATGCAATGCTGAATAAAACAGAATGTCTGTCTTCATGAAGTTTACAATCTAGTCTGGAACTCCTTAGCTCATGTCAGGAAGAATAGCCATGTTGAACCTGTGGTTACCTTTTACCTCTAGGTGTATAAGAAACACAGTAGTAAAACACTATTATAACCTTTAAGAATTGTGTGGCAATTTGGAATATCCAAAGTTGAATAAAAATGTAAAACTCTACATGAATACTCAATTGAATTATTCTCCAGATGGTTGAGAATACTTACATAATACTTGCAGGTATTAATTGATTTAATTCTTATAATGAATTATTTAAAGGGTAGAAACAGGCATTGGAAAAAATTTTAAATACAGATTTAATAACTGACTCAGAGGAAAGTTATAAGAGTGTTGGAGGATATCTGCCATCCAGACATTTGATGCTCATTTTGTTCTCCTAAAATAAGAATGTTTGAGCTGGGTGTGATGGCTCATGCCTGTAATCCCAGCACTTTGGGAGGCCCAGGCAGGTGGATCACCTGAGGTCAGGAGTTCAAGACCAGCCTGGCCAACATGGTGAAACCCCATCTCTACTAAAAATATAAAAATTAGCTGGGTGTCGTGGCACACGCCTGTAGTCCCAGCTACTAAGGAGGCTGAGGCTGGAGAATCTCTTGAACCCAGGAGGTGGAGATTGCAGTGAGCTGAGCGATACACTGTCTCAAAAAAAAAAAAAAAAAAAAAAAAAAGAATGTTTGGTTCCTCCCGGGACTACAGAATGCCCAGTAGAAGCAATGCTTAGTGGGAGAGATGGTGGAGAATGAGGAAAGAACCAAAGTAGAAATTAGACTGACATTTATTAGACATTTTATTAGCTATAAATTTAAGGAAAAAAACACTCAGAAAAATACCTTACACTGTAGACATATTAAACTGTATTGTAAAAATAAAGCACTCAGAAAAAATATTTATAATAATACTAGTAGGGTTACAAAAGTGAAAATGTATCTGATTGATTAGACCTACTGTTTTGGACAGTTTCTTGTGTAACAGAAAAAATAAAAATTATACAAAGGACCTGCCCAGTTGGGTAGTGTACTAGGTAGAAAGACTTAAGATGCCAAAACATTTTTATCTGCATCTTCAGCTGGCATAAGAAATAATGCCCGGGTGTGGTGGCTCACACTTGTAATCCCAGCATTTTGGGAGGCCGAGGTGGGCGGATCTCCTGAGGTCAGGAGTTCTAGATCAGCCTGGCCAACATGGCGAAAACCCATCTCTACTAAAAATACAAAAATTAGCTGGGCGTGGTGGCACGCGCCTGAAATCCCAGTTACTTGGGATGGTGAGGCAGGAGAATTGCTTGAACCCCCGAGGCGGAGGTTGCAGTGAGCCGACATCGTGCCTCTGCACTCCAGCCTGGCGACAAAGCAAGACTCCGTCTCAAAAAAAGGAAGGAAGGAAGGAAGGAAGGAAGGAAGGAAGGAAGGAAGGGAGGGAGGGAGGGAGGGAGGGAAGGAAGTAAGGAATCCTGGCCAACACAGTGAAACCCCATCTTTACTAAAAATATAAAAAATTAGCCAGATGTGGTGGCAAGCGCCTGAAGTCCCAGCTACTCCAGAGCCTGAGGCAGGAGAATGGCATGAACCCGGGAGGTGGAGCTTGCAGTGAGCCGAGATGGCGCCACTGCATTCCAGCCTGGGCGACAGAGTGAGACTCCGTGTCTAAAAGAAAAGGAAAGAAAAGGAGAGGAGAGGAGAGGAGAGGGGAGGTTAAAGGAGAGGAGAGGGGAGGGGAAAGGAGAGGAGAGGGGAGGGGAGAGGAGAGGAGAGGGGAGGGGAGAGGAGGAAAATTATTTAGCCATTGAATTAGAAGTCCTGTTAGTATAAAACTACCATTAGTGTACTGATCTGTTTGTAGCCATTGTATCATGATATGTCTAATGCATTATTGTGTGTATACTTTTCAAGATCTTGTGAAATCTGATATATTAGAACTGTGACGTGTGATTGGTTACAAGAGTAATCACTTAAACTTGGCCACCATGTTGGCCAAACGAATTACTTGCAAATTAAGGGTGCCCAGGACCAGGGTTTCTTGATGGAGGACTTTTAGTCCTGGGAGAGTCCTAGGCAAAGGGGAACCCTAACTTTTCCCTAAGTTTCATCAGCTTTTAAGTGTCAGAAAAATATTTGTTGCAAAAAGATATTAACTATAAAGGTTAAACCAAATTCAAGTTAAACATTTTTAACAAGAATCCTTTATAAGTGATGCTTTGTAATTCATATGCATTACATCACGATGAACATAATATTTGGTTGTCTTTCGATTATTGTTGCTAAGCTTTAAGTGTTGACTGCCTGATCCTTCTATTTTGTTTTTCTCCTTGAGATCAATAGCTTATTTTAGGGTGTTGATACTTTGACAAACTTCAGATTGTCCTTGTCTGAATCAGTTATTTCATCAGGAGTGGGGACAAAGGTGATTGTTTTTCTAATTCTGTATTTCTTCCTATATTTATAAGCTGCTGTTATTCTGTAAAGAGGAGCTCTCCCTCATTTTCTAAGGCTAATTGGCCACTGTGAAGGAGTGCTTAATTCTTACTGTTTAATTACAATTTGCAGAGTAAGGAGTTAGTGTAATAGCCACCTCCAGTGATGACAAATATGGTTGTTTTGTTATGTTTTGTTTGATTTTCTTTTTTGTTGATTCACCAGGAACTGTGAAGAGTCAGATTTTACCCTACTTCAAAGTGAACAAGCTGGCCTTCCAGTTATGTTTTTTATCTCTGATGCAGAAGTCTCATATGCTTTTACCAGTGCTGGTAAAAGAGATGAGATTCCTGCATCAGAGATAAAAAATAATAATTTATTACTCACAGCAAGAACAGTAGTCAGAGTACCAACATTTTTTCCCACGAGTTCCCAACCCCCAATTCATACAGAATGATTAGAAGAGAATGACAGCTGCATGCACTGTGGGTTGTGTACAGAAGAGAAATGCAGAGCTTAGAGTACTGGAATCTTTTATAATGAAAAACCCTGACTTTTCCAAAAGCTTGACTGCTTTTGCTCCAAAGAAGGACATTATCTTTCTATTCTTGACAGTAACCATGCCTACCCTTTGCTCCAGAGGGAGACATTATTTCTGTCTTCCAAGGCTGTTCACTATTCAAACATCCTCAAATAGGTAGTTCAGAATGTCTTTACTCACAAGACGTGTATAAGTGTGAGAGACCATGAGTATCATTACGTGCTAGTTGTTTTCCATCCTGGCATAAACCAATGGCAGTCAGGCTTCTTTGCTGTCTGGCTTCTGGTTGGATTAGCCAGATAAGCATCAGCAAGGGACTGGAAAGGGAGTTAGGGTATTTATTCCCATCTCTCCACCCCATTGTCTCCCACCTTGCTGCAGTTCTGGTTCTGGCTGCATTCTATAGTTACATTTCTTATGAGAGGACTCTCTTTCAGGCTACACACTCTTTCTAGGCTCATTCTCTCCCATATCTCCTTTAGGCCTATAAGTGGTAAAAGTATATCATTGTTGCCAGATTCTGTCCCTTATTGTGTTCTCATAACCTTGCCTATATCTCTGTAAACAATCCCTTCAGTACTTTCTTCAGTAACACTTTCTAAATATACTTTGTTTCTTGCCAGGATCCTGACAGGAACTTACAGATTTAGTTAAGTTTCAAAAGAGAAAAGTTAGAAATTAATAGAGCCACAGGTTAGAAAGGTAGTAGTTTAACAAAAAATGATTTTAGAATATAGAAATATTATCCTGATATACTAATTTATGCTAATATATTTGCTAATCAAGGTTTATAATTTATCGTCTAAGGTTGGTATCATATAAAGAAAGGTAATAATGTAATTTATTACATTAGCAGGAAAAATAGTAAGAATCATGTGAACATAGCAATAGACACCAAAAAGGATTTAATAAAATTAAAAGTCAAGGAAAATAAAATATAAAGGGTGTTTTATAAATGAAGAGCCTTAGAATGAATTGTAAAATTCATTTAAAATAATTTCTTTAAACCAAACCATCATAAATAACAGAAAAACACTGCAGCACTGCTGTTTGAAGTCTGATCCCCTGACCACCTGAAACAGGATCACCTAGCACATTTGTTGAAAACACAGATCCCTGGCTTCCATCCTGAGCTACTGAACAAATTTTTGCATCTGAATTTTTAACCAGCATCTCAGGTTCTCAGGTGATTCTTAGAACCACTGTAGTATAGTCATTCTTTTTTTTTTTTTTAAGAGATGGGGTCGCCTAGGCTGGTCTTGTACTCTTGGGCTCAAGCAATCATCCACCTTGGCCTCCCAAAGCGTTGGGATGACAGGCGTGAGCCACCACGCCCGGCCATTCTTTTATAATGCTTTTACATTTTGAAAATTCATGTTAAAAATCAAATAGTACAGCACAGAATGTAATAAAAAGCAATGGTTCCTGGTTCCATATCTTCCAACCCTGAGTCCTGCTCCTCAAAATCAGCTGCTTTTAAACTTTTCTGTTTTTACATTTTCTGGTGGTTATTTACATAATTCTGATTAATAATCATTGTCTTCTAAAACAGTAACAAAATGAGACATGCTCCTGTTACCATTCTAGGAAAAACTGTGCTAGAAGTGCTGTCAAAAGTTCTTTAGATAGAACAGAGAAGGAAACAGTCTAATTATAGGAAAATAAAAATCGCTGAACTTTTTTTTAATTTAATTTTTTTTTTTTTTGAGATGGAGTTTTGCTTTTGTTGCCCAGACTGGAGTGCAATGGCATGATCTCAGTTCACTGCAGCCTCCGCCTCCCAGGTTCAGGTATTCTCCTGACTCAGCCTCTCAAGTAGCTGGGATTACAGGTGCCCGGCCACCATGCCCAGCTAATTTTTGTATTTTTATTAGAGACAGGGTTGCACCATGTTGGCCAGGCTGGTCTCTAACTCCTGAGCTCGTGATCCACCCATCTCGGACTCCCAAAGTGCTGGGATTACAGGCATGAGCCACCGCACTTGGCCTCATTATCACTTTTTATTTATTTTTTATTTTATTTTATTTTTATTTATTGTTATTATTTTTTGAGATGGAGTCTCGCTGTCTCCCAGGCTGGAGTGCAGTGGCGCAATCTTGGCTCACTGCAAGCTCTGCCTTCTGGGTTCACGTCATTCTCCTGCCTCAGCCTCCGGAGCAGCTGGGACTACAGGCGCCTGCCACCATGCCTGGCTATTTTTTGTATTTTTAGTAGAGATGGGGTTTCATCGTATTAACCAGGATGGTCTTGATCTCCTGACCTCTTGATCCGCCCGCCTCGGCCTCCCAAAGTGCTGGGATCACAGGCGTGAGCCACCGCACCCGGCCTCATTGTCACTTTTTAATGTGGCATGTATGTTTAGCTAAAGCACTAGAGATAATACTTAGATAAAAATACAGAGGATAAGGGCCGGGCGTGATGGCTCACGCCTGTAATCCTAGCACTTTGGGAGGCCGAAGCGGGCGGATCATGAGGTCAGGAGATGGAGACCCTCCTGGCTAACGCTGTGAAATCCCGTCTCTACTAAAAATACCAACAACAACAAAAAAAAATTAGCCGGGCATGGTGGTAGGCACCTGTAGTCCCAGCTACTTGGGAGGCTGAGGCAGGAGCATGGTGTGAACCTGGGAGGTGGAGCTTGCAGTGAGCTGAGATTGTGCCACTGCACTCCAGCCTGGGCGACAGAGTGAGACTCCATCTCAAAAAAAGAAAATATATATATATATACACACACATATATATATAGAGAGAGAGGATAAGGTAAATACTCAAAAATCAATAGCATCTCCTGTTTTCTACTGACCCAGGCTTAGGGAATACAATAAAGTTTTTTTTTTTTTCCCCTCTCTGTCGCCAGGCTGGAGTGCAGTGGGGTAATCTCAGCTCACTGCGACCTCTGCCTCCTGGGTTCAAGCTGTTCTCTTGCCTCAGCCTCCCAAGTAGCTGTGACTACAGGTGTGCACCACCATGCCCAGCTAATTTTTGTATTTTTAGTAGAGATGTGGTTTCACTATGTTGGCCAGGGTGGTCTCGATCTTTTGTCCTCCTGATCCACCTGCCTTGGCCTCCCAAAGTAAAATAATTTTATGAAGTACAATGAAACAAATACTTGGATAACTAACTTTGGGGGAAAAAAAGGTTATTTTGAAATTGTAGGAAGAAAATAAATGAGTAAAAGAGTCATAATTTGCTTCTAATGTTAAAGGCTAAATGCAATAGATATAACAATTTTCATATTAATGTATCAGTTAAAGCACTATCTTTAATAAAAAGAGCCTTTTATTAAAGGCTCTTTAGGATTTTATAGAAGTTGATGACACATTGATAAAGAAATTACTTTGAAAAATAAAAGGTCAGATACCAAAAATATTAATATGTTTATTTTATTTTATTTATTTATTTTTAAAAACAGTCTTACTCTATTGCCCAGGCTGAAGTGCAGTGGCACAATCACAGCTCACTGCAGCTTCCAACTCTGGGCTCAAACCATCCTCCCACTTCAGCCTCCTGAGTAGCTGAGACTGCAGGCATGCACCACCACACTCGGCTAAATTTTGTTTAATTTTAATGCTAGAGTACCAATACCAGATACTGTTTTACAAAATGGAAATAATCCAAATCAGTTGTTATTAAATCAAATCCATGGAGAATGTAATAAAATAGATTTCAAAAATAAATCCCAACTATCATAAGAATTTAGTATGTGACAAGTCAAAGGCAAAACAATTGCTAGTCCTGGCGTGAAGGATTTGAATGAGGTGGAAGTCAGAGATCTCTCTCTTGCTGTCAGATGAATTCCATCAGGTGACAGGCGTCCTACATAATCTGGGAGATGTGTCACAAGTGGCAATTAGAGATATATATTTTGGCAATTGGAGACATCCAGTGTTTTGTGGTTACTAATAAAAAAATAATTAAAGTAGTAATATTAAAATATTTTTACAATGTGAAGTTCACTGATAAAGGCCAAGTCAAACGTTGGGAGGAACAAAAGTAAATCAGAAACAAAGTAGCAAGTGAGTCACAGAACAACTCAGACTATCCAGTCAGTTTTTTTGTTGTTGTTGTTGTTTTTAAATTTTTTTTTTTGAGACGGAGTCTCGCTTTGTCACCCAGGCTGGAGTGCAGTGGCCGGATCTCAGCTCACTGCAAGCTCCGTCTCCCGGGTTTACGCCATTCTCCTGCCTCAGCCTCCCGAGTACCTGGGACTACAGGCGCCCGCCACCTCGCCCAGCTAGTTTTTTGAATTTTTTTTTAGTAGAGACGGGGTTTCACCGTGTTAACCAGGATGGTCTCGATTTCCTGACCTCGTGATCCACCCGTCTCGGCCTCCCAAAGTGCTGGGATTACAGGCTTGAGCCACCGCGCCCGGCCTCCAGTCAGTTTTTACCAATCTTCCTTGCAAGTTACTTGGGATACATTTTATTCACATGTTCATATATGAGTGAATTTCATCTGAGGATGTTTTAAAAGCACCGATTGTCCTGGCCTGGGCACAGCGGCTCATGTTTGTAATTCCAGCACTTTGGGACGCCAAGGCGGGTGGATCACCTGAGGTCAGGAGTTCGAGACCAGCCTGGCCAACATGGTGAAACCCCTGTCTCAACTAAAAATTCAAATATTAGCCAGGTGTAGTGTGATTACAGGTGTGCGCCTGTAACCTGGGAGGCAGAGGTTGCAGTGAGCCAAGATCGTGCCACTGCATTCCAGCCTGGGTGATACAGTGAGACTCCATCTCAAAAAAAAAAAAAAAAAAAAAAAAAAAAAAAGAACCGATTGACTTCTGACAGACAGTGACAAAAAACAATTAACATTTAATAAATATTTATGGGTCAATTAGTTTAACAATATGAAGGGATAGTACATCTCACACCATATACATCAAAACAAGCTCTAGGATTCCTGCACCAAGATAGCTGACTAGACACAGCCAGGAGGAACATCTCCCACCAAGGAACCAGATCTTCAGAGGGAAGGCATTGAGAGGGGGTAGAGGGAAGACACAGAGGCTGGGCTGAAGGGAGAGGAAGCTGGGAACCCTGTGTGGGGCTACCACTGCTTCTTGCCTGTGAGTTCAATATGCAAGAAGCAACTCTCTCTTGTTATGGACCTCTGGAATCCTAGCAAGAGGAGACCCCTCTACCATTAGGGATACTTGAATTGGCAGGGAAAGCTGCCTAAGGAAGTGGTAGGGCCAGAACTCCAGCTGGAGAGGAGCTCAGAGGATTTGGTGAGGGAGTGTCTGGAGATGCCAGGGACACCCATCCTGTCAGCTCCTGTATCATTTTATTGTGATTCATAGCTTCCTTAGATTGGGTTTCAGTGTTCTCCTGAATCTGATCTTCCTTCCTATCTGTATTCTGAATCCTATTTCTGTCATTTTAGCCATCTCAGCCCAGTTAAGAACCCTTGCTAGAGAACTAGTGTGATTGTTTGGAGAAAATAAAGTTTGACTTGCTCCCACAGGATACTTTAGCCCTAGGTGAACTGTTAGACCTGAACTCTTAATGGTGGTCTTGGACCTGGACAGCCCTTGCTCTCCTGGCCTCTCCTGGGGCCCCAGCCTGGCTGTGTCTGCTTGCATGGCAGCCCCCAGGTACCTCTTGAGGGCTGCATCATAGCTTCTGCACTGGCACATCAGGCCTGACTAGCAGAGTGCTCCAGCAGAGCTGCCCATAAACACACAGCAGCCCACCTGGGCCCTCCTCTCACTGCAGCCTCCTCCATCTGCCTTGCCTGCAGGCACTCGCCCATAGCTATTCCCTCTCCTCACATCACTTTGCCAGTGTATGTGTGTACTAGAGGTCCTAGCCTTCCCTTTTCCACCAGCACACACGTGCACATGCATCCTACCATGCCAGTGCTGCCAGAGTGAGTGCACCCCACTCCCCTTCTCCCCACTGCACAGCCATTATCATGAGAGTATTGGCAGCACAGGGCCCACTAGTGTTAACATGCACAGAGCATGCACACAGTCCTGTACCCACCAGTGCCCTGCCCCTGTGTTAACACCACCAGTAAGAACACATGCACAGTCACTGGCAGGAGCTGCACCCCTTAGTCGTACTGCTACCACTGCTGCTGCAAACACTCACATGAAGGCCAGTACCCCAGAACCCACTAACATCCTGCTGCAGCTGACCAGGATGTACTCTGTTGTGCTGCTGCTGACACTGCATCGCAGTGTTGTGACCAGCAATCTGGGAGCATTTTGGTCCCTCCGGTGCAACAGGTTCCTAACCTTGAGTAGCCAGAGAACAAAGCTAGGGTCTGATACCAGTGCCCCAAAGTTAGAGCATGCAGTCAGGAGTCCTGAACTGAGCCTTGCCCCACTAAGACCTTCCAGTAATGAAAACAGTCCACTGAACCCTCCTTATACCACAATCAAACCCCCAATGTCATCAAATAAGATAAAAGAAAAAAAAAGTCCATCCAAAGGATAGCAACTTCAGACATTGAAGGAACATCACCCCGCACAAATAAGAAAGAACCAGTGCAAGAACTCTAACAATTCCAAAAGCCAGAGTGTCTTATTTTCTCCAACCAATCATACTAGTTCTCCAGCAAGGGTTCTTAACTGGGCTGAGATGGCTAAAATGACAGAAGTAGGATTCAGAATACAGATAGGAAGGAAGATCATTGAGATTCAGGAGAACACTGAAACCCAATCTAAGGAAGCTACAAATCACAATAAAATGATACAGGAGCTGACAGACAAAATAGCCAGTATAGAAAAGAATGTAACTGACTTGAGCTGAAAAACACTCTACAAGAATTTCATAATGCAATTTCAAGTGTTAACAGCAGAATAGACCAAGCTGAAGAAAGGATCTCATAGCTTAAAGACTTGCTTTCTGAAATAAGACACTCAGACAAGAATAACAAGAAAAGAATACAAAAGAATGAAAAACTCTAAGAAATATGGTATTATGTAAAGAGACTGAATCTACAACTCATTAGCATCCCTGCAAGAGAATGGGAAGAATGGAAGCAACATGAAAACATATTTCAGAATATCATCTGTGAGAACTTCCCCGACCTGGCTAGAGAGGCCAATATTCAAATTCAGGAAATACAAGAACTCCTGAAAAATACTTGACAAGAAGATAATTCCCAAGACACACAATCATAAGATTCTTCAAGGTTGAAATGAAAGAAAAAATGTTAAAGGCAGTTGAAATAAAAGAAAAAAGTGTTAAAGGCAGTTAGAGAGAAAAGACAGGTCACCTACAAAGGGAAGCCCATCAGAACTCTCAGTAGAAACTCTACAAACCAGAAGTGAATGGGGGCCTATATTCAATATTCTTAAAGAAAAAAAATTCCAACCAAAAATTTCATATCTGACCAAACTAAGCTTCATAAGCGAAGGAGAAATAAAATCATTTTCAGACAACCAAATGCTGAGGGAATTTGTTACCACCAGACCTACCTTACAAGAGCTCCTAAAAGTAGTAGTAACATGGAAAGGAAAGACCATTACCAGCCATTACAAAAACACATTTAAGTACACAGACCAGTGACAATATAAAGCAATCACACAAACAATTCAGCAATAAATAGCTAGCAACATGATGACAGGATCAAATCAAGGCAAATCAATACTAACCTTGAATGTAAATGGGCTAAATGCCCCAATAAAAAGGCACTGCAAGTAGCAAGCTGAATAATGAAGCAAGACCCAATGGTATGCTGTCTTCAAGAGACCCATTTCACATACAATGACACCCACAAGCTCAAAATAAAAGGATAGAGAAAAATATACCACCAAATAGAAAATAGAAAAAAGCAGGAATTGCCATCCTAATTTCAGACAAAACAAATGTTAAACCAACAAAGATCAAAAAAGACAAAGAAGTGCATTACATAATGGTAAAGGGTTCAATTCAACAATATCTAATTATCCTAAATATATATGCACCCAACACAGGATTCATAAAGCAAGGTCTTAGAGACCTTCAAAAAGACTTAGACTACCACACAATAAGAGTGGGAGACTTCAACACCCCACTGATAGTATGAGATCATTGAGGCAGAAAATTAACAAAGATATTGAGAATTTGAACTCAACACTGGACCAAATGGACCTGATAGACATCTACAGAACTCTCCACCCAAAAACAATAGAATATACATTTCTCTCATTTGCACATGGCACATACTTTAAAATCGACCACATAATTGGACATAAAACAATCCTCAGAAAATTTGAAAAACCTGAAATAATACCATCCATACACTTGGACCACAGTGCAATAAAAATAGAATTCAATATGAAGAAAACACCTCAAAGCCATACATTTACATGAAAATTAAACAACCTGCTCCTGAATGACTTTTGGCAAATAATAAAATTAAAGGAGAAATCAGGAAGTTCTTCAAGACTAATGAGAACAAAGATATAATACACCAGAATCTCTGAGACACAGCTAATGCTGTGTTCAGAGGGAAATTTATAGCACTAAATGCGCACATCAAAAAGTTAGAAAGATCTCAAATTAACAATCTAACATTACAACTAAAAGAATAAGAGAAGCAAGAGCAAACCAACCCCAAAGCTAGCAGAAGAGAAGAAATAATCAAAATCAGAGCTGAACCAAAGGAGATTGAGACATGAAAAATCCCTCAAAAGATTAATGAATGCAGGAGCTGTTTTGTTTTTTTTTTTTTTGAAAAAATTAGTAAGACAGATAGACTACTAGCTAGACTAACAAAGAACATGCAAGAGAATATGCAAATAAATACAATCAAAACAAAGGGGATATTACCACTAACCCCACAGAAATACAAATAATCATCAGAGATTATTATGAACATCTCTATGCACACAAACTAGAAAATCTAGAAAAAATGGATAAATTCTTGGACACATACACCTTCCCAAGACTGAATCAGGAAGAAACCAAATCCCTGAACAGACCAAAATTGAATCAGTAATAAATAGCCCACCAACCAAAATAAGCCCCAGGCAGTCAGAGTCCCAGCCAAATTCTACCAGATGTACAAAGTAGAGCTGGTACCATTCCTACTGAAACTTTTCCAAAAAAAGTTTCTATGAGGCCAGCATCATCCTGATACCAAAATCTGGCAAAGACACAACAACAATAAAAAAAACTACAGGCCATAGCTGGGTGTTGTGGTGTGCACCTGTGATCTCAGCTACTCGGGAGGCTGAGGCAGGAGAATCGCTTGAAACCAGGATGTGGAGGTCTCAGTGAGCCGAGATTGTGCCACTGCACTTCAGCTTCGGTGACAAGAGCAAAAGTCTGTCTCAAAAAAAAAAAGAAAAAAAGAAAGAAAACTACAGGCCAATATCCTTGATGACCAATTGATGCCAAAAAACCTCAACAAAATACTAGCAAATTTTATCCAGCAGCCCCTCAAAAATCTAAGCCACCACAATCAAGTAGCAATAATATAGAAAGGAATTATTTCTGGGATGCAATGCTGGTTCAACATATACAAATCAATAAACATGATTCATCACATAAACAGAACTAAAGACAAAAACCACATGATCATCTCAATAGATGCAGAAAAGGCTTTTGATAAAATTCAATATCTTTTCTGTTAAAAATTTTCAATAAACTAGGTATTGAAGGAACATACTTCAAAGTAATAAGAGCCATATATGACAAACCCACAGCCAACATCATACTGAATGGGCAAAAGCTGGAAGCATTCCCCTTGAAACTGGCATAGGACAAGGATACTCTCTCTTATCACTCCTATTCAACATAGTATTGGAAGTCCTGGCCAGTGCGATCAGGCAAGAGAAAGAAATAAAAGGCATACAAATAGGAAAAGATAAAGTCAAACTATCCTTGTTTACAGACGGCACGATTTGATATCTAGAAAACCCCATAGTCTCACCCTCAAAGCTCCTTCAGCTGATAAACAACTTCAGCCAGGTTTCAGGATACAAAATCAATGAACAATAACCATTAGCATTCCTATACACCAACAACAGCCAAGATGAGAGCCAAATCAGGATGGCAACCCCATACACAATTGCCACAAAAAGAATAAAACACCTAGGAATATAGCTAACCAGGGAGGTGAAAGATCTCTATAATAAGAATCACAAAACATTGCTGATAGAAATCAGAGATGACACAAACAAATGGAAAAACATTCCATACTTATGAATAGAAAGAATCAATATTGTTAAAATGGCCATACTGCCCAATGCAATTTACAGATTCAATGCTATTCCTATCAAACTACCAATAACATTCTTCATGAAACTAGAAAAAACTATTTTAAAATTCATGTGGAACCAAAAAAAAGAGCCTGAATGGCCAAGGCAATCCTACTCAAAAAGAACAAAGCAAGAGGCATCATTCTACCCAACTTAAAAGTATACTAAAGGGCTACAGTAACCAAAACAGCAGGGTGCTGATACAAAAACTGACATACAGTCCATGGAACAGAATAGAGAGCCCAGAAATAAGGTTGCACACCTAAAACTGTCTGATCTTCGACAATACTGACAAAAACAGGCGATTAGGAAAGGACTCCACATTCAGTAAATGGTGCTGAGATAACTGGCTAGCCATATGCATAAGATTGAAACTGGACCCCTTCCTTACACCACATACAAAAATCAACTCAAGATGAATCAAAGACTTAAATGTAAAACCCCAAACTATAAAAACCCTGGGAGACAACCTAGGCAATACCATTGAGGACACAGGAACGGGCAAAGATTTCATGAGAAAGATGCCAAAAGCAATCACAACAAAAGCAAAAATTGACAAATGGGACTTAAACTAAAGAGCTTTTGCACAACAAAAGAAACTGCCAACGGAGTAGACAACCTGCAGAATGGGAAAAATACTTGCAAACTATGCATCTGACAAAGGTCCAATATCCAGCACCTGTAAGGAAAAACAAACTTACAAGAAAAAACAACCCCATTAAAAACTGGGCAAAGGATACGAACAGACAATTTTCAAAAGAAGACATACATGCAGCCAATACATGTATGAAAAAAAGCTCAATTTTACTAATCATTAGGGAAATGCAAATCAAGCCACAATGAGATACCATCTTACATCAGTCAGAATGGCTATTTAAAAGTCAAAAAATAACAGATGCTGGCAAGATTGCAAAGAAAAGGGAATGCTAATACACTGTTGGTGGGAGTGTAAATTAGTTTAATAATTGTTGAAAGCAGTGTGTTGATTCCTCAAAGAACTAAAATAGAACTACCATTTGACTCAGCAATCTCATTACTGGGTATATATCCAAAGGGACATAAAATCATTCTATCATAAAGACACATGCACACATATGTTCATTGCAGCACTATTCACAATGGCAAAGACATATAGAATCAATCTAAATGCCCATCAATGGAAGAATGGGTAAAGAAAATGTGTTACATATACACTACGAAAAGGAATGAGATCATGTCCTTTGCAGGAACATGGATAGAGCTAGAGGCCATGACCCTTAGCAAACTAATGCAGGAACAGAAAACCAAATACCACAGGTTCTCATCTATAAGTTGGAACGAAATGATGAGAACACATGGACAAAAGGAGGAGAACGACATACATGAGGGCCTACCAGAAGGGTAGAGGTTGGGAGGAGGAAGAAGAGCAGAAAAAATAACTCTAGTACCTGGGTGATGAAATAATCTGTTCATCAAACCCTTGTGACACGAGATTACCTATATAACAAACCTGCACATGTACCCCTGAACCTAAAACAAAAGTTAAAAAACAAAATAAAAAACCTAAATAGATGAAGACGAAATGTTTTCCAAAGTCCATAAAGCAAATAAATTGTGTATCTATGCAACTTTGTTGGGGAAAAATAAGTTCTTCATCTTCAATGACATGTTGAATATTGGAAATCTTATAAGTATGTTTAAATAAATATAAGAAACTCAATTAGGTATAGCAAAATACATGTCAGTTAGAAAGCAACAAAATATAAAACCATATGGCAAATCTTTTAAGAATGTACCCTTTAAAGAAATGATACAAATATGCAAGACCAATAAATACCAATAAAACTCTTTTAGGATAATTTATAGAATGTGACTACACAGTAACTGTGAAATTACTTAAAAAGTCAAAGGGTCAAAGGTACAAAACATTTATATCCTATATGCTAAATGACCAGAGAAGATAATTTATTGACAAAGAAATACACACTCTAAGTCACAACACGAAAAATTCCAATTTGGTAGCAATTAAAGCAAAGCAAAATAAAGATACAACCACATTTCTACATAACTATCCAAGATAAATCAAACCAACACCACAGCATTGGTGAACTGTTGAAAAATAAATATATTGCTGGTAATCCTTGAGGACTTTGCTGAGACTCTAGAGCAGTGGTTACAAAAGTCTTTGATGTAGTAATTTTGTTTTGAGCAATAGATCCTATATATGATATAAATATAATGAGATTTATATATATTTATATATGATATATATATTTATATGATATATATGATATATATTTATATATAGATGATATATAGATGATATAAATGATATAAATGAAAACAAAAACCAGATGTATGTTTCTCTACAGTAGATGTATGTTAGAGTACTGAAAATTGAAAATAACTCAATGATGGGTGGAATAATTGTTGAATAAACCATGATATTTTTTCCAAAATATATATATATTTTTTTCAATAGCTTTTCCAGTACAAGTGGTTTTTGGTTACATGGATGAATTGTGTAGTGGTGAAGTCCAAGATTTTAGTGCACTTGTCACCCCAATAGTTTACATTGTACTCAATATGTAGTTTTTTTACTCCCCACCTCCCTTCCATTTTACCCTCTTCTAAGTCTCCAATGTTATACCACTCTGTATGCATTTATGTACTCATAACTTAGCTTCCACTTATAAGTGAGAACATACAGTATTTGGTTTTTCATTCCTGAGTTACTTTACTTAGAATAATGGCTTCAGCTCCAACCAAGTTGCTTCAAAAGACATTATTTTATTTCTTTTAATGGCTGAGTAGTATTCCACAGCATATATACACCACATTTTCTTTATTCACTCATCAGTTGATGGGCACATAGGTTGGTTCCATATCTTTGCAACTGTGAATTGAACTGTGATAAACACATGCATACAAATGTCTTTTGATATAATGCCTGACTTATATTCCTTTGGGTAGATGCCCAGTAGTGGTATTGCTGGGTTAAATGGTAGATCTACTTTTAGTTCTCTGAGAAACCTCCATTCCGTTTTCCATAGAGGTTGTAATGTTCCCTTTCCACCACATCCACGCCAACATCTTTTTTTTTTTTTTTTTTCCCCCAATAATGGCCATTCTGGTTCAGGCAAGGTGGTAGCTCACTGTGGTTTTTATTTGCATTTCCCTGATGATTAGTGATGTTGAGTATTTTTCATATCTTTGTTGGCCATCTGTATATCTTCTTTTGAGAAGTATCCACGACATTTGCCTACTTTTTTGATGGGATTATTTGTTTTTTTTCTTGCTGATTTGTTTGAGTTCCTTGTAGATTTTGGATATTAGTCCTCTGTCAGATGCATAGTTTGCAAATATTTTATACCATTCTGTGGGTTGTCTGCTTATGCTGATGATTATTTCTTTTGCTGTGCAGAAGCTTTTAAAATTTAATTTGGTTCTATTTACATGTTTTTGTATTTGTTGCATTCACATTGGGGGTCTTGGTCATAAATTCTTTTCTTAGGCCAATGTCCAGAAGAGTTTTTCCTAGGTTTTCTTCTAGAATGTCTTTGGTTTCAGGTCTTAAAGTCTTTAATTCATCTTTAGTTGATTTTTGTATATGCTGAGAAACAGGGGTCCAGTTTCATTCTTCTACATGTGGCTTGCCAGTTATCCCAGCACCACTTATTGAATAGGGCATGCTTTCCTCAATTTATATTTTTGTATGTTTTGTCAAAGATCCATTGGTTGTAAGTATTTGGCTTTATTTCTGGGTTCTCTATTCTGTTCAGTTGGTCCATGTATCCACTTTTACACCAACACCATGCTGTTTTGGTTACCGTAGCCTCATAGTATAATTATGATTTGAAATTAGGTAATGTGATGCCTTTGGACTTGTTCTTTTTGCTTAGGATTGTTTTGGTAACTCAGGCTCTTTTTTTTTTTTTTTTTTATTCCATATGAATTTTAGGATTTTTTTTCTAATTTTATTAGAAAAATGATGTGAGTATTTTCTTCCTTTTTCTTTCCCCCTCTTTTTAGAGACGGAGTTCCACTGTTGTTGCCCAGGCTGGAGTACAATGGCGTGATCTCAGCTCACTGCAACCTCTGCCTCCCAGGTTCAAGGAATTCTTCTGTTTCAGCCTCCCGAGTAGCTGGGATTACAGGCACCCACCACCATGCCAGCTAATTTTTGTATTTTTTAGTAGACATGGGATTTCACCATGTTGGCCAGGCTCATCCTGAACTCCTGACCTAAGGTAATCCACCCGCCTTGGCTTCCGAAAGTACTGGGATTACAGGCATGAGCCACCTAGGCTGGCTTGATGTGGGTATTTTCATAGGAATTGCGTTGAATTTGTACATTCCTTTGGGCACTATGGTCATTTTCACAGTATTGATTCTTCCAATCCAGAGCATGGGATGTATTTCCATTTGTTTGTGTCATCTATGATTTCCTTCAGCAGTGTTTTGTCTTTCTCCTTGTAGAGCTTTTTCACCTTCTTGGTTAAGTACACCCCTAGGTATTTTATTTTATTATTTTCAGCTAATTGTAAAAGGAATTGAGTTCCTGATTTAATCCTCAACTTGGTCATTGTTGCTGTATAACAGTGCTACTGATTTGTGTACATTGATTTTCGTAACCTGATACTTCACTGAATTAATTTATCAAATCTAGGAGTCTTCTGGAGGAGTCTTTAGGGTTTTCTAGGTGTACCAATCATGTCATTGGCAAACAGATAGTTTGACTTCCTCTATTCCAATTGGTGTGCCCTTTGTTTCTTTCTCTTGCCTGATTAGTCTGACTACCACTTTCAGTACCATGTTGAATAGAAGTGGTGAAAGTGGGTATTCTTGTCCTGTTCTAGTTCTTAGGGGGAATGTTTTCAACTTCTCCCCATTCATATGTTGTTGGCTGTGGGTTTGTCATAATAGCTTTTACTGTTTTGAGATATGTCCTTCAATGCCTAGTTTGTTGAGGGTTTTTAATCATAAATGGAAGGTGGGTTTTACCAAATGCTTTTTTGCATTTATTGAGATAATAATATGGTTTTTGTTTTAGATTCTGTTTATGTAGTGAATTACATTTATTGACTTGCATATGTTGAACCATCCCTACATCCTTGGTATGAAACCCACTTGATCATGGTGAATTTTCTTTCTGATGTGCTGTTGGATTTGGTTTGCTAGTATTTTATTGTGTTGAGAATGTTTGCATCTGTTTATTAGCCATATTGGTCTTTAGTTTTCTTTTTTCATTATGTCCTTACCTGGCTTTGGTATCAGGGTGATATTGGTGTCATAGAATGAATTAGGGAGGATTCCTTCTTCCATAATCGTTTGGAATAGTTTCAGTAGGGTTGGTACCAATTCTTCTTCCTCTTCTTCTCCTCCTCCTCTTCCTTCTCCTTCCTCCTCCTCCCTTCTTCCTCCTCCTCCTTCCTTTTCTTCCTTCTTCTTCATCTTCTCCTTCCTCTTTCTTCTTCTCCTTCCTCCTCCTTCCTTCTTCTCCTTCCTCCTTCTTCTCCTTCCTTCTTCCTCTTCTCCTTCCTCCTCCTTCCTCCTTCTCCTTCCTTCTTCTTCCCCCTACTCCTCCTCCTTCTTCTTCTCCACACCCCCCTCCTCCTCCTCCTTCTTTTTTTTTTCTTTTTTGAAACAGAGTCTCACTCTGTCACCCAGGCTGGAGTGCAATGGCATGATCTCAGCTCACTGCAACCTCTGCCTCCTGGGTTCAAGTGATTCTCATGCCTCAGCCTCTCAAGTAACTGGGACTACAGGGGTGCACCACTACACCTGGCTAATTTTTGTATTTTTAGTGGAGACAGGGTTTCACCTTGCTGGCCAGGCTGGTCTTGAGCCCCTGACCTCAGGTGATCTGTCTACCTTGGCCTCCCAAAGTGCTGGGATTACAGGCATGAGCCACCACACCCAGCCTGAATTCTTCTTTGAATGTCTGGTTGAATTTGGCTGTGAATCTATCTGGCCCTGGAGTTTTTGTTGTTGTTGGCATTTTTTTTTCTGTTACTGATTCAATCTTACTGCTTGTTATTGGTCTGTTAGGGATTTTTATTTCTTCCTAATTCAAGGTAGAAGAGTTGTATGCTTCCAGGAATTTAACCATTTCCTCTAGATTTTCTAGTTTGTGTGCATAGAGTTGTTCATAGTCATCTCAAATGATCATTTGTATTTCTGTGGTGTCAGTTGTAATGTCTTCATTTTCATTTCTAGTTGACCTTATTTGAGTTTTCTCTCTTCTTGGTTAATTTAGCTAATGGTCTATCAATTTTGTTTATCTTTTTAAATACCAACTTGTTGTTTCATTGATCTTTTGTATTTTTTGTTTCCGTTTCATATAGTTCTGCTTTTATCTTTATTTTTTATTTTCTTCTGCTAGCTTTGGGTTTTTTTCTTGTTGCTCTAGTTCCTTGAGGTGTGATGTTAGGTTGTCAATTTGTGATCTTTCAGGCTTTTTGATGCAGGCATTTAGCACTATAAACTTTTCTCTTAGCACTGCTTTTGCTCTATCCCAGAGGTTTTGATAACTCATGTCACTACTGTCATTCATTTGAAGAATTTTAAAATTCCCATCTTGATTTAATTGTTAACCCAGACATCATTCAGGAGAAGGTTGTTTTATTTCCATGTATTTGTATAGTTTTGAGGGTTCCTTTTGGAGTTGATTTCTAGTTTTATTCCACTGTGGTCTGAGAAGATACCTGATATAATTCCAATTTTTAAAAGTTTATTGTTTTGTGGCCTATTATATGGCCTATCTTGGAGAATGTTCCATGTGCTGATGAGAAGAATGTATATTCTGCAGTTCCTGTGTAGAATGTTCCATAAATATCTGTTAGGCCCATTTGTTTTAGAGTGAACTTTATTTCTAGTGTTTATTTTTTATTTTCTGCCTCAATGATCTATCCAGTGCTGTCAGTGGAGTGTTGAAGTCCCCTACGATTATTGTATTGCTGTTGAGCTCTTTTCTTAGGTCTAATAGTAATTGTTTTATGAATCTGGGAGCTCAAGAGTTAGGTGCATATATATTTAGGACTGTAATATCTTTTTGTTGGATCGATTATATTATTATTGTATAACGACCTTCTGTGGTCATTATACAATAATAGCTACTCCTGCTTGCTTTTGGTTTCCATTTGCATGGAATATCTTTTTTCACCCCTTTACCTTGAGTCTATATGAATCCTTATGCGTTAGGTGAGTCTCTTGAAGACAGCAGATATTTGGTTTGTGATTTTTTAAATCCATTCTGCCAATCTGTATCTTTTAAGTGGAGCATTTAGAACATTTGAATTTAACGTTAATAATGACTATTCCAGTCATCATGTTGATTGTTACCTAGATACTTTGGTTTCCTCACTGTGTTATTGTTTTATAGGCCCTGTGACTTTTCTGCTTTGAAAAGTTCTATTCTGGTGCACATTGACCTTTTATTTCAAGATTTAGAACTCATTTTAACACTTCTTGTAGGACTAGTCTGGTAGTGACAAACTCCCTCAGCATTTGCTTGTCTGAAAAAGACAACTTCTTTTTCTTTTGTGACACTTAGTTTTGCTGGATTGAAAATTGTTGACTAACAGCTATTCCGTTTAAAGAGGCTAAAGATAGGACCCCAATCCCTTCTGGCTCGTGAGGTTTCTACTGAGAAGTCTGCTGTTAGTCTGAAAGGTTATCTTTTGTAGGTTACCTGATGCTTTTGTATCACTGCTCTTAGAATTTTTCATTCATGATGACTTTAGACAGCCTGATGACTGTATGTATTGCTGATGTCCTTTTTGCAATGAATCTCCAAGGAATTCTTTGAGCCTCTTGTATTTGGATGTCTAAATCTTTAGCAAGGCCAGGGAAGTTTTCCTCAACTATTCCCTCAAATAAATTTTCCAGACTTTTGGCTTTTCCTTTTCCCTCAGGAACACCAAGGATTCTTAGGTTAGGCCATTGTACATAATTCCATATTTCTTGGGGACTTTGTTCATTTCTTTTAATTCTTTTTTTCTTTAGTTTTGTCTGTTGGGTTAATTCAAAAGTCTTGTCTTTGGGCTCTGAAATTCTTTCTTCTACTTGGTCTAGTCTATTGTTAAAACTTTCCTCTGCATTTTGTAATCCCCTAAATGTGTCTTTCATTTCCAAAAATTCTGGCTGGTTTTTTTAAAAAATACATATATCTGTTTAGAAAATTTTTCATCCATATCCTGAATGTTTTAAAAATTTCTTTATGTTGGTTTTCACATTTCTTTTGTATCTTCTTGAGTAACTTATTAATCAAGCTTTTGAATTCTTTATCTGGTATTTCAGATTTCTTTTTTCTTTTTTTTTTTTGAGATGGAGTCTTACTCTGTTGCCTAGGCTGGAGTGCAGTAGCAGGATTTTGGCTCGCTGCAACCTCTGCCTCCCAGGTTCAAGCAATTCTCCTGCCTCAGCCTTCCAAGTAGCTGGGATTAAAGGTGTCCACCACCATGCCCAGCTAATTTTTGTATTTTTAGTACAGACGAGGTTTCACCATGTTGTTCAGGCTGGTCTTGAAATCCTGACCTCAGGTAAACTGCTCGCCTTGGCCTCCCAGAGTGTTAGGATTACAGGCATGAGCTATCATGCCCGGCCTGGATTTCATCTTGGATTGGATCCATTACTGGATAGCTAGTGTGATCTTCTGGGGATATTACAGAACCTTGTTTTGTGATATTGCCAGATTTATTTTTCTGGTTCCTTCTCATTTGAGTATACTATTTCTTCTAATTATTTTTGAATTTATTTTTTATTCAACTGTATTTATTTTTTAATTTTTTTTCTCCCTTGAGGATGTGACTTTAATGATTACAGTTTTGTTTTTCTTTAATAACCTAATTCAGCTATGAATGCTTTCAGGGTTAAACATTCTTTACGAGTTTCTTAGTTATGGAGAGTCTTTTTAGGATGGCTTTCTCAGATGCTGGGTGTAGTAGCAATATGCATGGTGTGTGAACAGATTCACTGTCTCTTGTGGGAATGGCAGAGGCCTCTTGAAGCTTATGTCACTCCCCAGTGGTGTGCACTTTTTATTTATTTTTCCCCCAGTATTTTATTTACTGGGTTGAACAGTTCAGGCTTCAGGCCAGTAGAGCAGGTGTCCATGGTTAAACACTGGCTGTGGCTAAAGCAGTTGGGTAAATTCAATACCCAATGGTGGGCAGAGGTCCCAGCCTTGACAGAAGTCACTGGGGGAGCTCTCAGTGAAACACACTGATGTCTTCTCAGGAGGAAAAGTGGGAGCCACCTCAGCTTCCCTGCCAGTCCAGCAGAAAAGTTATCCACCTTCCAGTCACACTCCTGACCCAGTGTTCTGGCTATTCAGATCAGACAGGCACTTCTTTTCATTTGCAGGAATGTCGATATTCCATGTAGAGAGGGATGGTAGCCTCTACCTCTCATGCAAGTCTGAACCTGTAGGGTACTCCTTCTGTGGGGATGCAGTCACCCTAAAGTGTTCCCAAAAGGCTGTCTACTGTTTCCACCCATGCTGAGCTCTTATGGGAGAAGTCCCAGCTGTGTCTGCAGTGGTGGGTGAGGGGAAGAAGAAATCCCCTTCTCTAAGACCCTTCATGAGCACCAGGGCTGCCTGTTGGGGTAGAGTCACAGACTTTCCCCCACTGGGCTCAGCACTGCATCTGTACTTCTGCTGAAACAAACTTCACACAAGAAGAAAGTCCTGGGACTCACGGCTTGCCACCTGGATTCTTTTGTCCTATGGGGGTGCTCCCTTGATATGGTGTACCCCCCTTTCCCCAGGAGTAGGAGTCTCTGAAGGCCAGATTACTGTGAATGCTGCTGCTCCTCTGTGTCTAGCTGCCCAGTTGGGCTGCCATCCTCCAGGCCGGTGCTGGGGAATGTCTGCAAGGGATCCAATGATGTGACCTGTCCTCAAGTCTCCCAGCACTGGGTACCAGCACCAGATCAGATAGAGGTGGCTGGGGAGTGATATAGACTCTGTGAGATTCCTTGGTTATAAATAGCCTTGGTGTGTTGGCTTTCTCAAATGCCAGCTGTAGTAGTAATGAACTGGTCACGTGGACAGACTTAGGACCTCCTGGTTAGTTAAGGTGATACAAGCAATTATGATAGCTGAGGTCATACACAAGTTTTTGCCTTCCTGAGCACTGTGTTCTTCTGCCTGAAGATTCTGTAATGGCTGTATCAGCTGACCTCCAGCTTTGATCCTTTCATCACAACACTTCCTAAACTCTGTGCTCATGTGCCAAGCCACCTCTCTTCCTTCATTCAAGTATTTCCTGAAATGTGACCTTCATTTGTGCTTGCCTTCCATTACCCAGGGGAAGTACTCTGATATCTCAGGCAATGAGCGGGGCCATAGGGCTCCCAAAAGTTTCTGTCCTTTGTGTTATGTGACCAGCATGGGTGGATGGGCAAAGCCAGGTAGGGGCTGGGTCAGGCAAGTCCATGTTCTGGTTCTCGGTGTGCAGACACAAGCAGCGGCCCCAGTGGGGATCAGAGGGCAGTTCTCTGGCTGCTGGAGTAATGTTCCATGGGGGAGTACAGTGGCTTCTGCTGCACAGAAGAGTCTACAAGGGGAGTGGGGAGCAGCAGGTGGCAGTAAGCCCCACCCAGTTTCCATGCACTTGGCAAGGCAGGTCTCACACCTGGAATGTTCCACTAGCAGCAGCTCACTGGGTTCCAGGCAGCCTATGCTCAGAATTCAAAACTGCCGCAGACCATAAGCCTTCCCCATGGAGATGGATATTGAGGCTCTCAGGCCACACTCCTCCTGGTCTGCCCAAGAAGCAGGGGCACCCAGCTCCTGCTTAATCTCCCTTAGGAGCTTCTCTCATCCTGTGACTGCTGCCTGAATTAGCTGGCTGACTTCTAAAGTGAAGTACCCTGTGAGGCAGGATCAAGAATGGCTTCCCTCTGTCCCCACTGGAGACTGGGAGTACACAGACAGCATGTCCCAATGCTACTCCTTCTCATATACTCCCCACCATTCACTACATTAGCTCTAGCACTGGGTAGGGTTAAAAAGCTTCCCTCGTGGCCTGGATTGCCAGGTTCTCCAATGGAAATGTATATCCCAGAGGCAGCTTCTCCCCGCTCACACTCTGGGGATTTTCAGGTTTACACTTGGCTCATGGTGTAGGCTGCAGCCTGCTGCTTCTTTCAAAGGGTCTGGTTTTCATCAGTTTTCCTGTTCCTGTGTTGCTTCTTGAAATAAAGTTCACAGTGTGAATCTCTACACAGTACTTTGTCTTTCCAACTGGGAGAGGCATGCTAACGATGCCTCCAATCTGCCATCTTGGAAAAACACCCACCATACTTTAAGACATGCTGAAATATTTATATGGAAAAAAGAAGATACATAGTATGTACACACTGTATATACTTTGTATAAAAATATGGCTTTATGTTCATTGGTTTCTTTTTGTTTTCCTATAAAGTTTCTTAGAGCTCTGATTTGTTTTAAAGATGTTGATTTGATTTACATAACAATTTAGTGCAACATTCTAAGCTTGTGGCATTTACTCGATCTTTACCAATTTTTTTTTTAATGGAGAAAATGATGTATCATTAAAAATAAAGAAAATGTGATAGAAAGATAAGTCATAATGGCTGGACCAGTGAATATTCTCCTTCTCATATACTCCCACCTCTCACTAAATTAGCTCCAGCACTGGATAGGGTTAACACCTACTTAACTCTTTGAGAATAATAAAAGACCTTTTTGATTAGCATCATCACAAGTGATTCATTGATTGTGGGTCAGAACATTTCCTACTCTCAAAGAAGTCAACTTGTCTGAAGTCATACAATTAGAAAGCGGCAGAACAAGACTGGAACTTAGCCTTTCTGGCTCTCAAGCTGTCCCTGGTGTGGGAATGGGATGCAAAGAACAAATGGAGAGGATAGAACATGAAGGAAAAAATGGACATGCTTTTACTGAAAAGGGAGAGAGCCTGGATGAGATGCATGTGAGGTAAGTCTGCAGTTGAAGTGGTAGGTAAGCAGTAATTGAAGGAATTTTTTTAAAACTAATGATCAGGCCAAGGAGGGAGGATCACCTGAGGTCAGGAGTTCAAGACCAGCCTGGCCAACATGGTGAAACCCTGTCTCTACTAAAAATACAAAAATTAGCCAGGCGTGGTGGCAGGCACCTGTAATCCCAGCTACTCAGGAGGCTGAGGCAGGAGAATTGCTTGAACCTGGGAGGCAGAGGTTGCAGTGAGCTGAGATCACGCCATTGCATTTCAGCCTGGGGGCAAGAGTGAGACTTCATCTTAAAACAACAACAACAACAACAACAAAAACTAATAATCTCTATGTCTTTATTATTTATTGATTTAGAGATAGGGTCTCACTCTGTCACCCAGGCTGAAGTGCAGTTGTGTGATCTCAGCTCACTTGCAGCCTCGACTTCCCGGGCTCAAGTGATCCTCCTGCCTCATTGTCCTGAGGAGCTGGCACCACAGGTGTGCACCACCATGTCTGGCTAATTTATTTATTTATTTTTATTTCTTGTAGAATTGGGTCTTGCCATGTTGCCTAGGCTGGTCTTAAACTCCTGGGTTCAAGCAACTCTCCTGCCTTGGCCTCCCAAAGTGCTGAGATTTATAGTCAGGAGCCACCACACCTGGCCATGGTTGCTATTTCTTAGGGAGAATGTTGTCTATAAGTGAGAGGGCAAGAGTTTGAGGAAAGAGTCAACGGTTTAGAAGAAGCCACGGGAATGGTGGGGTGAGAGGGGAGGGAAATGAACAAAGATAAATATAAGAACAGAAAAGAAAAGAATTGTCAACCTTTATCCAGTTGAGATTAGAAACCAGGTATTTACAGTGGTGACAATCCACCAATTCATACTCTAAAGTGAAAAAGGCATATCATTGGTTTGATTCCATTTTATAAAAAACAAAACCTGTACTGTGTATAACACATGTGTAGGAAAATGTGTCCCTCCTAGGGAAGAGAGTGCTTTATTTCTAGAAGAGGAGTGTCTTTGAGATTAGGAGAAAGGACTTTCACTTTTACTTTCTATACTTCTATATGGTTTGAATTTTTTATGACAGAAATGTATTTTTTCCAGTACTTGTGTAAAACATGCAGAATGTGAAATGATAGTCTAGTAAGGATTCCTGAGCTCGGTGCATGTCTCTGACTCCACAGAGATCGTTTAAGACCTATCCTACAGTAACTTGAAGCTTCAGAGCCAGCAAAAGTCCCACCTGGCTCCTTCTAGCGCAGTGTGCACCTCAGCCTCCCAAGTAGCTGGGACTACAGGTGCCTGCCACCACGCCTGGCTAATTTTTTTTTTTTTGTACTTTTAGTAGAGACGAGGTTTCACCGTGTTAGGATGGTCTCCATCTCCTGACCTTGTGATCCGCCCGCCTTGACCTCCCAAAGTGTTGGGATTACAGGCATGAGCCACCGCGCCCGGCCTAGAACAGCTTTTAATAAACAGATGCAAGCACTATGGCTAGCTGAAACCTCCCACCCCAGCAGCAGTGGGATCAGGTATCACCTTCCAGCGTGGGCTCTGTTTTAGGCCACAGGTGCACGCTGTGCTAGAAGGAGCCAGGTGGGACTTTTGCTGGCTCTGAAGCTTCAAGCTACTGTAGAATAGGTCCTAAATGATCTCTGTGGAGACAGAGACATGCACCCAGCTAAGGAACCCTTCTTGTGATATTAATTCATATGGGTTTTTTTTCTTTTTCTTTTTTTCTCTTTCCTATTTCCAAGAAGATCCATTATGTACCTTTTCCTTGGGGATTATCTAGTAGGAGAAAAGCAGTTGTTCAAAGACAAAGACTTCTCTTGTGTTTTGTGAAAGCTTCAATTCATCAAGGAGATTGTATTAGGCAGGGAGGGTGGCAAGGAGGAGGAGAAGGTGGGAGTCCTTGCATGCAAAGATGTAGAAACAGAATGGATATTTCTGCTAACTTGATGAAAGAGATGAAACATGTTCCATGAGAACTGGGAGCTACTGTTCTGGTGTGTAGATTTCCACAGGTGTGGAAATATAGGTGAGACTGGATGGTAACACTGAGGCTCCCAGCCCTGGAAAATATTACTGTGCCCAAAAGAAAGTGGTATGTTAACTACATACTTCTAGGAGACTAGTGGGCTTGGGTAATGAACATCTCAGTGGTGGCTTACGTGGATTAAAGCCTGGAGAGGGTTCTCTATTTATTTTTCTTTTGCTAAGACTCATGGGAACTTTTGTGTTACTCAGTTGGATATTACCTTGAAGTCACAGTTTGAGGTAAGGGCTTGGATGCAGGTAATTTACTTAGGAATTAATCCAATGGAACAAGAGTATGAGACAGAAAGTAAAGGAAAGTTAACATGAGGTTGCATTATTTAGTTGGTTACAGCTACAGCCTCAAAAATTGTTCACTTGAAGGGTCAAGGAACAAGCAAGAGAAGCATTCATTCATCTGCTTCTGCCCCCTACAAGTTGGGGCAACAACCTCTCAGTTTGTGTGTCTGGTAAGTGCTGAGTAGGCACCTATGGGCACACGTAGCAAGGAGTCAGAGAAGCCCTGAAGCAGGAAGTGAGAAAAACAAAGGTTAAGTCTGAGGTGAGATACTGTCAGTGCAAAGAGGTGGAAGCCTTCAGGGACCTTTTTGTCACAGCTGGAATCTGAGCTGAGGCTTAGAGGATGTGAAGTGGGGCTGATACACGTTTCCTGTGGTATCTGATACAGGGAAAGGGGCTCAATAATGACTAAGCAATATGGGACACAGAGACATAGTTTTTTTTCTCCTGATTAAAAAAGTAATACAGGCTGAATGTGGTAGCTCACACCTGTAATCCCAGCATTTGGGGAGGCTAAGGTGGGAGGATCACTTGAAGCCAGGAGTTTGAGACCAGCCTGAACAACATACTAAGACTCTGTCTCTAGAAAAAAGGTTTCTTAAAAAATAACTGGGCATGGTGGCACATGCCTATAATTCTAACTACATGGGAGGCTGATGCAGAAGGATCACTTGAGCCCAGGAATTTGAGGTTGCAGTGAGCTGTGACAGCACCACTGCACTCCAGCCTGGGCAACAGAATGTGACCCCCAATTCTAAAAAATGTAATATATATATTTTTGGCATCAAAATGAATTTAATTTGATTAAATGGAACTGTAATCTTTCTGATTTATCCTTGTTTCTGGACTAAGGTTTATTCCTGTTATAGTAACACAATGTCATATAACAGGCAATTTTTTTTTTTTTTTTTGAGATGGAGTCTTGGTCTGTTGGCCAGGCTGGAGTGCAGTGGCGTAATCTTGGCTCACTGCAACCTCCAACTCCCAGGTTCACGCCGTTCTCCTGCCTCAGCCTCCTGAGTAGCTGGGACTACAGGCGCCTGCCCCCACGCCTGGCTAATTTTTTTGTATTTTTAGTAGAGACAGGGTTTCACCGTATTAGCCAGGATGCTCTCGATTTCCTGACCTCATGATCTGCCCGCCTCAGCCTCTCAAAGTGCTGGGATTACAGGCGTGAGCCACTGCGCCTGGCCAACAGGCATGTCTTAGTCTGTTTTTGGTTGCTATAACAGAATACCTGAGACTGGACAATCTATAAAGAAAAGAGGTTTGCAGTCAGAATGGCTATAATTAAAAAGTCAAAAAATAATGGATGCTGGCAAGGAGAAAAAGAATACTTATACACTATTGGTGGGAGGGTAAATTAGTTCAACCATTGTGGAAAGCAGGGGGTGATTCCTCAAATTGCTAAAAACAGACCTACTATTTAACCCAGCAATCCCATTACTGGGCATATACCCAAAGGAATATAAATCATTCTATCATAGAAACACATGCACGTATATGTTCACTGCACCACTATTCACAATAGTGAATACATGGAATCAACCTAAATGTCCATCAATAATAGACTCAGATAAAGAAAATGTGGTATATCTATACCATGGAATACTAGGCAGCCATAAAAAAGAATGAGATCATATCCTTTGCAGGATCATGGATGGAGCTGGAGGCCATTATCCTTAGCAAACTAATACAGGAGCAGAAAACCAAATATTGCATATTCTCACTTATAAGTGGGCGCTAAATATTGAGAACACATGCACACATAGAGGGAAACAACACATGCTGGGGCCTATTGGAGAGTGGAGTGTGGGAGAAGGGAGAGGATCAGAAAAAATAACTAATGGGTATACTAGGCTTAATATCTGGGTGACAAAATAATCTGTACAATGAACCCCCATGACATGAGGTTACCTATATGAAAAAATTGCACATGTGCCCCTTAAGTTAATAAAGAGGAAGAAGAAGAAGAAAGAGGAAGAAAGAGGAGGAGGAGGAGGAAGAGGAAGAAGAAGAAGAAGAGAAGAGAGAAGAGAAGAGAAGTATTTTGGCTTATGGTTCTGGAGGCTGGGAAGTCCGAGATTGAAGACCTGAATCTGTTGAGGGCCTTATGGTGCTTCTTAACACAGTGGAAAAACAAGGGATCGCATGGCAAGAAAAGAAGCAAGAGTGAAACAAGAAAGCTGAACTCACCTTTATAATAACCCACTCTTGTGATAATAAGGTTCCCTCCCATGAGAACTAACTGACTCTTGTGAGAATGGCATTAATCCCTTCATGAGAGTTGAACCCCTGTGACATAAACACCTCTTATGGACCCTACCATCTTTTGACACCATTACTTTAGGAACCAAATTTCAACTTGTGCCTTGGAGGGAACAAACCACATCTAAACCACAGCAAAGCACTAAACAACAACAATAACAACAACAACAACAATGTTAGTTCCTTTTTTCTAATCACACATCAATTAAGCACACATATGTATATACATACTTGTCTAAAAAATATGAGGAAAAGTTCTTAGGAAGTTCTGTGATTCCATTGGGAGTTTATACTGGTGTTCTGTCAGCATTTGGCTCTGAATTTTCAAGAAACTGACCTGGGATCTCTTTGCTTCCCAAAATAGTTGTTTTGGGATTTGGAATGTATCTCTATTCATTATTCTGTAAAGAATCCCTGTAAAGATGGCTCCATTTAGAGTACAGCTTCTCAAACTTTAATGTGCACACAAATCACTCAGACTGATGCTCATCTACCATCTCTGCTTTATGTTTCTCCTTAGCACTTATCTTCTAACATACTACATACATAACCTACTCATCCTGTTCATTGTTTGCCTCCTCCACTAGAATGTAGACTTAATGAAGGCTGATGTTTTGTCTGTCTCTGGTGCCTCGCTCAAAGTAAGAACTCAGTGTCAGCACTCCAATACATATTTGTGGAATAAATGAATAAATATGTAAATTCATAAAAGTAAGTTGCATTTTAAAGTATAATGAGTATTTGCTAGATATTAAGCATTGTGGGAGGTAGTTTGTGGAATCCCAAGATAAAATAACACTGAAAATACTTGGAGTCTGAAAACATGCTCAGATGAGATGCCTCTGCTATGTGACCTCACCTGGCTCTCAGTGAATTTAAACAGGTTTGGTGCTATCAGTCATGCTCTTACGTCATAAAAGCAGCTTACCTAGAAGCTTTGTACTCTTATACTTGAAAGAAGGTCAGCTGAGGAGGGTAGGGTTTTACTAGTACTGTTATTAAATTTTAGGAAAAAAACTGTAAGCTCTCAATTCAGCCTTTCTTATTAAAAATAAATCCAATCCCTTCCCCCCACCCCGCCACCCAACACACACACACACACACACACACACACACACACACACAAAACACTGGGCAAAAAACAAAAACAAAAACAAAACACTGGGCCCCCTCCCTTCAGGAGTTGACGGGTTAGTGGGGAAGACAGACATGTATAAATAAATGTAATAAAGACAGAATTATCAAAATTCTGGTACAGACAGAAGCTGAATACTGGAAGAGCCCAAGGAATCAAGTCTGAATTGTGACTTGGGGCAGCAAGGGGAGACTACATGGAAGTGGAAACATTTGAGTGATGGTAGAATTTTTACTGATGAGGATGAGGAAGAAATTTCAGGGAAAGGGAACAACTGGAGCAGAGGCCTGGGGACATAAATATAATCTCTATTGTAACTGACCTGTGGAGCACTGTGTGGACAATAAGTGAGAAAAGGTTAACTGGGACCTGATAGTATAGAAACATGAAAATCAGAGTCTTTCATATTAGGGTCTTCCATTGTAGCCACATATGAAAAAAAGACTTGCTCAGGCCCTATGTGAATTATGCATGTGTACTTGAAAAGCTCCCTAGGTGGTCCTAGTGGGAGCTAAGATGATGACTTAAAAGGTGATGTGGAAGGCAGTGTGAGAAGTGAGATGACTGGAGGAGGCAGGAACTGGAGGCAAGGGATCTGGGTGGAAGATTTGCAAAACCAGGGTAGAGTTTGTGGAGAATAAGACGAATCCAGTTCAAGTTAGTGGAGAGATTGGCAGCACTCTTATCTGCTAAATATTGAGGGTGTCCCAAGATCCATAGGCTAGAACCTAGCTTAAGTGATCCTTCCTCTTGCGTTTGTGGCTCCATGAATTTCTCTTTTCTTTATTGGGAACATGTGACACAGATTCTAACTGGTCATGGTATATAGTATAACACAGTAATTAAGAAGCATGATATAAAGTCAAAGGACTTACCTTGCTCCATGACCTTGGGTAAGTCCTTACAGTTTCTAAGTCTCAATTTTCTCATCTGAAAAAAGGAAAAAATAAATATATTGAGAGGATCGAATATGCAGATACTTGGTTGAGTACCTAGCTGTGATAGTCGAAGTTGTGTATGCTCTGCTGCAGTAAGCATTAATCCCCGGATGCCTGTGGTTTTAGATGAGATTTATTTTTCAATCACGTTACTTGTCTACTGTGGATCAGCAGGGGGACTCTGCCCATTGTAGTTACTCAGGGACCCAGGCTGACAGAATAGCTACCATCTTGAATATTGTTAGTACCTATATCAAGGAGAAAGAGAACTCTGGAGGGTCTGGCACCAACAACTCAATGCTTGGTGAAGAACAGATACATGTCTGTAATCCCAGTATTCCGGAAGGCCTAAGCAGGAGGATTGCTTGAGGCCACGAGTTCAAGATCAGCCTTAGAAACATAGTGAGACCCTGTCTCTACAAAGTTTAAGAAAGAAGAAGAAGGAGGAGAAGAAAAAGAGGGAGAAGGAGGAGAAAAGAGATACATACCATCCCTGCTGACAACTTATTGGCTGTTGGCCAGGGCCAATCATATGGTCCCACCCACTACAGGAGGATTAAGAAGTACAACCCTACCATGTACCCAGTAGATGGGGGAGCCTGAAATATTTGGTAAGCCTTTATTACTACTATTTACTTATAACCTAAGATCTGCAATGTTAACTGTCTTCCTTCCTGCACCCCTGCCTCATCCTTGAGTCGCCATTGCAGGGGGCAGCCATCCAATAGCTCTCCTCACCTAACTAGCAACAGAGTCCTCACACTGCCCTCTAGTGGCACCTAGACTTATTTCATTAGCCCTAGGCGGGAACTTAATTCTGAGGCATCTGGAGCAGAATTTACTGAGCAGGGTTGAATAACATTAATTAATGTTAATTAATGTACAGGCTGTAAAACATTAATTGTCCAGTTTGCCTTACTTTGTAAGCCTCATAAAAGCATTCAGGATAAGCCCTTATGCCCTGAGACTACCCTTTCAGGAGAATTCTGGAATCTATCCTTCCTTTTTGGCAAGAATATCTAAACTTCAATAATTTAAAGGACTTAGATACAAAACCCAACATGTTTGCACTATGTAGATGGATTCTATTGTATAAACCCCCCTTCTGTCTCCAACAACCTTTCCTTTCTTATAAACCATATAAATATTTATAGAGATGGAGCCAAAACCATTATGTAATTCCTGAAAGCCTACCTGCAAACTCAACTAGAATAATTATCCTTAATTATAAGAATAATAGGGAGGAGTTGCTTCTGAAGGAACCAAAATGTCATGTTCCCAGCCTCCTATTATGGCTTCCTAACTAGAGTCCATGGATACCTGACCACAACAGTATTTTCATATAATTGATTTCCTTTGTAATTCCATGTATTGTATTTTATACATTTAAAAACATTAATCTGAGAAGAGGCTCAAAACTTCATCAGTCCGCTAGAGTCACTTGGCATCTTAACGTTGTAAGATTGAAGCTGTATTTGCCAGTGTGAAGAAACATTTTAAATTTTGCCACAGGGTGGTGCTATTGCTTTAAGGGTAAGGAAGAGTAAATCAGCAGGTTGAACAATAATCTGTTACCTCCGAGAAGATTGAGAAACAAAGTGGTGATGTGGTCACAGAAACTTTAGTCTTAGTCTTAAGTGGCAGTTACAAATTCCTAGCAGATAAAATGCAAATCCATTAACTAAGACATTTTGGTCTAGTATATAAGATGTGGTTGGTAATGGTTTTTCCTAGTTTAAAGTAGTGTATAATACAAACATTATATACCCCTCAAGATTTTGAGGAGCTGTTAGCCAACCAATTACATAAACATTCATTCTACACAAGATTAAAGATTTTCTTCAACACACAGGTGGGTGACCGTGGTATCATTTCTCTCACCCATGTTGTCAGTTTTATTTTTCCCCTTGGCTCCATTCTGGTTGTAGACATCATACTTCACATGTACTGAATTCCAGCAAGGCACAATCATGATGAGATGCACACGGCAAGTTCAAAAGTAGAAGACCAACTCCTGAATGGGAACTGATAATCAAATGATGAAAACTGCACAAAGAACCCAAGGAACAAACATAAAATGGAGTTGGTTATACTGGCAAAAGCAACATATACTTACAGATAAGACAACTTACTTCAAAACATCTGGGGGAGAAGGTGGTGATGGAGAAATGGGTAGTGGTATAGTCAAAATAAGATGATTATGTGATAATTGTTAAAGCAGGGAGATAGGTAATTGGGAGCTCCTTATACAATCTATTTTTTTTATACATTTGAAGTTTTTCATTAAAATAATTAACATATCCATAAAATAACATAATGTTAAATGACTGAATTTTTGGTGATCAGTGAGTATATACCAATAAAATAACATAATGTTAAAGGGCTGAATTTTTGGTGATCAATGAGTATATACCAAGCCACAGAATTACTGGAAGGGAAGGAAGGATGAACACTGATACAGAAGAAGTTGTAAGTTACAGAAAATGGATAAACTTCAGAAAGGTGTGATACTGAGTTGTGGTACTCAATCCCCATTTAGATTAGACTTTTTTTTTTGGAGAAAAAGGTTTTGTAACTTTTTTTCGTTTTTTATTATACTTAAAGTTCTAGGGTACATGTGCACAACGTGCAGGTTTGTTACATATGTATACATGTGCCATGTTGGTGTGCTGCACCCGTTAATTCGTCATTTACATTAGATATATCTCCTAATGCTATCCCTCCCCCTTCCCTCCACCCCACAACAGGCCCCAGTGTGTGATGTTCCCCACCCTGTGTCCAAGTGTTCTCATGGTTCAATTCCCACCTATGAGTGAGAATGTGTGGTGTTTGGTTTTCTGTCCTTGCGATAGTTTGCTCAGTATGATGGCTTCCAGCTTCATCCAGGTCCCTACAAAGGACATGAACTCATCCTTTTTTAAGGCTGCATAGCATTCCATGGTGTATACGTGCCACATTTTCTTGATCCAGCCTATCATTGATGGACATTTGAGTCGGTTCCAAGTCTTTGCTATTGTGAATAGTGCTGCAATAAACATACGTGTGCATGTGTCTTTGTAACAGTATGATTTATAATCCTTTGGGTATATACCCAGTAATGGGATGGCTGGGTCAAATGGTATTTCTAGTTCTAGATCCTTGAGGAATTGCCACACTGTTTTCCACAATGGTTGAACTAGTTTGCAGTCCCACTAACAGTATAAAAGTGTTCCTATTTCTGCACATCCTCTCCAGCACCTGTTGTTTCCTGATTTTTTTTTTTTTTTTTTTTTTGAGACGGAGTCTTGCTCTGTCGCCCAGGCTGGAGTGCAGTGGCCGGATCTCAGCTCACTGCAAGCTCCGCCTCCTGGGTTCACGCCATTCTCCCGCCTCAGCCTCCCGAGTAGCTGGGACCACAGGCGCCCGCCACCACGCCCGGCTAATTTTTTGTATTTTTTAGTAGAGACGGGGTTTCACCATGTTAGCCAGCATGGTCTCGATCTCCTGACCTCGTGATCCACCCATCTTGGCCTCCCAAAGTGCTGGGATTACAGGCTTGAGCCACCGCGCCCGGCCTGTTTCCTGATTTTTTAATGATTGCCATTCTAACCGGTGTGAGATGGTATCTCATTGGGGTTTTGATTTGCATTTCTCTGATGGCGGGTGATGATGAGCATTTTTTCATGTGTTTGTTGGCTGCATAAATGTCTTCTTTTGAGAAGTGTCTGTTCATATCCTTTGCCAACTTTTTGATGGGATTGTTTGCTTTTTTCTTGTAAATTTGTTTGAGTTCTTTGTAGGTTCTGGATATTAGCCCTTTGTCAGATGGGTAGATTGTAAAAATGTTCTCCCATTCTGTAGGTTGCCTGTTCACTCTGATGGTAGTTTCTTTTGCTGTGCAGAAGCTCTTTAGTTTAATTAGATCCCATTTGTCAATTTTGGCTTTTGTTGCCATTGCTTTTGGTGTTTTAGACATGAAGTCCTTGTCCATGCCTGTGTACTGAATGGTATTACCTCTTTTTGTTAGTTTTCCTTCTAACAGTCAGGACCCTCAGCTGCAGGTCTGTTGGAGTTTGCTGGAGGTCCACTCCAGATCCTTTTTGTCTGGGTATCACCAGCAGAGGCTGCAGAACAGCAAATATTATGGAACGGTAAATGTTTCTGCCTGATCCTTCCTCTGGAAGCTTCGTCTCAGAGGGCACCCGGCCTTATGAGGTGTTAGCTGGCCCCTACTGGGAGGTGTCTCCCAGTTAGGCTACTCAGGGGTCAGGGACCCACTTGAGGAGGCAGTCTGTCCATTCTCAGATCTCAAACTCCATGCTGGGAGAACCACTACTCTTTTCAAAGCTGTCAGACAGGGATGTTTAAATCTGCAGAAGTTTCTGCTGCCTTTTGTTCAGCTATGCCCTGACCCCAGAGGTGGAGTCTACAGAGTCAGGCAGGACTCCTTGAGCTGCGGTGGGCTCCACCCAGTTTGAGCTTAGCAGCGGCTTTGCTTACCTCCTCAAGCCTCAGCAATGGCAGATGCCCCTCCCCCAGCCTCGCTGCTGTCTTGCAGTTTGATATTAGACTGCTGTGCTAGCAGGGAGCAAGGCTCTGTGGGCGTGGGACCCTCCAAGCCAGGTGTGGGATATAATCTCCTGATGTGCTGTTTGCTAAGACCGTTGGAAAAGTGCAGTATTAGGGTGGGAGTGTCCCGATTTTCCAGGTACGTCCATCTGTCGCGGCTTCCCTTGGCTAGGAAAGGGAATTCTCCAACCCCTTGTGCCTCTGGGGTGAGGCGATGCCCCGCCCTGCTCCGTGGGCTGCACCCACTGACTGACAGGCCCCAGTGGGATGAACCCAGTACCTCAGTTGGAAATGCAGAAATCACCCGTCTTCTGCTTGCTCATGCTGGGAGCTGTAGACTAGAGCTGTTCCTATTCGGCCATCTTGGAACCTCTGTAACATTTTTTTCTATCAGATCTAAAACTTAGTTTTTATGAAACTTTAAGTCTCCTGGACTTTTGTTTGGGAATAGGTGAGTGTGGAGTAAGGGAATTGGTGAGAGTCAGCAAAAACCAGGTGTTAGGGAAGACAGGAGACTCTCTTTTCAGCATTTTTAGGCAAAAGGGTCAGGAAGAAAGCTGGTCTTTCCTATTATCCTTGTAAATTCTTCATGGTTTTTAAAAAGAGGAGACTTAATTAGTTTATTTTTATTAACTATGATCCACTTGAAGATATTTATTTTGAGAAATCTATTTCATGTTCACTGACAAAAGAACTTTCAAGGTTGTTATAAATGCATGTCCATGGAATTTAGTATTTTCGAAAAGGTCAGATAGAAATGCTTTTTTATCCATGAATGCCTCTAGATCTGCTCTAACCACAAGAGAAAAAAACGCCTTTAAGTTGACCCTTCTTAGCATTCAGAAAACCACTCATTTTTTACTTTTAGCAGGATAACTAAGGAAGACCTTTCTATTTTTAGTTTTACAAGGACAAGTAGGAATTGCAACTTACTCTCTATCAATACAAGAGTAGTACTTTACCCTCTTGTATAAAAGAAACAATTTATTAATGGTTATGCAATATAGCTTTATTTAAACCCAAAATACCTATAAGCCAATTAGTATTGCAGTCATTTAAAAATCATCTAATTGGTAAGCTGATTTTTTTCTCCCATACCTTGTCTACCATTAAGATTCCACCATGAGGTTGGAGTCCGGAAGGAGAGGATGTGACTTAGATGAAGTGGAAAGCATGAAAGTTGCCCCTTCTGGTTCCAGGGTATTGTAGGGGAGAAGGGAAACAGATTGAAGAGAGATGAAGGGTGAGGATCAAGTGGCCTAGCCCCCGCTGTCTGAGCTTTGACCAGAATGGGAGCATCCATGTTGAGGGGCATTGCCTTGTTTCATATTTGGGGCTCCAGAGGGAACTTCTATACTAACTGGGAGCGGCCACAGCAGAGATCTCTGTGGCACAGCCTGCTTGCACAGACTCTGGGCCTGAGTTAAGTTTTCCTGAGTTGTCCTTGGTTTCTAGGTGGCAAAGATGGAAAGTCCCTGTATATTGCTGAAGGGGCATGAGGAAGGTGGGCCTGCTATGGGGTCTGCTATGGTGAAAGTGGCACAGCTTAGGTAGGCATTATAGGTCAGGGCTGGATAGGGAAAAGGCAGTGTCTTAGAGGAGTCTTCAGCATCAATTGAAAGCCAAGGCAAGGCTGAGCTGTCTGAAAGAGCATAACCTGGTTCTGATGAAGCTGAGAGATGAAACCACCATGACGTACCCCACTGCACTTCAGCAGCACTGGCCAGGAGAAGGCACAGGGATGGGACCAGTCACCCTTGAGCACTCACCAGGGAGCACTGTGGAATAGCCACTCAATGGCAAAGAAAAGCTGTGGTCCAGGTTCCATCACAAGGATTTGAGGACTTCATGTCACCTCTGCTGTCACTGAACACCCAGCTATTGTCCTTGTTCTATGAACCCAGATGACAAAAAACAGAGGCTCTGGAGGAAGGTGGTGAAAATTTGAGAGATTAAACTACTAAAAGAGATTTAGTGCTTATCTAAAGAGGGTATTTAAATTATTTCAGTAGATTAAGTTTATTGGAGTGGCCTAACAGTTAGTGGTTCCCCTTCCCCACAATGCCTGACAAATGGGAGCACATGAAAGAAATCTGATTCATTATATACCAAAAAAAATTTACTGTACATGTTCTCTACACATCTAAGTATAGTATAAGTATTTCTGAATCCTTATTTATACAACTGCTGTAAATAAATACAAGTATTTTATGTATAGAAACTAAAGACTTTTAAAAAATCAGAACCCTGTATCATGAAAAGATTAATGAAAACTCCTAGGCCGGGCGCGGTGACTCAAGCCTGTAATCCCAGCACTTTGGGAGGCCGAGACGGGCGAATCATGAGGTCAGGAGATGGAGACCATCCTGGCTAACACAGTGAAACCCCGTCTCTACTAAAAATACAAAAAAATAGCCGGGCGAGGTGGCGGGCGCCTGTAGTCCCAGCTATAGGGAGGCTGAGGCAGGAGAATGCCACAAACCCGGGAGGCGGAGCTTGCAGTGAGCTGAGATCCGGCCACTGCACTCCAGCCTGGGCGACAGTGCGAGACTCCCTCTCAAAAAAAAAAAAAAAAAAGAAAAAAAGAAAACTCCTTTAGTGGTTTCTTCATAGTTTAAGTTTATGATTGATACTGTCTCTACTTCAGATAAGAAGTAGAGATAGTTAACAACAGAATAAGAGTAGCTAATGCTGACTGAGTGGTTCTTCTTTCTGCTAGGCACTGTTTTAGATGTTCTAAAGTATATTGTTGAATCTACAAGGCAGCAGCATTGTATTATACCTATGTGACAGATGACAGAAATTAGGCTCAGAAGGGTGGAGCAACTGGCCCAAGTCTTCATAGCTAGGAACTGGGAGAGATGGGCTACAAACCTACTTAGCTTTCAAAGCTTGTGTTTTTAACTACTATGCTATCAAAATAAAAACTTAAGTATCTTAGGGAAAGAGGCAACAATTATATCCAAAGAAGGCTAGCGTAGTCTTCATAACCAAACATTAAATAGTTTACCAAACATCCAGAGCAACTAAAACTTATCTTTGTTTATCAGATGACCAGGAACTGAACTCAAAAGAAAATTATGAAAAGTAACATTGGACATTCTGCTTGATAAAGTTTACAAAAATTTTGCCAAAGAGCTCAAGAAAATAAGCATATCTGCTAACTAAGAATATAAAGGCAGCTTGGACTTTTTGCAATGTGTCAGATATTATGCCAGATCCTTCACATGAATTATCTTCTCTAATGCTCACAATAAAGGCTCTGAAGGTAGGACTTTATTGTTCTTATTTTACAGATAAGGAAACTGAGGCTCAGGCAAAGCTTCTTGAGGCCCTGCAGTTAGTAAAGGGTAGAGCTGGGATTTGATCTTGCATGCTTTACCATATCACATCATACTGCCTCCTGCTACTATAGAACACCACGATGTTCATCAGATGATCACTGCCAGGACCAAGATGCTGCTAATGTACACTGGAACAGCCCCACAGTTTACCTGTGATTGGCATCCATCCTGACTGGTCTGTGCCTATGTTCTTACTTGTTATACATTTTAAATATCATCTCTGTCAACTTCCAGTGAAAAGGTTAGGGAGTCAAGATATGTCCTCAACCAGTGAGAGCAATTCCTGCTTTGAAAGCACTTTTGCACAAATAAAATGGAAATATATAAATAAATAAATTCCAAAAATGTAAAGCCATTATTTCAAATGATTTTAAATGGCCAAACTGAAAGTTTTGGTGGCTGGGTGACTTTATGGGAAAAAATAAATTGCTGATGAATCAGCAATTTGGTTAAAGTCCTTTGTCTGGGGAGTGAGAATCAATAAAATGGGAGGATCAGAAAAGAGCAATTTATAATCATTAGGTTTGCTGTAGGTCACATTTTGTTTCTGATGTATGGTATCAAGGGATGTTGGTGGTGAATTTAAGTGCTAGGCATAACCCTGGGGCCAAGCAAATGGTGGGCAAGTATAGGAAATAGGAGTTTGGCTCAGGCAGAATGAGTGGGAACTGAGGGGAGCCACTCTAGTAAGCATGAGTTCAATGAGGATGTCAAAGCAGGTCCAAGTATGGCCTGACTATCATAAGGCAAAGAAAACGAAAACAATTGAAGACATAGTAAATGCCTGCTGGAGTTTTAACAGAAACACAAGTTTTTCCCTTGGCCCTTTAACTCATGGGAGAGTCTTTTAGAAACAGCACAAGTGTGCTCTTTGTTTCTTCTTGTTTCTTCCTCCATCTTGTTCTTCAGAATGTGGATACTGAACATGGTCCATCTTGGACCATGAAGTCAAATCTCTACAGAATGGACCAAGAAGATTGAGAGAACTTGATCTCTGCACCAAACCATGATGCACCATACTACCTTTAGATCTCTGATATGGACTTTGATTTGGGGGGAATAAATTTCTGTGCTACCTGAACCATTATTGTGTTGGTTGTTGATCACCTGCATCTGAACTTAATCATAACTAATAAATACCACTTACCATAGGTGAGGCTTACCAGGAAGCAGACTGCAATGAAGATTGGTATGAGGAAGTATATTAGGGGGTGCCCTTGGAATCCACAATTGTGGAAGGGAAGGAGGCAGAATTGAACAGACGGAGAAAATGAGCTGTGATGTAATCGCAACAAAGGCCCCAGCTGATACATGAAAAACTGTCATGCTGGCATGGTCATTGAAAGTTGTCCTGAGTAGGGGATAGGTAGCCAAGCCTTTATGTGCTCATGCTGACCAGTCATTCTGTGTGGGCTGCATCCAGGGAAGGGAGTGTGACTTTGGTTGAGGTAGATCTTTATATTCAAAGAACTTCCCAAAGAGGGATGACAGCTGAGGTCTTACAACAGGTTGGGGAACCTGTTCCTGGTAGTTGAACATGATGGCATGGCACAGCCCCCAGTCTACCACTTGTCCTTATTTTAAGATGATGTATTTTTGAGTTATTGATGGTTTAAAAGTGGTACTCAATCAGTTTTAATGCTTTCAGTTGCAAGTAACAGAACATCCAACTTAAAGGAAAGGGGCAAGCTTGCAGGAAAGGATCTTTAAGTCATCTACATTTGGGTATAAATGACAGCCACAGAATATTTACCCTCTTTTAGAAGTAATTTTATCAGTAGACCAAAGCTTTTAGCTAAAAACATAAATTTCAAACAATAGGACAGTCATTTTATAGGAACAAAATAAATAATTTCAAAGAGACTATTACTTTCTCAAAGACTAGACTGCAATTGTGAGCCCCTGAAGTATCCACAGATCCTGAGGAGTGCCCAACTGTCTTGACAAGGAAACAGAGAGTCAAGAAGTTTAGTGAGGTCAACAAGAATCCTGCAGCATCTCATCTTCCAGATCTGCAGCAGCTTGTGTTGCAGTCCTACTAAGCTCAAGGCTTAACCATGTCTGCCAGTTCAGGGTATAGAACACTGGTTACTATTTATTTTCCTTCTTTCTTCCTGTAGTGGATATTCTCCTTCAGTGGCCACACAATGTCAAAGATCCTCCTTCATTTTAGTAATTTTCTACATTCTGTGTACTACCTTCTCAATGTAGAAGCCAGAAAACTTACACATGCTCAGATTCCTGTATAGAGTGCAATCATGTGACCTATATTCTATGAATCATATGTATCCACATGAGACCCGGATTTCTTCAAGTGCAGTGTGACCAGACAGTCACAGACAGCGGGACTGATCTTCTGGTACTTTATCCTGAGCATTATAGATGTTTAATGACAATGACAGTGATATACCCCCAAAAGCACCCCCACTCCCACCTCATCCAAAGTGTGGTCTGGGCACTGGGTTTGGCTATGTGGCCTCAGAGTCTGGCCTCTGATCCTCCCAGAGAATCTGTGAGCTATCAGTTATTGCTTAACGAAACTCTCCACCTTATTTTTTTCTTAGACTAGCTATAAAAGATTCTACTGTTTGCAGCTAACAATATACTCCTGAAAGGCAAATATAGTCAGTAAGGGCCCATATCAGCCAAATCCCACCTTACATGTAGTAATATATTCTGAATGTTTCACGTGTTAATATCCTGATTTCTGCTTTAAATCTATAGCCTTAACCTTGTATCACATATCTTACGTTCACTTTCTCTTTCCTATAAGGAAATGGTGCTAACTGAATGACATGGGTGTCAGCAAAACATGCTGCAGCTTTACAACAATGCTTTGTAATACTATGAGGTAGCTTTGTTCCTTTTCCTTTTTGTTTCTGATCTGTTTTTGTTTTTCAGGCAGATAAAATTGCTAAGGTAATCTTCAAAAGCAAGGCATCAAAATGGTCTTTTTTTTTTTTTTTTTTTTGAGATAAGTTCTTGCTCTGTCACCCAGGTTGGAGTGCAGTGATGTAATCATAGCATAATGCAGCCTCAGACTCTTGGGCTCAAGTGCTCCTCCCAGCTCAGCCTCCCAAGAGCTAGGACTACAGGTGTGTGCCAATTTTTTAATTTTAATTTTTGTAGAGTTAGGGGGTCTTGTTATGTTGTCCAGGCTCATATAAAATCTTGGCCACTAGAAATACCATTTATGGCCAAAACCACATTATGAAGGACTTGACTGCCCTTTCCCTACATGGGTATTTCCCTGAACTGGTTTTTTTTTTTTTTTTTTTTTGAGACAGAGTCTCTGTTGCCCAGGTTGGAGTGCAGTGGCACAATCTCGGCTCACTGCAACCTCTGCCTCCTAGGCTGAAGCAATTCTCCTGCCTCAGCCTCCCAAGTACTGGGATTACAGGCCCGTGCCACCACACCCAGCTAAATTTTGTGTTTTTTTGCAGAGACAGGGTTTCACCATGCTGCACAGGCTGGTCTCGAACTCCTGAGCTCAAGTGATCCACCTGCCTCGGCCTCCCAAAGTGCTAGGATTACAGGTGTGAGCAACTATGCCCGACCCTGAACTGTTCTTAACCTTCACAATAGCGAGCAACAACCACTTCTGGCCTGACACCCAGTCCACAGGGAGACTCAGGACTGTCTCCTCTCCTATTACTTAACAGAGATTGATTTTGAGATTGGGCAATGTTATGGGGATTGACTTATTGAGAATATTTTCTGAAGTGTTCTTTTTTTGGAACTGCTTTAGAAGTGATAATGTGAACATTCTCCAATGATACATGCTTTTGCTGCTGCAATTATGCAAGCGCAAAAACCTGTAGCACTTGGATGTGCACAGGACCTACACTCTTTCTCTTTGTGCATGATACGTGGGAGCTCAGGCATGGAGAAAAATATCAGAAAAATCAAAGTTCTAACGGGATTTGAGAGGGCCAGGTTAATATATTTTTAGTTTTACTTTTGTTGAGATTAGGTTAAAAGTTCCATATTATCATCCTTTTTAAAAGGTGCTAATTATTTACAAGATTTTCAATGAAGAATTCTAATAGGAGAATCTGTATTTAAGATCTGCAGTAGACTGAATTAAAGGCCTAAATTCTTCATCTTTTCCTGTATCCATGCCATTTGTCACCTAACTTTTCAGTTTCTCCCTCTAAAGCAGGGTTTCTTAATCTCAGCACTATTGACATTGGGGCTGGATAATTCTTTGCTGTGAGGAGCCGTTCTGGACATTGTAAGATGTTTAACTGCACCTGTGGCTTCTGCCTAGTGGATGTCAGTATCATTACTCGCCACCTGCGATTGTGACAACCAAAAATGCCTCTAGACATTGCCAATGTCCTCCCATGGGGGACAGAATCTCCTCTAGCTGGGAACCACCACTGTAAAGGTGGGTAGCTCTCACACTGATTGCAGACTTAAGCAATGTAACTTTCTGTGTCAAAGAAAAACTTGAAATACGTTTGTGTAGTGAAGCTTGCTCTCTTATGCCACTTACATCACCATGAGTAGAAGTCTCCAGGGAAGCTGCTCCGTCTTCATCTTAGGCCCTAGAATGAAGCATTTGGGGCACAGCCACCTTGGCTGATTCAAGAAGTGTGTTTCGAAAGAAGTGTGATCCAAAGAAGTAGGACCACCCCAGCTACCAAGTCCTGAAGTAGAGTTGTTTCATCCAACCTCAGACATGTGAGAAATAGATGGACATTGTATGCCACTGAGATTTTGTGGTTGGTTGTTATGTAGCAAAAGCTGACTGATACAGACCGCTTAGCCAAAGTAAAGTATATCCAACTCTTAGTTATATTGTATTGGAATTTTTTAGTTGTTTACTATATCTTGAGATTCTCCCTTACTCCTGTTTCCTTCCCTGATTGTAGCTAATCCTCTCTGTCAAAGATGCTTCTGCTTCAAACTAATCCTTCCAGCTCTCTTCTGAGAGATACCTGAAACAACTTGACCACTTACTTGATGTGAATTTAGGCAATGAAACTGGATTGTTTGTCCTGTTAGGATTGAATTTTATAGGCATTCTTTATACATTTTGGATACAAATCCTTTGCCAGATATATAAATTGCAAATATTTTTCCCAATCTGTTGCATTTTTTTTCAGTTTAATAGCATCTTTTGATGAGCAAAAAATAAAAGTAATTTTGATGAATCTAATCTATCATTTCTTTTTTGTCTTTTCTGGTTAGAGCATTTTTTGTTCTAAGAAGGCTTTGCCTAGATTGCAAAGATATTCTCCTATCTTGTCTTCTTTATAGTTGTAGCTTTAGTGTTTAGCTTTTATAGATTAGCTTCATAGTCTTAGCTTTTGTATTAGGGCTATGAGCTACCTTGAATTAATTTTTGTGAATGGTGTGAGTTGTGGGTCAAGATTAATTTTCATTCATGTAAATACCCAGTTTTAGTAAATTTTGATATAATATCTTATGTTATTGAAAAAAGCAGGATGTAAAATATATACTGTAGGGTCAGAACCATTTTTAATCTTATTTAAAGAAATAGGAAATAAAAGCAATCAGATTAATAGACACTATCATTGGTAGGACGTGGGTGAGTTTTTTTTCTTCCTACTTTTCTGTGTTTTCCAGTTTTCTATGCTAAAGTTATATTAATTTAATAATTTGGAGAAAAGCTCTAGTTTTCTTTTCTTTTCTTTTCTTTTCTTTTTTTTTTTTGAGACAGAGTTTTGCTCTTGTCACCCAGGCTGGAATGCAATGGCACAACCTCAGCTCACTACAACATCCACCTCCCGGGTTCAAGCAATTCTCCTGTCTCAGCCTCCTGAATAGCTGGAATTACAGGTGTTCACCACTACCTATGGCTAATTTTTGTATTTGTAGTAGAGACGGGGTTTCACCATGTTGGTCAGGCTGGCCTTGAACTCTTAACCTCAGGTGATCTGCTCACCTCGTCCTCCCAAAGTGCTGGGATTACAGGCATGAGCCACCGTGCCTGGCCGGAATTGCAAGAACCTTTAAGGTGATCCCCCACAAACTGGAGTTAGGATTAAGGTGGTCCTCAGGCCTTTGTTCTGCCTACAATGTTCCTGAGAGTTGCCTTCTAGGTTTGACTGCTGCTCAAACATTCAAAATCTGAAATAGCCAAGAAAAAAGAGGAAATCCGTTCCAAAGCAGCTACCGTAACTGAAAGTTGAATGCATGCCAGGAAGCAGTATTATAATTTGATATAATTTGACATTTCAGCCTTTTTTATTCTGAATTCCTAAAGCTTTGTAGGTATCAAATGCATTATGAAAAAATATTGTTCACCTAGAAGCTTAGGGTGCCAAAGTGTATACCTTCTGCGTTTCATTTGGCCTGTGGACAGGGGAAATATTACATAATTCTAAAACTAAGGCCATCTCTCTGCAACTTCTCCATAGCATTCTGTGTCCTTGACCTTTACATGGTGGGCTGTGCTGTCCCTGTCACAATGCTTGTGCATTATTCTTCTCTCAACCAGACCTCCTTATTTACTCCTAAGTAGCTAACTCTTATCTTAATATACTGTCTGCAATCCCCATTCACTCCACTCAGACCTTTGCGCCTTCCTTTCCTCCTAGACTACATGATTAATTACTTCTAGTAGATTTGTTCTCTTACCACAACTGCCTTTCCTCCTATAGTTTCCTTCTTGACAGTGCTAGCTTCCAGAAAATATTTTGCTATACAGCCATGTAACATTGCCACCTGTCATATTACAACCGACACGGGAGTGCTGGGAAGGGAAGAGCATCGTTTCTTTAAATGATACGGAAGCGGAGAAGGGAAGTGCTGGATAAGTAGGGCGTGGTTCCTGGCTAGGGCTCCACCCCCAAGGACCTAGCGGAGGACAGGCACTTCTGCCTCTGAGCCCAAATGTTGCATTTCCACCCTGGCCCACCATGCCCATCCTGTGCCTCTAAAAATCTGAGACCCTAGCAGGCACACACACACAAGTGGCTGGACGTCATGAGGAACACATCGGCGGAAAACACAAACAGCTGGTTGTGGAGGGCACACTGCGGAAGAGCATGCTGACAGGCACCAGCAGGCCATCATCTGGCAGAAGATGCGAAGTTTGGCCGGAGCAGTTGGAGAAGGGTCCAGTGGCAGGACTCCAGGGAAAAACCATCTCCCTTCTGGCTCCCCGATCTGCTGAGAGCTACTTCCACTCAATAAAACCTCACACTCATTCTCCAAGCCCACATGTGATATGATTCTTCCAGTACACCAAGACAAAACCCCCCAGGATACAGAAATCCCTCTGTCCTTGTGATAAGGAAGGGGGTCTAATTGAACTGGTTAACACAAGCCTCCTACAGATGGCAAACTAAGAGAGCACCCTGTAACACAGGCCCACTGTCTACAGACATTCACCCCTAGACACTGCCATGGGGTCGGAGCCCCACAGCCTGCCCGTCTGTATGCTCCCCTTGAGGTCTGAGCAGTGGGGCACTGAAGAAGCGAGCCACACCCCCATTGCATGCCCTGTGAGGGGGGCAAGGGAACCTTTCCTGTTTCACAACCAGAAAACAAATGGGGTTGGAGGTAACATGGGAAGAATTAGTAAATAAAAATCAACAGAACTGCAATTCTATAGAGAATCTGACTAACCAGGATAGCATCAAATTTCAGAAATGTGTAATCTGGGCAATGAGAATAAAGACATAGCTTTAAAAATATAAGGCAGAAAAAGTAGGATATCATAAAGGTGGGTCACGTAGGGAAAATTTAGGAAAGACTGCAATGTCTGAGTGTCTTCAATGGGAAATTAGGCCTCATTTAGCACATAACCTCCAGATTATCTGATTCTGTGAGGTTTGTGCCTTTCATTATCTTTGTAAATTTAGACAATGACTAGTGATGCAAATTATTCTTGTTCCTGATGTGCAAATGAGTTCAGTGGAGTGACAATTGTTATCCCTACCCCATCCCCTGTGGAATAAGCCAGTTTTACTTCATTTGTTAATTCATTTCAGTATTCTTAAGTGTCTCTATACATGTATGTATGTATGGCTCTTTGAATTTTCCTTTGAACTGGTTGTCATGACTTACTGGTCCCTTGGTTAAGAGTAAAATAAGGCTGGGCACACTGGCTCATGCCTCTAATCCCAGCACTTTGGGAAGCCAGGATCACTTGAGGCTAGGAGTTCAAGATCAGCCTGGGCGACATAGCAAGACCCCATCCCTAAAAAAAAAAATTTGCCTGGGTGCAGCAGCACCTACCTGTTGTCCTAGCCACTTGGAAGGCTGAGGCAGGAGGATTGCTTGAGCATGGGAGGTTGCAGCTGCAGTGAGCCTTGATTACGCCACTGCACTCCAGCCTCAGCAACAGAGTCAGACCCTGTGTCAAAAAAAAAAAAAAAAATCTTTTAACAATAAAGACATTAGTTAAAAAATAAATTTAGGAACTGTGACAATAAGGTCTTTCGTTCACAAATGGGCCTAGCAGAAATTATGGCAAAATGTGTTCCCACTCCAATTAGGTGCCAGAACCCTGATTTAGTGGAGAAATGCCATGTACTCAAGAATTCAGATTTGGGGGCATTATGTGTGATACCTGGCCACTCCACATTGCATTTAAGAGGTTTACCACCTGGTGGCATTCCCCAAAACTTGGGGCTTCTGTTGTCATACAAGGAGCAGCCATGGTTATTTATAAACCTTGTCATTTTGTAGGTGAGTATTATGGCTGTTAGATTTGGCTGGCTGCTTCTTGTTTCAGTACAAAGTGGTGCAGCCCCCAGAGAGCTGCACCTGGAATGGAGTTGTGTCAGTATAGGGATTCACTAATCTTTTTCTGAGGTCCAATCCTGGATTGTAGTGCTATTCTCTTCCTGTTCCTATTCCTGTGTTTCAGAGTTCAGAATGTTCCTAAAAGAAATTTCAGAATGAAGCAGACTGAAATAAGAAAATTCATTATTTTTTCCAGTCTACCATGCTGCTCTAATCTAATTGACTTCCTGCTTATACTTTACTTTCCTCCCTCCTTCCCTCCTCCAGGTTCTCTTTGCTTCCCTTTCAGCTAACAGACTCATTAGGCACAACCTCTTTACATACACTTTCCTGCCTTCATTCTTTTACCTTTCTTCTCCTTATTCTTGATCAGCCTGAATAATTCCATCAAGCCACCAAACACCTCAACCGTCACATTGGCACTGCATAAAAGGGGAGTGTTCACCTCACCCAAATTCAAAGACATAGTCCTGAACTACTTCCTCCATCTTTTCTTTCGGAGGCAGTCTTACTCTGTCGCCCAGGCTGGTCTCAAGCCATTCTCCCACCCACCTCAGCCTCCCAAAGTGTTGGGATTCCAGGCATAAGCCACTGGGCCTGGCCTCCTCAATCTATTTTTTACTCCTATTGTTTTCTACTTTCTGATTCTTTTGGCTATTGACTTGACTGCCATATTGACCTGTACTTTGGACTGATGCTAGATATGATTTATTTTCAGCTTTATTAGTTTTTCTTAGCAATTATGATTTTCTGCTTTGCATGTATTGCCTTCAAACTGTCTTGAATAAACACTTTCTCAATTTATCTTAGTCCTAAAATCCTTCCCCTCTTGTCCTGCATCCAATGGCAAAGCTTCCTGCCAGCTCACCCAGGGCTTCATAAGAAAGTGATCATTTCCAGCTGGGCATGGTGGCTCACACCTGTAATCCTAGCACTTTGGGAGGCCAAGGCAGGAGGATCACGAGGTCAGGAGTTTGAGACCAGCCTGAGCAACATGGTAAAACCCCGTCTCTACTAAAATACCAAAAAAAAAAAAAAAAAAAAAAAAATTAACCAGGCATGTGGCATGCACCTGTAGTCCCAGCTGCTTGGGAGGCTGAGACAAGAGAATTGCTTGAACTCGGGAGGCAGAGGTTGCAGTGAGCCGAGATTGTGCCACTGCACTCCAGTCTGGCGACAGAGTGACTCCGTCTCAAAAAACAAAAAAAGTTCATTTCCTTTCCATCTCAGAAGAGTCATCTAATCCAGTGCAGTCTATATAGTAGTTACTCAATAATGTGAATGTCAATGATGGCTGCTAGGAGTTACCAAGTAGAAGAGTGGCTCAAACTTTCTGTTATTTGCCTAAATTTCTACAGCTACATTCTGTTAATTTCATCCTAATGGCCCTCCTTCTGGAACCATAATCTACCCTTAGAAATATACACTCACCAATCAGGACAATGGTTTCCCAGCAATCCTAGTTATGGTTAAATTATTTTCAACCTATCCTTTTCCCAAAAATGCCTCATTTCCTCTCAATTCCACCCACATAATATGACTCCTCAACTTACACAAAGTCATGTATTATTTCTATTTTTTTCTTCTCAGAAACATTAGTCATCTTCAAGACTTCCTCTTCCAAGTTTCCCGTCATATGCATAGTTGCCCAAACCTGAAGGCTTTGTTATCATCTTCCAATCTTCTTTCTCTCCCACTTCACTTCTTCTTCTTCTTCTCTCAACCGAATCAATCCCACTTCATCCCCTCCTTTGTACTAAGACTCAGACTGTTTGAGTTCAGACACTCATTACTCCTTCCTGGTGTTAACACAGTGTCTTCATATCACTCTCTAGAGGTGAAGATAGCGTCCTAAAGATTATCTCTGTCCTTACTTTGCTCTTGCTTTTTCAGTGATCTGTATTGCCTTCAGAGACATTTTTCTTCTTCCCCCACCCTTTTATTTTTTGGCAGGGCGTGTTATAGCAGCAATGGACAGAGACATTTTTCAAAGGATGTGCCAAGGAACAGTTACATCAGGGCTTGTTAATTATTATTTGTAAAAACAATTTATGGGCTCAAATAACTGGGGAATACTGAGTTAAACAAAGATGATTGGTTTCTCCACTTAAGACTTTCAGGCCAGGCATGGTGGTTCACACTTGTAATCGCAGCCCTTTGGGAAGCTGAGGTGGGAAGATCACCTGAGGTCAGGAGTTTGAGACCAGCCTGGCCGACATGGTGAAACCCCGTCTCTACTAAAAATACAAAATTTAGCCGGTCATGGTGGCAGACGCCTGTAATCCAAGGAGGCTGAGGCAGGAGAATTGCTTGAACCTGGGAGGCAAAGGTTGCAGTGAGCCAAGATTGTGCTACTGCATTCCAGCCCGGGTGACAGAACGAGACTCTGTCTCAAAAAATAAAAATTAAAAAAAAAAGATTTTCAAAGCTTGTAACATATTACTCATTATGAATTGCTAAGGGAATATGGGCTCCAACCTATTATTCAAGTATTATCTCATTGTATATTCTGAACAAAATATAAATTCTATTCTACTTTCAGCTTCAGTGAGCAGTTTGAAAGGCTAGTTTCCGGAATTTAAGATACAAGTATTCAATTGCAAAGGCTTTATATTCTAAAATTTCATTAGAACAGGAAATTAACAAATGAGATATGTGGATGGGATTTCTTTGCAGCCTCGAAGAAATTCAGAAGCGGTCTCTGGGCAAAAACACCTTCAAATGTCTGAGCCTCCAGGCTCTGACAGAGAGAAGATTAATTTCAAACCTACTTATTATATCACAATTGTGCAATCCAATGGACACTTTTCAGTGCTTGCCTCACTTGTGTCCCTGTGGTCTTTCTGTCTTGGAACTCTTTCCTCTGTCAACTTCCATTACCTCATCTTACTATTTTTCCTTTTACTTTTGAGACTGTTCTTTCTTGGCTTCCTTTCTGTATTTTTTTACATAGTAATATCCCTAAAGAGTCCTTCTTACTCTGGCTCCTCTTTTCATTCTCTGTACTCTCCTTCAATTATACTACTTGTCCTGATAACTCAACTGCCCGCCAAATATCTCTGCAAAGGCCGCACATCCACTGTGAACTCGATGTGTGCAAACCTAAACTCACCACTCACCCTAAACCACTAAATTCTCTAGATTCCAAACCAGAAGAGTCTCTTGTCTCCTCCAGTTTAGTAAATGATACCACCAGTCCCCTATAGCTTTTTAAGTTGTGGGATACAATGAGGTTTCTCTTCAAATAGCCTGATCAATCCTTTATTCTTTAATTCATAGTACCCCCACCCCTTTTTCCTTTTTCTCCTTTTTTCTTCCTTTCTGCCTTTGTTTCAGGTCCCTCTCCTATTTGTGTCACTCTTCCAGCTGCCCCCAATCCCGCCCCTCCTGTTTGAGATCCCTCCCCTGCTTGTGTCACTCCTCCAGCTGCCCCCAATCCTGCCCCTCTGGTTCCCGTTTGAGGTCCCTCTCCTGCTTGTGTCACTCTTACAGCTGCCCCCAATCCCGTCCCTCCTGTTTCCATTTCAGGTCCCTACCCTGTTTGCATCACTCTTCTGATTGCCCCCAATCCTGCCCCTCCAGCTCCCGTTTCCATTTCAGGTCCCTCACCTGCTTGTGTCACTCTTCCAGTGGTCCCTGATCCCGCTCCTCCTCGCTCCTCCAGTTTCCATCCCGCCGGCTGTGGTTTCGGGTTACTCCCCAGTTGTTTCAGGCCACTCCCTCACCTGTGTCACTTGCCCGTGTTCCATTCCCCTAGCTGCTGCTGCAGATCCCTCCCCCACTTGTGGTGCCTGTACTCATATACTCATATTGCTCCTCCTCCCTATAATCCTGACTTCGCAGAATTACCATCTTGTGAGCCTGCCCCCCACCCCCAACCAAACTATTAAGTATCCCTCTTTAAAGGGGTTTCAACGTGAGATAGAGCAATATAAAAAAGATATTCAAAACTTTCCATTTCCCTCTATACCTAAAGAGCCAGATCCAACTTTCTTTCCTCTAAGAGTGGTACCACAAGGGGTTGGGGAGCTATTGGCTTTGTAAACACTCCCTTGACTAGTTCAGAAGTCCAGAATTTTAAAAAGGAGCTTAAGCCATTACTGGATGACCTTTATGGAGTAGCAGATCAAACTGATCAATTTCTAGGTCCTCAGATATACACTGGGCTGAGCTGATGTCCATTTTGAGCATCCTCTTTTCAGGGAAAGAACAAAGTATGATTTGGAGGGCTGCTATGGTGGTTTGGGAACGTGAGCACCCTTCTGGTCAAAATGTTCCTCCTGCAGACCATGAATTTCCCACTCGAGACCCCCAGTGGGATAATAACAATGCAAATCTCCGGGAAAACATGCAGGACCTAAGAGAGATGATAATAAAAGGAATTCGAGAATCAGTACCCCGAACTCAAAATCTTTCTAAAGCATTTGATATTCAACAGGAAAAAGATGAGGTACCCGCTAGATTCTTAAATAGATTGAGGGAGCAAATGAGACAATATGCAGGCCTTGATTTGGAAAACCCCCTTGGACAATGAATGTTAAAACTTCACTTTGTTACTAAAAGTTGGCCAAACATTTCAAGAAAATTACAAAAGATAGAAAATTGGGAGGACCATCCTCTGAGTGAACTGCTCAGGGAGGCTCGAACAGTATATGTGAGAAGAGATGAGGAAAAACAAAAATCAAAGACAAAACTTATGTTTTCTGCCTTCCAACAGATGGCTCCAAATCCATATATCTCTAAGCAGGGCTTTCAAGGAGTCAGAGATTATAAGGGGCCTCAACCCTCCTTTAGAGAACCCAAGCCTCCATCTGGAAGGTCAAGGTCCTCATTTAATAAGCCCCCTAAGGAGTATAGGGGAGCAAGGGCAGAGAATGCTAAGACAGAGAAGGAAGAAGGACAAGATAGATGCTACAGATGTGGAAGAACACACTACTTCAAGAGGGAATGTCCTGAACTAAAGAGAGAGAGAGAAACTTTTACACTCATGACTTCTGAAGAACAATAGGGGGGGCAGGGGCTCCGCCTCTTTTATTTTGAGGCCCACCAGGAGCCCTTGATAAATTTGCAGGTGGGACCTAAACGTGAATTTGTCACCTTTTTAGTTTCACACTCCTCTGTTTGTTTCCCTCCACCTAGTCTTACCTGCTCTTCAGAAGAACTTTTAGTCACCGGGGTAAAAGGAGAAGGATTTAAGACAAAAATTTTAGAAAGCACAGAAGTCAGATATCAAGATCGATTTACTCATATTCAATTTTTATTAATTCCTGAAGTGGGAACTAATCTATTAGGAAAGGACTTAATGTTAAGGCTAGGTATAGGCCGTCAAGTGGACCCTAAAGGATTCCTTGCTTCACTACATTTACTCACTGCTGTAGGTGAGAAATATATTCATCCTGATGTCTGGTCAAAGGAAGGAAATAGCAGGAAACTCCATGTGCTTCCAATACATATCAAACTAAAAACTCCTGGGGAAATAGTAAGGAGAAAGCAGTACCCCATTCTTTTAGAGGGCAGAGTAGGGCTAAAGCCTGTAATTAAGGATTTCATTAAAGATGGGCTTCTTGAACCCTGTATGTCTCCTTACAATACCCCAATCATGCCTGTCAAGAAATCAGATGGGTCGTATAGATTAGTGCAAGACCTTAGAACTATTAATCAAATAGTCCAGACCACTCACCCCATTGTTCCTAACCCTTACACCATTCTTAGCAAAATTCTGTACAATCATCAGTCCTTTACAGTGATAGATTTAAAGGATGCCTTCTGGCATGCCCCTTGGCTGAGGATAGCTGAGTATATTTGCTTTTGAGTAGGAAGATCCCCATTCAGGGCAGAGACAACAATATCAACAGTCTTGCCCCAGGGGTTCGCAGACTCCCCCAACCTCTTTGGTCAGATCCTAGAAGAAGTACTAGAGAAAGTCACAGTCCCTAAGCAAATATGCCTACTTCAGTAGGTAGATGATCTTCTTATATCTGGTGAAGATATAACAGGAGTAGGTGACTTCTCTACACATATTCTCAATCACTTGCAATGTGAGGGGTTGCAGGTCTCAAAAGGGAAACTTCAGTATGTAGAACCTGAAGTTAAATAGTTAGGTCACCTAATCAGTGCAGGTAACCTAAGAATAGGACCTGAAAGAGTGGAGGGAATTGTTTTCCTACCCCTGCCTCAAAATAAACAAGAACTCAGGAAATTTTTAGGACTAATTAGATATTGCTGTTTATGGATTGACTCATATGCATTAAAAAGTAAACTTCTATATGAGAAACTTGCCCAGTGGAAGCCTGATTGTCTCTGGTGGACTTCTGAGGAAATCCAGGAAACTGAGGAATTAAAAGAGATGCTTGTAACTGCCCCTATTCTAGCTCTACACTCCCTAGAGTTTTTGTCAATGTAAATAACGGGGTAGCTCTAGAAGTGCTTACCCAAGGGCATGGAGGCCATTGACAGCCCATGGCCTTCCTGTCAAAGGTCTTAGACCCAGTCACTCGTGAGTGGCCCCAGTATATCTAATCCATGACGGCTACAGCAGTATTAGTTGAAGAAAATAGGAAGTTAACCTTTGGAGGAAAGTTAACGGTAAGCACACCCCACCAAGTTAGAACTATTTTAAATCAGAAAGCAGGAAGGTGGATCACTGACTCACAGATTTTAAAATATGAGGCTATCCTACTGGAAAAAGATGATTTAATATTAACTACTGATAATTCACTTAATCCAGCAGGCTTTTTACGGGGATCCAAACTTAAAAAGAGAACACACATGTTTAGATCTGATTGATTACCATAAAAAAGTTCGACCAGACTTAGGAGAAACTCCCTTCAAGACAGGGGGGCACTTATTCATAGATGGGTCCTCCTGGGTAATTGAAGGGAAAATACATCATGGGTATTTAGTGACTGATGGAGAAACGCTTGAAGAAGTAGAATCAGGAAGACTGCCTAATAATTGGTTTGCCCAGACGTGTGAACTGTTTGCACTCAGTCAAGCTTTAGAACATTTACAAAACCAAGAAGGAACTATCTGTTCTGACTCTAACTATGCCTTTGGGGTGGCACACACATTTGGAAAAATTTGGATGGAGAGGGGTCTTACCAATAGTAGAGGCCAAGATTTAGTTCATAGAGAACTAATTGCTTGTGTCCTCTACAATCTCCAATTGCCAGAAGAGATAGTTATTGTACATGTCCCAGGGCATCAAACGGACTTGTCTTTCTTTCACAATTCGGGGAAATAATCTCACAGATCAGATAGCAAAGCAAGTTGCCGTTTCTTCTGAAATGCCTGTTTTTCATTTAACTGCATGCCTTCCTTCTCCTACTGCAACCCCCATTTTCTCTTCAATTGAAAAAGAGAAGTTAATAAGAACAGGAGCTAAAGAGAACGCAGAAGGGAAATGGGTATCACCAGATCAAAGGGAGATGTTGTCAAAACCTCTCATGAGGGAGGTCTTGTCTCAATTACATCAGGGGACCCACTGGGGGCCCCAAGAAATGTATGATGCGGTTGTCCAGGTTTATGGATGTATAGGAATCTATACCCTCGCCAAACAAGTTATAGATAGTTGTTTAATATGTAAAAAAGACTAATAAGCAGATTCTAAGGAAATTTCCCCTTGGAGGAAGGAATCCAGGGCTGAGACCATTTCAAAGTGTTCAGATTGATTATACTGAAATGCCCCCAGTTGGTCGTTTAAAATACTTAGTAATAATAGACCACTTTATCCACTGGGTAGAGGCTATTCCATTCTCAAGTGCAACCACCAATAATGTAGTTAAAGCATTAAGTGAAAACATCATACCCAGATTTGGACTAGTAGAAAATATTGATTCAGATAATGGAACCCATTTCACTGCACATGTCATTAAGAAGTTAGCCCAGATAGTAGATATAAATTGGGAATACCATACCCCTTGGCGTCCATCCTCCTCAGGAAGAGTAGAGCCGATGAAAAAGTCTCTAAAAAACCACTTAACTGGCCGGGCGCGGTGGCTCACGCCTGTAATCCCAGCACTTTGGGAGGCCGAGGCGGGCGGATCACAAGGTCAGGAGATCGAGACCACGGTGAAACCCCGTCTCTACTAAAAATACAAAAAATTAGCCGGGCGCGGTGGCGGGCGCCTGTAGTCCCAGCTACTCAGGAGGCTGAGGCAGGAGAATGGCGTAAACCCAGGAGGCGGAGCTTGCAGTGAGCCGAGATCGCGCCACTGCACTCCAGCCTGGGCAACAGAGCGAGACTCCGTCTCAAAAAACAAAAACAAAAAACAAACAAACAAACAAAAAAAAACCACTTAACTTAGCTTTAGAAACCCAATTGCCATGGAATAAATGTCTTCCTATTGCTTTGTTAAGAATCCAGACTGCCCCTTGGAGAGATATGGCCTTTCCCCTTATGAAATGCTCTATGGACTGCCCTACTTACACTCCACTGCTGACTTCCCTACATTTGAAACAAAAGATCATTTCCTCAAAAATTATATACTTGGTCTATCCTCTACCTTCTCTTCCCTTAAGATTAAAGGCCTCCTAACACAGGCGCCACCCCTGGAGTTTCTAGCACATCAGCATCAGCCTGGAGACCATGTCCTCATCAAAGGGTGGAAGGAAGAGGAACTTGAACCAGCTTGGGAAGGACCCTACCTAGTGCTCCTGAGACTGCAGTCTGGACAGCAGAAAGAGGATGAACTCATCACACCCAAGTCAAAAAGGCACTGCCACCTTCAGAATCATGGACTGTCACTCCAGGGCTCACCCCCACCAAACTAACTCTAAAAAGAGCTTATTAATCACGTGTTTATTTTCTTTTTTCTTTTCAACAGAAGGTCATCTTGTCATCAGTGTAACTCAGGCTAGCCATCCTTTAACCCTTCTGTTCAACGCCTGTTCAGTCATCCCATGCAGAGAGGAGCAAGCTCAAAGGAAGGTATCCCATGTTGATAAATATCTATGTCCATACTGTAAAGAGTCAACCAAGTATAAGTATGGAGCTTTAAAAGGGCCCTGTAGTGACCGGGCAGATGTTTGGTGGACCACTAAGTACACAGGGTAGACAGCCAGGCCCCCTGCTTCAAATAGGTTACAGGGACTAAGACAAAAACTCCAACTAATCCATGGTCCCACCCCACCAAATTGTAAACCATTGCACTGTAACCCCTTGTTGCTGATTATAGATCATACCTGGACAATGGCCCAAGAACCCTCTATATTTGAACGGTATGGGTTAGAAGCAGATGTTTCAGGACAAGACCCTATAGGAATCTTCTCCCTAAGGTTAGTTAAACCACTGGTTAACAATAATAAAGGAATTCAGACCCAGAGTCCGTGAGACACGTGGAGCCCAAGGCTCTCCCCAAGTACAGCAAGTCCAACCTCCTCCTCCCATCTCCAAAATGACCCAACCAAGGTAATAGTTGTGGAGGTAGAAAACTTAAGGCAAACTATAGCTCTAGAGACAGGGTATCAAGATGCAAATGCTCGGCTGGAAAGGATTAAATATTCCATCCACACTTTAAACAAAGGTGAATGTTATGCTCGTGTGCACAGTAAGACCAGAGGCCCAGATTGTCCTCGTTCCACTTAGATGGTCTTCCAGCTGACCGGGCATGAGCTGTATGGTAGCTCTCTTCCAAAACCCCTCAGCCTGGGGCAATAAATCATGCCAAGCTCTTTCTCTGCTGTTCCCTGAAGTTTGACACCCTGTGGATCAGCCCCCAAAGGCCATTCAACGTCCATTTCCCAATGCCAATTTTACTTCATGTCTCTCATCACAGGGAGGAAACTTGGCATTCCTGGAAGCCTTAATGGGATGTAGTAAGCTTAAGTACTACCAAGAGCTTATCCATCAGTCTGCCCTTAGCCATCCTTGAGTGGATGTGTGATGGTATTGTGGTAGACCAATACTGGACACTGTGCCAAGTAACTGGAGCGGAATTTGTGCTCTAATTCAACTGGCCATCCCTTTCACCCTGGCATTTCATCAACCAGAAAGGATAGGAACCAAATATCATCAAACAAGAGCGGCCTCCCCATGGGTCCTTCTATTCTCATGTTTATACAGATGCCATTGGGGTCCCAAGAGGAGTGCCAAATGAATTTAAGGCCCAAAATCAAATAACTGCCGGATTTGAATCTATGTTCTTCTAGTGGTTAACTGTAAATAAAAATGTGAATTGGATAAATTACACTTATTACAATCAACAATGACTTATTAATTATACTAGAGATGCTGTTAAAGGGATGGCTGAACAACTAGGACCCACCAGTCAAATGACCTGGGGAAATAGGACAGCATTAGACATGATATTAGCAAAGGAGGGTGGAGTTTGTCATGATCAGGACGCAATGCTCTACTTATATCCCTAATAATACTGCTCCTAGCGGGACCATAACTAAAGCATTACAAAGTCTTACTGCCTTATCAAATGAATTAGCCAAAAATTCTGGACTAAACAATCCCTTCACAAATTTAATGGGAAATTGGTTCGGTAGATGGAAGGAACTTACGTCCTCAATCCTCATCTCTCTGGCCATCGGAATAGGGTTGCTTATTCTTGTAGGATGCTGTATTATACCCTGTGCCCAAGGACTAATACAAAGATTTATTGAAACAGCTCTCACTAAAACCTCTTACGATCCTCCTCCCCCTTATTCAAATGAGCTTTTCCTTCTAGAAGATCAAGTAGAACAACAGAGCCAAATTATGCTAAAAAGATTTGAAGAGAGAGTTAGAAAAAGAAGGGGAAAGCTATGGGATATGATGAGGTTTCTCTTCAAATAGCCTGATCAATCCTTTATTCTTTAATTCATAGTACCCCCAACCCCTTTTTCCTTTTTCTCCTTTTTCTTCCTTTCTGCCTTTGTTACATGCCCAGACATGCCACAGTACCAGGTGTTATCAGTACCAGCTCACATTCTTTTCCTTATTTGGAAAGAAGACTAGCTCTCTAGCTCATTGCAGACACCCCTTTCCCTTTTCCCTCTCTCCCTTACATGCCCACCTAATCTAAAAAAGTTTCAAACGTTTAGTTAACTGGGAATAGTTTAGATTGTACGGCCTGACCCCAGCCAATGGGGAAAGGGTATAGCGGCAGGACTTGCAGCAGGAATAAAAGCTCTCGTGACCCTTTGTTCAGGTGTGCTCTCATGGCGACTGGCCAAGGAGAAGCACCCCTCTGCGCAAAAGTAAAATTGCTTTGCTAAGAATCCTGTGTTTTGAGTGTTCAACTTCCTTAGGATTTTGAGCGTTATTCTTAACATATGACTTCTAAAATTGTTATTTTTTTGTGTAGTAATAATTCTTTATTTTCATTTGCCTAGTGTGCTGTGCCTTTATTAATTAGTCCCAATTTTTCATGGAGCAGCATAGCTACTGTCAGCAGGAACAAATGTATCGAATAATTGCTTCCATTTTGCTCCTAGGGTCTTTAGTATTCATGACTCAATCTGTATGTTTCTCTCTAGGCTTTCTACATAACCCTCATTCTTCACTGTCAATCTGGAAAGTCTGCTTTTCCCCTGTAATGGATTCTATATTTCCTATATCCCATGTCTTCTACTTTTGGGGTTTATTTTTGTGAAGAAACTGATGGTTGTATACTTAATATTCAATTTTTTCTATTTCTAAGGGGAATCACAATTTATTTGTGGGTGGGAGTGTGTCCAGTCAAAACCTATATTTCTGAGTCCACCTTGCAGATAAATATGGCCCTGTAACATGGTTATGGTTGCTGTAATATAAGCAGAAGTTTTTGGATAAGGCTTGCTAAGAAAGATCTTAAGAAGGCAGGAGAGGATAGTCTCAGCTGGCATGCACGTTGTGTCCTAAACCCTTCCCTTTCTTCTTGTAGGGAATAAAGATGTGAGTCTTCCCATTGAGGAGAAGGTATAAGTCAAATGAACTTAATAATTCAGTTCTCTATAATTTAAAATTTCTCACCATAAATTGATAAATTGACATTCTAGTATATACGTCACTCTATGGACCTATGTAATTAGAGTTTACCTTGAGAGATAAACCCAGTCTTGACATTTTTCAAATTAGTTTTCTTAGACTACAAGATTGAAGAAAAGACTATGAGAAATTCTTCACAGCTTGTGAAGCTTTTTAGGAGTTAGACACTACCAGCCTCACCTGGCAACAATCTAAATACATATATATATATATGTTATATATATATATATCATAAAAATAAAGCTTTTCTTTTGAACTTCAGGGGATTACGTATTTGTATTAATAATACATAAATGCTCCACTGAAGAAAAAGTAAAATGTGACTTAGAGGCAATCCATGAGGAGGAGTAAAAGCTTTCTTCTTCACAAGGCTACACCACATTGGTTAATGATTTTTTCAACCAATCATATTCTCTCTTGGGGAATTTGAATGTGAGACATATAGAGAAGTACACAAATGGTAGAGAAACACAGAAACGGACAGCAATGCAGAAAACACTATATAAAAAGTCATGAGGTAGCAAAGTCATGAATAAGCAGAAAATCATGAATAAGTTGAAACAATATCAGGTGGTATGAGTTGTGTCATATCTTGATGATGATCCATATCTCTTTGAAACCTGCTGAAAATATGTAGATAATTTCATATTTCTTATTTTCTCATTCATCTTTAAATATACCACTTAAGATGATCTGAGTGGGCCTTTTAATAACTTTTAATAGTTATTAGCACAAATATTTCCCAAATCTGTTACCTCATATCCATGCCCATTTCCCTGCCCAGGTTAAGCTTTCATTCTTATTCACATAGATGACTAGAAAAATAATTCATAGCTTCCCAGCTTTCACTCTTCCATCACGTAACACAGATCTTATCGTGTCACTCTCTCTGTGTTCATGAATAATGCATATGTGAGAACTGGCATGTCATACAACAGTGAATCATGGGGTTGGCTGTAGAACCATTCCATCTGTGTGTGTGCATAGGCCTGAGAGATTGAGTTGGAGAAGCCTTATCATACACTTTGAGTAGGGAGGTGAGAACCAGAAAATTAGAGGCAGTTTCATTCACTCCTCTGATTTCCATCACCATGTATATGCTGATGACCTCTACTTCAATTTCTCCACCCTCTTCTGACCTTAGATGCAAATAGCCAACTGTTTACCCCACATCTCCACCAGGAGGACTTACAGGCACCTGAATCTCAACATGTCTAAAACAAAGGTCATCAGCTTTCCCTTCCTGTGAGAGTGACTTCATTTCTCTCTTTAGAGACTGGCATCACCATTTGTTCAAGCCAAAAAGCCAAGAGTCCTCTTCTTCTCCCTCATTCTTCATTTACAAGAAATCACCAAGTTCTCTTAATTTTACTTCTTTAATGTTTTTTGAATCTGAGCTCTTCTCTCTTTTTCACTGAATTACTTTAATCTGATCCATCTCTCTCATGTAGGTAATTCACAGGTCTTTCTCACCTAATCCAGGATCTTCCCGAATGCATTCACTAGTCTGCATCCATCCACAGGTGGCTATTTAAGTAAATTATGATACACCTATACAGTGTGACACTGAGTAGCCTTTAGAAAGAATGAAGCAGACTTGCATGTGCTGAATATTTGATAAATATTTGATAAAAATGCAAATAACTGAATAGCATGTATTGTATTATCTTCCTAGGCAAATTTACAAAGTATATGAAATGTTGTTGCTATAGTTTCATTTGTTTGCCCCCTCCAAATCTCATATTGAATGTTGATGCCCAATGTTGGGAGTGGGGTCTAGTGGGAGGTGTTTGTATCATGGGACCAGATCCCTCGTAAATGTCTTGGTGCCATCCTCTTTGTAATGAGTGAGTTCTCACTGTGCTAGTTCCTGCAAGTGCTGGTTGTTAAAAATAGCCTGGCACCTCCCAGCTCTCTCTCTTGCTTCTTCTTCACCATGGGACCTCTGCATACACCAGCTTCATTCTGCTTTCTGCCACAAATGAAGGGGGCCTGAGGCTCTCATCAGAAGCAGATGCTGGTGCCATGGTTCTTGTACAGCCTGCAGAATTATGAGCCAAATAAACCTCTTCTCTTTATAAATTACCCAGCTTCAGGGTAATTTATAAAGTCTGTTGTGTTGTTATCACAATAAAAACAGACTAAGAGAGCTGTCATATGCACATGTAGATGATTTTAATTATTTTTCTAAGGATTCCAAAGAAAATGATTGCCTACAGGGAGAAACACTCATAGCCTAGAGTGGTTGAGGCAGAGAATGTGGATACTTTCCTTAAAAAGCAGAGGGTGTGGTGACCTTCTATTATGAAAAATTCTAAACATACACATAAGTAGGGAGAATAGATAATTCCTTTCTTCATGATCACCCAGCTTCAATAATGATTAACTTGTAGTCAATCTTGTTTTGTTTATGTCCTCACTCACTCTACTTCTAATTCTACTGTTATTATTTTAAAGCAATTTTCAGGTGTTACAGAATTTCATTAGTGGAATACTTTAGTATGTATCTCTAAGATAATGTTGTCCAACAGGATTCTCTGCAATGATGAAAATATCCTATATATGTACTTTCCAATACAGTATCCACGAGCCATACAGGGCTAACCGAGCACTGGAAATGTGACTGATGTGGCTGAGGAACTAAACTTTTAAAGTTTTTCCTATTTTAACTGACTTAAATCTAAATGTAAACAGTCACATGTGGCTAGGGGCTACACAACTGGACAGTACATCTCTTAGATATAAGGATTCTTTAAAAAATTTGTAACTAAAATAGATAGACCAGGCCAGGGTGGCTCATACCTGTAATCCCAGAAATTTGGGAGGCCCAGGTGGGAGGATCACTTGAGGCCAGGAGTTCAAGTTTACAGTGAGCTATGATTGCGATGCTGCACTCCAGCCTGGGCAACAGAAAGAGACCCTGTCTAAACAAACAAACAAAACAAAACATAACTGAAATATGTCACATCTAAAAATTAGTACCATTTCCTGAATATTATCAATTTTCAATTGCAGTGCTCAAATATTTTCAGATATATCATAAATATTTTTTGTTTCCTTTTTTGTTTTTGAAATGGGTCTTGCTCTGTTGCCTGGGCTGTAGTGCAGTGGTATGATCATGGCTCACTGCAACCTCAGCATCCTGAGTAGCTGGGACTGCAGGTGCACATCACCATGCCTGGCTTTGTTTTGTTTTGTAGAGATGAGGTCACTATATTGCCCAGGCTGGTCTTGAACTCCTGAGCTCAAGTGATCCTCCTGCCTTGGCCTCCCAAAGTGCTGGGGTTACAGGCATGACTCATTGGCCATAATTTTAATAGTTACTTTGCTTGAATCTAAATCCATACACTTTATTGTTTGTCAATATGTTTCTTAAGTTCTTTTAATCTAAAGTTTTGATAAGGATGCATTAATTTTCATTTTATATCAATCTATGTAGTTTGAATTTTTAAACCATTTTAAACCATGAATATATCATTTTTAATCACTAGTATACCATCAGAGATTGTCTAAGTGGTAGGACTGTATGTCAATACTTGTTATTATTAAAGAATGCTTGCCTTTTTTAAGTACAAATCTTTTAATATAATTTCTGTGCCCTAAAGGGCTCTTCTTTTAAACTTCTAAAATTTAATATCCAAATTCTTTTTTTCTATTTTTTTTTCAACTTTTATTTTGGATTTAGAGGGTACATATGCAGGTTTGTTATATAGGCATATTGTGTGATACTGAGATTTGGAGTATGGAAATTATCCTGTCACTTGGGTAGTGAGCATAGTACCCAATAGTTAGTTTTACAGCCCATGCCCCTCCCTTCCCTCCCATTTCTAGTAGTCCCCAGTGTCTGTTGTTCCCATCTTTATGTCTATGTGTACCCAGTGTTTAGCTCCCACTTATAAGCGAGAACATGCAGTAAGGGTTTCCTGATCCTTTATTAGTTCACTTAGGATAATGGTCTCCAACTGCATCTATGTTGCTGCAAAGGACATGATTTCATTCTTTTTTGTGGCTGTGTAGTATTTCATGGTGTACATACCGCATTTTGTTTATCCAATCCACAATTGATGGGCATCTAGGCTGATTCCATGACTTTGCTATGGTGAATAGCACAGTGATGAACATGTGAGTGCATGTGTCTTTTGGTATAATGACCTATATTCCTTTAGAATATACCCAGTAATGGAATTGCTAGGTTGAATGGTAGTTCTAAGTTTTTTGAGAAATCTCCAAACTAATTTACATTCCTACCAAAAGTATATAAACACTCCCTTTTCTCTTCAGCTTTTTTTTTTTTACTTTTTAACAATATAATAGCTATTTGGACTAGTGTGAGATGGTGTCTCATTGCTGTTTTGATTTGCATTTCTCTGATGGTTAGTGATGTGGAGCATGTTTTTTCATATGTTTGTTGGCCACCTGTATGTCTTTTCTTGAAAAGTGTCTGAGATAATTTCTCTTGCTGTGCAGAAGCTCTTTAGTTTAATTAGGTCCTGCTTAATCAATTTTCAGTTTTGGAGACTTAGCTATAATTTATTTACCAAAGCTGATATTGAGAAGGGTATTTCCTAGGTTTTCTTCTATAGGTTTTGTAGTTTGAAGTCTTACCCTTAGATACTAAGTTTTATACATGGTAAAAGGTAAGGGTCCAGCTTTATTCTTCTGTGTATGGCTAGGCAATTATCTTAGCACCATTTATTGAATAGGGAGTTCTTTCCCCATTGCTTATTTTTGTTGACTTTGTTGAAGATCACATGGTTGTAGGTGTGCAGCTTTATTTCTGGGTTCTCTATTCTGTTTCATTGGTCTATGTGTCTATTTTTGTGCCAGTATCATGCTGTTTGGGTTACTGTAAACTTATAGTATAGTTTGAAGTTGGGTAATGTGATGCCTCCAACTTTGTTCTTTTACTTAGGATTGCTTTGGCTATTCAGGATCTTTTTTGGTTTGACATACATCTTAGAATAGTTTTTCTTTCTATTCTGATAGGAATATTGAATCTATAAATTGCTTTGGGCAGCATGGCCATTTTAATGATATTGATTCTTCTAATCCATGACCATCGAATATTTTTCTATTCATTTGTGCTGTCTCTGATTTCTTTTAGCAGTGTTTTGTAGTTCTCCTTGTATTGCTCTTTCAACTTCTGGGTTAGATGCATACCTAGGTATTTCAGTCTTTTTGTGTGGTTATGGTAAATGGGATTGTGTTCCTGATTTGGCGCTCGGCTAGAATTTTATTGGTGTATAGAAATACTACTGATTTTTGTACATTGATTTTATATCCTAAAACTTTACTGAAGTCATTTATCAGTTATAGGACCCTCTTGGCAGAGTCTTTAGGGTTTTCTAAATATAGAATCAAATAATCAGCAAGCAGAGATAGTTTCACTTCTTCTTTTCCAATTTGGATGCCTTTTATTTCTTTCTCTTGGTTGATTGCTCTGGCTAGGATTTCCAGTACTATGTAGAATAGGAGTGGGCATCCTTGTCTTGTACCAGTTCACAAGTGGAATGGTTCCAGCTATTGCCTGTTCAGTATGATGTGGGTTTGTTATAGATGGCTCTTATTATTTTGAGGTATGTTCCTTCAATGCCTAGCCTATTAAGGGTTTTTATCATGAAAAGATGTTGGATTTTGATATGATTTGTCTGTGTTTCTATACAAATCTCATTTTGAATTGTAGCTCCCATAATCCCATATGTTGTGAGAGGGACCCAGTGGGAGATAACTGAATCATGGGGTCAGTTTTCCTATACTGTTCTGTTGGTAGTAAATAAGTCTCATGAGATCTGATGATTTTATAAGGGGAAACCCCTTTTACTTGGCTCTCATTCTTTCTTGTCTGCCACCAAGTAAGACGTGCCTTTCACCTTCTGCTATAATTGTGAGGCCTCCCCAGCCACGTGGAACTGTGAGTCCATTAAACCTCTTTTTCTTTATAAATTACCCAGTCTTGGGTATGTTTATATCAGCAACATGAAAACGGACTCATACAGATTTCATGAAAAATTTTTTCTCCATCTATTGAGATGATGATATGGTTTTTATTTTTTTTCTGTTTATATGGTGAGTCACATTTATTGATCTTTGTTTGTTTAACCAACCTTGCATTGCAGGAAGAAAGTCTAGTTGATCATGGCAAATTAACTTTTTGATGTGCTGTTGGATTCTGTTTGCCAGTATTTTGTTGAGGACTCTTGTGTCTACATTCATCACAGATATTGGCCTGAAGTTTTTTTCCATTGTGTCTCTGCCAGATTTTGGTATTAGGATCATGTTTGCTTTGTAACACAAGTAAGGGAGAAGCCCCTTCTCCTTGATTTTTTAGAATAGTTTCAGTAGAATTGGTATCAAATTCTCTTTTGTATGTGTGGTAGAATTCAGTTGTGACTCCATCTGGTCCAGGGCTTTTTTCGGTTGGTAGGTTTTTTTTTTTTTTATTACTAATTGAATTTAAGAATTTGTTATTGGTCTCTTCAGGTTTCACTTCCTTCCTGGTTCAATTGTGGGAGAATGTGTGTTTCAAGGAATGTATCAGTTTCTTCAAATTTTCTAATTTGTGTGCATAGGGATGTTCATAAGTCTCTAAGGATATTTTGTATTTCTGTGGGATAAGTTGTAATGTCATCTTTGTCATTTCTGATTGTGCTTATTTGGATCTTCTCTTTTTTTGTTTCTTTGTTCTCCCAGCCCTAGTGATGATAGCTGCTTTCTTCAATATCTGTATCCAGGATGCCTTTAGTGTTGTCTATTTGTCTTGCTAGTTCTCCAATGCCTGTTAACAATTTTTTTTTATATTAAATAGGTAATATCATGTAAGTAATCATCAGTAAACTTTCAGGTCATCTGTCCATTTATCAATTATATATCTTCTCCTCTGTTTACCTATTTTTTTCCTATTGATCTAGCCAATGTATTTTTATTAGAAAATTTCCATTTTTTTTTTGTTTGTTTTTTTGAGACAAGAGTCTCCCTCTGTCACCAGGCTGGAGTGTAATAGTGGTGCAATCTCGGTTCACTACAACCTCTGCCTCCCGGGTTCAAGTGATTCTCCTGCCTCAGCCTCCCAAATAGCTGGGACTACAGACGTGTGCCATTACGCCCAGCTAATTCTTGTATTTTTAGTAGAGATGGGGTTTCACCATGTTGGCCAGGATGGTCTCAATCTCTCGACCTCATGATCTGCCCACCTCGGCCTCCCAAAGTGCTGGAATTACAGGCGTGAGCCACCACACCCTGCCAAAATTTCCATGTTTTGTGGAGACCACTTGCCAGTCCGACTTGATGTAAATAATTATCTTCAGAGTGTAGTCTGAAGGGTAACTCTGGTCCCAGCATATCTCCCCCACTGCCTGTTGCCTACCAAAATTTCCACCATTAGGGGAATCATCCTCTTGGGATGAATTTTCTATCTCTGAGGATTCTCTTAAAATGAAGATGTAATCACCTGATGAGTTCTTCCTGCCTGCATCACAGACAAAACCAGCTCACTGAGACCATGGTATTGCAGTAGAGAAAGAATTTGATTAATGCAAAGCCAGCCACATGGAAGATGGAGTTATTACTCAAATCTGTCTCCTCAAAGCCTTGGAGGTTAGGGGTTTTCAAGGATTGCTTGGGGGGCAGGAGGTAGAGAATGGGGCAATCAACCAATGTTGATTGGTTGGGGATGCAATCATTTGGGTGTGGAAAGAGTCCTCTTGAACTGAGCCAGCCGCTGAGTGGGGGCCACAGACTGGTTGAATCATGGGTTGTGTGTTCTGACCTGGATCCATGAACCATATTTCAACCAGTCTTGTGGCCCCCACTCGGAGGCAGCCAGTCAGCCAGTTATCAGAAATGCAAAAGTATGAAACAAAATCTCAAAAGACCAATCTTAGTCTCTACAATAATGATGTTATCCACAGGAGTAACCAGGGAAGTTACAAATCTTGTGACCTCTGGAACAATGGTTGGTAATCGTTTATGCCTACATCTTAGCAGAATTCAGGACCCTCTGGATGGCTACAGGAGGCAGCCAAATGCCTAGGCAGATGGGGTGGGTCCCCAGTGAAACCCCACCTTCAAGCCAAAAACAACCTGAAGGCTGAAAAACCAGACTGCTGGTCCCGAATGAAATCTGCAACCCAGAGGGAGAACTTCTGTTCCTGTTTGCCTGCACTTTCCTGATTGATTCTTTCTGAGTAATGCCTTTTAACCAATCAATGTTGCCTTTCCAATACTACCTAGGCCTGCCCCTTCCCCATTCTGAGCCCATAAAAAGCCCTCAGACTCAGCCATATTGAGAGGGACTTCCCACCTTCGGAGAAGGGAACCACTCCCACATCCTCTCTCTGCTGAAAGCTGTTTCATCACTCAATAAAACTCCCCATCTTGCTCACTCTTCGAATATCAGCGCATCATCATTCTTCTTGGGTGCGGGACAATAACTTGGGAACCATTGTATAAGCCAGACTTGGCCTGGGTGGGCTGAGTAGGCAGGCCAGCTCCTGCAGCAGGTAAAGGCCATCTCCAGCAGCAGGTAGTGTGGCTGAGTGATGCCCAGGTGGTGCATCACCAGCCAGAGGTTCCTGGCTTCCAAAGTGACCAAGAAGAAAATTTTGCGTTACTCTCATAATCCTAACCTTGGCCTTTTGTTAGTTTTACAAAGGGGGTTTAGTTTTGGGAAGGGCTATTATTAGTCTTGCTTTAAGGTTAAACTATAAATTAAACTCCTCCCAGAGTTAGCTTAGCCTATATCCAGGTATGACCAACGACATCTTGGAGGTTAGAAACAAGATGATGTCAACTATGTCAGGTTTCTCTTTCTGACACAATTTTGCATAGGTGGTTTCAGAGATATTCCTCGGCTTGTAGAGTATGGTATCATTCATATCATAACATAGATTAGCAGATCATATTGTTTATTCACCTGTCAGAGCAATGGCAAAAAGGAGCATAGAGCATTGTAAGTTTTCATAACTTGACCATGAGCCCTTGTTTTCCTATATCCTTGGGATTTTCTTGGTGACTTGTATACATTATACTCTGAATGTGTGAATAGCATGAGGCAGTTGAGGTAGGAGAAAATGAAGCAGAAGATGGAGTGTGGCACAGGAGGCAATGTTAGAGTGTGGCAACTTCTCAGCCAGGAGGTAGTCTCAGAGCCATGGCCACCTGAAAAAGGGAAAGGAGCAGAGAAATGGCAGGAAGGAGTGCTGAGGGTAAACTCTGGTTATTTCAAAAGTCCTGTCTCAGACTGGTCCCCTGACGCAGAGATTGCGCTTAAAGGAAATTAAATTGGCAACAAATCATCTTTTCCGAAAACTGTGATAAGAAATTGTTGCTTGCACCATAGCACTGACCTTCCTTTCCTGTAGTGTCATTCTATATCAGTGTAAAGTTAGTCGTAAGATCATGCTTATGGAGAATCCTTGACCCAGGCAAACTCAGGATGTGGAATAATCTGTAGATTGAGAAATTGTATCTCTTCTCGTATTAGGAAAGACTAGTTTCCCTTAAGCAGCTGTGGGATGGGAAACTGACAAAGACTTACTCATTTAGGCTCTGTTATTTACAATTCTTTTTCATTCCTGCTTACAAGGTTTTCAGCACTGACACTTTTTACCAGCCTTGCACTTTTCTCCCCTTCTCCAAAATTTGTCAGAGAAATGTTTATCTACGTCAATATCTATGTCCAAATCTATATTTCTTTATTATTTTTTTTTTCTCAGCAGAGCTTCCCTTACAGAGGTCTTCTTCATATGCTAAGCAGCATTACAGAAGTACTAGAAAACTATAAAAAGATGGATCACTCTCACTATACAGGTATTGATTGCTCTTAGGTTTTCAGGGAGATTTTATGGTCTGGAGCCTCATGTCCTGATTGCAGGCTGTGAGCAGAAAAGAGGAGAAAGGAAACTAATGTGATAAATAGAACAATTATTGGACTTCCACTCATGTAGGCAGAGTAATGGGTTAATACTGAGTGTCAACTTGACTGAATTGAAGAATACAAAGTATTGATCCTGGGTGTGTCTGTGAGGGTGTTGCCAAAGGAGATTAACATTTGAGCCCGTGGGCTGGGAAAGGCAGACCCACCTTTAATCTGGGTGGGCACAATCTAATCAGCTGCCAGCGTGGCTAGAATATGAGCAGGCAGGAAAATATTAAGAATATTAGGAATGGAGTTCTTTCATTGTTTTGGGGTTTTCTGGAGTTGGCTGCTTAATATGATTAGACCCCAAAATGCTAAGGACTCTACTTCTAATATTATAGAGAACACTGATAGTCCTTGGTGTGAACTGTAGAGAGTTATGCAAAATAAATGCATTTGCCACTCTTGATTCATCACTCATGAGAGGCAAGGAGTTTAGTGACTCTATACATAATACCTTTGACCATATGTGGAGAACCAAAGAACACAATGAAGCTGGTTGTTTGCTCCTAAGTTCAGTGGACAAAGTGATGAAAGAAAATGTTGAACTCAGGGATTCTGTCTCCTAGCTTCAGAAGCTGATACTGAGCCTCAAATCTGCTAAGATTGCTCTGAGTGAGAGTCTTATCTCTTATAGAGAAAGAGTTGAAATTGTGGAAAAACAGACACAAGCTCTTATCATGCAAGTGGCTGACCTGCAATGAAAGGTACATTCACAGCCTCACCATGTGTCTATTGTTAAAGTGAGGGCATTGATTGGAAAAGAATGGGAGCCTGCAACTTGGAATGGGGATGTTGGGAGGATGCTGATGAAGCTGGGGACACTGAGTTTGTAAACTCTGATGAAACTTTTTTGCTAGAAGAAACAGCTTTCCCATCCCCAGTAGTGGCAACATCCCCTCCCCATCCCATGCTGCCATCAGCCTTTCCACCTTTGTCTGAGGAGATAAACCCTGCCTTGCCTGAGACAACAGTGATAGCCTCCCCTGACGGGCAGTTGCCAGGCAAAATAATGTTGATTCTCCTCAGTAGCCACTACTAACACCCCTGTTTTGCTTCTAGACCTCTAACTAGACTAAAGTCCTGGTGGGCCCCTAAAGGTGAGGTTGAGATTGTGACCCATGAGGAGGTGCCCTACACTCGAAAAGAACTGCTTGAGTTTTCTAATTTACATAAACAGAAATCTGGAGAACAGGCATGGGAATGGATATTAAGGGTGTGAGATAATGGTGGAAAGAACACAGAGTTGGATCAGGATGAATTTATTGATTTGGGCTCACTAAGTAGGGACTCTGCATTTAATGTTGCAGCTCAAGGAGTTAAAAGGGTTCTAATAATTTCTTTGCTTGGTTAGCTGAAATATGCATAAAAAGATGGCCCACTGTGAATGAGCTGGAAATGCCTGATCTCCTTTAGTTTAATGTAGAGGAAGGGATCCAAAGGCTTAGGGAGATTGGGATGGTGGAGTGGATTAGTCACTTTAGACCTACTCATCCCAGCTGGGAGGGTCCAGAAGATACACCCTTGACCGATGCCTTGTGAAACAGATTTGTGAGGGCAGCACCTACATTTTAAAGAACTCTGTAATACTGCTCTTCTCTGTATGTCAGATCTAACAGTGGGAACCACAGTCACTCAACTACAAAATTTAAATACAATGGGAATAATTGGATCCCAAGGTGGCAGGGACCAAGTGGCAGCACCCAACCATTGAAGGCAAGTTGGGCATAGCTACCATAATGGATGGCAGAAACAAAAGAATAGTCTGACTGGTGTAGGGCTCTGTGCATTGGCTAATTAATCACAGTGTTCCTGGAAGTGAAATTGATAGGAAGCCTACTGCATTCCTACTTAATTTATATAAGCAGAAAACTTCAAGGTCAAATGGACAAAAGACTTATTTAAATTTGAATAACAAAAACAGAGAATCATGGCCCTTCAATCAATTTCCAGACTTAAGTCAATTTACAGACCCAGAACCCCTTGAATGAAGGGGAGGTCACGTCCACTTGAGGAAGGACCCCACTACATTACCGAAAATTTATGCAGTAAACCTTTCTCCCATCCTTCCCCAAGGAGACCTCTGGCCTTTTTCTGTGGTAACTGTGCATTGGGGAAAGGGAAATAATCAGATATTTCAGGGACTACAGGACACTGGCTCTGAGCTGATGATTCCAGGGACCCAAAACATCATTGTGATCCTCCAGTTAAAATAGGGCTAATAGAGGTCAGGTAATTAATGAAGTTTTAACTCAGGTCTGACTTATAGTGGGTGCAGTGGGCTCTTGGACTCATCCCGTGGTAATTTCCCTATTGCCAGAATGCATAACTGGCATAGACATACTTAGCAGCTGGCAGAACCCCAACATTGGCTCCCTGACTAGTAGGGTGAGAGTTATTATAGGGCAAAGGGTCAAATGGAAGCCATCAGAGCTGCCTCTACCTAGAAAAATAGTAAATCAAAAACAATATCACATCACAAAAACTAATATCACATTAGTGCCACCATCAAGGACTTGAAAGATACAGAGGTGGTGATTACCACCACATCCCCATTCAACTCTCCCATTTGGCCTGTACAGAAGACAGATAGATCTTGGAGAATGACAGTGGATTATCGTAAGCTTAACCAAGTGGTGACTCCAATTGCAGCTGTTGTACCAGATGTAGTTTCATTGCTTAAGCAAATTAACACATCTCCTGGTACCTGGTATGCAGCCATTGATGTGGCAAATGCCTTTTTCTCCATTCCTGTTCACAAGGCCAGTTTGCCCTCAGCTGGCAAGGTAGGCAATATACCTTTACTGTCCTACCTCAGGGGTGTATCAACTCTCTGGCTTTGTGTCATAATCTTACTTGCAGAGATCTTGATCACTTTTTGCTTCCACAAGATATCACACTGGTCCATTACATTGATGACATGCTGACTAGATGCAGTGAGTAAGAAGTAGCAAACACACTGGAATCATTGGTGAGACATTTGTGTGCCAGAGGATGGGAAATAAATCTGACTTTTAGGGACCTTCTGCCTCGGCAAAATTTCTAGGCGTCCAGTGGTGTGTGGCCTCTTGAGATATTCCTTCTAAGGTGAAGGATAAGTTGCTGCATTTGGCCCCTCCTATAACCAAGAAAGAGGTGCAAAGCCAAGTGGGTCTCATTGGATTTTGCAGGCAACACATTCCTCCTTTGGGTGTGCTACTCCAGGCCATTTATCAAGTGACCTGTAAGGCTGCCTGTTTTGAGTGGGGTCCAGGAGAAGGCTCTGCAACAGGTCCCATCTGCTGTGCAAGCTGCTCTGCCACTTGGGCCATATGACCCAGCAGATCCGATGGTACTTGAGGTGTCAGTGGCAGATAGAGATGCTGTTTGGAGTCTTTGGCAGGCTCCCATAGGTGAGCCACAGTGGAGGCCTCTAGGATTCTGGAGCAAGGCCCTGCCATCTTCTGCAGATAACTACTCTCCTTTTGAGATACAGCTCTTGGCCTATTACTGGGCTTTGGTGGAAACTGAACGTTTGACTATGGGTCACCAAGTCACCATGCATCCTAAACTGCCTATCATGAACTGGGTGCTTTCTGACTCATCTAGCCATAAAGTTAGTCATGCACAGCAGCATTTCATCATCAAATGAAAGTGGTAAATACGTGATCAGGCTTGAGCATGTCCTAAAGGACAAGTAAGTTACTTTTACATGAGGAAGTGACTCAACTGCCCATGGTCTCCATTCCTGCCATCCTACCTTCTCTCCTCGAGCCTGCCTCAATAGCCTCATGGGGAGTTGCCTATGATCAGTTGACAGAGGAAGTGAAGACTAGGACCTGGTTCACACATGGTTCTGCACGATATGCAGGCACCACCCAAAAGTGGACAGCTGCAGCATTACAGCCCCTTTCTAGGACATCTCTGAAGGACAGCAATGAAGGGAAATCTTCCCAGTGGGCAGAATTTCGAGCAGTGCACCTGATTGTGCGCTTTGCATGGAAGGAGAAATGGCCAGTTGTGCGATTATATACTGATTCATGGGCCATAGCCAATGGTTTGGCTGGATGGTCAGGGAATTGGAAGAAGCATGATTGGAAAATTGGTGACAAAGAAATTTGGGGAAGAGGTATGTGGATGGACCTCTTTGAGTGGTCAAAAACTGTGAAGATATTTGTATCTCATCTGAGTGCTCACCAACAGGTGACCTCAGCAGAGGAGGATTTTAGTAATCAAGAGGATAAGATGACCCATTCTGTGGACACAACTCAGCCTCTTTCCCCAGCTACCCCATCATCACCCAATGGGCCCATGAACAAAGTGGCCATGGTGGCAGGGATGGAGGTTATGCATGGGCTCAGCAACATTCTGCTCATTAAGGCTGCCCTGGCTATGGCCACTATTGAGTGACCAATTTGCCATCAGCAGAGACCAACACTGAACCCTCAATATGGCACCATTCCTCGGGGTGATCAGCCAGCTACCTGGTGGCAGGTTGATTATACTGGACCTCTTACACCATGGAAAGGGCAGAGGGTTGTCTGCACTGAAATAGACACTTACTCCAGATATAGGATTTCCTATCTTGCATGCAATGCTTCTGCCAAGACTACCATCTGTGGACTCATGGAATGCCTTATCCACCATCATGGTGTTCCACACAGCATTGCCTCTGACCAAGGCACTTACTATTTGGCTAAAGAAGTACAGCAGTGGGCTCATGCTCATGGAAGTCATTAATCCTACCATGTTCCCCATCATCCTAAAGCAGCTGGATTGATAGAATGGTGGAATGGCCTTTTGAAGTCACAATTACAATGCCAACTAGGTGACAATACTTTGCAGGGCTAGGACTAAGTTCTCCAGAAGGCTGTGTATCCTCTGAATCAACACCCAATATATGGTACTGTATCTCCCATAGCCAGGATTCATGGGTCCAGGAATCAAGGTGTGGAAGTGGAAGTGACACCACTCACCATCACCCTTAGTGAGTCACTAGTAAAATTTTAGCTTTCTGTTCCCGCAACATTATGTTCTACTGGCCTAGAGGTCTTAGTTCCAGAGGAAGAAACACTGCCACCAGGAGACACAACAATGATTCCATTAAACTGGAAGTTAAGACCGCCACTGGGACACTTTGGGCTCCTCCCACCTTTAAGTCAATAGGCTAAGGGAGTTATAGTGTTGACTGGAGTGATTGACCCAGACTATCAAGATGAAATCAGTCTCCTACTCCACAATGGAGGTAAGGAGGAGTATGCATGAAATACAGGAGATCATTAGGGCATCTCTTAGTATTACCATGCCCTGGGATTAAGGTCTTCCATCATGGAAAGGGCAGAGGTTTGTCCTCACTGGAATAGACACTTACTCTAGATAGGGGTTTGCCTATTCTGTATGCAGTGCTTCTGCGAAGACTACCATCTGTGAACTCACAGAATGCCTTATACACTGTCATGGTATTCCACACAGCATGGGAAATTACAACAGCCCAATCCAGGCAGGACTACGATCCAGTCCCTTCAGGAATGAAGGTTTGGGTCACTCCACCAGGTAAAAAAAACACAATCTGTTGAGGTGCTTGCTGAAGGCAAAGGCAATACAGAATGGGTAGTAGAACAAGGGAGTCATCAATACCAGCTGTGACCATGTGACCAGCTGCAGAAACGAGGACTGTAATTGTTATGAGTATTTCCTCCTTCTTTTGTTAAAAACATGTTTGTGCATGTATACATTTGTACTAAAAAATCTTCATTTTATTTCCTTTCTCCTTTATCATGTGACATAGATTTATGGACTTCGTATCAGCATTTAAGCATTAACTTTATGTAATAGTATTTGGTTTGGGGATTGGTGTGTTTCCAGTTGTATGAAGGATAGTTGTATTATGTTAGGCATAATTATGACCTTATTATTGTCTTTATTTGGAGATTATGTATGATCTCAGGAGATGTGTATGGGTTCAAGTTGACAAGGTGTGGACTTGTTATAGTTAATACTGAGTGTCAACTTGAATGGATTGAAGGATACAAAGAATTGATCCTGGGTGTGTCTGTGAGGGTATTGCCAAAGGAGATTAATGTTTGTGTCAGTGGGCTTCGAAAGGCAGACCCACCCTTAATCTGGGTGGACACAGTGTAATCAGCTGCCAGCATGGCTATAATATAAGCAGGCAGAAAAATGTGGAAAGAGAAACTGACCTAGCTCCCCCAAGCCTACATCTTTCTCCCATGCTGGATGCTTCTTGCCCTCAAACATCAGACTCCCAAGTTCTTCAGATTTGGAACTGGGACTGACTCTCCTTGCTCCTCAGCCTACAGACAGCCTATTTTTGGACCTTGTAACTACGTGAGTTAACACTTAATAAACTCCCCTTTATATATATATATATATATATATGTATATATTCCATTAGTTCTGTCCCCCTAGAGAACCCTGACTAATACAGGCAGCAAATACGTAACTGTTCACAGCATTTCACGTCATTCCCAGAATTGACAGGCAAGCAGTCATAAGTCCTTCCTTCATGCTCATGGGTCCTACGGATGCAAGGTAATGTTTTCTAAAAAAAAATAAAAACATAAAAAAATAAAAAAGAGACAAGAAAATTTGAAGGTAGCAGGGCTGGTTTTGAATCCTGGCTCTGCTCTGACGCTTATTCCACACTGCAGAACAAGTTATTTAATGCCTGTAAGTCCCGCTGTGCTCATCTGTAAGATGGGACTATCAATCTCTACAATGTTGGGTTGCTGGAAAAGATACATGAGATAGCACCCGGAACAGAGCAAGTACTTCATAAAAGTTGGTTCTTAGCCCTAGCCCTTTATGCCTCCATTTCCTGCCTTTGATCATCATTAGTGTGAACTTTTCTGCCTATTGAATAATAGAGAAATGCTTTGTGATGACAAGCACATAGCAAAGAGTGAGGTATGTAAATTCTGGGGCAGAGAAAATTATCTGGACTAAACACACTTTAGCATACATGAACATCCCTCCAAATTTTATCAGACCGGTGCTTATATGTTTCAGCTTAAAATATACTTCCTGATAAACAGAAAGACAGTTTCAAGTAATAGATAAATAACGTGTACACATGGACATACAGTGTGGAATGACAGACACTAGAGATTCGGAAGGTGGGAAGAAAGTGTAGGGTAAGAAATTACTTAGGGGGTAAAATGTGTATTATTCTGGCAGTGAATACACTACAAATTCAGGCTTTACCACCACTCAATATATCCATGTAACAAAATTACACTTGTACTCCCTAAATTTATACAAATAAAAATTAACTTCTCTCTCTCTCTCTCCTTGGAAGAAAAGAACTAGTAGGTTTATTTTGAGTTGGATAGGACTTACTTGCTTTTCAATATCCAAAGAATAACTTTGAAAATGTTATTTTCAAAATAAATTGTGTGTTCCTTGGAAGTTGTTGTATTTTTTTAATTGGTTATTTTGGAGTAGTCTAGAAGACATCCTTACAATTATTGTTTAAGGCTGAAAATAAACCCTTTAGTAGGCAAATTTGAAAAAAGTAAAGCTTTCTTGAAAATAGATTTATACATACTCTATCAGAGTCCAAGCAAGAAACAGAAACTACACCAGTTACTTGAACATAGACTTTAAGGAAGGGTTGGTAACCAGGTAACTGAAAGGATTAAATTAAAAAACAAACAAACAAACAACAATGAAAGCAATGTGGAGGTAGCAACTGCAGGAAGCAGCTACCACTCCTGGGGCTGGGGGTAGCAGAGGGAAGTGCTTGGATTTAGTAAAAGTTAGAAACTTTGAGAAAGGGCCCCACAGCTTGCACTGTCTGTGAGCTGGGATAAGCAGCCCTGTGGGCCTGCTACCCAAACCTTTGAGGACAGGGCGCTATTGATAGCTCACTGGTGTCTCTGAGGTGGGGGCATGATGAAGCTGTTTTTGCAAAAGTTGGAAAAACTGCAAAGTGGATCGGAACGGCATGGGTGAAGCAGCAATGCTGGAGTGATCTTACAGAAATCACAAGCTGACAAGCCTACAGGGAACAAACTGGAAGGAACCTGTCCTTTCTCCTTCAGCCTGGCTGTCTCCCTCTGTAACATCCTCTAGTGACAGAGCCTAACTGGAGCAGCTGGCAAAGCTAAAAATGGCGTTTTGAGTCCCAGGCCTGCATTGCACCAGTGTATAGAGAAGGGTAGCTGAGAGACAATAACTTAACGTAAAACTTGTTTGAAAATAGACCTCTAATGCAAAGGTAGGACATGTTGAGGAACTGATATCCTCTCGTTCCCTTTTCTTCCCAACTCCTCATTCAAGGCTAAGAGAATGTACCAAACTGTAATGGTATTTGGAGGATGATACAAGATGAAATGTGACCCAACATTTCTTTTCCACCTTGCCATGACTCCAGTGGCTCCAAGACATTTGTATTCCACAGACTGGTAAAATTTTCTATTTGTGGCAACTGACTTAGAGTTGATTGCTTTTTATTTTGTCTAGTGATAGCATTAAGTACCCAGTAGCATTTCATTAAAGAAAGAATATTTCAACCACCAAAACTCGGGAAGAACATAATCTCAGAGTAACGAGTAGTTCTTACTTGGATGATTTTGCTTTTTTGAAAAACCCACTGTTAAAATGCAAATACTGAGGCAGAGAAATAAATTAATATTTTTTCTTTTTCTTGTTTTTTAAAAAACTTTATCTTATTTTATTTATTTATTTATATTTATTTATTTTTTGGAGATGGAGGCTCGCTCTGTCACCCAGGCTGGAGTGCAGTGGCGTGATCGCGGCTCACTGCAAGCTTTGCCTCCTGGGTTCATGTCATTTTCCCGCCTCAGCCTCCCAAGTAGCTGGGACTACAGGTGCCTGCCACCATGCCTGGCTAATTTTTTTTGTACTTTTAGTAGAGACGGGTTTCACCGTGTTAGCCAGGATGGTCTTGATCTCCTGACCTTGTGATCCACCCACCTCGGCCTCCCAAAGTGCTGGGATTACAGGTGTAAGCCACCGTGCCCGGCCTCTTTTGAGACATGGGCTTGCTCTGGCACCCAGGCTGGAGTGCAGTGGTGTAAATATAGCTCACTGCAGACTCAAATCACCTGGGCTTAAGCGAGCCTCCCACCTCAGCCTCTTGAGTAGCTGGGACTATAGCCACCACACCTGACTAATTTTTAAAAATGTTTTGTAGAGATGGGGTCTTACCAAGTTCCCTAGGCTAGTCTTGAAATCCTGGCCTCAAGCAATCCTCCTGCCAAAGTGCTAGGGTTGCAGGCATGGGCCACCATGCCCAGCTGAACAATCTTGACACTCATAAATTTGCATGGGTTTTACAGTTACAGTAATTGTAATAATAATCTGTAATTATTGAGAGCTTACTATGAACTGGGATTATGATGAACACTATATATATGATTTAATCTTCCTTGTAAGTCTCCCAACTGGGTCCCATTATCATCCCCATTACACATTAAGGAAAATGAGAATTGGTGAAGATGTGTGCCTAAGATTACACAGCTAAGTGGCAGAGCTATGTCTAGAAGCCAGATCTTCCGACAACAAAGTCTGGCTGGGCTGCCTGGCTACCCATACCTCTCTGTCTGGAATCCTTTTTACATATTCCCTACATGGGTTCCTACTGAAGGTATGGGCCATGGGTCCAGGTGACCACTGACTTTATCATATGGCTCTGCCCTCCTAGACAAAGCTTGTTCTAACTTTCAAGACAAAGATTATATAACTTTCAACTACAGCCTGGCTACATGTTGTTCCTTGCCCTTGTATTATTTGAGTTGTTTTCTTAAAATGAACAAACTTCTCTTGGCTTGAGATATTTATGTTACCATTCCTTGCATTCTTTCTATTTTTATATTCTTTGCAAATAATCCTTGCTTCAAGTGTTCGAAATCTCCCCGCAAGTGGGCACCCCTGGTAGACCCAGAAAGCCTGAGCTGCTGCTGTGTAGTCCAACATCTACTCACGCTGTTGAGGCTGGAGAAGGGGAGATGGAAATGGTGCTCACAGCCTTCCAGCTTTGTCTGTTTCTGTGGCTCAGTGGCTATTTGCAGATGGAGTTTTTGACTGGGCCTCAAGCCCTAAGGTTGGAATACTAGCTTCCCTGACTGTGTTTCCTGTTCCTTCTCTCACTGTTCTGAGCAGTGGTTCTGTATCATCTGCTTAATGCAAATGATGTGTATTTTATCTCTCTTTAATGAACGTAGACAGTTGTGATAGAACAACACATAACACATAGCACGGACAGGGAGAGGATTTAGGAGTTCTGACCCAAAGTTGGGGCAGTGAATGCAACCTCTTACACGGAAATTCATCAGAAAGTCTCCAATGTCAACATATGGCACTTTTTACTCAGTACTGTCAGGTAGCTTTTATTTCATCCCTTTACTTGTAAAAAAACAGGCTCAGATATCATAACTAGCTAGCTACTGGCAGAATCATAGGTATCATAACTAGCTAGCTACTGGCAGAATCATGATTACAATGGAAGGATTTTGATTCCTGTTACAAGACTACACTACCTCTTGTCAAAATAAAATCATTCATTCATTCTTCATTTATTCAGCACATATTTGTCTAGTACCTTTTCTGTGCTAGGTTTTGGGGAATTCCAAAGAGAGCAGAATATGGTCACAGATGTCATGGTCACTACAGTTCTGTGTCAGATCAGACATGAGCCAGATAATCATATAAACTTACTAATTTTTGTTTAGAAATAAGGGAGGGATAGATAGCCCCAAGAGAACAGATGACAAAAATAAGGTTAGTAAGATTTCATGTAAGTTGGGTTAATCATATTAAAAAAGCAAGAATTTAAATAAACACCAAGCAAAAACAAATTTCTTTTCTGAAATCATCAATGATCAAGAAATCACCACTACACAATATATCCATGTAACAAAACTGCATTTGTACTCCTTAAATTTATACAAATTTAAAAAGAAATCTTTGATGTGTCAGTGTTTGAAGAAAATCATATCTTTTTCATCTGCGTTGCCACCAATCAGATCACAGCTGATCTGATTAGAGGCTAGATTGCTAACAGCTGCTAGCTCCTTTGGGCTCCAGAGCTTATGGTTAAATTTGATACTTAGGAATACAATTTTTAAAAAATAAATTGCTTATTCTGGTTTCTTTTAGCAGAGACATTTTCCTCTCTTGTCACCAGGCAAGTCTACTTGGGTTATTCCCTAAAAGAAAACCTTCTCTTTTCCTTGCCCTTTAGCTAGGCCTAGACTCAGTGGAAGCTAAAAGACATGAAGACACAGGCCTATCAGCCCTCAAACCATCTCTTCCACATAGGACACAGTCCCTCTGGCCTTTTCACTTCTGGAAAGTTCCTTTGCTATCTCCCCTCCCAGTCCTAGAAGTCTACATATTCATCTAGCAGCCTGTTTCTTTTGTGGGCTTCATGCAGATGAAGTGCTAGGTGACATTTTATGTTTTTCTCTTTACAAAAGTAATACAGGTTTCCTATAAAAAACATAGAAATGTGAAATGTCACCACTCGTCATCAAGTTTCTGTTGTTTCTCTTTGTTTTTCAAAATTGAGAAAGAATGGAATTATAGACTCTTAAATTTCCTTTTGCTTTTAAAAGCTATTTCATAAAATAATTGCCCCCAACCTAACCTTTCTGGTTCTTTTAGGCTTTTAGACAAAGCAGATCAACTGAAAACCCCAGTTACAGTGGAATGTGGGGTGAGGGGGTGAGGAGAGAGGGGAGACGGTGGGTTTTAATCTTGCTTTTACTCTATATTATACTTTGTGGTCTCTGTCAATGTGAAAAAGTCTTGGGCATTCCATCACTGTTGGTATAATTGTCTTAAAGCTCCAGAGCCACTACTTTTACATGTGGTAGTCTTGAGTTGTGCAGTGCACAATCTCCACAGCTGTACCCTTCCTCACTCTTTCTGCTCTGTTCCAGGTCTATTCAACTTCTCTAGCCTTTCTCTTGGTCTCTTATTTCCTGTTCAGTACCCCTTAGCCTGAAACTTCCTGAGTAAATTTGGCCTTCCAAGTTTGGCCCTTTTATACACAATTTGTCCTTATCAGTGTGGCTAGATTTAGCAAATAAAAATATAGGACACCTGGTTACATTTTGGGGACATATTTATACTAAAAATTATTCACTGCAGTTGAGATTTATTATAGTTGGGCATCTTATATTTTATCTGGCAACCCTTACCCTGACCCTAGCTCTTTTAGGCCTTGGATGTGTTTGCTGATCCCTCTGCCTGCTCAGGTCTCTTCAACCCTACCCTAGGGAATGTTCATGTCCTCTAGGGGACAATCGATTTTCTCACAAGAAGTGTAAGAAGCAAAGTTCTTCTGACTGAGGAGCATGGATGAACACTGTCTAGATTCTAAACGAATCTTGCCTCACAATTGTCTATTCACTAGCAATTTCCTATGTGTTTATATCTGTTACATTGCAAGTTCCTGGAAGTCAGGGACTTGATTTTTTTCTTTAGTGTCACAGTAGGGTTTGTTAAGATCAGAGAGATTCAATTACAATCAAATCAATAAAGCTTTAATATATTGGCTAATAGACTTCTAAGAAAACCAAGCTTCCCTGAAAAAAAAGAACAATTAAATATTTTTTAAAATTCAATTTATCATGCAAGCATCTGAGTAATTTACTTTTGTTTGTTCAATTCTCACATAGCTCAATTTATAAGTATTGGTGTGGAGGCTATAGGTTTAAGAAACATATTTGTGTAAAGTTGCTGACCCACATAGCATTTACCACCATACTATGTTGTTTATCTTGAGAGGCTGAATATACAAATAAACACTGGCCAGACCACAGATGACAAAACAACTTTGACCATAATCTCTGCAGCAACCAGCCCGGGAAGCCCAACCACAACCTTTGTAGCCATTGGCCCAAATTGGTCAGAACCTGGTCAGTGACTCCCCACTTTCCTAATGTTTGCCTTCACTTCTAACCCAGAACCAACCAGAGCAAGAAAAAATGCTCCCCAAACCAATCATAGAAGATGCCGGCTTCTACATAGCCCACATCCAGCTTCCCTGGGCCAACAGCTTTTCATCAGGGCACACCTGAAACTTTTCCTTCTTTTTCTGCTGTAAAGCTTTCCCACTCCTCTGCCTGTCTGTGAGTCTCTGCCAAACAAAAGTCATGGTACCTGACTTCCTTGCAAGCCCTGGATGAATAACCTCTGCCTTTTCTAGATCAGATTGTCTTTGTCTATTTCCACAGTGTTTACTAGGATCTCTATACATAATCTCTTAAGTGGCAAGATTAGCCCTGCCCAGGATTAGGAAATCATCTAGGGCCACTGAATATCAAATATGGTGCCAGAAAAAGTGTTGACAGTGGTTCAAACCTGGGTCAAGAGTCCTTTGATCTAGATCAAATCTGTGATAAGCTGATATTACTCATTCCTCTTTCCAGTTCATCTCAGCAAAAGTCTCACTGCTTGTGAGTGTCCTGCATACAGTCTGATTTGGGTGGTTGTTTTCTTTGTGGAACTACTCAGAGGTCATATGACATTTACCTGTGGATAGTTCAGAATGATTCTATTTCCTTAGGTCTATTTTGCCCTATTCACTGAGAAATGTATGGTCTCTGATGTTAGATTGTTTCAATTTGAATTCTGCCAATATCTTTTATTCATCTTGTGAGTTTGGAAAAGTATATAGACTTATTTAAGCCTTAAATTACTTATTTAAAAATTGTTATAGTGACATTAGCACCTACCTTATAGGGTTGTTTGAGAACAAAAGCATAATTTCTGCAGGACAATTACCAAAGTCCTAACATGTAATAGTTTTTCAGTAAGTAATAGCTATCATTATTACTATTATTACATCGAAATAGGTACTTATATTTCCAAATTAACAATCTTTTATACTTTTGCTGTGACAATATGTGCATTAAGTGGTACGAAGAATTAAGGCACTGTCTTCATAATTAGGTGATAGCAACTTTCTTCTTTATTAGAAATCAAGCATCTCAGAACTATCATGATTGGCTATTAGGCTTTTTGGCCCCAGCATTGTCAATGGCTTTTACTGGTAGGGCAAGTTACAGCTAGTAACTTGGTCAAGGTTTTTGGACATGAACTTTACTTTTTAGAGTTTAGACCAACGTACATTTAAGATATGATACTCCAGAGGCACAGAAAGGTACATGACACAGCCAACTGAAGAGGCATTCTCTTTTGAGCCCTGTTATAATCAAAGAAATCTTCATGGTGAAATGCTCATTTTTCAGACATGACATGTGTTTTAATTTCAAAATTGAACAAAGGAAAAATCCCTGGGCATTTTATGTGCATTTTTGTTAATGTGATCACAGTCATTCAATCCCAAATGAGACATGATCTCACTGGGAGGGAAAGGACACGTCAATCGCACTGCCCATGCACTCCTGTCTCCTCACTGACATCAGGAATTTGTTCTGGGAAGTCTCTAGCAAACATTTTTGGAACAGGTATTTTGTGAGAATCTCACCGTTTTTGTCACAAAAGTCATTCAGTGGTCTAACTGGAACCAAGAATGGAATGAGTTACCTTATTAAAAATTTTAAATCAAAAAGTGTTTATTTTGTTTGGTGGGTTTCAGAAGAAATTAGAGGAGCAGATCATGATGGAGAAGCAGGGGATCTATCATGATGGAGAAGCAGGGGATCTAACTGGGCCCACTCACACCACGAATGCTTTTTCAAAATATATATATTCTATTAGATTAAATGTTACTAAGAACAGGCCCTCAACACAGCCCCATATAGCATATTTTCCCACAGTGAATATTTCAAGTATTTTCCATTCTCTTCAAATCTCTACTCCTGTGTCCTTTATCAACTACCCCTAATGATGGCAGCAGCGGGCCATCTGGAGCAGCCACCACCATCACGCTGGCTGCAGTAGGGAGGCGTGGCCAGGGCTGCACACGCTGTGGAACCAGTGGGAGCTGGGGACAACTGGGAGCCCTACCCCTTTCGAGTTGGGGTGGGAGCTCCCTGGGTGCTGCTGCAGCTGCCCAAACTGCAGCTGCAGACCCAGGCCTCCTGCTCCACAGAGCAGGCAGGAGCCCCACCCCCCAACCCCCAGGCACAGTTGCAGCCCCAAACTGCAGAGGCTGTGGACCCAGGCATCCCTGCACTGTTGGGGGCCTGCGAAGGCCCCTTCTGCCATCGCAAACTCAGAAATGCCTGCTCCCACTGACTGACTTCTTCCTACTGTTGGCACCCACTCTGATCTTGGAGCAAAGTCAGGGCCAAGCCTGGCCACTGTCACAGCCCAGCTGAGTGTGTACACACTTGGGTAAGTGCTGACATGCCAGCCCCCTGCCACCTTGGCCCCCTCTGGACTTTGGGCACTGACAAGCATAGGAGGGAAGCTGATGGAGGGCTGAGGGCAGCTCAGTGCTTGTCTGCAGGCACCCCTCGGCACCTATAGCCTGGATGCCATGAATGGCAGCAGGAGCCAGACACGTTCCTTGGAGGAAGAGGGTGGCCTGAAGGCTGGGGGCCAGGCTGCCAGTCCCACGAACTGAAGTGGGAACTTGCGATACCTTTTCTGGGCCCACTCACAGCTGCCCATGGACCAACTAGTGTGTGCACTTCCTCCCCCCTGAGGTCCATAGCCCCGGGCTCCAGAGCTGAGCAGATGTCAGGATGACTGGTTGCAGAGAGGAGCTACCCATTCCAGGGCCACCTCTCTGCTGAGAGCTGCAGAGACAACAGGACAACCAACCTGCAGAGAGGGACTACTCACTCCAGGGCATCCTCTGAGCTACTGTTGCTCAATAAAGCTCCTCTTCATCTTGCTTGCCCTCCATTTGTCTATGTACCTCATTCTTCCTGGGTGCAGGACAAGAACTTGGGACCCACTGAATGAGGATAAAAGAGCTGTAATACAATCAGGGCTAAGACACATCCCTTGCTTGCCACATTGTGGGTGAAGAGAAGAAAAGAAGAGCTGAAGCTCTTTGGGGAGCCTAGACATGGGAGCTCTCTGAGCCAGGGCTGTGAATCCCTCTTTGGGGCCCTGTGGTTCCTGGCATCTCTAAGCTTCTGGGTGCCACTGTGTTCCCAGTGCTAGCTGTGGAAGCTGTTTGCAGTGTGCCTGGTCCAGCTGCAGCCTCACAAAGAACTGGCACCTGTGCTGGCACCTGGAGCTGCCTGTCGCACTGCAGCAGCTAGCATGTCTGACTGTGCAGTGGCTGGACCCCATGCTTGCTCACACACCCCTTGCTGTTCCATGCAGACTCCCTTGGCAGGCGTGGGATCCAGACCAGTAGCGTGAGCCGAGTGCAGTCTGCCAGGCAAAGTGGGCAGAATGAGCCCAGCGGGCCTAAGCAAAACTCAGGCAAAGGTGCCACTAGCCACAGGTTTCTGACCAGAAAAGCGACGCTGCAAAGATCCTGTAACACTATTTAACAGGAAAAATACAATCACAAACTTCTTGTCTCCCAACCCATATACCTAATTGCATCTGTACCAATTCTTTCCTTGGAAAAAGACTTGACTCTTTCCCATCCCTCTACTCTGCTGCTTCTTCTCCTTTACTTTCCCTTTCCTCCATTATGAATTTCTAATTTTAAAAATTTTTTAATTTTTTATTTCAATAGGTTTTTGGGGAACAGGTGGTATTTGGGTACACGAATAAGTTCTTTAGAGATGATTTCTGAGATTTTGGTGCACCCATCACCTGAGCACTGTACATTGTACCCATTGTGTAGTCTTTTATCCCTTACCACCCCCACCCTTTCCTCTGAGTCCCCAGAGTGTCATTCTTATGCCTTTGCGTCCTCATAGGTTAGCTCCCACATATAAGTGAGAACATATGATGTTTGGTTTTCCATTTCTGAGTTACTTCACTTAAAATAATAGTTTCCAGGCAAGGTGTGGTGGCTCATGCCTGAAATCCCAGCACTTTGGGAGGCTGAGGCAGGTGGATCACCTGAGGTTAGGAGTTCAAGACCAGCCCGGCCAACATGGTGAAACCCTGTCTCTACTAAAAATACAAAAAACTAGCCAGGCATGGTGGTGGGTGCCTGTAATCCCAGTTACTTGAGAGGCTAAGGCAGGAGAATCCCTTGAACCCAGGAGGCGGAGATTGCAGTGAGCTGAGATCGTGCCATTGCACTCCAGCCTGGACAACAAGAACAAAACTCCATCTCAAATAATAATAATAATAATAATAATAATAATAATAATAATAATGGTCTTTAATCCCATCCTGGTTGCCATGAATGCCATTATTTCATTCCTTTTTATAACTGAGTAGTATTCCATGTTGTATATATACCACATTATCCACACATTGATTGATGGGCATTTAAGCTGGTTCCATATGTTTGCAAATTGTGCTGCTATAAACATGCATGTACAAGTATCTTTTTCGTATAATGACTTCTTTTCCTCTGGGTAGATACCTACTCGTGAGATTGCTGAATCAAACAGTAGATATACTTTTATTTCTTTAAGGAATCTCCACACTGTTTTCCATAGTGGTTGTCCTAGTTTACATTCCCACCAGCAATGTAGAAGTGTTCCCTTTTCACTGCATCCACACCAACATCTATTATTTCTGGATTTTTTGATTATGGTCATTCTTGCGGGAGTGAAGTGGTTTTGTGGCATTGTGGTTTTGATTTTTAATTTCCCTGATAATTAGTGACGTTGATCATTTTTTCATGTTTCTTGGCCATTTGTATATCTTCTTTTGAGAATTGTCTATTCATGTCTTTAGCCCACTTTTTGATGGGATTGTTCGATTTTTTTCTTGCTGATTTGTTTGAGTTATTTGTAGATTCTGGATATTAGTCCTTTGTTGGATGTAAAGATTGTGAAGATTTTCTCCAACTCTGTGGATGGTCAACTCTGCTGATTATTTATTTTGCTGTGCAGAAGCTTCTTAATTTAATTAAGTCCCATCTATTTATCTTTGATTTTGTTGCATTTGCTTTTAGGTGTTGGTCATGAAGTCTTTGCCGAAGCCAATGGCTAGAAGGTTTTTTCCAATGCTATCTTTTAGAATCTTTATGGTTTCAGATCTCAGATTTAAGTCTTTGATCCATCTTGAGTTGATTTTTATATAAGGTGAGAGATGAGGATACAGTTTTATTCTCCTACATGTGGGTTGCCAATTATCCCAGCAACGTTTGTTGAATAGGGTGTTTTGTTTGCTTTGTTGAAGATCAGTTGGCTGCATTTGGATTTATTTCTGGATTCTCTACTCTGTTCCATTAGTCTATATGCCTATTTTTATACTGATACCAGGCTGTTTTGATGACTATGGCCTTATAGTATAATTTGAAATTATGTAATGTGATGCCTCCAAATTTGTTCTTTTTGCTTAGTCTTGTTGTGGCTATGTGGGCTCTTTTTGGTTCCATATGAATTTTAGGATTGTTTCTTTCTAGTTCTGTGAAGAATAATGGGGTATTTTGATGGGAATTACATTGAATTTATAGATTGCTTTTGGCAGTATGGTCATTTTCACAATATTTATTCTACCCATCCATGAGCATGGAATGTGTTTCCATTTGTTTGTGTCATCAGTGATTTCTTTCAGCAGTGTTTTGTAGTTTTCCTTGTAGAGATCTTTCACCTCCTTGGTTAGGCAAGTTCCTAAGTATTTTATTTGTTTTTGCAGCTATTGTGAAGGTGGTTGAGTTCTTGATTTTATTCTCAGATTGGTTGCTGTTGGTGTATAGCAGAGCTACTGATTTGTGTACATTAATGTTGTATCCTGAAGCTTTGCTGAATTCATTTACCAATTCTAGGAGCTTTTTGGATGAGTCTTTAGGGTTTTCTAGGTATACGATCATATCATCAGCAAACAGCAAGAGTTTGACTTCTTCTTTACTGATTTGGATGCCCTTTATTTCTTTCTCTTGTCTGATTGCTCTGGCTAGGACTTCCAGTACTGTATTGAATACGAGTGGTGAAAGTGGGCATCCTTGTGTTGTTCCAGTTTTCAGAGGAAATGCTTTCAATCTTTCCCCATTCAGTATTATGTTGGCTGTAATTTTGCCATAGATGGCTTTTATTACCTTATAGTGTGTCCCTATGATGATTTTGCTAAGCATTTTAATCATAAAGGAATGCTGGATTTTGTCAAATGCTTTTTCTGTGTCTATTGAAATGATTATGTGATTTTTGTTTTTAATTCTGTTTATGTGGTATATCACATTTATTGACTTATGTATGTTAAACCATCCCTTAATCCCTGAAATGAAATCCACTTGACCATGGTGGATTATCATTCTGATATGCTGTTGGATTCAGTTCACTAGTATTTTGTTGAGGATTTTTGCATCTATGTTCATCAGGGATATTGGTCTGTAGTTTTCTTTTTTTGTTATGTCTTTCCCCGGTTTTGGTATTAGGGTAATACTGGCTTCACAGAAATTATTCAGAGAGGATTCCCTCTTTCTCTATCTTTTGGAATAGTGTCAATAGGATTGGTACCAATTCTTCTTTGAATGTCTGATAGAATTCCATGGTACATCAGTCTGGTCCTGGACTTTTTTTGTTGGCAATTTTTTAATTACCATTTCAATCTTGCTGCTTGTTATTGGTCTGTTCAGAGATTCTTCCTGGTTTAATCTAGGAGGGTTCTATATTTCCAGGAATTTGTCCATCTTCTCTGTTTTTTCTAGTTTATATGAGTAAAGGTGTTTATAGTAGCCTTGAATAAGCTTTTGTATTTCTGTGGTATTGGTTGTAATATCTACTGTTTTGCCTCTAATTGAGGTAATTTGGATCTTCTCTCTTCTTTTCTTGGTTAATCTTGCTAATGGTCTATCAATTTTATTTATCTTTTCAAAGAATCAGTCTTTTGTTTCATTTATCTCTTGTATGTTTTTGTCTTAATTTCGTTTAGTTCTGCTCTGATCTTGGTTATTTCTTTTCTTCTGCTGAGTTTAATATGGAACAAAAAAAGAGCCTGTGCAGCCAAGACAATCCTAAGCAAAAACAACAAAGCTAGAGGCATCATGCTACTTGACTTCAAACTTTACTACAAGGCTACAGTAACCAAAACAGCATGGTACTGGTACCAAGACATATAGACCAGTGGAACAGAACAGAGACTTCAGAAATAACACCATACATCTACAACCATCTGATTTTCAATAAACCTGAAAAAAACAAGCAATGGCGAAAGGATTCTCTATTTAATAAATGGTGTTAGGAAAACTGGCTAGCCATATGCAGAAAACAAAACTGTAACTGGATCCCTTCCTTACATCTTATACAAAAATTAACTCGAGATGGATTAAAGACTTAAATGTAAAACCCAAAGCCATAAAAACTCTACAATAAAACCTAGGCAATACCATTCAGGACATAGGCATGGGCAAAACCTTCATGACTAAAACACCAAAATCAATTGCCACAAAATCCAAAATTGGTAAATGGGATCTAATTATACTAAAGAGCTTCTGCACAGCAAAAGAAACTATCATCAGAGTAAACAGGCAACCTACAGAATGGAAGAAAATGTTTACAATCTACCCATCTGACAAAGGTCTAATATCCAGGATCTACAAGGAGTTTAAACAAATTTATAACAATAAAATCAAAAAGTGGGTGAAGGAAATGAACAGACACTTCCCAAAAGAAGACATTTATGTGGCCAACAAACATGAAAAAAATCTCATCACTGGTCATTAGAAAAATGCAAATCAAAACCACAATGAGATATCAACTCATGCCAGTCAGAATGGCTATAATTTTATTTTATTTTTTTTGAGATAGACTCTCACTCTGTCACCAGGTTGGAGTGCAGTGGTGTGATCTCAGCTCACCACAACCTCTGCCTCCCAGGTTCAAGTGATTCTCCTGCCTCAGCCTCCCAAGTAGCTGGTACTACAGGCAAACGCCACCACGCCTGGTTAACTTTTGTATTTTTAGTAGAGATGGGGTTTCACCAGGTTAGCCAGGATGTTCTCGATCTCCTAACCTCGTGATCCACCCACCTTGGCCTCCTAAAGTGCTGGGATTACACAGAATGGCTATTATTAAGAAGTCAGGAAACAACAGATGCTGGTGAGGATGTGGAGAAATAGGAATGCTTTTACACTATTGGTGGGAGTGTAAATTAGTTCAACCATTGTGGAAAACGGTGTGGCAATTCCTCAAGGATCTAGAACCAGAAATACCATTTGACCCAGTAATTCTATTACTGGATGTATATCCAAAGGATTATAAATCTTCTACTATAAAGACACATGCACATGTATATTTATTGCAGCACTATTTATAATAGCAAGGACTTGGAACCAACCCAAATGCCCATCAATAATACACTGGATAAAGAAAATGTGGCACATATATGCCATGGAATACTATGCAGCCATAAAAAAAGAATGAGTTCATGTCATTTGCAGGGACATGGATGAAGCTGGAAGCCATCATTCTCAGCAAACTAACACAGGAACAGAAAACCAAACACCACATGTTCTGACTCATAAGTGGGAGTTGAACAATGAGAACACATGGACACAGGGAGGGGAACATCACACCCTGGGGCCTGTCAGGGAGTGGGGGGCAAGGGAAGGGAGAGCATTAGGACATACCTAACGCATGCAGGGCTTAAAACCTAAATGATGGGTTGATAGGTTCAGCAAACCACCATGGCCCATGTATACCTATATAATAAACTTGCACATTCTGCACATGTATCTTGGAACTTAAAGTAAAAAATAAAACTAAAAATAAAAAATACGTTTTATTGTGTGTACTTAAGGTATACAACATGACAGCTTTGTTGAAATATAATTTACATATTATGCAATTTATCCATTTAAATTATACAATTCAGACATTTTTAGTATATTCCTAGAGTTGTGTAGGCATCAAGAAACTAATGTTTCTATCTCCATAGATTTGCCTATGAATCATATAGATTCATACAATATGTGGTCTTTTGTGACTGACTTCTTTCACTTAGCATGACGTTTTCTTGTTTTTTTTATGTTTTATTTTTGTTGTCTGTTGTTTTTTATTTAAAAAATTTTTCTTTTTAGCATGATGTTTTCAATGTTCATCCATTTTGTAGCATGTATCAGTACTTCATTTTTTGTTTGTTTTTTTGAGACAGTGTCTTGCTTTGTTACCAAGACTGGAGTGCAGTGGCAGGATCTTGGCTCACTGCAACCTCTGCCTCCCGAGTTCAAGACATTCTCCTGTTTCAGCCTCCGGAGTAGCTGGGACTACAGGCACATGCCACCATGCCTGGCTAAATTTTGTATTTTTAATAGAGATGGGGTTTTACCATATTGATTGGGGTGGTCTCAAACTCCTGACCTCAGGTGATCTACCCGCCTTGGCCTCCCAAATGCTAGGATTACAGGCATGAGCCACCATGCTTGGCCAGTACTTCAGTTTTTCAATTACATAATTATATTACATTGCTTGGATATACTACATTTTATTTCTCCATTCATCACTTGGTATACATTTGGGGTGTTTCTGCTTTTTGGCCATTATGAATAGTGTGGGTAAGAACATTCATGTACAGGACTTTATGTGGACATATGTTTTCATTTCTCTTGGGTATATAACTAGGAGTGAAACTGCTGGGTCATACATGAAATCTATGTTGGACCTTTAGAGGAACTGACAGACTGCTGCATATTACATTCCTACCAGCAGTACATAAGCAGTATATGAGAACCTCACTCTAGAGTGTTAACTAGCTTTTCCCTCTCTCCCTCTTTTCCTTCCTTCCTTTCCTTCTTCCCACTTTTTCTTTCTTTTTATTATAGCTATCCTAGTGGATGTGAAGTAGTGTCTTACTGTGGTTTTTATTTGCAATTTCCAAATTCCTAATGATGTTGAATATCTTTTCACATGATTTTTGGACCCTTGTATGTCTTCTTGTATATTTTTTTGAAGAAATGTATACCCAAATCCTTGACACATTTTTAAATTGCTTTTTTTTATTGTTGAGTGTCAAGGATTCTTATATATGCTAGATGCCAGTCTCTTATCAGATATGATTTGCCAATATTTTCCTCATTCTGTGAATTGTCTTTTTATTTTCTTGATGGTATCCTTTGAATCAGAAAAGTTTTAAGTTTTGATGAAGTCCAATTTATCTAATTTTTTAAATTGTTTGTACTTTTAGTGTTATAGTTAAGAAACCACTGCCTAATCCAATATCAGGAAAATTTAACCTTATGTTTTCTTCTAATAGTGTTATGTTTTAGCCATTACACTTAAGCATTAGATCCACTTCTAGTTAATTTTTGTACATGGTTTACAAAAGGGAAGATCAAACAAGGGATTTTATGGCCAGGACTGAAAATGGAATGCATGAGTTCTTCTCACATTCTAGTGGTCACGACCCAGTCACATAGTAACTACAGTGGAGATAAGAAAATTTAGCCTTCCTGTTTATTCAGGAAAAAGAAATTGGATTGGTAAGCATCTAGCCAATTTGTGTTACAAGAGGGTTTTGGTTGTGTTTCTGTTTCAATTTTTTTCATAATAGAAAAAGTACCTGGCATCCTGGCAATCTAGATTTTTCAGCTGGAAGCCAACATTTTCACATGTAAAATAGATTCTTACAGCGGTGTTTCTTTTTAGCCACGGAGATCTTAAGAAATCAGGTGCCACCTTGAGAGGAGGCTTATGGGAGAGGCCTTTTTGTCTCCGATCTTCACTTCTACCACAACACATCTGTTTTAAAATTATTCTTAAGTTTGAGGGTCCTATGTAGAGTGGTGTTAAAAAAAAATTTCTATTACTAAAAAATATATATTTTTAAAACCACTTAACTAGATGATCAATAAGCTTACTTTCAGCTCTGATACTTGCAATACAGAATTGGGGTTAATTAATTCATACATGAATTCAATGACCTACCTTGTATTATAAACTGGACTACGTGGTGAGGACATCTCTATAAAGCATATACTGTAGCTAACAAAACAAGGAATTCATACCTTTTGTAAGGGTTTCTTGTATGTGTGCTTTCTGGCTCTCCACATAACCAATTTTTCTCCAAATACAAATCTCTTCAATAAATGTTTACCTGAATTGTATTGAAAGGAAAAATGAGGCTTTGTTAAATTATGATTATTTTCACCTCTTTTTTTTTTTTTTTTTTTTTTTTTTGAGGCGGAGTCTTCACTTTGTCACTCAGGCTGGAGTGCAGTGGCACCATCTCGGCTCACTGCAAGCTCCGCCTCCCGGGTTCGCGCCATTCTCCTGCCTCAGCCTCCCGAGTAGCTGGGACTACAGGCGCCAGCAGACGCGCCCGGCTAATTTTTTGTATTTTAGTAGAGACGGGGTTTCACCGTGTTAGCCAGGATGGTCTCGATCTCCTGACCTCGTGATCCGCCCGCCTCAGCCTCCCAAAGTGCAGGGATTACAGGCGTGAGCCACCGCGCCCGGCCCTCACCTCTTTATCATTGTATTCATTCATTCTTTTTAAATTTTTTTGTTTTATCAACACAAGTGATAAAAGAAAATTATTTTTCATTTTTATCAAAGCAATATGTACACATAGTTTTGAAAGTCACATAATATTAAATGGCTTGAAATAAAAATCAGTAGTACCCATCTTATTTTTCTCCACTTTTGGTTCCTGTTCCACAAAATTGCTTCCTTTCTTCACTTTTTATTTCCTGATCTACAAATATTTAAAATATTTTAATGTACTTTTTAGGGTTTATTTCCATGTATAATATACTTCTTGATTTGTAAGATTCTGGCATTATGTACAAGATTTATTTTATGGTAGTGGGTTGAACAGTGTCTCCCCCAAAATTTAATGCCTGCCTGGAACCTCAGAATGTCACTTTATTTGGAAGTAAAATCTTTGCAGATGTGATTAGTTGAGGATCCTGAGGTGAAATTGTGCTGGATTTAATGACTGGTGTCCTTGTAATAACAGGAGAGGACATGGAAAGAAGTCCATGTGAAGACAGAGACAGAGATTGGAGTTATTTGCCACAGGCCAAGGAATTCCTGGGGCTACCAGAAAGTAGGAAGAGGCAAGGAAGGATTCTTTGCTAGAGCTTTCAGAGAAAGCATGACCCTGTTGAGATTTCAGACTTTTGGCTTCATGATTGGTGATCATATACATTTCTGTTGTTTTAATTCACCCACTTTGTGGTACTTTGTTACAGCAGCCCTTGAAAACTATTAAAGTGAGGGAGGAATTGGCTTACCCACCCCTGCCCTGTCTTAGCCCATTCCTTTCATTCCCATGCCCACTCTTCTATTCCCAGAAGTTTCATGAAATTTTTTGGTTAAACCAGTATTTACATTATTATGTTCACATACATATTGTTTCCTGCTAAGCGAAGTATACTATGTGATATGGTTTGGCTCTGTGTCCCCACTCAAATCTCATGTTGAATTGTAATCCCCACATGTCAGGGGAGGCACCTGGTGGGAGGTAATCAGATCATGGGGGTGGATTTCCCTCTTGCTGTTCTCATGATAGTGAGTTCTCATAAGAGCTGATTGTTTAAAAGTGTGTGGCAGCTCCCCCTTCGCTCTCTCTCTCTCCTGCTTTGCTGTGGTGAGACATGCTTGCTTCCCTTTCACCTTTGGTCACGATTGTAAATTTCTTGAGGCCTCCTAACCATGACTCTTGTAGAAGCTTCCTAGCCTGTGAAACTGTGAGTCAACTAAACCTCTTTTCTTCATAAATTCCCAGCCTCAGGTAGTTCTTTAAAGCAGTGTGAAAACAGACTATTACACCATGATTTATTTCCTTCATTGATAATGACCTCCCATACCTTTTCTTCTTTATTGCTTAATTTTCTACAGATATATTACAATTCTTCCACACTGCACAACAAACTGCTAACACATTTCCCATATTAAATACTGTATCAGTATTTTTGTTGTTGGTGTTGTTGGTGTTTTTCCCTAGAGTCCTCTGGCTCTGGTCTAAATTGGTGCTCTCTGCTACTGCTACACAGCTATCAACCTAAATCTTGCTTTGCCATCATTCTGAGTAATTGCATTGTCTCTCTGTTGTCTGGGATTACTCATTTCCTGTATCCCGTGCCTTTCACTTTTTTGCTTATTCTCTTATTTGGTGAAGCACATTCCCCATGGCTTCCTGAAAAAAAAGATATTTAGAGGTAAAGGTATCGATACAATACGCATCGAAAATGTCTTGATTCTGCCTTTGTTAGTGTGGCTAGGATGAAAATAATTTTCCCACAGAATTTTAAACAAATTTCTCAATGCAGTCTACATCTAGTGTTGGAAAGTTAGATACTTTTCTGATTTCTGTTCCATTGTGTATGACTTTCCTCTGCCTCAGAAAGCTTTTAGCATCTTGTATTTACTTGAAACATGAAATATCATTATGATGTATCCTTGCATGGGTGTTTTTTAATCTTTTGTTTACATTGAACACTAGCAGGTGGCCCTTTAAGTGTGGAAACTGACATCTCTCGTGTTTTATATTCTTCCATATTTCCATATGCCTTCCCCTGGGCTTGTGAAATTCTTGTTAGTTGGTGGATATTGGACTTTCTGGATTTATGCTGTATTTTTCTTTACTTTTCTTCTCCATTAAAAAATAAACTTACTTTAGAATAGTGTTATATTTATTAAAAAGTTGTGAAGATGGCCGGGCTTGATGGCTCATGCCTGTAATCCCAGCACTTTGGGAGGCCGAGGCAGGTGGATCACCTGAGGTCAGGAATTTGAGACCAGCCTGGCCAACATGGCAAAACCCCATCTCTACTAAAAATACGAAAATCAGCCAGACGTGGTGGCAAGCGCCATAATCCCAGCTACTTGGGAGGATGAGGCGAGAGAATCACTTGAACCTGAAAGGTGGTGGTTGCAGTAAGCCGAGACCATGCCAAAAATGCACTCCAGCCTGGGTGACAGAGCGAGACTCTGTCTCAAAAAAAAAAAAAACAGTTGTGAAGATAGAACAGAGTTCCCATATTACCCTACATCCTGTTTCCCAGATTATTAATCTATTAGTATGGTACTTTTGTTACAATGAACAAGCATTGATAAATTAGTATTAAGTAATGTCCATACTTCATCAGATTTTCTTAGTTTTTACCTAATGTATTTTTTTTTTCTGTTCCAAGATCCCATCCAGGATACCACATTATATTTAGTCATCACATCTTAGGCTCTTCTTGGCTTGATAGTTTCTCAGATTTTCCTCATTTTAGATGACCTTGAAATTAAAGAAGAACTACTAATCAGATATTTTGTAGAATGTTCCTCAGTTGAGATTTACCAGGTATTTTTTCTTGTGAATAGATTGGGATTAGGGTTTTTTTTTTTTTTTTTTTTTTTTGTAAGACCATGTAGCTAAAGTACTATTCTCATCATATCATATCAAAGGCACACATTGTCAATATATTTACCACTGTTGATGCTAACTTTGATTACCTGGTAGTGTTTGTCAGATTTTTCCACTATAAAGTTACTCTTCCTTCCCCATTTCCATACTGTACTCTTTGAAAGGAAGTCACTGTGAACAGCCTACACTTAAGAAGTGGAGAGTTATGTTCCACTTCCTTAAAGGCAGATTGTATATAGAAATTATTTGGAATTCTTCTGCATGGGTGATATTCTTTGGCATGAGAGATTTATCTATTTTCCCCCATTTATTTATTTACTCGATAAATCATCTATATAAATATGGACTCATAGATATTTATTTTGTAATTTTCCATGTAATTAAATACTATTTTATATACTTTGTTGCTCAAATTGTTCCAGCTTTGGCCATTGGGAGCTCTTTCAGTTGGTTCCTGTGTCACTTTGACATATTCCAATTATTGTGTTTTGTTTGGTTTTATGTTTTGGCACTTCCTTACTTTTGGTACTACTAGATGTTCCAGGCAGCCAACACACATATGAAAAAATGCTTAACATCACAAATCATCAGACAAATGCAAATCAAAACCAAAATGAGATACCACCTTACACGAAAAAATGCTTAACATCACAAATCATCAGACAAATGCAAATCAAAACCACAATGAGATACCACCTTACACTGATCAGAATGGCTTCTATTAAAAAGTCAAAAAACAACAGACGCTGACGAGGGTGCAGAGAAAAAGGAACACGTATACACTGTTGGAAGGAATGTAAATTAGTCCAGCTACTGTGGAAAGCAGCTTGGAGATTTCTCAAAGAACTTAAAGCACAACTACCATTCAACCTAGCAATCCCATAAATGAGTACATATCCAGAAGAAAACAAATCATTCTACCAAAAGACACAGGCACTTGTATGTTCACTGCAGTACTAGTCACAATACCAAAAACACAGTCACCCTAGGTGCCCATAAACAGTGACTGGATAAAGAATGTGGTAGATATACACTATGGAATAGTATGCAGACATAAAAATAACAGAATCATATCCTTTGCAGCAACATGGATGCAGCTGGAGGCCATTATCCTAAGCACATTAATGCAGGAACAGAAAATCGTATAACCACATAGTTCTCACTTATAAGTGGGAGCTAAATATTGGGTACTCGTGGACATAAAGTTGGCAACAATAGATACTGTGAAGTACTAGAAGGAGTGGGGAGGGAGTGGGGCAAGGATTGAAAAACTAAGTTTTGGGTACTATGCTCACTACTTTGGTGATGGGTTCATTTGTGTCCCAAACCTCAGCATCATGCAATATATTCATGTAACAACCTGAACATGTACCCCCAAATCTAAAATAAAAGTTGAAATTATTTTTTTGAAAAAAGAATCAGAGATATATATTGGGGAACTGACCTCATAAAGCCCAATGGTGGCCAATTCTCGAAGGAAAAAATAAACATACACAATTTGGCTAAAAATAATAATTTTAAAAAGATGCTCCAGGTTTATCTTGTATATTCCCTGCCCCAGTCCTAAATTTAGCCATTTCTTTTTTTTTTTCTTTTTTTGAGACAGAGTCTCGCTCTGTCACCCAGGCTGGAGTACAGTGGCGTGATCTCAGCTCACCACAACCTCTGCCTCCCGGGTTCAAGCGATTCTCCTGCCTCAGCCTCCTGAGTAGCTGGGACTAGAGGTGCCTGCCACCAAGCCCGGCTAATTTTTGTATTTTTAGTAGAGATGGGGTTTCACTGTGTTAATCAGGATGGTCTTGATCTCCTGACCTCATGATCCGCCCACCTCATCCTCCCAAAGTGCTGGGATTACAGGTGTGAGGCACCACGCCTGGCAAATTTAGCCATTTCCTCAATGAGTCCTGGTTCCTTTTATTAGAGAATGGTATTAGACACCAATATCTGGGTGCTAGATGTGCTCATTGACACTCATGTACTGTGACTTCTAGGCCCTTTCAGCTAACAGAGCAAGGAAATACATATTTATACTTACCTATCTATCTATCTGTCTATCTATCTATCTGTCTATGGAACAATCTCTATCAATATTAAGCTAAACATGAGCCCATACAGACATATCAACTAACCCATTATCACACAGATCACCCTAGCCTTCTCCCTGTGCCTATCTGTAAATTTTCACTCCAACAGTGAGAAACCTAGTTGCCAACCATCTACTATCCACTTACTTAATTGTTCAATTCCATGATACGAGTATAGCAGCATCAGAATTCTTCATCTGTATCCCTGTGTAAAACAACTGTATCAGCTAGAGTATAGTGCTTATATGCAGTTGCTTTTACTTTTAGTTTTACAGACTACATTTATTTCCAAATTTACTTAGGTTACATCTTTCCTTCATGGCTTTTAGTGAGGTTGTTTGATATATTTGTAATACAATTAGATTCTTTTGTGACAGTGTGGATTCATTGCTGAGTTTTCCTCAACCTCCTGAATGATTTTTAAAAATCTGCATCTATTAAGGCTACTCTTTATATGGTAAGGTTCTATGGGTCTTGGAAATTGCCTAGTGTCATGTATTCATCATTATAGTATGATACAGAATAGTTTCTACACCATGCAAAATAGTGCCCTGTGGTTCACCTATTCAATCTTCCCCCACCCTTAAATCATGGCAACTGCTCAACTGTTTGCTATCTCTATAGCCTTTCCAGGATGTCATATAAATGGAATTGTATAGTGTGTAGCCTTTTTAGATGGGCTCATTTTACTTAGCAATATGCACTTAGGATTCATCCATGTATTTGCATGGTTTTCTAGATCAGTCCTTCTTATTTCTGAATTGTATTCCATTATACGGATGTACAACGCTTTGTTTACCTATTTCCCTCTTAAGGACATTGTATTAGTCCATTCTCACATTGTATTAGGATCTTTATAGATACTAACTGAGACTGGGTAATTTATAAAGAAAAGAGGTTTAATTGAATCACTGTTCTGCATGGCTGGGGAGGCCTCAGGAAACTTACAATCATAAGTGGAAAATAAAGGAACACCAAGGCACATCTTCTTATGGCGGACAAAGAGAGAGATAGTGAAGGAGAAATGGCCAAACACTTTTGAAGCATCATATCTGTGAGAACTCCCTCAATATCTGAAAACAACATGGGGAAACTGACCCCATGATCCAGTCACCTCACATCAGGTCTCTCCCTTGACACATGGGGACTACAATTTGAGATGAGATTTTGGTGGGGACACAGAGCCAAGTCATATCATTCCACCCCTGCCCCCTCCCAAATCTCATATCCTTTGCACATTTTGAAACCAATCATGCCTTCCCAATAGTCCTCTCAAATCTTAACTCATTCCAGCATTAACTCAAAAGTCCAAGTCCCAAGTTTCATATGAGACAAGGCACACCCCTCTGCCTATAAACTTGCAAAATCAAAAGCAAGTTATTAACTTCCAAGATACAATGGCAATACAGGCAATGAGTAAATGTTCCCATTCCAAATGGGAGAAACTGACCAGAACAAAGGGATCACAGGCCCTATGCAAGTCCAAAACACAGGCAGGCAGACATTAAATCTTAAAACTCTAAAATCTCCTTTGACACCATGTCTCCATATCCAGGGAATGCTGATGCAAGGGGTGGGCTCCCACGGCCTTGGACAGCTCTGCCCCTGTGGCTATGCAGGGTACAGTCCCTGCATCTGCTTTCATGGGCTGGCATTGAGTGCCTGCAGCTTTTCCAGGCACAGGGTGCAAGCTGTCTGTGATTCTACCTTTCTGGGGTTTGGAGGACAGTGACTCTCTTCTCACAGATCCACCAGGCAGTGCCCCAGTGGGGACTCTGTGTGGGGGTTCCAACTCCACGTTTCCCCTCTGCGTTGCCCTAGTAGAGGTTCTCTATGAGGGCTCTGGCCCTACAGCAGACTTCTGCCTGGACATCCAGGCATTTCCATACATCTTCTGAAATCTAGGGGGAGGCTCCCAAAGATCAACTCTTGTCTTCTGTGCACCTGCAGGCCCAATGCTATGTGGAAACCACCAAAGCTTGGGGCTTGCACCCTCTGAAGCCACAGTCAGAGCTACTCCTTGGCCCCTTTTAGCCATGGCTGGAACTGAAGTAACTGGAACACAGGGTGCCATGTCCCAAGGCTGCACAGAGCAGCTGGGACCTGGGCCTGGCCCAAGAAATCATTTTTCCCTCCTAGGCCTCTGGCCTCTGGGCCTGTGATGGGAGGGGCTCCCTTGAAGATCTCTGAAGTTCCCTGGAGACATTTTCCCCATTGTCTTGGTGATTAACATTCGGCTTCACATTACTTATGCAAATTTCTGCAGCCAGCTTGAACTTCTTCCCATTTGGGTTTTCCTTTTCTACCACATGGTCAGACTGCAAATTTTCCAAACTTTTACACTCCACTTCCCCTTTAAATGTAAGTTCCAATTTCAAACTATCTTTTTGTGAGTGCATATAACAGTATGCTCTCGGGAAAAGCTGGTCACCTCTTTAATTCTTTGCTGCTTAGAAAATTTATTCTGCTAGATACCCTAAATCATCTCTCTCAAGCTCAAAATTCCACAGATCTCTAGGCTAGGGACAAAATGCCACCAGTCTGTTTGCTAAAGCATAGCAAGAGTGATCTTTGCATCAGTTCCAAATAAGTTCCTCATCTCCATCTGGAACTACCTCAGCCTGGACTTCATTGTCCATATCACCATCAGCATTTTGGTCAAATCCATTCAACAAGTCTCTAGGAAGTTCCAAATTTCCTACATCTTCCTGTCTTCTTCTGAGCCCTCCAAACTGTTCCAAACTCTGCCCATTACTCAGTTCTAAAGTTGATTTCACATTTTCAAGTATCTTAGACCAGTGCCCCACTCCTGGTACCAATTTCCTGTATTAGTCTGTTCTCACACTGCTATAGAGATAGTACCCAAGATTGTGTTATTTATAAAAGAAAGAGATTTAATTGACTCACAGTTCCACATGGCTGGGGAGGCCTCAGGAAACTTACAATTATGGCAGAAGGTGAAGGGGAAGCAAGGCACATCTTCTTATGGTGGCAGGAGAGAGACAGTAAAGGAGGAACTGCCCACTGATTTCTTTTTCAAAAAGGTAAACAACTATTTAAAAAAGATAAATAATTATTGATTCCATTTCTTCAGTAAATGCAGGGCTATTCAAGTCATCTACCTGTCTTGTGTTTTGGTATTTTGTGTCTTTCAAAAAATTACTCCATTTCAAACAAGTTGTCAAATTTGTGGGCACTGAGTTTTTCATAGAATTCCTTTTTTTAAAATCATTTTAACATGTTGGAACCAGTAGTGTTGATCTATTTTTTCTGATATTGGCAATTTGTGTCTTATTTTTAATTGGTCAGACTAACTAGAGTTTTGTCAATTTCATTGATGTTTTCAAAGAACCTATTTTTTGTTTCATTGATTTTTCTCCATTGATTTTCTTTTTAAAATATCATTTATTTCTGCTCTAATTTTTGTGATTTCATGTCTTATGTTTGCTTTAGGTTTAAATCACTCTTTTTTGTCTACTTTCCTAAGGCAAAAGCTAAATAATTTTAGGGCTTATCTTCTTTTCTAACCTATGTATTTAATGCTTTAAATTACTCTCAGTCTCACAAATTTATGTTGCATCTCACAAATTTTGACAAGTTCTGTTTTCTATTTTAATTTGGTTTAAAATATTTTTTACTTTCCCTTGATACTTCTTATTTGATCCATGTTATTTAGAAATGTGCTGTTTTTTCCACATTTTTGGAAATTTTCTGTTTTCCAAAAATTTGGAAAAATCTTTCTGTTCCTTATTTCTAGTTCTATTTCATTGTGGTCTGAGAATATTCTTTGTATGATTTTTACTTTTACATTTGTTAAGGTATGTTTGATAGCCCAGAATGGGAATATTCCAAGTGAGCTTGAGAAGAATGTGTATTCTGTAATTCTTGGATGAAATAGTTTATAGATGTCTATTATATCTTGTTGATTGATAGTTGTGTTGAACTCAACTATTTTCTGTAGTTTGAATATGATATGATATGCTTAGCTGTAGCTGCTTTGTCTTGTTTTTGTTTTGGAATTTATCTTCCTTGGTGTTTTTTGAGATTTCTAGATATTAGGTTTGGTATCTGACATTAATTGTGATATTCTCAGTCATTAATGTTACAAATACTTATTCTGTTCCTTTCTTCTCTTTCTGATATTTTCATTACATGTATGTATATATTATTACATTATGACTTTTGTAGTTGCTCCACAGTTCTTGAATACTCTATTCTGTTTTTTTGTTCTCTTTGCTTTTCAGTTTCAGAAGTTTCTATTGACATATCCTCAAGCTCAGAGATTCTTTCCTCAGCTGTGTCTTGTCACAAAAGGCATTCTTCATTTGTGTTACAGTGGTTTGCTTTTGTTTTGTTTTGAGACAGGATCTCACTCTATTGCCCAGGCTGGAGTGTAGTGGTGCAATAATGGCTCACTGCAGCCCTGACCTCCCAAGTTCAAGAAATCCTCCTGTCTCAGCCTCCTGAGTAGCTGGGACCATAGGTGCATGCCACCATGTCAGGCCAATTTATTTTGTTGTTTGTTTATTTTTGTGGAGAGATGGGGTTTCACCATGTTTCCCAGGCTGGTCTTGAACTCCTGGGCTCAAGCAATCCTCCTGCCTTAGCCTTCCAAAGTGCTGGGATCACAGACATGAGTCACTGCGTCTGGCTCTTACAATGTTTTTGATCTCTAGCATTTCTTTTTGTTTTTTGTTTTTTTCCTTAGAATTTCCATCTCTCTGCTAACATTACCAATCTTTTTAAAAAACTGATACATAATAGTTGTACATACTTATGGGGTACACGTGGTATTTTGATGTATGCAAACAATATATAAATTATCACATCAGGTTAGTTAGAATATTCATCACCTCAAACACTTATCATTTCTTTGTATTGGGAACATTGTAAATCTCTTCTAGCTGTTTTAAAATATACAATAAATTATTGTTACCTATATCCACCCTACTGTGCTATCAAACAAAACTAAAACTTATTCCTCTAATCTAATTATATTTTTGTACTTATTAACGAAATTCTCTTCATTCCGCCTCTTTCTTCCCCTTCCCAGCCTCTGGTAATCACCATTCTACTGTCTACCTCCATGAAATCAATTATTGTAGCTCCCACATATAAGTGAGAACATGTGATATTTGTCTTTCTATGCCTGGCTTATTTCACATAGTGTAATGTCCTCCAGTTCTATCCATGTTGCTGCATATGATAAAATTGTATTCTTTTTAATGGCTGAATAATATTCAATTGTGTATATAATACTACATTTTTTTAAATCCATTTATCCATTGATGGGCACTTAGGTTGATTTCATATCTTGGCTATTATGCATAGTGCTACCATAAACATGAGAGTTCAGATATCTCTTTGATAATACTGATTTTCTTTCTTTCAAATGAATATATACCTAGCAGTAGGATTGCTGGATCAGTGGTGGTTCCATATTTAGTTTTTAAAAAAACTTCCATACCGTTTTCCATAAGGCTGTACTGATTTACATTCTCACGAACAGTGTATGAACATTATCATTTCTCCATATCCTTGCCAGCATCTGTAATTTTCTGTCTTTTTGACAACAGTTAAAATTGGAATGACATGATATCTCATTGTGGTTTTGATTCACATTTCTCCGGTGATTAGCAGTGTTGAGAATTTTTAATATATTTTTTGACCATTTCTATGTCTTCTTTTGAGAAATACCTATTCAGATCTTTTGTCTAATTTTGATTGGATTTTTTTTGTTGTTCTTGAGTTGCTTGAGTTCCTTATATATTCTGTTTATTAGTTCCCTGTTGAGTTGAGATTTTGCAGTTATTTTTTCCCATTCTATATGTTTTCTTTTTGCTTTTTGATTGTTTCCTTTGCTGTGCAGAAGTGGGCTTTATGTAATCCATTTGTCTATTTTTGCTATGCTTTTGATATCTTACCCCCCAAAATCTTTGCCCAGACCAATCACCTGAAATATTCCCCCAATATTGTCTTATAGTAGTTTCATAGTTTCCAGTCTTACATTTAAGTCTTTAATCCATTTTGATTTGATTTTTGTATGTGATGAGAGATAATGGTTTAGTTTTATTCTTCTGTATATGATTATCTAGTTTTCCTAGAACTATTTATTGAAAAGACTGTCCTTTCCCAATGTATGTACTTGGTCTTGGCACTTTTGCCAAAAACAAGTTGACTGTAAACGTGTGGATTTATTTCTGGGATCTCTATTCCATTCCATTGGTGTATGTGTCTGCTTTTATGTCAGTACCTTGCTGTTTTGGTTACTATAGTTTTGTAGTATATTTTGAAGGCAAATAGTGTAATACCTCCCAATTAGTTCTTTTTGCTCAGGATTGCTTTGGCTGTTTGGGGTCTTTTGGATTCCATGTAAATCTTAGGATTGTTTTTCTATTTCTGTGAAGAATGTCATCGGTATTTTTGTTTGTTTGTTTACCTTTACAGTTCAATTTACTATATGTAAATCATTTGGGTTTCACATTTTCAGTTAACTTTTGAACTGAGGTTACAATAGTGTAAAACTTTTTTTATTAATCAAAACGTTTTAGCATACAAAATTAAAATACATAGGTTAAAACTTCAAATATAATACTGAATGTCTTAAAGTTACCACATCATTCACAAGTGATATGTGCAACTCTGAGCTGTTTCACATAGAACAGCTCTCCTGCAGATATGGCAAAATTGATATGGCAGGAAGTTCAAGCCTGTATAGTCAAGCCAAGGACTCAAAGTTGCACGGTCTTTTAAAACCTTTGGCATTTCTGGAAGACAACAATGCATTAACGTATAAAGAAGATAGGAAATAATTCTTCTTCCTTGTTATGGCAAAAAATACAAATTCCATGGTAGCTTAGAATTCTGCATAAAACCCCATATTATACCTCAGAAAAGTCCAAAGGCAATTAATGACAATGGATTGGGGTTCTACATTTTTAAAATTAATAGAACCCATGAAATTCAAATGGGCATTAGTCAAATAAAAAATTATTAAGCACCTATTGATTTAAGAGACTGAAATTTATTAGAGATTCATGATCAATTTCTTTAATCCTTGAAGTCAAGGTGTAAAAACCAGCTAACAACCTATTTCCCATTTGCCCTTAAAATACTCTTGTCTCTAATACTAATATAACATCATATACATTTCTGTTACATTAGGATTAAAGACAAGTTCTGTTTAGAAATAACTCAAAGAACAGCTTTTATATTTTATTTTCACATTGAAAATCAGTCAGATTTGCTTCAGCCTCAAAAAGTGTGTTTATATAAAATTATATGAGCTCTGGCAATGAGCTGCACCTTTTTTTCTAAATAGGAAATGGGCTAAGTACATTCCAAACTTCTCCTATGTAGCACAGATATAATTTTCTGTCCATTGGCACCAAAGGGAAATCACATTTCCTCTTGGGAGACAGAAATTCCATATCTGAACATAGAGTAAGTTAAGAAAAAATTATCCCTGTGTATTACTATGGTGATTCTGAGATCTAGGATTACTAATATACCAGTCATAAACAAAGCAAATTCCTGGAAACAACTGTCAGGTTATTGACACTAACAATCCTTCCCTAACAACCCTACAATTTTAGTATGAAAAGAATTAAAAGTAATGACTAAGCTTTACAAATGGAAAATAATAAGAAACTAAGGGAATAATTCAAACCAATAATAAAAAAGATCCTAAATTTGAAATCACTGTAATTGAAGAAAATAAATGTGCTTTATCCCAACTCTGAATTTAAATATTCTGGGCAAAAGAGCATCAGGTTTCTGGATAAAGATGTAGCCCTTCTCATGCTCTTCAGTTTTCTGCAATTTTATTTTCTTCTTCCCATGTTTATTCAAAGTATTTAATAGACTCTTCCATTTCAGCTACAAGATTTGTGATTCAAAGATTTACTAAGGTACTCTGCACTCTTTCTATACAGAAACACCTATTAATTATTACAACTGATTTACACAGGATTAACATATTGGTGTTAACATTGTTAAACATCATGCTTATTGCACATCAACTCTCCATAAAGAATCTGAACTTCACAATAATTTACCAAACACTTTACTTAAATTACTAATCAAATAACTGAAAAATGGACTGAGCCCAACAAAAATGGGTATAAAGAAAAAAAACCCTTCAGAACAGTTCATATACACACCTATTTTAAAATCTTTGCTAGCTGGCCCCTTTCTCAAAGTTTTAGCCTGAAAAAAAGTAAAATCTACACAAAATTTAATTGCAATCATACAAGGGTAACATTAGGTCAAATACAACAAATACTATGATGCAATTTTACATTTATTAAACTACAGTTCAAAGTATAAATTTATGCATTCTAAATACACTGAATGTATCTAATGAAGCCATACTGTTCTTCCACTAACATTTGATATATCTGTGTGAAAGACAACTTTATAAGACTTTTAAACACAAATCTTTAGTATTAAAACTGTGTGCTTGTATGTAAATGTTTTAATAGGGAACCTAATTAATGGGCTTCCATCTCTACTAAGTCATCCATTTTGTTGCACATTTTATTTTAAATGCTTAAAGGGCAGGACAGACTGGTAGGTTTAAATCTGGAGATATTACCTAAATCTCTCATTACTTCCTATGAATTATATATAAAAGCTGAATTTTTTCTGGTCCCAAATAGCTATTGCTAACAGCTTTCGTTTTCAAGAGAATTAACAGAATAGGATTGTTTGAATTTTTTTTTTTTTTTTTTTTTTTTGCTTACTGGAATGTTGACCAGACAAGCTTAACCTGCAACTTCAGACCTAAAGAAGTGTTAATGTGGAGAAAAATGGTGGATAAGAGGCAAGCCTAGATTGCAGCTCCCTCTTGGACAGACCAAGCAGCATGTGGAAACTCACATGATGAACTTTTGCTCCAGAACTCCTGCAGGAATATGCCAGGAAAGCCTAGAGAATCCACAGATCCTCTGAAGGAAGCAGACTGCTCCTGCAGAACCTAGGAGACAACCTAAATACTGTGAGCGCTCAAGCTAAGTGGGAAAGGGGGATTATCTGCCCCCAAACACATCTTCACTGGGGAACCTGAAGGTCTGGATCACAGGAGAAGGATTTGACCTTACCTGGAACTGAGTCAATTTAGAGAGCCAAGCAAAATACAGGGATAGAGAAAGTGGCGGGAAAAGCCCTGTGGGCTCTCTGGGTCCCCAGGGAAACGATTTCTGATTTGTCTCACAAAGGTCCTGGGGAGGGCTGCTGTAGGTACTAGAAAAAGACCACAGTGAGAAGGAAAATTCCAGCTGAACTCTGTAAGAACTCCAACTGAATGCAAAGTCTCCTGGCCAGAACTCAGGGGAGGGTGTGAATCCTGTGTGCTGACAGGTGGGGAGGCCAGAAAGCCCTGGTTGCTTTCTCAGCTGGGAGGCTGGTAGCCAGGGGGAATTTCTCAGCTTTGTTCTATCACTGCCTATAAACAGACTTGGTGCTATTGTGGGTGGGAGCATGGTGGGAGTGAGATGGACCTTTTGGATTTCCCTTTTGGATTTCCTGGAAGCTAGGGGAGGCCTGTAACTGCCAACTTTCCCTTACTTCCCCGACAACCTGCATAACAAAGCAGAGACTGCCATAATCCTACTGGGAACATATCTCCATTAACCTTGAACCATACTCCCATGCCCCACAGCAGCTGCAGCAAGCCCCACCCAAGGGGAGTCTGAGCTCAGACATGCCTAACCCTCCTTGCACCTGATGGACCTTCCCTAGCCACCCTGGTAGCTGAAGACAAAGGGCATATTCTCTTGGGAGTTGTAGGGCCCCACCCAACACCTAATCCTCCGTATGCTACCATAGCCAATGCTCTCTTGAAAGTGCCATCTCATGGCAGGAGGCCAAACAGCAAAAAAAAATAGTGCATTAAACAACCAAAATTAAGGACTCTCACAAAGTCCATTTCACTCCTCTGCCACCTCCACCAGAGCAGGTGCTGGTATCCACAGCTGAGAGACCTGCAGATAGTTCACATCACAGGATTCTGTGCAGACAATCCCCAGTACCAGCCAGAGCCTGGCAGCTCTCCTGGGTGGCTAGATCCAGAAGAGAAATAACAATCACTGCAGCTCAGTTCTCAGGAAAATGAGAAAAAGGGGGAGAGTAATGCATCAAGGGAATACCCCGTGGGACAAAAGAATCTGAACAGGAGCCTTGAGATCCAGATCTTCCCTCTAACATAGCCTACCCAAATGAGAAGGAACCAGAAAAACAATTCTGGTAATATGAAAAAACAAGGTTCTTTCACACCCTGAAAAAAATCACACTAGCTCACCAGCAATGGATCCAAACAAAGAAGAAACCCCTGATTTACCTGAAAAAAAAAAAAAAAAAAAAAAAAGTAGAAGGTTGATTATTAAGCTAATCAAGGAGGCACCAGAGAAATGTGAAGTCCAATTTGAAGAAATCCAAAAAACGATACAAGAAATGAGAAGAGAAATCATCAGTGAAGTAGATAGCATAGATAAACAACCACAACTTCAGGAAACAAAGAACACACTTAGAGAATGCAAAATGCACTGGAAAATCTCAGCAATAGAAATGAACAAGCAGAAGAAAGAACTTCAGAGCTTGAAGAATTAACCCAATCTGACAAAGAAAAACGAATTTTTAAAAATGAACAAAGCCTCCAAGAAGTTTGGGATTATGTTAAATGACCAAACCTAAGAATAATTGATGTTCCTGAGGAAGAAGAGAAATCTAAAAGCTTGAAAGACATATTTAGGGGAATAATTAAGAAAAACTTCCCTGGCCTTGGTGGAGACCTAGACATCCAAATACAAGAAACTCAAAGAACACCTGGGAAATTCATCACAAAGAAATCATCACCTAGACACACTGTCACCAGGTTATCTAAAGTCAAGACAAAGGATGTAATCTTAACAGCTGTGAGGCAAAAACACCAGGTAACCTATAAAGGAAAACCTATCAGATTAACAGCAGATTTTTCGGTAGGAACTAGAAGCTAGAAGGGATTAGGGCCCTATCTTCAGCCTCCTTAAACAAAACAATTATCAGCCAAGTATTCTGTATCCAGCAAAAAACTAAGCTTCACAAATGAAGGAAAGGTACAGTCTTTTTCAGACAAACAAATGCTGAGAGAATTTGCCACTACCAAGCCAGCACTATAAGAACTGGTAAAAGGAGCTCTAAATCTTGAAACAAATCCTGGAAACACATCAAAACAGAACCTCTTTAAAGCATAAATCTCACAACATCTGTAAAACAAAACTACAAAAAAAAAAAAAAAAAAAAAAAAGGTAGGCCAGGAGTGGTGGCTCAAACCTGAATCCCAGCACTTTGGGAGGCCAAGGCGGGTGGATCACGAGGTCAGGAGATCAAGACCATCCTGACTAACATGGTGAAACCCCATCTCTACTAAAAATACCAAAAATTAGCTGAATGTGGTGGCTGGCGCCTGTAGTCCCAGCTACTTGGGAGGCTGAGGCAGGAGAATGGCATGAACCCAGGAGGTGGAGCTTGCAGTGAGCCAAGATTGCGCCACTGCACTCCAGCCTGGGCGATAGAGTGAGACTCCGTCTCAAAAACAAACAAACAAACAAACAAACAAAAAACAAGGTATACAGGCAACAAATAGCACAATGAATAGAATAGTACTTTAAATCTCAATACTGACATTGAATGTAAATGGCCTAAATGCTCCATTAAAAAGATACAGAATTGCACAATGAATACTAATTCACCAACAAAGTATCTGCTGCCTTCAAGATACTCAACACAAAAGGACTCACATAAACATGGTAAAGAAATGGAAAAAAACATTCCATGCAAATGGATACCAAAAGCAAACAGGAGTAGCTCTTCTTATATCAGATAAAACAAACTTTAAAGCAACAGCAAAAAAAGACAAAGAGATACATTATATAAAGATAAAAGGCCTTGTCCAACAGGAAAATATTACAATCCTAAATATATATGGAACTAACACTGGAGCTCCCAAATTTATAAAACAATTACTACTAGACCTAAGAAACAAGATAGAATGCAACACAATAATAGTGGGGGACTTCAATACTCCACTGATAGCACTAGACAAGTCATTGAGACAGAGAGACAACAAAGAAACAATGGATTTAAATGATAGCCTGGAATAAATGAACTTAACAGATATTTACAGAACATTCTACCCAACAACTGCAGAATATACATTCTATTCAACAGCATGAGAAACATTCACCAAGATAGACCATATGATGGTCCACAAAACAAGTCTCAGTAAATTTAAGAAAATCAAAATTATATCAAGTACTCTTACAGACCACAGAGGAATAAAACTGAAAATCAACTCCAAAAGGAACTTTCAAAACTATGCAAACACATGAAAATTAAATAACCTACTCCTGAATTATCATTGGTCATCAATGAAATCAAGATGAAAATTTAAAAAATTCTTTGACCTGAAAGATAATAGTGACACAACCTATCAAAACCTCTGGGATACAGTAAAGGCAGTGCTCAGAGGAAAGTTCATAGCCTTAAATGCCTAACTCAAAAAGTCCAAAACTGCACAAACACACAATCTAAGGCCACACCTCAAGGAACTAGAGAAACAAGAATAAACAAAACCCAAACCCAGGAGAAAAAAGGAAATAACCAGATCAGAGCAGAACTAAATGAATATGAAACCAACATAATACAAAAGAATTATGAAACCAAGAGCTGGTTCTTTGAAAAGGTAAATAAAATTGATAAGCAACTAGCAAGATTAATCAAGAAAAGGAGACAGTCCAAGTAAGCTCAATTAGAAACAAAACAGGAGATATTACAACCAATATTACAGAAAAACAAAAGATCATTCAAGGCTACTATGAACACTTTTACCTGCATAAACTAGAAAATCTGGAGGAGATGGATAAATTCCTGGAAATGCACAACCCTCTTTACTTAAATCAGGAAAAATTAGAAACCCTGAACAGACCAATAACAAGCAGTGAGACTGAAACAGTAATAAAAAAAAAAAAAAAAAAAATCCAGGACCAGATGGATTCACAGCTGAATTCTACCAGACATTCAAAGAATTGATACCAATCCTATTGACACTATTCCACAAGACAGAGAAAGAGGGAATCCTTCCTAAATCATTCTATCACCCTAATACCAAAACCAGGGAAGGGCATAACAAAAAAAGAAACCTACAGACCAAGATCCCTGATGAACATAGATGCAAAAATCCTTAACTAAACACTGGCTAACTGAATCCAACAGCATAGCAGAATAATCCACAATTATCAAGTGGGTTTCATATCAGGAATGCAGGGATGGTTTAACATACACAAGTCAATAAATGTGATACACCACACAAACAGAATTAAAAACAAAAATCACATGATCATCTCAATAGATGCAGAAAAAGCTTTTGACAAAATCCAGCATCCTTTATGATTAAAACTCTCAGCAAAATTGGCATACAAGGGACATATCTTAATGTAATAAAAGCCATCTATGACAAACCCACAGCCAACATTATAGTGAATAGGGAAAAGTTGAAAGCATTCCCTCTGAGAACTGGAAGAAGAGAAGGATGCCCACTCTCACCACCTCTATCCAACACTGTGCTGGAAGTCCCAGCCAGAGCAATCAGACAAGAGAAAGAAATAAAGGGCATCCAAATCAGTAAAAAGGAAGTAAAACTCTTGCTGCTTTACTGATGATAGGATTGTATACCTAGAAAACCCTAGACTCCTTCAAAAAGCTCCTAGAACTGATAAATGAATTCAGCAAAGTTCCAGGATTCAACATTAATGTACAAAAATCAGTAGCTCTGCTATACATCAACAGCAACCAATCTGAGAATCAAATCAAGAACTCAACCTCTTTCACAATAGCTGCAAAATAAAATAAAATACTCATGAAAATACCTAACCAAGGATGTGAAAGACCTCTACAAGGAAAACTATAGAACACTGCTGAAAGAAATCACTGAATACACAAACAAATTGAAACACGTCCCATGTTCGTGAATGGGTAGAATCAACATTGTGAAAATGACCATACTGCCACAGGCAATCTACAAATTCAATGCAATTCCTGTCAAAATACTACCATCATGCTTCACAGAACTAGAAAAAAAAAAATCTTAAAATTCATATGGAACCAAAAAGAGCCCACATAGCCACAGCAAGACCAAGCAAAAAGAACAAATCTGGAGGCATCACATTACCTGATTTCAAACTATGCTATAAGGCCATAGTCACCAGCACAGTACTGGTATAAAAATAGGCATACAGACCAATGGAACAGAATAGAGAACCCACAAATAAACCCAAATATTTACAGCCAACTCATCTTCAACAAAGCAAACAAAAACATAAAGTAGGGAAAGGATACCCTATTCAACAAATGGTTCTGGGATAACTGGCAAGCCACATATAGGAGAAAGAAATTATCCTCATCTCTCACCTTATACAAAAATCAACTCAAGATGGATGAAGAACTTAAATCTAAGACCTGAAACTATAAAAATTCTAGAAGATAACAATTGGAAAAAACCCTTCTAGACACCTATAGGCTTAGGCAAAGATTTCATGACCAAGAACCCAAAAGTAAACGCAATATAAACAAAGATAAATAGGTGGGGCTTAATGAAACTAAAGAGCTTTGCACGACAAAAGCAACAGTCAACAGAATAAGCAGAAAACCCACAGAGTGGGAGAAAATCTTCACAATCTATATATTCAACAAAGGACTATAAATAACTCAAATAAGCAAAGAAAAAACAATCCCATCAAAAAGTGGGCTAACAACATGAATAGATAATTCTCAAAAGGAGATATAGAAATGGCCAACAAACATATGACAAAAATGCTCAACATCACTAATGATAAGTGAAATGCAAATCAAAACCACACTGCAATACCACCTTACTCCTACTAAGGGAGGAGACCACCCTTATATTGTCTTATGCCCAATTTCTGTCTCCAAAGAAAGAAGCAAAAACTAAAAGGCAGAAATGGAACCCACAGGCAGACAGCCCAGCACCGCACCCTAGGCCTGGTAGTTAAAAATCAACCCCTGACCTAACTGTTTGTGTTGTCTGTAGATTTCAAATACTGTATGGAAAAGCATTGTGAAAATCCCTGTCCTGTTCTGTTCTGTTCTGTTCTGTTCTGTTCTGTTCTGTTCTGTTCTGATTATTGGTTCATGCAGCCCCAGTCACATACCCACTGCTTGCTCAATTGATCACGACCCTCTCATGCAGACCCCCTTAGAGTTGTAAGCCCTTAAAAGGGACAGGAATTCTCACTCGGGGAGCTCGGTTTTTGGAGATGTGAGTCTGCCAATGCTCCCAGTTGAATAAAGCCCTTTCCTTCTACAGCTCAGTGTCTGAGAGGTTCTTGTCTGCGGCTTGTCCTGCTAAGCTACAAGAATTGTCATAATCAAAAAATTAAAAAATAATAGATGTTGGTGTGGATGTGTTGAAAAGGTAATACTTCTACATTGCTGGTGGGAGTGCAAACTAGTATGAACACTATGGAAAGCAGTGTGGAGATTCCTTGAAGAACTAAAAGTAGAACTACCATTTGACCCAGCAATCCCACTCTACCAAGTATCTGGGTAGATACTTGATATCTACCCAGAGCAAAAGAAGTCACTATACAAAAAATGATACTTGCATGTGCATATTTATAGCAGCACAATTTGCAGTTACAAAAATGTAGAACCAGCCCAAATGCCCATAAATCAATGAGTGGATAAAGAAACTGTGGTATATATATACGATGGAATACTACTCAGCCATAAAAAGGAAAGAGTTAATGGCATTTGCAGCAACCTGGTTGGGATTGGAGACTATTATTCTAAGTGAAATAACTCAGGAATGGAAAACCAAACATCATATGTTCTCATTCATAAGTGGGAGTTAAGCTATGAGGATGCAAAAGCATAAGAATAATACAATGGACTTTGGGGACTCAGAGGGAAAGGGTGAGAACAGGGTGAGGGATAAAAGACTACAAATTGGGTAGAGTGTATACTGTGATGGGTACACCAAAATCTCACAAATCACCACTAAAGAAATTATGCATGTAACCAAATACCACCTGTTCTTCAAAAACCTATGGAAACATAAAATTTTTAAAAAGTGTACATATATGTGATTTTAAAAAAGCAATAATGACTGTTTACGCTTCAGTGGAAATGCTGTCTTCTTGGCTCAGCTGAATGCATGAAGGCACAAAGAAGAATTTCTTCGTCATTCTGTCTGAAGTAATTCCTGCATCTTGCATCTCATACCAATTAATAATTCCCATGAAGCCTCCACAAATATCTAACATGTTCATCATAAAACCAAAGTCTCTAACCATGCCAAACACACATCAAGCATCAGATAGAGCATGTGCATATACTTGAGATTCTTTGCAAGCACCTAAAACATGAAATTTTAACCCCAATCATTTGGATATCAAGTTTCTTAGCATATTCCAAAAAAATGCCTACAGTTATTCGGGGAAGTGCCAAACTTCACGCTACCCTCTTCACTACCAATATTATCTTTTGTTGCAAAATGTGGCAGGACCCTAAGAGAAGAGGAGATGATCAAGGCAGAGTTCATTTACATCATCATCTGCACACATGAAGCCTGAAGATTGTAAGAAGTATGTTGGTTATGTTGTTAGTGCTCACAAATCCAGTAATAGGTGAATCAAGTGAACTTAAGGAAAAACAGTCTTGGCATTTGGGTGATTACATACAGTTTTCTTCAATTCAATTTTATTGCTTCATGTCATAATATTTGCTCCAAATTCTGCTGCATACTTTATTTGAGACACTTGCTGGCAAGGACTTACATAAATGTTTTCTGCGGATACACATGACTCTTTTACTAAAGTCATTTCATTTTTATTGGAACAAGCAAATCCAGTGCCAAGAGCTGTTAAAATCTCAAGTACAGCTGGAGTAGAGTTGCACTTCACTGTGTAGAATGGCTTTATCTGAGCCACTACATTCTGCCATTGACTGTGTTTCTTCACAGTCTTTCCAAGATCTCCCACAAAAAGATTTTTGCCTTGTTCGAGAATGTTCAACAAACATAGTTATCAATAACATTTATAAGGTTTGTTCCTTCATCCAACAGACCAATGAAATAGTTTGCATCATCAATAAATCCTGTCATCTCAGCTGAATTTTCACAAAACTAAAAGTCATAAACCAGGAAAAGTAAGGAATGGGTCACCAGGCCTATGTCTTGGTTCTTAGAATATGCAACAAAATGGACAAGTTGAGAGATGGAATCCCCCATCATCAGCTGGGTTCCCAAGGTGGCTCAGTGTCTGAAGTTGAACTGCTGTCTACACAGCAATTCTCCTAGGCCCTCTGGGTAGGTGTACACTTGGACAGAAAGTTTGCCATGAGATAATGGCTCAAAGATTTGGGTAAAGCATATTCTCTTTTTTCATGATATTTTTAAGGAGAGATGTGGTTACCTTCAGCAGAAATATCCAAGGTGGCCTGGGCCACAGGCTGTGGGAACAACGTGCAGGTAAAAACATGCAACAGTGTGAGAATGGATGAGAAGAGGCAGAGATGGCAATGGCAGGAGGAAAAAAGGAAACACTGCTGCTGGCCAGAGAAGAGCCAGAGATTGTAGTTCTCATTGGTATTTTGATAGGGATTGAACTGAATATGTAGATTGCATTGGATAGTATAACAATATTAATTCTTTTGATCTATGAGCACGGAATATATTTTCATTTGTTATGTCCTCTTGAATTGTTTTCATTAGTGTTTTACGGTTCCATTGTATAGATCTTTACTTCTTTGGTTAAATTTATTCTTAAGTGTTTTATTTATTTGGTAGCTATTGCAAATGGGATTGCTTTCTTGGTTTCTTTTTCAACTTGTTCACTGTTGGTATATATAAATGCTATTGTTTTATGTATGTTGATTTTCTATCCTGCAACTCTACTTAATTTGTTTATCAGTTCTAATAGTTTTTTTGGTGGAGTCTGTAGGTTTTTCCAAATGTAAGATCATGTCATCTGCAAACAAGGATAATTTAACTTGTTACTTTCCAGTTTGAATGCTCTTCATTTTCTTCTCTTGCCTAATTGCTCTGACTAGGACTTCAAGTACTATGTTGAATAAAAGTGGTGAAAGTGGGCATCCTTGTCTTTTCCCAGATCTTAGAAGAAAGACTTTCAATTTTCCCTCATTAAGCATGATATTAGCTGTGGGCTTGCCATACATGGTCTTTATTTTTTTGAGGTATGTTCCTTTTATAGCCAGTTTGTTGAGGGTTTTTATCATGAAGAGATGGTGAATTTATCAAATGCTTTTTCAGCATCTATTGAAATATATTATTTTGACCTTCATTCTGTTAATGTGATGTGTCACATGTATTGATTTGTATATATTGAACCATCCTTGCATACTGGGATGAATAATGGTGAATGATGTTTTTAATGTGTTGTTGAATTCAGTTTGCTGGTATTTTCTTGAGTATTTTTAGATCTATGTTCACCAGAGACACTAGCTTGTAGTTACCATTTTTTTGTTGTTGTGTCCTTGTCTGGTTTTGGTATCAGGGAAATACTGGCCTTGTAGAATGAGTTTAGTGGTATTCCTTCCTCTGCTAATTTTTGGAATCATTCAAATTGGGTCTGTATTAGTTTTTCTTTAAATGTTTGGTAAAATTCAGCAGTGAAGCCACTGGGTTCCAGGCTTCTATTTGATGGCAGACTCTTTACTACTGCTTCGATCTCATTACTCATTATTGGTCTGTTCATGTTTTCTATTTCTTCATGGTTCAATCTTGGTAGGTCATGTTTCCAGAAATCTATCCATTTCTTCTAGGTTTTTCAATTTGTTAGGATGTGGTTCTTCCTAATAGTCTCTAATTATCCTTTGTATTTATGTAGTATCAGTTGTAATGCCTCCCTTTTCATACCTGATTTTATGTATTTGGGTCTTCTCTTTTTTTTTATTTTTATTTTATTTATTTATTTATTCTTATTCCAGCTAGATTGATATTATCTTTTTTAAAAAACCAGACTTTTGGCTGGTCACGGTGGCTCATGCCTGTAATCCCAGCAGTTTGGGAGGCCAAGGCAGGCAGATGACAAGGTCCAGAGATGAAAACCAACCTGGCCAATATAGTGAAACCCTGCTCTACTAAAAATATAAAAATTAGCTGGACATGGTGGCATGTGCCTGTAGTCCCAGCTACTCAGAGGCTGAGGCAGGAGAATCACTTGAAACCGGAAGGCAGAGGTTTCAGTGAGTGGAGATTGTGACACTGCACTCCAGCCTGGTGACAGAGCGAGACTCCATCTCAAAAAGAAAAAAAAAAAGCAAACTTTCATTCTGTTGATTCTTAACTGCTTTTTTAGTCTCATTTTCATTTATATCTGCTCTAATCATTATTTCTTTTTTTTTTCCCACTTATTTTGAGTTTGGTTTGCTCTGGCCTTCTTAGCTCCTTTATGTATTTTGTTAGGTTTTTATCTGAAGTCTTTTTTTTTAAATGTAGGTGTGCATTGCTAAAAACTTCCCTCTTAATACTGCTTTTGCTGTATCCCATAGATTTTGATATTTTGTGTTTCCATTTTCATTTGTCTGAAGACATTTTCCAACTTTTTTCTTAATTTCTCATTGATCAACAGGTCAATGAAGAACATGATATTTAATTTTTGAGGAGCATGTTATTTAATTTTCATGTATTTGTGCTGTTTCCAAAGTTTCTCTTCTAACTGATTTTTAGCTTTATTCCATTGTGGTCAGAAGATATATTTGATATGATTTTGACTATTTTGATATTGCTGATCCTTACATAGTGGCCTAAGATATGATCTATACTGAAGAATGTTCCATGTGCTGATGAAAAGAATGTGTATTCTCCAGCAGCTGAATGATATATTCTGTAAATGTCAGGACAATGTGGTCTGGAGTGTAGTTTAACTCCAATGTTTCTTTGTTGATTTTCTCTCTGTCTAGATGATGGGTTAATTACTGAAAGAGGATGTTGAAGTCCCCTACTACTATTGTATTGCAGTTTATCTCTCTTTAGATTAATATTTACTTTATATATTTGGATGTTTTGGTGTTAGGTGCATATGTTTACAATTGTTATATCCCCTTGCTGAATTGACCTCTTTATCATTATATGGTGACCTTCATTGTCATTTCTTTTTCTGTTTTTGACTTGACATACGTCTGTTTTTGTACTGAAGGATTAATTATTTATTCCAGTCTCTGCTATCTGGCTTGGTTTGGCCTTTCTTGAGGATACCTGCTTAGAGGTTCTGAGAAGTTTGCCTATTGAGTTCCTTTAGCCCTAAATCACTGCCACCTTATCAAAACTAGATGGTACTCTAAGCCCAGATTTGCCACAGTTCTTAGAAGTGCTCAAAGTGCTGCCTTTCCTGGATGAGGGGAGTCCCAAAAAGAATACTTCAGCTGTGTTAGAAGGCTGGCTAGGGATTTGTGCCCAGAGGACCTGTGAAGTGCACCTCCTACAGCACAGTACTGCTGAACTTCATCTCTAATTTGGCATCTCCTTTGTCTAAGTTGGAGAGCTGCTCCTGTGTTTCATGTGCTGGGATTGTTAGTCCCATCTTCACTGTCTGTCTCTAGCTGCCCTCAGGGGTTTCTCTCCTTACAATCACTCATGATGTTTCCTGTAAGTTGAGGCAGGAATGGCTTTCCTGTAAAGAAGCCCAAGATGATGGGGAGGCTGACTATCCACTTTGATCTTACTTTTTCTAGTGGAAACCATGAGTCTGGGGGGACTTTTCCTCATGATGCTTGGCAGCTTGGGATAGGGCAGTCATGGATTCCATTTCTTATTGTCTGATCAAAGTTCCTCATTCCTCTGAGCCCCCAGGGGTCATCATCCCCTCAGTTTGGAGTTCTAGAATATTTCTGGTGACAATCTTGGCACCAAATCAATTATTTGTGGTTTTCTGCAGGGAAGAATGAAGCCAGATTGATTCTACTCCACCATTTTGGTCATGTCACTCACCTACCCATCTGTTCTTGAATGCTACCTACTTTATCCATTGGATTCATTAGCATATTAATCATAGTTGTTTTAAATTCTGGATCTGATAATCCCAATATCCCTGGCTGCTACGGTTTCAATGTCTGTGTTCCCCCAAACTTCATCTTAAAAATTAACCTCCAATGTAATAGTATAAAGATGTGGGGCCTTTAGGAGGGGATTAGATCATAACGGCTCCTCTCTTGTGAATGGGATTAGGCCTTTAAAAAAGATGCTTCACACAGCATTCATCCTGTCTATCATTCCATCTTCTGCCATGTGAGGGTGCAGCAATAAGGAACCATCTTGGAAGCAGAGACCAGGCTCTCACCAGAGCTTGAACCTGCTAGCATCTTAATCTTGGACTTCCCAACCTATAGAACTGTGAGAAATAAGTTTCTGTATATTATAAATTAGCCAGCCTAAGGTATTTTGTTATAGCAGCAGGAATAGACTGTGGCACTGCCATACCTGGCTCTAGTTCTAATGCTTACTCTTTCTCTTCAGACTGTGTTTTTTGCTTTTTAGTGTGTCTTGTAATTTTTTTTTTTTTTTTTTTTGATAGCTGGACATGTTGTACTGGGTAAAGGAACTGTTGTAAACAGGCCTTCATTAATGTGTTGGCAAAGTGTGTTTGTGGAAGGTGTGTTCTGTAGTCCCATGACTAGGTCTCGTGCCTGTGGACTGAATATCATATGTGCTTCCCAATTTTCCACCCCTTAGGTAGAACAGAATGACTAGTGTGAGCTGGAATTGGGTAATTCCCTTCCTCCAGGTCAGTTAGACTGTCATAATACACCAGGAGATTATGCTTAGGTTAAATAGTTTCTCCTGACAAAGGAGAGCTTATTAGGCTGTCCTTGAAGTAGAGGAAGGTGGTATTACTGCTAAATAAACAATTATTTTTAGTTCTTTTTTTTTTTTTTTTTTTTTTTGAGACGGAGTCTCGCTCTGTCACCCAGGCTGGAGGGCAGTGGCGTAATCTCAGCTCACTGCAACCTCCACCTCCTGGGTTCAAGCAATTCTTCTGCCTCAGGCTCCCAAGTAGCTGGGACTACAGGTGCGCACTGCCATGCCCGGCTAATTTTTGTATTTTTAGTACAGACAGGGTTTCATCATATTGGTCAGGCTGGTTTTGAACTCCTGACCTCGTGATCCACCTGCCTTGCCCTTACAAAGTGCTGGGATTACAGGCGTGAGGCACCTGTAGTTCTTATAGGTGGGGATTGAAGTTTTTCAATTGTTTTGTTCTATTTTGTAAATAAAATGACAAAAGACCAATGAGTGCCTGGTTAGAGATAAGTATAATGTGCTATCTCTTTAAAAAGCTTTTCCTTCTATTATGGAATTTTGGAAAAATGTTAAAAACCTTTTGAAGACTTTCTCATTACAGAATCTTCCATGGTAGTGTCCAAGCTAGTCATCCGGTTGTTGTGCTCCCTAAAACATGGGATTATTTAACACTATATACAAAAATGTTTGTCAATATTATTACTCTTAGCTCCAAAACAGAAAAAAATGACTGCCCCCGCTACCACCTGCAATTTGTCGAGTCCTATTATATGCCAGATATTAGTCTAATCTTGGAAGATAGCTAGTATTATACTCAAATCACAGTAAAGGAAACTGAGGCACAGAGGGGTTACGTAACTTGCTCAATGCCTTAGAGCTAGATTAGCAGGAAGCTAGAATTCTGTTCCAAATCCTTCTGGGCTTCTTGTCACTATACCTTTTCTATTTCTAGAGCTCTGGCCATTTTCAGGGGTCTGTTAACATTGTGAATACTTCTGTGTAATTTTCTGTTTATTATTATTTTTTCATTCAGCTAAGAAATTTACATTTCAAGATCTCTTCATTTGAAGTCTTCAGAATTAGTGTTTTTTATATCTATATAAAACCTCTCTCATTGCTCCATTTAAATATACTTTCATGTGTAAGACTTCATAGGGGTAAAGAAGGCAGTCACAAATGCAAGGATCAGGAAAATGTCACCTATAGGATCCTCCATCAATTTTTCTACCTACCAAGGCTTCTGTGAGACTGGACATATAGGCTATCTTTGAAATAGAGGAAGAGTTTGGGAACCACTATTACAAGTCAATCACTGTGAGACTGCACTGGGAACATGAGTTAGGACTATTAAAGATGGCTGAGTTTACCCAAACAGTGGACTTGGGGGAAAAAAAACAAAAACAAAACAAAACAAAACAAAAAAACCACACCAAACTATTACCTCATAAGAAATAACCACTTGCTTTCAGACAATGTAGTTACCATTCCCCTGAAACACTAGAGGAAGATGGATTTAAAAACTTTCCAAGAGATAAGAAAATATAACTGTCATTGGTCCACTGTGAAATAAGATGAAAATCAGATAATTAATCTAGTGTCCAGAAGAACCTGCCTGATCTTGAGAAGACAGAAATGTACCCAAAAATGTATCCTCAGGGAGGGCCAACCTTCCTCTTAAAAAAACAAAGAAATGGTAATTCCACAAGAACCTAAAACTCCAAAGAATTATAGAAACTTCACTTCCTCATGCATAAAATCTAAATAAGTTGACACATTTTTCTAGAGTTAATGAATATTTAAATGGATATATGGTATTAGTTATAATCATATTTTTATGTCAGACATTATTCTTTACATTTGAACTAGCTTTTTGTATCTCATTATTTCAGCTACAGAGAAATAGAAATCTGTGTCCACCTAATTGAGACAAGCTGGTTCTCTACAGGAAGGTGCAAATTAGCTTAGAAGTCACAGACTGGTGGGGCATGGTGGCTCACGCCTGTAATCCCAGCACTTTGGGAGGCCAAGGCAGGCAGATCACTTGAGGTCAGGAGTCCGAGACCAGCCTGGCTAACATGGTGAAACCCTGTCTCTAATAAAAATACAAAAATTAGGTGGGTGTGGTGGCACATGCCTGTAACCCTAACTATTAGGGAGGCTAAGGCAGGAAAATTGCTTGAACCCGGGGGACAGAGCTTGCAATAAGCCGAGATCTTGCCACTACACTCCAGGCTGGGTGACAGAGAGATTTCGTCTCAAAAAAAAAAAAAAAAAGAAAAAGAAAAAAAAAGAAGTCACAGATTATCAATTAACTGTGACATGGTGGGGAAAAGGTATTGGACATTGGGAAGACAGCAGCATGCCTAAAATTTTAAAACCAAGAGAGCCCTTTTTGGATGCCGCCTCAATTTAAAAGGGATTTATTATCCAAACTTAGTATCAGAATAACCATTTTCCCTCTCTTGTTTTTAGTAACAGTTGTATTAGGGTATAATTAATATAGCATAAAATTATCCTTTTAAAGAGTACAATTCAGTGGTTTTTAGTGTTCACAGAGTTTTGCATCCATCACCACTGTCTAATTCCTGAAAATTTTCATCATCTCAAAAGAAACCTATACTTATGAGCAGTCATTCCCCATTCTCACCTCCCCTCAGACACTGGTAACCACTAACATACTTTCTGTTGGTCCCAATTTCCCTCTTCTAGACATTTTTTAATAAGTCAAATAATACAATGTGTGCCTTTTTGTATCTGGTTTGGAACTATTTCTTTTTTGCATTCAACTTCTAGACAAAGCTTTACAAGATGTTCCTGTCGTGCCCAGGACTTTTGTACTCTCTGTTTTTTATAAATTTCTACACCCTGTGCTTGAATCATCCATGTCAACTCTGAGTCCTCCCAGCCTTTCTCTGTGGGCTGTATTGCTGAATTTCCAGTCTGGGCCCAACATAACTGATCTGACCCCACAGAGAAAAATCCCAATCAGATCGCAGTTCCACCAGTTCTGCTCAGAAAGGTCATGAGAAGGCATCTATCTGCTACTTCCTGTGGTTTTCCAAGGCATATATTAATAAATATATTACTTATATTTATTCCAAATAAAATTCCAAATAAAAATTATTTGGAATTACAGTTGCTAAAGAAAGCTCTATGCAGCAGATTAGATTATTTTGGAGGGCAGTTTTTGAAACAGATCCTTACAGTTTGATTGATGGGTTTAACACTATTATATACACATTCCTGCTTTGCCAAATGAGTAAAACATTCCACAAGGGTTATTTATAATATCAGATAACTAATAAACTAAACTGACAAAACTAAAAAGTAAAAGAAATTATAAAAATCAATTGAAAATCATCCATCCAATTACTTGTAGTTAACCATTCTCACCTTTAGAAATGACTTTTTAATTTTCTGCTATTTATATTATCATTTTCTTCAACTACCTCAAGTATTATTTAAGGAATATGTTTATTCCTTTTTAATCCAACACACTAGATTTTATTTTGTTTCTATTTTAAAATTATGATGGCATAAAAGCAAATTTTTAAAGAAAAAAATTCATCTATAATCCTCATACTGCTAGAAAAATTGTTGCTATTTCCCTGTTCATTTTTTTCTTTGATTTCCAGAAAACTTTTATAATTAATCGCCTTAAATGCCTCGATAATACATTCTCTTCTATATTTTTGTAGAAAAATGTGGGGAACCCCTGCCCATCTAGTTTCTTTTATATACCAGCTAGAAAAGATATATTTGCTGTTTCTAAGTTTCTTATAAGTTTGTGCCTGCAAACACTGGAATCAGATAAATTCTATGTTACAAATTTACTATAATTTTAAAAGTTTATTTCCATGCGGACCTTCCCATAGAATTTCTCCCAAGCATGCCAGCTGGCTTCATTAGAGCATGCAAGCAAGAGGGCAAGAGAGCATGAGCCAAAGAGAATATGCTCCCTTTCTGCTTTTCTACATACACCTTTTTGTTATAACTATAACACAGCTTACATTCATTTTTGTGTTGTTCTTGTTCCATTTAACCCAATTAATTTATCCCATATACTACAGAATGACTTTTAAAGTTTCACAACAGATTATTCTATATTTTACATAATATTTTACTTACAAATTCTCCAACTATTGTGTGATATGGTGGTTTCAAATTTTTCTGAAGCATAATTTGGGTAAGGAGCATGCTGAGTCTACCTGGGGGAAGAAATGAAGGAGACTTTGGGCATGAGCAGGGCCCCAGACACTGTTTTTAAAACTCCATCAAATAAAGGAAGACTAAGGCTAAGTTTAGAGCCTGGAGGTAGTAGGACAGAAGGTCCTGGCCAGGACCTCTTGCAGATGTTAGAAGTGAGAGATTTGAGATCCTCCTCGGCTCCTGGCACTGAATTAGAGGAGAGTGCTCACAAGATCACTCCTCTTCTGTCATCCACTTCCCAAAGAACTTCCTGTTGACTCCTCCCTAGGAGCAGCCACAAACTTGGGTTAACCAGATAGCTGCTTAATGGTTACATCATGTACAGGTCATTCTTCCTGAGGATTGGTGGAAGAGATGGCTCATCTGCAGGGAGCAAGCTCTCTCCACTGGGAAAGGAGCACCATGGCCCTTAGGGCAGTCGTTGGATTCAGTAGCACTGGCAGGAGCAGAGCTGGTGACTGTCATTATTTTCTGAAGCCAATGTAGCCCTTCTCCAACTCTGCTTGAGTTCAGCTCTTCCTCCTGGTTCCCTGATATAGCGCAGGGCCCACTATCTACCCCATCAGCCAAATCTCATGCCTGGATGTCTGTGTGACATTGTCAGCTTCCTCAGCTCCTCAAATCCATTACGATGGAAAAAAAAAAGGTCTTGATGGTTCTGACCAAGTATTTTGTACTTACTTTATAGAGGAACACTTCTGTAAACAGACAATCTACTCCATGACCACATATTGTCAAAGGGTCAAAGGATTAGTGAATAAGTGGATGAATAAATAAAGGCTTTTCTGTGTGTAGAAAATGGAAAGCTGTAGTTCTAGACTCTTTAGTACTAGACTCTTCCATTTAGATTAAGCCTCAATTAAAACAATTCTGACCAGTTTACTGTGGATTGTTTGCATCTGGCACATAGGAAGAGTTTAATAGAACTAGTCTGGTTTTCACACTATGTTCACAATCACCAGCAACTTTCTTTCTTTTTTTTTTTTTTTTTTTGTTCTGGCCAAAGACAATTATTCAAATTGGCAGAACTGCTTTTTTGCCATGTTTAAAATCATAATATTTAAAAAATATTCTGATCTGGTTTCTTTAACAAATAAATAACAAACAGAAAAGGCGAGGAAGGTCAATCTTTAGAGAACGAAAGAGACTTTAAAGACATAACCAAATGCAGAAGAGGCTTTTGTTTGGATCCTGATGTAAACAAATAGAAGGTTAAAAAATATGTGAGAGAGACAAGAAAATCTGAACTCTGATAGGAAATTTTATAACATTAAAGAATTAATGAGGCCAGGCAAAGTGGCTCATGCTTGTAATCTCAACACCTTGCACAAAGCCAAGGCAGGAGGATAGCTTAAGCCCTGGAGTTTGAGACCAGTCTGGGCAACATAACAAGACTCTGTCTCTACAAAAATTAAAACAATTAGCCAGGCATGGTGGCATGTGCCTGTAGTCCCAGACACTCTGGAGGATGAGGTGGGAGGATCGCTTGAGCCCAGGATTTGACGTTGAGCTATAATCACACCACCACACTCCAGCCTGGGTGACAGGGCAAGACCCTATCTCTAAAAAAATTTTTTTTTAATTAAAATAAAGAATCAGTGTAATTTTTAAGGTGTGATAATGGAGTTTTTCTATTTTAAAAAAGAGAGTCCTTATCTTTTATGGAAACATAATAAATTATTGACAGATCGTTTGAAATAATGTCTGGGATTTGCTTCAAATGATCCGGAGGGGTGGTGAGAGTGGGTGGGTAGAAAATGGACTAAATAAGACTGGCTCATGTGGCTGGTAGGCTGGCCATGACCTCTCTTGTCCCACTTCACCTCGAGGCGCTGACTCTCCCCACCTCCTGGCTACACCTTGTATCCTTTCAACTTCAGCTCCTGCTGGTAACTACCTCAGTTACTAATTCAGGAGCAGCAGGAACTTGGAGCCAGATGTCCCATCTCTTCCATAATTACATCTGACAGCTCAGGTTACTCTCTGCAGCAAGAAATAATACTCTCCATGCATCTGACAGGCTTAATTTAGCTCAATGTCATTCAAACTTTTCTCATGGGTAGAAACCTGTTCTCAAAATAAAATCATACATAAAATATCTATATATGAACATATGAAAGTTGAGCCACTTTGATGGGCACTGCTCAGCCCTCTCCAGGCCTGTGCCTTTGCCTCAGTGCTCCAGGGTTCTGCAGAAGAGAATGTGAAAACCACACATCTGTGTGCTGGTTCATGTCCGAGAAAGTGCATGTTCTAAGACCAGCCAGGAGGGATGATAGATGTGGGGCTATACCAAAGAAGGGCTCCTCCTTGGAGTGTGGCTGGACTGAGCATGATGAGAAATGAGGCAGGAGAAGATACAGTCAAGGGTCTGTAGTCTGGCTTTGGGCACAGCTTCTGCGCCAGTCTATGGTCATGTTTTTCCTCCAGGTCTGCTATTGTGGAGCCAGCCTTGGGCAACTTCATCCTCACTGTGAGACCCGCCCTACTCTTGCGCACTATGGTAGTTTGCCCATCCTACCTTGATATGCAAAGGCATTTTCCATTCAGGCTGCCCCCACTCGCAATCACTTTCATTTTTCCCTGTACATGAGGATTTATTGTGTCACTGATTTACCAATGAGTCCAACCCCAGCATATGTCATGCTTTAAAGAAAGTCTATGAGTTTTCTTATTTCTAAGAACTGGATAAATATTGGTCAGGTTTAGGACAGCTTACCATGTATAGGAGAATCATTTATTTGGGAACTTGTGATTTAGTAAGTGCTAAGCTACCTGGAGCAATTCATGATTTCCTTCTATTAGAAGCATACCTGGAATGTGCCTCCTAAGGCCCAAGATTCTTTGTCAAAAAATAGCTGAAGAAGAATGCTATAGATATGGATTTTAAGGGCTTAGCTTTCTGGATTCTTATTAGTATATTATGTTAATGAACATTTACAATTTTTCTCTTTGTCAACTTTAACATATGTTCATCAGCTAACAAATTTAGCTGTAGTACTGGTGAGGCCAAAAACTTGATGCTCCTTATTAGCTGTTGTTGTAATTGTGGTTGTTGCTTTTTAAAATACTTTAAAGTTTTAGATTTACAGGAAATGTTATTGTTTTAACCTACACATGGTCCTTGTGTTAATGGCACGGGATCCTTTTTTGTTGTTGCTGTTATGGATGTAACTAAATATTCAATCCATTTAATGCCTAAAAATATCGATCTCTCTAAGACTTTAAAAACATCTTTTTTTGTTTTTAATGCCCCTTTTGTTTACCCTTCTTGGGTTACCTAACAGTAAGAAACCAGAGACGCTAAATTGCCTGATTGCTTAAAGCAGTGCTTGCCAAACTTCACTGAATAGCACACATAGCAAATTATAACGTGTGTACAGTCAGCTGGGATAAGCAGGAGAGGCATCTCCAATCTAAACTGACCTGAGGATTCTGGTTCAAGAAGACCTTGAGGGGATCATATGTCCTCATATCTATAACTCTTCCACACCACATGTGGTGGAAAGCCCTAGAATGCTGTGACTAGTAGAAGATCACTAGGATGGTGGATGGAACAGGAAACAGTTCATGGTGACAGGTGGTCTAAACACACCATGCTACATGCTCTAGGGCAGCAGATGCTAGTGTTTGAGAGTACTGACTTTGTTAGTCAGATCTGCGTTTCTATCTGGGCTCTATCTTGTTGTCATTCATTCATTCATTCATTCATTCATGGAATGTGTCAAAGGTTACCAGCAACAGAGTGAAAAGACAACCCAAAGAAAATGAAGTATTTCCAAATCATATCTAAGAGATTAATGCCCAAAATATAAAAATAAGTCTTAATAACTGAACAACAGAACAAACAACTGAATTCAAAAATGGGCAATTACTTGAATAAACATTTCTCCAAAGAAAATACACAAATGGCCAATGAGCATATGGAAAGATGCTCAACATCACTACTCATTAGGGGTATGCAAAGCCAAACCACTTCATACTGATTAGGATGGCTGTTACCAGAAAAATGAAAAATCAAGTGTTGGCAAGGATGTGGAGAAATGGGAATCCTGGTATATTGCTAGTGGAAATGTAAAGTGGTGCAGTCCCTGTGGAAAACAGCAATGTCAGTTCCTCAAAAAGTTCAACATAGAGGCTGGGCGCAGTGGCTCATGCCTGTAATCACAACACTTTGGGAGGCCAACGCAGGCGGATCACAAGGTCAGGAGTTTGAGACCATCCTGGCCAACATGGTGAAACCCCATCTCTACTAAAATACAAAAAGATTAGCCAGGCGTGGTGGAGCGTGCCTGTAGTCCCAGCTAGTCAGGAGGCTGAGGCAGGGGAATCGCTTAAACCCAGGAGGCAGAGGTTGCAGTTAACTGAAATTGTGCCACTGCACTCCAGCCTGGTGCCAGAGCAAGACCCGGTCTCAAAAAAAAAAAAAAAAAAAAAAAAAAAAAAAAAAAGTTCAGCATAGAAATACCACATGATCCAGCAATTTTACTTCTAGATATACATTTGAAACATTGAAGGTAGGGACTCAGATACTTTCACATCCACGTTAATAGCACATTATTCACAATAGCCAAAAGATAGAAAAAACCCAAATGTTCATCAACAGATGAATGGATAAACAAAATATGGTGTAGATATACAATGGAATGTCATTCAGCCTTAAATAGGAATGACTTTCTGGATGTATACTATAAGATGAATGAAACTTGAAAACATTATGCTAAGTGAAATAAGCCAAATACAAAGGGACAAATATTTTATGATTCCACTTATATGAGTGTATTGGTCCATTTGCATTTCTATAAAAGAATATCTGAGACTGGGTAATTTATAAAGAAAAGAGGTTTGGTTGGCTCACTGTTCTGCAAGCTGTACAGGAAGCATGGCACTGGCATCTGCTCAGCTTCTAGTGAGGGCCTCAGACAGCTTACAATCATGGCAGAAGGTGAAGGGGGAACCAGTGCATCAGACAGCAACAGAGGGAGCAAGAGAGCATGGGAGGAGGTGCCAGGCTCTTTAAACAACCATCTCTCATGTGAACAAATAGAACAAGAACTCACTCATTACCATGAGGAGGGCATCAAGTCATTCATGAAAGATCTACTACCCCCATGACCCAAACACCTCGCACCAGATCCCATCTCCAACATTGGGTATCACATTTCAATATGAGATTTTGGTGGGACAAATCTCCAAACCATATCAATGAGGTTCCTAGAATAGTTAAATTTGTAGAGACAGAAGGTATAACAGAGGTTAAGAGGGGCTGGAAGAAGGGGAAAATGGGGAGTTATTATTTAATGGGATAATGAAAAAGTTCTTTGTGATGATTGAAAGTTCTGGAAATGGGTAGTGATGATAATTGCACAACACTGTAAATGCATTTAATGATGATAGATTTCATGTTCTATAAAAGTTTTTTTAAAAGATGAAATAAACATCCTCAGATATATGAAAGCTTTGAGAATTTATTAGGCACTATGCTTGAAGCTTTATTTGTATTGTTTTACTTAATTCTAATAGTTCTATAAAGAAGATATAATCTCTATTATACAGTTGAGAAAACAAAGACTTAAAAGACAGACTTGCCTAAGGTCAAAAACCTAGTAAGAGGGTAAACAGTGATTTAAACCTCAGCCCCCATGTTTCTAAAACTCATGGCTTTTCCACTATATTATTTTTTTAATTAGGTTGTAAACTCCTAAAGGCTGTGATTACTGTACTTTCTCTGGTTTTATAATATCCCTCCCTTGACTTCTAATCACATCCAATAGCACATAGCACTCTTGATTCAAAATATTAAGACAATTTATTATTCCTACTGGAAATTTCAAATACTCAGACACTTTTAAGTATGTAAATTACATATAATTCACCATTTTATATCCAAAATTTGATTATTTCTCCTTTTATTCTTTTTATAAATATAAATCTATCTTTATCATAAATAAAATATGCTGATTTTTAAAATATTTTAAAAGTCCAGGCAGGTAAAAATGTCCTCATAATCTTATGCCCCAGAGATAATCCTCCAAACCATCATTTGAAAATTTGATCATTTTAACTTCATGCCAACTTATATAGTTTTGCACATTAAAAAAATTAATTTTAATTTCCTGTTTCAGTCCCTCTGGTTGAAATTAGCAACCACTATTGAAACAAAAAATTTAAAAGTCACATATTCAAAGTTTACAAAGCTAAGTATAAAAGAAATACAAGTAAACTTTTAAGTTTTTAGCATTTGTAACTCTGAGATAAATCTTAAAAGTTCACTAAGATTTTTGGCATACCTGTATTTCTAAGTTAGTACATAAAACTTCACCTTATATTTTTAACTACCAGATACCTTATTTTGAACAGCTGTGTCACAGTTCAGTGTCTCAGGGAGACCTCGCTTTGGTTTCCATCTTTATGAATCAAAAGATTTCTCTCCTTATTTTTCCTTTAATCAGGAGAAGGGGGTTTGGTAAGCTGAGACATCTCCTTTGAGGATACAAGGGTCTGTGGCAGGTTGGAAAAGCAGAGAGGAAAAGGCCTCCCAAGACACAAGAACCACACATTACCGCTCACGTGATCTTGCTTTCATTTCTGGATTGGGTTGCAGGTGCTGCTCAGCTAATACACCACACAGGCTGCAGGGAGGCAGAGCTGGCACTGGTGAGACTTATTGGATCAGGGAATCACCCCTCCCTAGCTATTCCCACCTTAGAAAGAGCTTCAACGGTCCAGGATGCTTTTCCCAAGCTAGGAGCCTGTGCTTTGTCAGCAGATTCTTAAAGCACAAAATCTGGTTTAAAAGCTTCTTGCATCAGACTTAGTTAAGTGAATCCTACAATATAACCCAGTAACTACGCTAGCTTCAGTTGGTCAATAGGTCAAAACTAAAACTGACAAACTGAGCATCAATAATGGTAATAATTGTTGTAGATTGAAACATATTAAATATGTTTATAACTTTGAGTTCATAATGATGCCAATCACTTCTTGGTCTTTTGGCTAAGACCAAACATAATGATGGGAAAAAAAAAAAAAAACCCTAATTGTTCACCTGTGGAAGATGCTAAGGAACCAACTATTTATTTTGAAAAGTAGTAGTAAGTAAAGTGCAAGGCTCAAACATTTATCCTGACTTTACAATACAAACTGTACTATTGGATAGCTAAATACCAGATGAGGAGACGTCTTTTTGATATAATTTGCAAAAAAGTAAATAAAGTAAATAAAGAAGAAATGATAGAATTGGAATAACATTTTGCAATATCTAATGAATTAAGGATATAAACACTGAGCTCCAGGGCTGCTGACAATGCAAACCAGACAGTATGTGCCTCTTGGTGAACAGCCCAACGTCATCTTTGAAGCACTCTTCATTCTAAAAAGTCAACCTTCATTCTGATTATCTTTTAGATCCAACTACTGATGTGTAGAAAGTATAGAGGACAGAGATGCGCATTTGGGTGATAAAGCTATAAATAAAAATAGGGAAGCAATTCCCCAAAAGGTTAGGACCATGATTACTCTTAGTGAGATGCAGGGGGCTGTATTTGGAAGAGGCCTCATAGAGAACTTCTGGGATGGCTGGTGAGGTTCTATCTCCTTTCATGGGTGCTGGTTAAAAGAATGTTTGCCCTCTAATGATTCATTAAGTGGCACATTTGTTTTATGCCTTTTTCTGCGTATGTGTTATTTTTAACAATAAAACACTTCTAAAACTAAGCTAAGTCTGAAGACAATCTTGGCAGATTTAGGTTTGCAGTGATATCTAGGGAGCAGAGTCAAGAATCAGTTCCAGGAGAGCAGGGTGGAGAGAGGCATCATGTTCCAAGGGTTCTTCTAGAAAGCAAAGGGAAGTCCCAGCTGCCTGCTGGGAAATAAGAGCCATGAGCTGTAGCTCAGGCTCTGGGGACCAGAGGAGAATGGAGGAATTCTGGGAACTGTTGGGCTAGAGGGAAATTGGTACAGAAGGTGCCTGGACTCATAAAATGTTAAGAAGGACAATATGATATGGCTTTGGATTCCATCAAAACCTATTCCTGCTGTGAAAATGCTTTGGCAGTCTGGGTGCCGTGGCTCACACCTGTAATCAGGAGTTTGAGATCAGCCTGGCCAACGTGGCAAAACCCCACCTCTACTAAAACTACAAAAATTAGCTGGGCATGGTGGCACGTGCCTGAAATCTCAGCTACTCGGGAGGCTGAGGCAGGAGAATCACTTGAACCTGGGAGGCGGAGGTGGCAGTGAGCAGAGATTGCGCCACTGCACTCCAGCCTGGGTGACAGAGGGAGACTCCATCGAAACAAACAAACAAACAAACAAACAAAACAAACAAAAATGGTCTGGCAGTGCCTCAAAAACTTAAACATAGAATTACCACACTCTCTAGCAATTCTATTATTCTATTCCTAAATAAATGTACTTAAACAAATAAATGCACATACCTGTTCAAAGCAGCACTATTCACAATAGCCAAAAGGTAAAAGCAACCCAAATGTTCATCAAAGGATGAAAGGATAAACAAATTGTGATATACACGTAACTATAAATATTATTTGGTCATGTAAAGAAATGAAGTAGTAATACTTGTTACAACATGGCTGAACTGTGAAAACATCATAGTAAATGAAAGAAACCAGATACAAAGGGTCACATGTTGTATGATTCAATTTATATGAAATATCCAGAATAGGTAAAATCCATAGAGACAGAAGGCAGATTGGTTGTTGTCAGGGGATAGGGGAATGAAAAATAACTGTTTAATGAGTATGAAGTTTCCTTTTGGGGCCAGATAGAGGTGGTGGTTGCACAACAATGTGAATATACTTAATATCACCAAGCTGTAAGCTTAAAAAGACTATAATAGTTATCTTCATGTTATGTGTATTTAACACATTTACTACAATTAGAAAAATCTCAAGTTAACAACCTAACATCACAACTAAAAGAACTAGAAAACCAAGAGCAAACAAATCACAATGCTAGCAGAAGACAAGAAATAACCCAAATCAGAGCTGAACTGAGGGAGCTAGAGACACAAAAAACCATTCAAAAGATCAACAAGTCCAGAAGCTGGTTTTTTGAAAAAAATTAATAGAATAGATAGACCACTAGCTAGACTAGTAAAGAAGAAAAGAGAGAAGATTCAAATAAACACAATCAGAAACAACAAGGGGGATATACCACTGACCCCACAGAAATACAAACAGCCATTAGAGAATATTATTACTACATCTATGCACATAAACTAGAAAATCTAGAAGAAATGGATAAATTCCTGGACACATACACCCTCCCAACACTGAACCAGGAAGAAATTGAATCCATGAACAAACCAATAAAGAGTTCTGAAATTGAGGAAGTAATAAATAGCCTACTAACCAAAACAAAACAAAAAGCCCAGGACCAGGACCAGAAAGGTTCACAGCTGAATTCTACCAGATGTACAAAAAAGAATTTGTACCCTTCCTAATGAAACTATTTAAAATTTGAGGTGGAGGGGGGCTCCTCCCTAACTCATTGTATTAGGTCAGCATCATCCTGATACCAAAATCTAGCAGAGATACAACACAAAAAACTTCAGGCCAATATCCTTTATGAAGATCTATGCAAAAAATCTCAACAAAATACTAACACACTGAATCTAGCAGCACATCAAAAAGCTTATCCACCATAATCAAGTAGGCTTTATCCCAGGGACATAATGTTGGTTCAACATATCTAAATCAATAAATGTGATTCATCACATAAACAGAACTAAAGACAAAAACCTCCATGATTATCTCAATTGATGCAGAAAAGGCTTTCAATAAAATTCAGCATCCATTCATACTAAAAACTCTCAATAAACTAGGTTTTGAAAGAACATACCTCAAAATAAGAGCCATCCCAATACATAAAGGTGGGTATGTAAGAAATAAAATGTTTTATTTTTATCTTATCCAACCTCATTCTTATATGAAGATTTTATTTCATCAGAGTGGCAGAAATAAGATTTCAGCAAATCTGGATTCTCCTCTCCTTTTTCCAGGGCTGTATCTAAATCCCTGAGGCTTATAAAGTGCAAAGACCTGGAGAATGCAGTGGGTACATTAGGATCTGTCTCTGCCTCCCTGATAGCTCTGGAATCATCCAGAGGCCGAACTGGCTACTGGACTAAAAACATTGGTGCTGAGATAATATAATAATAATGACAGATTATCTTTTCATGGTGCTTACCGTGTGCCAGGAATTAACTAAACACTTTGCATACATTAATTAATTTAATTTAAACAGCAACCATTCAAAGTGGCACCCTCTTAACAAATGAAGTCAAATGACACATAAGTTGCCTGATTTGTACAAGGTCACACAGGCTGGTGAATGGTAGAGCTAGTACAGGAACCCTTGGAGTCTGGATCCAGAGTCTGCATGTTTAACAAGTCCATAATACTATCCCTCAGGCTTGTCTGTGAGACTCCCGTCAAGAGGTCAGCAATCACTGCTGTTTCCCTGACATTCTTGAGGTCTCAAGAATCTTTCTGCTGCTTCTATCTCTGGCCCCCTGTTTTGGGTATGCTCTGTTTGCTGGCCAGGCACGCTGCCCAGAAATTAGGCACAGGACCACTTGCCTTTCAACTCTCACCTACCTCCTTTTGTTTTTCTCTGACCTTCCCTGGGGAATCCTATTCTAGTCTCTAAGGGGAAAGCCTTCTCTCTATTAATTTTGCTGCTTTCTTTAAACAATTTGTTTTGTTTTCAGACTTTGTTAGAAGGCAAAGCAAGAAATAGTCTCCTTAAAGTATTTGTGTAAAAGGAAAGGGAATGGTAGGAGGTTAGGGAAGAAGACAGAGGGAAATATCAAAAAGAAAAAAGAAGCTAGGTAAAACATTCTGCCAGAGTGGCCTCTGGTTAAAGTGAATGGATTGTGTTTATTGTGTTTCTGAGTACTGCTAGTTTTTTCAGGGTGTCCCTAAAGATATTTCATAAGTGTACTTAACCAATCACCAACAATACTTTGTTCTCTTCCCTGGAGTCACTGGATGTACACTTTTTAGTATCTGGGACTACCATCTCATCACTGATGTTAGTGTGGCTTTAGTCATTCTTTCTCTGTCACAGCATTGACGTAGGAAAAGGGCGCTGTTTTTCAAAAAGCTGGGAGTCTAGTTTGGTGGATTGATTACAAAATGGCCTCTCTATTCTACTTTCTTATACTCATGCCCTTTGTGATAAGACTTTGCACCTCTCTCATAAGAAAGTGAAGCCTATTTCCCTATTTCTTGAATCAGGGCATGGCTATGACTTGTCTAAGCGGCAGAAGTGTCTATGCTCTTGCCCTAAGCCAAAGGCCTCAAAGCCCTTGCCCAGTCTACTCTCCCTTGCTCCTCCGCCTGCACCACAGGACACATGGAGCAAAGCCATTCTTCCCAGCCGAGGCTGTCTTCATCAACCAAAGGCCAGTCAACCACTAACAGGTGAGTACCAGCTATGACAGAACCACTGACAAGATCAGCAGAATCCACAGACTTGAAATAAGTGGTTGTTTTGAGCCACTGAGTTTGGGAATGGTTTGTTACACAGCACTACTGTGGCAAGAGATAAGTGCTCCAACTGTGTACTCTCAGTTTCTTAAAAGTTTTCTGGTTTGGGGACTGTATCTGTTTTTAAAGCTCACCTACATCAGTACTCTGGCACAAATCCCTTAAAAGACGGACTTGAGAGATAAGAACACTCCACCTTAGGGCAGGGGTATAGGAACCTAGGAACTACTTTTGTGCTGTAAGCGGGGAGCAAAGACTCAGCTTACCCATTTCAAATATTGCAAAACATTGTCAGCCTTTCCTTAAAGCCTTGGGACCATATCAATTCACTTCCATTCTTTTCTCTTTGGTCTGAGACAAATAAAGTAGTATTGCTTGGTTTCAGCAGAAATACCAATGTGGGCACTAGAATCCCAGACCCTAGTTTGAATATGATTGTTAAAATCATCTACTATTGTTTCTCTTTCCCCAGTATACCAGCCACTCTTCAAGGACCAAGACCATTCATCTGTGTCCTCAGAACCCAGAAAAATGCCTGGTCCAGAGAAAATATTCAGTATAAGAATTAAAGAATAAATAGATCAGGAGTGTCAAGACATTCAAATCTAAGACAAGGTAGGTAGACGAGAGTGCGGCAATCAGAGATTGCAGATGTTAAGACTGGCTCACAGAGGAAACTGGGATTTCTAGTGGGGAGGAGAAGCTGGTGAGGCAGGATGTGGTAAAAATAGTCAATAGGGCCTGGCTAATGGTGTCAGATGCAGATGCTATGAAAGATGTGGAACTGGTAATTGCTTAATCAGAGAGTCCTGGTTAAATTACAGGAAATCTGGGGTAATGAGGCAGAGAACCAGAGTACTTTGAGGTCAGGGATGAAAACTAGATTTTTTTTTTTTTTGTCTGAGAAACTTGCTGCTTTGAAGAGGCCCAAGGATTAATTGCTTTGATCTTCCTTTTCTTACAGCTCTTTCAAGGGCAGAGCCCTCCTTATCCTGAAGGACTCTTATCCTTAGCTACAGTATATACTCTCTGCTACTAAAAAAGGAAGAAATCTTGAGGCCTATTGGCATTCTCCCTGAACATCATGAAGGTCCTCTTTGTGTGTGTGTGTGTGTGGGGGGGGGGGGGGGGTGGATGCGCGAGCGCGCAAGTGTGACGGGGTCTTGCTCTGTCTCCCATGCTGTAGTGCAATGGCACAATCCTGGCTCACTGCAGCGTTGATGTCCTTGGGCTCAGGTGATCCTCCTACCTCAGACTCCAGAGTATCTGGGATGACGGGCATGCACCACCATGCCGGGGTAATTTTTAGGTTTTTTTGCAGAGGCAGGGTTTTGCTGTATTGCCCAGGCTGGTCTTGAACTCCTGGGCTCAAGTGATCTGCCCACCTCCACCTCCCAAGGTGCTGGGATCACAGGCATAAGTCACCAAACCCAGCCAAATGTTCTCATTAATATGGTAAACACAAATTGCTAATGGCCCCTTAAATAACTGAGATATAATTTTGTTAATTATAGATTAATTTTTGTTGCCATATTTCTGGATTTCACAGAACTATAATTTGTTGTTACTGTAGTTGGGTTTGGAGGACTGACATAGGGTTGCAAACATCTCTTTTAACAATCAAGTAGGAATGGAATAATATCATAATAAATATCAGTATTGACCAAAAAGGAATAGTTGGCCACATTACACTCACACATGTATCTTGCATCGTCCTCATTTTTCTCATTTTTCTTCTAGCCCAGTGAGAGCATTGTCTTGGGTCCGTACTAGTCTATTGGTCTAAAACTGCTAGAATGAAGAATGGAAAATTGTCTAGTAGGCAGCAATAACAAATCTTGCACTTTAGTGGATATAACAATGAACCACCAGAGAAATATGGCATTAACGATCTGGAGTTAACCACTCTCCGCAACATTTATTGCCCCTATAGAAAATGCAGTGACTTTTCTATTGCCCTGGAGCTATGGAACCACACCTAAAGTATTTCGATAAAGAATTCTTTGCCAAACCTGAGTGTGCCCCAAAATTAACCCTCAAGGTGATGGGAGGATTTGCAACCATATTATACAATGAACTAAGACTATGAGCTGAGAGAACACATGGGTATATTTGCAGGAATGAAGGGAATAGTAATTAAAGGGTATAACTTTTGAATGGTCTGCCCAGTGTACCAACCAATGACTTATCCAGGAACCTTCCACAGAGGGCCTCAGAGGCCCCTTTTCCCCAGCAACCAAACTATGACCTTGCTCCTGGAGCCATGGTTGACCAAACCCAGGCCAGCTGATTGTCTCCCAGAGTTTGGAATTGGGACTGAGATAGTCTGAGTTGGTGTTTGGCTAAGGGAGTGTCAAGAAGAACTTATAGAAAGAGCTCTTCAAAATAAAAAAGCCTTCTCAGAGAGCAAGTATGTGTCCCTTACCTGAATCAAATCTCTTCTCTCCCTCTCCTCCTCTTACGTGGAGAAAGCTGGCAGCCATTTGCCAAGGTTCTCAGTCTGAGGGATTCACACATCAGAAAATTATTTCAATCAGATAAAACCCTTAAGGAACCGACAAACTCTGAGAGGCGGTAGTACAAGATGATGTCAGGTGATTCCATGGATGAATGCTTTTACTTTAATGCTTATGTTGATATTTTCATGATGACAGACTTGAACATAAACATACAAGAACTCAACAAACTCCAAATAAGAATTAAAGAGATTCACCCAAAAACACATTATAATCAAACTTTTGAAAACCAAAGACAAAAATAGAATCTTGAAAGTGGCAAGAGAAGAGCGATTTTTCACTTACAAGAGATCCTCAATTAGAATATCATCAGAATTCTCATCAGAAACTTTGGAAAACAGAAGCCAGTGGGCTAATAAATTCAAAGGGTTAAAAGAGAAAAAAAAAAAAAACACCAAAAACCTGTAAATCAAGAATCTTTTATCTTGCAAAACTCTCCTTTAAAAGTGAGGAAGCAATTAAAATATTCCCAGATAAACAAAAGCTGAGTTCACTACTAAACCTGCCCTGCAAGAAATGCTTACATCTTGCAAGGTGAAATGTAAGAACACTAGACAGTAACCCAAAGCTGTATGAAGAAATAAAAATCTCAGTGAAGGTAAATACATGGACACTTATAGAAGCTAGTATTATTGTAACAATGGTTTGTAACTCTATTTTTTGTTTTTTGCATCGTTTGAGATTCATACATTAAAAACTATTAGTCTAAAAGCTAGTATTACTGTAACTTTGGCTTGTAACTCCTATCGACTGAAATTAAGGCTGTTGAGGTAGAAATAATTTGATAAAGAACCCAAATGTGAGGATCAACCTGAGAAGACACATCAGAAAGTTGGGAATGTTCCAGAATCTGTTACAAGTTGGAAGGCTTTTATAAGTAAGTTTAGGAGAAGGGAGAGGGATTCCTCATAGTGAAGTTGTCCTTTTTCATTGGCAGGTACAATACAAAGATTGGCTGTAAAGTACAACATACAGGGCAACATACAGGCTAAAATGTCTATGCACAAGACAATCAGTGAAACTTCATGATTCAGAAACAAATCACCAAAACCTTATGATTCAGAAACAAATCAGCAGCCTTTCTGATGTCAGTAGGTTATAAATTAATCATTATACGTCAATAATTTGAGAAACTCAGATAAGATTTTTACTCAGGAACAGGATGTTGCCATGAATCACAAGACGGCCCCAAGATGGATTGATTTAAGAAGTTCTGTTTACTTTTAAAGTAAACTGCCAAATGTGACTTGTAGGTTATCACCCCACATTTTATTTTCTACATTTTTTTTTTGAGACAGAGTCTTGCGCTGTTGCTCAGGCTGGAGTGCAGTGGTACAATCTCGGCTCATTGCAACCTCTGTCTCCTGGGTTCAAGAGATTCTCATGCCTCAGCCTCCCCAGTAGTTGGGATTACAGGTGCCCGTCATCATGCCTGGCTAATTTTTGTATTTTTAGTAGAGACGGGGTTTCACCATGTTGGCCAGGCTGGTCTCAAACTCACGACCTCAGGCGATCCACCCACCTTGAGCTCCCAAAGTGCTGGGATTACAGGCATAAACCACCATGTGTGGCCAATCTTCTACATAATTTAAGAGACTAATGTATGTAAATAAATTATTACTTTAGGTTTTGGGGCATGAAATATAAAAAGATGTAATTTTATGACACTAACAATTGAAAGAGGTGGGGGCAGGATTGTAAAGAAGCCGAGTTTTGTATGTTATTGAACTTAAGCTGGTATAAATTCAAATTAGAGTGTTATAACTTTAGGATGTTAAGTATAATCCCCATGGTAACCATAAAGGAAATAGCTAAAGAATGTACACAAAAGGAAATGGAAAGAAATTTTAAAATTTCACTACAAAAAATCAACTAAACATAAAAGAAGACACTCAATAAATGCAGGAAATGAGAGGCAAATAAACTATAAGGCATAAAAAACAAATAGCAAAATGAAAAAAATTAAGTTTCTCCTTATCAGTATATACTTTGTATGCAAATGGATTAAACCCTACCATCAAAACACAGGGATTAGCAGAATGGATAAATACATGGTCTGACTATTTACTGTTTACAAAAGACTCACTTTTGATCCAAAGATATAAACAGATTAAAAGTGGAAGCATGGAAAAAATATTCCATGCAAATAGTAACCAAAACACAGCAGGAGTGGCTATAATAATATCAGACAAAATAGACTTATTTTTTTTTAACAGGGTCTCACCCTGTCACCCAGGTTGGAGTGCAGTGGCACAATCTTGGCTCACTATAGCCTTGACCTCCCAGCTCAAGCAATCTTCCTACCTCAGTCTCCCAAGTAGCTGGGACTACAGGTAAGCACCACCACGCCCTGCTAACTATTGTATTTTTTGTAAAGATGGCGTTTCACCATGTTGTCCAGGCTAGTCTAGAACTCCTGGGCTCAAGTGTCCCACCTGCCTCAGCCTCCCAAAATGCTAGGAGCACAGGCATGAGCCACTGCTCCCAGCCAAAATAAACTTACAAGGCTACAGTGGACAAAGAAGGACATTATACATTAATAAAAGACCCAATATAGCAAGAAGATATTCAATTATAAACATTTACCCACCTAAGGACAGACCATCAAAACATATAAAGCAAAAGCTTACAGAATGTAAGGGAAAAAGAGATAGTTCTATAACAATAGTTGGAGACTTCAATACCCAACTCTCAATAACGGTTAGAACAACCAGACAAAAAATAAGCAAGGAAACAGAAGACTTAAACAATGCAATAAACCAACCAGACTAACAGGTATATTCAGAATCCTCTATCCAACAACTATAGTATACAAACTTTTCTCAGGTGCACATGGGACATTTTGCAGGATGCATCAAATGTTAGGCCACAAATTAAGTCTCAATAGATATTAAAAGACGGATATCATACAAAGTATCTTCTCTGACCAATGACATAAAGTTAGAAATGAATAACAGAAGTGAAACAGAAAATGCATAAATTTGGGGAAATTAAACAACAAACTCTTAAACAACCAATAGGTCAAAGGAAAAATCACGGGAAATTAGAAAATACTTAGAGACAAATAAAAATGAAAACACAACATACTAAATCTTATGGGACAAAGCAAAAGCAGTCTGTGGGTGCAAATTTATAGCTATATATGTTTACATTAAAAAACAAGAAAAATGTCAAATCAACATCCTAACTTTACAAGTCAAGAATAAGAAGAACAGGCTGGGTGTAGTGGCTCATGCCTGTAGTCCCAGCATTTTGGGAGGCCAAGGCAAGCAGATCACTTGAGCCCAGGAGTTCAAGACCAGCCTGAGCAACATAGTGAAATTCAATCTTTACAAAAAATACAAATATTATCCAGGCATGGTGGCACATGCCTGTGGTCTCAGTACTCAGGGGGCTGAGGTGAGGGAATTGCTTGAACCTGGGAGGTCAAGGCTGCAGTGAGCTATGATTGCACCACTGCACACCAGCCTGGGTGACAGAGTGAGATCCTGTTGCAAAAAAAAAAAAAAAAAGAAAGAAAGAAAGAAAGAAAAAAAGAAAAGAAAAGAAAAAGAAGAACAAACTAAACTCAAAGGTAGCAGAAAGAAGGAAATAATAAATATTAGAGTAGAGGTAACAAAATAAAGAATAGAAATCAAGAGAAAATCAATAAAACCAAGAGTTAGTTCTTTGACAAAATTAAGAAAATTGACAAATGTTTAGTTAGGTATATTAAGAAAAAAAAGAGAACATTCAAATTACTAAAATCAGAAATAAAAGTGTGGACATTACTGCTTATTCTACAGAAATAGAAAAGATTATGAGAGTACTATGAACAATTGTGTATAGACAGATTAGATAACCTAGATGAAATGGACAAATTCCTTGAAACAGAAAGCCTACCAAGACTAAATCAAGGAGAAATAAATAATCTGAATAGACTTATAACTAGTAAAAATATCTAATGAGTAATGAAAAATCTTCTTACAAGGAAAAGCCCTGAACCTGATGACTTCGCTGATGAATTCCACCAAACATTTAGAGAATACCAATCCTTCTCAAACTATCCCCCCAAAATTGTAGAGGGAACCCTTCCTAACTCATTCTATAAGGCCAGCATTACTCTGATACCAAAGCCAGACAAAGACACTACAAGAAAAGAACATTATGTCATAAAATTCATTTTGCTAATATTTTGTCCAGGATTTACAAAAACCCTTTTAATCTTTTAAAAGAATATATTTTATGATTGTTGATGTAAAAATCCTTGACAAAATATTAACAAAATTGATTGAGCAGCATATTAACAGGACTACACACCATATATACCATTACCAAGTGGTATTTATTCCTGTAATGCAAGGATGATTCAACATATGAAAATTGATTAACAGAATATACCACATTAACACAGTGAATAGAAACAACCACATGATCATCTCAATTCATACAGAAAAAACATATGACAAAATTCTATACCCTTTTATGATAAAAACACTCAACAAACTAGGAATAGAAGGGAAGTTCCTCAACATGATAAAGGGCATTTATAAAATTTTCATGGCAGCATTCCACTCAATGGTGAAAGACTGAAAGCTTTTCTTCAGAGATCAGGAACAAGGAAAGATGTCTGCTTTTTCTGCTTCTATTCAACATAGTCCTAGAAGTTCTAGCCAGAGAAATAAGGAAAGTGGAAGAAGTAAAAGGTATCCAAATTGGAAAGAAAGAAGTAAAATTATCTCTGTTTGTAGATGATATAATTTTATATGTAGAAAACCCTAAAGATTCTACAAAAAACTGTTGGAACTAATAAATAAATTCAGCAAAGTAGCAGGATACAAAATCAACACACAAAAATTAGTTTTAGTTCTACACACTAAAAATGAACAATATGAAAAAGGAATTATTAAAATTCTGTTTATAATAGCACCAAAACGAATAAAATACTTAGGAATTAACTAAGGAAGTAAAAGACTTGAACAATAAAAACTACAAAACATTGCTGAAAGAAATTAAGACACAAAGAAATTGAAACAAATTTCATGTTTGTGCATTAGAAGACAATATTGTTAAACTGTCAATACTACAGAAAGAGATCTACAGATTCAGTGCAACCCCAGCAAAATCCCAGTGATTTTTTTTTTTTTGCAGAAAAACCCATTCAAAAATTCATATGGAATTTCAAGGAATCCTGAATAGCCAAAACAATCTCAAGAAAGAAGAAAGCTAGAAGACTCACACTTCCTAATTTCAAAATTTACTACAAAGCGACAGTCATTGAAACAGTATGGTACTGGCATAAAGGCAGTGCCATAAAGGCATAAAGTCAGACATACAGATCAAATAAATAGGATTGGGAGCCCAAAAATAAACCCTCACATGTACGGTCAAATAATTTTTGACAAGGAAGCTAAGACCATTCAATGGGGAAAAGAATAGCTTTTTCAACAAATGGTGGTGGAAAAACTAGATATCCACATATCAAAGAATCAAGCTGAAACCTTACCTAATTATATACAAAAATTAACTCAAAATGGATTAAAGACCTAAATGTAAGACTTAATAAAACCCTCAGAAGAAAACATAGGGGAAAATTTCACAACATTGGACTTGGCAATGATTTCTTGGCTATAACAACAAAAACACAGGCAACAACAACAACAAAATAGCTTGGTCTTCATAAAAATTTGTGCATGAAAAACTACTATCACCATCTGCTGCATAATCCACCTGTAATTGGTTTGTGAGTTTCCTTTCTTATACATGAAATTCTTGTATTATTTGAAATGGTTTCAGAGTCATTTATTCAGCACGCATCCCACCCCCTGACCCCCACCCTTTCCTTAGAGACAGGAAACTCTGTCCCTCAGGTTGGAGTGCAGTGGTACAATCATGACTTGCTACAGCCTAAAACTCTTGGGCTCAAGTGATCCTCCTGCCTCAGCCTCCTGAGTAGCTAAGATGACAGGCTCATACTTCCATGTACAGCTTCCTTCCTTCCTTCCTTCCCTTCCTTCCTTCCTTTTTTTTTATTTTTTAATTTTTTTTCTAGAGACAGTTTCTTGCTCTGTTGCCCAGATTGGTCTCAAACTCCTGGCCTTAAGCAATCCTCCCACCTTGGCCTCCCAAAGTGCTGAGATTACAGGCATGAGCCACTGTTTGGCCTTTTTTTTTTTTTCCTCTCATTAATTTGTTCATTAATTCTTGTTCATATAGCCTTTTTACTTCCTTAGGTTATAATCCATTTATACCCAGCTGAGAAAGTATCTGTTTTTATCTTAATTATTTTTTGCCAAATATTTTATAGTAATCTCACTTGTTAATTTCCCAGGTGAAATATAACCAGGAAAATTTTGTCCATTTCTAAATTCTGATTGTGTTAAGTTCTTCTAGAATTTCAACTGGAAGTGTGGTAAACTATGAATTACTCAATTACTTGGAGAGGAATTGAAGTTTTTCAAATGAGCTTTCCATTCAAGAATACATATTTTTATATATTTACTCAAATCTTCTTTTATATTTTGTATACATCTCACACTTTTTTTTTTTTAGGGGTATTTGGTGTGTTTTTAAATTGCTACTGTGGCTGGAATATTTTTTTGCCATCACACCTTTTAACAGGTTATATAGAAACAAGGTAAACAGGGAGTAAAAAAAAAAAAGGCAACAGAATGAGAGAAAATAATCTGCAAATTATATATCTGATAAGAGATTAATATCCAGAATATATGGCAAACTCCTAAAACTCAAAAACAAACAAATGAACAAAAAACACAATTCAAAAATGGGCAAAGGAGTTCAATAGACATTTTCCCAAAAGAAATATAAATGAAAAGGTGCTAAACATTACTGATTATTAGAACAATGCACATCAAAACTCCAATGAAATACTACTTTACACTCATTAGGATGGTTACTATCCAAAACAAAACTAAACAAAAGTAAAGGTTGGTAAAGATGTGCAGAAATTGGAACATCTGTGCACTGTTGGTGGAAATGTAAAATTATACAACCACTGGAAAACAGCATAGCAGTTTTTCAAAGTTAAAAATAGAATAAAAAATAGAATTACCATATGAACCATCAATTTCACTTTTGGGTATACACCCAAATGAATTGAAAGTCGGATCTCGAAGATTTGTTTGTACACTTGTGTTCATAGAAGCATTATTTACAATAGCTAAAAGACGGAAGCAATCCAATGTCCATCAATGAATGACTGGATAAGTAAAATGTGGTATATCCTTACAACAGAATATTACTCATTCTGTTCAGCCTTAAAAAGGAAGGAAATTCTGCAGTATGCAACAACATGGATGAACTTTAAGGACATTATGCTAAGTGAAACAAGTCAGTCACGAAAAAGACAAACACTGAATGATTGCACTTATATGAGGTACTTAAGAGCAGTCAAAATCATAGAAATAAAGTAGAATAGTGGTTTCCAGGAGCTGGGAGTAGGAGAAATAGGGAGTTATTGTTTGTTTAATGGGTATAGTTCTTATTTTACAAGATGAAAAGAGTTATGGAGATGGATGGTAGTGATGAGTGTACAAAATTATGAATGTATTTAATACCACTGAACTGCATACTTAAAAATGGTAAGATGAGGCTTACCATGCAGTGGCTCATGCCTGTAATCCCAGCACTTTGGGAGGCTTAGGCAGGTGAACCACCTGAGGTCAGGAGTTCCAGACCAGCCTGGCCAACATGGGGAAACCCCATCTCTACTAAAAATACAAAAAAATTAGCCAGGCATGGTGGCACCCACCTGTAGTCCCAGCTACTTGGGAGGCTGAGGCAGAAGAATTACTTGAACCTGGAAGGCAGAGGTTACAGTGAGCCAAGATCACGCCACTGCACTCCCAGCCTGGATAAAAGAACAAGACTCTGTCTCAAGAAAAAAAAAAAAAAGGTAAGATGATAAATTTTATGTTATGTATATTTTATCATCATAAAAAACTGGAAAAAATATATAATCTGCCTTATTTCATTTATTTCTATGTAATCTTCCTTTTCCTTAACAATGCTTTAAATATATTTTTATCTTTGGTATCATAATACCAGAGTCTAGTCATGAATTGCTTTATTCTGATGTGTCTAATCATGACTTGCTTTTTGAAAAAACCCTAAGTGGTATACAATATGCTTCCTCACCATGTGGACTCATGTATTTCATCAATTCTAAAAGTTCTCAGCCATTATCTCATCAAATTTGGCCCTCCTTCATTTTCTCTAGTCTTTTATTCTAGGACTCCAATTAGACATATATTAGATCTTCTCATACTGTCTTCTAAATTATAAACTTCTTTTTCATGTTTTTATCTCTTCTCTTCTCCTGTCTTTTCCTCCACCTACCCTTTCCTGAATTCTAGGCATTTTATTTTGTTCTGCTTCTAGTTAATCAATTATCTAATCACCTAAACCACTGTTAACTTGTCCATTAAAGAAATTTCTACAATTATACTTTCATTTCTAGAAGTTTCCATTGTTTGTATTAAAAATAGTCATTTATGGCCGGGCGTGGTGGCTCAAGCCTGTAATCCCAGCACTTTGGGAGGCCGAGACGGGTGGATCACAAGGTCAGGAGATCAAGACCAGCCTGGCTAATATGGTGAAACCCCGTCTCTACTAAAAAATACAAAAAACTAGCCGGGTGAGGTGGCGGGCGCCTGTAGTCCCAGCTACTCGGGAGGCTGAGGCAGGAGAATGGCATAGACCCGGGAGGCGGAGCTTGCAGTGAGCTGAGATGCGGCCACTGCACTCCAGCCTGGGCGACAGAGCAAGACTCCGTCTCAAAAAAAAAAAAAAAAAAATAGTCATTTATTATAGTCTATTTACATACTCATCTTTTGTGAATTATACTTTATTTCTTTAAACATTTATAGATAGCTTTCTTACATTATGTATTTGAAAATGCCCATATCCGTAGTTCTTAAAGCTCTAAATCTATCATTTGTTGTTGCTGCTGACTCTTCCTCATGGTGGCTTACCTCCATGCATGCCTAGTGACCTTTGATTATCTTGACCATCTCTTCTCCATTAACTTATGAGAAGAAACAAAGCCCTGGGAGAATATTTGGAAATTAGAGGAGTGCTCCCATTCTATCTCTGTCTTTGTTTCTGTATATGTATCTGTCTCTCTGTCTCCCTGTCTTTTTCTCTCTCCCCCACCTCTTCTCAGTCTACAGGTTCTCCCATCTCTGTTTCTCTCTCTCTGTCATTTACATTCTCTTTCCTTTTCCTGAGGTCATGCAGTTCTCTACTTCTTTTTGCATTTTATAGAAGATGGCTGTCTCACAGTTTATATAATCCTCAGTTTCAGTCACATATGGGGACTAACTGATTGAGAAATAGAGAGTACCTGATTGGTCCATCTCAGGCAAATATACCCCCTGATCCAATCAGCTGCAACTACAGGGTCAAGAACACATGGCACAAAGATGGCTGTGGACTTTCCAGCCCTGAGGAAAAGAGGAGTAATTCTCAGGCAGGAATAACTGAGCTTCTATATGTCTTCCAAACACCCTGTACTCTCAATCCCTACTGTTGTTTCTGCCTTCATTCATCATTTCACAATGAATGGCTGCAAATATTTCCTCACAAATTGTCTTGCTTCTAGCTTTTTCTTCTCAATCCACTCCCTACCAGAGTGATCTTTGTACACTGAAAATTGCACCATGTTACTTTCCTAATGAAAACCCTTCAAGAATTCTCCATAACCTCTATGACAAGTTCCAGACTTCTTAGGTTGGATAGAAGAAGTAATTTACTAATTTGAGTCCTAACTCCTAATCTTTTTCTTTACCATAATCCATCCACCCTAATTCCAGACGTTCCAAACTATATTTTGCTTCCCAAAATTTCCTGAGTCTCTCATTCCTCTCTGCTTTCACTCATGCTGCTCCATCTACCCACAAGGCCCTTCTTCCCCTTGCCAGCTTGCCAAATATCTATCCATCTATAAAGAACCAACTTGCTTCTTCTGGGAGGCTTTTTTTCTAAATCCACTTATCTATTGGGAATTGACCACATTTTTTGTGTCATCCCTATTCTTTTTTTCTTAGACAGAGTCTCACTCTGTCACCCAGGCTGGAGTGCAACAGCATGATCTTGGCTCATTGCAACCTCTACCTCCCGCGTTCAAGCAATTCTCCTGCCTCAGCCTCCCAAACAGCTGAGATTACAGGTGCCTGCCACCATGCACAGCTAATTTTTTGTATTTCCAGTAGAGACAGGGTTTTACCATGTTGGCCAGGCTGGTCTCAAACTCCTGACCTCAGGTGATCCACCTGCCTCAGCCTCCCAAAGTGCTGGGATTACAGACATGAGCCACTGCACCCAGCCGCATCCCCATTCTTATAAGCCATACAGTACCTTTCACACTCTAACCCAGTGATTTGTTTGCCTGCCTGCTCCAATCGTCATTGAACTATTAGCATTTTAAAGGTAGGAACTGTGTCTTATTATCTTCATATTTCCATTTCCTAACACAGAACCTGGTACATACAGTGTTCGAAGAAATGCTTGTTGAATAGATGAATCATTCCTTCTTCCTGTGCTTCTGTGGATGTCACAAATCAAAGGATCTCGTAGCCGTTGGACTCACATTCTTAAAGAAAGAGCTAACATAGAATGCCACCTCTAAATTTTTTCTAGAAATATAGGTATTGTATCTTTTTCAAATTGCCATTGTTAATTCCCTCTGACCATGGAAGATACCTGTGAGTGGACTAGAGATTAGGTTTTCTAAAGCTCTCAATGAAAGACCCCAAGCCAAATAGAGAACCAGTGGCATTTGCAATCTAAAATAATTTAAAACCTTCAACATAGGTGTCACTGAACTAAAGCTAAGTGAGGAGAGCTTAAATTCCAGCCCACTAGGTAAAATGGCATTTGAATAATCAAATTCCAGGAAGGGCCCCAGTTCAGGGCTCAGCACACATTTGAGGGCCTCAACTGTGTGTGTGTGTGTGTGTGTGCACATGTGTGTGTGTGTGTAATCTCCACATTTCCTAATAAGATCTTTTAAGTGAAAATTACTGACTGTAATTTTTTCAAAATACAGAAGTAATTTTTAATAAAACAAAAAAGTTAACTTTATGCGCATTCAGCATACACATACACAAAACAGCTTTATTCAATATCTTTTTTTTTACTGCACTTTTTTTTAATTTTTAAATTTTATTTTATTTTATTAGTTTTTGTTTTTTTGTTTTTTTTAAATTATACTTTAAGTTCTAGGGTACATGTGCATAACGTGCAGGTTTGTTACATATGTATACTTGTGCCATATTGGTGTGCTGCACCCATTAACTCGTCAGCACCCATCAACTCGTCATTTACATCAGGTATAACTCCCAGTGCAATCCTTCCCCCCTCCCCCCTCCCCGTGATAGGTCCCGGTGTGTGATGTTCCCCTTCCCGAGTCCAAGTGATCTCATTGTTCAGTTCCCACCTATGAGTGAGAACATGCGGTGTTTGGTTTTTCTGTTCTTGCGATAGTTTGCTGAGAATGATGGTTTCCAGCTGCATCCATGTCCCTACAAAGGACACAAACTCATCCTTTTTTATGGCTGCATAGTATTCCATGGTGTATATGAGCCACATTTTCTTAATCCAGTCTGTCACTGATGGACATTTGGGTTGATTCCAAGTCTTTGCTATTGTGAATAGTGCTGCAATAAACATACGTGTGCATGTGTCTTTACAGCAGCATGACTTATAATCCTTTGGGTATATACCCAGTAATGGGATGACTGGGTCATATGGTACTTCTAGTTCTAGATCCTTGAGGAATGGCCATACTGTTTTCCATAATGGTTGAACTAGTTTACAATCCCACCAACAGTGTAAAAGTGTTCCTATTTCTCCACATCCTCTCCAGCACCTGTTGTTTCCTGACTTTTTAATGATTGCCATTCTAACTGGTGTGAGATGGTATCTCATTGTGGTTTTGATTTTGGCCACAAAATCAAACTCTGATGGCCAGTGATGATGAGCATTTTTTCATGTGTCTGTTGGCTATATGAATGTCTTCTTTTGAGAAATATCTGTTCATATCCTTTGCCCACTTTTTGATGGGGTTGTTTGTTTGTTTGTTTTTGTAAATTTGTTTGAGTTCTCTGTAGGTTCTGGATATTAGCCCTTTATCTGATGAGTAGATTGCAAAAATGTTTTCCCATTCTGTAGGTTGCCTGTTCACTCTGATGGTAGTTTCTTTTGCTATGCAGAAGCTCTTTAGTTTAATTAGATCTCATATGTCAATTTTGGCTTTTGTTGCCGTTGCTTTTGGTGTTTTAGACATGAAGTCCTTGCCCATGCCTATGTCCTGAATGGTATTACCTAGGTTTTCCTCTAGGGTTTTTATGGTATTAGGTCTAACATTTAAGTCTCTAATCCATCTTGAATTAATTTTCGTATAAGGAGTAAGGAAAGGATCCAGTTTCAGCTTTCTACTTATGGCTAGCCAATTTTCCCAGCACCAGCACCATTTATTAAATAGGGAATCCTTTCCCCATTTCTTGCTTTTCTCAGGTTTGTCAAAGATCAGATGGCTGTAGATGTGTGGTATTATTTCTGAGGACTCTGTTCTGTTCCATTGGTCTAGATCTCTGTTTTGGTACCAGTACCATGCTGTTTTGGTTACTGTAGCCTTGTAGTATAGTTTGAAGTCAGGTAGCGTGATGCCTCCAGCTTTGTTCTTTTGACTTAGGATTGTCTTGGCAATGCGGGCTCTTTTTTGGTTCCATATGAACTTTAAAGCAGTTTTTTCCAATTCTGTGAAGAAACTCACTGGTAGCTTGATGGGGATGGCATTGAATCTGTAAATTACCTTGGGCTGTATGGCCATTTTCACGATACTGATTCTTCCTCATCATGAGCATGGTATGTTCTTCCATTTGTTTGTGTCCTCTTTTATTTCACTGAGCAGTGGTTTGTAGTTCTCCTTGAAGAGGTCCTTGACATCCCTTGTAAGTTGGATTCCTAGGTATTTTATTCTCTTTGAAGCAATTGTGAATGGAAGTTCATTCATGATTTGGCTCTCTGTTTGTCTGTTTCTTATCAGCTTAAGAAGATTTTGGACTGAGACAATTGGGTTTTCTAAATATACAATCATGTCATCTACAAACAGGGACAATTTGACTTCCTCTTTTCCTAACTGAATACCCTTTATTTCTTTCTCTTGCCTGATTGCCCTAGTCAGAACTTCCAACACTATGTTGAATAGGAGTGGTGAGAGAGGGCATCCCTGTCTTGTGCCAGGTTTCAAATGGAATTTTTCCAGTTTTTGCCCATTCTGTATGATATTGGCTGTGGGTTTGTCATAAATAGCTCTTATTATTTTGAGATATGTTACATCAATACCGAATTTATTGAGCGTTTTTAGCATGAAGGGCTGTTGAATTTTGTCAAAGGCCTTTTCTGCATCTATTGAGATAATCATGTGGTTTTTGTCTTTGGTTCTGTTTATATGCTGGATTACGTTTATTAATTTGCGTATGTTGAACCAGCCTTATATCCCAGGGATGAAGCCCACTTGATCATGGTGGATAAGCTTTTTGATGTGCTGCTGGATCCGGTTTGCCAGTATTTTGTTGAGGACTTTTGCATCGATGTTCATCAGGGATATTGGTCTAAAATTCTCTTTTTTTGTTGTGTCTCTGCCAGGCTTTGGTATCAGGATGATGATGGCCTCATAAAATGAGTTAGGGAGGATTCCCTCTTTTTCTATTGATTGGAATAGTTTCAGAAGGAATGGTACCAGCTCCTCCTTGTACCTCTGGTAGAATTTGGCTGTGATACATCTGGTCCTGGACTTTTTTTGGTTGGTAGGCTATTAATTATTGCCTCAATTTCAGAGCCTGCTATTGGTCTATTCAGGGATTCAGCTTCTTCCTGGTTTAGTCTTGGGAGAGTGTAAGTGTCCAGGAAATTATCCATTTCTTCTAGATTTTCTAGTTTATTTGCGTAGAGGTGTTTATAGTATTCTCTGATGGTAGTTTGTATTTCTGTGGGGTCGGTGGTGATATCCCCTTTATCATTTTTTATTGCATCTATTTGATTCTTCTCTCTTTTCTTCTTTATTAGTCTTGCTAGTGGTCTATCAATTTTGTTGATCTTTTCAGAAAACCAACTCCTGGGTTCATTGATTTTTTGGAGGGTTTTTTGTGTCTCTATCTCCTTCAGTTCTGCTCTGATCTTAGTTATTTCTTGCCTTCTGCTAGCTTTCGAATGTGTTTGCTCTTGCTTCTCTAGTTCTTTTAATTGCGATGTTAGAGTGTCAATTTTAGATCTTTCCTGCTTTCTCTTGTGGGCTTTTAGTGCTATAAATTTCCCTCTACACACTGCTTTAAATGTGTCCCAGAGATTCTGGTATGTTGTATCTTTGTTCTCATTGGTTTCAAAGAACATCTTTGTTTCTGCCTTCATTTTGTTCTGTACCCAGTAGTCATTCAGGAGCAAGTTATTCAGTTTCCATGTAGTTGAGCGGTTTTGATTGAGTTGCTTGGTCCTGAGTTCTAGTTTGATTGCACTGTGGTCTGAGAGACAGTTTGTTATAATTTCTGTTCTTGTACGTTTGCTAAGGAGTGCTTTACTTCCAACTGTGTGGTCAATTTTGGAATAAGTACGATGTGGTGCTGAGAAGAATGTATATTCTGTTGATTTGGGGTGGAGAGTTCTGTAGATGTCTATTAGGTCTGCTTGCTGCAGAGATGAGTTCAATTCCTGGATATCCTTGCTAACTTTCTGTCTTGTTGATCTGTCTAATGTTGACAGTGGGGTGTTGAAGTCTCCCATTATTATTGTATGGGAGTCTAAGTCTCTTTGTAAGTCTCTAAAGACTTGCTTTATGAATCTGGGTGCTCCTGTATTGGGTGCATATATATTTAGGATAGTTAGCTCTTCCTGTTGAATTGATCCCTTTACCATTATGTAATGGCCTTCTTTGTCTCTTTTGATCTTTGATGGTTTAAAGTCTGTTTTATCAGAGACTAGTATTGCAACCCCTGCTTTCTTTTGTTCTCCATTTGCTTGGTAGATCTTCCTCCATCCCTTTATTTTGAACCTATGTATGTCTCTGCATGTGAGATGGGTCTCCTGAATACAGCAGACTGATGAGTCTTGACTCTTTATCCAGTTTGCCAGTCTGTGTCTTTTAATTGGAGCATTTAGTCCATTTACATTTAAGGTTAATATTGTTATGTGTGAACTTGATCCTGCATTATGGTATTAACTGGTTATTTTGCTCGTTAGTTGATGCAGTTTCTTCCTAGCCTCGATGGTCTTTACATTTTGGCATGTTTTTGCAATGACTGGTACTGGTTGTTCCTTTCCATGTTTAGTGCTTCCTTCAGGGTCTCTTGTAAGGCAGGCCTGGTGGTGACAAAATCTCTAAGCATTTGCTTATCTGTAAAGGATTTTATTTCTCCTTCACTATGAAACTTAGTTTGGCTGGATATGAAATTCTGGGTTTAAAATTCTTTTCTTTAAGAATGTTGAATATTGGCCCCCACTCTCTTCTGGCTTGGAGAGTTTCTGCCGAGAGATCTGCTGTTAGTCCGATGGGCTTCCCTTTGTGGGTAACCCGACCTTTATCTCTGGCTGCCCTTAAGATTTTTTCCTTCGTTTCAACTTTGGTGAATCTGGCAATTATGTGTCTTGGAGTTGCTCTTCTCGAGGAGTATCTTTGTGGCATTCTCTGTATTTCTTGAATTTGAAAGTTGGCCTGCCCTACTGGATTGGGGAAGTTCTCCTGGATGATATCCTAAAGAGTGTTTTCCAACTTGGTTCCATTTTCCCCCTCACTTTCAGGCACCCCAACCAGACGTAGATTTGGTCTTTTTACATAATCCCATACTTCTTGCAGGCTTTGTTCATTTCTTTTTCTTCTTTTTTCTTTAGATTTCTCTTCTCGCTTCATTTCATTCATTTGATCCTCAATCGCTGATACTCTTTCTTCCAGTTGATAGAGTCGGTTACTGAAGCTTATGCATTTGTCACGTATTTCTCGTGTCATGGTTTTCATCTCTGTCAGTTTGTTTATGGCCTTCTCTGCATTAATTATTCTAGTTATCAATTCTTCCACTCTTTTTTCAAGAGTTTTAGTTTCTTTGCGCTGGGTACGTAATTCCTCCTTTAGCTCTGAGAAGTTTGATGGACTGAAGCCTTCTCTTGTCTCGTCAAACTCACTCTCCATCCAGCTTTGATCCGTTGCTGGCGATGAGCTGTGTTCCTTTGCAGGGGGAGATGTGCTCTTATTTTTTGAATTTCCAGCTTTTCTGCCCTGCTTTTTCCCCATCTTTGTGGTTTTATCTGCCTCTGGTCTTTGGTGATGGTGACATACTGATGGGGTTTTGGTGTGGGTGTCCTCCTGTTTGTTAGTTTTCCTTCTAACAGTCAGGACCCTCAGCTGTAGGTCTGTTGGAGATTGCTTGAGGTCCACTCCAGACCCTGTTTGCCTGGGTATCAGCAGCAGAGGCTGCAGAAGATAGAATATTGCTGAACAGCGAGTATACCTGTCTGATTCTTGCTTTGGAAGCTTGCTCTCAGGGGTGTACTCCACCGTGTGAGGTGTGGGGTGTCAGTCTGCCCCTAGTGGGGGATGTCTCCCAGTTAGGCTACTCAGGGGTCAGGGACCCACTTGAGCAGGCAGGCAGTCTGTTCTCAGATCTCAACCTCTGTGTTGGGAGATCCACTGCTCTCTTCAAAGCTGTCAGACAGAGTTGTTTGTGTCTGCAGAGGTTTCTGCTGTTTTGTTGTTGTTGCTGTTGTTTAGCTATGCCCTGTCCCCAGAGGTGGAGTCTACAGAGACAGGCAAACCTCCTTGAGCTGCTGTGAGCTCCACCCAGGTCGAGCTTCCCAGTGGCTTTGTTTACCTACTTAAGCCTCAGCAATGGCGGGCGCCCCTCCCCCAGCCTCGCTGCTGCTTTTCCGTTAGCTCGCAGACTGCTGTGCTAGCAATGAGGGAGGCTCTGTGGGCGTGGGACCCTCCCGGCCAGGTATGAGATATAATCTCCTGGTGTGCCCGTTTGCTAAGACTCTTGGTAAAGCGCAGTATTGGGGTGGGAGTTACCCGATTTTCCAGTTGTTGTGTGTCTCAGTTCCCCTGGCTAGGAAAAGGGATTCCCTTCCCCCTTGCGCTTCCCAGGTGAAGCGATGCCTCGCCCTGCTTCAGCTCTGGCTGGTCGAGCTGCAGCAGCTGACCAGCACCGATTGTCCGGCACTCCCTAGTGAGATGAACCCAGTACCTCAGTTGAAAATGCAGAAATCACCCATCTTCTGTGTCGCTCGCGCTGGGAGCTGGAGCCTGGAGGTGTTCCTATTCGGCCATCTTGCTCCACCTCAATATTTTATTCAATTGTGTAAGCTGCATTCTTCACTCAACATGTTTCTACGTTAATCAAGTTTTTATGACTCCCTTATATTCCACATTATGGATGTAACATAATTCATTTATCCAATTCTCTATTAATAGAGAATAGTGCTTACTATGAGTTCTAGACATCTTATATATACAAACCAGTTTATTGTTCACAATCCTATGAAGTAGGTACTATTATTACCCACATTTTGTATATAGGGAAATTAAGGCACAGAGAACTTAAGCAACTTGCCCAAGGTCAGATACTTTATACGTGGTAGAGGTAGGCTCCAGAGTCTGCTTTTGATGATTATGCAATATGATTTCTCTGAAACTGGGATTAAATTGATTTGTGAGCAAGGATAAGTAGGAAGGTTACATTTTGCTGAGACCTTGTGTTAAATATGGCTAAGAGTACATGTTCTAAGTCAGGTTGTCTGGCTTCAAATCCCACCTTTGCTACTTATCAACCCTGTAGCTTTGGGTTATTTGATTTACTTCTATATCTCACTTTTCTTATCTGTGAAACAGGGTTAATAACAGTGCCTACTTTAGATAATGCTATTAGGGCCAATTATTAAATACTTAAGCCTTCAAATAAATGATAACTTTTATTAAAACACCTTGATTCACCATGGGGCAATTTTCCTGAATTGTAGAATGACTCCCACAAAAAAGCAAAACAAAACAAAACAAACAAAAAAAAAAAACCCCTGCCTTTTTAAAACTTACTTGGCCTTCCAAGTCCAGTCTTAGGAGATAAGAGAACTAGCCCTAACTAGTAATAATGACAAACAGAAAGAAACATATCTGCAAATCAGTGGTGCTATATTACATATAGTGGGGAGGAAATGGTTCCATAATATACAAAAAGGTATCTGAACTGAAGTCACTATCCTTAAAGTTGAGTCTTTGACATTGTCCATTTCCTCCTGATGTCAAGAGGGCTGGCTCAGGGTCCAGAGAAATCTAGACAATGGTGGAGTGGAAATGACAAGGCAGCTTTCCCAAGACAGAAAAGCATGTGGAAAAGTAAGCATTAACTCTTTTTCCCCACTAGCTTTTAAATTTGTTAATTTTTGGCATCCTTAAAGTCTCACTTCCCTAGAGCACGGCCTTAATTACCCTGCCTTAGCTGTGATTCAATAATAAGGAAGAGTTTTCAAGTGCATGCAATGGGCTAGCACCTACACTTAACATTTATTATCTCTTTAACTCACAGCAACCCAGTGAGGTGGAAGGAGCCAATGTATGCCAGAGGTTTTTGTGTGTGCAGTTTTTTTGTTTTGTTTTGTTTTTAGAGACAAGTCTCTCTATGTTGACCATGCTGGCACTCCTCCTACCTTAGCCTCCCAAGTAGCTAGGACTACAGCTGCATGCCACTACACCCAGCAACAAAAGGTTTGAAATGACATGCCCAAGTTTACTAAGGTAACAAATGACAGAGCCAGAGTGAATCCAGGAAGCCCACACACTTAATGGTACAGTTTTACATGGCACAGCTTCTCTGTGTGGTAATGGTCAACCAGTTAGAAATGTTAAAGATGGAAGGAGCCTTAGGAGTTCCCTAATCCAAAATTTCTCAAACGCAATATATATCCCTATCTGGTATAAGAGGTGACTTTAAGGGGTGTAGAAATAAACATTTTAAAAGTAATATGTATGTTTTTATATTAACGTATAGTAGAAAATATAGCTAACATATCAAAACTGTGATTTCAGTCACATGTATTAATGTGTAAAGTGTTGGTATATCATAAGTGTTGTGTAAGTGTTTGCTACGATGACCTAGATCATTACGATGAGACTAATTTCTTAAGAGTCAATCTTGAAAATAATAATAGTAAAAGCAGTACATAGAAATAGCAAAAGTCATAAAATAGATTCTTAAGTTACTAAAGTTTGAAAATACTAAACTCTTCCAACTTCTTTGTAACAGCACAAGCTTTGAAATACTGTTCAGAATTGTTAGGTTGAGCCATATTAAATTGCCATTTGTATAGCTTCAGTGTGTTGACTGGAAATGCTGTTTGGCTCAACCTATTATTCAAGGCTCTTTCTATGCTTATTAACTGTGAGAACATGGGCAAGTTATTTAACCAGGCAATAAAGAGGGTCCAGCTCTTTGTCTATATTGGCTATTATTGCTCCTTTTGCTTCTCTTGCTAAATGTCTCTGCTCTCAGGCCTGGTCCTGCACTACCTATCATCTCCTGCTCTGGGTGGGCTCAGAGAAAGCCCCATTGTGGCCCTTTCCACTGACCACAGGCATGGCCATGGAGGCTTTCACTGCCTTTCTCAAGATCAGAATAATTAGTGGTTGCTTCTTCAGGTGTCTCCTAGCCACCCCACGCTGAGGGTGCTATGAGCAACTGGGGGATGATTTTTATCATTCATGAAAACCTTGATTCAGTGTTGGCAAAGCTAACTCTTCCACTCCCTGATAAGGTTTGTTTTCCCTTTATCAACTCACAGTATAAGCTTCCATCCCAATCCTCTGTACTCTCATTCGGTTGAGATTACCCTTATAAAAACATAGATGAAATCCGTCATCCTATCATATGACAATTTCTGCCCTGAAACACACAGAAAATTAACCATGTGCCCTCATTTAAAACAAAACAGCTCCAAACTCAGACTGCTAACGCTGGTGTATTCTACCTATAAGGAGATGCAGAAAGTAAAAGGTATTTTTCATTGTTGTGTGACCTTCTTATATTGGTTAAGAACTTGACTGAAATTGATATCTGTAAGTATCCTGCCACTTGGACCTTTCTCTATTAGTCTTGGAGTGACATGAAAAGAATATTATTTCAATTATTGCTGGGGTAGGCTTCAGTGAGGCAATAAATCACATGCACAGGAAGGTATTTTCCTTTGTGAAGAACAAGAATGTGAGTTACCAGGCTGGGTGCAGTGACTCACGCCTGTTATCCCGACACTTTGGGAGGCCGAGGCGGGCGGATCATGAGGTCAGGAGATCGAGACCATCCTGGCTAGCTCGGTGAAACCATCTCTCTACTAAAAATACAAAAAAAAAAAAAAAATTAGCCGGGCATGGTGGCGGGCAACTGTCGTTCCAGCTACTCGGGAGGCTGAGGCAGAAGAATGGCGTGAACCCAGGAGGCGGAGCTTGCAGTGAGTGGAGATCGCGCCACTGCACTCCAGCCTGGGCAATAGAACGAGACTCCGTCTCAAAAAAGAAAAAAAAAAAAAAAAAGAATGTGAGTTACCAGATCAAAACTGACTTGGAAGGCAGAATTTTAACACATTCTTTTTTGTAAACTAAGTGAGAAAGACACATTTGGAAAGTGATCACATGCTGTTAATGAGCAACTTAATCAGTTTTGTTCTGAGTTTGAGGGTAATTAACTGTTAAGAAATCATGGTTCAAAACAATAGAACTTCAACACACAACATGAACATGTTCCAAGACGGTCACGAATGTGCATATTTGTGAACACAGAAATGTTTAGGCAGATGCCTGACCTTCTCTCAAATCATAGATCCCACTGAGAGTCTCCTGTTTTCTGTGCATATTCTCAAGCCACAGGTGTTAACTCCCTTTCAACTTCTACTAAAGTTTTCCTGTCCTCTGATAGCTATTTTTCACATGTGAAAACTCGTTTCCATCTTTCACAAATGTAGTGTGCTACAATGAGTGGAATTCAGCAAAGGCAAGATGAGACACAGCTGAGTGGTCAGCTAGGCATGCTCTTTGTCAAAATAACTCCAGTTTTAAAATACCTGTGATTCAGGATCACTTGAGGCCAGGAATGAGCTAATATGATTCAAGCAGCCTTACAATCTGTTCAACAAATATTTTGGCATTACAAGAAGAACCTTTTCAAATTTATTTTTTAGTTTCCTTGGCAAAGGGGTTAACCAAAAGGATTTTCTGTAAGTGGAAAAGGATTGAGAAAACTAAGTAATTTGATCCATTGAACCTATTGTGACAGAAATGCAGTGGTTTCGCATGGACCTAAATAGGTCTTGGGCAACATAGCAAGACCTCGTCTCTGCAAAATAAAAATTGAGGCTGGGTGCAGTGGCTCACGACTGTAATCCCAGCACTCTGGGAGGCCAAGGCAAGTGGATCACGAGGTCAGGAGATAGAGACCATCCTGGCTAACATGGTGAAACCCCGTCTCTACTAAAAAATACAAAAAATTAGCTGGGCGTGGTGGCAGGTGCCTGTAGTACCAGCTACTCGGGAGGCTGAGGCAGGAGAATGGCGTGAACCCAGGAGGTGGAACTTGCGGTGAGCCGAGATCATGCCACTGCACTCCAGCCTGGGAGACAGAGCGAGACTCCATCTCAAAAAAAAAAAAAAAAAGAAAAAGAAAAAGAAAAATTGAAAAATGAGCCAGGCATCATGACATGTTTCTGTGGTCTTAGCTATTTGGGAGGCTGAGGCAGGAGGACTGCTGCTTCAAACCCAGGCAGTTGAGCCTGCAGTGAGCCATGATTGCACCACTGCACTCCAGCCTAGGCAACAGACTGAGAGCCTGACTCCAAAAAACTAAAGAAAATATATGTAAATAAGTGAAACAATAAATATAAAATACTCAAACACACGTGATGGGAAGGTGTGATCTCAAACACACATGATGGGAAGGTGTGATCACTTGCAGAAGAGTTATCATTGAAAAAGTTAAATTCATAAAAACTAAGCGTCTACTGTAGCAAAAATTACGTATCAAGTGAGAACGTAATTGTTTAAAAGTGCCTGAGACAGGTGCAGCGGCACACACCTGTATTACTAGCTACTTGGAGAGCTGAGATGGGAAGACTACTTGGGCCCAGAAGGCGGAGACTACCCTGGGCAAGATAGCTGGATCCTATCTCTAAAAGGAAATAAAAGTGGCTGAAAGAAAAAAAAAAACTTGCTGAACATCCTTGTGAACATCCTTGTGTTCCAGTGCCCCAACTGCAATCCATACTATAGAACTGTTCAGAGCCTAGAAGCTGCTGGACTCAGAGGGTAGAGATGAGCCATAGGCGAAAACTGACCAGAGCTGCTAGAAGAAATAGACAACAATTTGACCTAATAACAAGGGCAATTAAAGACATATAAATATAGCAAAATCAAAATATATTGGGGGGCTAACAAGCCATTATTTGTAAACCTCCCTTCCCACCCAAGTCACCTCCTTTATGTGTGGTAGGATGTCCCCAGTCTAAGATTTAATCTATGTTCAACCTTCCAGGTTCTGTTTTAAACAGGTATAACCCTAGCTTTGGGATTTCAGTAAAGACTAACCCTTTTCTCACCATGGACTTTCAAAAGCCTGGTTTTAAACTCAGAGCTAAGCAACTCCTTTCTGCCTAGACAGTATCTGCCTTTCCTTTTCTAGGGCAATAAACCTCAGCCTCAAAGTCTAATCTTCCTGTCAGAGGGGTTATGAGAAGAATCCATTATCAAGAAAAGAAAATACTTCAAGTGGCATTTTGACATGATACTAGGACACAAAAAATGATTATACCCAATTCCCAGATATACCTCCTCAAATTTGCATTCTCTGGGACCTAGGGATACCTCCTTTAAAGATGCATCAGGAGGGAACATGTCAGAGCTCAACGCTCTTCCTTTCCTTAGTCAAGTGCATGAGACTCCACACTCCTTCTGATTGTATGAACTCAGGGACTGTGCATCATGTTTATTTGTGTCCTCTCTGCTTTAAGCAGCACAGTGCACATTGCAGTTGTTTAGATCCATATAGAACCACTGCATTTCTGCCACAATAGGTTCAAAAGATCTGATTACTTAGTTTTCTCAATCCTTGTCCACCCACAGAAGATCCTTTTGGTTAACCACTTTGCCAAGAAAACTAAAAAATAAACTTGAAAAGGTTCTTTTTGTAATACCAAAATATTTGTTGAACAGATTGTAAGGCCACTTGAATCACATTAGCTCACTAAAACATCTATCGCAAAGTCACAGTCTTAATGTTACTGGATTCTTAGAATTCTTATTCTCCTCTAACCCCACAGAAACAAAAATTGCTAAAAGTTCAATCTATCTTTAAAGAAAAGTATTCAAATTTGTAACGTCTGTGGATAACTAGGAGGCAAAAAAGTTGAAAACTGAAACCCTGTATCATATATCACTAGTAGGTCTTACCTCTCATTGTTTCTTGACATAAAGCAATTATTGGATAATTCAGCTTGGTAGAAAGGCTGAACTGTGATATTTGGGGTGTCATAAAAGGCAGTATTTGCAAGATCAAGTGGGAGACATAATACACACAGTAAAAAATACCCAGGGATGGGAACTAGACTACAGGCTAGATAAACCTAACCCACGGATAACTGAAGTTCTAGAATGAGAAATAAAAACAGATAGAGACAAGGTAATACTAAACTATTAGAAGACAATTTTCCTGAAATTAAGAAAAATTTAAATCTGCAGTTTGAAGTATTCAAGTATGTATAGGAATGCTGAAAAAAAAAAAGCCTGATAAAATTTCTAAACCTTTAGGATAAATTTTAAAACTTCCAGACAGAAAGAATCTACGCTATTATATTAATAAAGATGCTTTGTGGTGGCAAGTATCAGAAACATCAAAGTGACTTTAAAAATAAGGAAACTGTATATATGCATATCTCATGTACACACACGTGCACACATATCTCATATACACACAAAGCCCAGGGTAAAACCACTCTAGAGTTAGTTAATTCAGTGGCCTAACTGCATTAGTAAAGAAAGATCAGAGTTAGTTAATTCAGTGGCCTAACTGCATTAGTAAAGAAAGATCAGGTTTTTTCCAAACTAATAAATCTGCCTTTATCCTCACACTACCTTCTTTCATGGCAAAAGTTATAGCATCACAATTTCCAAAAGCAGCAAATGAATTGTCTCTCCTCCTGTCTTAGTGGCAGTAGTTGTTGATTACATATCCAAGATCCACCATCCTCTTCTTCACTAAAAGAACCTTGATTTTGTGCCCAGCTAAACACACTTTCTAAGACTTCCTTTTGGTCAAGGGTGACCATGTGATATAATTTTGGACTATAAAATGTAAGCAGAAGTTTGTGTGATGGTTAATTTTATGTGTCAACTTGACTGGACCATGGGGTCCCCAGATGCTTGTTTAAACATTATTCCGAGTATATCTTCAAGGGTGTTTATGGATGAGATTAACATTTTAATCTGTAAAGCAGATTGCTTTCCATAATGTAGTTGGGCCTTATTCTATCAGGCCTAAATAGAACAAAAAGTCTGACTCTTCCCTGAGTAAGAGAGAATTTTCCGCCAGACAGCCTTTGGACTTCATCAGAAATATCAGCTCTTCTGACTGATGACCTTTAAAGGGGGACATCAGCTATCCTTGAGTCTCCAGTCTGCAACCCACTCTGCAGATTGGACTTGCCAGCTTTCATAATACTGTGAACCATTCCTTATTTATATTTATTCATCATATATATGTACATACACATACACACATATATATGTAAATACATATATGTATAATATTCCATATATATATTCTGTTTCTCTGAAGAACCCTGACCAATCTAATATATTTTGCTAAATGGTTTCTGGGAAACCATAAGCCTTCTTGATATGAAAGGACAGTAGCATGTGGTATAGACATTATCCTACCTATTTTTCCTTCTTGCTTTGAAGTGATGACTGGAGCTAGAACTGCAGCAGCCGTCTTGCAACTATGAGGGAAAGGTCAAAGAAACTGCAGATATATATACCCTGGTATCAGAAATGCAACATCAGCAACTGCCTGCCTCTGGGCTTTTTTGCTATATGAGAAAACTATTCCCCAATTTTTAAAGGTCATTTTTGTTTTATGTTATTTTGATTTGAAAACTTTCCTAATTGATAGAGTAGTGATCTCAAATGCTACAAAACTTTTCTAAAAAATATTTCTTAATAGACTTTCCTTGATGTATCATTGACTAGAGCACAGTCACATGCTCACTTCTAAGCTAATTAGAAGTAAATGACCTTTCCATGATTGACTTAAACAAATCAAAATCCACAATTCCAGAACAGGAAATGGGATAAATACCATGGAGAATGGGATAATACCTGAGAAAATCAGTGCTGATGTTAGGAAGCCAGTAGATGTTGAGTGGGTAACCAAGAGTGTCTGCCACACTTATAAAAGAAAAAGAATCAGATTGGCCTCAAACTTCCCGAATATATGCTAAAATCTAAAAACTAATTAGGTTATTTCTATAAGCTACCTCCAAAAATGAGCTGAAACCCAAAAATTCACTCTGTAGCCCAGTCAGGAGAAAAATATATATATTTGCAGAAACTCAGGAATTCAGAAAACATTAATCACATACTTCATGTGAGAAAAACACTGCTAAACTACAAATGTTAGAACAGAGACTTCAAAATGGGGAGAGGAGAAGTAGTAAGCATACATCTGTCTCTATATGTAGAAAAATATAAGCGAATAGTGGCAGAGTGACCAAGAAATTATAATTTTAATTATAAATAAGGATTTTTGAAACAAAAACTACATACTGCAAGAAAAAATATAAAAACCTTTGGGTCTTAGAGTAATAAATATTTCAATACTTGGATCTTAAAATACAATTTTAAAAAACTCCAGGATTTGATAGTAGTGGGTGGAAAACAGATTATGGGAAATAAAAGCATTCCAACAACAAATTAATTAGTTACAGTTTCTTTTCTTTTCTGTGTGGCTTGTTTTCTTTTCTTTACAGCTGGCTTTCATTTCCTTTCAAATTTAAAAGAGTGTATTTAACATTCCATGTTAAGGCAATGTGATAACCATGAAGTCTTTGCGTGAGAAAGGAAAGAGGTAGGTTAATTTATAATGAAAGTTGATAGTGTAGAGGAAATCCCCAGCATCCTTCAACCATTTACAACATTTTACAAAACAATGCAGGTAAGGGAAAAGCTTTCACCCATAACGAGGAAAAACGGTTCTAACTGCCTGCATTACAGCAGCCTATGATGTGACTCAAGCCTCGTAATTCACATTTTTTTGAAGGCTCACAATAATTTAGAGTTCCAACAGCTTTGATTTTGAATTACTTATTTTTACAATAACACAAATAAAACTTGATATAATAAATGCATATATCCTTAGAATTAACAATATATATTTTATATGACCATGATTTGTACAAAAATTATATTTGCTGCAGAAAACATTAAAATATAAAACAGTAAAGATTTTTAAAACCACAAACTCTGATCCTAATCCAATAAAATCAGAAATATATCATATAAAAATGAAGTGACCAAGATGGCAGAATAGAAGGTAAACCACTCACATCTCCCTACAAGAATTCTGCATCCATCTATGGTAAAAAGTCACTCTGCAGGAGCCTCAGGATTGAGGTAAGAGTTTGGGAAACCCTAGTGAAGTCCAAGACGTCAGAGGATCACTTGCAGAGGGAAGACCTACACATAGGTGGCTGATCCACCAAGCTTGTTCCTGGGTTCAAGCCAGAAAATGACCCAGTCTCCCAAGGGGTTTGGTTTCATCCCTACTTGGCCTTGATCCTGCAACCAAAGCCATCTGCCAAGGAGTCAAGAACAAATTGTGCACACTAGTAGAAAGGCTCATCTACCCACTGACAGTCGTGTTGGCAGTCAATCTGAACATTGCTGTCTGGTTCTGCTCCAGCCCCCTCAGGTGAGGTACCAGCTCAGAGCTGCTCACACAAGGACCCAGAGGGAGACTTGTCCATAACTTGTCGCTCAGTAGTCTGAGCCTCTCAGACAGGCTAGAGCTCATAAACCTCTGTTCCACAACAGATACCAAGGAGGCCCAGTCTCAGCTCTGGCATCTCATACTGCAACCAAGGAACTATTCCATCTGTACAGAAACTTGCAAGGAGAATGTGCCTCTTTGAGCCAATGAGACAGGGCTCTCCAGCTTCTGCCCCACAGCAGATGTCAAGGGGGCCCCATCTCAGCTCCAGTCCATCCTGCTGCAGTTGGGGAACTATTACATCTATGCTGAGACCTGCTTGGAGATGTATACCTGTTTGAACCAATGAGAAGGGCTCTTCAGCTTCTGTCCCACAGCAGATCCTGATGGGCCCCAGTAACCGCTCTGACTCCTCCTGCTGCATAGAACTATCCCATCTATCCAGAGACCTACTATAAGATGCATACCCATATAAACCATTGGGATAGGCATGCCAGTATCTGTCTCACAGCAGGTCCCTTGGAGGTCCAGCCTCAGCTTTGGCTTTTACTGCTGCAAAGAACTACTGCTGGGTGATACATACATGTCTGAGCCAACAAGATAGGCCCATCAGCTTCCTTCCCATAACAGATCCTGATGAGAGAAGAGAGATAGACCCTCTCACATTGTTTTATATTGTTTTATACTCAGAAAAGAAAAGAAAAGCAAAACAAAAGGCAGGTAGCCCGGCACCTAGGAACCAGACCCAAAACCAAGAAACCAGACCCGAAACCAGGTCTGGGCCTGCCTGACCTAAGCCTGGTAGTTAAAGATCAACTCCTGACCTAACCGGTTATGTTATCTATAGATTTTAGATATTGTATAGAAAAGACATTGTGAAACTTCCTGGTCTGTTCTGTTTCACTCTGAATTACCAGTGCATACAGCGCCTGTCACATACCCCTTGCTTGCTCAGTCAATCACGACCCTCTCAAGCGGACCCCCTTAGAGTTGTGAGTCCTTAAAAGGGACAGGAATTGCCCACTTGGGGAACTCAGCTCTTGAGACAGGAGTCTTGCCCGATGCTCCTGGCCGAATAAACCACTTCCTTCTTTAACTTGGTGTCTGAGGAGTTTTGTCTGCAGTCCTTCCTGCTACATTTATTTGTTCCCTGACTGGGAAGCAAGGTGATTGGCGGATGGTTGAGGCAGCTCCTTAGGTGGCTTTCTGTCCTGTGGAACATCCCTGCGGGGACCGACCAGTCTGAGCGACGCGGATCCTGAGAGCACGCCTGGGTAGGCATTTGCCGCTGTGGGACGCCTCGACAGAGCAGTGTGTGGCAGGCCCCCATGGAGGATCAACACAGTGGCTGAACACTGGGAAGGAACTGGTACTTGAAGTCTGGACATCTGAAACTTGGTAAGACTAGTCTTTGGAACTTGCCTACTCCGTTTGAGTGGAAGCGTGGCCTGATCACCCATGGCGTGCCTTTATCGGCACTTTGGTTTGGTTTTGGTTTTGACTTGGTTTGAATTGCTTGGCAGGACCGGTCTTGGGAACTTGCCCACTCCATTTGAGTGGAAGCGTGGCCTGATCACCCAGGGCATGCCTTTATCAGCACTTTGGTTTTGACTTGGTTTGAATTGCTTGACAGAAGACTTGTCTTGGGAACTTGCCTACTCCATTTGAGTGGAAGCGTGGCCTGATCACCCACAGTGTGCCTGTACTGGCACTATGGTTTTTGTTTTTGACTTGACTTGGATTGCTTGATACTTTGGTTTTGGTTTTGACCTGGCTTGGATTTCTGAATACTCTGATTTTGGTTTTGATTTTGGTTTGGTGTAAACTGCAAAAGTGTGTGTGTGTCCTTTTAACCCATTCTTTGTTTTGTGATGTGTGTGTGGTGTTAGCATGAGCATGGTGTTTTGTCTTGAAAAAGCATGGGTCAGGCACAAATAAGCCCACCCTACTAGGAACTATGTTGAAAAATTTCAAGAAAGGATTTAAGGGAGACTATGGAGTACTGTGACACCAGGAAAACTTAAAACTTTGTGTAAAGTAGACTGGCCAGCATTAGAGGTAGGTTGGCCATCAGAAGGAAGCCTGGACAGGTCCCTTGTTTCAAAGGTATGGCACAAGGTAACCTGTAAAGCCAGGGCACCCAGACCAGTTTCCATACATAGACGCTTGGTTACAGCTGGTTTTAGATCTCTCCACAGTAGCTGAGAGAACTGCAGCATAAGCGAGAAGAGAGAGGGAAAGAGACAGAGGTAAAAGGAAAGTCAAAGAGAGAGGGACAAAGTCAAAGAGAGACAGACAACGTCAAAGAGAGAAAGAGAAAGAGATATATACAAGTAGTTAAGAAAAAAAACAGTGTACCCTATTCCTTTAAAAGCCATCTGTACCAATTCCAAATTAACTTAGACAAAATAAGGTCTTATTAATAGCAAAGGATAATTAAAATCCCAAACTTACAAGGTTTTCAACAAAAGTAAAGTTTGCTAAAAGTTAACAGTGTAACATGTATTATACTAACTTCTATTCTTGTGGCCTTAGACAGTCTAGCCCACAGACATAAAAGAAGTTCGCTTTAGAAAAGAATGGTTATCATCTTCAAAAAAAAGGAAAAAAAGGCGGGGCAGGGGCAGAATTTATGTAAAAAGAGTATTATATGGTAAATTCTTGTCCTGAAATAAATTAACTGGTTGTTTAAAGAAAAAATTATTTGTAATAAGTTAGAAAGTTAAAGTATGTCAAAGAATTGTCTGCAAAAGTCGTGAAAGAGAAAAATGTTATAAAAAAACTTTATGCAAGAAATGTTCTATAATTTAAAAGTAACTAGGCCTCCTTAATATAAAACTAAAAAAAAACCAAACAAACAAAAAAACAATAGTTTATGTGTAAGGTATATAAGGAAAGTAAAATATACCTTTGGTAAAAGAATTATAAGGAGGCATAGAATATAAATTTTTACCTACATTAAAAGGTTAAAAATATGTGTATATTATTTTAAAGGTTTAATCAAGTTTTAAAATGTTAATTGGAAAGAAAATTCTGTGTTTCTGTGTGTAAACGTTGGCTAAAGTTAAACAGGTATCATCCAGTTTTTCTGTAAACTGGACATTAAAATAAAAGCAAAGTAGGCTTTTCTTAAAGCACCAACCTGCTCTTTAGCAAAAATTATAAAAGGTTAAAGAGTCTATAAAATCTTACCTTATGGTCAAACATTAAAAATTGGATAAATACGTCTACAAGATTTTATTAAAATTAAGTTTAACATTAAAACACACTAATATAAAGGTAAAATTTAGCTTATCCGGTATAAAATCATACAAAAAGCATTGCTTAAATATAAAATGGTACTTGGTTTTCTTTGGTTTAAAAACTAATTAAAATAGGTGCTAAAAGAAATTACTCAGTAAAAAGGCACTAAGGACTATAAAGTCCACTGCGAAGATTCCCACATTTAAAACAAAAGGTCCATTTCTTAAAAATCATATACTTGGTTTATCTTCCACTTTCCTTTCCCTCAAAAACTAAAAGTCTTTTAGCACATGTACCACCCCTAGAATTTCCGGTAAACTAGCACCAGCCTGAAGATCATGCTCTCATCAAAGGATGGAAAGAAGAAAAACTCGAGCCAGCCTGGTAAGGACCCTACCTTGTGCTGCTAACCACCAAGACTGCTGCTCGTACAGCAAAAAAGGAGGGACTCATCACATCCGAGTCAAGAAAGTGCCATCCCCTACAGAGTTGTGGGCCATAGTCCTAGGGGAAAACCCTACCAAACTAAAGCTAAGAAAAATGTAACTCTTTTCATCTATTCTATTACTCTATCTTCTTTCCTTGTTCTATTGCTAACCATCTAGTTATTAACATATCAAGTCAATTTCACCTCAAACTATTGCATTTAATGCTTGCCTTGTTATACCCTGTGGAGACTTGCCTAGTCAAAGACAGCTTTCTACTTCAGAAAAGTAATTCTGTCCCTCCTGACGCTCCTCAGACTAGGCATTAGTAAACTAGGACCATTTAATCTGGGGAGATTTTGATAAAGACCCCAGTGCCAACCAACAGTCTTGCCCCCAATATAGAGCTTTTATGCTGTAGTTGGTCCAACATTCTGTGGACCTCTAAAGAGCAAGGATGGACTGCCCCAACCAGTTTTTGTAATTTCCTAAAATCATACATTCATTTTACTAGAAGATCATAGAAGTTAAAGACTTAAAACCAACTTTAGAAATTAAGACAGGATACCAAGATGCAAATGCCTGGTTAAAATGGATCAAATATTCCATCTGCACGTTAAACAAAAGCAATTGTTATGCTTGTGCACATGGCAGGCCAGAGGCCCAAATTGTCCCCCTTCCACTAAGGTGGTCCTCCAGTCGACCAGGCATAGGCTGCATGGTAGCTCTTTTCCAGAATTCTACAGCCTGGAGTAATAAGTCATGCCAAGCTCTCTTTGCTATATCACAAAGTCTGGCACCCTGCGGGTCAGTCCCTCGAGGGCCATCCAGCTTCTGTCTCCCAATACTAAGTTCACTTCATGTCTCTCACAACAGGAAGGAAACTTAGCATTCCTTGGAGACCTGAAGGGATGCAATGAGCTTAAGAATTTTCAAGAGCTTATCAATCAGTCAGCCCTTGTTCATCCCTGAGCGGATGTGTGGTGATATTGTGGTGGACCTTTACTGGGCACTCTGCCCAGTAACTAGAGTGGCACTTGTGCATTAGTCCACTTGGCTATCCCTTTCACCCTGGCATTTCATCAACCAGAGAGAATGTATAACCCTAAAAATTGATAGAGCTAGACTGGATCTTCAAGTAAATATCATGGTTTGAGAAAAAGTTTATAAACGCTCTCCTGAGCCAGTATTTCAAACTTTCTATGATGAACTGAATGTGCCAGTACCAGAAATTCCAGGAAAAACAAGAAATTTGTTTTTGCAATTAGCTGAGCATATAGCCCAGTCTCTCAATGTCACTTCATGTTATGTATCAGCACAAGTGTACTATATGAATCATTATCAATCTATTGCACAGGAAGACATAAGTAGCAAAAATAAGAGTGAGAACTCCCACTAATAAAATGTGAGAGTCTCAAAGCGGGGAAATGAGAGAAGAGAGACAGACCCTCTCATATTGTTTTATACTCAGAAAAGAAAAGCAAAACAAAAGACAGGTAGCCCGGTCCTAAGAACCAGATCTGAAACCAAGGAACCAGACCTGAAACCAGGCCTGGGCCTGCCTGACCTAAGCCTGGTGGTTAAAGATCGACCCCTGACCTAACTAGTTATGTTATCTATAGATTCCAGATATTGTATAGAAAAGACATTGTGAAACTTCCCAGTCTGTTCTGTTTCACTCTGACCACCGGCACATGCAGCCCCTGTCATGTACCCCTTGCTTGCTCAATCAATTATGACCCTCTCATGTGGACCCCCTTAGAGTTGTGAGCCCTTAAAAGGGACAGGAATTGCTCACCTGGGGAGCTCGGCTCTTGAGACAGGAGTCTTGCCCGATGCTCCTGGCCAAATAAACCACTTCCTTCTTTAACTCGGTGTCTGAGGAGTTTTGTCTGCGGCTCATTCTGCTACACTGAGAGGGCCCAGTTTCAACTCCAGCCTCCCTTGCTGCAGTTGGGGACCCATCCCACATGTGCAGAAACCTGCTGAGAGTCATGCACAGGTGAGATGGGTCCCCAAGTGGGGATAGCCATCCATCTTGGCCACCAGGACAGTCTTCTGGATTCAGGTCCCTGGCCAGCATTCCCACACAGCCCAAGTACCCTTCTTGGGTCTTCCCCGATCCATCTGGGCTGGAAAGCTGTGCCAATCTCATAGCCCTCACAAGACTTGCAGCAAGCCTGTACTTAGAGCATCTTCTAGTGCTGAGACAGCTACAGAGGGCAGAAGCCCAGGAAACACAATAGTCAGACTGTATAGAATCCCTACAAGGATAGACATAAACAAAGCTGGACTACAAAGACTAAAATATTAAATAAATACCTAATCTATCAATACACAGACATCATTTCATGTTCATAGCATCAAAAACATTCAAGGAAATATGACTCATCATATGGAAAAATTAAGGTGCCAGAGGCTGACCCTAAAGTGATAAAGATACGCACTTTCTTAGACAAATAATACAAAATAGCTGTTTTAAGAAGCTTGATTGACTTCCACAAAATACACAGAATCAATTCAGAAACTTATCAGAGAAATTTAACAGAGATTAAAATAATTTTTTAAAAAAATCAACCAGAAATCCTGGAGCTGAAAAATACAATGAATGAAAGGAAAAATACAACAGATATTATCAACAGCAGAACTGATCAAGCTGAAGAATCAGTGAGCTTGAAGACAGAATATTTGAAAATATACAGTCAGAGGAGAAAAAAGAATGAAAAGTATAAAGAAAGCTTACAGAAATGACAAGACAACATCAAAAGAGCAATCATTCATGTTATTTAGTTAAAGAGGGAAATGAGAAAGACAAGAAGGTAGAAAGTTTATTCAAAGAAATAGTAACATAAACCTTCCAAACCTGGAGAAAGATATAAATATCCAGGTACAGGAAGGTCAAGGGTCACCAATCACTTTCAATCCATATAAGAATACACTTATGTATTATAATCAAACTGTCAAAGGTGAAAGACAAAGAAACAATTATGAAAGCAATGAGAAAAAAGAAGCAAATAACAGATAAGGTAGATCTGAAATGCCTGGCAGCAGACTTCTCAGTAGAAACAGTACAGGCCAGGAGAGGTGAGATGATATTTTCAGAGTGCTGAAAGAAGTAAACTGCAAAGCAAGAATACTGTTTCCAGTAAAGCTATCCTTCAAAAATGAAGGAAAGATAAAGCCTTTCCTAGACAAACAAAAGCTGAGGGAATTTGTTGCTACCAGACCTGTTCCATAAGAAATGCTAATGAGAGTTCTATTTAGGTCAAAAGGATACCAATGTGATTGTTATACTAATATTGTAATTGTGGTGTATAAATCAATTAAATCTTTACTAAGAAGACTAAAAGATAAAACTACTAAAAATAATAATGACAACAATTTATTAAGAGATTAGCAATATAAAAATGTAAATTGTGGTATCAAAAATTCAAAATGTGTGAGGAGAGGGGAATTAATATGTATAAGGTTTTATTTTGTTTGTTTCTTTTTGTTTTTTTGTGATCAAAACTAAGTTAGAATCAGTTTTAAGTAACTTGTTATAACTATAGAATTTTTTGTAATCTTCATGCTAACCACCAAACAAAAACTTATAATAGATATACTGAAAATAAAAAGCAATGAATTAAAACATGCTAGAAAATCACTTAACCACAAAGGAAGACTGTGAGAAAGGATGGAACTGGAGGTCATTGGTAAGCCAGGCACAGAAAGACAAATATTGCATGTTCTCATTCATATGTGGAAGCTAAGAAAGTGGATCTCATGGAGGTAGAGGTTAAAATGGTGCTTACCAGAGGATGTAAAGGAAAGGGGAGAGAGGTAGGGATGAAGAGAAGTTGGTTAAAGGATACAAAAACATAGAAGGAATAGGTTCTAGTATTTGATGTATAGTAGGGAAAGTTAACTTATTATAACTTATTGTGCATTTCAAGGTAGCTGGAAGAGAAGATTTATAAAGCTCCCAACAGAAAGAAAACATAAATGTTTGAAGTGATGGCTATCCTAATTATGCTGATTTGCTCATTACACATTATATGTAGGTATCAAAATATCTCATATACAATTTTATATATCAATTTTTTTAAAACTTAAAAATCAAAAAATACTTTTCAAAAAGAAACCTGTAAGTGCTAATGACTGTGGAGTAACCATAACACTCATGAAAGGACAATAAATTTCTATTTGGATAAAAGAAATACATAATATAAATATGATCTTAAAAATCAGAAAAAGCAATCAAAAACCCAAACTAAGAAAATAAAAGCTAAAATTGATGAAATAGAAATTTTTTTACATGCAAGAAGAATGCATCAACTGAAAAGCTATTCCTTTGAGAAAACCAATAAAAACAACAAGCTTCAGAGCCTGATTATGGCAAAAATAAAATATGCCCACAAGAAAAAATATACATGATTAGGTATGCAAAATGATAACTATCAAAGAAATAAAGATTTTTAACAAATTGTGTAAGAGCCAGGTATGATGGCTCATGCCTGTAATCCCAGCACTTTGGGAGGCCAAGGCAGGAGGATGGCTTGGGGCCACGAATTCAAACAGCCTGTGCACCATGGTGACACCCTGCCTCCCACAAAAAAAACCTAAAAAATTAGCCAGGCATGGTGGCTCATACCTGTAGACCTAGCTACTCAGGAGCCTGAGGCAAGATGATTGCTTGAGCCCAGGAGGTTGAGGATGCAGTGAGCTATGATTGCACCAGTGTACCCTAGCCCGGGTAGTAGAATGAGACTCTGTATCAAAAAGGAAAAAAAAAAAAATATATATATATATATATATATATATATATATGAATATTATATGCAAATCTATAGAAACAAATTTGAAAACTAGGAGGAAACTGCTGATTTCCTAGCAAAATACAAATGTCTAAAATTGACCTAGGAAATAGAAAACATTAAAGGGCCAATTTCCATAGAATAGATTTGAAAGGTGATAAACCATAGCTCTCCAAAGATGTCTGTGTTCTAATCCCTGAGTATGGAATAAAGTATGTTATTTTATATGGCAAAAGGAACTTCACAGTTGTGACTAAGGATCTAGACATAGGAAAAGTGCCTTGCATTATCCAGGTGGCCCCAGTGATGTAATCGCAAAGGTCTTTACAAGAGGGAGTGTGGTACGCTGAATAATGGCTCCCAAATATATCCAAGTCTTGATCCTTGGATCCTATGAATATTACCTTATATGGCAAAGGGATTTTGCAGGTGTGATTCTATTAGGAATTTTTTTAGATGAAGAGATTATCCTGTATTAGCTGTGTGGGCCCTAAATATAATCACAAGTGTGCTTGTAAGAAGGAGAAAGAGGGAGATTTGACCACAGTAGCGGGTGATGTCATCATGGAAGCAGAGAGATTTGATGATGCTATACTGCTACCATTGAAAATGGAGGAAGGTGCCATGAGCCAAGTAATGCAAATGGCCCCTAAAAGCTGGAAAAGGCAAGGAAACAGATTCTCCTCCAGAGCTTTCAGAGGGAGTGCATTCCTGCTGACACCTTGACTTTAGCCCAGTGAAGCGGATTTTGTACTTATGACTTCTATAACTACAAGAGAATAAATTTGTGTTGTCTTAAGCCCCTAAATTTGTGGTAATTTGTTACAGTAGAAATAGGAAACTAACACAGGTGAATATTGATCTACCATTAAAACAAGGTGCCAGGACCAGATGCTTCATAAAAGTGCTCTCTCTAACTCTTAAATAACAGATAGTTCTAATCCTATTTAAACTCCTTCATTTATTTTATGAAGTTAGCATAATCCTAATACCAAAGCCAGATGGAGAGTATAAAAATGTAAAACTCTTACAAACCAATGTGGATATAAAAATGCAAATAAATTATTAGTAAACAAAATCTAGCCTCTAATAAAATGAATATTACTAAGTTGTGTATATTTTAGGAATGCGAATGTATTGAGAGGTGACAATGTGCTAGCAGCCCTCACTCTCAGCACCTCCTCGGCCTCAGCATCCACACTGGCAGCGCTTGAGGAGCCCTTCAATCCACCACTGCACTGTGGGAGCCCCTCTCTGGGCTGCACGAAGCCAGAGCCGGCTCCCTCTGCTTGCCCAGAGGTGTGGAGAGAGAGGTGAGGGCAGGAGCAGGGGCTGGGGGCGGCGCTCACGGTCCAGCGCGAGTTCTGGCAGGTGCGGGCTCGGCAGGCCCCGCAATCAGAGCAGCCAGCAGGCACTGCCAGTCCAGGGCAGTGAGGGGCTTAGCACCCAGGCCAGCAGCTGTGGTGGGTGTGCTGGGACCCCAGCAGTGCCAGCCCACTAGCGCGCTGTGCTTGAGTTCTTGCCGGGCCTTATCTGCCTCCCTGCGGGGCAGGGCTCGGGACCTGCGGCCTGCCATGCCTGAACACCCATCCCCGCCTGCAATGGGCTCTTGCGGAGCCCGAGCCTCCCCAACGAGTGTCACCCCCTGCTCCACGGCGCTCAGTCCCATCAACTGCCCAAGGGCTGAGGAGTAGGGGTGCACTGGCAGGCAGCTCTGTCCACGGCCCCAGGGCGGGATCCACTAGGTGAAGCCAGCTGGGCTCCTGAGTCTAGTGGGGACTTGGAGAACTTTTATGTCTAGCTAAGGGATCGTAAATGCACCAATCAGCACTCTGTGTCTAGCTCAGGGTTTGTAAATACACCAATTAGCACTCTGTGTCTAGCTCAGGGTTTGTAAATACACCAATTAGCACTCTGTGTCTAGCTCAGGGTTTGTAAATACACCAATCAGTACTCTGTATCTAGCTGACCTAGTGGGGACTTGGAGAACTTTTATGTCTAGCTAGAGGATTGTAAATGCACCAATCAGCACTCTGTGTCTAGCTCAGGGATTGTAAATGCAGCAATCAGCACTCTGTCAAAATGGAGCAATCTGCTCTCAGTAATATGGACCAATCAGCTCTCTGTAAAATGGACCAATCAGCAGGATGTGGGTGGGGTCAGATAAGGGAATAAAAGCAGGCTGCCCGAGCCAGCCAGAGGCAACCCGCTTGGGTCCCCTTCCACACTGGTGGAAGCTTTGTTCTTTCGCTCTTTGCAATAAATCTTGCTGCTGCTCACTCTTTGGGTCCACGCTGCCTTTATGAGCTGTAACACTCACCACAAAGGTCTGCAGCTTCACTCCTGTCAGCGAGACCACGAACCCACCAGAAGGAGGAAGCTCCAGACACATCTGAACATCTGAAGGAACAAACTCCAGACACACCATCTTTGAGAACTGTAACACTCACCACGAGGGTCCACTACTTCATTCTTGAAGTCAGCGAGACCAAGAACCCACCAATTCCAGACACAGTATGATCTAAAATCAATCACTTATCACTCATTTATAACAGCAGATTATGAAAGGTAAACTACATAATCATATCAATTCTTACTGAAAAGGTATTGATAAAATTCATCCATCTCACCTAATAAAATCTCAACATAGAAATAGAAGGAAATCAATGAAAAAACAATGAATGGCAAATACATGAGATATAGTAAGTTCTCATTAATTTAAAATATATTTAAGTAGTTCCTAGTACTGGGCACACACTGGTGATACAAAAGTGAACATGATAGATACAGTCTGTGCTCTGCAAAGCTTACAGTACAGTGGGAGTAACTGGAAATTTATTGGAGGCTTTGACATGGAAGAAGGATATGGAAACCCATGAGAAAACAGTAAGCTCAGTCAGGGCCATGTGACAATAGAATTCCTGCAGACAGTGACAATTAAATTGAGATCTGAAAAGTGAGAAACATGTATACAGATTAAAGGGAGGTTGGTTGGAGAAAATATTTCTGGGATACAGAATAACCCTTACAAAGGCCTGGATAGGAAAGAACCAAAGTAAGTCAAGTATGGCGGAAGTACAGAGCAAGAGCTCAGGATGAAGTATGTGATACAAACTGCTGAGAAAGGCTCAGCCCAGATCAGGAAGGCTTTGGAAGCCAAATCTAGCAGCTTGGACTTTACACTACATGCAGTGTGAAGACATGGCTGAGTGTTAAGTAGAAGAGTTGCACTAGTTCTTTTGTTTCCCATACCTCCAGATCCATTCTCCGCCCTGGAAATCAGATCCCCATAGGGTCTGTCACCCACTCTCCCTTGCCTACTGGATTCCAGATGGGTTCAGTCAATGTGGTGCCTTTTCCCTGGGTCTCCTTGCTTCAGTGCTATACCCCTGATAGTAAATGCATCCCTCCTTGAACATAGGTCCTGCCAGGCAGCCCCTTTGTGGCTCCAGCTTTCACTGAGTAACTATTTCTTGTCTCTTCAGGCTACAGATAAATATGGCTTCCTCTGTTTCCAGTCTCTTTAATTCTGCCCACACCTCTGTAAGCAGCCCTTTCATCAAAGCTTTTCATTTGAACCATTTGAATTAAAGTCTATTTCCTTTTGGGACCCTGACTGATACAGGCATGACTAGGTCAGATTTGTGTTTTATAACAATCCCTCTTGCTGCTTTATGGAAAACAGATTGGAGGATGGCAAAGACTGGCTCCAAGGAGACCAGTAAGGAGGCTGCTGTAATTCTGGAGGTAAGAGAGGATGGTGGCCTGGGCTCAGGTAGCAGAACCGGGGTTCAGGAGTGAGGAGTCTAACTCCTGGCCAAAATCACCTGTGTGATATTTCAGGCCCAGTCACAGGCAATTACAAAGGCTTTGCCTGGAAGGCCTCATAGGAAAAGCTGCCATTCCCACACCAGACTTAGTACAGAGCCAATGCATTGCAGTGTCTAAAGAGAGTTGCAGCCAAAGATTCAGGCCCCCTGGTCAGTTGTGCTCTTATACACATCTGCATTCATGGCCTAGGCATCTCCATTTGGAAATCTTCTTTTCAGGGAACCTTGAAGACACTTTACCCACTCCGAATCAATACTCGGTATTTTCTACCTCTAGTCTTCCCATTCTTCCTCACTTCTGGCTTCAGCGTTCATAAAACTGCAGGTGCCTTTTGGTTGGAGATCCCTAAACAGTGAGTTGACTCTACCAACACACTGTTCCATTGGGGGAAATGAAACAAAGGGGGATCAAGGTTTGACTGTTACTTTCATTTTGGCTCATTTTTAATCAGCTACTCTAACACCTGAAAGCTCAGCTGAGTGGCTGATGGAAAGAAGCATGTAGATTCCAGAGATATTTGGACGACAGAGTTGACAGAATTTGGCCATTGATTAGATTGGGGGATGGGCTAGGATAGAGAACAGTGAGGGGAAATAAAAAGCCAAGGAAACTGCATAAATGATTTGGGCAATAGAGTGGATGGTACCATTCACTGGACCATGAAACAAGGAACAGGAGTTGAGTGGCAGGAAAATACTTTCATCTGGGGCATGATACTTCAGAGAAGCCTGTGGGTCATCCAAGGCAGATATTCAGAAAACAGCTAGATATGTAAAAAGGAATTTAGCGGAGATGTCTGAATTGTTATGTAGATTTGAGAATCATTCATTAATAAACGGAAAGTATAGATATTGGCATGAATAAAATGGAGCTGGGAGAATACATAGAATGAGAAGAAAAGATGGCCTGAAACTGAGGCTTACCATGGTCTCTTTTTAAACGTGTCCTCTTTTGGTTCTCTGGATAATTCCCTAATGATATGTTTTTCTATGACCCTCTCAAAACCTTTCTTAAACTTACTGAATAAAATAGAGACAGAAGGTTACAATGGAGATCCAAAACTTAGAGTCCAGATGCACTGATTTCAACTCTTTGAGTTTTATTTTATCTGAAAACAGGAATAGTAGTAGCACTTACCTTGATAACATTGAACTTTATTTTATCTGAAAACAGGAATAGTAGTAGCACTTACCTTGATAACATTACTGTATTAAATGAGAAAATGAAGATAAATTAAAGAGCTTGTAGATAAAATGTAGATAAATGACAGAGCTTGGAACATTATAGATACTCAATAAATGTGTACAACCTTCCTTTCTAACTTTGTATATTTCTCAGGATTGTGTTAAGAATCCTGAGTTAATTAAGGTTCCTGGCTAAAGACAAAGCTATGTCTAAATGAAAGCAGCTGCTATCATACTTGCAGATGCCATATTTCTTTAAATAATGAGTTTTACATATTTACTGTAAAGGATTCTTTTGGTTCACATATTATTTATCCTAAACAGCAAAGGATACCACCTTCAAACCAAACCAAATGAAATCATGCCTCTGAGTAAAGTTGTAGAATAATTTTTTTGAAACTTTAAAATTTTAATTTTCTATTAGTAAGGTAAAACAAAGCAGAGGCTACATTCCACAGTCTCCAGAAATATGGGAATTGCTATATGTAAGTGTATTATTCCATTTTCATACTGCCCAAGACTGGGTGATTTATAAAGAAAAAGAGGTTTAGAAACTGGGTGATTTATAAAGAAAAAGAAGTTTAATCCCAGCTACTCAGGAGGCTGAGGCAGGAGAATGGCTTGAACCTGGGAGGTGGAGGTTGCAGTGAGCCGAGATCGTGCCACTGTACTCTAGCCTGGGTGGCAGGGTGAGATTCTGTCACAAAAAAAAAAAAAAAAAAAAAAAAAAAAAGAAGAAGAAGAAGAAAAGGAAGGAAGGAAGGAAGGAGAAAAAGAGGTTTAATGGACTCACAGTTCCACATGGCTGGGGTGGCCTCACAACCATGGTGGAAGGCAAAGGAGGAGCAAAGGCATATCTTGCATGGCAGCAGGTAAGAGAGCATGTGCAGGGGAACTGCCCTTTATAAAACCATCAGATCTTGTGAGACTTATTCACTATCATAAAAACAGCATGGGAAAAACCTGCCCTCATGATTCAATTACCTCCCATCGGGTCCCTCTCATGACATGTGGGGATTATGGGAACTACAACTCAAGATGAAATTTGGGTGGAGACACAGCCATATCATATCAGTAAGTTTATCCTGAAAGGCTGAAAAAGCAATCATAAAGATGGGGATTTCCTGCTTTTCTCATTCTGTTTATATTTTTACATCCTGTTTTGTCTAAAGTGTTCTTTTGAAACAAAGACCTGGAAAGAAGGCCAAGTAGACTCTGACCTCTCTTGCATCTCCTGTACCCATATTGGATGTATTACAGATATCATACTTCTATGAAAAGAATGCAGGACTTGGAATCAGGCTGACTTGGGCTCAAATATGAACTTCATCACTAACTAGATATGTAAGCCTTAATTCTTCTATCTTTGTAATGAAAACTTCTTTGGGGTTCTGGTCTGGATTAAACAAAACATTGTGTATAAAGCCCCAGGCACATAGTAGGTGCTCAACATAGTAAGTGGTCAATAAGTGGTAGTCACAATGATATTTATTATGAAGCGGGTCAGACTTTGGGAGGAAGAAAGAAGGGAAAGAAAGATATAGACCAAGTGGGAAGACAATGTCATGGCTTTAATTCACTTTTCGTGGAAATTAGAAGAGATTGTGAGTAACAGAAGGTCACTTGGGGAGCTGTCCAGGGTGCAGAAGATGCCAAGAAATATTCATCTGATTGAAGAAGAGAGTTCAAAGTTCATTAAAACTTCTGTTTACATTTGAGCAAAACCTCCTCTTAATGATTACTCTCAAAAGTTGCAAGTTAAAGTAACTAGATAATTCAATAAGTATATAGATAACAGGTCTGAGACTCAGAAGGACTGTCCAGGGTGGGTCACCAAGCTCCAGACCACCAGACTAGGGACAAGAGTTAGGCTGCAATTCCCAGGAAGGAAGAATGGAAGCCATTATCCCAGAGGAATATAGAACAGGCTATACTCTATAGGGTGGAGGGAGGAATCTAGAGAACAGTACCTGGCAACAGGGACTGCAGGGGTAGCTGGTTTTGTGTGTGTGTTTGCTTCCCAGGAACAATTTCCATATATTTGGGTGACAGATCCGTATTTTACTTTGCCAAAATTACCTCTCCTAGTGAAGGTGCAGGCCTTCCCAAGACTGACTGATTCATTTTCTTCCTTTGAATGTTGAATCTTCAGGAGATATTTAAAAATGAAAAATGGTCAGTATGAATTCCTCTGAGCAGGAGTGCTTTGCCAAGCCCCTATTCCATCCTTATTACCAGATCCTGTTGTTTCCTATGCTAGATTCTCCAGGTTTCTTGTAGTTCTGTGAATTGCTCAATATCCTTCCAACAAATCCATTTTCTGCTTAAGTAAGTAAAAGATGGAGACTCATCCCTGGGACACTGACTCACAACACAGTTTATATGAAAAGAGGGGATGCTCACCATCCCCTGAAGTTCAAGACCAGGCTGAGAAACAGTGGGACTCCGTCTCTACAAAAAAAAAAGAATTCTAAAAATTAGTCAGGCTTGGTAGCACACACCTGTAGTCCCAGCTACTCGGGAGGCTGAAGCCACAGGATCACTTGAGGCCAGGATATCGGGGCTACAGTGAGCCATGATTGCACCACTGCACTCCAGCCTGGGTGACAGAGTGAGACTTTGTCACAAAACATAACAAAACAAATAACTAAATAACAAAACACATAACAACTCCTGGGAAAGCTGACTTTTAGCTTAATTCCTGCCCTTCAATATTCTCTATATTGTAAGGTGCTAACAATTTACAAACTAGATTCCCAAGTTTCCTAACTAGGTGGTTTCCAGTTAGATTTTCCCAAAGGCAGGTCTTGGAGAAAGACCAGCGGCAAAAGGAAGAGAGAAGCTATTTTTTCCCCCCATTTTCTGTTTCTGGATCCGGCAGTAGCCACAGGCAGCCATGGGATACAGAAGTCTTGGCAGTGAGTCCAGTAACATCAAGCGGACTATGGGCTCCCAAGTTCTTGCAGCTTCTGTAAATGTACAAATTCTCAGCCTCTTGAAAGGTAACAGCAGCAGTGGTTTCAATAGCAACAGCAGCAGCATTCACAAAAGGATGCTGGCAACCTTAGCAACACAGCTCTTTTGAATTCTGGGTACCATCACTGACTCTTTTTGCCCCTCCTTGGATTTTATTTTCTGTTTGAATGCCTAGAGAAATTCTGCCTTTCTAATTGAACACCAGTTAATAACTGAGAGTGATTTACTAGTAAACTTTTGGTGGGAATGTTAACACATGAGTACAATCAGTAAATGGAGTCCAATTGAACAGACTTGTGTTTGAACCAGGCTCCCCCACCTATTAGCAGTGTCATCTTAGGCAAATAACTCAACCAAGCCTCAGTTTTCCTTATCTGTAAAATAGGGATGATAGAATCGCTCATAGGAATGTTACATAAATTATGACATAATGTTTTATATATAATGATATAATGTATGTAAAAAGTACCTGGCACAAAGGCATTCAATAAATTTTGGTTTCCTACATCTCTTTCACCCAGCACTTGCTTGGTTATGGCTTGGGTGCATGAACACAGGCACATTCCAGAGATGTTTATCTCCATCAAGCTTCTATCAGGAACTAGGGTACAATAGAAATGGATCACATGAAGAAGTCAGATATGGAGGAAAAATTAAGTAGTTGCTGACAGGGAGTGTTAAATGGGATTTCCAGAAAGGACACTTCTCAGAAGAGAAATATGATGGAAAAAAATTTTTAAACCCTCACTTAGTGACAACCTAGTTCAAATCACAAACATAGGTCTATACTCAGAAAAATTATGTTCCTACATAAGCATGGGAATTAGACATTCTTTGGAAGCAAGAAACCCTGGCCGCTGGTCTTATTGTGGATACCTTTGTAATTCACTTGGAAGATGGAACAGATTATTGTTGTTGTTGTTATTGTTATTATTATTATTATTATTATTTGAGACAGGGTCTTACTTTGTCACCCAGGCTGGAATGCAGTGGCACAATCTAGGCTCACTGTAACCTCCACCCTCCCAGACTCAAGTGATCCTCCCATCTCAGCCTTCCAAGTAGCTGGGACTACAGGCATGCCACCACACCCAGCTAATTTTTTGTTTTTTGTTTTTTTGTAGAGACAGCTTTTCACCATTTGCCCAGGCTTGTCTTGAACTCCTGAGCTCAAGCAATCTGCCTGTCTTGCCCTCTCATAGTGCTGGGATTACAGGCATTGAGCCACCGCACCCTGGCCAGAAGATACAAAATCATTTTGTATCTGTCTGTGGAGATATTTCACACTTACTATAATTTAGTATAAGTCATGGTGAATGTAAAGAGACAAATATGGCTTTTCACAAGGTGCCCCTTTGACCCTTCAGAGCACTACATCTCTAAAATGAAGTATTTGGAGTCCAAAAGATATAAATAAGATAAGAGGTCATGACGGTGTCTTCATGAGAAAAGATTAGGAATTAAAGATGCCTATGCTGAAATAGAATTATAAGATATAGTACTGGATGATGCTTTAAAGACTCTCACCTCCCACACATATTTTAGATGAGAAAACATAAGCTCAGAGGAGGAAACTGTTCTTAAATTACACAAAAATTTGGAGGCAGAAATGTCACTAGGTTTCTTATATCCGGGAAAGAGACCCAAAAAAGGTGTTATCCTTCTGGAACAGTCTTGGCCAGAGGCTTTCTCCTCTAAGAGTGGGACTGGACGATGGAGCCAGGTCAGTGGTGGGTCTGTGCCATTGGCTGGTGGAGAGCTCCCACATAAAAATATGCCACCCTTTGAGTGCAGCCACTGATGTTACAATCTAGTATTGAGTAAATGGACACTTGATTTTACATATCTCCTTCAACATATTTCATCATAATATTAACAACTGTCATAACTACAAATTATCAAAAATTCCCTACTTTTGAAAAATATACATAAAATGAAGAATGATGGCTCTTCTCTGTCCTAGCAAGGGACAAAGATTGGCCTAGAAAGCAGGTCTCTTGATATCTAGTCCGATGTCTTTCCAGTTTCCCCAAAACAATAGTAGTATTCAAAGGTATTAAAATATAGTGCCTTACATGGGTCCAAAAGGCAGATTTTGTTCTTGCTTGAAAAGGGAGCAGTAATAAGTAGTCTAAATTTCTAGCAGGCACAGTAGAAGAACCTAAGGTAAATGTTTTAATTTTATGCTAATGGTTACTAAGGATTATCATAGAATTACCATTTTTGGAGAGCTTGAAAAATAGATGTGACAATTTGAGGGATGAAAAGATAACCAAAAAATAAATTTAGCTCCTGCTGTTGCCACTGAATGTGATGACAAGTGATACAGAGAGGTCATTCTCACAAGACCTAGGCTAGGCCAAGGAGAGTGAAGAGGAGACATCGCACCAGCATTTAACTTAAGAAATCAGGTGTGTGAGGCCGGGCGCGGTGGCTCAAGCCTGTAATCCCAGCACTTTGGGAGGCCGAGGCGGGCGGATCACGAGGTCAGGAGATCGAGACCATCCTGGTTAACAAGGTGAAACCCTGTCTCTACTAAAAAATACAAAAAAACTAGCCAGGCGAGGTGGCGGGCGCCTGCAGTCCCAGCTACTTGGGAGGCTGAGGCAGGAGAATGGCGTGAACTCGGGAGACGGAGCTTGCAGTGAGCTGAGATCTGGCCACTGCACTCCAGCCTGGGTGACAGAGCGAGACTCCGTCTCAAAAAAAAAAAAAAGAAATCAGGTATGTGGGTGGCTGTTGTGGTTGCTTTTAACGACTAGTTAAAAAAAAAACAGCTTTATTTGAAATACACTAATAATTCACAGACACACAATTCACTCACTTAAAAGTGAACAGATCGATGGTGTTTACTATATTCACAGAGTTGTGTAACTTCCACCAGAATACTGGAATATTTTCATGACCTCAGATTAAACCCCATACCCATTAGCAGTTCCTCCCTTTCTCTCCCTTCATCCCACCCCAGACCCTGGCAACCACTAATCTACTTTCTGTCTCTTTGGATTTGCCTATTCTGGACCCTGCATATAAACAGACTCACACAAAAAAATCACTGATATGCAGTCTTTTGTATCTTGCTTCTTTCACTTAACATAATGTATTACAGGCTCCTTCATGTTGCAGTATGTACCAGTACTTCATTTCTTTATACTGTCAAATAATATTCCATTGTATAGAGTGTATACTGAGGAGTGAATAACTGGGTCATACAGAACTCTACATTTAATCTTTTGAGGAACTTCCAGATTATTTTCCAAAGTGGCTGCACCATTTCACATCCCTACCAGCAAGATCTGAAGGTTGCAACTCTCCACATCTTTTTCAATACTTGTTATTATGTCTCTTTTATATTTTAACCATCCTATCATGTATGAAGTGATATCTCACTGTGGTTTTGATTTGCATTTCCTGATAGATAATGATATTGACTCTTTTCATGTATTATTGGCTATTTGCATATTTTCTTTGAGAAATTGCCTTTTATTGAAAGATAGTTTTGCTGGACATAAATTATTTGATTAACAACTTTTTGTCTTTCAGTACCTTCAAAATGTTACCTTCCTACCTTCTGGCATCCATTACTTCTGATGAGAATTCAGCTATAAGTATCATTGGCATTTCACTATACATGATCGGTCCTTTTTCTCTTACGCTTTCAATATTTTTGCTTTGGCTTTGGCTTTGAACATTTTTACAGTAATGTGCTGTGTGTGGATTTCTTTGCATCTATCTCACTTAGAATTCATTGAGTTTCTTAGATATGTAGAGTAATAATTTGTATGAAATTTGGGGACTCTTCGACCATGAATTCTTTGAATACTTTCTGCTCTATTTTCTGTCTCCTCTCCTTATAGTACACTAATTACACTTATGTCTGCACTGTTAGTGGTGTCCCACATTTCCCTGAGGCTCTGACACTTTTTTCCCGTTATTTTTCTCTCTGTTCTTGAGATAGTATAATCTCTCTCAGTCTCTCTTCAAGTTTACAGATTTTTTTCTTCCACCAAAACCAATACTTGAAGGTACCAAATAGAGAAAAAAAACAGATAAATACTGAGGGAAGTCAATGCTGCGCAGAAAAGAACAAACATCAGCTCCCATTTTGTGTGTGTAGGTTTTCACCACGTGGGGTAACTAACACTCTGATAGAAAATTCTAGTTTTACTGGCTTAAGAATCAGAGAAAAGGATTTGTGTTTGGAGAACTAGATCCATTGCAAAGTGAAGAAGGAACTCCCAGAAAGGATAGAGCCAAAGAATGGGTCTCATACTCTAGGTACAAAATTTTCCCAAATCTCTGCATGATCCTTAAACATGACTATTGGGGAAAGACTCAAAGCAAATTAGTTAAAGTTAAAAGAATTGAAGTAAAATTTCAGCTACACTCATCACAGTGGAGATACAGTGCTACAGTTTGATTCTATAAAAGTTAAATATATGCTTAAAATCAGTAGTATTCAGAGGAACATTCAGATTCTGGAACTTCTACAACACATTATTTACAATATTGAGGATGCAATCCAAAATTATACAACATTCAGGCCAGGCGCAGTGTCTCACGCCTGTAATCCCAGCACTTTAGAAGGCTGAGGCAGGCAGATCACCTGAGGCCAGGACTTCAAGACCAACCTGCCTAACATAGTGAAACCCCATCTCTACAAAAATACAAAAATTAGCTGGGCATGATGGTGGGTTCCTGTAATCCCAGCTACTCAGGAGGCTGAGGCGGGAGAATCGTTTGAACCCGGGAGGTGGAGGTTGCAGTGAGCTGAGATCGCACCATTGCACTTTAGCCTGGGTGACACAGCAAGACTCCATCTTAAAAAAAAAAAAAATTATACAACATTCAAAGAAGCAGGAAAACATGACCAATTCATAAGAGAAAGATTAACAGAAAACAAGCTAGGATGACCCAGATGTTGGCCAACAATTATTTTAAAGTGTATATTAAAATGATGCTCAGTGGTAAAAGGGAAAATATGCTCACAGCTAATAAAAGGTGGGAAATTTCAGCAGAAGAAAAGAGATTATTTTTTAAAGCCCAAATAGAAATCCTAGAACTAAAAAAAAAAAACAGCTGAAATATAAAATTAACTGGGTAAGCTTAAGAACAAAATGGAATGATGCAGGAAAGAAACAATGGACTTAAAAGTCAATAGAAATTATCTGATTTGAAAACTGCAGAGAAATAAATTTTAATTAAAAAATCCTATGGATCTGTGAGACAATTCAAAATTGAAGACCTGAAAGAAGAAGAGAGAGAGAACTGAGAGGAAAAAATATGGCCCAAATTCCCTAAATGTGGCATAAAACATAGAGTTACAAATTTATGAAGCTTAGAAAGAATAAGTAGAAAAAACACTCCTACTTACATCATAATCAAGCTATGGAAGAAAAATATTTGAAGGCAAAGAAAAAGGACACATTGAATACAGGGAAACAATTAAAATGATGGCTGCTTTCTCATAAGAAGCAATAGAAGGGGAGTCAGAAGACAGTGAAACAGTATCTTTAAAGTACAAGAGAAAAGCTTGTCCACTTGGAATTCTGTATTCCGCAAAAATATCTCTCATTATTGAAGGTGAAATAAGAGTTTCAGAGAAAGAAAAATAAGAGAATTTATAACCACCGCATCTGTGGTGAAACAAAACAAACAAACAACAAAACTGAAGTAAATTCTTCTAGTCTAAAAGGAAATAAACCTTCCTATGTGCCAGGGCCTACCTTAGGCACAGAAATACAAGTTTGAGTATAATGAGGTTCACTAGGGAGTTTATAGCTTATAGATGAAATGGAAACCAAACATTGTACTTCATGGCAGTACCAATGGGAGCAGGAATGCCTGGCCTCAATAATAATAGGAGCCAGAAACCACACATGTATTTACTAAAATGTCTTTCAAGAGGGCACACACATACAAGTCTCTGCATTTTGCCACTTACACAACTTCATCTTTGAGTGCTTACATAGAGTCAGATTACCTAACAATAGCTGTAAGCTAAGAGAAAATTGGAGGAGGAGAGAATTAATAGATACATGAGACAGGATATGAGGGCTAAGCTTTAGATTTTTCTATCCTGACTCGACCCAGGGTATTTGGTTTCTATTGTTTTTCACTAAATGAAGATAGGTCTTTCAACAATCCCATCTTCTGTGGAATTAGTGGAAAATAAACCAAGAACTAGAGACTCAAATGTACCTATTTACAGTAGGTACATTGTTGAAGTCACACTGTAACTGCCCAATGGGTTCATTTTGCCTGCTGCCCAGATAAACTCAATGTATTAAGACAGAGGAATTGTAATAGACAAATAGTTTAATTCATGCACAGCCAGCTAAACAGGAGACAGAAAATTCAGAGATTGGAGTTTTTTAAGGGCAATTTGGCAGGCAGGGGGCCAGAGAATGAGGAGTGCTGATTAGTTGGGTTGGAGATGAAATCATAGGGGGTCAAAGTGGGTTCTTCTTGCTGTCTTCGGTTTCTGGACAAGATTGCAGAACTGATTTAGCCAGATTACTGGCCTGGATGGTGCTAGCTGGTGCATCAGAATTTTAAGGTCTGAAAAATATTTCCAGCACCAATCTTAGGTTTTACAATAGTGGTGTTATTCCTAGGAGCAATTGGGGAGGTTTGGAATCATGTGGCCCCTGGCTGCATGACTCCTAAACCATAATTTCTAATCTTGTTGCCAATTTGTTAGACTAACAAAGGCAATCTGGTCCCCTGGCAAGAAGGACATTCATTTCCGGAAAAGGCTGTTATCATCTTTGTTTCAAAGTTAAACCACAAACTGAAGTCCTCCCAAAAGTTAGTCTGGCCTTTGCCCAGGAATGAACAAGGGCAGTTTGGAGGTTGGAAATCAGATGGAGTCAGTTAGGTCAGATCTCTTTCACATCATAATTTTCTCACTGTTACAATTTTTGCAAAGGCAGTTTCAATACCAGAGTTAGATCAACAAATATTTTGAAAATGGGAAAAAGGGCCTTTTCAAATTAATTTTTTAAAGAGATAATCCCAGAAGGTCTTGTATGGGGTGGAAAAGCAATAGGAAAATGATATATGATGATTCTGTGAAACAAGTGGGTCAGAAATAAGTGTTTACAGGTCAGGGCCTGGCGGCAACAGAATGAGCTCTTGGAAGTGTCTGGCTTTGTGTGTTGGGTCCATATGCTGGTGCACCCATGTGGCTGCATACCTGATCTGGGTGGGTGCTAAGGCTAGGGAGCCTGAGGCATTGTCATCCCTGACCATTGCCTAGGCATTTCTCGTGGCCTGCTAGAGACCAGTCCCATGCCCTTGTACCCTCCCTCCCCTGCACTCTCTAAGAAGTTCATCTGCTCCTTCCAGGACTGCATGTAGCACCAATTACAATAAGGTCCAGATGCTTGAAGAGCACCTATGCAAGCACACGAGGAAGAGACCATTCATTTGTGACTATGAAGGGTGTGGCAAGACTTTCCTCAGGGTGTACCGCCTGAGTCACAACACCCTGATTCATATAGGAGAAAAGCTGTTTATGCACTAGTGGCTGTGATAGAAAATTCAACACAAAATCAAACTTGAAGAAATATTTTGAACATAAAGATGAGATTCAGCAAACAACATGCATGCAATTTTGAAGGCTGTAAAAAGATCTTTAAGGATCAGTAGCTGAAAATCCATCAGTGCCAGCATACCAACGAACCCAGAAAGGATGTGGGAAATACTGCCTGACCCAGCAGGCTAAAACAACACAGGGAGGTCCAGGAGGGCTAGATGTCAAAACAGATGTTCCTTTGTGGCAAAAACATGGATTGAACTTCCAAAATATGTGAGGCACAAAACCCATACAGAGGAAATAACATGGGAATATGGCAGAAAACTTTTAAACACAAAGATTATCTTAAGCAATATATGAAAACTCTTGCTCCAGAGAGAAATATTTGCCAATGTCCAAGAGAAGGCTGTGGTAGAACCCACATGACTGTATTTGATCTACAGAGCCATATCTTCTCTTTTCATGAGGAAAGGCCCCTATTTTTGTGTGACCATCCTGGCTGTGGCAAAAGGTCTGCAATGAAAGTCTCACATAGACATACCATTGCAACAAGAAGAGAATTAAACTCAAAAGTAAAACCAACTCATTAAAAACGGAGTTTGGTGGGGTGTAGTGGCTCATGCCACTTTGGGAGGCCGAGGCAGGTGGATCACTTGAGGTTAGGAGTTTGAGACCAGCCTGACCAACACGGCAAAGCCCCGTCTCTACTAAAAATACAAAAATTAGCTGGGCGTGGTGGCGTGTGCCTGTAATCCCAGCTACTCGGGAGGCTGAGGCAGGAGAATTGCTTGAATCCGGGAGGCAGAGGTTGCACTGATTCCAGTCATGCCACTGCACTCCAGCCTGGGTGATGAAGCGAGACTCCATCTCAAAAAATAAAAATAAAAGTAAAAACAGAGTTTGGCCTCTGGTCTCAGTGGATATACCCCTTCTAAAAGGAAACAAAAACAAGGTTTACCTTTGTCTAAAAATGGAAAGACAGTGAACTGTACTAGAGACATGGTGCAATAACTTACCCTCAACTAAATATCACATTACTTTGTTTAAAGGACTACAAACCAGTGAACTTTCTTTCTTTCAGAAGCATATTTTTAAATTAAAATCACCGATGCAGAACAACAATGTGTTTTCCATGTGCACTTGGTTAACACCTACATCTTTACTATGTCTCCTATGAGCAGGTACTGGGCACAGAGGATGCAAAAAAATAGAAACAAAAATGAGGCACCATCAGGGATTTCCTCCAGAAGGCAGTGTCACTTTAGGAAGACACCAGTGACCCAGGGATCATGTCACCATCTTCAATTCAGTCTAGATTCCTGGCCTTCAGAGAGACATGACTGCTGACGGCAGTAGCCTAAAAAAGGAAACCCCTGGCCCTTGGGCTGGATGCCTCTGTGCACCCCTCTGGGCCCACTCTCCACCTCCCACAACCCTGCTTTATGACCAGAGAGGCTGACTTTCTAGGCTGCTCCACTGGGCAAACTTGCTGTCAGTCAAGGTGGTAGGATTTAGTGAGCTTTCACCAAGCGATGCTTCACGGCCAACAACCTCAAATTATTACAATTAATATCTCTTCCTGTTTCATGTTACATAAGGGCTTGGGGTAGGTGGTACATCTGTGGCTCTATGGCTCAGCTGCAGTGTGGTGACACCGCAGGTCTGTTCCATACGTCTGTCTTCTCATCCAGGGACCCCTGGTAAAGGATCAATCACTCCTGGGGCATACACTGAGGTTAGAGCTTTCCTTTCCTGAGCTTCCTCCTTACCAGGATTTTGTGGTTGGCAGATTCCCTGTACTGAATCCTTAGCTGCTGCCTAACAATCCCTTCCTAGAGCTGTGTTCTCTAGGCCCAGTCTCTGCTCGTCCTTGACTCTTGGCTACAGAAAGTAGCACCATCCTTGAAAGAAATGCAGCCCTGCCAGTACTGTGATCCTTGTCTGGTGAGCCTGGTGTTGGACTTCTCTGACCTGTAAGATTATACGTTTGTATTGGTTTGAGCCACTAGGTTTGTGGCTATTTATTACGGAAGCAATAGAAAAGTAATAAACTCTCTCTCTTCTGTTTTCAGGAAGTAGATGAAATCTTGAGCCTTGAGGGGCACACTCCTGGGATGATGAAAAGAATGCAAACACTGAGTATGCCAAGTAGCTTAGCATCATCCGCTTAGCTCTTCCTGAGTTGTAAACCACTCTTCCTGAGATTGTAAACATTGCTCAAGGCATTTACCTTAGAAATAAGGAAATTTGCAGACTCTATAAAATATCCCCTACAGTGGGTAAAACTCATTGCTCAATCAGTCAAACAATAAGGCCTTGTGTAAAAGGAAAAATAATGTGAGTTGGGGCAGCCCAAGTGGGAAATGCCTCTGCATAGGGGAGTGGCATGGGAAAACAACTCTAGTGGAAAGGAGTAGGGTGGGTTCCATGGTGGGGATGAAGTTGCCCAAAGTAACTACCCTAACAATAGATGGTCTGGAAGAAAAGGACCATAGGCTGGTGCAGAAGGTGTACCCAAAGTCAGACTACAAATCCTCGACTGTATCATCTCCCTCCTCATTTCTCACCATGCTCAGTCCAGCAATACTCCAAGGAAGAACACATCTTTGGTGTAGCTCCCACGTATCTTCTCTCCTGGCTTGTAATATGCACCTGTCATAAATTCCTGGGAGTTGAAGACTGAAGGCTGTTTCTCTTAGAATATGCTGTTTCCCTTAGAATTTTCTCAGATATGAACCAATTCTGGACATGCCTATAGATTGGTGGTTCTCAAATCTCTCCTGCAGAATCCTAGAATCTCGAGGCCTCCCACAACTGGGATAGTTTAAGCAATAGTGATCTTCCCTCTACTTCTCCTTCCACTGTAGGAGCTCTGCATCTATATGTTGACATGTATGAATTCTGTGTTAAGATTTTATTTGATGAAAGTTTGTTCTTTTAAGAAAAATCTGAAAACTATTGAGCTAAACCAAGTTTAGTAGTACATGGAGAGAATATTTTCTGTCCCAGACTTGCCTGAGAGCTCACTGTAGAAAAGACTGGGCATTTGATGCCAAGTATAGTAGTCCCCCTTATCCATGGGGGATACATTCCAAGACGCCCAGTGGATGCCTGAAGCCATGGATAGTACCAAACCCTCTATATTATATCGTTTTCCCCCATATATACATACTTTTGATAAAGTTTAGTTTATAAATTGGCACAGTAAGAGATTAATAATTAATAAAATAGAACAGTTATAACAAAATACTGTAATAAAATCTATGTGAATGTGGTCTCTTTCTCATTCTCAAAATACTGTAATATTTTCAGACCACTGTTAAATGCAGAAAGTGAAACTGCAAATAAGCAGGGAGTACTGTACCTGCTATTTCTCAATTGGTGCAGCTTATGGATTACTTTTCTAGGCACCAGGGATGGAAACAGAGAGGGAACTTTACCTCTGTGATTTCCACAAAACAAACAAAAACCAGGCTTATTGGTGTATAGCAGACTAGACTGTTCTAAATCCTGGCACCATTCATTTAACAGGCAGCATTTTCCTTTCTAGCTGCATCTCTTTTCAAATAAAGAATGAAAAGAGGTTGAGAGTAAAATCAAACATTGGCTTGATGATCTCCCAGGAAGGGCAGTTGTCTGCTGCCCAGCACTTCTCTTCACACATAAATCCACAATACAGCAGGTTAGTATCTGTCCAATGATCACTGAATAAGGGGCATGAGGAGCACAGGCAGACTACATTTTCCAGAGATTTTCATTTTTATATACTGGATGCTAATGAGCAAACTTCTAATGGAGGATTCACTGATTATTTTTAAAAAGGGTTAAATACGTGTGCTAAAAAAAAGTGTGAAGTAAAATTTTTCAGAATTGGCTACGGAGCATGTAACTCACTCTTCATACCATGTGGGGATGGTAGGCATTCTAGAATATCTTCCCTCTATCTCTCAGCTCCTCTCCCCATCCCTCTTCTTCTCAATCCAATCATCTCCCCCTCACAGAACTCTCACTATGTGTCACTTCCTGGCATCCCTGTTCCCTTCCTCAAGACGTACCATCCTTACCTCTCCACAATACAATGTAGATTCCAGTCCTAAGTCGTCCAGAATCTTGCAACCTGTCACCTGAGACTTCATATGCCTGTCGCTAGGGGATCTACTTTGGCTTCTGCTCAGTGTCCTCCACGAGGAAGCTCTGGTACCTTTGAAAGGGACAGAAAGGAAATGGTGGTGCTTCAATTTCAGCTCAGTCTCTTTCCACTAAAGTTTCTTCACAATAAGGCAAACACAACTTATTAATGAAAGAATGTCTCTCTTCTTCCTACTAGCTGTTCTGGTCTATGTGAGGAACATAGATCTTTATCATCTCGATTGTGACCCGACTTCTTGTGAAATAATCACCTTGGTCTAATGATCCTAAAATACTTGACTTCTTTCCCGACCTGGATTTTTCAAATTAATGGTGTTTTATCATAATCTTTTTATTGTAAGGACTAGCTTAATTGCCTTGTGACCAGAGAACATGGTTTGTTTGAAACAGCTTTTAAAAAAATGTCCACTTAAAAGTAGTTTTTTAAAACTGAGGTAAAATTCACATGATATAAAATTAACCAATTTAAAATGTACAATTCAGTAGCATTTAGTACATTCACAATATTGTGTAAACATTACCTGTGTCTAGTTCCAAACAGTTTCATCACTCCAGAAGGAAATCTTGTATGCATAAAGCATCCATTCGCCATTTTCCCTTACCTCTAGCCCCTGGCAACCATCAATTTGCTTTCTATTTCTGTAGATTGTCCTTTCTGGATATTTCATATAAATGGAATCATACATTATGTGATATTTTGTGTCTGGCTTCTTTCACTTAGCATAATGTTTTTATTCATGTTGTAGCAAGTATAACTACCTTATTTCTTTTTATGTCTGAACAATATTCTATTATGTGGATATACCACATTTTGTTTATTTATTCGTCAGTTGGTGAACATTTTAATTGATTCCACCATTCGGCTATTGTGAATGGCATTACTGTAAACATTTAGGTACAAGTTTTCATTCAAATACCTGATTTCAATTCTTCGAGTATACACTTTGGGATGGAATTGCTGGGCCATATGGTAATCTCATATGTAACTTTTTAAGGAACCACCAAACTGTTTTATGTAGTGGCTGCACCATTTTACATTCCCACCAGAATATATGAGGGTTGCATATTCTTCACATACTCAACAATAGTTATTTTTCCTTTTTTTTTTAAAAAAAGAAAAAAAGTACACGCATCCTAGTGGGTGAAAAGTAGTATTTCACTGTGGTTTTGATTGGCATTTCTCCAATGACTGATGAAACTGAACATGTTTTCATGTGCTTGTTAGCCATTTGTATATCTTCTTTGGAGAAATACCCATTGAAAACTTTTGCCCATTTTAAAATTGGGTTACCTTTTTGGTTTTGAGTTATAAGAGCTCTTTATATATTCTGCATATTAGATCCTAATTAGATATATGATTTGCAAATATTTCCTTCTATCCTGTAGGTTGTATTTTCACTATCTTGATAGTGTCATTGAACCACAAATATTTTAATTGTATTGAAGCCTAGATGTGGTGGCTCATGCTTGTAATCCCAACACTGTAGGAGGACAAGGCAGGAGGATCACTTGAGACAATTAGCTTAGGAAACATTGCAAAACCCTGTCTCTATAAAAAAATACAAAAATTAGCTGTGTGTAGTGGCATGCACCTGTCATCCCAGCTACTTGGGAGGCTGAGGTGGGAGGATTGCTTGGGCCCAGGAGGTCAAGGCTGCAGTAAGCCATGCACTCCAGCCTACGCAACAGAGCAAGACTCTGTCTCAAATAAATAAATAAATAAATAAATAAATAAATAAATAATTGTAATGAAATTCAATTTACCTATTTTGTTTTTACTTCTGCTTTTGTTGTCATATCTAAAAAAATCTATTACCAAATCTAAAGTCATGAAGATTTACTCCTATATTTTCTTCTAAGAGTTCTATAGCTTTAACTCTTACATTTAGATTTTTAATCCATTTTGGTGTATTTTGTATATAGTGTGAAACAGAGGTCCAACTTCATTCTTTTGAATGTTGATATTCAGCTGTCCCAACACTATCTGTCAAAAAGACTATTGCTCAAGACAATTCCTTTCCTCATTGATTTTTACTCCCTTGTCAAGAACCAGTTGATCATAGATGTGAAGGTTTATTTCTAGACTCTCAAGTTTATTTCACTTATTTATATGCACATCCTCTGTCAGTATCATACTTTATTACTGTTACTTTATGGTAAGGTTTGAAATTGGAAAACGTGAGTACTCCAACTTTATTCTTTTTCAAGATTGTTTTGGCTTTTCTGGGTCTAAAATTCTGTATCAATTTTAGAATCAGCTTCTCAATTTCTACAAATAATCCAGCTGAAATTCGGCCTAGAGAATGTGTAGAATATTTAGATCAATGTGAAGCATGTTACTATTTAATAATATTAAGCTTTCTTAGTGATAAACATAGGATGTCTTTCCATTCATTTAAATCTTTTTAAATTTATTTCAACAACATTTTGTAGTTTTCAGTATTCAATTCTCTCACCTCCTTAGTTAAATTTATTCCTAAGTATTTCATTTTTGACACAATTGTAAATAAAATTGATTTCTTAATTTTCTGTTTTGAGACATTTATATTGTATAAAAGTACAATTGATTCTTAAGTGCTGCTCCTGTATCTGCAGCTTTGCTAAATTCATTTATTATCTCTAACAGTTTTTTGTGGGTTCTTTGGGATTTTCTATATATAGAATGATGTCATCTGCAATAAAGATAATTTTATTTCTTTCTCTTCCAATTTGCCTGCCTTTTATTTCTTTCTTTCTTTCTTTCTTTCTTTCTTTTTTTTTTTTTTTTTTTTTTTTTTTTTTTTTTTTTTTTGCCTAATTGTTCTGGCTAAAATTTGTGGCATGATGTTGAACAAAAGTTTGAAAATGGGCATTCTTCAGCAGACACCTCATATAGGAGAGCTCTGGATGGCATCTGGCAGGTGCCCCTCTGGGATGAAGCTTCCAAAGGAAAGAACAGGCAGCAATCTTTGCTGTTCTGCAGCCTCCGCTGGTGATAACCAGGCAAACAGGGTCTGAAGTGGACCTAAAGCAAACTCCAGCAGATCTGCAGCAGAGGGGCCTGTTAGAAGGAAAACTAACTAACAGAAAGGAAGAGCACATCCACTTAGAGACCCCATCTGAAGGTCACCAACATCAAAGACCAAAGGTAGATAAATCCACAAAGATGGGGAGAAACCAGTGCAAAAAGGATGCAAATTCCGAAAACAAGAATGCCTCTTCTCCTCCAAAGGATCATAATTCCTCACCAGCAAGGGAACAAAACTGGACAGAGAATGAGTTTGATGAATTGTCAGAAGTAGGCTTCAGAAACTGTGTAATAACAAGCTCCTCTGAGCTAAAGGAACATGTTCAAATCCAATGCAAGGGAGTTAAGAACGTTGAAAAAAAGTTAGATGAATTGCTAATTAGAATAACTGGTTTAGAGAAGACCATAAATGACCTGACGGAGCTGAAAAACACACCACGAGAACTTGGTGAAGCATACACAAGTATCAATAGCCGAATCAACCAAGCAGAGGAAAGGATATTAGAGATTGAAGATCAACTTAATGAAGTAAAGCGTGAAGACAAGAACAGAGAAAAAAGAATGAAAAGGAACGAACAAATCCTCTAAGAAATATGAGACTGTGTGAAAAGACCAAACCTATGTTTGATTGGTGTACCTGAAAGTGATGGGGAGAATGGAACCAAGCTGGAAAACACTCTTCAGGATATTATCCAGGAAACTTCCCCAACCTAGCAAGACAGGCCAACATTCAAATTCAGGAAATACAGAGAACAACTCAAAGATACTCCTCGAGAAGTATCTCTGATACTCCGAGAAGTATCTCTGCACTCTGCGCCACTGCACTCCAGCCTGGGCGACTGAGTGAGACTCCGTCTCAAAAAAAAAAAAACAAAAAAAAAACCCAAAAAACTCCTGGTCTCAAGCACTCCTACTGCCTCAGCCTCCCAAGTAGCTGGGACTACAGGCATGTGCCTCCATGCCTAGCTAATTTAAAATTTTCTTTTGTAGAGACAAAGACTTACTATATTGCCCAGGCTGGTCTCAAACTCCTGGGCTCAAGCAATCTGCCCACCCCAGTCTACCAAAACACTGGGATTACAGGAAGGAACCACCATGCCCGGTATATTAGTCAGGGTTCTCTAGAGAGACAGAACTAATAGAATAGATATATAAAGGAGTTTATTAGGTATTAACTTACACAATCACAAGGTCCTACAATAGGCTGTCTGCAAGCTTGAGGAGCAGGAGAGCCAGTCTGAGTCTCAAAACTGAAGAACTTGGAGTCTGATATTCGAGGGCAGGAAGCATCCAGGACAGGAGAAAGATGTAGGCTGAGAGGTTAGGCTAGTCTCTCTTTTTTCATTTTTCTGCCAGCTTTATATTTGCTGGAAGCTGATTAGATTGTGCCCACCATAATTAAGGGTGGATCTTCCTTCCCCAGTCCAGTGGCTCAAATGTTCATCTCTTTTGGTAACACCCAGACACACCCAGGATTAATACTTTGTATCCTTCAATCCAATCAAGTTGACACTCAGTATTAACCATCACACCTGGCCAGTAACTTCTTTGTATCTTTAGTATATGTCTCTTTAAAACAGCACTACATGGATCTTTTCTTTTCAAGTCTAAGTATATTAGTTTCTTCGACTGGTGCCTTTAGTCCATGTAATGAGATTACTGATATATTTGTGTTAAATCTATCATGTTTTGTTTTTTCTCTTGGTATTACCTTTCCTATGCTTTGTTGTCTCTTCTTTCTTGATTTCTGCTGGATAGACTGCTGTTTTCTTCTCGTTCTATTTTTCTCCTCTAATCATTTGGAAGTTAGTTATATGTCCAATTTCTATTATTCTGAATTTTTTTCTAGATTTAAAAATGAATACAGAGCCCAAAACTCAGCAATATTTTTACCCTCTTCCTGAGCAATACAATATACTTGGGAACTCTCATTCCTATCATCATCTCTCCAGACGTATAGGCTATTTTTTGTAATGTATTTAGTTCTAGTTTGTTTTTCTTAAACTTACAAGATATTATCATCAGTATTTACCATTAATATTGGTTAGCATTACCTCAATATTTATCATAGTTTTTATTCTTCAATTCTGCTTATATCTCAGACCCTATTTAGGTTCACCTTCCTCCATGTGAAGTATATCCTTTAAATTTTCATTTTTTTAAGGTCTATTGGCACAAAACATCAATTTGAACTTTTTTTCTTTGGTAATAAAATAGTGCCACCAAATCAAGTATATGTCTATGGGTCAGCAAAATTTTAGACAGTCACCCATATAGCTTGCATCTACCCTGAAAGGAGAAAGTTAGTAAGGCAGATTTGGGATTTGGGAAGTAATGGGGTTGGGGATGAGGAACTATAAAAGTCATAAAACCTGGGGTGACCATATCTCAGTGTTTTCCTACTATTCTGGTCAAATGATTAACAACATTCTTTTCATTCTCAAACACTTATGATTCAGATAACAAGTTATATGGTTACTAGAATAAAGTCTGTACGATCTAACCCATAGTCATCCTGCCTTCTAGAGCCATGCTTCCATCTTCATTCAACTAGCTACTTGAGTAGCATGGAGTAACTTGTGGCAGTCCAATGTTACCATTGAGAATAACCAGAAAGGCAGATAAGGAGAGAGAGCTGCTGAAGCACTAAGGATGAGGGGCTAAGATTCCATGGAGAGATTAGCTAACAGTTATGGCTACTTTTCATAACAGTTACAAGAGCATTTGCCAAGGCAGGGAATCTGTATTTTACCAAGGAGGAGGTCACTGCCAGGAGATAGAGAAATCACTGTTGATTGGTGCTGTGGGAATGAAGAGACAAAATTGGAAATTAGAAGGGCCAAGCCCCCATCAAGAAGAGAGGGCTGGAGAACTCAACCTACATATAACGAGTTTCCTCTTCAAAACACCAGCCGAATTATGCAGCTGCATGGGGGTAAAGGCAAAAAAAAAAAAAAAAATCAGAAAGCCTCTTAAAAGCAGAGCTGTGGTTTTGGCAGGCTTTTTGCTTTTGTTCTTGTTTCATAAAGAGACTAGAGTTATAGTTCATGACTGCTGGGAGAAAATTGAATAATTTTTTAAAAATTATTTTGTCCAGGCCGGACACGGTGGCTCACGCCTGTAATCCCAGCACTTTGGGAGGGCAAGGCGGGTGGATCACGAGGTCAGGGGATCAAGACCATCCTGGCTAACACAGTGAAACCCCGTCTCTACTAAAACATACAAAAAATTAGCCGGCCATGGTGGCGGGTGTCTGTAGTCCCAGCTACTCGGGATGCTGAGGCAGGAGACTGATATAAACCCAGGAGGCAGAACTTGCAGGGAACTGAGATCGCACCACTGCACTCCAGCCTAGGTGACAGAATGTGACTCTGTCTCAAAAAAAAAAAAAAATTGTTTCATCAAAAAAAGAGCATAAGACAGGGGGACAAAATAGGGGGGAAGAAAGCAAGATAGTAGAAACAAATTAAAATTTGTCAATAATTACAACAGATGTTCCAGTTCAAAGACAAATGATTGTCAAACTGGTAAACAAACAAACAAACAAAAAACTGTATACCTCATATATGTGACATATCTTAAATATAAGGACACAGAAAGTTTGAAAAAAAAAACATGAAAAGAGAAACACTATGTGAAAACTAACCAAAAGAATGTTTGCAGAACTCTGCTAATGGAGAAAGCAGACAAATGGACAAAGCAGACTTTAAGGCATGAAGCATAACTAGAGATAAAAAGAGAAATTTTTGAAACAATGAAGGAGGGTTCAATACATATCATAAAGATACATTATTCATCCTTTGTAATTTCCTCAGTATTTGCAAGAATTCCCAGAGTAGAGTATGCTAATATTCCCTGGGCTGTTACTCGTCACCCCTCCCTCCTATTTATTGCACACAGTTCAATTCCTGATTAACTTTTGTCATGTTGGCATCCCGTCTGCTTGCTTCACTGCTTTATCCAAAGGGCGGACACAGCCATCTTTCTTCATTTCTCACAAACACAACACTATCGCTTGTAGCAGATGATTGCTCAGGTTTGGGGATGATTAAAGGGGATTACTGCACAGAAAATGAAACAACTTTAAACAAGATAACAGAGTTCCTTAGTTGTTTTTCCCAAAGGGGACTCCACCACAGTCACATTTGTCCAAGCCTGGTCAGCCATCTATTGCTGTCTCATTTTCTCTTTCCCCTGGATTTCAGAACCCTAACATTCTATCCCTCAAAATGCCATGAGAAAAACTAAAAAATTCCTAATTCATTTTACAGTAAACTTTTTTCTGCTGTCCCTTTGTTTCAAGCTCACCCTTCTAATATTGTAGACTGAATGGCTGTAGGGGCTTGCTAGGGTAACAGTCCATCACAATATCCTTCTAAGTACAGCAGCAGTCTTCCTTCCAATGAGTGATCTTAGGATGTAGAATCAGTCCAAGTCTTAAAAGAGCATTACCTCACCCCTTTATTTCTGCTACAGATGCCAAACGAAATGGAGAGAGGGTGAGTAGGAGCAAAATTTCTCATGAGGTAAGAACAATTTCTCATGGGATCTACAGTACAGGATTTGCTTTTGTAATAAAGTATTATCTTCTGTGAGATTTTTGAGATGAATAGGAAGAAAAGATGAACAGTGGGGAGCAGGAAGACACATCAGATATGTTGGAATACAGAGTATCTGACAGCTTTTATTTGCAGATGAGCTGCTTATTACTGATATGCCAAAGAGGGTCGCAAATTTCTATTATAAAGGAATTTGGAATAAACTGATCTCTTAATGAAGGTTGTAAATTAAGAAGCCAATGGCCAAAAGTGAAAATATAAATGGCAAAAGAATTTCAAAATGAACAGTGCTGAAGTTAAAGTTTAGTTTAACTCCAAAGAGAGCCAAAACATAAAGTTTAGGGGCAGAAGAATCATAATTGCTGGTTTAAAATATTAAGATGGAGGGAGGATGCAGAAAGTAATGAGCCTTAGAAGTTGACAGAATTGCAACTCTGTTGGCTCTTTACATGAGATTTCAAGCCTGCTAAAATCTCACCCGCCCAGATCTCCCTTCTAAGGCAATTTGGTTCTCTGCCAAACTTTTGTTAATAAAAAGAATCTAGACTCCTCTGAACACAGAGCTGCAGCTCTTCAGGGAAGAAATCAAAACAAGACCACAAGGTAAGACTGAATATTCTGGGAGATTTTTAGTCAGATTTTGCAAAGTAAAACCTTGGGAACCATGGAGAACTGTGTTTTTGTTTTTGTTTTTTTTCCTGAAAAATAAATGATAAGGCCAGTTTGTTATTATTGCTAATAGCAATAAAAGTCGATGAAAATAGCTGTTACTAACATAATTCCATTTGCTTTCCTTTGGGTGATTTCTAAAATTAATAAATTGTTAAAAGAGATTATAATGGTTTTTATAGTAAATTCTGCCCCCTCCATGAAACTTTATTTTATTTTATTTTATTTTATTTTATTTTATGTTTTTTAAGAGAAGGGATCTTGCTCTATAGCGCAGGCTGGAGCACAGTGGTGTAACCCTAGCTCACTACAGCCTCCAACTCCTGGGCTCAAGCAATCATTCTGTCTCAGCTTCCCAAGTAGCTGGAACTATAGGCACACACCACTGTGCCTGGGTAATTTTTTTATTTTATGTAGAGATAGGGTCTTTGCTTTGTTGCCAGGCTGGAAACTTTATAAAGCAAGTTGATAATTCTACTTCAAACTCCTAATGCTTACTTAAGACAAACATGCTTGCAATTGTTTACAAGTGGTTTTCAGTAAAGGGGGGACATCGCCAAGCGTGGTGGCTCAAGCCTGTAATCCCAACACTTTGGGAGGCCGAGGCAGTGGATCGCCGGGGTCAGGAGTTCATGACCAGCCTGGCCAACAGGGTGAAACCCCATCTCTACTAAAAAAAAAAAAAAAAACCACACACACACACACACACAAATTAGCTGGGTGTGGTGGCGGGTGCCTGTAATCCCAGCTACTCGGGAGGCTGAGGCTGGAGAATTGCTTGAACCCAGGAGGTGGAGGTTGCAGTGAGCCAAGATCATGCCATTGCACTCCAGCCTGGGTAACAAGAGCTAAATCTGGTCTCAAAAAAAAAAAAAAAAAGTAAAAGTGGAACAAACATGTAATTGCCCAATGGGCTCTTCCTGCCCACTGCACAGACAAAACCAATTCACTGAAACCATGGCATGGCAGTGAAGAGTTTAATTGACCCAAGGCCAGCCATGCCACAGAGGATTTAAAGTTATTACTCAAATCTCCCCAAAAATTTGGAGGCTAGGGTTTTTCAAGGTTAGTTCGACAGGCAAAGGGCTTAGGGGAATAGGTGCTGCTGATTGGTTGGGAATAAAATCATAGACAAGTGAAAAATAGTCCTCGTGTGTGCGCTGAGTCTATTTCTGTGTGGGGGCCACAGAGGAGTCACTGGTCATCAGAAATGCAAAAACCTGAACAGACATCTCTAAAGGTCAATCTTGGCTTATGCAATAGTGATGTTATTTACAGTAGTCACTGGGGAAGTTGCAAATCTTGTGACCTCCAGAATAATGGTTGGTAATCATTTTTCTATGCCTACATCTTGGCAGAATTCAGGCCCCTCTCTAACTCCTAACTTGGTGGTCTTTCATTAGTTTTACCATGATGGTTACTTTTGGGGAAGGGTTATTATCATTTAAACCATACACTAAATTTCTCCCAAAGTTAGCTTGGCCCAAGCCCAGGAATGACCAATTTGGAGGTTAAAAGCATGATGGGGGTTGGTTATGTCTGATCTCTTTCACTGTCATAATTTTCTCACTGTTACTTCTCACTTTCAGTTTCAAATACAAGAACTGAGAGGTACCATCCCCTCAAAAATAAACTTTTGTGGAAAAATAAGGAATTGATACCCTAAATGGAGAAACTCAAAAGCTCATCAGTTTTGCTACTATTCTTCATTTACAGACTTTCTTTTGAAGATTGTTTTCTTTTCTTTATTCCTTGCTCTCTGCCTCCTCACAATTTTCTCTGCCTTTTCTTTCCACACATGAATATATGCCTCCATACTATTTTAATTAAGAAAATAGCACAAATCCAAAAGTATGTCCTGTGGCTGCATACAAGTCCGAGACTTGAGAGTGAAGCATCTAGGGCAAAGACCCGTACTTCCTCTTCTGCACTGTGCTTCTCCCACCTGAAGCATCCTTCTGTGCCACATTGAGGTCCTATACTGTTTCCAACATTCTTACTTATTGCTTCTCAAGTTTGTTTTTTGAATACTTAATGCTCCTCTTTTGATTTCCACCCAGAAAATGTACCGCTCTGAGTTCAGAAAACTTCAGAATCCTCTATTTCCCAAAGTTTAGGGTGCTTGAACTGAATCACACAGCTCGGTAGTGTCTTAAACAGTTAAGAACTTCTAGCACAAGCATCACACTTCCCTCAGCTCATATTTCACATTTTCTCCATTCTTCTCTGAAAGGATCCTGGACCTTCTACCAATCTTTGGTTACTTCATAATTGATTTCCTAAGCAACCTAGATATTTATCTCTTTCCCACCACTGTCTAGCTTACAGTATCTACAGCCAGAAAGTACCTCTTTCCCTTTCCCATTTATAGAGAGAAAAGAATCCTGAGGCAAACTTTCACTTAGGGGTTGAAATAGCCAGAACTGAAAATAAGGGAAGAGACTGAGAAACAGGAAATGTCACTCTAGGCCAGGGTTTCCCAGGGATTAAGGAAATAAAGCTTACAATTAACTTCGGGGAAATAGGCATGAAATTCAATTGTGAAAAGTTAAGCTCCATCAGGGAATTAAATCATTACAAAGAAATACTGAAGAGGGGTCAGCATTGGGAGAAAGATAGATAGATAGATAGATAGATAGATAGATAGATAGATAGATAGATAGATAGATAGATATCCATATAGATATTCTCCATATATATGTGTGTGTATATATATGTCTACATCAGAAAATACATATGTCAGTAAATCTGATACCATAAGGGTTTTTCTGGAGATGTGAGTCAGACTGTGCCAAAATCAATGTATCTTTCATTCAAGTTGAAATTTTGGCAAACATGGTGGAAATCAAGAGGATTATTGGAATTCACCTTCTTTGCATCTCAGTTTGTAGCAGGAACATTTAGAAACATTAAGACCAAATATGAACTCCTGGAACAGCAGAAAGAAATGGACCTTAATTCTATCAACAACAAAATGATTGGGTTGGGTTCAAGAACTTCAGGAAATCATGGTAGAACCTCTAATCTCTTCGGTTTCCTGTAGGTTCTCTGGTGCTGACATCTGCAAGCAAAAGTAACTTTTAAGGGGACACAACCTTAGTGGGCCTCAAAAAGTTCAGGCAAAGTTCAGTATGCAGGGAGTGGTAAGGGGGAGTGAGGAATTGGGGGTGCTTCCTGCCTATAGCGGACTCCTGGCACATGCTGCTCATGTTATTATTGGTAGATTACACTATACCTATGAAGGTATTTATTTTTGTTTCGTATGTTTTTAAGTGAAGAGTGCAATATAGCATAATAGTAAAAACACAAATTTTTAGAGGCAGTCAGGCCTCCAGTCCATCATCCATCATTCATCAGCTGTGTAATTTTGGATCTTACTTAACTTTCCTGAGCCTGAATTTTTTTCTCCTGTGTAAAATCTGAAACAAACAAGCAACAAAATCCCACTCAAGACAGGTGTTGTGGTGGGTAAAACAAGTTAGAAGCAGTCATCAAAGGTAGTTTAGTAATCCCTGACCATTTACTAAAAGTGAGACTTTTATCTTCCACATTATCCCTCACAGCACCTCTGTGAGGTAAATATTATCTCCATTTATGAAATTGAGACAGTGGGATTTGAAAAGATTGTAGTACTAACCCAAAATCATAAAGTCAGTAAATTTCAGACCAGAGATTAAAGTCCAGGGTCAGGTCCCATTAAGAAAAAAGAACTAAAGAACAATTCCAAACTACTTAATTTAGTGCATCTCTAATCCTCTTCGTGAAGCTATTTTTTTACTCAAAGTTTCCATCATTTTCAAATATGAAAATATTAATGAGGTGACATTAAAATCTTCTATCTATTTCCTTCAGGGCTACATTCACTGTTGTGTGAGGGAAAGAGTTTCTGCCAGCCATCGTTCTCTTCTGTAACTTTTTTTTTTTTTTTTTTTTTTGCCATTCCCATTGCTATTTTCAGAACAAAGAAGAAGTTCACTTACAAACTTGGCTGAGTGCTTTACTTTTAATCAGCACCCAGTTTACATCTAATTCCCCTCCACTTTGAACACTCCATAAATTAAACGATTGTCATAATTTTCCCTAGCCATATTAGTGCATCTGAGACCTTTTGCAATGGTAAGAATGTTTTGCTCACTATTTCCCACGTAGTTCCTAGCAAATATTCAATAGTTCCTTAAAAAGTTTCACAGAACTTCATAGTTTTGTGTGTCTGCTGTGCTCAAATCTCAGCCACTCTAACTTCTTAGCCTGCTGACTTATTAATGGCAATTGTTTAAGAAATGCTATTTAAGTTGTTTATAATTTCTTTTTAGAGGACTATATGCTTTTCTTCACTTGTTCTTTTCTTTGGAGAATTATTAGACCCAAACATGAACTTCCTCAAATCTGAATTTACTAGTTTCAAAGATTTTCCCCCCTAAATTTTATTTTTCCATTATCTCTTATACATATATATTATTTGTCCACGTTCTTTAACAATCCTGTTTAACAATACTTGATCAGTAGTCAGCATAACTACTTCATATTGGTAAATAATAATAATTATTATTATTTATTTTTGAGACAGAGTCTGTCACCCTAGCTGGAGAGCAGTAGCTCAATCACAACTCACTGCAGCCTTCACATCCTGGGCTCAGGCTATCCTCCCACCTCAGCCTCCTAAGTAGCTGAGACCATAGGCCTGTGCTGCCTCACCTGGCTAGTTTTTTTACGTTTTGTAGAAATGAGGTCTCACTATGTTGCCCAGGATGATCTCAAACTCCTGGGCTTAAGTGACTTTCCTGCCTCAGCCTCTCCAAGTGCTGGGATTACTGGTGTGAGCCACTGTGCCTGATCCATAATTTTAAAGTTTCCTTTAGTAATATTTCATCCTAAACTTTTGAACAAGTTTCAGGCACAGAAATAAGTGCCAATATTCATTCTTATGTAATTTAATGACTATCTCCAGCTTCCTGTTTTTTCCCCCATAAGAAAAAAGGTCCATACTACCTGAATGTATGGCGGCATTATTTTTTCTTCACTGACTTATTCAAGAGCCATATGGTGTGTGGAACCTTAATCATAATTGTCAGTATGTAGTGGTCATTTAATATAATAAATTAGATGCTATTAAATCAAAGGAGTATAAGCTGTTTTACAAAAAATGTTTGGAGGATACCATGCCTAGGATGTGACAGGTAATGCTTACATCTGGCTGTCCAATTATTATTACTTTTCATTATGTCAAGTGGAAGAATTTCTGCTCAGTGCTATAAGGCCCATGAAAGCAGATTCAACATTTAGAAGCATTTAAAGTCATTTGCACTGTGATGTGACAGAAAAAAAATTTTTAAGTCTTTATATTTCTCAATTCATAAAAGCATAAAACTTAGAAGTCTATTATTTTGTCAGCATTCAATTTTTTTCTAGGTATTTATGGCAAAAGCTGGTAAAAGGGCATCTGGGTTTAGACCCATTGGTTCTCCCTACTGTCTAGGTGGAACCATGCAGCAACTAGTAACCTCTAGAATGGCAGTTCACTGTACCTATTTTATGAAAAGTCTCTTGGCAAAGGAAAGGCTACCAGTTATATTTATTTCTCTGTACATCAGTGGGTACACTCAAGAAGAAGTCATCTGTCCACAGTGGGAAAATAATTTAGTCTTATCTTTGGGGTTTAACAGAGTCTTTTCACTTTAGTAGATTTCCCACTAAGCCCAGCTACCAGGTAAGTAAGGCTGAGCCAACTAAGAATTCCACAGAGAAATAATGAAGTCAGCAATTTGGGGAATAGCTGGAGCAGCCCATGAAGGAGGCAAAGTGAAAAGCTTGTCATACTATGGTGCTCAAGCTTCCAGACATTTGAGCTGCATTTTCAGATCACCGCACAAGGCAGTTCTGTTAAAACTTTATGGAAATGAAATATCCAGGGTGTAGATTGTGGCTTATTTTATTCAGATAAATGGCCAGAAAGTTTCATATCTATGAGAAGAAGGCCTCTATACTCTTAAGTTTTAAATGGCTTGTAATAATCACATTTAATTTCATCTAATAATGTTGTGTGTTAGCAGGCAGCCATTTGGTTGTACAAGAAAATCTCATGCTTTCTACTCAGGTGATATTCAAAATATTTAATAGCTGGCATGGCATTAGCAAAGACAAATAAGAAAGGAACCAGGCTTGCAGCATACCAGCTAAATACCAGCATTGGGAGGGACTCTCATTTTGGCTTTTGACTATGCCAGATAAGTTGGATGGTGTGGCAGTGAAAGTGTTGTGGAATATATTACATGCTTTACAAAACTTTTAATAACCTGTGCTATAATATCAGTTATTTCTGTCACTATTCAATAAGCATATCTCAAACACAAGAAGAAAAGCCTGCAAAAGTTATGCTATCTGTAACTTTAGTCTTGGCACAAGGAAAAACTTTCACATATTTTTTTGTTTTAGTCAAATTGTCACCATTTAGCACATAGAATCCCCTTTATACTAGCCCACTTGTTCTTTTAAAATATAACCACAGAATTTTAAATAATGCATTCCTGCTGTCAGGCAGCAATTTCTTTTTTATTTTGAAAGTGTTGATGTTGTATTAACTGATTTTTTTTTTTTTTTTTTTACTTGGTAGCTACATTTGTTCCTGGAGGATAGGGAAGTCTGCTTAACAGTTGACTTTATGAGTAGAATGTTAACTGAAGATTGATTTTCTTTCTTTCAAGCTTTTTAATTAAGAAATATATCATACACATAAACTAATATATGGAATGTATATGTAAGTGTAAGTTCTGGAGAAAAATAAGAAAACAAATACCTGTGTATTTATCATGCAGTTTAAAAAATAGAATATTTCTTATACCTTTGAAGGCTCCTCTGTGTCACTACCTAATTGCATCTCCTTTGGTTTGCCCCAGACGTAACAACCAAGAATTTATGTTTATTATTCCTTCCTTTGCTTTAGGATTTTATGAAGTTTGATTTTCAAAGTCTTGGCAAGTCATTTCATTTTGTCACTATTTGTCCCACGATGACTTAAGGCATGACTTACATGTATATGATATTCATAATCATTTTGTAGACAAATTTAAATACACTAAATGTTTTGTAAACAAACATAACTGATGTTTTACTGTTTTGCAAAAATAAAATAGTAATAACAGTACTATTACTGGTAATCTGCACTTGTTTTTTTTTTTTAAAGAGTACCTCAAAGAGTTACTTATAAGTTTTTAAAATCTTGTTCTGATACAACAGATTTTCAGTTTATTTTTTCTATTTTTTGATATATCATGCTTTTCTATCATATTTAATATTATTTTCTTGATTTTTAGCACAGGAATTTACATATCCATGTTATACTAAAATTTTCTTTAAAACATAACATTATTTAAACATTAAAATGTTTAAACAATTCAACTATAATAAAGACATTATTAAAGCAATGTCCAGAATACATTAGTTATTTGCCATTTCTTTTTAGGATTTAGAAAAAGCCAACGCAGATTACACTTACACAAAAAATAAAGAGAATTTATATCACTTGATATACTTTTAGCTGCAACTGGGGAACACAAAACTGAACGAGGCTAAAAACATAAGGACACTTTTTGCTCACTTAATCAGAAGTTTAGTCGGGCAGTCTCAGAGTTGGTGTCAAAAATCAAGGATATCATCAAGGACTCAGGGTCTTCCCACCCTTCTACTTTACCATCCTCAGAGCATCTACAATCTCTCTTCATGGTAAAAGATGGTTGGCCCAGCTCTGAGCATCAGATACTCAGAGAAGCCGAAGGAGTAGAGGCCAAGAAGCACTTACTCCTCACATGCCTCTTATTTCAAGCAGAAAAATGTTCCCAGAAGTCCCAGGCCAACCCCTTCTCTTGGTCCTAAGTTGGGTTTTTTTTGTTTTTTTTTAGACGGAGTCTCGCTCTGTCCCCCAGGCTGGAGCGCAGTGGCCGGATCTCAGCTCACTGCAAGCTGCGCCTCCCGGGTTCACGCCATTCTCCTGCCTCAGCCTCCTGAGTAGCTGGGACTACAGGCGCCCGCCATCGCGCCCGGCTAATTTTTGTATTTTTTTTAGTAGAGATGGGGTTTCACCGTGTTAGCCAGGATGGTCTCCATCTCCTGACCTCGTGATCCGCCCGTCTCGGCCTCCCAAAGTGCTGGGATTACAGGCTTGAGCCACCGCGCCCGGCCCTTCTTTCCCTATTTCTATAAGCATCTAATTCATCTTTTCACAAACTCCTCTTGTTATTCCTTGTTATTTCCTAAAGCTGCCTTCAGATGAAGTCTCCCAGAATCAATTCCAGAGGCATCTAGTGGCATCTCTACGTAGTGGGAATAGAACTTAGGCACACTTTCACTGGCTCTAACTATATAACGGTAAAATCTGGAATAAATCTCTTATTAATGTTTTATGTGTTTGAAAAATGTGCCATACCCAAATTAGCCTGCTTTCCTACAAAGAAACTAATTTAAAAATATATATTGTATTCTGTTTCGAAGATGGGTATCAAAATCCAAAGCTTTGCCATCTGAAAATCTCATGCTTCTCTTTCAAAACAAACAGCAAATCAGCTGATAGGATTTAGAGTACTGCCCAAAGAACTATTGTTGTTAGCTTTTGTAATTAAGTCATGCAAACCACTTTAGGCTTTAGAATCTGGGTACTATTCCCAGAATCAAAAGTGACTTAATAGGCAAGTTCTCATCCTTGGTTAAGCAATTTGTTTGATTGTACTGTTGCCAATTACAAATGCTCTCTTACTTTTTGGCATGTATTTGTGATGAATTATGTATAGAAATAATTTTTCATGCATGCATGCACATACATGCAATAGTATCTTTTCATGAATAAACAGGGTGATACATTTTGATACATAGGCATTACCTACCCTTGCAAATTGTTTTCCTTTGTGGATCTAAGGTACGAACTTTTCAGAAAGCAAACCAAGCCAGATCCAAAGCAGTGAACTCAGGCAGAATAGATTCTTTTATTTTACAGTTTTGTGAATTTATTTGACCTACTGACTCAGGTATATATAATACATGCTGTGGCTTGGCACCTGTCTTTCCCCTATGTATTTCTCAGCAGTCTTTGTATGTGCTGAGATTTGCACCTACCTCTTGTTACCCTTACCACCTTCTACAGAATGCTGTGCCATAACTGATTTCCATGACTCAGATTTAATCACATTTTCTAAAACTTTCTTACACTCCCCTCATACTATGTTATAAGCTATAAGGAAACAAATCAAGACTGCATCCCCTTACCCCCATCCAAAAATGTGAGCAGTTTCATTGGTTCCTGGCGATGGGATATTGCACTGTGTAAGAATGTATTCAGTTATTAAATTCTATACATGAAACATAAGGAATCACCAAAAAGTTCCAATGTAAACTGAAACTCTACTTTTCTTCACATTTTTTCTTTGTTGCTGAATAAAGAAATGGCAGCAGGATAGAGGGAAGAGCAGTCACAACTATTGCTCTGTGAGTTAAGAGACCTGAGTTCTGGTCCTGGCTCCACCACATACCCATTCACTAGCTGTGTGACCTTGGGGAAGGCCCTTTGCCTGCTCTGAGTGGCACTTTCCTCATCTGTAAAATAAGGAGTTTTAAGCCACCTCTGCAGTTTTTAATAATGCTCAGTTGACTACAAGGTGCACCTTGGTTCTGCAAATATCAAATGTTTATTTCACAAGTTCTAGGGCTACTCTCTAAGACTGTAAACTTCCATCCATATGGATGGGTGATTTTTTTCCTCCTCCAAATAGTTTTATTGTCCTCAATAACTGACTTTACAATCTTCTCTTTTCTTTTTTCTTTTGAAACAAGGTCTCACTCTGTCACCCAGGGGCTAGAGTGCAGTGATGTGATCACAGCTAACTAGAGCCTGGACTTGTCTAGCTCAAGCGACCCTCCTACCTCAATCACCTGAGTAACTGGGACCACAGGCACATATCACTATGCACAGCTAATTTTTCTCTTTTATGTTTTGTAGAGATGAGGGCTCATTATGGTGCTCTGGCTGGTCTTTTTTTCTTTAATAATCTGCAATTGCATAACTAATATATCAAGATGTGGATTTTTCTTTTCTCTCTCTCTCTTTTTAGAGACAAGGTCTTGCTCTGTAATCCAGGCTGCAGTGTAGTGACATAATCCTAACTTACTGCAGCCTCAAACTCCTGGGCTTAAGCAATCCTCCCACCTCAGCCTCCCTACCAGCTGGAACTACAGGTGTCCGCCACCACACCTGGCTAATTTTTTTAATTATTATTTTTTTGTAGAGATGGGGTCTTGCTATGTTGCCCAGGCTGGTCTTAAGACTCCTGGCCTCAAGAGATCATCCCACCTCAGCTTCCAAAAGTGCTGGGACTACAAGGCTTGAGCCACCACCCCCAGTCCTTTCTTTCTATCTGCTTGGGATTCATTGAAATTCTTAGATCTGAGGATTAGGATCTTTCAACAATTCTGAAATGTTGTCAGCCATTATTTCTTCAAATATTGTTCCATCTTCAAATATTGTTCCATCTCTGTTCTAGCACCTCCTTCTACCATTCCAAATAGACATAAAACTGTCTCATTTTTCTTCCAAGTCTTTTGCCCTCTTTTCATATTTTCCACCTCCAAGTATCTCTGGATTGTATTCTGTGGAATACTTCAGACATGTTCTCTAGGTCACTGACTCTTTTTATTTGTGTTTAATCTTCTGTTTAATTGAACCATTGAGTTTTAATGTCAATAATACATCTTTTATGTCTAGATATTCTATTTGGATCTTTTACAAATATACATGTTTATTGTTTGTATTTTCAATCTTTTAGAAATATATCTAACAATATTAAAATCCGTTATTTTATATGTTATTTCTGCTTGTTCTAATACACAAAGGCTTTGTGCCTGGTTTCTGCTACCTGTTCGTTTTGTGGGTTCTCACCATGGTGTCTAGTATTCTTGTTTGCTTTGCAAATTTTGACTGCAGACTACTCATTTGTCCTGAAGGCTTTTCTGTGGGAATGCTTGGTGGTTTGCGTAGCAGCTGAGTTCTTCAAGATAAGATTTGTATTTGCCTTGGGGCACTGCCAACCTAAAACTATGTTATACTTAATTCTCTATTTCAGGCTTTCAGAAGCACACAACTAGTATGATTTCAGACTACAAACCCATGTAGGGGCTAACTTGTCCTGAGAAGATAAATTCTTAGAGATATGTGTTTCCTTCCAGCAAGGGCTGGAGTTAAGACAGACAAGGTTTCTGGCTATTCCCTTCTGTGGAGTTTATTTATCTTGATCATCCTTCTATTGTGAATGTGGTCCTTTGAGAGTCCAGGTTTATGCAGCAGTTTCCTGTTAGACTCCCCATCTTAGACATATCCTGAGCTTTATCTCCTGGTCCTGGTTCTTTACATAATTCTTCCTCTTTGTCTCTAGGATATAGTAGACAACTTTAGAAAAAGCCAAGGTTGCTAGCCTCCCATTCATGCCCCCTCAATGTTGTTTGAAAATATATTTTAAAATACTTCTTGCAGCATTTTAGTTGTTTTATCAGGAGGGCTGTTCATGGCAATTAATCCATTATTATGGTGGAAACAGTATATTTCATTAAATAACTTTATAATGAGTAAATATAAATGTAAACTTATGAAGCATATTTATATTAATAAATTAATGATTTTGTCTTATCTATTAGGCTTCCTATGCAATATTTTTTTTTCAGAAAAGGATTCTACTCTTTACAAAGTTTTGAAAACTTCTTCCAATCATTAAGTGTAATGCTTTCTCCTTATGATGCTACTAAATCTTCTCTAGCTTGACTACCACTGATGGTATATGAGCTGGGTCTCACTCTATCATCCTCCTTATAGGGTCAAATAATTAAGGTAGCCTAATGACATATTTTCAAAGTTTTAATTTTGTTTTCTTACCAGTAAAACCTCTTCTATCTAGAAAACTTTCTAGGTAGGCGTTTTCTGCTCTGGATGCAGCGGCTAGGGAGGAAGATCTGGAATGCAACGGATTTGGATTCCTCCAACCGTTTCCTGAAGCACCTCATGAACTCTGAAAATGTTTGCTTGGGGTTTCAGCTATGAGGCCTTGGGTATTTACTTGATTCCTCTGTACCTCAGTTTCCTCATATATAAAAAAGGGATAATAATAATGGTACCCTAACAAGATTGCAGTAATAATTGAATAACTTAAATATGTGAAGCAGTTAGTACAGTTCTTGGCACATAGTAAACACTATATAAGGGCTAATTATAAAAAATACAGGAGAGCTAGGCATGGTGGCTCATGCCTCTAATCCTAGCACTTTGGGTGACCAAGGCAGGAGGATCACTTGAGGCCAGGAGTTCAAGGTTGCAATCAGCTATGCACTTCAGTCTGGATTACAGACCAAGACTCTGTCTCTAAAATAAAAAACAAAAACAACAAAAAAAGGAGAAATTTTATTTAACTCTACATACTCTTGCTAAATATTTCATACTCCTTTGAATTTTTACATTACTTGTCCAATTTTATGTAAAATGCATTTAAAAAGTAAAAGAAAAAAATGATCTCAACTTTAGAGTTAAACTAAAACCAAAGGTCTCTATGCACCATGTTGGATTTTTTTTTTCCATACATTGCTTTCTTCCAGCACTGAGAGCTTTCTGAATCCATTAAACAACAGCCAGGCATGGTGGCTCACACCTGTAATCCCAGTGCTCTGGGAAGCCAAGATGCAAGTATCACTTGAGGCCAGGAGTTTGAGACCAACCTGGGCAACAAAGCGAGACCCTGTCTCCACAAAAATGAAAAATTAACTGGGCGTGGTAGCATATGCCTGTATTCCTAGCTACTTGGAAGACTGAGGCAGGAAGATCCCTTGAACCTAGGAGTTCAGTGAGGCTATGATCATGCCACTGCCCTCCAGCCTAGGTGACACAGCAAAACACTGACTCAAAAAAAAAAAAATCAGCTTTCAGATATTTGGGTACTAAAGAAAAAAACAAAAAAAAAAAAAAAAAAAAAAATGCTGCAGACTCTGTGGACTTTTCTTTTCACTGTAATTTTGTCCTGCTGTAAGGTTAGTAGAAAGGAGAAGAGGAGATCACAGGACTGAGGCAGAATTTGTATATTTTCTGAGGATGGCACCCTTTGTGTTAGTGGAGCTGCCAGGATAGAAGGGGCCCTGGGAGAAGGAAAGAAATGGGCTAAATGAGGAACCTGTACAGGAACACAGGAAACAGGGAGGAAAATGCTAGCTTTAGCATACCCTCCTTGTTTTGAAGACAAGGAAACTGAGACCTGGAGAGCTGCAGGGACTTGAGGGAAGGGAGAAAATCCTGGGTCTAAGCTTGGGAAGGGGACGCCAATCTACCTTTGCTTCTTAAAGAGTACTACAGACTTGATCCACTGGGGCTCCCAAAGTATGTGAGGCATGGGCGGGGGCCCAGGAGGGGAATAAAACAACTTGAACTGAATAATTTGAAATGTTCAGTCACACTAAAACTGCAGAGCCACAGGCCAGCTGGAAAGTCAGATTTTAAAAATGCTTTACAAAGAGCACTGACCCAAGAACAAGAAGATGTGAGTCCTAGTAGACTGAGGCATATAAGACTGTCATTTCTGTAGGTCAAAAATGGTGAAGTAGTGCCAACCTCATAACAGCTCAACCAGGGAGTCTAGCTCCATTTCTCTGCAGATCTTTGGGATTTGGGTAGGATCCCTACATCTGCCTAGTGGATGATGCCTGCCTTACTTAGTTTATAGCGTTTCTGTAAGGACTGATCCAAATTACAGAACATTTACTGAGTGCCTGCTGTGGATAATTTCTGGGGAAATAAAGATGACTAAAGCACAACCCTTGTTCCCAAGGACCTAGCAGTGGAGGAGGCAGGAAAACAAACAGAGTTGGATATATTATGTATATAATATATAAGGAAGGGAGAGAGGAAACAATAAAGTCGGCTTGATTGTGGGTTGTCAGGGAGATCAAAACATTTGAATTGGGTTCCAATGGTTAAACAGAAGTTTCCCAGACAAAGGGAAGAGGTAGCACTAGCAAGAGGAATAGTTTGAGCAAAGCCATGGAGGTGTAAGTGCATGGTGAATTGAGGAACAGTAAACAGTCTAATCGGTCTAAATGTAGAGAGTATGGAGGAAGGGGTAAGTAAGGTTGGAAAGGTTGATGGGGCAGGTAGTGCCAATGTATAAAAATGACTAGATAAGACCGCATCCAGGAAAACCAAGGCAAAGCATAGACGTGCTTTACAAATGATAAGTACTGTTTACCTTAAAGACATAAAAGAAAGTTTCCCTAAAATCTCACACCATTCCTCCCTCTTCTCACAAGGAGTTTGGCTTGACTCATAGATTGATCAACTAGATATCTTTATAGAGTATTTCCTTTCTCTAGGAGAAGTTTCTCCCCAGGGTCCAGGAAAGTGGCAGACAGAAACTTTCAGGGTAGTGGATAGGGGACTGGAAGTGATCCAGTTTGGGTGAGGAGGGTGCTGTCTCATTGTTCCCCAAACTTCAATCTTCCCTTCTTCCATATCACGTATTCTAATCTCCCTTAAGAAAGAAGTGAAACTGCTACACCCAAGGGAGGAGAGGATTGGTGTGACACCCTCCTCTGTGCTGCCACCCCCTGCTTCTTCTCCACTTCTGCCCCTTTGCAAAATCTCCCAGAATGAAGTCATATTGTGTTGGCAAACTTAGTCATAATCCCCATTTCCTCTCCCTATCAGCCAGGACCAGTCTTCTTCCACTGGTTCCACTGGTATTGCTTCCAGTACCCAGCAATATGTTCATTCATCCCAGTATATCCCCATAGATCCTATTCCCATTCAAGGAAAAGCAAGCTTGACAAAGAGGTGAATGAAATATAAGGTCCTGGGATTCAATTATGCCCCATTCTACCAATGTTCTCCATGAACTAAGAGAAAGAGCCAGATAGCCCTAATATCAGATTCTGGCTTTGCTACCTCTTACCTATGTGACTTTTTGCAAGAGCCACTATTTCTTCACTTCTAAAAGGGAGACAATCATACTCAAACTCCAGAATCACAGTGACATTAGAGATAATATATGTAGAGCATCAGTCTTACAGAAGACACCAAACACTGCAGCTAGTACTACATCATTATCATCATCACCACAACCACCATTATTAAGCATCTGAATTAATGCAGACTCCTGGCTGGTCTCATCCCTTCCCTCTTATTGCCCTCTGTCTGTTTCTCACATGATAGTCACAGCACTAATTTAAAAATAAAAATCAAATCACATCCCATATTACTCAAAACTCATCTATGGCTTCTCAACACACTCTGGATAAAATCCAAGCTTCCTCCTCTGGCCTCCAGGGCCCAGCCCAACCGAGCTTCTGTCCCTTTCTGTCTGCAACCCCTTCACATTATACTCTCCCCATTGCCCACTCTGCTCCAGCCACACTAGCACTCTCTGTTCACTGAGCACTGCGGCTTCTGTCCATCTCAAGGCCTTTGCCCCTGAGGTTTTCTCTTCCCTGTGTCTCTTCCCTTTCATATGTTCCTCGTACCCTTTAGGGTACAGTTTAAATGTCACCTTCTCTGACTACACTACCTTAGTACCATTCTACTTTATCTTCTTTACCAGTCCAATTCTTATCTATCACTGTTCATTAATAACGTATTTGTACTACTATGTGAGCAACTTCTTTCTCCCCAATAGAAAGTAAACTCCAGGAGAGCAAGACAGTTTGCTTTGTTCAGTACTGTATCCCCAGCACCTAGCCCAGTGCTAGAAGTAGTATTTTATTTATTAATGTTTTTAGGCAGCACTCCATGCTATAGTACAAACAGAGGCAAATCCAGCATCATTTGTGCCCTCAGGATCTCGGGAAGGTTAGGATTTCCTTACAATGATTCCCAGTTGTGTCTCTTTTCAGATAATTTAACTACTCCCTAGGACATCAAAGGTCAAACTTTCTCTTTTCTGTATTATCTAAATTTTCCATAATGAGTATGTATTTTTAGTAAGAATTTCTCATAAACTCTGCATTGTAACAAGACTCATCACAGCAAATCAATCTGATTAAATGAATTTATTCTGAAAGTAAAATTCAGAATAAAAGAAGAAAAGCCAATAGCCAACTTAACATTCTTAAATGTATTAGCATTTAAAAGTGGAAAATTGCTAATCAAAGAGCATTGTCTGGCATATAAAAGGTTAGTGATTCAATAAATGATTTTCCAGCTGATCAGATGTAGATAATATGACAATGTGCAATGAAAATATTCATGCAGCACCTCATGAGTTAATGCTGGTGGAATACATAGTCCCTGGCATGTAAAGGGTGCTCAATATTTCTTGAATGTAAGTTTCTGGAAGATTTCTTCAGCCAAAAAGACAACTATGCGAATTTGCAACTTTGAAAAAGACAGTATCTCTTATATTTCTCATTGTTGTTGTTGTTCAGAGGTGAATGACCAACTAATAAATTTCTATTTAAATTATTTTATTTAATTATCATTTCTTGACAGGTTAAAATCTTTCATGTTGTTTCCCTAATTTAAATGTATGTCATTTCCTCTGGGATGTTCCCTATCCACCCACATGCATACACCTTACTCTCTCCCTCCTTTTCCTTCAAAAGCACTATTTCCTGATTATCTAAAATGTGACTTTCCCCTGGTGATGCCATATTCTGAAAACCCACTCCATTTTCTTGTGTGCACATTTCCCAGGGCTAGTAGAGAAGGCCTTTCTAACCCCATCCCCAACCCAGGGCCCAACTATTTATACTAATGTCTTTCCTTTGCGGTCACTAGGGACCCTGACCTCCTTTTCTGTTCGCTGTTGCCTCTGCTGTTGTCACCCTTGGCAACTTCATTGCTGATGTCACTCTCGGTCATTGCTTTGACTCTTTAACATTCCTCAGCATTCACCCAAAAAATCTCATTCTGACCACCATCATCATCAGAACATCTTTCTCTCTAAGACAAGGAACACTGGAATTCTTCCATTTATGAACAAACTCCCATCTTTCTACTTCTTATACTCCCATTTAAAAAACTCTTTTTTGAACCATTTTTTTAAATTGTGGTAAAACATACATAATATACAATTTACCATTTTGACCATTTTTTAAGTGTACAGTTCAGCGGCATTCACACTGTTGTACAACCATCACCACCCTCCATCTCCAGAACATTTTTTTATCTTCCAAAACTGAAATTTTCTATGCTCACTGAACAATAATACCACGTTCCAAAGTTAATTCTATTTTATATTCTCTAAGGATCTGTTTCAGATTTTTCCCACTTATCCTTAAAACTTCAAACCAATGCTTATTTCTGTTAATCTCTGTAACTCTTTCAGAACCTACATTACAAAGATTGAAGCCATTTTATAAGACCCTTAAGTTCACATCCCTAGACCTTAAAACCTCACATATTCTCTCATTCTTTCACTAGTTCCTCCTCTCCTGCAGGAAGAAGTGTGCCTCTTCCTTTCCAAGCTGATCCTTCCACTCGTGTTCTTTCCCCCTCTCTTCTCTGTCTCCTCTGGAAATATTATATAAGTTTTCCTCTTTTCATTGGCTACTTTCTTTCTGCATTGAAGCATACTCAAGAGTCTATCACATCCCAATATAAACCTCAATATTAATGACAATAATAATAAACGTATTGAGTTTCTACTGTGCACCAGCTATTGTGCTAAGTGCTGAAAATATATCTTCTCATTTAATTCTCACAACAACCTAATAAGCTAAAATTATTATGAAATTATTATGGGTAATATAACAGTTATTATGATGAAAATTATCATTATTATTAAGAAACTGAGGCTTCAGAGACATCAAGTAACTTGCCCAAGGTCACCTAGCTAGTAAGTAGCATCTTCCCTTCTCCACACCACTATGTAAAGATACCATTCTTTCTTTCCTTGTTCCCTTTCATTACTATATTATACTTCTTGGAAATGTCGTACTTCCTCCTTCTCCACTGTGCAGTCCAGTGCAGTTGTTTTGAGAGTCCCACCATACTTAAATGACTCCTCCAATGTCTCTTAATCTCCAACCAAGTCTCTAAAGTACTCATTACCAACTGTTCCTGCTTTTTGAGACAGTGTTCTCTCCTAGTCTTCATAACATGAACTCTTCTTTTTTCTGCTTCTCTGCCTGGTGTTCTTACTAACTTCGTTTCTCCTCTTTCCCCTTACATGTTAGATATCCCAGAGTTTTATCTTCTCAGAGCTTTCTCTTCCTGCTCCACACTCAGCCAAGACAATCTCATTCACTCCCACACAATCAACTATCATGCCTTCACAAATGAAGAGCAAATCCACAAGGCTAATTTTGGCCTCTGGCCACCTAGTTCCAACTCCCTGCTGAAATGTCCATATAACTGTTCCTCAAGTATCTCAAACTCCATCAGCCCCACATCAAACTCATTCCCTGTCCCTGTCACTGAACTCCCCACCTGAGTTTCCCATTATTAACCACTAGAATTATGTTCACTTCCCTTCACCACCCTGTTTCCCCTCTTCCCCAGTCCAGAGCAGGTACACCCACATCCAGAAAGAGCTGAAGAGGTATTGTGGCATATATGCCCCTAAAATGGGAGTGAGACTTGGGTTTTAATCCTGACTCAGCCACCCAGTAACTGCATGACTTAGTGGAACTAGAACAGGAATCTCTGGGGCTCTTACTCACACCAACCTGCAAGGACTCTAAGAAGTACATGTAGCACTCATCATTCCATCCCCTCCTCGTTAGTCCCATTAACATTGCCCTCACTAGGTCCTCATTGCTTTTTGCCCGGGATATTTTAATTGGCCTCCTAATTATTCATTCATTTCGCCTCCCTCTCCCTTCTTTCCTTCCTTCAGATGGTGCTTCACACAGACATAAAATTATATTCATAAAACACTCTCTAGATGATGTTTCTCACTTGCTTTAGAGACTTTCAAAAGATTCATGTTGCTCATAGGATAAAATTCAAACTCCTTATTGTAGCATTCATAGCGCTCTGCATACTGGTCCCAAAATAACATGTGAAACTTCACTTCGTCTGAATTGAATTTCAAATGTAGTTGGGGTATGTATTTGGAAGAAAAAAAAATCCCAAATGTATTCTTTTGTCATTATCTTTATTTTTTTCATTTTTGGAGATAAGAGTCTCACTCTGTGGTCCAGACTGGAGTATAGTGCTATCAGAGCTCACTACAACTTTAAACTCCTGGGTTCAGGTAATCCTCCCACCTCAGTCTCCCAAGTAGCTAAGACTGCACATGCACACCACCAAGCCCAGCTAATTTTTTAAATTTTTTTTTTCTGTAGAGACAGGGTCTCTTTATGTTGCCTAGGCTGGTCTTGAACTCCTGGTCTCAAGTGGTCCTCCTGCCTAGGCCTCCCAATGCACTGAGATTACAGGCATGAGACACACACCCAGCCCTAACTTATTCTTTATACCAAAAGTAATAGTGAGTCAATCAAAGATTTATGTGTAAAGTATTAAACAATAAAGTTTTAGATAATATCATAAGTAAATTTATTTATAATCTTGGAAGAGTAAAGGTATTTTGAAGCAGAACACAAAACCAGAAGTTCTCAAAGAAAATACTGATTATATTTCACCACATAATATTTGAAAACTTATGTATGACCAAAAAATGCCACTAGCAAAATCTAAACATAAATGACACAGGGGAAAAAGTTGTAACATATCACAGACAAGGGTCTAATTTCTTAGTTTAGATAGAGTCCTTAAAAATCAATAATTTATAGAAATTGACAATACACTTTTATTAAAGATAATCTTACGAAATAAAGGAGTAAAATTCAAAACTATAAGATATTTTACACTATTTAGAAAGTCAAACATTTCAAAGGTAACGACACTCATTGTTTCTAGAAGGATGGAGAAAAGGGCACTCCCCGGGATTGCTGACAAAACTGTAAATATAAGCTTTTGGAAGTCAACTCATTAGTATCTGTCAAGCTATAAGATACATGTACTCTCTGATCCAGCAATTCCACTACTAGGAGTTTATGCTACCAACGAACTTATAAATATTTTCAAAGAATCACAACACCTACCCACCCACACCCATAAACTCATACACACACACACACACACACACACACACACACACACACACACCTCTCAGTTGCAACACTGGCAATATTAGAAAACAAAAACAAAATCTGGAAAGCCAGTATTAATCAATAAAAGACTGGTTAAGATCTATTTCTATGATTGAATACTACGTATAATGTTACTTGTAAAAGAATGTTTCTAATATGTGGAAATATTTATGATATAGTGTTAATTGGAAAATGGAAAAAACAGCTTATAATATATTTGCAGTATGATTCTATTTTTTAAACAAAAGAGATGTGTATAATTTTTTTCTATCATTTTATTTTTTTTTAATTATACTTCAAGTTCTAGGGTACATGTGTACAACCTGTAGGTTTGCTACATATGTATACATGTGCCACGCTGGTGGGCTGCACCCATTAACTTGTCATTTACATTAGGTATATCTCCTAATGCTATCCCTTCCCCTTCCCTCCACCTGACGACAGGCCCCAGTGTGTGATGTTCCCCTTCCTGTGTCCAAGTGTTCTCATTGTTCAATTCCCACCTATGAGTGAGAACATGCGGTGCTTGGTTTTCTGGTCTTGCGATAGTTTGCTCAGAATGATGGTTTCCAGCTGCATCCACGTCCCTACAAAGGACATGAACTCATCCTTTTTTATGGCTGCATAGTATTCCATGGTGTATATGTGCCACATTTTCTTAATCCAGTCTGTCACTGATGAACATTTGGGTTGGTTCCAAGTCTTTGCTATTGTGAATAGTGCTACAATAAACATATGTGTGCATGTGTCTGTATAGCAGCATGATTTATAATCTTTTGGGTAAACACCAAGTAATGGTATGGCTGAGTCAAATGGTATTTCTAGTTCTAGATCCTTGAGGAATCGCCACACTGTTTTCCACAATGGTTGAACTAGTTTACAGTCCCACTAACAGTGTAAAAGTGTTCCCATTTCTCCACCTCCTCTCCAGCACCTGTTGTTTCCTGACTTTTTAATGATGGCCATTCTAACTGGTGTGAGATGGTATTTCATTGTGGTTTTGATTTGCATTTTTCTGATGGCGAGTGATGATGAGCATTTTTTCATGTGTCTATTGGCTGCATAAATGTCTTCTTTTGAGAAGTGTCTGTTTATATCCTTCACCCACTTTTTTACTGGGTTGCTTTTTCTTGTAAATTTGGTTCAGTTCTCTGTAGGTTCTGGATATTAGCCCTCTGTCAGATGAGTAGATGGCAAAAATTTTCTCCCATTCTGTAGGTTACCTGTTCACTCTGAAGGTAGTTTCTTTTGCTGTGCAGAAGCTCTTTAGTTTAATTAGATCCCATTTGTCAATTTTGGCTTTTGTTGCCATTGCTTTTGGTGTTTTAGACATGAAGTCCTTGCCCATGCCTAGGTCCTGAATGGTATTGCCTAGGTTTTCTTCTAGGGTTTTTGTGGTTTTAGGTCTAACATTTAAGTCTTTAATCCATCTTGAATTATTTTTTCTATAAGGTGTAAGGAAAGGATCCAGTTTAAGCTTTCTACATATGAGTAGCCAGTTTTCCCAGCACCATTTATTAAATAAGGAATCCTTTCCCCATTTCTTGTTTTTGACAGGTTTGTCAAAGATCAGATGGTTGTAGATGTGTGGTATTGTTTCTGAGGGCTCTGTTCTGTTTCATTGGTCTATATCTACGTTTTGGTACCAGTACCATGCTGTTTTGGTTACTGTAGCCTTGTAGTAGAGTTTGAAGTCAGGTAGCATGATGCCTCCAGCTTTGTTCTTTTGGCTTAGGATTGTCTTGGCAATGTGGGCTCTTTTTTGGTTCTATATGAACTTTAAAGTAGTTTTTTCCAATTCTGTGAAGAAAGTCATTGGTAGCTTGATGGGGATGGCATTGAATCTATAAATTACCTTGGGCAGTATGGCCATTTTCACAATATTGATTCTTCCTATCCATGAGCAAGGAATGTTCTTCCATTTGTTTGTGTCCTCTTTTATTTTGTTGAGCAGTGGTTTGTAGTTCTTGAAGAGGTCCTTCACATCCCTTGTAAGTTGGATTCCTAGGTATTTTATTCTCTTTGAAGCAATTGTGAATTGGAGTTCAGTCATGATTTGGCTCTCTATTTGTCTGTTATTGGTGTGTAAGAATGCTTGCAATTTTTGCACATTGATTTTGTATCCTGAGACTTTGCTGAAGTTGTTTATCAGCTTAAGGAGATTTTTGACTGAGACAATGGGGTTTTCTAAATATACAATCATGTCATCTGCAAACAGGGACAATTCGACTTCCTCTTTTCCTAATTGAATACCCTTTATTTCTTTCTCTTGCCTGATTGCCCTGGCCAGAACTTCCAACGCTATGTTGAATAGGAGTGGTGAGAGAGGACATCCCTGTCTTGTGCCAGTTTTCAAAGGGAATGCTTCCAGTTTTTGCCAGTTTGGTATGATATTGGTTGTAGGTTTGTCATAAATAGCTCTTATTATTTTGAGATACGTTCCATCAATATCGAATTTATTGAGAGTGTTTAGCATGAAGAGCTGTTGAATTTTGTCAAAGGCCTTTTCGGCATCTATTGAGATAATCACGTGGTTTTTGTCTTTGGTTCTGTGTATATGCTGGATGACATTTAATTGATTTGTGTATGTTGAACCAGCCTTGCATCCCAGGGATATAGCTAACTTGATCATGGTGGATAAGCTTTTTGATGTGCTGCTGGATTTGGTTTGCCAATATTTTATTGAGGATTTTTGTATCAATGTTCATCAGGGATATTGGTCTAAAATTCTCTTTTTTTGTTGTGTCTCTGCCAGGATCAGGTATCAGGATGATGCTGGCCTCATAAAATGAGTTAGGGAGGATTCCCTCTTTTTCTGTTGATTGGAATAACTTCAGAAGGAATGGTACCAGCTCCTCCTTGCACCTCTGGTAGAATTCGGCTGTGAATCTATCTGGTCCTGGACTTTTTTTGGTTGGTAGGATATTAATTGTTCCTTCAATTTCAGAGCCTGTTATCGGTCTATTCTGGGATTCAAATTTTTCATGGTTTAGTCTTGGGAGGGTGTATGTGTCTAGGAATTTATCCATTTCTTCTAGGTTTTCTAGTTTATTTGTGTAGAGGTGTTTATAGTATTCTCTGATGGTAGTTTGTATTTCTGTGGGGTCGGTGGTGATATCCCCTTTATCACTTTTTATTGTGTCTATTTGATTCTTCAGTCTTTTCTTCTTTATTAGTTTTGCTAGTGGTCTATCAATTTTGTTGATCTCTTCAAAAAACCAGCTCCTGGATTCACTGATTTTTTGGAGGGTTTTTTGTGCCTCTATCTCCTTCAGTTCTGCTCTGATCTTAGTTATTTCTTGCTTTCTGCTAGCTTTTGAATGTGTTTGCTCTTGCTTCTCTAGTTCTTTTAATTATGATGTTAGGGTGTCAATTTTAGATCTTTCCTGCTTTCTCTTGTGGGCATTTAGTGCTATAAATTTCCCTCTACACACTGCTTTAAATGTGTCCCAGAGATTCTGGTATGTTTCATCTTTGTTCTCATTGGTCTCCTGAATACAGCACACTGATGGGTCTTGACTCTTTATTCCGTTTGCCAGTCTGTGTCTTTTAATTGGAGCATTTAGCCCATTTACATTTAAGGTTAATATTTTTATGTGTGAATTTGAGCCTGTCGTTATGATGTTAGCTGGTTATTTTGCTCGTTAGTTGATGCAGTTTCTTCCTAGCATTGATGGTCTTTACATTTTGGCATGCTTTTGCAGTGGGTGGTACCGGTTGTTCCTTTCCATGTTTAGTGCTTCCTTCAGGAGTTCTTGTAGGGCAGGCCTGGTAGTGACAAATTCTCTCAGCATTTGCTTGTCTGTAAAGGATTTTATTTCTCCTTCACTTATCAAGCTTAGTTTGGCTGGATATGAAATTGTAGGTTGAAAATTCTTTTCTTTAAGAATGTTGAATATTGGCCCCCACTCTCTTCTGGCTTGGAGAGTTTCTGCCAAGAGATCCACTGTTAATCTGATGTGCTTCCCTTTGTGGGTAACCCGATCTTTCTCTCTGGCTACCCTTAACATTTTTTCGTTTATTTCAGCTTTGGTGAATCTGACAATTATGTGTCTTGGAGTTGTTCTTCTCAAGGAGTATCTTTGTGGCGTTCTCTGTATTTCCTGAAGTTGAATGTTGGTCTGCCTTGCTAGGTTGCAGAAGTTCTCCTGGATAATATCCTGCGGAGTGTTTTCCAACTTGGTTCCATTCTCCTTGTCACTTTCAGGTACACCGATCAGATGCAGATTTGATCTTTTCACATAGTGCCATGTTTCTTGAAGGCTTTGTTCATTTCTTTTTACTCTTTTTTCTCAAAACTTCTCTTCTGCTTCATTTCATTCATTTGATCTCCAATCACTGATATCCTTTCTTCCAGTTGATCGAATCGGTTACTGAAGCTTGTGCATTTGTCATGTAGTTCTCATGCCATGGTTTTCAGCTCTGTCAGGTCATTTAAGGACTTCTTTACATTGGTTATTCTAGTCAGCCATTCATCTAATCTCTTTTCAAGGTTTTTAGCTTCTTTGCGATGGGTTTGAACTTCCTCCTTTAGCTTGGAGAAGTTTGATCGTCTGAAGCCTTCTTTTCTTGTCAAAGTCATTCTCTGTCCAGCTTTGTTCCACTGCTGGCAAGGAGCTGCATTCCTTTGGAGGGGGAGAGGCACTCTGAATTTTAGAATTTTCAGCTTTTCTGCTCTGTTTCTTCCCCATCTTTGTGGTTTTATCTACCTTTGGTCTTTGATGATGGTGATGTACAGATCGGGTTTTGGTGTGGATGTCCTTTCTGTTTGTTAGTTTTCCTTCTAACAGTCAGCACCCTCAGCTGCAGGTCTCTTGGAGTTTGCTGGAGGTCCACTCAGACCCTATTTGCCTGGGTAGGTTGCAGTGGAGGTTGCAGGTGAGTGAATATTGCTGAACAGCAATGGTTGTGGCCTGATGGTTCCTCTGGAAGCTTTGTCTCAGAGGTGTACCTGGCCGTGTCAGGTGTCAGCCTGCCCCTACTGGTGGGTGCCTCCCTGTTAGGCTACTTGGGGTCAGGGACCCACTTGAGGAGACAGTCTGTCCATTCTCAGATCTCAAACTCTGTGGTGGGAGAACCACTACTCTCTTCAAAGCTGTCAGACAGGGACATTTAAATCTGCAGAGGTTTCTGCTGCCTTTTGTTTGGCTATGCCCTGACCCCAGAGGTGGAGTCTACAGAGGCAGGCAGGCCTCCTTGAGCTGTGGTGGGCTCCACACAGTTGGAGCTTCCTGGTGGCTTTGATTACCTACTCAAGCCTTAGCAATGGCAGGCACCCCTCCCCCAGCCTCACTGCAGCCTTGCAGTTAGATCTCAAACTGCTGTGCTAGCAATGAGGGAGGCCCCGTGGGCATGGGACCTCTGAGCCAGGTGCGGGATATAATCTCCTGGTGCACCATTTGCTAAAACCCTAGGAAAAGCACAGTATTAGGGTGTGAGTGACCTGATTTTCCAGGTGCTGTGTGTTATGGTTTTCCTTGACTAGGAAAGGGAATTCCCTTACCGCTTGCGCTTCCCGGGTGAGGCGATGCCTTGCCCTGCTTTGGCTCTTGCTTGGTGGGCTGCACCCACTGTCTGGCACCCACTGTCTGACACACCCCAGTGAGATGAACCTGGTACCTCAGTTGGAAATGCAGAAATCACTCATCTTCTGCGTTGCTCATGCTGGGAGCTGTGGCCTGGAGCTGTTCCTATTTGGCCATCTTGGAACTGTCCTCCTAATTTTTTACATAGAAAAAAGAATGTCAGGGTCTACCACACATACACTTTCCTCTCATTTACACATTTCCAGCCTGGGCAGCAGAACGAGACTCTGTCTCAAAAATAAAATAAAATAAAATGAAAGTGCTGCAGCTAAAATAATCTCTGTTTAGGATCTGATGGTAGGAAAAAGATAAGCTCCCACATGTTCTAATGCATTTAAGTAGCTCCATCTGCATTGCCTCATACATCAAATGCTGTCATCCAATGTTGCTTAATCCATGTGTGTGTCTATATAAGTAGTACTGAGATGTAACTGCCTTAAATACTACAAATGCTGACTACAGGAAACCACATCATCTGAGACCAGCACTTTATAACTTAGGTGAGTATCATAACCAGTGTGCAGGGATATTTGCTGTATATCACTGGGAATAGCAGCAAAAAAGAACCAGTGATGTTTCCATTGCCATATGTTCTGAAATATTTCTGACATAAAAATAGGAGAATAATGAGTAAATTTTAGTCTGGAAAAAAATGGTGAAAACAGTGATCAAGGCAAAGAATTTGCAGGTTATTTGAAGAAAATACTTTTTCAGAATAGAATTTGAAAATACTATGCTTTTGACTCATCATGCGGTTCTATAAAGGGTGTTGACTTTCTCTGTGTCAATGACTCCATTGTAAATGTGGTATTTTCAGCTTCTCTATCTTGCTCAATTATGCAAGCCAATACTGGTTTATGGCAAAGTTCTTCCAAGTGCATTCTCTCAAACTAGTCCATGAGGGTGATTAGAGGGGAGAAAAAGGTTGTGAGATCAAATAACTACTGAAAACAATAGTTAAACAAAGGTACCCATGATTCTTCAATAAAGGACTATCAACACCTTTTCTATGCTAACATGAGTCTGACTCTCCTAGAGATAGAATGTAGATTGGAACGTTTCCCATATTTATTTGAATGTAACTTCTTTTTATTAAAATATTCTAAGATTATAACAAAAGAAAAAGTAACTTTTTTTAATGACCAGGAATTGTTTTTTCTAGGATGTAAGTATCCTTGGGTAGAAGAGAAAACAAACAACATCAAGGCAATGCAGTTTTTATGTTAGTAAAGTGTTACTTCATTATCTACTCTGTGTAGGTTACTATTTAAATTATTTTATGTACAACTTAAAATGTAACTACAATTGGATTCCCTATCTTTTTATTCCAAATGTGTGATTACAAATTAACAACCATATTCAGAAACTTATTATTTCAAAGAAGTTGTACAACTGCTTTGTGTATAAGAAAGGCTGAGTGTTTGGAGTTAAATTCCCAGTTCTGATTATTTTCTTCCTATTTTGAGCAGGAAAGGGAGAAAGAACAGAGGCAGACAGGATGGGGAAGTACTGGCATCAAGATGGAAGTCAGGAGGCTAGATTCTGTTCCTGGTTCTGTTTCATAATCCTGGGCAAGGCACTTAATCTTTAGAGTTTCAGTCTACTCATCTGTAAGTTAGGGGCTCAGTAAAATGATATGTAAGATCCTCTGTTTCTAAGCACTCTTGACCAACAAAGGTGGGAGAATCAGAGGAAGAAAATAAGGGTTGATGTGAAGTCTTCAAGCTGTGTGAGCACAACATTTACTCCCATGGCAGAAGATTGAGGGGCAGAATAGGTAGTCTTTAACTGGCTGACCATCGAGGATTTTGCCCATGGGACTGGATGTAAATAGGTAGCATGCACATAAGGTTATAGCAGTTCTACCTAGACAAGATCATTTGGAGTTTCAGCCTCCACAAGTTTGTCCAGGAACAAAATAAGGGTGCATAAAGTTTACCTTCTAATGAGTCCTCTAACCCAAGAACTCAATGCTCTTCTTTTAACTGCTAGAAGAGATTGTTCATATGAAGTTCGTAAGGGATTTACATTGTAACCACTGCTGGCATAATTTGGTTTGTTTGTTTGGTTTGTAGTGTAGCAAAACAAGAGGCCAATACTTAAAAAGAAGAAGCAATAATTATTGATAGAATTGCAGGCAATGTCAGAGAGTTTAAGACTGGAGAAGAAGTCCTGCTCCCTCCACAAACCACAGCACAGTGTCATACCCTAATGCTGAAGCCAGACTGTAGAACCATACTAAGAGAATATGGAGTTTTCTTCAATTTATGATACAGAACTCCATATTTTTTCAGTATGATACAGTGACCCAGCTTGACCATCAAGGTTTCATATCAATTGATGTCCCTTGCTTGAATCAAATATTAAATTGGGGGTTGCAAGATGGTGTTTTGTCTGATTCTGAGACAGAAAGAAAGAAGAAACCAGCTAGGCAAATAGATCAAGCCACAAACATAGATAACGAAGCAAGCCCCGGTACAAAAGAGTGCCTTCTGTGTAATCAGCAAATTTCATATACATTCAGTTGGCCTCAGTGAACACATTCCTTTCCTTCTTTGGATATATTCAAAAAAGGAAGCTTGCTCAGGAGGACATGCTTGGAACATGCCTATAGCTACACAGAGAAGAGGAGTTACACTGAGCTAGGCATGTCCACAATGGAGGATTCTACTCCCAACACATGTGCAGTAAGGGAAGTCAAACAACATGAAGTAACTTAGGCTATGAGCCCACATACACACTGGAAGGACAGGGTGAGTGTTGTTGTCAGGAATTCATGCCTTCTGAAAATGACACACCTAGTCCTAACCAGTTTTTCACATCTTATGTAAATAAAGCACCCCTTCCCCACTAGTTCATTTATAAAAACCCTTATATTCCACTATAGAACAGCAACCCTTACTCAGGACCCCTCTCTGCAGCAGAGAGCTTTCTCTCCTTCTTTCGTTTATTAAACTTCTGCTCTAACCTCACCCTTGGTGTGTCCACCTTCCTTGATTTCCTCAGTCATTAGACCAAGAACTCCAGGTGGCACCCCAATGAGGCCAGTTTCAATGCTATCATTCCTTCTGTAATGACTAGACCCCTCCCTATTCATTCAATTCCTGAGAAATGCTATGAACTTGTGGGTTTCTTTAAATGCTTTATGGTCAATTATCACCATTATTCTTTTTGATCCTTAAATTGTATCAAGTTTGGCCAGCAGGAGATTTTTCCTGGTGGCTTGTGTATATGCTTCTGACACAATCTCACTAGTTTTTTAGTGACTCTGCTTTGTAGCAGGATGTTCCATGTTCACCACTATTTTACAGCTCCAGATCTGGAGCCGCTGTTCCTTTCAGGGCAGAAAGTATTAAGAAACTAAGATGTGGGCACACTGACATTGCTGACTCAAATTTAACATTCCATAGGTTTTCTCATGACTTCTTTTATGTTTGTATCTCCTTTCCCCTACAGTCAAAACCATGTAACATAATATATCTACTTATTTCCTCTATACTAAAGTATAAGAAAACAGTCTCAGAATTGCAGTACCAATATTTCCACTGTCTACAAAAAGAGTGAAACTTTGTAAAATAGTTGAAGAGATTTATTCTGAGCCAAATATGAATGACCATGGCCTGTGACAAAGCCCTCAGGAGATCCTGAGAACAGGTACTCAAAGTGGTCGCTGTGCAGCTTGGTTTTATGCATTTTAGGGAGAGATGAGACTTCAATCAAATACATTTAAGAAATACATTCATTTTGTCCAGAAAGGGTGGGATGACTTGAAGCAGGGGATGGAGGGGTTCAGCTGGGAGATGGGTAAGGGATAAAAGGCTACAGTCAACTGAGATCAATAAAAAGGAATGTCTGGGTTAAAATAAAGGATTGTGGAAACCAAAGTTTTTATTTGCAGAGAACGCTTTCAGGTTGCAGGCTTCAGAGAGAATAGATTATAAAATGTCAATTCTAACACAGCAGTATTTGTGTATCTAAACATACCTAAACACAGAAAAAGTAAAGTAAAAATATGGTATGAAGATTAAAAAATGGTACACTTGTATTGGGCACTTAACCATGAATGAAGCTTGCGGGATGGAAAATTAGTCTAGGTGAGTCAATGAGTAAGTAGTAAGTCAATGTGAAGGCCTAGGTCATTACTGAGCATGACTATCGACTTTACGACCACTGTACACTTAGGTTAAGCTAAATTCATTTGAAATTGTTTCCTTTTTTCCATAATAAATTAACCTTGCTTACTATAACTTTTTTACTTTATAAACTTTTAAGTTTTTTAACGTTTTGACTCTTATAATAACACTTAGCTTAAAACACAAACATCGTACAGCTGTACAAAAATGTCTTCCTTTATACCCTTCTTCTATAAGCTTTTTTCCATTTTTGAAATTTTTAATTTTAATTTTTTACTTTTTATGCTTTTTCCTTAAAATCTAAGACACAAATATACACACCCTAGTCTAGGCCTACACAGGGTCAGGATTATTAATACCACTGTCTTTCGCTTCCATATCTTGTCCTACTGGAAGTTCTTCAGGGGCAATAACATGCATGGAGCTGTCATTTCCTATAACAATGTCTTCTTCTGGAATACCTTTTTGACAGACCTGCAGGAGGCTGCTTTACAATTAACTTATTTTTTTATAAATAGAAGGAACACAATCTACAATAATGATAAAAAGTATAGTATAGCAAATACATAAACCAGTAACATAGTCATTTGTTATCAAGTATTATATACTATGCATGATTGTATGTGCTACACTTTTATACAACTGGCAGTGCAGTGGGTTTGTTTACACCACCATCACCACAAACACGCAAGTAATGAATTGTTCTAGGATGTTAAAATGACTACAACACCACTAGGTGATAAGAATTTATCAGCTCCATTATAATCTTGTGAGACCACCATTGTATATGCAGTCCATTGACCAAAGCCTCATTATGCAGTGCAGAGTACCATATCCTAGCATGAATACATAGTTAGAATACTATGTTCAAACTTTACTGAAATAATTATTTCCTCTATATGTTTATGTTACCAATTTGGTAGTAAGCTAGCCACAGTTGTTCCTGTTTGTTTTTAAGTTGAGACAAATGAACTAATATTATATTTTAATCCAATAGAAGCCTGAAAAATGAAGCCTAAAATGAAGTATTCAACCAACAAAATTTCCACAGCAAAGCGGAAGAACACAGCAAGCAAAGCCTTGTGTTTCAAGCTGGGAAGTAAGGACTTAAGTTACTTATCTCTGAATGTTTTACACACATTTTTATCTGTTATCAAATGTTTACTACTCCAATGTTTATACATGCTCTCTTATCAAAATCTACTAAGAATAGAAGAACTGAAATAAAAAGGGATGGCACATAAGGATATAATACAGCAGACTGGTTTTGAACAGACCATATATAGCCAACTTTGGCATATTTGATACATCACCGGGCAGGAATAGCTGAGATAATCTGAACCTGTGAACAGTGATACACTTAGTTATAGCCTTTTATATCAACCATTTCTTGCTCCACACATGTCCTGCCGCCAAACCCCCAAAACCTTTTCCCTGATAAACTAGCAAAATTTTAAGCAGGTCCACTTTTATTCAACAAATATTCATTAAGACCTTTGGTGATATCAGGCATGTGGTCTTAACTTGCAACTACTGATGAAGAAGAGAATAATAGATGAAGATATTTGAATAATCATCTCAGTCAATTTGTGTTGCCATAAAAATACCTGAAGCTGGGTAATTTAACCCTTTTCCCATTTAGAAAAAAAAAGTGCAGCTTGCTGCCAGTCCTTATTTAATTTTACATAAACATCTCTTTGAAGCAGAAGCAAATCTGATTTTCAATGCAAAAACAGAATATAAAAACTGTTCTTGGAGTTATTTCTAAACAGAACTACCATCAGCATTGTCTATTTCAGAAAAAATGAGATTCACCAAATGAAACATGAAGGGGGCCAGCCCCTCCACACCTGTGGGTATTTTTTGTCAGGAGGGACAAGAGACTAAAAAAAGAAATAAGACACGGAGACAAAGTATGGAGAAAGAACAGTGGGCCCAGGGGACCGGCGCTCAGCATACAGAGGACCCGTGCCGGCACTGGTCTCTGAGTTCCCTCAGTATTTATTGATCACTATCTCTACCATCTCGCAGAGGGGAATGTGGCAGGACTATAGGGTAATGGTGGGGAGAGGGTCAGCAGGAAAACATGTGAGCAAAGATCTCTCTGTCATAAATAAGTTTAAGGATAGGTGCTATGCCTTGATGTGCAGGTAGGCCAGATTTATGTTTGACTTTACACAAACATCTCGGTGTATTAAAGAGCAGTATTGCCGCCAGCATGTCTTACCTCTAGCCATAAGGCGGTTTTCTCTTATCGCAATAAATAAAATGTACGATCACGTTTTACACCAAGACGTTCCATTCCCAGGGACAAGCAGGAGACAGATGCTTTCTTCTTATCTCAACTGCAAAGTGGCTTTCCTCTTTCACTAATCCTCCTCAGCAGAGACCCTTTACGGCTGTTGGGCTGGGGGACGGTCAGGCCTTTCCCTTCCCATGAGGCCATAACTCAGGCTATCACATGGGGAGAAACCTTGGACAATACCTGGCTTTCCTAGGCGGAGGTCCCTGCAGACTTCAGCAGTGTATTTAGAGAACTGTGATGACTTTTGCCAAGCATACTGCCTTCAAGCCCTTTTTTAACAAAGCACATCCTGCACAGCCCTAAATCCATTTAACCTTGAGTCAACACAGCACATGTCTCTGCAAGCACAGGGTTGGGGCTAGGGTTACAGATTAACAGCATCTCAAGGCAGAAGAATTTCTCTTAGTACAGAACAAAATGGAGTCTTTTATGTCTACTTCTTTCTACATAGACACAGTAACAGTCTGATATCTCTTTCTTTTCCCCACATTTCCCCCTTTGCTTTTCGACAAAACCGCCATCGTCATCATGGCCCATTCTTGATGGTCGCTGTCTCTTCGGAACTGCTAAGTACACCTGCAGACTAACAACAGACAGAACAGGCACACAAGGATTAATATGAAATTTATAATAGTAGTACTTTCAATGGTCTTAACCCAAGTGACAGGGTTAAGATTTGCGAGGCCGTCAGCAACTCCCGCGATTGTCTCAGTTCCTGGTACCAAATTTAAATGGCTTTTGATGCTTCAAAAATTTGTTCTCTTCTCTGTAGACGGCATCTAACCATGTCCCAGTAATGCTCAGACTCATTATAAACTCGGGGTGTAATACAAAAATCTGACATATTCCAGTCACACTGTAACTGGAAATGATGTTCTAAGATCATGAGCCTATCTCCCATCCAAATGACAGTTTATCTAAGATCATTAATTTGATTTGCCAATTTTCGATCAATACCAGATTGTGAATTCCACAATCTTGTAGAATTCTTTTGCCAGTCATTAACAAAGTTTACTGCCTGAACAGAAGAGTGCAATGCAACTCCTGCCACAGCGGCCGTAGCTGTGGCTGCAATTAATCCCATAATCATTGAAATTAAAGTAAAAATGAATCTTTTGGATCTATTTAAAATGGCTTTTGATACTTCAGTAAAATATGGATGGATGGCAAGGCCTCCCACGGTTGGTCCATGGACACAGGGATCCACACGCCTTCTCTTGCTCTCATTAGCAGAATACAGTGTTGCTAATTGAAAGTCGAATCAATGCAAGTAAACAATCTGCAATTTTCACAGGTTGTAGTTTGGAAGTCTGGTTTAATAACTATATTTCCTAGAACTAGAATATAAGAGGGCTTTATACAACTTTGCAAATGAACTGTTAGACTGGAATTTAGGTCGATAGTATAAAATGGCTTACGATCTCTTGATCTCTTGTTTCTATAGCTTGATTTCCAGACCAAATTCTAATGCAGTATGAGGCCACAGTATGCCTCCATAATTCTGGATGTTCAGGGCCAGAAACAGGACTTATTATTTTTGGTCTTGGAGTAGAGATTCCTTTTTCTCTCCATTCCCAAGGGTAGAAAGACTGTAATTTTTTGTGCTTATGTTCGTCTAAACTTTCTGTTAAGTCACTATCAATAGCTGGACTCACTTGTGCACTGGGACACAATTGAGTTTGTCCGTGCAATTGTGGTGGGATTGACCTCAAGGTGCCCAATCTATAATAGTTCCGAATTCATTGTTTTATAATATCACCACACTATTGGCCACACATTCTTCTCAAACTAAAACTTCTGTGCCTTTTGATCTTTTTGGAATGTCTTTGGGGCAAGGCTTTTATTTAGGCCTAAATTTTAATGATCTTTGTTAAGAAAAGTCCTATAAATAATTTACCTGTGCCCTGAGTGACATTCCACTTACCATGTGATAAGTAAATCTACTGATGGTACTGACAGTAGGTACTTCTACCAACCAATTTTGGATTGCAGGGAATATGTACCAAGACACCCAACAGATACCTAAACAATGGATAGTACCTAACCCTACATATACTATGTTTTTTCCTACAGATACATACCCATGATAATGTTTAATTTATAAGTTAGGCACAATAAGAAATTAACAATAACTAATAAAAAAGTAGAGCAATTAGAACAACATACCATAATGAAAACAATGTGAATGTCTGCTCTCTCTCTCTCGCTCTCTCTCTCTCTCTCTCTCTCTCTCTCTCTCAAAATATCTTATTGTATTTCACTGTGGGCAACTGAAATCATGGAAAGTAAACTCACAGATGGGGGCGAGTGGGATAGAGCTACTGCACTAAAACTGTGATTATTTAAACAATCCAGGTGAAAAATCTGACCGATATCTCTGGGGTATGTGACAGGTGTAAACTGATTCTCAACTCAAAATGCAAAAGATGTGTCATATCTTGTTTTTCTAAATAAGCTTCTTCTCTAAGATCCCAAGAAACAAGGCAAGAAAGCACATTTAATGCCTTCTCTTCTCTTTAGCTACCAGGATCTGACACAAGTCACAGTTCACAATGCCACAAAACTTAGTAGCCAACCACTGCAGGTGTCCCCACAGTCAGTCCCACATTGTGATCACCCCCAGGGCATTTTGCCTCTAATGTCAACAGGGTACAGGACTTCATGGCCTGGAGGAAAGCCTCTCTCACAACCCTTCCCTTCCCAGTTTACAGGAAGCTACTTCCCAGGGTCAGGCTTTTCTCTTCTTCCACTTTCTCCCCGCCACATCTGTCAACACTTTCTCTTCCCTAAAAATCCAGCCGTCTTCATTCATGGATCTAGCCAGAGGTCACAATATGGGAGCCTTGGGATAGATCCATCCAGCAGGAGTATTTTATAAGGACTGAACAGTGTTATTGATATTTTCTAATTGAGTCAATTTTTTAAAAATAGGATATTTTAAATGAAAATCTAAATGTGTATAGTTTCTCTAAAAAATCCAAAGATCTAGAAACACTGGGTCCATATGTTGCATGGCAATAGTTAGCTAGATCTGAGTAGAGATCAACCCCTTTAGTTTGAGTCTATCCATAGAAGATCTTCTGTTATAGTAAAGGAGATTTGACTTTATCCTGTAGACAGTAGGGAATCATTGAAAATGTTGAACTGAGGAATGATAAAATATTTTTACTTTACAGATATCACATTGGTAAAGTGTGATGATAGTAGTGTGATGATAAAGTGAGGAGGCAAGAGTAGAAACAGAAACTGGTTAGAGGTCTACTGCATTAATCTAAGGGACTAATGATCAAGGCGTGACCTAAGACAACAGAATAGAGAGGACAGACTAGATTTTAGATATATTCAGAAGGTGAAATCAAAAAGACTTAATGACAGATTGAATGAATTGTAAGAATGGAAAGAAGGAAAAATAAATGATTCTCAGCTTTTTTATTAAAGAATAGGGTAGAGGCCAGGCGTGGTGGCTCACGCCTGTAATCCCAGCACTTTAAGAGGCTGAGGCAGGCGGATCACAAGGTCAGGAGATCAAGACCATCCTGGCTAACACAGTGAAACCCCATCTCTACTAAAAATACAAAAAATTAGCCAGGCAGGGTGGCAGGTGCCTGTAGTCCCAGCTACTCGGGAGGCAGGAGCTTGCAGTGAGCCGAGATCGTGCCACTGCACTCCAGCCTGGGCGACAGAGCGAGACTCCATCTACAAAAAAAAAAAAAAAAAAGAAATAAATGGGTGGATAATGATAGATAGTTCTACTATTTCTCAAGATAGGCAATTCAGGAGAAATATATTGGGGGTAGAAAAAGAAAAAGAAATTTTTTATTGTAAGTACTGCTATGGTTTGAATGTCCCCTCCAAAACTCATGTAGAAATTTAATTATCATTGTGATAGTATTAAGAGGTGGAACCGGCCGGGTGCAGTGGCTTATGCCTGTAATCCCAGCACTTTGGGAGGCCAAAGCGGGTGGATCACAAGGTCAAGAGATTGAGACCATCCTTGCCAACATCGTGAAACCCCGTCTCCACTAAAAATATAAAAATTAGCTGGGCATGGTGGCACACCCCTGTAGTCCCAGCTACTCGGGAGGCTGAGGCAGGAGAATCGCTGGAACCCAGGAGGCAGAGGTTGCAGTGAGCCAAGATTGCACCACTGTACTCCAGTCTGTCAACAGAGCAAGGCTCCATCTCAAAAAAAAAAAAAAAGAAAAAAGAAGAAGAGAGGTGGGACCTTTAAGAGGTGATTAGATTATAAGGGCCCTGCCTTCATTAATGGATTAATGCCATTGTCGTGGGAGTGAGTTAGTTACTGCAGGATTGGGTTTCTGATAAAAATGATGAAGTTCAGTCCCCATCCTTTCTTTGCCTCATGGGCACTCTCACCATGTGATGCCTTCCACCATGTGACGACACAGCAAGAAGGACCTCATCAGCTACAGCCCCTCAATCTTGGACTTCCCAACCTCCAGAACCAGACACCAAATAAAACTCTTTTCTTTATAAATTACCTAGTCCATGGTATTCTGTTATGGCAGCAGAAAAGAGACTAAGACCAGTGAATCTTAGTTTAAGGTAGCTATAGGTCATCCAGGTAGAGACATCCAGAATTCACAAGATATACACAGAAAGAGACAGTGATGCTTTGAAGTAGCTGGGTCAAAATGACTTGTGGAGAAAGAACAACCGATAGAAAGCTCAGGAAAAAGGCCAAAGATAGAGTTACAGTCTGGGGAGTCATCAGCCTCTAAAAAGGTGATTGAAATCATTGAAGCAAGTATGATTGCCCAGGAAGAAAGTTTAGAGTGAGAGAAGAAGAAAAAGTCGAAACCCTGAGGAACACCAACATTTATGAGCAGACAGAAGAGTTATGAACTAACAAAGAGACAAGGTGCACTAGTCAGAGAGAAACAAGAAGAACCTAGGGAAACTGGTGACATGGCATAAGGAAAGAGGGGTTCAAAGAAAGAAGTAGTCCTGAGAGTCCATTGCCACAGACAGGTAAAGGGTAGTAAGCAGTAAGAAGACACCTTGGTAAAATCCGTGCTTGGGGAAGAAATGAAAGATGGAGTACTTCACCTCTGTGGTTTCTATCAGCCATAGTCTTGTTCTCTGAATGGCAGAATTATAGAAAGATTTCCAGGGTCCTTCCTATTTACTCACCAGAAATCCCTGAGGGATTTATGCTGCTGTTATGATGAAATTAGCTATGGGAATTTTCTTAAAATTCATACTAAGCTATTGCCCTCAGGGAGCAGGCAGGATAGAAACATAGAAAGTGGTAACAGCCTTTATATACATTTGAGCTGGCTCTTTGACCCCAGTGGAATGCTCTCTCCTGCAAAGTCCACATGTCCATGCCAGCTTTACACTTTCCTCTCCAGAACACAACACTCACACTTTCAGCTTCCCAAAACACCAAAGTATATGTTCTTCAAAATTCTCCTGATGCAAAGTGTTTTCAATACTTCAAATGTAGTAACCCCCATCCTTGAACTATAACCAGTGCTTGTCCTACTAGATGCTAGCCCTCACACCTGTATCTTTAACTCTCTTCTTATCTCCAAAAGTCTTCTACATCTTCAGTACTTCCTCAGTATTGTGACCCTCACTTTTAACTACCCAGACTGATATCCTGTTCCCCCAGAGTCCACACTTAGTATTAGGCATGCCTATCATGTTCCCATGTGATGCTGACTAAAATATAAAGAATATAAGGAGTGAGCATTCTTTCAGTTATCATATTATGCCTTTTAGCTTTGAAAAGACAATGTGGTATAGTTGCTATGGTTTGCATGTTTCCACCAAAATTCATGTTAAAATTTAATCACCATTGTAACAGTGTTGAGAGGTCAGATCTTTTTTTTCTTTTCTTTTTTTCTTTTTTTTTTTTTTTTTGACAGAGTCTCACTCTGTCGCCAGGCTGGAGTGCAGTGGTACTATCTCGGCTCACTGCAACCTCTGGAGAGGTCGGATCTTTAAGATGTAATTAGGTCATGAGAACTCCACTATCATGAACAGATTACTGCTGTTATCATGGGAGTGGTTTGGTTATCAAGAGACTGGGTTTGTTATAAAAGTGAGTTCGCCGGATTTCCTCTCTGACTCATGTACTCACTGCTGCCTTCCACCATCAGATGATCCTCACCAGATGCCTGCACAATATTCTTGGATTTGCCTGCCTCCAGAAGTGTAATAAATAATTTTCTCTCTGTTTTTTCTTTTTTTAGAGACAGGGTCGCACTCTGTCACCCAGGCTGGAGTGCCATGGCATGATTATAGCTCACTACAGCCTCAAACTCCCAGGCTCAAGCAAACCTTTGGTCTCAGCCTCCCAAGTTGCTGAGACTACAGAAGCAGGCCACCATGCCCAGCTATTTTTTTTTTTTTAATTTTTTGTAGAGATAGGGTCTTACTGTGTTGCCCAGGCTGGTCTTGAATGCCTAGCCTCAAGCGATTTTCTCGCCTCAGCCTCCCAAAGTGCTAGGATTACAGGTGTGAGTCACAGCACCTGGCCAACAAATTTTTTTGCTTTATAAATTATCAAGTCTATGGTATTCTGTGATAGTAGCAGAAAACGAATTAATACAAGGGTCAGTAAAGTACTGCATTAAATTACTTGCTAGGAGAATAAGTACAATGCTGGCTCTAGCACTAGTTTTCTTTATAAATTATCTTTGTAAGTGTAAAAGCACTAAAATATAAATACAAGATACCACAGTTGATATTTCTGAATTGAGAATCAATGGTAAAGAGTTCCAGAGTGGGTGTGAATATAATTAAGTGGTCTGCCCTTGTTAAATCAGTTGAAGATAGTTAAAGGTACCTACTCATCTGAATTGGAGGCAAGATGTGGATTAATTCAAAATAATAGCTAATAAAAGCTTTTCCACTTATCTTTGAAAAGCATTATTTTAGGAAGGCAAATCCTCTGGAGAATTTTTTTAATTCATAAAATGAATCCCAAAGTCACAAATAATTATTTTATTTTCTGAATTACTGTGACTAATTGAAATTTGACTTTACTGTATAAATTGCTTGATAATTCATTTACTACATAATGTTAAAAATTGAGGTCCTATGACTCATGTGTTATAATTTTCTTTTCTACCTGATTCTGAAAGATTTTTTATGATTTTCCAAGTAGCAAATTTAATTTTCCTTTTGAGACTTAGATTTTTCTTTAGCAAAATGAAATAATTACTGAATAATCAATTAACTTTTTTACTTCAACTGATTTAATTTGAATTTGCATTTTGTTAGTCCCTCAAATTGTAGTGTAGCATTTTCTTAGATGGCGGTAAGTGGATGGTAATGGAAAGAATAGGTTTGATTTTAGACACACTTCAATCACAACTTCTCGCCAGCCCTGTAATCTTGGGCAAGTGTCATGACTGACTCCTGAGAGCCTCAGATTATCATCTGTAAAATGGGGACAATAATGCCTATGTTGCAAGATTATTATGAGGAATTAAATGGAGACATATGTAAAATCATTAGCACGGTGTTTGGCTCACTGTAGACACTTAGTAAACAGTAGTTATTTTAATATCAATAACCTTCGTAGACTTCAGCAATCCCCCCAAAATTATTAAAGGTGTATTCTAGATAAGGAGAAAAGATTGCACATTTCATATGAGTAAAAGATCCCCCTCAATTAGGCAAAGGTTGATATATGTTGGATACAGGTTCGCACTCCCTCATATGGAATTCTGAAAACCAAAATTTTTTTCTAAAGACCTAAAGTTTTTCAGAACTTATTTGACAGCAAAATATGACCTAAACTCATTTCTTAGTTAACTGCTGATGTGAACTAACATGAGGTCTTTATTTCACTTTGTGTAAATTTTCCTATGTTTCAACATAAAATTAACTAATTTTGATTATGGGGTGCTGCCCCCCTCTCTTCTGGGGTGCTACATATATATAGTATATGCTCTATATTACAACCCTAAAACCTAAAACATTCTGAATTTTGAAACACAGCTGACCTAAGGGTTTCTGATAAGATACTGTGAATCAGTACTTGCTTTCTGGGTCTGCTACACTCACGATTTGTAAAAGGATAAAGATGAATGGAATGTAACAGTCTCACAAGTTTTTCAATTGTTTAGAATCCCAACAGAAGGCCAAAGAAGTTTGTCACGTGTACTTTATGAAGCTCCGCTCTGGCCTTATGATAAAAAAGGAGGCCTGTTACTTTAGGAGAGAAACCACCAAAAGGCCTTCACTGAAAACAGGTAAGGGGAACCGTACATTCTCTGGCAATAGTGGTAGGTATCTATTTGCCTTTGCTTACCACATCTAAATATGCAATTATTTTTCCTCACTCCAAGGTTCCTTTTAGAAAATATTAAGGATGACGAACTGGTTTTTAGCTATTTTAAAAAGGGCATACAAAGAATTTGCATGAGAGAAATGATTATGTTATAATGTTAAGTGAAAACAAAAGATACACAACTATGTATAAATATGTTTACAATATTTTTAAGTGAATTTTTTTAATTTAAAGGAAGTAGGCTTAAGTGTTAATAGTGCTTACCTTTTGGGTGTTGAGATTGTGGGTGACTAGTTTTCTTCCTCCTGACCTCTAATGAATGTGCTTCTACTGGGGTATAAGTGTGCCAGGAGGTATCAATCCCTTTGGTCCACGGAGTGGCCAAAGCCCTGGAGTCAAGCACTACTCTCAGCAAGCAACCTTAACTGGGAATTCTCAAAGGGGTGTTTGTGCAGAGTGGGGATTGATGGTCCATCCCTAATCCCATCTGGTCTGCAGGTGGAAAGCACAAAGGACATCTGGTACTCGCTGCCTGTCAACAGCAGTCTACTGTGGAGTGCTTTGCCTTTGGTATATCAGGGGTCCCGAAATATACTAGAGCACTTCATGATTCAAGTATCACAGGTATGACTGGTTACAGGAGTGACGTGGGAGTGAGGAGGGAGGTGTGACACAGGACCCTGGAAAGTGCTACTCCAGGTAGCAGTCCCAAGTCTGTGTCTTTAATGTGTACCAGAAACTTCTGCCCATTCGCAGCTGATGTACCCATCTAATAGTATGCAAAGTGGCACAAGGGAGCTGTTCTAATAATGCACAGGCATTCTCTAGTTAGCACACCACCATTATTTTGAAATACTTGCTATGGATTGGAATCCCATGGTCATTAGTTTTGGTGAAAATATGTTATCTTTTGGAAAAAAAACACATTTCCCCCCCAAATTTCAACATTTTGACCATTAAAGAAAAAAGTTATTGTATTTTTAAATGTAATTCTAACACTTTATACACTTTAAGTAGTAGTTACAATGGTTTTAAATTTTATCACATCCTTGTACAAGGTTCCAAGTTGATGATGACTATCAGGAAGTGAAGAGATCATCATTAAAAAAAAAAAAAAACTTGACCAGGCGTGGTGGCTTATACCTGTAATCCCAGCACTTTGGGAAGCTGAGGTTGACAGATCACCTGAGGTTAGGAGTTCAACACCAGCCTGGCCAACATGGCGAAACCCTGTCTCTACTAAAACTAGAAAAATTAGTCAGTTATGGTGATGTGCACCCATAATCCCAGCTACTTGTGAGGCTGAGGCACAAGAATCGCTTGAACCCTGACAGAGGTTGCAGTGAGCCGAGATCATGCCAGGGCACTCTCGCCTGGGCAACAAGAGCAGCTGTCTCAGGAAAAAAAAAAAAAAAAAAACTTTTCCTGGAATTGCAGTTGCCATTTCAAGCATTATTCCTGCTATAAATGTCCTAAATTCCCAGAAGCAACACTGAAGTTTCTCATTCAGTATTTCTAAATCATTTACTTTAGAAGTTCATGTACAAATTCAGTATGTAACATTCTCCTTAATATTTTGTATACTATTTTTTTCCAGGCCCCATATAGGTAGTCCCTAAATCTGCTCCAGTTTACCTCAGCAGGCTATAAAAATATTATCATTTTCTATGTGTATTTTGACACTTTTTAAAAGTTAGGAGCACTGCACTAAGTGTCCCTGTTATTTAGCCAGAGGAGAGAACAGGGTTCATACCCACATTCTCCAGGACTGTCAGAAACTTCTGGGTAACTCCATACTTTATAGATGAACATTTATTTATCCATATCTATCAAAATACAGTTCCTTCTTTACCACAGTCCCCAGACCACGTGGTGTCATGAAGTGAAGGTTTCTTCAAGCAATGTCTGTTGGTTTCCATTTTCTTTTTCCCCACCAAACACTCCCATAAGCACACTCACATGGCCTCCCAGGGCCTTTGTGCACGACACTAGCACCTGTAATCCCATTCAAGGGTCACATCTCAGCCTTTGAGCTATGTAAAACTTGTGCCAAAGGCTTTCATCTAGCCAACAGTGACAAACAAAATGCAACTCAAATTGCAAAAATGTTTTTTGAGAGAGCATTTTTTAAAAAGGTTGCCAAAAGAATTGTACCTGACGAGTTTTTGAATTCTTAACAACAGGAATTTCACCTATTACAGAATCTCTTGCTTCTCTAAGCACATACAATGATCAATCCATTACTTTTGCTTTGGAGGATGAAAGTTATGAGATATATGTTGAAGACTTGAAAAAAGATAAAAAGAAAGGTAGATTATTTTCTTTTTCTATAACGATGTAATAATGACTAATAAAAGTAAAACGTTTTAATAAAACTAAATCTACCAAACTTTAAACAATGGATTAACTTAGACATGGCAAACAAGTCATGCTGTATGCTAACTCTAATGCATTGGCAGTGGATACCTGAATCCACTTGTATGTCAAGATGGATTCAGAAGTTTTGTCAGGTTCATCAAAGAATGCTGACATTGAAATGTAGTATTTGTTGTGAAAGATGGAAAGAGGGACCACAGGTATTTGCTATCTCTAAATTATCCAATAGATCTTTCTAGCCTTATTAGTATCACCAAAGTACAACTTCTTTGTCAATGCTATGAAAAATATTTTAAATATTTTAATAACAACTATATTGGAGAATTCATCAGAGCATATTCATGCATTTTTGAGACCTTTCTCAAAACCACAAAAGTTTTGCTTTTATTGATATATAATAAAATGGGAGGATATTTTCTGATGTTATATATGTGTTGGAACTGAAAACTTAAGAAAATTGTGTCTCACCAGAGGGATTTTCTGTATTCTCTTTCAGATAAGGTGTTACTGAGTTACTATGAGTCTCAACACCCCTCAAGTGAATCAGGTAATTTGGAGGGCTGGGTAGCTATAATGCTTGAATTCTTAAGTATGGGGTAAAGATAAATAAAATCCTTTTCACCCCATAGGAAAAAAGATAGTCTCAGAAGGTTATCTCCAACCCAAGCTCATGGTAAAACCTTAGATTCTCAGAGGATGCATTCTCATCCATTTTACAGCTTAATCGTTAGGATAAAGTTTTGGCTACACTTAATAGAGATCCAAAACAAGAGTGGCTTATGCTAGATAAAACTTTCTGTCTTAGCCACGGCTGGAATGGCTCAACAAGTTGTCCAAGGAACCCATCTCCTTCTGTCTTGTGGTTCTGCCAACATCTACATGGTTCAAGAGTACTTGGGAGCATGATAATGTCCGGTCAACAGGACAGAGAAAAACAAATGCATGCATTCTATTTCCCTTTAAGGGTACAACCTAGAAGTTGCATCTAACACTTCCTCTCATCTCACATTGGTCAAAACTCGGTTGTATTACTACACTTAGCCATAAGAAGGCAAGCTGGGGAATGTCGTATTACCATCCCAAAAGAGGAATGAATATTGGGGGACACTATGAGTGGCTTTACATGCAGACAGGAAAGCTGATGCCCAAAGAAGTACCCATTAGGGTCACAACTCTCCAGTTAAAAAGCATATAAAAAAACTAATTTCTCTCCGGTTTATAAGCACCCTCTGCTTATCAGTGCCTCTTGAATTTGGGTACAAATACTTCTAAGTTACCTGTTAGTGAATGAAGTAATTATTTTAATGTAATGTCTTAGAGTCTTTTCCTAGGTGCTGAATTCATTTAAATAAAGATGAGTTACAGTTCTTAACTTTATCATTTATACTTTCTTAATTGTAAGGTGATGGTGTTGATGGTAAGATGTTAATGGTAACCCTGAGTCCTACAAAAGACTTCTGGTTGCAAGCCAACAACAAGGAGCACTCTGTGGAGGTAAAAAAAAGAAAGGAAAAAAAGAAAAAAATTATACATATATAAATGATTACAGAACTGTCATGAATGACTCCACCAACTTGTGTAGATTTGGGTGTTGGGGTATTTTGCAGAAGGATTTTTTTGTGCTATTGTATATAAAGCACAATCACTTACTACAAATGACTTTCTTCTAGAGTAAGGAAGGCAGGAAAGTGGCATGTATGGCTTTGCTACTTAAAGTCTGCTCTCTGCCAGCAGCACAGCATCACCTGAGAGCTTGTTAGAAATGCAAGATTCTAAGCCTCCCAGAAATAAATCGGAATCAGCATATTTTAACAAATCTCCAGGAAATTCATATGTGCCTTAAAGTTTGAGAAGCACTGTTATATAGAATGATCTCAAATCCTTGCTATTTGGCTTTAGGAACTACTATGTTCCTCTAGGAAACATTTCTTTGTATAATATCGTTTTCTTAAACAAATATCAAAAAATAATTTTCCATTCTGAGCCTGCTTAAGGGAGGGTCATAAGTGTTTCCATGTGCCAAGATTTATAAATAATCTAACATCTACATTCTGAACATAGGATTCATTGCATATTCTTCTTTAGTTAGTAAATGGCATTATTATATTGGTCATGATGTGTAATTATAACCATTTTGACAAACAAGTCAAAGGTAGAGGCATGGAAGAAAACAGAAGAGCATAATATAGAAGATAAATTATATAAATACACAAAATTATAAAGCTAACTAACACAGCCATGTAAGGCCTTATTAACATAAACAGTGGATAGTAACCAGCATCTTCCTAACCAAAACATTCCTAAACATATATAATCTAGTGTTTGGCATGTATAACTACTCAATAATAGAGCTACTTAGACTGAGCTCTATTATATAGCAAGCACTGTGCTAAATGTTTTACAAATATTATTTTATTTAATACGGTAACTCTACAATGGAGTTGTTGTATTGGTCAACTGTTGCTATGCAACAAACCATCCCAAAACTCAGTGACCCAAAATAATAATCATTTATATTTATTCATATGTCTGTAGGTATTTTGAGGATTGACTGATCTAGAAAACTAGTTAGACTAAAAAAATGAGGCTTGAGAGATAAAGCAACATGCCCAAGGTCTCAGAGATAGTACATGTCAAAAGAAGGGCACAAATCCAGAACTGCTGCATCCAGATCCAATCACCCCAATCCATACTGCCTCTCTAACTATATTGACTATCATTGAATCAAATCAAATCCACCCCCCACCCCTCTGGCCCTGTACTCACTTCTCCCCATCTCCCCTCCGCTACTCACTAAGCAAGCTTGCTAGAAATATCAAGTCATACATAAGTATTCCCCTTTAGTTTCCAATACAGGCAGGTAACGTTGACTCTGAACTTCCCATTCACATATGGATTGCTTTCTCTCTTGTTTCCTCAGCTCCATAAGTGTGAAAAACCACTGCCAGACCAGGCCTTCTTTGTCCTTCATAATAGGTCCTTCAACTGTGTTTCATTTGAATGCAAGACTGATCCTGGAGTGTTTATAGGTGTAAAGGATAATCATCTTGCTCTGATTAAAGTAGACTATTCTGAGAATTTGGGTAGTGAGAATATCTTGTTTAAGCTCTCTGAAATTTAGTTGATGGAAACTTGTGGGTCTTGGGTTGAGTACCCAAATGCTACCACTGGAGAAGGAATGAAAGATAAAGAAAGAGACAGTGACATCTAAGGGAAACGAAGAGTGCTTAGCATGCTGTGGAATGTTTTCCTTATTATACATAAAAATATTTTTTCTAATGCTTCAGTTCTTTTTTTCTTTCCCTCTGTATAACTGCATATTCAATGCAAGTATCAGTATATTAAATAGGGTATTGGTAAAGAAACTGTCAACATTCTAAAGAGATACAATCTGACTTTCACTTTTCTCTAGTTTCAGTCCAGAAAGAACTTCACATTTAGAGCTAAGGCCACTGAGGAGAGACAGAGCCATAGCTTGTCTCTCTGTAGACAGGGATCCATTTTAAAGAGCTACTTAGAGAAATAATTTTCCCCCGTTCCAAACAATAGGCTCAAACACTAAAGCTGCTAGTAAAAACAAGACCAGATGCTTCACAGAGTTATCATTTTTTCAACTGGAATAAAACACCAGCTTTGTTTGTAGATGTCTTAGGCAACACTCAGAGCAGCTGTCCCTTACTGTCAGGGGATACGGAACTTCAAAGGCCCACATGGCAAGCCAGGTAACGTAAATGTGTGAAAAAGTAAACATAATTGAAAAATTAAGACAAATAAATTCAGTATTTATAAAGTGAATAACTTCATTTCTAATTGTTTAATTTTTAAAATTCTGATTCTTATATATTGAATTTACTTTAAGCAAGGCATTCTTACATTAGGAAGTGAAGTAAATTTTAGTTCAGACATAAAATTTCATTTATTGGGAATATGTAACATGCTAAAACTTTTTTTTTTTTTTTTAAGTACTAAGCCACAACATGTTTTAGAGCATCCAGGTACCACATAATTACAATCCATGGTAAGGCCAGAAATCCTCTAACCTACTACAGCCTAGATGAGACACCAAATTAACATTAACATTTCAGTAACTGACTGTCCCTCATGTTCATGGCCTACCATCCCTTCTGACCCTGGCTTCCACAGACCTATGTCTTTTGATATACTCGCAGTCACACTGGGTGAAGTTGCTTTTAATCCTTGCTTCCCATGTGCTCAAGTCTTTTTGTTGTCCAGCTTCCTGATAACCCTGCTTACTGTGGAATATTCATTTGACATCTGTCTCTTTTCATTTCTTTTAACTACCATGTCCTTGATATACCTTTTGCACCCCCTGAATTTCATTTCTGTATCACCTGACCTCTGGATGCCAACACATTTATTCTGCTTTTTCTATTGTAGAGTTTTAGATAAACCTATTAATGGCAATATTTTTTGCTAAACATCTTTGTTTTTTACTGTCACTAGGGCAATAACATTTATACTCAAATATATAACATTTTTTTAACTACTAAAGGAATAGTTTTTAAAGTCTTAGCAATTTCTTTTGCAATTTTTCTTAGACTTAATACTTATGATAAATGACTAACATAGTAACAGAATATGAAATATGACCTTTTCTGAAAGTATGTACTTTTAAATTTCTACTATATTGAAAACTATTAGATGTAAGTGCTGGTAGAATATAAGATAAAAGAGGCTGAGAATTACTATACCAGGGTATTACAATTGTAAAACAATATATCTTTGTTTCATTGTTTTGTCAATAATTGTTACCAAGGAGATAAAAATAAAAGCAGAATGTGTATCATCCCTTCTGAAAAACACTAATTATTGATGTGTGCATCTGTACGATAAACTTAAAATGATTATTAAATAACCAAATATATCTACTACATTGTTTATATTATTGAATAAAATATATTTTCCAAAAGTATGTGAGACTATAATGATTTTATCATACGATGACTCAATATTCTGAAATTCTTAAGTGAAAGCAAGCATATTCCAACCTACCAATGTTGGTATCCGGAGTAGGTCATTACCTGATAATTTTGGTGATTCAAAACTAAGTAACATTTTCAAGAGAAGAGATTGCGTCTTTTTCACCTGTGTACTGTCAGTGCCCATACTGGTGGGTGACACAAAGGTGTTCAGTGACTTTTACTCAGGATCAAACAGCCAACAGGTACCTGCACCAGAACCTTGATCTTATTATTCTGACTCCTTATGTAGATAAGGAGGGTGGGAGGAGGGACATGAACAGAAAAAATAACTATTGGGTACTGGGCTTAATTCCTGGGTGATGAAATAATCTGCACAACAAACTCCCATGACATGAGTTTACCTATGTAACAAATCTTCACAAGTACCCTCAAACCTATAACAAAAAATTTTTTTTAATTAAGTAATTTAAAAAAAAAGAAATCTTCAGATGTGGTACTCCAGTGGGAGTTGGAGCAGTAGCCTTGTCCCAAAACTCCTTCTCCCTTCAAGTATAAGCCTATACAGCCCTGAAATCTCATCTTCTAGCAGTTATACATCAAATAGGTGCCATATGTACTGGACTTTGCTAGGCACCATGACAGCACAAAAGAAACCTAAGCCATGCTCCTTGTTCACATGGAAATTAAAACATATGAAATATGTATTATTATTATTCTTTTTAAACAGAGTCTCACTCTGTCACCCAGGCTGGAGTACAGTGGCATGATCTCAGCTCACCGCAACCTCCGCCTCCTGGGTTCAAGCGATTCTCCTGCCTCAGCCTCCCGAGTAGCTGGGACTACAGGTGCCCACCACCATGCCCAGCTAATTTTTGTATTTTTTAAGTAGAGACAGGGTTTCACCATATTGGCCAGGCTGGTCTTGAACTCCTGATCTTGGGATCCGCTTGCCTTGGCCTCCCAAAGTGCTGGGATTACAGGCGTGAGCCACCGTGCCCGGCCCCCTAAAACATGTACCATATGTATTATAACTCCAATTCTGCAGTACAGTTGTGCAAAGGTGAGAAAGATCAGTGTGGGTTTGTCATCAGGGAAAGAAATATAACTGAATTGTCTATCCCCATACCCTAAAACCTACCCTGATCTATTCTTATATCCATTCTCAAGGTCTTGTTAAGCAGGTTCCTCATGCAGGTCTTAGGTAAAAGGGGTAAATTCAGTTGTTTTAACCCCTTTAGTGGTCAGGATTTGGTATAGGGACTTAGGAATCTGAGGAAATAAATCAAGAGATGAAAGTGAATGCAAGTTGGTAGAGACAGAATCGATTAATTATTTCCTGCTGAAGTGCCAAGATGACTGTGATGGTTAATATTAGGTGTCAACTTGACTGGATTGAGGGATGCCTACATGGCTGGTAAAGTATTGTTTCCGGGTGTGTCTGTGAAGGTGTTGCCAAAGGAGACTGACATTTTTGTTTGTTTATTTTTGAGACAGGGTCTCATTCTGTCACCTAGGCTGAAGTACAGTAGAGCAATCTCAGCTCACTGCAACCTCAGCCTCCCAGGCTCAAGCGATCCTCCCACCTCAGCCTCCTAGGTAGCTGGGACTACAGGTATGTGCCACCACATCCACCTAATATTTGTATTTTTTTGTAGAGCCAGGGTTTCACTATGTTGTCCAGGCTGGTCTCAAACTCCTGGGCTCAAGCAATTCACCTGCCTCAGTCTTCCAAAATGCTGGAATTACAGGCTGAGCCACTGTATCCTGCCAAGATTGAGTTTTGAGTCAGTGGACTGAACAAGGAAGAACCACCCTCAATGTCGGTAGGCACCATTCAATCAGTCACCAGCACAACTAGAACACAGCAGGTGGAAGAAGGGTGATAAACTTGCTTACTTAGTCTTCTCATACTCTCTTCCCTTGCCAGGTACTTGCTTCCTCTCCTCCTATCCTTGGACATCAGACTCTAGATTCTTCAGTTTTTGGACTCAGATTTGCACTAGTGGCCTCCCAGGGGCTCTTGGGCCTTTGGCCTCAGACTGAGGGCCACACTTTCAGCCTCCCTGGATTTGAGACTTTCGGTCTTGGACTAAACCACTCTACCAGCTACTCTTTTTTCCCCAACTTGTAGAGGGCCTATTTTGGGACTTCACCTTGTAATTGTGTGAGCCAATTATCCTTAATAAACTCAGATAGATAGATAGATAGATAGATAGATAGATAGATAGATAGATAGAGTGTGTATATATACATTGTGTGTATGTGTGTGTATATATATCCACACATATATAGATACACACACACACACACACACATACATACATATTCTGTCCCTTTGGAGAACCCTGACTAATACAAAGATGAAACACTCATCCAAGCTTAATTACAGTCCCTAGCACAGAGGATGCTCCCACAAAGAGATTACGTGAATCAGTGTCCAGTGGATTAAGAACAGGGTTGGTTTGCTGCTTATAGGCTGTGCAACTTTGGCAAGGTAAGTAACCTCTCTCGATATCTATTTCTCCTCTGTAAATAGGGAGCACCAAATATTGTAATTGTCTACCTAATATCCACAACCACCACCCTTACTGCTTTACCAATAGACCCTCATTTTTTTTTATCAGATAATAGTGCACATAACTAAAAATACACTCTTTCCCAGATTCCAATGCAGCTAGATAGGGTAACCATTTGGCATAGTTCTGGATAATAAAATATAAGCAGGATAATGGTTTAAGAAAAACTTCTTTTAAAAAGACATATTTGACTGGCAAGCCCTTTTTCAGTCTTTTACCCCTTCTTCTCTTCCTGCCTGAGCCATAGATAGGATGCTGAATGCAGAGCAGCCAACTTCTGACCACAAGGTGAAGAGCATGGGGACAAAGGCCTCCACATTAGAAGAAGTGGCAGGAGGAGCTGGACCAGGCTCACGCCTATAATCCCAGCACTTTGGGAGGCCAAGGCAGGCAGATCACTTGAGGTCAGGAGTTCGAGATCAGCCTGGCCAACATGGAGAAACTCCATCTCCACTAAAAATATAAAACTTAGCTGGGTGTGGTGGTGCACTCCTGTAATCCCGGCTACTCGGGAGGCTGAGGCAGGAGAATCGATTCAACCTGGGAGGCAGAGGCTGCAGTGAGCTGAGATCATGCCACTGCACTCTAGCCTGGGTGACAAAGCAAGAGTATATCTCAAAAAAATTAGAAAAAAAAAAAAAGGCAGGAGGGAAAGATAAAGGAATCCTGGTGTAGTGGATGATATTGGTACTCTGCCCAAATTCCCTTGAATTTCTTTATATTGGATTATTTGATACCATTACCATATGTGCCACACACCCATACCACCACCATCTTCCATGTTCTTTCAATATCCAGCACTTGCAGCTCTTACAAGGATTGCCTTTGTTGTAGTGATGCTGCTTTGCCCCCTTGCACGGAGAGATGAAAATGTCTATGAGTGTGCATTACTCCCACCAGCCTCACAAGGCTTTTGAAAGCCCAACTCCCCAGTTCTTGGGTGGAATACCTCTGTCTTAAATTTCACTCAAAAATTCTCCTATGGGGCTCATGCTGAATCTGCCCTGTGCTGCACTTTAGCATGAGATCACATTCTTAGATTCCTGTTCGTTCCTGCCCTGTCTTGCCCTGTCCTGCCCTGACTGCCTTATCAGTATTTCTCGGGAATACTTCCTTAGTAAGTCACATTATCATAATCCTTAACTCAGGATCTGCTCCTGGGGAACCTAATGTATGATACCAGGTCACAGGTGACATTGGAGAGCTGCCATATCAATCTTCTAGTACTAACTGCAAACTTTATGTTGAGAGAGAAAAATAAACCCATGTCTGCTTAAGCTAGTGTTGAGTTTTCTGCTGAATATGCCTTAAAGCAAAATTTACCCATAGAAGACATGATGTTAACACCTGCTCCTTAGGCCACTGATAAGAATTTCCTGGAACATAGCAAGCACTCAATGAAAGTTAGCTTAGAAAAACAAACCAACCTGACTGATAAGGATAATGACTTTTCTTAGGTAAAATTAGAACACAGAAAGACAATCAAATGACTCCACAACTTTAAGAGAATTTATTTTCTGAGAGGTAAAGTAGGAGGCAGAAATTAGAAGATGAAATCTGCCAGGTATTAATCTACAAAACAAATCTATGAAACAAATAGGTATTTATTTATACTTCTCACCCTACAAATAGGTTACATAAATTCTGTCATATATGTCTTAGTTCATTCAGGCCACGATAACAAAATTAACTGAGTAGCTTAAAAACAACAGCAACTTATTTCTCACAGTTCTGGAGGCTGGGAAATCCAAGATCAAGGCACTGGCAGATTCATTGTCTCATGAGGGCCTTTTCCCTAGACAGCATCTTTTGGTTATAACCTCACATGGCCAGAGTGAGGCCACCTAACTCTCTGGGGTCTCCTTTATAAGGCACAAATCCTACTCATGAGGGCTCCACCTTCATGACCTAATAACTTCCCAAAGATCTCGCCTCCCAATACCATCACCTCGTGGGTTAGGATTTCAACACATGGGGGGACACAACCATTCAGACCATAACAATAGGCATCGAATATTACATTATAAATATAAGAAAATTTAATAGTAAAAATGAAAGACTGATATTCCTTCAAAAGATCATTGGACAAAAGTGCAGATGTTCCAAGATACAGGAATTGGATAACTAAAAATTTATATAATAATTTATTAATATTAAATAGGTCAGAAAAAAATAGAGAAATCAAAAGCTGTATATTGAAGAAAAATCAATAAAATTGGTAAACCTTTGTCCAGACTGATCAGGGAAAAAAAAAAGAAAGAGGACACAAATTACCATTATCAATAATAACAGAGTTGACATGAGTAGAGATTCTAAAGATTTTAAAAAGAATAAGATGGAAATATTATAGGCATCACTACATCAATAAATTTGACACCCCTAATGAAAACACACAAATTCCTTGAGAGGCACAGACTACCAAGATTCACTCAAGAAGAAACAGGAAGCATTAATAGCCCTCTATCTATTAAGGAAATTAAATGTAAAGCTCAAAGTCTCATAAGAAAACTTCACCCTTCATTAGTGAATTCTTCCAAACATTTAAGGAAGAAATAATATGAAATCTACACAAATTCTTTCAGGAAAACTGAAAAGGAGGAAGTTTTATTGAATTTTTCTATGAGGCAAAATACACTGACATCAAAAACAAACAATACAAGAAAACTACAGACCAATGTTTTTCATCAACATAGACACAAGAATTCTACAGAATTCCATAAAAATTTTTAGCAGCCAGGCATGGTGGCTCACACCTATTATCCCAGAACTTCGGGAGGCTGAGGCAGGAGTATTGCTTGAGAAAATGACACTGTCAGAAACAGAAATGAGGAGGTGGGAAACAAATAAGTACGAAGGAAGATAATGAGTTTGTTGGGACAGGTTGAGGGTGAACTGACAATGGGATTATTAAATGGAAATACAGTTGGAAATATAATTGGTACATTCGAAAATCTTGAAGCACAGTTGGTAATCAGAACATTAGTTATCTTCCACCATCCCTTTATTCAACTCCTCCCTCTTATAGTTTTCCATTCATTCTTAAGTAGTAGACAGTCCTGCTGTCATATTAAGTTGCAAATACAGCCTCAATTCAATAATTAGAATGTCCAGTTCCATGAACAGACAAACCTCTGAACTCAATTTAGCCTCCCAAAGCCTCTGCTGGTTCACTTTGCTCTATGTGGCCCCTGATGGCATGTGGGGGTGCTCTTTCCCCACCCTGTGTGTACCTGTGACTAATAAACCACTGCCAATCTCATCTGACCGGTGTTGGCTGTTGTGTGTTCAGCCATCTCAAGGTCCTCCTTTCCCTTAACTAAGAGAGTGGATAGGAAGTGTTCAGAACAGCTGGAAGCCTGCTGCCGGTTGAGGAAGGAGTAGTTAACAGACATCAAAGACTCTTAGACCCCGACCCTCTTCATTCCTCACTCCACATTGCCTTCCACACTCCCCTGCCCAAGATCATCAGTTCCCAGGGTTTTAGCTGCCCCTTTATTGACTGATAACTCTCCAGACCAGATATCTTTCCTGAGTTGCCAGTCAACTGTGCTTCCAATTGCCTATGGGACAGCACCATTTAGATATGATGCATGGTCACTGATCACCTGGACTTTAGGTTACTTCTTTGCATGATCTTCTCTCTCATAGCAAGACCTTTTGGGTCTATAATATCTGAGACCCAAAAGGATTTGTTTTATCCTGAATTCTGACACCTGGAGTTGCCTGTCTGCCTGTAAGCTTTCTCTTTGTCAATCTTTGGACTTTCCTAGTCCTCCCTTCTTGCCTAGGCTGAAGCCCTAAGCTGCTGCTCACTGTTCAATCCTGACATTGAGCCTAATATTTGCAAAGGCTGGAGTCCAAAGAGATGTCAGTATTGTACAACATCAAATTTATCTAAGACAAAAATACTCAGGTTCTGCTTAAAGTACATGACATGATCAAAGCTTCCCTAACACACTGAACCTAAAGAGAAATGTGGCATTTTTATGGACTCAACTGCCAATCACATTTGAGCAGGACCATTCCAGAAACCACAGACCTAATCAATAAATCAGCCATGGATTGTGGGTTACTTTTGTGCTGGGCCTCCATATTAGTAAAAGCATGACGGACAACAAAGAGCATGAACTTTGGCACTAGAGAGATCCTGGTTCTAATTTCAATTTCTTCCAGCTATGGGACTTCATTCCACTCTGAACCTCAGTCTCTTTGCCTATAAAATGGGGCTAATATTTCACTTAAACAGAGATCTTGAGAAGACGGGATAAGGACATGGCTGTAAGCACTTATCACAAAGCCTAGCGTATATTAGGTCAACCAATGTTAATCCTATTTCTCCTCCTCCACATTCATTTATAATTTAAAACCCACCAGCCTTTTTCTTTCTCCTCAAAAGAGGCCTACTTATCAAAGAGTCACACTCAAGGAAAACAAACAAAACTGGTTAGGTTTCCTGTTGCTTAGGCTCAGAGGAACTGGCCAGATGTTCCCTTAGGTCAGAACGTTGCAGCTGTATGAGTCCTCAAACAGTATTTTTTAAGTTAAACACAGCCAAGAGAGCTAAGTATGTTTCTATTTGTTGGTGTTGATAATATGATATTGTACAATACTGGCCTTTGCTTCTGTGAAAAGAATTATTTTATTCTATGACATTAAACAAACAGTTTGGAATTTTGGAATGAGCCTTAGCTGGGACACTGCCAGTTTGGCCTAAACAGTGTCTACTCAGTGAGAAATCTTAAGTAATTACGGTAAAGCATTTTAAGGAGAACAAGATAAACTGATTTAGTAATTCAGTTTCAGGCAACTATAACTTATTTAATAGAACTTTTCCTATTTTTCCCTGGAACTATCACCAAGACCCCATTGCTGGAAACTAAAACAATAAAGTATCCAATATTTGAAATTCAGCTATTTGGGGCAGCAATCTCTCCTATGACACATCCTTCCCCTTCCGGATAAAAGAGCACTAGGAGGTGATAGAAAAGTCATGTTACTTTTTTTTTTTTTTTTTTTTTTTTTGAAGCAGGGTCTCGCTCTGTTGCCTAGGCTGGAGTGCAGAGAGGCAATCATGGCTCACTGCTGCCTCAACCTCCCACCTTATTAAATGATCCTCCTGCCTCAACCTCCTGAGTTGCTGTCACTACAGGTATGTGCCACCACGCCTGATTAATTTTTTTCTTATTTTTTGTAGAAATGAGGTCTCACTATGTTGCCCAGGCTAGTCTTGAACTTCTGGCCTCAAGTGACCCACCCCCTTGCCCTCCCAAATTCCTGGGATTACAGATGTAAGCCACTGCACCTGGCCAAAAAGTCATCTTTTTGAGGAACACCAAGTTTGCAAAGAGAAAAAAATTTCCCTTCCCTTTATTTCTTGGAAACCAAAAGTGAACATTTCCCATAAAATCGTAAAATATGGCTAAATTTGGGGAGCCAGCCAAAGGACACTAATATTTGATTACTTGGGTGGTGCCCGCTCTACTACAGGCCCTGCCCAAGTACTACTGAGCCAGGGAAGGCATGTTTAGGAAAGAATATGGAATGGTCACAATAACAGTTTGAGAAACTTTATAAGACTGTTCTTTCAGTATTTGACAGAATAATTATACTAAAAAAAAAATCATTAAGGATAGAGAAGACTGACAACACTATCAACTAAATTGACCTAGTAGGACATTTACAGAACATTCTACCTAACAATATCCATTATTTTCAAGGCACCTAGAACATTCACCAAGAAACACAAAACAACTAAAATCATATTAAGTATGTTCTCAGGCCAGGGGCGGTGGCTCACACCTGTAATCCCAGCACTTTGGGAGGCTGAAGTGGGTAGATCGCTTGAGGCCAGGAGTTCAAGACCAACCTGGCCAACATGGCTAAACTCCAACTCTACTAAAATACAGAAAAAATAGCTGGGCATGGTGGTCCCCACGACTGTAGTCATAGCTACTCGGGAGGCTGAGGCACAAGAATCTCTTGATCCTGGGAGGCAGGGGTTGCAGCAAGCCAACATCATGCCACTGCACTCCAGCCTGGGCAACAGAGTAAGTTTCTGTCCAAAAAAAAATTATCTGACCACATTGGAATTAAATTAGAAGTCAATAAGAGAAAGATATTTGGAAAATCCGCAAGTATTTGGAAATCAAACAATACTTTTCCATAACTAATTTTCTAATGAAAATTAGAAAATATTTTATTTAAATGAAAATAAATATGTCAAAATGAGTGGGGCACAGCTACAGTAATGCTTAAAGGGAAATTTACAATATTAAATGCTTATTTTAGCAAAGTCTCAAGTCAATGCTATAAACCTCCACCTTAAAAACTAGCAAAAGAAAAGCAAATTAAACCCAAAGCAAGAAGAAAAGATATAATAAATGGGAGAAATCAGTGAAATAGAAAACAAACAAACAAAAAAACAAATAAATAAACCCTGGTTCTTTGGATAGCTCAGAAAAACTGACAAACCTGCCACTAGACTGACCAACAACAACAAAAAGATGTAAATTATCAATATCAGGAATGAAAGAAGAGGCATCACCATCAATCCCATCGGATAATAATAGAATACTTTTAAAATATTTTTGTTAATGTATTTGAAAGCTTAGATGAAATGGACAAATTCCTTGGAATCATTACTAACACTCACTGAAGAAGAAATAGATAACTTGAATAGCCATGTTTATTAAAGAAATTGAAATCATAGTTAAAACTTTGACACAAAGTGAACTCCAGGCCTAAATGAGTTCACAGGTGAATTCTAGCCAACAATTAAGGAAGAAATTATACCAATTTTACACAAACTTTTCCAGAAAAATAGAAAGGAGGGAAATACCAACTCATTTTATGATGACAGCATTATCCCCAATAGCAAAACCAAATATGTTTCAAGAAACTAAAACAGAACAACCAATATCCTTCCTGAATATCAACTCAAAAATATTTAACAAAATATTGATAAATTGAAACCAGTAATATATAAAACATAATACATCATTAAATGTGATTTATTCCAGTATGCAGGGTTGGTTCCACATTTGAAAATCAATCACAGTCAAATTCATCATATCAACAAATTCAAAACCAAAATGATATCTTAATAGATACAGAAAAAGATTTGCAAAATTCAATATCCATTTGGGATTAGAAACTATTAGCAAACTAGAGATAAATGGGAACTTCCTCAACATGATAAAAATCATCTACACAAAACATAAATTTAACCTCATCTTCATTTCTGAAAGGCTGAATGCTTTCCCTCTATAGCAATCAGCAAGGACGTCTGTTCTCACCATGTCTACTTTAATATTGTACTGGAGATACTAACCAGCACAATCAGGCAAGAAGAAGAAATAAAAGGCAATAGATCAGAAAAAAGCAAAACTATCTTTGTTTGCAGATGACATGATCCTATATATTGAAAATTCTAAAGAAGCAACGAAAAAAAGCTATTAGAACTTACAAGTAAATTTAGTAAGGTCACAAGACATAGGGCCAATATACAAAAATGTGTACAGTATACATTTCTTATATACTATCAAAAATAATTATAAACTAAAATGTGAAAAAATATATACAATAGAATCAAAACAAAAAATATATAGGAATATACTTAACAAAATATTTCAAGGCCTATACCACAAAAACTATAAAATATTACAAAAAATAATTTTAAAAGACACAGACCTAAATATAAGAACTAAAACTATAAAACCTCCCTAAGAAAATGCAGGAAAAAAATATGTACGAAAGAAGACATCTGTAAGAATCTGTAAGGACATCTGTAAGAAAGAAGAGGGAGGGAGATAGGGAGGGAAGCAGGACAAAAGCATGGAGAAAGGAAAGGGAAGGAGAGGAAAGAAGAAAAGGTAAGGAAGCAAAGGAAAAAATGAACATCTGTCTTTATTTCACGTTATACACAAAAATTAATTTAAAAAGACACAGACCTAAATATAAGAGCTAAAACTATAAAACTTCCCTAAGAAAACACAGGAAAAAATCGGCACCTGACACTGAGCAGCCGAGCATGGGACATGGCCTGCACCTTGCACAGGGCCTAGGAACCCGCGGCCGCCTTGAGGGCTGAGGGCGGGCACTACTGACGCTGCCACGGCCAGGTTCAGCCCTTGTTGCATAAATTCACCAAAAAATAATAATAATAATAATGATAATGAATGGATAAGAGAAAATGGTATTGGAACAGTGGGAATCAGCAATTTTGCACAGGAAACTTTTTGGGAGATGTTTACTGTAGTCTGCCTGAAATTGGGACAAAATCGAACAAACAAAACTAGTTCGGTGCTTTGGAAAGTGTGAAAGCTGCTACTGAACTTTACTCTCCTATATCAGAAGAAGTTACTGAAATTAGTGAAGCTCTTGCAGAAAATCCAGGACTTGTCAACAAATCTTGTTATGAAGATGGTAGGTGGATCAAGATGACACTGAATAACCCTTCAGAACTAGATGAATTAATAAGCACAGAGGCATATGAGAAATATGTAAAATCTACTGAGAGGTGAAACTGGAACCCCTAGAAAAACTAGTATGAAACAAAATTATTTAAAAAGAGTACACACTCTATGATTCTATTTATATAGCATTCTAAAAAGCCAAACACTATATAGACAGTAGTGGTTGCCTAGGGCAGGGATGGATTACAAAAGGACAACCTTTTGCAGTGATGGAAATGTCCTATATCTTGATTGTGGTGGTGGTTATACATCCGTATATTGCTAAAACTCATCAAACTATATACTTTAAAATGATGAGTTTTACTGTATTAAAATTATCATTCAATAAACCTGACTAAAAAGTAAAGTAGAATGGCAGCCAGACTGATTCCATGCAGTGTGGAATTCATGTACTAGCCTGTGAGTGAAACCTTTTGACATTTTTAGAGAGGACTGAAAGTACAATGGTTTTTATAGGGTCTCCTTGTTTGTTTGTTATTAACCAGTTTGAAGTCTGGTGCAATGCTAAATTCCGCAGTGGGAATGGAATTTGGTTTTGCCTAGAATAACAGGAAGATGAACTGCTGCTTATAGTGAGAGGTGGTAGAATATAATGGCTAAAAAGAAAACATGATTAAAATGAGATACAACTACATACCTATTCAAATGGCCAAAATCCAAAACACTAATAATACCAAATGCTGGCAAGGATGTGCAGCAGGAATTCTTATTCATTGCTGGTGGGAGCAAAATGATACAGCCACTTTGGAAGACAATTTGACAGTTTCTTAGAAAATGAAACATAGTCTTGCCATATAATCCAGCAGTTTTGCTCCCAAATAATTACTCAAATACTTATTTAAATTCTAGTCAAATACTTGAGTTAAAAACTTAAATCCACATAAAAACCTGCACATGAACATTTATAGCAGCTTTATTCATAATTGCCCCAAATTAAAAGCAACCAAAATGCCCTTCAATAGATGAATGGGCAATCCAGACAGTGAAATACTATTCAGCAATAAAAGGAATGAGCTATTATGTCACAAAAAAATATGGAGGATCCCTACCTTGCTAAGTGAAAGAAGCTAGTCTGAAAGGCTACATACTCTGATCCCAACTACAGTCATACACCACACAATGACATTTCAGTCAACGATGGACCATATATATCACTGTATCACAGAAGATTATAATGGAGCTGAAAAATTCCTATTACCTACTTATGACATAATCATAACATCCTAGCACAACACATTCCTCATGTTTGTGATGATCCTGGTATAAACAAACCTACTGCACTGCCAAGCATATAAAACCAGAGCACATGCAATTATGTACATAACTTTTTTTATGTACATACACAAACATTGTACAGCTGTATAAAAATATTTCATTTATATCCTTATCTATAAGCTTTTTTCTATTTTTTTACATTTTTTAATTTTTTTACTTTTTAAACTTTTTTGTTAAAAACTAAGACACACACACCTTAGCCTAGGCCTACACAGAGTCAGGATCATGAATATTACTGTCTTCCACCTCCACATCTTGTCCCACTGGAAGTTCTTCAGGGGCAATAACACACACAGAACTGTCACCTTCTATGATAATGATGTCTTTTTCTGGAATAGCTGGAAAAATCTGCCTGAGGCTGTTTCACAGTTACCCTTAAAAAAACAAATAGAAAGAGCACACTAAAATAATAAAAAGCCTAGTATGGTAGATACATAAACAAGCACAATAGTTTGTTTATTATCATTATTGATAACTACAGACTCTAGTTAGTAACAATGTACCAATATTGATTCATCAGCTATAACAAATGTAACACACCAACGCAAGATGCTAATTATAAAGGAAGCTGTTGGGAGGTGGGAAGCAGTATACGTGGGAATTCTCTCTACTTTCCACTCAATTTTTCTATAAGCCTAAAACTGCTCTAAAAATAAATTTTATTAATTTTTATATATATATATTTGTAAATGTGGATGATAGATGCAGACTACCTGAGTTTAAATCTTGGCTTTGTTCCTTAGTTGGGTGAACTAGGCTAGTGATTTAATCTCAACTTTCTTGTGTATAAATTAGAAATACTGCAGTGACTACTACATTATAAGATTGTTTTGAGGATTAATATGCGTAATTTCCTTGGAAACTTGCTATTTAAAATATGGTTCTTAGACATATAACATTCTCATTCACCTGGGAGCAAGTTAGAAATGGAGAATTTCAGCTGGGATTATACACCTATAATCCCAGTACTCTGGGAGGCCAAGGCAGGCAAATCGCTTGAGCCCAGGAGTTCAAGACCAGCCTGGGCAACATGGAGAAACCCCATCTCTACAAAAAATTAAAAAAATTAGTGAGTGTGGTGGCCCGTGCCAGTATTCCCAGCTGAGGTGGGAGGATCGCTTGAGCCTGGGGAGGTCAAGACTGCAGTGAGCTGTGATTCTGCCACTGCACTCTGGCCCGGGTGGCAGAACAAGACCCTGTCTCAAAAAAGAAAAAAAAGAAAAGAAAAAAAAGAAAGAGAATGGAAAATTTCACACCTCATCTTCGTCATACTGAATCAGCATTTTAATGAGATATACAGACTACTTATACACACATTATTGCACTGATTCATGTGAATGGTTCTCCCTAGTCATGCAACATGGGGCCTCTGAGGAAAGCACAATAAAATCTGAGCTCTATCCTAGCCTCCCAGAGATTTTTAACCTCTACTTCCTCCATGAATTTTTGTTCCTGGACTTAGAAGTCAGGGCAGAGGCAAGCCAAGAAAGGCAGCAAACCAGTTTAAACCCCTCCTCTCTCTTGTTGTCTTATATCTTCTTTTGCCCCTTTGCTGTCTGCCCCAGTCCTCACATTAGTTAATAGCTACTTTACCCAAACATCAAACTAGCCAGTGAAGCTACTGAACATGGTCATTTAAAAAAAAAAAGAACTCTCTTGGCCAGGCACAGTGGCTCAAGCCTGTAACCCTAAGCACTTTCGGAGGTCGAGGTGGGCAGATCACGAGGTCAGGAGATCAAGACCATCCTGGCTAACATGGTGAAACCCCGTCTCTACTAAAAATACAAAAAAATTTGCCAGGCATGGTGGCGGGCCCATGTAGTCCCAGCTACTCGGGAGGCTGAGGCAGGAGAATGGCGTGAACACGGGAGGCGGAGCTTGCAGTGAGCTGAGATTGCACCACTGCACTCCAGCCTGGGAGACACAGCGAGACTCTGTCTCAAAAAAAAAAAAAAAAAAAAAAATTAAATTAAAAAAAGAAAAGAAGAACTCTCTCAACCAGGAAACCTCTTTAGCCATTACTCTTCATGGTTGGGTTGTTTTTGACAATACTAGGACTTGGCCAATCTAAAATTCTAACAAAGCAACTTGCCAAAACTGAGAGGATACTGACAATCTGCCAGACATTGCCATCACAGCTTCCATTCTCATGCTCAAAAACAAAGGCTCCTTCAGTGTGCCAAAGATTTATAATGTGTCAGTTAAATTCTAGTGAATAAGACCACAGTTGACTGAACTCTTTGCTAAAGCAACCGTCCTCCATACAGATGCCTTTGTTTTTTTAAAAAAAATAAATTTTTAATTTTTGTGGGTATATAGTAGGTATGTATATTTATGGGTTACATGAGACATTTTGATACAAGCATGCAATAATAATAATAATCACATGAGGGTAAATGGGGTATCCATCACCTCAAGCATTTATCTTTTGTGTTATAAACCAATTATACACTTTTTAGTTATTTTTGAATGTACAATTAAATTATTTTTTACTATAGTCACCCTGTTGTGCTAGCAAATACCAGGTATTATTCATTCTTTCTATTTTCTTGTACCTATTAACCATCTTCACCTCCTCCCCAACTCTCCCTGTTCCATTACTCTTCCCAGTATCTAGTAACCATCATTCTATTCTACTTTCTATCTCCATGAGTTCAATTGTTTTTAATTTTTATTTCCCACAAATAAGTGAGAACATGCAAAGTCTGCCTTTGTGTGCCTGGCTCATTTCACTTAACACAATGACCTCCAGTTCCATCCACGTTGTTGCAAATGACAGAATCTCATTCTTTTTTATGGTTGAAAAATATTCCATTGTGTATATATGCTACATTTTATTTATCCATTCATCTGTTGATGGACACTTAGGTTGCTTCCAAATCTTGGCTATTGTGAATAGGGCTGCAATAAACATGGAAGTGCAAATATGTCTTCAATATATCAATTTCCTTTCTTTTGAGCATATAACTAGGAGTGGGATTGCTGGATCATATGGTAGCTCTATTTTGAGCTTTTACAGGAACCTCCAAACTGTTCTTGATAGTGATTGTACTACTTTACATTCCACCACCAGTGTATGAGAGTCCCTTTTTCTCTACGTCCTCAACAGCGGTTGTTATTGCCTGACTTTTGGATAAAAGCCATTTTAACTGGGGTAAGATATCTCACTGTAGTTTTGATTTGCATTTCTCTGATGATCAATGCTGTTGCACACCTTTTCACATACCTATTTGCCATTTGTATATCTTCTTTTGAGGAATGTCTATCCAGATATTTTCCCCATTTTTATCAGATTATTAGATTTTTACCTACAGAGTTGTTTGAGCTCCTTAGATATTCTAGTTATTAATCCCTTTTTAGATGGATAGTTTGCTAATATTTTCTCCCATTCTGTGGATTGTCTCTTCACTTTGTTGATTGTTTCCTTTGCTGTGCAGAAGCTTCTTAACTTAACGTGATCCTATTTGTCCATTTTTGCTTTGGTTGTCTGTGCTTGTGGGGTATTACTCAAGAAATCTTTGCCCACTCCAATGTCCCAGAGAGTTTCTCCAATGTTTTCTTTTAGTAGTTCCATAGTTTGAGGTCTTAGATTTAAGTCTTAATCCATTTTTATTTTATTTTTGTATATAATGAGAGATAGGGTCTACTTTCATTTTATGCATATAGGTATCCAGTTTTCTCAGTACCATTTATTGAAGAGACTGTCCTTTCCACAATGTATTAAATATGTTATTGGTACCTTCGTCGAAAATGAGTTCACTGTAGATGTATGGGTTTATTTCTGGCTTCTCTATTCTGTTCCACTGGTCTATGTGTCTGTTTTTATGCCAGTACCATGCTGTTTTGGTTACTATAGCTCTATAGTATAAATTGAAGTCAGGTAAAGTGATTCCTCCAGTTTTGTTCTTTTTATGTAGAATAACTTTGGCTATTCTGGGTCTTTTGTGGTTCTGTATAAATTTTAGGATTGTTTTTTCTATTTCCGTGAAGAATGTCATTGATATTTTGATAGAGATTGCACTGAATCTGTAGATTGCTTTGGATAGTATGGACATTTTACCAATATTGGTCCTTCATATCCATGAATATGGAATCTCTTTCTAATTTTAAGGTCCTTTTCAATTTTTTCATTAATATTTTATAGTTTTCATTGTAGAAATCTCTTACTTCTTTGATCAATTCCTAGGTAATTGTTTTATTGGCAGCTATTGTAAATGGAATTGCTCCACTGTTTCTTTCTTACATCATTCACTCTTGGCATATAAAAATGCTACTGATGAACAGACAGTTCTCAAAAGAAGACATTCATACAGCCAACAGACACATGAAAAAATGCTCATCATCACTGGCCATCAGAGAAATGCAAATCAAAACCACAATGAGATACCATCTCACACCAGTTAGAATGGCGATCATTAAAAAGTCAGGAAACAACAGGTGCTGGAGAGGATGTGGAGAAATAGGAACACTTTTACACTGTTGGTGGGATTGTAAACTAGTTCAACCATTATGGAAAACAGTATGGCCATTCCTCAAGGATCTAGAACTAGATGTACCATATGACCCAGCCATCCCATTACTGGGGATATACCCAAAGGATTATAAATCATGCTGCTATAAAGACACACGCACACGTATGTTTATTGCGGCACTATTCACAATAGCAAAGACTTGGAATCAACCCAAATGTCCATCAGTGACAGACTGGATTAAGAAAATGTGGCACATATACACCATGGAATACTATGCAGCCATAAAAAAGGATGAGTTTGTATCCTTTGTAGGGACATGGATGCAGCTGGAAACCATCATTCTTAGCAAACTATCACAAGAACAGAAAACCAAACACCGCATGTTCTCACTCATAGGTGGGAACTGAACAATGAGATCACTTGGACTCGGGAAGGGGGACATCACACACTGGGGCCTATCATGGGGAGGGGGCAGTGGGGAGGGATTGCATTGGGAGTTATACGTGATGTAAATGACGAGTTGATGGGTGCTGACGAGTTGATGGGTGCAGCACAGCAACATGGCACAAGTATACATATGTAACAAACCTGCACGTTATGCACATGTACCCTAGAACTTAAAGTATAATAATAATAAATAAATAAATAAAAAATTTTTTAAAAAGTTACTGATTTTTGTATGTTGATTTTGTAACCTGCAACTTTACTGAATTTGTTCATCAGTTTTTTTTTTTTTGGTAGAGTCTTCAGATTTTTCCAAAAATAAGATTATATGATCTGCAAACAAGGATAATTTGAATTATTTTTCAGTTTGGATGCCCTTTGTTTATTTCTCTTGTCTGACTGCTCTAGCTAGGACTTGCAGTACAATGTTGAGTAAAAGTGGTGAAAGTGGGCATCCTTGTCATGTTCCAGATCTTAGAGAATAGGCTTTCAGTTTTCCCCACTCAGTATGATACTAGTTTTGGGTCTGTCATATATGGCTTTTATTATGTTGAGGTATGTTCCTTCTGTACCCAGGTTTTGAGGGTTTTTATCCTGAAGAGATGTCAAATTTTATCAATGCATTTTCAGCATCCATTGAAATAATTGCATAGTTTTTGTCCTTCATTCTGTTGATATGACGTATCACACTGATTGATTTGCATATGTTAAACCATCCTTGCATATCTAGGATAAATCCCACTTAGTCATGATGAATGATCTTTTTAATGTGCTACTGAATTCAGTTTGCTACTATTTTGTTGAAGATTTTTACATCAATATTCATCAGGGACATTGGTCTATAGTCTTCCTTTTTTGATGTGTCTTTGTCCGGTTTTGATATCAGGGTAACACTGGCCTTGTAGAATGAGTTTGGAAGTATTCTCTCTGCTTCTATTTTTTGGAATAGTTTGAGTAGAATTGATATTAGTTCTTTAAATGTTTGGTAGAATTCAGCTGTGAAGCTATTAGACTCCAGGCTTTCTCTGCTGGGAGACATTTTATTATGCCTTTAATCTTGTTATTTGTTATTGATCTGTTCAGTTTTTGAATTTCTTCATGGTTCAATGTTGGCAGGTTGTGTGTGTCTAGCAATTTATCCATTGCTTCTGGATTTTCCAATTAATTGACATACAGTTGCTCACAGTAGCCACTAATGATCCTTTGAATTTCTACAGTATCCGTTTTAATGTCTCCTTGTTCTTCTCTAATTTTTTTTTATATGGTGTATTAGTCAGGGTTCTCTAGAGGGACAGAACAAATGGAATAGTGTATATGTGTGTGTGTGTGTGTAGTGTGTGAGTTAACACTTAATACACTTAAGTCACCACTTTATATATATATAAAGGGGAGTGTATTAAGTGTTAACTCACACAATCACAAGGTTCCTTAATAGGCCATCTGCAGGCTGAGGAACAAGGAGAGCCTGTCCGAGTTCCAAAACTGAAGAACTTGGAGTCTGATGTTCAAGGACAGGAAGCATCCAGTATGGGAGAGATGTAGGCTGGGAGGTTAGGCCAGTCTCTCTTTTCACATGTTTCTACCTGCTTATATTCCAGCTGTGCTGGCAGCTGATTAGGTTGTGCCCACCCACGTTAAGGGTGAGTCTGCCTTTCCCAGCCCACTGACTCAAATGTTAATCTCCTTTGGTAACACCCTTATGGATACACTCAATATCAATACTTTGTACCCTTAAATCCAATCAAGTTGATACTCAGTATTAACCATCACAAGTCCACCCCTCGTCAACTTCAACACATACACATCTCCTGAGATCACACATAATCTCCAAATAAAGACAATAATGAGGTCATAATTACACCTAACCTAACACAACTATCCTACGTACAACCAGAAATGCACCAATCCCCAACCCAAATACTATTACATAAAGTTAACAACACTTAAACGCTGATGTGAAGTCAATAAATCTTATGTCACATAATAAAGAAGAAAGGAAATAAAATGAAGATATTTTCTTAGTACAAGTGTATACATGCACAAACATGTTTTAACAAAAGAAGGAGGAAATAGTCATGACAATTACAGTCCCCATTTCTGCAGCTGGTCCTGTGGTCGTAGCTGGTACTGACAACTACCTTCTTCTACTACCCATTCTGTATTCCCTTTGCCTTCAGCAAGCACCTCAGCAGGTCATGGTTTTTTTCCTGGTGGAGTAACCCAAACCTTCATTCCTGAAGAGTCTGGGTCATTTGCAGTCCTGCCTGGATTGGGCTGTTGTAGTTTCCCATTTACCTAAACCGCAGGGCATGATAATACTAAAAGACAGCGTAATGGATCTCCTGTATTCCATGCATACTCTTCTTTACCTCCATTGTGCAGTAGTAGACTGATTTCATCTTGAGAGTCTGGGTAAATCACCCCAGCCAATACTGTAACTCCCTTCTTCTTAGCCTGTTGACTTACAGGTAGAAGGAACCCAAAGTGTCCAGGTGGCAATCTTAACTTCCAGTTTAATGAATCGTTGTTGTGTCTCCTGCTAGCAGTTTTCCTCCCTCTGGAACTAAGACCTCTAGGCCAGCAGAACATAATATCGTGGGAACAGGAAGCAAATATTTTGCTAGTGGATCACTAAGGGTGATGGTAGGTGATGCCACTTCCACTTCCACCCCTTGATTCCTGGACCCATGAATCCTGGCTATGGGAGAAACAGTACCATATATTGGATACTGATTCAGAGCATACATGGCCTTCTGGAGAACCTTGCCCCAGCCCTGCAAAGTACTGTCACCTACTTGGCATTATAATTGTGACTTCAAAAGGCCATTTCTCCATTATATCAATCCAGCTGCTTCAGGATGATGGGGAACATGGTAAGCGTGAGCACACTGCTGCAGTTCTTTACCCATAAAGTGAGTGACTTGTTCAGAGACAATGCTGTGTGGAATACCATGATGGTGGACAAGGCATTCCGTCAGTCCACAGACGGTAGTCTTGGCAGAAGCACTGCGTTCAGGGCAGGTAAACCCCTATCCGAAGTGTTTATTCCAGTGAGGACAAACCTCTGTCTCTTCCATGATGCAAAAAGTCTAATATAAACAACCTGCCACCAGGTTGATCACCCCAAGTAATGTGCCACATTGAGGGCTCAGTGTTGGTCTCTGCTGCTGGCAAATTGGGCACTTAGCAGTGGCTGTAGCCAGGTCAGCCCTGGTGAGAGGAAGTCCACATTGCTGAGCCCATGCATAACCTCTAACCCTGCCACCATGGCCACTTTGTCCATGGGCCCATTGGGCAGGAACAGGAGTGGCTGGGGAAAGAGGCTGAGTGGTGTCCACAGAATGGGTCATCCCATCCTCTTATTAAAACCCTCCTCTGCTGAGGTCACCCATTGGTGAGCACTCACATGGGATACAAATATCTTCACAATTTTTGACCACTCAAAGAAGTCCATCCATATACCTCTTCCCCAAATTTCTTAGTTACCAATTTTCCAATCACACTTCTTCCAAGTCCCTGACCAACCAAACCACTGGCTACAGCCCAGTAATATAATCATACATCTGGCCATTTTTCCTTCCAAGCAAAGTGCACAATCAGGTACACTGCTCAAAGTTCTGCCCATTGGGAAGGTGTCTCTTCACTGCTGTCCTTCAGAGATGTGCTAGAAAGGGGCTATAGCGCTGCAGCTGTCCACTTTTGGGTGGTGCCTGAATATCATGCAGAATCATGTGTGAACTAGGCCCTGGTCTTCTCTTCCTCATCAACTGAAAATAGGCAACTCTCCATGAGGTCATCGCTGCAGACTGAGAGAGAGAAGTCCGGGTGGCAGGAATGGAGACCAAGGGCATTTGAGCCACTTCCTCAGGCAACTTACTTGCACCTTCAGGACCTGCTTGAGCCCTATCACATATATACCACTTCCATTTGATGATACAATGCTGTTGTGTACGACCCACTTTATGCTAGATGGGTTAGAAAGCACTCAGTTCATGACAGGCAGTTCAGGTTGCATGGTGACCTGATGACCCATAGTCAAAAGTTCAGTTTCCACCAAAGCCCAGTAACAGGTGAAGAGCTATCTCTCAAAAGGACACTAGTTACCTGCAGAAAATGGCAGAGCCTTGCTCCAAAATCCTAGAGGCCTTCACTGTGATTCACCTAGGGGCACCTGCCAAAGGCTCCAAACAACAGCCCTACATGCCACTGACACCTCAAGCACCATTGGATCTGCTGGGTCATATGGCCCAAGTGGCAGAGCAGCTTGCACAGCAGCCTGGACCTGTTGCAGAGCTTTCTTCTGTTCTGGATCCCACTCAAAACTGGCAGCCTTACGGGTCACTCGATAAATGGGCCAGAGTAACACACCCAAATGAGGAATGTGCTGCCTCCAAAATCCAAATAGGCCCACTAGGTGTTGTGCCTCTTTCTTGGTTGTAGGAGGGGCCAAATGCAGCAACTTATCCTTTACCTTAGAAGGAATATCTTGACAGGCCCCACACCACTGGACCCCTAGAAACTTTACTGAACTAGAAGGTCCCTGCATTTTAGTTGGATTTATTTCCCATCCTCTTGCACTCAAATGTCTCACCAGTAAGTCCAGTGTTTGCTACTTCTTGCTCACTGGATCCAATCAATATAATGTCATCAATGTAATGGACCAGTGTGATATCTCACAGAAGCAAAAACAATCAAGGTCTCTCTGAATAACATTATGACACAAAGCCAGAGAGTTGATATATCCCTGAGGTAGGACAGTAGAAGTATATTGCTGGCCTTGCAGTTACCCTGATAAAAGGCCACAGGTCTCCTTGGGGAAGGATGGGAGAAAGGTTCACTGCATAAATTGTTGGTAATGTAGTGGGGTCCTTCCTCAAGGGGACAGGGCCTCCCCTTCATTCAAGGGTTTCTGGGTCTGTAAACTGGCTCAAGTCTGGAAATTGACTGAGGGGCTGTGATTCTCTGTTTTTAGAATTCAAATTAGTCATTCATCCATTCAACCTAGAAGTTTTCTGCTTATATAAATTAAGTAGGAATGTAGTAGGCTTCCTATCAATTTCACTTCTAGGAACACCATGATTAGCCAATGCAGAGCTCTACGGCACTCAGACTATTCTGGTTGCCACTTTGCCTCTGCTATGCCCAGCTTGCCTTTGACAGTTGAGTGCTGGGACTTGGACCCTGCCACCCGGGATTCAATTATTCCCATTGTATTTAAACTTTCTAGTTGAGTGACTGTGGTCCCCACTGTTAGATCTGACATACAGAGCAGAGCAATTACAGAGCTCTTCAAAGATACATGCACTGCCCTCACAAATCTATTTCAAAGGGTATTGGTCAAGGGTGCATCTTCTGGACCCTCTCAGCTGGGATGAGTATGTCTAAAGTGACCAATCCACTCCACCATCCGAATCTCCCTAAGCCTTTGGATCCCTTCCTCTACATTAAACCAAGGGAAATCAGGCATTTCCAGCTCACTTACAGTGAGCCATCTTTTAATCCATATTTCAGTTAACCAAGCAAATAAACTATTAGAACCTTTTTTAACTCTCCAAGCTGCAACATTAAATGCAGAATCCCTACTTAGTGGGCCCAAATCAATAAATTCATCCTGATCCACTTATATGTTCCTTCCATCATTATCCCACACCCTTAATATCCATTTCTGATGCCTGTTCTCCAGATTTCTGTTTATATAAATTAGAAAACTCAAGCAGTTCTTTTTCTAGTGTAGTTCACCTCCTCATGAGTCACACTCCCAGCTTCACCTCTAGGGACCTGCTGGAACTTTAGTTACACGTCTAGAAGCAAACAGGGGTATTGGGGGATGGTTCCTGAGGAGAATCAACATATTGCCTGGTAAGTGCCTCAAGGGAGGCCATTACTGTTGCCTCAGGCAGCACAAGGTTTATCTCCTCAGACAAAGGTGGAAAGGTTGATTGCAGCAGGGTTTGGGGAGGGGATGTTGCCACTACTGGGGATGGGGAAGCTGTTTCTTCTGGAAAAAAAGGTTCATCAGAGTTTACAAACTCAGTGTCTCCAACTTCATCAGGGTCCTCTCACACATCCCCATTCCAAGTTGCAGGCTCCCATTCTTTTCCAGTCAATGCCCTCACTTTAACAGTAGACACCTGGTGAGGCTGTGCATGCACCTTTCATTGCAGGTCAGCCACTTGCACAATAAGAGCTTGTGTGTTTTTCCACAATTTGAGCTCTTTCTCTACAGGAGATAAGATTCTCAACTCAGGACAATCTTAGCAGATTTGAGGCTCAGTATCTGCTTCTGAAGCCAGGAGACAGAATCCCTGAGTTCATTTTCTTTCATCACTTTGTCCACTAAACTTAGGAGCAACCAATCAGCTTCATTATGTTCCTTGGTTCTCCATATATGGTCAAAGGTATTGTGTATAGAGTCACTAAACTCCTTGCCTCTCATGAGTGATGAATCAGGAATGTCAAATGTATTTATTTTGCATAACTCTCTAACCCATTTATGCCAAGGACTACCAGTGTTCTCTATACTATTAGAAGTAGAGTCCTTAGCATTTTGGGGTCTAATTATATTAAGCAGCCAACTCCAGAAACCCCAAAACCAATGAAAGAACTCCATCCTTAATATTCTGTTCTTCAAGAACCACTCCCGGTACCAAACTCTGTATTAGTCAGGGTTCTCTAGAGGGACAGAACTAATGGAATAGATATACATAAAAAGGGGAGTTAATTTATTAAGTATTAACTCACACGATCACAAGGTCCCACAATAGGCCATCTGTAGGCTGAGGAGCAAGGAGAGCCAGTCTAAGTTCCAAAACTGAATAACCTGGAGTCTGATGTTCGAGGGCAGAAAGCATCAAGCACAGGAGAAAGATGTAGGCTCCGGGGCTAGGCCAGTCTCTCTTTTCACATTTTTCTGCCTGCTTTATATTCTAGCTGTGCTAGCAGCTGATTAGATTGTACCCACCAAGATTAAGGGTGGGTCTGCTTTTCCCAGCCCACTGACTCAAATGTTAACCTCCTTTGGCAACATCCTCACAGACACATCCAGAATCAATACTTTGTATCCTTCAATCCAATCAAGTTGACACTCAGTATTAACCATAGCCTAAGGATTCACATCCTTCCCCAACTCCAAAACAAAGTAGAGAAAAATCCACTTCTGTCCTGTATTGACAGGACAGGGCATTATTAGATTAAGAATCTTGTAAAACACTCAATACAACAAAAATAACAGCAAAATTAACAAATCTACAATGTTTAATGCTAAATGTCATAATTCATGATAAAGATATAACAAGAATATTTATGCATTAGATACTACAGAAACCAACTTTATGAAACAAAATCTACGTGAGCTGCAAGGTGACTTAGAAACATGCTAATAATAGAATATTTTAAAACACTAACTCTCAGCACAAAACAAGTAAACATTAAAAGTAAGGAGATAGCCAATCCAAACAACATATGTAATAACATATATCTTTTAGACTTATGTTGAACCCTATACCTCAAAATAGAGAATACAACTTTTCAAGAGCCTATGTGACACAAATACTGATCATATATTAGATCACAAAGAAAATACTACTAATTTTCATAATGTAGAAGTATTACAAACAACACTCTGATCACAATATGATAAAACTAGAAAATACTTACAAAAATAAAATCAGAAAGGTCTTTCTACCTGGAAATATTAAAACCTTCTACTATTAAACAACTCTGGGTGAAAGAAGAAATACAACTGAAATTATAGAATATTCAAACAATGACAATGAAAACAACTACATATCAGAATCTGTGGGATACATAATAACAGCCATCAGAGGAAAATCCACAGCAGATGTTAAGAAAAAAAAATTACCCATGACATTTGTTAAAACAGTAAAGCAGAATTTATTCAGGACTATTGCAATAGTTACAGGGACTACTACAGTAAGGTTTTGAAGTACGGGAGGGTGATTGGGCCCAGCTCCAAAAAGAATAAGGAAAAGGGGGAATTTATAGTCAGGGAGCAGAGTTGGGGGTGAGGGGAGGTCAGTAGATAGAAAATTACTAAGAGGGTAGGGTAATCCTTGCTAAACTAATCTAAAATGAATATTGCTAACGACAGGCCAGAGTAATCAGATATTACCTGGGAGATGGTGGAGAATGAGGAATTTGATCATATATTCAAGGGTAATCAAATATTGAGGGTGGAGGATTCTAGCTAAGCTGACTTAGCAGGATACTTGCTAAAACTGGGCTCTTGAGGACATGCCTAAAGACAGTGTCTACTTGAAAAAACAGCTGAAAGGAATCTAACTAGAATTTTACCAAGGAAAGAATCTTTGCACAGTGAATACTTTTAATCAGTGAAGATAAATGATTGAAGATAAATCAATTAAAATTTCAGCTTAAAAAAAAAGCAAAAACAGAACAATAAAATAAGCCAAGATAAAGCACAAGGAAGAGCCGGGCACAGTGGCTCACACCTGTAATCCCAAAACTTTCGGAAACAAAGGCGGGCGGTGCACTTGAGGTCAGGAGTTTGAAACCAGACTGGCCAACATGGCAAAACCCCATCTCTGCTAAAAGTACAAAAACTAGCCAGGTGTGGGGGTGGGTGCCTGTAATCCCAGCCATTCAGGAGGCTGAGACATGAGAATCACTTGAACCCAGGAGGTGGAGGTTGCAGTGAGCCAAGGTCATGCTATGCACTCCAGCCTAGGTAACAGAGCAAGACACTGTCTCAAAAAAAAAAAGCGGCATAAGGAAGGAACTAACACAAATAAAAGCAGAAATTAATGAGGAAGGGAATAGAAAATTACAGTAGACCTAATTAATAAATTAAAATCCTGGGTTTTTAAAAGAACTAAGAAAATACACAAGCCACTAATTAATGTGATCCAGAAAAAAAGGAAATCACAAATCTGCAAAATAAGAAGTGACAAAGGGAAAATAACTATTGAAAGAAGAAATTTTAAAAATTATAAGATACTATTTTGTTACATACCTCTATGCAAATAAATTTGAAAAACTAGATGGAGTGGATCATTTCCTAGAGAAATACAGATTACCAAATTATAATTAGCTTAAACAAACCACTTTCCATAGAAAAAACATAGAGAAAGAATCGTTCCTTACACAAAAACTATCAAGCTCACATGGTCTTCCAGGGAAGGCTTGGTAAGCCTTCAAAGAGCAGATAGTCCCAATGCTCTATAAATTGTTCCAGAGCGTTAAGAAACAAGCAAAACATCTCAATTCCCTTTATAAAGCAAGTGGCACTGGTACCTAAACCTGATGTACATCATATATACCTAAAATCTACATCTATCTATCCTAGAACCAATATTTTATTTAATTGGCAAAGACTAGAAGCATTTCCATTAAGATCAGAAAAGAGACCAGGATGCCTACCATCTCAATTACTATTCAATACTTAATTAGGGATATTGGTCAATGCAGTTAGACAAGAGAAATTACTTCAGAGCATAAGAATGGGTAAAGAATAAGTAAAAATATTTCTACATTCCAATGAAAAACAGTATCCCTGGATGACCCTAAAGTATAATAAAACCAACTTAAGCATTTTAAAATATAATAAGGTAGCAGAATATAAAATTAACAAACAAAAATCAACAGCCTTCACATATACAAACAACCAGTTAGAGAAAATACCACTTGTGATGACAACAAAGAAAACTAAATATTTAATAAGCTTAGCATGAGATGTGTAAAACCTATACGAGGAAAATTTTTTAAATACTTTCAAAAGACACCAAAGTAGACTTGAACAAATAGACATTGCCTGTTCTTGGAAAATAAACTAAATATTAAATTGTCAGCTCTTCCTACTTTAATTTATAAGTTCAACAAAATCTCAATAAAAATAACAATAAGCTTTTCTATAGTATCAGACAAGTTAAAACTATAACTTAGCCAGGCATGGTGGCTCATGCATGTAATCCCAGCATTTTGGGAGGCCAAGGCAGGTGGATCACCTGAGGTCAGGAATTCAGGACCAGCCTGGCCAAGATGGTAAAACCTTGTCTCTACCAAAAATACAAAAATTAGCCAGGCATGGTGGCACATACCTGTAGTCCCAGCTACTCAGGAGGCTGAGGCATGAGAATCGCTTGAACCTGGGAGACAGAGGTTGCAGTGAGCCAAGATCACACCACTGCACTCCAGCCTGAGCGAGAGACCAAGACTCCTCCTCGAAAAAAAAAAAAGAAAGAAAAATAAAAGCTACAACTTATATGGAAAAACAAATATAAAAAATTAGCCAGAAGAATACAAAAAAAAACAAAAAGCAAAAGAGAGCAAGTAAATAATAATAAGAGAGCAGACGCTATATCATACTATGAAGTCTCTATAACAAAAATAGGGTGGTTCTGGTACATGAATATACAAATACACCAATTTAATACAATAGAAAGCTCAGAACAGACTTGAGAGCATTTGGAAATTCAGATCTGATAAAGGTGACACCTCAAATCATTAAGGTAAAGATGGGTTTTTTAATAGTTATCCTGGGAGAACTAAGTAGCCATTAGAAAAAGATAAAATTAGATGTATACATCACATGACATATAAGAATAAACTCCAAATGGATTAGGAAACTAGATATAAAATATAAAGCCAGTTGAAACTCAAGCCCCCACAAAAAACTGCACAAATGTTTATAGCAGCTTTATTCATAATTGCCAAAACTTGGAAGCAACCAAGAAACCCTTCGGTAGATGAATGGGTAAATACACTTCGGTACATCCAGACAATAGAATATTATTCAGAACTAAAAGAAAAGCAGCTATCATGCCACAAAAAGATGTGAAAGAAACTTAAATGCATATTACTAAGTAAAAAACCAATCTGGGCTGGGCACGGTGGTTCACATCTGTAATCCCAGCACTTTGGGAGGCCGAGGTGGGTGGATAGCTTGAAGTCAGGAGTTCAAGACCAGCCTGGCCAACATGGTGAAACCCTGTCTCTACTAAAAACACAAAAAAATTAGCCAGGCATGGTAGCAAGCGCCTGTAACCCCAGCTACTCCAGAGTCTGAGGCAGGAGAATCGCTTGAACCCAGGAGGCAGAGGTTGCAGTGAGCCAAGATCATACCTGGGCGACAGAGCGAGTCTCCATCTCGGAAAGGGAAGGGGAGGGGAGGGGAGGGGAGGGGAGGGGAGGGGAGGGGAGGGGAGGGGAGGGAAGGGGAGGGAAGGGGAGGGAAGGGAAGGGAAGGGAAGGGAAGGGAAGGGAAGGGAAGGGAAGGGAAGGGAAGGGAAGGGAACGGGAGGGGAGGGGAGGGGAGGGGAGGGGAGAGCAGGGGGAGGGGAGGGGGAGGGGAGGGGAGAGAAGGGGAGGGGAGGGGAGGGGAGAGGAAGGGAGGGGAGGGGAGGGGAAAAAGAAGCAGCAGCTAATCTGAAAAGGCTATATACCATATGATTCCAACCATATGACATTCTGGAAAGGCAAAACTATGGAGACAGTAAAAAAAAAAAAAAGTACAATAGTCACTACTGTTTTTAAAAAAGTATATATACACACACACAAGTATTCTGATCATCTTCACTACCTCTCCAGTCTGGTTGAATACCTCTCCTGTATACTGCCATGGCAATATGCTTCCTTTACTCTTCTTAGATGGTATTATAATTGTCCATTTCTCTGTTAGAGTAGGCATCACACCAGTCATGTTCACTATTTTAGCCCTAGCTCCAGCAGAATATAAGAATATGGTAGGTACTCAAAAATTATCTGTTGAATGAATGCAGTAATAAGTGAACAAAATAAATCTATCCTCACTCCAGCTGATGACTATATAGCAACAATTCCTTGAACCATTCTTTTCCGGAAGGGTCTGATTTAAGTCTATGTTGGAAAAACATAGCAAAGTTCCAATTAGAAAAGTTTCTCTGAAGGTCAGACTGACCCCAGAGTGAGCAGCTAATTTTCTAGTGGCCTGGGGGCCAATCATACCTTTTATTACTTTTCCAAACATATGAGGGAAGCATTAAACAGCTTGGTTGAGCTTCATCTGTGAAAATGGTCCAGCTCTGGCCCCTGGAATAAAGCATACCAGAGCCCCAGTTTAACATGCAGGTACTACTGCTATTTTCTTTACCTTTAAGAATTTCTTAATCCCAGCCACCCTGACCAGGAACCATTATACTATATATAACTATAGCTGGAACCTTCTTTTGAGTTCTCAGCAGGCATCTCTCCTGGAGAGGACTCCATTTGAGACAACTTTAAAGCAGTCTCCAACTCAGGTAGAGACCAGAAATTTACACATGTATCCAGGGTAGGTGACTTACACTCATGGATGATCCATGGGTCAGTCTCTGACCTCCAGCCCAACTTACCTTCCTAAGAGTCCCTGTGCATTTTCTTCTGTCCCTTCCTTCTGTGAGGAGTGTCCCTGTAATCAGCTATCCTGAGGCACCTAGGACCCACAGCTCACATCTTTTTAGCATGCTAGGCTGATAAATATGTGTGTTTGAATATTAATTATCTTTTCATATTTTCCTTAGAGCAAAGAAGTACTCTCTAATAAACTCAATTGAAATGAGACAAAGGCTTAGTTCGTGGCCGGGCACAGTGGCTCATGCCTGTAATCCCAGCATTTTGGGAGGCCAAGGCAGGTTGATCACTTGAGGTCAGGAGTTCAAGACCAGCCTGGCCAACATGGCAAACCCCATCTCTACTAAAAATACAAAAATTAGCCAGGCGTGGTGGCTCACGCCTGTAAGTCTGACTACTCAGGAGGTTGGAACAGGAGAATCACTTGAACCTGGGAGGTAGAGGCTCCAAGATTGTGCCACTGTACTCCAGCCTGGGCAACGGAGAATCTGTCTCAAAAAAAAAAAAAAAAATCAGATAAATGCTTAGTTTACCTTTCGGCCCCTCTTTTTTCAATATGACACATTAACATCACAGACGCCTTTTCTTGCTTCCCTATTATTGTTGAGGGCCCTTATCTTATAGGGAAACTGTCAGACAGCTCTGGTTACAGGGGACCAAGAAGGCCAAGGTTCCAAATACAAGTCTCATATGGATCAAACAGCTTCTCTCTACCCGATGGGCACAAACTGCATCTGAACTGTTTTTACTCACAATACTTCTGACACCAAATGGGGGGAAGGAGGGGGTGGGTTCTCACACCAACCAGTTCTCCAACTCTCCAGATACCAAATGAGTGTCACACAATTCACTTCAATTCTGACACTAACTACCCAGAAGTAGCATCAGACTCTACAGGCTTAAGGGCTCAGTCCCACAAAACTACCCTCACTTTCAGACACAAGTCATGAGTTCAGGGGTTCACACAACCCCCTCTTCAGGTTCCATAATTTGCTAGAATGACTCAAAGAACTCAGGAAAACACTTTATTTGCTCTTACCAGTTTATTACAAAGGATACAGCTCAGAAACAGTCAAAGGCATAGGGCAAGGTATGGGGAAAAGGGTGCAGAGCTTCTATACCCTCTCTGGGAGTGCCACGCTCCCAGCACTTCGATGTGTTCACCAATCTGAAAACTCTTAGAATTCCATCATTTAGGGGGTTTTATGGAGATTTCATCACATAGGCATGACTGAAGAAATCATTGGCCATTGGTGACTAACTCAATCTCCAGTCCCTCTCTCTTCCCCAGAAGTAGTGGGGGAAACTTCCTTTTTGAACATACGATAACAACGCTTTTGTTTTTTGTTTATATTATGTCTCATTTCCTTTATTTTTAAAATTTTTTATTTGAATGGCTTTAAGAGTACAACTGGTTTTGGTTGTACAGACGAATTGTAGAGTGGTGAAGTCTGGGTTTTTAGTGTACACATCATCCCAATAATGTACATTGTACCCAAACAGTGATTTTTCATCCCTCACTTCCCCTATCCTTCCTCTTTCTGAATCTCCAACATCCATTATACCACTATGTATGCCTAAAAGATACTTTTTTTTTTTTTTTGAGACGGAGTCTCTGTCATCAGGCTGCAGTGCAGTGGCGCGATCTCAGCTCACTGCAACCTCTGCCTCCTGAGTTCAAGTGATTCTCCTGCCTCCAAATGATTCTCCTGCCTCAACCACCTCAGTAGCTAGGATTACAGGCATCTGCCACCACACCAGGCTAATTTTTGTATTTTTAGTAGAGACAGGATTTCACCACGTTGGCCAGGATGGTCTCAATCTCTTGACCTTGTGATCCGCCCGCCTCAGACTCCCAAGGTGCTGGGATTACAGGTGTGAGCCACTGCGCCTGGCCGATACTCTTAGGACTCCAGAGATTCTAAGGGTTTTAGAAGCTGTGTGTAAGCAACCCCCAATTTTTTTTATTATTTTACAGCACCCTAACTTCTACTCAGTTTTCCTAATTGATCAAACAATTATATTGGCAATAAACTCTTCCATTATATGTCCTGCTATTTGTAGCCCTCTGATACTGCCATTCTTATTTATTTTTATTTTATTTTATTTATGTATTTATTTATCTTATGACAGGGTCTCACTCTGTTACCCAGGCTGGAGTGCAGTGGCGAGATCTCAGCTCACTGCAACCTCTGCCTCCCAGGTTCAAGCGATTCTCTTGCCTCAGCCTCCCGAGTAGCAGGGATTACAGGTGCACACCACCACGACTGGCTAATTTTTGTATTTTTAGTAGAGATGGGGTTTCGCCATGTTGGCCAGGCTGTTCTCTAACTCCTGACCTCAGGTGATCCACCTACCTTGGCCTCCCAAAATGCTGGGATTACATTCCATCGCTTCTTAATCCAGTCCATCACTCAGGAAATTTCCAAGAATTTGGAGGTCTTTTCCAAGAATCAGGGACAAAGACCAGCCAAATCTCCCATTCCTATTTATATTTTAACCATTCTGAAATAATGAAATTATACTTTTAAATATTTTAATAACTTAATGAAATCATAATTTTAAAAATGTGCAATAACTTAAGAATCTGCTGCTCAGCATCCCAAAGCACAATGGTTTAGAAGACACGTGTGTCTGACCCCTCCAATATTTCACTGTTTGCTTGGGGTTTATTGTTTTGCATAATATAACAACCTAAAATGTCTCTCATATTGTCTTTCTTTAGAATATGAAACATGACTCTCCTCCCCTTCCCCATCTCCCTGTTTCCCCCCAGAGTTTTCTTTCTTTCTTTTAAAAAACATAGAAACATAGCTTCTATCTGGAACATAAATAAAGAAAGATGAGTAAGATTCAATTCTTTTAATGATGTGGGTAAAATTATGTTTTCTTAAGGGTGCTGTTAAATATGTGAGCTACATGGAGAAAATATTCACCCTGACACTGCTGCCTTCACTAGAAAAGCTCTTATGATTTGATGGATGGGAAATGAACAAGTCCTACAACTGCTGTTCTATTCATTAATTACTGAAGTAGGTTCAGCTATGACGGAAAGGTAGTCCTCTCAGGCATTAGCCTGTTACCACTGCAGAAACAACTGACCACACCCTCCACATGGCCTTTGTGTTCTCATTTTACTAGGGTGTAAGTCAGCTTCAAAAGGAAGATGGAGTAGGTATGCAAGTTAGAGGCTGACAAACTGATTTCAAAGTCAGCCTTGAAATTGCCTTTTAAAATATTTTCATGTGTACTCCCACTCTAGACTTGCCAAAATGCAGAGATTCAATTCAGCAAATTATTCCTCTTTTATAGCCAGTTGTTGACACTGTACTCTTTATCCCTAAAGGCTTGTGAATTATTTTTAAAGTGGAAGGAAAAAGAAGGAACATGATAAACCATGTTAACATTTCTTGAGTTTAAGAAATAATTTATTTTGAATTTTCCTGCTAGATGAAATGGCAGACACTGTTCATGAACTATATAACAGTTGGGATAGTCATAACATCCTTCCTCCTTGTTCATGAACAGGGAGGCTTATACCTGTCAATAAACATTTGAGTTGGTTTCCATTTCTTGCTATTAAAAACTGCACTGCTATGAACATTCCTGCACTTCCTTCATATGTCTCTTAGCGCAAATGTGCAAGTGTTTCTCTAGGGGTGGGACTGCTGAGTCATGGTTGGTATAAGCATTTTTATGCCACATTTTTTCCAAAGTGGTTATACCAGTTTATATTCCCACTCAAAGTATATGTGTTCTTCTTGCTTCATCTTCTCACCAACACTATTTATTGTTAGATTTAATTTTTGCCAGTCTCATGGGTGGGATAACATGGTATTATATTATGGTTTTAATTTGCATTTCCTTAATTACTAATGAGGTAAAATATTTTAACAGGTTAATTGGCTGTTCTGCTTTCCTCTTCTATGAAATGCCTATTCCAGATTTTGCCCATTTTCCTATTGAATCTTTTTCTAACTGATATATAAAAGTTATGTGTGTATCATGGGTACTGAACTTTCATCAGTTATATCAATTGTAAATGCCTTTTCCCAGTTTGTGCCTGTGTTTTCATTCTCTTTGCTGTCTTTTGGTAAATAAAAATTCTTAATAGAATTGAATTTACGAATCTTTTCCTTTATGGTTTGTCCTTTTTTCTCTTATTTAAGAAATTCTCTCCTACTTCAAGTCATTAAGATATTTTTCTGTATAATTGCTAACAATTTCATAATTTTGTCTTTCACATTTAAATCTTAATGCACCTACATGGGGTGCAGTGGCTCACGCCTACAATCCCATCACTTCAGGAGGCTGAGGCAGGTGGATCACTTGAGGTCAGGAGTTTGAGACCAGCCTGGCCAACATGGTGAAACCCCATCTCTATTAAAAATACAAAAATTAGCCAGGTGTGGTGGCAGGTGCCTGTAATCCCAGCTACTCGGGAGGCTGAGGCAGGAGAATCACTTGAACCCAGGAGGCGGAGGTTGCAGTGAGCTGAGAGCATGCCACTGCACTCCAGCCTGGGTGATAGAACAAGACTCAGTCTCAAAAAAATATTTAAAAATAAAAAAATAAGTCTTAATGCACCTAGAATTCATTTTTATCACATGGATGGATAGTCAACTTCCTTGGCATCATTTATTCAAACATCTACTCTTTCTCTGCTGATTAGATTTAAGTTTCCATATATGCAAAGATCTATTTCTTACTCTCTATTCTATTCCATTAGTCTCTTTGTCTATCTTTGAACACGTAGCTTTATAAATCTTAATATCCAGGATTCCAGTATAACAAGCCCCCCAGCCTGTATTTCTTCAAAAATGGCCTGTCCATTCTTGATCTTTTGCATTTACATATGAATTTTAAAATTAGCTCTTCGACCTTAAATACACAATTGAGACTTTGATCAGAATTACATTGAATTTCATGCTCCTGTGACACTAGCATGAGTCCTTCTCCCAGTTCTACAATTAAGACTCCTAACAATTCATTTATCCAGCCAAAAAATACTTACAAGAGCCTAGGATATGGCAAAAATTATAGTGAACAACAAGGATACAATAGTGCAGAAAACAGAATTAGTCCCTGCATTTGTCAAGGCTTCAGAGTGGAAGCTGTGGGAGAGGGACGGAGGGAAGAATAGTCGTGTACTAATTATTTTTCCATTTGCTTTCATTCCATTTTTCATTTGTAAGCTAGGTTATTCATTTTGAAGTCCCCTAGCTTACCTAGCCCTTTACTTTGTGTATTAGTCAGGGGTCTCTAGAGAAACAGAACCAAGAGAATATGATAGAGAGAAAGGGAGGGTTATTTTAAGAAATTGGTTCATATGATTATAGAGGCTTAGTGAGTCCAAAATTGGATGAGATAGACAGCAGGCTGCAGACTTACATAAGAATTGCAATTAGAGACCAACGGCAGTCTGCTGGCAGAGTTCCTTCTTGCTCAGTCTTTGTTCTATTAGAGCCTTCAACTGATTGGATAAGGCCCACCCCCATTATGGAGGGCAATTTGCTTAACTCAAACTCCACCAATTTAAACGTTAATCTCATTCAAAAACACCCTCACAGAAACATCCAGAATAATGTTTGACCAAATATCTGGGCATTGTGGCTCAGCCAAATTGACACATAAACTTAACCATCTTTTATTTATTTATTTATTTATTTATTTATTTATTTATTTATTTTTGAGACAAGGTCTTGCTCTGTTGCCTAGGCTGGAGAACAGTAGCACATTCATGACTCACTGCAGCCTTGACCTCCCAGGCTCAAGCAATCCTCCCTCCTCAGCCTCCCTAGTGGCTGGGACTACAGACGTGCATCACCATGTCTGGCTAATTTTTGTATTTTTTGCAGAGACAGGGTTTCACTACGTTGCGGAGGCTGGTCTTGAACTCCTGAGCTCAAGGGATCCACCTGCCTTGGCTTCCCAAAGTGCTGGGATTACAGGCATGAGCCACTGCGCCTGGCCAAACCATCACATTTCTTATCCTTTCTGTTTCCTATGTCCTTGAATCTACTTTTCTTTTTTTATAAAAAAGGAGAATTTGAGTAGGAGGAGGGGAAAAGGGATAAAAGGATATGTGTCAAGAACAAACCATCTGATTCCTCCTTTTTCTTCAGGTTTAGGCTGTAAGGAAGAGTTCAACTCTTCAGCCTGCCTGACTGACCCCGAAGCCCCTGCAAAGTAGCATTGTGTTCATATTCACTTCCCTCAAAAGCTCCTAGTACATGCATAGATTATGCTGCCAACCTTGCTGTAACTAAAGAAAACAAATCTTATAAAGCAGAGTGTTTCTTAGGAGATTATAAAGTTGTTTGGAGTTTTTGTTTGCTTATTTCAAACCTGAAAGGGCCCACATAGACTTTCTATACTAAAACAAATTTAGTTTTCAACCTGGAATAATAGAAATAACAGAAACTGATTATTTAAAGTTCTATAAAATAAGAATCTGGAAAAGAAAAAATTGTTGAATACAAAACAAGAGGGCTCTTGGGGGATACTGGCAACATATGTGTGTGTTCGCTTTTATTTTTATTTATTTAGTTATTTATTTTTTATTTTGAGACAGAGTCTCGCTCTGTCACCCAGGCTGGAGTGCAGTAGTGCAATCTTGGCTCACTGCAACCTCTGACTCCTGAGTTAAAGAAATTCTCCTGCGTCAGCCTCCCAAGTAGCTAGGGTTACACGCGCTGCCACCATGCCCAGCTAATTTTTGTATTTTTAGTAGAGACAGGGTTTCACCATGTTGGCCAGGCTAGTCTCGAACTCCTGACCTCAGGTGACTCACCTGTCTTGGCCTAAAGTGCTGGGATTATGAGTGTGAGCCACTGAGCCCAGCCTGTTTGTTTTTAATTTTTTGTAGAGACAGGGATCTCCCTATTGTTGCCCAAGCTGGTCTTGAGCTCCTGGACTCAAGTGATACTCCTGCCTCGGCTTCTTAAAGTGCTGGGATTACAGGTGTGAGCCACTGCACCAAAACTTATTTGTTTTTCTAAATCTCTCTTTCACAGACACGAAAAAAAGACATACCAAACAACAAAATGTATCCTGCTTGTACAATAATGTAATTTACCTAAGTTTCTTCAAGATAGGCATAAAGCTCAGCTTATATATACAGAATAGCAATCTACAGCATTATAAGATAAATGTGCAAATACACAAACCAGAATTCACCTTGGCTCAGTTGAACAGTTCACCATCAGAAGAGTTTACACTACCATCTAGTGGTTCACTTAGTGAAAAGACATTTGTACTCTTCAAAATGTTTCAGCTAGATAGGCAATCTAGTAGATACAAATAAACCACTTTGTCCTGAGGAAAAAACAGGCTAAGATCAACAAAACAAACACTTAGATACATATTAGACCATGGTGGACAGGCTACTGGATTAAAAGCCTCAGATTTGACTTCTAGCTCTGAGATCTATTATTCACAGCTGTGTGATTTTGGACACGTTATTTTACCTTTCGAATTTTGTTTCTTATTTGTTAAATGAAGTGACTGCAATAGATTGGTGTTTCTGAAGTAGTAAATTATAACATACTAGCCAAAATCAATATAATAGGTCATGACCAGATTTTTTTTTTTTTTTTAATACTTTGAGTTCTAGGGTACATGTGCATAACGTGCAGGTTTGTTACATATGTATACTTGTGCCATGTTGCTGTGCTGCACCCATCAACTCGTCAGCACCCATCAACTCGTCATTTACATCAGGTATAACTCCCAATGCAATCCCTCCCCCCTCCCCCCTCCCCATGATAGGCCCCGGTGTGTGATGTTCCTCTTCCCGAGTCCAAGTGATCTCATTGTTCAGTTCCCACCTATGAGTGAGAACATGTGGTGTTTGGTTTTCTGTTCTTGTGATAGTTTGCTAAGAATGATGGTTTCCAGCTGCATCCATGTCCCTACAAAGGACACAAACTCATCCTTTTTTATGGCTGCATAGTATTCCATGGTCTATATGTGCCACATTCTCTTAATCCAGTCTGTCACTGATGGACATTTGGGTTGATTCCAAGTCTTTGCTATTGTGAATAGTGCTGCAATAAACATACGTGTGCATGTGTCTTTATAGCAGCATGATTTATAATCCTTTGGGTATATACCCAGTAATGGGATGGCTGGGTAATATGGTACATCTAGTTCTAGATCCTTGAGGAATCGCCATACTGTTTTCCATAATGGTTGAACTAGTTTACAATCCCACCAACAGTGTAAAAGTGTTCCTGTTTCTCCACATCCTTTCCAGCACCTGTTGTTTCCTGACTTTTTAATGATCGCCATTCTAACTGGTGTGAGATGGTATCTCATTGTGGTTTTGATTTGCATTTCTCTGATGGCCAGTGATGATGAGCATTTTTTCATGTGTCTGTTGGCTGTATGAATGTCTTCTTTTGAGAAATGTCTGTTCATATCCTTTGCCCACTTTTTGATGGGGTTGTTATTTTTTTGTAAATTTGTTTGAGTTCTTTGTAGGTTCTGGATATTAGCCCTTTGTCAGATGAGTAGATTGCAAAAATTTTCTCCCATTCTGTAGGTTGCCTGTTCACTCTGATGGTAGTTTCTTTTGCTGCGCAGAAGCTCTTTAGTTTAATTAGATCCCATTTGTCAATTTTGGCTTTTGTTGCCATTGCTTTTGGTGTTTTAGACATGAAGTCTTTGCCCATGCCTATGTCCTGAATGGTACTACCTAGGTTTTCCTCTAGGGTTTTTATGGTATTAGGTCTAACATTTAAGTCTCTAATCCATCTTGAATTAATTTTCGTATAAGGAGTAAGAAAAGGATCCAGTTTCAGCTTTCTACATATGGCTAGCCAATTTTCCCAGCACCATTTATTAAATAGGGAATCCTTTCCCCATTTCTTGTTTCTCTCAGGTTTGTCAAAGATCAGATGGCTGTAGATGTGTGGTATTATTTCTGAGGACTCTGTTCTGTTCCATTGGTCTAGATCTCTGTTTTGGTACCAGTACCATGCTGTTTTGGTTACTGTAGCCTTGTAGTATAGTTTGAAGTCAGGTAGCGTGATGCCTCCAGCTTTGTTCTTTTGACTTAGGATTGTCTTGGAGATGCGGGCTCTTTTTTGGTTCCATATGAACTTTAAAGCAGTTTTTTCCAATTCTGTGAAGAAACTCATTGGTAGCTTGATGGGGATGGCATTGAATCTATACATTACCTTGGGCAGTATGGCCATTTTCACGATATTGATTCTTCCTATCCATGAGCATGGTATGTACTTCCATTTGTTTGTGTCCTCTTTTATTTCACTGAGCAGTGGTTTGTAGTTCTCCTTGAAGAGGTCCTTGACATCCCTTGTAAGTTGGATTCCTAGGTATTTTATTCTCTTTGTAGCAATTGTGAATGGAAGTTCATTCATGATTTGGCTCTCTGTTTGTCTGTTACTGGTGTATAAGAATGTTTGTGATTTTTGCACATTAATTTTGTATCCTGAGACTTTGCTGAAGTTGCTTATCAGCTTAAGGAGATTTTTGGCTGAGACAATGGGGTTTTCTAAATATACAATCATGTCATCTGCAAAGAGGGACAATTTGACTTCTTCTTTTCCTAACTGAATACCCTTTATTTCTTTCTCTTGCCTGATTGCCCTAGCCAGAACTTCCAACACTATGTCGAATAGGAGTGGTGAGAGAGGGCATCCCTGTCTTGTGCCAGTTTTCAAAGGGAATTTTTCAACTTTTTGCCCATTCAGTATGATATTGGCTGTGGGTTTGTCATAAATAGCTCTTATTATTTTAAGGTATGTTCCATCAATACCGAATTTATTGAGCGTTTTTAGCATGAAGGGCTGTTGAATTTTGTCAAAAGCCTTTTCTGCATCTATTGAGATAATCATGTGGTTCTTGTCTTTGGTTCTGTTTATATGCTAGATTATGTTTACTGATTTGTGAATGTTGAACCAGCCTTGCATCCCAGGGATGAAGCCCACTTGATTATGGTGGATAAGCTTTTTGATGTGTTGCTGAATCTGGTGTGCCAGTATTTTATTGAGGATTTTTGCATTGATGTTCATCAGGGATATTGGTCTAAAATTCTCTTTTTTTGTTGTGTCTCTGCCAGGCTTTGGTATCAGGATGATGTTGGCCTCATAAAATGAGTTAGGGAGGATTCCCTCCTTTTCTATTGATTAGAATAGTTTCAGAAGGAATGGTACCAGCTCCTCCTTGTACCTCTGGTAGAATTCGGCTGTGAATCCATCTGGTCCTGGACTTTTTTTGGTTGGTAGGCTATTAATTATTGCCTCAATTTCAGAGCCTGCTATAGGTCTATTCAGGGATTCAACTTCTTCCTGGTTTAGTCTTGGAAGAGTGTGAGTGTCCAGGAAATTATCCATTTCTTCTAGATTTTCCAGTTTATTTGCATAGAGGTGTTTATAGTATTCTCTGATGGTAGTTTGTATTTCTGTGGGGTCGGTGGTGATATCCCCTTTATCATTTTTTATTGCGTCAATTTTATTCTTCTCTCTTTTCTTCTTTATTAGTCTTACTAGCGGTTTGTCAATTTTGTTGATCTTTTCAAAAAACCAACTCCTGGATTCACTGATTTTTTGGAGGGTTTTTTGTGTTTCTATCTCCTTCAGTTCTGCTCTGATCTTAGTTATTTCTTGCCTTCTGCTAGCTTTCGAATGTGTTTGCTCTTGCTTCTCTAGTTCTTTTAATTGTGATGTTAGAGTGTCAATTTTAGATCTTTCCTGCTTTCTCTTGTGGGCATTTAGTGCTATAAATTTCCCTCTACACACTGCTTTAAATGTGTCCCAGAGATTCTGGTATGTTGTATCTTTGTTCTCATTGGTTTCAAAGAACATCTTTATTTCTGCCTTCATTTCGTTATGTACCCAGTAGTCATTCAGGAGCAGGTTGTTCAGTTTCCATGTAGTTGAGCGGTTTTGATTGAGTTTCTTAGTCCTGAGTTCTAGTTTGATTGCACTGTGGTCTGAGAGACAGTTTGTTATAATTTCTGTTCTTGTACATTTGCTGAGGAGTGCTTTACTTCCAATTATGTGGTCAATTTTGGAGTAAGCGCGATGTGGTGCTGAGAATAATGTATATTCTGTTGATTTGGGGTAGAGAGTTCTGTAGATGTCTATTAGGTCTGCTTGCTGCAGAGATGAGTTCAATTCCTGGATATCCTTGTTAACTTTCTGTCTCGTTGATCTGTCTAATGTTGACAATGGAGTGTTGAAGTCTCCCATTATTATTGTATGGGAGTCTAAGTCTTTTATAAGTCTCTAAGAACTTGCTTTATGAATCTGGGTGCTCCTGTATTGGGTGCATATATATTTAGGATAGTTAGCTCTTCCTGTTGAATTGATCCCTTTACCATTATGTAATGGCCTTCTTTGTCTCTTTTGATCTTTGATGGTTTAAAGTTTAAAGAGACTAGTATTGCAACCCCTGCTTTTTTTGTTATCCATTTGCTTGGTAAATCTTCCTCCATCCCTTTATTTTGAGCCTATGTATGTCTCTGCATGTGAGATGGGTCTCCTGAATACAGCAGACTGATGGGTCTTGACTCTTTATCCAGTTTGCCAGTCTGTGTCTTTTAATTGGAGCATTTAGTCCATTTACATTTAAGGTTAATATTGTTATGTGTGAACTTGATCCTGCCATTATGATATTAACTGGTTATTTTGCTCGTTAGTTGATGCAGTTTCTTCCTAGCCTTGATGGTCTTTACATTTTGGCATGTTTTTGCAATGGCTGGTACCGGTTGTTCCTTTCCATGTTTAGTGCTTCCTTCAGGAGCTCTTGTAAGGCAGGCCTAGTGGTGACAAAATCTCTAAGCATTTGCTTATCTGTAAAGGATTTTATTTCTCCTTCACTTATGAAACTTAGTTTGGCTGGATATGAAATTCTGGGTTGAAAATTCTTTTCTTTAAGAATGTTGAATATTGGCCCCCACTCTCTTCTGGTTTGGAGAGTTTCTGCCGAGAGATCTGCTGTTAGTCTGATGGGCTTCCCTTTGTGGGTAACCCGACCTTTCTCTCTGGCTGCCCTTAAGATTTTTTCCTTCATTTCAACTTTGGTGAATCTGGCAATTATGTGTCTTGGAGTTGCTCTTCTCGAGGAGTATCTTGGTGGCGTTCTCTGTATTTCCTGGATTTGAATGTTGGCCTGCCCTACTAGGTTGGGGAAGTTCTCCTGGATGATATCCTGAAGAGTGTTTTCCAACTTGGTTCCATTTTCCCCCTCACTTCCAGGCACCCCAATCAGACGTAGATTTGGTCTTTTTACATAATCCCATACTTCTTGCAGGCTTTGTTCATTTCTTTTTCTTCTTTTTTCTTTTGGTTTCTCTTCTCGCTTCATTTCATTAATTTGATCCTCAATCGCTGATACTCTTTCTTCCAGCTGATAGAGTCGGTTACTGAAGCTTGTGCATTTGTCACGTATTTCTCGTGTCATGGTTTTCATCTCTTTCATTTTGTTTATGACCTTCCCTGCATTAATTACTCTAGCCATCAATTCTTCCACTTTTTTTTCAAGATTTTTAGTTTCTTTGCGCTGGGTACGTAATTCCTCCTTTAGCTCTGAGAAGTTTGATGGACTGAAGTCTTCTTCTCTCATCTCGTCAAAGTCATTCTCCGTCCAGCTTTGATCCGTTGCTGGCGATGAGCTGCGCTCCTTTGCCGGGGGAGATGTGCTCTTATTTTTTGAATTTCCAGTTTTTCTGCCCTGCTTTTTCCCCATCTTTGTGGTTTTATCTGCCTCTGGTCTTTGATGATGGTGACATACTGATGGGGTTTTGGTGTAGGTGTCCTTCCTGTTTGATAGTTTTCCTTCTAACAGTCAGGACCCTCAGCTGTAGGTCTGTTGGAGATTGCTTGAGGTCCACTCCAGACCCTGTTTGCCTGGGTATCAGCAGCAGAGGCTGCAGAAGATAGAATATTGCTGAACAGTGAGTGTACCTGTCTGATTCTTGCTTTGGAAGCTTCCTCTCAGGGGGGTACTCAGCTGTAGGTCTGTTGGAGATTGCTTGAGGTCCACTCCAGACCCTGTTTGCCTGGGTATCAGCAGCAGAGGCTGCAGAAGATAGAATATTGCTGAACAGTGAGTGTACCTGTCTGATTCTTGCTTTGGAAGCTTCCTCTCAGGGGGGTACTCCACCCTGTGAGGTGTGGGGTGTCAGATTGCCCCTAGTGGGAGATGTCTCCCAGTTAGGCTACTCAGGGGTCAGGGACCCACTTGAGCAGGCAGGCAGTCTGTTCTCAGATCTCAACCTCTGTGTTGGGAGATCCACTGCTCTCTTCAAAGCTGTCAGACAGAGTCGTTTGCGTCTGCAGAGGTTTCTGCTGCGTTTGTTATTGTTTACTGTGCCCTTTCCCCAGAGGTGGAGTCTACAGAGACAGGCAGGTTTCCTTGAGCTGCTGTGAGCTCCACCCAGTTCGAGCTTCCCAGCGGCTTTGTTTACCTACTTAAGCCTCAGCAATGGCGGGCGCCCCTCCCCCAGCCTCGCTGCTGCCTTGCCGGTAGATCACAGACTGCTGTGCTAGCAATGAGGGAGGCTCCGTGGGTGTGGGACCCTCCCGGCCAGGTGTGGGATATAATCTCCTGGTGTGCCCGTTTCCTTAAAGCGCAGTATTGGGGTGGGAGTTACCCGATTTTCCAGGTGTTGTGTGTCTCAGTTCCCCTGGCTAGGAAAAGGGATTCCCTTCCCCCTTGCTCTTCCCAGGTGAGGCGATGCCTCGCCCTGCTTCAGCTCTCGCTGGTCGGGCTGCAGCAGCTGACCAGCACCGATTGTCTGGCACTCCCTAGTGAGATGAACCCAGTACCTCAGTTGAAAATGCAGAAATCACCGGTCTTCTGTGTCGCTCGCGCTGGGAGTTGGAGACTGGAGCTGTTCCTATTCGGCCATCTTGCTCCGCCCCCCCCCCCGACCAGATTTTTAAAAATGTAAGTGGAACAAAAAAATCAGAGTACATCCGTTACTATGGGTCACAGCTAAAAGAGTTGGAAAGCCTCATCACGCTACCTGACTTCAAACTATACTACAAGGCTACAGTAACCAAAACAGCATGGTACTGGTACCAAAACAGAGATATAGACCAGTGGAACAGAACAGAGCCCTCAGAAATAATACCACACATCTACAACCATCTGATCTTTCACAAACCTGACAAAAACAAGAAATGGGGAAAGGATTCCCTATTTAATAAATGGTGCTGGGGAAACTGGCTAGCCATATGTAGAAAGCTGAAACTGGATGCCTTCCTTACACCTTACACAAAAATTAATTCAAGATGGATTAAAGACTTAAATGTTAGACCCAAAACCATGAAAACCCTAGAAGAAAACCTAGGCAATATCATTCAGGACATAGGCATAAGCAAGGACTTCATGTCTAAAATACCAAAAGCAATGGCAACAAAAGCCAAAATTGACAAATGGGATCTAATTAAACTAAAGAGCTTCTGCACAGCAAAAGAAACTACCATCAGAATGAATAGGCAACCTACAGAATGGGAGAAAATTTTTGCAATCTACACATCTGACAAAGGGCTAATATCCAGAATCTACAAAGAACTAAAACAAACTTAAAAGAAAGAAACAAACAACCCCATCAAAAAGTGGGCAAAGGATATTAACAGACACTTCTCAAAAGAAGACATCTGTGCAGCTAACAGACACATGAAAAAATGCTCATCATCACTCGCCATCAGAGAAATGCAAATCAAAACCACAGTGAGACACTATCTCATACCAGTTAGAATGGCCATCATTAAAAAGTCAGGAAACAACAGGTGCTGGAGAGGATGTGGAGAAATAGGAACACTTTTACACTATTGGTGGGACTGTAAACTAGTTCAACCATTGTGGAAGACAATGTGGCGATTCTTCAAGGATCTAGAACTAGAAACACCATTTGACCCCGCCATCCCATTACTGGGTATGTATCCAAAGGATTATAAATCATGCTGCTATAAAGACACATGCACATGCATGTTTACTGTGGCACTATTCACAATAGCAAAGACTTGGAATCAACCCAAATGTCCATCAATGATAGATTGGATTAAGAAAATGTGGCACATATATACCATGGAATACTATGCAGCCATAAAAAAGGATGAGTTCATGTCCTTTGCAGTGACATGGATGAAGCTGGAAACCATCATTCTCAGCAAACTATCGCAAGAACAAAAAACCAAACACTGCATGTTCTCACTCATAGGTGTGAATTGAACAATGAGAATACTTGGACACAGGAAGGGGAACATCACACACCGGGGCCTGTCGTGGGGTAGGGGGAAGGGGAAGGGATAGCATTAAGAGATATACCTAATGTAAATGATGAGTTAATGGGTGCAGCACACCAACATGGCACACGTATACATATGTAACAAACTTGCAGGTTGTGCACACGTACACTAGAACTTAAAGTCTAATTTAAAAAAAAGAAAAAAAAAATTTTTAAAACAAGAGTTGGAAAGCTCTATGATTCCTATCAGCTCTAAAATTCCATGTTCCTATGAATTGTGGATATCAGTCCCACCTCAGAGTGCTGATACAGAGTTTATAGCTGCCTAATTTATAGTTAGAGATAACTTAGAACTGTCTGCTGACCAGGGGCGATATCTTCTATTTCTCACCTATAACTCAAAAAGACTCCAATCAAAATAGATGCAATCATTTGCCTGGTTGTGTTTATATGTTTTGTTTTCTTTTCATCCTCCAGAGACTACCACCAGTCTTTCTAATGCACTGTTTCTCAAATCATGGTACGGGGACCAACTGCCTCAGATTCACTTGGGGTGCTTCTTTAAAATACATATCCTTGCCTCCCCTAACCCACTATCAGACCTACCAAATTAGGAACTCTAAGCATACAGCCTAGTGATCTGCACTGTTTTCAAGTACCCTAGATGATTCTTATGTATCCTAAACCTGGTGAAATTTGAGCTTGAGCTCTTGGCAGGTAATATTGTTGATCCATCTCTATCTTAACATCCTCTCCGCTATCTCTATCCTTTCTCTACTCTTTACTCCTCCTAAAGGAATATACTTGCACGTTGCTAGCTCAGAAGTACAGATCTCTAGTATCTAAGAAGAATTAGGCCAACTGAAGTGCCAATACTTTCCAGATCTAAGATCTACAGTAGCTAATATACTACTGAAACAAAATACGATTTCTAACACATTAAGCTATACTGAACAGATAGTAGGTAGCCATTGTTCCTTTCCACATAATCAGGCTTGATACTTATAAACAAAGCCCAAATCCTTTTTCTCCCAAATTTCTTAATACTTTTGAATATTTGGGGTATTTATCCTTGCTACTCAAAGTGTGGTCCATATACCAGCAGCATCAGCATTGCCTGGGAGATTGTTAGAAATCGACTCTCAAATTCTACCCCAGAATTGGAATCATCTGCATGGTAACAAAATTCTCACAGGTGAATTGTATGTACTTTAAACTTTAAGAAGCACTGCTTTATAAATAGTGAGCATGAAATAGTCAATCAGTAAAAGCAAAGCAGCTGCAGCCAGGATTGCCTTCTTTTTAAAGACAGGGTCTCACCCTGTTGTCCAGGCTGGAATGCAGTGGTGCAATCCTGGCTCACCGCAATCTTGACCTCCCAAGTTCAAGTAATCCTCCTCTCTCAGTCTTCCAAAGTGCTGGGAGTACAGATGAGAGCCACTATGCCCGGTCAACAGTTTTTTAAAACCTGGTATCTGTTCTCTTTCTTTTCAAGAAGGTGAGGGCCCTAACACCCCTTCTGCCTACGTACAAAAGCTCAGAGCAAACCTTAGGAGGGGAAGTCAAGAGCGGGAGGGAGACAACAGGTGCTGGAGAGGATGTGGAGAAATAGGAACACTTTTACACTGTTGGTGGGATTGTAAACTAGTTCAACCATTATGGAAAACAGTATGGCGATTCCTCAAGGATCTAGAACTAGAAGTACCATATGACCCAGCCATCCCATTACTGGGTATATACCCAAAGGATTATAAATCATGCTACTATAAAGACACATGCACACGTATGTTTATTGCGGCACTATTCATAATAGCAAAGACTTGGAATCAACCCAAATGTCCATCAGTGGCAGACTGGATTAAGAAAATGTGGCACATATACACCATGGAATACTATGCAGCCATAAAAAAAGGATGAGTTTGTGTCCTTTGTAGGGACATGGATGCAGCTGGAAACCATCATTCTTAGCAAACTATCACAAGAACAGAAAACCAAACACCACATGTTCTCACTCATAGGTGGGAACTGAACAATGAGATCACTTGGACTCGGGAAGAGGAACATCACACACCGGGGCCTATCATGGGGAGGGGGGAGGGGGGAGGGATTGCATTGGGAGTTATACCTGATGTAAATGACGAGTTGATGGGTGCTGACGAGTTGATGGGTGCAGCACAGCAACATGGCACAAGTATACATATGTAACAAACCTGCACATTATGCACATGTACCCTAGAACGTAAAGTATAATAATAATAATAATAAAATTTTTTAAAAAATTAAAAAAAAAAAAAGAGCGGGAGGGAGAAGACCCCAAATCTCCATGTAGTTGTTGAAGGTTCTGAATTAAATGAAGTGATTGCAGGTGGAGAAACAGAAATGGTTTAACTATGAAGTCCCTGATATAAGAAAATAAGCAAGTCAACCCTAAAATAAACAGACACAGAAAAAGACCAACTTAAATCTGGTAGCATGCTAAAACAAGACTATAGTAATGCTTCTCTAACTTGACAGTTGCAGCAGAGATTCCATTAGCTACCCACAGTCACTAAGGAAGATATTATTGTTTCCTAAATGTTCACCTGTTACATAACTCCTGTCACTGATGTCACAGTATTTCAATGAAACTGAGTCTGTTTGGGGAAACTGCCTGGACAGAAAGAACACAGTTTTAGGATTTGAGGCCTAAAGGGCTGATGTTTTTGGTGCTAATGGAAATTGAAAATAAAACTGTTCAAAACCAGCCTGGCCAACACGGCAAAACCCCATCTGTACTAAAAATACAAAATTAGCCTGGCATGGTGGTGCATGCCTATAATCCCAGGGAGGCTGAGGCAGGAGAATCACTTGAACCTAGAAGACGGAGGTTGCAGCGAGCCAAAATTGTGCCATTGCACTCCAGCCTGGGCAACAAGAGCGAAACTCTGTCTAAAACAAAAGAAGGTTAAAAAAAAAGATAAAACCATAATTGTAATATCCTTGACATTAGAGGTAACTTCTTTCTTAAGTGAGTATGAACAGAGAAACCAAATATCAATATTAATAAATGCCCAGTAAGATCATATATTCCATCTGGCTCTTGGAAAAAAGTAATCTCCTTCCTGTTATTAGGTGGTATCTCTCCTATGCTGACATCTCCTGCCCTGCTTAAACTAGTCTGCAGGTCTGTATCCATTTTCAGCTTTCTCTCTGGCTTGAATTTGAATTAACCTCTTTGTGAGCAGCCTAAATCTCTGTTTAACACATTCATTTGTATCACGTATTCTATCAGTTACATCTTAAAGAAGCCTTTTCCAGAGTCTTCTGAAATGTTCCAATCTGGACAAGTTGCCTTCAATGCCTTAGTGCATTACCCTCATCCTAGAGTCTACATCATTAATCCTGGGAATTCCTTTGGTCTCATCTGTATCACCCGTTTCATGTACCCTAAGTCTTCCTCTTCCTTGTTTTGGTGGAGCATATCCTCCAGTAACTTTCTGAGTATGAAAAGGTCTACATGGTAGGTAAACTATAAAACTTTGCATGTCTTAAGATGTCTTTATTCTACCTTCACATTTGATTGATAATTTGACTGGGTACAAAATTCTAGGTTAAATTTTAAAGGCATTGCTCCATTGCCTCCTAGATTCTACTACTGTTTTTGAAAAATCTGAGGCCATTAAGATTCCTAGCCTGTTGTATTTGACCTTTTTAAAAAAGAAAACCTCTTTCTCTCTAGGAATTTATAGAATCTTCTCTTTGTCTCCTAAGTTCTGAAATTTCACAGTGATGTACCTTACAAACTTAGGTTGAAATGGATTCTTTTAGTTCCAGGGAATTTTCTTGAATTATTACATTGACAGTTTTCTCAGCTCTATTTTCCCAGTTCTTGTTTTTGGAACCCCTTATACTCAGGTGTTAGACCTCCTAGAATGCCTTATTTTTTTTTTCTTTTCACTCTTATATTTCATTTCCTCTATTTTTTGCTCTATCATCAGAGATGTCTTCAACTTTATTGCCTAATCCTTCTACTATTGAGTTTACTGCTTTTGTGATCACATGTTTAGTTTCCAAGACCTCCTTTTTATTCTGTAAATATTCTTTTATAGTGTTCTCTTTTTTCATTATTATATCTTCCCTCATGTCTCTAAGAATATTAATGATAATTTAAAATTGTTATTCTTCTCCCTACATTGTCTTTGTCTTTTCCAAATTATTTTTTATGTTTGTATGTTTTGTTTTATTTCTTTTGTATATAAAGCCTTCCTCAAATGTCTGATAATCTTCGGTTGCCTTCTCATATTTAACAGTGAGGGACTGGCCGGGCGCGGTGGCTCAAGCCTGTAATCCCAGCACTTTGGGAGGCCGAGACGGGCAGATCACGAGGTCAGGAGATCGAGACCATCCTGGCTAACACGGTGAAACCCCGTCTCTATTAAGAAATACAAAAAAAAAAAAACTAGCCGGGCGAGGTGGCGGGCGCCTGTAGTCCCAGCTACTCGGGAGGCTGAGGCCGGAGAATGGCGTAAACCCGGGAGGCGGAGCTTGCAGTGAGCTGAGATCCGGCCACTGCACTCCAGCCTGGGTGACAGAGCGAGACTCCGTCTCAAAAAAAAAAAAAACAGTGAGGGGCTAAAAAGCTAAGTGGAAGCACTGAGTAACTGAGTAACACCTCCCTTTGTGAACTCTGTCATTAGATATTCTACAGGGCCCTTGTAGTTGGGAACTTCCAATATCAGTACGTGATATGCCAAAAGCTGTTTGGTAGCTAACCTGTCAGCCACTCTCCCTTCCATCTTTGCTAATAGAACACTGATTTTTTTAGATAATTTGTCCAATACAAAGTATGCAATAGTCCCATGGAAGCAGCTAAACAGTGTATAATACAGCATCCAAAGGGCACAGCAAAGCTTTGCCATGGATTGGGGAAGTATCAGTGCTAAAGGAATGCAATCCAGGAATGGATAGCAGAGCTGAGGTAACAGGTGTAACTAAAACCACATAGGTAGCTATATCATGACTCTAGGCTATGTCTGTCCACTTGCAGCAATACTACAGGAAGTGACTGGGGAAGAGGAGAATCAAAGGAAATAGAAGGCACCAAAAAATATCAGAGGTACAAATACTGGGGAGGAAAACTGAGGCCAAAGGCTACTATACCCATAAAGCCAAGGTTGAGGGATGGGAGGGAAACCTACAACTCAGAGATTACCTATGCAGCTTGGGATCTTTTTGGAAAGCAAGCATCAGGTTGCTGGTGTTACTGATTAGACTGCCACCATCTTCAGGACTGCCTCAGGAATTGGTGAAGGCTTGAGTCTGTAGTGGGAATCACCATCTGTAGAAAGCTGGGACAGACATCGAGCAGAGGAAATAAGACAGTGACAGACAACATGTATAGCATGCTAGAAAGGGAAAATAATTCATATAAGGGCAACATAGTTGAAGCAAAAGGGAAAAGACTGATACTTACTTATACATACCATTATGGCCATACCTACTGTAAAATATAAAAACACTTCCTCACTAGTTGGCAAACGGCAGCTCTACTAAGTCCTCAAAGTATCCTCCTTTCCTTACCCTGCCACTTCTTAGTCCCTCCTGAGATGGTCCAGCATATAAAGGGATATCATGTGGCCCAGCAGAAGGCCTCTTGGACCCTGCTGCAGTCACTGTCCATTCTGGTTGTTAATGCTCATGCATCATCAGTTATTCAATATTTTGCTATGTTCCTGAGAGGCTTAACCTACATTGTGAATATATGTATGCCTGTCTGATTCATTCGATCGCATGCAAATGGACAAATTCACAAATATTTTTACATAAGCAACCCAACAATTTAATATCTTTATAAATATGAGTGCAGAGATATTTCAAGAGGTCATGGAAAGAATTTTCATCAATAAAGAGATCTTTCTCACACTAATCTGAGGCAACTTGTAGGCTCTCTGGTCTACACAGCGATCCTTTATATCTTTCCAGGTCTATGAGACATCTGTAATATTTACCAACCTAACAAGCCCCAGTAAAACAGTTTCAACTCAGGTTTTCCTGTTAAAGATGGAAGACTGAACACAAGAATGTATCTCCACATCCTCCAATAAGATAATTAAAATGAAGTAGAGGGAATTATATACTTTTAAGGTATAATCTTTAAGGACAAAGAGATTAGGAGAAGAGACAACCACAACAAAAATGAGGAAGCTGAAAAGTAGATGGAAGAGTAGCAACCTACTTGGAAGACATAAGAAATTTGAGGTGGTAGTGCAGAAAGTAAAGAATCAAAGCAAATCACACTGCATAATCACCAAAAAGCTCAAGAACTGGCAGCACCAGGTGTCTCTAGAAATGAGAGGGAGAAGGGCAGTGGTGCGAAAGTGGGACTAAAAACACTGGTTGAAAATCTGGTTAAGGATTTACAACTTTCCCCAGACTGTAGTCAAGTAACCATGGTAAAGATCACCCTACAATTTTCCCCAGACTGTAGTCAAGTAACCATGGTAAAGATCACCCTACAACTTTCCCCAGACTGTAGTCAAGTAACCATGGTAAAGATCACTGCAGAATGCTGAATGTTTATTCTCTGGTGAGGGCAAAACAGATGGTCTGTGGATTGAAGAGCACCAGGCATAAATGAAAGCAAGTGTTTTATACCACAACAAGGAGATAATTTAACAAAGCCACAGATGGCCAGTAAAGATAGTTTTATTTTTAAATTTGACTATAACCAAAAAAATATAAATAAAAACCACAAGATATTTTTCTATTAACCTGGCAAAGACTAATGATAATACCTAATATTAATGAGGACACAGAAAAACAAGCTCTCTCACATTCTGCAGATGGAAGGTAAACTGCTAAAATTTTTCTGGAGACGATATATATCAAAAATCTTAAAATTAGAGCCCAGACAATCTACTTCTATGAATGTATCATATGTAAATTGGAATAGACATGCAAGATTTAAATAAAAGAATGTGTATAATAAGCAAAAAGAAAATCTGGACTCAATCTAAATGCTCAAAAGTAGATGATTAAACAATTACATATTTATACAATTAAATATTGAACTGTATATTTTGTTTGCTTCTGCAACTTCAAACTGTACCCTTCTCTACTTTCTCCATTCTTTTCCACCGTATTCCATGCCCTAGAAGGCTAATCTTTAGAGACTGCATCAAACAGGTTCCCTCACCCTTTGGCTTCAGGTTGGGTTTAGGCAACTTTTATGTAAATCTAAAACTATTCTAAAAAGAAAAGCTTATTTTTTAAAAAGCACGTAACCAACTAATTTGGTTTTTACTTCCCATATCCACCCATCCCTTGAAGCATTTTTTTGGTGAGATGTCCAACAGATAAGCAGCCAGGGTGATATAAACACAGCGAGGGAACCAAATGAGACTTTGTTTCCCATGCCAGAGAACAAACTCCAGGCAAAGAGGATGGGTTTTGTCTTGCTGTTCTAAGAAAAATTCTGAAATCTAGATAAAAATCTCGAAAGCAAATGAAAATAACATGTAATTTATCCTGCTCTTTTTCACCAACAAGTACGTAATTTGTGCCTTAACCTAAAGAGGTTTGAAAAGTTGGTACTGACAATTCTAAGCGGTATTTCCATGCTTCCTGTTCATTACAACTACAACTATATAAAACAGACCTTTCATACAGTCTTTCCCGGCACCAAAGTGCAACTGTGGGGTTTTATTCTGTAATATAGTTGACACTTTGAAAAGGCAACTCTGACTAACCCTTAAGATGACAGTAGGACATCTCCTCTGTTAAGGAAAAGTCCTAAACTAGAATGTCATGGAGAGAGGCTTCCCTAACTAGGAGACACCTGAAAGGAGGGGAAGAGTCAGGCAGGAAATGAGCATTCCAGGGAGAGACAACAAAACTGACAAAGACCTGAAGGCAAGAGAGCATGGTGAATGTATTAGTCCATTTTCACACTGCTGATAAAAACATACCTGAGACTGGGCAATTTGTAGAAGAAAGAGGTTTAATTGGGCTTACAGTTCCATGCAGCTGGGGAAGCCTCACAATCATGGCAGAAGGTAAGGAGGAGCAAGTCCCGTCTTACACGGATGGCAGCAAGCAAAGAGAGAATGAGGAAGGCTCAAAAGCGGAAGACCCTGATAAAACCATCAGATCTCATGAGACTTATTCACTACTGCGAGAACAGTATGAGGGAAACTGTCCCCATGATTCAATTATCTCCCACCAAGTCCCTCCCACAACATGTGGGAATTACGGGAGTAAAATTCAAGATGAGATTCAAACCATAGCATGGTTTGAATATGGTTTGGTTTTTAATTTTATCTTTATTATTTAAAATTTTTTTTAGAGTCAGGGTCTCACTCTGTCACCCAGGCTAGAGTGCAGTGGCATGATCATTGCTGCAGCTTCAAACTCCTGGGTTCAAGCAATCATCCTGCTTTACCACACCCAACTAATTAAAAAAATTTTTTTTGAGGGAGAGCTCCTGGGATAATGGTGGATGGGAGGCAGGACTAGATTGCAGCTCCAGACAGAGCAGCACGCAGAGGGTCACAGTGTGAATTTTAGCTCCAGATTGACTGCAAGAACAAACTTGCAATCCCGAGAGGACCCAGAGACCCTCTGAAGAAAGCAGGCTGCTCCGGCAAGACCCAGGAAACGCCCAAATAATGTGAGTGCCCCAACTGCAGAAGTGGGAAAGGGAGACCCTCCTTTCTTGAACACACACCCCCACTGGAGAAGCTGAAGGTCTGTTTGCAGGAGAAGTTTCTGACTTTACCTGAAACTGAGTCAAGTTAGAGAGCCAAGCAAAATACAGGGGTAGAGGAAGCAGCAGAAAGGCCCTGCAAGCTCGCTGGGTCACCAAGCAGCCCGTTCCTGTGTGGCACCACAGGGATTCATTGGGAGGGTGGCCAGAGGAGTAGGGGGTAAAACTCCACGGGAGAAGGAATTCTCTAGCTGAACTTTGTAACAATTTGAATGGGGTAAGAAGCCTCCTGGTCAGAACACAGGGGAGGACATGAATTCAGCGTGCAGACTTCACAGACAGGGGAAGAACTAAAGCCCTTTTCTTTCGCAGCTGGAAGGTGGATAGCGTCGGGACAGTTTTCACGCCCATCTTGCTCTCTACCTGGAAACAGACTAGGGCCTGCTGGGGAGGACACAGTGGGATTGAGACCGGCCCTTCGGTTTGCATGGGAGCTGGGTGAGGCCTATGACAGCCAGCTTTCCCCCACTTCCTGACAACCTGCAAGACTCAGCAGAGGCAGTCATAATCCTGGGTATACAACTTCAGTGACCTGGGAATCTCACCCCCATCCCCCACAGCAGCCTCAGCAAGACCTGCCCAAGGAGAGTCTGAGCTCAGACACGCTGAGCCCCACCCCTACCCAATGGTCCTTCCCTATCCACCCTGGTAGCGGAAGACAAAGGGCATATAATCTTGGGAGTTCTAGGGCCCTGCCCACCACTGGTCCCTCTCCACACTACTACAGCTGGTACTATAGCTGATGCTTTCTAGAAAGCAACACCTCCTGGCAGGAGGCCAACCAGCACAAAAATAGAACATTAAATCACCAAAGCTACGAAGCCTCACAGAGTCCACTGCACCCACCACCACCTCCACTGGAACAGGCACTAGTATGCATGGCTGAAAGACCCATAGATGGTTCACATCACAGGACTATGCAGACAACCCCCACTACCAGCCCAGAGCTAGGTAGACTCACTGGGCAGCTAGACCCAGAAGAGACAACAATTACTGCAGTTTGGCTCACAGGAAGCCACATCCACAGAAAAAGCGGGAGAGTAATACATCAAGGGAACAACTCATGCAACAAAAGAATCTGAACAACAGCCTTCAGCCCTAGATCTTCCCTCTGACAGAGCCTACCCAAATGAGAAGCAACCAGAAAACCAACCCCGGTAATATGACAAAACAAGGCTCTTCAACACCTCCCCCAAAATCACACTAGTTCACCAGCAATGGATCCAAACCAAGAAGAAATCCCTGACTTACCTGAAAAAGAATTCAGGAGGGTAGTTATTAAGCTAATCAGGGAGGGAACAGAGAAAGGCAAAGCCTAATGCAAGGAAATCCAAAAAATGACACAAGAAGTGAAAGGAGAAGTATTCAAGGAAATAGATTAAAGAAAAAAACAAAAAATTCAGGAAACTTTTGACACACTTGTAGAAATGTGAAATACTCTGGAAAGTCTCAGCAACAGAATTGAACAAGTAGAAGAAAGAAATTCAGAACTTGAAGACAAGGTCTTCAAATTAACCCAATGCAACAAAGAAAAAAGAATAAAAAAACATGAACAAAGCCTCCAAGAAGTCTGGGATTCTGTTAAATGACCAAACCTAAGAATAATTAGTGTTTCTGAGGAAGAGGAGAATTCTAAAAGCTTGGAAAATATATTTGGGGGAATAATTGGGGAAAACTTCCCCAGCCTTGCTAGAGACCTAGATATCCAAACACAAGAAGCACAAAGAACACCTGGAAATTCATCGCAAAAAGATCTTCGCCTAGGCACACTGTCATCAGGTTATCCAAAGTTAAGATGAAGGAAAGAATTTTAAGAGCTATGAGACAGAAGCACCAGGTAACCTATAAAGGAAAACCTATCAGATTAACAGTAGATTTCTCAGCAGAAACCCTATAAGCTAGAAGGAGTGGGGCCCTATCTTCAGCCTCCCCAAACAAAACAATTATCAGCCAAGAATTTTGTATCCAGTGAAACTAAGCATCATATATGAAGGAAAGATATAGTCATTTTCAGATAAACAAATGCTGAGAGAATTCGCCATTACCAAGCCACCACTACAAGAACTGCTAAAAGGAGCTCTAAATCTTGAAACAAATCCTGGAAGTACATCAAAACAGAACCTCTTTAAAGCATAAGTCACACAGGACCTATAAAACAAAAATATAAGTTAAAAAGGAAAAACAAGAGAGAAGAAAACAAAACAAAAAACAAAGTTGACAGGCAACAAAGTGCATGATGAATGCAACAGTACCTCACATTTCAATACTAACATTGAATGGAAATGGCCCAAATGCTCCACTAAGAAGATACAGAACCACAGAATCGATAAGAACTCACAACCAATTATCTGCTGCCTTCAGAACACTCAACTAACACAAGAGGACTCACATAAAATTAAAGTAAAGGAGTGGGGGGAAAAAAAAGGCATTTCATGCAAATGGACACCAAAAGCCAGCAGGGGTAGCTATTCTTATATCAGACAAAATAAACTTTAAGGCAACAGTGGTTAAAAGAGACAAAGAGGTACATTATATAACGGTAAAAGGCCTTGTCCAACAGGAAAATATCACCATCCTAAACATATATGCACCTAACACCGGAGCTCCCAAATTTATAAAACAATTACTTTTTCTTTTTCATTAAAGTTCTAGGGTACATGTGCATAATGTGCAGGTTTGTTACATATGTATACTTGTGTCATGTTGGTGTGCTGCACCCATCAACTCGTCAGCACCCATCAACTCGTCATTTACATCAGGTATAACTCCCAATGCCATCCCTCCTCCCTCCCCCCTCCCCATAATAGGCCCCGGTATGTGATGTTCCCCTTCCCGAGTCCAAGCGATCTCATTGTTCAATTCCCACCTATGAGTGAGAACATGCGGTGTTTGGTTTTCTGTTCTTGCAATAGTTTGCTGAGAATGATGGTTTCCAGCTGCATCCATGTCCCTACAAACGACACAAACTCATCCTTTTTTATGGCTGCATAGTATTCCATGGTGTATATGTGCCACATTTTCTTAATCCAGTCTGCCACTGATGGACATTTGGGTTGATGCCAAGTCTTTGCTATTGTGAATAGTGCTGCAATAAACATACGTGTGCATGTGTCTTTACAGCAGCATGATTTATAATCCTTTGGGTATATACCCAGTAATGGGACGGCTGGGTCAAATGGTGTTTCTAGTTCTAGATCCTTGAGGAATCACCATACTGTTTTCCATAATGGTTGAACTAGTTTACAATCCCACCAACAGTGTAAAAGTGTTCCTATTTCTCCACATCCTCTCCAGCACCTGTTGTTTCCTGACTTTTTAATGATGGCCATTCTAACTGGTGTGAGACTGTATCTCATTGTGGTTTTGATTTGCATTTCTCTGATGGCCAGTGATGACAAGCATTTTTTCATGTGTCTGTTGGCTGTATGCATGTCTTCTTTTGAGAAATGTCTATTCATATCCTTTGCCCACTTTTTGATGGGGTTGTTTGTTTTTTTCTTGTAAATTTGTTTGAGTTCTTTGTAAGTTCTAGATATTAGCCCTTTGTCAGATGAGTAGATTGCAAAAATTTTCTCCCATTCTGTAGGTTGCCTGTTCACTCTGATGGTATATATGTGAACGCTCTATAATAAAAAGTTTAAAAATTTTGGCCCCAAACGGATCACCTGAGGTCAGGAGTTTGAGACCAGCCTGGCCAACATGGTGAAACCCCGTAAAAAAAAAAAAAAAAAAAAAAAAAAAACCATTACTAATAGACCTAAGAAATGAGATAGACAGCAACACAATAATAGTGGGGGACTTCAATACTCCACTGACACTAGCCAGGTCATCAAGACAGAAAGTCAACAAGGAAACAATGGATTTAAACAATACCTTGGAACAAACAGACTTAGCAGATATATACAGAATATTTCATCCAACAACCACAGAATATACATTCTATTCAACAGCGCACAGAACTTTCTCCAAGATAGACCATAATATGATAGGCCATAAAATGAGCCTCAATAAATTTAAGAAAATTGAAATTATATCAAGCACTCTCTCAAACCACAGTGGAATAAAACTGGAAATCAACTCCAAAAGGAACCCTCAAAACCATGCAAATACATGGAAATTAGATAACCTGCTCCTGAATGAGCACTGAGTCAAAAACGAAATCAAGATGGAAATTTAAACATTCTTCAAACTGAATGACAATAATAACACAACCTATCAAAACCTCTGGGACTGGACGCAGTGGCTCACGTCTGAAATCCTAGCACTCTGGGATGCCGATTCAGGTGGATCATGAGGACAAGAGATCGAGACCATCCCAGCCAACATGGCGAAACCCTGTCTCTGCTAAAAATACAAAAATTAGCTGGGTGTGGTGGTATGCACCTGTAGTCCCAGCTACTTGGGAGGCTGAGGCAGGAGAATCACTTGAACCCGGGAGGTGGAGGTTGCAGTGAGCCGAGATCGCACAATTGCCCTCCAGTCTAGTGACAGAGTGAGACTCCGTCTCAAAAAAAAAAAAAGAAAAGAAACTTCTGGGATACAGCAAAGATGGTGCTAAGAGGAAAGTTCATAGCCCTAAACACCTACATCAAAAAGTCTGAAAGAGCACAAACAGACGTTCTAAGATCACACCTCAAGGAACTAGAAACTAGAACAAACCAAACCCTAACCCAGCAGAATAAAGGAAATAACCAAGATCAGACCAGAGCTAAATGAAATTGAAACAACAACAACAAAAAAATACAGGCTGGGTGCAGTTGCTCACGTCTGTAATCCCAACACTTTGGGAGGCCAAGGCAGGTGGATCACCTGAGGTCAGGAGTTCCAGACCAGCCTGGCCAACACGGGGAAACCCCAACTCTACTAAAAATACAAAAATTAGCCAGGCATGGTGGCACATGCCTTGTAATCCCAGCTACTCGGGAGGCTAGGGCAAGAGAATCACTTGAACCTGGGAGGTGGAGGTTGCAGTGAGCCAAGATCACACTCCAGCCTGGGCAATAGAGTGAAACTCCATCTCAAAAAACAAACAAGAAGAGATGGATAAATTTCTGGAAAAATACAACACTCCTAGCTTAAATCCAGAAGAATTAGATACCCTGAACAGAGACCAGTAACAAGCAGCAAGATTGAAATGGTAATTAAAAAATTACCAACAGAAGAAAGTCCAGGACCAGATGGATTCACAGATGAATTCTACCAGACATTCAAAGAAGAATTGGTGCCAATCCTTTTGACACTATTCCACAAGATAGAGAAACGAGGAAGGAACCTTCCTTAATTCATTCTATGAAGCCAGCATGACCCTAATACCAAAACCAGGAAAGGACATAACCAAAAAAGAAAACTACAGACTGATATCCTTGATGAACATAGATGCTAAAATCCTTAACAAAATACTAGCTAACCGAATCCAACAACATATCACAAAGATAATCCACTATGATCAAGTGGGTTCCATACCAGGGATGAAGGGATGGTTTAACATACGCAAGTCAATAAATGTGATACACCACATAAGCAGAATTTAAAACAAAAATCACATAATCATCTCAATAGATGCAGAAAAAGACTTTGACAAAATCCAGCATCACTTTATGATTAAAACTCTCAGCAAAATCAGCATACAAGGGACATACCTTAATATAATAAAAGCTATCTATGACAAACCCACAGCCAACATAATACTGAATGGAGAAATGTTGAAAGCATTCCCTCTGAGAACTGGAACAAGACAAGGATGCCCACTCTCAACACTCTTCTTCAACATAGTACTGGAAGTCCTAGCCAGAGCAATCAGACAAGAGAAAGAAATAAAGGGCATCCAAATCAGTAAAGGGGAAGTCAAACTGTCACTGTTTGCTGACGATAAGATCATTTACCTTGAAAACCCTCAGGACTCCTCCAGAAAGCTCCTAGAACTGATAAAAGAATTCAGCAAAGTTTGCAGATACAAGATTAATGTACAAAAATCAGTAGCTCTTCTACACACCAACAGCAACCAAGTGGAGAATCGAATCAAGAACTCAACCCTTTTTACAATAGCTGCAAAAAAAAAAAATACTTAAGAATATACCTAACAAAGGAGTCAAAAGACCTCTACAAGGAAAACTATAAAACATTGCTGAAATAAATCATAGACAACACAAACAAATGTTAACACAACCCATGCTCATGGATGGGTAGAATCAGTATTGTGAAAATGACCATACTGCCAAAAGCAATCTACAAATTCAATGCAATCCCCATCAAAATACCACCATCATTCTTCAGAGAATTAGAAAAAACAATTCTAAAATTCATATGGAACCAAAAATGAGCCCACAACCCACATAGCCAAAGCAAGACAAAGTAAAAAGAATAAATCTGGAAGTATCACACTACTTTATTTCAAACTATACTGTAAGGCCAAAACAGCATGGTACTGGTATAAAAATAGGCACATAGATCAATGGAACAGAATATAGAACCCAAAAATAAACCCAAATGCTTACAGCCAATTGATCTTCAACAAAGCAAACAAAAAACAAAGTGTGGAAAGGACAACCTTTTCAACAAATGGTGCTGGGATAATTGGCTAGCCACCTGTAGGAGAATGAAACTGGATCCTCATCTCTCACCTTATACAAAAATCAAGTAAAGATGGATTAATGACTTAAACCTAAGATGTGAAACTATAAAAATTCTAGAAGATAACATTGGAAAACCCCTTCTAGACATTGGCTTAGGCAAGGATTTCATGACCAAGAACCCAAAAGTAAATGTAATAAAAACAAAGATAAACAGCTGGGACCTAATTAAACTAAAGAGCTTTTGCACGGCAAAGGGAACAGTCAGCAGAGTAAAAAGACAACCCACAGAGTAGGAGAAAATCTTCACAATGTATACATCTGACAAAAGACTAATACACAGAATCTATAATGAACTCTAACAAATCAGTAAGAAAAAAACAAATAATCACATCAAAAAGTGGGCTAAGGACATGAATAGACAATTTTCAAAAGAAGATAGACAAGTGGCCAACAAACATATGAAAAAATGCTCAACATCACACACTAATGATCAGGGAAATGCAAATCAAAACCACCATATGATACCTTACTCCTGCAAGAATGGTCATAATCAAAAACCCAAAAAACAGTAGATGTTGGCATGGATGCAATGAAAAGGAAACACTTCTACACTGCTGGTGGGAATGTAAACTAGTACAGCCACTATGGAAAACAGTACAGAGATTCCTTAAAGAACTAAAAGTAAAACTACTATTTAATCCAGAAATCCCACTACTGGGTATCTACCCAGAGGAAAAGAAGTCATTATTTGAAAAAGATATTTGCACACCCATGTTTATTGCAGCACAATTAACAATTGCAAAATTGTGGAACCAACCCAAATGCCAACAAGTGGATCAAGAAACTGGTGTGTATACATATATGAGATGGAATACTACACAGCCATAAAAAGGAGTGAATTCACAGCATTTGCAGTGACCTGGCTGAGACTGGAGACTATTACTCTAAGTGAAGTAACTCAGGAATGAAAAACCAAACATCATATGTTCTCACTGATACGTAGGAGCTAAGCTATGAGGATTCAAAGGCATAAGAATGACACAATGGACTTTGGGGACTCAGGGGGAAGAGTGTGAGGAAGGTGAGGGATTAAAGGACTACAAATATGATGCAGTGTATACTGCTCAGTTGATATGTGCACCAAAATCTCACAAATCACCACTAAAGAACTTACTCATGAAACCAAGTAACACCTGTACCCCAATAACTTATGGAAAAATAAAAATAATAGTAATAATAATAAAATTTTGTGTAGAGAGGGGTCTTGCTGTTTCGCTCAGACTGGTCATTGCTTGAACTCCTGACTTCAAGCAATCTTCTCACCCTTCCCAAATGGCTGGGATTACAGGTGTGAGCCACCACACTCAGCCCTGGATACAGTTTGTTTGGCCCTGTCAAGTCTCAGGTTGAAATCTGACCTCCAGTGTTGGAGGTGCGGCCTGGTGAGAGGTGTCTGGATCATGGGGTTGGATCCTTCATGAATGGTTTGGTGCCATTCTCAAAGGAGGGAGTGAGTTCTCACCCTTAGTTTCCAAGAAAAGTGGTTGTTGAAAAGAGCCTGGCACTTCTTTTGCCATGTGAGGCTAGCTTCCCCCTCAACTTCCATCAGGAATGGAGGAAACATGAGGCCCTGAAGAAGCCAAGCAGATGGATGCTGACACCATGCTTCTTGTACAGCCTGCAGAACCATGAGCCAAATAAATCCCTTTTCTTTATAAATTTCCCAGCCTCACGTATTCCTGTATAACAACCCAAACAGACTAAGGCAGGATTGTATCTTAAAATAAATGTACAATATAGATTTTTCCTCCTAGAAACCTCCTAATAAAGCAAAGATATGTCTTACAACTGATTGTGCCTCAGAATCAAGGAAATAAAATAGTTATTATGCTATAGAAGGCATGACTGTTTTAAGACAAAAATAGCTAAGCTCCTAGGGAGTAGAGTACAGGCTGTAGGTTTATTACATTGCAGCAAATTCACCACAATGGTTATAACCTTTAAAAAGATTGTAACTTTTCCATTAATAGCCTGATCGCCGCCAGGGTTGTGTATGTACAATCACAGCACTTTGGAGGCCAAGGCAGGAGGATCACTTGAGCCCAGGAATTTAAAACCAGCCTGGGCAACATGGTGAAACTCCGTCTCTACTAAAAAAATTTTTTTAATTAGCCAGATGTGGTGGCACACGCCTATAGTCCTGGGTACTTGGGAGTCTGAGGGCTGAGGTGGGAGGATCACTTGAGCTTAGGAACCTGCAACACAGCACTCCAGCCTGGGTGACAGAGCAAGACCCTGTCTCAAAAATATAAAACAAAATAAAAATGTAAAATAACCTGATTGTCCTCAGGCTTCTACAGCCTGTAGATACAAATGAATCTAATTACTCTGGCCACTACATTTTGTTAGTTCCAACCCCTCAGTGCCAAGCTTCAGGACTTCAAGACTCCCTTCCCTGAATATCCCCAGTTACTTCTGGGAGTCCTCTATGCTCAGGACTAACTCTTCCATGTGCTTCTGCTCTGTCCTCTCTGTAGATGTCCATTCTGTGTCCAGCCACTTGATGGAAGTATCTCCTGCTGCCACTCTTAACCCTGCACTCTGAGAATCCTACCTTCCCAGGAGAGAAAATATATATATGCCCGATCTAGGAGATGTATCTCCTGGTACTCAAAATTTGTACATTTTTCCAATAAATGTCTTGCTAAATTTTCCTGCTTAGTTAAGGGTCATACATACAGAAAGCTACTACTAGCTCCTTCAAGTAATCTGGATCCCCTACAGACTTTTTAGCAACAGTTATCTTAGTCAGTTTTATGCTACTATAACAGAACATCACAGACTGAATAATTTATAAACAATAGAAATTTATTTCTCATGATTCTGGAGGCTGGAAAGTCCAATATCAAGGCACCAGCATCTGGTGAGGGCCTTCTTGCTGCATCGTACCATGGAAGAAGGTAAAAGAGCAAGAGAACATGAGAGGAGAGAGAGTCAAACTCTCCAATTATTAGCAACTCACTCCCAGAATAATTAACCTGTTCCAGTGATAATTGCATTAATTCATTTATGAGGGCAGAGCTCTCACGACCTAACCATCTCTTAAAGATCCCACCTCTCAATACTGTTGCATTGAGGATTAACTTTCCAACACATAGGTTTTGGGGGACACATTCAAACCATAGCAACAATCTATGCCTTTGCTGTAACTGCATGTAATTCAAGGAGAGTGTTGGTTGGGCTGAAGGGGGTGAAGGAGAGTGAGAAGCAAGTGACAGTCATATCCTTTTTCAATCCCCTGCTCCATTTTAAGGCATCCTCCAAATTTCTAGATCATCACTAAAGAAACATACCTAGATCTACCAGTGTTTCTGCAAGCATTGGAGGAAAACTCCAGTCTCTGGAACAAAATACAGTGTTTACAGAGTCCTTACTAGTCTATATAGGCCTTTATATACAAAGCTTTTATATTTCAACAAGAAGAATCCTCATTTTTTAATCTAGGGAAGTTCCTACATCATTTGATCATTTTTCTTTCCCTTCTTTCCATCCCTCATTCTCCTTATGATTCCTCTTCTACCTCTAAGACCTGAAACAAACAAACAAACAAACAAACAAACAAACTTCCTCTTTGAAAGTCCCTTCCTCCTTTACTTATTAACCCATGTAAGTGGGCATGACAGAGGAGGGGAATACAGTTCTTCAGGCACAACCAGACTCTGAATCTTAATTTGATTCCCCCAGTACCCCTACCACCTTTATATACCACCAAAGAGGATGAATAACAGCAATAAGCTCTAATGTTGATTTAATACACTGATAGTGTATTTTGGTATCAGAGAAGAAAATCCTATCCTATTTATTTTTAAGCTAATTAGTTCAAATAGGAGAGCTGCTGAAAGAAAATATCATCCTTATCCTAAATGATGATCAACTTAACCACTGAAATATGAAAACTGATAGCAGTAATGCTTGTTGCTATAAAGTTCAGTCAATATTCCTGTTCATGCTGGAGAGTATCTATGGAGAGGTGACTAACTACATATATTATTGATGGAGCTGGGCTATGATGTGAGACAATAGTGAAAATAACTTGCAAATTGAAATAAAATAAAATATTCTGACTTTCCACAAGAAAAGCCCAACTACCAATTTTCTCTTACTCTTAAAACATTCTGACTGGAGTAGGGTTTCAGTTATATGCCTTATTTTCAGGCTCAATTCGATATTTAAATATTTTTCCTTGCATTCAGTTAAAATTATGGTAGTTGAATACCAGAAAAGAGTGTTTAAATATTAGAAATAAAGCCTTAGAGAACTCACTTAAATCTAGCAGTGCAAATGACCAGACTGCAAGGTGAGTTGTCAGTTATTTAGAAGCAATCTGAATCATCAATGTAATCAGAAAGCTCTATATTGATCATTTATAACAAAAGAAGTCAAATGGTTAAAACTGCCGGCACTGATACAAGTTCCTAATCATATCCAAACTTGAGTATCACTCGCTATGATCTAACTTCTATTCCCAAATAACCCAGACCTGGTGGAGGATATGGCTTTGTTTTCATATTCAAGCTTTAGGAAATTATTTATAGAACATAACATATACAGGCTTCTACACATAAAGAGAAAAAAATCATTTTATTATACCACTTACCTTTACTTTACAAAAGATTATTATAATCCATCACCCTTACCAGAGAAATAACTCAGTTCTTTCTTTATCAAAAATGGGTCAGTGGTGTCCTCCTTGGAAATAAAGGATATCAAACCATTGTAGGATTACAAATAATCTCAAGCATTTTCTTTATAGTTCCTGAATCAAATACTTTGGCTATTTTTAGTACTTAAATAAATAGCACCAAAAAGCCTTTGGTTTTATATGAAGTTTTATGAGCCTTTTTGTGTAATATAGAGGATTCCATTGTCTAATCTAGAGATGTGAAATTTTACAATCATGGGGTGAGTGTTTGGTATTTTACACCTTAACAGGATAGCTTATACAAACAGTTGGTTACTATCACTATAAATTAAATAAACTTTCATTTGATAGATCTATGTTCTCAAAATATATATGTTGTTTTGTATGTGCTTATGCATACGCCTAATAAAATGGATTGTTTAGCCAGGTTTACTCAGGAGATTAGAACATTGCCAATAAGGAGCATCTCTTCCAGAGGCTATTGTCTTTTTCTTTTTCTACTTTTATTTTAGATTCAGAGGTACATGTGCAGGCTTGTTACTTGGGTATATTGTGTGATGCCAAGGTTTGGGTTACGAATGATTTAATCAGCCAGATACTGAGCATAGTACCCAATGGTTAGTTTTTCAACCCTTTCCCCGCCCACCCACTTCCCCCTTCTAGTAGTCCCCAGGGTCTATTGTTGTCCTCTTTATGACCATGAGTATCCAATGTTTAGCTCTGACTTATAAGTGAGTACATATGGCATCTGGTTTTCTGTTCCTGTATTAATTCAATTAGGATAATGGCCTCCAACTGCATCCATGTTGCTGGAAATGACATGATTTTATTCTTTTTTATTCCTGTGTAGTATTCCATGCTGTATATATACCAACATTTCCTTTATCCAATCCACTATTGATGGGTACCTAAGTTGATTCCATGTCTTTGCTATTGTGAACTGTGCCGTGATGAACATATGAGTGCATGTCTTTTCAGTAGGATGATTTGTTTTCTTTTGCATATACACCTAGTAATGGGATTGCTGGATTAATGGTAGTTCTGTTTTAAGTTATTTGAGAAATCTATAAACTGTTTTCCACAGTAGCTGAATTTACATTCCCACCACCAGTGTATAAGTGTATAAGCGTTTCCTTTTCTCCACAGCCTTCTTAACATCTGTTGTTTTTTGACTTTTTAAGAATAGCCCTTCTGACAGGTGTGAGATGTTATCTCATTACGGTTTTGATTTGAATTTCTCTGATGATTAGTGATGTGAAACATTTTTTCACATGTTTTTTCATATGTTTGTTGGCTTGAAGACACTTGTATGTCTTCTTCTGCAAAGTGCCTGTTCGTGTCTTTTGTCCATTTTTAAATGGGGTTATTTAGGTTTTGCTTGTTCAATTATTTAAGTTCCATATTGATTCTAGATATTAGACCTTTGTCAGATGCATAGTTTCTGAATATTTTCTCCCATTCTGTAGGTTGTCTGTTTACTTTATTAATAGTTTCTTTTGCTGTGCAGAAGCTCTTTAGTTAGGTCCCACTTGTCAATGTTTGCTTTTGTTGAGATTGCTTTTGGGGACTTAGTCATAAATTCTTTCCCAAGACTGATGTCCAGAATGGTGTCTCCCAGGTTTTCTTCTAGGATTCTTATAGTGTGAGGTTTACATTTAAATCTTTAATCCATCTTGAGTTAGCTTTTGTATATGGTGAAAGATAGGAGTCCAGTTTTATTCTTTATATGGCTAGCCACCTATCTCAGCATGATTTATTGAATCAGGAATCCTTTCCCCACTGCTTATTTTTGTTGACTTTGTCAAATATCAGATGGTTATAGGTGTGTGGCTTTATTTCTGAGTCTCTATTCTGAGTCTCTGTTCCACTGGTCTATGTGTCTGCTCCATTGATCTATTTGTACCAGTACCACGCTGTTTTGATTACTGCAGCATGCTTCCAGCTTTGTTCTTTTTGCTTAGGGTTGCTTTGGCTGTTTAGGCTCTTTTTTGGTTCCATATGAATTTTAGAATAGTTTTTTTTCTAGTTCCGTGAAAAATAACATTGATACTTTGAAAGGAATGGCACTGAATCCACAGATTGCTTTGCACAGTATGGCAATTTTAACAATTTTGATTCTTCTAATCCATGAGCATGTAATGTTTTCCATTAGTTTGTATCATCTATGATTTCTTTTGGCAGTGTTTTGTAGGTCTCCTTGTAGAGATCTTTCATCTCATTGGTTAGATGTAGTCTGAGGTATTTAATTTTTTTGTGGCTATTGTAAATGAGATTGCATTCTTTATTTGGTTCTCAGCTTGAATATTATTGATATATAGAAATGCTACTGATTTTATATCCTGAAACTTTACTGAAGTCATTTATCAGTTTCAGGAGCCTTTTGGTAGAGCCTTTGGGGTTTTCTAGATATGGAATCATATCATCTGCAAAATGAAATAATTCCACTTCTTCTTTTCCTATTTGAATGAGAGGGTATGTCTTGATGTGGGATCTGGAAACCAAGTATCTGAAAAGTTCAGTTTTGCTATGAGAAAAAAACCATTACTCTATCAAAATGAATCAAGGCTTAATAAAATATTTCATATTTTACATTGAAGGATGAGGAAGCATATAAAGAAAATAGGCATCAAGGTTGGTGGCTGAAATAATGCAGAGAAGTAAAATCAAGTGCAAGTTCAGATTTGGTGACTTGGAGTCTCAACTTTGAATAGAGAATGTATGTTCCATATTATGTAGCATAATTCAGGGATTTCTTTACCCTTTAGTCTCAGGTTTGAAAGAGGAGTTCTGATTCAGAGTCTGGGAGTGTTCCTGAAGCCACCAGTGTTTCTACAGGCAATGGAGGAAAAGCCTAGCCTTTAGAACAAATTGGTTTTTAGGGAGCCCTTGCTGCCCTTTTCACGCCTTTAAACACACAGCCAAATCCCCCATCAGCCTTCACGTTTACAACAAGAACAATTCTCATTTTTTAACTTAGGGAAACACACCATTCAGGACAAGACAATAATAAACACTACTAAATTATGTGAAAGGGTTATAGAACATAAACTCAAAGGAGGGCTGAAGTTGGTTTGAATGCATAGCTAGATGCTTCATTGTAGCCACATAGGCATGAGTAGGGCAAACTGGTGAAATTTGCTGAGGATCAAATTATGCTCCACAAGATCATGCTCGCAAGAACTACCAGAATATCCAACAAAATCACTAGAATCTAAGACTTGCTCAAGAATATTTCTCTGAGAATAGGCAGCCATAGAATGAGTTAAGTGAAGCCAGACCACAACACCTCACTGGATTAATGTCCTGATTTTTCCATTGCATAAGTTTACTCTGGGCAAAATTAGGGTCGGGGGGAGGTTAGGGTGGGAGGTTGGAGGGGAAGAGTGGATCCACACTCTGATAGATCCTATTTAACTAGTTTTACTTTACTGTGCAGACTACCTCCCACAACTGGTAACCTTGAATGTGGGCAGACATGCTTCCAGAAATGTGAGTGGAGGCAGGGGGGAATAAAGAAAATGCAACTACAAAATTGAAAACTCATACTAGCACAATGATGTTTAAATGATTTTCAAGTGCTGGAAAACCGCTGGTATGGAAAAGAGTTGCCTGACGCTTTGGCTTGAAGGCCAGGGCTTGTCACTTACCGCGTCAGGAGAAATTTCTCTCCTTTCGACAATAATCTCTGCACTGCCTACCTCATGAAGTCCTTGCGATGCCAAGATGCCACCAGTGTGGGCTGCGCCGCAGCTGAGCACAGATTCTGCAGCCTCGCACTTTGGACGGGAAGTCCCACCTCCGCAACCCTGACCTGACCGGCTACCCACCCCCACCACCCGGAAGTGAACACCACGAGCTAGCGCGTCTACTTCACAGGCCAGGCCATCAACTCAACTGCCAAGGGGTCCATTGTACCAGCTGGGTCATGGATCTCTCCCGCCTGAAATCTGACTCCACCCACCAAAAGTCTGAGCCTGCAGGCCTAGATTTCGACTCTGCTGGCCAAGATTATTTCTCTGCAGCCCAAGAATTCGACTCTTTCTACCAAGAATTGAACCTAGACTCTCTTAATGAAGATCTTTCCCAGTTCATGCCACATGCCAGGACAGAGACCTCTGTGGGTACATATGAATCCCACTCGACTTCTGAACTGGAGGATCTGACAGAGCCTGAGCAAAGAGAGCTCAAAGCCAAACTCACTAAATTGGAGGCTGAAATTGTAACCCTACGCCACATACTAGCAGCCAAAGATAGACGCTGTGGGAAGCTCAAGAGGAAGTTAGGCTTCACAGCTTTGGTAGGGCTGAGACAGAATCTATCCAAGAGCTGGCTTGATGTTCAGGTCTCCAACACCTATGTGGAACAGAAGGTGTCAGCTGCTCTGTCCACCATGGGCACTGCCCTCTGCAGGAAGCTTGGAGGCATAAAGAAGTCGGCCACATTCAGATCTTTTGAAGGTCTGATGGGGACAATCAAGTCCAAAGTGGCAGGGGGCAAAGAGCTTGGCCCTGACTGTCTTTCTTCTGCAGAGGGTGGAGATGATCCGCTCTCAGTTTTGGGGAGTGGGGAAGACCCACTCCAGATTCCGGGGAGTGGGAATGATCCACTCCCAGTTCTGGAGAATGAGGATGACCAGCTCTGCTTTCTGGAACCAGAATGAGCCCCCTTGGTAACCTTGCCTGGTACTAAACCAGGGCAAGAACCCCCTTCCCTCATTACATTTGCAACTCTGCCCAACAAAAACAAGCAAGTAAACCACAATGGTAAAGTGGTTAATTCCGGAAATTGACAGGATCCAGTTTTGAGAAAAGAACATAGATATTTGCTGCTCTTAAGATAGAGAACCCAAAGTTTTGTACCTGGTTATTTTGCACTTAAGTTTATAGACGAAATGTGTCATTATATTAGCTTTCCTGAGACTGTATCTAATGGACAAGTCAGTGACTCCAGAGGGGTCTTAGCCAAAGCCCAAGCTCTCTTTTGGAAAACTAGTCTATTAGAAAGCCAAAGTAGATTTCTGTTTAAGCTTGAAAGAGGTATGAAGTAATCTGTAGTTTTTTGTTTTTTGTTTTTTTCCCTTCCTCATTTCCTTCCTTCCCTCAGTCTCAGACAAAGTCACCTTGAAAGCTCCACCTGGCCTACAACTTTTATTTAAAAAGATAATCAAGAAAACTTCATCTTCTCTGAGACCCAGAAAAAGAGAGGAAAATAGTAATAGTGCACTTAATGTTACATTATTAATACAGGTTTTGTAAAACTTGTTTGTTTTCAAAGCTCTGGACTAAGCAAAACAACAGCATCAGTTTAGGAAATTGTTACTACTTTGCACACAAACTGAAATTGCAACTTTGCCTTGTGCTTTATTTACAATTTCTTTATATATCAAAATGAGTGTTTTAAAGTTTAACCCTTGAAGCAGCATGTCTTTGCCATAGCAGCACTTCACTTAAAAGGAAGAAATTGCTTCTCTGGCAGTAATTCCTAGTTAGTTACCACCTCCAGCTGAGGGGCTGGAGGAAAACAGGTATAGCCAAATTCAAGAAAGATACACCCCTGTCTCAAGGAACATTTTAAAAAGAATGTCTGTCCCCTGTGAGCTGGCTGTTATGTCTTTGAATGGACCTAACTATACATTTTTGCTCTTAACTCTGCCCTTCTTTTTAGGTAATCCTAAATGAGAAGGAAGCAGAATATAACCCTCTGGAGAGCTCAAGACAGTAGGAACCTGGACTGTGTTTGTTTCAATTTTCTGATATCTGATTTTCACAGGAATATACATTTTTTTTGTTTTCCTTTTCCATTTCCAAAATGCCAAGATCTGGGAGCCTCTTTCATTCCTCTAGTCACACTGCCTGCGATAGAAGTTAGTGTCTTATTGGCTGTGGGTAGAGACTAGGACTCTTATTTGCTTGGGTACATTTCAGTAACCTCTCACTGCCTAAAATAGTAGTCCCTCCAGCCTAAGAAGATGATTCTGTTTTGTTGACTCTTGAATGCTCCCCCAACATTCCTTTGGTTTTCCTATAAGCAAAACCAAATACCACTATAAATATAAAAGCATTTGGTAAACTGTAAAGTTACTCATGTATCCCAACCCTCTACATTTCTGAAGACAAAATTTTGCTTGGATTAAAACAAGATGTTTTACTATTTTGCATGTTTGATTTTTAATTTGTTGTGTTTATCAATCAAAATGGCTTTGTATGCTGAAGAACAAGAGGCGAGCCTGCAGCATACAAGAAATGAAAGTAGTCCAACAGGCAAAGGCTTTGACATATTTCAGGAAAGCTTGTGTTAGGGACAATCTCAGACTATTATCATGGGCCAAACCTGAGAGATGTTATATTTTCTTTAATAATTTCTAAAATAGTAGTAAGTTTCCCCAATAAATTCTCAACTCTGTAAAAGTAGTAAAGTACATATTTATTTTTGTTGATTATTGTCCATTTCTGGCTTAGGATAGATCTTCAATAAACACATGTTAAATCAAGGAAGGAATTAACATCATATACTTCAGACATCAAATATTGAATCTAAGAGATTATCAACAGCATGAACTTGTTGACAAGTTCCTTTTGCTTTTAAACAAAAATATATTGTTTATTCAAAGCCTATCTGAGATCCTACTATGTATCAAGAGCTGTCCCAGGTTCTCAAGGCATAGAAGTAAATTAGACATTGTATGTGCTCTCTAGAAACACTCAGACTTTCAAATCATTATAATTCAGTGAGTGCTAAAATAGAGCTGTGTGCCAGATATAAAAGAAGTCCTGAGGAAGGGGTGTTCAACTCTGTCTTGGTAGGTCAGTAAAGCCTTTAGAGAGACAGAAAGTCTTAGAGGACCAGGAGAAGTTTGCAGACAGACAAGAATAGAATATTCCAGACAACATCCAGAGGAACTGAGTCACAAAGGAATGTATAAGAATGGCATATTCTAGGAACTAACAGTACATCACTGCGGCTAGAGAGGAAGGGGAAATGGTGTTACATGAGTAAGAAAAAATAAGCAGGGGGCAAAAATCATAAGTAGTCTTACATACTACCTTAGATATTAATATTTAAGCCTTTAGGAAATGGGAGGCATTGAAGCACTTAAGTAAAAAAGTAACTATCAAATTTTTGTTTTAGATTACTCTGGTCATCAGAGAAATAGATTAAGTATTAAAGAGGTAGAATCAGACTTAGGAACCAACTGCATGAGGTCGGGAGAGGGGGATAAATTTGCAAGATAATAAGGCTGTAGCATTGAAAAGGCCTGATATTATTGAAACTGGAGTTGCACATTCATTTTGCTTTGGCTTTTTTGTATCAGTGGTCATGGGCACCAAATAAAATGCTTCCATGAACATTTGGATTCTGGCTCTAAAGTTTCCTCGAGATTTCTTTTTTCCACCTGCTTCTACCCTTCCTATGTATTGGCTTTCTTCATCCTCTACCCTGTCTGCCTTCATAACTTGATCATCTCCACTCATCTAGGCCTATTTGGATTTTGTAGCCCAGCTTAAGTCTATTTAACTTGGCCAATTCAGGATGCAATTTTCAATAGTTCCTAGAATATGTGTACACCCAAAGATTCACATCCCTAGGTTTCGCTCAATACCTGAGAACTACCAGATGGGAATGACACTGAAACAAAATTTCCTGAGGCCCTCAGTTTTCTGGGACTTTAATTGCCCATATGAGTGAAGGGATTAGGATAGAAAATTGAGACAAGATGACACGGCCTTGATGTTTATGTCTTCCCACCCCAAATTCATAGGTTGAAATCCTAACCACAGGGTGATGGTATTGGGAGATGAGGCCTTTTGGGAAGTGATTAGCCCTCATAAATGGCTTATCAACAAGCCAAAGGGAGCTTGTTTGCCCTTTTCACCATGGGAAAACATAGTGAGAAGGCACCATTAATAACCCTGGAAATAGGCCTTCACCAGACACTGAATCTACAGATAACTTGATCCACCTCCAGAAAAATAAGAGATAAATTTCTGTCAAGCTACCCAGTTTATAGCAGCCCAGATGACTAAGACACAAGAATTGAAAGTTATGCTTCCCAGAGATAACACTTTCCATGCTGCTGGCAAGGATGATGATATAATACCAATCCCTATGTTCATTACTATCATACATGTCCCGGAAAAATACTAGCATCGCTCCCAAAGAAATTCGCCAGCATTTTCTAGAGGCTCCTCTGCTTTCTGATTCATCAAAATGCCAAGTTCCATATTTGAAAGAAAGTACTTTTATTACATGCTCTACTCTTAATGGCTTGTGTGGACTACAGAGAGGTGATTAGCAATCACTGATCCAGAACTGTGCAGGTTTCCTGATAGTGGCAGGCAATGTGCTTGATGGCTCCACCTATCAAGGGGACAATGATGGCACAGGTTGATTCTGCTAAGGATTTGCATCTGGGCACAGAATTTCAGTTTCTTGCCTGTGGACTGTAATGTAAGGAAAAAGGATGAGCATCACTCTATTGAAACAACTGTGGAAAGAGGATTCCAGAAGGATGACAGAGTGGGAAGCACAAGGAACCTGTCTCTCTACTTAGATAACAATTGAGCTGGCAAATCAGTGTGATGTAACAATTTTGGAACATTAGAATATACTGAAGGCTTGCAACTTCCAGGGGAAGGCTTGAACAATAAATTGTAGTTAATTTCAGTACTCTGAACACAGTACCATCTACCCATTCCCAGTCCCAGCCCTGTAACTGGTAAATGTGCATATGTTTCTGGAACAACCTGTACATAGCTTGTGAGAGCCAGGGTTGGCAAAAAGGACCCTGTCTTCCAAATAGTAGAGATCTGTGCTCTGATCAATCATTGATTGCTGCTTCTGCTCACAGAGGTACAGACAGAGGTGGGCAGCCATTGTTGTTGTACCTAGCCCCACTGTGGCAAGCACCTCCCTACTAGCTGAAGTGACTTCTAAGGGACTTAAAGGGCCAGTGCTCTTTTTTCTCCCCTTCACTTTTCTCTTTTTCCTCTTTTGGGAGCCAGACATTCAAAAACAACTGCATATATGGGAGAAATTAGAAAGTGATTGTGCATGTCCAGGAAAAAGCTCAGGAAATACCTGAGAAGACCTTAAATTTATATTTCAGGTTAATCCTTGGAACAGAGATAGCCTACAACAATAAAAAATAATAACAATCAACAAAAACAGTAACAAAAAAACATTAAATTCTGGGAAATGAGGGGAATCTAATTACCAGAGTTACCACGTTACTAGATTCAAAAGTCCAGTTTTCAAAAAAAATCAGAAGGCATACAAAGAACAGGAAAGTATGGTCCATTTAAAGAATAAAAATAAACCACATGTCCTGAAAAAAAACACATGGCAGATACAGTAGACAAATACCTTAAAAATAGCTTAAAGATGCTCATAGAACTAAAGGGAGATGTGGAGAAAAGAAAATTATGCATGAACAAAATGGAAATATAAATAAAGATACAGAAAACCTAAGGAGAGAAAAAGAAATTCTGGAGTTAAGAAGAACAATAATTGAAATGAAAAATTCACTGGAGGGATTCAAAAGCAGATTTGAGCAGACAGAAGAAAGAACTAGTGAATCTGAGAAAATAAAATTAAAATTATTAAGTCTGAAGAACAGAAGGAAAAAAAAAATTGAAGAAAAGTCAATAGAGCCTAAGGGACTTATAGGACACTATCAAGCAGACCAACAAATACAATGTGAGAATTCCAAAAGGAAAAGAAAGAGAGAGAGAAATGAGCAGAGAGTATATTTAAAGAAATAATGGTGGAAAACTTTACAAATTTGAGGAAAGATGTAAATATAAACATCCAAGAAGCTTAACAAACTCCAAGAAAAATGAACTGACAGAGACTCATACAAAAACACACTATAATCAAACTTTGAAAGACAAAGACAAAGAAAGAATCTTGAAATCAGAAAGAGAAAAGCAATTCATCACACGCAAGAGATACTCAATGAGATCATCAGCAGATTTTTCATCAAAAACTTTAAGGCCAGAAGGCAGTGGTTCAATATATTCAAAATGCTAAAAGTAAAAAAAGCAAAACTGTTGTCCAAGAATCCTATATTTGGCAAAACCGTCCTTTAAAAGTGAGGGAGAAATTAAGACATTTCCAGATAAGCAAAAGCTGAGTTAGCTCATTACACTAGACCTGTGGCTGTAACTCATAACCACATGAAGAAATGAAGATATTAATAAAGGTAAATACAGAGGCACTTATAAAAGCCAGTGGTTTTACAAATTCATCAGCTAATGGTTTGTAACTCCACTTTTTGTTTTCTATACAATTTAAGAGATTAATACATTTAAAAACATATTAATCTAAAAGTTAGCATTATTGTAACTTTGCTTTGTAACTCCACATTTTATTTTCAAATAATTTGAGAGACTAATGCATTTAAAGAAAGTATTCATTTACATTTTTGGACACACAACGTCTAATAACGTAATCTTGTGACATTAACAATCAAAAGAGGTGAGGGCAGAGCTATAAAGGAGCAAAGATTTTGTATGTTACTCAAGTTAAGATGGTATAAATTCAGAGTGTTATAACTTTTTGTTTTATTTTGTTTGTTTGTTTGTTTTTCGAGATGGAGTCTTGCTTTGTTGCCCAGGCTGGAGTGCAGTGGCGTGATCTCGGCTCACTGCAAGCTCCGCCTCCCGGGTTCATACCATTCTCTCACCTCAGCCTCCCGATTAACTGGATCTACAGATGCCCACCATGACACCTGGCTAATTTTGTTTTTGTATTTTTAGTAGAGACGGGGTTTCACCATGTTAGCCAGGATGGTCTCGATCTCCTGGCCTTACAATCCACCCGCCTCAGCCTCCCAAAGTGCTGGGATTACAGGTGTGAGTCACTGTGCCCAGCCTAGAGTGTTATAACTTTAAATATAAAATGTAATTCCCATGGCAACCTTAAAGAAAATAGCTGTAGAATGTACACAAAAAAAATGAGAAAGGAATTTAAATATTTCATTACAAAAATGAACTAAACACAAAAGAAGACAATAATGCAGGAAACAAAAGGTAAATAAGATGCACGGCATATAAAAAACATGTAACAAAATGAACGAATTAAATTCCTCCTTATCAGTAATTACTTTAAATGTAAATGGAGTAAACTCTCTAATCAAAAGACACAGATTGCCAGAATGCATAAAAATACATGATCTAGAGAGATTCTAAGATGGCCAAATAGGAACAGCTCCAGTCTGCAGCTCCAAGCATGAGCAACACTGAAGACAGGTGATTTCTGCATTTCCAACTGAGGTACCGGGTTCATCTCACTGGGCTTGTCAGATAGTGGGTGCAGTCCATGGAGCAGGGCAGGGCATCACCTCACCCGGGAAGCACAAGGGGTCAGGGAATTCCCTTTCCTAGCAAAGGGAAGCCATGAGAGATGGTACCTGGAAAATTGGGACACTCCCACCCTAATACTGCACTTTTCCAACAGCCTTAGCAAAGAGCACATCAGGAGATTATATCCCATGCCTGGCTCAGAGGGTCCCAGGCCCACAGAGCCTTGATCACTGCTAGCACAGCAGTCTGAGATCAAACTGCAAGGCAGCAGCGAGGCTGGGTGAGGGGCATCCGCCATTGCTGAGGCTTGAGTAGGTAAACAAAGTGGCCGGGAAGCTCAAACTGGGTGGAGCCCACCACAGCTCAAGGAGGCCTGCCTGCCTCTGTAGACTCCACCTCTGGGGGCAGGGCATAGCTGAACAAAAGGCAGCAGAAACTTCTGCAGACTTAAATGTCCCTGTCTGACAGCTTTAAAAAGAGTAGAGGTTCTCCCAGCACAGAGATTGAGATCTGAGAACGGACAGACTGCCTCCTCAATTGGGTCCCTGACTCCAGAGTAGCCTAACTAGGAGACACCTCCCAGTAGGGGCTGACTGACACCTCATACAGCCAGGTGCCCCTCTGAGACAAAGCTTCCAGAGGAAGGATCAGGCAGCAACATCTGCCGTTCTGCAATATTTGCAGTTCTGCAGCCTCTGCTGGTGATACCCAGGCAAACAGGGTCTGGAATGGACCTCTAGCAAACTCCAAAAGACCTGCAGCTGAGGGTCCTGACTGTTAGAAGGAAAACTAACAAACAGAAAGGACATCCACACCAAAACCCCATCTGTACATCACCATCATCAAAGACCAATGGTAAATAAAACCACAAAGATGGGGAGAAACCAGAGCAGAAAAGCTGAAAATTCTAAAAATCAGAGCACATCTTCTTCTCCAAAGGAACATAGCTCAAAGGGACAAAGCTGGATGGAGGATGACTTTGACGAGTTGAGAGAAGGCGGCTTCAGATGATCGGTAATAACAAACTTCTCTGAGCTAAAGGAGCATATTCAAACTCATCACAAAGAAGCTAAAAACCTTGAAAAAAGATTAGACAAATGGCTAACTAGAATAAACAGTGTAGATAAGTCCTTAAATGACCTGATGGAGCTGAAAACCATGGCATGAGAACTATGTGACAAATGCATAAGCTTCAGTAGCCGATTTGATTAAGTGGAAGAAAGGGTATCAGTGATTGAAGATCAAATGAATGAAATGAAGCAAGAAGAGAAGTTTAGAGAAAAAAGATTAAAAAGAAATGAACAAAGCCTCCGAGAAATATGGGACTATGTGAGAAGACCAAATCTACATCTGATTGGTGTACCTGAAAGTGACAGGGAGAATGGAACCAAGTTGGAAAACACTATTCAGGATATTATCCAGAAGAACTTCCCCAACCTAGCAAGGCAGGCCAACGTTCAAATTCAGGAAATACAGAGAACGCCACAAAGATACTCCTCGAGAAGAGCAACTCCAAGACACATAATTGTCAGATTCACCAAAGTTGAAATGAAGGAAAAAATGTTAAGGGCAGCCCGAGAGAAAGGTCGGGTTACCCACAAAGAGAAGCCCATCAGACTAACAGCGGATCTCTTGGCAGAAACTCTACAAGCCAGAAGAGAGTGGGGGTCAATATTCAACATTCTTAAAGAAAAGAATTTTCAGCCCAGAATTTCATATCCAGCCAAACTAAGCTTGATAAGTGAAGGAGAAATAAAATCCTTTACAGACAAACAAATGCTGAGAGATTTTGTCACCACCAGGCCTGCCTTACAAGAGCTCCTGAAGGAAGCACTAAACATGGAAAGGAACAACCAGTACCACCCACTGCAAAAACATGCCAAATTGTAAAGACCATCAATGCTAGGAAGAAACTACGTCAACTAACAAGCGAAATAACCAGCTAACATCATAATGACAGGATCAAATTCACACATAACAATATTAACCTTAAATGTAAATGGGCTAAATGCTCCTATTAAAAGACAGACTGGCAAACTAGATAAAGAATCAAGATCCATCAGTGTGCTGTATTCAGAAGACCCATCTCACATGCAGAGACACACATAGGGTCAAAATAAAGGGATGGAGGAAGATCTACCAAACAAATGGAAAACAGAAAAACCAAGGGTTGCAATCCTAGTCTCTGGTAAAACAGACTTTAAACCAACAAAGATCAAAAGAAACAAAGAAGGCCATTACATAATGGTAAAGGGATCAATTCAACAAGAAGAGCTAACTATCCTAAATATATATGCACCCAATACAAGAGCACCCAGATTCATAAAGCAAGTCTTTAGAGACTTACAAAGAGACTTAGACTCCCACACAATAATAATGGGAAACTTTAACACCCCACTGTCAATATTAGACAGATCAATGAGACAGAAAGTTAACGAGGATTTCCAGGAATTGAACTCAACTCTGCACCAAGCGGACCTAATAGACATCTACAGAACTCTCCACCCCAAATCAACAGAATATACATTCTTCTCAGTACCACATCACAGTTATTCCAAAATTGACCACATAGTTGGAAGTAAAGCACTCCTCAGCAAATGTAAAAGAACAGAAATTAAAACTGTCTCTCAGACCACAGTGCAATCAAACTAGAACTCAGGATTAAGAAACTCACTCAAAACCGCTCAACTACATGGAAAATATATACCATGGAATACTATGCAGTCATAAAAAAGGAGGAGTTCGTGTCCTTTGTAGGGACATGGATGAAGCTAGAAACCATCATTCTGAGCAAACTATTGCAAGGACAGAAAACCAAACACTGCATGTTCTCACTCATAGGTGGGAATTGAACAATGAGAACACTTGGGGCAGGGAACATCACACACTGGGGCCTGTCATGGGGTTGGGGGAGGGGAAGGGATAACATTAGGAGATATACCTAATGTAAATGACGAGTTAATGGGTGCAGCACACCAACATGGCACATGTATACATATGTAACAAACCTGCACGTTGTGCACATGTTCGCTAGAACTTGAAGTATAATAATAAAAAAAAATACTTGATCTAAGCAAGATGGCTCACTAGAAGCCCTAGTGCTTGTCCTCCTCACGAAGACAGCCTGAACAACAAATAAGCTATATTTTAACAAAAATAATGGAGAGAGAGAGCAGAAGTACATCAGAGGAATAACAGAAACTTGGGATGGCCATATAAAGAATACAAGAAAATGCCAGGATTGAACCATCTCATTCCCCAACTGGAATCAGCTGGGAACAAGGAGGAACTTCTTCCTACAGTGAGGAAATAAAGCAAGAAATTCCCAGCAGCCCCCATCAACTCCTTGGACACCTACAGACCTCAGCACTGGAGTCCTCTGGAGTCCTCACAGACACTAAACCCAGCTAAGGGAGATTCCTGGAGTCCACATAGCTGTGTTCTTCCCAGAGAAGGAGCAGACACTGTGGCTCACACAGCTACTGCACTATACTATCTTAGTGTTGGTACTATGGTTGGAGTGTGTCTTGCTCTGGGGTTGAGTAGCCAAGGTTCCCTTTCAGCTCTGAGGCTAAGCCACCACTAAACCACCCCATCCCAGTGGCCTGACACACTCAAGCCAAGATGCAAGCTGCTGTTATACCCTTTTCCACAGAACCAAGCAGAGGTGGAGCCACTCTACCTACCCCTACCACTGCCCCCTTGGGCTGGAGCTAAAGTAGTACTCTGCTTCGTGGGAAAATGATACCTTGGCAACGCAGGTCAGTCATACCTCCCCAGTGCCTAAGTTGAATCAGTGCTCTGCATTCCAGGAAATGGTGCCTTGGTTGCTCAGAGTAGTCGTGACCCCAGTATCTAACCTGAAGTGGTACCCTGCATCCAGGGAAATAGCACTTGGGCTGCCCAGAACAATCACACACAACCAGGCCTGAGTTGAAGTGGCATGTTGCTCCCTGAAGAATCAATACCCTGGATCAAGTTGAGCAGTTGTGTTAGGGCTGAGCTGACATAATAAAGAGGGTCATTATATAATGATAATGGGCTCAATCCAGCAAGAGGAGTATATAACAATTCTAAATATACCTGCACCCAATACTGGAGCACCTAGATATATAAAGCAAATATTATTAGATCTAAGGGGAGAGATAGACTCCAACACAATAATTGGAGACTTCAACACCCTGCTCTCAGCATTGAACATATAATCTAGAAAATCAGCAAAGAAACATTGAATTTAAGCTGTACTGTAGACCAATGTCTAACAGACATTTACAGAACATTTAACCCAACAGCTGCAGAATACAAATCATTTTCATCAGCATATAGACCACTCTCCAGGATAAATTACATGTTAGACTATAAAACAAGAGGACTCAATATATTTAAAAGAATTTAAATCATATTAAGTATGTTTTCTGATCATAAGGGAGTACAAATAGAAATTAATAAAAAGAGAAACTTTTGAAATCATACCAATACATGGAAATTAAGCAGCATGTTCCTGAATAATTAACTGGTCAATAAAGAAATTAAGAAGGAAATTTAAAAATTTTTTGAAACAAATGAAAATAGAAACAACATACCAAGACCTGTAAGATGCAGAAAAAGCAGTATTAAGAAGTAAATTTATAGCAATAAATGCCTACATCAAAAAATAGAAAGCTTTCAAATAAGCAACATAGCAATGCATTTCAACAAACTAGAAAAGTGAGACCAAACTAAACCTAAAGTGAGAAAGAAAGAAATAAGATCAAAGCACAAATAAAACTGAGACTAAAAAAAGTATCAATGAAACAAAAAGCTGGTTTTTAAAAAAAGATAAAATTAGTAAAGTTCCACAAGTTAGACTAATCACGAAAAGAGAAAAGATCCAAATAATAAAAATCAGAAACATAAAAAAGGAGACATTACAACTGATACCACAGAAGTAAAGTCTCCTATCAAAGAAAAACCCAGGACCCAGTGGCTTCACTGCTGAACTCTACCAAACATTTAAAGAACTAATTACCAATTCTTCTCAAAGTCTTCCAGAAAATTGAGGAGGATAGAATTCTTCCAAACTCATTCTATGAGGCCAGCATTGCCTTGATACCATAACTAGACAGTAACGTAACAAAAAAAGAAAACTATAAGCCAATATCCTGATGAAGACAGATGTAAAAATCCTCAACAAAATACTAGCAAACCAAATCTAGTAGCACATTAAAAAGATAATTCACTATGATCAAGTAAGATTTATCCAAGGGATGCAAGGATAATTCAACATATGGAAATCGATAAACGCAATACATCAGATTAACAGACCCAAAAACAAAAACCATATAATCATTTCAATAGATGCTCAAAAAGCATTTGATAAAATTCAACATCCCTTTATGATAAAAACCCACAACAAACTTCGTATAGGAGAAACATACCTCAAAATAATAAAGGCCATATATGGCAAACCCAAAGCTAACATCACACCTAATTGGAAAAAATTAAAAGCCTTTCTCCTAAGATCAGGAATAACACAAGGTTTCCTATTTTCACCACTTTTACTAGACATAATACTGGAAGTCTGAGTCACAGCAATTAGGGAAAATAAAGAAATAATGCACATCCAAATTGGAAAGGAAGAAGTCTAATTGTTCTTATTTGCAGACACCATGAACTTCTGTGTAAAGAAACCTAAAAGCACCACCAAAAAAACTCTTAGAACCGATCAACAAATTCAGTAAATTTGCAAGATACAGAATCAACATTAAAAAATCAGTAATGTCTCTATCCACCAACAGAGAACTATCAGACAAAGAAATCAAAAAAGCAATCCCAATTACAATCACTACCAAAAAATACCTTAAAAAATTAACTAAGGAGGTAAAAATATTTATAAGAAGAACTATAAAGCACAATGAAAGAAATTGAAGAGGACACACAAAATGAAGAGACACTCTTTCTTTTTAAAAATAGAAAAAAAAAAAAAACTAAAATATGCATGGAACCACAGAAGATCCTGAACAGCCATCCTGAGCAAAAAGAATAAAGTTGAAACCAGGCATAGTGGCTCAAACCTGTAATCTCAGTGCTTTGGGAGGCCGAGGCAGGAGTATTGCTTAAGGCCAGGAGTTCAAGGCCAGCCTGGGCAATATAGCAAGACCCCAACTGTATGAAAAAGAAAAAAGAAAAAAATGAACAAACCTGGAGGCATCACACAACCAGACTTCAAAATATACTATAAAGCTATAATAACCAAAATAGGATAGTACTGGCATAAGAACAGACATATAGACCAGTGGAACAGAATAGAAAACCCAGAAATAAATCCATGTATTTAAAACCAACTATTTTTTCTTCTTTTTCTTTTTCTTTTCTTTTTGAGTCAAAGTCTCACTCTATTACCTAGGCTGGAGTGCAGTGGAAGGATCATAGCTTACTACAGACTTGAACTCCTGAGGTCAAATGATCCTCCCACCCCAACCTCCTAAGTAGCTGGATTACAGGCACAGGCCACCATACCTAGCTAATTTTTTGTTGGCTTTTTTTTCTTTTAGAGAGAGGTTTTGCTATGTGAACCAAGCTGTTCTCCAACTCCTGACCTCAAGCAATCCTCTTGTGTTGGCCTCCCAAAGTTCTGGAATTACAGTTGTAAGCCACCATGCCCAGCCTGCCAATTGATTTTTGACAAAGAAACCAAAATCACTGATAGAGAAAGGGATGGTCTTGTCAACAAATAGTGCTGGGAAACTGGATATCCACAAAGAGAACAATAAAACCAGGCCAGGCATGATGGCTCACACCTGTAGTCCCAGCACTTTGGGAGGCCAAGGCAAGCAGATCACTTGAGCCCAGAAGTTCATGACCAGCCTGGGCAACATGGTGAAACCCTGTCTCTACAAAAAATTAGCCAGGCATGGTGGCACAAGCCTGTAATCCCAGCTACTCAGGAGGCTGAGGTGGGAAGATCACCTGGGCCTGGGAGGCAGAGGTTTCAGTGAGCTGAGATCATGCCACTGCACTCCAGCCTGAGTGACATAGTGAGACCCTGTCTCAAAAAAAAAAGAAAAAGAAAAAAGCAAAAGCAAACCAGACCCCTATCTCTCACCATGTACAAAAATCAACTCAAAATGGATTAAAGACTTATGACCTGAAACTATGAAACTATTAGAATGAAATATAGGGGAAATACATCAGACATTGGTCTGAGCAAATATTTCATGTTGAAGACCTCAAAAGTACAGGAAACAAAGACAAAATAGACGAATCACATTATACCAAACTAACATAGCAAGAGAAACAATCAACAGAGTGAAGAGACAACATACAGAAAACTTGGAGAAAACATTTACAAACTAGTCATCTGACAAGGGATTAATATCCAGAAAATACAAGGAACTAAAACAAGTCAGCAGCAAAAATACCAAATAAACCAATTTTTAACTGGTCAAATGAACTGAATAGACATTTATCAAAAGGAGATATATAACAAATTGCCCACAGGTATGTGAAAAAAAATGCTCAACATCACTAATCATCAGGTAAATACAAACAAAATCACAATGAAATATCATCTCATCCCAATTTGAATGATTATTTTTTTAAAATGCTGTTGAGGATTCAGAGTAAGGAGAACCAAAAAGAAACCAAAATCACTGATAGAGAAAGGGTTTGATATAACTATATTAATCCACATTCCCACCAACAGTGGGTTGTGGGAATGTGGATTAATATAGTTATATCAAAAACAGTATAAATTATCCTCAAAAAACTAAAAATAGAACTACCATATGATCCAGCAATCCCACTATTGGATACATATCCAAAGGAAACAAAATTAGTATGTTGAAGAGATATCTGCATTTCTAGGTTTACTGCAGCACTATTCACAATAGCCAAGTTATTGTATCAACATAGGTGTCTACCAACAGATGAATGGATAATGAAAATATGGTATATACACACAATGAGATATTATTTAGCCAGTATCTTTAAAAAGCACAAAATTCCTTCTTTCGTGGCAATATGAATGAGTTTGGATGGGATAGCATTATGTTAAATAAAATAAGCTAAGCCCAGAAATATAAGCGTGACATGTTATCACTCATATGTGGAAGCTAAAAAAGTTGATGTTATAGAAGTAGAGAATAGAATATTGGTTACTGGAGGCAGAGAAGGATAGGAGAGAGGGAAGGATAGACAAAGGTTGATTAACAGATACAAAAGTACAGCTAGAAAAGAAGAATAAATTCTAATGTTCTATAGCATTATACAATGACTATAACAATTTATTGTATATTTTTAAATAGCTAGAAGAATTGATTTGGAATGTTTTCAACACAAAGAAATGATAAATGTTTATGATGGTAGATATGCTAATTACCCTGGTTTGAGCATTACATATTGTATACATGTATCAAAATATCACAATGTACCCCATAAGTATGTACAATTATCATGTATCATTTACAAACAATGATAAAAGTAAAACATATGTAACCTAACTATATACCATCTGTAAGAGACTCAATTTAGATTCAAAAACAAACAGATTGAAAATGAAAAGATAGAAAAAGATATTCCATGCAAACAGTAACAAAAACAGAGCAGGGGTTGCTATACGAATATCAGACAAAATAGACTGTAAATCAAAAAAGCTCATAAGAGAGAAAGGATAATATACATTAATAAAAGATTCAATATAGAAAGAAAATACACAATGGTAAACATTTACTCATGTAATGACAGACCACCAAAATACATGAAGCAAAAACTTACAGCATGAAAGGGAAAAATAGATAGTTCTGTAATAATAGTTGGGGACTTAAATACCCCACTGTAAATAAAAGAAAAACCAGGCAGAAGATACGCAAGGAAATAGAGGACTTAACACAATAAACCAACTAGATCTAGCATATATAGAACACTCTACCCAACAATAGCAGCATACGCATTCTTCCCAAATGCACATGGGACATTTTCCAGGATAGATCATATATTGGGCCACGAGTTAAGTCTCAATCAATTTTAAGAGATAGAGGTCATAGTCCAGGTGCGGTGGCTCACACCTGTAATCCCAGCACTTTGGGAGGCCAAGGTGGGCAGATCACGAGGTCAGGAGATCAAGGCCATCCTGGCTAACACAGTGAAACCCCATCTCTACTAAAAACACAAAAAATTAGCTGGGCCTAGTGGTGGGTGCCTCTAGTCCCAGTTACTCAGGAGGTTGAGGCAGGAGAATGGCATGAACCCGGGAGGTGTAGCTTGCAGTGAGCCAAGATCGCCCTGCTGCACTCCAGCCTGGGCAACAGAGAGACACTCCATTTAAAAAAAAAAGATAGAGGTCATAAAAAATATCTTCTCTGACCACAACAGAATAAACTTAGACATCAATAACAGAAGTAAAACTAGACAATTCTTAAATTTGTAGAATTTAAACAACATACTCTTAAATAATCAATGAGCTAAAATGATACCAACTTATCAACAAATGAAATACTTACCAACAATGAAAACCAAAACACAATATACCAAAACTGATGGGATGCCACAAAAGCAGTCCTCAGTTGGAATTTATAGCTATAAATGCCTACAACAAAAAAAATTAAAAAGATATCAAATTTTTTATACAATACAACTTTACAACTTAAGAAACTAGAAAAAAGAAATACAAACGCAACACAAAGCTAGCAGAAGGAAATTATAGAGACTACAGCAGAGATAAATGGCAGAGAATAGAAAAACAATAGCAAAAATCAATGAAACTAAAACTGATTTTTTGAAAGATCAACAAAACTGACAAGCCTTTAGCTAGATGGGGGAAAAAAACACAGACGACTCAAGTTATTGAAATCAGAAATGAAAATGGAGACATTCCCATAGATTTTACAAAAGTAAAAATGATTATAACAGACTACATAAGCAAATTGGAGAAAGTGGATGAAATGGACAAATTCCTAGAAACACAAAATCTACCAAGACTGGGTTATGAATAAATAATCTGGATAGACCTACAACTAGTGATGAGATTGAATCAGTGTTGAAAACAATTTCCCAACAAAGAAAAGCCCAAGACCGATGGCTTCACTGGTAAACTCTGCCAAACATTTACAGAATTAATACCAATCCATCTCAAACTTTTCATAAAAAAGTTGAACAGGAGGGAACACTTTCTAACTCATTCTATGAGGCCAGTATTGCCCTAATATCAAAGCAAGAAATCACTACAAGAAAAGAAAACTGCAGACCAATATCCCTTATAAATACTGATGCAAAAATCCTCAATAAAATGTTGGCAAATTGAATTTAGCAGGATAGTAGAAAAGATTTTGCATCATGACCAAGTGGGGTTTAATCTTGAAATGCAAGGATGGTTCAACATAGAAACGATCAATATAAATACCACATTAACAGAATGGAGGCAAAAAAAAAAAAAAAAAAAAAAAAAAACCATGATCATCTCAATTGAAGCAAAAAAAAAAGCATTTGACAAAATTCAGTACCCTTTCATGATAAAAAAACACTCAACAAATTAGGAACAAAAGGAAACTATTCCAACGTAATAAAAGCCACATATGACAAACTCTCAGCAAACACTCAATGACAAAAGACTGGAAGCATTTCCTTTAAGAAAGGTGCAGAGACTTGTGTGACCACCTAGACTCACACCTTAGCCAGGATTAGGGACAGGATACAATTCCAAATAAGTGAGTATGAATCAGGTCATGAACTTATCTACCACAGAAACCCTCTCTACTTGTTAAATCTCATATCCCTGCTGGAAATGAGAAGGGTCACCAAGGTTAAGGTAATAGAAATCACCAATCCTTGTCTTCTGATTCTCCCTGAACATCTTCATGTATATCTACTCTCTCAGTTTTCTGGTGCCCTCAGACCATATTCTTAACCCTATGCCACTTCAGTCTCCCTTAACAACCCTGTGAAGGGAACCTGAGTATCTCATTAACAGGGTTCTGGATTTAGGGTCACCATTGTCAAAAATCTGGTACCTGTTCTCACTAGAAAGTTATGGGTCAGAAGGGCAGTCTTGGGAACCACTGGGAAAGCTAGAGAAATACTACCACCCTGACCAGGAGGAAGAGCCTATGTTCATAGCATATCGTTGTTGTTTTATGAAAATTTTATTTGTTCACCCAACAAATATTTGTTGCATTTTTACTATGTGTCAGGTACTGTTTAGGTGCCAGGGATACAGCAGGGAGCAAAACAGACCAAATTCTGTTTTAGGCAGAGTGGTGGCCTATAATCCCATGGGAGGCCAAGGCAGGAGGATGACTTGAGGTCAGGAGTTCAAGACTAGACTCAGCAACATAGCAAGACCCTGCCTCGCTCTGTCGCCCAGCCTGGAGTGCAGTGGCACAATCTCGGCTCACTGCAACCTCTGCCTCCTGGGTTCAAGTAATTCTCCTGCCTCAGCCTCTAGAGTAACTGGCATTACAGGTACGAGCCACCACACTTGGCTAATTTTTGTGTTTTTAGCAGAGACGGGGCTTTCACCGTGTTGGCCAGGCTGGCCTGGAACTCCTGACCTCAGGTGATCTGCCCACCTTGACCACAGGTGTGAGCCACTGCACCCAACCAAAAAAAAATTTTTTTTAATTAGCCAGGAGCTATGGCGCATGCCTAGAGTCCTAATCAGGTGGTTGAGGCAGAAGGCTGGCTTAAACCCAGGAGTTTGAGATTACAGTGAATTAGTTACAGTCACACCACTGCACTCCAGACAGGGTCAGAGCAAGACCCTGCCTCTTAAAAAAAAAAAAAGAACTGTCTTCATGGAGTTTATGTTCACAATAGGGGCGAAGTAAATTAAATGATAATAAGATAAACATCCATATATCCCTTGCAAGCTTAAGACCCAGCATAACTATTTACCAGCCTATTTACATACCCTTGACTCTCACCAGAGTCTTTCATGTAGCCTCCTGATGGGGTTGGTTGAGGAGCTGAGAAAAGGGTGCGCCTTCGCAGCAGTCATTGTGGACACCTTCTCATTTATTCCTGGCCTGCTGTCACGCTGAACCTTTTTTCTCCCTTTAAACTCTGTCCTTGCTTCTGTCTAACTCCAAACCTTTGGCTCTGTACAGCCCAAATTTTGAGCCTACCTGTGGCCCTTAAAACTTGGTATTTAAACCAGGTATTCCCATCAAACGCCTCTTATCTTTTCCTAACAGATTTTTTCTGACTTAGTTTGCCCCTTGATCTCTGACCTTCTTGCTCTCTAAGAAAGCCTGATAAGCCCATCAGAATCTTATAGAAGAAGATTGGCAACTCACGTGTTTGGGGTCACCAAAGATTGGCTAACTTGCAATATGTACATTTGTCAAGGAGGCAAACATATTTATAAAAATAAAAGCTAGCATTTATATGCCACTTACTATGGACCAGGAACTATTATAATGTTTTTCATGCCTTAATTCATTTAATCCTTATTATAGCTCTTTAAGATAGGTTTTTAATTATTGCTATTTTACAGATTAAGAAACCAAGACTCAAAGAAATTAATGGGGCTCAGGACATGCTACCTCAAAAATATGGCACCTGGGCATTGTGAACATTTTCAGCTGAAGAAATTTGAGAAAACAATCTGGGCGTGGTGGCACCCACCTGTAATCCCAGGTACTCAGGAGGCTGAGGCAGGAAGAAGGTTGCTTGAGCCCAGGGTTTCAAGGGTACAGTGAGCTATGATCACATCACTGCACTCCAGCCTGGGCAAGAGAGTGAAACACTATCCCTTAAAAAAAAAAAAAAAAAAAGGAAAGAAAGAAAAGAAATTAGAGAAAACAGCAGAAGCAGGAAGGCCAGTCTCACCTTCCCCACCTCCCTTCTCCCATAAAGCAGATCACAAAACCTAGGAAGGATTTTCTGACCTTCCCCTGAAGCAGGTTATAAGACCCTCATGTGAGAAGTATCCTCCTATGCCTGGGAGAGAGGAACATCTTTATCTCTGAAGATGAAGGGTCACAGAGAAGAATCTGACTTGTTAAGATTCTAAGGACTTGCTAAGTTTCCCCCAGTTTATTACCATTAGATCACACCCTTTTTGCCTGTCATATTTCTCCACAACTATCCAATCTTCATCAAACCTAGCATTAAAAAAACCCACACACAACCCTCAGGTTTAATGGTCTCTTCAGATTTTTATTTCTGTATGAAGTCTCCAAGTCATGTAAAACTTACATTAAGTAAATTTGCAGGCTTTTCTCTTATTAATCTGCCTGTTTGTACAGGGACCTTAGCCATGAACCTAAAATAGGTAGAAGGAAAGATATTTTTCCTTCCCTATGAGGTAAAGTAACTTTCCCAAAAACACACTGCTAATAAGTGGCAGAACTGGGGTTTGAACAAGGATTCTGAATCTAGACCACCACCCTCCTTATCCATTATATGGCATATTTATAACACCTGACCCTCCAACCAACTAATCGACCTGGGCCTTGTCTGAAAGGCAATGGATGTCCTAATTTTTTTGTATGTGATTAAAATAAATGTTCTTCCTTCAGATATCCATACAGCTAATTCCCTCACATCTGTATGGAATAAATTATGTCCCTCCCCAAATTTATATGTTGAATCCCTGATCCCCAGCATTCAGTGCAGTATCTGGCACATAGCAAGTGATCAATAAATAAATGACAGGAAGAAAGAAAGTTCAGGAATTGGCTGAGTCTTCCTCAGACCAAACTCCATGGGACAGGAAGGAGGTAGGGCTGAGCCAAGAAGAGGGACCTGGCTTGTGCTTAGAAATGGGGTAAGCATGATGACAAATTACAGCTTCAACAAAAGATCAGGGTAGCTGGAGTCGGAAAGACAAATGGATCCAAACCAAGAAGGCATCTTAAGTCGCTAAAAACTGAAGGGCATGAAGGAAGCCAAAGTCTAATTCTGCCATAGACCTGGTTGTTAAGCCTCATGGCTCTTAATCCTCTGCTCACCTCACCTGCTCGGGTGTTGCCTCCAGAATGCTTTAAAGTATTCTCTTCTGACACTCTTTTGACCTTAGCCCAGGCAGGATTGATGGTGATCTAAGGAAAGATATACATGTCTACTCAGCTCCTTCAAAAGTTTCCTTCTGCCTGAGCATAGTGCCTATAATTCCAGTGCTTTGGGAGGCTGAGACAGAACAACCGCTTAAGCCCAGGAGCTGAAAACCAGCCTGGGCAACATAGCAAGACCTTGTCTCTACAAAAAAAAAATTAGCTGGGTACGGTGGCACATGCCTGTGGTCCCAGCTACCAGGGAGCCTGAGGTGGGAGGATTGCTTGAGCCTCAGTTCAAGGCTTCAATGGGTTATGATTGCAGCACTGCATTCCAGCCTGGGTGACAGAGTGACACCCCATCTCTAAAAGAAAAGAAAAAGTTTCATTCCCTTCTAGAGCTTCAGAGTTTTAGAAAACAAAATCCTTAGCGTGCTCTTCCAAGTGACAGCTCAAGGAGTCTCTTCAGACTCCACTGGAAACCTCTTGCTTGGGTCAACCTTCCCCCACTATCCATCTCATTGCCACTTGAATTTCACCTCTCTCCATGGTAACTTTTGATGGCATCTTAGTTGTGGTTTTTACTCCTACGTACTGTCTCTTGAATTACTTTACTCAGCAGTCTCTGAGCAGCCGAACCCTGCATCCCGGGCTCCTGCCCCTGCAGGAAGGGATTTAGTGAAAAGGAATAAAAAGAATATCTGTAATACACCCCTTTTTCCAGCAACCTCCCACACTCACACCTCTTCTTCAACACTAGGGGGTGCTACTCACATGGTCGTTTTACACTATTCTGCACTACACAAACTTCATTGTCATGCTCTTCACCCCCATACCTCCATTAGCAATAACTCTTGAAGAAATGTTTATGAAAGCCTAAATCTAGGATTCCCCCTGAAATGTGGATGAATTTTACACAGCTCCTTAAGTAGAAAAATATTTGCCATTAATGAGGACTTCAACCTTACTTGTAGGAATAATTTGCAATACAAGAAAAGGGTCAGCGAAATTTTTTAACTCTATAGAGTATGGGACTAATCCAAGTATTTACTTCCAAGTCAGGCAAGTAGAGGGGACTCTATTCTGATCTAAAATGAAAAGAGAAAAATGCTTCTCTCAAGGAAAAGGTTGTTTGTGGCAGTGAAGGGAGAAGCAAGAGGATCAATTTTGAGGGTCAGCAGACGAAAAGAAAGGAAGTGAGCCAGGAGCTGCTGAAGCTGATCAAGAAAGATTCATAGCTTCTCACGAGGTGGCATCCTCCAACTCCCAAGCTCCGAAGACCTCCAGCTCCACACCTCATTACCTTCCTCCTAATCATCTTGTAGGGAGAATTTTCTGCCCTAGGCTACAGAGGCTCAGAAGCGAGGGAAGTTGGGGAAAGGAAGAGTACCCCATTCCTGGCATCCTTAGCTGGTCCCACACGTCTTCCTGTAAAAATACTCTTCATGGGCCAGGCGTGGTGGCTCAAGCCTCTAATCCCAGCAGTTTGGGAGGCCAAGGCGGGCGGATAACAAAGTCAGGAGTTCAAGACCAGCCTGGCCAACATGGTGAAACCCCATCTCCACTAAAATACAAAAATTAGCTGGGCATGGTGGTATGCACCTATAATCCCAGCTACTGGGGAGGCTGAGGCAGGAGAATTGCTTGAACCCAGGAGGCGGAGGTTGCAGTGAGCCGAGATCGTGCCACTGCACTCCAGCCTTGGTGACAGAGCAAGACTCCATCTCAAAAAAAAAAAAAAAAAAAAAAAAAAAGTACTCTTCATGAGGTGGTCAAGTCCTGTAATTCTGGAACTCTACTTCAGAGGATTAGAAGTAGAGGCATAATATGGTTACTATGGAGAACGCATTCTAAGTCCCACATAACTCACTTCTGCAAACGAACTGCTGGAATTCTGCCATTCTGATATGGGGGCTGTGTGTAACTCTCAAATGAGGGAGGAAGATGCACTGACATCTTTTGGACCTATTAGATTCATAAGACAAGGAATAATTCTGTATCCTTTTTGCTTGAGAGCTTTTCATATTGCCTTTTGATCATTCTGGAGATCAAGAAATACATTCCCTTCCTTCTGGTCAGGTTTTAAAGAATTCTGAGGCCTCTGGCTGGCACATTCACTGATACCTACAGAATCAAAGCAATGACTTTGAGTCTCACTTGCTTAGAAATGTAAAGGAACGAGTAAAAGTCGGAAGGAAGTTTAATTTTAGCTTCTTTGGGCTTTTTGATCATGAAAACTAAAGCATATCTGATACAAATACACTTCTTTACTGAAGTTCAGAGAGTTAAGTTTGTCTAAATTCAAATTATTAAACTGCATTTTAGCTGCTTTAGCATAACTGTGTGAGAGAGAGAGCACATGAGACAGAGACAGAGAAAATGACTCATGCAGTCTTCTCAGTGAATCTGAAAGTCTAGTTAACCCTGAAAAGATGCCATTACTAAGTGAGTTCTAGCTCATTGTTTATATGTAAGCTAGCCACCAAATCATACTTATCCTTTTTGGGAGGCCCTTAGCAAAACAATGCAATCAATTTCTAGTACATGAGAATATTTCCACACTGCAAGTTTTTCTGAAAAAAATAAACCATATCATGATTTGAAAACAGCAAGAGATGAAACAGGCTTTTTCATATGACACTTCAGTAACAAACATTTTCACATGTAAGAAATGTCCTAGGGCCGGGCGCGGTGGCTCAAGCCTGTAATCCCAGCACTTTGGGAGGCCGAAACGGGTGGATCACGAGGTCAGGAGTTCGAGACCATCCTGGCTAACACGGTGAAACCCTGTCTCTACTAAAAAATACAAAAAAAAAAAAAAACTAGCCGGGCGAGGTGGCGGGCGCCTGTAGTCCCAGCTACTCGGGAGGCTGAGGCAGGAGAACGGCGTGAACCCGGGAGGCGGAGCTTGCAGTGAGCTGAGATCCGGCCACTGCACTCCAGCCTGGGCCACAGAGCGAGACTCTGTCTCAAAAAAAAAAAAAAAAAAAAAAAGAAAAAAGAAATGTCCTGCACTTTTTTTTTTTTTAAGAAATTAAGGTCTCACTGTGTTGCTCAGGCTGAACTTGAACTCCTGGGCTTAAGCTATCCTCCCACCTCAGCCTCTCAAGTAGCTCGGCTTACAGGCACTGCACCTATGTTCTGCAAATATTTAGAGATTATTAATAAGTGTGAGGACAGTGACAGAGTCTAGTAAATGTCCATATCATGCATTTGAGTACTTGCTATGTGCCAAGGACTTCACATATATTATCTTCTTTAATTCTCAGTAAAGCCCTTTGAGAAAGGAATTAATACTCCCATTTGACAAATGAGAAAATCAAGGCAGATGTTAAGGAACTTGCCCAAGTCTTCATAACTTATAAATGGCACTGCAGACATTTGAATCCAGGTCCACCTGATTCAGGGCCAAGTTCTTAGCTACTCTGTCGCCTCCCAAATGGCAGAAGTTCTGTTGCCATTATTAAACATTAGCCATTATTACCAAAGATTGCCCAGGGACTTCCGTATAATGCAACATCACATGCAAAGCATTTCCAAAGGTTTTTGGTATAAGGAAGAGGCCACTTGCTAAAGGAAGGCATTCTTGAATATTATCACCAGTTAAAAAAACCTCTAAAATTAAAATAATATACACTTTTTATGCAATAGGTATTCTTTAAGCAAGCATCTTTTAGAAGTAGAGTATGAATAATGCAGTCTGCATCAAGAACAGGCATTATATCTTGTAGGAATATAGATGACCTGCTTAGAGGTAGGGAGACAGGCAGAAACAAATGGACATGCACATACACACTACTCTGCTACCACCCAAGAGAAAGAAGAGGAATGGTTGTGTGCCAGTCTCACCGTTAGCCTTGCACAGAAGCTTGTTAATATGGGGAAGCTCAAGCCTGGTGACCTGAGCTAGCTCATTGCATAATCCTCTCTTGAGGCTGTGGCCGAACTGTGAAAGTTTGTATTAGTCCCCTCTCACTTCCCCCAGGATAGCTGAAAAAGCTGTGAAGGTCTTAACCCTTCCTCCTGGTAGATGAGCAATCCCTATCAGTTCTTGTGGGTGGACCTTCATTTACCCCCTCTAAAAATGACTGTGGGGCTTCAGGAGCAGGACCATCGCCCTCCATGTCTCCTAAAGTACAATATGTTGGAAACATAATCAGTTTGCACCCACCAATGCCCTTGTCCATTCCCAACCAAAGCTCTGGATATTCATAAATCATCATGACTGTTTGATTTCAGAGAGTTTTTGCTGAATTGCCTCTAAATTCCTCTGGATTGGTGAATAGAGGTAGACTTGGCTTCCCACAGCAGCTGCTAGCCCCAGCTGTATCTCTATCCCAACCTCAACTGATTAGGTGGACCCAGCAGAAGCCTGTATTCAGGGGTCTGAATTTTCCCCCCTGTAATATCTTATTCCCTAGGTTCAGGGAGGGAAAAAAAAAAAAAAACAGACCATTGCCTTCAAGCAGATTTCTCTGAATTCAGTGGCTCATAACAAAATATTCAGTTTCACCTTGCTGAGAGGCAGAGGTTGTTCTAGCTAGGGTAGAAGGTACTTTCCAAGGAGGCAGAAGTGGAACAGTATTTGCTATGTGGCATCAGGAGGTCAGAAAGGCCAAGTAAGTCAGAATCCATCAGAGAAGACTACATTTGAAAGCTGACAAGACAGAGAACTAATATGTAACCCAAATGCCAGAGATTGAAATGTCAGGCAAACTGGATTCAGTTTATAAAAAGGTAAGAGGCAAATGAAGGCGTCCAAGGGCATTGTTGTAAAAAAATCTCAGGGTGTTTGTAAGTAAGGTGAAGACATCACGGAACACAAAAGGATACTCAGCCAGATTTGTCAGCCTCAAAGCAAAGTGTGCAGCCTTCTACCTCCTGCCCAGCTCTTGGGTTAGTTGGAACAGGTACTGTTTCCAGTTCTAGGTCCAAGTGTGTGCATCAGTGAGTCATATAATAGAAAAGCTCTTTCCTCAGGGCTGTGATATCACCTTGGCTACATCCTTATACTGTGGCCTACTTTAACCTCTACTTGACCATAGACTAGTTAAAATCTCAAGTTCTTTTTGCAGAAGGTCTTAGCTCAAAGCTTTGCAGATAAACTCAGACAAGATCCCAAGTCAGCTCCCACTTAAGGGTCTGCAGCTGTTAAGTGCCGTCTGACTGGCAGACAACCATCCCAACAAAACAAAAATCCAAACACCTTCTCATGGTCTTCAAGGTTTGGCTCATCAATTTTATCTTATTACCAAGTTTCCTATGCTTACTTTCATCCAGCCTCAACAGTCTTTTTGTTCCCTGATTATGCCAAGCTCTGGTACTACCTCTAGATCCAGGCCCTGCCCTGAGTCCCAAACTTTATAGGGTCCCATCCTGCTGTATTTATTTCTGCAAACTCCCTCACTGTAGGGTGAGGTCTACAAGCCAAGGGACACGCCTAGCAGGACCCAATACCTCCCACACTTCCAGATCACACTTGGGCTTCCTGGAACCACAGAATGCTCTGCCCAAGTAGCCTCAAAAATGCTCCTAGGGCCTGCAAAACCCTCTTCCCTAGGTCCAACCACCTGCGGAGACCACTCTCACTGGTATGTACATCTCTAGACTCTGTTACACGGCATATCATGGAATACAGTGAAATGGAAAATGACAATTAAACAAAGAAATAAAATTACTCAATGTGTTTAGTTAGTTCTGCTCAGAAAAATAGAGTTAAATTAAAAGCTGTACCTTCAGCTGTGCCCTGAAGGTCAACTCACTAAAGCTTTGTAAAACCAGAAAGCCTGGGAACCTCAGAGCTTGTCTCCCCCAAGAGGCCTTTAATTCTTGCCTTTTTTGTTGAAAAATCAAGGAACTTGCTCCAGGTCTTCCAAATATGCCCAGCGCCTCAGAGGTTTGAGGATTAAACTCAGCATTTCACAGGTTGGCTGCTAAACTAATGCTACAACCCAACTTTTATCATTAATGGTAGAGACTGTCTCCTTAAAATATTTTCCAAATCAGAATGCCAATCATATTTGGATTCTGGTGCAGAGATTTTAAATATTTAGTACTTGTTATCTTAAAAAGAACTGTTCATGAACACTGGCTTGCTGACACATATTACATAATAAATGTAAGTAAAAGTTATCAGATGCTACATGGCTGTTCAAAGCCTCTATACCTCCAAGCAATGTTAATTTTATTAAGGAATAGTAAGTCAATTTATAAGCTAAGATATCTGGCTCGTTATTCCAGAGGAAAATAGAATTCATATTTCTGTTGTGCAAGTATGTCTAAATGCCACCTGCTTTTAACTTTTAAAAGCAAACTATTTGATTTTTACTTCATTCTATTAATTTTCATAGAAATAGCAGAGAGAAACTGTATTTCAAAACGCACTTCTGCTTATCTACATAGTTGTTTTCTTTTCTAAAGTCAACCACCTGGTTGGGTAAGGTGAGGGTGAGGGCCATTTTCTTAGAAAACAGAACATGAAGCAAACTTTGTGCTAATTCTTTGTTAGCGATTCAGTCCCAGGGAGGCAAGAGTGAGGGGAAAAGGCAGGTGAGGCAGGAAAGGAGAAAATAGTAACACAAGATTGATTGTGTGTTTACTGAGCTGACCACACCTGTGAAAGAGATCTAACAAGTTTCTTGGTAATGTGGGATATCTCCAGAGAGGCTAGTTGGAATTCCTGTCCCTTGGAATCTTTGTGGGGTTTTTTGGTTTGGTTTTGTTTGTTTTGCTATGTTTTTTATTGAGATGGAGTCTCACTGTGTTGCCCAGGCTGGAGTGCAGTGGTGCGATCTCAGCTCACTGCAACCTCTGCCTCCACCTCTCAGATTCAAGCGATTCTCCTGCCTCAGCCTCCCAAGTAGTTGGGATTACAGGTGTAAGCCACCATACATGGCTAATTTTTTTTATTTTTAGAGAAGACAGGGTTTCATCATGTTGGCCAGGCTGGTCTCGAACTCCTGACCTCAAGTGATCCACCTGCCTCAGCCTCCCAAAGTGCTGGGGTTACAGGCGTGAGCCACCGTACCTGGCCCTCTTGGAATCTTTGAAGGGCAAGCAGTTTATCTACCGGCTTTTTCCCATGTCCTTTCTCCGGTTGGTAAAATTTGCCCCATGGGACATTAAATTCATGCTTTGCCTGCCTGTCCTATAAAGGCAAATTGATTTGATTCCTCCTACTAATGGAAATTAGAAAACAAAAGCATTAAACTGATTCTGCATAAATCCTAGAGGATAAATTGATGTGCTTCTGTAAAGATAATCATATCCACCAGGCGCAGTGGTTCACGCCTGTAATCCCAGCAGTTTGGGAGGCCGAGGCAGGTGGATCACTTGAGGTCAGGAGTTCGAGACCAGCCTGGCCAACATGGTAAAACCTGGTCTCTACTAAATACAGAAATTAGCCAGGCGTAGTGGCGGGCACCTGTAATCCCAGCTACTGGGGAGGCTGAAGCAGGAGAATCACTTGAATCTGGGAGGCGGAGGTTGCAGTGAGCCAAGATTGCACCATTGCACTCCAGCCTGGGTGACAAGAGTAAAACTCCATCTCAAAAAACAATCATCATCACCATCATCATCATATCCTACCCCCAACCATGAGTGGAACCACCACCGGTTCATATGGGGGCTCACCATCATCTGCTGTGATCCATCTGGTTTTAAAAGAAGTGGCAAGAATTGAAAGGGAGTGGGATGATGGACCACCCTAACCCTCTCCTACAGGCATACATTCTTCAAGTCTGATAGTGGTGCTAATTCCTGCAGTATTTTCTGGGTTAAGATACGGTTTTAATTTACATTCTTGACTGAGGGTGAGGGTATAGTCAGTTTCTGACACTTCTACTTGGCTTTTCTGAAAATAACAGTTGTTCATCTACACAGTGTGGGGAACTCATGTGAGGGGTCTGATATCTGTTCCACTTGATACCCTTTCCATTTATATATTCAAGGACTAGGAAAATAACTACTCACTAATTCTACTGTGAAGTGAATTGGAGCTAAAACTCCATTTATCATCTGACCACCATGACTCCTATTGTAACTAGAGGACCAGAATGGCATCCAGGATCTCCTAATATATGTACCAGCTTAGGCTTTATATCTCACTGATTTTAAAAGCCTGGATATTCCCCTTCCCTCTGGCATAGTTACTCTGATAAATGGCCACTGGTCCTTTTAGGGAAGGATCACAAAAATATTTGGTGGCATTACCAGGTTCTTCTTCAAGGGGAGGATTTCCTCTTGAGTCAATGGACTCTAGGCCTATAAATCAATTTAGTTCTTGGGACTGGGTGATTTTTCCATAGCAGTATTGATGTCAGCTTTCTACTTTCCAGCTTTCAATTCTCTTTTGTCATACAAATCAGGCAACAACCTGGTCAGTTATCCATTTATCTTGCCCCTAAAATTGCCACATATCAGGCCGGGCACGGTGGCTCACGCCTGTAATCCCAGCACTCTGGGAGGCCGAGGTGGGCAGATTACGAGGTCAGGAGTTCAAGACCAGCCTGGTCAAGATGGTGAAACCCCGTCTCTACTAAAAATACAAAAAATTAGCTGGGTGTGGTGGCAGGTGCCTGTAATCTCAGCTACTTGGGAGGCTGAGGCAGAGAATTGCTTGAACCCAGGAGGCAGAGGTTGCAGTGAGCTGAGACCGTGCCACTGCCCTCCAGCCTGGGCGACAGAGTAAGACTCTGTCTCAAAAAAAAAAAATTGCCACATATCCATGTAGGTCAAAACACTCTAATTACCACCCTGACTTTGATGCCCATTACAATAATTATGCCCATCCCACCTCTAAGAATTAAGTCCTGCCACTGGTCTCTATCATTCTGGAATCCCATCATCCCCATTGATATTAGGCAGCCTGATTCCATGAACTGCAGAGAACAGGTACCACCAAGCTTCCTAAAGAAATGATATACCCAATATTAGTATATCTCCCATTGTTTTGGAAATTGGAATTTTCTCAGGGTCCTTCCAGAGAAGACAGTAATGGGTTCTCAGATATATCCATTCTAAAGTTCCTACGTCTTTGATTCATATGTCCCCTTTACTCAATATAATGCCAAGATGTCTGACAACTTTACCTCACATACTCTAGGGCATTATCATGCCCAAGCTTCAAGGAGCCAACCTAATAGTATATTTAGACCAGCCCTAGGTCCCAGAACATTGAATCCCAAGTCATGGGAGACTATTCCCATAACCAGTGAATTCTCTTCTATTCATCTTTATATTCTTCTCCCAATGCGATATCCTCAAAATCAACTCCTACACATGTTGCTGGGTTTCCTGCTTGTATATAATGGTAAAATTCAGTCATTTGTTTGATAAGTAAGCTATTTCTTCCCTGAGCAAGGACTGTACCTTCCCTCGGAGGCTATGCTGAAGTACAATCCTGGTTATGGCCTGGAAGCAGTCAGGTGTGGTGGATGCAGCTTGTGAGGCGAGCAAGTATCATCTTGATAGGCACCTGCTTCAGGTGAGGTTCTTGTATAGTTTTGAGACCAGCCTGGTCAACATAGTGAAACCCCATCTCTACCAAAAATACAAAAAATTAGCCAGGTATGGTGGTGGGTGCCTGTAATCCCAGCTACTCGGAAGGCTGAGGCAGGAGAATCACTTGAACCCAGGAGGCAGAGGTTGAAGTGAGCAGAGATCACACTACTGCACTCCAGACTGGGTGACAGTGCGAGACACAGTCTCAAAAAAAAAAAAAATTAGCTGGGTATGGTAGCATGCACCTGTGGTCCTAGCTATTCAGGAGACTAAGGTGAGAGGATTGCCTGAGCCCATAAGTTTGAGGCTGCAGTGAGCTGTGCTCATGCCACTATGCTCCAGCCTAGGTGACAAAGAGAGACGCTGTCTTTAAAAAAAAAAAAAAGGCTGGGCGTGATGGCTCATGCCTGTAATCCCCACACTTTGGGAAGCTGAGGTGTGTGGATCACTTGAGGCCAGGAGTTTTAGACCAGCCTAGCCAACATGATGAGGCCCCATCTCTACTAAAAATACAAAACCTAGCTGGGCATGGTGGTGCGTACCTGTAGTCCCAGCTGCTTGGGAGGCTGAGGCAGGAGAATCACCTGATCCCAGGAGATAGAGGTTACAGTGGGCTGAGATTCCGCCAATGCACTCCAGCCTGGGCAACAGAGCAAGATTCTGTCTCAAAAAAAATAAAAATAAAAAACAGGCCGGGCATGGTGTCTCACGCCTGCAATCCCAGCACTTTGGGAGGCTGGGGCAGGTGAATTACCTGAGATCAGAGGTTCAAGACCAGCCTGGTCAGCATGGTGAAACCCTGTCTCTACTAAAAATACAGAAATTAGGTGGGCGCAGTGGCAGGCACCTCCTAGCTACTTGGGAGGCTAAGGCAGGAGAATCACCTGAACCTGGGAGACAGGGGTTGCAGTGAGCAGAGATCGCGCTACTGCACTCCAGCCTGGGCAACAGAGTGAGACTCTGTCTCGAAAATAAATAAATAAATTAGTTAATTAATTAAAGAGTAGGGCAGGGAAGGAGAAAGGGCAAACACAAAGGAGTGTATTACTAAGCTGACCACAGCTTTACAAGGCACACAACTAGTCACTCAGTGTCATGGGATCTTTCAAGAAAGACCCCATGAGTCATGTGTCTTGAAATCATCTGTCAGGGAGAAGTAGGTAGACAATTTATCTGCTGACTCCTTTCTGACTCCTGTCTCTCTTTAGTCCAGTTTGCCCCATATGGCATAATGCCTTTGTACTTCCATGTTCTCTCTGGACATCCCTTGGTTCCAGATGGATCAGACAGGGGTCTAAAGTTCCTGCCATTAGCAGCCAAGAACCATGGAACCCACAGGGTTAGATGGATCTGTAAAGGCACATAACCTAGCACAAGTGAGGGGAAAATGAAATCTCACAACTAGAGCCACACAAACTTATAAAAGCTGTCAAAGAGAAACAAAGCTGGACACGGTGGTTAAAGAAACTAAAGTCAGATTCTACTCAGTAATTACTGCAGTAGGGAAGACAGTCCAGTGTAGTCAGAGCTCAACTTCAGTCCATATGGAAGTCACTGGTGTTTTAGAGGGAGAATGAGGGAGTAAGGAGGAGAAACGAGCTGGGGCTTGAGCAGTCAGGGAAGTGAGAAATTACAAAAACTAGGTTGGTGGGTTGGTCAATGTGATTAAGCCATGTGGGTTTGCTAACTGGTGCTTATCTAAGTTAGGCTCCTACCCTCCCACAGAGACTAGGAGATTGTTGCCCTATCTTCAGGTGTTGACTGAAACAAATTCTTTTGGCAGCGTTGAGCTTTCCCAAGTAGAAACTTAAAAGGAAGGAGAGGGCTGCAGGTCATCCCAGGATAAGACCTTGAGCAACGAACTATGCTAGGGTTTATTCAGTTCTCTTAGTGTGTGTTTAGGTGGCAGGAGGCTGTGGGGGGAGGTGGGAAAGGGGATGAATGAAATCATTTATACTGAGTGTCTGCAACTCTTATAGGCCAAGGTTGAGGCTTAGTCAAGAAGAGCCCGAGTTTGGTCAAATAGAGTCTTTGTCAGGACATCCATGAACTAAGGGCTTTATAGTGTCTAATACATATCACTATCTGGCATCAGCCAATTCTCTTGTCTAGAATATTCCATACCGTCATACAATACCACAGATGCAAAAGTTAGCCTTATAAAGCTAGTACCTTTACTGCCTTTCACTCATTTATTCATTCATTCAATAATTTACTTACTTACTACTTACTAACTTTCTTTGGCCTTTTATTTCAAGCATTTTTTAACTTCTGGAGAAATGATGATTATGTTCAATTAGATATATATAAGATAGCATCAATAAACATTAGTTCTCTTTTCTGTCAAACTTCACTAAGAGATCCTCTGATACCAACTCTTTGTTTTCCCAGGTGATTCCCTCACCAAATTTCCTGTTTAGTGGAGCCCTGGATTTTCTGACTCATGTTCACGTATTTTGTCTCACACTTCTCTGAGTAGGCTAGGGCATTTAACAGTTTCCTGCCTGATTCACAGATGGAGTCAGGCCTTCTGTGACTCCTACTTTGGCCTTCTAGAGCTACAGATGCTCTCTTTAGATTTCAACTCTGCCCAGACCCCTAGGCATTCTCTTGCTAACATTCATTGACTCTAGCAGGCCAGCCCTGGCTCTTCAGGCCGACCCAGTGTCCTAGGGCCCTGGTTTGGAAAGGAAAGTTCAAAAAACCTTCACCCAAGTAAGAAAAGCATCTTCCTTTGCAGCTGGGTACCATTCCCTCAACCTTTACAAACCAGCAAGAAAACCTGATAAATATTTCCCACTCTTCTCTGCAAAGCACTGGATAGCTACACTGCAATTTAGTCAAGATGGATGAAGCCATTGAACCTCTAAAGGCGTTAGTAAATTAGCTCTGGTTTTCCACTGTCCAAAGAGAAATGGGTGTTGTTATTGTTGTTGTTATTTAGGGCATAACAGGCATCACCTCCTACTTATTACAAATTCAGGTTTTAGCATTATTGACTTATTAGATATGTGATTTTTAGAAAACAATCTCCTGGGCCGGGTGTGGTAGCTCACGCTTGTAATCCCAGCACTTTCAGAGGCTGACACAAGCAGATCCCTTGAGCCCAGGAGTTTGAGACCAGTCCGGGCAACATGACGAAACCCTGTTTCCACCAAAGAAAAAAAAGAAAGAAAGAAAAAAGAAAAAAAAACAGAAAAATTAGCCAGACGTGGTGGCATGTGCCTCTAATCCCAGTTACTTGGGAGGCTGAGGTGGGAGGATCACCTGACCCTGGGAGGTGGAGGTTGCACTGAGCCAAGATCACGCCACTGCACTTCAGCCTGGGTGACAAATTGAGACCTCATCATAAAGAGAAAGAGAAAGATAGAGAAAGAGAGAAGAAAGGGAGGGAGGGAGGGAGGGAGACCCTCAGTCTATCTGCTTTAGGTTTATTTAAATTCAGTTTAATGGCAAAGTGACTTTGTGATACAACTAAGAGGAGGTTGCTATTCAGAAACTGTTTAATATTATAGTCAAGAATCTAAGTTAGCTGAGTTACCTCCAAATTCTAATCCAACTTTGTGAAAAACCTACATGGTGTGCCTCAGAGGTTATACCTCTACTACTAAGATGCATTTAGACTTTTCAAACCTCTAGCTTCAATTGTTTTAAGAAATCTAAACATGAGATTGTCAAAATCACTATCACCAGAAAACATGGGCCAAGAGAATTCTTTTCCTGAGAGTCATTTATCTAGAAAAAATAGGTTGGGAATAATAGGTTTGATAAAGAGAAGGAATTAGCTATATGGGTTATTTTCTTATTATAACCAAATGATTAGAAGACTGTGGGCAAATAAGAATCATAGTATCTTATCCTTGAGTTAAACATTTTTACTAATCACCTACTTAAGAAATGCCTGGTGTGCTTTTTTGCAGACATTTTGGACTTGCTCCAAATCAGAATCTGTTAGTATGGTGTGTCAAGAATCTACATATTTTTAACAAAGTTCTCTAAGTGATTCTTGTGAACACTAGAGTTTGAGAACCAGGGTAAAAGGAGACGAGCACCCCCATACACTGCTGCTAAGAGGGCAAATCAACAAAACTCTCCTGGAAGGCAGTTTAGTAGACACTCTCAAGCAACTCTAAGTTACCCAAGTCACCAGATAAACTAACACTCTTTTCTCTCTATAAAACACACTGCTGGCCATGGCCCATCAAGTTCTTAATGGCAATAGGCTACTATTTGATCTGTTCTTCAAATCATGAATCATCTGCTAACTAAGGGTCAGTTGTGTGTGTCTTTTAAAAACTTTTATGCTGACTGATTTATAATATTATGTAAAATAAAAGAAAAAGAGTTGTTTCAGGGAAAAGAAATTTGAATACTTTGGACAGATTCTAAAGGCAAATTGTACACATACAAATCATGTCAAATCAGGAGTAAAAGATTGGGGGAGGGGTAGCAATTTTGAATGACTGTATACTCAGATTGCTTTATAAATTTTTTCAGTTCTTGCTCTGCCTTAAAAACAGAAAAAGTAAAAATATTTGACAATTTATTGTAGATGTCATTTATCTAGGAATGATTACATAGACCGTTGTAATCAGGGAACCCATTGTCAACAATAATAAATTCCTTGGCACTAAAAATAAATTTTAAAATTTCATTTAAATGAGGAGGAGGCAGAGCAAGACAGCTAGATAGAAGCCTCCACCAATCATTCTCCCCACAGGAACACCACATCAAACAACTATCCATACAAAAAAGCATCTTCATAAGAGCCAAAATCACATGAGTGATCACAATACCTGGTTTTAACTTCATATCACAGAAAGAGGCACTGAAGAGGTTAGGAAAGACAGTTTTGAATTTCCAGGGCCACTACTCCCCCATCCCAGGGTAGCAGCTGTGTGGCATGGAGAGAATCTGTGCACTTGAGGGAGGGGGAGTACAGTTTTGCATTGGAACTCAGTGCTGCCCTGTCACAGTGGAAAGCAACACTTGGCAGAACTTAGCTGACATCTGCAGAGGAGCATTTAGACCAGCCATACCCAGAGGAGAATCACCCATCCCAGTGGTTGGAACCTAAGTTATGGCAAGCCTTGCTGCCATAGGCTAAAGTGCTCCAGGGTCCTAAACAAACTTGAAGGCAGTTTCAAGTTTATTAGGCCACAAAGACTGTAATTACTAGGCAAGTCTTGGTGCTATACTGGGCTCGGAACCACTGGATTTGGGGGACAAGCAACCTGGTGAGACACCAGCCAGGGTGACCAAGGGAATGCTTGCATCACCCCTCCCTCAACCTCAGCTCCAGGAGATATTCCTTCCTCCATTTGAGGAGAGAAGAGGGTAGGGTAAAGAGGACTTTGTCTTACATTTTGGATACCAGCTAAGACAGTAGGATAGGGCACTGGGCAGAGTCCTGATACCCCTATTTCAGGCTCTAGCTACCAGATATTTCTAGACACACCCTGGGCCAAAAGAGAACTTAGTGACTTGAAGGGAAAGGCCCAGTTCTGGCAGGATTCATCACTTGCTGACCAAAGAGCCCTTGATCCCTGAATAATCAGCAGCAATATCCAGGCAGTACTCTCCATGGGTCTTCAGTAAGACTCAGAGATGTGCTGGCTTCAGGTGTGACACAGCACATTCCTAGCTGTGGTGGCTATGGGGAGAGACTCCTACCTGAGAAAGGGGAAGTGAAGAGTAAAGAGGACTTTGTCTTATAGCTTAGGTACTAACTTGGCCTCCATGGGGTAGAGCACCAAGCAGGCTCTTAGGGTTCCTGATTCCAGGCCTTGGTTTTTGGATGGCATTTCTGGGCTTACCTTGAGCCAAAGGGGAGCCCGCTGCCCTAAAGGGTGAGTCCCAGGCCTGGCAGCATTCACTACAAGCTGACTGAAGAGCCCTTGGGCCTTAAGTGAACATCAGTAGCACCCTGGCCCATGGGCCTGGGGTGATGATGGATGCAAGGAGAGGCTCCTATGCCTGCGGAAAGGGGAGGGAAGAGTGGGAAGGACTTTGACTTGTTTCAGTGCCAGCTTAGCCACAGTGGGATAGAGAACCAGGTGGATTTCTTGGGTTTCAAACTCCGGGCCCTGTCTCCCAGATGGCATTTCTGGACCTGCCTGGGGCTGGGGGGGATCTTGCTGCCCTGAAGGGAAGACAAAGTCCTGACTGGCTTTACTACCTGCTGATTGAAGAGCCCTAGTGCCATGAGTGAACATAGGCAGTATAGCTAGGCAGTGGCTACCAGAGACCTTGAGCAAGACCCAGTGCTATGCTGGCTTCAGGTCTGACCCAGCATAATCCCAGTGCTGGGGGCCACAATGGTGCTTTTGTCACCCCTCCCATAGCTCTAGGCAGCTCAGCACAGAAAGAGAGACTCTGTGTGGGAGAAAGTAAGGGAAGACAACAAGAGTCTTATGCCTGGTAATCTAGAGAATTCTTCTGGGTCTTATCCAAGTCCACCAATATGGTACCTCTATGAGCTTGCAAAAGCAACAGTAATACTGGGCTTGGGGTGCCCCCAAATGCAGATATGGCTGCCATAGGCAAAAGCTTAAATCATAACACCCAAGTCCCTTTGAATACCTGGAAAGCCTTCCCAAGAAGGGTGGGTACAACAAGCCCAGACTGTGAAGACTACAATGAATACTTAACTCCTTAATGCCCAGACACTGACAAACATCCACAAGAATCAAGACCATGTAGGAAAACATGACCTCACCAATTGAACTAAATAAGTCACCAGGGACCAATTATGGAGAGACAGAGATATGTGACCTTTCAGACAGAGAATTCAAAATAGCTGTGTTAAAGAAATTCAGTGAAATTCAAGATAACACAGAGAAGGAATTCAGAATCCTATCAGATAAATTTATTTATTTATTTATTTATTTTTAGACAGGGTCTCACCCTGTCACCTAGGCTGGTGCCCAGTGGCATGATCCCAGTTCACTGTATCCTCTGCCTCCTGGACTCAAGCAATCCTCCCACCTCAGCCTCCCAAGTAACTGGGACTACAAGTGGGTGCCGCCATTTTCAGCTAATTTTTGTATGGTTTTTTTGGTAGAGATGAGGTTTTGCCATGTTGCCCAGCTGGGTCTCAAACTCCTGGGCTCAAGTGATCCACCTGCCTTAGCCTCCCAAAATGCTGGGATTACAGGTATGAGCCACTGCACCTAGCCCTATCAGATAAATTTAACACAGGCCCACTGGTCTAGAAGGAAAAAATGGTTTTCTGGGATGGGCCCAGGGCCCCCTGCTGTGTGCAGCCTGGGGACTTGTGCCCTGTGTCCTAGCAGCTCCAGCTGTAGCTAAAAGGGCCAAGGTATAGCGCTCAGGCCATGGCTTCAGAGGGTGCAGCCCCAAGCCTTGGCAGCCTCCACATGGTGTTAACCCTGCAGTTTCACAGAAGTCAAAAATTGAGGTTTGGGAACCTCCACCTGGATTTCAGAGGATGTATGGAAACACCTGGATGTCCAGGCAGAAGTTTGCTGCAAGGGTGGGGCCCTCATGGACAACCTCTGCCAGGGCAGTACAGAAGGGAAATGTGGGGTCAGAGCCCCCACACAGAGTCCCCAATGGGGCACTGCCTGGTGGAGCTATCAGAAGAGAGCCACCATCCTCCAGATCCCAGAATGGTAGGTCCACCAACAGCTTGCATTGCGTGCCTGGAAAAGCCACAGACACTCAATGCCAGCTTGTGGAAGCAGCTGGGAAGGGGGCTATGCCCTGCAAAGCCTCAGGGGTGGAGCTGCCCAAGGCTGTAAGAGCCCACTTCTTGCATCAGCATGCCCTAGATGTAAGACATGGAGTCAGAGGAGATCATTTTGGAACTTTAAGGTTTAATGACTGCCCTATTGGATTTTGGATTTGCATGAGGCCGTAGTCTCCACCTCAGTGGACAGGTTGGTTGGAGTTTCTCCAGGGAACCCCTCCCACCTGGCTGTCTCATTCCCCTCTCTAAAGAAGTACATCTAACTGCCGTTAGATTAAGGATAGGACGAAGACTGATCTTAACTGCTTCCTGCTGACAGGGGGCACTGTTTTGGGAAAACAGTAATCAAAGTTCCCTCAGAGGCCTATTTAAGGGTTCCCAGCAGAAAGGCCATCATCAGAGGCTCCAGTTGCATGACTGTTTGGAGTTTGATGGCCTGAAGGCAAGAACAGACAAACCGGGTTATTAGAAAACACGTATAAAATGAAATAAGGGGACGGGTAAGGATAGCTAGAAAATTCCGTGGCCTTTTACCAGTTTGTATAGAGAGAGGGAAGCCAAAAGGCTGACTGGCAAAGAAACTTTATCCTTTTGCCGGCATGTTGGGCTTCTGGGTTCTCTTCCCCTGAGCCCAATCCTAAGCCAACCAGTTTAAGGTTTGAGAAATTTACTTTTTCCCATTTGGAAGATCCATCTGAGGCGAGTGTCCTGGAGGCACAATTGCCTAATTGTGAAAAGAGGACAGAGGAGGAGGAAGGAAAAAAAGAGGGCTTTTTTTTTAAGGAGTCTCAGGGTTCAGGATGCATTCAAAAGAGGTACAGACTGAAGATGAATGGCTACCCATCCAGAAAGAGGGAAGCAGGTATCCCTGGTTTCCTTCTCTTCCTAGCAGATACCCAAGGTACATAAGGGAGGGAAGGAAGAGTGTCCTCTTTCCCTCTTCCATCCCTGCATCCCTGAATCCCGGTGACCTTGGCAGGTCCCACCATGAGTGCCAAACCAGCTTCCACCCATGAAGCAGGGTATGCCTAGAGAATAGGAATTATCCAATCTCATGCATGCCTCTATTTGTCCTACTATCAGTAGACTTGGAGTTCCCTAGACCTCATTTATGCCATGGATATTAATGTGGCCTTTATCCATGAAACAGGAAGCTTGGGCTTGGCTTAGTTGGCAGGAATCAGCCATGCTCACCTGCACTGTGCCTTTTAACCTCTGTTGTCATTTGGCTCTGGATCCATTAGGTCCAGTTGTCTTTCATAGGGCTTTGACCCAAAGCTTGGAACTGAGTTTGGGACAAAAATATGTCTCGGGGGGTTGCATGGACTCCTTGTCATAAGCCAAATGCTAAGATGGAACTGTGGAACTAAGTCCTCCAACAACAGACAGGAAAGAATGTCTTGTGACACACCCAGAAAACTGGTGGCTATAGTTATGCTTGCTAAGATTTGGGTGCATGGTGTTTGACTTTGGTTAGCTCCTTTGGTCTTACTTTCCCAAAAAGGAAACCTCCGAGTCTTGGGTATCCTATTTATTCCGATCACCTTGCAAGATTTGCAGGATAATTGCTCAACTAGAATATTGATTCAGATTTTAACATTTCTCATCCCTTTTGTTCTTTTTGAGCTGCAGCCAGGGATTGCTGGTTGGTTCACAGGAGTAAGCAGGGTTAGTCTAAAATGTAGGTGAAAACTTAAAAACAAATAATGAGTTTAGAATTTAATGATAAATATATGATAAGTTTTGAAACATGATTTCTCTCTCTCCAGTCCTCATTTTTGTTAAAAAATCATCATAAGACTGAATGGTTTGCAAAATAGACTTTAGTTTTATACTTGGCCTGATTATTTGCATAAAGTGTGGCAAGAATAATTATTTCTACATAGGCCTTTTAGATTGGCTTTGATGGAATTTTCTTCTACAAGTAATCTCAGATAATACCTTTTAAAGTTGAGCCCAATCATGGGTTTGTATCCTTAAACACCTGTGATTTGGGTGATCCTTTCCTCTTAAGGTCCCATAATAAACTTGGAGCTCCTGAACCTGTTAGAAAGTGACATTCTTTACTGACCACAGGTCAGGAACCCTATGCAGGGACTGGATAGACAAAGGTATGAGGCCAGTTTCCCCACTGGACGTTTATTGGCTCTGCAAGTTGAGATTCACTCCTTAAACAGAAGCATACCCTTCCAGGCAAAGCCTCGGTAAAATAACCACTTTCTCCAATTGTGTTCTGTTGCAAAAGAAAAATGAATTCTTATTGTACTAATGCAAACAACAATATTGCCATAAGAATACTCACAGATAGTTTCCAAATTCTAGAGGAACCAGGCACAGAGGAACAAACATGCTCCAAATTTTGATTACAGGAGTGTATACCTTACTTAATTATTAAAGGCCATAAATAGTTCAAAATAAGTTTCCTTGACTCTGAAAAATACAACAAGAAGCAGTAATATTCCAAGCAAAAGCAAAAAAAAAAAAAAAAAAAAAAATGCTTAAGGCTGGGTGCAGTGGCTCATGCCTGTAATCCCAGCACTTTGGGAGGCCCAGGCAGGCAGATCACTTGAGGTCATGAATTTGAGACCAGCCTGGACAACATAGAGAAACCCCGTCTCTACTAAAAATACAAAAATTAGCCAGGCGTGGTGGCACATGCCTGTACTCTGAGCTACTCAGGAGGCTGAGGCAGGAGAATCACTTGAACCCGGGAGGTGGAGGTTGCAGTGAGCCAAGATCCCGCCACTGCACTCCAGCCTCAGTGACAGAGCAAGACTCCATCTCAAAAAAAAAAGAAAAAAGAAAAAAAGAAAAAAAAAAAGAAAAAAAGAAAAGGTTTGCTTTAGCTTCCTGAGTTAGTCCATTTAGTTAAATCTTGTTTTGCTTGATATTCATGAACATTTCTGCTCTTTATGAGCCATGTACATTTTCCTTTATTCCAAATCTCTAAAGTTATCAGAAGCCTGTATGTGACAGCACCTGTTAAAGTTCTATAGCTTATTATTAACCATCTTTCAAAAGGATTAAAACAAGACAAAAATTGTCTGTGAATAGGAAAATAGCCAGGATAGTTACAGTGAGAAACAAACTTGACCAAGAAGTTTGGTTGTCTCCATGGTTTACAATAACTCAACATGAAAACCTTAATTATGATCAATAGCATAAACTCAGACATTAGAAGTTTGGAAATGCCATACAATTTTGGAACGTATATTAGCATTATTCACCAAGATATAACCTAAAGAAGACTGAGCATCATTTTGGCAATCCCATGTAACTAGACATGTCGAAAAATCCTGTTTATGTCTCTTTTCTGGACACTTCAGGGGCCCTCTGATGTATTCAAAAAGCCAGGTGCCAGGGAAGACAATTTTGAAACTGAAGTTTTATTTTGGGAAGGTTGTTAAGTGTTTGAGGTTTCATATCATGAAATAGAATTCCAGACTACCATAAGTTATTTATTTTGCCAAAATGACGACTCAGAAATTTTAAAGAGCACAAACCTCTTATAACCCTTTACAAATTTTGCCACAGAGCAGATTGGTGCCTTAGGAAAACCTTGTTGTGCTTTTATTTCAATGCTCAATTTACAGAAAAACCAGATAATGCCCTTTTTTGAATTTAGTCAATATGTTCACACAAAGAACCTCTTCTGCAAGATTTCCACAATTCTTCCACCACTTCTTTGAACCTTCAGTTTTTTCCTAATTTAACTCAAAACAATCCTTTAACCCTAAGCAAAAGTTTATATTTCCATGCCTTCTTATAACCTTTTACTAAAAAATACATTTTACTGTTCTTACAAACCTTAAATGTAAATCTATTTCCAGTAGCTCCAATTAACTACTAGCAATTTTTAACTTTAAGGTAAAACTTGGTTGCCTTAAATGTGTGCCAACTGCAGCCAAGGTTAGCCTTCTTAGTTAAGGACATGGTTAGTTCCACATGTCCCCAGGCCTTACCAATTGTGAAGCTAGCAAGTCAAATAGCTCTCAAAACCCAAAAAGCAATTTGTAATCTCAAAACACTTAGCAAATCTTGCATCTGACTTGCATTTTACCAATAGTCCTTAGGGTTGCTTTTATTTCTTAAAGATTAAAGTCATGTGAACTTTTTCTTAAAGACTAAAGTCTGGCTCACCCCTGTAATTCCAGCACTTTGGGATGCCGGGGTAGGCAGATCACGAGGTCAGGAGATCGAGACCATCCTGGCTAACATGGTGAAGCCCCATCTCAACTAAAAATACAAAAAATTAGCCAGGTGTGGTGATGGGCACCTGTAGTCCCAGCTGCTTGGGAGGCTGAGGCAGGAGAATGGCATGAACCTGGGTGGCAGAGATTGCAGTGAGCTGAGATCACGTCACTGCACTCCAGCCTGGGTGACAGCGTGAGACTCCATCTAAAAAAAAAAAAAAAAAAAAGATTAAACTCATGTGAACTGAAAAGTACCACAGTTTTTAACTTCCCTTTAAAAATATTAGATCTAAGTGCTTGTCTTTCTTTAGGTCAAATTAATTAGAGCTCTTTTTACAGACATCACACACATTACACACACAGACAGACAGAAGAAAACTCAGGCACTGGGTGGGGCCCTTTAAGAGACAGCACTAGGAAAACATGCAGATATCAAACCAGAAAGAAACTTATTCCCTAAGACAGGATTGCTAAACAAAGCCCTGCCACCAAAGTTACAAGCCACGCCCTTAGAATGTAAAACAAGATGGAAGCTTGATTTTATAACCATAACTTTGCAGAAAATATAAACAGTGATAGTTGGGTGGACTGGCCTAGCAAAACATCTTCTAAAAGAAAAAACAAATAAACGTCAAAAGTTAACTTGCGGATGGGATAGAGAAGGGGAAAGAAAAAAATATAGTTTAAAATTGACTGGGGAAGAACCTTATTCTTATGGAAGTGGTTTTTCTACCAAGGAGAAAAGTTTAATTATTTTCTAATGGAGCTGAATCTCTTGGCCAGGGAAGGGGAAGGCTCCAATGGCTCATGGCAGAAAACGCCAGTCAGCTGCCCCCAGTGCCTTGGGCCATATGTCCAAGCCTGGCAGGGAGTTGGGGGGTGAAGGGTATTTGCTGTTCACCTGTCAGTCCCGAAAAAGGAAGGAAAAGGTCATGAAAAGACCTGGGAGCAATGAGGGGTGGAGGTATGGTTTCCCCTACCCTTAGAAGTCTGAGGATGAAAAGGCTTAGAAGCAACAGTGAGAGATTTTGAGTTCCCATTTCACTCACCACTTGAGCCCCACATTGGGCGCCAAAAATATTGCAGGACTTTTCCTTAGTTCAGCTAAGGATGGGGTCTATGTCTGTCCCACAGCCACAAAAATTTAGGCTCACAGACTGAGGGGTGAGTAAAGCGGGGTTTTATTGGGTGAAAAGGAAGAAAAGGAGGAAACAGGGACTCTTGCTAAAACAGAGTCCTTGTTAGAGTGCTTCCCACCCACTGTTTGAATCTCAGGTTCCACACAGGAAGAGGAAGGGTCAGCCTCCATCTCACTGAAAATGGCATGAACCTTCTGAGACTCCAGCCAGCGGAAAGGCTGGTTGGAGTTTCTCCAAGTAGTACCTCCCACCTGGCTGTCTCATTATGTGCAAGTCTTATGATAACCTTAAATCAAGAAACATAGAACGTATACAAAAAAAAAATTAACAACAAGAAATTAAAGCATACCACCAGAGAAAATCACCTTTACTAAAAGGAAGACAGAAAGGAAGAAAAGAAGGAGGAGAAGACTACAAAACAATTAGAAAAAAAAAATGGCAGGAGTAAATCCTTATTTACCAATAACATTGAATGTAAATGGACTAAACTCTCCAACAAAAAGACATAGAGGCTGGGCTTAGTGGCTCATGCCTATAATTCCAGCACTTTGGGAGGCCAAGGTGAATAGATTGCTTAAGCTCAGGAGTTCAAGACCAGCCTGTGTAACATGACAAAAACCCTCTTTTTGGAAAAAAAAAATACTAAAAATTAGATGGGCATGGTGGCAAGTGCTTGTAGTCCCAGCTACTTGGGAAGCTGAGGTGAGAGGACCTCTTGAGCACAGAGGTCATGGCTGCAGTGAGCCATGTTCACACTACTGCACTCTAGCATGGGTGACAAAGTGAGACCCTGTCTCAAAAAGGAAAACAGAGAGAGAGAGAGAGAAAAAGACCCAATGGTCTGTTGTGTAAAGATACACATAGACTGGTTCATCTTTTAGTCTTTCTACTCAAGAAAGACGTAAGTAGTTTACACACCACAATTACAGTATTATAATATTCTGTGACATGCAAATGGAAACCAAAAAAAAAAAAGCAGAAGTAGCTATACTTATACCAGACAAATTAGATTTCAAGACTAAAACTATAAAAAGAGACAAAGAAGGTCATTATATAATAATAAAGGGGTCAACTCAGCAAAAGGATATATCATTGTAAATATATATGCACCCAATACTGGAGCACCCAGATATATAAAGCAAATATTATTAGAGCTAAAGAGATAGATAGACCCAGGCTGGGCATGGTGGCTCAGGCCTATAATCCCAGCACTTTGGGAGGCTGAGGCAGGTGGATCACCTGAGATCAAGAGTTCAAGACCAGTGTGGCCAACATGGAGAAACCATGTCTCTACTAAAAAATACAAAATTAGGCGTGGTGGGGCATGCCTGTAATCCCACCTACTTGGGAGGCTGAGGCAGGAGAATCGCTTGAATCCAGAAGGCAGAGGTTACGGTGAGCCAAGATTGCGCCATTGCAATCCAGCCTGGGCAAAAAGAGTGAAACTCCATCTCAACAACAAAAAAAGAGAGAGAGAGAGACCCCAGTATGGTAATAGCTGGAGACCTCAACACCTAACTTACAACATTGGACACATCATCCTGACAGAAAATCAACAAAGAACCATCAGATTTAATCTGTGCTGTAGACCAAATGGACCTAATAGATATTTCCAGAGCATTTCATCCAATGGCTGCAAAATATACATTCTTCTGTTCAGCACATGGAATATTGTCAAGGAGAAGCTATATGTTATACCACAAAACAAGTCTTAAAAATTAAAAAAAAAAGAAATTAAGTATCCTCTCTGACAACAATAAAATAAAACTAGAAATCAATAACAAGGAATTTTGGAAACTATACAAACATATGGAAATGAAACAATATGCTCCTGAATGACCAGTGGGTCAACGAAGAAATTAAGAAGAAAATTTAAACATTTCTTGAAACGAATGATAATGAAAACAAAATATAACAAACCTATGGGAAACAGCCAAAACAGTGCAAAGAGAAAGCTTTATAAGAAGTGCCAACATCAAAAAAGAAGAAAAAATTCAAATAAACAACCTAATAATGTATCTTAAAGGAAAAAAAAGGCAATAGCAAACCAAATCCAAAATTACGAGAAGAAAGAATAAGGATCAGAGCAGAAATGAATGAAACTGAAATGAAGAAAACAATATAAAAATCAATAAAACAAAAAGTTAGTTTTCTGAAAAAATGAACAAAATCAATAAAACTTTAGCCAGACTAACTGAAAAAAAAAAAAAGAGAGAAGACCCAAATAAATAAAATTATGGATGAAAAAGGAAACATGCTTTTCTCCAACTGATGCCACAGAAATTGAAAGGATCCTTAGTGGCTACTATGAGCAACAATATGTCAATACATCAGAAAATCTAGAAGAAATGGATAAATATCTAGACATATACAACCTACCAAAATAGAACCATGAAGAAATCCAAAATCTGAACAGACACATAACAAGAAATGACATCAAAGCTGTAATAAAAATTCTCCCAGCAAAGTAAAGCCCAGGATCTAATCGCTTCACTGCTGAATTTTACCAAACATTTAAAGATGTTTGGTAAGTACCAATCCTACTCAAACTACTTTTAAAAAATAGAGGAGGAGGGAATACCTCCAAACTCATTCTATGAGGCTAGTATTACCCTGTACCATAACTAGACAAAGACATATTTTTTTTTAAAAAAAGGTAACTACAGGCCAAGATCCCTGATGAACATTGATGCAAAAGTCCTCAACAAAATACTAAGAAAGCAAATTCAACAACACATTAAAAAAAATATTCAAGCCAGATGTGGTGGCGCCCACCTTTGGGAGGCCAAGATGGGAGGATCGCTTTAGTCCAGGCATTTGAGACCAGCCTAGTTTTGTAAAGACCCTGTCTTTATAAAAAATAAAAAATCAGCTAGGCATGGTGGTGCATGCCTGTTCTCAGCTATTTGGGAGGCTGAGGTGGGAGGGTTGCTTATGCTTGGGAGGTCAAGGCTGAAATGAGCTATGTTTGCACCATGGTACTTCAGCCTGGACAAAAGAGTGAGACCCTGTCTCAAAACAATATGTAAATAAACAAGTAAATAAATATAAAGACCATTCATCACAACCAAGTGGGATTTATCCCAGGAATGCAAAGATAGCTTAACATATGTAAATCAATCACTGCGATACATTATAGCAACAGAATGAAGGACAAAATCTATATGATCATTTAAATCAATGCTGAAAAAGCACTTGATAAAATTCAACATCCCTTCATGATAAAAACCTTCAAAGAGCTGGGCCTAGAATGAACCTACCTCAACATAATAAAAGCCATATATGGCAGACTCACAGTGAGTATTATACCAAATGGGGAAAAACTGAAAGCCTTTCCTCTAAGATCTAGAAGATGACAAGGATGCCCACTTTCACCACTGTTATTCGACATAGTACTAGAAGTCCTACCTACAGCAATTAAACAAGAGAAATAAATAAAGGGCAATCAAATTGCAAAGGAAGAAGTCAAATTATCCTTGTTTGCAGATGATATGACATTATATTTGGAAAAACCTAAAGCCTCCACCAAAAAACTATTAGAACTGATAAATAAATTCAGTAAAGTTGCAGGATACAAAATCAACATACAAAAATCAGTAGCATTTCTATATGACAACAGTGAACAATCTGAGAAAGAAATCAAGAAAGTAATATCATTTACAACAGCTACAAATAAAATTAAATACCTAGGAATTAACCAAAGAAGTGAAAGTTCTCTACAATAAAAACTATCAAACATTGATGAAATAAATTGAAGAGGACACAAAAAAAAGGAAAGATATTCCATGTTCATGGATTGGAAGAATAAATATTGTTAAAATGTCTACTCTACCTAAAGCAATCTACAGATTCAGTGTACTCCCTATGAAAATATCAATGACATTCTTCACAGAAATAGAAAAAACAATCCTAAATTTTATATGGAACCACAGAACATCCAGAATAGCCAAGACTATCCTGAGCAAAATTATACTACAAAAACTGTAGTAACCAAAACAGCATGATACTGGCATAAAAACAGCCACATAGGCAAATGGAACAGAATAGAGAAACCAGAAACAAACTCATACATCTACAGTAAACTCATTTTTGATGAAGGTTCCAAGAACATACATCGAGGAAATGACAGTCTCTTCAATAAATGATGCTGGGAAAACTAGATACTCATATGCAAAAGCATGAAACTAGACTCCTATCTCACATCATATACAAAAAGTCAAATAAAACTGGATTAAAGACATAAATCTAAGACCTCAAACTATAAAACTACTAAAACAAAATATTGGAGAAACTCTACAGGACACTGGAGTGAGCAAAGATTTCTTCAGTAATATCCCACAAGCATAGGCAACCAAAGCAAAAATGGACAAATAGGATCACATCAAGTTAAAAAGCTTCTGCACTGCAAGGAAACAATCAACAAAGTGAAAAGACAACCCACAGAATGGGAGAAAATATTTACAAACTATCCATCTGACAAAGGATTAATAACCAGAATACCAAAGGAGCTCAAACAACTCTGTAGGTAAAAATCTAATAATCCAATTAAAATGGGCAAAAGACCTGAATAGACATTCCTCAAAAGAAGACATACAAATGGAAAATCAGTATATGAAAAGGTGCTCAACATCATTGTTCCTCAGAGAAATGTAATTCAAAACTACAATGAGATATCATCTCACCCATTAAAATGGCTTTTATCCCCCAAGACAGGAAATAACAAAGGCTGGCAAGGATGTGGAAAATAGGGAACCTTTGTACACTGTTGGTGGGGATGTGAATTAGTAAAACCACTATGAAGAACAGATTGGAGATTCCTCATAAAACTAAAAATAGAGCTACCATATGATCCAGCAATTCCACTTCTAGGTATATACTTAAAAGAAAGAAGATTAGTATATGGAACAAATGTCTGCATTGTCTTCACGTTTCTTGAAGCACTATTCACAATAGCTAAGATTTGGAAGCAATCTAAGTGTCCATCAACATATGAATGGATAAAGGAAATGTACTACATATACATAAAGGAGTACTATTCAATTCAGCCATAGAAAAGAACAAGATCCTGCCATTTGCAACAACATGGATGGAGCTGGAGGTCATTATTTTAAGTGAAATAAACCAACCACAGAAAGACAAACTTTGCATGTTATCACTTATTTGTGGGAGCTAAAAACTAAGACAATTGAACACACGGACATAGAGAATAGGATGATGGTTACCAGAGGCTGGGAAGGGTAGTGGCCGGGAGAAGAGGGGATTGGTTAATGGGTATAACAACATAGTTTGATAGAATGAATAAGATCAAGTATTTGATAGCACAACAGGATGACTACAGTCAACAATAATTTGTCGATCATTTAAAAAATAACTGGCCGGGCGCGGTGGCTCAAGCCTGTAATCCCAGCACTTTGGGAGGCCGAGGCGGGCGGATCACAAGGTCAGGAGATCGAGACCACAGTGAAACCCCGTCTCTACTAAAAATACAAAAAATTAGCCGGGCGCGGTGGCGGGCGCCTGTAGTCCCAGCTACTCAGGAGGCTGAGGCAGGAGAATGGCGGGAACCCGGGAGGCGGAGCTTGCAGTGAGCCGAGATCGCGCCACTGCACTCCAGCCTGGGCAACAGTGTGAGACTCCGTCTCAAAAAAAAAAAAAAGAAAAAAAAAAAAAAAAAAAAAAAAAAAAAAAAATAAAAAATAACTAAAGTGGCCAGACACAGTGGTGAACACCTGTAATCCCAGCAGTTTGGGAGGCTGGGGCAGGCAGATCACTTGAGGTTAGGAATTTGAGACCAGCCTGGCCAATAAGGTGAAACCCTATCACTACTAAAAATACAAAAATTAGCTGAGCATGGTGGTACACACCTGTAATCCCAGCTACTCGGGAGGCTGAGGCACAAAAATTGCCCGAACCCAGGAAGCAGAGGTTGCAGTGAGCCAAGATCATGCCATTGCCTTCCAGCCTGGGAGACAGAGTGAGATTTCATCTCAAAACAAAACAAAGCAACAACAACAACAACAACTAAAGTGTACAATTGGATTGTTTGTAACACAGAGAAAGGATTAATGCTTGAGGTGATGGATACCCCATTTACCCTGATGTGATTATTATGCATTGTATGCCTGTATCAAAATATCTCAGGTACCCCATAAATATATACACCTACTATGTCCCCACAAAAATTAAACACTATTTTTTATTTCATCTAATTTTAGTGAGTGAATGTGCGTGTGTGTGTGTGTGTGTGTGTGTGTACAGAAAGAGAGAGTGAGAGAAAAAGAGGGTCTTGCTCTGTCACCCAGGGAGTGGCTCAACCATTGCTCACTGCAGCCTCGACCTCCCAAAATCAAGAGATCCTCCCATCTTAGCCTCCTAGGTAGCTGGGTCTACAGGTGCATGCCACTATGCCAGGCTAATTTTATTTATTTATTTATTTACTTATTTATTTATGTAGTAAAGACTGAGTTTCACTATGTTGCTCAGACTGGTCTTGAACTCCTGGGCTCAAGCTAGTCTCCCACCTCAGCCTCCCAAAGTGTTGAGATTATAAAGATGAGCCACTGTACATTTACATTTTAACGTATTTTTAAGTTAAAATAGAATGTTTTATATATATATATTTATAAAATATTATATTTCTCTATTTAACCAGTTCTTTTTATTAACAGACCATTTACCAGCTTCTGTCTCTTTGGTTAAGTGAGCTTCTATTCTTTGTGTCAAAATATTCATGTTCTTTAATTCAATAATTATATGTACATCTAGGCTGGGCATGGTGGCTCACACCTGTAATCCTGGCACTTTGGGAGGCTGAGGCAGGTGGATCGTTTGAGGGCAGGAGTTCAAGACCAGCCAACATGGTGAACCCCAGTCTCTACTAACAATACAAAAATTAGCTGGGCATGGTAGCAGGCGTCTGTAATCCCAGCTACTTGGGAGGCTGAGGCAGGAGAATCACTTGAGCCTGGGAGGCAGAGGTTGCAGTGAGCTGAGATCACACCATTGCATTCCAGTCTGGGCAACAAAGTAAGACTCTGTTTCAAAAAGCAAAATAAAAAAACAGGTACATCTAGGAATTTAGTCTAACAAAATAATCATTGGCCGGGCGCGGTAGCTCAAGCCTGTAATCCCAGCACTTTGGGAGGCCGAGACGGGCAGATCACGAGGTCAGGAGATCGAGACCATCCTGGCTAACACGGTGAAACCCCATCTCTACTAAAAAATACAAAAAACTAGCCGGGCAAGGTGGCGGGCGCCTGTAGTCCCAGCTACTCGGGAGGCTGAGGCAGGAGAATGGCGTAAACCCGGGAGGCGGAGCTTGCAGTGAGCCGAGATTGCGCCACTGCACTCCAGCCTGGGTGACAGAGCCAGACTCCGTCTCAAAAAAAAAAAAAAAAAAAAAGAAAATAATCATTTATGTTCATAAATATACGTGTGTGTGTGTGTGTGTGTGTTCACGTTGGCATTGATTATAGTAGCAAAACTCTAAAAGCTTCCTAAAATGTCTATCAATTGAGGTGTATTATAATGGAATATTATGCAGAACCGTCAAAAATATTAAAAGAGGTTTACATATAATGAGAAGGAAATGTTCAGGTTATTCTGTTAAGTGTTAAGTGAAAGTTATATACACATAGAAAAATGTCTGAGAAAGGGTGCAGAGGGGAGAAAGGTGGACAGGGGGAAAAGGGGAGAAATATTCTTTGTTCTGGAGAATATTAAGGTGAGGCATACATGTATATAAAGATTTATTTTCTCTCAGAACACATTATAGAGCAAAAGCAATAAAGATATGTTACCTGGATTTTCAAAGAAAATTAAGATATTTACAGTAGATAAACTCTGTGGTTATAGTTGCTGGGGAAAAGGACGGATTGTAAATTTTTCTGACTTGAATGTTGAAAATTAAAAATTAAGAATGCCTTCTATATCTATAACTTTAAGTGATCATAATATCATATTTGAAACTCTGATGATGGCTTTGGACTTTTTAAAAAGAGGAAGAATTATCTGAGAGCAAGCACACCAAAACTTGCCAGCACACAGGAAGCACTTCAGATCTGCAGCGTGAAGAGACACAGGCCTCTTCTCTTGTCTCTATACTGTGTTTATTTATAAAGCAGGAAAGCCAAGTCAGAACAACAATCACGTTTCATTTCAAAACAATTTATCTCAGCATACTCTTTGTCTTTGAGTTTTGTGTGCACTACATATTTGTTTTCTCACTGCATACTTTTAGAATGTATTCATTTGAATTATTGGGTCCTTTGTTTTTTCAAGGAAAAGATTTAATCTTAACTACCTAGCTTTTTAGAAAGCAAAATCTCTTTTTTTTTTTTTTTTTGAGACAAGGTCTCACTCTGTCACTCAGGCTGGGCTGCAGTGGCATGACAACTGTTCACTACAGTCTTGAACTCCCAGGCTCAAGCAATCACGACCTCAGACTCTCAAGTAGGTGGGACTACAGGCATGTGCCAGTATGTCCAGCTAATTTTTAAAAAATTTTTGTAAAGAAGAGGGCAGTCTCACTATGGTGCCAGGACTGGTCTTGAACTCCTGGGCTCAAGTGATCCTCCCGCTTTGGCCTTCCAAAAAGCAAAATTTTTTACTAATTTAGGATTTAATATGAACCACTACAAAAAGGAGCTTTGAAAATAATCACATCTAGATTTGTTTTTTAACTTGTAAAGTAAAAAGATCAGTATTCTTTCTCACAGCGTCAGCTTCCTATTCAGTTGTTGTTATTTGCCAATGATCTTATTTCTAGTTTAGATAAGTTGACCGAATTTTCTAAGCTCAATATTCAACATTTGGCTACAATTTATTCCATTTTTAGCCATCTGAAGATCTATCTGGCTGAAGTAATTTTTAAATCCCTAAATTTGTTCCAGGGGTTTTTCTAATAGTAATTCATCCTTTATTTAAGGCATTTTGTTCTTTATAATTGGGAGTAAGTTGTAATCCTAAAAGGAAGGTGGTTAATGAGAGAATTTCAAGTTTATGAGTGTAGCATTACCTCATTGGCTTTTCTAGCTGCCTACTTCATGGACAAACATTAGATCCCTGTTTGTGGATAGGAAATAAAGGAGAAAAATAGGGAAGTTCAGGAGAGTCTCCAAGACTGAAGAAAGCCTTTAAGAATGAAGCCAGGCAGTCCTGAAATGGAGTTAGACATCAATTGTGGACTGAATTGTGCCCCCAAACCCAAATTCATTATGTTGAAGTCCTAATCCTCAATGTGACTATATTTGGAGAGAGGGTCTTTAATGAGGTAACAAGACTAAGCGAGGACATAAGGGTGTGGCCCTAGTCCAACTTGACTTGTGTTGTTAGAAGAAGAGGGAGAGACACTGAGGATGCACACACACAGAGAAAAGGCTGTGTGAGGACACAGAAAGCAAGCAGCCATCTGCAAGCCAAGGAGAGAGGCCTCAGGAGACAACCAACCTGCTGACACCTTGATCTTGAAGATATTTACAGATATTCAACCTCCAGAACTATGAGAAAATAAATTTCTGCTGTTAAGCTACCCAGTTTGTGGTATTTGGTTGTGGCAACCCTAGCAAGCCAATACAATGTCTGAAGCATTTAAATCACCAATATTTTAAAGCCATAGATAAATGCCTGCCAATGAGAATAGAAAGAAACACTTCCAGCTGGACACGGTGGCTCACACCTGTAATCCGAGCACTTTGGGAGGCTGAGAGGGGTGGATCACCTGAGGTCAGGAGTTTAAGAACAGCCGGGCCAATATGGCAAAACCCCATCTCTGCTAAAAATACAAAAATTATCCAGGCATGGTGGCACTTGCCTGTAGTCCTAGCTACTCAAGAGGCTGAGGTGGGAGGACTGCTTGAACCCAGGAGGTGGAGACTCCAGTGAGCTGAGATCATGCCACTGCATTCCAGTCTAGATGACAGAGTGAGACTCTGTCTCAAAAAAAAAAAAAAGAAAGGAAGGGAGGGAGGGAAGGGAAGAAGGGAGAGAGGAAGGGAGGAAGGAAAAGATGAAAGAAAGAGAGAGAGAGAGAGAGAAAGAAAGAAAGAAAGAAAGAAAGAAAGAAAGAAAGAAAGAAAGAAAGAGAAAGAACGAACGAACTTCTTACAAGTGCTACAATATAAAGTAACTAACTGAAGACTATAATAAACGGGTTTATACACAATAGAGAGTAGAATGACCATGGATCTGGATGCTTTAATGATGACACCATGATTGAGTTGACTGCTCCCGAACTGAGCCCTCTTCAGAGCTATCCTCCTAGTCACTATGGACTGGAACTGATCCAGAAAAGATACAAGGAAATTAGAAGAATTCTATTTCCTCTATGCACTGCTATTATATCTGATATTGGCCTGACTAGACTTTCTTCTTTGATGGAGACAGTCAGGAGTCTCTATTCTACATCTACTTGCTTTCTAAAACTACAGAACCGTCAGGTGTGGTGGCTCACACCTGTAATACCAGCACTTTGGGAGGCCAAGGCAGGAGGATTGCTTGTGCCCAGGAGTTCAAGACCAGCTTGGGCAACATAGCAAGACCTCATCTCTACTAAAAATAAAAAAAATTAGCTGGACATGATGGTGCACACCTGTAGTTGCAGCTTCTCAGGAGGCTGAGGTAGGAGAATCGCTTGAGCCTGAGCAGTCAAGGCTGCAGTTAGCTGTGATTGCATCACTGCACTCCAGCCTGGGTGACACAGCAAGACCCTGTCCAAAACAAAAAACAATGAAAAAAACAATGGGACATAAAAAATTGTTTATCGATATTTTCATAGTTGTAGTGAAAGTCGTTTATCTGAAGTTCTTGAATACAAAATCTGACAACTGCACATTCACTGCCTCAATTACATTCACTCTGTCTTTTGATCTTTTCATAATTAAAATTCATTTAGCATATTTGCTGATTTTTGTATAAAGTTATTGATGATATGTGCCAATTTCAACCACATTCATTTCCTAACCTATGACTTTTCTTCCATTGCTCTATGAATTTCAGAATAATTGAAATCCTCAAGGAATATATGTTAGGTATAATCCCCTCTTTTAAAAAAAGTTGTATCTTGCTTCAGTTTATCCCTGCCCATCTCAATTTCAGAAAGCTAAATGAAAACGCATTCTGGCTCTTTATTTTGGCTTTTAAAAATTACACACATCAGATATTTTCAATACACACACACACACACACACACACACACACTCCAGTAGGTCTCATTCTTTTCTATCTTCTCTTTCACATGCCCCTTTAGACCCTTCATTGAAGAACCTAAACCACATTGTAAGTCAAGCTCATTCTCCTCTACTTTCCCTACCCTTGTCTCACCTCAAGGGGTTCATCTCCATCCAGTCCTGCATTTGTCGATGCTGCAGCAGTCTGTGTTCACATAGCTCCTAACCACTTCTTTGCAATGGAGTTCAGCTTATTTCACTCCTGGGGTACCTTGTAAATTTTAGAATCACCACCTTCCCTCTCTGAATCATGTGGTTCCAGTTATATTGGTTTTGGGAGAGAGGTGAAGCAGGTCAGGTTGCTCTGCTGTTTACAGCCTGTCTCTTAATTATCTGTCCACTACACCCATAACAGGACTAACATGAGGCTGAAGAATGGCTAACAGTTTTCTGAAGAATTGGGAAAAAGCTAGAGTGAATTACAGTGTAAGAAAAGCATAGAACTAGGTATGGTGGCTTGTGCCTATAATTCCAGCTACTGGGGAGGCTGAGGCTGGAGGCCAAGGCTAAATTCCTGGCTTGAGCCCAGGAGTTCAAGAGTGGCCTAGGCAACATAGCAAGAGTCTGTCTTGGGGGGAAAAAAAAAAAGCACAACTGAGAAAAAAAAAATTAAAGAAAAGACAGAACTGGTGCTATGGGTCCAAAGGAAATTAGCCTTTCATATGAGTCTCCTAGGGTGAGCACCACAGTTTCTAGACTTGCTCCCACGTTGTTTCATTGTTTCAAAGTTCACTCTGCACAGAGAGCTTCTTCTTTACCCTTCTCAGTGAGATTCTACACTTTGCCACTTTAGGACTATCCTATTCCCAACACAGGAGTGATGTACTTGTCCTAGACTCTGTGCCTTGTGCCCTACCACACCCTAGGGCAATTCATCTGAAGCTAAACATTTCCCTAAATTTTCATTGTGTTTAGAAAGATAGTACACAGAAGCTTCAGCAGAATTGTTTGATTTTGGGAGACTCAAAGTATGCACACTTTCATAAAATATTTGTTAGAGTGAAGCTATGCCTCCTTACTCCTGTGTAAATTTGGTGGAAAACACACGTGCATGCATGCACATGCATCACACATGCACACATAGCACACGTATTCACACATTCAGATCTACCCATATATGTGTGCATATACACAGCACACATATGTGAATGTATACATACATACATGCCTGTGTGTGCAAGTATGCACAGCACCATACCTTTCAAAAATCAGAACTAATCAATCTCTCATCAATATCCTTAGCTGCAGAACCTATAGAAGATTATAAAGTTAGTTTTTCTTTACCTTTGGTCACATTAACTTTTTGTTGTTGTTGTTTATTTTTGAGACCTAGTCTCGCTCTATCCCCAGGCTGGAGTGCAGAGGCATGATTTCGGCTCACTGCAACCTCTGTCTCCCAGGTTCAAGCCATTCTCCCACCTCAGCCTCCCAAATAGCTGGGACTACAGGTGTGTGCCACCACTCCCAGGTAATTTTTGTATTTTTAGTAGAGACGGGTTTCTCCATGTTGGCCAGGCTGGTCTTGAACTCCTGACCTCAGTAATCCACCTGCCTCAGCCTCCTGAAGTGCTGGGATTACAGGCGTGAGCCACTGCCCCCAGCCTCCACATCAAATTATTATGCTGGTTTTCACCCTAATTAAACTGTGAAAGAGGGGGAAGAAATCTTTTCCTTTTTAATATCTCAATACAGGTCAATCTTGAGGCCAGGGATAGAATTTATGCTTTCATTTATACCATCAATAGATAAAAATAAAAAGTCCCATTTTTCTAACAAGAACATCTATATAATTATGTGAATATAGGCACACATAAACATTTAATGTACATACATTAAAGCAAACAAATCATAGGTGTATAGTGCAATAAATGTTTATATATATAAACTACCCTGTGGTCACTACCCAGGTCATAATATAGAATATTATGATCACCTAGAAGGTTCCTTTGCACCTTTCCCAGTTAATACCACCAATTTCTCCACTCCCCAAAGCTTTTACTTCTAACACTATGAATTAATTTTGCATATTTTTGAACTTTACATGAAGTTAATCATACAGAATGTGCATTTTTTACTCAGTGTAATGATTTAGAGAGTAATTCATGTTGTGGTGTGTATCAGTAGTTCATTCTTTTTCATTGCTATGTAGTATTCCATTATGTAAACATACCATAATTTGCTCATCCATTCTCATATTTGTAGACATTTAGGTGGTTTTCAATTTGGGCCTATTACAACTAAATCTATTACAAACATTCTTATACCTATTTTATCAGACATATGCACTAATTTCTATTGCATGTATAACTACGAGTAGAACTGCTCCTAGAATAGGTATATAGAAACTACCCAGCAGGTTTCCAACTTGGTTTAATCAACTCACACTCCACCAGCAATATATGAAAGTCCCAGATGCTCTATATCCTTGCTAACACTCAATATTATCAGCCTTCTAATCATTAGTACTTTCTAGCGGGACATACATTTCCTTGATAGTGATATTTAGGATCTTTTCATAGGTGTGGAGGCCATTTAGATGTCCTCTTCTGTGAAGGGCCTGTGCCTATTTTTTCTCTGCCCGTCTCCCACTGAGCCTATTTTTAATTAGGTTGTTGTTCACCCATATTATTAAAATTGTACTTATTTGTGACACATTTTAAGAAACTAAAGACAGTCATCCCTGGGTTTACAGGGTATTGGTTCCAGGTCTCCCATGTATACCAAAATCTGCACATGCTCAAACCCCACTATAGGCCCTGTGCATATTTGAAGTCAGTCCTCCATATAAGTGCATTTTGAGTCCCTCCAACACTGTACTTTTTATCTGTGTTATATTGAAAAGGAAATCTGCACATAAGTGAATCAATACAGTTCAAACCTGTGTTGTTCAAGGATCAACTGTATTGTGATTTTTTTAAAAGCAATTTTTATGAATTGCTATTCATAGCAATTACCATTAATTTTAAACAGTCAAAACAATAATCCCTAATGTCTTTCACTATGACATATTCTGAGGATTCACTCAAGAAAGTATATAGTTTTCCCTTAGCTAGGCTTAGAAAAAATTATACTGAGTCACAAAGGTTGAGGTAGATCAGAGTTTATCAGCATTAACTGGTCATCAGTATTGGCCAAAAAGAAAATTCAGCCTAAGCCAGCAATTGTGTGAAACATACAACAATAATCTGTGGTAGACTGAGGGATTGAAAGATTATGAAAAATAGAGGACAAGATGTTACCAAAGCTATAAAAGGTTATCAGTGGGCAACCTATGAATCTATTATAATTAGGGTTAGGAAGAGATGGTGTTTTAGATTAATTATAAAGATGACCAGGACGGGCACAGTGGCTCACACCTGTAATCCCAGCACTTTGGGAGGCCAAGGCGGGCAGATCACGAGGTCAGGAGATTGAGACCATCCTGGCTAACACGGTGAAACCTCATCTCTACTAAAAATACAAAAAATTAGACAGGCGTGGTGGCGGGCACCTGTCTGTAGTCCCAGCTACTCGGGAGGCTGAGGCAGGAGATTGGCGTGAACCCGGGAGGCGGAGCTTGCAGTGAACCAAGATGGCGCCACTGAACCCCAACCTGGGCGAGAGAGCAAGACACTATCTCAGAAAAAAGAAAAAAAAAAAAAAGAAATGCAAAATTAGCCAAGTGTGGTGGCGCAGGCCTGTAATACCAGCTACTCAGGAGGCTGAGGCAGGAGAATCACTTGAACCCGGGAGGAGGAGGCTGCAGTGAGCTGAGATCATGCCATTATACTCCAGCCTAGACGACAGAGCAAGACTGTCTCAAAAAATAAATAAATACATAAGGTGACCGTAATTATTCCCCTCCCAATATACACACTCCTTTGCATTGAGACTTTGCAGCGCCTCCTATCAAGAGGAAGAATCAATTTTCCCTCTCCTTGAATCTAGGCTGGCCTTGTAACTTGGTTTAGCCAATAAAATCTGTTGAGGTGATCCTGTGCCAATTCCAGCCTTGGACCTCAAGAGGCCTTGTAGGCTTCCACTGGCTCTCTTAGAACCTTATCCAGTCACTGTGTGAATAAGTCTAGGCTAGACCCACATGGTGCACTGACAGATTATCTCAGGTGAGAAATACTCTGCCAGAAGATCCTGAGATGTGCATGGAGACAAGTTTGACGGGTTATAAATTGTATTGCAATTTATAAAGGAAAGCATTTAAGGATGGGTTTGGTGGCTCACACATGTAATCCCAGCACTTTGGGAGGCCGAGGCAGGTGAATCACTTGAGGTCAGGAGTTTGAGACCAGCCTGGCCAACACGGAGAAACCCTGTCTCTACTAAAAATACAAAAATTACCTGGAAGCAGTGGCACACACCTGTAGTCCCAGCTACTTGGGATGCTGAGGCAGGAGAATCGCTTGAACCTGGGAGGCAGAGGTTGCAGTGAGGCAAGACTGTGCCACTGCACTCCAGCAGCCTAGGTGAAATAGCAAGACTCCATCTCAAAAAAAAACAAAAACAAAAAAACTTGAGGTCAGGAGTTTGAGAAAGCATTTGAGTATCAACAAGAGCAAGGAAAATTCTGCCCACCTTTTTATGAATGCATTTTTGTCGAAGCCCTGAAATCCTTGCCTGCCTGACAGTTTAGCTTTATTAATATCATCATTTTATTGTATTATGATGGGATTTGTTTGGATAATTACTTAGATAATTTGTTGCATTTTGTGTATATTATCTTATACCACTTAGTAGAAAACAGAAAAAGTGAAAGTACTGCTTAAAATGACAGTGCAATTGGGAGCAAGATGGACTCATTAAGTTTGCCAAAAGCAATAGTCAGCTGGGCACAGTGGCTCATGCTTGTAATCCCAACACTTTGGGAGACTGAGGCAGAAGGACTGCTTGAGCTCAGGAAATGGAGACCAGCCTGGGCAACATGGTGAGAACTCATCTCTAATAAAAATTTTAAAAATTAGCTGGGTGTGATGTGTGCACTTGTAGTCTCAGTTAATTGGGAGGCTGAGGCAGGAGGATCACCAGGGCCACATAGCGAAATCATATCTCAAACTAAACAAAACAACCAACCAAACAAAACCAAAAAGCAACAGTCATTAGTTTCAACCTAATGTTTATTGGACTAAAGATGATCTACTGTGTATTCAAGAATTAAGGAGGCGGAGGTTGCATTGAGCTGAGATCACGCCATGCACTCCAGCCAGCCAGTCAGAGTGAGACCCTGTCTCAAAACAGACGAACAACAACAAAAACAAAAACAAAAACAAAACAAAACAAAAGAAATGACACTATGTGACTTTCAAAGCTAAGCCATACACAAAGTCATACAACTTGCACTTTGCTCACTGGAATTCTCCCCCTTCTTTGACGTCTTCAACCACCATGTAAGCAGTCTGACTGCCCCTGAGGTGGCAATTCTGTGAGACTGTCCAAACTAGCCCACAGAGAGAGATCACATGGAGAGATCCTGAGACTTCTTAAAGAAAGGGAGAGAGAGAGGAGAGAGGACAGAGAAGAGACAGAGAAAGATGGGGCGGGGGGTAGGAGGGACAAAGAGAGAGAGAGAGACCTAGCTAATTCCTAACTATCCTGTCCTTGTTCTTCCAGTTCTGCCCCCATCTGATGGTACTGGCATGAGAGACCTTAAGCCAGATTCAGGCTTTTAAACTGAGCCATTTCTGAATTCCCGCAACAAAGAAACTGTGAGAGATAGTAAAGTACTTTTATTATAAATCTCTACAATTTTTTTGCAAAGTAAGTTGCATGTGATAGCCTACCCAGAAGTTGAACCTTAAGTTAACCCTATGATTAGGATGTTGAACCCTAACTGATGTCAAAACACAAAATTACAACAAATTTAAAGATCTAATTGTCTTTCTTTTGTGATTCTGGAATTGAGTAACATCTCATTCTGTAAAATAGAATGGGTGTTCCGCCAAGCTGAGCAGAGGGGGTTGGCTTTATAGGCAAAGGGCTGAAGAAAGCAGAAAGCAGATTGACCATTTCAAAGTTCCTTTCCTCATAGGGTTAAAACGGAGTGAATTTTTATTTATTTATTTATTTATTTTGAGACAGAGTCTGACTCTGTTGCCCAGGCTAGAGTGCAGTGGCACGAGTTCGGCTAGCTGCAACCTCTAGCTCCCGGGTTCAAGCAATTCTCTTGCCTCCCAAGTAGCTGGGACAACAGGCGTGTGCCACCACATCCAGCTAATTTTTCTATTTTTAGTGGAGACAGGGTTTCACCATGTTGGCCAGGCTGCTCTTGAACTCCTGGCCTCAGGTGATCCACTTGCCTTGGCCTCCCAAAGTGCTGAGATTACAGACGTGAGCCACCATACGTGGTCTAGAGTGAACTTTCTTATCATGCAGGCTCAGGTAAACTGGGGCCCCTCTGGTGGCTGTGTTGCTATGAATTTCCTGGTTTATTTATTTATTTATTTGAAAACTAGCCCCTTTCAAAGTTCAGTTTTATTACGTAGCAGTTAGCACAGGTGACTCCATGCTGGTTTGGTCTGGTCTGCTGGAGGTTAGTACAGGATCAGTCTAATAATTTTTTGTTTGTTTGTTTGTTTGTTTGAGACAGTCTTGCTCTGTTGCTCAGGCTGCAGTGCAGTGGCACGATCTCAGGTCACTGCAATCTCTGCTTCCTGGGTTCAAGTGATTGACCTGCCTCAGCTGGGATTACAGGCACAAGTAGCTGGGATTACAGGCATGCACCACCACGCCTGGCTAATTTTTGTATTTTTAGTGGAGATGGGAATTCACCATGTTAGCCAGGCTGGTCTTAAACTCCTGACCTTAAGTGGTCCTCCCACCTTGGTCTCCCAAAGTGCTGGGATTACAGGTGTAAGCCACTGGTGCCCAGCCCTCATAAATTTTGTTAAACACTGTCGTCGGTGTAAGAAATGAGCTAATTGATTCAAAGACGCTCAGAAACGTTCGGCAATAGGAAGGACAAATTGCAGAAGGCAGAGGAAGGCATAAGATTGAAAATGGGGATACACTGCAAGTCTTTAGTGAGAATCCCAGGTCCCCACTCCTACCTGAGCTATCAGATTGTCCAAAGAACCAGGGTCACTCACTGCAGAAAATAAGTTTATTCTTTGGACAAAGTTCAAAGTTCTTTGGACAAAGTTCAAGGGGAAGCCTCCAGAGAAACAAGAGGGTCAACTAAAAGCTAAAGAACACTGGCCAGCGAGGAAGGAGACTAGGGGTTTAAACAATAACACTCTTTCATTGGTTACATGTCCTCGTGCAAATCATTTCACCATTTCTTAAAGAGAAGTTTAGACCAGAATGAGGTCTAAAGTAGATTTTCATAGTAAAAATACATGATTGTATTAAAAAGAAAGAGCACACCTTTTAAAATATGACTAATTTAAGTAATGAGCAACCATATGAAGTGCTTTTTAGCCAATGGAAATTCTAGTGCATTTCTTGTAACATGTAGTCCTTTCTAAAATAGCATTAGAGATTATAATCAAAATCCTCCAGTTAAGAGAATTTAATGGTTTCCCCGCCCCAATGGGACCAATGATAAGAGTATGGAACAAGATATAGGGAATGGAAAGAATATGCATGCATCTAGGACTAGTGACTGCAAATATGTTACAACCCCTAAACCCAAAGCAACAGGGGAGGGAAAGACAGGTTACCAGAACATGGAAGAGTGAGTCATTTGGAGCAGGTCACCTGAAGAGGACAAGTGACATCATGTAAGGGTAAGAGACAGTCTGACTTGGTCTTTCAGGGAGAGAGTCACGGGAATATCCTGATATCATTCTCTTCGCATCCTGCAGGTTTTGTCTGTGCTCCCTCCCCATTGGTCAACCTCAGTTGGAAGCTTGAGGTACTGCCTCTATATTCTTCCTGCTCTTGGACTCTAGGACTGCAAACAGGTAGATAGTGGCCCTGGAGGAGAAAAAGGAAGACATCTAACATAAAAGGGCAGATGAAAAGGTATTAATCATAGCTTCAGAGGATAGGTTGTAATTCACTTTTAAAAAATTAGTTACTGGCTTTGAGTCAGTAGTTAAAAAACAAGACATTCTGAAGTATAAGATTCTGGAATTTGTTCTACAATCAACCTTTTTCTGTTTCGCCTCTTGACTTGAACAAATATTGGATCATGAGTGATGGTACAAACTTTAGTATTTGCTTTTCATCCATGTAAATAATTTCTGTTTATTTTTCCCTGTTCATATCCAAATGGTTTCAGCTACACACTTGGTAGTAAGGCATGATATGCCAAAACTGTCTTGGCTGAGCACAGTGGCTCATTCCTGTAATCCCAACACTCTGGGAGGCTGAGCCAAGTGGATCCTTGGAGGCCAGGAGTTCGAAACCAGCCTGGCCAACATGTTGCAACCCCATCTCTACTAAAAATACAAAAATTTGCCGGGCGTGATGGTGTGTTCTTCCAATCCAGCTAATTGGAATGCTGAGTCACAAGAATCGCTTGAACCTGGGAGGCGTAGGTTGCAGTGAGCCAAGGTTGCACCACTGCACTCCAGCCTGGGCAACAGAGTGAGAATCCATCTCAAAAACAAACAAACAAACAAACAATCAAAAAACCAACTGTCTAATATTGTGGTTTTTGTCAGAGAACTATTTTGTCTTTACAACTGAGCAGATGCCTAAGAACACAACAACAGTATTGTAGGCAAAGAGAGAAAACAGTACATAGTACTACGTGGAGAAACACAGGAAGGGTGTATTTTGTTATATATAGAATCATTACTTGCAATTATTTGTGTATACCCTAAGTTGCCTACTGCATATGTAAATTTATGTTTCCAGATGTAATTCATTTGGTGCGCAGGACACATATATCATTTTTGAGTCTTACATCTCTAAACTCTGTCCTAAACAACATAGATCGTTTGGGATCTATACACAAATCCTATACAGTCTCAGTAGATGCCTAATTTTGAGACAGTAGTCTTATCCACACCCCGCCCCAGTTCTCCATTAAAGCCCCATCACATTAAGATAGATAAATCTCATAAGAGTGTGTACAGGAGGTCTTAAAAAGTTCCTCTTTAAGAACTTTTCTCTCTCTCTTTAATACTTGAAACTTCTGTTTCCAGTGGTCAGTTAGACATCTCCAGCTAGACAGATGCTATATTTCGGGTGCATTTCAAACGCAACACAGCCCATTTGGAACTCATTGTATTTTCCCAACTTGCCTCCTCTTCAAGTTCAGAGCATCACCATCTGACCAAGCCATCAATTTAAATCTCCTAAGCTAGAAACTTGGGAACTGTTCTCAACATTCCATTTTCCTCATCTTTTATATCCACAATCCCACAAGTTTTATATGCTCAATTTTCTAGAATACTCTAGAATACATCCTCTCCTCTCCTACTTACCGCCACTAATTTCACCAAAACTGACACAATTGCCTCCTCCCTAAACTTTCTGACAGTAAATTCTCCCCCTCATCTCCCTCTTCCTTACTTTTTTCCTAAGGCATCTGTCCAGATTCCTTTTGCTATTATTTCAAATGCATATTTAATTACATCCATCTACTCCTTAAAAATCTTAATTTTTCCCTGGGGCCCACAAAAATCTTCTGCTTTGAATGCTAATTTTCACACGCTGCCCTTCTCTATTTAGTCAACCATTCTCTGATTTGCAGTCTTTTCAGACCTGTGAAAATGCATACTTTTTGTCTTTGTTTAAGCACTCTTTCCTCTTTGGGTATACTCTGTTTATCTAAATCTTTTCTATAACAACAGCACTAAAATAATTTATTGTGTACTACTAAGGGATAGTATGCAAACCACTTTACATTCATGAGGTTATTTCAAGCACCATTTTACATTGAGGAAACTGAGGATGTAATTTGTACAAGATCACATTTTAAGCAAGCCGTAAAACTGGGATTACAATTCCGGTCTATCTCAATCCATGAACTGAACATTTAAATGCTGCCTCCTACTACTATGTATCACATAACTCATGTCAAGTTGTACAGTTATCTTTAAGCTTCCAGATCATTCTACTTCCCCTTTTCTTAATCATTCTAGTTCCCCTTCTCTCATCTCTAATCATAGTTTGTGCCAACATCAGTATTTGGTACTAAACTATTCTTTAATATTTTATTTTTGTTAAATCTTATCTCAACTAGATTGTAATTTGTTTTGTGAGAGGTAACTAAAAAAAAAAAAAAAAAACAACGTTACTCCACGAGGCCACAGAATAACCTTATAATAGTAAATGGTTTTGCCTTACTGGGATAGGTAGTAAGTGTGCTTTAGGTAGATTTGGTTTGTGCAAATGTAATCGCGGTTTTTGCCATCGAAAGTAATGGCAAAACCGGAATTACTTTTGCACCAACCTAAATCTCTCATTTACATATGTAATAAATACTCGATATTTGTTTTAATTAAAATAGGGCCAGACATGTGAATTATATTTAGAGGTTCTAGTAACTGAAATTTTCACAGGGGCAGAAACCCAAAATATGTATGTGCAGTTAATTTTTCTCTCTCTCCTGTGTTGGGCCATCTTTTTTTTTTTTTTTTTTCTCTCTCTCTTCTTGAGATGGAGGCTCACTCTATCGCCCAGGCTGGAGTGCAGTGGCGTGATCTTGGCTCACTGCAGCCTCCGCCTCCCAGGTTCAAGCAATTCTCCTGCCTCACCCTCACGAGTAGCTGAGACTACAGGCACCTGCCACCATGCCCAGCTAGTTTTCAAATTTTTTTAGTAGAGATGGGGTTTCCCCATGTTGGCCAGGCTGATCTGGAACTCCTGACCTCAGGTGATCCGCCCACCTCGGCCTCCCAAAATGCTGAGATTACAGGCCTGAGTCACTGCGCCCGGCCTTTCTCTTCTTTTTCATGATATACTACTGGTCTTGTCTGTGCTTGTAATTATTTTAGCTGTTTATTAGTTTATTACCCAAAAAAAAGATACTCTTATCTTTACAGGAATAATTAGCACCGATAGGAATATTCAAGTTACCAATTTTGGAAAACATGAAGTCCAAGTTGTCTTGTTTTGTTTTCTTTTATATCCTGTCTCCCTTCTTGCGAAGACGTATTTTCATTTAAAATAAACCCACTCACCCCTACCCCAACTCCCCAGCTGTAGCAGGGAAGGATTAAGAAGGGGGCGGGGGAAAGCCCTGTTAGGTAGCGCGGCGTTGGGCCTACTTCTGAGAGTTTAATCCTAGTAGGGTCTTTGGAGTTCTTTCTTCGGAGGCGCGTAGCTCTGCATTATTTAAAACTGTTTTCCGCAAACCCGCAATCCCTTAGGCCAAAGGCACCCCTAACGCGGAAGGTCTACGAACGGAAATATCCCGAGCTAGAGAGCGGCCTTTCTGGCAGCAGCCCCGGCTCCTCCAAGGCCGGAGGGTCGGCTGGGAGCGCTGCAGGTCAGAGAGGGCGATCCCAGCGGGACCCGCGGCCTGAGGATGGGCCTGAGGCTGCCGCCTCCGCCAGGCGACGGGAAACCCTCGGACGTGGGTTTCCGCGCGAAAGCAGCATTGCGGCCAGGCAGGAAACGTGTTCGCGAAGCAGGAGGGCCCCTGGGGCCTTTCCCGGGCGACCCGACCTGCATGGCCGCGTGGCGGGAGCTTTCCTGTTGAGCGCGGTGGAGCGCGCACGTTTCCTTCAGTTCTTTCTCAGAAGTTTAGGCCGCACCCGCCCGCGCCCCCTTTCCACGATTATACAAGAGCACGCCAGGGTTTCTTATTTTTGGTGTGTTTTTGAGACCAAAGACCCCTATTCGCTAAGCCTGAGGAGGCTCCCGTCCCCTCAGCCCTGAAACGAGTCCTCAAAACGGCAACCGATGTGGGTAGCCGCGCAACCGCCCGAAACCCAAAGGCCAGAGGGCGTGCCCAGAGGCCAGGTGCAAGCGGTGGGGGGAAGTAACGGCTTTTGGTAGCCCCGCCCCTCCGTCCCGCCCTCTCCGCGCCTGCCCATTTTCGTTCCCTCGGGTCTGTAACCGTCTCTCGGGCCGCTTCCTCTTTAAGGCGGAGCCCGGCGTGGATATCGCGAGATCCGGCTTGGCGCCGTGACCTCCATGTGGGAGCTCCAGCTCTATAAGTAAACACTCTGCGCGGCGCAGACATGGCCTCTTCCTCTTTTTGAGGCGGTGTCTGCGGCAGCGCCTCAGAGTGGTTCCGGTCGTCTCTTCTCAAGTCGGTTGGTCGGTCGCGCGGGCTGAGAGTCGCCGCCGCCTGTCGGGCCCGGCGTCCGGTAGGTCCAGTGCGCGCGCTCGCCCGCTTGCCGCGGAGGGCCCGAGCCGCAGGGGAAGCGGCGCGGGCCGGGCGGGGCGCGGCGCCCCGAGCGCAGGGGGAGACAAAGGGGACCGGCTCCTCTCTAGGCGCCAAGATGTGGATCCAGGTTCGCACCATTGATGGCTCCAAAACGTGCACCATTGAGGACGTGTCTCGCAAAGCCACGATTGAGGAGCTGCGCGAGCGGGTGTGGGCGCTGTTCGACGTGCGGCCAGAATGCCAGCGCCTCTTTTACCGGGGCAAGCAGGTGAGGCGCGCCCGCCGCGCCCCTCGCGAAGCCGGGGGCCGGAACAGCTGGGCTCCTCTGGACGCACAGGTCCCAGGGCTCGGTGCGCCGCGCTCTGTTGTTGCCTGGCTCCGCTGCGGGTGGGCAGCCCCCGCGAGGCGCAGCATGCGGGGCCCCGTCCCGCCGGATGGGAGGGAGTGGGTCCCTGCCAGCCCGAACTGGAGGTGCGCCGAGCGGGGTCAGAGGTGAGGGTCTCCGGGGCGCAAATACCTCGCCGTTTGTTTTTGGCAGGACAGCGGCCGTAGGCACTGGACGCCGAGGTCCCTCGCTTCCCGCGCTCGGCGGGGCCTGGGGCCCCCAGAGGGCGGGGAGGGCAGAGGGCTCTGGCGGCCATGCCTCCGCGCGGGAGACCCGGAGAGCTGGCTGACCCGGCTGAGCGTTCGCCTCGCTTCTGTGGCTTTTCCGCGTCTTCGGCTTCTAAAAGGGGGAAAAGTCGGGCATTGAGCTTTCAAGAACCATACCTCTGCTTCCTGACTGGTAGGATTCGCGCAAACTGAAGATTCCAAGGGTTTCCAGAACTTCTGGTCCCTCTTCCTCGCCGCCTCTCCTAGGTTTGGAATGTCTCGAGGGAGGTTAGAGACCTGGGCATGAAGCAGCTGTCGGTTTAACCGGGTGCCGAGTTTACGACTGCCCAATATAGGCCAGAGTGAAAAGGAGTGTAAGACTCTTCTGCTCTTCTTCTCGCCTTCTAATACTCATCTCGTTCACGCTTTTAGCACGGCACTGAAGCATAGCCAGCGGTGCATACTTGAAGGCTGACTGTGGGCACCTCTGGTATTTTTATGGTCTGGCCAGTCTAAGATTTTTTTTTTCCTATTCCATAAGTCTTTTACAGTCTATACCCCTAGCCACTCAGACCCATCATATTTTTCTTTGTCTTCATGTTGTTGTTAATACACTAAAAAGTTGGCATCCTGAATTGATAGACCACAGTTTGGCTCCAATCCTGTGATTTGAAATAAGTGTAGCTCTTTGATTCGGTAGAAGTAGCCTACAGTCGCAAACTACTTAAAAGGAATATTTTCCTCCGCTTCACAGGCTTAGTCTTCGAAGACTGTCCAGAAATTTCATAGTACAAATTACACTTTGGTAAGGAGAGAGCTGCTTTTTTCCCCCCGTTTCTTTCTCTCTTTAAAATAATGTTATAGCACCTTTGATTTGTGTTTGCAGCCAGTTTTGTACTGACTCCTTAGTGTTTGACTTGTAAAAACAGGTATTTAGTTGTAAGCTTTGCTTTTGAATAATTGTACACTTGTTAAATACTACCTAGATTTGTTTTGCTGTGCCTCAGGTGGCTGATAGTGTTTCCTTTTGATCATAAGTGAAAAAGCATGTAATCGTCTGATGCATTTTATTTTCTAGCTAGGGACAAATAGTACATGAATTCCTAGGACACTGGTGATTTCAGCACCAGAAATAGAAATGAAGGATGTTCCTGGGCGACACCCCTAAAATCTTTATTATCAAATATGCTAAAATAATTATCACATATGGGATTGGGTTAAATTCAAGGCAACAAAGTAGACTTTCAGTAAACCTGGAAGCTCATTCCAGATTCCAGGGAAAACTGAAGATAACCGTTGAACTTCTCTTCCAGGATCCTAGTGGGTAATGCAGTGCTCTGGTTTCTTCAGCCCAGTAGGGAAGAGGAATAGACCTTTGGTGCCAGCCATTAACTTGGAGACAGAAAAGGAAGGTCATTCCTACCAGCTGTGTGTTCGCTTCCTTATGAGCTGACAGGTAGCTATGTCAAGAGTGTTATCTTATCTTGGTCTTTGGAGCTCCACAGATGAGTTAGCTTACCTGTAGCAGGTAGCTACTGGATTGGCATAACAGAAAGTCCCCATCCTGTAAAATACCATGTCCTCATTGGGAAAAGGTACCCATTCTTCAAAATGCTTTACTGCCACGTAGTGAAAAACGTCATAAATGGCAGACAGTACATTTATTTTTGTTTAAGTGGACCCCCCCCCCCATACTCCATTCGTGTGTTAGGTTGCAGCTTTTAATCTTTGGTATGTATCAGAATCGCTTGTGGATATTTATTATAGATGTTCAGCTCACCCCAGAACTACAAGTAGTTAAATTTAACAAGACCCCACGGGAGATTCTGATAACACCAGAGTTTAGAAAATGAATGTTGAGAGAGAGTCTCCTAGTAGTCTCTTACTATTCAAAGTATGGTCCCTGGATTCTCAGGACCAGCAGCATTGGCTTTACCTGGAAACCTCACGCCAGACCTACTGAAGCAGAATCTGTATTTTAACAAGATCTCCAGGTGATCTGTATGTAAATGAAGTTGGAGAAGCAGTGTTAATTGACTCCACTTTTTTTTTTTTTTTTGAGCCGGAGTCTTGCCCTGTCGCCAGGCTGGAGTGCAGTGGCGCGATCTCGGCTCACTGCAACCTCCGCCTCCCGGGTTCAAGCGATTCCTTTGCCGCAGCCTCCCAAGTAGCTGGGACTACAGGCGCTCCACCACTCCCGGCTAATTTTTTGTATTTATTTTAGTAGAGATGGGGTTTCACCATTTTGGACAGGATGATCTCTATCTGGGACCTCAGGTGATCTGCCCACCTCGGCTTCCCAAAGTGCTGGGATTACAGGCGTGAGCTACCGTGCCCGGCCTTGACTCCACTTTTGAGTGTCAAAGTGGAAACCTGCAATACAAAGCTATAAGTTCTGGTTAGAGTGGGATAACATGCTGTGAACATTCTTACCTGGGAAGTTGAGTTTGAGGAACGCGGGGATTGGGTCTTTTTAAGGAAGAGTTATGTTGGTGAATCTTTAAATCTTTTGAGAATCCAGAGCTTTCCCTATTTTAAAGGATTCCCTCTCCTGTCATTCTTTCACTCCTTACCACTGTAGAGATGGCCTTAAAATAGATAATAATGTGGGGCATGAACCATAGTTGAAGAAAAAAGTTGCCCCTCCCCCTTGGCTTTCACACAGAATATAAAAGTACTTGCTTGTTTAAAGAAGTATCGATGTATATATTATATATGATGTATATAATATATATAATATGTGATGGATACATGAAAGTTATTAACTTATGCCCTTCACTGGCAGCGCTCATCAGTAGTTGCTTGGGAATGACTTCCCACTGCCCTCTCAGCCACTTCCACTTGGCATTTGCTTTCTAGTATTCCCTTGCATTATTGTTGTAGTTCCTCTTGTTACTTGGAATTTCTTCTTTCAACTCAGTAAAATTTAGAGAGTGGTCTGACAAAAAATCCTAACAATTTTTGCTGCTTAAGTATTTTAAATCCTGCATCCCCATCTTCAAGTATGGCAGTTCTCAAACATTTACTTTTGAGACATTGGTGGACCTAAGTTACATCCTTCTGACTCATATGTTTGTAATTTCTAAATGACCGCTTCCTTTTTTCCCTACTTAGAGCATAATTTGAGTGTCAGAGATAACTTTCAGTCTTCTTTCATTAAATATGGAAGAACTTCAGTACTTTTCAAGTAAATCATCTCAACACTTCACAGCTCTTCATAGTATGTGAAGCTTTGTGGAATAAAGTTGTGTGAAACTTGTTATTGCAGTAGATAAATGGTCACTATTGTAGGAAGACTGAAGGAGTACCTATGAATTAGGGAAGGAGTTGATAATCTGGGTTTAAAAAGCCTGTCATAGCAAGCATGAGGAAAGGTGGTTATATGTCACTGTGGATATAACTTATTATAGGGCCTCATGCCTTGATGTGCTTAGACATTTGCTTAGAGACATATGCTCTTATGACATTTTTTCCTGTCAACTCAAATTTTAAAAAGTACCACTTGAAACAGCTTGTATTTACTCATGACAGTCATTGAGTAGAAACTAACCAGGAGTTGAATGTAGAAATACCCTCAACGTCCCTCTGACTCTGGTTCCCCAAACCTAAGTGGAAAAATGTTCTTTCAGTTTCCAGCAGTTGTTTTTTTTTTTTTTTTTTTTTTTTTGAGACGGAGTCTCGCTCTGTCGCCCAGGCTGGAGTGCAGTGGCCGGATCTCAGCTCACTGCAAGCTCCGCCTCCCGGGTTTATGCCATTCTCCTGCCTCAGCCTCCCGAGTAGCTGGGACTACAGGCGCCCGCCACCTCGCCCGGCTAGTTTTTTGTATATTTTTAGTAGAGACGGGGTTTCACCGGGTTAGCCAGGATGGTCTCGATCTCCTGACTTCGTGATCCGCCCATCTCGGCCTCCCAAAGTGCTGGGATTACAGGCTTGAGCCACCGCGCCCAGCCAGTTTCCAGCAGTTTTATCACTTTAACTGCTATCTTCATTTTTGGAAATATCCTGCTAGTTAATTTGCATGTTTTATACTGTTAGAGTTTTTATTATCTTTAAACACTTCCATTTAAAAATAGTCATAATGTTTATCAGTTCTATGTTACGCTTTTTCAGCTCCTTCAGAATTAGTGAGGTATTTTGTTTGAGTTTTTTTGTGGGGGCTGTTGGAGAGTGTCAAAATGATGGTGTGAATGCAGTGTTTGCTCCTTGAGTTTTTTGGGGTTTTTTTTCTCGTCTATGGGAGTTCAAGACTAGAGGGTGTTCCTTTTTTTTGTTTTTTGTTGTTGTTGTTGTTTAGGGGGTGTTCTGTTTTGTTTTGTTTTTAACCAAGGAAGCAATATTCACATGCCTATCCTTATTAAGGCTTATTTGCTTACTGACTTGGGATACTGCTTAGGCTTGTTTAGAGTGAGCATGCTAACTTGTGAGGTAGTACATAATTTAATTCCCTGACTGGGAAACTTGTGAAATTCTTGATCCCTTGTTCTGCTTGACAAATACGAATACCTATAGTGTTTGAGATTGTGCTTGTTGGGTTCTTGGACCACCAGATTTCAAATTACTGATCTAGTAGATTAAAAGTTTTAAATTCCGGACTTAACTTTTATTTCCTTTTGGTTGACTTCTCAAATACGGTGTTACTTTGTTAGAGTTGTGAATGTTGAAAAGTAATACATATGAAGAGTAGAAAATGAGCAATTTAAAAATCGGTTATGTTTCTGGGAAAGTGATAGTTCTGGCCTGAAAGGAGTTTAGTTTTCTTGTTTCATTGTATCATAGTGAAATTGCCAACTGAACTTTATAAAGAAACAAAATGGAGACTTAATTTTCTAGGGCTGTTGTATTAATGTAGCAAAACCTGGGTGGCTTAAAACAATAGAAATTTACCCTCTCACAGTTCTAGAGGTCTACCAAGTTGTCAGCAGGACCATCCTCTGATAGCTCTAGCGGGGAATACCCTTTACACTTTGCTGGAAATTTTCTTTCTTGGTTTGTATTAAGTACATCACTCCATTCACAGGGCTGCCTTTTTCCTGTGTCTTCACATTGTCTTCCTGCTGCATCTTTCCGAATGTCCCCTTATTATGAGGACACTAACCATGTTGGATTAGGGCCCTAATGGCTTTGTTTTAACTTAATTACCTCTCTGAAGACCCTATCTCAAAGTGAAGTCACATTCTGAGGTACTGGTGGTTAGGACTTCAACAAAAAATTTTGGCAGGGACAAAACTTCCTTAGCCCATAACAGTAGATTTTGCATTTCTTTTGTTAAATTTATTTCCTGATTAGCTCTTTAAAAGACTCTGTTTCCAAATAAGGTTACATTCTCAAGTACCATGGATTAGAATTTCAACCCATAACCCTTGCCAAAATATGGGTGGGTTGCAAGATAATTTATTCACTATTCATCCTGGAAGACTTCTTGATAAAACGTTGTAATTCTTGCAGATGGATAGAATTAGAGAACTTCAGGCAAGTGGAGTAGCGTGAGCAAGAATTAGAATTATTCCTTGTTGGTTATTTTTCTGCTTGACTTAAAAAATAAAAACCTACTGATAATGCTTTATTTTGCTCTGTCGCCCAGGCTGGAGTGCAGTGGCCGGATCTCAGCTCACTGCAAGCTCCGCCTACCGGGTTCACGCCATTCTCCTGCCTCAGCCTCCCGAGTAGCTGGGACTACAGGCGCCTGCCACCTTGCCCGGCTAGTTTTTTTGTATTTTTTTTTTAGTAGAGACGGGGTTTCATCGTGTTAGCCAGGATGGCCTCAATCTCCTGACCTCGTGATCCGCCCGTCTCGGCCTCCCAAAGTGCTGGGATTACAGGCTTCAGCCACCGCGCCCGGCCCCTGATAATGCTTTAGAAAGATAAAATATTTAACTTAATGTCTTTTTTTTAAAAAGTGAAACACTGAGCTGATGACTTAATGTCTTTATGAAAAATGTGGTCATAAAACAACTTTGAAAATTCACATTTCTTGAAGTTGATTCAAGCACTGATTAAAAATAAAACTTGATGAGAAATTAAATCTAGTTTAGAGTTTTTCTGTGTAGGTCATAAGGTCACAGCAACCATGAAACATTTTGGGTTTGATTGATTGATTGATTTAGAAACAGGGTCTCACTCTGTTGCCCAGACTTGAGTGCAGTAGCATGATCATGGCTCACTGTAGCCACGACCTCCTGTGCTAAAGTGATCTCCCACCTCAGTCTCCTGAGTAGTTGGGACCACAGGCATGTGCAGCCACACCCACCTAAGTTTTTTATTTAATTTATTTATTTTTATTTTTTGTAGAGATGGGGTTACCCAGACTGGTCTGGAGCTCCTGGGCTCAAGAGATTCTCCCACCTTGACTTCCCAAAATGTTGGGATTACAGATGTGAGGCATGGAACCCAGCCTTTTTTTTTTTTGAGACAGAGTCTCTCTCTGTTGCCCAGGCTGGAGTGCAGTGGCACAATCTCGGCTCACTGCAACCTCCGCCTCTGGAGTTCAAGAGACTCTCTTGCCTCCGTCTCCTGAGTAGTGGGATTACAGACGCACCACCACGCCTGGCTAATTTTTGTATTTCTAGTGGAGACATGGTTTCACCATGTTGGACAGGCTGGTCTCGAACTGCTGACCTCATCATCTGCCCTCCTCAGCCTCCCAGAGTGCTGGGATTATAGGCGTGAGCCACTGCGCCTGGCCCATTTTTTTGTTTTAATGGCTAGCAGTGTTCTCTGTAGTGAATATGGAGTAACTATTAAGAATTTATTGGGGTCCAGAGAAGACACTGACATCAGAGGCCATTAAGTAATAAGAATGGTTTTAAAATTTCTAAATTGGAGTGCTATGGATTTTAAGTTTCGCTAGGACATTTGAGCAACTGAAAACGTAGAAAGATACATTTTAGAGTAGCATTTCAGTATTCTTTCTTTATTTTCTAGTTGGAAAATGGATATACCTTATTTGACTATGATGTTGGACTGAATGATATAATTCAGCTGCTAGTTCGCCCAGACCCTGATCATCTTCCTGGCACATCTACACAGATTGAGGCTAAACCCTGTTCTAATAGTCCACCTAAAGTAAAGAAAGCTCCGAGGGTAGGACCTTCCAGTCAGCCATCTACATCAGCTCGTGCCCGTCTTATTGATCCTGGCTTTGGAATATATAAGGTATGTTGTTTTCTTCAGACTTACTGTTGCGAGAATACAAATAAATTTCTTTTGTGTTCAGGATGTTTTGAGTAAGTAAACAGTGATTGCCATTTGAAAATAAAGATTGGGATGTTAATATAGTAACTTTTAAAAGTAGTCTTTTAAAAATTGATATGAAATACGTAGACAAATGTACTAGATGTATATGTACAGTTTAAAGAGCAGTAAAGGAAATAATTGTGTAATTGCACCAAGGTTAAGAAGTAGATTGATTTGAAATACTTTTTTTTTTTTTTTGATATGGAGGCTTGCTCTGTCACCCAGGCTGGAGTGCAATGGTACAATCTTGGTTAACTGTAACCTCTGCCTCCCAGGTTCAAGCAATTCTCCTGTCTCTGCCTCCTGTGTAGCTGGGATTACAGGCGTGCACGACCACACCCAGATAATTTTTGTATTTTTAGTAGAGACAGGGTTTCACCATGTAGGCCAGGCTGGTCTCAAACTCCTGACCTCAGGTAATCCGCCCACCTTGGCCTCCCAAAGTGCTGAGATTTCGGGGGTGAGCCACCTTGCCCAGCCTTAAATACCTTTTTAAAGCCTCGTATGTGTCCCTATCGGAACACTTCTCCCTCTGTCTCCCTAAGAGGTAAACTGCTTATTCTGACTTTTATGCTCATTTTGTTTTTCTTTAGTTTTGCTACTTACGTATATTTCTCTAGGCAGTATGTTTTGTCTATATTTGAATTTTATATGATGGAATTCTACTTTTTCTCAGCATTGAAAGATTCTCTGCATATAGCTGTGTTTTATTGCTTTTCACTATTATGTCATTCCATTTTATTAACATACCACAGTATATTTAATCTAATGCATAGATACCTGGCCTGTTTCCAGTTTCAACTGTTTTAAACAGTGCTGTTTTGAACCTTCTGTTATCCTGGTGCATATGTTCAAGAATTTCTACCTAGGATTAGAAGTGCTAGTTGTTCACCCACAGGGTACTGCCAAACTGCTATACTTCATTCCATTGGTCTATTTGTCTAGCTCTGTTCCTATACTGTTCTGAGTACTGTGGCCTTATGGACTGTTTTGATCTCCCTTTCTCCTATCTCCCCAATTTCTTTTCACGTTCAGGGTCTCTTGGTTTTCTTGGCTTTTAGTATTTGGATACAAAAACTGTAGAAATAGCATGTAAAGCTCTACAATAATCTGATGGGATTCTATGGGGATTGCATCTATAGATGAGCTTGGAGAATCGACATTTTTTTTTTTTTTTTTTTTTTTGAGACTGAGTCTGGCTCTGTCGCCCAGGCTGGAGTGCAGTGGCCGGATCTCAGCTCATTGCAAGCTCCGCCTCCCGGGTTTTTACGCCATTCTCCTGCCTCAGCCTCCCGAGTAGCTGGGACTACAGGCGCCCACCACCTTGCCCGGCTAGTTTTTTGTATTTTTTAGTAGAGACGGGTTTTCACCGTGTTAGCCAGGATGGTCTCGAACTCCTGACGTCGTGATCCGCCCGTCTCGGCCTCCCAAAGTGCTGGGATTACAGGCTTGAGCCACCGCGCCCGGCCGAGAATCGACATCTTTACAATGTCGAGTCTTTTAATTCATGAATAGACTTCTCCATTAACTTAGATCTTTTCTTTCTTTCTTGTATTTATTTTATTTATTTATTTATTTATTTATTTATTTATTTATTTATGTGAGACAGGATCTTGCTCTGTCATCCAGGCTGTACTGCAGTGACGTGAACACGGCTCACTGTAGCCTTGACCTGCTGAGGTCAAGTGATCTTCCTGCTTGGCCTCCCAAAGTGCTAGGATTACAGGCGTGAGCCACCGTGCCCAGCTAACTTGGATCTTTGACATCTTAATTAGTTCTCTCTTTACATATTTAATATTTTGCTTTATTTCTGGTAGCTTTGTTTTTGATGCAATTATTATATATAGTTATCTTCTAAAATAGTAATCTGTTTGCTGATATGTAGAAATGAAATTGATTTGACTTTTGTAACCAGCAACTTTTCAAAGGTATCTTTGTAACTTCTTAATTCTTATCAGTTGGGATAAATGGGCACCTATACTGTTTTTCAAAGCATTTAAGACCAAAAATTGAAAATCGGTAGATGAAGTAAATTATTCAGAATTATTCAAATGGAGATAATTTTGGATATATGGAAAAATGCCAACAGATATAAATATGTATATGGAAAGATTAAGAAGAGATAGAACTATGTTTCCAAAGAAAGTACCAGGCTTGGGTTGCTGAACTGTTTTAAACCTATGAGGAGTAGATCATTATAATGTTACCTAAATTTACCTACATCATAAAGAAGGAAAGCTTCCTATTGCTTTATAAATTGAGTTTAATACTGATACTAAAACATGACAAAAAGCACATCAGCATCACTAACATTGATACAAAACGTAAGTTCTAGTCAGCAAATAGAATTATGGCTATATTCACTGATTTACCTTGCTTTTAAAAATTATGGCTGCTTATTAAAAATATATTACTTAAAGCACATATGGTTTGTCAGGATGTGGGGACAGTTCATTATTTTAAAATGTTTCAGTATAATTCATTGTACTAATAAACCAAAGAAAACAAATTAATTTAAAATGTTTTCTGCATTTAAATACAAATTTGAGTCATTTGTGATTAAAAAAAAAAAAACTCTTGGCTGGACGCGGTGGCTCACGCCTGTAATCCCAGCACTTTGGGAGTCCGAGGCAGGTGGATCATGAGGTCAGGAGTTCCAAGACCAGCCTGGCCAAGATGATGAAACCCCATCTCTACTAAAAATACAAAAAATAAGCTGGACGCGGTGACTGGTGCTTGTAATCCCAGCTACTCGGGAGGCTGAGGCAGAATTGCTTGAACTTGGAGGGTGGAGGTTGCGAGATTGTGCCACTGCACTCCAGCCTGGGTGACGGAGTGAGACTCTGTCTCAAAAAAAAAAAAAAAAAAAAGAACTCTTGATAAAAGGAATAGATAGCATAGGTTAATATCTTAAACTACATTCTATACCAATATTCCCTTTAAAGACAAGCCAGATGAGGAAGCCAATTAATGCTTCCTTATTTGACATCTTTTTGGAAGTACTAGATAATGCAATTAGGCAGGAGAACAAAATAAAGTGTAAATATTAGAGAAGGCAAAATTATAGCCTATGGATACCTGGGAAAGCTGAGAAAATGTTTTAGAAAGTTATGAGCAATCACTAAAGTGGCTATCTTCAAAGTTAACATTGAGCTACTGATAGCTCAAGGAATTACTACGTCAATTAGAACAGGAAAAAAATTGCAATAACAAGAGGTAAAATCTGGGAATAAGTTAAGACTTATGTAAATTAAAACAGTGCTATGTAGTGGTCACAAGACAGAATTTTTAGCACTGAAAGCCAGCTTGCCATTTTTTTCTATATTACTCTGATTTCATCCACCTTTTAAATACCAGTACTTTCTGCATTTTTTACATTATTACTTTTTTATTTGTGTTACCACCTCCGTCATTGCTTTTAAAATAAACTTACTTTAGAACAGTTTTGGATTTACAGCAAAATTGAAGATAGTAGAGAGAGTTTCTGTATATCGCACACCTAGTTTTCCCTGTTAACATCTTAAGTTAGTATGGTATATTTGTTGAAATTAATGACTTTTATTTTCTTAGCTTTTACCTCATGTCCTCTTTCTGTTCCAGAATCCCACTAGGATACTATACTGTATATAGTTTTTAAATCTCCTTTGACATTGACTGTGACAATTTCTTGGGTTTTTTTTTTTTTTTTTTTTTTTTTTCCCTGATTATGTGACCATTTTGAAGAGTTCTGGTCAGGTATTTTGTAAAATCTCCCCCATTAAGATTCATTTGTTTTCCTTATTTGTCTGCGTTTGCTTTGGGGAGGAAGACCACAGAGGTGTTTTCATCACGTATAAAGAGCACATACTATCAATATTCTATTTGCTAAGTATAACTTAGGTTTTACATCAGTAATAACATTAATACTGATGTGAACCTTCATCATCTGCTGGGGTAGTGTTGGTCAAGTTTCTCCTCTATTAAACTCACCCCACACCCCCTTCCTGTCTTTCCATACTGTACTGTTTAAGAGAAAGTTACTGTACAGTCAACACTTAAGGAGTGGGAAGTTAATGTACGCCCTCTACAAAAATTATTTAAAATTATTCAACATGGGACGTGTATTTATTCAGACATTTACATCAGTATGGACTCATGCTCAAATTGTTACACTTTTGGCCGTTAGAAACTCATTTATTTGATGACTGTGTCCCTTTGACATACCCCTATATCCCCCGTTATTGTGGGCGTTTTGTTTTTCTTAAGCATTATCTTACTTTCTGGCACTACAGCATGCTTCAGGTACATCTTGTGTATTTCCTGCTTCAGTCCTAGAATCAACCATTTCTCCAAGGTTCCTTTAATTGTCAAATGATAGGGGTCGGGCACGGTGGCTCACGCCTGTAATCCCAGCACTTTGGGAGACCAAGGAGGGTGGATCACTTCAGGTCAGGAGTTTGAGATCAGCCTGGCGAACATGGTGAAACCCCATCTCTACTAAAAATACAAAAAAAAAAAATTAGCTGGGCGTTGTGGCACATGCCTGTAATCCCAGCTATCGGGAGGCTGAGGCAGAAGAATCTCTTGAACCCAGGAAGCGGAGGTTACAATGAGCCGAGATCGCACCACTGCACTCCAGCCTGGGTGACTGAGACTTTGTCTCAAAGTAAATAAATTTAAAAAAATAAAACGAAGATCTTGGCTCTAGGTATGCTTCTTACTATTGGTGTGTCATTGCTTTTAGAGCCTTCAGCAGACAGCAGGTAAATAATACATATTTGTACTAACCTATGTATATGTACATCTATGAATATTTACGTAACCGTCTGTATATTAAGCTTACAATATTACTTTTCATCTTTGACCAGAGTTTACAGTCGGCTGCTTTTGAATTGATTGTTTTGGCAGTGACAGGATGAATTTGCTTTCAAAGGAGGGCCAGTTTATGTATCTGCACATCTGAGATTAATCAAGGTTCAGCAGTTCAGGTCAACTTAAATTTCTGTTTAGCAAACTTCTCAGTACCCCACTATTCCTTCCTCTTCCCTCCCCAGTCTAATTCAGAAGAGCATCATGAGAAATTACTTCTCTCAGCAGGTCTTTGCTTTTTATTTTGGGTGTTAGTGCTTTGGCTGTGAACTACAGAATTTAAACTCTATTTGACATCTCTTCTATTTCCTATTATTGTGTAGTATAGATGTTAAAGACTTGAGCTTTGCCATGAGACCTGGTTTCAAATTTCAGTTCAGCTGCTGCTTGGTTATACAATTTGGGAAGTAAATTTTACATTAAGGCTCCCTTTCCCCGTTTAGGAGCCCATAGGAATCTAGTAATTCTCAGAAGGCTGCTGTTCATACAGTAATAAATTTAGAGCTGTGTTTAGTCTTAGTTGAAGCTACTGTAGATTTATTTACTTTTGGAGGGATGAACCTTAGTAATTGTCATAGGTATTTGAAATTTTGATACCACTACCGCATATGGAGAGCCTATGAAAGATTGTACAGAGGCTGGGTCCATCCATTCACATTGTGTGTGCATTTAACATAAATTGAATCACACCGGGTCTAGATTGGGAACTAATTTTCTGCAATAAGATGGACGTTCGAACCTAAGTTGTTTTTAATTTTGGTTTTTGTATATGGAAGTTTTTTATGATACCAGAAACAACGTACTTTTCAAATGGCTGTCATCCTGCCTAAATGATGACGGTTTAGAATGATGATGGTAAGCCTTTACAGTTTAGCTGAACATGTGGCACTGTTAAACTTCTTACATGTTTTCTTATGCTTATTGTATAATAGAAAGTACTGGAAAGCGGAGAATTATCATTGATATCTTAGTATATTATTTCTTTTGTCCGTAGTACAGTTTTTGATGTTTAACCTTTTTGATTATGAAATGTATTAGACAATATAAAGAGTACGATCAGTGTCTATAAACACCACCCAAGTTATGAAATAGAATAACAATACTCCCAGGAACTTACCAGGTGCCTCCTCCTGATTATAACTCCCTCTTCCCTAGTTGTAACTGCTACCCAGACTTCTATGGTAATCATTTCTTTGTTCTTTACTAACTTTCTTATTAATGTTAACCTTTTTTTTTTTTTTTTTGAGACGGAGTCTCGCTTTGCCGCCCAGGCTGGAGTGCAGTGGCCAGATCTCGGCTCACTGCAAGCTCCACATCCCGGGTTCACGCCATTCTCCTGCCTCAGCCTCCCGAGTATCTGGGACTACAGGCGCCCGCCACCTCGCCCGGCTAGTTTTTTGTATTTTTTTTAGTAGAGACAGGGTTTCACCGTGTCAGCCAGGATGGTCTCGATCTCCTGACCTCATGATCCGCCCGTCTCGGCCTCCCAAAGTGCTGGGATTACAGGCTTGAGCCACCGCGCCCGTCCTAATGTTAACCTTTAACAGCATGTTAATAATCTTTAACTTATTTATGCAACCCTAATCCCTCATTTTCTGGTTTCTGAACTTAATGTAAATAGAACCATATAACTTTTGCCTTTTTTTTTTTTTTTTGAGACGATCTCATTCTGTCACTCGACTGGAGTACAGTGGCATGATCATAGCTTACTGCAGCCCCAACCTTCTGGGCTTAAGCGATCCTGCCACCTCAGCTTCCTGAATAACTGGGACTACAGGTCTGTGCCACCATACCCAGCTAATTTTCAATTTTTTTGTAGAGACAGGGTTTCACTATGTTGTCCAGGCTGGTCTTGAACTCCTGTGTTCAAACAGTCCTCCTGCCACTTTCTCCCAAAGTGCTGGGATTACAGTGTGAGCCATCACACCCAGCCCAGCATTTTAAAATTTGTAATTAAAGAAAGATGGGGCTGAGTGTGGTAGTTCATGCCTGTAATCCCAGCACTTTGGGAGGCGGGGGACAAGTGGATCACTTGAGGTCAGGAGTTCGAGACCAGCCTGGCCAACATGGTGAAACCCCATCTCTGCTGAAAATACAAAAAGTTAGCCACTGTGGTGGTGGATGCCTGTAATCCCAGCTACTCAGGAGGCTGAAGCAGGAGAATTGCTTGTACCTGGGCGGCAGAGGTCTCAGTGAGCCAACATCACGCCACTGCACTCCAGTCTGGGCAACAGAACAAGACTTCGTCTCAGGAAAAAAAAAAAAAGGGAAGATGGTACAATGAGAGAACGATTTTCAGAGTTGGAGAACCTGTGTTCTCAGCTTAACACCCACATTTTTTACCTGTGTCTCTCTTGAGCAAATGTATTTCTTGTCTGAACCTCATTAGAAAATGGGAATTATTTTGTATTATAATTAAAGGAGATAAAGTATGTATTGGTTAACTGCTAATGTTTACTAACAGTATGGTAATAAGACTATACTCTGCGGTTTTTGTTTTTGAGACAGAGTCTTGCACTATCATTCATGCTGGAATGTAGTGGTGGGATCCACGCCTGGCTAATTTTTGTGTTTTTTAGTAGAGGTGGGGGTTTTGCCATGTTGGCCAGACTGGTCTCGAACTCCTGACCTCAGATGCTCCGCCTGCCTCGGCCTCCCAAAGTGCTGGGATTACAGGCGTGAGCCACTGCACCTGGACTATACTCTTTGAGTTTTAATGAGTCTTAACATTGAGCATATATACTTAGTAAGGAGACAGTTGTTTCATTTGTGTGTACTATATGCTTGCTGGATTGGCACGTTACATGAATTTTCTCACTTTATTTCAAATACACTGCAAGATGCTGGGACAAATTAAGTAACTTGTTCATGGTTACACCTAGTAGGTGATAGATGAAGAACTTGAACCTAGGTTTACCTGCAGAGCTGAAGTGTTTTCTGCAGACCAAATGATACCTAGCATATAGTAAAACCGTCAAATATTCGCTGTTGGTATTTTCTTTTTTTATTGATTGCTCCTTGCCTCCCATACTTTAGTTTTCAAACATATTAGATATTTGGACAGGTAAAACCTTTTCTCTAAATGTGGCTTTTTTTTTTTTTTTGAGATGAAGTTTCACTCTTTTTGCCCTGGAGTAGTGGCACAATCTTGGCCCACTGCAACCTCCACCTCCTGGGTTCAAGTGATTGTCCCGCATCAGCCTCCTGAGTAGCTGGGATTACGGGTGCACACTGCCACACCTGGCTAATTACGTACTTTTAGTAGAGACAGGGTTTCGCCATGTTAGCCTGGTTGGTCTTGAATTCCTGACCTCAGGTAATCTACCTGCCTTGGCCTCCCAAAGTGCTGGGATTACAGGCGTGAGCCACCATGCCTGGCCCTAAATGTGGCTATATGTTTGATGTGAATAAATGCAGCTCTTAAGTATAGAATTATGTGGTTGGCTTAAACTTTTTTTTAGCTTTTTAGCTCAGCTCCTTTTCCCCCCCCATATTAACCTTTTTTTTTTTTTTTTTTTTTTTGAGACGGAGTCTCGCTCTGTCGCCCAGGCTGGAGTGCAGTGGCCGGATCTCAGCTCACTGCAAGCTCCACCCCCCAGGTTCACGCCATTCTCCTGCCTCAGCCTCCCGAGTAGCTGGGACTATAGGCGCCCGCCACCTCGCCCGGCTAGTGTTTTTTTTTTTTTGTATTTTTTAGTAGAGACGGGGTTTCACCGTGTTAGCCAGGATGGTCTCGATCTCCTGACCTCGTGATCCACCCGTCTCGGCCTCCCAAAGTGCTGGGATTACAGGCGTGAGCCACCGCGCCCGGCCTGAATCTTTTAAAAATAATTGTATATGATGTTTTGACATCTTTGGGGGCCTTACTGGCTGAGGAGGGACTGCCCTTCTTCCTAGGGCTAGCTTATTCCTAGAGATTGTAAACAGCTGATCAGTGAGCCTGCCTTTCATATACAAAACATCTAATCCTGAGTCTATGCACTTAACTACCTCCTTTATCTAACTCTTAAATACCAAGCCAATATTCTGCCATGATCACCCAGGGTCAGGTACCAAACAACTATAGACCACCCCTACAATCCAAAGCCCACTGACATTATTCAAACTAGCCATCTTGTTTCCTCTGCCTTGCCTTTCCATGGAAAACACAATAAAGGCTCTGGGTCCTAATTTTCCCCAGTTCCCTCTGCCTCCTGACCAAACCTAGTGCTTTCCTATATGTCTCCTTCTCTTGGGAAGTAAGTAATTGTTCTTTCAGTGGCGTTGGCCTCTCCGTGTTGTCACTCAGTTACATCAATAAAAATCTCATGAGTACAATTCAGATGTTCCCACATAGGCAAATTCTGTTTTCCTCTTTTGTCGTCTTGTCTGCTATTTTGCTACTCCTCTAGCTAATTATTTCAGTTCTTAATTTGTACTAGATTACTTAGTTACCATGGCAGGATCTTCTGTGTTCATATTAATCACACAGGCCTAAGTATTTTTCCTCTGAACTGCCTTTAAAATCCAGGCTTTATAAAACAGCTTTAATATCTTGCATGCATCTTGGCCTATTCAAATTTTGCCTGACTTAGTATGTCTATCCAATGTGCAGAAAGTTTTGAATTTAAGAGCATTTCTGCCCCCGCCCAGTTTATATGCATTTCTGTGAGTGGTTACTCACAGCAATACTTAGTAGGATACTTACTATACTTAGTAGGATAATATTTTTTTGGCCAGGCAAGGTGCCTCGTGCATGTAATCTCAGCACTATGAGAAACCAAGGAAAGAGGATTGCTTGAGGCCAGGAGTTCAAAACCAGCCTGGGCAACACAGCAAACTCTGTCTCTACAAGAAGTAACGTTAGCTAGGTGTGGTGGCATATACCTGTAGTCCTGCTGCTCAGGAGTTCGAGTTCAGGAGTAGGAGGCTGCAGTGAGCTGTGATCACACTACTGCATCCAGCCTGGGCAGCAGATAGCCTGTGTTTAAAAAAAGAAAAGAAAAGAAAAATTCTTGTTTCCAGTTGTAAATCTAGGTTTACTATATTCAAAGAATGCCCTACCTTTGTGAGCTGATATGTTCTATGTGTTGATGTTCAAACAATGGCATTATTTTGAGGTTGATTTAGGTTTCTGTTAACTTTAGTTTTATTTTTAGATGTTAAGGTAGCCAGCTATTAGATCTTCGTGCTAGTATCTTACATTTGATAGGCAAATTCAGTACTTCATTTGTGCCTCCTCATGTTCCTTAGTAAGGTTGATACAGCTTAATGTATTTTTGCTGTTACCATTTTAGTATCAACTATATGCTGCATTCTTTGCAATATTTTCATAGTGATATATGAAACTTACATTTTGATTTGCTGCAACAGAGTAGTAACCTCAGTTTATTCTCCCAAGTATGATGGACCTTAACATTGATGATTTGCATTTTTATTGTGTTATCTACAAGAGACTAAATGTCTTTAAATTTGTCAGTGACTAGTATGGGAGAAATGAGCCTATGTTTATTTGATACATGAATTTATGTTATGTATGACATGCTCCATCTCTGATTGTCATACCCAGCCTGGTTGACTGTTAGGTTTTTATTTTTTCCTAAACTCTTCATTCTTGTGTAATATTAAACATTATGTCTTTCAAGCTATTTTATTGCTACCATGTTCATTACATACACTGCCTTTGGTCAAATGTACCTCTTCTAGTAGTGACAGTTGATAGTTTTTGTTTTGTCTGTATTCTTTCTATCCTCTGTCAGTTTGTGGTTTGAAACCTTTTTATATTTTCAGTAACTTACATCTAAGTTCCTAACTTCCTTTGAAGTTGCTGTTTACCTGTCTTGTCATTTATCAAGGTTCATGGTATGATGGCAAGAACGTAAGCTTCAAAGTCAAGATGGCTTCAAATCCTAACCTTACATTTCATTAGCTTTAACCTAAAGGAAGTTAATTTCTCAGAGCCTTTGTTTCCATATTTTGTAAAACGAATTAAACTTGTTAGGGTTAGACATACCTGAGTAAGGAACCTTGCATATTATCTGGCATACTGATACTTAACTTTTAGTATATACTTCTCCCACAAGGTATGCCATCTATCAGACACCATAGGAGTGGTGTCTTCTACCTTCAAGGAAAAGGTAACTGGATGAAATAGTGATCTTGTGTTGATTTCATTTTTTCTTTTTTAAGGGCTTAAAAAGAAAGTTGAAGGAATTTCTCTTGGTTATTGTCCTGAAAGGGCTCTGGCCCTTTTTTTTTTTTTTTTCTCCTTGTTTTTCTTTTTGAGACAGAGTCTCACTATGTTTCCCAGGCTGGAGTGCACTGGCACGATCTCCACTCACTGCAGCCTCCACCTCCCGGGTTCAAGTGATTCTCCTACCTCAGCCTTCTGAATAGCTGGGATTATAAGCATGCTCCACCATGCCTGGCTAATTTTTGTATTTTTTAGTAGATACTGGGTTTCACCATGTTGGCCAGGCTGGTGTTGAACTCCTGACCTCAAGTGATCCGCCCCTGCCTCGGCCTCCCAAAGTGCTGGGATTACAGTGTGAGCCACCATGCCTGGCCTGATCTTTTAAACAGTGTTTAAAAGGAGAGGATTTTTTTTTTTAACCTTCCATTTTATAACTCTTAATTCTCTGATACACCTGTCTTTTAATACTCTTTCCTTTTGTCAGATTGCATGGGTTAGTTCTGGATCAGCCACTTGACTTGACTACATCCATTTTGTGTCTTACAGCCCTGTTCATTTTTATATTTTATCTTTGTTCTTTGAGGTGGTAGATAAATGTATTTGCCTAGTAAGTTACTAACTAGTGATGGAACTTCACCATTTCGTATAGATGTGTTCATTAGACTCTTTTTTTTTTTTGGTTGTGCATAATTCTCTCATTTTCAACTTTTGTTTTTCATGCTTTACTGTTTTCTGGTTGGACTGATTATGTAAGTTATCTTTAGGATTATGAAGAAATTAATGGAACAGATTAGTCATAATAGTTTAAAGTCCTGGCTTTTCATTAGTGTCATTCTTACTTGATGACTTGCAAGAATGACTCTTAGGCACATAAGAATTATATTTTCAAAAGTCTAGTGTATACGTCAAGGAGTAAAGAAAACATCTATTTCATTGAAGGAAATCAGGAAGAAAGTTAGTTTTCATCTTAGTCAATAGATTGAAGATAGCACAATTCAGAAAGAATAGTTTTGATCTAATCTTATCACTTTAAACATGAGTAGCTGCAAATATTGTTTACCATGATAACCCACAAATAACTTGAGTTATATTAACGTTTATGAAGCAGTAGACAAAATTAAGCTTCATTAACTGATTTTAAACTTTTTTTAGGTAAATGAATTGGTGGATGCCAGAGATGTCGGCCTTGGTGCTTGGTTTGAAGCACACATACATAGTGTTACTAGAGCTTCTGATGGACAGTCACGTGGCAAAACTCCACTGAAGAATGGCAGTTCTTGTAAAAGGACTAATGGAAATATAAAGCATAAATCCAAAGAGAACACAAATAAATTGGACAATGTACCCTCTACGTCTAATTCAGACTCTGTTGCTGCTGATGAAGACGTTATTTACCATATCCAGTATGATGAGTAAGTGCTCAAGCTATTGAGGACTTTATTCATATTTTCATTTGTAGAAACAAAGCCTTCTCTTTCAAGATTCTTTTAAATAGTCTTTCTGAAGAAATCCTTTAGAGATTATGTTCAATTTGTTACTTTTTGGTTTTGGTCGTTGTACTCTAATAAATAAGGGCCCTTTAGCTCTCTATTGTCTCTGATTCTTAAGTGGTTTATTTTTCAGTATCATAATATTGGCTTAATTTAGGGTGTATGGGTTTCTGTTTGTCTTTTTCTCTATTAGGTGGGCTTTTTTTGAGACAGAGTCTCTTTCTCTGTTGCCCAAGCTGGAGTGCTGAATGGCACGATCTCGCCTCCTACAACCTCAGCCTCCTGGGTTCAAGTGACTCTCCTGCCTCAGCCTCCCGAGTAGCTGGGATTACAGGTGCCTATCACCACGCCTGGTTAATTTTTCTATTTTTAGTAGAGGCGGGGTTTCGCTGTGTTGGCCAGACTGGTCTCAAACTCCTGACCTCAAGTGATCCGCCCCCCTTGACCTCCCAAAGTGTTGGGATTACAGGGATGAGCCACTGTGTCTGGCCTCTATTACGTATTTTGATATGTATTTTAACAGTATTTTGGAAACTATTTTATAACATGTAGTGTAATAGCATTAGAGTGACATCTGTATGTATATGTTGTGGGGAGTGGGGACAGGGTCTCACTTTTTTGCACATGCTGGAGTACAGCGATGTGATCATGACTCACTGCAGTCTCCACCTCCTGGGCTCAGGCGATCTTCCCACCTTAGCCTCCCAAGTAGCTGAGAATACAGGCATGTGTATTACCATGCTTGGCTAATTTTTTTTTTATTTTGGTTTTAAGACAGTGTCTCACTCTGTCACTCAGGCTGGAGTACAGTGGTGCAATCTCTGCTTACTGCAACCTCTGCCTCCCCAGGTTCAAGCTAGTCTCTTGCCTCGCCTCCCGAATAGCTAGCATTACAGGCGTGCACCACCACGCCTGGCTAATTTTTGTGTTTTTAGTAGACATGGGGTTTCACCATGTTGGCCAGGCTGGTCTCGAACTCCTGATCTCAGGTGATCTTCCCACCTCAGTCTTCCAGAGTGCTGGGATTACAGGCGTAAGCCACCACCTGGCTGGCTAATTTTTTTGTAGAAATGTGGTCTCACTATAGTGCCCAGGCTGGTGTTGAACTCCTGGGCTCAAGTGATCTCCCGCCTCAGCCTTCCAAAGTGCTGAGATTAAAGGCGTGAGCCACTGTGCCCAGTGCAAAATATTTTATAAACAGCTTTTTATTGAGATAGTTCATGTACAGTTAACCTGTTTAAAGAGTATAATTCATTGCTTTTGACATATTACCACAAACTAATTTTAGAGCATCCCCCCAAAAAGAAATCTCATATTGATTATCAGTCACTCCCCAATCCTACTTCCCCAAGAAAATTGGATGGATTGATTGATTTAGAGATGGAATCTTGCTCTGTTAGCCCAGGCTGGAGTGCAGTGGTGCGATCTTGGTTCACTGCAACCTCCGCCTTTTGGGTTGAAGTGATTCTTCTACCTCAGCCTCCTGAGTAGCTGGGGACTACAGGTGCCTGCTACCATGCCTGGCTAATTCTTGTTTTTTTGTTTTTTTTGAGATGGAGTCTCGCTCTGTCGCCCAGGCTGGAGTGCAGTGGCGCAATCTCGGCTCACTGCAAGCTCCACTTCCTGGGTTAATGCCATTCTCCTGCCTCCGCCTCCCGAGTAGCTAGGACTCTAGGCACTCGCCACCACGCCTGGGTAATTTTTTTTTGTATTTTTAGTAGAGACGGGGTTTCACCGTGTTAGCCAGGATGGTCTCAATCTCCTGACCTTGTGATCTGCCCACCTCAGCCTCTCAAAGTGCTGGGATTACAGGGGTGAGCCACTGCACCCAGCAAATTCTTGTATTTTTTAGTAGAGACTGAGTTTGACTATGTTGGCCAGGCTGGTCTCGAACTCTTAACCTCAAGTGATCCACCCACCTTGGCCTCCCAAAATGCTGGGATTACAGGCCTGAGCCACCACAACTGGCCCAAAATCGGCTTTAAACTGTTAGGTTGGAAGTGGTATTAAGAACTTATCTTGAGGGTTTAGATTCTGATAGTAAACTATTGTCTTTACCCATTTAAAAAATTATAGTATGAAAGTTACTGTTGGGACAGATTTAGTATGTATTAAACACACTAAATGACCTTAAGTCACTAATCAAGTAATACATTAATATGTATGGAAGATATTATGCTACCAGATTCTTATCAAGTACAAGTTCAAAATCCTAGAATGGTGGTTATTTTTCATATCACAAAACAGTATAAAAAGACTTCAGTATTCAGATTTCCAGGATATCTGGAAACGAATCAAAAGTAGATCCCTTTAATCTTTACTTTTCTGGTACTTATTGTGGTTGTGGCTAAGCTGCCAACACTGCTTATTTGACATGGTAGATGGTAATAGTACCAACAGTTATCTGAGTATTTAGATCCGGGATTGGCCAGAACTGAACAGAGGCTGGCGTAGAAAAGGGTTGAAGTTGGTGTGTAATAGTAAGTGGTCTCTCGGTTTATAAATGCTGCGTCAAAAGAGGTAAATAAGTAGAATGTTTTAAGTTCTTGAGTTTTGTTGTGGAAATGGGAGAAATAATTAGGAAAAGTACTACCTTGAATCTGATTTTGGCCAATAAGAGTTATTGTTTGGCAAATAATATTATGCAGAATGGCACAACAGAGACATAGAATAAGGAATTTTAAATAGTGAACAAAAGCTTATTAAATTTTACAGTTTTAGGGGCTCGTAAAGTTGCTTTTGAAGTAAGACTATCCAATGAATAGGCCCTACACTTCAGTTTGGTGTATGTTAGAGCACAAAACACAGTACTTTAGCATTTGGCTGCTTTTTTTGTCCGTTAGAATGAATGTTAAGTAAAGGGAAATCTAAATCCAACATGTGTGAAGAGACTAAAATTACCTGCCCTAATAATTTTACATGATGGAATTAAATGTTTCAATGCTGGCAACTTGAAAATATGATAGCTGAACTTTCTTTGAAAAATGAAAAATAACAGAAGCTTAGTAACAGGTAAATGTCACCTCTTTAAAAAGAGGAAAGGACTATATAAGATATGAGATGTATAAAATAAATAAGCTCCTGGATAAAAGAATCGTTATGAGCCGATATGGATGTGATACAAAGCTTGTTGAAGTTTCATTCTTCGTGATAATGAGAAAAATGAATTATAAAATATAATGAAGTACATGTTGATTTCAGTAAGTCATCAAACAAGTTCTTCCTTGAATGGAGGATGCATTGAAGAAAGCTGGTGAAGTGTATAGCCTAACAGTAGTAATAAACAGATTTTTTATTTTATTATTTTTTAGGCAGAGTGTCGCTTTGTTGCCCAGGCTGGAGTGCAGTGGCACGATCTCGGCTCACTGCATCCTCTGCCTCGTGGGTTCACGTGATTCTCCTGCTTCAGCCTCACGAGTACCTGGGATTACAGGTGCCCGCCACCACACCTGGCTAATTTTTGAATCTTTAGTAGATACAGGGTTTCACCTTGTTGGTCAGGCTGGTCTTGAACTCCGGACCTCAGGTGATCCACCTACCTCAGCCTCCCAAAGTGCTGGGTTTACAAGCATGAGCCACTGCACCTGGCCAGATTTTTTATTGAGTAGTAAGCTCCAAGTGAGTTGATAGAATGTGGTTGTCATATAGTTATGCTGTAAACCTGTTTTACTTACTTTAGTTTATTTATTTATTTTTGAGACAGAGTCTTGCACTGTGATCCAGGCTGGAGTGCAGTGGTACGATCTCAGCTCACTGCAACCTCTACTTCCTGGTTTCAAGCAATTCTCATGCCTCAGCCTCCCAAGAAGCTAGGATTATAGGCATGCATCACCACACCTGGTTAATGTTTGTATTTTTAGTTGAGACTGTGTTTCACCATGTTGGCCAAGGTAGTCTTGAACTCCTGAACTCAAGTGATCCACCCACCTTGGCCTCCCAAAGTGCTGGGATTACAGGTGTGAGCCACCACACCCAGCTAGTTTCATTAGAAGTAAGATACCTAGTACAAACCAGATGATGCTGCTGTTGTACTGGACTGGCTATTCCCTACTAGGAGTATTGTCCTCCAACTCCCATACCTTAAAAACAATACCATCAGGACCTGGTGCATATTCAGAGTAGGACTCAAAATGTAAAACTACAGTGAAGAGTAGCCAAGAAAACTAAATACTTAGCTTAAAAGACCTGGATTATGGTATTTCTCTCAAAGAACTACTTTTTCATTTTTCTACTAGAGTGATAAGCATTATTTGGCAAACCTGTACACATTTGTATCTCCAAACCTCTGAGTGTGGCAGTGTAGTTTGAACAAGCCATCATTTAGCAAAAGCAGGGAAATGTATTGTACATGAGATAAAAGAACCTGCCTCCAGAATTCTTTTGGGCTATACAATGTTTGTCAGTTAAAATGGAGCTGTTTAAAAGCTATTTTTATAGTAATCTACATATCTAATAGATTACTAGACCAGATTATCAGTCTTTGAAATGAAGCTTCATTAAAACAATTATAAATCATTAAGTGGTTAATATAAAAAAGGGAGAAAAATCAAATTTTCTCATATTTCATTTTAGTAAGTGTGTACTGTTCAGTTTTATAGCTTCCTCAATGTTGCATATTCCCATCAATTATCCTCTCTGTAGTTAAGATATTAAAGGTTAAGATTAACATTTTTAAAGGCCCTAAACATCTGAATTCACAAAACTGACAGCAGTCTTGCAAGTAGAGACCCTGAAGCTATTGATGAAGAGTCAGGATGTTGACTGAAGGAAGTAGTGATCTTGAAGGACAGTCATTCCATTAGTGTTTTAAATAATATCTGTGGCATAGCTTATGATATTTTAGAGAATGTTGTCTTATGTGCCAGACTCTGAGCATAACTTCTTACACAGATGCTACGTAATCTTTAGCATGACTATAATGTAGCTACATTAACTCTTGTATGGGGAAACCAAGGATTAATTACATTATTAGCCAAGGGTCACATCTATTAAATTGTCTGATTCCAGAGCCCAAGAGTTAACCAATATGCAATATTGTGATTCAGCACAGACATGGTACATATAATTGGTAGTAGCCTAGTTGTGTGTTGCCTTCAGAGGTCAACATTTTATATAAATATTTAATTGCAAGTATGACCTGAAGACTTGCTGTAGACTTTGCCTGGGATTTAAAGCAAAACACACACACGCAACTTCTATTGAGTTAAACCATAGGTATGTCAACAACTTGGGCTATCCTGTCAAATTTTATCTGTACTCATCATTTGACTGCTTTATCAGCAGACAAATGCTAAAATCTTGATCCTGCTTTTGTGTATAAGAAGCATCTGCTTTCAGTGGATTTTGTTTAGATTCATTTTAATTACTTAGACTAGTGGTCCTCAACCGTGGCTACACATTGTGTAGGAAGTTTTCAAAATAATCAATGCGTGAGACCTCTCCCCACAGAATTTGCAGATAGTCCTTCTGAGGGAGCCCCCTTCCCTCTCCCTGGCATTGATGTCTTCAAAAGTTCTAATGATTCTAATCATTCCCTGTGATTCTATTTCATTCCCTGTGATTCCCTGTGATAATAATCCCCTATGATTGTAATGTCTAGCCGTGGTTGAGAACCACTGCCTTAGTCCATTTATTCTCAAAATATGGTCGTTGGCCAGGAGCATCAGCATCACATGTTAGAAATGCAAATTCTTGGCCTGTGTGGTGGCTCATACCTGTAACCCAAGCACTTTGGGAGGCCAAGGCAGGTGGATCACTTGAGCCCAGGAGTTCGAGACTAGCCTAGGCAACATGGCAAAACCCAGTCTCTACAAAACAAACTCAGCCAGCTATGGTGGTGTGCAGCTGTAGTCCCAGCTACTCAGGAAGCTGAAGTGGGAGGATGGCTTGAACCCAGGAGGTGGAGGTTGCGGTGAGTGAAAATTGTGCCATTGCACTCCAGCTTGGGTGACATGGTAAGAACCTGTCTCTACCAAAAAAAAAAAAAAAGAAGTGCAAATTCTTGGGCTCACTCCAAACATATGATGAATCAGTCCTGGGGGTGGCTGAGCAATATGAGTTCTAGTAAGTCTTTTGAGTGACTCTGATGCACACTTCAGTTTGCGAACAAATCATTGATTGATTCCTTTTGACCCAGCCTTATCCATTACTATCAGGCAGCTGCTGCCAAATAGCAGTGTGGGGGAAAGTAGTTGATATATGACAGTTTAAATATATTTTAGAGACCAAAGATGATATGCAATACCTGAAGAATCTGAGCATTCATTCTTTTTTTTTTTTTTTTTTGAGACGGAGTCTCGCTCTGTCGCCCAGGCTGGAGTGCAGTGGCCGGATCTCAGCTCACTGCAAGCTCCGCCTCCCGGGTTCACGCCATTCTCCGGCCTCAGCCTCCCGAGTAGCTGGGACTACAGGCGCCCGCCACCTCGCCCGGCTAGTTTTTTTGTATTTCTTAATAGAGACGGGGTTTCACCGTGTTAGCCAGGATGGTTTCGATCTCCTGACCTCGTGATCCACCCGTCTCGGCCTCCCAAAGTGCTGGGATTACAGGCTTGAGCCACCGCGCCCGGCCTCATTCTTATTTTAGTATGTCTAGGTGGTTTGTAGCTTTTTTTTTTTTTTTCATTTTGTTTCCTTATAGACAAAATTATTGGAACTAAGTCTTTTCTAAAATTATATTTCGTTCAAGCTAAGTCATCTGTAGGTGACTTTAAATGAGGGACCATTTCTCCACTGTGCAGTCTTTACCCATATTAATTTTTCATAGAAATTAATGTCTGTAATGTATTTATGGGGAAATTTGTCTGTTAAATTCTTGAGTCGGGGAAATACTATGTAATAGTTGACTTTTCTGAGATCTAAAGTTTTTCTTGCTCTGTTGCCCAGGCTAGAGTGCAGTGGCACAATCTTGGCTCGCTGCAACCTCTGCCTCCTGGGTTCAAGCAATTCTCGTGCCTCAGCCTCTCGAGTAGCTGAGATTACAGGTGCCTGGCACCACGTCTGGCTAATTTTGGTATTTTTAATAGAGACAAGGTTTCACCATGTTGTCCAGGCTGGTCTCAAACTGCTGACCTCAAGTGATCCACCCACCTCAGCCTCCCAAAGTGCTGGTATTACAGGTGTGAGCCACCACCTCCAGTCAGTCCTTCTAAGACAAGCTTCCTGAATGGGAGATGGGATTGAACGAGATGTCAGATTCTTCCCTGATTGTAAAATGCTTTTCCTTGAAATGTTACCAGTGGATGAAGCAGCTCAGTCTCTGTTCATTACAGAATAATCATAATCAACCCATAAGTTTTCAATCAGTTCAAAAGTTTTCTAAACATTGGCATAATTTTTTTTTTTCTTTTTTCTTTTTCTTTTTTTGGAGACAGGGTCTTGCTCCATCACCCAGGTTGAAATGTGGTGGCACAAACATGGCTCACTGCAGCCTTGACTTCCTGGGCTGAAGTGAATCTCCTGCCTCAGCCTCTCAGGTAGCTGGGACCACAGATGCACACCACTGTGACCAGTTCATTTTTGATTTTTTTTTTTTTTGGTAGAGATGGGGTCTCACGTTGTTGCCCAGGCTGGTGTCGAACTGTAGGCTCAAGCAATCCTTTCACCTTGGCCTCCCAAAGTGCTGGAAGTACAGGCCTGAGCCACTGTGCCTGGCATGGCATGAAGTTCATAATGATATGGTCTAGGCTTTAATTTTTAGGCCATAGTTACCACACTACCACCTGTTCTCTTCATCCTCTTAAAACCAAGGATTTAGCATGTACTGTTAGTCAGTCTTACAGGTCAGTTAAAAAGGTAAGTGTAAGGAAGCTGTGCTTGTTAGTGACTTGTTTTTCCTTTATTGCTTTATTTAACTTAGTGGTCTAATTTAGAGATCTTGGGTTATAACTTCTAGCTGATTTCTGTAAGAATCAAAGTAAGCTAGAAAACACCTAGTAGTTTGAACAAGGAAGTGTGTATGTAAAGAAGGAAAATTCTTATGAAAGTTAGTATGTCTGTATCTCATCTTAAGAATGAACAGTTGGCCGGGCGCGGTGGCTCAAGCCTGTAATCCCAGCACTTTGGGAGGCCGAGACGGGTGGATCACAAGGTCAGGAGATCGAGACCACCCTGGCTAACACGGCGAAACCCCGTCTCTACTAAAAACACAAAAAATTAGCCGGGCGAGGTGGCGGCGCCTGTGGTCCCAGCTACTCGGGAGGCTGAGGCAGGAGAATGGCGGGAACCCGGGAGGCGGAGCTTGCAGTGAGCTGAGATCTGGCCACTGCACTCCAGCCTGGGCAACAGAGCGAGACTCCGTCTCAAAAAAAAAAAAAAAAAAAAAAAAAAAGAATGAACAGTTACCTTCGGCTAGGCAAGTTGCAGTCTTTAACTATGGGCAAATGATTGCCAAGAGTCTTTTCATAGTGAAGCCCAAATTAAAGTAGCTTAATCTAGTAATTCTCTTATTAAAATAACACGGTGTGCCAAGCAGTATACAAATACTTCACTTGGATTATCTCATGTAATCCTCATAGAAACTCAATGAAGTAGATATTTTCTTATGTGAAAAGTGGGAATAACTGAGGTTTAAAGAAGTAATTTGCTCAGTATTAGAGAGCTAGTGAGTAGTAGGCAGATTCCAGAAAGCACATGCGTGCAACTCCTCTGCCATACTACCTCTCATTTTAAGAGAAGCATGCTTTTAAAAAACTATTGTAGAGTACCATTTATCTATAGCATATCAGTTTGTTTACATAACTTAAAAATGTGTGTCTCTCAGAATGCTTTCACAGAACAGATACTATAGACCAGAGAGATTCTTTACTTGTCCATAAACACCTGTATGTACTTCTTTGTGGGGGAGAACACATACTCTTTAGTATTAAAAGGGTTGCTTAAACCAAATAGGTTCAACTGCTACTTTTAATGCAGTGTCAAGGCTTTACCATGGGATTGAAATCAAATGAAATGTTACAGCATCAGTTAGAATTTTGTGGGTAACTTAGGCTAGGCTATAATTAAAAACTCATCTGGCAAACGTCTTAAAATATGTTGTCATTGCTCCCAGCGTTCTTTAAGATTTCTAGAGCTATTCTCAGTCTATGGTACATGATTTTGAGTAGCCTTAATTATGGCTACTGCAAATAGAAGTCAGTGAGCCAATTCTGAATAAAATCAAGTGGTATTTTTAGATGAAAGTAGTTTCTCCAAAAAGTAACAAAACTCATGTTCTTGAGTATATTGATGTAGTGATATCTTTTCCTAAAAGAGTTCCAAAAATGTTTTTAACAGTGTCAAATGTAGTTATTTCTAGGTTTTGATGGGAGAGAGAGTAGGTTTTTCTTGAATTAAGTGTCATGTCGATCTTGAGTACAGGGACCTAGAATGAGTTGTTGAATTTTAGAACCCTGGTAAAGTAACCTATCTGCTCTATTGCTTCTTGGTTGTTATTGGTGTCTTTACTAAAGACTTAAGAGTATTTCCTCTGTCTATGACTTGTAGGGTCCTGAGTGGATAGTAATCAAAAGGAGGGAGGAAGAAGTTAGATATGTATGTGATCTTCTCATTGCTCATGTGTTACAGGATCACTTAGTACTTAGAAAAAGGACTTTACAGATACCAGTTGATTTCACCTCTTCAAACTTGTATATTGTCCCTTTACATTTATGTTTCTCAAAGATGGTCTAAAACACTGCATTTTCACCCATGTAAGGTGTTTAAGAAACAGATTCCTAAGGGGACCCTCTCTCCCTGCCTCATTGTGTGGGCCTAGGAATCTGCTGCTTGCTTTTTTTTTTTTTTTTTTTAAGACAGAGTCTTGCTCTTGTCGTCTAGGCTGGAGCGTTGTAGTGGCATAATCTCAGCTCACTGCAACCTCCCCCTCCAGGGTTCAAGTGATTCTCCTGCCTTAGCCTCCCGAGTAGCTGGGTTTGTAGGCGTGTACCACCATGCCTGGCTAATTTTTGTATTTTTAGTAGAGATAGCATTTCACCATGTTGGCCAGACTGGTCTCGAACTCCTAACCTCAGGTGATTCACCTGCCTCGGCCTCCCAAAGTGCTGGGATTACAGGCGTGAGCCACCACGTCCAACCTAGGAATCTGCTTTTCAAAGAGGTACCACCCTGGCCATTAAGTATACAGAGCAGTGGCTCTGTCACAGCCTATATAGTTTAGGCACCGGATTTAGAATTTGGGTTGAGGCCGGGCACAATGGCTCACGCCTGAAATCCTAGCACTTTGGGAGACTGAGGTGGGAGGATCACTTGAGCCCAGGAGTTTGAGGCCAGCTTGGGCAACATAGCAAAACCCCATCTTCTATTTAAAAAAAAAAAAAAAATTGGTTTGAATTCCAGGTCTTCAGTTTATTGTTAAGTTTTTTGTTTTCTCTTAAATTTTTCAGCTTTTAATTTCCTCATCTGTAAATAACTATTTGACCTGTGTTATTTATGTATTGATTGATTGATTGATGGAGCCTTGCACTGTCTCCCAGGCTGGAGTGCGGTGGTATCATCTTGACCCACTGCATCCTCCACCTCCCAGGTTCAATTGACTCTTCTGCTTCAGTCTCCTGAGTAACTGGGATTACAGGGGCGTTCCACCACATTTGGCTAATTTTGTATTTTTAGTAGAGACGGGGTTTCACCATGTTGACCAGGCTGGTCTCAAACTCCTGACCTCAAGTGATCCACCTACCTTGGCCTCCCAAAATCCTGGAATTACAGAGGTGAGCCACCACACCTAGCCTCTTTATTTTGAGACAGGGTCTTACTCTGTCACACAGGTTGGAGTGCAGTGGCACAACCACAGCTCACCGCAGCCTTGACCTCCTGGGTTCAAGTGATCCTCCTACCTCAGCCTCCTAAGTAGCTGGGATCACAGGTGCATGCCTCCATACCTGGCTAATTTAACAACTTTTTCTTTCTGTAGGGACAGGGTCTTCCTGTGTTGCCTACACTGGTCTCGAACTCCTGGGCTCAAGCAATCCTTCCCCCTTGGCCTTCCAAAGTGTTGGGCTGACAGGCATTAGCCACTGGTCCTAGCTCTTTCTTCTAATAATATTGAAAATAATCTGGTGATAATGGAATAAAGCTTTTTGCTTTTCATTTACTAATTAATAAAGACGGGTTTATTTTGGTAAATAACTGCCCCCTGCCCTTTTTTTCCCTTTTTCTGATATAGAGTCTCATTCCCATCACCCACGCAGGAATGCAGTGGCATGATCTTGGCTCACTGCAGCCTTGACTACCCTGGTTCATGTGATCCTCCTGCCTTAGCCTCCTGAGTAACTGGGACTACAGGCACATGTCACCTCGCCTGGATAATATTTTTTTTTTTTTTTTTGAGACAGAGTCTTGCTCTGTCACCCAGGCTGGAGTACAGTGGCTCAGTCTTGCCTCACTGCAACCTCCACCTCCCATGTTTAAGCGATTCTCATACCTCAGCCTCCCAGGTAGCTGGGATTACAGGCATGTGCCACCACGCTTGGCTAATTACAGGCATGAGCCACCTTGCCTGGCCTAATTTTTTTTTAATTTTTAGTAGAAACAGGGTTTTGCCATGTTGCCCAGGCTGGTTTCAAACTCCTAAGCTGAAGCGATTCGTCTGCCACTGCCCCAGTCTACATATTCTTAAATAATACTTAGAGCTGGGTGCGGTGGCTTATTCCTGTAATCCCAGCACTTTGGGAGGCTGAGGCTAGTGGATCACTTGAGGACAGGCGTTTGAGACCAGCCTGGCCAACGTGGTGAAACCCCGTCTCTACTAAAAATAAAAAATTTGCTTGGCATGGTGGTGCACACCTGTAGTCCCAGCTACTCGAGAGGCTGAGGCAGGAGAACCACTTGAACCTGAGAAGCGGAGATTGCACTGAGCCGAGATCGCGCCACTGCACTGCAGCCTGGGCGACAGAGTGAAACTCTGTCTCAATAAATAAACAAATAAACAAACAAAGAAATAATACTTAGAAGTTTTATTTTGGGCATACTTTTTTTTTTTTTTTTTTTTGAGTCTTGCTCTGTCACCCAGGCTGGAGTGCAGTGATGCAGTCTCGGCTCACTGCACGCTCCACCTCCCAGGTTCACACCATTCTCCTGCCTCAGCCTCCTGAGTAGCTGGGACCACAGGTACCCACTACCACACCCACCCAGCTATTTTTTTTTTTTTTTTTTTTTTGCATTTTTGGTAGAGACGGGGTTTCACTGTGTTAGCCAGAATGGTCTCGATCTCCTGACCTCATGATCTGCCTGCCTTGGCCTCCCAAAGTGCTGGGATTACAGGCATGAGCCACCGCGCCTAGCCAGCATACTTATTTTTTAACCTAATTATGTTGTTTCTACTGTTAACAAAATATATGCTGGGCAGTCATAGTTTATTATATATTTGATTAAGAGCTTTTTATACAAAAGCATATTTTTCTATTTAGTAAGTTGGACATGTTTCCAGACATTTGTAGGCCTGGTCTCTCCCAGATACACTATATTTTGAACATGGTACTTGCTCCTCAATGAAAAATTGCTGTTTTACAGTACGATAGAAGTATGCATACCTAGCTTTGAGAGTACAAAGGTAGAGGAGATATTTTAGTTCCTGAAGGAGAACAGCAGTATACAAGGATAAAGAGGCAGAAAATACGGGGCTACCTGGGAGTAGATTAATATGGCTGGAGTGTAGAAAAGCATATAGTGAGTAAGAAGAAATGAAACTAAAGGCAAATAAAGATTTCCAGTTAAACATGGCAGGTTAAGATGCATGTTTCTTTCCACTCCTTTCTAAACCATTCTAGAAGACAGTAAGATAATAAATCCGTAAACCCCCAAGGACCAAAAAAAAAAAAAAAAAAAAAAAAAAGGCACAGAAATCAAAACACAAGAGAAAGCAACATTTTGGAAGGCACAACGGTAATGAATTAATATTATGTAGTTTAGCAGGGCAGAGAAAACTGAAACCTATGGACAAGAAGCCAACAAACAAAGCAAGGAAGCAAACTGGTGTTGGAGAACCTTGGGGAAGGCTCAGGCCTTGAATTCACTAGGCACTTTGGAGGAAGACATGTGGAATAGAACTAAAAACAAGAGGACTGGATAATTTGTATTAAAGAGCATTTTAACCACTTTTAACCCTTCCTAGTGTTAAGAAAGAAGACATGCTCTCCAGGAAATAGGATTCAATATAGGAGGTAATGGAAGGAGATGCTAGCATGATAGCTATGGACTAGGCATAAAGCCTATAAAGCAAGGTGTCCAGATTGGAATTTGACAGAGGCACTAGAATAAATGTTTCAAAGTTGCAAAAAGGTAGAGTACCTAAGATGTCTGAACAGTTTTACAACTGTGTAGGAATGTAGATAAATTAATGATAGGTACATAGTAACAACCAAAAAGAGCAACCAAATTCTCAAAGGAAAACACAGCTGTGGAAGGAAGGAAATGTAATTAAAGCATAGTTCATTACTTATCTGTGAATACTATTTAGTTAACATGTAAAAAATATTGATTTTACAGACTACCTAGTTTCTATAATATATTTAAGAAAAAGAAAAAATTGGCCGGGCGCGGTGGCTCAAGCCTGTAATCCCAGCACTTTGGGAGGCCGAGACGGGCGGATCACGAGGTCAGGAGATCGAGACCATCCTGGCTAACACAGTGAAACCCCGTCTCTACTAAAAATACAAAAAATTAGCCGGGCGTGGTGGCGGCGCCTGTAGTCCCGCGTAGCTGGACTGAGGCTGAGGCAGGAGAATGGCGGGAACCCGGGAGGCGGAGCTTGCAGTGAGCTGAGATCCGGCCACTGCACTCCAGCCTGGGCGACAGAGCGAGACTCCGCCTCAAAAAAAAAAGAAAAAGAAAAAGAAAAAAAATGTATCAACCCCTGTTAAGTATATAGAGTCTAGAGCCAGATGATCAGTTTGAATAATGTCTCTGTGCCTTATTACCATCCAAATAAATACCTTCTATGCTTCATCTGTAAAATGGGGGTAGAATAATGCCTAACTGTCCTAAGGGTTGTTATAAGTATATATGAACACTTAATGCAGTGCCTCGTGTTAGTAATTGTAAGAGGAGGATGGAGGCAAGTGAACTGTACTTGGTGGATGTTAAGAGTAACAGTTTAACAACAAAAAATACAAAGCATGCTGTTTGAAAATGTGGCGGTAAATAAGATAAGAATGGAAAGTTTTTGCCTCTTGAGTAACAGGAGTTAAGAATGTGGTAGGTTGTGGCAGTAGACAGACTCCCTGTCTTCATTGTAAGCCTTGAGTGTTACACATAAGGAGAAACTTCAAAAATAGGAAAAACCTTTTGTGTTTAGCCAGTGTTTGGATTTTCAGTTGCGTAGCATTTGTATTTATTACAGAAATCTTTAAACACTGCAGACCAACAATATGATGAACCCATCACCTTGCTTTAACCATTATCAACTCATAGCCAATCTTAAGACCTTTACTGACCAGCTGCAAGTAGTGCAGTTAGCGGGTTGTCTTCAACTACAGCACTTTCTAACTCTACCACAGTGTTTGAAGCAAAGCTATGCTCTTGGCCTCCCTCAGCCAGTGACCAAGTGTGGCAGAGCTTCTAGATTTGGCAATTTTTGCCCAATGTTAATTTCACACCTGAGCTTACCATCAGGCTGGCCAAGATGTCAGAGTTGAACCACACTCAGGCTTTTCCTGCCCCTTCCTTCTTTCAAAGTGATAGACCGGCATCATGGTCTAAGGGCTTTTACTACCTAGTTCTCCTTTCTTTCCCTGTCTTTCATAGGTGTTACCTTCATCTTGTCGTCTGTTTGCCAGAGTATCCAATGGACAAAATGGCTTAAAAAGGATTCTTTTTAGAGTTTGCAGGAAAAAAAGTTAACATCAGATCTGAGACTGGTATCCCTGAAATGGTCAGCTTACATGGGTTGGCCCTTGCCTGCTGTTTGGAAACCTTAGATTTCAGGAACATTCCCTTTATTTTCTGATTAAAAATGGTTCTCTGTGTCTAAACTGTTTTTGCAAACAATATGGTTTATGCTGAACACTTGCTTCTGGGAGTCTGGAATTCTGGTATGTGCTAGGCAGTACATATTATCAGCCCCTAATTACCTTGAATACTTTAATCTGCCCTAGTAGACAATATTTGACATGTGTTTTCACAGTTGGTTGTTGGAGGCATTAAGCATGCCCTGTGTGACTCCACTAGGAGATGACTCTTCAGAGAGCTTGTGTCTGGTTTCCTCTAGTCACCTCATGTACCTTTTCCCTTTACTGATACTGCTTTTTGTTGTTGTTTGTTTTTTGGCTGTATTAACTCAGCCATGGGTATAGCTTCATGCTGTAATGTGTAGAGGAGTCCTATGAGTTCTACTACATCAGTGAACCTGGAAATGGACTTGGAAACGCTGACATACAAAGTGTAACAACAAATGTCACATAAAATTCCCAGTGGTTCTTTAACATCAGATAACAAGTCAGTGTTCGTAATTCCTTAATTATCTGTTTAAAAATGTACTTAGGTTGTTCAAATAAGGATCGAAAACAAACCCCACCCATTGCATTTAGTTGGTAAGTCCCGATCTACAGATTTCTTCCCCCTTTCCCCCCTATTTATTTAAATAAACTGTGTCATTTGTCTTGTACAATTTTCTCAGTCTGGATTTTACTGATCACATTACTGTAGTGATATTTGACACATTCTTCTGTTATGTGTTAGTTTCCTGAGAAGCTAATAATTACATCTAAAGTTTGATTTGATTTAAACTCTATTAGATAAGACTACTTGAGAGACAGTGTTTGTTTACCTATGGCTTGTTATCCCATCAGGAGACACATAATACTTTTTTGTGGTAAGATTCAGGTGTTGTCAGCCTGATACACTCAAAATTTGTTACCAGCTTGTATTGTAATTCCCTAGAATCCTTCAAAGGTTGACCGATGACATTGATACTTTTAAGTATTATTAGGAACTTCCAGTGCCTTTTAACACTTATTTTTAACCTATCCCAGTTGTTACTTTGGTGCTTAGATTGTCTCATCTTTAGCCTGTGGAAGATCTGTCAAGTTTAAAGTGACATAATAGTTTTTGAATGTTTCTTTGTGTTCAGGTATAACAGAGTGTTCCAGCCCTGGGTTCAGCCATGTCTAGGAATCCTAGTTATTTTGAATTCGAAATGGTATTTAGAGCACATAGTCTGTGCTGCTCGTTGATACGTGTTTGATCATGTTTCTAGATCTTTTCATTGAAGCAGAACTAGGAAATACTTAAATATACCATGGGTGAATATTGATATTTCCAGTTAAATTTAGAGGAGGAAAGGGTTATAACTTAACCTCTGTGATTTTATATTTATTTTCTCTTACCCTGAAAATCACAGTTTCTAATGATATCACTGATTTGCTTTATCCTACTCATGGTAGTTTAAGACTAACAATACTCATATTGCAAACAATAGGACTACTGAAAAATTATTATTTTTTATCCTTAGGAAATATATCATTTGGGCTGTCTAGTGAACTTGGTGTGCTTTCACATAACTTGTAATCGTTTATCTTGGTGGTGTTAGGCTACCAATTGTGTAGTTTCATTCATTTTGCTTTTAGTTTTTAGGGATTTCACACATTTTGTTAATTGTGTTTATAATCATGTGACACATTACATAGTTCTGTAGTTAAATCTCCAAAACAAAGTATACTAAGAGAAGCTGAGCTTCCATCCTGATTTCTTCTATCCTGTTTCTTACCTAGTTTTGTTTTTTGAGACGGAGTCTCGGTCTTTCGCCAGGCTGGAGTGCAGTGGCACGATGTCAGCTCACTGCAATCTCTGCCTCCCTGGGTTCAAGTGATTCTCCTGCCTCAGCCTCCCACCTAGTTTTTTAAGTAACAATATTTGTTAGTTTGGTTTATGCTTCTGTTTTAATAAAAGTGTGTTTTGTATATACGCATTTGTATATATGCCATATACCCATATCTAGTGTATATATGTGTATTTATACATATATACACTAGAAAATAGAACACTACACATACCGTTTTATTCCTTACGTTTTTTTAAGTTCATATATCTTGGAGATCACTTCATAGTATATGTTTCTCATTTCTTTTTTTATAGGAGCACAATATTCTATTATATAACTGTATCATGTTATCTTGAGGATTTCTGTTACAGACGTTTGATTGTTTTCAGAGCTGTTAAAAATAGTGCAGCTATAAATAGCCTTTGTATCTTTTCATCAGGAATTCCTGAGTCAGAAAGTAAATGTATAGACAGTGTTTCTAGTAATTAACAGATTCCCCTCTAAGAGGGGAAAGTACCACTTTGTATTTGTCAGTAGTATATGAGAGTACCTGTTTTCCCATAGCCTGCCAACAAACTGTAATCAAACTTCATAAGATATTTTAAGTAGATCTGTGTCTTAGAATCTTCATTTTGGCAGAAGTATGATATGGATTGAAAGATGTGATCCTAAAGATGGGGAGATGTGTTGGGACTAGTCTGAGAAATGTATATCTTAACTAAGGAGATAGAGTTACATTAAACAATCATTAACAGATTATCATAAGTGGGACTGAGTAACTGGATAAAGGCAATATAAGAGGAATTGGAGATAACTCTTACACTTCTAAGAGCATGACGGGTTTTTCTCAGAGAATATTGAGCACCAGCAGATTATAGGGTAGGGAGATTCCATTTTGGATGCTTTGCATTTGAGGTGCTTCTGGGACATTTCATTTGGAGGTGTAGTTGGTTATATGAATCTGAAAAGTTCGGGCTAGAGTGGAGCTTTGGAGTTATCACTGTATATGTTAAAATATGTGTAACGGAAGATGCCTAGGAAAATATTAGGTAACATTTGAGCATATAATAGGTTCCCAAGTTTATGAGTAGTTTTATGTTCCTTTTCTGTTTTTGTTTTTTTTGTTGTTGTTGTTGTTGTTTTCTCCTAGCAGTTGACTTACTATCTCCTTGGCTAGAATTTAAAAACATACGCTTCGTTTTCATGACTTACCTTCTACAGACTTAACTATGTATATGTATGAGTACATACAGAATGTATATATAATCTACTATGTAATTCTCTCCTGGATTTGTACAAATTTAGTTTTGGTGCAGGTATAGCTTAAATTCTCTTGCTGTGGTGTATGGAATGATTTATTTTGCCCTGTCTCCATATAAACGTAATTTTATATACAATTTTAAAACTTTGTTGAGGTTCTCTACTTGGTTCAAAATCTTTCCATTCTGGGTATTTAATTTTGACAAAGTTAGGTTAATGGAGGTGGGTTTCTTTTTGCCACTGATACATGCTTTTTACATACAGAATGATGATAATGTGTTGTTCAAATAATTTTCACATTACAGCTGAGAAAGGAATCTCATCTGAAATAGAACAGGCTTCTGTCTTACATGGCCTTAAGAATATTGAGGCAGGAAATGAATTTACAACTGTGGAATTAGAAAAGCACTAAAAGATCTAGTTTAACCTCATATTATAGATTGAGAAAAATTGTTCGTTATTTTTCTGACCAAACCATTGTGAAATAACCTGAGTGTATAAACACCAGATGTTGGGCTACAGGCTTTAAATTTAGGTTTGACCATTAAAAAATGGGATTGGCCAAGGCGGGTGGATCATGAGATCAGGAGAGACCATCCTAATCTAAACCTAGACTGGCTGAAAATAGAACATCTTTTGAGTGAAGACACCAGGATGATACAATGATCCAAAACCTTGTCACATGAGTTGAAGGAAATTCATTAAAAATGGTTTGAATTGGGAAAGATGATGATTGAGGCTGGCAGGGACATTTAGGCTAAGTGTTATATCTGTTGTGGCAAGAGTGTGTTGATTTCTTCATGGACTTAAGGCATAGAATGAGTTCCAAAAGCTTATCTTTGATTCAGTATCAAGTACTTTCTCTTTCCTGTGTCAAAACTATGTGATCACAGAGTGGCTTTTCTTAGAGTTCTGCCCCCCAACCCCCATCACCTGCTGTAAGATCCCACACAGGATCAATATATATTTAATCTAAATGAGTTAGGTATACTATGAGATTCCTGAGCTTCCGTAGTCCTTGTTTGATTTGGAGGAGCCAGGACTAGCTGTTTCTAACTTCAGGCCTACTTTCATTTTGAGCAGGCCACTCTTAGTTGGGTAACGGTTCAAGATTTCTTCCCTTAGTTCCTACCTTTTTAATGCTGCCTCACTATGATATGATATTTAATATCATAAATATTCTTATATTTCTGTGACTCTTTAAAGTGGGTTTTTAAACTTGAGCATGCATCGGAATCACTGAGAGGATTTGTAAACGTAGATTACTGGACCTCATTTCTAGAGTTTCTGACTCAGGGTCTGAGATGGAGCCCAAGAATTTGGATTTCTAGCACATCCGCAGATGATGTTGATGCTGCTGATCTGGAACCATACTTTGAGAACCACTGCTGTAGTAGTCTGGCCTACCTTCGATAGATTGAGCTTTTTAAGAGCACGAACCAGATGTTACTCATTTCTTTTTTTTTTTTTTCTTTCTTTTTTTATTTATTTATTATCATTATTATACTTTTAAGTTCTAGGGTACATGTGCATAACGTGCAGGTTTGTTACATATGTATACTTGTGCCATGTTGGTGTGCTGCACCCATCAACTCGTCAGCACCCATCAACTCGTCATTTACATCAGGTATAACTCCCAATGCAATCCCTCCCCCCTCCCCCCTCCCCACGATAGGCCCCGGTGTGTGATGTTCCCCTTCCCGAGTCCAAGTGATCTCATTGTTCAGTTCCCACCTATGAGTGAGAACATGCGGTGTTTGGTTTTCTGTTCTTGTGATAGTTTGCTAAGAATGATGGTTTCCAGCTGCATCCATGTCCCTACAAAGGACACAAACTCATCCTTTTTTATGGCTGCATAGTATTCCATGGTGTATATGTGCCACATTTTCTTAATCCAGTCTGTCACTGATGCACATTTGGGTTGATTCCAAGTCTTTGCTATTATGAATAGTGCCGCAATAAACATACGTGTGCATATGTCTTTATAGCAGCATGATTTACAATCCTTTGGGTATATACCCAGTAATGGGATGGCTGGGTCATATGGTACATCTAGTTCTAGATCTTTGAGGATTCGCCATACTGTTTTCCATAATGGCTGAACTAGTTTACATTCCCACCAACAGTGTAAAAGTGTTCCTATTTCTCCACATCCTCTCCAGTTACTCATTTCTTTGTCCCCCTACTACCTAGTAATACATAGGAGCAGCAGCTCTTAATTTTATAGAAGCCAGTGTGGACTGTAACTGATTTCTTCAGTTTAATGATATTAGGAAGTTAGGCCTAAAATTGAAGAACCCCGCTCAACATGATTGCTTATGTCTATAATCTGAGCACTTTGGGAGGCCAAGATGGGAGAATCACTTGAGCCCAAGAGTCTGAGACCAGCCTGGGCAACATGGTGAGACCCTGTCTCCACAAAAAGTTTTAAAACTAGCCGGGCGTAGTGACATGCGCCTGTAGCCCCCAGTTCTTGGGAGGCTGAGGTAAGAGGATTGCTTGAGCCTGAGTGGCCGAGGCTGCAGTGAGCATGATCATGCCACTGCACTCCAGACTGGATGATAGAGTGAGACCTTGTCTCTAAAAATAATAAATAAAAATATATAACATTGAAGAACCTTATAAAGCTTTAGGTTCAGGTCAGTTTAGGTTTGTGATGCTTACTATTAGGAAATAGACATAAAGCCAAGATACTGCTAGAATTTTTACATGGTTTTGCTTTCTGATGAAATTTCTTGGCTTTTTTCTTTTTTAAATGTTACTTAGAGAGCTGGCTACATATAAAAACTAGAATCTGTTTTTTCCTGACTTTTTAAATGATTGCCATTCTAACTGGTGTGAGATGGTATCTCAGTGTAGTTTTGATTTGCATTTCTCTAATGACCAGTGATGATGAGCTTTTTTTCATATGTTTGTTGGCTGCATAAATGTCTTCTTTTGAGAAGTGTCTGTTCATATCCTTTGCCCACTTCTTGATTGGGTTGTTTGTTTTTTTCTTGTAAATTTGTTTAAGTTCTTTGTAGAGTCTGAATATTAGCCCTCTGTCAGATGGATAGATGATAAAAATGTTCTCCTGTTCTGTAGGTTGCCTGTTCACTCTGCTGATAGTTTCTTTTGCTCTGCAGAAGGTCTTCAGTTTAATTAGATCCCATTTGTCAATTTTGGCTTTTGTTGCCATTGCTTTTGGTGTTTTGGACATGGAGTCTTTGCCCATGCCTTTGTCCGGCATGGTATTGCCTAGGTTTTCTTCTAGGGTTTTTATGGTTTTAGGTCTTAGGTTTAAGTCTTTAATCCATCTTGAGTTAATTTTTATATAAGGTGTAAGGAAAGGTCCAGTTTCAGTTTTCTGCATATGGCTAGCCAGTTTTCCCAACATCATTTATTAAATAGGGAATCTTTTTTCCATTTCTGATTTTTGTCAAGTTTGTCAAAGATCAGATGGTTGTAGATGTGTGGCGTTATTTCTGAGGCCTCTATTCAGTTCCATTGGTCTATATCTCTGTTTTGGTACCAGTACCATGCTGTTTTAGTTACTGTAGCCTTGTAGTATAGTTTGAATTCAGGTAGTGTGATGCTGCCAGCTTTGTTCTTTTTGCTTAGGATAATCTTGGCTATAAGGCCTCCTTTTTAGTTCCATATGAAATTTAAAGTAGTGTTTTCTTCTTCTGTGAAGAAAATCAATGGTAGCTTGATGGGGACAGCATTGAATCTGTAAATTACTTTGGGCAGTATGGGCATTTTCGCAATACTGATTCTTCCTATCCATGAGCATGGAATGTTGTTCCATTTGTTTGTGTCCTCTTATTTCCTTGAGCAGTGGTTTGTAGTCCTCCTTGGTGAGGTCCTTCACATCCCTTGTAAGTTATATTCCTAGGTATTTTATTCTCTTTGTAGCAATTGTGAATGGGAGTTTACTCATCATTTGGCTCTCTCTTTGTCTGTTGGTGGTGTATAGGAATGCTTGTGATTTTTGCACATTGATTTTGTATCCTGAGACTTTGCTTGACATTGCTAATCATCTTAAGGAGATTTTGGGCTGAGACGATGGAGTTTTCTAAATGTACAATCTAGCCATCTGCAAACAAACAATTTGACTTCCTCTCTTCCTATTTGAATACTTTCTTTCTCTTGCCTGATTGCCCTGGCCAGAACTTCCAATACTATGTCGAATAGGAGTGGTGAGAGAGGGCATCCTTGTCTTATGCTGGTTTTCAAAGGGAATGCTTCCAGTTTTTTTGCCCATTCAGTATAATGTTGGCTATGGGTTTGTCATAAATAGCTCTTATTTTGGGATACATTCCATCAAAACTAGTTTATTGAGAGTTTTTAGCATGAAGGGGTTGAACTTTATAGAAGGCCTTTTCTGCGTCTGTTAAGATAATTGTGTGGTTTTTGTCATTGGTTCTGTTTATGTGATGGATTACGTTTATTGATTTGCATATGTTGAACCAGCCTTGCATCCCAGGGATGAAGCCAACTTTGATCGTGGTAGATAAGCTTTTTGATGTGCTGCTGAATTGAGTTTGTCAGTATTTTATTGAGGATTTTCACATCAATGTTCATAGGGATATTGGCCTGAGATTTTCTTTTTTTGTTGTGTCTCTGCCAGATTTTTGTATCAGGATGATGCTGGCCTCATAAAATGAGTTAGGAAGGAGTTCCTCTTTTTCTATTGTTTGGAATAGTTTCAGAAGAAATGGTACCCAGCTCCTCTTTGTACCTCTGGTAGAATTTGGCTGTGAATCCGTCTGGTCCTAGGCTTTTTTTGGTTGGTAGGCTATAAATTACTGCCTCAATTTCAGAACTTGTTATTTGTTCTATTCAGGGATTCGACTTCTTACTGATTTAGTCTTGGGAGGGTGTATGTGTCCAGGGATTTATCCATTTCTTCTAGATTTTCTGGTTTATTTTTGTAGAGGTGTTTATAGTATTCTCTGATGGTTGTTTTTATTTCTGTGGGTTTAGTGGTGATACTCCTTTTTATTTATTTATATATTTTTTGAGTCTATTTGATTCTTCTCTCTTTTCTTCTTTATTAGTCTGGCTAGTGGTCTATTTTGTTGATCTTTTCAAAAACAGCTCCTGGATTCATTGATTTTTTTTTTTTTTTTGAGACGGAGTCTCGCTTTGTAGCCCAGGCTGGAGTGCAGTGGCTGGATCTCAGCTCACTACAAGGTTCACACTCCCAGGTTCACACCATTCTCCTGCCTCAGCCTCCCGAGTAGCTGGGACTACAGGTGCCCGCCACCTCGCCCGGCTAGTTTTTTTTTAATTATTTTTTAGTAGAGACGGGGTTTCACCGTGTTAGCCAGGATGGTCTCGATCTCCTGACCTCGTGATCCACCTGTCTCAGCCTCCCAAAGTGCTGGGATTACAGGCTTGAGCCACCGCGCCCGGCCGCCTGATTTTTTTTTTTTTTTTTTTGAAGGATTTTTCGTGTCTCTTATCTCCTTCAGTTCTGCTCTGATCTTACTATTTCTTGTCTTCTGCTAGATTTTGAATTTGATTGCTCTTGCTTCACTAGTTATTTTAATTGTGATGTTAGATGCTGGAGAGGATATGGAGAAATAGGAATGCTTTTATACTGTTGGTGGGAGTGTAAATCAGTTCAGCCATTGTGGAAGACAATTCCTCAAGGATCTAGAACCAGAAATACCATTTGACCCAGCAGTCCCATTACTGGTTGGTATATACCCAAAGGATTGTAAATGATTCTACTATAAAGACACATGCACATGTATGTTTATTGCAGCACTGTTCACAATAGCAAAGACTTGGAACCAACCCAAATGCCTGTCAGTGATAGATTAAAGAAAATGTGGCACATATACACCATGGAATACTATGCAGCCATAAAAAAGGATGAATGTATGTCCTTTGCAGGGACATAGATGAAACTGGAAACCATCATCCTCAGCAAACTAACACAGGAACAGAAAACCAAACACTGCATGTTCTTACTCATAAGTGGGAGTTGAACAATGAGAACACATGGACCCAGGGAAGGGAACATCACACAGCGGGGCCTGTCGGAGGGTGCGGGGCTAGGGGAAGGATAACATTAGGAGAAATACCTAATGTAGATGACGGGTTGATGGGTGCAGCAAACCACCGTGGCACATGTATACCTATGTAACAAACCTGCACGTTCTGCACAGGTATCCAAGAACTTAAAGTATACATTAAAGAAAAAAAAAGATAAACTGGAATCTTTCTCTTTCAGGGAAAATGGAGGCTATTGGAACATGCTAGGTTCATGCTCTTATAAGTATTGCAAATGGCACAAGTTGATGAACTTGTACAAAGATCAGAAAGGCCATCATCTAGTCCTGTTAAAACTTAAACTTGGGGCCGGGCATGGTGGCTCATGCCTGTAATCCTAGCACTTTGTGAGGCTGAGGTGGGTGGACCTCACCTGAGGTCAGGAGTTCGAGACCAGCCTGGCCAACGTGGCAAAACCCCATCTCTGCTGAAAATACAAAATTAACCAGGCGTGGTGGCACATGCCTGTAATCCCAGCTACTTAGGAGGCTGAGGCAGGAGAATCACTTGAACCCAGGAGGTGGAGGTGGAGGTGGAGGTGGCAGTGAGCTGAGATCTCACCACTGCACTCCAGCCTGGCCGACAGAGTAAGACTCCATCTCAAAAAAAACAAAAACAAACAACAAAAAAAACTTGGGGCTTGACATGGTGGCTCATGTCTGTAGTCCCGGTACTTTGGGAGGCTGAGGCAAGAGGATTGCTTGAGGGCAGGAGTTCAAAACCAGCCTCATCAACATAGTAAGACCCTGCTTCTACCAAAGAAAAACATGTTAGCTGGGTATAGTGGCGCGTGCCTATAGTACAAGCTACTCAGGCACCTCAGGATCGGGGATTTCTTGAGCCCAGGAGTTTGCGGCTACAGTGAGCTATTATTACATAACTATACTCCAGCCTGGGTGACGGAGTGAGACCTTGTCTCAGAAACCAAAACAAAACTTGGGTTAAAAGAATGTAGAGCAAGAGCTTGTGTTTTTATCACCCTTCCCAGTCCCCTACTTTTCCCAGCTAGCAGTAAATGTCTTAATAAGACTTTAGCAAGAATTGTTTCACTCTGGGAAGTCAAATCATGAGTGTATATTATTTAAGTGCCATTACGAATATTCAGTCTCTCATTGAGAGTATCTAGATTGTAACAGTAATATGTGACTGAATAGATATGTTACTTATAATTTATTCTAGAAAAAATAGCATATAGCTCCCTCAAAGTAGATGACTGTGGTTCTTGAATGTGGGCTGAACACTTACTTGCCTGACAACCTGCAAGCCATGAAGAGATCCACATCTCCAAGGCCTAGTGGGAATGGGGAGAGGGTTCATGCTCATACTTACAGAAACTACCCTGTAGGTATCACAGTACAGGTGAGAAGCCAACATGAAGTAACCCCTGTTATTTAAGGACACTGCAACCTATTTTACTTTCTCTTAGATGATTAACTCAGTAAATTAGGTTTTTCTGTACATTGCATAAAACTTTAGTTGTCTTTGATAATCATAAGCCATGTTTTATGGTTTTCTCTCTCCTCAGATACCCAGAAAGCGGTACTCTAGAAATGAATGTCAAAGATCTTAGACCACGAGCTAGAACCATTTTGAAATGGAATGAACTAAATGTTGGTGATGTGGTAATGGTTAATTATAATGTAGAAAGTCCTGGACAAAGAGGATTCTGGTTTGATGCAGAAATTACCACATTGAAGACAATCTCGAGGACCAAAAAAGAACTTCGTGTGAAAATTTTCCTGGGGTAAGATTTTCTTCACTGGTGCCATTTAATTACTGAATTAATGAAGGAATGTATTTTTAGGTATTAAGCACGTGCACCTTAGTAAAAAAAAGATGGGAGTCTATAAAAGATGGAAATTTCCATACTGAAGGAGAATATTTTTATAAATTCTTAAGAATTTTTAAAAGTTAACTGTGGCTTAAATCTTCAACTTTAAGGTTGGAGATACTATTTGGAAGAATGTTGGAAATAACTGAGTGTTTTATTACAGAAATTCTTACCTCATGGGATTCTTATAGATCAAACAAAACAATATGTAAAAGCATTTTAATAACTATAATTGCTATGAGGATCTGTGATCTGTGTTGATATAATAGCAGTGGATGACTACTTAACCAGCTGTCTACTGGACTTCTCAGACTAGCAGTAATTTTCCTTCATAGTAATTTTTCAACTTACAGAATTTAAACTTAATGAAGAGAATTCAGAATGCAAAATGTCACCTGAATCAAATCACTCAGATATTTAAATCATTTCTTTCCCCTCCCCTCCCCTCCCCTTCCCTCCCCTTCCTTTTTTTTTTTGAGACGCTCTGTCGCCCAGGCTGGAGTGCAGTGGCGCGATCTCTGCTGTCTGCAAGCTCCACCTGCCGGGTTCACGCCATTCTCCTGCCTCAGCCTCTGGAGTAGCTGGGACTACAGGCACCTGCCACGACGCCAGGCTAATTTTTTGTATTTTTAGTAGAGACGGGGTTTCACCATGTTAGCCAGGATGGTCTCAATCTCCTGATCTCATGATCTGCCTGCCTCGGCCTCCCAAAGTGCTGGGATTACAGGTGTGAGCCACTGTGCCCGGCCTTCTCTTTCTCTTTCTTTCTTGTTCTGTAGCCCAGGCTGGAGTACAGTGGCATGGTCTTGGCTCACTGCAACCTCCACCTCCTGGTTTCATGCAGTTCTCCTGCCTCAACCTCCCAAGTAGCTGGGATTACAGGCATACAACACCACACCCACCTAATTTTTATATTTTTAGTAGAGACAGGGTTTCATCATGCCAGCCAGGCTGGTCTCAACTCCTGTCCTCAAGTGATGCACCCGCCTCTGCCTCCCAGATTGTTGGGATTACAGGCGTGAGCTACTGCACCCAGCTTTCTATCATTAATTTTTTAAGAAATACTTTCAGATGTTTCCTGAAGTGATAAAGTACTAGGCATTATTTGAGTTACTTTTTTACACTTTGGAAAACATTGTCACTCTCTTTCTGTGTCTGCTGCTTCTGAATAATTTGCTGAATAGTCACTAATTTACTTTTTAATAAATAAAATCTCTGTTAATGGTTTCCAGTTCTCTATTATCAGTAATTACATAAACATCCTCGTATATGCATTTTTGTGCATTTCTTTTCTTTAGAATAAATTATTAGATTCGTTGCATTGAGCACTGAGGGTTTTAGAATAACCCTGACAGTTGTTTTTTTTTAAATAATGATAATAAGCAGCTAAATGAATATTCTTGTCATGTTCTGATTAACTGGATTAGTGATACAAGGTGACAAATCTTGGAACAATGATTAAAATCTAAAGCAAGGATAGGCAAGCTTATGGCCCACTAGCTTCCTATTTTTGTAAATAAAGTATCATTGGAACACAGCAATGGCCATTGATTTATGTATTATCTGTAGCTATTTTTGTGCTAAGTAATTGCAACTGAGACCATCTTCTCTGCAAAGCCAAAACTACTTACTTTCTTGCTCTTCGTGGGAAAAGTTTGCTGACTCCTGAGATTTAAAAAAAAAAAAATGGTGCGAGGCGTTGAAAACTTAACATTTTAGAAAACAGGTTTCAGAACTTCTTACAAACAAAAGTGTGATTCTATTGCCAGACTAAGAGTATAGCTCAGTCACAGACTTCTAAACAACTTGAAACCCTGATATGGATGCAAATCATTAAGGAGAAAGCCCCTAAATAAATTGGCTATGTTAGGAGTCTTATAACCTATTTGAGTGTTCAGGTGTACACAATAGGATAACGGCACACATAGCATTGAGCTAAAAAAGCTTGCTGTTAAAAAAAGATTTCCCGGCTGGGCGCAGTGGCTCATGCCTGTAATCCCAGCACTTTGGGAGGCCAAGGCGGGCGGATCATGAGGTCAGGAGTTCAAGACCAGCCTGGCCAATATGGTAGAACCCAATCTGTACTAAAAATACAAAAATTAGCCAGGCGTGGTGGCGCATGCCTGTAGTCCCAGCTACATGGGAGACTGAGGCAGAATAATTACTTGAACCCGGGAGGCAGAGGTTGCAGTAAGCCAAGATCATGCCATTGCACTTCAGCCTGGGTTACAGAGCGAGACTCCGTCTCAAAGAAAAAAGTTTTCCCAAGTAATCCTGAGGTACAGTTAAGAGTGGGAACACACTGGCTTTAGAAGTGGACCTAAGACTGAGTGGGCCAGGTGCAGTGGCTCATGCCTATAATCCCAGCACTTTGGGAGGCCAAGGTGGGTGGATCACCTGAGGTCAGGAGACTGAGACCAGTCTGACCAACTAGTGAAACCCTGTCTCTACAAAAAAATACAAAATTAGCTGGGTGCGGTGATGCATGCCTGTAATCCCAGCTATTCAAAAGACTGAGGCAGTAGAATCACTTGACCTGGGAGGCGCAGGTTGCCGAAAGCTGAGATCATGCCATTGCACTCCAGCCTGGGCAACAAGAGTGAAACTTCATCTCAAAACAAACAAACAAAAAGACTTGAGTGGAAATTATGGATAGGCAAATACCAGTTTGATAAAGAGAATGGTTATGTGATGGCTTTCCCAACAGTACAATACAATGTAAAGTATTCTTTGTCATTAAAGTTTTTACTAGAAACATTAGGAACACAGTAGCTATAAAGGAGCCAGTGTGGCTTATGGACGGAAATTTTTTTTTTTTGGAGACGGGGTCTCGTTCTGTCGCCCAGGCTGGGTAGCAGTAGCACGATCCTGGCTCGCTGTAACCTCCGCCTCCTGGATTCAAGCAGTTCTTCTGCCTCAGCCACTGGAGTAGCTGGGACTACAGGCGCACCCCACCATCCCCATTTCATTTTTTGCTCAAAACCAGGCTGGTTTTGAACCCCTGAGCTCAGGCAGTCTGCTTGCCCTGGTCTCCCAAAGTGCTAGGATTACAGGTGTGAGCCACCGCATCCAGAGAAATTTTTTTTTTTTTTAATGATTAGAAATCTTTCATCCTCACTGGTAAGAATGGATAACAGGTTGAAAGAACAAATGCATTCTGCTGTTGATAGGCATTTTGGGGCTGTTAGAAACAATGCTGCCATCATTGATGTTTTTATACCTATACCTATATCCTGGCACTTGTGTGCATTAGTTTCTGTAGAGTGTATCATGCCTAGGATTAAAATTACTAGGTTGTAGAATCTGCATCTTCAACTTGAGTAGATAGAACCAAGTGTCTGTACCAGATTACAGTTCTGCAACAGTATGAGAGTTCCTGTTCTGTTTTCTCATCCATGCTTAGTTTTTTCAGACTTCAGTTTCCACTAGTCAGGTGGGTATGTAATAGTATCTCATTTTGGCTTTGATTTGCAATTCTCTGACTCCTAATGGGGTTGAGAACCTTTTTGTATTTTTATTGACAAATTATATATATCTTTTGTGAGGACCTGTTCCAATTTGCTGACTTTTTTTGTTTATTAAATAAAGTGATTCATTTTTAGGAGTTCTAATTATGGAGACTAGGCCATTTCAGTTATATGTGGCAGAAATACCTTTTCTAGTTCTGTGGCTTGTCTTTTTCTCCTTATGATGTTTGAATAGTAGTTTTCTTAATTTTAATGCAGTTGAGGTTATCAAAGTTCAAGAAAGTTTTTTTCCTTTATGCTTGTACTTTCTGTCTGTCTTAAAGATACTCTTTTATTGCCTTCTAAAAGCTTTGTGGTTTTGCCTTTCTTTAGGTCTTTAATTGACTTGGAGTAGATTTTTGTGTACAGTGTGAGGTAAGGGTCTAATTTAACTCAATACATATGAATAAACATTTTTCCTAGCACTGTTTATTGAAAAGCCAATTTCCCTCCCATTGATCTTCAGTATCACCTCTGTCATATCAAGAATCTTATATTTGATGAATGCTTCTGACTTCTCTATTCTGTACCATGGGTCTGTTTTTTGTGTATCCTTGTATCAGTTCTACACTTCCATAGTACAACAGAGCACATGATCCTTCCTTGTTCTTCAAGTAGGTTTTATATGTTCTTAGCTCTGTGTACTTCCATTTGAATTTTCCAGTCATCTTTTCTCTTTCTGGTATATAGGAATACAAGTATCCTTTGATCGTGGATTCAGTAGCTTTATTAGATTTACTAATTTTAATTTACATGTAGATTGTTTCAAAATGTTTACAATTATAATCATCTGTGAATTCTGAGATTTTTGTTATGTCTTTTTCTTTACTTTTGATTTCTTCCTCTTGTCCTTATTTACCAGTTGGGCCTGAATTACATTGTTGAAAAGAAGTAGTGATAACAGGCATCTTTTTCCCCTGCTTTCTGAGAGAAAACATACAAAATTTCATCCATAACTATAATGTTTGATATAGGTATTTTGTGGATATGCTCTCCTAGATTTGGTTTGATGGTGTTTTGTGTAGGATTTTTGCATTGTATTAGTGCGTGAAATTTGCATGTTAATTTTCCTATCTCACTGTCCTTCGCAGATTTATACTAGTTTCACAAAATAATTAGGAATCTTCTTTTTCTTATGGTAGAGTTTTGTGTCCTTGTCTTGAATGTTTGGTAGAACTTCTCAATAAAGTCATCTGGGGTTGAGTTTTCTTTGTGGGATGGTTCTTTTATGGTTGATTCGGTTTCTGTAATGATCAGAGGACTATTCATGTTTTCTATTTCTGGAACTAGAATTTAATTTTCTAGGAATTTATCCATTGCATCTAAATTTTAAAATTTATTGTCATAAATTTGTTCAGTAACTACATCTTTTTAATGTGTTAATCTGTTATGATGTTTTTTATTTCCGAATTTAGTTTGTGACTTCTTGACCATTCTCACCAGAGGTCTATCAGTTTTGTTAGGCTTACAAAGAAGTAATCTTCAGCTTTGATCCTCTCTATTGTGTTGAAGGTGCAAAGGAAGAAGCAAATAGAGGATATGATTTTTAATTTGCCTTGGATATTTGATAAGGGAACTTGGAGTTAAAGTTCATGCTTGTTTCTGTTTTTAATTTGTGAGTACCAAAAAGTGCATATGCTTGAACTATCTAATTCTAGTTATCAAATTCTATTTTCATGTTGTCATTTTCTGTTTATTTTAGCTTTGAAAAAAGTTGAAAACAAGTTTGGGATTCAAAAACATTTTTTAAAGTAATTTGTTCACTTACTATTGTAATGCAATATTTAGTACCATGTGAACTTATGCTGATTTAGATATTCATGAGTAAAGTAGTATTTGAATCCTATAGCAAGAAAATTAATTTACCTTACTGAAACTACAGATAAAGGCCAAGCATGGTGGCTTACACCTATAATCCTAGCACTTTGGGAGGCCAAGGTGGGCGGATCAGTTGAGGTCAGAAGTTCGAGACCAGCCTGGCCAACAGGGTGAAACCCCATCTCTACTAAAAATATAAAAATTAGGGCCAGGTGCTGTGGCTCGCGCCTGTAATCCCAGTGCTTTGGGAGGCCGAGGCGGGCAGATCACCTGAGTTCAGGAGTTCTAGACCAGCCTAGGCAACGTGGTAAAACGCCGTCTCTACTAAAAATACAAAGAAGTTAGCTGGAAATGCTGGTGCACCCCTGTAATTCCAAGTCCTTGGGAGGCTGAGGCGGGATAATCGCTTTAACCCAGGAAGAGGTTGTAGTGAGCAGAGATCACACCACTATACTCCAGCCTGGACAAAGAGTGAGACTCTGTCTCAAAAAAAAAAAAAAAGAGAAAAGGGCTGGGCGTGTTGGCTCACTCCTGTAATCCCAGCACTTTGGGAGGCTGAGGCGGGAGGATCAGGAGGTCAGGAGATTGAAATCATCCTGACTAATAGGTGAAACCCCGTCTCTACTAAAAATACAAAAAAAAAAATTAGCCAGGCGTTGTGGCGGGCATGTGTAGTCCCAGCTACTTGGGAGACTGAGGCAAGAGAATGGCGTGAACCCAGGAGCTGGAGCTTGCAGTGAGGGGAGATCGCGCCACTGCACTCCAGCCTGGGCGACTGAGCGAGACTCCGTCTCGAAAAAAAAAAAGAAAAATCTATAGATACATTTTAGGTTTAGTGTCATTTTTATGGAGTTTATTTACCAAATTTTTTTCATACTTAAGAAATTTCTATAGTGATATACTTACTAAGCCATTCTTACAGGATACATACTTAATATGCATATCAAGTTATAAGTCACAGGTCACTGTTCTTCGGCCATGCTGGCCTCCGTGTGTTGCTCAGTCACGCAAACATTGTCCTGCCTTGGGGCCTTTGTACTTGATGTTCTCCCCTACGCAGATACTGATTTGGCTTACTCTGTCTCTTATTTCAGTTCTCTGCTCAAAAGTATCTTCAGAGTGACCTTTCTTGATCACCCTTTTTAAAATCACATACATACCAGACATAAGCTATTTAAATTCTCCCTTACTCTTTTTTCTGAATTCTTTATTTTATTTATGACCCCATTTGTATAGTTTCCTATTGCTGCTACAACAAATTACCACAAACATAGTATCTTAAACAATAAATCATAGTACAGTTTGGAGGTTAGAAATCTTAAATGGATTTGGATTTCACTAGGCAAAAATCATTGTCAGTAGGGATATGTTCATTTTTGTAGACTCTTAAGGGAGAATCCATTTTCTTGCCTTTTCCATATTTCAGAGGCGTCCCACATGCCTTTGCTTATTACCTGTTCTCTCCACCTTCAAAGCCAACAGTGTTGCATCTCTTTTACAATTCTTTTTGTGGATGCATCCCCTTCATATTCTCTCTTCTGCCTCCCCTTCCCCTGTGATTATATTGGATCTGCATGGATAATCTTCCCATTTCAAGGTTTTTAATGTGCAAAGTCCTTTTTGCCATATGAGGTAACATATTTATAGGTTCCTGGAATTAGGACATGAACCTCTTTGGGGCCCATTGTTCTGCCTGCCACACCACTGGAATGTTAATGCTTTGTTTTTGTTTGCTGTTGTGTGCCAGGCCCTGTTCTAGGCACTAGTTACAGTAGATTTTCAGTACGGTATTTCGTAGATTCCGAGACAATAGGTTTGTTTTTGTATTTTAACATCTCTGAAATAAAAATGTATCTTAAAATTGCTGTTGAGCTGACTGAAGTTGAATTCTTTCGAAGATTTGAATTTGCTTGTTTACCAGTCACTTGCGAGTGCAATTTAACTTTAACTTAAATTCTCTGTTTGAGCCTTTTTAGACCACATGGGTAGCATGAATTCAGGTCTCTGAACCGGACTGAATCCTAGCTTATCATTTAATTCTTGAAGAATGCTTTTTTTCCATTACACCCAGTGGCAGTATTGAAACAAGAATGTTTCTTTATCTGCAAGGTGACTTATTTCTCACTTTAACTGTGAGAACAGGTTGGTGTCTAAGCTTTATTTGAAGGTCTTCCTTAGACACCTAATCAGTCTTTTTTTCTTAGTTGAAATTACATAATGTGTCTTATAGTTGCCAATTATCATTTGGTGTTCCAGCTTTATTTGGGAGTTCTTAGACTGCCTTATTTCAGTCTAGTTTCTTTTTCGTAGCACATAAATTGTTTTACAATTATCAGCCCATTAGATTCAGTGAAATAGGATATTTCTTGAGGAATGAATTGATTATATGCATGTTTTTATTATGATCAATGGTGTTTTGTGCATAAAGAATGTCTTGATAGCCTTTAACAAAAATGGTAAATAAGTGAAAAAGTGACTTTGGCCTTGAATTTGTGACATTTATTGAATCACTTAAAGTAGTACATGGAAAGCACCTGTTTCCAGGTAGGGTGGGACAGCTGGCAGTAGATTAGTGCTTTTAGCTAAAACAACTAGAATAGCCTGATGAAAGTCATTCTTTGAATGCACGAGAGAATCAAAGAGAACCACTGTGGGTATGTCTCTGGAGAGGTAAGAATCTCAGAAGGCAGGTAGCTTTGTAGTTGTGTTTTGTCCCTGGGGAATCTGCTAATTCTGGATGCAGTGTAAAATCTAGTTCAGAGCAGCTAGGAGTCAGATGGAAAGAGAAATCAGTAGAGCTTTTGGCAGATATTTGGGATGCCTCGAGCATATGGCCTGCTTTCAGCTTTGGTTGAATACTGGACTTCTGCTGGGCAAGAGGTTGGAAACGTAAGTAAGAAGTGGCATTTTCAGCAGTCTTAGAAGGCATACACTAGATTTTAGGGTAACTGGTGTAATGGCTCCACAGAATATGTGGGTCTTTTAGTTTGAAAACTGGATGGCTGGCTGGGTGCGGTGGCTTATGCCTGTCATCCTAGCACTTTGGGAGGCCGAGGCGGGTGGATCACAAGGTCAGGAGATCGAGACCATCCTGGCTAATATGGTGAAACCCCGTCTCTACTAAAAATATAAAAAATTAGCCGGGCGTCATGGCACGCGTCTGGAACCCCAGCTGCTCGGGAGGCTGAGGCAGGAGAATCGCTTAGACCTGGGAGGCAGAGGTTGCAGTGAGCCCGAGATTATGCCACTACACTCCAGCCTGGGTGACAGAGTTGAGACACCGTCTCAAAAAAAGAAAAGAAAAGAAAATTGTATAGCTTAGGCATGCAGGTAGACTAAATCTTATTTCAAGACTGTAAACCAGCCTTGACTCAGCTTAGATGCTGATTAAATGTCAAACCACCACAGTATCTCACCAGCAGAAGGAAGGTTGAACTTTCCTTTACATAAGATAATATCTGAAGCTTTTGGCTCCATGATGGAGCCAAAAACGCCATTCTGCCAAAAGATGGCACCACATAATCAGAAAACAGAAGGAATGCCAATTATAGGAATAGACCCATTAGGTGATCTTGATAATTCCAGTTATCAGAGAGACTTTAAAGTAACTGTGATTAATATGCTGAAAACATGGTAAATGTCCACTGAGAATTGGAACTCACAGAATAATTATATGGAGATTTTAGAACTGAGAATTATAGTAAGAAAGTAAGACCTTGTTAAATTGATTTAATAACAAATAAGGGCCGGGCGCAGCGGCTTATGCCTGTAATCCTAGCACTTTGGGAGGCCGAGGCGGGTGGATCACGAGATCAAGAGATGGAGACTATCCTGGCCAACATGGTGAAACCCTGTCTCTACTAAAAATATAAAAATTAACCGGGCGTAGTGGCAGGCACCTGTAGTCCCAGCTACTCGGGAGGCTGAGGCAAGAGAATCACTTGAACCCGGAAGGTGGAGGTTGCAGTGAGCCGAAATTGCGCCACTGTACTCCAGCCTGGCAACAGAGCGAGACTCTGTCTCAAAAATATATATATATATGTGTGTGTGTGTGTGTGTGTGTGTGTGTGTGTGTGTGTGTGTGTGTGTATATATGGAGTTCCTAAAGAAGAGAGTAGAGTGAAAACAGTATTTGAAAATATAACTGATTAAAGATATCAGTCCAGGTCAAAGAAGTTCTCTAAAGTCTAAGCAGGATAAATATAAAGAAAATGCACAGTGGTATATCACAAATAAGAATGCTAAAAACTAAAGATAAAAACACAGGGAAGATGACCACGTTTTTATTAGAAGCAATTTAAGCTAGGAGACAGTGGAATGGCATGTGAAAATACTAATTTAAGAACATTCCCAGCCGGGCGCGGTGGCTCACACCTGTATAATCCGAGCACTTTGGAAGGCCGAGGCGGGCAGATCACTTGAGGTCAGGAATTCAAGACCAGCCTGGCCAACATGGCAAAACCCTGTGTCTACTAAAAATTTTAAAATTAGCTGTGTGTGGTAGCATGCACCTGTAACCCCAGCTGTTTGTGAGGCTAAAGCAGGAGAATTGCTTGATCCTGGGAGGTGGAGGTTGCAGTGAGCTGAGATCGTGCCACTGCACTCCAGCCTGGGTGACAGCAAGATTCCATCTCAAAAAATAAAATAAAAAAATTCCCAACTTAAAATACATTTTAAATGAAAATACCTGTCAAAAATAAAGCCAAAATAAAAATGTTATCAAACGAAACCTGAAAGAATTCACCAACAGACAGGCACCAGGAGAAATAATAAAGGGAGTTATTTAAGTGGGAGGAAGGAGATTCCAGATAGAAACATGGAAATATAGGACAGAATTAAGAGCAGGGAAAGGGTAAATGTATGAGTAAGTATAAGTAATTATTTTTTAAAATAGTGAACTTTAAAAAATACATAGAAAAAATGCCTGACAACAGTAATGCAGAAGATGGGGTTGATAAATGAAGTTCTGAGATTCTGGCATCATTGGGGAAGTAGTGAAAGTAAAATTTAAAGTAGATTATATCAGGTTTGCACAGCCCAATCTCTAGTGCAACTACTAAAAATAAAAGATTTTTAACAAATTAATACACTGAAAATGAAAAAATAAATATTAGTCTAATCCAAAAGAAGGCAATTGTGACTAAAAGAAGCAGATAAGTAGAAAACATACAGTAAAATGGCAGAAACAAACACAGCTGTATCAGCCATTATATTAACTGTGTGTGAGTAAAGCATTTCAAGACAACGATCAACAAAGTAGATTAAAATAAAAAATCCACATACTACTCTTAAGAAAGACTCCTTAAATATAAAGTCACAGAAGTTGAAAAGAGATGGATAGTTGGGATTATAAGAAGATGTCAATAGCAAAGACTTTTCAGATCTCCTTAAATGTGGTGGTAATATAGAACAAAATATTACTAAATTATCTAATTCACAAACTCATGAACAACATCTACAATGAAACAGGATGGTATGGTATCATAAGCCCCAAAATAGCTGGTGGGATAAACAGTGGAAAGTTTCAAGACCTGTGTAGTATCAGTGGCTATGCAAGAGAAATGTGTGTTGCGCCCAAGAATTCCAAATAATGAATTAGTTCAGCAAACTAATTTGAAAATAGCAGCTATGGTAGCCATCTTTTAAGGTAACCCCCAATGATTCCTGCTTACTAATACTCACCCTCATGTGGTTTTCAGCCATATTTTACTAGGGTGACTCTTTGTGACCAGTAGAATATGGTGTAAGTGATGCTATGGCACTTCAAGATGAGGTTTTAAAAAGATACCAGCCTCCATTTTGGGTGTACCCTCTTGGATCACTTCCTCTGAGGGAAGCCAGCTGCATGTGATGAGGCTATTCAGGCAGCTTTTTTATTTTCCCTGAGTAGAGCCTTTACATGAGACTGCACCCCTGGCCAATGGCTTAACTGCAGTCTCATGAAAGATCTGAACCCAGAACTATCCAGCTAAGCTACTCCCAGATTCCTGACCCACCCCAGTATGATTAAGTACAAGCAGTTTGTAGTAAGATCTGAAGGGACTAGAGTACTCTTTAAACTCTTTAAATTGGTCAGCTAAAACTCCATTCCAAGACTAAAGCTCCATATTGAGAAGAAACTGGTGGGAATAGGATCCACACTAAGTAGGATGAGGAGAATAGAGACAAAGGAAAAAGGGGTCCGGTTAGAAATAGGGGAGGAGAATACAGCCGAAAGATTTCAGTAAGTAAGCTTCCATGCTGTCTTTTTAAAATTGTTTTTGAGGTATAACTTACATTCAGTAATGTGTACTTACCTTAAGTGTGTCTTAAATATAGTGAACACTGACAGATGGATATACACATGTCACCACTAATCAAAACACAGAATGTTTTCATCACCCCCAAAAGTTCCCTTGGGTCCCATTACAGTTACCGCTACCATCTGTAGAATTGGTCCCAGACTGCCACTGATTGGCCTTCTATCAGATTAGATTTTAGCCTCCAGAATTTTGACTGTTTATCCAAGAAATGTGTAATTTGGTGGGGGGCGCCCAAAATGGCCAAATAGGAACAGCTCCAGCCTCCAGCTCCCAGCGTGAGCAACACAGAAGATGGTGATTTCTGCATTTTCAACTGAGGTACTGGGTTCATCTCACTGGGGCGTGTCGGACAGTGCTGGTGAGTAGATGCAGCCCAACCAGTGAGAGCTGAAGCAGGGCGAGGCATTGCCTCACCTGGGAAGCGAAAGGAGGAAGGGAATTCCTTTTCCTAGCCAAGGGAAACCGAGACACAACACCTGGAAAATCGGGTAACTCCCACCCTAATACTGCGCTTTACCAAGGGTCTTAGCAAATGGCACACCAGGAGATTATATCCCACACCTGGCCGGGAGGGTCCCACGCCCACAGAGCCTCCCTCCTTGCTAGCACAGCAATCTGACATCTAACTGCAAGGCAGCGAGGCTGGGGGTAGGGCACCTGCCATTGCTGAGGCTTAAGTAGGTAAACAAAGCCACTGGGAAGCTCGAACTGGGTGGAGCCCACCGCAGCACAAGGAGGCCTACCTGCCTCTGTAGACTACACCTCTGGGGACAGGGCATAGCTAAACAAAAAGCAGCAGAAACCTCTGCAGATGTAAATGTCCCTTTCTGACAGTTTTGAAGAGAGCAGTGGTTGTCCCAGCACGGAGTTTGAGATCTGAGAACAGACAGACTGCGTGTTCAAGTGGGTCCCTGACCCTTGAGTAGCCTAACTGGGAGACATCCCCCACTAGGTGCAGACTGACACCTCACACCTTGCACGGCTGGGTATTCCTCTGAGGCAAAGTTTCCAGAGCAAGAATCAGACAGTAACACTTGCTGTTCAGCAATACTCTGTCTTCTGCAGCCTCCGCTGCTGATACCCAGGCAGACAGGGTCTGGAGTGGACCTCAAGCAAACTCCAACAGACCTGCAGCTGAGGGGCCTGACTGTTAGAAGAAAAACTAACAGAAAGGACACGCACACCAAAACTCCATCAGCAGTACGTCACATCATCAAAGACCAAAGGCAGATAAAACCACAAAGATGGGGAAAAAGCAGTGCAGAAAAGCTGGAAATTCAAAAAATCAGAGCGCATCTCCCCTCCAAAGGAACGCAGCTCATTGCCAGCAATGGAACAAAGCTGGTCAGAGAATGACTTCGACAAGTTGAGAGAAGAAGGCTTCAGTCGATCAAACTTCTCAGAGCTAAAGGAGGAACTACATACCCAGTGCAAAGAAACTAAAAACCTTGAAAAAAGAATGGAAGAATAAACAATGCAGAGAAGTCCATAAATGAACTGATAGAGATGAAAACCATGACACGAGAACTAGGTGGCAAATGCACAAGCTTCAGTAACCAACTGGATCAACTGGAAGAAAGAGTATCAGCGATTGAAGATCAAATGAATGAAATGCAGTGAGAAGAGAAGTTTAGAGAAAAAAGAGTAAAAAGAAATGAACAAAGCCTTGAAGAAATATGGGATTATGTGAAAAGACCAAATCTACGTCTGATTGGTGTGCCTGAAAGTGACGGGGAGAATGGAACCAAGTTGGAAAACACTCTGCAGGATATTATCCAGAAGAACTTCCCCAATCTAGCAAGGCAGGCCAGCATTCAAATTCAGGAAATACAGAGAACACCACAAAGATACTCCTTGAGAAGAGCAACTCCAAGACACATAATTGTCAGATTCACCAAAGTTGAAATGAAGGAAAAAATGTTAAGGGCAGCCAGAGAGAAAGGTCGGGTTACACGCAAAGGGAATCCCATCAGACTAACATCAGATCTCTCGGCAGAAACTCTCCAAGCCAGAAGAGAGTGGGGGCCAATATTCAACATTCTTAAAGAAAAGAATTTTCAACCCAGAATTTTATATCCAGCCAAACTAAGTTTAATAAATGAAGGAGAAATAAAATCCTTTACAAGCAAATGCTGAGACATTTTGTCACCACCAGGCCTGCCCTACAAGAGATCCTGAAGGAAACACTAAACATGGAAAGGAACAACAGGTACCAGCCATTGCAAAAACATGCCAAAGTGTAAAGACCATCGAGGCTAGGAAGAAACTGCTCAACTACATGGAAACTGAACAACCTGCTCCAGAATGACTACTGGGTACATAACGAAATGAAGGCAGAAATAAAGATGTTCTTTGAAACCAATGAGAACAAAGATACAACATACTAGAATCTCTGGAACACATTTAAAGCAGTGTGTAGAGGGAAATTTATAGCACTAAATGCCCACAAGAGAAAGCAGGAAATATCTAAAATTGACACCCTAACATCACAATTAAAAGAACTAGAGAAGCGGGCCGGGCGCGGTGGCTCACGCCTGTAATCCCAGCACTTTGGGAGGCCGAGGCGGGCGGATCACAAGGTCAGGAGATCGAGACCACGGTGAAACCCCGTCTCTACTAAAAATACAAAAAATTAGCCGGGCGCGGTGGCGGGCGCCTGTAGTCCCAGCTACTCAGGAGGCTGAGGCAGGAGAATGGCGTGAACCCGGGAGGCGGAGCTTGCAGTGAGCCGAGATCGCGCCACTGCACTCCAGCCCGGGCGACAGAGCGAGACTCCGTCTCAAAAAAAAAAAAAAAGAACTAGAGAAGCAAGAGCAAACACATTCGAAAGCTGGCAGAAGGCAAGAAATAACTAAGATCAGAGTAGAACTGAAGGAGATAGAGACACAAAAAACCCTCCAAAAAATCAATGAATCCAGGAGCCGGTTTTTTGAAAAGATCAACAAAATTGATAGACCGCTAGCTAAGCTAATAAAGAAGAGAGAAGAATCAAATATACTCAATAAAAAATGACAAAGGGGTATCACCACCGACCCCACAGAAATACAAACTACCATCAGAAAATACTATAAACACCTCTACGCAAATAAACTAGAAAATCTAGAAGAAATGGACAAATTCCTGGACACTTACACTCTCCCAAGACTAAACCAGGAAGAAGTTGAATCCCTGAATAGACCAATAACAGGCTCTGAAATTGAGGCAATAATTAATAGCCTACCAACCAAAAGAAGTCCAGGACCAGACGGATTCACAGCCAAATTCTACCAGAGGTACAAGGAGGAGCTGGTACCATTCCTTCTGAAACTCTTCCAATCAATAGAAAAAGAGGGAATCCTCCCTAACTCATTTTATGAGGCCAACATCATCCTGATACCAAAACCTGGCAGAGACACAGCAAAAAAAGAGAATTTTAGACCAATATCCCTGATGAACATCGATGCAAAAGTCCTCAATAAAATACTGGCAAACCAAATCCAGCGGCACATCAAAAAGCTTATCCACCATAATCAAGTGGGCTTCATCCCTGGGATGCAAGGCTGGTTCAGCATATGCAAATCAATAAACATCATCCAGCATATAAACAGAACCAAAGACAAAAACCACATGATTATCTGAATAGATGCAGAAAAGGCATTTGACAAAAAGGCCTTTGACAAAATTCAACAGCCCTTCTTGCTAAAAACTTCCAATAAATTTGGTATTGATGGAACATATCTCAAAATAATAAGAGTTACTTATGACAAAGCCACAGCCAATATCATACTGAATGGGCAAAAACTGGAAGCATTCCCTTTGAAAACTGGCACAAGACAGGGATGCCCTCTCTCATCACTCCTATTCAACACAGTGTTGGAAGTTCTGGCCAGGACAATCAGGCAGAAGAAAGAAATAAAGGGTATTCAGTTAGGAAAAGAGGAAGTCAAATTGTCCCTGTTTGCAGATGACATGATTGTATATTTAGAAAACCCCATTGTCTCAGCCCAAAATCTCCTTAAGCTGATAAGCAACTTCAGCAAAGTCTCAGGATACAAAATTAATGTGCAAAAAACACAAGCAATCTTATACACCAATAACAGACAGCCAAATCATGAATGAACACCCATTCACAATTGCTTCAAAGAGAATAAAATAGCTAGGAATCCAACTTACAAGGGATGTGAAGGACCTCTTCAGTGAGAACTACAAACCACTGCTCAGTGAAATAAAAGAGGACACAAACAAATGAAGGAACATACCATGCTCATGGATAGGAAGAATCAATATTGTGAAAATGGCCATACTGCCCAAAGTAATTTATAGATTCAATGCCATCCCCATTAAGCTACCAATGACTTTCTTCACAGAATTGGAAAAAACTGCTTTCAAGTTCATATGGAACCAAAAAAGAGCCCGCATTGCCAAGACAATCCTAAGTCAAAAGAACAAAGCTGGAGGCATCACGCTACCTGACTTCAAACTATACTACCAGGCTACAGTAACCAAAACAGCATGGTACTGGTACCAAAACAGAGATCTAGACCAATGGAACAGAACAGAGCCCTCAGAAATAATACCACACATCTACAGCCATCTGATCTTTGACAACCCTGACAAAAAACAAGAAATGGGGAAAGGATTCCCTATTTAGTAAATGGCTAGCCATAAGTAGAAAGCCGAAACTGGATCCTTTCCTTACTCCTTATATGAAAATTAATTCAAGATGGATTAGAGACTTAAAATGTTAGACCTAATACCATAAAAACCCTCGAAGAAAACCTAGGTAATACCATTCAGGACATAGGCATGGGCAAGGACTTCATGTCTAAAACACCAAAAGCAATGGCAACAAAAGCCAAAATTGACAAATGGGATCTAATTAAACTAAAGAGCTTCTGCATAGCAAAAGAAACTACCATCAGAGTGAATAGGCAACCTACAGAATGGGAGAAAATGTTTGCAATCTACTCATCTGACAAAGGGCTAATATCCAGAACCTACAAAGAACTCAAACAAACTTACAACAAAGAAAAATACAACCCCATCAAAAAGTGGGCAAAGGATATGAACAGACACTTCTCAAAAGAAGACATCTGTGCAGCCAACAGACACATGAAAAAATGCTCATCATCACCCGCCATCAGAGAAATGCAAATCAAAACCACAATGAGATACCATCTCACACCAGTTAGAATGGCGATCATTAAAAAGTCAGGAAACAACAGGTGCTGGAGAGGATGTGGAGAAGTAGGAACACTTTTACACTATTGGTGGGACTGTAAACTAGTTCAACTGTTGTGGAAGACAGTGTGGTGATTCCTCAAGGATCTAGAACTAGAAATACCATTTGACCCAGCCATCCCATCACTGGGATTGTAAATCATGCTGCTATAAAGACACATGCACACGTATGTTTATTGCGGCGCTATTCACAATAGCAAAGACTTGGAATCAACCCAAATGTCCATCAGTGACAGACTGGATTAAGAAAATGTGGCACATATGCAACATGGAATACTATGCAGCTATAAAAAAGGATGAGTTTGTGTCCTTTGTAGGGACATGGATGCAGCTGGAAACCATCATTCTCAGCAAACTATCGCAAGAACGAAAAACCAAACACTGCATGTTTTCACTCACAGGTGGGAATGAGATCACTTGGACACAGGAAGGGGAACATCACATGCCGGGGCCTATTGTCACGAGGGGGAAGAGGGGAGGGATAGCATTTAGGAGATATACTTAATGTAAATGACGAGTTAATGGGTGCAGCTCACCAACATGGCATATGTATACATATGTAACAAACCTGCATGTTGTGTACATGTACCCTAGAACTTAAAAGTATAATAATAATAATAATAAAAAGTGTGATCTATGACTGCTAGCAAAAAGTGAAGTTAGACCCTTTAAAGGGTTCAGGAAATTGATGAAAATAAGCAAAAGGAAAGGATTGATCTTAAATTTTATGTGAAGTTAGAGTGAGAAAGTAAGGAACAGTATAACATACTTACAAGGAAAACATTCCAGAAAAGCATGAGTCAAGGAGAGCCAAGGATTTTAAGTCTAGCCAAAGTAGCCTTTAGTATAACAGCTATAGACAAACTGTCATTAACTTTAAAGAACTGCGGGAGTATTGTTCTGATGAAGCCTTCCTAAGGAATATTCAGGAGAACTAGGTTCAAACAATCGAGATAACTGAAGATAATTTGAAATAAAGAGTTGTGCTCAATATTTAAAATATTTCTGCATTTAGAACCAGGACTAATTGAACATAAAGGAGAAAGTGTAGTATGTACTGGCTTTATGACCTGACACAGCTACATTATAACTAAAAAATGGAAGGAATATATGCAAAAAATTTAAACTATTTTCATTAATTGACAGCTGGCAACAATGTCTTGCATGTAATGTGGGATAAAGCAAAGGAGTATTTGTAGTGTTTAATTCTGGTATCCTTAAGAACTAGAATTTTTCTGGTTGGGGGAAAAAGAAACAAAGATACATAATTTTTTAATAAAGTAAATATTCTTTAGCCCTGAATTTGAATACAAATTGTTAGTATGAACTCATGAGATGTTCTGTGTTTGAGTGTGTATATTAATGTGTATGTTTAAAATTTATAGGCTACAAACAGTAATCAACCCAGTTGTAGTAAGCTTTCCTAGTGCCTAACTATGGTCTCAAAATACCTTTCCCACTGAAAGAAACTCCTCGCTGGGGGCAGAAAATGTGCAAGATGAACCTGGAATATCTTGTCATGCAAATAAGGAATCCCACAAAGTCTGCTAAGTTCTTGTCAGAAGGATTTGAGAGTCAACTGGAAGCTCCCACTGGTCAAAGATGAGACAGTTTTGAACATTGATAAGAAAAATACAGTTGGTTGAGACATACCAAATATATTTAAATCCATGAGTTTATAGTAACACAAAAAAACTTGTCACCATGGAAGTTGATAGAGAATGATTTGTTTTTAAAACTGCTGAATCAGCATTTTATCTTTGTTATATGAGCTATACTACTGGGTCACCAACTAGTTAATGAGGTCATTTCTCTATAAAATTGTGCCAAGTAAATGAGATGAGAAGGGAATGATAGAATGGGAATATCAACATTTTCTAATCCCCAATGAATTAATGTAGGCATTGAGCATTAGTAGCTGCCATTATGAGAGGAAAAGAGACAAATAACTAGGTGCTTCCTGATGGAAATAGACCTATGAAATTATCTTACCAAGAAAATGAGCCTAAATCTGATTGAGACTGAGTCTTTAGCCCAGGAGTTGGCAATATTTTTTTTTCTGTAAAGAGCCAGATAGTAAATAGTTTAACTTGGGGGCCAGATGGTCTGTCACAACTACTCAACTCTGCTGTTACAGCATGAAACCAGCCATAGATAATACAAAAATCAAATGGCATAACTAAGTTCTAATAAAACTTTATTTAAAGATTTTTGACCTACACTCCAGATCAACTACCAATGTACAAGAAATATGAATGACAGGAAAAACTGTTTGAACCATACTTTGGGAATGCAAATATCAAAAATCAAGACTGTGAGAAACACTTTAGGACAAATGGTTGGAATTGTTAACAGATTTCAAGGAGGAAAGGGATGGCATGTGGATTTATAGATTAGAGACTTTTCAAACACAGGCAAAACTGTTTTAGGGAGGTAGACAAGTGACATGATGAAAAAAATTAAGGTAAATATAACTCTTGGAAGGACACGAAGTTGTCATTGTGAGGGGACAAGGTAAGGGTTTCTGAGGCAGTTGATATTCCTCTGTCTTCTGTCATTGTTGGTGGTCACAAAGGATGTGTATATTGATAATTGGTTCAAAGCTATGCATTTATGGAGTTTTCTGCATTTGTATATATTTGACATTGAAAGTTTTTTTAAAAAAGGTGGAAGGATGGAAAAAGTCTTCAAGCAAGTGCTAACCAAAAGAAAGTAAACTTTTGATTCAGAATGCATTATTAGAGATAAGCTACTCAATAAGATGTAGCCTTCTTAAATCTATACCTAATAAAGCAAAAGCCAACAGATTAAAAGGAGAAATAGGCCGGGCGTGGTGACTCATGCCTGTAATACCAGCACTTCGTGAGGCCGAGGTGGGCAGATCAGCTGAGGTCAGGAGTTGGAGATGAGCCCAGCCAACATGGTGAAACCCTGTCTCTACTAAAAATAAAAAAATTAGCCGAGTATGGTGGTGCAGGCCTGTAGTCCCAGCTACTTGGAAGGCTGAGGCAGGAGAATTGCCTGAACACAGGAGTTGGAGGCTACATTGAGCCGAGATTGCACCACCAGCCAGGTGACAGAGCGAGACTCCATCTCAATAAATAATATAAACAAACAAATAAATAAATGGAGAAATGTACAAATCCACACCCATGTAGGAAACTTTGAAGAAGTGTATACAAACAAATATGAATTGAGTCTGACAAGTATGGTTTAGTATGAAAGACTTTATGAAAAGGGTATCTTATTTTTGCCTAGAAATTTTATTTATTGGAAATTTTTTTTTTTTAGATTTTTAAAATAAATTCTACAGAATTATCCCATGTAATTACATTTTCACAAAAGTATATGAAAATATATTGCTTACATAAAAGAAGTGTTAAAATTCTACCAAAGGACAAAACTAACAGAAAACATACCTTATTTCTTGATAGAAAGGTTTAATATTACACAGATGTAACAGGAAATTATTTAAATCTTCCATTGTAATTGACAGAATACCATTTTACCCAGTCTTTAAATTTACAAGATAGCTACTTCTTACCGGATAAACTAATGAAGCCTGTATTTTTTTTTCTCATATTATGTTAACTAATCACTATGGACTTTTCCTACTATTGAAAACAATAGTTCAGAATGATTGGAATAGCTCTAATCTCAGTTTATAGATAGGCAGATTTCAGTGAGATTCCAAACTGACTTTTAGTTGTTATTTGTTTATATACCTTAGATTTTGCTGGCAGAAGTTAACCTTTCTTCCTTTTTTAAACAGGGGTTCTGAAGGAACATTAAATGATTGCAAGATAATATCTGTAGATGAAATCTTCAAGATTGAGAAACCTGGAGCCCATCCTCTTTCGTTTGCAGATGGAAAGTTTTTAAGTATGGATTTTTGTTTTTGGGCTTAGACTGTATGTGTTGTACATTATTGAACTTTATTTGTACTGGTCAGTGAATAACTTGGAAGTATAAAAGTGTAGACCATACAAATTTATTTTCAAGACAACAGTTTTGATCTAAGATTCATTTTGTTGTAATGAATTTTTCCCAAATGATAAAATGTTATTTTTGAAGAAATATATTATCTTGGTATTTTATTGCTATTCTTTATTTTAAAAATATTATGGATATATAATAGTTGTAGTTATTTAAAGAGTATATGTGATATTTTGATACAGGCATACAATGTGTAATGATCAAATCTGGGAAATTGGGATATTCATCACCTCAAACATTTATCATTTTTTGTGTGTGTTGGTAACATTCCAAATCTGTTCTTTTAGTGATTCTTTCTAACTGTATCTTTGCACCTTATAGCCAACCCTTCTTTATCCCCTGCCCCACTTCCCTTCCCAGCCTCTAATAACCATCATCATTCTATTCTTTACCTGCACAATATCAATTTTTTTTGGCTCCCACATATGAAAGAGAACATGTCACATTTGTCCTTTTGTACTTGGCTTCTTTCACTTAACATAATGTTCTCGAGTTTCATCCATGTTGTAAATGAAAGGTTTCTATTATTTTTATGGCAGAATAATATTTTGTTGTATCTGTATATACCGCATTGTCTTTTTATCTGTTGATGGATTTCCTGTTGTTTCCTCTGTTATAGATTCTGTCCAAAGAAAAAGCCTGTTTCTGTAATTTTGTTAGCCACCCACGTTTAGTTTTTAATAATGAGATTTATTTTTACACAAGTAAAGTCTTAGAATTATAGTGCTGATTGAGCCTTGAATTTCTGGGAGGTAATAAATGAGGCTTATATAAACATTAGAAGGTTAGAATGCAGCTGTACCTCTTCATTTTACAGATTTTTCTTGCTTGATATCAAACATTTGGTAACAGAGATAGAATTAGATTCTAGGTCTTTTCATTCATGGTGGGGCTTTTGTTTGTTTGTTTTTTGTTTTTTGTTTCGAGACAGTTTTGCTCTTGTCTCCCAGGCTGGAATAAAATGGCATGATCTTGGCTCACTGCAACCTCTGCCTCTCAGGTTAAAGCGATTCTCCTGCCTTAGCCTCTAGTAGCTGGGATTACAAGTTCCTGCCACCAAGCCCAGCTAATTTTTGTAATTTTAGTAGGAATGGGGTTTCACTGTGTTGGCCAGGTTCTCGAACTCCTGACCTCATGAGCCACGCCTGGCCTCAGGCATTTATTTTTAAAGCCTCACACTTGATTATTCTTTTTGGTTCCTTTCTTTTCATTAGAAAAGCTGTATGCTGGCTGGACACGGTGGCTCAAGCCTGTAGTCCCAGCACTTTGGGAGGCCGAGACGGGCGGATCACGAGGTCAGGAGATCGAGACCATCCTGGCTAATGCGGTGAAACCCCGTCTCTACTAAAAAGTACAAAAAACTAGCCGAGCGAGGTGGCGGGTGCCTGTAGTCCCAGCTACTCGGGAGGCTGAGGCAGGAGAATGGCATAAACCTGGGAGGCGGAGCTTGCAGTGAGCTGAGATCCGGCCACTGCACTCCAGCTTGGGTGACAGAGTGAGACTCCGTCTCAAAAAAAAAAAGCTGTATGCTGGCCGGGTGCCAGCACTTTGGGAGGCCAAGGTGGGCAAATCACCTGAGGGGTCAAGAGTTTGAGACCAGTCTGGCCAATATGGAGAAACCTCATCTCTGCTAAAAAATAAAAAAGCCAGGCATGGTGGCGCCTGCCCGTAATCCCAGCTACTTGGGAGCCTGAGGCGGGAGAATCACTGGAACCTGGGAGGCAGAGGTTGCAGTGAGCCAAGATCACGCTATTGCACTCCAGCCTGGGCAACAAGAGCAAAACTCCATCTCAAAAAAAATAAAAAAATAAAAAATAATGCTGTTTCCACATACTTTTCTTTATGCGGTTCATAGATACAAAAAATGTTTTAAGACTAGGCTTGCTATAATTTTGTTCTTAATAGGGCGAAATGACCCTGAATGTGACCTGTGTGGTGGAGACCCAGATAAGAAATGCCATTCTTGCTCCTGTCGTGTATGTGGTGGGAAACATGAACCCAACATGCAGCTTCTGTGTGATGAATGTAATGTGGCTTATCATATTTACTGTCTGAATCCACCTTTGGATAAAGTCCCAGAAGAGGAATACTGGTATGATTATCAGGTTTTTGTTGTTGTTGTTCTTGCTATGTAAATAATTAAACATGAAATATGTATTTGAACCACCAAAAGTAGATTTCTAAAGATACATAATATAAAAGTGCTTAAAATGTTATGACCAGGGGTTACTTAGCATTCATAGCTTTATTCAATTACTGTAACAACTTCTGAACCATCTCTTGCTCCATTTTTTAATCCCTTCAGTTTCTTCTCTGATAATAGAGTCTGTGTTCATTCAAAAACGCAAATCTGATTGTGTTGCTTCGTTGCTTCAGAGGGTTTATGTTGCCTTACAGGAGTGATATTTAGTGTGATATTTAGTTGCTTCTCCAGCCTGTATCTCTTACCACTTTCCTCTTTCATTTCCCCAAATACTCTACACTCTAGCCAGATTAAATATCTTTAAACTCCTTAAGTAAGCCATGTTCTTTTCCAGGTTGTCACACTTGCCATATTTTTATCTTGGAAGCATTATCCTCTTTGCTTAACTTCAAGATGATACGAATCCTTCAGCTTTTCAGTTAAATGTGATTTCCTCTGGTTATCCTTTATGGATGGTCCTCTACCCCCAACCATGCTAGATATCCTTGTTATGGTCTATAATAGTACTTAGCATTTACTAAACACTAACAAAGCAGTTTATATGATTACTGTATTTGATCCTGTGATGTTGATACATCGAAGAAGATTCCAGTTATACTTGCCAAAATCTGTTCTTCTCTTATGGCATAGTGATAACTACAAAAAGAAGTTATCAGAAAAGAGACTGGGAAAAATGTGTCCAAAGTTAATCCTTTTAATACCATGTTGAGGAGGGTTTTTCTTTTTAAACTGTGTGCCATATTGCTACTGTTGAGCATTTTTAAGGACGACTGAGTCAGAAATAACTGATGTCACAAGTGGGTAATTGGTATCTGTGAAAAATAGATTGTTCCTTTTGATCTCTCCCTAACCTGTTGGGAAGGCTGTTGCTGTATTATGACAGAGGCTGTAGAGGTGAGAGAAAGGGGAAAAGGATATATCTTCTTCCTTTTACCTCCTACTACTACCTTATATGATCACACTCTGAATTTTACCATCACTAATAACTGTTTCTTCTGAAATCTCATATTTTCCTTCCTTCTTGTTCAGTGGATGACATATTTCTGCTTTTCTAAAATACAAACTCTTTCACCTGCTCTTACAGTTCCATAGTCTTTCCAGAAACTTCACTTCTTCAGTTAATCCCTCTCCCAAGTTACCATTACCAGATCGTTCTCATTAGCATTCTAGAATCTCTTGAATTTTCAAAATACACACAAACCTCCCTTGATCCCATTTCTCCACCAGCTGTCTACCCCATTCTCTGCTTCTTTCATGGCAAAGATTCTCAAGAGCTATCTCTACTAATTGTTTCAATTTCCTCTCCTGTTCATACTTCTGCACTCCAGTCTAGCTTTCTTTCCACTGTATCTGCTTATGTCAGGTTCACAGACACTTTTTATGTCTACACCTAAAGGTCAGTTCTCATTCCTTACTCAACTGCTTAGCTGGTTACTCTGTTTTATAGATCTGAGATCATATAATCCCATTTTTCTACCTACTTCACTGGCCTTTCCTTCTTAGTCTCTTACTGGGTTCCCTTCACCTACCAGATTTCAGAGCCCCCCCACCCTAACCCCCAAAGCACTATCCACTTCTTTTCTATGCTAGGGAACTATGCTTGTTCCCTAGATGATCTCATCCAATTATGAGATGTTAAATACGAAGCTAATAGTTCTGAATTTATGTCTTCATTTCTAATTTCCCCTGAGCTTTATATTCCTATGTGCAATTGCTTAGTGGACTGGCATCACAAAATTAGTCCAGATGGAGTTCTTGATTTCCACAAACTCCCTAAAATCCTGCTCCTCCCCTAGTCTTCATTAAATAGAACTAATCATTTTATGCCAAAAAGCTAAACTTCATTTTATGCCAAAAACTAATCATTTTATGCCAAAAAGCTAAACTTCATCCTCAGTTCTTTTGTTCTTTCACATACTCTACATCAATAGATTTTGACAGTTCTTAATGTTTCTTCATTCTCATCTCCCAGCCCAAACAACTATCTCTTCCTTGAACTTCTGTAACAGATATCTAACTAGTCTCTTTGCTTCATGTGCTATCCTTTCTCCCATAGCAGCAGAGTGAGCTTAAAAAGGCCTGAATTAGATCATTTGTCTGTTTGAAACTCTCTAATGTCTTCCTATTTCACTTAGAATAAAAATCTAAGCCCTTACCATTTATGACCTGGCCCATGTCTACTCTCTGACTTCGGTTGCTTATCACTAGCCTGTTTACTTACTAACCTTGGTCTCTACCCACCTTTATCTTCCTCAAAGCATACCATTTCTTTTTGTGCCTCAGGACCTTTGCACTTAACTGTTTCTTTGCCGGGAATGCTTTTCTTGGGTTATCTACTTTAAGAAGCATATCATTTCTAGTCACTCTTAACACATAACCCTGATGTATTTCCACTTAACACTTTCTGGAATTCTTTCCTTGTATGTACTGGTTTTCCTTAACTACTATGTACAAACGTTTTTAACCCCAGCACCAAAATAGTGCCTTGCACATAGGAGGTTCTGAACAAACCTGCTGAAGGAGTGAATCAATCCCAGAGATGACTTTAGGATGATATAATTAGAAGAGTGTCTTGTATTACTCTGGAGCATATCTCTACATTCGTATCAAGGTCTTTCACTTCACCTGGAACTCCTTAATCTTAAATCTTTTCTGCTTCTCCAAATCATGTTGTCTGGATATTTAACCTGTGCACTGATTTTCTCATCAAACAGATAATACTTGCTTTAAATCATAGAATCTTTAATAAAGTTAGTTATAAAGATGAGCCCATTGGATAAAATACAGCTTGTCTTTAGGACAGTTTATTTTTGGAAGCCTTCCTGATTTTCCAACTAGAAAGGACTTTAATTCGTAGTATTTAGTGCCTTCTCAAACTTAATTTGCTCAGGATCAGGGATTGAATTATTTAAATTTTTGTCTCCTGTAGTGTTCAACAAAGTATCTCATAATTGGATTGACTTGTGGGCATAGTATTCTTTCTTCTAAAAGCTACATAGAATAGATAATTGTGAAATAGAAAGTATGGGCAAAGAAATTTGAGATTAATTGGGCGGTGGCCATTAGATCTTTGTTAGGGTATTCCTAAAGTTTCCTTTTTTTGGTGACGTAAGAATAGCCTCATCTTATTCTGTAGACATATACCTTGCTTTTTAGAAAAGATTCAAGGTAGTTTATGAAATACAAGTTATAGTAGGGTAATCAATTACAAATAGGCTAAAGGACAAACAAGCACAAGGAATTAAAATGAAGCTAACGATAAGGTTAATATAAACAAACATCCTTGAAGTCATGTATACTTGTTATATAAACTACCATTTTCTTCTGGGAATTCTAATAACCAGTTTAGATGGGGAGATGTATCTGTTACACAGTTGAATGTTCTAGGAAGATCTAGCTACTTTTGTTTTAATGACAGGAACTTCAAATTTCTATTCTCAGGGTTAGTGAAAAGTTTAGAGTTCATGGTATCATTCTGAATCTCATAGCTTTGAGTTTTTAACTGAATTTGAGGATTTATAAGTTATCTAAAGGAATGACAAGGATATTTTAAAAGCCAGCCTAACCATGTAAATATTTTGAAAAGTTTAGTATTTTAATGCCAGTTAAAGCTCTGTAATGTATACCAAATAATACATCTTAAAACTTGCTCTTACCTAGGAGGGCTAATATTCTGTTACTAGCCTTAATATGGCATTGTGAAAATGTCTTCGTTCTTTTTTTCTTTTAAAGGTATTGTCCTTCCTGTAAAACTGATTCCAGTGAAGTTGTAAAGGCTGGTGAAAGACTCAAGATGAGTAAAAAGAAAGCAAAGATGCCATCAGCTAGTACTGAAAGCCGGAGAGACTGGGGCAGGGTAAAGAAGAAATTCCTCTTCCCAGTAGCAATTATAGTATATAATGTTTTGATACCAGTAGTAGTAATGGTATAAAAGATTAAACAATATCATTATTTGTTAATATCAGTGGTACTTAAATTACATAAACAGCTGGGTTCCTGTTTTATTCACATCTCAGAATTAAGGGCTTTCATTAAAATCTAACATAATGAATTTCTCAAAGTTTGTTTTGTGACTTGTAGGGAATGGCTTGTGTTGGTCGTACGAGAGAATGTACTATTGTCCCTTCTAATCATTATGGACCTATTCCTGGTATTCCTGTTGGATCAACTTGGAGATTTAGAGTTCAGGTATGTTTTAACATTGGCTTAGTTGAAAAGGGAAAATTGGCTATCAGATTATAGCAGTGTTAATGTCTGTTGATTGTAAGTGACCCTAACACGTGACATTGACTTGTTAGAATGAAAGATTTTATTTTAGGATGGGTATACTCTTCCTGGAGGTTAATAAAGGAACATACATCACAGAATTGGGCATTAGCTATGCATTTTCATCACTTTGTTTTTACTGTTCTGTTATAGTTATGGTAGTAAGCATTAATTGTTAAGCTTTCTAAACAGCCTTTCTTGCAAAAATTTAGCATTTGAAATATTAAACTTGAATGGTGTAGCAATTTCTCATTGAATGTCGATGAACTCTAAGCTTGTTTCAGGTGTTGTCTTTGGGATTTATCCTCCTGAACAAATGCTAAGACATTGGGTGAGGAAGTGCCAGCTAATCCGAGAATAAAATAATTTCCCATTTCCAATTACACCTAGGATTCTGAACATTAATTAAGCGTGGCTTTAATTTTTTTTTTTTTTTTTTGAGATGGAGTCTCGCTGTGTTGCCTAGGCTGTAGTGCAGTGGTGTGATCTTGGCTCACTGCAAGCTCTGCCTCCCGGGTTCACACCATTTTCCTGCCTCAGCTTCCCGAATAGCTGGGACTACAGGTACCCGCCACCATGCCTGTCTGATTTTTTTGTACTTTTAGTAGAGACGGGGTTTCACCGTGTTAGCCAGGATGGTCTCAATCTCCTGACCTCGTGATCCACCCGCCTCGGCCTCCCAAAGTGCTGGGATTACAGGTGTGAGCCACCACGCCCGGCCTGGCTTTAAGTTTTATACTGAATGGCCCTGGTACTCAGACCTTTAATATAATTATAAAATTTAGATAACATATACTTATCCCTTGGTATCTGTGGGGATTGGTTCCAAGATCCCCCATAGACACCAAAGTCTGTGGATGCTCAAATTGCACACAAGCTCAGGCTTGTGTGGTGGCTCACACCTGTAATCCCAGCACTTTGGGAGGCCACAGAAGCCAGATCACTTGAGGCCAGGAGTTCGAAACCAGCCTCGCCAACATGGTGAGACCCATCTCTACTGAAAATACAGAAATCAGACAGATGTGGTGGCGAGCGCCTATAATCCCAGCTATTCGGGAGACTGAGACGGAAGAATTGCTTGAACCCAGGAGGCCGAGGTTGCAATGAGCCAAGATTATGCCACTGCGCTCCAGCCTGGGTGACAGAGCGAGACTCTGTCTCAAAAAAAAAAAAAAAAAAATCCTTTATACAGTGGTGCAGTATTTTCATATAACCTATGCACATCCTCCTGTATACTTTTTTATTAATACCTGATACAGCGTAAATGCTGTGTAAATAGTTGTTACACTGTATTGTTTGGGGAATCATGGCAAGAAAAAGTCTGGACAGATTCAGTACAGACACAACCATCTATTTTTTTCCCCAGATATTTTCTACTCTCTTTAATTGGCAGATGTGGAACCTGTGGGCCAACTGTAATACATAAAAATGACTTAAAAAGCTATGTATATATTAAATACTAGTAAATAATTTATATTTTAAAAACATGCCCTACTTTTCGCTTTTTTTTTTTTTTTTTTTTTTTTGGGAGACAGAATTTCACTCTTGTTGCCCAGACTGGAGTGCAGTGGCACAATCTTGGCTCACCACAACCTCTGCCTCCCAAGTAGCTGGGATTACAAGCATGCACCACCACACCTGGCTAATTTTGTTTTTTTAGTAGAGACAGGATTGCTTCATGTTGGTCAGGCTGGTCTCGAACTCCCAACCTCAGGTGATCCACCCGTCTCAGCCTCCCAAAGTGCTGAGATTACAGGTGTGAGCCACTGCGCCCAGCTTAATCATTATTTTCTGTTTCTCAGAGGCAGCCACATAAAAATTTTAGTTGTCTTCTATGCATTTACTTTCTTTCTTTCTTTCTTTTTTCTTTCTTTTTCTTTCTTTTTTCTTTCTTTTTCTTTCTCTTTCTTTCTTTCTTTTTTCTTTCTTCCTTTCTTCCTTCCTTCCTTCCTTCCTTCCTTCCTTTCCTTCCTTTCCTTCCTTTCCTTCCCTCCCTCCCTCCCTCCCTCCCTCCTTCCTTTCTTTCTCTCCCTCCCTCCCTCCCTCCTTCCTTTCTTTCTGTCTTGACAGGGCCTTGCTCTATCACCCAGGCTGGAGTGCAGTAGCAATTGCAGCTCATTGTAACTTCAAACTTCTGGGTTCCGGTGATCATTCCACCTAGATAAGACTAAAGATGTAAAGACGTATACCACCATGCCTGGCTGTGTTTTGTTTTGTTTTGTTTTTTGGTAGAGACAGGGTCATGCTATGTTGCCCAGCCTAGTCTCAGACTCCTGGCCTAAAGCAGTGCTCCAGCCTTGGCCTCCCAAAGCACTGGGATTATAGGCTTGGCGGTGGCAGCTGCTGCTCCTCCTCCTGCTGCTCCTCCTCCTCCTCCCCCTCTCCCCTCCACCCGCCCCCCCGCCCCTCCCCAGTCCCTGGCTGTAGTGCCGTAATCACAACCCACTCCTGGGCTCAAGCCGTCCTCTAGTCTGAGCCACCAGAGTAGCTGGGACTACAGGCACACGCCACCACACCCAGCTGATTTTTGTGGGTTTTTTTTTGAGTCGGGGTTTCACCATGTTGCCCAGACTGATCTTGAGTCTCTGGGGTCAATCCCTCCTGCCTCAGCTTCCCAAAGTACTGGGATTACAGGTGTGAGTCACTGTGCCTGGCCCTACCTTCTTACTTCTATTAATAAATAATGTGTTTATACTTTTTTTTAAAAATTCATCTTTTAGTTGTATTCACTTCTTTCTTTCTTTCTTTTTTTTGAGACGGAGTTTTGCTGTTGTTGCCCAGGCTGGAGTGCAATGGCACAATCTCGGCTCACCACAACCTCAGCCTCCCGGGTTCAAGCAATTCTCCTGCCTCAGCCTCCCAAGTAGCTGGGATTACAGGCATATGCCACTACGCCCAACTCATTTTGTATTTTTAGTAGAGACATGGTTTCCATATGTTGGTCAGGCTGGTCTCAAACTCCCAACATCAGATGATCCACCCGCCTTGGCCTCCCAAAATGCTGGGATTACAGGTGTGAGCCACCATGCCCGGCCATATTAACTTTTTTCTGTGGAAGATGAAACATTTAGTTTAATACTGTCTGTGTTCTCTTATCTTTGCAATAGTTGTATTATAATTTCGGTTGAAACGGTATTCAAAGTTTAGGTTATTATGACTTTGGATCTATAAATACAATAAAATATTGTATACAAATAGAATATAATACTGTAAATATAGTTAAAATACACTTTGTGTATTTCTAATCACCTTATTTTTTATTTGCTTTTTTTTCATATACCTGTCTGTCACATATTTATTTTCTAAACTCCGAAAGCCTCCTTATATAGTCTAATATGACTATGAGGTTGTTTTCCTGAGCAACTAGTGAGATGGATTTGCTATTTAGAAAGAAGGGAAGATTTAGGAAAAACAGATTATTTTTGCCAGGGTTGATGAGGTGGGGCAATCAAATGGTCCCTTTTGCTGAGGTATTTCAAAAGCCAAAACCTTTCCAGGTTCTGTTGCTATCAACTTCTTGTTGGCTTCTAAAAGCTTCTAAAGTGCCTTCCCCGCCACCCCAAATTCTTGTGCAAGCTTGAATTTCAGCTTCTTTTACTCTACTAAGAAAATTGTATTGGCCAGGCATGATGGCTAATGCCTGTAATCCCAACACTGTTAGGCTGAGGCAAGAGGATTGCTTGAGCCCAGGAGTTCAAGACCAGCCTGGGCAACATGGTGAGACCCCTGTCTCTACCAAAAAAAATTTTTAAAGACCCAATTGTATGACAAACAGATGAACTACAATACCTTTCTCAGGGAATTTGAAGTTCACCAAGAAGTGGTACTTGTTTCAGTGAGGCAGGAATGAAGATACGAGGGGAAAAGCAGTCAGCCATTGAAGTAGAAATGAGTAAAGTAGAAATGGATAACATGTTTGGGTAACATTCAGCAGTTTTGGCTCAGGCATATATGTTCCTTGAAGGTGAAGCTGTAGATAAGGCTAGGAAAAATAGATAGGAGCCATATTTAGAGGGTAATAAATCATGTTGACTTGGGTTTAATACTATGTGACCACTTAATGTCAAAAGCAGAATTGTTTTTAAAAGAATCATCCAGTTTGTGATAGATAGGATGGGTTTGAAGAAGCAAAACTAGAGGCAGTAAAAAAGGATCTGTTGTAAACATTCATGACTTAAACTGAGACTCAAACTAATATTGAACAGTGGAAGTAAAGGTAGATGGATTTGAGAAATTTAGGAGGTAAAATCAGCAATCCTTGTAACCAAAAGGGTTTGAGGAATAAGGGAGAAGAATGGGGCTAAAAAATAACTCCTGCATTTTTGACTTCACAAACTAGGCAGGCAACAGAGCCACTATCCAAGACTAGAAATAAGAGAGAAACGATACAGACTGCTGATAGTTCTCTTTTAGCTGAGTTGAGCTGGAAGTTCCAATAGACAGAAGATGATTGTTTACTAGTTATTGTGCAACTCAGAATTCTACCCAATAAGTTTTAGAATTCTCAGAACCCAAAGGATGTGTTTGAGGAGATTTAAAATGAGAGAGCAAAAGATAGAACTCTGTGAGAACTTCGTTCTTTAGGTACCAATAATATATATGAAAGCATTTTGTAAATGTATCTTAACTAACTGTTCAGAGGTATTTTGAGACTCTTCAATTGTTTTATAGGTGAGCGAAGCAGGTGTTCACAGACCCCATGTTGGTGGAATTCATGGTCGAAGTAATGATGGGGCTTATTCTCTTGTCCTGGCTGGTGGATTTGCGGATGAAGTCGTAAGTCATTATACAACCTTACTCATTAGTACCTGCCTTGATCATTTGTAAAATACAATAGCTTTGCCTAGGATACATCAAATACTGCTGTCTTTTTAGCACAGTTTTTTGTTGAAGTAATCAGTTTTATACATGTTAGAAAGTAAATCATTTGACAGTGTTTATTCTTTACATGTACTGATTTGACTTATATGTGTTGTTATTATGTTATAAGGAAAACACTCACATTCTTGATAGAGCTTTTAGTCCTTTTTTTTTTTTTTTTGAGAGAGAGTCTCGCACTATCACCTGGGCTGGAGTGCAGTGGTGCAATCTCAGCTCCCTGCAACCTCTGCCTTTGGATTCAAGTGATTTTCCTGCCTCAGCCTCCCAAGTACGTGAGATTTCAGGCATCTACCATCACACCTGGCTAATTTTTGTATTTTTATGTTTTATTTTTTGAGACGAAGTTTTGCTCTTGTCACCCAGGCTGGAGTGTAATGGCACAGTCTCGGCTCACTGCAATCTCTTCTTCCCGGGTTCAAGTGATTCTCTTGCCTCAGCCTCCTGACTAGCTGGGATTACAAGCATGCACCACCTCACCTGGCTAATTCTTGTATTTTTAGTAGAAATGGGGTTTCACCACGTTGGCCAGGCTGGTCTCGAACTCCTGACCTCAGGTGATCCTCCTGCCTCGGCCTCCCAAAGTGTTGGGATTACAGGCGTGAGCCACCACACCTGGCCAATTTTTGTATTTTTAGTAGAGATGGGGTTTTGCCTTGTTGACCAGGTTGGTCTCGAACTCCTTACCTCAGATGATCTGCCCACCTTGGCCTCCCAAACTGCTGGGATTATAGGTGTGAGCCACGGTGCCCATCCTCTATAGAGCTTTTTTTTGTCCTCCTTCTTTAAGTTTTCTCTTTTAAAAAAATAAAAACTGGTTCCAGTGTTAGATCTATAGAGCTTTTTTTTTTTTTTTTTTTTTTTTTGAGACGGAGTCTCGCTCTGCCGCCCAGGCTGGAGTGCAGTGGCCGGATCTCAGCTCACTGCATATAGAGCTTATTTTTAAAAATTAACTTATTATTTTGAGTTAATTGTAGATTCACATGTAGCATTAGAAACAATACAGAGGGCTGAGTACAGTGGCTCATACCTGTAATCCCAGCACTTTGAGAGGGTGAAGTGAGTGAATCTCTTGAGCTCAGGAGTTCAAGACCAGCCCTGGGCAACATGGCAAAGCCCTGTCTCTACCAAAAAATATAGAAATTAGGTGAGTGTGATGGCATATGCATGTAGTCCCAGCTACTCAGGAGGCTGAGGCAGGAGGATTGCTTGAGCCCAGGAGGTCGAGGCTGTAGTGAGCCATGATCATGCCCTTGCAGCACTCCAGCCTAGGCAACAGAGAGCGAGACCCTGTCTCCTTTAAAAAAAAAAAAAGGTGGGAAGGGGATCCTGTGCCCTTTACCCAGTTTCTCACAATGGTGACATCTTGCCAAACTATATAATAAAGTATCAGAACCAGGATATTGACACTGTACAGTCAGGGGCCGAACATTTATATTATCACAATTTCCATTGTTGTGTTGCCCTTTTATAGCTACACTATCAGACATAGCCCCCTACTGCTTCTTAACCTCTGACAACCACTAATCTTTTCTCTTTTTTTTTGAGATGGAATCTTGCTTTTGGCGCCCAGCCTGGAATTCAATGGCGTCATCTCGGCTCACTACAACCAGCCTCCTGAATAGCTGGAATTACAGGCACCCAGTTAATTTTTGTATTTTAGTAGGGATGGGATTTCTCCATATTGGCCAGGCTGATCTCGAACTCCTAGCCTCAGGTGATCTGCCCACCTCGGCTTCCCAAAGTGCTGGGATTACAGGCATGAGCTACCGTGCTGAGCCTTTTTGTTTTTGTTTTTGTTTTTGTTTTGAGACAGAGTCTCACTCTGTTGCCCAGGCTATAGTACAGCGGCTCACTGCAACCTCTGCCTCCCAGGTTCAAGTGATTCTCCTGTCTCAGCTTTCCGAGTAGCTGGGCTACAGGCATGCACCACCATGCCTGACTAATTTTTGTATTTTTGGTAGAGATGGGGTTTCACCGTGTTAGCCAGGCTGGTCTCAAACTCCTGACCTTGGTGATCTGCCAACCTCAGCCTCCCAGAGTGTTGGGATTACAGGCGTGAGCCACTGCACCCAGCCTCATTTCTTTATTCCTGCAATTTTGTCACTTCAAGAATTTTTGTAAATGAAATTATGTGGTATATCATATATTAACCTTTAGGACTGGCTTTTTCTACTCAGCATGATTCTCTGGAGATTGTGGCATGTATCAATAGTTCATTCCTTTTTATTGCTGAGTACTAGTCCGTGGTGTGGATGTACCACAGTTCATTTAATCATTTACTTGTGGAAGAACAGCTGGGTTCTTTTGAGTTTTTAGCTATTACAGATAAAGCTACAGTAAGTATTTGTGAACAGGTTTTTTGTAAACATAAGTCTTTATTTCTCTGGGATAAATGCCCCAGAAGTGCAATTCCGGGGCCACATGTGGCAGTTGCATGTTTAATTGTTTAAAGAAACTGCCAGACTGTTTTCTCCAGTGACTGTACCATTTTACATTCCTATTGGCAATATATGAGTGATCCAGGTTCTCTGCATCTCACCAGCATTCACTGTTGTTGCTGGGTTTTTTTGTTTGTTTTTGGTTTTTGATTTTTTTTCCATTCTGAGAGGTGTGTAGTGGTAGCTTATTGTAGGACGTCATTCATTTGCTTATTTGCCATCTGTGTAGCCTCTTTTTTTTTTTTTTTGAGACGGAGTCTCGCTCTGCCGCCCAGGCTGGAGTGCAGTGGCCGGATCTCAGCTCACTGCAAGCTCCGCCTCCCGGGTTCACGCCATTCTCCTGCCTCAGCCTCCCGAGTAGTTGGGACTACAGGCGCCTGCCACCGCGCCCAGCTAGTTTTTTGTATTTTTTAGTAGAGACGGGGTTTCACCGTGTTAGCCAGGATGGTCTCGATCTCCTGACCTCGTGATCCGCCCGTCTCGGCCTCCCAAAGTGCTGGGATTACAGGCTTGAGCCACCGCGCCCGGCTTGTGTAGCCTCTTTAGTAGTATAGCTCTTCAGGTTTTTTGGTCTTTTTCTACTGGGGTTTTTTTTTTTTTACTGTTTATCGGATATGTGGTCTTCAGGTATTTACTTGCTTTCATGGATTGTTATAAAGATGAATTAATTCGAGTAGTTACGGAGAACACAAAATACAGTATGTTTTCAGACAGAAATAGAAAAACTTGCTGTCTTTCTGAAAGGCAGATTTGGCAGTGCATTTACATTAACATGGCAAAGTAAATGAAAATGGAAATATTTAGGTTCATCCTTTGCATACTTCTTTAGCATGCATATTTTGAAGCTGTATCTTTATGTATTTGTCAGAAATACAAAAGATGTTATATAGTTTAATACAGTCAGCGTTTGGAATTTTTTAAAGGCTTTATAAATAACTAGAAATGTAGTCTAACAATTGTTTTTAGTGTCTGGGCAATTGTATTTGATCTGGTCTCTGACATTTGTTGTATTTGAAACTTGGGCCAAATTATTTAACTCTGGTAACTCAGTTTCCCCATCGGTAAAAAGAAGAAATAGTAGTATTTTATGTCGGGAAGATGATTACATTAAATGAGATAATTTATGTAGCCCTTTGCACATAGCACGGACTGAAATGTTAGTTATATTCTCTGTAGCAGAATATTACTTTAAATAGGGCGAGTCACAGTAGCTCATGCCTGTAATCTCAGCACTTTCAGAGGCTGAGGTGGGCTGATCACTTGAGGTCAAGACTTCGAGACCAGTCTGGCTAACATGATGAAACCCCGTCTCTACTAAAAGTACAAAAATTACCCATTCGTGGTGGTGCATGCCTGTAATCCCAGCTACTCGGCAGGCTGAGGCAGGAGAATCACTTGAACCCAGGAAGCAGAGGTTGTGGTGAGCCAAGATTACATCACTGTACTCCAGCCTGGATGACAAAGTGAGACTCTGTCTTTAAAAAAAAGAAAAGAATATTATCTTAAATATATGAAGTTTATTTTCTTGTTTCCATGTTTTTGAATATAGTTACTGGTCAAACGTTAAAACATTTGTGGAGATAAGTACTGGTGAACTGCTAGTTGTCTTAGATAGTCAAGTCTATTAAATGATGTAAAGAAGAATTTTAGGACTAAGGTGACATATAGGCCTTGATTGACAGCTAAAATGTATCTGGAGATGTTTATATATTTCATAAGCATTTTCAACTTTTTGATCATTCTATTGTAGGCAAGTATATCTATAGGATTAGGAAAAGGAAACCTGAATAAGCTTTTCACATTTAAGAAAAACATTTCCTGAATTCTCGAATTTGGTATAAATTTCATGAAGCCAGTGGTCTTTATTCAGTCTGGTTGAATGGATGTAATACTCTTACGTACCTGCTGATAACTGAGTTAATATTTTAGCCTAGTAACTTAGGAATTAATCAAATGCCAGTTTTAGTGCCCTGTATTTTGGTGACCTCTTTTGAGAAGTGAGGACCCACAAAGATGATCTGTATCCTCTCAGTTGTCTTGAGAAGTAGTTTGCTCAGTGTTCAGGAGAAGACTCTGAAGCCAGAGTCTGTTTGGTTTTGTGTCCTGGGTGTGGGGCCATCTCTCTTCCTAGTTGTGTGATTTTAGGCGATTTACTGAACCTCCGCCTCATCTGTAAAATCAGATTTATAGTACTTAAAGGCTTGCTGTGAGGTTTAAATGAATTAATTATATGTAAAATGCTTTTCCTAACACCACCTAACCCCCCAGTAGTAGATGTGTGTTATACTAGCAGTGGTACAGTTTTGCAGAGATGTAAAGGGTATTATGAGAGGTATTGGTAAACTTTGAGGCTATGGTCTAGACAGCCTTGAATTAAATCATTAAAGGAGTTTGGGGAATGTTTGTCTTCATTGTGCTTTGGAATTATTTATCTGATAGTCCTATAGGGAGGAGGCTGAGAAGTTTGGTATAAAGGTCTTCCACCTGATCTTGATGATGGCAAGAATAGGAGCATCTAGCTTGTCTTACGCAGTTGCTTTAGCACCTTGGGAGAAGAATAGAGATTGGGAATAACTGAAGAACTGAGTTACTTCAGGGCAGTGCCGTGTCCCTTGTGTAGATAGAGCTGCTTTATGTGAGCTCTTCCCAGGCACTAGAACTTGTTTAGGCTACTGCCTCCCAGGCACAATTTAATGGATCATTGACTAGAAGATGCAACAAATTTAGGCTGATTATTTTATTTTTTAATAGAGACAAGGGCTTGCTATGTCACCCAGGCTAGTCTTGAACTCCTGGGCTCAAGCAGGCCTTCTGCTTTGGCCTCCCACAGTGCTGGGATTACAGGCATGAGCCATTGCGCCTGGCCTTTCCATAGGAAAAATAGTCTGAAATAATATTGGTTGAGCTCTTACAGTCTGACAGTTTTTTCCCTTGTGGTAATATAATGTTTTTGTTGATGTAATGATTAAAGTACAAATGAATTAAAGGTACGAAATTTTAGCCATGTTTCCTTGATTTGCTGCTTGAAGAATAATCAGAAATGTTTTAAATACTATTTAGCTTACATTTGTCTTATTATGCTCTCTTACTTTCCATTACTTTTTCTTTATGGCACTCCCATAATAACTTGAAAAGTTGACAGAGTTATGAATATGAATATTGTGGAGTCTGTCCAGATACCGGGTGGAAGACTGGTTTTGATCAGTTTAAGAAGTATTCTAAACTGTTCTAGATGTACGTATTTATTAGAATTCCTTCTCATAGAATACATACTAAAGATTAAGTTTCGTAATACCTTGTTTAAAAAATATGTAGACCTTAATATTGGATTAACAAAAAGTGAAAGTAAATTTAAGGGTTTTGGACCAATAAAAACACTGTAAGACCATGAGATTTTTAGTTGTGGCTTTTAATCCGAGGAAAAAACAAAGTGTAAATAATTGACTTCTATAATAAGAATTTGGTGGACACAAAACATTGTCTAAGTTGTCTAAACTAATTAAAATGATCTTGCATTAAAGAATCACTATTTTGCTAGTGTTAGTAGAATTAATTGTGCACTGATAGTTACTTTTCTTAATTTGTTTCAAGTACTGAATCAGATAGAGACAATAATATCCATATAAATTTGTAGCTGCTATAGAAGTAATTGGAGAGCTAGTGCATGTAACATCTTTTGGCTTTTTTTTTTTTTTTTTTTTTACATTTAGTAGATACTTTATACTACTTTTAGTTTTTTTCAAATTTTTTTCCAAATTTCTTAATGGGAGGCAATTTTTTTTTACCTGAATGTGATATAAGTGAATCCGCAGAGTATGAAATAAAGGGAACTTACTATGCTGTTAGAATTTTAATATGAAAGCCAGGGCTCAGTGGCTCATGCCTGTAATCCCAGTACTTTGGGAGGCCAAGGCAGGTGGATCACTTGAGGCCAGGAGTTTGAGACCAACATGGCCAACATGGCAAAACCCCATCTCTACTAAAAATGCAAAAGCTAGACAGGCATGGTGGCACATTGCTGTAATCTCAGCTACTTGGGAGGCTGAGGCAGGAGAATCAGTTGAACCCGGGAGGCAGAGGCTACAGTGAGCCGAGATCGTGCCACTGCACTCCAGTCTGGGTGATAGAGCAAGACTCTGTCTCCAAAACAAAGAAAATTGAATACGAAGTTTTTAGGTAAACTTGCTTTGTAGTACTTATTTATTGTCAATGCCAGAATTTGAAATTTGAGACAGCACACTTCGGCATGGTGTAGATGTCAGTTGGAAATCTGGTTATGGAGTGTTTGTTGAAGTGGTGTTATCTACAAGCTAGTATTGTTAAGTTTTAACATTGAATTGAATAAAATATAATATTTAAACCCATAAGACCTTACCTTGTTTGTAACATTCTATTGTAGTAAAATATTACTACATATATAGCATGAGTCTAACCATATTTGGAGATGTTGGAAAGTATAATTTAAAGTGTTAGGTCAAGTTATGTAACTTGAAGGTATACTACACACAAGATTGCATTTAAATTTTGCATTATTTTGGGAGATGCCTCAAGAGAAAACGTCAACTCATAACATCCTAATGAAATGTTTTGACTCTGAAATAAGCATTGGTGAAATTATACTTGGGTTTAGCTTTCTTAATAAAGAAAATCTTCTCTGACAGGACCGAGGTGATGAGTTCACATACACTGGAAGCGGTGGTAAAAATCTTGCTGGTAATAAAAGAATTGGCGCACCTTCAGCTGATCAAACATTAACAAACATGAACAGGTACTACTGTAAACGCTGTTTAGAATTTGAACATTGAATAAAAGTTTCATCATAGGACTGTAAATTGTAACTTATATTGCAGAGGAGAATCTCAAACTGGGAGTTAAAGATCTGAAATTAAAATTCCAGTGCCTGATTATGTAATTGTTTATCAGCATCCTAACATATCTTTATACTGTTGTTTTTTAAATGCCATAATTTCTAGTCTTACTGAACACATGTGGTATGCATTTGAAAAAGTTCACAACTTTGAAGGAAAGGAGCCTGTATAATTTAAGCAAAATTGAGAATAAGGTGGCTTGTCTACTGCCCCATTGGTCAAAGCTAAAAGTGACAAACTCCTTTTTAGAGTAAACTTAGTAACGTGAAATAAAGTTATGTTTGAGAGCCACATTTATGTACATAAATGAAGCATAAGGTAACTTAATCAGGTCTGTACTGAATGTACTTTTAGGATGTCTGCTAATAAGATATCTTCTAAGAGTTGTTAAAGGGAATGTTCATTTAGTTACAAAAGTGATCTTTTCTAACTAAATCCCCTTAAGACATTACAAAAGAGCCACCGTGTGCTGACTTTTATTCTATAGAAATACTAATGACATCTCAGCTCCCGTGTGTACAGAAAATTTATTAATTTCAAAATGTTTTATTTTATAAATGCATGCTAATACCAATATTAATAAGTAACCCAGACCACCAGATAGCAAAAATCACATTATAGTTTGTCATACTGAAATTTTTGTGAACATTTCATAAAGTTAACAGCTTTTATATCCTATTATTAAGGGTATTTTGTGGATTGAGTAAAAATGAGTGTTTTTCACTTTGAGTCTAAATCACTCAGTTTCAAGTAGTGTCCCCTTAATTTCTGATTACTGTGTGATGTAAAGAATATACCAGTATGATTTCAAGACTTTCATGTGGATCAACTTACATAGAATCTCTGTTTTCATGTGTTCTATATTGTTTCTGACAGTAGGATTATTTTTACTGAACCAGCAGAGGAGACAGGTCAGATTTGCTGGTGAAAACATTCTTGAGACAGGAGCTTAGCTATTCTTTTCTAGCAAGAAAGCAGTCCTTCAAGAAGAATGTCTTAAAATAAATATTTTGATGTGTTTTTGTCAATGAAAATGTATCTCACATTTACAAAAGGACTCTTTCAAGTTGTCAAATCTGAAAATTATTTTTCCCTTTAATAATTGATAGTTTTGCTTGAAAGGAACTTCCTTCATAACCACCCACCGTTGTAATGTACATGTTAGATTCCTTTCACGCTTTTGGACAATGTAATAAGTACCGCTACAGTCTCATTAAAAAATAATTCACAAATAGTAAAAATGTTTGCTATAAAGAGGAGATAGTGAAAATGAAGTATCAACTGAAAACGATTTAGGATTGAATTATCAGAGAGACTTTAACATCCCGTCTGTCAGTTTATACATTAAGTTGTGAATACGCCTTGTGATTGTAAAAGTGCTTGGGCAAAGGTACCTGTATGTCTTACAAACATGAAAACTGAGGTGAGAGACCCTTTGCTCTGACCCATAGTATACTCTTTTCCCGGCAGTGTATGATTCAATTCATTTTTGCTTATTTGCTAGGAGGTAGTTCGACACCTTCTTACTTCTGAGTTTATTCCTATTTCATCCCAGCTCTTCCAACTTTAAGAAACTGAAGAGGGCAGCAAAGTAACCTGGGCATCTTTTATCAGGGCAGTCAGAGGCACCTGACTGATTGAGCTGCAGATAGATTAATGGAGGAGCTCTGTTGCTGTATTGCCTAGTTTCATCCTCTTGGACTCTTTTCATATACTTGAATAGCCTGATTATCTGAAGTCAGAAGTGAGTTGACAGTGCCAGTTAGTGGTGGCAGTAATTATAACTGAAGGTATCTGTGAGCACTAAAGCATTCCATTCAGTGACACGAAGGTAATACTTACCCTAGCTCTTTAAGATAAAATATGTGTAATATGTCAATAGATATTCTGTAAGTAAGACGTAATACTAGCCCTAGAGTCGATGGCTATATTTTTTTCTACCTCCCAGAATTGTAATGCATCTTCCTTTTAGATTAAAAAAAAAAAAGGTAACTTGGTAAGCTTCAACTCTTCGACCACAGCTACTATATAAGTTATTTTTAAAACAAAATTTTTAAGTTTATTTACTCACTAAAAATATAACTATAGTTATATTTCTTTTCAATAGGTTAGTCATATTCTTGGAGTCTATTTTTTAACTTAAGCCTGCATACAAAGAATTAAACCCTGAAGACATTTTATGTCATATCTGCTTTCACCAGATTGGGTATAATTCTGGTTTTTGTTTGTTTTTTAAACCTTAAGTGTTCTCAGTGTTTTCTTTTCATTTAAGACATAGGTGTCCTAGAGGAAAATGCTAATTTTAAACTGATTCTAAAATTGTTATTTTAAAATACTAAAAATAATTTAAATACAGATTTTGATACAACTAGGTTCTCCCAAGAGAAAGGTCTTCTGACATCTAATAAGTTCATTGATTTACTATTGTTAGGTGATGAATGCACATACTAAGTTCCAGCTAAGTCAGGTGCTGCTTCCAATTCGGTGTTCCTCTTTGACCATGTATTATCAGTAAAATGTAGTGATCTCAAGCAGCCAGAAATCTTCATTTTCATTAGCACAGACATTTGGATGCTTTAGGCTTATTGAAATTTATCTTTTTATGGAGGCCTTTAAAGAATATTCTCATACAGCACTTGTTCTTAATATCTTTTAAACTTTAAGGATTCTCTATTGTCTGGAATGTGGAAAGTAGACCTGGGAAAGTCATTTGTGCCTTGCTGACAAATTTATATTTCTGGATTTCTTTCTACATTATTCCAGCAATTTACCTCACACCCTTATCAAAGATCACTATTAAAACAATCATTTGCTTTAGTTTTCCAACGTTCTCCCTTCCCCCAACAAACGTTATTTAAAGAAAAATTCCATGTATTTCTAGTTGTTTTCTATTATACGTGGCACAGATGTTATTACTTTCAGAAGAACCCTACAGGCTATCTGAGAACCAATCCCCTGGCTTGGGGGTGACATCAGAAAACTGATTTGTCTTCTCTGCTGGTGGGGGAAAGCATAATCCTATTATCTGGAATAATATGGAAAGAATCATAGAATCTTAACCATCAGGTAAGGTATAATTCACCTTTTAATTGAGCTAATGACTCGATTGTATACTTAAAGAAAAATTACGTGGTATAAAGACCTTTTTGTTGTTTTTTAGGGCATTGGCCCTAAACTGTGATGCTCCATTGGATGATAAAATTGGAGCAGAGTCTCGGAATTGGAGAGCTGGTAAGCCAGTCAGAGTGATACGCAGTTTTAAAGGGAGGAAGATCAGCAAATATGCTCCTGAAGAAGGCAACAGATATGATGGCATTTATAAGGTGCTCTATCTGGCATGACATCTTGTTTGTCATTCTTCCTGGGCTTTCAAGGCAGGGTTGTTACAAGGGACTACTGTGGGTGGGCTCGAGGAAACAGTAGCCATCTTATATTGCTACTTTTTCTGGAAATTTAACAGATGCATAAAGCAAACTCTTAATTTTAGCACTTTACTTTTAAGGCTTATTTCGAGTTCCTAGGGGCAGAGTTATATTTTGGGTTAAGATTTTTTTTTTAAATGTATGTTCTCTGTAATAAAGCCATTTAAGTAACTGGCTGTTGTATAGCTTGATTTTTATATATCTTTTTAGAATAATTGTAGTTGTAATAGATTTTCAAAGCAGAGCACATTATAATAATAGATTTGCATTCTTTGTTTAAAAAAAGGCATTTGCTGCCATCTTTACTATACAAAATTCTGTTAATTAGCATAATCCTGTTACTCTCTTAACTTTATAGCAGTCTGTACTCATATGGGAAGTACTGTGATAGGAATTAGGTCAAAAATGTTTTAGCGAATATTCTTGACTTACTATCCTTACAGCAAAGCAGTATATTCAGAAGTTGCATTTAATTCTGGCAAAGATTATTTTGATACCACTAATGTGATGAATAAGCCTAAACTTTAAATCTCAAACTGGCACTGAAATATTATAATTTAGGTGGTGAAATACTGGCCAGAGATTTCATCAAGCCATGGATTCTTGGTTTGGCGCTATCTTTTAAGAAGAGATGATGTTGAACCTGCTCCTTGGACCTCTGAAGGAATAGAACGGTCAAGGAGATTATGTCTACGTTTACAGGTTAGATTACATTTGTCTAGCTACCTATGTGTTCATAAAAATATATACCTCCACTATCTACATGCCTTAACACTGGATATAACCCACAGCAATTGATTGGTGGACTATAAGGGGTGAGGAATAAGATCATGCAAATAGAGGAAAAGAAGAGAAAAGGTGGTATCCTAGATGTCAGACTGCCCTAGGACCAAGGGTTGTGCCTGGGAAAAGCTGGACTTGTTAATTTTAAAAGTAAAGTATTTCCAAATCAATTTGGAAATGACTTGAAGTGTGAGGGAAAGGGATTCATAAAATGTAGGTATAGGAGGCCCTGGAAAAGCACATTTATCCTAGAGGGCACAGGGGATGTCTATCTGGTAGGGGAAGGGTGGGAGGTGACTTTATAAGAGTGGTCTGCTTTCTCCCTTTCTCACTTTTCCTCACCCCTTTTCTCTCTTCCCCCGCAAAGCTGCTTCCCTGCTCTGCCACCACCTTTAGTGCTTTGCCTTTTTTCCCCTTTGCCCATGCTCTGCTGTTAACCCATAAAGACTTCGTTGATTTTGTATGCATAGTGGATGGTATGGCTGCATTTCCCCTTCACTGCCTGTATACCCTAGAATTTGTCCCTGACACTGACTTCAGTGCATGGTTTAAGTTCATCTCCCATCATTCCCCACTGTTGTGCTTCCCATAAAAACTGCCAGCTTTATCATTTCCCCTGGCTCTGCCCACACTGCATGTGTAGGGACTGAACTATGGGCAAGTGTCTGACCACCCACGCAGGTGAGTGTGTGTCTTCTAGTGCAAGTCTGTTTCTGTTTTTGTTGTCTTTTTAAACTCATAGAATTGATTGTTGAAAATAAGACCATCAGCTGCTAAAACAACTACTAAAATAATTCTTTTTAATATTAAAAAAACTTCGTCCAATTTACTTTCAGAAGATTTTTCAGATGTCCCTGTTGAGAGCATTGTTCTAGATAGGTTAGATTTGAAACTGTGAGCAGAAGCATGTGAGCCCATCTGCTATGATGAGTACTAGTCATTGAGACCTGAAACATAACAGTGCTTTAAGCATGACTTATTACAAAGCATGCTCCTGCCACCCCACCCACTCCCTCAAAGGTAGCCATTGAAACATAAGGATAATAGATAGAATGTATTTCTTCAAGTCTAACTCTTAGCTGATGGAAGATTTAGTAATTTAGTTGCTTTAGGTTTTCTAAAAGCTCCTTCTTACTTTAGGAGATGAGAAGTTTGACCCTTAATGTTTTTAGTAAAACATTAGTAAACTCCACAATTTACTATGATCCAATCTATTTGCTTTCTATCTGTTGTGCTCTGTGATTGGTTCTCATTTACCTTCATATCTGTATTCTACTTTCCTTACACTTTAAAGAAATCTAATCACAGCTCCTGAAGACTTACCTTTCTTAGATCTGAAACTTAAGATCAGTGTATTATAAAATGGAATCTCTTAGTAGTCACAGCTATGTGATTTTACACTGAAATTGGGATTTTAATAGTTACCTGTGCTTTGAATTCTTTTCCTCTGTCTGTTTCTTTTATGTAAAGTTTTTCAGTTTGGGGCAAGTGTAGTCCTCCCCTCCCTTTTAATTTCTCACCAGGATCTAAACTCCCCTTCTCTGTGAAGCTTAAATCTACATTGTACTCTGCCTCCTTCCCCCATCAGTATCCAGCAGGTTACCCTTCAGATAAAGAAGGGAAGAAGACTAAAGGACAGTCAAAGAAGCAGCCCAGTGGAACCACAAAAAGGCCAATTTCAGATGGTAGGTAATGATTGCAAAATATAAATCATAAGATCCTTTTTTTGTTTTTGTTTTTTTGGGAGACAGGGTCTCACTCTTGTGACCCAGGCTGGAGTGCAGTGGAAAGATCTTGGTTCACTGTAGCTTTGACTTCCTGGGCTCAAGTGATCCACCTACCTAAACCCCCGGAGTAGCCCACGGCTGTACACCACCACACCTGACTAATTTTTGTATTAGCCAGGGTTTTTTTTTCTAATTTTTGTATTAGAACATGGAGTTTCTCCATGTTGCCCAAGCTGGTCTCGAACTCCTGGGCTGAAAGGATCCTCCCACCTCAGCCTCCTAAAGTGCTGGGATTTCAGGCAGAAGCCACTGCATCCGGCCAACATACTTTTTAATAAAGAGAAATATTAAGAAAATAAATTGAGAGACTTACAAGAAATGAAAGCAAAGGATTTGGCTGGGGGAGGGCGGTGGTAGAAGATGGATCATTTGTTTATTTTAATAGTGTCAGAGCCAAATAGCAGGAAATAACAATATCCTAAATTTTAGGGGAAATTAGATGCTGTTTTATGTTGGTTATCTTTCTGCTAAACATTACTTGTGCCAGTTAACTCTTTTGTTTCATAGTTCTGCTTAGAACCACTTGTAAGTCTGCTGATACATTTTTAAAATAAATCTAGATGACTGTCCAAGCGCCTCCAAAGTATACAAAGCATCAGATTCAGCAGAAGCAATTGAGGCTTTTCAACTAACTCCTCAGCAGCAACATCTCATCAGAGAAGACTGTCAAAACCAGAAACTGTGGGATGAAGTGCTTGCACATCTTGTGGAAGGACCAGTATGTGAAGATTTTTAAAAATAATAACATTCTGATATTAACAAATGATAAATAATTGTCTCATGAAGTATGTTTTTCACGTGTCAGTCAAAACTTCATCCTTTTATCTGATTTTCTCATCCAATGCCACTACCTTTCGGAAATAATCTAAGGCAACTCATATGCATGCTCCTAAATTTACTTTAAACCTCTTAGAATGCTGGATTTTGACTTCTCTATGCCCAAGCTTACTTTACTTGGAGGTACTGTTCTCAGAAGAATTTTCAGTTGTGAAACATGGTCAGTTTAATCTAAAAATCGCCACAAAAGTTTTTGTTACAGTTCAAGGTTACTTAACAGCGTAAGTCTTAAGCAGTTCAGCACAATTTTCAAAACCTACATGTTAAACTAAGCGGTAAAATTAACCAGATTATCTATTAAGTATTTTATGTTTTAAAATTTTTCATTTTTTCTTAATCACATAATTTTAAAGTAAAAACAAATCACATAGTTAATTAACGTGTGGCTTTTGTGTTAAGCTGTGTTTTGCAAGCAAGCCTTTCTTTTTTTTTTTTTTTTTTTTGAGACGGAGTCTCGCTCTGTCGCCCAGGTTGGAGTGCAGTGGCCGGATCTCAGCTCACTGCAAGCTCCACCTCCCAGGTTTACGCCATTCTCCTGCCTCAGCCTCCTGAGTAGCTGGGACTACAGGCGCCCGCCACCTCGCCCGGCTAGTTTTTTGTATTTTTAGTAGAGACGGGGTTTCACCGTGTTAGCCAGGATGGTCTCAATCTCCTGACCTCGTGATCCGCCCGTCTCGGCCTCCCAAAGTGCTGGGATTACAGGCTTGAGCCACCGCGCCCGGCCAAGCAAGCCTTTCTTATCAAATCCCTAAAGTTGGAGGCTTCAAATATGAACTGTCTCTTCATTCTTTACTCACTTACTGTGTCTTTAATTTTACTTATAAATTTGAATCTTCTTTTGAATATTGACCCCTTGTCATTTATAATACAATTACTTTTCTGTTTTCTTTCTCTCCAAAGTGTTGATGTGCCCCTATGTCTGTATGTCTTTTCTATCTAGACTTAAAGCAGCAACACAAAAACTCTACAGCGTTTCCTTTGTGAGAGATAGTCATTATTATTAAGGAAGAATTTTTAAAATATGATTTTTAAACTTTTAGAAATGCTGAAATTTATCAAATATCATTTGGATTTATATTGGAATTGTTATTTCCTTTGTCTATAAATGTGATACATAGAGTTATCCTTGGCAAAATGAGGCTTACATGCTTACAGGGCAGAGGAAAGTGATTACACTTTGAGAAGTGTTACTTGTATTTTAGCCAGGACACCCAGGCATAAGGAGAGTCTTTGTTAGGTCACACTCATTTTCACTTACAGAAAATTAAGATACAGGAAGCAGTTGTTAATCAGCCTAATTATTCTCTGGTTGGGAAAGATACTGCTTGTTAGTGATAACTGAGGTGAGTTCCCACTGTAGGTGGGAAAGAAGCAATTACAGATGGAGGAAAAAGCCACCTGAGTACATGTGAAAGTTGTCTTCTCTATGGGTGGTATCCCACTGGTGACAGAATCTGACCTGTCTGGGTCATATTATTGTGACCTTGCTGCTAGTGATTACTCTGGATGTTATGTACTATTGCCCTGGACAAGTTTCATGCCCATTCTCTTCAGATAGGCCAGGAACACATTTATTAAGCCAGAAAAAACAGGTGTTAGCCAACAGTAACTTTAAATACATATGTGAATATATATTTATGTCCAAACTCATTCCAAAGTCCCTGTGATCAGGAGCCCTGTCTACATCTGTGGTCTCCTCTTTCTACTCTTGTGCCCAGATTGCTTGACTGCAGTGGTCACTGTTTTATTTATACACCCTCAACATCTTGATGCCCCTGGGCCTTTCCATACGTACTGTTTATCTGACTGGAATTCTCTTTTCATGTGTCTCACTCTTTCATATCCTTTAAGTCTGCATTAATAGAGATTCCTCAGAGAGGTCTTCCCAAACCTCCCTTTCTAAAATAGCAGCTCTTTTTAAAATTCACTTTTAAAAAATCCACACAAATGGGGTTACTATGTTGCCCAGACTGATCTTGAACACCTGGCCTCAGGTAGTCCTCCCGCTTCAGCCTCCCAAGTAGCTGGGTTTATAGGCGTGAGTCATTTTGCTCTGTTTCATCAGTTATTACTATCTGAAACTGTTTTTTGTTTGTTTACTCTCCTGTAGGAACGTAAGTTCCAGGAGAGCACAGACTGCCTTTTTATTACCACTGTTGATGAGTCCCTAGCACATTGTAGCTACCTGTAACTCAAAATACCTTTATTAGATATACCCATATTATAGGAACTATGGAAGTACCAGGTTAAATATTGGTCATTAACAAAGGAATTTGTTAGGGAGAGAGTACCTGGTATAAAGTTTTCAGCATCTCCCCATAATTGCCATGTTTTAAAAATGTGTTTGTAATACTTTGTCCATAATGCATTTGACTTTAATGATCCATGTTCATAAATCAGTTAATATGAGACATCTTTTGAAATGTGACATTTGATTTTTAAATTTGAAACTTGTAAGGTTTTTGTTTGTTTGTTTTTGAGACGGGATCGTGGTCTGTCGCCCAGGCTGGAGTACAGTTGCATGATCTCAGCTCACTGCAGCCTCCACCTCCTAGGTTCAAGTGATTCTCCTGCCTCAGCCTCCCAAGTAGCTGGGATTACAGGCACCTGCCACCGCTCCTGGCTAATTTCTTGTGTTTTTTTCTAGCGACAGGTTTTGCCATGTTGGCCAGGTTGGTCTAGAACTCCTGACCTCAAATGATCCACCCGCTTCGGTCTCCCAAAGTACTGGGATCACAAGTGTGAACCACCATGCTCAGCCTTACTTTTTCTATTAATATAAAAAATAAATATGAAATGCACTCCCTTACTACCTAAAATAACTGAAGGATTATCCTTATGACTATTTAGCAAAAAAATACTTCTAGCTTAAAAAAACAAACAGCCAAGATGAAATGGAGCCAGTAATGGCTTTTGAAGAATATAGGGTATCCATTTGATCATGTTTACTTTAGGTGTCTCTACTTTTTATAATTTCATCCTACCGTAAGTAAACATTAGCATCAGGAAGGTATGGGATTTTAGGATTGAGGTAAAATATCACAGAATAATCCTAGGAAATTAAATGTTTTGTGTGTGGTATTAGATACTACAGAGTATTGTTTCCTAGTGTTTTGTTTTTTGTTTTGTTTTTCAAGCTCCAAAAGACAAATATTCAAGTTTTATAACAGCAGAAGATTGAATAGATAATACATGTTCATACACTGGAATACTGTGCAGAACAGCTTTTTGAAAACAGGCAGTCAGTATGTAATGACCTTGAGACAAGCTGCCCATGATTTTTTTAAGTGAAAAATAGTTTATCCCTGGAATGTGACGTTTAGAGGGACATTGACTTTTTAACATCATATGTTGACTTTGCAACTTCTCCTACCTAATACTATGATTTAAAACTAACGTGTGTGGAATGGGGTTTCTTTATATAAGTTTGCTTTTCTCAGGTAGTTACAATCATGACTACTTGATTTTTTTAAATAGAAGACATTAAATGTGACTGAAACATTTTTATTGCTAAATAATAGATGGATATATTTTGGGATACATGTGAAATTTTGATATATTCATATAACATGTGATAATCAAATCAGGGTAATTGGAATGTTCATCACTATAAATATTTATCTTTTCCTTATACTGGGAACATTTGAATCATTCTCTACTAGCTGTTTTGAAATACACAATAGATGAATTTTATGAACTGCTAACTTTTCTTTCCTTATCCTTGGGTACTGTTGTAGAATTTTCTGAAAAAATTGGAACAATCTTTTATGTGTGTTTGCTGCCAGGAGCTAGTTTACCAGCCTGTGACAACTGAGTGCTTCCACAATGTCTGTAAAGTAAGTGGAATTCCTTCGTCATTTTCCCTGTTAGGCATGAAGGCACACTAATCTCTATACCTGTTCTTAGCATGCTAAGAATAAGAAACATTTTCCATGAAGCAGGATAGTTGTGGAACCTTCTAGTTAAGAAGCATTTAGTTACGTCTTGGTGGTAAATGCATGTTTTAATTAGATAGTAATAATAATTCAGATATATATCGTTTGAGGTATTCTGTCATGTTTGGAATTTTGAGGAGGGGCTGAAATGGGAAAGAAGGTAAGAGGTCATTGCTCTTGTCTATGTAATAACTTGTATGTTTTATACATTATAGTGCAAACTGGAGTGTTTTCATTAATAAATGATATAAAACAGTTATATCTAGCATCACGCCCAGATGAACTGAGTACTGTGTTTTCAGTGTGGTGTAAAAGGAAAGTTTGTGTTTTAGTCAAGCCAAGGTTTGAATCTTGCTCTACCCAGTGGTGATTATGTTTCCCTAACTTCAGAACTTCAGTTTCTTTTATAAAATGGAAACAAATCTACATATGAGTTTGTGCCTGATCTTGAGTTGATTAACTATATATTTAATGTATTTAGTACTGCTAAATGTATATATATGTGTGTGTGTGTATTTTTTGTTTTTTTTTTGTTTTTTGGGGTTTTTTTTTTGAGACAGAATCTCGCTCTGTCATTCAGGCTAGAGTGCAGCAATGCGATCTTGGCTCACTGTAACCTCTACCTCCCCAGTTCAAGCAATTCTCATGTCTCAGCCTTCAGAGTAGCTGGGAGTACAAGCATGCACCACCCTGCCCAGCTAATTTTTGTGTTTTTTAGTAGAGACAGGGTTTCACCATGTTGGCCAGGCTAGTCTTGAACTCCTGACTTAAGGTGATCCACCTGCCTCAGCCTCCCAGAGTGCTGGGATAACAGGTATGAGCCACCATGCTTGGTTGCTAAGTATATTTTTGGAAGACTCACCATATGTTAAGTGATTTGGTAAAATATAAAATTCATTTCTAAGCAAGGGAATCCTGATCCTCCCCTGCCTCCCCCAGGGCTCTGTTTAGAAAGAACAGGGTTAAAATCTAACCCAAAAGATTAGGCTAGTGAGAACTATATGTAATCTCTAACTCTATCATTTTAGTAGACGAGGAAACTGACGCACAAATTAAATAATTTACCTGAAGTCTGAGAATATCTGCCAGAGATGAAACTAAAGCCATGACTGTAGGCTTTTCCATAGTGCAGATTCAAGCCTTTATGTTTGTTCATTCTGTGCATTTCCCTCATTACCAGTGTCTGGTTCATATTTAAAAGCGTAAGTTGCTGAGTACTTACATGCTTTATGCTCAGATTAAATTGGATGTTTTTGTTTTTACCATAGGATTGCCTACAGCGCTCCTTTAAGGCACAGGTTTTCTCCTGCCCTGCTTGCCGGCATGATCTTGGCCAGAATTACATCATGATTCCCAATGAGATTCTGCAGACTCTACTTGACCTTTTCTTCCCTGGCTACAGCAAAGGACGATGATCTGTCTGCTTTCACTGTGTTGTTCATGGTGGCTTTTTGGACAATAAAGAATCTAAAATGGGCGGGGAGGGTGGAAGAAATGGTGGACTGTATCTCTCACGTTCTGAAGCAGCTAATCCTCTTTCCCACATAGCCATCATCTTGTGTGTGTAGTAAGAGGCCCATTTCTCAACTGTCTTTTAAATATCTAAAGGTAGTTCCTGTAACAACTAGTTTTAATGAGTAAAAAGTCAAAGCCTCAGCTCTAGTTGATATCCAAGTTATGATTTATTTTGCAACTACCTCAGGACAGAAAAGATTTATGGGGATTTTAAAAATCATTGAATAACTAGTTAAATGAAATTTTAGCTACACACTGCCTCCCAAATATTAGTTGTGCCTGGTTCTTGTAATTTGATTTTACAGAAAAGGAAATGACACTTGAGATCCTTGGAATGAACACAGCTTCTATAGTGTGCATATACTTTTTTAACGTCTCTTCTTCCATTACAATGTGTGTTTTGCAAGGACAGGTTCATTTTTTTAGCCCACTTTGTGAACTCCATTGTGCTTTTTTCTGGTGTTTTATGCAAGTTGACTACTAATGACTAATGAGAACAATAATGAATGCATTGTTGCTGCATTAGTGTAATGTGGTGTGGTTTTGCACTTAAAAGAGGTATTCATGCTCTAGTTGTAAATGTTCATGAAAATCCACTTCTGTACTAGTCGAACTGCTTTTAGTGTCTCACCAGTGGTTTTACATCTGCAGAGTTTTGAGGGCTGTGCTGACCTTTGAGAGGATTTGAAATTGCTTCATATTGTGATCCTAAATTTTATATTCACTATATTCCCTAAAGTATACCTTAATAAATATTTTATGATCAGAAAAACAGCTCATTTTGCTTTACTTTTTTACACTTGTCTGGCTTATGTTACCAGTTCTAAGGGATCCTGTATTTCTGGAGTTTTTTATTGTGTATCTCTATTGAAACATTTTTTTTACTTTGCACTGGTAGTGAGAACCAGCATGAAATCTTAAGCACTCAGAACAGATTTCTTCCTCAGTTTTTTTGTTTGTTTTGAGATGGAGTCTTGCTCTGTTGCCCAGGCTAGAATGTGGTGGCACAATCTCGGCTCATTGCAAGCTCCACCTCCTGGGTTCACACCATTCTCCCACCTCAGCCTCCAAAGTAGCTGGGACTACAGGCACCTGCCACCACACCCGGCTAATTTTGTTTTTGTATTTTTAGTAGAGACGGTGTTTCACCGTGTTAGCCAGGATGGTCTTGATCTCCTGATCTCATGATCTGCCTGCCTTGGCCGCCCGAGGTGCTGGGATTACAGGCATGAGCCACTGTGCCCGGCCCTCAGTTTGTTTGTTTTTTTCGAGATTGAGGCTTGCTTCAAGCTCCGCCTCCCAGGTTCACGCCTTTCTCCTGCCTCAGCCTCCCGAGTAGCTGGGACTACAGGCACCCACCACCATGCCTGGCTAATTTTAAAAATATTTTCAGTAGAGATAGGGTTTCACTGTGTTAGCCAGGATGGTCTCTATCTCCTTACCTCGTGATCCACCCACCTTGGCCTCCCAAAGTGCTGAGATTACAGGCATGAGCCACCGTGCCTGGCCAGTTTTGTTTTTTTTTTTTTTGTTTTTTTTTAAGTTTAATAGGAAAAAAATGTAAAATAGTCATCTAGTGACCATTTTGTCTGTAGTTTCTGTTCTATGTTCAGTTTTAGTCTAATCAGTGCTACTTATTTCACAGACATAAGAATGTTTCAAAACATTGTTCTATTCTCTATACTGCTGGGCCACGCACGATGGCTTATACCTGTAATCCCTGTGGGAGGCCAAGGTAGGAAGATTACTTGAGCACAGGAATTCCGGACCAGCCTGGGCAACATTACAAGACCCTGTCTCTCAAAAAGTGAAATTAGCAGGGTGTGCCAGTGTGTGCCTGTAGTCCCAGCTACTTGGGTAGCTGAGGTGGGAGGATTGCTTGAGCCCAGGAGATTGAGGCTGTAGTGAGCCATGATCATTCCACTGCACTTTAGCCTGGGTGACAGAGCAAGACCCTGATCCCCACCACACCCCCTCGAAAAACACACTGTTTTTATCAGAGAAAAGTTTTAATGTGATCCAGTCTTTCCACGCCTAAGTTCACAGCCATATAAATACCATTCATTGAATACTTACTTTGTACTAGTCACTTGTATGTATTATGTATATTCATTGAATTCTACCAACAACAAATATTGTTATCCCCATCTTATGGATGAATATCAGTGGCGCAAAAAGGTTAAGTAACTTGACCAAAGGTCATACAACAATCAAAAGGTGGATCTGTGACAAACTTAGGCAGTCTTGTGTCCAGAGCTGGTGATGTTTGCTATATAGGCAGGCCCTCACTGTTGGATATATGGCCAACTAGTTTCAGTGCTTTTCCTGAATTCAACTAAATTCCAAATCAGGTTGTGGGAAATGCCTGGAACTATTGTCTCTTAGAGGTAAACATTGGGATCATTTTTATTTTGTGGCATTGCATTTAAATAGGACCTTCTTAAATTGAAAAGGAATCATTAAGTTGCATCATTCAGTTCTATATCCCCTCTCGTATTGGCCACATTTCTGCATGAAGAGTGGGAAATATCTTCCAGTTTCAGCTACTTGAACTGGTTTATTTCTACCACTTTGATTAGCAAAATAGCTGATTCCCACAGTTCTGCTTTGTATTGTCTGAACTCTAGCTATAACATGATAGACTAAGAAAGAAAGCTAATTGTGGCTTAGCATATTTGCAGATGTGAAGAACGGCCCAAAGCTAAGCAATTATTTATTATTGAACCTTTGAATCATCACAGTTCTTTTACATAATATTTCAGTTGGTGTCTAGAAAATGGGGACTTTAGGACACATAACCACAATAATATTCTTAAACATGTTAAAAGGTTAAGTTTCTTTACATCATCAAATATCTAGTAAACGTTCCAATTTCCATAGGTCTCAAATGTCCTAAATTGCTGTTTTGTTTTTAGTTGGTTTGTCTGAATCAGGATCCAAATAAAGACCTTGCATTGTGATTAATTGCTGTCTCTTAAGAATGTTGTAATCTGTATACATCCCCTCAATCTTTCTTCCCCCTCTTCCCCTTTGCAATTAGTGTGTTGAAATTGAGTTTGTGCTGAAGCATTTCTGACAGAACATAGATAATGGAACCCTGTGGTGTAGTTTAACATGTTTCTCTTTATTTTCTGTTAATTGGTAGTTTAGAATTAAAGCATGACCAGATTCAGACATGACTTTTGGGAGTGGGGGATGGGTAAGACTTTTTTTTATAGGTGATGTGATTATCCTTCAGGAAGTGCATAACACCTGGTTGTCTCTTAGTCCTAAGTTTGAAAGATAAGCTTTTTTCACTGGAATTTGTTACATTTGGTAGGTTACAGTGATTACTATGAAGTAATCAGTCACTTTAATTTGGATAGGATTTAAACGTTTTTTTCTGATTAGATAGGGCCTCTAGTTTTACTCGCTTCTAAGTAATACGGTTCACTCAATAAATATGTGCATGCTAATGTTTGAGTATATTGGTAAACTTTTGGAAGCCGGCAAACTTTCAGAAGCTGGCAATCTAAACATCCCTCTCAACCCTGTTATAACATTTAGCTAACAGAAATGGGCCCTACCTATATACTGAAAGCTTTGGATTTTAGTATCAATCCTGCTTGGAAGAGCCGAGTAGAGATCTGCTCTGATGCCCAATATCTGCTATTTGCCTATTAAGAACCAAACCTTTCCCCATTCTTCAGGACAACCCTGATTGCAAGAATGAGCTTGATGGGCACCATGAGCTTACCTTGGAAAGAGTTATCCTTTCTTGCCCACTCTGTCTGGTCCCTACAAGTAGACTGTCACAATTCCTGAAAGAAGTGATATTTAGTAACCTGGCTTAATCTAATCCTACACAGAAAAAAGATTAAATACCTTCGCTGTATATAAGAAAATCGAAAGCTTCTTAGAGGGACCATGCAGGCAGACCAAGTGACTGCTATTGAAAAAGATAAAAGAAGGCCAGGTGCAGTGTCTCACACCTGTAATCCCAGCACTTTGCAAGGCCAAGGCGGGCGGATCACCCGAGGTTGGGAATTCGAGACCAGCCTCACCAACATGGAGAAACCCCATCTCCATGTTGGTGAGGATTTTTATATCTAAAAATATAAAGTGCATGCCTGTATATCCAGCTACTTGGGAGGCTGAGGCGGGAGAATCGCTTGAAACCAGGAGGCGGAGGTTGTGGTGAGCCAAGATTGCGCCGTTGGACTCCAGCCTGGGTTACAAGAGCAAAACTCTGTCTCAAAAAAACAAAAACAAAAGATAAAAGAAGATGATCTTTCTTACTGTTTAATGACTAGATTTGCAAGTATGAAACTGCATTGCATTGACAATAAAACAGGCTGCCATGTGAAGAGTAATTTGAGATTAAAATTCTAGGAAGTAAACATGATTGTGAAGACGATGCAACAGATGAAACAATTGGATACTGCCAAAATTTGAATGCATTGCTGAGTAATATGTATGGATATGCCACGGTTTATTCATCTGATGGATATTTGGATTGTTTCCAGGGTTTTGCTATCACAAAGCTGCTGTGAGCCATTGTCAGTCTTTGGAAAACTCTTACAAAATTATGAACTTACCATACAACCCATCAGTGTCGCTAATTGTTAAGAAAAATTACATGTTCAAAGTGGTTTATACAATTTTACATTCCTGCCAGCAGTGTGTGAGATTTATGGTTGCCCCACATCCTCTCTTAATATTTGGTTTTGTCATTTTTTTTTAAATTATAAACCACTCTTGAGGGTGTGTAACTCCTGTGAGAGACAAGAATGGGTTGCATACTTGGTGACAGGAGAGTGGATTGTGGTAGCCGTTTGTACTGTTCGCCAGGTATCTTTGACTCAGAAGTGCACTTGCTGGGATTGTTCTTCCAAGCTTCCTTGTGTTTGGATAGGGCCATGTGACGAGCTGGCCAGTTAGTTGTGAGCAGATATGCTGTATACCACTTCTAGGCAGGGCATTTCCTTGCCCTTCAGTTTTCTTTCTTCTTCCATGGAGACTAGTAACACCCCAGATGGGACTTTTCTGTCAGCTTAGATCTCAGAATAAGAATGACAGGAAAAAAACCCAGCTAACCTGTGGTGGGCATGCAACATGAGAGAGAAGTAAATGCTTGCATTTACCCCTAAGGTTTTTGAGTTGTTAGCAGAGCATGACCTAGCCTATCCTGATTGATAGAAACATTCCTAACTTCCTCAGCCTAACAGCAGATATGGAATTGAATTTGTTCTATATTTTTTCTTGAGATGGCCTCTCTGTCATAGTGGTGTGATCATGGCTTTCTGCAGCCTCTTCCTACTGGGCTCAAGCTATCCTCCTGCCTCAGCCTCCCAAGTAGCTGGGACTACAGGCATGCGAAACCATGCCTGGCTAATTTTTGTACTTTTTATAGAGATGAGGTTTCACCATGTTGCTCAGGCTTGTCTCAAACTCCTGAGCTCAGTCAATCCACCTGTCTCAGCCTCTGGAAATGCTAGGATTACAGCCATGAGCTACCATGCCTGGCCTGGAATTGAATTTAATTGGCCTTTTAATATTGAGTCTAAAGTTTTCAGTATTTTAGAGCTAATTCTTTAATATCCAACTCAATTGACTAAGCTATTTATAAATTGGTTGGTAATATAGTAGGCACCCTCAAAGATGGACCCCAGTGATTCCTATCTTCTGCTCTTCATGCCTTGGTATAATCTCCTCCCCTTGAGTGTGGGCTGGACTTAAATTCTATTGTAAACAACAAAATACAACAGAAATGATCAGACCTAACTTCCGAGGTTAGGTCCACAAAAATACTGTGACTTCCTACTTGGACTACCCTCTCTCTTTTAATCTGGGTGAAGCCAGCTGCCACGCAGTGAGCTGCCAAATGGGAAGGCACATGTGGCAAAGAACAGAGGTCTCCAGCCAACAGCCAGCAAGGTCCTGAAGCCTACCAAAAACCACAGAAGTGAGGGTGGAAGTGGATTCGCCTCCAGGCAGTCCTTGAGATGACTTCAGCTCTTTATTGCAACCCTGTGAGAGATGCTCAGCCACAGGTACCCAACTAAGTCATTCCTGGATTCCTGACACATAGAAAGATGATGAATGTTGATGTTTTAATCCATTAGGCCCTGGGGTAATTATGCAGCAAAAGATTGCTAATACAGATAGGGTGACCCTGAGTGCCAGTTTGCCCAGGAAAGACTCAATTTGCACTTGTTGCTCCAAAATTTGCTTTTCCTCCTTAAAGTGCCCCAGATTGGATAACATCACCTAATTTATTCAACTGAGATCTTTTATGACATAACCGTGAATTCACTTTTATTTTTGAAGTAGTGTTTCCTTACCATAGCCAATAATTTTTTAACTCATTGATTTTCTTTAGGAGAAAATACAGGCATTTAAAGTAAGTCTCTAGTGAAGTCTCTAGTTAACAGATAAAAATGATAACTGTAGAAAGTACAGTAATCCCATGAGCATTTTGCCTGGAAATTCTTTGACTCTAAGAAGCTTCTAAATAGATTTTTGCCAGTTTCTAGATGCCAAGAGAAATTTTTGAGGTGCCCCACACTTCCGACATACATTTATCCTTTATTTGTGTGGAAGATTGTGAACTAGATTGTTCAAATACTTTATCAGTGGAATTTACCTAGTTGATATATACTTAAGAAATCATAGTAAATCTTAGATGAGCTTTTGGGCTTATATCCACTCACTACTAAGTGACCCCCAACCCCCAACATAAACTTTTTATTTGGGTCACAGATACTTAACAAAGTGTCACAAATGTGATCTTACCAAATGCGCAAGTTATTATAAAATACTCCATTTCTATAAAGAACAATCCCCCCAGTTCATGTTACAAACTCTATTTATTTATTTATTTGAGACGGAGTATCACTCTTGTTGCCCAGGCTGGAGTGCAATGGCACGATCTCAGCTCACTGCAACCTCCACCTCTCGGGTTCAAGCGATTCTCCTGCCTCAGCCTCCTGAGTAGCTGGGATTACAGGCATGTGGCACCACACCGAGCTAATGTTTTATATTTTTAGTAGAGACAGGGTTTCACCATGTTGGCCAGACTCGTCTCGAACTCCTGACCTCAGGTGATCCACCTGCCTTGGCCTCCCAAAGTGCTGGGATTACAGTCATGAGCCACTGTACCCGGCCTTTCTTTTTAAATTTTGAAGTAATATAGACTCACAAGCTGCAAAAATAGGACAGAGAATTTCTATGTATTTTTCACCCAGTTACCCCCAGGGATGGCATCTTATGTTAATCAGTAGGTTGTCCAGACCAGGAAATTGACACTGGTATAATAATATTAAGAGCTTACTTGAATTTCACCAGTTTTTATATGAACTCATTTTTGGGTGTATGTACGCATAGTTTTATAGAATTTTACCATATATATACATTCATTTTATACATATATGCATAGGATGGTAGTGGTATAAACCACCACCATAATAGAAGATGGACTGTTTCATCATCAAAAAATTAATTCTCTCCTGCTACCCTTTAGAGTCACAACCGTCCCCAACCCTAACTCATGACAACCATTGTTCTGTTCACCATCACTATAATTTTGTCATCTCAAGAATGAAATATAAGTGGAATCGCATAGTGTGTAACTTTTTCAGACTGGATTTTTTCCCCACAGCATGATAACCTTGACATCCATCTAAGTTATTGCATATATCAAATAGTTTCATTCTTATTGTTGAGTAGTATTCCAGTTTATTAATCTGTTCATGTCTTGGAGGATTTTGGGGATGTTTCTAGTTTTTGTCTGTTATAAATAAAGATGATAAATGTTGCTGTGCAGACTTTTGTGTGGACATAAGTTTACATTTCTCAGTGACATAATTCTAGGTGGTATGATAAGTATATTATTAGCTTTATAATAAACCATTTCCCAGAGTGGCTGTACCATTTTACGTTCCCATCAGTGAGTTCCAGTGCCCTGCATTTTTGCTCACACTAAGTATGGTCAGTATTTTTATTTTAGCCATTGTAATAGATGTGTAGTAGTATCTCATCATGGTTTGATTTTGTATTCTCCTGATGGCTGATGACTTAGTCATCTCTTCATGTGTTTAGTTGCCATCCTACATATCCATGAAGTGTCTCTTCAATCCTTTTGCCCGGGTTTTATTGGACTGATTTTTACTGTTGGGTTTAAAATTTCTTATATGTTCTGACGTTTATTCTTCAACTTATAAACAATCCAATTGTACTATTTAAGTTATTTTAAAATATACAATTATTATTGACTATAGTTGCCATGTTGTGCTATCAAATAGAAGGCCTTATTCTTTCTAGCTAATTTTTTGTACCCATTAACTATCTCCACCTCCCAGCTACTGGACCCCACTACACTTCCCAGCCTCTGGTAATCATACTTGTACTCTCTATATCCATGGGTTCAATTATTTTGATTTTTAGATCCCACAAATAGGTGACAACATGCGATGTTTGTCTTTCTGTGCCTGGTTTATTTCACTTAACATAATGATCTCCAGTTTCATCTGTGTTGTTTCAAATGACTGGATATCATTCTTTTTTATGGCAGAATAGTACTCCATTGTGTATGTGTACCACATTTTCTTATCTATTCATTTGTTGGTGGACAGTTAGGTTGATTCCAAATCTTAGCTATTATAAACAGTGCTGCAACAAACATAGAAGCGCAGATATCTCTGATATGCTGATTTTCTTTCAGGTATATGCCCAGTAGTGGGATGGCTGGATCATATGGTAGTTCTGTTTTTAGTTTTTTGAGGGACCTCAAAACTGTTCTCCATAATGTTTGTACTAGTTTACATTCCCACCAACAGTATACAAGGGTTCTTTTTCCTCCACATCCTCACCAGCATTTGTATTGCCTGCCTTTTGGATAAAAGTCATTTTAACCAGGGTAAGATAATATCTCATAGTAGTTTTGATTTGCATTTCTCTGATGATCAGTGATGTTGAGCACCTTTTCATAAACCTATTTGCCATTTGTATGTCTTCTTTTAAGAAATGTCTATTCAAATTTTTTACCCATTTTTAATCGGATTATTATATTTTCTTCTATAAAGTTGTTTGAGCTCCTTATATATTGTGATAATTAATCCCTTGTCAGATGGGTAGTTTGCAAATATTTTCTCCCATTCTGTGGGTTTTCTCTTCACTTTGTTGATTATTTCCTTTGCTGTGCAGAAGCTTTTTAACTTGATGTGATCCCATCTGTCCATTTTTGCTTTGGTTGTTTGTGCTTGTGTGGAGTATTGCTCAAGAAATTTTTGCCCAGATCAATGTCCTAGAGAGTTTCCCCAATGTTTCCTTATAGTAGTTTTATGGTTTGAGGTCTTAGATTTAGGTCTTTAATCCATTTTGATTTTATTTTTGTATATGGTGAGAGATAGGTGTCTAGTTTCATTCTTCTGCATATGGGTATCTAGTTTTCCCAGGACCATTTATTGAAGAGACTGTCTTTTTCCCAGCATATATTTTTGTTAGATATTTGATTTGTAGATATTGTTTCTAGTCTGTTGGTTGCATTTTTTGTTGTTGTTATGTTAGTTGCATTTTCATCCTCTTAGTAGGGTGTTTCAGAGAAAAAGTTGTTAATTTTGATGAAGTCTGATTCATCAGTTTCTTATTTTATGCATCATGCTTTTGGTGCCAAACATAATTTATTTTATTTTTTGGGACTGAGTTTCCCTCTTGTTGCCCAGGCTGGAGTGCAATGGCGCAATCTCGGCTCACCACAAACTCTGCCTCCCAGGTTCAAGCGATTCTCCTGCCTCAACCTCCCAAGTAGCTGGGATTACAGGTGCCCACCACCACGCCCAGCTAAGTTTTTTTTTGTATTTTTAGTAGAGACAGGGTTTTACCATGTTGGCCGGGCTGGTCTTGAACTTCAGACCTCAGGTGATCCACCCACCTTGGCCTCCCAAAGCGCTGGGATTATAGGTGTGAGCCACAGTGCCTGGCCCAAACATAATTTTTTAAACTGTGAAGGAGAAGAATAGTTTAATACCCAGATAGTTCTCCTTGCCATTGCTCTTTCCAAACTTAATTTTCTAGGTTTTTTTCTATTATTTCCTTTCTGCCTGAAGAACTTACTGTAGTCATTCTTTTAGATCAGGTCTGCTAGTGACAACTTGTCTTAGTTTTCCTTCATACAAGAATGTCGTCATTTCACCTTCATTCCTAAGGGATATTTTCACTTTCCTGGGTTGGCATTTTGTTTAGCACTTGAAAATATCTTGCCATTTCTTTCTGGCTTCCATGATTTCTGATAAGAAATCTGCTGTTACTCATATTGTTTTTCCCCTGTGGATAATACATTGCTCTTCTCTGGCTTCTTTCAAGATTTTTTGTCTTTAGTTTTCAGAAATTTGATTATGATGTGTTTGAGAATGGGTTTCTTCAGGTTTATCCTGTTTTGAGTTCAACCAGCTTCTTAAATCTAGATGTTTATCTTCTGTCAAATTTGGGAAGTTTCTAGCCATTACTTCTTTAAATATGGTTTCAACCCTCTACTCCTTCTCCTCTTCTGCTGGAACTCCAATGACATGAATATTAAATATTTCATTACTGTCCCAAAAGCCTCTGAGATTCTGTTCATTTTTATTTGGTTTATATTCTGTTGTTCAGATCGGGTAATTTCTAGTGATTGAGTTCACTGATTCTTTTATCTATCATCTACATTCTTCTATTGAGCCCATCCAGTAAGTGTTTTATTTGGGATGACATATTTTTCCATTCTGAAATTTCCATTTGGGTCTTTGTAATGTTCTTTCAAGTTGAGACTGTCCTGTTTCTTGATAGGATCAGTAATTTTGCATTGTGTACTGGACATTTTGAGTACTATGAGACTCTAATTTCTATTTAAATCTTCTATTTTATAAGGAAATCAAGCAGTTTAGGTTCAGAGTACATGTTCTGGACCACTTTTATAGACTGTGTTTCAATGTAAATTTAGTTTTCAAAGGCTTTGCAGTGCTTTTCTAGTCAGCCTCGCTTGGGTGCTACCTAGAAGCTAATCTGAAACCTGAACTTTAGCCACTCATAGTTCATTTTGCTGTGTTGAATTATGGTTGGTGTGATGCATGGTCTACTTGAGGGTCTGCCCAGGAGTTTCTGCAAGGATTTAAATAATTCATTTCTCTGACTCCCTTTTCTCTTCAATCCCACCTCAATCTCTACTTGGGGTGGTTGGGGTGCTGCCTTTTCGCAGCCGGTCAGTCAGTGCAGGGCAGGCATAGTCTACAAGGGTCCACTCCACAGTCTTGGCCAGACCGAGTGACCAGGAAGAATGGGTGTGGTTTTCTCCCATGGTGTTCAGGTGGAGTAGGCATGGGTTTTTTTTTTTTTTTTTCCTGCACAGTTACCCCTTTTCCAATTCATTTGACTTATTTTCTTTGTCTGTATCCATTGATGTTTTCTAATTGTAGACCATGGCACCCAAGCCAAAAGAAAGCAAAAGAAAGCAAAAAGTAAGTATAGGAAAGACCCCAGGAAGCTTACTCCCAGGATATTTCACATATCCTAGATTTTATTTATAATTAGCAAGAGGAATAGGGTGGAATATACTTGGCTCCATCTTGGGTGGAATTTGAAGTGCCCAAAGTAGCCTTTCAAAGACAGATTTTTAATCTAAGAAACCATAACACTTTACCACAAATGAACTCTATTTCAGAGAAAACTAATATTTCATTTTATTTGTGTATTTATTTATATTTGAAACTGAGTCTCACTCTGTCACCGAAGCTGGAGTGCAGTGGTGCGATCTTGGCTCACTGCAACCTCCGCCTCCGGGGTTCAAGTGATTCTCCTGCCTCAGTCTCCCAAGTAGCTGGGATTACAGGTGCGCACCACCATGCCCGACTAATTTTTTGTATTTTTAGTACAGATGGGGTTTCACCGTGTTAGCCAGAATGGTCTTGATCTTCTGACCTCATGATCCACCCGCCTTGGCCTCCCAAAGTGCTGGGATTACAGGTGTGAGCCACTGCACCTGGCCTAAGAAAAATAATATTTATTAAACACCTATGTGTCTATAGTATTTAACAAACTTCCCAACAAAGAAGCTATTTCTTTTTTTGTTATAGCTAAACAAAGTCAGCAGAAGGAAAGGAACATCTATGCTATGCTCTATGCTTATTGAGGTTTTTGTTTTTAAAATATGGAAACGACAAATACTGTAGCATGCAGACTATTCAGTATTGGTCTTTGTTACATATTTGTTTCTTAAATAAAAGAATAAGGCCAGGCGTGGTGGCTCACGCCTGTAATCCCAGCACTTTGGGAGGCCGAAGTGGGTGGATCACCTAGGTCAGGAGTTCGAGACCAGCCTGACCAATATGGTGAAACCCTGTCTCTACTAAAAATACAAAAATTAGCCGGGCATGGTGGTGGGCACCCAAGAGGCCAAGGCAAGAGAATCACTTGAACTCTGGAGGCAGAGGTTGCAGTGAGCCAAGATCGTGTCACTGCCCTCCAGCATGGGCTACAAGAGCGAAACTCCATCTCAAAAAAAAAAAAAAAAGAATAAAATAATACAAATGAAGCTGGCATACAGTCACACTTCCCATTCCCCTGCGTACCCAAGAAATTACTGCAAAAATCTTGATACCTTTTCAGTCTATTTTTTTGTACTTAATGCACCTACGTATAGGTCACAATAAACAAAATGTAGGTATTTCAAGTGTTACAATGAAAACATATACAAATGATATATTGCATGTATTCTAAGCTTTTTTCATTCACTTTATCCTTTAGGATAGTCTTCTTTTTTAATAGGTAAGAAGTCTCTTTACCTTTAAGACAAGTAGCTCACACTAGTTTTACTTCCCTCCAAATTATCTTTTCTGATCTATTTGCCATGTTAGTGTTTAGAATTTTAGTTATAGCTTATTTTTAAAATCCCGTTATTTTTAAAATATATGACTTACTGATTTACTGACACATTTTATCTGTTTCTTTGCTCACTATTGCTTGTTGAATACTTCAAGATGTTTTTGTACCATTAGACCTTTCAGTGACAGTCTTTTTTTTTTTTTTTTTTTTTTTGAGACAGAGTCTTGCTCTGTTGCCCAGGCTGGAGTGCAATGTGGCATGATAGCTCACTGCACCCTCCACCTCCTAGATTCAAGCAATTCTCATGCCTCAACCTCCCAAGCAACTGGGATTACAGGCGTGTGCCACCATGCTTGGCTAATTTTTTTTGTTGTTTGTTTGGGTTTTTTTTTTGTTTTTTTTTTTTTTGAGACGGAGTCTCGCTCTGTCACCCAGGCTGAAATGCAGTGGCGCGATCTCGGCTCACTGCATGCTCCGCCTCCCAGGCTCACACCATTCTCCTGCCTCAGCCTCCCGAGTAGCTGGGACCACAGGCGCCCGCCACCACGCCCAGCTAATTTTTTTGTATTTTTAGTGGAGATGGGTTTCACCGTGTTAGCCAGGATGGTCTCAATCTCCTGACCTCGTGATCCGTCCGCCTCAGCCTCCCAAAATGCTGGGATTACAGGAGTGAGCCTCCATGCCCGGCCTCTCAGTGACAGTCTTTGAACAGTAAATATTCTCAATCTTATCAGGTCTGAAAATGTCTTCATTTTTTACACTAGTTTTAGAAAGTTAAATTGGCTGGGTTTAGAATTCTAGGTTGCTAGTTATCTTTCTTCAGCATCTTGTAGATATACCACTGTTTTGGCATCTAATGTTGCTGAAAAAGTTGAATGTCAGTTTGACTGTCTTTTCTTTGAAGGCTATGTGTTTTCTAGTAACTTCTGAGTTTCACTAAAAGGTATCTAGATGTGTATTAATATCTATTTGTTCTGTTTGGTCATTGTGCCCCTTTAAGTTGAGAGTGCTTATCTTTAGTTCTGGACATTTTTTGTTACCTTTTAAATATATTTCTCCTTTCCCATTCTATCTCCTTCTCTATGTCTTATAAGTTTTTCTTCTATGCTACACAACTTAACATCTATTAAATCCTATTAAATCCTCTTTCTGTGCTGTGTTCTAGGGATTTCCCCACTTCATTAGTTTTCTTTCTTCCAATTCCTTATATTTTCTCATTAATTGTGTCTAGACCACAGTTTAACGTGTCTAAATAAGATCTAAATAATTTTTTTTCGAGAAATATTTTAAGCTTGTTTTCAAGTTTATCTGTTCTTGTTTCATAAACTCCTGCTCTTATTTATGGATTTTAGTTCATGATCTCTTTGAGCATTTTTTAAAACATACTTCTTTCAGAGTTCTTTTAATCTTTCATTTCTGATTCTTTAAGTAAGAATTTTGCCATTTGTTGGTCCATAACATTGAATTTCATTTAAAAATAAATAAATTTGTATCTGCAAGCTTGTCTTCTACAGGACTTTTCTTCTGAGAGGGTTTTGTTCATGGCTTGGTTATGGATGCAACTGCTTCCTTTGGAGAAATTTTTAGATTATTTCTGCTGGGGCCTTATATGGTTTTCTGAACCTGAACCAAATGTTATGTTTTGTTAAATGGGGCTCCTTCACCATGCAGATTGTATGAATTGGCTTCTGTATTCACATGCAGCCAAGCCTCTTGTTGGATGACTTTGTTTCAACCCATGACCTGAGATGGGGACACTTATTTTTCAGTCCTCATATTGGAACAGGGCTTTCCCAATTCTGAATGTGCCCATTTCTGCTCCTTAATATCCAATGTGACTGCAGCCTCAATTTCTAATATTCATTTCCCACTCTTTTTTTTTTTTTTTTTGAGATGGAGTCTCGCTCTGTCGCCCAGGCTGGAGTTCAGAGGTGCAATCTTGGCTCACTGCAACCTCTGCCTCCCAGGTCAAGCAATTCTTCTGCCTCAGCCTCCTGAGTAGCTGGGACTACAGGCATGCGCCACCACACCTGGCTAATTTTTGTATTTTTAGTAGAGATGGGGTTTCACCGTATTGGCCAGGCTGGTCTCAAACTCCTGACCTCACGATCCTCCCGCCTCATCCTCCCAAAGTGCTGGGATTACAGGCGTGAGCCATCATGCTTGGCCTTCCCCAGCGTTATCGAAACCCCCTAATTCCTAAGGCACAACGTATCCAGTCTAGGGACCTCTATGGGCCATGTGGTTTCAAGTTCTGTGTGTTCTCTCTTTATTTCTACCACCTGCAGACTTCCTTTTCTTCCTTTAGAACCTATTTTTTCTATGGAAAATAGGTAAAGAGGAATATTTCCTGAGGAAATTTAAGTGAGGAAAACAGGAATATTTCACCAGCATGTACATGTCTTTGAAGTAGGGATGGGAATATTTCCCATACATATTCAGTCTGTATCTAAAAAGAGAAGTGAGTGCTTTTGGTATTATTCACCTCTGTAACTGAAATAATGTCTGAACAATACCAACAGCACTCAGGTAAATGTAGTTATCACCATTTTACAGACAAGGAAGCAGTTTCAGAGAGTTAGTTACTTTCCCTAAGTCACAGTTAGTCATTAGTGGGGCTAGAATTTAAATTCAAATCTATAGGTTAGTTTTCACTATTTTTTCTGCCTCACTGTTGTTCAATTATTTACTCAAGAATTTACTTTTAATTTATCTTATGTCCTTTTGCCCTTGACATCAGGTTTGGACAGTATTCCAAAGAGACCTGGCCAGGTATGGTGGCTCACGCCTATAATCCCAGCACTTTGGGAGGCCGAGGTGGGAAAATCTGCTGAGACCAGGAGTTGAGACCGGCCTAGGCAACATAGGGAGACCTCCTTGCTACAAAAGAAACAAAGAACTGATATGCAACCTGACTAAATTTCATCTGAAAATACCTGACAATGATTGTTGTGTGATGCATATTTCTTTTAAAGACTCCCCTTATTTACATACTATAATTATCATGATCTTTTTTATTTTTCTTTATTTCCTTTTTTTTTTTTTTTTTTTTTTTTGTGGGGCCCCGAGTCTTGCTCTTGTCGCCCAGGCTGGAGTGCAGTAGTGCGATCTTGGCTCACTGCAATCTCCACCTTCCGGATTCAAACGAGTCTCCTGCCTTAGCCTCCTGAGTAGCTGGGACTATAGGTGTGCACCACCATGACCAGCTACTTTTTGTGTTTGTGGTATTTTTGGCAGAGATGGAGTTTCAACATGTTGGCCAGGCTGGTCTTGAACTCCTGACCTCAACTGATCCACCCACCTCGGCCTCGCAAAGTGCTGGGATTACAGGCATGAGCCACCACACCTGGCCAAGCTTCATTCTTAAATGCAACTTACTTCTGGGAAATAATTGCTTAAGGACTATATTGAGCCTGTGAAACTATAGCACCTTCGTTCAGCCTCTTCTCCCAAAATAGCCTTATGCTTAGTTGCATTAGGCTTCAGATTGACAGCACTTCTATGAATGGCAGACACTGTCCCAGACTAACAGCTGTCTTTGTGACAAAATACAGAAATAGTGATGCTGGACCAATGCAGTAGTTTACACTTGTAATCCCAGCACTTTGGGAGGCCAAGGCGGGAGGATTGCTTAAGCTCAGGAGTTTGAGACCAGCCTGGGCAACATAGTAAGACCTCATCTCTTCTAAAATTCAAAAAAAAATTAGCTGGGCATGGTGGCATGCACCTGTAGTCTCAGCTACTTGTGAGGGTGAGGAAGAAGGATCGCTTGAGCCAGGAAGGTCAAGGCTGCAGTTAGCCCTTATTGTGCCACTGTACTCCAACCTGGGTGGCAGTCTTTAAAAAAAAAAAAAATGTTGCTAGCTAACCCTCCATTCCCACCCTCCAACATGTCTGATGCCAGAGACTATACTCACTCTTTTGCTATTTGCAAGTTTATTTAATAGCCTACCCCAACTGCCTTGTCCGTGGATAGAATTTTCTTCACTGTATTTTGGAATGCATATAACCAGTAAGCTTCTTTTAACCAATAAAAACATCTAGAGTTTGTATTTTGCATAACATTGATATTCCTTTGTAGTTCATATTGGATGAAATGTCTTGAACACAAGCAAGTTGTCTTTTTTTCTTCCCCATTCTTTATGCCAGACTTTTCAAGAAAGAATCTGCATCTAGTTCAACTTTGGCTGCTTGCTGCTTCTGCTGCGACTAGCAGTTTTAGATCAAGTTCCCAGTGACAACACCGGTGGGGGAAGTCTGCATTTTTTTAGGATGACTGACCTCACTCCTGGAGCTGTTGGATTCCACCCTGCTTTTTGGGAGTTTATGACTTTGGTTGTTATTTAATGCACTTAAATCTTCTGAGTCTCAGTGAGTATTTTGTTTTGATTTTTCAAATTTTCTTCACAACTCTTTTGTAGGAAATTTAAAATGTTACACCCAGAACTGTACAAATACTTTACTAGTGAGGTTAAACTAAATGCAACAATGCAACAAACAAATGAAAAGCACACTAAAATTTCACTTGGGTCAGTTCTGAAAACCCTAGACCTCTTACAGCAACCAGAGTTGTTTTCTTTCATGCAGTTCCACTCAAAAAGGAATTTGTAGGTTTTTTTTTTCAATCCTCCATAGATTCTGCTGAATTCAGAAGAAATTGCATGCAATCCCTAGCTTTGTTCCAGAAGTTAATTTGTGAAAGAGTGAAAGCCATGATCTTTTTCTTGATGTAGGTTGAAAATAATCATTTGTTTGTATGAATTTGTATGGATACTTCCCATAGGAACAATAATATGCAGGAGTATCCAATCTTTTGGCTTCACTGGGCCACATTGGAAGAATTGTCTTGGGCACACGTAACATACACTAATGATAGCTGATGAACTTAAAAGAAAAAAAAAGCAAAAACCTTATAATTTTTTTTTTTTTTGAGACGGAGTCTCGCTCTGTCGCCCAGGCTGGAGTGCAGTGGTACGATATTGGCTCACTGCAACCTCTGCCTCCCAGGTTCGAGTGATTCTCCTGCCTCAGCCTCCCTAGTAGCTGGGATTACAGGCACATGCTGCCACACCCAGCTAATTTTTATATGTTTAGTAGAGACAGGGTTTCACCATGTTGGCCAGGCTGGTCTTGAACTCCTGACCTCAAGTGATCCACCCACCTCAGCCTGTCAAAGCGCTGAGATTATAGGGGTGAGCCACTGTGCCCAGCCCACCATATTTCTTTTCCTTTTTTTTTGAGACAGAGTCTTGCTCTGTCACCCAGGGTGGACTGCAGTGATCTCTGCTCACTGCAAACTCTGCCTCCCAGGTTCAAGCGATTCTTGTGCTTCAGCCTCCTGAGTAGCTGGGACCACCATGTCCTGCTAGTTTTTTGTATTTTTAGTAGAGACGAGGTTTCACCATGTTGGCCAGGCTGGTCTCGAACTCCTGAGCTCAGGCAATCTACCGGCCTTGGCCTCCCAAAGTGCTGGATTACAGGCATGAATCATCACGACTGGCCCATATTTCTCTTTATTTGTTGAACACATACTACTTGGAAGGCCCTGGCTCAGCACTGAGAATCCAACAATGGGTAAGATATGCTAGAGAGACCAAAACATAGAGACAAAAACTGAGTGAACATTAAAAAATTAATTATGATTGTGCCCAGGGTACAGGAGGAAGCAAACCAAGGGCCAAGATAGAAGATAACAGGGAAAGCCTATTTCATGGGGATGTGAAGAACGTATTTTTGAAATGAAATACAGAGAATGGCTAGGATGAAATACAGAGAACGACTAGCAAAGCAAGGTGGCTGGGGACAGGGTTCCAAGGGGCGGTGCCTTTCAGGATGAGAACCGGGGCAGAGAAAGACTGGCACAAGCATTAGGTAATACATGAGCAATTAATAGTGAAGAACAAGTGATTCACTTGACTCTTAATCGCCTGTGTTTGGCTCTGCTATGTTCTAGGGGTAAGTAATGGATAATAGCCATGGAAACAACCTTGGCACTCAACGATAAACACTGTGTAAAGTAAGTAGAAAAGCATTGCTGTTTGCTTTCATTCTTTCACAAATTAACATTATTTACTGTCATACACTTGTCCTTCCTAAGAAGGGGCCGCTCCAGGCCCTGATGGCTAGCTTGCACTAGCATGGTTTCCAACTCAGGAAGGGCAGAGTCCCCAGGTCTGCAGTTCCCATGGCAGCAGGGTATCCTGTTTTGGCCGATAGGTACTGGAGGCAGTCAGGCTGGGTCCAAATTCTGCCCCTCCCTCTTACTGACTGGTAGTGGGACTTTAGGCATCTCTTCATACCCTTCCCCACATGCGTAAGAGTGGAACATTGTGAGGGTCAAATGAGGTAGTACATTTCAAACACTTAAAAGAATATCAAGCCGGGCACAGTGACTCACGCCTGTAATCCCAGCACTTGAGAGGCTGAGGTCAGCATTTGGAGGCCTGAGGTCAGGAGTTTGAGACCAGCCTGGCAAACATGGCAAAACCCCAACTATATAAAAATACAAAAATTAGCCGGGCGTGGTTTTGGGCACCTGTAATCCCAGCTACTTTGGAGACTGAGGCAGGAGAATCATTTGAACCTGGGAGGCAGAGGTTGCAGTGAGCCGAGATTGCACCAATGCACTCCAGCCTGGGTGACAAGAGTGAAACTCTGTCTGAGAAAAAAAAAAAAAAAATTGTCTGATACCTGAGGTGCACTATTTAATAGATATCATTTAATTATTATGTTAAAAAGGCCTATCACTTTTGTACTGCATTGTTAGGCTAAATTGTTGTATAAACTTTTTAAATATAAAAATAAGTGGAATACTTGCAGATAATTCAATAGAGCACCCAGACCTTATGTCCAGACCACTAGCATTAAAGCCTAGGGATACTGAGTAATGCTGGAGGAAGCTGCCATGCAAGGAACCAAGTAGTCAGGATTAGAGCATTTGCTACTTCTAGGGGAAAGTCATTTGTGACAGGCATGCTAGTTGCCGACCTAAAACCCATTCTCCCCCCGCTTTTTAAAAATTAACATACTCCTGATTTTGTTTGGGGCAGTAACATGCCCAGGTAAAATACTTCCCCACACTTCTTTGTAGCTGGGAGTGAGATTTGAACTGGTTTTGGCCAGCTGCAGCAGTTACTGAGTGGAACCTATTGGAAAACATTTCAAAAGAAGCAGACTTGGATGGAATCTGCCTTTTGCTCTTTTTTTTTTTTTTTTTTTTTGAGGCAAGATCTCACTCTGTTGCCCAGGCTGGAGTGCAGTGGTGCAATCTCAGCTCACTGCAACCTCTGCCTCCTGGGTTCAAGAAATTCTCCCACTTCAGCCTCCCAAATAGCTGGGACTACAGGTGTGCCCCACCATGCCCAGCTAATTTTTTGTATTTTTAGTAGAGATGGGGTTTCACTATGTTGGCCAGGCTGGTCTCTAACTCCTGACCTCAGGTGATCCTCCCGCCTCAGCCTCCCAAAGTGCTGGGATTACAGGCGTAAGCCATTGCGCATGGTCTTTGCTCTTCTCTTTTAATCCTGACTAGAATGGGTATGTGATGCCTGAAACTGCAATAGCCATCTTGAGATCATGCGGATGAAAACTATATGCAAAGGAAGGCAAAGCAGGAAAACTGAAGGAGAACCAGTGCTTGGCTTATTACCTCTGGACTTAAATGAGAAAAGATAAATTGCTATTTGATTGAACTTCCATAGCTGGAGTACAGTTACATGCAGTCTAACTCAATTCTAACAAAAAGGGCCAAAGTGGCCTTCACTGTTGACCAAGACGACAACTGTTTCTTCAGCCATCAAAGGCAAAACTGATGATGTAACAATGGCTATTGGGTTGGTTGGTCTCATTGCCCTTCAGCTCCCACTGAACCTAGGGTATAATGGTGGTAACACTATAAAGCAGACCAAGAAAAAGGCATTCTTCCAATCAAAATGCTTTTATTAGAATACTAATAAATGCAGATAAAAAAAAAAACTCACACAGAAAAAGAGGAAGACACTCAGAAATGTGATTACAGATTAGGCATATTAGGAGAAAAAGAGTTCTTCAGGGTATACAAAATGTAAACATTTGCCCTGGGATTTCCCACAGATGGCACAGTCCATGCGGACTTTTTTGGAACAAATATATGTCTATTAAGTCTCCAGGCTAGCCTCTATGATGTCTGCAAACTTGCCACACTAAAAGTTAAAATTCCTAAAACTTTCTATGCAAAAAACAAAGTGGCTCCCAATCCAGGCAGCTGGCACATGTGGAAGCAGAATACCAAAGCAAATCCATCTTCCAACCAGCAGCTTCGACTCCCTCCAGCTACTGTATTTACATTTACCTTGACAGAGATTACAGAGATATACACAGTATATAAAACTCCTACTTGAGGCTGGGGTGGGAGATGAAATCTTTCTTGCTTATCAAATCATCTGGGGAGAGGCATCAAATCAGTCCCTTAAACTTAGGACTAAGAAGAGGCCCTCTTTTGCTCAGAAAATGGAGACTCATAAACTTCCATGGGTGGGCAGGTACAAACCAGGTGCTGATCTCCATATATGTCATCAATCCGGGCAATTGTTGGCCAGAATTTGTTCTCTGGTTTCACGAAGGGCTGCAAAGGACAAAAGATGGAAATGCTGTGAGATGTTCTGAGAGGTTTCTCTTAGGGAAAAGGAGTGGGCAATGCTATTCCCACAGCCTAAGACACCATCAGCCCAACAAATGTTCTGAGAACCTAAAATCCAACCCTACATTACCAGTGAAAAAAACGAGGCATCTCCCAGGAAACATCCCTGATCACCACCCCTGCTAAGCATCCCCATGTGCTGTTGATCTCTGGATCGTTTATAGCAAAGTTGTGTTTGAAGGACTTCAACCTCTTAAAGAAGACTTTGGAATCTACGTTTATCTATGCCCATTATATCCTTAAGTTTGGATATTTAGCTGACCTTCTCTTTTAACATATGTCTAATTTATTTGCCATGTCATTTTCCATAAATTCAGTTTATTTAAAAGTTAATTTCTCTGCCAGGCACGGTGGCTCACGCCTTTAATCCCAACACTTTGGGAGGCCGAGGTGGGCGAATCATCTAAGGTCAAGGAGTTCGAGACCAGCCTGACCATGGAGAAACCCCATCTCTACTAAAAATACAAAATTAGCTGGGCATGGTGGCGCATGCCTGTAATTCCAGCTACTTGGGAGGCTGAGGTAGGAGAATTGCTTTAACCCGGGAGGTAGAGGTTGCGGTGAGCCGAGATTGTGCCATTGCACTCCAGCCTGGGCAACAAGAGAGAAACTATGTCTCAAAAAAAAAGAAGTTAATTTCTCATACTGTGCATAAAATAAAAGTTTGAACAATTAAAAAAAAAAAAGCATCAGCTGGGCGCGGTGGCTCACGCCTGCAATCCCAGCACTTTGGGAGGCCGAGGTGGGTGGATCACGAGGTCAGGAGATCAAGACCATCTTGGCTAACATGGTGAAACCCTGTCTCTACTAGAAATACAAAAAATTAGGTAGGTGTGGTGGCAGGCGCCTGTGGTCCCAGCTACTTGGGAGGCTGAGGCAGGAGAATGGCGTGAACCCGGGAGGTGCAGCTTGCAGTGAGCCAAGATCATGCCACTGCACTCCAGCCTGGGTGACAGAGCAAGACTCTGTCTGTCTCAAAAAAAAAAAAAAAAAGCATTATTTTGTTTGCCCTCCTCTCCAATGACAACCATTATCCTGAATACAGGATTTACCATTCTCATTATGTTTTTATACTATTACTGCACAGATCCGTAAACCGCACATAGCATAATTTGGCACATTTTGAACTTTCTCCCTATCTCACTCAAACAGACTACACAGAACCTTCTCCTCCATTTAAGAATCAGAAAGGAAAGGAAGGTTGCATTGGGCGCCATCTCCCTGTCCCACGGTGGAGGGAAGCACATCGGTCCACTGGGCAGGACTGGTATTCAGTTTTCCCCCACTGTGTTCCCTATGAGTTCCCAGACCTGTAGTTGATACTGTATGACCTCGCCTCTGAAAGCCAATTTCTTTGCTCCTCGTTCCTCGTCAAGGCCCTTATTTCACAAGGTGCGCCACATACAGTTTCTATAATGAGGAGGCTAAGAGTGTACACCCCTCAGGATAGGAGCTGGCCCGTGCCTTCCCAGCTGGCACATTCAGGTTCAGAGAACTTACGAGTGGGAACGCTGCCACCTCTCTGGAATAAGGCCGGTCCCAGTGGGAGGAGGTAACGCAGGTCAGGGAGTGCGGAGACATCTGAGACAGAGATATGGACAGGGGAGGGGTCAGAGCAATACACTCTCTTTTCCTCCCACCCTGCACCTCAACCCTCAAGCTTCTGACAGGAGCCCAGGCAGAGAAAGCTGTGGTTTTCTTTCAATTTAGGGGGTAGAATGTGATTTGTAATTGTGAAATATTTTAAATATCAGAATGTTATGGTAATAATCATCACATCTACCACCCAGCAGAGTCTAATGAACATTCTGTCATATTTGCTTCACCTTTTAGAAAAAATTACCTACACGTTTGGAGTTGCCTGTATATCCCCTTCCCAGTGCTAACCACTCTTCTGAATTTGGTGTTTACCATTCTCATCATGCTTTTATACTATTACTGCATATGTTGATAAACAGCATATAACATAATTTGGCTCATTTTAAAATCTGATATCATCCTATGAGCAGTATTACCCACTTGTATTATAACTATTATGCTCTTTGAAATGTTTATTGCCATTGAAAGAATAGCCTAAATCGCCTAAATCCTGAAAGAAGCAGGAGTCTTCAGAGAGAAAAGAGAAATAAATGGTGGTAAGCATAATCATCTTGTATGCCTCCATGACTCTGTGAACTCACCTCTAGAGAGGTGCCTGCCTTCTGCAAGTCACTGGTCCCTGCCCTCTCCTGCAGGCAGGCAGTTTGGGAACCTGCCCCAGCTGCTGCAGCATATCAGACTTGTTCTCTGGGTTATAGCCATGAAGACACAACCACAGCCTTCATGGTATTCTCCATTCCTGATCTTCCAGCTTAATATCTGGACTAACAAGAAACTTAGGACTCTGACCACATATACAATTAACATGTTTTAGAAGAGGTAGAGTAATGCCCAACCAACTTTTCCCCAACATGGAGCATAAACATTGTAACATCCAGTCCAAATGCCAATACAGTTTTCTCAGAGATAACTGCTCTAATATAAGAATGTGTGCTTGTGCAGAGTTTGTGATGTGAATATGTAAATTTTATTTATGCCATAATCTCACTACAGTACATCAAACAGAGACACAGAATGTTACAAATTCTCCAACTAGACAGTTGTGGACAGTTTCCACAACCACATCATCCTTGAGTAACTGCTATGCTGTTCAAGACGATGCAAACTTCAGAGTAACAACTGCATCTTCTCAGAAGAATTACCTTATTCTAGGGAAGAGTATCATCCTCAGTTGAGAGTTCAGGAGGTGCTGGTACACTGTCCAGACATCATTTTCTAGTTTAAGGAACATTTCAAGCAAAGTTCCAGGGCCTACGCACCTTCAGCGGATTGACCCTGGGGTCGATGCGGCCCTCCTCAATGTCAGCAATTTCCTGCCGAATGCTGATCATGGCATCACAGAATCTGTCCAGCTCTGCCTTGTCCTCCGACTCAGTGGGCTCAACCATGAGGGTCCCTGCCACAGGCCAGGACATGGTAGGGGCGTGAAATCCTGCAAAGGGAGACAGGAGAAATTGCCTCACTGAACGTTAGTGGCCTACCCAGTTTGGAAGAAAAGTTCCTATCCCCTTTTATACTTTATCCTAAGAAAATCATCAGATACATATGTATATGGGGATTCATCTCAGCACTGTTTATAGAAGAAAAATTTAGGAAACAACCTAATATCCAACAATAGAGGATCAAATAAGCAAATTTTACAGAGCGCCCATACAGTAAATAGACAACCATTCAAAAGTATGTCAATTTGTTAAACTGGCTAAACATTCAAAAATATTAAGTAAAAAAAGCAAGCCACATAATGATATTCCATGTCTATATATAAATAAAAGAACAAAGTACTTATATAATATATGCACATTTTATGAGGGAAGATGCCTTGAAGAAAATATAAAATGTTAACTGTAACTATGGCCAGAAAATGAGACTGGGATTTTTATTTCACTTCGATTATACTTTAGAATCTTTCAGTAATTATCATGTATTACTTGTAATTAAGAGAAATAAAAATATAGCTTATCAAAAGTTAAATAATGAGATAACAAGAGCTAAGGACTCTGGAGCAAATCTTATTGTCCCCATTTTGTAAGATAAGGAAACTGAAGTTTGGCCACTATGTGGAAAGCCTTTGCCTTTACATTGAACACAGGCTCAGTGTGTTTCTGTTTCCAAAGGTTTGCACGTAAGGTGATGCAACAAGACACATAGTCAAGAGAGAGATTTCCAGGACAAAAATCAAAAACAACATTTTCCATTTCTTGTATTTTTTCTATGAAGTTTTTGTTTGTTTGTTTGTTTTGTTTTCTTTTTTTTTTTGAGACATTGTCTTGCTCTATTGCTCAGGCTAGAGTACACTGGCACACTCACGGCTCACTGCAGCCTCAACCTTCTGGGCTCAAATGATCCTCCCACCTAAGCCTTCCAAGTAACTGAGACTACAGGTGCACGCCACCATAGCCGGCTAATTTTTTTGTTGTTGCAGAGACAGGGTTTTGCCATGTTGTCCAGGCTGGTCTCCAGCTACCGAGGTCAACTGATCTGCCTGTCTCTGCCTCCCAACATGCAGGGATAACAGGCATGAGCCACCGCACTGGCCCTATGAAACTTTTAAAAGCTGAAGAACAACTCCCAAGTTGAGACACCTCTGAACTAATCTTGCCCCAATGTGCAGTGGTTCTCAAATTCTGGTGAGCATCATAATTACATGGGGTACTTTCGAGTCACATCTGCATGATTTAAAAAATTCTCTACCAACATTTTATTTAAAAATGTTCAGGCCAGGCGCTGTGGCTCACACACCTATAATCCCAGCACTTTGGGAGGCCAAAGCCAGCGGATTGCTTAAGCCCAGCAGTTTGAGACTTGCCTGGGCAATATGGCAAAACCCCATCTCTACAAAAAATACAAAAATTAGCCAGGTGTAGTGGTATGTGCCTGTAGTCCCAGCTACTTAGAAAGCTGAGTTGGGAGGATCACTTGAACCCAGGAGTTGAGCCTGCAGTGAGTCAAGATCACAACACTGCACTCCAGCCTGGGTGACAGAGTGAGACCCTGTCTCTATTTAAAAACAAAACAAAACAAAAAACAAAAAAAACCCACTAACATTCAGATGAGTTGAAAGGACTGTAGGTGAGCACCCATATACCCGCCACCTAGATTCTACAATGCCGTTGTTTGCTTTATCACATATCTACTCATCCAGCTATCTGCCTTACTTTCTGATGCATTTCAAAGTACACTGCAGTCATTAGTACACTTCACTCTTAAACCCTTCAGCATACATATCATGACTAGAATTCAATATCTGTTCACATATTTTTGTGATAAAACTTACAGTGAAATGCACAAATCCTAACTGTACCACTTAATGAGTTTTGGTAAATACATATACCTTTGTCACTCAAACCAGACTGGGATTTTTTTTAAGAGAACAAGCTGATTACCTATCATATCTGCCCTTAATTCCCTGTGTGAGCAAATTTAGTCCAACATATTCTGCTGTAGTGGTTCCCATATTTTGAACCACCTGAGTTCTTGCAAAAAAAATTCCTGCATCTGGACCCTGATTCAGGAAGTCCAAGGTAGGGACCAAAAATCTATGAGTCATAAAACATGCCAGGTGATTCTGATAATAGGTCTGATAATTAGCCTGGAACTGCTGTCTAAGGCAGTAATGCCTCCAACTTGCCTGAAAGACTCATACAGGAGCTGTGTGTTAAATATACAGATTATTAGCTCTCTTCCTTAAAAATTTACATTCAGCAGTTATGCTTAAGACCTGGAAACTGTGTTGTCATGTTCCTTGCTTTTTGACTTAGCTATTCATTTGGTCTCCCATTTATTAATGCTAGGTTTTGAGTGCCTACTGTATGCCAGGCACCTGGACAATTCTGGGCTTTTGGACAGGTGTGGAAACGGTTCTATCAGTCATCAAAATAACACTGAGGTCGGGAGACAACATGATTTGGAAACACTGGGTGGTAACTTCAGTTACCATTTCCCTGTGAGCCCCTCCTCTCCTTGCAAATGCTGTTGCAGTTATATGTGTGAAGCAGGCAAGGCATCCACAAAGTGAGTGTCTTATCCTGAATCGACCATTACCCAATCACTAGCCGGGAGGCTGTCAGGAGAAAGGAGTTCTACTGTCAGGTTACAAGAGGTGTCAAGCGGAGATCTTGAGGATGGGATTGGTAATTTCATTAATGAAGCCTTTCTCTGGCTTTCCCATCTATTATCAGTGTAACTGCATAATAAGATCATTCATTTGAGAGTGAGTCACACACGTGGGATTCCCATTACGATGCATTAGTGAAACTATTAAATTTAAAAGATTTTTCTCTTTTCTTCCCAAAACAAGTCATTAAAACTCAGATAGGACTCCATATCCATCGAATGGCAAAGTTCTCCCCAACTTAGCCTTTCTGAGAATTGAAAGATCCTTGATACCATTAATATCATTTTCATATTATTATAATAGTAATATTGGCTGGGCGTGCTGGCTCACACTGTAATCCCAGCACTTTTGGAGACCGAGGCAGGTGGACTGCCTGAGCTCAGGAGTCCGAGACCAGCCTGGCCAACATGGTGAAACCCCGTCTCTACTAAAAATACAAAAAAAAAGGCTGGGTATGGTGGTGGGCACCTGTAGTTCAGCTACTTGGGAGGCTGAGGCACGAGAATCACTTGAACCTGGGAGGTGGAGGTTGCAGTGAGCTGAGATCGCACCACTGCACTCCAACCTGGGCAACAGAGTGAGACTCTGTCTTCCCAACCCCCTAAAAAGCAATACGATCTTAATATTATAATATTAATAACATTGTTCACTAGGAAAATGTAGTGAGCTGAGTTGAATGAACACCCACTAATGCATAGGTGAAGGATCCATGTCTTTCAAAATGCTTCAAAGAAAGTGGCATTTTCTTTGTGAAAACTGCTACACTTATTTCTTCATCTCCAGAAGCAGCTGAAACAGCTACGCCATGACGGAGGTGGCTATAAAACTCCAATGCCATTTGTCTCTACCACTTCGATGGGTTACTTGCTCTGCTTCCTTCACCACTACACTCACTACAACTCACTGGGGTTTCAATTTTAATCATAAACACTTCTTTTCTTGGCTGTTAATGGATTCAAGATGCATATTTTAATATCTTCTGAAGGGCAGGACCAATGCAGTCATAAGGAAACATTTTTCTCTATTATTTTGGAGGTTGCCAAGAATCCTGAGCTCCCCATTTATCCCCCAGATCAGTTTACTGTGGTGCCTGCACTTTCCATTTGTGCATTAGGAAGTTGTCCACAGCCAGCATGGGCGGTGGCATGAATGTCAAAAGCCACTTACCATAATCCTGGAGTCTCTTGGCCACATCCACAGCCTCAATATTTGCAGACTTTTTGAAGGGTCTCGTGTCCAAAATAAATTCATGACCCACATAACCTGTTCAGGAAAGTTGTTTCAGCCCAAGATTAGCATCAGCTTATTGTTTTACCCAAACAAATGAATAAGTAATTTAATGAATAAGTGTGTCGGCTTTTTACGTGTATCAGCGAGGACCAAGAAGCCATGGGCACTGGGTAAGTTTATTGTTGGCAATAACGATTTAAGTCTTATTACAAATAAAAATGTTTAGCACATTGGGCCAATGTGTCTGATCTTCAGCTTACTACATACCTGTGAACCTGATTATGGCTAATGGCAGGTGGGAGGCATTACTGGAACATTTGACTGGAGGTGTCTGGGGATGAGATTATTTCTATTCTGAGGACGTAAAATCTACTGGCAACAGTTAAATGCGTCACATAGTCCTGATCCTTTTATACAAAATATTTCTAGAGCCATTGACACTTTTCAGCAACTTTACCCTCAATATCAAATAATTACTTTTGCGTGTATATAGATATGGATATATCAAAGATAATATCCATAAGACACATACAGAATTTTATGTTTCTTTGAAGGACCTTTTGATGTTTTGGTTTCAGGCTGCAAACAAAGAATTAGGAATATGTGATGTCAAACAATATACTGTAAGTAACAAGGAGTTAATGAGGCCAAAGTCTGTGCAACCCAGTTCACTTTGTTCTACCAATGACATATCCCTTATTTGAAATTGTAGATCTTTATTTGAGTCTCATGTTGGCACCCAAAAGTTTTGGATTTTCAGGCCAGGCACAGTGACTCATGCCGGTAATCCCGGCACTTTGGGAGGCTGAGGTGGGCAGATCATTTTAGATCAGAAGTTCCAGACCAGCCAGGGCAACATGGCAAAACCCTATCCCTACTAAAAATAGAATCACCTGAGCCTAGGAAGTCGAGGCTGCCGTGAGCCGTGATCACACGACTGCACTCCAGCCTGGGCAATAGGAGCGAGACCCTGTCTCAAAAAAATAAATACAAATTTTTAGAAAAACTTTTAGATTTCCAGATTAGGGATATGCAACCTGTAGTTCATAAACAGACTTCTTCTCTAGGTCCAGGCCGCCAGTAGCTCCCCAGAATGAGCTACTGACCACACAACCATCATCAGGAATAAACCATTAAGTCAGCGTTTTAATAAATAGACCAATATTCCTCTGGGGCCTCCCAAATTCCACGGTCCATCAACTCATGAATTTCCTTCCAGGAAAGTATCTACTCATGAGATAATGATGTACTCCTTCTTCTTAACCCACTTTCCTCACTCTCAGCAAAAATGAATCCATTTACAGAGACTCAGAGCAAGCATAACTTCTCAAGCCTGTGAAGAATAGATCCAGTAATTAATAGCCCCTGAAAACGGTCTACGAACTGCTATGCTTCTCATAGAATGAATAAATATGAAAGAAGTCACACCTATAATCCCAGCACTTTGGGAGGCTGAGGCAGGCAGATCACTTGAGGTCAGGAGTTAGAAACCAGCCTGGCCAATATGGTGAAACCCTGTCTCTACGGGGGAAAAAAAAAAAAAAAATTACAAAAATTAGCCAGGTGTAGGGGCAGGTGCCTGTAGTTCCAGCTACTTGGGAGACTGAGTGACAGAATCATTTGAACCTGGGAGGTGGTGGTTGCAGTGAGCTGAGATGGCACCACTGCACTCAAGCCTGGGAGACAAAGCGAGACTTCATCCTCCCGAAAATAAATAAATAAATAAAAGAAGTGGTTTTGTTTGAAAATAAAACTATAAAGAGCCTAAGACTCTGAATATGTTGAAACTGCATACTTTTAAACCACGCTTTAAGGAAAAAAAAAAAAAAAAAAAAAAACTTTAAAAAAATTGAGACAGGGGCCAGGCGCGGTGGCTCAAGCCTGTAATCCCAGCACTTTGCGAGGTGGATCATGAGGTCAAGAGATCAAGACCATCCTGGCCAACGTGGTGAAACCCCGTCTCTACTAAAAATACAAAAATTAGCTGGGCGCAGTAGCACACGCCTGCAGTCCCAGCTACTTGGGAGGCTTAGACAGGAGAATCGCTTGAACCCGGGAGTCAGAAGTTGTAGTAAGCCAAGATCACGCCACTGCACTCCAGCCTGGCGACAGAGCGAGACTCTGTCTCAAAGAAAAAAGAAATTGAGACAGGGTTGAGTGCTCTGTCACTCAGGCTGGAGTGCAGTAGTGCCATCACAGCTCACTGCAGCCTTGACCTCCTGAGCCCAACCAATCCTCCTAGTTCAGCCTCCTGAGAGTAGCTGGGACTACAGGTATGCACCACCATGCCCAGCTAATTTTTGTATTTTTTGTAGAAATGGGGTCTCACTATGGCAAGGTTGGTCTCAAACTCCTGGGCTCAAGTGATCCCCCCATCTCAGCCTCCCAAAGTGCTGGGATTACAGGCATGAGCCACTGCGCCCAGCCAAAATATGCTTTCTAACAGTGATGGAGAATAAATTGTAAGGAGTGTGATTCAAAAGCAGAAAATTCAGCCAGGCATGGTAGCTCACACCTGTAATCCCAGCATTTCAGGAGACCGAGGCAGGAAGATCGCTTGAGCTCAGGAGTTTGAAACCAGCCTGGGCAGCATAGTGAGAACTTGTTTCTACAAAAAAAAAACAAAAAATTAGGTGCAGGTGTGCCTGCCTGTAGTACCAGCTACGTGTAAGGCTGAGGTGGGAGAATCGCTTGATCCCAGGAGGCTGAGGCTGCAGTGAGCTATGATAATGTGACTGCACTCCAGCCTGGGTAACAGAGCAAGACCGTCTCTTAAACAAAATAAAACAAAATGCCCTGATTGTGACAATGATTGGAGGACGAAAGCTAATGGAAGCTCGCTGCTCAGAATGACACCAGACAGCGGGGAGGGGAGGAAGGGAGGGACATAGTGGGGGAGGAGTCACTCTTGCTGGCAGCACAAGAGGAGAGTCTTCCAAGCAGAGGTTCAGTAATAGCTGAAAGGCACCATCAAGCCAAGCCCAACACAGCACTGCTAATACCACAGTGCCATCTGAAGAGGGCCCCACCACAGCCAAGAGGTTTAGGAAGGGCTCCATTTTCTAAATGAAGTTCAGATGTTAGTTTCTAAATCCATATTCTATTGCGTTCAAATAGAAACTGCAGTGGAATTCCAGCATCTCTCTCCATCTCTACGTGAGCCCTGAAAGGGATGAAATTTCTTTTCTTTTTTTTTTTTTTTTTTTTTGAAACGGAGTCTCGCTTTGTCGCCCAGGCTGGAGTGCAGTGGCCGGATCTCAGCTCACTGCAAGCTCCGCCTCTCGGGTTCGCGCCATTCTCCTGCCTCAGCCTCCCGAGTAGCTGGGACTACAGGCGCCCGCCACCACGCCCAGCTAATTTTTTGTATTTTTAGTAGAGACGGGGTTTCACCGTGTTAGCCAGGATGGTCTCGATCTCCTGACCTCGTGATCCACCCGTCTCGGCCTCCCAGAGTGCTGGGATTACAGGCTTGAGCCACTGCGCCCGGCCAGGATGAAATTTCAACTTGGTGGCTGTCGGAAGCCAGATCCTAAGATGTTCTTTGCAGCTTTTAGGACACACAAACCTGCTATAGGGCAATGCCGGGGCAATATCAAGTGGAAATTGAATAAACCACTCAGAACCAAGTTTCAGTGTTCACAGAGTAGGTGTTTCTGCTGGACCTAACCATGACTATAGCTGAGAAGGTACCACGTGAAAGGGGCAAGGAGGACAGGAGCGGGTGGGATGAAGGAAAAGCAAGGTAAACATTGGGCGGCTAAGTGGGAACCACCGCCCCCATATATTGATTGTCTTCTGAGGGTAAGAACAATATGGGAATGTGCTATGGAAAAACAGGGCTTCTCAAAACTCTCCTTGAGAGAAGGGACCAGACCTTACTTATCCCCCATCCTCAAGGTGGCTGCCGAGGAAAAAATGAACTCACTCGGTAACTACTCTGGAAAGCTCTGCTGGGCGATCAATGCTTGGTCAAGCCTTTTAGCTGCAATCCACAGACCATGACTAACAGAATCAAACCTCCTGGCTGTTTCCTTGTAGTTCAAGCTAGAATGAGGTTTCCCTGAGAATGAGTTCAGGTAAGTGGGACTGAGCAGGGTCACTTGTGAGCCAAGGACGTGAGGGCCCAGCCCTTCAGGCCCCTGCCCACCCGTACAGCAAGGGTCACCTGGAAACCTCTGCAGGGACAAGTATTTGCAGGCAGAGGTGGGTTTGTCTGATTAAAAAAAAAAAAAAAAGGCAGATGACCTGAGGTCAAGAGATCAAAATAAGCCTGGCCAACATGGAGAAACCTTGTCTCTACTAAAAATACAAAAATTAGCCAGGTGCAGTGGCGGGAGCCTGTATTCACAGTGGGAGGCTGAGGCAGGAGAATCGCTTGAGCCCAGGAGGCGGAGGTTGCAGTGAGCCGAGATTGCACCACTGGACTCTAGCTTGGGTGACAGAGCAAGACTCTGTCTCAAAAAAAAAAGATAGGCTTATAAGAAATTAAAACATAAAGAAAACATTGGGATACTAACAAAGTCATCTCCTCCTACTAATGGGAACTCCATTCAGATCAAACAGTGACCTTTGCCTCCCAAAGTAGACAGCTATGGATTTTTGCAATTCTTCCTTTAAAATGTATCCTCTTGCCTGGTGCAGTGGCTCACACCTGTAATCCCAGTACTTTGGGAGGCCAAGGTGGGCAGATAACCTGAGATCAGGAGTTCGAGACCAGCCTGACCAACATAGAGAAACCCCATCTCTACTAAAAATACAAAATTAGCCAGGCATGGTAGCGCATGCCTGTAATCCCAGCTATTCAGGGGGCTGAGGTAGGAGAATCACTTGAACCCGGGAGGCAGAGGTTGAGGTGAGCCGAGAAGGCGCCATTACAATCCGGTCTGGGCAACAAGAGCGAAACTGTCTCCAAAAAAAAAAAAAAAAGTATCATCTTACCTGGGTAATTCCTCTCTTTCCTCATTCTAGCAGAATACAGTCATGCATCACTTAATGAAGGGAATATGTTCTGAGAAGTGCATTGTGAGATGACTTTGTCATTGTGCAAACAGCATTGTGTGCTTACATAAACTAGTTGGTAAAGTCTACTATATATACCTAGGCTACATGGTACAGCCTCTTGCTCCTACTGTACTGAATACTGTAGGCAATTGTAACACAGTGGTCCGAATCTGTGTATCTAAACATATCTCAACATAGAAAAGATAGAGCAAAAATACGACATAAAAGCTAAAAAGTGGTACACCTGTGTAGGGCACTTACCATGAACGGAGCTTGCAGGACTGGAAGTTGCTCTGGATGAGTCAGTGAGTGAGAGGTGAGTGAATGGGAAGGTCTAGGACATTCCTGTGTACTATCATAGACTTTGTAAACACTGTACACTTAGGCTATAGTAACTTTAAAAAAAATTTTTTTTTCTTCAATAATAAATTAACCTTAGCTTACTGTAACTTTTTTGAGGCAGAATCTCAATCTGTGGCCCAGGCTGGAGTGCAGTGGCACAATCTTGGCTCACTGCAGCCTCCGCTTCCTGGGTTCAAGCGATTCTCATGCCTCAGCCACCCGAGTAGCTGGGATTACAGGCGCACACCACCATGCCTGGCTCATTTTTGTATTTTTAGTAGAGACAGGGTTTCACCATTTGGCCAGGCTGGTCTCGAACTCCTGAGTTCAAGTGATCTGCCCGCCTCGGCCTCCCAAAGTGCTGGAATTACAGGCGTGAGCCACTGCGCCTGGCCTACTGTAACTTTTTTACTTTATAAACTTTTAAATTTTTAAAAACTTTCTGATGCTTTTGTAATAACACTTAAAACACAATTGTATAGCTGTACAAAAATATTTTCTTTCTCGATATCCTTATCCTATATGCTTTCTTCTACATTTAATTTCTTTTTACTTTTTAAACTTTTTTGTTAAAAACTAAGACACAAACACACACCTTTGTCTAGGCCTACAGATTCAGGATGCTCAATATCACTGTCTTCCACCTCCACATCTTTTTTTTTTGAGACAGGGTCTCACTCTGTGCCCCAGGCTGGAGTGCAGTGGCACCATTACAACTCACTGCAGCCTCAACTTCCCAGGCTCAAGCAATCCTCCTGCCTCAACCTTCCAACTAGCTGGGACTACAGGTGTGTGCCACGATGGCGGTTAATTTTTTTTTTTTTTTTTTTTTGAAGAGATGGGTCTCATGATGTTTCCCAGGCTGGTCTCAAACTCCTGGGCTCAAACAATCCTCCTGCCTTGGCCTCCCAAACTGCTGGGATTGCAGGCATGAGCCACAGCACTTTGCCCCACCTCCGACATCTTATCCCTCTGGAATGTGTTCAGGGACACTAACACACACGGAGCTGCTGTCTCTTGTGATGACCATGCCTTCTTCTGGAATACCTCCTGAAGTGACTGCCCTGAGGCTGTTTTACAGTTAACATTTTTTTTTACAGTAGAAGGAACACACTCTAAAATAATGATGGGGGCCAGGCGCAGTGGCTCACACCTGTAATCCCAGCATTTTGGGAGTCCAAGGTGGGAGGATCACCTGAGGTCAGGAGTTTGAGGCCAGCCCGGGCAACATGGCGAAACCCCATCTCTACTAAAAATACAAAAATCAGCCGAGCGTAGTGATGAACACCTGTAGTCCCAGCTACTGGGGAAGCTGAGGCAGGAGAATTGCTTGAACCTGGGAGGTGAGGTTGCAGTGAGCCAAGATCGCGCCACTGCACTCCAGCCTGGGTGACCAAGCGAGACTCTGTCTTAAAAAAAAAAAAAAATAATAATAATAATAAGCATTATGTAGTAAGTACATAAACCAGCAGCATAGTCTTTATCATTATTAAGTATTAGGTGCTATATGTAAATGTAAGTGTCATACTTTTAGACAACCCATCTCAGCCTCCCAAAGTGCTTGGATGACAGGTGTGAACCACTGCACCTGGCCACTACTAAATAAAATTAAACATAAGGAAGTTTAAAATATGAACAAATAAGCAATTAGGGAAAAAACCAATAGGATGCAGTTATATATCTTTTTAAAATATGGAAACAACATGATTTTAAGCTGTGAAATCAGAGAGCCGGCTGTGAAAGAGAGTGAAGTAGACAACAGATGGGGGAACACAGTTTCCCTGGATGGGCAAGGTTAGCACTAAGAACTGGGGAAACATTGAGAGCATTGGCTACATATACTAAAACAATAAGGTCATTTTCACCTATCAAATTGGCAACGATATATTGTTTTCTTGTTCTTCTGTCTAGTTCTCAGTCCTCACTAGGCCCCCATGTGATGGCCACTCTCATATGTTATCACTGAGAGATAAATTGGCACAAAGTCTCTGGGAAAAAAATTGAAGCCATACGTGTCAAGAGCTTCAGTGCATTCATATCCTCTGAGATAATAATTTTTTTTCTATGACTCTCTCCTAAGGAAATTATCAGGCAAGATTCTTTAAAATTTCAAGCAAAGGATACTCATTGCCACATTGTAATAAATGCAAACAAAGGGAACAAAAACTACACAATTGGTTAAATCATGGCACATCTATACAACGGAATTGACAGTGCCACTTTCTTTTTTTTTTTTTTTTTTGAGACAGAGTCTCGCTCTGTCACCCAGGCTGGAGTGCAGTGGCCGGATCTCAGCTCACTGCAAGCTCCACTTCCCGGGTTTATGCCATTCTCCTGCCTCAGCCTCCCGAGTAGCTGGGACTACAGGCGCCCGCCACCTCACCCAGCTAGTTTTTTGTATTTTTTTAGTAAAGACAGGGTTTCATTGTGTTTGCCAGGATGATCTCGATCTCCTGACCTCGTGATCCGCGCCCGTCTCGGCCTCCCAAAGTGCTGGGATTACAGGCTTGAGCCACCGCACCCGGCGACAGTGCCGCTTTCAAAGATTATTTAGTGACAGGGGAAAATGCTCATAATATACAGTTAAAAAACAGGCTAAAAATTGTATTTTTAGGGTGGGTGCAGTGGCTCACGCCTATAACTCCAGCACTTTGGGAGGCCAAGGTGGGAGGATCACTTGAGCAGAGAAGTTCAAGACCAACCTGGGCAACAGAGCAAGACCCCATCTCTACAGAAAAATATATATAAATAAATTAGCCAGGTGTGGGGGTGTGTGCCTGTGGTCCCAGCTACTTGGGAGGATGAGTTAGGAGGATCACTTGAACCCAGGAGCTCAAGACTGCAGTGAGCTACCATGGCACCACTGCACTTCAGCCCGGACAACAAACTAATAAAACTATCTGTAGTATGATCAATTGTACAAACAAAAGAGGAGAAGAAATACAGAAAATACTAGTAATGGCTATAACTGATTGATGGAACCATGGGCCATTTACATTTTCTTCGTCATGCTTTATTATTTTCCAAAATTTCCATGCTGAGCATATATACATTATTTATATAATCAGACAGAATAAATATTGAAGCTGTTCCTTAAAGCCAACACACAAGCAGGATACATTTCATGGAGCAGGAGCTAAGCTAGGTTTGAATTAATTAGTAACTCTTGTCACTTCTTTAGTACCCACTTCACAGAAGCATTTTATTGTGTTGCTTAGAGACGTGTTGCCCACAACTGTGTTTTCTGCTCTCTGGGAAGCATTCTCAACCAGCGCTTCTGGTTATTTGGTCCTATTCTTTTTCAAACTGTGGAACCACCCCTTTGGATACAGATTTATGAGGTAAGACCAGCCATTAAATTAAAGATCACAGCTATAGAGGTATATTCCACCTGGACCAGAGAAACCAAGATCCCATAAGCACCTTGTTGCTGTTGCCAAGGTGCAGGTGGGTGTGCTGGTTCCTGATGTCTGTCTCTCTGATCCAAGCTCCAAGTCCCGATGTCTGTCCTGCTCCCACTCTGGGCCCATAGCAAGGACTCGTATCTGGTTCTCAGTTCCAGCCTTTCCCTTCCAGGGAGACTTTGTTCCCCCATCTGTTTTTCTCTCAAAGGTATCTTCACTCTCCCTTCTCACAGCTTAAAATCATGTTGTTTTTATAGCTAAAAAGAAAATATAACTACAACCTACTGAAGCAGCCCCCTCCTCCCTCACTACCAAACTCCCCGCAAACATGGAATCCTTCTCCCCTCTCCTTCCCGACCTCCATCCATATCTCGGCCTATTTCCATCCAGCGTCTGCCTCAGCATTGTGCCCAAACTACTTTCAAAGGCTACCAAAGGCTTCCTAATTGTTACAGACAAAGGTTCCTTTTAAGACTCATAATTTAAAATCAGATGTCAATCATACCTCAGTAAAAGTGGAAAAAATCTAAATAAATACACTTAGGTAAGATTAAATCAGCCACCTGCCCTTTACAGTGTCTCTCCTTACTATGCGTCATCACGTGCATTTGTCTGTTGACTGCTAGAGAAACAAAGCAGGCGCAGCCTCCACCCTCTCCTGGACCCTGGAGTCAGATGGACAGAGCCAGACAATACCGAGTGGGAGAGCAGCTGCTCCGGGGTGGGGTCGGGAGTGGGCAAGAGGAAGGAGTGGAGGCTGCAGGGAGGAGGTGGAGCCACACGGCAGCAGGAGGGCCAGGCAGGGGTGGGGAGGGAGACGCACTGTGCCAAGTGCTGCCAGGGTTCTAAAGCCGCCTCAGGTGTGGAGTGCCCCTCACCAGGCACCCGACTTCTGCCTCCCTCTTAATGTAGCCATCTACTTGAGGTGTTTTGTTCTGGCTTCTCACCTTCAATATTCTTTCCTGGGGCCTCACCGCTTCCAAGACTCAGCTATGAGGTTCTGAGCCCACAGCCCAGTGTGTAAAAGGCTGCCTGGTTTTTAGTTCCCTCCCATCACTTCCAGGGTGACTTTGTTCCCCTGCCTATTATTCCCTCTGTTGTAAGCCCTAGAGGCTAACCTTAAATCACAGGTGTGATTACAGGATTGAGGGTGTGAGCCACCACCCCAGCTGCTTGCTGCCTCTAAGGCATGTTTCCCCCTTGTGCTGTCTTAATGATTGTAACAGTCTCTTCATGAATCCCTACACTCTCCTGCTCAAAAACCATTAATGGTTATTGTCCGGCTCAAGGGTGAAGTCCAGAGCCTTCCAAGACCTTCAAGGCCCCACGCTACCTTTGCAGCCTCATCGTCATTTGCTCCCTCTCCATCATCCATCCTTCACTCCAGACCAGACAGCTTCCTTTTCTCTGGTTTGCTCCTGTGTCTCTGCTTACTCAGGCTCTCATTGGCTACACTGGCTTCCGGGCCCATCTCAAATGGCTCCAGCGAGAAGTCACTCTCAACCATTCCATCCTGCCTCTACCCAGTCTGAGTTACTCTACTCTTTCGAAGCATATCCATAGTACTTTGTAAATAATTAGCTCATAGTATTTACATACACATTTCGGTGTTGTGGACTCTTTATTGACCCAGGCTGCTGTGTGGACTAGGAGCCTAGGAGAAACTTGCATATAGTAATGTCCCTAAACTGTTAACTACAGTGGAGTTATGGCTGGGCGCAATGGCTCACGCCTATAATCCCAGCACTTTGGGAGGCCAATACAGGTGGATCACCTGAGGTCAGGAGTTCGAGACTGGCCTGGCCAACATGGTGAAACCCCGTGTCTACTGAAAATATAAAAATTAGCCGGGCATGGTGGTGCACACGTGTAGTCCCAGCTACTCAGGAGGCTGAGGCAGGAGAATCACTTGAACCCAGGAGGCAGAAGTTGCAGTGAGCCAAGATCCTGCCACTGGACTCCAGCCTGGGTGACAGAGCAAGACTCCATCTCAAAAATAAAAAAATAGGCCGGGTGTGGTGGCTCAAGCCTGTAATCCCAGCACTTTGGGAGGCTGAGACGGGCGGATCACGAAGTCAGGAGATCGAGACCATCCTGGCTAACACGGTGAAACTCCGTCTCTACTAAAAAAAAATACAAAAACTAGCCGGGCGAGGTGGCGGGCACCTGTAGTCCCAGCTACTCGGGAGGCTGAGGCAGGAGAATGGCATAAACCCGGGAGGTGGAGCTTGCAGTGAGCTGAGATCCGGCCACTGCACTCCAGCCTGGGCGACAGAGCGAGACTCCGTCTCAAAAAAAATAAATAAAAATTTAAAAAAATAAAATAAAAATAAAAAAATAAAATAAAATAAAATTAACCAGAGTTATTTCCAAGAACTCTCTACTATTGTCTGATATGTGCTAAGAAACAGAAGTCTCTTACCCAGGTCAGAAAAGCACATCTAGATCACACTTAGTTTGGCCAAGAAAAAACCAAAGTAATGATAGATTAAAGTTGATACTTGCCTCTTGCACCCCTGAAAAGAATTCTGTAGTGTTTTTCTAATCGCTTGGCCATGTAGTTGGCATTTAATATCGCAGTTTCCGTGGCCTGTTTAAGGCCCTTGCCTCCCATCATCTGCAACAGAGGGAAAAAGAGCCATTAGCCATTGAACGGGCAAACACAAAGGTCAAGACACCAACCAAAAGACACCCCCAGATAAATTCCACCCACAAAGGAAGGCAGCCCACAATGACTCTGGAGTAAAGATGAGTGGAAAATTCCAACAAGGACATCTGTCAGATCCCTCTAAGCCTGTAATACATTTTTGTTTTCCTCTTTTAATAGTAGTTTTATGTTTTTTATTATAGTAGCAAAGTCTACAACAGAGCAAGTTGACTACTGACTACTGTGTTATCTAAAGAGAGAAAAGAATTGTTCTCATATTACATGTGTTTTGGAGTTTTTTGTTTACTATGAATTTGAGAGATCTTGATAATTGCCAGGAATCTCATGGGATCTGGGCCAATAATACCTCCACTGAAGCAATTTTGTATGGTTTATTTTCCCATTGTCCCTAGTAGAGGCTGCTTATGTTTAAAAACTGCTCAGTATTGTACTGGTAGTTAATAGTCCCTGTGATCATAAGGGATACATGTCATCACTGCAAAGAGCTTCAAATCAAGACTGTACCAATTCTGATGGCCTGCTTTCTTCCCAGAGTGCCTCACATGTGATGGAGTTGGCATATATATTAAATACATAACTAATGTAAAGAGAATGAGAGAACACCAAATAAAACAACAGTAGTACTTTGGTATCATTAAGGGGGGCAAAGTTAAAAGGGGCCACGTTGCTCCAGGCTAATCAAAGAAGGTTTCCTAGATTAAGAGCCAGAACTTGGCTAGAAACTTAGAAATAAGTAGAATTTGGATAGGGAAGAGAAAGGAGAAGGCATATCAGGTGAGAAGAATGGCAGAAGTCAAGGCATAGAAGGAGAGGGCACATGACTGTCATCTGGGAGTGGATGTAGGGCAAGGTGAATTGTGACTCCATTTTTAAGCCCAAACCTTCTCTAGGAAGGACTTTGACTTTGTCCAGCCAACCCCTGGTTCTCAACCTATGTCTCATGGGGGAATTTTTTTAAAATGCAGACGGCTCAAGTCCAACCCTACATATGCTCAATTTGGTTCTCCCTGGAATGGGGCCTAGGCATGTGCATTCTGAAAGAATCCCTTAAGGATTTCGTGCAGGCTAGTGAGAACCAGGTAAAGCAATAGGAAGCCAGGAGAGGTATGTGGGTGCCTAGGGTGAGTCTGGCAGTCCTGTAGGTGCGCCTGTGGAAATGCAGCAGGGAGAGAAGCAGCTAAAGCTAGAGTCCAGGGGATTAGTAACAACAGCCTGAAATAAGAGAAGGCCCAAGGCCAGAGGGGGCAGCTTAAACCCTACTTTATTTATTTAGTTTTTAAACTGAGGCACCGGCTGGTGTTCCAGGCATGTAGCCAAACCAACCTTGGGGCATTTATTTTCTATATGTGGGAAGTCATCTCCAACCCAAATATGCTCATACAAATAACCCAGATTTACAGAACCCAGAGATCAAAAGGGAAGTGGGAATTTGATTCTGCTTACAAAGAAGCAGACCTTTATTCTGATTGCTTGTGTTGTTTGCAAAACAACTTGAGTATCATTTTTAAAAGCAAGTGTCAGTCTCCGAGGTACAGAATTGTTCTGGCTTCCAAGAAACTTTTTGTGAAGAATCATAAATGCCATACTGTTCCAGAAATAAACAGCCAGTTCCACAGAGTCCTCTGGCATGATTTGCATAGATGCGTTTTGGGGGTGCTGTTTCAGTGGGAGCCCCCCTTCCTTTAAAGAGGGGCACTGCTTTGGGGAGACTGCTCTAATTAGCAGCCGAACAAGTGTTCCTATTCAGAGTCTTGTTGGTTCAGGAGGTGGGTAGGCCAGTCTGAACAAGAACTGTAGAAAATCAACTCTGGCTCTGGTGTTTTTTGGGATAAGACAAAGGAAGGAAGCCTGTTCTCTGACTAATTATGCAGAGAGCACAGCACCACAAGCCCTAAAGGCCGAAGAGCTCTGGGAAACCACTAGAGAAGCAAATTACTGCTACTTTTCATCTTCTCCTCCGGCCCCCTCAAGAAATATATAGCGAAGTGAGATATATAGCAGGATCTCAGCAAAATGGAATAATTAGTACATGCACTGCTTTTCACTCAGAAGGGGCTATATAAATCCTGCAGGAAACCAAAGGACGCGGCCAGAACATCCATATGACTCATGGAACTTAGCTGTGTCTGGAAAAATATATCTGGCGCTTCAGTTTCTCTGATGTTAAACCCAGTCTGAGAACCCAAAGGAAGTAGTGTAATGAAGAAGAGATGAAATGATTTTTAGCTCATCTCTTTAGGAAGGTTTCTTCCACCCAGGTGATCAGCAATATTCTTTGAACCACATCTCAGATCATGAATTTATTTGTTTTTAAGCCAAGAAAGAAGTCTGCAGTCTCTGGTCCCCACCCATAGCTGACGCCCCTGCCCACCTGTACATACTCCCAGGCCTCACCTTGATATAAGCCCAGGAAATGGGCAAGATGGAACTGGAGCCCCATGGGGCCGCGCTGACGGTTCCCACAGGGCAGGCATTCTCATTCCGCTTCAGTGAAATGATGGGATGATTGGGCAAAAACGGGGCAAGATGTTTCTTCCTGTATTTTTTTTTTAAGTGCAAATTCAGAAAACGTAAACGATTCAGTTTAATCTAATGGGAAGGTTCTGGGCCCTCCCAGGAAGCCCTGTTCTTAGCAGAAGAGCTCTGACAGTGATAGGGACCCTCCACCTGCTGGGAGGCAGATGTTCAAGAAGCGATCCTTCCTTCCTTCCTCCTCTGCTGGAGGGCCACCAGCCATCAGTGTCCCAGGCCTCACCCAAGAACTGTGGTGGAGGACTTGATAGAGGCAGGCAGTCATGAAACAGTGGAGTTCCATGCCCCTCCCTCGCCCTCCCAGCCCCATTCCCTCACCCCTATACACTTTCCCAAGGTGGACAGAGGACGGGCTGATGAGAAGATGCCCCATGGGCTGACACGAACATCATTGTCCCCACCTCCCTGACGGCCGAAGCAGTGGAGCTCACACCCTTACTAGAAATCATCATCATCAAAATGAATGTCACTTTAACAGCAGTCAAACAAAACAAAACAAGAAAGAAAGAAAAGAAGAAAAAAGTAAGAAGGCCAAGCTTCCAGCAACTCTGAAAACTGGCTTCTTTAGCATATTTTGGGGAGACTGAAGCAGCTCAGGAAACAGCTGCTCTCATCATCATTTTCCCAAGATGATTTGATTTCAGTGTGAAAAGTTATCAACAGCTAAGAAACATTCCTTCAGTACTACTCTGGCTTCATCCAATTATTTCTAGTAACAAGGTTTGTTTCTTCCTTACTTATGTGTTACTTATCTTAACACTTTACATCTAATTCACTTTCAATGGAACCATTAGCTGACTTTAAAAAAGAAAAAAAAAATGCTTGGAAATCCAAAAGTCCAAAAGGCACTTTCTAGTGCCAATATTCCAGTTACAATACATATGCTCAGGAAAAGTTCCCTATTCATTATTCTGTTAATAAACCTGCTGTCTATGTGCAACTGGAAGCTCAGTGAGGCCAGATGTAATGGTTAATAAAATCTAATTACACTTTTCTTTGGACATCCCCTAAAAGCACCCATTTCACTGCTCCTCCCCCAGACCCTACAAGTGCACTACACCAATGAGGGTATCCTCAATACATGAGGACTTTGATGGGACGAGTAGTCTATTTGGGGCCACTCCTTCATTCTGTCTCCAAAGCCATCCTGAAACCAGCAGCCCAGAACTCACACTCCGATGGGCCCCATGCCAGGACCACCTCCTCCGTGGGGAATGCAGAAGGTCTTGTGAAGATTTAGGTGCGAGACATCAGACCCAAAGTCTCCAGGGCGACAGATTCCCACCTACCACAAAGGCAAGGGCCAAAAGCAAAAGTCAAGAGCTTGGAAGCACCCTCCAGTGTGAAGGCCATGACTGGCTGGTGCTGCCTTCTCCCCTCAGGGGAAAAGCAGGCAGAGCCACATCCATGGTGTTCACAGAAATGTCCTCTATCTGGCCCAGTTCTGTAGTCACAACCTGGCATCCTATAGGCAGAGTGCTTGCGGTTGCTATGGAAACAGCGATTGACCATTTAGCCCAATTTAGATTTTAAAATATGGATTTAAATACACCGTTTCTTCCTAATTATCCACACCACAATGGAAGAGAAGTATCTGTAACACAAGAAGGAGCAGAACCTCCATGTTGTTGAAATAGGCAACTCTTCCCTGAGCAGTGCTACCTTCCCCTGCATGGTCGGCTTTGGTATGATGTATGTTACCGAATGGCCCCATTGGGCACAATGATGGCAGGGGCTGCAGGGGCACCAGAGAGGAGGCTGAACTGAGAGAGAGAAAGCAAGACTGGCAGTTTTCCTGACATGATCCAGATACCAGACACAATATCCCACTAGCCTTCCCACCACTTGGGTGTTAGGACTAGTTTTGATGGTGGCCAAAGATACAGAATTCATTTATGCTACAGAACCAACAGACAATCCCTGGATTACACTTGTGAAATGAATCAGAACCAAAGACAGAGTCTAAAATGGTAGGAGGGAAAAAAAAAAAGAGGCCAGGCGTGGTGGATCACGCCTGTAATCCTAGCACTTTGGGAGGCCAAGGCAGGTGGATTGCCTGAGCTCAGGAGTTCAAGACCAGCCTGGGCAACACAGTGAAACACCATCTCTACTAAAATTAAAATAAATAAATAAAAATAAATAAAATTAGCCAGTGTGGCGGTGTGCACCTGTAGTCCCAGCTACTCAGGAGGCTGAGGCAGGAGAATTGCTTGAACCTAGGAGGTGGAGGTGGCAGTGAGCAGAGATTGTGCCACTGCACTCTAGCCTTGGTGACAGAGTGAGACTCTGTCAAATGAAAGAAAGAAAGAGACAGAGAGAGAGAAAGAGAGAAAGAAAGAGGAAAAAAGCAAACACCAATAAGAGTCACAAAAAGATTATATCACTCCTCTCCTGCAGGGCCTCCCAACAGCATTTCTTCAGAGGTTCACAATACATAGACCCTCTGTCCCCCAAGTAATCAGGATTGGGCCCTCTGAGCCCCCGTTTCACAGTGATAAAGCTGATGCCAGGATAAATGACTTTCCAAGGCCATGAGAGATCAACAACCACCAGTGGTCAGGTCACGGGTCAGAGTTCCCTCAGGCAGGAAGCCTCTCAAGAAGTCAGAATTTTTTTTTTTTCACTTATCCTTTTTCTCAGTGGGAACTAAGGGCAGGCCTCTCCAGTTCCCACCTGAGCATTCATATTTGCCCCGTCTAGGTAGACCTGTCCTCCATGTTGATGGATGAGGTCACACACGTCACTGATGTTCTCTTCAAACACCCCATTGGTGGATGGGTATGTAATCATGATGGCTGCTAGGTTCTCCTTGTGCTTATCCACCTGTGAAAGAAAAGGGGTAAAGAAGGACATGGAGGGAGGATATGTTTCTTTCTTGGCCAAATCCTCGCCTTTTATTTTAAAGGATGAAGAAAGATGAAGTCTTGGTCTTTACATTCCTGGAACTGTCTCAAAGTACAATGACAGCAATAAAAAAACCACAGCCATTACTCCCTTCATAAATCATTCCAAAGAAATAATAAGATTCTGGCTGGGTATGGTGGCTCAAGCCCATAATCCCAGCACTTTGGGAAGCCGAGGTGGGCAGATCACCTGAGGTCAAGAGTTCGAGACCAGCCTGGCCAACATGGTGAAACTTCATCTCTACTAAAAATACAAAAATTAGCCGGGCATGGTGGCGGGTGCCTGTAATCCCAGCTACTCAGGAGGCTGAGGCAGGGACAATTGCTTGAACCGGGGAGGTGGAGGTTGCAGTGAGCCAAGATCACACCACTGAACTCCAGCTTGGGCAACAGAGCGAGACTCCAGGTCAAAAAAAAAAAAAAGAGAAATAATAAGATCTTTTCAGTCTAGGTCTCTATGGTCCAGAAGAAAAGGGCTATTCACAAGATTTTTGGATATTTTGGGCCCAATTCTCTAAGGTGGTTTTCACTTGGCTCAAGTCATCTCAATAATGATTTCAGACGTTCGTGGTTCTAGGCGTATCCATTCTCATAGTTAATCTCTCTGCTCATCTTCTCATATCCATTCCTTTCCCTTGCCTTCTGTTGAAGTTAGAATTCCCAAATTACAGCTAGATAAAAGGAGTAAGTTGTAGAGTTCTATACCACTGCAGGATGACTATCTTTAACAATATATAATTTCAAATAGTTAGAAGGAGGATATTGAACGTTCCCTCAACCTGAAGAAATGATACATGTTTGAGATAATGGATATGCTGATTACCCTGATCTGATCTCTACACATTTTATGAACAGAAACACCACTATGTATCCCATGACTATGTACAACTATTGTCATTTAAAAAGATAAAGAACAGAGGCCAGGCACAGTAGCTCATGCCTGTAATCTCAGCACTTTGGTAGGCCAAGGCGGGCGGATCACGAGGTCAGGAGATTGAGATCATCCTGGCCAACAACAGTGAAACCCTGGTCTCTACTAAAAATACAAAAAATTAGCTGGGCGTGGTGGCGGGAGCCTGTAGTCCCAGCTACTCAGGAGGCTGAGGCAGGAGAATCACTTGAACCCAGGAGGCTGAGGTTGCAGTGAGCCGAGATCATGCCACTGTACTCCAGCCTGGGCGACAAGGTGAGACTCCATCTCAAAACAAACAAAAAGATAAAGAAAAGGAATTGAAAAAAAAAAAAAAAAGAATTCCCACAAGGAGTGTTTCTGCTTAAATAAAAGTCTCCTTCATTCTTTCCTTTTACAGAAGGCAAGCATATATAAAAGTCATGTCCCTGTTTATTTTCCTGGCCAGCATATCAGAGCAAGCATGTTTGAAAACATGGGTGGCCAGGGAAGTCATGTCCTATATTACCATAATGGAGGGACTTAATACTTTCAACTACTGGTCCGGAACACTTGTTGGAAAAAAACTTTATGGGGCAATGGAAGGGTAGGGGTGGATCGAAGAGAGGTGCAGCGTTGTGGATTTTCAGCTTCCTTCAGAAGGCAACTGCACAGAGTTCCCAGTCTCCATGCCTAATAACACCACCATCAAAATCACATTGCTATTCAACTGATTTCCTTCCCTCTTAAGATGCAGCCGCCAGTCCGCTGGTGGGAAGCAGATATGGTTGCTAAGCAACTTCTTCCTGGAGGTTGGGAGGTTGAGAGTGGGGGTTGGTGGAAACCAAGCTGCATGCTGCCTGAAATTCAGCACGCTGGGGCGGGCACAGTCATGGATATTTGCAAAGCTGACATTTGTGTTACAATTCCTGACACAAAGATTAAGTGTGTGACTGCCATTTTGATTATTAAGTGGGGAAGGGGAGAAGGAGATGGAAGATTGGGCAGAAAGAGGCAGGCAGGTCCTGCAAGGAGTACTCTTACGACCACCATGAATAATTCATTCAGTTTTTTACACAAGCTGGAATTAGAGAATGTTGGTGGTGGGAAGGGCAGAGTAGACTCTGGTCAAAGGAAAAACTGCAGACTTTTCATTAGAATGCAAGAGAAGACGTTTACATAATCCATCAAGCCCCTGATCCCCACCCACCACCGCTCCCCACCCCGGCCTCTCCCATCTACTAAGGAGAAGACAAGTACCATGGCCTTGAGGTGAACTGCATCAATATTCCCATATTTATCCACCTCCACAGGCTGAATCTTCATGCCTGCCATGTGGGCACTTGCTGGGTTGGTCCCATGTGCTGATTTCGGAATGAGGCAAACCTGCAGAATAGAAAGGAAGCAAAGAAAGAGAAAAATCATCATCAGGCTGTGAATAATGAGAGAAAAGTACTACAACATGCCTGTAGCACAAATTAGAAACCACCTGTTTTTATTTAAGCTGAACACTAGTGCTTTAAAATCTGCTACAATTTAATTATTTGTCATTGCAAAACAATGTCCAAAAAAAAAAGTTTCCATTTGAATCCCTAAATATTGTTGCCTAAAGATGCTCAGGAAATCAATAAACTCTTCCCTTATCCCAATACACTAAAAATAGGCCTGGGCTTATTCTAACCTTGTCTCAGTTAGGATACACAGAAAGCACCTTAGAAGAACATGAGATTGGAAGTTAAACTCAAGGACTCAGTGCCCACATTACAGCTTCAGTGCTCTACTTGGCTTATCCAGGACAGATGATAATGATAGATGTAATTCCAAGGCCTCCCAGTATCAATACACCAATTATATCAATATTTATTGGATGCTTACTCTGTAATAAATTATTAGTTTCTATAAGAACCATAACATAAGCATTAAAAATGATCAACTGAGCCAGGTGCGGTGGCTCATGCATGTAATCCTAGCACTTTGGGAGGCCGATGTGCATGGATCACCTGAGGTCAGGAGTTCGAGACCAGCCTAGCCAACATGGTGAAATCCTGTCTCTAGTAAAAATACAAAAAATAGCTGGGTGTGGTGGTAGGCGTCTGTAATCCCAGTTACTCGAGAGACTGAGGCAGGAGAATTGGTTGAAACCAGGAGGTGTAGGTTGCAGTGAGCCGAGATCGCGCCATTGCACTCCAGCCTGGGCAAGAGTGAAACTCCGTTTTTTTTTTTTTTTTTTTTTTTTTTTTTTTTTTTTTAAAAAAGATCAACTTGGCCGGGCATGGTGGCTCACACCTGTAATCCCAACACTTTGGGAGGCTGAAGTCAGGAGTTCAAGACCAGCCTGGCCAACATGGTGAAACGCTCTCTCTATTAAAAATACAACAATTAGCCAGGCATGGTGACGCACGCCTGTAGTCCCAGCTACTCAGGAGGCTGAGACAGGAGAATTGCTTGAACCTGGTAGGTGGAGGTTGCAGTGAGCCAAGATCATGCCATTGCACTCCAGCCTGGGCAACAGAGCGACAGTGCGTCTCAGAAATAAATAAATAAATAAATAAATATAAAAATGAGCAGCCGCTGCCCTGGGTTCACACAACTGACTCACTAACAATGGTGGCCTATGAATGACTGTCTAGAGTCCAGAGATGCAGCAGAAACATGGAGAAGAGGATGTGCCTTCAGGTTAAGGAAATCAAGGGAAAGTGCCTCAAGAGCTGAGCCTAAGTTAGAGCTGACAGCTGCACTGAATTTTTATGGAAGCTGGACAGTAGGTGCAATGCTAGAATTCTCAGACTCAAATCATCCTTCATTTCCTCCAAACCACCATGTGGAGGCAGGCTCTTGCAGAACTGATGATGATGTATCCCAGTGGGAAAGTAAGTCACAAGGTTTTCCCCAGCAAAAAGCATCAAGGAGAAGCCATGATTACCCTGAAAATCATCCTCCTATATTGTATCCCACAGCCAATATTGCAACCCCTTTGAAGATACATGGGTTGGGCATTATTAAAAATAGGCTATGAAGTTAAATCTTAGCTTCCAGCTCTTTCCTCAAAAACAGCAAAGGAGTCTACTTAAGAAAAATACACGTGTACAAAAAGAAAACGTTAGCCAAAGGCAAACATGGACTACGTTACACTCTTCTACTGTCAGGTTTGTGCCCCTTTAGAATGGCTGTTGGTCTCATACTGGTTGTGTCACATTGTCCTGAAATCGTTTTCTTGTTTGGATGCTTCCCTTTTGTAGTTAATGTTTTTCTTTAATTTCTCAGGACCCAAGCTGGAGGCACTGTCCTCTCTCACAGGTATTGTTAGTCTACAAAAGGATCGTTGGATGAAAGGATCCCTTCAGGGCAGAATATTGATAAGAAGGAGAAAGGTGAATATTAAAAATAAATATAAAATATTCATAGAAAACCAAAATGAAGAATTCATACCAGGTGAGTTCTGCTGAAACACAAACATGTAAAAAAGTTAACCACCCTCTGGTACACTGAATAACAGGCTCCCAAAGACACCCCTGTCCTAATCCTCGGAACCTGTGGGTGTTTCTTTATATGGCAAGGGGGACTTGAAGATGGGATTAGGGTAAGGAAAGATCTTGAGATGGAAAAATTATTCTGGATTTTGGGCTGGGCCCTAAATATATTCTTAAGTGTCCTCATCAGAGGGAAGCAGAGGGAGATGGGACCACAGAGGGAGCAGGAGATGTGCTGACTGAAGCAGGAAGCTCGAGCCAAGGAACGCAGGGGGCCTGCAGACGCCAGGAAAGGCAAGGAAACAGATTCTTCCCTGTCTCCCCCAGAAGGAATCAGCCCTACCAACACTTTGACTTTAGCCCAGTGAAACCTTCTGACACCTGGCCTCTGCAACTATAAGAAAATTAATGTGTGTTGTTTTAGGCCACTAAGTATGTAGATATTTATCATAGCAGCCATAAGAAACTAACACACATCCTGGTGCAAGAAGTGATGGAAAGAGAAGTCTCAGTGGCTTTGTCAAGGACTCATTTATATGTTCCTGTCAGACAGTTCTGGTTTTCTATGAGGATTTAGAGGACTTTAATTATTCTTTATAATGTTAATTTTTTCCTCAGTTTAAAATTGTAGTGTTGGCTGGGCGAAGTGGCTCAAGCCTGTAATCCCAGCACTTCGGGAGGCTGAGGCAGGCGGTTCACTTGAGGCCAGGAGTTCAAGACCAGCCTAGCCAACATGGTGAAACTCCTTCTCTACTAAAAATACAAAAATTAGCTAGGCATGGTGATGCATGCCTATAGTCCCACCTACTCGGGAGGCTGAGGCATGAGAATCACTTGAACCCAGGAGGCGGAGGTTGCAGTAAGCCAAGATCATGCCACTGCACTCCAGCCTGGGCGACAGAGCGAGCCTCTGTCTTGGGGGAAAAAGAATTGTATTGTTGTGAGGGATATGGAAGTAACAGGACCCAGATTTGAAGCTTTGGTTTATCCAAAGCAAGTCCAGCTTTTGGTGCATTGATGCCCATTTAGGGGGGTGCTATGTTTTCTAGACTCCCCAGGGTGCGTGGCATAGAACAGGCATAGGTCATCCTTAGACTTGCTGAATGAGCGAAGGATTAAGGAGTTCTCCTGTGCAAGGGAAACTGATGTCTTACTACTGGTAAAATCTAACAACCAAAGGCCACTACTTTGTCTCAGGCAGCTGGGAAGAAAAAAATATTCCTATACAGGTTTTGAGCTTTCTTTGGTGATGTACATATACACATAATTTGTTTCCTTTGAACAATGTTTTCCCTTTGTATAGGAAACTCAGACTCTGAACAGCAAACTTAATTGTTTTTCTTTAGAGTTTTTATTTTTTCATAAGGAGGTCTGCTGAATAAGTTAGTATTTGACTAACAAATTGAAATATTAATTATAAAGTGTTAAAGGCCATGCCTGGCACATGGTAATTGCCATATAAGTGTTTGCTAAATAAATTTGTATTCTCCCAAAGTAAACTCATAAATCAAGAAGTTAGGCATTCCATTTTGGGAACCTCTGAAATTTAACCTAAGAGAAAATGTGAAAATAACTTCAAAAAGCAGTTTGAAAGGAAAAGACCCATCAGGAGCCCAGGCACTTCTGCAGCACATGATTTCCCCACACTCCCTTTCAAAAAAGAAGGATATATTTTGCTGGATTCCATTAGAATCTATTGTGTGGGAGCAGCTGCCTCAGACATCAGTGATGTGAAAAACATCTTCCCTGATTAGTGAATACTAAATCATTTTCTTCTCTAGCTAAGAAAGTTGGCTTTAAATTAAAAAAAAATTTTTTTGAGAGGGAGTCTCACTCTGTTGCCCAGGCTAGAGTGCCGTGGCGCAATCTCAGCTCACAGCAACCTCTGCCTCCTGGATTCAAGTGATTCTCCTGCCTCAGCCTCCCCAGTAGCTAGGATTACAGGCATGCACCACCATGCCTGGCTAATTTTTGTGTTTTTAGTAGAGACAGGGTTTCGCTATGTTGGCCAGGCTGATCTTGAACTCCTGACCTTATGTGATCTGCCCGTCTTAGCCTCTCAATGTGCTGGGATTACAGGCATGAGCTACCATGCCCGAGCTAATTAAAATTTCTGATCCAGAAGGATGCCAACATTTCCAGGGTTATGAGCTTTGTATTTCTACCAGCTCAGTGGCTGGGGGGCTTCCCTGCCTCTCCCTTTCCCCCTCTCCCTGAAGCACAGCACCCAGCCCCTCTCCCCACTGCAGAATGAAATGGCCTCTCATGACACTCGGTGATGGCAGGATGGGCAATGGGGCCAGGAGAAACATCACACACAGTGGGTAGAGAAGGGAAGGAGGACAGGAAGACACAAAGAGAGGGAACAGGAACCAGAAAGAATCCACAAGTCACGGAAGAACCCCGTCCAGGCCAAACCCAAAGGCCCTTCATTCTTTCTCCTTGGCCTTTCCAGTTTGGTCCCCAGCTGCTGGACATTCACAGCTACTTCCTGGTGTCAGACTGGGGAATTTGGGAAATGGCAAGGGGTGGGAAGCATCACTGCGTGGAAAGAATCTGGATTTTAGCTGGCCCTTTGCCATTAGCTAGTCACCTGCCTTCTCCAAACACCGCTTTCTGCAGCCTGTCCGCTAAGCAGTGGAGGAGTGGGGTGGAGATGTCACACAGGACAGGCTGCCCCTTTCCAGCATCCCCAGGTTCCTGGGCACCTCGAGGTGAAAGATGCTAATGAAGAGGAACTCCAGGGACGACCTTGGCACATGGAAGCCATGAGGGAAAAACAGACAAGAGAAAATCTTGCATTGTTTTACTGGCTGGACACTCGGAGCTCCAAAGTTTCCTTTCTGATTCAGTGACAGTGCCGAGACTCTCAGGTCCCAAGAGCAATTATAGTTCTAAACAAATCATTCCTTAGAAAGCTGAGAATTCAGAACCACAAATGAATAAACTGTGGGGGAATTTCAGGGTCTGTGTCTGTCTGGTTGGCCACTTCACTTCTCTCTGGACTGGCAAGCAGTCCTTGACCATGACCAGGGTTTAATCATTTATTCAATTCTTAAGTGGTCTGTTTTTCAAAGATCTTTAGACATGAATTCTAGGGCCAGGTGCAGAGGGTCATGCCGTAATCCTGGTCTCCCTAGCACTTTGGGAGGCTTCCTTGAGCCCATGAGTTCAAGGCTGCAGGGAGCTCGAAAAAAAAGGGCCAGGCGCAGTGGCTCACGCCTATAATCCCAGCACTTTGGGAGGTCGAGGCAGGTGGAACACCCGAGGTCAGGAGTTCGAGACTAGCCTGACCAACATGGTGAAACCCTGTTTCTACTAAAAATACAAAAATTAGCCGGGCATGTTGGCATGTACCTGTAATCCCAGTTACTCAGGAGGCTGAGGCAGGAGAATCGCTTGAACCCAGGAGGCAGAGATTGCAGTGAGCCAAGATTGGGCCATTGCACTCCAGCCTGGGGGACAGGGCGAGACTCTGTCTAAAAAAAATTCTATTCCCCAATCAAGATGAAGGCCTGAAAAGACACACCTGTGGAATCAGGATGACCTACGCAAGGGAAGGAGGGAAAAAATGTTGCTTCTTTTCCCTGTTATGAAAGGGAAGTGAAACACTTTCAGCATTCTTTATTGCCAGTTCCAGACAACTAGCCATAAGTAACCTTCCAGTGGTAATAAAACCAGAAATGGACTAAGACCGGGCCACTACCACTCCACCCTACTTACTTAGGCAGCCAGCACTACCCTACATACTTTGTCTCTAACTCGCTGGTACCAGTAGATGCTTTTGCCCTGCTCTCAGCTCCTAGGCGATGCTCCTACCAAGGACTCCCACTCGACAGCTCAGTAGTAACTCTAGCATAGTACTGGCCATCAAAATGAAGGAACCAGGAACACAGGCCTCCTCTGGCACAAGCTGAGGCCTAAGTTAGGTCACTGCTATAGGCACTGCCCCAGGGGGGTGAGTGGTGCCCATTAGTACCTGCTGGTCCCCATAGTGATCCCCAAGAGGCGGTTGGGATCCTGGAGACCAGGTTCTCATATCCAAAGCAAACAATGAAGCAGGACTGTGAACTCTGCTTTATGCCTTTTTAGGCGCTTGAAGTTGAGAATCATCTAATGGAGAATTTATTTATTCAACAAATATTTTTTGAGCATATGTATGACCAGAACTGGGCTTCAGCACAACAGGGGTTACTGAAGAAATAAAAGCGTGGTCTCTGCCCTTCATCCAGGCCCAGGGCCGGGGCTGAGCCAAGGAGAGGATGCTTGCAATGGCAACATTCCTGCCCTCTTCCTCCCTCTGCTCCCTAGAGAGCAGTTCCACAGCCAACTGGCTGACGTTTGCATTCTGGGTTGGAGCAAAAGTCTTTTATCTCTGAATGTTTTCCCTCAAAATGGTCAAGTGGGATGTCTTGGAAGCAAGGATCATAATGGCTAGTTCACAGAAGTTTGTTTCTTGACTATATGCTCCCTCATCTGCTTCCAAGAAGGCTTGGAGGGAGTGTCCCACAAAGGAACCCTGAGAGCTAGGACTTCTGTGCCCCATGGTGAGCAAGCGCCACCTTCTGCCATACTCACCGTTCTGTGCCCCTCTCCTTTCTGGTCTAAGTAGGCTCGGATAGTGGCCAGTCCAGCATATTCTCCCTGGGCTCCGCTTGCAAAGATAAAAAGAAAAAGATCACAGTTAGGTCTTCTGGCTTTCATTTACTCATTCAGTATTTACTGGGCCCTGGCCAGGGCTTCACTAGCATGTGACACGTGGTCACTGTCAGACACTGAGAGAAGCTCATCAAGGAGCTCTGCCAGAGTCAAAAGGTCTCGAACAATCAAAACAATCAAAGCAACAGCATCCAGTTTGTGCACTACAGCTCAACCACTCCTACCCAAGAGTGGAGCTTTCTATACCCTTGCTCAGGATCACGCATTGAAAATAGCCTTTTGTTATTATGAAAAATTTCAAAACTATACCAAAATACAGAGGAGAACAAAAGGAACCACCATGTGTGTGTCAGCCAGCTGTAACAATTTGGTTTATGGTCAATCTTGTTTCCAATTATATTCCTCCCTAACCACTTTCATGCTGAACTATATTTTGAAGCAAACTTCAAACATCCTACCATTAGTTCAAATGTCAATATGCAGCCTTCAAAGATAAGTATTGTTTTTAAAAATATAACTACAGGCTGGGTGCAGTGGCTCATGTCTGTAATCCTAGCACTTTGGGAAGCCGATGTGCGCAGATTATTTGAGCTCAGGAGTTCAAGACCAGCCTGGGCAACATGGCGGAACAGTGTCTCCACTAAAAGAACAAAAAATTAGCCTGGTGCGGTAGCATGCATCTGTAGTACCAGCTACTGGGGAGGCTGACATGGAAGGATCACTTGAGTCTGTGAGGTGGAGATTGCAATAAGCCGAGATGGCGCCACTGCACTTCAACCTGGGTAACAGAGTGAGATCCCATCTCAAAAAAATAAATAAATAACTACAAACACAGTGGTCACACCTAAAACAATGAACTTCAATTTTTTCCTTTTTTTCCCCTTTTCTTTCCCCCTTTAAATGGGTAATGTGTCAACATTTTAACAAGGTTCGAGGAAGGCACATCTCATACATGAGCATGAAAACCAATCATCACTCTTTATAATTTCTTAGTATCACCAAATATTGAGTCAAGTGCCTGATTAGCCCCAAAAGAATGAGGCACTTTTAATGTGACACCATTCCTGGCAGTCTCAAAGTCAGATCTCCCAGGCCTTGGATGCAGATGGTTGTTAGGGGCTGGCCATCCTCATCTCAACGGTCCTGGAAGGCGCCACTTTCAGGGCATATGCAATGACTAACATTCCGGTGAGCAATGCTGACTCAATCGTAGACTGTTATTTAATGTTCCCAGTACCCCGTGCAGAAAGGGAAGGGAAATGAGTAATAGATGTATCAGTCCCATTCAAAATGTGTATGTCTGCAGAAGCTGAAGGAAAAAATTAAATACTAAAAAAAGAAACAAAAATTTAAACTTTAAACAAATGAAAATTTAAAAATAAAATAACTTTTTAAAATGTTACCCACAGGAAATAGGTGAGAATTTTAAAAAATGTGTATGTTCTCCATGCCATCACCCCCATTTTGCACACAAAGAAACTGAGGTCAGAGTGCTACATGCCAAATGGCCAACAATGACAGATGAAGGCTTGGGTATGGAGTCAGCCTGCCTCCCAGAGCTACAGGCTCCCTTTGCTAGCAGTGCTGCTCTTCTGAGCACACTGTGCTCTCCAAGGACAGAAAGTTGTGGGAGCAAATGCTGATTTTCTTTCACAGCAGAATTCTTGTCTGATTGATAGAACTGGGGGGTTTAGCTAAAAGCAAAAAAAGAAAGAAAGAAAGAAAGAAAGAAAGAAAGAAAGAAAGAAAGAAAGAAAGAAAGAAAGAAAGAAAGAAAGAAAGAAAGAAAGAAAGAAAGAAAGAAAGAAAGAAGGGAGGGAGGGAGGGAGGGAGGGAGGGAGGGAGGGAGGGAGGAAAGAAGGAGAAAGAAAGAAAGAAAGAAAGAAAGAAAGAAAGAAAGAAAGAAAGAAAGAAAGAAAGAAAGAAAGAAAGAAAGAGAAAGAAAGAAAGAAAGAAAGAAAGAAAGAAAGAAAGAAAGAAAGAAAGAAAGAAAGAAAGAAGGAAAGAGAGAGAGAGAGAGAAAGAAAGAAAGAAAGAAAGAAAGAAAGAAAGAAAGAAAGAAAGAAAGAAAGAAAGAAAGCCAGCCAGCCTGTCTTACAAGACCTGAGTCACCCTGTTCCTCGTCACCCGCACTGAGTCAGCTGTAGCTCTCTCTGCTCTCTTCCAAGAAGAAAGGCAAAGACTGCTCTTCTGTTTTCCTGGCTTCTGAAAAACAAGTCCTAGCCTATTTGAGGTTTCTTTATTTTGAGAACAAGAAAATGAATATGCTGTGCTTCAGGAAACCACTCACATCACTGGTAACTTCATCTCCCTGTGCCTATGTGCCTGAGAGATGTGTAAAATGGGGATAGTAATGGTACCCATCGCACAGGGTAGAGGTGATGAGTAGTGAGATCATTGATGTCAAATGCTTCTCAGCCAAATCCTGCCCATTCTTCAACTGGCTACAACTCTCTGCCAAGCCTTCCCCAAAGCCACCAATCCAGCTCTTTGTCACTTCCTCAGAGAGGCCTTCCCTGAAGGCAAGAATCTTGTCAACCTTGTTCACAACTGTATTCTCTATTCCAAGAACACTGACATAAAGAATATTTGATAGATTTATTAAAGAAATAATCCTCTACCTCATCCAAATTCTCATAGCGTTTTACTCTACAATCTTATCTGACATTACCATCATATACATGTAGTGGACATAGAAAATTATTACCAATTTCACATTTACTTTGTGTGCCTGTCTTATTTCAATTAGAGCATAAGGTCTGAAAGTAGGGTCTAATTCTCAGAGTTCTGTATATTCTCCAACAGGGAATATATAGAACGGTACTCTGCATGTAGTAGTTCTACAATAAGTATTTAGTAAATATTTTAAAAATTGAATTCCTCCAGCACAGGCAATCAATATGAATGTCATCCTTTCCCCTACAGTAAGGAACCTCAAGAAAAACATTTTATATTTATCCCTATGTTTTTCTTATGAATTCTGTTCATCTGACTTTCTTGAAAGGCCAATCAAGGTGTAGACTAGGAATGAAGGAAGAGGCAGATTATTGGCTGAGCCAGTAGTGTAGGAGAAAGGCAACATGCTAAAGACTTGATCAGAAATGCTGGATTTTTCTCTCTCTCTCTGGCCTTAAACATCTATAAAATCAGCTATGTTTCAAAAACTCAAAAAGTGCAGGTGATATATTCAAATGTGACACAAGGATTACTACTGGGGGATTATTAAAACAAATTGTTAGTGCCACCTGTTGGTAGAAAAGTATTATGAAAAAATAATTGCTTTTCTACATAACCCAGACTAAGCAACCAACAACAAACTATTACATACGGAGGAGAGGCTAGGTCAGTGCTTTTCCGACATCTGTTTAAAATGAAGTAGTGAATGGTCTAGAGCTGCAGGGCTGGCCAGTGGACGGGGAGCCTCAGAAACACCAAGTTTATGTGAACACAGCTTGAACTGTCTTAGAAAAACAAGGCCCTCCGGGCTGGCGCATGGTGGCTCAAACCTGTAATCCCAACACTTTGGGAGGCCAAGGCAGGTGGATCACCTGAGGTCAGGAGTTCGAGACCAGCCTGGCCAACATGGTAAAACCCCGTTTCTACTAAAAACACAAACAATTAGCTGGGCATGGTGGTGCATGCCTGTAATCCCAGCTACTTGGGAGGCTGAGGTGGGAGAATCGCTTGAACCTGGGAGGCGGAGGTTGCAGTGAGCCGGCACCACGCCACTGCACTCCAGCCTGGGCCACAGGGTGAGACTTCACCTCAAGAAAAAAAAGAAGACAAGAAAAACAACAGGACTCTCCAGTGCATGGCATTCACTCAGGTTGATGAAGGAGCTGCTGTTTAATGCAGAACAGGAAAATTGAGCAGACAACTTCTTCCAAAACTCAGATTCATTCTACAAAGAATCCACAAGAAATTCAATAGACTAGAAAAAGTAGAACAACTGAATAACAGGTATTAAGAACTCACAAGGTGAAAACAGTTGGAGTTGATGGAATTCAACACTATTGTGATGACTATAACCTAGGCCCTTTCAGTATCAGTGTATCATCATAGGTGTGCAAGTTCAGGAGAAATACTCAATGTAAACTTAGAAAAAAAAGAATTTGTAGATGACACGGCAGAGATAGGGTGAGGGTGATAGTTCAGAAGAGCTAAAAGTTATTTAGCAAGGTTAGAACAGGAGTTCAAAGAAAAAACAAATTTTAAAGATTTTAAAAATTAATTTCTCTTTCCTTTTACTAAGAACCCTAGCCAAACATATTGAGAATTAGAAATGGATGTTGTGGCTGGGTGAAGTGGCTCATGCCTGTAATCCCAGCACTTTGGGAGGCCGAGGTGGGCAGATCACAAGGTCAGGAGTTTGAGACCAGACTGGACAATATGGTGAAACCCCATCTCTACTAAAAGTATAAAAATTAGCTGGGCGTGGTGGCGGGCACCTGTAGTCCCAGCAACTCGGGAAGCTGAGGTGGGAGAATCACTTGAATCCGGAAGGCAGAGGTTGCAGTGAGCCGAGATCGTACCACTGCACTCTAGCCTGGACAGAGTAAGCCTCCATCTCAAAAACAAACAAACAAACAAACAAAAAAGAAATGGACGTTGCAGACCAGGCGCAGTGGCTCATGCCTGCACGCCTGTAATCACAGCACTTTGGGAGGCCGAGCCGAGCGGATTACCTGAGGTCAGAAGATCGACACCAGCCTGGCCAACATGACAAAATCCTGTCTCTACTAAAAATACAAAAATTAGCCAGGTGTGGTGGTGCGCATCTGTAATCCCAGCTATTTGGGAGGCTGAGGCAGGAGAATCGCTTAAACCAAGGAGGTCGAAGCTGCAGTGATCCAATATTGCGCCACTGCACTCCAGCCTGGGCGACAGAGTGAGACTCAGTCTCATGGGGGGAAAAAAGAAGAACATCGTGGCTAACTTTATAGACACCATAAGCCATTTCTCAGATGGTGACTGCTTTGGAATATTTGGAGATGGGTCACTATAGCTGCATGCTTTTTATATATGCAAAAAACATGAAACCCATTTTGCAAGATTGCAGAATGCACCAAAGTAATAATTTATGGTGAACACCAGCAGTCACCAAAACTCCCACTGAATCACATTGTAATTATATGGAGAAAACAGTATTTGTGTTCTCAAATAGAATGTTGTGTTTTTATACAAGTCAAAAGATGTCAAAAATGTGCCATAAAGAAAAGACCATGCTTGGATTCTAAAGTTTTAAAAATTATAGTACCAAGAAATTAAGATTTATATATTTTTGAATTACCAAATATCTAGATTGACCATATCTATTTTTGTTTTAATTTTCCCTAAATATTCTGAAAATCATTTTATAGTTTTTAACACACCATTATAGTTTGTGCACGGATGGCCACCTTTAGTGTGTGATTTCAGTGAAGGTCCCATTGAAGTTATTTATAAGCAGTGGACCTATTTTACTTCTTATATTTGAACTTCTTAAGAAGTTTCTTGACTAGGCGTAGTGGCTCACGCCTGTAATCCCAACGATTTGGGAGGCCGAGGCGGGCGGATCACCTGAGGTCAGGAGTTCAAGGCCAATCTGGCCCAAATGGCAAAACCTCTTCTCTACTAAAAACACAAAAATTAGCTGGGCATGGTGGCGGGTGCCTGTAATCCCAGCTACTCAGGAGGGTGAGCCAAGATAATCACTTGAACCCAGCAGGTGGAAGTTCCAGTGAGCTGAGATTGCACCATTGCACTCCAGCCTGGGCAACAAGAGCAAAACTCAGTCTCAGAAAAAAAAAGAAGTTTCTCAGGGTATGTTTTTTAAAAAAATATTTTATTACTGGTATATTTTTTCAAAAATATTTTATTACATTTAAAAAGATACTTTTTCATGAAAAAATATTTATTTTATAAGTGATAAATTATAAGTTTAAATATGAGGTGAATTTGTTCCCTTCAACTACCTATAATATCTATAGCATCTAGCACACAGCCCTTTGTACAAAATGTAACATTTAGAAGCTAAAATATACATCATCCTCCCCCAAAAGAATGATTTTCTTGTAGACATAAGCAAGATTATTCTAAAATGCATATGTAAAGGCAAAGTAACTGGAATAGCTACTTAAAAAAAAAAAAAAGAAAGAAAGAAACTGGCACAAATCAATTTATCTGATGTCAAGGCTTATTAACAGTAGCCCCCTCTTATCTGCAGGAAATATCTTCCAGGACACCCAGTGGGTGCCTGAAACCACGGATGGCACCCAACACCACGTATACTACAAATTTTCCTATACATACATATGTATGATAAAATCTAACTTATAAATTAGGCACAGTTAGAGATTAACAACAATAACTGAGAATAAATAGAACAACTATAACACTATACCATTATCACTACTCTTGTGCTTTGGGTCCACCACTAAATAAAATAAGGGTTACTTGAAAACAAGCACTGTGACAGCATAGCAGTTGATCTGATAACCAAGGCAGCTACTAAGTGACTGACGGGTAGGTAGCATATACACAGTGGATATGCTGGACAAAGGGCTGATTCACATCCCAGGTGGGATGGAACAAGATGCTGCAAGGTTTCATCACACTACTCAGAATGGTACACAATTTAAAACTTAGGATGAATTGCTTATTTCTGGAATTTTCCATTTAATATTTTTGAGCCAGTTGACCATGGGTAACTGAAACTGCAAATAAGTGGGGACTATCATATATAGCTACAATAATCAAGCCTAGGTACACATAGATCACACACACATCAGTGGAACAGAATATAGAATCCAGAAATAGAGCCACACAAATATACCCAACTATTTTTGACAAAGTTGCAAAAGCAATTCAATGGAGGAAAGATCGCCTTTTCAATAAATGAAACTGAAACACTTGGACATCCATAGGTACAATCTAAGTCTCACAGCTTATATAAAAGTCACCTGTAAATGGATCATGGACTTAAATGTAAAACATAAAACTATGAAACTTCTGGGAAAAACAAAAAACAATAAAACTTACTGGGATCTAGGGTAGATTGGAAACCAAAAGCACAATTCATAAAAGAAAAAAATTGATTGATAAATTGAACTCCATCATAATTAAAAATTTTTGCTCCCATTAGGGATACAAGGACAAGCTACAGAATGGGAGAAAGTATCTGCAAACTACCATAGCCAACAAACAGTAAGGACGAATGCAATTCAGAAAATGATGCTGGGAAGATGACATGTGGACATGTTGTCAATGTGCTTAGAAGTACAAAGGAGGGTTACCTTAGGATGTTGAAAATCCACTGGGTTTTCATTGGTGCTGAGTTTAGATGTGTGTGTGGGAGTGCAGAGCCTTTCAGTGGCTTTATTATCTGGGGGAATTCCCTCTTTGTGTGAGCCTATGGGAGAGACAGGGTCCTACACTCCCCTAAGAAAGCAAAAAGGATTAGACATTCCCAGTCACTAAACACTAATAAGACATGGAGGTGTGAAACAGCCTGCAAAATACTCCACCCAGGACGTTATGAATCTGGATGGGCAGACGGAAGGAATGGGACAGTTAAAGATTTTCCACAGTGAGGATGATGACTCTTCCCATGGTGAGACTCCATTTTGTTCTCTGCTGCCAGCCTCTCTTGGGTCTTGCTCACTGCTGAAGTCTTATTCTCCAGCTTTTCCGTCAACTCTGTTAACTGCCCAATAACTTCCCTGTAAATTATTCTTCTGCTGAAGTTAACACAAGCCATTTTCTGTTGTTTGCAAACAGGAGCCCTTAGGTGGCATTTATTGTTAAATGTTTCCTACAACAAGATCATGTTAAAGTCACTCATTCCCAGGCAGATCTCACAAACAGATAGTTCCTGCAGCCACCCTGGAGTTTCTCTTGCCTCTAATATCAAAGTTGTTTTTTATTTGCTGCCCCTTTTCAAAGTTGTTTGGCTCCAAGCAAATTATTCCTCTGGATCTCATCTGTCACATGCACATAATGCTACCTATTTCACAGGTGAACTTAAAATTTTTATGATAGAATACATTTATGTGGGCTGGGCATGGTGGCTCACGCCTGTAATCCCAGCTACTCGGGAGGCTGAGACACAAGAATCGCTGTAATCCCAGCACTTTGGGAGGCTGAGGCAGGTGGAGGCAGGTGGATTACCTGAGGTCAGGAGTTCAAGATCAGCCTGGCCAACATGGAGAAACTCCATCTCTAATAAAATACAAAAATTAGCCAGGTGTGGTGGTGCACACCTGTAATCCCAGCTACTCAGAAGCTGAGACTCAAGAATTACTTGAGTCCAGCAGGCGGACATTGCAGTGAGCTGAGATCATGCCACTGTACTCCAGCCTGGGTAACACAGCAAGACTCTATCTTAAAAATAAATAAATAGAAGAATACATTTATGTGATTAAAAAAAAAAATCCATCATCAGTGTAGAAGGGTTATAAAGCAAAAAAGCAACCCCCATCCATCCTGCCCAGTGTCACCCCCCAGAAGGAAATACCTCACAATTTCTTGTGATACGTAAGGGTTTTGGTATTGGACATCTTTGATATCAAACTCCCCTCATCCAAACTCTCCTTTACTTTGAGAAACAAAAGTGATGCAAGTGAAACATCAGCTAAGAAAACTGATACGGTAAAAATGACGGCAGTAAAATGATCCTAACAACCACTGTTGAAATGACCCACTTCAGTTCACGGCAACTTCAGAGGACCACTCTCAAGAAAATAAGGTAAAAATAGGTGCAGATTCCTATCTTCCAGGTGGAAAAAACAGGTGACTAACAATTTAACAGTACAAATACCTTGGAAACAGTATGATTTTAACCAGTGAAACTCCATGTATTGCATGTCTCAAGTACCCTAACGTTACCCAGGTCTCTATCTCTACAGGTTTAAAATCAAAACCCCTCAACACGTCATTCTGTAATGTTCTTACCAACCTGTATCAATTTGCCTTAAGTTTAGTTCCATTATTAACCTTTGCTATCTAGTCAAAAAACATAGATCAATCAGCTGGTATCAGAAGAGCGCCTCAGAGCAGTGGTTCTCATGCTCAGTCTAGTCCCCAGACAATAGAGAGCATCAGCTGGGAACTTGATAGAAATGCAAATTCGGGTCAGCACTTTGGGAGGCAGATCACCTGAGGTCAGGAGTTCAAGATCAGCCTGGCCAACATAGTGAAGCCCCATCTTTACTAAAATTCAAAAATTAGCTGGGCGTGGTGGCGGCTGCCTGTAATTCCAGTACTTGGGAGGCTGAGGCAAGAGGATGGCTTGAACCTGGGAGGTGGAGGTTGCAGTGAGCCGGCACCACGCTCCACTACACTCCAGCCTGGGTGACACAGCAAGACTCCATCTCAAGAAAAAAGAAAAGAAAACAAATGCAAATTCGTAGGCTCCACTCCAGGAATACTGAATCAGAAATTCTGAGGCCGAGAGCGGTGGCTCACACCTGTAATCCCAGCACTTTGCAAGGCCGAGGTGGGTAGATCACCTGAGGCCAGGAGTTCGAGACCAGCCTGGTCAACATGGTGAAACTCTGTATGGCCGGGCGTGGTGGCTCACGCCTGTAATCCCAGCACTTTGGGAGACTGAGGCGGGTGGATCACGAGGTCAGGAGATCGAGACCATCCTGGCTAACACAGTGAAACCCCATCTGTACTGAAAATACAAAAAATTAGCCGGGCGTGGTGGCGGGGGCCTGTAGTCCCAGCTACTCAGGACGCTGAGGCAGGAGAATGGCATGAACCCGGGAGGCGGAGCTTGCAGTGAGCTGAGATCGCACCACTGCACTCCAGACTGGGCGACAGAGTGAGGCTTTGTCAAAAAAAGAAAAAAGAAAAAGAAAAAGAAATTCTGGGGTGCAGTCCAATGTTAGAACCACTGCCCTAAAGTCTAACAAACTTCAAAAATCAAAATATACTCTTGAGAGTTAAGGAAACTGGGGGAAAGGAGCTCCTTCTGACTGCTTTACATTTCCCCAAAGATGGCTCTCCTCATCCCTCACCCTGCTTTCTCTCCTTCCTGGCATTCTGAGTATTTCTTTGGGAAATCAGGGAAGACTCACAGGTCTCTCGTATTTGGCCCCCAGAGCACTCTGTTTCTGAAGTTGCACTAGGCTTGGTGGAAAACTTACCAGAAATGATCAAAGACGTCAACCATGAGCTCAGGAAGGGAGGGGAGGGAGATGGCAAATAGCAGGCTTTTGACCCTCCCTGCTCTAAATTATTTGTGATATGCACATGATAGCCACCTCCATCTTGCTAAAACTCTCTTTGGTGTTCCTCCAGGTCAAATTGCTCTCCAACCCAGTGATGCACATTAGAATTAGAGAGTTTTTTTTGCTTGAAAACTCTCTCACTTCTTAGCCAGGTGTGGTGGCGGGCACCTGTAGTGCCAGTTAACTACTTGGGAGGCTAAGGCAGGAAAATCACTTGAATCCAGGAGTCAGAGGTTGCAGTGAGATGAGATCGTGCCACTGCACTCCAGCCTGGGTGACAGAGTGAAACTCCGTCTCAAAAAAAGCAAAAAAAAAATCCCAAAACTCTCCCACACGAGCTCCACCCCCAGCAAAGATTCTGAGGTAATTGGTTTGTGCAGTAGGTAGAGCATCTGAGTTCTTCAAAGTCTCCCCAGGTAACTCTAACATGCAGCCAGGTCCAAGAACCTCTGTAAACCCAGTGGTTTTCACAGGCTGGTGGCCAAACCAGCAGCCTCAGCATCAGCTGGGAATTTGTTAAAAATGCAAATTCTGGGGCCCTACTCCAGACTTCCTGAATCAGAAACTCTGCAAGGTGAGGCTTAGTAATTGCAGAAGCCCTCCAGGTGATTCTCATGCACAATTAATTCTGACAGCCATTGAGAGCCCTGTTCACACCTCAATTTAAGAATCTTCCCATGAAGGAGATTCTGAGAAAAGCAATGGCCAGCTCCGTCTACATTCACAATCACAGTTTGCAATTTTTAAGGACAAAAACAACTACCTCAATTTTTTAAGCCAAGTGAGCTAATAATAATTCCAACTTGTCTTTCACTTTACATATCCATGGGAGGTGTTAATTACTCTTTCTGTCTGCCTTAAACATCACATCACAATTCTAAACGAGCAATTCCTAGAATGTACTTGTGAGATGCTGAATGATTTAAAGAGTGGCAAAGTGTTATGGAGAAAAAGCTGAAGCAAGCCCCGCTGGGCTCAGTGGGAAATGAAAAGGTAATTAAATATTATTTGGCTGTTTTCTACACCAAGCTGGAAATCCTCCCTGGGGTTTATGGGTTGAACAAATAAACAGGAGAAAATAGGGATAAGCTTCTTGACATTTTTTCTTTCAGGCCCTTCAAACACCCTTGGGATCAAAATGTCCTAAGGAAACTAGGAAGACCTGTGAAGACTTGGCTATATCAAGCAAAGTTTCTTGACAAAATTTATGGTTATTGTCTTAATCCATCCAGGTGCTATAACAAAACGCCAAAAACTGGGTGGCTTATAAACAACAGAAAGCTATTTCCCGTTGTTCTAGAGGCCGAGATGTCGAAGATCCTAGAAGCCAGCAGACTTAGTGTCTAGTGAGGATGCACTTCCTGGTTCATAGATGGCTGTGGTCTTGCTGTGTCCTCACGTGGTAGAAGGGGTAAGGAGCTCTCTGGGGTCTTTCTTAAAATAAGGGCAGTAATCCCATTCAGGAGTATACAACCCTCATGACCTAATTACCTGCCAAAGCTCTCACCTCCTAATGCCATCACCTTGGAGTTAGAATTTTTCTTCTTCTTTCTTTTTTTGAGATGGGGTTTCGCTCTTGTCGCCCAGGCTGGGGTGCAGTGGCGTGATCTTGGCTCACTGAAACCTCTGCCTCCCGGATTCAAGCAATTGTCCTTCCTCAGCCTCCCGAGTAGCTGGGATTACAGGCACCTGCCACCACACCTGGCTAATTTTTGTATTTGCAGCAGAGATGGGGTTTCACTATGTTGGCCAGGCTGGTCTCAAACTCCTGACCTCAGGTGATCTGCCTGCTTCAGCCTCCCAAAGTGCTGGGATTACAGGCTTAAGCCACCACACCTGGCCTGGAGTTAGGATTTCAATAGGCGAATTTTGAAGGAATGCAAACATTCAACCTATAGCACTTATAAAACCTTTTTATGATCCACATTGACTGTCTATTCCTGAATTAAATCTCATTCACTTTTCTGTTGCTAGGAGAGAAACCTACAACATGACTCGGTAGGAAGCCACATAACAGACTCTTCAAAAACCTCACGTTTTCTAGATCTTTTTTTTTTTTTTTTTTTTTTTGAGACAGAGTCTCGCTCTGTCGCCCAGGCTGGAGTGCAGTGGCGCGATCTCGGCTCACTGCAAGCTCCGCCTCCCGGGTTCACGCCATTCTCCTGCCTCAGCCTCCCGAGTAGCTGGGACTACAGGCGCCCACAACCGCGCCCGGCTAATTTTTTGTATTTTTAGTAGAGACGGGGTTTCACCGTGGTCTCGATCTCCTGACCTTGTGATCCGCCCGCCTCGGCCTCCCAAAGTGCTGGGATTACAGGCGTGAGCCACCGCACCCGGCCCGTTTTCTAGATCTTAACCTTTCCCTTGAGCTGATGAATTATCTCTTAGAAAGAAAATTCACTGACGAGAAAGGTCCCTGCTGCAGTATATATGTGGGCAGGGAATGACTGCAGAAAGAACAAAAGCCTTCTGTGCGCATAACAGAAACGCCCTGGATGAGAAGACAGCGCGGAAAGGCGCAGCAGCAAGGATGAGGCTGAGCCAGCAGGGCCACACGCAGAGAAATCCAGATGCAGGCCTGAAAGTTACATTTCATTCTGCTACTTGGTCATTTGAGAACCAGGGAGTTGTATTTGGAGTCCACTTGATGTTAAATGTTATCCTATTCTGCAGAGTTTGAACTGGGAGCCTTGGGAGACTTCCTCACTGTATTTATTAGGATGGAGGGCTGGTAAGGTGGATGGAGGGCTGGTAAGGTAGATGGAGGTGGTACGTTTTGCCTTCAGCCGCAGGGCAAGCTTCAAAGCCAAATTTATCACACATCCATCAGCTGATGGAGAAACCCTCTGAGCTCAGGAGAACCAGGTGCAAACGAGCCTATAACCAACTTACTATGCATTTAGTTGTTTCACAATATGCATGTTCCCCACCATAAAAATATCTATTTTTTGAATTGACTAAATAACATATGATCAAGGCTCTAAAAAATTTAAATAATCTAAAAACATAAGGACAAAAAGTAAAATCACCTGATATTCTACCACCTAGAGACAACTGTTTGAGTCCCATCTTTTCACATATCTTTCCACCTGTGCTCCTGTGGACACACACATACGCAGTTTTACACAGCTAAGATCTGTTGTTCTAAATTTTATTTCACTATATTTTATTTTCTTATAATTCCCCTCCTCTCCTGCTCCCCGTCTCTATGTTATTGGCTTTTTTGCTTGAATCCTGATTCTTTCCTTCTTTCTGCTTGCTTTGAGCTTAATTTACTTCTTTCTCTGTTGTCATAGGGTGGAAGATTAGGTTGGTTTAATATCTTTCTTCTTTTTTCTTTTTTTAAAACAGGGTCACCCAGGCTGGAGTGCAGTGGCACCATCACAGTTCACTGCAGCCTCAACCTCCTGGGCTCAAGCAATCCTCTGGCCTTGGCCTCTCGAGTAGCTGGGACTGCAGAAACTCGCCACCGTGCCTGGCTACTTTTTTAATTTTTTGTAGAGACTAAGTCTCACTATCTGGTCCAGACTTCTTCTTCTTCTTTTCTTTTTTATTTAAGACAGGATCTTGCTCTGTCACAGGCTGGGGTGCAATGGTGTGATCATGGCTCACTGCAGCCTAGACCTCTGGGTGTAAGTGATCCTCCCACTTCAGCCTCCCAAATAGCTGGGACCACAGATGCATGCCACCATGCCTGGCTAATTTTTTAATTTGTGGAAACAGGGTCCCACTATGTTGGTCTTGAACTCCTGGGCTCAAGTGATCCTCTCACCTCAGACTCCCAAAGTGTTGGGATTACAGGCATGAACCATGGCACCCAGCTCTTTCTTCTTTTTTAATGTAGTCATTTACAGCTATAAACTTTCCTGTTAGCACTGTTTTAGCTATAGCCCATGATGTTTGATATGTTGTATCTTCATTCTGATTCATTGGAAAGTACTTCCTCTCTTTTTTTCTTCTCTTAGAAACAGGGTCTCACTCTGTTGTCCAGGCCAGAGTACAGTGGTGTGATCATGACTCACTGCAGCCTCAACCTCCTGGACTCAAGCGATCCTCCCATCTCAGCCCCCAGAGTAGCTGGGACCACAGGTGCTTGCCACCACGCTAGGCTATTATTTTGGAGAGACGAGGTCTTGCTATGTTGCCCAGGCTAGTCTTGAACTCCTGGGCTCAAGTGATCCTCCTGCCTCAGCCTCCCAAAGTGCTGCAATTATAAGCATGAGCTACTGCACCTGGCTTCAAAGTACTTTCTAGTTTTCCTTGTGATTCCTCTTTGTTCCACTGGTTATTTATGCGGGTGTTATTTAATTTCCACATATTTGTGAATTTTGCTCATCTTTCTGTTATTTCTAGTTTCACTCCATGTGATCAGCCTCTGTTAATCTGTTTTCAACATGCCCTTATGTTCCTAAATGTTTGTTAAGAAATCATTTATTTCTCTATGTTTTAAAATTTGTTTTTAAAAATGTTGGGTAGCATATGCTCTTCTTTTATAATTCTTTTGATCTTATCTATATCTGAGTATGTTCTCTCTCATTTCTTATTTGTATATACATATTTTTTCCTTAGGCAAGAAAAAAGTTAACTGATTTCACTGGATTTTTCCAATAATCAGTTTTTGTATTTATTAATCCTTGTGACTATTTTATCTTCTAGGTCATTCATTCTAGCTTTTATCTTTAATCATTTCATTTTTTACCATCATTTTGGTTATATGATTTTTTTCTCACTTCTTCAGATGAGTATTAATTAACTCTTCCATGTTCTCATCCCCAAATGCTGGGTCTTCTGAATCTGTCTTCTGAGTTCCCTAACATTTCCCTCATAGCTTTAATCTGTATTTTGGGTTTTTGTTTTGGAATATTTCCTCTAAGTAATTTTCCAAGTCACTAATTTTGTTTTCAAGAGTATCCCATCCTGATTATTTATTGGATAATTTTATTATTTTTTTGTAGATGGGGTCTTCCTATGTCACCCAGGCTGGTCTCAAACTCCTGGCCTTATGTGATCCTCCTATCTCAGCCTCCCAAAGTGCTGGGATTGTGAGCCACTGTGCCCAGTCCTGATTGTTTAAAATTAAAACTCATGATTTTAGTTCCAGAATGTGCTTTTTACTTAATACTGAATGTCAGCCAGCTCTGAGATCAAAATTGTACTGCTATAACTAGTTGACTTTGCCTCACGCCAGTGCCTATAGTGCTGGCTGCCCGGGCAACCTGTTCTGAGCACTCTCCCTGTGATTCCTCTCTGTTGCTGGGTCCACTGAGGTGCGCAGCTATTTTCCCTTTGCTGGCTATGGCTCCATTCACCCTTAGGGCTGAGTTCAGGTTGTTGCAATATCTTAAGCAGCAGAACCAGTCTGCAAGCTGTCAGTCCTCTGTTGGGGGCTATGGGAGCATCCCTGGGAGAATCTCCTCACCTACAAAGGCTAGAATCCACAGTCTCAGAACTACAGAAGACCTGGCCCCACTCTTCCTTCCCCCTGAAGTACTCTGAGGGCCAGAGAGACCTTCAACCCAGGAACATTCCTTCAGACAACTGCCTTTCCTCTCAGGCTTTGTGGATCTCCATAAGCCAAGTTCTCTTCAGGCCCCAAAGAACTCCTGCCCTCACCTTAGGGCTCCCTGACTCCTGCAGGCTCTCTGCTTCTATAATCGCAGGACCAGCCCACACTGGGCCTATTCTGTTGATAACAAAATGTTGAGTTACCGTATAACAGGGTCCACAGCTGCAAGTCATGTAGCCTGGGCATGTGCAATAGAAAAAGCTTTGACTTCTAACAACACCCAGAACCAGGGATTCCTCCCCTTGGAACCAACAAGACTGGAACAGAACCAGACCCTGCATGCCAGAACTTCTTCAGAAGTGAGGGGTCTACAGACCTGGAAGAATACCTTACCATAAGCTGTCAAATCTGAAGCACTCTAATTACACCTTGCCAAGCCAGCATTCCCAAATCCCTTCCTCTGCCTTCTGATCCCTTAAAACTTGCCCCAGACCCCAAACTGGGGAGAGAAATTTCAGCTGACTCCTGTCTCTTTGCGGGCTGGTTTTGCAATAAATAAAGCCCTTCTTTTCTCAAAAGCTGGTGCCATAGTTATTGGCTTCTGTGCACATCAGGCAGCAAGCCCATTTGCTCAATAACACTTCCTGATCCTACCTTCCTGTCAGTCCACTTCTCCATTCAGGACCCATTCAGGCTGCCATCTTCCCCTGAAAGGCACTGGCATCTCTTCTCCTTCCTTAGTCTAGTTATATAATACTTATTATCCATTTGCCAAAAGCCATGCCTACTATAGGCAACCTGTAGCAGACAGGATCATTGTCCTGCTCAGAGGTCTTTGTTTCATCCTGAAGCTCACTTCCAGCTTCTGTGGACAGTTCCCATATGAAATGACTGTATCTGAACTCAAGCATCTGTGTCTCTCCACCTGAGGACATTCTCTGCCAGGCATGTTCTTGGTTAAAAGACAGGCCATAACTACCAAGCCTCAAGTATTGAGGGGTTAAGGCCCCCGGGGAGAGGCCCTCAACAAATGAAGAACAAGTATTGCTGACTCCGGCCTCTCAGTCCTTCCTGGGCAACGAAGGAGCAGTTTAAATATTCTGGTTTCCTCAGCTCTTCACTGGGACAAACCGAAGGCATGTTCCATCCAGTCTCCCACAGTGTCCCCAATGGGACCTAGCTCTAGAACCCCACACAGTGATGGTGATAACCTGGTCACTAATACAACCTTTTCCAGATTTCCTCACTTCCCTGTCTCACCTCTGTACTTCTCCACTGTGCTGTCTGGGATCAGCAACCAGATAAACTTCTTGTACTGAAGTCCCTGTTTCAGGGTCTGACTTTGGGAAACCCCAAATAAGACACAACATACCAGAGGCATAGTGGCATCTCTTACAGACAGTTGCCAGCATTCAGGGCCAACTGGCATCTGGGTCAATAACATAGCATTTCCAGTGCAGGGCCCTTCTCTCCAGTCAGGGTCTATGTCTCCTTCATGGGTCAGGTCAATGCAAATAATACAGAATATAAATCTAAATTGCACCATGGTAGATCATGGATAGTAGGAATGAAAAAGTTAATGTAAATAAAAAGGACTAAGAGTGGGTAAATGTTAGACAATCTGGGTTGACCAAAAGATAATATTTACCAGAGAAGGCCACAGACATTGTGCTAGATAAGGTGCAAATCCTTTATGTTTATTGTAGATTTAGAGTTGCCTTCGTGCATCAAAAAACAGTGAAAAGGAAACTCATGGAATGAGAGGTGATGTTTGTAAATCATATATCTGATAAGGAATTAAGAATACATAGGCTGGGCATGGTGCTCACGCCTGTAATCCCAGCACTTTGGGAGGCCGAGGTGAGAGGATCACCTGAGATCAGGAGTTGGAGACCAGCCTGGCCAACATAGTGAAACCCCATCTCTACTAAAAATACAAAAACTAGTCAGGTGTGATAGCGGGCACCTGTAATCCCAGCTACTTGGGAGGCTGAGGCAGGAGAATCGTTTGAACCTGGGAGGTGGAGGTTGCGGTGAGCCAAGATCGCTCCACTGCACTCCAGCCTGGGCGACAGAGCCAGACTTCATCTCAAAAAAAAAAAAAAAAAAAGGCTAGGCATGGTATCTCACACCTGTAATCCCAGCACTTTGGGAGGATGAGGTGGGCGGACCACCTGAGATCAGGAGTTTGAGACCAGCATGGCCAACATGGCGAAACCCTGTCTCTACTAAAAATACAAAAAAATTCGCTGGCCACGGGGGCAGGCGCCTGTAGTCCCAGCTACTCGGGAGGCTGAGGCACGAGAATTGCTTGAACCTGGGAGGTGGAGGTTCCAGTGAGCCGAGATGGTGTCACTGCGCTCCAGCCTGGGCAACAGAGTGGGACTCCATCACAAAAAAAAAAAAAAAAAAAAGGATATAAAGAACTGCTATAACTCAACAACAAATCTCCTAAGAAACCCAATTTTAAAAAGGGCAAAGGACTTAAATACACATTTCTCCACAGAAGATGTACAAATGCATGGTAAGCATATGAAAAGATGCTCAACATCGCCGATCATTGGGGAAATGGCCATCAAAACCACAATGAGATACCACTTCACACCTCTCACAATTGCTATTACTTGAAGAAACAGAAAATAACAAATGTTGGTGGGGGATATGGAGAAATCAGAACCTTTGTGCACTGCTGGGGGGAACGGCTATTCCTCAAAAAATTAAACATAAAATTGCCCTATATCCAACAACTCCACTTCTGGATATATACCAAAACAAAAACAGAAAGCAGGGCCTCAACTAGATACTTGCACATCAATGTAAAGTGGCATTATTCACTATAGCCGAAAGGATGGAACAACTCTAGTGTCCCTCGATGGATAAATGGATAAACAAAATGTGCTCTATATATGCAATGAAATATTCCTCCTTAAAAGGAAGTAGGCCAGGCGCAGGAGATCATGCTTGTAATCCCAGGACTTTGGGAGGCCAAGGCAGAAGGACTACTTCAGGTCAGGAGTTCCAGACCAGCCTGGGCAACATAGCGAGACCCCTGTCTCTACAAAAATGTTTAAAAATAGCCAGTCATAATGGTTCATGCCAGTAGTCCGAGCTAAGTGGGAGGAAGCTAAGTGAGGTAGGAAGATCACTTGAGCCTGGGAGGCCACAGTTGCAATGAGCCAAGATCCTGCTACTGCACTCCAGCCTGGGCAAAAGAATGAGACCCTATCCGAAAAAAAGAAAAAAGGAAGTAAATTCTGACACACGCCACAACATTGATGAACCTTGAAGACATTATGCTAAGTAAAATAAGCCAGACACAAAAGGACAAATATTGTATGATCCAGTTATATGAGATTCCTAAAGTAATCAAATTCATGGAGCCAGAAAGTAGAACGGTGGCCGCCAGGGGCCAGGGAAAAGGGGAAAGAGGAAATGAAGAGTTACTGTTTAACAGGTCCTGAGCTTGAATTTGAGAAAATTAAAAAGCTCTCAGATGGATAATGGTGATGGTTGTACAACAATGTGAATATACTTAATGCCTCTGAACTGTACACTTAAAAATACTTAAAACAGTAAATTTTGTGTTATGTATATTTTACCACAATAAAAAATACTTTAGAGTTGTGAAATACTACTAAGGCTACCTCCTAAAAATACGTCGTGCTTATATCTGAAATATCATACAATAATGAAAAGGAAAGGAAACATTCAAATTCAAAACTTTTTGTTACTACAGAACTCTACAGACACACTGACTAACTCTAATTAGTCAGGTATAAATGAAATTACCAGGAAATGGTTCCATGATGATACCTGTGACTGCGCCTGCTATTTTGAGTATAATGTCAGTGGCTGACATGGTATTTGAAATTCTTCCTCTGTGCAGAGTAGTCAAGAAGCCTGTGTTTCTTCTTACAAAAAACGTGAAGTGCGTATAGGTCCCCTAGATTTCACTGGACTCTAGCCAGCAGTACATCATGACAAATTAGCCAACATATAAGCCCTGTTGTAGACACAGAATAATTATAAGACAAGGAACTTGTCATGCACTTGTGCAGCGATTAGCACAAAGAAGCCAAAATAGGAGTTGAAACAAGGTCAAAAAGAAATCACTTATATATGGAATAGATGGTGTATCCCTTCTTTTTTTCTGCAACTTAAGACACCAAATTGCTTTTACTCACTAGAAGCATGGCCCTTGTACTTTCTCAACAAAGAATAAGGCATTTTCCCATCTGTCACAGTAGCTTCTGCTGATGACCAGAAACATCCTTCATTCCTTCATTCCTTCATCTAAGCCTAAACCTTATGCAAAGCCCCTGCCATGCTCAAATCAGCTCTTGGGAATGGATGTTATAGCTGGGAATCTCAGGAACCGGAGAAGACATCATTACCAGGAATGACATTGTGATAAAGATCTCTTGCCCTCTGCAAGACTGGGATAGGGTGTGGAGTCTCACTGTCCATCATACAAATGAGAAAAATTAGGACAAAGAAAGAACACCAGGTATGTAAGGAAAAGCAACGGAGAAATGTCTAAGACACTAGTTCTCAACCTTGGCTGCCAGTTGCAATCATGTAGGGAATTGTAAAGAAATACTCATGCCTGGGTCCCTTCCATCACCCCAGTCATTCTCCATTGAGATTATGATTCAATCTGGGATCATGATACGGGCATCAGGAATGTTATAAAGTCACCATGGGATCTAATTCCTAGCCAAGGTTGTAAACCACTGCTTTAAAAAGACAAATTTCCTGATTCTTAGGTCAGTCTTCTGGGACCCTGGCTGGAATCATAATTTACTGCAAGAGCTAATAACCAGAATTAAAATAGTCTTGAAAAAACACTCTCCAATATGACAGTGAAGATGTGATTATATTCCGTCACTAGAGGGCGAAATTTCTTAATTTTCAACATTTAATAACTATCATTGCCTCAAGGCTAAGAATTCACTGAGGTTCCTCTCTTTAAACAAAACAAAACAAAAATGAGTAATGAAGTTCTAACGAAGGTATACTAAAGCCTGACTTTCATGCTATCAGCTCCTACCTATTTATGAAGTGAGACTTTAAGACACAATTGAGAGCACTGTATCCTTTCATTGCCACATACCCTCTTCCCAAAGGGTTTGTATTTTATAGGGTGTATTGTTTTTACAAAGTACATGGCTTTGCTGTGTAGTCTATGTTACAAAACAGGAGGAAGGGCATCTTGAAACAGAAATTTTGTGTTACTAACCAGCTCCCAGAGGGATCAACTCTGAGGCTGCTGGTAGAGAACTACACTTTAAGCAGTTGTAGGTGGAAAACCTAGGGGCAGATACCATAACTCATTTTCTGAAGATGTTCTAACATGCAAACTCACACACTGATAATATGTTTCCTGCCCATCTATCATTCATCTATCTATGTATCTATCAATCTATCATCTGTCTATCTGTCATCTATCATCATGAAGGCAGAGAGACCGCAAATCCAGGGGATTCCAAATTGACCTGGTATTAGAATCACTTGGTTTTGTCTTAAAAATAAAGATTCTAGGCCAGGCGTGGTGGCTCATGCCTCTAATCCCAGCACTTTGGGAGGCCAAGCCAGGCACATCACCTGAGGTTAGGAGTTAGAGACCAGCCTGACCAACATGGAGAAACCCCATTTCTACCAAAAATGCAAAATTAGCTGGGTGTGGGGGCGCATGCCTGTAATCCCAGCTACTTGGGAGGCTGAGGCAGGAGAATTGCTTGAATGTGGGAGGCGGAGGTTGCGGTGAGCCAAGATCATGCCATTGTACTCCAACCTGGGCAATAAGAGCAAAACCCCATCTCAAAAAATAAATGAATGAATAAAAATAAAAATAAATTTAAAAATAAAAATAAAGATTCTTAGTCTCAACCCCTGGAGGTTATGATCAGTACCTCTGCAGTGGGGCCTGGATTTGTATTTTTAACAAGTGCCCAGGAGATTTTGCTGGAGGCTGTTGCTTTTGAAAATCACTTTTCTTCTTCAAAGTTTTTCCTTTACAAAGAAATTGAGGCTGGAAGAGGAGACAGGACCTTTCAAAGTTAGTGACATTACCAAAGCAGGATCCAGGTTCTCCTGGCCCTGCTAAACTGAGACACTTGTGGGAATTCAGCATGTGTGCTTGATTCTTCTTCTTATGCTGTGTCACTGACAGGTGCAGTAAGCTAGCTTCCAAAGATGGCCCACAATGAACCACATCTCCCAACATTCACACCCAGGTGTTGCCCCCTCCCTGATTCAATCTGGGCTCGCCCTGTGACTTGCTTTAATAGATAGACTAATCTGGAAGGAATGCAGTGTAACTTAGGAGGTTGGGCCATTAGAGATTCGCAGCTTCTGCATGCTTCATCTGGGAACACGCATTTTGAACCCTGACATTGTGCTGTAAGGAACAAGGAAGCTCAAGGACCTACAAGGAGAGCCCCATATGGAGAAAAACCAAGGCCCTAGTGAACATCCTCAAATGCACTCCTAGCCCACAGCTCCTCACCAGCTATGTGAGGGAGAACACGGTGCACCTTCTAGCCATGCCCTCCCCAGTGTAGTGGAACTGTCTAGCAAGTCATAGAATAACATAAATAACAAGTTGTTGTTCGAAGCCTTTAGGTTTTGGGGTGTATGCTATAAAACAATAGGTTGCTGAAACAACAAGAAAAGAAATGCCCTTACCTGTTTGGCTGGAAACAGATCTGGTCATAACCTGTGAGTTCACACAAATCCTTCTCAAGCTCTCGGAAAAGCTGCTGATATCCTTGAGCTTGGTCCAGAGGCACAAAGGGGTGGATGTTTGCAAATTCTTTCCATGTGATAGGCTGAAAAGAAAGAGAACAAAAATGCATATATACATATGATAATAGCAATAGCAATCATAACTTTAATAATAATGATGATGATGAGAAAAGCTATGTGCCAGGCACTGTTGTAAGTGCTAAACATATGTTAATTTATTTAAGTTCCACCACAACCTTATAAGGTAAGTACCATTACTGTCTTCATTTAAAAGTGGGACATAGTTGCCCAGAAAGGGAACTTATACAAAAATGCAATGTTTTGCTAGCTTTTCAGGGAAATAAAAGCCCTCCAAATAGATTTCTTTCCATGAAACACAATGAGTTGCTTCAGGTATGCTTGGCATAAACTCTTATATAGCAATATATTGTTCTCTTTCTTCACTAAGTGGAACAAGAAACAAACACAAAAGTAAATGGGTAGGCCAGGTGCAGTGGTTCACACCTATAATTCCAGAACTTTGGGAGGCCGAGGTGGGAGGACTGCTTGAGGCCAGGAGTCTGAGATCAGACTGGCCAACATAGCATGACCCTGATTCTATTTTTTTTTTTAAATGAATGGAGAGGGAAATCTTATCACGATATAAAATGATTTCTTTTGTCTGATATGATTTGTCACATCAGAATAAACATAAGAAATGAAAGGAAAAAAAAAAAAAAGCTTTGCTAAAATGGATCCTGGCCTAGTAGAGATACTTGCCAACCACAACAGCGAGTTGCACAGATCTTCTGTTGACTTGAACCCCTATCTTTCTGATACAGGAATGGATTTCTAGAAAGAAGGCTTAAGGTTCTTAATTCTACCTGAGATTTAGAACTATAAACAATTTTTTTCAAAAAGCTTTTAATATGACAGGTTTAAAGGGGGTGGGGGTGGGTGAGGGATAGGATAGAAAGGCATAAATACCATATATATTTAATTAATCTTACTGAAAAAATAAGTTTACTCATACATTTAAATGATGAAGTGAGAAATACAGGGATTCTCCCAAGATTGGTGAATAGCAAGGTGAAGAATTATTAAAATAGTTCTTCAATCACAGAATCACAGTCCCAGTAGATTTCACTAGTTCTGGGCTTAGCTGGAAGCCAGAACACAGCCCTTTGCTGAGCATCCACTTATAGAAGTGAGCCACTTACTGCGAGTTCAGACGAACTGTTCAGTTTCATGGTGCAGGATCCCTTTAAGAAGCACATCCAAAATGTATCACATTAGTGATTTTCTATAGTCCATCAATCAACCCTCCATTCTCCCAGCATGGCCACCCCTTTGTTGCTCTTGGAGCATATTAGGTAGGACCAAGAGAGGTGGGATTGGGGTAGCTTGGAAATGAGAAAAAAGGCCACAAATAACTACCAGTGGAATCATGCTGTGAACAAGGGAAATGTCTTTATTTTCCAGTTTCTTCATATACCGGACAATATTTGTTTCAGAGTGGTAACTGTGAACACAAAACATAGAATTAGGGGCCCTAAAAGTAGGTATGAGGCCATGCACATCCTCCTGAAATATAAGACACACCAAAATCTACCTTCAAAATGCAGATCAATTTTGGCCATGGACAATATGTCAACTACACTCAGAGAGAAGGGCACAGACCCCCACAAACCTCAGAGGATGCCTGGGACAATAAGCTGACTGTGGGTATGAGTCGAAGGTTGGGAAGAAGAGGATATAGGGCTCTTGGGAATGAACTTCAGCCTGGCAATTATTCATCCCACATCCCTGCTTCTTGACTGTGCCAAGGGAGCAGAGCCACCAGGAAACAAAGTGTGCTTTTCCCAAGTCAGGAACGGGATGCTTACGAGGATGAGACACTTGTGAGCCACGGCTGAGCCACGATAACCAGGCCACAGCAGGCGAAGTCAGCAGCAGCACTCTGCCAAGCTCCCTAGCTGATTGCCAAAGCACAAAACGCAGAAGTCATACAAGACACACAAACCTGTTGAACACTTGATGGGTGAGGAACGGGCTGGTCCTCTTGAACACGGACCCTGGAATACCTCTGCACTCCTCTCCCATGCTTTCAGCAACCAGTTCCTGAAGGAGAAACACAGAGATGACAGGGCCAGAGCTGTGCCTGGAGCCACATGTGGACATCCAGGCTTCTGGGTGGCTGGGCCACAAAGCATTCAAAGTGGATCAAATATATAATTGTACTCATTTATTTACTTACTATTATTTTTTTAAAGACAGGGTCTTGCTCTAGCACCCAGGCTGGAGTGCAGTGTCACAATCTCAACTCACTGTAGCCTCGGCCTTACTGGGCTCGATCCTCCTACCTCAGTCTCCTGAGTAGCTGGGGCTACAGGTGCATGCCACCACACCTGGCTGATTTTTGTATTTTTCTAGAGACAAGGTTTCACCATGCTGTCCAGGCTGGTCACGAACTCCTGGCTCAAGCAATCTGCCTGCCTTGGCTTCCCAAAGTACTGGGATTACAGTCATGGGCCACTGTGCCTGGCCAAAGATGTAAATTTAAAAGCTAAAACTACTAAAGCTTAGAAGAAAATAGGCCGGTGTGGTGGCTCACGCCTGTAATCCCAGCATTTTGGGAGGCCGAGGCAGGCAGATCATGAGGTCAGGAGATCAAGGCCATCCTGGCTAACACAGTGAAACCCTGTCTTTACTAAAAATACAAAAAAATTAGCCGGGCTTGTTGGCGGGCACCTGGGGTCCCAGCTACTTGGGAGGCTGAGGCAGGAGAATGGCGTGAACCTGAGAGGCAGAGCTTGCAATGAGCTGAGATCACAACACTGCACTCCAGCCTGGGCAATAGAGCAAGACTCCAACTCAAAAAAAAGAAAATATAGGCGCTAATCTGCATGACCTTGGATCTGGCAATGGTTTCTTAAATTGACACCAAAGGAATAAACAATAAACATACAAAAAATTAGATCAATTGAATTTCTGTAAAATTTGAAATGTGTGTGCGTCAAAGAACATTATCAAGAAAGTTAAGAGACTACCCACAGAATGGAAGAAAATATATGTAAGTCATATATCTGATAAGGATTGAATATCCAGAATATATAATTAATACATGGCTTGATCCTCATTCCTCACCAGGCTAGTAACATGACTAATACAGATTGAATACTTGTCCCCTCCAGATCTCAAGGTGAAATGTGATCCCCAGTGTTGAAGATGGGCTTGATGCTGTCTTCACAGTAATGAGTGAGTTCTCACTCTACTAGTTCCCATGAGAACTGATGAGAAATGATTGCTAAAAAGAGCCTGGCACCTCCCTCCTCTCTCTTTTCCTTTTTCTTTCACCATGTGATACCTGCTCCCCTTCCCCTTCTTCCACGAGAGGAAGCTTCCTGAAACCCTCACCAGAAACAGACGCTTCTTGCACAGCACACCCTGCAGAACCATGAGCAAAATAAACCTCTTTTATTTATAAATTACTTAGCCTCAGGTACTCCAATGCAAATGAACTAAAACAATGGCCCTGTTGACTCCTTAGTGATGCTCCAGAAACATTTCTGAAATGCATGAACCAAATTTAACCACTGATTAAATTTAGTGCAGAGTTCTACAGAGAAGGAGCTAACTCAGTCCTGTTTATTAATTGAGCTTTAAAAGAGAACACCGTGATGCTTCTTTGATGATTTATGAATGTTATCTGTTATAACCCTTTGAAGTCCTCTCTCAAAGAGAGCACAGATAAGCAAGACAGCACCACTTGGCACTCTGGAAGGTATTTCTACTTCCTTTCATCTATCCATTTAACAAATATTTACTTAGTGATTAATACACACCAGGCAGTGTAGGCTGTTGTGATTAACACCTTGCCATAGGTCTAGGTAGCTACTGTCTGCTCTCTTTCACTCTCATCCCACGGAATAGTAACTCTTCTCTTGCTTGTCCCCGCTTCTTCATATTTTAGAAAGTAACTCATTACACTGAACTGCTTATAACTTTCATGTACTCCCTCTCCCAGCCTTTGTGACTGCTTTCTCCAGTGTCTAGAACACTGGGACCCCATCTTCCTTTCCCTCTATTGTGCCATCTTGGCCTAGATAACTCCTGCTCATCTTGTTAGTAAGGAGCTCATCCTGTGAGCTCCCAGAACATCTTCACACATCACCCACCTGGATTCTAATCTTAAGCTTGTCTGAATCCCTAATAAACTGTAAGCTCCATGAGGACAAGAAGCATGTCTAATTCACCACTGTGTCCTCAGGGCCTAGCATAGCACCTGACACATATTGGGTCCTCAATAAATATGTATTAAATGAATATCATAGTTTTCCAATGAATGACATAACCAAGATACCAATGTCTTGCATCTTTATATTAGAGGCAGTTTCTTTCTTTTTTCTTTTTTTTTCTGAGATGGAGTTTTGCTCTTGTTGCCCAGGCTAGAGTGCAATGGTGCAATCTCAGCTCACTGCAACCTCCACCTCCCGGGTTCAAGTGATTCTCCCGCCTCAGCCTCCTGAGTAGTTGGGATTACAGGTATGCACCACCACGCCTGGATAATTTTGTATTTTCAGCAGAGACGGGGTTTCTCCATGTTGGTCAGGCTGGTCTCGAACTCCTGACCTCAGGTGATCCATCCCCCCTTGATCTCCCAAAGTGCTGGGATTACAGGCGTGAGCCACCGTGCCCAGCCTAGAGGCATGTTCAGTGAAACACCATTAACCATCTTTCCAACTAGCCTGGCTGCATATTACTGGCTGAAGCCCTATAGCAGTGGCCTCCAGCTGTCAGCAGTGACCAGCAAGTGACAGTCAGTGGAATAATTTTAACAACAAGCTACCACTGTCACACTTGGGCCCCTTCTCCCTCACACTCAGGGGATAAGCTACCTTCACTACCACCTCTAATAGCCATGACGGGGAATGTGTGCTTTTATTTTACTTACTGCCGATGACTCACAACCAAAGATCCACAACAAATCGTCCAGATCTTTTTCATTGACTGTTTCATCAAGAGAAATACCAAGCTACAGAAACAAAAACAAAATGGAAAACATCAACTCTAAACTCCAAGAGGAATCCCAAGAGAGGTCAAAGGGGAGAAATCCCGTCATTCCAAAATATCAGGGTACAATTATAATCCAAGCTAAGGCTTAGAGGAAGGTGGCTAGACCAGTCCCAGGCTTCCCAAGGCTTCGAGTTTTGCCAGCCACCTCTGAACTCTAACATTCCATGGCTTCAGGACACTCCTTTTGAAGCTAGACATGCTTATCTTTTTCTTCCCTTAATCTACTTTACCGTATCAGTTATCAGAGTCTTTTTTTTTTTTTTTTTTGAGACGGAGTCTCCCTCTGTCGCCCAGGCTGGAGTGCAGTGGCGTGATCTCGGCTCACTGCAAGCTCCGCCTCCCGGGTTCACGCCATTCTCCTGCCTCAGCCTCCCGAGTAGCTGGGACTACAGGCGCCCACAACCGCGCCCGGCTAATTTTTTGTATTTTTAGTAGAGACGGGGTTTCACCGTGGTCTCGATCTCCTGACCTTGTGATCCGCCCGCCTCGGCCTCCCAAAGTGCTGGGATTACAGGCGTGAGCCACCGCGCCCGGCCAGAGTCTTTATCTTAAAGTCAGTCACACTGTGAAGAGAGGAGTATTATTGTGGGGAAAAGAAAGAGAGATCAGACTGTTACTGTGTCTATATAGAAAGAAGTAGACATAAGAGACTCCATTTTGTTCTGTATTTGAGATGCTGTTAATCTGTGACCCTACCCCCAACCTTGTCCTTGCAAGAGACGTGTGTTGTGGTGACTCAAGGTTTAAAGGATTTGGGGCTGTGCAGGGTGTGTTTTGTTAAACAAGTGCCTGAAGGCAGTATGCTTGTGAAAAGTCTTCACCATTCTCTTAATCTCAAGTACCCAGGGACATGTACACTGCCAAAGGTCGCAGGGACCTCTGCCTAGGAAAGCTAGGTATTGTCCAAGGTTTCTCCCATGTGATAGTCTGAAATATGGCCTCGTGGGAAGGGAAAGACCTGATCATCCCCCAGCTTGACACCTGTGAAGGGTCTGTGCTGAGGAAGACTAGTATAAGTGGAAAGAAGGCCTCTTGGCAGTTGAGATAGAGAAAAGCATCTGTCTCCTGCCCGTCCCTGGGCAATGGAACATCTCGGTGTAAAATCCGATTGTATGTTCTATTTACTAAGATGGGAGAAAACCGCCTTAGGGCGAAAGGTGGGACTTGCCAGTGCAATGCTGCTCTTTATGCACTAAAAAGGTTTATGGAGATGTTTGCATATGCATATCAAGGCATAGCACTTTTCCTTAAACTCATTCATGTCACAGAGATCTTTATTCATTTGTCTTACTGCTGACCTTCTCCCTAAGATGATCCTATTATCCTGCCACTTCCCTTTTTCTAAGATGGTAAAGATAATGATCAATAAATACTGAGGGAACTCAGAGACTGGTGCCGGCGTGGGTCCTCTGTAAGCTGAGCGCTGGTCCCCTGGGCCCACTTTTTCTTTCTCTTTATTTGTCTCTGTGTCTCCTTTCTTTTCTCAAGTCTCTCATTCCACCTAACGAGAAATGCCCACAGGTGTGGAGGGGCAGAGCCACCCCTTCAATTATAAGCAAAATATGTGCATTTCAGTCCCACATATGAAAACACAAAGTCTAAAAGAAAGCAAAGAATGATCCTTTACTGAAAAGATCACAGTATTGCATATTGTAAATAACACTTGTTCATGAAAAAATAGACTGTGCCTAAAGTTTTACTTTTGACTTTTTAAAAACAAAGAGAAAAGCTTTTAATGAGAAGGGATGTGAAAATTTGAAAAACTGGTAAAAATACTGAAAATTTGACTTACCGTGCCATCCTCAAAGAGCCGAAAATTGATCTGCCGCTGAGCAGCCCTGCCCAAGACCTCCTTCACTGAGCAGCCACACTGAATCTTCAAGGTATCAAAGAACAGGTCATGCTGGAGTTGATGCCCTGCTCGCTTGAGACCTACACAAGATAGGAGAACCCCAATCTCTGATAGAGAAACCTGCTCCTCAGCCATTGACATGTCACAGAATAATAGAGATAAATTCTACTAGACTCTTGCTGGTCCTGGGGAGTGCTTTGGTGACTGCTTTTTAAAAAACTAAACATGTTTATTATTACGCTGTAGAAAATTATGAAATACATATCAAAGAGTAAGGAAAATCACCATACCATTGCATTATTGCTTACATTTTGGTGTATTATTTCTCAAGAAATGGGGGAGCAGGTAATACCAGATATATATACCTTTTTTTTTTTCTTGAGATGGAGATGGAGTCTCGCTCTGTTGCCCAGGCTGGAGTACAGTGGCATGATCTCAGCTCACTGCAAGCCCCGCCTCCCGGGTTCACGCCATTCTCCTGCCTCAGCCCCCCAAGTAGCTGGGACTACAGGCGCCCGCCACTACGCTCAACTAATTTTTTTAGTAGAGACGGGGTTTCTCCGTGTTGGCCAGGATGGTCTTGATCTCCTGACCTCATGATCTGCCTGCCTCGGCCTCCCAAAGTGCCAGGATTACAGGCGTGAGCTACCGCGCCCGGCCTTTTTTTTTTTTTTTTTTAGAGATAGGGTCTCACTCAGTTGTCCAGGGTGAAACGCAGTGGTACGATCATAGCTGATTGCATCCTCAAACTCCTGGGCTCAAGCTCATGCAATCCCCTTGCCTCAGCCTCCCAAGTAACTGGGATCAAGGGCTCATGCCACCACACCCGGCTAATAATTTTTTTAAATTTTTGAAGATAGTGATCTTGCCATGTTGCCCAGGCTGGCCTTGAACTCTGGGACTCAAGCAATTCTCCCACCTCAGCCTCCGGAAATGATGGGATTATAGGTGTGAACAACCACACCTGGTCTCATCTATGCTTTCCTATAGATTACTATCTTAAATCATTTTTAATGGCTGTATAATAGTCAAACATATGGATGCACCATGATTGAATCACTTTTTTTTTTTTTTTGAGAGATGGAGTCTCACTCTGTCCCCCAGGATGGAGTACAGTGGAGTGATCTCAGCTCACTGCAACCTCCGCCTCCCAGGTTCAAGCGATTCTCCTGCCTCAGCCTTCCGAGTAGCTGGGACTACAGGTGTTTGCCACCACACCGAGCTGATTTTTGTATTTTCAGTAGAGACAGGGTTTCACTATGTTGGCCAGGCTGCTCTTGAACTCCTGATCTCAAGTGATCCACCTGCCTCAGCCTCCCAGAGTGCTAGGATTACAGATGTGAGCCACTGTGCCTGGACTATTTTTGTTTTTTATAGAGATGCGGTCTCGCTCTTGCCCACGCTGGTCTTGAACTCCTGGCCTCAAGCAATCCTCCTGGCTTAGCCTCCAGACTAGCTGAAGTTACAGACACGAGTAACCATGTCCAACTCACTACACAGCAGCATTCTTCTGATTATCAATGTAATGGGATAAATACTAGTTTATTGCTTTATTTTATATCTCTTTCATTAATAGTGAGGCTAAAATTCTATGTCTATTGACCATTTATTTGTATACTTATTTCTTTTAAAATTACATTTAATGTCTTTTGCCTATTTTTCTATTAAGGTGTTCATCCTTCTATGTTTGGGGCTGGTGGGAGAGTAAGAGTCCGATATATTAAAAATATCACAGCTTGCCAGGAGTAAAAGAGAAAAAAATGTTAACACTTAGTCTAGGCCAGGCATGGTGGCTCATGCCTGTAATCCTAGCACTTTGAGAGGCTGAGGTGGGTGGATCACTTGAGGTCAGGAGTTCGAGACCAGCCTGGAAAACATGGCAAAGCCCTGTCTCTACCAAAAATACAAAAATTAGCCAGATGCGGTGGCGTGTACCTCGGGTAATCCCAGTTACCTGAGAGGCTGAGGCAGGACAATCACTTGAATCCAGAAGGCGGAGGTTACAGCAAGCCGAGATCGTGCCACTGCACTCCAGCCTGGGAGACAGACAGAGCAAGACTCCATGAAGCAAGCAAGCAAGCAAGCAAGAAAACAAGCAAGCAAGCAAGCAAGCAAGAAAACAAGCAAGCAAGCAAGCAAGCAAGCAAGCAAAAGAAAGAAAGAAAGAAAGAAAGAAAGAAAGAAAGAAAGAAAGAAAGAAAGAAAGAAAGAAAGAAAGAAAGAAAGAAAGAAGGAAGGAAGGAAGGAAGGAAGGAAGGAAGGAAGGAAGGAAGGAAGGAAGGAAGGAAGGAAGGAAGGAGAAAGAAAGAAAGAAAGAAAACAACAACAAAATACTCAATCATAGGTGTTGAAAGTATTTTTCCTGGATTCTCATTTGACTTAATTTTGCATACAGTATTGGATATACAATATTTTCAATTTTACTTACTCAACTTTATCAATTTTATTATGCCCAAACGTTTTAGACAGATTACCAACTCACCTTCTGACAAAATCAAAGTGGCATTATGTACCCTCCTAGCAATATGCTCCAGCCCATGGGAACCATGGTAGATTGCAAACATGGCAGCCATATTCGCCAAGAGGGCCTAAAAGATAAGAACATTTAAAGAATCATTTAAAGAATCACGTGATGGAAGACAATTAGTGGGAGGGAGTAATTACCTGACTTGGGATGCCAAAACTGAAGACAGGGACAAAACAAAATGATGAGATTGCCTACATTCTTTGATAGTTGTGGACAATTAATGTATAATCTGCCTGACTACCTGAAGGGAACCAGCATCCAAGATACCCTGGAGTTATTACTGTACTAAACCTTCACATTTGACCATTACAAAGGGCTTCTTCCATGCAAAGAAATCATGTCACCCTTAAGGGCAAAGATCACACTACCATCAGATATTGAGAAGCAATATTTAATGTTGGAAGACAATGAAGCAATAAAGATCTCAGGGAGAAAAAGTGAGATCTGAGAATTTTACACTCAATCAGGCAATTCTTCAAGAATAAAAAGGAACAAGCAATTTTCAAACATTCAAGAACTTTGGGAATAAAATTCTCCTAAGACCTTAAATAAAACACTAGAGGTTGAACTTCTGCCAACCAAGAGTTGAATGGAGAATTTGTGGCAAAGGACTGGCAAAAATGGAAATGTGCACTTCAGCTGCGAGCAGGGTGGTGTGCAATTGTAGTCCCAGTGACTCCAGAAGCCGAGATGGATCACTTGAACCCAGGATTTTGAGGTTACAGTGACCTATGATTGCGCCACTGGACTCCAGCCTTGTTGACAATGCGAAACCATGTCTCTGCACAATACAGTTGATGTTCAATACTGAGCCCATTTTGTTAGGTACATCTTTTTTTCTGCTAGACTGCTAGAGGAAATCTCTATGGAGCCAATGCAAAATAAGAAACAGTTTCCAAAGGTGAAGTCGGCAGACAATGAAGTAAATGAGGAGATAGAAACATCAGAAAACACGGAAATAGATGTTCTTGTACTTCTTGTACTAAAAGTCTTAGACAAAGTGTAAACACTCTTGTGAACTGCTTACAACAATCAGAATAGGCTGGGTGCGGTGGCTCACGCCTGTATTCCCAGCACTTTGGGAGGCCGAGGCGGGTGGATCACGAGGTCAGGAGTTCAAGACCAGACTGGCCAAGATGCTGAAACCCCATCTCTACTAAAAACACAAAAAAATTAGCTGGGCGTGGTGGCGGGTGCCTGTAGTCCCAGCCACTCAGGAGGCTGAGGTAGAGAATTGCTTGAACCTGGGAAGCAGAGCTTGCAGGGAGCCGAGATCGCGCCACTGCAATCCAGCCTGGGGGACAGAGCGAGACTCATCTAAAACAAACAAACAAACAAAAAAATCAGAAATAAATACAGAAAATCCACAGCACTTTACAACTGTGGAGAAGGAAAGGCTGAGGTAAAGATTCTATGACACACTGTGCCCAAATGCTCATGGCTGTGTTGCTGGGGAACAGAAACCCAGGCCTGACATTCACAGAATGCCCTGGAAGCCTCCACCAGAATATTGTAGAGGTTGGTTCATGTCTTTTTTTAATCTAGAGATGATTCCTTCCATAATCAGAAGGCTATATCACACGGCTGAACAACACATTGATGAGAAGTGTAAAACCACTTTTTAAAAACTTCAAAGGGCATTAGAATATCAAAAGAAGAACCAAGAAATTAACATAGAGACCAAGAAAATGACAATTTCTTCCACAAATTGGACAAACTTAAAAATACAATGGGCTTGAATCGGTGGCTCACGCCTGTAATTCCAGGACTTTGGGAGGCTAAGGTAGGAGAATTGCTTTAGCCCAGGAGTTCAAGATGAGAAAGAAGAACATAGCAAGACCCCATCTCTAAAATAAATAAATAAAATAACAATAATACAATTAAGGTACTTAAAAGCATCAAAAGCTAATGAATGTTCAAAATTATTAGTTTTTAGGGAAATGCAAAACAAAACCACAATGAGATTATCACTTCACATCCAATAGGATGGCTATAACCAAAGGATAGGCAGTAATAAACATTGGTGAAAATACGGACAAATTAGAATATTCATATGCTGCTGGTAGGAAAGTAAAATAATGCAGCCACTTTGGAAAATGTCTGGAAGTTCCTCAAAATGTTAAATGTAGAGTTATATGACCCAGCAATTTCACTGCTAGGAATATACCCAAGAGAACTGAAAACATTACATCCACACAAAAATTTACACAGAAATGTTCACAGCAGGCTTATTTAAAACACTCCAAATGTTTACCAATTGATGAATGGATAAACAAAATGTGGCATGTCCAAACAATGGGATGTTACCCAGCCATAGAAAAGAATTAAGTACACATTCATGCTACAATATGGATGAACCTTGAAAACCTTATACCAAAGAAGCCAGGTACAAAAGGCCACACGTTGTAAGATCCCATTTATGTGAATATTCAGAATAGGCAAATCTAGGGAGACAGAAAGTAGAATAGCAGTTGCCAGGGGCTATAGGAAAGGGAGAGGGATAAGGAGTGATTACTTCATAGGACTAAAATTTATTTTTGGGGTAACAAAAATATTCTGAAATTAAATACTGGTGATAGTTGCACAACCTTGTAAATATAATAAAAGCCATTGAGCTGCATACTTGCAATGGGTGAAACTTATGGTGAGTTACATCTCAATAAAAAAACTAATAAAGCGTAAATTATTCCTTACTACACCTGACTTTAGAAAAGCCAACAAGGCTGGACACAGGGGCTCACACCAGTGATCCCAACACTTTGGGAGGCTGAGGCAGGAGGATCGCTTGAGGCCTGGAGGTCAAGACTAGCCTGGGCAACAAAGTAAGACTCCCATTTCTATTTTAGAAAGATTTTTATGTTAAAAATAAGAACAGCTAATCAAAGGGCTGCTCATTGTGGTAGAAGCTAAGAAATAAGAGAATATAAAGAACAGAACATAATGAAAATTCAGACATCTGTAGTAATGCCACAAATTTATAGAAAAATTGTTTATTTTCCTTTTTGTTTTGTAGAGGTGGGGTCTGGTTCTGTCACCCAGGCTGGAGTGCAGTGGCATGATCACAGCTCACTGCAGCCTGGACCTTCCAGGGTCAAGCAATCCTTCCACCTCAGCCTCCTGAGTAGCTGGGATACAGGTGTGCACCACAATGCCTGGCTAATTTTTGTACTTTTTTGTAAAGACAGCAGTCTCACTATGTTGCCTGGGATAGATATGAACTCCTGGACTCAAGCAGTCCTCCTGCCTTGGCCTCCCAAAGTGTTGAGATTACAGGCGTGAGCCACCACACCCTGTTTTTTTGGTTTTGTTTTAGAATGGAGCCTGTTGAGCCAGAATAGTCTCAGAGAGACTCCCTAGAGAAAATTTTATTTAAAAAAGAATTCATTAACACACTTTCAGAGTAAAAAAGAGTTATACCCCATCAATGATACAAAACTAAGAGTGGATCCCCCAGTGCCAAGACAGAAGAACAAGAGTGAGAAGAATGTGGAACAGCTGCTACAACAGAATGCGTGGGTCAAAGACCTACAGCACAAAAGGAGAAACTCAAAAGACACCAGTCATCTCCTGACAAAACAGGGAGACTTGCATGCTTACAAAGAGTGAAACTGCAGTTATGAGTAATTCTTTTATGCAATCAATTATGAAAAGACACATATGCAGTGAATTAGACAACGAAGAGTTAGAAGATCATCAAAATAAGAGGATGAAAATCACACAAGCTGGAGTATGGCCATCTCCAGGGCAAACATTTTAACAATTGCTGGAAAAGATACAGACCTTTCAACCCAAGTTAAATAATAAATTATCAGCTATACATGAACTGGAAGAAATTAAGCTACAGGAACATAAGGCTGGGCACACTGACTCATCCCTGTAATCCCAGCACTTTGGGAGGCTGAGGTGGGTGGATCACCTGAGGCCAGGAGTTCGAGACCAGCCTGGCCAGCATGGTGAAACCCCATCTCTTCTAAAAATACAAAAAATATTAGTCAGGCATGGTGGTGGGTGCCTGTAATCCCAGCTACTCAGGAGACTGAGGCAGAAGAATCGCTTGAACCCGGGAGGCGGAGGTTTCAGTGAGCTGAGATCGCACTACTGCACTCCAGCCTGGGTGACAGAGCAAAAGTCTATCTCAAAAAACAAACAAACAAACCAAAAAACAACAACAAATAAATAAATAAAGATCAGCTTGCTGTTTAACAGAGGAAAAGCTTGTGCCAACCAGCTTTCCTTCCTACGATACTGGAAGAGCTCTTATTTGAAAAGAGGTGGCACTTTCCTGAGGCAAAACACAATACAAAAGGACCAACTGAGGAAATGGCTCCAGAGACCCGTGACTGCAGAACCAACTATAAGAAGATCTTATTGACCACTGCTTTCCTGGAGAAGCTTTTCGGAGGTGGTTCTAGATGCCAAAGCCCTGAGACGAAAGAGCACTATGCCTCCCATTGAAGTATCTGTGATATCTCTTCCTGACACTTCATAGAAGAGATGCGATTACAATGGCCACGCATGGTGGCTCATGCCTATAATCCTATCACTATGGGAGGCCAAGATAGGATCACTTGAGCTCAGGAGTTTGAGACCAACCTGAGCAACAAAGCGAGACCTCGTCTCTACAAAACATTTTTTTGAAAATCAGCTGGGTGTGGTGGAATGTACCCACAGTCCCAGCTACTTAGGAGGCTGAGGCCGGAGAATAATTTGAGCCCTGGAGGTTGAGGGTTGAGGCTGCAGTGAGCTATGACCATGCCACTGCACTTCAGAATGGGCAACAGAGCAAGAATCTGTTTCAAGAAAAAAAAAAAAAAAGAGGCCAGGTGCCATGGCTCACACTTATAATCCCAGGACTTTGGGAGGCCCAGGCAGGACCATCACTTGAGGTCAGGAGTTTGAGACCAACCTGGCCAACATGATGAAACCCGCCTCTACTAAAAATACAAAAATTATCTGAGTGTGATGGCATGTGCCTGCAATTCCAGCTATTCAGGAGGCTGACGCACAAGAATCACTTGAACCCAGGAGGCAGAGGTTGCAGTGAGCCAAGATTGCGCCACCCCACTCCAGCCTGGGTGACGGAGGAACAAGACTCTGTCTCAAAGCAAAAAAAAAAAGAGAGAGAGAGAGATGTACTTAGAATGGATCCTGTGCTCAGGAGTGGGCCTCCAACTGATCCTAGGGGTTGGCTAGGTTTCACAAACACGTCGACCTAAGCCCTAGAGCAACTTCAAGGAGCAGAGCCCAGAACCCTGGTCAGAACCAGGAAGCTCTTCCTGCTTTATCCCATCCTTTTAAAGAATGCCAGACATGGCCGGGTGCAGTGGCTCACATCTGTAATCCCAGTACTTTGGAAGGCTGAGGTGGGTGGATCACGACGTCAGGGGTTCAAGACCAACCTGGCCAAGACAGTGAAACCCTGTCTGTACTAAAAATACAAAAACTAGCATGACGTGGTGGCAGGCACCTGTAATCCCAGTTACTCAGGAGGCTGAGGCAGGAGAATTGCTTGAACACGGGTAGCAGAGGTTGCAGTGAGCTGAGATTGCACCACTGCACTCCAGCCTGGGCGACCGAGTGAGACTCTGTCTCAAAAAAAAGAATGCCAGTCATAATCTCCAAGTAAGAGTGCCTCGTGACTACCACCATCCCCTCAAGCAGTCATCTCAAATGCCCTCACTTTGCCTTCCTCAACCCATTCCTGGAGAGGCTCCTTCTCAGCCCTAAGACAGGGTGTCTCAACTGTCACCCACAACAAACCTGGCCAGATGCTAAGAACACTAGAGACCCTGATATCCATCTTTCTATTTACACATATTTTAAGTGTGTATGTAAAAGTGAAGAGTAGCCTCTTTTGTCCTTTCTTAAGCTTAGCCTACTCAGGATATGAAGATGTGATTATGGGTAAAATGAAACCAATAATGCCCTTTTTTTAAAATATTAAAACATTTATGGTGAAGAGAATGCATAGGCAAAGGGTGTGCATAGAAAGAACACCAGTAAAACATAGTGTATTTTTTTCAACTTTTTTTGTGGGGGGCAGGAGTTGGGGACATAGTCTCCCTCTGTCACTCAGGCTGGAGTGCAGTGGCATGATCATGGCTCACTGCAGCCTCAACCTCCCAGGTTCTGGTGATCCTCCTACCTGAGCCTCCCTAGCACCTGGAACTACAGGAGCACACCACCACTGCCAGCTAATTTATTTTATTTTATTTTTCATAGAGACGGGGTTTTGCCATGTCACCCAGGCGGGTTTCCAACTCCTGGGCTCCAGCAAACTGCCTGCCTTGGCCTCACAAAGTGCTGGGATTACAGGCACGAGCCACCACACCCAACCAACACTGTATTTTGGTTCTCATAAGACAACGAGCCTTCTACACCAATAAGATCTTGCCATTTCTGGTGTGCTCACTGCTCAGGAGATGGTGAATAAATGAATGAATGAATGAGTAGCTCATTTCTGTATATCATAAGGCATTCAGTAGTCAGGTCAGACATGTGATTTACCTGAGCTGTACAGATGTTGCTGGTAGCTTTGTCTCTCCGGATGTGTTGCTCCCTGGTTTGAAGAGCAAGACGATACACTTCTTTCCCAGTGGTGTCTCTACACCAAGAATAAGGCATCCAGTTAGCACAGATAATCACAGCACTAGGGGCTGCTATAAATAGAATTACTTCTTTCCTTCCCAGCTTGAAGTTAATTCAGCAAATGCACTTCGGTGCAAGTTCATAAAGAAACAATTTCTAAACATTCCTCGTCTAAACAGGATTACTGATTTTTTTTTTTTTTTTTTTTTGAGACAGTTTCACTCTTTTGCCCAGGCTGGAGTGCAATGGCGTGATCTCGGCTCACTGCAACCTCCGTCTTCTGGTTTCAAGCAATTCTCCTACCTCAGCCTCCTGAAACCACGCCCGGCTAATTTTTGTATTTTTAGTAGAGACAGGGTTTCACCATGTTGGCCAGGCTGGTCTCAAACTCCTGACCTCAGGTGATCCACCCGCCTCAGCCTCCCAAAGTGCTGAGATTACAGGCATGAGCCACTGTGCCCAGCAGGATTACTGATTTTTAGATTGTACTCTGAGACACCAAGATATATACAATAAGTCTAGGAATTTTGAAAGAAAATTTTGCAGGAATATCCCAGATGAATATAATAATGGTGACTGGGAGGATTAAGTTTCACTCTGAACTTCTCAGGAGACGCAGGAAAAGTGGAAATAGCTGACGAAATTGAAAAGAGTTGGCTCTCTGTGGATTCTGCACCACAGATTCAACCAATCACAGACTGAAAACATTTGAAAAACTAAAAAATAATACAACAATTAAAACTCACACAAATTTTATGAGCCGGGCATGGTGGCTCACGCCTATCATCTCAGCACTTTGCGGGGCCAAGGCGGGCAGATTACCTGAGGTCCAGAGTTCGAGACCAGCCTGACCAACATGATGAAACCCCATTTCTACTAAAAATACAAAAATTAGCCAGACATGGTGACAGGCACCTGTAATCCCAGTTACTCAGGAGGCTGAGGCTCGGGAATCACTTGAACCTGGGAGGCGGAGGTTGCAGTGAGCCAAGATCATATCACTGTACTCCAACCTGGGTGACAGTGAGATTTCGTCTCAAAAAAAAAAAAAAATCACACAAATTTTTAAAAACAATACAGTGTAACAACTAGAGCATAACATTAGTGTTACAAGATGATTTAAAGTATACAGGGGCCAGGCATGGTGGCTCACACCTGTAAATCCCAGCATTTTGGGAGGCTGGGGTGGGCAGATCACTTGGGCCCTAAGACCACCCTGAGCAATATGGTAAAACCCTGTTTTTACAAAAAATTTTAAAAATTAGTTGGACACAGTGGCCATGTTTATACCACTGCACTCCAGCCTGGGTGACAGAGTGAGATTTGGTCTCAAAATAAATAAGTAAATAAATAAAATTTAAAAAAACACACACTTCACATTATCATCACATCATTCACTAATTCAGGCTACTCACGTTAAACTCCAGCTTTTATAAAAGGTCAAAAAGATAATCTTTTCTCTAAATTTCCCCAGTAATAATCCTGGAATGCATCTAGGTCCCCCGCTCCTTTTTTTTCCTTCCTTTTTTTTTTTGAGATGGAGTTTCGCTCTGTCGCCCAAGCTGAAGTGCAGCGGCGCCATCTTGGCTCACTGCAACCTCCACCACCAGGGTTCAAGTGATTCTCCTGGCTCAGTCTCCCGAGTAGCTGGCACTACTCCCAGTAGTGGCACCTGCCACCACGGCCAGCTAGTTTTTGTGTTTTTAGTAGAGACAGGGTTTCACCATATTGGCCAGGCCGGTCTCAAACTCCTGACCTTGTGATCTGCCCAACTCGGCCTCCCAGAATGCTGGGATTACAGGTGTGAGCCACTGCACCCGGCCCTTTTTTTTCTTTTCTTTTTTTTTAAGGAACAAAGACTACTTCTGAACACCTACATTTTTAATCTGAGAAGTTTCACCAATGAGAAGCAATCAGGAAAGTACATTTGGAAATCTGGAAATTACTCAAATGGACATGTGGCGGAAGCCTCTAGGAAGGAACGCGGAGCAAACTCAGTGTGTGCTTTGTAGTCTTTCAGTGCATTTGTCTTTACAGAGCCGTGTGGCATAATGCTTTTGAGAACAAAACTGTCTAAACACAAAACATGCCTAAAATATTTAGCCTTTCAAGGCTTCCATCAACCTAAGCAAATGCGTTATATGACTTCGATACGTTATAAATTACACACAAAATTTTTCAAAACTTTACAAATTTACGGGATTTGAGAAGTACTAGCTCATACCCCAAACAGAATTGTTCTTCTGAATCTATGTTGTATATTTCCTTAACTGACTCAACATGGCCCAGTTGAATTCAGATAGAAATCAACATCTGTGGTCAGAAGGAATCAGGGAAATCATAATCACAATAAAAGGAGAGAAACATGAGCCCCTTTACCTTGTCACCCCCACCATTCTTCCAGGCATCATTCTCACCAAGCTTTCTCGGACAGCAAAAAAGGCTGCGTGGGGTCCCCCATAGCCCAGTGGCACTCCAAATCTCTGTGAGCTGCCCAGGGCGATGTCTACCCCAAATTCTCCAGGTGGCCTCAAGATGCACAGAGCTAAAAGGTCAGTAGCACAGCAGGCCAGGCTCTAGAAAGGAAATGAGAGAAAAGAGAAAAGGCGTAAGATCGCTACCTTTCCCTGAGAGTAGTGGGAGAGTAGCAAATTACCTTAACTACAGGAAGACTGGCAGAGTATGTTCACATCCTGTGAACTCCATTTGCTCATTCATTCATTCATTCAGTAAATATGTACTGAGTGCCCATGATGTGCCAGGAATCAGTGAACAGAACAAAGTTGCAGCAAGGAGGCAGGAAGGAGAGTTTTACCATCGCATGTGATAATGGTAAAGAAATTAAGGCACATGAAAAGACAGAGAGAGAGACAGGTAGACAGACAGATACAAGTTGGGATACACCTCCATGGACCCCCACAAGAAAGGTATGCCTACCCCACTCTGATGAGCTCTCTCCACGAGTTCCGTAAAGTCTTCCACCTTCCCCTCCGTGTCTGGGTACTGGAACAACACTCCGCTGACATCTTTTCCACTGAAGTCCATTTCACAGGGTAACTTCAGCTCAGTGAGGACTCCAGTGTATCTGGAAAGACAGACAACAAAGAACAATTGTGCTTTTGGTTTACAAGGGAAAATTAATTAACTAACGCTTCTTTTTCAGTAAGACAGCATTCATTTTCTGTGCCCTCCCACAGTGTCCTCCCACCCCTGCCCCATCCCATCCCACACCAGGCCCTTCAGTGGTAACCGTGTCACAGCAACTCAAGAGCATCCGACAGCTCTGCTTCTGTTCCTCTCTTCCATCCTATGACTCCCCTTTGCCTTTTCCTGTCACAATCTCTTCCTGAGAGAGACCCAGGAGTATTGCTTCCTAGGGCTAAGGAGCCAATATTTGTAACAACAGAGCCATCGCCTCTTTCACCTGGGATCACTCTCAAGTGAATAGAAAACCATCAGTAAGACAAGGAGGGAGCGGAGCGGGTGCAGTGGCTCACACCTGTAATCCCAGCACTTTGGGAGGCTGAGGCGAGTGGATCATGAGGTCAGGAGATCAAGACCATCCCAGCTAACACAGTGAAACCCCGTCTCTACTAAAAATACAAAAAAATTAGCCAGGCGTGGTGGCGGGTGCCTGTAGTCCCAGCTACTCAGGAAGCTGAGGCAAGAGAATGGCATGAACCGGGGAGGTGGAGATTGCAGTGAGCAGAAGTCGCACCACTGCACTCCAGCCTGGGCGACAGAGTCTCAAAAAAAAAAAAAAAAAAAAAGACAAGGAGGAAGAACTTCCTTAGATTGCTGAAACTAATGCCAATTATATGTCGGAAACCCTCCTCTGAAGGGATGGTGGTATGGGTAGAGGAAAGAATGCTCAACTTTTACAAAGGAGAAAGCAAATACCTACAAATAGCGGTCGTTGCGAGGTTTGTTTTACCTGATTACAGCACGAACGAAAGGCACCACACTTTAAACTATATCGCATCTCACCTAGAGACTCTGTGCATCGTCTGTAAACTACGTTTGCGAGGAATACACACAAAATCATAACAGTTGTATGTGAGTCCCATTTTTTTTTCAAACTTTCCAAAACCTAATCAAAACAATATTTTTATTTTCTTTTCACAAAAAGAAAACACAACACAACAACTTACTGTAAAGCAATGGCAACTGTGTATTTCCCCACTCAATTCTGACACAGCTTACTTACCAGAGAGATCCCCGGAAGAAAGTAAGAGGGAAGGCAAAACTCAGAACCCCAATTTAAACCACAAAAAAGCCTGTTTCAGATTCACCTCCAATCAGTTTGGAAGTAAGAAAGAGAAAGAAACATCAGAGATGAACATGACATTATCCTGAGTTTAAAACACGAATAAAATTAATTACTTGGCTCGAGTCTGGACAACAGCTATTGTCTGTGGGTGGCAACGGGGGTCAACAAAGAACTTCCTCCTCTTGTTGTGTCTATTGAAAAGAAAAAGCACATTCCAATATGAACATTAAATAAATCAGACTATCTTCTAAGAATGCAAAGCAAACATGGTACCGAGGGTAAGTCTAAGCACAGTATAAAAAATACTGAGTAGGCCAGGTGCGGTGGCTCACACCTGTAGTCCCAGCACTTTGGGAGCCCGAGGTGGGCAGATTACCTGAGGTCAGGAGTTCGAGACCAGCCTGGCCAACATGATAAAACCCCATCTCTACTAAAAATACAAAATTAGCTGGGTATGATGGTGCATGCCTGTAATCCCAGCTACTTGGGAGGCTGAGGCCGGAGAATTGCTTGAACCAGGGAGGTGGAGGTTGCAGTGAGCCAAGATCGCACCACTGCTGCACTCCATCCTGCGCAAGAAGAGCGAAACTCTGTCTCAAAACAACAACAACAGCAACAACAAAAAACACTGAGCCATCAATAACTAATGGCATTTACTGATTAGCATTGCTCATAGATCCAATTCCCATTCTAACCCCATTTAGAAAGTCAGTCTTAAGATGGTTCAATTTCTATGTTTATTCAATAACAATTACTTAATAATGGTTCAAAATTTTAAAAATATACCACGAGGAAAAAGAAAATAAAGCAAAGGACAGTGATTAGATACAACTGTAAACTGGACAGGTGTGGTGGCTCACACCTGTAATCCCAGTACTACAGGAGGCCGAGGCAGGTAGATCACCTGAGGTCAGGAGTTCAAGATCAGCCTGGCCAACATAGCGAAACCCCAGCTCTACTAAAACTACAAAACTTAGCCAGGCATGGTGGTGCGTGCCTGTAATCCCAGCTACTCGGTAGGCTGAGGCAGGAGAATTGCTTGAACCCGGGAGGCAGAGGTTGCAGTGAGCTGAGATCGCATCACTGCACGCCAGCCTAGGCCACAGAGTGAGACTCCGTCTTAAATAAATAAATACATACATACATAAATTAATAAATAAAATAGTTTATTTATTTTTATTTTATTTTATTTTTATTATTATTTTTTTGAGGTGGAGTCTCGCTCTGTTGCCCAGGCTGGAGTGCAGCTCCGCCTCCCGGGTTCACGCCATTCTCCTGCCTCAGCCTCCCGAGTAGCAGGGACTACAGGCGCCCACCACCACACCTGGCTAAGGGGTTTCACCGTGTTAGTCAGGAAGGTCTCGATCTCCTGATCTTGTGATCCACCCGTCTCAGCCTCCCAAAGTGCTGGGATTACAGGCGTGAGCCACCGTGCCTGGCCTTATTTTATTTTTTCGTGGAGGGAACAGGGTCTCACTTTGTCGCCCAGGCCGGAGTGTAGTGGTGCAATCACAGCCCATTGCAACCTCAACCTCCCAGGCTCAAGTGATCCTTCCACCTCAGCACACTGCCCCCACATAGTTGGGACTACAGGCATATGCCACCATGCCCAGCCAATTTTTGTATTAAAAAAATAAAATTGGCCAGTCATGGTGGTTCATGCCTGTAATCCTTGTACTTTGGGAGGCTGAGGCGAGTGGATTGCTCGAGCTCAGGAGTTCAAGACCAGCTTAGGCAACATGGCAAAACCCCATCTCCACAAAAAATACAAAAATTAGCTGTGCATGGTGGCACAGGCCTACAGTCCCAGCTACTTGGGGGGATGAGGCAAGAGGATCACTTGAACTGGCGAAGTCAAGGCTGCAGTGAGCTGAGATTGTGCACCCCAGCCTGGGTGACAAAGTCAAATCCTGCCTTAAAAAAATAAATGAAGGCCGGATGTGGTGGCTCACATCTGTAATCCCAGGACTTTGGGAGGCAGAGGTGGGTGGATCATGAGGTCAGGAGATCGAGACCCTCCTGGCTAACACAGTGAAACTCCATCTCTACTAAAAATAATAATAATAAAACTTAGCCAGGTGTGGTGGTAGGCACCTGTAGTCCCAGCTACACGGGAGGCTGAGGCAGGAGAATAGCGTGAACCCGCAAGGTAGAGCTTGCAGTGAGCCGAGATCGCACCACTGCACTCCAGCCTGGGCAACAGAGCAAGACTCCGTCTCGGGGAAAAAAAAAAAATTAAAATAAATAAATAAATGAAATAAAAAGCAATTTTTTTTAAAAAAAGAGGGAAGATGAAAATTAGTGAAAAGCTAAGAATAATAACCAGAGAGGCATGTGGACGGCACCCCTTTGTTGCTGTGTGTCCCTGACACAGGTAGAACCTGAACTCACCCCCAACGGCTGCTCAGGAATCAGAAAGGCTGATGGCTGGAATGTACCAGAGGCCCCCAAACCTGCTGAACAAGTATGGAGCTCACTCCCCACCCCAAGTCTGCAGAAGCCAAAAAAGAGGCTTACATGGGCATTCAGAGCTAGGGGCATGAGACCTAAGACACAGCGTGAATGTGTGCACCTTTCCCAACCAGATGACCATCTACATGAGAATTCCACCAGGAAGGGAGGCTCCTAAGTACTGGCAAGGCAAATGAGGGAAGGGGATGAGCTGGAGAACCACTGTGAATTGTCCATCCTGATTCAGTGACTCCACTTCTAGAAATGGCTCTTCAGGAAATAATCAGAAGTTTTGACAAAGATTTATTATAAGGATGCACACGAAGCACTATTAACAACAGTAAAAGATGGAAATAAACTAAATGTGTAATAGACAAGAGATTAAATAAATTATGGCACTTCCATGCAAGTGCCATGGAGATAATGGAAGTCCTACTCTATGGGCCTGAGAATCCACCCTCGACCACAGTGCCATGACCTTTGTTGCTACCCTCTTACAACCCCACCAAACGGAGGCCCTCACACCTTTCCACTCAGCTATGCTGTCAAGGTTTGGAACAACGGAGAGGCTCCCAAGTGCTCAGTCATGTGTGTGTGTTATGGGGGGATCCTCACGACTAACCCACACTCGCCCTCAAAGCAGCACCCTCACCCCCACCCCCAGCCACATCTATCCAAAGTCCACTGCTAATTGAGCTTCCCCCTCCCCTGCCCCCACCCTCTGCCCTCCCAAAACAAGGTGCCGAGTCAGCTGTTTAAGGTCACGTTGCCACCCTAACCTCACTGCCTTGCCTTGAGAGACCTCGCCCTGTTCCCCAAACAACCCCGCTGGCCCCTGGAGCCACCCTTGCAGCCCCCAGGCATGCGCTTGGCTGCTTCCCCATGCCAGCACTTCCCAGTGGGGGACCTGGCACCGGCTCCTTGTCCTTCCTCCCAAAAATGGTACCCTCACCAAACGTGCAGATGTCTTCACCCCTCGCCTGCCAACCTCAGCCCTCCCGTCTAATCTTCCCCAACCCCAACCAAAATCCGGGCGGAGACACCAAGAAGGACCCTGGGAGGAAATATCCAACTTCTAGGTTTTTGAACCTCTTGAGTTTTTCAGTTTCTTTAGAAAGTCATACTCTAGAAAGCTGACTAAAGTAGTATTTACAATATACTATAAAAAGAAAACAAGGCCGAATGAGGTGGCCCACACCTGGAATCCCAGCACTTTGGGAGGCCTCTCACCTGTGGCACAGCTGCAGCGCCTCTGCGGCTGCAGTCCCCTCATCCAGCAGGGATGCATTGGCCATGTCCAGGCCTGTGATGTCACACACCATGGTCTGGTAGTTGAGTAAACTCTCCAGCCTTCCCTGAGACACCTCAGGCTGGTATGGAGTATACTGGGTGATCCTGCAAGGGAAACAAAAGGTCTTGTCCAAACTCTGACTCTGCTGTTTAGAGAAGCACACAAAATACCTTCGTTTTAGGAGTCAGTACCTGAAAATAATTAGGCTGTCTTAAAGAGAATTACATAACACATCAGTAAGCTTCTTTTTGGCCTTTGTAAAGAAGCTTAGAATTAAATCACAGTAACAATATTACCCTTTGTTTGGGGATAAGCAGTACTTATTTTTGTGTCTCTGGTTTTCTTTTTTCTTTTTTTTTTTTTTTTTTGAGACAGGGTCTCACTCTGTCACCCAGGCTGGAGTGCAATAGCATGATCACGACTCCCTGAGCCTCAATGTACAAGGCTCAAGAGATCCTCTGGCCTAAGTCTCCAAAGTGGCTGGGACAACAAGCACATGCCATCACGCTCGGCTAATGTTTGTATTCTTTGTAGAGCCAGGGTTTTACCATGTTGCCCAAGCTGGTCTTAAACTCCTGAGCTCAAGCAATCCACCTGCCTCGGCCTGCCAATGTGCTGGGATTACAGGCATGAGCCACTGCACTTGAGGCTACCTATAATATTATAAACACAAATTTTATTTGCTATTATCTTTCCCCTAGATAAAAGACCTCATTCACAGTTTACAATAGGAAAGCATCCAAGAATCTAACATGTAATACTCAAATATTTTATTTATATATTTATTAGGATATTTGTTTTATGTTAACCAGGAGAAGTTCTACATGCTAAGAAATTAATAGAGGTCTACTTAAGAATACTCATTATCCAGTTACTAAGAGTCCATGGCAGTTAACTCTATGGCTATTGAAATTCCAGGATGGAAATGTTTAGAAGGCAACATAAACATGGATTCTAACTTTATCTCCTTCAATTATTAGCCAAGAATGTGGCTTTGGATATGTGAGTTAGCCAATTGAGTTCCTTCATCCTTACAGGTGAGAGCCACCACGCCTGACCTATTTTACTTGGAAGGCTGAGGTGGGCAGATCACGAAGTCAGGAGATGGAGACCATCCTGGCTAACACGGTGAAACCCCATCTCTACTAAAAACACAAAAAATTAGCCGGGCATGGTGGCACACGCCTGTAGTCCCAGCTACTCGGGAGGCTGAGGCAGAAGAATCACTTGAACCTGGGGGTGCAGAGGTTGCAGTGAGCTGAGATCGCGCCACTGCACTCCAGCCTAGGCGACAGAGCAAGACTCTCCATCTCAAAAAAAAAAAAAATTAGTATATTATGAACATCTCTCGCATCAGCAAATATTTTTTACAGCATCATTTTCAATGAGTGCATAGTATTATATTCATATTGTCTAATTATCATTTCCTTTTAGCAGACACTGCTTGTTTTTCCTGTTCTCTTCTGTGCTGTGATGAATTCTTTGGAATATTGTTCTCTCTCTTCCTATTGTACATCCTGTGCCTGTCTTTATGGATACACTAAGTCTTTCCTGTTTATCAGATGGACTAACTTGTATGTGTGTATACCTGCGTGTGTACGTATTTCTACACAGCAAATAATGATTCCGAGTAAAATGAAAGTTTTTTATTAGTCAAGCAATCTAAGCACTTGGCTGGAGTAGTGCCACATCTGTCTTCACGGTGTCAAGCCATGTGTGCAGCTCTTGTCTGATTCGAGATCACAACTGCCTGCCTGTTGTCTATGCCTTTTATATGACCCCATTTCTGTTCGGATTTCCCTTTCTATTTGCCTGCACCATGTATTGTGTGCCTCATTCATTCCAGTTCACCACCCCCTTAGAATTTGGCAAACTAATTTACAGTTGCTGAGCCAGTCTGTTCAAGCAAAAATCCATTCTGTTGTACACACACACACACACACACACACACACAGAGTCTCTCTCTCTCACACACACACACAAACACACACTCTCTGTCATGCACATACTCTCTTTCTCTCTCACACACACACATACACACACCCACACACCAACACCCCAATACAAGTCTCAGGAAATTATTTCGAAGTCCTGATATTGTACTGCTTGGAAAGGCAACCTCCCCACCACACTGCCTGTCAAAGATAAGAAGATGTTAGTTTCAAAGCTTTCAAAAAAGAAAGAAAGAAAAGTAGATGGAGGCTGGGTGCGGTGGCTCACACCTGTAATCCTTGCACTTAGGGAGACTGAGGTGGGCAATCACTTGAGCCCAGGAGTTCGAGACCAGCCGGGGCAATATATGAAACCTCACCCCTACAAAAAACTAAGGCTGGGTACGGTGGCTCGTGCCTGTAATCCCAGCACGTTGGAAGGCAGAGGCGGGCGGATCACGAGGTCAGGCGTTCAAGACCAGCCTGGCCAATATGGTGAAACCCTGTCTCTACTAAAAATACAAAAATTAGCTGGGCATGGTGGTGCGTGCTTATAGTCCCAGCTACTTGTGAGGCTGAGGCAGAAAAATCGCTTGAAACCAGGAGGCAGAGGTTGCAGTGAGCCAAGATCAAGCCACTGCACTCCAGCCTGGGTGACACAGTAAGACTCCATCTCAAAACACAAACAACCAAAAAAAAACACATGAGGCTGGAGGATAGGTTGAGGCTACAATGAGCCGCCATCACACGAGCTGCGATCACACCACTGCACTCCCACCTGGGTGACGGGAGTGAGACCCTGTCTCAAAAAATAAATTCGTAAAATACAAAATGATCTTGTTTTTATAAGTTTGTAAGAACAAGTAGATGAACCAAAATGTAAGCTGGTTTTCTCTGGGTGGTGAGATGATTAACACAATTTTTTTTTTTTATTGTGTGTTTCAAATGTTAAAGAAACCAGCTACCATTCATTAACCATCTCTTATGTGTCAGGAACACATTTACTACCTTTTTTATGATTATATTATACATATTCTTTGTAACAAAAGAACCCAGTTAACTATTGAGAAATAAAATCACTCAATTTCCAAACTTTAACATAACTACAGTTAACATTCAGGTGCATTTTTTCCAATCTCTTTTCTACATCATAAACTATTTATACTAAAAGTAGTATTGGCCAGGCATGGAGGCTTACAACTGTAATAACAACATTTTGGGAAGCCACGGTGGGAGGATCACTTGCACCAGGAGTTCAAGACCAGCCTGGGCAACATAGCAAGACTCTGTCTCTACTAAAAATAAAAGAAGTTTTTGTACCTTAACTTTTTTCAGTTAACATTATTCCATGAACAATGTCTAACATCTTTAAATACAATTCAAAAACATAATTTTAACTGCTCTATGGTTTTAAATAATTTATGAAATAAATTATTTAAGTTATAATTTCTTCATGTAAATCTTAATTTATTTAATGCATTCCTTCCAGTTGAATACTACTTTTGATTTCAAATATTAGAAATGGCATAATAGTGAAGATCCTTATCTCTGTCTTATTTCCTAAGGATACATTCTTAGAAGTAGAATTCCAAATTATATGTGATAATTAGTTTTTTGGGGCTTTTGTTTTTTAGATGGGGTCTTGCTCGGTCATCCAGGCTGGAGTGCAGTGGCGCGATCTCGGTTCAGTGCAACCTCCACCTCTTGGGTTCAAGCCATTCTCTTGCCTCAGCCTCCTGAGTAGCTGGGATTACAGGTTTGCGACACCACACCCAGCTAAATTTTGTATTTTTAGTTGAGATAGAGTTTCACCATGTTGGCCAGGCTGGTCTCGAATTCCCGACTCAGATGATCCGCCCACCTAGGCCTCCCAAAGTGCTGGGATTACAGGTGTGAGTCACGCGTAATTATCACGCCGAGTCTGATCATTAGTTCTGAGGCTCCCAGTGCATAGTGCCATGTTCCTCTTCAGAAAGAGCATATCTGTCTGCATTCTCTTAAACAGTACAGTGATTTACAGTATCCCTGCATCTTGAAAACTACTAAGTATTAAGAAGCACTGAGTTTTTGTTTTTGTTTTGTTTTTTGAGACAGAGTCTTGCTCTGTCACACAGGCTAGGGTGCAGTGGCCTGATCCTGGCTCGCTGCAACCTCCACCTCCTGGGCTTAAGCAATCCTCGCACCTCAGCCTCCCGAGTGGCTGGGACTACAGGTATGTACCACCACGCCCAGCTAATTTTTATATTTTTTTGTAGAGATGGAGTTTCACCATGTTGGCCAGGCTGGTCTCAAACTCCTGGGCTCAACGACCCCGCCCACCTTGGCCTCCCAAAATGTTGGGATTATAGGTGTGAGCCACCACACCCAGCTGAAGCCCTGGGTTTTAATCTTTTTTTTTTTTTTTTTTTTAATAGAGACAGGGTATTACTATGTTGTCCAGGCTGGTCTCAAATTCCTGGGCTCAAGTGATCCTTCCATCTCAGCCTCACAAATTTCTGGGATAACAGGAGTGAGCCACTGTGCCAAGGCTTAATCTTACTAATTTTCTACAGTCATGCATGGCTTAACAGAAACGTGTTCTGAGAAATCCATCATTAGGTGATTTAGTCATTGTTGTGTGAACCTCAAAGAGTGTACTTACACGTACTTAGAAGGTATAGCCTACTACACACCTAGGCTACATGGCATAGCCTATCACTCCCAGGCTACCAACATGTACAGCACGTAACTGTACTGAATACTATAGGCAATTGTAAAACAATGGTTAAGTATTTGTGTTTCTAAATACAGAAAAGTTACAGTAAAAATACAGAAATACAATTTTATGGGACCACTGTAATATACACAATCTGTCAGTGACCAAAATATCACTACACAGGGCATGAGTGTACTTGTGAATGGGGACAAATAACTAAACCTCGCTCTAGCCAGTATCTCTTGGCTCTCAGTGGAAATAACATCGTCTATATGAGAGATTTTTCTTAACGCTCAAATCAGACTAATGTACTGCCAAAGATTATTCAAGTGAATAATAGCAACCGTAAATTAGCATCTGTAAGTTATTTTGAATTTATAAGAACACTCAAAAACTTTTAAAATCCCTAGTTTTCTGTCTATATGTGTCTATGTGTTTTAAGACTCAGTATACAGGCTAGGTGTGGTGGCTCACACCTGTCAGCACTTTGGGAGGAAAATCTCTTGGGGCAAGTAGTTCAAGATCAGCCTGGGCAACATAGAGAAACCTTGTCTCTATTAAAAATTAAAAAAAAAAAAAAAATTAGCCTGCCGAGAAACCTGTAAGCCCCACTTACTCAGGAGGCTGAGGTGGGAGGATTAGGTGAGCCAAGGAGTTCCAGTTTACAGTGAGCTATTAGAGCACCACTGTGTGCTAGTCCAGGTGACAGACAGAGACCCTGTCTAAAAAAAAAACAACTTAGTATTTAACCAGTATTTTCTTTTCCTTTTTCTTTTTTTTTTTTTTTTTTGAAACGGAGTCTCACTGTCACCCAGGCTAGAGTGCAGTGGTGCAATCTCCACTCACTGTAGCCTCCTCCTCCTGGGTTCAAGTGATTCTCCTCCTTCAGCCTCTCGAGTATTACAGGTGCCGAGATTACAGGTGCCCACCACTATGCCTGGCTACATTTTTTTTTGTATTTTTTGTAGAGAGATGGTTTCGCCATGTTGGCCAGGCTGGTCTCAAACACCTGACCTCAACTGATCTGCCCACCTCGGCCTCCCAAAGTGCTGGGATACAGGTGTGAGCCACCGCACTTGGCCTAATCAGTATTTTCTTTTCTGTTGTTTGTATACAGGCTTGTGCTATGCTACCCAGGCTGGAGTGCAGTGGCTGTTCACAGGTGCAATGATTGGGCACTACAGCCTCAAACTTCTGGACTCATGTGATCTTCCTGCCTCGGCCTCCCAAGGAGCTGGAACCACAGGCACAAGCCACCATGCCTGGCTTAAGATCAGTATTTTCAGTGACCCACTGGCTCTTGAAAAGTTGGAGTTTTTTTTCATTTTCATCTTCAAAAAAATGTTTAAAGCATATGCTGATAGACCTTTCCCAAAAGGACTTCCCCAGAATTCTATTTAGATATTATTACATATTTCCACTTAAAAACTATTTATTCTAATTAGTTACATCTTTTTCATCCCTTATGTAATATTTCTCTCTCAACCCTTTTATAAGTCCAAGGTGAGGTTAATGTTATTTAGCACTGCTAAAGGTAGAGACCTTTAAAATTGTTGTTTTGCAAAGATGCCAAATATGTAATCTCACTCCTTTCACTGTAAACTTCTTGTATTAGTCTATAGGTTTTTGGCACTACTGAAATAAAACAGGTATTAATGCTCTTAACAATGATCTATTAAAGGACAGTAAGCCTCGGATCTGAGGGATGATAAATAACCCTCATTTCAGGAGAAAAATGCTATCAAAAGGCCTGCCATCATGTTTACAAGAGTTTGACTCAATTAGGTAAAACATAGTGATTAAGAAAATGTGTCTGTGATCTATAAAGTCTATGTTCCAACTGACTAACTCAACTGGTTTGTTCCTAAATATATTTTAACATATAAAAAGGTATCTGCACATCCAAGAAGGCATTTAGCTCAGCTCAAACAGGAGGCTTGATATATTCAACATGGCATTAACATTTCACCCAAAATATTCAGTGTTCTCTATCATTTTGACTGTCTTTTGGAATTAATTGGGAAAGGGGGTCATGGGGGTTTGCAGGACAAACACTCCTGAGATTCTCTCATTTTAACCCTGCTGCCAAAATTATACCAAACAGAAATAGCTACAAGGAAAATGTAAATGTTCTGATGTTATCAGTAGTTGAAAATTTGGGGCTGGGCGCGGTGGCTCACGCCTGTAATCCCAGCACTTTGGGAGGCCGAGGCGGGCGGATCACAAGGTCAGGAGATCGAGACCACGGTGAAACCCCGTCTCTACTAAAACTACAAAAAATTAGCCGGGCGCGGTTGTGGGCGCCTGTAGTCCCAGCTACTCGGGAGGCTGAGGCAGGAGAATGGCGTGAACCCGAGAGGCGGAGCTTGCAGTGAGCCGAGATCGCGCCACTGCACTCCAGCCTGGGCGACAGAGGGAGACTCCGTCTCAAAAAAAAAAAAAAAAAAAGAAAATTTGGAATAGTGAACCCCGTAAAATAAATTCTAGACCTGACGTAAATTGTCTTTCAAGAGCCCAAATGTTTGTTTTCTTTCGAGGCTATGTCATCCATTTATTTTCCCCTCACGTCACCGGAATTTGTTGGTTCCATCTCTATGGAAACCATTCAGAAGGATGATAATGTGAAGTCTACCACCCACATATGCACAGCCCTCCCTATCAGCACTGGTGGGGTGCAGTATCACTCTCTGGTTCAGATCAGCTTTCAGAGAATAGAAAGAAACAGTATTTAGAATGCACCCGAAAAACAAATGAAAAGTATAGGACAACATCATCTCTTTCTCAAAACACTGGCTGCTCCTACAGTAAATTAACATCCGCCCACAGCCAGAAAGCAATATGGTGAATATTCTGTATAGTCACCAAGAGTAAAGGCTGCTGGCCAGTATTCAGACGGCTGGAATGCTGCAGCCCGTTCATGTACTTTTGAGGCTTTTCTTAAGGGGGAAGAGAAACAGGCCATTTTCTTTTGAAATTAACCTTGGAGTTTACCATTCAATTTTTTTTACCAATACCACAATTAAAAAGAAGCCTTCATGAATGCAAACACATTCACATACACTACAGAGAAATTAGTTCTTTGATTTTCCTGTCCCCTTATTAATAAAGTGGAACATACTGAAACTAGGAGTTATGTACAGAGACAGCAATACAGGAATGATTGTGCTGAGACATCTGGCTCCTATAATGATAAAAATAATTGCATCTAGGACAAAGCGCATGCACGCACCAGGATTATGTTTGGAATGATGGAAAAGCAGACAAAGATGCAAAGTGTTGATCAAATTGTTAACACTCATTGATTGGGAGCATGTACTTGGGTATTTCAAAAGCTCCTGTTGATGCGACTTATGATTTCCCATTAGTGAAACCTGAATTGCCTTTAGGAAAGTTGGTTTTTACATATGTTAATCTGAAAGCCAGTATGTGCCCCTTGCTAGGAATACCTTTGAACTGCAGAGGCAACAACTTACTCTGTCCTCATATCATGATGATCCTGCTAGAAATTAAAGTTATCTCTTCCACAAACTAACTTTTAAAAAATCACCTGGGAATTATCATCATACTTCATCTATATTTGATTTGTTTCCATGCTGGAAATGAAAAGTGTACACCTATATTTTCAAACAAGATGTCTTCCTTTTAAGACTAAAAATTTTGCCGGGCGCGGTGGCTCAAGCCTGTAATCCCAGCACTTTGGGAGGCCGAGACGGGCGGATCACGAGGTCAGGAGATCGAGACCATCCTGGCTAACACGGTGAAACCCCGTCTCTACTAAAAAATACAAAAAACTAGCCGGGCGCGGTGGCGGGCGCCTGTAGTCCCAACTACTCGGGAGGCTGAGGCAGGAGAATGGCGTGAACCCGGGAGGCGGAGATTGCAGTGAGCTGAGATCCGGCCACTGCACTCCAGCCTGGGCGGCAGAGCGAGACTCCGTCTCAAAAAAAAAAAAAAAAAAAAAAAAAAAAGACTAAAAATTTTAAGTCTTAAAATTTCATTTGAAATAAAATTTTAACTCAATGTTTCTGGTGTCTAAAATGGCACCAATCCAAAAAGATGGGAAAGAAGGGCTTAGGAGTCCCCACCTTTCCTCCTCCACAGTTAGACATTATTTCCCAATGAACAGAAGAGGCAGATGTCCTGAACTCCCCAGGCTGGAGTGCAATGCTGCAATCTCGGCTCACCACAACCTCCGCCTCCCAGGTTCAAGCGATTCTTCTGCCTCAGCCTCCCAAGTAGCTGGGATTATAGGCATGTGCCACCATGCCCGACTAATTTTGTATTTTTAGTAGAGACGGGGTTTCTCCATGTTGGTCAGGCTGGTCTCAAACTCCTGACCTCAGGTGATCCACCCGCCTCAGGCTCCCAAAGTGCTGGGATTACAGGCATGAGCCCCCGCGCCTGGCCTATTTGATTATTTACATCATACAGCAAACAGCAATGGAAAACAATGAAATAGCATGGAAGTGGACTAGAAGTATTTTCTCAAATGCAGGAGAAATGCTTTCAGTGTTGTTCTATCAGTGAGGGCTGGAGTGGGCAGGAGACATAAACATGGATGGACAGACACACACACACACACACACACACACACACACACCCCACCATCAGTGAGGACCAGAGTGGACAGGAGACAGACACAGATGGACACACACACACACACACACACACACACACACCCCTAGAAGTAGGAGTGATGGCCGGGTGCGGTGGCTCATGCCTGTAATTCCAGTACTTTGGGGGCCGAGGTGGGTGGATCACGAGGTCAGGAGTTCAAGACCAGCCTGGCCAAGATGGTGAAACCCTGTCTCTACTAAAAATGCAAAAAATTAGCCAGGCGCTGTGGCTGGCGCCTATATTCCCAGTTACTCTGGAGACTGAGGCAGGAGAATCGCTTGAACTCGGAGGGCAGAGGTTGCAGTGTGCTGAGATTGTGCCACTGCACTCCAGCCTGGGCGACAGAGTGAGACTCTGTCTCAGGGAGAAAAAAAAAAGGAGTGACTTATCTAACTGTTGAGGTGAGACTGGAATAAGTAACTGAGCATGCATAGCTCAGGCCTCTCTCTTATCTTTTCTAGAAGAGCCTGTCTACAGAATGCACATGTTCTCTTTCTCTAGAAAGTGCTAGCAATAAAGCTGATATTATGATCTCTAACACTATGTCTTTTTGTCAGTCAGTTGTGAATCAAAAATTTTGGGGGTGGAAGGGGAAGGGAACACGATTATCTGTCCCCCTTAAAAATCCTGACAGAAGAGCCGGGTGTGGTGGCTCATGCCTGTAATCCCAACACTTTGGGAGGCCGAGGTGGGCAGATCACCTGAGGTCAGGAGTTCAAGACCAACATGGTGAAACCCCGTCTCTACTAAAAATACAAAATTAGTCCAGCATATGGCGTGCACCTGTAATCCCAGCTACTTGGGAGGCTGAGGCAGGAGAATTGCTTGAACCTGGGAGGCAGAGGTTGCAATGAGCCAAGATCACGCCACTGTACTCCAGACTGGGATACACAGCAAGACTCCATCTGGGCAGGGTGGTCAGGTGGACAGAAGACGGTGGACCAAGATTCTCTCCCAGACTCCACCACTGACTCACTGAGACAGCTCAGAAGTAGCCTAAGTCCCAGGGTCTCCAAGGAGGAGTAAAGCCCTGAATCTACCCACCTGCAGGTTTCACATCTTACAAATACAGCACAGAAATTAAGTTGGAGAAGAGGAAGAGATGACCAGATCCACAATTTAGCATCCTAGCAGATTTTATGGGACTAGAAGTAGGAAGAAACTTCTATTTCCTCAACATTTGAGCAAGAACATTTCCCAATCCGGAGAAACCTGGTAGGCTCCCGGAGGTTGGAGACAGCACTGGGGGGTGGGTGTCAGTGTGGAGTCTCTGAGACTGCCAGGGGACAGATGGAGGATGGAGAGAATTATGCAAATCATAGTAGTCCTGTTCCTGAACCGAGAAATACATTACCATCCTGAGTTCTCCAGTAAGTTCCGCAAAATCGTCTGTGGCACTGAGCAGTTATAATAGCCCATGCCAATATATGATCTCCAGATCTGGTTTTTGCTTGAAATGGCATGCAGAGTTGCAAGGATTTCATTTTCACCTGATTGTGGGAAAAAGAGAAATGTTACAGAGAGAAGATGTCTCAGAAAGGAGCTCTAATTACAGTTTAAAACCCTCACTTTGTTTGAATATTTATGAGAGAATAACTATATGGAAAATGTTTTTTTTTTTTTTTTTTTTTTTTTTTTGAGACAGAGTCTTGCTCTGTCGCCCAGGCTGGGGTGCAGTGGCCGGATCTCAGCTCACTGCAAGCTCCGCCTCCCGGGTCTATGCCATTCTCCTGCCTCAGCCTCCCGAGTAGCTGGGACTACAGGCGCCCGCCACTTCGCCCGGCTAGTTTTTTTTTTTGTATTTCTTAGTAGAGACGGGGTTTCACCGTGTTAGCCAGGATGGTCTCGATCTCCTGACCTCGTGATCCGCCCGTCTCGGCCTCCCAAAGTGCTGGGATTACAGGCTTGAGCCACCGCGCCCGGCCTGGAAAATGTTAAGAGTCTTCCATCCAACCAACACTAAGTACTGTATGCGATATCTCAAAAAAAAAAATTCCCAAACAACACTCAATTTCTCCTCAAGGTTGGCCCCTCGTCATTGTTTTGACTCTTCCTTATTCAGTTCTGTTTGCTAGAATTGCCCATTTTTACACTTGCCTCATTCCAGGCTTTTTCTGTTCCCTTTCTGTTTCTGCTGTATATACGCTAAATAAAAATTCTGTCTTACTCCCAGTAAAATACTGTGTTTTACCTTCTAAACTGCCTTATACTCTCTGGAAGTAGACACGGCTTCAGTCTAATTAACACATAACCTACATTTTCTCTAAAACTGTTCTACTCAGTTACACATTCCTCCTTTGTGTCACTGAAACGGCAACTTATAAAAAGGCCATCACCCAAAAATAGAAAATATCAGTTGTAATCAAAGACCCTCATGCAAAGCTGGGGACAGTGGCTCACACCTGTAATCCCAGAACTTTGAGAGGCTGAGGTGGGCGGATCGCTTGTGCTCAGGAGTTCAAGTCCAGCCTGGGCAACACGGTGAAACCCCGTCTCCACCAAAAATGCAAAAAATTAGCCAGGCGTGGTGGTTCGCACCTGTGGTCCGGGATTCTTGGGAGGCTGAGGTGGGAGGATCACATGAGCCTGGGAGGTGGAGGTTGTAGTGAGCTAAGATGGCGCCACTGCACTCAAACCTGGGTGACAGAGTGAGACCCCCATCTCAAAAACAAAACCAAAAACCAAAAACACCCTCATGCAGTTTCTACCAGCATTCTCATGAAGGCACTTTGGTAATTAAGAAGTATAAACGTACTTGGATGCAGGTGGGACCCTTTCTCGGGTCATTCGTATAATAACAAAATAATAATAGCATTTGATATTTATTGAACATTATTCTGCCAGGAATTGTACCATATGCTTTTCATGCGGCCTGGGACACTGAGGATTGAAGACAGTCATTTGGCCGGGGTCACACAACTTTAAATTAAAGGATTACTAATCCAGTCTCACACTTTAATCCATTGGACTAAATTGAGAGTTGCTACATGGACAGCTCTTACACTGAAGGGTACCCCTTTTTTTTTTTTTTTTTTGAGAGGGAGTCTTGCTCTGTCACCCAGGCTGGAGTGCAGTGGCTTGATCTTGGCTCACTGCAACCTCTGCCTCCCAGGTTCAAGTGATTCTTCTGCCTCAGCCTCCTGAGTAGGTGGGACTACAGGTGCACACCACCACACCCGACTAATTTTTGTATTTTTAGTAGAGACAGGGTTTCACCATATTGGCCAGGCTGGTCTCAAACTCCTGACCTTGTGATCCACTCACCTCAGCCTCCCAAAGTGCTGGGATTACAGGCGTGAGCCACCGTGCCCAGCCACTGAAGGGTACTTTTTAGATACAAATGACATCATATGGTTCTTTATTTGCCTCTCTGCATAGAGATAGATTGTGTTACTAAAATTTAACTGGGATTTAACTACTTAGGCAAATGTCTGTCTCCTTTAAGATCTTCTTAGGGACTCAGTCACTTAACTCTGGGAAATGATTTATTTTATTGTTCCCTTATCAGAGAAAAATGTAGATACAGCAAAATCCAAGACAGCAAACTGGCAAGAAGACACTTAACATGTTTTAACCCTACTGAACTCTATCTGAATATTATTTGCATCAATCTTTATCCTCAGGTAAAATACTTTCACCCTCCACCACACACACACACACAAACATACACACACTCCCCACTCCACATGCTTTCCCAGGAAATAAATTCACAGGAGATATGGTACTTTGCCAGAGTAGAGTAAGAAAGAAAAGAGTGGATAGTCTTGAAGGTATTAGTTCCATGAGTAATATAATCTACCTTATGGCAGATGATCTTGCCTTCTTCCACTGAAAGTTTAGGAAATAAGTAAAAATGCAATAAACCCACATCTGAGAAGATAGGCAAGGATAGCATCCCTAGGAACAATCATGCAAGAAGTCCAGTCACCTCCCAAATAATCTTCTTAGGGGCAGAATGATTCAGACGCCCAGTAGGAGGAAAGATTAATTAGCGGTGCCTTGTAGGCGAGTCCGGCTTCAATTATGATCCTGTGCAGGGGGGACAGGTCCCTGTTCCACACCGGTCCAGCTCTCCAATGACAACAGCCTGTGAAGGGCTCTATCTGTCAAACTGAGTTTAGCCTTTGGAAATCAAGCTGGAGAATATGATTCTTTTTACAATATAAGAAGATAATTCTACTGATGGTGTGGAAAGGTCACTGAGGGGAGACCCTGGCCCAGGGAGATACGGTAAGAGGCCAGCACTATAGTTCAGGAGAGAGATGGGTAAGAGGAGTGTTATGAGTTGAACTGTGTTCCCAAAAATGATACTTTCAAATCCTAACCCCATGGTACCTCTGACTACAACCTTACTTGAAAATAGGGTCTCCACTGATGTAATCAAGTTAAAATGAGATCATGCTGGATTAGGGTCAGCCCTAATCCAATGATTGGTGTCCTTATAAGAAGAGCAAAATTGGGACATGCAGACACACACGCAAGAAGAACGCCATATTTGAAGGCAGCAGAGGTTGGAGCAATGCATCCACAGGCCGAGGAGTGCCACGGACTGCTAGCAACCCCCAGAAGCTGGGAGAGAGGCAGGGAACTGATCCTCCTTCAGAGCTCCCAGAAAGGAGCCAACCCTGCCAACATCTTGATTTCTGACTACGGAACTGGGAGCGAACAGGCTCCTGTTGTTTAAGCCACCTAGTTTGTGGTACTATAGTACGTGGCAGCCACAGAAAACGAATAAAGAAACTATATCAGTCATTTTTAAGAGACATGATAATACTCTTGGGCCCAGCTGACCAGTTAAAAAAGTCTCGGGGGCCGGGCGCGGTGGCTCAAGCCTGTAATCCCAGCACTTTGGGAGGCCGAGACGGGCGGATCACGAGGTCAGGAGATCGAGACCATCCTGGCAAACACGGTGAAACCCCGTCTCTATTAAATACAAAAAACTAGCCGGGCGAGGTGGCGGGCGCCTGTAGTCCCAGCTACTTGGGAGGCTGAGGCCGGAGAATGGCGTGAACCCGGGAGGCGGAGCTTGCAGTGAGCTGAGATCCGGCCACTGCACTCCAGCCTGGGTGACAGAGCGAGACTCCGTCTCAAAGACAAAAAAAAAAAAAAAAAAAAAAAGTCTTGGGTTGGCCGGGCGCAGTGGTTCACACCTGTAATCCCAGCACTTTGGGAGGCTGAGGCAGGAGGATCACTTGAGGTCAAGGAGTTCAAGACCAGCCTGGCCAACATGGTGAAACCCCGTCTCTACTAAAAACACAAAAATCAGCTGGGCCTGGTGGCGTGCGCCTGTAATCCCAGCTACTTCAGAGGCTGGAGCAGGAGAATTGCTTGAGCCCGGGAGGTGGAGGTTGCAGTGAACCGAGATCACGCCAATGCACTCCAGCCTGGGCGACAGAGCGAGACACTGTCTCCAAAAAAAAAAAAAAGGCTCAGGTGAACTCCAGCACTTTGCCAGACACGGTTTCCCACACATCATTAAGATTCTACTAGTGGAAGTAATCGACCCCCATAGTACCATTCTCTTTACTAACCAACATCATCCACTGGCGTAAGAGAGCTGGTGCTAGGGTACTGGAATGTGTTGGAAGTCTGTGCAGAGGGGTGCAGCAACCTCCCCCACAGTCCCTCAGAGTGACGCGGCCAGAGGTCAAACCAGCAGGCCAAACCAGCACCACCAGTTATCTAGCCCAAAGATTTGCACTGATTGCTCTCTCACTCACATGGCCTGGCATGGGAAAGGAAAGCAGTATAGCCTTGCAGTCAGGTTGTTCCACAAGCAGCATGGCTGAGAGAACCAACTCAATGGCTGACTGTTAATTGGCTGCATACTTGGAGAAAACTAATATAATAGTAGTTGAAATAATTAGAAATAGCTAAATGGACATTGGTGGGAGCCAAAAGGGTTATTTAAACCAACAGTCCCCATAGTGAGTGAAAACTGCTAACGTAATTCTTCCAGTGCAGGACTCTCCTTCCTCATACCCAGCCCCAGGAGACAAAATAGGATTAGAGAGATAGGAATTTGGCTATTGTGCCAAGAGCCACAATCCCTAGTGAGGGACTGTAGCAAAAATCTAGCTCTCGCCCCGTATAGAGGTGCTCAAATGTGTTGTTTTGATTTTGCTTGTAGACTTTTGGAAGGTCTTTTTACCGTGGTTTTATTTTCCACTCCTGTGATAGTAGCCCTCGCTGTTAGGTGACTTCCCACTGATAGGAAAGGTGGGGTTAAAGTTGTATGGGTCTGCAGCAGAGGCCGCCTCCTGGGAAGGAGTAGATAGGCTCTCACCCAAAGGAAGGGGAAGAGTAGGATCCACGTTTTCTGAAAAATGCACTTCAAGGACTCAGATTCAGGAAAGTCATGGAGGTGACAGAAGGCCTGGAGCTCGGGGCTAGAAGCTGAGAAGAATCCTAAACTAAACCAAACTCCAGATCGCTTCCCTCTGAGAACACAAAATGCCACCCCTCTGCCTGCCTTCAGCAAAAATCTGCACTGTCGCCCCATATAGAGGTGCTCAAATGTGTTTAGATTTTGCTTGTAGACTTTTGGAGGTCTTTTTACTATGGTTTTATTTTCCACTCCTGTGATAGTAGCCCCAGCTGTTACGTTCATTCCCACTGATAGGAAAGGTGGGGTTAAAGTTTTACAGGTCAGCAGAGGCCACCTCCTGGGAAGGAGTAGATAGGATCTCACCCAAAGGAAGGGGGAGGCTAGGATCCCACGAAGGGGGTGGGGCACCGCTCTAGTCCTGACAATTAGCTCCGGGAGACCAGTCAAGAAGCTCAATTGACTACAGAAGGAGCAGGATTGAAATAAAAGATAAAAAATAAAAAGAAGCAGCTCAATTGAACACGAGTGTTGTGGAAGGTGAAAATGGTAGTTTATTTTTTCACTTGACAGAAGAAGGAACACAAGAACTAAGATGATGGTGCCTGCCACTGTGTTTCAAGATTGACCACTTTTATGCTGCTGGGTCTTTATAATTAATTGTTTTGTTCTTCATTTATATTAATTGGCCTTTTAAAAATTTCAAGTGTTTCATTCAAATGTGAAAATCATCAGAGCTACTATGGGGGATGGTGATGTCTGGAGTCCCGAGACTCTCAAGTAGAAGAGAGATTTGAATTTTCCTTTCACAAGAAAACCCGTTCCCTCATACCTCTCTGCAGAGCTGTCCAGGAGGTAATAGGTAAAGGTCAAGCCCCTTGTGAGAGAGCCCTGAGTACAGCCCAGTTCCCATCTCCCTCCCTTCAGTCTCCACCTGCCACTCAGGCAGTGTTCCTGCCCTGCCCCATGTCCTCAAACAGTTAAGGAAGAGAAGATGTCACATTAGACCAGCCAGGAACCCACTGGCCCGATCCACATGAGTTCCGGGTCTCCAGATACAAATCAGCATCCTGCAGAGCAGCCACTGATGTCTTACACACTTGAATCAAACACCTGAAAATTTTAAAAGGCAAACTAGTGGGCCGGGTGCAGTAGCTCATGCCTGCAATCCCAGCACTTTGGGAGGCCGAGGCAGGTGGATCACAAGGTCAGGAGATCAAGACCATCCTGGCTAACACAGTGAAACCCCACCTCTACTAAAAATATTTTAAAAATTAGCCAGGCGTGGTGGCAGGTGCCTGTAGTCCCAGCTACTCAGGAGGCTGAGGCAGGAGAACGGCATGAACCCGGGAGAGGGAGGTTACAGTGAGCCGAGATCGTGCCACTGCACTCCAACCTGGGCGACAGAGCAAGACTCCATCTAGGAAAAAAAAAAAAAAAAGGCAAACTAGCTTAAATAAAGAACAAAACATCTATAAGACCCAGAAGCATAAAAGATGTCAAACATGAGACAAAGAAGTTTCTAAGGCGATAAATACATACTCTAGTCTCTATAGGACTAGCCAAACTTCTCAAGTACCTGTGAACTCTGTCCCTATCCAGCTTGGGACTAATGAGTTTTCCTGGATTGGTTCTCATGATAGCCTGGTAGTTATGCCCAATTTTACCTTCTGTTGAGAACAAAGTGAGTTAATAGAATGAGCTGTCCCCTATACAACAAGTTAATGGACACTTTTGAGCCATTAAGGGCAGGTCCCTAGTCATGCTTCTTTCCATTCACTCATCCATCACCCAACGCTACAAAATTTCCCAAGGAAAAATTCCCAGCTAGAAGCCAAGACTGTCTGTGACTTGATGAACAGAGGGGTAAGCTTACTGTGATAAAATCTAAGACCTCAGGCTTCCACAGCCACATATAATAAAAATAATTCCCCAAACATACAGCCTAGTTAGTGTCTGAATTGTTTCAAATGTTTGTTCACTGGTTGCCATTTCTCAGACCCACTCATGAAATGCCAGATCTGCAGGAGAGCCAGCCCAGTGTACCTAGAAGCCCAGAGTTTGAGTTACTTTGATGTCAAGACAGCAATAGATGCAGAGAAAAGGAGAGAAGACAGAAAAGTCCATGTTCAGAGATCTACCTGCTGAACCAACCTGAAATTGAACTTCACAGAATCCAGTCTTTAAGTCCAAATTAAGGGACATGATGATGTCTAAATAAAACCCCAAATCCTAACTAAGCACACAATTCACACCTCTTCTGCTGTGGAAAAGAGCTCCCTTTCTAGAGGAAACTGTATGGGGTCCTTAAATCCCAAAGTGGCAGCCTTTTCCTCCTGCGTAGCAAAAGAAGCATTCTGAGAAACGATTGTGCCATCCAAACCTTGGGCAGCAGATGGGAAAGGGAAAAAGAAAACTAGATTTTCCCACCAGAGCAAAGCTCACAGCAGAGCACATTCCTCACACTTTTCCTTTCAACTGGACAAAACCAGCTTGCTCCTGTGCACAAGCCTAATTCCTGAACATGAACTAAAACGAAACTAACCAGCAGGGAAAGAGACCAAATGAGAAAGGGGGGCGTCCATTAAGAAATGATTGAAGGCCGGGGACAGTGGCTCACGCCTGTAATCCCAGCACTTTGGGAGGCTGAGGCAGAAGGATTGTTTGAGCCCAGGAGTGTAAGCCTGACCAACATAGTGAGACCTTGTCTCTACCAAAAAAAATCAAAGAATGAGGCAGGGGGATTGGTTGAGCCCAGGAGGTCAAGGCTGCAGTGAGCTGTGATTGCGCCAATGCACTCCCACCTGGGTGACAGAGTGAGACCCTGCCTAAAGAAAAAGAAACACTTGGAGACAAGACGTCATCTTCCAGATGCTTGCCTACAGCTATGCAGGGCAGCCAGCAACTGTGCATTATTTTGCACTCTCGGCCATGAAGGAATTCAGGCAATCCTTCAGGAACCTACACAGTAAGTACTTTTCTTGCAGAATAAATGCCTGCTTCTGACCTTGTTTATTCTTCTGCCTCAGAGCATTGCATAATCTCCTGGTCCTAATGTACCAAGAACAGAGTTCAGTGGCCTCTAGGTATCACTTCCTAAGAACTGCAGGTAAGAACTTGCACTGCTGCTGCTTCTCAGAATTTTGTCTTTACATCATTCCACATAAGAGCCTTGCTATAGCAACTCCCTTGCCATTGCGCCTAAAATAGCAACAGTTTTGCACTAACCAATGCACCAAATAAATGCTTTCCAATAGCAATAAGATGATTTTGCTGTTAAATTTTCTTTTTTCGAGATGAAGTCTTACTCTGTCGCCCAGGCTGGAATGCAATGGCACGATCTCGGCTCACTGCAACCTCCGCCTCCTGGGTTCAAGCGATTCTCCTGCCTCAGCCTCCTGAGTAGCTGGGATTAGAGGCGCCCGCCATCACGCCCAGCTAATTTTTGTATTTTTAGTGGACATGGGGTTTCAGCATATTGGACAGGCTGGTCTTGAACTCCTGACCTCAGGTGATCTGCCCGCCTCAGCCCCCAATAGCTGTTAAATTTTCAATACATTACTAGGACTAGGTTTTAATATCCTATTTATGTAAATTTCCACAAGAACTGGAAAAGTGTCATTAACATGGACAGTCAATCTGTATGAGTCAAGATACCTGCTACAACTAAACACACACACACATACACACATTGTTTCCCATCCTTAACCCATTACCCCAAACACAACCCTACAATTTCTTTTGGCCTCAATTATAAGGGAAAATGTATTCAGGTTTTGGTTTTTGCTTCTTTGACAATCTAAAATTGCTATACCTAAAGTTTTACACTATATATATACATATACACATACAATATTATGTTATCATTTATATTTTTTAAATAATTATATATGCATATGTTTATATATTAGCAGAACATCTTTGCGATGATTCACAAGAAATTGAGAATAAATAGAAGATAATAGATGTGGGAGGGAGGCTTGCTTTTCACTGTATATCTTTTTTTTTTTCTTTTTTTTAAGAGAGACAAGGTCCCGTGATGTTTCCCAGGCTGGTTTCAAATCCTGGCCTCAAGCAATCTTCCAGTCTCAGCCTCCCAAAGTGCTGGGATTACAGGCATGAGCCACGCCGCCTGGTCTCCCTGTAGATATTTTTGTGCTTTTGAGTTTTGAACAATGTGTCTATATTGTTTATTTGAAATTAACATTAAAATGTTGCATGTAGAATGAAATCCTCCTTGTAAAATACATGGGTATGCGGGTGTATACGCCATCAGTCCTGGGCTTCGGCAGGCCATCCACAAAGCATGGTTCTGGGGGGCCCAGCCAGCAGCACCTCACACACAGCAGCCACTAACTGCGTGAGAGCCTCCCTCACTCTTCGCCCTCCATGTGCTTGGCAAGACACTAGGAAAAGGTCTCCAAGGAAGTCATCAGGACTGAAAACCAACACACTCATATTTGAATTTGCCCAATGTCACCAATTTGAGAAAGGCCTTTCTCTGCTAGAGGGTAAGGGGAAAGCTGGGGCCGGAATGTGAGGACAGAGACTGCCTGGGCAGATTGTTCTTGCCAACATCTTAATCCTTGGCTGTAAATCTGCGCAGGAACCATGGCATGGGGCTAGGTGTCAATCAAGATAAACAAACCATGAATGACAGCACAGCAGGACTTTCTCTTCTTTCTGAAGGGAATTCAGAATTTGGATGCAAATTCCATCTGCATGCTGAGCCTTTCCCCAACATCATCCAGTCATTTATAGCACTCCTTTCTCTCCCCTATAGCCACCTGGATCAAGCCCACTTACCCAGTCCATAGACCCAACTCCCTATTACTTGTCAAGTTTCCTCCCTGGGCAGAGGAGGGTTTCACTACCTAAGTCAGCTGAATCACAGAATGTGTTGAATCATTCCAGGAAGCCAAGCCAATCCATACACTCTGCACAGTGTACAGAGGAAACTGAACCTAAAATCCTTGCAGACCGGCAGAGCTGTGCCATGTGTGAGGATGTGGTCAGGGCAGCAGCACGCTGGCCCAACCTGGGGCTCTGAGTCTCCTTGCTCTAATCCTGCCAGGCTCTTCCCTGTCTTCTTGCTCAGCCAATTAATACCACACCTCCTTCAGTCCTTCATGACCCTCAGGGGTTACCGCCCTCCTCAGGACATCTCCACTCAAAAGGAGCTGAGGCGTGTCCCATCTGTGTCTCTGATGACTCCATGGTTCCTTGTCTCTGTAGGAGTGAGCAGTCTCTGCAGCTATTCCTGATCACCCGAGAGATGCACAACTTCAGACCCTACTAGCTGTAGCAAAACCAAAACAACATTCACAGTGGGGAGTGGGACAAGTGATGCTATGTCTGTTATTTTACTCCTTGAACTTGGATCATACTCCTTCCTGTGGGAGGCCCCTTTTCATTTAATCTACAAATGTTTTTTAAAGAAATATACAGAGAAACATTGCAATTCATAGAATTTATCTGGAATACCAACTGACCTATGTAATGAGGCCAAATGCTGAGTTTGAAATGAGAATCAGTGGAAGTCCCAGAGGATTTGTTTTCTCTCTTTGCTGCCCCAAAGGTACATTGTCATGGCCTGCAGAGCAAGAACAAGAAGGGAAGGCTATGTCCTAAGAATCCAACTCAAACAATGTATCATGCTTGAGAAAAAGATAATTTTTTATAGATCAAAGGCATATGGGCCAGGCATGGTGGCTCATGCCTGTAATCCCAGCACTTTGGGAGGCTAAGCGGGGAGGATGGTTTGAACCCAGGAGTTTGAGACCAGTCTAGGCAACACAGCAAGACCCCCATCTCTACAAAATAAAATAAATTAGTCCATGTGGTGGCACATGCCTGTAGTCCAGTTACTTGGGAGGCTGAAGTGGGAGGATCTCTTGGGCCCAGGAGGTTGAGGCTGCAGTGAGCCATGATCATGCCACTGCACTCCAACCTGAGTGACAAAGTGAGACCCTGCCTCAAAAAAAAAAAAAAAAAAAAAGGCATATGGGGCCGGGCGCAGTGGCTCATGCCTGTAATCCCAGCACTTTGGGAGGCCGAGGTGGGTGGATCACAAGGTCAGGAGATCAAGACCATCCTGGCCAATATGGTGAAACCCCATGTCTGCTAAAAATACAAAAATTAGCTGGGCGCGGTGGCGCGTGCCTGTAATCCCAGCTACTCAGGAGGCTGAGGCAGGAGAATAGCTTGAACCAGGGAGTTGGAGGCTGCAGTGAGCCAAGATTGTGCCACTGCACTCCAGCCTGGTGACAGAGCGAGACTCCGTCTCAAAAAAAAGGCATATGGAGAAATTTGTGGTCCAACCCAGAATCACACCAAGTGAATTGTCATCTTTTATAGTAAATGCTCAGAAAATACAGGTGAATCAACATGTTGCAATGAAAATTCACCTAAACTTCCACATACAGCTAGCTCAATATTCCCAGGAACTCACCCGTTACAGAATCATGATGATAAATAATGCACAAATTGTTCCCACATTTGGTTCAACTACATCTCAAAGTGCATGAGCCTCAGAGAAACATTTATCAGTGGAAACCTGCAGCTATTAAGAAAGTTGTATAAAATAATGCAGTGTCTACAATAATTTCAGATTTTCCAAAATTTTATTTCTTCCTTGTTCAGTCAGTTAGCATGTTGATGATACAGGCATTGAGAATTCTTACTAAAATTCTCAGTTTGCATTTTTGTATAAATACTCTGGACTTACAAAAAGTAAAGCAAATTTGAGTCAAAATGAGATCAAAGTTATTCGTACATCATATAACTGACACTTGTTAAAACAAGGCACAGTGCTATTTAGTGGGGTGGGAAGAGGACATAAAGAATGGAAGTCACAACACAGATTCACCCACAGCAGCTCACGTCCCTGTTCTCTAGCACCCGCCCTCGTGCAGCCTGGGCCCTCACTCCCAGCCTCCTGAGGCTGGGTCACTGAGCTTCCAGGCAGAATGTGGGTGGGACTGCCCCACCTCTCTCTCAACCTCACTGAGCTGACCAACGGACCTTGAAGTCCTCCCCTTGGCTGAACTCAGTCACCACATTTCTCTGTTCCTACTTCCAGATCACTGACCGATGGTGGGGTGGAGGACACTCAAACAGGCCTTACAAATTCCCACCATTTAATCTCAGCAGACCCTGTCTGCTGGGCGATCGAGGGTCCTCACCACCCAGATGCTCTCAGCAGACCCTGCCTGCAGGCCGATCGAGGGTCCTCGCCACCCAGATGCACACAATAGCTCTTCTGAAATTCACTTTTCCCTAGTGCTCAATCTCAGCTTCCTGTCTCTCATGCAGAGAGATCGTCAGACCCTCAGACCCGTAGCCCCTCAACTCCTCCCACCTCGGAGGATCCTTATGTCTTTATGCAGACTTTCTTCCCTCTTCTGCCTAAGAAAGGTCCAGAATATGACACAGGGGTCCACAACTCACTGCCTGAAAATATATCCTCCTGCCTCTGATGACTTCATCTCAGACTGCCCTGCCTCTCTTCTTCTGCATGTTTTATTTCCCTATATCCTGGTTTCTACTTTCTTCCCCACACTCCATCCCTGGGAAATTTCACTAATTCTCACGAATTTATTCAGAAAACTCACTAAATCTGCAACTCCATCTCTTCTCTTTCTGGATCTCTAGACTCTACTTTCCAACTCTTGCTTCAATTGTTCCAAATGCATATTCCACGAATATCTCAAACCCAATTCTGCTCAAGACCCAATCTCTCCTTCCTCTTCTCCCTGTTACCCCTCTGTTAATGAATGACATCAACATCACTACCCCATCTAGAAACTGACTGACACCGCACCTCCTGCCTCTCTGGATCAACCACCATGTCTATACAAAAACCATGCTCCTGGCCAGGCATGGTGGCTCACACCTATAATCCCAGCACTTGAGAGGCTGAGGAGGGTGGATCACCTGAGGTCAGGAGTTGGAGACCAGCCTGGCCAACACAGCAAAATTCCATCTCTACTGAAAATACAAAAATGAGCTAGGTGTGTAATCCTAGCTACTTGGGAGGCTGAGGCGGGAGAATCGCTTGAACCTGGGAGGTGGAGGCTGCAGTGAGCTGGGATCATGCCACTGTACTCCAGCCTGGGCAACAGAGTAAGACTCTGTCTCAAAAAGAAAAAAACAAACAAACCCAAAACCATGCTCCTCACGCCTCTAATTCCAGCACTTTGAGAGGCCGAGGCAGGCAGGTTGCTTGAGCTCAGAAGTTCAAGACCAGCCTGGGAAACATGGTGAAACTCTGTCTCTACAAAAAATACAAAATTTAGCCGGGCATGGTGGCTCACACCAACAGTCCCAGCTACTAGGGAGGCTGAGGAGGGAGGATCGCTTGAGCCTGGGAGGCAGAGGTTGCAGTGCACCAAGATCATACCACTGCACTTGAGCCTAGGTGACATGGCCAGACCCTGTCTCAAAAAAACAAAAACAAAAAAACCGCCATGCTTCTCCTGGGCTGCCCCAAGCCAGTGACTAAGCTCTGCAGGAAAACTAATGCAGACTCATTCATTCTCTAGAGATATGAGACTCCTCCCACGGGCAGCTGTAGCTCCAGGACTCCATGTGGGCCTGATGGAAACTCTCTTAGATCTGTTCTGTACTGTAAGACTCTTTCTACCCGGTCTTCATTCTACTTCTCTCCCTTTCCACCAAAGTTAGACCTGCATTAGTTTGGAGGCTCCCCTGCCCTCTCCTGCTTCTACCCCCAATGAAAATGTCTTGTGTATCTAACATCATTTTGGTGTCTGCTACCTGGTGGACCTGAACTAATGCACATTGACATCTCACATGTAAAGTCTCCAATAGTCTCCCAGTTGGTTTCACTGCCTCTGATCTCAGAGGCACTCTGCAAAACACAGGATCAATCCTTCCACTTCTCCCTATAGTAACTTTTCCTGTCTACCCATTACTTAGAGGGGGAAAAATAAATCCCTTTTGGCTCTGAGCCCTCCATATTGTGGCCCCACACCTTGTTTTCCATGTGCCTCTGCAATCTAACATTCTAACCACATGGTCTATTCACCATCCCTCAAACAACCATGTATTTCCACACTTTCATGCCTCTGCTCGTGCCATAACTTCAGACTAAGTCTCCATCCTATTCACAGACCCATCAAATTATTCAATATCTATTTCCTTATAAGTTATAACCTATAGCTGGGGATATCTTTATCGTCTTTTACCTCCTGACTTTTGTACACCAAGTGCCTAAAGCAGTATCTTATCTTCTACAACTGACTCTCAATAAGTGCAGAATGGAAGCAGATGGAGGAAGCTGTAGAAGGAGATTTGGCAATAGCAGCTTAATAACCCACTGATAACAAAGGTGATAGCAAACACCAATCCAAAAACCAAAAGCTGAGTAGTCTAGGGCACTTTATGTATGGGCAAATGGTCCTATGTACCATAAGAGTCCTCAAGAATAGCACTATATTTATAATACAGTATAAATGATTTCAGTTTGATAGCACTGAATACGTTTTGAGGTTAGAGTGAGTTATAGTCACACCACAGCACTCTAGTCTGGGTAACAGTGCAAGACTCTGTCTCTAAATAATAATAATAATAATAATAATAATAATATAATAATAATAATAATAGGATCTGGGCATGGTGGCTCACACTTATAATCCCAGCATGTTGGGAGACCAAAATGAGAGAATCACTTAAGCCCAGGAGCTTGAGACCAGCCTGGGCTTGAGACCCCCATCTTTACAAAAAATTTAAAAAATTAGCTGGGTGTGGTGGTCCTCCTTGTGGTCTAAGCTACTTGGAAGGCTGAGGTAAGAGGATTGCCTGAGCCAGGGAGGTCAAGGTTGCACAGAGCTGTGATCATGCCACTGTAGTCAAGCCTGGGTGACATAGTAAGATACTGTCTCAAATAAAATAAATAAAATTAAATAAAAATAAAATATTTTAAAATAAAAAAGATAATAATGAATAGATGTTACACTACAGTTGTCTAAACCCCTAGAATGTACAACACCAAGACTGAATCCTAACACAAACAATCTTCACTTTGGGTGAGGCCGGGCGCAGTGGCTCACCTGTAATCCCAGCACTTTGGGAGGCCAAGGTGGGTGGATCACCTGAGGTCAGGAGTTCAAGACCAGCCTGGCCAACATGGTGAAACTCCCATCTCTACTAAAAATACAAAAATTAGCGAGGCCTGGTGGTTCATGCCTGTAGTCTCCGCCACTTGGGAGGCTGAGGCAGAAGAATCGCATGAACCCAGGAGGTGGAGGTTGCAGTGATCCAAGATCGCGCCTGCACCACTGCACTCCAGCCTGGGTGACAGAGTGAGACTCCATCTCAATAAATAAATAAATAAATAAATAAAAACTTTGGGTGATAATGGTGCATTAACATAGGTTCAATTGTAGCAAATGCTCTGGTAGGCAATGCTGATAATGGGAGACTCCACGCTTGTGTGGGGGCAGTGGGTTTAATGGGAAATCTTTGTACGTTCACTCAGTTTTGCTATGAACCTAAAACTGCTCTAAAAAATAAAGTTGGTCGGGCAAGGTGGCTCACGCCTATGATCCTAGTATTTTGGGAGGTAGAATCGGAAGCATTTCTTGAGCCTGGGAGTTTGAGACCAGCATGGGCAATACAGTAAGGCTGTCTCTAGAAAAAATACAAAAATTAGCTGGGCATGGTGGCATGCGCCTGTAGTCCCAGCTGCTTGGGAGGCTGAGGTGTGAGATCACTTGAACCCAGGAGGTTGAGGCTGCAGTGAGCTGTGATAGCACCACTGCACTCCAGCCTGGGCAACAGAGTGAGACACCGTCTCAAAAATAAAATTAAAAAACCCAAAATTGGCCAGGCACAGTGGCTCATGATTGTAATCCTAGCACTTTTAGGCTGAGGTGGACAGATCACTTGAGATCAGGAGTTCAAGGCCAGCCTGACCAACATGTTGAAACCCCATCTCAACTAAAAATACAAAAATTAGTTAGGCGTGGTGGTGGGTGCCTGTAAACCCAACTACTCGGGAGGCTAAGGCAGGAGAATTACTTGAATCCAGGAGGTGGAGGTTGCAGTGAGCCGAGATGGAGCCATTGCACTCAAACCTGGGGGATAAGAGCGAGACTTCTCTCAAACAAACAAACAAACAAAAAAGATGCTTTATTACTTTATCAAGATTGAGGGTTTAATTTTGTTTTGTTTTTTGTTTTTTGAGATGAAGCCTTATTCTGTCGCCCAGGCTGGAGTGCAGGGGCGCAATCATGGCTCACTGCAACCTTCTCTTCCCTGCAATCTCCACCTCCCAGGTTCAAGCGATTCTCCTGCCTCAGCCTCCTGAGCAGCTGGGACAACAGGCATGCACCAACACAGCCAGTTAATTTTTGTATTTTTAGTAGAGACAGGGTTTTGCCATGTTGCCCAGGCTGATGTTGAACTCCTGGCCTCAAGTGATCCACCCGCCTCAGCCTCCCAAAGTGCTAAGATTACAGGCATGAGCCACTGCTCCCAGCCAAGACTGAGATTTCTAGTTTGGGATTCTAGTTTTAATAAGAAAGGAAAAACTGATCATAATTTATTTTAGGACTCAACACATTAAAAAAATTTTTTTTGTTACTTTTTTTTTTTAAAGAGACAGGATGTTGCCCAGGCTGGTTTTGAACTACTCGGCTCAAGCAATGCACCCACCTTAGCCTCCCAAAGTGCTGAGATTACAGGTGTGAACCACCACACCTAGCCTCATCACTTTTAAAACAAATATTTTCACCCCTCCACTTTTACCGTGATATACTTCAACATTTATCTGAATATCCCCCAAATAATTGATAGCATAATTATTTAAGATTCCATCAAGGACGATCCTGCAACAATACTCAAGTGCTTGCCGAATTATGTCTTGCACATTCCATTTTTCCACTTCCTTTTTCTCAGTGAAGGTACTGCCTTTCCTTGAGGTTTTTTTTTTTTTTTTTTTTTTTTGAGACGAGTTTATTATTGTTTATTCTAAGTAAGTAGGTTAGTTTCCTGGACAGGTGTGGGTGAAAGTTCTATTTTTAAATATGGTCTGGTAATTGCCCATTTGTATATGTAGTCCCTCACAGCAGAATATGTTTTGTCTCTGTCCTAACATAAACAATCTGTCTACATAATCCCAGGTTGCCATCCCTCAAATAACCATGTGTCGCCCAGGTTGGAGTGCAATGGCGCGACTTAGCTCACTGCAATCTCCACCTCCTGGTTTCAAGCGATTCTTCTGCCTTGGCCTCAGCGTTCCAAGTAGCTGCGATTACAGGCATGCGCCACTACGCCCAGCTAATTTTTGTATTTTTAGTAGAGACAGGGCTTCACCATGTTGGTCAGGCTGGTTTTGAACTCCTGACCTCAGGTGATCCACCTGCCTCACCCTCCCAAAGTGCTGGGATTACAGGTGTGAGCCACTGGGCCCAGCTTCATCTTTGCTTCTTTACATTGAGAAGATATATTCCAACTCCTAACTCTGTCTTTCCGTCCCATTTCACATCATTTCTGAACACTCATGACATTTTACCCACAGCTCTCATGGCACCTGGAACTTTTTAACTGTCTGACCTATTTATATTAAGAAGGTGAGATGTAAGCTCCTTGGAGACAGTGACTATGTTTATTCAAATGTATATCCTTACTGGGCGCGGTGGCTTATGCCTATAATCCCAGCACTTTGGGAGGCTGAGGCAGGCAGATCACGAAGTCAGGAGTTTTAGACCAGCCTGACCAACATAGTGAAACCCTGTCTCTCCTAAAAATATAAAAATTAGCTGAGCATGGTGGTGCGCACCTGTAGTCTCAGCTACTCGGGAGGCTGAGGCAGGAGAATCGCTTGAACCCAGGAGACAGAGGTTGTGGTGAGCCAAGACTGTGCCACTGCACTCCAGACTGGGCAACAGAGCGAGACTCTGTCTCAAAAAAAAAAAAAAAAAAGTATATCCTCAGAGTGTCTTCCAATAGTAATCGGTAAACGTTTAACAATTTAGGCAACAGGGTGACTGTCCAAGGTTATCAGTCAAGTATCTACCTATTGAAAATTAATGACAAAAATATAAGGGCAAAGCAGATTCTGCTGTGAGGGACTACATATACCAGACCATATTTAAAAATAGAACTTTCACCCACACCTGTCCAGGAAACTAACCCACTTACTTAGAATAAACAATCCAGGAAGCCAGCCTGCTACAAATTAGACTTACAGAGAAAGCCAGATTGCTATCTCTAGTGACAATCCAGGAAACCAAACAATAACTTCCATCACAATTGGCCCCAAATGGCCAGAACTTGATTAATAACTGATAGCTTCCTTAATTTTTGTCCCACTTCCAACATAGGACCAACCAGGCGAAGCCAAATATGTACCCATAACCAATCATATCAGATGCCCGACTTCTAGTTAACCCTCAGACAGCTTCCCTTGTAAACAACCTCCAATCAGAACATACCTAAAGCCTTTCCTTTTTTCCACAATAAAGCTTTCCTCTCCTCTGTCAAAATGGAAGTCTGACTCCCTTGCTACAGCAAGTTCATTATAGCCTTTGTTTCTCTCATTTAGCTAGTCTTTACTGCCATAGTCATTTAATGGAAATTTATTGGAATCATCCTAAAAAAGAAATCATAATTCCTATAAGTTGGGAACTGATGAGCCAGGAATGGCCAAAGGAAAGCCTAGTCACAGACTGCGGGCAGGAGTCTGTGCAATGGGCATGGACCTGGCAATGGGCATCATCTGGCTAAAGACAAGTCGTGGCCTCGGACTGGGGAACAGCTGCCCCGGCCTAGTTGCCCCTGGGGTCAGCTCAGGAGAGTGCACAACCCAATGAGGGTGACAAAGCCAACACCTGCAGCTGCATTACACAATGCTCCCTCCCTCCGCTCACTGCCCTCCATTAACCATTTAGTAGAAATCACTCTGGAACATTCAGCTGGCACAAGTCCACCATTCTGACAACTCATCTCAGCTCTAGTTGAATAATGTGAACATTGGAGGGTTTAGTTTCTCCTCTCTCTTCCACAAGCAATGTGCAATTTTGTGTAAACTTTAATCCCTGCAGTTTATCTAAGATTAGTTCAGTCTAGTTCAGTCTAGTTACCTTGAGATGAATTCACTGAAAAGACTACACAGCCAGGCCTACCACAGCTAAAAGTAACTGGCTTTGGTCATAAAGTAATTTTTAACTTTGAATTAATTATAAAATGAATACCTACACTGCAGAAAATTCCAAAACTGCAAAGTAATTAAGGGAAAGCTAAAACCACTAATAAGGGCACCATTCAGAGAAACCAGTGTTCCCAGTGACACATATCCTTCTAGTCTTTTGTTGTTGTTGAGTGCGTGTGGTTGGGGAATGGGGGATTCACTTGAACAGGATAGGATTTTGAACTGAATAGCTTTGCTTGTTTCTCTGAATAATGACTTACTTACCAGCCAGTTCATGATCAAAGTATTTTTTCAAGGCACTTCCTGAATTGTCCAAGAAGAGGGGGAGCATCCTTTATGACTGATGAATCACCCGTCCTTCCCTGGTTCTGTCCGGCCATTCTGTCCTATACATGTTAATCCCACTACCTCCAGCAGCCTCCCCCAGATTTATCTAGCAGAGCATCACTGCTCATTCTTCAGTATTGCACTTCCGTGACCCCTTCCCTCGCCCTGGCAGCAGGCCTGAGTGTTCCCACATCTGTGCTGCCAGGAAGCTGCTACAATTCTGCTGAGGCAGTTGGCATATGGCAGCATGCTTCTAGTGCAACTGGGTTTGTGCACATCTGTAAACTGGACATTCCAGGTGAGTCAGGACAGAAGTTTTCCACTTTGTACACCCACAACCTTACAAAGGACAAAATGAAGAGAGAGCAAAGTAGTGCATGGAGTGTGGACAGTGGAGCTGGGCTGCCTGGGTTTGAATTCGGCCTCCACCACTTACCAGTTATGACCTTGGGCAAGCCATGTATCATCTGAATGTGGTTTCTTCATTTTTAAAACAGAAGTATTAATGGTATTTTCCTCATAGGATTGTAATATACATTAATACACGAGAGCATGTTAAAGAGTGTCCAGTACATGGTAAGCATTACGTAAATGTCTGAGATTACTGAGTTATGTGTAATAAGTAACCCAAGTATTTCCTAACTGATTACAACCCTCACAATCTTTACTCTGCAATGAGGACATTTAACACTCCTATAACTAGCTCTCACTACAGCTTTCTCTGTACATGGCAAACAAATATTTAATCCAGAATTCCTCTGACTACACTAGAACACAGGCATTCACATGAAACCAAGTTTGAGTAATGGTGCTCCACTATTAAATGGAAATGCTACTACCAGAACTTACATGCACCGATTTGCTCTCCCTACCTGGAGAATATTCATTCACCGTGACACGCTCACACCTCAGAGTCAAAATTCCTCCTTTGCAGGTGCATCCTCCTCCATTCTCCCAACATCCCAGCTCGCTATTCCAAGAAGCAAGGTTTATTGGAGAACTGGTCCATTTCAGGGAATGGGGGGACTTCTGATTGTGCAATATTTTCTGGGTGAATCATCCCAAACGAGATGGAATGAGCCCAAAATGTCACAGAAGCTACTAGGTTTAAAGTTTATATGGCATGGGCGTGGTGGCTCACGCCTGTAATCCCAGCACTTTGGGAGGCCAAGGCGGGTGGATCACCTGAGGTCAGGAGTTGACCAGCCTGGTCAATATGGAGAAACCCCATCTCTACTAAAAATACAAAAAATTAGCCAGGAGTGGTGGTGTACGTCTGTAATCCCGGCTACTCAGGAGGCTGAGGTAGGAGAATAGCTTGAACCAGGGAGGCAGAGGTTGTAGTGAGTTGAGATCATGCCACTGCACTCCAGCCTGGGCAACAGAACAAGAATCCATTTCAAAAAATAAAAAATAAAAAAATAAAGTTTATACTCAAGTTGCAAATTACTTTTCAGGAGCCCGCTTCCACAGTGAAGAATCAGAATCCCTTGATGTTCAAATTATTCAGCTGGAACCAAGAACTAAACTAAAAAAGGACACACAACTTCGCCATGTTTCCCAGGCTCTAATGCTCTGAAAAGAACATTTTATTTTAGAGTATATATATTATAAAAATAGCTAACCTAAACGTTCCCTGACTTTGAAAATCTCAGGAAGCGATTCACTTGTTCAAATATTCACCTAAAATACCCTGCTTTAAAGATACACAACTTTTCACTCTTCACACATCAAATGAATTAGGATTCTGATTTTCTCTTCTTTTCTTTCTTTCTTTCTTTTTTTTTTTTTTCTTTTTTTTTTTTTTTGAGACAGGGTCTCACTCTATTACTCAGGCTGAAGTGCAGTGAAGCCATTTTGGCTCACTGCAACCTCCACTGCCCGGCTCAAGTGTTCCTCCCACATTAGCCTCCAGAGTAGCTGGGATGACAGGTGCACACCACCACGCCTGGCTGATTTTTGTATTTTTTGTAGAGATGGGGTCTCCCCACATTGCCCAAGCTGGTCTCAAACTGCTGGCCTCAAGCAATCCACCTGCCTAGACCTCCCAAAATGCTGAGATTATAGGCGTGAGCCACCATGCCCAGCCAGGATTCTGATTTTCTAAAATGGAAATAGATAAGGCTTCCTTCCAGCTATCCGTACATCCCAATTAGTTCAATGCAACAAAACATGCAGCTTTTCTTCAATGACCATCAGATTGGAAACCAACAAAGGCAGCAGCCCTCAGCATAGCCTGAGCAGCCAACCTGAAGCAGATAGACTCCATACCTCAAATGTCCACCTTCACACAAAATAAAGCAAATAAAGCTTGCCATCTGCAGGCTATATCCTTTCTATCACAGCAACAAAATAAAACAGCTGCTGTCTCTTCATTTTACTCTAGAAGAAAAAGAGATAAATATCTCCATGATTGAAAGTGAGATAACCAGATGAGATTTTTTTTAAGAGCTCTGCCTGTGCCCTTGACTTATGGATTGTCTCCCCACCCCATGCAAGTCAAATACCCACATAAAAATACCTGTGAAAAGCAATCTTGGACCATTAAAAATATTTTAAACCTAAAATAAAATTCTAAGAAACTCTATGACTGAACTGACCTTTCTTAACCAAATGTAAATCTTACTTGTGTGTTTTTCTAGAAAAACCATTTGGGGTTGGGCACAGTGACTCGCGCCTGTAATCCTAGCACTTTGGGTGGCCGAGGCGGACCGATTTTCTGAGGTCAGGAGTTCGAGACCAGCCTGGCCAACACGAAGAAACCCTGTCTCTACTAAAAATGTAAAAATGAGCCTGGTGTGGCGGTGCGCCCCGGTAATCCCAGCTAGTCAAGAGGCTGAGGCAGGAGAATTGCTTGAACCGGGGAGGCGGAGGTTACAGTGAGCCGAGATCAAGCCACAGCGCTCCAGCCTGGGCGACAGAGACTCTGCCTTAAAAAAAAAAAAGAGAGAGAAAAAGGAAAGAAAAGTAAAACCATTCGGACTCGGAAAGTACTGCTGACTTTCAGTTGGTAAATAATAAAATTTGGACGTGAGATAAGAAAACAACTGGAAACTACTGCGATCTAAAGAAGCGTGGGGGAGGGAGGCCAGATGTCTGGTCACTTCCCCAGTTGCACAACCTTAGGCAATTCCTAGATCCTTTGAGTCTATCCAGATCTGCGCAGGTGATGACACCTCTCAACCCAAAGTATGAGAGCACCCTGACCGGAGACAGGGTGCCTGGGAAGTGGGGAATCTGCTACAAAACGCAGGGGAACCTGCGGGGGCCCTAGGATAAAGATCAAGAACCGCACAACATCGACTCCCTCCTAACACAAAACTGTCTGCTCCAAGAACCAAATATCCCACCCTCTGACGGTTCCGGAGGTACCCGCCACTGTTTTATTTTCATCCATACATTCCCAGTCCTGAGCAATCCTAACCCCAGAGCTGGATCTTCAGGAAACCACAAAAGGCAAACAGGCCAGAATAAGCCGAGTCCAAGGGAGCCCTCCCGGCCACTTACAAACAGGGTCTTCCATTTTCAAGGGTCTTTTCAAACGGATGTTGGCAGGAACCGTCTTCTCGATCAATTCATCAATGCTCTAAAATTAAAACGCAAGGCAGAGGAAAGCGCCTCTGAGTTAAAAGAGTCACCTCTGTGTTTTGCAACTACAAAGGCTTGTGGGAACCTCATTTAAATCGCCTAATTAGGGTTCTTTTTAAAGAGAAAAGGAAAACTTTGAGCAAGCCAGAATGACTTGGAGGAAAGAAAATCATGAAGCGGGGTGGAGATTCCGCCACTGGGGGTTGGATTTCAGTTGCAACCGGAGCTAACCGGTAAGCCCACTCTTAACCAGGGGGTCTTCCTCCTCTTGCAAAGTTAAGGTTCATCCACAGGGCTACATGGCCTGGGGGTGGTTTAAAAAAGTACACTTTTGAGGCACGAAGACTGGGTGCAGGAGAAGGTAAGCAGTTAAGACGTGAGAAGGCACGAGGACCAAAGGCACGAATTCGCTTCCACGCCACGGCCCGGGACCCAGGGTGCGGGGACCACGCGGAGCGCAGCAGAGCTCAGGGCAGGAGCCGGGAGGCCGCGCAGGCAGAACCCGGGCAGGGCGGAGGGGAGGCCGCGGAGGGCCGGGTGGAGGTCCTTACCGCCAGCCCCAAGGTCTGCAGCATCTCCCTCTGGTCTTTGTCCCCAGGGCCGATGTGTCTCCGAGCGAAGTCGTCGTGTCTGGGCAGAAGGCGCTCCAGGAGGCGCGAGGCCCCAGCCGCGGCGCTGTCCCCGCCGCCACTGCTGCTGTCCCGGCCCCGCGGCGCCCAGCAGGGCCCCGATCCCCCAGCCAGGCGGCGGCCGCCCCCGACCCCGCGGCCCAGGCGCAGCCCCCACGCCCTGGCACAGGACTGCATGGCCGCGGCCACAGTCCCCTGCCCCGGCCCGAAAGGTTCAGCCGCGTTCTCGGCCCCTTTCCTGGCCTGGGTCCCCCGGTTGGCTGCTGCGTCCGGCCTGGAGCCCCTATCGCTGGACCGCCGGCCGGACAGATGGATGGACGCTCGCGGGCAATGAATGGGCGCTGCGCTCAACCAAGACACTCGCGCAAAGTTGTGGCTCCACCCAAGGCACCTGCTCCGCACACTTTAAGCGGCGCCCTGGAGGCGGGAGGTGGGTTGGGGCCAGGAAGCCTTGGCCAATGAAAGTAGACAGAGGGGACGGGGCGGAACAGTTCCCGCCCCCGCCCCCTCTCCCTACCCTTTTCCCAGCCCTTCCGTAGAGTCCCGCTTTCCCTGGACCGGAGGCTGCCATCTCCAGTCCTGCCCACTCCAACGCTGGCTGGTGCCTGGGCCCGGGACGCTCCGTACGCCCCCTGCCAGGGTGTGGAGCCGCATTGGTGCAGGATCAGGTGGGACAGCCCAAAGACTCCAGGCCAAGTTCCTGGGGGACTCCGCGGAGATGGAAGACGATTCTCGAAGCTCTCCATTTCCTTAATTTTGAGGTATCTTTCCCTGTCATGTTTCATCTCAGGGAAATTAATATGGGCAGATGGCGGTTCTTTTATCTTTGCGGGAGCGTGATCAAGTTACTCAACCTCTCAGAGCTTCAGTTTTCTCATCTCAACGGAGCTGGATGGGATTTTAAAAAGAGATTATATGTACACGGAAAGCACTTGAAAGTAGATTTGAACACCCTCTGTATATATATGTTTTCTCTTCTCTTCTCTTCTCTTCTCTTTTCTCTTCTTTTTCTTCTCTCTCTCTCTTCCCCCGCCCCCATATGTAACGCTATGGCTCACGCCTGTCATCGCGACAATTTCGGAAACCCACGCGGTAGGATAGCTTGAGCCCAGGAGTTCGAGATCAGCTTGGGCAACATTGTGAAACCATGTCTCTACAAAAAATACAAAAATTGGTCGGGCGTTGTTGCGTGCGCCTGAAGTCCCAGCTACTCTGGAGGCTTAGGTGGGAGGATTGCTTGAGTTCGGGAGTTTCAGGCTGCAGTGAGATCTGATCGCACCACTGCACTCCAGCCTGGGCCACAGAACGAGACTCAGGAAAAAAAGAAGAAGAAGAAGAGAGAGAGAGAGAGAGAGTGTGTGTGTGTGTGTATACACATATATATATACTGATATATACTGTATATACATATATGTGTGTGTGTAAAAGTACAAAGGATATTTTGTTGTTGTTGTTTTTGAGACGGAATCTCACTCTGTCGCCCAGGCTGGAGTGCAGTGGTGTGATCTTGGCTCACTGCAACCTCCACCTCCCGGGTTCAAGCGATCGTCCTGCCTCAGGCTCCTGAGCTCCTGAGTAGCTGGGACTACAGGCACGTGCCACCACGCCCGGCCAATTTTTTTTTTTTTTTTTTTTTTTTTTTTTTTTTTGTATTTTTAGTAGAGCGGGGATTTCACCGTGTTAGGCAGGATGGTCTCCATCTCCTGACTTCGTGATCCATCATTACAGGCGTGAGCCACTGTGCCCGGCAAAAGTACAAAGGATATTAAGATATACATTTTTACTGTCATCTTACTTTGAAAGTTAGCCATCTAGAACTGGATTTTTTGTAAATGTACCATCTCCAGCTGTCTCATGACAGTTTTAGCAAGAGAATGAACTTTTAACATTCCAGTTGTTCTAATATGGGGAAGAGAGGACAGAGTAATCAGAACATTACTTGTACTTAGACTAGGGGAAAATAGAACTTGTTCTCGTTCTTGCTTATCTGCTAAGTTTCCTCCTCCAATCACCCTTAACAGATTCTGGGCTCTGTACCCAGGAGGCACAGACTATTCAGAGAGGCAGGAAAGTAGAGATGGAAAAGAGGGCAGGAAAATACACCACAAAGAACAGTAGGTAAAATGTCTGTGTGGCAGGTGGAGGCGAGTGGTGAGCTAGGAGGGCTGGCCTGAATGTCTCTGAAGAGATTTTCAGCCATTTGGAATTGAAATTACAGCCTTCATAAAAGTTGGGAGATCTCCTCAGTGCCAGATGGTGGGGGTTGTGGGGAAGGATTGGAGGGAGGAGGTAATCTGCATTTATTCTTATTCCTGTCTATGTTCTTTCTATGTATCAGAGGGACTGGAAGCCAGGGAACAATAATTCCCAGATCCCTTTGGCTCCGCGGTGATGGATGTTATTTGCCTCCTGCCAAAAAAAAAAAAAAAAAAAAAATATATATATATATATATATATATATGAATGAGAATTGGGGCTGGATGCGGTGGCTCACTCCTGTAATCCCAGCACTTTGGGAGGCTGAGGCGGGTGGGTCACTTGAGGACAGGACTTCAAGACCAGCTTGGCCAAGATGGTGAAACCCCATCTCTACTACAAATACGAAAAAAATGTACCCAGGTTTGGTGGGTGTGCTTGTAGTCCTAGCTACTCAGGAGGCTAAGGCACGATAATCGCTTGAACCTGGGAGGCAGAGGTTTCAGTGAGCCGAGAGCGCACCACTCCAGCCTGGGTGATAGAGCAAGACTCTGCCTCAAAAGAAAAAAAAAGAGAGAGAGAGAGAGAGAATTGGGAAATGCAACAAAGGTAAAAACTGTTTTCTTATTTTCTGACTGCAGCAGACAGATGCATAGACCACTGCAGACATGATGTGCTTCCTTACCAGCACCCCACCTTCACGTAGCTGGGAAGCTGTGTCCATCAATGGGAATGTCCTGCAGTTCCCCAGCAGGAATTTCTGTGTACTAGACTAGACCTTCAGTGGTTGACTTGAAGATAGTGTTGGTATTCCCCGGTTTTTGCTCTTCCAGTTTTTCGAGTGGTTTTGTATGCACCTATTCCTGACATTTAATTCTCCTCTGCTTGAAATGCATTGAGAGTTTTTTATTTGTGTGTGTGATGTTGTGAAATACATATCTGGTATTCATCCCATTTCCTGGCCTACAACTCCTAAAGTCCTGGGAATCTCCAGACTCCTGCCTTTTTGTATGCTAATGTGACGGATGGCTCCTAATGAAGCCTCTATAAAAACCAAAGGCCGGCTCACACCTGTAATCCCAGCACTTTGGGAGGCCAAGGCGGGTGGATCACTTGATGTCGGGAGTTTGAAACCAGCCTGGCCAACATGGTGAAATCCTGTCTCTACTAAAAATACAAAAATTAGCCGGGCATGGTGATGGGCGCCTGTGGTCCCAGCTACTCAAGAGGCTGAGTCAGGAGAATCACTTGAACCCGGGAGGTGGAGGTTGCAATGAGCCAAGATCGTGCCACTGCACTCCAGCCTAGACGACAGAGCGAGACTCTATCTCAAAAAAACAAAAACAACACACACACAAAAACCCAAGAGGACAGGTTTCAGAGAGCTTCTGGATAGCTGAATATACACGGAGTGGCACATGCAGAGAGGCCATGGAAGGTCCTCACCCCTTCTCCCATACCTACCTCACCCTGCTTATCTCTTCATCTGTGTTATTTGTAATATCCTTTATAAAAAAATCAGTAGACATAAGTGGTTCCCTGAGTTCTGTAAGCTGTTCTATCAAATTAATCAAACCCAAAGAAGGCATCATGGAATCCCCAGCTTGAAGCTGATCTGTTAGAAGTTCTGGAGGTCTAGAATTGCAACTGGTGTCTTGGGGACTGAGCCCTCAACCCTTGGGATCTGCCACTATCTCTAGATAGAGTGTCAGAATTGAAGTGGAGGGCACCCAGCTGGTGTCTGCCTCAGAACCAACGGCTTGCTTGTTCCTGGGGAGAAATCCCCATATATTTTGGGATCACGGAAGTCATCATCTTCTTTTTTTATTCCATTGAGACAGTCTTGGTCTGTTGCCCAGGCTAGAGTGCAGTGGTGTGATCTCGGCTCACTGTGACCTCCACCTCACAGTTTCAAGTGATTCTCCTGCTTCAGCCTCCGGAGTAGCAGGGACTACAGGCACATACCACCACGCGCAACTAATTTTTGCATTTTTTTTTTTAGTAGAGACGGGGTTGGCCAGGCTGGTCTCAAACTCCTGACCTCAAGTGATCCACCTGCCTTGGCCTCCAAAAGCGTTGGGATTACAGGCATGAGCCACCACGCCTAGCCTGATCATGGAAGTCTTTTGTGTTGATTGTTGTAGTATGGTGTGAGACCAGAGGAAGCACAGTTATATAGTGCTTTTTCAAAACAATTCATTTTCCGAATAAACCCAAACAGAGGCTATAATGGAAGCCAAAAGCAGATTCAGGAGGGCTTAATGTTTGGGTGAAAAAGGCAAGAGATTCCTGAGAGGCAGATTCACTCCCTGCCATTGTATGAGTTTTCAGGGAGTTTTTTCCTTTGCCTCCATTTTTTTTTTTTTTTTTTTTTGAGTTTTGCTCTTGTTGCCCAGGCTGGAGTGCAATGGCCTGATCTCAGCTGACTGCAACCTCCGCCTCTCAGGTTCAAGCAATTCTCCTGCCTCAGCCTCCCGAGTAGCTGGGATTACAGGCATGCACCACCACGCCCGGCTAATTTTTTTGGATATTTAGTAGAGACGGGGTTTCTCCATGTTGGTCAGGCTGGTCTCAAACTCCCAACTTCAGGTGATCCACCGCCTCAGCCTCCCAAAGTGCTGGGATTACAGGCGTGAGCTACTGCACCTGGCCTGCCTCCACTTTTGTTCCTCCCCTGCCTGTTCTGCTCTAGTACAAATATTTGGCCTGAGCCAGCTTCCACCTCTTATTCAGAAGTTTCATCAGAATACTATTTTTTTTTTTTTTTGAGACAGAGTCGTGCTCTGTTGCCCAGGCTGGAGTGCAATGGCGTGGTCTCAGTTCACTGCAACCTCCACCTCTCGGGTTCAAACGATTCTCTTGCCTCAGCCTCCCGAGTAGCTGGGATTACAGGTGCCCACCACCATGCCCAGCTACTGTTTGTATTTTTAGTAGACATGGGGTTTCACCATGTTGGCCAGGCTGGTCTCAAACTCCTAACCTCGTGATCTGCCGGCCTCGGCCTCCCAAAGGGCTGGGATTACAGGCATGAGCCACCACAACTGGCATTCATCAGAATATTCTTATGTGAAGTCTAAAAGAATGAAGACTTAAAAATCAGAAGAGGCCGGGCGCGGTGGCTCAAGCCTGTAATCCCAGCACTTTGGGAGGCCGAGACGGGTGGATCACGAGGTCAGGAGATCGAGACCATCCTGGCTAACACGGTGAAACCCCGTCTCTACTAAAAAATACAAAAAACTAGCCGGGCGAGGTGGCGGGCGCCTGTAGTCCCAGCTACTCTGGAGGCTGAGGCAGGAGAATGGCGTGAACCCGGGAGGCGGAGCTTGCAGTGAGCTGAGATCTGGCCACTGCACTCCAGCCTGGGCGACAGAGCAGGACTCCGTCTCAAAAAAAAAAAAAAAAAAAAAAAGAAACCCAATTTGAGGTTGTTAGAATCTGGTGGACAATAACATAACAAACTTGGTGACATTTCGGGAACCACAGCCCTTGAAATGAATAAACGGGCCAGGCGCGGAGGCTCACGCCTGTAATCCTAGCACTTTGGGAGGCCAAGGTGGGTGGATCACCTGAGGTCAAGAGTTTGAGACCAGCCTGGCCAATGTGGTGAAACCCCATCTCTACCAAAAAACACAAAAATTATCCAGGCGTGGTGGCACACATCTGTAGTCCCAGCTACTTGGGAGGCTGAGGCAGAGAATCGTTTAGACCTGGGAGGTGGAGGTTGCAGTAAGCCGAGATCACCACTGCACTCCAGCCTGGGCGACAGAGTGAGACTCTGTCTCAAATTAAAAAAGAAAAGAAAAGAAAAGAAATGAATAAATGAACTTATATATGTGCAGTTGACAATGGTCTTTTTACACAGAGCTATACATATAGAAGTTGTTTATGGGGCTGAGCGTGATGGCACATGCCTGTAGTCCTAGCCACTCAGGAGGCTGAGGTGGGAGGATTGCTTGAACCCAGGAGTTCTCTAGACCAGCCTGGGGAGCCCAGCAAAACCCCATCTCAAAAAAGTTGGGGAGAGTTGATGCAGACCCTAGACTTGAACAGTTTACAGGTGTCAAATTGCCTGATTCCAGAATTGCTCTGAATTCTGGCTATGGGTAACATGGCACAAATTCAGATGAACTTCTTGGGCACTGTGATGAAATTGGACCATATGTGAAATTTTGGAATTAATTGGAAACCCTTGGTATCCATGAGTTCTTGGGAGTACTGTTCCAGGAGTCCCAGCTATTTAAAAATTTAAAAAAAAAAAAAAAAAAAAAAAAAAGGCTTGGGCAACAGAGTGAGACTCTGTCTCGAATAAAAAAAGATGAAATGAATAAATGAACTTATATATGTGCAGCTGATCGCCTTTTTACACACAGCTATACATACAGAAGTTGTTTATGGGGCTGAGCATGATGGCACATGCCTGTAGTCCTATAATCTCGGCACTTCAGGAGGCTGAGGAAGAAGCATTCCTTGAGACCAGGAGTTTGAGACCAGCCTGGGCAGCATAGCCTGGCTGTCTCTACAAAAAATTTAAAATATTAGCCAAGACTGGGCATGGTGGCTCACGCCTGTAACCTCAGCACTTTGGGAGGCCAAGGTAGGTGGATCACCTGAGGTCAGGAGTTTGAGACCAGCCTGGCCAACATGGTGAAACGTCATCTCTACTAAAAATACAAAAATTAGCCAGGCATGCTGGCAGGTGTCTGTAATCCCAGCTACTCGGGAGGCTGAGGCAGGAGAATCACTTGAACCTGGGAAGTAGAGGTTGTGGTGAGCCCAGATCACACCACTGCACTCCAGTCTGGGTGGCAGAGTGGGAATCCATCTCAAAAAAAAAAAAAAAGCCAGGTGTTGTGACACATATCTGTGGTCCTAGCTATAATCACACCACTGCATTCCATTCTGGGCAACAGTTAGACTCCATCTCTTAAATGAGAAAGAAATGGCCAGGTGCAGTGGCTCATGTGTATAATCCCAACACTTTGGGAGGCCGAGGTGAGTGGATTTCTTGAGGTCAGGAGTTCGAGACCAGCCTGGGCAACATGGTGAAACCCCATCTCTACTAAAAATACAAACATTAGCTGGGCTTGGTGGCAGGCGCCTGTAATCCCAGCTACTCAGGAGGCTGAGGCAGGAGAATTGCTTGAACCTGGGAGGTGGAGGTTGCAGTCAGCCCAGATTGAGACACTGCACTCCAACATGGGCAACAGAGCAAGACTCCGTTTCAAAGAAAGAGAGAGAGGGGGGCGGGAGGGAGGGAGGGAAAGAGAAAGAAAGAGAAGGAAAAGAAATCCTTGAACTTGGAATGGGAACATTTTTATAGCTTGGAATGAATTCTATTGTCTTGAAACCCCAAATCCCACTGAGTCTCCTTTGATAGGTAAACCCATTCCTCCTGCCCTCTTTCATAAACTGGCCATACCTTGCATGAAGATCCTGTAATGACTTGGCTAAAAGCACTAACCTTGCACTGGAATGTCAATGCTTCTTTGCTTTCAGATCCACAACCAGAATCAGATCTTAGCATACCCCTAGAAGATGAGTAGAACATTTGACACCAGAGGAGAAGCTTATACAAGAAAAGAATTGCAAAATGTTGCTAATATATATTATCACCAGAGGATTTCTATGTGGGAGTGGATTCTAAACCAGACAAAAAGGAATGTAAAGTTGAAATTATTGATTTATTTGTAGTACGAGAGATTCTGGTTTCAGTGTGTTAGCTCAATCAGCCGGGAGTGGCTTTTTAGTTTGCTGAGTTGGTTGATGAAACCATACTTAACAGTGGCCTTCATTAAATTAGGTTAAGATACTACGACTTCTGTCTGGGCACATAGTGGCTTGCACCTGTAATCCCAGTACTTTGGGAGGCTGGGGAGGGTGGATTTCTTGGACCCAGGAATTCCAGACCAGCCTGAGCAACATGATGAGACCTCTGTCCCTACAAAAAAATATGTAACTTCGCTGGGTGTGGTGGCACGCCCCTGTGGTCCTAGCTACTCTGGAGGCTGAGGAAGGAGGACTGCTTGAGTCTGTGAGGTTGAGGCTGTAATGAGTCATGATTGTGCCACTGCACTCCAGCCTGAGTGACAGAGCAAGACCTTGTCTCCAAAAAAAAAAAAAAAAAAAGATACTAGAAGTTTCTTGGAATAATAGAGAAGGATCTAAGTCTTGGTGAGAAAGGAATGTTGGAGTAGATTTGTCATGAGTAACACACTCTTCCACCCTTTCAGTGTATTCCTCAGAAGAAACCAGAGGACAATCCCTTCACCAGAGTATTGAGAAGTCCTTTGGTAAGAGGAGCACCAGTGTTTTTGAACAGTTCTGTGGCTGCTGTCCTCTACAGGTATAAGATGGTGTTACATAATGGAACTGTTGAGATGGGCTCCTTGATTCTAATGTTAATGGTGGAATCCTGGGGTGGTAGAAGCCAAGTGGCAGCACTAGTCAATAGAGAAAGATGAGCAACGTTGTCATAATGGGCAGTGGATCAGAAGGGTAACCTGTCAGATGATCCACGGGGATCTTTGGTGTTCACAAATTGATGGGTAGACTACTAAAGACACAATTTGATCTGGTGAACAAAAACTTGATATAAGTCACCAAAATTGAGAGACCCAGCTTCTCAACCAATTCCCTGACTTCAAACAGTTCATAGACCCAGATGAAGGGGATGTTGAAGAAGGACTCTGGAAAAAAGATCTTACCCCGCTATGAGTATATACTATAAATCTTCCTCCTGAACTCCCCAAAGATACCTGTGGCCATTTACTAAGGAAACAAAAATACCCAGGCATTGGGTGGATTACTAGAACCTGACTCTAAGATAATGGTAAACCCTACATATCTAAAACCACTCTGGGCTGGACACAGGAGGCTGAGGCAGGAGGAGCACTTCAGCCCAGGATTTTGAGGCTTTGGCAAGCTATGATTTTGACACTGCACTCCAACTTGGGTGACAGAGCAAGACCCTGTCTTAAGAATAAATACATAATAATAAAGGCTAGGCTCACGCATGTAATCCCAACACTTTGGGAGGCCAATGTGGGTGGATCACTTGAGGTCAGGAGTTCGAGACCAACCTGGCCAATATGGTGAAACCCCATCTCTACTAAAAATACAAAACTTAGTTGGGCATGGTGGCTTGTGCCTGTAGTCCCAGCTACTCAGGAGGCTGAGGCATGAGAAACGCTTGAAGCTACTAGATGGAGGTTTCAGTGAGCTGAGATGGCACCACAGCACTCCAACCTGGGCGACAGAACAAGAGTCCATCTCAAAAAAAAAAAAAAATGAACAGATTGATAATCAATAAAATTTTTTGACACATTAGGTAGGAACACGTTAATGGTAATATTTTTGATAAATTAAGGAAGGCTGAGTGTGGACAGGTTTGAGGAGCATATCCAGAGCTTTCTTCATAGCAAAAGCCTACTCTCCGAAGGGAAGGACTTTGCCAGAGCTTTATCCCAGCTGAGGAATGGAATGCCTCCTACTCTAGCCTCCTCCAGCCTTCTTGTTTTACATAATGAAGGAAAAATAAAACAAAGCAGAATAAACAGGGGTCAGGGCTTAGAGGAAATCAACCGTCGACTCTGCAGCCAGAGAGAGAGTACAGGGCAGAAAAGAAAGGAACTGTATCACTGGAAAAACGCTTGTGAAGTTCATAGCCCAAGACAGAGGGCTGTGAAAATACCAATATTTAATTGGAACATTATAGAACACACCCTGTTTCCAAAACGTGCCACAGCACCAGCAGGGCTTTCAGAGTAACAACTGAAGGTGCTGCAATACACAGACTGCCCCTGAAGAAGAGTGCAGTAGACCCCCTTATTTGTGGGTTCGCTTTTCATGGTTTCAGTTACCTGCAGTCAACCACCTTCTGAAACCATAAATGGAAAATTCCAGAAATAAACAGTTCATAAGTCGTTTTTTTTCTTCCTCCTTTTTTTTTTTTTTTTGAGACTAAGTTTTGCTTTTGTTGCCCAGGCTGGAGTATAGTGGCATGAGCCCAGCTCACCGCAACCTCCAACTCCCGGATTCAAGCGATTCTCCTGCCTCAGCCTCCTGAGTAGCTGGGATTACAGGCATGTGCCACCATGCCCAGCTAATTTTGTGTTTGTAGTAGAGATGGGGCTTCTCCATGTTGGTCAGGCTGGTCTTGAACTCCTGACCTCAGGTGACCCACCCACCTCAGCCTCCCAAAGTGCTGGGATTACAGGCATGAGCCACCGTGCATGGCCAACAGTTCATAAGTTTTAAGCTACGCGCTGTTCCAAGGAGCATGACAAAATCTCGCACTGTCCTGCCCCATCGTGCCTGGGATGTGATTCATCCCTTCGTCCAGTGTATCCATGCTCCTTATGCTGTGCACCCTCAATCGCTTTGCAGCCTTCTCAGTTGTCCCATTCTCAGATTGACCGTCAGGATATTGCAGTGTTGTGTTTTACTTAATAATGGCCCAAAATTTCAGAATAGTGATGCTAGCAATTTGGATATGCCACAGAGAAGCTGTAAAGCACTTCCTTTAAATGAAAAGGTGAAAGTCCTTGACTTAATAATACGTACACCATGGAATACTATGCAGCCATAAAAAAGAATGAGTTCATGTCCTTTGCAAGGACATGGATAAAACTGGAAACCATCTTTCTCAGCAAACTAACACAGGGACAGAAAACCAAACACTGCATGTTCTCAATCATAAGTGAGTGGGAGTTGAGCAATGAGAACACATGGACACAGGGAGGGGAACATCACACACTGGGGTCTGTTAGGGAGTGGGGGCAAGGGGAGGGATAGCATGAGGACAAATATCTAATGCATGCAGGGCTTAAAACCTAGATGATGGGCATGTCTGTAATCCCAGCCCTTTGGGAGGCCTAGGCAGGCAGATCACGAGGTCAGGAGGTCAAGACCATCCTGACTAACATGGTGAAATCCCGTCTCTACTAAAAATACAAAAAATAAGCTGGGCGTGGTGGCAGGCGTCTGTAGTCCCGGCTACTCGGGAGGCTGAGGCAGGAGAATGGCATGAACCCAGGAGGCGGAGCTTGCAGTGAGCCGAGATTGCGCCATTGCACTCCAGCCTGGGCGACAGAGCGAGACTCCGTCTAAAAAAAAAAAAAAAAAAACCTAGATGATGGGGCTGGGCTCGGTGGCCCACGCCTGTAATCCCAGCACTTTGGGAGGCCAAGGTGGCAGGATCACCTGAGGTCAGGAGTTCAAGACCTGCCTGGCCAACATGGTGAAACCCCGTCTCTATTAAAAATACAAAAATTAGCTGGGTGTGGTGGTGTGTGCCTGTAATCCCAGCTTCTAGGGGGCTTGAGGCAGGAAGATCGCTTGAACCTGGGAGGCAGAGGTTGCAGTGAGCCAAGATTGTGCCACTGCACTCCAGCCTGGGCAACAAGAGCAAGACACCGTCTCAAAAAAAAAAAAAACACCCTAGATGACAGGTTGATGGATGCAGCAAACCACCATGGCACATGTATACCTATGTAACAAACCTGCACGGTCAGCACATGTATCCCAGAACTTAAAGTATAATAAAAAGAAGTAATAAAAAGAAAAACAAAAATAGTATATATGGAGTTTAGTACTATTCAAGGTTTCAGGCATTGACTAGGGATATTGGAATGCATCCCTTAAGGATGCATTTAGAAAATGCAAGAGAAGGAAAGTTGATTGTATTTATACTTTTTTTCACTATTGTTTCTTAGTCTTTTCTGATGTTCCAAGAGTCCTTCTTTTGTCATTTGCTTTTTGTCTAGACAAATTTCTTTTCTTTCTTTTTTTTTGAGACAGAGTTTCATGCTTGTTGCCCAGGCGGGAGTGTAATGGCACGATCTTGGCTCACTGCAACCTCTGCCTCCTAGGTTCAAGCAATTCTCCTGCCTCAGCCTCCTGTGTAGCTGGGATTACAGGCATGCGCCACCACGCCCGGCTAATTTTCTATTTTTGGTAGAGACCGGGTTTCTCCATGTTGGTCAGGCTGGTCTCAAACTCTCAACCTCAGGTGATCCACCCGCCTCAGCCTCCCCAAGTGTTGGGATTACAAGCGTGAGCCACCTCACCCAGCTAGAGAAATTCTTTTAGACATTTTTTTAAAAGTTGGCGACCAACTGAGAATGATTCAATTTCCCTTCATTATTGAAGGATATTTTTGTGGGATATAGAATTCTGAGTTGACAGTTATTTTCTTTCAGCACTTCAAAAATGCCGTGTAGCCGGGCGCGGTGGCTCAAGCCTGTAATCCCAGCACTTTGGGAGGCCGAGGCGGGCGGATCACAAGGTCAGGAGATCGAGACCACAGTGAAACCCCGTCTCTACTAAAAATACAAAAAATTAGCCGGGTGCGGTGGCGGGTGCCTGTAGTCCCAGCTACTCAGGAGGCTGAGGCAGGAGAATGGCGGGAACCCGGGAGGCGGAGCTTGCAGTGAGCCGAGCTCGCGCCACTGCACTCCAGCCTGGGCAACAGCGTGAGACTCCGTCTCAAAAAAAAAAAAAAAAAAAAAAAAAAAAAAAAAAAAATGCCGTGCCACCTCCTTTTGGCCTCCATTGTTTCAATGAGAAATGTGTTGTCACTCAAATAGTTTAACCTCTATAGATATCAGTTCTCTTTCGCTTCTTTCAGGATTTTCTTCCTGTCTTTGGTATTCAAGAGTTTGAAGTTCATGCCAAGTTTTTTTTGTTTTTTTTTTGTTTTTTTTTTTTTTTGAGACGGAGTCTAGCTCTGTCACCCAGGCTGGAGTGCAGTGGCCAGATCTCAGCTCACTGCAAGCTCCGCCTCCCGGGTTTACGCCATTCTCCTGCCTCAGCCTCCCGAGTAGCTGGGACTACAGGCGCCCGCCACCTCGCCCGGCTAGTTTTTTGTATTTTTTAGTAGAGACGGGGTTTCACCGTGTTAACCAGGATGGTCTCGATCTCCTGACCTTGTGATCCGCCCGTCTCGGCCTCCCAAAGTGCTGGGATTACAGGCTTGAGCCACCGCGCCCGGCCTTCATGCCAAGTTTGACTGTGATGTGACTTAGCATGGATTTCATTAGGCTTATGTTGTCTGATGTTCATTTAGAGCTTTTAAATCTGTACATTTATTTATTTTTTGCCAAATTTCAGACATTTTCAACCATTATTTCTTCTCTCTCTCTCTTTTTTGGAGACAAAGTCTCACTCTGCCTCCCAGGCTGGAGTGCAGTGGCATGAACTTGGCTCACTGCAACCTCCACCTCCTGGGTTCAAGTGAGTCTCCTGCCTCAGCCTCCACAGTAGTTGGGATTACAGGCATGCACCACCATGTCCGACTAATTTTTGTATTTTTAATAGAGACGAGATTTCACCATGTTGGCCAGGCTAGTCTCAAACTCCTGACCTCAGGTGATCTGCCCACCTTGGCCTCCCAAAGCACTGAGATTACAGGTGTGAGTCACTGTGCCTGGCCTTTTGTTGTTGTTGTTGTTGTTTTCTTACATTAGGAGACAGGGTCTTGCTCCGTCACTAGGCTAAAGTGCAGTAGTGTGATTGTGGCTCACTGCAGCCTCAAACTCCTGGGCTCAAGCAATCCTCCCACCTCAGCCTCTCCAGTTTCAAGGACTACAGGCACATGCCACCACACCTGACTTGTTTTCATCTTTGGTTTTGCTTTTTTTTTTTTTTTTCTTAGAGACAGAGGCTGGTCTTGAACTCCTGGGCTCAAGCAATCTGCCCACCTGGGCCTCCTAAAGTGCTGGAATTACAGGCATGAGCTATAGCGCCCAGTCTCAATCATTATTTCTTGATTACTTTTTCAGCCTTGCTCTCTTTGTCCTCTGTTCTGAGACTTCGGTAGCATGAATGTTAGATCTTTTGTTGTAGTCCCACATGTCCCTGAAGAGCTCTTCATTTTTTTCTGTTTTCTCTCTCTTGTTCGGATTGGGTAATTGCTATTGCTTTACATATGCATTCACTGATTCTTTCCTCTGTCCTTTACATTCTACTGTTAAACCCAGTCATAGATTTGGATTTTTAATTATTTATATGACTATATTTTTCAGTTCTAAAATTTCCATCTGTTCTTCTTTCTCATTTGAGTTGATTTTTCATACAATTTTGTTTTTTGTTTCTTTGGGTTTTGTTTTTATTTTATTTTGTTTTATATTTTTGTAGAGACAGGGGTCTTGCTTTGTTGCCCAGGCTGGTCTTGAACTCCTGGCCTCAAGTGACCTTCCTACTTGGGCCTCCTAAAGTACTGGGATTACAGGCATGAGCCATGGTACCTGGCCCTTGATATGATTCTGAGTACTGTGACACTCTGGTTCTTATTTAAATATCTAGTTTAGAAGGGAATTCTGGTATAATAAGAAATATTGTACCTGGTTCCTGGTACAAAGTTTCTAAAACCCTTGGAATTTCCTGAGTGCTAGGATTGTCTTTTGTTATTTATAAGGACCACTTTTGATCACAATTGAGTTTATGCTAATAAGGTGGCTTAAGATGGGTGCCCTTAGATAGCCTCAAGATGGGACTGGTCACCAGAAGGACCAAGTGGTTAGAGGGTCGAAACTTTCAGCCCACCCACCAACCTCCAGGAAAGAGTGGAGGGGAAGGGAGCTAGAGATTAAGCTCCACAACACCCTGAAAGACAAGATTTTATGAGCTTCCACGTTGTTGAACAGGTGGAGGTGATGAGAGGGTGGTGCACCCCAAGTACACAGGGACAGACGATCCTGTGCTTGGGACCCTTCTGGACCTTGCTTTAGGTACCTCTTCATCCAGTTATTCATCCATATCCTTTATAATACCCTATGCAATAAACCAGTCAATATAATAAAGTGTTTTCCTGAGTTATGTGGGTTATGCTAGCAAATTATTGAACCTTAGAAGGGGATCGTGGGACCCCCAATTTATAGCCAGTAGGTCGAAAGTGGGACTTGTAATTGGTGTCTGAAGTGGAGGCAGCTTGTGGGACTGAGCCCTTAACTTGTGGGATCTGACACTATCCCCAGTTAGATAGTATCAGAATTGAAGTGGCCACCCAGTTGGTGTTTGCCATAGAATTGCCTGGTGTGGTGGTAAAAACCCCCACACATCTGATATCACAAGTATTGTGTGAAAGAATACAGGAAAGAGGCCGGGCGCGGTGGCTCACGCCTGTAACCCCAACACTTTGGGAGGCCGAGGTAGGTGGATCACCTGAGGTAAGGAGTTCAAGACCAGCCTGCCAACATGGTGAAACCCTGTCTCTACTAAAAATACAAAAATGAAACGGGCATGGTGGCAGGTGCCTGTAATCCCAGCTACTCGGGAGGCTGAGGTAGAAGAATCACTTGAATCCAGGAGGCAGAGGTCGCAGTGAGCCAAGATCGTGCCGCTACATTCCAGCTTGGGCGACAGAGCAAAACCCCGTCTGAAAAAAAAAAAAAAAAGTGTACAGGGAAGAGTGTTTTTCCCAACAGTCAAACTGTTTAGGCTCAGGATACATGTCCTGGCCCACTCTTGTGGGCTGTGGTTGAAATATCAGTTTAGTTGTTTTATGTTTTGGGGGGGTTTTTTCTTGTGTGACGGCCACAACTGACTGACATCCAGCATCACAGCAACACTGTAAACCTAGAAGCTTCCCTTGACATCCTGTTCTTCAACCTTGTTATAAACACCTGATTCCCCAGTTCAAACCCTCTGCTTGAAATACCCAGAGTGATTTCTGTTTTCCAGCTTGAACTCTGACGGATTTCCTCTCTTATGTCAAATGAACACATCTAAAGCTCATTACAGCCATGATTTGGGGAGTAATTCCTATTAGTTGATAGTTTCTCCACAAGTTTCTTTTTTTTTTTTTTTTTTTTTTGAGACGGAGTCTCGCTCTCTAACCCAGGCTGGAGTGCAGTGGCCGGATCTCAGCTCACTGCAAGCTTCGCCTCCCGGGTTCACGCCATTCTCCTGCCTCAGCCTCCCGAGTAGCTGGGACTACAGGCGCCCGCCACCTCGCCCGGCTAGTTTTTTTGTATTTTTTAGTAGAAACGGGGTTTCACCGTGTTAGCCAGGATGGTCTCGATCTCCTGACCTCATGATCCGCCCGTCTCGGCTTCCCAAAGTGCTGGGATTACAGGCTTGAGCCACCGCGCCCGGCCTCCACAAGTTTCAAAAATCCCCTCTGCACAGCTGGCTTGAACTGTTTAAATTCTAATAACTTGAGAATCTTTAGGTTGAGCTCTTACGTATCTGAGAATCTAGAAGAAAGAAGGTAGCCTAACTTTACCATATAGTTAGCTGACATGAGTTTCTTATAAAATTACATATACTTTTCATGTACCACTATTTTACCTCATTAGAGATTGTCATTGTCTTATGGCTAGAAGAAAACATCTGTTGATCCATGTTGTCTTTTGTGTAGTAGTGGGGGTAAATCTCACCATCCTCACCGGCCCAGTCTCGAACTCCTGGCCTCAAGAGATCCTCCCACCTCAGCCTCCAGAGGAGCTGGGATTACTGGCATGGGCCACAGCACCCTCTAGAAACTAATCGATGGAGAATGCATCAACTTAAATCTGTGCAACAAACCTTACCCTTTAGCTGATTTTCCTGGTCACCTCCCCCAGGACTGTACCCACACCTTTCTTTCTTTGTCTCAAGTATTGAAGCCTGAATTCAAAGCCACCTCTTTGAGATTGTTTTTTACTCTGGGAGATTTACTCATTTTTCCCTGCATGTCTCCCCTATATACAGAAAATATTTAGGTTAATGAACTTCTGTTTTTCTCTCATTCATCTGGTTTTTGTTTACAGGGGTTCATTCCAACTAAGAACAGTGAAATGCTGAGAGAAAATTACTTTTCCTCCCCTACAGCACTCAACAAGGACTCTTAATCCAATTTCCCTTCCTGAGTTTAGCATGTATTTCCTGGCAGATCCCAGTTATAGGCAGAAAAAAACTAATATTTACAAAGGGCCTACTATGTGCCCAGTACTTTCAAACACATTAATAAATTCCAGATCAGTGAAGTGACTTGCCTAAGATTCTGAGACCATAAGACCAGGAAGGAGGGGTGGAAGCCAGGATTTAGCATGTAGATCCCAAGCCGTACAATTTCTGTCACATTACCCTTTTTTATTTTTCCAAGAGTGCTCCTAAATGAGTGTGAGATACCAGGCAGAAGTGAAGAAGCTTCTTTTTTTTCATGTTTTGAGGTGGAGTCTCGCTCTGTCTCCCAGGCTGGAGTGCAGTGGTGCAATCTCAGCTCACTGCAACCTCTGCCTCCGGGGTTTAAGTGATCAACCTGCCTCAGCCTCCCGAGTGGCTGGGATTACAGGCATCTGCCACCACACCCAGCTAATTTTGTATTTTTAGTAGAGACAGGGTTTCTACATGTTAGTCAGGCTAGTCTCGAACTCCCAACTTCAGGTGATCCGCCAGCCTCGGCCTCCTTTAAGTGCTGGGATTACAGGTGTGAGCCACCGCACCTGGCCTTATTTTTATATTTTTAGTAGAGACCGGGTTTCACCATGTTGGCCAGGCTGGTCTCGAACTCCTGACCTCAAGTGATCTGCCTGCTTCGGCCTCCCACAGTGCTGGAATTACAGGCGTGAGCCACCGCACTCAGCCAGAAGTGAAGTTTCTACATGAATGTCAATGTTATTGCACTAGGTTTAATGCCACTCTGTGACCTCTTGGATTCTTTTACTAAAGATGAGATATGACATATATAGATTCTAGATTCCTAATAAAACAGTCAAGCAGGACTGGCTCCCAGGTGATACTTTCTTTCCCAAGAGAAGCAGAATTACAAAAGATTTAGATGCAAGATCGGTACCTTAATTTTCTTCCCTGGCTGGCTAAGTGTGAAGTGGGGAAGAAGGGAATGTAGGGATACCAGGGGCCCTGTCCAAAAATATCACTTCCCACTGTAAGCTAATTAAAGATACATTTGTGTTAACTAGTTTCTCCTTTGAAAGCAATTACTGCCTTCTCAAGCCTCATTAACAACTCAGTATGATTTCCTTTAAACAGACAATCCACTCAGCTCTTAACTGGCCCTGTGAGGGTCCAGCTAGAGTCCTTGGATTTACCGAAGAGCAAATTTACAAAGTAGATACGTCTTCATTTATTACAATTAAAGAGGGAAGGCAGATTCGAAAAGATGACTGTGGTCATAGGTGGTAGAGAAAATGCACTAGAGGAGGACCCGCCTTCAAGTATCTCATTGACCAGCACAGGATTGTGAAAGGACAGAAAGTCAAAGACTGATTCAAAGCCCAGACGCCACTAATGTACTGTTAAGGACACACAGGCAATGTGCATAGAGCATTTGCTTCCACACCTGGCTATTATTTTGTGTGTTTGTGTGTGTCTGTGTATCAGGATTCTAATGCGCAGCTGGCCAGTGGCTCAACACAACCCTCTGGCTCTGAACTGTCTCATTCAAATTGTAAGTTTCACTGCATAAGTAATAGGTACTGCTCTTTCTATACATCCCATAGAAAATAGACTTTTTTTTTTTTTTTTTTTTTTTTTTTTTTTTTGGTTCTAGCTCTTTTCCTTGAAACTTTATTTACATTTAAATTTTTTAGCACCAGGCTTGGTGGCTCATGCCTGTGATCCCAGCACTTTGGGAGGCCAAGGCGGGTGGATCACCTGAGGCCTGGAGTTCGAGACCAGCCTGACCAACGTGGTGAAATCCCATCTCTACTAAAAATACAAAAACTATCTGGGCATGGTGGTGGGCGCCTGTAATCCCAACTACTCAGGAGGCTGAGGCAGAAGAATCACTTGAACCTGGGAGGCGAAGGTTCCAGTGAGCTGAGATCGCACCATTGCACTCCAGCCTGGGTGATAGAGCAAGACTGTGTCTCAAAAAAAAAAAAAAAAAAAAAATACTGTTGCCCAGGCTGGAGTGCAGTGGCGTGATCTCGGCTCACTGCAACCTCTGCCTCCCGGTTTCAAAAGATTCTCCTGCCTGAGCCTCCTGAGTAGCTGGGACTACAGGCCCAAGCCACCACACCTGGCTAATTTTTGTATTTTAGTAGAGACAGGGTTTCACTGTGTTGGCCAGGCTGATCTCAAACTCCTGACCTCAGGTGATCCACTCGCCTCGGCCTACAAAAGTGCTGGGATTACAGGTGTGAGCCACCACGCCCAACCAATTTTTTTTGTGTGGTTTTATTTTTATTTTATTTTTTATTTTTTTTTGAGACGGAGTCTCGCTCTGTCACCCAGGCTGCAGTGCAGTGGCCGGATCTCAGCTCACTGCAAGCTCCGCCTCCTGGGTTCACGCCATTCTCCTGCCTCAGCCTCCCGAGTAGCTGGGACTACAGGCGCCGGCCACCTCGCCCGGCTAGTTTTTTGTATTTTTTAGTAGAGACGGGGTTTCACCGTGTTAGCCAGGATGGTCTCGATCTCCTGACGTCGTGATCCACCCGTCTCGGCCTCCCAAAGTGCTGGGATTACAGGCTTGAGCCACCGCGCCCGGCCTTTTGTGTGGTTTTAAAGATAGGGTCTCCCTCCGTCACTCGGGCTGGAGTACAGTGACATGATCATAGCTTATTGTAGCCTCTGACTCCTAGGCTCAAAAAGATATTCCCATTTCAGCCTTACAAGTAGCTGGGAATACAGGCACATGCCACCACTCCCAGCTTTGAAGTTTGTTGTTGTTGTTTTAATAAAACTTTTTTTAATGTAATGGGTTTTTTAGTTTTGTTTTGTTTTGAGACAGGGTCTTGCTCCATTGCCCAAGCTGGAGTGCAGTGGTGCGATCTTGGCTCACCACAACCTTGCCTTTCCGGACTCAAGCAATCCTCTGATCTCAGCAGCACCTGCCCTCCCCACCGGGAAGCTGGGACTACAGGTGCTCACCACCATGCCCAGATAATTTTTGTATTTTTTGTAGAGATGGAGTTTCACCATGTTCCCCAGGCTGGTCTCAAACTCCTGACCTCAAGCAGTCAGCCCACCTTGACTTCCCAAAGTGCTGGGATGACAGGTGTGAGCCATTGCACCTGGCCCAATGTGTTTTTTAATGGGAAAAAAAAAAAGAATCACACAGAAGACATTCATGCCCTGGCCAAGCCAGGGGGCTACCCCAAGTAAATGGGGATTTGCTGTGGGAATGGGAGCTGGATCTCGGTCCTGACCAAGATCCCTGTGGATGAGTCCGGGCTCTGCCACTTATTGAAAATGTGCGTTGTAACAGATTACTTAACTTTATTCTGCCTCTGTTTCTCATTTGTAAAATACAGTCATTGTGAGTTTTGAATAAGTCATCATTTCCTTCCCTTCTTCTTCTTTTACTACCAGAGTGTTAGTCTTTGCAAACCCAAATATTTAAAGAGTCTGCTATTTTTATTTGTTTTTATCACAGTGTCCTAACTTGGGTAAATCAACATGATGCAATAAGATCAAGACCTCTTTGGTCATTTACTGGGCTGAAATCTTGTAATAAATGCTCACAAGATATCAAATGGCAAAAACTATATCATTCAAAAGATCTGAGTATTATAAATCCAGAGTAATGTCTGGTACAGAATAAGAGAATTAGGGGGTACTTTAGCCACCCCTGAATCTCTGATACATATCTTTATATTAAACATCATTGATGGGCAGCCCCAAGCTGATTTGATGCCAGTCACCTAGGTATTGAGCAAGTTGTGTAACCTCCGCAAACTCCTCCTGCAAGATCCAGGTCAGGAGGAGCCACTCAAACCCTAGCCTGAGCACGAATCCTAGAGGTTGGACCATGAGGAAAAAACAAGCCAGCACTTAGGCATCCTTTTACACAGGTTTTCAAAAAGACCTACTTACACACCTACATGCCGGGGAGGTTCTGCTTTTCTTTTTTTTTTTTTTTGGAGCGGAATTTTGCTCTTGTTGCCCAGGCTAGAGTGCAGTGGTGCAATCTCAGCTCACTGCAACCTCCGCCTCCCAGGTTCAAGCGATTCTCCTGCCTTAGCCTCTAGAGTAGCTGGGATTACAGGCATGCATCACCACGCCGGCTAATTTTATATTTTTAGTAGAGACAGTGTTTCTCCATGTTAGTCAGGCTGGTCTTGAACTCCTGACCTCAGGTATCTGCTCACCTCAGCCTCCCAAAGTGCTCAGATTACAAGCATGAACCACCACACCTGACCTCGGGTTGTACTTTTCTAGCCTTTGTATTTACAGATAGGTCAAGGAGAAGAAAGTTGGGACTCTCTTAGGTCAGAATAAGTTAATATGGTTATATATTTAAATGCTAATAATTCAATCATTTTAAAAAGGAGAGATTGATCAGGCATGGTGGCCCATGCTTGTACCCAGCACTTTGAGACTCTGAGGCAGGGCAGCTGCTGGATGCCAGGAGCTGGAGACCAGCCTGGGCAATATAGAAAGACCCCCATCTCTACAAAAAAGAAAAAATTGGCTTGGTGTGGTGGCTTATGCCTGTAATCTCATTACTTTGGGAGGCCAAGGTGGGTGGACTGCCTGAGGTCAGGAAGTCAAGGCCAGCCTGACCAACATGGCTAAACCCTGTCTCTACTAAAAAATACAAAAAATAGCCAGGTGTGGTGGTGGGTGCCTGTAATCCCAGCTACTTGGGAGGCTGAGGCAAGAGAATTGCTCGAACCTGGGAGGTGGGGATTGCAGTGAGCCAAGATCATGCCCTTGCACTCCAGCCTGGGCATCAACAGTGAAACTCCGTCTCAAAAAAAAAAAAAAGAAAAGAAAAGAAAAGAAAAAATTAGCAAAATGTGGTGACATGCACCTGTGGTCTCAGCTACTTGAGAGGCTGAGGTGGGGGATCACTTGAGCCCAGGGGTTCAAGGGTGCAGTGAGCTATGATTGTACCACTGCACTCTCGCCTGGGCAACAGAGTGAGACTCTGTCTAAAACAAAACAAAACAAAACAAAAAACAGTTACTTGATATTAGTAAAATGCAATGAAGACCCTTACTACTACTTACAGGTGAATGATCAAAGGTCATTCCTGAGATTTGAGTCTAACAAATGGGAGGGTTTTGGCTGCCATAATGGAAACAGGGCTGTCCATGAAGAGAGTGGGTCCAGGGTGTAGGAAGCTGACTAGCTCTAGAAAGGCGAGCTTGGGGGTTGGTGGGAGCACAGAAGGGGAAGGACAGAGCAGGCCAGTGCTACTGTGTGGTGGAGGTCAGAGGTCAGGTTGAGGGATCTGAGCTCCAGAGCTATCCCCAGGGGTGGGGTGAGGGGAAGTGAGTTAGTATACAGTGTTCAAGCAGGCTATTTGGGAAAGGATTCAACCACACAGATCCAACCAAACCTTGAGGGTCACCTATATTTGAGGAGAGAGAGCAAAAGCTCCTTAAGGAAGCAAAGAAGTCTTGAGAGAGAGGAGGCAGGACAGCATAGAGTCCTGGAGACCAAAGAGGAGAAAATGTCATAAATGGGGTGGGAACACTGTGACCAGACAACCCGGTGAGGTCAGAGGGAAGGGAAACAGGAAAAGACTCCATGGAATGTGTGTCCAGGAGATCCTTGTGACCTCTGAGATAGCAACTACCCACAGCTCAGCCCATTCGTGCAAGGCTACAAAGCGAATGACAAGGAAGGGATGCACCCGATTCCAATCACTGCTTATGATGGCCAGTGATTAAAGACGGGAAGAAATCCCACAGTGGCTCAAGGGAACAGGAACAAGTTTTCGGAACGGTCAGACTTTGACCCCCCTTGTGGCATTGGGCAATACACTTAAGAGGGTCACCTCACTAGAGGCCTTTCCCTTCCACATGGAGTTACCTGGCGTTGCTGTAATCCAGCACTGCCTGGACAGAGCTTTACACCAACAGGTATCAGAGTCAATTCCAAAGTTCACTCAGTGGCCAGCTTGTGAAAAGAGCAAATAAACCACGGGTGTTTTATCTCAAATGCCATTATCTCTGCAAAAATGACCTCTGGAAATAGCACATAGAACATCCTCCACGCATTTTAGAAAGTGAGTGCATTGGATATAAAGACACTGCAATGGCCGGGCGCTGTGGCTGACACCTGTAATCCCAGCACTTTGGGAGGCTGAGGTGGTTGGATCACCTAAGGTCAGGAGTTCAAGACCAACCTGGCCAACATGGTGAAACCCTCATCTCTATAAAAATACACAAAATTAGCTGGGCATGGTGGCGGGTGTCCTTAATATCAGCTACTCAGGAGGCTGAGAGGGGAAAATTGCTCAAACCTGGGAGGCAGAGGTTGCAGTGAGCCAAGATCATGCCATTTCATTCCAGCCTGGGCGACATAGCAAGACTCCATGTCAAAAAAAAAAAAAAGAAAGAAAGAAACAGCTCCCAAGAAAAGGAACAGACTCAGTCAGTTTCCGAAGGTCACTCTTTCATGCTGGGTGCAGTGGCTCATGCCTGCAATCCCAGCACTTTGGGAGGCTGAAGCAGGAAGATCACCTAAGGTCAGGAGGTCGAGACCAGCCTGGCCAACATGGTGAAACCCCATCTATACTAAAAATACAAAAATTAGCTGGGCGTCGTGGCACTCACCTGTAGTCCCAGCTACTCGGGAGGCTGAGGCAGGAGAATTGCTTGAACCTGGGAGGTGGAGGTTGCAGTGAGCCTAGATCATGCCATTGCACTCCAGCCTGGGCAACAAGAGCAAAACTCTGCCTCAAAAAAAAAAAAAAAAAATTTGTAGGCCAGGCACAGTGGCTCAAGCCTATAATTCCAGCACTTTGGGGAGGCCATAGCGAGCAGATGGGTTGAGCCCAGGAGTTTAAGACCAGTCTGGGCAACATGGCAAAACTCTCTCTTTTAAAAAAAAAAAAAAAAAAAGCAGTTGTGACTAGATAGCTTTTTCCCAAAGGTGGTTGCCCAGCCTCCTGAGTAGCTGGGACTACAGTGTGCCTGGCACTATGATAGCTATTTTACTTATTTATTTATTTATTTATTTATGAGATGGAGGCTTGCTCTGTCACCCAGACTGGAGTGCAGTGGCACAATCTCAGGTCACTGCAACCTCCGCCTCCTGGGTTCAAGCCATTCTCCTGGCTCAGCTGTCCCAGTAGCTGGGATTACAGATATGCACCACCATGCCCAGCTAATTTTTGTATTATTAGTAGACATGGCATTTCACCATGTTGGCCAGGCTGGTCTTGAACTCCTGACCTCGTGATCCGCCTGCCTCGGCCTCCCAAAGTGCTGGGATTACAGGCATGAGCCACCGCACCCGGCCATGATGGCTATTATTTTTATGATTATTGAAATGGAGTCTTGCTCTGTCACCCAGGTTGGAGTGCTGTGGCGCGATCTCGGCTCACTGCAACCTCCACCTCCTGGGTTCAAGTGATTCTCCTACCTAAGCCTCCAGAGTAGCTGGGATTACAGGTGCCTGCCACCACACCCAGCTATTTTTTGTATTTTTAGTAGAGACAGGGTTTCACCATGTTGGCCTGGCTGGTCTCGAACTCCTGACCTTAAGTGATCCACCCGCCTCGGCCTCCCAAAGTGGTGGGATTACAAGAATAAGCCACCATGACCAGCCTTATTATAATTATGTAAATATTATATTTTAATTATATTAAACGTTAATATTACATTATATGTATATATAAATGTTATATTTATATATAATATAAATATTATATTTAACAATATGAAATATATATTATGTACTTTATTATTTTATTATAAAATAAAAAATAGCCAGCACGGTGTAGTCCCAGCTACTCAGCAGGCTGAGGCAAGAGGATTGCTTGAGCCCAAAAGTTGGAGGCTGCAATGAGCTACGATCACATGTCACTGCACTGCAGCCCAGGTGAGAGTGAGACCTGTCTGTACAACAACAAAAAATCTATAGTTCCCCTCTATATCAGAGGGGGGTTGCGAACTGGAGGTTTGTTAATGTGTTTACCTACTCTTTATGTTACCATATGTAAAAGGGCTTAGAACAGTGAATGCCTAGTATATGTAAATACTATCAACTCTTATTATTATTCCCCTCCTCTACCTAGTAGAATTCTTTTAGTTTTGCCCCTGGCAATTGCATTCCTAAACAGTATCCCTCAATTGCTGTTCCAACTGAGGCATTCAGAAGGATAGCTTGTTTTTGTGTTTTTGGTAGAAGTGGGGAGAGGGGAGAAGCCTGTTTGGTCTGATACAGGAAATCCCGCCTGAATGCTGCCATCTAATGGTCACATTAAAAAATTAGATGCACCCTGGCCGGGCGCGGTGGCTCAAGCCTGTAATCCCAGCACTTTGGGAGGCCGAGACGGGTGGATCACGAGGTCAGGAGATCGAGACCATCCTGGCTAACATGATGAAACCCCGTCTCTACTAAAAATACAAAAAACTAGCCGGGCGTGGTGGCGGGCGCCTGTAGTCCCAGCTACTCGGAGGCTGAGGCGGGAGAATGGCGTGAACCCGGGAGGTGGAGCTTGCAGTGAGCCGATATCGCGCCACTGCACTCCAGCCTGGGCGACAGAGCGAGACTCCATCTCAAAAAAAAAAAAAAAAAAAAAAAAATTAGATGCACCCTAACAAACTAATCCAGGGTTTTCCCTCAGCAAAGAGCATTTTTTTAATACTTGAAGACTATATTTTACTACCAATTTAATTTTTCTTTCTTCAGCAAAATCTGCCACTGAATCAAGTTCTCATGGGACTTAAGATTTTGTTTGATTCTTTCCAGGACCAGAAATTCCAAAATTACGGGGAAAAAGAATGGAAAAAAAAAAAAATAACATTGCATGACAATGGACACTAAGTTCATAAAGAACTTCTTTTTAAAATTAGATATTATGGAAGAAAATACCATGAAAAGAATAATCCTATGAGAATTGTTTTTCAGGCAGTAAATTTGAGCCTTGGGTCTTCATGAAGATACTACAGTTTATATAGAAAACTACAAATATACAAGACTCCGGCGGCGGGGGGGGGGGAGTCAGAATACATAATATTTAACATTCTGTATGACTAAAATCTTTTGAGGGGAGCGAGAAAAGGACAGCTAACTGAATCTTTAAGAATACAGAAACTATGAAAAATTCCTGGATCAAAGGGTGCTCAAAATGGAACCACACTTTGTGGGGAAAAAAACCACAAGAAACTTTAAATTTTTTTTTTTTAAGGAAAAGAAAAAAGTACTGAATAATTGTAGTCCCTTCCAAAAAGGAAATCTTAAGGGGAAAATTTTTGAATAGCGTAAACAAGTCTGGTTCAGAAAGAAAACTGAACAACATATCCAAGATCTGTCCATAAAAGTAATGCTAGTACATCTTTAATATTAAATAAATGGGCTATAAAAAAGTTCAGTCTCACAATTGGTTTTTAAAAGCTCACTTGTGCTCCTTTGTATGTGCGTAGTAAAGTTTCATGGGTTTGTTCACTTTCCAGTATTTCTCACTGACCAATTCCAAAGAAAAAGAGCCATTTAATAGAGTGAACTGGCCACTAGCTCTTGCTATATAAATGTTATACTGCTTCTCACTGGCTGTATCAAGGTTCATCTGGTTTGATTCACCTTTGCTTCGAAGTTTTTTTGTTTTTTGGAGACGGAGTTTCACTCTTGTTGCCCAGGCTGGAGTGCAATAATGCGATCTCGGCTCACTGCAACCTCCGCCTCCTGGGTTCAAGCGATTCTCCTGCCTCAGCCTCCCAAGTAGCTGGGATTACAGGCGTGCACCACTACGTCAAGCTAATTTTGTATTTTTAGTAGAGACAGGGTTTCTCCATGTTGGTCAAGCTGGTCTTGAACTCCCGACCTCAGGTGATCCACCTGCCTCAGCCTCCCAAAGTGCTGGGATTACAGGCGTGAGCCACCATGCCCAGCCCTGCTTCGAAGTTCTTTAAAAGCTAACCTCACAGCCAGATACTTGGATAAGTCATCTACAGTGGCGTTACCAGAAGTCTTTATGTGTCTTGTCTGTGCACTGTCATCTTTTTCTGTAAGTGTGGGATGAGGCCTAAATACTAATTCAGTTTCACTAGTGCCATCCATTACTGGATCAATTTCCATTGCTGCATTGTTATTATCAAGCTCAAGCCCAGAATCATCAGTTGTTTTGGTCCGTTTGTTACTAGGGCCTGCTTCCTGATTGCTATGTGTGGAGGCATTACTACAGTGTGAAGTGTCACCATTATCTTCTGCTTCACTATCATTTTCAATCTGTTGTTTCTTGCGTCGCTGCAGTCTGTTCATAGCCTGTATCTTCAGTCCTTCCTCAATGCTGTGACTGAGTGCTTGCTGATTATTGTGCTTGCTGATCCTGGCTAATACTCTATCTTGATGAGTTTCATACTCATCATGACTTGGATAAATTTTGCTGATGAGGGCATCAAAGTCTGGGTCTGGCCTTAGTGATCTTTTGGAAACTAGTTTTTTCCGACAGGTAAGACATTCTCTGTTGCCACTTCTAAGGGCTATGATGATGCAGTCTGCACAGAAAGGATGTAAACACTCCTTTGTAGTCATGGTGTTCTTTAACATTTCCAAACAAATTGGGCACGTTAATTCACTGTGTAGACTTCGAGGTGAAACCACAATTTCTGTTTTTCTTTTCTTTTATTTTCTTTTTTTGAGACAGAGTCTCACTCTGTTGCCCAAGTGGGAGTGCAGTGGCGATATCTGCTCACTGCAAGCTCCGCCCCGTGGGTTCACGCCATTCTCCTGCCTCAGCGTTCCGAGTAGCTGAGACTATAGGCGCCCGCCACTATGCCCGGCTTATTTTTTGTATATTTAGTAGAGACGTGGTTTCACCGTGTTAGCCAGGATGGTCCTGATCTCCTGACCTCGTGATCCGCTCGCCTCGGCCCCACAAAGTGCTGGGATTACTAAAGGCGTGAGCCACCGCGCCCAGCTGAAATCACAATTTCTAAGCCATGTGTTACTGTCTCCTGTAAGAGAGTCACTGGGGTGTTCATTGTAACTCATATAAACTGAGTTCCCATGTTTTGCTTAATGGTTGAGTTCCGTTTGTCTGCACAGCCTGAGACATTGAGGCTCCTGCCTCAGCCCGGGGCTCCGCTGGCCGAAGCCAGAGCGAGACTCGACTATCAGCCGCCGCGGCCGCCGGCGCCGCCGCACAATATGGCCAGCTGCAAACAGCATTTTAACACAAGCCTCCAGGGTTTCAGGACACCCGCCTATTTCCCTACGGATACCAAAATCTGCCCTTGTCCAAGTCCCTAATATACTCTGGTGCGTATACTATGGTGTCAAATTTGTATGTCCCAAATACTCTAAATCTCTAGGTTATTTATAATACCTTAATACAATGTAAGTGCTATTTAAATGGTTGTGATACTGTTTTTTTATTTGTATAATTTTTATTGTTGCATTCTTGCTTTTTATTTTTATTTTTTCTGAACATTTTTGATCTGCAGTTGGTCGGATCTAGGATGTAAACTGCAAGTGTGGCAGGCCTACTGCACTGTTTTGTTACTGGAGGGAGTGAGGACACACCTGCGGACTTGAGCACCTTCCATTCACCAGCTGCTCCACCGGCATACTCTAGTTCAGGTCTCCCCACAACCCTCTGAGTTAATATTTCTTTCCCCATTTTAAAGATGAGAAAATAAAGCCTAGACAGTTTAACTTTGCTTCTGTTTTGAAACTAGCTGAGAGACGAATTAGGGTTTGTACCCACGTCTATCAGCTTCAACCTTTATGCTTTTTCTTCTGTACCCCAGTGCCTGTTAAATTTTGGAAATCCCAGAAACAGCCCACAAACTTGGGTTAATCTCCTTAGAGATTTTGACAATGTCCTTTGAGAACTCACTGCACTACAGAAACACAAAACCCTTTGCATATTAATGTCATTGAATAAATCGTACCATTGAGACCTGCACCAATACTTTTAGATATGTAAGTTAGAAACAGTAGCTGCTAGGTGTAGTCGGTGCAAAAGTAATTGTGGTTGTCGGCAATGAAAGTAGTGGCAGGCGGGTGCAGTGGCTCACGCCTGTAATCTCAGCACTTTGGGAGGCCAAGATGGGCGGATCATCTGAGGTCAGGAGCTCGAGACCAGCCTGACCAACATGGAGAAACCCCCTCTCTACTAAAAATACAAAATTAGCCGGCCGTGGTGATGCATGCCTGTAATCTCAGCTACTCGGGAGGCTGAGGCAGGAGCATCACTTAAACCCAGGATGCAGAGGTTGCAGTGAGCTGAGATTGCACCATTGCACTTCAGCCTGGGTGACAAAAGCAAAACTCTGTCTCAAGACGGAGCGAGACAGAGTCTCAAAAAAAAAAAAAAAAAGTATCCGGACGTAGTGGCAGGCGCCCATAATCCCAGCTACTTGGGAGGCTGCGGCAAGAGAATCTCTCAAACCCAGGAGATGAAGGTTACAATTAGCTGAGATTGCACCATTGCACTTCAGCCTGGGTGACGAGAGCAAAACTCCGTCTCAAGACAAAAACAAAAACAAACAAATCTAATTTTAAAATAAGCTTGTTCTCAATGGTAATATTTTTTTTAAGTGGTAAAGAAAACTAAAAAAAAATAACAAAAATCTCGAAGCTCCAATCAATCTAAAGTCCAATAACCTCTCTCTCTCTTTGGAAACAGGGCCTTGCTTTGTTGCCCAGGCTGGAGTACAGCGATGCAATCCTGGCTCACCACAACCTCTGCCTCCAGGGCTCAAGCAATCCTCCTACCTCAGCCTCTGGAGTAGCTGAGACTACAGGCACACACCACCACACCCGGCTAATTTTTTTTGTTTGTTTGTTTGTTTTTGAGATGGAGTCCCACTCTGTCGCCCAGGCTGGAGTGCAGTGGCGCAATCTCGGCTCACCTCCACCTCCCGAGTTCAAGCGATTCTTCTACCTCAACCTCCAGAGTAGCTGGGATTACAGGCATGCACCATTATGCCCGGCTAATATTTGTATTTTTAGTAGAGATGGGATTTCACCATGTTGGCCTGGTTGGTCTTGAACTCCTGAGCTCAAGTGATCAGCCCACCTCAGCCTCCCAAAGTGGTAGGATTACAGGCGTGAGCCACCACTCTGGGCTATATGTTATCATCTTTTATTTAACCAGACTCAATATGGACATGTAGTTTATTTCAGATTTTTACCAATACAAGATAATGCAGGAATAAACAGCTGCATATATAAACCTAACACATATTTCTGCGTTCACATTCAGAGAAAAACAGCAGTGAAACAAAAAGTGGCTTTAATCAAAACGGTATTGAAGAAAACCAAGCATACAGGAAAAGACTTAAGAGAAAAATAATGAATAATCAAGCAGACTAAGCAGGACCGGGATTAGGTGGCGGGAGGTGGAGGTTGCAGTGAGCCAGTATCACGCCACTGCACTCCAGCCTGAGTGACAGAGTGAGACTCTGTCTTAAAAAGAAAAGTAAACTAAGCAGTAAAGCTGCCCAATAATTAATCCTCTTGCCCTAAATGTCCCAATCAAAGTTACATTGACAGAAATTGTTTTCTCAGAGACTGGACTCTGGCTCTTCCTGTGTGCCATCATGGCAAAGTTAGAAGGAATCAGGACGCAGTACAAGAATGGCAAGCTCTCTTAGTCTGATTTGTATTGTTATAACAGAATGCCACCAACTGGTAATTTATTTTAAAAAGAAATTTATTTCTCACAGTTCCGGAGGCTGGGAAGTTCAATATCAAGGTGCCAATGAGGGCCTTGTTGGATGGGCAAGAGATAGGGAGAGGAAGTGGTGTCAACTCTTTTTTTTTTTTGAGACAGAATATCTCTCTGTCGCCTAGGCTGGAGTGCAGTGGCACAATCTCGGCTCACTGCAACCTCTTCTTCCCGAGTTCAAGCAATTCTCCTGTCTCAGCCTCCCTAGTAGCTGGGACTACAGGCAGACGCCACCATGCCTGGCTAACTTTTGTATTTTTAGTAGAGACGGGAGTTTCACCATATTGGTCACCATATCCTCCTGACCTCAGGTGATCCACCCACCTCGGCCTCCCAAAGTACTGAGATTATAGGCGTGAGCCACCGTGCCTGGCCCCAACTCAATTTTTTATATCAGAAGCCCACCCCCTTAATAACTAACCCACTCTAGAGATAATGGCATTAATCCATTCATGAGTACAGCCCTCATGACACAATCACTTCTTATAGGCCCCACTTCTCAACACTGCCAGGCAAACGAAATGATCAGAAATTCAAGTGATGTTTCCAGACAGGCTCACAAATCTTAGGCAGAGTTAAGATTGAGGTGAAGCAGAGAGGATAAACCAGACACAGTACCCTGTAAAGTCAGGGCTGTGGAGTGGGGTGGATCAGCGTTGGAATCTCAGATCTGCCAATTACAGGAATTATTAACTTGGGCCAGACATTTAAACTCCTTGACCTTCATTTTTCCACATTTCCTCATCTTAAAATGCAGAATGATAATAAATCTTCCTCAAAGTTGTTAGAAGGATTAAACGTGATATGGGATAGCTTCCATGCAGAGTAAAGCGGATGGTATGGAGTGTGGTGTTCAATAACTGATAGCTATTAACCAGGAAACACAAGAGGCACTGTGGTTTGGCCTCAGAGGCTGAAAGTAGATAGACCTCAATCCCAAGGTTCACAAAGGGGATGTAGGTGACAGTGGTGAGGGTCAGACCATGGGAGGCTAGGTCTCAGAAACCAGGGTGACCCATGAGACCCAGGAAGGGTGAGAGGACACAGGGGAGCACAGCCATGGGTTGAGTCCAAAAAGTAGATCCTCAACAGAAACTCCTCTAATTCCTTTGATTCCCCCAAAAAGCCCCCCAGAGCTGTACAGCTTTTACTTAGCTCCTTTTATAGGCATTTCCCTCTTTCCTCCAACTATGTTTGCCTAGATTATGTGTCATGTTGACCAAACTTTCAATGTTTACTTTCTGCTTCCTGAATAGTATAAAGCCTTATTCCAGAAAGAAAATATAAATCTTTTGTTTTCCTGGGAGGAGTAAGAGGAACCTAGATTCCTTCAGAAAAGTACGGCAGCTCTCTTGATCATCTCATCATATCAAATTTATCCCCATACTCCCAGGATCCTACCTTTTAATTTATTTTATTTTATTTTGAAATAGGGTCTCACTGCATCACCCAGGCTGGAGTGCAGTGGCACAATCATGGCTCACTGCAGCCTCAACCTCCCATGCTCAAGTGATCCTCTCACCTCAGCCTCCTGGGTAGCTGGGAGTACAGGCACACACCACCACACCTGGCTAATATTTTTATTTTTTTGTAGAGACGGGGGTCTCCCTATGTTGCCCAGGCTATTCTCAAACTCATGGACTCAGGTAATCTTCCTACCTCAGCCTCCCCAAGTGTTAGGATTATAGTCATGAGCCACCATGCCCGGCCTGATGCTACATTTTAAATGCTTTGTGAATCTATACACTTCTTTAGACTTCACTATCAAATGCCTTCATCTTTTGCTAGACTCTCAGTCATCTCACTGGGGTCTGCATTTCCACTTGTGCCCATGCCCATCCTCCATTTTCAGCTAAGTAATACTGCATTATAAAAACCAAAATTTGACTGGGCACTGTGGTTCATGCCTGTAATCCTAGCACTTTGGGAGGCTGAGGTGGGTGGATCACTTGAGGTCAGGAGTTCGACATGGAGAAACCCCACTTCTACTAAAAATACAAAATTAGCTTGGCATGGTGGTGCATGACTATAATCCCAGCTACTTGGGAGGCTGAAGCAGGAGAATCGCTTGAACCCGTGAGGAGGAGGTTGCAGTGAGCCGAGACTGCACCATTGCACTCCAGACTGGACAACAGGAGCAAAACTCCATCTCAAAAAAACACCACCAAAAAAAACATAATTTGAGCACATCTCCCCCTGGCTTAAAAAATTTCTAATAATTTTCTTCCCACCATCTTGGTTCCTGTGGAGGTCTGCTGGGAACAGGACTTCTAAAAGGAACTATGTCTGGAAAGCTGTGGTCCAAGGTCATTTTTGCCGGCTATAAGCGGCGTCTCCAGAACCAAAGGGAGCAGACAGCTCTTCTTAAAATTGAAGATGTTTATGCCCGTGATGAAACAGAATTCTGTCTGGGCAAGAGATGCACTTATGTATACAAAGCAAAGAACAATACATTGACTCCTGGCGGCAAACCAAACAAAACCAGAGTAACCTGGGAGAAGGTAACTTGGGCCCACGGAAACAGTGACCTGATTCGTGGCAAATTCCGAAGCAATCTCCCTGCTAAGGCTATTGGACACAGAATCCGAGTGATGCTGGACCCCTCAAGGTTTTAAACTAATGAAAAGTCAATAAATAAATGTAGATTTGTGTTCTTGTTTTTTTTGTTGTTTTGTTTTTTTTTGAGAGGGTGTCTAGCTCTGTCACCCAGGCTAGAGTGCAGTGGCACGATCTTGGCTCACTGCAACCTCCGCCTCCCGGGTTCAAGCAATTCTCCTGCTCAACCTCCTGAGTAGCTGGAATTATAGGCACGCGCCACCATGCCCGGCTAATTTTTTTGTATTTTCGGAGAGATGGGGTTTCACCATGCTGGTCAGGCTGGTTTCAAACTCCTGACCTCGTGATCCACCTGCCTCGGCCTCCCAAAGTGTTGGGATTATAGGCATGAGCCACCACACCTGGCCTGTGCTCTTGTATTTTTCAGTGGATTAAAAAACTTACTACTGTAAAAAAAATTCTAATAATTATATTATCAGGATGATGTGGTCACAATTCCTTTTTTTTTTTTTTTTTTTTTTTTTTCTGAGAGGGAGTCCTGCTCTGTCACTCAGGCTGGAGTGCAGTGGCGCAATCTCAGCTCACTACCACCTCTGCCTGCTGGGTTCAAGCAACTCTCCTGTGTCAGCCTCCTGAGTAGCTGGGACTACAGGTGTGAGCCACCACATCCCACTAATTTTTTTGTATTTTTAGTAGAGACAGGGTTTCACCATGTTGGTCAGGCTAGTCTCGAACTCCTGACCTCATGTGAACCACCCGCCTGGGCCTCCCAAAGTGCTGGGATTACAGGCATCAGCCACCGTGCCCAGCCAATGTCACAGTTCTTTAACATTGCCCACAAAGTCCTATATGATGTGGCCAGATTCATCTTGGCAACTCTCCTCTTTGCTCAGAATGCTGCAACAGCACTAACCTTTTTTCAATTCCTGTAAGTTTTCGAGCTCTGTTCAATCTCAGGACCTTTGCACATTACATTCCCTCTGCCCACAAGGCTCACTTCACAACTTTTCACCTAGCCAGTTCCTCCTTCAGTTCTCTCATTAATTTGTAACTTATTCATTGAAACCTACCCAAATCTCCCAAATTAGGTTATGTCTTTCTGTTTTATACTTTTATAACACTCTGTACTTTGTCACGGCTGCACTTATGACAATTCTAATTAAATAACAGTTGCTTGGCCATGTGTGGTGGCTCATGCCTATCACTATGGGAGGCCCGGGTGGGTCACTTGAGCCCAGGAGGTCGAGGGTGCAGTGAGCCATGATTGGCACCACTGCACTCCAGACTAAGTGACAGAACCAGACCCTCTCTTAAAAAGAAAAAAATAGGTTGCTTCACTATTCTCGAAAATCTAGCTCTTTAATTGACTATATGCTTCATAAGTCCAAGAACTTATATCCAAAGGTATAAATCAAGCACACAGCAGAGTTTAAGGCACATAGTGGGGACATGGTAAATAATGCATGTCCATAATCACCCATATTGCATCGTCAATCATGTCTATGTGTATATGCACATGTGAACACTAAAACAGAGAAAACTAGAACACAAAAAAATTAGCTGATTTCCTGCATTCTCCCTGGAAGTTGGGGGTTGTTCTTTTCCTACTTAGCTAGTGGGAGAGGGACCCAATAGCTAAGAGACTAATTACAGTAAATCTTCTCCATGTCTGACCCTGAAAAAAATGGCCTATCCATATAAAAAGAACGTGTCAACTAAAAAAGATAAGGAAAATCAGTCTGACTTTGGCTATCTCTCTATCAAAATTCAATGACCAACATGGTGAAACCCCAATTCTATTAAAAATACAAAAATCAGCCAGGTGTTGTGGCACGTGCCTGTAATTCCAGCTACTTAGGAGGCTGAGGCAGGAAAATTGCTTGAACCAGGGAGGCGGAGGTTGCAGTGAGCTGAGATCGTGCCACTGCACCCCAGCCTGGGTCACAGAGCGAGACTCCATCTCAAAAAACAAAACAAAAACCAAAAAAAGATATAGGAACTTAGTCTTCAGTAATGTATCTTCAGATATAAAATAAACAGACTGAAGAAAATGAGTGAAATGTCAAACATCTATTTCCAGTTATGATAGGCTGGTTTATTCAACCAATGTGCCCAATGATAATGACTAAAGGTGCTGAACAGGCTGCGCACGGTGGCTTGCACCTGTAATCCAAGCACTTTGGCAGGCCGAGGCGGGCAGATCACCTGAGGTCAGGAATTCAGCACCAGCCTGGCCAACACGGTGAAACTTCGTGTCAACTAACAGTACAAAAATTAGCCAGGCGTGGTGGCGGGCACCTATAATCCCAGCTATTCAGGACGCTGAGGCAGCATGATCGGTTGAACCCAGGAGGCGGAGGTTGCAGTGAGTGGAGATTGCGCCACTGCACTCCAGACTGCGTGAGAGAGTGAGACTCCATCTCAAAACAAAACAAAAAAGTAAAATAAAACAAAATAAAGATACTGAATAAAATATAAGGCACATTTCCCAAAACATCAAGTTGTTGATAGTAAAAAATTATTAGGGTAAAGGCTAAGAGAATGTGAGAACCCAGAGAAGCAAATGGAACAGAAGAGCACAAAAGCTACTCTTGCCCTGAGGATATCTGCCAGTCAGGCAACATCTAGTTGTTTTTGGTAGCCTTACAGGGCATGGAAACAGCATCCATGGAAACAGCATCCAATGTCTAGGGCTTTCCATGGCAAAAACGCTACTAGATGACCCTTTCTATATTAAGTTGGGACTCCATAGGCTATGCCCTAAGAGTGAAGGTGGACCAGCATCTCAGAACATTGGGAAAGGTTGCTTTTGCATTGACTATAATGGGAGTGGGGAGGAGGCAAGGAACATTTTTAAAATTCCATCTTTGGTCGGGTGTGGTGGCTCACGCCTGTAATCCCAACACGTTAGGAGGCCGAGGCAGGCGGATCATGAGGTCAGGAGTTCAAGACAAGCCTGGCCAACTAATGAAACCCCATCTGTACTAAAAATACAAAAATTAGCCAGGCATGGTGGAGCATGCCTGTAGTCCCAGCTATTCAGGAGGCTGAGGCAGCAGAATCGCTTGAACCTGGGAGGTTGCAGTGAGCCGAGATTGCACCACTGCACTCCAGATTGGGCAAAAGAGTGAGACTTTGTCTCAACAAATAAATAAATAAATAAAATCCCATCTTTGAGTAGATGTGGTCACTGGGCAGCTTTCGCCCATGTTTGTAACCTGCATTTGCTTTGACCCAACGAACTTCAACCCATGAAAGCTAGTCTCAGACTGAAAGGGCTTCAAGGCACCTAGCAGAAGCAAACAAAGATCTTCTCCAAAAGAAGCCACAAGTACTTTTTCTCATAAATACTTTTTCAAGAACAAAAAGTAAACACACAAAGAAACAAGACACTATGGGTGTGCTGGCATGCACCTGTAGTCCCAGCTACTTGAGAAGCTAAAGAGGATCTCTTGAGTCCTGGGAGATTGAGTCCAGCTTGGGCAAAATGAAAAGACACCATGGATGATACACAACATAAACATCAGGCAGCAGAAAAAAAGAACTTGAAAAAGGCCGGGCATGGTGGCTCACGCCTGTAATCCCAGCATTTTGGGAGGCTGAGATGGGTGGATCACCTGATGTCAGGAGTTCACGACCAGCCTGGCCAACATGGTGAAACCTCATCGCTACTAAAAATACAAAAATTAACCAGGTGTGGTGGCAGGCGCCTGTAATCCCAGCTACTTGAGAGGCAGAGGTAGGAGAATCACTTGAACCCAGGAGGCAGAAGTTGCAGTCAGCCGAGTTCATGCCATTGCACTCCGGCACTCCAGCCTGGGCAACAGAGCAAAACTCCGTCTCAAGAAAAAAAAAAAAATTAGCCAGCTGTGATGGTGCACACCTGTAGTCCCAGCTACTCAGGAGGCTGAGGCACAAAAATTGCTTGAACCTTGGAGAGGGAAGTTGCAGTGAGCCAAGATTACACCACTGCACTCTAGCCTGAGTGACAGAGTGAGATTCTGTCTCAAAAAAAAAAAAAAAAAAAGAAACTTGAAAAAAATTCAGACACTGGAATTATCATAATACAGATTACAAAATAATTATGATTACTATGTTCAAGGAATAAAATAATCCAACCATACCAATTAGCAGGAAACAGGACAGAGAAACATGTTGAAATGGTCTATGTATATGGAATCAGCAACAACTGGGGGAAACTGTAGAGTTAAAGGCCCCAAGTTCTTTATTTTTTATTTATTTATTTTTTTTGAGATGGAGTCTCGCTGGGTCGCCCAGGCTCGGGTGCAGTGGCGCGATCTCGGCTCACTGCAAGCTCTGCCTCCTGGGTTCACGCCATTCTCCTGCCTCAGCCTCCGAGTAGCTGGGACTACAGGCGCCCGCTACCACGCCCGGCTAGTTTTTTGTATTTTTAGTAAAGACGGGGTTTCACCATGTTAGCCAGGGATGGTCTCGATCTCCTGACCTCGTGATCTGCCTGCTTCGGCCTCCCAAAGTGCTGGGATTACAGGCTTGAGCCACCGCGCCCGGCCCCACGTTCTTAAAGATAAACCCTTTCAATCCTTTACCATTAAGTAGGATGTTTGGTGTATGGTGTTTTGCAGATACCCTCTATAAGATTAATTTCTCTTCTAGTCCTGGTTTTCCGTGTTTATCATGAATAAGTGTTAAATTTAATAATTTATTCTACATTTACTAAGATGATATTTTCTCCATTAATTAATATCTTGAATTACAGTAATTTGTCTTCTAATGTTAAAACAACCTAATTTGGTCGGACGAGGTGGCTCACGCCTGTAATTCCACCGCTTTGGGACGCCCAGGCGGTTGGATCACTTGAGGTCAGGAGTTCCAGACCAGCCTGGCCAATACGGTGAAACCCCTCCACCGTCTCTACTAAAAATACAAAAACATTAGCCGGGCGTGGTGATGCACACCTGTAATCCCAGCTACTCGGGAGGCTGAGGCAGGAGAATCACTTGAACCCAGGAGGTGGGGGTTTCAGTGAGCCGAGATCGCGCCACTGCACTCCAGCCTCAAGAGAGAGCAAGACTCCATCTCAAAAAAACAAAACAAAACATCACTTAACTTGGGTATGGTATTATTCCTTTCACATAATACTAGATTTTGCTAATATTTTGCTTACAGATTTTTCCGTCTACACTCATGAGCAAAACTTGCATACACTTTTCCTTCCGTTTGCTGTTTTTTGTCAGGTTTTCCTATCAGGGTTATGCTAGGCCATTAAAAAGTTAAAAAGTGTTTCCCGCTTTCGTCTTCCTTCCCCCTTTTATTCTGGAACTATTTAAGACTGGAATTATGTTTTCCTCTTATATATCGTTCAATTTGCTATGGTAGCCATGGTGGCTTGGAGTCGTCTTTGTGGGAAGACTTTGGACTACTCTTTCAATTCGTTACTAAACTATGTAGGTTTTCCATTTCCCTAAACATGGAAACAGAAGACCCTCCTAGGACGTCTCCATTGCGGCAGGGAGACTGCAAAGGTCTCGGGCCACAGGACTAAGGAAAACCGCAAAAGGCGCAGAGTCCCCATAGGGCCGCGACAGAATCACGGCACGATGGGACACGCGAGGGTAAGCTCAGGTCTCAGCGCATCGTGTGGGCGTCGGGACAGCGTCCCAGGCACCTGTTTCTTCCACCTGCTCAAATATCTTTCCCTTCTGTGAAGAAGGGGGCTACGCGCCCCATCCCCAGGGAGCAAGAAGACGCAGAGGGCCGCGCCGGTTCAGGTGCCGCTGGAGGAAATGGAATCTGACGGAGAAACTGATCTAGGGCTGCGGCCCGCTAGGTTCGCTTGACTCACTAAATGCTACTACAACGCCCCACATGGACCGCCACGAGCGGGTCACGTGACTGGACTCTAGCTCGGATGTGCTGTGACGCCGCGTACCGCGCGGCTCTGCGCGCGAGACGATAGGCCTCTGGGACGCTGGTGCCTGCGCGCGGTCACCGCCTCCACCCGCCTGGCCGCTTCCATTGGCGCATGCGTAGCACACCGACTCCAGGATTGTCTCCCAAATCCCACTTCCGCCACTTCTTCCTCCCGAGACCGGCCAAGCGCGCCTGGTTGTCCGCCCTTCTTGGGCTCCTAGGGAGAACGTGGTCCGGGAACTGGCGGTCACTGGGAGGCAGCACAAGAGGTTTTCGCGCTCCTCTGCTGGTGCAACTATCGCGACCATCACCCTGACAGCGGGAGGAAGGGTGCCGCAGGCAAAGGGTGGCGCACCTGCAGATTCGGTTTGTTGCTCGGGGCTCTCGCGAGAGCCGGCGCTGGAGTGTGGACCGCGCATGCCGGTGACGCGTGGTGGAGACACGTCGCCGGCGCCTCTCTCCCTAGGCCTTCCAGGGGGTGAGCTTCCGTCCCAGATTCCTTCGGTCCTACACCGCTTCCATTTCTTTCTTCCTTTCCCTTTCCCTTCCCCTTCCCTTCGTGAGACAGGGGCTCACTCTGTCACCCAGGCTGGAGTGCAGTGGCGCGATCTCGGCCCACCGTAACCTCCGCCTCCCGGGCTCAAGCGATCGTCTCACTTCAGCCTCCTGAGTAGCTGGGACTACAGGTGCGTGCCCGGCTAATTTTATATTTTTGGTAGAGACGGGGTTTCGCCTTGTTGCCCAGGCTGGTCTCAACTACTGGTCTCAAGTGATCCGCCCGCCTTGGCCTTCCAAAATGCTGGGATTACAGGAGTGAGCCCCTGCACCCAGCCCTACCCCCCATCTTTCTGTGTTTCTGCGTGGTGTTGCTACATCTCCAACAGGCTTAACTCAGAGCTGACTTTCCACCTGTGCTGTATCTGCCCCATGGTCCTTAAGAGTATATAAAATACAAATGGCACTTGGGAGGCCGAGGCAGGAGGATTGCTTGAGCCCAGGAGTTCGTGACCAACCTGGGCAACATAGTGAGACCCCCGTCTCGTTAAAAAATAATAATGCCGGGCGTAGTGGCTCACACCTGTAATCCGAACACTTCCTGAGGCCAAGGTGGGCGGATCACCTGAGGTCGGGAGCTCGAGACCAGCCTGACCAACATGGAGAAACCCCACCTCTACTAAAAATACGATTAGTTGGGCGTGGTGGTTCATGCCTGTAATCTCAGCTATTCGGGAGGCTGAGGCAGGAGAATCGCTTGAACCCGGGAGACGGAGGTTACAGTGAGTCGAGACTGAGCCATTGCACTCCAGCCTGGGCAAAAAGAGCGAAACTCCGTCTCAAATAATAATACAAATAACTGAATGTACACACACAAATAAACGGACTTGATAGTGATTTGTTTAGGTTTTCAGCTGCCCAATTCAAGAAATGTGTTTCTTCTTGTCCCTGATTTCTGTCACTGTCCCAAGGCAGTGGGATTAAAGCACTACTACCATTTTTAGATCCTTGTGTTTGGCATTCCATGTCCTCAAGACATTTGACATAATTTTCTCCAGCTGCGCTGTTCAAACACATGCTTCAAAATCTTAAAAATATTTACCCTGGTAATTAGGCTTGCCATTTTATTAGCACATACTTTTCCCTTCGCTACCCTGTCATTTTCAACAATTCAAACGTATCCCTAACAAGAGCAATAATTTTTCTTTTCTTTTGAGACAGAGTCTTGCTCTGTCACCCAGGCTGCGGTGCAGGAATGTGATCTCGGATCACCGCAGCCTCTGCTTTCCAGGTTCATTTTTTGTGTTTTTAGTAGAGCCGGGGTTTCTCCATTTTGGCCAGGCTGGTCTTGAACTTCTGACCTCAGGTGGTCTGCCCGCCTCCCAAAGTGCTGGTATTACAAGCATGAGCTACCACACCCAGTCGCAAGAATGTTTTTATTAGCTGCACAAGTATTTCAAAGCAAAGTTGTCTCCGTTTCAGATGTGCAACAGCGAAATTCCTATGTTAACAGTACAGATAAGACTTTGATGCTGGGCTGGGTGGCTCACGCCTGTAATCCCAGCACTCTGAGAGGCCGAGGTGTGCGGATTGTCTGAGGTTTGGAGTTCAAGACCAGCCTGGCCAAGATGGAGAAACTCCGTCTCTACTAAAAATACAAAAATTAGCCAGGTGCAGTGGCAGGCGCCTATTATCCCAGCCACTCAGGAGCTTATAGTGAAAAATCGTAACCCATTTGCCCACTTCCCAATGCACCCAGAGGCAACTATTTCGAGTCAGTTTATGCATGATCAAGGAAACATAACTACATTTATTTTTCTCTCTCTTTTTTTTTTATTTAGCGACAGGGTCTTGCTGTGTTACTCATGCTGGAGTGCAGTGGTTATTCATGGGTGTCATCATCACCCATTACAACCTCGAGCTCCTAAGCTCAATCAGTCCTCTTCCTTCAGTCTCCAGAGTAGCTGAGGCTACAAGGGTGCCCACCTATGCATTTGTTTTATACATTAGGTTTTTGTGCTTGTTTTGATTTTTTGAGATGGGTCTTGCTCTGTCGCCCAGGCTGGAGTGCAATGGCGTGATCTAGGCTCACTGCAACCTCCACCTCCCAGGTTCAAGCAATTCTCCTGCTTTAGCCTCCAGAGTAGCTGGGATTACAGGTGCCCACTACTATGCCTGGCTAATTTTTTTGTATTTTTAGTAGAGAGGGGGTTTCACCATGTTAGCCAGGCTGGTCTCGAACTCCTGATTTCAGGCGATCCACCTGCCTCGGCCTCCCAAAGTACTGGGATTACAGGCATGAGCCACTGTGCCCAGCCTATAGATTAGTTTTAAATACTAATTCTGCCTCCTATTAAAAAGATTTGCAGGCCGGGCAAGGTGGCTTATGCCTGTAATCCCAGCACTTAGAGAGGCCAAGGCAGGTGGATCGCTTGAGCTCAGGAGTTCGAAACCAGCCTGGCCAACATGGTGAAACCCCATCTCTACTAAAAATACAAAAATATTAGCCAGGCATGGTGGTGGGCAGCTGTAGTCCCAGCTACTTGGGAGGCTGAGGCATGAGAATCCCTTGAACCTGGGAGGCAGAGGTTGCAGTGAGCCAAGATCAAGCCACTGCACTCCAGCCTGGCGACAGAGCAAGACTCTGTCTCAAATAAATAATACCTGGGAAATTTTCATGATGGTATAGGGACCTACTCAGAACCCAAAGTTGCTGTGAAGTTTTTTTTTTTTTTTTTTTTGAGGCAGAGTCTTGCTCCATCGCCCAGGCTAGAGTGCAGTGGCGCGATCTTGGCCCACTGCAATCTCAGTCTCCCAGGTTCAAGCAATTCTCCTGTCTCAGTCTCCTGAGTAGCTGGGATTACAGGCACCTGCCACCACACCTGGCTAATTTTTGTATTTTCAGTAGAGATGGGGTTTTGCCATGTTGGCCAGGCTGTTCTCGAACTCCTGACCGCAGGTGATCCACCTGCCTCAGCCTTCCAAAGTGCTAGGATTACAGATGTGAGCCACCGTGCCCAGCCATGAAGATTACTTTAAACTGAAGACATTTGACAATAAACTGATGCAGAAAGAGGTCTTCTCGTAGCTTCCCTTATCTGACTAAAAGCAGAAACTTCTGAAAATTGAGGTGGGTCTGTTCCCAGAAGACAGACCAAACCTACTGTAAATCCCATCTCCAGGGGAGTTTCATGGCCATGTGGAAGACAAAAGGACCACTTGCCCACCCTAGGCAACATGGCAAAACCCCATTTGCAAAATTATGACTGAGACAGTGAAAGAGATCTAACTTAACCGACTCTAACTTAATCTTGCTTCTAACCTCCAAGGTGTCCTTATTCATTCCTGGGTTTAGGCTGAACTAACTTTGGGGGAAACTTAGTTTTTAGTTTAAAACAAAGATGATGATAGCCCTTTCCCAAAGCAGATTTCTTCTTGCCTGAGGACTAGATAGCCTCTGTGGGACTAACATTAGTCACAAGATTAGAAATTACTGTTTAGGAGTCTTGCACCTGGAGGCTACAAGATTCTGACCCTCCCTAATCTGCTTGTAAGATCAGTGCTTGAGATATTTTGCAGACCCTGCACTTGATGGATCAGCTGGCACCCCCAGATCTATTAACTGGCTCATCTGATCTTGGGACTCCCACCCAGGAACTGACTCAGCACAAGGAGACAGCTTCAACTCCCTATGATTTCACCGTTGACCAGTGACACTCCTGTCTCACTGGCTTCCCTTCACCCACCAAGTTATCCTTAAAAACTCTGCTCCCCTAATGCTCGAGGAGACTGATTTGAGTAATAATAAAACTCCAGTCTCCAGCACAACTGGCTCTCACTGTGTGAATTACTCCTTTTCTATTCCAATTCCCATCTTGAGAAATCGGCTGTCTAGGCAGTGGGCAAGGTGAACCCCTTGGGTGGTTACATCATCACTACAAAAAAATACAAAAAATTAGCTGGGCATGGTGGCACATGCCTGTAGTCCCGGCTACTGGGGAGGCTTAGGTGAGAGGATCACTTTAGCCAGAGCATCAGAGGTTGCAGTGAGCCCAAATTGTGCCACCATACATCACAAACTTTCTTATCAACCATTGGTTCTCTAGAAAACTCATTTTAAGGGAGGAGACCACCCCTTATATTGTCTTATGCCCAATTTCTGCCTCCAAAGAAAGAAGTGAAAACTAAAAGGCAGAAATGAAATGCACAGGCAGACCGCCCGGCGCCATACCCTGGGCCTGGTAGTTAAAGATGGACTCCTGATGTAATTGGTTATGTTATCTATAAATTACAGTCATTGTATGGAAAAGCACTGTGAAAATCCCTGTCCTGTTCTGTTCTGTTCTTATTACTGGTGCATGCAGCTCCGAGTCACATACCCCCTGCTTGCTCGATCGATCAGGATCCTCTCACACGGACCCCGTTAGAGTTGTAAGCTCTTAAAAGGGACAGGAATTGCTTACTTGGGGAGCTTGGTTTTTTTTTTTCTTTTTTTTTTTTTTTGAGATGGAGTCTCGCTGTGTCTCCCAGGCTGGAGTGCAGTGGCGTGATCTCGGCTCACTGCAAGCTTCGCCTCCCGGGTTCACGCCATTCTCCTGCCTCAGCCTCCCAAGTAGCTGGGACTACAGGCGCCCGCCACCACGCCCGGCTAGTTTTTTGTATTTTTAGTAGAGATGGGGTTTCACCATGTTAGCCAGAATAGTCTCGATCTCCTGACCTCGTGATCCACCCGCCTCGGCCTTCCAAAGTGCTGGGATTACAGGCTTGAGCCACCGCGCCTGGCCAGGAGCTTGGTTTTTGAGATGTGAGTCTTGCCCAGCTTCGGGCCGAATAAAGCCCTTCCTTCTTTAACTCAAGTGTCTGAGGGGTTTTGTCTGCAGCTCGTCCTGCTACAATTTGTACTGCCTAGAGAAACCTATTTGTTCATCTCAGTAAATTTTCTCTCCTCTCTCTCACCTTCTGAATTAGGCATTTACACTCCAGCTTTCAACATTTGGTAAGCTAGCGATTTGTCTTATTATATCTTCTATGCATATGAATAGACTTTTAATCTTCTATGAATCTGTCTTTTGTCAGTTTAATTCACAAGCCCTCGTAGTAGGAACCTAAGACGATAAAGGAAAGGTTTTTCCTCTGCCACAATGGTAAAAGGCACAACAGTTTTTCAAAGAAAACTGAGGTGGGAAGGAGGAGGACCTCAAACATTTTCCAAAAAGAGGAAATTCAAGGCCAGGTATGGTGGCTCATGCCTGTAATCCCAGCACTTTGGGAGGCCGAGGCATGTGGATCACCTGAGGTCAGGAGTTCGAGTCCAGTCTGGCCAACATGGGAAAACCCCATCTCTATTTTAGTAGAAAATTAGCCGGGTATGGTGGCGGGCACCTGTAATCCCAGCTACTTGGGAGGCTGAGACAAGAGAATCACCTGAACCTAAGAGACAGAGGTTTCAGTGAGCCAAGGTCGTGCCATTACACTCCAGCCTGGGTGACAAGAGCAAGACTCTGACTCTAAATAAATAAATAAAAATTAGGCGCAGTGTGGCACACGCCTGTAGTTCTGCCTACAGGCTGAAGTGGGAGGATCGCTTGAGCCTGGGAGGCCAAGACTGCAGTGAGCCATGATCAGCACCACTGCACTCCAGCCTAGGTGACAGAGCAAGACTCAAAAAAAGGGGTGGGGGGAGGGAGACTCCAAATGGCTAATATATAAAAAGCCTTGCAATCTCATAAATACCCCCAAAAATACAAATTAAGATTACCCCCGTGGATAACAAATATTAAGAATCTTGGCAAGGCACAGTGGCTCATGCCTGTAATCCCAGAACTTTGGGAGACTGAGGCAAGTGGATCACGTGAGGTCAGGAGTTTGAGACCAGCCTGGCCAACATGACGAAACCCCATCTCTACTAAAAATAGGAAAATTAGCCAAACATGGTGGCGGGCGCCTGTAGTCCCAGTTACTCGGGAGGCTGAGGCAGGAGAATCACTTGAATCTGGGAGGCAGAGGTTGCAGTGAGCTGAGATGGTGCCACTGCACTCCAGCCTGGGCAACAAGAGCAAAACTCCATCTAAAAACAAACAAACAAACAAAAAATCTGGCCAGGTGAGGTGGTGGGCTTCTATAATCCTAGCTACTCTGGAGACTGAGTAAGGAGAACTGCTTGAACCTGGGAGGTGGAGGTTGGCAGTGAGCCACTGCACTGCAGCCTGGGCAACAGAGAGGGAGGGAAGGCAGGTAGGCAGGCGGGTGGGCGGGCAGGCAGGCAGGCACGCACCTGGGAGGTGGAAGTTGGCAGTGAGCCACTGCACTGCAGCCTGGGCAACAGAGAGGGAAGGAAGGCAGGCATTCCTGAGCAACAGAGAGAATTGGGCAAAGGAAATAATTCCATGGGCCCAGCAGCAGACCATCTGAATTAGAATCTGTATCTCAACAAGATCCCTATGTGATACATATATACACTAATATTTGAGAAGCACCTGTGCCCCAGGATAGGTGGACAAGAACATTCTTGATAGCCCCAAACAGAAACCCATTATCCATGAACATAAGAGATAAAGTGTGCTGTATTCATGTAATAGAATATCAATAGAAAGTAACAAATTACAGCTGAATAATACAGCATGCATAAATATCACAATGTTCAGGGAAAGAGCAATACATAAAGAAAATACATAGAGTATAAGTCTAAATATGTAAACTTCAAAAACAGACAAAACAGGCCAGGCTCACTGGCTCAGGCCTGTAATCACAGGACTTTGGGAGGCTGAGTGGGACCAGCCTGGTCAACATGGCAAACCCCTGTCTTTTGTTATTAAAAACAAAAAACAAACAAAAAAACAGTCAAACCAAAACCACATTGTTTAGGTATGCACATTAAAGTGAAGATGCCGAAAAAAATGGGTGTAGTGAAGCAAGAAAGTAATTTGTGAGAAAGTCAGGGTGGCGTTTACCTCCCTCTAGAGGAGAGAAATGGAGTGTGATCCTGGGAGGAGGGGGCGCATTTTGGGGCTGCTCACAAAACTGGTATATACATAAATAGTGTTTATGAGGGTGATGTTTTATAATTATTATGGTTCATATTGTTCTATGGAGTTTTGCTATGTGTGTTATATTTCACATTAGATAAATAAATGCCATAGGTTTTTCTTTTCTTCTTTTTTTTGAGATGGCGTCTCTATCATCCCGGCTGGTGTGCAGCTCTCTGCAACCTCCACTTCCCGGGTTCAAGCGATTCTCGTGCCTCAGCCTCCCAAGTAGCTGGGATTAAAGATACACGCCACCATGCCTGGCTAATTTTTGTGTTTTTTGTAGAGCTGGGTTTCGCCATGTTGGCCAGGCTGGTCTCAAACTCCTGACTTCAAGTGATCCTCCCACCTTGGCCTCCCAAAGCGCTAGGATTACAGGCGCAAGCCACTGTGCCCTGCCAAGACTTATTTCTTTTTTTTGAGGCAGAGTTTTGCTGTTGTCACCCAGCCTGGAGTGCAATGGCACCATCTCGGCTCACTGCAACATCTACCTCCCAGGTTCAAGTTATTCTCCTGCTTCAGCCTCCCAAGAAGCTGGGATTACAGGACCCTGCCACCACGCCCAGCTAATTTTTGTATTTTTAGTAGAGACGGGGTTTCACCATGTTGGCCAGGCTGGTCTCTAACTTGTTAGGAACAAGTGCTCGATGCCACAAAGAAAATCAGCATTTAGAAAGTTTCTCAGCAAGGCAGACTTACTTCTGCAGAAGGCTGCTGCCTGCGTCTGTCATGATTGCAAGAACACACCAAACAAAGGAGAGAAGGATTTTTATCCCTAACGCAGCTCCAGTTTCTGTGTCCTCTCCCCATTGGCTGGAGTTGGAACCCACAATCCAAGTTAACCCGATTAGCTAAGACTTACATTTTTCCAAATAGGATAAAAGCATAATTTGCGAAGAGAGGAGGGGAGGGAGAGACTGTCTGTTACCAATTAGCTGGGAAGGCATGTTTGGGCTCGGCAAAGGCATGAAGGGTTGTTTACAGAAAAAGAACTTATTGTTTTTAGCAGTGTGAAAGGACACTAGCGGTTACAAGGAACAAGGGAATTTGAAGCGGAACTTAATTATTTCAGGCAAACTCCTGACCTCAGGTGATCCCCCAACCTCAGCCTCCCAAAATACTGGGATTACAGGCATGAGCCACCATGCGCAGCCAAGACTTCTTTCTTTTTTTTTTGAGATGGAGTTTCGCTCTTATTGCCCAGGCTAGAGTGCAATGTTGAGTGCAATGTCATGGTCTCAGCTCACTGCAACCTCCACCTACCAGGTTTAAGTGATTCTCCTGCCTCAGCCTCCCAAGTAAATGTGATTACAGTGGCCCGCCACCACACCCGGCTATTTTTTTTTTTTTTCCAGACAGAGTCTTGCTCTTTCACCCAGGCTAGAGTGCAATGGCGTGATCTCGGCTCACTGAAACTTCTGCCTCCCAGGTTCAAGTGATTCTCCTACCTCAGCCTCCCAAGTAGCTGGGATTACAAACACCCGCCACCATGCCTTGCCAATTTTTGTATTTTTTGGTAGAGAGAGGGTTATACCATGTTGGTCACGCTGGTCTTGAACTCCTGACCTCAGGTGATCCACCTGCCTCGGCCTCCCAAAGTGCTGGGATTACAGGCGTGAGCCTCTGTGCCTGGCTAATTTTTGTATTTTTAGTAGAGACGTGGTTTACCATGTTGGCCAGGCTGGCCTGAACTCCCAATCTCAGGTGATCCACTCACCTCTGCCTCCCAAAGTGCTGGGATTACAAGGGGGAGCCTGTCTCTCTCTCTCTCCATTGCAAAATCCCATTGCAGTCGTCCCTAGATCTATCAAGATAGTATTGAATAAAGTCTGTGTGACTGCAGGGTGCAGTGGCTCATGCCTGTAATCCCAGCACTTTGGGAAGCCAAGGCAGGTGGATCACAAGGTCAGGAGTTTGAGACCAGCCTGACCAACGTGCCAAAACCCTGTCTGTACTAAAAATACAAAAATGAACCAGGCACGGTGGTGCACACCTGTAGTCACGGCTACTCAGGAAGTTGAGGTGGGAGAATCTCTTGAACCCGGGAAGCGGAGGTTGCAGTGAGCTGAGATCGAGCCACTGAATTCCAGCCTGAGCAACACAGTAAGACTCCTTCTCTCTCTCTGTTTTTTTTGTTTTTTGTTTTTTGTGACGGAGTCTCACTCTGTTGCCAGGCTGGAGTGCAGTGGCATGATCTCAGCTCACTGCAACCTCTGACTGCCTGGTGCAAGCGATTCTCCTGCCTCAGCCTCCTAAGTAGCTGGGATTATAGGCACGTGCCACCATACCTGGCTAATTTTTGTATTTTTAGTAGAGACAGGATTTCACCATGTTGGCCAGGATGGTCTCAAACTCCTAACCTCGTGATCCGCCTGCCTCAGCCTCCCAAAGTGCTGGGATTACACGCATTAGCCACTGCACCTGGCCGAGACTCCTTCTCTCAAAACACACACACACACACACACACACACACACACACACACACACATACCTGTGACCTGTGTCCTAAAACAAACACTTAAGACTTTTTTTTTTTTTCCTCAAAGTGCTGGGATTACAGGCATGAGCCACTGTGCCCGGACAAGAGTTTATTTTTTCATAAGGGTCATGTCCGGGAGCAGTGGCTCACGTCTGTAATACCGGCATTTTGGAAGGCCAACGCGGGTGGACTGCCTGAGATCAGGAGTGCAAGACCAGCCTGGCCAACATGATGAAACCCTGTCTCTACTAAAAATACAAAAATTAGCCGGACATGATGGCGGGCACCTGTAATCCCAGCTACTTGAGAGGCTCAGCTGAGATCGTGCCATTGCACTCCAGCCTTGGCAACAAGAGCAAAACTCCGTCTCAAAAAACATATATATATAAAAAGAAAAAGAAAAAATAAACTCTTCAAAAAATAAAAACAAAGAACATTAATAAGTCTTAGGAAGCATTAGACCTAGTTTCTTTTCTCTTCTTTTTTTCTTTTCTGTTCTTTGCTTTTGAGACAGAGTCTTACTCTGCTGCCCAGGCTGGAATACAGTGGCCCGATCTCAGCTCACTGAAGCCTCTATCTCCCAGGTTCAAGTGATTCTCGTGCCGCAGCCACCTGAGTAGCCGAGGTTACAGGTGCACACAACCATACCTGGCTAATTTTTGTATTTTTAGTAGAAATGGGGTTTCACCATCTTGGCCAGGCTGGTCTTGAACTCCTGACCTCAGGTGATATGCCCGCCTAGGCCCCTCAAAGTGCTGTGATTACAGGCGTGAGCCACTACACCCAGCCTACGAGCCTAGACCTAGTTTTAGTTCCTTTTTTTGCTTCACTCCATGGTAGCATAGGAAACTAGTTTCAATTCCGGATTCTACCATCTGTCTGTATGACTATGGGCCTTTGGTCAGTCTTTCTAAAATGAAGATATGAAGATTGCTCATCTTACAAATGAGTAAAAACTACCTGATACGTAGTGCAGGCTTTGTAAAGCACTCATCACGCTGCTTGTCATACTGTAAGCACTGATATGGCATAGGAAACCCAACCCCCAAGCATAGCACCTTGGAAGTTGAGAAAACAGCATACACTGGAAGGCCACTGTCACATCTCCCTCATCCTTCTCTGAAGCAGGCCATAAAGCCTAGGAAGGTCATCCTCTTATCTCCCTTGAAAACCCTCATGTGACAGGTGTCCTGCCCTGTATCAGGGTGGAAAGAATGTCATACAGGGCTGCCAAGAAGAATCTGAACAAACAGGTCTTGCTAATCTCATGTCCCCAATTTATTACCGTGAGATCATACCCAGTTTGTTCAATCATACTTCTGCACAACTATCCACTTTCTCAACCCTATGCATAAAAGTACACAGGCTTTTCTTTGGGTCTTTATTTCCTTAGGAAAACTCCCCATCATGTAAAACTTATATTACATAAATGTATATGCTTTTCTCTTGTTAATCTGTATTTTGTTATAGGAGTCTCAGCCATGAGCCTTAAGTAAGGAAAACTTGCTTTTTCTTCTCTACACACTCAAATAAATTAGTTTGCCTCCTTTTCCGTACTTACCCAATATAAAATAGTAAAATGCCTCTTTTTTTTTTCTCTTTTTTTCCTGAGATAGAGTCTTGCTCTATCGCCCAGGCTGGAGTGCAGTGGTGTGATCTAGGCTCACTGCAACCTCCACCTCCCAGGTTCAAGCAATTCTCCTGCTTTTGCCTCCAGAGTAGCTGGAATTACAGGCGCCTGCCACCATGCCTGGCTAATTTTTTTGCATTTTTATTAGAGAGGGGGTTTCACCATGTTGGCCAGGCTGGTCTCAAACTCCTGACTTCAGGCAATCTACCCATCTTGACCTCCCAAAGTGCTGGGATTGCAGGTGTGAGCCACTGCGCCCGGCCTCTTAGTAAGACTTAATTTCTGTCTGGGCACAGTGGTTCACGCCTGTAACCCCAACACTTTGAGAGGCTGAGGCGGGTGGATTACTTGAGGTCAGGAGTTCGAGACCAGCCTGACCAACATGGTAAAACGCCATCTCTAATAAAAATACAAAAAACATTAGCCAGGTGTGGTGGTGGTGCCTGTAATCCCAGCTACTCGGGTGGCTGAGGCATGAGAATCAGTTGAATCCAGGAGGTGGAGGTTGCAGTGAACTGAGATTGCGCCACTGCACTCCAGGCTGGGTGACACAGCAAAAATCCATCTCAAAAAAATAAAAAAATAAAAAATAAAAAAAATACTTAATTTGTGCTGTGCCACCAAAAAAATGTGCATGCCAGAAACTGTACTTTACACTATGGCATTTTATGTAACTGTCTTATTTCCTCCATGAGACTGCAGTGGTCTGAAGTGTAGAGGATTGACCTTGACCAAATGTGTTTTCTAGCCTTCCACCATCTGCCACAGACTGACACATGTACTAAGTTGTACCCTGTAAATACTTCATAAATAGTTATTTAAGGCATAAATCGGCAGAGAGTAGAGTTTTTGTTTTGTTTTGTTTTGTTTTTGGTTTTGGTTTTTTTGAGACGGAGTCTCACTCTGTCGCCCAGGCTGGAGTGCAGTGGTCAGATCTCGGCTCACAGCAAGCTCCGCCTCCCGGGTTTACGCCATTCTCCTGCCTCAGCCTCCCGAGTAGCTGGGACTACAGGTGCCCGCCACCTCGCCCGGCTAGTTTTTTTTTGTATTTTTTAGTAGAGACGGGGTTTCACCGTGTTAGGCAGGATGGTCTTGATCTCCTGACCTCGTGATCCGCCTGGCTCAGCCTCCCAAAGTGCTGGGATTACAGGCTTGAGCCACTGCTCCCGGCCTTGTTTTGTTTTTTTAACAAAAAAGAGCAAATGCTGAAAAAACTTGCTGTTACCATGCACACACGACATGAGGTCTTTGGAACTGGTTCAGGAAGATTTCCTTCTTCCCATGCTCCACCCTCTTCATTACAAAGATGAAATTATTTTTGTGTCGAATATTTATTTATTGATTGAGATGGAGTTTTGCTCTTGTTGCCTAGTCTGAAGTGCAATGACATGATCTTGGTTCACTGCAACCTCCATCTCCTGGGTTCAAGCAATTCTTCTGCCTAGCCTTCCAAGTAGCTGGTATTACAGGCATGCACCACCATGCCTGGCTAATTTTGTATTTTTAGTAGAGATGGGGTTTTGCTCGGCCTCCCAAAGTGCTGGGATTACAGGCTTGAGCCACCGCGCCCGGCCTTTTTGTTTGTTTTTTGAGACAGACCCTCGCTCTGTTGCCCAGCCTGGAGTGTAATGTCATGTGATATTCACTCACTGCAACCTCCTCCTCCCAGGTTCAAGCAATTCTGTCTCAGCTTCCTGAATAGCTGGGACTACAGGCATCCGCCACCACACCCGGCTAATTTTTTGTATTTTTAGTAAAGTTTCACCATATTTCACCATATTGGTCAGGCTGGTCTCGAACTCCTGACCTCAGGTGATCCACCCACCTTGGCCTCCCAAAGTGCTGGGATTACAGGCTTGAGCCACCATGCCCAGCTATGGCCGATGATGATGATGATGATGATGATGATGATGATGATGATGATTATTGAGATAGAGTCTTGCTCTGTTGCCAGGCTGGAGTGCAGCGGCGCTATCTCGTCTCACTGCAACCTCCACCTCCCAGGTACAAGCGATTCTCCTGCCTCAGCCTTCGGAGTAGCTGGGATTACAGGCGCCCACCACCACGCCCAGGTAATTTTTTTTTTTAGTAGAGACAGGGTTTCACCATGTTGGCCAGGATGGTCTCAGACTCTTGACCTCATGATCTGCCCGCCTTGGCATTCCAAAGTGCTGAGATTACAGGAGTGTATTTTTTAAGTTTTTTTTTTTTTTTTTGAGACAGGGTCTTGCTCTGTCACCCAGGCTGGAGTGCAGTGGCATGATCTTGGCTCACTGCAACCTCTGCCTCCTGGCATCAAGCAATTCTCGTGCTTTACCCTCCCGAGTAGCTGGGATTACAGGCACACAACACCACACCTGCCTAATTTTTCTATGTTTTGTAGAGATGGGGTCTCTCCATGTTGCCCAGGCTGGTCTTGAACTCCTGGCTTCAAGTGATCCTCTAGCCTCAGCCTCCCAAATTGCTGGGATTACAGGCATGAGCCGATGCACCCACCCTGTGTTTATTCTTTTAAAGGATAGTAAAGTAGAGGGAGAGGGAGGGAATTGCAGGTTAGATTTTTTGTTTGTTTCTCTGTTTTTTAGTTAATGTCTCCCCGGAAATCTCTATGGTGCTTCACTTTCTAGTTTAGTTCCTGCTAACTTTAATAGCTCAACTGTTACCCTAACAGGGGTGTCAGTGGGAGAGCCCTGGGGAAGTGGGTTTCCCTGGGGAGGAACGTTTCTACGTTCAGAAAAGACTTGGCTTGGGTTTTGTCAGGAGGGAAAAATGGGTCAGTGACTCAGAAAAGCTTGCCTGAAAGCTGACATCTAGTGTTCACTTCTGAAAATATGTCCTGACACCCTAATCCTGAGGTTTTCTATCCCAAGAACTGTTTTTATTGATCTTACTGTAACGCACCAGATTTCAAGAACTTTTGACTACCCAAAGAAGCACAACTTAGAAAATAATTATGGTTTTCACTTTGTTTTAATCACAAGACATATAATACTGCCAAAATAGAACTTTGGATCAACAGACATGATAGCAGTTACTATTATTTTATTTTATTTCATTTTATTTATTTATTTGTTTTTGAGACAGAGCCTCACTCTGTTGCCCAGGTTGGAGTGCAATGGCACAATCTCAGCTCACTGCAACCTCCGCCTCCCGGGTTCAAGCTGTTCTCCTGCCTCAGCCTCCCAAGTAGCTGGGAGTGTAGGCACACGCCACCAGGCCTGGCTAAGTTTGTATTTTTAGTAGAGATGGGGTTTCACCATGTTGGCCAGGCTGTTCTCGAACTCCTGACTTCAGGTGATTCACCTGCCTCAGCCTCCCAAAGTGCTGGGATTACAGGCGTGAGCTACTGCACCCAGCCAGCAATTATTTTATTTGAGATAGAATCTCACTTTGTCACCCAGGTCTGATTTTGCAGTGGCACAGTCATGGCTCACCACGGCCTAGATCTCCTGGGCTCAAGCAATCCTCTCACCTCAGCCTACCGAGTAGCTGAGGCCATAGGCCTGCACCATCGTGGCCAGCTAACTTTTAAATTTATTTTTATAGAGACAGGGTCTCACTATGCTGCCCAGGCTGGTCTCAAATTCCCAGGCTCAAAGGATCCTCCTGCCTCAGCCATCTAAAGTGCTGGGATTTCAAGCATGTGCCACCTTGCCTGACTCCAATTTATTTTTCATTTTTATTTTTATTTTATTTTTTGGGAAGGGTCTTGCTTTGTTGCCCAGGGTGGAGTGCACTTGTGCAATCTCAGCTCCCCGCAGCCTTGACCTCCTGGGCCTGGCCAGTCCTCCCACCTCAGCCTCCCAAATAGCTGGGACTATAGGTACATGCCACCACGCTGGCTAATTTTTAATTTTCTGTAAAAACAAGAGTCTCACAGCCCAGCATGGTGGCTCACGCCTGTAATCCTAGCACTTTGGGAGGCTGGGGCAGGAGGACCACATGAGACCAGCCTGGGCAAGAGAGTGGGAACCCTCTCTCTCTCTTTTTAAATTATTTTTTATCTTTTTTTTTTAAACAGGCTCTTGTTCTGGCACCTAGGCTGGAGTGCAGTAGTGTGATCTTGGCTCACTGCAGCCTCGACTGCCAGGGCTCAAGTGATCCTCTCACCTCAGCCCCCCAAGTAGCTGGGACTACAGGCACGTACCACCACGGCCTACTAATTTTTTTTTTAATGATACGGAGTCTCACTCTGTCACCAGGATGGAGTGCAGTGGTACCATCTCATCTCCCTGCAACCTCTGCCTCCCAGGTTCAAGCAGTTTTCCTGCCTCAGCCCCCTAAGTAGCTGGGATTACAGGTGCACACCACCACGCTCAGCAAATTTTTATATTTTTAGTAGAGATGGGTTTCAGCATGTTGGCCAGGATGGTCTCAATCTCTTGACCTTGTGATCCTCTCGCCTCAGCTTCCCAAAGTGCTGGGATTACAGGCATGAGCCACCGTGCCCGGCCTGGACTTCTTTTCTTTTGAGACAGGGTCTCACTATGTTGCCCAGGCTGGAGTACAGTGGCGCAATCTCAGCTCACTGCAACCTCTGCCTCCCAAGTTCAAGCAATTCTCCTGCCTCAGCCTCCCGAATAGCTGGGACTACAGGTGCCCGCCACCATGCTTAGTTAATTTTTGTATTTTTAGTAGAGACGGGGTTTCACCATGTTGGCCAGGCTGGTCTTGAACGCCTGACCTCAGGTGATCTGCCTCCCTCAGCCTTCCAAAGTGCTGAGGTTACATGCGTGAGCCGATGCGCCTAGCCAAAAAAAGGACCTCTATAGGAAGGACAAATAGGTTTCTCTAAAAAAGACAAATGTATTTTTAGAAGAACAAATGGAAGACATGCAAACATTATCACAAACTTTCTTATATAGCTGTGAGTGGTCTTTTTCAGGGTCATAAAACTCGGCCAGAGAGGGGATTTATGGTAGGTTTACTCTTGGTCTCTCCCCTGGGAGTAGAAGCCACCCCAAACAGGAAATTTATGTCAGTCCTCATTTCTCAGAAGTTTCTACTTTTAATCAAATAAGGGAAGTCCCAAGGAAGCTTCTTTGTGCATCTGTTCCATCTCAGATGTCTTCAGCTTAAAATAATCTTTATACTAACTCCGGTGTTCTGAGTGGGACCCCACAATTGTATGTTTAATCACCTTGTGAAACTTGACAAGTATTTAACACAACATTTTCTGATTTGGAATATTTTAGAGAATGTGATTCATTAATAAATCACATTTATTCATTAATAAATCACATTCATTAATAATTCTCATGCCTCAGCCTCCCAAGTAGCTGGAATGAATAAATTTTATTTATTAATTTATCAAAAAAAGAGATAATTGGTTTAACAGTGCTCGGATTACAGGCATGAGCCACCATGCCCGGCCAGCAGTATGTATTTTAATGGACTGGCAAACAGTCAATTGTTCCCTTTTTTGCTTTTTTAAATTTCAAGCCTTGTCACTGAGTCGTAAGACAATTGTTCATGATGTCATAAATATAATTTTACTTCAATAAACTATAATATACTTGTAGCATTCCAGGCTCTTTTTAGTGTGTGTGTGTGTGTCTGTGTGTGTGTTCTTTTTAAAATTTTTAATTATTGACTGAGCACAGTGGCTCATTCCTGTAATCCTAGCACTTTGGGAGGCCAAAGCGGGTGAATCACTTGAGGTCAGGAGTTCAAGACCAGCCTGGGCAATATGGTGAAACTGCGTCTCTACTAAAAATACAAAAATTAGCCAGGCATAGTGACACACATCTGTAATTCCAGCTACTTGGGAGGGTAAGGCATGAGAATCACTTGAACCCGGGAGGTGGAAGTTTCAGTAAGCCGAAATCGCACCACTGCACTCCAGTCTGGGTGACAGAATGAAACTCTGTCTCAAAAAAAAAAAAAAAAACAGTTTTCAGGCCTTTCTTTTTTTTCTTAGAGACAGGATTTCACTCTGTCTCCCAGACTGGAGTGCAGTGGCACAATCATAGTTCACTGCGGCCTTGAACTCTTGGGCTCAGAGAATCCTTCCTCAGCCTCCTGAGTGGCTGGGACTACAGGCATGCCACCATGCCTAGCTATTTTTATTTCATTTATTTATTTCTGAAACAGAGTCTTGCTTTGTCACCTAGGCTGGAGTGCAGTGGTGCAATCTCGGCTCACTGCAACCTCTGCCTCCTGGGTTCAAGCAATTCTCCTGCCTCAGCCTCCCAAGTAGCTGGGACTACAGGTGTGCACCACCACGGCTGGCTAATTTTTGTATTTTTAGTAGTAACAGGGTTTCACCATGTTAGTCAGGCTGGTCTTGAACTCCTGACCTCATGATCCACTTGCCTTGGCCTCCCAAAGTGGTGGGATTACAAGTGTGAGTCATTGCGTCCGGTCTTTTTAAAATCTTATTACCATATTTCAGCTAGGACAAAATGCTGTTATTTCAGAAATACAGCCATTGCTCTTTCAGTTTGGTCTCGGCTGGCAAAAAGGTGGCCTTGTTATGTAAATAAAGCCCCTTTAATAGTTAAAATTAAAAATCTTTTCTTTTCTCTTACTTTTTTCCCTCTTGTTGGCTGTTTTCCTCCCACTTCAGAGGCCTTGTTCCCAGTAATTTAGGATTCCCCTTCTGATTTGACCAAGACAGAAACAAACAACAAAACAGTTAAGCACAACTAACAATGATGACACAAATTATACTATTTCTGAGTGCTCTAAGTGTAAGCAGAAGCTAACACCAGCTGGTTGTTCATGCTAATTTTAGTTATTTAAGAGAATTTGCAGGAAGACAGAATCCCAAACCAGTTTCTTACCTAGTGATGGAGCCCAAGCTGGAGACCGCTCTCCACTGATGCAGAAGCAGATGAATTCGCCTTCCTTGGTGGAAGTGAGTAGAAAAACTCCCACAAAAAGGGAGTTTTTTTTTTTTTAAACAGCAAATAAACCTCAGACCCCCAGCTGAAAAATGCTGGAAGATCAGAGATTCCTGGAGGAAAGAGGTCCTGGACTTTGGCAAATTGTCTTGTCAGTTTGGGCTATAAGGTGCCCAAGCCAACACCAAGCACCGAGAGGCGAACTGCTGCAGGCTGGGCCACTTTCATCTAGGATCCCTTCCTGATTACCAGATGTCAATGGAGGAAAATGATGAGACAAGTCTCAATCATTTTAGGAGATTTATTTGCCAAAGTGAAGAAAGCGCCCAGGAGACTGGTCTGTGCTTTCTCCGAAGATGATTTTGAGGGTTCCAAATTTAAAGGGGAAAGGGCAGGATATTGAGAAGCACACAGTTTTTACATAAACAAAAGAGGCTGGGAAAAAATGTGGGGAATCTGCATTTTACATAAGACAATACGGACAAAATGGGGTAGGGGAACAATCAGGTATACATTTGTGTCTGGTGGGCTGGGGTGACTGCACCTGTAAAGATAAGCTATCAATTTGCATTGTTGGCTGGGCACAGTGGCACACGCCTGTAATCCCAGTACTTTGGGAGGCTGAGGCAGGTGGATCACCTGAGGCTGGGAGTTTGAGACCAACCTGGCCAAGGCAGTGAAACCCGGTCTCTACTAAAAATACCAAAAAAAAAAAAAATTAGCCAGGTGTGGTTGTGGGCACCTGTAATCCCAGCTACTTGGGAGGCTGAGGCAGGAGAATGGCATGAACCCAGGAGGCGGAGCTTGCAGTGAGCTGAGATCCTGCCACTGCACTCCAGCCCGGGCGACACAGAGTGAGACTCCGTCTCAAGAAAAAAAAAAAAAATTTTTTTTTGCATTGCCATGGTGAACCTCTTTTTTTTTTTTTTGAGATGGAGCCTCGCTCTGTCGCCCAGGCTGGAGTGCAGTGGCAGGATCTTGGCTCACTGCAAGCTCCGCCTCCCAGGTTCATGCCATTCTCCTGCCTCAGCCTCCTGAGTAGCTGGGACTACAGGCATCCGCCACCACGCCCGGTAAGTACTAAAGGACTGTTAATTCATTCAACAAACATTATGTGATCTAGGCACTTAGAATACATCAATCAACTAAGCTGACAAAGATCCTTTCACTTGCGGAGCTCAATCTTAGTGGAGGGATGGAGGAAATAAACAGTGCACAATAAATAAGTGAAGGTTAGAGTATGCAGGAAGTTAAGTGCTATGGATGAAAGAAAAAGTACAGCAGTGTAGCAGGGTCAGGAGTGCTGGGTGGTGGGTGGCAGTGCTGAATGGGTGATCAAGGTGTCCTTTTTGGGTTTTTTTTTTTTGAGATGGAGTCTCGCTCTGTCACCCAGACTGGAGTGTGGTGGTACAATCTCGGCTCAATGCAGCCTCCACCTCCTGGGTTCCAGGGATTCTCCTGCCTCAGTCTCCTGAGTAGCTAGGAGTAGCCTCCTGAGTAGCTGGGATTACAGGCACATGCCACCACGCCTAGCTAATTTTTGTATTTTTAGTAGAGACGGGGTTTCACCATGTTGGCTAGGCTGGTCTCAAACTCCTGATCTCAGGTGATCCACCTGTCTCGGCCTCCCAAAGTGCTAGGATTACAGGCATGAACCACCATGCCCAGCCAAGATGTCCTATTTGAGAGGATAATGAGAGTTGAGCAAAGGCCAAAGGAGATGAGGACATTAGCCCAAAAAATATGTGAGAAAGAATATTCCAGGCAGAGGGGGTACCTAAAACAGGCCCTAAGAGAGAAGCATGAGAATCTTTTTTTTTTTTTTTTTTTTTTTTTTTTTTTTTTTGAGACGGAGTCTCGCTGTGTCGCCCAGGCTGGAGTACAGTGGCTGGATCTCAGCTCACCGCAAGCCCCACCTCCCGGTTTTACGCCATTCTCCTGCCTCAGCCTCCCGAGTAGCTGGGACTACAGGCGCCCGCCACCTCGCCCGGCTAGTTTTTTGTATTTTTTAGTAGAGACGGGGTTTCACCGTGTTAGCCAGGATGGTCTCGATCTCCTGACCTCGTGATCCGCCCGTCTCGGCCTCCCAAAGTGCTGGGATTACAGGCTTGAGCCACCGCGCCCGGCCAGCATGAGAATCTTACAGGATAACAAGGCCAGTGTGGTTTGAGGGAGTGAATGGAAGGGGAGGGCCAGGCTGAGCTTAGAGAGGGTGCTCAGTATCCCATATGTGGCCCTCCAGACCACCCTTCACCTTCTTCCATCCTGCTGTGAGTCCAGGGAGGTGCCCTCTAGGGACTACCCCCTTGCCATCTGGCTTTCTGTTGGATCTCCTAACAGGGCACCCACAAAAGAGAGCGAGTGAGGAGAGTGGCATCTGGGTATTCATTACTCTTGCTCCCTCTAAGCAAGATGCCCACTGGCTGGCTGCATCCCTATCCCTCAACTGAAGGGATTCAACTCCTGACAGGTGGCTATCGCTTTAGTCCTCTCTGTTTGGGGGATCTGGTACCACTCCGTTCCTTGCCCCTTCCAGCATAGGGATGCTGTAAAAGCCCTGCTGTTACTAGACCCAAGGTTGCTGTACAATCATTCCCTTTCCTCTGCTCACACCTTTTAGAATAACCCCTTTTTAAAATTCTCCTTGAACTATCCTAATTTGAACATGCCAGCTGTTTCCTGCTAGAACCATGACTAACAGAATTCGGTCATTTCAGGCCTTGAAGGCTATTCTAAGGATTTTGGATTTTACTCTGAATGAAACCAGAAGCCATGAGAGTATTTTCTACAGAAGGGTGATGTGATCCGACTTAGCTTTTAAAACACTCACTCCGGCTGCTGTGTTGAGACTAGGGGGCTGGGGCGGGGAGGGTAGTAGGGTAGAGGCAGAGACACCTGTTAGGGGGATCCTGCAATGATAATACAGCTAACTAAGGTGTTCACTGTGGAGGCAGTTGAGAAAAGGTCAGATTTGGGACATGTTTTGAAGGTAGAGCCAACATGACGTCCTGATGACTGGTGCAGTGGAAGAAAGCAGGCTTTGGCATAAACAACTAAAAGGATGGAATTGCTGTCATTTACAATGGGAAAGGCCATAGTGGAGCACGTATAGAGAGGAAGATCATGAGTTCAGTATTGACACATCAATTTTCAGATATTTATTGGACATCTGTGAGGAGATGTCAAGAAGGCAGTTGGGGCTAGGCGTGGTGGCTTACACCTGTAATCCCAGCACTTTGGGAGGCGGAGGTGAACGGATCACAAGGTCAGGATATCGAGACCATCCTGGCTAACACGGTGAAACCCCGTCTCTACTACAAATACAAAAAATTAGCCGGGCATGGTGGCGGGCACCTGTAGTCCCAGCTACTCGGGAGGCTGAGGCAGGAGAATGGTGTGAACCCGGGAGGTGGAGCTTGCAGTGAGCTGAGATCACGCCACTGCACTCCAGATTGGGTGACAGAGCAAGACTCCGTCTCAAAAAAAAAAAAGAAGGTAGTTGGATGTAAAAGTATGGCATTTGATAAATGTATAACCAGAGGTGCATAGGAGATAAAATTTAAACCCATGAGACATGGTAAGATCAGCAAGATCACCAAGAAAGTGAGGGTTAGATACAGAAGAGGACCATAAATTACACTTGGAGACACTCCAAATGAAAAGGTGATGAGAAGAGAGAATTAGAAAAAAAAAAAAAAAAAAAAAAAAAAACACTGAGAAGGAGCAGACATAGAAGTAGGGGAAAACCAAGAGAATGGGTGTCCTAGAAGTCAAATTTTAAAAGCATGTTATACCCAGGCGTGATGGCCTGTGCCTGTAGTCCCATCTACTCAGGAGGGTGAGGTGGGAAGTGGAGGCTGCAGTGAGCCAAGATCAGGTCACTGCACTGCAGCCTGGGTGACAGAGTGAGACCCCATCTAAATTAAAAAAAAAAAAAAAGGCATGTCGGGGAGAAGACAGTGATCTTATTTTGAACCAATGGAGGAAAAAACTGGGTGAAATGTCTTTGAGATAGCATGGGAGATGAGTCATTGAGTCTTTGGTGATTATAGATAATTCAGTCACCATTATGTTTATGACTTGTTGTTCTTATCATAATCTCTCATCACCTTGTCTCCTAAGTAGACTTGGAAGCTCGATATTGTACACCTTATTAGGAATATACTCAATTGTCTTCTAGTATGGGAAAAATTCGTCTTGTGTGTGGAGTAAACATTTCTGCCATTACCACCATGAATATCATATTCCCTTTATCCTCACCGTGTCCCTCAAAACCAAGAAAACATCTGCGTGTAGAGCTCGTAGAATGTTTCAAATAAGCTGAAATTAGAGTTTTGTAGCATTGAAATTGAGTCTTTACACCAAAGTATAATTTGAAAGAGGAAACTTAGCAATTACTCTGCCCAAATTCATTGATCGTGTAATCTTTCTTAGCTAAGAACGTTACGGAACAAAGGCCCGCAAGGGCCTGGCAGTTGAGACACTTTAGCCAGTTAAGAAAATTCATTTCACCTCTGCGGAATGTTTGATAGGTTTGGTCATCTGCCTCTGACAGCACAAAAGCCCTAAATTTAATACCCTGAAGAGCTAACGTTGAAGTGCAAAAACGAAGGTTGAAACAGCGCGACTCCGATACACTGAGAAGAACCAGGATGCACCTGCACTTCTAATTTTTTTCAATTTCAGCCCAGAGCCGGCCTGGTTCAAGCATTTCTCAGAAATTTCCAGCGCACGTTCCCCATCTGAAGGCTCACACCTGCGGGAGCAGAACACACTCCACACGGGTGCCTCCAGCACACGGAACTTGCGCTCCCGGAAGCTTACGACATGGTCATTGTTGAAGTGTTCCCCTCGAAGTAGCTGGGCGTGGTGGCGCGCTCGTGGAGTCCCAGCTACTCGAGAGGCTGAGGTAGGAGCATCGCTTGAACCCAGGAGGAGGGAGTTGCAGTGAGACGAGATCGCGCCACTGCACTCCAGCCTGGATAACAAAGCGAGACTCCGTCTCAAAAAAAAAAAAAAAAAAAATCCTTAAGGACAGCCCAGAGGCTGGCGACACCTTCACGGGCCCCTCCATGGATGCGCCTCTGAGGTCACCGCTCCGGAAGGTCCCAGACTGGCGTGGAAACCTATTACTAAGTGGGGCGCGTGGACACCGGCAGGTCCCGCTCTAAAGGAGTCCCGCGGATGCTTGGGCCTCAGTTCCTCTTTCCTGCCCAAGTATTCCCCCCGCTCTGACGAAACAGGCAACTTCCAGACTGTGGCGTTAGCTCAGCGACTGCGCTGAGCCCCGGGAAAGAACCTGGTCCCGACGGCCAGCTGACCCAGGTTAGTTGCGGAGATGCTGACTACCCTGCTTCGCTGGCTGCTGCGAGGTCACATGAGGCCCTCGGTGTGACGTGAGGTCCTCGGGCGCAGCAGGGAGCGTGGCAGCCAACTCTTTCTGCGCGTGCGCGAGCGCGAGCATCTGCTGTCGTTTAGGCAGAACGGTCGCAAATCGCACCCTCAGTACTGGCCCGCTTTGCTCTTCTACCTTGCCCTCCTAGTCCGGATCCAAGATCCCAAGTAATCGTCCTACCCCTGCACCGGGGCCGGGACCAGGCAGCCAAGAGCGGCGGAGACAGACTGCTGGGACCGCGACATCTCCTCTCCTGTTCGCTGCCATATGCCCGCGTCGTGTTGAGCGGCCTGCGAACACTGACAGCCTGCCCGGTCCGCTGAGTGTTTGATCCCCATCCTCGCAACGCTCTGGAGTGGGCGGTTCAGCCAGTCTTCTTTCATTCTTATGAGGCAAGAGAGAGACCCTCTCATATTGTTTTATACTCAGTACCTGTTTAAAAAACAAAACAAAACAAGGAAGTGAAACCAAAGACAGGCAGCCCGGCGCCAGGCCCCAAACCGGACCTGGACCTGCCTGGCCTAAACCTAGTAGTTAAAAATCAACTCATGACTTAAAAACCGATGTTGTCCTTAGATTCCCCGCGTCGTATAAAAGAACACTGTGGGCCAGGGGCGGTGGCTCACGCCTGTAATCCCAGCACTTTGGGAGGCCAAGGCGAGCGGATCACCTGAGGTCAGGAGTTCAAAATCAGCCTGACCAACATGGAGAAACCCTGTCTTTACTAAAAATACAAAATTGCCCAGGCGTGGTGGCACATGCCTATAATCCCAGCTACTAGGGAGGCTGAGGTAAGAGAATCGCTTGAACCTGGGAGGCAGAGGTTTCGGTGAGCCGAGATCATGCCATTGCACTTCACCCTGGGCAACAAGAGTGAAACTCCGTCTCAAAAAAAAAAAAAAAAAAAAAAAAAGAACATTGTGAAACTCCCTGCTCTGTTCTGTTTCTCTCTGACCACCGGTGCATGCAGCCCCTGTCACATACCCACTGCTTGCTCAAATCAATCACTACCTTTTCATGTGAAATCTTTAGTGTTGTGAGCCCTTAAAAGGGACAGAAATTGTGCACTCAGGGAGCTCGGATTTTAAGGCAGTAGCTTGCCGATGCTCCCAGCTGAATAAAGCCCTTCCTCCTACAACTCCGTGTCTGAGAGGTTTTGTCTGCCGCTCGTCCTGCTACACTTAAATTAAAAAGTGTACACATTTCAGGCCAGGCGCCGTGGCTCACACCTGTAATCCCAGCACATTGGGAGACCGAGGCAGGTGGATCGCTTGAGCTCAGGAGTTTGAGACAAGCCTGGGCAACATGGCAAAAACCCTGTCTCTACTAAAAATACAAAAATTAGCCAGGCCTGGTGGTGCATGCCTGTAGTCCCAGATACTTGGGAAGCTGAAGTGGGAAGACTGCTTGAACCTGGGAAGTTGAAGCTGCAGTAAGCCGAGATGGTGACACTGCACTCCAGCCTGGGCAGACCTGTCCAGACCCTGTCTCACACACACACACTATATATATATATAATATAATATATAATATATAATAATAGGTAGTGATATATATTATTTATTATATAATATAAAATACATAATAATTATATATTGTATATTATATATTATATAATTATATGTTATATATATGTTTTATATATAATGTGTTGAATTGCAACAGTGATTCTTGAAGGCATTTATAAGTTAAATCCATAGGTTGTTTAATTGTATAAGTGTACAATATTGACTAATTCACGATAAGTATCACTTCACATCAAAGGCACATTTTTTCAAAATATGTCTTAGTTCTTTAATCACTCCCCAACATTCCAATAAAAAGCAGGCAGAAAATGCACTCTGCTTTTGATCATAAAGCAAGAACAGAGAGAAAATTAAAGCCATAATACAAGTTAGAGACTGGTGTTTTATATCATGTGCCCCAACCATGCATTTGCACCAGTTTTTTTTTTTTTTTTTTTTTTTTTTGAGACGGAGTCTAGCTCTGTCACCCAGGCTGGAGTGCAGTGGTGCGATCTCGGCTCACTGCAAGCTCCACCTCCCGGGTTCACGCCATTCTCCTGCCTCAGCCTCCTGAGTAGCTGGGACTACAGGCGCCCGCCACCGCGCCCGGCTAATTTTTTGTATTTTTAGTAGAGACGGGGTTTCACCGTGGTCTGGATCTCCTGACCTTGTGATCCGCCCGCCTCGGCCTCCCAAAGTGCTGGGATTACAGGCGTGAGTCACCGCGCCCGGCTGCACCAGTGTTTTGCTGATGATAAAATATGAAGCAAACAGGCACACACAGATAGTGAGTTAGCCCAAATTAATGTAAACTATCTTGATAATACTCACTTAAAATTCATTAGGAGACCACAAGAAGTACAGAGCATGTTCAGAAACACAACAGCCAGCCTCCAAAAAGAAAGCAAAAGAGAAAATATACAGGGCATTTCTTCTCCAGAGAATCAAGGGAGATTAAAATATATCAACTAGGCTGGGCACAGTGGCTCACACCTGTAATCCCAGCACTTTGGGAGGCCGAGGCAGGTGGAGCACTTGAGGTCAGGAGTTCAAGACCAACCTGGCCAACTGGGTGACACCCCGTCTCTGCTAAAAATACAAAAAATTAGCTGGGCATGGTGGCAGGCACCTGTAATCCCAGCTACTTGGGAGGCTAAGGCAGGAGAATCACTTGAATCCGGGAGGCGGAGGTTGCAGTGAGCCACTGCACTCTAGCCTGGGCAACAGAGCAAGTCTCCGTCTAAAAAAAAAAAAGAAATCAACTGAAGGTAGACTGTTAAAATTTGTCACACTTCTGTAAAATTTTTACAAGTATTTGCATGCTAAGAAGACACCTTTCAGAGTTGGCTAACAACTGTTAATGAGCATCCACCAGATACAGAGCCCTATTCCATGGCAGCTGGGGTTGGTATTTAGAGTTCCAAGCTAAGCAGGAGAAGAGGCTGTGGCCATAGCATAGTTCAGTGTAACTACTAGTACTCATCTGATGCAAGTAATATAACTAAATATAAACATTCATAAACAATAAGGATTTATTGGCTCATAAAAATGCGAAATTATTGTCAATATAGAATCATTTTTAAAAATCAATGATTAGGCCAGGTGTGGTGGCTCACACCTGCAATCCCAGCACTTTGGGAGGCTGAGGTGGGTGAATCACGAAGTCAGGAGATCAAGACCATCCTGGCCAACATAGTGAAACCTCCGTCTCTACTAAAAATACAAAAATTAGCTGGGTGTGGTGGCGCATGCCTGTAGTCCCAGCTACTTGGGAGACTGAGGCAGGAAAATTGCTTGAACCCGAGAGGCAGAGGTTGCAGTGAGCCAAGATTGTGCCACTGTACTCCAGCCTGGTGACAGAGCAAGACTCCATCTCAAAAAAAAAAAAAAAAAAAAAATCAGTGATTACTGTCATTCTATGTCTATATATTTCAGAGTCCACTGGACTTTAAAACATCAAAATTTCACTCTATAATTTGCTATATTATTAGTATTATAAACAATTGAGAAACTCATTTTTTACTAGTAATTAGTGTTTCTGAGGTGATTTCTAAGGTTATTATCTACATAATTGACTTTACAAGGATACAGCTATTGTGCAAATGTGGTTTATTATCAGAACCGAATGAATTATTTCATCTGGCAAAAAAAAAATGTTAATTACAATTCAAATTTAAAGATAATTATACTTCAGGGACATAAATATAGTCATCTGGGTCATAACAGTAAATTGCCTAATTGGCCTACTTCAATAGCCAAGACTATAAAACAATTGCAATATAACATCTGTTTCATACAGTGTTTTACTGCTTTAAAAATCCTTCTACTTTTTTTGTGGTTTTTGTTTTTTTTTTTTTGTTTTTTGAGATGAAGTCTTACTCTGTAGGCCAGGCTGGAATGCAGTGGCACAATCTAGGCTTACCACAACCTGCACCTCCCAGGTTCAAGCAATTCTCCTTCCTCAGCTTCCCAAGTAGCTGGGATTACAGGTGTGCGCCACTGCACCTGGTTAATTTTTTGTATTTTTGGTAAAGACAGGGTTTTACCACGTTGGCCAGGCTGGTCTTGAACTCCCAACCTCAGGTAATCCACCCACCTCAGCCTCCCAAAGTGCTAGGATTACAGGCGTGAGCCACCACACCCAGCCAAATGCTTCTACTTTTAAAACTCATTGTATTGATGTTCATAACTCTTGAGAAGTCAATAGCACTGATGTAGAATCCTTATTTTTCAGGTGAAGAAACTTGAGACACAGCTTTACAGTACAGTTGTCTCTCAGTATACACAGAGGATTAGTTATTGGTCTTATAACCACTACAGGACCCCCAAGTATAGCAAAATCCAAGCATACCAAAGTCCCACAGCTGGCCCTGAGGAATAAGAGTATACGAAAAGTGAGCCCTCCCCATACACGGTTTCACATCCCGTGAATACTGTATGTTCAATCTGCATTTGGTTGAAAAAATGCAGTGTATAAGTGGACCCATGCAATTCAAACCCATGTTATTCAAGAGTCAATCCAGGCTGGGCTTGGTGGTTCACGCCTGTAATCCCAGCACTTTGGGAGGCTGAGGCAGGTGGATCACCTGAAGTCAGGAGTTCGAGACCAGCCTGGCCAACATGGTGAAACCTCGTTTCTACTAAAACTACCAAAAATTAGCAGGGTGTGGTGGTGCATGCCTGTAATCCCAGCTACTCAGGAGGCTGAGGCAGAAGAATCACTTGAACCTGAGAGGTGGAGGTTGCAGTGAGCCGAGGTCGCGTCATTGCACTCCAGCCTGGGCAATAAGAGCGAAACTCTGTCTCAATCAATCAATCAATCAATCAATAAGTCAAACAACTGGGTAACTAGTAGAGCTAGGTCTGAAGTACAGGCCTCCAGACTTCCAGTCCAGCTCTCCTTTGCACTAAGAATACAGAAGACTACTTAAAAAAGCAGATCTTGCCCAGTGTGGTGGCGTGTACCTCTAGTCCCCAGCTACTCCAGGGAGGCTGAGGCCAAAGGATCTGAGCCTAGGAGCTGGAGACCAGCTTGGGCAACATAGTCACCCCACCTATTTGAAAACAAACAAACAACAACAAAGAAAAAAAATAGAGAAGCTGATCCTGGCTCTGTGTGACTTTGAGCAAATTACTCAGTCTCATGGTGAGGTAGTTTATCTGTAATATGGGACTATTCACTGGGTAATAACTTCACTGAGGGTAATAGGTGCTAAAACCTGTGGAGCACTTAGAACAGTGCTTGACAAATACTAAGTTCTGTATAAATGTTGGCAATTCTATACCACTTTAAATTGAAGCGTTATATTGTATACTTTATTAGTAATACACTCAAGGACACATGTAGGGCGTGTTTCAGAAGTTTTGTGGATATTGAAAGAATAGAGGGCAAACCATATTTTTAACTTACAATATCCCCATATTTTTGGCTTCATTATATTCCCACGTGTCCTTCCAACAAAGTAAACATGTCGCCCGGCCGTTGAAATCATCTCCTACTCTTATCCAGACTTTTCATCTGAAACGGTTGTATGCAACAGGCACAAAAGCATTTTCACAGAAAAACATTTTAATGCAGTTTAACCAGAAAGACACATCATGTTCAGAATTATTTAGGAAAAAATCTTAAATTTTTAAACATTTAAAAAATAGGGGCCAGGCACAGTGGCTCACGCCTGTAATCCCAGCACTTTGGGAGGCTGAGGCGGGCAAATCACGAGGTCAGGAGATCAAGACCATCCTGGCTAACATGGTGAAACCCCGTCTCTACTAAAAATACAAAAAAATTAGCCGGGCGTGGTGAAGAGCGCCTGTAGTCCCAGCTACTCGGGAGACTGAGGCAAGAGAATGGCGTGAACCCGGGAGGCGGAGCTTGCAATGAGTGGAGATCTTGCCACTGCACTTCAGCCTGGGCAACAGAGCAAGACTCCGCCTCAAAAAAAAAAAAAAGGCCGGGTGCTGTGGCTCAAGCCTGTAATCCCAGCACTTTGGGAGGCCGAGACGGGCGGATCACGAGGTCGGGAGATGGAGACCATCCTGGCTAACACGGTGAAACCCCGTCTCTACTAAAAAATACAAAAACCTAGCTGGGCGAGGTGGCGGGCGTCTGTAGTCCCAGCTACTCATGAGGCTGAGGCAGGAGAATGGCGTGAACCCGGGAGGCGGAGCTTGCAGTGAGCTGAGATCCGGCCACTGCACTCCAGTCTGGGCGACAAAGCGAGACTCTGTCTCAACAACAACAACAAAAAAGTGTTTTGAAGGCCAGGCGCGCTGGCCGAGGTGGGTGGATCACCTGAGGTGATCTAATGCAAAAATTAGCCGGGTGTGGTGGCAGTCACGTGTAGTCCCAGCTACTCAGGAGGCTGAGACAGGGGAAATGCTTGAATCCGGGAAGCGGAGATTGCAATGGGCCAGGATCGCACCCGCTGGAGCGCCAGTGCACTCCAGTCTGGGTGACAGAGTGAGACTCCGTGTCAAAAAAAAAAAAAACAAAAAAGTTTCCAGACTGGGCGCAGTTGTGGGGAAAAGAAAGAGAGATCAGCCTGTTACTGTGTCTATATAGAAAGAAGCAGACATAAGAGACTCCATTTGATTCTGTATTTGAGATGCTGTTAATCTGTGACCCTACCCCCAACCTTGTCCTTGCAAGAGACATGTGCTGTGGTGACTCAAGGTTTAATGGATTTTGGGCTGTGCAGGATGTGTCTTTGTTAAACAAGTGCCTGAAGGCAGCTTGCTGGTTAAAAATCCTGCCCGTCCCTGGGCAATGGAACATCTAGGTGTGAGACCCGATTGTATGCTCTGTTTACTGAGATAGGAGAAAACTGTCTTAGGGCATAAGGTGGGACTTGCTGGTGGGACTGGCTGGAGCAATGCTGCTGAGAGGTTTATGGAGATGTTTGCATATGCGTATCAAGGCACAACATTTTCCTTTGAACTTATTCATGTCACAGAGATCTTTGTCCATATGTCTTACTGCTAATTTTCTCCCTAAAATGATCCTATTGTCCTGCCACTCCCTTATCTTTAAGATGGTAAAGATGATTATCAATAAATACTAAGGGAACTCAGAGACCGGTGCTGGCGTGGGTCCTCTGTAAGCTGAGCGCTGGTCCCCTGGGCCCACTTTTTCTTTCTCTATACTTTGTCTCGTGTCTCATTTCTTTTCTCAAGTCTCTCCTTCCACCTAATGAGAAACGCCCACAGGTGTGGAGGGGCAGGCCACCCCTTCACGCGGTGGCTCACGCCTGTAATCCCAACACTTCTGGGAGGCGGAGGCGGGTGGATCACAGGAGGCCAGGAGTTTGAGACCAGCCTGGACATGGGGAAACCCCGTTCCTACCAAAAAATGCAAAAATTAGGTGGGCGTGATGGCACATGCCTGTAATCCCAGCTACTCAGGAGGCTGAGGCATGAGAATCACTTGAACCCAGGAGGCTGCAGTTGCAGTGAGCCAAGATGGCGCCACTGCACTCCAACCTGGGCGACAACGAAATTCTGTTTCAAAAAATGAAATGAAATGAAATGAAATGAAATGAAATAAAATAAAAAGCCGAAGGTCTTCAGAGCACCTCCGACCAGCGGAGGTTAAAGCTCATCTACAACAGCTTGCAGCAAGCTTGCTTTGATAAACAGTCTGGGGCCAGGAGGTACCCACAGTCCTAGTTACGCCAAATTCAGGCCGAAGGGCGACCTATGTCCGTGCTCCTGACAAACTTCCAGCCCCCATTGCCCATCGGAGCCTCGTCCAGGTGTCCCCATCTAAAGACTCCACCTGCGCAGGGCGGGTGCCACAAAATGAGGCGCGTTTTGCAAACAAAGGCGGCCGTTGCTCCAAGGTCTCGGGTAACTGATTAGCAAAACGCAGGTCTTCCCACTTAGGGAAGATGGCCCAAGAGCAAGAAGGTGAAACAAGAGGCCACCGGACCCGCGGAGCCCTGAGCTCGGATGTCGCCCAGTGCTCCGCGCCGTCTCTGACTCCCGGAGCCCGGATGCGCGCTGGGACTCGGTGCAATCCAGCTCCACGGCCGCGCGTCCCACAACACCCTTCACGTCCGTTCCTCAGTTTCCCCACCTTGGGAAGGCCAAGACTTCCCAGGCTTTAGGGGGCTGGAAGCTGCGAGAAGGTGGCGCTTGCTTAGGTGAGGCGCGAAGGATGGCATTAGAAAGAGGAAGGTGACTGGAACCTTCCTGGCCATGGACGACCGCCGGGTTCTAGGCGCCCGCTAGCCCCAGCGGTTGACGATCACGTGATACGCCCTAGTGTACCTTTCCTGCAGCGTGTTACCTGACGCACAGAGAACGTCGCTTCCAGAGGACCATTTTTTTTCGTAACTGACAGTAGTAATCTGGCGGTTTACACTCTCATTCTCTCACCTTTTTAGCCGGGCTCTTGACCTGCCCGGCCAGAAAGTTGCCATTGGGGTAAGGTGGACCGCGACAGGGAATAGGGAAGGGTCTCAGCAGTTTCTGCACGAGTCTTCCACACCGGATTCCGGAGGCCACAGTTAGGGAAAGCAAGGGCTAGTAAGGCAGTTTCCTCTTGTGTTCCCTATTCTTGTTGAGACTGTGGGTGTGGTGGAGTGAGCCTTTGGCCGACCTTTGTCCCTCCTGCCAAGACTTTCTTGCAGGACTATTCCTCACCCAGTGGATGAGTTTGCTTACTTGGTCGGTGACAGTACAGTGACCACAACCAAGGATTTGACAAGGGGATCTTACTACTTGCAACAAGTAAGGAAAACACTGGGGGTAATTCTTAAAGCAGTGCCTCCCTGAACAAAGGTGAAAACATTGCTTTTATTAGGTCGAGTCGTATGTAGAGGTGGAGCAAAAGTCGTGCTGGTGCAGTTTTCCATCATGTTTCTACATACCTCGCATGCATAGAAAATAGCGAATAAGGCCGGGTGCAGTGTTTCATGCCTGTAATCCTAGCACTTTGGGAGGCTGAGGCAGGCGGATCACCTGAGGTAGGGAGTTCGAGAACAAACTGACCAACATGGAGAGAAACCCGGTCTCCACTAAAAATACAAAGGTAGCTGGGCGTAGTGGCGCATGCCTGTAATCACAGCTACTAGGGAGGCTGAGGCAGGAGAATCGCTTCAATCCGGGAGACGGAGGTTGCTGTGAGCCGAGACTGCGCCATTGCACTCCAGCCTCGGCAACAAGAGCGAAACTCCATCTCATAAAAGAAAAAAAAAAAAAAAAAAAGAGACAGAGAGAAAGAAAGGGAAAGGAAAGGAGAGGGAAGGGGTGGGGAGGGCAGGGAAGGAGGGACGGCTCACGCCTGTAATCCCAGCACTTGGGAAGGCTGATGAGGGAGGGTGGCTAAAGGCCAGGAACCCAAGACCAGCCTAGGCAACATAGGGAGACCCACCCTATTTAAAAAAAAAAAAAAAGAGAGAGAGAGAAAGAAAATGGTGAAAAAGAAGCTCCTCCCTGTGAGACAGGGCAGGGACCCCCTCTTTTTTTTTTTTTTTTTTTTGAGACGGAGTCTCACTCGGTCGCCCAGGCTGGAGTGCAGTGGCCGGATCTCAGCTCACAGCAAGCTCCGCCTCCCGGGTTTACGCCATTCTCCTGCCTCAGCCTCCCGAGTAGCTGGGACTACAGGCACCCACCACCTCGCTCTGCTAGTTTTTTTGTATTTTTTAGTAGACACGGGGTTTCACTGTGTTAGCCAGGATGGTCCTCGATCTCCTGACCTTGTGATCCGCCCTTCTCGGCCTCCCAAAGTGCTGGGATTACAGGCTTGAGCCACCGCGCCCGGCGGACCCCTTCTTAAGAGCTTGCTGAGTATCTAAGCATAGAAATAAAGCAAAGTCTTGAGTTCTTTCAAGAGAAATTACTGGCACATAACTAGCCCTGAGAGTAAATAAGTAACTTAATAAAAAGGTAATAGTAGCTTAAAATGATAGCCAAGGAAGTTAAAATCACGGGATATTTGGTTTTCTGTAGAGACGAAAAATAACATTTTAACATAGGTCCTTCAGTTGTTTTTCAGAAACCTGGACCCCTACTGAATGGATCTGCTGGCACCTAGATCTCAGAGAAGGGGGAACTGAAGACTGAACTCTGACCACTGTTCTTTGTTGAAAATTTCTTTCTGAGGGGCCTGGAGGGAGTCACATCTACAATCCTGAGCTAACATTCTCTTCTGCGGACCCCAAAATTTAAACAAAGCTTCTCTTTCTTAACCCACTGCAAATGAGAAAAATCTTTGAATCTACCTATGACTGTAAGCCCTTATTTCAAGGTATCCTGCCTTTTAAAAAAAAAATCTTTGAATCTACCTATGACTGTAAGCCCTTATTTCAAGGTATCCTGCCTTTTAAAAAAAAAATCTTTGAATCTACCTATGACTGTAAGCCCTTATTTCAAGATATCCTGCCTTTTTAGGCCAAAACCACAGTGTAACCTCCATCTATTGATTTACAATTTTGCCTGTAACTTTGGCTTTCCTGAAATTTACCCCACCCTTTAAAAAAAAAAAAAAAAAAAGAAAAAGAAAAGAAAACTGCAAGGCATCAGCGAGGTCAGGATTTGAGCATGAGCTGCCTTGTCCTCCTTGGTGTGTATCTTTGCAAATAGATGCCTTCAGCTGGGCATGGTGGCTCACACCTCTCATCCCAAGCACTTTGGGAGCCCAAGGGGGGAGGATTACTCCATCCCAAGAGTTTGAGATCGGGGCAAAATGCCAAAACCCTGCCTCTACAAAAAATTTAAAAATTAGCTGGGCATGATGGTGCACTTCTGTAGTCCCAGCTACTTGGGAGGCAGAGGCCAGCAGATTGCTTGAGCCCAAGAGGTTGAGGTCACAGTGAGCAATGATCATGCCACTGCACGCCAGCCTGGGAAACAGAATGAGACCCTGTCTCAAAACAAAACAAAACAAAACATTAAAAAAAAACAAGGCCAGGTGCAGTGGCTCACACCTGCAATCCCAGCACTTTGGGAGACCAAGGTGGGCGGATCACTTGAGGCCAAGAGTTCATGACCAGCCTGGCCAACATGGCGAAACCCTGTCTCTACTAAAAGTACAAAAATTAGCTGAGAGTGGTGGCTGGCAACTCTAGTCCCAGCTACTCTGGAGGCTGAGGCAGAAGAATCACTTGAACCCAGGAGGTGAAGGTTGAAGTGAGCCAAGATCATACCACTGCACTCCAGCCTGGGCAACAGAGGAAGACTCCATCTCCAAAAATATAATAACAAAAAAGAAATACATGCCTTCCTTTCTACTGCTGCACAACCTCACTGTGTCAGGCAGGTGAGCGGACCCCAGTTATAGCACCTGGGCGAGGGTTTTTAGTATGGTAATAAGAGCCACATTTCATATCCGTCTCAGGCATCTCTGGATCCAGCTGGTTTTTGTTTTGCTGAGGCTCGGCTTCTTCCTGGAACTTTTTGAAACAACACTCAAGTTTCAACAGTTTCAAGTGGGTATTTTTCATACCCAAAAACCTGAAAACCTGGGGACCCTGGGTTACAATATTTCCACGTTGTATACCCAAAAGCCTGAAAACCTGGGGACCCTGGGTTACAGTACTTCCTGGCAGGCGATCTTACCCACTACCGCCATCTAGTCAATTTGAACCATCTCAACTGTGAGAGCCCAAGTATGAGGGCCTAAACACTCTTTCACTCCCTTTCCTGCTAGCACCCCTCAAGCTGAGAAAAATACTTAGGTCTTTAAAGCTGATTGGAAATGCCAAGTCAAAATCAAATTTGGAATATTTAAAATGGATTGAAAAATATTTCAGTATGCAGACAATTGTGAATAATGAAGCTGTTGGTAATATATGTCTTGATATCCTATACAATAAACAAATTGAATATGTACGAATGATTTTTTTTTCTTGTTTTATTAATTTTTTTTGAGACGGGAGTTTAGCTCTTGTTGCCCAGGCTAGAGTGCAATGGCACAATCTCGGCTCATTGCAACCCGGGTTCAAGCAATTCTCCTTCCTCAGCCTCCCGAGTAGCTGGGATTACAGGCGCCTGCCACCATGCCTAGCTAATTTTGTATTTTTTTTTTTTTTTTTTTTTTTTTGAGACGGAGTCTTGCTCTGTCGCCCAGGCTGGAGTGCAGTGGCCGGATCTCAGCTCACTGCAAGCTCCGCCTCCCGGGTTCCGGCCATTCTCCTGTCTCAGCCTCCTGAGTAGCTGGGACTACAGGCGCCGGCCACCTCGCCCGGCTAGTTTTTTGTATTTTTTTTTTTTTTTTTTTTTGAGACGGAGTCTCACGCTGTTGCCCAGGCTGGAGTGCAGTGGCGCGATCTCGGCTCACTGCAAGCTCCGCCTCCTGGGTTCACGCCATTCTCCTGCCTCAGCCTCCTGAGTAGCTAGGACTACAGGCGCCCGCCACCGCGCCCGGCTAATTTTTTGTATTTTTAGTAGAGACGGAGTTTCACTGTGGTCTCGATCTCCTGACCTTGTGATCCGCCCGCCTCGGCCTCCCAAAGTGCTGGGATTACAGGCTTGAGCCACCGCTCCCGGCCTAATTTTGTATTTTCAGTAGAGATGGAGTTTCAGCATGTTGGCCAGGCTGGTCTTGAACTCCTGATCTCAGGTGATCTGCCCACTTCGGCCTCCCAAAGTGCTGGGATTACAGGCATGAGCCACTGCACCCGGTCCTTTTTTCTTATTTTTCATTACTAACAGTTTGCCCTGACAGATGTACCAGTGATTTTTGACAACTATGCAGTCACAGTTATTGGTGAGAGCCATATAATCTTGCACTTTTCAGTCCTGCAGGGCAAAAAGATTATGACAGAATGACCCCCACAGCTATCCACAATCAGATGTATTAATTTTTTTTTTTTTTTTTTTTGAGACGGAGTCTGCTCTAATGCCTAGGCTGGAATGCAATGGCACTATCTCGGTTCACTGCAACCTCCGCCTCCCTGGTTGAAGCGATTCTCCTGCCTCAGCTTCCCAAGTAGCTGGGATTACAGCTGCCTGCCACCACGCCCAGCTAATGTTTGTATTTTTAGTAGAGATGGGGTTTCACCATGCTGGCCAGGCTGGTCTCGAACTCCTGACCTCAGGCAATCTGCCTGCCTCAGCCTCCCGAAGTGTTGGAATTATAGGCATGAGCCACCATGCCCAGCCAGATGTATTAATATTTATAGTTTATCTTTTTTTTTTTTTTTTTTGAAACCGAGTTTTGCTCTTTTTGCCCAGGCTGGAGTGCAATGGCGGGATCTTGGCTCACTGCAACCTTGGCTCACGGCAACCTCTGCCTCCTGGGTTCAAGCAATTCTCCTGCCTCAGCCTTCCAAGTAGCTGGGATTATAGGCATGCTCCACCACGCCCAAATAATTTTCTTTTTTTTTTTTTTTTTTTTTTTTTTTTTTTTGAGACCGAGTCTGGCTCTGTCGCCCAGGCTGGAGTACAGTGGCTGGATCTCAGCTCACTGCAAGCTCCGTCTCCTGGGTTTACACCATTCTCCTGCCTCAGCCTCCTGAGTAGCTGGTACTACAGGCGCCCGCCACATCGCCCGGCTAGTTTTTTGTATTTTTTTGAGTAGAGACGGGGTTTCAACGTGTTAGCCAGGATGGTCTCGATCTCCTGACCTCGTGATCCGCCCATCTCGGCCTCCCAAAGTGCTGGGATTACAGGCTTGAGCCACCGCGCCCGGCCGATTATTTTCTATTTTTAGTGGAGACCGGGTTTCTCCATGTTGGTCAGGCTGGTCTCGAACTGCCAACCTCAGGTGATCTGCCCACCTCAGCCTCCCAAAGTGCTGGGATTACAGGCGTGAGCCACTGCCCCTGGCCTTATAGTTTATCTTCTAGTGGTCTTCGGTCCTCATTTGAAAATGTGAAAAGTGGGTACCTGAGATAATTCACCATTTTGAAGATTCATTGTTTCTTGGAACCGAAATCAATCTCAGAAGTATACCCCTGCACTACTGAGAAACTTAACCAAGGACAAATACAATCCCTTCACTCCACAGACAGCTGACATGATGGTCTGTGACCTGAAGGTTATTGAACAGTTGGAGTGTTCTGCATTCATGTGGAAGAGGCTAAAGGATGTTTGATGAAGCACTATGGGCTGCCCTGGAAGAGGACTGAAGAAGCAGCTGCAGGTGAGTGCTGCTCTGAACATAATCCAGGGCACTTTCTGCATAGTTGGTGGTTCTGTCACACTTAAAACAATGTTAATTTCTTTATTTTTATTTTTTTAGAATCAAGGTCTCTGTTGCCCAGGCTGGAGGGCAGCAGTGCAATCACAGCTCGCTGCGCCCTCAACATCCCAGGCTCAGGTGATTCTCCCACTCCAGTCTTCCAAGTAGCTGGGATTACCAGTGCATGCCGCCATGCCTGGCCTTTTTTTTTTTTTTTCTTCTTCTTAATTTTAAATTAATAATTTTTTTTTCTTTTTTCTTTCTTTTTTTTTTTTTTTATGAGACAGAGTCTCTCTCTCTCTCCCCTGCCCAGGACAGAGGGCAGTGGCGCAATCTGGGCTCACTGCAACCTTCACCTCTCAGGTTCAAGCAATTCTTGTGCCTCTGCCTCCCAAGTAGCTGGGACCACAGGCATGCGCCACCAACCTAATTTTTGTATTTTTAGTGGAGACAGGGTTTTGCCATGTTGGGCAGGCTGGTCTCGAACTCCTGGCCTCAAGCTACCTGCCCACCTCGGCCTCCCAAAGTGCTGCGATTACAGGTATGAGCCACCATGCCTGGCCCTCTTTTTTTTTTTCTTTCTTTCCTGAGACAGAGTCTCTCTCTTTTGCCCAGGCTGTAGCTCAGTGGCATGGTCTCGGCTCACTGCAACCTCCGCCTCCCAGGTTCCAGCAATTCTCCTGCCTCAGCTGCCTGAGTAGTTGGGATTACAGGTGCCTGCCACCACACCCGGCTACTTTTTTGTATTTTTAGTAGAGACTGAGCTTCATCATGTTGGCCAGGCTGGTCTCAAACTCCTGACCTTGTGATCTGCCCACCTTGGCCTGCCAAAATGCTGGGATTACAGGAGTGAGCCACTGTGCCCGGTCCATTTTTTAATTTTTGTAGACATTGGGTCTCACTATGCTGCCCTGGTTGGTCTTGAGCTCCTGGGCTCAAGCAATCCTATTGCCTTGACCTCCCAAAGATCTGGAGTTATAGGCATGAGCCTCTGTGCCTGGCCTAAAAGGAATGTTTAAATCCAATTACAAATTAGAATTTGTTTTTGTAGTTATAGAGGAACTGCTCCATGCTGGTTCCCCAACAACCTAGATATTATTACTGGACAACTCTGGTCGCCTTGACAAATTTGGCATCCAACCTGTGTTATGCCCAGACCGTTTGTTCCCCAAAGAAGACCACCAGAGTCCAGAGTCAAAGCCAAGCGGCAAGGATCTTTACTACAAGTTCGAACCTGGTCCCTCCTTTACACAGTATACAAGAGGGCCCCGATCAATGCGAGCGTTTGCTTTTTATAGCCCAAAAGTTGCAGGGGAACAAAGAAATTCTTTTGGCTCCCGTGCTTTCAGTAACCTTGAACGGCTGTCTCCTTATCGGAGACTTTCCAGGTGGTGTTTGTACTGGGCTCAGGGAGTTTCGAGCCCGGGGGCTGAGGAATGTGCCCAGCTCCTTTCATTCCCCCCTTCTTTTCAGGTATCTTTAGAGCCAATCTTGGGTCTTATAAGTCTGATTCTGTTTCAGCATTTACAGGTTGGTATTGGGCTCTGAGGACCATGAGTTGTACGGTGTCAAATCTCTCCCTAACAAATTGTAAAATTCTGTTAACAACACAAGGTCCTACAGTAAGCAGAAATAGTAGACTTAGCAGGGGTCCAAGGAAGGGGGCTAACAGAGAAAACATAGAGGAATTCCACCATTGGTCTGCAGCTGAAGCAAACTGCCGTGTTTTTACTTCAGTGCTTAACTTGCGTAACTGTTGGACCCGGTCCTCTACAAGTCCTGATTCATTTATGTAGAAACAACAGTCTTCTTTTAGAAATATACATGTACCACCTTTTTCTGCAGTGAGTAGGTCTGGGGCTCTCCGGTTCTGCAAGGTTACCTGAGCTAGGGACGTGAGCTGCCGCTGAAGGGAGGCAAGGGACTCAGCCGACTCCTCCATAGCAACGGCAAATTGTTGGTACAGCTTGTTACTTTCTATGAGGGTGTGACCTAGGGCTCCCCCCGCCAGTCCGGCCGCAATGAAGGATGCGGTGAGGGAGATTCCTGCAATGAGGGGGAGAAATATGGCTCGTGCAGGTCTTGGTCTAGGGTCTGGGTGAATAACAGCACTAGTCCAGTTACCGGTATACCCTAGGAACTCGCCAGCAGTTAGTAGAGTCAACCGGGGAACTAATGTGACAGGGAGACACAGTAGGTTATTAACAGAAGGACTAGGTAGGTTCTTAGATAAGGTTCCATTACACCAGAAGAATATGCCTGATGGAGCCCTTAAGGTGATATTAGGGGGCATTGCAGTGATGCTGCAGAGGCTGGAATTGGTTCCTGAGAAACAGTAGGGAAACTTCTCCTGACTGGGGTTTAGGTATAGGGGCACGTTCAGGATAGGAGCATACGAGAGGTTTTGGAGGTTGTTAGCTTGGGCAAAGGTAGAGGATCCCCATGGCAGAGGGACAGCGGTTAGCGGTGGATGCCCTAGAGTGGCGCACAGAAAGCAGCCAGACAGGCTATGAAGTCCTGTAAGGTTAGCAAGTTCTAGTCCTTCTTGTAATAACTTTAACCAGGAGAAAGGACGTAAGTCTCGTGTTAGTCTGTTTTCCTGTCGTTGGATATTCCCGTGGACCAGGGGCAGTATTTGCACTAGGCCTCACCACAGATATAGGTGACTGCTAGGCCATGTGGAGGAGGGGGAGTAGTATACAGCCCCATGTTGAGGCGTGGTCCAGCGGGAGTTCCAGGGGTCTCTAACTATTCATGTATATGAAAAGTCTCTATCCCGTCTATGATGGAAGGGCCACTTAGGGTCTAACTGTTTTCTCTCTCCCCAATAACGGGGTCTATGGATGTTACAATAGTTATAAGGACAGCCGGCATTTTGGTGCCACCAATAGTGTTTACAATTGTATTTAGTCTGATCAAACTCAAAGCATATTATTGGTGTCATAGGTTTGGCTATTTGAAAACCAGTAAAATTTAGTAGAATTGGGCTGTTGCACCCTGAGGAAGGGCAATCAGCACTGGCCAATAATTTTCCGGGCTTATGAGGTTGCCCAGGGTGGGTTCGGTTTTCATAAAGCCAGAATCTCCAGACAAAGGGATTATGAGCTGGTTTTGTGATTTCTCCAGCGGCCACTAGGACGACTAACGTTAGGGTTAGACTACCTAACTGCATGTTTGCAGTGAGCTATGCTGCTGGCGCAGGGTGAGTTTTAAGGGGTTTTTCCTAGCTCTGTCCACAGTCCACGTGTCCGGTGCTTCAGCCGCCGCGGTGATTGGTCCCAGAAGATCGGAGGTTGGGTCCACTGGCTTGACGTGGGAGTAGTGGATCCACGATGCGACGCCTTCTACCTTCAGGGCGGTGGGTGTGGTTAGGAGTACCTGGAGTGGTCCTTTCCACCTGGGTTTTAGGGTCTCTTGTCGGTGTCGCTTGACCAGGACCCAGTCTCCCGGCTGGTACGGATGGGGTGTCGGCGGGGGACCGGTCTCGTATAGTTCCTTCAGCTTGGGCCAGATTTCTTGATGAATTTTCTGCAAGGCTTGTAGGGAAAATAAGAGTTCAGAGACATTTTCTGTTTCAGACTTGAGCAGATCATCTTTTAGGCCGGGAACTAAGGGTGGGGGTCTGCCATACATAATTTCATAAGGAGTAAGGCCCAGTCTGTAAGGGGTATTACGGGCCCGGAACAGAGCGTAGGGGAGAAGGACCACCCAATTAGCGCCAGTCTCCATAGTTAATTTAGTTAAGGTCTTTTTTAAGGTCCGATTCATTCTCTCTACCTGTCCTGAACTCTGGGGCCTGTAAGCGCAATGTAGTTTTCAATTTGCCCCAAGGATGGAAGCCAAATCCTGACTTACCTTAGCGACGAAGGCCGGCCCATTATCTGACCCTATCTGGACGGGGAAGCCATACCTGGGGAGGATATCTTCCAGGATTTTCTTTGCTACAACCTGAGCAGTTTCTTTCTTGGTGGGGAATGCTTCAGTCCACCCTGAAAAAGTATCTACAAAGACAAGTAAGTACCGATACCCGTATTTTCCTGGCTTTATCTCAGTAAAATCTACTTCCCAGTAGATACCAGGCCTGGTTCCCCTGAGCCTTGTTTCCGTTGCAGCCTGGGATTGGGGGTAGGCGTTGTTAAGCTGGCAGACTTTGCAACTTGTCACGATGTTGCTGGCCATCTCGGCTGTATGTCTGAATTTGAGCTTAGAGCGTCTGATCAGGTCTATCATCCGCCGAGCACCCAGGTGGGTGGTTCGGTGGATGTGTTCTAACACTTGTCCTAATTTTTCTGGTAGGATGGTTTGGTCATTAGTATCAGTCCACCACCCATTCTGGATCTGTTTCAGGGGAAGCTTGTCAATCCACTGGAGATCTTGTTCTGAATAATCAGGGAAATATGGCAAGTCCCAGGGGCCCGGGTCAGGGAGCTGGAGTGCAAGGAGTTGGCTGGGAGCCTTCGCCACCTTTCTTGCAGTTTGGTCCGCCAGAAAGTTGCCTTGAGCAGTTGGAGTAGTTAGTTTCTGATGCCCTGGGCAATGCACAATGGCTAACTTTTCTGGCCTCCATAGGGCTGTTAGCAGGGCTAGGATTTCTTGCTTGTTTTTTTATCTCTTTTCCTTCAGCCGTCAGTAACCCCCGCTCCCTGTAAATGGCCCCATGTATATGCGCTGTTGCAAAAGCATATCGGCTGTCTGTATATACCGTCAGCTTTTTCCCCACCCCTAAGGTAAGAGCTTGGGTGAGCGCTATCAGTTCGGCCTTCTGGGCCGATGTCCCCGGGGGCAGGGGTTCCGCCCAGATTACCTCAGTCTCTGAAGTCACTGCCGCTCCAGCGTACCTCTGGCCCTGATGCATGAAGCTGCTCCCATCAGTGAACCAGACGAGGTCGGCGTCAGGAAGTGGGCGGTCCTGCAGGTCTTCTTGAACTCCGTGCACCTGAGCTAGTATCTCGGTGCAGTCGTGGAGTGGGGCGTCCAGGTCCGGGTTGGGCAGCAGCGAGGCAGGGTTTAAGGTGGTCGTTGGGGGCAGGAAAGTTATCCCAGGTCTTCATGGAGGGCCTCATCGAACAGGGTAGGAGAGTTTTTGAATCCTTGCGGCAGTCTGGTCCATGTCAGTTGGCCACTTATGCCTCTATCAGGGTCATTCCACTCGAAGGCGAAGAGCTTTTGGCTCTGAGGGGCTAAAGGCAAACTGAAGAAAGCATCTTTTAAATCTAAAATGGTGTACCATTGATGTTTAGGGTTTAGGGTACTCAGGAGGGTATATGGGTTAGGCACAGTTGGATGTATATCCACAACCCTCTTATTGATTTCTCTTAAGTCTTGTACAGGTCTGTATTCTCCACTATTAGGTTTTCGTACTGGCAACAACGGAGTATTCCAGGGTGAGTGGCATGAGCGAAGGACCCCTTGGTCAAGGAGCCAGCGGATATGCGGGGCAATTCCTTTCTTGGCCTCTAGGGGCATCGGGTATTGGCGTACCCGCATGGGGTCTGCCCCAGGTTTAAGTTCAACAAATAAAGCAGGACGGTGTTTTGCTAGTCCTAAGCCCACCGTTTCTGCCCAAGCTTCTGGATATTGCTGGAGCCAGGTTGCTATGTCCTGGTCAGGGGCCGTTTGCTCCTGGTGGAGCCGGTATTCATCTTCTAGGGTTATAGTCAGGACGGACACAGGTTGATTGTGGGAGTTTGTCACGACGGGCCCCTCAGGGAGGAATTGGATCTGTGCTCCCATTTTAGTTAGCAGGTCTCTCCCTAATAGGGGACAGGGGCTCTCAGGGATGACCAGGAAAGAATGGGTTACATTCATGGCTCCGAGGTTTACTGTTCTTTGTGTGGTCCATGGGTATTTCTTAACTCCTGTGGCCCCTTGTACCCACGAGGACCTGGAGGATAATTTTCCATTAGTTTTAACTAAGACTGAGTGCTGTGTCCCCGTATCGACCAAGAACTGGACCGGGGACCCCTCCACTTGCAAAGTTACCCTAGGTTCGGGGAGGGGATCCAAACCCCGTCTTCCCTAGTCTTCATCTTGAGTGACTAGCACGGGTGTAGACCTAGGGGGTCCCTGTCCTCGTTGTTTCTTTTTGGGGCAGTCTCTTACCCAGTGGCCAGCCTCCTTGCAGTAGGCACATTGGTCTTTTCTCAGATTATCATGCCTGGGGGGCCGCCTGGGTTGGGTGTACTCTGGCTGTAGATGCTCTTTCTGTACCACTGCTGCCAGGACCTTGGTCATTTTTTCAGTGGCCTTAAATTGCCTTTCCTCTGGAGTATCTCTGTTATTGTAAACCCGCTGGGCTATCTGAAGGAGGTCTTGGATCCGCTTTCCTTCTAAGTCTTCTAATTTTTGGAGTTTTCTTTTAATATCTGGGGCTGCCTGATTTACGAAAGACATTACAACAGCTGCCTGACTTCCTGGAGCCTCTGGATCTATGGGGGTGTATTGTCTAAAAGCTTCCATTAATCTTTCTAAGTAGGTGGCTGGGCTCTCTGTCTTTTCTTGCAGAATAGAATATACTTTAGCCAAATTAGTGGGCTTGCGAGCAGCTGCCCGGAGACCTGCCATTAGAGTCTGGCAATAAAGGCGTAGCCGTCCCCTACCTTCTGCCGTGTTGTAGTCCCACGCCGGCCTGGTCAGAGGAAAGGTCGCGTTTATGAGGTCGGGGTTGGCAGTCAGTTGACCGTCGTCCCCCGGGACCAGCTTTCTAGCTTCTACCTGTATTCTCTCTCGCTCCTCCGTGGTAAACAAGATTCGGAGGAGCTGCTGACAATCATCCCAAGTGGGCTGGTGGGTGAACATGACACTATCCAGTAAAGCCAGTAAATCTTTGGGGTTGTCTGAAAACCGAGCACTCTGAGTCTTCCAGTTATACAGATCACTGGTGGAGAATGGCCAGTACTGGAGCCTGGGGATTCCTGTGTCATCTGGGGGTCCTATTTCCCGAAGGGGTAAAGCCACCGTGGAGTCAGGCGGCTGGGGGGGGCTAGTCCGCGAAGTGTGCCCTTGCGTCCGCCCTGCCGGCCCTTCAAAGTTATTTTCCCTATCAGCGGGCCCGTGAGTGCCGGCCGCCTCCCCCTGCCTGCTCTCTCCCGCTATTTCATTCGCGTGTGCCCTCTTTCTCTCTGTCATCCCGTGTCCTTTCTCCTTCACACTCACTCTCTTTTTCTTTCTGTCTCTCTCTCTGACTCTCCACGTCTGCCGTTTCCTCCCCTTTCTCTTTCCGATTTCCCTTCTCACTTTCTCCCTCTCCCCAGTCTCACTTTCTGTGTCTCTTCCTGTAAAGGAATGTGGGTTAGAATCCCTATAAAGGAAATCTGATCTGACTTATTAATGATAGCTAGTGGCAGGCGCGCCTCGGCAGCCCGGGGACCGGGCCGGAAGCGCGGCGCCGGACGCTGGGAGCCCAGGGACCGGGGCCGGGAGCGTGGCGCCAGAAGCCGGGGGACCGGGGCCGGGAGCGCGGCGCCGGAAGCCGGGGGACCGGGGACCGGGGGCCGGGAGCGCGGCGCCGGAAGCCGGGGACCGGGGCCGGGAGTGCGGTGCCGGAAGCCGGGAGCCCGGGGACCGGGGCCGGGAGCGCGGCGCCGGAAGCCGGGAGCCCGGGGACTGGGGCAATTCAGACCGCAAGCGCGCACCCGGGGACCGGGGCAATTCAGACCGCAAGCGTGCACCCGGGGACCGGGGCAATTCAGACCGCAAGCGCGCACCCGGGGACCGGGGCAATTCAGACCGCAAGTGCGCACCCGGGGACCGGGGCAATTCAGACCGCAAGCGCGCACCCGGGGACCGGGGTCAGAGTCAGCTGTTGCCTGGATCGCGAACGCGCTCCGGCAACTCAGATCGCAATTTAAATCAGAAGAGAGCCAGGGGACGTCTCCCACCGGTCTCCACTGGCCGTCCTATAGCGCGTCCGCCAGGACTGTGCCAGCCTCAGTTTCAGACCTCGTGAGTCACAGATTCAGATTCAGAACAGACACACAGACACACACAGACAAACGGAGACGAGCCAGCTCACCTATCAGTAGATCGATCTTAGCAGATCCGTTGACCAGGGGTCTGGTGGGCTTGGGGAATCCCGGACGAGCCCCCAGATGTTATGCCCAGACCTGAGCCTGGTAAGGTCACGAAGACTTTTTGGAAGAAAGAGGGATGCGGGCCAGATTAAGGGCCATGATAAGACTCCCTGGGATCTTGTAGTGCATGCTCTTGTCCAAGCAGTGAATTGGGAGGATTAAGTTTCTTCCCAGTGTCCTAGTTGTTACTAGACTGTGTGGGCTGGGTTAGATGAAATGAAAAGATTTCCCAGGATCTGATAGTACATACTACCCGTCAGTGAATATTTGGAGATTTAGAGGCTGGGGTCGGTGGCTCACACCTGTATTCCTCGCACTTTGGGAGGCTGAGGCGGGCAGTTCACTTGAGCCCGGGAGTTTGACACAAGCCTGGGCAACATGACAAAACACTATCTCTACAATTTTTTTTTTTTTTTTTTGAGATGGAGTTTCGCTCTTGTTTCCCAGGCTGGAGTGCAATGGTGCGATCTCGGCTCACTGCAACCTCCATCTCCCAGGTTGAAGCGATTCTCCTGCCTCAGCCTCCAGAGTAGCTGGGATTACAGACATGCACCACCGTGCCCAGCTAATTTTGTATTTTTAGTAGAGATGGGGTTTCTCCATGTTGGTCAGGCTGGTCTCGAACTCTCGACCTCAGGTGATCTGCCTGCCTCCACATTCCAAAATGCTGGAATTACAGGCATGAGCCACTGCACCTGGCCTACAAAAATTTTTTTAAAAAATTAGCTGGGTGTAGTGGCACACACCTGTGGTCTCAGCTACTTCAGAGGCTGAGGTGGGAGGATTGCTTGAGCCCAGGAGGTTGAGGTTGCAGTGAGTTGAGATCGCACCACTGCACTCCAGCCTGGGCAACAGAGTGATATACAACAGAGTAATACACTGTCTCAAAAACAAAAATAAAAACAAAAACAACAAAACTCAAAAAACAAGAGATTTACAGTGGTAGGATTGAAACAGCTGCCTGATGGTGTCTTAGTTGTAAAAGTTTGTAGATGCTTGGCCGGGTGCCGTACACTTTGGGAGGCCGAGGTGGGTGGATTACCTGAGATCAGGATTTCGAGACCAGCCTGCCCAAGATGGAGAAACCCCGTCTCTACTGAAAATACAAAATATTAGCCAGGTGTGGTGGTGGGCGCCTGTAATCCCAGCTACTCAGGAGGCCGAGGCAGGAGAATGGCGTGAACCCGGGAGGCGGAGCTTGCAGTGAGCCAAGATCACGCCAGTGGACTCCAGCCTGAGCAACAAGAGCAAAACTCCTCAAAAAAAAAAAGAAGAAAAAAAAAAGTTTGTAGATGCTGAGCAGAAGGCAACTTAAATCTGAATGTAAGTCCAACACTGTGCTTACTGGTGTGGAACTGCTCCTGTCACACCCCCTGATCTCTTCCTCTCTCTTCCCCTGACCTCTGTTCCGTTAAGGAAAGAAATGTCCACTCTGCTCCAGTCAACCCCACTGCTGGTGTCTTCTGCACTGCCTTGCACTCCCTGAAGAGAGCCTGGGCAACAGAGCGAGACTCCGTCTCAAAAAAAAAAAAAAAAAAAAGAATGGGGACTAGGTGGATAGATTTACTACACTGAAGCCCCCCAGCAGTCTAAGAACTGACGCCTCTTACAAAGGAAAGGACTGCATGTTTCTGATGAAGCTACCATGACCTGCCAGATTTCCAACTCCTGCCAAAATTAATATTTTTGTCTGTAGTAGAAGAGGCCATACCATTGTGGCCCTTGAAACTTACTGTATTACGTTTTATTTGGTGAACAGTTCACATACCCAAATGGTTGTAACTGATACTGCTGAATATATTGTAAGAACAGAAGTGTTAAGTATGTATAACACTTCTTTTGATTGTAAGGAATGTTCCCAGTGGGGAAATGCCATAATCAAAACAGTGATTGTGGGATGAATATTAGTATGAAGAGCTTACCTTCATGCTAATAAAACAGTACAGGATGCCAGAAGGAAGGGAGGAGAGGGGATAATATCACTATACTGATGAAGGAGCTAGAAGAAAGAGGAGTGCTTAAGGAGACTATCCAGCAGGCTGTTGAGACTGACCTCTCATTTGAAACAGTTTTAATGAGCCTTTTCATCTGCAAGTGATGGTGACTGACAGTTATGCTGACTGGAGCCTGTGGCAATAGGCAGTAAGTGCCATATGGGGTTTTGGGCACAGCATTTGCCTGACACTGCTGCCTGGTATACTCCATTTAAGCAGCAGTTGTTGGCTTGTTAGTGAGTGCTTTTGGACACTTAGAAGCTAACAAAGGCCGGACGCGGTGGCTCAAGCCTGTAATCCCAGCACTTTGGGAGGCCGAGACGGGCGGATCACGAGGTCAGGAGATCAAGACCATCCTGGCTAACACGGTGAAACCCTGTCTCTACTAAAAAATACAAAAAACTAGCCGGGCGAGGTGGCGGGCGCCTGTAGTCCCAGCTACTCGAGAGGCTGAGGCAGGAGAATGGCATAAACCCGGGAGGCGGAGCTTGCAGTGAGCTGAGATCCGGCCACGGCACTCCAGCCTGGGCGACAGAGCGAGACTTCGTCTCAAAAAAAAAAAAAAAAAAAAAAAAAAAAAGAAGCTAACAAAGCATCAGCAGGTATTGTTATATTCTGACATGTCCATTTTTCGATGGATCAAAAATGAAAACATCAACAAAGGAGGTAATGTTCAGCAAGCATCATTTTTTAATGGAAATGGTATATCCAAGAAAGAAGTAAACTGGATATATTACTTTTTTTTTTGAGATGGAGTCTTGCTCTGTTGCCCAGGCTGGAGTGCAATGGTGTGATATTGGCTCACTGCAACCTCCACCTCCCAGGTTCAAGCGATTCTCTTGCCTCAGCCTCCTGAGCAGCTGGGACTACAGGCATGTGCTACCACTCCCAGTTAATTTTTGTATTCTTAGTAGAGATGGGGTTTCACCATGTTGAACAGGATGGTCTCGATCTCTTGACGTCGTGATCCGCCCACCTTGGCCTCCCAAAGTGCTGGGATTATAGGCGTGAGCCACAGCATCTGGCCACTGGGTGTATTACTTTCTTATTGTCACTGTTACAAATTTAGTGACTTAAAATGACATAAATTTATTGTCTTGCAGTTCTGAAAGAAGTCCAAAATGAGTTTCACTGGGCCGAAATCAAGGTGTTGGCAGGACTGCACTCCCTCCAGAGGCTGTGGGGGAGGATCAATTTCCTTGCCTTTTCGAGTTTCTGGAGGCTCTCCTCATTTCTTGGGTCATGACACCTTCCTCACATTGTTTTAATCTTTTGCTTTCATCATCACATCTCCTACTTCCTCTTTTGGAGTCAAATCTCCCTATGCCTCTTTGTTTTAAAAAATCTAATGTGATCCACTTATCCTTGAGGAATATCGAGGCCAAGGCTGTTGTGACTATGTTCCACCAGGTAGCATGTTGGAGGGATAGAGCAGTGTGTTTGGAGGTGGTGCAGAAGGGACGACCTTGACTTGTAGCAACTGAGGGTGAATACACTGGGCTCTTGCTGGAGTGCATCTAGTGTATGTGTGACTTTCTCTGTTTCTGCTCTAGTATCAGAGATTTGCCTATCAACTTTTATGATATTTTTCTGGATAGTGGTAATTGCCTTGTATAATGTTTCTTTTGTTGACTAATTATCCATCTTCTCTGTCGTATGTCACAGATTCTCTCTTTTTTATATTTATTTATTTGTTTATTTTATTTATTTATTTTTTTTGAGACGGAGTCTCGCTCTGTCACCCAGTCTGGAGTGCAGTGGCCGGATCTCAGCTCACTGCAAGCTCTGCCTCCCGGGTTTACGCCATTCTCCTGCCTCAGCCTCCCGAGTAGCTGGGACTACAGGCGCCTGCCACCTCGCCTGGCTAAGTTTTTGTATTTTTAGTAGAGACGGGGTTTCACTGTGTTAGCCAGGATGGTCTCGATCTCCTGACCTCGTGATCCGCCCGTCTCGGCCTCCCAAAGTGCTGGGATTACAGGCTTGAGCCACCGCGCCCGGCTATATTTATTTTTTGAGATGAGTTTTGTTCTTTTTGCCCAGGCTGGAGTACAATGGCATCATCTTGGCTCACTACAACCTCTGTCTTCCCAGATCAGGCAATTTTCCTGCCTCAACCTCCCAAGTAGCTGGGATTACAGGCACCTGTCACCACATCTGGCTAATTTAAAAAATATTTTTAGTACAGATGGTTTTTGTTTTTTTTTTTTCCTTGAGACAGAGTCTCAATCTGTTGCCCAGACTGGGGTGCAGTGGCACGATTCCGGCTCACTGCAACCTCCACCTCCCTGGTTCAAGCACTTCCCCTGCATCAGCCTCCCAAGTAGCTGGGATTACAGGCGCACACCACCACACCCAGCTATTTTTTTGTATATTTAATAGAGATGGGGTTTCTTTTTTTTTTTTTTTTTTTTTTTTGAGATGGAGTCTCGCTCTGTCGCCCAGGCTGGAGTGCAGTGGCGCGATCTCGGCTCACTGCAAGCTCCGCCTCCCGGGTTCACGCCATTCTCCTGCCTCAGCCTCCCGAGTAGCTGGGACTACAGGCGCCCACAACCGTGCCCGGCTAATTTTTTGTATTTTTAGTAGAGACGGGGTTTCACCGTGGTCTCGATCTCCTGACCTTGTGATCCGCCCGCCTCGGCCTCCCAAAGCGCTGGGATTACAGGCGTGAGCCACCGCGCCCGGCAGAGATGGGGTTTCACCATGTTGGCCAGATTGGTCTCGAACTCCTCAGGCAATTTGCCCACCTCGGCCTCCCAAAGTGCTGGGACTACAGGTGTGAACCACCGCGCCCGGCCCAGATTCTGTTTTTAAAACTGGTCAGCCCCTCAAACCAGAATAGGTTCAGAGAGACTTCCGAGATTCTCTATTTGTCTGAAGTGTAAATGTTTTGAAGGTTTTCTTGGCTGACTCAATGTAATCAAGAATCTCTAATAGTTTTGTGCCCCCTGAGACTGCTCGCTCAATCAATCCCACTGTCAGCAAGTTCTCTTTCCCTGTCCTTCTGGCCAGCTAAGTCAGTGATAACACATCTGGCTGCCAGCAGCTCAAAGCTGTCTCCTCAACCACTTTCACCAGGGAATGCTTCAAGACCACAGTGCTCTCCTGTCTTGGAAACACCTTCACCTTCTCTGCTTCTCTTTGGTTACCATGGTCACCCTTCGCACTGCTTTCCTCCACTCTTAGGCAAGTGGTCCCATCAATACCTTCTCCTCCTCTGAGGTTACCTCCCAAGGTGCCATTCATCACTGACAATCATGTTTGCACTACTAAAAGAATTGCCTTAATCTTTTTATCCACCTATGGGTTTTTGGGTTTCTTTTTTGAGATGGAGTCTTGTTCTGTCTCCCAGGCTGGAGTGCGGTGGCTCAATTTGGACTCACTGCAACCTCTGCCTCCCAGGTTCAAGCAATTCTCCTGCCTCAGCCTCCTGAGTAGCTGGGATTACAGGCATGCACCACCACACCTGACTAATTTTGTATTTTTAGTAGAGACGGGATTTCGCCATGTTGGCCAGGCTGGTCTCAAACTCCTGACCTCAGCTGGTCCTCCTGCCTCGGCCTCCCAAAGTGCTGGGATTATAGGTGTGAGCCACTGCGCCTAGTCCGATTCTTTATATTTGTAAAAAGCATAATGTACTTCAATATATTCAAAATTAGACTATTATTTAGAAGTATATCAATTTGCAGCCAGGGCAGTGGCTCACACCTGTCCTTTACATGTATCAGATGGTAGTACATGGCCGAGCATGGTGGCTCATGCCTGTAATCTCAGAACTTTGGAAGGCCCGAGGTGGATGGATCACCTGAGGTCAGGAGTTCGAGACCAGCCTGGCCATCATGGAGAAACCCCCATCTCTACTAAAAATACAAAAATTAGCCAGGCACGTAATGCCAGCTACGTGGGAGGCTGAGGCAGGAAAATCGCTTGAACCTGGGAGGTAGAGGTTGCAGTGAGCTGAAATTGCACTCTAACCTGGGCAACAAGAGCAAAACTTCGTATCAATAAATAAATAAATAAAAGAGAAGGTCGGGTGTGGTGAGCCGAGATCACGTCCCTGCATTCCAGCCTGGGCGACAGAGCAAGACTCCGTCTCAAAAAAAAAAAAAAAAAAAAAGTAATAATAATTTAATTGAGCAATGAATGATTCATGAATCAGGTAGTCCCCAGAATCACAGCAGAAATTCAGAGAGACTCCAGGGATGCCTCATGGTCAGAACAAATTTACAGACAAAAAAGAGACGTGACTACAGAAATCAGAGGTGAGGTCCTTAAGTGGATTGGTTACAGCTCTGCGTTTGTCTTAGTTGAACACAATTTGAACACTCCGCAGTGTATGAGTGGTTGAAGTGTGGTTGCTGGGATAGGCCAAGGCTAGTTTTCAATCTTGTCTACCTGTTTAGTTAGGTTGCAGTTTGACCACAAGGACTCAAATACAGAAGTACAGAGTCCTTCTCAGGCCATCTTTAGTTTGCTTTAACAATTACCCCCTTTTGGTCATTTTCTCAATTTTTAGAGATTGACCAAAACTTGAGTCATTGATGTCACTATCACCATCATAAATGTACTTATTTGGTATTGAAACTCACTGGGAAACAGAACACTGTGGGCTTTGCAAGGTGGGAACAAGGACTCAGTAGAGGGTGCCTCCTTACACTGGAACATCCTGTTTACAGGAGAAAAACAAAACCTGGTCTGTTCTAGGATCTATGTGTTTCCTTAAAGTCTTAATTTGATTATGTCACATTTAACACGAGCAACTCCATTTTTGTTTGGTTTGGTTTGTTGGGGCCTAGCGCATGAGCTCAGTCCAAAACAATGGCCTGCCATAATTTTGTTTAAAAAAATTACCCCTTTTTGGTCAGGTTCTCACTTAGGTGACAGTGTGACCAAAACTTAGGGCCTTAGCACCACTTTCTGTTACCATCATTTTGGGTTTCCGGTCTCAGTGTGTCATTTATAGGTTACAGTGTCCTCATGGTCACACATTTCTTTCAGCTCTTGTCATTCTAGTTGAACAGAGACAATTTGACATTCTAGAGATGGCTGCATGTAAACATCTAAAACCTTTGGGACAATACAGTGCACCAGGGAGACTATTATTATTACTATCAGGAGGATAATACTAACAGTTTGGAGTATGCTCTTCACCCAGGGTCCCCATAAACCAAACCACCTAAAATCAAATAGATCAACGCATGAGGCCAGGGCCGGGCATGGTGGCTCACATCTGTAATCCCCGCACTTGGGAGATCAAGGTGAGAGGATCATGAGGTCAGGAGATCAAGACCATCCTGGTTAACATGGTGAAACCCCATCTCTACTAAAAATACAAAAAATTAGCCAGGTGTGGTGGCAGTCACCTGTAGTCCCAGCTACTCGGGAGGCTGAGGCAGGAGAATGGCGTGAACCTGGGGGGTGGAGCTTGCAGTAAGCCGAGATCATGCCCCTGCACTCCAGCCCAGGCGACAGAGCAAGACTCCATCTCAAAAAAAAAAAAAAAAAGAATGAGGCCAGGGGTTGTGGATCACGCCTGTAATCCCAGCACTTTGGGATTACCCGATGTGGGTGGATCACCTGAGGTCAGGAGTTGGAGACCAGCCTCCCAAAGTACTGGGATTACAGGCGTGAGCCACCGTACCCAGCCAGAAAGGAAAATTTAAGAAGGTTAAGAAGGGAAGCCAGACATTGTTCATACAGGGGAAGAGAATCAACAAATGGTAAAGGTCACACAGATATCAATCAGAAAGTACTCATTTCCTAAGCCAGGATTGAACCCGGCCCACTATTGTAAAATGGCAGAGACCAAAAGAAAGTACCACCACGTGGTGGCTGGGCATGATGGCTCATGCCTGTAATTGCAGCACTTTGGGAGGCTGAGATGAGCGGATCATTTGAGGTCAGGAGTTCGAGACCAGTCTGGCCAACATTGTGAAACCCTGTCTCTACTAAAAATACAAAAATTAGCTGGACATGGTGGCACACACCTGTAGTCCCAGCTACTGGGGAGGCTGAGGCAGGAGAATAGATTGAAACCAGGAGGCAGAGGTCGCAGTAAGCTGAGATCCCACCATTGCACTCCAGCCTGAGTGACAGAGTAAGACTGCGTCTCCCAAAAAAAAAAAAAAAAAGAAGAAAGTACCACCACATGGTTACAAGGTCACGCTCCCAAGGACATAAAAGAAGATAGAGACCTCATCCAGTTTTGTTTTATTTTCAGAGAAAGTTTGTAACTGACCAGTTTTCTGGGCTGGCTTGCCTGTTAGTTAGCTAAGACAAACCAAATTTGACAAAGTTGCTCTGCTTAAAAAACAAAACTCAGGCCGGGCGCGGTGGCTCAAGCCTGTAATCCCAGCACTTTGGGAGGCCGAGACGGGCAGATCACGAGGTCAGGAGATCGAGACCATCCTGGCTGACACGGTGAAACCCCGTCTCTACTTTAAAAATACAAAAAACTAGCCGGGCGAGGTGGCGGCGCCTGTAGTCCCAGCTACTCGGGAGGCTGAGGCAGGAGAATGGCGTGAACCCGGGAGGCGGAGCTTGCAGTGAGCTGAGATCCGGCCACTGCACTCCAGCCTGGGCGGCAGAGCAAGACTCCGTCTCAAAAAAAAAAAAAAAAAAAACAAAACTCAGGCTTGGGGACAGTTGCAGATTTAAGACTCGAAAGACAAAGTTGGGAAAACATCATGGATGCTGGCCAGACCAGCTGGGTCACAATTGCCTACAGAAAAGGGCTTATTTCTGATGGGACCATCTGAAATTGATCTGTTCATTGGCTCTTTGTTTCTGTTACAGAGACTGTTTGCATTTCTAAGTAATGATTCCTGCTAAAGCTGCACACTGTGGGAGGGCACATCTCGGCAAGTGTGACCCTTCCACCCAGTACTGAGAGATCAGACTCTGGACCCTGTCTCAGGGCCATCTTACTGCTGCTGGCTTCTTGCCTTTGGCTTTTGGTATTAGATGCAGTTTGCAACAGTGAACTGATACCTTGTCTCTACTTCCGTTCTCCTGGTATACATGTTACAGGAAAGGGGTCCAAGTCCAGACCCCAAGAGAGGGTTGTTGGATCTCGCGCAAGAAAGAATTGAGGGCGAGTCCATAAAGTGAAAGCAAGTTTATTAAGAAAGTAAAGGAATAAAAGAATGGCTACCCCATAGACAGAACAGTCCCAAGGACTGCTGGTTGCCCATTTTTATGGTTGTTTCTTCATGATATGCTAAACAAGGAGTGGATTATGCTTCCCCTTTTTAGACCATATAGGGTAACTTCCTGATGTTGCCATGGCATTTGTAAACTGTCATGGCGCTGGTGAGAGTGTAGCAGTGAGGATGACCAGAGGTCACATTCATTGCCATCTTGGTTTTGGTGCGTTTTAGCCGGCGTCTTTGCTGTAGCCTGTTTTATCAGCAACGTCTTTATGACCTATATCTTGTGCTGACCTCCTATGTTATCCTGTGACTTAGGATGCGTTAACTCTCTGAGAATGCAGCCCAGTAGGTCTCAGCCTTATTTTACCAGCCCCTATTCAACATGGAGTTGGTCTGGTTCAAATGCCTCTGACACACACAACTTACTAAGGCACCTTAATTTAGTGATTAAATGCAGCTGTCCCGAGAAAGTGATTGATCACTTCAAGGCTGCTACCTGGATAAGTGATCAGGATGAAAAAGAAGTGGAAAGTTGTGTAAACCCAATTTTTTTTTTTTTTTTTTAGACAGAGTTTTGCTCTTGTTGCCCAGGCTGGAGTACAATGGTGCAGTCTCGGCTCACTGCAACCTCTGCCTCCTGAGTTCAAGTGATTCTCCTGCCTTAGCCTCCTGAGTAGCTGGGATTACAGGCATGCGCCACCATGCCTGGCTAATTTTGTATTTTTAGTAGAGATGGGGTTTCTCCATGTTCGCTGGTCTCGAACCCCCGACCTCAGGTGATCTGCCCGCCTCAGCCTCCCCAAGTGCTGGGATTACAGGCATGAGCCACTGTGCCCGGCCCCTATTTTTTAAATGTTTAAAAATTAAAAAATTTTTTCTCCTTTCTTCGGTCCGTACGTCCAAAATGACAAAGAAAAGAAGGAACAACGGTCGTGCCAAAAAGGGCCGCGGCCATGTGCAGCCTATTCACTGCACTAACTGTGCCCGATGCGTGCCCAAGGACAAGGCCATTAAGAAATTCGTCATTCGGGCCGGGCGCAGTGGCTCAAGCCTGTAATCCCAGAACTTTGGGAGGCCGAGACGGGCGGATCACAAGGTCAGGAGATCGAGACCATCCTGGCTAACCCGGTGAAACCCCGTCTCTACTAAAAAAATACAAAAAACTAGCCGGGCGAGGTGGCGGGCGCCTGTAGTCCCAGCTACTCGGGAGGCTGAGGCAGGAGAATGGCGTAAACCCGGGAGGCGGAGCTTGCAGTGAGCTGAGATCCGGCCACTGCACTCCAGCCTGGGCGACAGAGCGAGACTCCGTCTCAAAAAAAAAAAAAGAAATTCGTCATTCGAAACATAGTGGAGGCCGCAGCGGTCAGGGACATTTCTGAAGCGAGCGTCTTTGATGCCTATGTGCTTCCCAAGCTGTATGTGAAGCTGCATTACTGTGTGAGTTGTGCAATTCACAGCAAAGTAGTCAGGAATCGATCTCGTGAAGCCCGCAAGGACCGAACACCCCCTCCCCGATTTAGACCTGCGGGTGCTGCCCCACGTCCCCCACCAAAGCCCATGTAAGGAGCTGAGTCCTTAAAGACTGAGACAGACTATTCTCTGGAGAAAAATAAAATGGAAATTGTACTCAAAAAAAAAAAAAAAAAAATTAAAAATTTTTTTAAAAAATTTTTAATTTAAGAATTTTTTTACTGAATAATTCTGAACATGATGTGTCTTTCTGGTTAAACTGTATTAAAATGTTTTTCTGTGAAAATGCTTTTGTGGCTGTTGCATACAACCCTTTCAGATGAAAAGTCTGGATAAGAGTAGATGATGATTTTAATGGCTGGGCGCAGTGGCTTATGCCTGTAATCCCAGCACTTTGGGAGGCCGAGGTGAGCTACTTGGGAAGGCTGAGGCAGGAGAATCGCTTGAACCCAGGAGGCGGAGGTTGCGGTGGGCCGAGATGGTGCCACTGCACTGCAGCCTGGACAACAAGAGTGAAACTCTGTCTCAAAAAAGAAAAAAAAAAAAAAGAGTGGGAGATGATTTTTTAAATGTCTTGATTGTTGAATGGAACGCAACTGATTTTGTAACAATGGGGGAAAAAACAAAATCCGGGCACCTGGGGAGATGGGCTGGTGAAGGGTGTTAATGGTCTTTGTTTTTCAGAACAAAGCCTTCCCGCTTCCTGAAAGAAAACTCCATTGTGCTGCCTTTTCAAGCTGCTGTGAATGCTTTGAATTCAAACTAACTATTGAGCCTATGCTCAACCTGACCACACTGCCTAGGAGGGGGTAAGTAACCTGCCACCTGCCCTTTCCTGCAGAATGCCTACAGATGCTGTCCATACTCATGAAGCTGATGTCATAGGTAAATCAAACTGTTTGGGACTGACTGTCCCAGGTAGTGCCTCTGAAACCAAGGACTGAACTGCCTTGGTGAGTTCAGTGAGAACCTAGAGTGAGAGGGCCCATAGTAAAAGGCCGCAAATTGTTGATGGGAGAGTTATGCTTGTCCTATGCAATTCCACTGGAGAAGACTCTTGGAATCTTGCAGACGTTATTCCCCATACTTTGCCCACATGCCTTTTCCCTTTGCAGACTGTGTTTTGTATCGTTTCATTGTAATAAATCTTAGTTGTGAGTATGCCTGTATGCCGAGTATTGTCAGTCCTTTCAGTGGATAATCAAACCTGGGAGCGGTCTTGGGGTCCTAAATACAGAGGTGCACTTGGCTACTACAGCTGTGCAGCTTCAAAGAAAACTACTTAAAACTATACACAGAAAAAGGAACTTTTGCTCACTGGGCAGAGTTGTGAGTTATGGTGCTTGCTCTAAAAGAGGCTTCCAAAATGTACCTTGTTTTATTTTCATTGACTGATGACATTAACCAATGAGTGGACATTATAGTCTGGTGGCTGGTTGCAGAAAAACTGGATGATCAAGTCTCAAGCTTTGTGGAGACAAACATTATGGCAACAAATTACACAAGACCCATGTCTTCCATTCATGACCCATGTGATGCCTGTGGAAAAAAGTCCTTTGAGAATAAACATCAATGGAATCAATGAGCTGATTTGACCTGAGCTTCCTAGGTAAGGATCATAGCCACCTGGATACACCATTGCACAGGGCATGGCAATCCATCTACAAGTCAAGACTGGGTCTACAAATTAGCTCTAGCAATTCTAGGACATGAGGCCAAGGGAACGTACCACATGTGCCTGAACTGCTAACTACATAGTTGAGTAACAAAGGGAATGCAGGGACTCATAGTTAGGCCACCGGCCCTGGCCAGTCTTGGCAAATCAGCTATGTAATTAAACCTCCTCAATCCTCTGCTCTTCCAGCTCTCCCGTGGGAAACTGGGCCACTGGAATTTGTGAGCAGCAAAGAAGAGCCAGGGAATGGGAGACGCTAACATAGAGTTTATTTTGCTGTCCAGCTAAGTTTTCTGGATTTGGGCAGTTACAGATAATGATGATAAGAATCATGAATATGAGATGACAGCTCTAAAGTGTTCCTAGTGTGGCCCACATGTCAGGCAGTGGGAGATGTTTTAGGGTGGCTCCAGTTATGTTAGGAAGAAACTGCTGAGCCACCTGGGAACAAATCTGGGCATATGGTGTGAGCGAGACATGGGGAGGACTGGTAAAGGATGACATAATTGTCAGGGGTACTGCTCATGCCAAGCACGGCTGTGGCAGGACAGCAGCAACCTTGGCCGCTGGGGAAGACAAAAGCCAGGGAGGGACCATTGATCTCTCTCAGCTCTTGTCTGCAGACTGCTATAGCCACCTTCAGCTTGACCAGCAGGGAATCTTCATCTGAGAATTCTCAATTAGCGATTGCTCTAAATGTAACTGTTGGATCTACGTTGCCTAGAACAAATTTAAGAAAATTGTATAAGGCTGGGCGGGGTGGCTCATGCCTATAATCCCAGCACTTTGGGAGGCTGGGGCAGGTGGATCATTTGAGGGCAGGAGTTTAAGACCAGCCTGGCTAACACGGTGAAAACCCGTCTCTACTAAAAATACAAAAAGTAGCCAGTAGTGGTGGTGTGTGCCTGTAATCCCAGATACTTGGGAGGCTGAGGCACAAGAATCTTGGCACTTGAACTTGGGAGGCAGAGGTTGTGGGGGGCCCAGATTGCACCACTGCACTCCAGCCTGGGCAATAGAGCAAGACCCTGTCTCCAAAAAAAAAAAAAATTGTTTAATTAAAGCATCTGATGGGGTGGACTGTATTTTGAAAAGAGTTCTTAACTGGCTGTAAAAAAAAAAAGGTCACAGCCAGGCGCGGAGGCTCACGCCTGTAATCCCAGCACTTTGGCAGGCTGAGGCAGGCGGATCATGAGGTCAGGAGATCGAGACCATCCTGGCTAACATGGTGAAACCCCATCTCTACTAAAAATACAAAAAAAATTAGCTGGGCGTGGTGGCAGGCGCCTGTAGTCCCAGCTACTTGGGAGGTTGAGGCAGAAGAATGGCATGAACCTGGGAGGCAGAGCTTGCAGTGACCCGAGATCATGCCACTGCACTCCAGCCTGGGCAACAGAGTGACATTCCATCTCAAAAAAAAAAAGGTCACGCTGGGCACGGTGGCTCATATCTATAATCCCAGCACTTAGGGAGGCTGAGGTTGGCCTGAGGTCAGGAGTTCAAAACCAGTCTGGCCAACATGGTGAAACCCCCCCCCACTAAGAATACAAAAATTAGCAAGGTGTGGTGGCGCATGCCTGTAATCTCAGCTACTCCGTAGGCTAAGGCAGGAGAATCACTTGCACCTGGGAGGTGGAGGTTGCAGTGAGCCGAGATCGTGTCACTATGTTCCAGCCTGGGTGACACAGCAAGACTCCATCTCAAAGAAAAAAATAAATTAATTTTTTTTAGAAAGGTCAGGAAGTGCAGTAGTAGGGAAACTGCTCTGTGAGGTGTCCTAATGACCTTGCATGTATCCATATAGACCGCATAGAAAGGACTTAACCTAGGTTGATCTAAGTCTTGGTAAACTGCCTCATGATGCTCCCAGAACATGAGACAGTGAGAGGCTTGTGAGGAGATACTGCGAGGCCATTTCTCCCATCTCCCTGTCTTCCTCAGAGGCTATGGTGAGATGGAAGAGTTTCTACCCTGAAATGCCCCTCTTTCTGATACTTGAAGGTATAAAACTACTATAAAACCGTTTAGCATGAAATCCTCAAACTGCTGGGCAACTTTCATTATCATTTCTCCACATATGCTGCTGCTGCCATCAGAGTCCTTATGCTTCCTCTTGCTAAGGCCATCGATTCTTCAGTCTCAGAATTTTTTTTTTTTTTTTTTTTTTGAGATGGAGTTTTGCTCTTGTCGCCCAGGCTGGAGTGCAATGCACGATCTAAGCTCACTGCAACCTCCGCCTCCCAGGTTCAAGCGATTCTCCTGCCTCAGCCTCCCAAATAGTTGAGATTACAGGCATGTGCCACCATACCCAGTTGATTTTCTATTGTTAGTAGAGATGGGGTTTCTCCATGTTAGCCAGGCTGGTGTCAAACTCCTGACCTCAGGTGATCCACCCGCCTCAGCCTCCCAAACTGATGGGATTACAGGTGTGAGCCACTGTGCCCAGCCAGCCTGACCAGTCTCAGAATTTAATTTATATATTACCCAGTCCTTCCTCTGCTGCTGCTGCTTCTTCTGCTGCTGCTTCTTCTTCTTCTTCTTTTCTTTTTTTTTGAGATGGAGTCTCACTCTGTCGCCCAGGCTGGAGTGCAGTGGTGTGATCTCAGCTCACTGCAAGTTCTGCCTCTTGGGTTCACGGCATTCTCCTGCCTCAGCCTCCCGAGTCGCTGGGACGACAGGCGCCGGCCACCACGCCCGGCTTGTATTTTTGGTAGACATGGGGTTTCTCCATGTTGGCCAGGCTGGTCTCAAACTCCCGACCTCAGGTGACTCGCCCGTCTCAGCCTCCCAAAGTGCTGGGATTACAGGTGTGAGCCACTGCACCCGCCCTTTTTTGTTTGTTTGTTTGTTTTTGAGATGGAGTCTCACTCTGTTGCCCAGGCTGGAGTGCAATGGCATGATCTTGGCTCACTACAACCTCCGCCTCCTGGGTTCAAGTGATTCTCCTGCCTCAGCTTCCTGAGTAGCTGGGATTACAGGCATGTTCTGCCACACCTGGCAGATTTTTGTCTTTTTATTAGAGACGAGGTTTCACCATGTTGGCCAAGCTGGTCTTGAACTCCTGATTTCAGGTGATCCACCTGCCTCGGCCTCCCAAGATGCTGGGATTACAGGCGTGAGCCACCACGCCTGGCCTGCATTCCTCTGTTTCTTGCCCTTTATTAGCATTTGGAGATAACATACTTGCCATCAGTCCTGCAAAGTAATTGCTGAGGCTGACTCCTTTCACAGTGCTTATGGCTTCCTGAGTCAAAATAGGATTTTTTCTGGGTCCTGAGGATGTGACTTGTATATAAGCCTCTCACCTACTTAAAATATGTTTGTAAATGAAATATTGGTAGATTCCTGTTCCACTGTTTTCTCTACAGGATCAACTACCAAATGTTCTTACACAAATGTGTTGTTTCTTGCACCAATAAGAAACTTCACAATGGAAGGTAGTTCCCAATTTGTGCTAAGTCTGTGGCTGCGCAACTTTTCAGAGGGATCTGTATGTCTGTCTAACACATCAACTCCAACTACACTCAAGTTCATAGGGTTTGGGTATTTCTGCATTGCAGCTATTGTAACAGTTTCTCATGGGTGGTCAAAGAGATGCTCTAAAGTTCAAATCTTCATGGCTCCAGCAGCCTATGCAATGACTGGGCAATGCTAGGGCACAATTAGGCAAAGAGGCTATATCTGTCCCTACCCCACCCCCAGCAACCCATCAAACTGCTTAGTGTGAAACTGGCTCTGCAGAAACAGAGCTCCCATCACCCATGTTGCATTATCACCTGGTCTCTTTTGTTTTGGTGTTGTCTGGTGGGAAAATGGGCACAGGGCGCTGGCACCTTTGCCAATCTGCTATTTCTGTCAGTAATAAACTGCCTGAATCTAAAAAGGGCTTGTTGTTTCTTTATCAATTAAATCTCTCAGCTTTGTTTGACAGCAGTGATATGCTTTGGCTGTGTCCCCACCCAAATCTCATCTTGAATTGTAACTCCCATAATTCCCACATGTCATGGGGGGAACCTGTTGGGAGGTGATTGAATTATGGATCAGGGCTTTCCTGCACTGTTCTCCTGATAGTGAATGACTCTCATGAGATCTGATGGTTTTAAAAACCAGAGTTTTCCTGCACAAGCTCTCTCTTTTTTCATGCCGCCATCCACGTGAGACGTGACTTGCTCCTCCTTGCCTTCTGCCAAGACTGCGAGGCCTCCTTAGCCATTTGGAACTGTAAGTTCATTAAACCTCTTTTTTTCCCCAGTCTCAGGTATGTCTTTATCAGCAGCATGAAAATGGACTCATACATTAAATTGGTACTGGTAGAGTGGGGCACTGCTGTAGATACCCAAAAATGTGGAAGCGACTTTGGAACTGGGTAACAGACAGACATTGGAACAGTTTGGAGGGCTCAGAAGAAAACAAGAAAATGTGGGAAAGTTTGGCACTCCCTAGAGACTTGTTGAATGGCTTTGGCCAAAATGGTGATAGTATTATGGACAATAAAGTCCAGGCTAAGGTGGTCTCAGATGGAAACGAGGAACTTGCTGGGAACTGGAGCAAAGGTGACTCTTGTTATGTTTTAGCAAAGAGACTGGCAGCATTTTACCCCTGCCCTAGAGATTTGTGGAACTTTGAATTTGACAGAGATGACTTAGGGTATCTGGTGGAAGAAATTTCTAAGCATCAAAGCATTCAAGTGGTGACTTGGGTGCTGTTAAAGGCATTCAGGTTTATAAAGGAAGCAGAGCATGAAAGATTGGAAAATTGCAACCTGACAATGCAATAGAAAAGAAAATCCCATTTTCTGAGGAGAAACTCAACCTGGATGCAGAAATTTGCATAACTAATGAGGAGCTGAATGTTAATCCCCAAGACAATGGGGAAAATGTCTTCAGGGAATGTCAGAAGTCTTCATGGCAGCCCCTCCCATCACAGGTCCAGAGGCCTAAGAGGAAAAAGTGTTCATGTGCTGGGCCCAGGGTTCCTGTGCTGTGTGTAGCCTAGGGACTTGTTGCCCCGCATCCCAGACACTCCAGCCATGACTAAGGGGCGCCAAGGTACAGCTCAGGCTGTTCCTTCAGAGGGTGGAAGCTCTGAGACTTGGCAGCTTCCATGTGGTGTTAAGCCTGTGGGTGCACAGAAGTCAAGAATTGAGGTTTGGGAACCTCAGTTAGGAAGTCAGACTATCTCTGTTGTAGACAATATGATTCTATAACTAAAAAACCCTGAAGGCTCTGTCCCAAAGCTCCTAGATCTGATAAAGAACTTCAGCAAAGTTTCAGGATACAAAATCAGTATAGAAAAATCAGTATCCACCAGGAGCAGTGGCTCACGCCTGTAATCCCAGAGCTTTCGGAGGCCTAGGCTGGGGGATCACTTGAGACCAGGAGTTTGAGACCCACCGGACCACCATGGCCAAACCGCATCTCTATAAAAAATACAAATTAGCCATGCATGAGAGCACACACCTGTAGTCCTAGCTACTTGAGAGGCTGAGGCACAAGTATTCCTTGAACCTGGGAGGCAGAGGTTGCAGTGAGCCAACATCACACCACTACACTCCAGCCTGGGCGACAAAGTGAGATTCTGTCTCAAAAAAAAAAAAAAAAAGTGTTTCAGTCCCACTGGACCAGCCTGGGCAGCATAGCGAGATCCTGTCTCTACTTTTTAAAAATAAATAAATATAATTAAATTAAAACAGAAAATTGACAAATGGGACCTAATTAAACTAAAGAGCTTCTGCACAGTAAAAGAAACTATCGGCCAGGCGCGGTGGCTCACGCCTGTAATCCCAGCACTTTGGGAGGCTGAGGCGGGCGGATCACTAGGTCAGGAGATCGAGACCATCCTCGCAAACATGGTGAAACCCCATCTCTACTAAAAATACAAAAACGTTAGCCAGTCGTGGTGGTGGGCGCCTGTAATCCCAGCTACCCGGGAGGCTGAGGCAGGAGAATAGCATGAACCCGGTGGTGCGGAGCTTGCAGTGAGCGGACATCATGCCACTGCACCCCAGCCTGGGTGACAGAGCGAGACTCTGTCTCAAAAAAAAAAAAAAAAAAAAAGAGAAAAAAAGAAACTATCAACAGAATAAAAAGACAACCTACAGACTGGGAGAAAATATTTGTAAACTATGCATCCAACAAAGGTCTAATATTGAGAATCAATAAAGAACTTAAACAAATTAACAAGCCAGAAAACAAACAACCCCATTAAAAAGTGAGCAAAGGATGGTCGGGTGTGGTGGCTCACACCTGTAATCCCAGCACTTTGGGAGGCTGAGGCAGATGGATCACCTGAGGTCAGGAGTTCAAGACCAGCCTGTCCAACATGTTGAAACCCCATCTCCACTAAAAAAAAAAAAGATACAAAAATTAGCTGGGCATGGTGGCAGGCGCCTGTAATCCCAGTTACTCGGGAGGCTGGGGCAGGAGAATCGCTTGAACCCGAGAGGTGAAGGTTGCAGTGAGCCGAGATCACGCCATTGCACTCCAGCCTGGGGGACAAGAGTGAGACTTCATCTCAAAAAAAAAAAAAAAAAAAAAAAGAGCTAAGGACACCAACAGATAATTTTCAAAAGAAGACATATACTTGGCCAACAAGAAAAAATGTTCAACATCACTAATCATTAAAGAAATGCAAACCACAATAAGATACCAACTCACACCAGTCAGAATGACTATTAAAAAGTCATAAAGTAACAGATGCTGGTTTGTAATCCCAGCACTTTGGGAGGCCAAGGCAGGCGGATCACCTGAGTTCAGGAGTTCGGAGCCTGGCCAACGTGGCAAAACCCCATCTCTACTAAAAATACCAACAATTCGGCCGGGCGCGGTGGCTCAAGCCTGTAATCCCAGCACTTTGGGAGGCCGAGATGGGCGGATCACGAGGTCAGGAGATTGAGACCATCCTGGCTAACACGGTGAAACTCCGTCTCTACTAAAAAATACAAAAAACTAGCCGGGCGAAGTGGCGGGCGCCTGTGGTCCCAGCTACTCGGGAGGCTGAGGCAGGAGAATGGCGTGAACCCGGGAGGCGGAGCTTGCAGTGAGCTGAGATCCGGCCACCGCACTCCAGCCTGGGCGACAGAGCCAGACTCAGTCTCAAAAAAAAAAAAAAAAAAAAAAAAATACCAACAATTCGCCAGGTATGGTGGCAGGCGCCTGTAATTCCAGCTACTCGGGAGGCTGAGGCATGGGAATCGCTTGAACCAGGGAGGCAGAGGTTGCAGCGAGGGAAATCGTGCCATTGCACTCCAGCCTGGGCAACAAGACCAAAACTCCATCTCAAAAACTAAACTAAACTAAAAAAACAGATGCTGGCCAGGCCCGGCGGCTCATGCCTGTAATTCCAGCTCTTTGGGAGGACAAGGTGGATGGATCACCTGAGGTCAGAAGTTCGAGACTGGCCTGACCAACATGGAGAAACCCCGTCTCTACTAAAAATACAAAATTAGCCGGGCGTGGTGGCACATGCTTGTAATCCCAGCTACTCGGGAGGCTGAGGCAGGAGAATCGCTTGAACCTGGGAGGTGAAGGTTGCAGTTGGCAAAAACTGTGCCACTGCACTCCAGCCTGGGTGACAGGTCCTCACTCTGTCCCCCAAACTGGAGGGCAAAGGTGAGATCACAGCTCGCTGGATCCTCGACCTCCCAAGGCTCAGGTGATCCTCCTGCCTCAGCACCCTGGAGTAGCTGGGACCACAGGTGGGCACCACCACGCCCAGCTAATTTATTTATTTACTTATTTTGAGATGGAGTCTTGCTCTGTCGTCCAGGCTGAAGTGCAGTGACACGATCTTGGTTCAAGCAATTCTCCTGCCTCAGCCTCCTGGGTAGCTGGGACTACAGTCACATGCCACCAAGCCCGACTAATTTTTTTTTTTTTTTTTTTTGAGAGATGGGGTTTCACCATGATGGCCAGGTTGGTTTTGAACTCCTGACCTCAGGTGATCCACCAAAGTGCTGGGATTACAGGCATGAGCTACCACACCCGGCCGTCCAGCTATTTTTTATATTTTTTGTAGAGATGGGGTTTCCCCATGTTGCCCTGGCTGGTCTCGAAATCCTGGACTCAATTTATTCTCCCACCTCAGCCTCCCAAAGTGCTGGGATTATAGCCATGAGCCTCCACACCTGGATTTTTTTCCTTTGCATATATATATACACATACACACACACATATATATGTATATTTTTTCCTAGTTATTATTATTTTGAGACAGAATCTCACTCCATCACCTAAACTGGAGTGCAGTGGTGTAATCTCTGCTCCCTGAAACCTCTGCCTCCTGGGTTCAAGCAATTCTTGTGCCTCAGCCTCCTGAGTTGCTGGAATTACAGGCATCCACAACCATGCCCAGCTAATTTTTGTATTTTTAGTAGAGACAGGGTTTCACCATGTTGGCCAGGCTGGTCTTGAACTCCTATCCTCAGGTGATCTGTCCCCCTGCACCTCCCAAAGTGCTGGAATCACAGGTGTGAGCCACAGTGACTAGCCATTTTTTCCTAATTTGTGACCCAGAAAATCCTGTTTAAAATCTGCCATCTAGTGTGGGATTTGTAAAATGACAAATCACCGGACACAATCGTGTGTTTATACTAAGGCTTCTCTCCTGAACACCAGGTTTAAAACTTTTCAGCATCAAATGACATTATCCAGTAAAGTAGCATTAAAAGTGGTTACCCATTTGGTTTTACTTATAGTTTTAGATAGATAGATAGATAGATAGATATAAGTATATTGATATGCAAGGTAAATTTTTTTTTCAAGTTAGAGCTTTTGATCAGCAGGATATGGTAGTATAGGAAACCTTTAAATAGCACAGTAAGCTGGAAGGAATGTGGCTCAAAACTGTAATCCCAGCGCTCTGGGAGACCAAGGAGGAAGGATTGATAGGAGTTCGAGACTGCCCTGGGCAACATAGCAAGATCTCCATCTCTAAAATAAATAAAAATGAATAAATAGCAAAGTAAAAGCTATCTCATAAGTAATTTTTACTTATTTATTTATTTATTTTTGAGACGGAGTCTCGCTCTGTCACCAGGCTGGAGTGCAGTAGTATGATCTCGGCTCACTGAAACTTCTGCCTCTTGGGTTCAAGTGATTCTCCTGCCTCAGTCTCCCAAGTAGCTGGGACTACAGGCTCGCGCCACCACACCAAGCTAATTTTTGTATTTTTAGTAGAGACGGAATTTCACCATGTTGGCCAGGATGGCCTCGATCTCTTGACCTCAGGTGATCTGCCCGCCTTGGCCTCCCAAAGTGCTGGGATTACAGGCATGAGCCACTGGGCCCGGCCAAATTTTTATTTATTTATCTTTGAGATGGAGTCTTGCTCTGTTGTCCAGGCTCTAGTGCAGTGGTACAATCTTGGCAAGCTGCAACCTCCACCTCCTGGGTTCAAGCAATTCTCCTGCCTCAGCCTCCGAAGTAGCTGGGATTACAGGTGCACGCCACCATGTCCAGCAAATTTTTGTATTTTTAGTAGAGATGGGGATTCACTATGTTGGCCTGGCTGGTCTCGAACTCCTGACCCCAAATGATTTGCCCACCTCAGCCTTCCAAAGTGCTTGGATTACAGGCATGAGCCACTGTATCCAGCCAGTAGTATAATTTTTGTTTTCTTTTTTTTGAGATGGAGTCTCGCTCTGTTGCCCAGGCTGGAATGCAGTGGGCCGATCTCGGCTCACCACAACCTCTGCCTCCCAGGTTCAAGTGATTCTGCCTCAGCCTCCCAAGTAGCTGGGACTACAGATGCGCGCCACCATGCCTGGCTAATTTTTGTATTTTTAGTAGAAACAGCGTTTCACGAGGCCGGGCACGGTGGCTCAAGCCTGTAATCCCAGCACTTTGGGAGGCCGAGACGGGCGGATCACAAGGTCAGGAGATCGAGACCATCCTGGCTAACACGGCGAAACCCCGTCTCTACTAAAAACACAAAAAATTAGCCGGGCGAGGTGGCGGTGCCTGTGGTCCCAGCTACTCGGGAGGCTGAGGCAGGAGAATGGCGGGAACCCGGGAGGCGGAGCTTGCAGTGAGCTGAGATCCGGCCACTGCACTCCAGCCTGGGCGACAGAGCGAGACTCCGTCTCAAAAAAAAAAAAAAAAAAAAAAAGAAACAGGGTTTCACTATGTTGGCCAGGCTGGATTCAAACTCCTGACCTCATGATCCAGCTGCCTTAATTTTTGTTTTCAACTATGAAATATATTTTTAACAAACTCAGACCAGGTGCAGTGGCTCACACCTGTAATCCCAGCACTTTGGGAAGCCGAGGCGAGTAGATCACGAGGTCAGAAGATCGGGAGCATCCTGGCCAACATGGTGAAAACCCGTCCCTACTAAAAATACAAAAATTAGCCAGGGTGGTGGTGCGTGCCTGTAGTCCCAGCTACTCAGGAGGCTGAGGCAGCAGAATCGCTTGAACCAGGAAGGCGGAGGTTGCAGTGAACCGAGATTGTGACACTGCCCTCCAGCCTGGGCAACAGTGCGAGACTCCGTCTCAGAAAACAAAAAACAAAACCAAAAACTCAAGAGGAAAAGAATATTCTATTTACCCAGGTACACACTATTTACTCAGGTATTTACCCTTTTTATTGTTCTTCATTCATTTCTTATGTTCCTAGCTTTCTTCTGATATAATTTCTCTTATATCTGAACTTCCTTGGCAATTTATTCAGAGGAGTTTTGTTTGCAACAAATTCTCTTAGTTTCCTTGTATCTAAGCATGTCTTTATTTCATCTTTATTCCTGAAGAATATTTTCATTGAATTTTGAGGTGACATCTCTTTTTTTTTGTTTTGTCTTTTGGTGACATCCTTTTTTATTCAACACTTTTTAAAGTTTTTTTTTTTTTTTTTTTACTTTTTAAAAATAATAGAGACAGGGTCTAACTATGTTTCCCAGGCCGATTTTGAACTCCTGGTCTCAAGGGGTTCACCTGTCTTGGTCTCCCAAAGTGCTAGGATTATCGATGTGAGCCACCATGCCTGGCCTGTTCAGCACTTTTAAAATGTTGTTACACACACACACACACACAAATACATTTTTCTTTTTTTTCTAGTGGCTCAATAACAATAATAAAATGTTTTTATTTATTTATTTATTTCAGAGACGGAGTCTTGCTCTGTCACCCAGGCTGTTATGCAGTGGAGGGATCTCGGCTCACTGCAACCTCCTCCTCCCGAGTTCAAGTGATTTTCCTGCCTCAGCCTCCCGAGTAGCTGGGACTACAGGTGTGTGCCACCACGCCCAGCTAATGTTTGTATTTTTAGTAGAGACGGGGTTTCACCATGTTAGTCAGGTTGGTCTTGAGCTCCCGACCTCATCATCCGCCTGCCTCAGCCCCCAGAGTGCTGGAATGCAGTGGGCAATACACTGTCTTTCCCTGGCTATTTTCAAGGTTTTCTTTGTCTGTATTTTCAAAGTTTGATTGCAATCTATCTCAATTTGGATTCATTTGGGTCTTTCTTTTTTATTCGTTTATTTATTTTATTATCAAACGGAGTCAGTTCAGAGAAGCTTTCTGGGTTTTTCCTCTTTAGGTTCTGCTGGCCCTTGTGAATGTCAGTTATTGTCTTTTGCCAACATTTAGAAAAATTTTAGCCATTGTTTCTTCAAATTTTTTTTTGTACTGCACTTTTTCTCCTTTCCTTCTGGAACTCTGATGTCATGAATATCAGCCCTTTGGTATTGTTCACTGATTCCTGAGACTCTTTTTAGTTTGGTGGGGTGGGGAATTTTTTTTTTTTTTTTTTTTTTTTTTTGAGACGGAGTCTCGCTCAATTGCACAGGTTGGAGGGCAGTGGGGCGATCTAAGAATCGCTTGAACCCAGGGGCCTTTGACTCTAAGGTCCTCCTTGAGGCTCCTTCTCCTTCCTTGGGGCATTTGACCCAGAAAATAAGGTCAAAAACTGCTGCCGCAAACATCTCCAGTGCCAGTAGCCAAGGTCTGGGGAGACCCATAGGGTCTTACTAGGAGGCTGAGGCAGGAGAATCGCTTGAACCCCGGACGTGGAAGTTGCAGTGAGCTGAGATCGTGCCATTGCACTTCAGCCTGGGTGACAGGGTGAGACTCTGTTTTTTTTTTTTAAAAAACAACCGGAAAACCTAGGTCTAGGTCTAAAAAGGAAAAAAATCAATCAGCAAACATAAGTGTGACTTTTTTTTTTTTTTTTTTTTTTTTTTTTGAGACAGAGTCTGGCTCTGCCGCCCAGGCTGGAGTGCAGTGGCCGGATCTCAGCTCACTGCAAGCTCCGCCTCCCGGGTTCACGCCATTCTCCTGCCTCAGCCTCCCGAGTAGTTGGGACTACAGGCGCCCGCCACCGCGCCCGGCTAGTTTTTTGTATTTTTTAGCAGAGACGGGGTTTCACCGTGTTAGCCAGGATGGTCTCGATTTCCTGACCTCGTGATCCGCCCGTCTCGGCCTCCCAAAGTGCTGGGATTACAGGCTTGAGCCACTGCGCCCGGCCATAAGTGTGACTTTTAAGAGACATCCTTGTAGGCCGGGCGCGGTGGCTCAAGCCTGTAATCCCAGCACTTTGGGAGGCCGAGACGGGCGGATCACGAGGTCAGGAGATCGAGACCATCCTGGTTAACACGGTGAAACCCCGTCTCTACTAAAAAATACAAAAAACTAGCCGGCCGAGGTGGCGGACGCCTGTAGTCCCAGCTACTCGGGAGGTGGAGGCAGGAGAATGGCGTGAACCCGGGAGGCGGAGCTTGCAGTGAGCTGAGATCCGGCCACTGCACTCCAGCCTGGGTGACGGCGCGAGACTCCGTCTCAAAAAAAAAAAAAAAAAAAAAAAAAAGAGACATCCTTGTAGAAAAAAATGCTGCTGACAAAGGATTACTAATATGAAAATAATAAGGGATGAAACAGACTAAACAATACAGCTGCTAGGTAATCAATTAATCCTCTTGTCTTAAGTAGAGCTAATGAAATTAGGTTGACTCAAATGGTTTTGTCAGTGGTGGGGGCTTTACCCCTTCAATGGCATCACTGAGGCACTTCGTTCAAGCAAAATCACATCTACCTTGTACACAACTATCACCAGCACTCCGCACAATTCAGGGCACATGGGAGGTATGAGGCACATTTTCATTTATCGAGTTAACGAACAACAAGGATTATCAAGAGTGTGCATCTTTAGTCTCACAGTTATCTTATGTTGCTGTTAACTGTTATTAAATAAGGAGAAGCTAGAACAAAGAATAGTATTTTCTGCTTCCTTTTTTGTTTTTTTGAGAGGGAGTCTCACTCTGTCGCCCAGGTTGGAGTGCAGTGGTGCGATCTTGGCTCATTGCAACCTCTGCCTCCTGGATTCAAGCGATTCTTCTGCCTCAGCCTCCCTAGTAGCTGGGATTATAGGTGTGTACAACCAAGCCCGGCTATTTTTCAGTATTTTAGTAGACACAGGGTTTCGTCATGTTGGCTAGGCTGGTCTGGAAATTCTGGCCTCAAGCGATCCACCTGCCTTGGCCTCCCAAAGTGCTGGGATAACAGACGTGAGTCACCATGCCTGTCCCAGATTTTCTGCTTTCTATATGGAATCCGCAGCTAGTCAAATTCACTCGACTTGTTGGGGTGGGGGACACCTGGCAGCTAAGTGACTCACTAATGTGAAATCCTCTCTAATTTTTCTTTTTGAAATAAGGTCTTGCTATGCTACCCAGGCTGGTCTCAAACTCCTGGGCTCAAGCAATCCTCCCATCTTGGCCTCCCAAATTATTGGGATTACAGGTGTGAGACATCACATTCGGCCCCTCTCCAGTTCTACATAAAAAATCAGCTTCATCCAGATAACAACACTGTGTTACCTCTAAGGGGTGGGGTGGGTGGGGAGGCAGACTGACCTCTGGAGACTCAATAGCAACATCGTTTGGAAAAAAAAATATTTCCAAACATAGGATAACTCAGGATCTAATTCACATGTGATTTCCTTGAAAAACTAGTAACAGCTGCCAGGCACAGTGGCTCCTGCCTGTAATCCCAGCACTTTGGGAGGCTGAGGCGGGCAGATCACGAGGTCAAGAGATTGAGACCATCCTGGCCAACATGGTGAAACCTTGTCTCTACTAAAAACTACAAAAATTAGCTGGGTGTGGTGGCGTGCACCTGTAATCCCAGCTACTTGGGAGGCTAAGGCAGGAGAATTGCTTGAACCCGTGAGGCGGAGGTTGCAGTGAGCTGAGATCGTGCCACTGCCCCCTCCAGCCTGGCAAAAAAGTGAGACTTCGTCTCAAAAAAAAAAAAACAAAAAACTAGTAACAGCTTAATTTTTAAAAATATTTATAATAGAGACAGGGTCTACTATGTTGACCAGATTAGTCTTGAATTCCTGACCTCAAGCAATCCTCCTGCCTTGGCCTCCCAGTGTACTAGGATTATAGGCATGAGCCACCACCCCCAACCAACAGCTTAATTTCTGCCAGGTAAGGCTGTCTTTATTGTCCTTGATGGAGGTTTGGGCACACAGACTCCAGGAGTGGTGTGCTCCAGGGTTGTGGGGAAGCAGAAGAGTCCTTGGGACGCTGAGAGGGGAGAAGGACTGCAGAATGAACCAGGGCAACGTAGCGGGTGGGGAGGGCAGGGGACGCCTGGGGCACTGAGAAAGCTAGGCAGGGCTAATACCCTGCAGAAACATGCCTCCAGCAGATATACGGGATGGTGGTGCACAGCCAGCCCTCTTCCTCCTCCTATTCCTCCTGGTCCACCTCCTGGTCCCTCTCCTCCCCTGCCCTTTCACCTTTGACCCCATGGATCTCCCCAGACCTTGGCTACTGGCACTGAAGATGTTTGCGGCGGCAGTTTTCGACCCTATTTTCTGGGTCAAACGCCCCAAGAAAGGACAGGGAGCCTCAAGGAGGGCCTTAGAGTCAAAGGAGCATCTCAGGATCAAGAGTCAGGGAAAATTTAATCTTTATGATGATAATGTTCCCTCCAACCTACAGTTCTCAAACTTTCTGGTCTCAAACCTTCTTAATGTTGAAAATTGTCTTCATGGGTATATCCATCAATATTTGTTATATTTTAAAACTGAGAAAAATTTAGGCTAGCGATGGTGGCTTGCACCTATAATCCCAGCACTTTGGGAGGCCAAGGCAGGAAGATCGCTTGAGCACAGTGGTTTATGACCAGCCTGGGCAACATAGTGAGACCCTGTCTCTACAAAAAATAAAAAATTAGCCAGTGTGCTGTTGTGTGCCTGCAGTCCCAGCTACTTGGGAGGCTGAGGCTGGAGGATTGCTGTAGCTTAGGATCACAGAGGAGCTGTGATGGCACCTCTGCACTCCGGCCTGGAGTGCCCTATCTCCAAAACAAAAAACAAAAAACAAAAAACTGCCATCTATATTTATTGTATTATATTACATTATATTATATTTTATTTTTTTGAGATGGAGTCTCACTCTGTTGCCCAGGCTGGAGTGCAGTGGCATGATCTTGGCTCACTGCAACCTTCGCCTCACGGGTTCAAGAGATTCTCCTGCCTCAGCCTCCCCAGTAGCTGGGACTAGAGGCGCATGCCAACACGTCCAGCTACTTTTTGTATTTTATTTTATTTTATGTTTTGAGATAGAGTTTCGCTCTTGTTGCCCATGCTGGAGTGCAATGGTGTGATCTCAGCTCACCGCAACCTCCGCCTCACAGGTTCAAGCGATTCTCCTGCCTCAGCCTCCCAAATAGCTGGGATTACAGGCATGCGCCACCATACCTGGCTAATGTTGTGTTTTTAGTACAGATGGTGTTTCACCATGTTGGTCAGGCTGGTCTTGAACTCCCAACCTCAGGTGATCCACCTGCCTTGGCCTCCCAAAGTGCTGGGATTACAGGCATGAGCCACTGTGCCTGGCATACTTTTTGTACTTTAGTAGAGACAGGGTTTCACTGTGTTGACCAGGCTGGTCTTGAACTCCTGACCTCAAGTGATCTGCCCACCTTGGTCTCCCAGAGTGCTGGGATTACAGGTGTGAGTCACCATGCCCAGCCAGCCATTTTATATTTTAAAAGAGAAAAGTTTAGGCCAAGTGTGGTGCCTCACACCCAAAATCTCAGCGCTTTGGGATGCCAAGGTGGGAGGATCGCTTGAGACCAGGAGTTCCAGACCAGCCTGGGCAACATGGTAAAACCTCGTCTTTAAGAAAAAAAATTAGTCAGGTCTGGTGGTGCACACTTCTGGTCTTAGCTCCTCAGGAGTCTGAGGTGGGAGTGCTGCTTGAGCCCCAGGGGTTGGGGCTGCGGTGAGCCAAGATCACTCCACTGCATTTCAGCCTCAGTGATAGAGCAAGACTCTGTCTCCAAAAAACTAAACCAAACAAACAAAAAACCTGAGTCCAGGAGTTCGAGACAATTTAAGACACAAGAACATAGAAATATACATTCTCTTAGCCTTCAGGGCAATGGAGTTTTCTGGAAACACTCCACTGTATGCTCCTGAGTGAATGGTAACGGAAAAGTCAGATAATGTCATAGTATTATTATAAAAATGGTTTTAACCTTGCCAGTTTCTGGAACAAATTTTGAGAACCACTGCTTCAGAAAATCTATGCCTGCACAACTTAGAGCAGGGCCTTTGCTGCCTGAGCAGCCCGCTTTGATCCAGAATTTAGAGGGAGTGTCCTGGGATGCCATCCCTATCACTGCCTTACTGGCATTTGCCCTTTAGTCCACGGAGGATTTCTTTCTAAGAAAGAACAGAGGCTGGGCGTGGTGGCTCACACCTGTAATCACAGCACTTTGGGAGGCTTAGGCAGGCAGATCATGAGGTCAAGAGATCGAGACCATCCTGGCCAACATGGTGAAACCCCGTCTCTACTAAAAATACAAAAATTAGCTGGGTATGGTGATACGTGCCTGTAGTCCCAGCTACTTGGGAGGCTGAAGCAGGAGGATCGCTTGAACCCAGGAGGTGGAGGCTGTAGTGAGCCAAGATTGCGACACTGCACTCCAGCCTGGCGACAGAGTGAGACTCCGTCTCAAACAAAACCAAACCAAACAAGACACACCAAGTCAGTTGCTGAGGATAACCTTCACTTGAAAGGAAAATAACAGGCAAGGTGTTGGCCAGGTGCAGTGGCTCATGCTTGTAATCCCAGCACTTCGGGAGGCCGAGGTGGGCGGATCATGAAGTCAGGAGTTCGAGACCACCCTGGCCAACACAGTGAAACCCTATCTCTACTAAAAACACAAAAATTAGCTGGGAATGGTGGTGGGTGCCTGTAATCCCAGCTACTTGGGAGGCTGAGGCAGGACAATCATTTGAACCTGGGTGGTGGAGGTTGCAGTGTTCCACTGCACTCCAGCCTGGGCGACAGAGCTAGACACCCTCCCAGAAAACAAAACCAAAAACAGGCCAGGCGCAGTGGTTTACACCTGTAATCCCAGCACTTTGGGAGGCTGAGGCCGGTAGCTCACTTGAGCCCAGGAATTCGAGACCAACCCGGGCTATGTGGTGAAACCTTGCCTCTACTAAAAACACAAAAATTAGCTGGGTGTGGTGGCACATGCCTTTGAGGGAGGCTGAGGCAGGAGAATCACTTTAATCCCTGAGGCAGAAGTTGCAGTGAGCAGAGATCACACCACTGCACTCCAGCCTGAGCAACACAGCAAGACTTGGTCTCAAAAAAAAAAAAACAACAATTAAAAAATAAACAGGAATTGGCAGGGCACAGTGGCTCACGCCTGTAATCCCAGTACTTTGGAAGGCCAAGGCGGTGGATTACCTGAAGTCGGGAGTTCGAGATGAGCCTGACCAGCATGGAGAAACCCTGTCTCCACTAAAAGTACAAAATTAGCCAGGCGTGGTGGCACATGCCTGTAATCTCAGCTACTAGGGAGGCTGAGGCAGGAGAATCGCTTGAACCTGGGAGGTAGAGGTTGCAATGAGCTGAGATCGCGCCATTGCACTCCAGCCTGGGCACTCCAGCCAGAGGAAAATGTACTTGCTGTGGTGTAGGCCAAGAAGAAAATGTAAGGCAATTTGTAGAAAAGCTGAAGTTCATATTAAAATAATGAACAAGAATTTAGAAAATTTTTTAGAGATAAGACAGCTCTTCACAGCTGAGCGCGGTGGCTCATATCTGTAATCCTGGCACTTTGGGAGGCCAAGGTGGATGGATAACGAGGTCAGGAGTTTGAAACCAGCTTGACCAATATGGTGAAACCCCGTCTCTACTAAAAATACAAAAATTAGCTGGGCATGGTGGCACACGCCTGTAACCTGAGCTACTCAGGGGGCTGAGGCAGGAGAATCGCTTGAACCTGGGAGGCGGAGGAGGTTGCTGTGAGCCGAGATTGTGTCATTGCACTCCAGCCTGGGTGACAGAGCGAGACTCCATCTCAAAAAAAAAAAAAAAAAAGAAAAAAGAAAAAAGGCTCTTCACTAAGCAAAAGCACTTGAAGTAAAAGTGAAGCATAGCTTCTGTCTTATTATAGGAAGTTCAGGAACAAAGTTAAAGTACATCACTGGTTTCCAAAGAGAGAGGAAAGAACCTCTTAATTATAAAAATGATGTTGCTAAAGTCTTGAATAATTCTCTTAAGTTTGACACTGAGGAGAAAAGTAATAGAAAAGAAATTGTATTATCCGAATTAGCCAATGGAGAGCCAGGGGCTCACCAAGGTCAGAAAGTGAAAGACAGAGAAGGCAGTTCTAGCTGCTAGTACTGCATAATAACCTCAAAACGTAGTGGTTTAGAGGAGCAATGGTTTATCATTTTTTACTATTCTCTGGGTTAGCTGACAGTTACCTGCTGGTTTTGCCTGGGCTTGCTTTTGTGGCTGCATTCAGTAGGAGGTGGTTGGGCTGGAAGGTCAAGATGGCCTCACTTACCCATCTGGCAGCTGGTGCTGGCAGTCCACTGGGTGGGTACCTTGGTTATTTTTTAATGAGACCTCCCATCCTCTGGTAAGCTAGACCAACTTCCTTACATGACAGTCTCAGGACAGTATCATAAGAGAGTGAAAGCAGAAGCTGCAATGTATGTAACGTCTAGCTTTGGAAGTCACATCACATCACTTCTGTCATATTCTGTTGATCAAAGCAAGTCAAAAGATCAGCCTAGGCCGGGCATGGTGTCTCATGCCTGTAATCTCAGCACTTTGGGAGGCTGAAGCTGGCGAATTGGTTGAGCTCATCAGTTAGAGACCACCTTTGGCAACATAGCGAAACCCCGTCTCTACAAAAAATACAAAAATTAGCCAGGCATGGTGGTGCACACCTGTAGTCCCAGCTACTAGGGGAGCTACTAGGGAGGCTGAGGTGGGAGAATGGCTTGAGCCCAGGAGGTGGAGGTTGCAGTAAGACAAGACTGCACCACTGCACTCCAGCCTGCACCACTGCACTCCAGCCTGGGTAACAGACCCAGACCCTGTCTTAAAAAAACAATAATAATAATCAGCCTAGATTCAGCAGGTGGGGAAATAGCTGACCTCTTGATAGAAGGAATGGCAAAGTCACATTGCAAAGGATCATGGGAGGATCTTGTGGCTACATTTTACAATTTATCACCACAGGGAATGGGTATGACAAGGACCCAAACTATATTAACATTAGATCAAGAAGACAGAACCCATTTGTAACTTTAGCTGAGTGATGAGATCTCAATTATGCATAATCAGAACACTTAAGGAAGATGAAACAGGATAGTTGTTCACTATAGTCAGCTCAAGGCCCCTAGAAAATGTATTATAAAGCTGCAAGCTGAAAATCGAGCTCATTAATCAGACAGGATACCTTCTGGAAGAATTTGAGTAGAAAAGAAAAATCAGAGCAATCAGGTATGGAGAAAGGGAAATATTAAAATCAGTGAATTCAATAAATAAACTACAGAATGTGAAAATATCTTACAAGACAAATTTTGTTCTGCAGAAGAAAGCCCAAGACAATTGGGTCCTTGTTTGTGATACCAAAAGAGCTGTTGCTGGAGAGATTAAGCAAGCCACATTCCTGAGTTAAAAATTAACAGAGGAACAAGTAAAACAAAAAAATTGGTAACGTTCTCAAAAGCAGGGACTTTTTTCTTTTTCTTTTTTTCTTTAGAGTTTCGCTTTTGTTGCCCAGGCTGGAATGCAATGGTACGATCTCAGTTTACTCCAATCTCTGCCTCCCGGGTTCAAGCAATTCTCCTGCCTCAGCCTCCCGAGTAGCTGGGATTACAGGCATGCGCCACCACGCCTGGCTAATTTTGTAATTTTAGTAGAGATAGAGTTTCACCATGTTGGTTAGCCTGATCTTGAACTCTTGACCTCAGGAGATCTGCCCACCTCACCTTCCCTGAAATTATAGATGTGAGCCACCCACTCAGCCTAAAACCAGGGATTGTTAAAGCAATTTCCAAAAAGTTACATTGTGGTCTCTTTCCAACTAATATATGAATTTCACTTATAAACGCCAAGTGTTCTATTTCCTGTTATAATCAGAGACTTTATAAAAATAGCAATAACATATCTGTGTTCCTCAATGAAGAGATCTTTTAAGTTCATGCCTGAGGTGGAGGAGCATTTTATCCCTCAGTGATGAAAGATGTCCTGTGATATTCCAGGCACTCTATGATCATTAATGGAAGAAGTGTGCTTGGACTGAAACCCATGCCTCACCCTAGTTCTAGGGGACCACTAAGGAGTCAGAAATAGCAGCTGCTTTTGATCTGAGCCCTGATGTAACTACAATACTAATCAGTGTCTCAAGAAGTTCCTCTCCTTCTACCCCAACGGATGGCTTGGTTGACTCTGGCACAAATCCTAATCCTTATCAGGAATGGCCATGATAAGCTCACCTAGAGCAGAACTTCTTCCTGGACCATCTTTCCAATGACAAGGATTTCATGGACCTAAAACTTTTCTTCCACCTCTTATTTCTGAAAGTCTTCCAACTCAGGCCTAAGAGTAAGCATACCTGGCATTTACCTGAAATAATGGACTTGTTCCGTGATTATTAAATCTATAAACACTGACCTCTATCTTTCATTTGTAGTGTCTTGGTCTATTTCGTGGTGCTATAACAGGATACCACAGACTGCGTAATTTATTTTTATTATTATTTTTAATTGAGATGGGGTCTTGCTATGTTGCTCAGGCTGGTGTTGAACTCCTGGGTTCAAGTGATCCTCCTGCCTCAGACTGCCAGAGTGCTGGGATTACAGGTGTGAGATATCTCACCTGGCAGACTGGGTAATTTATAATAAACAAATTTATTGGCTCACAGTTCTTGAGGCTAGAAAGTCCAAGACTGAGGGGCTGTATTAGGTGAGGGACTTTGTGCTGCATTATCCCATGGCAGAAGGACAAAGAACAAGAGAGAAGGGGATGAACCCATTCCTGCAATTATGGCATTAACTCATTAATGAGGGCAGAGCCCTCATGGACTAATCACCTCTCATTTTTCCTGTATAAATAACATGCAAATTTGATAAAGGTAAAGGTAAATAAAAACAGTATTATTATCATTCAATGCTTTTTTTTTTTTTTTTTTTTTTTTAGACGGAGTCTTGCTCTGTCACCCAGGCTGCAGTGCAGTAGTGCAGTGGTGATATCTTGGCTCAGTGCAACCTCCGCCTCCGGGGTTCATGCCATTCTCCTGCCTCAGCCTCCCGAGTATCTGGGACTACAGCCGCCTGCCACCGTGCCTGGCTAATTTTTTTTTATTTTTAGTAGAGATGGGGTTTTACTGTGTTAGCCAGGAAGGTCTTGATCTCCTGACCTCAGGTGATCTGCCCGCCTTGGCCTCCCAAAGTGCTGGGATTACAGGCATGAGCCACCGCACCCAGCCTCATTCAATTCTTTGTATTTGTCTTCTTTTCTTTTCTTTTCTTTCTTTCTTTCTTTCTTTCTTTTTTTTTTTTTTTTTTCTGAGATGGAGTTTTGCTCTTGTCATCCATGCTAGAGTGCAGTGGTGTTATCTTGGCTCACTGCAACCTCTGCCTCCCGGATTCAAGCGATTCTCATGCCTCAGCCTCCTGAGTAGCTGGGATTACAGGCACCCGCCACCATGCCCAGTTAATTTTTGTATTTTTAGTAGAGACAGGGTTTTACCATGTTATCCAGGCTGGTCTTGAACTCCTGACCTTAGGTGATCTACCTGCCTTGGCCTCCCAACATGCTGAGATTAGAGGCATGAGCCACCGCGCCCAGCTTGATTATTTATATTTGTAAAAAGTGTAGTGTACTTCAATAGATTCAAAATTAGACTATTATTTAGAAGTATATCAATTTGCAGCCAGGGCAGTGGCTCACACCTGTATTCTCACCACTTTGGGAGGCGGGAGGATCACTTGAGCCCAGGAGTTTGAGACTAGCCTCTACGAAAAAAATAAAAACATTAGCCAGGTGTGGTGGTGTGTGCTTGTAGTCCCAGCTGCATGGGAGGCTAAGGTGGCAGGATTGCATGATCCTAGGAAGTGGAGGCTGCAGTGAGCCATGATAGTGCCACTGCACTCCAGTCTGGGCGAGAGTCAAGATCCTGTCTCAAAGTCCAAAAAAAAAAAAAAAAAAGGCAGCATATAAATTTGTTGCATTATATATATTTTAAGAAACTTGGCCGGGCACGGTGGCTCAAGCCTGTAATCCCAGCACTTTGGGAGGCCGGGACGAGCAGATCACGAGGTCAGGAGATCAAGACCATCCTGGCTAACACGGTGAAAGCCGGTCTCTATTAAAAAATACAAAAAACTAGCCGGGCGAGGTGGCGGGCGCCTGTAGTCCCAGCCACACAGGAGGCTGAGGCAGGAGAATGGCGTGAACCCGGGAGGCGGAGCTTGCAGTGAACTGAGATCCGGCCACTGCACTCCAGCCTGGGCGACAGAGCGAGACTCCGTCTCAAAACAAACAAACAAACAAACAAAAACAAGAAACTTACAAGTATTGGCCAGGCATGGTGGCTCACGTCTGTAATCTCAGCACTTTTGGAGGCGGAGGCTAGCGGATCACTTGAGCTCAGGAGTTTGAGACCAGCCTGGCTAATGTGGCGAAACCCTGTCTACAAAAAATACAAAAATTAGGCCAGGCATGGTGGCTCATGCCTGTAATCCCAGGACTTTGGGAGGCCGAGGTGGGTGGATCATGAGGTCAGGAGATCAAGACCATCCTGGCTAACACAGTGAAACTCTGTCTCCACTAAAAATACAAAAAGTTAGTCAGGTGTGGTAGCACGCGCCTGTAGTCCCAGCTACTTGGGAGGCTTAGGCAAGAGAATCACTTGAACCCAGGAGGCAGAGGTTGCAGTGAGCTGAGATCGCGCCATTGCACTCCAGCCTGGGCGACAGAGCGAGACTCTGTCTGAATTAAAAAAAAAAAAAAAAAAAATAGCTGGGCATTATGGCACATGCCTGTAATGTCAGCTACTCAGGAGAATGAGGCACGAGGCACAAGAATTGCTTGAACCTGGGAGGTCAAAGCTGCAGTGAGCTGAGACGGCACCACTGCACTTCAGCCTGGGCAACAGAGCAAGAATCTGTCTCGAAAAATAAAATAAAATAAAATAAAAACAAGTATTGTCTCCAAGGTTATCTGATAATCTGGACATTAGTTCCCATTACATATAAACTTCAAGGGGAATCTATGTATTGTTTATACAGCCTTCCATTAATATATTGCAATTGGGATTTAAAAAATAGAATCTAAATAAAGAATTTACTATATGGCTAAAATGTTTTCATGATAATTCAGAATATGGGGGTATTTTGATACATTAGGGACACAACGCTGCTCTCAGTGCCACGAGTCCAGTTGATTTTCTAGTAGGCTGTCTTCAATTTCCAGACTGTGAAGCACTTAATAGATTCACACAGTGCTTTACAGCTTTTGAAGTGTTTTGACATTTTATCTTCCTTAAAATTAAAAAGTGCTCAGTGAAGTCCGCAAGGTTAGTATATCCACTTTAGTTCTTCAGGTTAAAAAAAGTGATACTCTAATTCACAATGGTAAAGAAATGTTATTTGTGCATCTGCAAATTCTGAAGAAAATGGATTTCAGGTTTCCAGATTTTTTATTTTGGTGCACAAGATTGCTATTATAATATAGCACATGGCTTCCAAAAGACCCTAGCTGTTTGATTGTGGGCATATTAATCTCTATGCTTCAGTTTCCACATCTGTAACAATGAGGTATTTACAGTATCTATTCATTGAATTATTATATTTAGTTAATACATGTGAAGCTCTTAAGACAGTGTCTAGCTCACTATAAGTTATAAATAAATGTTGGGCTGCATATTTATTATCTGAGCATATCCAATTTACTTGTAAGGATGGCTGGGATCCTGACAATACACGCACACATTTGGAAAATTCCCAGTTGAGTATACGTTAGGCAAGTTCAGAAGTGTGTGTGGCCAGGTGCAGTGGCTCACGCCTGTAATCCCAGAACTTTGGGAAGCCGAGGCGGGCGGATCACCTGAGGTCAGGAGTTCGTGACCAACCTGGCCAACATGTCGAAACCCTGTCTCTCCTGAAAATACAAAAATTAGCTGGGCGTGGTTGTGGGCTCCTGTAATCCCAGCTACTTGGGAGGCTGAGGCAGGAGAATCTCTTGAACCCGGCAGGCGGAGGTTGCAGTGAGCCGAGATCACGCCACTGCACTCCAATTTGGGCGACAGAGCAAGACTCCGTCTCAAAAAAAAAAAAAAAAAAAAAAAAAAGTGTGTGTTTGGGTAGCAGAACTTTGTTTTTAACAACTAAAGAAATATGGTGACCCAATTATCCCGTTAGCCTTAGCTCAATTAACCACATTCCATCTGTCCTCACAATGTTCATCCCAGTGAGAAACGAGTTCAAGGGCGTGGTAAATGGTGTCGATATATTTTTAAAAAGCTGATATCAGTATAATGTAACAGAAAATTCAGCATATTAGACAGCCCAGCTTTGCTCACTGGTGTGAAGATATGCCTAATCTTTCTTAGCTAAGACGTTAGAGTAAGCGCCACAAGGGACCCAGCTGGGAGCTCTGCAGGAAGTTTAAAAAAAAAAAATCATTCAGCTTTGCAAAACATCTGATGCTCAACCATCTGTCTTCTGCAGTACAGGGGCTTAAGGTCTGGTTGGTTCCTTCTGACACCTCAGAAGGCGGAGTTACAGAGGAGAAGCAACAAGTTGTAGGACGTTAACTTATCTCAGACGCTGGAGGCACCTGCATTTCTAGTCACTTCAGTTCAGGCCAAATTGTTATCAACTCTAGTTTTTGAGGGACCGCCAGCCCGGGATTCCTATTTGGGTCACCTCTGTGCCTCCTTAAGAGCACACTTGGGCGGGTCGGGGCGGGACGTGCTCGGTGAAGGGTGACTCGAACACCGGACAGTTTCGCTTCCAGAGGCTGACAAAACGCTCCTGCTCGGTAGTTACTTGTTAAAGGTTTGGGACACGCAGATACTCTTCGCCCATTCGGGATCTCCCTTTGTGGGAAGGAGGCTCAGAGGTCCCGGCCACCGGGTGAAGGGAGAACAGGCATACAGCGCTGTCATTGCCGGACAGCTGCGAGCCCCGACTTTCTCGCCAGGCTCTCCAGGACATTCCGAGGCTCCACCCCTGGCAACGCCACGCTGACGTTCGCGCGTCGGAGGCCGCCATAGGTGCGCGTCGGAGCCCAGGAGGACGTGTGGCGCGTGGACTACATCAGGTCCAGCCCTGCGGGACCCCAGCAGGCGCTTCCGGGCAAGGTTCTGTGCACCTGTTTTCTCCTTCTACGCGAGTACCTTCCCCCTCCGGAAAGACTGGGATATGCCTGTGTCCAAAGGACAAGAAGATGCGAACCAGCAAGCCCAAGTTAACCAAAGCGCGGAAGTTGAGCCCAAACCAAGAGCGTGCCGGGCACCTTTAAGCTGTTTGTAAGCTCACGTGATTCACCAAGTGCTGGCCCCAGCGGTCACGTGACGGCGCGCGCGCCCTCGCGCAGGGAGAGCCGGCGGTGCGCGCGCCTTCGCCGCTGCCTCCCACCCACCGCCTCGACGGGAGGGTGAGGCGCGGCGCAGTGATCGGGCGGCCGGGGTCCTGTGCGCGTGCGCAGCGAACAGCTGTCACCTAGTGCGGAACAAGTCTTCCGAATTTCCCAAATCTCCCTGGGCCGGAGGCCACTGTCTTCTTCTTTTCCTCCTCCACCGGGTTGTGCTCTCGCCCCAACCCGCGCGCCAGGTAACCGCTTTTCCGGAGTCCGGAGGACGGGGCGGGGGGAGGGGCCGGAGAGGTCTTCCCGGCACTGCCCCCCTCCGCGTGGGGCACGGGGGTGCTGGCGTCCGGGCGAGCGGCGACGCCGGGGCAGAGACGCTCCGTCCGTGACTGCCGCGACTGTCACGCTGGGGAGGGAGCGGCCGGCCGCGGCCGCAGGGGAGGGATGCGGGGGCCGGTGACAGCCCGCTCCGACCCTTACCGAGGTTCGGTGCCCGCGCTCGCCGTTTTCCCTGGATCCGGAGTCGGGGTCGCCTCCTTGGGGCACAGGAGCGCTCGGGCGGTCCGGGGATGCGGACCTCTTAACGCCCCCAGTCGGTCTGTGGCTGACTCCAGGAAGGCCGGGCCTGGTGCACCCTTCGGGGCCCTCCCTTCCCTGGGAGTGTCACGACCCGCGGGGTGAGGGTGGGAGCTCCTCTCTTGACCACCCGTTGCAGGCAGTCAGCCCGTCATTCGGGGTCGTCTTCAGCCCTCGCGGCTGTCCTTTTGGTGTTTCTTTCCCCCGGCATGGGGCCATTTCTTCTTGCAGTGCATGGAGGAACCATGATGCGGTGTAGACAGCGGGTGCTTAATAAATGCGAGTTGGATTAGGGCGCGTGGACTGCCAGGCACGGAACGTGGCGTGCAGTGGGGACGTGGAGGAGGGAGCCACACAGGCCGGGGCTGCAGGCTGGAGCTTGGGGTTTTCCTGCGTGCTCTGCCAGTAAAGCCAGCAGGCGGGATTCAGATGCTTTCCGCGTGGACTCGATGCTCGGCTCCCTCTTCGCGGCGCGGTGCAAGCCTGCGCTGACTCGCTCTGATTGTGGGCGATTCCGGGAGGGGTTTTGTCAGGTTTCTTTTTCCGGAAGAGACAGGGTAAACTTTTTTTGCACTTGATAAACTAACCTCGAGAGGTGATTTATAAAGCACTGTTCGGAAATGTAGGTTAGAAAAGCAGAGTCACCTTTATCCCGGTGAAAGTTACTAGTAGGTTCCGGCCACTTAGGTTCACACTAAACTTTGCCCTATTTTCACCCATTTCAGTTTGCGGTATTTAAAAAAATGTTTAAATTCCGGGCAACTTGGCTTTACTGTTTCTATGGCAACGGTGACTGATACTCTTATTTCGAAGTGCTGTGGTTGAAAACTAGTGTTTTTAATTTTTAAAGATCCATTTTTTACTAGCAAGCAGTCGGCTCTCCTTTGCGATTATCGCTTGTTTTCTTACCTTGCTGGCTTCCGCGCATCCCTCCCATAGTTTGTTTTGGAACGGATTACACGGTTGTTCGGGTTTTTAGGTCCTTTTTCTCCCAATTTCAGTGTTATGAAGAGTTTTCACGTAAGCTTTTACTGTACCCCACAAACTTGGTAATGCAGTACAATTTAAACCGAAGTCTTACTTCTTTTTATTAGCAGACTTTAGTCAGTTGCTTTTCTAAAGTTGAAAATCAGGCCGGGAGCCGTGGCTCCTTGTGCCTGTAATCCCAACACTTTGGGAGGCCTAGGCGGGTGGATCACCTGAGGTCAGGAGTTCAAGACCAGCCTGGCCAAAATGGCGAAACCCTGTCTCTACTAAAAATCCAAAAATTAGCCGGGCGTGGTGGCGGGCGCCTGAAATTCCAGATGAGATAGGAGAATCACTTGAACCCGAGAGGCGGAGGTTGCAGTGAGCCGAGATGCGCCACTGCACTCCAGCCTGGGTGACAGACTGAGACTCCATCTCAAACAAAAAAAGTAAAAATACAAATAAATAAATGAACAAATAAAAAATAACTTTTAGTAAATGAATAGTCTTGTGCAACCATCACTACAACGAATTTTTAAAATTTTTTTATCATCCCCAAAAGAAGCTATGTTCCTATTAGCTGTCATTGCCTAGTTCCCTCCAGTTCTCTCCCCTTCTATCCCTAGGCAACCACTAATCTGCTGTCTGTCTCAATAGATTTGGCTATTCTGTACATTTTATATATGTGGAATCATACACTATCTGGTCTTTTGTGAGTGACTTCCTTCACTTGGCATAGTGTTTTTTAAAGTTCATTCATGTTGCAGCCTGTATCAGTACTTCATTCCTTTTAATGGCTAATATTCTATTATGGATACATCACATTTTGTTTATTCATCAGTTGATAGACATTTGTGTTATCCCTACTTTTGGCTGAATAATGCTGCTATGAATATTTGTGAACTAGTTTTTGTATGGGCATGTGTTTTCTTTACTCTTGGGTATATATATTTATAATTGGTGGGTTAAACATCTTCTGTTGAATGACTGCATGCATAAGGAGCGATAGTCTTGGGGAATACTCTTTCAATCCTTGAAGGATCCTGTTGACCTTTCCCTGCTCCATTACCAACTTCAGTTCTCTAAAGTGAGGCTTTATCCTATGGCTAGTGCTGTGTTTTCTTTTTCTGGATGTCTTTTTTTTTTTTTTTTTTTTTTTTTGAGATGGAGTCTCACTCTGTGCCAATGGCACGATCTCGGCTCACTGCAACCTCCACCTCCCAGGTTCCAGCGATTCTTCTGCCTCAGCCTTCCCAGTAGCTGGGATTACAGGCACCCGCCATCATGCCTGGCTAATTTTTGTGTTTTTGTAGAGACAGGGTTTTACCATGTTGGCCAGGCTGGTCTTGAACTCCTGACCTCAGATGATCTGCCCACGTCAGCCTCCCAAAGTGCTGGGATTATAGGTGTGAACCTCTGCGCCTGGCCTCTGGATGTCATTATTAAGATCATCCTGTTCTTTTTTTTTTTTTTTTTTTTTTGGAGACAGGGTCTAACTCTGATGCCCAGGCTGGAGTGCAACAGTGGCACAGTTTCGGCTCACTGCAACCTCTTTGCCTCCTGTGCTCTGGCAATCCTCCAGCCCCAGCCTCTCAAGTAGGTGGGACTACAGGTGCATGCCATCATGCCTGGCTAATTTTTCTGGTCTTGCCATGGTACCCAGGCTGGTCTCAAACTCCTGGGCTCAAGCAGTCTGCCTGCCTCAGCCTCCCAAAGTGCTAGGATTACAGGTGTGAGCCACTGCACCTGGCCTGATCATCCCTTCCTGTTAGCACAGTCTTTATACTGCTCATGGTTATTCCCTTGATATTCACTTATTTGCTCTATATTTATTAGGGATATAGTGATAAGACACGTACATTCTGTGCTTTGATTAAGCTCAATATCTACTGAAAAATTTATGTTCCCTTTTGTTAAATATTAATATTTAATGTTTCTCCCCCAACCTCTTCTTTTTTCTTTTTCTTTTTTTTTTTTGAGACGGAGTCTCCCTCTTTCACCCAGGTTGGAGTGCAGTGGTGTGATCTTGGCTTACTGCAATCTGCATTCTCCAACTCCCTGGAGCAATGCTCCTCCTCAGCCTCCCCAGTAGCTGGGATTATAGGCATGTGCCTCCACGCCCAACTAATTTTTTTTTTTTTTTTTTTTTTTTTTGAGACAGAGTCTTGCTTAGTCGCCCAGGCTGGAGTGCAGTGGCGCGATCTCGGCTCACTGCAAGCTCCGCCTCCCGGGTTCACGCCATTCTCCTGCCTCAGCCTCCCTAGTAGCTGGGACTACAGGCGCCCGCCGCCTCGCCCGGCTAATTTTTTGCATTTTTAGTAGAGACGGGGTTTCACAGTGTTAGCCAGGATGGTCTCGATCTCCTGACCTTGTGATCCGCCCGCCTCGGCCTCCCAAAGTGCTGGGATTACAGGCGTGAGCCACCGCGCCCGGTGCCCAACTAATTTTTATGTATTTTTAGTAGAGAGAGGGTTTCACCATGTTGGCCAGGATGGTCTCGATCTCCTGACCTTGTGATCCGCCCGCCTCGGCCTCCCAAAGTGCTGGGATTACAGGCGTGAGCCATCATGCCCGGCCATTTTTCTTTTTTTTATTATACTTTTAAGTTCTAGGGTACATGTGCACAACGTGCAGGTTTGTTACATAGGTATACATGTGCCATGTTGGTTTGCTGCACCCATCAACTCATTATTTACATTAGGTATTTCTTCTAATGCTATCCCTCCCCCAGCGCCCCACCCCCCAACAGGCCTCGGTGTGTGATGTTCCCCTCCCTGTGTCCATGTGTTTTCATTGTTCCTCCTTTTTTTGTCTTTTTTTTTTTTTTTTTTTTTTTTTTTTGAGACGGAGTCTCGCTCTGTCGCCCAGGCTGGAGTGCAGTGGCCGGATCTCAGCTCACTGCAAGCTCCGCCTCCCGGGTTCACGCCATTCTCCGGCCTCAGCCTCCCGAGTAGCTGGGACTACAGGCGCCCGCCACCTCGCCCGGCTAGTTTTTTGTATTTCTTAATAGAGACGGGGTTTCACCGTGTTAGCCAGGATGGTTTCGATCTCCTGACCTCGTGATCCGCCCGTCTCGGCCTCCCAAAGTGCTGGGATTACAGGCTTGAGCCACCGCGCCCGGCCCTTTTTTTTTTCAATTAAAAAAATTCTTTTTGTAGAGACGGGATCTCACTGTGTTGCCCAGGCTAGTCTCAAAATTCTGGGCTCAAGTGATCCTCTTGCCTTGACTTCCCACAGTTCTGGGATTACAGGTGTGAGCCACTGTGCTTGGCCTGCAAGCTCTATTTCTGATATGAATTTCTTAGGAGGTATATAATAAGGAGGTATATAATAAAGTCACTGTATGTTTTTTATCCCTACAAATCTATACCATTTTGTGGAGCCTAAAATATAAATTTAAAATATTAGGTCATTGTCTTTTTTTTTTTTTTTTTTTGAGACGGAGTCTCGCTGTGTCACCCAGGCTGGAGTGCAGTGGCCGGATCTCAGCTCACTGCAAGCTCCGCCTCCCGGGTTTGCGCCATTCTCCTGCCTCAGCCTCCCGAGTAGCTGGGACTACAGGCGCCCGCCACCTCGCCCGGCTAGTATTTTTATATTTTTAGTAGAGACGGGGTTTCACCATGTTAGCCAGGATGGTCTCGATCTGCTGACCTTGTGATCCGCCCGTCTCGGCCTCCCAAAGTGCTGGGATTACAGGCTTGAGCCACCGCGCCCGGCCTTTTTTTTTTTTTTTTTTTAAGCTGGAGTCTTGCTCTTGTTGTCCAGACTGGAGTGCAGTTGCGTGATTTCGGCTCACTGCGACCTCCGCCTCCTGGGTTCAAGCCATTCTCCTGCCTCAGCCTCCCAAGTAGCTGGAATTACAGGCGCCCGCCACCATGCCCAGCTGATTTTTGTATTTTTAGTAGAGACAGGGTTTCACCATGTTGGCCAGACTGCTCTCGAATTCCTGACCTCAGGTAATCCACCTGCCTCAGCCTCCCAAAGTACTGGGAGATTACAGGCATGAGCCACCACACCCGGCCAGGTCATTGTCTTTTTTACTCCCCCACCCACTAAAGATTCCCTACTTCCTCATCCTCCTTACCCTTCGGGGGTTACGACCTTCTAAATCCACACTTGCTGGGCCTAATCCTTTCCCCATATTAACAGTCAGAATAATTCCTTTAAGGAAGCCTATCCCCCCTGCTCCTGCTTCAAGGCTGTTTTCTCTAGGGAACAACTCCTAATTATCAGCTCTGTGTGTGACTTTGCCCAGCCAGTCTCCTTCCTACCAAACTCATCTTTCTTCCTAGTTCCCTGAATGGGCTTGGTACTCTGCCCATGCTGTTGTTCCCTGTGCCTGGACTGCTACTACCCCAGTTGCACTTCTTTGGTTGATTCCATCTCACCCTTCAGGAAGCTCAGCTCAGTTGTCAACGTCTTCAAGTTAGTCATCCCTCAATCCTGCACACTGGCCATAGCAGCATTCTGTAGTCTCCTTCATAGTCTTAAGTAATCATGCCATTACTTATGTATCTCTCTTCCCTTCCTACCTTCATGCATGCTCACAGAAAGGTTCCCACAAAAATATTGACAGTAGTTGGTAACTTCTGGGTGATGGAATTGTGGGTAATTTGTTTCCTTTGTGTTTATGAGCATTTTCTAAATTTTCTCTTATGAATTATTGTTACCTTTGTGAACAAGTAAGTGAATAAAAATTCATGTTTGTTAGAAAAGCTGGGAAACAGGAGAAGATAGAGGAAAAAGAAAAATAATCAGTTGTTGCCATTTTCACATTGGAGAATTCACTTTTTTTTTTTTTTTGGATATGGAGTTTCCCTCTTGTTGCCCAGGCTGGAGTGCAAATGTAGTGATCTTGGCTCACCGCAACCTCCGCCTCCGAGTTTCAAGCAGTTCTCCTGCCTCAGCCTCCTGTGTAGCTGGGCTTACAGGCATGTGCCACCATGCCCGGCTAATTTTTTATTTGTAGTAGAGACGGCAGTTTCTCCATGTTGGTCAGGCTGGTCTCGAACTCCCGACCTCAGGTGATGCGCCCACCTCGGCCTCCCAAAGTGCTGGGATTGCAGGCATGAGCCACTGCTCCCGGCCATAATGCACTTTTAACAGTTTTTGTTTTGTTTTAATAACTTAGATGAGATTTTGTTATAGTTTCAGCATCAAGCTTTTATTACATTTTAGCTATTTCTCGTATTACTCAGAGACTTCTAGAGAATGGTAGGAGTACTTACAATAGGCTACCCAGTTGGAATTTCTGATGCTGAAATTCAGCTAATTCTTAGAGAACAGAATATAGCATTAGATATATGTAGCATAGAACAGAATATAGACTATTAGGGTATGAGCACTAAGTGCTAAATAACTGTTTTCCCTTTTTCCTTGAAAAATGTCCTAATTGGTTGATTTGTATGTTTCATAGTACAAAGATTCCCCTTGCACCGTTGCTCATTATTTGCACTGTTTGTTTTATTTTTGATGGGTGGTTTATTCTGCATAGTAGTGGATACAATTCTTCAGTAGATTAACTTGTACTATGTGCCATACACTGTGTCAGATGTGGACAGCAGTGAACACAATAGGCTAGATTCCCTATGATTTCATAGAAATGGGTTATTTTAAGAGTATGAATGTTTAGTTATACTGTTGCACGGTATACTGTTCAGATACACATGGTATTTCAGCTGCTATGGTATTTATGAGCCGCTACTGCATAAAGTCTCAAATTTATTCTGAATTCTTCTGGTTTTATATTGTATGTTACTATGGGTGGATGTTTAAGGAGCAGAATGATGAGTCATCAAAGCGTTTGTGCTAATGACTTCTTTTTTTATATCTCCATCCAGTTCCAGGTATTAATTTGGCATCTCTACTTGTTAACTATAACAAATGGAACTCTGATCTTTCCTCTCAGCTCTGCTTCTCTGGGATTTCTCATGCATCTCATCTCATTTCATTGCTCACTCATTTCATTATGAGTTATCCAACGCTTTATGGTTCCTCAGCCCTCACATCCAAAGTATCACTTACACCTTGTCACTTTTGCTTCAGGAATAATACTGGTATCCTACCATTCACTCCCAGCCTCCCTCCAATCTCTTTTCAGCCTGATCTTTAAAATGCCTATTGGATTATTCTCATAGGCCTCAGGATATTTAAAATTCCTGCCATATCTCTTTCTACCCCAAGCTCCACCCAAGTCTTATCTAGATGGTTCTTCATTTTCTCTCTACTTATTGGCTTTTCTTTTCTTCAAACTGTATACAACTTTCTGAATGTGCCGTTTTTTGCCTGACTGATTTCTCCTCTCATTTTCCCCCTTTTCATACATTTTTCTGAGCTCTACTTGAATGTACTTTTTCAGAGAAACCTGACCTGTTTACTCATTTCTCTTCTCCGATTAAATCAGCTTCCCTAATGATGATCTATCTTAATTCCTTGTATTTTTCCCTAACACTTAGTGGTTTATAATCGTGTATTTATGTGATTATTTGATTGTTTCTACCCTGTAAAGATTCCACAAGGGCAGAGACTAAGTATTTTTATTCCCTTCTATTACTTCTGTATAGCACACTGTTGCCTCACCAGCACTATAGTATAGGTGCTCAACAAACATTTGTTGCACAAATTAATGACTTTTACATATATGCAAAAATAGAAACTGTAAAACCAGGACACACATTGGGAAATACATCTTACCCATCATGACCCAACACACACAAGTATATAAAATTGAAACAAAAGTTTCACAAAACTTTACCACCTGTGCTGTACTCGATTTTCTTTTTTTTTTTTTTTTTCGGGGGGATGGAGTCTTGCTCTGTCACTGAGGCTGGAGTGCAGTGGCATGATCTTGGCTCACTGCAACCTTCACCTCCTGGGTTCAAGTTATTCCCCTGCCTCAGTCTCCCGAGTAGCTGGTACTACAGGGGTACGCCACCACACCAGGCTAATTTTTGTACTTTTAGTAGAGATGGGGTTTCACCATGTTGGCCAGGCTAGTCATGAACTCCTGACCTTGGTAATCCGCCCACCTCAGCCTCCCAAAGTGCTGGGATTATAGGCATGAGCCACTGTGTCTGGCAAAGGAAATATTTTAAAATATATGAAAATATATTCTGTAGGTTGAGTATTCCTTATCTGAAATACATGAATTTTGGATTTTTTTCAGATTTGGGAATATTTGCGTTATATTTACAGTTGAGCATCTGTAATCTGAGAATTTGAAATCTGAAATGAGCATTTACTTTGAGTGTCATGTTTGCCCTCAAAACTTTCAGATTTTGGAGTATTTCGGATTTTTGGATTGGAGATGCTCAACTTATATATGATAATCATACAAAAAGCTATCATTTTAAGTATTGATTTGCTGTTTACTGGGAAAGAACGGGAAAACTTTTGAAATTAGAACTGTCAGAGTTAGGACAGTTGGCCCCCTTTGGTGAGGGTCTCTTTGTGGGACATTTTATGGGGGTTCATAGTCCTGCTCCCACTTTTAGCATTGCACATTTAGAAATAAGAACTTTTCCAGTTGACCGAGAGTGTCAGGCACTGGAAGACTAATGTCTTCAGCGTCGTTCCCTAGTTAAACTGGCAAGAAGAACTAGAACCTGGATCCGAAGTGCTGTGTCTGCTCATTAGGGCTCTTTCTAGAAAGTCTTGGTCCCTGGGAAAGCATGTAAATGATCACACATTGTTTGGTGACAGGTAGGCCCCAGCTGATGGGTAGTGTTGAACAGGATTTTTTTTTTTTTTTTTTTTTTTAACCTGCTGGGTTTCCCTGACCCTTGAGCATTCACCTCTGCTTATAAGAACATTCTTCTCTGCCAGTGCGCTTTCTCTTGTTGAGCAAGGTTAAAGAAGCAGATACATTCCTTCATTTGGCTCCCTTTTTTCCTCCATCTTTTCATTCGTTTTTGTACTAGATGTTTGTTTAAATTCCAGTCCCGAGGACATGCTTTGTCTGATCATTAGTATATTGTTGATTCTGTTCTGTTTTGAGAGTCCATCAGATACTTTGAATGGTCGCAGGCATCCCTTTGAATGGGTGAACTGAAGTTTTTTTTTTTTTTTTTTTTTTTTTTGCAGGTAGGCGGGTAGTTTATTTAACTTTCTTTCTTTTTTTCTTCTTCTTTTTTTTTTTTTTTGAGACGGTGTCTTGCTCTGTCACCCAGGCTGGAGTGCAGTGGCATGATCTCGGCTCACTGCAACCTCTGCCTCCCGGGTTCAAGCGATTTTTCTGCCTCAGCCTCCTGAGTAGCTGGGACTACAGGCGCCTGCCACCATGCCTTGCTAATTTTTGTATTTTTAGTAGAGATGGGGTTTTGCCGTTTTTAGTAGAAATGGGGTTTTGCCATGTTGTCCAGGCTGGTCTTGAACTCCTGACCTCAGATGACCTGTCCGCCTCAGCCTTCCAAAGTGCTGGGATTATAGGCGTGAGCTGCTGTGCCCGGCCATCTATTTAACTTTCAAAAAGGAATCTTTCCCTAAAATTTGGGCACGTAAAGTGATACCTCTCAGTCTATAATATTCAGGCAGCTTTCGTTAGCAGGAAGAATCTGGCCCTGAGATAGGTAAATTCATTTTCCTTTTTTGATAATTTTTATGTATTTTTCTAAATTTGTATTATGTATACACATATAATATTTCTTTTATTATTTTCAAATAGGCAGTACAAGGTGTATAACAAGATATAAAATTCAGAAGGTATGAAAGGGTAAAATGTACGTGGTTCTCACTTTTAGCCTTTAGACAGCTTCCGGTAAACCCCTGTTAAGGTTTCTTTTAGGGAATTTTAGAGATATTCTAATAAATTTATGTTTATGTTTAAATTTTTTTTTACACAAATGGTTGTCTTCATGCTCCCTCACTCCTCAATAACTCAATGTGTATTTCCTACATTTTTCTCTGTAACTGCGGTATATCTATCAAAATCAGGAAATTAACACTGATATATTACTGTCATCTAATTTTTAGATTCTTCGTATTTCACTGTTTGTTATAGTAATTAATGTTCTTGGTAGCAAAAGTATCCAGTGCAGAATTGTGCAATGTATATTCTTGTTTTAGTTCTTTTAAGCATCCTTCAATCTCAAATATGGATTTGAGAAGGATTTTCATGATCTTGATTTTTTTTTTCCTTGATCTTCATGGTCTTGATTTTCATGATCTTGGCACTTTTTGTTTTTCTTTCTTTTTTTTTTTAAAGATGGAGTTTCTCTCTGTTGCCCGGGCTGGAGTGCAATCTCGGCTCGCTGCAACCTCTGCCTCCCGGGTTCAAGCAATTCTACTGCCTCAACCTCCCGAGTAGCTGGGACTACAGGTGCCCGCCACCACGTCTGGGTAATTTTTGTATTTTTAGTAGAGGTGGGGTTTCACCCTGTTGACCAGGCTGGTCTCGAACTCCTTACCTCACTTGATCTACCTACCTCGGCCTCCCAAAGTGCTGGAATTACAGGCGTGAGCCACTGCACCTGGCCTGGAGTTTGTTCATTTTAAAAAGGAAATTTTCATCAATACTCTTAAATGAAGCTTTTTTGCAGTTTTCTTGGGTCGTTTTTAAGTTTTGTTACTCATTTTAGGCTTCTTAAGAAAGGATTTCTAAGCTTGCTATTTTATTTTTTCCACGCATTTTGGAACATCTTAAATAACATGTCATACATTTCTGAAAAATTGATCAGAATTCTTTACCTAGTGGAGAGAAGATTTGTTTCTTGTTTAGTGGGCCTTGGTGTGAACTTTTTTCTTTTTTTCTTCTCTTTTCTTTTTTTGGCAGCTGGAGAGCCTAGCAAAGAGGTCAGTTATATTTGGGATCTGGGTCCGGGATACAAAACTTGCAGTCAGTTCATTGCACTTATTTGCTGTTTGACCTTAGAAAATTTATTTCCATTTCTGAGCCTTGGTTTCATCATTTCTCAGATGGGAATAATCACAGCCTGCTAACATCATAGAGAACTTTTAAGAATGAAAATGAAGTAATATATGTTAAAGCACAGTAAAGAACCAAGCAAATGCAAGACTTTTTAAATAAGAAGGTTCTTTTTAATAAGATGTCAGTACTCGAGTTGTCAATGAGGATAGCTCTCAGTGTTATGCTACTGAAGGAGTTTGTGTAGATGGACAGTGCCTCCTTCAGCTCCAAGAGCAAGCACATGGAGAAAGGGTCAGTGGAGACATTTGTTTTGCTATTTAACAACAAAGAAAAATTATGAATTAGACAAAATGTAGTCTAGATAGAATTTATTTTTGTGAACATTAGTAAGGGTTTGGTCATGTATTTATTAAAACCATGTGTTAGGCCAGGCCTGGTGGCTCATGCCTATAATCACAACACTTTGGGAGGCTGAGGCGGGTGGATCACCTGAGGTCAGGAGTTTGAGACCAGCCTGGCCGACATGACGAAACCCTGTCTCTACTACTAATACAAAAATTAACCGGGCATAGTGGTGCATGCCTGTTACCCCAGCTACTTGGGAGGCTGAGGCAGGAGAATTGCTTGAACCTGGGAGGCGGAGGTTGCAGTGAGCTGAGATCGTGCCATTGCACTGCAGCCTGGGCAACAAGAGTGAAATTCCGTCTCAAAAAGAAAAAAAAAAAAAAACTACCAAAAAAAATCCCCATGTGTTGTAAATCAAGGAAAAATGTTGGGTAACAGACTATGACTTTACTTTGTGCTTGTATCATGATTGTATTTAATTTTACTATAAGTTCGTTAAATATTTGAGACTCTGGGGAAATTAAACTTGTCAAACTGTCAACTTATCAGTTTGGATTTATGGTTTCCTATTTCATTTTGTAGATATTGAAAATACATTTAGATGTATTTTCATGTCAAGGAAGCTGTGTATTGGTATCAGGATTGAAGGAATACATGATCAACAAATACTTTTGCAAGTTTCAGTGTCACAGATTGCATATGGCATATGTCAAATTCATTTCCCTCAGGTTTGTTTTTTTTGACACATAGTTAACAAAAAATGTGCAAATTGCCATAATTCTCTAAAATAGTATTTCTTGCATTCATTAATAATGAAAAAAGCAAGGATGGTCAGATTATTTTGTTTGATGTTTTTCAACCTCTTTTTTTTTTTCCAGTATAGACGATATCATATACGGTTTTTGAGATTTTGAATTTTTTTTTTTTTTTTTTGAGACGGAATCTCACGATCTCGGCTCACCGCAACCTCTGCCTCCCTAGTTCAAGCAATTCTTCTGCCTCAGCCTCCAGAGTAGCTGGGACTACAGGTGCGTGCCACCACTTCCAGCTAATTTTTGTATTTTTAGTAGAGACGGGTTTTCACCATATTGGCCAGGCTGGTCTCAATCCTCCTGACCTTGTGATCCACCCGCCTCAGCCTCCCAAAGTACTGGAATTACAGGTGTGAGCCACTGTGCCCGGCCATGAATCTTTTTTTTTTTTTTCCTTTTTAAGAGATGAGGTCTCTCAAAGTTGCCCAGGCTGGTCTCAAACTCCTGAGCTCAGGTGATCCTCTTGCCTCGGCCTCCCCCTCCCAAAGTGCTAGGATTACAGGCGTGAGCCATTGCACCTGGCCTGATTGTGAATCTTTAGGAATAATTGGAAAGTTTGCATATTAAATTGTCTTGAATTATGTTTTCTAAGTATTTCAATTTTTAAAATTTGTTTATTTATTTATTTATTTTTTGAGACAGAGTCTCGCTCTGTTGCCCAAGCTGGAGTTCAGTGCCATAACCTCTGCCTCCTGGGTTCAAGCGATTTCCTGCCTCAACCTTCTGAGTGGTTGGGTTTACAGGCATGTGCCATCACGGCCAGCTAATTTTGTGTTTTTAGTAGAGACGGGGTTTCTCCATGTTGGTCAGGCCTGGTCTCGAACTCACGACCTCAGGTGATCCACTCACCTTGGCCTCCCAAAGTGCTGGGATTACAGGCATCAGTCACCGCGCCCGGCCAGTATTTCAATTTTAAGGCTTAGTTTTTATGTTTTAAACTAAGAATGAGTAGTTTATGTGGCCTCCCCTGAGTCCTTCTGATGGGACTAAAGAGACTGGGTAATCTCATAAAAGTCACAATATAGAATTGCTGGAAAGCAATGGTCCAGGCAACAGGTGGGTGCAGAGGCAGTGCAGTGTGCTAGTTGGTGAGGGGCTTGCTGCCCAGGCTGAGTGCTGGAGGGCCTCAGTGGGTGACCTGGGTGGTAGTTGCCAGGAAGCCACAGCAGGCCCAAGGGGTTGTGACCTACCTGGGAGACTCAGGTAGCCTTTGCAGGTGTTGGGAAGCCTCTCCCCATTTCAGCCACCACGAGGGAGACAGTGCAAGCCCAGCAGGCTTTTAGTGTGAACTCACAATCCTGTGGAATGCAAATTTTGGAAACTGTTGGAATGGCTTTGTTTGGCTGCCTTCTGTCTTTATCAATTCAGTTACATAAAAATAAGGATTTAGAAAGTGAATGAGTTAGGTTTCTAAATTAATATTCATAGAACAGTCTGTTTTTCTTTTTTCTTTCTTTCGATACAGAGTCTTACTCTGTTGCCCAGGCTGGAGTGCAGTGGCGCGATCTCGGCTCACTGTAACGTCAACCTTCTGGGTTCAAGCAATTCTGCCTCAGCCTCTCAAGTTGCTGGAATTACAGGTGGCTGCCACCACGCCCAGCTAATTTTTGTATTTTGGTAGAGACGGGGTTTCACCATGTTGGCTAGACTGGTTTGTGTTTTTTTTGAGACGGAGTCTCGCTCTTGTTGCCCAGGCTGGAGTGCAATGGCATGATCTCGGCTCACCACAACCTCTGCCTCCCAGGTTCAAGCGATTCTCCTGCCTCATCCTCCCAAGTAGCTGGGATGACAGGCATGCACCACCATTCCTGGTTAATTTTGTATTTTTAGTAGAGATGGGGTTTCTCCATGTTGGTCAGGCTGGTCTTGAATGCCCAACCTCAAGTGATCCATCCGTCTCGGCCTCCCAAAGTGTTGGGATTACAGGCATGAGCCACTGTTCCCAGCCGGCCAGGCTGGTCTTGAACTTCTGAGCTTAGGTGATCCACCCACCTCGGCCTCCCAAAGTGCTGGGATTATAGGCGTGAGCCACTTTGCCCAGCCAGAACAGTCTCTTTATCTGTTCAAGCAGAAATATTTGTTGGCATTGATTACGTAGATATTTGGTCCTGTCTGGACCCAAATTTTAGCGTAGTTTTGTAATTTTTCTAGAAGTGAGAATTAATTTAGTTTAGGTTTTTTTTTTTTTTTTTTTTTTTTTTAGGCAGAGTTTCACTGTTGTTGCCTAGGCTGGAGTGCAATGGCACGATCTCGGCTCACCACAACCTCTGCCTCCCAGGTTCAAGCAATTCTCCTGCCTCAGCCTCCCTAGTGGCTGGGATTATAGGCATGTGCCACCAGGCCCAGCTAATTTTGTATTTTTAGTAGAAACGAGGTTTCTCCATGTTGGTCAGGCTGGTCTCGAACTCCCGACCTCAGGTGATCCACTCGCCTCGGCCTCCCAAAGTGCTGGGATTACAGGCGTGAGCCACTGCGCCCGGCCTTTAATTCAGTTTTTTAAAGCACAAATTTACTGACAACTGTTCAGAATTTTTCTTTTTTTAACTTTTCATAAGGATCACATCTCATATCGGATACAGTGTTAGGTTTGCAAGTTTTAAAAAGTGATTTTAACAATCTTTGTAACTTTTTTCTTTTTTTTTGAGATGGAGTCTCGCTCTGTCGCCCAGGCTGGAGTGCAGTGGCACGATCTCGGCTGACTGCAAGCTCCACCTCCTGGGTTCATGCCATTCTCTTGCCTCAGCCTTCTGAGTAGCTGGGACTACAGGCGCCCCCACCATGCCCGACTAACTTTTTGTATTTTTAGCAGAGATGGGATTTCACCGCGTTAGCCAGGATGGGCTCGATCTCCTGAGCTCGTGATCCACCTGCCTCGGCCTCCCAAAGTGCTGGGATTACAGGCATGAGCCACTGTGCCTGGCCACAGATTTCTTATTTAGAATTATTGTTGTTTGTAAATTTTCTTGTCCCCTCCCCCACAGCCATTAATGGCATATTTATGTCGAGATTTGCTACCATATCAAAAGATATTGGTAGGGTGCATAATATACAAATAATTTTCCTTTTTTTTTTTGAAACAGAGTCTCACTCTGTCGCCCAGGCTGAGTGCAGTGGCATGATCTCGGCTCACTGCAAGCTCTGCCTCCCAGGTTCTCGCTATTCTCCTGCCTCAGCGTCCCGAGTAGCTGGGACTACAGGCGCCCGCCACCATGCCCGGCAATTTTTTTTTTTTTGTATTTTTAGTAGAGACCGGGTTTCTACTACATCCTGTTAGCCAGGATGATCTCGATCTCCTGACCTCGTGATCCGCCCGCCTCGGCCTCCCAAAGTGCTGGGATTACAGGCGTGAGCCACCGCACCTGGCACAAATTATTTTCTTTCAATTTTTTTCTTTTTCTTTTTTGAGACGGAGTTTCATTCTTTACCTATGCTGGAGTGAAGTGGCGCCATCTCAGCTCACTACAACCTCTGCCCCCTGGGTTCAAGCAGTTCTCCTGCCTCAGCCTCCTGAGTAGCTGGGATTCCAGGTGCGTGCCACCCCCCCATGCCTGGCTAATTTTTGTATTTTTAGTAGAGAAAGATTTCACCATGTTGGCCAGGCCAGTCCCAAACTCTTGACTGCAGGTGATCCACCCATCTGGGCCTCCCGAAGTGCTAGGATTACAGGTGTGAGCCACAGTGCCTGGCTTTTCTTTTTCTTTTTTTTTTGACAAAGTCTCACTCTGTCACTCAGGCTAGAGTGGAGTGTTGAGATCATGGCACACTGCAGCCTCGACCTCCCAGACTCCAGTGATCCTCCTGCCTCAGCCTCCTGAGTAACTGGGATTACAGGTGCACACTACCATGGCTGGCTAATTTTTTAATTTTTTTGGAGAGACAGTCTCCCTATATTGCCCAGCCTCGTCTCGAACTCCTGAGCTTAAGCGATCCTCCTGCCTCAGCCTCCCATTGTGCTGGAATTACAAGCTGTGCCCAGCCACAGTGTGCAAATGCTACCATAAATTACCATTTTTAAAAAAACAGAAGCAGATACTTTAGACAAATTTATTAAATGCCAATGTCGTCGTCGATATTATAGTTTATGATTAATTAGAAGTTAAAGGTATTTTACCAAAGGAATTACAAGCTGTGCCCAGCCACAGTGTGCAAATGCTACCATAAATTACCATTTTTAAAAAAACAGAAGCAGATACTTTAGACAAATTTATTAAATGCCAATGTCGTTGTCGATATTATAGTTTATGATTAATTAGAAGTTAAAGGTATTTTACCAAATGAGCTACACTTGATTGTCCATTTAATCTTTTTTATCTGTATAGGTATTCATAGGCCAGGCGTGGTGGCTCATGCCTATAATCCCAGCACTTCGGGAGGCTGAGATGGGTGGATCACTTAGGCCAGGAGTTTGAGACCAGCCTGGTCAACATGGTGAAATCTTGTTTCGACTAAAACAAAAGTTAGCTGGATGTCATAGCGCATGCTTACAATTCCAGCTACTCAGGTCGCTGAGACAGGAGAATTGCTCGAACCCAGACGGAGGTTGCAGTAAGCCAAGACTGCACCATGGCACTCCAGCCTGGGTGACAGAGTGAGACTCTGTCTCAAAAAAAAAAAAAAGAAAATGTATAGGTATTCGTAGATGTGTTACTGGTTGTGTAATAGAGTAAGATTGGGGGAAGAGACCTAGGCAAGTTATTTCCTTTTTAAGGTCTTGGATACAAATGCATAACCAAACCCTAGGCATTTGTTTTATTTATTTTTATTATTTATTTGTTTATTTTTGAGACGGAGTCTTGCTCTGTCGCCTAGGCTGGAGTGAGAGTGGCACAATCTTGGCTCACTGCAAACTCTGCCTCCTGAGTTCAAGCAATTCTCCTGTCTCGCCTCCTGAGTAGCTGGGACTACAGGCGCATGCCACTACATCTGGTTAGTTTTTGTACTTTGAGTAGAGACGGGGTTTCACCATATTGGTCAGGCTGGTTTCGAACTCCTGACCTCAAGTGATCCACCTGCCTCCACTTCCCAAAGTGCTGGGATTACAGGTGTGAGCCACCGTGCCTGGCCACTCTAGACATTTACATTAAAGTAATGTAACAAAATACAATGAAGAAACAGTTTACAGTCCTCTGTTGGGGTTCACAGTCCTTCACTGGGCATGCAAGTTTGTCTTCCTTTAGGTAATATACAAACATATGGAATTGTCAAATTAAAAAACTTAGAGTAATTGCTTGACATACAGAAGGATTTCTTTTTTTTTTTTTGAGACGGAGTCTCACGCTGTTGCCCAGGCTGGAGTGCAGTGGCGCGATCTCGGCTCACTGCAAGCTCCGCCTCCTGGGTTCACGCCATTCTCCTGCCTCAGCCTCCTGAGTAGCTAGGACTACAGGCGCCCGCCACCGCGCCCGGCTAATTTTTTGTATTTTTAGTAGAGACGGGGTTTCACTGTGGTCTCGATCTCCTGACCTTGTGATCCGCCTGCCTCGGCCTCCCAAAGTGCTGGGATTACAGGCTTGAGCCACCGCGCCCGGCCCAGAAGGATTTCTTAAAGAATAGTTTTAGGCAGGGCGCAGTGGCTCATACCTGTAATCCCAGCACTTTGGGAGGCCGAGGTGGGCGGATTGCTTGAGCCCAGAAGTTTGAGACCAGGCTGGGCAACATGGCAAGACCCCTTCTCTACTAAAAATACAAAAATTAGCCAGGTGTGGTGGTACACACCTGTAATCCCAGCTACTTGGGAGGCTGAGGCAGGAGAATCACTTGAACCTGGGAGGGGGAGATTGCAGTGAGCTGAGACTGTGCCACTGCACTCCAGCCTGGGTGACAGGGTGAAACTGTTTAAAAAAAAAATTAGTTTTAACATAGAATTAAAACATTTTCTTGGTGATATTTATAGAAATATGTTACCTATATTGATTGTTTCATCTTTAAAAAAGGTTTTATATGAACTTGGAGCATGCAAAAGACATAATATAGTTCTATGAATTCACCCAGATAACACTGTGTGTTTCTCTTCTACCTCATCCACCTTCTCTCCTTGGCAACTGTGTCCTGATTTTTGTGTTCCATATGCCCTTGCTTTAAAAAAATGGATTTTTTATGCATTTATCCTTAAAGAGTAGATTAAATTTTATTTTTTAGATTCGTGAAAGTGGACTTATGCTTTGGTTAGTTCAAGACTTTCTGAGATTCATCCATATTTATTTTCTTTTTTTGAGATGGAGTCTTGCTCTGTTGCCGAGGCCAGAGTGCAAGTGCAATGGCACAGTCTCGGCTTACTGCAACCTCCGCCTCCCAGACTCAAGCAGTTCTCCTGTCTCAGTGTCCGGAGTAGCTGGGATTGCAGGCATGTGCCACTACACCCACCTAATTTTTGTATTTTTAGTAGAGATGGGGTTTCACCATGTTGGCCAGGCTGGTCTCGAACTCCTGACCTCAAGTAATCAGCCTGTCTGGCCTCCCAAAGTGCTGGGATTACAGGCGTGAGCCATTGCGCTTGGTGATTCATCCATATTTCTGGGAGTAGCTATGATTTGTTAATTTTCACTGCTGTGTAGTTCCATCAGGTGAATATATTGTGATTCATTTACTTATTCTCTTGTAGATTGACTTTTGAGTTTTCAGTTTTTAACTGTTACAAAAATGCGGTAATGAACATTATTGTACATGTCTATTGTTGAACTTATGCTAGAATTTCTGTGGGTACTAGCAAATGGTTTTTTTTTTTTTTTTTTTGAGATGGAGTTTTGCTCTTGTTGCCCAGGCTGGAGTGCAATGGCACAAGCTCGGCTCTTCGCAACCTCTACCTCCCAGGTTCAAGCAGTTCTCCTGCCTCAGCCTCCGGAGTAGCTGGGATTACAGACATGGGCCACACACCCAGCTAATTTTGTATTTTTAGTAGAGACAGGGTTTCTCCATGTTGGTCAGGCTGGTCTCGAACTCCTGACCTCAGGCGATCCGCCTGCCTCAGCCTCCCAAACTGTTGGGATTACAGGCGTGAGCCACTGCGCAAATGGTTTTTAAACCATTGCACTACTGATGTTTTGGTGCTTGGCCGTTGCTTGTTGTGGGGACTTTCCTATGTTTAACAGCATATCTGGCTTCTACCCATTAGATGCAACTTGCACTCTTCCTCTTGTGACAAAAATGTCTCCAGGCATTGCCAATGTCCCCAAGGATACAAAATCACCCCTGGTTGAGAACCATTGTTACTTTTGATACATGAACAATTAAAAATTATTTTTGTGTGTTGCCTATATCCCAAAGAAGGATAACACACCTTTCTCTTTTTTCTTTTTAGAGATGGAGGCCTCACTCTGTCTCCTGGACTAGAGTGTAGTGTGCGATCATAGCTCACTGAAGCCTTGAGCTCCTGGGCTCAGGGTAGTCTCCTGCCTTAGCCTTTTGGGTAATTGGAACTACAGGAATTACAGGTGCATGCCACCATGCCCAGCTCAACACATCTTTCTTTGCTTTTTTGAAATGGAGTCTCGCGCTGTTGCCAGGCTGGAGTGCAGTGGCACGATCTTGGCTCACTGCAACCTCTGCCTGCTGGGTTCAAGCAATTCCTGCCTCAGCCTCCCCAGTAGCCGGGACTGCAGGTGCATGCCACCACGCCCAGCTAATTTTTTGTATTTTTAGTAGAGACGGGGTTTCCACCATGTTGGCCAGGATGGTCTTAATCTCTTGACTTCCCAACTTGCTACGATTACAGGCGTGAGCCACCGTGCCTGGCCTCAACACATCTTTCTTTGGCTCAAGTCCCATTTATCTTCAAGGCCCATCTCAAACTCACTTTTTTTTTTTTTAAGATGGAGTTTCGCTCTTGTTGGCCCAGACTGGAATGCAGTGGCGCTATCTTAGCTCACTGTCACTGCAACCTCTGCCTCCTGGGTTTAAGCGATTCTCGTGTCTCTGCCTCCCGAGTAGCTGGGATTACAGGCGCATGCCACCATGCCTGGGTAATTTTTGTGTTTTTAGTAGAAATGGGGTTTCACCATCTTGGCCAGGCTAGTCTCAAACTCCTGACCTCATGATCTACCCGCCTCGGCTTCCCAAAGTGCTGGGATTACAGGCGTGAGCCCCCGCGCCTGGCCTCAAACCCACTTTTTAAAGCCTTCTCCTACTGGGCCCATTTTTAGTCCTATCTTTTCCCCAGGAATTCCTGTAGCGCTTAGGTTTACCCTGAAGTTTTTATTGTCTTGTCTGGTAACTTTTCCAGGATTCCTCACCCTTCTGTATTTTCACCCCCTACCCCTAAGTACGGAAAGAATGGATTTTCACTTCCTAACAAAGAGGGAGAAATCTGTAGTCAGTTGGCTAATCTGTATTGCTGTTGTTGATTTCCTTTGGACTTTAGTCAATTTAGGCGGCTATCTGGGAAGAATACTTTTTTTTTTTGAGACGGAGTCTCGCTGTCTTGCAGGCTGGAGTGCAGTGATCTTGGCTCATTGCAAGCTCCGCCTCCCGGGTTCACGGCATTCTGCTGCCTCAGCCTCCCGAGTAAGTGGGACTACAGGCGCCCGCTGGCACTCCCGGCTAATTTTTTGTATTTTTAGTAGAGACGGGGTTTCACTGTGTTAGCCAGGATGGTCTTGATCTCCTGACCTTGTGATCCACCCGCCTTGACCTCCCAAAGTGCTGGGATTAGAGGCGTGAGCCACTGCGCCTGGCCGAATTCTTTTTATTAATATTATACTTTTGGTGTTTTCATCTACAGCAGGGTGGAAGCAGGACTTAAGCACCCAAAGCTGTCTACACCTTTCTGCCACTTAAGTTCTCAGAAAAACCTCAGTAACTCCTAGGCTTTCTCTTTTCGAAGCTAATTTTGAGTAGGTTTGTTATGTTCATGTTAAGTACTTAAACGTTAGCTGCTCTAGCTGTTAGTCATGCAAAGATTCTTCCTTCAGCTTCAGCTGGGCACATCTCCGGGGGCTGATGGGAGGAGTTTTAGAATGACAATGTGGTCTGCCTCATTTTATCTTTTCTGTAGTGAGTGTAGCTCTTTCAGTAGTGAATGCCTGTGTTTTACATTTTTGAGATTGTTCCCTTTACCTAAGACTAGAAAGTTGTTATCTCTGTTCTCATTGCCCCCAGGTCCTTGAAGTTAAAATTTTTTTTTTTTTTGAGACTCAGTCTTGCTCTGTCGCCCAGGCTGGAGTGCAGTGGCGTGATATTGGTTCACCGCAACCTCCACCTGCCTCCACCATGTTTGGCTAATCAAATGTAACATTCTTAACAAGTCATCCTCTAGATTTAAAATGGTTTGTAATTGCAAACTAAAATGGTTTCCAATTGCAAACGGAAAAACTTGAAATTCTTAAGTTTGACAGTCAAGATAACTAGTCCCATCATTCTATCATTTTTCTTCAAAACAAACAGCTTTTCAGGCCTCCCCCGTTCCCCGTAAAGACAGAATCTCAGTCTGTTTCCCAGACTGGAGTGCAGTGGCAAAATATAGCTCACTGCAGCCTTGAACTTTTGGTCTCAGGAAATCCTCCTGCCTCAGCCTCCTGAGTGGCTGGGACTGCAGACATGCCACCATGCTTGGCTAATTTTTTCTTTGTTTGTTTTTTTTTTTTTTTTTTGAGATGGATTCTCGCTTTGTTGCCAAGGCAGGAATGCAGTGGTGCAATCTCAGCTTACTGCAACCTCTGCCTCCTGGGTTCAGGCAATTCTCCTGCCCCAAAGTCCTGAGTAGCTAGGATTACAGGCACCTGCCACCACCCTGGCTAATTTTTGTGTTTTTAGTAGACACAGGGTTTCACCATGTTGGCCAGGCTGGTCTTGAACTCCTGACCTTAGGTGATCCTCCCGCTTGAGCCTCCTAAAGTCCTGGGATTATGGGCATGAGCCACTTCACCCATCCTGGTTTTCAGGCCTTTATAGCTAAATAATTTATTCACTCAAGTGACAACTCTCTGCTTCCACAGCTAAATACAAAGATCTATCAGATTTTTCCAAGGCCCAGTGCAGTGGCTCATGCCTGTAATACCAGCACTTTGGGAGGCTGAGCCAGGAGGATCACCTAAGGTCAGGAGTTTGAGACCAGTCTGGCCCACATGGTGAAACCCCGCCTCTACTAAAAATACAAAATTTAGCTGGGCGTGGTGGCACATGCCTATAATCCCACTTACTTGGGAGACTGAGGCAGGAGAATCTCTTGAACCCAGGAGGCGGAGGTTGCCGTGAGCTGGGATCATGCCACTGCACTCCAGCCTGAGTAACAGAGCAAGACTCTGTGTCACAGTGTTACATTTGTGAGATCTATCTAGGTGGAGGTTTGGTGTCTTTTTTTTTTTTTTTTAATGAGAAGGAGTCTCACATTTGCCCTGACTGGAGTGCAGTGGCCCGGCCAATTTTTTTGTATTTTTAATAGAGACAAGATTTCACCATGTTGGCCAAGCTGGTCTTGAACTCCTGACCTCAGGTGATCTACCTGCCTTGGCCTCCCAAAATGCTGGGATTACAGGCCTGAGCTACCTTGCCCAGCCCGATTAAAGTATTTTGATATGAAAAGACTTAGATTCAAAACTGAGCAGAGTAAGGAGAGAGTGGAAACCTGTAAGGCATTCTTCTTGCTGGAGCAGATCTAGCAGAAGTAGCTTGGGTCTGAAGAAATAGTTCTGGCACGATTCCTGACCCCCAGATCATAACTAATTTGATGTGTTCATGAAACAAACAGATGCCACAGCAACTTCATGCTCCCCAGATCTCAGCCAAGGTGCTATGAACTTGGACCCTGATCTTCTATTTGTAGTAGCAGTGGCAGTTCCCTTGACAGCTCCTGCTGCAACAGTGTTCTGGGAGACTTCCCTGGGGATCCAGCTGAGAGCCTGCTCTTGCAACCTTCAACAGTGCTCTAACACTAGTCAATATCAAATCCCTTTCTGCTTAAGTTAACCAGAGCAGTGTCTACTATGGGTAATTGAATCATGACTGATGCAGTTATCAAATATAAACTGATGACAATGGCAAGTGGGAAACCTGCTGTTTTACAAATACCAGATGTGCATCACATGGAGGTTTATTCACTCTTGTGTTTTGATAATAATCCTTTCTAATAATTGGTTCCTTGGTGTAATCTTTATGAAATTAACCTGAATGGCTCAAAATTCATTTTGTATCACTGAATGCAATTACTAATTGAGCTATTTAACCAAACTAACCAGCCACCTACAGCTACTTAATCTTACTGGCCTACTATAGTAGAAGCTCTGAATCACCCTTATCTTAACCAGATAAGGGATACCATACATTCTCTCTAAAGAACACCACTGACGCTCACACACTTGGCTAAATAGGCTGTGCTTATTATTAATATATCCAAGTACCAGTTGAATACTCAGCAAGTCCACAGTATTTCCAATCTAGTTTATGCCAGCTGTGTAAGTATGAGATATAATTAAAAATTATGTAAGTAGATTAGCTGTGAATACAACAATGTTATTGTTTCTACCAAATTTAACTTGAATCCTTTGGAAAGCACCATTAAAGAAGAGGTAATTTATTTTTAATCTCAAATGAGATGTGAGAATTATAACAGTAAAAAGTTAGGAGATCGGGAATTTGTAAACATCTACAAGGATTCTGGCTAATATTGCTTCTCAAGTATCCTAATTCTCGTACTACTGTTAAAAACAACCCCCCCCCCCCACCAACACACAAAAACAAAAGAGAAACTGGCCAGGTGCTGTGGCTCACACCTGTAATCCCAGCACTTTGGGAAGCCAAGGCAGGCAGATCGCTTTGAGCTCAAGAGTCCAAGACCAGCCTGGAAACATGGCAAAACCTTGTCTCTCCAAAAAAATATGAAAATTAGCCGGATGTGGTGCTTTCCACCTGTAATCCCAGCTACTTGGGAAGGCTGAGGCGGGAGAATTGCTTGAACCCAGGAGGTAGAGGTTGCAGTGAGCTGAGATTGCGCCATTGCACTCCAGCCTGGACAACAAGAGTGAAACTCCATCTCAAAAAAAAAAAAAAAAAAAAAAAAAAAGACTTTAATCATATTTGGAATGTCAAATATAATGTAGATTTCAGCTCTCCAGAGTGCAGTCTCTTGAAGGTGCAGATTCTTCAGGCATCGAGCACGTGATTTTCATTATGCCTGTGATGATTCCGTCTTGGCTTTCTCGTCCCTTCATCTTTTTTGGGGCCTTGCATTCTCTTGACTTTACTTTTCTCTGCTGATCTCTTTCCTTCTCTCATTGTTTGTTTATGCATATAGCAGACAGTGGGTGCCGTAGCCCCTCATGACATTGTCTTTGCTCTCTAGTTCTGAGTCCCCGGGGAGTGATTGTGCCAGCTTAGTCAATTGTAGTCTGTAGGAGTGGCTGCCTGAATTTACCCCTGTAGGCTGGGAAGCTTCTTTGGGGCAGGGGCTTTTTCTGAATGGTCTTATTACAAGGGCCAAGGTATAGTTGATTCTCATTGTTTGCAGTAGTTATGCTCTATAAAGTCATTATGAACAATGAACTAGTGAATACTGAAATGTTGCTCATAGTGGAAGTACAAGTTTAGGTTCCTGTCAGCCTCTGATCAGAACATTTTCATCAATTGATCAATATATAATCTTGTTTTTTGTGTGTTTTCTTTTTAAATACACTGTATTTAATATATAATTGTTGATTTGTTAACATTGAACTCATGGCCAACAGCACTGCAACTCATGACTGAACCAACCTTATGAAACATGTATTTTTGTCATAAGCCATATAGCTATAAGCCATAAACCATACTATTCTTGTACTTAGAAACACAAGATGGCGCTTCAGCATTATGCTTGGGGGCCATTTTAAGCAGCTAAATCACCAACAGACAGTGCAAAAGTGCAAAAATCATGGCACTAAACAGACCATAGAATGGACACTTGTTTGCATTATGAGAGCTGAAACAGGAAAGCCTTTGTTTGGCCTCTACTGGGAATGTGTGCATTAGGCAATTCAAATTTTTCATTGCTCTGTGCATGTCTGTGAATGACCGTACAAGTGGTGATACAAGTACTGATTTTGGGATTATAATTTTTTTTTTTTGAGATGGAGCCTCACTCTTGTGCCCAGGATGGAGTGCTGTGGTGTGCTCTTGGCTCACTTGCAACCTCCGCTTCCTGAGTTCAAGCTATTCTCCTGCCACAGCTTCCTGAGTGGCTGGGATTAAAGGTGCCTGCCACCATGCCTGGCTAATTTTTGTGCTTTTAGTAGAGACAGGGTTTCATCACATTGGCCAGTCTGGTCTCGAACTCCTGACCTTGGGTGATCTGCCCGCCTTGGCCTCCCAAGTGCTGGGATTACAGGTGTGAGCCACCGTGCCCGGCCTGGTTATAAATAAATTTTAGTAAGTAGGTAAATTTGTAGATATGGAATCTATGAATAATGAAATTTGATGACGCCTGTGTGGAGTGTGGGTGAAGAGAGCATTTAAAAAGAACGTTATCAGTTGGTGGGTAGTGTTGCCCGAAAAGCTTTGTAAGGGAGTCAACGTGTAAGATAAAGTCTGAAAGATGAGTTTTGCTAGATAGGCACCACTGAGGATAGGACAAGCCAATAGCAAAGCAGTTATGAGTAGAATCTCAGATTAGGCTCAGTTCCCATCTTCTGCTCCTACTAACTTGGGACTTTGAGCAAGCATTTTATTCTCCATCATTAGTGAAATAGGGATATTCATGGTCACTCTCTCAATGGAGTTCTTATGGGATTTAATGAAGAGAATGAACATTAGTGCACTTAACAGATGTCTCGCCCACAGAAAGTATTCGGAACGGCATACACGTGACACATATGTCTATATACAGCACCAGCAAAGGAGGGAAATGGCTTCACTCCCTTGGGAACATCGAGTGGCTTTAAGTGAAGCAAAGGTTTCCAGTGGGCAAAAGGGGTCTTTGAGGGCCAGGCATGGTGGTTCATGCCTGTAATCCCAGCACTTTGGGAGGCCGAGGCGGGCGGATCACGAGGTCAGGATATCGAGACCATCCTGGCTAACACGGCGAAATCCCGTCTCTACTAAAAATACAAAAAATTAGCCGGGCGTGGTGGCAGGCTCCTGTCATCCCAGCTGCCGGGAGGCTGAGGCAGGAGAATGGTGTGAACCCGGGAGGCGGAGCTTGCAGTGAGCCAAGATTGTGCCACTGTACTCCAGCCTGGGCGACAGAGCGAGACTCCGTCTAAAAAAAAAAAAAGAGTTGGGGGGTCTTTAAGGAGGGAGGGGAAAGGCAGGAGCTAGATTCATGGCTCCGTACTGGAACGATATTGAGCTATTGAAGAGTTTAAAAGAGGGATAACATCATCAGTTTTGTGTCCAGAAAGTTTGCTTTATGTTTTTATAGATGTATAGAAGAGAATTGAGGGTCATGAACTAAAGGGAAAATCAGCAAAGGCTCTTGGGGTGGTTGAAGAAAAAAAACGACAAAAGTCACTTAGGATAGTAATAGTTGGTATGGAGACTAGAGAATGGATATGAAAGATGCTCAGGATGTTTAATTGACTACAAAGGTCGCCACTCAGGCATGGAGAGTAAGGAGGTAGGCTTGGGAAGGCTCTTGGGATTCTGATGTTGGCCTTGCAGTAGAGGATGGGCTTGGTGTATAGGAGATGATTTCACTTTTCACATCTTTCTCCATCTTTACCCTGGTGAAAGGTGGCTCCCACTGTTCTTGTTCTAAAGGCTTTTGTGGTGCTTTGTGCTTCCCTTTATTGCAGCACCTGACCTGTGGTATAATAACCATCTGTGTACTTGTTCTTTCCTGCACTTGTAAGCTCTTTGAGGATTAGCTGTGGTCAGTGCTGCCCACAAAGAGGCAACCTAAACTGTGGATGGATTGAATGAATAAGGACTGAGACTGGGATAGAGAAGCAGATTTTGGAGGACAGATTCCTTTTTATCCTTGTTAAGTTTCAGATTCATTGTTGTCTCTATACAGCTTTATATTCATCTTCAAATGGCTGTGCCAGCAGGCACTTAGATTTACTGGACTGAGATTCATGGGAGAGAGGCCCAGGTAGCATTTTTCCGAGGTATTGGGAAGGACAGTTGAGGCCAGCGTGGATGAAGTCTCCCATAGTGTCTATGTTTGGTGGAAAGGGAAGATGACTGCAGAAAGGGCCTTGTAGCATACCAGTAGTGGAGGGGTTGGCTGAGGAGTTAGGGGCATGGAAAGGAGTTCCAGAGAGGGCAGTGACCATCAGAGAGTGAGGAGGGGCTGGTTTCCCACCACCCACAAAAGCTGTGCCTGGAGAGGCCTTTCCAGTTTCAGAGGCTGCAGAAGGGTGGATAAGAGGACTAAAAACAACATAATGGTTGTAGCAATTAAAAAGTCACTGGCAACTTTTTCTGGTGTGATTTCAATCCACTGGTGGAGGCAGATGTAAGATTGCAGTGGGGATGAAGATTTGAGTTAGGAGGTGAACTGGACAAAGTGAGTGGAGGTCATTCTCTGTTGGGGTTTGTCTATGAGAGGTTGGGCAGAGAAGGCTGTAGCTTGGGTGAGTCTAGGAGGGGACATGGTATACAGGAAGCCTTTGAAAATTATATGGGAGAAATTTGAGCATCTGTAGGCAGTGAGGAAGAAACTCATCGAAGATATTTAATTTGAATGTTTTTTCTTTCTTTCTTTCAAAGCCAGCATGCAAATGTTACTATAACCTGGCAATATGCTAAATTCTTATATGTAGTGGCTTATTTCATCCCCATCACAATGCAGTTGGTTAGGTCATGTTACCCCATTTTACTGATGGGGAAGCAGAGGCCTTGTTTAAGTAACTTTCCTGAGGTCACACAGCTACTAAGTGGAGGGGGCATGTGGGAGGGATTAAAATCCAGTTATTTTTTTCTGATCCTGAGGAGAAAATAAAAATCCAGTTAGATGTGTTATGTCCTGCCTCAGCCTCCCAAGTAGCTGGGACTACTGGTACGTGCCACCACGGCTGGCTAATTTTTTTGGTATTATTAATAGAGACAGGGTTTCACCATGTTAGCCAGGCTCATTGTGAACTCCTGACCTCCAGTGGTCTGCCCGCCTTGGCCTCCCAAAATGGTGAGATTACAGGTGTAATCTCACGACACTCGGCCCACTATGTTCTTTATAGCAAAAGAAAGAGGAAAAAAAATCTTTTTGATCTAGGATCCAAGGCGCTGTGTTGCAGAACTATCTCCTTGAGTCTGCCCTTCCATTCCTACCCCTGGCCTCAGCAGGCTGGTGGAACAAGATGGAGTGGTGATCAGAATGGGATGAAAGGGATGAAATAAAAGCGGCCTGGACTTCTGAGAGAGAAATGAGGCCTGGCTCAGTCAAAAATGGTCAAGGGGCTTAGGGAGTTTCTTTGCTGTGTTGCTTTCTAACGTGGGGCCCAGACCTGGGGGGCCCCTTCAAGCCCTCTTGTGGTTCAATAACTGGGTAGATGTGCTAATGGTTAATGGAGAGTTGTGGAGGTGGCCTGCGACTTCCCTTTTCCTCCCCAGTTTAGAAACATTTGAGAAGGATGAAGTTAGATGAAAAGTCTTAGTATTAGGAGCTTTGTTGTTGATAAAGCTAAGATTGGAGAACGTGGTTCTCTTCTCCTTTCCCTCCAGTCTGGCCCTTCATGCCTGTATTAGTTTCCCAGGGCTAATATAACTAATTATCACAAACTGGGATGGCTTAAAGCAAGAGAAGTCTATCCTTTGACAGTTCTGGATGCTAAAGGTCAAAATCAAGGTGTTGGCAGGACCATGTTTTCTCTGAAGGATTTAGGGAGGAATCTGCTCAGTGCCTTTCTTGTAGTTTCTTGTGTTTGCCGGGAGTCCTTGACATTCCTTGGCTTGCAGCTGCATGACTCCAGTCCCTTTCTCCATCTTCACATGGCACTCTTTCCTGTGTCTCTTCTCCTCTTCCTCTTTTTTTTTTTTTTGAGATAGAGTCTCACTCTGTCACACAGGCTGGAGTGTGGTGGTGCAATCTCGGCTCACTGCAAACTCTGCCTCCCGGGTTCAAGCAATTCTTCTGCCTCAGCTTCCCCAGTAGCTGGGATTGCAGGCACCTGCCACCTTGCCTGGCTAATTTTTTTGTATTTTTAGTAGAGACAGGGTTTCGCCATGTTGGCCAGGCTGGTCTTGAACTCCTGACCTGGTGATCTGCCTGCCTTGGCCTCCCAAAGTGCTGGGATTACAGGCATGAGCCACTGCGCTTGGCCTCTTCTCTTCCTAAAAGGACACCAGTCATAGTGGATCAGGGCCGACCCTAATCAAATATGACCTCATGTTACCTTGATTACATATGCAAAGACTTTATTTCAAAATAAGGCCACATTCACAGGTGTCGAGGGTTAGGTTTCAGCGTGTCTTTTGGGGGGAAATACAAGTCAATCCCTAAAAATGCCCAACCAAAGCAGTGTGCAGAGCAGAAGCTTGCTTGGCTCCTGTGAGGCCACACCCAGTGTGCTGAGTGTTGGGATTGAAAGGCCAGACTCCATCACCTCAGGTGGGGCCCAGAATCCTTCTTTTTCTAGCCAAAGACGTAGTCTGCTAACTGCGAGTGCCTGGGTTCCTAGAGGGCTGTGTTTTAAAGTGGATACTGAAGTGTTCTCTTCAGAGGCAGTTAGCGGTGCACATCAGTTCTGTGGCCGGCTTTGTTGAAAAAACTAATACATGATGAGAGCTGTCAGTTTTTACTCCTCCCACAGAAGTTGTTTAAGAGAATGCAAGTCAGAAACACAGGTGTACACAGGGAAGGAAGGCATTGTCGGATAGAGTATTACATTTGGCCGGAAAGCATCAGCCTTGGTTTCTTCTTTATTACCAAATAAAGACACATTCTCAGTAGAACAAAGAGAGTAGATGTTTGTCCTTTATCATAATGTAAAAAATTTCAGAAACAAACATGGGTTGTTATATGAGTTAGTGCTGGACTTTATTCAATGGAAAGGTCTTTAGCTTATTAAAAAAATTATTAGGGTACTTGCTCTAAATATTGTTTTTGCTGTAGGTGGTCTCAGAAACGTTGAAGACCAGCTCTGTGGAAGCAAGATAACAGTTGCCATCAGAGATAGTATTGTCATTCACTTTGGGGACTCAGTAAAAGAAGGGTAGCATTTAAAAAAATGATTATCACCTTCAGCTAAAAATCATAGTGGTGCTTGTTGTAAGATATACCTTTCTTCCTATGACTTGGAAACATTACTGGAAGAACATTTTAAACTTCTATTTCTTCTTGGTCCAGAAAAATAAAGGTAAAAAAGAAACAAGAGGGACTGGGGATTTAATTGTAGCATGATTAAGTTTGGTAGTAATAAATATGGACTAGGAGGAACTCAAGGAATGGAACATTTATTAATATAAATACCTTTTAAATGTAATGAATGTAAGTAGGCATCCCCCCAAAAAAGAAATGAAAATGGCTATGTGTGTTCAGAAATGATCACTGTCACTAACAAATAAATGAAACTTAACCAGACTTTTTTGCCTGTCATATTGGCAAAGATCTAGGTGGTGTAGTAGGTGTTAGATCATTTAACATATTTAAAATTTTATGATTATCCTATGTTAACTTCAAAGATAGAAAAAGGTCTAAAACCTAAGCTACCTAGGTCTTTATATATCTGATTTGTAGGTGGAAATAGTTTTGTGTAATCAAGGGAGTAGTGATGCTAGAAACTGGCAGAGTATATTTCCTAGACCAGTTAGCAAACTAGGTCAAAGGCTAGGTTTAATTCTAGTAGCTATTAATTTGCTGCATGTCTTAACAATCTCTGTGCCTCAATTTCTTGTCAGAGCCATTTTTCGTTTGTTTGTTTTTTGAAACTTAGTGTCTCTCTGTCGCCCAGGCTGGAGTTCAGTGGCAAGGTCTTGGCTCACTGCAACCTCCGCCTCTGGGGTTCAAGTGAGTCTCATGCCTCAGCCTCCCTAGTAGCTGGGATTACAGGTGCGCACCACCACGCCTGGCTAATTTTTGTATTTTTAGTAGAGACAGGGTTTCGCCACGTTGGCCAGGCTGGTCTCAAACTTCTGACCTCAGGTCATCCGCCTGCCTCAGCCTCCCAAAATGCTGGGATTACAGGTGTGAGCCACCATGCCCAGGCCCAGAGCCATTTTTCTGTTGCTTAGACCAGAAATCTTGATTCCTATTTCTCTTCTGTCAAGAAATTGTGTTCAGAATATATTTGCAATCTGCAATCTGACCATTTCCCTCTGCCCATCCTGGGTCCAAGCTACATCTTAACTTGCTCGTGTGGAGCATCTTAACTTGTTCGTGTGGATTGCCTCCTTGTTGACCTCCCTGCTTCCAGCCTTGTCCTTTTTTTGACACAAGAGCCAGAATGTGATTTATGATATGTGAGCCAGCTCACTTCTCTGCTTCAGCTGGTCCAGAAGAGTTTCCTTAGAGACAGCCTTATCTCCTTAAAGGGAAATGGATGTTTGAGTACCAAGAACTGGATGACTAAGAAGGGGAGGAACCCCAGGAATCAGTTCCCATTTCATGGAGAGTAAATGCCAAACTCCTTTTCTCCCCAGTTTCATCTCTCACCATTCTTCTCCTTGCTTACTGAGTTCCAGCCACACGCATCTCTTTGCTGTTCCTTGAAGAGTCCGATAGTCTCTTTCCTTGTTACCTCAGCCTAAAATGCTTTTCTTCTAGGTATCTGTATGATTAATTCCCTCCTTCAGCCCTTTGTCCCTCCGAAGTGCCTTCCCTTGCCTACCCTGTGTAAAATAGCCACCCCTCCCCTTTGCACTCTATCCCCTTACCCTTGGTTCTTCTTCATAGCATGCACTTTTTATTGTCTGTTTCATTCCGTTAATGTCAGGACTTTGTTCCCTGGTGAATGACTGCGGAGCAGTTTGGCATTCAGTAACTATTTGTTGAATGACTCAGTGGATTTCCATTTTCCTAGTGGCTTCTTCCTCTGCCTAGAGAAATGCGCAGGCCACCCTTGTTCTTTAGCCTGTTGAAGATGAACACTGCCTTCTGTGTTCCAAATGTTTCTGCAGAGGTGATCTGTGGGCTTCTTCCCTGTACTCACTGCCCAGATTTTTCTGTTGCATTATTCTTTACCAGTCATGCAGGGAAATCTGTTTTCTAAGTAACTTTTCTGTGTTTGGGACTAGTGCTTTCCTTTTCCTGAATTTGGTATCATTATGTAAATATGTTAACAATTTGGCACTTATTCCATCATTCAGCTGGCAAATAATTATTGCAGCAGATACTGTGAGCCAGGCTGGAGTGCCAGACTGTATGCTAGGGCTTAAAGAGGTGGTGAGCCGGCATTTCCCTGGGGGAGCTGATGGCTCAGTGGGTGGTTGGAAGTGCCAGCAGCTGGGACAGGCAACTGCTACAATGAACGCAGAGAGGGAGTCGGGAACACAGTGATGGGTCAGGCAGGCCTGTTCCAGAGGATTAGGAATCTCAAGGGTGTGCAGGAGTTTGTCAGGTGAGGAAGCAGGCAGAGGCTGCTGTGAGGGGAAGGAATAACGTGCAGAAACACAGAAAGCTTTGCTTGTTTACAGAAGCATGAGTCAGTGAGTATTGTTGGAGCATAAAGTACAGTGCAGACAGTGATGATGGATGAGGCCACAGTAGTTACGCGAGGGCCAGATCCAGATTGTTTTGTTTTTTTTGAGACAGGGTCCCACTCTTTCACCCAGGCTGGAGTGGGAGTGCAGTGGCACAATCTTGGCTCACTGCACTGTCTGCCCCCTGGGGTGGTAAAGCAATCCTCCCGTCTCAGCCTCCGAGTAGCTGAGACTATAGGTGCCCGCCACCGCGCCTGGCTAATTTTTTTTTTTGAGATGGCGTTTTGCTCTTGTTGCCCAGGCTGGAGTGCAATGGCGTGATCTTGGCTCACCACAATCTCTGCCTCCTGGGTTTAAGCGATTCTCCTGCCTCAGCCTCCCTGGTGGCTCGGATTACAGGCATGTGCCACCACGCCTGGCTAATTTTTGTATTTTTAGTAGAGACTAAAGGGTTTAGGGTTTCTCCATGTTGGTCAGACTGGTCTCGAACTCCCAACCTCAGGTGATCTGCCTACATCGGTCTCCCAAAGTGCTGGGATTACAGGCATGAGCCACCGTGCCTGGCCACGCCCAGCAAATTTTTGTATTTTTTTTGTAGAGACAGGGTTTTACCATGTTGCCCAGGCTGGTCTCCAACTCCTGGGCTCAAGTGATCCTGCCTTGACCTCTCAAAGTGCTGGGATTACAGGTGTGAGCCACTGCTCCTGGACCAGATCCAGATGCTTCTAAAGGACTGTGTGTTTACTATATAGAGTGAGGCTGCTATCCTGAAGCCCGTGGATTTGGGGGTGCGTACCTGTCTACACGTGAACAGAGGCATGTAGGAAGGTAGCCTGGAAGGTTTTTACCTGTTGCAAGCCCCCTTCCTGAGGCAGGGAGAATCCAGAATATTTTCTACCATATGTTAATATATTTTCGGGCAGATTATTTTCTCCTTTGGATTGTAAGTTCCTAAAGGGCGATGAGGTTTAATTTTTATGAATCTCCTACCTCCTCACGTGTGCATTGTGAGATAGATGCTCATTTAAACTTTCTAGGCTGGGTGTGGTGGCTCACGCCTATAATCCCAGCACTTTGGGAGGCCAGGGCAGGTGGGATCGCCTGAGGTCAGGAGTTTGAGATCAGCCTGGCCAACATGGCAAAACCCCGTCTCCTCTAAAAATACAAAAATCAGCTGGGTGTGGTGGCATGCACCTGTAATCCCAGCTACTCTGGAGGCTAAGGCAGGAGAATCACTTGAACCCAGGAGGTGGAGGTTGCAGTGAGCCAAGATCACGCCACTGTACTACAGCCTGGGTGACAGAGTGAGACTCCGTCTTAAAAAACAAAACAAAAAAACTTTATTTTTGGAGTATAGTGGCACGATCTTGGCTCACTGCAACCTTGGCCTCCTGGGTTCAAGTGATTCTCCTGCCTCAGCCTCCCAAGTAGCTGGGATTAAAGATGTCTGCCACCACACCTGGCTAATTTTTATATTTTTAGTGGAGACGGGGTTTTGCCATGTTGGCCAGGCTGGTCTTGGACTCCTGACCTCAGGTGATCTGCCTGCCTTGGCTTCCCAAAGTGCTGGGATTATAGACGTGAGCCACTGCCCACTGCACCCATGTAAACTTTATTTTTCTTTTTTGTTTGGGACGGAGTTTTACTCTTGTTGCCTAGACTGGTGTGCAGTGGTGTGATCTCGGCTCGCTGCAACCTCTGCCTCCCAGGTTCAAGTGATTCTCCCACCTCAGCCTCCCAAGTAGCTGGGATTACAGGCATGTACCACCACGCCTGGCTAATTTTGTATTTTTAGTAGAGACGGAGTTTCTCCTTGTTGGTCAGACTGGTCTCGAACTCCCGACCTCAGGTGATGCTCCTGCTTCGGCCTCCCAAAGTGCTGGGATTACAGACGTGAGCCACCTTACCCAGCCAAACTTGCTTTAAATGAATAATGACTACATCACTATCTGTAGCCCTGCTCTGTTTTTTTTTTTTTTTTTTGAGACAGTTTCGCTTTGTCGCCCAATCTGGAGTGCAGTGGTGCAATCTCGGCTCACTGCAAACTCTGCCTCCTGGGTTCACTCCATTCTCCTGCCTCAGCCTCCTGAATAGCTGGGACTACAGGTGCCTGCCATCACGCCCAGCTAATTTTTTTTTGTATTTTTTAGTAGAGATGGGGTTTCACCATGTTAGCCAGGATGGCCTCGATCTCCTGACCTCAAGTGATCTGCCCGCCTGGGCCTCCCAGAGTGTGGGGATTACAGGTGTGAGCCACGCCCGGGCCAGCCCTGCTCTGTTTTAACCTCTTACTATCTCATAACGTTTCACCCTTTTATCTGCCCCATCCCTCACTTTCAATTTTTCTATTAGGCAGATTAAATTCAGAAACAAAGAAAAAAGAGGAAAACTTTGTTCCAGGAGGATTTGTTGTTTGTGCTGTCAGATGCCAGGTCCTAATGGATTTAGAAGAAGGTTGGGGTGGGACTCCTTCCTGAGGCAGCCACTTCAGTGCTTCTTTGCATTCTCTGTGCCTATTTCTTGATAGGTGCTCAATAAATGTTTGCTGAAGGAATCATCCTGTTTATTGATAGCAAGACTAAGCCTGTGTTTTCATAGTAAAACCTGCCTACTTTTCTACTTTGATCTCCTATAATCTTTCCTTTCTATGCTTCAGATACATTATTAAACTCTTCATTCCAGCAGTACTTCCAGATATTTCCGCTGCCTGGAGTGCCGTCTCTCTTGTCTGGCCAACTCCTATACCTTCTCATAAGACTTAACTCTCCTCCTTTCTGGGAAAATGATTGCTCATTAACCCAGGTGGAGTTAGTTACTTCTTCCTGTGTACATTTTTTTTTTTTTTTTTTGAAATATAGTGTCACTCCATCACCCAGGCTGGAATGCAGTGGCACGATCTCGGCTCACTGCAACCTCCGCCGCCCAGGTTCAAGTGATTTTCCTACCTCAGTCTCCCTAGTAGCTGGGAATACAGGCGTGTGCCACCACGCCCGGCCAATTTTTTGTATTTTTAGTAGAGATGGGGTTTTACCATGTTGCCCAGGGTGGTCTCAAATTCCTGGCCTCAAGTGATCTGCCCGCCTCCAAAGTGCTGGGATTACAGATGTGAGCCACCACTCCCAGCCCCTGTGTACATTTTTATGTTGATGTTTGTTCAGCCTCTAGACCGCTTGGAAGGTGAAGATAAAATCCATCCCTTTCTGTCTCCATCCTCATTCTTTTCTGTGTCTTGCCTGATGCCTGGCTATTTTGCTGAATGGATAACTTGTTAATTACTGTAGGAAGGCATGATATGACAATCTGGAAGCACACCTGAGTAAACTCTAATGATTTTTAACCTTCTCTACTCAGCCTAGACTAGGCCTTTGTACAGGTGTGTATGTGAGTGAGAGTCTGTTTCAGAACTGGTAGATAGTAGCAACATCTTTTGTAAACTTGCAAGGTTAGAAAATTCATTTTTACAGCCGGACACGGTGGCTCATGCCTGTAATCCGAGCACTTTGGGAGGCCACGATGGGTGGATCACCTGAGGTCGGGAGTTCGACACCAGCCTGACCAACATGGATAAACCCCATTTCTACTAAAAATACAAAATTAGTCGGGCGGGCGTGGTGGCCCATGCCTGTAATCCGAGCTACTCGGGAGGCTGAGGTGGGGGAATTGCTTGAACCCGGGGGGTCAAGGCTGCGGTAAGCTGAGACTGTGCCATTTCACTCCAGCTTGGGTAACAGGAGCGAAGCTCCATCTCAAAAAAAAAGAAAAAATAAGTTATTTTTACGTCTGGGCTTGGTGGCTCACATCTATAAATCCCAGCACTTTGGGAGGCTGAGCCTGGCGGATTGCCTGAGGTCAGGAATTCAAGACCAGCCTGGCTAACGTGGTGAAACTCCATCTCTACTAAAAATATAAAAAAAGTAGCCCTGCATGGTGGCGGGCGTCTGTAATCCTAGCTACTCGGGAGGCTGAGGCAGGGGAATCGCTTGAACCCGGGAGGCGGAGGTTGCAGTGAGCTGAGATCGCGCCACTGCACTCCTACCTGGGCAATATAGCGAGATTGTCTCAAAAGAAAAAAAAAAAAGAAAATTTATATATTTATTTTTTATTTCTTTATTTTTTGATACAGAGTCTCGCTCTGTTGCTCAGACTGGAGTCTCACTCTGTTGCCCAAGCTGGAGTACAGTGGCGAGATCTTGGCTCACTGCAACGTCCACCTCCCAGGTTCAAGCGATTCTCCTGCCTCAGCCTCCTGAGTAACTGGGATTACAGGCACGCACCACCATGCCCGGCTAATGTTTGTACTTTTAGTAGAGATGGGGTTTCACCATGTTGGCCAGTCTGGTCTCGAACTGCTGACCTCTTGATCTGCCCGTCTCAGCCCCGCAAAGTGCTGGGATTACAGGTGTGAACTACTGCGCCCAGCCCAGAAAATTTATTTTTACTTGGAAGGGTTTTGGGGAGGCTAACAGTACAGTCAGATCAGTGGTTCTCTACCAAGCATAGGGAACTTGGCAAGAGGAATGACTAGAGGCCCTTGTTTGTTCAGGGGTTCAGGCAGAGATGAGGGAGTGAGACTGGTAGAAGGGAATGGGAAGTGACTGAAAGAGAAGGGTTCCTGCTGGGGGAGCTGACATACTGTTTGTTAAAAATGACCTAAAGCACATAATAATTCAGTTCTGTTAACCCTGTTGTCTTCTCTGCAGACACTGCCCTAGCCATCATGGAGGTGGCCGACGCGGAAAGTCCTCTGAACCCCAGCTGTAAGATAATGACCTTCAGACCCTCCATGGAGGAGTTCCGGGAGTTCAACAAATACCTTGCATACATGGAGTCTAAAGGAGCCCATCGCGCGGGTCTTGCAAAGGTGATTTTCCTCAGATGCTTTAAATGAAAAACAATCACTTGGCCTTTAATTTATGTTCTTAGTTTTCATGATGTGGGACATTGTTTCTGAAAGAAGAAATTTGCAAAATCTTTGTTCTTGTTAATCCATATGGAACATTTGATTTCTTCAAATAGTAATTATCTTATTTTTCTTTAAGTATAACTATTCATACTAGATTGTCTTCTAAGGCTTAAAAAGAAAAATCAAAACCAACCAAGGGTGGCTCGTGGAACCAAGGAGATCCATGTATGGGTTTCAGAGGTGTGAGCGTATTCATATTTTTTGTTTGTTTCTTTGTAGACAACAATTATTAACCTGAAGCCTAACCACAGTTTCTCTCTCCTTTCCTTCTTCTTTCCTTCTATTATTTTTTAAATTTTTTTTCTTTTTTTTTTGAGACAGAGTTTCACTCTTGTCACCCAGGCTGGAGTGCAATGGCGTGATCTCGGCTCACTGCAGTCTCCACCTCCTGGATTCAAGTGATTCTCCTGCCTCAGCCTCCTGAAGTAGCTGGGATTACAGGCACCTGCCACCATGCCCCACTAATTTTTTTGTATTTTTAGTTGAGACAAGGTTTCACCATGTTGGCCTGTCTGGTCTTGAATGCCTGACCTCAGTTGATCCATCTGCCTTGGCCTCCCAAAGTGCGGGGATTAAAGGTGTGAGCCACCATGCCCGGCCTTTTTTTTTCCCCATATAATACTTATTGATATATTTTATCATATAATAATGTCATATAATGCATCAGTTTAAAGTGTGCAATTCAGTGGTTTTGAGTATATTCACAGAATTGTGCAACCATCACCTCTATTGAATTCTATAACATTCTCATCATCTCCCAAAGAAACTTCATATGCATTAAGCAGTCATTCCTGATTCCCTGCTATCACCCCCAGCCCATAGGCGACCACAAACTGACTTGATTCTCTCTCTACATTTGCCAATTCTCTTTTCTTTCTGCTTATTTGTTCACCAAATGTGGAGAGTGCCTGCTATGTGCCAGACACTATGCCAGGTGCTAGAGGTAGGGATGTGGTAGAGCAGAACATACAATGTTCCTGCCCCCATGGAGCTTACTTACATTCTAGTGGTAGCATCTTAGAATCATGAAATAAGGACATTTAAGCACAGATCCAAAGGATAAAAAGAAACCAGCCTTTTCAAGATATGGGGGCAGAAAGAATAGCAAGTCCAGAAGAGGCCTGAAGGCTGACCTGTACTTCGTGGCTGGGAGGAATAGGAAGGTGGGCAGTGGACTTGCCCGGCCATAGTAAGGCATTTGGGATTTTAAGTGTAGACGGAAGCACTGACAGGTTTAAAGTGGGAGAGGAAGATATGGTGGCTGTTTGTTTCTTTCTTTTGCTATTTTTGGGACATTATTTTGAAAAGGTCACACTGGCTCCTATGTGAAGAATGAATTTGGTGTTGTGGGGGCAGAGCACAAATAAAGCACCTTGTCTGGGATGGTTGTATTTATCTAGTGAGGAGCCAGTGGTGACCCAGACCAGTGAAGATGGGAGAAGTTGTCTTTGGTCTGGATATGTTTGAAAATAATCATCCTGTTCTTACAGGTGCCAAATAATATTCTTTTTTTTTTTTTTTTTTTTTTTTTTGAGACGGAGTCTCGCTCTGTAGCCCAGGCTGGAGTGCAGTGGCCGGATCTCAGCTCACTGCAAGCTCCGCCTCCCGGGTTCACGCCATTCTCCTGCCTCAGCCTCCCCAGTAGCTGGGACTACAGGCCTCGCCCGGCTAGTTTTTTGTATTTCTTAGTAGAGACGGGGTTTCACCGTGTTAGCCAGGATGGTCTCGATCTCCTGACCTCGTGATCCACCCGTCTCAGCCTCCCAAAGTGCTGGGATTACAGGCTTGAGCCACCGTGCCCGGCCAATAATATTCTTAAAAAAAAAAAAAAAAAAAGATAGCAACTTAAGCCTTGTGGGTATAAGTGACACGCCCAGAGTCAGTGAGGTACTGAGGACTGCATCGCACATTTGGTTGCATAGGTCCAAAGTAAGATCTTTGAAAGAGAGAGATCCATTATATAATATAATTCATCGTCCAACTTGAGATGGTTTGTGTGTCCCTTCTATAATGTAAATCTATTTTAATTTAAAAATTTCCCATGGAAGAATATGTTTTATTTCATTTATTTCAATTTATTATTGTTTGAAGGGGTGGCCTGCCCCTCCACACCTGTGGGCATTTCTCGTTAGGTGGAACGAGAGACTTGAGAAAAGAAATGAGACACAGAGACAAAGTATAGAGAAAGAAAAAGTGGGCCCAGGGGACCGGCGCTCAGCTTACAGAGGACCCACGTGGCTACGGTCTCTGAGTTCCCTTAGTATTTATTGATAATTATCTTTACCATCTTAAAGATAAGGGAGTGGCTGGACAATGGGATCATTGTAGGGAGAAAATCAGCAGTAAGACATATGAACAAAAATCTCTGTGACATGAATAAGTTTAAAGGAAAATGCTGTGCCTTGAGATGCATATGCAAACATCTCCATAAACCTTTTAGCAGCATTGTTTCAGCCTATCACATGGGGAGAAACCTTGGACAATACCTAGCTTTCCTAGGCAGAGGTCCTTGCGACCAGAAGGCCGTGTACGTGTCCCTGGGTAGTTGAAATTAAGAGAATGGTGATGACTTTTAACCAGCAAGCTGCCTTCAGGCACTTGTTTAACAAAGACACATCCTGCACAGCCCCAAATCCATTAAACCTTGAGTCACCACAGCACATGTCTCTTGCAAGGACAAGGTTGGGGGTAGGGTCACAGATTAACAGCATCTCAAATACAGAATAAAATGGAGTCTCTTATGTCTACTTCTTTCTATATAGACACAGTAACAGGCTGATCTCTTTCTTTTCCCCACAATTGTTCTAAATGTTAAATTTATAATCTGGGTTTCTGTAGACTTGTCAATATCACTGCATAAATCCGTGAGCCCTGACAGAGCCTGCTGCCGGGCTGAACCACTCAGTTGCACTTAGGTAAAGTGTTCTCCTTGAAATCCCCAGCTGTGGAGGTCAGATAGCATGGAAAACAGAAGATAGTTGAGGAGAGAACTTCTGGAACTATTGGGATTGGTGTTCCACTCCTCCTGCAAATGGACCTGATGCTACTTGTAACCCACTACTTTACTGTTTCTGGTATCTGTACCCTGAGGTCTATGATTAGGTTGTGTGTGTGTTGTTTTTTTTTTGTTCTTTTTTTTTTGAGGTGGAGTCTCGCTCTGTCGCCCAGGCTGGAGTGCAGAGGCGTGATCTCAGCTCACTGTAACCTCTGCCTCCCAGTTTCAAGCGATTCTCCTGCCTCAGCCTCCTGAGTAGCTGAGATGACAGGCATGTACCACCATGCCCGGATAATTTTTGTATTTTTAGTAGCGACAGGGTTTCACCATGTTGACCAGGCTGGTCTCGAACTCCTGACATCAAGTGATCTGCCTGCCTTGGCCTCCCAAAGTCCTGGGATTTTGGGCGTGAGCCACTGTGCCCAGACATGTATCTTGTTAAAGTTCATGCCCTTCCTAGAAAATTGTTTCGTTATTCTCTTTTTTGATGGAAGAGTCTCATTTTGTCAGCCAAGTACAGTGGCATCTTATTAACTCACTGCAGTCTCAACCTCCCAGGTTCAAGCGATCCCTCTCCCTCAACCCTGCAATTAGCTGGGATTACAGGTGGGCACCACCATGCCTGGCTAATTTTTGTATTTTTTGTAGAGCCAGGGTTTCACCATGTTACCTAGGCTGGTCTCAAACACCTGGGCTCAAGTGATCTGCCTGTTTTGGCCTCCCAAAGTGCTGGGATTATAGGCATGAACCACTACTCCTGGCCCCTTCCTAGAAAACTTTAAAAATTTGGGAATATTAAGTTGAGTGAAAATTAATTAGGGGTGGATGAGAGAGAGAGGAAACAAGATAAAGAGAAAACAAAGGGAAACTAAAGCTTTTTAATGACTTTCTCAGATGACCTATCCTTAGTTTAACTTCTTTATTGGGTTAGCTCATCAACAAAAAAAAATCTCATTTGGGCTGGGTGTGGGGCTCACGCCTGTAATCCCAGCACTTTGGGAGGCCAGGGCAGGCGGATCACTTAAGGTCAGGATGGCCAACATGGTGAAACCCCATCTCTACCAAAAATACAAATTTTAGCCATGCGTGGTGGTGGGTGCCTGTAGTCCCAGCTGCTCTGGAGGCTGAGCCAGGAGAATCGCTTGAACCCAGGAGGCAGAGGGCAGAGGTTAGGGATAACCACCTCTTCTCTTCTCTGGGCTCTGAATGCAGCCCTTTGTCCTGTTGTTCTCTCCCACTTTTGTTTCTGGAAAACATGTACTGTGTTCCACTGAGATTAGTAGAGTGTCCTGTGGTAGGGTGGCACGTTCAGTAACTTTAGAAGAGGAAACAGCAGCTACCCTCATAAGGGAGCTGCATGCACACAGAGCACACCTGCGTCGCTGTCTGCATTGTGTAACAGAATAAAGTTAATGAGAACTATGATTACAAAACACACCTGAGTCCAGACCGTGCCTCTTTTTTAAAATTGAGACTCATTGACAAAGTTGGAGACATTCATTTATTCAATCCTGTGATAATTTCCTATTACTCATTATTAGGAATACAACAGACTATTTCAAATCATTTTTGCCATGTTTGACGTCAAGTCACATAAGCTCAGTTTTACCTACTTTCCCTCTTGTTCTGGAAGTTGCAATAGTAGCAAATGTATAAAACTGTACCAAATCAAATCATATTATAAAAATCAAGACTGCATTAATGAAGCTGGTTTGCTTTGGGGGCTAGTCCTGGGGAACCGAGCCACCCATGATGTTCTTTGTTAATGCCCTATTTTTTTTTTTTTTTTGAGACAGGATCTTTTCCTATTACTCAGGCTGGATGGTGTGATCATGGCTCACTGCAGCCTTGACCTCCCACGCTCAAGCAAGTAGCCTGTCAAGTAGCTGGAACTCAGCCTCCCATGTAGCTGGGACTACCCATGCCTGGGTGATTTTTTTAAAAAAATTTTTTGTAGAGATGGAGTCTACTGTGTTACCCAGACTGGTCTTGAACTCCTGAGCTCAAGTGATCCTCCCACTTTGGCCTCCCACAGTGCTGGGATTACAGGCATGAGCCACTGTGCCCGGCCCGTTAAGCCACTATTGACAACATTTAATGAATTGGTCTTAATTTATGATTTGAGTAAATTGGTTGAGTAGGTCCAATAGTAGTGACTGTAGCCTCAGATGACAGTCGGTCTTGGTTTTTCTCTTCCCCATTTTTTAGATTCATGCTTTAGATTTAACGTTTATTTTTTGAGTGGAAGGTTTGACACTGTGACTGTCTACAGAGTTGATGGTCAGGTTGGGAAAATGAAAAGAAGTGACAGTCTCTTCCAATGTGAAACTTGTAGTGTTTTTGTGGAAGGAGATTATGATGAACCTTTTTTATGTATGAAGTGGGTGAAATTTGTTCCCAACAGAAATCTGAACATAGATTGTCCTGGACCGTAGCTTATGCATATCATATAGTTTTATGAACAGCCAAGAGAGTGCAAATAGCTATCTTTGCCCACAAGGTGAAGAAAGATTGTAAGAAGCACCACTCTTTCCCTTCCTCCTCCTTCCTCACTAAGTAGATGGTAGAAATTGCAATTTATTTCAAGACAAGTAGTGCAAATGCACATTTTAGCAGAAAATTTCCCACAGGGAATAGGGGCCAGGCTGAGTTTACGGGGATGGTGATAAGAGAAGTTATATTCTATTTTGATATAATCAGGAAGGTGAACTTCAGGAGGAATGGCTTTCCCTCATTTAGATTAACTAAACATAAAGATTTAACTTTGGAATCTTTTAAAGACCTCAGTATGTTGTGTTTCCCTATGCAAGAAAATCTGATGTCTTAGGATTTCAAATTATAGTTAAAATAAGATTTTTGTTACAGACCTGAACTTCTGAAAATATATTCCATTCGAACTCTTTAATTGAAATTAAATGAACTTGTACACAAAAGCACAAGGCAATATTTGGGTTTTTGTAAGTTTATTGTATGCCTTGCTTCTCTTTCTTTAGAAAACTGCTACAAAATATTTTATAGGCAAGCAACTGCCTTTTTCTTTTTAAGACAAAAACATATTTAATTCTACACATAATATTAATTTTGATTGTGGACATCTTTATTGCTAGTGAAGAGCCTGAATAAATCTATGTTCTTTTTTTTTTTATTATTCTGGCTTATTTCTGAGGAAGAAAGTTAGTTTTTATAACATTCTTAAATACAGTGCCCATCGCCTTTCAATATGTCATCAAGACAATGTAGTAAGGTTAACCATATTCATATAGTCTGATCATATTCTTTTCAAATATTGAGTGTCGCTGGCATGGTGGCTCACGCCTGTAATCCCAGCACTTTGGGAGGCCAAGGTGGGAGACTTGCTTGAGCCCATGAGTTCGAGACCAGCCCTGGCAACATAGTGAGACCACATCTTTACAAAAAAAAAAAAAAAAAAAAAAAGCCAGCCACGGTGACTCACGCCTGTAATCCCAGCACTTTGAAAGGCCGAGGTGGGTGGATCACTTGAGGCCAGGAGTTTGAGACCAGCCTAGCCAAAATGGCAAAACCCTGTCTCTACTAAAAATACAAATATTAGTTGGGCGTGGTGGTACACATTTGTAATCCCAGCTCCTTGGGATGCTGGGACATGAGAATCACTTGAACCTGAGAGGCTGAGGTTGCAGTGAGCTGAGATTGCTCCATTGCACTCTAGCCTGGGCAACAGAGTGAGACTCTATCTCAAAAAGCAAACAAAGAAATAAACAAACAAAAAAATAACTGAGTGTAGGGCTATGTGCCTGTAGTCCCAGCTACTTGGGAGGCTGAGGTGGGAGGATTGCTTGAGACTGAGAGGTCCAGGCTGCAGTGAGCTGTGATCATGCCACTGTACTCCAGCCTGGGCAACAGAGTCCCTGTCTCAAAAAAAAAAAAAGTTAAATAAAATAATGAGGGTGTGATTTCAGTAACATATACTATGAATATATATGTATCCATTTTATTTATTTTTATTTAGTTTTTTTGAGACAGGGTGTTGTTCTGTCACCCAGGCTGGAGTGCAGTGGTGTGATCTTGACTCAGTGCAGCCTTGACCTCCCAGGCTCAAGCAGTCCTCCCACCTCAGCCTCCCGAGTAGCTAGGACTGTAGGCGTGTGCCACCACACCTGGCTAATTTTTGTATTTTTTTGTAGAGATGAGCTTTTGCCATTTTGCCCAGGCTTGTCTCGAACTCCTGAGCTTAAGTCTTCCTCCCGACTTGGCCTCCCGAAGTGTTGGGATTACATGCCTGAGCCACCGTGCCTGGACAGTATTCTCATTTTAAACAAACATACCTTGGAGGATATAAAATATGTAGTATCCTTATATTGCTGATGAAAATTAAGGTAAAATTGACAGCTCACTGTGAAGTGATTTTGTTTTTTTTGAGCTAATAACTCTCACTTATAAGCTGTATAGCATTGGCCAAGTTACTCATCTCCTGACCCCAAGTTTCTTTATCTGATGAAGCTTGACTTGAGTTTCACAGTTATAGGTACATTTATATCTAAATGTGAAAGACAAAACTTTAACACTCTTAGAATATAAAGTAGACCATTTTTGTGTCCTTGAGTAGGGAAATATTTTTTTGAACTGAAGATTATAGCAGTACCTATAAAGGCAAATGTGAAAAGTTGGATTACATTAAAATTAAGAATTGGTGTTTATCAAAAGATAACATAAAAGCCCATACAAGCCTGGGCAACATAGCAAAACGCTGTCTCTACAAAAAATTAAAAAATTAGCCAGGTGTGGTGGTTGCACACCTGTAGTCCCAGCTACTCAGGGAAACTGAGGTGAGAGGATCGTTTGAGCACAGGAGTTTGAGGTTACAGTGAGTTAACCTCGTGCCATTGTACTCCAGCGTGGGTGACAGAGCCAGACTTTGTCCCTTGAAAAAAAGATTGGAGGGCAAGTTACAGGATAAGAGAAGATATTTACATGCTCTTGTGTACGCATGCTTTCTCTCTGTCTGTCTGTCTGTCTCTCTCTCTCTCTCTCTCTCTCTGTGTGTGTATATACCTACATACACACATACACATCCAAGAGTATTCTCCTTGGATATATAAAATAATATATAAAAGACTCCTATACATTAATAAGAAAAAACCCAACAATGAAATAGTAAAATGGTAAAGAGACTTGAATAAGTACTTTATAAAAGAGAGTATCAGTGAGCTGGGCACTGTGGCTCACGCCTGTAATCTCAGCACTTTGGGAGGCTGAGGCGGGTGGATCACCTGAGATCAGGAGTTCAAGACCAGCCTGGCCAACAGTGAAACCCTGTCTCTACTGAAAATGCAAAAAATTAGCTGGGCATGGTGGCAGGCACCTGTAATTCCAGCCAGTATGGAGGCTGAGGCAGGAGAATTGCTTGAACCCAGGAGGTGGAGGTTGCAGTGAGCTGAGATCATACCATTGCCCTCCAGCCTAGGGAACAAAAGAGAAACTTTGTCTCAAAAAAAGAAAAAAAAAAAAAGAGTATCAGTAAGATCAGTAAACATATGTATGAGGAGGTTTCTTTCTTCAGTTTTTCGGAAAATACAAATAAAATTCACAGTTGAGTACCACTGTACACCTACCAGAAAGACTAAAAGTTAAATGATGGACAGTATTAGGTGATGATGGAGATGTGGAGGAATGGGAACTCTCGTATGTTACACTTGGGAGTGCATATTGGTACAACCACTTTGGCAACAGTTGGCAATATCTATTAAATTTGAACTACATGTATCCTATGTGTCAGTAATTTCATTCTTAGAGGTATCTGTGTATGCATGGATATTGTGGAGACCCATGTGCATATATGCACTAGAATATCTGTATAAGAATATTAATAGCATTATTTGCAGTAGCCAATAATTAGAAAAAGCCACATGACCATCAGTGGTTATCAGTTTATAAATACATAAATATTTATAAGAAAAAATACTGAGTAGTAATGAAAACCAATGAGCTTCAGCTACATAGGCCGTTTGTTTGTTTATTTATTTAGAGACAGAGTCTCACTCTGTCACCCAGGCTGTAGTGCAGTGGTGCGATCTCAGCTCACTGCAATGATTCACCCTGCCTCAGCCTCTGGAGGAGCTGGGATTACAGGCATCGACCACCACGCCTGGCTAATTTTTGTATTTTTAGTAGAGACAGGGTTTCACCATGTTGGCCAGGCTGTTCTTAAACTTCTGACCTCAGGTGATCTGTCTACCTTGGCCTCCCAAAGTGCTGAGATTACAGGAGTGAGCTACCGTGCCTGACCTAGACCATTATATTTAAATCTCACAAAGTATGAGTGAAGTATAAAAGATAAACCTCAAATAGTGTATACTGTAGGATTGCATTTTTATACATTTGCAAAACTGGTGAATAGGTATGCATATAGAAGCATAAGACTAAAGCCTGGCAATGAAATGATTGCCGTAAACACCATAATTGTGGTTACCTCTTGGGCAATAGGGAAGATGTAGTTGGAAAAGGGCGCTTGGAGGGCTTGTGTTGTGCCAGCAATATCTTGCCCCTTACAACTGGGCAGTGGGTCCTTTGGTGTTTGCTTTGTAATAATTCACAGAGCTGTATGCTTGTGATTATGCATTTTCTACATGTGTGCTATGTTTTTCAATAGGAAACCTTAAAAAGATTGTTTTAGGCCAGGTGCAGTGGCTCACGCCTGTAATCCCAACACTTTGGGAGGCCGAAGTGGGCAGATCACAAGGTCAGGAGATCGAGACCATCCTGGCCAACATGGTGAAACGCCGTGCTACTAAAAATATAAAAATTAGCTGGCGTGATGGTGCGCCCCTGTAGTCCCAGCTGCTCGGGAGGCTGAGGCAGGAGAATTCCTTGGTCCTGGGAGGCGGAGGTTGCAGTGAGCTGAGATTGCGCTGTTGGACTCCACCCTGGGCAACAAGAGCGAAACTCTGTCTCAAAACAAAAAAAAAGATTGTTTTAAAAAAATTAAAACGGCTTCTAAAGGTGGTAAAGTGGCCAGGTGCAGTGGCTCACGCCTGTAATCCCAGCACTTTGGGAGGCTGAGGCGGGTGGATCAGTTGAGCTCAGGAGTTCGAGACCAGCCTGACTAACATGGAGAAATCCTGTCTCTACTGAAAAAAAAAAAAAAAAAAATTAGCTGGGCGTGGTGGCACATGCCTGTAATCCCAGCCCCTCGGGAGGCTGAAGCAGGAGAATCGCTTGAACCCAGGAGGTGGAGGTTGCGGTGAGCCAAGATCACGCCATTGCATTCCAGCCTGGGCGACAAGAGTGAAACTCTCTCTCAAAAAAAACAAAACCCAAAAAAACCCCCAAAAAATAAAAAAGAAAAGTTCCAACCATAGATCGTGATTTTATGACGTTATACATTCTATTTTTATGTTATTTTATTTTATTTATGAGACGGAGTCTAACTCTGTCACTTAGGCTAGAGTGCAGTGGTGTGATCTTGGCTCACTGCAGCCTCCATCTCCCAGGTTCAAAGCAATTCTCCTGCCTCAGCCTCCCGAGTACCTGGGATTACAGGTGCCTGCCACCACGCCAGGATAATTTTTGTAATTTTAGTAGAGATGGGGTTTCACCATACTGGCCAGGCGGGTCTCGAACTCCTGGCCTCAAGTGGTTTACCATCTTGGCCTCCCAAAGTGCTGAGATTATAGGTGTGAGCCACCACGCCTGGCCAGTACTTTCGTATTTTAAATCCTATCAATATGTATTTTTGGTCTTAATGTTTTCTGGATCTTTTCACTCTTGGTAATGAAGTGCTTAAAAACTACAGGCAAACACTGGTGTGCTGAGGTACCTTATACTGGCATTTCAGAGTTAACAGTGCGCATCCCTTCCCAGCCGCATATATAGTGATGTCACATTGGTAGGTTCAGATTGGCCATGGTGGGAGTATTATACCATGGAAACGGGTAACAACTACAAATCAAGGTTTCCTACACCTTTCTGGAAGCTGGTTATTAAACATCTACTAGCATGCCACTGTGCTATCACCATATTGTGTGAGAAGTCTATAAAGAATATAATGTTGGCTGGTCACAGTGGCTCACGCCTGTAATCCCAACACTTTGGGAAGCCGAGGTGGGTGGGTCATGAGGTCAGGAATTCAAGACCACCCTGGCCAAGATGGTGAAACCCTGTCTCTACTAAAAATATCAAAATTAGCTGGGCGTAGTAGCAGGCACCTGTAATCCTGGCTACTCGGGAGGCTGAGGCAGAAGAATTGCTTGAACCCAGGGAGGTGAGGTTGCAGTGAGCCGAGATTGTGCCACTGCACTCTAGCCTGAGTGACAGAGTGAGACTCTGTCTCAAAAAAAAAAAGAATATAATGTTGACTATATTTTTACTTATTTTTCTCATAATAATATACACAGCACATAGCTACTTACTTAGATCATATTCAATAAAGATGAACTTCTTTGGGGAAGAAATTATTTATGTAAATATAATTTCATCTTTTTTTTTTCCCTGAGACAGAATCTCGATCTGTCACCCAGGCTAGAGTGCAGTGGCGTGATCTCGGCTCACTGCAACCCCTGTCTCCTGGGTTCAAGCGATTCTTCTGCCTCAGCCTCCCAAGTAGCTGGAACTACAGGCACGTGCCACCACACCCAGCTAAGTTTTGTATTTTTAGTAGAGACGGGGTTTCACCATGTTAGCCAGGATGGTCTTGAACTCCTGACCTGGTGATCCACCAGCCTCGGCTTCCCAAAGTGCTGGGATTACAGATGTGAGCCACTGTGCCCTGCCAATTTCGTCTATTGAGAGGCAGGTTAACGTAACTGCTCAGTAATTAGAATCTCAGCTCAAGTAGTCTTTAGCCATTTTAACTTCAAATTATTTTACTTCTTTGTGTCTTTCAATTATATCTTTAAAATCAGGATGTTAATAGTACCTCCTCAAAATGAGTTTAATACAAGTACAGTGTTTAGGATAGTGAGTACTCAATAAATTTTGCTGTTGAATAACAATCATATTGCTTTATTGCAAGTATTCATTTTTTTATGCATTTGTCATAGAAAGACTGAGAAATTCTTCAGTTGTATTTTATCAGAATACTTAAAAGCTAAATTACTTGGAGTATTTTCAAGATGATATTTTATTTCATTATTTTATTTTTAGGTGATTCCTCCTAAGGAGTGGAAGCCAAGACAGTGCTATGATGACATTGATAATTTGCTCATCCCAGCACCAATTCAGCAGATGGTCACAGGGCAGTCAGGACTGTTCACTCAATACAACATCCAGAAAAAAGCAATGACTGTGAAGGAGTTCAGGCAGCTGGCCAACAGTGGCAAGTGAGTAGAATCAGTTTGCTATTTCTGTTTCCTTCAAAAATTTATGTAAATATGTTAAGAAACAAAGTAGACAGAGGAGCTTATAAATGAAAAGCAGGAGTCTCCCATGCAATGTCTTTCACCCTTCATTTAACCGTTTCTGTTTTCTGTTCTTTAGGTGGTTGCCTAAACATTTGGCTTAGTGTTAAAGAAATTGCTTTTTATTATCTCATTCATAGTAGCTATAAGTGGAACTTCTTATTCCATAGTTGCCATGAGTTTTTGATTCTACACATGATTCATGTTTGTCGGGCAATTTTTTTGGTGTATGTTTGGTAATGTTTAAGCCTTAAATGATTTGTATGTATTAGAAAATTAGTACTTTTAAAAGCAAACCTTGAAAGACTTGAAAGGCCACCATTGCATTAGTTATTTATTGTTGTGTAACAAATTATCCCAAATTGGCTGGGCGCAGTGTCTCATGCCTGTAATCCTAGCACTTTGGGAGGCTGAGGCGGGCGGATCTCCTGAGGTCGGGAGTTCAAGAGCAGCCCGATCAACATGGAGAACCCTCGTCTCCACTAAAAATACAAAATTAGCTGTGCGTGGTGGCTGATGCATGCCTGTAATCCCAGCTTCTCAGGAGGCTGAGGCAGCAGAATTGCTTGAAACCGGGAGGCGGAGGTTGTGGTGAGCCAAGATTGCGGTATTGCACTCCAGCCTGGGCAACAAGAGCGAAACTCTGTCTCAAAAAAAAAAAAAAAAAAAAAAATTATCCCAAATCTTAGCTACTTAAACCAACCCATAATTTCTGAAGGTCAGGAATCTGAGAGTGGCTTAGCTACGTAGTTCTGCCTCAGGGTCTCATGAGGTTGCAGTTAGGATGTTGCCTGGGCTGCAGTCATCTGAGCATTTAATTGTGGCTGGAAGATTCTCTTACAAGAGTGCTCCCCTTCCATGGCTTTTGATGGGGTCCTCAGTTCCTTGTCATATGGACTGTTCCTCATGTTGTGGCAGCTGGCTTCTCCCAGAACAAGTGATCTGAGAGAGCGAGCAAGAAGGAAGCCACATGTTTTTCCTTTCCCTGTTTCAGAAGTGACACACTGTCACATCTGGCATATTCTTTTTGTTCCAAGCCAGTTGGTAAGTGTAGCCTCCACTCAAGGGGAGGAGAATGAAGCTCTACTTCTTGAAGGGAGGAGTGTCAATGAATTTGTGGGTATATTTAAACATTGTCACAATTATTATTAAACTTCTTTTAAAAAATTCTGATATGATAGTTAAGGCCCCAGAACAAAGCATAAATCTAACAAAAACAAAATTAAACAAAACCTGAAAGACCAACCAGAAATCATAGTTTCCGAATTCCCTGGATGGGTGTGAATGAGATTAAGACTTTGGATGAATTTAGGTATCTTCCTTTAAAAAAATTATATTTGACATTGTAAGCACATGGTGCTACATGAAGACTCTTATTTCTGCATATTAAATTCCTACTATGGAACATTCTGGCTATTCCAGAGAAATTGAAAATTTTATATTTAATATAATTTGAATCATTTCTTTTGAATTTTTGGGGTAGGTATTAATAGAGTTTTATTCTTTCAGATCTTATTAATCGAGAACATGAAACTTTCAGCGAAGATTGGAAGCATTTTCTTTCGAACTCTTCCAGAATTCTTTTATAAGTACAATGCTGTTGAAACAAGATTGCAGAGGCAATTAAACCTGTTTACGAGTATAAACTATTGACTGTTTTCTGTTACTATGTTTTAGTACCCATTTCCAGTGTCCCTCTTAAAGTGTTAATCGAATAGGTTAGGTCATTGAGTAATAACTCTGCTTGGCTCCTTTGATATTTCAAGGGATAATTTGTACTTAAAAGTAATCAGATTATACTCACTAAAAACTATGGTTAATACTCTTGATAATTATCATAACTGCCATAGGAAAGGTACAAAGTGCTATGAGGTTTCAAAGGAATACAAGGCTTCTGTGGTTGTTTATAAGTAATGGGTAATTTCCTTTTGTAGGCACTGTTGAGATGGATTTTGAAGAATGGTCAGAAACATTTCTACCAGTTACAAAAGTAATATGTGCTTATTTAAAATTTCAAAAATAGGCTGGATGTGGTGGCTCACACTTGTAATCCCAGCACTTTGGGAAGCCGAGGTAGGTGGAATGCTTGAACCCAGGAGTTGGAGACCAGCCTGGGTAACATGGCAAACCCCATCTCTACAACAAATAAAAAATTAGCCAGGCAGGTGGTATGTGCCTGTAGTTCCAACTACTCAGGAGGCTGAGGATTGCTTGAGCCTGGGAGGTCGATGCTACAGTGAGTCATGATTGCACCACTGTACTCCAGCCTAGGTGACAGAGCAAGACCCTATCTTGAAAAAAATCAAATAAAATTTCAGATATAGCAATATATAACTTTGAGAGGCAATCATTGTTTGTATTACTTGGCAATTCAAAATATTGTTAAGACTTGAGGCTTGTAGTTCGTTCTTCTCTCGTTATAAAGAAACTTTGATCATCCTCTTTAGCCCATTTGATTATTGCAGCATGGTATCGGTTTTCTACCTCAAGATAATTTTACTGAGTACTAATTTTATACATATCTCTGTTAAATTATTACTCTACTGGCTTGGTTGTAGATTTACTCTTTCTGAAGATAGCCATTCAGGTGACATTGTTTTGTGTATCACTGTGTGCACAGTGCTTGGTATAGTGTCTGGGATATGGTAGGTGCTTTTTCAATATATATTGATGGAATGAATAAATAGTGTTATAAAAACTAAAATACATTTAAAATGGTATAAATTTTTAGGCAAATTGTAAAGATTTACTTATTAAGAGAATATACATTTCTTGACATTCTGGAGTTTATAGATGTTTTAAACAATTATTGGCTTTTTTTAGTTGTAAAATGTAACCATTATGGGAAATTATTTGAAAAATTATTTCTAGCTTTAATTTTATTTCTTTGCAAGTTAATTTACGCTGGGTACAGTGGTTCACGCCTGTAATCCCAACACTTTGGGAGGCTGAGGTGGGAGAATTCCTTGAGCCAGGAGTTCAAGACCAGCCTGGTCAACAAAGTGAGATCCCGTCTCTACAAAAAATAAAAAATTAGCCTTGCATGGTGGCATGTGTCTGTAGTCCCAGCTACTCGGGAGGCTGAGGCAGAAGGATTACTTGAGCCTGAGAGGCTGAGGCTTCAGTGAGTCGTGATTGCACCATTGCCCCCGAGCCTGGGTGACAGAGCAAGACCATGTCTCAAAAAAAAAAAAAAAAAGTTAATTTGTCTTTTGATTTAGATTAGTTTCATTACAATTGTAATGTTAAACAACTTTTGAAATTCATATTGTTGTATTTCTTCTGCCAGTTTCATGTAGAAATTTATTTCAAATGCCAAGGAAATGGATTTCTAAGCATTTGAAATAAATGAACCAAGGCTTTTACTTGTCCACACAGAGCTGTGTCAGGATCGCCTGGTTGTGGAATGGTCATGTTATGAGATTAATTTTTACTGGAGACAGGAGGTTTTCTGCTGGTCTTTTTTTTTTTTTTTTTTTTTTTTTTGAGATGGAGTCTCACTCTGTTGCCCAGGATGGAGTGCAGTGGCGTAATCTCCGCTCACTGCAACCTCCGCCTGCTGGTTTCAAGTGATTCTTCTGCCTCAGCCTCCCAAGCAGCTGGGACCACAGGCTTGCACCACCATGCCAGGCTAAATTTTTTGTATTTTAATGGAGATGAGGTTTCAACATGTTGGCCAGGCTGATCTCTTAACTAGTGACCTCTGATCCGCCCACCTCGGCCTCCCAAAGTGCTGGGATCTTTCCATTCATCTGTTTTTCTTCAGCACATGCCCTGGCATTGGCACACAGTCCCTCATGTGCTCAGTCTTAGCAGTAGAGAAGATGACACGCTCGTTTGGTTGATAATGCAATGTAGTCCAAAGTAAACCTAGAGATTTCCGATATAACTCTAATATAAAAATTTATAATGGTAGGTAATATGAATCACTTACATTACTGATGTGTACTTTCCTGTAGGCACAGAGCCAAGTGCTTTCCATAATTATCTCATGGAGCCCTCACAACAAGCTTAGCTGTATTTATCCCTACTTTTCAGAGGAATAACTGAGTTCCAGAGAAATTCAGCCCCCTGTCCAGGGTTATGTGGCTTATGAATGGAAGCCTGAATTTAAACATGGGTAGCCTGGCCCTGGAACCCACCTCTTAAGAACTGTGCCGCAGTGAGTGAGAGGTTCTGGGTAAGAAGATGTGGTTGAATCAGTATCGGGCAAATTTACACTGGATTTGTGGAACAGCTGTGATTGTTGGACGTCCATTAGGGAAGGGAAGGGCTCTGATCAGATACTAGCCATGTGAACTGGTCATTTTTTTCTAGTTGAGAATTAATATTTGTTTAATATATTTAAGGATTTTAGAATTTAACTTCAATGGACAATACCAAACTTTAAATTTCTCTCTTAGAGTTATGAGTTTTTAAAAACTGATACTGCACGTGCCTGTAATCCCAGCTCCTTGGGAGGCTGAGGCAGGAGAATCGCTTGAACCCAGGAGGTGGAGGTTGCAGTGAACCGAGATCACGCCATTGCACTCCAGCCTGGGTGACAGAGCAAGACTCTGTCTCAAAAAAAAAAAAAAAAAAAGTTGTTACTGATTGAGTACATAGTGATATATAGGTCTTGGTATATGGTATAAAGCAGATTAGGGCTTCAATTTCCAAAAATCTTGGAAGTTTCTGTAGAAGTCCTCATACATAGCATCTCTGTTATCTTCTCTTTTCTGATCATTCTGTGTTTTGGGGCAGCGGTCCCCAACCTTTTTGGGAAGGGACTGGTTTCGTGGAAGACAATTTTTCTCTGGATGGGGGTGGCGGTATGGTTTTGGGATGAAACTGTCCCACCTCAGATCATCAGGCATTAGGTTCTCATAAGGAGCGCGCAACCTCGATCCCTCACATGCACAGTTCACAACAGGGTTCACACTCCCATGAGAATCTAATGCTGCCACTGATCTGACAGGAGGTGGAGCTCAAGCAGTAATGCTCACCTGCCACTGACCTCCTATTGTGAATCCTGGTTCCTAACAGGCCACAGACCCGTACTGGGGATTGGGAACCCCTTGTCTGGGGAATAGGGGTGTACACCTGTCTCTGTCACCTGACTCTGACCTTTAGTTAGCTTGCTTAGCTTGTGCCTAGAATTCCCGATACTACTGGAACCTACTAGTAGAAGTGGTGGAATGATGACAGGTTAATGGTGCTTTCATGCTAATTCTTTTTATTAAAAACATTTTTAAGGCTGGGCGTGCTGGCTCACGCCTGTAAATCTCAGGACTTGGGAGGCCGAGGCAGGCAGATCACCTGAAGTTGGGAGTTTGAGACCAGCCTGACCAATTTGGAGAAACCCTGTCCCTGCTAAAATTACAAAATTAGCTGGGTGCGGTGGTGCATGCCTATAATCCCAGCTACTGGGGAGGCTGAGGCAGGAGAATCGCTTGAACCTGGTAGGCAGAGGTTGTGGTGAGCCGAGATCATACCATTGCATTAGGCAACAAGAGTGAGACTCCATCTCAAAACAAAACAAAACAAAAGCACTAACAAAATTAAAAATAAATTTTAATTCTTTAGAAAATAGAGACAGGGTCTCACTACCTAGGCTGATCTTGAACTCCTGAGCTCAAATGATCCTCCTGCCTTGGGCTCCCAAAGTGCTGGGATTATAGGTGTGAGCCACCACGCCCATCCCATGCCCATCCTTTTTATTTTTGGCTGTGCTTGAGATTCTAGTGTTCTGGATAAATTCAAATTGTTCTATATTTTGAATACAGTTGTTAAATTAAGTTGTTTGGTATTTTGAATATAGTTGTTACATTATTTGATGTTCTTGTTACACAGATAACTAGTTTGGGGTCCCCAGTATAGTGAGTGTAGATGTCGGTTATTCTATAATTAGTCAATCTAAAATGTCCAGTATGCTTTATAGGGATTCTGTTACTGCTAAATACCTTCTTAACTTCATTTCATTATTTTCTCATTTGTTTCTTTCTTTGTTTATTTTCTTCCTGAAGAAACATTTGATATTCCTTTTTTGTGGTAAGATTATTGTTCAAATTCCTAATAATACAGAGAAGCAAGTGCTTTTCTGTAATTTCTATGTGAGAGATAACCATTAATACTATTAATTTGGTGTATATTTCTTTCTGATGACTTAATATACATTTACAGATTTTTTTCTTTTTTTACGTAAATTAGATATAGTATACACACTTATGTAACCTGATTTATTCTCTGTAGGTAGATTTGATGTCAGCATCTTGAATGATCTATCTTGTTTTATATTCTGTATTTTTTTTTTTTTTTTTTTTTTTTGAGACGGAGTCTCGCTCTGTCACCCAGGCTAGAGTGCAGTGGCCGGATCTCAGCTCACTGCAAGCTCCGCCTCCCGGGTTCACGCCATTCTCCTGCCTCAGCCTCCCGAGTAGCTGGGACTACAGGCGCCTGCCACCTCGCCCGGCTAAGTTTTTGTATTTTTAGTAGAGATGGGGTTTCACAGTGTTAGCCAGGATGGTCTCGATCTCCTGACCTCGTGATCCGCCCGTCTCGGCCTCCCAAAGTGCTGGGATTACAGGCTTGAGCCACCGCGCCCGGCCTATATTCTGTATTTTTTAAGCTAATTACTGGTTGATGGATATAAACTTGTATTTTCAATTAATGCTGCAGCAAACATCTGGGTCGACTGTCATTGTACATATCTCTGTGTTGTTAGGGTTAATTTCTACATTTAGATTTTGAGTCAAATATATCAATTTTTGAAAGCTTTTTTTTTTTTTTTTGAGACGGAGTCTCGCTCTGTCGCCCAGGCTGGAGTGCAGTGGCCGGATCTCAGCTCACTGCAAGCTCCGCCTCCCGGGTTGACGCCATTCTCCTGTCTCAGCCTCCTGAGTAGCTGGGACTACAGGCGCCCGCCACCTCGCCCGGCTAGTTTTTTGTATTTTTTAGTAGAGACGGGGTTTCACCGTGTTAGCCAGGATGGTCTCGATCTCCTGACGTCGTGATCCGCCCATCTCGGCCTCCCAAAGTGCTGGGATTACAGGCTTGAGCCACTGCGCCCGGCCAAAAGCTTTTTATATGTGTAGAAAAATTATATCCTGGAATGGTTTTACCACCTTATATTCCTACTCTAGTTGTCTGAGAGGTGTCGTTATTTTCTTGTCATTAATATATTCAGCATTTGCCAACCATTTTGCTGAACTGCCAAATATCTTGTTTTAACTTTACTTTCTTGGATTTTTAGCAAGATTATTGTTTGTCAGTTTTTCTTTAAGTGTTATGTCATTTTCATATAAATATGTAAAATTTCTTAGCATGGTATAGTGATTAAAGATTTTAAAAATACTTTGAAAGCTAAAATAATGACTTTTAAATGACTTTTCTTCTTCTGTTGCTGATGTTTTCATGAAAGTAATTTTCTAATACAATGTAAAGTGATATTGAGTTATTTAGCAACCTTAAGAATATTCAGATAGCTATGTAAATCAATTTTTTTTTTTTTTTTTTGAGACAGAGTCTTGCTCTGTCGCCCAGGCTGGAGTGCAGTGGCTGGATCTCAGCTCACTGCAAGCCCCGCCTCCCGGGTTCACGCCATTCTCCTGCCTCAGCCTCCCAAGTAGCTGGGAGTACAAGCGCCCGCCACCTCGCCCGGCTAATTTTTTTTTTGTATTTTAGTAGAGACGGGGTTTCACTGTGTTAGCCAGGATGGTCTCGATCTCCTGACCTCGTGATCCGCCTGTCTCGGCCTCCCAAAGTGCTGGGATTACAGGCTTGAGCCACCGCGCCCGCCCTGTAAATCAATTTGTATGTTTACTTGTTAGATTTGACAACATGCAGTGTTTTCATTTTGGTAGGATTTTGTTTTAGAAAGAGATTTAAATCACTTTGGTGGGAAAACCCCTAAAACTGACTTACTGGTTTGTACTTTTTTGTCATCTACCGTTTACAGATATTGTACTCCAAGATACTTGGATTACGAAGATTTGGAGCGCAAGTACTGGAAGAACTTAACTTTTGTGGCACCCATCTATGGTGCAGATATTAACGGAAGCATATATGATGAGGTACATTCATATTTACTGTGAGTTTTGTAAAGGATCATTGGATGTGACAGTTTTGTTACCATTTAAGCAGTTTAGAAGTGTTCTTTTGTTGTGCTTTTGGGTGATTCCTCAAAGGATGACAGGAAATATTCATCAGTAGGATTTCTGCTGCTGGTATTTTTCAAACTGAAGCTAGGTAATTGTACAAATACCTGAAATTGTTAAGTAGTAATATGGTGTGTGATTATCTGGCTGATCTTTTCATTACATTAAAACTTTTTAAAGCAAAAATACATTATAAAAATGTTTGGAAAACAGGAAATATGATCCATCATACTGACACCTTAAAGCAGAAGCAGTATTTTTGATATATTTTTCCATTACTTTACCTCAATCATTAAAAAAAGTTATATATGAACAGGCTTATATTGTTCTTTTTTTCCACAGACAAATTGTAATAATTTTTTTCTTTTTTTAAAAAAGTACATGTTATTACAGTATTTTTAGCCATTTTAATGGGTCATAATTCACTGGTTATATTCTAATTCTTTTTGCCTTTTCCTGATATTTTAAAACCCTAATTCTAAAAGTTCTTTGTCTTTTGAAACCTTGTATGCGCTCTCTATTTTCTTTTTTTATTTATTTTATTATTTTTTTGAAATTTTTATTGAGACAGGATCTCAGTATGTTGCCCAGGCTGGTCTTGAACTCCGGAGCTCAAGAGATCTAACTGCCTCGGCCTCCTAAAGTCCTGGGATTAGAGGTGTGAGCCACCAGGCCTGGCATGTTATTTTCTTTCGAAAAATTTCTTATCTACCAAAAGGTGGAACGAGTGCAATACATACCTGGATACCCTTCACTTAGGTTCACCAGTACAAGTTAAGCATCCCTAATCCAGAAATCCAAAATCCAAAATGCTCCAGTGAGCATTTCCTTTGAGCATGACCTTTGAGCATCATATTGAAACTCAGAAAGTTTGGGATTTTGGAGCATTTTGGATTTTTCAGATTAGGGATGCGCAACCTGTATAATGCAAATACTCCAAAATGGGAAAAAATCCGTCATCTGAAATACCTCCGGGCCCAAGCATTATGGATAAGGGATACTTGATCTATAGCTAATAGTTTGCCACATTTGCTTAATGTTTCTTTGTCTCTCTTTGTCTCTGTTTCTGTCTCTCTCTCTCCTGTAACATTTGATGTATGATGCAGACATCACGATAGTTTACCCTGAATTATATAAGCATGTATCTTTTAATTACAAGGGAGTTTAACATTTATATAATATTATCTAGTGTATAGACCATATTGAAATTTTCCCAGTAATGTTATAACTCCTCCCGCCCCCATCCTGTAATGATTTAGTCAAGGATTCCCCTTTGTTACTAATAAGTGATCTATGGGGTGATACTCAAATATTAGGTGTCTATCTGTCCCCAACAGCCTTTCATTCAGTGGATTTAGCATCCATGGCATTCATTAATAATCCTTGCCTTAACTCCATTATTATATTATTTTGGAACCTTTTTTATTTTGTAATATAAAATAAGCTAGAAAGTGCATAGAGCGTAAACCTAGAGCTTTATGAATTATTGTAAAGTGAACACCTGTGTACCATTTCTGACACCGAGGAAAACATTACCAGCACCGTAGAATTCCCTTACCTGCCCTATTACCTAGTATAGGCTCCCCTTTTCCTTCAACAGTAACTAGATATTCTGACTTTAACAGTACAGCTCAGTGTGGCCTGTTTCTGAATTTTATATAACTAGGATCATTCAGCGTACATTCTTTTATGTCTGGCTTCTTATACTTCATACCTTATACCTTCTACTTTCTTGTATACCTTATATATACATGTTAGCTTTAGAAGAAAACGTTTTTTCCAGCTTACACTTCCTATAGCAATGTTTCCAAGTTTCCTTTGCTCCACATCCTCCCTAACACTCAATATTGTCATTTCTTTAATTTTAGCCGTTCTGTTGGTGTGTGTAGTCGTATCTTTTGGTTTTTAAGTTGCATTATGATTTTTTTCCCCTTACGTTCACTAACTGTTTGGATTTCCCCTTTAGTGAAGTGCCTTTTCAAGTCTCTTATACGCTTTTCTTTTTTGTCATGCTTTTCTTTTTTTTTTTTTGGCTTAAGTTCCCTTTTCTTTGGTTTTAGCGATTCTTATTGGTTTATACTTCTTTATCTATCCTGCGTATGAGGTAGTAGCACAATTTCAAATTTTATATATGAATTTTTAATTGCTGAACAGTTATTTCAAAGACCATTCTTATTTTTGAAGGTATTATATGATATTGTAGAATTGTCATATTGGGTGGAATGATGGCTGTGTAATTTTCTTAACTTAGCAATTAAAGATGCATATTGAAGGATATATGGTTGAAATAACATGAGGACTGGGATTTGTTTTTCAGTTACTTAAGAAAATAAAGCTGAATGGATACAGATGAAAGAAGATTGGCTACACACACACACACACACACACACACACACACACACACACACTTTTTTTTTTGAGACAGTCTTGCTCTGTCACCCAGGTTAGCATGCAATGGCATGATCATGGCTCACTGCAGCCTTGACCTCCTGGGCTCTAGCAGTCTTCCTGCCTCCGCCTCCTATGTAGCTGGGGCTACCTGCAGGCGCCACCATGCCTAGCTAATTTTTTTTTTTTTTTTGAGACGGAGTCCTGCTCTGTCTCCCAGGCTGGAGTGCAGTGGCGCGATCTCGGCTCACTGCAAGCTCCGCCTCCCGGGTTTACGCCATTCTCCTGCCTCAGCCTCCTGAGTAGCTGGGACTATAGGCGCCCACCACTGCGCCCGGCTAATTTTTTGTATTTTTAGTAGAAACGGGGTTTCACCGTGGTCTCGATCTCCTGACCTTGTGATCCGCCCGCCTCGGCCTCCCAAAGTGCTGGGATTACAGGCGTGAGCCACCGCGCCCGGCACCTAGCTAATTTTTAAAATGCTTTTTGTAAAGACAGGGTCTTCCTATGTTGCCGACGCTGGTCTCAAACCCCTGGAGAGCAAGTGATCTCCCTCCTCAGCCTCCCAAAGTATTGGGATTACAGGTGTGAGCCACTGCACCCAGCCCAGCAAAATATTTATAATTGAAGCTAGATGACAGACTGGTGTTTTAAATACGTATATGTTTGAAATAGTAAAAGTAAAAGTTAAAAAAAATAGCCTTTCCTCATTCTGCATATGAATTTTTACTAGTATAAGTAATCTCTATGTTGAGAATGTACTGTTTATTAAAGTAGTACATGTAGTACATGTAGGAAAATTGAAAAATACAGAAAAGCATGAAGAAGAGAATAAAAATTGCTCAAAAGTTTGTCAAACAGGAATAACTTTTTTTTTTTTTTTTTAAGACGGAGTCTCACTTTATAGTCCAGGCTGGAGTGCAATGGCGCGATCTTAGCTCACTGCAACCTCCGACTCCCTGGTTTAAGCTATTCTCCTGCCTCAGCCTCCTGAGTAGCTGGGATTACAGGCACGTGCCATGATGCCCAGCTAATTTTTGTATTTTTGGTAGAGACGTGGTTTCACCATGTTGGCTAGGCCGGTCTCGATCTCCTGACCTTGTGATCCGCCCACCTTAGCCTTCCAAAGTGCTGGCATTACAGGCGTGAGCCACCGCACCCTGCCCAGGAATAACCTTTTTATGATTTCCTTTTGGTCTTTCTGTTTTATGTGACTGTGTGTGTATATGCTTGCCTGTGTTTGCATGTGTGTTCATGTTTACCACCAAAGGGTTGAGAAGGTCTTTACAGTTTTTTTGGCTTTTGAAGCATTTCCAATACTGCTCTCCAGAAGGATCATTTGTTTCTTTTAGCGCAAGCCATATCTAGACTACCAATTTCAAATTGTACCTTGTATTAAATGGTTGCTAGATTTTTGTTTGTTTCAGTTTCAAGTGTATTCTTGGCTGATTTATTCTTTAGTGATAATAAATTTCTTATGAGCTAAAAGTAAGTTTAGCTGTTGTGGGCAGGTCATTAGATGTTGCCCACAGGTAGGGGCAAGTTATGCACATGTGTGATAACGGTGAGGGCTCAAAGAGAGGCTAAGAGCAGCTTCTAGTGCTTAGAGCAATTGTCTGGGAAGGGTGTGGCAGCAAGTAGAACATGTAGGAAATGGATGGTGAGGGATGTGGGCAGATGGGAGTGGGCATATTGGAAACATTTGTGTGGGTCTGGTATCTTTATGCTCTTACCAGTAGGCTTCCTAAAGAATGTGGAAGAATGTGGCATCTTGCCTTGTTAAACCAGCTTCTGTGCGATTTGCATCGGAACGGGTGAGGCAGCTTAAGTACTGTTGTCGTTTTACACTTAACAAAACGTGGGGCCCAGAGAGGGTCAAGTGCTTTTCCAAAGTTGGGAGGCTAATAAAAGGGCCATGACATGCTCTTATCCCCCACACCAGTGTTAGATAAGTCATTATGCATAGTCAATCTCATAGTTGTGGAAATATGTAAAACTAGGTCTTTGTCAACTACATACTGCCCCTGAGCTAATAGGGGTATTTTGTACCTTCTCCATAGCTTCTTCCTGTGTGTTGTATCCTGGCAAATGTTCAGGCTTCTGAGAAGAAGGTTGAGCTGATGGGTCATCTAGATCCTGGACTGAAAGTTGCATATCTGAGTGCTCGAAAATAAAATAAAACTCAATCTAAGTTTTTTTTTTTTTTTTAAAACCACCTTTTAAGATACTTAACCTTTTTGTTCCCTTATTTTTGTGTATATAATTAAGAGTTAGAAGCAGCAAGTTTGGGATCATTTTCAGAAAGATTGATATAAAAAGGTCCTGAATTAGCTTTATGTATTTGGTAGTGAAATAGCATAAGCATTGACTGTAAAGATGAGGTTGATGGACTTTGGTTTGCAGTGCTTATCAATTTACTGCTTGTGTTTGAAAGCCCTTTACTCATTGGCATTGCTTCAAGGGAACATTGACTTCTAGACTTCAGATTTGAGTAACTTTTGTTATTAAAATCCAATGAACAGAATCCACTGGTTTGTAAACACGCAGTTTTAAAACATCCTCATCATTTACAGGTTTTAGAGCTGGGAATCTATCATTTTGGTAGGACCTACAAGGCAGTATTTTGTAGAATTTCTGCAGGCTCTGTGGAAGCATTTAGCAGCTCCTGAGCTGGACTGACATTTTCAGTGCTTTTGTAGCATAAAGACAGACATGAGAGGAGTGTTGCAAACTGCTTCTGATAAACAAAACCAATCACACTCAAGACACTTAAATTCAAACAAATGAAAAATAACTTGTATTTACCCCCCTTGAGGTAGACGAAGAATAACAAAAGAAAGAGTGCTTTAAAGGGCGTGATGAAGAGTGAGTGTAATAATAGCTTACTGTCAGGAATGTTTGAATTCATTGCAATGAATGTGCATTTAAAAAGCCCATGCATTGTTTTGCTGTTGACTGTCTTGTCTTTACATTAATTCTTTAGTTCAGTATTTAAATTGAACTGGTTTCTTATGGTTCATGGCATTATTTTGAAAGGAATTAGAGAGTCATCAAATTGCAGTTTACTTTTTCCTTGAATTTCTAATGGTAGCTATTTCCCTTAATCTTAAAAGAGTGGTAAGAAAATCGTAGCCTTTGTTTGGTGGGGTGGGAGTTCTTGGAGAGGGTGTGGAGAGATAAGAGAAGTAATTTGTGCAAGGTGCAAAGATGGATACGAATCCTGCTTCTCAAGTAGTTCATAGACTTAGTGGGGTGGAGGGACAGTTGGTGCAGTGGTCTTGAATCTTTGCAGCCTGCAGGAGAGATAGTATGAGCAGGCCTGCATTCAAGTAAGACTTTCTGGAGTGGGGAGGACATCTGAACTTGGCCTTGATGAGTAAGTTCCAGTGAAAGGAGAGAGAGTGAAAGGTGGGACTGGAGCTAGGTAAATTGAAGGGTGAAACCATAGCTAATAGTCTCAGTATTTTTGCTGAAATTGTAGGTTGTTTGCTGAGCAGGAGCATAGGAGGATGAGACAAAACTTGAATAGCAGCTGTGGCATATGGGAGAGGCCTGAATCAGGGCTGTGGGCCTGGGTCATGGATCTGACCCATGGCCCCACAGCAGCCCCACCTACTTTGTTCTAGACTCTGAATTTTGTCTCTTAGCCCCAGGCAAATCTTTTAAGGAGCAGAGAAGCTACCATGGTAGTTTTGATCCAAGCTGGGCTATAGCACAGGAATTAGGGGTGAGGGTGTACATGAAGGACTAGATCAGAGTAGTCATCCTTGACAGGAGAGGGAGAAGGGTCTGGAAATCCCCTGGCTTGAGTCTTGACCTCTCTTTTTTATTTTTATTTTTTAAATTATACTTTTAAGTTCTAGGATACATGTACACAACATGCAGGTTTGATGCATAGGTATACATGTGCCATGTGGGTTTGCTGCACCCATCAACTCATCATTTACATTAGATATTTCTCCTAATGCTATCCCTCCCCCAGCCCTCACCCCCCACCACAGGCACCGGTGTGTGATGTTCCCTGCCCTGTGTCCAGGTGATTTCATTGTTCAATTCCCACCTATGAGTGAGAACATGTGGTGTTTGGTTTTCTGTCCTTGTGATAGTTTGCTGAGAATGATGGTTTCCAGTTTCATCCACGTCCCTGCAAAGGACATGAACTCATCCGTTTTTATGGCTGCATAGTATTCCATGGTGTATATGTGCCACATTTTCTTAATCTAGTCTATAATTGATGGACATTTGGGTTGGTTCCAAGTCTTTGCTGTCGTGAATAGTGCCACAGTAAACATACGTGTGCACATGTCTTTATAGTAGCATGATTTATAATCCTTTGGGTATATACCCAGTAATGGGATTGAGGGAAGAGAGAGACTCTCTCACATTATTTTATATAGTTTTATACTCAGTACCTGTTTTAAGAATAAAAAAGGAAGTGAAACCAAAGGCAGGCAGCCCGGCACTAGGCACCAGATCCAAAACCAGACCTGAAACCAGGCCTGGGCCTGCCTGGCCTAAACCTGGTAGTTGAAAATCAACTTATGACTTAGCAACTGATGTTATCCATAGATTCCAGACATTGTATGGAAGAACACCATGAAACTCCCTGCTCTGTTCTGTTTCACGCTGACTACCAGTGCATGAAACCCCTGTCACGTACCCCCTAGAATGCTCAATCAATCGCGACCCTTTCATGTGAAATCTTTAGTGTTGTGAGCCCTTAAAAGGGACAGAAATTGTGCACTCGAGGAGCTTGGATTTTAAGACGGTAGCTTGCCGATGCTCCCAGCTGAATAAAGCCCTTCCTTCTACAACTCGGTGTCTGAGGGGTTTTGTCTGCCGCTTGTCCTGCTACAGGATGGCTGAGTCAAATGGTAATTCTAGTTCTAGATCCTTGAGGAATCGCCACATTGTCTTCCACAATGGTTGAACTAATTTACACTCCCACCAACAGTGTAAAAGCATTCCTATTTCTCCACATCCTCTCCAGCATCTGTTGTTTCCTGACTTTTTAATGATCGCCACTCTAACTGGTGTGAGATGGTATCTCATTGTGGTTTTGATTTGCATTTCTCTGATGACCAGTGATGATGAGCATTTTTTTCATGTGTCTGTTGGCTGCATAGATGTCTTCTTTTGAGAAGTGTCTGTTCATATCCTTTGACAACTTTTTGATGGGGTTGCTTTTTTATTGTAAATTTGTTTGAGTTCTTTGTAGATTCTGGATATTAACCTTTTATCATGTCTTGGCCTCTCATTCTTTTTTTTTTTTTTTGAGATGGAGTGTGCTCTGTCGTCTAGGGTAGAGTGCAGTGGCCCGATCTCAACCTCCGCCCCCCGGGTTCAAGCAGTTCTCTTGCTTTAGCCTCCCGAGTAGCTGGGATTACAGGTGCTTGCCACCACACCTGGCTAATTTTTGTATTTTTAGCAGAGACAATGATTCGCCATGTTGGCCAGGCTGGTCTTGAACTCCTGGCCTCAAATGATCTGCCTGCCTTGGGCTCCCAAAGTGCTGGGATTACAGGCATGAGCCACTGTGCCTGGCTGGCCCCTCTTTTATTCTGCTGCTGCTTTTAGAGCTTGATTTCCTTAGGTTATACTAAAAAATCTGAACACCATGGGTGGTAACCTATGGCAACAGTAACACAACTTAAGCAAGTTATTATTTTTAAAACCAAAACACGAAGACTCTCAAAGGCATGGGGTGAATCCAGCCTTTGGGTATATATGAAGAGTAGGGTTTGGCTGTCAAGTTCTGCCTTTCGCTGGTTTTTGTAATAAAACTTTCTTGGAGCCCAGTCTTACTTTTTCATTTGCATATTATGTATTTTTGCACTACAGTGGCAGAGGTGAGTTAGTTGTGACAGAGATTATATGGCCTTCAATGCCTAATATATTTACTATTTCTTTGCAGAAAATGTTTGTCAGCCCCTTACATAGAGGACAATTATTTGTTCTTGGGGAAGGGTGTACAAATCCTTTTTGAGATAGATGGGATATAAAAAAATTTGAATATTCTCAGGAGGATGAGATTAATATAATTGACTGCATTGATTCCTTGCAAGAAAGAAATTGGAGTGTTTAGTGATTTCAGGAACCTTCTGTAGTTAGAAAAAGATCTTAGAAATAGAGCCATCTTTGGTCCTGGGTTAAGTCTTAGATGATTCTTTGGAAACAGTACATACACATAAGGAACTTAAGATCTGAATTTTTTTTTTGTTATGTTTCACTAAGGGCTGTTCTGCCAATGGAGTTTTAATTAGCCTTTGTTAACTTCCTTTACATTAGAATACTTAGCCCTCTGTTAGAAGCAGTATGAGAGTTTCTTTGGGAAACAAAACACACAAAGATAAAGATAAAAGAGGGACAGAGAGAAAAAAAAGTCCTGTAACTTGGTGGGGTGATAAGATTTGGCTAAAGGACCTGCAAGTCAGCAGATGTCTGTAGAAAAGACAGAAGGTATAACATTGCTGAGATGGCCAGTAGCCATGTACACCTGCACTGACCTTTGAAGGCAGAGCTGCATCTCTTTTTTTCTGTGTGTGAGAGCTAAGAATAGACATCAACATTACCTACGTTAGTGCAGTGACAAAAGATCATCAGGCTTGTATTCTATGCTATTTTGGGCTGCATTTCTAGCAATACCTATTGTATAGCATAATGATGATTCTTCTAATGATAATGCTTCATTAAATAGAGGTATAAAATGAAGTTCCACATGTTTTGCTCATGCTATTATCTTCATAATCTATAACCCTAGATGAACCTCCTGTGTGTATTCAAGTCGTCTTTGTAAGAGTTTCCGTTTGCTGAGTGGTGACACATAGCTCCTCCCCTAATCCTCATCTCTATCCTCCATCGTGCTGGCTCTCTAGTTTGAATGCCTCATAGCATAACATACAGGGCAGTCTTCAGTGGCCCCTTTGAACCAATGTTTTGCACCAAAAGGGGGTAGCTTATCCTCATTGTCAGAGTACCCATGGAGCAATTTAGCCTTTGGATTCTGTAATAAACCTATGGGATAGCATTTCATAAAGACTGAGAATTTCCTGTGTGTGTAACCATCTTTGGCGATAGTTTTCTGCAGGTCACTGGAGGAAGACAGCCACACTTCACTGTGAGGGGATGCTGCCCTACCTGTTACCTTCAATTTCTGCTATCTTACACTGTTGTTGGATCTTTCAGACCATTTTGCACTTGCTTTGAAACTCAGCTCCTTCACTGAATCATGTTGCTCCTTCATTGCTGCTGCCTCCAGATCTCCAAAGGTGTCCCCCAACCTTTCCTGTACCAGCCTGATAATCATTGGTCTCCTACCCTGAGAATGGCTGTGAGTCCACTGCAAAAGGAATTTCTCTGGTTTTTCAAAATTTTGAGTCACATGGTGAAGCTCTTCAGGAGCAACTCTGCTATGTTGAAGAGTTTGGGACATGTCAAGTTAATATCTGATGGGCCTCCTTCCTTCAGTACGTGCCATCATTTCCAACTCTTCATAGTCTTCTGTAGGTCTCATATGCTCACTTACTTTCTCCTCGGGGTTTTCTACTTTTTCAGGAGACATTTTCACTCACTGATGGGAAGATGACAGCAGTGATGCCAATTTATTTAATATGGGTGCTAGGCATATTCCTTTTGGGAAAACATCTGAGATACAACTTAGCTGCAGACTATATTCTCTGACCTAGATTTGTATACAACTGAAACAGTTGTGTTGGTGGACACCATCATAGAGAGTCTTTACTTTGGACAGTGAATATTGGGTAAAAAAATTATTATAGCATGTATTTGGAAAATGGTAACAGAAGATGAAGGTTACTTGTATTTATTTTTGTGGCATTTCTTTTCATGGCTATTTCTTCTGCAGTAGACTCTGAGTTCATTGGTGACAGGTGTTATTTCTCATGTACTCTCTAGCTCCAGTCTCTGGCATAGTGTCTGATGAGTGCATGGCATAGAAAAAATAGCTTTGAAAAATAGTGTGATCTAACAACAGACTACAACAAGATGGTCTGGTTACAGCAAGAGACTTGGGGAGGGCTTTGGATGAGAAGGATGAGGAGGGTTGAGGTGACCTTCCCCAGTGGGCATTTTTCTGAACTCTATTACTCCAAGACAGTAGTTCTCAAACTTTTCAGTCTTAAGGCCCTGTTACAATCATAATAATTATTGTGAACCTCAAATAACTTTCATTTAAGGAGGTTATATCTATTCTTTTTTATTGTATTAGAAATTCAGGCCAGGCACGGTGGCTCATGCAAAAAAAAAAAAAAAAAGGAAATTAAGAGAATATTTAAAAAAATAGTTAATTCTTTAAAACAATCCATTACATATCAACATATATTATTTTATACAAGGTGACTATAGGATGGAGGGGAGCAGACAGAAAAAGAAAAGGTGACTATTTTCCCAATTAAAAAATTAGTAAGAAGAGTCACATTAGTTTACATTTTTCAAATCTCTTATGTCTAGCTTAATAGAAGATTGTGGCCGAGTACAGTGGCTCACGCCCATAATCCCAGCACTTTGGGGAGGCTAAGGCAAGGGTTCGAGACCAGCCTGGCCAACATAGTGAAACCCTGTCTCTACTAAAAGTACACAAAAATTAGCCAGGCATGATAGTGTGCACCTGTAGTTCCAGCTGCTCGAGAGGCTGAGGCAGGAGAATTGCTCAAACCTGAGAGGCGGAGGTTGCAGTGAGCTGAGATCATGCCATTGCACTTCAGCCTGGGCAACCAGAGTGAGACTCCGTCTCAAAAAAAAAAAAAAAAAGATTGCTGGATTTTTATATCAGCTTTTACATTTAATCTGTTATAAGGTCATATGTCCTATAGCTTCTGGAAAACTCTATACTCATGAGAGTGAAAAAGGCAAATACTAATGTACTAATGTTCTGGTATAATTTTGAAAATAGTTTTGATGTCACAGACCCTCTGACAGGGTCTGCGTGTCTCCTGGTGGTCCTCAGAAAACACCTTGACAACTGCTTCTGTAAGATACTTAGCAAAAGATGACTTCTCTGGAGTTATCTATTGCACATAGATGATGCATAGATCTTAGGGCAAGGTAACTATGTTCTATCTTTATTTATTGGCCTTCAGGTAACTGCATTCCTGATATGTGTCTCAAATAATGAATCACCTTCAGAGACAGTGGTTCTCAAACTGGAAGCCATGGAGTTCTCTGGGGCACATCATGTCCTGTGTTTTGTCTTATAAACCAGGCAAAATTTTACAAGTGGACAACATATGAACTCATGTCTCTGCATCTCAAAATATAGAACATATTTTAAAGAAATTGTACCGCCAAGATTTTTCTTTAATATTAATTTGCTAGCCTATTACTTTTGTTATCTTCAGGTACTTATTAATGGAAAAATGATATAAAATTTAAAAGTTTGAAAAATATTGTGGCAAATCTTTTTTTTTATTTCTCTCTCTCTTTTAAGACAAGGTCTCTCTCCATTGCACAGGCTGCAGTGCAGTGTCACCATCACAGCTCACTGCAACCTCCACCTCCCGGGCTCAGGTGATCCTTCCATCTCAGCCTGCTGAGTAGCTGGGACTATACGTGTGCACCTCCATGCCCAGCTAGTTTTTTGTATTTTTTGTAGAGATGGGATTTCACTATATTGCCCAGGCCAATCTCAAACTCCTGGCTTCAAGTGATCTTCCTCCCTCCACCTCTCAAAGTTATGGGATTATAGGCATGAGCCACTGTGCCTGTAATCTTAAGATTTTTTGTGGAGAATCTTAAAATAAAAATAAATGTCTTATATGGTATATTTTTCCTTGAGCTGGGGAAATTTTTTTTTTTTTTTTGGCTGTGCTTGTACTAGGTGGATGGGTGGTTGGTGTCCTCTTTCCATTTTCTGTTTTTAGTTTTCTTTGTAATCTATAAGTATAAATTACACCCCTTTAAGGTAAAAGTTACCTTTTTGTTAATATAAACATTACATGTGAAAAATATGGGAAGATATTACATAGGAGAGAAAATGAAAATCACTCAATCCTGGCATTCAGAGAAAGCAGCTATCAAAACTGTTTTGTATATTTCCTTCCACTGTTTTTTTTCTACGAAAAAAACAGTTAAATGCTGCATAATTGCATGTAAAAACAATTTTTATAGTACAGTAAACATAGTTTTATCCCCCTTCCATTTGACCCATTGTGAATGCTTTCCCACGATGATAGATGTTCTTCAGCAAGATGATTGGAAATTTATCTTACTTGGCTGGGCGCGGTGGCTTATGCCTGTGATCCCAGCTCTTTGGGAGGCTGAGGTGGGTGGATCACCTGAGGTCAGAAGTTCGAGAGCAGCCTGGCCAACATGGCGAAACCCTGTCTCTGTTAAAAATACAAACAATTAGCCAGGCATGGTGGCAGGGACCTGTAGTTTCAGCTACTGGGGAGGCTGAGGCAGGAGAATCGCTTGAACCTGGGAGGCGGAGGTTGCAATGAGCTGAGATTGCACCACTGCACTCCAGCCTGGGTGACAGAGTGAAACTCCATCTCAAAAGAAAAAAAAAAGAAAATTTATCTTATTTTTATTGTTTTTATTGGCAGGTTGGTTTTCACAGGTAGAGGAAAGCAGATAAATCTTAACATGAAGGGTGTGGGTGGGTGGAGGAGGGAGCGTATGACAGCTCCTGGTCTTGTGTTGGTCAGTGTGGGGCAGGGCACAGTCCACAGTGGGTGGCCCGATCACTGCTAACCTGAGAGAGAGGCACCTTGCACAGACACCCACTGCCCCATTTTCTGCCTTTCTTCTGCAGCTTCTTGAGATAGAAGGCGTTATTAAACAGCACAGAATATTTGACCTGTTTTTGTATATAATCAGTGTTTGCCATTCCTAGCTGTGACTTTCAGGAAAGCTCTCTCTTTTCCTCATAGTCTTCATCTACAAGGGGAAGAAATTGAATTAACTGCTGTCTCTTGTTCCTTCCGGCTCAGAAATGTTTACTTTATGATAAGCAATATTTCTTTAAGAAGATGAACTAAATTCAATAACAGTGAATTTTTGTCAGTTCCAGATTTCTTTTGTATTAGAATTTTGTCAAATCAAGAGCTCCTTTATAAGAAATCTGTTGGCGAGGCATGGGAATCTTTTCACACCAAGGTGCTAGGCATAGTGGCATTTAACCTATAGACTTTTTTCCCTCTTCCCTCAATGGAGTAGCTTAAATACCTCTATCCACCAGATGGTGCTCTTGGACAGCAAATTTATTTGAGGCTGTGGGTTTCCAAATGAGGTAAAACAGTTTAAACGGTTTGAGTCACCAGGAGAATTCCTTTCCATTTTGTATTTTTATCATGTCAGGATATCATTTACTTTGAAATAACAAATCGTTCAAAGCCAGAACACTAACTGCCTAAATTTCACATCCAAGGCAAACATGTCATCCTAGACAGGTTTTGATGCAGAAAGAGAGCTATTGGCTTGTAGGATTGTGACTTTCAGGTTTTAGTTCTGTGAAATAAGGCTTCTAGGTAATCACAACTCATTTATCTGCTAGCATGTTATGGCTGCTCTTCAGTGAAGCAAGTCAGCTCACATGACCCCAAAAGTTGTCATCCAGACGGGAGGTGATGGAAAGACAGCTTTACTGGTCACATTGCATCCACAATGTTTCTGTTAGTTCTGGAAACTGTGTTTTCAGAGGAGCATTGCCAGAGCTGCACAGCTGGGATGGTGCAGGAGTTGTTGCAAGAGCAGTTAAAGCCCATGTGGTTGTTGCCCCTGAGAATGGTGCAAGTAAGAAGGTTAGGTGGGATCGCTGTGGGAAAATTCAATCTGTCTCTGGAATAAGTTTCTTTTTTGTTGTTGTTGTTTTTGAGATGGAGTCTCGCTCTGTCCCCCAGGCTGGAGTGCAGTGGCACGACCTCGGCTCACTGCAAGCTCCGCCTCCCAGGTTCACGCCATTCCCTTGCCTCAGCCTCCCGAGTAGCTGGGACTGCAGGCGCCCGCCACCACACCTGGCTAATTTTTTGTATTTTTAGTAGAGACGGGGTTTCACTGTGTTAGCCAGGATGGGCTCGATCTCCTGACCTTGTGATCCACCCGCCTCGGCCTCCCAAAGTGCTGGGATTACAGGTGTGAGCCACTGCGCCCGGCCATCTCTGGAATAAGTTTCTAAGGAATGCATCTGCCCCAGAGCAGATTGGGCTGCCACTTGAGGTAAGGAAATACTGACCTTGGAATGTTCACATAGAGACTGTCTGATCGGCCGGGAGCGGTGGCTCAAGCCTGTAATCCCAGCACTTTGGGAGGCCGAGACGGGTGGATCACGAGGTCAGGAGATCGAGACCATCCTGGATAACACGGTGAAACCCCGTCTCTACTAAGAAATACAAAAAAAACTAGCCGGGCGAGGTGGCGGGTGCCTGTAGTCCCAGCTACTCGGGAGGCTGAGGCAGGAGAATGGCGTGAACCCGCGAGGCGGAGCTTGCAGTGAGCTGAGATCCGGCCACTGCACTCCAGCCTGGGCTACAGAGCGAGACTCCGTCTCAAAAAAAAAAAAAAAGAGACTGTCTGATCTTCTGTCAGACATAGTTTAAAAATTTGGGTTGGGTTGGGGCCAGGTATGGTGGCTCGTGCCTGTAATCCTAGTACTTTGGGAGGCTGAGGTGGGTGGATCACCTGAGGTCAGGAGTGCGAGACCAGCCTGGCCAATGTGGAGAAACCTCGTCTCTACTAAAAATATAAAATTAGCTGGGCGTGGTGGCACGTGCCTGTAATCCCAGCTACTCAGGAGGCTGAGGCAGGAGAATTGTTTGAACCTGGGAGGTGGAGGTTGTGGTGAGCCGAGATCGCGCCATTGCACTCCAGCCTGGGCAACAAGATCGAAACTCGGTCTAAAAAAAAAGAAAAATCGAGTTGGATAGGATGTGAGTAGAACTGGTCATTTCTCTTTTCACTCTTCTCTACCTCTTGACTGTTAAACTTCGCAGTTGAAATATACGTAAATGTTTAATAAACTAGTAAATTGATAAATCAACGAATATATGTGGAGGACCACTCTGAGTGATCAATGGGGTTGTGAGACGTGTCAGCAATGGTAGGTATTGGCCAGTGCAAGGAGCTCACTGGTTAGCTCGAGAGTCATAAGTGGTTTCCCTGAGGGATAAACAACACACACTATATGGGCGGAAGCCTGGTGGATGGCACGATTACTATGCACAGTAGGAGTGTAAAGAGGTGAAGATTACTGGGCACTGGCATAGTCCACAAGATTGTAATGAGAATACAGGGCATTAGGGCATTATGGACGTTAGGCACGGTGAGCAAGGTGAGGGATGAGGAAGCTGAGCCTATTTTGTGAATTCTGGATGATTGGCATGCTGCCTTGAGGGGCAGATTTCTGTGGGAAAGTATTAGGGACACAGCAGTGAGAATTACTGAAGGAGAAAGAACATGAAACTCAGGTGAAAAGTGAGAGTTTTAGTGCTGAATTTGGCTGGTGAACATAAAGTCATTGACAATTTCAGCTGGAAAGAATTTTGGAGATGATCTGGTATAATAGTCAACACATTGATAGATGAGGAAGCTCAGACTGAATGTTAGGGTTTATCATAGATGACTCCTACTTAGTGGCAGAGCTGGGAGGACCCCCCTTTCCTATTCTCTCTCTACTCTTTCAGATAGTCACCAGGAAGGATGGTTAAAGCTTGAACACTGTGTATACTCTGGAGCTCTTCTTATCTTGGATTGGTGTCTGTTGAGGCCTCTACCGGTCAGAAGGGCATTTCCCCTGCAACCCAGCCTTGCCTGCAGATTTACAGAAGGGCTTTGATAAGGAGCATCTGTTGGAAGCCCAGTTCCTGCTTTGGGCCTGCTGTTTTCCATTTCATAAAAGGAATGTGAAGATAATTTAAATTTTATCTTTATTATAATTTTGTAAGATATAAAAGCCTGTGATTTTTTTCCTAGGGGGAATTTACAAATAGAGTAGAAAGATTCAAGTAATTCTTGTCAGAAAGGAACCATTCATCTATAACTTCTCCTAGAATCTGTTTTGCAGATGATCAAATATATGGGACAATGTTTCGGTACCAAATTTTATTTTTTAGTGTTTTTCTTACTACAGCAAAAAAAGTAAAACAACTTACATGTCACAAAGGAGAAGTACAGATACAAATTGTTAAAGCCATGAGGTAATATGTACAATAAAGTAAATGTTAAGAAAATGTTTGTAATACAATGGTATGTGAGGAAACCAGGATAACCGTGTATAGATATATCTCCAAGATTTTGGAATGCCCACTCTGGATTTCCAGTATTGCTTACAGTCTCCCTCATAATTCATCCACTTGCCCAAGGGTAGAGAGCAGCAGGTCTGGCTGAGATGAGGGAGGTCGTGGAGCTGCTTCCCACACCCCAGCATCCTAGTATGGTTTCCTCAAAATAAGTCACCAGCTGTCAGTGGGCTTTTGGGGGTCACTGGTGCAGAGTTAGAGTTATGAATGCCAGGAGTCTGATTCTAAATATATGCTAGTTACAACAAGTTTTTAAGAGAAAGATGTCACTAAAGTGATGAAATGGTTTTCTCTTCTTTGCAGATTTATATGTTTGATATTTTAAAGTTTACTTTCCAAATGTCCTGTAACGATGACGTATGGTTTAATATTCAGGAAAATTATTGTTAGTTTTCCTTTTCCATTGAAGGAATAATGTGCCTATGTGTATGATCCAGAATTTTATTCTGTGAAGAATGAAGAATGAAAATGAGGCCACTAGAAATACCTTAGGCTGTTTTTCTTTATGAAGAATAAAAGGGATACTCAATAGCACCAGCCCTCTGCCATGTGTTATGAGAGTGTGTTAAATCTGACATTGCTTTAAGAAATAGCAGCTGTAGAGAAAATGAAGCAAGGTGGAGAAAACAAACAACTGGGAGAAACTGAAGGAAACATCACAGAGTGGTATAGAGGAATTGGGAAGAACAGGTATATTCTTTATTTAAACTGGAATTTTCCAGGTATTAGTGGTTAAGAAAAGGCTCAAGTGCAGCCCATACTTGGCTACCATTCAAGAATTAAGTGGTATTCACTTTTCCTTTTGTTGGGTCACATTAGTGTTGTGGATTCTGTTATTTTTTTTTCTTATTTTAATCCACTAGTCAGTGGGGGAAGTGGGGATCTGTGGATTTGTTTACTAACGAAGAAATATATCAGTTAGACATTATCCTGCTGCCGGTAATAAAGACCTCAGAATCAGTGGCTGAAACAAATTGGGCATTTAGTTTTCTTTTGTGTAAAAATTTGAGGTAAGTAGCCTAGGGCCAGTGTGTTGGACTATGATGTCATTATAGACCCGTACTCCTCAATTCTTCTGCTTTCTTTATGATGAGATCTTTTTTTTTTTTTTTTTTAAGACGGAGCCTCACTCTGTTGGCCAGGCTGGAGTGCAGTGGCATGATCTTGGCTTACTGCATTCTCTGCCTCCCTAGCTCAAGTAATTCTCTTGCCTCAGCCTCCCGGGTAGCTGGGATTACAGGTGTGTGCCACCACGCCTGGCTAATTTTTGTATTTTTAGTAGAGATGGGGTTTCACCATGTTGGCCAGGCTGGTCTCGAACTCCTGACCTCAGGTAATCCAGCCGCCTCGGCCTCCCAAAGTGCTGGGATTATAGGCGTGAGCCACTGTGCCAGCCTATGATGAGATCTTTACCTTCATGTTCTCCTGGTAGATGCCTAAGCCCAATAATTGTGTCTGAATGTCTTACGGAAGGAAGAGGGAGTGAGAGCGAAGGGCACAAAGGGCTTGTGCCTGCTGAGGTAGCCCTTCCAAGCTGTCTCCTGGGAGCTCTACTCAGCGATGACTGCTCACCTTTCGTTGGCCAGAACCCTGTACTATGACCATCCTTAGCTGTAAGAGAAGCTGGAAATGCAGTTTTCATTCAGCTATATTGCTCTTTCTATTAAATGAGGTTCGTTATTAAGGAAGGTGAAACTAGATCCTGAGTACTTAGGCAGTCTCTGCCATAAAAGTTTATTACAAGCCACGATGACTTTGTAATGCTGTGTTATACTGTATTATATACAATTTAAAGAGTTGAATTTATTGGCTGGGCACGGTGGCTCATGCCTGTAATCCCAGCCATATGGGAGGCTGAGGCGGGTGGATCACAAGGTCAGGAGATTGAGACCATCCTGGCTAACACGGTGAAACCCCATCTCTCCTCAAAAAATACAAAAAATTAGCCGGGCATGGTAGCGGGCACTTGTAGTCCCAGCTACTTGAGAGGGTGAGGCAGGAGAATGGCGTGAACCCGGGAGGCGGAGCTTGCAGTGAGCCGAGATCGCGCTACTGCACTCCAGCCTGGGCGATAGAGCAAGACTCTGTCTCAAAAAAAAAAAAAAAAGAAAAGTTGAATTTGTCAAGGGGCTTAATAGTCTGGAAAATATGAATAAAGTAGTAGAGATTATTCTTTTTCTTTTTCTTTTTTTTTTTTATGGAGGCGGAGTTTTGCTCTTGTCGCCTAAACTAGAGTGCAATGGCGCGATCTCAGCTCACTACAACCTCTGCCTCCTGAGTTCAAGGGATTCTCCTGCTTCAGCCTCTGTAGTAGCTGGGATTATAGGCGCCCACCACCACGCCTGGCTAATTTTTATATTTCATTTTAGTAGAGATGTTTCACCATGCTGGCCAGGCTGGTCTTGAACTCCTGACCTTAGGTGATCTGCTTGCCTCGGCCTCCCAAAGTGCTGGGATTACAGGCGTGAGCCACTGTGCCTGGCCATAAAGTAGTATAGATTATTGTGTTTTAAATTTTTCATATGTAAAAATGACAGATTCTGAGCATGGGATATGACTGTTTTAGTAAATGTTGAGATAATTGGTCTCCTTTAAAGAGGGGCGTCATATGGTTTGGGTCCCCTTTAGGATTTTCTACAAGAGCCACATGTAGATATGTAAAATAAAATTAATATTTCTGTTTAGTTTGTTTTTTTTAAAAAAACAATGCATATCTGTGAGTATATCCTGTACTTCCTCTATGCCAGTATTTTTTAAAACATCTTCTTGACAGGGAGTGTTTTAAAAAAATAGGAAATATAGTTACCAAATTACTGACTTTCCTAGGTGTTGGGAGATAGAGGGAAGTTTCTCCCTCCCTGATTATATAAAAAGTGTGTAGTGAGAGTTGACTTTCTGGTTGATCGTTTGGCCACGTGGCTTCAGGAACAATAGAGCCAGCATGGGTTAGAATTTTCATTCTCACGCTTGAACCCCGGCCCTGTGATTATGAGCTGTGAGGTCTTGGCAAGTTATCTGTCTTTGCTACAGTCCCCTCATTTATAAAACAGTGTTGATAATAGTTGATAGTAGTGTTTAGCTGGTAGGACAAAATGAGGTGACATAAATAAAACACCTCATACAGGGCCTGCTCCCTGTTATGTACTGAGTCAGCGTTAGCTGCAGCAGGTGGCAGTACTAAAGCAAAGCAAGACAGAAGTCTCCAGGCCTTAATGAGCTAGTTACTCACCAGCTGATTCTGATTGAGAGAATTTTGAAGAATTCTGTTCTGCGGTTGCCATTTTAAGTTTGTCCAGCCTGCAGCCCTGCGATTTATACTCTTTGACATCTGTCAGAGCCATGAAGAATGTTTGTTTAGGAGTCACTGCTTAAGAAAATGCTTCTGCTGTTTTTGAGAAATATACCACTATCTTCTTGTCAGTAAGATCCTGCCGTGTGCGGTGCCAGGACAGAAGTGACCTCATGGGATATGACTCAAGAAGTAGTCCTTTTTTTTTTTTTTTTTTAATTTTAAAAAGACAGAGTCTTGCTCTATCACCTAGACTGGAGTGCAGTGGGGCAATCTCGGCTCACTGCAACCTCCGTCTTCTGGATTCAAGCAGTTCTGGTGCCTCATTCTCCCAAAAAGCTGGGACTACAGGCATGCGCCACCATGGCCAGCTAATTGTATTTTTAGTAGAGGCAGGGTTTTGCCAAGTTGCCCAGGCTGATCTCAAACTCCTGAGCTCAAGCGATCTGCCCGCTCCCAAAGTGCTGAGATTACAGCATGAGCCACCGCATCTGGCCGATAGTCTCTTTGTCATGATTTTAAAAATCATCTTGTTGGCCAAGACCACGTCTGCCCTGTGAGCACAGACCCTCGCCCTCGCTTCTCTGCCGCTTGTCCACACCCGCTGCCAGCTCACCATAGATGATGATATTGCTGTGCCCATCGTCAACAATGACTCCAGCATGTGCAAGGGTGGCTTCGCAGGCGACGATGCCCCCCGGGCTGTCTTCCCCTCCATCGTGTGGCACCCCAAGCACCAGGGTGTGATGATGGGCATGGGTCAGAAGGACTCCCATGTGGGCGACTAGGCCCAGAGCAGGAGAGGGAGGCATCCTGACCCTGAAGTGCCCCATCGAGCATGGCATCGTCACCAACTGGGATGGCATGGAGAAGACCTGGCACCACACCTTCTATAAGGAGCTGCATGTGGCTCCTGAGGAGCCCCATGCTGTGACCAAGGTCCCCCTGAACCCCAAGGCCAGCCGCACGAAGATGACCCAGATCATGTTTGAGACCTTCAACACCCCAGCCATGTACATGGCCATCCAGGCCGTGTGTCCCTGTATACCTGTGGCTGTACCACTGGTATCATGATGGACTCCGGTGATGGGGTCACCCACAGTGTGCCCATCTACGAGGGGTATGCCCTCCCCGACGCCATCCTGTGTCTGGACCTGGCTGGCCGGGACCTGACTGAGTACCTCGTGAAGATCCTCACTGAGTGGGATTTCATGCATGACATCAAGGAGAAGCTGTGCTGTGTTGCCCTGGACTTCGAGCAGGAGATGGCCATGGTGGCCTCCAGCTCCTCCCTGGAGAAGAGCTGCGAGCTGCCTGATGGCCAGGTCATCACCATTGGCAATGAGTGGGCCTGCTGCCCCGAGGCACTCTTACAGCTTTCCTTCCTGGGCATAGAATCCTGTGGCATCCATGAAACTACCTTCAACTCCATTATGAAATGTGACGTGGATATCCACAAAGACCTGTATGCCAACACAGTGCTGTCTGGCAGCACCACCATGTACCCTAGTGTTGCCAGCAGGATGCAGAGGGAGATCACCGCTCTGGTGCCCAGCACGATGAGGATCAAGATCATTGCTCCTCCCGAGCGCAAGCACTCTGTGTGGATTGGTGGCTGCATCCTGGCCTCACTGTCCACCTTCCAGCAGGTGTGGATCAGCAAGTAGGAGTATGATGAGTCTGGCTCCATCGTCCATCTTCCAAATGCTTCTAGGCAGACTGTGACTTAGTTGTGTTACACCCTTTCTTGACAAAACCTAACTTGTGCAGAAAAGAAGATGAGATTGGCATGGCTTTATTTGTTTTTGTTTTGTTTTGTTTTTGTTTTGTTTTGTTTTTGTTTTTGTGTTTTTGTGGTTTGAATCAGGATTTAAAAACTGGAACGGGGGGTGACAGCAGTTGGTTGGAGCGAGCATCCCCCAAAGTTCTACAATGTGGCCGAGGACTTTGTTTCTTGTTTGTACATTGTTCTTTTTTTTACTAGTCATTCCCAATACCGTGAGATGCATTGTTACAAGAAATTGTTTGCCCTCCTAAAAGCCACCCCACTTCTCTCTAAGGAGAATGGCCCGGTCCTGTCCTAAGTCCACACAGGGGAGGTTTCATGTGATTTATGTAATGCAAAATTTTTAAAATCTTTGCCTTAATACTTTTTTATTTTGTTTTATTTTGAATGATCAGCCTTCGTGGCCCCCCTCTTTTGTCCCCCAACTTGAGATGTATGAAGGCTTTTGTTCTCCCTGGGAGTGGGTGTATGCAGCCAGGGCTTACCTGTACATTGACTTGAGACCAGTTGAATAAAAGTGCACACCTTAAAAAAAAAATCACCGGGTGCGGTGCCTCATGCCTGTAATCACAGCACTTTGGGAGGCTGAGGCGGGTGGATCACCTGAGGTCAGGAGTTCAAGACCAGCCTGGCCAACACAGTGAAACCCCGTCTCTACAAAAAAAGAAAAAAACAACAACCCAGAATTAGCTGGGCATGATGGCGGGTGCCTGTAATCTCAGCTGCTCGGGAGGCTGAGGCGGAAGAATCGCTTGAACCGGGGAGGTGGAGGTTGCAGTGCGCCAAGATCATGCCATTGCACTTCAGCCTGGGGGACAGAGCAAGACTCTGTCATTAAAAAAAAAAAATATCAGCTTGTTGAAATGTAGTATTTGATTATATATGTGCAAAATATTTAAGTTTTAAAGCACAATGATTTTGAATATTCCAAACTCACCCAGCAGTCAACAACTGCAACATTAACAACACTGCTCAGGGACCACTCCCTTGTAGTCCTTTCCTGCTATGCCACTCCCGTCACTCTGGAGTGGCCTGAATTTTGTGTTTGATTTTTACTTTGTAAAAAATAGTTTTCTCAGGCATGCACATATTTTAACACAATATGTTTAGTTTGGCGTACTTTTGACCTTATTAAAAATAGTATCACTTTATGTAGTTTTCTGGGACTTTGATTTTTCACCCAACAGTATTTCCCAGTTGATACATACTATTTTGTAAGTTATTGTAATGTTCATTCATTTTCTTTGCTGTATAATATTCTACTTTGTGAATATACACCTCTTTTTATTCTGCTGCCAGTGAACATTTTCTTTATTTCTTTTTTTAAAAAATAAATATTGCAGGCCGGGCGCGGTGGCTCAAGCCTGTAATCCCAGCACTTTGGGAGGCTGAGATGGGCGGATCACGAGGTCAGGAGACCATGCTGGCTAACACGGTGAAACCCCGTCTCTACTAAAAAATACAAAAAATTAGCCGGGCGAGGTGGCGGGCGCCTGTAGTCCCAGGTACTCCGGAGGCTGAGGCAGGAGAATGGCGTGAACCCAGGAGGCAGAGCTTGCAGTGAGCTGAGATCCGGCCACTGCACTCCAGCCTGGGCGACAGAGCGAGACTCCGTCTCAAAAAAAAAAAAAAAAAAAAAAAAAATATATATATATATATATATTGCTGCTATGAACACATTCCATACATGGTACCTGGTCTACACGTGTAAAAGTTTCTTGAAGGTATTTACGTAGGAATGGAAATGCTGGCTCATAGAGTGTTTAACTTTACCAGATACTGTTGAATTGCTTTTCTAAGAGTTTGTATCACTTTATATTCCTTTAGCACTGCGTATCATTTTTGTTTTTTTTTGAGACAGGGTCTTGCCGTGTCAACCAGGCTGGAGTACAATGCTGCGATCTTGGCTCACTGTAACCTCAGATTCCTGGGCTCAAGTGGTCCTCCCACCTCAGCCTCCTGAGTAGCAGGGACCACAAGCTTGCACCATCATACTGGACTAATTTTTATATTTTTTATCAAGACGGTGTTTCGCCATGGTGCCCAGGCTTATCTCAAACTCCTGGGCTCGAGTGACTGCCTGCCTCGGCCTTCCAAAGTATTAGGATTATAGGCATGTGCTACTGTGCCCAGCTTATAATCATTATTAAGACAGCTTTATTGAGCTATAATTTATATAATACAAAATTCACCCATTTTAAGTGTATATGTCAGTGATTTTCATGGAGCCATCACCAGTCTAGTCGCAGAACATTTCCAACAGCTTTAAAAGCTTCTTCATGCTGATCCAGTCTTCACACTTAATGTATTATGACTTGATGTCATTCCTGTGCCTGTAAAATATGTCATGTGAATTTGCACCTCTCTGATTAAAAATGGCTTAGAATATCTTTTCATGTCTTTATCGGCCATTCATATTCCTGTCTTTATGAACTGTCCTCTATTTTCCTATTAGATTGTTTGGCTTTTTTAAAATTTGGAATTCTTTGTTTATTCTGGATACCAAAAACTATGCCAGTTATATTTGTTGAATTATTTGCTCCAGTTGTGGCCTTTCTTTTCACTATTTTGTTTGTCTTATTTACAGTATCTTTTAATGAACAAATGTTTTAATTTTAATTTTAATAGATTTTTACTAATTTATTTAGTTTTTTTTTTATTTCTCATTGTTCCTGGACTGATTAGATTCTGTCTTATAATGTTGGGTATTCTATCCTCAGTGTTGCTTAACTTACCTTTCAGACTTTCAATCTCATTGTATTTCTGTACTGTACTATGTTAATGTCCTAAATATTATCTGCTGGTTAACTACTTTTCTTGCTTGTTAATACTGGTTAACTGCTTCTCTTATTTAACTCTTTCACTGAGTTTTTAGTTTAATGATGATATATTTCTTTTTGAGTTCACCTCTCCCTTCAGGTTGGACTGGACATTCCAAATAGTTTATTTTTCTTTGCTTGTCTTAGTGATTCTATTTTTTATTTCTTTAAACATTTCTTATTCCTTGATGACAGAATAAGACAATTCAGTATTGATGGTCCTACCTGAGGGGCTGTTCTGAACAATTTGTTCGTTATTTCTGCTATCTCTCTGCGGTGTTGGCTTTTTTCCTGGTACGCACAGTGATCTTTGTTTGTATGCTTAGACTTGATCTTAATTTGTGGAATAATTCTGGATCTAAATGTATGATTCTTTTCTCCCAAGAGGATTGCCTGGAACCAGGAAACTCCATTAACTTCACACTCTCAGTAGTCTAGACTCAAGGTGGGAGTCTCAAGCTCTCTGCAGTCTTTTATTTGACTGTACATTTTCCCCCTTTTTTCTCTGTCCTTTTTGCACTCATATTTGCCTTTATCTTTTTTTGTGACACTTTCACTGCAGAATTATTTTGTTTCTTTCAAAACTTGCTATATGATGGTTATTGTTGAGAATTCTAGAACACAAAGCACTGCTGTAAAATCGTAGGTATTTGATGTATAAAAATGCAAAAGGGAAAATAGTTTCATTTTAAAATACAGATTTAGGGAATATAAAACATTTATAAAAAAGAAGCAGCAAAAAAGCTATCATGTCAAACATTGTAATTAACTATAAGCAAAATGTACTCCATATGAGCCTAATCTTACTGTGTAAAGATCCAGGGAAATCCTCAGTCTATTTTAAAGTGTAGACCACAGCTTTCAATTTAGGTATTAGAAGGCTATTTTCTTTTATGGAGAAAAGACTACACATTGTGGTGTGAAATGGACTGAATTTTGAAATCTTTAAAGAACTAACCAAATTTTATTTTTTTCTCCATGCACGTTACCTTTGAAACTTCAAGGGCTTGTTCCAGCTGTATGAATTTGTGGCAGTATTTTATATTAGCCTAGCTTTAAGTTGCCAGCACAGTAGTAGAGTTTGGTGGATGGTCTTTTCTTTAAAGACACAGTCTTCTAGTCTGGGCTTGGATAAGAGTCCCAAAACGGGATAATACAAGTCAAATGAAGAAAGGCATAAATTTGTCTGTTGTTTTCCCTTTGACACAGGGTCTCATTTTGTTACCCAGGCTAGAGTGCAGTAGCACCATCATTGCTCCCTGCAGCCGTGACCTCCTGGGCTCAAACCATTCCCCCACCTCAGCTTCCCTAGTAGCTGGGACTACAGGCACGTGCCACTACGCCTGGCTATTTTTTTTTTTTTTGGACAATTTTTTTTTTTTTTTCCCCTGGTAGAGATAGGGTCCCACTATTGTTACCCAGGCTGGTTTTGAACTCTTGGGCTCACCCCATCTCTACTAAAAATACAAAAAATTAGCTGGGCGTGGTGGTGGGTACTTGTAGTCCCAGCTACTTGGGAGGCTGAGGCAGGAGAATGGCGTGAACCTAGGAGGCGGAGCTTGCAGTGAGCTGAGATCACGCCACTGCACTCCAACCTGGGTGACAGAGTGAGACTCCATCTCAAAACAACAACAACAACAACAACAAAAACTCTTGGGCTCAAGCAGTCCTCCTGCCTTGGCCTCCCAAAATGATATGGGTTTACAAGCGTGAGCCACTACGCCTGGCCAAATTTGTCTTTTTAAAATTCTTAAAAATGAGTATTTTTTATTTAAAAATTTTAAGTGTTTTTACCCTTAAAAATCAAGAAATGGCTGGGTGCGGTGGCTCACACCTGTAATCCCAGCACTCTGGAAGGCTGAGGCGGGCGGATCATGAGGTTAGGAGATTGAGACCATCCTGGCTAACATGGTGAAACCCTGTCTCTACTAAAAATACAGAAAATTAGCCGGGCGTGGTGACAGGCGCCTGTAGTCCCAGCTAGTTGGGAGGCTGAGGCAGGAGAATGACGTGAACCCGGGAGGCAGAGCTTTCAGTGAGCCGAGATTGCGCCACTGCACTCCAGCCTGGGCAACAGAGCGAGACTCTGTCTCAAAAAAAAAAAAAAAAAAAAAAGAAAAAATTAAGAAATGTGGCTGGGCACGGTGGCTTGTGCCTATAATCTCAGCACTTTGGGAGGCCGAGGCAGGAGGATCACTTGAGGTCAGGAGATCAGCCTGGCCAACATGGTGAAACCCTGTCCCTACTAAAACAAACAGAAATTAGCTGGGTCTGGTGGCATGTGCCTATAATCCCAGCTACTCAGGAGGCTGAGGGCAGGAGAATTGCTTGAACCCGGGAGGTGGAGGTTGCAGTGAGCAGAGATCATGCCATTGCACTCCAGCCTGGCTGACAGAGTGAGACTCCATCCCTCCCCTCCTCGCTAAAAAATGAAAGAAAAAAAAAAAAGCTGCACAGTAATGTGTTAATGAGAAATGCCGTGTCACAATGCTGAAATATAAAAATGAGACCAATACCAGTATTTATGAAGGGATTGTTTACAAAGAGTTATGATGTACTGGACAGACAATACATTTGCTGTTGAGGAGACTAACTGCTCTGTTCTAATTTCCTTTTTTTTTTTTTGACAGGGTCTCCCTCTGTCACCCAGGCTGGAGTGCACTGGCACAGTCATGGCTCACTGCAGCCTTGACCTCCCAGGCTTAGGTGCTCTTCCCACCTCAGCCTCCTGAGTAGCTAGGACTACAGGCGTGTGCCACCATGCCCACCTGATTATTGTATATTTTATAGAAATGGGGTTTTGCTATGTTGTCTTGGCTGGTCTTGATCTGCTGGGCTCAAGTGATCTGCCTGCCTTGGCCTCCTGAAATGCTAGGATTACAGGCATGAGCCACTGCACTTTGGCCTGTGTTCTAATTTTCTCTTTTTCTTTCTTTTTTTTTTTGAGACAGTCTTGCTTTCTCACCCAGGCTGGAGTGCAGTGACTCAATCTCGGCTCACTGCACCCTCTGCCTCCTGGGTTCAAGTGATTCTCCTGCCTCAGCCTCCCTAGTAGTTGGAACGACAGGCGTCTGCCACTATGCCTGGCTAATTTTTGTATTTTTAGTAGAGACGGGGTTTCACCATGTTGGCCAGGCTGGTCTCAAACTCCTGATGTTGTGATCTGCCCCCCCACTTTGGCCTCCCAAAGCGCTGGGGTTACAGGCATGAGTCACCGTGTCCAGCCCTTGGTTCTAATTTTCAAACAAGGAGTCCTGTAAGTTACTGACTGGACACCTTCCTTTCATCTGTAAAATGAGATGGTGTTTTGCTTTTGTTTTCCTAGCATGATGGTTATGCCACCTCTTGTTTCTTTCCAGTTATTCTGTGTGAGATGGTGGAGCATGCCATGTTGTTAGGTAGAAGACATGTCCCCGGCTCTACAGTTAGCAAGCTTTGAGATAGGTAATTTAATTGGGTGCTAGCTATGTCAGCCCTTGGAAAGACCAAGAGCACATCTAAATGTAACTTGGTGATGGGCATTTTTGTAGTGGAAGAAAGACTGTAGTCCTGTCCATTTGTATATTCTTTTTGATGACTTCATTTGAGTTACGGGGTAGACCTGGAAACTTGAGAATCTTTAACAGGTTCTTTCAGTATTTTCTCAGATTCTTACAGAATCCAGGTAGCAGATCTTCTTTTTTTAATAATTGGATTTTCTAATGAAGTGGTAGTTCCCTCTGTGAATTCTTGCATTTCAAAAATTTTTGTTGGTCGTTATTGGCCCGGTTTGGAGTTGGCTCTGTGGCCCTGAAACTCAAGAGGAAGATGGGGGCTCCTAGCTTTGTTTGGAAATCAGCCCCATGAGGCTAATATTGAAGGTGCTGAGGGTGACAGCAGGAAATGGGAATGATGTTGTTGAGGGTGGAATATAGAGTGATAACTGTGAAGATGTGGAAAGACTTAAGAGAGTGACAGGTTAGTGGTTTTAACCTAATTTTGGGGAACAAGATTCATATAGACTTTTTCTCTTCTATTATATGGAAAGTACCATACAAATATTAGTAATAATCATATATGTCAGTTTATCAATTTTTCTGTAGCCAGCTATGCTTTTATGTACAACATAGGAGAAAGCAGCCCCTAAAATATTGCCAGAGTGAAGAACACACGTTTTGTGTGCTTGGTTGGAAGTGTTTCCGTAGTCATCCAGGGTTTCTTTCACAGTGACCGTGTTGATATTATAGCAGTTTCTCAGGTTTATGGGCAAGTGACTATAGCTATTCCACTTGGTGGACAAAGCAGAATGCATTATCAGGCCATCTTTGGTGCACTTCACAGAATTGTCACCTGTGCCTGGCGAATGGCTAAGTTCTAGCAGACCCTCCCTGCCATTCTGCTGCCTCACAGAGACTCCTCTTAAGAAGTTATACAGTTTTGTTTAGGACTGTGCTAGATCCCACTTATCCTGGTGCTGGTTATTCAGTTTTCATTATTGCTCAGGCTTTTATTTTGCCTTTTTTCTTTGGCCATTTGCATATTGGTTATGGAACAGAGAGATAAAACATGCGCGTAGAGTGGATTCCTGTTAGGTTCCTGCCACTTGTGCAGTCTCGCTCCAGTTACTGGACACGTTTATGGAGTAACTGATACAGCTGTTTAGTATTGGACAAATATGTGATTCACTTTAAAGTAGTAAGCTCAAAACCACTAACTTCATATTTATAGCCTGTCTCCAAAACTCCTCCTTCCTTTATTCTTTTAAAATTGCTGTAATAAGTATGGATTCTTTAATGCCTGCTACATTTTTTGCAGATTTGGCCACAGATTTATTTGCTTTTATCCACATTTCTTTTTTTCTTTTTTTTTTTGAGATGGAGTCTCGCTCTGTCATCCAGGCTGTAATGCAGTACCATGTGATCTCAGCTCACTGCAATCTCCGCCTCCTGGGTTCAAGTGATTCTCTTGTCTCAGTCTCCTGAGTAGCTAGGATTATAGGCCCACACCACCATACCTGGCTAATTTTTTTTTTATTTTTAGTAGAGATGGAGTTTCACCATGTTGACTAGGGTAGTCTAGAACTGACCCCAAGTGATCCGTCCGCCTTGGGGTCCCAAAGTGCTGGGATTATAGACGTGAGCTACTGCGCCTGGCCTGATCCACATGTTTTTAAAAGTTGGTTAATGTCACATAAAATTGGGATTTGGGGCTTAAAAAAAATCAGAAAATCTGGCAGCATTCCCAGTGACTGAGTAATGGCTGTCTCCTTTAGACAGGATAGTATGTTGTCTCCAAATACACATCACCCTCCATACCCACCATTTTTAATATACACCTGGCTGCCTTCACTAATTGCTGTTACCTGCCTGGCTCTTTGGGCACCTGAGTTTGTAATTCCTGCTTTATTACTGAGCTCTCCACTTCCTGCTGTGCTCTTGTACTCTTTGTTTTTTGTTTTCTTTTTTTGGAGACAGAGTCTCGCTCTGTTGGCCAGGCTGCAGTGTAGTGGTACAGTCTTGGCTTACTATAATTTCCGCCTCCTGGGTTCAAGTGATTCTTGTGCCTCAGCCTCCCAGGTAGCTGGGATTACAGGCGTGTGCCACCATGCCTGGCTAATTTTTGTATTTTTATAGAGATGGGGTTTTACCATATTGCCCAGACTGGTCTTGAACTCCTGACCTCAGGTGATCCTCCCATCTCTGCCTCCCAAAGTGCTGGGATTACAGGCATGAGCCACTGTGCCCGGCCTCCTGCTGTGCTCTTTGGAACAGGATACTGACTGCCCTCTTTGAGGTGGAATGGGCTGTGAATCCGTTGAGATGCCCCTCAAAAAAGCTGTGGTCTGAACCGTCTCCCTATCTTTTAAAATGAAAATTTTAGGCTGTTGTGGGTAGGGGAACCATCGTGGGGAAGGATGGTGTGCGAAAAATGTGAAAAGAAACTTGGTACTGTTACCACTCCAGATACATGGAAAGATGGTGCTAGGAATACCACAGAAAGTGGTGGGAGAAAGCTGAATGAAAATAAAGCTTTGACTTCAAAAAAAAGCAAGATTTGATCCATATGGAAAGAATAAGTTCTCCACTTGCAGAATTTGTAAAAGTTCTGTGCACCGACCAGGTTCTCATTACTGCCAGGGCTGTGCTTACAAAAAAGGCATCTGTGCGACGTGTGGAAAAAAGGTTTTGGATAACAAAAACTACAGGCAAACATCTGTCTGGATGTATTGATGGAATTCCTGGCTTTCTAAATGATTTTACTTTCTGCCTTGAATTTTCAAGGCATAGATGTCAATTTACAGAATAACGTGTTTTAAGACAATAAAGTTTAAACCAGAGAATTTGATTGTTACTCATTTTGCTCTCATGTTCTAAACAGCAACAGTGTAACTAGTCTTTTGCCATAAATGGTTATTTTCTTTACAAGCATTTTATTGAACTAAGTGGCAAATTCCACGAAATTATTTCTCAGTTCTGTATGCACTTTTATTTAATATTATTCATGTAATTCTCCCCCCCCTTTATAGATACTGCAAAAGTGAGAAGGAAATAATAGATACTTTGCTCTGAATTTGGCATCCCGAGTTAACAGTTCTCCCCTCACTTCTTTACTGGTGTCACAGTTATTAAAATCAACAGCCTCTTAACTAATTGCAGTTTCATAGGATATATAAATGTTTCAAGCCATTATTGCTGAATGGTTCTTGAGTTATTAACCTAGACCCAAATCAAAGACCAGTTGGATTTATGATGTTTTTTATTTGTTCTTGCAGCCAAAGTGCCAGTTCCGTTAATATGTGACCAAGAACACAAGGAACATCCATATGTCCAAATAAATACACTGAATTTTAGGGAAAAAAACCCGAAAATTTTAGTTAAGCAATTTTTCAAAATATTTTTACTTGTGTTTTGCAACCCTGTCTTTACAGCTGTCCTATAAGGTAGGCATGTGTGGATTTATGTCCTGTTGGGAAGCCGTAGGGCTTTTTCTACTTCTGCTAGGAAGGATGTATTTTCTTGAAAACAATTTCAGTGAAAGATTGGACTTTTCCTGTGGTCCTTTCAAGGTAGCCACAGTCCTCTTGTGGCCCAGTTTGCAGCATCGAACCCTGGGCACAGCTTTGCCATGAAAGGCCATTGAGAAACCATCAGATCCTATAATTGGTTCGTGGTGGAGCCACCATTTGGTTGGAGAACTTTTGATTCCAGTGCAGCACGGTGCTATTCTGACACTGGGTTACTCTTTCAGATTGAAATTCTTCATTCCATTTTACTGTTTGCTGGGTGAGTGCAGCAGTGACACGGTTGTCAAAAGTTTACTAATAATCTATTTTTTGTCTAAAAAAAAAACACCTTTTGTAGTATTTGATGAATATGCCATCTTTTTCTTTTTGAGACATCTTACTCTGTTTCCTAGGCTGGAGTGCAGGGTCATAGTCGTGGCTCACTGCAGCCTCAACTCCCTCCTCAGCCACCTCCTGAGTAGCTGGGGCCTGTGTCATGTGTCACCACACCCGGCTACTTTTTAAAATATTCGGTAGAGATGCGGTCTCTCTCTGTATTGCCCAGGATGGTCTTAAACTCTTGGGCTCAAGTGATCCTCCTGCCTCAGCCTCCCAAAGTGTTGGTATTACGGGCATAAACCATCATTTTTACATACTTTAAAAAAAGCTTATTCTCTGTTTTTCAGTACATTTTATAGTTTTATAAAGTTTGAGTCTTCTCTTTTGTCTTCCTAGTTTTAATCCTTTAGATTATCTTCATTTACAAATATCTTTTGTTGTTTTAATTGCTTGTAATTTACACTGTCTCTTTTTATTTTTAGGTGACATAATCAAATTAAATATGTGTATTTTGACAATAAATGTGACCATACTCCAGCCACCCCTTCACACACCCCGGGTTCTGAAATGCATCTCTGATGTGGTCACAGTAATTTTTTGTTTTACTGACTTGCATTTGCACTACAATGTTTAGGGAACTGCCTATCATAATGTTTCCTTTAATATGTTGTCCCACACAGCACTGTTTTACGTGATGTAAATGTGTTGTACAAACAAGCTTCCATGGTCAAATGATTTTTGGGAAATGCAGAGTTAAGCAGAGTTACACAGGTTTCCTTATGGGTGTCTTTGTGGGGGGTCTGTCAGCACTGTGACTGTCTGAGAGCTGGAGTCAAAGAGGACAAACTTTTTTGGTCTCGGCATCTGATAGGACTGATATTTCTTTTTTTTTTTTTTGACACGGAGTCCTGCTTTGTTGCCCAGGCTGAAGTGCAGTGGCATGATCTCTGCTCACCACAACCTCCGCCTCCCAGGTTCAAGTGATTCTACTGCCTCAGCCTCCTGAGTAGCTGGATTACAGGTGCGCACCACCACGCTGGGCTAATTTTTGTATTTTTAGTAGAGATGGGGTTTCACCATGTTGGTCAGGCTGGTCTTGAACTCCCGACCTCAGGTGATCCGCCTGCCTCGGCCTCCCAAAGTGCTGGGATTACAGGCATGAGCCACCGCGCCCAATCTAGGACCCATATTTCTAATGTTGCAGTGGAAATATTTTGGGAAAAATTGAGCTGCTGTGATTTTTGCATTATTACTTTGTGTAGGTGGAAATGGCTCATTGTTTCTCAAGGTTTCTAACATGGCATGTTGCTGCATTGTCCCTTTAGTTTTGCAATAACTGAGTGCAGTCACTGGAGAGAGTCCAGGATGGCCTGGTTGAGACATTGAAGATTTAGGAATGCATTGATTGATTGATTGATTGAGACAAGATCTTTCTCTGTCACCCAGGCAGGAGTGCAGTGGCGCAATTACTGGCTCACTCCAGCCTCGACCTCCTGGGTTCAATTGATCCTCCTTCCTCAGCCTTCCGTGTAGCTGGGATTACAGGTGCAAGGCACCACACCTGGCTAATTTTAAAATTTTTTGTAGAGACAGGGTCTCACTATGTTGCCCAGGGTGGTCTTGAACTCCTGGCTCAAGTGATTCTCCTGCCTTGGCCTCTGAAAGTGTTGGGATTACAGGCATGAACCACTGTGCCTGGCCTAGGAATACTTTTAAACTGCTGTCTGATTCCTGATAGGAGGAAGATACTATCACTGATTGAAAGGGAATATCCCTGATAAAGTTCTCAGTTACACCTATGTGCACAAATCATGGTCCAATTGTGAGTTGTTTTAGAAAACAGATGCAGGGTACATAAAGGAATGGGGCAGGACAGGCTCCAACTGGGTAATTGGCGTGAAAGGAACAAGGGGCCAGGGGACATGAACTCCTAGGCCTAGGACTCCAGTCAGCCCACTGGAAGTCAGGTGAGTTATGAATATTGCTCATGTGCCTGCTGAACATGTGTGGGAGAGTTTAATTTGAGGGAGACAGAATCCAGGAGGAGACTTTTGTCTGTGAACTTGGGCTGGTGTGCAGCCTTTCTCCTGAAGCCTGATGGAATTAAGCTTTGAACAGTTCGGCAGATTCTCACTTGTCATTGTGGGGCTTGTTTGTAGCTGGGGTGTGGAGACTGCTTTTATGCTAAATCATTCCTGTCACGCGCTCTCAAGTGAAGCAGTCTGCGGTATAAGCCTTGCTGACGTTTGTGTAGAGTGGCTCTGCCGCTGGTGAGAAGAATGCAGCAGCTTCACGTGTTTGCTGCTCCTGAACCTTAGATCTTTGTTGACAGTGATGCTGAGAGAAGAGGATGATATGTCGTATTTCAAAAGGATCAGAACTAAAGCGTAAACCTTTAAAAAGGAAGGTCCGGGAGTCAGATAGATTTAGGTTAATCACTACCACCTACTTCTAGCTAGGAGAATTAATTTTTTCATTTGTTCATTTGGGAATAACATTACCCATTTTATAGGATTAGAATAAATGTAGCATGCAAGTGTGTATAGTGTAATGAGGTAGCATATGGTATAACACTTAATGATAACTAGGTGTGTTTTTGGTCTAAGTGTATGAGACAGACCTGGTGCTCTTCAGAAGAGCCTTTGTGGAGCCTGTTTTTGGAGTCAGCTAACTAGTTTAATAGTAGAGAACAAAAATTGGTGAATTTTGAAGCAATAAGATTTATCTCTCTCTGTTGGTTGTTATTAATATTTGTACAACTGCTTAATTGAAATTATGAGACTTTTTATTTTAGCAAAAGAAATTACTTTTCAGCAACTTTGCCTTGCTGAGAAGAAACTGCTGCAAATATGCTATTTGTCCATTAACGGGGAGAACTTCAGTAGTGAACTTAAACACATTTTATTAAATATCACTTCTGACATGCTTGACTTGTTTTTGGGAGACTTTCCAGTAAGATTTGCTAGAGAATAGTGGTGATATTTATTATATCAGTTCTAAGAATTAAATTTTATTTTATAAAAGTTTATTTTCATTTAGCTTATTTACTGCTCCGAGCAACTCTAGGAGGGTGCAAGAACCCTTGTGTTTCCATAAAGAAAGACTTGATGCTCAGAAAAGCTCTGTGACTTTCTCCTCAGTGACCTGCAGAGCTGAGGTTATAATCTAGGTCTTTTTGTCCAGCACTATTTGATCTCTACCCTCTTCCCCTTATACCATGGGTCTAGGATGTCAAGGGATTCAACCTTGGTTATTTTTAAAAGATAGTGGCAGTCAGAAATAAAACTTAGATGTCTCTATATGTAGAACTTTTAGAGAAATAGTTTGTGTCTAAATTTGCAAGCTCATTTAGTTTAAAAATGGTTCCTATAATATGGTGCTCATTTATTACTTCAGATTCATTGCTTCAGTAATGACTTTTAAATAGAACTCTATTATTAGGGTGATTGGACTGAAGTCTGATTGGACTAGAGTTAAGAGATTGCATCACTATAAATAGAGTGAGATAAAATATTTTACATAATGTGATTGAAGTTTTATGAGGTCTCAAAAGTTGGAACCTAGGATCTTCTCTAAACGGATACTTTGACCAGTTTCAAATAACAAGCTTCTCAGCGTGCGGCTTAAGTTGTAGACAGAGTGGCTACTTAAGAGAATTTGGGAATTAAATTATGTCCTTTGGCATGTTCAATTATGTTACCTGAGTCAGAGTTTCATTAGCTGCTTCATCAATAGTTTTTTAACCCCAAAGCTTTAGAAAGTAAGATTAGCACACTAATTAGAAAATCATTTAAAGACCAAAATGAAAACAGAACAACTCTAAAAGCTTTTAGTGTGTTCAGGAAATGTTAGAAGTGGTCGTATGTGAAGCCATTGGTATAGTTGTTGGAGAGGACAACCTTTGGTAGACATAGATGAATATAATACCCTTCTTTTAGTTTTTATTTTTAAAATAGACATGGGGTCTCGCCATGTTGCCCAGGCTGGTCTTGAGCTCCTAGGCTCAAGTGATCTGCTTTCCTCAGCCTCCCAAAGTGCTGGAATTACAGGCATGAGCCACTGCACCCGGCCAATGCCCTTCTCTAATAGTGCATTAGCACGAAAAGGTTGGAATGGCTTTAAAGGCATTTCAGTTTCCCCGTGATTACATAGGAATGTGCCTAGTCTCTGTTATTTAGAATTTGATAAAAATATATGGGAGAAATGTATAGTTTGTAAAAACTTCTAAGCAGTTGTGAACTGTAGTGAATTCATAAGTGATTGGCTGGGTGCAGTGGCTCATGCTTGTAATCCCAGCACTTTGGGAGGCCTTGGCGGGTGGGTCACTTGAGGCTAGGAGTTCAACACCAGCCTAGGCAACATGGTGAAACTCCTGTCTCTACTAAAAATATAAAACATTAGCTGGGTGTGGTGGCCTGCACCTGTAGTTCCAGCTGTGTGGGAGGCTGAGGCATGAGAATTGGTCAAACCTGGGAGGTAGAGGTTGCAGTGAGCCAAGATTGCACCACTGCACTCCAGCCTGGGCGACAGAGTGAGACTTTGTCTCGGGGGAGGAAAAAAGATTGTTAAGTTCTAATCAAACCAGAATCTTTTCCTGTCACCTTAACTCTTATAGTAGTGACTCTAACCTTCCCTTGCTCTGCCATCACCATCCGTATTGGGTTACTGTTATAAAACTACATTATTCCAGCAATTTTACCAAAGTTTGGATAAGTATTTTTAGTAGGCATTGTGTGTTTAAATTTTTCCACTAACATAAGAGGTTAATATTTAGTTGAAGCATTAGTAGAAGCACAGTGATCAGTGGATACTGCCAAAAGTTTTTCCAATAATTAGAGTGGAATTTTGAGGAAACAGTGTATTACATGCTAAGATTGAATGGATGGGGATGGGAGAAGGATAACAGAAGTCATATTTTGCTATTGGTTTCTTGATGTGATATGTGATGGTGAATATTACCTCTAAACTAATGTGCAAAAAAATCTCAAGAAAACCCAAATCTAAAAACCCCCAAAACAAAAAAGTGTGCCAAAGAGGGAAAGCCCATGCCAGATCATCTGCTTTGAATCAGTAATTTTTTGCTGACAGCCACTGGGGAGTGGGGCTGTAACTTTCATTTCCATTTGGTATCAGGAAGCTATTTGTTATAAATTTCTACCAAATAGTTATATGGAACCCCATTATGCTGGTAGTAATCTTTGACTAATAATAATGGATATATGTATGTGGCTCATGAATAGGGATTGTTTTATTTTTCAATTTTCAGTGAATTAGAATATACAGTGTAATGATTTTGGTGGATAGTGGTTTGATCAGTAAATGCTATATTTCATGGTTTGGTAAGATTTGATTTCTCTCTCTTTTTTTCTCTGTCATTCCAGGGTGTGGATGAATGGAACATAGCTCGCCTGAATACAGTCTTGGATGTGGTTGAAGAAGAGTGTGGCATTTCTATTGAGGGTGTAAATACACCGTATCTATATTTTGGCATGTGGAAGACCACGTTCGCATGGCACACCGAGGACATGGACCTCTATAGCATTAATTATCTCCACTTTGGAGAGCCCAAGTCTTGGCAAGTTACTCGTTAATATTCATTTGCTTTGGAGTTTTGAAATTTGGGCATCAGGCACATATTGAAGAGGATTTTGTTCTTTGATTTGGTGGATTCAGATTTATGTGAGCTGTAAGGAAGTTTTTGACCGTAGTAATTAATTGTCTTCTATTCTGTCTGGGATTGTGCTTGGGAACCATAAACCCCGTGGTAATTTGTACAGTCATGCACTGTATAACAACGTTTAGATCAATGATGGACCGCATATACAATGGTCATCCTGAGTTTACAATGCAATTGGAAAACTCCTTTTCCATGTTTAGATATGTTTAGCTACATAAATACTTTGTAGATAAGTACTTTGTGTTAAAATTGCCTACAATATTTAGTACAGTACAGATTTGTATCCTAGAAGCAATAAGCTATGCCATATAGCCTAGGTCTGTAGTAGATCCACCATCTAGATTTGTGTAAGTCCACTCCATGATGTTCACACAATGGCGAAATTGCCTTACAACATATTTCTCAGAAAGTATCTCTGTTATTAAGTGATACATGACTGTATATGTAAAGTTGCCTGTAGTCCATTTTGTGAGCCATGAATTGGTAGATAATTTAGGCTCCAAGAATTTGTTAGGCGTCTTTACTTCTTTGAGCATTTGTTGGATTAGGTATGTGGGAGGTAGTTAGAAGTGAACAGTTGACTTCCTCGGTGTAGTTTCAAATAGTCTTCATGATCTTCTAGTTCATCCTCCTCTAATTATTTTTATTTTATTTTAATTTTTTTTGAGGTGAAGTCTTGCTCTATTGCCCAGGCTGGAGTGCAATGGTGCCATCTCGGCTCACTGCAACCTCCGCTTCCCGGGTTCAAGCAATTATCCTGCCTTAGCCACCTGAGTAGCTGGGATTACAGGCCCAGCTAATTTTTTGTATTTCAGTAGAGACAGGGTTTCCCTGTGTTGCCCAGGCTGGTCTTGAACTCCTGAGCTCGGGCAGTCTGCCCACCTTGGCCTCTCAAAGTGGTAGGATTACAGGCATGAGCTGCCACACCCAGCGAATTTTTTTAATTTTTTATTTCTATTTATTTATTTTTTCGAGAAGGGTCTCACTCTGTTGCCCAGGCTCGAGTGCGGTGGTGCAATCTCAGCTCACTGCAACCTCTGCCTCCCGGATTCAAGCGATTCTCCTGCCTCAGCCTTCCGAGTAACTGGGATTACAGGTGTGCACCACCACGCCTGGCTGATTTTTGTATTTTTAGTAGAGATGGAGTTTCACCATGTTGGCCAGGCTGGTCTCAAACTCCTGACCTCAGATGAACTCCCCGTCTCACCTTCCCAAAGTGCTGGGATTACAGGCGTGAATCATCCGCACTTAACACACGGGGCCTGGCTATAGGATCGATGCCCTGTAAAGAATTCTTGTATTGAATCAGGAGAGTGTTAAATTATTTTGGATCAATCTGTTTAAGGGCAGGCAAGGAAACATTTAATAAAAAAGATTCTTGTCTAGGCCAGGTGCGGTTGCTCATACCTATAATCCTAGCTCTTTGTGGGGCCAAGCTAGGCGGATCACTTGAGCCCAGGAGTTCAAGACCAGCCTGGGCAACATGGCAAAACTCTTTCTACAAACAAGAATACAAAAATTAGCCGGTCATAGTGACTCACGCCTGTAGCCCCAGCTGCTCGGAAGGCTGAGGTGAGAGGATCACCTGAACCCGGGGAGGTCAAGGCTGCAGTGAGCTGAGGTGGTGCCGCTGCATTCCAGCCTGGACAACAGAGGGAGACACTGTCTTAAAAAAAAAAAAAAAAAAAAAAAAGCCTAAAAGGTAACTATTAAGAATACTAAGTTTCCTGAGTTGCTATACATAGATATGTACGGCTCCAGGTGGAAGCTCTGAGACATACATTTCTAGCCACCGTGTGTGGCAGGTTTGCGGAGTAAGTGTTCATGAACACAGGTTTGTACTGAGGAGACTTCAAAGCAGCTGATGATTTATTTGAACACTTCTGGCTTGAAGGTTTAGGGGAAAAGTATCCTTAGAGTAAGTGGATAGAGAACTGCTTTGACAGTCAGTGGTAAAGTATTATTTTCTTGGAATGAATATGAACTTTGGAGCCAGAAGTCCTGTTTTAAAATCCAAATCTGTCACTTACTGGGAATGACTTAGGGCAGATCACTACTTTCCTTTCATCAGGAGTTTCTTTCACTGCCAAATGGAGGCATGATTTATTCTCTGTCTACTTAAAGGACATTTAGGAGGGTCCAGGTATATACTGTGTATAAAAGTGCTTTGTAAACTGTAAAGTATTATACAAATACTCATAATTACTATTATTTTAATAACCATGAAAATAATTTTTTTTTTAGTCATAGTAGTTGAAGTCTGAACTTTCCATAGTGTATGTATTTATAATAGAATAGGAGTTTCAGTGATAAAAAAAAATGTGATTCTCCTTTCCAAGCCTGTTGTGTGAGTAAGGTTAACTGCTGGAGGATACAGAATTCAGATGGTACCTTGAGTCTTTCTTTCCCAGACTGGGTACAAACAAAATGAATAAGAAACTTTCAGATTTACTCTGTAGAGAATGAGGGAGACGAGGTGTAAGAGGATGTGTTTTAAGCTGTGAAAAGGTCTAAAATCAGGAAAGGTTTTCCTGAAGGTTTTTAGAAAATTAAGAATGGGTTGTAGCATTTTGGACATGGTTAAATTTCATTCAGTAAACTCAGATTTTGTTAAAATACTGTGTAGCAGTTAAGAAGTATCCAATTATTCAGGATAGATACACGTTAGTTCAAGGCTTTCTCATTAGATCTTTTGATCAGTGTTGTGTAGTACTTACCAGCACAGGTTTTTGTGTCAGTCTTGAGTTTTGTGTTCTGGCATTCCTCTTTACTGAGCATGTGATCTTAGGCAATTATTAAATAACCTCCATGCCTCAATTTTCTCTCTTAAACTACTCAGATGGTTTTGGCACCCACCTCATAAGGCAATTGAGTGAATTAAGTAACATACTGTGTACAAAGCACATATCACAGCTGGAGATGTAACATAGTGCTCAATAGATGCTAACATTTCATACATTCATTTAGCAAATATATATTGTATGTATACATGGCATGAAGTGTTTTAAACATGAACTTCTTTAATTTGTATTCGTAAGTGTTCTTGGTTATAAGTGACAGCCGGGCGCAGTGGCTCACGCCTGTAATCCCAGTACTTTGGGAGGCCGAGGTAGGCAGATCATGAAGTCAGGAGTTCGAGACTAGCCTGGCCAACATGGTGAAACCCCATTTCTACTAAAAACACAAAAATTAGCTGGGCATGGTGGCACATGCCTGTAGTCCCAGCTACTCGGGAGGCTGAGGCAGGAGAATCACTTGAACCCAGGAGGCGGAGGTTGCGGTGAGCCGAGACTGTACTTCACTCCAGCCTGGGGAACAGAGCGAGACTCCATCTCAAAAAAAAAAAGGAAACCCAATTTAAGTATAATGGATTTTCCCCAGTGTTTGTAGCTGGGATAAACCAGGGGTGTGGCTCAGTCTAGGAAATCAGCTGCTCCCGTTGGATGTCTGTCTCAGCCTTTCCCTTTATCTCTCCCTCCCTCCACTCTCTCCTACTCACCTTACCCTATCTCTTCCTGTCCTTTCTCCTCTCCATTCCTTGTTCCTCCCTTTGGGCTGGAGGAGAGAAGCTGCTTACTTATAACTAAGTACTTGATTATTGTTGAATTATATAATTCAAGTCTTATTTTTTAAAAGAACGAGCAAGTTATATGGTGCCAACTTGATCTAAGCGTGTTTAATGTTGTACATCTCCATTAAAATGTGAGCTCTGGGAGTTGGGGAGCCCCACTATCCATTCATTCATTGTGTGGTTTAAATTTTCTTTTTTATAGAGATGGGGAATTGCTGGGTTGCCCAGGCTGGCTGTGAATTTCCGGGTTCAAGTGATCGTCCCGTGTCTGCCTCCCAAAGTGCTGGGATTATAGGCATGAGCCACCGTGCCTGGCCCCACCAGTCCTTTAACTAGCATGTCTCTAGTGCCTGGCATAGCATTTGGCATGAGCCTGGCACTTGGTAGATACTCAGTAAACATCTGCTCAGTGAACAGTCTTACTGAAGGAACTCTTTATTTGAAGATCAAAAAACAAAAAAAAATCTAAGAACATTAGGGATTAGGCAGCTTGATAGTATTTAATGATACATTGAATTAACAGCCCATGGTAATAAGTCATACTGGTTACTTTTTCTGTTTAGTAACTTTAGACCTAGTAATATGTTCTAATTTCAAATGTTAAGACTTACTGGGTGGTGTAAAGCTGCATTATTTTGCTATTTTGTGTAGGAAAAATACTCTTAGAATTAACCATGGTTCATTTTGGTTTTAATTGCTTTTTCTAGAGAAATTTGTCCTTTACATAAGAAAATACTTTTATAAATACTCTTAAGTTGAAGTAATAAAATTAGCTGCATAGGTTATTGATTAGTTTTAGGCATGTCTCTCTGTGTGTGTGTCCGTGTGTGTGTGTGTGTGTGTTGAGACAGAGTCTCACTCTGTTTCCCAGGCTGAATGCAGTGTTGCGATCATGGCTCACTGCAGCCGCAACCTCCTGAGCTCAAGTGATTCTCCCACTTCATCCTCCCAAGTAGCTGGGACGACAGGTGTGTTCAATATGCCAGGCTAATTTTTGTATTTTTGCAGAGATGGGATCTTCCTATGTTAACCAGGCTGGTTTTACACTCTAGGGCTCAATCAATCCTCTTGCCTTGGCCCCCCAAAGTCCTGGGATTATAGGTGTGAGCCACCATGCCCAGCCATTATATGTTTCAAAGATAGTGTTGTTAGTTTGGGAGGCCAGCACAGAAGGATTGCTCAAGCCCAGGGGTTCGAAACCAACCTGGTTAACATAGGGACACCCTGTATCTACCAAAAACAAAACAAAACAAAAACAAACCCCAAAACAGAAAAGATAATAAAATTTAAAAAGTGTTGGAAATATACCAAAAAGTATGGCATTAGCTTTGTACATAGCTGCTAGCTGTATTGTAAGAAGAGAATGCAGTGTTAACTGGTAGTAAAATATTTATTGATCAAGTGAATCACATTTTATTTAGACCTGAGCATCTAGTTCCTGAGCCTCACTTGAATGTGAACACAACCACTCTAGCACACACCCACTTGCTTGCAGCCCCAAACATTGATCTTTGTGGGCCACTGCTCAGCACAGAATTCCCTAAAGGAACCATCCAGGATATCTAGTGTTTGTGAGTTGGAAAGTCTCACTCTTTTTTCCTGAAGTGATGAGATTTTACTAATTAGTTGATTGGTAACTGGATTGTTACCGATCAAGTTTAACGTTGGTACTTTGATGATGAAATTATGAACTGGAACTAATCCTAATAATGTCTGTCAACTTGCAAAGCAAATAGTTTTCCACAGTAGCCAACTGTACTTTTTTTTTTTTTTTAAGACAGGGTCTTGCTCTGTTGCTCAGATTGGAGTGCAGTGGTGCAATCTTGGCTCACTGCAACCTCTGCCTCCCAGGTTCAAGCGATCCTCCCACCTCAGCCTCCTGAGTAGCTAGGACCACAGGTGTGTGTCACCACATCTGGCTAAGTTTTTTTTTTTTTTTTTTTTTTTGTAGAGATAGGGTTTTGCTATGTTGCCCAGGCTGGCCTGGAACTCCTGAGCTAAGGCAATCTATCCATGCAGTCAGTCATAGCTTATTGTAGCCTCAAACTCCTAAGCTCAAGCAATCTTCCTGCCTTGGCTTCCCAGAGTACTGGATTACAAGTTTGAGCCACTGTGCCTGGCAGTAACCTGTTATGTTGATGGTAGATTTAAAGGAATGAATTGAAGAAACAGAAGACTCAGGGCAACATCTTACCCATTGTGAGACTCCCTTTTCTACCTGCTTTTGCTTATTTTGTTATTAGCAATGTTCCAGATTTACATATTAATTAATTACTGCTTAGTAAGGGCCTGTAAATTCCCCTTAGGATGCTTGTTGAATCTTTGTTGCTACTCTTTTAGTTACAACCACCACCGCCACCACCACCACCACTACCTACAACATTGACATCCCTTCAAATGAGTTAAATCCATAACTTTTAGGGAAAAATCAGATCAGAATATTTACCCAAATTTCTTTACTGTGTACTAGATGGAAAGCAACCATTAGTGCTGTTCACCTTGCAAATTACTGTGTTAGGGCTGGGCATGGTTGGGAGGCCTAGGTGGGCGGATCACTTGAGACCAGGAGGTCAAGACCCGCTTGGCCAACATAGTAAAACCCTCTGTCTACTAAATATGAAAAATTAGTCGGGTATGGAGGTGTGCGCCTGTAATCCCAGCTACTCAAGAGGCTGAAGCGTGAGAATCGCTTGAACCTGGGAGGTGGAAGTTTCAGTGAGCCAAGATGGTGCCACTGCACTCCAGCCTGGGTGACAGAGTGATTCTGTCTCCCCAAAAAAGAAAAAAAAAAATTGCTGTGTTAGTAGTTAACAAGTTATTTTACTCAGCTTTATCATTTTTTTGGTATCTCTTTTTTTGTTTTCACACACTGCTTAATGTCGTTGTTTAGACTGGAGTTTGTAGAAAATGCATGCTATTTAATATTTTTTTGCAAAAATTGTTATTTGCCTATAGTATATAGGAAAGTTGCCTTTTTCATGATTGCATTTCTAAAGCTAGGATTAGAAATAGATTTATAAATGTTGTTACTCCAAATGTCTTCATTTTTTATAAGCTTGCTTTTTAGTTAGTAGGGTTTGAACAAGGTTGTAAAGTGTGTTGTCTTTGGTGACTCCATTTCATTTAGTGAAGTCCTTTGATGTTTGCCAGGAACTATACTAATCACTGTTAGAAGTCATCTCTGGTGGCCGGGCACGGTGGCTCACGCCTGTAATCCCAGCACTTTGGGAGGCCAAGGCGGGCGGATTACGAGGTCAAGAGATGGAGATCATCCTGGCCAACATGGGGAAACCCTGTCTCTACTGAAATACAAACGTTAGTTTGACGTGGTGGCATGTGCCTGTAGTCCCAGCTACTCAGGAGGCTGAGGCAGGATAATTGCTTGAACCAGGGAGGTGGAGGTTGCAGTGAGCCGAGATCATGCTACTGTATTGCAGCCTGGCGACACAGTGAGACTCTGTCTCAAAAAAAAAAAAAGAAAAAAAAAAGAAAAAAAGAGATAATCTCTGGTAGCAGACAATAGATGTCTCAAGTAGGTGGACTTTTTTTAATTTTTTAAGTTTTTACTTTTTTGCCCCATTTTAAAACTGAGGACTCGCCGGGTGCGGTGGCTCACACCTGTAATCCAGCACTTTGGGCTAAAAATACAAAAAAAAAAAAAAAAAAATTAGCCGGGCGTGGTGGCAGGCGCCTGTAGTCCTAGCTACTTGGGAGGCTGAGGCAGGAGAATGGCATGAACCTGAGAGGCAGAGCTGGCAGTGAGCCGAGAGCTGAGATTGCGCTACTGCACTCCAGCCTGGGCGACAGAGCAAGACTCCATCTCAAAAAAACAACAACAAAAAAAAAACAAAAGAGAAAAGACTCTGAGAATTAGAGTCTTAAAGGTTTATCTAGTTATTAATAAGTCTTGCAGTTGGGATTCAAGCTATTATCTGATTTTTCCTGTAGCTTTAAGGAGAAAAGAGTAAAGATGAAGGAGTAGGCAAGAAGAAAGCCTCTCTCTGTTTCTTTTTACACCATCAACTTTCTTTTAATTAGATTTTATGCAGAACTAAAAAAGAAACATGCCCCTCGTTTTAGGGGGCCAGACTGTGGCATAAGTAAGAAGATTTTCAGAGGGCTGTAATGTGGCTAGATTCTAATCTTGAGATAATCGACAGGTGATGGGGATGGGGGAGCCTTTGGAGGTGTAGGCAGGAGAAATGTCTGAACCAACACCGTTTGTTTGCCACCTAAGGTTCTTTCTTTAGATAAGTTACTTGGAAACATTCTTGAAGTCAGAAATAAAACCCCACATTTTGAAAGAGCAAGTTTTATCTTGACAGAGGGTTTTGTTTCTCCTAGGGAATAGATGGTGATTTTTCAATTAGACATCTACTTAGATTCTGTCCCCTTCGGAAAGTACATTGGAAGAAGCTAGTCAGTCTTTGTCAGGAGTTAAGTGTACTTTATCTGTTTAACCTATCAGATAAATAACTGTTGGGTACTAGGCTTAATACCTGGGTGATGAAATAATCTGTACAACCAACCCCTATGACATGAGTTCACCTGTATAACAAACCTTCACATATACCCGTGATCCTAAAATTAAAGTAAACAAATGGAAAAAGATCTGCTAGGACTGTGACAAGAGACACAGAGTCTGAGCCCAGCTTCTAAAGGCTGTAACACAGTCCTCTTTAGTCTTCCAGTAGTACAGGGCAAATAATTTTTACATTAAAGTTAGTTTGTATGTTTCTCCATGTGTTACTTGGAATGTATTTTAATTCATGTTAAAATGATCTCAGCATTGTGTTTCTCTAGATTGAGAATAATTTTTTGAGATTATCGGGGCCTCTTGCTTAAAATCTTACGAAGGTTGATTAACTTACCCCAGCTGACTCCTTTTTTATAAAAGTGTCAGAAATGAAAAACTGAAGATATTTGTTTAAGATGGAATATATCTATATATAATATTACAGTTATTAAAAATGTATGTTTGCTTAAGTTATTGTAAAAGCATTTCCAGCAAGTGATTGATAACTTTTACCCAAGGCACAGTCAGTAGGTGGAAATAAATCTCTGCACTGGACTTGAAACTAACAAATCTATAATTTGTAATTTTTTTTGTCACTACTTGAACCAACATTGGTCTTTTTTCTTGTGATTTATATAGCTCTAATAGTCAGTTTTACCACTTTATTATGTTCTGTTCTCATAGAACTCTTCATTAATTTGTGTATTTCGGTTTTGTCTCTCCCATGAGATATTCAACTTCTTGAGAGCAGTGGCACATGTATGCTATTTTTATTTGTTGACCAGGCATCACAACTTGTATATCATAGATATGTGCAGTTTCATGCTTCTTTCAGCTGTTGTTAGTCTAACATACTTTTAGCTTCTTAGGGATAAATATTACAAAGTCAGCCTATAGAATAGTACAGTCATGCATCCTTTGTGATGCCTTGATTAGAACTAGCCTGATGTGTAGGAAATTTTAGAATTATAGGAAACTGTTTATTAGAAATTTTCAGACACTCTACCATATTTTGATTGTCAGTGATTATCACAGATTTATATTTGTTGCATAAGAGAAATCTACAGACAACATACCTCAAACTGAATATAGCCAATTGTCATTAATCTATCCCTTCCTCTCTCCTTCCCTTCCTTCCTCCTGGTGACTTTATGATGTTGTGTGGACTTCGTAGAGGATTTCCTTATTTGAGGAATCATGCATAAAGTTTCTTGAACTCATGCATAAAGTTATTTTACAATATATATATTTCTCTTTTTTTTTGTTTGTTTTCTTGAGATGGAGTCTTGCTCTGTCACCCAAGCTGGAGTGCAATGGTGCGATCTCAGCCGTAACTGCCGCCTCCCAGGTTCAAGCAATTCTCCTGCCTCAGCCTCCTGAGTAGCTGGGACTACAGGCATGTGCCACCACACCTGGCTAATTTTTGTATTTTTAGTAGAGATGGGGTTTTGCCACGTTGGCCAGGCTGGTCTCGAACTCCTGACCTCAGGTGATTCACCTGCTTTGGCCTCCCAAAGTGCTGGTCTTACAGGTGTGAGCTAACGCGCCTGACCTAAAATATATATTTCTGAGAGGACATAGCAGTCAATTGTATGATCTTTGATATGATTTTCTAATCAGAGACAGAAAGCTTATTTAACAATTTTCCTTTAAGTGTGGTTAAAAAGCCGAGTGGCTTTTGGGAAGATATTATGCCTGAGAAAGGACTTGAATTAGTTGGGTTGCCTTTGTTGTCTTCATGTCGGGTAAGTTATCTCTCTGTGCCTACCTAATGAGGATTAACATTATTTATGAAATGTTTGATGTTAGCAGAAACATTTGACCATTTACTGTTTATTTTTATTTTAATATTTAAGGCTTTGTGTATTTTTTTCAGTTTGCATGTTACTTGTAGTTTGGCTGCTTTGAATAAAGTGCACTTTTGAAAGCCTCTTAATTCTCGGGGAGGTTTCCAACTGTAAAGAAGCCATACAGGTAGTTTTCCCTTAAAGGTTAAATTTCAGCTGGGTGTGTGGCTCCCACCTGTAATCCCAGCACTTTAGGAGGCTGAGGTGGGTGGATCACCCAAGGTCAGGAGTTTGAGACCAGCCTGGCCTACATGGTGAAACCCCGTCTCTACTAAAAATACAAAAAAACATTAGCCAGGTGTGGAGGCGTGTGCCTGTAAACCTAGCTACTCAGGAGGCTGAGGCGGGATAATTGCTTGAACCCAGGGGATGGAGGATGTGGTGAGCTGAGATCACGCCACTGTACTCCAGCATGGGTGACACAGCGAGACTCTGCCTCAAAAACAACAACAACAGCAAACTTCTATCGTAGGCAGTCTCCTTGAAAATGCTTCAGTAGTTTGTTGGAGTTCATTGTGGTGGAACTTTATAAGCCAGTTTTTATGGAACCCTTTAAGCCACTTTATCTTATTTGTGGATGGTGTAATTATCATTGATTTATTCGTTTTCATTCATACATAATAGTTATACCTATTTTGGGGTACACGTGATAATTTAGTACATTCATATAATATATAAAGATCAAATCAGGGTAACTGGGATATCTATTACCTTAAATATTTAAAGAGGTGACAACGTATACAGAAAATAATAGAAACAATGTAAAAACAAAAAACTCTACGCTTTAACTCCCGCCCACCCCACGTTTTGATTTTTTGTTTTCTTAATTTACATATTTTAATATTGCCTGCTTTTTAATAGGTTGCTGTAGGTACTGTTTTTGAGATAGTTTTCTTTGGAGCTTCATACTGGACTTACATGTGGATTGCATCTGACTTTCCTTGTGTAGCTATGAAGGAATACCTGAGGCAGGGTAATTTATAAAGAAAAAAGATTTATTTGGCTCACAATTCTGATGTTTAGAAAAGTTCCGGATTAAACTTCTGCATCTGGTGAGGCTCACCTGTTGCTTCCATTCTTGGTGGAAGGTGAAGGGAAGCCAGCATGTGCAGAGATCACATGGTAAGAGAGAGCGGTGGCTCATGGCTGTAATCCCAGCACTTTGGGAGGTGGAGGCGGGTGGATCACGAGTTCAGGAGATCGAAACCATCTTGGCTAACAAGGTGAAACCCTGTCTCTACTAAAAATACAAAAAATTAGCCAGGCATGGTGGCGGGCACCTGTAATCCCAGCTACTTGGGAGGCTGAGGCAGGAGAACGGCATGAACCCGGGAGGCGGAGCTTGCAGTGAGCTGAGATTGTGCCATTTCCTGCAGCCTGGGTGACGGAGCGAGACTCCGTCTCAGAAAACAAAACAAAACACAAAATCAGAGAAGGAAGGGAAGGCCAGGCTCTTTTTAACAGTTAGCTCTCATGGGAACTAATGGAGTGAGAACTCACTCATTACCATGAAGATGGCACCAAACCATTCCTGAGTGATCCACCCCGATGATGGAAACACCTCCCATTAGGCCCCACCTCCAACACTGAAGATAATTTTCAACGTGAGGTTTGGAGGGGTCAAATATCAAACCATATCAATACCACTATTACAGTAATAGAGTATTCTGAATTTGTTCATATACTTAATTTTACTGGTGAGTTTTGCATCTTTAAATGTTTTCTTCTTGCATGTTAGTGGATTTTTTCCTCTCCCTGCTTCATATCGAAGAACTCCCTTTAAAATTTCTTGTAAGGTGGGTCTGGTGATGACGAATTCTCTCAGCTTTGATTTGTCTGGGAAGGACTTTATCACTCCTTTATGTTTGAAGGACAGCTTTGCTGGTTACAGTATTCTTGGATGACAATCCCCATTTTTCAGCACTTTGAAAATGCCATCTCACTACTTCTTGGCCTATATTATTTCATTGAGAGATCTGTTGTCAGACCAATTAGATAGAGCTCCTTTATATGTCATTACTTCTTTTCTCTTCCTGATTTTAAGATCCTTTCTTTATCTTTGACCTTTGAGAAACTTATTGTATGCCTTGGGGTAATCTTATTTGGGTCATATCTCCAAACTTTTCTATACCTGGATATTTATATCTTTTTCAAGTTTCGGAAAGTTTTCTGTTGTTATTTCTTTGAATAAGCTTTCTACTCCTTGCTCTTGCTCAGTTCCATCTTGAACACAAATAATTCTTAGATTTGATCTTTGGCAGTAATTTTCTATATCTTGTCGGCAATCTTTTTTTAATTTTTTTTTCCTCCTGTGTCTATGTATGTGCCTGTCTTCAAGCTTACTGTTTCTTTCCTCTGCTTGATTAATTCTGCTGATGAGAGCCTCTGATGAATTTTTTAGTTCAGCAAATGTATTTCTTAGTCCCAAGATTTGTTTGATTTTTAAAAAATTATTTCAATCTCTTTGTTAAATTTCTTTCTTTTTTTTGTGTGTGTGATGGAGTCTTGCTCTTTTGCCCAAGCTGGAGTGCAGTGGCTCTGCAAGCCGATCTCTGCAAGCTCCGCCTCCCAGGTTCATGCTATTCTCCTGCCTCAGCCTCCTGAGTAGCTGGGACTGCAGGCACCCGCCACCATGCCCGGCTAATTTTTTGTATTTTTAGTAGAGACGGGGTTTCACCGTGTTAGCCAGGATGGTCTCGATCTCCTGAACTCCGCCTCCCAAAGTGTTGGGATTACAGGCGTGAGCCACCGTGCCCCACTGTCTTTGTTAAATTTCTTTGATAAATTCTTGAATTGCTTTTCTGTGTTATCTTGGAAATCACTGGTTTCCTTGAAAGTGCTATCTTGAACTCCTGATCAGAGAGCTCACATATAACTATCTTATTAGGGCCAATCAGTCACAGGTTTCTTGCTTTGTCTATTTGAGAAGGTCATGGTTCCCTGTTTGCTATTGTTTCTTGTGGATGTATGTATATGACTTTGCATTGTTATAGGCTTAATTATTTATCTTAGTCGTCTCTTCTCTTCTCTTCTTTTTTTTTTTTTTTTTTGAGACAGTCTTGCTCTGTCACCTGGACTGGAGTGCGATGGTGTGATCTCAGCTCAGTGTAACGTCCGCCTCCCAGTTTCAAGCAATTCTGCTGCCTCAGCCCTCCGTAGCTGGGATTACCGGCATGTGCCACCATGCCCAGCTAATTTTTTTTTATTTTAAAATTTATTTTATTTTATTTTTTTTTGTGAGACGAAGTCTTGCTCTGTCGTCCAGGCTGGAGTGCAGTGGCACAATCTCCATTCACTATAAGCTCAGCCTCCCGGGTTCACGCCATTCTCTTGCCTCAGCCTCCTGAGTAGCTGGGACTACAGGTGCCCGCCACCACCATGCCTGGCTAATTTTTTGTATTTTTAGTAGAGACAGGGTTTCACTGTGTTAGCCAGAATGGTCTCGATCTCCTGAGCTTGCGATCCGCTCGTGTCGGCCTCCCAAAGTGCCGGGATTACAGGCGTGAGCCACGGTGCCTGGCTGCCCAGCTAATTTTTGTATTTTTAGTAGAGATGGGGTTTCACCATGTTGGCCAGGCTGGTCTTGAACTCCTGACCTCAGTTGATCCGCCTGCCTTGGCCTCCGAAAGTGCTGAGACTTACAGGTGTGAGCCACTGTGCCCAGCCTTTTTTTTTTTTTTTTTTTTTTTGGTTACTATTAGATATGTCTACTTAGTGAGTCTTATAATTTACCTTGGATATATTTACCAAGGGTATTCTAGACCTTTCTTTCTTTCTTTCCTTTTCTGATTTTCTACTAGGTTACTACTTCCTTTTTGGTACCAGATGGTGCCTTAAGCCCAGGTTTTCCTTAGCTCTAGTAAAGGATCAGAGTGCTGCCTGTCCTGAATGGGGTATTTCCCAAAGGGTGTGAGAGGGCTAGCTAGGGGTTCATTCCCAGGAGACCTGTGGAACAAACCAGCTACAGTGTAGTATTGCTGAGCTACTACTCTGATTTGGCATCTGCTTTGGCTGAGTTGCAGAGTTTCCAGGGCTGGGAATGGTATTCCTGCCATTGCTATTTGAGTCTGGCTGTCTTCAGGGTTATTTCTTTCTTTAGGTACCCAATGCTTCCTACAGATTGAAGAAGGGGACAGGTCTCCTCCTGGGAAACCCACAATGGTGGAGAAGCTGGTTGTCCACCTTGATCTCTATTCTAGTGTAGAAACCGTGAGTTGTGGTGGGGGGGGGGGTATAGTTTCTGCACACTTGACTTCAGGCAGATCAAAGGAAGGGGTGCTGAGGATATAGAAGTCTCTTATTCTCTTACCATTTGCTTGGAATTTTTTTACTTCTCTGGGAACTGACTCCTTCTCATACTTGAGCTCTAGGAAATTGCTGGTGATGATTTGGTGCTCTGTGTGTGTGTGTATATATATATGTGTGTGTGTGTATGTGTATATATATATACACACATATATATATATTTTTTTGCTCTGTCACCAGTCTGGAGTACAGTGGCATGATCTCAGCTCACTACAACCTCTGCCTCCTGGGTTCAAACAATTCCCCTGCCTCAGCCTCAGAAGTAGCTGGGATTAAAGGCACGCACCACCATGTCCAGCTGATTTTTTGTATTTTAGTAGAGATGGGGTTTCACGATGTTGGCTAAGATGGTCTTGATCTCCTGACCTCGTGATCTGCCCACCTCAGCCTCAAAGTGCTGGGATTACAGGCATGAGCCACCATGCCCGGCCAGTGCTGTATATTTGTTTTTGGTTTTCTGTGAGGGTTGTAGGAGGTATGAATCCAGCTTGCTTCTGTAGTACCATTTTGGTATCAGAAAGCACAATTGATATTTGAATAAATGATCACTTGGAAAGGGTAATGTTCTCAGAAGATTCCTATATTAGGTAAGATTTTTTGTTGGGAAAAGTTTCCTTCAGAAAATTTTGGATATGGGCAGACAGCTTTATATGGGCATGTTTTTCATTTGTCATCAACTTTTTATATTCTTATATTTTAGAATCTTCTCGAAATGGCATCTTTCCCTGTTTTATTAATGCTTGATGCTGTTATAAAACATTGCATCTGTGTTTGGTGATTTATGGTTTTATCCGTTTTTCTAATTTGTTCATTAAATACTTACTGAGCACACGCCTGTGTCAGGTACTGAGCTAGGTGTTAATAACACCATGGTGAACTCGACAGAATGGCTTCTACTTATGAAACTTACTTACAGTTGAGACATAAAGCTTTTAGCCCCTCCCCTCCACTTCCCCACTGTATTTTATTGCAGTAGCAGAACCCTCGTGGGCAAAATTTCAGTGGGATTAAAATCTTATATGGAATCCAGATCTTACACAGAACACTTATGTATCAACCAGAAAGAATGTTTTCTGTGATAGGTCCCTACTTCGGAAAAACTTTAACACAGAGATTTTCAAAACTTTCTATACATGAAAGTTTCTGCAGAATCTCAGTATTTAAAGCAGAAAACATAAGTCAGAGCTGATCTGGATGAATGTGTGGTGAGAAGCTTTCCTACACCAAACCCTCCCCGGAGGGCACCTTGTAGAGCTGAGGCCCTATAAAGATACCAGATAAAAAGCCCCCGAGGAAAAGAACTCAGCTTGAGCTTTGCTTCTCCCTTGTGCCACCCATGGCGCATTTCCTGACAGAACGTTTAGGTGAAATAGAGAAACTCTAGCAGCCGTATGTGCAGGCAGTCTTAACGTGAGGAAACTTTAGTATGAAAATATCCTCACATGAAGAGAGTTTCCTGTAGATAACAGCATTAATCACAGGAAACCCTGGGAGCTTTGGGGTGTGACATAGAAAGCAGTTTGAAATCAGTCAACTGGATCACCTTGTTGAGCCACCCCTTAGTATCCATGAGCAATTGGTTCCAGCTTCCATTCACAATATTGAAACCTGTGGCTGCTCAGGTCCCTGATATAAAGTGCATGGTATTTACATATAACCCATGCACATCCTCCCCTATACTTTAAATCATCTCTAGATTACTTGTAATCCCTAATACAATGTAAATGCCTATAAATAGTGGTTATACCAAATTGTTTAGGGAATACTGACCAGATAAATAGTTTAGACATGTTCAGTACAGACACAACAGTTTCCTTCCCAACGTATTTTTAATCTGTGATTGGTTGACTCCATGGATGTGGAACTCTCGGTGTGGAGGGCTGACTGTACTAGAAAAGTCACTTTACTACGGCATGTATTATCTGTTGAGGATTTTGGAGAGGTCAGGAAAGCTTTTTAAAAAGTTGTTCAGGGTTGATACCAACTAATTTAGAATACCTTTTTTTCTCATGAAAAATAGTGTGTAAGATGCTAAATTATTTTCTATTTAGAAAATACTCAGTAGACTATGTAATATAAAATATATTATTTCTTGAAAGTCAAGTTTTGTGCAGTTACTGTCTTACTAGATTTTATAATAATGATGTTAGATAATGGTAACTTACTAATTTTTCTGATTGCTCAGGGAGTTAATTTACATGTATATGGATATCGAATTGTATTTGAAATCCCGGATTAAAAAGAACTGCCCACCTTTCTAAAGCTTAGTTATTCCCTTCTTGTAAGGATTTTTTCTCACTGTGGCTTCCACAGTTATGACTGCCTGCACATATGGTTGCTAGGGTTTCTGGTTTTCATCTGAATGTTATGTCAGGAAATGGGTCACGAATGGCGTTAAGGGTGCAGCTAAGCTCTAGCTGAGTTCCTTTTCTCAGGGGCTTTTAATCTCATGTTCTGTAGGACCTCATTTCAGACCTCATTCTCCAGGCTGTACTCTTAGAAGCCTAGCTTACAAGGCAAGAGGACTGGCATTTAAGTGACACCTCTTTACAAACATGCTTATTGTTATTGTTTTAGCTTAGATTACTTGAGGAGTTCGTGCTGAGATTTGTGTGCTGGAGCTTTCTTGTATAGTGCTCCAGGAATAACCCTTAGCACTGCTCACAAGGGGGAAGGCAGGACTGGGCAAAAGGGGAAGTTAAACTCCAGCAGAGTCCTGGGCAGACCTAAGGGCACTGCTGGAGCTGACATTGCCGTTCAGAATTGCCCCAAATTCAAACAAGATGGCCAAGCCTTTATACTCAAGTCTGGAACATCCATTGCATGTAGGCCGCCATTCCCTCCCTCTTCAAGGGGTATGTTCTTGAGGGAGGGAAGCAGAGCTCATGAAGGCAGCAAGGGCCTTGCCAGGAGTGGGACTTGGCAGCCTGCCTGCAGCATCCCCTATGACCATGCTTTCTGTTTCTCACATTCATCTATTTTTAAGAAGTGAAAATTAAGTATGAAATGTTCTCCTTTCCACAGTTAACTAACAAGACTTCATAATTTAAAACGTAATGCTTAATCTTTAATAAATGCACAAGTATTAAAACTTGTTAGCACCGTAAGTAATATGAAAATGTAACATAGTCACATCTATAAAATCCATAGTGGTTCAATCTTTTTGACAATTGGTTATGAGTATGCTTTGATTAAAAACTGTATTATAAATTAACTACTTTAGGAGTTTTGAGTTTTGTGAAATATACTTTACTTTTTGATTCATAAAGTGTTTTTGTAACAAGAACTCCCTTGCGTCCTCCCTGAAAAAGACAACCACTTCAGGTAGTGCTTTGCTGGTCTTGTTCTTTGTATCTGCAGTTTATTTAAAATGCCATTGTCTTGCTTGTTCGTTGTAAGAGGGGGGTTTTTCCCTTGGGGGACAGATGGACCCTGTCACTTCTTTCCTTTTGATATCTTCATAGTGCTTGTTGGGGAAACAGTGTTGGAAAATGGGTTGGAGAGTAAATCTTGTACTTTGGAGTTAGGTCTGTGGTTGGGTGTCAGCTCTGTCATCCCCTTGCTTGAGTGAAGAGATGCCCGTAAGGAAGCTTTGGCTTCCTCATTAGTTAAATGGAGGTAGTAGTAGAACTTGTATTACAGCATCTTAGCATAAGCTCTGGTGTGTGATCAGTGCTCAATAAATGATGGCTGTGATGAGCTGTAATCATATTTATTGGTCAGTTCTTCTTTTTCACTGTGTTTTTGAACACTTTAGTGAAGGTAGAGGGCAAGTCAGGCACACAAGCTTATGCCAGGAATGGGGCCAGGGGGATCATTTTGAGGTTGTTATCCATTAAAAAATTGTCCTTGAGGGACTGGGCTTTCTTATTCACAGGGGATGACTGTGAGCAAAACAGCAACAAGAAGCCGAAACATAAATAAGGGAGGAAATGACTACTTCACACAGCCTTAGTTAGGTGCAGGGAGCATAGGACAGGCCTGTTTTAGGACTGACCTGCCAGAGCATGACATGGGCCTGGAAGGAATTCTCCCCTCTGTGGTCCTGGATGTCACAACGTGAGTGGAAGCTGGGCCGTCTGTAGGTGCTGCAGCCTGTGTTGGTGAGAGCAACAGACGGACCTGTGGCAGCTGCCTGTAACAGCCCTCTGACAGATGTCTGGGCAGTGGGACAGCAGAAACCATTTGTTCCTAAACACACAGCCGAGGGCTCCCGAAAGACAATAGGGAGTTTTGAGGGAGTGATCTGAGAAGTAGGAGTTAGTCTTTGAGAAGTGCTGGCGGAGAAGTAAGTGGACAGAGCATTATTTTGAAAGAAGTACAAAGAGGACAGTTCCTAGAGAAAACTTGAACTAGAGAAAGTAGATTTTCAAAAGTATAGATTTACCTATTATTATTGTGAAATGTTGGCCTAATGTCATTCAGTTCAAGATAGTGTTTGTATCACAACTACAGGGCTATATCAGTTTATGTTTAATTTTTGAGTAAATCACCCGAAGATATGTTTAGAGGAATTTTGCTTTCCTTGGCCTTCAAAATAAATCTTAAAAAAAATTTATAAAAGACTTCAGTTTTAAATGCAACATAATCCTATAAATATCTAATTAGTGTGTTCGTAGTTCATTAGTGATTCAGTTTTTTAGTGTTAGCAGTACTTTAGCAATATGCAGAATATATCAAGAAAAACCGTACTGTCCCAAAGCTTAAATGAATAATTATTAATTTTAACAAACCATTAGGTACTTGAGGATATATAATGGTAGGCATTTTATTTGATGGTTTTCAAAGTATACAAAAAAAGTGCAAAGTACATTCTTATCCTCAAAGAATTTGGAATTAGCTACATAATTGAGCAACAGTGGCCCATAATTTAGGGCCTGGCTGTGGAGCAGGCACTATACAAGGTAGACAAAAATGGATAGTTTATGTGAAAATGTCTGGGTGGTGGTAGGCTTTTTCTACCTCATAGAACTCGAGACCTATCAAGACAAAAATGATGTATGCACATTGAGCAGCATCTTGCTTGGGAAGTAGTATATAATAGTACGTAATATACAATTGAAGTGCTCTGGGAGGAAGAAAAGGGATGAGATGGCTGAGATTTATAATGGTCAAAGAAGGCTTCTAGGCGGTGGAATCTGGGTGGGGTTTGAGAGGTTGTGAATTGAAACATGGAGAGGGGTGTTTTGAGGGGAGGAGTGAGGTAGACACCTATGTGAGTGATAGAATAATTCTTAGTCCAGCCTATAGGGAGTGGAATGTTCATATTTAAGAAGGCTGGAGTTAAACTGGGGGGGTCTTGAAAGCCAGGCAGTGAGGCATGAAGGTTTTTAAACTGTAATAGTGACAATAGTCTAGCCGAAGGCTGATAAAGGTTGAAATTGGGGTGATACTGCTGGGAGATAGATACAAGGTTATGAGATTGTAGAGTGGATAGGACTTGTTACTGGCAGAGAAGACGAGAAATAAAGAGGTGTTGATTTGGGGTGGGTAGTTATGTAGATGTCTGTTAGGTCCACTTGGTCCAGAGCTGAGTTTGAGTCCTGAATATCCTTGATAATTTTCTGTCTCATTTATCTGTCTAATATTAACAGTGGGGTGTTAAAGTCTCCCACTATTATTGTGTAGGAGTCTAAGTCTCTTTGTAGGTCTCTAAGAACTTGCTTTATGAATCTGGGTGCTCCTGTATTGGATGCATATGTATTTAGGTTAGTGAACTCTTCTTGTTGCAGTGATCCCTTTACCATTATGTAATGTCTTCTTCGTCTTTTTTGATCTTTGTTGGTTTAAAGTCTGTTTTATCAGAGACTAGGATTGCAATCCTTAGCTTTTCTTTTGCTTTCCATTTGCTTGATAAATATTCCTCCATCCCTTTGTTTTGAGCCTGTGTGGGTCTTTGCATGTGAGATGGGTCTCCTGAATACAGCACAGGCAAAGTAGATTTAGTATGATTCTTCAGGGTCCTGTGATTTTTAGAATGGTAAATGAACATTGGATGTAATTTAAAGTTAGCAGCCGTATTTGCCTTTAACAAGAGAGTTGTGCCTGTCCTTTGAAGCTTTTTTTTTTGGAGACAGAGTTTCGCTCTTGTGGCCCAGGCTGGAGTGCAATGGTGCAATCTCGTCTCATTGCAGCCTCTGCCTCCTGGGTTCAAGCGATTGTCCTGCCTCAGCCTCCTGAGTAGTTGGGATTGCTGGCGTGCACCACTCCACCTCCTAGGTTCAAGTGATTCTCCCACCCAGACTCCCGAGTAGCTGAGATTACAGGCATGCACCACCACGCCTGGCTAATTTTTGTATTTTTAGTAGAGACGTAGTTTCACCATGTTGGCCAGGCTGGTCTTGAGCTCCTGAACTCAGGTTATTCACCTGCCTCGGCCTCCCACAGTGTTGGAATTTCAAGCGTGAGCCACCGTACCTGTCCCTTTGAAGCTTTGAAGCTAGGCATTGACTCCTCTATCTATGTAAGTTCTAGATGGCATCGTCTTCTGGTATGTCTAGATGGCATCGTCTTCTGGTATGTATAAGGAGGTTTCCTCCACATTGAAAATCTGTTGTTTAATGTAGTCACCTTCATGAATGATCTTAGCTAGATTTGCATAATTTGCAGCAACTTCTATTAATACATCAGCAGGACTTGCTGTTTCACCTTGTACTTCTCTCTTATGGATACAGTGGCTTTCCTTAAACCTCATGTTGCTAGAGGCCAGTTTTATTCTGCAGCTTCTTCACCTCTCTCAGTCTTCATTGAATTGAAGAGAGTTAGGGCCTTGCTCTGGATTAGGATTTGGTTTAAGGAAATGTTGCTGGTTTGATCTTCTATCCAGACCATACAAACATTCTCCATATCTGGAGCGTTTTTTGTTTTCTTATCATTCTTGTGTTTGCTGCTGTAGCACTTTTAATTTTCTTCAATAACTTTTTCTTTGCATTCCTAATTTTCAGTTTGTGCTTTCAAAATGCCCTCCTTACTAAGCTAAATCATTTCTAGCTTTTGATTTAAAGTGCGAGGCATGCGGCTCTTCTTTTTTTTGAACACTTAGAAGCTACTGGAAGGTTATTAGTGGCTTAATTGCAGTATTGTTGTGTCTCAGGGAATAGTGCAGCCCGAGGAGAGAGACAGAGAGAGAAAGAGACAGGATCAGCTAGCCAACGGAGCAGTCAGAACACACACATTTATTATGTTCACCCACTTATGTGGGCATGGTTTGTGGTGCCTCCTAACAATCACAGTAGCGACATCAAAGATCACTGATAACAGATCATCATAACAGATATCATAATGAAAAAGATTGAAATGTGAAAATTACCAAAATGTGACACACAGATTCAAAGCGAGCATGTGCTATTGGAAGAATGCCACAGATAGGCTTACTTAGCACGGCATTGCCATAGAACTTCAGTTTGTAAAAATGCAGCATCTTTAAAGCACAACAAAGTGCAATAAAATGAGGTACGTCCATAGTAGTATGTTAAACAGAAATTAATAAACACTTGGATGTTATCAGAGCAGCAGGATTTAAAACTTCTTAAAAGCCCTGGGTTTTTTTTTTAAGGACTTTTTTCCTCCTATCATTTGCTCTCATTCAGGGCATTCTGTTTCAGCTATTGTCTGACAGTGACTTATACTGATTTTCAAAACTTGTTTAGGTAAAGACTACTAGCATATTTTAATAAAGTACAAACATGTTGCTGTTTAACTTTATTACTCATTTTTCATTTTAGAAAGGAATTAGATGACATTTTTCTGGGAAAGTGGTTTATGTGGAATTTCAGAGCCCCAAGCCTGCCCAGTCTATCTGGAGCACACGTTATCTGTCACAGCCTATGGACTTTGTAGGCAGCGTAGCTCTGGGTAAGTCCCAGGAGGAATGAAGAGAAGGCAAGGATGAAGCATAGGGAGACCATGCTATAGTGAAAATGTAGACTGGCACAGTGGCTGATGGCTCATGGTGGCCTGTAATCCCAGCACTTTGGGAGGCAGAGATGGGACAATCACTTGAGCCCAGGTGTTTGTGAGACCAGCTTGGGCAACATAGTGAAACCCTCATCTCTACATTAAAAAAAAAAAAAAAAAGTTGATCCTGGGAGACACTTAAGTCTTGGGAGTTTGATTGAAGTAGATGTTTGATTGGATCTGGAAGTTGAGGATGGCAGCAGTTAGTCCTGAGCAGGCCAGGCTGACCCTACAGTCAGGAAATGAAGTTTGCTAACATAGTCTTCCTTCCCATTTTCCGCTTTCATGATTTTTTCATCTTCCCTTTCCTTCCTCTTCTCCAGGACTTCCATCTTGGAGGAGCAGGAATATGGTTTATCATTTGAGAGTGGTACAAGTCAGCAAACACAGAATATCTGTTCTTCTGGCGCTGTATTCCGGGAGAAAGCCATAGACTCTTCCTCTTAGGGAGCTGAGATAGGATAGCAGGGAGGCAGGAAGGTAGACATACACATGTATTCTGAGTGCCACGGTGGACGCCTGCATGTGGGATTGTTGATACAGCAAGAGAGGGAGTGGGAGTTCTCTTGGGGGGGTCTTGAGCTGAGCTTGGAAAGAGGAGTTGGTGTTTTGCTGTATCTTATTCCTGTTTAGGACAGGAAGACTAATTTTGTCCTGGTACCTGGTAGATAGAACTATGAAGTTATCTTAGAAATGTAAATAGGTAATGATACTTATTTCAGATGTAAGAGAAGTGTCCCAGAGTTGAGGCATTAGAGTTCATCCCTAGTGGCGATAACTTTGGGTGTTTTGAGAAATCGGAGGTCTTCCCTTCTCTTTTACCCTCCTCTTATTCACACTAACTGCCACATGATAGTACGTGTGCCTGGTCACTTGATGTTGCTGAGGTCCACGTGCCACAATCTAGGCTTCACTCTGATAGGTCTTAGCGATATCTGTATGTATCTCTACCCCCGCTACTTACTGGAAAATGCGTTGAGTTCTTTGAACTGCAATGCTTTAGATGTGGCAGGTGGTCAGCAACTATCTCCTGAATTGAATTAGTTTGTTTTAAAGTGATTCTTACTAGCAGCACATCTATCATAAAGGAAAATTTTGGGACAGTAATCCGAATGACTCAACCACCTGTTGATTTGAGTATCCTGCATTTGCTCAGGGCTGTGATGGTACAGTAGAGAAAGAGAATATAGGGCCTGATCGTCAGGCTGCTGGAGGGTTGAGTTTTGGATATTCCAATGGGTTGCAAAAAGGTACTGTGCTTTCCTGGGATCTTTCAAATTGTAATCAGCCTTTTATGTGCCTGTCTGACCCTTGATGTTAGGATTGTTTGAACTGATATTTTTTGAACATTTTCTCAAGTTTATTGGATGTGGGGGGCAGCAAGTCAGGCTCACCTCATTGCCTTGTAGCCATCATTTACACTTGATCTTAGCCAAAAGGCCAAGAAGTGATTTAGCCGTCATTTAATAATGAGCTCCTAAATATGACTCAGCCGATCCGTTCCATGTTGTTCTGTGAGGTAGACGAGGTCTGACAGTTGTGAAGCGGCTTGTGCAATGTCTCTTAGATGTTGCTTTCCAGTTCTTGTCGAATGTGGGTTCCCCTCTACCAGAGGAGGCTGGTTGCTGGAAAACACATGAAAACATATGCACTTTGCTGTTTTGTTGTCTTTCCTTTCTTTCTCTCTCTTCTCATGGCATGCTTTGAAACAGATTAGAGTTGTGTTTGGCTTCAAATTGCTGCAGTTGCCCATGAAGGTAGTGCCATGGTGTAGGGTTAGCAGGGGTGCTGTTGCAGAGAAGACAGTGAGTCTGGTGCTCAAATGCAATGTGACTGAGTGCCCCTGAAGCCAGGTGCCCACCTTCTTACAGGCAAGGGCTGTCTGTCAGCCTACACACAACAGCCAACACACATTGACTGCAGGTTTGAAAGTGCTATGTGAAGCTTTTGTTTAGAATTCTGACTTGGGCCATTCATTGTGGTATCACTGGAAAAAAAAAAAACCTGAAGGAAAAACATAAAAAAGCATGGCATACACAAATCCATCATCTGACATCAGGAAGGTTATGGGGAGTCAGGACCAAGCAAAGATTCTTAGATATGGTAATTAGAAATCACCCCATTCTTTCATTCATTCATCATAATGTACTGCCCTGTCAGAATCACCTAGGGAGCTTTTTTCAGAGTACGCTGGGTACTGCATCCCTGAGGGATGTGTGTTCTGCAAGAATAGTAGTATCTTTTGAGCAAGATTTTGGGGTTGTCAAGATGGTACATGGAGGCATATTGCTTCTTGACTGCTGAGTAGGGTAGTGCTCTGATTTTACTGTTCATGGCAAGAACAATGATTTGGCTCTTGGTTGAATTTCTAAAAATTTAAAATTAGTCTTTCCTAGTTCCTTTATTATGTGGAAACATTAAAAACAGAAAAATCTGATGATTACATTCCAGTTTTATTAGCATTATTACTTATCTTCAGACTGTCCTTTGTCAGACCCTCGGGCAGGGTATTGGGCTCATTCAGGGAACTTTTAAAGTTATTTGTATACGAAACATTGCATGGCTATGTCATTATTTAAATACTACGCCACAAAGCATAGCATTGATAACAGAAGAGAGAAGCATGCAAAATATTTCACAGGGATAAGCCTGGAGATGAGTAGGTTCACTCTGAGCAAGTTAATGACTAAGGCAGGGAAGGAGAGTGACCTCTCCTTGAAGGCATTTTTGTCTAGTTGTGCTTCGCTGGATATTACCACAGTATGGCTTTCATGGTGAGGATTTAGTTCTACTTTGGAAATATTACATGTCTTCCTGTGTACGGGGCTGTGATTGGAAGCAAGTTTTCATCCTTCGATTATTTCTGAAGCTATTAAACTATAGCAACAGTTGGTTAACTGTAAGAATTTTATTAATAGTTATGATTTTAAAATGAACTTGATCTTTATAGATTATGAAAAGAAATTGAGGCACTGTCTTCCATCTAAAAGAAGAAAAGTAGAACTAATTAGATCATTTGGCTAAGGCAGGAATAACGGCACCTGAGAAATACTTGTAGAAAATAATAGGCCAGGCCGGGCGCGGTGGCTCAAGCCTGTAATCCCAGCACTCTGGGAGGCCGAGGCGGGCGGATCACGAGGTCAGGAGATCGAGACCATCCTGGCTAACACGGTGAAACCCCGTCTCTACTAAAAAAAATACAAAAAACTAGCCGGGCGAGGTGGTGGGCGCCTGTAGTCCCAGCTATTCGGGCGGCTGAGGCAGGAGAATGGCGTAAACCCGGGAGGCGGAGCTTGCAGTGAGCTGAGATCCGGCCACTGCACTCCAGCCCGGGCGACAGAGCGAGACTCCGTCTCAAAAAAAAAAAAAAAAAAAAAAAAAAAAAAAGAAAATAATAGGCCAGTAAGCCCAGCTGGGAGGAGAGGAATGAGGAGATTGAATTGGTATGATTCGGATCCTAGGAGTAAACTGAGGATCAGAGTAGGGGTAGAGCTATCTTGCCTTACTTTTTCTTCCTTTCTGCAGATGAGGGTAGCTACATTTTCTTTGAGCAGATGGTTGAACTTTAGATTGAGGAGCTTTAACCTTACCATTTTTTCAGAAAAATGAATCTGCATATATAAATACCTCCATATCCTACCTTTTGTTGGCAGGCATATTCATATTACGTGTGTGTGTGTGTGTGTGTGTGTGTGTGTATGTATGTGTGTGATGAGTTGAGGAAGGTTGACTCTCTTGTTTGGAATGGACACACCCCCACCCCCACACCTACACCACCCACACCCCTTTTCTGGGTATATTTGTGATGTAAGCAAGGAATTAAGAACTGATAAGAAGTGGCGAAAATATACATTGAGTGATCGTCATGTAGTTATGCTAAAATTTTATCTTCCCATTTCAGTTGGAATAATTTCATTAGCAGTGCCTTAAGCAACAGGATATATGATTGAATTTTCTTTTAGTGAATTGCCTAGTTACATCGGATCCAATTAAGTTTTGCATATGTTATCAGTAGCATTAAATGAAACCAAGTGTTGTGTTAAGTACAATTAGTTAAGTTACTTTAGTAAGAAATAACTTGTACTAAATATATATTGAGCTAGTAACTACAGCAAATAGAGCTCTTCCAAAGTATAGTTTATATGTAAAACATGGAATGATTATTCAGATTTATTGTTAATATCCATACATTTTCTCATTAAAATGCCTATACAATTTAGTATTTATATAGGATATTATGGGATTGTTGTTTTAAAATTTCTTAGCAAGGCCATAGTAAAAATAACTATGGAACTAGAAATGAGTATTTCTGTTCTTTAAGGGTGAAAACTTTTTATTATAATCAAGATTTTTAAAGTCACATAATTATGAAATGAATAAAAACTTTTTTTAAGGCTGATAATCTTTTGCTTAAAGTCTGTTTGAAAATTACAGTGTTTTTAGTAACATTTGGTGAAAATATAAGTGTTGGTGTAATAATTTTATGTTCTGTTCTGCTTGTCAATAAAAATATTTTAAAATTTAAAAAGAGAGCAACCCAGATTTTCTTAAAAACAAAAGCCAAAATCAACCAACCACAAAACAAAAAACATACAACCAAAAACAACCCTAGAGTGCTGCAGTGCTATGAGAGCTGGCAGAGGGTCTCTAGGTTGTGACTAGCTATCTTGTTGCTGAGCAGTTTACCTACCTTGGGCCTTTGTTCCCTAATTTGTAAAATATGGTTGGCACTATGAGTTGTGACATTGAAATTGGTAATTTGTAAGCATATTTTTCTTCTGTTTGTTGTCTAAGGGATATGATTCTGTGATTGGCTTTCTAATCTCTACTCAGTTCATCTAAGTGGAGTTTCGTGTTGAATTTCTTTTATGTGATATTATTTAGGAATAGATATCCTTAGGCTACTAGCTGAAAAATTATAAACCTAAAATTTTTATTTGTGTTTAAAATTTTAGGTATGCTATACCTCCAGAGCATGGAAAACGACTTGAAAGACTAGCTCAAGGTAAAACTTGCTTTCTTTGTTTTCTGTGTTTTATATGTTTCTGTGTTTTGTAGGTTGTTTGTTTTTGAGGTACTTTTTACAATATAGACCGTTACTCTGTTGGTTTTATTCTATTCAAGTTGTTGACTTCTACATGTTTTTTTTTTAATTGAACAATTTTAAATTTTTTCACGTTAGTTTGTGAATATTATTTTTTCCCTGTTGCATAATCATCATGGTTATTTTGGTTGACTGTTTAGTATTTCATCAAGTGATTGCCCTTAATCTGTTTTGGTTGTTTCTGAAAAAATGGTTTTTAATGTAATGTATTTGACATCATTGTGCCAGTAATTTTTTTTTAAATTAAGTTACATTCTTCCAGACAGTATTGTTGCTGCATCTTGGGGTACGGTTGTTTCATGACTACTTTTTCTTTTGATCTACTGTTTCCCCCAAGGGTTATGTCACTGCCGACACCCAGTTCTTCCGTGGCCCACTGGGACTGGGAGTGTGCCCTTATGGAAGTATGAAGGTGAATGGCTCTGAGTAACAATACACGAGATTTTGGGCCTTTTTGGACTGGCAAAATTAAACTTACTTTACTGCAGGTTGAATTTTTATTTTTCATGGCCTGCTGCTTCTTTATAAGGGCCAGACTAAAGAACTTTTCTGGACCTATATTGATGGTCCTGTGCCTGCTTTTGTGTGTGCAGACAATGCCAGTGCAAGCAGCCACCTTCCTCCTTCCTCCTTGTTTTTAAAGATACGCCAGGCAATCTTGCCCTCATCTGCTTATGTATGGGAAGCAGAGTCACATTCACCCCCTGCCATCCTTATTTTCTGTTTCGCTAGCCACCCTTCCCGAAAGAAGATGTAGGCTGGTAGTGAATTATTTCCAGGGAAAAGTGGAGTTCCATTTGAGTGGCAACTGAGGAGCAAGGCCTTCTGCCTTTATCCAGGATTGAGTCCTCAGCGAGCAGTGCTCTTTTAGTCCAGTGCAGGTCTAAGTTTCATTGGTGCGTTAGATTTGCCTTTTATTAGGACAAGAATTTTGTTCCTGCCTTATATGTGCTTTCAATTAATAATGAAATGGAGACACTGAGAAACCTCATTCCTTGACTTGACAGTTTTTAACAGAAACTGTTAATGGCACCTAAAGGTTACTTTCCCCTAAATTACAGAAGAGTATTAGAAGGAACAGTTATAGTATTGCATTTTAAGAAGCATTATTATAATTTTGTCAGGCTAATAACTATAAAGCGTCTTTTTAGAAATGTAATACATTATAGTAATAATAAAGATTGATGTAATCTTGAACTTTGTTAGGGACTGTTTTCATGAATAGATTTTGGATAATAGATTATAAGATGATTACCATAACCCTTAACTACATAGGCAGTGAACTATGTGTTAACACTATATACTCAAGTATCTTCTTCTGTAGTAAAATTATTCCACCATTTTCTATTAATCTTCCTACCAGAGAACTTTTAAAATGAAGCCGTTGTAAACCTTGCAATATTGAGTCACAGATTAAAATTTCTGATACAAACTTCCAATGCTTTGAAGTAAACTGTCTGAAAATGACATTCCAGAAAATGGTTACCGTTTGTTTAACAGTAAGAGGTTAATGAATTTGAAGGATGAACAAGAACTTGAAATCAATTGGCTGTTTATTCAAAACTGTTTTGCAGCAATATTTTGGGAAATAAAGCAGGGAAAAGACCCTACGAGATAGTGAAGGATTTGTATCTGCTGACCAGATGCCAGCCAAATTAATTGAATTCTGCTAAATAATTAAAATGATAAATAATGCTGTGTGAATGATGGAGTATTATAGAATATCTAGCTCATAGCAACACTTGATACATAAAATGAAAAGTAGGCTCAGATATTTTCCATTATCTTGTCTGTGCATCATAATTATCACACTTGCCTTTTATGCGTGAATGCTTTCATCTTTGGTTTCTATTGAAATCTTGATTGACTGTGGCACCTACAAATATTTTATCTGAAAGACATTAGGCCTGCATCTAATAAAGCCAGGAGTTTGATTTTGCCCTTCAGCTGCTTTCTCATTTATACAGGTTTTCCCCAATATTATGTAGACAGAAATGTAATAAAAAATCTCAAGTGAATTGTTACAATTTTTATACTTGTTATAGTCATCTGTAATGCCATTGCGTTCTTTCTAATTTTTGGTTTGATACAATTGGATTGCAAATATGGAGGAGAAGGGAGGTATAATGTTAAATCATGAATGACAGTTTGGAAGATTTTCAGTTTTTAAAATGTCTAAATCTCACCTATTTTAGAAAAAAGGTAATATTGCTGTTATATTACATTAAGCAAAATATAGATTAAGGTAAATTGAGAAAGTCTGCAGATTTTTGTGGAAAGTAGTATTTCATTTGTCCTTTATTGGGAATAAAATGCTATTATTTTAAAGAAACTGAAAAGGATTTACTTTGAAAATTTTGGTTACTTGGCCAAAATATGTGATTTAGGACTTTGTGCAGCCAGTTTTGAAAGTGTGAATGATTAGGAGGAAACTTATTTCAAAGAATAGTATAGTAGAAGTGAGTCAATTCTTTTAGATCCTTATATTTACTTGAAACAAATGTTTTGATTTTTGTTACCTTATTAAAAAAGCAGTATTCAGCAAAAGGGAATAGAAGAAACATTGCTACCAAGGGTTAGTTTAGTTCATGCTTTTAAGCATTTGTGTGTGTGTGTGTGTGTGCACGTGCACGCACGATGTAGAATATTTTTAATGACTAGTAATCTTGATTTTAATCCTGTGGAGTAGAAGGTCACAGCCCGATTTGCAGGGATCCCTGTGCCAAGGGGTAGATAAAGGTCTATGGGTGGAATGCAGACAGGCATTCTATGAACTCTTTGAAATTGTATTCAAAATTGGACATATATGTAGATTTCTGGGAATGCCATCATCAAATCCCCTGAGATGGTTTGGCCCAAAAAAGATTATGAGCCTCTGCTGTCAAGTGAATAGAAGAGCAGCAATAAAGAAATCATTTTAATTTTATGACCAGATTCTAAATTAACCTGCTCTCATACCTCTCTCTTGGAATTAGGAAAATGTACTTTTATTAGCTCTCAAAATGGTAAATATTGTTCCCTTAAGCATTCACTTAGCTGATAGTCTGAAATATTATTATTATTATTATTTTTTTGAGACGGAGTCTCGCTCTGCCACCCAGGCTGGAGTGCAGTGGCCGGATCTCAGCTCACTGCAAGCTCCGCCTCCCGGGTTTACGCCATTCTCCTGCCTCAGCCTCCCAAGTAGCTGGGACTACAGGCGCCCGCCACCTCGCCCGGCTAATTTTTTGTATTTTTTAGTAGAGACGGGGTTTCACTGTGTCAGCCAGGATGGTCTCGATCTCCTGACCTCGTGATCCGCCCATCTCGGCCTCCCAAAGTGCTGGGATTACAGGCTTGAGCCACCGCGCCCGGCCTTGAAATATTATATTAAAATGTCTAGTTTTGAAAGGCTTATAAATAAAATACCTCTGATTACAAATAATCAATTTTAAAGTGCCCTGTAAGCCATAAAAAATGCAAAAGACCAGTGATATATCCTCTGCCTTCGTGCCTCACTCATGCCTTAGGCATGGAGATCAGTGTGTGGCAGGTCAGGGTATGTTTATTTTTGTCTGTCAGCTGGGTTTCACTATGAGTAGAGAAATAGTTGGTAAACTTAATTTCTTAATAATTTAATGTCAGTGATATCACTGTCTGTATTTAAATGTAATTGGATAATTTATATCCAGCCATGTTCCTAGTAGGGTTTTAGACATTGGACAATAATACATGAAATATACCCAGATAGCATAATTCATATGTGAGTGAAAGACTTTTAGTTTCCTTCTCTTAACTGAGAATGGAGAGGAAGAATTCAGGAAATGAATGCCAACTAGTAAGTAGGGAGGAATTTTGTGGAAATGAAGATTTCTATGATTTGAGGGTACGGATGGGGCTGGGCAGAGGCAGAGCCAGAAGAATCCTGGTTAGTTTAACTCTGACCTGTTTGATCCCAATGCTCTTGGCTTGGGGAGTCCTTGGTGACTTGTGTGTAGGTTATCTATGTGACATTTCAAGGGGGTGGGAAGTGAGAGCTGAAATAAAGTGGTCTCAGGAATGCAGTAAAAAAACCATGCATTTAATGATACACATACCAGTTAAATTGGGTGGAAATTTTAACTCTAGGTTTTCTGCTGATTATCTTGAAATGGAAAAAACTTGCCCATTACACAATGCGCACCATGTCTAGGAGATTAAAACAAGCCATTTGCTTAGGAAAAGCGCCATTCTTCTCTATCCCAAGATCAGTATGAAGTTCTCCTGGCACTCCTCCTGGAGAGTCCTGCAGTAGAGATGTTGATGGATTATGGGATGTTAGGGTTGAGTGAGGCCTGGGAAGTGATAATTTTCTATCCAGTCCTGAGTAACCACTCCATGAATGTTAGGAAGTACCAAGAGGCCAAATGTAGTATGTGCCTCTCGTGTAAATCTCTCAAGTAGAGATGTGGGTAAATGTTACTAGGTTTCTCCCCATATAATGTAGGTCATTGGTTCTTTTCATAAATAAGCTTGCCAAGAAATTTCATGTGTAAATCAAATACTGTACGTCTGTTTCTGAAAGCGTTTTCCACTGAACCAATTTTCTGTATTAATTTGTTGTATTCTTTTCCTTAGCATTTGTTTATATGGTTAATATATTTTTCAGGTCTCATCCCGGTCATATATAACCATGATAAAACTTCATCAATGCATACTTGGGGCAAATTTAAATTATCAAAATTGTCAATAAAAATTTTTTACTAGTTTGGAAATAGATCTACATGTTTGATTTCTCTTCCCTTCCTTCCTCCTTTGTTCCCTGTCTTTCTCTCCCCTTTCCTAAGAAGTTAACAGCTGTCCTCATCTTTGCCAAATTAGTGTTTGTATACCCATAAAAAAGTCACTAAGTTTTGATCTTAAAATCTTTTCTCAAGGCTGAAATTTTTGGTGATTTAATACTATAGTGTGTGTTTGTATTTGAATCATAAAAGGTTGGGATTTAAAAATAATTTCTTAGCAATAGCAAATACATTATAAAATATAAACCAGTTGACAGTATGGAGAACTTTTCATTTGAAGGAAGGAACAACACCTGTTTCATATTTTTAGAACACATCTACTCTATCTCAAAAATAGTTTCAAAATATTTAATGATTTTTTTGAGTCAGTTTTATTCAGGTAAAATCTACAGTAAAATTCACTTATTTTAAGAATAGAGCTCATTGAGTTTTGACAAAGGTCTACAGTGGTGTAACTAATAAACCACATGATAAGCCACTGTTATCAACATGTAACACATTTCTAGTACCCCAAAAAAGTTCCCTCACACCTCTTTGTACTTAACTGCTCTTCCCTTTGCTGGCACCCACTGGTTTCCCTAGTTTCTGTCCCTATCGTTTTACCTTTTCTAGAGTGTCATGTAAGTGAAATCATACTATGTGTAGACTTGTTTTTTTGCTTTTTTTCACTTAGAATAATGCTTTTCACACGTGCTTACTTTTACATTGAATGTGAAACATCCTTTGGATGGGTATAGCATGTGATCTTTGAGAGATCTTATGGGATCCTACACACTTCTCTGTGTTGCAGAACTCTCAGCAGCACTTTGGTATTCTTAGGAAAGGTTATTGTGGATTGCTTTTAGGGCTCTGTTGGGGTCTCTGGAATACAAGCTCTTTATTATCATCACCTTCCATCCCTCTAACTTATTATTTGGTTTGGAAGAATGATTCCGAAGACCATCTTTGCTTGCTTGATCCTGTATAATATCTTAAAAAAGACCAAAAAAAAAAAAAAAAAAAAAAGGCAGTTGACTTTAGTATGGCAAAGAATTGACCATGTTTTATAGACTATGGAGTGAGAGTGAGTATGAACCGTGTAGCCCCTGCAGGTACTTTGAGGTAAAATTCATTTTAAGGCACATACTTTGTACATAAGATGTGTTGTTTATGAAGTGTTTTTCAGGACTATGTAAAATATAATTCTGATAGCATATTGTAAATAAAAACTCTGAACCAATATGAAGTTCTTAATACACTGCAAATTACGTTCCTTCAGTGGTTTTCCAATTTAAATTAGCTTATGACCAGTCACCACATTGTTCAGGACCTGATTACAAATCCTTATCAAAAGAAAATGGAATAGGTACTTCTTTCTTCACTGATTTTAACTTAAAACTTAATTCATCTGGTGTTGCAGAAAGTTACAGATTTGAGAAGTTTGATAGATCCATTTGAATTGTTTATAAAAACGTTCCCATGGATTGTGCATTTGGGGACTGCCCATTGGCGCCCTTCTCTGTGTGTAGGACTTACAACATCTTGTTGTATGGACATGGCCATTATGTTAGTGTGTTACTTTTCCTCCACTCACCAGTGTTTTATTTTGTGTTGCATTATTAAGAAACAAAGGTGGGGAACTACTCTGTCTGCTGTGTGCCGAGGATTGGGATGAGTGCTTCAGGAATGATGAACTCTAGGCTGCATTATTAAGAGACATATATGGCAAAACTATGCTTCTTATTGCTATTAATATTGTAAAGAATTAACATTTCTCATGTTTTATTCCTTCCTTCCTTCCTTCCTTCCTTCCTCCCTCCCTCCCTCCCTCCCTCCCTCCCTCCCTCCCTCCCTCCCTCCCTCCTCTGTTGCCCAGGCTAGAGTGCACTGGTGCAGTCTCAGTTCACTGTAACCCTTGCCTCCTGGGTTCAAGCAAATCTCATGCCTTAGCCTCCTGAGCAGCTAGCTGTAGCCATGCACCACCATGCCTGTCTAATTTTTTTTTTTTTGAGAGGGAGTCTTACTCTGTCATCCAGGCTGGAGTGCAGTGGCGTGATCTCGGCTCACTGCAACTTCTGCCTCCGGGGTTCAAGCGATTCTCCTGCCTCAGCCTCCCGAGTAGCTGGGACCATAGGTGTGTGTCACCATGCCTGGCTAATTTTTTTTGTATTTGTAGTAGAGACGGGGTTTTACCGTGGTGGTCAGGCTAGTCTCGAACTCCTGACCTTGTGATCTGTCTGTCTTGGCCTCCCAAAGTGTTGGGATTACAGGCATGAGCCACCACACTTGGCCTGTATTTTTTAGTAGAAACAGGGTTTTGCTATGTTAGACTCGTCCCAAACTCCTGGCCTCAAGTGATCCGCCCGCCTTGGCTTCCCAAAGTGGTGGGATTACAGGCGTGAGTCACCGTACCTGGCCAAATTGGTCACGTTCTTGAGTTGTTTGCATAGAGAGATCCACAGAATTAGATGTCACATTTCCAGCAGTTTCACCCCTCATTTTGGTGGTGGAGGAGTCAGACAGCATCTGCTCCTCTTCCTGTCACTCATACACGTTGCATGTGCCTTCCTGGTGCCTTCTGTCTTCCTGCTGTGTTCTACCTCCATGATTCTCTGTCTTTTCCTTGTTTCTTGTTGTCTTCTTGTTTTTCCAATTCCTTCAGCACGACTCCCTTCCCTCTGAGTGAGGAAGGTGTGAGCAGTACATCAGGCATGTTCATTTTCCTCCAGTTTGCATCACTGAGTTAATGAGAGTCTGCCTCAGACAGAACTGCAGGTTTGAAGTCAGTGATGGAGAAAACTGACTCTGTCTTGGCGTATAATATACTGTTGAATGAAAGGGTTGCTGTATGTTTAACTTCCTCATGTAAAAGCCTCCTCAAAACACTTCTCCCATTCAGGCTGTTCAGGCAGGTTCTCAGACATTTGATGGGTGATGGCTGGGAAGTTCATTCAGGAGATTAGTAGCAATTAGTTTCAGATTGATCAGAAAAGAAACAAAGGTGGGGAACTACTCTGTCTGCTGTGTGCCGAGGATTGGGATGAGTGCCTCAGGAATGATGAACTCTAGGAGTCTAAAATATTCTTCTGTTAAAATGCATACTTATCTTTCCTTTTTTGTTTTTTTTTCCTGTATTTTTAGCTACAGATCCAGCATCCCACGTATTTATCTTTCCTAACTTCCCTAAATATTTTTTCCATTTATCAAATAATAGGTTGAATCCACATTTGTTTCAATTTGAAATTTATTCCTAAAGTTTAGTAATTTTACAGGTTACAAAAACAACTTATGGTAAATCTGTTTGTAAAGAAGATCAACCTTTGGTGATGTATCCTCTAATTTTTAAGAATTCTAACTCTGATTTTTAGTACAAGGGCTTTTTGGCGGAAGAGGTCAAACAGTAAGAACACTAGAACTTACACATTGAAAATCCTATCTGATATTTTCTCTTAATTGACACAATGCCACTTACATTTATTGTTTCTTTTTAGGTTTTTTCCCAAGCAGCTCCCAAGGGTGTGATGCATTTCTTCGCCACAAGATGACTTTGATTTCTCCATCAGTATTGAAGAAATACGGTATTCCCTTCGACAAGGTATATTAGTATTCATCTTACACAAATTAATTTTGTTTGTGTAGGATTTGTATTTAAGAGATAATGTATCTTTAACTTCAAGTAGAATTTTTAGGATGTGGGTAGAGAAATTCAAATTTATGTTTTATAGTGTATCAATTATTTATCTAAATCCTAATTAGAAATTAATTTTATTTCAGATATATTTACTAGAGATGTCATGTTGCTATAGTTCACTTATACTGAAAATAAAATGTAGCACATTCTATAAAATAAGAGGAAGCACTTCTATATTAAAATCTTTTTTATGAGCAACATAATTTATGTATATGTGATCTATTTTCTAAAAAATTCAAAGCAATTATTAGCAATGGGTTGGTTAGAATCAATGACTATGGTAGCACTATGTTGCTTCTAAACACATTTAGACATAATACAATTGAGATTTCATTATGGATAAAAGTGCCTGATGATTTAATAATCTGATATTGCTTCTGCAAGTTTTCTGAAGATTAGGTTCTATAAAACTCAGTAGATGCTGGATCTCGCATTCTTTGTGTCTATGGGTGGTTACTGGGTCAGAATTATTGCAGAGCCTGAACATTTTTATGTGAAGCAGCTGAAATGAAAAAAGGTTTTGACCAGATAAACAAAAGCTCCCTCTGAGTCTCGGGAGGATTAAGTACTTAGCTACTTGCAGAAACATTAAAAAATAGCTCTTCCTTCTGCGTTTTTCATTTGACTTTTCTTCCCATAATCCTTGCTGTTTTCCATCTTGGAAGCTTTTCGCTTGTGACTAAATCTTTACATTTTCTTCATTTTGGGTTCTTACTGTGGCCTTCTTTGTGTGTGTGTGTGTGTGTGTGTGTGGGAGGGGGGATTTGTTCAAAGTAGAACTTTTCCAATTGCCGGGATTCATTCTTCAGCTTGAGGTGATTCCCTGTTCCCTCCTAAACTGTCTATGCAGCAGTCACGCACAAGATATGCTTGCTTTGGGGAACGTGCGTTCATCACTGGTTTACTCACACGTTTTTACCATGAAAAAATCGTGCCTCCGAGATGTGCACCGTGGGGGCTGCCTGCAGGTGTAGGGAGGCACTGGGGATGGGCTGCAGAACTGTTGGGGACAGAGGGCACAGGCTGTGCCACTCAGAGGGGACGCTGTGGCTGCAGGGCTTTGTCCTGTCTGCAGACACCTGGGCACCAGGCTTTTGTGAGTCTCAGACACATCATCATCCAGTGCTTCTTTTAAGTAGTTGGCATCAGCTTCATTAGGTACTTTTACTTAAGTTGGAATATTACAAGGTAGATGTGAAGGAGTGCAACAATATCCCCAGAGACACAAAATCCTTCTCTGTTCCTTTGGGGCTGGTGTTAGGTGTTGGTGGTAGCTTAGGGCTGATACGTGAAGAGAAGTTATGTGAAGCAGCAGGGCTCTGGGGTTGGCTCCCTTTCCCCAGGATGGAGGCCTCTGGAGCTTGGAGCTCTTTTCTAGAGGTGGCCGGCACCCTCTTTCTAGGCTGCAGCTCTCTACCAGTACTACGTGATAGATCACTGGAGGCATCGGGCTCTCATCTGGTGTTTTGTGGATGGCTTCTGTGGAAAGTGGCAAGATGAATTTAAGTCCTGAAATGGTGAAACACTAGTGGCTTTGAGGGTTGATTGGCAGTGGCACTTCCTCTTATGAAATTCTGTCACTTCCGGTTTCTATCTCAATACAGGGCCTGTCATGACACTGTATTCCTCAAGGAGCACATTTCTCTGCTGATGATAACGTAACATGTGATAGGGCAGCAAAATGGTAGCACAGGCTACAGCATTAAACCTCCTGAGTTTCATCCCTGATTCAATCACGTAATTTTTCTGAGCTTTAGTTTCTTCAACTGTAAAATGGGGATAAAAATAGTGACTACTTAATAGAGTTATTGTGATGAGAAAGACAATCTGTAGGCAGAGCTTTGCATAGTATATGTTACATAGTAATGTACTCTTCCTCTTCAACTCAGCCCTCTTCCTGTAGGTAATAATGTCTCAGTTGGATTACATTTTTTCCTTCTTTGCATTTGCCATAGTCATACATATGTATGAAAAACATAAGTGTAATAAACAGCTGATGTCTGCATTTAGATTATATCCACTCTCTTCTTCAGCTTCTTTTATGGTATGAGATTGGGACTGACCTGATTTTGGAAATGACAGGGGTCTCAAATTTAGAGTTGCATTCTGTGGAACAGGTGCTCTTTTTTTTTTTTTTTTTTAAAGTCATGACATGAGCAGGATTTTTTAGGTAGGGTAGAGAAGGTTTGTAGGTAGGATTCCATGGAGCAGGAAAAGTAGTTTTCTTATTCCAGTGGCAGCAGTCCTCCCCCTCCTGTCACCTTTATGTGGGAGCAAGTTGAGTTTTGTTTCATTACGTAGTATAAGAAACAAGCACCTAGATAATTAATTAGATTCAGTGAGACCAGGACAGGAGAGAGCTGGGTTATGTTCTCACATGGCTCAGATAATGGAGCTAGAACTGTGCTGGGCACTGGTAAGCCTGTGTCTGCTGCCAGGTGACAACTGAGCTCATTGTAGCAGAACATCATCTGGGGTTTCTTTGGCAGGGGACAATGGTGTTATGAGTTACATTTCAGAATTGTTGGGAAAAAGAATACTCTCCCCTGTCTCCAGTACCATTTTAGCATCCATAACATGGCAAAGCTAATCAGTGGTGAGAGGTATCAGAAGAGTGATTATTCCTGAGGTGGGAGTAGGGGATGGGCTGGTGGTGGTCTAAGATAGGAATGAGGGAGCACTCTTGGGCGATGAAAATAATAGGGGCGTGGACAATTATCCATAGCACCATTATTCCTAGTGCCCAGAGTGGAAATGACTAAATGTCTATTGGCTGATGAATGAATAAACAAATGTGATATATTTTATATAACGGAAGATTATTCAGCCATAAAAGGGAGTGAAGTACAGATACATGCTACAACCTAGGTGAACTTTGAAAAGTTTATGCTAAGTGGAAGAATTCAGTAACAAAAGATCACAAATTATATGATTCTATTAATATTAAATGTCCAAAATAACAGATCTGTAGAAACAGAAAATAAACCAGGGTTTTTTTTAGGGCTGGGATGAATGAGGGGCTTGGGGATGACAGCTAAAGGGTGAGGGGGTTTCTTTTTGAGATGATAAAATGTTCTAAAATTAATTGTGGTGATAGTTGCATAACTTTGTGATATACTAAAAACCAGCAAATTATACACTTGAAATGAGTGAATTATATGGTATGTGAATTACATTTCAATAAAGTTGTTACTGAAAATAAAATACTTAAAAAAATGCTATATGTAGATACAGATATTTGTCCAAAGAAACAAAATACTACAAATGTAGCTATTACTATTTCAGTGTCTTCTCCCTCCCAGAGATAAGTAATTTTCTGAGGTTGATATATTTAATAAATGTATTTCTTCCTTGGATTTTTATCATAAAAAAAGAAAATAATAGGGGCATGGGATATATGGGTATATGCATTTGTCAAAACTGATCAAACTGTACATTTATTATCTGAACATTTTATTATATGTACATTATATCTCAAAATATAAATTGTATTAGAGTCAGTAGGATAATTAAAAGTGTGGTTTTACAACTTTTATTATCAGAGCTAGCAGAGAATACAGGCTCTGAATGTGAACATACAGCATTTGCTAAATACTTTGACAATATGTGTCAAGGAGAAACATTGCTTCAGTGGCCAAATTCTATGAGTATTTTTATATTACTTTGCAGCAACTTAAAGAATTTAAAGATATAAGGAGTCCATCCTATTGGGTGCTGGGTTAGAAACATTTTAAGATCAGATAATCCAAAACAAATATGAACAAATTTACTTGAATAACTTGAGGATACCTTCAATTAAAATGTAATAGCTTTGATTATGGATTGTTTGATTGAATTCAAGTGCCAGCAAGCCACATCCTATCTAGGAAAGTCTTTTAAACGTTTCCTGAAAAAGCACTATTAAAGGATTAAGTAATGAATCTGGTGGAACTCTTTTTGGTATTGCTCTGATATCATGACTTTTTTTCTTTGTTTTTTAATGGCAAATATATTTTAATTGTATTCATAATTTGGGAAGTCTTATTTTTACAAAATATTATGTTTCCTACCTTGCAGATAACCCAGGAGGCTGGAGAATTCATGATCACTTTCCCATATGGCTACCATGCTGGTTTTAATCATGGTTTCAACTGTGCAGAATCTACAAATTTTGCTACTGTCAGATGGATTGACTATGGAAAAGTTGCCAAATTGGTAAGCTATGCCTCAAAAAGAAAGCATAAATTAAATGTGAATTCTGGTTATTTTAGGAGGAACCCTAAGATCCTGTACAGCATTTATTTATTTTTCCTTACTGGCGCTGTGTGCCTCTCACCATAGCAGTTCACTTCAGGCTAGATACATTTATTTTACAAAACCAGTATTACCAATTTTAGCTGAATTTGTCTGTTTTGAGATTAATGTGGAGCAGTTTACCCTGATAGGTAATTTGCTGCGATGTGTATTTGCTTTTTATCTTGAGGCCTCCAGTTGGTGTTTTGCAAGATTTTCCAGTGGCATCATGTGGCTCCATGTTAGGTAGACTCAGATCTCTCCCTGTTCGCGATCAGTTCGTGGCTTGGAAAACAACACTTTACAGAAGGGAGTGTCTGATAAAATTGTAGCAAGAGATGGAGGGAGGTTGGTAGGAAGAAATGATTAAAACTGCCCTTAGTGCAGAAATGAAATTCTTGAAAGTAATAATGTAGAACACATTTTAACAGGAAATACATGTTCATGTTAAATTTGGTATAAAATTTTGCATCTCCTGCCCAGTGTATTTAATTTAGCTCACATATTGTGTATTTTCATTCACAGGCAATAACTTCTATTAAATTTAATTACTTTCCCCCTGTGGTGTTAAATAGAAGACATCTTCAAAGTGATGGTGGTTTCTACTAGGTTTGAATCCTTTCCTGTAGCTTTTAAGGGAAAGGTGCAGGCTGGCAGAGGGCAGCTTCTAAATGAAACTGTGTGTTTTACAGAGGATGTAAAGTTGACATAGATTTAGCAGAAAATGATAAATAAAGTGTATGTGGTGCTGTTTTGGCCATTGCTTGGCTCAACTGTCTCCTTTCATTCTACGTTGATAAAACTTACATGTGGAGCCATTAGGTGAACTTAGAAGTATATTTAGGGAAGACAAATCTTAGTTTAATTTACATGTGTATTTAGAAAATTGCGTAATATATTAAAAAATAAGTAAAAGTATAGCCCGTTGGCAGCCCAGGAGTCATTTGAATACATTCTTGACGTAAAGGAAAGCCCCTGGTATTAGAAGACTTTTTCTGTTCTAAGTAATTTCTGTTTATGCTGAGTAATTCAGAAAGGAACAGAACTGTACTACTACTTCACATTGTACATCCTGTGTATTCTAAGAAAACCTCATAAGAAATAGAAAACTCAGTGTGTACCTTGGCCAACCACTGCATTGCTTTTGTGGAAATGTAATGCTTGCATCTGCCTTGAAGCAGTGTCTTGGCCACGAGGTTATAACAAGGTCTGTTATTTTATAGTTTGCACCTTTACTTACAGATATAAGTCAGCTATCACAGCTGTTCGGAGTCACCGCAAATATTGATTCTTGTTTAATACAGGTCTCAGAAGTAGCCCATGATGTTGGCCAGAATAGGGCATTTCAGCCTTGGGGAGAAGCTAAACTACCATGTACATTGGAGTTGCATTTCCACATTTCCATGTGGAAGTAGAGTGGGTGTGGAGTGGAAGGAAGAGAGGCTGGTAGTGCTCCTCCCTGAAATCCCAGCTGACAGAGCCCATCACAGCTGTGGGAATGTGAAGTGTTGCACTGTGGTGGAGGAGGCTGGATCTGACAACCAACTTTTCTTCTTTGGCTAGCCATGTAACCTTAGGAAAGTGATTTATTCTTCATATGTAAATTAGAAATATCTCTGTACCCTGTAGGCTTATTGCAAAGAGAAAAGAACTTAGGTATGTGACTATCTGTTTATTCAGTTTAGTAAGGGCTTTGACCGTTTTGTTTGGTTCTGGGTACAAAATATTCAATGTTGTAATGCAGTTTTGGCCAGCCAATTAAAAATTGCTGTAATTGAATGTATTTGAGATTTTTTGAGTTATGGCCACCCCTTACTTCCTTTGGCCAAGTGATGTCATCTGAGAATATATTAGTTGTCTCTTGCTGCTATAGCAAATTACCACAAACTTTGTGTTTAGAACAATAGCCGTTTATTATCTCATGGTTCTATAGGTAATAGGCCCAGCATTGGCCTCACCAGTTAAATGTCAAGATGTTTGCAGGATTGCATTTCTTACTGAGACTCTGGGAAAGAATTCATTTCCTTGCTCCTTCGGGTTGTTGGCTGAATTCACTTCCTTGCAGTTGTAGGACTAAACGTTCAGATTTGCTGCTGACTGTGAACCAGGGGCTGAACTTTTCTCCTAGAGGCCTCTCTAGTCCTCCTGTGTAGTTCCTGCATTTCAGAGCAGGCAATCCGCAAAATCCCATGTGTCATGTAAGATAGCGTATTCATAGATCTCTGGGATTAGGATGAGGACATCTTTGTTGGGGCGCATGAGGGGAAACATCTACCTACTACAGGGGGTACCAATTTATCATTGACATAATATATTTAGAATCTGCTTTGGGCTGGGCACAGTAGCTCATTCCTGTAACTAGCACTTTGGGAGGCTGAGGCAGGAGGATTGCTAGAGGCCAGGAATTCAAGACTAGCCTTAGCAACAGAGTAAGATCTTGTCTCTACAAAAAATAAAAACAAAAATTAAGAAAAAAGAGTATTTTGAGTCATGTAACCAATTTTAGTTTTTTTGCATAAAACAGGAAAATAACCTTATAAACAGATACAGTTTTGAATGTTTCACTAAAATATCACATGCTTTCTTAATTTATACCAACAATATTAATATTTTCATGTCTATTCCTGGATAATAAATTATCTTACATTATGGTAAGCGGAGTTAGCATTTTTCCCCCCAGATTTTGGTATCTTTAATCAGTTATTTGACACCTATTTTTGATCTCTAAGTCTGATTCATTAGGTAACCTTATGAATTTACTGTATTGCATGTATATGTACTCTCTAATCCCTGGCCAATTTGTGCACTGGGCATAAATTTATGTGTTTTGCTGGAAACTAATATGTAGTGAATTAATGAATTGCTCTAAAAAGACTTTTAGCATTGAGGATGCCCATGTTTGTCTTAATTCTTTGTCTTCATCAGTTTGTTCTAAATGATAACTATAAAAAAGTCATTGTTCATAAGTGATAATGAACAGTACTTTTATAATTACTATGAAAATATGAGCACTTTTTCATAATGAGGCATTGGTGGTGATGTCACTTGCTTTACCTGTCACATGGGGTTTATTGAACATGTATAAGTATCTAATAAAGTATTTGTCGTACAGCATTAAATAAGCAAAACAATGCAGAGTGTGGAGTCTGCATACATTATATTACATGTGCATATATGTAATCATAAACACTATGAAATATATATATATAAAAATATAATTTTGTGTAATACAAACCAGTATTTTTAATTAGGTGATTCAGAAAAGAGCTGTTACAGAAGGCAATTTTTTTTAATTAAAAAAAAAAAAAAAAAGGTTTTGAAAAGATAACCTCATGTTCCCCAATAGGGACCTTTTGATCATAAGCCAACAGGCTTTGTCAGTAGGGACCTTTTCAGATGCCTCAGATGGCTGGTAGATGGGGAAGAAGTTCTACTTACGGAGACTAGGCTTATCTGCTGTGTGCCAGGCACCATGTGTGTTTCTATGAATTCATCACTCGTGAGTGCATTGTTCCATGAGAACAGGGGTGAGAGTAAGAGCTGACTCTGGCAGGGATTCAAGGTGTGCTTCCTTTGCTGTTGGCTTCTTGACTTCTGCTGGTGTCCCTAGAGCAGGACTGGAGAGGGGCCTTCTGTGGCTTTCATTGGAATCTGTTACGGACCTATTGATATGTGATAACTTGTTCAGGAAATCTTCCTGGCTCTTAAGATTTGGGTACATTTGATTAGAAATTTCATTATTTGTATAAAGCTCAGATACACTTCCAAATTTTAGCAAATTCCTGGATGTTTGATATTCTCAGCTGAATTATTGTATTTGGGAGATATTTCTGTCCCTGTAGGTAAATTCTCTGTTTTTTTTAGTCTTTCAGTTCAGATGGTCCTTTTCCACAGTATCCATCCAAACTGCCTCATCTTTCAAACAGACTTTTTTTTGTGTGTATGGATTGTGTGGAAGATCTGGGGAAAATAGGCAGAGGAGGGAGTGAAGGGACATTGACCTTTTAGTTTTGGTAGCGACTTAGTTTGACCATCCCTGTTTCTAATACTCTGATAATGGCCCAGGCTTTACCATTCTTCTCATTTCTCTCTTTGCTTCTGTTTTCCCTCAGTGAGGATCATTCTGCTCTCTTGTCTTAACCTGCAAAATATAGCGTAGCCAAATCCTGTAAGATGCTCCAGAACAAAAGGGCCTTTCATTTAGCAGGAACCCCTGACCTAAGAAGGCAGTGTGTTGTCTTAACCTGTAAAATACAGCATAGCCAAATCCTGTAAGATGCTCCAGAACAAAAGGGCCTTTCATTTAGCAGCAACAACTGACCTAAGAAGGCAGTGTGTAGTTTTCCCCCATTTCTCTAATCAAAGACAAGATCATTACTGAAAAAAATTGAGTGATGTTTCAGGTACCCACATGTTCATTTGCTGCTGACGGGCAGAGGTCAGATTTGGTGAGTGCCCAGTGAGTTCCTCCTGTGCCACATGTGTGTACAAAGAAGAAAGACACATATATTATCTTCAAGGAGCTTTCAGAAAGAACAGAAGGACTTTTAATAAAACTCCACTTGCAAAGTTGTAGTATTAATGGACCATACCACCTAGTTCTTTGTTTTAGGCATCTCTGTAGCTTTGAATGCTGGCATAACAGAGTGAAATTCAATTATTTTTTCTTGATAGAGATTTAAAAATATGTAACAGCTCGTTTAGCAGTTGAAATAAGACGCTTGTACATATTTGAGATGACTGTTTTCTGTTTCTGGAGCATTCTTTCCTTCTGTGGTGAAATGAAGTCCGTGATTACTCTGTGCAGCTGCTGCCGTGACACTTACAGGTCTGCTTCCTGGCTAGGTTGGATCAAAGCGCTGGCCTGCAGGTTGTATTTCATTTTTCCGTTTGCTGGGATGAAGTGCAGTTGTTTGATGTTAGGTTTGATGGATTTGTTTGCCACTGCATTCATTAGCTTCACATCAAAAAACTGACAGGCTGTTAAATGAAACTTTGGCTTAGATTTTCAGCTTGACTGTTTGGAGACATTTGTGAAGATATTTTGTTTTTGTGTTTCAGCAGCCTCAAGCACTATGATTGTCTCGAAGGGAAGAAGAGTTATTTACTGTACTGATTTTCTTGAGTAAAAAAGAATCATTGTCTTGGGGACAGTCATATCTCGTCTATACCGTCTGAAGCAGTGTATTTATTACAGTGTGTGCAGTGAAAGAGACTTACTGTGTCACGATAAATAATTTTATCTTATTAGAAGGAAAGGTAATAGTTGGTGACACGAAAATGGTATCTTTTATTTTGTATGAATTTTAAGTGATCATATTAACATGATATGTCAGAAAGTTGAAAAATTGTACTGCAGAGCTGGGAATGTTCTCTTGTAAACTCCAGGAGTACTACCTTACTATGTAATTTTAAGACATTTTGATATTTGAGTCCCCAAATGTTTGAACAAGTTTAAAAAGAGATGATAGAGTTTTAAAACTGATTACCCTTTAATCTGGCAAGGGTTTCAACTATTAAATTGTCTCGCGTGTAAGTGCCATGATGTGGGGTCATTCTATTTTATATTTCAATTCTTTAAAATTAAATTAGATATTTCTTAAATCTGGTAGCATCCTTCCAGAAAATCTTTAATCTTGGACAGTCTTTATCAAAACAATCAGGAATCATTTTTGTGGTGAGTCTCTAGGTTGTATTTTAATATGCTTTTGATCACAAAATACTAGTGTAGTGATATTTCTCTGTTCCTGTGACATATGAAGGAAAGAAAATGTAGACTGCTTTGAATATTGTTCATTTAACAGTTCTTGGCATTTCAATTTTGAGTGTCTGACATGACATATATAATATGAACTTCGTGAGTATGGGGATTGTATGTTCTGCATTGTTTTTTTTTTTTTTTTTCAATTTTACCTATACTTTTTGCTGTTTCTGATTCCTGGGTTCTGATGGAACAGTGTAACAGAGCTGATGGGTAGTTTTGCTGCTTTTTTTTTTTTTGCTTTACTTTTAAGAGCATCTATAGGTTCACAGCAAAATTGAGAGGAAAGTATAGAGATTCCTCATATTCCCGTTCTCCCCACATGTGCATAGCCTCCTGCATTATCAACATCCTTGACCAGAGAGGTGCACTTGTTACCAATGAAGAACCTACATTGATGCATCATTATCCCCCAATGTCCATAGGTTTTTTAAAATTTTTATTTTTTGAGGAAACCCAAGCAACCAGACCAAAGTCCATAGTTTACATTAGGACTCACTCTGGGTGTTGTACATTCAATGGGTTTGAACAAATATACAATGACAGGCATCTGACATTATAGTATCATACAGAGTGATTTCACCACCCTCTGAGTCCTCTGTGCCTTTTCCACAGGGCGTGTGTGTGTGTCTAACTCGCTAGCCCCTGAGAAACCCCTAACTTTGGAGAGTTAGTGTTCACACATCTGGAAGAAGTATTAAGAGATACGAAGAACACAGTCACATTATGTCCTCTTTTTATACTGATAAAATATTGAGTTGTGGGATTCAGGATATTTGAAACTTGAAGAAGTCTGAGACTTCAGGTATGATGGTATCAAACCAGTGGTTAGTATATATCGTGCCTATGGGAGAGATGTCTGGAGCTGAAGTCTGGAGCTAGGGAGCCTGATTTCATTTGTTGTTAACTTGCATTTGCTGCATTATGGGATTTGAAAGGAAGTGATAGGCCTCATGATGCTGGTGTTTAGTTCTTAACCTGAAATCAAGGCATTATCTGCTTTTGAGTCTATAGTTTGTCAGTACCTTAAGAAAAAGTAAATTTGCCCTTTGAATAACTTTTATACTCTATTGAGAATTAGTTTGTTTTTAATTCAGTCTAGTTTCTTATAGTTAAGTACAATAGTATTAATAGCTGACATTGTCTCCAGTATGTCAGATTGAGCTCTGGGCACTAGATACATGTTACTTTTCTTGATCAGCGATGATGCACAGATATAATTGCTTTCTGTCCTATACTAGCCCCCTTTTTCCAGTGTCTCATTTTCAGGGTGGTCCTTTGTCTTACGTTGAACTGGAGGGAGTTTGGGATGAAGAATAAAATAAGGCAGTGAGGCCTGGCTTAGATGTAGGTTTGCCCCCAATGTCGTATATCCTTCTGGACTCATTTTTCTGAGTGTAATGGCTTAAATAAGTGCCAGCCACATCTCTGATTTGTGGGATCACTCTTAAGGTTCTTGAAGATTCAGAATGATCATGAAAGCTGTAGCTGATGTCACCACCAAGTGGTTCTGAACTCTCTCTCACAGTTGGTTGAGTTTGGATTCCTAAAGCCAGTGGAGCGAGGGGCATGGTGGCATACGCCTGTCATCCCAGCACTTTGGGAGGGTGAGGTGGGAGGACTGCTTGAGCCCAGGAGTTCAAGGTTGCAGTGAGCTGTGATCACGCCACTGTACTCCAACCTGGGCAACAATGCAAGACCTGTCTCAAAACACGAAGAGAAGCCAATGGACTTGTTATTTTGGATTCTTCTTCTCTGTTGATAAACCTACATGTCAATTCTTTTTTAGTCCTTAGTGCAACTGTCGTTAACTCTGAGGCTTTGACCTTGCTCTTTGATTAAGGTGGTGGGGTGAGAGCAAAGGTTCTATACCTTCTCTGTCATTTTATCAAGTGTGTGTGGGGAGATTCTGAGGCAGTCTGGATAAAAGGACTTGTATATAGAGAATGAGGTCAAAGTTAAGGAGCACCTACCTCAATATATGTTTCTATGATTATCAGGGGCCAAATTTTAGTGTAGCACTTTTGAAGCTTTAGGATTTTTTTTTTTAATGCCTTAGTTTGGACTTTTCCTGTCGTTTCAGTGTTTATAATAGTAAACACATAGGAAAAAATTCTACTAAAGGCTCTGTTCTAGATACAGTGACTGGAGTAGAGGGCAAAAGTTGGTAGTGTGTTTTCTGGCTCATGGTTACCCAGAAGGGAAAGCAGTGGGCAGAACATGAGGTGACGTTTGAGAGAAGCAGGCTGGCCAACCCCTGGAGGGAAGGAGGGGCTGGTGGGAGAGTCAGCAGGGCTCTGGGCACCCCCCAGAATTTGCCATAGTCAGATGCCCTGGCTTCCCACAGCTTCTCATCTTTTCCTACAGTGGCTTTCCTGCCCTTCCACCCCTGCAGCTTCTGCTGAGGTGACACACAGTGGTTTATCTCATAAGGACCCTTACCTCACATAAGGGATTGTCAGGTGTGTGCTGCTAGGGTTGGTGCAGCAGCTCAGCGGCCTCATGAGATCTATGCACTTCCCGTCCTTCAGATTCACTGTCTCCGGGCAGGCTTGTCTTTTTTTTTTTTTTTTGAGACGGAGTCTCGCTCTGCCGCCCAGGCTGGAGTGCAGTGACTGGATCTCAGCTCACTGCAAGCTCCGCCTCCCGGGTTCACGCCATTCTCCTGCCTCAGCCTCCCGAGTAGCTGGGACTACAGGCGCCCGCCACCTCGCCCGGCTAGTTTTTCGTATTTTTCAGTAGAGACGGGGTTTCACCGTGTTAGCCAGGATGGTCTCGATCTCCTGACCTCGCGATCCACCCGTCTCGGCCTCCCAAAGTGCTGGGATTACAGGCTTGAGCCACCGCGCCCGGCCACCAGGCTTGTCTTGATAGCTGTGCTTACTTCAGACATCTTGCTGCCAAGGGCAGGAAGGAAGGAGACAGTGTGAGAACTAGGCTCATCCCCATTTGCAAGGAAACATCCTTTTATGTCCCGTGGCCAACTGTTAGAAAGGCTGCAAAGGTAACTGGTGAGTAACTGGTGTGTTTAGGGAGAGGGGCTCTGCCTGTGGAGAAGAAAGAAAAAGATGGAAGAAAGAAGGAAAAAGATTCATTGACAGAATCTGCCACAATATGTGCTTCTGATACCTCATTTTGTCACACATTTCTGAAATCTTCCTGTGACTCTGGTGGATGCTATGGGTTGAGAGCCATGGGTTTTTAGGGAGTTAAATTAGGCCCTTGTTGTTTGGGTTGGGGTTCTTCTGCATGTTGTATTTTTTCCCACCAGTATGAATTTTGAGTTCTAAAACATCAACTTAATATCTATTTATAAATTGGATATGTGTAATGTTTTGTACATATCTCATTTACAACCTCTTTTCTGCAAGAGTTAATAGGTATTGTGAGCACATATAGAACTGTGCCCACATATTTCGTGGATATCAAGTAAACATGCCATGTAGTACTTTTAAGGGGAGGAAGGGAGAGTGTTGGAAAAGCAATAGAGTAGATGGTAAATATAGGAATGCACTGTATATACCTCTTTCTGAAGAGCTTAGTAAATGTCCTGATGGCTGTCTGGAGTGCTTGTAAAAAAACCAACATAATCACCTGGGTCTGTGTTGGAATTCTGGTTCTGTGTGGAATAGTTGTGTGACCTGGGGCAAATGACATGTCTCTATGAGACTTAGTTTTCCTACCTGTAAAGAGGGCGTTCACTTGTGCCTCACAGGTTGTGGTGAGGATGCGGGCAGTGATGGGAGAACTTGCCTAGCACCATGCCGCTCTCACCAAGTACATACTTAGGAAGTGATTCACTCTGGGTCATTTTTATGTCAGGGAACTCCTTGAATACTAATTTGGGGGAAGACTGGTGGAGTTCAGGCCTGAGGGGCTGAGAAGCAGTGTCTGTGGGGACAGTGTTTGCAGGGTAGTTGCCAACAGCAGGCTGGGCAGATGGATATTAGATAGTTTTACCGACTTCTCATTCGCATTCAGGTGTGCTTTTTGCCAAAATGAAGGCAGTATGAAAAGAAGTGCCAATAACTTAACAGTGTGTTTTTGTGGACCAGATTGCAGAGAGAAGGAATTTGAAGGAGCTGTTGCTTATATCTTCAAAAACACAGTGTAGCTCTTGTGTCCCTTGTTGAATTTGAAAGGCTGTGTTTTGTAATCCCTTGGAAAAAACACCATCCTGGATGGTAGAGATTACTGCTAAGCTTTGACTGTATTTCACACATCAGTTTCATATACTTCAGGTTATTTGATTGAATTAAAAAAAACCCAGTTAGTTTCTATTAACTGTTTAAAATTTTTATAAAAGGTATTTTTGTAAGGCCTAATAATCATTTTCAGTGATTTTTGGCAGCATATTATTCCCAGTTCTCAGGAATGCATATTCAGGGTTGTCCTTTGATTTTGAGTGTTAATTTTTTAAAAAGGTGACTGATTTGTTGATTATTGAAATAGCAATAAAACTTGTTTCTTTGAAAGTAAATAAAATTGAAATAGTTTTGAAACTTATATAATGATTTCTTTTCTTTTTAAAAATCATATTAGTAAAGATAAAAAGAAAATTCCCAGTGCCTGGAAGAGTGTAGCTGGTAGAGTGGGCACTGTGTTCTTTTGGCAGGAGTGTGATTGGAGTAAGCACCCTGAAGAAAAGGTGGGCAGTGTGTATCAGTCTTGGTAAACATCTTCTTGCCCTTTTACCATTTTCTTACACTCCTAGGAAATGAGCAGAAATGTAGGCAGAAGGTGATTGTTGTAGTGCCAGTTTTATCAGTGAAAATAAAATTACAACTAAAATGTCCAATGATATGGCAATCATTGAATAACCAGTTGTGTCTATACACTATAATTAAAAAAAAAATTACAGAAAAGCATTGGAAAGGAAATCACTATGGCTAATATTATTACTACCCAAATATCCATTGCTGAAATTTGTAAAAATAAAATAAAAAATTTAATGACACCCTTTCTAGTTTATTAAAGGTAAAAAACTGTTAACAGTTCATTGTATATCTCTTAAAATATCAGCATATATCTGTATCTTTTCGAAAATCTTCACAATGTTATTCAAGATTCTATACATTATTTTGCAATGTCTTTAATATATCATTCTGTTCAATATATATTTCATTAGTTGGGTATGGTGGCTTATGCCTGTATTCCTAGCACTTTGAGAGGCCGATGTGGGCAGATCACTTGAGATTAGGAGTTTGAAACCAGCCTGGCTGACATAGAGAAACCCCATCTCTACTAAAAATACAAAAAAAAAAAAAAAAAAAAAAAAAAAGAACCAGCCATGGTGGTGGGTACATGTAATCCCAGCTACTTGGGAGGCTGAGGCAGGAGAATTGCTTGAACCTGGGAGGCGGAGGTTGTGGTGAGCTGAGATTGTGCCGCTGCATTCCAGCCTGGGCGACAGAATGAGACTCCATCTCAAAAAAAAAAGAAAAATCTGTATCTATATCTATCTATATATTTTTATCTATATATATCTTTTGTTTATGGCAAGTAAAACATTTTTGGGTTATAGATACTTACTAGAAGAAAATTGTTGTAGCATATCCCAAAAGAGTGTGACAGGTGGTTTGCAGTGGATTTTTTTTTTCTGAGGGGCATCACAGAACCACAGTAGTACATAAGAGTTCATTGCACAGATCTTGTTAACAGCTCAGAATGTTGAAAATGAACACCTTAGCTCATGGCTCTGTTTGCATTCCCTGGGTGCAGAGCAGATGGTAGGTGGGCTTGTGCTTGGTGCACGGGTCCAGTCTTGTCTTTGTTGATGGACTGTGTCCACACCTGTCACCTTGGCTTATTCCACTACAGTTAATACTGGAAGAGATTTATAATGCCTTTGCAGTTTCTGTTTTACTGAATGACAGCATTTATAACTGGGTCTGTATATTTGAAGGAATGTATATTTAAGAAAAAGTTTAATAAATTTCCTAAGTAATGCCTTTCTCTGGCGTCATAAAGGAGTATTCCAGTGAATTTGAAAGATATGAGAGGAAAAAGTAACTAAATGGCTTTAGTCAACAGTTTTATGGCAATGGGAAATTAAACTGGGAATAACACAAAAGAAAAAAAAAAACTAGCTTGGTTTCTAAGCCTAGGCAAGGAGGGCTACATTAAACAAAAAACAAACAACCCTCAGCACAACAAAATGCCAACTGCAATAACCATAAAGGATACTATAGATTTAAAACATGATTGCCCATTGTTGCAGAGAGCAGATGGTGCTTAAAATATCCTTTAATTTGATGTGCGTCTTAAAAGAGCAAACAACCAAAGAGTATATATCATCTGTATTAAAAAATTAAATGCAAACTTTCTATTTTTGAGGATGCCATAGTATATATAGTTAACGAGGAACAAATGTAGCATCAGTATGCCAACAGGGACATACATTGGAGGCCGTCTTGGCAGGGAGTTGAGGGATAGATGAGGGAAAAGACTATGAAGAAACACTTCTAAACCCTGGTTAGGCCTTGTATGAAACTCTTCTCGGTTATGTATTTTCCCCTCAAACTGACTCTGCAGAGTGTTGATTGTCCTGAACCGTCTGGATTGTCTTACAACTATAGCCATTAGTTTGGGGGAACATACTTAGGTTTATGGTCATAATTTTTAGAAAACATGGTTTCCTCCTTTAGTCTTTGACATTTGTTTAGAATATTAGAAAGGTTCTTTTGAATTTGGGTACTGTTTACACTCATGACGTTCAGAATTAATGCTGAATCCTAAGCCCTAAAATGATTCTTTTGAGAAAGCATGACCAAGACTTCGTAACAGATAACTGCCCTTCTCAGATTTGTAGGTGGGTTTACACTATAGCAGGGAAATGTGCTGAGCACAGATTCTCCTTCAATTTCTACTACCCTTTATTTTATGTTCACATTGAGGATCCTGCCAGGTAGAGTGGACTCTGTGCAAATGAAGAAAAGAATTTGGAGTTCAGATCCATATTTCTGAAAGGCTTTGGGTTGTGGAGCATTGGAAGCCCAAATTCAAATGACTGAGTGATTGACATGTAGCTACTTACCGAGAAAATTGGAAAGATGCAACACATTCTGTTTTCAAAGAAACATTTTGAGGTTGGAAAGTATACAGACTTAGAATTTCAAAGGGCATATGTCAAGTTTAGTTGTAGATGAACATGATGCCATTTGTGTTGATTTCATGATGAGAGAGCACTTTTCTCATGTTTTTTTTCCCCCTCCGTTTGCTTTCTGGAACTGATGGACATGATCGCAGATTGTGTCAGATTTGTTTTCTTAGAAGTAATTATTATTAAGCTTTGAAGTAAATGGTTCTTCTCGTTTGTAGAAACTCCACATGCTAAACCTCTCCAGGCAACGCTATGGAAGGAATTCTCATCGTCGTGGTATACAGTTCCTAAGTGCCTGTTGTTGTCTCAATAGAGTCTATGGGCAAATTGGGAGATTAGTGACTCCAAGTCTTCTGCTTCAGTGATTTTGTCTCTGAGGCAAAGGGCTGGCACACTGGTCACAGCCTCCCACCTCAGCCTCCCTAGCAGCCGGGACTACAGGTGCTCCCACCTTAGCATCCCTAGTAGCTGGGACTACAGGTACTCCCTCCTCAGCCTCCCTAGTAGCTGGGACTACAGGTGCTCCCTCCTCAGCCTCCCTAGTAGCCGGGACTACAGGTGCTCCCTCCTCAGCCTCCCTAGCAGCCGGGACTACAGGTGCTCCCACCTTAGCATCCCTAGTAGCCGGGACTACAGGTACTCCCTCCTCAGCCTCCCTAGTAGCCGGGACTACAGGTACTCCCTCCTCAGCCTCCCTAGTAGCTGGGACTACAGGTGCTCCCTCCTCAGCCTCCCTAGTAGCCGGGACTACGAGTGCTCCCTCCTCAGCCTCCCTAGTAGCTGGGACTACAGGTGCTCCCACCTCAGCCTCCTGAGTTGCTGGGACAACTACAGGCACACGCCGCCATGACTGGCTGATTTTAAAATTTTTTATAGAGATGACGTCTTGCTTTGTTGCCCAGGCTGGTCTTGAACTCCTGGGCTCAAGTGATCCTCTCGTTTCAGCCTCCCCAAGTGCTGGAATTATAGGTGTCAGCCACTGTGCCTGGCAGGTTTAAAAATTTCTCTTTGGGTTACTAAAAGTGTTTGGCATTACATGATTTTTGTAGTCATTTATGCCCAGTTGTAGACTCAGGTGAATTTTAAAATGAAATTGCCTTTAAGTGTTAGTATGGCAAAAATGAAAACTACATTGCATAGTATTGTTTTTTTATATGGGTGACATAGATAGACATTTTATTTCATGGGAACAATCTGAGATTTATGATATGGATCAAGGATTCTAGAAACTATTCTCGTAACCAGTTTTAAACAAGGACGTTTATAACACCTCTGCCCAATTTTACTATTGTGAAAATACGCTTACAAGCAGTAGAGGATTGACTCAATAGATTTTTAGAAAAATCTCTAAAACAGCAGGGTGTATTGTATTGATGTGATAATGATCTTTGAAATATATTGTTATGTGACAAAGAGTAGTTAACGAATACTTCCTTAGTGTGAAGCTGTATTTTTAGAAAGCAATCTTAAAATATGTAAATTGAATGAAAAGTAAATGAAAGATACACTTGGTTAATGGACATGGTTAATTGTGGTAGCCTATGGCCAGAGGAATGAACTTGAGATACAGACGGGCAAACCCTCATCTTTTATGCAGTCTGCTTCTGTGAGGTCGACATTTATTTATTCATTTATTTATTTGCAAGTCTATTTTCATGTGTTATTTTGTGCTATTTGAAAAAGTTCGGTAAAATTATTGTTACAGTTTTCAGTAGTACACATATAGAGCTCTGGACCAATGTCTAAGTAAATGCGTCTTATAGACACATAGCAGAGATGTTTTAAAATTTGTTTTCTCCAGAATATTTAACTTGTAGCCAAAACTTTAGGGGAAGAGGGTAGTATAAATATATGTCTTTACTCATAGGACTTTTTCAGCATTTAAAGCATTACTCTATAATTAATAATTGATATCTAATTAAGGGACATTTCACATTGATTCTGAAATGGAAGTAAACAACACTAATACAGTTACTCAAAATGCTGTTGAAAGAATTAAAATGGAATTCTCTGTTGAAACTATATTCAGATAAAATGGTGTTCTTTATTCCTTGTTGTAAAACAGCCTGAAAGTTTGTATTGGCTTTGGCTCTGTGTTTGTTTAACATTTTCATACAATTAAAAGTCACTATTAGATGGTAAATTGTATCATGGACTGTGGTACTTACATATTAACATATTAAATTTTCTATTCAAAGATTCATAGACAGTGTGGAAAATTCACCAGCAGAGGACAGTGTCTCTTCATACATTTTTTTCCTGCAAAGTCCTTTGTAAGGAATGGGTTTCCCTTATAACCTTGACCTAGAGCCTTAGAAGGTATTTATTGGTTGTACATTTGTAATCGGTATGTTTTATATTGAAGAGAAGATGATAAAAATGGATGTAACTTAATGTAGTAAGGGATACTTATAGTATTGTTTATATTCCCTTTACGTTAGTTGTTTCTCTCTCTTTTTTTTTTTTTTTGAGACGGAGTCGCGGAGTCTCGCTCTGTCACCCAGGCTGGAGTGCAGTGGCGTGATCTCGGCTCACTGCAAGCTCCGTCTCCCAGGTTCATGCCATTCTCCTGCCTCAGCCTCCCGAGTAGCTGGGACTACAGGCGCCCGCCACCGCGCCCGGCTAATTTTTTTTTTGTATTTTTAGTAGAGACGGGGTTTCACCGTGGTCTCCATCTCCTGACCTTGTGATCCGCCCACCTCGGCCTCCCAAAGTGCTGGGATTACAGGCGTGAGCCACCGCGCCCGGCTGTTAGTTGTTTCTTAAATGAAGTGCCCATTTTATGTGTAGGAAGTGTGTGCATTTAACCTAAAATATCATCAAATTGAAGTGCTGTCTTTTGTGAAACGAGGTTATATTTTACTTCCAAATCTATTGCAAAGTGTTAATGTGTTTAATTTCTACGTGTTGCTTCGTGTAACTGCTGTGCAAAGTGGGCACAGACAGGCACACACGGTACAAAAATGAAATAGAACGTATTGGGAGGGCCTTACAAGCCCACAAGTAGCAGTGTGTGCAGGTCCCCACCGCTCATTCGTTCCCTGGGAGAATGAGGCTTGAGTGGGGCACAGCTGGGAAGGGGCGTCCATGGAGGGACCCCACCTGGCCCGACGTGCTCCATTTAGTCACGGAGAATCAGGGCAGAACACATCCCCGTGGGACCAGGTGTGACAAGATCTTCTTGGGGGGAGGATGTAGTCTTGGTGGCACTGACTTAGCAAAGAGGCCTATTTTTACTAAGTTTCTGAGGTAGGGGACAGGGGGGTACCTAGCTTAGTTGGGGACATTAAATAGATTTTAGTGGTAAAGAGAGGACATTTAGTCTGCCTGGGTTTGAATCCTAGCATTGTCATTTACAGGTGATATCATCTTGGGCAATTCATGTATAAATTGAGATAATAATACCAAATTGGAACAATAATGATAGGTTAGTTGTAATGATTAAATCGGATAATGAGAGTAAACTCCTGGAATAGTGACTGACACATGGCATGTAATAAACATTTTTTCTTTCTACGAGGTATTAAAATTTATTAACCTCTGAAAAGCAATTTGGAATCCCTTTGTCTCATATTGTCCTGTGACAGTTACCATGAGTGCATTCCCCCATTTTTGTTTACCAGATCTGCCCCAGGAACTTTTAAAAATTGATTCTTTTAAAAATAAAGCAAATATGTGAAACATACTGAAAAGGCTGAAACCTACATGAGAATATTAGAAAGTAAAGAATGCAGTTCTATAATCAGCTACATATGGATAGGCAAAGAAAGGGGTCTGCTTCTTGTTCAGCTGTAGCTCTGTGCTAGTGGAAGCATGTCCTGGAGTTAATGGTGTGGCCAAGAGAACAGATGTAGTTAGGCAATGGAGGTGGGACAGAGAGCTGCAAAGTGCCGCACTTGCCCCTCTTACTGGACCCAAAAGACTCTCAAGTGTAACACGTTTCTGTAGTGCTGTAGATAATTAATCTGGGTGTGTGATGACCATCTGATCTATTACATCCAGTGGCACTGATGCATGTTGGGATAGGAATTTAATTTTATAAACTCAAGCTATTCAGCAGGGCCCGTGAAAAATCACTGGAAGGGTAGGTGGATCTTTGCCACTGTCTGATGTTTCAAAGATTTCTTGTATTAAATGCTGTGTCCAAATTTCCAAAATGATAGAATACTCTCCAGTTTGTATTTATGTTAAAAAAAAATAAAAATAAGCTTTCATTGGTATTGTTAACATGGCAGACTTTGTAAAAACATTTAATGAAACAAGTAAGTGTGTACACTTACTTTGAGTATATTTGACAGCAAAAGAGAGTGAGGAAAAACAAATTTGGATTTCTATCCCACTAAAAAATTCTTAAAAAAAATTTAGTGTTAAGTATATTAGAAGAAAATATAGGGGAGTATTTATTTGATCCTTGAGTGGAGCAGGAGTTTTGAAGCGGCACATCATTGGTGAACACCATGATAAAAGATTTGACGTGTATCTTTGAAAATTTGAAACTGAATAAAAAAGTATGTGATATCCTTAATATTAAAAATATCCTTAATAAGGTACATGTCTAAGTAATCCCTGGATGTCACTTAATAGCAAGTTCGTGAGAAGGAAAATATAGTAAAATTGATATATTTTGGAGCTGAGTATAAAATTTACTTGCATATTTTAAAATAAAACAATGTTTTAAGGAAATTTGATACATGTGGTATGCTGCTTGGTGTTTACCTTCAGATGCCGTGAAGTTACGAGTTACTCTTTTTTGCCATTAGGGGTCGTTTTTGGGCAAGTTTGAGAACCAGCACTACATTAATATATAAAGAAATTCTCATTTGTAATTCATTAATCTTTAAATGGCTGAACTTCATTGAGTCCTTACTTTGTGTCAGGCATAAGGCTGAACTTACATTAACTTGTTTGAGTTTTACAACTACCCTATAAAATAGATAATGTTATTACCCCCATCTTATTAGAGAAAATTAAAGCACTGAGAGACACAATTGTGGGTCCCTCCACACTAAAATTAGAAAAACTGGGCAAAAGACAGGCAGTTCACTAAAGCAGAAATATAGTCAGTAAATAACTACAAAGCGTAAATATAATCTCATTAGTAGTCATAGAAATGCAAAGAGGTTAGTGCCATTTCTTACCTCTCAGATTGGTGCGGAAGACAAATGGAAATACTCCATGCAGTTTTAAACTATGCAAATTAGTACACCCCATAGCATGTCAAGGCACCAGCCTTAGAAATGTGTGCCCTGTAACCCTGCATCCACACCTGGGAATTTGTCCTATGGAAATAATTAGTAGTTGCCCAAGAATGCATTTGTTTGGGTAGTCTTCACAGTGTTGATTATGAAACTGAAAAAATTGATAGCAAGTAATTGTAGAACACTATGGGATAGTTGAATAGATTATGGTACTTCTAGTCATGATATGCTAATTAGCATTAAAAATGATGTGGAGGTACGTTTATTGATATGTGTAGATAGATGTTTGTAATACACAGTCATGGATTAAAAAAAGATTATAGAATAGGATCTTTTCTTAGTTTGAATGCATACTTGTGTTACAAATTATGGAAAGATGTTTATTAAATTTTAGCATCATCTTTGCAGGACTTTAATTTATCTTTATTTTAAAATATTTCTATAGCAACCAGTTATCACATGTGCAGTGAAAAAAATAAAAGATTCATTTTTAAAAGGGCTGGCTTAAATTACTTAATTTACTTAAAATTATGTATAGCTCTATTAATAAAAAACTTTTATGCCATCACTTAGAGGATGAGGGGGAAAAACCTCCAACTTTTAATATGGAAGTAAAAAGACAAGAGGGTAGAAAAAGATCATCGATGAGGAATCTGAAAGATTTGAGTTTCCATAATTTGCTAGATTCGAGGCTTTGGATAAATTACTTGTTTTCAGCTTCAAACAGGAGTATAAATATCATTAATTCTTCAGTGTGCATAATAGTATCTGATATTTGTAATGATGACTGTGGGCTGTCAAGCTAGTTAATGATTTTGATGAATTATATATCCTGATTAAGAAAATAAGCTAGTACATTAGTGAATTTTAGAATGAATAGTGTTAAATAGTTGAAATTCATGCCTGTCCTTCATGGTACATTTCACTTCCTACCTATGCTAGGTAAGTCAGACCTGTTTAACAATGTTAGCAGTTGTATAAAATGTTCATATTTAAATCAAAAGGGAGAAATTTGACTAATCTCTTAGATCTCTAAAATAAGTTGTTATATCTTAAAACTTAATTAAATTTTCGTGGTCATGAAGCTTTTGCTGAGGTATTGGAAAGGGCATGTTTGTGAACGTGTGTGACCTAGCTGAATGTTTCTGGCTCTGCGTAAGAACATGGGAGGAGGCTGGTGCTGGGGCTCGGGGAGGTGGCAGGGACTGGGCACTGTTGCCTGAGGAGGTAAGCACCCCATGTCCTATGGATCTTGGTTCTAGCTTCTTAGGTCATGATGCCCTTCTGCAGGGTTGCTCCCCTACTTTTGCCCAGGCCTTGGGGCAGTTTCGATGGTTCTGAGATTTGTGAGGAAGGTGGAAACCCAGTGCCAAAACTAGATGGTAACCAGACCATCTGTGAAGGTTTCTCCCGGGGGGTTGGCACAGAATGGGAAGATGGCAGGTGACCTTAGGAAAGAGGTTTTCTCAAGGTGCAGGCAGAGCCAGGGAGGGGCCTGCATGATGCCCTGCTGTTTCTGGCCAGCCTTATTTCCTGCCCACCTGCCCCTTCCTCCTCTCCTGCCATTCTATGCCTCTCTGCATTCTCCTTTAGAAGCAAGTTGAGCTGCACCTCCCTAGACTAACGAATACTTGATACCATGCAGCTCAGCTTTGCTGTCACTTCTTGCAGGCAGGACCCTTTACCTCTCCCCTGTGTGATAACAGTACTGTCTCCCAGGGTTATTCTGAAGACAGCTGGAGAAGATGTACACACTGTGCTGGCATTCCTTGACATGCTCCACGTGGGCGCTGTTCTCTGAGGCAGGGTTCCAGGAAGCTCATAGTCCTGGCATTCATTGTAGAATGAATGAATACAAATGCCTCTGCCAAACACAGTGGATAAAAACAGAAATGCTCATTAATGTATGTGAATGGAGTAGATTGAAAGTACAGAAAACCCATGTACAAATTGTTCATTGGTCTATCTGAAGGGTAGTAAACATACTGGGAGAGAGAATTTATATATTTGCAGCTTTAACTAATTTTGGTTTTGCTATAGTCCAAAGGCATTTCTGCTTAGAAATGTTTGTAAGGTTGTTTCTTTCCCCAGTAACTGGATTCTAACGAGGGTAGCATGTATTAGTGTCTTTTGAACCGATGGTTGCTCCCAGAGATGTGTTGGTATTCCCTATGTGTTACCGTGTGTGTGTGTGTGTGTTTTAACCTTTTTTTACTACTTTTGGTAAAGAAATAAGAAAAAGAATAATTTTTTCATCATTTCTATTGTGGATATTTCAAGAATTGTGATATTATATTCTTGGAGTTTTTCATATGGTACCCTTTCTATATTGTTCCAAATCAGTGGGCATTTTCAATATGTTGAGGAATTTAACAAAAAGTGAAAAATAAAAAGCAAAGAAAATACTGGTCTTATCAGTCCTCCCTGGAATCAGTGGAGTGAAAACTCTGACATACTTGAGACATGACCTTGATTTAGTAACTGATGGTTTTAGTTTTGTGTTTTCAACTAAACAAATAAAGCACTAGTGCTTATTCTGGGATAAGGAAATGGCCATTTTCTTTCTAGATAATATGATTGTATTTTTCAAAAAATTAACTACCCAGGAATATGAAATGAAAAATAAAAAATCTTTCATAAAAGTGTTTCCTAGTATTAAAATTTAAATGCAAGCAAGTTGGTTTAAAACAAATAATTAGGTAATCTTGAAGGATATGGTGAAACAAACCCATTTGTTGTGATGTAATGCAATATTTAAAGAATCTAATGCACTGTCTTAGGCTCTAGTTTGCAAAATGGGTTTTTATCACGTGTTTCTTTCTTTACCTCATACCTTGCGCCAGCTGATGAAGAATACATTTCATGTACAGTGTGCTTCTCCGTTGGGATTTGTGAGAGGCAGGCAAAGGACTGTTACCTGTACCTCTTCTCTGAGGAGTGGGTCAGTGGACTTCACTTGTCCTCTTGCCCTCTTGGTGGGCATGGCACAGCCCAAGGGGAGGGGAGTCATTTCAGTGATAGCCAATCTGGCTGCCTTCCCTTCCTTCTTATCAGGAAAGCTAGCACATGGGAAAAAATGGACAGTTTCTACTCTATTGTGATAATCCATATAAGCAGAATCACAAAATGCCCAGATGACAATTCAAACAGTTACTGTAAAAAATAACAAGGTGTATTTGACATCCTTTGAGGCCACACTAATGTCAGAGTTTCTGATAGTTTATGTGGTATTAATGGACACCATAATACTGTTAATGTAGATGGAAAGGATAGTATGAGAGTTGAGAGCAGGGAACAAGCTAACAGGGTTTAAGCACTCCTTTAGGAGCAACTGCACTTTCTGCGTTTCTTTTTCAATTTTGTTCCATTGTCCTTGTTTGCAGTTCAAAGCCTGGGACTGTTATTTGTTTACAACATAGTACATTTTGTATTTTCCCTTTTTTTGAGACGGAGTTTTACACTTGTTGTCCAAGCTGGAGTACGATGGCGTAATCTCGGCTCACCGCAACCTCTGCTTCCCAGGTTCAAGCGATTCTCCTGCCTCAGCCTCCCGAGTAGCTGGGATTATAGGCATGAGCCACAATGTTTGGCTACTATTGTATTTTTAGTAGAGACAGGATTTCTCCATGTTGGTCAGGCTGATCTCGAACCCCCGACCTCAGGTGATCTGCCCACCTCACCCTCCCAAAGTGCTGGGATTACAGGCGTGAGCCACCGTGCCCGGCCCATATTTTCCCATTTTAATAAAGCATTGTCTAAAACAGTAACAGAAGAGTACATCATTTCCTGGCTACTTGTAATACCATTATGATATGCCACATGCTTTTGGTAAGATCAGTGCTTATAGTGAGGGATGCAGAGGTACTGGACCAATTCATGAGTGCCTTTTGACATTAAAAAACATCAGCATTGTTTGTATTTATTATTATGTCTGCTATGGTTTGAGTATTGGTGTCTCTCCACAATTACTGTTGAAATTAAACCCCAATACACTAGTATAAGAAGTGAGGCCTGTAGGAAATGGTTAGGCATTGAGGGCTCCACCCTCATGAATGGGATTAGTGTCTTAACAAAAGGGCTTGAGGGAGCAAATTCGCCTTCTCTGTTCCTTCCATCTCTTCTGCCATGTGAGTATACAGAAACAAGGTACCATCTTTGAAGCAGAGAATGGGCCTTCACCAGACACCAAATCTGCTGGTACCTTTACCTTGGACTTGCCAGCTTCTAAAACTTTGAACAGCAAATTTCTATTGTTTGTGAATTATCTGTAATTTGCTTTGTTAAAGCTGCCCAAGTGTACTAAGAGTCTTTTTGATTTTGCTGTCTACATATCTTTCTCTCTTTTAAGAATTAAGTGTTGAACTTATAAAAAGGGGCACAATTAGACATTCTAGAGGTAATCTTACTGAAATTAACATGCTAAAAAGTTCTAGAATAATAGAATTTTTTGTGGAGTGCTTTTTTTGGAAAAATTTTAAACTTCCTTTACTACTTCAAAGTTACTTTATTAATTTGCTAGAATGCAGCTTACCCTATATTGTCTTACTGGTAAAAGTATGCAAGAAGCACATTATCTCTTTCTACTGTTTAGGTTTTACAAAACAGGTGTTCACACATCTACCTAAGAGAGTTTGTTTTAGATGCTTCAGATTTCCTGTGAGGGGTTTAGGGGGTTGCATGGTAAAGCATTAAGTAACAAAAGAAAATGACCTTCCTCTGAAGCAATCATTTTTACTGTATTGTCTTCTCACTACTACTATGATGAGCACTTGGAGATGCCTGCCACTTTGAGATTGGGGGTTACATTCCATTTTAATTCAAAAGATGGTTACTGTCTAGTCATTAAGAAGTCGTTGTCCTAATTGTATTTGACACATATTATGCTATTCCACTGGCAAAATTTGGTTATATTTAACCCTTAAAAGAGAGAACAAAAATATGGAAAATAATCCACTTGACTGTCTCAAGAATAAAGAGACTGTCTGCTTTTGTTTTTCTTTCCTTAAATGGTACAACAATTTGTGTATATTCCTTGGACCTTATTGGAGCCTTAGTCTTGGTGGCTATGCCCTGCATCCAAGATATAGCCTTGAAGAACAAGGAAAGGCTAGTTTTACATTTCCAGCTTCCTTTGGAAGCTGCCTGGTAATAGTGCTGATGTTACCAAGTGTCAGGTTGCAGTTTGCCGTCATGGAAGGACCTATGCTGGGGTGTGAGAAGCTCACAAAGACTCCTTTCCAGCACTTGAATTCACAACAGGCTGGGCTTTTATCACTGACAGATGCTGTAAAATAGTACAAGGTAATCAGGGTTATAGGATGGGGGGAATTTAATTTCAACATGGCATGAATTTGAACGGCTTTGTGAGAGACCTGATATTTGGCCTGGTGAAGATTGGATGCTGTTTTGGAAGTACATATTTGGAAGGAGAGAGTCTGCAGCCTGAGTAAGATGGGGCTAGATGTGGTAAGGTGTTTTTGATGGTCACTTCTGAGTGATTTGAGGTGTAGTGTGTTTAGAAGGGTGGATGGAGCTGGGCCATGAAGTATCTGGAAAGTTTTACAGAGGTGTCCGGACCTTTTTTATTCTGAGTAATGGGGAGCCTATGAACATTTTAAAGAAGAGGTTCAATATAAACTTCTAAAGGACAGTGGTGAAAATATAATAGATGTGTTTGCAATTTTAATGAGAGGTTTTTGTTTTGTTTTTTTGCAACAGGGTCTTGCTTTGTCACCAGGGCTCAAACGATCCTCCCACCACAGCCTTCTGAGCAGCTGGGACTTTTTAATTTATTTTTTATAGAGACAGGCCTCACTATGTTGCCCTGGCTGGTCTCAAGCGATCCTCCTGCATTGGCCTCCCAGAGTGTTGGGATTATAGGAGTGAGCCACCGTGCCTGGCCGATATTTTTCTTTTTTGGCTAATTCTTTTGACCAGATGAAATTCTTTTTCTTTATCCAGCAAATATATATTAAGCTTTAGTTACCGGCAAGGTAATTTATATGTGTAATAAAATATGAATAAAGCCAGTTCTCACTTACAAAGCAGGATGTTTTATTTTATTTCTCTTTCAAGCACTGAATATTGCATACTTAGTAAGAGGATTATGTCTTCTAAAATGGACCTTCTTGTTTTTAGAAATTTTGATCACCTTTGAATAGGTTCTATTTTGGCTAAGCAACTTTCAAAGCAACATCACTGTATTTTTCTATGCTTGGTGGATGGACAAATGATTGTAGATTAGAGTAGAAACATCCAGTTTCATTAATTTTTCTCTCTGATGTTGGGGAAATGATATAAAGTTGAATGAGGGAATCTGCCTATTCATATTCCACCCATGAAGATTATTGAGGTCATTCTGTTTTTTTTTTGTTGTTTTTGTTCAAGAGTTAAAATATCATTTATATAGGTATGAATTATTTTCATTGGCAGAAGTGAATTGGAGAATGTGGGAAATTGGGAATGAATTGCAGGACTGTGGGAGAGATGCTCAGGAAGGAAAATGGCTGTTGGGCAGCCCCTGCCTCCCTTACTCAGTCTCCCAGTCTTAATATGAGCACCATATATGTATCCATATTCTTAGTTTCAGGCATCCCTTCCTCTGACCTACACCACCTGTCTCTCAAGCTCTTTTTCTCCACTGTCCAAACTGTAGCATGCACTTGGACCCCAGTAGGGTTTAAAATCCATTGATCCTACTTTTCATGGTTGCTCACTCACCTCAACTTCTTACTTCCCCCTTTCACTGGTTTATATTGCATGATCCATCATTGTAAAGATGCCTTTGGTTTCACACCTTGCCTTTCTTTCACTTTGTCATGCTCATCTGGCAAAAATCCCCATCTTGTTCAACTTAGCTATTTCTCTTGCTTGTCCCTATGTATCTGACCATGGCTGGAGATGAGCATGAAGCCATCTCATTTCCTCTCCCTAAATTCTAGGCCTCTAATGAGTTGTTCACGATGCCCAGCAGTCCAGCCATGTTCCCTGAGTTCATTGGCTCTCCCTCTCTCCTCCTGTCTCCATCCTCATTCTTTGCTGATTATCCTGCTTCTCATCTCATTGAGAAAATAGAGAACTTCTGCACACTGCAAACAGCACATTTACCTATCAGTGCCAGTGCCCATACACTTGAACTCCCATTCTTTACCTGATTGAATTGTTATGGGTCTGTGTGAGGCCACTTGTGCACTTGACTCCAGCCCCTCTTGCAACTTGAAGACCATTGCCCAGGCATCTCAGTTCTTCATTCATTGTATCATCACGTTTTCCTTTTCCACTAGATCAGTCTCATCAGCATACAAGCTGTCATTTCTCCCATTTGAAAAAGATCTTCTCTTTTTTTAAAATATAAACTTTTATTTTGGGTTCAGAGGGTAGATGTACAGGTTTGTTACATTGGTATATTGTGTGATGCTGAGGTTTAGGGTACAATTGATCTCATCACCCAGGGATCTCATCACCCAGTCTCAGGGAGACTGAGGCAGTGAACATAGTACCCAAAAGGTAGTTTTTTAGCCTTTGCCCTGCTCCCTCTCTCCTTCTTCTGGTAGTCCCCAATGTCTATAGTTCCCATCTTTGTGTCAATGTGTATCTAATATTTAGCTTCCACTTGCAAGTGAGAACATGTGGTATTTGGTTTTTTGTTCTCATGTTAATTTTCTTAGGATAATGGCCTCCACCTGCATCTGTGTTGCTGCAGAGGACATGATTTTATTTTTTTATGGCTGCATAGTATTCCATGATGTGTATGTACCATATTTTCTTCATCCAATCTATTGTGGATGGGCATTTAGGTTTATTCCATGTTTTTGCTATTGTGAATAGCACTGTGATGAACATAGACTGCATGTGTCTTTTTGGTAGAATCATTTCTTTTCCTTTGGATATATACCCATCAATAGGATTGCTGGGTCAGATGGTAGGTCTGTTTTAAGTTCTTAGAGAAATCTCCAAACAGCTTGCCATAGTGGTTGAGTTAATTTACATTCCTGCCAGCAGTGTGTATTCCCTCTTCTCTACAGCCTCACTAGTATTATTTTTGACTTTTTAATAATAATAGGAATTCTGACTGGTTTGAGATGGTCTGCATTTCTCTAATAATTAGTGATGTTTAGCATTTTTTCATCTGTTTGTTGGCTGCTTGTATGTATGTCTTCTTTTGAGAAGGCTCTGTTCATGTCCTTTGCTCACTTTTTTTTTTTTTTTTTTGAGGCGGAGTGTCAGTCTGTTACCCAGACTGGAGTGCAGTGGCACAATCTCAGCTCACTGCAACCTCTGCCGCCTGGGTTCAAGCGATTCTCCTGCTGCAGCCTCCCAAGTAGCTGGGATTACAGGTTTCTTGCCACTGTGCCTGGCTAATTTTTGTAGTTTTCAGTAGAGACGGGGTTTCACCATCTTGGCCAGGCTGGTCTTGAACTCTTGACCTTGTGATTCACCTGCGTCAGCCTCCGAAAGTGGTGGGATTACAGGTGTGAGCCACCATGCCCGGCCTGCTCACTTTTTAATGGGGTTGTTTTTTGCTTGTTGTTTTAAGTTTCTTACAGATTCTGAATTTTCTTTCTTTTCTTTTCCTTTTTTCTCTCCCTCCCTTCCTTCCCTTCCTTCCCTCCCTCCCTCCCTCCCTCCCTCCCTCCCTCCTTCCTTCTTTCCTCCCTTCCTTCCTTCCTTCCTTCCTTCCTTCCTTCCTTCCTTCCTTCCTTCCTTCCTTCCTTCCTTCCTTCCTTCCTTCCTCCTTCTTTCATTGAGATTGTGGATATTAGACCTTTCTCAGATGTGTAGTGTGCAAATATTATCTCCCATTATGTTAGGTATCTGTTTGTTGATAGTTTCTTTTGCTGCGCAGAAGCCTGAAAAAAAAATCTTAATCCCTCTTTCCATCTTACCTGTTATCCCTTTTCTTTGTTTTTCTATTTAACAATACTTTGAAAAAAGAATTGCCTATATTTCATCTATCTATCTATCTATCTATCTATCTATCTATCTATCTATCTATCTATCTATCTAATCTGGGATGGAGTTTCGTTCTTGTTGCCCAGGTTGGAGTGCAATGGTGCGATCTTGGCTCCCTGCAACCTCCGCCTCCCAGGTTCAAGTGATTCTCCTGCCTCAGCCTCTGGAGTAACTGGGACTACAGGCATGCACCACCACGCCTGGCTAATTTTGTATTTTTAGTAGCAATGGGGTTTAACCATGTTGACCAGGCTGGTGTTCAACTCCTGACCTCAGGTGATCCGCCTGCCTTGGCCTCCCAAAGTGCTAAGATTATAGGCGTGAGCCACTGCACCTGGCTGTATTTTTCTATTCTCTCTTTAAATACCATAACCTTTGACCCACTGCATGCTATGAGAACTGCTTTTGTCAAAGTCAGTGGTCATTCATTGTGGAATTGTCTGACAAGTTCTTCCTGCCCACTGCAAAGGCAGAATCTGTTCACTAAGTCTGTGGCATTGCAGTAAAGAAAGAGTTTAACATGCAGAATCACTGGAGTTGTCACTCAGTCTCCCCAAAGCCTTGGAGGTTGGGGTTTTTATGGACAATTTGGGGGGCAGGGGGCTAGGAAATGGGTGCTGCTGATTGGTTGGGGGATGAAATCATAGGGGTGTGGAAAACAGTCCTCATGTGCTGAGTCCACTCAGGATCGGTTGAGCCATGTCTCGTGAGTCCCCCGGGGTTAGTCTGAAAAACAGTTCAAAAAAGAAAAAAAAATCTTAGGTTTTCTAATAGTGATATTATCTATAGAAGCAATTGGGAAGGTTCAAGACCACCCTGGCCAACATGGTAAAACCCTGTCTGTACTAAACTACAAAAAAATCAGCTGGGCTTGATGGTGGGAACCTGTAATCCCAGCTACTTGGGAGACTGAGGCAGGAGAATCACTTGAACTGGGGAGGCATGGGTTGCAGTGAGCCGAGATCGTGCCACTGCACTCCAGCCTCAGGGACAGAACGAGACTCCATCTCTAAATAAATAAATAAATAAATAAATAAATAAAAATAGAAACCTGTATATCATCCTGACAAAATAGGTTATTGGGGGTGGAGGGGTGAAAGAGGGATTCTTTTGAGGAAATTACCAGGGAAAGTGAATGAGATCAGGGGACAGATTAATTTGTACGTTATCTTGTGAAAGGTTCTGTTAGGATGTGCTTACATTCTTGGTCTTGCACAGAGGGAAAGAAAACGTTTGTTCTGCTTGGTGGGTCTGGGTCTTAGGTAAGTAAAGGAACTACTTCACCTTCTTTGGAAGGGACTGGGGCCGGGAGGAAGTCAAAGAGACCTTGAGGTTTCTTCCCCTGCATAGGTCAAAATGTCATATTTTGAGGTACCAGTTTCTGAGCCTGAACACCAAATTACATTATTTAAAAATTCTCATCTTACATGACCTCCTAGCAGCACTTGATAAAGTCGTTCCTTTATCATTCTTTTTAAATTGCCTTTTCCCCTTGCTTTCTGAGACAGTACACATTTCTTGTTTCCCTCTACCTTACATGGTCTTCCCTTCTCGGTCAGTTTTGTTGGTTCCTTTTTATCTCTTTGACACCTTAACCTTGGAGAGCTTTAGGGCTCAGTCCTCAGGTTTCATTTTCTTGTCTACACCAGTTCCCTTATGATTAAATTCAGTCTTGCAACTTTAAATGTTATCTGTATTCTGATGACTAATGACTACTAAAATTTATATCTTTAGCCTGGACTTTTCCTTGGAACCCACAAACTCCTGCCATGAAATCAAGGCTGATTACTTCACGTGTCCACTTGAATGTTGATGGGCTTCACAAACGTTAACAAGCCTAGAAAGTGCTCTCAAAAGAGTTCTCTACCTCATTTAGTGGCAACTCTGTTTCTCCAGTTGCTCAGGCCAAACACTCTGGGAGTCATCGCTGCTGACTCGCTTTCTGTTTAATCACACACCCAATCAATTCTGTTGGCTCTAGAATCTCTGGGATGCCCACTTCTCACCACACTCACCACTGTTACTCTGGTCCAACCACTGTAAGTCAGTGGCCTGGCTATGCCAGTGGATTTCACAGTCTCACTATTTCTCACTATTTCTCTCTATTCTTTATTCAGCAGTCAGCATGACAGCTTTAAAACCATTAGTCAGATTGTATACTTCTCTGCTCAGAATCTCCCCTTCTTGGCTTCCCATCTCACTTCCATTAAAATTTAATATGCTTACCATGGTGAGCAAATGCTATGTGATCACTGCCTGCCCCAACCCCTACCCCCCATCTTTGACTCCCTGTTTTACCTCCATGACCCTTGCCCACTCTGTACCAACACAGTAAGGCACATTAATGCCCTAGGTTCCCCAGGTTCCATGATCCTTTTCCCAGAATACCCCTCCCCAGTCTGCATGGCTTGGTCTCTCCCTTCTCTGAAGTATTGTTCAAATGTCATCTTCTCACTGATACCATTTCTCAATTTGAATTGGAACCCTCTTCACAACCCCCAGCTCTGTGAAGGGAATTTTACCTTATTCACACCTGTATCCCCAGTGCCTAGCACCATAACTTGTACATAGTACATGTTCAGCAAATATTTGCTGAATGAATGAATGAATATATGATGATAGAATGAAGCATGCAGACTTTTAACTTACACAGTTTAGCCCAATCTTAGCTGCTGCTGCTATGTTTTTGTGAATTTCTATCTAATTCCTATCTTAATTTTTTGTTTTATAGCAATGTTATAACACCGAAGATTTCTGATTTCTTTTACCTTTGCCCATATGCAGAGCATGTGCATAGTGCTATCATGGTTATAGTCATAAGGAAAGCCACCCTGTTACAAGATTTCCTATCACAGGTTTCTGATTACATTTACTTCCCCCCCCGCCCACCCCATTAAAAGAAGTAGAATTCCTGGAAATAGTCAGCTAACATCTTCAACAGTCTTCCAGACTGGGCATGTTGGCTCACGCCTGTAATCGCAGCCCTTTGGGAGGCTGAGGTGGGAGGATTTCTTGAGCCCAGAAGTTTGAGATCAGTCTGGGCAACACAGGGAGACCCCATCTCTACCAAAAATACAAAAATTAGTTGAATGTGGTGGCGTGCGCCTGTAGTTTCAGCTACCTGGGAGGCTGAGGTGGGAGAATCACCTGAGCCTGGGAGATTGAGGTTGCAGTGAACCATGATTGCACCACTGTACTCCAGCCTGGGTGGTGGAGCCAGACCCTGTCTCAAAACAAAGAAATAAACAGACTTGCAACATATCCTCAAGCAGTGAACTGAAAAATGTCACTAAGTTTCTTTCACTGTCACTAATAATTGAACTTCAGCCAGAAATTCAAGATGAGATGCTTGTCTCTCCCTCTCTGACTCAAGCCACTTAAACTGTGCATTAGCTACAGAAATGGATGCATATTAGATTTGTTTCCAAAGTGATGTTTCCAAATTAACTTAAAAGGCAGTGTCATAGGGTGATGTCTCAATAAATCCTCTCATTTCTTGTTTTGTCATATGCTTTAGATTCTCCTCAGGTATGAATTTTCTCCCCTCTAAGTCTGTTTTATGGGTATTTATTTGGTAAAGCCTGTTTGATTTAATGTTTTTACTCTTTATGGGTTTGTAAAGCATTGTCCCCTCCCCCCTTCACCTGGGGACCAAGATTATGGTTATACAATAGCTAATTTGTTACATATTCAAAGCATTGGAATCAGACAGATTTTTTTTTTTTTAATCTTAAAAAAATTCTACAAAGAATGTTGCACTGTTGCTGCATGTGACCCTCTTTTCTGGCTATTGTGACTAATAATGGCACAAGTATGGTTTGTACTTGTCTGTTTAAATGTTTTTTTTCCTTTGAGATGCTTAATCATTTATACTGATTTTTTTTTTTTTGAGTGGTTATCTTATGAATGCAACTTGAATTTTAAGATTAATATGAATGTGCATTACTAGTGAATTGTATTCTTGGATTTATTTGAATGAGCGAATGACTGAATGATTACAATGACAGAATGAAGGATGCAAACTTTCACTTTCCATGAATTCCAAGAATTGTATTCTTGAGTTTATTTGCCAAGGGGTCATCAAGAGACAGAACATAGATTACCCATATATTATAGGCAAGTTCTTCAGAGTCTTGTGGGATTTGACATCTGAACTAATGGCTTGTAATTAATGACCAAAAAATAAGTCATTAATATAATTCTATCAAATGGCTCTTTATCTTGTTTTGTATGTATGTGTGTTGTCATTATTGTTTGTTTGATTGTTTCAAATGCTTCCTGTGTCAATGACTGCAGAATACAGTCTTCTCTTTTTGGGGGCAGAGAACCAAGGGCGACCACTGTGTCTTCAGTGTATTGGTTTTCATATTTATCTGTAAGAGAAAAAAGCAGGAATCTGAGAAGAGACTGATGCTTATGGCCGCTGCAGCCTTTCAGGTGGGGGCTTGGGATTCTTCTTTCCTTCCTCAGATATTTGGAAATTTCTTGGTAAGTTTTTTGAACATTTCTCAGCATGTCTTCCTCAGGTGCCTTAGGCAAGACAGTATTTACTTCTTATAAAGCTCAGATATGGTAATCCAGAATCCTTTTTCTAATAGCTGCTGGCTTTTTCTTTTTTAAAAAACGTCAGCTGTGGTTTTATATTTTAATAGAGAATAAGAACATACTGGAGAGAGAAAGTGGTTACTGGTTGCATGTGCTTTTTTGTTTGTTTAATCCATCATGACAGATGGTGTGGACTAGTTTAATATACTGAATAGTGTTTGTGCTTGTTAGTTGCAGTTTGTGCCTCCGGATCCACTTTGCCCTGGTCTCCATCTGTCTGCCCAGGGTTGCAGGTCTGTATGGGCCACCACCACAGGCCCCCTTTCCCTCTGGCTTCTGGTAGAGCCCAGGCAGGAGATTGCAAGAGGAGGAGAGTGAGGGCCCTGGGCTGCAGCACTCTGTTGGACTTGCCTCACACCATCCTCTGTTGCTCTGTCCTTAGTTTGGGGATTTACACTCTAGTCCTTTTAGGACTAGATTATTGACAACTCAACTGTTAGCTGGCCTAGGGCACCACTCTATCTATCCTCTGGTGTTTCTGTACCCAGCCCACACCTTTTCAGTCCCTTAATTAGATCTTCTCTGATTATTCCAACATTGAATGTTACACTAGTTTTCTGCTGGGGTACTGATGCGTATAGTGTCATCCTGGGAAACTCCTGTGGATTTTGTCTGAGGAGTTTTTATTAAACACAAAAACTTAAAATGTTGAAAGTTATTTTCCCTATATAACTATTTTTTTTTTTTTTTGGTTTATGCATTCCACTTTGCTATTAACATGAAAATAAGATAGGCTGTCCACTGTATATTTTTTTCAATTAATATTTGGGGTGGTGGAGCATTTTGTTGGTCAGAGTACAGCCTTTAGTTCTAATACTAATGTGGTTATTTTCAAACACGTTTTGGTAGAAGTGTTGATGTTTTGTGTTAGTGAATCTTAGGCTTCCTACTTCTGAATTGCTGAAATAAACCAGGTGTATAAGAATGACCATTCAAAGAAACATGCATTCTTTTTAAAATTTAACTTTCTAGTACAGACCATGCGTTTTTCCTCTTTGAACTCTTTCATGGATGCCAAGCAGTGCCTCACTGGAAGTCCTTATCATCATACATGAACATCCAGGCTGTCACTGTTGGTAATATAGCTCACGTGAGAGCTGTGGCAGAGCTTCAGATGGAATAATTATGAACAGCATTGTAGGAGGTAGTTACTATAGGAAAATATAATAATGGAGGTCAAATAAAGGAGACATAAGCTTTCATCATTTGGGTGTGTTCATTTTCTTTTGGCGAGGAGAAGTTCAGTTCTCTTTGTAAATTAAAAGAGAACTTCCCTTTCCCCTTCCTATTTCCCCTTCCTCTTCCCCTTTCCCCTTTTCCCTTTCCCCTTTTCCCTTTTCCCTTTTCTCTTCCCCTCCCCTCCCTCCCCTCCCCTCTTTTCAAATAAAGACAGATTCTCACCATCTTGCTCATACTGGTTTCAATCTCCTGGCATCAAGCAATCCTCCCACCTTGGCCTCCCAAAGCTCTGGTACAAGTGTGGGCCACCATGCCTGGGCAGGAGCTCAGTTCTAAAACCCTCTTGGCTGTCTGTAGTAGGATAGTTTATCATCAGCCCCTTCAGAGTTTCAGAAAGATGCTGTTATAAGAACTTACATAGTTTTGTTAAGGGAATTTTCCCATTAGTTCTATTTTTCTTTCTTTTTTTCAGTATCCCTCTCAGCTGACATGTGAGTTACATAAACTTTTTAATTGAGATTCATGTGTTCAAAATCATGTTTTAATTTTGTTTTTGGTTTTGTGGTAGCTTGATATGATGTGGTACTACCTCTTGTGAAGTTTAAAGTTTGTATTTTATAAAAGGGCATTGGGACGTGAAAAAATTCTGTTTTTTGTCTTGAGCCGCAGCTTAGCTTGGGATATTGGGATTAGCAATCACTGGAGTGGAACTTTGCCAGTGGCTTCCTTAAAGTACCCTAGATTCCTCTTCTCTGGATTACTAGAGAGCAGCTTCCGAGCATAGCCGCCATGAACTATAAAAGCTTGTGGTCAGTGAACTCAGTTAAGAGAGTGCTGGCGACGGTGAAAGTCAAGTCTCTTTAGATGGTGGTTCTTTCGTGGACCAGGTGTCTTCTCTTTGTGAGTAGATTACCCAGTGTGACGTCAAGGGGGTGTTAGGCATTCCTTCTTCCAAGAAAACATTTCCTGAGGCTGTAGGACTCAACTATGAGAGGCAGTTGTGGTGGTGGAAAAATAATCTAAGAATTAATTGAGCTAATATAAGGTGTTTGTGAATAGAAACAAGAAGCAGTTGTAGAGAGATAATTAGTAAAAAAAAAAAAAACGACCAAAATAAAAATGAATGAAAGGGGCACATGAGGTGAAAGGTGGAATCTTTGTTGTATGAGAGCTGATTTTCATTTTTTTGCTCTGAAAAGATTTTGTGGCCATATTCAGTTTTTTTTTCATAATTGAAGTTATGTGAGTGTCTTATAGCAGCAGTTACAGAATAAAAATGATTATTTCCTTCTCAGTGAGACTCATCAGCTCTTTCTAACCTTAACCTCAGACTCTTATTTCTATCTCATTCTTCACTCTAGCATGAATAAGGAAGGCCTGGTGCTAAGAACACATGGTGGGAAAAACAAATGCCTCCAGGCATTGCTTATCACAGGTATGGTCTAGAGAAATGGACATTCAGAAATCCAGCAATATTGGGGTATGTTTAGTAGGTTGCAGATTATTAAAAGAAACTCTCGATGTTTTGATTGATCTATGAGATTCCGTATTATGGGGACTTATGACTTGTAGTTCAGCAGTGGAAAGCCTATTCAGATAATCTGGCAATTCTTGATTCCATTGCTGTCCTTTAATTGTTGCTCATTTTCTTATTCATGAACATGTCAATGCTATTGGTAGGTACAATTAAATGTATGCATGTTCATTTATCTTAATTATTATTTATTAGATGGAGGGAAAATATATTGATTGGGTGACTATGGCTTTTTGGTAAAGCCAGCACAGATTTTAATCATTGTGTAACAGAAGAAAATTAACCGCTTAGATTCTATCCTTTAAAAAAAAGTTTCTATCTATCTATCTATCTATCTATCTATCTATCTATCTATCTATCTATCTATCTGTCTGTCTGTCTGTCTATGTATCTAATCTATCTGTTTTTTGAGGCTTTGTTGCTCTGGCTGGAGTGCAGTGGCATGATCTTGGCTCACTGCAACCTCTGCTTCCCAGGCTCAAGTGATTCTCATGCCTCAGCCTCCTGAGTAGCTGGGATTACAGGCGCATGCCTCCATACCTGACTAATTTTTGTGTTTTTAGTAGAGATGGGGTTTTGCCGTGTTGGTCAGGCTAGTCTCGAACTTCGGGCCTCAAATGATCCGCCTGCCTTGGCTTCCCAAAGTGCTGGGATTATAGGTGTGAACCACTGCGCCCGGCCTCTTTTTTCTTTTTTAACATTTATTCCATATAGTAACTGTAACTTCTATATTTTATAATGCTCCTGATCATGTTGACCTGTGGTGATAATGGATTTGATAGTAAGTGATGTTAATTAGAATATGAGATGTTTAGGACCTGCTCCCCAAAAGAAGACCCTTTCCTTTGAGGAGATGATCCCTCATCTACGTAGAGGCTTCCAGGGACCACACAAAACTGCTGGTCTCAGTTCTGCTCTTGGAAGAAATCACAATACGCCACTTATTTTTTTCATCTACATATCAACCCTCCACACAAGTGAACAAGTCTCTCAGTTCCCACCCTGTTAGCTTTGTAAGAAGATTAAGTTCTTAGCATTGTGTCTCACCATTTCCTTGTCGCTTCTCACTTCCCATTCTTCTCTTTTTTTAATTTTTTAATTTTTTTATTTTTGAGACCGAGTGCGGCTCTGTCACTGAGGCTGGAGTACAGTGGCACGATCTCGGTTCACTGCAAGCTCCGCCTCCCGGGTTCACGCCATTCTTCTACCTCAGCCTCCTGAGTAGCTGGGACTATAGGCGCCCGCCACCACATCCGGCTAATTTTTTTGTATTTTTAGTAGAGATGGGTTTCACCGTGTTAGCCAGGATGGTCTCCATCTCCTGACCTTGTGATTCACCCGCCTTGACCTCCCAAAGTGCTGGGATTACAGGTGTGAGCCACCACGCCCAGCCACTTCCCATTCTTCTCGAGGCATTCTAATGACTATTTTGATCTGGCTGTTCCACTGAAACTGCTCTAATCATTGACTTGTACATTTCCCAGAACAACCACTCAGCCTGTTCTCATTTCATTTGAATTTTTGGTATCATCCTACCACTCTGTCCTTCTTGAGAATATTCCTATCTTGGCTCCCACACCTTTACACTCTTAGAAAGAGTTGCTGTACTCACCATCTCTATTTTCTCACCTCTTATTCTTTTTTTAGCCTACTCTAATTGGGCTATCAAACAGCTTTTAGCAAGATCATCTCTAGGCCAAAACCAGGAGTCAGTTCTTCATCCTCATGTTACTTAACCCCTCACCCTCTCCATCCTTGCAACACATTCTTCTCATAACATACACTCACCTTGTTTTCTTCCAGCATTCTAGCCATTATTTCACAGCCTCCTTTACCAGGCCTTCCAGTGTTAGAGAGCCGAAGAGCTCTGTCCTGAGCTCGCTTGTCTTTCTTTACCTTCTGCATATGGTCATTTGTCTTCCTTATACTAGAATGTAAGTCTCTTGCCAGCAGGCTTTAAGTCTCTCTTGTTTGTGCATGTATCTCTTGTCCAAAAACAGAGCTGAGATATAGTAGGTGCTGCTTGCCTGGTTAGACCCTTCGTCATTCCCCTTATTACTTGGATCTGTGTATCCTCCTTCCTCGTGGTTTCACAAATGTAGAGGGTAGTTCTGTTATCACTTCAAATGTTACATCAGTTTCCTGGGGTATAGTATATCACCTATGTCCTGTTTTTTTTTTATAAGAATGGTATCGGCTGTTTGTGGCAGATAAAAGCTGTGGTCTTTTGCTTTGTTATTGTTGTGTCCATTATTTTTTATCTCCTATGATAGTCACTTTGCGTACTGCCTTGTTACCCACTCGTTTCTGTTCAAGCCTTCACTTTTTAACTGCCTTGGAGGTTGATGGCTACCCCTTGGCTCTGTCTTCCTCTTTAGTGTCAGATTATTCTGCTAATGCAGTGCTCTGAGGTTTCCTTATGAAAGGAGTGTGAGCAAGGAATCCCGGCTGCCAGCTGCCTGTTTGGGGCCCTCTGTAGCTTATCTGTAGCCTGTTTTCTTGTCTACGGCCCCAGCACTACCCACGCCGTTGTGCTTTGGTAAAACCAAGTTACCTTGCACCCTGTTCCTGTGCTGCTTCGTCTTCCTGCTTTCCTTGTGCTGTTGCCGGGAATATCTTCTTTATCCAGACACTACACTTCAAGGCTATCCCAACTGCTTCCTCTTTTTGTGAAGATTTATCTCCTCACCCCCAGCTAATTTCTCTCTCTACAGTGAAATTCCTAGTTATCTTTACCTTAATTATAGGGCTTAGATTTTTCTTTCTTGTATTTGCTTATGTCTAATATCTGTTATAGGTCATCGAAGACACATGTTTAGCTATAGCCTTTGTTCAATAAATCTTGAAGAAATGAAAGAGACTTGAAGTCATTTAAAGAAACTGAGTGCACTTTTACTATTTACTCAACTATCCTGGCTGTCATTTCTCTTTTAATTGTGTTTATTCTTCCATTTCCAAGTTAATAACAGCTAACATTTGAGAGTAATGCTTTCCTTTTCACAAAGCAGTGTACACTGTATCCTGTTTGACTTTTTTTTTTTTTGGCAACAATTCAGTAAAGAAGGACAGTATATGTAAATGATGAAATAAGGTGGAAATTGTGGTGCAGAGTCTGGTTGTTTAGTTAAGTGCTACTCTTCCCCAGTCACTGGTCTATCCTAATGGGTAGACTCTTCTTAGCAGCCCAGTTTTATTGAGGAGGAAACTGAAGCTCAGGAATTGTCTGCTTGAGGTCACTCTGCTGGAGTACCAGTCGGGACTGCAGTCCAGGTGTATTTGACCCCAACTTCTGCAAGCAGAAAGGATACTTTTATGGGTGCCAAAATAGAATATTAAAAAGTTCATCCTTCCTGTTTTGAAAAAGTTTGGAGGTTTTCTTTCAAATGTTTTCTTTAGTTTTGGCGGATTAAAATAGACTTGATTTCTACAACCCTCTGCCACTTCTTTTTTTTATGGCTCATAAGAAGTCTCATTACTAAAATGTCATTAATTTTATTGATCCCTTAAGGATGTTACTCACTGTTGATGAGTCTTGAGGGTCTTTGGGATATTAGTCTCATTTTAACTCTTACTGGTGTAATTGGATGAATGTGATGCATTTGATTTAATTGGTTTTAGTTTGGCAGAGGAGAAAGACATTCTCCTTGGTGCTATGCTATGTGTCTCTATCTCATAAGATTACCTGTAGAAATTAAATTATTAGCAGTCAGCAGTTCTCAAGATCTACTAGAGATCAGATTCAGCCACTGATGGGAACTACTCCAGGGTGGCCACAGGTAGGTTTTTTGGATATGTATGTTGAATTTTCACATTCTCAAAATAACTCTGCCCCGTTCTGACACTGTTTCACTGACTTGTCAACATGAGTTGTTTCTGTAAGTTTCTCTAGAATCTTTTTATAGAACTCCACTCATTTTGTATTGAGTACTTAATACAGTGAATACGTGGAAAATACAGCAGGCATTGAATTTAGTGGCAATTATTTAAAAACGTCTTCTGAAACAATCTGCATACCTTATACACAACATACAAAATATATAGTAACATGATATGTATTCATAAATATGTACATATATAATATGAACATATATTCATATGTATATAATAAAACATGTTATATGAGTATGTTATATATTAATATGTAACATTCATATGTGATATGAATACATGTTACATATTATAATACTACAGTTAATATATATTTGTTAATTATTAACATTATATTATGATTATGTGATTAATTATACTATAATAATAAGATTATATTATTATATATTGTTATCATATATATGATATTCATGTATCATTCTTTCATACATCCTCAGCAATGAATGTTCTTTTATTGTAAAAGAGTAACACCCCCTAATCTATTAGTTCTTTTTAATTTAGTGCACATGAGAAATACCTGGAGAATTTGCAAAAATGCAGAGGCTGGGTGCCACTCCTTTGCATCTACAGTTTGCAGTAAGCACCTCAGAGAATTCTGATGTACGGGATCCTCTGAGTATATGCTGAAATATGCAGCTGAATTCTTACACTTCTTTGTGACAAATGTCTTATTTTACCAGGATTCATCAGGAGAACCCTGGCATTTACACAGAGTTGCCTAACTTGTTGCCTCCATAGGCACTTGGAACCCTCTCTCTTCTCACTCCCCACACACGGACACACTTTATGCCTTGAATTCCCTCAGTAACAAGGGCAGCAGGCATTGCTGGATACTCCCCTTGTTTTTCCATCTGGAACCCCCCAGTGTGAAACTACTATCACCTGACTTGACAGCTAAAGGAGTGTATACTGAACAATATAATTTTAGTAATAAATAAATTGGTTAACAGTGATATACAATAAAAAACTTGCTGGAGTCTTTTTTTTTTTTTTTTTTTTAGTCACAGCAATTTGTTTATTACCTCTTCATTTAGATAACAGGGACATTTTATGTACCCAAAGAGTGGCCATCAACTAAACATGCATGCATGAACATTAGCCATTAGTTTTGTTGGTTCTGTGGATGTCAGTAAGCAATAGTCATATCTTTTTTTTTTTTTTTTTTTTTTTTTTTTTAAAGAAAGGGTCTTGTTCTTTCACCTAGGCTGGAGAGCAGTGGTGTAATCTTGGCTCACTGTAGCCTCCATCTCCCAAGCTCAATCAATCCTTCCACCTCAGCCTCCTGAGTAGCTGGGTCTACAGGCATGCGCCACCACACACAGCTAACTTTTGTAGTTTTTGTAGAGAATGGGATTTCACCATGTTGCCCAGGCTGGTCTTGAACTCCTGGACTCAAATGATCCACCTGCCTCGACCTCCCAAAGTGTTGGGATTACAGGCGTGAGCCACCATACTCAGCCAGCAATAGTCATATACTTCTGGCAGTCTTATCTGGGAAAAATATTTACTGTCGAGCTATGTATAAAAACTATATCAACCTATTAGAGAATTGTAATTAATTGTCTAAAGGTAGCTGTCCAATTAAAAAGCAATAATTTGGCCAGTGCCCTGGCTGTGCCCTGCAGGGTAAAGAGAGGAGTGAGGACAGAAAAGGTGTCTGTGGTTCATCAGAGAAGTGAGCTTATTTGGGCCGTGACTACTGTGAGTCACTTGTTATCTCCAGAGTGCAAATGCTATGAGAGGCCTTGGTGTTTGGGGTGGGGTCAGAGGGAGATGATCAGAACGTCATCAGGGATGTACTTCATGAAAGAGAAAGTGGCATTTGGTGCTGGATTCCGACAGGTGTGTAGCTCCATATGAACTGTGGTCATGTCCCGCTTCAGACAAGAGTGGCATCCGGAGTGCAGAGGGAGGCGTGTGTGCAGCTTTCCGGTGACCAAGCTGACTATCCTATTTCTGCGGTGCAGGGATTATTAGTTTCAGTTAGGGTTTGGATCATATTCTTAGGGCCTTGAAATGGACTTTTAGGAAGAATCTGTAATCCATAAGCTTAGTAATGCCCCCTCCTACCTTTGAGAAAACTTTTGTTGAAAAATCATACATTTGGGTCATAGGGAGACTGAAGTTTAGAGAGATGCTACAGTGTATGCAATTGAAGCAATCGTAACAGTAGCAGTAGCAGCAGCCACTATTCAAACCTTTTCTAATTTAGTCCTTACAACTGTTATTTGGGGAAGGAGGAAACTGAGGCAAAGAGGTTAAATATCTGCCCCGGTGCATAGCCAAAGTAGCAGAGCCAAACTGCAACCTGTGTGTTACCATTTCTACTCCTTCATTGGTTCTGACCCCAGCATGATTTTGTCTTATAAAGGACATTTGACGATGTTGAGGGACGTTTTTTTGATTGCATGATGGGGGAGGTGCCAGTGGCATCAGCGGCCTCTGCCAAGGGTACGACAAAACATCATACAATACACAGGGGAGCCTCCACTACAAATGGTTATATGGCCCCAAATTATCAATCGTGTAGAGATTGAGCAACTCTGCACTACTGCACTTTGTAACTATCTTTTATGTATTAAGTTTTCCTTTGTTGTAGAGCTAATTTAAGAAAAAGGTGTTTGTCTTATTGTTGCCTTTTAGGTTGTACAAGCAATTACAGGGAGTTCATTTGTACTTCTTCAGTGGTGAAATACCATCTCAAAGAATTTTAATTCCATAAGAAATATTTATTGCATGTATCAGATAATACTATATTTAAATGGCACAAAATAAACTATAGCATAAATTGAATCAGCTTTTCTATTGGACATTCTGGAATTTTTCTATGGGAACAATAGGTATAGGATATTAACTTTCAAAAGCCTTTAGTAGAATCTGACAGGTAATTACATCTTCAGCTTCTAAACCCCTTGGTTTTTTAAATTCTGAAGGTGACACGTTATGCCTAAGGGAAAGATAAATACCAGCGTTACTTGCCTATCTGAGATAGATTTTAGCTATCTCCTACATGCACTGCTTGGTGAGGGGGCATAACCATCAATGGTTGAAAGGAAACGGTGTTAGGAAAGCAATGGCTTGGATCACATTCAGGGTCAACTTTCCTTTTGGAAAATAGTGATTGTGATGATGAACGGTGTACTTTGAATCTGGCTCTGCAAAATTACTTTCAGGCTAAATTTGACATACGATTTAAAAAAGAATGCTATGTTAATAATTAACCTTAAAGGGACAAATAAAAGCCATTCCAGCAAAGTTTAACTTGCTGGTAATTTGATAAGTATTTACTTATGGGTAGTTCTAATACACATATAAGACAGTGTGCAAATTGCAAATGGAGTAAGTATTTTAGTTAAGAACATGGAGGTTTGGCAATGAAAGATACTGTGAGGGCAAAGATTTTGGTATGGTTGTTTTTAGAGTAAATGGTTTTTGTGAATTGCATTTTTTTCCAGGTCTTCCTGATTTTTAACTTTTATTTATTTATTTTTTTTGAGATGGAGTCTCACTTGTCACCCAGGCTGGAGTGTAGTGGCGCGATCTTGGCTCACCACAACCTCCGCCTCCTGAGTTCAAGCGATTCTCCTGCCACAACCTCCTGGGTAGCTGGAATTACAGGCGTGAACCACCAGTCCTGGCTAATTTTTGTACTTTTTGTAGAGATGGGGTTTCACCATGTTGGCCAGGCTGGTCTTGAACTCCTGATCTCAAGTGATCTGCCTGCCTCAGCCTCCCAAAGTGCTGGGATTACAGGTGTGAGCCACTGTGCCTGGCCCAGGTCCTCCTGATTATAAAAAATCACTGTAAAAATTAAAGTTGGGGCCGGGCGCGGTGGCTCATGCCAGTAATCTCAGCACTTTGGGAGGCGGAGGCGGGTGGATCACGAAGTCAGGAGATCGAGACCATCCTGGCTAACATGGTGAAACTCCGTCTCTACTAAAAAATACAAAAAATTAGCTGGGCATAGTGGTGGGCACCTGTAGTCCCAGCTACTTGGGAGGCTGAGTCAGGAGAATGGTGTGAACCTGGGAGGCAGAGCTTTCAGTGAGCCGAGTTCACGCCACTGCACTCCAGCCTGGGTGACAGAGCAAGACTCTGTCTCAAACAAATAAACAAAAAAAAAATTGGATAATTTTATCTAAAATTAAATTTAAATACCAACATATATCCTTTTTTTTTTTTTTTTTTGAGACGGAGTCTCGCTTTGTCGCCAGGGTGTGCCTCAGCCTCCTGAGTAGCTGGGACTACAGGCACATGCCACCACACCCGGCTAATTTTTTATTTTTAGTAGAGATGAGGTTTCATCATGTTGGCCGGGATGGTCTCGATCTTTTGACCTCATGATCTGCCCACCTCAGCCTCCCAAAGTGCTGGGATTGCAGGTGTGAACCACTGCACCCGGACCACTCTAGTTTTTATTGAGAATTTTAATTGGATATGAACTGATCCTTTTTTTTTTTTTTTTTTTAAAATAAGGTTTTATTACCAAGATGAGGCAAAGTTGTTAATATTCAGGATTAAAAAAGAATATTTCTAATGTTTATATCGTGCCTGTATTTCTCCTTTCTAATTTCTCATTGTAATATTTCATAACCAATGTACTTTCTTAACAGAATCATCCAAAACTTCGTTTTTATTAGGAAATATGATACTTAAAGACAGAGACTACAAAAAGAGCCATAAGTATGTTGCTTTAATGTATGTCTGTATAGTTTATGTTATGTGTTGTTACTGAACAGCATTAAGTTTTTGCAGGGAATTTTTCTTGATAGAAAATAAAAGTCCTGATTTCTGTCAACAAGAATTCCAGATTTCGGGCTTGAATTTTTTGGAGACATGAAAAGTAGATGAAAGAATAATAAACAGTAAGAGTTTTAAAATGTCCGCTTCTTGTTTAGGAAAAGCTATTGAATTACATTGTCAGAAAAGTGTACGTATGTTTAACTTTTCACATATTTTGCTTTGAATTTTTATGAACAATTTTTTTTAACTTATTTTGGCTTTCAAATGAAAACTAGAATTATGTAGTGCCAGAAGGTAGCTTGAACACATGAGTTTATTCAAATCCTAGAGAGAAGGGAAAAAATTCCATAAGCGAACAACATAAAAAAAAGATACCTTGTGATTTCAGGATATCCAGCTGTTTGTTTGTTTCGTTTTTAAACTTCACTGCTCACTAAATCAGTGATTTAAATGTTAGAAAGATACTACCCTGTACAGAACTGTATATCTAATTTAAAAAACTGTATTTGTCAAAATCATGGAGATTTGTGGGCATGGGGGTATACATGTATACAAACAGTATTACTTTACATAGATTTGATTTGCTAAAAAAATGCATATATAAATTTATAGGTAACAAAAACATTATTGCCATTGAATATTTCATATTTTCACTTTTCAATATAGTGAAGTCTTGGTCAGATAGTCCAGTAAATTAGGTAATACTATTTTAAGATAAAGTAAAAATTTCCCACCAGAAATCACTCAGCCCATTTTCAGTTTTGCTTTTCCTGGTTTAGGTTGAACGCCATATCATTCTGATGAATGAGAATAAACCTTGCCATGGCTATTCTGTTCTCTGGAAGCCAGTGGTATATAGTGTAGCAGGTTAAGAGCACAGGCTTTTGAGTAATAGGGACCTGCTGGTAACTCCCATTTTTGCTGCCTAATAAGTATGTGTCCTTAGCTAAGTAACTTATCTCCTCTGTGCTTTAGTTTCCTTAGCTAAGGTGGTAAGACCTCCCTTATAGAGCTAGAGGAAGGGAAATGTAAAGATTTTAGCACAGTGCCTAGAACTTAGCATTGAGAAAATATTCATTAAATGTGTTCTTTTATTGACTTGGTTTTAGTTACAGATTCTAGACCCATATCCCTGCAGTTACATATAATCTTTTGGCCATTTTATTGTGTAGATTTTATGTCCATTCTTGCCACTTTTATCAGATAGACAAGGAAGGAAACAAGTTATTGTAGTCAATCAGAAAGACTAAAGCAATTTATAGATGATAATTAAAATTTTAATGTATTTCTTTTTAACATAAAAACCTCCGCAAGTGCTAGGATTACAGGTGTGAGCCACCTCACCCAGCGAGTAATTAAAATTTTACTCTCCTTGTTCATTTTTCTTGCAGAATTGTCGTTCACATTAAAAGTTTGAAATTCCGAAGACAGAAAAAGCAAATTAAAATGTAAAAATAGACAGCCAGTGGTGAAAGGTAAATAGTTTATTGGTGCATGGCAGAGCCTTCTGCTTGCTATATATAGTAGGGTACCTCTAAGGAAGGTGTTTCTCTTGCAGAGTTACTTGTTGCAGTTAGGTTTTGTTTTGGGCATGATGCCAAGTATTTATTCTTCCTATGTGTAATATAGTAGGGTTGTTTTTGTGTTTAAACAACAGTTTTTATTGTAATCTTATGTCTTACTGGATATTAACCTCTTTCATAGCGTACAAGCCATTCTTACCTGTTGTGCATATGCTGCTGTAGCAGGCTGGGAGTCTTCACCACAACGCTAGCTACGTAATAGGGCATTGCTTCCTGAGGTCTGGGAACACTGTTATTTTCTTCTCTGCTATGGAATAAATGTTTTATATTTAATTTAATTTAATTTAAGGTAATTTAATTTTTTGAGACAGAGTCTTGCTCTGTCACCCAGGCTGGAGTGCAGTGGCATGATCTTGGCTCATTGCACCCTCTGCTTCCCAGGTTCAAGCAATTTTCCTGCCCCAGCCTCCTGAGTAGCTGGGACTACAGGCGTGCGCCACCATGGCCAGCTAATTTTTGAATTTTTGGTAGCGATGGGGAGTTGGCCAGGCTGGTCTTGAACTCCTGACCTCAGGTGATCTGTCCTTCTTGGCCTCTCAAAGTGCTGGGATTGCAGACATGAGCCACTGTGGCCAGCCACAATAAATGTTTTACATTAATCATTTTGTCAGTTGCTTTCAGTATTTTACAAATCAATAACACATATCACATAAATGGGACAGAATGATTTGGTACTAATTAGATTTGCAAGGTGTGCTCCAGATCGCTTGCACTGCCCTCCTCCAGCCAATGTTTGCATGTTTGTGTGAATATATGTGTATATAATATTTAATATATATTATAGGATGAACATAAAACATATTTATATGTTATGTGCAATATGTGTTTGTTAAATATATTTGTGTGTGTTTATTCCCATGGCATAAGCCCCATTTCCAGAGGATGGCTCATGATGACCCAGAGAGTGCAGCTTAGGTCTAAACTTTTTTAGGAGGATGAAAAGAAATAGTTTTTTGTTCTCCTCTACAGGAAGCTAGTAATTTCATTGCTCCTACTGTCCAAAGTCTGGAATAGTAGTGTAACAGTGGCAAAGAAAGGGAAAATGAAAACCAACCGTATGAAGCTGTTTTTGGAAGATACTCTAAATGGGAACAATCTTCTAAGCTCAGCTGGCTTTTTAGTCGGTGAAACCATCTGTTTGGTTTTTCAGCTGGCACTCTTTTCATTCTCCCTGATTTTTATAGCTTCCCTTGGGAAACCACAAGATTCCAGCTCACTCCAGCAATGCAGAGCCTTTTGAAGAATTGTATGTGGCTTAGTGGTTTATTTGTCTGTCTTCTGTTGTGTAATTTCAAATGGTTTTTACTTTTGCTATGCAAATCATGATTTTAGGAATATTTGGAAAGAGAAGAGTCTAAGGAGAGTAGAAAGGTGGTAATTTTTTTTCTTATATAAATATTTTTCAGATGCACTAATAGTAAAATATTATAGTTTTTTCATAGAGGTTAACTTACTCATGTTTCGTTTATGAGGAATGCATAGACCTGTTACTCAAAGCAACATTGTGTTATATTTGTTGTTCTGTCTATAGTTTCTAACATTTTTAGACAGAGTTCAGTGATGTTATAGATTGTAAACATTCCTTAAAGCAGGGATCCCCAACCCATGAGCCACAGATCTCCTGCTGTGTGGCCCAGTTCCTAACAGGCCACAGACTGCTTGTGGTTAGGTTCTGGTGGCCTGTTAGGAACGGGGCTGCACAGTAGGAGGTGAGCTAGCGAGGGCAGCTTCCTCTGTAGGTACAGCTGCTCCCCATTGCTAGTATTACTGCCTGAGCTCCACCTCCTGTCAGATCAGTGGTGGTATTAGAGTCTCAAAGGAGTGTGAACCCTATTGTGAACGGCACATGGGAGGGATCTAGGTTGCATGCTCCTTATGAGAATCTAATGCCTGATGATCTGTCACTCTCTCCGATCCTCCCCTGAGGGCATGGCCTAGTTGCAGAAAAACAAGCTCAGGGCTGCCACTGATTCTACATTATGGTGAATTGAATAATTATTTCATTATTTCATTATATTACAGTGTAATAATAATAGAAATAAAGTGCACAGTAAATGTAATGTGCTTAAATCATCCCGAAACCACCCCGCACTGGATTTGTGGAATATATGTCTTTCACAAAACGAGTCCTTGGTGCCAGAAAGAATGGGGACCACTGCCTTAAAGCATGCTGGGATTATGATTGGATGTAGAGTTGGGTGTTGATGTTAAAGGTACTTATACTTCATTACAGTGGTTATGGTTACTTAGAGCTATCACATAGTTACTTTAGAATGGATATTTTAAAACTGATGAATTGGCAGCAGTCTGTTTCTAATTAATGAGAGGGTTCCTTGTTTTGAAAGTTAAACACTTTGGTAAGGATACATTTGAAGATTATCATGTGATGGTCAGCAAGTGATTCCGACCCTCTCTTGGCAATTATATGTTATTTGTATTGAATTACTCTTGGTAGAGGAAATAACTGAAAGCCTAAATAAAAATTTTGGCTTTATCCTGTGGGAAGAAACCACTTTTTATTTTTACTATTACCCCATGTGCTTTAAACCCAATGATAACCCCCTCCCCTCCCTTCCCCTCCCTTCCCCTCCCCTCCCTTCCCCTCCCTTCCCCTCCCTTCCCCTCCCTTCCCCTCCCTTCCCCTCCCTTCCCCTCCCCTCCCCTCCCTTCCCCTCCCCTCCCCTCCCTTCCCCTCCCCTCCCCTCCCTTCCCCTCCCCCTCCCTTCCCCTCCCCTCCCTTCCCCTCCCCTCCCCTCCCCTCCCCTCCCCTCCCCACTTTTCTTTTTTTTTTTTTTTGACGGGGCCCCACTCTGTCATCCAGGCTGGAGCGCAGTGGTGCAGTATTGGCTACTGCAACCCCCACTTCCCAGGCTCAAGTGATCCTCCTGTCTCAGTCTCCCTGGTGGCTGGGATTACAGGCATGTGGCATCAGGACCAGATAATTTTTGTATTTTTTATAGAGGGAGAGTTTTGCCATGTTGCCCAGGCTGATCTTGATTACAGGTGTGAGCCACTTCGCCTAGCTGAGATAATCATTCCTGACTTTCATGTCATTAGAGCTTCAAAATGTGAAAAATTTTTGCCTGCTGTTGTCACTACCTTGGAGAATAAGATGAGTACAGCTTTTAAAATCTTTGCGGGAATTGTGGCAACTCTCATTTCCACCCCTATAAAGATAAGATCTATATGCTAAAGGATTAATAATGGTGCGCATTGCTACTTGAATATTAAAGATTTAAAATCATCCACAAGGCAGACATATTCTCGAAAGTCATTTCAGCTCTAAAATGTCATAATTTTATTGAAAGTGGGAAAAAAACATAGCCACCATTTAAATATGTAAGTTGTCATTTTTGTTACATTTCACTAGCCTTGTATTTGAACCAAATATTCATCTTTTACAGCATATAAGTATACATATATTATAAGACATGCAACTACCATATTCCTTTCCCAGAACTTTATTTCCTCATTATCATTTTAGTTTCTTTTTGGCTGCTCTATATTGGGTGAGCTTTGTGTAATATTTGGTCTTTACTTAATAATGCATCCTCAAAATATTCACCCTGTTTAAATTGATTCCCTCGTGCTTAAGAACAAAAGGCATCTCTTCGTTTTTTTTTTTTCTTGGAGAACGTCTTGCTCTGTCATCCAGGTTGGAGTGCAGTGGCACAATCTCTGCTCACTGCAACCTCTACCTCTTGGGTTCAGGCGATTCTCATGCCTCAGCCTCCCAAGCCACCATGCCCAGCTAATTTTTGTATTTGTGGTAGAGATAGGGTTTCTCCACATTGGCCAGGCTGGTCTCAAACTCCTGACCTCAAGTGATCTGCCGGCCTCGGCCTCCCAAAGTTCTGGGATTATGGAACTTTGGGCTTTTTTCATATGCTTATTCGCTGCATTTATGTCTTCTTTTGGAAAGTGTCTGTTTATGTTCTTTGCCCACTTTTAATGGGGTTGTTTGTTTTTTTCTTGTAAATTTGTTTAAGTTTCTTGTAGGTGCTGTGTATTAGACTTTATCACAGAGCATATATTTTAGAATCAAGTGTACATTATCCTAAATTAAATCAAAACAGATTATCAGAACATATGATAGAATAATGAAACATAACAACTAAAACAAAAAACCATGTTACATTTCAGGGTCAGTGGTCTAATTTTGTTTTTCCTCTGACTGTTACCAGGAGGGCAGGGGATGCATGTAGCCACGTGACCTGAGAGCGAGAGGGAAATGGATGAGTTGCTTACCGTCAGATCTATGCCACTGCCCTCATGCTTGACCTTGTAGCAGCCAAGCCAGAGATGGCCATGCCCTCCTTACCATGGTCATTCTCAGCTGAATCCACATCACATTCACCTGGAAGCCTGGGAATAATCCGTACCTAGCCGTCTGCAGGGCATGACCAGCCTGCAAATGTGAGCGAGTGTGTGTGTATGTTTGTGTGTGTGTGTGTGTGTGTGTGTGTGTGTGTGTATCCTGTGGTGCCTCACAGTGTCTTAGAAATATTTGAATGACATTAATTGCCAGTGTTTGAGTATCACAAGATTTCACATAACTATATGGATTTACATGTTGTCTTGAAAACTTGGGATGATTTGAAACTCTTTTTTTAAAGGCCTCTTTTAAAAAGGGTTCCAATATAAACTGGTAGAGCAGTTATTGGTAGAGCATATGCTTTCATCATTGTTAGAATGGGTTTGACCACATCGTGTTTGGGGGAAGTGATAGAGCATTAACTGTAAGATAAAACAGGTTTCTTGTAATTTATTAAACGTATCCATGTATTTGGTTCCCTTTTCCCTTTTATTTTATTGTGTCTGTTTTAGCCTTATCTGTTTTTCTCATATTCTAGTCCTCAAAGTGTGTGTGTGTGTGTGTGTGTGTGTGTGTGTGTGTTTTAATCCTCCAAGCTAGAAGTCACTCAAGCTTCCTGTAATCTAGGTTGTAAGGTACTGAGGCCAATGGTTGCCCCTTTGTCTTTTCTGGTTTTTTTTTTTTTTTTTTTTTTTTTTTTAAATTTTGTGTTTTGTTTCTTTCCAGTACTGTGTTGACTAGGAAGATGGCTGCCTCTTTGATACGAGATAGGGCTCATCTGCATGTTAGGTATAGTGGCACGTCTCTGCTGCCACCGCTCTTCTGCTACCAGGATGGCTCAAATGCAACATAGGCTGCTCCACGTGTGCTTTCCCTCTGTTATGAAACTTCTTCCTGTGGGGTTTGTGAACTAATTGCAAATCTTTCTTTGTTTTAGGATGTGGATGCTGTAATTAATACAATTGTGTACTTTTCTTTCTTAAATGAAGGCATTCACCTAGTAGCGATCTGCCTTTCCTTTGACAATTTTACCTTGATGTTTTATATAATGAAGCAAAACTCAGGGAATATAGAAGGAAGCATAGGGGGGGTAAAGGATATTCTTAAATGCTAAGCAGTGGTTACCTCTGTGATCAAATTTATTATTACTTTTTTGAGACAGGGTTTTACTGTGTCACCTGGGCTAAGCGCAGTGGCATGATCACAGCTCCTTGTAGCCTCGACCTCCTGGTTTCAGGTGATCCTCCCACCTTAGCCTCCTGAGTACCTAGGACTACAGCCATGTGCCACTTTTGCCCGCAGAATTTTTTTAAAAGTTTTTTTTGTAGAGACGAGGTCTTGCCATGGTTCCCTGGCTGGTCTGGAACTCCTGGAGTCAAGCAGTCCTCCTGTCTCAGCATCCCAAAGTGTTGGGATTATAAATGTGAGATAATGAGCCTGGCCTCTGATTGAATTTTAACTGATTTTTATTCTTTTTTTTTCTTACCTCTATTATCCAAGTTGGAAACAATTGAATGTGATTCCCTTTAACAAGAAAAATATTTATAGTCATTTTTAGAGCATAGATGTTAAGTAATTTATTTTCTATAATGATTTGTAAATCTTTTTTTTTTTTTGAGACAGAGTCTTGCTCTGTCACCCAGGCTGGAGTGCAGTGGCTGGATCTCAGCTCACTGCAGCCTCCGCCTCCCGGGTTCACGCCATTCTCCTGCCTCAGCATCCCGAGTAGCTGGGACTACAGGCGCCCGCCACCTCGCCCGGCTAGTTTTTTGTATTTTTTAGTAGAGACGGGGTTTCACCGTGTTAGCCAGGATGGTCTCGATCTCCTGACCTTGTGATCCGCCCGCCTCGGCCTCCCAAAGTGCTGGGATTACAGGCTTGAGCCACCGCGCCCGGCCGATTTGTAAATCTTTTGAAGTCATTATCATTTGAGGAAAATTATTTTACAAACTTTGCATTTCTCTTTGGATAAAATACCACTTTAAAATTGCACAAATAAGGGCCAGGTGTGGTGATTCTTGCCTGTAATCCTGGCACTTTGGGAGGCCCAGTCCGGAGGATCGCCTGAGCCCAGGAGTTCTAGATCAACCTGGGGAACGTGGTGAAACTCTGTCTCCACAAAAAATAAAAAAAAAATTAGCTGAGCATGGTGGTGTGTACCTGTGGTCCTGGCTACTTGGGAGGTTGAGGTGGGAAGATTGCTTGAGCCCAGGAGGTCAAAGCTGCAGTGAGCCATAATTGCCCCACTGCACTCCAGCCTGGGTGACATTGGGAAATCTTGTCTCAAAAAAAGTTGCACAAATAATTATCTGCCCCAGTGGAAACACTTTGGTCTGCTGCTGTAGAATACTTTACTGCATTGTGTAGAAGTGGGAACGGAAGACCTTCTGTATCAGAGCAACTGAAATGCTTGTCAAGAATGTAGATTTCTGGGCCTCACTTGAATAATCATTAAGCCAGAATGTTTTTGCAGGATCCCCAGATGTTTCTCATGCTTGCTAAAGTCTGAGATTCACTTTGCTATGCCCTGCTGCCGGAGATCAGTGTCAAATTCCAGACAGATTTTTACCTGGATCCTTGCTAATTTTCAGGCATGCCAGGCTTATTTAAATGTAAAATGTCATAATGTATTCCTTCTGGTTAGCTTAAATTTATATATCTTAAATGGGTTACATTAGCTGCATAATTTAAAAGATAGATTTTGTCGAATTATATATTGGGTTAGGAAATCCTCTAAAATGAAATTAAGTTATCTGCAAGCAGAGGGTGCTGTTGAATTGGCTTCTGAATTTATTATCTTTATTGATTGAATATCCTTGCATTTGAACTTATGCCAGATTCAGAAGGCCTAGGTAGTGCAGGAAGTGCTTAATATTACAATGGTAGTTTATCCTTTAATTGTCTGGAAGCTGGGGTGTTAAACTCTGTTCTCCAAATTGATTTTCATTTGCAGGATTTCATGCACATCAGTTATGGAATGGCACCTCCTTTTAATAGTTTGAGCACATTGTTCAAAAGAGCTGCAGCATGTCTTTTGGTGACTCATTAGAGTTTGGCTCACATCTTTTTGCTTTTTTCACCTAAATTAGAGTATCATCAAATACATGAAAACTGCTGTGTATTTTGGCACCATTTTCATTGTGAAAGTTAAATATATAGGTTACTTAGGGATAAAAATTTAACTTGAATATTTTTTCTGTAAATGTTCTCTAACTAAAATCCACCAGTAACACACTTTTTGTCAAAGTAGAGTTTGTTTGTTTGTTTTTGTTTTTGCCTCTGTGCAACAAAGGAAACAGCACAGCATGGGGAACCATTGATCTTAGGAAGAGCTTGTTAGTAGATTTTGGCTTGTTTAGGTGTTGTTGGGGGAAGGGTTCAAAGAAGAGTGGTTTTGGTTTGGATTGGATGCTGGCAGAATGTGGGGGCAATTGTATGATCTGATATCTTAATTTTATCTATAAAGCAAGGGGACTGGAGCAAGCTAGAAGTGTAATTAGCAAAAACGTAGGAGTTACTCAAATTAGCTGGAACTAGAGGTGTTGGGTTATTGCTGTGGTTTGTATAGTGTTCTTATTTTTGCATGTGTTTCGATGATTATGCAGTGATCTTGATTTTGTCTTGTTCCACATTGTGATCACCCAGTGACCTTATGTGATCTCCTTCTCATCCTCTTTCTTGCTCTACACAGCCACAGATATACCTTCCACCTCCTGCTCACTGCACGAACCCACGGACCTGCACACATACCCACGGAAATGCTCACATACTCATGAAAATGTTTACACACAAGGAAGCTTGTTTTCTCTCTAATTTTTTCTTTGTTAGTCAATTGATCTTAGGTAAACAATAAAACATGAATATAATTTATCTTTTTTCTGTTATTACCAGTTTCATCCTTCCTTTGAAACAATTAACTAAACCAATTTTACCTGTCACCCTGGCTGTGAAAATGTATATATAAATATTATTTTGGGTAACATCAATTCAGAGCAATTTGTGGATTATAAAGCATTTAATAGTAGCATTGATGTATTTTTTATTGATATTTATTTTCCTAAATGTATCTTGAACTCATTATTAGGGAGAAAGTGTTGTAAGCTTAAATTAATTAATTTTGACAAAATCATCACCTTTTAAGTAGGATTTACTTGAGAAGATTAAAGATGGGGCTACTAAATTTATAATCTGAGAGTATCAAAAAATAGATGGAATTTACTACTTAGAGATAATATTTATATGAATTTAACTATATTTTAGATTTTAAATATTATTTTAAACCAGTATTTTACTGCATATAGACAATAATAAGTGATTGAGCTTGGCTTTTATTTTAATCTAAGGTACTTATTAATATTTTTCAAGATAGTAGAAATAATCTTAACATGTTAAGATCTTGAATCTTAGGCAAAATGTGTTCTTAATGTTTGCTTAAACTTTTCCTGGTCCTGGGAGAGGCTGAGCTGTCTTTACTTAATTCCATACAAATCAGAAGCAGCACAGTTGGAACTCACAGATTTTATGATATTTTATTTGGTCCAGATGTCTTTTCTATTGGTATTTTATGGCAAAATTTATACCACTCAAATGAGAATTCAGTTGTGGTAAATTAATGTAAATTTGCATGAATTTCTTGGTATGAAAACTTGAATGAGTTATGTCCAGTCACTTCATTTATCATTAGATGAGAATGATCCTATGGTATTGCTTGTGTAATCAAGGGGGTTAATGGATCCTATGGATTGGAGAATATGAAGTAGTTGCAATTGATGCTATACATGGAGAGATTTTGACAATCTATATTTAAAGAAATTATGCTTACTGCATTTTCTGACTTCAAAAGTAAGCTATGTAAAGTGGGGTTCTGCTAATATATCAATACTACATTTTTTTAAATTAATTATATAGAGATGTACCTGACACACCTGCATGACATTTTTCTTTCCTTTTGTTCCTGCCTATTATTGATCTCCTCTTCACATCGTAATAATTTTGTAATATTTCTAAAGAGAATATGGCAAGATGATTGAGTTTTTGCTTTATCATTATTTAACATGTTTTTGGAGAGCATTACTTATAGTTTTAAAACATTTCTTTTATTGTCACAACTTGGTATTTGTATGCCTTGCAGATTTTTAGGATTGTTATCCAGATTTAGGGTAAATCTCTACCAAGTTTCTGTGAAATGTGAGTTGTAAATTTTGAGACTTTTCAATGTGTTTGTTTATGTGTGTGTGTTTGTGTTGTCTGTGTGCATACACTGTGAATAATATTTGAATATGTTGAATATACTCTTTGATGTTTATAATCATTATGTCACTCATGTTCTGTCTGTAGTTCATTATGAATTTTTACATTTTTTAATGTTGGCATTTTATGTTTAATCAGCAGAAAACTTGTCTTTTTCACTCTTCTTTAATTGAATTATTAAATAATTCTAAAGTCTTTTTATTATTTTTTGTTTCCTTTTTTCTTTTTTTTTGCCTTCTTATTATTTATAAATTAAAATTCATCTCTAAACTCAAAATAAATGCATCTCACTTCATTTGCTTCTTGGCTAGATCGCAAATATTCCAGCAGCTCCTCTGATGCCAACTGATCTAAGTCAGTGAAGGGAAGCATTATTATGGAAGAGGTCAGGGTGTTTAACAGAATCAAATTAAAATGTTGTACTTTTGTAAATTAACAAACAAATATAGCCATGTGAATACATTTCTAGGTCCTTCCCAGTGTAATCTCTGGGAGGTGTTTACATTCACTTGTGCCGAATTTCTCTGAAGAATGTCACCTTAGAGTTTCTACAACCGTATTTGTGTTCTGATTCCTCTGTATTCTAAATAGCTCTAGATGTGAAAGCTTTTTTTTCTAATTTTATTGGTAAAGAATGGAAATTTTTCAGTACATTTATTTACATGAGAAACTGAACATTTCTCATCTTTAGTAGTCATTTTATGTTTTGAAAATTCTTTCCTTTTTGTCCTTTATATTTCATTTTCCTGTAAGCATTAATGCTTCCTTAATGCATATAAGAAGAGCTGTTTGTTTAGATAAGGTTAATCATAACTACCAGTCTTCTTTCTTACCGTCGGTATTCAGCATTTCGTTTTATGCTCAGAAAGGCTTTGTATATTACAATGTCATAGTCATGGTCATTTAGATTTTTAAAAATTTTATAATTTTTAAAAAAACCATCTAGTATTGTTTTCATTGTATGGTATGAGGCAGAGACCAACTTAGTTTTCCTCTAGGTCCTTGAATTTCAAATTGTTTATTTGAAATGTTTCAAATAACCTTAACCCAGTTTATCCCTAACCTATTTGCCATTTTCCAATATGGCTGTGCTTTAGAATCACCTAGGGAGTTTTTAATCAGTATTGGGGACCATCCTGGTGTAAGTCAGAATCTTGGGTGTGTGGCTTGTTCCTTGATTTTTTTTTACCAGCTTGTTAGGAAATTATAATGTGTATGAGAACTGAGAACCACTGCTGTACACTTTTTTAAGCATTTGCATTTTTGTCTGGGTTTTCATTTCTTTTTTATTGGTTTGTCAGTCTCATATATGTCCCTTATTCAGAATAGATTTACTTCTCCTTATTCTTCTAAGTGTAATTTGATTTCCTGTTTTTTTCTAGGTGAGATGCTACAGTGTGTGTCACTTTATTCACTTGAATCGGAATTCAGCTTTGTATATTGAATCTCAATTTTTATGGTTACATCTGAAAAGAAATAATTACCTATTTGATATTAATTATGGAATCAATCTTTGAAATTTATAATCTGAAGCATTACTAACTGCATTAAAGAACATTAACTGTTTTGTGACTTACACAGTTATTTCTTATTAATATGAATAACTTTGCAAAACTACCTGAATCATTCAGCCATTACTTTGGTGGCATTCATTAGTTTCAAATAACTGTTAAGCAGAAATGCAGCACCTTTTCTTACAGTAGATATTTATCTGAACAGTAGGATTTCATTCTAAATATGCATATTTATAAAAGTGACCTTGTGGAAAGGCAAATAGTATTGACATGGTGATGATATGACACTCATTTTTTTTGTTAATGCAGCAAAAGAATCAGAGATAAATTGATGTTCTTTCTGGATTTTTGAGATCCCTGCATTAATTGATTGAAGGCTCAGGTATAACTGGCTTATGTAGCCTAAAGGAGTCACATTTCTTCATAGTTAACTTTTGAAACTTCTCTGGCCACCCATGTATTTTTGTTTGTTTGTTTGTTTGTTTTTTGTGTTGGGAGTATCTTTTCATGTGTGTGTGTTTTTTTCTCTCTCAAGCTTTATTGAGATATAGTGAACAAATAAATTGTGTGTATTTACACGTACAATGTGGTGTTTTGAGATACGTATATATTTTGAGATGATTAACAAATTTTATTATAGAAGGTTGTCTTGAACCTTAATTCTCCTTTCCAGAGGTTTTGTTGATATGAACTATTCTTTCTATAGTTCATTATGAATTTTCCCTTGCGTTTGTTAATGTTGGCATTTTAAATAATCATGATAAGTAGAAATCTACGTTTAGAACAAAGAAAATTACACTGATTTAGGCTTTTTTGTTTTTGATTTTATTTTTCCCTGTCTTTGAGAGTGCAACCTCTGGGTATGGAGCAAATTCATTCATACAGATTTTAGAGGATTGATAGATTTGAGGGGAAGTATTTCTGTGAAAAACTGTACTGGACAGTTGTTAATATGAATCCCTACTAAATTCAAAGCAAGTTTAAGCTGCCTCGTTGTCACTTAGCAGTTAGAAGATCATCAGGTGCTGGTTTAAGTGAGATTATCTCCGTGTTCTGTTTATTAACACCGATCAAACTCAAAACTAGCAGATTCTTCTAGCTGGCCAGTGCTCCCTCCGGATAACATTTATTGTAGCTGTTTATTATCATTTACATAAAAGTTGAAATTCTCAGGGAGAGAATGCATGCTTTTTTATGGTTAACTAATAAATCCCTTTAAGGAGGTGCATATGCCTTTTCATGGTTCACCTGGTTCAGTATCTTTTCTTTGGCTGCTCTACCAAAAAGCTGTGGCTGGGTTAAAATCTCAGATCCTTAGTAGTCATGCCATGAACCTTTCCTTAAATGTTTCAGATAACAGAAAATACTTGAATTTGGGGGGAGGAGGAATAGCTTGACAGTATCTATTCTTTGCCATCTCTGAAGGGAGACATTCATTTATTCATTCTTTAAAATTTTTTTATTTTATTTATTAAATTTTTAAAAAATTGACAGTAATTGCACATATTCATAGGGTACATAGTGATGTTTTAATACATATAATTGATAGTGATCAGTCAGGGTAATTCACATATCTATCCTGTCAGACACTTATCATTTCTTGGTGTTGGGAACATTCAGTATCTTCCTTCTTAGCTATTTGAAATTATCTATTTCTGTTAACTATAGTCATCCTACAGTGGTATGGAACAGTAGAACTTACTGCTTCTATCTAGCTGTAACTTTTTATCCTTTAACAGATCTCTCCCTATCCTTATATGCTTTTGAGTTAGAAATTAAAACCTGATAATAAAGTGTCTTCTGGACTCTGAAGCGCAGTATCAGTTTCTTCTAGTCATGATCTGATTACATTCGGGCGCCCTTAAGGAGATTGATACATCCCATGAGATTATGGGCACCACTAGTTGCATTTTTTTTTTAAAATTGGTAGACGGCTTTCTATGAAAGAGAGCAATGTCTTTGGAACTGGAGTTAAGAGTGTGTATTTATGGTGGGGGCTATTGAGTATCTCTTGTAACCAGAACTGACCATTTAAGCTGAATGTTAAACTCCGTAATCTATAGATAATTATAATAGGACAGTTACCCATGGTACACAGTTTAGATATAACGTTGGAAAAACACTTAACTTTATTGAGAATTTGACTGTCGTTGACCTGTTTCATGCATTTAATCATGTAGTGTAGAGATGCCCAAATTCATTTTATAATTAAAAGAGAAAAATTTGTGTGATTTACTTCACTTAGTACTTTGTATGTGAATTGGGTATGAAGTCATAAAAACAATAACTAGCAATATGATTTAAATGACATGTTATAAATATATGATTTATGAAAATTGATCTTTTGTCATTTTAAGTGTGATTAGATTTTTTTTCTCTTTATGTCTTTAATATTGGGGTATGGTAATGTGATTTTTGAGAATTGACCCTGCTGTTACTTAGCTTATATTTAAAAAATATAATAACCAGAGTTTATAAGACTGAACTTAAATGGGCTTAAAAATACATTGTTGGTGATATCATAAAGTGGTATAATCTTTATGAAAGGAAATTTGAGGAAAATGTTTGAAAAATTTCAAAATTCACCCCCTACAACCTGACATTTTATTTCTAAAAATTTGGTCTAAGGATGTAGAAATAGTTATTGGTATATGTAAATATGTTTACCATCGAGTTAATTTAAAACAGCAAAGCAAAGCAACCTAATAGTACTCCTATGTCCAAGAGTAAAGGGTTACATAAATAAATCAGTCATGGTACAGTTTTACAGGAAAATAGTATGAAACCATTCAGTAGTGTCGTTAGGCTAATATTTAGTGATATGGGAAATTGTTCACTGTGTGTGTGTGTGTGTGTGTGTGTGTGTGTGTGTATATTTATTCATTTATTATTATTATTATTTTGAGAAGGAGTCTCACTCTGTTGCCAAGCCCGGAGTGCAATGGCGCGATCTTGGCTCACTGCAACCTCCGCCTCCTGGGTTCAAGTGATTCTCCTGCCTCAGGCACCCGAGTAGCTGGGATTACAGGCGCCCACAACCATGCCCGGCTGATTTTTGTGTTTTTAGTAGAGATGAGGTTTCTCCATCTTGGCCAGGCTGATCTTGAACTCCTGACCTCAGGTAATTCACCCGCCTTGGCCTCCCAAACTGATGGGATTACAGGTGTGAGCCACCGTGCCTGGCCCCAGAGTATGTTTTAAAAGAAGGATGATGTACAGTATTTGTTCCAACGACGTAAGTGCACTTAGAAAGATGAACGTAAGATAAATTGGTTAAATGTGGTTCTCTGTAAGTGGTTATTATTTTCTTTATGATAGTCTTTGTTCAGCATTTCTACAGTGAGCATGGTTTGCAGTTGGGGGAGGGAGATCTAATATTTTTAAAGATTTTACTTCTTTACATGACTGGTACTTGCATTTTTATGTGATGTCATTTTAAAAATGGTTTAAGGCAGCAGGATGAATATGATAAAATGTAATGCATTATCTGAGCCATTTTCATGATTAATTGATACTTTACTATTTTAGATGTTAGAAAATTCCTTGCCAGCGTTTCTCTGTAAAATAGCTGGAGTAGGCAATAGATCTTTTTTGTTCATTTTAGCTTATTTTATGAATGGATATTTATTATGAAAAGCATCAGACATCTCCCTTTCACTCAAACAAGACAGCCTGAGTGTTCTCACTTGAAATATAGAGTGGTCTGTGTATTTAATCACCAGCTTATTCAGCAGTTTTGATTCTGATGGAATACAGCCTTTCCCGCCTTTATTTTCTGAAGATGAAATTGAGAGATTTAAACATAATTTATTCTGCTTTGACCTGTGGTTTGAATTAACTTGGCTATTTGCATGTATTTTCAAGATGAACATTTAATACTTGCAATGCAATAATCTAATCAATCTCTTCGTCTTTCAAATTGCTCCGGAGGCCGTTCTAAGCTGCCTAGACTATAAAGCTTTCTTTATTAGGATATGAAATATAAAATTGATTTTGATAGCTCATTTTGAAAATAATGTGTATTTAAGGGAGTAACATTTTGTTTCAAATAAAAGTCTCAGTGTACCATGTTATACAAACATTTTACCAGTTCGTGCTGACGTTTTCTTGCGATCCTCAGATATGATTTGTGACCTTCGAGAGAACTGAGGATTTTTTAAAATGTCTACTATAGAATTAGTTATGAGTAATAGTGAATACACTGATTTTCCTAATATGCCACCATATCATCCCTATTTTCTTTTCCCAAACTTGAATGGTATACTCTGCTTCCTGCTGCCTCATCATCATTACATATTCACTTCTGGACCCTTGGAAATCTGGTTCCTCTTCCAACCATTTAGCTGAAATTGCTCTCCAAAGTCACCACATACCTGGATTTTCTATTAAAGTCTTCATCTTGAATTTACCTTTTCAGCCTCTCTGACGTTTCAGAAGTAGCTGTCGGGAGTGAGCACACCTTGTGCACAGGCCTTCTTTGCTTTCTCTTCCTTCACTGCATTCGTGGATACTTCACCTCATTCTATGCTCACATCACACCAATCAGGCAGTATACATTCTCTGCTGAATTGTCTCCTCTCCTCCGTATACTCGGTCATGTCAGTGTCTTCATAGTGTGTGTGTTTTTATGTTCCTAGAAGAGTGGGGCTATGCTGTAATTAATTATGTCTGTATTTTCGTAGAACTCCGCACAATTCCTGCGCATATCAGCTCATAATTGTTTGTTATATTGAATAAAATGAAGGATTTTATTGACAGTGAACTATTCTGGTAGCTACTCTTGACGAGTCTGAGACATGATCTTTTTATTTGTCTGTTCACAATGTGTTAGCCTGGGGACCAAGGAGAGGCCTTATTGGTCTATCTCTAAAATTATATGAAAAATTCTTATATATGTTAATAATGTGCAGGTTTCTGGAGTTTGGATTCATAGCTTTGAGGAGATTGTGAAAGGCAGCTTTTACAAGACTATGATAGTTTAATTTAAATGATATAACATTCTATGTAACTTCTTAAAAGTACCTGCCAAACAATGGAGAGTGAAAGCCAGTAACTATTGTCAGGTCAGTTGAGAATCTCTGAATGGGCAGAGTTCGTGTACCCACTCCCTATTTCATGGGTTTTAGTATTTGGCAAATTCAGAAAATTCTTGTTTAGTTCAATTTTGGATTAAGTAATTTGACGAGGGACAGAATATTGCAAATTCGGAATTGAAGGCCAGAATCTGGCCCTAATTATTTTGCTTCAGTCTGTAGTACTGCAGGAGGCATCAGGGACTTTCTGTTGGAAGAGTGGGAACTCTTTATTAGTTTGCTAACGTGAGCAATTATGTACTTGGGGAATTGTATGGCTAGACCCCTCGGTCTCCCTTTCAGGAACAGGTAGGTACATCTGCTGGGAGCATAAAAGGCCCAGTACTGGTTGCTGGATGGTGAAAGCCTCTGGGCTTCCAGACTAGAGCTAAGATCTATGCCTCTCTAGATTTTAGCAGAAATTCTTCTACCGTGGGGTGGTAGGTGTGGACACAGAGTGTTAATAGTATCCGTTTTTGGTCAGTGATATGAGATAGAGTTAATCAATCAGTTCCTTAGGTGGGGTAAAGCACAGAGAGATGAAATGCCCTGTGCACAGTTGTGTCAGTAGGTTTTCGGTTTTACCTTTGAATAGAGACAAAGCTGTTTGCTGTTTTGTTTCTTGTCCTTGGTTCACCCTTCGTTTTTCATGCAGTGCAGTGGACCATGACTCAGGCCCTGCAGAGCTGAGTATAGAGGCCCCCTTTTCCGAGAGCTGAGCAGGATGCCTTTGATCTGGATTCACGTAATCATTCAGCTGTCTTACTGTGTTGCCTGCATGTTTGCATGGAGTCTGTGCCACAGCTTTATCGAAGTATGACTCTAGAAAAGGAAAACGTGACCAGCCTCTGATTAATGGCATGATGGCTTTTAGTGTTTCGCGCTTGAAATTTTTTCAGCTTTTCCCTTTCTTCTTTTGTAAAATAGTTATAATCTTTTGGCTCCTTTCCACATTTACCTTATGAGCAGTACCAAGTCAGTTAACTCAGTTGTGGAGAAAAATATTCTCTCTGTATCAAAGTGTCTCAAAATTTGATGCATTAACTTTAATTTCCAGAGCAAGTCATTAACCTCAGATGGAACACAGTGACACTTTGTCTAGTAAAAAATTGTTCTCAATCTTTATAATGCTAGTAAAAGCACATTACAGCCAGTTGCCTTTAGCTAGGGTTGGAAATACAACAGAACTGCATCACCTCTGCCTCTGCCTCATTTCCAGAGTTTGTTTTAGTTCCTTCAGAAACTGCAATATGCACATGTTTTCACTTATGAGATCCAAAAGTCGAAAGAATTAAACCCATGGACATAGTAAAAGGATGGTTACCAGAGGCTGGGAGGGTAGTTGCGGGGGGGCATGGAGAGTTGGGGATGGTTAATGGGTACAAAAAAAAAAGATTTAATAATAACTACTAGTTAATACTACAATATGGTGACTATAGTCAATAATAATTGTACATTTAAACATCTACTTCAAGAGTGTAATTGGATTGTTTGTAACTCAAAGGATAAACGCTTGAGGGGATGGATACTCCATTCCCCATGATGTGCTTATTTCACATTGCAGGTTTCTATCAGAACATCTTATGTACTCCACACACCTACTAAGTACCCATAAAAATTTATAAAATTAAAAAAAATTGTGATGCGGGTACAGATGAAGGCTATCTTGTAATTTGGTGTTTGTTGCCCACTCAAAGGGTCAAATGTCACCTACCTGTTTTTCTGAAACTCCATTTCTAAGTTGGGTTGGCACACTATGCTCCCCTGCCTGTATTTGTAAATAATGTTATATTGGGACACAGCCATGCTCATTTGTTTATCTAAGGTTGCTTTTGTACTACAATGATGACTTGAGTGGTTGTGACAAAGATCATATAATCCACAGAGCCTAAACTACTTTTACAGAAAGATACCATCAATCCCTTCTTTATGAGGTCTGACCAGGCCCAGGGACCTCATGTATTCAGATGTTGTCTATGCAGCTTAGGTGATTAACCAGTTGGCATGCTTTATGTTTTTTGGTAGCAGAATCTTTCTTTTATCAAGGCATAGTAGGGTATCCCTTTGTTTGGCCTCAGAGCTCAGCTGGAACTCTATAGTTTCTGGTAGAGTCTCTGGTACTGAAGCCTTTTCTGCCATCCTCTGGCTTGGTTGTATTTCTGAAATAGTGTCTTAGTGGTCAGGTGGTGTTAAGTTGCAGTGTTTCTCACAGTTGCAGTTCTTACACTTGGTTACGATGGACAAGGGACCAGCTGGCTTTGCTGACCCACTTCATAGTGGGGCTGATTAATACGAGCCATGATCTTCTGTTTGTGATATTTTTCAAACTGCATTATCTAGAGGTAGAAAATAATGACTCTGGCATAAGCTCTTTTATTTGTAATGCCCTGCAAACACATGTGCAAATTCTCCCTGGCACACAGCTGCTTAGGAAGATTATGTTCTGCATAATGCTGCCTGTTGTCACTTTTGATACTTATTTTTATCACAAATCCTTTTCTATGTTTCATTATAAATATTGTGCACTAACCCTACCATCTATTTTCTTTAAAAGATGACTAGTTGCAAGAAGGAAAGCTGTGTCCTCGCTTTTATGAGGGTTTTTGGCATTCACTTTCCATTGAAACTCTCTTATGGGACCCTGTTCTTTCCAGGGAAAAGAAGCCTGCCTTTTGGCCACTTTTAGAGCTTGTCAATACCACCATGATATTAGATAATTTTTTTCTCCCTGCAGTATTAGCAGCCACAGTGGTAGCTGCAGCGACATCGTCAGAGAATACTGGTAGGTTACCACCACCACCGTAAGAGATCAAACGTGGAGGCTGCTGTTTCTTTGTGTTGTGATCGATATTTTCTATTGGATGCACAATTGTGTTGTTTGTGAAATGGAACCAGGAATGGGTCTGGGTGTTCATGTTATAGCGGGAGCCGTGTCAAGCCAGGGAGCTGGGGAGAGGGTGAAAACATGGTGGCATGCCCTCAGCTCTGGAATCAGAGAGCTGGGTCTGCGTACTGGCCCTCCTGCTTCTTGGCTAGAAACCCTTATGCAAACTGCCGGACTGTCCTGAACCTCATGTTCATGGACAGTAAAACACAGTTCAGGTACATGTATTTTAAATTTATGAGGTAATAATAAACAGTGTTATCGAAAGCCTGTAGAATCTGTGTTTGAGGGCCCTGGAGAAGTTGGGTGGTGAGATGGTATGACCTCCAAGTATATTGCTTCTCCGAGAGAGAGAACAATTGTAGACATATAAACATTTGTTATAACAACTGAGGCTTTGCTTCAGCGAAGTAGCTTTTTTTTTTTTTTTTTTTTAAATAATTGCTTGTAGGTACTCTTTTTATTGCAGGGACAGAAAGTTTTTCTCCAGCTAGGTGTTTCCAAAAGTGACTCACACTTTACCTGTTAACTCAGCAGTCTTGTCAAATAATTAATAATAACAATAATACAATAGTGTTTTTAGTAGAAATTACTTAACTACTGTGACAGCAGCTAAGGATAAAGAATTGTATCACACTGAGGCCGGGTGCAGTGGCTCACGCCTGTAATACCAGCACTTTGGGAGGCCAAGGTGGGTGGATTTATCTGAGACCAGGAGTTTGAGACCAGCCTGACCAACATGGTGAAACCCTATCTCTACTGAAAATACAAAAAAATTAGCTGGGCGTGGTGGCATGCACCTGTAATCTCAGCTACTGGGGAGGCTGAGACAGGAGAATTGCACGAACCAGGGAGGCAGCGGTTGTGGTGAGCCAAGATCGCGCCATTGTATTCCAGCCTGGGCAACAGAGCAAGACTCCATCTCAAAAAAAAAAAAAAATTGTGTCATACTGAGTGAGGAATATTTGTCTTCTCCCCCACCCTGAGTAGTTTGGCTATAGTGTTAAAATACATTATGCCTTTCTTTATATGATTTTTTTTTTTTTAAGATAGGGTTTCGCTCTGTTACCCAGGCTAGAGTGCAGTGGCATGTTCATGGCTCACTGCAACCTCCATCTCCTTCCATCTCTGCCTCCCATGTAGCTGGGACCACAGGTGCGCACCACCACACTGGCTGATTTTTGTGTTTTTCATAGAGATGGGCTGGTCTCGAACTCCTGGGCTCAAGCGATCCACCCACCTGGGCCTCCCAAAGTGTTGGGATTGCAGGCGTGAACCACCGTGCCCAGCCTATGTGTAATGTTATGATAATATTATTAGAGTGCAGATAGTAGGGTTAATAGAAGGAAAGCCTAAGGTTCCTTTTATGCCCGCCTTTTAAAGCCTGGAGCCTAGAATATAACATTTGTAGTCCTTCCCAAGTTTTCTCTGCCTTTTTCAGAGATATCCAGGAACCCAGTGACCAAATGACTTAGCTTGATGTAGATTTACTCCCAGAAACTACTTTTAAAAGAAATAGGTGAGAAGAGGAGCCCTAGAGAGCCCAGTTTTCTTCGTAGTCTTATAGTCTGTTTGAAATCCCCAAGGCTCATCCCACCATGTAGTCCCAGATGTTACCTTTTATTTGACCATAGTTAGAGGAGTGGATGTCAGAGTCCCCTCACTCTTTAAAGTGTTGGTCTGTTTCTTTGCCTCCCTGTCATTTTCTTCAGATATTAGACTGTGGTACCTGTCAGGGGCTTTTGGAGAATATGCCTTGAAGAATGATTTCTAAACTTTTGTCTGCCTATTATATTTTAAGTGTACTCACTCTGTCTTGCTTGTGGTTATCTTAGTATAGTGCCACCTGATACATGGGGGCTACATATTTACTCTGAGCAACTGCAAGAGCCAGCTGGTAGGTTTTTACACTGGTAAGATTTACTGGGGAAGTTTTTATCTACTGTCATTCTATATATTTGTTTCAGTTTAAGAGTCTATATTATAGTTAATAAGACAACTTCATGAAGAGTATGTGAATTGTAGTATATAGTCATGGCATGTTAATTCTGTGAAATTGTTGTCTAGTTAGGCTACGCGAATTATGACTGTACTCATAAGTTGTTTACACCAAATAACATGACAGATATATATGTCTTCCTTTCAGTTGTAATAAAAGGAAATGCCTGTCAACTTAATTTATCACCAGGCATGTTCTTATTTAAAGCCTCTTAAAATGAAATATAAGCCTGACCTAAGATTATGGTTACTACAAAAGTGACAACAGCTGTGGTATAAAATACTGTAGGGGCCTCTACTGCCATCCTAACAACTGTGTAGCCCGTATGAAAAGCTGTTATGTCCAGTGAATGCTTGTAGATACAGAAACGATTAAAGTAATCCTCCCAAGCGGAAGTCTGAGAGGCCATCTGATCCAAGTCCCTGAGAGACTCCTTAGGGGTCAAGACCTTCCCCAAGTCACAATGGAGAAAGCTTGGCCAATATTCCTTTCCCCATTCCCTCTCTGCTCCAGGACAGAACTGCTGCAGTCCTGATTTTATTACAGATGCATATACTCTTTCATTTCACAAAGACTGTGAAGCAGTGGAAAGAAGGAAAAAAGGAAGCTCTTTAAATTTTTTTTTTTTTTTAAAAATACAGAGTCTTTCTCTTTGTCACCCAGGCTGGAGTACAGTGGCATTATCATAGGTCACTGCAGCCTGGACCTCGTGGGCTCAAGGGATCGATCCTCTTTCCCCAGTCTCCTGAGTAGCTGGAACTATAAGCTTGCATCAGCACACTCATCTAGGGGTCTCTCTCTTTGTTTCTCAGGCTGGTCTTAAACTCCTGGGCTCAAGCAATCCTCCTGCCTTGGCCTCCCAAAATGCTGGGATTACAGGGATGAGTCACCGTGCCTGGCCTATAAAAAAGAAGCTCTTTAAAGATAGTCATAGAAAGTAGGGAAAAAGGAAGTTCTTTAAAGAGTGTCATAGGGAGAAAGATGGTTTAAAGATGATTTCACACTGACACAAATTTTCATGTACATGTGCATCCATTTGTCCCATATTTGAGTGCCCACCCTGTGTAGGCAGTAGTCTCTTTCCCCAAGTTGCTTAGACCCAGGGCAGAGATTCTCAGCTTCAGCAATATTGTCATTTTTAGCAGCATCCTGATCTTTAGAAATGCCTCCAGGCATTCTCAAATATCCCCTAGGGAGCAAAAATCACCTGTAGTTGAGAACCACTAGGCTAGTGAGCAGTACAGTCTAGTGTGGGAGACGGACAGCCACACAGAAAAGTGACATCCATATACGCATTGTGAAACAGTCGACTATGTATCAACCACATGGGGTTCAGTGATAGAGAACAGCAAGAGGTGGCTTCTAGGACACTCACAAATTCACTTTCTTTTTCTTAGGCTGACACTTAAACACCATGTAGTGCCTCTTGAATAGCCACACAAGTTTGTTTATGTTATGTCAGCATTGTGAGTTTGCAAACATATGACAAAATTTGTTCACTAAAGGCAATATCTAAAATTATTTGTCCTTTATTTTAAAAGTTAATTATTGCTATAGCTTAATAGTCAAGAAATAGCAAAGGATGGCTTGATAATTATCCTGTGATAATTATAGAGGACAGTCTTGCCATCATGTTACTACATGTGTGCAGCACTGAACGTGGGGTGGTGAAAAGAAACACCATATTACATCCAGATGGCTTGCATACATATATAGTGCTTTGTGTTTATATTAGTGCCTTACTAGATGCAGGTACTGAAAGTTATCCACCTACTTTCTGACAGAGATAGTAGTGGTTGTATAAACTGTCAGAAAATGAGTGCATAAACTTTCTGTTTATAAAGAAGGTAACATTGTAAGTATTTCTCATCAGAGAGAATATAGTATTTATACATATCACAATTCATTAGTAATGTATAAATTTTTTAAAAATATCTAATGTCTTAAACTATGACTTAACTGAATTCAAAATTATTTATAATAGTAATCCTTGTTATCAAAATTCAAATAGGTGAGTGTAATATACAAGCTTGGTAAAGGGTCTGTAGCCTTGTCAAACAAAAACAAAAATAAAAACATGGTGACCTCTTTGATGGTATTTAGCTTTGTTACTTTTATGTCATCTGTTCATTGTCATAATTATTTTTCCGTATTATTGCATCTTCACAATAGAAATTGCCATCATTTTAAAGTTTTTTTCCCTATGAGCTCATGGTGTTTTAAGGATGTTGTTAATGCAATTTCTGTGTACTACTGAATGAGTGCGTGTATAAATCAAAGACTGTAGGGAATGCCTGCTGGCCTTCACAAGTGCATTTATAAATCAGCTTCTGGGTCGGTTATGCTTGGTAGCATTAACTTCGTTATGCACTTATGTCAGAGTCGTGAGGAATCCTGGAGTCATAGTGGGATACAAGAGGAGCACCAGGGGGCTCTATTGGCTATGATTTTGAAGAAAGTGAATTAAATTGATTGATTGAAAAAAGCAATAGGAGTGAATTTGGGCATGCATGTATACATTTAAATCTATCTTGTACTTTGTATACTCAACAGCCTGGATCAGCACACAGCATATTATAGTTTAAGCTCCCTTCTTGTAGCAGTGTTTAATATAGTTAGCAGTAATTCAAGAAAAAATTATATCCAATGCATTTGGAGATGAAATGTAGATAACTTACCCAGTTTTCTAGTGTTCAGAAACACAAACTGACCTTTGGACAGTGAATTCATTAATGTTCAAATGAGTTAAGAATAATTGCAGTTTTCAACTTTTGAGGTAATCACATAATTAGGCCATATGAAGTCAACACTTTATGGTTTCATTTTTAAACAAAGTATGAACAATGCTCTTTTTAATCAGTATGATTTTATTAAAGGAAGAAATAATCCTATACATGTTTTCAGCATTTACATTTTTACGTAGTAAATTTTTTATAGTCCACATGATAGATTCTGTAAAATAAGATATATTTCTTTGTTCCATTAGTAGGAAAAAAAAAAAAAGACATCAGCTGTAATGACTGTCACAGCCCTGACTCAGATTTATTTCTTCTTAATCCAGCAATTATTCCGGACATTTGGATTATAATACATAAATGCAGTGGTTAACATGAAAACTTTAAATTGTGTATTTATTTTAAAAATCTCATGTAATTTCTCAATTACTAAAAAAAGAAATCAATATCAAGAATCAAGTACTAATGTTTTTTGTAATTCATTATGCATGTATGATAAATATCTAGCTAAAATGTTAAATCTCAGACCTATAAATATTTTACAAGATACATATAAGCTGTTTATGGACATTAATTTGATATAGTTGGTTTAAAATTAAAATTTGAGCCAGTAATGTATTGTGGAATCAGGCTTCTTGGGTTTGAATCTTGTGTCCACCATGAACCTTAAGCAAGTTACTTAATCTTTCTGTGCGTTGGCTTTCTCATCTGTTATGTGGGGATAATAATTATGCCAACCTCTGAGGATTGAGTTGTTAAATGTCGTGTACTTAGAACGGTGGTCAGTACTTAGTAAACTGTAAAGTGATTAAAAAAGTGATTCTTAGCAAGTAGTTTTTAGTAAGCAAATAAAAAAATAAAATACTAGACAAATGCTTTTAGTAGTAGTAATAATTGTTAGAAATATATTCATGGACACATTTTTTATTCGGTTATTAATTCATGCAGTAAATATTTATTGACCACTGTGGTTGGGAGTTGCGGTGATGCAGGATAAGCACAATCTTTGTCCTCTTACAGGAAGCCCAGAGGCTGACATTATGAAATAATGATAACGAGTTATGACCAGTATCTTGCCACATATTCATGGCATTGAGTTGTTTGTGGTAGGGGAGCTGACCTAGTCTATGGGCATTTAAGGTGAAATATGAAGCATGTTAGCTAGATAAATGCAGTTGGTGCAGGAAGGCGATGATAATCTTTCAGCAGAGGTAACAATATAGAGGAAGATTCAGGATGTAGCAGAGGGGTAACAGTGGAGAGACAGGACATCTGAGTTGATACTGATGGTTTCATTGCTGTTTAAACTTATGAGATCCATTCCTTCTCTTATAATGTGTCCTGTCATCTGTCTTCTGCACATTCTTTCAGAGAAGCATCATTTTTCCTGCCTCTCAGTCTTCTTAGACTACCTCAAGGCCCCTAACAGCTATCTATATGTTTTTCTACTTGATGGTGTTTCTACCACCCTGATAGTTCCCTCTCACATTTCATTTTTTTAATCCTGTGTTTCTTGCTATCACTTTTTCAACTATTCCTAGATTAACTATTCTTCAGTGCAGAGGAGTATTTGAATGTTTCAAAAATGGTTAGAAAGCAGCTTCATTTGCCAGCTGTTGGAGCTAATAATTTTGACTATTAGAAAGCTAAGAACATAACTCTAATGTTAATATTTTTATTATTATTTTTTCTGTAATCTTTATTGTCATTTTATTTTATTTACTTTTTAAAATTATACTTTAAGTTCTAGGGTACATGTGCCCAATGTGCAGGTTTGTTACATATGTGTACATATGCCATGTTGGTGTGCTGCACCCATTAACTCATCATTTACATTAGGTATATCTTCTAATGCTATCCCTCTCCTTCCCCCTCCCCCAACCCCACGGCATTCCCAGGTGTATGATGTTCCTCATCCCATGTCCAAGTGTTTTCATTGTTCAGTTCCCACCTATGAGTGAGAACATGTGGTGTTTGGTTTTCTGTCCTTGCGATAGTTTGCTGAGAATGATGGTTTCCAGCTGCATCCATGTGCCAAAAAGGACACGAACTCATCCTTTTTTTATGACTGCATAGTATTCCACGGTGTATATGTGCCACAGTTTCTTAATCCAGTCTGTCATTGATGGACATTTGGGTTGGTCCCAAGTCTTTGCTATTGTGAATAGTGCCACAATAAACATACGTGTGCATGTGTCCTTATAGCAGCATGATTTATAATCCTTTGGGTATATAACCAGTAATGGGATTGCTGGATCAAATGGTATTTCTAGTTCTAGATCCTTGAGGAACCGCCACACTGTCTTCCACAAAGGTTGAACTAGTTTACAGTCCCACCAACAGTGTAAAAGTGTTCCTGTTTCTCCACATCCTCTCCAGCACCTGTTGTTTCCTGACTTTTTAATGATCGCCATTCTAACTGGTGTGAGATGGTGTCTCATTGTGGTTTTGATTTGCATTTCTCTGATGGCCAATGATGATGAGCATTTTTTCGTGTGTCTGTTGGCTGCATGAATGTCTTCTTTTGAGAAATGTCTGTTCATATCCTCACTTGAGATTTGGATTTTGAGGGTAGCCTGAGTAACATAGTTCAGTCCCTGTCTCTACAAAAATTACTTTTAATAAATGAAGAAATGCCATCAATTATTTGCCATTGAGGAAAGGAGACCAGGATTACCATTTCTGTGTATGCTGGGTGGTTCTTGGGGAAGCAGTTTTTTTTTATGCAGCCTCTGCTGCAGGAGCTTCGTATTCTGCTTAGTCAGGTCTTCTCAGAGAGAGGACCTCTGCTCTCTCTGATGTTGCTGTGGTTAAACAATAATTAAGTTAAACTGTTTTCACATATTTTATGGTTTCATAAAGAAAGAATGTAAAAGGAAAGTAGTTGAATTCTGCCCTTCTGAGTTGTAAGTTTACTTTGTTGGAACTGCTAGAATAATTCCAAAGTGAGGGTTCTTTGAAAATAGGCTTCCAAAAACCTTTGTAGTTCAATGCCAGTTACTTAATATTATCTTTGGACCTATGTTATTCATTTTCAGGTACTTCATAATTTCATATCTCTGTGGTTATAGGACGTCGTATTTTTGACATTTTATTAAAATTACTGTTTGAATCTATGTATTAAAGTGAGATGGTATTTTATATTGGGCTTTTAAAATAATCTGTTTTAGATTGAGTGTTTAAATTTTTTATATTGGTTCTGGGATATTGGAATATGTAACTTCTGTTGAGTTAATTGTGTGTGTGTGTGTGTGTGTGTGTGTGTGTGTTTTGAGACAGAGTCTTGCTCTGTCATGCAAGCTGGAGTGCAGTGGCATGATTTGGCTCACTGCAACCTCCACCTCCTGGTTCATATGATTCTTGTGCCTCAGCTTTTCGAGTAGCTGGGGCCACAGGCGCGGATCACCACACCTGGCTAATTTTTATATTTGTAGTGGAGATGGAGTTTCACCATATTGGCCAGGCTGGTCTCGAACTCCTGACCTCAAGTGATCCTCCTGTTTCTGCCTTCCAAAGTGCTGGGATTATAGACTTGAGCCATCGTGCCCGGCCTGGGTTAATTGTTAATTCTATTTTGATACTTATTTCTTAACGCTGTAGAGCCAGAATTGCATTTTTATATGTATAAACTTTTCATATTGAAGGCCTTTTTGTATGTTCTGACTGACATTTAAAATGGTGGCTGGTTTAAACAGCTATCTAAAAATCAAGCCTCCACATTAAGAACATAGGGTTATTTTATCTGTTTACTTTTAGACCTGATATTCCAAGCATATTAACTGACTTTAATTGTTTTGAACACATGTAAAAATGGAAATGTAAATAGTCTGTTTTGGCAGATCCTTATATATACTGTTCCTTTATTGATTGTCTTGTTAATTTAACTTTTACATCCATACCTGGATCACATCATATGACTGTCTTACCTGATAACCCATTCCATCCCTTGCTGACTATAAAACCGTTTTTTTCATATGTCAAATACAAATTGTTACACTCTGGTTTCAACTGTAGATGCATTTCCAGTAACAGACTGGAGGACCGTTTTTATTTAAAATTGTTTTCTATGTTCAGAGACGATTTTAATATTTATTTTGAGTGTTATATACTTAGAGATGAATATTAAGTGTATTGATTCTGCCTTAGCTGGTCCTATGGGTAAATATTTTCCGGATGCAGGACTACCTACTTGACATCTCTTTTCATACTCGCTGCTCTATGGATTTCTTTCTCAGGCCGTTGTTTCCCGTGTTGTGGTAAAGATGACTGTTAGCTTCTCTAGGATAACAAGCTACCGACACATTCCCACTGAACCCGTTGGTGTCGCTTGGGCCGTGTGCCCATGTCTGAACCAGTCACTGTTGCCATTGGGATGGAATGTTTGGCCAGTCTAGCCTCCCTAAATTACATGCCTGAGCTTGGGGGACAATCAAGGTGCTCCTTTTGGTCAGAAAGCATCCTAATGAAGAGAAATCTTAGGAACAAATCATGCGATGCAATTTTGTCATTTAATTCAGCCACATCGGTTCCAGTAAAATTTTTTGAAAAGATTAAATAATGAGTAATGATTTCTTATGAATAAAATAGCCCCATTAGGTTTCCCAAAACTTAACCAATGATGAACTTTGAAAACTTTTTAGACTTCTGCCCTCCCTCTTGTAGTTTACTTACTTATGAACCTTGGTCACTGTAATTGTACCTGTTGGGACACATTAGGCACCAAAATATTTGTAGAGTGAATGCTTCATAGCTGGTTACTGTGGACATACTGCTGTGGCACAAGTATTAAATTTGAACCGAAGATGGATGTAATTTAATATTTGGTTAAAGTGCTGGACTTCCTGTTAGTTTTCTTCCCAATATACATTTCATAGAGAGGGGAAATTAGAGCTTGTGGTGGCATAGGCTTCATGATTTTGCGCTGTGAAGGAAAGGCTTGTAATTTAGTCTTGGGACAGAGATTATATGGATCAGGTGTGATAATTTTGTGGCTAAGATGACTTAGAATAGTTGAGAAGCCATTTTCAACTTATTTCCTGTGTTCTTGGACAAAGGGAAAGACAAAGTATGAGCAGAATTGGTATGTGATAATTGTTTATTGCTATTTAAAAAACAATATTCCCACCTCCCCCCACCCTGACCCCTACCCCGGTCTGGCCCCCAGGGTTCCTCCTCTTAGCAACAGCTCATGGAACGTACCCATCGTTCCTTCTCCTCTACCCTCTTCTCCCTTTTAATTTGGTCTTTCAGATCCCCTGAGGAAAGGGTTTTGCATTTTGATTTAATGGATAGCTGCTGCAGCTTATATTTATGCACTGGTGGTGACAGCACATTCCTTTTTTTAAAAAAAAAGATTAAAAAAAATTTTTGTGACAGTAGATGGATTGTAATAGGCAGCCACATCTGAAGAAATAAGTGAAACTATAGCCGTGTAATGATTTCTTATTACACATATAGATGAGTAATCTTTGCTGTGATTATTATATAAGTTATACAAATGTGGAGCTTTTTTTGGCTCTAGAAATATGGAATTGTTTTAAAGGGGTCTTTACTGCTTGGCAGAACATGGGGCTGATTTCAGCTGCATTTGTGATTCCTTTTTTGATTTATTCCAGTTTGGATTTAAATATATTAAAAGTGCCTGTGAATATGAGGACATGTAGATCATTAAAACTGCATTTATTATGTAGCCTGTTTTAACATTTGGACTGATTAATGAATCTCTGTAGAGTAAAAATACACCTGATAATACCAAATCACTTTCTAGATTTTATCAGCAGTCTCTTTGCCCCTCGGGTAGTCAAGGAATTCTTTTGTCCAGAGCTTGTTAATGATTCATTATATCAATGATGATTCTACATTTTATTTGAATTAACCAATTTCTTAACAAGTGTATGCATAGTTAGAAATCTGTATTGTAGTTTCTAGATGAATGTCATTTCCTGGGCAAATAAAGCTCCTTAATATTTATGACATGTTTGATATTAATTAAGGCAGACTTCCCTCACGTAGTAATGTAATACTTTAAGGTCATCTAATCAAGGGTTCTACACAATGATCAGGTAATTTAATTTAAAAATAACTTACATAAATAGAAATGAGGGAAGTTATTGAATAATTCAAATATGGTGAGTCAACATTTGATGTTAATTTTCATTTTTGACTTGTTTCTAACATTGCTGGCATTACTCTAGTGGGCTAGCCATCATTCAGCTAATATTTATGGAGCATATACTATGTGCTGATGACAGATACTGAGTGGTAAAACAGACCTGATGCCTGTCTTCACCGAGTGTAGGTTCTAGTGCTGAAAACAACTGAGAACTAAGAAAATACACAAAATATGATTACACATTGTGACAAGTGATCTGAAGGGAAAATAACAATGGGTTTCAAAATAAAACACCTTTGGTTTAAGATAAATATAGAAAGATCAAGAGTGACAGCGAGAAATCAAGAGAGAGACGTTGATCTCTTACTCGCTCCATCTGTTTAGTGGGGAGCCATTTCCTATTTTGTGAAAATAGAGGGGTGTGTGTGTGTGTGTGTGTGTGTTTGTGTATATATATCTACATGTGTGAAAAATATATATATATTTGTAGATATACATATCTACACATGTGAAAATAGAAAAAAAATACACACACACACACACACACACACACACACCCCATTTTCTCTACCTAATGGTAATATGTTTTCATATGATTAAATATTCTCCCATAAAATCGGTTTACATGGCTATACCATACTTTCTTAAAAGAGTATCAGAAATTTTTTTTCTAATTTTGAGATATTTGATAAATGCAGATGAGCTGTGTGTTGTTAAAATTAAGTTGTATATTAATTCAAAATTATCTGCTTAGGAAAATGCCACCAATTGTGGTCATAGGTTATTCATATTTTAAAAGACTGTTAAATATTTTAAACATTCTGGTATATGTTGCCAAATTGTTGGCATGCTTTATTCTTACCACGTCACAGACTGGTTTAACGCAGCTTTGTTTTGCTATTTGTGAGTTTCATGTTAGGCAGCTAATGGTAACAGTCATGGGAGTTAGTTCTGCGTGTTGGATACCTGTTGGGTTTAAACTGATTTAAATCCTGTTCTTCTCATTTTGATTTGTTAGAATAATAATGAATCTTCTTTCAAGAAATGTTTCTCCATATTCTTCCTGTTTGATGATGTTTAAATTTGGCTAGAGATAAATTGTAAGAGCACTTAAATCTATTGTGTGTTTTTCTGTCTTCTGTTTGCTTTTTTTCTGATTCAAGTTTAATACATCTGTCTTTTGTCCACTTTAAATCATTTCATGAAACTAATAACAGAGAAAATATAATAGCGGGGCCAGACATAGTGTCATACTTGAGAGGGAAGGCAGGGATTGCTAGGTAAAGTGAATCTGAGATGCTGAATTATTTACTTATAGTACTACTGTTTTTATAGGGAAGTTTGGCTGAAAAAGTATGTTTTGTCATTGAATTGTCAAATTTTTATTTCAAAAACATGAATTGTTTTCCTTTTCTTATTTAGTGTTAAATTTCTGCTGCTGTTTTTTCCCCCAGATACGGGGTCTTGCTTTGTTTCCAGGCTGCTCTTGAACTTACAGCCTCAAGAAATCTTCCTGTGTCGGCCTTCCAAAGTGCTAGCATTCCAGGCGTGAGCCCCACTGTACCCAGCCCCTGACCATATTGTTAACATTAGAAAATCAAATAGACTAAAAGCATTACTGTCTTGGTCTAGTTAGCTTTCATTAGGTATTTTCCCACTTTAAGAACAATACCAGAGTTTTCAGGTGGCAGGTGACATATAATCAGAGTACATGGAGTGCAGGTTATTGTTTTCAACATGGCTGCTAAATAAATCAAGGTTTCATTTTTTCTAGAGACTCACACTCAAAATTAGTATGACATATAGCATTTAAAAATGTGGTAACCTAGAGTTTATTTGAAAATTGTTATTTTTGTTTCTCTCAAGTGAGAGCACCCTTGATACACTATCTAGAGCTTCTCTTCTGGGTATTTTATTATGCATGCATAGCTAGTTTTAAATTTTTTCTCCTTATTGATTAACATCCTCGCCCCTTCCCTTCTTTTAAAACATTATTTCCTCATTAATATTTACCTACGTTCATACTGCTGTTTGACTTGTGCAGAAAAGATGGAAGAGGACAGGAGATGCTGTGTTATCTCATATTCAGCAGAAGTAGAAAAAGGTAAATGTCTTCAGTATCAGTCAGATGGTACTTAATGGCGGCCAGCATTGTGAAACCTGTAAGACAGCTAGTTCTGTATTCAGACCCCTTAAATTACTCATTATGTTCCTGTGTACTCAGTGGTTACGAAATTGAAAACCCAAAGAGGCTGGTGGGTAGGATACTGAATCTCACATGACTTAAACCCCTTTTTCCCCCAGTTACTATCCTTGTGACATCCAACAAGTCAGTTAGCATTTTTGTGCCTCAGTTTCTTATCCATGAATTAGAATATGATGATTCAAGTGGATGACTTACTTCCTAAGGTTCATTCTGGGTTCAGGATGCCTTCTAATTGTATTAACTTAGTCATTTAAAAAGAAATATCTGAAAGAGTCTCTAACAAGGAAATCAGTATACCTGAACATTTTAATAAAAACATTTTAGGAGAAGGATTACATACAACATTATATTCAACAATATGCATCCGTGCCATTTCTGTCTGCTTTTTTTTTTTTTTTCTTTTGAGACAGTGTCTTACTCTGTCATCCAGTCTGGAGTGCAGTTGTGCGACCTTGGCTCACTACAACCTTCGCCTCTTGGGTTGTAGTGAGCCAATTCTCCTGCCTGTTTCCCGAGTAGCTGAGATTACAGGCATGCGCCACCATGCCCAGGTAATTTTTGTATTTTTAGTAGAGACAGAGTTTCACCATGTTGGCCAGGCTGGTCTCAAACTCCTGACCTCAGGTGATCTGCCCACCTCGACCTCCAAAAGTGCTGGGATTCTAGGCGTGAGCCACCACACCCTGCCTGTCTGCTTTCATATATGATCATGTAGACTCATACAAATATTTATGTTTATAAAGAATTTAGATCTCTAAGAGTGTGACAAGCCCTATTTTTATCTGATCTTCCTCAGATTTATCATCTGTATAAACTGTGGCATGGAGTGCATGAATTCAGAACAAAATAACTTTATCTACCACTGAATACTAAAGAGTTCAATTTCATGCTGTTTTACATGGCACAGCAGGAGTGGATTGTTTAATATCTGTAACTCTGAACTTCCACAACCTTTCTGTCAGATATTCAGCTAAGTGTTGAGAAGCAGAAATTCTAAAAATAATTTCCACAGAATCTTTTGGAGACCCTGGAGCAAACTGTTTGAATCCATTCCCCTTCTTTTTGCATAGTTTTTGTCTATGTGAACAGTGCTCTCATGGGTCAGAAAGATTGAGTTTCTAGTCCCATACCTTAAATTACTTTATAATTGCCTTACTTTATAAGGGAGACATATCCTGGCACAATGAAGCCTGCACATATTCCAGAGAAATTAATCTGAACCTATTAGAAGTGGGAGGAGGGAAGGAAACTTATTTTGGAAAATTGTTAGCTAGGCTGGTTAAACTCTATCAACACAGCATGATATCATGCATAGAAAGCAAATATAATGAGTCTCGGACGTTTATTTGCAGCTACAATTTCAGTTTGGCTATGGGTCATAGATAAAGAAGATTGAGATGGAAAAATGTGGCCATTTAAATTATAAAACATGTTATATGTATTGAATGTGGTTTTGTTTTGGAATTTCCACAGTAGATTGGGTAAGAGTATAGAACTGCTAGATTTGATTCTAGCAAAATCTCTGTTACTTATTAGGTATGTGACCTTGGACTGATTAATGTGTATCCTCCGAGCCTGTCTCTGTTTCCTTACATTTTTTTTTTAAGGTTATTTAACAAATATTTTTAAGGGACTCTTTAGGCACCTAGAATATACTTCTCTATAAGACAGACACTGTTTGCATGCTCATGGTTAAGAATAGAGTGGTGTAGGAAGGTCAGATGGGGCAAGGTATCTGAGATAATTCACAATAATGGTTCATTAGAAATAAAGTAAGAAATTCAGGGCCAGGCCCAGTGGCTCACGCCTGTAATCCCACCGCTTTGGGCGAGGCAGGTGGATCACCTGAGGTTAGGAGTTTGAGACCAGCTTGGCTAACATAGCAAAACCCCGTCTCTACTAAAAATACAAAAATCAGCCGAGAGTGGTGGCACATGCCCTGTGATCCCAGCTACTTGGGAGGCTGAGGCAGGAGAATCGCTTGAACCAGGGAGGGGGAGATTGCAGTGAGCTGAGATTGCGCCACTGTACTCCAGCCTGGGTGACAAAGTGAGACCGTGTCTCAAAAATAAAATAATTCAGTTAGGGTATTACACTTTTTTTTTTTTTTTTTTTTAGACTAACATATCTGAACTTGCACAGATCTACGTGATTATGAGAGTGTGGTCTGAGGAGCTAGAATAAAATTACATGTCAGGCCTAATTAATGATTTTGGCCCTATTAGTTACCACCACCAGACGTATTCTTGGTTAAATAAGAGGTTACTTTGATTCCTGACACTTAGCAGTGCTTTGTTACTTCTTAATATAGAAATAATGAAGAAAGAAATGATGAATAATTATGAATTATGAAGTCATAATACAAATTAGAAATGATTGTTAATACATTCTTAATTCTTATTTTCTTCACTAACATTAAGGTTGTTAGAAAATAATGAAATATCGAATGTCTCTTCCATTTGTTCATAATATTATATGTATAGTACTATTCAGAGGGCAACTTGTGTTAATAACATATAAACTGTTGGGTTCTTAAAGCCAGTGAATTGCAATTTCATTGAACATTTTGCATTTTAAAATTTTATACACAGTCCCATGTTTTTATACCTTATATATTGGAGGATGTCAGGCACATTTGCTTTGTGTTGGATAGAATATAGAATAGATGCCTTTTTCATTCTGTAGTTCTGATCTAATGTAATTTGTGCCTCAGAGATAATTAGCTGATAACCTTCAAGAGCAATAACATTTTTGGGAGAGGGGAGGCTGGAGTTTGATTTAAAAATTTAGGGTGTTTAAAACTAACTTTTGCTTTTTAAATTATCCATTCCCATTTCTTAAGGAAATAGCAATATGTTGTTTGATTTTTTTTTTTTTTTTTGGCATAAGTCATTTTTATCGGTAAATACATTTTTGGTGGCTACTCTAAAGGACAGTATTTCAGATCTAAAGGATAGGACAGGATAGGATAGATCTAAAGGTATGGTATCTACTCGTGCATCACCAGAAGACAACAATATGTGTTTCATTTGGGCTTATTTGTTTTTGAGACTGGGTTATGAGATTAATGTTTGTATTTTTAGTAGAAACGGGGTTTCAACATGTTTCCCAGGCTGGTCTAGAACTCCTGGGATCAAGCCATCCACCTGCCTTGGCCTCCCAAAGTTCTGGGACTACAGGTTATACCCACGCGCCTAGTGTCATTTGGACATATTTAAATCTTCAAAATAAGAGTTTGCCATTGGCTCCTCCCTTCTTTATGATTGTCCTGTTCAACAAATCTAATTCATCTTCTACATTGGATTCTTTTCATAATTGTTGGAAAATTAACACTTTTCTATGAAAGACAGTAATTCTCTTTAAATTTTAAATATCCTCTTTAGGTTATGATATGATATGTTTGAAATTCACTAGAGTTTTATATTATGTAAACAAGAAAGGAACTTTTCCCCGGTATGTTCTGAAAGTTATTCTTCAATCCTGAGATTCAAGTGGATATTATTTCATGTCTCCCAAAACCACATACATGTTGCCATGTAATACTAAGCTCTTATGTTAAAAGGAGGCCTATTTTGTTTTTTAAATACAGTGGAGAACGAAGAAGTCACATGAGTCGAACCCCTGCCTCCATCTTATTTTACCTTGCAGCATCCTACCTTGAACACCTGGGCAGTGTTAATTCATGTTATGGGCGTTTCCTCTCATTAATGCCTGTCATCTTCTGGGCCTCCAGTTTCAGTTGTTTGCTCTAGATGTGAAGCCATGGAGTTGAGTCTGGTTGCAACATAGGATACAAACAGGAACTTGAGGTACACTGCTCTCACCTCTCCCGTGACAATGGCCCAGTCCTCTAGGATTTTCTCAATCTCCTAGAAGTCTGGGATTGCTCCTTCTGTTTGATTCTTCAGAAGCACCATGCACTTACTTCCCCTTGACCCTTAAGACCATTTGTTAGATGCAGTATTCTGATTCTTATTTCGTTTGTTGCTTCCACTTTTTCGGTAAGGCAAAATAAGATAACACTAGAAACCTCTATGTTCTTGTGGTCAGAATACTAAAAAGCAATTTGTATAAGCCAATTCTATTATCAGCCCCATGAGGATAGTTACCACTGTTCCTCCCAGTTTTTCAGATGGGGGAACTGAGGCACAGAGAGGTTAAAGAAGCTGTTGAAGATTTCGTAGCTTGTCAGTGTTGAAGCTGGAGTTTGAATCCAGTCTTCTAAACACTATTTGCATCATGGGTTTTACAGTTTCTCAGCAAATTGATATGGTGTTATCTTTTTCCCATCTTCCATTGCATAATAATTCCAAATAAACTTTAAAGGTGTAAACTTACCTTTTTATATTATCTTTTATACCGTTACTGAGATTGTAATTGTTGGTGGATTTAGGTCATTTAGAAAAATTTAGTGTAGGTGGGTTTTCTGGTTGATTTAATCCTCAAATAACAAATCTTAAGACACAGGGTGGCGTGTTTCTGTACCTCCTGAAGGGTAGTTTGTTAGGGCTGTTGTAATGGCCCAATGAGGTTCTGTTGACTCAGTCGTTCTGCGTTTGTGGCTCTGTCCTTGGAGTCGTTCCTTTATTTTTTCCTGTCTCTGGTCCTTTCAGTTCAGGCCGGCAGCATTTCTGCCGGTATAAAAGTCTCAAAATCCTTGTCAGTCTTCTGTGCAGTTCATGGACATCCAACCATCAAGCAAGATGGTCCTGCACAGCTCTTTCCTGGATAACCACGTTCTCTGTTCCTGGCTTCTGCTGACATGCTTGATTGGATCCATGAGTCACATGCCTAATCTGTTCAGCAAGTTTGTCTAGCAATACCATCCTCCAGTCTCTGAGCAACCTCCTCTTTGACCATGGCTTATCTGCTGTTTCTGTTTAGGCTTCGTAGCATCATCTGAGCAAACAAGATGAATATTAATCAAGTCAAAGGTTTTTTTTCTGAGACACTTTCCTCAGAAATAGTGTTCTGTACCTCACCAGCTTATCTGCCCTAGGGATGTTAACAATTGTAATCATGATCAGGCCTACATTAGCTCATTAAAATGGGGAGCATCACTTTGTTCACTGTTTATTTTTTCTTTGTGAAGCAATCTTAGTAACACTTGAAGAAAGTTTCTTGTTATAAGTCCAAGCTTTTTTTCCGCTTTTGTCAATAGATTACATCTTAATCCAAAATATCTTTCACTTTCTCAGGACCCTCATTTTCTATATTCCAGTGGCAAGATAATTATAGCAAGATAACTTCGAACCCTCATTATACGTAACCAATAATAGAAAGCAGCGGTGTAGATAAATAGTATTAGGTTCAGAGGAACAGTTGGGACAGTTTATAGTCAGAGCTAAGGATGAAGTTTTGCTGGATAGCAGACTAGTATGCAGGAAGGTGGTGTGGTAGGAGGAAAATACTGAAGTAATGAAGCATATGGGGCATTTGGGCTCCCATGACTTGGGTTGAAGAGGAATATTCATGTTGACTTGCTGCGGGAGAGAAACCGGAAAATCTCATTGGTGGAGTAGAATCTTGGAACCCTTAATGCCAGGCTCATAAATTTAGACCTTATTCTAAAGGAAAAGCCAGGTGATTACACCTTATTGAACTCAGGAATGAAAGATTGTAAGATATTTGGGGGAGATGAAAGTAACAGCTATAATGATGGATTATTGTTAGGAGAAATGACAGGCAGGGAAATTAGCCTTCTATGCTAGGATTCAAGGCAGTGCAGCTGCAAGGATGCTGGCAGAAGGAATTGAGACAGGAGACACTGTATATGGAGACAAGGCTGAATTTTTAGGGGTGAAGGCGTAGGGAGTGTCTAGGAAATGTGGACTATGAATGTAGGAGAATAGAACTGTGGTATCATTTGGTATAGACAGTGTGGTTTGCAGTTGAAGACATTGAGTTTAGGTATTTTGAATGTAATGGTCATTAGGATGAGAACTCTGTGGTGGGAGTTTGGGTTTGGATATTATTAAGACTTTGGAATTAATTTGCATGGAGGTCATAATTGTATCACCAAGATATCTAAAGTCTTATTGTGTCAAAACTGTTCAGTCAGTCTGTTACCAGGTATGTTAGGGATTGTCAAGGTGTATCAGTTAAATCTTGGAGATTATTTATGCACCACCATTTGAATGATAACTTCCCTGTTGCTTAGTGTTGGCCTAGACCTGATAAAACTTTGTGTGAAGTCTTTATAGAAAACTTGGTTAATAAGATGTGACTGATAACTATGTATTCATGAGCATTAAAGGCATAGTAGATCAAAATAATTTTTTCTTTGAACTTCTCACCTTTACCCCATGTCTTCATTTTAGTGGATATGTTTGTTGTTGTTGTTAATGGTATTGGATGTTGTATGTAATGTGATGTAGAAAAGGCTATTCATTTGCTCCTAATTTTGGGTTACCTTATGACAGTTTGTTAATAACCATAAATATAACAAAATATATCTTGGAGTAAATTTATCTCAACTCATTGGTTAAAGTATTCTAATCACACATTCATTGGGTTGTTTTATTTGTTGACAACCCAGGTTTTCAGCTTTATAGACCTTTTAGTGCTCAGTTCATTGACACATCATTGTGATGGGCAGATAATCTTTCCATTGCAGACATGCTTCCAAATGAGCACTCTTTCCTTTTAGTTTTTCTTGGTACATAGTTACCTATGAGGTCCACAAACCATTATAACCACATTACAAATGTGAATATATAGATTCTTATCTCTATTCAGAAGAAATTGGGTTTATCACCCACTGAATGTTTGATGATGTAATGCATTATCCTCCATTATGTAGTGACTAAGTATTCATGGATGGTGTGTTCAAGGACCAACTCTGTGTTACTGTATAGTTAGTGAAACATTTAACACTCTCCAACCCGGTTGTGTTTCAGTGCACTTGCAGGAAAGACATGGTGAAAATTTCAATGGATATCTTTGTGAGGAAATTTCAGCCAGACAGGTATCAGCTGTGGAAACAAGGAAAGGATATATATACCATTGATCACACGAAGCCTACTCCAGCATCCACCCCTGAAGTAAAAGCATGGCTGCAGAGAAGGAGGAAAGTAAGAAAAGCATCCCGGAGGTAATGACCCCTCACCCCACTGACGCTCCTTGTCTGTAGTGTTTTCTCAGTTAAAATGAGTCATTGGATGTGGTGTTCTCAAAGGCAATCTACTTGCTTTTTCTATTTATTCATTGTAACTTAATACCTTTCTGAAAATGTGACACAAATTATTTTTAATTGTTAGATGTGTAATAAATACAATATAGGAAGAGATGTATATTTATTTTGTTTGAGAATATTCCTGAAGTTGCTGTACATGGCAAATAGAACAATATAGAATTTGTTAGACCACTTACATGAATGTATTTTATGTCTGTATTGTTCCTTTCTGTGCATTTCCATATGTTAATCAATAACTTGATTTTCCACTTTTTCATTTTGCCACCGTTTTGCTTTTTGGCTTTAGTGGTCATCTTCATTTGTCCAACATCCGAGCTACTACTCTCATCTAGATGCTTATATTTTGCTACATTTTATGCACTTGGTTTTATTCTTTCATAAGATGTAAAACACAGCACATGGCATTTCTGAAACATGCTTATCCTTGTGAACTTTATTTTCCATTCCGTCTTTGTGGCCAGGATCATTTCAAAAGCTTTTAGATCTGCTGTGGGCATCTTGTTGTTTTAAAACCTATTGAATAGGGTGTGTGTTGTATTGCTCAGGTCCTTAGGCTACCTTTTAAGGCTCTTATGTTTTCCAATTTTATATTAAATTTTCCTCTTCAATATTACTCATTGTTTTTCTTTCAGATTATAAAAGTAATATTTGTGCATTGGAGGAAATTTGTAAAATAAGGAAAAGAATAATGAAGGAATCCCATATCACTCATAACCTCACTATCCAGAGATAACCAGTGTTAACATTTTGTATATATCCTTTACCTATATATTTATTATGTATTTTATGAATATTATATATCTTTCCAAATCTGGGGCCATGCTCTATTAACAATCTGATGATGAGTTTTGAGTGTTTTTTTCATGTAACTGATTGATTTGCTGCAACATAATTTTTAATGCCTGCATGTATTTTATCCCCTGTAGAGTGTTTCCACTTTTTTGATATTAACTAAGTAACACCATAATTTTACATCTTTGCCCAGACTTATGATGCTTATTTTCTGTCTTTTCTTTTCCCTGATATTTATTTTCTGCTAATTTAAAATGGTAGTGAGTGAAAGAACCAACATGGAGCCAAACTTCGGCATTTTGTAAGAGCTAGACCTGAGGTGCAAAACTAACTCAGGTGTTGATATTTCACCCTATAGTTTACCGCAATGATTGTCAGTGTGTTTGTTAGTAGGTCAGGACCAACATTTTAAAATGAGGTGGTAAAATAGAATAAAAACGATTGTAGTGCTTCCTCTGTGGTAAGGGCAAATATTCACTCATGACGTGTGAGTATGTGTGTCTGTGGTATGTAGTGCCACTATCTGAAATGTATAACTCACTGTGTGTTACATTCAAGAAGAGTTTGAGAAATACTAATTTGGACAGTCAGTGTCTTTGATAAATGTGTTAATTCATAGCACGAAAGAACCCAGCATTGGAAGGAGGCAGTATCCAATCCTGAGTTCAGAATACATACCAGTAGAACATCTTGAACATTGTTCTTTAGTGGATGGAAAACACAATATTTTCATTAGGTGTATGACTTGGTTTCCAGTTATTAACCACAGTGGGCCTTTTGGGTTGATAGAGACCATAGATTTATGACACTTGAAGAGATTGAAATGCTTGTCAGTAGGTTCAAATAATCAATGGAACTTGCTTACCTAGTTAGAAAGCCTGACTATGGGCTTGTTTAATATGCTCAGCCTTGTGGCTTGATATTTAGAGATTATTGATCTCCCTTTGGAAATATCCCATTTAGGGAAGTCTGATGAAGGAAATGATTCATTGACGTCTCAAGCACATGTCAGCCTTCTTTTTTTCCACACGTACTACACTGTTTATAATGTTGAGATTTTCCCACATCAGCCAATGCATGGATTTGCAACAAAAGTGATGATGGTGATGACAGTACTACTACTGTTACTGCCATCAGCAGCAGGGAAAGCTGATTTATATAGGTTATCGCTGGCCACCCTATTCTCTGCAATCTCTGACATCGTACAGTGCTTAGTCCTGTGGTAGTTTCTCGGGTGTGTGTAATACATATGGGTGTGTTTTGGACACTGTTGCTTTGAGTTGATTTGTAATTGTTCCTAGTTGTTAGGAGTGTTTGTTTCATATGTAAAAAGCATATATGCCAAAGCTATCAAGTGACTAGCTGGAAAATAGAGAGGAAGAAGATAAAAATTGTGTTCACTCTGAAAATAGTATGTTGATGTATGATGTTAAATACATAAAATTAGGCTGAATGTGGTGGCTCATGCCTGTTATCCCAGCACTTTGGAAGTCTAGTGAGGGAGGATCACTTGAGGCCAGGAGTTCTAGACCACCCTGGGCAATATAGTGAGACAGTGTCTTTATGAAACACACACACACACACACACCCCCACACCCACCCCCACCCCCACCCGCACCCACACCCACAACCACGTACCAGTTAGCCTTGTTTCTGTTTTAAATCCTTTAGCTGTTGATGAATTGACATTTAATTTGAACTATTTTCATACATACCTGATAATTATACAAAACTAAATGAAAAGTAGTCAGTGGTTTACCTTGAAATATAAAAAATTTACTTTTAGCACTAGCCTTACAGGATATCCTGATTTTTCATTTATTTTCTTCATTATCTAAATATTTTATTGATTGATTTTATTTCTCTCTCATTTCAACATTTTTTACTTTATTTTTATTTTCAGACTTTTAAAACGTTGCTACAAAAGTTTAGCAATGGCCCTCTTTCAAAATAATGTTTAATAATCAATTATTAACAGTTGTGTGAATTTTAAAATTTTATTGATTGATCTGAGAATTGTTCTTAAGATTTTGATTTCAAATTTAATCTCTCAGTTGTGAACATTGACTTGGCATAGTGATTAACAATGTCAGTTTTTTCCTTCTTTAAGCAAGTGAAAATGACATTTATATTGGGATGTGTTTTTCATATCCATTGCAGACATCCCGCTCTGACCACTGCTTCTCTTGTTGACAGCTTCCAGTGTGCTAGGTCTACCTCTAAAAGGCCTAAGGCTGAGGAGGAAGAGGAAGTGTCAGCTGAAGTCGATGGGGCAGAGGTCCCTAACCCCGACTCAGGCACAGATGACCTCAAGGTCAGTGAAAAGTCAGAAGCAGCAGCGAAGCTGAGGAACACAGAAGCACCTTCAGAAGAAGAGTCCTCTGCTAGCAGGATGCAGGTGGATCAGAATTTATCAGATCATATCAAACTCTCAGGTGAGAAGATGGTTGATTATGTTTCACATATAAGTAGTAGGTGGTTGATGATCAGATGTCTTAAACCGATGTTCACTATGACAAGTATCTGACTAGTCCACATAGCTTAATCAATAATATACCCAAAGTCATGGGGTAACTCAACCAAGAGTCCCAGGGGATATTATACAAAGCCTCACTGCTGTGTGTCGCAGAATTGTGAGACAAGCAGCCAGCAGTGCCTATTTGGTTTAATAAAAAAGAAGAGACTAAAATGATTATTATTATTTTTTTTAGTGCAACTCAATTTACAATATACGTTTTTGGAAGGCTTCTTTTGAATTCACATGAGTAGAGAAAACCAATTATTGATAATTCTTTGTAGATTCTTAGCTTTCGACTTAAGAAGAAAATAAAGATCAAGGTTTTAAGAACAACAACAATAATAAAAAGTCAACCTAGTGAAATGACATGTATAGTCCCCTCACTTCTCTTCTGTACTAAAGCAATTGTCTAAAAATCTCAGCTACTTTGCCTTTTCTCCCTTTGGTAGCATATTTTTCTGAAAGTGCTTTAATGATTTGCCTCTTTCATATTTGTTGGAGTTTTTGTCTCGTAATAATCATGCTAATTCCTGTGTTCCTCTCATACCTCTCATCCTGTAAATCCTTCCTCATGGGATTCCCCACTCTGCCAGAATCTGACTCCCTCTACTGCTTCCCCCTCACTCATGGCACCATTGCTCTTGCCTGGACGACTGCAGCAATTGCTTCCTTCTTATTCAGGAGTGTCAGCTGTAGTCACGCCAGCTAGTCAGTTCTCCAGGTGACCATCAGAGTGATCCTTTAAAAGAAAAAAGCTTAGGTCTTCTCACTACCATCTTCTTAGTATTATTCCACCTACAATAAAAGAAAAAGTCCTCATATAGTCCTGAACTGGTCCTCAGCTGCTTCTCCAGCGTCATTGCCTTTGCTCTTGAAATAGCTGCGTGGATAGAGTTGAAACCACAGAACTTTAAAAAAATGAGTTTATGTTTTGGTGGAGAGCTAGGCAAATAACCACATAATTACAATCCAGTGTGGTAAGTAGCATTATAGAGATCGCTTAGGATGTTGCTGGTTTACCAAGGAAGGACTTCAAACACACAAAAGCTGGAGAGCCAAGGTTCCTTGGCAAAGGTGATATCTGAATTGAGTTTCGATGAATGGATACGAGATAGCAAGGTAGAGAAGGTAGCGAAGGGAATTACAACAGATGCAGAAAAGAGAGTTAGGCAATACATATGGATATTTCATTATGGTCCTTTTTTTTTTTTTTTTTTTTTTTTTTTGAGACAGACTCTCTCTCTGTCACCCAGGCTGGAGTGCTGTGGCACAATCTTAGCTCACTGAAACCTCTGCCTCCCAGGTTCAAGCAATTTTCTTGCCTCAGCCTCCTAAGTAGCTGGGACCACAGGTGTGCGCCACCATGCCCAACTAATTTTTATATTTTTAGTAGAGCTGGGGTTTCGCCATGTTGGCCCGGCTGATCTCGAACTTCTGGCCTCAAGTGATCTACCTGCCTTGGCCTCCCGAAGTGCTGGGATTACACATGTGAGCCACCGTGCCCGGCCCCTCATCATGCTTTCTCTTACACTATGTTTAATTAGCCAGTTTATGAATTGCTGGATGGTTTTGCCTAAGGGCCCTCAATTTCATTAGTTCTGTCACTCTATGGTTCTTTGCACATTGATCTCCAGGTTTTGAACCCTGGCATAATACTTAAGTAGAAGAACTGGATTGTTCAGAATCAGAGCTAGTATGTTTGGGTACAAATGAGGCTTGTTTTGTGTGTGTGCATGTATGTGTGTGTGCATGCGTATGCATGTGTGTGTAAGATATGGAATCAGTTGGGAATAATTTACTAATTCTACTTCGTAATAATACAATGCAAGATTTATTAACAGTCTTCTGTTTTATCCTCAGGAAACAGCTGCTTAAGTACATCTGTAACAGAAGACATAAAAACTGAGGATGACAAAGCTTATGCATATAGAAGTGTACCTTCTATACTCAGTGAGGCTGATGATTCCATTCCATTATCTAGTGGTTATGAGAAGCCCGAGAAATCAGACCCACCCAAGCTTTCATGGCCAAAGTCACCTCAGTCATGCTCATCAGTGTCAGAGAGTAATGATGTGTTAACAGAGGAAGAAGAGAGTGATGTGGAGAGCCATGGGAATGGCCTTGAACCTGGGGAAATCCCAGCGGTCCCCAGTGGAGAGAGAAATGGCTTCAAAGTCCCCAGTGTATGTGGCAATATCCATTTTTACCATATTCATTATATGGTGAGAGCACATTTTGAAAACAACATTCTGTGCACTGAAATCCTCCTTTAGGGCACAGATAAATAACATTTTACATTTGTGGGTCTTAATCATATTCATTCAGTAACTGGGAGGTAAGCCTTCTGTGAGCTGTGGCTCACATAGTGATAATTCAGCACACGCAGCTTATGGCCACGTGTCGATGCTTGGTTTTCTTTTTTTGTTAAAAAATTGAACTCTTTATTTTGAGGTAATTGTAGATTCATATGCATTTGTGGGAAATAGTGCACAGTGATTCTTTGTACCCTTTACTCAGTTTCTCCCAATGCTACCGTCTTAGAATACTATAGTACAAAGTCACAGTCATATTGACATTGATACAGTAAAGATTACAGAATTGTTCTGTCACTTGCAGAAGAATTCACCTGCTGGGCACTGACTACTTTCTGCTAATAGTTAATTCCTCCTGGTCCCAGCCTTCCCACAGCTTCTGTTTCAGTGTCAGGACTCACCTGGTCGTGCTTTCTTCTTACTCTTTCCTCATGGACCCTGAATCTCAGGACCAGGGTGACCTTTCTTGTCCTGCCCCCTCCTCGAAAGAGGTCTCTGCCTCTGAGGAAAGACCCCTCTGTGTTATTTAGCTTCCCATTGTGACTTTTTGGAAAATTGTACAATATTGTCCTTGTGCAGTATTAATATTCCATATTCAGTAGAAACTGTCCATGTAGCCATAAGAGTGGATCAGGGGAGCTAGGACTGTCTGTAGCAATTGTCAGAATTCAGTACTTTTTTTGATGTATCCAACCTTGATTAGGGAATTCAAGTGGATGAGGAAGGAGTAATTGTTTGAACTGACAAGTTGCGCTGGCTGCAGAACAGACACTGCTCCTGCTCGTTTCAACTCAAAACAGGTCTTTGTGTCCCTGAGTAGGAGCAAGGGAGGTTGTATAAGGATAGCAGCTTTGAATACCCTGCTTCTCATCAGTCGCAAAATGTTAATTAAATCTACTTTTCTGATTTGACCCAATAGCGTTTATCTTTTTATGTACAATTGTATATCTCATTGAATTTATAAAACATGAAAGATGAAAAAAAATATGGTCTGGTTTCTTTGAAGAGGTGCCTAAGAGTAGTCTGAAAATGGCATTCACATACTAGTAAGCAAAATTTACAATTTTGGCCAAATGTGGTGGTTCATTTCTGTAATCCCTGCACTTTTGAGAGACCGAGGTGGGAGGATCCCTTGAGCCCAGGGGTTCCAGATGAGCCTGGGCAACATGGTCAGACCCTGTGTCTACAAAAAAATTAAAGAAAAATTTAGTGGTGTGTGCCCGTGGTCCTAGCTACTAGGGAGGCTAAGGTGGGAGGATCACTCGAGCTCAGGAATTTAAGGCTGCAGTGAGCTGTGATCCCACCACTGTGCTCTATCCTGGGTGACAGAGTAAGATACCCTGTTTCTTAAAAACAAAGACGGGGGTACAGGTGCAGTGGCTCACGCCTGTAATCCCAGCACTTTGGGAGGCCGAGGCGGGCAGATCACGAGGTCAGGAGATCAAGACCATCCTGGCTAACACGGTGAAACCCCGTCTCTACTAAAAATACAAAAAAATTAGCCGGGCCTGGTGGTGTGCACTTGTAGTCCCAGCTACTCGGGAGGCTGAGGCAGGAGAATGGGGTGAACCCAAGAGGCGGAGCTTGCAGTGAGCCGAGATCGCACCACTGCACTCCAGCCTGGGCGACAGAGTGAGACTCTGTCTCAATAAAAAAAGGAAAAAAAATTTACAACTTAATTTCATGAATGAGTTAAATGTAGCCGAGCAGATATTCTTTGGACAGGTGAGTCCGTCAAATGCCCGCTTTAGTTACATTTAGTGACATTCTTTAAAGTAGAATGGAGCTGAAAGGTTCAGATTTCTTTGCTCTCAAGGAAGGTGATTATAGATCTAGTGCTCTTTTCCTTCATCTTTATCATTTCCCAAGCAAAGACTGACAGCAGAGAAACCAACATTGCTATTGAAGGTTGAGAGGCTTGGCTTTCCCATAAGAATAGCTGCATGACATTCTTTTCTTACATCGTGGTGTTGGATAACTCCTAGATGTAATACCGCCCCACTTAATTTTTGTGTAGTTTTGGTCAGTGTTTTTTAGTCTTCAGTGTAATGCTCTGTATATGCTGATAGCTGCTAGTGTTAGTTGATCTACTCAGTAAGTATTAAGGTTATTTTTTAAACTCTGTCTACCCATCCATCCATCCATCCATCTTGGGCTCCATGCTGTGCCTGGAACACACCACATATGTTCTCACTTTACGTGCTATTCTTGCTCCCCCAAATACTCCTCCCCCAGATAATCATATGTATGCACTCAAAGTTCCCCTCAAGTATCACTGTATCAGAAAGGCCTTCTCTGATTACCCTATAAAACTGCCCCTCCCCATCACTTTCTGTTCCTTTGTCCTTTATTTTTCTTCGTTGCATATTTACCGAGTAGTATCTGATAAATACAATTTATTCATTTATTATATATTCCCTTACACCTCTATAATCTATGCTTCTTGAGAGCAGAAACCTGATGTAATTTATCCTGTTACAGCTCCAGCTATGACAACAGTATGGTGCACAGTAGTGTGGTGATATTTCTTCTTGGCTGAGTTACAATTTCCCATGTTGTTTTTTAGCTATTATAAACATAGATAGCTGTCATCCTATATTGCATTTGTCATTCTTTTCTTATTCCTAGCTTTGATTACAATGGTCTTACACATTTTCTTAGAATCATATGTTGGAGTCAGAGGCCAGAGTAGTTTCTCTGTATCTGGCCACTGCTTCTTCAGCTTACCAGGAAGAAGACTAAGATTGTTTTCTTTCATAGTCACCTCTTGATGTAAGCCCGCTGGGTTCAAACTCTCTCTGATATCCTCTTTCCCCTCCCCGTGCCTTTAAAAATTTTGTGTTGTGCAAGCAAGAGAGCTTAAAAGGTGGGTCCTAGCTGGAAGGTGTACGGATACACATGACTTTCTACCTGGGAAAGGAATATATAGTCTGTAAATCCCAGGACAGAAAATTCATTGGTAAAATTTAAGTGGTTTCAACATGGCATTAATGTATCATTTAAAAAGAGAATACTTTTGGTTTCTTGTTTGACTGTTTATGTATGTGATCTAGAAGTGGTGATTCATTTCTGAATGGAAAGAAGTATACAGCCTCAACTTTGCAGGATTGTCTTCTCTGGGAGGATAGAAAATAAAATTCCTTGCTAAATGTTAACATGGGAACATCTTAGAGGTGATCAAGAGCCACAGTCCTGTATTTTTATGAATGCAATCTTAGATTTACTTATTTATTTTTGGAGACAGGGTCTTGCCCTGTCACCCAGGCTGTTGTGCAGTGGTGTGATCTTGGCTCATTGCAGCCTCGACCTCCTGGACTCAAGCGATCCTCCCACCTTAGCCTGCTGAGGAGCTGGGACCACAGGCATATGCCACTAGACCTGGCTAATTTTTTTTTTTTTTTTTTTTTTAATTATTGACACGGAGTCTCCCTGTGTTGCCCAGGCTAGTCTCAAGCTCCTGGGCTCAAGTGATCCTTCTACCTTGGCCTGCCAAAATGCTGAGATTATAAGCATGAGCCACTGTGCCTGGCCTATAATCCTAAATGTAGATTAGTTGTAAGACCTTTAGAAAACTTGCTAACTGCTTAGCTTATTGCAGGTTTAATAGGCCTACCCTGCCCTACAGCTTGTGTTTTAATACAAAGTAGAAGAAGAGTTAATTGACCTCTGGGTAAAATTACTAGAATTGATTCCTATTTCTTTTGACCTTAAGGTTAAATTTCTTAAAGGACTAATTCCTCAAGAGGTAAACAGCCACAAGATTTCCTCAACATTAAGTTATAAATCATTGTGAACGGTAGGTTTTTTTTTTTTTTTTGGTAGTTTGTTTTTGATAATGGTATTTCTCCACCATTTTTGTTCTGTAACTAGATAACAGAGGGAGAGAACAAAACTTCTAAGAGTTGGCGCCATCCACTTAGCAGGCCTCCAGCAAGATCCCCGATGACTCTTGTGAAGCAGCAGGCACCAAGTGATGAAGGTGAGATGGTGACCCTTTTAGGATTTTTTTTTTGGTATGTAAAACAAACTATTGTAGAAAAATTGCTGGATAGAAAAAAAAATTCAACAAGTAACAAATACATACTATTAGGAGATCATACATAATAAACAATTTACAGGTAAAAGGAATTTGGAACTTAAAGAGTCACTTCATATAAGCTAGCCTTATTACTGGTAAAAGTCTTCCAGGTTTATGTCATGGGATAAAATCAGTCGGCCTTGACATTTGTTTTAGGGTTCTACAGAAGAAGCTGAGACATTTCCTAAACATGCTGGATTTTAGAGTTAACATGCTGTAGGTTTCTTTACAGTGTCTTTACTTTTAACTTGAACTCTTTACATTAATTTAACCACTTTCAGTAAAAATCTATGTGCCATATCCTTTTTCCGTATCCTTTTGTAACTGGTGTGGGTTGAAACATCCTTTTTCCTTCACTAGATTGCTGTGATGCAGCTGGATGTAACGTAGTTTCATTTATAATCATTTACCATTCCTGGATGTAAATTTATCTTTTTCCCCTTTTTGTCCTTTTTTAAGACAGGGTCTCGCTCTGTTATTCATGCTGGAGTGCAGTGGAAGGTGATCATGGCTCACTGCAGCCTCAACCTCCCAGGCCTAAGTGATCCTACCTCAGCCCCGCAAGCAGCTGGGACCACAGGCATGCACCATCACGCTTGGTTAATTTTTTTAAAAAAATATTTTTGTAGAGATGGGTTTTGCTATTGCCCAGGCTAGTCTTGAACTCCTGGGCCCAAGCAGTTCTCCTGCCTCAGCCCCGCAAAGTGCTGAGATTATAAGCATTAGCCACTGCGTGCCTGGTTACCCTTCTTACCTTTCTTTCATAAAAAAGAAATTTTTATTGCCTCAAATTAAAAATCAGATCCGTGACTACTAAGTGTCTTGTAAATGTCTCTTAGCATGAAGAGAAGGCCTTGTTTTTTCTGTGTCTAGAGGATTAATTCAGGCAGGCTTTCTGTTAAGAATCCTTCTCTGAAGTATTCTCCAGTTTTACTTATGGAAATTATTAACTAAGGTCACGTGTCTGTGAGAATGCTGTTAAGTGAGTAACAAGAAGCTCAAGTTTCTTGTTTAAATAAATTTATCAGAGTAGATAGATATCTTTCACAGACTTTTTCCCCTCTTTCCCTCACTTTTCACTTACGTTCTATGTTTAGTGAGAAAACAAGATCATGGCTGGGCATAGTGACTGATGCCTGTAGTCCCAGCTACTTAGGAAGCAGAGGTGGGAGGATTGCTTGAGCTCGGGAATTTGAGACCAGCCTGGGCAACTCGGGGAGACCCTGTATCATAAAAAAGTAAAAATATCATGAATGTAGGGATTAGGGATCACAGTAGTTTGTATAAAACCAACCCACGGTTGAATTCTAACTCTTGTAATAGAAGTAATGCGACGTATTTGCATTTATTTCCGTATATCACAATGTTGAGGTTTTTTTTTTTTTTTTGCTACTTTATTATACCCAGTACAAACCATTTTCCCTTTAGTGTTAAGACAATTATAGGACAGTTCTGTGTAAAGTAATTAATACTTAATGTACAATAGTCATGATTGTAATTACCCTTTCCCATGGTAGACTCTCTTCAGTATAACTTTTCTGAAGGGAATAGGCTATGCTAAGGCTGTACCAATACGTGGAAAAGGCTGCTTTCTCCTCTGTCCTTATTTGCCTAGGAAGTTTATTTTGATATGGGCCATCATAAATTGGCCCAGAGTTTCTTTTTGGAAAGCAGTTCTGATTTCAGTTTGTATAGCTTGCAAAATTTATAAATGGATTGGTTTGATGAAGTCGTCTCAAGGGTTTGAGGTTAAATATTTTGTAGAAATGATGATTGTAGCTTTTGCAACAGTCTTTCTTTCCTTTCTAGTATGTTAAGGACCCCTGGTGACCTCTGGGGATTTTTCAGAATTGATTAGAAAAATCAGAGAAGTTTTGTGATGGCTTAAGGTTTTTACAAGCTTTCAAACTGAGAACAGAGAATATTCTGTTGCCTGAAGTAAATTATTTGCATCACTGGGAACTTGAATGTTACCTCAGCCATTTGCCTCTGTGTCTAAGTTGCTTGCAAAGTTGAAAGTGAATAAACGTTATCATTGTTAGATTGTGATGTGCAGTGAGTTTTGTGCTCACTGGGAGCATACAATTCCAAATCCAACTTGTTTTGGGGATTTTCTGCGCTCACTAGTCTGCTCCTTTTGCACTCCTCATATATAGGAACATAACTATATTAGAGCATCGGAGAATTTTGCATCTTTAAACAACAATCAGTGTCTTCTATTGGTGAATGAGCGTTTCTCTATTGAAGCTGGAAAGTTTCTCCCTAACAGAAAGGCTGCACAGGGGAAAGTGACTTGGTCTAGGACCTCTGGGAGCTGCTATGCCACTGAGAGATGAGCCACTTGTACATTGCTTTTCTCTTTAGGACAGTGCAGTGGCTCTTTGATACTCAAATAACCTGAAATGCCATAGATCATTCTGACTGGTGTCACATCCTGTAATTACAGGATCAGGAAGGACTTCGTGACTCTTAGCCTGTTATTTTCTGGGAAAAGATTTTCCATGTTGAACAGCAAAACATGAAAGTTGGTGGTGGTGGAGAAGAAGGGTCTATATAATAAAAGAATGATGATTAGAATGTATCTTTACATAAAAATTAGCATCTAACTTACTCTTTTTTGATGAAAAATAATCTTAAATATATACTGCATGTTTATATTTTATAATTTAAATGAAAATACTGAACTCTTTTTTTCTTTTAATTGAAATGTTTTTCAGTTGCATTTTTTTCTAAGGTTAGACAGCTGGATAAGGTGACTGAAACGTCAATTGAAATTCTGTTTAATGCCCAGTTGTTTAAAAATTATACAAATGTATTGAAACCTAGACTGATAAGCAAAGCTGTTTGGGTTGTTTTATTCTCGAAGCATCCAGGATATGTAGGTATTCTTCTGTTGCCATTTGTTGATATTATTGGCATATTCCTGCTCTTTTCTGAGTTCACTGTCCATAGGGAAGGAGGATGTATATGAAGTGCATGGGTGAACTGTGCATGCTCTCGTACACCCATGCACTTAGGGGAGAGGGCAATGCTCTTTCTCTGGCCATGGAACATATTAGAAGTGATGAACCCTGAGGGGCAGCCAGCTTAGAAATCTGTGGCAGTATTTCTTTCTTTCTTTCTTTCTTTCTTTCTTTCTTTCTTTCTTTCTTTCTTTCTTTCTTTCTGTCTGTCTGTCTGTCTGTCTGTCTGTCTGTCTGTCTGTCTGTCTGTCTTGTTTGTTTTTGGTTGGTGAGGATGCCTGCTCAGAAGCTCTCATGTTTCCTGGAATTGTAAACTGCTTCATTACAGGTTAAATGCTCAATTTCTCTGTGTGGCTTTGAAGCCAGTTGTCATTCAATGCTACCTTCTCTCTAGCTTCATTTTCCTCAACTTTCCTACATGAGTCTTCCTTTCTGTTTAGACCGTCAGTTCCTTAACTTTTCAGCACCAGGCACTGGTTTTGTAGAAGACAGTTTTTCCATGGATGGGGGTGGGGGGATAGGGGTGGAGATGGTTTTGGGATGAAGCTGTTCCACCTCAGATCATCAGGCATTAGATTATCATAGGGAGTGTGCAACCTAGGTCCCTTACATGCAAGGTTCACAAGATGGTTTGTGTTCCTATGAGAATATAATGCCACTGCTGATCTGACAGGAGGTGGAGCTTAGGCCTCTCTGCTCACCTCTTGCTGTGTGGCCTGTTTACTAACAGGCCACAGACTGGTACTGGTCTGTGGCCCGGGGGTTGGGGACTCCTGATTTAGACAACTTCTTCCTTACCCTCCCCCTGCTGCTTTTGCTTCCATGCATTTGCCCAGGCTGTTACATTACCTGTGGCACTCTTTTCCTTCTTGGAATGTTTCAATCCCTTGTCACCACTCACCTCTCCTCTTCCACCTCTCCTGCCCATAGACTCCATATGTGCTTGGTTCTCTTGCACCACTGATCACCTTACACTGTGATATGTTCTTTGTCTTCCATGTGTCTGTCTCCCCACTCTCATTCCTCTCCTTTGCTTCCCCTATCATGCTTTTGGTAGTGAACATTTCACTGCAATCATGGTAGCTTAAATCACGGATTCAAGAGCAGGAATACCCTGGATAAGGCAATCACTAATCCTTGAAATCAGCCATTAAAAAGTTAAATACCTCAATGTGTTACATACTGTCATATTAAAAGAAAAATGTAAATCGTTGTCCAGGAAATAGTCTCCCTATATATGTGTATAGAAAAACATGTTGTTTTAATTACCTGTAGAAATGTGATAAATTATATATTTAATATGTCAGCTCTTTCAGTTTTGTATCTTGACAGAATTGAAAATCTCTTTACCACTGTACCAGCTTCTATAATTACCTCAAAGTTAAAATGCAGCTGACCCATTGCAGATGTGGCTGGTGCCTTGGAGTTTGAGGGCTTTGGAGCTGTGACATCACGTTGGGTCAGTAAGTGACTGTTTCTTAAGGACTAGTTTATTTAGGCTATGGTGGTTGTACAGGCTACGGTGGTCCTGAGAGTGATTTTTTTTTCCCACCCACAACAAAGGAATGATGCATACACTATTGTCTTCAGCACGTTAATTAGAGAATGGGTTTTTTCCTAGGATTTTTTTTTTCTTTTGATTGCTGAGAAAGGAGTGTCGTATGAGGAAGAAAAGAAGAAAGATCAAGACTAAGTCAGTTCAGGAGAAGTCCCTAGTAAACTTAAATTTCCTACTCTTTGCAATTTGTATTTCTGTTGTTTTATAAAACCATTCTTTGAAACATAAATGTGTATATAATGTTTTCAAACTATCATGTTTAGTACACTCGGGATAATGCATCCGATATAAGGTTAAGTGGGAAAATACAGTTCAACTAGGTTTGTTTACATTGGAAACATTTTGAGGCAAGTAATTATCTTTTGATGGTTTCAGAAAGTACTTACACCTTTGCAGGTTTTATTTTTTATTTTTTTATTTTTTGAGATGGAGTCTCACACTGTCACAGGCTGGAGTGCAGTGGCGCCATCTCAGCTTACTGTAAGCTCCGCCTCCTGGGTTCACGCCATTCTCCTGCCTTGGCCTCCCGTGTAGCTGGGACTATAGGTGCCCGCCACCACACCCGGCTAATTTTTTGTATTTTTAGTAGAAACGGGGTTTCACTGTGGTAGCCAGGATGGTCTGGATCTCCTGACCTCGTGATCAGCCCACCTTGGCCTCCCAAAGTGCTGGGATTACAGGCATGAGCCACTGTGCCTGGCCCTGCAGGTTTAAAATTTTAAAATATATTTAGGGGGTACAAGTGCAGATTTATTACATGGATATACTGCATAGCGGTGAAGTCTGGACTTCTAGTCTAACCATCACCTGAATAGTGCACATTGTACCCATGAGGTAATTAATTTCTCATCCCTTACCAGCTTTGGTATCTGTGTTTGCTGCCTTGCTGCCCATTTTGATATCATTCAGACTCACAAATGTTTTAAGCCATGGCATGCTTCTTCTCACTAGCATTCTCATCAGCAGCACTTTAATCGTGCTGATGGCAACTCCAGAACTTCCTTTGAAGTGACGTTGGGCTAATAATCATCCTGCATTGACATCAGTATCTGAACATGTGCTTTATCACACCCCTGCCCCTGTTCTCCTGGCCTCATGGTGCATTGTTTGTTCTTTGAGGCTTTCATCCTGCACATGTGTGCATTTGTTTCCCAACATTTCTTATTTTACTACATTGTTTTCAATTAAAAAGTGAAAAATTGTTTTCAATAAAAAATTTCCAGCTTTTGCTACTGTTACTTCTAGTCTGCTCATTGCTTTTGTGCTTACTGTGTATCCAATCCCCTTGGTTAAGAGATGAGGTTAATGATGTTTCTAATGCAATTGTAAACTAAGGACAAGCAGTGCTAGTGTACAGCGGACTTTGTGAACGTGGCATTTGCTGACACAGTGATACTGCTCTGCTCAGCGATTCCCACCATGTGCTAGTGGTGAGTATAGCTAACATACTTGTGCTAACAGTGGAGTTTTGTTGGAGTCTGTGAAAGTTAACTGGAAAATTTATAAGAAAATTGCAAGACTGTTATTAGGTGATTTTCATTTTATTTTTTATGCTGATAATTTTTCATATTTTCTATAACAAACATTTCTTTTGTATTTGTCCAAATGAGTGTTTTTTACAGAGACTAGGCGTATCAATATGATGGAGTAGGTTACCTGATAATCCCCTAGCTATAAAACAACTAGAAATAATGGATAGTATAAAATAAACAACTTTTATACGTGCATAGAGAGTCAAAAATAGCACAAAGGATAATACCTCTCCATGCCAACAAATCAGGGTCAGTCGGCTCCAGCACTCTATTCACTGTGTGATGTCTCGGTGCCTGCGTTTACAAAGTAGTGATGGTAGCAGCACCTGCCACATGGAGGAGTTGTTTTGAGGGTTAAAAAGTGTTTGGCACATAATGACTATTTGTTGTTGCTGTTGTAAGGAGGTGGAGAAAGTGACCGCTGATTGGTAAGGGAGAGCCACGTTGTGGCCGTTTAGGAGAAATTTGCCAGGACCATAATGGATGCAGAGCAATCAGAACTAGGATGCCAAACAAAGGACCTCTCAGACATTCTGAGCTGGAGTCTTAAAAGCCTACACCTTTACTTAAGTACACACTTGAGAAAAAGAAAAAGTGGAAAACAAAATCAAGAAACAAACAAAAACAAGAGAGCTTGCTTGCCTGAAACTTAGGCTTGGGTGGTGAAGGGCAATATGATAGAAGAGAAAGTTATTCTAAGAATTCCTACCCATGTGGTCAAATTTGTACCTCTTCTTCTAAGTGAGAAATTTAAAATGAAACTTAGGCTGGCGATTAATGCCTCTAGGGCATCTCGCACAAGCAGTTGCAAAATCTTTGAACACCCCCTGAATAAAAGTCTGGTTGACTAACAGTCAATAGATTGTGGAGTCTTGACTTTGTGCTTTATATGTTTTTTGACTTTGGGTAAATCTTCTCTCTGCCCTTTTTCCTCCTGCGTAAAATTTGAGGCTTGGTCATGAATGATAAGTGTTCCTAACCTGTAAGTTCATGTATGGATTTTGGGCATTTTAAATCTCTTGAAATAGCATGTGGTGACAGGTTGAGGGCCGCTTTTCCAAAGAGCTGATTGCCATTAATCTAAAGTTTTACTTACAACTCTTCAACTATAATTTTACGATTTCTAGAATAATTAACACAGAAAGTTGGAAAGATGCAGATAACCAACTGTACTGTGTTTAGTCAAGTGCAGAGGCAACCTCATCCATTAATACAAGTTTGAATATTGGCAATATTCAGATTAAAGCCCTGGTTTTGGGTCAGATTTTCTCTCATCTGAATTGTCTGAATAACTCTTTATCAATCATCACTTCAGCAAGTGCACTACTGTAATGAGCTGTTAAGCATCTTTTTGAAATTAAAGACAGCTTACGCCCTGATCCCTATCTCTGTAGTGTCTGCATGCCTTGAGGATTAGATTAAGAGTGTATTTCAGGCAATGTTACAGTAATTTATTTCTTGCAAAGTCTGTATATATATAATATTTCATTCAGTAGTGGATTGAATATTTAAATATAGAGATGGAAGAGGTGGAATTGGAGATCTTTCTTGGTGTTTAACCATCATTTAACCCATCTAACCCAGGTTTTCTGTTGTTTTGAAGAATAAAATGTATACATTTATTCACTTATAAGTAAGTGAAATCTCAGGAAGTCCTGTTTGACAAAATTTGATTACTTCCCTAAGTAGTTTTCTCTAGTTCACAGTTCTTTTATTAGAACAATTGTTTATAGGCCGGGCATGGTGGCTCACGCCTGTAATCTCAGCACTTTGGGAGGCTGAGGCGGGCGGGTCATCTGAGGTCAGGAGTTCGAGACCAGCCTGGCCAATATCGCAAAACCTTCTCTACTATAAATACAAAAATTAGCTGAGTGTGGTGGCGTACGCCTGTAATCCCAGCTACTCGGGAGACTGAGGCAAGAGAATCGCTGGAACCTGGGAGGTGGAGGTTGCAGCGAGCTGAGATTGTGCTCTTGCACTCCATCCTGGGCAACAGAGCAAGACTCTGGTTCCAAAAAACAAACAAACAAACAACAAAAAATCAAGTGTTTATAAGCAATTGAATACTAAACTGGTCCTATGTGTGTTTTCCCAGGACTAGAACAGCCCACTGATTGTACTTCATTCTAGGCTGTTGTTTTTCTGGCATTGCCTGGGATTTCCTGTGGTATTTTCTGAGTACTTCACCCCCTGTCTTGTAGTCATGGTCCTGCTGGTACTTTTAGTACACAAGCTGGCTCTTAGACACTTTGCAATTGTCCCTCAAACAAAAGGACATTACTTAGAAGTGAAATTTAGAAAGAGAACTAGAAATCAAAGAGTTAGAATTTAGAATTGGCTGTTACCCTTTACCTTTTGTAGATAGGTGTTTGGGGAAAATTATGCCCTCCTGCTCCTGGCAAGCTGTTACTCTCTCTGTTTTAACTGTATTGATGTAGATTTGCTGCTCTAATTTTAAGGATTTATTAAGTGAATATGTTGACCAAATATAATAATGATGTCTTTTTGATTCAGAAATTATATTTTAAGTATTAAATACAAATATTATTTTAAATATTAAAAGCAATCTTTTGTTTTCCAGATGCTACTGGGTACTTGACTGTCTGCTTTATGGTAGGCAGGCTGCGACCTGGCTTAGTGAAGAATAGGTACATCCCTCATCGAGAGTCTTTCCCCTCTGTAAAAATTCTTTTCCCTGCCAGTTTTGAAAAATAAGTGCTATTTGATGGCTGCTGCATGTCATGCTCCAAATATTATTAATTTTAACATAATGATCTCTTTGTTCCATCAATTCTTTTTAGCTTGAGGTATTACTATACTTTTATAATAAGCCCATTTATAGTTCTGTCTGTTTAAGCAATAAAACAGCAAAGTCAGCAGATTACTAAGTAGATTGGCTTGGAATGTTTGTTGCTAGGTCACAGCCAGTGTTTTCCTGCATTGTGTGGACATAAAACGTTACATGTTGTTGGCATTCAGATAAAATGGATATTTTGTCTAGTGCTTAGGTTTGTAATAATAATTTAGTGCTCTCAGTTTAGCTTGATTTCTGTCGGTAAATTCCACTAGAAGTCCCAGTGGCGTTGATTTTTACTGTAGTATGGTGAATAAAAAAACCACCTCACTTCTATTATGCTAGTGGCTTGGGCAGGTTTTGATTTAAATTAGAGACAAAAATGCTGGCTTTATAATTTATGTGATGCTGTTACTTTCTGTACTTTTTACGTTCAATTTTGAAACTTTTCTAAACAATGATTATCATGAAATCTTATGATCAGGTTTCTGAATGTGCTAAAAGCATGGAGATTGTAAGATAATAATAAAGACTTTGATTCTTTTGAGTTCATGTATGCTTTGTTATTTTTTTTAAATTAACTTACAAATAAATTCAACCATAACCTTGTTACTCTTAAAGTCTTGTAGAAAACAACCCAGGAACAGATTTTGATAGCACAATTTCGTGGTACATTCAATTCTTTAGAAAAATAATGATTGTATTAGGTTGTAATGTATATGAAATTGTCAATATTTGAAATTTTTTTTACTCAATGAAAACTGCAATTTCATACAACTCAAGTCTGCTACTTTACATTTTTTCAACCTGAACACAGTTTCTTTTCCTTGGAGACAGAATGTCTTAGCTTTATAGACCACTGAATTAGCACATATTTTGGTCCACATTTTTTTTCATTGATATTTTCACCTTTTCTTTGGTTGTAAAACTAGCTTTGAAGATGGAGAATCAGCATGGAAAGTTTATGTATTTTAACTTTGTGGTGACTTTATGTCTTCATATTCTTTGTTTTACCACTGGCCAATGAAAACTTAGTCCTGGCTGGCAACATTCTGCAGGTTGGCATTTGTGCACGTTGGTCATAGAAGTAAAGTAAACATGTTCAAGACTTCCAGCTAGTGAATGATTAGAAGATGGCTCTCTTTATCAGCATTTTAATTTTCATAGAGTTGTTTTAGTCCTTTTCCCTTTCGGAGGTGTTAGGTTTCCAGGCTTCAGAGAAATGATGAGATGAGTTATATAAATTCTAGACTGATACTTCATTGTTTTAGTGTTTATGTTCTTTGTTTTGTTTTGCAGAGATTTTTGTTGTGCTTTAAAAAAGTAGAAAGTTAAGGAGAAAGGATTGGCTATGATATGTATATGTGTTTGAGTATTACATAAATATTTCCATAGTTGTTGATAAAGTCTTTTCTTGAGGAGTAAACTGGATAATGCCTTCAAGTGAGTGAGCCATGGATCTGGGTTAAGAATCTTCTTGGGCACCCCCAGGAGAAGATTGAATCTTTTATGAGGTAAAGTTGACAGGACCATGTAATATATTTTGAAGGGAAATGAGAGGAAGAAGATTTATAGCCTTGTTCTCTCCTTATTTCTGTATGCACCCCTGAATAGTCCATGTCCTTATCTTCCTTAGTTGGCATGATGGCCGCCCTATTTGAAGTTCTCTTCTTAGCAGCTGTTTTGTGTGATCTGCCACATGATAACTCTCTATTAGTTGTTGGGTCAAAATAGCTATGATTCCTGCTGTCACATACATAGGTGACCAAAGCTGACTTTTTTTTTTTTTTTTGGTATGGGGAGCTTCTTTTTCATGTGGATTGCATCATGCTAGTGTTAACAGTTTCTTGCTTGGAGATCTTGTTTTGCCATTTTTTGACTTTATATTATATATGCTGTTAATGAAATAGCTTATGAATCTGGAGGTTTTTCCCATGGGTAGTTTTTGTTTGTTTGAGACAGAGTCTCGTTCTGTTACCCACACTGGAGTGCAGTGGCATAGTCTTGGCTCACTGCAGCCTCTGCCTTCCGGGTTCAAGTGATTCTCCTGCCTTAACCTCCTGAGTATGTAGGACTACAGGCACGTACCACCACACTCGGCTAGTTTTTGTATTTTTAGTAGAGACAGGGTTTCTCCATGTTGGCCAGGCTGGTCTTGAACTCCTGGCCTCAAGTGATCCTCCTGCCTCGGCCTCCCAAAGTGCTGGGATTACAGGCGTGAGCCACCACACCTGCCTCACATGGGTAGTTTTGAACTCCATAAAGGGACAGGACTGTTGCTTTTAATTTCTTATTTCCAGAATCTGTCATATTATGAAATTCTAGCATATTATGAATTTCATATGCTTAGTCTTTCGCCTGTCTTTGTTTTTTAATTGTAAATTGACAATTTATAATTGTATAAATTTGTGGGGTACTAAATGGTGTTGCGTTTTATTAGTACAATGTGGAATAAGTTAGTTGACTTACATGTCACCTTAAATACATAACATTTTGTGGTGAAAGCATGAGAATTTTACTCTGTTAGCAACTTTAAAATGTATAATACTGTTATTTCTCTTCAGATCATGTGGCTCTTTCTCCTTTTTCACCTGTCTTTGATTTGATGCTCAGAATATGTTCCTTCTGGTGCCAGGTTGACAGCTAAGTTTCCCAAGGGTATGCCAGCTTTCTTTAGGAGTTTTCTTCTTCTCCTTCCTACCATGATATGAGAATTGACTAAGCTGGTTTCCTCCTATTTGTTGTATACATTACTAGTAACCATTACTTATAATTCTTTTAGATGATGCTAGCATCATTTTTACTGGTAAGGCAATCGAAGCTCATAGACGTGAATTCACTTGCCCTAGATCACAAAGCTAGTAAGTGGTAGATAACAGGCTTTAAATACTGTCTGTTCAGTTCCAGAGTTTACACTCTACACTGTTGTTTTTTAGACGGATGGATGCTATGTCTCCCAGGTTGGAGTGAAGTGGCAGTATCTCGGCTCACTGCAGCCTCCACCTCCCAGGTTCAAGTGATTCTCCTGTCTCAGCCTTCCGAGTAACTGAGACTACAGGTGCCTGCCACCTTGCCTGGCTAATGTTTGTATTTTTAATAGAGACTGGGTTTCACCATATTTGTCAGGCTGGTCTGACCTCAAGTGATCCACCTGCCTCGCCCTCCCAAAGTGTCAGGATTACAGGCATAAGCCACCGTGCCCAGCCCACTCTTTCAACTTTATCACACTAACAACCTCCCATAGCGGCTAGAATACTGGTAAAAGAAGTTGAAATGGACACATATAAATGTCTGATTATAGCCAGATACCTTTGTTAATAGTGTAGATCAGCTTCCCAGCATTTCTTGTTTTTGTTCACGCATGTTGTAAAATGTATATAAAATATGAGCTGATGTTCTGTAAGAAACTTAAACCACTCTGGTTATGCCATAGTTCCTGGCGAAACCCATTGCCTCAGAGGTAGCATAATTATCATGGCTTTATTTTTTTTTTTGTAATAGGAATTTTGAAGGTGTGTCCTTTGGAATGTTTTTCTTATTTAAAGTGTATATAGAGTCAGTTGTAATATATCCTTTTGAAATACTTTGGTATCAGTGTTATTGAGAGGTGATACATAAAGAACAAAACTATATACATCCATTTAATTTCTTAAGTGCTTTAGACTTTAAACTGTAGAATTCTCTGCTATTCATTATTACATTAGCATTTTGGGGGAACTATAATGTAGAATTTAATTTTTTCTCAATGTCACCACTTCTCAGTAAAATCATACCTAAAGTTCTATAATTTTTTTCTCTTTTGTACTTCTGAACACAGCTTTATAATATAAACATTTGAAGGTCAGCATTTCAAAAAAAAAATCACTTAAATATTGTTTTCATACATTATTCAGTACCGAAATTATAAAGTTCCCAAGTTTGAATCTTTGCCTTTTTGAGTACCTCACTTCTGTACTTACCCCACCCCACTATACCCCGCATTTCCTGCAGGATGTTTGAAACCATATATAATGCCTCCCAGGACTGAGATTTTGCTCAGGTACCTGAAATGGAACAGATGCTGCTGTGCTCTTCATAGCAGAGAATGGTGCTGTACCAGCCAAAACACCTCACTGGAGCATCACCCCAAGCAGCAGAATGACTGTGATGACTGGCAGAGGGAAATTATGCTGTAGTGGAATCGATAGCTTTTCTCATCTGCTGAGTTCCATCCACAAGTCCTGGCAGCAGCCCTTTCACAAATGGCCCAAATATTTTTCTTTAGGGACGTCACTTACATGTAACAAAATTTGTTCAAAGAGACTGTCCTGGGTGAGTGAATAAATCTGGCAAAAATCTGTTCTTAAAGCAAGGTTTCCCCCAGTTCATAGTTCCCACCTAATATTATTTTGACAGCAGTTTTTAAAAAACTTTTAAGATGACAAATTTTTATAATTAGGAAAACTTAAAAAGCCTCTTTATTCCAGACATTTAACTTTTTTAGTAGAATTGGCAATATTCCCTATGCACGGTTTTGTGCTCCCATTTTTTATTGATTATAATATTATATTCAACTAATATGTTGTATAATGTATATATTCATACTATATATTTCATTAATCCTCAAAAGCATTTCTTCTAAGGCATGCATTATATAGCTATGCCATAATTTATTTGCATATTTTAAAAAAGATTCTTTTGGAGACTTTTGTAAAGGACATTAATTTCTTTATTATCATCAATTATATTCAGTGATGTTTTTGAGTGAATGGGAGAATAAAGGCTTTTATTTTTCCTACAAGGCTAAACCTTTTGATGGAAATACTTATGTATAGGAGATAACTTGGTATCTGTCTAGATTGGTTCTGTTCTAATCTGTGTTGTCATCTTAAAAGGTTAGTATTTACGGCATACATTTTAAGAAATTTTCTGAATGGCTGCTGCGGGGTTCTGTCCTGCAGATCCTGACCCAGTGACTGATGAATAAAGTACACTGACACACAGATATTCTGCTTTGCCAGTTCTACAGAGTGTATGGCCACTTAGTCACAGCCGTGGCCCCGACCAGCCAGTGAGACTCACATTTATTTAGTAAAGATTAATTGACAAAGGCTTGAGTCAACACTACGAGAGGGTAATTGACATTGTAGACTTCCAGAGTGTAAAGGAATTAAGCACCCATGGTAGAACAAAGGTTAGTGTTAAGACCACATGAGTAAACAAATAAGTTAGATAAATGCCTCACATTCCTTTGTTTCTACTCTAATTTATTTAACTAAAGGTAAGGGGACTCGGCTGCCTTCAGCCAGATTTATTACCGAAGTTATGTAAACTCTCAGGGCTTCCGAGAGCGTTTGTGGCAATTATAACTAAAATTTTTTCCACCAGCCTGACTGAACCCCCACAGACCTTTGCAGAGATTATGTTGGAGGCCTAGAGAGGAAGGATCATCATGTACTGAAGTACTAGGTTGCACATACCAGCAAATAGCAACTTTTGGCTATCTCATATAACTTGTTGGAAAACCCTGACATTTAACTGATCTTGTACTCATCTTACAGATTGAGAAACAGATTTAGAATCATCACCCAACCAAGACCATATAGACTGCATGAATGAAGCATTATTTTAATTTATTCTGATAGGTTAGAGCAGAGCTCTACACTTTTAAAACCATGCTTATCTTAGAATAATTTGGTGACGCTTGGACTAATGTTTTCAAATATATATTTTCTAGTGTGACTTTTTACTTTATGTAAAAGTCATTTTCCTTTTTGTATGAAAAGTAATACAAATTAATGTGTGTACAAAGCAACCAAAAATAAATAACATTAAAATAAATACTGTATGTTTACACAGTTGCTAACAACATCTCCCCAGTGTGACCCTTCCTCACCTTGGGAAGTTTTATTAATCTGCTGGAATACTGCAAATTAGTGTAAGTAGAAAACTTTTGGAGATTCTCTGAATGTCTTAAGATACTCTTTCAGCAAGGCTAACTTTCTTATTAGAACCAGAAAGTTTTTAGTATTTCCTGTGCTTCAAATTAATGGGGCCTCCCCTTCTCGTACCATGTCCTGTGGGATGAGTCTCTTCCAGGCAGACCTCTCTGACTTTTGGGGAATCATTGGGTGAGCATCAGAGGTGATACTGATTGTGTAGTTAATGATCAATGACAAGACAAAATCTAGCTATCCTTTTGAGGTGTTTGAAAAGCAGAATTGTTCATGGTCCTGAGGAGTGGACAGTGTGATTTGAATGGCAAGCAGAGAGAATAGCTTTGGAGATGCATTTGAGACACCTTGGAAAGGCTGAGAAGGGAGGGTTGTAAGCAGGCAGTGAATGGCTAATTGCTGTGATTTTACCTGTAGGTAATTGTAGAAGCGGAAGTTGTGGCCAGTTTCTTAATACCCAGCCGGCACACATATAAATCAGATATTTTTGTTTTGACTCATGTTTCTTCTTGAGGAGTATTCTTAGGCCCTGTTTGCAGAGCTATTTCTACTACCTTTGTCCAGGAGTTTTTAATTCTGTCAGAAATAATTCACAGTAAGAGGCAATGATTGGTTTCCTGGGTCTAAGTGAGAATGAATACTTTTCATACTACTATAAAAAAACAGTTTCAGTCTATTGTGTATATGATCCAGGAGTTTCGTCTATAGGCAAGTTCATTTATAAAATGAAACAATTTATAAAATAATTTTTTTTTATTGACATGGTGATTAAAAAATTTGAAAACAGGTATTGAAGGTATTGTTGACAAGGTGGCAGTATTTTCAACACATTTCTTCAGTACATTTATCCAAGTTAGTATCTGGTTTTCCCATTTCCACCTCACAGTAGTGTTTGTTGAGGGGCTAGCCCTCTTCCATAGGATGGCCCTTTTAGCTACTGCTTATGCTTCCTTATTTAGGACAAAGTTCCTCATACCTTGGTTCCTGGTATACTGGGCTTCTGTAAATTTAGAAAGGCTTACATAGATTTGAGGAACTGCTTTGTATTTAGACTCATGGTTTTCTTGACGGCATGTTACTTGCTACAAGGAATGACAGTGTTTTTGTAAAAATCTTAATCTAGGAGTATGGGTTTCCACCATGAGGTGAGAGGCTCACTGACTGAGGAAGAAAAAAATTAAGTGCTCTTGGCATAAAATCTTTTTTTTCTTTAATTTCTGGCAAACCATGCAGACATTCATGAAAGAACCTAGAGAGAAAATGAGGCCCTTTTGCTGTGTTGACTCTTGTTTTCTTTTTGCTTAAGTATTTCAAGTTGATTAAGGCAAGTTGTTTATGAAGTTACTGCTTGGTTTTAAGAGCGAAGCCTACACCAGGTCTTTTTAAGGCTTGTATTGTTTTGCAGTGACTCTTTGATACTAACACTTTTAGAAAAATGTGCACATGTATATGCCAGTGGTTCTCAGTCTTTTTGGTCTCAGGAAGCCTTATGTTCTTAACTCTTCTGAGGACCCGAAAGAAGATTCTTTTATTTCCTTTTTTGTGCGTTTATTTTATTGATACTTACTTACTGGAAATCACACCAGGGAAAATTTAAATTATATTAATTCATTTAAAAGTAGCAATAAAAACTACATTTACTTAAATAGTTACATTTATTTTCATAAAAAATAATGATTTTCCCAAACCATAAAAAATAATTAGAAACATCAGCAAGGCGGTTGAATAGGACTTCACAGCGCTTGTCCCCTGGCAGAAACATCAATTTAACAACTATCAATGCTCAAAAATGTCTTCAAAAGACATACGGGAACCAGAGGAGAGATGATGGCACCTGAGTATAGCACATAAATGAAAAAAGATGCATTGAAGAGATGGGAAGGACAGTTTTGCATTACCTGTATTACCGCGCCCCTAACCCCAGGCAGTACAGTGAGGAGAGCGATAGGGATACCTGTGTGGGAAGGAGAGTGTTGTGAGAACCAGATTTTGCCTCAGACCCCAATCTAAGGTCTGTTGCAGTGAAACCCAGCACCACACAGTCCCATAACCCTAGATTCCTGGCTGGTACCTGCAGACTGAGCCTCCAGGATTGCTCCAGTGTCAGGCCATCTCTCAGCCTCAAGACTAGCTCAAGTGTCAGGTCAGTACCCACATCCTTAGATTCTAGATCAGCACCCACGAAGCCAGCCTCCAAGCCTGCCTCAACAGTAACCAGCATTTACAGTCCCAGACTCCAGGCCTACTCCAGAGCCAAGACAACCCCCACAGACTCAGGCTCCAAGCTGTTCCCCTGGTCTAGGATGTAGTCCAGCACTTGTGGACCTGGTTTTCATGCCTGCCCTAGTGAACCCAGGGTACAGGTCTACCACAGAAGACTCTGGCATTGGGCCAACTCCCACAGACCAAGCATCCAGGAACATCCCTGTGGATCCAGTTGACAGGACCACGCCAGTGGAACATTGGTGCCAAGCTGGCCCCCATGAACCCAGGATCCTGGCCTAACTCAGTAGTCCCAAGCTCCAGTTCTTACATGGTAGACTTAGGCCCCAGATACAACCCCATGAACTCAGGTGCCAGGCCAGCTCACATACTGATGCAGACATAAGGCTGGAGGATTCCAGGAGCAAGCCAGATGGCCTGCCTAGAAAATCTGGATGGGCTGACTGGTGAAGGGTTTTCCAAGCCAAAGCCAATCTACAAAGACTGGGATAAGTCACTGCTTCTTCAAATGCATAGATACCAACTCATGGTCACAAGATTCATGAATAATCAGGGAAACATGACACCACTGAGGGAACAAAATAAAACCTGAGTAACCAACAGTAAAGAAATATGGATTTACAAACTGCCTAAAAGCAATTCAAAATAATAATCTTAAAGAAGCTTAATGAGCTGCAAGTGAATACAGATAGACAACTAAATGAAATCAAGAAGATAATGCACAAACAAGTTGAGAATTTGAACGAAGAGATAGAAGCCATAAAAGAGAACCAAACATATTCTGGAGATAAAGAACACAGTAACTGAACTGAAAAATTCCAAGAGGGCTTCAACAGTGGTCTCAAGTCAAAGAATCAGTGAACTTGAAGACAGGTCACTTGAAATTAACCAGAGAAAGAGAAAGAAAAAGTAATGACAAAGAATGAAGAAACTTGGTATGATTTCAGTGTGTTCTCTCTAATAAAATTCATGTTGAAATCTAATACCTATTGTGGTGGCATTAAGTAGTGCAACCTTCTGTTGAACACCTGCAGAATACACATTCTTCTCAAGCATACATGGGACATTCTTCAGGATAGATCATATGTTAGGCCACAAAACACATTTTACTAAATGCTAGAAGACTGACATTGTACCAGCTGTATTTTCTGACCACAATGCTATGAAACTGGAAGCCGATAACAAGGAATTTTAGAAAATTCACAAATACACGGAAATTAAGAATATGCTCCTGTGAATAATCAATGAGTCAAGGAAGAAATTTAAAGGGAAATTTAAAAACATCTTTACACAAATGGAAAGGGAAACACAACATAAGAAAAGTTACAAAATGCAGCAAAAAGCATTTGAAGAAGGAAGTTTTTAGCAATAAATGCATACACCAAAAAAGGATTTCAACCTAATATTACACCACAAGGAATTAGAAAAAGAAGAACAAACTAAGCCCAAAGAAAGTAGAAGGATGGAAATAATAGAGATCAGAGCAGAAATAAATGAAATAGAGAATAGAAAAACAGTACAAAAGTCCAATAGATACCTTTTCTGGAAAGATAAAATTGACAAACTTTTAGTTAGATTAAGGAAAAAAGAAGACTAAAAATCAGAAATGAAAGACATTACAACTGATACCACAGAAATACAGAGGATCATATTAATAAAAGACTAAACAATTATAACAACACTTTGAATAACCGAGAATCAACACATAAATTCTTAAGACACAAATCATCTACCAACACTAAATCCTGAAGAAATAGGAAATCTGAACAGACCAGAAATGAATAAGGAGTTGGAATCAGGAAACTCTTCTATAAAGAAAAGCCCCAAACCTGATTACTGCCAAGTTCTACCAAACACTTAAAGAACTAAAACCAATCCTTCTCAAATCCTTCCAAAATATCGAAAACGAAGGAATAGTTCCAAATTCATGTTGTGAGGCCAGCAGTACCCTAATGCCAAATCCAGACAGGGGCTCCGCAAGAAAAGAATGAAGGCCAAAAACCCCATGATCATCTCAATCGTTGTAGAAAACCATTTGATAAAATTTAACATTCTATTGTGATATAAAATAATTAGCAAATTAAGTGTAAAAGGAACATACTTTAACGCAATGAAAGCCAAGTACAACAAGCCCACAGCTAACATCATTGTTGATGAAAAATGGAAATTTTCTTCTAAGATCAGGAACATAACAAGAATTCCCACTCTTGCCACTTCCATTAAACATGATACTGGAAGTTTAGCCAGACCAGTTAGGCAAGATAAAGAAATAAAAGACATCTAGTTAGCAAAGGAATAAGCTAAATTGTATCTTTTTGCAGATGATATGATCTTATATATAGAAGACCCCAAAGATGCCACCAAAAAACTGTAAGAACTAATAAATCAGGAAAGTTGTAGGATACAGAGTCAACATAGAAAAGCCAATATCATATCCATATACTTACAGTGACTTCTCTGAAAAATAAATAAAGAAAATAATTCTACTTACAGTAGCATCAAAAAAATAAATTCCTTAATGAATTTAACTTTTAAGTTCAGGGGTACATGTGCAGGTTTGTTACATAGGTAAACTTGCGTCATGGAATTTTTTGGTACAGATTGTTTCATCACCTTGGTATTAAACCTAATATCCATTATCCATTATTTTTCCTGATTTTCTCCCTTCTCCAACCTTTCACCCTCTGAAAGGTCCCTGTGTGTGTTGTTCTGCTTGTGTGCCCATGTGTTCTCATCATTTAGCTTTCACTTATAAGTGAGAACATGCAGTATTTGGTTTTTTGTTTCTGTTAGTTTGCTAAGGGTAATGGCCTCCAGCTCCATCATGTTCCCACAAAGGAAATGATCTCCTTTTTTTATGGCTGCGTAATATTCCATGGTATATAGATACCACATTTTCTTTATCCAGTCTATCACTGATGGGTATTTAGGTTGATTCCGTGTCTTTGCTCTTGTGAATAGTGCTGCTATGAACGTATGTGTTTATGGTTCTTTATAATGCACTTTATGTGGTTTTTATTGCTTTGGGTGTATACCCGGTAATGGGATTGCTGAATTGAATGGGATTTCTGTTTTTAACTTTGAGGAATCACTACACTGTCTTCCATAATGGTTGAACTAATTTATACTCCCACCAACAGTGTATAAGTGTTTCTGTTTCTCCACAACCTTGCTCTCATCTGTTATTTTTTGACTTTTTAATAACAACCATTCTGACTGGTGTGATGGTATCTCATTGTAGTTTTGATTTGCATTTCTTTAATGATCAGTGATGTTGAGCTTTTTTTCGTATGCTTGTTGGCCGTATGTATGTCTTCTTTTGGAAAGTGTCTGTTCGTGTAATTTGTCTAGTTTTTAATGGGGTTGTTTTTCTTCTTGTAAATTTGATTAAGTTCCCTTTATATGCTGAATATTAGACCTTTGTCAAATGCATAGTTTGCAAAAATCTTCTCCCATTCTGTAGTTTGTCTTTTCACCCTATTGATAGTTTCCTTTGCTGTGCAGATGCTTTTTAGTTTAATTATATCCCGTTTGTCAATTTTTGCTTTTGTTGCAATTGTACTCCAAAAGCACAGGCAACAAAAGCAAAAATATATACATGGGATTTTATCAAACAGGCTTCTTCAAAGGAAAGGAAGAAAGAACAGAGTAAAGAGACAACTTACAGAATGTGGGAAATTATTTTGCAAACCATCTCTCTGATAAGTTGTCAATATCCCAATATTGACATTATATAAGGATATATGATATCCTTATATATATATCCCAATATATAAGGAACTTAAACAGCTAAATAGCAAGAAAACAATTAACTGGATTAAAACTGGGCAAAGGACCTGAATAGATGTTTCTCAGCAGAAGACATATGGATGGCCAACAGTTATATGAAAAACACCCCACATCACAGCTCATTAGGAAAGTGCAAGTGAAATCCTCACTTCTTATCCCTGTTAGAATGGCTATTATCAAAAAGACAACAAGTGTTGGTTAGGATATAGAGAAATGGGAACCTTTGTACAATGTTGGTGGGAATGTAAATTAGTACAGCCATTATGGGTAACACTACGAAGATTCCTGAACAAAATTAAAAATAGGTTTACCTTTTGATCCAGAAATCCCCATCTGGGTATGTCTAAAGGATGTAGGAGAAATGAAATCCGTATGTCAAAGAGATATCTGCACTTACATGTGCAGTCAGCATTATTCACAATAAGTACAATATGAAATAAATCTGAAGTATCCATCAATCAAGGAATGGATAAGGAAAATATTGTATGTGTACACAGTCCAATACTGTTCAACCTTATAAAAGAAGGAAATCCTGACATTGCTGCTCCATGAATGAAACTGGTGGGCATTATGTTAAGTGAATTGAGCCAGGAACAGAAAGACAGATACCACATGATCTCACTTATATGTGGAATCTAAAAACATCAAACTTCTAAAAGCAGAGAGTAGAATGCTAGTTACCAGGGGCTGCAGGATTGGGAGATGTTATATTTTTTTCAAATGTCTTTAGTATTGGATTTAATAAAAGACAGCTGCATTCTTTTATTTGCTTCTGCATTCAATCTCTTGCACTATGTTGTTTTGGTTGAAGAATATGATGAAAATTTTGGCTTCCCCCAGATAATGTGGTTGGAAAGGGAGCAAGCAGTATTTTAATAACCTTTCTAGATAGTTAAGGGGACGTTCTTCTTTGACTCTTTATCAAAACCTGACAAACAGTAGTTTAGTTTCAGTGTGGAACCTAAAATCATATCAGTGAATTTTTTGTACTCTATTAAGCTGAAAGTTCATTGGTGTGTCTTGCATTTTAAGTGGCTTTTTAATCCATGCATGATTTTTGTTACTATGCGTTGGCAAAGATGTGAGTTATCCAGATCTTTTAGATGTTGATGCATCTCTTTATATGATATAAAAAATTACATTCATTATTATTATCACTTCCACCAGAGACAGATTTAAGCATTTGGAATCTGTTGAGCTTACAGTAATGGATACAAATTTTCCAGAAATTTTAATTGTGACTTATAAGCTTGATTTTTATCATTGTTGACAAATACTCTAGTTGTTTTTTAAAAAATTGACAGGTTTTTTTTGTTTATTTTCAAGAGAATTCCTGCCAGCCACCCAAGTCTGAATGACCGTAGTTTGTCTGCTAATAATTTTTTTCATGGAAAAAGTGGCATTCCATGAAAATGGCAGGCAATTCAATCCGCAGTTCAATGAATTGCACAAGGGCTTTTCTAAAGATTACTCTTGAACTTCAGTGTGCACAGAAATACTTTATGCATACATTCCTTTTTTTCCACAGATGTAATAAAATTGATGCTTCCCCCCATCAAAGGCATTACTAAGAGAAACTGCCTTTTTGTTACCTCTGTAAGTATGAGGTAGTCAATATAATGATTCCTTTGGTACCACTTGATTCATGCTGAGGCACCAACAATTTTACTCTCTACTGCTTTTGTATCACTGTTACAAATCTCAACTGGGTAACATAGTCAAATAACGTGCATTATTATGAAAGTAGTTTTGACTATACAGATGCCATGCAACAGGATTGTGCATCCCCTGGAGTTCACAGATCATGTTTTGAGAATGGCGGTTATCTTTCAATTCCAGTTGACTCCTTGAACATCACTGGTTTGAATTGTTTGGGTCTACTTACATGCAATTTTTTTCAATAAGTACATTAGAACATTTCTCATAGACTTGGAACAATTTGAAAAAACTCACAAATGAATCATATAGCCTGGAAATATTTAAAAAATAAAGAAAAAGATAGGTCATGAATGCATAAAATATATGCAGATACAAGACTGTTTTATCGTTTACTACTATAAACATAAATCTATTATAAAAAGTTAAAATTTATCACAACATATGCACACAAACACGGATGTAACCAAATATAAAGGTGCAGTATTAAATCATAAATGCATAAAATTAGCTGTAGCATATCCTGTGCTATAATAATTTTTTAGCCATCTCCTTTTGCTATTATGGTGAGGCCAAGTGCTGCGAGAAACAGTTTACATTTAGAGTCAGATTACTTTATTGCAAATATAGGCAAAGATTCTTATCTTTTGTTTTGTTTTCAAATACTCTACCCATGGGTGAATACCAAGTGTTTTCCATTGTAAAAATAATAACAACAACCATGATAACATGATTATTATAATAATGCCACCCTTTGTGCTACAGTTGACATTTGACATATTTTGAGTTATTTTCAGCCTCATTCAGTCCTTCCCATTTTGCCATCAGTGCAAATCTAATTTGACTTTTTCTGAAACAGGTAAGTCAACATGGCAAGGGCTGGAACACACTCACTCACCAGTGCTTTGTAGTTAAGCACATTGCTCTACAGTATTCATTTATCGGACTATGAAAGCTACTCATGCAGATGTTTAGAATGTGTCACAGCCCTAGACACTGGGTGCAGCTTTTATTCTGGCCACTTGCTCTGATGTACTGCCCTCTGCTATAGGCATGAAGAGTTTTTTGCTAACATGTTGTGTCTTTCTGTATTTTTCTGGTGCTCTGTAAGATTTTATAAAGTGCTGTTCTTGTGGAGTAAAGAAATATACGTTTTAGGCCAGGCTTGGTGGCTCATGCCTGTAATCCCAGCACTTTGGCAGGCGGAGGTGGGTGGATCACCTGAGGTCAGGAGTTCTAGATCAGCCTGGCCAACGTGGTGAAACTCCATCTCTACTAAAAATACAAAAACAATTAGCCAGGCGTGGTGGTGGGCGCCTGTAATCCTAACTACTCGGAAGGCTGAAGCAGTAGAGTGGCTTGAACCCCGGAGGCAGCGGTTGCAGTGAGCTTAGATGGCACCATTATACTCCAGCCTAGGCATGAAGAGCAAAGCTCCATCTTAAAAAAAAGAAAGAAAGAAAAAGAAAAAAGAAATATACATTTAAAAGACTTGACCCTCTAGGGGTATTTTATGGAACAAATGAGAAGATCTGACTAGGGATTTTCTTTTATATCCGTGTAATGCCAGTATATTGCTTGGCACTTTATAGCTGGTCTGTAAAAATGTTAATTGTAATAAATTCTTGAACCCAGGAGTTAATTCAGTGAAGTTCAATTAAACTTTTATTGAGCCGTGTACTATGTTAGATGAAGAAAGTAAAAATTGGCAAAGTAGTTTCTGGATTGTGAATTACTCTGATAACTAGAAGATAATCTCATACACACAAACCTATTTTAGTATTGGAGCTTTTACCGTAGCAGTAGAGACACGGAAGGAGTAATGTGGGAAGGAGGGAACAGTGTAATTATTTCTGGTAGGGATGGGGAGGGTCACAAAACGACGGTGGTTGTCTGGCCATGAGATCTGATCTAGGCTTTGAGGCTTGAGGAGGATTATAAGGCAACTTCCCTTATTCTGGCTCTCTCAGGATGTATCTGAAAGACAAAATAGGTTTGGTTTCTGGCCTTAGTATCACAGATTCTGTGGAATGTTTGCTGCTTTTGTACTCAGGGTGATTGTTTTCCCTGGTTCCCATGCTCACGATATTTTCCTGCCTTCTCCCTTAAGAATTGCCTGAGGTTCTGTCCATTGAGGAGGAAGCGGAAGAAACAGAGTCTTGGGCGAAACCTCTCGTCCACCTTTGGCAGACGAAGTCCCCTAACTTCGCAGCTGAACAAGAGTATAATGCAACAGTGGCCAGGATGAAGCCACACTGTGCCATCTGCACTCTGCTCATGCCATACCATAAGGTAAAGGGGAGCTGCTGTCACAGTTGCCTTCTTTGCTCTGCTTTCCGTGTGACCACATACCACAAGATCACTGTAAATTGTTGTGGGCTTCCTTTGCACATAAGAAGGAAGACATCCTTAGGTAGCTGATGGCTTTCATAGAACCACAAACACTTTCTACATTCTCCTTGGGAGACACTTTTCTGAAAATACTTTATCTTTTCCTTTTGAGATAGGGTCGTGCTCTGTTGCCCAGGCTGAAGTGCAGTGGCATAATCATGACCCCACGTAGGCTTGTGCTCTGGCTCAAGCGATCCTTCTGCCTCAGCTTCCACAGTAGCTAGGACTATAGGTGTGAGCCACCATACCTGCCTAATGTTTTAAATTTATTTTTTAATTTTTCTGGCGACTTGGTCTTACTATTTTGCCTAGGCTAGTCTTGAGCTCCTGGCCTCAAGCGATCCTTCCACTTTGGTCTCCCAAATCTTTTCTGAGTGTCTTATTTTATTTCATGGGAGGGGGGTTACTTTCAACTTTTCTACCTCTTTTACCAAGAAACACAACTTAAAACTTACAAATAGTAGAAGCTTTCAAAGATAGAACTTTAAGTTTAAGTTTATCTCTGTTTTTTTTGGTTGTTGTTTGAAAATGTCATTCTCAAATAATAGAAATGTCAGCCCTAGGTCCAAATTTTAAGTGTCTCTTCACCTTCCCATGTGGAACATGCAAAAGACACAGCCAAGACTCACTACAAACTAAATTTTCCAGTTCATCCTCATCAGCTGGCTGTGCTTGGTGATGTTTTCAGCATCATTCCATAGATATGATACTGATAGCACCTCAGCCAATGGAGGGTCACAGTCCTCAGCACTCAAACAGTTGAAATGATCTTTAGGAATCTTGTAAGGGTGGAACTATGTGGTTCATTTTAAGGTACAATATATTATGAAGTATATTGACATGAACATTATGTTTTGGGTTATATTTTTATTTATAGAAACAAATATTTTATTCAAGATTATGTCTGTCTTAGAGTTCCTTATAAAAATAAACTGTTCTGTTCAGACATTTCAGAGCAAGAAAATGTGTGGTATCTCACATTTTCAGACCTTTGTAACAGAGGAAATAATTTATTCCCTTCATGTTTTTTAATGTGGCACTGGTGAGTGATAAACATTATTTTTCTCTTCCTTTAGTCATTAAATTTCTGGGTTCTGTATATGTCTCAATAATGAAAAAATTCACACTAAAATCGTAAGATTCGTGGAGATTTAATATAAAATAATACAGTATAAAACATAAAATAATATAAAATCTGTGAGGTAATTCATTACTTATACTTTCAAGTAAATACTAAATGTACTCAATGTTTTTTCTATCTTTTGGTGTGAGGTAATAGTTTTGTTTGATACATTATTCTTTCTTATTTAGTGACATGTGCCAGTTCTCTCTCTCTTGCTTTCAAATATTGTGATGAGGCAAAAATTCTTAAAGCCTCTCCTAATACTGCTGCACAGATTAAAACTGGGTCTTTGTACACTCCTTCAAGTGTAGCAAAATATGATTCTTCAGTAAATGAAGACAGATCTCTTAACCCTAGTGCATATGAAGAAGCAAAAGAATTGATGCTTTCCATGAACTAATTTTGGGAAGACACAATTTGATTAGCTAGTCACTTTCTTATATGAACAGACATGATACAATATTGTCCTGTTCCTGCAGATTAGCTTTTGGGTGGGAGTCTGAGGTGGAATGTTGATTTAAAAAAAAACCAAAAACCAAAAAACTAGTAGTTTGATCAAGGAGAACAACAGGAAGAACAAAAGTTAGAAGTTAGTGTCTGGAACAGGAGTTAGTGGATTTGAGTGACTAGAATGATGAGCTCTTTTCCATGTTTTTCACTCATGTGGAAACGTTGTGTTTTTCAGCCAGATAGCAGCAATGAAGAAAATGATGCTAGATGGGAGACAAAATTAGATGAAGTCATTACGTTGGAAGGAAAGACTAAGCCCCTTATACCAGAGATGTGTTTTATTTATAGTGAAGAAAATATAGAATATTCTCCACCCAATGCCTTCCTTGAAGAGGATGGAACAAGTCTTCTGATTTCCTGTGCAAAGTGCTGCGTACGGGTTCATGCAAGTAAATGGATCTATAATTCATCAATCACTGGCTTTTCAGCATTTCACATCATCTTTATTTCTCACGTTTTTGGAACCTGTCAGATCTGTTGCATGGACTATTGGCATTCTTCATGGTTATATCATTCTTTTTCACATTTCTTCTAGTAAAAGTATGAGTTAGTATATTCATCTTTTTTTCACCACTTTCATGTAGTATCAGTGGAGAGCAGGTCTGGGTTTTTTTTTTTGTTGGTTTGTTTGTTTGGGGTTCAGGTGGGGAGATATCATGGGGTTCCTTTCACATACTTGAATTTTACTTACTTTAAGATCTAGTTTATAAAAACTTAATTTGAAAGTCTGATATTGTTGAAGACTGTTTTTCTTTGTGACTTTTAAAAGAGAAATGGATGTTCCTTTGGTTATTCTCAGAATTGTTGTATTGAGTTAACTTTTTTTCATTCGTAAGGGTGGAAATCTCTATTGCTTTCCAGGGGAGAACACTCATTACAGTTGTTTTACCCCTGGACTGAGATAGTCTCCACACCTATCTCAATTTATTATTTTTAACAGTTGGATAAGTGGTAAACATTTATTGATCTGCCATGTAAATCCTATGAAATATGTAAAAGGGATCTCATATACTACAACTGTATTTTAAGGCATTTTAATATTCCAGATCTTACCAAATCACATATTCTAGTAACTCACTTAGGTATGGCCTGTCCTCTGTCAATGTAGTTTGAATGGTTTATAATATAGATATTATCTTCTGTATTTACCTCAGAGTAATAATTGCTTTATATTAGGGTTGAAACAACTTCGTCATTTATCATTTATTGATTGATTAGATACTATCTACTTAAAGGATTTAAATAGTATCTGCTTGAAATATAATAATAGCCATCTTGTTTTCGTATTGAAGGCAATTTGGAACACACACACATGCATATACACACCTTACATTGTTATGTGTATACAATAGGTAAAGCACCAGGACACAAAATAATTGGGATATAATCTGATTCCTGAATGTAGCAGCTATGCAGTGTAACCATACTATTTTATACACATATGCTTTAACTCATTATTTCATGGACATGGTTAACTATGATAGATTTTTTTCTCGGGAAATTATATTTCTGTTATTTTGTTTCCATCTCAAATGTTATAGAAATTTTCAAAAATTACTCATTAAATCTTAACCCTCCTATAAGGAGGGGGTTTTAATATCAGAAATATTAAAAATTACTCATTTAAATATTTCAAAATTCTCTCATCTCAAGAAGTCAGAGTGACATGTGTTCCTTGATGCCATGTAATTGCTATGTATATTTGCATAATCAGCCATCACCTTAGATAGTTATTTTGGGTCAGGCATGAGCTGAATAGACAAATTGAATTGAAAATATTCCTTCATCGCTAACTCTGAGTTTGCAACATTTGCCTTATCATTGAGGTTGAAGGTAGTTAGACTTAATTTTTGAAGTAATTTTAAATTACTTCAAAATTTAAATTAATTTAATAATATTAGGTCACAGTATATTTATTGTATTATTTTTAACATTTCCTTAAACTTTGCCCCGTGGATTGCAACTTATTTTGAGATGTCTGTGTGTGAACAAATTAGTAGACTTGACATTTTAAAATTTTATTACCCATTCAAGATGTTCCATAAGTATTCTCTATAACTATTGTGTTAGTTATCAATAAGACTCACATTCACCTTGCTTATGTTTTGTTCTATACAGTGAGAATCAAGACAGTATGGTAGGCTAGTGTTCCATTTTTATTTATTTCAGTACTGAGATCTGCAATATTTTAAAGGTGAAAAAGACCTAATGCATGGATACATACTATTATTTTATAGGTTGTTATGGTATTCCTTCTCATGAGATCTGTGATGGATGGCTGTGTGCCCGGTGCAAAAGAAATGCGTGGACAGCAGTAAGTGGCTTATTTTAGTATTGCTTAATCTTTCTTCCCACCCCACCCATGGTGGTCACATTTGAGTCTAATGAAAAAGATAAGATTGTTCAGGTGCTTATAGATGCAATTCCACACTTCCTTGTGTTTCTAGTCTTCCCTCTCAAAAGCATGTTATCTGGTGGTTCTATATCCATTGTAGAAATATTAGGTAAATTTCTTTTCTTTTTTTTTTTTGAGACTTAGTCTCACTCTTGTCACCCAGACTGGAGCACAGTGGCGAGATGTTGACTCACTACAAGCTCTGCCTTCCAGGTCCACACCATTCTCCTGCCTCAGCCTCCCAAGTAGCTGAGACTACAGGCACCCGCCACCACACCTGGCTAATTTTTTGTATTTTTAGTAGAGACAGGGTTTCAATGTGTTAACCAGGATGTTTTTGATCTCCTGACCTCGTGATCTGCTTGCCTCGGCCTCCCAAAATGCTGGGATTACAGGAGGGAGCCACCACTCCTGGTCCTTTTTTTTTTTTTTTTGAGATGGAGTCTCTCTCCGTTGCCCAGGCTGGAGTGCAGTGGCGTGATATCAGCTCATTGCAACCTCTGCCTCCCAGGTTAAGCAATTCTCCTGCCTCAGCCTCCTGAGTATCTGGGACTACAGGCACCTGCCACCATGCCTCGCTAATTTTTGTATTTTTAATAGAGACAGGGTTTCACCTTGTTGGTCAGGCTGGTCTTGAACTCCTGACCTCAGGTGATCCACCTGCCTCGGCCTCCCAAAATGCTAAGATTGCAGCCGTGAGCCACCGTGCCCAACTATTAGGTAAATTTCTGGTGTCAGTCCTCTACTTAGGAACCTGCAGGGACTGTCAGTTTATCGTGTCCACATTTACGTTTTCAAGGCTTCAGAATTTTGCTTCATTTTCTTGTCCGTCCCTATTTTGCAATACTTGAAAAGTATTTCAAGTAACAAGGTAGGGGATCCTCAGTGACCCCTGAATAAACCATGTTCATATCCAACATTTATTTTTCTTTTTTTGAGACAGGGTCTCACTCTGTCATCCAGACTGGAGTGCAGTGGTGCAATTATGGCTCACCGCAATCTTGAACTCCTGGGCTCAAGCGATCTTCCCACCTCAGCCTCCTGGGTAGCTGGGACTACAGGCATGCGCCACCATGCCTGGCTAATTTTTTAATTCTTTTGTAGAGACAAGGTCTCACTACGTTGCCCAGGCTGTTCTCAAACTCCTGGGCTCAAGTGAGCCTCTCACTTTGGCCTCCTGAAGTGCTGGGGTTATAGGCATCAGCCACTGGGCCTGATGTCATATCCAACTTTTCAACTAGCATAAGGTCTTTCCCCACTTACTCATCCTTACATTTATACCTTAGTACATTCTAGAGTTTCTGGTCTGTACTAGGCATTGCTGTGAATTTTAGACAGAACATTTAATAACAAATGATCCCCCATTTAGAGACAAAGAATTGACTTGACCTAAATTGTTTTTCCTAAAGACCTTGTTAAAAATTTACCTTACTACTTTCCTGCAGATTTTTGGGGGCAGAAGAAAATAATAATAATAATAATAATATAAAAATTTAGCTTACTTCGAATCTTTGATTTTCATTCCAACAATCTATGTCAACTTTGTTACTGTTAGTTTTACCTTAATTTTTCTTAAAAATTGTCTTTCAAAAGGAATCAGAACATTCTTGAAAGTGAAGAACAATCAGACCTCAGCAGTGTATCCCTCACTCATGATCTGAGAGCAGGTGCTCAGCTTGATGATTTCAGCTGTAATAGCATTTACTTTATTCCTCAATGATCTCTAATGACAGAGAATTACACTTCCTTGCAACTGAAGTTAAAAACCTGAATGACAATATAAAGAATACGCCTTACATGATGAAAATTTTTGTCATGACTGTGTATATTTAGTTCTCAGTAAGTCTGAGAGGGGTGTCTTTCTGGATGATTTTATTGCTGGCATTCACTTTGGGGAGTGAAAGAAGAGAGGAAAATATGGACACTCTTTATGGTCTGAATAATCTGGTATATTTTAATGTTAGAGGTTTTATCTCCCATTTAAGAAGTCACTACATCAGTGGGCCCAGAAAACATTTTGGTCCATTTATGCATTGCTTAATGATAGGGATACATTCTGAGTAATGCATCGTTGGCAGTTTTGTCATTGTGTGAACATAATACAGTGTACTGACACAAACGTGGACGGTATAGCCTGCTACACACCTAGGCTATACGATGTAGCCTATTGCTACTACTGTCCTGAGTAGTGTAGGCAATTGTAACACAATGGTAAGTATTTGTGTACCTAAACATAGAAAAGGCACAAAAGAAAAACAGCCTTACAATCTTATGGGACTACTGTCATGTATGCAGTCCATCTTTGACCAAAATGTGTTTATGTGACACATGACCGTATTTTCCTTTCATGTGATTATTATGTTAATAAATGTAAGACATATTTAACATAGCCAGGAAGTCCTGCTTCTAATCTTGACTATATAAATATATCAAGCTCTTATTTATTATATAGGTCCTATTCCTAGTACATGAGCCACCATAAAGTATTGCAGAATCAGTTTGGCCAGTGATGTTCTCTCCTTTGCCCTGAATCATAAATTTAGAAATTAGAGATTATGTGATCAGCTCACCAAGGCATTAAGAGTTCTCTGTTCCATCCACAGTTACTGCCTGGCTCCTGTGCTCACACACTGAGCAGTCCTGTTGTACAAGGTACCATTGTCCTTTGCATGGCAGACCCAGGGCCAGGTCTAGGCCACTCACCCTGATTCTAAAGCTGTTCTGATTGATTATGCTGTTTTCATGTAGCATGTTTCATACAGAAAATACTACGATTAATCACTCTTTGGAATAGATTTAAAGCATCTTTCTATTAATTTTAACTCCTTGTCCCCTCAAAAAATACAATCTTGCCATTTTTATTTTAATATTGAAACTATGTAAATCTCTATCAATTTACAGTTGAACTGGGAACTCTTGAATATAACATTACAATGATTTTTAGACCTACATAATTTATTTCTACCTGTAAATGATCTGAATTCACAGTGGATTCCAATTGTTTTTTCAGCGTATCCATTTGAGTGTACTTTTTCTATGAAGCTCCATTCCTATTTCTGTTGAAAAATAGTTGAATGAAGTTTAAGTATTGTAGAAGAGTAACTGACAGTATTGATATTCTGACTTTAACCCTCTGATTTAGTGTGGCAGTGAGTGTTGCAATATTAATTTTTACTAAACACTGCAATGATTGCATTTTAAAAGTATCCTTAAAACTGACTTCTTCAGCAATCAATCTCGTATCTTCAGGTTTATACTCCAGAGGAGCCCTAGCCTCCTTGTAAATAAAGGGCTCTAAAGGAGCTCATGGAAATCAAATAGTGCAGCTGAAGCCAGATGATATTTCATTGGTGGCCTGTAGTTCACTAACTGTCATTCCTAATTTCCTGGAATTTTTTTAAAGAAACCTGCCTTGTGAAGGTGAGGTTGTTCATCAAGAATGTAAAATATTCCCATAGGATAGTTAGTTTGAGACACATGATTATACAACAAATGTAATTGTTCGGTTGGTGTTTTCTTTTATGGTAAGTGCTGTTGAACACCTCGTGTTCATTTTTTATGAGGTATATGAGAATTGTATGTGGTGGTTCTATTTTTTAAAGATTCTTTTTAAAAAGAGAGACTATAAGAGTACTATATCATAGAGTTAATATTTTAGAATCAAAGACATCTTATTATTTCACCCATTCCCAGACATAAATAAATAAATTCATGTTAAAATGTAGTAATTTTTTCAGCTTCAGCCTGAGCAAAAAAGAAAGTGGAGGGTGTATGCATGGCTGGAGTCAGTAATCATAGATCAGCTCTCTTTTTAATTTCCAATTCTAAAGACTAGATGTCACTCTGGGCTCAAATTAGGAAGACAGAGATCATAGTGACATAGGCTCGATCTTTATCTGTGACTTTCTGTGTCCTCACCATTTCTAAAGATTAGCTTCAGACCTCACTCTGATTCATTGTGCTCCCATTTTCTTACTTTTCCATTCACGTCCATTAAAATAAAAACCAAAATGTATATTGCAGCTTCAATTGCATATGCTTGAGGAGAGATTAGTTACAGTTTTTTTTATTGTACCCTAATTTGGATTCTAAGATTATGGCTGTATGCCCAACCTCAACTGAAATGAAATGATACAAAGAATACACGTAACTGTCTATCCTTGGATACAGTTTATATATTTCATGATTCTAATTATATGTCATCTCTTTGAGTCCCTGCCTTACCCTATTTCGGTATTACCCAAATAAATAGACACAACTATCTGACAGCTATAGCGTTTGACTTATGGCTTGTAAACCAGCTTTATTATTTCATTTTCAGCTTTGTTGGATTAAACCCTTTTTGGTCTATTTATATCATTCTTTTTGGAGCAAATTTTCCTCCTTTTTTGTATAATCATTTTAGAGCACATTCCAAACATTACCAAATCCAAATTTTAGGTATCAAAAGTCAATACTCTGATATTAGTATCTGCATCTCATTATTTTGACTTTTCATACACATCTCACTACTTTGTAAAAAATATTTTTATTTGTAATTTTTTTGAGTATGTCATAGGTATATATATTTATGTGTTACATGAGATACTTTGATACAGGCATGCAATACATAATAACCACATCAGGTTAAATGGGGTATACGTCATTTCAAGCATTTATGCTTTGTGTTACAAACAATCCAGTTGTACTCATTGCGTTACTTTAAAATGTACAATTCTGTAGTTACCTTGTTGTGTAGCAAATACTAAGTGTTTTCATTTTGTGGGTTTTTTTTTTTTTCTTTTTTGTACCCATTAACCATTTCCATTTCCCCCATCCCCACTACCCTTGCTAGCCTCTGGTAACCATCCTCCTAGTCTCTAGCTTCATGTGTTCAGTTAGTTTTTTCTAATTTTGTGAAGAATGTCAATGGTTGAGCACCTTTTCATATACCTGTTTGTCATATATATGTGTGTGTGTGTGTGTGTGTGTGTATATATATATATATTTTTTTTTTTGAGACAGAGTCTTGCTCTATGGCCTAGGCTGCAGTGTAGTGGTACAATCCCGGCTCACTGCAACCTCTGCCTCCCGGGTTCCAGCAGTTCTCCTGCATCAGCCTCCTGGGTAGCTGGGATTACAGGTGCATGCCACCACGCCCAGCTAATTTTTGTATTTTTAGTAGAGATGGGGTTTCACCATGTTGGCCAGGCTGGTCTCGAACTCCTGACCTCAGGTGATCTGCCTTCCTCCGCCTCCCAAAGTGCTGGTATTACAGGCATGAGCCACCATGCCCGGGCTGTCATTCGTATATTTTCTTTTGAGAAATGTCAATTCAGATCTTTTGCCCATTTTAAAAATCAGATTATTAGATATCTTTCCTATAGTGTTTGAGCTCCTTTTATATTCTAGTTATTACTCCTTTGTCAGATGGGTTGTTTGCAAATATTTTCTCTCTTTCTGTGGGTTGTCTTTTCACTTTGTGTTTTTCTTTGCTGTGCAGAAGCTTTTAAGCTAGATGTGATCCCATTTATCCATTTTTACTTTGTTGCCTGTGTTTGTGGGGTATTACTCAAGAAATTTTTGCCCAGACCAGTATTCCGGAGAGTTTCCCCAAATTTTTCTGTCAGTAGTTTCATAGTTTGAAATCTTAGATTTAAGTCTGTAATCCATTTTGATTTGATTTTTGTATATGGGAAGAGATAGGGGTCAAGTTTCATTCATTTGCATATAAATATCTAGTTTTCCCAGCATCATTTATTGAAGAGACTGTCCTTTTCCCAATGTGTATTCTTGTCACCTTTGTTGAAAATGAGTTTACTATAGATGTATGGATTTACCTCTGGATTCTCTGTTCTCTTCCACTGATCTAAGTGTCTATTTTTGTGCCATTACCATGTCATTTTGGTTATTACAGCTCTGTATTATAATTTCAAGTTAGGTAATATGATTCTTCCATTTTGTTCTTTTTGCTTAGGATAGTTTTGCCTGTTCTAGGTCTTTTGTGATTCCAAATAAATTTTAGGATTTTTTTTTCTTTTTCTGAGAAGAATGTCTTTAGTATTTTGATAGGGATTATATTGAATCTTTAGATAGCTTTGGGTAGTATGGACATTTTAACAGTATTGATTCTTCCAGTTCATGAACATGGATTATCTTTCCATTTTTTGTTTCCTCTTCAATTTTTTGCATCAGTGTTTTATAGTTTTCATTGTAGAGATCTTTCACTTCTCTGGTCAAGTTAAATCCTAGATATTTACTTTTCTTTGTAGCTACTGTCAATAGGATTAGTATCTTGATTTCTTTTTTAGATTGTTCACTGTCGGTGTATAGAAATGCTCTGATTTTTATATGTTGATTTTCTGCACCTTTACTGAATTTATCAGTTCTAATAGTTTTTCGGAGTCTTCAAGTTTTTTCAAGTGCAAGATTATATCATCTGCAAACAAGGATAATTTGAATTCTTCCTTTCCAATTTGCAAACCCTTTATTTCTTTTCTTTCTTTCTTTTCTTTTCTTTTTTTTGGGGGGGAGTCTGATTGCGCTGGCTAGGATTTCCAGTACTGTGTTGAATAACAGTGTTGAAAGTAGGAATCCTTGTTTTGTTTCAGGTCTTAGAGAAAAGGCTTTCAGTGTTTCACCATTTAAAATAATACTAGCTGTGAGTTGGTCATATATGGCTTTTATTGTATTGAGGTATGTACCTTCTGTACCCAGTTTTTTGAGGGTTTTCATGAAGCGATGTTGGACTTTATCAAATGCTTTTTCAGCATCAATTGTGATGATCATATGGTTTTTCTTCTTCATTCTAATGATATGATGTATCACATTGATTGATTTGCATATGTTGAATCATCCTTGTATTCCTGGGATAAATCCCACTTGGTCATGATGAATGATCTTTTTAACGTGTTGTTGAATTTGGTTTGCTAGTATTTTGTTGAAGATTTCTGCATCAGTGTTCATCAGGGCTATTGGCTGTGGTTTTCTTTTTTTGATGTTTCATTTTTCTGGTTTTGGTATCAGGGTAATTCTGGCCTCACAGAGTGAGCTTGGAAGCTTTCCCTCCTTCTCTACTTTTTGGAAGAGTTTAAGTAGGATTGATATTCTTATTTAAATGTTTGGTAGAATTCAGCAGTGAAGCCATTGGGTCCTAGGCTTTTCTTCACTGGGAGACCTTTTTATTATGGCTTTGATCTCGTTACTTGTTATTGGTCTGTTTGGGTTTTGGATTTCTTTGTGGTTCGATCTTAGTAGGTTGAATATTTCTCGGAATTTATGCATTTCTTCTAGATTTTCCTATTTATTGGCATATAGTTGCTCCTAGTAGCTACTAGTGATCCTTTGAATTTCTGTAGTATCAGTTGTAATGTCTCCTTTTTTATCTCCGATTTTAATTATTTGGATCTTCTCTCCTTTTTTCTTAGTCTGGGTGGAGGTTTGTCAGTTTTGTTTTTCTTTCTTTTTAAAAAACATCTTTTTATTTTGTTGATCTGTTGTATTCTCATTTCAAATTCATTTATTTCTACTCTGATCTTTATTATTGTTTTTCTTCTAATTTTGTGTTTGGTTTGCTCTTGCTTTTCTAGTTTTTTAAGATGCATTGTTAGGTTGTTTATTTGAGTTTTTCTCCTTTTTTTATATAAGCTCTTACAGCTGTAAACATTCCTCTTAGTACTGCTTTCGCTGTATCCCATAGATTTTATATGTTGTGTTTCTGTTATCATTTGTTTTAAGAAAGTTTTCAATTTTCTTCTTAGTTTCTACATGGACTCACTGGTCATTCAGGAGCGTATTGTTTAATTTCCATGCATTTGTACGTTCTTTTTGTCATTTATTTCTATTTTTATTCCATTATGGCCAAAGAAGATGCTTGATATTATTTCACTTTTTTTTGAATGTTTGAAGACATGTTTTGTGACCTAACATGACCTATCTTTGAGAATGATCTGTGTGCAGAGGAAAAGAACGTGTATCTTGTGACCTTTGTATGAAGTGTTCTGTGAATATCTGTTAGGTCCTTTTGGTCTATAGTGTAGATTAAGTGTGATGTTTCTTTGTTACTTTTCTATCTGGAGGATCTGTCCATTGCTGAATGTGGTGTGTTGATGTCTCCAGCTGTTACTGTATTGGAGTCTATCTCTCTTTTTATCGCTAATATTTTTTTCATATATCTAGGTGCTCCACTGTTGAATGCATATATATTTATAATTGTTATATTCTCTTACTCAGTTGACCTCTGTATTATTATAATATAGTGACCTTATTTGTCTCTTCTTAGAGTTTTTGTCTTGGAATCTATTTTTTCTGATACAAGTGTAGCTACTCCAGCTCTTTTTTGCTTTTGGTGCCATGGAATATCTTTTTTTCATCTGCTTATTTTCAGTCTATGCGTGTCTTTATAAGTGAACTGTGTTTCTTGTAGACAACAGATCATTGGGTCTTATTATTATTATTATTTTTATCCATTCAGAGCCACTCTGTGTCTTTTGATTTGAGAGTTTAGTGCATTTCCATTGTTATTGAGAAGTAAGGATATGTTCTGCCATTATATTGTTTGTCTTGCTTGTTTTGTGGTCTTCTTTTCTTCATTCCTTCATTTCTTCCTTTTATTGAAGGTGATTTTGTCTTGTGGTGTGATTTAATTTCTTCCTTTTTATTTTTTAGGTATATGTTATATGGTTTTTGATTTGAGGTTATGACGAGTCTTACAAATACTGTCTTACAACCTATTATTTTAAGCTGATAACCACTTAACACTGCATAGACAAAAACACACAGAAGCAAAAATAAAACCAATAAAAGCTCTACACTTTAGCCCCTTGCTTTTTAACTTTTTGTTGTCTCTGTTTATATCTTATTATAATTTCTATGTCTTGAAAAGTTGTCATTATTATTTTTGATTGGTTCATCTTTTAGTCTTTCTCCTTAAGATCAGAATATTTTATATACTACATTTACAGTGTTTATAATGTGCTGCATGTTTCTGTGTACTTACTATTACCAGTGAGTTTTGTACCTTCAGTTGATTTCTTATTACTCATCAACCTCCTTTTCTTTCTGATTGAAAAACTCGCAGGCTGGGCACGGTGGCTCATGCCTGTAATCTCAGCACTTTGGAAGGCTGAGGTGGGCTGATCGCTTGAGGTCAGGAGTTGGAGACCATCCTGGACAATGTGGCACAACCCCATCTCTAATAAAAATATAGAAAATTAGCCAGGTGTTTTGGCGGGCACCTGTGATCCCACCTACCTGTGGGGCTGAGGCAGGAGAACCCAGGAGATGAAGGTTGCAGTGAGCTGAGATTGCACCACTGCACTGCAGCCTGGGTGACAGTGTGAGACTCCATCTCAAAAAAAAAAAAAAAAAAAGAAAGAAAAAGAAAAATTCCCTTTAGTATTTATTGTAGAACAGGTCTGATGTTTATGAAATCCCTCAGGTTTTGTTTGTATGGCAAAGTCTTTACTTCTCCTTCACGTTCGGAGGATATTTTCACCAGTTATACTATTTTAGGATAAATGTTTTTTTTTTTTTTTCAGCAATTTAAATATGTCATGACACTCTCTCCTGGCCTGTTAGGTTTTCACTGAAAAATCTGCTGCCAGATGGACATATTTGGAGCTCCATTGAATGTTATTTTTTTCTTTTCTTTTGCTGCTTTTAGGATCCTTTTTTTCCCCTTGACCTTTGGGAGTTTGATTATTAAAAGCCTTGAGATAGTCTTCTTTGGGTTAGATCTGCTTGGTATTCTGTAACCTTTTTGTACTTTGACATTGATATCATTCCTAGGTTTGGGAAGTTCTCTGTTATTATTCCTCTTGACCAACTTTCTACCCTTATGTGTTTTTCTGCCTCAGCTTTAAGGCCAGTAACTCAGATTTGCCCTTTTGAGGCTTTCTTGATCCTGTAGGTGTGCTTCATTGGTTTTTATTCTTTCTTCTTTTGTCTCCTCTGACTGTGTATTTTCAAATAACCTGTCTTCAAGTTCACTAGTTCTTTCTTCTGCTTGATCACTTCTGTCCTTATAAAACTTTGATGCTTTCTTCAATGTCAGTAGCATTTTTCAACTCAGAATTTCTACTTGATTCTTTTTAATTATTTCAATTTCTTTGTTAAATTTATCTGATATAATTTTGAATTCCTTCCTTGTGTTATGTTGAATTTCTTTGCGTTTACTCAGAACAGTTAGTTTGAATTCTTTGAGAGGTCACATATCTGGGTTTCTCCAGGACTGGCCCCTGGGGCTTTATTTAGTTTACTTGGTGAGATCATGTTTTCCTGGATTGTCTTGATGCTTATGGATGTTCATCAGTCTGTGCACTGAAGAGTTAGATATTTACTGTAGTCTTCCAAGCCTAGGCTGGTTTGTACCCATTCTCCTTGGGAAGGCTTTCCAGGTATTTGAAAGGACTTGAGCATTGTGATCTAAGCTGTATCTGCATTAGCAGACACCCCGAGCTCAGTAACACCATGGTTCTTGCAGACTCGTAAAGGTACTGTCTTCATGTTCTTGGATAAAATCCAGAGGAATTTTCTGGATCACTAGGCAGAGACTTTTGTTCTCTTCCCTTACTTTTTTCCAAAAAATGGAGTCTCTCTGTTCTGAGCCATGTGGAGCTGTAGGTAGGGTGACAGAAGACTCCCTGTGGCTACCACCTCTAGGACTGTGCCGGTTCAGAACTGAAGCAAGCACAGCATTAGGTCTCACCTAATGCTGGCCCACTGTAACCACTACTTGGCTACCAGGTACTAGGTTTGCTCAAGGCCCTGGGGCACTACAGTCAGCAGATGGTGAAGCTGGCTAGGCTTGTGTCCTGCCCTTCATGATGGTGAGTTCTTTTGGGCCTAGGTGGGTACTGAAGTACCATCCAGGAGCCAGGGACTGAAGTGAAAAACCTTAGAAGTCTTCCTGGTGTTCTGTTGTCCTGCAGCTGTGCTGGCAGTCAAACCAGAAGGCACAGTACTTCCCATCTTTCTTTCCCATTTCTACTGGCAGAGGAGCCTCAGCCCATGACCACCACTACTACAGGCCCATCGGGAGTACTGTCAGCCTACCACCAATGTTCAGTTAAGGCTCTAGGGCTTTTAAGTCAGTTTGTGGTGAATAGTGCCAGCCTGGGACTCAACCTTCAGGACACTGGGCTTCCTGCTAGCCCAGGACTGGTAAAGAAATGCTGTCTAAGAGCCAAGGTCTGGAATTGAGGACCCCAAGATCCTGCTTGGTACTCCAATTCCTGAGGCCAAGCTGGTACCTAAGGTGCAAGAGAAAGTCCTCTTTACTTTCCCCCATACTTTTCTTGTCAGAAAGAATCTCTCCCTGTGGCCACCATTGCCTAGGAATGTGCTGACTTTCAACTAAAGTTAGCAACCTCAGAGTCTCACTCAGGGCTCACGGAGTACCACCTGGGTATCACTGCTGGTTATTCAGGGCTGAAGGGCTTTTAAGTTAGCACATGATGGATCTTGTCAATATGAGGTCTATTGCTTCAAGGCACTGAGTTCCCTTCTGGCCAAGGATGTGTCTAGAAATGTCCAGGAGCTAGGGCCTGCAATGGAGGCTTCATGACTCCGACCAGTGCCCCGTCCTATAGTGGGTGAGCTGGTATCCAAGATGCAAGGCAAAATCCTTTTTACTCTCTCTTCTCCTCTTCTCAAGCAGAAGGAAGGGATCTCTTTTCATGAGCTCTACTGCCTGAAATTGAGGTCGGAGGTGACATAAGTACTTCTTCAGCTGCCTCGATTAGTGTCTCAGTAAGTTGAATGTCCAGCGTCTCTGAGCCCAGCCCAGTCCTCGCCTAGGAGTTGCAGACCTTGTGGCCTAGACTGCCTTTCATGTTTATTTAGCACCCCAGAGTACTCTAGCCCATGGTGGAGAGGCTTGCTGGAACTGAAGTTCGATCACTGGGAGGTGTGATTTCCCTCTGGCTTGGGCTGGTTTAATATTCCCTCTGGGCAGGCATCAGGTCAGTTCAGCTGGGTTTGCTTTCTGTTGTGACTGGGCAGCACTGAATTCAATGCATTGTCTTACAGTTTCTGTGCTCTCCTGTGCCATGTGACCATTGCCAGGGGATAACGGAGGGGTGGTGTTGGTGATTCAAGACTGTCTTTCCTACCCTCTTCAGTGCCTGTTTCAGTGATAGGAAGTTAAAAACCAGGTACTGTGGGTGCTCACCTGATTATTGGTTCTTACGAAGGTACTTTTTTTATATAGATAGTTGTTAAATTTGGTGTCCCTGCAGGAGGGGATGATTGGTGGAGCCTTCTGTTTGGCCATCTTGTTCTGCCCTGTCTCCAAAATCCTCTCATTACTTTTGACTTAAGTTTCTATAGTTTGTGTCTAATCTGTGCATCAGTTTATACTGTAGGCTATTGCTAATTTAAAATGTAATGCTAATATGCTCACCATAAAAATGTAGAATTTGAAGTGCTTTCTTTCTGGGTTCCCCCCCCATTTTTTGTTTTCTGCCTACGTGAAAATTGTTGAGGCTGAGTATTTCTGTGAAATACATGAACCCTAGTGTAGGGATATACTTTTAATTATGAAGGAGGATGTTAGTTAAATGCCTGGAATATGGTGATAACCTAAATATTTACCTCTGTTCCAATAAATTATAATCCAAGTCCTTAATCTTCTGTAGAGTATTGAAAGGTAATTGCTAATAAGTAATAGGAGAATTTTCTATGTGATCTTCTGAAGAATTTAAATTATAAAATTCTAAAAGGTAATGAAATATAAAAATAAAATTAATATAAAAATAAATTAATAAATTAAAAAGGAAAGTGTGTAAGATTCTTTTTTAATTTGGGGGATAGTATAGCATTTGGTAGATGTTTCTCTCCAGGAAATTTGGATGTTTCTTCTGGGACCTTTCGGGGACTGAGGGCTGTGGGATTTTGTTAGAGTGCCCCCAGTATGAATGAAAACTGCATTTGAAGATGGATAATATAACATCACAGAAAGTCACAGAATGTAACATCCAACCCCGTTTTATGACTTTCACCATCATGAGTTGCCTGGCTTCTGTGCATGGCAGCATTAAGCATATGCCGTCATTGGTTATTGCTAGTTTGAAAAACTCCAAATAAAGTATCATTTGTGCTATGTCCTTCTAGGGAGCTTTTTTGTTACCTGAAAGAATTCTTGAAGATTAGGCAGGGTAAATACAGTAGCCAATATACCTATGATCTAGATAACAAAATCAAAATTGAAGGAAGATGTAAAAGTAACATAATGAGAAGGTTTGGCTTTGTTAGAGATCTTCAGCCAAGGTTCTTTTTGGCCCTAGAATTTTTTTATTCTGGCTTGCTTTGTATTTCCATTTTGCTTTAATTAGTTTGTCTTAAAAATTAGGGACCTTAAATAAAACTAAATTTACTTCTGCACTTTTTAACCTAGGGGTGATGGGTAAGAGAAATATATAAGAATAACATGTGACACTGATAAATACTGACCAGATGACTAATTACATGTTATTATACATTTTCATCATTATACAGCATTCGTCTATGAAAATGCTGTGTATGATAGTATAATGGTAAATATATGTCATTATACTTTTGTCCAACTCATAGAATGTATAACACCAAGAGTGAATCCTAAAGTAAACTGGGTTCTGGGTGATGATGTGTCAGTGTAGGTTCATCAGTTGTAACAAATGTGCTGCTCTGGTGGGGGATGTTGGTAATGATGGAAACTATGTATGTGTGCGGGCAAGAGGCAATTGGGAAGTTTCTGTACCCTTCAATTATGCTATGAACCTAAAGTTGCTAGAAAAAATAAAGTTTAATAAAAAAGTTATTTTAAGGTCTTACTGTAACCCTATCTGCTTTGATGCAATGTACTTTATATTTTAAATTATATTTTATTTCAATATATACCTTTACACTTAATTCAGGAGAATTCGAATATTTATGCTTGGTAGTAATATAGTACAACAAAAAAGCAGCTACCCATTATACCATTATAGTTTGGGATGACTATTGCCATGCTATCAAAACCTAGATTTTGTAATGAAAAATATAAGAGCACTTTATAGGTTAGAATTCTCATTCCATATAATGGAATGCATAAACTAGGTAATTATACACATTTATTATTTAGTGAAAAGTATTTATTTTACTCTGCAGAATCATAAAGTTGTATTTGTTATATACATATAACAAACATTCTTTTTCTTTTTCCCAAAATGGTTTTAAGAAATCAACACCCAAACATGAAATGGGTTTCCAACTTGTCCCTACATGTGTTCATTGTGTCCTTTATTTTACTTGTTTATTTATTTTTTGAGACGGAGTGTTGCTCAGTTGCCCAGGCTGGAGCGCAGTGGTGTGATCTTGGTTCATTGCAACCTCTGCCTCCCGGGTTCAAGTGGTTCTCTTGTCTCAGCCTCCCAAGTAGCTGGGATTACAGGTGCACACCCCCATGCTCAGGTAATTTTTGTATTTTTAGTAGAGACAAGGTTTCACTGGGTTGGCCAGGCTGGTCTCAAACTCCTGACCTGGGGTGGTCTGCCTGCCTTGGCCTCCCAAAGTGCTGGGATTACAGGCATGAGCCATTGCGCCTGGCCTGTTTTTTTTTTTTAAGTTGTAGTAACAATTAGATATAAGCAAATTATACCTTGATGATCACTTGGGATTAGCTTTCCTTTTCCACTTACAAAGAATGGAATATACAGTTGGAGTGTTTCAAAGAAACTATTTTGGTGGCTGTTTATATATACATATATACACACACATATACACACATATATATATATATATAAACAGCCACCAATATTTTATATATGGGTTTGTGTGTATATATATAAAAAATATTGCTTGTTTATAAGTAAGTGGTATCTGCATATTAAGTAATGGTTGCCACTAATGCCCTTCAGTGCTGCACATGGCTGTTTTGTCTTCTGAACCAAAGTGAAGTCATTTATCTGCATAAATCATAGTTATAGAATTAACTTCCAGAACTATCTGAGGTGTAGTGGTCTTCATAAATCCCACCCCCTAGTATTGCTAAATTTTGTTAGCTAGAGATTCTAAGTGACTTGTTTTTGTTTTTTTTTTTTTTTTTTTTGAGACGGAGTCTCGCTCTGTGGTCCACGCCGGAGTGCAGTGGCAGGATCTCGGCTCACTGCAAGCTCCGCCTCCCGGGTTCACGCCATTCTCCTGCCTCAGCCTCTGGAGTAGCTGGGACTACAGGTGCCCACCACCTCGCCCGGCTAGTTTTTTGTATTTTTTTTAGTAGAGACGGGGTTTCACCGTGTTAGCCAGGATGGTCTCGATCTCCTGACCTCGTGATCCACCCGCCTCGGCCTCCCAAAGGCTGGGATTACAGGCTTGAGCCACCGCGCCCGGCCAAGATTCTAAGTGACTTGTTAAAAAATATTTATCAGACCTCGGGAACTTTGGAGTATACCTTAGTCTAATTTCCAACCTTAAGTCTCAGGTAAAGATAATTCATGTCTTAGAAAACTGGCAACTCTTGACATCTTTGAGAACCATGAAGCTGCAACCCCTGTGAGTCTCTATTTACTTTTCCATGATATTAGGCAGGTGGTGAAAGAATGTTAGGTAGAATCTCTGACTCCCACCACTGTTTGAAACTGACTCCAGAAATTGAGCCTAATTCCTGTAGATGGAGGCACATCTCGTAAGAAGCAACCCTAACTCCACTCAGTTGAATCTGAAGGCAGCTTTCTGTCCTGTCTAAAGCAAGAGTTTGCTTAGAGATTATTAGACTTAAAGAAAATTTGTATGGTTGAGGATTATGTTACTTTTATTCCAGAACACAACGTTTATTACCCCTGTCCAACCTCCCAAATAAAAATAATGATGCTGATAATTGATGTTAGAAATTACCAAACATTTGTCTCTTGGAATCTTCTGTTTTAGAGAAAGTAGTTTCATTTTCGGACTTTGGACCTATGTATTCAGAATGACTATGGATTTTCATATAGGCTAATATAACTCGCAGGGATAGACTTTTCTTTATTTCCATGGAACGTGATACTGATAAAGGCTAAGGAATTCTTCGTCTATCTCAGAAGCCTTGTTTTACAAGTAATGAACCAGAGGGTTTTAGAGTTGTGATTCCTTTGCCCAGGATCACCCTTGTGTGTGCTACGAGAGCCAGGATGCCGGGCCATCTCATTCCCAGGCCTTGCCTCCTCTGCTCAGCTTTTGTTTTTGGAGGGAAAGAAGGCCAAACTACTGACCTAATCCTGAACAATTTTTTTTGACTAGTTTTTGTTTGTTTACATTGAAAATAAAGCCAGCACTAACTTTTAGTGTTACTGGTTTTCTGCTTAATGTAGTATAATTAGCTTTATTGGTTGGATGAGCAGGTTCTTTTCCTTTTCATATGTACTCTAGGTTCTGCCTAGAGGACTTTTCCCGGAACTGGATAATGTCTTGAATTCAGTTTCCCACTGACAACAGCGTTGACATTTTTCTTTTTTGAAGAGCTCTGAAGTGGCTTTGTAGATCAGAGCGATTGATTTTGAGATCAGATTGGCTTATGGCCTTGAGAGGTCATGGTGGCATCGCTGTTCCCTCTGATCTGTTTTATGCTGGAATTTTTTTTTTTTTTTTTTTTTTTAGATTCCACGGGATACTGTCAAGACCAGGTGATGAGATGCTGTCAGCCTGCAAGGCTGACTTTGATCTTTATACAAAGTAAAACTAGTGGAAAAAGAAAGGTCCAGTTCTTGTCAAAGGCAGGACATTCACCATTGGGCGGGTAGCCAAGTGGTTGCTTTTGCTGTCTTATTCTTCCCCATTGTGGTGTCTCTTAAACCACTGGACAGGACTCTACTCTCTCATTTGAGGTAATATATTTGGCTTCAAAATTACCTCTTGCCTCCTGAGGTGGCAAATTATTCTGAATAGCTGTAGACTTAAACCTTGGCCTGCAAAGGCCATGCTGGTAATAATTATTTCACTTTAACCAAACAGAAGAGCACATAAGAGGATATCAGTTATCCTGACAGCATAGCTATGATGTGGAAGCCGTCCCGTTAGGGAAGTGCTTAGTGGATAAAAAGTCACAAATCATTTTTCTCTGTTCTTTCCTCTTTTTTTTGCTCAATAACACCCCCTACCTCTGCTCTGTAATGGAGAGAAATAAAAAGAAGTCTAGATAGCTTACTGTAAGTGGAACTGTATTCATAAATAGCTTCTTGATTGAGAACAAATGCCTCATTAATCTTTAGTGCTTCAACTAGAGAGCACAAGTAAAGTCAAGAAGAATAATGAGTGACATTATAGGGAGCCTAACATGCTGTACTACACCCCAGGCTGTGCATGCCTGGAGGTCACTGGGCTACAAGGCACATCTCTTTTGCATGAGGAGAGAGATCCCCAGGAAGAGTGTGGAAAAACTGCAGTGCAGGCATTTCTCTTGAGTGGCAAAAATTAATTGAGTGACATGATGAAGAAATCATGTACCTTTTTTTTTTTTTTTTGGTGGTGGAGCATCAGTTGGTCTCTCAATGAGTGTTGCTTTTTTAAAAAAATTGTTTTTTAAATTGACATAATTGTACATATTCATGGTATACACAGTGGTGTTTCAGTACATACAATGTATAGTGATCAGGGCAATTAACATATCCATCATCTCAAACATTTATCATTTCTTGACGTTGGGAACATACAATACCTCCTTCTAGCTATTTGAAATTGTATATTATTATTAGCTATAGTCATCCTACAGTGGTATAGAACACAGAAATATAGAACTTAGTCCTATCTAGCTCTAATTTTTTATCTTTTAACACATCTTTCCCAATTCCTCCTTTCTGTCTATCCTTCTCAGCCTCTAGTATCTTGTTTTCCTTTTTATTTCTAGGGGATCAACTTGTTTCAGCATCCACATATGAGTGAGAATATGCAGTGTTTAATTTTCTGTTCCTGGCTTATTTCACTTAATGTCTTCCAGTTCCTTCCATGTTGTTGCAAATGACAGGATTTCATTCTTTTTATGGCTGAATAGTATTCCATGGTGTATATATGCCACATCTTCTTTATTCATCTCTTGTTGGATACCTAGGTTGATTCCATATCTTAGCTATTTTCAACAGTGCTACAGTAAACATAGAGGGGGCATATATGTCTCTTTAATATAATGATTTCTTTTCCTTTGTATAAATTCCCAGTAGTGGTATTGCTATATCATGTGGTAGTTCTATTTGTAGTTTTTTGAAGAAGCTTCATACTGTTCTCCATGGTGGCTTTACTAGTTTACATTGCCACCAGCAGTGATAAGAGTTCCCTTTTCTCCATGTCCTCACCAGTATTTGTTACTTTTTGTCATTTTAATAATACACATTCTAACTGGGGTGAAAGGATAACTCATTCCGGTTTTGATTTACATTTCCCTGGTGATGTTTACCCTTTTTTTTTGTATATTTGTTTTCCATTTGTATGTGTTTTGTGAAGTGTATGTTCAGATCATTTGCCCATTCTTTGTTTCTTTGTTTTTGTTTGTTTGTTTTTGAGACAGGGTCTCACTTCCATAGCCCAGGCTGGAGTTCATTGGTGCTCTCTCAGCTCACTGTATTCTCGACTTCCTGAGCTCATGTGATCCTCCCACCTTTGCTTCCCCAGTAGCTGGGACTACAGGCACATGCTACCACACCCAGCTAAGTTTTTGTATTTTTAGTAGAGATGAGGTTTTGCCATGTTGCCCCGGCTGGTCTTGAACTCTTGGGGTCAAGTGATCCGCCCGCCTTGGCCTCTCAAAGTGCTAGGATTATAGGCATGGGCCACCGTGCCTGGCTATTTGCCCATTCTTAAATCAGTTTTTTTTTTTTTTTTTTTGCTATTGAGATGTTTGAATTCCTTGTGTATTCCAGATATTAATCCTCTTTTTCAGATGAGTAGTTTGCAAATATTTTTTCCTATTCTGTAGTTTTTCCTTTCACTCTATTGTTTCCTTTGCTATGCAGAAGCTTTTTAGTTTGATATATCCCATTTGTTTATTTTTGCTTTTGTTGCTTTTGCTTTTGAGGTTTTATTCATAAAATCATTTCCCAGACCAATGTCCTGAAGTGTTTCCCTTATGTTTTCTTCTCATAGTTTGATTGTTTTGGATCTTAGGTTAGGTCTTTGATTCATTTTAAGTTGATTTTGTATAGGGTGAGAGGTGGGAGTCTAGTTTCATTCTTCTGCATATGGATATCCAATTATTCCAGCACTATTCATTGAAGAGACTGTCAATTCCCTAACGAGTGTTCATGGCACCTTTGTCAACAATCATATGACTGTAGATATGTGGGTTAATTTCTGGGCTCTCTATTCTTTTCCCTTGATGTATGCGTCTGTTTTTATGCCAGTTCCATGCTGTTGTGGGTTACTGCAGCTTTGTAGTATATTTTGATGTCTGGTAGTGTGATGCCTCTAGCTTTGATATTTGCTTAAGACTGCTTTGGCTATTTGGGGACATTTGTGGTTCCATACAAATGTTAGGGTTATTTTTTTCTATTTCTGTGAAGAGTGTCATTGGTGTTTGCAGAGATTGCATTGAATCTGTAGATTGCCTTGGGTAATACTGTCATTGTAACAATGTTAATTCTTCCAATCCACGAGCTTGGGATGTTTTCCCATTTATTGGTATCCCCTTCAGTTTCTTTCTTGATTTTTTTGTAGTTTCTCTTATAGGGGTCTTTCACCTTCTTGGTTAAATTTATTTCTAGGTATTTGAAGTCAGGTACTTTGCTGTTTGTTGTCAGTGGTCATGCTGGGAAGAAAGAATAAGCCAGCTGGGTTTTTATTTGAAAACCAAATGTTGTATAATGTTAACAAAGTTAAGATGTGTGTTCATCTTAGAGTACTTTGCTCAGGATCCTGGAAATACTATTATGTAAATGTAGTAAGCTCCATGTAGAGTACTTCTGACCAGTCTTAAATTATTCATGCTTCTTGCCACTTAATACGTGTCTGGCTTGTAACATAGCTACCAGAGCGGTGCTCTGAACACCTCAAATTAATTTTCATACCATTGTAAGCAATGCCATTAGGAGGATAAATCCAGAAAAAATATATATTTTGAAACAAACAGAACATGATTTTCTGTTCTTCTATAAATTGTTGTCTGATGATATTTAAATAGATAAAATGTAGTAAGTTTACTTGGTTAGCGTTGTAAATTAGATGAAGAAAAACCAAATTTCTAGAATGCAAAAAGTACTGAATGAAAATTCAATTTGTGTATTATAATTTTCTCAATATTTTCAGTTGGTTCGAATACAAGCCTACTTCACTTAAAAGATTTGTCTGCACCACCCCCTGTATAGGTCAACTGTGAGGGCAGGATCTTTGTCATTCACTGCTGTTGCTCAGGGTCTAGAGCACATCGTGGTGATTAATATTTGTTGAGTTAATGAATGAATGTTTTCACTAAGTGAGAGAACTTATTTGCTAGTACAGAATTCATTAGAGGTGAATTTTGGATTTCCAAATTTATGGAATTTCCATTTAAAAGGTACTGCAGGACACTTGTCATTCAATTTTATAATCACTCAGAACTCATACCAGCTCTGTCCTTCGATGAGAGAGCCTGTCCTCTCTCCAGCCCTGATAATGAGCCACATATCCAGAAATGGTTCTCCCATGTCTTGCTGATCAGCACGGGTTTTCTGCTAATGTGATTAATTACTCTTTGTTTTCCCAGCTCAGACAACCCTATTATATGGTTTTGCGTTTCTGTTATGAACATGTCAGATAAATGAGGGTGTGTTTGTGGGGGTACTTCAATCTAATTATTTTTCTACGACACTGAAAATTGGCTTTAGTGGCACTTATGGATATGCTAGCTAAAATGAGAGCTTCCTACAACACAGCTTGAGAATGTTGGTATTGGCATTTCTTTAACTGATGTTTTATAGAAGAGACATTGGAACATGATTTCCCTTGGCTGCAAATAATGAACAACTGTGATAGCCATATTATAACAATGCCGTTCTCACCATTGTTAATGTTGTGTCAGCATTTTGATGATAATACTCTTTTCCATGGTTTAATAACTGAGCCATAAAGAAATCATTCCATGTTATGAATTGCTGTACTAACTGTTCATCTCAGTGGTGATTTTTTATGAAACCAAATTTTAAAAATACCTGGCATTGTTAAAAGGGGATTTTGTCAGTGGTGTTAGGTGAGCAAAAGGGACCTCATCAGGAAAAGTATAAAACTGTTCAGAATATGATCAGATTTTATATTTTTTCATTCATCTTTTAGCTACCCTGAGGAAAAAAATATACAGCAGAATGCCTTTTTAAATGCTGTTCTTTGGAGGCAGAAATAACAGCTGCCTTTATAGAGTAATCATGTTATAACAGGCATTTTAGTATATATATTTTTGGTTTTGTTTTAGGGAACATTGGCTGACTAACAGTATATCCAAATCTTTCTAATAGTGAGTCATTTTACACTGGGTGTTATTGTTAAAAAGGCATGCTCATTAAACATAAAACAAGGCTGGCAATGAGCAGACTGTTTGATTTTATTTATTTATTTTGTTCTGTAAGGATGAACAGTTTTGATATCGCCATAGGTTAGATTGGAAAGAAGTTATAGTACACTGAAAGAGTCTAGAAGAGATCGCAGGTGCCTGTTTTAAATTTTCATCTAATTAAAAGAAAATAGAAAAAAATGATATAAATACCCACAGTCACACTAAGTTTAAATGGCACATTTCTTGTCAAAAGGTTTAATTTCTTTTTGTGTGTGTCTGTGAGTTTGCTTTCTTTAATACAAAGAAACTAGATATTATCAGGAAAGTCTACCGTTTCCAACACTTTCAAAATCTCAAATTTCATTTTTTACAGAAAACTACTTAAGCTGTTTTGTCAGTTGGGCTTTCAACTCTTTTCTATGTATTACAATCTAGTGTTATGGCTTGCTGTAAGGGACCCAAATGGTATCACAATGTATTTAACTTGCCTTAGTGTTTTCCTTCATACTCCTTTTTTTAATTCTTAGTATCCCAGTGGTTATGGATTTAGCATGTTGTTTTCATTACTGTTTGAAATTTCAAGCTTTATTATAAAAATTTGGACATTACAAATAAAATTTAGGCTTCTGATAATTCCAGTTCCCACCAGAGGTAACTATTTTCTCCATTATAAACAGAAATGAAATTATAGTCATTATATAGTCCTCCATAGATTTAAATATTTAGGGTAGATTACAAGAAGTCAACCTGCTGAGTCATTATTTCTGTGCATTTAAATTTTAATGGACAATATTAAATTCTTCTCCAAAACCATCATAGCAACTTACATGCCCCCAAACTAGATATATTCTGATTTTAAAATGTAAGGGTAGATCTCATTCTTTTCTTTTTTCGTTTTCTTTATTCTTGAGGTTGGTTTTCTTTTCGTGTGCTTACTGGCTGGCAATGAAGAGTCATTGAATTTGTTGTATATTTTTTGTAACTGTGGGCTTTAAAAAATATTTCCAGAAAACAATTTTTGATATTTATATTGGGAATATTTTTATGTTATTTTGTGTCAATTATGTTGTATTTTATTCTTTATGATTTTAAAATTTTGATATGTATCTTTTGTCTTTTAAATATCTTATTAAGGAACCATGTTTATCCTAACTTCATCAGTATATTTACCTGTATTTTCTTCTAATACTTTTATAGGTCTGTTCTGTTTTTACGTTTAGGTCTGTAAACCAATTGGAATATTGGTTTTACGTTTAGGTCTGTACGTTTAGGTTTGTAAACCAATTGTAAACCAATTGGAATACATACTGTATTCAGTTGGATCTGGACATTTTGAATACCGTTATTGAATAGTTTTTGGTGTGAGTTTTTGGTTATTTATTCAGCTCTGTCTTTCTGCTCTCTAATTCTGTTCTTAGGAGTAACCTGCTATTCAAAATATTATGTATATTTCTAATTTCAATGTTTTTCTTTTGTTCCTAGAATTTTATTTGGTTGACTTCTGGAAATGTAATTTGTCATTTAGAGTCTTTTAAAAATATTTTAAATATACTTGTTTATTTTAAAAACTTATTAAAATACAGCTAACTCTTGACCAACATGGGGGTTAGCGGTGCTGACCCCAATGCAATTGAAAATCTGCATATAACTTTGGACTCCCCCAATACCTAACTACTAATAGCTTACTGTTTACTAGAAGCGTTATTGATACAACACAATTAACACACAGTTTATATGTTATATTTATTATATACTGTATTTTTACAATAACATAAGCTAGAGAAAAGAAAATATTATTACGAAAATCATAAGGAAGAGAAAATATATTTACTATTCATTAAGTAGAGTGGATCATCATAAAAGTCTTCATCCTTGTTATCTTCATGTTGAGTAGGCTGTAAAGGAAGACGAGGAGGGGTTGGCCCAGCCGTCTCAGGTTGGCGAGTCTATATGTAAATGGCCCCATGCAGTTCAAACTAATATTGTTCATGGGTCTACTCTATGTATTTTACATTTTGTGGCTTAGATCATTTTGCATCTAATTCCACTATTATTTTTTGCAGATAGAGCCGTATTTCTTGTGTTTTTTTTAGTTTTGATTGTGAGCTTATGTTTCTTAGAATTCAATACTGGGAAATATTTAGAGGCCTTTGTTATAAATGGTTGCCAAAAATTACAATTTGCATTTTTGAATGAGCACACTCTGCCTTCAAATAATATCCTACTTCATGAACAATGTAAAAGTCTTAAAACAGTATAACTTCATTAGCACTTCCCTTTGATTTTTGGTCTTATCTTACATTTTACTTCTTCATGTACTATACTCCACAGTGTTGTTATTTTTGTTTTAAGCATTTGTCTTTTAATGAAATTTGTTCATTCTCTCTTTCCCTTTCCCTTCCTCCCTCCCTCCTTCCTTTCCTCCCTCCCTCCCTCCCTCTCTCTTTCCCTCCATCCCTTCCTCTCTCCCTCTGCCTCTCTCTCCCTACCCCACTCTGTGTGTGTGTGTGTGTGTGTGTGTGTGTGTGTGTGTGTGTGTGTGTGTGTATGACGAAGATACTAAAACATGATTTTATATCTACCCAGGTATTTTTGGAGTTCTTCATTCCTTCCTGCTGATCTTCGGTAATGCGTGATTTCATTTTCCTCATTCTGAAGAACTTTATTTTGGCATTTGTTATCATGTGGATATCCTGGGGACAAATTCTGTTAGATTTTTATCACACTGAGAGTGTTTCTGTTTTGCCTTTATTTTTTAAAGGTTGTTTTCTTGGGAAGTAGAATTTTAGGCTGGCAGCTTTTTCTTGTAGTATTTAATAGATATTGTTCCATTGCCTTTTTGCCTTCACAATTTCAGGTTAGATGGTACGTGTAACTCATATAGTTGTTTACTGAATGTGACTTTTTTCCCCTCTGATTTTAAGATATGTTCTTTTTATTTGGTTTCTAGAATTTTGATTACTATGTAGGCAGGTGTGTTTTATTTATATTTATCTGTTTAGAGTTTGCTGCAATTTTTTAATCTTTGGGTTGATATCTTTTATCAGTTGTGGAAATTTTTCTGTCAATATCTCTTCCAATATTATCACCCCTTTTCTCTTTTCTGACCTTTTAGTACTCCAATTATACATAAATTGAATATATATATATATATTTTTTTTTTTCCCCATAGATCTGTGTTGGTTTTTAAAACTCTCTTTTGTCTTTCAATCCTATACATTTGGCCCTCTGTATCCATGGTTGGATATGTGGATTCAACCAACTGTGGATCAGAAATGTAGTTAGGCCTGTAATGGTTGTGTCTGTATTGAACAAGTACATCCTTTTTTTTTCCTTGTCATTATTCCCTCATTGATACAGTATAACAACGGTTTACGTATTATTTACATTGTATTAAGTATTATAAGTAATCTAGAGATGATTTAAAGTATACAGGAGGATATGCATAGGTTATATGCAGATACTAAGCTATTTTATATAAGGGACTTAAGCATCTCTGGATTTTGGTATCTGTGAGGGGTCTTGGAACAACTCTCCCTTGGATACTGAGGGATGACTGTACTTCCTATTCATTTGTCTCTTAAGTCATTAAACTTTTACTCTGCCAATTCCAGTTTGCTTCTAAATCTGTCGAATGAAATCAACATTTTATTATTTCCTATCTTGATCATAAATAATTTTTTTTGCTTTTTAGTATATCTTGTACTTTTTTTATTGTGTGCTAGACATTTTGTCTCTGATGACTGAAATGAATATTATTATTTCCAGAAAGGGTGTGCTACTTTTTCTCTTAGGTTCCTACAGTGGGGTGAAGTCAATCTGATTTATTTTTGAGCTGGGCATGTGCTTTGCTGCAGCTTTAGTTTGATTAAGTCCACTCAGATTTCAGGTGTTTTGAGGGTGGGATTAGGACTTTCCCTTCTGCAGAGTCTGTTATCTGGGCACTGTGGAGATTCTGAAGATCTGCCTGCCTTTCAGAGTTGAGCTGGCAACTTTTAAGAACTATGGAATATCTTTTGCTTTTTAGACCACAGTTGCCTGGACGTTGGGTTCCTGGAATTTTCTTTTCTCTCCAGTTCTATTTCTTGCTTTTTGTACCTTAAGAGGATTATTCGTCACAGATCCATATTTTTTGTTTCCCACTAAACAGCTACACTGAGGTTATGTACTGACAATGTTATATTTACGTTATCTAGAACCAGTTAATCTTGTGCATGTTTAACTGTTGTACCTTTTGTATTTAGTGCGTGCTTAGTCAGTGTTTTCCATATATTAACTAATTTAGAGAAGTACTGTTTTTTTCCACTATAGGTAAAGTATCTGAAGCACAGAGGTTGAGTAACTGATCACAATCATAAGAGTAATAAATGGCAGAACGTTGATTTAAACCTGGCTATCTGCTCTATATTAAACACTGTGATATGGTATGGCTGTCCAGTTTCACTGTTCTTCTTCTCAGTTAAATTTGATTCATTTAGCCTGAGGTTATATTGCACAGCATAACTAAAATGTTGGTTTGTTTCAAATGGTATCATTACTTGGAAGGATAAAGTAGGGAAAATTTAATGATGTTATACCAAATAGATGTTTTATTAGCTAGATTAACGAAACAAATAGGAACACAAATTGTTATATGCTGCCGGGAACACAATTTTTTACGATATGGGTTCTTTTGCAGGGATTGTGTTTTGAAAAGAAGTTCTTGATTATTTATGGAAATGAGCACATGGAGACTTGGTAATGCCTCTGCCGGTATCATCTTCATGTTTTGTTTAAGTACATACAAGAACTTTCTTCTTGTCAGTTGTGAGCTTCACAGGGCAGGCATCGTTTCTTGTTTATTTTTGCACTCTGCTTTGATACCTTATGCCTTGCCTTATACTTTGGGGCAGAAGATGCTAGAGAAAAGGTGCATGGACATTTGGATTAGGCAGACATGAGTTTGAATCTCAGTTGTTCTCCTTGCTGATTGGATCATGTCTTGGAAAGCTTTAACCCATGGTCCTGATCTAGCCCACTGCCTATTTTTGTAATTAACAATGTTGTTGGCATATAGACACAACCAGTAGTTTAAATATTTTCCTCCAGTGGCAGAGTTGAGTGGTTACAACTACTCTATAGTTGTGCAAAGTCTAAACTAGTAAATATCTAGTCATTTACAGAAAAAGTTTGATAACTTTTGGGTTGGATGATTTTAGGAATACCACTTAATCTTTTGAATCTGAGTTTCTTTATTAAGTGAAATAATGAATTACCTAATAAATTTGTGTTAAAGAAGGGAGGTGAAGTATATGAAATTTTTGGCATGGTACCTGGAATGCATTAGGCTTTCAATACATGTCTGTGTTCTTCTAATTTTTATTCTTGATATCAAGTTTAATGACTCAGTGTCTTGATGGATACTCTAGAACTTTCCTACCTTCTCCTTAACTTCTTTCATTGAAAGATTTGAAGGAAAATGATACAGGTACAATTACTCTGTTTTGTGTAGTGCCTTTACTAGTGTCAGGCTTTGTAGATTCTTAAGAAAACTTGGGCTGCTTTTTGAGTGAGAGTTAACTTGTTAATTTTTAGAGATAGCAATTTGTTCTCTGACAGTAAAGTACTATTTAAAAAGGAAAGAAAGGTTAAACATTGTCTTACAGTAAAGTACTATTTAAAAAAGGAAAGAAAGGTTAAAAGTTGTCTTATCTGGTATGTTTTCTACTGGGCTTTAAACATAGGTATATAATGAAACTACAAATTAATGAATGGACAGGTTGGCATCTTTATGTTTTTACCAGATCAACTAGTTTGACCCTCTGAGGGACATTGAGTCAAACAAATGATGTAACTTGACATGACTTTCATTGTTTCCTACTTTTTTTTTTTCAAAATTGGGAGAAGAGAACAGAAACTGTGATATCATATAAATAACTTACGAGTGTACCTGGCCATGAATATTTTTGTTCTTTACAAAGAAATAAGATTTCTCAAGTAAATCATGGCAAAAATAACTTTGTCAACTCACTAAAGCCTGCAGCATACTTTCCTTAGAAAGTCCCAGTATGTGAAAATGGTCTTTGCATTTTATTAATCCTTTGTTAACTTTCAAGATTTTCACTCTTCCCTGTTTTGCCATGTTTTGTTATTTATTTAACAAACTCATATTAAGGGTATACTCTCTATTGGATATCATAATAGAGTAAGAGCAATTAACCTGACAGATATTCTCATAGCACTCAGTGAGTTTACAGTTTAGTGAGGGCAGCAGATAGCATGCAACAAATAGTTGCAAGAGTAATAAAGCTAATAAAAGGGGAGTATCAGTGGGAATGCCTGAGATAGAAGTACCTGAGCCAAGGGATTGGGGATTCTTGTTTGAGGGAGTAACATTTAGGTCGAGATGTCAAGAATGTGCTTAGTTTATTGATGAGTGGCACAGGCTGGCTCTGAAGTGTTTAGGACAGAAGGAACCTCGTGGAGGTCCTTGAGGCGTCTAAACACAGTGAAGCTGGCCAAGACCAAGACCTGATGATTCTAGCCATCTGAGGCCATATAAATATTGAGAAGCATTAAAAACCTTCTCTCATGGGGTTCAGAGTAGCTCTGGGTGGCTATTGCAATAGTTTAGGTCTCGTGAAGGATACTGGGGCTATCAGCGAATGGCAGTGATGATGGAGAGAACAGGGTGGATTTGGAGGTGGGATTGACAGAATTCAGTTGATTGGATCTAAAAGATGAGAGGAAAAATATGTCTTCCAATATGAGCTAGAATGGATAGTGGGCACCACTGATGGAAAACAGTGGGGGAGTACAGGCTTGAGAAGAAGAGAGTTCAGTTTTGCATGTGTGTTTGAGATGCCTGTGGCACTGTCAGCCAGACACCTCAGGGAATTAAGGTGTGAGCCATTGGCCTATAGAGAGTGATCCGAATCAGGGTAGTGGATCAGATGCTCAGCAGGCATGTGTGGAGAGAGAAGTAATAGGGGCTATTACAGAAATTCCAGCATTTGAGGATAGTGAAAGAGAAGCCTGTGAAAGGAAGCTGAGAGTCAACTAGAGGCACAGGAGGACAGTGAGGAGTGTAAGGGTCATGGAAACCACAGGGAGAAAATGTTTCAGGAAGAATCAACAGTATTGTATGGTGCTAAGAGGTCAGGTGAACCAAGGACTTGGAATTGTCTATTAGATTCTGTGACTTGGAGGGGAGGCTAGAAAGAATGAGTTTCTTCTTGTGATGGTGGAGCATCTTAACTCCATTTAAAATCTTGAGCCTACACCTTGTATTTTAGAGGACTTTTTCCTCTTATTAGATTGGTGTTCTAGAACATGTGTACCTGTTAATGATCCTAATCAGGTGCTTTTGAGCAGCTTCCATGCTGCTGCGCTGTAGTTAACTTTCCTAACTTGTCCCTTTAGGCTTCTTCTCACTGCTAGTTTCATTAATCAGACATCTAATTCTCTTAGAGCCTGAGTCCTTCACAGTCCGCAACTCTTTGCTGCGTTCCCACTTTGAAACTAACATCTTCATGTGTACAATGAAAGCACTTGACCTCAAGTTTTGTTTCCTTTTTCATTCATTCATTTTCTTTCTCACCTCCTCTTTCTTTGTAGAAAGTATGTTAAATTACTGGAAAAATACCTAAAATTGAGAACTTATGAAATGAACTACCAGAGTTCTCATTTTCAGTATTTGGACTGTGAAATTTTGCTTTCTTGGTATGATTCATCAAAACCAGTTATTTCAAGGGCCTCTAGGATATGGCTTTGTGGTATGGATAGAGAAAATTCTTCATTGAATTGTTATTTCCTCGAGCTGGGTTTATAGTGGATTCAAATCAATACACACAATGTATCTCTTACTACTCTGAATCCAGGAATTTTCATATAGACGTACAGAGACTTTTCAGACACACAAGCCTGTTGGACATTTCTGGTTGTTTGCATTTATTACTGCCTAACAAAAGTTACATAGATACATGATTCTTTCAGTTGTTTTTGTATCGTTTTCCTCAGAAAAGTATAAGCTATGAAGTTTCACACCTCATTAATGGTAGATCAGTTAAGTGGATTCCTCGTAAAGCTAGGCAAAATTGTCAAATTTTGTTTAGGAACATCACTTTAGTGGACAGGGTAAAGAGGTTTTGTATATGAAGTTTGGAGGAAAAAACCCCAAATAAACTTCTTCCGATTTAAAAAATGTGTTAATGCAGAAAATTGTGAGGACAAGCTTGAAATTAAAAATTTTACTTTGGTATTTAATGTAAAAACAATTTAGGTCATGAGAGGGCAGTGCAGTGCTCTCTGGTCCTCCTTATCCTGGTCTTTTTCATGAGAGTGTAGTGAGAAATAACTAGTAAGATCTGTATTTGTAGCAATTGGAGTCATCTTGGAGTGGAAAATTACATTCTAAGCTAAGACACATAAGAATGCTGAGAGGATAAGCTTATGTGGGAAGAATAAAGCAAAACGTTTCTTGATGCTGTTTTCTTGGGCCGGATAGCTGGGGTTGATCAGGACACTTTTTCTAACACTGTTTGCCCACAGAAAGAGTGAGGCCCAAGTGTTACTTTGGTGAAAAGAGTATCGTTTAAAAATAGCCTCTTGCTTATTCTTGTATTAGAAAAAAGCCTGCCCACACTACATTCATTAGCCGCCCTGTATCCCGGAGTGAATTCCCAGAGCACAAGGCTACACCGTGTGTGTGCATTCTCTGCTCTAGAATTCTTGCACATACCTAGGTATGCAGACTAGGTTCTCTGGACTGCTGGGTTCTCTGTGTCACAGCTTTCCTTTGATGACAATGTCAATTTAAAATGATACCAGGTTCATGATGGTTCCCTCTGGGAGAATTTTACACCCTGAAATTTGAGGGGCATACCTTTACCATTCCCCCCTCCTCTATCTTTCTTTTTGAACTTCTCAGAGATAGACCTTCATGTAATTCCTGATAGTTTTAATTTTAGAATGAAAAATCAGGATTTCTGAGAATATTTAGATGAATGGTAATGACTTTTGTTGTGTGGGTCTGGTCATCATGTGGTATTTTCTTTTCCCTCCAGGAATGCTGTCTCTGCAATTTGAGAGGAGGTGCTCTTAAGCAAACGAAGAACAATAAGTAAGTAATACATTAACTGTGTTGAATTTCATTGTTTTTCTTTCTCCATTCTAGAACCTTTGGATGACAGTTCGCTTTACCTCTCATTATACATGTGGTTTCAAAGCTTTTGCTGCTCAGATCTGAGGTTGGAATTCTGTGCTTTAGAGACTTCTACTGTTAGCACTGTCATCTCGGCAGGGCAAGAGTAGTCCAAGTTACGCTTCTGTTCTTTGTATTTGAAGCCATGAAAAATAACCCCTCTTTTACTTACAGAGTTTTAAAAATGAAGGTAGCCCATATCATCCAGGTGCCATTAGAATCCTGGTGTTTAGTATGTTGAATGCTATTGGTCTGTTAAAAACAGGGCATACCTTCAGCCAGGCGTGGGGCCGGAGGCTGAGGCGGGAGAATGGCGTGAACCCGGGAGGCGGAGCTTGCAGTGAGCCGAGATCGCGCCACTACACTCCAGCCTGGGTGACAGAGCGAGACTCCATCTCAAAAAACAAACAAACAAACAAACAAACAAAAACAGGGCATACCCAAGAACGTGAAACTGTGATCTTTAGATAATTCAGTCATAACAATGATGATAAAACAAAACCATTTACTTTTTACATTAGCAAATTAACAAGAATATAAGTGTACTAAATTAGAAAATATTGAGAGAAAACATTGATACTAAGATTTAAAGGGATTAGGTGGAGAATATGAAGAGAGTCTTGAAAGAGAGTCACAAGTGAACATAAAAGGAAGGCAGTCTAGTTTTTATGACTGTTCTACATAGATTTTATTTTTTTTCATGACCAGGTTTTAATATTGAAAATGTGGCCAAAGCATATTATTACAGGGTATGCTGGAATAGAGACATGTCAAAATAATCTGGGCAGATTTTGCAGGCTGGCACTTGAGGGCCAGATTCAGGTCCAAGATATGTTTTGTAGGACCCATGCACCATTTTATAAATTGCATCTAAAATTTTTAAATTGAGAGATTTTTACATTAAAAATCCAGATTTTCATCTTTAATTGCAAATGATTGTATATCCCTATAAGGCAGTAATAACAGGTTGGGATAGCAGTGGGGCAGGTACTCCTCAGTTCACCATGATTTCCTGGTATATGTGTATTTGCTTACATTCCGCCTGGCCCCCTGGGCACTGGAGTTAGGACTCCTGGTGTAATGTAATGGTGGAGTTAGCATAATTCTCTACATGTGCACATGTTTCTGATTGCTGGGAAGGAGGAGTGAAGGTATTTATCATTATTACATTAATGAAATTTGTTGTAAGGAGCTGTAGGGTTTGCTTAATTTTTGAAAGATGATGTTTTTCCACAGTCCTGGTTGATATGATTTGCACTATACTAAAAAGTCTTCACTAGTTCTTGGATATTGCACTGGATGCCACACTGTGAGATGGTTTAGGTGGTTCCTGTATAAAGACAGGTGATAAGAAGTTTTCTTTCTGTGCTTGGACCACAACAAAAAGAAATAGTGTTTTCTATAGAATGATAGTATTTATTTCAGTGTGGAAGAATCCCCTGGTGGGGTTGATACTTGTTTTCTCTTCCTGTGGTCTTGAAAGACAGGATAGAGTCCAATGCTGTTTGAGTGAAGTAAATATGCTTTGGCTTAAAAATATGTTGATGGATTTGACAATTCTTTCAAGATCTCTTCAAGCCTCATGATTCTTTACATTTATTTTGGGATATAACATTTATGAGACATTTAATAGTATTAATGAGAAGTTGTCATTTTGCAGAAAGTGAAAAAAGTAGGAAACCAGGGTACAACATAAACTTCATTTCTCTTTGTCTCTGGGTCTCATTGATTATAGTAAGATTGCAGCGAGAAGCAATATAATTAAAGATTAGCATTAATTCTTTTGGAGAACTTTTGCTACTTGAACAAGTTTGCTTCATGACATTTGTATTATTTAAAAAGGTTATATGCTATACTCAGTTCATACCTTTTATTAATTGAACTAATCTCTTGGCACATATTGATTAGCTTAAGTACATTAAGCACATGCATATTCCAGCATCACGTGAAATAAGAAACCTACATTTCAGTGTTTTGCAGATCAAGTGTAGAAAAATATATGCACTTTGATAGGATAGAGTCCTGGGCCTTTACCAGCTCTTCATGGCACAATGTTGTTGGGCAGCTGTGGTACTGAGTCTGTCCAGGTATCATTCAGGAGGTTTACGGTTCAGAATCTGTTCATGATGGATTTAGGCTTTTGGCTTTCTTGCTCATCTGTGTATTTCCCGTCTGTGAGAACTGGCATCACAAAGTTGAAGTATGTAAGTTTAGGGAACTTTTGTTTATGTTTAATGTCTCCTTTCCTGTAGGTGGGCCCATGTCATGTGCGCCGTTGCGGTCCCAGAAGTTCGATTCACTAATGTCCCAGAAAGGACACAAATAGATGTAGGCAGAATACCTTTACAGAGGTTAAAATTGGTGAGTGGCAAAGCTTCTTTTTTACCTCATAAATCAGTGTTAATTTCAAGTTTGAATTTTTCCATTAATGCACACATTCCCAAGATATATTTTCTCCTAGTTTCCTTTTACTTTTCTACCCTTATTTTCCTTTAACCTAAATTTATTTATTCTTACACAATCTTTTCCTGTTATATTGTAAGTCTGCATATAACCTTCCTCAAATTCTGTCTGAAATGAGGAAAAAGGTAGTAATACATTTCCTGAATTAATGTGAACTTTCAAACTATAGGTTATCTGGTAAGATTTGTCAGTATTGGAGCTGAGCCATCTAACTAAATTGTTTAGATTTTTCTCACTTTTCTCACTTGACTCTCTTTGGTTGGTCTTAATCTAGCAAAATGTATCTAACCTAATTTCATTATCTCTTCTCCAAGAAGAGACACACAGAGAAATAAAGAGGCTTTTATTTTTACGAAAATATTTTCTCACTCTTGAATAGGTACAAGTCACTTAATAGGCCAAACTCTCTGACTTGTTCAGAAACTGTGTAAAAATCTTCCCGTTGGTTTCTGTTAAGAGTATTTTTCATTGAAAATATAGGCCTTTATTGTCTTTAACATTGAAGTAACTTTGTAGTTTTATTCAATTATGAGCCAACAGATCTTTAGTTTAGACCCTTATATTGCATATACCTAATTAGAACATTCCCCAGAGTACAACTGCATGACCTTAATGTATTGGAGCACGTCTTACAGGTGGACCTAAAACTCTAGAATTTCCTGAGTCCTTGTTTTCCACTGAAGGTCTTTCCACTGTACTGCATCTCAGGCACCATCGCTATGACTCTTTCTTCTTGACTGTTGCTTGTTTTCCCACTGTTCTTTTCCCCAGTGGGGAGCTGGGTGTGCCATCTCTGGGCCTCTCTTGCAGGAACTCACAATCTAGTCTCCTGTATTTTGTTTTCTGAGAAGTGAAAGTGAACACTGTTATTTGCCATCATACCTCCATCAAGAATTTCACTTCACTAGGAAATATGTGGGCCTTTCACGGAACTGAAGATTGCTGTGGGCTGATGTGAGTGTCGGGCTTAGGATGCTCAGCATGTGTAGTTGGAAGTTTTGTATTCTAAAATGGAAATGAGTGGGCATTTAAATTGCTCTCTAGAGGTCACAGTGACTGTCAGAAGAAGTAAGAAGGCAGTATAATTCTTCAGCTCCTGGACTTCCATAGGAAAGCTTAAAATCTCATACCCAGATTACCCAAAAAAAAAAAAAAAAAAAAAAAAAAAAAAAAAAGACACCAAAAAACAAACAAAAGGTTTGTAAGAATTAGGACTGTAAGACATGATATCCAAAAAACAGTTGAACTACCACATGTTAAATAATTTAATGTTTAGTGTGACAAATATTAACAAATGTTAACATTTCAATTTTTTTTTTTTCCTGATTATAAAAGTAATATATACTTGTCAAAATCCTACCACCACCTTTTAAAATCCCCTTTGTGTCTGCATTGTTACCAGTGCAGTACCCTCACAGGGAGTAGTCACTGCTCTTGAGGCTGCCTCCACGGGCCTATGTCTTGGCTTCTCTGGTCCATAAATACTTCCTTAAAGATTTAACGTTACCCGCATCAGTCCCAGAGGGTTTTTGAGAGAACAGCAGGGAAGGGCAGCAGGATTATTTCATCTACAGTCAGGTTGTTATGTCTAGAATGGTGAAGCTTGTCGCTTTCCTCACAATGCTGTGCTTCATCTTGATCGCGCATATCACAGGTTTCTCGTGGAACGTTTCCATCCTTAAGTGATCGGTACCTTTAGAAGAGCATGTCTTAACTGAATGTCGGATCACCTAAAGTCTATTCAAATGATAACATAGAGCTGTGGTTACAGATACAAACTGAGATCTGTGAAATATTTTTGGATGAAAATAGCAGCCTATAGACCAGATTATTTTTCATATAATTTTATATTTATGGAAAGTTTCTTAGAATGATCCTCATCAAAATGCTTCTAGTCGTTATCTTTAGTAGAATAATAATACGAGGAGCAACTTCAGTTGGGGGGAAGAATTACTCAGTTTGTATGACAGGGGCAATGACCAGAAGTCTGGATTCCTTTTCACCAAGAGTCCTCAGGAAGGAATCATCATCCTTGTGAGTCCACTGCAGTCCGTCGTCTGTGCCCCAGTCTTCACTGACGTTCTGTGGTGATCAGACTCAGAGAGGCTGGCTTTGAATAATACAGTTTACTTATGTGGGGGATGAAGCACACCTTTCCAGGGAATAGGATGCTCTGCCTGTATGTTGTTAAGGGTACACTTTCCTGACATAGGCATTCTTCTGAAGTTTAAATGGTAATCTAACAAGTTTAAGGCCGGCAGGAAAGCAGAGTAGTTTTGTGTGGTATTTCATCCAGGCCAAAGTAAGTCCAGGTAAGCTATTTTATTCTGCCTATTTCATAAATATATATGTGCCTGCTAGTGTCAGTTTCAGTATTTTTTCTGGAGCTGTGGGCATTCCTTTTCTGAACTCAACTGTCCACTCTGCCTTCCTGTTCATACAACTGGAAAATAATAAGAATTGTTTAGATATCATAATCAATTTATTTCACCAAACAGTTATCACTTATCTTGCCATGTAGTGTACATTTTTGAATAAGACACAGTTTTTGTTCTCTCAGCCTTGGCACTATTGACATTTTACAGCAGATAATTCTTTGTTGTGGAGGGACTGTCATGTGCATCATAGGATTCCAGCATCCTTCACCAAACAGGCATTGCCAGCCATCCCCTGGGAGGCAAAATCACTCTCATTTAAGAACCCATGGTTCTACAGCGAAGATATAGACAGAAAGAGAACATTTTCAATATTTGCCATTTTTACAGAATATCTTGGTTGGAAGAACTGAATTCAAGACTGACAGAACAGAAATTATTAAATGTTTTGAAAAACAATCCTGGAATTTTTTTCTTTTTTCAAATCGAAATTTCTTTTTCGTCAGCAAAGCAATAAAGCCTGGTAACATGTGAATATTAGCTACTATGTACTTATTAATCATATAGTCTGATTTAGCAATTTAACATTACCTGTTCTTGTAGAAATTGAACAACCAAATTGAATACTAATAGAGTTTCACCTAAGATTAAAATTCTGTGATATATGTGTATGGGCACATAGTAGTCACTGAGTAAATATTTATGAAATGAATAAAAGGCAGTAAATCATTATTCATTATTTGTGCTTCCGGCTTAAAATGACTGTGGCTGGAGAAGTGTGAGCAGACAATAACAAATGGCCTGTGCCTTTCAACGGTTTCTCCTTTAAATGTAACAGTAGAGAATTCTCTGCATACTGCTCTAAAGCAAGGCATTACTTAACTTATCTGCATCACAGGGGACATATGATTAAATTGTAGAGCCCAGCAGTACTCCAGAGAGCCTATGAAACATGCATGCAGTACTCGTCTTGTTGGTTGAAAATTCTGATCTTGGAACTTTTGGTCAGCTGGGGATTGAAAACCGAGTGGACAAGTGGTTCATCCCTGAAGCAGCAGCAAGGGCTGCATCTCTTCAGTACCCACCAGGTGGTGCTGCTGCACCAGTTTCTTAACGTTGCTCTTAAACTGCCACTTCCCTTCTCTAGTGCCTCACCAGGGCTCTGGCCACACCTGCAGACAGAGAGAGAGCACGAGCGAGAGATTGTTGTACACTGGGGTGCTTTAGCCCAAGGGATGGCAGTAGGGCATCGAAAGTGCTGCTCGTGATGCATTCGAAGTGTTGAATTCCAAAGGACAGCTTTTTAGTTTAGTTTTTCATTTAGCTGTATAAAAAGAGCTGCTTTCCCTTGGGGCAAGTTAGAGTTTTTCTGAATAAGTAATAAACAACAGTAGTAAAAGCTAGTAACTGCAAGAGGCTAATAGAATGACTGGTGAGTAAGCGTAAGTTTAAAATGTCTTCCAATATATGAAGGCTGTTTATTTTTAAAATGCTCATTATTAGCAGTCTTTCTAGAATATGAAATACTGGAATTTATGCAGAGATATTTGAATATTTTGGTAACATTGTTGTTAGTCTTTTATTTATTCAGAGTTTCAGCCTACAACTTTTGAAAAGCTCCTCTGTTAAATTATTTGTGCAAAGAGAATTTTGTGGAGGATACAGGAAAGGATTTGTTTACTTGAGCAGATTTTTTCTCTTATGTATAATGGCCAGTTTTTAAAAAATGACGACAAATGGAAAACAAGTCTTTTGGTGCTCTTCTGTGGATTTGTTGATCCCAAAATGGTGTGTGCTTCATGGAGATCCTTAGCTCATCCAACCACCTTGCTTGATAATGTCACGGGTGTGGCCTTTGTTCATCATACAATTAAATGGACAACAATGATGGCATTAGACTTATCTTCAAGACATTCTGTTTTCTTGTATTTCTGTGTCCAATTTTAAATACTTTAATAATTAACTTTTAAAAACCTAAAACATTTTAATGAAAAATAAGTTTGGCTGTAGTGATCTCCATCCAATTAAATTTGTTTTTTCTTTCCTTTTCTTTAACAATATTTCACTTTTGTGTGGAGTAATTAAAGTAATTGCTGCCCAGCTAAAAAAATGCTACAGGTTGCTATCCAAAACTACCAGGTTGTTAAGTAGAGTCATCCTGTTACAGGGAAGAAATAAAAATGTTAACAAATCTTAAGAAATGAAAAGTTAGCTGAATGGGCTAAGGACTGTCATATCCTTAAATGACCTTCCCTTAAATTTTATAATGAAATCTAAGCTTTTTACGGTGATCTGCTTCCAAACCCTACCACCTTCTTCCTTCTGTGTGATCAAACAACAAAAACATCATTTGTTATCTCTAAAGTCCCATCCTTAATTCTTCTTCCTGATCATTTTTAAATTGTAAAAACAAAATAGGCCATTCTGTCTTAATGTGTGTTTTCCTAAAGGAAGAACCAGTTTCCCTGTCAGCTTCAGGATTCTTCTGATATTTAATGCAGGTTTTATATTACTTAGTATTTTTATTACCTGCCCGTTAGAATAAATCGCTTCTGAATGACTTCACTGTATGGGAAAAGTAATCCTTAAGGCAAGTCCTATTAAAATCCCTTCCCTGTGCCCTGCAGCACCTTCTCTGTTCACCAAAAGAATATGCGAGGATTGGCACTTCGTAGTACAATAGGAGGCTGCTGAGGACATTTCCTTCTTCCCATGTAAGTGTGCTTCAGGGATAGCCCGTCTAGGGATTTGTGTGAAGTCACAGGTGATTCGTGTGCCTGAGGCACTTGGAGGACTTGAAAGAAAAGAATTAACCTCAGGTGGTATAGATTTAGAATTTATTCAGAATTTTTTCCTTTTCTTCTTTCTGTCTTTTGTTTTCTCTACTAGTATGATTGATTGGCCATAGTCATAACTGAATCTCTGGAAGAAGAGCAAAATTGTGCACAGACAAAAACAAAGAAACGTCGAGATGTATAAAACACACATTAAGACAGAATGGCCTATTTTGTTTTTACAATTTAAAAATGATCAGGAAGAAGAATTAAGGATGGGACTTTAGAGATAACAAATGATGTTTTTGTAGTATGATCACACAGAAGGAAGAAGGCGGTAGGGTTTGGAAGCAGATCACCGTAAAAATCTTAGATTTCATTATAAAATTTAAGGGAAGGACATTTTAAAAATCTAGCAAAAGGAATAAAAATATAGTATGGATTTCTGGTAGTTGCTGTATGTTTACCATCAATGTTTATTGTATACATTGATCATTTCCTGCAGCTTAAATTAATTAAAGATCTGTGGTATTTTTGTAAGTAAGCTAGCAAAGCAGGTTTGTGGGCTTTAAGAAATCTTAGGAAGTTGTAGCAGACCCTAAATGCAACCATTAGTTTTAAATACTCTATTTGGAGATAAAGTTTTCAAATAGGCTGTTGTATGAATATTTAAATATTAAATCACATCTTTCAGTGCAGTGGATGTCTGTTTTGATTGCTGTCATTGCATAAAAAAACTTGGCATTGAGACCAGCCTGGCCGACATGGTGAAACCCCATCTCTACTAAAAATACAAAAAGTAGCCAGGTGTGCGTGGTGCTTGCTTGTAGTCCCAGCTACTCGGGAGCCTGAGGCAGGAGAATTGCTTGAACCCGGGTGGCGGAAGTTGCAATGAACCGATATCGTGCCGCTGCATTCCATCCTGGCGACAGAGCGAGAGTCCCTCTCAAAAAACAAACAAAAACAAAAAACTTGGCATCGTTCATTGGTCACAAATGCATCTGTCCTCACAGTGGTGTAGCATGGTGCCTTTGGTTTCTGTATCTTTATTCCTTTCTAGGATTTTTACATTTGAAATCCTATTTCTACAAGCAAATAGAGGGAGAAATGAATTTTGGAATAGCAGAATTTGCCCCTGGGCACTTGATGACCTCTGATTTGTATTTGACAAGTGCACGAAGCACAGGCACAAGTGTTCTCTGAATGAAGAACATTATTTTGAAAAGGAATTTACACTGCAATGATGACTGAGCTACAAGCCTTTCAGTATCTGGCTGAGACCATACTATTCTGCTTAGAAGCCTCTGTACACTTTAAAATTTGTACCTGAAGGCAAATAATAGTGAACCTGAAAGCCAAAGATTATAGTTTTGAAAGGTACATCAATTCTGAAAATAGAGTAGTTTCACTGTGATATTCCATCTCAAGAGTTGAATCAAGGGGGAAAAATACAATCACGCTTCCTGTTTCTTAGACGAAGGCGCATGTTCTCTTGCTAACTTGACTCATGTTATCAGATGTACTGAATACTAAAAATAGAATTATTAAGAGATAAAGATGGGCTCTGCCTCTTGTGCTGTGAGATCACTCAGAGTTCTATTTAGTTAATGTTACAGCAATGTTCATGAGCAACTTGGCTTTCTTTCTAAAGGAATCAAGGTTGTATTTGACAGGGCCTCTGTTAATGCATTTTAGGAAATGTAGAGACATTGATTATCTTTCATCATGCTAAAAGAAAAGAAGTGGTGTTGTAAAGGCAATCAGAAAAAGTCATTATGTTCCACATTAACTCATGTACCAATTTATTCACAGGCTCAGGTATTTTTAAAGACGGAGAAGTTCTAAGAAAATAATAAACATTGACAATAATGAGAAAACTTATTGCTTAAACAGTGATCAGTAATGTTAATGTGCACAAAATGTGCTTTGAATAGTGAACTATTCTAAAGGAGGAGTAAGAGTTACTATACTACAGATGAGATGGTTGTGGTATGATATATGGTGTCCTATTATTTAATACTGCCAGTATAAAATTATATAACATCATTAAGATAATGTTCTTCAGGATTTCAACATACACATGTCTCCAACTTTGTAAGGTTTTTAAATAAGTGTAGTGCAAAAAAAATAGTACATTAGTAGCTGTATAGTACTTAACTGTCAGAATGATTTGCTACAGGGACTAGATCCTATTGCAAGCTGTCAAATTTGTATATTGCTGTAATACCAAACCATAAAATCTTTTGAGTAAAATGGAAAATGTCAGATGGGCATGACTACAAATAATATACTTTCTGAAGGCTGTAGATGTCTATAGGAGGAAATGTGTAAATGCATGAAATGTTATCTTGTTACTATGGATTTTTCTTTATCTGTTGAGAGAAAAACTGTGAGGCAAAAGGAAATTGATTGGAGCCTTTAAATTTTCAGTTTTGAAGTCATTTTTTTCCTGAGGACTAATTTTAAAAACATTATTAGACAGATAAGTAGAACTTCAGATAATTCATGATTAAAGAGTGTTGTGAAAAAATATTCTTATTTTCTTACTTGCATTGCTGAATGGTCCAGTTTTTTCTGATCTTGTCTGTGTGAGTAGTGATTACTGACGGATCTTTTAATTGAGTGAGTGAGCCAGGCTGGAGTTTCCGAGACAGGGTCACTCCTTTCACTCTGGTACTGCCTGGGTCAATACCAACAAACACATACCAAACTGAGGCAGCTGTTAGACAGCTCTAAACAGTCTGTAGGGTTTTGCTTGGTCAACAGTGATTGAAAGCAGAGAGATTATAGTTTTGGAAAGGTACGGTCATTGTTGTATAACAAAGAATTCATTATTCTTTGTTTTTCTGAGAAGAAGGGGGTCAGGACTTGGTTACTTTTCTTTGTTTCATATTTTAATGTAAATTAGGTTATTCGTTTCCTCAGAAGGGTATGTTTTAAAAATCCACAAAGAAAGCTTTTTGTGTAAAGTGAGAACATTTTCATACTTGGAGTTATAATTTCACTGTGGTATATTTTAGGTGTGGTCCCACAATTAAGTGAGGTCTTTAACATGAGCTCCTGGTTAGACATAGATACTAGGACTGTTTTAGCCAGCCATGGACTGGATTTATTGATCTCAATATCAAAGTTTCTCTGCATTCATCTGTATCACGCTTTAGATCACGTAATTATAAGAAGCCTCCCTTCGGTTGAGATGGAGAGTGCAGGCTCTGGGTTAAGACTGCCTGAGCCCTGTATCCTCCACTTGGGCAACCTTGGCTATGCAGATTAACCGTCTGAAGCTCATCTGTAAACTATGGTGGTTGTGAGGATGAAATGAAAACGTTAACAGTCTGACATATAGTTTGCACTCAAAGAATGTTAGCAGTATTAGCTATTATTCTCTTAAGTGCTTTTTTTCCCCTTTATTTTTCTAACACTGTTACGAACATAACTGTATTTTAAACAGCCTCTGGGCAGTTTGTAAACTACAGGAATTTTCTTTGAATGGAGTCCCATTAAACTGGAGTGTTCTGTCATCTCCAAGGGAGCAGGGCATAGAAGGGCTCTTGTGCAAAAATCTGAGATTTCACCAACTTCCCCTGCAGTTATTGCTGAAAACCATACGATGAATAGGTTGATATTCTCTAAAACAGAAGTTCAGAAATACAGCTCTTGCTTCATGTTGAGCACGGAGATTGCACGTTGAAAAGCAATCTTGTTCAGGACAGTTTTGCTAAAAATGCCATTTCCTCGCATGATGCAGCTGGGAGTCTTAAGCAGTTTGGTGCCTAGGGAATGACTGTGACCCATGAGTACTGCTATTTACCAGGATACCCTCTCATCCATTTCTGGCTTTTTCTCCCTTCTTGTAGAGGAAATGAATTGGACAGCCTCTCAGAAGGAATTGGGATTCTTTGAAAGCACAGGGGCCAGCAGTCAGAAGAGTTCAGTCTCTGCTGTGGTATCTTGGCTGAGCCATTTTGCCTTTGGGGGACAAATCACTATTTGGAACAGAACTGTGGTTCTCAAAGTGTGATCAGCAGACTCTGTTTCCAAGCCCTTTTCAGACATCCTAAGGCATTTAATTTTAGGCTAATGATGCAAGTGCAACGGCTGGTGAAGCTCTCCTAGAAAAGGAGAAAAAAGCCCCTCATTTGTAGTGTTTGCAGATTTCATTGGTTGAAATACTCTCACTATGTCCAGTTTCAAACTACCAATATGATGTGAGCCAGCTCTCAAAATTCTCGAAGATCTAGCAGTCACTCTCAGGAGCTTGTACAAGCTTGCCGCAGCTCACTGTTGAAAATGGCTGGCACTTACCATACATCAAACCAAGGCATCAAATTGCATTAGTAACCATTGTATTCTCCAATGCCATGCACCTGGCATTAAAAAAAAAAAAAGGCCAATTTCACTTAAGAAGGTCCTTGAAATTTAAAATGGTTAATTATATTAAGTCTTTGATTCTTGAACATGTGCCTTGTTTACATTCTGTGTGATACGATAGGAAATACACTTTGAAAGCACTTCCACTACCTGCTATAATACATCATGGCCTTAAGGTAAAACATTTTAGTGATAGTTTGATTTGCATGCTGTACTACCAGCTTTTTCATGCAACTTTTTTTTTTTTCTATAATGAATGCCAAACAATAATTACTTTATGTATTTGGCAGACATTTTCTAAAAAGTGAATGACAAGATTTGTTGCCTGTGATAGAATTTGAGCTTTCTACGTGAAAATTGGAATTTTAGAATACTTGTATCCATCAGTGTGATAATTTCCCAGTACTTACAGGCCTTTTAAATGAGATCAGTGGTGATATTAATTAATATAGACTTTGATATTTTGTCATGAAATATGCCAACATTTGGAAGATTGGTGTAACTCAGTGCGAGTATTTTCTATTTTTTGTTTGTGTTTGGAGCAGGTTCTTGCTCTGTCACTCGGGTAGGAGTGCAGTGGTGCCATCATGGCTCATTGCAGCCTCTATCCCCTGGGATTAAGCGATCCTCCCACCTCATTTAAAACTTTTTTTTGGTAGAGATGAGGTCTCACTGTGTTGCCCAGGCTGGTCTCGAGCTCTTCTGGGCTCAAGCAGTCTTCCCGCCTTGACCTCCTGAGTAGCTGGGATTACAGGACTAAGCTGCCGTGCCCAGCTCATGAGAGTATTTTCTAAATGACCAATGCATGATGTTACCAAATTATGCCTGGGTAAACTGTCTGTTCCAAATGCCTGATAGACTAGTGGATTTTAAGCTACCATAGTACGTAGTATGAAAAGTTAATTACCTTTAGGAACTACCATTTAAGTTTTGTTGAAGTATCATGAAGAATGTCCATGATTATCTGGAAAGGTTATTAAAATACATCTCCTTTTCCAAGTATTTATGTGTGTGAAACCGCATAGTCTTCATGTACTTAAACCAAACAACATATTACAACAGATCAAATGCTGAACCAGATATGAGAATCAGACTCTTTTCTATTAAACCAGGCAGAGATTGGCAAAAATTTAAAACAGTGCCACTCTTCAAGCTGGTTTTTTTTTGTTTTAGAAAATACAGTTATTTTCATAAAAATACTTTATTACGTAATGGGTTTGTTATTTTTAAATGAACTCATAAATATTTTAAGAATTTTTCAGTTTTAATTTCTAATGTGAAAAGTATTGTTAGATAAAGCCCACATAAATCGAAGTTATTTGTGATCCTTAATAACATCTAAGAATATAAAGGAGTCCTGATACCAACAAGTTTGAGAACCACTGGAATAGAGAGGGAATCCCCTCATAATACAGTATCCTTTCTTCTTCACTCCAGTGTTCTCACATTCCTTGCAATGATTTTGTTTATTTATTATTTATGATATCTTGCAACTTTTCAGGTGGAAGGGAATCGTTCTGTCTTCTACCATTTTAGGCACATGGCCTTTGCTTTCTCTTGTTCCTTATTTTAATGTCGTTGTCATGGATTTTTTCCTTCTTACTGGTAAGAACGTGGAGAACAGAGGAGAAGGACAGCTATTGCATACTGTCTGTATACCTTGTTACATATTTGGGTTTACTGATTTCTAACTGCTTCCTACGAATTTAATTTGAAACTGTTAACTGTTCTTTTCCCTTTCTCTTGACCCAGTAGCTCCTAGGATAGTAGCTGGTGAGTAAATACTAATTCTAAATCAGGGATGACATTTTAGCAGGATTTTTTTTTTTTTTTTTTTTTTTTTTTTTGAGGCATAGTCTTGCTTGGTTGCCAGACTGGAGTGCGGTGGCGTGATCTCGGCTCACTGCAACCTCCGCCTTCTGGGTTCAAGCGATTCTCCTGCCTCAGTCTCCTGAGTAGCTGGGACTACAGGTGCGTACCACCACACCCGACTAATTTTTGTGTTTTTAGTAGAGACAGGGTTTCACCATGTTGGCCAGGATAGTCTCCTGACCTCGTGATCTGCCCGCTTCGGCTTCCCAAAGTGATGGGTTTACAGGTGTGAGCCACTGCACCTGGCCAGGATTTTATTTCTTAAAGGAGTAGACTTTTGATATAGCAGTTGTGTGGGCATGCATATTTGTTTTAGGTTGTTGAGAGATAGTTTAAGTTGTCAAGTCCTTCTACAACTTATCATGTGAAAGACAGCTGTTCCTCTTCTCCTACTCTCCTTACTTCCCTTTCCTCAAAGGAAACCACATTCAACTATCTTTGTCTGTCTGTATCTCTCAATCCATCCTCCCATCCATCTCTTTATTGTCATTTGCCTCTAAAGAGCTAAATAATATGCCTATATTTACTTTGTTTTTTAGTTTCAAGCATGACCTATGACCCCTCGTTTTGGAGAGGGGAAGGTTTAGCTCAGTTTGCTTCGGTCAGTTGCACTACAGAGATGTGCCCTTCTCCTCCCTCCGGTGGTGTTCCATGTATTTTACATACAGTGGTTGGATAGGTAGTTGAGGGTTTATGTTATTATTGCTTTGTAAACACAGTTTGTTCACAGTTGAGCCATGCTATCTGAATAGAATACCATCCCAGGGTGCATATCAATTTCATGTCTTTTGAGAAACCTGTCCCAGAATCTTCTATCCTGTTACAGTCTTTGACTGCCTGTTGTCTACCTGATTTGGTGTTTATCTTCCATGAGGCTGTGCTTGGATGTCTGATCATCCCTGGTTGCTTGCCCATTTTTAATAATGGGATTGAGTAGAAGCCCAGTGCTTCTAGGTTGAGTCAGATAGTTAACCTGAAGGATTATGATCTGGCTGGGCGTTACATTGGGGAGATACTGGTCAGGTATCTCTAGAGAAGACTTCCAGTCTCCAGATTGAGGGTAAAAGCCTGGCTGTGGACACCTTAGAGCCCAGTGAGGCAGGAGAGCAGGTGGTCTCAGTGCTCCTTAGGGAGAAGTTCACTAAGTCTGCCTTTTTTCCTATATCGACTCTACCCTCAGCAATACCTCGTGTTCCAGAGACCCTCTCTTTTACTGGCTCTGAGAATAAACCTTCAGTTGTCTCCCCACCCCACCCCCTCCCCCATTTTGTGGCAGTAGAGTTGCTTAGTTTCAGAGACTGAAGAAGGAATCTGGGAACCTAACCTCTTGTTCAGCAGGTTTCAGCCAGTTCTCTGTACTTTACCCCCACCCTAATTTTAACACCTCCAGACGCACCTGGTATCACCAATATCTTTGGGAGGTCCTGGAGTATGAATGGTCTGGTTTTGGCTTTTTTATTTTGCCTTCTTAGTATGCAGCTTTCCCAGTTTTGCTGAAGTTGTTTACTTTCTAGCTTCCAAATTTTTCTTTCCTTTCTTTTTGTTTGTTTGTGAGACAGGGCCTTGCCCTGTAGCCCAGGCTGGAGTGCAGTGGTGCAGTCATGGCTCACTGCAGCCTTTACCTCCTGGGCTCAGGTGATCCTCCCACTTCAGCCTTATGAGTAGCTGGAAGTACAGGTTTGCACCACCATTTCCAGCTAATTTTTTATTTTTTGTCGAGATAGGGTCTTGCCTTGTTGTCTAGGCTGCTCTCAAACTCCTGGGCTGAAGTGATCCTCCTGCCTTGGCCTCCCAAAGTGCTGGGATTATAGGCATGTTCCACCGCGCCCAGCCCTTTTTTTTTCATCATTTGAACTTACACTTATATAATTATTCTCTTTACTGTTTTTAGGGAGTTAGTGGAAGGGGTGAAATTAGATCTGTGTGTTTAGTTTTGCCTTTTAACCCAGAAATTCCATGAAGTGACCATTGATGTTTTTGATATGGGGAAACAATGCTATTGACTTCTTTTTTTCCACTTTGAGAAGGAATTGACTTCTGAAACTATTTAGAAATATAAACTAATTTTTCCCTTGTTTTAGGAGTAATAACAGAATATATGAAAATTATGAAAAACTAGACCTAAGAGGCACAAACTTTGTGAAACTCTTAATTAAATTTTTGTATAAATACACTTTAATTTCTTAAAACTAGAGATAATGTTTCTGTTTATGTTTATGGATATAAATAATTATGGAAATGAAATAACCTTAGCAAAAAATGGAATTCACCATATATCTTTAGTAAAATAATATATCATAAACATGAGATTTTGGCAGTGTATGTAAGAGCTAGTTTTGGGGACCAAAGTAGACAAAAAAAATTTGAATTGCTTTCGGTTGTGGATTTAGCAAATTAAATTAACTGGAAATAATGCTTGCAACTGAACATTTTTGCTGTCTCAACATTTTGATGTCTAACAATTTATGGAAGATACTAGCTTGATTGTGACCATCACTTCCCTATAAGAACAAAGCGGTGAATTCATTGCTGATGGCTAATGACCAACAGCTCCTTGCAGCATAAATTCCTGTCAGTTCTTGTTTGGTCTGTCAGGATCAGAACAGATGAATGTTTTTAAGGAGGGAGCAGAATTCCTGGTGGTTTCTCATTTGTTTATTCATTTATTCAATAACTATTTATTGAGGACTTACTCTGTAGTTAGGTGATAGAGTTACTTGCTTTCTGGTGTTAACAATATGACCGAGTAATGGAAGTTATTGAAAGTTAGACAGACAGTTGTACAGCAGTGTGGAAGCTTTTATTATTGTAAAAATGCAGAATGTAGTGAAGGACCTTATTAGATTTGGGCATGAGAGTTGGCAGTGTAAGACTGTAGAAAAACTTTCTGGAAGAAACAGTGCCTAATAATGCCTACTCTGAGCCCTGGAGAGCTAGCTGGGAGGGAGGGTTCAGAAGAATGAACAGCATGCTCTGTGGCCTGGCAGTGGAGAGAACTGTAAGGTCTAGGAACTGAAATTTCAGTAGAGCTGGAGCATGAAGCACGAAGAGGGAGCTCTGAGTCTTGAGAAGTTCTAGGAAACCTCCGGTCTTTTGGAGCTGTGCTGTCTGTGTGGTGACCGCTGGCTGCTTACAGCTACCCTGCACTTGGAATGTGGCAGTGTTACTGAAGAACTGAATTTCAAATTGTATTTAACTTTAAATTTGCTATGTGTAAAATCTGAAGCAGCTACTTTTAAAAACTGAAGCACTTTAAATACAACTATAGTTTTGGTAGCCTACCTTTCACATGTAACCACCCTTAAACATTTAGCATCCAAATTGAGATACGTTGTAAGTGTAAATACACAGCAGATTTCAAAGACTTAATATGAAAAAAGATGTAAAATATCTCACTGAATATTTTTATATTGTCAACATATTTTAGATTTATAAGATTAAAGTAAAATATATTACTAAAATCAATTTCGCCCTTTTCTTTAAAGTTTTAAAATGGGGCTCCTAGAAAAATTTTAAAAGATGCATATGTGGGATATGGTGGCTCACCATGGTGGCAGCAAGGTCAGTTTCAATAATCAGGTGAAAGGTGATTTTAGCATGAACCTAGGTTGGAGAGAAGTGGTCAGGCTTGGTGAATACTCAGACTCGTTAAGGAACATGACAGAATAAAGCCAAGGTCCTGGCATAAACAGCTGGGTGATTGGTCCTGCCATGTGCAAGGCTCCTCAATACTGGGAGAGGCATAGGGTTTAGTGGGAGGAAGTACATATTGGACTTTCTTAATTTGGGGTCCTTGTAGACCATCTGGGTGTGGCTCAGAAGAGCGATATGCTAGGGGGTTAGAATCTTACTGCTCCTAGGTATGTAGTTATTTAACAGAGTGCTCTTAGGTTAATAGGAACTGAAGGTATGTGATGTTCAGTTATTATTATCAGGGCACAGTGAACAACTGTCTTCTTCTAGGTGTCCATTTGGCCAGTGATGATAATGTATCTATCAACCCATTCTCCTTTTGAAGTATAATAATCAAGTGAGACAATGCAAGTTCTGGAAGTCTCATGTATATTCTCTCTTAGAATAATCAAGTGAGACAATGCGAGTTCTGAAGTCTCATGTATATTCTCTCTTAGAATAAAGGGACTTAAATAAATTGAAAACAAACACAAGACCAGAAGGAAGTCCAGTGTTCTAGTGAAAGATAAATGTGTCCTACAGTCAATGAAAACATAATCTAACACTGGCATATTGTTGTCAAGATGTGTGGCCACCTATGAAAGGGAATTTGCATTAAGAACTACACAGATTTTTTCTCAAACCCATGAAAATGAATTTATTTCGGAATCCCTTTTAGTTTTAATTTGAAGTCTTCTTTTTACTAATAATGTTCTGAAATGAAACTTCCTTTAGAACAAAATTTTAAACTGTGGACTTTTTTTTCTGTTGGGAGTATAAAATATATTCCATCTTTCTTTAGTAATAAAATGTTTTACTTAAATAAATGGAAAAAGTAGTCAAATAAATTGACTACTTTTCATTACAGGAATAGTGTTTAAGGTTAATTAAAACTTTCAAATTTTTTTTCCTAGAGCCATCTGTTGCTTATAATTGAATTTAGAAAATCATCAGTTTTAAACATTTATTTGCTTTGGACAAAGCAAAAAAGTATGGTCATGAAGTATTTTTACTTAATAGCAGACATATTTCAGCAAAAAGAATCATGACGTTCTGGCAAAGGTATAATTTTAATAGACTAATGAGCTTTCTGACCAGAGCTGACTGAGCCTCATCTGATTTTTACAATGATGAATCGACTATGTCAAAATTTGCAATGTAGTCTAGTGAAATATTTTACTGTGAAAGTTTAATTCTCATTTTTTATTTATGAAAGCAATGGTAGTGTCACAGTAGCTTATAATATGCTGGCCATTTGGTATGATTTATTTTAATAAGTGTCACTGGTTGATGCGTTTAGTGATTGTTGACCCATATTTAATTCTAAAAACTCTAAGTAGTGTGAAATGTAATAAGTCAGTGACTGTAGTTTGAAAAAGCAAAAGACAAAAAATTGTGATCCACAGGTCTTTTCCTAGCTCTCATGATGTCACAGTTCTATATTTGACACCTGTTGCTTTGGGGACAATGGAGGGGTAACAGCTTTAAAAAAAAAACAAACTGTAATTGAGATCCACATAAAAAGATTTCTGTCACAAAGCATATATTTGAAATATAATAAAATCATCTTCATTACATCAGTTGGGGATTCCAGCTTGTCATCATTTCAATGGTTTTGAGAAAAATTATAGAATAAAGAGCACTTTTTTCTTTCATTCATTTATCAGTTTTTTATTTAATAAATACATACAGAGATGATCATAGTGGCTTGCATTCGATGACGGGGGCATAAGATGGACAGGTCATCCCTCTCATGGGATTTACATTCCGGAAGGATGTATGGTATCCCTCTCTCCACCCCGCAAAGGATTTAGATAAAGATTTTACAGAACTTTCAAGGATGTCATTTGTTCTTTTGGTAGTTTTGGAAGGCACAAGAGAAGGGCTGGAATAAAGCCCTTTTTCTTGGGTATTTCTTTACAGAGATATAATAAGCATTTCTGTTTCCTAATGTCAGGATATTTATGTAGCATGGGTCATTTAAGTAAATATACTCTTCCACATAGCAATAGTGTATATTTTTCAGCTACGATGGAATTATTTTAAGATCATTTTAGAAATGACAATAAACATCTGTTAAAAATCAAAATTTTAATTTTTATAGTGGTATTTATTAACATAAAATTTTAAATTATTCAGAGCTCAGAGGAAAATGAAGTATCTGTGAGTCGTGAAGCACTTTTCATTGTAGTACTGCTCCAAATACTATAATGTCTTGGAGTTGTTTTTTGTAAAGAATTCAGAGATTATATTGTTGTTGTTACTTGTTTTATTATACACAGTAAAAGGCATAAACTGAGTACTGCTGCAGATATTTGCTTTAAAATTTCTCTAGGAAGAAGCCATCCAGAGATAATTATCTTTTGATATTATCCTCTTCTTACGTTTCTCAAAGCAATTCGTAAATATTTTTTGTATAATAATGTGAACATTACAGAACTCTTTATTTGGCAGGTCACCTTACAAACAAGAGGGAATCAGTGACCCAAGTATTTTTGGAAACAACAAGGAAATTTATATATTTCTCTAAGAATCCTATTTTTTCATAATTAGAAAATGAAGGAACCGGCAACACAAAATCACTCCTTTTCCTGGCAGTTCTAGCACTTAATATATGTGCATTTTCAGGCTTCTCAATTTAGCAGGGCAATCACCATTTAATTTCAAAACTCCATTTATCTTAGTGATAGCCCATGAACTATTGACTCTCTTTTTCCTGTGTATGACAGTAGTATCATTTTTGTGCTTCTTGCCTCAGGCTGATATGGGGGACCCCTACTTCCCACAGCCGTGGTGCATAACATAACCACAACGTACATTCTGCATAGATAAAGCACAACAGTTTTTTTTAACTTCAGCTTGCTGTACATGTGGCAGGTGACAGCCCACCTGCATTGGGGAAAGCAAACAAACAAGCAAGATGTGTTTGTCCTGAATCACATTCTATTTCTCTGAGAGATGTTCCACTTAAATGACAGACCAAGCTCAGAGTTTAGGTTATCAGCCTGAGACATACAAGATGCAGGGCATCTCCAAAGGAGATAAGGCTCAGTTGTACTGTTAACTGTGACTTGCTTATTTGAGGTTAGAATTCAAATATATAGATCGTATAAGACTCTTGGTCTTTATTTTTATATTTTATTTTCAAAGGCCTATTGTTTTAGTTACAAAAGTAACGTGTTTATCTTCAAAATATTTTTAAAAACCAAAGTGTATAAAATCCAAAATGAAAGTTGTCTTTAGCTTCATGCCACTCCACAGAAGAAGTGATCACCGTTAACGTATTAATGATTTTTGACTTTTTTTTTTTTTTTTTTGAGACAGAATCTCACTCTGTTGCCCAGGCTGGAGTGCAGTGGCGCGATCTCAGCTCACTGCAAGCTCTGCCTCTTGGGTTCACGCCATTCTCCACCTCAGCCTCTGGAGTAGCTGGGACTACAGGCACCCACCACCACACCGGGCTAATTTTTTTGTATTTTTAGCAGAGACGGGGTTTCTCCATGTTAGCCAGATGGTCTCGATCTCCTGACCACCCGCCTCAGCCTTCCAAAGTGCTGGGATTACAGGCATGAGCCACCGTGCCCAGCCGAGTTTTGACTTTTTTCTATGGAGAAAATAACTTGGAAGGATGCAGCATTTTACCATGCTGTGTTAGATTTAGTAGTGTTTAAATGGCATACTATATTGGTCTGATACTCTGACACATATATGTGAATCTGTTTTATAAAAATAATCAACTTTTTCTTAAGGATAGTTGTATTTTTCCTTCTTTGATCTCACTGTAAACCCATTAGCCTCATGACATTTGACATACATTTGCTTATTTCCCTCACTTAGAAGTTTTCCAGGCTGCATTTCAAAGCTTGTATGTATACAATTTAATCACCCGAATTTTACTAAAGGTGGTGACAACGGATCTTCAGGTGTACGATTTGCTGCAAAGTATGAAAGCATTTGAACGTAATAATAACGGTTATAAGCCTTGGAGTCAGACAACCTGGGTTCACATCTCAACTCTGCCACATGCTAATTATTTCAGAACGCGCTGGCTGCCTTGAAACTTTGTCCCTGATTTTCCTGACAGCTCCTCGTTGTGTTCTTTGGCTTTGCTGGCTCCTTTTCCTCTATTTCATACATGTTTATGATGCCCTTTCTGTTTTTTTTTTCTTTTGAGATGGAGTTTTGCTCTTGTCGCCCAGACTGGAGTGCGATGGTGCAGTCTCGGCTCACCGCAACCTCCTTCTCCCAGGTTCAAGCAATTGTTCCTGCCTCAGCCTTCTGAGTAGCTGGGATTACAGGCGTATGCCACCACACCCAGCTAATTTTTGTGTTTTTAGTAGAGACGGGGTTTCACCATGTTGGCCAGGCTGGTCTCGAACTCCTGACCTCAGGTGATCGTCTCAGCCTCCCAAAGTGCTAGGATTACAGGCGTGAGTCACTGCACCCAGCCTATGATGCCTTGCTTTCTATCTGAACATTTCTTCTCACTCTTTACATCCTTAGGGAAGCATTTGTAGAATCAGAATCACCATCATAGTAGCTTTTAACATTGTTCTGAGTGTCAAATAAGATTCAGCACAGAGTACTCCACCAGTGCCTGGCCATATAAGTGCTCAATAAATGTTCCTTCTTATTGTTATTATGATATATTACATTACTAATACCATTACAACAGTGAAATGATGTTAAAATAACATAATGATGAATATATAATCTACATTTTATAAATAAATGATATTAAGGTTGTTTTAAAGTTAGCTTTTGTCACATGCAACACATTTTTTCATACATAGAATATTACAAATACTTAATTGCCAGGAAAGTTTATACATGTTTATGTAACTTTTTAAACAAACTTTAAATTTTAGGCCAGGTATATGGGAGGATTGCTTGAGCCTAGGAGCTCTAGGTTACAGTGAGCCATGATTGCACCACTGCACTCCACCTTAGGCTACAGAGCAAGACCCTGTGTCTAAAAGCAAAACAAAACAAAACAAAAAACTTTAAATTTTAAAATAATTACAGGTTTCACAGGAAATTGTGATGGTTGTAAAGTTGTGTCAATTTCCTTTATTGGTTACTTCTTATATAATTATAGTATAATATTAAAACCAGGAAATTAACATTGATACAATAGGTGTATATAGTTTTATTTAATTTTATCACATGGAAATGTGGCTGTCATTTTTTTTTCACAAGGAAATGTGACTCCCTAAATGGGTAAAGGGAAGGTAAAGTCAAAATAGTAGCAATGTATTGTGGTTTATAGCACATGTGAAAATAAAATGTATGACAATTACAATGTGAGACATGAGGTGGACTAATTGAGAATATATTAAGGTTCTCACACCAGATTTGAAGTGATACAATATTATTTGAAGATAGATTATAATTGGGTATTATAGACTCTAGTGTGACTAAGAATATTTTTAAAAGAGAGGTACAAATTTAAGTCATTAGTGGAGATCAAATGAAATAAAAATAAATTTAGATAAATCAAAAGCAGGCAGAACAAGGGGAAAAGAGAACAACAAACAGACTGACAAAATCAAACCATTAAGTCGTTGTTACAGTTTGGGAACTTAGGTGACATGGACAAATTTCTTGTAAGAAACAAAACATCAAAACTCACCCAAGAAGAAATAGATAAATAAGAAATAGTGTTTTATTTATTAATGGAGTTGAATTTGTAAACAAAAGTCTTTCCAGTGTAAAACTCCAGGCCCAGATGCTGTCATTGGTGTATTGTAAATTTCAGTATTATGATGTAAAATGTTAAAGGAAGAAATTATAGCAGTTCTACCTAAATACTTTCAAAAAATTAGAGGTGAAGGGAACACCTCCCAATTCATTGCATGGGGCCAGCATAACCCTGATACTCAAACTTCGCAAAGACATTATAAAAAAGGAAAACTATAGACCAGTATTCATCATGAATATACATTTCAAAAAATCTTCAACATAATATTAGCAAACTGAATCAGCAGTATATAAAAAACTTAATTGGGTTTATTCTGAGAACATAAGGCTAGTTTAACTTTTTTAAATCAATCAATGCAATTAGCTATATTAACAGACTAAAGAAAAGCCATATGATTAATATACTGGAGAAAAAAACATTTAACTGGATTCAACATTGATTCCCAATAAAAACTCACAGCAAACTATCCATAGAAAGAACTTCCTCATTCTAATAAAGCGTACTTACAAAAATACCTACTGCGATCATTAGACATAATGGTGATACACTGAATTCTTTCCTCCCTATGACTGTGAACAAGGTAATGAATTCAGTTCCCATCACTCCTATTCAACTTTATACTGAATGCAGGTCCTAGGTGGTGCTGTAAGGCAAGAAAAATGAATTGAAATCATACTGATTGGAGGAGGACATGGTTATTTCCATGAAGTCCCAAAGATTTACAAAAAAAAGCTAATAAAACCAATGAATGAGTGTGTCAAGTTTTCAGGGTACAAGGTCAAAAAATTCCATTGTATTTCTGTATGCTAGCAATGAAAAATTTGAAAGTTAATAAAAATGCCTTTCCATTAATGCCAAAATAATGAAATACGTAGATATAGCACGAAAACATATATGCAAAATCTGTATACACACTAAAGGGTGAACTTTATGTTATTTACATTGCACTTTGAAAATTAAATATAAAACCCTGTATATTTTTAAAGATTTCATTTACATTTGATGTACCATAATTGTACATATGGGGTAAAATGTGATATAAAATGCTAGTAAAGGAAATCAAAGAATAGCTAAATAAGTAGAAATTTACAACTGATTGGAAGACGCATTGTTGTTAAAATATTAGTTCTGCACCAAATTGATCCATAGATTCAATGTAATTCTAATGAAATTTCCAGCAGGATTTACTATAGAAAATGATAATCAGATTCTAAAATTTATGTGGAAAGGGAAAGCCAAAATAATTTGGAAAAGAACAACAAAATTGGATGAATCTCACTGCCTGATTTCAGTGCTACAATTATCAAGTTAATGTGGTGAAGGGATAGACATACAGAACAACAGAAAAGAATAGAGATTTTGGAACTAGACATACACACATACGGTCATATAATTTTCAGTAAAAGTTCCAAGGCCGTTAGTTTGTTATTTAAGTGATGTTGGAAAAATTTGGAAAATAAATACATAAAATTGAATCTTGATCCATACTCATTTTATGTACAAAAATGAACTGAAATTGGATCATAAACATCAAACCAGAAACTATAAAACATATAGAAGAAAATCTTTGTGATCATGGGTTTTAGGTCACAAAAACCCTGTGAGATTTCTTAGATAATTAGATCAAAATTTTGACACATTAAAACAGTTGAAAAATTGAGCCTCATAAAAATAATAAACTTCTGCTCTTTGAAAGACACTGTTTGAGTCTACGGCCATACCACCCTGAACACGCCTGATCTCCTCTGAAAGACACTGTTTGAGAAGCCACAGACTGGGACAGAATATTTGCACAACACACACTTGATAAGGAACTTGTCTCCAGGATATATAAAGAACTCTTGACACTCAATAAAAAGAGTGTTATAAAAAATTGTGCAAAATTTTATCTTACACTTCACTAGAGGACATAGATAGATAGCACATAAGTACATGACAAAATGCTTAATGTTATTATCTGTTAGATAAAGTAAGTAAAACCACAATGATATGTCACTATGCATCAGTGGAATAGTCAGTGTTAAGATAACTGACAGTGTCAAGTAGTGATACTGATGTTTAGCAACTGGAATGCTTATAAATTGCTTGTGATAATGCAAAATGGTATAGCCATTTTTGGAAAACAGCCTGGCAGTTTTTTATAAAATTAAACATACAATTTAGCATAACATCCAGCAATCCCACTTCTAGGAATTTACTTAAGAGAAATGAAAATTTGTGTTTACATATATCATAATCACCAAAAAATGGAAACAACTCAGTGTTTTTCAACTGGGGAATGAATTCTCAAAACATGGTACCTTCATACAATGTAATGCTACTCAGCACTAAAAAGGAACAAACTAGAGATTTCATCAACCATGGATGAATCTCAGATTCATTACCCTAAGTGAAAGATGCCTGACTCCAAAGGCTCCGTACTGTTGAATTCTGTTTATATCAAATTCTGTAAAAACAAAACACACAAGGACAGAAAACGGGTTAGTGCTGTGCCTTATACATGGGTGGAGTGGCTGACTACAAAGGGGCACAAAGAATTTTTGTGTTGATGGCACTGTTGTATATCTTGATTGTGGTGGAGGTACACAACTGTATTCTTTTTTGGAAACTTACAGAAGTATATACACTAAAGGGTGAACTTTATGTTGTTTACATTGCACTTTGAAAATTAAATAAAAAACCCTATATATTTAAAGATTTCATTTACATTTGATGTACAATAATTATACATATGGGGTAAAATGTGATGTTTTGATACATGTATGCATTGCATAATGATCAATGAAACCATATTTTTAATGTTACTAGATTGACTGTGGAAATGACTGATACTAATGGTATATCAGTGACGTAGGGAGAAGGACAAAGTGGTGAAGAAAGGTAGTAGGAGAAGTAGTGAGAGGAAGGAATGTAGATGATTGGAGAAGGGGAAGTGTTTTGGGAGATGAGAGCTACAGTCCATCATGACAGCAACATTCTACCCCATGCTCAGTGTTTACTCTCCTCTGGACTCTGAGGGGTGGACTCTTCTTCTTAGGATGCTTTTGGCATAGATCTACCTCCATTTAGAATGTTCCGATGTAAGATAGCTATTTCGTAGCTAAAATCCTGTTGTCAGAATCATTAATTAGATATTACAGTTTCTATTGCTTTTTCATTGTGATAATTTTCTCATTACAGATTAAATGAGATATATGTGATGTTAGCACAATGGTTGGCACTGAGTAAGTTTCAATAATTTACTCATGAAGTAATGATGACAACTCTTATTTTATATGTTATATAGATAATAGTTGAAGAGCTGTGTAAATCCTGGACTCCTGACCCAACTCCCATGTTCTCTCCCACCAAGCTATACTCACCTTTGTGGTGGTAGCTTCCTAATATTCTCAGAGGCTGAAAACAAACATGGAGATGCAGAAATTAATTGTTTCTGGTATTTTCCAAGAAAACGATTACCTCAGTTCAGTTTTACTGCCTGTTTTTTGTTTGTTTTACTTTTCATTTCAGAGGACTTTAAATGTGTGCAGTGCAATAAAACTATATCTGCATTATTTCAGCCCTTGGGAGATACAGGCTGCAGGTGAATGGGAGAAGTATTCTTAAATTAAGTTTGAAAATATCCTCACATGGTGCCATTAGCCTTGCAGGGCCCGTCAAATTGTAGTTCACTCTTGCCTGGTGTCAGATCTGTTGGAAAGCTTTGACAAACAGTTGGTCTGTCAGAGACAGCTAAAAGCCTCAGAGAGGTGCAGAGAGACGCATACATCTATCATCTAATAAACTTCACTTGTGGCAGGTGTCTTGGAAGTCTAACTCACAGTGATGTGGGCACATGGGTTTTGTTAACCAGAAACAACATTTTAGCATTGACAGCTTTTAAAAAAGACAGTTCTAGACAGGAATTTGCTATCTAAAGAGCTGCAAACTAATCTTGCCTTCAAATAAAAAGATTTTAGTGCATCTTACTTTATAGAGAAAAAGGATGTCATTATTGAGCTTATTTCCTAACATCTGAATCTTTTAAGTGCTGAGCACATATTTTTTTTCTTTCTGAGTTGGAGTTTCGCTCTGTCACCCAGGCTGGAGTGCAGTGGCGTGATCTCTGCTCACTGCAGCCTCTGTCTCTTGGGTTCAAACAATTCTCCTGCCTCAGCTTCCCAGGTAGCTGGGATTACAGGCATGTCCCAACTTGTATGGCTAATTTTTGTGTATATTTTAGTACAGATGAGGTTTCACCATGTTGGCCGGGGTGATCTCGACCTCCTGACCTCAAATGATCCACCCACCTTGGCCTCCCAAAGTCCTGGGATTATGGGCATGAGCCACAGTGCCCAGCATTGCTGAGCAATTTTTATATAATGTATTCTTTAATCTCAATCAGAATGAAAACTTTTGTTTAGAAAGTCACATATAAATGATGTTTGACCACTTTATTTTTCAGCTTACAAGCAAGTTTTGATCAAATCCACATGACTGTCTTTATATTATAAAGGAATGCATATATTTTTGTAATTTTCCAGGCATCTTATTAAATTCAGATTTAGCAATTTGCCTATATACTATTGGCAGTTTTAATTACTTGCTAGTAACCCTAAAAGACTAGATCATTGAATTAGTTGTTTTGCTGAGCCTTTTGTGTCTGCTGTATAGGGCGTCACTAAGATAATGAGTGAGCCTAGCTAGCCATCCAGCATGGACATGCTGATACGTTTTTATTTCTGTATATCTGAATGCACATTTTACATGAAAAGGTATGTATTCTATTTGAATGCATCATGAATTTAGGAATTTACGAAGATCTCAGGATGTCTGACAAGATCTTCTGCAATACGGTGAATGGATAATTTTCATCCTTGAGAATGATAGACCCCTTAGTTTGTATATGAAGAGCAATAAACAGAGTCCCCTCTTTCTTGAGCAAAAGTAGGGATATGAAACTTTCTCCCCAATTGGACCCCAGCAGAAAGCATCCCAGCTGTGATGGTGGGTGTGATATGCAGTCAGCCAGACAATTCTGCTGTCAGGTGTTATGTCACCATCTCCCAGAACGGATCCCAGAGCATAATACCTCATTACGTGTAGTAAAATGACTGGTAATCCATTCTGTCTATGCCCAGTTAATGGTTTGCTTTTGGTTTTGTGTTTTGAAGTTCAACTGACCTGTTTCATCTTCTATGGTTTGTTTTGTCTCTGCCAAAATTCATGTTGAAATTTGATTCCAGTGTGGCAGTGTTGGGGGGTGCGACCTAGTGGAGATGTTTGAGTCTCTGGGGTACCTCCCTCGTGAATGGATGAATGCCCTTCTGTACGGGTTAAGCTGTCACTGAGGGAATAAGTTAGCTCCTGAGAGAGTGTGTTGTAAAAGAGAGTCTGGCTTCCTCGGTTTCTGTCTCGTACCCTCTCACCATGTGAGCTCTTTGCACTCCTACCCCACTTCTGCTTTCCACAGTGAGTTGAAGCCACCTGAGGCCCTCACCACGTGCAGATGCCCAATCTTGAACCTTCCAGCCAGCAGAATCTTGAGTCAAATAAACCTCTTTTCTTTATAAACTACCCAGTCTCAGGTATTCTGTTACAACAACACTACTTATCAGGAAGTACAAACTGGTGAAGAAAAGCGGGAGACTCCATCTCTTGGGCATACTCTTTAATCATCCTGAGGATTTTTTTTTTTCTTTTTTTGGGACAGAGTCTCTCCTGTCACCCAGGCTGGAGTGCAATGGTGTGATCCATTCTGAGGATTTTTGTTTGGGTGAAAATTTAAATCTTGGGTGTGATAAATTGTTAGTTTATTCTCAAAGTAAGTCAACCCTCCCTTTTCCTCGGTTGTAGAAAAGAACAGTAACAACACAGCTTATGGGATAGAACGAACATTTATGGCATGTGAGCCTTGCACTGAGTGCTATACCTGGTGCCATCATATGTGTTATCCTTGTGCTCCTCCACTCTTCTGTATATATTTGGTATTTCAGTCTCTTTGCCAGGCCCAGTTCTGGCCATCTTACTGTAATAAAATAACAACAAGAACAACAGGAGAAAAAAAACCCCAAAATCTTCTGCTTGTGATACTTTATGCTAAGCATAATTTCAAACCACTTTTACTGGAAACTTAGATGATTTTAAGGAAACATAAATGGTAAACAGTTTATTCAAGGAATACATATGGGAAGTGTCTGAGCTGGGATTAAATTAGTTTGTCTCATGCTAAAGCCGTTGCTATTTTCACTATAATTTATTAAAATCTAGCATATTGGACTTTTAAAATTTTTAGTACATTGTATTTTTCAGGGAAGGCTGGGAATGTAGACACAGCAACAATAACAACAACAACAATAATAACAATGAAGGCTTACTGTGAAAACCTCAGTTTATTAGGAAAGTTACATCCCCTCTACCACTGTTTCAGATGCTGTTTCTCATTCTCGATGGGAGCAGCCAGCATCATGTTTAGGATGGGGATAGAATAGCCTGAGCTCCTGATTAAGTCAAACCCTGGACTTTCCCTTTTGTACCTGTCATTTTCCTCTGGATCCTCACACCTTTGTGCTTAATTTTTTAAAATTTCATTTGTTGACTTCCTATGTGGGGTAAAATGCCTTCCTTTGATTAATGTACTCTCTATATCCTAGAGTTTCCCTTTCCCTTTGTGATTTAGTCCAACATGGCCTACTACAGCCTCAAAATTGTCATTGGACTCAAAAGCTTTCCAGGGTGCATCAGGTTAATGATCTGGATGCATCTTGAGGTTGTCTCCTGTAGCATGGAGGCATTATAATAGGAGTCTCAGAAGTTGCACCGTTTTTCTACGGCACATCACAGGCCTAGAGGCTTGAATCTAAGCGAAAACACTCTATATCTCTCAGCCTGAATCCTGCCTTCTTGCTGCACAACAAAGGAACTGAACATATTTTGAGTTTAGGTGAAAACTATCACTCATTCATCAAAGTTCTGTCTGAACTTTTGTCTATATGCTATTGAAAACAGATGTGGACACTGGGCTGACAGATGTTGAGAATGGACCTGTTGCTGAAGCTCATGTTATCACACATACTGTGGGAAGAGAGGTCATTGTCATTCAAGATGCAACACCTACAATATGGTGAATTAGAGATGCCATTTGCGTGGCTCTTGGATGAGTGCTTGTAGTTTGATTTGCATATTTACATTGCTTTGGACATATAGTTGTTGTCATCCTATGCCCCTCCCCTCAACCATGGCTGAAAAAAGTAAATATGAAATAGAGTAGCTTACTATTTAGCGTTTATCTGTAAGCTATACTAATGTTTTTGTGTTGAGTATTCTTTTTTCATTTTGGCAGCTCTGTACTAGGCCAGACATTGTCTAGTAATCTTCCAACAACTCTTTCATATTGGTATCTTTATTCCCACTTTATATTTTATGAAACTGGGGCTAAGAAGAGTTCAGTAATTTGAGCTCATACAGCCACTAAGTGACCGAACTGCTCAACTATTTTGCTGGCTGTACTGCCTCTGGAATATGGTGAAGTGGGAGGTCTGTGACTCCCAGGAACACCTTTAAGCTGCCTCATCAATCCTGAGTCTCATCATCATTGCCTGGACTTTACAGTGTAAGTCAGCCCATCAAGGCAACACAGTGCATGCACCACATTTTCAACTTGCTGACCAGTCACTCTACAGGGAGAGATGTCTATCTAATTTCTCTATATTTGTCAAATAGTGACATGTCTGAGCCATGGCAGGAAACACACGGTCACCCTCTTACCTTGAGTTTCTCAGGTGTTTTGGCTCTGGGATCAAAGACCTCCAGGTTCCACATGTGAGGATCTCCAAGCACAATGAAAGGAAAGTTGATCAACATGTCTGTTTAATTAATGTTTCCAATATTTCTTTAAAAATCAAGTTTTGATGAGAAAAAAACTAAAGATAAATTATATCCGAGTGTTCCCATTTATTTATTTATTTATTAATGCGTTGGGAGAAGACTCAAGAAATACAACATATTGTGGTTGTCTCTGGATGACAGGATATTGGGTGCTTTTAAAAAAAAAATTATACATGCTGTGGTGTAATTTGCATCTTTTCTGTAGGAACTTTTTTATAGCTTGTAAAATCAATGGGGAAAAAGTAAAATATTAAATCAGATAAAATGTTATTTAAACACCTTAGTTTTTTATATCACTTTGCCTAGTGACTGCAGTAGGAAGGACATGGACACAGCTTTTAGCAGATAAATTGTTCCTAGGTGTCCTTTTTTTTTTTTTTTTTTTTTTTTGTCTTCAACACAGAGCCTCTGGGTTTTCTTTTTTTCTTTCTTTAAAATGCTGTATACATTTTTCTTATTAATGTTCACAATTCCATATTCATGTTCTCCTTAATGGTTCTCTTCTGATATCTTTAGTATTAATTTTCAGAGAATCCTTGTTTTACTTGCTAGCCAAGCCCAAGGTCTGTATTTTATATGTTTTCCATTATTGTCTTGCATTTTAAAGATCCATAGTTTAATTAGCTTGAGTATAAATTACCTTCATCCTTTTCTAGAGGTCCCATATCCAAAACAATAACTTAAATACAAATATGCTGAAATTCCTATATTAGCAATGTTCTTAATATCCTGAAATCAATCTATACTTATCTGTTGGATGTAATTTACATGTACTCTGGAGGTGTCCAGGAGCAACCTCATGATTGGATGATTGACTGGGAGAATTCACAGGATATAGCATGTAGGTGTACTCACAGCTAAGATTTATTGCAGTGAAAGGATACAAAGCAAAATTTGCTCATACATCAGTGCTCAGGTTTTTTGCGAGGGCTGATCACATAGGCACCCTCTGCCTAGCATGTACCAAAATTTCAGACTCCCAGAAGAAAAGCAGGTTTACAGATTCAGCATAAACCATATTGTTGGTACATTTTTGCTACAATGAGCCGTTCTTATCATTGAATGGTGGGCAGCTTCCTGAAATTCAAGTTCCTGTATGTCTGCCAAGGGCCAGCCTTGGAAGCAGTACCTTCAAGGGATAACAGTTTCAGGCCTGCTGTATTAACTCTTCTATTCAACATGTAATAAAAAGCCAGAAATATTCTTTAGTGCCAAAGGCCACAATTAGTTTGTTGAAGTGAAGAACAGCCTGATTATATACATTCATCTCTACAAGAGTGAATTTGTTTTTTGTTTGTTTGTTTGTTTGTTTGTTTGTTTTGAGATGGAGTGTCACTGTGTTACCCAGGCTGGAATGTAGTGGCACAATCTTGGCTCACTATAACCTCCACCTCCCAGTTCAAGCAATTCTTCTGCTTCAACTTCCCAAGTAGCTAGTACTACAGGTGCACACCACTACTCCCAGCTAATAATTTATTTTTAGTGGAGACAGGATTTCGCCATGTTGGCCAGGCTGGTCTTGAACTCCTGGTTTCAAGTGATCTGCCTACCTTAGCCTCCCAAAGTGCTGGGATTAGAGGTGTGAGCCACTGCACCCAGCCTAAGAGTGACTTTGAACAAACTACCCCTTACCTCACTTTTCACTTCTGTAAATGGCACTTAGGCTCTGCATAATCGAATTCTGTGATTCTATGTGTTTTGTAATACTTCATATAACAGAGATTCCTAAACTGGGATCCATGTATTCCAGGGTTAAATGAAGACTTTCATAGAATTACAATGCACTGATATCTCTAACAGAATTAATTTTCAGGCCCTCAGCTTTTAACATGTACTCTTTCCCAAGCTTCATCTGCATGAGAGTGAACCTTGGAAGGGGCTGCTGGTTCTTCTTTCCCACAACTTCTTTTGCTTTACAGAATAAATGCATCACTCCCAGGTAAACACATAAAGGTACAGGCTTTGAGGGCAAGTCTCAAAAGAGCAAAGTAGAGATAGATTTGGTAATAAATACTGGAAAAAAAATAGCACTTCATCTAGGCCATGCATTTATTGCAGAATTTATGTACCTTATCCACTAGGTGTTCCCTCAAACCTATGGTGTCTTCTTGGTCCACAAATAGTCCACATTGCCCAGCCTCCCTTACTGGTAGGAGCACAGCCATAGGTATTGGAGCAGAAGTGAAATATATTACTCTCAGGTTTGGCTCCTAAATAACCTCCATGTGTTCTCCTCCTTACTGTTTTCTGGAGTGGAGTTGACCTTCAAAGAGACCTCGAGCCCAAATGTTCAGATCACAATACTTTGTCAACCTAGGCCCCTAAATGGCCATGGAGGAGAGCTACCCTACCCACTGAACTATTTGCCAGCCCAGTAGTGTTATTTGAGCAAGAAATGAGGTTCTGTTGTGTTTAAGCAATTGTATAGTTGGGACTATCTTTTATTCACTGTTGATTGTTTCTTTTAGAATTCAGAAGTGAAATGCTTGATATGGGAATGTGTATTAATACATTTATTTGAATTGAAAAATGAATTCAGACTTTTTCTGATAAAAAACAAGTCTGTTTTGGCAGATTGCTTTGATAATGAGGACTGCCTTTGTCTACTGGGTTTTATATGTGGGGCAGACTTTTTACATAAATTGGGCTGAATCTGCTGTCTCAAAGTTTTACAAAAAATATAATTTAAGTGCACATATAATTATATCCTGGAATTCGATGCTGGGAAATAATATCCTTTTGCATCTATTTCACCTTAAAGTTAAAAACAGTACAACCCTATAAATCTCAACTTTAACATTCAAGGAGCGGTATAGTCTTCCAAAATTCTTCTAGGGAATTGTAAGCAAAAACATTCACTGACCACTAGTATATAAGAGAGGGCTGTTAGCAAGTAGTTTAAATGAGTCTTCGTTGACCTGATTAATAAACAGGCCCTTAGTGATTCACTTGTGTAAATGAGCTAAATGTGTGGGCAAACCTAAGGCACATGACAGAGACTAATGCTACAGCTTGAACAACTTCTGCTATTGTAAGTCTTCCAAATTACCCTCTTAAAATATTTGTAGATTCACATCAGGCAGGTGAATGGAAAGGCTGAGTAACTGATCTTCCTGTAAGAAAAGTATGTGGAGGGGGATTACTTCACTTAATGTTGCCAGTAAACCTGAAGTTTTATTGTTCCATCTTCTTCCCTGAATCTCTTTTATGTGCCACGGAGACACGTAGATATGGGATGGACTTCGGGACCTGGGCCAAGTGTTTGTGGGAAAGAAATTGAAGAATAACTAGGTGCCTGAAGTGCTAAGGGAATTGCATTCTGACTGAATGCAATTTCCTAATTTTATGATTTGGCAAGGCTGGCGTGCACAGAGCTTTAAATAACTTTAGGGAAGTATTCCTACCGGTGCCCCATCCAGCATACCAAACTCACTGCAAGTGAGAAACAGCAGAGGGAAGCCTGTGCTGTTGTCCTGCAGGTGAATGAGTGAAAATCATCCGATCTCACAGGTAGTGCTGCCCCATTAACTGAAAGTGTCTCCAGTAGTGTGTTCCTGGCATTCCACTTTGAAGATGTTGGCAATCGTAAATGCCAGAATCACACCTGGCGTTTCTGTGGAAAAACATTAAACACCTCATGAGCCCAGAGCCTACAGGGATAATGGGGAAATCTGGAAGTACGATAATTACGCTGCGTGAGGAAATGTTCATGTTGATGGAAGGAATCCTTGGGATTTCCACTATTTACTAAGCATGTTTCTGAAGCCTTGGATATGAGTTCAGAGGGGCTAATAGTAGAAGGTAGACCAGGTGCTGGTACGGAAAGGCATGTATTACCTCTGAAATTCAAGGGACAGGATGAACATTATACATCTCTTGTGCTAGCTCCTTTAGAAATTGAATCAGAGCAGGAACCTAGAGAGCTAGTTGCCAGCTAACAGACTTTTTAGAAAGGTGTTTTGGTGGTCGATATCTAAATATCAGATGTCTTCCACTTAGCCTGGCCTTTGCCCCTGTGAAAGCATCATAGTGGCTCTAAGAACAAAGTCATCAAATAAATGCTTCTGAAACTACCTTCTCTAGAGATTCTGCCATGCCTCCAGGGCAAGGACTCTGACTTGTTTGTGTCACTACAGCCTCACATGGGGCCTGAGTTCATACTCAGGAAAGGCTTAAATTATGAATGAATCCTCCTGGAATGGGCATTAGAAGGTTTCTTTCCACCTTAGCCCACCAGAATGGTACAGAGAGACTCAGACCAAAAGGCCCATTAGGAATAATGTGTGTTCCACCTGAGTTTCATTTCAGAATCTTTAGCAAGTGGGATTCAGTGGAGTTACACGGAGAGCCCAAGCAGGCATTGTTACTAATACTATGACCAAGATAAGACACTAGGGGCAAAGGCACGCCGTTAAGAATGATACCACAAACCATCACTGGGTCTTCCAGAGCCTTTCGGTTTGGGTCCTCACCATGGCTGATGGTGGAAGGGATATGGCTTTTTCAGTAGCCATATGCAGATACAGAGCTCTGATTGCTTCCTGTCCGTGAGTCCCAGGGTGCCTTCGTGGGGCTGCGGGCAGTTCTTTTCCTGTGAGAGTCTTGCTTTTCTCCCTCGGCTGGCATTTGTCTGCTGACTTGACACTTCATCTCAAGCCTACTGCGTTGTCACGCTTGGCTCCAAATCCCACACTGCTTTAGAGCTGCTTCCTTGAGGGCAGGAAGATCTACAGGGAATAAACAATGAAGCAGGCAATTTTGTCAAGCATTTGCAGTAGCGAAACACAGAGCTGACAAAAGGGACTTATGCCTTTTGTTCAGTAGAATTAATGATCAAGTTGTATGCAAAAAAAAATTGTCAGATTTAGGAGAAATGATAAAATATAGTACCAAACATTAAGAACTTTTTCTTTGTTTACTATTGATATTAATAGCCATTGTTTATGGTTCAGTCTCCAGCAGGGATGGACCTGCAGTTTCTCTATTATCTATTTTTATGAAGTGCTTGCATTTTTAAAATTATTTATCAAATAAGTAAGAGTTCTCTGTGTTCGTAAGCCTGGATATACTCAACAGTTCAGGAACATTTTCCTCCCCATCCTGAGTCAGTATTTCAAGTCACACACATATACCCATCTACACATTGAGGTTGAGTATCCCTTATCCAAAATTCTTGGTACCAGAAGTGTTTCAGATTTTGGATTTTGTAATACTTGCGTTATATACTTAATGGTTGATTGTTCCTAATCTGTAAATCCAAGATCTGAAGTACTCCAATGGGCATTTCTTTTGTGTGTTTTGTTGGCATTCAGAAAGTTTCAAACTTTGGAACATTTTGAACTTTGGACTTTTGGATTAGATATATTCAGTGTGCATTGCTTAACAATGGGGATGCATTCTGAGAAGTGCATCAATAGGCAGTTTAGTCTGTGTGCAAACATAGAGTGTGCCTATGCAAACCTTGGTAGTATAGAGTACTACACACCAAGGCTATATGGTGTAGCCTATTGCTCCTAGGCTACAAACCTGTACCGCATGCTATTGTATTGAGTATGGCAGGCAGTTATAACACAATGCTAAGTGCTTGTATATCTAAACATAGAAAACATACAGTCAAAATTAGGTATTATAATCTTATGGGACCACCATGGGATGTGCCATTTGTCATTGACTGAAACGTTGTATGTAGCACATGACTGGTGTGTGTGTGTGTATGAGACAAGGCGATTGCATCGTGTAAACATTAAAATTGTTGGATAGATTATGTTCCTTCTCTATCATCACTTTCTTGGAAGGTAAGATAGAAGAGGTTCAGTCCTCTGTAACTCTATGAGAATTTGGTTTGAATTCAATAGGGATTTTTCATTTGGGCGAAGATTGTGTGAGTAAAAACATTATGTAGAGAGAGGACAAAAAAAGCTATGGAGAATTGTAGTGTGCAGTGGCAGAGTTACTCAAATTATCATCTTTGAATCCTTGTAATCAAATGCTGAGGGAAGTCAAGGCTCTGGGTAACCTAGTGTTTGCTGTCTTAGAACATTTTAGTGAAAATAAGGAATTTAATGGTGTTAGTTTCTTGCTTCCAACCGTGCTGGGGAGCTTAGGAAGAAAAGATCATGAGCCCTGGGCTTCTAACTTAACACAGATATTGATGACCTGTGCCACTACTCAGCTGAAGCTTTAGGAGCCACTACATGGTGCCACCATCTCTCTTTGTTTTCCCATTTGTGAGAATGGCATAGTTCATATAGGGGCTGCTCTCTCAGCCTGGGTCCTAGCTTAAACAAGACTTGGAGCAGAGCCACAACCAACATTCAACATGAACCACTGTGGTGTTAGAGATGATTTTTACTGGAACACGAATGATAGTTTGTTATGAAGTGTTTTTAGAAAATGCCCACATAGTGCCCTAGAATAGGGTCAATTATGTTAATAGGCCTTCTCCTTAATAACTTTCAAAGCATTGATTATGGCCTTGTATGGGTCTGCATGACTATTCATAAAGCTCCTATCATAAATGATTCCCAGTGCTACATTGTATATATTTTAAACAATCCGTCCATTTAGGAGCTGCATGATCTTAGTGTAGTTTTTGAACTGCTCTGTGGCTCAGTTTCTTCATCTGTAACACCGTAATAATACTATTGCCTACCTCAATGAATGGAATATGTAATACCTTCAAAGCAATATCTGACATGTAGTTTATTATCTTCGTTAAGTTTATCTACATATATTGAATGGGCACTCTCCATATTCCAGTTCCTGAGCAGTTCCTTATAAAGATGAAGAAGAACATACGGGTTCAACTGTTCTTGGACCTCATAGATCTATGAAGAGAAATACGTTAAACAAATGATTAGTTATGAAGAGGTGTTGTGCCATGAGAGTGCCCATCAGGGGGCCCGACCTAATTTGGAGGGTCAAGAATGGATGGCTCTGAAGGAATGACATTTAAGGACTAAAAGATCAGTAGGTGTGGCCAAGATGAAGGTAAGGTTGGGAGAACAGTTACCCGGGTAAAGGAAGGGTGTATTCAAGGACCCTGAGGTGGAAAGGTGCTTAGCACAGCAGAGTACTGAGAGAAGGCCAGAGGGGCAGGGCAGAGTGAAACCAGGAAGGGGCCTTGGAACCCTGTGGCAGAGGAGGAGCACACTGGCCTTTGAAGGGGCATATTTGGCTCAGGGCCATTGTTGTGTGGCAGTGAGCAAACACTTACCTTCTTCAGACCTCAGTTTCTTCATCTCTAAAATGATTTTTTTCAGTTGCAAAATCCCCATTCTAAGATTTTTCTTGCTTTCTCTTTTTCCTTGTTTCAAAGAGCCAGTGTGCTGTGCCAAAAGTTGTTTCTAATGAAATCTAATTGTTTAGAGAGAAGTAAGAGGAACAACAAAGAGGAGGAAAAACAGGCTTTTTTCAGGTCTGTTGGTTAACCTGACTTTTACACTGTAAAATACGAGGTCATGATGGCTGACCCTGGGACAGCTGCAGTCTAGGATGACATTTAATTTTGCTTGAGGATGGCATCATATTGAAACCTGTGAGAGGAAGGCTGGTGTTTTGGTTTATGTTTCCTTCCACTCTTTCACTACTCATAGGAGCAGGAGGGTTTTTTATATTTTCATTTTTTTTTTCTGTTGTTGTGTTTATCTTCTCCGACTGCATGGTGGGATAATCTGAGCATTTATAGAAAATGGAGCTCCCCACTGGGCCTATGCGTTGACCCCTCCTGAAGTGAATGGAGCAGGCAGTCTCAGAGGAACTTAGATATTCTTTCCCTTTTTCTTTCTTTTTTATTTTTCATTTAAAAAAAAAATTATTGGGGCAGGTACGGTGGCTCATGCCTATAATCCCAGCACTTTGGGAGGCTGAGGCAGGTGGATCACCTGAAATCAGAAGTTTGAGACCAGCCTGGCTAACATGGCAAAATCCCGCCTCTACTAAAAATGCAAAAAATCAGCTGGGCATGGTGGCAGGTGCCTGTAGCCCTAGCTACTCGGGAGGCTGAGGCAGGAGAATCGCTTGAACCCGGGAGGCGGAGGTTGCAGTGAGCTGAGATCACGCCACTGCATACTAGTCTGGGTGACAGAGTCAGACCCTGTCTCAAAAAAACCCAAAAACAATTATTTTTTTCCAGCATATTTGAATCCTAGAGCAAACAGGAATTTTTAAAAATATTATCTAAAATTGGTAGATATTTCTGTATTTTATAACTCCACTGGCCCTAATCATGAATTTCTGAGTTAGGCCAAACAGCATTTTTATTGTGTGTCCCCTTATATAGAGTGATTGCTGCAACACCAGCATCGGAATAGTTATTACCCTGTTGAGTAAATATGCCATCGGTCACAGACGCAAATAATCATCCACACTTTGTGCTGTGTTTCTCAGTGGGATCTTTTTTAGAAAGGTGAGGCTTGTGAGAAATGGGTGAGTCCACACTGGAATAGGCTTGCTTTAAGAGAGATGCCCACCCTCATTCTCAGTTCCAGTCTATCCGCTCCCCCTACCACACTGCCCTCAGGTAAGTGCTGTGCTGGGCACCACCCTGTTCAGCCTTTGATCCTGTCTGGATTGCCTTGAGTGTGTTCTCTGGCCTTTGATTTTCTCCTCAGATAATTGCTACGGAGTTACCAGCAGATGCCTGAGATCATGGACTATGCGTGCAGGATCATCTGGCCAGGGTCTTCCAGCTGATACACACACACACCCATGTACCCTTTATAAAGACAGTTACAAGGACAGTTCTTTTCTATATCCTAACTCCCAAACATACTTTTTCCTAAAGTTGATCTGCCTGAGAGCCGGCCTGCAGTCTGCAGGGTCTCCTGTCTCCTCTCCTTCACAGAGAGGGGCAGACAGTTGATCTTTCCGCCATCTATCTTTGATCGCGCATGTGTCTCTGAGCTCACTGTTGTACTCTGCCCTGTGGTAGAAGACCTCTGGCATGCCAAATGGGGAATTGATGCAAAATATTGGCTCTCGTAAAGCTGGAAAAGGGAATGAATGGAGTAGCTGGATAATAAGACTTTTTATTGCAACTTAGGTGGCTCCTTTTTTTTTTTTTTTTTCACTTTTGACGAAATTAAAGGAGTACCCAAGTGATGTCAGCTGATGATTACACAGTGATGGTTTCTGACCAGTGTGCATGTAGGCATATAACTCAGAAAGAGTTCACAAGAATTAAGAGACATTACTGCAACAAAACCCCTCAAATCCCATTTAGTTTTTAATGTGAAGGCTCTTTTTTTTTTTTTTTTGAAAAAAGAAAAATATAATTAAAATGACACAGAAACATGCCTTACTTCAGCAGTGTGTAACATACATTCATAAAATAATTTTTAAAAGCTTCACCCATCTGATTAAGAGATACATTTCCAAAAAAATTACTTTTTTCTTTAATAATTACCAGTATTATAGTACATGTGTAGCTTTGATCAGTTATAAACTGAAAATAAGTATAATAGCCAAACTAGAGGTTTTTTAAACTTAGAGTCTTGTCATAGGAAGTGTTTTTTAAAAATTAAACTTCAATTAATATGCATATTTTTGTTAAAGGGGATTATGGTACAGTGATAACTAAAAGAGTTTCAGGCATAAAATTATCTTACATTCAGATAAAATTCTGTAGGGAGTGGAATCGAAATAATATAAATTTAAAGGGAATAAGGAATGCTACAAAATGTTAAAGGAGAGCCTGTTCTTTTATTTGTTAAGTGGATGATGGAGTTATCAAATGACCATGGTATTTAGAGATATGTGTTTTATTTCTAAATGTCAATATTTAATCCACAAAATGTATAGCTTCTACAATTATTTAAACTTATGATGAGAAATTTTGTGCCCACTTAAAATTGTGTGAGAGGGCACATAGTTTTTCAAAATTCTATCTATTGCTAGTTTATGAAGAATGCTGATTTGTAATCCTACAGTGATTTCTAAATGTGGCTTTGCGCTAGAATTGCTTTGAGGTACTTGTCAAAAATACAGACTTCTGGGCTCCCATTTAGATTTATGAATCAGAATTTCTGGTGACAGGGTAGAGATGGACAGTATCTTTAGCAGGTTTCTCTGATTCCTAGTGATTTTGGTGCAACCAATCCTGAGACTAGTGTTTGGCTCCCCTGTATCCACTTGCTTCTTGCTCCAGGCCTGAAGCCCCTGCTTTGTCCGCCTGGGAAGGATTCTTGAAGTGGACAGGAGCCATGGGGCCAAGAGTACTTGTTGATGTGAACCCTAGAATGGGACCTAGAAGAAATGCTGTTTTGTTCATTCACATTTAAGGGAGCATCACATTCTCTCTTTAATCCAGCTCTTGTTGTCTTATCCTAAAATGTGGCATTTTTAAACTCTCGTTTAAGAACTTGCAGTTCTTTGTTACATTTTTCTTCACTGGTATTAGTATTGGCCCACGATCTGCTTAAGATTACTCAAAAACATTGATTTCAAAACTATTTGACTGCTAAAATTTGAGTCTGTTAAAATTCAGAAGCAGTCCATGATTTCTAGCCAGCTTTGTGGATCTTTTAATGATAAAATACTCCTTCAACATATGAGGTGTGGCTCTTATTAGATAATACACAATCGTCTGAAAGGTTGTCTTAATGGACTAAATTTGCTACACATTACAGGAAGTGCATTGTCTTTCTGTATTCCTTCTTTATGTGAGAGATTTGTCACCGTTTCCTGTGTCTCAACAAGATAAATGAACTAATTTAAAATATTTTCCATGCCTCATCTGTCCACTCCACAAGCTGTCAATGGGCTTGGATTGGAAGCTTGCATGCCAGCAGTCCTGAGCCAGGAGTACTGTTATTTTGGAAAAAAAGAAAAAGGAAAAAAAAAAAAAAGCCGTTTCCATAGCAGCTTGGAACTCCTTTGCAAGTGTGCTTTCACATTTTTGTAGAATCTGGTAAGAAAGCCGGTATTTTGTCCAGCTTTCTTAAAGCACATTTGCCTGACTTAAATGAAATCATTACTTTTTAAAAATTGAAGTGGTGGGGGAAAATTTTCAAGAATTGAGAAAAAAAATCGAGATGAGTTAAAAACCAAAACAGGAAGGAAAAAGAAAAATATTGGAGCTGCTAAAATTTGGAATTATAAAAACCAAAATTGGAAAGTGTCGTGTTTCCTAGGTAAATGTTTCTAATTTACCATGTTTTATTTTGTGTGTTGAATAGTGTAAAAAAAGCAAATTGTAGAATCTTCACAGGTTTATTATTATTATTATTTTTTGCGGTCACTTGAAGTCATCATATGTTCCTCCATAGCACATTTAAGGTCAAAATAATATACAGAGTGTCATAGTGGCACACAACTTTGAGGCATTTTCATCTTCTTTTGCAGCAGGATCAGGTTCTTCACAGTATTGACTTAGTGGTATTTGTAGGGAGGCAGAGCAAAGGAAATAATAAGTTGGAAAGCATTTTTACTGTTTCTGAGATAGTATAGACGGGTTCCTTTTGGATTTTCTGAATTTTTCTGCTTAATAATACATTTTAATGAGTCTTTGGGGGAAGTCATAACTTCACTTCACTGCTTATCGCTGCAGCCTGCTCACATGACACAATACTCTTGTGAGGTATAATATGAAAATTATCTCTGGTTAAAAGTGGGTTTTGGCTATTAGCCTAACACTGAGCAAATAACCTTTCCAGTCCAAGTTAAATGTTCCCATAAGCTCCTTAAAACCAAATTTTCCTTGTTAAAAAAAAGTCACTGCATATAATTCCCAAAGGGTGGGGTTATGGAAGCACTTTAAATTAGACTTAAAGAACAACAACAAAAAAGCAAAAAAAACAAAAACAAAAAAAACAAAAAACAAAACCTTGCCGTATTTTGCTGGCTGGGTCTTTCTTTTGCTCAGATTTGGTGGATGCTACTTTGCTAGATTTGGCATGAGAGGTCAGAGTTCTCATGAGGGATTTCAAATGGCCATCAGCTGGGTTCCATTCCTAAGCTTGAACTGTGGCTTAAAGCAGAATGCAGCTGCCTGCCTACCCATGCCAGTGCATCTTCCCTGGGGAACCACTGCAGAATCCCCCAAGCCTTATCTTTGTGCTTGATTGTGACCTTGTTGCTGTCCAATGCTTGAAACCCCCAGCCCTTCCAGCTCCCTCATTACACAGGACCAGGCTTTCTGTGGTTTCCTCAGTAGGTCAGCCTAAAGGTAGATGAAAATTTGATAGATGCACTTATAACCTCTTCAGAGCTTCCTGTTGGAACTTGACAAGCAGATTCTTTCTCCTAAATATTTTAACACGCAGCCTTTAAAATGACATTTACCTCTTCTAGGACCATTTTTGACAGTAGCTTGTAGAAGATTTATTTTTATTTTATTTGAAAACATCATTTGGGGTTTTGTAGAAAAAAATAAAATATTTATCTCCACAGCTTGTTATCAGCAGGGAAGATAGGCATTCTTGGAGGGATGGGAGATTTATTGGTAGAAAGATTCAAGAAGCTATTTTGTGATAAAGGATTTCTTTGCACTTTTTCCTCTAGTCAAGTAAATTGCTTGTGGGTTCTTGCTAAAAAAAAAAAATAATAATCCCTCTGGTGCTACTTTTAATTTGGTCAGGTTTAAAACGTTTTCAGAAGGGTTAAGCTTCCTTTGCATTAGTGCCTGGTGTGGTCAAATGAAGGAATGACTTTGGAATGGACTGCTTGTGTTTATAATTGACCTCCCCATAGAAGGTTCAGAACTGCAGAATAGTCAAAACCATAATACTATTTCTACATGTCTATTAGATATGTGGTGTCTCCTCCTTCCCTCAACAGGTCAACAGGTATAGTTTTCTAGGCATGTTGATCTGTGACTCACATTGTAAGAATATATGTTGCCTGTGATTTGTCCAGTGTGTCCAGCCGTCACTTTCAAAAATACGTACACACCAGAATATCAATCCATTGTTACAATTCTCATATGTGACTACTGAGAACTGTACTTTTCTTGCAAGGGGAAGAATGAATTGAACATCCTATTCATGTCCATTATGTAAGTTTGCAAGTGAAACTATTAATACTGGTGGAGCATGGAAGCATTTTATGGGCAGGTGGGCCATGTTGTGAAAACACCATTATAAAGCCTAAAATTTGAGGAAAAACCCCCAAAACCTCCATTGCTTGGGGGCTCTATTTTTAATCTGATCTTCTGTTGAGTTCATGAATATTTCAAATGAACCTGACCAGGTGACTCTTTCTTTTGAGGCTCTCGAATGGTTTTCAGTGGAAACTTTCTTTTGTCACTGTCATATGAATGGCTTTAACCCAGTACAAGTCCAGAGTGGAGGTCTGAATTCACTTGGGAGAGAGGTGAAAACTATGTGGAAGATTTTGGCCAACTGGATAAACATAGGCAATAAAAGAAAAAAAAGAGATTTCGGCAAACTTTACACAAGTCTGGTAATAGAATACAATAATTTTTCCACTCTGTTACTATAGAATTTTTTTTCACTAAAACACTTTATACTTAAAATCATTTAAACAAAGAGTTTTTTCCTCTAGGAAATGGCAGAAATACACATTCCCTGTACTTTAAGAAATATATTTGGGCACAGATGTCTAGTTTCTTATCTTTTGTTAAGAGTTACATAGATGTGTGATTTTAGTGAATGTATTTATAAAAAATAATTTACTAAACATGGCTACAAAAACAAAATACTTCAAAGTCCTGGCTGAAAACCCTGAATCTGACAAGTATATTTTTTTTCTCTCCGCAAAAATAAATCTGAGAAGCATAGACTGAGAATATTAAGTTAAACCTTGGCCATCACACTTGCCATGAAAATGGGAAGCAAGGGTTGAAGAACGAACACATCAGCCTGAGACTGGGAAGACATGGGCAGGAAAAGTCACATGGTGCTGAGGCAGGCTCGACCAGGGAACCTGGTAGAGATTAGGTTGAGAAGAAGGGAGAAGAGTTGGTGATGCTTGTCCTGACACAGGTCTCAGACCCTGGGCTCAGCACGTGCTTCTCTGTACTGTTTCCTGAAGTGTTATTTGTTTAACATCACTTACTTTTTGTCCTTTTTTCATATATACCCCTGATAACTGGGGTGATCTGATTTTTTTTTTTTTTTTTTTTTTTTAACCCCATGTGGATCTTATACTCAAGCTCTTTTGCCTTTTGCATTGGCAAACTGAAAAGAACTGATGTATTATTACATTGTGTTGTGGATCTTATACCCAAGCTCTTCGGCCTTTTGTGTTGGCAAACTGAAAAGAACTGATGTATTATTACATTCTGCTGTTTCTTTTTTATTTTTTCTTCTTCATTTTTAAAAGAAAATAGTAGGAATGACTGTGTTCGTGATGCCTTTTTTTGTTTAGAGAGCACTTCTGTATCCATTATTCCATTAATGACCACAGTAATCCTCTGAAGTACAGCTGTGGAACCTGAGGTTCAGAGGGACATGGTAACCGGCATCTTAGTGGGAGAGCTGGGACTCCTACGCACTCTCCTTTACTCTGCCAGGTGAGGGTGAGGGTATTGAGTTAGCCTGAAAATCTGCTTTGATGGCAGTGAGCGTATCATGAACCCCAAGTGTTACCCTTATTACAAAAAACTAGAGGCCTTGAACTCTTCTTTCTCTGTCCTCATTTTGCATTAATCTGACCAGGGTTGTTTGGATAGGATTCCAGAGAAAGATGTTTATCTTCATAATTTATCACTGAAAACTACCACTTTGGCCTCACAGTTGAAGCACTAAAATATATATATACTTACACTTAGAAGCACTTTGTCTTTCACTGCCGTGAAGCTTGCTGGGCATTTCTTCCGTGGGCTTCCTACTGATCCATAGGCACCTGTAGAGAAACGGAGGTATAGGAATTCCAGGATGGACTGGGTAATCTTCGTCTTTCAAAAAAGTCCTGGAGATGATAGAAGACCACACTTCGGTTTTATGATTGCCAGTGAGCCAGAACATAAGCAGTACACGTCTTTTAGAGGATGAATGTGTTCTTGCACACATCTGCTTGGATAATTGTTCTGTTTGAAGAGACCTTATAGAAATGGAATTTTTAAATATTGAGGAAATTCCATTAAGAAATAGAGGGAGAATGGAAAGTGCATTATAAAAGTCATGCCAAGAATAAGTAAAGTGTGGCCTAGCATCCACAAAATATTTACTTTTGATTGAAATGAACTTTTAAAAGTTAATGTTCTCACTCTTTGGCTAAAGAGTTAATTGCTGGGCTTGTCCAATATCTGTTTGGAGTCAGTCATCCAATTTTTCATGATAGAAAAAAACATTATAGGTAATGTAGATGGAGTAGTGTTACTTCCATGAAGACTGTGTGCATGTTTGCATTTACCTTACTCCTCTGTTATGGCCACCCCTCTTTTGAGAACCTGTTAATGGCTAACAAGAAACACAGGAAAATGAAGGGTAGAGCATTGTGTTGTTGATTCATTGTGAGAGTGAATCTGCCAGTTCTGAGTCTGAAACAATATGACGAATAAAATAACTCTAAAGATAATCAGGGTTTATGCTCCATCTTTTTTCATTATTATAAAAATAGTAAAATAATAACACGAAAAAAGAAAGAGGAAAACTCAAGCTTCCCCTAATTACACCATGATGTTCTTCATTTTTGCTTATTCATTTTATCTCTGTCACATATGTTTATTGTTACTGTATTCATGTAACTTATAATCCATGCTTCTCATTTGGCATTGGATGGTCAGCATTTTTTATTGTTCTTCATCTGGGTTTTTTTGTGTTTGTGTCTTGGACTCCTTTGGCAGTTTTTGGTAAAGCGTATGGACCTCTTCTCAGAAAAATACTTTCAAGTATTTAAAATACACAGGATTACAGCGGAAACAATTATATTGAAGTACGGTTATTAAAATATTGTAAAAATTAATTTGTACTGCAGCGGTCTATTAATGCATTAAGTAAGAAGATGTACTTAGTTGTATAATGTCTAAGTAATTATAAGCATAAATATTTTGAAACCATCTGTGGATCTGAAGGTAGAGGGGAGGGAAGTTGAGGAATTTCATGCCCCATGACTGGTATTGTCTAGGTGAAAGAAGAGGCACGACTGTCTTTAGAATGTGAGGACTTTAGTTCTGATTAAAGAGAAGTAATGTTTTAAAACAGATTTATTGAAGGATAAGAGCAGCATTATTTACCTTTTCCTGTGTATCAGGTGCTGTGCTAAACCTCTTATGTATGCTGTTTTTTTAAGGGCAGCTTCATGAGGAATAGGTGCTGTTACCATCTTTACCTATCCAGTGAAGCAACTAAGCTTGGAGAAGTGACCCATTGTTCTAATCACAAATAGATCACTGCAAAAATATTGACCATTTACTTGTTCTCAAAGGAAGTTGGCCTGGATAATCTAGAAGCAGTGTCCTGATGAGTAATACAGTGCAAAGCCACATGGTGGCAGGGTTAGGATTCAGGCTTTAACAGAGCCTGTTTTACTACCTTTTGTCCATTCCTTAAGTTGGGAAAGGGAAAAGGAATTTCTAAGTGACCTTAAGGGCCACTTAAGATTGGAAACACCAAATTTATCTCATCTAGAAGACAAATCCACAAACTCCTGCTGCATGATTTTTCTCCTGTAGCAACCATCTCAGATCCCTAACGTAGAGGAAGGTGGTGGTTGGGGGCTACAGGAGAAGGGATGGGCTCTGGACTGGACAGCCTGTGTCCTTACAGAGGAACCATATACTGAGTTAACTCTTCTCACGGCCGCAGTTGTCTCCCCTGAAAAGGCGCTTCCTCTGAAAGGTCACCTGGGACATGTCTGCACTGCATTGACTTTATAGCTTTTCATCACTGCTTCCTCAGTTTTATTTGGAGACACAGTGTGTGGGTATTTCGACTCAATCATAAATTTCCTCAATGTGGGCTGCTGATAGCATAATTGAAAGACAAGAAGCAAAGAGGTTGTGGCAGGTCACAGACAGAACAATTCATGGGTAACAGTTTCTAATAAGGGTCAGATGCACTCAGGGGCCTTGGGATAGCTTCTAGTGTTCAGAAAAGGAAGAATACCCCAGCGTAGCAGCTTGTGTAGTTATCAAAGAAAAATGATGAGATCTTTTTATTGTTCCTTTTCCCAACCACTGTAACCAAGGTAAGTATATATAGCAGGAATGTCTACAAAGGTTCATCTAAACTGTTAAAAAATGCCTGGGGGAAGTTGGACAGGATGGAGGTGCTTGAAACTCACTTGTGGGACACAATTTCTTTATTGCACACCCGTGAATCAGAGAGATCTTTACTGTTCCACCCCGGTCCTCATAAATGGATGTGTTTCGATAAATATACATGAAACAGATTTAAGGAACTATACACTCCTCTCTGAAAAAATGTCAGCAAACCACAACTGCAACCTTTCATGCTGTTGGATGTTTGCACTGCCCAAGAACAAATACTGCTAAGGATAATTAGTTCTTATCTTTGATGTATCCTGTTGTTGTTGTTGTTTTTTTCCTCAGATACCTTTAGGCCTTCAGGTCCAAGGCCAGAAATAAATAGAAAATGTGTACTAGTCTTTGCTTCCATAATGCCAATAGCAAATCATACCTGATATTCATAATAAATACAGATTTTTTTTTTTTTTTTTTTTGCTTGTTCTTGGAGCAATAGAGAGCTTGTAAGGCAGCCTTCCTAAATTGTGCCATATGGGAAAATTATGTGTCCTTTAATTTAACTAATGTGAATTCAATCATTAAAATATTACGGTTTCCAGCATGAATTCAGAGAGATCTAAAACTAGGTAAGTTGAATAGAGTTAAGAAATTCTTCTAAGTAATAAGTAATTAAACCAATCTGGGTAGATTTTTCTAGGGTGGAGAGCATATACATCAGTGACTCTAGCAGGGTACAGTTGTAGCAGAAAGGACAGAGTGACTTTTGTTAACCAAATAATTCAGTAATTCTGAGTTTAACTAATAAATGCTTTATCCAATGAGAGTAAGGATTTCTGTAAACAGTAATTTCAAATAATGAAATTTCCTTTAGGAAATAGATGCTCTTTAATAGGAACATAAAAAGAAATAAAAATGCAAATACAGAAGTACTTAGATAACACCTATTTTGTGGTTTAGGAGGCTTTCTTTCCCAACCCGTCAGCTGAAAGATGTTTAGTGGCACTTAAGTATTCAGAATAAAGCTCTCTATATGCTATCATTGTGTGCTCCTTTTGCCCTTTAAATTTGAAATAAAGGATAGAACCCAAACAGGCTATGAGAGAAGTAAAAATGGTAAGTGATCGATTTTTTTCAACATACATAACATCACTTATTTTGTGATTCATCAGCAAATGCTGCTGTATGCTAACAGCGAAGTGCTTCTTTCAACTTGAGATTTGTTTTGTTGCCTTTAATATTTAATTTCTTTGTAAATGCTCCTTTTATGTGTGTGTTTTCTGCACAGCACAGGTAGTTAAGTGCAGAGGGGAAGCACTATTTTCTGCTAAGAGGGCTCTAGGGAAAGGGCCAGGAAACATCCAGAGACTGGCCTGTTTCACCCACAGCCTTCTCACCCATTCACTTCTGTCTGTTTGGACCATGTTAATTTTGCAGTTTCAGTGACTTACCCTTATTCGTGTGCCAGGCTAGAGTTCCCAACCAGGTCTGTCTGAATTCACAGACAGACAACTAGGAAGTACTACATACTCCCTACTTGGGAGCCTAGAGGAGTATGGCAGTTGGTCGAGGTACTCCCCAGATACTTAGCTTGTATACTGTGACAGGTGCCTTTAATAAAAAGGCAGGTTAGAATTTGTCCCACTCTAAAGGAGCAAAAAGATGGACAAAGAGACATGCCTGACCAACAGGCATTTCCAGCTAAAGATGATGCTGATTTTCTGGGTTGTCTGTAGAATTGCTTGATTGCCTGAGGCTTAACGCAGAGCCACTCAGAGAATTATAATAAAATGGTAGTCCTAATTTCCACCTAAAAATTAGCTGCTACTAATAAGCGATAGTGAGTCTCTCACCTGGGCAAGTGAAGTTTGTGCCAGAGTACAGTCCAAGGCCTTTCAGGATCCCACCTTTTCAGCCTGCCATCCCTTGGCTGCGCTCATACTTCCTGACTCCGTTTTGCTCATGTTTTTTTTTTTTTTCCTTCTGAGCTTTGTTACTTCCATCTAGAATGTTTTTCCTCCTCCTTCATCCCACTCCTACATGCAGTGGCTGAAGCTGGCTAGTCCTTCAGGGTAAGCTCACAGTCTGCCTCTTCTTTATGGCTTTCTTAGTCCTTTAAAACCCTGCTGGGTAGCTTCTCTGAGCCATGAGGCAGGCCCTGGGTCCCTGCGGCTGCAGACTCAGCCCGTGTGCAGCGTGTCTGCCAGTAACCCTCCAGTGCAGCAGCTGACCTGGTGCTGACACACTGCACACAGCATCTAAACTCTGAGAAATTAATTACAGAAAACTTTGAGAGAAACCCTGTTTTTGCTTTATTATGAGTTCTTGGGAGCCATCAGGATGGAACTCATCCAGCTGTGTCTGGTCTCGGTGACTCTTGGCCTTCAGTTCAGAGTGGTGCAGAGGCCAGCTGCCTACACTCTCCTGCCACATCATGGGCTCCTCCATGACCTGAGTCATCAAAGTAGAGTCATACCTGCTTCCTTGTCCTGTATTTAGTGCCCCTCAGGTAGCTGTGATGAATTTCATCCTCTCCTGCCCCTCTTCCTAGATCTGCTCAGTAGAATGGTTTGAGGGCTGGGTGGGGGTAGGTAACCCAGTGAGGCTCACATGCTGCTTCGCCTTGCCCTGCCAGTCCAATCGTCTCTTAAATCTGTCAGTACTTTATCTTTCCTATTGTGATTATGGTTGTAAAGCTTTTGTTATAGCTATTTTTTATACCAAATTAAGCTCCTTAAATACAAGGATTGTATATCTTTTTCATTTTTCTACCTTTGCATTTTGCAAAATGATCGTACATAGAAGATATTTAGTAAGTACTGAAATGGCTGAAAGAGTGAAATAATACATTATATGCATTAAGGGAACAGTCATATAGTTAGTGGCTGTTTATGTGTACAGTCAGTGTTCTGCTACTTGGCTACTTGGCTTAAAAGGTGCTTCCGAAAGGATTCATACTTGATCTTCCTTGTGATGTATCTGTTGATCCAAAATAAAACAAAATATGACTGTGCTGTTGGCGTCGTACTTTTCACAAGTCATTTGTTAATTTGTCGGTTTGTGTCTGAACTGCCTTGGCCTTTCAAGTTCTAGAATTCTTTTGTGATTTTTATTTAACATTTTCTCAGTGCCAGCAGTGACTCATTAACCTTATTGTGAATACATGTAACCTTGTATCTGATCCCTGGCCAACTCTGTCCATTTTTTTAGCTCTGTCTCTTGGCCTAGCTGAGCTCATCCCACTGGCCTTTCCCCGCTACTTGACTTTTCTTAGCTTTCTCACCTTTTGCAGGGTGAATCTTACCAAACAAAAAGCCTTGAGATAAATGGCTTCTTATACCTTATTTATGATGAGGATTTAATTCAACACACTTGGCATTATGAGCCATTTATTTTAATGCTCTGAACTCGGAGTGCATAAGAAATAACTTTTTTTGGGAAGAGAGACAGAGGACTTACCATGTTATGACCAGTTGCCCAAGTAAACAGGATTTGTTTTATCATATCATTCATATGTGGATGAGGCTGCATATTAATTGCTGCCTCTCACAAAACAGCCCAAACCCTGTGGTGGCAGTGCACTGGGGACCTTGCTTTTCAATATCCTCCATTTCCTTCCTTCCCCAGCCACTCTTTAGCTGACTAGATAAATTGATTTCTCTTTATTAATCTACTCTCTCTTCTCCTTCTGAATCTCCCTCTCAAATGGCAGTTGTTCCATTCTGCATTTTATTGTGACTAGACTATCCTCCTTACTGTAGAACTCAGACTTCCCCCAGTGCTAGCCAGTATTGACACATGAGTGATTGACTTAATGAATACTAATGAGCAGAACATAAGTCTTACAGGTAGGGTTAAAAATCAAAGGATTCTATTACGAACCCTGTATTTAAGGACTTGGAGCAAACTGAAGGTTTTAGTCTCAATCCTTTGACTTCCCTGCAGCAATAGTGATGTCTGTTGAGCCAAACATTGTTCCCTGTTTGAGCTGGGAATGTTAACTTGCTGTGTGGTGCTTAGAAAAAGTGTCTTTAGGGGGCAAAAGGAAAAAGAAATTAGCTAATGTGTCATTATCATTAGCCTGTGACTTGATCACGAAACAACAATTAAAAAGCATTCACACCTGTTTTGGAATTACCTGCCTATTTGTGTAAGAAAAAAGAATCATAAAACTGGCAAAACAACAACAAAATAATGTCAGAAATCATATTAACAGGAAAAAGGGGAAGGAGATGTGCTTTGAACCTCCAGCTCCTTCACAGCTCATCATTTCTTGATGCCCTTTGCCAAGCTGGATGCTGAAGGAAATCTAATGATACACAAAGCCTCATTGCCAGATACTTCATTACTTCTGCAATCCATTAGTAGCCTTAATGGCCTATGCCACTGGAATAAGTATGGAAATCCAGTCCCCCAAGAAAGTACAGTGCTCTATAAATCACACTGGCCTGAGGATTCTCTCAGCCCTTGACACTGAAGAATAGGTGAAAAAAAATCATTGCACTTCCTTAACTCCCTTGTACTAGAAGCTGTCAGCATGAGTGACGCCTTTTCACTTTTTAACCCTGTAACCTCATGGTTCTCAAAGTGTAAGCTGTGGATCAACAGCATCAGTATCACTGGAAACTTGTTAAAAATGCAAATTCAGTGGCCCCACCCAGATGTGCTAGAACCTTGGGGCACAACAGAGCCACTTCTCTTCTTGACATCAGCCTTGCCAGAACTGTCCTGTCAGAGATACCCACTAACAGCTTTTGGCTGGGCGATCAGCGCCCTGGAATCCAGTGCTCTCTAACCTTCTTTCATTCCCTTCCCTACAGAACATACACTTTTCAATTTTCAGTTTTTCCAATTTTATTTTTTAATTTTATTATTTTATTTTTCAATTTTTATTTTTAATATATGTTTTTATACAGAAACTTCATTTATCTTGAGTTTGGGGTTGATTCAAGGTTTTTTTCCTACTTCCCTCTCTAGCCTTGACTCTCAGATGAGACAGGAGCTCTGCCCTGGCATATTATTTACTTTGGTTTTCTAGTAATTCTCATGGCTTTATTCTGAAGGCAAAATCAAGGCTGGGCGTGATGGCTTATGCCTGTAATCCCAACACTTTAGAAGGCCAAAGCAGGCAAATTGTTTGAGCTCAGGATTTTGAAATCCAGCCTGGGCAGCATGGCAAAACCCTGTCTCTAATATAAAATTTACAAAGAATTGTCAGTTTCTCAGTAGGCTAGGGATAGAGAAAACGTTAACTAGCCCACCTATTCTACAGCAGTGTTTACCAAATCTTAGTATGCATAAAGATTTTTTTTTCCCTTTTTTTGATACAGAGTCTCACTCTGTCACCCAGACTGGACCGCAGTGCTGTGATCTCAGCTCACTGCAACCTCTGCCTCCTGGCTTCAAGTGATTCTCCTGCCTCAGCTGCCTGAGTAGCTGGGATTATAGGTGCTCACCACAACACCTGGCTAATTTTTGTATTTTTAGTAGAGACGGGGTTTTGCCATGTTGGCCAGGCTGATCTTGAACTCCTGACCTCAGGTGATCCACCTGCCTCAGCCTCCCAAAGTACTGGGATTATAGGTGATTATGAGCCACCACTCCCAGCCTAAAGATCTTTAGAAACATCATGTTAAAAACATTCTGAGTGGCACTGTTTTTAAAATAATTACCTCATGTTGACCTGGGGTTTCTGCTTCTTTTAATTATGGATTCTTTTTTTTTTTTCCTTTTTTCTTGTTTTTCTTTTTTTATTGTGGATACTTGGTTTGGGGTGGCTCTGAGGCTTTGGGGCTGAGAATTATTCTTATTCCTTTGGTATCCTTTGCCTAAAGGATATTCTTTGCCAAACACTTATTTTGCATTAGTTCTTATCTTCTTTGGTTTCTCTGTTGGTTTAATTCCACCTGTTTCCCGTGATCTAGGAATTCCATAAATTTTCTGGTCCTCTGATGGCACTGTCTCTTATTTGTCAGTGCTGTTTTGGCTTCATCCTTTTTCCTACATAGTTATGTAGGGGTTGGGCCTGGATAGATGGTAGCAGGGATTGAGTGTACCACCTTGATCCAGTCCGTCTTTGCTTTTCTTAAAGCTTTCTTCCCTCTGTTGTCCCCAGGCATGATTCATTCATTGTACCATGCCTGTTCATATTATTCTAGTGCCAGGTAGCGGTTTGTTCACTTCTTTCATAGCACGTATTTTGTTGTAACATTCTTAAGTGCACATAGATGTCTTAAACCTACTAGATTCCATTCTGTAGCCCAGGTATCTGTAGGCATCAAATTCCAGAGATTTTTCTGCCAGGGTGGAAAAAAAACCATTTTAGCAACAAGCAAATGAAAATGGGGGTCTGAAATACTATGTTAACTGTCTTACAGGATGCATTCACAACGGCTCCCCTCATAGGTTTTATGGGGTTCTGTGTCTCTGCAAGAACCTATGTGATGTTTAAGTCTTCTCAACTCTGAATAAACATCTTGCAAAGCATTGAGTTGTAATAGTTTACTGTTAGGTTGACTTTCTAAGGAAACTGTGGTTCTGTCCTTAGAAGTCACCACTTCTGGTCCTCCTGGAATAGGGCAAGTCTCTCCTTAGATTCCAAGGATTGAATCCTCTCTGGGCTTAAGTGTATTCTGTCTTCTTACTCCTTTGGTGAGGAAGTTAATGGTGATGGAGGTTGGGAGATACCAATGCTTTAATTAGCTAAGTCACAACACTCTGTCCTACTCTTAAAAGATCTTATTTAATTAGGAAAATAAGACATCATTTCACCTTTTATATACCTGTCAATATCTTAACTTATTCAAACACTGACCTCTATGTTGTATAATTAGACTCTTAAAAGATTGAAAATGCCTAGGGCTCCTAATAGGAGTTTTTGCTTTTGTATCTGCCATCACATTTCAAGTATTTGGAACTGACAAAAAGATACCAAAATACTAAAAATTACGAACAATGTAATGAAACTGATAGCATGGATTTCTAAGAGATACCATGATAGAATATTAAATCGTGCTCTTAGGCAGATTATGATGTCTTTTTAGTTTTATGGTTCTCTCTGTCTGTGTATTTGTGTGTGTATATACATGTGTGTGATTTTTTATTTTTATTTTATTTTATTTATTTATTTATTTATGTTATTTTCATTGAGATGGAATCTTTCTTTGTCGCCCAGGCTGAGTGCAGTGGCACGATCTCCCCTCACGGCAAGCTCCACCTCCCGGGTTCACGCCATTCTCCTGCCTCAGCCTCCCGAGTAGCTGGGACTACAGGCGCCCGCCACCACGCCTGGCTAATTTTTTTTTGTTTTGTTTTATATTTTTAGTAGAGATGGGGTTTCACCGTGTTAGCCAGGATGGTCTCGATCTCCTGACCTCGTGATCTGCCTGCCTTGGCCTCCCAAAGTGCTGGGATTACAAGCATGCGCCACCGCGCCCAGCTGTGTGTGATTTTTTTAATCAGCTAAGCTGTATCCTCAATCTCCACTTAAAAATGCTTAATTATACATCGAATCTCGATGTATAAGGAAATCACATAAGTACTTAACGTGTAGGGTTCTTATGGGGACTAGTGAGAAGTAACACTTAGATCATGAAGGGCCTTTTATAAACTTTGCTCTTCCACCTAATGCTTTTCCTTTTTTTTTTTTTTGGGAATGACTTGGAGATAAAGAGAAACCTTTAATTATATGAAGGATATTAAGTACGGTGGTGGTGACATGAGATTCATGTTGTAAAGAATCATTCTGGCAGCTTTGGGGAAGACAAATGGAGATAGAATGAAATAAAGGATGGAGATACACGTTGAGAATCCATTAGGATGCTGGGCAAGACACTATGGACGGAGGCAGTGGCAGTTGGTATGGATGGTAGGGAGAGATCAGGGTAAGATTAAGAGACAGAATCTAAAAGATTAAGTCACTGATCAGATGTCAGGACATGAAGAGTTAGGAGTTAAATGCACATTGGTTCTTGCAAGTCTCTGATAAAATATTAGTTTTTAGAAGGGTTTGAGTTTAAGTACCTTTATTGTCCCAGGAAAGAAAATCTACCTGTAAAAGAAGAGCACCAACATTTGATCAGATTTCAGACCTTTTTTACTCTTCGGAATGAAAATTTGAGCTTTTGATCATTGTTTCTTCTGCTTTCCAGAGCTGACCCTGTGGTTTTCTACAGCCATTTTTTCCTAACCCTCGAGTATTTGTTCACAACTTACATTTAGTGAAGCTGTTTTTCTCTATCTCTCATAACAAATGTACTGATAATGTTTAGGGCTAATTGTATGCAATTTACTTTTTGAATTGTGGTAATCATTATTGCTGTTTTTATTTTCATCTTCTCTTCCGCAGGCATCATCAGCTATAGATATTCAACCAAATTATGCCCTTTGGGGTGATTTTCAATTTTCTCCCTTTGGGAGGCATATTTTTTTTGTCAGTCATGAAGGGTTCAGATTTGGATTATTAAACACTAGTTTCCACATTGGACCATTTAACACTTTACATTTCCTTGTCTTTGGAAAACTTAACTTGCCCCTATGCTGTTTGGGTGTTTTTGAAGACCACATCTAATTTATGAAAGAATGACCTGTCCTCCAAACCCATATTCTACTTCTTGTTGCATAGAAAGACCTGCAGTACAGGAGGGTAAAACAGAAGTAGCTTCAGCATTCATGGATTATTTATAGGAGCACCTCTGGGGTCTTTTCCTGAGCTCTGTGCCTACGGGAGTATGTGCAGAAGTGTTTGGCTTTCCTTGCTACAAGAAATAGTTAAACATATGTCTGGTAGTCTGTGACCATAGCAGTGTGCTGCTTTTAAAGTAAGTAGATTACGTTGCCACAGATGCTGTCACCACTAGGGCCCCTGGAGGGTCAGGACTTCTTGATGTAATCAGTTTTTTCTTTTTTTTATCTTTTCTAGTAGCTATTGTTCTGTAAATTGTGGGAACTGACTGGGTTACAGAACGTGAATTGATGTTCTTCTCTGTTTTAACCTTCCAGAAATGCATCTTCTGCAGACACCGGGTTAAGAGGGTCTCTGGAGCCTGCATCCAGTGTTCCTACGGTCGCTGCCCGGCCTCCTTCCATGTCACTTGTGCCCATGCTGCTGGGGTACTGATGGAGCCTGACGATTGGCCTTATGTGGTGAACATTACATGCTTTCGACATAAGGTCAACCCCAATGTGGTAAGACGTGCCCTCCCTTCCTCAGTGCTAGGACCGCGTCTGGATTTTCTCCTGTTTTAGACTACCTCCCAGACAAAATGTGCTTTATTCTGTAATATTACTCATTGTTGACATGTCTGGACCGTGAGTTCCTTGAGGGCGGGGATTGCACACTATTATTTACTGATATTTGCCTAGGACCTGTCAAGTGTCTGGTGCACACTAGACACAATAAATCTGTATGAGTTGAATGAGTGAATGAACAGATGAATGCAGAAAACTCTTCATGCCTGTTCTGGTGTTGGATCTATACACAGGGCTGCTGAGTTTAGTTGTACACATTGTGCACTGCCCATATCCAGGATGAGAGTGAAATCATTTCTGCGAGGGGATCACCACCTGAGATTATGTAGTGAACAGTCTATGAAACTGTACACTGTGGTCTTGGGATGTTGTTTTATCTCTTTTAGAAGAAACAAAGAGCAGCAGCACAGTCAAGGAAGAGGTAGGATGGCCAGGAGCTGTTGGGACTTTGCTGCCTGAGATGACATATGTGAGGGACAGCCTGGGGCTCTGGAAGGAGTGAGGATAGTCTCATAGAAAAAAATAGAAAAGTAGAGGAGAAATATAGAGAACAAATGTTTTTGAGCTTATTTCTGGGAAAAGTGTTTGCAAGCAAATAACATGAATTTAGCCATATTTCTGTTGACCTGTCCTTGGAGAATGAAATCTTTCCTCTGGTTTAAACACTTAGAAATATGCCAGTGTAGGGATAGTTGATATGTCTTTGTTAGCTTTCCATTTCACCATAATTGTTTTTGGCTACCAAATAGGAGGCTAAAGCATTGTCTAGATGCTCGGCTCTGCTAACTTGCCGCACTTTGTTTTCCCTGAGAGACTTGGCCACAGGCTATTAGCAGCCTAACATGCTTGTCCTATGTCCCTAATAACCTCTTGTGAGTGGCCTGCCAAGTCATCAGCATTGGCTTGTGGAGTCACACACAACAAATCTCCCAGCTCTTTGTAATGCTTTCAGCAATTTCCATTGACGTCTTGAGAGATATTTGATGTTTGTGGACTGGGGCTCTGTGCGGATGTGAGTGGATGCACAAATGTACAAAATGATGTCACCAACTGTCACATCTATTTTATTTGTCTTATTTTTTCATTGTTTCAGGTTCCAAGTTGCATATTCATTCATGCCTTTTCCATAGTTTCTTGAGTTGATGTCCTTTTGCTAAGAATAGTATTATGTATCCAGTAGAAAATACATTTTAGCAACTTTTAAAAAAATATAGTAATAACACCTTACATGACTGTGTGCAGTCAACAGGATTACCTCATTAGAGAATGTATATGAATGCATTTTGAGATGTGAACAAGTTCATGACCTCTGAAGTCAGAGTAGTTGGTGTTCACACTTAGATTCTGCCATTAACAGACTGTGCAACCCTGTGCAAGTTCTTATTTCTGAGCCTCAGCTTCGTCATCTGTAAAACATGGTATCCCACCTCACCATGTTGTTTTCAGTTCACAGCACAGAGTAAGCACTCAAAAAATGAAAGTTGTATTGCTACTACTACTTCTACTGCTGCTGCTGCTGGTGCTACAATCTTATGTGAACTGGGCCACGTGAGTAGTGTTTTTCCTGTTTTGAGGATAAGAAACCTGAGTTCAGAGAAGTTTAATTCCTTGCCCAAATAGATGCAGATAATGAGTGGCAGGTGCTGGAATGTAAATGCCTTTTTAGCTCATACTCTATTATTTGGTGAATTCCAAACCTCAAATGGCGCTAGAGGTGTTCATCTGAAGCTTTGCTTGGGATCATGCATTACCATTTTAATTTTCCAAAGCCCTGTGGTTACTGATGATTATATTGAAGTTGCTATTAAAGAGATCCAGGTGTTTAATCAGGACTCATTCCTCTTAACTCTGGTGTGTGGTTCAGTCAGGTTTAGGTTACTAATGTGTTTCCTAAATGATGATGAAAAAGAAAATATTTGACTTTGAGGTGATTTAGAAACTACTATCTCCTACAGATCCGCTTTCAGCTTGGTACACTTTGTAAAGACTGGGGAAAACATCATGTAATTTACAACATTACATGAGGCAGCTTTTCCTGATGACGGAAAAATTTTCGTGTTCATAAATTGCCTTTGCTACATTTTCTGGGAGAAGCACTATTAGCACTCTATTTCTGAAGTATATTTCTAGTAGCTATTTCTTATCCATTCTTCTTCCATGAGACTCCAAGTATGGATTCCTCCCCAAAGTGTTTGGGAACTAAGCAGAAGGAATTTATAGAATCTGGCAACTTTGGTTAAGAACATTGTGATTTGCCCCTATTGCTTTAAATGTTCTTTCCTTATCAAGCATAGAAAAGTTCAGATTCACTCAAATATCTCTCTTTGTGTCAACTGTGAATGCTAAGAGATATGCTTCTTAGAGCAGAAACTGTAGTTTGTCTGTATTCTCAACCATGCATTGATTATTTGAAAGTAATGGGCAATTGCCGAATCATAGCAGTGAAAACTATAAAATAAAGTTCAGGCTAACTTGGCAGCCTGGCCCAGTTGTTTTACAGAATAGTGGAGGATGCCTGTACAATTTAGGTGAAATGAAGTATAAACCTACTGTTGCTTCAGTAGAATCTCCATTTTTACTCACTTTAGGGTTTTTGAGTCCCTTATTTTTTATTTCTCCCAATTATTTGCTATAAAGCATCCAAAAGGACCATTTTAAGGAAAATTCTACTATTCCATTAGTGTCATAAATTATTATTTTTTAATTAATATATTTTAAAAATAGTTCTCATGTTGCGCAGGCTGGTCTCAAACTCTTGAGCTCAAGAGATCCTTTAGCCTCAGCCTCCCGAAGTATTGGGATTATAGGCATGATCCACTGTGCCCAGCTAATTATTTTAAGTATATGAGCTTATTCATTGTTTATTGAGCTTTGGATGTAAAATTATTTTGAATAATTGTATAAAATTCATCTGATTTATTAACACATTATTCCATCAAGCAGCAAGCAGAGTTTATAATTAGAATAGGCAGTGTTTGAAAAAAATAGGGTAAAAATTCTTAAAGATGGAAAAGAGTATGTCACAGGAAGTATACAGCTGATCCCTGTTATTTCAACCTAAATTTTAGCATGTGTTTGCCAGCGTTTTTGTCAAACACCGTTTTTGAATGTCACTGCTGTGTTTCAGATGTAAGGTCTCCTTCATGTGTGCACATGAGTGTGTGCTCATCTGTCAATGTGTGTCGTCACGCTGTCCACTTCACCACCTTTTGCATGATTCATTATAACCTATTTTCTGGCTATATTTCCAAAGATTCCACTTGGATATATTCCTAACCCAATTATCTGAATGTTGCACAGATGTTTGTAAGGAAAAGACAACATAATACATAGTAGTTATGAAACTGAAAGCCTTGGAAATGTATTTTTTCTTCAAAGCAAATAGTCAGCTACCTGTAAACCATGTACTTCTGCAAAATATAGCACCCCACCGGCCATCTCACACTTGAGTAAACTAGACAGATGCCCAGTGGAAGGGATGCCTGAAAAACAGGTGAGAAGATGGCATGCAATGTTTTTTCCTGGCAAGTTACTTAGTAAACTTTCATATTAGGTTAGAATGATCTGCATATTTAATTCACTGCAATGAACATGGCCTCTTTATACATCTTATATGAGGTACATAGTGTTTTTTCTTAATATTCTTTCCTCCAGAAAAGTATGACATTTAAGTTGTATTCATAGTTTTAGAAACCTTAGAAGTCGTGGCTATTAACATGGAGACAGATAACCTATTTAAAAGAGAGGAAGAACTTTTATAGAGAAAACACTGCATTAGTTAATTTATCTGATTTTGTGTATTTTTCCTTTAGTATTATTGTAGCTATGCCAGGACAGTATTTGTTGTTGTCGTTGTTGTCTTTTTATTTCTATCAGCTAGCACTTGGCTATCCATAGGAGCAGCTTGGTATAAATTTGTTAAAATAATTATCTGATGCTAGGGAATGGGATTAGTGGAGGAGAACAAGAACTAGTGTTTATTGAGCATCTTTTATGTCAGGTGTGTTAGGTATTTCACATATGCGCCTTATTCAGAGCAGTGTTTTTTGTGTGCATAATGGAAAGCAGGTTGGGTAGGGTGGCTTCTGTACTGGCACCTCCCATTCTAGAAACTCATCTAGGATCTTGTTATTCCACCGTCTGTCTCTCTCTCATGTGTCTTCTAACACTCATTTCAGTGATACAGCTGAGTCCTTGCTCAGCACTTACTGAATGCTTTTTTGTTTTTTATTTTTTTGGGACAGGGTCTTACTCTGTTGCCCAGGCTGGAGTGCAGTGGCATGATCTCAACTCACTGCAACCCTCTGCTTCCTGGGCTCAAGTGATCCTCCCACCTTTGCTTCCCGAGTAGCTGGGACTGCAGGTGTGCGCCCCCATGTCTGGCTAATTTTTGTATTATTTGTAGATACTGGGTTTTACCATGTTGCCCAGGCTGGTCTTGAACATTTGGACTTGAACGATCTGACTGCCTTGGCCTCACAAAGTGCTGAGATTACAGGCATGAGCCACCGCACCCAGCCTGAATGCTTTTTCCAGCCTCTGGGTCTTTAGGCCAGTTTTACTGCAACTCCTTCCTGTCATCATGAGGCTGGGGCTTAGGACAGGAGAGGACACCACAATACACAGAATCTGCTGAAGGGCTCAAAGCAAGAGGTCTGTGGGTTAACCTATGACTATATAACTAATCTTGGGGTGATGATGTAGTGGGCTACCTCTCATTGCTAACAACAGTGAAACATTCTAGGCCTCATTAATATGGAAAGATGGATGTTTGAGGCTTCCAAATTCTATACCCTAGAATAGTAGTTCCTATCCTGTATTGTGTTGTAGAGCATATTATGCTTTTAGTGTCTGTTATTGAGAAAATACTTAATGAAAAAATAAGAATCAGTATACTTTTATGTGAATTCATTAATTATAAAAGGCCAAGCAGTATTTCAGGTTGATTATGGATTGATAGGGAGAGACTCCAAAACACTCACTCCCACTGTAACATTCCCTTTTAATTAGCCAAGGATGCAGAATTGTAGCACAAGTGGATTCAGCAAATAGGGTAGAAGTGAATGCAGCCTATAATAAAAAAACTTCCCCCTGGGTCCTATTTCCCTAATGGCCATATGCAGTTTTGTATATGTGTAGGCTGTTGCCAGATCTGAAACTAAACCTGTATTTTTGCTATACTATAGGCTTTTATACTTGTGTCTCATTCAGGAAAACTGAGTATCCATGCTTCTCGTTTTAATAAAATTTTTCTAAACATGAAGATGCCCTAGTTCTTAAACCAAAATCAAGGTCAGCAATACTATATAATCAACTAGGGGAAGGAAGTAGTTATGTTCCCAGATGGGTACCTGAACGATATCTCTCTCCAACTTTCTAGAATTTTTAGAAAGTCTGTTTTCCTCCAGAGCCTACCCCTGATTCTAGTTTATACATTTCTTTTTTTTTTTGTTTTTTGTTTTTTGTTTTTTTTTTTGAGACGGAGTCTCGCTCTGTCGCCCAGGCTGGAGTGCAGTGGCGCGATCTCGGCTCACTGCAAGCTCCGCCTCCTGGGTTTACGCCATTCTCCTGCCTCAGCCTCCTGAGTAGCTGGGACTACAGGCGCCCACAACCACGCCCGGCTAATTTTTTTTTGTATTTTTAGTAGAGACGGGGTTTCACCGTGGTCTCGATCTCCTGACCTTGTGATCCGCCCGCCTCGGCCTCCCAAAGTGCTGGGATTACAGGCGTGAGCCACCGCGCCCGGCGGTTTATACATTTCAATCCAATTCGTTCCAACAGGATTTTTGGTTGGAAGGCCAGAATTACATTTCACCATATATGCATTTCACTATATTGTGCCCCTTGGATGTAAGACGGGTTGTCAGATAATTGTGTTTTTGTAATTAAGCAGCATTCAGCTAATTTATATCCGTGGTTAGGACTTTGCTTAGCTTTACTTTATATTACTTGACTCTTTTAAACATCATCATGGTTTGTAGCCTTTTATGAGCCCATTTCATACCAGTTGACCAAAATTTTCTTCTTGATGTTCTTGCTCCACTTGGGCCTTTTGGAGCCTCTTCTAGGTGACACTTTATTTCTAATTTTAAACCACTTTTAAATGGTTTGACTGTGTCCCCACCCAAAATCTCATCTTGAATTATAACCCCCATGTGTCAATCGCAGTCCAGGTAGAGGTAATTGGATCATGGTGGCAGTTTGTCTCACAAGATCTGATGGCTTCATAAAGGGCTTTCCCTTTCACTCAGCACTCATTCTCTTTCCTGCTGTCCTGTGGGGAGGTGCCTTCTGCCTGAGGCCTCCCCAGCCATGTGGAACTGTGAGGCAATTAAACCTCTTTCCTTTGTAAATTACCTAGTCTCCAGAGGTTCTTTATAGCAGCATGAGAATGGACTAATCCACACTTGTAGAACTACCTTTGTTTTTTCTCAGCGAGAAATACCAGAGTTATCTTGGTTTCTATTGTACCAAACTTGGAATCAGTGATTCATCAAAGAGCCCTGGTTCTGTTTTATGGGAGCTCTACTAGAGAACAAATTTGCCATGAAAGGTGCACATTACCATGTTTTGTTTCATTTGAGTGCTGGCTAATTTAGTACTAGAGCCACTTTAGTGACAGAGCAGATGAATAGTATTTTTTTCAAACGGTTCAGGGTTCATGTTGATATGTCCAATTTACCTGGCTTTAATAAATTCATTTTTACATTGTTCTAACTTGAGGGCTTATTAATGCAATTTCTTCTTTCCTAAGTGATGCCTAAAGTTTTGGACCTGTTTTTCTAAAATTCTCTTAACTCTTCCTGGGTTTGCATGGTTTAGCGGGTGGGAGTGAGGTATAGGTTGGGCCTACCACCTTCTCGTCCTCTGTGTGCTTGGATCCAGAGCCTGATTATGTGCACATGCTCTTCCACAGGGGACCTTTGCTTTTCAGGTCTCTTTCTTTAAGAGGAAAGTTTACAGTTCCTTTGAAGACAGTTTCCCACATTTGAAAATATTTTAAACCTATTGAAGAAGGGATGAGAGTGGGGTAGAAATCTCAGAAACTGACCTCGTCCCAAGATTTTTAAACTGACCTGAAACCAAGGAAAATACAGCTGCTTTTCACTTTCAGTATTGGAGAGAAACTGATAACTAAATATGGCAGCTATACTGCTTGCTTTCCCTTTCTTATCCCGGCACTTGTTTAGCCAGATATAAAAAATATGGCTTAGCACAAAAGTTAGTTACGGAGAACTTTAGTTAGACTGCCTTAAAACTGTTCAGTTCGATATATGTAGGGACCGTGAAGCATCCTGGAAGTAAACGTAACTTTTTTTCTTTAAACTTCTCCATCTGACTTCATTCTTGCTGACCAGACCTCATTCACACAACTGTTTCAAGCAAACATATATATATATATTTTTTTTTTTTGATGAGACAATGGTGGGACACATTTATTTAATACAATGTGATAAACTGCGTTCTAAAGGCTTTTCAGATACTAACTTATTTAATCTTCAGTGCCCCATTCATGGTAGGTATAGGTTGAGCATCCAAATCCAAAATGCTCCAAAATCTGAAACTTTTTGAATACCAACATGACACACAAAGGAAATGCTCATTTAAGCATTTCAGAATCCACAATTTAAGATTTGGGAAACTAAATCAGTAAGTATAATGCAGACACTCTAAAATTTGAAAAATTCTGAAATACTTCTGCTCCCAAGCATTTTGGATGAGAGATGTGCAACCTGTACTATTACCTTTTTATTTTTTTTTTAACAGATGAGGAAACGGAAACAGAGTTTAAGTTTATATAACTTGCTGTATATTACACAGGTAGTAGGTGGAAGAGCTAGGGTACAAAGCCAGGCAATCTGACTCAGAGTCCAGGGTGTTCTAAGCACAGGGAATAGTGTGTGCACAAACTTCCTCAAAGGCCTGGTGTATCTGAGGAAGGCTGAAGAGTTCAACATCACTGGGTCTAAGACATGTCAGGTTTAGGGAGAGTCAGGATGGAGTGGTGAGTGGGAGGGTGGAGCTGGTGAAGTAGATTGGGTGATCAGAGATTGAAGACTGTCTTTCATAAAAAGTGAAACCCCCTTTTTATATGTCCCTGAATTAAAATTTAAAAAATCTTCTCCCATCTTCAAATTAGGGAAACATTCTTGGCTAAACAAGGATCCGTTTTTAGGGACGAGGTGAGGGACAGGAAGGATTATCCTTTCTAAAGGAGATGGGTCATGGTGAGGAGAAGATTGTTTTGGGGAGGCCTCCTGGGAGCAAGACCCACAGGTACTCAGTTCACCCCTTGGTGGGGTGCAAACGCGTTACCCAATAGCTGTCTCTCACATGCGCCCACATGCACAAAGTGGATCATGCTGAGACCAGGCAGGAGAGGCTATTATTTATCTTGTTTCAAGAGTTCCTCAAAGTAGGGAAGATTAAAAAGAAAAAAGAGTTTCCCATTCAGGCATTAATCTTGAGACTTTCCTTCCTCCATGTTCCCCAAGGGAATTCCTTGGACTCCTTTGCCACTGCTTCAGGCAAATTTAGGGGAGTTCTGCTTTATTCTACAGTGGATGGTCCCATGCAAGGTTTATGTGTGGGCAGTATTAGGAAGCTCAATCTTGAGGCCAAGTGGGAGTGGATTAGAGAGTAGAAGGGATTGATTAGAGGCAGGAAACTGATGCTCCAGAGCAGGTGAGAAGAAACAGAGACCTGGATTTCCACCATGGCCATGTCCCAGGATGAGGAGAAGGGTCTTGATTATGGGGACACTTTGGAGGTGGAATTAGAGGCCTTGGTAAATCAGATATAGTGGAGAAGGGAGAGAGAAGACCCCAAGGGACAACCAGTTAATTATAACTGATGATGAGTAGGAATTTTGCCTACTGTCACTTTCAGTGTGCCCATCTAATGCCAGTGAGCTTGCCCTGGCCCCCACAGGGCTGATACATCAAATGTAGCTATAGGTTGAATCTGTCCTTTCAATTTCCTTTTTATTTTCCCTCACTTCATCTGGAGCTCCCTTCCATGGCTTGTTACTGTTTTATTTTAGTTTCTGCTTTCTCCTTTTCATAAAGTGAACCAGAGTTTAGCTAACACTCATCTCACAGTGATCTGAATGGTGTCATTTCCGTAAACTCTCATCTGTGTCTCTAAGATCCTGGGTGTCTTTGTGTTTTGCTGATGATAGAATTGTTTTTCCTTTAACAATTTGGATATTGCAAACTAAAATTCTGTTTAACAAAGTTTGTTTTGACCAGCTATACTCTTTTTTTTCTCAGACTTGCACATAATCATCTAGTTTTTGTATATGATTTTTTTCTTCTACGTAAGTTTTTAAACAAATGGTCTGCTGAATTTGCAGTGTTATTATTGACAAAGAGAGATTTCTGACCAAAGCAAAGGTATGGAGTAAAGAGAATTCTTAGCAAGGACTTAAAAAACACTACAGTGATTCAGACCTGAATCTGATCAATATTCCTAAATCTAACACACATTTTTAAAAAGAAATCTCTCACCTTTCTATCAATAGAAGGGTTTTGTTGAGCTCTCTCTCCACTTATCCCAATGATAGGAAGTGAAGGTTAGATTTGCCTGGGAGGAGGAATATTTAGCGTAGACCTTTTAGAATATTTACATTCAGAACCTATCTTTCTCTTATTCACATTATCAGGTGAAGCCAGAGAAGATAAAATTTTTCTTAATTTTGCTAGGAAATTTAAATATATCCCATTAAACATTTTTAAACCCTATTCAGTACCCCCTAATTTGTTTTCCCACTGCTGATCTTTAGCCGTTTCCATAGGAAGGGCTGGGTCAGTGAGTACTGTGCTTCTCTCTCTGTTCTTTCTGTTGATAGAGCAAGGGCTTAAGGAGAGCCGCTGCAAACCCCCATGCTCACAACAGCCTCAACATACTCTATGAAAGAAGGCAAGGGAGTTTAACGTGATTTTGGAAAAATTACTCTAAAAATGGTTGAACTCTAGGCTATTCTTGGTACTAATGAAAAATAATTTCCCGAGCATTTGATGAGCTCCTATTATGTTGATGAATCTTCAAAGTCTGGGAAATGAGCTTCAGAGGACTGGTACTTCTCAGAATTCTGGATTCATGAAGGCTTGTGCTGGAGAGCATCAGGAGTTGCCAGCATCTGGGACTGTGGTGTAGTCAAAACAATCGACTCCAGGCAGTCCTGCATTCTGGTTCCTGCTCTGCTTCTTTACTGCTTGCCACTTAGAACCATGCTGAAGTCTTGTTGAGAGACTTACCCGTATCTTAAAGCCCTGATAAATACTGATGTGAGGCCAAATGGGTCCCAGGATGAACATATGAAATTGCTATTTTTTAGGTTAAAACTGGTTTAATACCAGTCATTTCGTAATATTTGATATAAAACATATTCAGAGGAGAGGGGCTGCTCCCATACTATTCCTTAAATTCTGTTTTCTGGGGACAGATCCTTTAGGCCTGGTTCATAGTAGTTAACATCTGAAACATACTGAAACATAGGAAGCACTGAAAAATCTTCCTGCAGCTATGCTACTCTTCTTTATTTTGGAAATAGCTGACATTGTGCATGTGAGCTAGGAATTCATGTTCCTGAGTCTTGTCACCCTCAGGGACAAAAACACAAAATTTTTTCTGTTCTGATATATATGTGGGTACATTGAGAAATTAGTAACAATTGATAACATTTTAAACTTAATTGGAATGAAGGGAATTAGCACCTATTTAGTTATGAATAATCACATCAATATATTAGCATTTTCATTAGTAAAACTTAATAGCTTTCCTGTCTCTCAAAATATGGCTTTAGTTCTGTGTGTAATAATGTGGTTTCAGGAAAAATATTTACCTAAATTTTTTATTCTGTCCTTATAAAACTGCAAATTGACCCTGATTTTTAAAAAATTCAAGACAAAGGCATTTTGGTGTAGGTGTTTGGTTTTTATCACAAAAGCAGACTCATCAGAATTCTTAGGTGAAACTTGTCAGTGCTGTGTTTTCTACTTGGCTCTGTCATTTCCACCACAGAGTACACTGTGGAACCCAGGAGCCCCTTAGCCGACCTAGATCCCACTGTGGGGGCAACTGCATTAAGAAATACTTACATGGGGCTAGGTGCAATGGCTTTCACCTGTAGTCCCAGCCCTTTGGGAGGCTGAGGCGATATCAGCCTGGGCAACATGACAAAAACCCATCTCTACCAAAAATACTAAAATTAGCTGGGCGTGGTGGTGTACGCCTATGGTCCCAGCTACTTGGGAGGCTCAGGCTGTAGGATCACGTGAGCCCAGGAGGTAAAGACTGCAGTAAGCCAACATTGCGCCACTGCACTGAAATACAGCCTGGGTGACAGAGCAAGACCCCCATCTCAAAAAAACAAAACAAAACAAAAAAAAGAAATATTTACATGGGACATTTGATACTTGACAACTTCAAAGGCCAACTTACTGAGGAAAATCAACTCTTCCATTCCAAGGACCACCTATTTGGGTTTTTTTCTTTTCCCTAGATAAGGTGTACTTTCATGTAAAATGCTTTCTTGCTTTTGCATGGAATTAATATTTCTCAGTTCCCAGGAAATTTTAAGCTTTGCAGCAATTTGTACTTTTTAAAAAAAATAATTAAGGCATACAGAATTGTCTGATAGCTTGTTAAGAAAATTAAGTAGTGACATTAATCTCATATTTTAATATTGGTATTAGAGTCAAGCATCATAGATACAGTAGAAAAATATAAATGGAATGTGTCAACAGACACACAACAGCAAAGGGTATTTGACATTCCAACATCTTGTAATGCATAAGAGGCAGGATATTCAATTCCTTCACGTAGAAAACAGTAATTAGATGCCATAGCCATAATGAAATCCTTAGATACTGACAAAATGTAATGAAAGTTTAGTATTTTTAAGACTATTAACTACAAGCAATAGAAAAGGCAATTAAATGAAATAACTTCCAATATTTCTAACTAAAAGGCTACCCTCCAAGTCTTGATTGTGTGCCCACTTTCAACAAATATGATACGCAAAACTCAGGATTAGCTCAAAAGGCCTCCTGAAACCTCTTGGCAGGAAGCCAGTGATTCCAGAGGAATGCGTTATCTTCTTTGTCATATCCTTCCATGGAATATTGGAGCATCCCTGGGCTGTGCACATTTCTCACATGCAAGTCAATACCTCTTTTCTTTCCAGGGAAAACGGGCAGTTTCTTGACCATTGCCAGTCAGAAGTTGGCATCTTTTCACCTTGAAGTGTCACATGTCCTTTCTTGTCTTCTCATCCTACGCTGGTGTAGTGGGTCAGTGAAATTATAATGTCTGAAGAAATGTAAGAAATTCCTGTTTCTTCTGGAATGATACTCTGAAATATCATTTTGGTTTCTCTCTCAACCATAACTGGGCAGACCTGGCACTCGGAAGCTTTTGGTTGGAGCAGGAGGCAGGGAGAAGTGAAACTTTCTTCTTTGTAAGCATCAGATACCTTTATGAGTTATTTTCCGTTTTGTTTGTCCCTCCTTGAGTGGGCCTTTTAGTTAAGTTTGTTCACCTTTCCCCATACATTTCTCAGGAATTAGAAGAAAATACAAAATTTGGTGAAATCCTTACATTCCACAACTTTTAATTATACCTTAAATTTTCATCTTTATTACATATTTGGAGAACAGAGCAGTGTCCTTACTGGATCTGAGAAAGTAACTTTAATTGAGGTAATGTGGACCACCTAAGATTACGTGGACCTTAGGTGATCGAGAACAGGAGGGCCGCAGGCAAGAAACTAGGAAGGATGCGGTTACCATTAGAGCATCCCAGTTCTTTCCCATCCTGCCCCCACGTGAACCCCATAACATACCTCTCTTTCATGCACAGTGCTGGGTACATGGGTCCACTCAATTAACACTAGACAATGTGACAGATGGATTTAGTTTGCTGATTAATACTGGACTTCAAACACTTTGTGGATTTATCCTTTTTGAGTAACATTGGCAAGATAGACAGAATATGCGCTCCTGCTGTGGATGTGATGGCCAGTAGAAAGCTTTTGGCTGACTTTCCTTTCACTCTACCTTTAGTTGCTTCTTCTGAAGTCCAGAGAAACCTAGGAAGTTTGTGTTTTCTCTTTCTCTGTCATTCTCTCCTCATGTAAGCAGTATGTCTTTATAGGTACGATTACCTCTTCCTCTCTAATTTTGTCTCCTGCTAACATTTGTATAGTGTGTTTTATAGTTACACATAGTACATTATCTCATTTGATGTTCATAGTAAACTTGTGTATGGTACATATTATGATTATACCCATTTGACAGATTATGAAATGAATTTCAGAGAGGTTCAACAGTCTTCAAAAGTTACAGAATGTTCAGGTTGTCAGAATCAGAGCACATGGCATTTCATTTAGATTGTGCTGTTTTAGTAGTCATTTTTCTAATGTGAGACTATGACTTGGATTTGTTTACATGGTATTATGATTTACCTGGACTTCCTTCTTGGTGGTACGGAAAATCTGTTAAACTATTTAATTAGTCTGTTTTACTTTGGGTTACCTTGTTCAATAACAAAATATTTGCATCTGTTTTAGGTGTGTTTAACCCATTCACCAACTGTATTTGAGAGTCAGAAATCGTTACAGGCAGGAGTTACCATTGAGGGATACCCTGTGTTCCTTGCTTCTCTCGTTTGAAAGTGTCCCATCAGAAGTCATTTAAAGGAAAATTATCTTATTGTTGAGTAAATACTTTTCCTTCCCCTTTTATTCTTTCCAAATTGTAATTCCTCCAACTTTTTTCAACATTGCTTTGAGTATTTTAGGTTCTTCACATTTTCATATAAACTTTAGAATCATCTTGTTAATTTCTACACACACACACACACACACACACACACACACACACACACACTGCTGTTAATGACTGGGATTGTGGGAATCTATTGCTCTTCCTAAATTATATTATTGGCACCCAAGAAGCCTGAAGAACTCCTGAAATAAAAAAGCCCAAGGCGGAGCTTCTGGGCCCTAGCATCTGGGGACTCACTGATTCTCTAGCAACAGTCATGAAATCACATGTGACTGTAGGTGAAGCCCATGCCAGGTTTTAGCTTAGCAGTGGCCGAGCTCCACCAGTCAAACTAATGTGAACTCTCGTCTCTGCTCGTGATGAATTAAGTTGCTTACTATTTAGAATACGTAGCAAGCAGGTGGTGCGTTCCTGTTGAGAAGTTGCCACATTAACACAGTGAGGCAAAGATTCTGCTATATCTAAAGATGGTTCTCTCTTCCCAGTACTCTTCACTTACCAAACAGGGCCACTACCTCCAAGGTGAGCTCACGATTCAGATGGAAAAAAATTAGTTTTTCTCAGCATCTAATGCAGCCTGTTTGTGCTTCTACAGACATTAAAGTGAATAAGACCTTAAATCTGCTGGGAATCTGCTTACCACCATTTCCCACTGTATTATATGTTTGTAATTAAAAAACCATGAGAAATAAAAGCACACGTGAACAAACAGATATATGGAAAATTAAATACTTGTGACGTTTTGTTGAGTTGTATGTGTGTTTGTGCTGTAAGAGCAATTATTTGTTCACGAAGTCGCAGGGATTTAGGTTTTTCTGGGTAGAGGATTTTTACATAGCTCTTGTAATTTACAAAGAAAGCTCTCACTATGACAAGGCAAGTTTAGATGAGTGACTCCTGCTGCATACCTCTGGTAAAAGAAGAATAGTTTGTATTGATTTATTTATTCCAATCCTTGTAGACATTTTTATCAGATGGACACTTTGAAAAATACAATAATAATATTTCACAGGTTATTAATTCATAGAAATTAAGGAGAAATAACAAGGTTGAGATGGTGAAAGGGTCATTGCATACAAATGGAAATGTGCTGTTTGGCCTGTACATTGACTAAGTTACTTAGTTTGGTTTCTTCACCTGTTCAGCCTTGCTGGCACTGTGGGTTTCTACATACATTATTGGATTTGGATTTACGCCCTTTATTAACATCATATGTAGATAGAGAACTCAGTTGGGGATTTTCCCAAGATGACATCTCCGCCCATGACTCATCTTGCTAAATGTCGGGTGACCCTCCTTCCAGATGTAAACACAGGTCATCCTTGCCAGGTCTGATAAGAGAGTACCTATACGGCCAAAGCAGAGAATCTTCCCTCATTCTACCTCACAAAAGCCCTTCTCTCTGTGCTCTTGCCCTAGAGATTAACTGTTCTCTCTCTGGTCTCTGTCAAAAACTCAGTGGGGAGAAATGATATTTAAGAATGTAGTACGTATGTCCACTTGAATATTTAAGTTAGATTCCTGTGTCAGGTTAGGCCACCAAAAAATTACCAATTTTAGCCTCCATAACTTAATCCTTCATAAGGTGCCTTCGTTGAGTTTCCTTTCATTACTGTGTCTTTTTAGTGACGGTATATATAAGCACCATTATATAAATATTATTGTTGGCTGGGCGCGGTGGCTCAAGCCTGTAATCCCAGCACTTTGGGAGGCCGAGACGGGCGGATCACGAGGTCAGGAGATCGAGACCATCTTGGCTAACCCGGTGAAACCCCATCTCTACTAAAAAATACAAAAAACTAGCCGGGCGAGGTGGCGGGCGCCTATAGTCCCAGCTACTCGGGAGGCTGAGGCAGGAGAATGGCGTAAACCCGGGAGGCGGAGCTTGCAGTGAGCTGAGATCCAGCCACTGCACTCCAGTTTGGGCGACAGAGCGAGACTCCGTCTCAAAAAAAAAAAAAAAAAATAGTATTGTTGCCATTTTCATAAGTTTACTGTTAAAAGATTGGCTACTGTGTCATTAAATATTCCAGGTGATAAAATCTTTTTAATTATTATGAAGAAAAATTTGTGTCTTAGAAAATGGGAAAAAATATTATTTTCTTTCATTAATTCTAGCACAAATTTAACAGTTCTCTCAATTTTGAGCGTAGGCAGAGATTGCATTAACAGTTTTTGTAACTCTGTCTACTATTACCATTTTAACAGAAATTTAAAAAATATTATTTATGCTCATCAACAACTCTATAATCAGGATATTAATAGTTGTTAGACCTACCTTTGGAAATTATTATTTAATGCATTATTTTAAAAGCATATTTATTTTTCCTTCCTGGTCAGGGAACCAAAAAAGAAAAAGAAAAAAAAGAAAAACAAGTTTATTTTGTAAATATAATTGTTTGTTTGTAATCTTCTGTGTTTATTTTATGCATTTGAAAACATAGTTCTAAGTAGGGCTTCGCAGAGTAGCCAGAGAGGTCCCTGGCACATATTCCAACAGCCTTCCTGGGGTGGTGCATGTGTACTTCCTGGCAACCTCTGGCCTGGTTCAGATCTTTACCTGCATTTTCTTATCTGGAGGGCCTCCTCTTCCTTCCCTGATCTGAGCTCTCTTAATACCTTGCATTATGGTCAGCCATGTCTGTCTCTCTTACTAGTATGTGAGCTATTTGAGAGAAGGGACTCTCTCATTTTTTAATTTTTATTCTTAGCACCTAGGAATGTGCCTTATTTGTAGTGAGCTGTTAGTCATTTCTTATTTAAATGCCATTATTTAAAACCCCATGCCATCCTAGTACTGCTTTTCCTCCTGGCATTGATTGACAGCTTGTTCTTGGCATTTTGGCTCAGAGTTCACTGCTGTAGAATGCTCATCAGGCGAGGAATGATGATTTTTTTTTCATTGGATTTTCTCAATGCTAGCTTTCAATTTTTTAAAGTCAACCTTTTGGATGTTGTTGTGCCTTTGATGAAGCAGTCCAGATATTAGGAACGTACTTTCCTCCTTCTTCAGGTTGTAATCATTGGTAGTTAGCTGTCTTTTGTTTGAAATTTGCCTGTTTATTTCAACATTGGTAGTCTTAGGAAAGCTAGAGAGTTTTCTTACAAGGGCCTGTGTAATTTCCAAGTTCACACCTGATTGAAGGCAGCATGGTATCAGTGGAGAGAAGACTCTTCTACATTTAAACAGTTGGATCTTATTATTAGTGCTGTCCCTTAGAGGTGGCTTAGTATGATGGGAAGAACAGGTATAGTAATGAATTCCAAAAAGACTTGATTAGTTTTTTTCTTAATACAGCCCCAAACCTGAGAATGAAATTATTTATTTGATTGAAACAACATGTCTTTGGAATCAGTGGTGATTGTTAAAAACAAAGTAAAAGTGCAATTTTTTTCTTATATCACATTTGCCTTAAATATGAGATGTAGGTAAGTCAGATGAAATTTTATGACCAATTTTTTATCATTTCACTTTACAAAGTGTTCATTCTCTCAAGTCTTTCTTACATCATGATTACTGAACTGAAGAATAAATGTTGGAGATGATGGTTTCTTCCTAACTCATTTGGTTGCTGGTTTTTGTTTTTGTTTTTGGCATATCAGTTGAATAGTTCTGACTATACATGGATTAGCTGATATTTAAGGAATTTTTAAAAATTGGAAGGACTTAGTTTTTTATATTTAGTATTTCAGGAATTATTAAATATATAATCAATGAAAAATACAGAGAAACACATAAAGAAGTACTAAATAAATCCCATTACCCAGAGTTATACATTACTAACATTTTAGTAATGGATTTTCTCAGTGTTGCTTTTTTCTAGGCATACATATCTGTGTGAGTGACAAATCATCACAAGATATTGTGGTTTAAACCAGTGATAACTATTTAGCTCAGGATTCTGTAGGTCATCAGTTTAGGCTAGGCTTGGCTGAGGGCTTCTTCTGGTCAAAGCTATGCTGCCTCATGCATCTGTGGTCAGCTGCAGAATAGCTTGTCTGATCTTGACTGGGTTCTCTCACGTTTACTGCCTGTGGTCTGTGTGATCTCTCATCTCCAACAGAGTAGCTTGGGCTTGTTCACACAGCAGAGTCTGAGATTCTTAGAGAGAAAGCAAAAGTGTTCAAGGCCTCTTGAACAAAAGGCTATGAATTTGTGTACCATTACTTCTGCTGTATTCTTTTGGCCAATGCAAGCTAAGCCACAGTCTAACCCAGATTCAAAGGGTGGGAAATAAACTTCAGTCCTTGATGGGGGGAACTACAAAGTCACATGCACGGGATGTGGAAACGGGGAGGAGTGAAGATTTTTGGGCAGTTTGGAAATTTACCACAGTGTACGTGTGTGTATACATATGTGTATGTAGATGAAAAGTGAGAGCATATACATTCTGCATTTTTATCACCAGACCTGCTCCAAATCCAAGTTACTAATCCAACCCTTTGGGTATATTGGGGAAAGTAAATAAATCTTATGTGGGAACTGCCTCAACAAGTATCTAGAACAATACCTCCCATTCAATCAATGGAAGGCTTAAAAAAATAAATAAAAGGAAATGTAATTTCTTTAGGCCACTACTTGAATTCTATTGGTGTTACTTCCTGGTTGGTTTTATTTCCTAGCTCATGTTTTCCTGTGTTTACTTCCTGGTTGGTTTTGCTTCTTCACTCATTTTTTCCCATGCTTATTTCCTCTCTCATTTCTTTTCATGTTTATTCTTCTGGTTGATGGTCTGGAGCACCCATGTTGTATTAGTCTGTTTTCACATTGCTGTTAGTCTGTTTTCACATTGCTGTAAAGAACTACCTGAGACTGGGTAATTTATAAAGAGAAGAGGTTTAATTGACTTATGGTTCTGCAGGTGTACAGGAAGCATGGATGGGAGGCCTCAGAAAACTTACAATAATGGTAGAAGACGAAGGGGAAGCTGCTCATCTTACATGGTGCGAGCAGGAGGAAGAGATAGTGGGAGATGCTATACACACACACAGTTAAACAGCCAGATCGTGTGAGAACTCTATCACAAGACAGCACTAGGGGGATGGTGCTAAACCATTAGAAACCACCGCCATGATCCAGTCACCTCCCACCAGGCCCCACCTCCAATACTGGGGATTCCAATTCCATGCGGCTTTGAGTGGGGACACAGAACCAAACCATATCACATGTCATGGGAGAGCACTGCTCTAGACTACTTCTAAACTGTTCTGAGATCTTAGAAAAGTCACTTGACTTTATCAAGAGTGTCAGTAGATGTTACATCATCTATTTATTCAAAATAAAAACTACCTCACAAAATTATTGGGAGAATTTAATTACCTCATGTATATGGACATATGTTGGAAACTCTAGATGTGTTATTTTTCCTGGGAATTATTTATGCTTTTATGGAATATCTATAACTTTTTTTTACCTAACATTTTGGTCATCTCCCCAGCATCTCTAACTGGCTCTACCATTTTAAAAAATGACATGTATTTTTTTTAAGCTACTGTTTGTTCATTTCTGCTTAGTTCATATTAAAGAAAATTCAAGTTTTACAGCCTTAGCTTGCACACTAATCTTCAGAACACCATAGCCATTTCTTTAATCTGATGGATGCCCTCACATGACACCTGTCTTTTCTGATCAGAAATGACATTCTTAACATCAGTGGATTCTTAGGCTTTTCTGACAGGAAATATTTTTGAGGATATATAATCAGTTATGGGGTATGCTTGTCAATACATTTTTCCTGCAAAAATAAATCAGAAATCCTATCAAAATAGCATTATGACAGGATTATAATCCATTTCCCTTAGTACTCCTCATGAAATGGGCATGCCTGACGTTTCTGAGAATTTTTATTTAGATGAAGGTTGTGTATTTAATTTATATACTGGCCATTTTTCTAACCAGCCAATCTGCATAAATTTCATATTCTAAGCAGGAAGAAAATGGTTGTGATCTGGAACCAGCCTCTTCCTTATAAAGCCTGCATCACCTTCCTTTTCTCTTGGCTGGCCTCTTCTACTTTCCAGACCCTGTGAATTTCACCATAAACCTTCTCTATTCCCTTCCCCTACCCACATACATGCACACCCAGCCAAAGAAAGAGAAACCAAAGAAACAGAACCTGTAGGGATGAATAGGGATATCACTCTACAGTGCCCCTTTGCTTCTCTTTGCCCTTTTCTGGACAGAAGCAGATAGAATTCATTCCTCTTCCATTTTGAAAATTTGTGCGCATTCACTCACCCACTCATTTATCCATCCATTCATTGATTCACTGTTCATCTGTCAGGAACAGTGTTACAGACACCGTGCTGGGTTCTCTGGATAAAAAGACAAGCTCTGGCACTGATTCGCAGAGTTTACCCTGTCATTAAAGGGATAGTAACTGAAAGAGTCATGTGGCCAGGGTCTTAAGAGAGTTGTAAACAAAGGCTCTGGGAGCCCTGGGGATGCAGAGGAGACCACATTATGCTTTCCTTCCTAGGGACCGTAGCTGTGTGCCTGAATTTGACAAGAGTAGGGTCAGAGGCTGCTGGAGCGGGTGAGGTGAAGGGTAGGTGCCTAGATTGTTTTTTCAGCAGTGATTTGGGGCTGGATTGATCCTTGTCAGTGTGAAGTCAGGGTACTGCCCACTCATCCATGCCAATGACTCAGGTACTGTAGGAAAGTGGTTGATTTGCCTGAGCCGAAGGTCTCAGGTATGTTCTTCATTTCCTAGATGAAGCCAGTTAGGATTTACTGAGAGTCTGCTACCGATGAGGCTAGGCATCCTTTGTGCTTCATCCTGTTTTATAGCATAACTTTGATTTAGGTATAATTTCTTCCACAGGTGACCAAACTGAAGCTGAGGATGACAAGGGTTATGTAACACCCCCGAGATCACACAGCTTGAAAGAGTAATCAGCTTAGAATGCAAATCTCAACACATTGTCCCCTTTGAGGGCAAACAATTTTTAGTAAAACTGCCAATATACACTAAATAACTAATACCATATTAAAATACAGTGCTTGTATTTCTGACCATGACTGTGTTTCAGTTTGACAGAGAGGGCAGCATCTGCAAGAAAGTTCTGCCAAGATGAAGCCTGTGTATCCCTAATCCACATCACTCAGGGCCACTGTCTGTGGCCACACAGGTTGTGAATGTGGCCTCCTAGAGTTAGTTGTAACCTGTACAACCTGAAGTAGCTGTCATGGGCCCAATCCTGGAGTCGCATCACTTGCATGCTGTGCCTCCACTCATATTAATTACTACATCCAAGTCATTCTCTTAGTTTAAAAGGTTTTAAAAGGTTGGATATATTTAAAGGGAATGAATGGGGGTAAAGTCGTAAACTGCATAATTATCTCAGTATATGTTAAATACTATCACCTAGCTGTTAAAGATTTCTACTTCAAGTACAGTGATATAAATCAGGCTTCTTACTGTTGTGCTTTGTCAAATGTTTACATACCTACCCACACCTAAAGGTATAGAAAAATTTCCCAAGCAACCCACTAATCACTGGGGAATGATTTCAGGGAGGAAAGAAGGAAAGTATCCTTTTGTTCTGTCAGGTATGTGGGACACTAGATGGGAGAGATGGTTAGAGACCCTTACGAAGATGTGTGTTGGGAGGGGGCCTGCCCCTTTGTCCAAATCATGAGCATTCTTGTCCCCAGTTCCTTTCTCCAGATCCTCATCTCCCACTGTACTGTCGCTCTAAGCTCCACCAGCCCCTTGTCTATGGCCATACAGACCTGGATCACCTGTCTTCTATATCTAAACCCCTCAGTGGCTTCCTAGGTTCACAGAAGAACATTTAGACTCCCTAGGATGGCATAAGAATGGTTCTCCCCCACTCCCAGTGGCCTGACCCCTGGTCCCTAGGCCATTTCTCTAGTTTCTCCTACTTTCTACACCATAGCAAGACCTCTTGCAGTTCCCACAACAGAATGGCTGCTTCCTGCTTCTGGGCCTTTGGTCATGCCCGTCACTCTGTCCTTGATTGTGTTCTTCCCCTAATTCTGACTGCTGCACGCCCAGGAATGAGGAGTCCTGCTGTAGTTGGCATGCTGGAATGTGTTCATCAGTCTTCTCTCACACCACCTGTGAAGTGGCTTCATGGCGCATACCTGTGTAGGCCTGTTCCAGGAAGGAATACAGCCTTAGTGGTTTTGTATATTTGACTCTCCAACACCAGATCTGGTGCCCACTGGCTAGCTATAGATGACTGTTGAGGAAATTAGTCAATGAATGACTCTCTGGGAATGTCTTTGTTTGGTTTCTAGAAGAAAAAGATTAAGCATAACACTGTGCACACTACAAGGTGTGTTTTAGCTTTTTTGAAATTCATGGGGGAAACAAAAGCAAAGCCTCTAATTGACTTGTGATTCTGGATGATAATAAACTGAATTTCCCAGGAGTGTTCTAAGTATCTATGCAAGAAAATACTGGGGTTTAATGAGTCCCAGCTTCCTGTAGGTACAGATGACATGTCAGGCTAATTTTGGTCCCTTCGGGATTATGAGGGCCTGGACCTTCCCATGAACTTGGTTCAGGGCCTTCCCAGCAGGTCAGAGCTCATGACATCCAACAAATCAGAGTTGATGCATGAGCCTTTGAGGCTGGTATAAAGAAGATCCAGTCTTCAGAGCAGACTTTGGCATTAGATATTGACTGCAGTCTCTTCCTAGTAGGTACGGGCTTTGTAGACAGAGTTCCTGAAAGGGGAACAGGGACTATAGCCTTATCTTGAAAATCAAGCAACCCAAAACACATCAAGCTAACATTTCTAGAGCACTTAATATGTGCCAATCACTCTGCCAGGTATTTCTGAGAGAAGTCATTTGTTCTTAAGTCTTATGTTTCCTTAGCATGATGTGTATACCCTGAGGCCTACACCTGGTTTTATAGGATGCCAGGAATATGTGTGGAAGGAGAATAGGGGGAGGGAGAAAATGAAATAAAGATGGAGTCTACAACTCATGCCCATATTCTTAGGAAAGCACTGCAACCCAGCTGTTATCAGTATGAGCTGGTAATTGAACTTGAGTCTTAATTTTTAATTTAAAAATAAGATGAACTGTCCTATGTGTTAGTTTTTCTAGTCTAAAACTATTACTACAGCTCTCCTACAGGTCTTAAAAATTACTTGGGTGTATTTAGGGATTGAGCAAATGAGTAAATGGGTTTATATTGTAGAAGCCAACGTTTTCGCTGAAAAAGGATGAAGATACAAATACAGAATAGAGGGAGGCAAGAAAGAATCTGCAGGGATGAATAGGGATATCACTCTGAACTGGTGATTTCCAATATATGTGTGCTTGTGGCAAATTGATATATGCATGTGTGTATTTATGCACATAAATGTGCACATGTTAAATGCATGTATTTCATTGTTCCATCTGCTGGAACAACTGAGAATCAAAGATACTCCTGAAATAAGAGCATACCTAAGCACCTGTATCTGAGTTTCTAATGTCACTGCCCCTCTGAACTGAACTATACTCCTGGAATGGCTAATTTCAGGACTAGTGCAAGATGATCCTGAAACATCTTATCAGACAAGATAGTAAGGAACTGCCTGTTAAAAAAAAAAAAAAAAAAAAAAAAGGAAGATCACAAGAACCAGAAGGGGGCTCTGACTGGTCAAATCTGGGACAGTTTGAACACCAAAATAATAAAGTAAAGTATGAACCATAAACAACTGGGGAGGAGGAATTCATCAGCCCATAATGACAATGGATGAATAAAGACAGATGGACAGATGGATTGATGGATGGATGGTTGGATGGATGGATGGATGGATGGATGCGTGCAGGGAAATATGGGCGACTCCTGCTTACCAAATGTCAACTAAATAATAAATGTGGATGGGGTGGTAGAGCAGGAAATATCAGTATACACCACCATTGCAGTAAAGATTATGCACGAAACTCAATGGACACTAATTCCAAACAGTTTAAGAGGAACAGGACATTTACATAGTGACAAAAGTGTCTTTCACAGATTGCTTCAGTGTAATAGAAAAATAGTAATTAAGTGGAGAAATTGAACTATACTTTGATCAGGATCAAAATTAACATCACCATTGAGGGGTAAGCAAACATCACGTACCTTCATATGAAATATCCTGAGAACAAGACAACATCACCTATTTGGGATTCTGGCCAAAAATGTATAACCTGAATCTAATCATGAGGAAGCTTAAGACACATGCTTTGTTAAAAAGCAGGAGGAGGAAGAATTGTATCCTTCCAAAGTATCACTGCCATAAACAAAGACAGAGGAAATGGTCCTGATTAAAGAAGCCTAAAGAGATGTGGCAACTAAATGCAATACTTGAGTCTAGACTGGATTTCTGTACTTGGGAGTTTGAGGGTAGGGAAGGTGGATACCATAATGGCCATTATTGGATCATTTGACCAACTGGAGTGTAGATGGAGATTAAAGTATCCTATCAGTGTTCAGTTTCCTGAAGTTGATATATTTGGATATACACATACACGTGTGTGTATATATATATATATACACACACATACATATTCTTTCTCTCTTTGTATATGCATACACACACAAAACCAATGGATGAACCTGGGTAAAGAGTGATAGTATAAACAAGTATTGTTTATACTATTTGTATCCTTGCAACTTTTTTGTAAGTTTGAAATTATTCTTCAATATTAAGTTAAAAATTTTTTAAAAAATCTTGGCGAAATAAATGATTGATTTTCAAATGAATACTTTTTATTTTATGTCCTTTCTTTTCCTGTTCTCTCTCTTATTTATTTTCTTTTTCGCGTCCCTTCTTTTAGAAGCCCAAGGCTTGCGAGAAGGTCATTTCCGTGGGACAGACGGTCATCACGAAGCATCGGAACACCCGGTATTACAGTTGCAGAGTGATGGCTGTGACGTCGCAGACCTTCTACGAGGTCATGTTTGATGATGGCTCCTTCAGCAGAGACACATTTCCTGAGGATATCGTGGTAAGTGGGCTTCCTTGAGTGCCTGCTACCCAGAGTCATTAAAAAAAAAACCAAAGTAGCCGAGCCCTTCAGAATTTTTATTTTGGCTTTTTGAGTAGCTCATTCACTTGGTTCATAGCCTTTATCATTCTAAATCATAGCCAGGTGAACTTAGACTGATCTTCCCAGATTCTTTTAATTGAGTGAGAAATGTTATTTGGCCAAGAAATAAGGGAGCAGCCCTCACGACCTAGTCACCTCTCGAAGGCCCACCTGTTCATAGTATCACACTGGCAACCCCTGAATTTTGGATGGGACCTATTCAAACCATAGCAGATACAAATCCACCTATTCTTTTCTGTTACAAGATGTGAACAAATTTGAATTCCTTTATGACTTCTTTTTCTTTACGCTTAACTAGAGAATATGGCTTTGATTAATCTGACTTGACAATGTGTTTAAATCTTTGGCTATTCCTCATGGGAGTAACAAAAGTCACACAGAAGAGAGGCTGTGGCATTTAATAAGTTGCGTTACTGTGGCAGAGACTAGAACTCTGTGTGTGTGTATGTGCGCGTGTGTATGCGCGTGTGTGTGTGTATGCGGGTGTGTATGCGCGCGTGTGTATGCGCGCGTGTGTGTATGCGCGTGTGTGTCTGGCTGTCTTGTTGGTCTGTCTCCATCTCCTCCTGCCTCTGTCCCCCACCAAACACCTTGAGGGCGCTCATTCTGAGGAACTAGTGAACGTGTGCCAGGGCAATGACTGACCTTGTTTCAGGCTTGCTTTTTAGCAGGTGTTTTCACAAGAAGAGCACTTTCCACAGAGGGTTTTTTTTTGACACCGAAATCAAAAGTCTTACAGTGACTGAGAGGAGAGTGAGTGAGTCTGGTGCTGATCCTGTTATCCCTTCTCCTCTCGGGGGGTGTGTGAGTTTGGGGAGCTGACCCTTCATAATGTAGTCGTCACTTCTGCCTTGTCCTGGGTCTCTGTTGATGCTTTGCTTTTGTTTGTACTTGGAAAGATATTTTCAGCGACTCTTTAATAGTCATAATTGTATATTATGTGCGGTTGAAAATTAAATGTAACCTTTTGAGATTGCTGAAGACAGTTTCTAGGATTTTGGTCTCCAGGAGTTGAAGAAACATTGCTTCAGTTAGTTTTGTTATACTTACCTCTCTCTATGCTGGTAAGAATGACAAGTATATAAACAAAAGTGACCTTATTTGAAAGATTTTAAAGCAAATGAATGTAAATTATTTAAAAATCCCAGAAGAGTGAATTGTGTTTCTTACCAGGGTTCTAGCTGGAGCTTACATTTACTGCATTGCCATTGTTATTCATAAACAGCATCCCTTAGGTGACATACTCTCCTCCTTAGAATTAGAATTAGTGTCCCTTCAAGCACTCAATCTACATTCACTGAATACCTGCTCTGTGTCACGTACTTACCACACTAGGTGCTGGGAAACATAAAAAGAAAGAAGATGTAATCCTTGCTCAGTCTTGGTGGGAGGTAGGCTGGTAAATGGATGCTTTCTCCACCGTGGACCCATGTCTAGAACCTGTGTGGTTCTATACTTGAACTACAAGCAATCTACCACCTGTTGGGGCTGGAAGAATGAGTAACACTTACTGACATTTACCATGTTCCAGGCACTGCTCCAAGAACTAGACCCACGAACTCAGTTCATCCTCATAACCCTACACACTAGGGATTATAATTTTTTCACATTTTGCTGTTGAGGAAACTGAGGCACAACATGGTGAATAATTGTCCCAAGGTCACACATAACTAAGAAGTTTCAGAAACACTATTTGATTACCTGTATTCCATCTCTAGAAATTCCACTCTTAATCCTGGGGAAGAAAGGACATTTAAAGCAGTAGGAGAAGGGGTATGTGGGAGCAAGAAAGGCTTGAAAAGCCATTGGTAGAATGAGGCCCCTGGACTTTCACCAGCCCTGTGCAGGCTACATAGTTATTTCAGAATTAGCCTTCTCTTGTGAAGACTGTGAATACTGAGCTGGCAAAAGACAGAAGACCTTTTGGTGAGGAACACTGTGGCAGTGGGATGAAAGACTTCTGAGCACTAATTTCAAAACCTGAGCACAGTTAAACAGGTAAAACCAGTGAGGTCTTTAGCCATGATAGGAATTAATGAACCCTAGATTCTCTTTTACATCACAAGCCTATACACACTACACCAGTTTGAGGCTTTCCTGGAATGCCTTTACATTGGAAAAGAATGTCTGTGATCCTGTCATGTTTGAAATCCTGCAAGCATTTCCTTTGACACCCTCCATTTCCTCCCTCTGTGAACCAGAACCAATGTGATTTTAAGTACACTTGAGTGTTGTGAGAAGAACACAGACGCTAACCCATAGAAGAGTTTTCCGGAGCGCATGCCGTTTAAATCAACGAGAATGAAAAAGCAAAACTCTTCACACCTTGGTTAGCTGTCACTTAGCATTTTTGATAAGGATTTGAGACTTAGCAGCAGTTGCCCATGTGGTCACAACTGTTGCCCTGGAGGGTGGCGGGTAGCATGGAGTGGCATGAATTCACATAGATTGGAAAGAACGCGTCTATCTAAATGTGGGTGAATAGTAATGTCTTTTTTTTTTTTTTTTCTTCTTTGTGACAGGGCCTCATTTCGTCACCTAGGCTGGAGTGCAGTGGTATGATCACAGCTCATTGCAGCCTTGAGCTCCTGGGCGCCAGTGATCCTCCTGCCTCAGCCTCTTGAGTAACTGGAACCACAGCCATGTGCCACCATGCCTAGCTATTTTTTTTTTTTTTAATTTTTTGTAGAGGTGATGTCGAACTGTGTTGCCCAGGCTGGTCTCAAACTCTTGGGCTCAAGCGATCCTCCTGCCTCAGCATCCCAAAGTGCTGGGATTACAGGTGTGAGCCACTGCCACTGGCCTAATAACTTCTTCAGAAAAAAACAAAACAAAACAAAACGAAAACCAAATTCATCTTTGAGCAGGTCTTCTCTATTTTGTCTGACCTTTCCTCCTTCTATGCTCTCCACCGCCATATACTAATCTCTTGCCTTCTTGGTTCCCCATTCCAGGCTCCTAGTAGGAATAATTCAATCGGACTGTATTTCAAGTTCCATATACTTTCTAACAGTGTCACCATTGTTAGCTGCTGTGGCCTCTTCCCTCTCTTACCTTGGTGATGAATGAGGCTTCCTCAGCTCCCTCTTGCTGACTCTATAGGGGAAGTTTTTTTTCCACTTATAATATTGTATTAGGCAGGGTTCTCCAGAGAACCAGAACCAATAGGAGATACACTTATAGAAAGAGATGATAAGGAATTGGCTCTGTGATTATGGAGGCTGAGAGGTCCCAAGATCTGTAATCAGCAGGCCCAAGACTCAGGAAGAGCTGATGTTGAATTGGAGTCCAAAGGCAGGAGAAAGACTACTGCTCAAGCTTGAAAGCAGTCAAACAGGAAGAATTCCCTCTCCCTTGGGGAAAGGCCAGTTTTTTTGTTCTATTCATGCATTCAGACTGATTGCATGAGGCCCATGCACATTAGAGAGGGCAGCCTGCCTTACTAGGTCTATCATTTTAAATGTTAAACTCATGTAGAAACACCCAGGGTAAAGTTGGATTAGATATCTGGCCACTCTGTGTCCCAGTCAAGCTGACATAAAATTAACCAACATAAATATATTGTCCTGGGATGCTAGGTTTGTGGATTGTAGAAGACTCTTTAGCTTGTGGAGACAGAAGCTGGGACACTGTGGCAGAATGCATTTTCCTTTCCTTTCGAGCAGCCATGTGGGTCAGTCAGTGTGTAGGTCCCTATAGGTCCACTCTCTTTGCAACAGTTTGTCCTGGTCATCATCCAGGTCTCTGAAATGCAAAGCCATGGGTTTAAAAGGTAAGCTTTAAAGCCTGGGCAACATGGTGAAACTCTGTTTCTACAAAAAAATAATTAAAAAATTATTAGGCATGGTGGCACATGCCTTTAGTCCCAGCTATTTGGGAGGCTGCAGCAGGAGGATCTCTTGAGTGCAGGAGTTTGAGGCTGCAGTAAGCTATGATCACGCCACTGCACTCCAACCTGAGTGACATAGTGAGACCCCTTCTCAGATAGATAGATAGATAGATAGATAGATAGATAGATAGATAGATAGATAGATAGATGGATGGATAGTAAGTTTTTAAAATTTCAAGTATTAATAAAGATTGGGAGCCTGTTTCTCACTGAAATTAATGAAAGCTACATAACTAAATGCCTTTATAGTATGCCAGCTAGACTTCAATTTCAGATATAGAAGTTTGATGTTATATTTTAAGATAAAATGTATATGTATAATTAAGTATAGTTTCATATATGCTTTATTCCTTATATGATATAATTATGTTTATACCATACACATTTATTCATTTATTTTTGAGATGGGGTCTTGATGGCTGATCATGGCTCACTGCACCCTTGGCCTCCTGGGCTCAAGTGATCCTCCTGCCTTAGCCTCCCAAGTAGCTGGGACTACAGGCATGTACCACCATATGCAGCTAATGTTTTTATTTTTATTTTTGTAGAGATGGGGTCTTACCATGTTGCCCAGGCGGGCTCAACTTATCCTTCTGCCTCAGCCTCCCAAAGTGCTGGGATTATAGGCATGAGCCATGGTGCCCAGCCCCACACACCATTATTTAAGCCATGGGGCTTAATTGCTAAGATCATCCCACTTCCACTTTTGATAATTCATCTGCATCAGAACTGTTGTCTGGGAGATGGGGACCCTGCTCAGTACCATAATGGAAAGTTACATCAGGACATAAAAAAACAACGTAATCAGGTTTGTTTCTGTTTCAGTATCTTGAAGATCATGGCAAAATAATTACATGGTGAAAACACTAACTACATTTCACATTCCTCAGAGAAATCTTGTTTTCGTTAGGTGATATACCTGTAGCATGAGCAACTGGCGGTAGAAAGTGATGTTTTTCTTCTGTGTGTCCAAAACCTCTATAATCCACATAATGTGCATATCAGGTGTGAGTGCCACTGGGAAGAATTATTCATCAAATTATTCATCAAATGTAGTGTGACCCTGATGTTACTGGCTACTGAAGAACCAGTTTCTCTAAGCCTCAGGTACTTGTTAACTAGAATTGCTCTAAGGGTACAGTGCAATTTCAGTTTCCTATGAAAATCAAATTTAGGATATCAAGTTTAATCATCCCAAGCTATTTATCTATGTATGACACAAATATAGTCCCTTGTGGAGCCTGATGCTTTAGTAAAGAAAGTTACATACCCGTATTTATAGAGTTGATGATTGCAAATCATTTCATAAACCCAACAGATGAGAACCCTTTAATGCAGGCTGGCCTATCCCATGTTTGAGAATAAATTTGGCAGGCGTTAAAAATGCTCATGTTAGGGTTATGTGACTGGAGAGAGCACTTGGAGTAGTAAGGAGAAACACTCTTTAACTACCAGGAAATGTCTTTCCCTACCTAGGTACTTTATTTCTGTGCTAGCCAGAAAAAATGTCCAAAAAATTCTCTCTCAACAATGCACCTGCAAAATGTATGTATCAGCCCAGTTAAACTCCACATGCAGTCTGTAGCTGTCAAGGGAAGTAATAAAAGATGTATTACTACACACCTCCATCTGTCAGTCTATGAAATTGGGACACACTTCTGACGAATTTTTTTGCCTTCCACTATTTTGATGGAAATGAAAGTTGCCCACCTGAAAGTACTCAACGAACGTAAAGATTCCAGGGCCTCTGTTAGCCTCTGCCAAAACCTGGGATCCTCTAGCATGCCCCTGTTGACAGTGGAGTGATAACTGTTTCCTTTCCTCTGAACTTTGAGCTCACTTTGAGGGAGGAGAATGGTACAGTGGACACTTGAGTTCTCACTTACCATTCACCCCTGGGCGTGAGAAGAGAAACAGGACCATTTAAAAATTTGATAGCAGGAGTCCATCACTGAAATTTCCATGAGGACTGGCTACGTTTTTCAGCTTTGGTTGAAATGTGAAAGAAGCATGAAAACAATACTCTTCAAGATTCTGGGGGTGGGTAGTCATGGGCTTTAGTTTTGAGGGCTGTACGATGCAAACTGAGGTTCTTGCAGCCAATTTTTTTTTTCTCACATAAAGGCAGTTTGCTTAAACTTTCCGGCCCCAGTTTTTTTTCCCTACTAGTTTGAAAGGAGCAAATAAACTAAATGCCTGACACATAGTAGGCAAAAGTCCAATTTTTTAGAATATAAACTTCAGTATGTAGAACTTTTTTTTTTTCTTTTTCCTTCCCATCTAGTTTATACTAACCTTTTCTGGTCTTGAAATTTGGAGTTAGAAGATGTGTCCTCAGAACTTCGTGCCTACTTGTCAGATTAAATGAGATCCTGTACTCGTGAGGTTTTGCTGGGTCCATTTATCATTCCCACTTGTTATAAAGTAGTCCCAGCATCTTTTAGACTTTGTAGTAGCCTAGTTCCCTACATTTATGCTTATGTTTTCTGAGTGTATTGTTTCAGTATTATTTCAGTGGCTTTCCATAACAAATCCTGTTCCAGAGTAAGTTCATGCTCATTTCACAGACATGATACTTGCCAAGTCGCACAAAAGCTCCTCAAAGTACATGGTGACAGAGGTAGGTCCTGATTGCTGGTTAGTCCCCTTGTTCCATTGCTTGTTGCCTTAGAAGGGCTGCTCTTTGTGGCTTAGTGCAGCTGAGGTAGAAGACACTGTGCCTGCCCTGAGGGAAAACACAGCATCCAGTAGGACATGGTGTAAAAAGCGTCTCAGTGTTGAGCCCCAAACAAGCCCTCACTTGGCAAGCATAGGTGTAGGAGAGATCTGGGTATTCCAGAGGCAAAATAAAATATCCAAGTGGGTTTGAGAAACTAGAACAGAGTTGTTCCCAGAAATGTTCTCTACTGTAGGATCCCAGGAAACATTGTTGGATCCCTATTGCCTCCTAGATTTTGAGGTGTCCTAGGTTTTCAGGTCAGGTAGCCATGCATATATGGCATTGGCAGACACCCCTTGTCAATGAACTCACCTCAGCTTTGGAAGCCCTGTCCTATCCCAGACCATTTGTGTTATGTGTGCTCTAGAGGGATGCCCTTTTCCTCTTCCCTCTCCCACTCCCTGCTAGGCAGTTCTGGTTCTTTTGGAATCAGTGGACATTTGCCAGAGAAGGCTTTGGAAACTTTCTTTGGTTTAGAGGTCTGCAGGCATGGCCTTTCACTGTTCAGGGTTCTCTTGCATTTCTCTCTTGATTGTAGAGTTGGGAATCCATGAGATGAAAGGCTTCACCAAATCCCAGTTAATTTTTACTTCCGTGGGAAACCTTTACACATGTCAAAGAGTGTCTAAATTTAGTTTTCTAAATGTTTAAATTTATCTGACAAATTTTATTTATAAATCTAATATTTGCATAAAAAATAAGAACAAACTCATTTGTTCCTTGATTAATGTTCCTATAATGCATAAATCAAATCCTAACCATTTTATGTTTATGTAACCAAATTTCCTTGGACGTTTTAACTATGATTATAAATTTATTATATACGTTTCTCACAAATGTCGCAATTTTTCTAGGCATTTAATGCCCATAACTTTAATAAATCAGACATTAGTTAGTTTGGATTCTCCTATTTCAGACATCTTCAAAAACAGTATGTAAACCAGTACAATATTTTACAAAACACAGTTGCACCTTTATAAACACAATTTACATAAGATTGATAGATAAGTAGACAAGACTTTGCCCAATCAAGGGGAACAATATTACCATATTGGCTAGGAGTCTACTAAGAAAAAATAATAATAGAATCTCAAGGCCATTTTAGAGGCATAGAATCTGGTTATGCCTTTGAAGAATAAACCTGCAGTTATTGGGCAGGGGCTCCTAATTAAGGTCAGGTTTTATTTGATTAATCAACTCTGTATACCTTACACCTTTCACTGGGGTCCTGACTAGTCTTACAAGTTTCACGAACTGTCTCTTAAGTCCATGGAGGTGGGTACTTTCCAGGTCCTGGAATTTTATTTCCTTTTGTGTAACTCATATGACTTTTCACATTAAAGCCTTGGACATAGGATTTTCACATTAAAGCCTTGGACATAGGAATGAAATGTTGAAGCCTTTACTCCAGTTGCCATTGCATCTTGTTCCTTTTTTTTGCGAATTGTGTGTATCTCATTGACCACAATTCTGTAGGCATCATAGCGACAGTTTCCACTCATCACTGGGGATCCTGTGGAGAAAGTATGTCATTTCCCTGATGTCCTATGCAGGAGATTCACTAGTTGCCACAAAGACAGACTGTCAGTTATGTTTTTCTTCATATATGTACCTCCTTCACTTGAGGGTATTTCTCTTATTTTCTCTTTTGGTAATTATCTCAAAGTTCCTGGCACTTCCTTCCCACTTTTTTCTTTTCAGGAGAGACTCAGGTATACGATTTCATCTTCAGCCTAACAGAATCAAAATAACTACCTGAACTTGAGGGCAGTGTTATTAATTTCCAGGACTTCATCATCTTTTCTCAGTGCTGAATATTCATGGGTGAGCCTGCTTAAACCCATGGGCAGTAGGCACCATGAACCAAATCCACTCCGTGTTTGGGAGTGTCCAGTGATGTTGTCCATTCTGAGCTATGTTTTGAACGCTGTATTAGGCATCATGGGGGATTCAGAGATGTGTAAACACAGGTGTAGGAGGAGTGACGTGGGTGTTTTGGTGGCAACACGCAATACCCAAAGAAGTTTGAAAGACTAAGAAAAAAGCCATTCCCAGAAACTTTTTCAGCTATGGGATCTTGGGAAGCAAGTTTGGATCTGCATTGGTGCCTAGATTTTGAGGTGCTCTGGAGTTTTGGGTCAGGTGGCCAAGACAGTGGCAGACACCTCTTATCAGTGAGCCCATCTCAGCTTTGGGAAGTCACATCCCATCCCAGCCCACTGATGTATTATGTTGCTCCACACTAATGCACTTACACTCCCTCACCCCCACCAGGAGCTGATCTGAAATATTTTACAAGAAAAAAACCCAGTGAAGCTTATTGACAGTAAATTCGGGGAAAGAAGCAATTGTGATGGGTCAGAGTGTTTAAGGAAGTCACATTGAGGAAGAGAGATGTCAGCTGGGTTACTGACTTATAAGAGTTTTTTATGTATTCTCGATACAAGTCCTTTTTCAGATGCTTTGCAGTGTTTACTCCCCGTCTGCATAATGTCCCATTTTATAGTATGAATATAACACATTTTGTTTATCCATTCGCCAGTTGATGGACATTTGGATTATTTCCTGTTTGGGGCTATTATAAATAATTCTGCTGTGAAATTTGCTTTCAAGGCTTTGTATGGACATGTGTTTTCATTTCTCTTGGGTAAAGACCTAGGAGTGAGATTACTGAGATATATGGTAAATTTGTGTTCAACTTTATAGGAAACTGCCAAACTGTTTTCCAAAGTGGCTGTGCCATTTTATCTTCCCACCAGCGACATTTGAGGTTATAGTTTCTTCACATCCTCACCAACACCTGTATTGTCAGTCTTTTGGAAAATGACCATTGTAGTGGATGTATAGTGTTATTTCATGGTATTGTAATTTATATTTCCCTATTGACTAATGATTTGAGCATCTTTTCAAGTGCTTACTAGCCATTCATCTGTCTTCTATGGTGAAAAGCCTATTCAAACCAGTAATATATTTTACATTTTATTAATTGAGTTTTCTTATATTGAGTTGTGGGAATTTTTTAAATAGTCTGTACATATCCTTTATCAGATCTTTGATTTACAAGCACTCTCTAGTTCGTGTCTTGTTTTGTCACTTTCTTAATAGTGTATGAAAAGCAAAAGTTATACATTTTGATGAAGCCCAGTTAGTCAACTTTTTCTTAATGGATCATGCATTTTAAAATTTGAGTTCATGAAATTTCATGTCCTTTCTAGGTAAAGAATACTTTTTCCTCAGAGCAGGGCTGTGCTCTAGCAAGCAGCTCCAGGGAAAACTCAAGCCTTCAGTGTTTTAGCTTTCTTGTGAGATTTATTTATTTTTTAAATAAATCAGAAACCCCCACCCCTCTCTCTCTATATATGTGTGTGTGTGTGTGTGTGTGTGTGTGTGTGTGTGTGTGTGTGAACTTTCTTTAAACAAGGAGATCTCTGGCCCTGAAAAACTCTGAAACCACTGGTTCAGGTGAAATCGATCATTACCTGCCATTTCACTGCCATGAGAGTGAGAAGTCTGTCATGAGAGAGGGCTGAGGGAGTCAGGGCATTGGCGCACCTGCTGGTCCCTGTGCCAGCCTGAGAGCAGGACTGTTGGGAAATGTTGCCAGTGGTCTTGGCAGGCCCATCCATGAATATTCAGCACCAAATTATGAATGTCCATGACATCATCTCTAAATGTTAGGGTAGGGCTGAATCAACTTACATTTAATACAAAATATAAACATTATGAAAATCCCTTGTTCCTTCTAATAACTAACATGGTCAGATGTCATTATCACGTCACACCATAATATCAGATTGTCACCATTCATGATTGACCCTTCGATTACTCTTTAAATTAAAATGGTACATTAGCTGCCTATGATGCAAAGTTTTAGACTTTTTAATCGTTTCTTGCTCTCATTTTATTTTTATCTCAAATCTAGATACCATGACTATGTGTGGTATAATCAGGTTGCTACATGCACATTTCAGAAATGTCTGAAATTTTCCAGAGCTGACCTTTCCTGTAGTGCATTTGTAAGCACAGCTTTCTGCATACAATTTCTGAAATATATAGCAAATGGCAAGAGCTTCCTGAGGCGAGTAGTCAACAGGGAGCTGCCTGTTTACAAGCCATTATCTTTCACCTCTATCCAACCCCAGGTGCTAACACCCCAGGATATAGCACATACATTGGCAACACATCCCAGAAGATATGAGGCCCATAAATCAATGAAGAGTTTATGTTCCTTTTCCACCATGGGATTTAGATTATTTTAGCAATAGAGTGAACTTAGATTCTTATTTGATAGATATATCCAGAAGAAGTCAATGCTATCTACTTATTGATGAGCAACATTGCCTTTATTTTATTATGTCCTTTTTGTACCTTATTTAAAAGAAGTTAATTTTCGTAGGTGAGAAAGAACCAGTAATAAATCTTGCCTTTTGCATTATTAAATAAATTATAATTTTGAGGTCAGAATATGTGGGCAAACAGAGAAAAGGAATGATAGAAGAAAAGGTAGAAAGAGAATGGAGTGAGTGCATTTTTGTCCTTCAGTTTCTAATCTTTCCCACAGAGAGTGTTCTATGCTAAGAAGTGAGTGAGAAACTTGGAAGCTGTCGCCTGCAATAATGCTTGTTGGTTGTGTGTGTTTCTACTAATCAGTTTCCCTGTATCATCTCATTTTTTGCCCTTTATAAAATGGAGGATATATTTGAAAGTCTTCTGTGCCTTAGATGTTTTATCCAATACCATTATAGAACTTTGTATTTGTACAATGTTTAATTTCTTCTAAAGGTTATAATAGTACAATATGTTGAATAATGTTACATGCATGGTTTTCAGATCAAAGTAGACTTTTCCACGAGTAATTAAAGCTGGTGTGATCTGTGCCTGAAAAAGATCTCTTTTGGCTCACACCTGACATCCCAGCACCTTGGGGCACCAAAGCAGGAGGATTATTTGAGTCCAGGAGTTTGAGACCAGCCTGGGCAACATAGAAAGACCTCCTCTTTACAAAAAAAAAGTTAAAAAAAATTTAGCCAGGCATGGTGACATGCACCTGTAGTCCTAGCTCTTTGGGAGGCTGAGGCAGGAGGAAGCCTTAAGCCCAGGAGGTTTGAGGTTACAGTGAGCTATGATCACACCACTGCATTCCTGCCTGGGTGACAGAGCCAAACCCTGTCTCTAACAAAATAAAAGATGTCGTTTGTAGATTTATGCCTAACAACTCAGCAAAAAGGGAGGGAGTAGTTAAATTATGCATACTTCCAGTAGCATAGTTATATTTGTAGGTTATGTTTTTAAAACATGCTAGATATTTACTCTTTCTAGCCTTTAATTAATACTCTAGGTCAGGTGCAGTGGCTGACACCCGTCATCCCAGCACCTTAGGAGTTCAAGGCAGGCAGGTGGCTTGAGCTCCAGAGTTTGATACCAGCCTGGGCAACATGGCAAAAACCCATCTCTGCCAAAAAATTTCAGGAATCAGCCAGGCATGGTGGCGTGCATCTTTAGTCCCAGGTACTCAGGAGGCTGAGGTGGGAGGATCACTTGAGCCTGGGAGGTGGAGGTTGCAATGAGCTGAGATTGTATCACTGAACTCCAGCCTGGGCGAAGGAACCAGACCCTGTCTTAAAACAAAACAAAAATAAATAAATAAATAAATAAATAAATAAATAAATAAATAAATAATCTGACCCAGTGATTGCTTTATGTGTTATATTACCGTTCTTTTCCCCTGAGTAACACATAATATTTAATCATCTAAAGCAGCTTCTTTGACCATAAAAGAAAGTGACTGGCACAAAACAAGCCAGGCTTTAGTCCTTATGTTCTAAGCAGCCAACTCCTGAAGTCATGTTGAAATACAGACTATAAGAGAACTATTGAAAGAATGTGGATGTGAATGCCATTGATATTGAGACTCTAAAATGTTATATGTGTATTTTGAAGACTGTCTCATCCCACAATAACCTTAGACCAGGCTGCAAATGGCCACACTAGACCCTATAACTTTTCCTATTTTGTTCCCTACATGAATTATGAAATAATTTATGTATTACATATGAATTTAATATTTTCCTTACCGTTTTTAAATGTATTTCAATACTAGTGAAACCTTTTTTCTACATTATTTATGCTGGAACTTTATCTCATATCATTATGTAAGCAGTGGTAGTTGTCTGTATGAGTCTTCAGCAACCTCAAATCTTGCTGCCTTGGAAGAAATAATTTGACTCAGGGGCATATGGCAGAAGGAGAGACCAAGGCAAGTTTTAGAGCAGGAGCTAAAGTTCATTAAAAAGCTTTAGAGCAGTAATGAAAGGAAGGAAAGGACACTTGGAAGAGGGCCAAGCAGGCGACTTGAGAGACCACGTGTGCGGCTTGACCTCTTGACTTGGGATCTTATACGCTGACATATTTCTGGGGCATTGCAGTCCTTCTCCCCACTCCTGAGATCTTCTCCAGAAGCTGCTGCTCACCAGTTTCAGGTGTTTCCCATGTATTAGGAGACTGTCGTTCCCTGGTGCCAGCTGTGACCAACTATTCGTTTAGAGAGAGAGTTAACAACCTGACCATCACCTGATGATCACCCTACACTCCTGGTGTATGTGGCAGGGGCTGAGGAGCCCTCTCTTGCCCTGCTTATACCTGACTAGCTATGTACTATAACAACTAGTTATGTTTCTACAGGGCTTTATGTTTGTTTTGCTTGTTTGTTGTTGGGTTTTTTTGTTTTTGTTTTTGATTTTTGTTTTGCATGAAGTTAGAAGGGCAGAAATCTAATCAGTATCTAAGAGTAGGTTCCCTCCAGGAGAAATCTAATGAGGATGAGGAAATAGTATGTGTGGTGCTCAAGTCCTCTTTCTTCTTAGAGTTGGGAGCTCATAAAGATGGGGAAGGCTAATGCTCCCCATGAAGGCCCTTCTTTTAGTAGATGGGGAATTCCTGCAGGGCTGGCCTTGATAAGCCACATCTGGGTACCTGCATATGGTCATACATGGATTCTCTACTCAAGAAATACCTTATCCTTCCATGATGGTAGCCTTATGCCCCCAAGTTTTTTTTATAGTGAGCACCTACTGCATGCCACACATCATGCTGGGTTCTGGGAAAATGATAGAAGTAAAATTGGAATGGTTTTTGATCTCATGGAATTTACAATCTAGTGGGAGAGAGTGACATATGACAGCACATATAAAAGATGTGCTTCAAATTGAGAGAAGTCCTGGGATGACAGGAATATCCAGTAAGAGCATGTAACTAGAAATAAGCATCTTATCTAGATGGGTGATCAGTGCGACCTGAGTGAAGATCTGTAAGGTGAGTTCACTAAACACAGGGCAGAGGGAAGGCAAGTGCGGCTGCTGGAGGAGGTGAATCTTGAGCCTGGAGGAAAAGGAAAGGGCCAGACTGGGTGGGGCCTTGAGGGCCATCTTACAGGGTTGGGGTTTTATTCTAAAAGCAGGAGGAAGCCCTGTTGGACTATCTTGAGCAGAAGTCAAAGAGATTTGTTATGAAGTGGGTTTTTTGGCTATAGTGAAAAAGAATTGGCTATAGTGAAAAGAAAATTTTGGCTATATTGAAAAGAATTTACACACACGTAAACCCCATTATCTAACTCTCACCCATTTGATGAAATAGTCATTTTGCCCAAGAAATTCTTCAGTATGAAAATATGGCCACCAAAATTGATGAGTTATATTTACCCTTTATGGGGCTTCCATCTTGACACACAAACATTTAAGTTGAGCATTTATTGCTCTTGAATTTGGCTGTTTTAAAAATAAATAAATTGAGCATATAACCACACGTATGTAGACTTGGCCTCACTATATAGCTGATTCTAATATCTCTTAATCCTTATCTCTCTTCAGCACTCATTTTTGTGATTTTGCTTTCAACCCTTTATTCTGTGCATGTAGCTTTGTGTGCTCTACCCTGGAACTTTTAATCCCCCTGTTTCCTTTTTAAATTTTTCATAAAGATGGAGTCTTGCTATCCAAGCTGTTCTGGAACTCCTGAAGCAATCATCCCACTTTGGCCTCCCAAAACGATGAGATTATAGGTGTGAGCCACCACACCCATCCTAGTTTCTCTTTCTGTTCAGTGGCTTTGCCTCCCCTCCCCTGGGCTCCCTCATCACGAACCAGTGTAGAGGCTGATGCATCTGTTCTGTTGCCCTGAGAAGAGCCATCATTTTCTGAAGGAGATGGACTACATGACTTACAGAGTCTTGAACATCTCTCATTTTTGAGATTCATTTACCTTTTAAAGGGAAAGAATTGATGACTAACTGGTAGACAAAATGTATGTGGTTAGTGGTAATAAAAATAATTAGCAACTAATATTTAATAATTGTAGATGTACAATGTTTTGCATAACATACCCATGGCTGGCTAAAGTCCAAGAAATACAGAAAGATTTAAGATGAAAAGTACATTCCTGTGTCTTCCAACATCTGGAAATCACCATCTCACCTGCTTCTCATATATCCTCCCAGGATTTTTAAAATGCTCATACAGGCTGTGTGTGTGTGTGTGTGTGTGTGTAGACAATGTAGATGTTAATTTGAATGCACCTGGCATCATATTAACATGCTAAAAGCAAGGAGTTACATCCTGTGTACTGTTAGTGTCATAGTTACTATTAATTGGATGGTGTTTAAGGTTTGCAAGCAGGTCCATCTCCTTTTATCCTTTATCTTCCTCTACCTCCTTACCTACTTGTTTTATCACTGAAGTCCTACTCCTCCCCTCCCAGCTTAATCTATAAAAGCTAGTCTCAGCTGTTCCAGCTCCAGCATCGCTTATACTGACCCCACTTTCAGGTGCCCACTTACCCTGGGAGCCCCCACACCGGCCTGTTTTGGTTTCCAGTTGCCTCTATATGCAAATCTACATCAGTGGGTGTCTGTTTCAAGGAAAGTAACCAAGGATGCTAACTAACCTTTTTAGTAGAGTGGAAAAAGATCATATCACAATTGAAATATTATTGACCAACTATTCAATGTTCATTAAGCAAATCGGGTATTAGCAAGAATCAGCCTTCAAATAAAGACTAATATCTGGTGTGAAAAGAATAGAAAAGCTCTTACTTCAAAGGTTCATTAACTATCTGAAAAAGGGCATGACATAATCCTTGATGTGATTCTGAACCAGGCATTCCACAGTGAGTGCATCAGTAAAGTGAAATTTACCACCCTCCTTTTATGTGTTTTTAAGCCTTGGTGGATTAAAAGCTCTTGTTTGGATAATAAATCTAACAATGGTGTGTTATCTACATATCATTTTCATTCTCCTTGCCTGGGTATCTACAAACAGCAAAATTCTTCTTAATTTCACATTAAGAATATTTTGATTTGACAGGCTTTCCACAACACAAGAATCATTTGGGGAGTTTCTGACTTCCCTTTAAGCATAATAATGTTGACTAAATAGATTGATTCATTATCCACTCCTCAACCATCTTAGCTATCTGTCATTGGTGACACAGTAGTCCCTATTGAAATGCTGGTAGTAATTACACATGTCCCTGTCTTCATAAGACAGTGTGTTATGAGCATGATTGGTTAACTTTATGCATTTGCATTTAATCTAAAAGGAAGGACATGTTAAACTCACAGAGAGAGAAGCTGTAGCCTATGTGAAAAGTATTTCTAGAATGGCGTTGCTCACATTTTTTTACTGTGCCCGGGAACACATTTCCAGTTCTGCGGATATCCTGGATTACTGCATTTGTGCATGTATACTCATTACTCCTCTTTTTTTTAAGAGACTAGGTCTTGCTGTGTTGCCCAGGCTGGTCTCAAACTATTGGGCTCAAGCAGTACGCTCACCTCGGCCTCCCAAACTCAAACCTTGGGAGGCCAAGGTGAAAGGGATTACAGGCGTGAGCTGCTGTGCCTGGCCACGCCTCAGCTTCTGAATACCATGAGCTGACATTTTTTGACAAATCATATTCTTAACAAATTCTTTGGTTAGTCGTCACCTGGCTCTGCTTTTTAATCCCCTAGTTAAAATTCTCCCCAAGTGTTACTCATTTGCTCAAAACCTTGCACTGCTGGGCTGTGAAACGCAAGATTAAATTATAGCCAGCTCTTGGTGACTTGTGACTGTGCAAGTCATTTCATTGTTCAGCCCTTCCCTTTCAACTGGGGACATTGGCCTAGGGGATCTCTCAGGTCTCTTGCCATTCTCACAGGGGAGAACAGCCATAGTGTTCTCTAGTCGCCTCTGATTGTAAGCATTGGAATGTGGCCCCTGGCCCCACCATCCACTCATCTACATATACATTTTGTTCCCCTTTCCCGGATTCCTGGCGTGGAGCATCACCTGTGTGGTGAATGTGACGGGAGCACATGCTCAGTCAGCTTGGGTGAGGTGGAGAGTGAAAATGCTGTTCATGTGGACACACAGCCTCCACACTGCAAGACTTGGCATGCCACTTGTATCAGAATATCATATGGAGACAAAGGGGGCTAAGCTACTCTTAGGTTTCAGCCCAGGAGCGAGCAATCTTTGACGTATTTTTATGCACCATGATGTCTTTGCAGTTGTAGCTTTACCACAGAAGCTTTGTGAAAGCTTTTTCCACCACAGTGGCTGAGACCCACACACCTGTTGCCTTCATCCTTTCTATGCATTTTGCTTCACCCATTTGCGCGTCATCTGGCTGATTGAGTTATACCAGCCTCCCTCTGGGCCCACGAGAGAATAAGGTGGTCCTGCATTAACAGGTCTCCTCCTCGGGTGTTGATCCTCAAAGGATGCTCCTTTCCTTTGACCAAAGAGGAAGCTGACGTTATAGAGTTAAAGGTGTGTGGCCAGAGGGTGGCTGGGGAGAAAGCTAACTACGTGTCTGCGTTTGATTTTTTCCTGCCATCGTTTTGCATTTTCCCTGTGCTTTGGTGAAGGAGGAGGATCACTAGAATGGGACTTGAGAATTTAGAAACCATAGTCTCAGCCTTGTCCATACTTCTAGTGAGACTTGGACAGGCCATTGAATGGCTAGAAGTTCTGAGTCACTGTGTCTCAGTTCAGGGGTGCTGCGTAGGTGAGACAGGCTGATGGGGGGCGCACTCCCCTCCCACCTCATCCCTTAACTGCTCATTCTTACCCCTACTCTGCTGTGCTCCATCTTTCCCCCAACTCCTCGAGAACTCCCACCCGCAGCCGGACATCTCCTCTGCCGCGCCTCTGGTGAGGAGTTCTCAGATCCATTCTGGAACGCTGCACATGACAGGAGCTCACTCTCAATTTTGGCTCCAGTTGTTAAGAAGCAAGAGCTTCTTTCTGTGAAGTCTAACTGCTGCCTCTCCGGAACATCCAAGAGCCTTCCTAGGTCTCGATCTCTAGGGCAAAACTGAATCAACACACTCTCTCTTTCACTTAAGTTTCTTAACATGTTTGTAGAGAGGTCTCAAGTGCCTGCTAAGTCTTCTCAAATCCAAACAAAACAGTCCTCATTTCTCAGTCCTGAGGCAGGAACAAATGATTTGATGACCAAAAAGTGGTTTGTGAATGCTTTTCCTCCAGGACGCTCTGAGGATGAAATTTTCTTGGACAATGTCCCACTCGAGATGTTGCTCTCAGGTGTGGGAACACAGTGCCCCAAACACAGCCTGGCTAGTGCAAGCATGGCAGCTCTTTGTTCCTTCGATCTGGACGTTGAACACTTACCAGTGCAGCCAGGAGGAAGGTTAAATGAACTATTTATGCAGCTATTAAAATCATGTTTTCAAAGGATATTTAATGATGCAATATAATAAATGGAAAAATCAGGCTCAAAATTGTATATACAGTAAGATCCCAATTATGTATAAAAATATAAATATGCAAGGGAAAAATCCTCAAAGGAAATACATCAAAATGTTACTGATTATCTTTGGAGAGTATAATCATAGGTGATTATGATTTTCAACTTTATCACCTTCTTATAGTTTCCGTATGAATGTATTTTATTTTTATAATCAGAAAAAGTTTTTTTTAAACAGATCTTAACCCTTCTGAGAACTACTTATATCCTTACTCTTTTCCCCTAATTTTCCTTATCTAGATCTTTTCAGATTTTGTCAAAATTTCATTTTCAATCTCTAGCTCTTGTGGCATCTTGAAGCTCTCTGGAATGTAGGAACCATATAGTTACTAATAATCTGTTAAATACTTCTGCTTTATACTGTTATTCCTTATGTAGGAGTTCTTATACTTTTTTTTTTTTTAAGTTAATGCCTGCATTTTCCAATGAAGCAAAGTTTTCATGAAGTAAAAAACTACATCTGTTTAACTCACGACTCATTCCTTTGTTCCCTAAAACACGAGATGCTTGAAAATTCCCAGGTGACTGAGTGATAGCCCCACCCATCTACTTATTAGCCCTGTGGCCTCAGGCAAGTCGCTCTTCTCTACCAGTGCTGGGAGATGTTGACACTTGCCTGCGTACCCTACCAGACTGTTTTAGATTCCAATTAGGATAACACATGTGATTGTCCTCTGTAGTTCTGTGTTCTATTGCAGCCTCCTTTCTCTCATAGTCTGGGTTCTTGGCTTCTCAGTGTTTTCTTCACTATTTTTAATCCCAAAGGTGACCTCCCAAGGGTTTTGTCTCCTCGCTGTCCTCTAGATATATTCCTGTTGATGGGAATTAAATCCAGATGTGGTTCACTCAGTGTTCACTAGCTGCCAGGAATTGGGTTTTGCTTTTCTGTTCTCTTCTCTCATTCTCCCTGCAAGATTGCATTAATATCTCCATTTTACTACTGAGAAAACCAGGACATAAGGTTTATTAATGAGAAAACCAGGACATAAAGTGGTTGAGTAGCTTATGCACAGTAACGGGTTTTCTTTGTGAGCAGCCTGGCCTCAGATCTTGGAAGCAGTACGTGCATCACTTCAGTGTGAAGCATCCTGGGTAGGTCAAGCCATGCTCCCAGAAGTCGAACAGACACTGCAGAGCAGAGTCAGAGCCTTGGAAAACTGGACATATAAACAGAGGGCAGCCTTCTCTCCCCTGCATGCCTATCCTTAGGTTTCCTTTCATCTTTCTTTTTTTAGCTTTTGGAACTGACATGTATTTTTAGAAACCACTACAGAGAAATTCACCCCAAGCCTGTCTTTCTCCATTGTGCAACATAAATTTTTATTGACGTAGTAAAATATTTTATTCCCCCTCATACATTTTAGTCCCTGCCAACAACAATAAAAAAGGGGAGAAAATCTTTCCTATATAGATGGAGCTTTTTTCCCTGTATTTGGGGGTGAGAAGTTGCAGTCCTGGACGCAGTGAGCCTTGGGGCAGTCATCAGGGCTGATGTTGGCTGTCTCACCCAGGTAGGAAGAGCCACATGTGTGGCAGACAGAGCCAGGGTGCTCCTTGCTTTGCTAATTAGCTGTGCAACCAGGCAAGGGAGTTAACAACCAGTTACCTTATCTGTAAATTGGAGATAATAATGTCACAGGAGCCTTAGGGTGTTGCTGTGCCAGCCAGAAACCTCTGTGGCTGGTGGCCCCTCTGCTTGAGTTTTGCTCATGCCCGCTAGGCTTATTCCGTCCACTCAGCCCAGCAGGCTGCACTCGGCTCATGCTACCGGCCCGGATCCCACACCTGCCACGGGCTTGGAGCGGCGAGGTTGTGTGTGAGCAAGTGAGCATGGGGCCTGGCCACTGCACTACAGCAAGGCATGCCAGCTGTTGTGGGGGGGTGGGCAGCTCCAGGTGCCAGCTCCATGCGAGGCTGTGGCTGGACCAGATGTACCACAAGCAGCTTCTGCTGTGGATATCAGTGTCTGCACAAGGGGAACATGGTGGCAGAAAAGCTTTAAATGCATAAATTCCTTATTTAAGTAGTTTTTATGTTTGGACCTTTCAGGAGTTGAACTTGGAAGATTTTCTATTTGGGCTCCTGGGATGGTGGGGCACAGCCCTGAGACCACAGTGGGATCCTTCCAGAATACTCTTGAGAGGGAGAGGAGAAGGGGTCAGGGCTACAACTCTGTCTCCTGTTTGGCCACACCACTCAGCGTAGTCAGTGGGATAGGCTGACCAGTTACGCGAGCCCAGACGAAATCAGGTTGACAATGCCAGAGCCCCAAACAGTAGTCCCCACAGGGTGCCGCAGGAGCCGCCTGCTGGCTTCTCCCTTTCACGTCTGTCTTTAAGGCCTACATTATTGCTCTCACCACAACTTGTCCTGAGAGAGGTGTCTGTAATTAGCTCAGTTTGTGCAGGTGGCTTAACGTGGAGGAAGCAGCATGAGGAACTTTGGTTAATCTTAAGAAGAAAGTCCTGACCACAGTTGATGTCCTGGGAGGGCGGGTCACAGACACAGAGTTCCCACCTCTTTGCCTAACTACCTACAGTCACACACAGCCTTGTATTGCAGATATTCATGTGTGTATTTGAGTCCCCAGCTGGATCTGAATCCTTTGAGAGAAATGTCTCCGAGAGGGCTGGGTCTTTTTTGTCTCTGTTTTCTCAGTGCTGAGCTCAGTCCCTGGCCCAGAGGACACACTCCAAGGGAAGGAGAAGGCAGGAATGCAGAGAACCTCTTATCAGCGGGTTAGAACTGCTGCTCTCCTGCCCACATTGCTTTCCTGGTCCCTCCCCCGCAGGCCCTTTTGGGTGTGGTCAACCCCCCAGCGTCACCCCTGTTTCTAGTTATTGGCTTTTGTTATGCTTCCTCACTTCAAAGGAACCAGAAAAATAATTTCCAAAACAGCTGCCTAACTTTGTACTTTCTAGGCCTTTTAAAGTTTTTGCTTGCCAAAATCTCATCTATTTCTAATATCACAAAGATGTGTCTGCTTTGGAAAATATACCTCTGAGGCTTAATGCTGTAATGACTTCCAGAATAACAAAACAACTTCCATCTCTGGGACTTCGGTACCTTAACCAAGCGTTGTGTCCACTTTGGGCTCATCACTGGAGGGAAGTGCATACTAACAAAGCAGTGGGCCAGGCACTGTGGCTCACACCTGTGATCCCAACACTTTGGGAGGCTGAAGCAGGAGGACCTTTTGAGGGTAGGAGTTCAAGACCAGCCTTGCCAACATAGTGAGACCTTGTCTCTACAAAAAGCAACAACAACAAAAAACTAGTTGGCTTTCAGGAATTCACTAACACAGTGCTAAGTGTTAGTACTGTTATTTCTGTGAAAATAACAGACCTATCTTTTAGAAGATAGGTAAAAGTTGTGTGTGAGGACATTGGCCAAGTGTGGCTGGTGGAAAAAAAAATTGGCTGCTTGAGGAAGCAAGATGGGCTTCATTTCAGCTTAAGGGACCACCACAGCATCTTGCAGTTCAGAGAGGGGTTGTGTGTGTCCTTTACAAAGAAACAAGGCCAGGCATGGTGGCTCACACCTGTAATCCCAGCACTTTGGGAGGCCCAGGCTGGGCAACATAGCAAAACCTCATCTCTACTTAAAAAAAAAAATTAGCCAAGCATGGTGGCACCCACCTGTATTCTCAGCTATTTGGGAGGCTGAGGTGGAAGAATCACCTGAGCCCAGAAAGCCAAGGCTGTAGTGAGCTGTGATAATGCCACTGCAATCACTCCAGCCTGGGCAACAGGAGTGAGACCCTGTGTCAAAACTACTAAAAAGGGAAAGTGGACAGTAGACTTGGAGTTTCCCTGAATGATTAGTATCAGTATAGAAGCAGCTTGACTTGAATCGATTAACCTAGAGCCTGAAATTACAGGGGTCTAGAACCAGCACAGAACACACTTAGATACAGATACCTCAGGGTGGAAGCATTCCAGATTTTCTTCTAAGCATGTTAGAAAGCTCTCACTCTGAAAAAGATGCAGTCAGAAAAGGGGCATAGAATTGGTTCTTTCGTTATACACAGATGTATAGTTTAGGCTGCGAGATAACCTCCTAGAACAGCAGTTCCCACCCTGCTGAGCACAAGATTGCCTGGAAGGGCATTTGGCTTGAACCAGCTGAATCAGAAATTTCTCTGGTGGTTAATACTAGATTTATTTACTGCACTAGAGAAATGAGTCTGATGTTGAGTTTTTCAAAGCTGATGAAACTAAGTTTATGAATAGTTTATATGCCTTTTTACCAAGTAACTCTTGTTCTAAGAGTCTAAGAATAGAGTCAGTAATTCAGACAAAGATTTATGAAAAATATACAATAGCATTGTATATGATAGGGGAAAATTGCAATAACCTAAATATTTAATAGAAGAGTGGCTAAATTAATTGTGGTGCATCTATACTGTTGCATATATTTGGCAAGTAAAATGGGCTTTTTAAAAGATAATTAATAGCTAAGAAACTGCTCGTGACGTAATCATAGGTGGCAGATATCAAGGTATATTATAAATGTCCACGAAAGAAATGCTGTAGGATTTCGCTTAGATGAGGTACCCAGAATAGTCGAATTCTCAGAGACAGAAAGTAGAATAATGGTTGCCGGGGGCTGATGGCAGAGACAGTGGGGAGTTCGTGTTTAATGAGGGCAGAGTTTCTGTTTGGGAAGATAAAAAGCTCTGAAGAGGGAGAGTGGTGATGATTTCACAACGCTATGAACTTAATGCCATTGAAATGTACAATTGAATGTGGTTAAAATGGTAAATTTCATGTTATGGATATTTTACCCCAATAAAAAAGAAAGGGCCTCCACCCCAAAATGCTGTGGAAGGAAGCGAAGGAACATGGCACAAACTGCAGTTCCGAGCTCATGACAAATGGCTTTAGAGACAGATCAGCTGTGCTCTAACATGAAAGAAAATAAAGGCTGGACCTCTGCATGGGAAAGATTGTGCCTGTATAGGATGTCCTAATTCTTAAAGAAAAGAGCACAGAGAAAAATTCTTTTAATTATTTTTAAAAATTAGAAGTATAGGGAAAAAAAAACTCCAAATGTGGTGACAGTGATCACTTGTGATAGACATACGAGGTTTAAAAATTTTTTTATATCTTTAAGAGATTTTACAGTTTCTCCCTAGTGAATATATAGAAGCTCCGAATTATTCATAAAAATACTTCTTCTTCTTGTTTTTTTATAGAGACGGAGTCTCGCTATGTTGCCCAGGCTGGTCTTGAATTCCTGAGGTCAAGTAATCCTTCCGCCTTGGCCTCCCAAAGTGCTGGGATTACAAGCATGAGCCAGCATGCCGGGCCTTAAAAATAACTTTTAAGTGTTTTCATTCTTTGCTAATCTCTACATGAAGGGTGCTTATGACATGTTTAACAAGCAGTCCAAAGTGGTGTATCCCCATCAGAGTAGCCCCTGTGAGAGGCCATTGCTAAGAGCTGGGCATTCTTCAGGTGCTTGGTGACTTTACTGTCTGGAATACATTCTTGTGGATATCCTCAGAGAGGGCACATCCTTATACTGGGGGATATTGAAAACTTGGAGACTGCTGCCAGTCATCTAAGACCAATCCTTGTGAACAGGTAGGTGCTTCCATCAATATGCCCCCTTCTTTTTGAGGAGGATGGTTTTGCAGCTGGGCCTTTGCATGGTGTGGGAAGTCCTCCAGTTTTATACTCCATTGTTAAGTGAGAGGTTTCTTTCCACTCTGTGAGAGGAGGGATCTGCCATCATGCAAACTAGCGGTTGCTTATCAGGATCGTTAATGGCAACCAACAGAAACTGACCTTGATTTAGGCTGTACAGAAATTTAGTGAAAGGTTATTGGGGAACTTCCATAATCTCCAGGAATGCAGAATAACGAAGGTCAGAAAACAGGCAAGAACAAAAAGGAGGCTGTTTAGCTGCAGCTATGGGCAAGACCAGGCCACAGACGCCATCCAGGAAGGACACACTGCCTCCCCTTATGTGGTGAGACTGGACCTAGCCTCTGCCATAGGCCTGCGAGTGCTGCTGCTGCTGCTGTCACTGCTGTCTGAGAAAGTTCTCCCTTCTACTTGTTTTCCTGCATCTCTGATCACAGGTTCTAAATCCTGGGCTGATGTAGCCCACTGGCCAGGCCTCTGTAGCTGTCTTTGCTGTGAGAGAAGCTGGGGAAGGAAGTGTCTGGCAGTGTTCAGTGACTATGATGTCAGGCCAGCTCAGTCCCCATTAGACTGTGGGGAGAAGGGGGTTCCAAAGCTGGGCAGCCGAACAGATGACAGATAGTCACTACGATTCTTACATGGCTGTCAGTCTTGTTAATCCCTGCCAGGGTCCAGTAATGAGCAGGTGATTATCTGTGGAAATGCTAGCAGCTGTTAGCATTTCGCCCCAGGTCACCTAAGCATTCTCCCCAAGGGGGACTGCCAGAGGAGCCAAACTCTATGCCGATTAACTGCTGGGAGCACATGTGCCACATCTTCATCTGATGCAACTCTGCTCACAGATGGGGCTGCCTGCTCTGTGGTTTATACACGTAATGAGTAGTAATGGGTGTGGGGATAGGGCTAAGACAACATTTGAGGACAGCAGCTTCTAGGGGTCCCTTTAGAAGGGTCTCATAAGAGTTCCAAGAACTTAGTGACTTCAGAATTCAGGTAATCAGACTGGCAGATGAATTTTTCCTTTTAGTTGGTGGAGCAAGTATAGGTCCTTGAAGTAACTGATCATAGCCAAAAGGCCACTCTTCACCGTGATTATGATTTCTGTCTTTAATTTTCACATCATCTATTTAGTACTGTAGCTGCGGGCTTACTGACAGCTCCAGACACCAGTGTCCTTGTGAACAAGGCTCTGGTAGATTTCAGGCAAGTTTACACATCCCTGGAGGCAGTACAGCAAATGGTAAACAGCTATTTATGTTAGGTGAAGACGAACTGCTTCAAAGAGTCTAGACAGCAACTGAGAAAAATGCATTTATCAAGGTTTTAATGCATATAATTTTCCAGCAAAGGTGTTTACTTACTCCAATAACATACTAAGTAAACTGCATTAGGGAAAACCTCTTTAGCATTTTACATCCTTTTCTATAATCGACCTTAAATTCTAGATTGCTTAAAAGAAGTTGCCCAAGTCAGAGAGAGCTTTGGGGATACCTGGAATTCTCATTTTTAATGTGTGCCCCAGGGTTGGGAACACACTTTGAGAAGCTGTGCTGTAGTGCCTGGTGCCTGGTGCTGAACCCAAGGATATGTGAATCAGCTGGAGACCTGTAAGAGGGAGGACAGACCACTAAAGCTGTTGCATTCCACAAACTATATCCCTTCATTTTTAGACCTTTTGATATACTTAATTTTTTTCAGATCTTTTATTTATTTTATTTTTTTCAAATTATACTTTAAGTTCTAGGGTACATGTGCACAACGTGCAGGTTTGTTACATAGGTATACATGTGCCATGTTGGTTTGCTGCACCCATCAACTCGTCATTTACATTAGGTATTTCTCCTAATGCTATCCCTCCCTCAGCCCCCCACCCCCCAACAGGCCCCGGTGTGTGATGGTCCCCGCTGTGTGTCCATGTGTTCTTATTGTTCAGTTCCCACCTATGAGTGAGAACATGCGGTGTTTGGTTTTCTGTCCTTGTGATAGTTTGCTCAGAATGATGGTTTCCCGCTTCATCCATGTCCCAGCAAAGGACATTAACTCATCCTTTTTAATGACTGCATAGTATTCCATGGTGTATCTGTGCCACATTTTCTTAATCCAGTCTATCATTGATGGACATGTGGGTTGGTTCCAAGCCTTTGGTATTGTGAATACTGCGGCAATAAACATATGTGTGCATGTGTCTTTGTAGTAGCGTGATTTATAATCCTTTGGGTATATACCCAGTAATGGGACTGCTGGGTCAAATGGTATTTCTAGTTCTAGATCCTTTAGGAATTACCATACTGCCTTCCACAGTGGTTGAACTAATTTACACTCCCGCCAACAGTGTAAAAGCGTTCCTATTTCTCCATATCCTCTCCAGCACCTGTTGTTCCTGACTTTTTAATGATCATCATTCTTACTGGCATGAGATGGTATCTCATGGTTTTGATTTGCATTTCTCTGATGGCCCATGATGAGCATTTTTTCATTTGTCTGTGGCTGCAAAAATGTCTTCTTTTGAGAAGTGTCTCTTCATATCCCTTGCCCGCTTTTTGCTGGGGTTGTTTTTTTCTTGTAAATTTGGGTTCTTTGTAGATTCTGGATATTAGCCCTTTGTCAGATGGATAGATTGCAAAAATTTTCTCCCATTCTGTAGGTTGCCTGTGCACTCTAATGGCAGTTCCTTTTGCTATGCAGAAGCTCTTTAGTTTAATTAGATCCCATTTGTCAATTCTGGCTTTTGTTGCCATTGCTTTTGATGTTTTAGTCATAAAGTCCTTGCCCATGCCTATGTCCTGAATGGTATTGCCTAGATTTCTTCTAGGGTTTTTATGGTTTTAGGTCTAACATTTAAGTCTTTAATCCATCTTGAATTAATTATTGTATAAGGTGTAAGGAAGGGATCCAGTTTCAGCTTTCTACATATGGCTAGCCAGTTTTCCCAGCACCATTTATTAAATAGGGAATCCTTTCCCCATTTCTTGTTTTTGTCAGGTTTGTCAAAGATCAGATGGTTGTAGATGGGTGGTGTGATTTCTGAGGCCTCTGTTCTGTTCCATTGGTCTATATCTCTGTTTTGGTACCAGTACCATGCTGTTTTGGTTACTGTAGCCTTGTAGTATAGTTTGAAGTCAGGTAGTGTGATGCCTCCAGCTTTGTTCTTTTTGCTTGGGGTTGTCTTGGCAATGCGGGCTCTTTTGTGGTTCCATATGAACTTTAAAGTAGTTTCTTCCAATTCTGTGAAGAAAGATGAGGATGGCATTGAATCTGTAAATTACCTTGGGCATTATGGCCTCTTGCATAATATTGGTTCTTCCTATCCATGATCATGGAATGTTCTTCCATTTGTTTGTGTCCTCTTTAATTTCACTGAGCAGTGGTTTGCGGTTCTCCTTGAAGAGGTCCTTCACATCTCTTGTGAGTTGGATTCCGAGGTATTTTATTCTATTTGTAGCAATTGTGAATGGGAGTTCACTCATTATTTGGCTGTCTATTCTTGGTGTATAGGAATGCTTGTGATTTTTGCACATTGATTTTGTATCCTGAGACTTTGCTGAAGTTGCTTATCAGCTTAAGGAGATTTTGGGCTGAGATGATGGGGTTTTCTAAATATACAGTTATGTCATCTGCAAAGAGGGACAATTTGACTTCCTCTTTTCCTAATTGAATACCTGTTATTTCTTTCTCTTGCCTGATTGCCCTGGCCAGAGCTTCCAACACTATGTTGAAAAGGAGTGGTGAGAGAGGGCATCCGTGTCTTGTACCAGTTTTCAAAGGGAATGCTTCCAGTTTTTGCCTCTTCAGTATCATATTAGCTGTGGGTTTGTCATAAATAGCTCTTATTATTTTGAGTTATGTTCCATTGACACCTAGATTATTGAGAGTTTTTAGCATGAAAGGCGTTGAATTTTGTCAAAGGCCTTTTCTGCATCTATTGAGATAATCATGTGGTTTTTGTCATTGGTTCTGTTTATATGATGGATTACATTTATTGATTTGCGTATGTTGAACCAGCCTTGCATCCCAGGGATGAAGCCGACTTGATCATGGTGGGTAAGCTTTTTGATGTGCTGCTGGAGTCGGTTTTCCAATATTTTATTGAGGATTTTTGCATCAATATTCATCATGGATATTGGTCTAAAATTCTCTTTTTTTGTTGTGTCTCTGCTGGGCTTTGGTATCAGCATGATGCTGGCCTCATAAAATGACTTAGGGAGGATTCCCTCTTTTTCTGTTGACGGGAATAGTTTCAGAAGGAATGGTACCAGCTCCTCTTTGTACCTCTGGTAGAATTCAGGTGTGAATCCGTCTGGTCCTGGACTTTTCTTGGTTGGTAGGCCATTAATTATTGCCTCAATGTCAGAGCCTGTTATTGGCCTATTCAGAGATTCAGCTTCTTCCTGGTCTAGTCTTGGGAGGGCGTTTGTTTCCAGGAATTTATCCATTTCTTCTAGATTTTCTAGTTTATTTGCATAGAGGTGTTTATAGTATTCTCTGATGGTAGTTTGTATTTCTGTAGGATCGGTGGTGATATCCCCTTTATCATTTTTTATTGCATCTATTTGATTCTTCTCTCTTTTCTTCTTTATTAGTCTTGCTAGCGGTCTATCAATTTTGTTGATCTTTTTGAAAAACCAGGTCCTGGATTCATTGATTTTTTTTTTTTTTTTTTTTTTTTGGTCTCCATCTCTTTCAGTTCTGCTCTGGTCTTAGTTATTTCTTGCCTTCTGCTAGCTTTTGAATGTGTTTGCTCTTGCTTATCTAGTTCTTTTAATTGTGATGTTATGGTGTCGATTTTAGATCTTTCCAGCTTTCTCTTGTGGGCATTTAGTGCTATAAATTTCACTCTACACACTGCTTTAATGTGTCCCAGAAATTCTGGTACGTTGTCTTTGTTCTTGTTGGTTTCAAAGAACGTGTTTATTTCTGCCTTCATTTTGTTATTTACCCGGTAGTCATTCAGGAGCAGGTTGTTCAGTTTCCATGCAGTTGTGCGGTTTTGAGTGAGCTTCTTAATCCTGAGTTCTAATTTGATTGCACTGTGATCTGAGAGACAGTTTGTTGTGATTGCTGTTCATTTACGTTTGCTGAGGAGTGCTTTACTTCCAATTATGTGGTCAATTTTAGAGTAAGTGCATTGTGCTGAGAAGAATTTATATTCTGTTGATTTGGGGTGGAGAGTTCTATAGATGTCTATTAGGTTTGCTTGGTGCAGAGCTGAGTTCAAGTCCTGGATATCCTTGTTAACCTTCTGTCTCGTTGATCTTTCTAATATTGACAGTGGGGTGTTGAAGTCTCCCATTATTATTGTGTGGGAGTCTCAGTCTCTTTGTAGGTCTCTAAGGACTTACTTTATGAATCTGGGTGCTCCCGTATTGGGTGCATATATATTTAGGATAGTTAGCTCTTCTTGTTGAATTGATCCCTTTACCATTATGTAATGGCCTTCTTTGTCTCTTTTGATCTTTGTTGGTTTAAAGTCTGTTTTATCAGAGTCCAGGATTGCAACCCCTGCTTTTTTTTGCTTTCCATTTGTTTGGTAGATCTTCCTCCATCCCTTTATTTTGAGCCTATGTGTGTCTTTGCACATGAGATGGGTCTCCTGAATTTGCACACTGATGGGTCTTGACTCTTTATCCAATTTGCCAGTCTGTCTCTCTTAATTGGGGCATCTAGCCCGTTTACATTTAAGGTTAATATTATGTGTGAATTTGATCCTATCATTATGATGTTCGCTGGTTATTTTGCCTGTTAATTGATGCAGTTTCTTCCTAGCATCGATGGTCTTTACAATTTGGCATGTTTTTGCAGTGGCTGGTACCGGTTTTTCCTTTCCATGTTTACTGCTTGCTTCAGGAGCTCTTGTAAGGCAGGCCCGGTGGTGACAAAATCTCTCAACATTTGCTTGTCTGTAAAGGATTTTATTTCTCCTTCACTTAGGAAGCTTACTTTGGCTGGCTATGAAATTCTGGGTTGAAAATTCTTTTCTTTAAGAATGTTGAATATTGGCCCGCACTCTCTTCGGGCCTGTAGGGTTTCTGCTGGGAGATCCACTAGTTAGTATGATGGGCTTCCCTTTGTGGGTAACCCGACCTTTCTCTCTGGCTGCCCTTAACACTTTTTCCTTCATTTCAACCTTGGTAAATCTGACAATTATGTGTCTTGGGGTTGCTCTTCTTGAGGAGTATCTTTGTGGTGGTCTCTGTTTTTCCTGAATTCGAATGTTGGCCTGCCTTTCTAGGTTGGGGAAGTTCTCCTGGATAATATCCTGAAGAGTGTTTCCCAACTTGGTTCCATTCTCCCTATCACTTTCAGGTACACTAGTCAAACATAGATTTGGTCTTTTCACATAGTCCCATATTTCTTGGAGGTTTTGTTTGTTTCTTTTTGTTCTTTTTTGTCTAAACTTCTCACTTTATTTCATTAATTTGATCTTCAATCACTGATGCCCTTCTTCCACTTGATTGAATTGGCTATTGAAGCTTGTGCATGCATCACTAAGTTCTCGTGCTATGGTTTTCAGCTCCACAGGTCATTTAAGGTCTTCTCTACACTGTTTATTCTAGTTAGCCATTCGTCTAACCTTTCTTCAAGGTTTTTAGCTTCCTTGCAATGCGTTTGAACATGCTCTTTTACCTTGGAGAAGTTCGTTATTACCCACCTTCTGAAGCCTACTTCTGTCAGTTCGTCAAAGTCATTCTCCATCCAGCTTTGTTCCATTGCTTGCGAAGAGCTGTGATCCTTTGGAGAAGAGGCACTCTGATTTTTAGAATTTTCAGCTTTTCTGCTCTGGTTTCTCCCCATTTTTGTGGTTTTATCTACCTTTGGTCATTGATGATGGTGACCTACAGATGGGGTTTTGGTGTAGATGTCTTTATTGTTGACGTTGATGCTATTCCATTCTGTTTGTTAGTTTTCCTTTTAACAGTCAGGTCCCTCAGCTGCAGGTCTGTTGGAGTTTGCCGTAGGTCCACTCCAGACCCTGTTTGCCTGGGTATCACCAGCGGAGGCAGAACAGCAAATATTGCTGCTTGATCCTTCCTCTGGAAGCTTTGTCCCTGATGGGGAGCCGCCTATATGAGGTGTCTGTCTACCCCTACTGGGGGTTGTCTCCCAGTTAGGCTACACAGGGATCAGGGACCACTTGAGGAGGCAGTCTGCCCTTCCTCAGAGCTCATACGCCATGCTGGGAGAACCACTCCTCTCTTCAGAGCTGTCAGACAGGGAAGTTTAAATCTGCAGAAGTTGTCTGCTGCCTTTTGTTCAGCTATGCTCTGCCCACAGAGGTGGAGTCTAGAGGCAGTGGACCTTTTTGAGCTGCAGTGGGCTCCGCCCAGTTCAAGCTTCCCAGCTGCTTTGTTTACCTACTCAAGCCTCAGCAACAGCAGACGCCTCTCCCCGAGCCAGGCTGCCACCTCACACTTCGGTCTCAGACTGCTGCGTTAGCAGTGAGCAAGGCTCTGTGGGCATGGGACTCACCAAACCAGGCATGAGAGAGAAACTCCTTGTCTGCTGGTTGCTAAGACCTTGAGAAAAGTGCAGTATTTGGGCACGAGTGTCCTGTTTTTCCAAGAACAGTCTGTCACGGCTTCCCTTGACTAGGAATTGGAAATCCTCCGACCCCTTGCACTTCCTGGGTGAGGCGACGCCCTGCCCTGCTTCAACTCGCCCTCCATGGGCTGCACCCACTGTCTAACCAGTCCCAGTGAGATGAACCAGGTATCTCAGTTGCAAAAATCACTCGTCTTTTGCGTCAATCACACTGGGAGCTGTAGACCGGAGCTGTTCCTATTTGGCCATCTTCCAGACCTTTTATTTTTAAAAGAAACTTTTTTACCCCAAATGAAATCTTACTCAGAAACCTAATTTGTAAATAAAATCAAAGTTCTACTCTGAAGCCCTCATAGATCTCCCCCCTTGCAAGGACCCTGGAGACCCCCACCCCCCAGAACTGTGGAGTTTAGTGTGACAGGCCTCACGTGTGGGTGCAATGCCCTCTGTCTGTCTCTGGCTTGGGCCGCTGGGCTTTATTGGCTCCTAGTGTCTCACACACAGTAGGTGGTCAGTAAATCGGTTTTGAATTAGTGATTGAAACAATTTTGGGGACACCCACCAGCTTCTACTTTGGAGAGATTCAGAGAAGCCTAAATATCAAACCTTTCAACTTCTTTTCATCAGCCCACATGCTTCTAGTCTCTCATTCTTGTTTAAATTTATATCCCACGTAGTCATAGGAAGTTGCTGGCAAACTCAAAATGTGAAACAGCTGATGAATTGACACTATTTCTTTATGATGAAAGTAGATGTTACAGAAATAAGCGGTTTTATGTTTTACTCCAAGCTACCTTAACTTCTTTTGGAAAGTAGCTAGGGAGTAAATAATAAATTTTACATACTAAATAAAGTTATATGCTCATCAAAATATATGTCCTTCCAGCTGAATGACCTGGTGAAGGATGAGAAAGGAGCTGTTATAGATGAGAATCGTGCCCCCTGGTTTTGGAGGTGGGGGAAGCACAGAATAACTTAACTTGTTACAAAGTTGGTTTGTTATTTTTCTTCTATAAATAAAGAAGAAGAGTTTTGAAAGCAAGAAGATTGAGAAAGCAAACTGAAGTGTCTTCTTGAGTTTGGCATGAAAGATTATAAATTTAATCTTTGTGGCTGATACCGAGCAACATTAGGAGGAGGCTGAGCAGTAAGGAGTTAGTTGAGGTCAGGCACTTCCAATGCTAAATTAAGATTTCCTGTGAGTAAAAGGTTAGTTTACAATTAGTAATAAAAGATACCAAAGTATCCCAGGTATTGTTTCCAAAAGCCTTTTTGAAAAAGAATTGTCACTTAGTAAAGTTCATCCATTCAGTTTGTTAATAAAACTATGTTTTTAAGATTAAACTGCTCGAATGCAGTTTATGCTTGTCTAGTCCGCGTTTCTATGTCCCTTACCTCTCCTTGGTGATATGATACCTAAAATTGCAGGTTGGGATTTATTTTGAGGGATTTTATTTTAAAGGTGAATAAAGTTCTGCTGAGGGGCAAATCTGTAAAATTAAGGACCTAAATGATAAAGAAAGTGAGGCCATAACTCTCCTGCTTGAAAGTTGTTTGTGTGGGTAAGAAAGTGCAGGGTACAGCCTCCTGAATTTCCCGAGGCTTTGACCTGCCTCTGTGGGGATTCGAGAAGGACCCAAAAAATAGCATGTCTCACCCTGCCTGAGGAAAAGCGAGACAGAGGAGTCAGGATTTGGAGGTGTAACGTATTACCTTTATGAGTAATAAAGCAGATATTGAGGAGTGCGGCTTATATCTGTGGGCAAACAGGTTTCAAATATGGACCCTGGAATTAGACAGGCTTACCTAGTGATGGGCAGTGCAGGAAAGTGCAGGCTCTTGTCTGTGGAAGGAGCAGAGCAGAGTGCAGGTTCTCTGTCTGCATGATGGCTCCAGAGAGAAAGGGAAGGTGCTGAGCTAGAGGTCACCAAACTTTCTTGGCTTGCAGCACCCTTAGTACCTCAGCATGCTTTGCCTCTCAGTCAAAAGAAATGCCTAACAGTTCTATGTGTTAAGTAAATTAGGTCCAAATAACTCACCAGTATTAGTAAGCTGGGTGCCTCATAAGTGTCACCGTGCTTCCCTTGAATGTATTCTACAGGGTCCCCGTGAGTTTGCTGTGGCACTCCAGGGTACCATGACACATAGTTGGGGAAATACAGTCTCCTTCAGAATTCAAAAATAAAAGTAAGTCATAACCAATCCTCTTGTAAAAGGTTAACAGGAGGTGAAGATGAGCCAGATGTATTATCTGAGTGGAGATCCCTCCACATGGGAGAAAGCGTTAGCAGCGGGAAAAGCATATGCCACCTCCTGCCGCCACGCTTAACCCCCAGCACCTGGGCTTCAGCTCAGAGGAATCCAGAGCTGATGCGACTCTCTAACCTCGGAGACTGACACATGTAATCAGTTTATACTCAGAAGCTCTACCTTCCGGTGTTCTTGGTACCACATAAATCTTGGGAAGGGAAATGGAAAGAGAGGTGGTAACCCCATGGGCATACATTGAATACATCTCTACAGCCTACCCTTTCAATTCCGCATGTCCTGAGGTCAAGTATTATGAAGGCCAACAAAAGACTTACTTTCATTTGACTAAGTTAGATGCATATTGTCAGTTCTGTAGAGCCTCTGAGCAAGCTATTTTTTTCTTTGCTGTAGCTCTAATGGAAGCATAGCCTACAGGTAGAAAAATGAACAGCTGGGCCTTCCATGTATACTCCTAACCCAGCAATCAAATGGCCACTCCTTTATAAGGCACAATTTCTATTAGTAATAAGAAATAATACATGGTAGATTTCCAGTCATAAACAACTAAATATTTCCTGTGTATGCCTCTCATTTAAACCACAGAATGTGCCCAGTCTGCATTTATAGCTTGATTGGTCAAGTGTGCATTTCAGTCATTCAGATTGTCCTCATCAGTAAAATACCAGTATTAGCAAATCATGAATTGCTAAATGTGCAAAAGAAATTAAAAATTACCATAGTCAAGTATTTAATTCCCTTGTATTAAAATTGTATAGTGTCCTACTCAATACATACAAATTTAAAAGTTTGCAAACTAGGTGTGAGCAAATGTTTAAATGTTTTACTATCTTCCCTGTCCCCCTCCCATGCCTTAAAAATAAAATAAAATAATAAAATAAAATAAAAGCACCTTTCAGGATTAATCACTCGGGGAGTTTGTTCTGAATTACTGCCTTGGGAGGTGGCAACGTGAAACAGAAGATCTGAAATGAAAAGATTCTGGTTATGGGTGCCACCATGGTTACCTGCAGAAAAAGGTGGGCTAGTCAATTAATAGGAGATGCTGGCAGAAGCACATTTATGTAGGGAGGTCCAGGGGGTGTTTAGAAGGGGTGTGCTAAACAGGACACACCCACCCAGCTTCACCCGCCATGCTGCAGGTGCTCCTGTTTTCCCTTCGCTGCTGCATTGGCAAGTCCTGCCCGCTTCAATTGCACGCCATTTCTCCCCTGCTCCACTGTCACCTGGGTGTCTTTTATTCTCCCATTCAGCTTCACTTCTCCAGAGATCCTGGCAACTTAAAGGATCCTCGCAGGAGTCTCAGTTTCCTTGTCACTAAAGCGGGGATAATTAATAATCTCTTTCTATGTCATGGGTTGATTATAAGATCACATGAGATGTATGCTGAAGCATTTTGTTAACTGCAAAATGCTATATAAATGTCAGGTGTTATAAATCATTAGCTGGTCTATTCCTCCACTAAAGCGGTTTCTATGCATATTTTAGTTACCCCCTGAACAATTCTTTTTCAAATAGCAAATGTAAATGCTGCTGTTTTTTTCTGCTTGGATTATGGTGGCTCCTTTGCAACTTTATGATGTAGGCTGAATCTTTAAATACTCCTTTGGCTCATATCTCTTCCTCTGAACACCCATGCAAGATCATAATCCATAAAACACAGAGGCAATAACTCCTTTTAATTGCCAGGAGTTCATCATTTGCGAAGTTCTAAATGCAGTCACTTAGGCACTCCTCTTGAAAAGCCTGTCTCTGTTTATTCTGTAGAGCCGAGACTGTCTGAAGCTGGGCCCACCTGCGGAGGGAGAAGTCGTCCAAGTCAAGTGGCCCGATGGCAAACTCTATGGAGCAAAATATTTTGGATCAAACATTGCCCATATGTACCAGGTGGGTTTTTCCTTCTCTGTGATGCTTGCTGAGATTGACATGATAAGTCAGAAGGAGATAGTATCTCAAGTGTGCTGCTGATCAATAAGTCACATCAATTTCGGGCACCTCTTATTTTATGCAGGAGGCAAAGATTCAATGTGTAATGACCCAGATCGAAACCCTGGAGTTTTACTACCAAGTTGGACACTGGGAAACTCTTAACAACATTTGATGAATGATTTAATTGTAAGGAATATGGTTCTGCCAGAAAGATAAGTGACTAGAAGGCAGGCTGCCTCCCGCTGTTTCTGTTGTATGGGGAGAGACTAGTTGGCCGATTTATCTCACCTTCAGCCACGACAGTCATGGCCACTCTTCAACCAGCAGCCCCTGAATTGGTGGCTTTTGCCGAGAGACATACTCTCGCCACTCCACCCGCTATCTCTGCAAAGCTAGACAACAGTGCATTGACATAGATGTGGCCAGTTAATGTCACAAGGAGCTGATGGTTATCATCCACCCAAGCTTCAAGGAATGCTTTTTTAAATGAAAAGTACGGCTATCAGTTGGACATTCTGTTCACTAGGGAACCCTACATAGTATTAAAGAGTATATATACAATTTAAAAATTAATTACTTTTATTTCACCCAGAAATGAGAATGAGTTAAGCTTTAATAAGGGAAACAACATGGGTAGCACATGTACATTTATATTCCTTCAGAAAGGTTTTAAAAGGGGACATTTAGAGCCAATACATTGTAGACTTTTCAGTAACATGGTGTCAGAAATCAAGATTCTCAGGCTAAACTGTAGAGTGAAAACAGGAGGATTGAAGTAAAAGGAGAAAAAGCAAGAAGGTTCAGGCCTGTTGAAAAACAGCTTGAGAATGATAAGACTATCAGTTTCAACAGAGAAATTGTTCAAAGACTGATAAGGAGCAAGAGCTTAAATGGAAGAGTGCATTATAAGACACTGCGTCAGGAACTGGAGCACAGTGCAATTAAAGGTGTTCAAAGAAGTTTGAAAAACTTAGGAGAGAGTGTTTTTCATGGTCTAGAAAAACCCAAGGGGAATGGATAGGGAAGGATGTATGCACATACATTGTGTGTGTGTGTGTGTGTGTCTGTGTAAAGGCCATTTCCCCCTTTGCATATGGTATTTGCATATGGTCTCAAGACACAAATTCAAGTTATTTATAATAGTAAAGGTACTGGAGCGTCTTTGCATTAGAATGACCAGAATTAGGCAAAAATCGCAAGACAGGCTAATAATACTGGAGGATCCAGAAAAAGAAGCATTACTACATAATGCACAATAAAATAATTACATTTAATTAAATAATAAGTGCAAAAGTAAAGCTTCTTACATGTAGCAAAGCCATTTGCTACATGAAAAGTATCACATAATGAGAATATGTTGAAATTCAGGCTAATTAGTAATCAGTGTGTTAACTTCAGTTGAATTTATGATGGTCTATCAACATAAAACTATAAGCATATTTATAGACTCAATGAAAAAGTTAAGACTAATATTAAAATTGTCTCTCAAGCACAAGTAGTTTAAAATTCCTCATTAAGCCAAGTGGCCTTTTGAGATCATTTTGTGTTTTGTGTCTAATTATTAAACTTCACCATCAAATAAAGACAGTTTTAAAAATAGATATGACAGATAAATACCTGCTGCACAGTGCTTAATATACTAGGCATATGCATTTTTTGACCCTCAGAGTAGTCCTACAAAATAGATGTTATTGACTCCTGTCTTACAAATGAGGGAAGAAAGGCTGTGAACCAAATTTTAATGATTTAAGAATAATTTTTTAAATAATTTGTCCGAGAGCACACAGCTGGTAAAGAAAGGGCCAGAATTCTCTCTCAGCTCCGCCCTAACTAGGGTGGACAACCATCCCTGCTTGCCTGGAACCATCCCTGATTTTAGTACTGAAAATAACTATATCCCAAGGGACCCCTGAGTCCCAGGTGAACTAGGACAGTTGATTACCCTGGTCCTAGCACAGCATACTCCCTTCTAGGTTTGTAATTGCTTTTTGTCTTTTAGATGTTTTAAGTGGTCTAAAACAAATGAAAGTAGGCACAGGTGGTTCTAGCTGTGCTATCAAATTGTATAAATCAGATGACACTATGGCCTAGTTAAATGTTAAAGAAATTATTCTGCTCAAACAAGGCCAGGAAGAAAACCCTTCCCATTGTCAGCCCTCCCGGAAGTGGCAGCAAGAGTTCTCATGTGACTGGCACCTAATTCCACTGTATTGTTTAGCTTATTCAAAATGCTAACAGTACGTGGATAATAATACATTCAATTATGTGTTTGATCTTTATTAAGACAGTGATGGATGTTCATCAACCAGAATTGGTAACTTTTGCCTGAGAGACATACCCACCTGGGCATCTCAGCAAACCTAGACCAATGCATTGGCACAGATGTGGCCAGTTAATGATATCATCCACCCAAGCTTAAGAGAGTGTTTAATGCAAAGTACAGCGATATATCAGTTGGACATTCTGTGAATTAAACAATAAGTGTGGCTGGGCACAGTGGCTCACGCCTGTAATACCAGCACTTGGGGAGGCCAAGGCAGGCAGATCACCTGAGGTCAGGAGTTCAAGACCAGCCTCACCAACGTGGTGAAACCCCGTCTCTACTAAAAAAATATATAAAAATTAGCCAGGCATGGTGGCGGCACACTTATAATCCCAGCTACTTGGGAGGCTGAGGCAGGAGAATCACTTGAACCCAGGAGGCAGAGGTTGCTGTGAGCCGAGATCATGCCATTGCACTCCAACGTAGGCAACAAGAGCAAAACTCCGTCTCAAGAAAAAACCAAAAAACAAAAATAAGTGTAAATTTTTTTTCAAACTCTAGATTTTTTTTTATTAACGTGGCACTGCTGTGTGGTTTAACTTACCTCTTGACAAGAAGTACAAGCATATTTTCATTTCTTAAAAGTAAGAAATTCAGACAAACAAAATTTAGGGACTTGAAAAATATGTGGTTCAGAATTAGAACATATTAAGTATTCTACCTGATTACATCCCTTTTGTTTCTGGCTAGATTAGTTCATGTTGGATTAAACCTAAACCAGTCTAAACCTAGGTGCTCTAGGTTTCTGTTAATTACATTTAATTAAATAATAAGTGCAAAAGTAAAGCTTCTTACATGTAGCACTAAGCAAATGTGGTTACTTATCTTTTCTTTGACAAAATCTTTTAAAATGTTAAAAAAAATTGGTTATGAAATTATTTGCTTCCATTTGGTTAGTGTGAAAAAAGTTTTAAACATTTTGTTTTAGATAATGATGTATTTTCACACATTGATGAGGTTTACATGTTAGCAAGTTGAGAAACAGATTTTCCTAGCTCCTTTGATGGCATTTGATTGAATTTGACAAGTGAGTTTTGAAAGTTCAAGCTCTGTAGGAATTGGAGAAATTATTTTATCCGGGAGGATTATTATGTAAGAGTAAACAGGCCGGGCATGGTGGCTGACACCTGTAATCCCTACACTTTGGGAGGCCAACGTGGGAGAACTGCTTGAGTCTAGTGAGACCTTGTCTCTACTAAAAAACAGTAAAATAAAATAGCTGAGCATGGTGGCACATGGCCATGGTTCCAGCTTCTCAGGAGGCTGAGGTGGGAGGATTGCTTGAGCCTGGGAGGTTGAGGTTGCAGTGAGCTGAGATCAGGCCACTGCACTCCAGCCTGATCAACAGGGCAAGGCCCTGTCTTAATTAAAAAGAAAAAAAAGGAAATATGTTATATTTCCTTTCACAGAGAGAAACAGTTCTCCCTGTTACGTTGTCAGAGCCTCCTAAAGAAATGGTGTTAACAGATCCAACCCATTTTAATGCTAAATTTCCCACAATTTCATGTTTTGTGATTTCCATTTGATCAGCAGCTACTTTTCTTTGTTTTTGCTTTGCCAGATAAAGTTTTCATATCCCATATTCCAAGACACTCATTTCCAAGAATTTTGGCCTGTTTTAAAATGTATTTTGTATTTAGTTTATTTATTTATTTTTTTTGGTTTTGAGACGGAGTCTTACTCTGTCGCCAGGCTGGAGTGTAGTGGTGCAATCTCAGCTCACTGCAACCTCTGCCTCCCGGGTTCAGGCAAGTCTCCTGCCTCAACCTCCCAAGTAGCTGGGACTACAGGCATGCACCACCATGCCTGGCTAAGTTTTGTATTTTTGGTAGAAACAGGGTTTCACCATGTTGCCCAGGATGGTCTCAATCTCCTGACCTTGGAATCTGCCTCCCTCAGCCTTCCAAAGTGCTAGGATTACAGGCGTGAACCACCATGCCCGGCTTCTACTTAGTTTAATAAGGGAAATAACTCTTCTTACTTCCTTTGGTCTTCAGCTGGTTCCCTTGTTTGTTCTGTTTGAGTCCTTTTCATCTTTTTATGTAGTTAATTGGAACCTTTAAAAATGGTCAGTGCTGTTTTTTAAATGTGTATCATATTATCTTATTTCATTAGGTTGAGTTTGAAGATGGATCCCAGATAGCAATGAAGAGAGAGGACATCTACACTTTAGATGAAGAGTTACCCAAGAGAGTGAAAGCTCGATTTGTAAGTGCTGGCAGATGCCACTTGGGGACCTGCCAAGTGAATTCCTTGTCCTTACCTCATGTTTCCCAAGCCTGGCAGGAAACATCCTTGGGTTTTTGGATTAATTCTAAAGAAAGCCAATGCAACTTTTTCCTTAGTGAAACCTATTGAATGCAAACTTCAAATTCAGCCAGAATCAGGGAAACTAATGCATGTGCCTTATTTTTCTAATGAAGTCAAATGATGCTTCTTTGTGTTGACATTTATTGGTGCACAAAAATACTTACTGAATATGTGCTCTGTGCAAAACACCAGGAGCAAACAAAGATACCATCAAGGCATTTGCAATCTTGTTAGTAGAAGCAACATTAAAAGAAAGTATTCAGGAGTAGATCAAAGAGGACTTGGCGTAATTGAATGTCTGTCTGTTCTTCTATAGGTTTATCATGGATTGACTAACTTCTGTCTCAGAAAGTCACTGATTCACTGATGTTTGTGTCAGTTCATAATTAAGCTAAACTCTGACTTTCATAATAAAAGCGATAAACAAAGCCTAAATGCCAATTGTGGGAATACTAAAGCAGTTTTTTAAAAAGGAAATACTAGTTTCATGCCCTCACATACCATTAAAAGATGAACAAACATGGACAGATAATCAAAACTGAAGTTGAACAACATAATTCACAATAATTTAGGCTTCATATTATTGTATCATAAAATATTTAGTGGACCCTGAAATGAAGTCAGTTTTATTCATTTAGAATTATATCTATTGCATCTGTGAAATGATAAATCCTAAATAGAGAAATTTGAATGGATGAGGTTTTTCTGACTAAAGTGAAATTTTTTTTCGGAATAAATGACAATTTCGGTTTAGTGTGTGCTTATGATATACTTGTCTGCAGTGATAGAGACACTATAGATTACTTGGTTATTTTGGAAAAACCAAGGGTTTTCTTAAATCAGGGATGTCCAATCTTTTTGCATCCCTGGGCCATACTGGAAGAAGAAGAATTGTCTTGGGCCCCACATAAACTACACTAACGATAGCTGATAAGCTATTTAAAAAAAAAAAAAAAGGCAAAAAAATCTCATAATGTTTTAAGCAAGTTTACAGATTTGTGTTTGGCCGCATTAAAGCCATCCTGGGCAGCATGCAGCCTGCGAGCCATGGGTTGGACAAGCTTGCCTTAAACGTTCAGTTGTATATGCAGCTTTTTTCCCATCAGATGGGATCCTGACAGCAGAGTAACTGACTTTCCTCTCAGCTGCATCCTTCAGACGAAAGTCCTTCAAAGTGAAATTGTCAAGAGGAGTGGTTGTATTGCTACCCATTCAATGAGAAATATGGCTCAGAGGGGACCACACACCTGTAGATAGAGTAACCACTAGATAATAATGGCAAGCAAAGGAAAAATTAAATATTCCTGTTGTGAAAATACCAGCCAAATCTTAGTGAAGACCTAAAAATTTTAGATGACTTGTCACTGTTCTGAGACCTGAAATTTCTTGAGAAAAACTTTCCTTTTCGAGATGTTAGAGATAGCTTCCTCTCGTTCTGTATTCCTATCTTCCTTGGACTCCCCTCTTCCCTTACTTACTCCCTGCTCCTCTCACTCCTTTCTTTTCCTTTTTCAGCACCTAGAGATTTAGAGGATGGGGAGTAGAGTAGGTAGCCTCTTGAAGTCTCTTAGGTCTTTCATTTTCTAACCCATGTATGACTAAGCCTCCTACCAACTGAGTCTTGTAGATTTCAAATACTGTTTCTTAATCACATGAGAAGAAAGCTTGTTGCTTTCATACTGTGATCACAATTTCTTTGTTTCACAGAAGATTTCACAGGATGCCTTCCCCTGTGGCTGTCTCTGAACACAGGTCCTGGGTTTTCTAAGGTCTATTTCACTGAACAAGCTCACCAACATTCAATTTTTTTTATTCTCAGAGAAAATTTTTAATTAAAAAAAAAAAACAATGAAAATATATAAATCACATCCATACACTCTGAATGCAGCCTGCTATGCTGAGCAGCGCTGAGCCAAGTAGAAAATATCTTCAGGAACAAAGGCTCACAGTCACTAAGTCCTGTTGGCCACCTTATTGTCTTGCCATAGCCAGCCTGCTTCTCCTTCAGGTTGGTACACAGCCCTCAGACCCTTGGTTAGTCTGTCCATGATTACTATTTTTTTTCCAGTTGGCAAAACAAATCTAATTGGAAAACTCATTAATGGAAGATATTTTATGGTTAGAAAAGTCTTTTTTGTTTTTTAAGGATGGAGGTTAGCAGCCCTTGTCAGGAGGTCTTGTATTTTAATGACTTCAGCTCACCCAGATGCACGCTGACTGGGGGAGAAATTGTTCAAAAGAGCCAGCAGTCCACCTCAGTGATCGTGTGGGGTTCTTCTCCACTCACTTCAGAAACAGCCCCATTACCTTTTATTGTCTCACAGAATAACCATAGCAACGGTGCATAATTAGCTAGAGCTCCTGGTAAATCGCTTTTATTATTGTATATGAGAGGCTGACTTTTGCTGCTTCTGCACAGTGGCAACACTTTCATAGATGTTTTATTTTCTTCTTTGATAACTTTAGCACTTACAAAAGTGAAAGATTACTCATAGGAAGTATCTTGCCAAGAATGAATGAAACAAAAGTGTTTTCTCCTAGTGGCAGAGGGAACCCAACCAGCCCATAATGATTTAGTTTTCTTCCCTAGTGAAGCTAGATGGTATCTGGGGGAAGCCGTGGAGGTGGCCTCTTACCCCGAGTAACTGTCCCATGAACTGGCTGGAAACATGAACAGCTTTACACTTCGGTACATTTTTTGTTTTCAGGCTTCCTTGTAGCTGTTTTCTTGTTTTTCTCTTCTTTATCATGGACTGTGTGTTTTCGAGTCCTAAAGCGTCTTTCGCCTCTGCCAGCAGCCAGGGGAAGCAGTCTCAGCACAGTGAAATGTGCTGTGTGTTGATGTCATCAGAAGTCATCCACCTCAGTGAAAACAGCTGCCAGTGCATTTTAGGAAGCAAGATAGTAGGGAATTGGGAAGCAAAAATAGTGCCTACCATAGACTTTAGGCTTTATCTGATTATCACAGAAAAAGCCACATGCCCTCACTCAGCAAACACTTACTGAACAGCAGTCGAGTACTAGGCACGTTGTTTGCAGTGGGGAACACATGTAAAATTGGGTGCACAGTCCCTAATATCCTCATCTTTATGGGGTTCCCCTGATGGGGAGAAACTTATTTGCCCCTTACCTCGACCACTGCCCTCATCCTACTGAGTGGATGTGTCAGGGCCATAGGAGACCCACAGAAGGACCCTTAAGCTTGCCGAGGGCAGAGACAGTAGAATAGAATAACTTTCACAAAAATGAAACAGTGTGTCCGAAGACAGAGGAGCATGGGACCCTGAGCCAGGCAAGTATGGCCAGGACCTGCAACTGATGTCATCTGAGGAGAGCACGGGTCAGGCTTCTGGCCAGGTTATGTAGGTCTAGCCCAGGGAGTGAGGATGTCATCTTGAAGGCAGTTGGCTGTTGGGAAATTATAAGCAAGGGCATATGACCATGTAGAGTCTTATAATAAGAGGGTTTTTAGAGAGCTTTCTTCCAGTGGTACTGTGGGAAACAGGTTGGAGGTAAAGCATTTATTGCAGTGGTTTGGAGAGGTGAGGGCCTACCCCATAGGGTCAGTAAGGATTAACAAGAAAGGCTGAAGGGCTTCAAGGTACATGCAGGAGGAATCCTGGACACGGTGGGGAAATGTCTACAGTGTCTTTGAGTTTCTGGCCAGTGTAACTGGGTGCATGGGGATGGTGGTGCCTCTCATGGAATGTAGGAAGGACAGCAATGGAGAAGGAAGGTTTCCAGTTCAATTTAGGACAGGTTGATTTGAAGGGCCTCTGAGACAAGGACTTTGTGATGCCTGCTGGGGAAATGCACTTATACAGGCCTGAGCTGGAGCAGGAGATGGGAGCATCTCCTGCAGACACTGAAGCCAGGGGTGTGGGCATCAAGGCCCGGGGAACAGGAGTGGAGAGGAGAAGGCCCAGTGCCAAACATTAGGGCATTGTAGTTGAGCAGACAGTTAAGAAAGGGAACCCTTGAGACATCAAAATGAGCAGCCAGAGAAGGAGAAGCAGGAGAATGGGTTTACAAAATGACAGAGAAGAGAGAGAGCCTTAAGCAGTAATTAGTTGGCGGACTAGTCAAGTCAGTTTAGGGGTAGGAAGGTGTCACAGGAATTAGCAACTAGGACTTCATTCAGTAAGAACAGTTTCAGGGAAGGGATGGGGCAGAGGCCCAAAGCTAAGTAGGAGTCAAGGTAACTTAGAGATGACTGTTGACATTTGTCGAAAACCTCATTAGGCAAGAGCCAGAGGGGAGATGAAAAATGAGGGAAGTTTAAAATGAGACGTTAATCTTGCTTTTGTTTGGGGAAGGTCCCTGAGGGTGGAGGGTGGGGAGATCCTGGATAAAGTGGGGCTAAATGGAGCCCCCCACTTTGGGTGGGAGAGGTGAGGGAAAGCCCAAAGTCATGCCTGGGGCCCTTCTAGCGTGAGCTGGTGCCCGGGGCATCTACACCCTAACCCCAGCTGACCGAGTCAGATCTTTGTCCAGTCTTCTGAAGATCACATGCCGTGCCCTTTTGCACTGTAACACCAGCTGCTTTTAGTCCACAGCCTCTGACATGCGATTTGAAGACACATTTTATGGAGCAGACATTATCCAAGGGGAGAGAAAAAGACAAAGAGTGCTGAGCTCCAGGTTTAAGAACGAATATGTGGCCGACCCTGTGTACCGCACGTTTTTGAAGAGCTCTTTCCAGAAGAAGTGCCAGAAGAGACAGTAGTCTGCATACATCGCTGCAGGCCACAGAGCAGCTTGGGTAGGAAGAGAGAAGATGAAGGGACGACCTTGGGGCTGTGCCATGAGTTTTGCTGGCATAGGTGACGGGGTGTGTCTCTGACAGTGGTAAATCGGGTTCCAGAGTTTGGTCACCAAAAATACAAAATACACATTATTAATTGGATGCAGCAATCTGAAATCATCTCTAGTCTTGCTTTCACTTGTGAGCAATTGTCTTCTATGATCCCAAAGAATTTTTCTAAGTGAAAGGAAATACTAGTGAATCACCCACTAGGAAAAGCCACTGCCACAGAGGAGGCGGGTCCCCTTGTGCGGCTTAGGCCCCTGTCAGGAAACACATGGGGACCTCTCTCTCCAGCTCCAGCAGGTGGCGCCTCGGTACCCAGCGGGGAGGGCAATAATTTATATATTTTCCACAGTCAGGGAAGGACTCTCACTTATTTGTTTCAAATTGCAGTTTTTATAAAACATTTTTAAAACACAAATGGCATGTATGCTAATGAGATTTACCCGTGTGCTATCTGTATTTCCCTTGTACAGAACTTTTACATTTTTGAATATTCCTATTACTTTTGATTGTGTCTGATGGGAACTGAGTTGTTGGCCTTTGTGAAATGAAACTTTGGCTCTTGAGAAAGAATTCTTATGAATTGTATGCGAATTTTATATATTTAAAGAGGGAGATCTGGGGCTGTTATTTTTAAACACTTTTTTTCATAATACATATTCTGAGTAGATATTTATAAAATATATGTTTCTTTCATTATGTGTTTGTAAAATTAGAGTTTAAATAAATATGCTTTGATGCATAGTTTTGAACTAATGTAACATGATTTTTCTTTTTTAAAACAGCCTGAAAATGTACTAGTGTTTAAAAATAAAGATTTCCATTTTCTCCAGTCCTGTCTCTGACTTGCTTATTTGTCTGGGTTTAAACCAATAGAAAAACAAGTTTGTTGGAGAGCTGGCTATCAGGACATACTGCGGCCCAGGTTTTTCAGACCCTCCTTCTGTCGCTGACTTTTTCCATGGTTGTGGCACATGCACGGTGATATTTTTGGAGACAAAGCCCCCTGCCTGCCCACTTCAGTACCAATGGAAGTGTTTTCTTCAGCTCCTTCTAGGCCCTGAATACATCTCAGACCCTTGAGTCTGGATCAGTTTTCGTCTCAGGATTCCTGGTCTGCAGCTGTCATTAGTAGGAATAGAGGTTCTCCAGTCCCTCCTTCATTGTATAAATGAGACCTGTGGGACAGACAGGAAAAGGGATGCAGGCAGTGGCAGGCAGTTTTGGTGACTGCTTCAGTTAACTGAGGCCACCATTTTGCTACATTACAAACAATTGCAAAATTGCAAAATCTTAATGGCCTGCAGCAGAAAGCATTTATTTCTCTCATCTAGGCAGGGCTTGGCTGGACAGCTGTGCTGATCTTGGCTTGGACTAGCTCACACACCTGCTCCGTGGGTCTCCCATTATTCTAGTGGGCCCAGTGGGCAACCCGGGTATGTTCTTCTCATGTCAATTGCAAAGGCAGGAGAGCAAGCCAGCCCAGCCAAGTAAGCACATTTCAGTCCTCTTTGGGGCTCTGGTTAACATCCTATGGGCAAAAGCCCAGAACCAGGGACTGGAACGGCATTTCAGAGTTTCATGGCTAAGGGTATAGGTTATCCTGGTTCTGGGTGGAGAGTGAAGACCAAAACAGTAAGGAAAGAGCCACAGCTAAAACCAATTCCCTAGACTGCTTCCTGCCTGGGCGCTCATATTCCAGAGTGCCTTGTGGCTCAACTCTGAGCTGGGGTAGAGCCCACCAGCCTTACTTTTACAGAGTGAGCACTCCACGTTCTCGTTTGTTTTTTTGTTTGTTTGTTTGTTTGTTTGTTTGTTTTGAGACGGAGTCTCGCTCTGTCACCCAGGCTGGAGTGCAGTGGCGCGATCTCGGCTCACTGCAAGCTCCGCCTCCCAGGTTCCCGCCATTCTCCTGGCTCAGCCTCCTGAGTAGCTGGGACTACAGGCGCCCACGACCGCGCCCGGCTAATTTTTTGTATTTTTAGTAGAGACGGGGTTTCACCGTGGTCTCGATTTCCTGACCTTGTGATCCGCCCGCCTCGGCCTCCCAAAGTGCTGGGATTACAGGCGTGAGCCACCGCGCCCGGCTCACTCCACGTTCTCTACCAGTGTAGTCATATATTTTATCAACTAATCAAGCTTGAATTTTCTATCTCTAGGTTTTGAATGGAACTGACCTGCTCTCTACATGATATACCAGGAAAGTAGGCTTGGGTAAGGCATTAAAAGGAATTAATCTAAATAGGATCATTTGTTCTGTACAAGTTTGCCTGTCAGCAAGATTTCTGATTGGCTGCCACAGGGAGAAAATGTGCAGAGGTCTATGCGATCTCAAATACAGCTGTTTTTTATAGTCTCACTTAACGAATGTGCCTATAACCAAGTACAGCTGTATATGGCCTTAGTAAAATAGTGCTGGCCACAAATGCACTCTGGCTATTGAGAAAGGCACCTTTGTTTCACTGCGTTCTGCATAAAGTGGTTATTAGCTCTATGACCAGACAGACCGTTAAACCTTTTTCACTTACTGTGTGGCACCTCAATTGTAATTTTAATTTTTTTGGTTACACTAACTGCATGTTTAGTGTATATGTGTAGCATAAAATCAGCTGAAGTCCTTCTAGTATTAAAAAAAAATTGCTAAACTATGACGATTCTAATGTAACACTAATTGCAAGCCCTTTCTCTGGAGGTAAAGGGATTAGTAAAAATGGCCTGGCATATTTCATAACATTTTAATTCCTTTTTGTGTGTTTGAAATGAGAACAATGTGATCCTTGTCAGTTTACTTTTATTAAAGGATTTTTTTTTTTTTTTTTTTTTTTTTTAGTTCAACTAGAGAGAAATTAGAAGCAGCATCCACTGAAGTATCACATGGCTTCCCAGAATGTATTACACATTGCTACTGGGTCACAGTACGTGGAAACATGGAGACCGAGAATACAGAACCGTGTAGGAATGAGTGGGTCTGCCACCTCTCCCTGTACCCATCCAGTGTGAAACAAGGCGGTTCATGCACACGTTACTAGAAATGCCCTGGAGGCCTTATGAATAATCATTGGAGCAGTATCTGCTGCAAGATAACATTGTGCTTTATTTTTGCCTTTAAGTAAAAGGAATCTGAAATGAAACAATCTTCATTTCAGATATAAATCAGCCCCATAAACTTGAAGCTAACCAGAGATCCTGAGGCATTCTCATTACATGAAGTAATTGGTTGGTTGCAAGACTCAATTGTCCTGCAAAGTCTCTGAGAATTCAGATGAGCAGTTATCTGAAGAGTTACACATCCTCTCACCTGACATGTTGTAGCAACACATAGCACTGGCCAGTGGGGAGAGTGATTTCTAGTCTCTGATGAGGCCTGAACTCTCCAGCAAGTGGGTCTATGACTCAGAAACCCCGTGCTTCATTATCTGAAGGTGGCCGGGGAACTTTGAGGTCCCTTTGAGGAAATGAAACTTCATCAAAAGCAGCCGATATTAATGATGTATTGAGCATCTATTGTGTACATCCAGTCTTGTAGTCTCCTTGGTGACGTTTATCTTATTTAACCTCCCCAATAAATAGCAAAATAAGTACCATTACCCTCTTTTATGGAATAAAACTAAAACTCACAGAGGTTGGGTAACTTTCGAATCACTCAACCTTCTCAACGCATGAAGAAAAACTCCTAAATCTGACCCAAACAGGAGATATCGGAGAGGTGAGTCTGAAGCTCAAAAGAAAGGTTAACATTAGAGAGAGATAAATGTGAAGGCATTGTCTTTATTGTTAGATGTAAAAGTGTACAGGAAAATTATCTCCTGGCAAAGGCAAAACTATAGGGACAGAAAACAGATCCAGTGGTTGGCCAAGGACTGGAGGTGGGGGAAAGGATGACAACAAAGAATATAAGGGAACATTTTGGGGGTGATGGAGATATTCTTTATCTTCATTATGATGGTGGTAATAAGAGTGTATATATTTGTCAAAATTCATAGAACTTAACACTAAAATGGGTGAACTATGTGTAAATTACACTTCAATGAATGTGACTTTTTTTTTTTTTTCATTTTCCAGGATTATTACTTTTTTTGACTTTTTTTCTTAAAGTAAGTAAAAATCTAGGGGAATGGAAGGCAGGCTACTTAGAAAACATGCCACATGGATAAAGAAATGAGCAAAGATCAGAACCCTAGAGAATGGCTAAACATAATTGGGTAGGAAAAGACGATCCCAGGCGTGGGGGGTGAAAAGCTCAGTGAGAGGGAAACCCAGGATACTGTGGTTTCCTGGACACAGCAAGGGAAGAGCATGTTTCAAGAAGAAGCAGTGGTCAAAGCAAAAAGAAAATGTTACAAAATCCAAGTAAGATTGTGTAATTCGGAGAAAGGAGTGCAGAACCCCACGCTCAGTCCAGCAACACAGTGCTGGGAGGTGGGGAGGGAAGCCTCGTCCTGGGTCACTTGCTGCCACCAAGTGTGGAGGGCAATCCCAGACTTCTGTTTGGTCTTCACTGACACTGTGGAAGCAGGGGGCCGTGCCTTGCGTTTGATAGGGGTAGGAGGAGTATTATCAACATTTTTGTTTTCAGGGATTGCTCCTTATCCTGTTCTTTGACTAGACAGAACAGACTTTTCCTGGGGCTTTTTTTCTTTTTACATTGTGTTTGCTTGTTGGTTGTTGCCATTTATAGGATTTTCCAGTTCTAAGTCCAGGATATATGGGAGATAAAAAGAAAACCCAGAGAACTGAACCCTGTTCACACAGATTCCTTAAACCCTAAAGTCCTTGTTAGTCTGCTTTCCTCCTTCAACACTTTGTAGTTCTCTTAGGTTTATTTGTTGTACTGTGTCTAGGATTTTTAATTATACTTAGCCAGGGAGAAACAAGCCCAGAACAAGAAGTCCTCATTTTTTCTTTTTTTGTTTCTCTTTGTTGTTGTTCTGAGATGGAGTCTTAGTCTATTGCCCAGGCTGGAGTGCAGTGGCATGATCTCAGCTCACTGCAACCTCTGCCTCCTGGGTTCAAGCGATTATCCTGTCTCAGCCTTCCGAGTAGCTGGGACTACAAGCATGCACCACCATGCTTGACTAATTTTTGTGTTTTAGTAGAGACAGGGTTTCACCATGTTGGCCAGGCTGGTCTCGAACCCCTGACCTCAACTGATCCGCCTGCCTCAGCCTCCCAAAGTGCTGGGATTACAGAATTGAGCCACTGCGCCTGGCCACTTTTTCTTTTTGATAGGAGAAAATATTTATTTCTGAGGGAAAGGATCTAGATGAAGGGCAGAGATGGAGAATCTAAACAATAATTTCTGGAGAAATCCCAAAGGGAGGGAAAACGATTAGGAGCAGAGATGGAGTTGCAGGTTTTACACAGGAAAAGGGAGATTTTATCCGGTAAGACCGATTTCTTGATTATAAGAACAGAGAAGGCAGATTATAGAATTGTTCCAGGAGAGGGTATCCAGGTGGGTGTGATGTAAGGAAAAGAGTGTGAGAGAATTGAAGATGCCAGAAAGAACAGTTTCTTTCAACTCATTTTTTGGGGTGGATAAGAAAGGTAGTTGATGTCAAGAGGGGACTGACTGGGAGGAAAGAGAATTTCTAGGGAGTGGAAGGCCGTGGGAGACTGGATCATGGCTCCTAAAGATGTCCATAGCCTCATCCCGGAGCCTGCGAATGTCACCTTACATGGCAAAAACAGACTTTGTAGGTGTTACTAAGTTAAAAGCTTGAGACAAGGAGGTTATCCTGGATTATCTGGGTGGGCTCAGTGCGAATCACATTCTTCCTAAGAGGGAAGCAGGAGGGTCAGTGACAAACAAGGCCTTGGGATGGAGGGGATCTGCTTTGAAGATAGAGGAAAGGGCCAGAACCAAGGAATGTGGGTGGCTTCTAGAAACTGGAAAGGCAAGGGGACAGTTTGTCCCCAGAAGCCTCTGCACGGAACCAGCTGCTGACATGTTGACCGGAGCTCAGTGAAACTGATTTCAGACGTCGGCCTCCGGAACTGTAAGAATATACATGCGTGTTGTTTTAAGCCACTAGATTTATTCATTATAGCACCAATAGAAAATGAAGACAACTGTGCAGCAGATATAGCAGGAGGGAGACTGAGAGGTCTTTCATCAGGAGGCGTGGTCTGAGGGAGGGGCATTGGTTTCAGATTTCTACATTTGAGATTCCAGTGGGGATAGGTCTCAGGCTGTGGCCATAGGACTGCAGTGGAGCTGAAAGTCATTTCACAGTTAACTTTCAACTGTTTAGGTTTTTTTTTTAAATTGATAATCCATATACCATAAAATTCACCCTTTTAAAATGTAAAATCGAGTGGTTTTTAGTATGTTCACAAGGTTGTACAGCCACCATTGTTAATTCCACAATTAGCTGCTTAGTTTTCATTGAATAGTATTCATTCTGTCTCCATATATTACAGTATTTTATTTTTTTGTATTTCAGGCAAGGTCTTGCTGTGTTGCCCAGGCTGGAGTATAGTGGGGTGATCTTGGCTAACTGCAACCTCTGCCTCCCAGGCTCAAGTGATCCTCCCACCTCAGTCTCCTAAGTAGGCACATGCCACCACACTCAGCTAATTTTTGTATTTTTTGTAGAGACAGTTTTGCCATGTTGCCCAAGCCGGTCACAAACTCCTGGGCTCAAGTGATCCGCCTACCTTGGCCTCCCAAAGTGTTAGGATTACAGGTGTGAACCACTGTGCCAGGCCTATTACAGCATTTTAAAAAAAAAAAAAATCATGCAAAGTTAAAAAAAATATTCAATGTGTTGCTATCACAGCTCCTGGAGACTAAGGGGCACTAGGTGAATATTTTCATAAGAATATATATTCTTAGGTATGAAGATTTATTTTGAATATATTACTTAGTATACTCACCCATTTGCAAAGGCTATACAGCTGGCCAAATGTGGACTTGCCTTCTGTTGATTGGGCCAGGTGTATGATTGTGCTAGTGGGGGTGGTGAGTCTTTTCAATGGAAGACAGGCTACAAAGAGGGAAGGCACACACTGGCCACAGAGCTGCCCTGAAAGGCTGAGCCTGGGAGACTATGGGGGAGTCTGATCCTCAGCTCCAGCAGCCCCAGGAACACTGGACACAGACTTCTTGCAGCAGCCCTGGAGAAAGGCAAATCCCTTGGCCCCACACTCAGAAATGGGCCTTTCATACTCCACCTGTAGGAGTCCAGGGGTTCCAGTAAGGTTAACACCTCTCTGTTCACTACACCTGTGTTCTTTCCAGGGTGCAAGGGGACTCCAGAGGGTGCGTCAGATGGATCCAGTCGTTCATCATATTTCAGATAGAACCCCTTTTTCTTCCCCTCCTAGGTGGGTCTTCCTTTGCTCCCAGGAAAATTTTCCTAACTCATAACTCATTTAGAAGCAAAATGATCTGAACTGATATGAAACTGTTTACATTATTCATTCAGTTAGTATGAATATTCACACACATCACCTCAAAATATTCACGTGGGGTGTTAGGTAATATATGATATTTGGTAGGCCTTTCTAGAATCTGAACAGTTCTGAATTCACACAAAACAAACCTAGCTCCAAGTGTTTTGGATAAGGGATTATGGACCTGCATTCTTATTTTAGGTGTTCTATTCACACCATGCTCCACAGGCCTGATTTTTCTCCATATTTCCTGCAACACCCTGCACATACCAGATGCTCACCAAGCTTGGTTGAATACCAGACACTTTCCTGAGTGAATGCCACTTGGCCAGACTTGTGCTCTCACTGGTGTGATGGTTGATTTTAGGATTGGATTAAGGGCTAACCAGATAGCTGGTGAAGCATTATTTCTGGCTGTGTCTGTCAGAGTGTTCCAGAAAAGACTGGCATTTGAATCAGTGAGCTGAGTAAAGAGGAATCTCTCTGATACGGTTTGGCTGTGTCCCCACTCAAATCTCATCTTGAGTTGTAGCTCCTATAATTTCCACGTGTAGTGGGAGGGACCTGGTGGGAGGTAATTGAATCATGGGTGTGGGTCTTTCCCATGCTTTTCTCCTGACAGTGAATAAGACTCACGAGATCTGATGGTTTTATAAAGGGCAGTTCCCCTGCACACACTCTCTTGTCTGCCACCATGTAAGACATACCTTTGCTCCTTCTTTGCCTTCCACCATGATTGTGAGGCCTTAGCCATGTAGAACTGTGAGTCCATTAAACCTCTTTCATTTATAAATTACTGAGTCTCAGGTATGTATTTATTAGCAGCGTGGGAACAAACTAATATACCCCTCACCCAGTGTGAATGGGCATCATCCAATTGGCTAACGGCTCAGATAGAATGAAAAGGCAGAGGAAAGATGAATTTGCTCTCTCTCTCTCTTCTGGAGTTGGGACACCTAGCTTCTCATGCTCTTGGACATCAGAACTGCAGGTTCTCTGGCCTTCAGACACCAGGACATGTACCAGTGGCTCCTCAGTTCTCAGTCCTCAAACTCAAACTTGGACTGAACCATGCTTCTGGTTTCCCTGGTTCTCTGACTTGCAAGCAGCATATCATGGGACTTAGCCTCCCTACTCACACAATCAATTCCCCTAATAAATCCCCTCTCGTATATATCTCTCTTTATCTAATCATCTATATCTATATCTATATATCTGTATCTATACCATCTGTATTTATCAATCTCTATATACCTTATTGGTTCTGTTTTTATGTAGAACTGTGACTAATACACTGGGCTAGGGGCTCACAGTGAGAGACGGGACTAGCTGGATTTCCTAGGCCAACTAAGAATCCCTAAGCCTAGCTGGGAAGGTGACCACATCCACCTTTAAACACAGGGCTTGCAACTTAGCTCACACCTGACCAATCAGGTAGTGAAGAGAGCTCACTAAAATGCTGATTAGGCAAAAACAGGAGGTAAAGAAATAGCCAATCATCTATCGCCTGAGAGCACAGTGGGAGGGACAATGGGATATAAACCCAGACATTCGAGCTGGCAAGGGCTACCCTCTTTGGGTTCCCTCCCTTTGTGTGGGAGCTCTGTTTTCACTCTATTAAATCTTGCAGCTGCACTCTCTTATGGTCCGTGTTTGTTACGGCTCAAGCTGAGCTTTCACGCACCCTCTACCACTGCTGTTTGCTGCCACCAAAGACCCGCCGCTGACTTCCATCTCTCTAGATCCGGCAGGGTGTCCGCTGTGCTCCTGGTCTAGCAAGGCGCCCATTGCCACTCCCAGTCGGGCTAAAAGCTTGCCATTCTTCCTGCATGGCTAAGTGCCCGGGTTCATTCTAATCGAGCTGAACACTAGTCACTGGGTTCCACAGTTCTCTTCCATGACCCACAGTTTCTAATAGAGCTATACACTCACCACATGGCCCAAGATTCCATTCCTTGGAATCCCTGAGGCCGAGAACCCCAGGTCAGAGAACATGAGGCTTGCCACCATCTTGGAGCGGCCCGCCACCATCATGGGAGCTCTGGGAGCAAGGACCCCCTGGTAACGTTAGCATTTGCCTTAACTTTGGGCACTAGATTGACATCTCTGGGCTAGAAAGTGGCAGTACGGCTGACAGGCACAGGCACTCTGCCAGGTGAGGTTAGCTGTGAACACAGCAAGGCCCTGAGGCGGGTCATGGCAGTCTGCTGCCATCCTGATGGCTGCCCATAGAAGGGACTAGGTGTGCCAGAGGCTGACAAGGCTGTCTGCCAAGGCAGACTCACACTAGACAGACTCTTTCTTGACTCTAGAGAGCAAACAGGTTCTTTCCTGAGGCTATAAAAATACAGGCGTATGGGCCACCTAGGTAGGGAGAAGCATTTCTTGTTTGCCCTGAAACAAAGAGATTTAGACTCTAGGGGAGGGATTGTCTGAGACCTGAAAGGCTGGAAATTGAAATGTCTGCTCAGCTCATAGAATGCCCTGCATCAAGGCTTTGAGGCCACCCCCTATGGACTTTCAATGTGTGATTTTACTGTGATATGATTATGCAGCTATTCATTTCATATTTTTACCCCAAAATCAAAGCCATAATGAGAAAAAAAGGCCTCGTAATCATTTCTGTGTATTTTGGTGACAAAGGAAATGGCTGTTGATGATGATAATAAAAAAACTGCTGTTCAAAAACTGGCACTCTTTGTTGCCATTTTATAAACGAAGCCTGGTATTGTGGGCTCATTAGCAGCTGAACTTCATTTTGTCAAAGGAAATGGAGTCAAGAGAGATTATGTTTCATCTTTAATATGGCTGTTCAACAACAATGCCATTATCCTGAGTTTCAGATGAATTTAATTGAACCTTAATGAGCAAAATTAGTTGTTTTATGCAATTAGAATTCCATTTAAATGGGTTAGAAAATGAATAGGATTGTGAATGTGGTTGACTTGATTTTCCTCAAGACTGACTCTCTAGGCTCTTTTTGCCCCTAGGTTTTCTTTCCCCACTGAATAAACTAATATTTTCTTAATATAAGAAGATTTTTGACTTCCCCAGTTTTCCTACCAGTCTGTAGAAAATGCCTGGGACCTCTAAGAAGGTAGGAGGCAGATGGACTTGGTCAATGGGAACCAGTTACAGAGAACGAAGGTAGAAATGGCCTTCTAGTGCAGTATGTTCAGCCTCCCAAACACCTGATCTCCCTTTCCTTCCTGAAATGAGAAGGTGGATATTGAATCTCATCTAACAAGAGATGAGGGGAGAGAAGAGCTTCAGAGTCAGGCAGATATGGGTACAAATCTTCCCTTTACTACTTACTAAGTTGGCAACTTGGAGTGTATATCTTGACTTTTGAACCTCAGTGTCTCTATTGGTACTATGAGAATAATACTTATTTCTGAAGAGTGGTGAACATTCAGTGAGGGAATGTATATAAAGTATTTAGTATAGTGCCCAGCTCAAAAAGTGGATATTGCTACTGTCATTATTGCTGTTCTTCATCATCACCACCACCATCATCATCATCATCATCATCATCAATCTTGCAACTTCTTGGGACCTTGCCGTACTGAAGACCATACAGCTCATTAAGTTAGGCTGGAATTTTTGGTCAAAAATAAGCTTTCCCAAGTATTGTCCTGAACACACCAGTGAAGGAAAGGGATGAGAGGAGAAAGCCAATTTGCTTAGGGCACTAGGAGGGTTGGCCCTCTTCTTGGGGAGAGTAGCAGGAGCTGGTAAATCTTGATGTGGAGGAAGGTATGGTTGTGTGAAATTCCTGCAGTGGACACACAAAATCTCATCAGTTGCCTCGTCTGTGATGTGAAGGAAAGCCAATTCCTATGGAAGTTTCCAGCTCTGAAGGTCTTTCTGACCATGGCTGACTCCCCTGCCTAATGGACCACATTCCAATGAGCAAACCCCTGCCAAATACTCTTTCTGACTTGCACTGGAATTACTGAAGCTTCCTGCTGAGTGTTCCCTACTATCATCAAGTTGACTCAGTGCTCTGGAATGTGGCTTCCAGAGACACAGCAGAGGTGAGAATGAGGATCAATGTGATTTGGCTCAGCTTTAAAGAACACAGCCTTCCCCATGCAGCACAGCATCAACTGAGGTGAGACAAAGGAAAATCAAAGAATTACTCATGTTCACCCACATCACATCAACCTGAAGGTTTAAATGGGTTCTCAGGGAAAAAACAAACCATTATTTTTGTTTTAACTACAAGATGCTATTGCAATATGTCCAGTCTCCTATTAAATGCTTCCAAATTGTTTCTGAGAGTTCCCATGGGGCGTCTCAGATGTGCTCATAAAATCCTCAGTTTCCACATGTGACTGCCATTTTGCTTTGTTTCTTCCCCAATGTTACTTCAGAAATGTCAGCTTTCTCAGCTGTCGCTGCCCTCCAGGTGGAGGGAGAGGACCTTTCTTCTTAGCCCTGTTGATGATGCTGAAGTTACCCCACCTTACTCCCCAGAAACAAATGTGACACGGCCATTGTTAAATGCATACGTTGCAGTGACGTGCTGCTGCACAGCCTGCTGGTTGAAGTGGAGAATTGCAGGTCTAGGACTTCCGCCACTGTTTCTGTTGAGTTGGTGGTTAACTGAGGCTGATCCCCAAGGGCATTATCCTGTGCCAGCCCTGCACTTCTCTGAAGCAGGAGTGATTGTCATCCCACCTTTGTGCCTCTCTCCATGGTCGTGCTTGTCCCAAAACAGTGCAATTTCATGCTTTTAACCTTTCAAGGAGATTTTTTGTGCATCCTGGCTTTTTGGGTTTAGCTTTGTGCAGTCCTTAGTTTCATAAGGGATTATAATGGGCACCAGAGGGCTGAATGTTGGAGGCTCTTAAAAATATGAAGAACAAAAATTACTCATATTCAGTACTGGTGGTCTTATTGTAGAAATAAGAGGATAAAAAACTCAACTGCATACCTGGGCCTTAGGGGCTCTAGGAAGAATCTGGGCCTCATGAACATGACATTGCTGGCAACAGGCAGGTCTTCATGTGACTTGCTTCTCCTACTGGGCCCTCACCCTCAGTTCACTGGCCTTTAACTTTTCTATCATCTGCAGTCACCTCCCTTACCTTCCTTTCGAACACTTTGCTGCCACATGGCCTCCCTGTCAGCTTTCAAGTTGGTTTTTTGTTTTGGTTTTTTTAGCTTCTGCTCCCAGTGCCACTCAACTGACTCTCTCTTTAAACATTCAAACCAAAAATTATCAGTATGAGGAGGGCATAGAGTTTTGTCTCTTTTGCTTATTGATCTATCTCAAATACATAAAAGAGTGTCTTTACTACTCAATAATTAATTGATTAATTGATACACCTTGGGGCAAATTACTTAGGTTCTCTGCACCTTTAGTTTTCTTTACCTTAAAAAGAGATAAAAATAGTAGTTTAACTTATACAGCTGTTATGAAAATTAAATGAATTAATATTTATAAAGCACATAGATTAGTGTCTGGCACAGAGTACATGCAGTAGAAGCATTTATTAAATAAGATTTTTAAAATGTCTAAACATGGTGCTCAATAAATATTTGTTAAATAAACTAATTTCTTTAGGAATCAGATTGGCTTGCTTAGTTGGCCTCCTCTATTTGAGACCTCTTTTTTTTTTTTTTTTTAATTTTTTTTCTTACAAGGTCTTACTCTGTTGCCCAGGCTGGAGTGCAGTGGTATGATCATGGCTCACTGCAGACTGTAGTGATCCACCTGCCTCAGCCTCCCAAGTAGCTGGGATTACAGGTGCATGCCACCATGCTCAGCTAATTTTGACTTTTTATTTTTAGTAGAGATGAGGTCTTGCTATGTTGCCCAGGCTGGTGTCGAACTCTTGAGCTCAGGCTATTCTCACTTCAGCCTCCCAAAGTGCTGGGATTACAGGCATGAGCAACCACTGGCTGTTTGAGACCTCCTGTTCCTAGCTACCTCACATTCTGCTTTAGCCTCCATTGACTACCCTTGGATTGCATTCCCACTCCAGGCCATTTTCTGGGCTAGGGGCTTGGGGTCTTGTGTTAAGAGCAAGGTGACTTATGTGGAAGAGACACCTTAAAAGAGGACTCTGGAAGTGGTAGGTACCCTGGGCGTATTAGTCTTTTTTTCACACTGATGATAAAGTCATACCTGAGACTGGACAATTTCCAAAAGAAAGAGGTTTAATGGACTTACAGTTCCACATGACTGGGGAAGCCTCACAATCATGGTGGAAGGCAAGGAGGAGCAAGTCACATCTTACATGGATTGCAGCAGGCAGAGAGAGCTTGTGCAGGAAAACTCCTCCATATATCTCATGAGACTTATTCTGATGATTTATCTGATGAAACCATCAGATCTCATGAGACTTATTCACTATCATGAGAACAGTGTGGGAAAGACCCATCCCCATGATTCAATTACCTCCCACCAGGTCCCTCCCACAACACATGGGAATTCAAGATGAGATTTGGATAGGAACACAGCCAGACCATATCACTGGGGCACACCTTGGGGTTCAAGGGTAAGGACATTACAGAATATGCAAAATCATCCCTCTTCTCCAATGGCTGAGTTACTGTGTATAAGCTCAGGCACCAGCCCCTGCCTTAGGACAGTTCTTTCCTGGAGGTTTTCTGTATCCCTTGCTAAGTTACTATGGTGGTTGTTCCCATCGGTTCTCTGAATAGGCTCAGTCTTCTCATACTCTCATTGGTAAATAAAACATTGAGACTCTTGTTTTTCAGTCCTCTTCTCTTTCTCTCTGTCATTCTTTGACCTTCTTCAGCTCAGGGACCTTCAGGTTCTAGAAAATTGGCTTCCTCCACTGTGTACCATGAGGGCTTCATACATAGTTACTGGCATTTAGATGCCAAGGTGCTCCATCTCTGACCTAAAGGTATTTGGATTTTGTATTTCCCAGCTAGGAGACCACCTGAGAGCCTGGGATAACATTTTTGTGGCCACCAATCAGAGACTGAGCAGAGTGCTTTCTTATTTTTCCCTCTGGCTCCTTAGAGAACTAAGTTCCATAAGAGGTCCTAAGTTATTAGGGAGGAAGTGTTTCACTTTAGTATTTTCAGGAAGTTGAGTCCCTGAAGTCTTACAAGCTAAAATGGAGCAGCCAGGGGAGCTGGCAAGAGAGTCTCCATTGTGTGAGTGGGCAGGGCTGGGTAATGAGGGCAGAAGTGAGGTCCGACGAGGTCATTGGGAAGGAGTGGAAGAGATGAAGTTGTTAGCTTAGACTGTGGCAGGCTGAGATGGCTGCTGTCTGAAAGGTTAAATGGTTACATTCTGGGAACTGCCATTCACTTACCCCGGCCTTGAAGCCTACGGGACCCTCCAGACCACTTCCACTCCTTTTAGGGGGGCAGTTTTCAATCAAGCTACATTCCAATATCACCTAGAAAGCTATTTAAAAATAGATATCATTGGCTGGGTGCGGTGGCTCACGCCTGCAATCCCAGCAATTTGGGAGGCCGAGGCGGGTGGATCACCTGAGGTCAGGAGTTCGAGATCAGCCTGACCGATATGGTGAAACCCTGTCTCTACTAAAAATACAAAATTAGCTGGGCATAGTGGTGCATGCCTGTAATCCCAGCTATTTGGGAGGCCGAGGCAGGAGAATTGCTTGAACCTTGGAGGCAGAGGTTGCAATGAGCCGAGATTGTGCCATTGCAGTCCAGCCTGGGCAACAAGAGCAAAACTCCATCTCAAAAAACAAAAAAATCTAAAAACAAAATAGATATTCTTGGTCTGCACTTCAGACCTTATAAATCAGAATCTCTTAGAGTTGGAATCCAGAGATTTTTTTTTAACTATTTTTTTATTGTTATTATACTTTACATGTGCACAATGTGCAGGTTTGTTACATATATATACATGTGCCATGTTGGTGTGCTGTACCTGTTACCTCGTCATTTACATTAGGTATATCTCCTAATGCTATCCCTGGCCCCCTCCCCCCACCCACGACAGGCCCTGGTGTGTGACGTTCCCCACCCTGTGCCCAAGTGTTCTGGAGTCCAGAGATCTTATGATTCTTTAATCTTCCACAGATGGTCCAAATACTGTCATGAGCCAATGTGGGCACTCTGTGGAAAATGAATCCAAAACCACTTTGATTGCCATTCTGAGTGGTTTATAAAAACATAAATATCGCCTTTGCAGAAAGCATGGATGGAAGGAAAGGCACTAACCTTGGCATTCAAGACCTAGGTTTGAACCTTGTCTCTGCCACTAAGTTGGATAAATGAGTCAACCTCTTTGAGCTTCAGGTTTCTTATCTGTAAGTGGGATAGCAATGCCTACCCTGTCTACTTCATAGAATCATTTCAAGGACCAATGAAAATGAATAGGAAAAAGTGCTTTGAGAACTGAAAATATTACTCAAATATATAACATAAAACTCTAAGGAGAGTAATCCTTTTATTAAAAAACTCTAAGGAGAGTCGTCCTATTAGTGTTCTATTGATAGATTTGTGAATAATTCAATGAAACAGTTAACCTGGTGTGAATGTCTCCTTTGATTCTGCCCCATGTAAAAAAAAGTGCATGAGTGAGACAAGTTTATTTAAACTGTATGCGTTTGTTTGATCGCACCCTTGAGAAGCAATCACTGGACTCCCAGATGAAGATGGAAATAAATACATCCATTTACCTCTGTCTCCACCCTAAAGCTTCATTAAAATTATAGTGAAATGATTATTTAAAAGGCATAAAAACACAATGACATAGAAATGTGAGAGAAGGCACAATGAAATGTAGAAGATGAATTTGCATATAGAGGCAAAATTACTTCCAACCTTGAATTCTATATCCAGCCAAACTATCAATTTAGCTTAAGGCAGAAAGATATTTTTTGCATTTATAAATACTTAAGTAATTTACCTCTCATGTGCCCTTTCTCAGAAAGTTACCAGTGAATGTGCTATTCTGAAATAACGAATAAACCAAAAATAGAAAGACATGATTTGCTAGTTATTTTTAGTTTGCTTCTTCAGTTATAGTCTCTATCCTTCTCTTTGCTTCAGGAGACTGATGTCTATGGACTACATTATCTGAGCTCCCTTGCGTGTGGATTTACCAATGGGTTTGACCAATAGAGATGTGGGCAGGAGATCAGCAGGAAGAAACTAAGGTTGTAGTATTTATCGCTCATGTTCATCCCTTCTGAACTTCAGTTTGGCAGAGGATGCATCCTATGTAGGACCATGACTCCCACTGGGTGACCCCTTTCCCATAGATACATCTCTTACCAGGTTCAGATAACAGTTTTCTCCTTTGGCTAGTAGGGCTTTTTACTGCTGCTGTGTAGTGGACTTGGAGATCAACCAGTCCATATTCAAACAGGTCAAAATGCTTTGGGAGAGATTTCATCTAGAAGAGGAAAGCAATAGAATACTTACTGTCCTTGAAGGTATGAAGAGAGAGCCACAACTGGAGGGCAGACTTGAGGTTAAATTAGTGATCAGAACATAAAAGCAAGCAAGTGAAAAAACAAACAATGAAGATATTAAAAGATGTTAAATTCAGGAAAAACAAAATGTTGTGCTGGAAAGGAAAAGAAATTGTAGTATACTACATGGCTCAGCTATAGCACTTATGTAATCATAATAACATAAACAAATATTACTTGAATCAAAGTTTCTATATGACTTACTGAGAATAGGGGGAGGTGAGAAGTGGTGTGATGGTGATGAGAGCTGGTGATTGTGATGGTGGCAAATGGGATTTACATCCTCATGTTCCATAGTGGTAAGTCAATGAGTACTTCTTAAAATGAAAAGCCAAGAAAGAGCTGAATATAAATAGAAATAATCTCTATGAAAATTACTTAAAGTAACACTAAAAGAATCAACTAAAATAGGTGTAAAATTGTATCTACATTATGGTCATGTATATATTTGATAAAAATAAAACCAGTTTTTCTTTAAAAAGGGGAAAAGGGAACTAACTTTTCAATTCTTTCTTTTTACTCTCATCTCAAATATTAGGACTCCCTAAATTCCCAAGCTACATTCCAGAAAAATAGAACACAAGACAGAAAGGTCTAGGAATAAGGAGGTGTAGAGGATGGGAAGGCTTTGTGTGTGTGCCATCCTCCTGGGATGACTAATAGACCCGCCAGTGACAGACAGAGGCAGCAGGTTGAACCCATACCCCTAGGAGGAATAATCAAAGGACCCAAGCAGAACAGTCTGAATTGTTCTAGAAATCTAGAAATCTAGAGGAAGAAGCATAAGAATTGAACAATAAGCTAAGTTTCTTTAACAAGGCCTTCTTTAGCTGCCAAGCTCTTGGCAGCTAAAAACCAAAACTGGGGCATGAACTGTTACATAATCCTCATGATCAGAAGAGAATTATGGAACATTTCTCAGGGGAGAAGGAAGAGCTTTTCTAAGCAGTAGATTCTCAAAGAAATGTCTCACATGGGTGGCTTTTATAGCAGACATTCGATGATCTAGATGACAGGGCCCTCAATGATTTTGCTACAGCAAGTATAAGGGTGGGTTTCCTGTGGTTTCCTTTGATGAAAGCCCAAGGCAGAGAGCTTTGCAGGGTTTAACGTTGAGAGCCAGTAGCCTGCATGGGGGGCATGATCAGAGAAGTGCCCAAGGATGTCTGGCTAATATCAAAGATAGAGAATATGTTTTTAAAATCTGAGAAACATGAAGACTTGTGTGAACAGCAAAATGAAGCAGATATTGGGAGCAGTTTTAAAGCCACACAAAGCAGAAAAGTTGAGAGGAAGATTCTATGAATATGAGAATAACTGGAATGTCTCAAGGCTGCCAGGAGAGCAATTGATCTAAGGTTCAGACAGAAGAGCTCCACTTCCCCAGGGACTAAGAAGGGATGGAGAGCCACAGGTACCTTAGAACTAGCCGCTGAAGGCAGCATGAGGCTGCTGTCTTGGGAATGGAGCATGGTGGCTGGAGCCTTCTGGGTTTGGTGAATAATAAGCAAGGGTGGCTTAATTGTGCCCCGTGTCCCTTCTCAGTGTATTGTTACATCCAGAGCATTCTAAACTTGGCAGAAAGTCCTTATGCCTTTGATTTACTTGCACTTCAAAGAGGGACTTGAGAAAATACAGAGCATTCCATTCTGGAGTCACAAACCTTAAAAGCGTTGTGGAAGCTAAGAGGAGGTTAAGTTTTATTCCAGTTTGGAGGTTAGGGAGACTTCCTGGAGAAGAGGGCTTTTTTAAAAAAGAAATTTTTAATTTTAATTTAATTTTATTTATTTTTGAGACAGAGTCTCACTCTGTTGCCCAAGTTGGAGTGCAGTGGTGTGATCTCAGCTCACTGCAACCTCCTCCTCCCAGGTTCAAGTGATTCTCCTGCCTCAGCCCCTCGAGTAGCAGGGATTACAGGCATGCACCACCACGCCTGGGTAATTTTTGTATTTTTAGTAGAGATGGGTTTTCACTATGTTGCCTAGGCCGGGAGTTCAAGTGATCTACCCACCTTGGCTTCCCAAAATGCTGGAATTATAGGTGTGAGCCACTGCGCCCAGGCAAAAATGGCTTTTTAATTTAGGTTTGAGTGATCGAGAGGGTGTTGACACTGGTGACAGCATAGTCAGCATAATTAGCCCACAAGGACTCAGGGACAGGAACAATAAGAGTAGGGGCAGTGATTGGGTGTGGCCAGAATGTCAGGGGTTTGAAGGAAGTGGATACAAATGAAGATTGAAGTTAAGACCAGAACATGCTTTGGAGGGTCTTGGATGCCAGGCCAGAAGAGCAGCAGGGCATCCAGTGGCTGGTGCCAGCTCTCCTTGGCAGTGGTAGGTTTATGGATCTGAAAGTGGGATGTGCTGGTGGTATATGTGTGTTAGGAATGCTGCTTCTCTCTCCTATCCATTGCTTGAATATCATTTCTAATGTACAGACCAGCCAGACTGGAATCTCCTTGACAACTGCTAACATTACTTGAACTCATACTATAAGTGCGGGCATTGTGCTGGGTGCCTTACATTTCTTATTCCCCAATCAATTAAGTAAGTACTATTTTATTATAATTTTATGCCAAGCGAAGCCTGATAAAAAGTGGATGTTTTGATCAAAGCTACATAGCTGGTAATGGTGGAACTGAGTTCAGTCCCAAGCCCCATACTTCTGTTCATTACCCCTTGGTTCCTCCATGAATGAGTCCTTCTTTTATAGCCTTGCTGATCCCAGGGATCAGTGCAGAGCAAGTGCTCAAATGATTCTTCTTGGCTTCCTGACTGCTGCCAAGACATCTCCAGAGTAGGACGCTAGGAAGATCAGCCTGGCTTAGGTAGAGGGGGCTACTTCCCTGGAGACAGACTGGGGCTCAGCTGCTGGGGTAGTAGTGACTCCTATCTCCCAACCTGCTTGCTTTGGCCTTCCTAAGCTCAGGGAACTCTCCTACATACCCTTGATGTCCTGCTCCTGGGGAGAGGGCCCAGAAGGGCAGATTGGTGGCTTCCTACCTCCTGGTGCATCTGTGGAAAGCGCCTCTATCCCTGCTCTTGGTTTTCAGACATCTAGAGCATGGGCTAGGCCTTACTAGTGCATTTCCTTCTCCCTCCCCCTTGGCCCAGGGTCTCTAGCTTGCAGATTTGCTAGTACACTTTAACCATGGAGAAGAGCTACTCTTGGGCACTGTGACTTCTGCAGCCCCCAAGTTAGTGCCTGCCAAAGTGTCTAGCATGGCCAAAAGTGTCCATCATTTGAGACAATAACCATGAGATGTTCTGCTCTCAATTCCTGGGTCAAGGTAGGGGTGAAAGGAAATGATGTGGACTCCTTGTGTTAATTCCTACTCAGCCACAGGAAGCCTGGCCACAGGACCACCCTTACCAGTCAGAGAATAGGCAATTAGGCAGGTTTCTGTCCACCTCCTATCATGGTGTCTAAAATACCTTTACTAGAAACCTGTACTTTTTGCCTATTTTTTCCTATTAAAATGCAGATGCTCCTGGCAAGACTATATTATAAGTGCCTATTACTTTACTTTTCAGCTAGGAATATTTGAGTGAAGTAATTATGAAAAACCTAGAGTAATATATTTAAGCAGATGAGATGGAGAAGGGTTGGAGCTTCTAGGCAACTAACAACAACAGGAATGGAAGAAAGATATGTATTAGGGAATTTTGAGGCACTAGGGACAGCTCTACATAACCATGTCAGTAAGGACAGGTTCTAAAATTTAAATAAAACAAAATAAACTCACCCAAAAAAGTTATCAAGCCAGGAATAGGTAGGAAATCCATCCATGCATCCATCCATGCATCCATCCATGCATCTATCCATCCATCCATCTATCCATCCATCCATCCATTTATCCATCCTTCAAACGTATAACAAGGGCCTACTTTATGCCAGGTACTGGGCCAGTACAGGAGGAATTACTTAGATAATTTAGACATCCCTTCCCTCAAGTAGCTTCTAGCCTGATGAAGTTAGGGGAGAAAATATGTGATATATGTGAAAATGACCTCCAAACAAGATAGTAAATGTTAAGGCTCATGAGACAGGGACAGATAAACTGCTGTAGGAGTTTTGAGGTGGGCAAGCCGAATAACACTGGGTGAATCTTCCTGGAGGAGGTGGCATATAAGCCAGAACTTGAAGAGTGAGTAGAACAAAATTTATAGCTAAGGAAGGGCATTGGACATAGAAAGGACAGAAGGAAAGGAAAGGAGCAGGAGATTGCAGGATACACTGGGACTGTGACTAGGAAGTGGCCTTTGTGGCTTCACAGAGTATAGGAAGGAGACATTGGAGATAAAGCTGGAAGGGCCTACCCTGCACTCTAAGAAGCCCTGAGGCCTTGGCTCAGGGTGGACTCTGTTCCCAGGAGGGGGTTGCCTTGCTCTGCTTGGAAAGCCTGGGAAGGCTGTGAAGTGAGGGAGAGCAGGGCTTTGTGAAACACGGAGCGCAGTGGAAAGTGGGGAGGAAAGAGTGCTTTAGTGTTAGACAGATCTGAGTGGGATTCTCAGCTTTTTTTTTTAATTTTATTTTTTGCTGGGAAATTTAGAGCATGCTATTTGGTTTTTTGTGCTTTCAGTTTTTCTATCTCTAAAAATGTTTCTTAAAAGAAAACATTTAATATAATTAGATCTAGAACATTCTCAAACTCCAAGGCTAGAGACTATGGCCCCATGGCAATTTACAGATTTTTTTTTTAGCTCTTTTGAGTTGCAAAGCAGGAAGAAGCAGTGTCTATTTCAACTCTCCTATGCCCTACCCAGCACAGAGTGGGCACATCCCTCTGGCTGGTAGAGGCTGAGGTTGGAACAAGTGGCGTGATTAGCAGGGGATCAAGTGATTCTTCCCGTCTGTGCTCTGCGTCTTGAGTGTAGAGCAGGGTTCCAACCTTAGAGGGGGGATAAAGCTTGGACAGGGGCAGCCCCACATCACTAGCTCAGGATGACTTCTGCAAGAAGCACAGAGTCAGGGTACTAGAGTCCAAGAGCCTGGCTTTTCACTCTCTGTATCAGTGAACAACAAAAAACAACCAAAATGTCCCATAAGAGGAAATTGATTAAATAAATTATGGAAGACGCATGCTCTGAAATACTGTGAGACCATGTGGTATTGATCTAATTTTATTTATGAAGTAACATTATCATAAGATAGCCAATTAAAAAGTAGACATTAAGGTAATATATATAGTATATGCCCGTTACACATATTTATATGTTCCCTTTTATTATAATTAATAAGTGACTATTATTCTAACAAAGACATACTGCTCAACTTGTATACAAGACTCTACACATTCCGCCTCCTCTTAGGGCATGGACCCATCATAGTCACATCCCCCTTCTCTTCTGGATAGTTACCACCACCTTAAAAACTTGTCATAATATGACTCGTTCAAAAAACTAAAATGAAGTATGAAAATTCCCTTGACTCCCATCTCCTACAAGTTACCATGTCACTTTTTCTTCCCTTCACAATTGGAAATACTTATTTTTGCCTCTATTTCCTTCCTGTACATTTTCTCCTAAACTTACTTCGATTGTGTTTTTCTTCCTACTATTCCATTCAAACTGCTCTTGTGAAGTCATCAATGCCAAACTTGGGTCAACATCGCCCGTTAGATGGTCAGTTTCCACCCCTCGTACTTAATCTTCCAGCAGACTTTGTTGTAGCTAATCATTCTCTCCTGCTTATAACCCTTCCTTTGTTTGGCTTACGGCACATCAAACCCTCCTTCTTTTCCTCTTGCTTCTTTGGCTGTCCTTTCTTAGATGATTTTGCCGGATTCTCCTCGTTTCCCTTACTTTTTCATGTAGCTTTGCTCCAGGACTCAGTCGTCAGACCTCTTCTCTTTTTTTATACTCTCTGTAGGAGATCTCATCTGGCCCATGGATTTAAACACCTATACAGTGCAAATTCCAAAACACTATCTCCAGTCTCAACACATCTCTGCTTGGCTGCTTAACAGGCATCTCACACTTAAGTTCCCCAAATGGAATTTATTGTTTTCCCAGACGTGCCCCTTCTGTGCTCCAAGTCTCATGACATCCCCCTGTCCACGTGGGTCACTCCGACTTCCCTGTTTCTCTCACATCCTACAGTGATGCATTGGCAGTTTTGCTGATACTACCTGAGATCTGCTGTTAGCAACACCCTAGAACATTTCCTACTTCTTATCACTCCACAGCTCTCAGCCTAGTCTAAGCTACCAGTATCACTCTCTGATTCTACCTGGCCTCTCTACCTCCCCACTGTGTTCTCTAGACAGCAGCCAGACTCATCCTGAAGACGTTCATCTCTGCTTACAACTCACCAGTGACTTCCAACACACAAAATAAATTCCAAAGTTTTTACCGTGTCCACGAGGCCCTATGATCTGGCCCCCACTACCTCTCTGATCCCACCCTTTTCCTCTCACTCACTGCCCTCAACCCCCACCAGCCCCTTTGCTGTTCCCCAATCATGCCCGGAACATCCTTGCCTTAGGGTTTTTGCATTTGCTATGTCCCCACTTGAAAGTCTCTTCTCTCAGATTCCTCTGAGTTTGCTCTCTCACTTTCTTAAGATAACTCTCGAATATTCCCTAATCAAAGAGGTATTTTCCAATCTCCTATTCATAAAATAATATTTGTCCTTATTCTGCTTTATGTCTCATATAATTAACCATTATGTGTGGCATAGGTTGTGCACTGCCCAATTCCTGGGGATGTCATTCACTTTAACTGCAGTGTGATTGGCTCCCCCTGGAGTTCTTCAGTGCACAACTGTGTAGCCAGACCTGATAACATACATTATAATACAAATTTGTTTGGTTATTTGCTTATTTTCTTTCTTTCTTTCCTTCCTTCCTTCTTTCTTTCTTTCTTCCTTCCTTCCTTCCTTCCTTCCTTCCTTCCTTTCTTTCTTCCTTTCTGTCTGTCTGTCTGTCTGTTTTTTTTTTTTTTTTGAGTCTTGCTCTGTCACCCAAGCTGTAGTGCAGTGGCACAATCACAGCTCACTGCAGCCTCTGCCTCCTGGGTTCAAGTGATTCTCCCACCTCAGCCTCCCAAGTAGCTGGGACTACATGCACCCACCACCATGACCGGCTAATTTTTGTATTTTTAGAAGAGACGGGGTTTTGCCATGTTGGTCAGGCTGGTCTTGAATTTCTAACCTCAAGTGATCCTCCCACCTCGACCTCCCAAAGTGCTGGGATTACAGGCATAAGCCCCCGTGCCCAGCCTGGCCTATTTGCTTATTTTCTGACTCCCCCACTAGAACGTAAGCTCTTCAAGGTCAGGACTTGGAGTAGTCCAGCCTGTAGAGCAGTACCCACAACATAGTATATATTCAAAAATTATTTGACATATGAATGAATATGTGCTTGGTGTATGTGTATTTCTACGTGGATGCATAGAGGGAAAAGGTCTAAAAAGAAATACCCAAATGTTGATGGTGATTGTATCTGAGCAATGGAATTACATGTGATTCTTCGCGGTCTTCTTTATTCTTTCCTTTAGGCATGGATATTTTAATAAAATGAATATATTATTTTCACAGAGACAAAAGTATTTTGGAGTCAGATAAACCTGAGATTGAATTCTGGCTCTACTCATTGTGTAACCTTGGGCAAACTTATTACCATCTCTGTCTCTCTTTAAAATGGAGATTCTATCTAGTTCACTGGGCTGTTGTGAGGCTTAAATAAATATGTATGTCAAAGTTTGGCATGGCACCTGTCTGAGAGCCAGCCTTCAGTAAATAGTACTACCTCTTCTCCTTTTACTTATTATATTTTTATTATTTATATTTTATTATTTTATTTTTATTATCACTACACATAAATAAAGGCCCCCAAGCCTTGAGGATGAACCTCATGTTCATCCCCCGATATCCGTCCCTGATGGAGAAGGGAATTGCTAGGCTGGCCCAATGCCCAGGACAGTGCAGGGTAGTGAGTTAGTGAAGGAGAAACCATCACACCTCAAGGGAGACCCCATCATTAATACAATCTAAGATCTTGAAGACACCTGAATCCCTATATGTTTGCTTGTGGATTGTGGCTGGATGGGTAGGAAGAGGAGGGAGGTATCCTGTTCTTTACTTTTCACTGGGTCTGGAAATGGAGAAAACCCAGGTAAAAGAATGACTGGGGCCACTGGGGGCAAATGAAACTGGATCTTTTGGGTCTGTTGGAAGGAAGAAAAGCTGAAGGAAGCCTGTCAGAAGCCCAATATGCCCACCTGGACCAAGTGCCCAGAGCCAGGAGAACATCCTTACCTTGGGCCAGAGACCTGGGAGCAGTGGAACAGGATGAGGCTCCAATCTCATCATGCCATCCTTTAGCTCAAACAGCAGAGGACAGATTGGCTAGTCATAGATTTATGGTGACATTTATCTTGGTCAGAAGTTATGTTCATGTCCATCACAATGATGTACTTCATTGTTCACCTGCTGGCTTCCCAGAGAGCCCACCAAGGAATGTCTCAGCCAAAATGGCTCAATTATCAATCCTGGCAATAATTCCGGCTTGAATCCTGCTACCTCCTTACCATAGAAGGCTCAGTAATATTAATTTAGAGTGAAAGCTGAAGGTCCTACTTCCCCTCTCTTGTTTAGAACAATGGTTGGGCACAGTGGCTCATGCATGTAATCCCAGTGCTTTGGGAGGCTGAGGTGGGAGGATGCTTGAGCCCAGGGTTCTAGGCCAGCCTAAGCAACAGACCCCCATCTCCATAAAAAATACAAAAATTAGTTGTGTGTGGTGACATGTGCCTGTATTCCTACCTTCTTGGGAGGCTGAGGTGGGAGGATCACTCGAGCCCAGGAGTTGGAGGCTGCAGTGAGCTGTGATTGCACTACTGCACTCCAGCCTGAACAACAGAGAAGACCTGTCTCTAAAAAATAAGTAAATAAGTAAGTAAACAGATAAATGAAACTGGAGCAAGCCTCAAGCAGGCAGCTCCCTTCCCCCATGCTCTGGTCTATCCTTATTCCTGTAGGATTTCCAGAGGCATTCCAAACAGAAAACATTCCTAGCACTCCAACATGAGAGCAGCAAAAAGAAGGAAAAACATGGTCAATGGCCAAAGGTCTTTCGTTAGTCAAGAGTCTTCAAACCCAAAAGATTATTCTTCCCAAACTTTGAACCCCAAATGTCTCTCCTTAGGAATAATTAAAGGCAGATAAAGAAGTATTTGTTTCTGGTTCACCTATAGGGACTCTCAGGCATTCTGTCCCTTAGCTTTTTGAATTCTCTTCCTGAAGAAAAGGCAAGAGGATCAAAGAAATGAGCTTGCCTGTCATTAGCCTCCAAGCCATATGTACCAGAAATGTCCATCATGGTGTCTATCATATCCATGCTTTTTCTAAAAGAAATTTCTCTGACCTTAGCACCAGGTTTCAACCCAGCATTAATGTTCCCACCCCGCAACAGCTGGTAGGACCAGGAGTGGGGACCTGATCCAAGGGCAGTGGAAACATTGGCCCATGAGGTGGTGTTGTATAAAAGAAACTCTGCCCCAACTGAAAAGAGCAGGGCAGTGATGTTTGTGTCCTCAGGAATTTGAAATGGAGATGATCTAAGGCTGAAAGTATGTATCTCCTAAAACAAGAGGGCTCTTTAACCAGCTGTGGTTGGGATAAACCAAAATTGTGAGAAAGTAAAAAGCATGACATGGAGAAGACATACATATTAAAGGTGTTGAGGCAGTTACTGGAAGCTTGGAAGAAGAGCAGACACAGATAGAAGCAAATGGTATTACTGAAGATTAGTTTCCCTGGTAGAACTTCTTCTGGATTTGATTGTTTCATAGTCATAACTTCGAGCAACTCCATAAACTGACTCACAGTACAGCAACTAAAGCTAGTTTTCCAAGCTCTTTTTTTTTCCCCCATAGTACATAAAATAAGTAGTGTCAGTGTCACTGTGGGGCCTCAATCTTCCAGCAGGCATCACCAGCACATTCTTACTATTGACAATCAGTCTTGGCAAGCTTGCTCATCTCCAACCATCCATAGCTATTTTCCACTGGGCTTCTTTAAGGTCCACATGACGATGACATGAGAAGTAGTTTCCATTTTCCCTCTGTTTGGCTCCATGAACACATTTAGTATATATTGAGCCACAGCTGTACAATTAAGACAGGTACATTCTTCTCCCCTTGTGTGCTCCCATGTTCCTCCAGGGTGAAGCCCCAGTGGATTCACAGCCTGGTCAAGCACATTTTACATTTGGTAATAGAGCCCCTGGGGATTACGTGTGAAAGGATGCAACAGAGATCGAATTTCTTCAGACCCTTTGCTTTATATTGCATCTTGATTTTTGCCTTAGCTCCTCTAGTTTTTGCCCTTAATTATGTCCGTAGAATAAGCCTAGAAGTTGCAACCAAGAAGATCAAGAGGGTAATTGAAAGTCATTTTATTACGTGGAAGAGGCTTAGCTTTAATAGGGAGTAGATAAAAAGATTGTAAGAGTCCCTACAGTTCAAAGGTTTTCAAGAGTACACATAAAAACAATTTATATCCTTTGAAAGCCAAAAAAATGTAAAATCCAATCAATTAATATAGTAGTGTAGGTAAGTATGGCTAATTTGCCTGGAGAGATGAAAGAATTCTGAAACAGTCCCTACTGTAGACACATGGGGATTCACGTGTTCCATCCGTGTTGTGACAAAAATTCTGTCATCATCCCACAAGGAGTCTCTTTGGTAGTTAATAAATCATTGCAAGAGGGGATGGTAAATACAAAAATATTTGGGAAGATATCCCAAAATTGTTTGGGATTATATAAATTAGCATCTTTCACCTCAGATTTAGAATTGAGTAGAATTTTTTAAGAAAACCAAATATAAATTATTTATGTTTTTGCATTAAGGAATCTGTACATGTTTAATATTTTATCATTTCTAAAACATAAAATAATTTTAGCCTGTTAGAATAAAGGCTGGTGTAGTAATTTTAATTTCATATGCACACTTCAGTAATTATTTAAACTTGTTATTTAAGTTGAAGTCAGTTTATAAATAGTATTGGAGTATGTAAAAATATTAAGATTTGCTAAACTTATAAATTTAATTCATAGCTTTAGGGGTTAAGTATTAGTTTTATATGCTAAATCAGAAAATTGGTGTAGAAAAAGGCTATAGGATGGTAATGATGATGGATTTGACACCCATATAACTCTCCTCCCTCTTAAAATCCTACTAAAGTTATAGCAAAGAAATTATCTTTTTTAAAAGACAGAAATCCATAAGGATGGGAAGAAAAGGCAAAAAGACAATGGCAATACATTTTGGAAACTGAAAAGTAGAATGACTGTTAACTTACTTTAGCAGATGCAAGAGACCTGAATCTTAATCCTGAAATGGAGAAAGCCAAGAATATCCTGATCTAAACCACAGAGCCCTCAAAAGGCTCAGAACAACACACAAGTTTTTGGGAAGCTACTGGAGGATGTGTGTCATCAAAACACAATCAGCAGTCCTCTCTCTAAGAAGAAACAACTGGAAGGACCTCCAATCAGCATTTCCTCTCTCTAAGAAGAAACAACTGGAAGGACCTCCAATCAGCAGTCCTCTCTCTAAGAAGAAACAACTGGGAATGCTGGGTTCTTGAATTCTGATTTTCTTTTAGGGTGAGAAAGTGGGTCACTCAGCTCTGCTTTATAATATTGGGCTTCTGAGAATGATTAGTATGTAAATGAGCAGAGATACTTCTAAAGTGTTCTATTATATAAATTATACAGGGATAAGAAAATGGGAGGTTAGCACAGACAGAGGTAGAGTGAACCCCCAGGGTGAGGGTGAAGGGAGATGTCTGGTACATAGCCCAGCCCTGGGCAGGGAGGATGAACATCCAGACCCAAGCACTGAGGCACAGGAGGTAGGCAGGCTGCGGATTGTCATCACCACATCATTGGCTGCCATACCTTCTTCTTTTTAATAAACTTCATTTTTAGAGTAGTTTTACGTTCATAGTAAAATTGAATGGAAGATACAGAGGTTTTCCATATACCCTCTGCCCCAACACATGCATAGCGTCCTCAATTGTCCACATCCCTCACCTCAGGGGTATGTTTGTTCCAATTGATGAATCTTTATTGACACATCATGATCACCTAAAGTCCATACTTTACATTAGCGTTTACTTTTGCTACATCTAAATTCTTTGGGTTTGTATAAAAGTATAATGACATGTCCATCATTACAGTAACATACAGAGTAGTCTCACTGCCCTGAAAGTTCTCTGTGTTCTGTTTGTCCCTCCCTCCCCTTAACCCTATGGCAATCACTGATCTTTTTACTGTCTCCATAGTTTTGCCTTTTCCAAAATGTCATACATATGAAATCATACAGTATGTAGCCTTTTCTTTTTTTTTTTTTTTTTGAGACGGAGTCTTGCTCTGTCACCCAGGCTGGAGTGCAGTGGCCGGATCTCAGCTCACTGCAAGCTCCTCCTCTCGGGTTCACGCCATTCTCCTGCCTCAGCCTCCCGAGTAGCTGGGACTACAGGCACCCGCCACCTCGCCCGGCTAGTTTTTTGTATTTTTAGTAGAGACGGGGTTTCACCGTGTTAGCCAGGATGGTCTCGATCTCCTGACCTCGTGATCCGCCCGTCTCGGCCTCCCAAAGTGCTGGGATTACAGGCTTGAGCCACCGCGTTCGGCCTGTAGCCTTTTCAGATTGGCTTCTTTCATTCATTAATATGCATCTAAGGTTCTTCCATGTATTTCATGGCTTGATAGCTTATTTCTTTTTAGTACCAAATAATATTCCATTGTCTGGATGCACCACAGTTCATTTATCTACTCACCTACTGAAGGACATCTTGGTTGCTTTCAAGTGTTGGCAATTATGAATAAAGCAGCTATAAACATCCATGTGCAGGTTTTTGTGTGAATATGAGTTTTTAACTCCCTCGAGTAGATACCAAGGAGCATGATTGCTGGTCATATAGTAAAAGTACGTTTAGTTTTCTTAGAAACTTGAAAGGAAGGACAGCTGTTGAATTAGCCAACTGAGGTTGGGTCCTCATTTTTAATGAGGTTTCGAGTCACTCTCAGGAACCAATTTTGTTCACATTTTATTGTCCTCCAGGCCTTCTTCAGAATGTGAGACAAGAGGGGCTAAATTTAAACAGGCAGGATAAATCTGAAGTACTGCATTGGACAGGATGCGGTGGCTCACGCCTGTAATCCCAACACTTTGGGAGGCTGAGACAGGTGGATCACCTGAGGTCAGAAGTTTGAGACCAGCAGGGCCAACATGGTGAAACCCTGTTTCTACTAAAAAATACAAAAATTAGCCAGGTGTGGTAGTGTGTGCCTGTAATCCCAGCTACTTGGGAGGCTGAGGCAGGAAAATCACCTGAACCCGGGAGGTGGAGGTTGCAATGAGCCAATATCACGCCACTGTACTCCAGCCTGGGCAACAACAACAAAAAAGTACTGCATTGAGTAGGACTTCAGAAGGACTTCTCAGACCAGGCATGCACAAATATTGCCTGTCTGTAAAGGGCTGGATAGTAAATCTTTCAGGCTTTGTAGACCTATAGTCTCCATCCAAACTGTTCAGTTGTATCATTTTTGCACAAAAGCAGCCATAGACAGTATGTAAGTGGGGGAATGTGGCTGTTTCAATAACACGTTGTAAAAACAGGTGGTGGTTCAGACTTGGCCCAAAGACTGTAGTGTGCTGACCCCTGCCTTAGATGAATGTGTGAGGAGGTAGAAATGCGAAGGGCTGGGTCACTAATGGTGGGATTTCAGGCTCTTTGGCAAGTGGGCGAATATCAGTCAGAATATTATTTGTTGCAGTTATTGGAAGACTTTCCAAACTTGTTTAAGCTGAAGGGGAATTTATGGCTTATATAATTGAAAATCCAGAGGCAGATTGGCTTCAGGAGCAGCCGGGTGCAGGAATGTATTGACTTCTGTTTTTTCTCATCTTCAAACTCACGTTCTCCTGTTAAGTGCATTCCCAATCAGCTTCTCTCCTCAGGTTGGAAAGTGGCTGCCAGCAGCTACCAAGGTGCTATCCTTCCAGATTCACATCCTGCAGAAAGAACATGAGATTCCTGGCAGAAGATTTGAGATGCACTCAAAGTATACTGGCTTAAGTCGGGCCTTAAGTCTGGATGGGATGCCCCTTTACCGGCCCCCACTGGGTTCCATACTTCCACCTTCAGAACACTAACCACGCTAGAGTGTGGCAGCTCTCAAAGTCTTGTCCTCCAGCAGCATCAGTATCACCTACCTGGACATTTGATAGAAATGCAGATTCTCTGGCTCCATCCACATCCTCTGAATCAGAAACTGTTGCGGGGGCACGCAAGAAATCTGTGCTTTAACAAGCCCTCTAGAGGATTCTGATGCACTCCCAGCTTGAGAACTCTACTTGCTCTAATGCGATTGCCTGTTTACTGTTGGGATCCCACACCAGATGTAAGCACCAGGAGGTAGGGCTGCATCTGTTCCATTCACCACTGTATCTGCCAAGCCCACAGTAGGTACCCTGCTAATTCTATGTGGTAGACTTCAAAGGACAAAGGTAAGAAAGAGTGAGGGGACAAGGCTGGAGACAGCTGCCAAGTGTCACACTTCTGCCTTCCTCCTTCCGCTTTTCTTCCTCTCGCCTGTGGAGTCAGTCACACTAATGCTCCCATCTTTTTGCTTGTTTGTTTTTTGCATTGCCTAGGGCTCCATTACCTTCCAAATCAAATGGCTTCTATAGAAGCAGTCCTGGGGCTCTGGGCAGGCACCATTAGCCTGAAGAAGCACCCTGGGACAGGACATACCCTCACACAGAGCTGGGGTGAGTGGTGGGCTCTGTGTTAGCAGTGGGATTTGGCTGAGCTCCTTCAAGTCTATGTCCCTCTCTGGGGACTTCCAACAGCTTGTGGTTGGAAGGTGTGTTGACTTCTCCACAGGAATCTATAGCACAGCACAGTAAATGTGTTGAGACAGTAAGTGAGCACACACAGTAAGTGTGATAAGGGTAGAAGCCAAATGACTGCAAGAGAACCAAGGGGACCAGCTGGGGGATAGGGAGGGTACCAGCCAGCGACAAAGGTTGCAGCAGCAAAGAAATTCTAAGGGTTCCCTCTGAATTTTTCTCTCTCTTCTCCTCCTTTCCCTTTTCCACCCTCCATCCCTACCCCTCTCTCCTTGTTTCTTGTACTGTCCCTGTCCTGAAGTATCCATTTTCAGATAGGACAATGAACCCAACTAGGACCTTTTGCTTTTTTTTTTTTTCTTTCTTTTTTTTTCTGTGAGACAGGGTTTTGTTCTATCTCCCAGGCTGGAGTGCAATGGTGTGAACTCAGCTCACTGCAACCTCCGCCTCCCAGGTTCAAGTGATTCTTCTGCTTCAGCCTCCTGAGTAGCTGGGACTACAGGCGTGCACCACCACGCCTGGCTAGCTTTTGTATTTTTAGTAGAGATGGGGTGGGTGTCACCATGTTGGTCAGGCTGGTCTTAAACTCTTGATCTCAAGTAATCCACCTGCCTCAGTCTCCCAAAATGCTGTGATTACAGGTGTGAATCACTGTACCCAGCCTCTTTTTCTTTTCTTTAAATGAAGCAAAACATTCACTCTTTGAGACTGCGATTTCTGAAGAGCAGGTTTTCCTGTGTGCATGTGACTTTCCCCCTTCATGTCTAGACTGACATTTGAAATGACATTCTGGTCTGTTTCTTGCGTGAATGTGAAAATTGTCATCTGTGTTCTCATAGATATACTGTGGGCACCCACGGGGTGAGAGGGCTTCACTTTGTGACTTCCCCTATCCCTGCTCTCAGTCACTGTGAAGACAGTGGCAAGGGTGCTCCAGAGTGGCACGGGTTAAAGATAGAGCCTGCCACAGGGAGCCAGGTAGCGAGAATGTCCCTCTAAGGGACCCAAATGAATGGGGGCAAATAGGATCCCAATTATTGAAGTCAGAGGTTGGCAAACTACAGCCTTTGGGCTTGTTTTTATAAATAAAGTTATATCGGAACATGGTCATGCCCATTCACTTACATAATCCGCAAGGCTGCTTCAGCAATATGGTGGCAGTCAAGTAGTTGTGACAGAGCCTTTCTGGCCCACAAAACCTAAAATATTTATTATCTGGCCCTTTACAGACAAAAGTTTGCCATCTTCTGCTCTGATGGAAGATTTATTTCCCCTTTTTATCACCAGCCTTGTCCTAGCCTGGTTATGTTTATAGGGTCCAGCTTGATTTTACCTATGCTAATGGGCTTCAAATATTTATTATAAACATTTTATTTTTTGAGACAGGGTTTCACTTCTGTTGCCCCGGCAGGAGTGCAGTGGCATGATCATGGCTCATTGCAGCCTCAGCCTCCTGGGCTCAAGCCATTCTCTCATCCCTTTTTATGTTTTATTATTATTATTATTATGATACTTTAAGTTCTAGGGTATATGTGCACAACGTGCAGGTTTGTTACATATGTATACATGTGCCATGTTGGTGTGCTGCACCCATTAACTTGTCATTTATGTTAAGTATATCTCCTAATGCTATCCCTCCCCCCAACCCCCTCCCCACAATAGGACCCAGTGTGTGATGTTCCCCTTCCTGTGTCCAAGTGATCTCATTGTTCAGTTCCCACCTATGAGTGAGAACATGCGGTGTTTGGTTTTCTGTTCTTGTGATAGTTTGCTGAGAATGATGGTTTCCAGCTGCATCCATGTCCCTACAAAGGACATGAACTCATCCTTTTTTATGGCTGCATAGGATTCCATGGTGTATATGTGCCACATTTTCTTAATCCAATCTGTCACTGATGGACATTTGGGTTGGTTCCAAGTCTTTGCTATTGTGAATAGTGCCGCAATAAATATATGTGTGCATGTGTCTTTATAGCAGCACGATTTATAATCCTTTGGGTATATACCCAGTAATAGGATAGCTGGGTCAAATGGTATTTCTAGTTCTAGATCCTTGAGGAATCGCCACACTGTTTTCCACAATGGTTGAACTAGTTTACAGTCCCACCAACAGTGTAAAAGTGTTCCTATTTCTCCACATCCTCTCCAGCACGTGTTGTTTCCTGATTTTTTAATGATTGCCATTCTAACTGGTGTGAGATGGTATCTCATTGTGGTTTTGATTTGCATTTCTCCGATGGCGAGTGATGGTGAGCATTTTTTCATGTGTCTGTTGGCTGTATGAATGTCTTCTTTTGAGAAATGTCTGTTCATATCCTTTGCCTACTTTTTGATGGGGTTGTTTGTTTTTTTCTTGTAAATTTGATTGAGTCCTTTGTAGGCTCTGGATATTAGCCCTTTGTCAGATGAGTAGATTGCAAAAATTTTCTCCCATTCTGTAGGTTGCCTGTTCACTCTGATGGTAGTTTCTTTTGCTGTGCAGAAACTCTTTAATTTAATCAGATCCCATTTGTCAATTTTGGCTTTTGTTGCCATTGCTTTTGGTGTTTTAGACATGAAGTCTTTGCCCATGCCTATGTCCTGAATGGTATTACCTAGGTTTTCTTCTAGGGTTTTTATGGTTTTAGGTCTAACATTCCCTTTTTATGTTTTTTGTAGAGACAAGATCTCATTATGTTTCCCAGGCTAGCCTCACACTCTTTGTCTCAAGCCATCCTCCTGCCTTGATCTCCCAAAGTGCTGGGATTAAAGGCATCAGCCACCATATCTGGCCCTAAATGTTTTATTTAGAAATAATTTTAAACATAAAAAAATTATAAGAATAAGAGTACCAAAAATATAATATACTCTTTACCAGATTCACCTATTGCTAACATTTTATGCTTTTTGCTTTATCATTTGTGCTCATTCTTTTCTTATATATAAAAAATTTATATTTTATTTCAAATTTATTATATGTAATGTTTTCAATCATTTAAAGCTAAGTTACATACCTCAAAGCCTGTATGTATAGATACTTCATGTATATGTACAGGTTTTTTAACAATTGGGATATTTTCTTTCATAACCAAGTATAGTTTTCAAATTTAGTAAAGTTAATATTGATACAATACTTTTATCTGTTCTACCAACCACATTCCCATGGATGTCCTTTGTAGCATTTTTTTCTCCCATCCAGTACAGGATTCAGGGACAGGAATTGCATTTAGCTGCTATGAACATGAACCTTTGGCTTTTGAGGTTTGATTCTAATAAAGAATGAAGCACTTCCTTTAAAGCTCATTTTTAGAAAACTGTAAGGAAAAGGCAATCTTTTCTCCAGTTCTTTAGAGCTTATACCTGGGGAGCACCTTGAACAGTCTGGGGGAAATTTCTAGATAAAAGGCCATGCAGCAGGGCTTCTAGAAAGACAGGTTCCGCCAGCTGCCTACCCTATTCTCTGAACATAGCAGCGAGGCCACACATTTGGAGACCAGCATGGTCTTCAAATAAGATAGTATCATGCTGGTCTCCAAATGACCCCCAGGGAGATGGATTTCCAGTGGAACCTCTTCATTCTCTGGCTGCAGTGGGTCCAAAAGATTCCTTTCCATGATGGATCCCAGCCTTACAGAAGAAATGCATGTTAGACCCTTCTGTCATCCTGAGAATTTGGACATGTGAAAATAAGCAAGAAAACCAGAACCAAATGTATAGATTTGGAAGCTGTTGATCTGAGAAGGATCTGAGCCTGGTAACTTAATAAGGATCAACTTCATGACATTCAAATTAATTATATCAATTACAGCTGCTCTTTAAAGAAGAATTACTGATCTTTTTAAAACAAAAAGAGAAAGAGAAATTTTGTTAGCATAAATGGGTTAAACAAAAATGAATGTATACTACAGGCAATGAAGTTCGATTTAATATATGTGTAATGTATATTCATGTAATCTTGCAGAAGTGAGTATATATACAGCATACCATTCATTTAATTGTTTACTCATTTTTTCCATAAATGATTTATTGAAGGTGTATTGTGTGCTAAGTGCTGGGAATAGAGAAATGAATCACACATTCCTTGATAAGTGGGGAGGGCCATTTTGTTGTATTAAAAAATTTGGATTTATCTTTCAGAAAGTGTTATTCTTACTGGATCTGGCCTGGGCCAAGAGAATGCAGGTTTGAAATTTTGAGATTGTTTTCGGAGGAGGGTGGTGGCAGTAATCTTTTGGAAAACATGAAGCCCAGTAACTGTCTGAGGCTAAACCGAAAACACTGGTAAAGGGTTTAAGATTCTAACGATTCTTCCAGAACAACGAGCTTGACAATGAGTAATATGCAGTTTGATGTGAAAATTAGAAAACTGGCAGACGAACCTGCAAAAGGGAAATTGGATTTCCAGAGAGACCAATGGGAGGCCATGCGGCTGAATAGAGTTCATAAGATGCAAACACATGCAGGGAGCTGCAGCCCTCCCCCATTCCCAGCGTGTGAAGGAAGTCCCTGCATCCTGTGCCTATTATTTATTTATTTATGGGCAAAAAGGGAGAGTTCCATGGTGTGATGTTTATTATCAAAATGGATGGATTCAATATCAAGCAATGATGTGTTCAAAATGAAAGTCACATCATTAAGTGTCACAGGCGTTTATTAACACAGTTTCCTCCTTAGTCGAATAAAACAGCCATTATCCCACCAGGTCCCACACTGTCTCTCACCTTTTTTCTTTGTCTGGCTTTGGCGGGGTCTCCATTTCTGGAGGCAGCTTGGCCGAAAGCAAATCTGGGCAGAGCAGAGATATCCAAGGGAAGGTGATGAGGGATGGAAAACTCCTAGATAGTAGTTTCAACAAAGAGGAGTCCATCCTCTAAAAGTACAAGCATTACTTGTTAACTGACTGCACTCTCGCAACCATCTATGCCATTAGCTTGTCCATTTATTGTCCATCCCTTTTCTCCTCTCTCTTACCTCTTCTCTCATTGCATATTATTAAAATCAAGAAATGGCTTCCATTCTGTGAGCTGTGACTTCTAACATGGCCACATAACTGGTGGAGAGGTGGCAACTTTCATCTCCAAGGATCCCCTGTGCTGCTCGCTTTATGCCCAGAGCAACCTCATGCTGACAAGGACTGCACAGTTTTGAACACCCAGGCTCCAATAGAAAGAAACCAATTTGTGAGAGATGATATAAATCCATGATTACTGCACTGAAACCTCTTTCTGCTCCAGGCAGAGAAGATAAATTACCACCCGAGTGATATAAAGTTAGTTTGAATGTTTCATTGGATCAAACGCAACATGTCTCAGAACCTCTCCTCTTTTAAGTCAGAATTAAAGAATTGTTATTAGGCATAATAATAGACACTATCATTTGCATACATTTTATCTCAAGAGACTTTTGAAGTTATGCAATACGCCAGTGGTTAATTGTTCTTCACACTCCTGACATATCAAATTACAGCTCAGATGAGAGAGCAACCCCTTTGTGATTGGAATGATTGGCAGGAGCCTACAAGGAGAGCATCTTCGAGGACTGAAGGAGGAGTATCTTTTCCATGGAGACCTTGGAGACCATGGGTTCTAGATGGTTCTGTTATAACATGATGGAGACTTCATTAGTCTGGGTTCCTAGTTGAGTGTGAAACATTTTCCCCACTGATTGAATTACAATTATAATGTGAAAGAAAAATAAATCTTTATTGTGTAAAACTACTGAAATATCAGAGTTACAATACTGTAGTGTAGCAAATTCTGGCAAATACATCCCAGCAGATTTTCAATTCCATTTCATTGGCCAAACCTAGACGATGTGGTCACCTATAGCTGGAAGGAAGGCTGGGAAAGATGGAAGAGGATTGCTAATTTGGCTTAAAAGAATCATGGTCTGCCCCCTGAGACTGTTTTGACCCAGAAAAAAGTTGAGGTTCTATTACACGGAAGAAAGATATTAGGTAGGCAACGTTCAGTGTCTGCCAAATCACCAGACACTATTCAGGCTAAACAAGGAAGAAGCTAAAGCCAAAAAAGCAGAGGTGAATATCCAGGTATATCTGTAATTCCATGCCTCAGACTAAGTGTCCCAGAAACGTCTGATCCCAAGTGGCTCCTTCTCCACTGTTTGAGCTGTCAAGATGCCTGGTTAAGTGACTGTTAAACGGCCACTGCCTCCTGCCTCCCACTTCCCAAAAGGCTGCCCTTGAGGTAGGGAGGGAAGTGATCCCACTATCCCTTTGCAGAATCTCTCAGAGAGGTTATGAGGCTGAACAGATTTGTGTTTGAAAGGAGCTTTGAGGCTGTGGCTTGAAAGGTACCACAGAAGTGCAAATGTCTGCAATTCATCGGCCTGCTGAATGGAACAGGAACTGAATTGCTTTAAACTAGAATTTCAGGGCCTATGGTGGGTGTCTGGGATATGCACAATGGTGTTTTTTTTTTTTTTTTTTTTGAAAGTACTTTCTTCTGTGAATGCTGCTGTCTGTTCCCTCAGTTCCTCACCCAAGTTAACCCTCAGCACTCTCCTCTCCATCTCCTGCTGGAAGAGGCAAAACTGTGAATTGTCCAAAGTTTTGCTCTCAAACTTTTATCAGCTCTTTCCCTAACCTTTTCTGGTATTCAGCCCTTCCACCATTCCAGAGTTTTCTGCTGCCTCAGGCCTTTTCTGTTGGGAGAAATTGAACTCCTACCAGCCAGACCCAGGGATTGGCCTCATGGGGACAGGCAGGTGGGTTCTGAGGATCACGATGGGACCCACCGAAACAAACTACCTGGAGGGTTTGTTAAAAGTGCATATTCCCAGGCCTAGGCCCAGCCCAGAGCCACTGATGCAGGATCTTCAAGGGTGAGTTTCAGGAGTCCGCATTTTCCCAGGCATGTGAGTGTTTGCTAGAAAGTGTTCTCAGTAAAGATTCCCTACACGATGCAGGAATTGTGAACACTCGTAGTGTCCCGGGTCCTGCACTGAGTGTCTTCCCTTTATGTTCTCATTTTATCTTCTTAGGACCCTAGGAGGTACCTGTAATTCTCTGCATTCCTCCATTTTCCAGATGGGGAAACTTGACTAAGGAACTCAGCCAGGATAGGGACCCAGGCTCTACACTAGCACTCTAGCCTGATTGAGTTATCTGTTTCCCCTCCCTGAAAATTACCATTTTAAAAAGGATTTCAGGGCGAGAATCTAGTGTAATGGATCTGCAGTGGTGACATCTCCGGCAGCAGAACTGGTGGGAGGCTATTACCCAATGCCACGGTGTCAGGAAGAGTTAAATCTTTTTGACAATTCAATGGCTCCCTTTAGCTTTGCCCAAATGGCACCTGTTGTTGAAGTCAATAGAGCTTACAATTTAATTTCATCTGCTTGCAAACAATCTCTTTCATTAGAGAGTGGAATGATGATAGGATTCTCCCAGCCATGCAGTTTCACTTTCTACAGGGGCAATGTATGAGTACAGTCATTGTTTTCTGCAGAGAGAGAGAAAGAGAGGGATATATATATATATGGAGAGAGAGAGAGAGAGAGTCACTCGCCACACTCCTTGTTACAAGGAAGTAGGTGTCTGGGTAAATTGGGGTGGGAATGAGTGAGAATGAGAAGGGATGGGAAGGGGTCGAGCTGCACAGGGTCCCCTAAGCGACTGCTCGGTCTTTTCCCTCTATGAGCTGTCAGCCGTACCCTTGCAGGCTAATCATTATGCTCAACAGAATCTGAATGCCTCCATTATCCAAATCACAAGGAGGTGGCTTTTACATCTATTATAGATGAACTCACAGCATGGGCACGAGGGACTCTTTCTGTTCAACTCTGAGCTAAATGGAACCTTTGGTTCAATGATAAAGGTGATGAAGAGAATAATAACTAAGCAATAGCAGTGCTAGTAATAGTTAGCATTTACTCGCTACTGTACTAGGTGCATTGCATACATTTCTTTATTTAATTTTCTCTACAACTCTGGGAAGTAGGAATCTTGTGCCCATTTTATAGAGGAGGAAGCTGAGACAGAGCTAGAAGAGGTAACTGTTCAATATCGCATAGCCAGTAAAAGAGAGCTAGGACTGGAACCCACGTTTGTTTGAATTCAAATGTGTACTTTTCTACCACCCCCGTGACACTCATCCTCCAACTGAGTTTCAATAATGAGATAAAGGGCTCATCATTTTCTGTGGATCAGAACCATTTCCATGACAACCATGAAACATTACTCATTATGTCCAGAGTATTGAAGGTATTTAGAGACTCCTTTCTTTTTTCCCCGGGGAATTTCTTAGAGAAATTGGCAGGAGGATACTGTTAGAGATTTCATTTTCTTTTATGAGTTATTGGTGATAGAGTGTACGTGTGTGTTTGCATGTTCTGGCAATACTGGTATCTGGCGTGTGACCTGTTTTTTATTAAAGTTATAGTTTTTCAGGGAGATGGGGTTATTACTGGTGCTTTGGGAAAGCAGGTGTCAATGCTGGAATGACTCTGGCATGCGGAAGGTGATTTCAAGTCCTTTGTCCAAGAGATGTACATGCTAATAGGAAAAATACACTTTCTTCTTTGCAGGCTAAGTTCTGAAAGATTATACTAGCTCTGCGGATTGCAAAAGGCAAATGAAAGTACAGACATGGCCCTGGGAGGCGACTTGGAAGGGAAAGGAAAGGAAGAGAGAGCAATGTCTCTGAAGAAGGCAAAGGAAGGGCACAGTCCCTTCCCACAGTGCTGTACAGTGCATGTTGCATGGGCAGACACCTGGCCTGTTTCCACAAGTGCACCCTTGTCTCTTCATCTCACCTGAACATCATCTTTTCCCAAACCTGCTTCCCTTCTTCTCATCCAGAACACTCCTGTCCCCTTGAGCCAATGCTCTTATCCTTGGCCTCGGTTAGGGTTCATACTTTATTTATTCTCTGCTGCTTTCAGACTCTGGTTCTGCTATTGTGACTGGGCAACTCCTCTTCTCTTGAAAACTCAAGAGAAACCTGCTGCCTATACCCTGGTCCCTCATCCCCACCCGGTGCCTTCCAAGGCCTCCCTGCTCTACCTCTTGGTTAAGACCCCCTCTTCTATCAGTCAGTACCAGCTATCATTGTCAGTGTCTTCAGTATCTACATTACTGACTCTTCCAATATCTAACCTTCTCCATTGCTTATTTTTTAGAGACAGGGTCTCTCTCTGTGTTCCAGGCTAACAGGAGTGCAGTGGTGCAATCATAGCTCACTGCAGCCTTGAACTCCTGGGCTTAAGCAATCCCATCTCAGACTTCCAAGGAACTGGCACGACAGGTATGCACCACCATGCCTGGCTAATTTTTTTTTTTTTTTTTTTTTGTAGAGACCCATCTCTACAAAAGATGGTCTTGTTATGTTGCCCACCGTCTCAAATTCCTGGGCTGAAGTGATCCTCCCATCTCAGCCTCCCAAAGTGCTGGGATGACAGGCATGAGCCACCGTGCCTTGTCCATCCCAAATTTCTTAACTTCTTCAATCTCAAAGATAGTCCTCTCTGCTCTTTACGTCACCCACAAGCGCTCTTATTCTAGATCTCACTACTGCTTAGGACTATGCTGCTTCTTATTTTACCAGCTATTTTGTGAACACTTTGAGGGTAGGAATGTAGTTTAACTTGGATTCACTCATTTTTGTCCCCTGACCCATCACTGAACATGGAATTTTGTACCTAATGAGTGCCAATGTACCATGAATGAATTGTGGCAGTGAATTCAACAGGTTACTAGAACTTAATGCTATGAAAAAAAAAAAACAAACAGTCATATACATAACTTCCCATCTCTAACTTCATGTTGAACAACTTTCTGATGGTGTGACAGAGCCAGCTGATCTCCAGGTCAGTCAGCTGATGTGCAGTGGCCATTTATCATAATCATGGATACCCTACATCTTTTGGGCTCCCAGCTTATATTTTGGTGATTTTTCTCGTTGAGATTTTCACCTTTGTACCCAGGTTCCAAACCAGCCTTAACACTAAGGCCAGACAAGTGATCCAGGTTCCACCAGTGAAATGGGCCCCATGACGAAGAAGGTCACATTCAGCATCCACCTTTCCAGAGAGAATGGCAGGAAGTAATTGGGCTTTCAGGAGCAAGAGAAGCAAAATACCTAGCAGTAAAATCCTGTAGCCACCACACAGAGTGTCATGCATTGTGTCCACTGGGCAAGCTGTGTTGCTGCATCCACAATGACAGCAAGACTGACCTGTGAGTGATCCAGCATCTGGCTTTACTTTTTGGTTGTAGGGTCTCTGAGCCTGTTTCGCTGGCTCTGAATTTCTGGAAATTCTGTGAGTTTCACATTATCTTTAATGATTTCCTTTTATGGCCTAAACTAGATAGCATAGGTTCTATTGTTTTCAACTGAAAATCCTGGCTTATGTGGGTGGGCATTTCTGTTTCTTACTGTGAACTAAGAAGTGGCATTCTTTCATACCTGTAATCCCAGCATTTTGGGAGGCTGAGGTGGGAAGATTGTTTGAGCCCAGAAGCTCAAGACCAGAATGGGCAATGTAGTAAGACCCTGTCTTTATGGAAAACAAACAGAAAAATGAAGTGGGCATTCTGGTTTCCCTGATTCTAGCCTGCTCTGGGACAGAGACAAGATCCATGTTACTGAATCTGCAAAGCAGAGAGTGTCAGGTCCTGGACCCTGGATAGTGATGGATTTCCCAAAGTTTCGAAGTGGCAGATATTCCAATGCCATTGGAGATGTGTCTGCATGACAGTCTGGCTTTCTCTAGGTAGCACTTTCAGCATTGCTGTATTTTCACTGATTTTCCATTTACAATCACATTATATAGCTGTTAGAATTTAGAGGTCACATTTCTGTAGGAATAATACTGCTCTTTGTTTTCTATCTTCTTGGCTTTTTTTTTTTTTGAGACAGAATCTCACTCTGTTGCCCATGCTGGAGCACAGTGGCACAATCTTGGCTCACTGCAACCTCCACCTCCTGGGTTCAAGCAATTCTCCTGCCTCAGCCTCACAAGTAGCTGGAACTACAGGTATGTGCCACCACACCCAGCTAATTTTTATATTTTTAGTAGAGATGGGGTTTTTCCATGTTGGCCAGGCTGGTCTCAAACTCCTGACCTTAGGTAATCCACCTGCCTTGGTCTCCCAAATTGCTGGGATTACAGGCATGAGCCAACGTGCCCAACCTCTTCTTTGCTTTTATACTGCTTTGATGGTTTTATTAGCCCATTCAGGAACCCATAATGGCTTCCTGTTGTCTGTGGTCAAAACTTCAGACCTCAAACTCTAGTATTCAAGGCTTTCCACATCATGGCTTCACTTTCCAGCTCTATTTTCCAATACTCTTATACCACTATCAAAGTGCAACATATGTTTTTCCATTTGATTAAAAAAAAAAAATCTGGTTCTTCCAAGATGGTGGAATAGGAACAGCTCCAGTCTGCGCTCCCAGTGAGATCGATGCAGAAGATGGGTGATTTCTGCATTTCCAACTGAGGTACCTGATTCATCTCATTGGGACTGGTTGGACAGTGGGTGCAGCCCACAGAGGGTTAGCCAAAGCAGGGCAGGGTGTTACCTCACCCAGGAAGTGCAAGGGGTAAGGGGATTTCCCTTTACTAGTCACAGGAAGCCATGAGTGACTGTACCTGGAGGAGCAGTACACTTGTGCCCAAATACTGCTTTTTTCCCATGGTTATCACAAATGGCAGACAGGAGATGCCCTCCCATGCCTGGCTCAGCAGGTCCCACACCCAAGAAGCCTTGCTCGCCGCTAGAGCAGCAGTCTGAGAAGGACCTGGGACACTGGAGCTTGGTGAGGGGAGGGGTGTCCGCCATCGCTGAGGCTTAAGTAGGCAGTCCTATGCTCACAGTGTAAACAAAGAGGCAGGGAAGCTCAAACTGGGCATAGCACACTGCAGCTCAGCAAGGCCTACTGCCTCTCTAGATTCCACCTCTGGGGGCACAGCATATCTGAACAAAAGGCAGCAGACAGCATCTGCAGACTTAAATGTCCCTGCCTGACAGCTCTGAAGAGAACAGTGGTTCTCCCAGCATGGCGTTCGAGCTCTGATAATGGACAGACTGCTTCCTCAAGTGGGTCCCTGACCCCCATGTAGCCTGACTGGGAGATACCTCCCAATAGGGGCTGACAGATACCTATACAGGTGGGTGCCCCTCTGGGATGAAGCTTCCAGAGGAAGAATCAGGCAGCAATATTTGCCATTCTGCAGTCTTCGCTGGTGATACCCAGGCAAACAGGGTCTGGAGTGGACCTCCAGCAAACCCCAACAGTCCTGCAGCTGAAGGGCCTGTCTATTAGAAGGAAAACTAACAAACATAAAGGAATAGCATCAACATCAACAAAAAGGATATCCACACCAAAACCCCATCCATAGGTCACCAACATCAGAGACCAAATGTAGATAAAACCACAAAGATGGGGAGAAAGCCTTTCACAGCAGAAAGGCTGAAAATTCCAAAAACCAGAATGCCTCTTCTCCTCCAAAGGAATACAACTTCTTGCTCTCAAGGGAATAAAACTGGACAGCGAATGAGTTTGATGAGTTGACAGAAGTAGACTTCAGAAGGTTGGTAATAACAAACTTCTCTGAGCTAAGGGAACATTTTCTGACCCATCGCAAGGAAGCCAAAAACCTTGAAAAAAGGTTAGACGAATGGCTAACTAGAATAACCAGTGTAGAGAAGAGCTTAATTGACCTGATGGAGCTGAAAACCACAGTACGAGAACTTCATGAAGCATACACAAGCTTCATGAGCCAATTTGATCAAGCGGAAGAAAGCATATCAGTGATTGAAGATCAAATAAATGAAATAAAGTGAGAAGACAAGATTAGAGAAAAAAGAGTAAAAATAAATGAGGAAAGCCTCCAAAAGGTATGGGACTATGTGAAAAGACCAAATCTACATTTGACTGGTGTGCATGAAAGTGACAGGGAGAATGGAACTAAGTTAGAAAACACTCTTCAGGATATTATCCAGGAGAACTTCCCCAACCTAGCAAGGCAGGCCAACATTAAAATTCAGGAAATACAGAGAACGCCACAAAGATACTCCTCGAGAAGAGCAACTCCAAGACATATAATTGTCAGATTCACCAAGGTTGAAATGAAGGAAAGAATTTTAAGGGCAGCCAGAGAGAAAGGTCAGGTTACCCACAAAGGGAATCCCATCAGACTAACAGCGGATCTCTCGGCAGAAACCCTACAAGCCAGAAGAGAGTGGGGGCCAATATTCAACATTCTTAATGAAAAGAATTTTCAACCCAGAATTTCATACCCAGCCAAAGTAAGCTTCATAAGTGAAGGAGAAATAAAATCCTTTACAGACAAGCAAATGCTGAGAGATTTTGTCACCACCAGGTGACATAGGCATGGGCAAAGACTTCATGACTAAAACACCAAAAGCAATGGCAACAAAAGCCAAAATAGACAAATGGGATCTAATTTAACTAAAGAGCTTCTGCACAGCAAAAGAAACTATCATCTGATGAACAGGCAACCTACAGAATGGGAGAAAATTTTTCTAATCTATCCATCTGACACAGGGCTAATATCAAGAATCTACAAAGAACTTAAACAAATTTACAAGAAATAAACCTCAGTTTTTTGTAGGTTGACCCCAGTCAAATGTAGATTTGGTCTTTTCACAAAAAGTGGGCAAAGGATATGAACAAATACTTCTCAAAAGAAGACATTTATGCAGCCAACAGACATATGACAAAATGCTCATCATCACTGTTCATCAGAAAAATGTGAATCAAAACTGCAATGAGATGCCACCTCATACCAGTTAGAATGGCAATCACTAAAAAGTCAGGAAACAACAGATGCTGTAGAGGATGTAGAGAAATAGAACACTTTTACACTGTTGGTGGGACTGTAAACTAGTTCAACCATTGTGGAAGACAGTGTGGCAACTCCTCAAGGATCTCGAACTAGAAATACCATTAGACCCAGCAATCCCATTACTGGGTATCTACCCAAAGGATTATAAATCATGCTACTATAAAGACACATGCACACATATGTTTATTGAGGCACTATTCACAATAGCAAAGACTTGGAACCAACCCAAATGTCCATCAATAATATACTGGATAAAGAAATGGCACATATACACCATGGAATCCTATGCAGCCATAAAAAAGTATGAGTTCATATCCTTTGCAGGGGCATGGATGAAGCTAGAAATCATCGTTCTCAGCAAATGATCACAAGGACAGAAAACAAAACACCACATGTTCTCACTTATAAGTGGAAGCTGAACAATGAGAACACATGGACACAGGGAGAGGAACATCACACACCAGGGCCTGTTGGGGGGTGGGAGACTGGGGGAGGGATAGTGTTAGGAGAAATACCTAATGTAAATGACGAGTTGATGGGTGCAGCAAACCAACATGGCACGTGTATACCTGTGTAAAAAACCTGCATGTTGTGCACATGTACCCTAGAACTTAAAGTATAATAAAACAAAGAAACAAACAAACAAAATCTGGCTGTTGATCATGATATTCTCTCTACCTGAAGGAATCTGGCCTACATCTCTGTCTACCAGAATATTAGTCATCATTCAGCACACCATTCAGATTCCACTTCTTGAATGAAGCCTTATCTAATGTCCTTCTCCAGAAATATTTGCTTTATCTTCTGAAATCTCTGCCTTTGAGATAATCTATTCCACTATGACTTGTAGAAGAATTAGTTTGTATTTTAGACATCTTCCAAAGTAGATTGTGGACTCCTTTAGGACAGGGCCATATCTTACCACTCACTATGTTTCTTCTTGCATCACTGAATATTGAGCCTTGGATACTTTTGGCTCCAAGACTAGTAGATGTCATCACAGTCAATGCATAAATAAATAAATTAGTGAACCACTCACAATAGGCACATTAGCTGTCAAAACAGAAAAAAATTAGTGTTTTTTAAAAAGGAGATATCTGGAAATTTCACTAGATCTTCAGGATTGGGGTGTTGTTGGATTGAAAGGACCACGTGGGATCACAATTCTTTAGCAGCACAATGTATAAACCTCAGTTATGACACATAGATTTATAGTATTGGAGGAATCTAATGTTCAATAATAATAGTTCAATGATAACTTGTGGGTGAGAGAAAAACTTTCTCCATCCTTTTACATATCCCTTCACATGTAGACTTGGTAGTACGTGGGGGTGCCTTCGGAAGAGTGGGAAGAACAGAAGTCTTAAGGGTCCAATGTCCTGGTTTCTTTAGTTTTGAATCTGCCTCAAACTAGCTGGGTGACCTTGGGCAAGTGATTTATTTTCTCTGGGCCTTTGTTTCCTCATTTAAAAGTTGGACCATAACAATGTTTCTGTTTCATTTGATTGCTGGTAAGTACAATTACTATATGAACACCTTGGAGGTAAAGGAGGGGAAGATGGGGATAGAAGTCAGTGGGGAGGGCAGAGAAAAAGGGATTAATAAGAAGCAGGAGGTAAATAAGGTAGGAGAGACAACGGTACAACAGAACCAGAAATTGGCTTAGAGGCACTGGAGGTGGAGGGACTCTTCTTCATCAAAAAGGCATCAGGGGGTCCTTCTGAAAGTGTTTCTCAGGGCTGTAGCAGAGATGGCTATTTGTCCACCAAATTTCATTCTCCTTCCTTCTTCACTATCAGACCCCTATATTGTTAGGGTTAGCCACCTTGGGAAGAGCAAAGGTTCTCAAACCTGGATCTAGGGCCTAGCAAAGCACTTGCATTTTCTAGGCATTCTGCAGACCTTGGAGAATCAGTGCTGTTGAAAGAGCCTTGTGAACTTCGTTGTGAAAAATTAGTTTGGAACAGAGCTTCAATAATAGCATGAGGCTGGGGCTCTTTATGTCTTGGGATATTAAAAGATCTCTTTTTACCTATTATCTGCTGGGGAAATATTTTCCCTTCCTCCTACCCCCACCCTTCCTTCTTTCCTTCCTTCCTTCCTTCCTTCCTCATACAGTCATGTAGTCAGTGTTAAGTAGCAAATAGCAATGCTAAGATTTTCTAAAAGATCTGTCATAAAAAGAACTTGAGTGTATTCAGGGAGCCCAAGCCAGCACATTTTAATCTACACTCTTACCTGTGCTCATTGTTGCTGCAGCCTCTTCCTCCTCTTTTCATTCCGATGATGAATTTTCATCATGCTGTTTATCCCAAATGAAGAAAGATTTTAAAACACCCAGGTATAGTCTCAACCCTGTGGTCCTGCTTTGTACCAGCCTGGCCCGGAACAGGGCAAAACATTTGTGCCTCATTATCACCTCATCACTCAGTTCCCCTTGTCTGAGTCAGGTCGGGAGGTGGGGCTCGGAGCTGAGCGCAGGAGCTGAAGTGCTAATGAGGAGAAAGTGTTCAAGCATGACCCTGCCCTCTCACTCAGGCCCCATGGAAAATGGTAACACTGTGAGCTCATCTTTCTTCTTACTCCTAAGTTCAAATGGATTTTAATGCAGCTTTTCCCTGGAGTAAGTAGAATGTAGAGTGCATTAGTTATAAGCTATAAATTGTCCCAGGGGAAAGAAAATTAATCAAATATTAAATTGATACAGAAGGTTATTTTCTCTCTACCAAAAGAAAGTCATCATTTATGTGGGGGGAAATATTTTAGAGAACAAGGCATAGCAGTCAATCTGATATATAAACCAAGTTTCTGTTAAACATACATTGGTGGGACACCTGCTATGTGACAAGCTTTAGGCTAGGTGATAAGAATATTTATACAAATAAATATTTAATATGTATTAAATGCTTTCTTTAAAACAAGAACCATGAGGTCAGAGCCTTTGTGATGGTTTTACACTTTGTTGACTAGGCTAACCTGAAGCCCTGTTTCCCAGGTTTCTTTCCTGGGATGGGTTAGGAGTGACTGCAAGAGAAATCTGCCTGAGACTTGGAAGGTGGGACAGAAGCCTCAGCAGGTCTGCTCCGGAGGTCGGGTAGGTGACCAGGGGCTGCTGCAGCTCATGCAGTGCCACTCACCTTGTCAGCATGGGGCAGCAGTGGAGCCTGCAGGTCCTCCGAATTCCACACAATCTCCCCTTTCCGCCTCCTGAACCAGACATGTGTGTGTCTTTGTGGTGAGGGGAACCTGCATCTTTGAGGTAGAGGTGATGAGAGACAGATGTGGTTTGCAGTTTGCCCAGTGGGTTCAGGTTTATGAATTCTATGTTTCCTCTCTGTCCTCACTTCGCATCCTGACTGCTGGCCCTGCTGAGCTACAGTCACTACGCAGGCTCTTCCAGTTCCTACTGGAGTCCCTCTTGGTGACTCTTCTCTGATGCTGCAGATATCCCCTTTGGGACTTCTACTTCACGAGTTTCTCCCACAACTGTGCAAGGTGTAATCTGTATAATCCCTTGTTCACATCACTCATATGGCATTGGTTTGGGGACTGACAGCAGCTTGAAAAGTCTCATGGAGACTAGTTGTGAAGACTCGAAGGACAGTCAGGAAGTTGATTTTGGAGGCTGGAGAAAGGGCAACTCAAGTATATGGTGGGAGAAAGTTTGGGAACACAGTTGTATTAGTCTGTTCTCAAGCTTCTAACAAAGACATACCCTAGACTGAGTAATTTAAAAAGGAAAGAGGTTTAATGGAGTTGCAGTTTGGCATGGCTGGGGAAGTTTCACAATCATGGTGGAAGGCAAGGTGGTGCAAATCACATCTTACATGGTGGAAGAGAAGAGAGAGCTTGTGCAGGGGAACTCGTCTTTATAAAACCATCAGATCTCATGAGACTTATTCGCTATCATGAGAACAGCATGGGAAAGACCCACTCACATGGTTCAATTACCTTCCACTGGGACCCTCCCACGACACGTGAAAATTGTGGGAGCTACAATTCAAGATGAGATTTGAGTGGGAACACAGCCAAACCATACCAACAGTTAACTAGAACAATGTAAACAATAGCAAATATATCTAGTAAACTGGTAGATTTGGTTAAGAAGATTTCCAGAAAGAATATGGAAAGTGCCGACTGATTTCTTTTAGCAATGTATGATAAGGTAGAGATAGAAAGAGATGAGCTTAAAAGGAAACTATTATGTTTTCAAACACAGTTTAGAAGCAATATAGAGGGCCCAGGCAAAAGCCAGCAAAGGGACTTCAAAGCGAGAAATGGTCTCAGGGAGAGGATTAAACTCAGGGCAGTAAAACACGGTCTTAGAGTTAAAATAAAAGTCCAGGGCGTGACTGTGAAACCTGATGTTCAGAACTCTGAAGTACGTAATTAATCGTGTGTCTTGTGGACATCAGGTAGACAATAGTACTTCTAAGAATTGTAGTGGTATGCCTCTTACACATGTGCTTGACAGCAGAACTTCTAAGACTTTGAAGGGCTATGTCCTGCAGTGGCCTCACACCTGGCACAAGATAGAAAAGGGCCTGTCTGAGAAAGAAATCTAGATGTGGCATTTGCCTGGTGGAATGGAATATAGTCTGATGCAATAAAAAACATATACTTAAAAGGGTTTGTATTAAATTGAAGTGAAATGAGCAGAGATAATTCAAAATGAAAAGAGGCCTGTGGGTCTTTCAACTTCTGTGGGCAGGAAGTAGGCTGAGAAAGCTACTCAGCTGTAGATGCAAACCAATTCTAATCGAAAAGGAAGATGACGGGGGCGGAGCAAGATGGCCGAATAGGAACAGCTCCAGTCTCCAACTCCCAGCGCGAGCGACACAGAAGACCGGTGATTTCTGCATTTTCAACTGAGGTACTGGGTTCATCTCACTGGGGAGTGCCGGACGATCGGTGCTGGTCAGCTGCTGCAGCCCGACCAGCGAGAGCTGAAGCAGGGCGAGGCATTGCCTCACCTGGGAAGCGCAAGGGGGAAGGGAATCCCTTTTCCTAGCCAGGGGAACTGAGACACACAACACCTGGAAAATCGGGTAACTCCCACCCCAATACTGCGCTTTAAGCAAACAGGCACACCAGGAGATCATATCCCACACCTGGCCGGGAGGGTCCCACACCCACGGAGCCTCCCTCATTGCTAGCACAGCAGTCTGTGATCTACCGGCAAGGCAGCAGCGAGACTGGGGGAGGGGCGCCCACCATTGCTGAGGCTTAAGTAGGTAAACAAACTGCTGGGAAGCTCGAACTGGGTGGAGCTCACAGCAGCTCAAGGAAACCTGCCTGTCTCTGTAGACTCCACCTCTGGGGACAGGGCAATAACAAACGCAGCCGAAACCTCTGCAGACGCAAACGACTCTGTCTGACAGCTTTGAAGAGAGCAGTGGATCTCCCAACACAGAGGTTGAGATCTGAGAAGGGACAGACTCCCTGCTCAAGTGGGTCCCTGACCCCTGAGTAGCCTAACTGGGAGACATCTCCCACTAGGGGCAGTCTGACACCCCACACCTCACAGGGTGGAGTACACCCCTGAGAGGAAGCTTCCAAAGCAAGAATCAGACAGGTACACTCGCTGTTCAGAAATATTCTATCTTCTGCAGCCTCTGCTGCTCATACCCAGGCAAACAGGGTCTGGAGTGGACCTCAAGCAATCTCCAACAGACCTACAGCTGAGGGTCCTGACTGTTAGAAGGAAAACTATCAAACAGGAAGGACACCTACACCAAAACCCCATCAGTACATCACCATCATCAAAGACCAGAGGCAGATAAAACCACAAAGATGGGGAAAAAGCAGGGCAGAAAAGCTGGAAATTCAAAAAATAAGAGCGCATCTCCCCCGGCAAAGGAGCGCAGCTCATCGCCAGCAACGGATCAAAGCTGGACGGAGAATGACTTTGACGAGATGAGAGAAGAAGGCTTCAGTCCATCAAATTTCTCAGAGCTAAAGGAGGAATTACGTACCCAGCGCAAAGAAACTAAAAGTCTTGAAAAAAAAGTGGAAGAATTGATGGCTAGAGTAATTAATGCAGAGAAGGTCATAAACGAAATGAAAGAGATGAAAACCATGACACGAGAAATACGTGACAAATGCACAAGCTTCAGTAACCGACTCGATCAACTGGAAGAAAGAGTATCTGTGATTGAGGATCAAATGAATGAAATGAAGCGAGAAGAGAAACCAAAAGAAAAAAGAAGAAAAAGAAATGAACAAAGCCTGCAAGAAGTATGGGATTATGTAAAAAGACCAAATCTACGTCTGATTGGGGTGCCTGAAAGTGAGGGGGAAAATGGAACCAAGTTGGAAAACACTCTTCAGGATATCATCCAGGAGAACTTCCCCAACCTAATAGGGCAGGCCAACATTAAAATCCAGGAAATACAGAGAACGCCACAAAGATACTCCTCGAGAAGAGCAACTCCAAGACACATAATTGCCAGATTCACCAAGGTTGAAATGAAGGAAAAAATCTTAAGGGCAGCCAGAGAGAAAGGTCGGGTTACCCACAAAGGGAAGCCCATCAGACTAACAGCAGATCTCTCGGCAGAAACTCTCCAAGCCAGAAGAGAGTGGGGGCCAATATTCAACATTCTTAAAGAAAAGAATTTTCAACCCAGAATTTCATATCCAGCCAAACTAAGTTTCATAAGTAAAGGAGAAATAAAATCCTTTACAGATAAGCAAATGCTTAGAGATTTTGTCACCACTAGGCCTGCCTTACAAGACACCCTGAAGGAAGCACTAAACATGGAAAGGAACAACCGGTACCAGCCATTGCAAAAACATGCCAAAATGTAAAGACCATCGAGGCTAGGAAGAAACTGCATCAACTAACGAGCAAAATAACCAGTTAATATCATAATGGCAGGATCAAGTTCACACATAACAATCTTAACCTTAAATGTAAATGGACTAAATGCTCCAATTAAAAGACACAGACTGGCAAACTGGATAAAGAATCAAGACCCATCAGTCTGCTGTATTCAGGAGACCCATCTCACATGCAGAGACATACATAGGCTCAAAATAAAGGGATGGAGGAAGATTTACCAAGCAAATGGAGAACAAAAAAAAAGCGGGGGTTGCAATACTAGTCTCTGATAAAACAGACTTTAAACCATCAAAGATCAAAAGAGACAAAGAAGGCCATTACATAATGGTAAAGGGATCAATTCAACAGGAAGAGCTAACTATCCTAAATACATATGCACCCAATACAGGAGCACCCAGATTCATAAAGCAAGTCCTTAGAGACTTACAAAGAGACTTAGACTCCCATACAATAATAATGGGAGACTTCAACACTCCACTGTCAACATTAGACAGATCAACGAGACAGAAAGTTAACAAGGATATCCAGGAATTGAACTCATCTCTGCAGCAAGCAGACCTAATAGACATCTATAGAACTCTCCACCCCAAATCAACAGAATATACATTCTTCTCAGCACCACATCGTACTTACTCCAAAATCGACCACGTAATTGGAAGTAAAGCACTCCTCAGCAAATGTACAAGAACAGAAATTATAACAAACTGTCTCTCAGACCACAGTGCAATCAAACTAGAACTCAGGACTAAGAAACTCAATCAAAACCGCTCAACTACATGGAAACTGAACAACCTGCTCCTGAATGACTACTGGGTACATAACGAAATGAAGGCAGAAATAAAGATGTTCTTTGAAACCAATGAGAACAAAGATACAACATACCAGAATCTCTGGGACACATTTAAAGCAGTGTGTAGAGGGAAATTTATAGCACTAAATGCCCACAAGAGAAAGCAGGAAAGATCTAAAATTGACACTCTAACATCGCAATTAAAAGAACTAGAGAAGCAAGAGCAAACACATTCGAAAGCTAGCAGAAGGCAAGAAATAACTAAGATCAGAGCAGAACTGAAGGAGATAGAGACACAAAAAACTCTCCAAAAAATCAATGAATCCAGGAGTTGGTTTTTTGAAAAGATCAACAAAATTGACAGACCACTAGCAAGACTAATAAAGAAGAAAAGAGAGAAGAATCAAATCGATGCAATTAAAAATGATAAAGGGGATATCACCACCGACCCCACAGAAATACAAACTACCATCAGAGAATACTATAAACACCTCTACGCAAATAAACTGGAAAATCTAGAAGAAATGGATAATTTCCTGGACACTTACACTCTTCCAAGACTAAACCAGGAAGAAGTTGAATCCCTGAATAGACCAATAGCAGGCTCTGAAATTGAGGCAATAATTAATAGCCTACCAACCAAAAAAAGTCCAGGACCAGATGGATTCACAGCTGAATTCTACCAGAGGTACAAGGAGGAGTTGGTACCATTCCTTCTGAAACTATTCCAATCAATAGAAAAAGAGGGAATCCTCCCTAACTCATTTTATGAGGCCAACATCATCCTGATACCAAAGCCTGGCAGAGACACAACAAAAAAAGAGAATTTTAGACCAATATCCCTGATGAACATCGATGCAAAAATCCTCAATAAAATACTGGCAAACCGGATTCAGCAACACATCAAAAAGCTTATCCACCATGATCAAGTGGGCTTCATCCCTGGGATGCAAGGCTGGTTCAACATTCGCAAATCAATAAACATAATCCAGCATATAAACAGAACCAAAGACAAGTACCACATTATTATCTCAATAGATGCAGAAAAGGCTTTTGACAAAATTCAACAGCCCTTCATGCTAAAAACGCTCAATAAGTTCGGTATTGATGGAACGTACCTCAAAATAATAAGAGCTATTTATGACAAACCCACAGCCAATATCATACTGAATGGGAAAAAACTGGAAAAATTCCCTTTGAAAACTGGCACAAGACAGGGATGCCCTCTCTCACCACTCCTATTCAGCATAGTGTTGGAAGTTCTGGCTAGGGCAATTAGGCAAGAGAAAGAAATCAAGGGTATTCAGTTAGGAAAAGAAGAAGTCAAATTGTCCCTGTTTGCACATGACATGATTGTATATTTAGAAAACCCCATTGTCTCAGCCCAAAATCTCCTTAAGCTGATAAGCAACTTCAGCAAAGTCTCAGGATACAAAATTAATGTGCAAAAATCACAAGCATTCTTATACACCAGTAACAGACAAACAGAGAGCCAAATCAGGAATGAACTTCCATTCACAATTGCTTCAAAGAGAATAAAAGACCTAGGAATCCAACTTACAAGGGATGTCAAGGACCTCTTCAAGGAGAACTACAAACCACTGCTCAGTGAAATAAAAGAGGACACAAACAAATGGAAGAACATACCATGCTCATGGATAGGAAGAATCAATATCGTGAAAATGGCCATACTGCCCAAGGTAATTTATAGATTCAATGCCATCCCCATCAAGCTACCAATGAGTTTCTTCACAGAATTGGAAAAAACTGCTTTAAAGTTCATATGGAACCAAAAAAGAGCCCGCATCTCCAAGACAATCCTAAGTCAAAAGAACAAAGCTGGAGGCATCACGCTACCTGACTTCAAACTATACTACAAGGCTACAGTAACCAAAACAGCATGGTACTGGTACCAAAATAGAGATATAGACCAATGGAACAGAACAGAGTCCTCAGAAATAATACCACACATCTATAGCCATCTGATCTTTGACAAACCTGAGAGAAACAAGAAATGGGGAAAGGATTCCCTATTTAATAAATGGTGCTGGGAAAATTGGCTAGCCATAAGTAGAAAGCTGAAACTGGATCCTTTCCTTACTCCTTATACGAAAATTAATTCAAGATGGATTAGAGACTTAAATGTTAGACCTAATACCATAAAAATCCTAGAGGAAAACCTAGGTAGTACCATTCAGGACATAGGCATGGGCAAAGACTTCATGTCTAAAACACCAAAAGCAACGGCAGCAAAAGCCAAAATTGACAAATGGGATCTCATTAAACTAAAGAGCTTCTGCACAGCAAAAGAAACTACCATCAGAGTGAACAGGCAACCTACAGAATGGGAGAAAATTTTTGCAATCTACTCATCTGACAAAGGGCTAATATCCAGAACCTACAAAGAACTCAAACAAATTTACAAGAAAAAAACAAACAACCCCATCAAAAAGTGGGCAAAGGATATGAACAGACATTTCTCAAAAGAAGACATTCATACAGCCAACAGACACATGAAAAAATGCTCATCATCACTGGCCATCAGAGAAATGCAAATCAAAACCACAATGAGATACCATCTCACACCAGTTAGAATGGCGATCATTAAAAAGTCAGGAAACAACAGGTGCTGGAGAGGATGTGGAGAAATAGGAACACTTTTACACTGTTGGTGGGATTGTAAACTAGTTCAACCATTATGGAAAACAGTATGGCGATTCCTCAAGGATCTAGAACTAGATGTACCATATGACCCAGCCATCCCATTACTGGGTATATACCCAAAGGATTATAAATTATGCTGCTATAAAGACACATGCACACGTATGTTCATTGCAGCACTATTCACAATAGCAAAGACTTGGAATCAACCCAAATGTCCATCAGTGACAGATTGGATTAAGAAAATGTGGCACATATACACCATGGAATACTATGCAGCCATCAAAAAGAATGAGTTTGTGTCCTTTGTAGGGACATGGATGCAGCTGGAAACCATCATTCTTAGCAAACTACCACAAGAACAGAAAACCAAACACCGCATGTTCTCACTCATAGGTGGGAACTGAACAATGAGATCACTTGGACTCAGGAAGGGGAACATCACACACCGGGGCCTATCACGGGGAGGGGGGAGCGGGGAGGGATTGCATTGGGAGTTATACCTGATGTAAATGATGAGTTGATGGGTGCAGCACACCAACATGGCACAAGTATACATATGTAACAAACCTGCACGTTGTGCACATGTACCCTACAACTTAAAGTATAATAATAAATAAATAAATAAATAAATAAATAAATAAAAGAAAAGGAAGATGACTCCAGTGTGGAGCTGAGAGCCTGGGGGCAGAGTCAAGAGCGGCGTTATGGGCTTGCAGCTCTCCCTTGCCAGGACCATGCAGATGCTCAGCCCATTCAGGAGAGCCAGGAAGTGCTGCAGACTTAATGTGCTGAAAGGCAACCCCGAAATGATAAGGAACAGGAGTCAGTGATAAATGTGCCATTTTCCATTTTTGCCAGAAAGCATATTCTTCATGGTTTTTCAAGGGCTTCCCTGTGGGAATGAGCCACAGTTGTAGAAAGTAGTTACCTCCTCATGAACGTACTTCACTGGCTTTTCTCACTTTACTACCTCACTTTCACCATTTCTCTATTTGTGCTTCCTGGGGACCATCTGCCATACAGGCCACCTGTAGCCCATCCTTGTGTCAGGGCTTGCCTTTGGAGGAATCTAAATTGAGACCAGGAGGAAATGATTACCTCTGACTAGGACTGTGTGAGGATGCGTCTGAAAAGGGTTATCAAGGATTAGGAAACTTTTACCATGCCAGCAGGATGGGCGGGGTGGGGTTGGACTTGGTAGCAGAGGGACAGCGTGTGTCAATGCCTGGAGGTGAGAGAAGGGATGCCCAATTTGGAGGACTGCTAGCTGCCTATATTGCTAGCCAATATAAAGCCTTTGTGTGGAATAGAAAAATATACCCCTTTCTGGGTGAATCCAGCTTCCTGAGCATAGAGTGCATTTGTCTGAATTAGAAAAACTTGCTTAGAAATGGGCAACCCCCACTGCACTCCCCGCCCCCCTCCTGAAGCTGCAGCCTATTACCAGAAATTAAGGCTTGGCAAATGGAGATGGCTGGGATTTCCACTTCCTCTTGACTCTTGGCCAAGTCCCCGTGTGTGACATGAGGAGATGAGATAGGATAGGTAGGCAGAGCTGATATGAGATGGGCTGGTGGGTCATGCCGAGAGAGGTATCCTGTAAGTAATGGGGATCTGTGAAAGTGTTTTAAGGGGGTAACTGGCATCACCAGGTTTGTGCTTTAAGATTTTATGTCTGATGAGGATAGAGGAGCTTTGGTTTGGGGTCAGCACTGAAGGCAATGGTGATGAGGGCTTGAAATCAGTAATATCTCTGAGGATGGGAAGGAATGGATGTATTTTGTAGAAACGGGGAAGGTTCAGTGAGTAGGCATTGGTGACTGACTGGTCAGGGGTGGGGAGCTAGGGGTAAAGATAAAGGGGAATGTAGCTGATGTTTTTAACAATGGTGTTCACTTTAAATTCCACTTGATCCCTACATTTCCCAGCCTCTGGCAGTTAGGTGAATTTCTGAGGCTAATTTTGTCTTATGGGCTATAGTTAGAAGTGATGTATAAAATATTTATTAGCCTTCCACTGATCCATGATGAAGACATAGTTAAATGAAAAAATAAACCATTTCAGTGAAGCCATCATGGTTTGCTATCACAGCATAGCCTAGACTATCCTGAGTGACCAGGAGTCCTCAGGATGATGAGGCACATTCAGAAGAAAAAATTAAATAATCAAGGCAAGTGAGCAGCCCAAAGTGGGAGAGAGACAGCTGCTCCTGCTGGATGCAGGGAGGGGGAGATGAGTGAGTAGAGAGCTAGGCTTAAGCTTCCTGCAGTGAGAGTAAGGAGAAGAAAGCTCACTAGGACACACTACACTCCAGTCAGAAAACCAAGCTTAACATATGTGTGGCTACAAGACTGCAGAAAGTCACCGAGAAGTAGTAAATAGAGTGTAAGCCTGATACACATTCGCCCCAATAAAGACAATTGGAATGAACATGAATCCCATGCAAATTAGGGCAGATTTGTCATGGCTAGCTCAGACATTTAAAATTTCTTCCAGGTCATCTGTCCCATATCCCCAAAGATAGGTTTCTGGATACTCAAGTGATAAATGCCTCCATAGGACAGGGGTTGAAAGGGGTACTAGTGCTCGGATACAGAAAGGCTTAGAATGGAGCTGTTCTTTTTAATGCACCTTTTATTCCTTCTCCCCATCACCAATCCTCCCCTCAATATAAACACATACACAACACACACACACACATAGTCACACTCACACACGCTCCTCTTCCACTTCCTCCACCTTCCAGTCAGGAACACAGAGCATCAGCCACAAAAGAGCACAGAGACCAATGTCTTGAATTCCTTCACTCATGTGAGGAATCACTTTATAGGAAAGCAGGGAAAGGCAGGAGATTTTCCCTGGAGGGGCATATTTGCTAATCGGATGTTAACAGAAGAGTCTCCAGAATTTGTAATCTATGTGTTTACTTAGCGCCTGGATGTATGGCTGCATCAGCGCTAACTTTCCTCACTTGGGTTGTCTCTCAGCTTCATTCCCACTCCTGTGAACATCCGAACACCCGGCTCCCCAGTGCTATGGAGGCTATTAAATTAGTCTAGACAGCAGGCGGGTGCTAAAGAAATTGGAAAACAACAGCTGATCTCAGTCACAGTGCACTGTGGACTCCTGTGAAGGGGATGTGACATATTGACTCTATCATGAGAGCCCATTCAACAAGGGGCCATCTCCCCCGACTCAGCCCCAGAAACATCGGCTCCAAACCATCGCTTTTAAGTGGGAGAAAGGAGTGCTTGGCTCCACTAGCAATGCCTTCAGCATCATCTCTACATGGAGTTATCCAGCCTCTGAAGGCTGTCTTGGGCAGCGTGTGTGTGTGTGTGTGTGTGTGTGTGTGTGCGCGCGCGCGCATGCACGTGTGTGCGCATGTTAGGGATGGTTATAATCTGATAATTTTTTCTCCTTTTGGCATCACAATCAAGGAGGTTCCATCTTACAAGAATGTAGGTGGGAATGAGTGAGGATGGAAGAAAGGAAATAACAAAAAGAGCTAAACTTTGTTGAGTTTCCACCTATAAGCCAGACACTGTGCATGACCTGCAATGCTTACCTGTAAAGTTTCACTTAGTTTTCCTAACAGCCCCACGATGTAGGCACTATAATTTATATGCGTTTACAGAGGAGGAGACTGAGGCACAGAGAAGGCCTGATCAGTAGTTGAACTTCAGCAATCTCACTCCAGAGCGTATACTTTTCACTACTGTGTTGGCAAGCAGCTAAAATGGCAAGGAGATAGCAGAAAATAAGTAAGTTCCTTGAGTGAGCTACTGTTAATGGGCAGGGAAAAACCAGATCCTAGTCCTGGGGAAACACCAAGCAGCACCTAAAAAGTTTAGCTGAACTGCCTGAAGAGAGCTGCTGCAGCCTTTGGGTTTTTGACTCAGAAGAAGAATGTAGATAAGGGCTTGCTGGCTCTGCAGAAATGATTCTGCCCCTAAACTCTCTGCTTACTGAAGATAGATTCCTTGAATTAGGTGGATGGGGAGAGGAGATAATTTTCCCAGACTCTTCAGAATGGCTGGCCCGGAAGAAGATGAAACTGGACCAGCAACTGTAGAAGCACGGGAAGCAGTTGTAGGGGCCATGGAGAGCCTGGTCCTGTTTGCATTTTGTAGTCATTTGCTCTTGTGAGTATCCAGCTCTTAGTAGTAAATACAGTAATAGTAGTAAGGCTACTATGTGTATAGTGCTTTCTTAGATGCTGAGCACTAAGAATGTCCTTTTTAATGGCAAGAACTATGTGTGTATTGTTGAGTGTTTCACTCATACTTAATCCTGACAATAACGCTATGAGGCAGGTATTGTTTCTACACTATAGATGAGGCAACTGAGGCACAGGAAGGTTAAACGACTTGCCCAAGCTCACCTTGCTAGAGAGAGGCAGACTGCTAGGGTAGCCTAGCACCAGAGTCGAAGCCCTTCACCACTGCAAGTCCCCTTCATGGGCTTGTCTTCTGAGAGATGTCACAGATGCTGGTGGATGTGAAGTCTTTGTACCTGAAGAGCTGGGTACAGTGGCTCATGCCTGTAATTCCAGCCCTTTGGGAGGCTGAGGTGGGCAGATCCCTTGAGCCCAGGAGTTCCAGACCAGCAATGGGCAACATGACAAAACCCCATCTCTACAAAAAACTAGAAAAATACCCGGGCTTGGTGGCACATACTTCAAGTCTAGCTACTTCGAGGCTGAGGTGGGAGGATTGCTTGAGCCTGGGAGATCTAGGTTAGAGTGAGCTATGGTTGTGTGGTGGCACTGCAGCCTGGGTGACAGAGTGAGACCCCATCTAAAAAAACAAAAAAAATAACAACAACGACGAAAAAAGAGCTATTCACATAAGGAGAGGAAACATTGGTTTTGCATATAAGTCAAGAAGAATATTGCTGGAATAGGGCATGACACATGAGTGGAAGGTCATGGCCCAAGATTTCCATGGTTCCTAGAGATCCTCATGTGTGAGTAATCTCTGCGTTCTGGAAAAGTCTAGTTCCTTTCTTTCAAGATTCTACTCTGGTGGCTGTCAGAGGACATAACTTCCTTTGGGCCAGACGGGCAGCACATATTGTCAGTTCGCAGCCATGTCATGATTCAGCTTTAAAGGCACCATCCTCCTGTACTGCTCTGAGTCTCCAACCCCCATCCTCTGCCCTGCTGGGAAATTCATTCAGTTATAGAAGCCTGAGAGGCTTCATGGCTGAGTCCCACCTGGTCTGTGCCATGGGAGGTATGGGGCTCACCTCCAAGGGAGAAGGTTCAGGATAGCATTGCAGGGACCCTGGTGCACCAAGGAAGTAAAAAGGAGTGTATGAAACAAAAGGTCTCCTGTGGGAAGAGGAGCAGAGGGGCAGGGTGAGCTCCCCAGAGCTTAGGGCGAGCTCACTTTAGGTGGAAAGATACCACTATGCCACTATCCATGGAGAAGGAAGGGAATGAACACTTCACTGAATGTCCTTTTTATGGCAAGAACCATGCATGTATTGTCTTATCCAATATTCTCAACTCCTGTGTGAGGATAGTATTTTGTTGTTCTTATTATATATAAGGAAACCGGAACTCAGAAGTTAAGAAGCATATCCAAGAATGCCCAGATAAATAAGGGAAGAACTGCAATTTCAGGACACTCCAGCTGCCTTTAAAGCCTACAGTTGACTGGATGCTAAGCCAGTGCAGCCCACTGGACTGTACATGTAAACCAGCGCATCCACTGCTCTGTACAGGTAAGCCAGCACAGCCTGCTACTCTGGGCAGGTAAGCCAGTGCACCCAGCTGATCTGTGCAGGTAAGCTGGAGCACCCCACTGCTCTGTACAGGTGAGCCAGTGCTCCCCACCGCTCTATGCAGGTAAGCCAGGATATCCTGCCACTCTGTGCAGGTAAGCCAGCACAGCCTGCTACTCTGGGCAGGTAAGCTGGAGCACCCAGCTGATCTGTGCAGGTAAGCCAGAGCACCCAGCTGATCTGTGCAGGTAAGCTGGAGCACCACACTGCTCTGTGCAGGTAAGCCAGTGCTCCCCACTGCTCTATGCAGGTAAGCCAGGATACCCTGCCACTCTGTGCAGGTAAGCCAGGGGACCCCACTGCTCTGTGCAGGTAAGCCAGGACACCCTGCTGCTCTGAGCAGGTAAGCCAGCACAGCCTACTGCTCTGTTCAGGTAAGCCAGGGCACCCAAGGGCATCCCGCTGCTCTGTGCAGGTAACCTGAGAATCATCAGGCATGGTGTTCTAACCAGTGGATGGGATTTTACAGGATAGGGTATAGCAGAGATAAACTAAAATACTCACTTTGAAAAATGAGCATTATAGAGCAAAGGTGAGAGGACCCTGCAGGGATTTGGCCCAGGATACGGAAACATGGTAGAGCTGCCTCCATAACAGTTTTAAAGATTTTAAAGTTTTCTTGGTGGCACTTGGGAGCTACATTTGTCATGAGAATAGGAGATGAAGTGTATTTAGGTCAGAGTCTAAAGGGAAAATTCCCTTTTCAGTGCAAAGGGAATTACATTCTGGAAATTATGTAATGTCCTTCCTTGAGTTCTTCAAGTTAAAAAAAAGAAAAAAAAGTTCATTAGTGAAGGTGGGTGGTTGTCTAATCCACCTTGTCTTCCCAGCCCTAGCTTGTGAACTGTGTAAAATACAGAGCTTCATCCCAGACTGACTGGGTCAGATCTGGAGGTGAGCCCTGGTATCTGTGTAAGAAACTCCAGTAATTGTTATGCTCACCTGGTGTTGACATCCAATGCTAGAAGTTTTAAGCCTCCTCTGAAGCTATACCTTCAAGATGTGGAATCCTTCAAAGCCATTTTCAGTCAAACACATAGCCATTCTGCAAACTATGTTTCCTTCCTTCCTTCCTTCCTTCCTTCCTTCCTTCCTTCCTTCCTTCCTTCCTTCCTTCCTTCCTTCCTTCCTTCCTTCCTTCTTTCCTTCCTTCCTCCCTCCCTCCCTTCCTTCCTTCCTCCCTCACTTCCTCCCTCCCTTCCTTCCCCCCTCCCTTCTTTCCTCTCTGTCTTTCTTTTTTTCTTCCTTCCTTTCTCTCTTTCTGTTTCTCTCTTCCTCCCTCCCTCCCTTCTTTTCTTCCCAGGATCTGGTTCTGTCACCCACACTGGAGTGCACTGGCATAATCATAGCTCACTATAGCCCCCAAATCTTGGCCTCAAGTGAGTCTCCCACCTCAGCCTCCTGAGTAGCTAGGCCTATAGGCATGTGCCACCACACCTGACTAATTTTTAGGTTTTTTTTTTTTTTTTTTTGTATAGGCAAGGATCTCACTATGTTGCCCAGGCTGGTCTTGAACTCCTGGCCTCAAATCATCCTCCTGCCTCAACCTCCCAGAATGCTGGGATTACAGGCATAAGCCACTGCCCCTGACCCAAACTAGGTTTTCTTAACCTGGGGTTCATTGCTGCCTTCAATATCACCAGGAACCCTGTAAAATTGAAGGTAAAATTCTGTATATTTTTTTATACAGAAGGTTCATTATAGTCAGATGTGCTGAGACATCTATGATTTTAAAAGTTTAAGAACCTCAGCAGTATATGTTTTGACAACTTTTCAGAGCTCATTTAAGATCCTTATAAGCAAAAGAGGTTGATTGATTTATAGACACATTTTTGTTGTATGTGTGTGTTTGTATGTGTGCATATATATTGGTATATTTGGTGAAGTGCAAAATAATACTACACAAACTACTCAAGGTGTTCAAAATGTTTAGCTCACATTACTTAATAAAAAATTATATCCAGTAAAAAAATCTAATTAGAAAAAAAGCAAAACACATGAACCAACATTTCACTGAAGAAGATATACAGATGGCAATAAACACATAAAAAGATATATGACATCATTAGCCATTAGGGAAATGCAAATTAAAACCACAATGAGGTATCACTACACACCTACCATAATGTCTAACACAAAAAGGAGTGAGACTACAGAAAGACTGCATCAATAATTATTTGCTGGGAAATGAAAATGGATACAGCCATTCTACAAAACTGGCAGTTTCTTATGCAACTACCATACAACCTGGTGATTGCACTCTTGTGCATTTATCCCAGATAAATTAAAACATATGTTCATAAAAAAACCTGTACACGAATGTCAACAGTAGCTTTATTCATAATAGTTCCAAATTAGAAACCGTTCAGATGTCCTTCAATAGGTGAGTGATGAAACAAATTGTGGTACATCCTTACTACGGAATATTACTCAGCAATTGAAAATACGAAACTATAAATAAATGCTACAAGTTGGATGACTCTTCTGGAAATTTCATTGAGTGAAAAAAAGCCAGTCTTAAAGGTTCCATACAGTATAGTTCCACATATATAACATTCCGGAAATGACAAAAACTATAGAAATGAACAGATTAGTGGTTGCACAAGGTTAAGGATAGAGTAGGAGTATGTATGAGACTATAAAATGGGATTATGACAATCCTTGTGGTACCATAACCAGGATCTTGACATTGACACTGTCAAGATACAAAACACTGCCATTACCACAAGGCACTCTTATCTCTCAGGAAAACCCAAGGGTTTTAGAAGCTTGTGCCAGGAACTAGGGACAGAAAACAAATGAACTTCTTATTATACCACAAAGTCACATGGTCACATGAAACCAAAGAGACTTATTGAGTGAGTTGAGTGTTACGTGCAGGCATAAAAATCATACTTGTAGAGTGCCCACAGGGGCCAGCCAGCTCCCCCACTTGCATTATTTTGCTAGATTCTCATGAAGGCCCTATATTTTGAAGATGAGAAAACGAAGCCTTGGAAGGTAAAATGACTTGCCTTAGGTCACATAACTAGAAGGTAGCCCAGGTAGTATTGAAATCAGTGTTTTCTGACCTTAAAAACCAGGCGTGTCCAGCTTTTTTGGGTAAATCTGCACAAGAGCTCTTATGCGAAGGGGCACTTGCAGGAAGCAAGATGGGGAAGGAAAGCAATAGGACTTTTCCTTTCTAAGCCTTAAGCTGCTGGTTTGAATGACAGTGGAATTAAAGAAAAGCTGTGACAGAGAATCTTTCTGAACTAAAGGAAAAAGGCGTGATTATTCAGAATCTTTAGGGGAGAAGCAGACTGATTTATCTGGCCTTTATCCGAACCTTTCTGGGAACTAAAAAGTTAACTCTGGCTCCCCCTAAGGGCTCCCAATTGTCTGGCACTTGGTTCTATGTCCTAAGGGGATAGTGTGTGTAGGTGCAGTGAGTATGCGCTGGCCAGTGTCATCTGTGCTCAGCCTGCTTCCCATCCTGGGCTGGCCTCTAGGGCTTACACCAGGGGACCACAGGGGGCTTGATGCTACATACCAGTCTGGGACAGACAGGATAGGGTGGCAACCTGGCAGCAGTATCCTCTGGTCCCTTTACTCCACCCTTTTTGTCTTCCCCGTTGGAAAGAGAACTTGGTTGAACAAATAAGCAAGACCAAGATATAACAATGCAGTAATTACTTAAAAATAAAAGGATAACAGTGCAGCAATTATATGACAGGAAAACCAGGAACAAAAGTAAAAGCTAACAGTTAATAAAATAACAACTGATGCAAGAATAACTGTAACTGGAAATGCATGGATTCACAATTTTATTGATTGAGCACTGTGTGCTAGTCACTATGCTAAGGATTTCATAAGAATTATGTCCTTTAGTCCACTCAACAACCCATGAGGTGGGTACTGTTACTATTCTCACTTTACACACAAGAAATAAAGACACAGAGAAATGGTCACTTCTCAAAAGTCACGTAGTTAGTACAGGAGGGAACCAGAATTCAGATCCAGGTAAGTTGACTCCAAAGCCTACTCCTTTTTTTTTTTTTTGATACAGTGTTTCACTCTGTCACCCAGGCTGGAGTACAGTGGTACAATTTTGGCTCACTGCAACCTCCACTTCCCAGGCTCAAGTGATCCTCCCACCTCAGCCTCCAGAGTAGCTGGGGCCACAGGTACACACCACCTGCCCGGCTAATTTTTGTATTTTTTGTAGAGACGGGGTTTCACCATATTGGCCAGGCTACTCTCAAACTCCTGAGCTCAAGAGATCTGCCCCTCTCCGTTAGCTTCCCAAAGTGCTGGGATTACAGGTATGAGCCACCATGCCCGGCTGAAAACCTACTCTCTTAACTACACTTTGCTACCAATTGAAAACCATATTTATAATGCCTGGTAACCAAACATCCTCCTTACCAATATAGCAGTAGAAGCTTTATGATTCTTCTAAGAGTTGCATGGCAGCCACACTTCTCAGAATGCTGAGTTAGTGTGTTTCATAAATTCTAGTGATCTGCTAATTTAAATTTGTGAATACTAAGCTTTAGTCACCCTCAGCAACTCATTCAGTGAATTATTTTTAAGGAGCTCTATCACATAGGTAAATATTGGAAGTCTCTGAAATTGAGCAACATTCTGAGGATCAAAATGATTTGCACTTTGGCATTTTGAGCAGTCAGGGAAGTCCTAGGAGCCCCAGACCATACTTTGAGAAATCTTGATATGTAGGACCTAGGCAGAATTACTGGACAGATAATTTCTTCTGGTACGCTCCCCGGTGAGATCCCTTGGGACATGGTAGATGCAACTCTCCAGAAGTTTTACTTCCAGTTAGAAGTCTGTAAGAATTTGCTCAGCTTATAAAACTAAGACAGTGCAACCAAGTTACTGGCTTTAGTGGTCAGAGGGTCCAGCCAATCTCCCTATAAACTCTGATTCAGGACCAGGTCTTGTAAATCAGTTTGGGTTATCCCTTGCAGCCTGGAATCTTCTGAATTTGCATGCCTGAAAAGGGACTGAGGATGACGTCTCACCAATAACTTAATCATATTTCCTTCAAAGCCTGGAGAGATCCTCGTGACATACAATATTTAAATATAGATAATTTCAGGCTCTTGTTAGGAGAGGGTTTCAGTGATTAAAGAAAATAGGAATTTTATTCAGATTCAACATTTCCCATTTGTAATTATCCTCTTGAAGTCCCTTTGTAATTATTCTTTTTTAAAAGATCATCTGTATTAGCATATTTAATCTAAAATTTTTAATTAGATGATGGTTTGCTCAAATTAGAGATGAATAAGTTTCCCATGTAACCCTCAAAAAAGCTTGTTTTGTGCTTTGATACACTGATGGAGAGAACATTCAAAAAAGCAAGGGAGGAAGGCAGGATTGCACAGACATTGCCAGGTAATGATGTGAATTTCATATCCACGATTTAAACCCCTCCAGCTTTATGTTACAGGCAAATATCAAGCTGACCACTTTACATTTTTTCCATTTACCCCTAGCTAGCCTGTTCTTGGATACATTAAATGCCTACAATGTGCCAGACAATAGGAGCTGGGGTGTGGTGGAGCAAAAATAGCACATCTCATAGTTTTTATGAGCTTACAGTTTTGTGGCAAGACAGACTTTAACTGAACAATCACACAAGTGAGTGTTTACTTTCAAACTAAAATGAACACTTGGAGGCAGAGTAGAAAAAAAAGACTGTGGCAAAGCAGTATTTGAAGACAATTCTGTATGGGCCTCTCTTGTTTCTGCATGTCTTGTGTCAGCTTGTTCTGGACTATCTTTTCAAGAATATTTGTACAGCAAATAGCCTTAGAAGATAGAGATAGTATCTTCCTCCAGGGCAGAGGGCAGCTTTGTTTTCTGACAAGTATAACAAGATAATGTCTCTCTCTGGGACAAAGACTGGGCAGGTTTGCTAGCAGCCTCTTTATAAGATTGAAGGTTTCCTAAGATCAGGGTTCCTTAGCTGTAATAAAAACCCACTGCATGTGTAATAACCATCTAGGCATGTGCAGTATCCATCTGAGATGGTCCATATCTCCTCATGGGACTTGTGGCTTTGTGGAGAGGAGGGCAGGGGAACTGATGCAAATATGAAGCCTACGCTGCTTGCTGTGCTGTAAGTAATAAAATATTTTGTCTCTGATCCAGGAATCTTGTGTCTCCGGCCAACATCCATGAAATGGTGGCAGGCTAACTTGTTAGCTCCCAAGTAGGGTAAAATCCCAGATCTTTCACAATTCTTGACACAAGACAGACTACAGTCCAGTATCATTCACACAGAACTGCTTATAGGCTCATTGGTACTGAGATAGAAAGTGAGGGTCGGTCACTGGTGAACACTTTTCTTTTGGAGAAGGGAGGAAATGAGGCCCAGAGCAGCCGCCCTGACAGCTCCCTCACCTACACATGCACAGCACTGAAAGTCCTGTGCTTCACTACTGCTACAGAGTATGTGGAAGACAGAAAGCACAGGTGCTGGACTGCTATCTATTGTTGCTTATACTAAGCTAAGAGATGGGAGCAGATCCCACCTCCCCAGCCTTCGTGGGACAAGTTCTTAGGAGTCAATGACAGAGTTATTCCTCAATAAAAGATACAGGGTCTGGGACTGCTCCCTAACTTCTGAACTCAGGGCGTGGCCACACCCAAACTGCCAGTTTCTGTTTTTGGTAAAATGTGAAGCTATTTGTCTCTTGCCCTTCCTGCAGGCTGGGCAGGACCATGTGACACCATCCTACCTTAATAGCTATATAAGGTAGTGAGGGAATAAGGTTGGGAGGGGAAGGGAAGACTGACTAAGTCAGGTATTAGGGTTGGGTCTTTGCTTGATTTTCTCACCTTGGCAATCCCTGAATGCCCCTTTTTACAGTAGTTTTTCTTATCTTTTTTAAAATGACAGTTTCACAAGATAATTATGTATTTTAAAATTAGGTAATGTTAGCAGGCAGAAGTGAGGGAAACTAGAATGGTGATGGGTATGCAAAGCCCCTCTTAGCCTCTCTCCTTACATGTGGCCACTCTTCAGAAGCCAAAGCAGGTGCTCAGAGCTGGAGCTGGCCCCTTCCTTCTCAAACCCCAAGCTCTTGGGATACCTCAAACCTGTACCCCAGCTATGGCATAGGCAGAGTACATGACTGTCCTATCTGAAGAAAGACATTTGGGAAAAATAAATATCTTTGATTATAAAAAGCAGAGACCATCCCCTCTGAAGGATGTGCAGTAAAATAATAGAGTTTCTGAAACTGTATGGAAACATTCTTTGAGCAAAATTCTCTTTTGAGGAGAGGATGAAGGAGACAATGAAGCACACATCTCCAAAGATAGAGGCTAGGGGTGGAGACAGCATACTGAAGTTCCAGCATCATTGGATGCTCTCTGATGGGTCCTGGCCTTTATATATAGGTGAGGAGTCAGAGAGAGGATTAATGATACTAGATAGAAAAAAAATTGATAATATTAAAATATTAAAAGTCTCCCATATTGACTTGTAATTATGACTTTACTTCCATGTAGTCTTGAAATTTGAACTTACATCACTTGCAGTCTGAGAAACATGTAATCCAAGAAATTAATTAAAAGTGTTTGCAGGTTGGCAACTGCTTCCAAGCACCCAGCAGAAATCAAGACAAATCATCTTAATCCAAGCCCTTTGGGATTCCCAAAGTTACATGGTAATGATAAGCTTAGAATAAAATCAAGCAAACTTGAGGAATCAGACACATGAGAAAGAGTCAACACTAACTGCAAACTGCAGAAAAACATAGGCAAAGGCTGCAGGAAAAAATTACAAACTACTGTGTACAAAAAATGTGTGTTTTAAATGTTCAAAAAGTAAAGGATTGAACGTATACACAAAAGAACACAGTATCCAAAAAGACTAGGTAGTTCCACTTCCAAAAAGATGGGATATAAGTTCTTTTCCTTAATCCTCCTGCTAAGTACAGCTTAAAACTCTGGACATTATATGTAAAGCAAACATAAGAGGACCCTGAAAGGTGGACAGAAAAAGTCAGATGGACTAAGGACCTTGGGACTTGAGGAATAATATGGCATGAGGACAGCATCAGCAGAGGCTTAATAGGGAGCCAGAACTCCCACCATTGCACAGCAGTAATGAGGGACCCTCCCACCCACTGACTGTTAACAGAGGCTGAATGGAATCTGACCTTTCACCCAGTCAGGCTGCAATGTGGTACCCTTTTCCTCAACCTGCTGGAGTGGAATTAGAGAAGGCCTGCCAAAACAGGAGATTTAATTAAGATCTGGTCTCAACTTATCCCAAGAACCTGATTAGAGTTAAGCCAATCAACAGATGCCAATGCCAATATGACCCAGATGTTAAAATTATCTGAGAGGCCGGGCCCACAGTGCTCACGCCTGTAATCTCAGTGCTTTGGGAGTCTGAAGTGGGAGGATTGCTTGAGGCCAGGAGTTCGAGAGCAGCTTGGACAGCATAGTAAGAATCTATCTCCACAGAAAATTTAAAAATTAGCCTGGTATGGTGACATGCACCTATAGTCCTAGCTACTTGAGAGGTTGGGGCAGGAGGATTGCTTGAACCCAGGAGTTGGAGCCTGCAGTGAGTTATAATTGTGCCACTTCCCTATGGCCTAGGTGACAGAGCAAGACCCCATCTCTAAAAAAATAAAATAAAATAATCTGAGAATGATTTTAAGGCAGCCATTACAAAAATGCTTCAACAAGCAATTATAAACATTCTCAAAACAAATAAAATGGAAAGTCTCACCCAAAAAAAAAAAAAAAAGAGAGAAAATCACAGTACAATAAAAATATAATATATAAAAGAAGAATCAAATGGAAATTTTAAAACCAAGAAATACAATAACAAAATTCTCCATGGATAGGCTTAACAGCAGAATCAAGGGAATGAAAGAATAAATGAACTTGAAGATAGAACAACAGAAATTTTGAACAGAGAGAAAATAGACAGAAACAAAACAAACAAAAAAGGGACAGTGCCTTAATGACTCACAGAACTGTAACAAAAGACTTAACATTCATGTCATCAAGTCTGGGAAGGAAAGGAGAATAAAGGCAAGAAACTGAAAGGTATTCAAAGAAATAATGGCTGAAAACGTCCCAAATTTGACACACAACATAAAACTGCAGATTCAAGAAGATGAGTAAACCCAAAACGGGATAAATCAGAGATCTATGCCAAGACACAGAATAAGCAAACTTTTGAAAATGAAAGTCTATCGGGGGAAGCCGCCCCCAATATTTCAATGTAGATTCTTTCTATTTTCCATAAGTGTCAGCCGGTCTGAGAAATAAAGAGTGCAAAGAGAGGAATTTTATAGCTGGGCCTCCGGGGGTGACATCACATATCGGTAGGACCATGATGCCCACCTGAACTGCAAAACCAGTAAGTTTTTATTAAGGATTTCAAAAGGGGAGGGGCTGTAAGAACAGGGAGTAAGTTGCAAAGATCACATGCTTCAAAGGGCAGAAAGGAGAACAAAGATCACATGCTTTTGAGGGAACAGGATAAAGGCAAAGCAGAGCTACTGATAAGGGTTTATGTTCAGCTGTGCATATATTGTCTTGGTAAACATCTTAAACAACAGAAAACAGGGTTTGAGAGCAGAGAACTGGTCTGACCTCAAATTTACCAGGGTGGGGGTTTTTCCCCTACCCTAATAAGCAGGAGATCAGGGTTTATTTCAGTCCTTATCTCAACCACATAAGACAGACACTCCCAGAGTGGCCGTTTATAGACCTCCCCCCAGGAATGCTTTCCTTTCCCAGGGTCTTAATTATTAATATTCCTTGCTAGGAAAAGAATTTAGCGATATCTTCCCTACTTGCATGTCCATTTATAGGCTCTCTGCAAGAAGAAAAATATGGCTCTATTCTGCCCAACCCCGTAGGCAGTCAGACTTTATGGTTGTCTTCCCTTGTTCTCTAAAATCACTGTTATTCTGTTCTTTTTCAAGGTGCACTGATTTCATATTGTTCAAACACACATGTTTTAGTTTGTACAGTTAGCACAATAATAGTCCTGAGGCGATGTACATCCTCAGCTTACGAAGATAACAGGATTAAGAGATTAAAGTAAATTATAAGAGTATTATTTGGGAACTGATAAATGTCCATGAAATCTTCACAATTTATATTCAGAGACTGAAGTAAAGACAGGCGTAAGAAATTATAAAAGTATTATTTGGGAACTGATATATGTCCATATTAAAATGAAATCTTCACAATTTATGTTCCTCTGCTGTGGCTCCAGCTGGCCCCTCTGTTCGGGGTCCCTGACTTCCCACAACAAAAGACAAAGTCCTAAAAGAAATGAGAGAGTTTTACTGAAAGGGGGAAACAATCAGTAAGATAGTGGCTTTCTCATGGGAAATCATGAAATCCAGGAGAAGCAGTGTCTTAAGGTCACATGTTGAATCTGTTTGTTCTTTCTAACAGTAATCTGCCCTTTAGGCAGCTTTACTCCAGATAGACACCCCATGGGAACCTCAGAACTTACCCTCAGGTGGTGGTGTCTAGCATTTGCTATATTTGTTTTTGCCTTTAAGGAATTACGATTCTTTGATCTAGAGAAAAAGGGATTAGAAGGGCCGTTATTAGGAGACAGCTATTCATTAGCCCCCTCAACTGCAAATTATCCTGCATTCTGAGAACTTCCAAGAAGCCTCCAGAACACATTACAGAAGCACAAAAAAAAAGCTAAGCCAGCTGCCTTTTGGGGACATTTCATTCTGGGCCCAACATTATTTCCTTCAGCTCACACTCACCTTGCTCTTCCCTTTCAAACAGTTCTTAGTTTTTTGAAGTCCATACCCCTTCCTTCTCACAATTCTTTCTTTTCTGTTTTTTTTTTTTTTTTTTTTTTTTTTTTTTTTGAGAGAGAGAAACTCTGTCACCCAGACTGGAGTGTAGTGGTGTGATCTCAGCTCACTGCAACCTCCGTCTCCTAGGTTCAAGGGATTCTCTCACCTCAGCCTCCCGAGTAGCTGGGACTACAGGCACGCACCACCAAGCCCAGCTAATTTTTGTATTTTTTGTAGTCTTTTGAAAAAATTTTAACATGCACACATCTCCAAAAGATTTTTTTACAAAAGGAATGGATTTTGGGAAGAGACAAACGTTGGCCAAGGGAGAAGTATGAAATAGAAAATGAATATATGACTGGCCCTTGAACACCACAGGCTTTTCAACTGCTTAGGGCAATAAAAGTGACACCAAGTGTGCCTACTTCCCCTTTCACCTCCTCCCTCTCCTCTGCCTCCTCCGCCTCTGCCATCCCTGAGACAACAAGACCAACCCCTCCTCTTCTTCTTCCTCCTCGGCCTACTCCCTGTGAAGACAGCAAGGATAAAGACCTTTATGATGACCACTTCCACTTAATCCATAGTAAATATGTTTTCTCCTCCTTATGATTTTCTTAATTGTTTTTTCTAGCTTACTTTGTTGTAAGAATACAGTATATAATACATTAACATATAAAATATGTGTTTATTGATTGTCAGCTGGTAAGGCTTCCAGTCAATAGTAGGCTATTAGCAGTTAAGTTTTGGGGGAGTTGAAAGTTATATGTGCATTTTTGACTGTGTATGGGATCAGCACTCCTAATCCCTGCATTGTTCAAGGGCAACTGTAAATGTAAGGTAGTCTGTTAATTGTTTTATCACTCAAACTAGTACAGAGAATGCCCTGTACAACACTGTGCAATAAAGATTTAAAAATGGAGGTATTTCCTTTGAAAGACTGAAGATTTCAGTCTCTGCTATTTGGGACTGAGGCTGCAGTCCTTTATTTTGGATGGATCATTGGTAGTGTGCATCCAATTTGCTGTTGCTGTGGCTTTTTCTAAGAACAAGTGAAAAGCCCTCAGGTCCAGTCGCAGGGGAAGTCACACGATCTCCTGATGAAATTACTTCTCTTCCTTTTTTTTTTCCTTCCTTCCTTCCTTCCTTCCTTCCTTCCTTCCTTCCTTCCTTCCTTCCTTCCTTCCTTCCTTCCTTCCTTCCTTCCTTCTTTCCTTCCTTCCTTCTTTCCTTCTTTTCTCTTTTCTCTTGAGATGGAGTCTGGCTCTGTCACCCAGGCTGGAGGGAAGTGGCATGACCTCGGCTCACTACAACCTCCGACTTCCAGATTCAAGCAATTTTTCAGGCTCAGCCTCCCAAGTAGCTGGGACTACAGGCGCATGCCACCAGGCCCGGCTAAGTTTTGTATTTTTAGTAGAGGTGGGGTTTCAGCATGTTGTCCAGGCTGGTCTGGATCTCCTGACCTCAAGTGATCCACCTGCCTCTGCCTCCCAAAGTGCTGGGATTACAGCGTGAGCCACCTCGCCCAGCCTTCTCTTCCCTTCTGAGAAGACTGCTCAGTAGGCACATTTTTCTGATGTGCCTGGAGAAAGTTTGCTCTGGTTTCTAAAGCTTAGTTGTAGAATTTTAGAGTCATAATGCCTGTTCATGGCCTCTCTCCTCTTGGTAGTAGGGTCCATAAGTTTCTTTCATATAGGGTAGAGCAGACATTTGGTCTTTGCCAGGAAGAACCTGAGTGTGGTAGCAAGATCTTTCTAGAGAAAACTTGGGGCAGGATGATAAAGAAAACTAAACTGAAATTAATCCATAGTGTCAGTAGCTGAAAGCTACTTCTGGGACCTTTTGGTTGAGTCCTTCTGGTATAAAAAGCACTGGACAGTTGGGGTACTGGGTTCAAGTCTCAAAGCCTATGAGACTTTGGGAAAATCACTTTAAATTCTCTGTGATTCAGTTTCAAAATCTATGAAGTGACCCTCTCAACAGGGGTGGATGCAATGAGCTGAAATGTACAATATTAGACACCCATAGGTAGACAGCCCCAAGTTGTTATGGCAGTGCCTCAAGGGAATCTTGAAGGACTTGGGCTCCCTGCCTTTCTGCTCTGTCTTATTGGCATGTGGTTGCTATTTCCAACATCATCTCATGGCCTTAGATGGCTGCTGGAACTCCAGTTCTCTTCTCTGACATTTTGGTGTTATGAAAGAGGAAAGAGGGAAGAGCAAAAAGGTCATATCTCACTATAGAGTCAGGTTTCCTTAAGCACATTAGGTACAAGGGAGGCTGGGAAATGTAGTCTTTGGGTTAGGCCCACGGCTGCATCCAATGGCGCAGGTGTTCTGTTGGTGAGGAATGGCAGCATGGTGGGGAGGAAATGGTACTGGGTAGACAAGCAGCAGTTCCATAGGCAACAGTTACCTTAGATGAGGATAGGAAACAGTCACAGGGATGAGGTGGAGGGGGAAGAAAGTTGTCCCAGAGAAGGTGAGTTTTCTTCTATAGACATTTGGTATTTTGATTTTCATTCTGTCAGTTAAGCATGAGCATATTTTGCCCCACAGAAGGGATTTTTTTGAGACTCTGTTTGGCCCAGTGTGGAGATAGGAGGTTTGTATGGAAAACAAAACAACTCAGCCACCAGCTGGGCACACACAATAAATTACTTCCAGGTTGTGGGTAACGGCAAAGTTTCTCGGAGCCGTAATTCTCATCTCTCTTCCTCTTCAATGAACACAAGGCCACAAAAAGTCCTTCACAATGACAGTTGTTTTAGCATCAGGGTTCTGAGTGGCTAACCTACAGAGAATTTCAGAAGAGAATGTTGTTTGCCATTTCTCTTATCTGGAAGATGAAACTGGGACAAGATAGGGCATTTTAGGTGGGAAGTTTCAACTATAAGTACTGAAGATCTTTTCCACTTCCTTTTCTTTTGTCCTTTATACCCAATCAATCAATAACATTGGCAATTTTCTTCCTTCAGGTATCTCCTACTTTCATCTTTTCCTCTCTGGTCACATTGCTCATGGGTCTGGATTACTGCCCCAACCGCCTCCCAACTAACCTCCCACACTCACCTTCTCATCCTAACTTGGCTACCCATCTTGCAGAGCAGCAGCTCTTCATTAAATTAAATCTATTTCTCGTTCTGTTTTCTATCTGCTCAAAACCCTTCTACCACCTCCTCTTTTTTACAAGAAGTTATCCATTTTTTCATGGGCATAACAGTGAGAATTGTTGGGGGGTAAAGGAGCAGATTAATCAGACATTGGAGGTTAGATTTCCTCTGTAAGATAGCATGCCTAGGCTTGATTTTCTATGTTGATAAAGCATGGTTATTATTTAACATTTGCCCTAAGATAAATAAAATGATTTCCTGTTTTGTCTTTCTATTGTTTATTTTATGTATTTCATACAGTCCTATAACTTTTCTGATGTGTGTATGGTGGATAGGTTGCTTCTTGGCAGTTGGGTAAGCATCTATTTCTACTCCCTATACTATATTCATTCCCTCATTCATTTACTTATTAATTATTCTAACAACTATTTTTTGAGGGATTTTCTGCTCACCAAACATTACAGTAGCAGCTGGATTTATATTTGTATTGCAGTTGCAGGACCATTACTCAAATTGATGTGGATTTCTCTCACCTCTTCATTTAACTTATAAAAATTTTATCTTTCAAGGCCCAATCAAATGTTACCAAGAAGTAATGTTACCAAATGTTACCAAGAAGTGTATCAAATGTTATATCAAGAAGTTACCAAGAAGTAATCCCCCTACTCTCTAGCATTCATGGATTGATTCTGAATGTCTATAGGAATGTGATGCAGCTATGTTAGTCAAAGCTCTTTGAATGTCAGTGACAGAAACCCAACTCAGGTTGTGCAGACCCTCACAGCCAAATTGCAGGAGGGACAGTTGCTGACATGTTGGGTTATTTGAAAGATGGAAGTTGAGGGCTCTCAGGGCTCTCCCCTCTCTCTCTGTTTTCCTCTCTTTCCATTTCTTTGCTTCCCTTGGCCCTGCTTGTTGCCTTCCTTCACCCCTAGAGGACACTGATGGGCCATCAGGTATAGTTGGAATGTGATCTATACAACCTTTGGGCTTATATCCTATAGCTTTGTAATCATAGAGGGAAAGGATCCCAGAAGAGGATTCCAGCTGACCCAGCTAGAATCCCAAAGCCATCTCTCTGTGGCCTGTTGCTATAAGAAAGGCATGACACACTAGATTGGCAGAAACAGTAGCTACTACAAAGTCTGCCCTAAAAGAATTGACCTGGTCTTGTTTTGAGAAAGATAAAAAATTTTGCATTGACCAGTCGTGATCTTTCTGTGTTCACTGCAGGCTGTGATTCAATGGGCAATCTCTGAGGACAGCAATCACATCTTGTATTCTGTTAGATCAGATCTAGTCCTAATTATCACGAAGAAGGGTGAGGGTAGGGCTCATTAGACACCCATTCTGAGGAAAGAGACGTCACGAAGACCACTGGGGCCTCTTCCATTTGACAGTCCCAGAGCTTTTGGGAGGCCAAGGCACAAGGTCTTCTAACACTTTCAAGAGCAGCATGTTCCTGAGGCACACGGAAATTGCTGCCTGTCCACTCTGAGTTAAGTTGCAGTTGGTAAACTTGTATTCTGATCCACTGTATTAGTCCATTTTCACACTGCTATAAAGATACTATCTGAGACTGAGTAATTTATAAAGAAAGATACTATCTGAGACTGAGTAATTTATAAAGAAAGGAAGTTTAATTGGCTTACAGTGCCACATGGCTGTGGGGGCCTCAGGAAACTTACAATCATGATGGAAGGGGAAGCAGGCACCTTCTTTCCAAGGTGGCAGGAGAGAACGAAAGTGAGCACAGGAAAAACTGCCACTTCTAAAAGCATCAGATCTCACGAGACTCACTCCCTGTCGTGAGAACAGCATGGGGGAAATGGCCTCCATAATTTAATCGCTTCCCTCCCTCCACACGTGAGGATTACAATTCGAGATGAGGTTTGGGTGGGGACACAGAGCCAAACCATATCGTTCTCCCAGTTCTGACCTACAGCCTGAGCTGGGGATGCGGCCCACTGAAGCCAGACTGATAGTGGTTGTTACATCCCAGTGTTTCTGCCCTGAGGGCTTGGTGAGGAGACTGTTTACTCAGTGTCCCTCGTGGGGGCTTCCTTCTGGTTAGAGTCACCCAGAGGCCAGTATGTGTTAGGACAGTTCACAGAGCTGGTCACCAGGGCTGGTCAAGGCAGACCAGGAGGACAATTCGGGATGAGCCTCACATTGAGAATTTTGATGTTGAGACCGTGGATATAGTGGTTAAGTATGAGGTCAGAATACAGAATTCAAATCCTGTTCCTACAGCTTATGAGCTTTGAGATCTCTGATAAGCTACTTTATTTTGTGTGTCTCAGTTTCTTCAACAGTAAATCGCGGATAATCAGACATGCTGTTAAACTGTAATAATCTTCACAGATACCCAGTTAGACCAATCACAGTGGACTTGGGCGCTGGTCCTGGAGACAGGAGCCAGGGGCCCTTTCTAGTTCTTTAGTTGCTGAACATGGAGAGATGCAGAGGGTCCTAAGGGAAGTGCCTGGATGACTGCAGTGGCTGAGTTTTGACCACAGGGAGCTTGAGTTTTGATTTTTTTCCCACCTGTAAATATTTCAATATTTTAAACCACTGCTATATGTGTAGGACTGGCCAAACATTACCCTGGGGACAGTCATTGTACTTCACAGGCCTTTTGTCAGGAATATCAGTTAATGCGCAAGCCGTGCACTGCCCAACCCCAGCAATGCCATTCACTTTTGAGCCATGTAGAAGTGTGGAATTATAATGACAATTTTCCAGCAGACAGTGGTAAAGTGTCTCAAGGAAAGAGCGTACTCTAATTTTCAGTATATTGCCATATGGATTAGTGGAGGGACTGGCTGCTATGAAGATTAAATGAGATAACCCATCCTAAGTGCTTAGAATAATGCAGGAGGGTAGTAAGACCTCAGTGTAAGTTAGTTATTACTCTCTGTAAATGAAGTACTGTTGATTCACCGACAGCATGCTAAGAAGTAATTATTCATCATTCAACTGCAAACTTGTTATACCACACTGCATGCTGTGTAAAATAAATTCACTTTAAAAAATTTGTTCTGCCTTTATCTTTTTCCCCCAACATGCAAAATTTCAAACATTCAGAAAAATGGAAAGAATTCTGCATTGAACATCCACATGCCCACGGTCTAGATTTTAAAATTAACTTTTTTCTGTATTTGCTTTGTCACACATCTCTGCACCTACCTATCCCTTTATTTAGACATCACTTTATTTTTAAGTGCATTTCAAAGTTTGTTGAAGGTATCAGTATATTTAATTATTGAACTTCAGCATACATATCATTAACTAGAGTTCAATATTTGTATGTATTTTTTAAGGTAAAGTTTACATGTGGTGAAATGTACAAAGTTTAAGTGTATTATCTGAGGTTGGGCGCAGTGGCTCACACCTGTAATCCCAGCACTTTGAGAGGCCTAGGTGGGTGGATAACCTGAGGTCAGGAGTTTAAGAGCATCCTGGCCCACATGGTGAAACCCCATCTCCCTAAAAATATAAGAATTAGCCGGGGATGGTGGCACACCCCCGTAATCCCGGCTACTTGGGAGACTGAGGCAGGAGAATCACTTGAACTCGGGAGGCGGAGGTTGCAGTGAGCTGAGATTGCACCACTGCACTCCAGCCTGGGCAACAGAGTGAGACGCTATCTCAAAAAAAAAAAAAAAAAAAAAAAAAGTGTATCAGTTGATAAATATTTATTCATACATCTGTGTAACCCAAACCCCTATCAAGATTTAGAACATCAGCCAGGCGCGGTGGCTTATGCCTGTAATCCCAGAACTTTGGGAGGCTGAGGCAGGCAGATCATGAGGTCAGGAGATCAAGACCATCCTGGCTAACACAGTGAAACCCCGTCTCTACTGAAAATACAAAAAATTAGCTGGGCGTGGTGGCAGTTGCCTGTAGTCCCAGCTACTTGGGAGGCTAAAGCAGGAGAATGGCATGAACCTGGGAGGCCAAGCTTGCAGTGAGCCAAGATCACGCCACTGCACTCCAGCCCAGGCGACAGAGCGAGACTCCATCTCAAAAAAAACAAAACAACACACAAAAAAGATATAGAACATCATCATGGCCTAGAAAGTTCCCTCAGGCCACCATGTAGTCAATGGCCACTGCCACAATCCCTAGGCAACCAGTCTTCTGATTTTTTTTCACTCTATATTAGTTTTTTCTGTGCTAAAACTTTGTATGAATGGACTGTTACAGTATTTGCTCTTTTATGTAAGACTTCTTTCACTTAACATAACATTTTTGAGATATATACATATCATTGAGTGTATTAGTAGGTCTATTCCTTTCCATTGATGAGTAGTATTACATTGTTATGAGTATAGCATGGCTTCTTTAGCTATTCTCCTGCTGATGGACACCTGCAATGTTTCCCATTTAGGGCTATTATGAATAAAACTGCTGTCATCCTTCTAGTACAGGTCTTTTTGTGGATGTATGTTTTCATTTTGGGGGATAAATATGTAGGAGTAAAATTAGTAGAGTGGGTATATATGTTTCATTTTATTAAAAACTGTGAGACCTTTCCCCAAAGTGATCATATCATTTTATGTTCTCACCAACAAGGTATGACTGTTACAGTTCTTCTGCATCCTTGTCACTATTTGATATTATCACTCTTTTTCATTTTACTCTATGGGAGTATACTGGAATTGTGTTTGTAATTCATATTTCTCCAATGACTAGTTACTTGAGCACTTTTTGTGTGCTATTGGCCATTCATATATATCCATTTCCAAATTGTCTGTTCAAATCTTCCCCATTTAAAAAACCTTTTTATTTTGAATTAATTTTAGGCTTACAAAAAAAGTTTCGAAAGCAGTGCAGAGTTTCTGTATATGCCTCATCTGGGTTTCTTCTAATGTTAACATCACATATAATCATAATACAATGGTCAAAACCAGGACATTAACACTGGCACAATACTATTCACTAAACTACACTTGATTCAAATGCACCAGTTTCCATAGTTTTTGTGTTCCACGATTCTATCTAGGATCTCATACTGCATTTAAATTAAAAAAAATTTTTTTTTGAGACAGAATCTCACTCTGTCACCTCGGCTCACTGCAGCCTCCTCCTCTGCCGTTCAAGCGATTCTTGTGCTTCAGCTTCCTGAGTAGCTGGGATTACAGGCGCGCACCATGATGCCTGGCTAATTTTTGTATTTTTAGAAGAGATGGGGTTTCACCATGTTGGCCATGCTGTTTTTGAACTCCTGACCTCAAGTAATCAGCCTGCTGTGGCCTCCCAAGAATTACAGGCGTGAGCCACCATGACCAGCTTATACTGCATTTAATTGTTATTTCTTATGCTCCCTTCCCTTTTAAAAATTGAGTTGTTCTTTTTGTCATTAAATTCCAGGTATACTTTATATACTCTGGATACAAGTTATTTTAGTCTTACGCTTTGAAATTATTTTTCCCAGTATTTGACTTGCCTATTCATTTTTGAAATGTTGAATTTGATGAGCAGACGTTTTTAATTTTGATGGTCTAATTTATCAAATTTTTCTTTTATGGTTATTGCTTTCTGTGTTCTACTTCAGAAAATTTTGTCTCTCTTTAACTTGGGAAGATATTTTCCTGTTTTCTTACAGAGAAAATGTAAAGTTTTAGCTTCTGTATTTAGATTTATAGTTCATCTCAAAGTAATATTTATGGTGTATAGTAGTGGTTGAGACTAATTTTCTTTTCCTCATATGAATTTTTAACTGCTCTAGGACCATTTGTTAAAAAAGAATTTTCCGTCCCCATTAGGTTTTTTTGGTTCCTTGGTTGAAAACAAAGTTATTTTATAAGTGTCTGGCATTGGCCTATTTTTCTATTTTGCCAGTACTACAGTGTCTTCGTGACTATAACTTTAGGGTAAATCTTGAAGTTGGTTAGTGTAAATTCTCTAAAATTTTTTTCTATTTTAGGTCCTTTGCATTTCCACATAGTCTTAGAATCAGCTTGTTGATTTCCACAACAAAGGCTGTGGCATTTTTGCTGAGATTTGGGAAGAAATGGTATAAAAATGTAGTCTTTCAACTCATGAATATGATAACATTTTCAACATTATTTCTAAATGTTTCCAAAATTTCCAAAAGACCTTGTCAGTTTTTTTTCCTAGTTTCTCTGGGCAATGTTTTGTAGTTTTTAGTCTTGTGCATCTTTTGAGGCATTTATTTCTAACTATATTATGTCTTTTGAAGCTATTGCAAGTGGAATTTTAAAACATTTTATTTTCCAATTTGTTTGCTACCAATATACAAAAATGCAATTGGTTTTTGTATGTTGACCTTGCAAAACTCTCTTAGTAGTTCTAATAGATTTGTAGATCCTTAGAATTTTCTAAGTAAACAATTATGTCATCTGTGAATAGAGATGAACTGGTTTTACTTCTTCCTTTTTGATCTTTATGCCTATTTTCTTGTCCACTGCATGAGACAGGATCTTCAGTACAATACTGAAAAGAAGTAAAAAAAAGTGCTTTTAAAAAAATTTTATGGGGAAAGCATTCAATATTTTACCATGGAGTTTAATAATGGTTTTCTTTCTTAGATGTTCTTTATCAGATTGATGTAGTTCCTTTCTATTTTTAATTTGCTAAGAGATTCCAGCATAATGGGCATTACATTTTATCAAATGTGTCTTGTATATCTATTGAAATGCTTGAATAGCTTTTCTCCCTTCATCTGCTAATATGATGAATTACATTGATTTTCCAATGTTAGAGCAACCTTTTATTTCTGGGATAAACTCCAACTGGAGTGTGTGTGTGTGTGTGTGTGTATATAAGTTTATATATATAAATTTTTATATATTTATTTGATTTATTAATATTTCTTTGAGGATTTTTTAGTCTGTATCCATCAGGGATATTCTATAATTTTTTAATTTTTTGTAATTTCTTCATCAAGCTTTATATCAATGTTATATGAGCTTCATAAATGAGTTGGAAAGCAGCTTCTTGCTTTCTATTTTCTGAAAGAGTTTGTGTTAACATTCATATTAGTTCCATAACTTTTAGCCAGAAGCCACCAGTAAAATCAGCTGGGCTTGGAGTTTTCTTTGCAGAGAGGTTTTTGATACTGGATTCAATTTCTTTAATATGTATGAGAATTTTCATATTTCTATTTTATTTTACATCATTTTGGTAAGTTGTATTTCTCAAGGAATTTGTACTTACACTCAAGTTGCAAAAATTATTTCCATAAGGCTGTTCTTAATTTTTTTTGGTACTTTTAATGTCTATGGGTTCAGTAGTAGCGATAGTCCCTCCTTCACCTTCATTCTTGATATTAGTAATTTGTTGTCTCTGTGTCTCTGTTTTTAAAAGACTTTAGTTTTTGGAGAAGTTTTAGGTTCACAGCAAAATTGGGAGGAAGATACAGATTTCCCTTATATTCCTTGCCCCAGCACATGCATAGCCTCCTCCATTATCAACATCAACCACTGAAGTGGTGCATTTGTTAAGACTGATGAACCTACATTGACACATCATCATCACCCCAAATCCATAGTTTACAGTAGGGTTCACTCTTGGCATTGTGCATTCTATGAATTTGGAAAAATGTATAATGATATACATCTATCATTTCAGTGTCATATAGAGTATTTTCACTACCCTAAAAATCCACTATGCTTCACCTATTTGTTCCTCCTCCTATCCTCAACCCCTAGCCACTATCCCTCTTTTTACTGTTTTCGTAGTTTTTTGTTTTTTAGCATGTCATATAGTTGGAATCATATAGTATGTAGCTTTTTGAGATTGGCTTCCTTCACTTAATAATATGCATTTAACCTTTCTCCATGTCTTTTCATTGCTTGATAGTGCATTTCTTTTTAGTACTAAGTAATATTTCATTGTCTGGATGTACCACAGTCTATCCATTCACCTACTGAAGAAGCAACTTGGTTGCTTGCAAGTTTTGTCAACTATGCATAAAACTGCTATAAATATTCTTATGCGACTTTTTGTGTGGACATGTTTTCAACTCCTTTGGGTAATACTAAGGGGCGTGGCTGCTGGATCATATGGCAAGAATATATTTAGTTTTGTGAGAAACTGCCAAACTGTCTTCCAAAATGGCTGTACAATTTTACATTTCCACTAGCAATGAACGAGAGTTTCACAGACTTGCCAGCATTTGGTGTTGTCAATGTTTTGGATTTTGGCTCTTACTATAGGTGTGTAGTGGTATCTCATTATTGTTTTAATTTGCATTTTCCTGAAGGCATATGACATGGTGCATCTTTTCATATGCTTTTTTTCCATCAGTATATGTTTTTTGGTCAGGTGTCTGTTAAGGCCTTTGGCCCACTTTTAATTCATGCTGTTGTTTTCTTACTGTTGACTTTTAGGAGTTCTTTGTATATTTTGGATAACGGTTCTTTATCAGATGTCTTTTGCAAATATTTTCTTGCAGTCCATAGCTTGTTTTCTCATTCTCTTGACATTGTTTTTGCAGGTAGAACTTTTTCATTGACTGAAGCCCAGCTTATCAATGATTTCTTTCATGAATTGTTACTTTGGTGTTTTACCTATAAAGACATCACCATACCCAAGATCATCTAAGTTTTCTCTACTGTTTTTTTCTAGGAATTTCATAGTTTTGTATTTTATGTTTAGGTCTATGATCCATTTGTGATAATTTTTGGAAGGGTGTAAAATCTATGTTTAGATTCATTATTTTGCACGTGGATGCCCAGTTGTACTAGTACCAGTTGTGAAAACATTTTTTTCACTGCCTTTACTCTTTTGTCAAAGATCAGTTGACTATATTTACATGGGTCTATTTCTGGGCTCTCTCTTCTGTTCCATTGGCCTATTTGTCTATTCTTTTACCAATATCACACTGTCTTGATTATTATAGCTTTATTGTAAGTCTCAAGGTTAGATGGTGTCAGTCCTTTCATTTTATTCTTCTCATCAATATTGTGTTGGCTATTTTAGGCCTTTTGCCTCTCCATGTAAACTTTAGAATCAATTTGTTGATACCCATAAAATAGTTTGCTAAGATTTTGATTGGGATTGCATTGAACCTATAGGTCAATGGGAAGAACTGACATCTTGACAATGTTGAGTTTTCCTATCCATGAACATGGAATATTTTTCCATTTATTTAATTTTTCCTTGATTTTTAAAATCAGATTTTGTGTGGTTTTCCACATATAGATCTTGTACATATTTTGTTAGATTTATACCTATTTAATTTTTTGGGAAGTGCTAATGTAAATGTTAGTGTGTTTTAAATTTCAGATTCTACATATTCACTGCTGGTATACAGAAAGGTGATTAATTTTTTTTTCTTTGAGATGGAGTCTAGCTCTGATGCTCAAGCTGGAGTGCAGTGGCACAATCTTGGCTCACTGCAACCTCTTCCTCCCGGGTTCAAGCAATTCTCCTGCCTCAGCCTCCTGAATAGCTGGGACTACAGGCGTATGCCACCATGGTGGGCTAATTTTTTATGTATTTTTAGTGGAGACAGGGTTTCACCATGTTGGCCAGGATGGTCTCAATTTCCTGACCTCATGATCCACCCCCATCGGCCTTCCAAAGTGTTGGGATTACAGACGTAAGCCACTGAGCCTGGCCAATTAACCTTTTTGTATTAGCCTTGGATGCTGCAACCTTGCTATAACTATGTATTTGTTCTAAAGTTTTTTTTTTAAAATCTGTTCTTTTGGATTTTCTGCATGGATGCTCATGCCATCTGCCAAAAAACACAGTTTTATTTCTTCCTTTCCAATCTGTATACCTTTTACTTCCTTTTCTTGTTTTATTGCCCTAGCCAGAACTTTCAGCACAAAGTCAAAAAGGAGCAGTGAGAAGAGACATTCTTGCCTTGTACCTGATCTTAGTGGTAAAGCTTCTAGTTTCTTATTGTTAAGTATTATTTTTAGGTGGAGGTGTTTTGTAGATATACTTTATTAAGTTGAGGAGGTTCTAATTTATTCTTAGTTTTTTGGGAGTTTAAAAAAATCATGAATGGGTGTTGGATTTTGAGAACACTTTTTCTGCATCTATTGAAATGATCATGTTATTTTTCTCTTAGCTTGTTGATGTGATGGATTACATTAATTGAGTTTCAAATGTTAAACAAGTCTTGCATATGTGAGATAAATCCCACTTGGTCATGGTGTACAATTCTTTTCATACATTGTTGGATTCCATTTGCTAATATTTTGTTGAAGATTTTTGCATTTATGTTCATGAGATATACTGGTCTATTGTTTTCTTTTCTTGTAATATCTTTGTCTGGTTTTGGTTTGAGGGTAATACTGGCTTTATAGAACAAATCAAGAAGTACTCCTTCTGCTTCTATGCTTTAAAAGAGATTGTAGAAAATGGGTATAATTTTTTCCTTAAATATTTGGGAGAATTCTTGAATAAACTCATCTGGGCCTGATGTTTTCTGTTTTAGAAAGATATTAATTATTGATTCAACTTCTTTAATAGATATAGGCCTATTCAAATTGTCTATATCTTGTGAAAGTTTTGGCAGCTTATGTCTTTCAAGAAATTCACCATTTCATCTAAGTTATCAAATTTGTAGGCATAGAATTGTTTATAGTATTTCTTTATTATCCTTTTAATGTTCATGGAATCAGTAGCGAGGTACCTTCTTACCCCTTTGATATTAATAATTTGTGCCCTCTTTTTTTCTTAGTTTGACTAGAGGCTTATCAATGTTATTGCTCTTTTCAAAGAATCAGCTTTTGGTTTTCTCCACTGATTTTCTATTTTCAATTTCATTGATTTCTGCCTAATTCTTATTATTTATTTTCTTTTGTTACTTTTGATTTAATTTGCTCTTCTTTTTCTAGTTTCCTGAGGTAGAAATTTAGGTTATTGACTTTAGATCTTTTTCTTTTCTATAAACTTTCTTCTAAACACTGCTTTTGCTGTATTCCACAAATGTTGATAAGTTGTGTTTTCATTTTCATTTAGTTCAAGTAATAATCAAAGTTTTGACTTAAAAATTTTTCTCAATGTTTGTTGCTTTTTATTTACTTTTGCTTTTATTATTTTCTTCATTTAAATTACTCTGGGTTTATTTGGTTTTTCTTTTTAAGGCTCTTATGGTGGAATCTTAGGTCACTGTTTTTTGTGACAGATTGCATTTTCCCAAGATGATCATAACAATCTCTTTCATCCTACGTGCTCTTCTAGAATTTTACCACACTGCATCAAGAGTAAAGTCTAATTTTTCTCTTCTTGACTTGTAGGGGATTGTGAATCACCTGTAACCAATACAATGCAGCAGAAGAGATGCTGTGTGACTTTCCAGTTAGGATATGAAAAGGGATGAAATAACCTTTTCCTTGCTAGCTGTGAGTTTTATTCTTGGAACCTAAGTCTTCATATAAGAAGCTCAGCTACTCTCAGGCCACAATGCTGGGAGGAAGCCAAGCTATGTGGAGAGGCATGAGTAGTGGGCAGTCCTAGCTTTTGAGTCCTCCAAGTCCAGGAGCCAGAGATATGAGTGAATGAGCATTGAGATGAATCTAGTCCCACCCATTGACTTCTCTTCAGACTTTGGGTTGTTTCAGCGGATGCCCCTTCAGTCTCCAGATACTGTAGGAACCCAGAATGTAGCACCCTGTGTGGTGTTTTTTGAGGCCTGCCCACCAGCAAAAAAGACTGTATTGAAAAAAAAAAAAAGCTCATGCAAGGCAAGTTCCTTCTTCCACGTGTCAACTCCCTCCTCCAATTTCTGCTTCTTTTGGTGACTCTAGAACCTTTGAGTGGGTTGGTCTGATAGAGGCTCCTCAGCACTTACCAGAAGTGAAACTCAGCATCTATCTTTCAAATCCATGAAATTATATTATCTATATATTAACAGAGCATTAATCTGTTTAATACAAATACTTTGTATTTGTCACAGTTTTAGTAAATTTGTTTAGGATTTTTATCATTTTAAAATATATTAGGAGTCTCACTTTTGAAAGTCCAGTCTCTTAGCTTCCAGAGTGAGGAGAGCCTGAGCTCAACGTCAGCTGCTCTCTCTGCCTCTGAGTTTACACCGGAGGTTCACATGTTCCATCTTAGATTACAGGCCTGGGAAAACTTAACAGAGTTACCTTTTTCTCAAGGTATAATGTTAGGATATAGCCCAATAAACCTAACAAATAAACAAAGAAGAAATAAGAAAAGTGAAGGCTTCTAGGACTCAAGGAAAAAGAAATTAGAAAATATCCTCTAGCATGAGATTCTTTTGTTTTTTGGAGATGGAGTCTCGCTCTGTTACCCAGGCTGGAGTGCAGTGGCACAATCTTGGCTTACTGCAGCGTCCGCCTCCCAGGGTTCAAGTGATTCTCCTGCTTCAGCCTCTCTGCTTCAGCCTCTCTGGTAGCTGGGATTACAGGCACCCACCACCATGCCCGGCTAATTTTTGTATTTTTAGTAGAAGTGGAGTTTCACCATGTGGCCAGGCTGGTCTTGATCTCCTGACCTCAAGTGATCCACCTGCCTCAGCCTCCCAAAGTGCTGGGATTACAGGCATGAGCCACCATGCCCTGCCATAAGAGATTCTTAAAGCTAGAGATGGGAGGGGCTGGGGCAGTTACGGAAGGCCTCACCTCTGGCCCGTGCTTCTACACCAGGGAATTTGTCTCAGCATTCCCATCCCCTTCTGGGCTGCACTGAGCTTGTTTCAGCAGCACTGAATGCCATCCTCTTCTTTGTAATGTCTAGCTTTTGCTTGGAACATTTTTGCCTGTGGTAGAACATCACATTCAGCTCTTCTCCAGGAGGTAGGGACAGAGATGGCTTTGCAGGAAACAAAAAGTGAGGCTTATCCTCTTAAGTCAATTGGAGCCTCTTATACTTTATTCAAAGTGCAATTCTAGTCTGAACCTGAAATGGTGATAATGGCTTAATGGGCACATAAATAAGTGTTGAAATATGCACAGCTGAAAAGGGACCCACAATAAAAGTGGAGAAGAGGTAATGATGCAGAGAGAGGACCAAAGTTTCTGATTAAAGTCATACCTAATCTGCTGTGGAGGTTATCACCAAGAATTTGAGAAACTATTTGCTTACAGGGAGATTGGTAGTGTGGAGTGTAGGGGTGTGTGTTTAGGGGGAAGGGTGGGTGTGGGAAGATGTGTAATAGGAGAATGGGCTAATTAGAGGGATTGGAGGAAAATTGGAATCTTCCCACTCACTCACTTTCTTTTCAACTACTACACCCATTTTTATTTTTAAACTAAAAGCAGAGTCCTAACTTATAGTATAGTGCAAATAGTCAAGATTTGGATTCAAGCAGCCCTACCACTTTCTATCTATGTGACCTCTTTTTTTTCAAATCTGAATAATGTGAAAATGATAAGCAAAGCTGAAGGACTGCTGTGACAACAGCAGATAAGATAAACTGAATGAGATAAACTGTCCAAATGCACCTAATACAGTGCCTGGCAATAGTAGCTGCTGAAGCTGGCTTAGTTTACTCTCCTGTCATCCTTATCTGCTGCTCAGCCAGGCCAGTTTCTTTTACCTCTAATTCAAGTGGTAATTGAATTTGTTGTTATGGTGCTAGCATTTCTGTGTTACATAAAATTACAAACTCGTATAATCTTTAATGCGGACGGATCATAAGGTTCAAGGGTCTTGCCCACCATCTTTCAATTTGTTGTTGAATCAACAAGTATTTATTTAACTCTGTGTGCCAACCGTGCTAAGCATTAGGATAGGGCAGTGAACGATATCGACCCAGTCCTTGTTTGTGGAGCTTATAAACCAGTAGAGAGAAAGAGACTTGAAGCAAAATATTATTACAGATGATCCATGAGAACAGTTCTCCGTGGTAAGAAGGAGAAGAGAAGAGCTCACCAAGTGAGCACAATGGTGAACTTGATATAGACTTGGGTGTTAGGGAGGGGAGCCCCAGAGAAGTGGCTTTGGGTTGAGCCCTGAGGGATGACTAGGACTTAGTTTGGTGAAGAGTGGGAGGAAAGGAGAGAAGACACCTTTGAGGGGCTGAAAGGTGTCAACGTAGCTGGATACGGATGGGGTGAGTGGGAAAGGGTTGAGGGAGTTGTGAAAGTTGGCTGACTAGGAGCTGTTGGGAGGAGAAGCTCAAAAGAAGTTGAAGAGGTGAGGTAAGCACGGGCCAGATCATGCCATAGAGGCATGTCAGGGCATCTGACAGTACAAGACAAAAACAATATACAGAACAGGACTTCCTTTCCTTGGGTCTTCTGGATGGTTCTCTGCTGCCCTCTATGGTAATCCAGGGCTGTAAAATTCTCTGTAGGGTAAGCACACGAATCTCATTGAGGGTCTTAAGCTAACATTTTAAAGGACTCAAAATTAAGAAGTCATTTTTCTCCAAATGGATTAATGAAATGCCAAATAGTGGATCTGAGTGCTATTGGAATGTCGGAGTGCTCTTGCTCCTTTCTAGTTGGCAACAGGCCGGAGTTGAATGTTGACAGCAAATTGTACAGATTTTTATTTTCTTAAAAAAAAAAAAAAAACTTAACCTGCTTCTGAGAATGTTCTCAGAGAATGCTTCTTAGAATCTCTATACACAGTGCATGTTAACGGCAGGGAATCCCTCATAGAAACCCAAATAAGCAACTCTGGAATTAAATTAGCCCCCAGCTATCTTAAGCAAATATCCTACAAGGGAAATTGTGTTATCTAACTGGCCAGTTGATTCTTGACTTTTTCAGCTTCAAGAAAGAATTTAAATGGCATCCCTGTGTGTTACTCTCATTTCAAATCCTCTGGAGCAGATAAACATTATCATGAAACTGGCCAAGGATGAAATTTAAATAAGTAGTGATTGGAAAGGATGACAGTAAGAGTTTCCAACCCACAAAAACAGACAAATTAGTTTAATTAACTGCAAAATTTGGAGGACAAAGATATGGGGAAAATTATTTAGGTCGATGTGTAATGCATGCTCAATATTTTTGTAAACAAACGTGTTAGGAAAAAGAAATCCTACCAGTATAATTAATCCTTAAAAATATACCACCAACGAGCGACTTGGAACCAAGAACATGTTTTTGTCCTTGTAAGTTACTGTCTCTTTAAATGGCAATACAGATGGAAGACCTGTCCTCACCAAAGAGGGTCTTCCTCTGTTTTGCCATCACACTACACTGCCAGGCTGTGATTCAACTATCGGGTTTATTTGTATGGAGATCATGATGGTTTCTCATGTGGTTGAATCATGGTCTGAATAGACAAAATAGAAGCTGACTTCATGTTGGAAGCAGCCATCTTTTACTGATGATTGGAGGGAAAAGAACTTTAAACAGATAGCAGGGCGTACCATGCAGTAGTAGAAAGCCATGACATTGGCCCAATAGTTAGCAAGAGATATCTGCAAAACCATGTGGATAGCTAATTCTACATCTCTCCTCCCTCATCATGAAGCCAGGGTGTGCTTTTTAAAAATTTTACAATCTCCATAGATACAAGTGTTTTTTGGTTACATGGATAAATCGTATAGTGGTGAAATTTGAGATTTCAGTGCACCCATCACTGAAGTAATATACATTTTACCCAACATGTAGTTTTTTTTATTCTTTACCCTTCTCTCAGCTCAACTCCTTCTGAGTTCCCAATATTCATTATACCACTCTGTATGGCTTTGCATACCCAGGTTGTGTTTTATGTAGTTCTGTTATGCATGCACACACATGTGCACATATAGACTCTGATTTGCTCTTCTGTTACTCTGGTTGTGTAGATGAGGACTTAACCTAATGTAATAAGTTATAGATGAGTGTATTTTAAATCTGGAGAACTAGGAAAACATTTTGGCAAGGCCAGGGTGCAATGTAGTTAATAGGGGAGATCTATTGATTTTGTCTGCCCAGCAATCCTTTTCTAACTCCCCTGGCTTTTCTCCCCCCTCTCCTTCCCACTTCTCCTTGCACCACCCCCCTACTAGTTCCTATGGATCAGTTAGAGCTGCCAATCACAATGTACCCTGGTTATGGACCGTAACTCTGGCCTTGGCCAATCATAATACCCTATTTCTCTAAACACAAGGATTAGTTCCGTAGTACGTTTTATAATTTAAACAGAGCCCATCAGAATTCATTCCTGGGAGTGGTGTACAGACATTGGGAGAGAGAGTATCTTTCTGCTGGAGAAGATAAGCTAGGAGGAAGTGACTCTAGGGCTGCTGCTTCCATCTTTTTCAGTCTGCAGGTGCCAAGCTGAGAAGAGTGAGACATATAATTTCGGCATAGTTGAACCCAAATTTCAGGTTCGGAGGTTCAGGTTCTTACAGTTATTTCTTCTCCTCCCATCCCCTCCCCCTTCCCCTCCCCTACCCTCTCTCTTCCCTTCCCTTCCCTTTCTTCCTTCCCTCCCTCCTTCCCTCCTTCCCTCCCTCCCTCCTTTCCTTCCTTCCTTCCTTCCTTCCTTCCTTCCTTCCTTCCTTCCTTCCTTCCTTCCTTCCTTCCTTCCTTCCTTCCTTCCTTCCTTCCTTCTTTCCATTCAACAACTATTATTAAGGATTTATGATGTTTCAGACAATTTTTCAAGGATGCAGGAAATTATGGTGAACAAGATTGACAAGATCCTAGTTCTCTTGATCCTTATACAGAGGAAATTGACAACATATTAGTAAACAAATAAATAATTACAATAACTGCAAATAGGGATGAGTACTATGAGGAAAATAAAATGAAGGGTGATGTAATAAAGTCTGGCTCATGGTTGAGAGGATAGATAATTTAACTGGAGTGTTCGGAGAAAGCTTCTGTGAGGAGGTGATCATTGAGCTGATGCCAGAAGGACAAGAAAGAACTAAGCATGCAGCAATCTGGAAGGCAAGAAGATCAGCAGAAGGCATAGCCAGAACAACAGTCTCACAAGGAAAAGCTTAGGGTGTTAAGAGCAGAAAAGGTAAATGACAGCAGAAAAAAGGGAAGTAGGAAGGAGAATGTGGAGTAAGATGAGTTTGGAAACTGTGTAAAACTTACAGTCCTTGGCCAGGGATGAAATTTTATTCAAGTGACTGTAGGAAGACTTTTAAAAGAAGAAGATGCCATGATCAAATTTGAATTTGAAAAGGATTACTTTGTCTACTATATGAAAATAATTACAGGGAGGAAAAAGTGAAAGCCAGAAAGCCAAGTCAGTGTTTTGCTCTTATATTAATTAGGATGATTGTCATTATAACAAAGTTAATCAGACTAGGATTGTATTATTATTAATACTCAAACAGTTCCAGAATGACTCTCCAGCCTCGTAAATATCATTCAGGACCCACGCTGTTTCTATCCTTTAGTGTGTTATGCTCAGCGTGTTAACTTGGCTTTTAGGCCTCTACGTTCTTGTTTACAAGATGGCTGCCTCGGATGGTTCTAGTCTTCTCAGGTAGGTACACAATATCTAGATGATGAAGGAACTGTCCTCTAGTGATCCTCTTTTTCCTGGCAGTGACAACCCTCCCCAAAGTCTCTTCCCAACCCAGAGATCAGGAAAGGGTCATGTGACAAAGGGGCATAGAATCACTGTGTTTGTATTAGACCCATCGTGGTTCATTCCTTTCCAGGAACACATGGAAGGATGAACATTAAACAAAATAAGGATTTATCAGCAAGGAGGAAGGGATGCAACTGATAGTGTCTGCCATGATTGATTTGATTACTCTGAATAATCCAGATAACTTAAAAAATACTTAAAAAAATTCCTAGCATCCCCAATCTTTTTCCATGTTAATCTCTGATAAGCAGGAGAGACCTCGTGCCATGATGCGATTCTAAATAACTTTTTCACTGTTTATTGACCTTTGAGAACTATAATCCATAGTACACCTCTCTGAATTGTTATTTAACAACTCTTCTTGACCAAGGAGCCTTGTTTTTGTTATCTCTGAGTTGCGTGGGGCCAAAGAAGGTGACTGGCTAGTTTAGGTAACATTGTGACTGTTTGTGGGTTGGTGCTTCTGCCACTACTTTGAGATTGTTTCAGATCATCACTCTCCTGGTCCATTCCCTCATTCTCTTTGTCTCTTTCACGTCACCTTCAGTGTGGCTGCTGATCCTCCTTCGCTGCATTGTTTATCCTCTATTTAGCTGCAAGAGAGTTATTTCTTAAGGATCCCCCATACAGCAGTTCTGGTTTCCCTTCCAAAGCAGGACTGCTACTTCTGTCCTAAGGGCTAGCTCATTGTCCTTCATAACAGAGCCAGCATAGTCATTTCTTACTGAAGTTAGTCTGACTTTGATTTCTGTCACTTGTTACTAATGTTCTGACCTAAATATATTTGCCTGTATAGATTGCATTCTAGATGGGGATAGAAAGATAAGTATAGATAAGCAAGGCTTAAAAAGGAAGATTGCTGTGTCCTAGTTAATCAGCTGAGTCAGGGACAGTGCTGGGCAGAATTTTTTTGGTTGTCAGTTTTGTGGTCTTTCCACTTTCTTGAAGCCATTTTTGTGAAATTTTCTTCTCCAGCCAGCCTCAGTCTTTATTTAAAATTACTCAAGTCAGTGTCACCAGGCTCTCCCTAGGGAAACAGGCAATGGCAAAGTCCACTCTTGCACAAAACTCCTGCAACTCTAGAGTCATGCTGTGCTGAGTCTCCAAACCAGAAATCCTCTTTAACTGGACACTGTGTCTGACTTGATGCAAAGTCAGGTAAATAGCTACTCAATTGGAGAGATTGAAGAAGTTACGAGACCTTCTTGCTTTGCATCTCTCCACAAGCAGCTGAAGTTACAATATCCCTAAAGGAAACAGAAATCCACCTGTCATCTGTAGAGGAGGGAGAAAGGATGCCCAGTAACTCATTATCATGTTAGCTTGAATTTGTTTATCACATTAGCTGATAAATGTATCACTCAAAGTGGCCAGTAAATGGGCCACAGACTCTGTGCATTTTTATAAGGATGATGTTTGAATAAAGCAGAGTCTGGGACAAGACCACAGACTCTTGGGGTTAGAAGGAGTCCTCAAGTTTGTCTCATTTTCTGTTGAGACTTTGTAATCCAGGGATGCATAATCTGAGGTATGGGCTTTAGAGGGTTCACAAACACCCTAGAATAACATGGAAACTTCATGTGTCTGAAAAATTTTTGTTAAAGTGGGTTTGCTATGGCTTGAATGTGTCTCCCAAAGTCCACGTGTTAGAAACTTAAGCCCCAGTGTAACAGTGTTGGGAAGTGGAGTCTAATAAGAGGTGATTAGATAATGAGGGATTAATGTCACTATTGAGGTAGTGGGTTAATTATCAAGAGAGTGGCTTTGTTATAAAAGTGAGTTCCAGCCTTTCTGGCTCTGTCTTGTGGGTGCTCTTTTGCCGTGTGAGGCCTTCCACCATGTTATGACTCAGCAAGAAGGTCTTCACCAGATGCAGCCCCTTGACCTTGGACTTCCCAAACTTCAGAATTGTAAACAAATACTTTTCTTTTATTTCTGAGTTACCCAGTCTGTGGCATTCAGTTATAGCAATACAAAATAGACTAAGCCAGAGTTAATGGGTTTCATTAGATTTTCAAAATGCTTCTGTAAATAAAAAGAGTTAATGTCACTGAGGCCCAACCTCAACCCCGGCATTGTATGAATTCTTACACATCAGAGCCCAGTGCAGGAAAATTCCAGTAGCAGAGAACTCCTCCCTTCCTCTCTCCTTCCCTCCCTGTCACTTCCTTCACTCCCTCTCCCCTTCCCTTTTGGATAGCAGCCAGCCTGGTGCCAGCTTCTCAAATTGGAGTATGCAGGCCCCTAAGAAAATGTGAAGGGAGATGGGAGGCTTCAGGATAAACATGGACCATTTTCCCAGAAGGATACTTTTGCTTGAAGATTTTGATGAAAACTTTATTCTAGTATTTAAGAAAAAAACTAATCTAAGATAATAGAGCAAGTATGTGAAACTGACATGAATTTGAGAGCCAAAACTCGGCAACTCCTTTGGGCTCTGTCTGTTCACCTTGATGTATCATTTCACTCTCGCTATGGGACATTTAGGGAGACTTCAGTAGAAAATTTGCAGAGGCACTGGCATATTTAAAAAGGCACAGTTTCAGGCTGGGTGTGGTGGTTCATGCCTGTATTCCCAGCATTTTGCAAGGCCAAGGTGGGAGGATCATTTGAGCCCAGGAGTTCAAGATCAGCCTGAGTACCATAGTGAGACTCTATCTCTATAAAATAATGCAAATATTAGCCAGGTGTGGTGATGCATGCATGACTACAGAGGAGGGTGAGGTGGGAGCCTCACTTGAGCCTAGGAGGTCTAAGCTGCTGTGAGCCGTGATTATACCACTGCATTCCAGCCTGATTGACAGAGCAAGACTCTGTCTCAAAAAAAAAAAAAAAAGTACAGTCTGTAGAGTAGAACCTAGCTCTACCTCCTGTTAGCTCTGTGTCCTTGAGAAAATAGTTTTAGCTTCTGAGAGCCATCCTTTCCTCATCTATTAAATAAGGATAATAAAACCTCCCTTACATAAGAGTTGTAAGTTTCAAGGAAATGAGGACTGAAGGGCCCTTGGCTCACAGTAGGCCTGTTCCAAATGGCACTTTCCCCTCTATTTACATGATGAGCTGTAACCTGCCTCCAGGAAACTCTCTCACTGGTCTTAGTTTTGTCTTCTGGGGTCTTGGGAGTAAGTATATCCAATTCCTCCCCTTGCAACCCAATCCTTCAGTCATATTTTTTAAATGTGCTAAAATATGCATAACATAAAATTTACTGTTTTAACCATTTTAAGGTATACAATTCAGAGACATGTAGACATTCACAATGTTGTACAACCATCACCACTATCTAGTTTTAGAACCTTTCCATCACAAACAGAATACCAGTGCCCAAACAGAAGCCCCAAACCCATGAAACCATCACTCTCCATTCCTCCTGCCCCAGCCCGTGACAACCAATAATCTGCTTTCTGTCTCTATGGATCTGCCTTTTTTGGCTGTTTCATTTAAACAGAATCATAGAATTCATGGCTTTTAGTGTCTAGTTTCTGCTTTCCTCAAGACCATGAAGAGCTCAGGCCAGAGGAAGGCAGTGTGCATTGAGAGAGGCAAAGACAAGTATATTTCACCTCACAATGTAGCCCCAGCATCCTACCCCTGCTCCTACACCTGGTAGTCAAAGTCCAGCCATGTTGCAGCGGGCCACAGGGCCTGGCACCAGCATCTGCATCATTCATCTGAATGACGAGTCTGAGGCCAGGGGCACTGCTCGATCCAAGGTCGGCTTGGGCAGCAGGTGCCTGGGAAGCGATCGTTCAGGCTGGCAGAGTCCAGCTGGATGCTGTGCGCTGTTTATCCTTGTATGGCACAACAGAGCCTCGTTACAGGAGCAGCACTTGGGCACACATTCACAGGAAAGACAAACCAGCCTGGCCTGGCCGTGGCCTTTGGAAAGACAGAGTCTGCTAATGTGTGCAGCCAGTGAGCTGCATGGGTAATTAAATCACTCCCAAGGAAAACCTTGTTTCAGCACTAAAGGTCATGGTTATGATTTGTCTGTGATTCTTTGTCAATACGTTTTTCTAACCAAGTACCACATAAAGAGTCCATTATATGGGCTTTGGTGCTGCCTGCATGCCCAGGGATGGGAACGGAAAAATTTGTGGGCTGGCCCCGTTAAACGCACCATTTAACGCGGTACAATCGCTCTCCAGCCTCAAGTCTGCCTTTTGTTTACTCAAGACCTAATTCACATGGGGGTGGGGGGGTGGGAAATTAGTGTAACTAGAAGTTTAGGGTCTCATAAAAGGCTTTAACTAGTTTCACAAAGATATTCACAGATGGCTGCACAGTAAACATTGTGAAGGACTAGAGCTGGGTGAGAAGTTGGAAGAATGGAGCACTAAATTGTGCTTGTGTTCTGCTCTCACGGTTCTGAGTTGGTTACAGTAAATCACTGGGATAGGCACGGGGATTTCTGCTTTCCCCTGGGCCCTTTCCTGTCCTTTCTCACAGAGAGGACCTGGAGAAACCGCTGCATCAAACACCAGCTCAGGGCTTGAGAGTTGCAGGCACTTTCACAACCTCCTTTAGGAAGCCAGGTGTTGAGTGATGGCTCAAGCAATTGGGCCCCAACTGTGGCAGCAGGAATGCTCCAGAATCACAGGTAGCATTGACCATGGTTATCAAAACCCCACAGAAACCAAAGAGAGTTCCTGGTGGCTCAAGGAACAGCCAAAGTAGAGAAGAGCCTCCCTCAAGTTGATGGAAACTCTAACTCAGACTCCATCTCCTCCAGGAAGCCTTAAATAATCTAGAAGCTTTATTTTTCTCTCAAGTAATGTTAAACCAGGGCAGTTTCATGAGAGTGTCAGAGACTGAGGCCCCTTTCATCCTTTCGTTCTACTTTTTAGTGCATGTTTTTTGTTTTAGCTGGGACTAGGTTTGTTGCATTTAATGTACAAAATGAAAAAAAAAAACTTTTAATTTATCTGTTATGTGAAAGAAAGAGGCAGTCAGTCCAGTTTGGTGAGTCCTTGATGTCATCAGGGACCAGATTCCTTCTAGATTATTACTCTGCTGTGCCTGGAGCTCTTATTCTCAGGTCTTGCATGGCCATCCCCTCCATTAGATCTGAGTTCCAGGCAACACACAATGAAGGAAGGAGAAGAGGACATTCCAACTTTGTTAAGGAGACTTCTCAGAAGCCTCACATTCATTGGCAGAACTTAGTTCCATGGTTACACTTTACTGAGAGAGACGCTGGAAAAAGCCTTGTAGCTGGACACATTGTTGGATCCAACAATATGTGTTCTTTGCTGAGGAAGACAGTGAGAATGGATTTGGGTAGGCAACTAGCAGTTTCTATTTCAACCCTTGCAGTCTGTCCCACTAGCTTGCCAAACCTTTTTAGATATGTCTGAATCATTAGGAGTGAGCAGTAGAAGGTTTTGGCTCAAAATATGATGCTAGCTATATGTATAACATACAGATCATAATGCCTGGCTCAAAGAAAATACACAAAAAATGTAGGTTTTCTTCTCCTTTTTACAGTACCTGGACCAGAGGTTAATCTTCAATGCCTCACTTTCTGGTTGATTGATTCCCCTTATTGTAAGCAAGCTATTAAGATAACACCTCTTCCCTGAAATACTTCCTGTGTTAGAATAGTTCTGTGTGTGTGCTGCAGACCCATGAAAAGGAGGGGAATCCAGAAGAGCGCTCATTGCAAACGTGTCAGGGGCCAGAGCTGGTAATGAGATTAGGAAAAATAAAACCAAAGAGTTTGGAGACCAGGGAGATAAGGAAGAAGGCAACCAACGGTTGAGATAAAACTACGACAAAGTGGTAATTTCATTGATTTGTCCTGAAATGTGTGTAGAAGAATGAGCCCATGATTTGGAGCCAGGATACAAGATTCAAATCTTGTTCCATCATAAAGTTGACCTTTGGCTTCAATTTTCTCATTTATGAAGTGAAGAGGTTAGACTTTCTGGCAACCAGCTCATGAGGCTGGCTCTCTTGGGTCAGGGATGTGGGGGGGGTTTCAGGATGATCCCATATGGTTTGTCTGGCCGGGCTCACTGGCAGGTTAGGAATCCACTGAGAGGATGAGTCTGAAGGAAAATTCTGGGTGGAATCTAGGAAATGGGGCATAAAAGCTGAGAACCAGCAAGGCAGGACAAATAGAATATGGAGCTGGAGAAGGTCAGCCTCAGAGGAAATGGGAGAAATAAATTTGGAAATTGAGGTTGCCAGAAATCACAGTACTCAGGGGTCAAATGAGTTGTAAAAACGAGTTCAAGGCAGGTGATCCAACTTCCCAACGTCTGTCTTGCATCTGAACTTCTTGGACCTGGGAGACATTCTGGAATTGGGAAGCTCTCAGGATAGGGCTACATGTTGTTCGGGTCTCCTGTGGCTCTAAAACTGCTGTGATTCTAAGTTGAATGAAGAGGAGATACAATTCTGTGAGAACAAGCTATTTCCTGGGAGCTGGTGCCTCTTCACTCTCTAGTGCTATCTGCTGTTGGGTTGGGCCATAAGCTTCCCTGACTCCAGAATAGGAATGGGCAGTACTAATTTTAAGATATTCAAAGAAAAACAAGGTCTCGGTCAGGTTGAGATGAATGGGTTGGTTCATACCAAAAGATTGTGGAGAGCAGTTGTGCTCCATTAGCTTTTAGGAGGATAAACCGTGTGTTGTGTTTCTCTGCTTTGGGGAAAGAAAAGGTGGAGGTGAAGAGGTGGGAATGAGCAAAGACAAAGAAACTTACAGAACAATTTAAGTATTAGATTTTAAAATTCTAGGTAGGCAAATCTTCTTCACTGGGAAAGACAGATGATTATATTTCCTGAGGTTAGTAAGAGTTTTTCAGATACTCTCAAATAAGCAAACAGAGTCAGGTGTGTGCTTCCAAATAGTGTTTTTTCAACTTTCCTTAGGCTAGGATTTCAAAATGCTGCTCCAAATGCAGAAATCACTGGGCTCTTTATCCAAATTCTCAGGAACTCTTCTGCACAGAATCCCTCCTAGTTTCTGACGCTCTGGTGTTTGGTTTGTTGGATGGCATGTGCAATAGAGAGGCAGAAGCAGGAAGATAAAACCAACGACTGTATTTCTCCCGCAAGAAGCAAGAGTAAGCCTCTCATGTTATGGGCATTTATTCTATCATGGGAGAAGATGAGAAGACAGGGCTTTTGAAGCAAACCCGGTCCAACACCCTGCTGAACTGACCTGCACCCAGCTTGGCCTGAGGGGATTTCTTGATGTGATGAGAGAAAAACTGAGGGGAGTGTGTTTCAGAAAAAATGAAAGGGCATTTCTGTTTGCTTCTCTCTTGTATGTCTTGTGACGCTATCAAAAAATAGAATCAGGATGTGCTTTGGCAGTTAGACATTTATATTTCCAGCTGGACTCAAATAATTTTTAGAATCTATTTACAACAAGTATAGAGTCACTTTTTTTTTCACGTTTGGAGAAAACTACCTTGTTGGCATGGTAAATAGCAAATGAGTCAAAGAACTCTTAGAAATAATATTTTGAATGTTTAGAATAACATTTCGAAGGTTAACTCATTAACACTAATGATTTGTTATATTAATTTCACCCAAACTATAGATTAAGATACTCAGGGAAGAAATATGTTAATTTTCTATAATCTGCAAGATTTTCAAAAGTAATTTGAGAAAAATATAGCAATCTACAATTCTGGCAATATTTTCTTTAATGAAGAAAAGCCAGTGAGCAGGTCGAGGAATACCTTTTATGACACATTTTCAGATATAGTGTATGTTGATTATTTCCTTTAAGGTTGCAAGGAAGATACATGAATAAGTATATGAATAAAAAGTGATCTCTTTTCAAGAAGGCAAGATATATACAGAAAAAATATAACACATGGCTGACTACAATAAATGCCAAACAAGAAGGCTCAGAACTTCTGAACAGAAGTTGTTAAGAGCTTCACCATCTATCTGCCTGATAACCCAGGAATGGAATTTTGGGGTCATGATTAACTTCCCCCTTTCCCTTGGACCATGATACATGTTCCCAACTCTTGGCCTTTATTTGTGCTGATTCCTTCCCTGGAATCCCCTCTGCTCATCCTTCACACCCCTTAAGACTCAGGTCAAATGACAACTCCTGCACGAAGACTTCCCTGATGTCCTCTGTACCAAGTAACTTCTGAGGCTTAAATCTGCTTGCAAAAATCTAGAGATCTAGAGGAGACCACATAGAAACTATCTTTTGTCTAAGCTGAAGAAAGAAACCAGAGAGGTTTTACTTTTCCCCTGTAGGATCCACAGTTGAGCGGGCTCTGCTAACCCTCCACCATAGGCATTTTTAGGGGCAGTTTATATGTTGCTTCATGGCTTGGCTGCTTGGCAGGAAGAATAAGAAGTGATGGTTGTGCCTCTTCTCAGAAGAGTTCTGCACCTCTGAACCACATTGCAAGGAAGCGGGGTGAGGGGAGAAGGAGAGAGAGAGAGAGAGAGAGACTGAGGTGGGGCCTCTCCTGGGTGGGAACAGGCCCAGAACCATACTATATCTTTAGCTTCATGACAGCAGCCAATGTGGTGGTGTGATATATACTTGGATATATCAACCGCTGTGTTTTTTATTCAGCTAGTTCTTGTGAATTTTTGGCCTTTTTTCATTCAGTCAGTGACTGCCCTTGGTTTAGGGGTGCAACAGATAGGAATCTCAAAGAACTAGAAGAGTACATGGTGTTTTGAAACTCATGACAGAAGTAAGAGTTGTGAGAGGTGGAGGTAGGGGACATTTTACTGCCATAGGAACCTGGGCTTTGTATGTGCCAGAAACAAGAGGCTGTGGAGAGTGAGCTGGCTTTAACCACCGTCTAGCCCAGAGAGAGACTCCTGGGCAGGAGGCAGCAGAGTTGTAAGAAAAGCTGGGCAGTTGGATGCGGGGCCATGGCTGGGGCCTCATGGCTCAGTGGGGGCCCTCGGGGAGAGTAGGTGTGTGTCTTGCTTCTCAGGTGAAGCCCAGGAAGGTGCTTTGCTTCTCAGGTCTCTCGGCTCATCCAGTTTGGCATATGGCATGTCTCGCAGCAAAGAGAACCTGAGATGGCCCCGTTGACTTTCCCATAGTCCTAGGGTAGCATGGGACAACATCCAGACGCCCCCGTACCACCTGAGAGAAGGCCTGTCACCTATCTGAGAGAGGACCAATGGACCAGACGAGGACTCGGATGCAGTGGCCACATAGGGAGCTTGACACCTCCGGGATAGATGCAAAAAGACACAGGCTACTGGCACCATTGGCAAGACACATCCATCTGGGGGATGCCTCTGTGGAGAGGCAGCACTGACGGAGGACCAGACGCCTTCTCCTCACCAGAGGAGCACGACATGGCTCAGTGGGGCAAAAGCTCTAGACAAAGGCATAGACAGAAGATTCTGGGTTGCTCGAGTTTTTATTCTAAATGGTCCAACATGGAGCTTCTATTACCCAGTGAAAAGGGGGCTTGAGATAGAAATGATATAAAAATAGAGTGCATCCTGGGTCGGCGTAGCTATGGCGTCTCGTGTCCTTTCAGCCTATGTCCGCCGCCTGCCTGCGGCCTTTGCGCCGCTGCCCCGGGTCCCGATGGTGGCCGTGGCCCGGCCTCTCAGCACCGGTCTGTGCTCCGCGGGGACCCAGACGAGGCTCGGGCCTTTGCAGCCGGCCTTAAGGCTGGCGCAGGTTCCTGGTAGAGTTACACAGTTGTGCCGCCAGGATAGCGACATGCCCCCTTTGACGTTAGAGGGCATCCAGGACTGTGTTCTTTACGTATTGAAACTCTATGACAAGATTGACCCAGAGAAGCTTTCAGTAGATTCTCATTTTATGAAAGACCTGGGCTTAGACGGTTTGGACCAAGTGGAGATTATCATGGCCATGGAAGACGAATTTGGATTTGAAATTCCTGATATAGATGCTGAAAAGTTAATGTGTCCACAAGAAATTGTAGATTACATTGCAGATAAGAAGGATGTATATGAATAAAGTATCAGACCCTTTGGCTTTGGGGAGAGAGGACTCAGATGATAGTGGCGAATGTCTGGCAGTGAGGACGCATTTTCGCATTGTTGCTGACTCTGACAGAGTGATTCTGATGGACTTGTATTTAAATTGTATAAGTGTTTTACCCTTTGAAAATAAATCTATAAAACAAACAAACAAAGAAATGATATAAAAATAAAGGCGCTTTATTTATTTATTTTATTAGCACTTCACTTAAAATTCTTTTCCCGTCCCCCACCCCAGATTTTATTTTAGATTCCGGGGGTACATGTGTAGGTTTGTTACCTGGATATATTGCATGATACTGAGGTTTTGGGTACAAATGATCCTGTCACACAGGTATGAGCATATTGCCTGGTAGTTTTTCAACCCTCGTCCTCCTTCCTTACTCTCCCTGTTGTAGTCCCCAGTTTCCATTATTGCCCTTTTTATGTCTATTAGTTTCTGATGTTTAGCTCCCACTTAAAAGAGAGACCATGTGGCATTTGGTTTTCTGTTCCTGCATTAATTTGTTTAGGATAATGGCCTTTAGTCGCATCCATGTTGCTGCAAAGGACAGGATTTCATTCTTTTTTACGGCTGCATAGTATCTCATGGTGTATGTGTACCATATATTCTTTATCTAATCTGCCATTGAGGGGCACCTAGGTTGATTCCATGTCTTTGTTATTGTGAATAGTGCTGCAATACAAGTGCATGTGTCTTTTTGGTAGAACAATTTGTTTTCTTTTGGGTACATAGCCAGTAATGGGATTGCTGGGTTGAATGGTAGCTCTGTTTTAAGTTCTTTGAGAAATCTCCAAATTGCTTTCCACAGTGGCTGAACTAATTTACATTCTCACCAACAGTGTATAAGCATTTGTTCTCTTTTCTCTAGCTTCTCTTGTTTTTTGACTTTTTAATAATGGCCATTCTGAGTGATGTGAGATGGTATCTCGTTGTGGCTTTGATTTGCATTTTAAAGATACGTTTATTTCCTCACCTCAGCTTGTGGCCTAAGGAATTCATAACTGCTACACAGGTATTGTAAGATCGATCGATCGATCTATCTATCTATCTATCTATCTATCTATCTATCTATCTATCTATCAGCTATCTATTTATCTATCATCTATCTATCTATCATCTATCTATCTATCTATCTATCTATCTATCTATCTATCTATCTATCTATCTTGCCTTGACTGTTATCTTACCTCCTAACTTATTAGCAAAGAGCCCCACCTATTAATGTAACTGTTAATAAAATGTTCTTAAGCCTGATCAACCTTGTTAATTGTCTTTGAATAAGAACTGGACTTGGGGGGTGGGGCCTCCACTAGAGGCCAGCACACACCGCAAAGCAGCAAGCTCTGCTGTCCAATTCAACATTAGCCACTTCCCTAGTGTTCCTACAAGCCACTGAGCAAAAAAGAACGTCATACAGAGTCCTAGCCAGAACTAGCCCCCTACTCTGTGTTTGCACTAACTCTTTTGATGTGGGTGTGGGGGGACTTTGCTTTTAGAGAGCTCTGGTGAAAGATTCCTCCGATCAGAGTGAATGCTTCATTGCTGAGAACTGTTTTTTTCTTCTAGTCGTAGGTTAAGAACTGTTTTATTCTTCTGGTGGTAGAATAAGTTGTTCTTCTCTTTCAGAGAAGCTGATGACTTCGAAGTCACTTGGCATAGTATCCGGTTTCCTCTGTGATCTATGGGATGGCCGAGTCCACAGTGTGAGTCCAGCAGCAATGCCTTTTGCACTGAATTCCTGATTGATTCTATTGAACTCCTATCAGTTACCAGGAGCAGTTCCTGGATTGGGGAGCAGCTGGAAAGGTGCTTTATCTTTGCCTATTTCCAGGACATGTGAGCACTTTAAAAGCCATCCTTTCAGCACTTGAGGACCTAATCAGCAATCTCAATTTTGCTTTTTTGATATGGTCTCTGAGTCTTAGATGTTAAACACAGTGAAAGCTTGGAAATGTTCTTCTGCTGTAGTGAGCAGTCAGCCGCCCTTCTGTGGCAGAGACCGGCCTGACACCCTCCTCAATAGTCACCTGATGTTAAAACCAGATGAAGATCCCTCGGGAGAGCCCCACTGAGTTTAAGTCCTTAGCATGGCACCGGGGGTTTTTTAGTCTAACTTTTCCTTGATGTCGGCTTCCACCTTGCATCCTGTTACAGCCCATACTCTAGCTATGGAAAATGATTGTCAATCACTCAGCACACTAGATTGTTGCACAGCTTTGTGCCTTCGTTTGGTGAATACCTGCTCCTATTTCAACACTCGCCCCTTCCCTGAGTTTTCTGAGCTTCTGGGAAACCCCCATTCTATATCCCCCATGCCTCCACCCGCACCTTGTTTTATGACCTCTTTAGCATTTTATTGGGGGATGTTTAATCCTGTGACTGTCACTCTTTCCAGATTGTAAGGACTTTGAAGGCAAAAACTATGTCTCAGCTAGCTCTGTGTTCCTAATGCCTGGGGTCTAATAGCCCCTCAGGAAATGTTTATTGAGTGAATAAAATCTACTTTGATTTCTTGCAAAAATCTTGTGGCACTGACAGTTTAATAATGGTGCCAGGAAACTCTTTTCCAGTAAGCAGAGTGTGGTTGTGTTGAGGTGAAAGATTCCAGCTCAGGATTGGGAGGAACATGCTATCCAATCCTCACTTCAGGTCAAAAGGACCACAGAATCACGAAATATTTCTTAAAGCGAAGAATACATCAACCAAAAGTGGGTAAGGGATTTCACTGCAGTTCATCATTTATGGTCTCTTTTAACAGAGTTTATTGCCATCAAGGATTCAGCAGACCAAGACCATACATCATGTGAGGGGCTCCAAAGAAGCTCTTGAAATTAGCTCCTGGAGAAATCTTGCTTGAACAGCAGGTTCCAAGCAAACTGTGACACAGAGAAAATTTGTCTTTATCCAGCTCTTTTTCCTCCCTCTGGTTCCCCAGATCTCTCAGATTGTAATTAAGAGATTCAAAGTGTTCCATTCACCTCCTTTTAAAGACTGCCAACTGCCTGAACACCTTTGATTACGAATCCACATCACAGTATGTTATAATCTACATGCTCGTGTGGTTATAGCTCTTATAAAACCCTGGGCTTCTGGAGGTCAGGCAAGTGTATCCTACTTACCCTTATATCTTTGGGCACTGTTATGGTATTACAATAGTCTTATACAATAATATTCAAATGTTAGTTGAGTAAATACATAAATAAAAAACATATACAATAAACATATTTTATTGTATATGTTTTTTATTTATGTATTTACTCAACTAACATTTATTGAGTCTACGTTTTTGAAATTTCATTGAACAGAGAAGCACGTTTCCCAGAAAAGACTATACTCTTTGCGGTTTTTAGACTAACTGGAAGCATAGAAAACTTAACACATATCTCAAGATTGTTCTGATTCAGTCATGGAACCAGAAGAGTTCTTGCCCTACATTTGTGCCATACTTTATAGTTTAAAAGGTATAGGCACTACCTTTTCTCTTATTTGACATTTCTTTTTTTTTGAGACGGAGTCTCGCTCTGTCGCCCAGGCTGGAGTGCAGTGGCCGGATCTCGGCTCACTGCAAGCTCCGCCTCCCGGGTTTACGCCATTCTCCTGCCTCAGCCTCCCGAGTAGCTGGGACTGCAGGCGCCCACCACCTCAATGAGCTTGTGAGATAAGTGTTAATCTCAAAATTTTACCAGTGAGAAGATTGGTGCTCAGAGAGGTTAAGTGACATCTCAGACAGTGCACAGAGAGCAGTATCCCAAGTCAGCACTAGGGCTTTCGTGTTTTGAGGAAAACTCAATGTTTTTAAAATTGTCATTCATAGACTGCCAGCTCTGTCACCTTTGGACCTAGTGAAGTCTCTGATGGTAATGCAATGCCATTTTGGATGCAAACTCAATTGAAATGTTTTAAAGCATGAGACTTATGTTAATGTCCCATTGTTCTAAGAATTATGCAGTAAATAACTGGAAAAATATGCCTGTATTTCAGACATTATGTTAATAGCACACATATTGCAAAACAGAATCACTAAAATACTGTTAACTCTCTTCTGATACATTCTATGCAAAACGTACTATACACTCTAAACCTTTCACTTAAACTCAAAGTGACATAATAGCAATAGAAAAATTCAGTAAGTGAAGATATCTGCAGCCTATTCAATTTATGTATTTGCTCTATCGATAGTACTAGGCAAATAGGAAACTTTGTCATACCTATGTAGTGTTTACAAAGAAATGCTTGGCAAACTAGCAAACCAAATGTGTGTTGTGCCATAAATTTGGAAATTTGACTTTTTATAACCTTAGGCATTGTCAGATTCTCTACAGTTTTTCTAAATCCTTTTGCTTTATGGTTTTCATATATCTGAAAAGATAAGTATATGCAAAATTGGATGTTTTCCAAGCAATGTGTCTTTCATTTGTATTTCCTGAGGAGCTCAGCTATATGCAGTAATGCACTCATATTTTAGAACGCTGACTATGAAATAAAGTGCTACACTTAAATATACAATGTCTCTACCATCATTCCCTAAAATATTTGGGTAAATGTGGTTTTGACTTATATATAATTTATTATATTCCGTCAAGTCATGCTTATAACTTCTACTTTGTATTTCCTAAATTTGAAAACATATCTTTTTCTACCACTAGAATATGGATTTCTTGAGGGCAGCATTTGTGTCATTTAAGATTGTGTTTAGCAACAAGTAGCAGAAAACTTTGGTAAGAGGTTGAAACAAATAGGGGTTGAATTATTTCAGAGAATAAGAATTCCAGAGGTAGGCAGCTTCTGGGGTTGGTTGGTTGGCTTAATGATAACAGAGCAAGTTTGTTTTCTTTTCTTTCCTTTTTCTTTTTCTTTTTCTTTTTGTTTTCAGACCGAATCTCACTCCTTCACAAAGGCTGGAGTGCATGGCAAGATCTCGGCTCACTACAACCTCTGCCTCCCAGGTTCAAGAGATTCATGTGTCTTAGCTTCCGGAGTAGCTGGGATTACAGGTGAATGCCACCACACCTGGCTAATTTTTTTGTGTTTTTTGTAGAGAAAGGGTTTCACCATGTTGGCCAGGCTGGTCTCTGACTCCTCATCTCAAGTGATCTGCCCATCTCGGCCTCCCAAAGTGCTGGGATTACAGGCATGAGCTACCATGCCTGGCCTCCGGGTGAGTTTTGTTGCAATCCTCTTGGTCTTTTCCTCATACTTGTTGCTTCATTGTTGCAAGAGGGCTGCTGTCCCTCCAGCCATTAACATTAAGGGCAGGAAAGAAGAGGAAGAGGAGCAGCAGCAATTTCTATTCCTTTTGATTCTTAAAAACCTGCTAGTAGAATTCTGACTTACCATCTCCTTAGCCAGAGCCATGTACCTGGCTACTCCCCATTGAAGTGAAGCCTGGTAAAGTGGATATTTAACTCTTCTAGCTTATTTTTTTTATATGAAATTAAATTAAATTTTTTGAAAATTATACTCTAAGTTCTAGGGTACATGTGCACAACGCGCAGGTTTGTTACATATGGATAAATGTGCTGTGTTGGTTTGCTGCCCCCATTAACTCATCATTTACATTAGATATTTCTCCTAATGCTATCCCTCCCCCATTCCCCCACCCCATGACAGGCCCCAGTGTGTGATGTTCCCTCCCCTGTGTCCAAGTGTTCTCATTGTTCAATTCCCACCTATGAGTGAGAACATGCGGTGTCTGGTTTTCTGTCCTTGCGATAGTTTGCTGAGAATGATGGTTTCTAGCTTTGTCCATGTCCCTACAAAGCACATGAACTCATCCTTTTTTATGGCTGCATAGTATTCCATGGTATATATGTGCCACATTTTGTTAATCCAGTCTATCATTGACGGACATTTGGGTTGGTTCTAAGTCTTTGCTATTGTGAATAGTGCAGCAATAAACATACGTGTGCATGTGTCTTTATAGTAGCATGATTTATAATCCTTTGGGTATATTCCCATAATGGGATTACTGGGTCAAATGGTATTTCTAGTTTGACATCCTTGAGGAATCACTACACTGTCTTCCACAATGGTTGAATTAGTTTACACTCCCACCAACAGTGTGAAAGTGTTCCTGTTTCTCCACATCCTCTCCAGCACCTGTTGTTTCCTGTTAATGACTGCCATTCTAACTGGTGTGAGATGGTATCTCATTGTGGATTTGATTTGCATTTCTCTGATGACCAGTGGTGATGAGCATTTTTTTCATGTGTCTGTAGGCTGCATAAATGTCTTCTTTTGAAAAGTGTCTGTTCATATCCTTTGCCCACTTCTTGATGGGGTTGTTTGATTTTTTCTTGTAAATTTGTTTAAGTTCTTTGTAGATTCTGGATATTAGCCCTTTGTCAGATGGGTAGATTGCAAACTTTTTCTCCCATTCTGTAGGTTGCCTGTTCACTCTGATGGTAGTTTCTTTTTCTGTGCAGAAGCCCTTTAGTTTAATTAGATCCCATTTGTCAATTTTGGCTTTTGTTGCCATTGCTTTTGGTATTTTAGACATGAAGTCCTTGCCCATGCCTATGTCCTGAATGGTATTGCCTAGGTTTTCTTCTAGGGTTTTTATGGTTTTAGGTCTAACATTTAAGTCTTTAATCCATCTTGAATTAATTTTTGTAGGAGGTGTAAGGAAGGGATCCAGTTTCAGCTTCTACATATGGCTAGCCAGTTTTCCCAGCACCATTTATTAGATAGGGAATTCTTTCCCCATTTCTTGTTTTTGTCAGGTTTGTCAAGATCAGATGGTTGTAGATTTGTTGTGTTATTTCTGAGGGCTCTCTTCTGTTCCATTGGTCTATATATCTGTTTGGTACCAGTACCATGCTGTTTTGGTTATTGTAGCCTTGTAGTATAGCTTGAAATCAGGTAGTGTGATGCTTCCAGCTTTGTTCTTTTTGCTTAGGATTGTCTTGGCAATGCAGGCTCTTTTTTGGTTCCATATGAACTTTAAAGCAGTTTTTTTCCAATTCTGTGGAGAAAGTCATGGGTGGCTTGATGGGGATGGCATTGAATCTATAAATTATCTTGGACATTATAGCCATTTTCATGATATTGATTCTTCCTATCCATGAGCATGGAATGTTCTTACATTTGTTTGTGTCCTCTTTTATTTTGTCAAGAAGTGGTTTGTAGTTCTCCTTGAAGAGGTCCTTCACATCCCTTGTAAGTTGGATTCCTAGGTATTTTATTCTCTTTGTAGTAATTGTGAATGGGAGTTCACTCATGATTTGGCTTTCTGTCTGTTCTTGGTATATAAGAATGCTTGTGATTTTTGCACTTTGATTTTGTATCCTGAGACTTTGCTAAAGTTGCTTGTCAGCTTAAGGAGATTTTGGGCTGAGACAATGGGGTATTCTAAATATACAATCATGTCATCTGCAAACAGGGACAATTTGACTTCCTCTTTTCCTAATTGAATACCCGTTATTTCTTTCTCTTGCCTGATTGCCCTGGCCAGAACTTCCAACACTATGTTGCATAGGAGTTGTGAGAGGGTGTCCCTGTCTTGTACCAGTTTTCAAAGGGAATGCTTCCAGTTTTTGCCCATTCAGTGTGATACTTGCTATGGGTTTGTCATAGTAGCTCTTATTATTTTGAGATACTTTCCATCAGTATCTAGTTTATTGAGAGTTTTTAGCATTGAAGGGCTGCTGAATTTAGTTGAAGGCCTTTTCTGCATCTATTGAGATAATCATGTGGTTTTTGTCATTGGTTCTGTTTATGTGTTGGATTACATTCATTGATTTGCATATGTTGAACCAGCCTTGCATCCCAGGGATGAAGCCAACTTGATCTTGGTGGATAAGCTTTTTGATGTGCTGCTGGATTCGGTTTGCCAGTATTTTATTGAGGATTTTGCATCGATGTTCATCAGGGATGTTGGTCTAAAATTTTCTTTTTTTGTTGTGTCTCTGCCAGACTTTGGTATCAGGATGTGCCAGACTTTGGTATTAGGATGATGCTGGCTTCATAAAATGAGTTAGAGAGAAGTTCCTCTTTTTCTGTTGGTTGGAATAGTTTCAGAAGGAATGGTACCAGCTCCTCTTTGTACCTCTGGTAGGATTTGGCTGTGAATCCGTCTGGTCCTGGACTTTTTTTGGTTGGTAGGCTATTAATTATTGCCTCAATTTCAGGGCCTGTCATTTGTCTATTCAGCGATTTAAATTCTTCCTGGTTTAGTCTTTGGAGAATGTATGTGTCCAGCAATTTATCCATTTCTTCTAGATTTTCTAGTTTATTTGCATAGAGGTGTTTATGGTATTCTCTGATGGTAGCTTGTATTTCTGTGGGATCGGTGGTGGTATCCCGTTTATCATTTTTTATTGCATCTATTTGATTCTTCTCTATTTCCTTCTTTATTAGTCTTGTTTGCGGTCTATAATTTTGTTGATGTTTTCAAAAAACCAGCTCCTGGATACATTGATGTTTTTTGAATGTTTTTTTGTGTCTGTATCTCCTTCAGTTCTGCTCTGATCTTAGTTATTTCTTGCCTTCTGCTAGCTTTTGAATTTGTTTGCTCTAACTTCTCTAGTTCTTTTAATTGTGATGTTAGGATGCCAATTTTAGATCTTTCCTGTTTTCTCTGGTGGGCATTTAGTGCTATAAATTTTCCTCTATACACTGCTTTAAATGTGTCCCAGAGATTCTGGTACATTGTGTCTTTGTTCTCACTGGTTTCAAAGAACATCTTTAGTTCTACCTTAATTTCATTATTTACCCAGTAGTCATTCAGGACCAGGTTGTTCATTTTCCATGTAGTTGTGTGGTTTTGAGTGAGTTTCTTAATCCTGGGTTCTAATTTTATTGCATTGTGGTCTGAGAGACGGTTTATTGTGATTTCTGTTCTTTTGCATTGGCTGAGGAGTGCTTTACTCCCAATTATGTGGTCAATTTTGGAATAAGTGCGGTGTGGTACTGAGAAGAATGCATATTCTGTTGATTTGGGGTGGAGAGTTCTGTAGATGTCTACTAGGTCTGCTTGGTGCAGAGCTGAGTTCAAGTCCTGGATATCCTTGTTAACCTTCTGTCTTGTTGATCTGTCTAATGTTGACATTAGGTTGTTAAAGTGTCCCATTATTATTGTGTGGGAGTCTAACTCTCTTTTTAAGTCTCTCAAGACTGGCTTTATGAATCTGGGTGCTCCTGTATTGTGTGGATTTGTATTTAGGATAGTTAACTCTACTTGTTGAATTGATCCCTTTACCATTGTGTAATGGCCTTCTTTGTCTCTTTTGATCTTTGTTGGCTTAAAGTCTGTTTTATCAGAGACTAGGATTGCAAATCCTGTTTTGTTTTTTGTTTTTTGTTTTTTTTTGCTTTCCATTTGTTTGGTAGATCTTCCTCCATCCCTTTATTTTGAGCCTATATGTGTCTCTGCACATGAGATGGGTCTCTGGAATACAGCACACTGATGGGTCTTGATTCTTTATCCAATTTGCCAGTCTGTGTTTTTTAATTGGGGTGTTTAGCCCATTTGCATTTAAGGTTAATATTGTTATGTGTGAATCTGATCCTGTCATTATGATGTTAGCTGGTTATTTTGCTCATTAGTTGATGCAGTTTCCTCCTAGCATCAATGGTCTTTACAATTTGGCATGTTTTTGCAGTGGCTGGTACCGGTTGTTCCTTTCCATGTTTAGTGCTTCCTTTAGGAGTTCTTGTAAAGCAGGCCTGGTGGTGACAAAATCTCTCAGCATTTGCTTGTCTGTAAAGGGTTTTATTTCTCCTTCAGTTATGAAGCTTACTTTGGCTGGATATGAAATTCTGGGTTGAAAATTCTTTTCTTTAAGAATGTTGAATATTGGGCCCCACTCTCTTCTGGCTTGTAGGATTTCTGCTGTTAGTCTGATGGGCTTCCCTTTGTGGGTAGCCAGACCTTTCTTTCTGGCTGCCTTTAGCATTTTTTCCTTCATTTCAACCTTGGTAAATCTGTGTCTTGGAGTTGCTCTTCTTGAGGAGTATCTTTGTGGTGTTCTCTGTATTTCCTGAATTTGAATGTTGACCTGTCTTGCTAGGTTGGGGAAGTTCTCCTGGATAATATCCTGAAGAATGTTTTCCAGCTTGGTTCCACTCTCCCCATCACTTTCAGGTACACCAATCAAACATAGATTTGGTCTTTTCACATAGTCCCATATTTCTTGGAGGCTTTGTTCATTTCTTTTTATTCTTTCTTCTCTAAACTTCTCTTCTCACTTAATTTTATTAATTTGATCTTCAATCACTGATACCCTTTCTTCCACTTGATTGGGTTGGCTGCTGAAGCTTGTGTATGCTTCATGAAGTTCTCGCACTGTGGTTTTCAGCTCCATCAGGTCACTTAAAGTCTTTTCTACATTGTTTATTCTAGTTAGCCATTTGTCTAATCTTTTTTCAAGGTTTTTAGCTTCCTTGCAATGGGTTCGAACATCCTCCTTTAGCTCAGAGAAGTTTGTTATTACTGACTTTCTGAAGCCTACTTCTGTCAACTTGTCAAAGTCATTCTCCATCCTGCTTTGTTCCGTTTCTGGTGAGGAGCTCCAATCCTTTGGAGGAGAAGGGGCACTCTGGTTTTTAGAATTTTCAGTTTTTCTGCTCTGGTTTCTCCCCATCTTTGTGGTTTTATCTACCTTTGGTCTTTGATGATGGTGACCTATGGATGGGGTTTTGGTGTGGATGTCGTTTTTGTTGATGTTGATGCTATTCCTTTCTGTTTGTTAGTTTGCCTTCTAACAGTCAGGTCCCTCAGCTGCAGGTCTGTTGGAGTTTGCTGGAGGTCCACTCCAGACCTTGTTTACCTGGGTATCACCAGTGGAGGCTGCAGAACAGCAAATATTGCAGAACAGCAAATATTGCTGCCTGATCCTTCTTCTGGAAGCTTCATCTCAGAGAGGCACTTGGCTGAATGAGGTGTCAGTTGGCCCCTACTGGGAGGTATCTCCAAGTTAGACTATATGGGGGTAAGGGACCCACTTGAGGAGGTGGTCTGTCTGTTCTCAGAGCTCAAACACCGTGCTGGGAGAACCACTGCTCTCTTCAGAGCTGTCACACAGGGACATGTAAGTCTGCAGAAGTTTCTGCTGCCTTTTATTCAGCTATACTCTGCCCCCAGAGGTGGAGTCTACAGAGGCAGGTGGGCCTCGTTGAGCTGCGGTGGGCTCCACCAAGTTTGAGCTTCCCAGCAGCTTTGTGTACCTACTCAAGCCTCAGCAATGGCGGACACCCCCTCCCCAAACCAGGCTTGCTGCCTCGCAGTTTGATCTTGCACTAGCAGTAAGCAAGGCTCCATGGGCGTGGGACCCTCTGAGCCAGGCACAGGATATAATCTCCTGGCGTGCTGTTTGCTAAGACTGTTGGAAAAGCACAGTGTTTAGGTGGCAGTGTCCCGATTTTCCTGGTACAGTTTGTCACGGCTTCCCTTGGCTAGGAAAGGGAAATCCTCTGAGCCCTTGCACTTCCCGGGTGAGGCAATGCCCCTCCCTGCTTCAGCTCACCCTCCATGGACTGTACCCACTTTCTGATCAGTCCCAATGAGATGAACCAGGTACCTCAGTTGGAAATGCAGAAATCACCCATCTTCTGCGTCGATCATGCTGGGAGCTGCAGACTGGAGCTGTTCCTATTTGGCCAGCTTCACTCTTCTAGCTTTAACAGTGAATGGTGTCAAGGTGGAAAGTGGTTGAGAGTAACTGTCATTGAGTCAGTCAGCCAGCAGCTTGCCATGGTGTCCTTTTCATCTCTGAGTCTCCTGCAGTCCTGACACAATGCCTTGAATAGCATAGTCATTTCAAATGATGAAATCCCTTTAATATAATCCAATTTAGAGATTATTACATTGGCCTTGTAGATGGTGGGTTTTTAAGGGATAGGAACTAATATGAGTGCCTATGACATAAGAGTAGGTGTTTTATAGACTCTGAATCATTTTATTCCTCAGAACAATCTCCATTTTACAGGTAAGCCAGTGGGAGTTCATTTGGATTAAGTAGTTTGAGATTGTAGCTAATAAGTTAAAAAGACCGTTTTCAAACACCGTTCTGTCCGATGCCCAAACTCATGCTGTTTCTATTCTACCACCCTGACTACTGAATGATTCAAATTATCCTGATATGAAGATCAGTCTAGTAGACTGGCATGTTCTTGATACTTCTTAGAATTTCAAAATTCAAAGTCTGACTCAATACTGTCAATGACCTTCTATGATGAATTTTTTTTTTCATCATAGGCTGTGACATCATAAATTAGGTGTTCTGAAATGCAATTGCTTTTTTAAAAGGATGTCCACTTAAGTGGGGGTTTAGTGGGTTATCTGGGGTGGGATTGGGTGAGAGTTAGGGCTTATGTCACCCTCTGCTGCATCTGAGGGTAGGGACAGCACATCACCTTGGATTTGACTTTCCTTGTCCAAGAAACAGTAATTTGCATGAGCCCTCTTTGTTATGCAAACTGAAAGGGAATAAATACTCCTTGCATACCTGGCAGCTTCAATGGGGCTGCCAAGCCTGCAGAGCTGATTCTTGTGGAGAATTTGTCTGAATCAAGAGCCTTCAAGGTAGGAGGGGTTGAGGCCCCAACCCCTGCTTCCTGAAATTATGTTAAGAAAACCCTTTGGGTAGGTCAACTGGCAGAAGACACACACAGATACAAAAGGAACTCCTCCCAGGAAGCCTGAGGTGGTAAGCAGAGCTCATCGGCTTGTGGCCCATTCAGGAGACCTCTGGCAGTATGACCCAAGCTGGCTGACAGCAAATATTAGGTTGGTGCAAAAGTTATTGCGGTTTTTGCTGTTAAAAGTAATGGCAAAAACCACAATTACTTTTTCACCAACCTTAACTGAGTGTAGAGTGGGAGCTCTAATATCCCACTACAGCAAGCAAAGGCATCACTACATCACTAGGCATCACTATAGTATGCAAAGCTCTGATGGAACTGTCAGGACTGGTCCTCATCTGTGATACCTTGTGGCTGTAGGAAGTGATAGCAGAAATGGACTGGACTCTTCAGTTCTCTGCTCGCCTGGAGTTTGGTCAAGACAACTTCTCTGTACACTGAGTAAGCTTAGGGGCTTTGGGGTGGTGTATGAGAATCGAAGAGGGGAACAGCCAGTTTACAGCTTTGTAGGGCCGATATAAGGCTCTGAAGTCACGTTTAGGAGAAGGAATCAACTGTATTTTATAGTGAGTAAGTAGGTTATACTCCAAAGGTCAGTGACATAAAATCACTGCTAAGCTGAGACTCTGCTGAGTTATTTCTGGACCTTCAGGTGGACATAATTAAAACAATTGCTAGATGAATTGATATTAAACTGTCAGATTGGAACTGAGAGGCACAGAAAAACATTAATGGAGATAACTCTTTAGTGAGAAGTGATTCCTGATGCAGATAGACAAGACAGAAACAAAGATTACAGAAGAACAGCCTGCGGATCATAGTGTGCCTGCACACATAGAGAAACTAGAGTGACTAAATTGATGGGAAACAAGGGATGTGAGAGCTTGGAGCAGAGATTAAGGGGGCTAATGAGGCAATTTCTTTGCTTTTCAATAGGTAATATATTCATACATTCAAAATGCAAAAGGTTTGAGAGTGTATAATGAAAATAAGTGTCTCCATCCCTATCCCTACCAACTCAGTTTCCTGCCTTAGAGGCAGCCAAGGTTATGAGGTCCTTATGTTGTTTTTTGAGAGATACTTTATGCATATGTAAGAAGTATGTGTGTGGGTAGCCACACTTTTTTTTTTTTTTTTTTTTAATACAACTGGTATTATAGTATACACAGTCTGCACTTTGCTCTTTTTAAAAAAACCTAGGCAATATGACTTGGAGATAATTTCATATTAGTATAGAGAGACCTTTGTTATTTCTCCTTTTTTTTTTCTTTTTTTTTAAATGCCTGTTAGAATCCCATTGCTGGTTGTACCGTACTTTATTTAACCAGTCCTTTCTTTATGGACATATTAGGTTGTTTCTTTTCTTTTTTTTTTTTTTTGAGACGGAGTCTCGATCTGTCGCCCAGGCTGGAGTGCAGTGGCGCCATCTCGGCTCACTGCAAGCTCCGCCTCCCGGGCCGACGCCATTCTCCTGCCTCAGCCTCCCGAGTAGCTGGGACCACAGGCGCCCGCCTCCGCGCCCGGCTAATTTTTTGTATTTTTAGTAGAGACGGGGTTTCACCGTTTTAGCCAGGATGGTCTCAATCTCCTGACCTTGTGATCCACCCGCCTCAGCCTCCCAAAGTGCTGGGATTACAGACGTGAGCCACTGCGCCCGGCCTAGGTTGTTTCTAATATTTTGCTGTTGCAATGGTAATACAGTGATTCATCTTTTATGTACATCACATGTGTGTATGAAAGAGCAAGAGAGAGAGGAAGAGAAAGATTCTATTGTTAGAATAAATTCCTAGACAACCACATTTTCTAATATGTGAGGACTTATTTATAAAACTATTGGCCATTTGTGCTCTATAGCTACCAAATAGACCACGAGGGCACCAGCTTTACTTACGAGGTTCAGTTGAATCTACCATGTCCCACTATACTGAACAATAAGAAGTGCTGGAGAGCCAGGTATGTTTCCCATTTTGCTTCTGTGAGACTTCCTAATTTTCTCTCACAGTCTTAAGCATGGATGGCATTATTTTCAGACTGCAGTAAGTTATCAGCCTAAGTAGATCCCTCTGATCTTCTAAGATTGGTTTATCTTATTCTCCCATATTCTCTGCAGACAAAGAAGGTAACCAAATGTTTGGTTTTAAATACTCCATCTCTTTCATGCAGCTACACTTGCATAAGATTGTACATAGAGGCAAAGTAGAAATTTTGGTAACTAAGGGGGTTGGGCTGGCAGAGCAGATAATCAGGGCAATGAGGAGCAGAGATTGAGATTTGTTATGGTAGATCCACTTGTAGATATTTTAGAGTTGGCTTTAATTGAACTTTTATTATTCAAAAGGAATGCAATACATCCACTGGCCTTTTAAATTTTTAATTGAGGGGACATGTTTAAAGTTTTAAATTACTAGATCTATTTTGCTTTAATTGGCCACTATATAAAACCAGACAGAGTCCATCCATAGTAGCACCTAATAGTTCTGCACCATCAATCAAAGTGTGTTTCTCCATTTTATTTCCTGCCTCTACTATTAACTTGTCATTACCAACCTGCTTGTATTCTTTCACATGGTGTGTGATGGATTAAACTAGTTAGCTGGCCAGATAGATTATACAGGGTACATTAACACTTAGTGTTTTTGATGGAGCACTGGGCAAAACAAAAGCCCTTCCTTACGAAAGACAATTAAGCCTGCTGCTTGCTGTGTTTTGAACTTCGTGGTTCTCTTTCTCTGAGTGGGCAGATAATAGCCATGTAATCATTTTAGTGCTGGTGCATTTAATTAGTTTCTTTCTTAAGAGGCTTCTATTAAAGCAAAATGGTCAGTCCGTTGAGTAGCTGGTTTCCTTGCATCAGATTTTTCTCTCCCTTTCCTCCTTGTCTATTTTTGGCAAAATGACTGAGAAACTCCTGAGACAAACTACTTCCATAAGGTCTTTCTTTCTAAGAGAGGAGCTTTTGAGATTCTGGGCAGACAGCTCAGGAGATCTTCCCCAAGTTTCAGTGTTTAGTTGACCCAAGTTCCTGATGTTTTATTTTCTGTTATTTGGAGGCCGAATCATCCCAGCCTCATGTTCAGAGAGGCCTCCCCTGGCCAGTGTTCACCAGGTACACTGTATGCTACCCAGACACCTTGATACTCACGGTGTGGGTCTGGGGCCCGGCTTGGCTCTGCCTCACTAAATAAGACAGGTGGCCTGTGATTGGCCCCCAACCAATCTACCCTACTGCTTAGACCCTCACCTGTGTGCACCTGCTGCTGTTGCCTGCTTAATCTGTGCAGATTGAATTTGTAAATCTTCATGGAAATGCCATAAATATTCTCTAATTCTCTCAGCACTTCCACAGGAAGGACAGAGAGCATCTCTCTCTGGTTCCCTGACATCCTGTTATTGCTCCTGAGGGATTCTAATACCTCCAGTCACCTTGACCTCATGTCTTTGGTAACGTCTGGTGTCTGGGCTCAAGGTTCAGTTGTTTTTTGGTTTTCTTACTTCCCTGTTCATTCTAAACTCCTGGGTGGCTGGTGGGGCTTGCTGGCTCATTTGGGTCTCAGAAAAACTGGGGAAGGAACAGAACAAAAGGCCAGTTTTCTGTTTCCTTATCACCCCTGTAGCATGGGGAAGCCGTCCTGCTTAGGGGGCTTCATGCTGTCAACCTCCTGCTGACCCTCATTGTTGGTAGGGTGCCAATTGCTTGAATGAAAACTGACCTCAGGCAAACTCTCCTGAAGGCTGGCTTAGTCCCCACTGGCAAACAAGATAGAGTAACTAAGGACTGGGAGTGGGCAATGAACCCTGGGGCCTTTCTTCCTGCATGCACCTTATAAGCAAGATCTGGGCTACTTCTATCTCTATTCACCCACAGAATGTGTAACAATACCTGGCATAAGTTGCTGCTCAGCCATCACACCACATTACTGCTATTTCTGCTGATAATACTAATAAGAGTAACAACAATAATATATGACAGAGGAATCAGAACGAGGCCTCTTGCCAGGATTTTTTAAATCACCAGCTGCCCTAATCCTGCCTCAGTCTCTAACATCATCCATAACCTCCCTAAGAAGCAAAATGATAGTATCTCATATTATTGATCTTCTACCTTGTTCAGGACTTTACATACACTATTACACTATTATTAATCCCCCAGCATTAAGAGCCTGCCTTCACTTGTCACCAATATGTCAGGTGCTCTTCTAGGTCATATATATCATTCAGTCCTCACAGTAATCGTGTGCTCTGGGTGCTCTTATCTCCCCATCCCAGCATGTCCAGACAACATTTTTAGATCAAAGATGTTTGATAAAATAGCAGCAGCAGCAGCAGCTGTTAACATTTGTTGAGTGCTTATTATATACCTGGCACTGTTCAAAGTTCTTTGTGTATGTTAATTCCTCTAATCATTACAACAATTTTTATGAGCTATAATGTAGGTATTATTTATCTTCATTTTGCAGATGAGAAAAATGAGGCACACAGGTCAATAGTTTTGCTAAACTCACACATGGATAAAGCTTTCTAGCAAATGCTACAGGACAGGTATTGTTAGTCCCATTTTTGGTATTAATAACAAGAAAACCAATGATGTTTTAAGAGCTGGTTGAATTTGAGCAGATTGACCTGAGAGGAAGTCAGAGTTCCTATTTCAGAGGCAAAATTATTCTTTTGTTTAGGAAAATGCCTTCATAAGCTTGTTTGGTGTTGAAGGTATACGAGCATCACTGGAATAGAAGTTTAAACAAAGACCAGGTAACTTTTCTGTGGAGTAAAATAACAGGAGGTTTGGAGTTGTTCACTAGAACCTTGAGATGGCAGAAGGACCTGGAAAAGAAGAAGGTAGGTACAATACAGAAAAAAAGAGAGAGAAAGAATGGCTCAGTAACATGATGGGAAGTTAGGATCCCTGAAGGGATGTAGTCAGTGAGAAATTCCATGTGGAGGGAATGAGCAATGAATTCCTTGGGATAGGAATGGCTGACATTCAGTGTGAAGTTGTTTTTGCATATGTTGCTGTCTTTTAATCCCAAAACTTCAATAAAAGTTTGATACTCAGAAATTAGCACTGCTACTTTGGAGGAGTGAAGGGAGAGGACATTTATGGAAGGGGCTTTCCAAGCAGTGACGAGCAGGGAAAGGGCTTAGAAACTTGGGCCAGAGCTAGGAGTGAGTCCAAGTCAAGTAACAGCAGAGAAACAAGCTGAAGTATAGACCCGTTAGAGAAGTGAGTGTAGTAAGAGCCCCTGCAAACTCCCTTCCCCAAATGTACCCAAGGGAAGTGAACAAAATAAGGCAATGGGGGGAAGAGGGAGCAATTAATAACTTATGTAATAATCAATTATTTTCTAAATTTGTGCATGTGTATCTTTTAGGGACTCAGCTTCAAGCAGTGGAAAGTATTGTCCCAAATGGGACTAGTCAACAAGGACATGTATTATCTTGCATATGAGAAGGCTCGGAAGTAGGGTATTTTCAGGGTTGGTTGATTCACTGGTTCAGCCATATCATCAAGGATGCAATTTCTTTCACTTCTCTCTGCTATCTTCTGCATTGGTTTCATCCCTAGGGTGAGAGCAAGATGGCTGCAGAAACTCCAGGAGTCACATCTATATATTTCAATATATAGAAGAAATGTTTTCTATTCCAGTAGCTCCCTTAGGAGTGAAGTATCTTTTTCAAGAAAATTCCTAGAAGACTTCTGTGTCTCATTGGCTAGAAACACAATCATTTCTGAGCTAATCCCTTCCAAGGGGATTGGATTTGGCCTTAGATAACCCAGGTTTATCCTCAGAGCTGGGTATGGGGTCAGCTTCCTCTGAGGCACATGGCTACAAATGGGAGAGGTAGAAACTCGGAAGATAGCCAGGACTTGGGTTGCTGGGTAGAAATTGTAAAGTGCGTACTGCACAGTGGGAACAAAGGAGGAAAAAAATGGGGAGAAATACATTTTGAGGTTTCTGACTGCATGTTTCTGTTGTGTTTCTAGCCCTATAAATGAAGCTGTAGCTCTCTGGCCTTACACAGCTAAAAGAATCCGCTGGGGTGTGGCACTCCTACGCAACAGAATACTATGCAACTGATAAAGCAATGAGGCATAGTTCTGCATATTGGTCTAATATGATCTTCAGGATATATTTTTAAGTGATAAAATCAAGGTGCAGGGTATTATATGTATCTGTAAAAGGGGGAAATACAAATGTAAACATAAACCATAAACTAATAAAAGTATCTCTATGCATTGTTTTGTAAATTGACTTTAAAATCATGTAAACTGAAACAGAAAGCAATTCTTAGAAATTAAAAAAATGACAAGCTTAATTGTGAATTATGCAGGTGGTTTAACTGTATCAAGAGGAATTATTTAGAATGACATTAAAAACTCAGTAATTTGGACATCTCTTGTGGGATATATCTATCCTAAAGAGAAGAACTGCAACAAAATTTAAATTGTTAATGTCATTAGGAACCAAAATTTTTCAACATAAAAGAAACATATACCATGGTAAAATCAAAGAAGTTAAATTAAATCTCTGTAATTCTGAATTTGAATTGTAAATATCAGTATAAATTTTTGATATATTTTCTAATAAATATTTCCCAGCAATTTCTACTAAAAAGGCCTAGAACAGGCCATTAATAGACCTCCCAGATTGTGGTCTGTAAATACAAACACCCAGAAAATGAAACCAGAGTTTGTGGTGAGATAGTGAATTCCATGTTTAGGAGAGCAACTGTGCAAGATAAGCCTGGAAAATCTTGTCAGATCAGAAAGCAAGGAAAACATCGAGATAATGGAGATTGTGTTAAAAAGATTCAGAAGCTGGTTTGAAGAACTCCCACCGGCCAAAGATGGAACAGTTTCAAAATCAAAAGGAATAGAACAGTGAATGGATTGATACATATAAACTATAAATATGCATGGATTTGTAATCATATAAAAATAATTGGTCACCTTTGAAAGATCCTAGACAACTAATCCATGATTCTGAAGAAAGGTAAATGAGAGCACAGAATCCAGTCTTTAACTTGTTGTTCCTGCATGATGTGTACCTCAAAGCAAACAAACATTTGCTGAAAGTTTTTCTCTATAGAAGAATCCTAGTTAATGAAAGTAGAAGCATAGATTTAAAATATTAACATTTCAACTCTTTTTTTTTGAGATGGAGTTTTGCTCTTGTCATCCCGTCTGGAGTGCAGTGGTGTGACCTTGGCTCACGGCAACCTCCACCTCCCAGATTCAAGTGATTCTTCTACCTCAGCCTCCTGAGTAGCTAGCATTACAGGTGTATGCCACCATGCCCGGCTGATTTTTGTATTTTTAGTAGAGACGGGGTTTCACCATGTTGGCCAGGCTGGTCTTGAACTCCTGACCTCAGGTGATCCACCCACCTTGGCCTCCCAAAGTGCTGAGATTACAGGCATGAGCCACCACACCCATCCCAAAATTTCAAATATTAATGAGATAATTGATTTAAGCAATTAACATCAATGCCTGCTAAGACCTTTAGTTGAAAAGCTGATAGGGAACTTTATAACAGATGAGCAGGCTGGCGACACCTGCACTCCTTGATCAACATTAACATCAGGCGTTACGTACCTCCTCGTGTAATGTAATAGGAAGTACACAGCACCACCTATGAAGTCTTCTTGCCAAAAACTGAACCTAAGTATAATCAACACTTTATGTTTACAGGAAATGTTGGGACATAGAAATGAAATATAATACACGGACTTTTTTTGGATTCGAATTTAAACAAGCTGACTACTTAAAAATATATAAGACAATGAGAGACAGTTGAGCACTGATACTGAGGAATTATTAACTTTTTCAATGATGGTAATGGTTACATTTTTTAAAAACTCTATTTTTTTGTAGCTACAAATGGATATGTTTACATATGAAATACTATAACGTTTGGAATTTGTTTCTAAATAATGCAGTGTATGTGTGAGGGAAGTGAATGGGGGTATGGATTGACAAACGTGAAGCTGGGTGATGGGTAATGGAGCTCACTGTAGTGTTCTCTTTGGCTTATGTTTGACAGTTTCCATAATAAAGTGTTTGAAAAGAATGAGCCGTGGTCAACCCAGCTTTCAATCAATGCAATTTTGGCTTTTGCTGTTCTGGCTGTAGGCAGGGGCCTTGATGTGAAGGCTCTCGCAGAGAAGCCATGGCTGTGTAGATGCTGCCTTGGGAGTGAGGAATTGCATTGCCAGGGCCTTTGAAATACCTGGTACCATGGTTTTCCAGGTCCCTGCTGTACGTGTGTATTGATCTTCCTCTTCCCCTTCCTCTCACTCCTGCTGGGTCCTCTCAATCACCGGAGTGGTGACAGGATTCAGTGGAACAATCTGGATGAGATGAACTCTGGAGAATTTGATCTCAGGAATGGTGGCATTGGCTGTTAGTCACATGCCTCTTCTTGCTTACACTGTGATTCTGGGACTAACCACAGTCCACAAGTCAAAAGCTATCCTCTTCTACTGGTGCCTGAGACTTGACATCACTTCTCCATTGCCAAACATAGAGTCTTGGATCCTATTGAAAGATAAAGTCCATGTAAAACGGCTGACTCTGTAACTGTTCAGTTTTCAAGTTAAGGTGCCAAGAAAAAAACTCATGCTCAGAGGGTTCTGTTACTCATTTGGGTATGACTGTTTTCATCTACTCTAGTAAAAATGTTAAATAAAGGGATGGGATAGTATCAATCGTAAAATTTTCTCCATTCAGATCTTTTCATGCTCTTGGTGTATGCTATTGTTTATATATATTAGAATCTAAGATGGCATCTGATTTAATACAGAATTATTATTGATTTTAATTTTCATATGGTAACTTTTCATGATATTCCAAGAAGAACACTATGATTTTTAGGGGGTTCTGCTACTAGGTAAAGTTTGAGAACAGACCACTGCAGAATGACCTATATTTTAGTGTGAGTGAAGGATTTGAGGGTGGGTTTGATGAAAGGCAGAATAGCTTTATTCTGGGTGAGAACTGAAATTGGAAAAACCTCAACCCAACCCTTGTCTTGTTTAAGAATGTGTTTCCTTGACAACACCATTTAAGTACAATAACTTAAGGGAAGGTTAAATTCTTAGGAGCAACACCTAAGCAGGGAGAGATGATATTTCAGCTTAGCTTTTCCTGGGCGTTAATGACTGAACCTGCCAGGTCATAGGCTGTAAGATTTATTTCTTACTCTAGAGAATATAGTTGTAATGCCACAAGAATAGAAATTAATCAGAGTTTTTTTTTTTTTTTCATTCCTTCTCATCTTTGTTTAAGTAGTTCAAGATCTTAGCCAAGGGATGGGGACAATTGCTGGCAAGAAAGGAAGCTTTCTGAATAGCCATGAACCTTGAAACTCAGAATAAAACTGAGTAGAGGGGGACACCTTGAATTTAATTCACATTTTTAATCTGAAAAATTGGAAAGAAGGGCAGGAAGCATTTAGACTATCCGCAAATTACCTATTACTGTCTCCGGCCTCTCTTCAATTTAAGGCAGCTGGGGTACGTGTAAGCCAGATGTTACCAGAGGGAATCATGGTAAGATGAGTAACTAGAAGCTTAAAGATTGTGATTTCTAATCTTAGAAGGTTGATGTCTTCTGGGACATAGAGTGTCTACGATTATGCTCTGTAGATAGAATTTGTCATTTTTGCTCAAGGATCAAAACAAGCATCAAAGAATTCTTTAAGTCTGTGTTATTCTTCCTATTCTATTTGGATCGAAATCTGTACTATCTCTCTCCCACTCTCTCTCTGTCAAATCATCTTTCTTGCTATCTCACATCTCTCATTGCATGCACCAGAGTTGTGCTGTTCACCAGCCACATGTGGCTACTGAGCACTTGGCATGTGGCTAGTCCAAATTGAGATGTAAGTATTAAACAGCGGATTAGGAAGACTAAGGATGGATAAATGAATATAAAATACTCACCAATAGTTTTAAAATGTTGACTACCTGTAAAAATGGAAATAGATATATTCAGTTAAATAAAACATTAAAATTAGCTTCAATATTTATTACTTTTCTAATATGGTGATTAGTGTGCTCGAAATTACTATGTAGCTCACATTATATTTCTGTTGGATGGAGGCACACTAGAAAATATTCATGACATCTTTAATTTGTCCTAGAGACCAAAGGTATGTGATCAGAAGCTGGATCCCTCAGTTTGAATTGTGGTTCTCCACTTTATACATATGTGGCCTTAGACAGTTCTAAAAATCTTCATGCCTTCCTGTCCTATTCTGTAAAATGCAGAGAGAAAGAGTTGCTCTTGCATCAGGTGGTTATGAGATTGCCTGAGACAGTGGCTGGTTCAGAGCAAGTTATGATATTCCTACTCTGTTGCTCTAACCCAGAGCTAACCTCTTATATTCCTGAAAATCAGAGACTCTGTTGAAAGAAGGGGTAGGCAGCACCCTCCCCAATCTTCCCACCATTTACCCATTTTTACCTGCAGTCAACTTCACACCCATATACCCTTATATGGTCTGAATGTGTCCCCTAAATTCATGTGTTGGAAACTTGATCCCCAGCACAGTGGTGTTGGGAAGTGGGGTCTTTTTTTTTTTTTTTTCCTGAGATGGAGTTTCACTCTTGTTTCCAGGCTGGAGTGCAATGGTGCGATCTCGGCTCACTGCAACTTCTGCCTCCTGGGTTCAAGTGATTCTCCTGCCTCAGCCTCCTAAGTAGCTGGGATTACTATGCCCAGCTAATTTTTGTATTTTTAGTAGAGACAGAGTTTCACCATACTGGCCAGGCTGGTCTCGAACTCCGGACTTCAGGTGATCCACCCAACCCGGCTTCCCAAAGTGCAGGGATTAAAGGCATGAGCCACCGCGCCTGGCCGGGAAGTGGGGTCTTTTAGGAAGTGTTTAGGTCATGAGGGGTCTGTCTTCATAAATTAATTATTCCTCTTACAAAAAAGGTTTGCGAGAGTGGGTTCTCTCTCTCCTGTTCTTCTGCCATGTGAAGACACAGGGTTCATCTCTCTTAGCCCTTCCACCTTCCACCATGTGAGGACACAGTGTCTTGGCCCACACCAGATGCTGGTGCCTTGATCTTGGACTTTCCAGCATCCTGAACTGTGAGGAAATAAATTTATTTTCTTTGTAAATTCCCCAGTATCCTGTTATACCAGTGCAAAACAAACTAAGATGTGTCCCTTTAACATTTGAGGACAGGGATTGCACATTCGATTCCTGCATTTCACCCACAGTATTCTACATATGGAGGATGCACAACAAATAATTGTTTATAACAAAAAAAAAAAGATAACATAACTTATCTAGGAAATACAGATTTGGTGATTGGAACAAGTTTAAAGAATATCTTTGGAAACATGCTGAGAGCCTATGACATCACCATGTAATATGTCTTTTGTTTCTCATGGCAACCTGAAAGATTATTAAATTGACTATTGACTGCTGCTTTTAAGCAATATACAACAAGAATTTCCTTCCAGAAGAATAGCTGTGCATTTTTCAAAAAGGAAGAGAATGTGTTATGTCTGAAGATCTTCATTATAAGTCATTCTTTGTTTCAAAATTATGCTTGCTTGCTTGCCTTTCTGTTTCTATTAAAAATAAAAACACACTCCTTCATGCCTCAAATGAGGTAAGATAATGGTGATAGGATATCAGTCCTAAGCCTGTCCCATGGAGGTAAGGGGTTATAATTACGTGGCCCATTGAGCCTCAACTCTCACTCTGAGGAAATAATCAGAAGCGGGGAACACATCTTTTTTCTTCTGAAGTGCTGGTGGAAGCTTAGCTGGAGGTACTGGTGCCCCCCTCTTTTAGCTGTCCCCAAAGGTCAAATATCCTGATCACAGTTTCAGGTTGAGGCCCATCTGGATCAGTGAAGACCACAGACTACAGGTGGAGAGAAGAAGCCAAGCGGGTACTATCCAGTGGCTTAACTATGCATTCTTTAGGGAATCAAAAGACATTGGCCAGTCTCTGTGTGTAACACTCATATCCCTAAGATTAAATCAATCTGAATGAGCGCTGTCCCAGACCGAGGCAGCCTCTCTGATTTAGCAGCTTTTAAAACTGGCTACCATAACATGCTATAGGATGTTGTTCATCCAGTATCACGGGGTCCAAGAAAAATGATCTTCAGTCATTTTTACTTAGAACAACTTAAACGAAACCCACCTGAGTGAGCTATGTGGTGGAACGTGAGAATGGTCCCAACTCCAACTCAGAGAAATCTCACTGTAAGAAATGTTCAGGAAGAAATGTAGAGATTGAATCCAAAGATTAATTAAAAGATCTTGGCCAGGTACGTGGCTCATGCCTGTAATCCCAGCACTTTGGGAGGCCTAGGTGGGTGGATCATGAGGTCAAGACATTGAGACCATCCTGGCAAACATGGTGAAACCCCGTCTGTACTAAAAATACAAAAAAAAAAAAAAAAAAAAATTAGCTGGGTGTGGTGGCGTGTGCCTGTAGTCCCAGCTACTCGGGAAGCTGAGGCAGGAGAATCGCTTGAATCCGAGAGGCGGAGGTTGCAGTGAGCCGAGATCGCGCCACTGCACTCCAAGCTGGTAACAGAATGAGACTCTGTCTCAAAAACAAAAACAAAAACAAAAACAAAACAAAACAAAACAAAAAGATCTCATTTATTTGTAGTGTCTGTGCTACAGGATTTATATTTCCTGAATTATGGAGCTAGTAGAAATACTCCATCCCTCTTGGCAAAGTGCAGAGAACAAATAATTTTACACAAACCTCAGAAGCCACACTGCACAAAGGAACAGGTGACCAGAGGCCACTTGCTTCTGGCAGTTCCCTCAGACAAATTTGTAAAACAAGTAACAGTTGATTCAACAACCACAGGCTTTGGTCTTGTTTCAAACCCTTCTTCTCTGGAACTGGCCTTTTGCCTGAAGCCAGTTTTGGACCTATCCTGTACTATCCTGTCTCTACTTTCCTCTTGTGGGTGAAGGAGAACATCCATTTGTTGTTCAGATAAAAAGTACTCTTGTGAGAATGAAAGTAATAACGCTTCAGTGACTTTCAGAGGCTTCCTGGTCCCCACTGTGTCAATTTAAACTCCTTTGTCAAGATTTCAGGACCCTCCAGTATTGTCAAACACATCTCGTTTTTCCCAGGAGTGCATGCTAAGCCTTTATTCCTTTTGTTCATCTCATCTAAAATTGCCTTCCTACTTCTTATATTCTGGCTGACATTTAAGGCTCCGTTTAAGATCTATTTCCTCTGTGAGGATTTCATTGTTTCCTTAGCTATTCTGAGGACATTTACTCAGTACCCACACCATGAAGACACTACCCTGCCTTGTTCACTCTCACTTCTGGTGTGTAACTCATATCTGCCAGCTAGTGGCAAAACACCACTTGACACTTCACTTTTCATGCCCAGAACTTAGCTACTGCTGGTTACTGGGGGCTCTTTCTACAGAGAGAGGGAGAAGTTTCTGACATCGAAACTACCTCAAATGGAATGAGGTCATTTAGGACATAATGAGTTCCTTGTCAGTGGAAGGTATCAACTAGAGGTCACTGGAAGGGGCCTTCCCTAATGCATAGATCTTAGTGGATTCTTTATACACGTTTGATGAATGAATGAATGCAGGCTGTTGGGAAAGAGATTCAGATATTCATTTGGTATGTGACAAAATTCTCAACACCAAGTTTCTATTATTCTATAAAATGGTTGCTCATTAAAAAAAAAAGCATTTGTCACATTCATAAAAGTCTTTTCTCATTTGGAAACAATTTCACATTTGTTACCTCACTTGATTTTAGCAAACTTGTGAGAGGTGTGAGCTTTCACCGTTATGTAAGTGTTACACATGAGGAAAGTGATGGAAACATAACAAGGATGTGTAGAAGGTGCATGAGGAGAGGGGGACACAAAAATAACCAGGAAACAATGGTTGCCATGCTCTGGCCTTGGGCCATTTAGTGGTGGAGGGTTTGGGAGACAAGTCAGGTATAACAATGGGAAAATAAACTATAGCCAAACTTACTTCTCCAGTACAGTTCTGATCTCCCTGTTTGTGCTTGGATCCGCTGGACTACCTGTTAAATCAGGACTCTATGCAGAAGCTGCTGGTTTTCCTCTTCAACAAAGAAGTTAGAATTGCAATTTGGGTGAACATTTTTAACTGAGTCTTAGCTGCTCTTTTATTACCTTGTGATAGGGTCCAAAAAAAACACTCAGAAAATTTGAAAATTCCAAAACGTGGGGCTTCAGGGGATGTATATGGAATTTATTTCCTGCTTTAGTGGAATGGTGGATATTAAGTCATCATATAACAAGGAATGCATTTATTTATTTTTTTTGAGACAGGGTTTTGCTCTGTAGCCCAGACTGGAGTGCAATGATGCGACCTCAGCTCACTGCAACCTCCACGTCCTGGGTCCAAGTGATTCTTGTGCCTTAGCCTCCTGAGTAACTGGGACAACAGGCACGTGTCACCATGTCCGGCTAATTTTTGTATTTTCGGTAGAGATGGGGTTTCGTCATGTTAGCCAGGCTGGTCTTGAACTTCTGGTCCCAATTGATCTGCCTGCCTCAGCCTCCCAAAGTGTTGGGATTATAGATGTGAGCCATGGCACCTGGCCAGGAATGCCTATTTTAAGAGCAGAATGTGTTAAAGGGCTGAGGTAAATCATAGTAGTATTTTCCTAATGCTCTCTTGTAAACCTTGACAGTATAATATGAATTCAGGAACACAGTTATCAATCAGATATAATGTGCAAATCATTTTGCTGAACACCTGTCAAAAGCTTTGGTTATGCTCCCTGTTGAAGAGGACATCATGAAAAGACTTGGGCAGTATTGTAAATGTGAAGTAGGAGAATGACGAAGTGATCAGGGTGTATTATAAGTGGCTGTATTTGTTTTCTGTTGCTACCTAACAAATTATCACAAATGACGCAGGTTAAAATGACTCACAGGAGTCATCAGGACTCAGCTAAGATGTGCCCAGTGCACATCTTAGCAGGGTCCTCTGCTTAGAATTTCACAAAGCTGCAATCAAAGTCCTGGCTGGATTGAATTGCTTTCTAGATCTCAGGGTTCTCTTTCAGGTTCCCTCAGGTTGTTGACAGAACTTGATTCCTTGTGGTTGTAGGACTGAGGCCCCTGCTGTATTGCTGGCTTTCAGCTGGGGCTGCCCTCAACTCCTAGAGCCACTCAATTTCTTGCCTCATAGGCCTTGTCACAACATGGCAGCTTATGATTTCAAGACCGGGAGGAGAATCTCTGACCTCCTCTGTTTCTGATTTCTAGACCCTCTTTTAAAGGACTTTCCTTATTAGGTTAGGCTTACAAAGCATAATCTCATTTTTGATTAACTTGAGATCAACTGATTAAGAATTTTAATTACATATATAAAATCCTTTCACTTTTGCCAAATAACATAACTTAATCTCTGGAGTAAAATCCTGCCATATTCACAGGTCACTAAAGGAAGGGGATTATACAGGGCATGCAGATCAGAAGTGGAAATCTTCAGATTATCTTAGAATTTTTCCTACTATACTAGCGAATCAGAAGGCAAAACATCGTCCTGTTAGGGGCTAGAATGATGTTTTTCCAATAGCAACTCTCCCATACCAGTTGGGATTGATTGTCCTACAATTCAATTCTGGCACTATCTGAAGTGAGCATCAGATCCTACAGGTTAAGGGCACAGACTATTCTCACATTAGACAGCAGATGTAAGTCCCAGGGGCCGTCTGTACTTCTGTCTCATGAACCACAAATTTGAGGATTTCCACGACCACCTCTCAGGTTCGATAATTTGCTAGAACGACTCACAGAGCTCAGGAAAGCACTGTAATTATGGTTACTGATTTATTAGATAGGATACAAATGAACAGCCAGGTGAAGAGTTACATAGGGCAACAAGGTGTGTGATCAGGGTTGAGGGATGGGGCACAGTGTTACATGATATTTCCAGGCATGTCACCCTCCCAGCACATCCTTGTATTCAGCAACCCCCAAATTTCCCAAATCTGGTTGTTTCAGGGTTTTTTATATGGGATTTCATTACATAACATTCAAGCGTTACGGACTGATTATTTGTGTCCCCCGCCACCTAAATTCACATGTTGAAGCCCTAATCCTCAATTTGATAATATTTGGAGATGGGGTCTTTGGGAGGTAATTAGGATTAGATCAGGCTATGAGAGAAGGGCCCTCTTGATGAGATTAGTTGCCTTAAAAAAGGAGAAAGAAAGATCCTTCTCTCTTTTTCTCTGTCTGGCTCTGTGTGTTTGTGTGTATGTGCAGTGAGGAAAGGTCACATAAGGACACAGGAAGAAGGTGGACATCCACAAGCCAGGAAGAGAGCCCTTATTAGCAACCACATTGGCCAGCACCTTGATGTGGAAGTACCTAGCCTCCTGTGAGAATAAGTTTTTGTTGCTTAAGACATCCAGTATATGGTATGTACTTGTGACAGCCAAGCCAACTAAGACGGTAGGAGCATGTAATTAAATTATTGGCCACATGATTGACCCTGATCTCCAGCCCCTGTTCACTTCTGGGGACCTCCTTGGTAGATAGGGGCTGAAAGTTTCAACCATGTAATCAGGTAGAAGAATGTGCGTAGGCTATATGCAAATACTATACCATTTTATATAAGGGACTTGAGCATCTGTGCATTTTGGTATCTGAGGGCGGTCCTGGAATCAATCCTCCATGGATACCAAGGGAAGACTGTATATGTGTGTGTGCATCACACACACACACACACACACACCAAGCTATAATATATATTCAACACCAAGTTACAATATATATGTACATATCTAACATCAGTGTGATTTTGGTGTTAATTCTCCAAACAAGGAAATGCTTAACTAGTGTCACCAAGGGGATATCTTTTTCCTAGTTTTATTCTAGACTTTTTTTCTTTGTGCATTTATGGTTATTCCTGATGTCACCTCAGTCTACCTCTGACATGGATCCATGGTAGATTAAAAGTCTCATTTGGGAACCAGGACTGAGAAAGGACTACTGGATTCTTAGACTTCCTGGATGCATTTGCACTACGTTTTGTTTGTTTGTTTTTTTGGAGATGGAGTCTCACTCTGTTGCCCAGGCTGGAGTGCAGTGGTGCAATCTCAGCTTACTGCAACCTCCGACTCCCGGGTTCAAGCGATTCTCCTGCCTCAGCCTCCTGAGTAGCTGGGATTACAGGTGCCCACCACCATGCCCAGCTAATTTTTGTATTTTTAGTAGAGACGAGGTTTCACCATGTTGGCCAGGCTTGTCTTGAACTCCTGACCTTGCCCGCCTTGGCCTCCCAAAGTGCTGGGATTACAGGCGTGAGCTACCGTGCCTGGCCTGCACTATGTTTTTAAAATTTTTATTTTATTTTTTCTTCTTTTTTGTATTTGTACAAATTTATGGGGCACATGGGAAGTTTTGTTACATGTATATAATGTGTAGTAATCAAGTCAGGGCATTTAGGGTGTCCATCATCTGAGTACCAAATATTTTTGTTAAGTGTCGTCACCTTACTCTATCAAACACTGAATTTATTCCTTCTATTTTACTGTATGTTTGTATCCTTTAACCCACTTCTCTTATCCCCTTCATTCCTCTCTACTCACCCTTCCCAGTCTCTGCTATCTTTCCACTCTTTACCTCCATCTGATCAAATTTTTTAGCTCCTATATGTGAGTGAGAACATGTGATATTGTCTTGTTGTGCCTGGCTCATTTCACTTATGATAATAACCTCAAGTTCCAACCATGTTGCTACAAATGACATGCTTTCATCCTTTTTAATGACTGACTAGTATTCAATTGTGTACATAAAGCACATTTTCTGTATTCACTCATCCATTGATGAACACGGGTTGATTCCGTATCTTTGCTATTGTGAATAGTACTGTGATAAACATGGGAGGCAGGCATACCTCTGATAATGTTGATTTATTTTCCTGTGCATAGATAACCCATTTGTACTATGCTTAAGCTTTCTAGGGGAGTCTTCATCAGCTGGGTGTCTACAGGTGTGGTTTGCCCTGTTCATATTTGTAATTGCATTCCTTGTCAGTGCCAAAAGTCAGACATATTCCTATCACCTGTTGCTGATACAGGACAGCACTGCTTTTCCTCACTGTTATTCTAGTAGGGTTTTGTAATCCATTCTTACTTTGAGGACAAGAAGAACAATCTTTTTTTTTTTTTTTTTTTTTTTTTTTTTTTTTTTTTTTTTTGAGACGGAGTCTCGCTCTGTCGCCCAGGCTGGAGTGCAGTGGCCGGATCTCAGCTCACTGCAAGCTCCGCCTCCCAGGTTCACGCCATTCTCCTGCCTCAGCCTCCCGAGTAGCTGGGACTACAGGCGCCCGCCACCATGCCCGGCTAGTTTTTTTTTTGTATTTTTTAGTAGAGACGGGGTTTCACCGTGTTAGCCAGGATGGTCTCGATCTCCTGACCTCGTGATCCGCCCGTCTCGGCCTCCCAAAGTGCTGGGATTACAGGCTTGAGCCACTGCGCCCGGCCAAGAAGAACAATCTTGATTAATGCACAGAAATGCCTTCAAATGTTTTCACAATTTTCCTCTGCATATGTTCTATATGGCACTCCAAAACGTATCCCTTAGCTGGAGCTGTGTTTACTTTTCCATGTCACCATTTCATTCTCATGTATGCCCATGCTACAGCTATAAATCGCTTTAAACTGTTCCTCAGTAACTTAACGCAACTTTGAACTGGCACTTGAGATTATTATAGTAATAATCACAAGTTCTAACCATGTTACTACAAATGACATGATTTCATGCAATTTGCATGCATCCAGGAAGACTATGACACTGTGGGCAGAGCAATGAGTGTCTTCTTTATTCCTGGGTGTCACCAAGCAAGTAAGAAATGCCTGTGGGTGTCAGAGACAGGTTCATGTAATTGTCAGGAGTAAGGAAGGAGAGGAAGAAGGGAGAGGGAAAAGACATGGGAAGGAAACATGGAAGAAGGTAGAGCAAAAGAAGAGAAAAAGAAACAAGTCCACAGAAGACACACACGCTCACACACACACACACACCCCAAGATTACATCAATAATGAAACCTATTTAAAATAGTTCTAAAGGTAATTTAGGTTTTTGAAGGGTTTTCTTGTGGAAGGAGCCTATACCATGCCCCAAAAGGGTTAACTGAAGACCAGGAACCAAGACACAGGATCAAATAGGGCAGAGAAGCCAGGAGGAGTAGAGAGGTGAGGTCTCAGTGAGCCTGGAAGAATTTCCAAAGTGGAATGCAACACAGTCAGAGTGTTTTTAACCTGGGCAATTTGTTTCAGGTCCCAGAGTTAGGGGTAACAGGTCAGTACCTAGAAGCAGGTCTCCTGACCCCACTGTGGAGCACACTCATCTCCGAGGCCCAGACCCTGCGGCAGGGCAGCACATCTGATTATGTGACTCTGACAAAATGTCAGAGAAATGAAAACAAATGGCTGAGCAGTCCCTGGGGCTATAAAGAGTTCGGTTATTAAGCTCCTCGACCAGAAACATCGAGATTTAGTCATCTAGGATGATTTTATTCCATTTTCTATTATGGGCTGCACCACATAAATCTGTGTTTTATTGCTGGAGTGAGATGCCAGATAATTTCGAGATTACTTTTGGCACTGTCTGAGTTGGCTCACTGCTGTGCCGACAAGTGCTTGTGGAAAATTAGCAGCAATGATATTAATCACCTTCTTTGGGGCTTCCCCCACCCCCACCCTGCTAGAGCTTTGTTTTGTCCTTCTGAAAAACAGAAAAACAAAAAAATTTCTTCCAAAATGCAAATATCTCAGGTGGAATTAGAGAGTGGGGTGGGGTCAGGAAAGAGAGGTGGTAGTCGTGTTGGAGACACAGGAGAGGTGGGATGTAATGAGGCATCCATTGTGTGATGCTATTGTTATGTCGTATTTCTCATGCTGGAATCCTTTGTGATGAGACTGCTGGGAAATGGAAGGAAAACAAGGAAAAGTGATACTGAAGAACATAAAAGTATAGCCAGTTTCCTCCTCTGATCGGCACATTCAACTGGTGCAATACAGGGTAAAGGAAGGCAAGAAATGGAAGTGGATGAATGGATGGGTGGATGGGTGAGGGATTTTAACACACACACAACCACATAACCGTACACATACACACACTCATGTAGCTCTGAAAAAGGCAGTTTATTTTGGGGCCAACCGCCTTGACAATTGATGCTTTCATTCTCTGTCTCACAGTGTCCCCAAACACTCTCCTATCAAAAGCTGATTTTTTTTTAACTTTTATTTTAGGTTTGAGAGTACATGTGAAGGTTTGTTATGTAGGTAAACTCGTGTCACAGGGGTTTGTTGTACAGATTATTTTATCACCCAGGTATTAAGCCTAGTACCCAATAGTAATTTTCCTGTTCCTCTTCCTCCTACCCTCAAGTAGACCCCAGTGTCTTTTTCCTTCCTTGTGTTCGTAAGTTCTCATCATTTAGCTCCCACTTATCAGTGAGAACATGCAGTATTTGGTTTTCGGCTCCTGCGTTAGTTTGCTAAGGATAATTGCCTCCAGCTCCACTGATGTTTCTGCAAAAGACATGATCTTGTTCCTTTTTATAAAAAAGGTGATTTCTTGAGAATCTCCGAACTTAGGTCAAAAATTGTTTTAGTTTAAGTTACTGCATTGTCTACCCAAGGAGGTTCTGCTTTTGATAGAACAGCAACTTTGTCATCTCAGCACCTATGCATATTTATTTAATTAAATGTAAGTCTCACATCCAAAATTATCTAGAGAACAAAAGGGTTTGCTTCCCACTGCAGAAATTTCTGGTATTAAGCAAACTATTTCTGGGGGGCAGTATGGATAAGCAGACAGCTGGGATTTCTTGGGGAGCCAACTTAGGTGTTGCCAAGCATTGCCTATGAACAAGGTTGGCTCTAATTGCTATTAATATGTACATACAAATCCACATAAACAGTCCTCATTATGGACCAAGAGCCCTTGAGAGTTCTTTTAAGCCATTATTCACAAACTCTAGCCATTCACAGGCCCTCTCTCCACTCCTTTCAGTTTCTTTACTTTACCTCATGCTCCCTTTATAGCTGTTCTGTCCTAAACTTTCCCTCTCATTCAGCTAGATAGTTCCCTTCTGCTCACTCCCCAACTCTGGATGTTCTCTACTCATCCTACCTCCCCTGCACACCCAGTAGTCACCTGGGTTCTGTTCAGTGACTCTGGACAGCGTCACCTGACTCTTCTGGTTGGGCTCAGCTGATGGAGGCATCAGTAGGAGACAAGTCTATGGGAGGAGAGCGAGGAGATGGAGTGTTCCCCACTACTCCTTTCCTTTCCTGTGCTGCTGTGGTTCTCACGGTGGCTGCGGCCCTTTACAACACAGTTTCTACTGGGTGGTCCCTCTTTCATGGTTTCAGCTCTTGCTAGGTTTAATAACACCACTTGTTTTCCTTGCCCCATGAAGTGTATAGGGTAATGGTTCCCCACTAATGCTGGTTGTTGGGTACCTCATCATCTATTGTTGGTCCTTCGAGTATTTTGCCTATTTCTAGCTACAACCCTGATTAATATAACCATTTTCTAATCCTTTCCATTGTGTCTTTTAAACTCCTTCCTTTCATTGTCAGCAAATTCCTGTGTCTTTTCCCTTTCTTCTTAAACACCCTCTACCTTTTCACTTAAGCTGAAGCCATTTTCTCTACTGCAAATATCGCATGCTTTGAAACTCACTAAAATGAAAGCTTCCCTTTCTCCCACGTACCCTATGTCTTGGGACAAAGTGGGAGAGTTTGTCGTTCTTTTCACTGCATCATTCTGCAGCTTCTAGAACTTTAGTCTACCTTAGACATTCCACATCCCCTTATCCTCTGATGCCACACTTCCCCTTCATAGTGACTGGTTTCCCTGCCCTGCTCAAATCACCACCCATCCCACAAGCTAAAGACATTCTTCTCGAGGATTCTAGCTCTGGCTCATGGCCTTCCTATTCACTCATCTTTTCATCCATTCTTATATATTGTAGGAACTCAATAAATGAGAGCAAATGACATTATTCCCTTCAATCCCCCAATAGTCTGATATATTTTCCATTCTTTTAATAAAAACGTCAGTCTTCACCTTTGCCACCTCATTTTTTTTGCTTTCTTTTCATTCCTTTATTTCCTAAAAATCTTACTTCTTTCCATCATGCCATTGAAAGTTCTCTTTTTTTTGAGACAGAGTCTTGCTCTGTCGCCCAGGCTGGAGTGCAATGGCATGATCTCAGCTCACTGCAACCTCCGCCTCCTGGGTTCAAGTGATTTTCTCTCTTCAGTCTCCCGAGTAGCTGGGATTACAGGCACCCACCATCATGCCTGGCTAATTTTTGTATTTTTAGTAGAGATGGGGTTTCTCCATGTTGGTCAGGCTAGTCTTGAAGTCCTGACCTCAGGTGATTCACCTGCCTTGGCCTGCCAAAGTGCTGGGATTACAGGCGTGAGCCACCGCACCTGAAAGTTATCTTTAAAGTTCACCACTGAGGTGTCAGTTACTAAATATAATTATTTCTTTTCAGTTTGATCCTACTTTTTGCTGCACTTTAATTCAACATCGCAAATATTTTTGAATGAGTCCTATAGGTGCCTGGTAATGTGCCAAGTGACCTTAGAGGCCAAAACTCCTCATATAATTTTTGTAATCTGTATATATTTTTTGTGTGTAGTTATTTAGAATATTTTCTATTTATTTATTTTGCTGTTATTGATACATAAGTTTTACATATTTATGGAGTACATGAATGTTTTTTACTTGCATAAAATATATAATGATCAAGTCAGAATATTTGGGGTATCCATCACCTTAAATATTTATTATTTATAGGTGTTGGCACCAAGTCATCTCTTCTAGTTACTTGGTAGTGTACAAAGTTTTCTTGCTAAGTATAGTCACACTAGTCTGATATCAAATATTAGAACTTTTTTCTTCCATATAACTGTATGTTGGTACCCATTAACCAACTTCTTTTCATTCCCTCCCACACCCTCATCCTTCAGAATCTCTGGTATCTATCATTCTATTCCGTATGTCCATGAGATCAAATTTTTTAGCTCCCTTATATGAGTGAGAAAATGCAGTACTTGTCTTTCTGTGCCTGGCTTATTTCACTTAACACAATGATCTCCATTTCATCCATGTTGCTGCAGATGACAAGACTCAGTATTTTATGGCTGAATAGTATGAATAGTATTCCATTGTGTATATATACCAAATTTTCTTTATCTATTTGTCTGTTGATGAACATTTAGGTTGAATTCATATCTTTGTTATTGTGAACAGTACTGTAGTAAACATGGAGGTAAGGGAACCCTTTGATATACTGATAAATACCTAGTAGTGAGATTGTTCACTACTGAGAAATCTCAGTGTTGTTTTACATAGTGGTTCTGCTAATTTACATTCCCACTGACAGTGTATAAGAGTTCCCTTTTCTCTCCATCCTCATCAGCATCTGCTGTATTTTTCCTTTTTAACAGTGGCCATTCTAATATCTATATCATATCATATATCATATGTGATAGCATATCATGATATGATTTGCATTTTCCTGATGATTAGTGATGTTGAGCATTTTTCCATATAACTGTTGGTCATTTGTATGTGTTCTTTGGGAAAGGTCTATTTAAGTCCTTTGCTAATTTTTAAGGGGATGATGATTTTTTTTTACTGTTGAGTTGTTTGAGGTGCTTTTATATTCTGGATATTAGTCTCCTGTTGGATGAGTAGTTTGCAAATAATTCTCTTTTCCAATTTGTTTTATTTCTCTTGCCTGATTGCTCTGGCAAAGACTTCTAGTACCATGTTGAATAGGAGTGGTAAAAATGGGCATCCTTACATTGTTCTAGTTCTTGGAGAAAAGGCTTTCAACTTTTCCCCATTCAGTATATTAGCTGTGGTTTTGTCATATGTGACCTTTATTATTTTGAGATATGTTTTTTCTGTGCCTCATTTGTTGAGAATTTTTATCATCAAAGGTGTTAAATTTTTGGTTTCTGCCCTTTGTTATGTTGTTGTGATGTATCTTATTTATTGATGTATATATGTTGAACTATCCTTGCATCCCTGCTACAAATCCCACTTGATAATGGTGTATTATCTTTTTGGTGTGCTGTTGGATTAAGTTTGCTAGTATTTTGTTGAGAATTTTTGCATCTATGTTCATCAGGGATATAGGCCTGTAGGTTCATTTTTTTGTTGTGTCCTTGTCTAGTTTTGATATCAGGGTAATGTTGGCCTCATAGAATGAGTTAGGGAGAATTCCCTTTTCTTCAACTTTTTGGAATAGTTTGAGGAGGATTGTTATTAGTTGTATTAGTCCATTCTCACACTGCTAATAAAGACATAACCAAGACTGGGTAACTTATAAAGGAAAAAGGCTTAATTGGCTCACAGTTCTGCATTGCTAGGGAGGCTTCAGGAAACTTACAATCATGGTGGCGGGGGAAGCAAACATGTCCTTCTTCACATTGTAGCAGGAAGGAGAATAATGAGTGCCCAGTGAAGGGGGAAGCCTGTTATTAAACCACCAGATCTTGTAAGAACTAAGTCACTATCATGAGAACAGGATGGGAGAAACTGCCTCCATGATTCAATTATCTCTGCCTGGTCCCTTCCACGACACATGGGGATTATGGGAACTACAATTCAAGATGAGATTTGAGTCCAGGGACACAGCCAAACCATATCAGTTATCCTTTATACATTTGGCTGAATTCAGCAGTGAATCCATCTGGTCCCGGGCTTTTCTTTGTTGGGAGGTATTTTATTACGGATTCAATGTTGCTGCTTGTTTTTAGTCTATTCAGGTTTTTGGTTTCTTCCTCATTCAATCTTGGTAGGTTGTATTTGTGTAGGAACTTATCAGTTTCCTCTAGGTTTTCCAGTTTGTTAGCATATAGTTGTTCAGAAGAGCCTCTGATGATCATTTACATTTCTGTGGTATCAGTTGTAAAGTCTCCTTTTTAATTTCTGATTATGTTTATTGGTTCTCCTTTTCTTGGTTAGTCTAGCTAGAGGTTTATCAATTTTGCTTATCTTTGTGAAGAACCAACTTTTTATTTAATTGATCCTTTATATTTTTATTAGTCTCTATTTCATTTAGTTCTGCTCTCATCTTTATTATTTCTTTTCTTCTGCTGATTTTCCATTTGGTTTGTTCTTAGTTTTCTGGTTTCTTGAGGCACATCATTAGATTGTTTATTTGAAATCTTTCTCTTTTTTTGATGTAGGCATTTATTGCTATAAACTTCCCCCTTAGCACTGCTTTTGCTGTATCTCACAGTTTTTGATATGTTGTATTTCCATTTTCATTTGTTTCCAGACATTTAATTTCTTCATTGACCCATTGGTCCTTCAGAAGCATGTTGTTCAATTTGTATGTGTTTGTATAATTTCCAATGTTCCTCTTAGTTTCAATTTCTAGTTTTATTGTGGTCTAAGAAGACACATGATATAATTTTGATTTTCAAAAATGTGTTGAAACTTGCTTTGTGGCCTAACATATGGTCTATTTTGGAAAATGCTTCACGTACTGGTGAGAAAAATGTGTATTTTGCCAATGTTGGATAAAATGTTCTATAAATGTGTATTAGGTCCATTTGCTGTAAGGTCCAATTTAAATCCAATGTTTCTTTGTTGATTTTCTGTCTAGATTATCTGTCTAATGCTGAGAGTGGGGTGTTGAAGTCTCCAGATATTATTGCATGGGAGTCTCTCTCTCTCTTTAGATCTAGTTAATATTTGTTTTATCAATCTGGGTGCTCTGGTGTTGGATGCATATATATTTAGAAGTGTTATGGCTGGGCATGGTGACTCACTCCTATAATCCCAGTACTTTGGGAGGCTGAGGCAGTCAGATCACTTGAGGCCAGGAGTTCAAGACCAACTTGGCCAACATGGCAAAACTCTGTATTTACTAAAAAATAAAAAATATTAGCTGGGAATTGTGGCGCACACTTGTAATCCCAGCTGCTCAGGAGGCTGAGGCATGAGAATCACTTGAACCTAGGAGGTGGAGGTTGCCGTAAGCTAAGATTGCCAACTATACTTCAGCCTGTTATTTTTTTTGAACTCCTGGCCTCAAAAAAAAAAAAAAAAAAAAAAAAAAAAAAAAAAAAAAAAAAGAATTGTTATATCCTCTTCCTGAAATGATCCCTTTATCATTATATTATATAATAACTTTCTTTGTCTTTTTTTGATTCAAAGTCTATTTTATCTAATATAAGTAAAGCTTCTTCCACTCATTTTTGGTTTTCATTTGCGTGGAATATCTTTTTCCATTCTTTTACTTTTAGTCTATATGTGTCTTTACAGGTAAATTGTCTTTCTTGTAGGTAGCATATAGTTGGGTTTTGTTTTGTTTTGTTTTTTAATTCATTCAGCTAGTCTATATCTTCTAAGTGGAGAATTTAATTCATTTACATTCAAGGTTATTATTCATATGTGAGATTTTGTTCCTGTCATATTGTTTATCGGTTTCTCGTTATTCTATATATCCTTTATTCCTTTCATTTTCTTTTATTTTTTTTTGCCTTTGTGCTTTGGTGGTTTTCTACAATGGTACCATTTGGATCTTTTCATCATTAGTGTTTTTGCTTTAACAGTGGATTTTAGACTTTAATGTGTTTTCACGATGGTGACTCTTGTCCTTTCTCTGCCAGGTTCAGTACTCTCTTGAGCATTTCTTCCCTAGTCTAGTGCTAATCAATTATCTCAACATCTGTTTGAAAATACTTTATTTCTTCCTCATTTATGAAAGATAATTTTGCTGGTTATAGTATCCTTGGGTGGCAGTTTTTTTTTTTTTTTTCTTTCAGTACTTTGAATATGTAATTCTGTTATCTCCTGGCTTGTATAGTTTCTGCTGGGAAGTCTGCTGTTAGTCTGATGGGAGTTTCTTTATAGGTGACTAGATGCTTTTCTCCTGTTATTTCTCTCTCTCTCTCTCTCCCTCTTTTCATTTCCCTATTGTCGCACTAGAGGATCTTGCTGTTTTTAGAATTCTCTTTTTCTTTGATGTTAGATAGTTTGACTATAATGTGCCACAGAGAAGACCTTTTTGCATTTTATTTGTTTGGAAATCACTGGGCCTTTTGTATCTGGATGTTTAAATCTCTTGATAAACTTGGGAAGTTTTTATCTATTATTTTATTTAAAAGGCTATTGAACTCTTCTTTGGTCTCTTTGCTGTCTGGAGAACTGATAATTTATTTATTTGGTTACTTTATGGTGAACCATGTATCACAAACGCTTTGTTCATTCTTTTAAATTCTTATTTATTTATTTATTTATTTATTGAGACAGAGTTTTGCTCTTGTTGCCCAGGCTGGAGTGCAATCGTGCAATCTTGGCTCACTGCAACCTCCGCCTCCTGGGTTCAAGCGATTCTCCTGCCTCAATCTCCCCAGTAGATAGGATTACAGGTATGTGCCACCATGCCTGGCTAATTTTGTATTTTTAGTAGAGACAGGGTTTCTCCATGTTTGTCAGGCTGGTCTTGAACTCCTGACCTCAGGTGGTCCACCCACCTTGGCGTCCCAAAGTGCTGGGATTACAGGCGTGGGCTACTGCCCCCAACCCCCTTTTCTTTATTTTTGTCTGAATGAGTTATTTTAAAATCAACTGTCTTCAAGTTCTGAGATTCTTCAGCTTGATCTAGTCAATTGTTGAAGCTTTCAAATGTGTTTTGTATTTCATTCAATGAATTCTTCAGCTCCAATATTTTTGTTTGACTCTCTTTTATGATATTTCTTTAGTACATTTCTCATTCATATCCTGAATTATTTTTGTGATTTCTTTGTGTTGTTTTTCAGAATTTTCTTGTATCTCACTGAGCTGTTTGGTTGTCTAAATTTTGAGTTCTTTTCTGGGACTTCATTAATTTCTTTTTGATTAGGATCTGTTGCTAAAGAATTATTGTGTTTCTTTGGAGGTGTCATATTTCCTTGCTTTTTCACGATTGTTGTGTCTCTACATTGCTATTTGTGTATCTGGTACATTAGTCACTTCTTCCATTTTTTGGAATTTGCTTGTGTAGGGGATGATTTTTCTTGAAGATGTATCAATGATGTTGGTTGGGTGTGTGCAATAGTGTAGTCTCTGTATGATTTCTTTGATTATAAATAATATTGGTGGTATCTGTGATTTCCTCAGTGGCTTAGGGTGTCATTATTAGTAGAGGCTGTGATGAAGTTTTGCTGGGGACTGGGATGACAGGTGGGCCAGTCTTCAGGCATCAGTGGTGGCAGCAGAGGGCTGAGCATGCCCGTTCTTGGGCCCCAGGGTGATATATGCTGGCAATGGTGTTAGTGGGTTCAGGTGGCCAATCTTAGGCATCCAGGTGGCTTGCTCAGCTGCCAGTGGTGGCAGTGGTAGGCTGGTCATGTGGGTGCATTTTTGGGCCCCCAGGTAATTGGTGTGGTGTGGGTGATGTCAGTAACAGTGGCAAGATGATCCTCTGGGTCCCAAGAGGTGCATACTGGTGTTGGTGGTGGCTTCAATGGGTTGGGCAGCATGGTACCCAGGCTCTTGGGTGGTGCATGTGGGTGGGTGAGTATTGTCAGTGTCATTGGCAGCGGATTGGGTGGGCCCATCTTCACCCTGGAGGGAGTACCCAGATGCCAGAGGTGGTAGCATGTGTGGAGTGTTCTCTAGGTCCTCAGGCAGTATGCTTGGGCTCGGGGGTGGGCGATGCCAGGCCGCGCAGGTCTGACCTCAGGTCCCTGGTGCTCTACAGGGGTGTCTTCAGCACTGTGCAGAGAGGAGAAGGAACCCTGCCCTCTGCACACAAATCTGAGCACAGAGGCCACACCGCCACCACTCGTAGCCTTATATAGGCAGCCTTCCAGCTTGCCCACCCCAGCCCAGAATGGCAGCAACAGCAGCTGCAGCTGCAGCCGTGTGTAGAGTGGGGGAGGGCTCCCAGTCTCTATGTACAAGTCTAAGCACAGAGTTCACCTTGCCAGTGGGGTCTGGGGACTCACCTGCCTGAGCTCCTCGTGGCAGTAACTGCCATGGCAGTGTGTGGAGGAGGGCAATGGGGTCTACTCTCCAGTTATGAGCCTGAGCACAGAGTCCATGCTGCTGCTGGGATAGGATTGCATTTCTCAGCCTGACAGGGAGCTCTCGGGGTCTGGAAAGCACATGCTGTGGTTTCCTTTGCCCAAGGACTGCCTCTTTGGTTTGCTGCACTGTTCTTTCCCCAGAGAGTAGTACTCCTTGTGGATAGAGTACTGGAGACCCTGCAGAACCTTTGGGTCCAGCCAGCACTGTGCTATTGTAGCCTTCCAAGTGGACACTGGAAGATGTCAGTCAGGGCTCTAGAAATGTGGAGATATGGGGTCTGTGGTTCACAGGGTGACAGCTATGCTCTCTCAGTGGTGCTGTGCTGCAGCTGCTTGGGTCTTGGGGTTGTGAGTGATTCAGCCAGCATAAGTCATCTGTCTGCTACAGAGCCCTCGGGCCTCTAGACTACCTGCCCCTGCCAGTCCCAGGGTTTGTGTGGATAGAGGAGCTCTCTCTTGGTTAGGATTGCAGCAGATTGTAATGGGAATGTGACTGCCGAACATCTCTCACTTACACTTTTTCCACAATAGGAGTTTCTCTGTGTCCCTAACCAATCACGGCCAAGCTGGCTGCTCAACTATTTCTCCTTCTGTGCCTCAGGTGTTCCCTGTGACTTGTCTGTTGAACTCCAGTGTTTGCTCCTAGGTGTTCTATTTGAGATGTGATTATCTATTCACCATTTTGGTTCTTTCTGGAGAGGGTGAGTGTTCAATGTCTCTAGTCAGCCATCTTGAAGCTAATCTATAATTTAACAAAATCTTCCCTTTTCTGCTAGTGCTCCCTGATCTTTATATAGTCCCAATTTTACTTTTTCCTCCTAAATTACCTCCTCAAGGCTTTGCCTTGCCCAACTTGCCTCCACATTTGGGCAACTGTCTATTCACTTGGTTTCCAATGTCGTCTGTTAACAACTTCCAAATTTACGTATCAAGCTCTGCTCTTACTCTAGCAGGATTAGATATTGCAATTCAGCCCTGGGTAAGATAAAGGGAGTGCAGGCAAAGTATAGCTAATTCTTGCAATTGCTTACCTGGGTTTGTTGGCAGCAGGTTCCTGAGATATGTGGAGGGAACAGGCCTAAGCTTTTTCTATGTTCGAATGCTCTCTGTGCCCTAAATATACTTGCTTTGGTCTGACCAAAGTAAAAAAGTTTGGGGTGGCAAAGAATTGGAATAGAGGGTCGGAAAAAATCAGTTCAGTGCAGTGGTTCACATGAGCCTGGGAATCAGAATGCTTGCGTGCAAATCCTGACTCTACCAGGCACTCACTGTGTGCTCTTCCTCAGACTTTGTGAATAGCTCTCTCTGTCTCTAGTTCCTTATATGTAAAAGGGAATAAAAATAGGATCTTTTCTCTAGAGTCACCATGAGAACTAAATGAGATAATGCATGTAAAATGCTGAGGCCTGCACAGAGAAGGACTCACTAAATCTTCACTATCTCAAGCCCTTTGGCTTGTTTTTCTCCCCAAAGTAGAGAAGAATGTCTTTTCCAAGAAGTCTATGACAAAAGGCAAAAGGCATTAATGTGGAAAGCTCTGTCTTTTGTGGAACAAAATGCTAAGCCCAGGTCTGGGGCTTTGTGGCCGGGATTCATTTATTGCTCATTATGAATAGGTTGATGAGAAGTAGGTGGGTAAAAGATGAGGGAAAAGCTTTATGATGAAGTTTATCCTGTTTTCTGGGCCCAGCTCTAGGAAAGCTGATTAAATGAGGTTGTGGCTGAACAGGGCTGCCCTACTTAAGGCTTTTGTCAGCACTTTCTTTGCAGATTCTAATTTCCAGGGCCTAGAAATGGCTGTGTTGAAAATATTCTCTGAGGACTTGAGGTTGGTGTGGAAGATCTTTATCAGACACCAAATAATCCTGTCAAGCTTTAAACGAGGAACAGAGAGAGAAAGAAAAAAAATGTTGGAAAGAGAATGAAAAATGCAGACAGGGAAAGAGAAAGAAAGGGAGCAGAGATGGGGAAAGGTTAAAGGAAAAGGAGAAAAAGAGAAAAAAATTATTTTTAGGGTATCTTAGAAACTCCCCTGAAAATGGCACCTCTATCTCAGGCTTTTCTTCTTGCCCAGGCCTTCTGCTGTTATAATTAACTAGAAAGAGCTCTGCCACAGAGCTTCCTGCTGTCTGTCTGTTCCTATGGCGAGGTCCCTACTTCCACAGACCGACACACTCTCAGCCGCCTGCCCTTCTTCCTGACTGCCAATGAGTTTCCTTAGCTCCTTTTCCATCAAACACTCTACCAACCCGATCTCTGACTTCTTTAAAATTTTAGGCCAATGTTGTTGGTTCCCTAGAAGGATCTTTGATTCTCTTCTTGGAGGCTACTGAGTGGGCTGAGGACTAAAGATGAGGCTTGGACCAGAATCTATAAAGGAAAAGTGAGGCCACAGTTAGTTCTATCTGAATACCAACCCCAGTAATTCCAGATTGTTAGGTTCCCTTAGCATGAGGACTCCCAATCCCTGTGGCAGAGGCTGTGGTGATGACTTGAGAGGGTCCAAGGTTGGGTTTGCCATGTCAGGGCAGGCATGTGCGAAAGAGGTGTGGGTGGCCATGCCTCTACCTCTACAGCAAAGATGGAGGTTCTTATCATGCACTAAAGGGAGTCACTGCTTTCTGTCTCCCTTGCTCTGAGAACTGTGGATACAATTGGTTTTAATATACAGGGCCATATTTGGGAGCTCCCTTGTTGCTTTCAATCCTTAGTCTATTCCCTCAACACTGGAAGTTATACCTGTGAAAAAGCAGCCTGAAAACTGAAAATTAGCATGTGGCTGATTTTCTCTCCCTTCCCAAACCTCAGGAAAACAATTATAGAGGAATAAAATATATATAAATCCATAAGCATAGAAGAGCAAAGGAGACAACTGCTAGTGAAAACTTTCTATATATTTTAGGAAGATGGAATGTGGAGAGGGGACTGGTGGCTGACTGAACAAAATAGGTACAGTAACAACCTGAGTGTCCTCAGACGGGGGGAGCTTTAATCAGTGCTGCAGAACTCCAGAACGTCCCAGGACCTTCACCCCACCCAGGAGGGAGGGGTGAAGTGCAGAGCTGAAACCAGGGGTATTGGTTTGAAGTCTGAGAGCAGAGTGGCCTGCAGACTTCCCAGTACTCTTCTCCCCTCACCCAGCTAGGCCATCACTGCACTGGCCATGAGGTACAGAGAGGCAGGGTGTTAGCGATAAAACACAAAGCTGTAAATGGGAAATATTTAATAAAAATATACACACTGAATAGAACACCACCACCCTCTCACCCCTGCCTGCTCTTTCTTACAGAGCTTGCAGATATCTTATGTATAGGCATAGGTACAGCAGTGGATTGGATAATTCTTCTCTGAAAGAATTTGGGATGACACCAAATATAAGAGCCAGTTTTTAAGATGTTCACCCTGTGTTAAGAATCACACGTTGACAAGTCTCATATACATACACAGTATAGCCAATCAACTTTTAATAATTTGTTTCTAAATCTAAATGACCAAGCAAGAAACACAAGACCTTTGAAGAACTCTTCCAATGTATAGTAAAGGAACCAAAACCAAAAACAGGATCTATGAGGCAATGTAGAAAGGAAAAAAAAATCTAAAATTTACATAATCATATTTTAAGAGAGATGAGGAAAATATTGCAGTCTGGGTTCTCAGCCTTGAAAGCTCATATCAAGGGACTCATGTACAATGTCAACTGATAGGAATCTTGGGAGGAAGAGTAGTGATTGATTAGCACCTGCCTCTAACTCCTAACCTTCGGCCCTCGGGCTTAGGTATGCTCTAGAGAGCCAGATAAAAATATTAGGTTTATTAATGGGAGCCCCTTAGTTGCCAAAGGCCAGGGTAAAGCCAGGTCAGAGAATGCAATGAGGACCTACTGCCAGGGTTGAATCTAGACAAATGCTTCCTCTTGTGGGTGAGCTGGATCAGCTGAGCAGACTGATCTATCCCGACTTGCTGCAGGGAGAACCACTGCTCTCCTCCCAATGTCTGGTGCTGGCAGTGTCAAGAGCTGCAGGGAAGGTAGAAAGGCTGTGGATGACTTTCATGTACCAGATAGTGAGCTTGCCACTTCTGGAAAACCAAGAAGGAACCCTGGAAATCCTTACTGTAGCATGCAGGAGGTGGCGTAGACAGAGGAAATGGAAATGATATGTCACTTTTGTTTCTTCCCCATACCAGTATGTGGCTTGATGGATTGGGCTCTGCAATCCCAGGTAACTCTTTTGAGGGGATGTGTGAATGAAGGGAGGAGAAAGAAACCACAAAGTGTGTCTGTCTCTCACTACCTTCCATAGACAGGGACATATAAACGGAATCTATGTAGATCTAGAGAGGGTGGAATAAGTGCCCCAAACAAGAACTGTGGGGCATTATTACCCTCTCATCACCGTATAATTACATGTGAAGGAAATTTTACGATCAATCATTGGTAGAAGAGACCTGGGAAGAGGATGCTGTGGACATTTTGACCCAAACAATCTTGGTGAGGAGTCTAACTCCTGGTCTCTTAACAGCAGGTGACATCATTTAGGGTAATGTCAGCATTAACAGGATAAACTACCAGAGGTAGGAATTAGTGTGAATTTTAGAGTCAGAAAAATCCATTTCTATTTAAGCTTTTCCAACCTTAATAGCTTTGTGACTATGAGGAGCTCTGTAATGTCTACCGGCCTTAGTTTCCCCATGTGTAAATTGTTACTTGGAATTGTTGCAAAATTTAATGGGAATTCATTCACCCCATTTATTCGACAAGTGTTATTTAAGCTTTGGATTTTTTGGCACCTATCATGTGTCAGGTGCTATGCTATGGATGTCATTAAAGAACTTGGCACTACACAGAAGTTAACAAATGGTAGTTTCTCCTTCAGAGGATTTTAGCTCTTTTAGTATTCAATAGTCCTAGTCAGGGCCGCATGAATTCAGAGCCTCGGCATAGGGGAATAGGGTTGGCTCTTTGGAAAGCAGGAGAAAGTCATTGTAGATCGTCACTCACTCTCTGGCTTGCATTAAGAATGTTCTGGCAGTATTTCTATCCTTCAGACCTGTCTGCACTTACTTAATTGTTCTGAACTCTGAAGCCTTCTATTAAGCAACAGCCATTTCCGCCCAGCTTGCCCAGTCCTGGCACCTCTAACCAGGGCTCAGATTCATCTTGAAGATACCATTTACGGTGGCAAGAAGCCCTTCAGTGTCGTGGCCTTTGCACTGTGGACCACTGGAGCTGAGGTCATCTCTTTTCCTTAGAGCAGAAATGGTCTGATGAGGTGCTCTGAGTCATGGGTTATGCAGCTGTCTGCTTAGGACTTGACAGAACGCAGCTGAGTAGGGATGACTCGCCACTTAATGGACATTAATTACTGCTCACAGCATCCCTGTAGGTCAGAGGACAGAAGGATTCTGATGTCAGATCTGACATGCTGTGGCTGGCGGTAGGCTGGCACTTACGTTTGATCAGGGTTGTGGTTAGTTGAGCACAGCCAGAGGGACCCAGATGGACAGTCTTGCCAAACTTGCAGAACATTCACAGTTACTTTTTTTTTTTTCAGTGACATTTACGTCATGAACTTTGGTCTTTGTTTTCCCCATCCCAACTTCGTACTCCATCCCCACTCCATACCAATTTAAACAAGTACGCCTGAGAGGTGCAGAGTCTAGTTTCTGAGCTCTGCCTTCTTTGATGGAATTAAAACCAGTGCTTCTAGAGAGCATGGGTTTATCCGAAGTCTTCGCTTACCAAATCCCTGTATTGTAGCTTTGCGATGCTACTAAGTGTAGAGCGGATTAAAAAGCAAGAATAATTAATAGCATTACAAATTGGAGAAGCGAATGGCAGTCTTCTTAATGCTAACCTCTGGTTCCTGTAATAAAGCAGAGATTTGTAGGAGCTCCTACGCAGTGCATCATTTTAAAACATCATCTCCGAAGCACTCGTTCGTTCCATTTTAGCCTAGGTGGCATATGGAAGGTGTCAGCTGTGAATATTTATTGGGATTAAAATGCACTAAGAGGTGAATGCTGAGGGGAAGCATCTTGTGATATTAATAGAGCACATATATGTCATCCAGAAGATGGCTGATGGGCTGGCCCTCCTGCTCTACAGTAGCTGGATCATGATTCCTTCCGGAGGAGGTGCAGAACAATGCGGATTGGAACAGCCCTGCATCATCTTCAGCTGCTTGGACTTTAGACGCTTGAATTCAAGTGCAGGTTGGGGAGAAGTTATCTGGCAGAGAAAATAAGAGGCAGGTTTTCCCTGTTGTTAAGTGAGGAGTTTAACATTGAGAAGAGAACCTTCAGCTTTGGCATTGCCAATGAGAAATGCATGGCCTCTCTCCATTTAGGTGGTAAACCCATCAAGACAAAAGAGCGCTTGTCTCAAAAAGAAGGCTGTAGAGGTGAACACATTCAAGCCAAAGGAAGGGCTTTCATTTTTTACTTCATAAATACGTGGAAGTGGCATTTATGCTGGTGCCTTGGACTTTTGAGTTTAAAACAGTTGAAAGGGCCACAATTTACAGGCTTATCAACAGATAAAGCATATTAAGTATTAATTCCTGTTTAACTCACTGTTGTTCACATTGGAGGTTTTCCTTTAAAAGTAGTCTAAAGTTTCATAGCAAAAATCTTACTTTTTAACCTTTTTGTTAAGGTGATAATTTAATATTATTAAATCTACCTAATGTACAGTTCTGTGAGTTTTGATAAAGGTGTACAGTCATATAACCCACACCCAATCAAAATATACAACAGTCTCATCCCCACCCTCCAAATGTGCGTGTCCCTTTATATTCAATTTCTCAGTCCCTGAAAACCACTGATCTGTTTTCTGTGTCTGTAGTTTTGCCTTTTCCAAAATGTCCTATAAATGGAATCATATGTAGCCTTTTTGGTCTGGCTGCTTTCACTTACCATATTGCATTTGACATTCATCTACGTTGTGGTGTGTATCAGCCACTTTGTTTCTTTTTTACTGCTAAGTATTCTATAGATGCGCTGAAATTTGTTTATTCAGTTCTTAATAGGGAGATGTGTGGATTGTTTCCAGTTTTTGGCAATTATACATAAAGTCACCTCTGTACAGGTTTTCAAGTGACCATAGTTTTCATTTCACTTGGGTCAATACCAAGTAGGAGGCCAATCTGTGTGGTAAGTGCATGCTTCACCTTCTAAGAAGCTGCTGCACTGTTTTCCAAAGTAAGTGTACATTTTTAAATTTTCACCAGAAATGGATGAGATTTTCAGTGCTCCACCTTTTTGACAGCACTTAATATTATCGATTTTAATTTAATCATTATTATAGATGTCTATTGGTATATCATCATCGTTTTAATATGTATTTCTGTAGAGACTGTTGATTTTGAGTGTCTTTGCATTATTTGCCATATGTAAATTATTTTTGATGGAGTTTCTATACATCTTTTACCCATTTGAAAGCAAATTGTTAATTTGATAGAAAAGTAGTGTTTTAAATTTTTTTGGTTAGGTTGCTGTTTTCAACTGTTATCTATACTCTCCTCTACCCCACAAAGCCTTTAGCCACCTGAAATATATTGAGATCAACATTTAGTGTGAATAGAGCCACATTTTCTCTAAGTCAGACAGCAGAAAACTATATATGGAGCATTTTTCTGGATGTCTTTGGAAATAAAAAATAACTACTTCCATTCCCCCTGGAGGAGTCTACCCCATCCAGTAAAATGGGGTCATTAAGCCAAGTTCTTCTTTATAGGAGAAGAAACAACCATAGCCGCTTCTTTAAGAGGGTAACTTGTTTTTCCTAGAGCTATAAGACACCAGAGGATTATAGAATTCTGGTTTTTAAAACAGCCTGAGGATTTCCTCAGGGCAAATATTGATTATTTGTAACTTGAAGTTTTAAATCATGCTTCAAATGTCATTTTAAAATATAAGAAATCGATGTAACTGTAAAATTGACATAGTTACTTTAGATATGATACAAATAGAAGCCACAGCAACCTTCATTATTTACCAGATTGAAGAAAAAAATAAATAAGACCTTGAAATATTTTACTGTTTTAGTTGGATATACTCGTAGTGAACTTCTGTTAGGAATTTTTTTTTTTTTTGCAGCTCCCGGTGTTTCCTTTCTTGAGGACCACCTTTCTTTTCCATGTCATTTTGCGTCTTCCGCTGGGATGGGCCCTCACCAGCGGTGTTTGTAGTACATCATCCCACCCCTTGGCCAGAGCTGATGTGGTCAGAGGTGATTCATTCTGGGCCAATAAGATCTCCTCAATTGATGCCGAATCTGACATGATGCTAATTTGGGAGTCATGATATTTCTTGCCATGTAGACATGGAATTAGAGAAACTGAGTCTACAGAAAGAATAAGCAAATACATAAATAAAAATAAGGCTGATTCTTGGAAAGACCAAGATGACAGACACAGAAAGGCCACTACCTAGTTAAACTCACTTTCCTAGATGGCCCAGGCCTCAGTTTCTGCCCTTTTACTATACTATACTTTTCTATGCTTAAAAACCATGAGAATTTCAATTTCCATTTAATTCCCCCTTAGGTTAAAGGCAGATTAAGTTGGTTTACGATATTACAATCTAGAGAGTCTCAGGCTGGGTGTATTGGCTCATGCCTATAATCCCAGTATGTTGGGAGACTGAGACAGGAGCATCACTTGAGCTCAGGAGTTCAAGATTAGCCTGGCTAACATGATGGGACCCTGTGTCTACAAAAAATAAAAAAATTAGCCAAGTATGATGGCACATGCCTGTAGTCTCAGCTACTCAGGAGGCTGAGGTGGGAGTATCACTGGAGCCCATGAGTTCAAGGCTGTAGTGAGTCATGATTGCACCACTGTACTCCAGCCCAAGTGACAGAGCAAGAACCTGTCTCAAAGAGAGAGAGAGAGAGAGAGAGAGAGAGAGAGAGAAAGAGAGAGAAAGTCTTAACTGAGATAGCACTGGATGATCTTGGTTAGGAAACCCATCTGAGTTGGCAGCCTGAAAGAATTCCAAGTGGCAATTGTCATAAATATTGAGCTTTATAATGCCAGGTGAATAACTGGAATTGAGAGTGGAGACAGTCAGTCTGAAGATAGATTTCAAGGAAGGTGGAATCACTTCTTTGTTTTGAGGTCTAGTCAGATTCCTAGAGTCTTAGATTGGGAATGAATCTTAGAGGTTATATAGTTCATTTTGTTCAACTTTTCACACAGGGTGGAAGGCCTCTCTCTTAAATTCAGAGAGTTAGTCCATCTGGCCTCTGATTATGTCAGTTGGTTTAATTCAGGCTCTACACAGGCCTGGGAAGACAAATGTTATTTTCTATATTAAATTTCACATTTCTCCCCACAAATCTTCTTCCAAATATTTCAAGACAGTTGTTGCTCTTGGGATTCCTCCTTCTCATTCACTTCTGGGGCCATCCATAGATAATGAAGATATTTTTGCCAGCAGCATTCCAATTTGGATTCAAAAATACTAATGAAATTTGCTTTTGGTTTCCTGGTTGTCTGTTGATGAGTCATGCTTACAAACTGCCTCACTTCATATCTTTTTCAGTGCATTGTAGTCCACTGAGTGTTTAAGGCAAGGACATTTTCGACAATACGGAAAGACTTACCTCACACAGGTGCTGCTTGTGTCAAAAGAGTGAGCCCTGCTAGTTGGAAGCCAACACAGACTTTTGGTGGAAAGAAGAAGAAGTAGCATCTAGATACCTGTACCCAATAGGTGATCAACCTATTAAGTGAAATGAGTGAATTACTTGTGATCAAGTCATAGCTGTTTTATGTCGAAAGGGTTTGTTTGTACCGTTTTCCCAAACTAGAAAGAAAGTAGCCTGGAAGTTTGTAACTATATTTCCCTCCCCTCACTTCAGAACAACAGCAAATGTACTGTCTACAAGAAAAGTGCCATTTTGCAGTTAGTTTTAAAGTGTCACAGACCAGCTGGAATTGGAAGTTCTTGGAACTTTAGAGGTGTTGGACTGTGTCAGACTGATAAATTATGTAAAACCTGTTTCCCTGAGTATTATTAATCATCCTCAAGCAAATGAAGACATGCTAATTAATTTGTGGTGGTTTTCACCTGCAAATGCCAAAGGAACTAAACCAAATTAAATCTTCTATTCTCTTCAAGACCAGCACCCTGTTAAATACCCTATGACTTACCTAATTCAATTTGAAAGATGTGATTCTTTGGAAACGTATTTTGCCTGTGGTTTCAAAATCTTAAAGGCGCTTTATTGAATGTGTACCCCAAAGTTTTGTACTTAGGGACTTGGAAAATGAATGGAGGAAATTCATTGCTATGATTTATAGAGGACCCAGCATATACAAGATTCTGTATTAGATAGTTTACCCGTATTAGATGCTCTCTCATGGGTAGGTATTACCAAAGCTATAGGAAGTAGGAATTATCATTCTAGTTGTATTAAGAAGGAAACAGTCTCAGAGATTTTATATAAATTTCCCAGGCCACACAGTTTATTAGTATGGAGCTAAAATGCAAATCCAGGGCTGTCCAACTCCACAGTTCATGCTCTTTCCACTTGTACCATGCTCCTCCCAAGGAGACAATCTATTGTGTGTGTGAAATGGAGACAATCTATTGTGTGTGTGAAATCTCACCAGCTAGACACCAAAGGACCATGCATTATAGACTTTGCATGGTATTTTAAGAATTTGGATTTCTCATTTAATTTCCTCCATTGGAGAAAAGTCTCAAAGAAAAAAATTTTAGAGTCTTCTAATGATTTTCACAAGAACAGCATTATGCGCAATACTACCCCATTCTCACCCTCCACTACATGTGTACTTGGCTATTTCTGAGCCAGGTCATTTCTCTTCGGTAACAATTAAAATATTATTGCTCAGATGAGAGATGCCTTTCCACTCATGAGCCATGTTTCATGTGCCTCTGAAAGCAAGTGGTCTCTGAACATCCAAGAAGGACTCTGTACCCAATAGGTGATCAACCCATTAAGTGAAATGAGTGGGAGAGACTGAGAGAAAGTAGTAGACTCCGATTGGCCACAGATGGTTTGCAAAAGATGGAACTGGGCATCTTATATCCCTGTCTAGATCAATGTTCCAGAGTCTCTTCCGTATCACTGTGACTGTAAAAATTAAATTGAAGGCTCACTTGTGGAAAGTTCGTTGTCATTACTAGCATTTTTCTTGGCAATTACTTTGCATACCCACAGAGGTAAGAGTGCTGGCGAATGCTCCACAAGACTGTTTAGATGTCAGAGTGGAGTCCTCTAATGTATTTCCTGACAGCAAGCCCCATCCAGGATGAATGTGCTTGGCCAACATCCAGAGCTGGGCACACTCCAGGGAAGAACCTAGGAAGTAGGATTCTGGCCAAGGTGTCTCGGGTCTTTTTGTGGGGGTTTGGAGCTTCCTTTTCTTCATGCATGTTTGGCTAGTTACCAGCCCTCTTTCAAGGACTCAAAGGCACTGAACTGTTAGAGGAGGAAGCCCTATGGAACACTTTGCTGAAGACAAAGATTATGTAAACTGATGTGCATTCGGCCTCTTTTAGGAAAAGGTATAATTATCTTCACCTTCACTTCTTTTGTTTATTTCATTCTCTCCCAGTTATGGAAATACCTGTGGTCTCAATAAAGATTTCAGACTCGGGCATCTCCCTTCTTCACCATTTCAAGTAACAGACATCCCTGTTTTGTCAAAGAGCTAGTGAGATGTACAAGAGCATGTACTTCTGAATCTTGTGTGTGTCACTAACTGTCACGTAGGGCAAGTCACGTTCTCTCCAAGCCACATTTTCCTTTCTCACCTGTCAAATGGGATGATCATGCCTGCCTCACAAGGCTGTCCTGAATGAAAATTCAATGTGAATGGAATTAGCACAGAGTCTGACTTATGGAAGATGCTCAAAAATGTTTGATTGCTAAAATGAAGACCATTGCTTTTTACTTTTGAAAGTCCCCAGAGTCCTCCCTTATCACACACAACATGCTGCACATACACACACAATATTTCTGTTTTTTTTTTTCCAGGCAAACATTTCCATATTATGTGTTACTGCTTGCAAGCTGCAGTCAGCATTAAGTTAAATTTTTCTCACATTTCTTCTCCTGCCCTGTCCTCCTCCATAGCATAGAACAAGAGAAATATGAATTAGAATTGCATTGTGTATTGCTAATTCTTCCCTGACTGCTAGTAGAACCACCTTTCACATGCGCACACACAGACGCATACCCTTTCCATTTTGTTACCCCATGTCTTCCTTTTCAGATGTCCTCATTGTACATGTTTTTCATTGTTAGACATGCTTCTTCTGGAATCAGACATAGTAAAAGTGTCCACTTGGATACAGCACAGTTATGTGCGTGTTGGGTGGCATTGGCAAACCCTTATGCAAAATGAGAAAAATGCTCCTACCTTTATAGGCAGGTCAAACGAGAAAGTGGGAGAGCTGTTGGGGGAGTAGCTGCTTTCCTCAGGAAGAAAGAAGGGAGAATAGGTGGCAATGGGTGAGTTTTTATTTTCCTTGAAACTGAGTTTTGGGTGTCAACTGTCTCAGAAAGAAAATCAAAGCAAATCCCTCTGTTCCACTGCCCTTCATAGGGAAAATACAGTAAATTGGTCCTCTCTTTGCTAGGCTCTTCCAAAGGTTTATATCCTTGCTGAAATAATCTCTTCAGGAATCACTTCTAAATTTCACGACCTTGTTCACTGTTTTTTTTACTAGCCATTCTTACATCAGTTTTACCATCTCCTAGCTGTAAGGCATCTGGTAAAGCCAGCTAAATTTCTATGGGTTAGCATGGTGCTTACCCAACAACATGGGCATGGTAGACAGCCTCCAGGATGGTCCCAAAGACCCTTGCCTCATGATATGCACATACTTGAGTAGTTCTCTTCCACAATGTGCTGTGGTTTGTGTAACCAACAGAATATGGGAGAAGTGATGGTATGTCATTTTTAAGATTATAAAAAGATACTGCAGTTTCTATTTTGATCACATCTTTCTTGCATCACTTGCTCTAAGGGAAGCCTGCTGCCGTGTGTTGAGGATCCTCCAGAAGCTCTGTGGAGAAGCCCATGTGGTGAGAAACTGAGGCCTTCAGGCAACAGCCATGTGAATAAACCTTCATGGAAGTGGGTCTTCCAGCCCAATCAGGTCTTCAGGTGACTGCAGCCCCAGCTGACAGTTTTCACAGCAAACTAATGAGAGACCCTGAGCCAGAGCCACCTGCGTAAGTCAATTCCAGATTCCTGACTCTCAGAAACAGGAAAATAAATGTTTATTGTTTGAAATCCTGTCAAAAACTGAGAAGGATCTGAGATTTTACCCTCTTTGCACACCAACAAATTTTTATTTTCTATTCAAAACAGTTTTATGAATATCAGTAGAAGTCATGACTCCTAAGTCAGAGAAAAAGACTTGTATTACTTACAGCACAGCAGTTAGCATGAGCTCATGTTTACATTGGTTTCTCTTGCCCCCTAAACCCTAAACCCTGAAAGGGTGATGTGGGGGGTGGGCACAGGTGGATGCTGTACACACAGTTGGTTTGCCTCCCAACTAAAGACCTTCATCATAGGAAATCCCAATCTTCTATAAAAGTACTTCAAGAAAACCTGCTCAAACATTGTCCTGGCAGTAGACATTAACTTTATTATACTGGATGGCAAACAAATCTGGCCTCTGTCCCAAAGGAATACACGCAGTCTATCTTCCAACATTGTTTGCTGTGTAAATATTCTGGAAAAGAGTCTGGACCAAAAGCTGTCAGTGTCTCTGCTCACAACACACACAAGGCATCCAATGGAGACTTGTCTGCTGGCAGCCACTGAGTTTTGGAATAATTTTCTGTGCAGCAATAGATAAGTAATCCGATGGGAGGTCTGTGTCTAGGCCTCACCTGTCAAAGTCACTGTACTGAGGGCATGTGTAGTAGAGTTGTATCTATTGACAGAGAGTGAGCGCAAGGGTTTTAGACTTAAGGAGTAAGTGAAGGGACAAGTAGGTCCTCTGGTTTTAGAGGGCGATAAAGAAGGAGAAAAGGAAAAAGCGACAGAGGGAAGGAGCCAAAAGGTGGAATTTACTAGAATTGACAAGTGTAGCTTTCTCTTGTAGCAAAGATTTTTACCTAGAGAATAGATTTGTAAAATGAAAGAATTCACTACTTAGTATCTTGCTGTGTTTAAAAACCTCTTCTCATCTTCACTAGCAAGTTGTCCTATGACACTGGGGGGGTGTTGCTAGTGGATATTTTTCACACTTTTTGGTCCCTAGTGAAGGAAAATGAGGTGCAGTTAATTTTGAGCCAATCCATAGAGAACCCAACTTAGAGAATTCTATTTAAAAGACACATCAAAGAAAGCACTTAAAAGATGATTTTTGTTTACTTTCTTTATTCTGTGAAAAAGAGGAATCAAAGACATCTGGGTTTTCTGCTGTCAGGCAAATATCTTCTATTCTCCTCTTGAAATCAATTGAGGGGGTAAATAATTAAGAATGATTTTAATTTGAAATGATACTTGGTCTTATGTTTCATTTGATTTTAGAAATATTTGAACAGCCTTCCCTTAATGAAGTCATTTTTAGACACCCAGAATGAGTATAACTGACAGTTAAAAAGTAAAACCAAAAGTGTGAATGAGCTTCCATCAGCGCATAAGAAAAAGAGGACCTAAGATGCTTGATAGATGACATTACTTCAGGCTTCACTCATCTGGCATCTGTTGATAGGACAGGGCTCAGGGATACTTTATTGGTTTTCCAGTATGTAATGCCAGAGCTGGTTATTGACATTTGCAGGAGCGTCTCTCAATAACAGCACCCAGGGCAAGTTATAGCCTTGATTATAGCTCGGGGGATTTAAAAGCAGGTTAAATGTGAGCTCTCTAATTTCTCTCCTAGTTTCTTCATCTCTTAAATGGGAATACTTATCTCAATGTTATTGTGAGGTTTAAATGTGCTAAAGTAGATAAAGAGTGTAGCACTGTGCTTGGCTTATAATAAATGCTCAATAAATGAAAGTTTTTAAATTATTTTTATTATTTTGAGACAGGGTCTTGCTGTATCACCCAGACTGCAGTGCAGTGGCACGACCATAGTTCACTGCACAAGGCTTGTATTGTTAATCCTCAAAGATACTAGGCATGCCCTTCCTTGGGCTACATTATGTCATTTCAAATGCAGTAGAGTTCCATTAGATGACATTTGGCTCTATCATGTTCTATTTGATTGCATTACAGGCCAATTCATAGTTCTTATTTATACAATGTTAGCTATGTGCCTCTCTTTCCTGATGTATGGAAAAGTCTCTCAATAAATGCTGGCTCTTGGTCTTGTCACTTGATATAGCAAAATAATAAATACCACCCAATGACCAAACTTAGCAAAGCCTGGTTATTTTCAAAGCATATTGATTTCAACTTTTTCTTAAGCAGAAAGGCTGTTTATGGAAAATTTCCCTAGAGGTTGAATTCCTAACAGTTTCAAACTATTTTGTGTTTAAAAACCACGAACCTGGTCCAAAAGGAGGCCAGGACTATGAGTTGTCCTGCAGGTGTGAGTAGAGGTGTTGTGCTCACACTTTTTGCCCTTCTGGAAGGATCTTTTTATGGGGCCCCTGGTGATGTAGTCAGCAGGCATTATCACATGTAGCATTCCCAGGGGTTGTCACAGACTGGAGAAAATCACCTTGCAGTTCAGACAATGATAAGGTCTTTCCTATCCAAGGGGCCTCACGGTATGCTTGAGAAGGGACTGAGGTTATGGCAGATGCTGCCAGAGCCCAGCCACATCTCCTGGGCACCCATTACTCCTGTGCCTGCCAATCCTATGGCTTCTATCTGCAAGGACTTTGACTCTTTGCTTAGAGTTTTCTCTGACTGTGGAAGATCTCTTAGCCCAAGGGCAGGGCAGGTTGGAAGTAAGGCTAAGCACAGAGGAAGTACAGCCCTTGGGACCGAGGGACTTGACAGGTAAACACCAAGCCCCCTTGCTCTCCATGTGGGAAAAATTCAAGATGTGTTCTACACTGCCTTCCTGTCTTCCCCCATGTGATTGAGCCTCCATTTGCCCATAGTGGTATCATGCTTCATAATATTCTCTAGACTGGCTTCTTTCCCTTTCCTCTCTTAGTTCTCTACTTCCTTAATGATGCTCCTTGGGATATCTCCCAAGCAAACTACTCCAACTCATATCCTTGTTTCAGAGTTTGCTTTGGAGGAAGCCAATCTACAGCAAAGGATATGCTCCCATTGCTTCCCTTCTCCCATCAGCTCTGCAGGTTCCTCAGATTCCCTCATCCGTGTACCTGTCTCCTGTTCTTCATAGGAACGAGGGAAAGAAAGAGGGACTTGACATTCTGACCAACACTATATGGGTGATTTTAAATCCTTCATCTCATTTCAATACTACGATGTAGTATTTCCATTTTACAAATGGGAAAACTGAGGCCAGAGGACTAAATATCTTGATTGAGGTAATGCAGCGTCTAGATGGAAGACATAGGTCTTGATCCCAGGTTTTCTGACTTTGTTCTAAAATAGTCTCATTCCAGTTTATCTCTGAAGGTGTGAACAGATCAGAGGAGGAATAAAGTTTATCTCCTTATTGTGTTATAAATTTTTAAAAGGCACATCAATCACATCATGTTACTCTGAAGGTTTCATGTAACAAGTAGAATAAGATTCTAGCTCTATCCTATGGCCTGCCCTGCCCTACATGAGCTGTCTCCTGCTTAAATCTTTGATCTCACCTTCTGGCCCTTCCCCCTCTCTCACTCTGTTCTGTGCATACACCAAGCTAATCCCACTTCATGGTTAGCCTTTGTCCTTGCTGTTTTCCTGCATGGAATGCTCTTCTTCAGATCCTTTGCAGGCTACCTCCTTGTCATCATTCCAGTCTCAGCCCAAATGTGACTTCTTCAAAGGAAGTCCCTGACCATTCTAACTAAACTACCTGTCCTTGCTCCTCTCTCCCTGCCTGGTCCCAGGCATTTCCCATCCAGGTGTTCTTTTTTTTTTTTTTAATTAAAAAAATTTTTAAAAAATATATATTCAATGAGCTTATTTGTTTCTGGTTTGTTCTCTCACCCCAGCCTCATATAAGCTGATTGAAGGCAGGGACCTTGCTTGTTTCATTCATTACTGTTTTCCCAGGGCCTAGAATAGTGCCTGGTGCACAGTTTTTGTCAAATGTATACCTGCATAAATGAAACTGAGGCAGTAGAGAAAAAAAAAATGTAGGCATCTATCTGATAGGGCCTTAAAACATATTTGGTGTATAACTAAGATTTATTTACCCAACTCTTTGTAACCAGCAGAATTAATATAACTTGAAAGCAAATGCATCTTGCTGACATTTTGGAACCTATGTGCACGCATTAATACCGATCAAATTAAGTGTGTGTTTCACAGCCTGCCATTTGGATGAGAGATGCTGGAAAGGGAGAAGGTGGACAGCTTCTTAGCCTCTTTTTTTCTGGCATATTTAATGACATTCCAGTAAATCGGGCTCTCGGTTTGATTAAAGATTGTTTGGGGTATGGAGAAAGAGTATGGAGACAGTCTTAACAATCATTTACATTTTGGACTTTACTCAAAAAACAAAAATGTCATTGTTAAAAGGCTTACAGCTTAAGTCCTCAGAAATTTAATTTTGGCTTTTTTATCTCTTTTATTTTGATATTTGTATTTTTGCCCAACGATTTTTTTTTTTAGGGGAAGTGAGAGAGAAAGGGACACGCCTGTGCTCCCATATTTGTTTTAGTAACATTCCCTGATTTTCCTGATTACAAAAGTTACTTAGATTCCTTAGAACATTTGGAAAGTAAAACAAAGTAAAGAAGATAATAAAAATTATTGTAAGTCTATTTCTTAACAACTGCTAATATATTTATGCATTGCATTCCAGTTGTTTTTCTATGATTATGAATATCTATATGTATAGTTCTTCAATTCTAAGATAATATCTGTTATAAAATGGGATATTTGTTTATTTATTACTTTTCCTTCCCTTTCCTTCCCTTCCCTCGTTCCTTCCTTCCTTCCCTCCCTCCCTCCCTCCTTTCTCTTTCTCTCTCTGCCTCTCTCTTTCCCTCCCTCCCTCTCTCTCTTTCTTTCACAGGGTCTCACTTTCACCCAGGCTGGAGTGGAATAGTGCAATCCTGGCTCACTGCTGTCTCAACTTCCTGAGATCAAGTAATCCCCCTGCCTCAGCCCCCCAAGTAGCTGGGACTACAGGCGTGCACCACCATGACCAGCTAATTTTTATATTTTTTATGGAGACAGGGTTTTGCCGTGTTGCCCAGGCTGGTCTGGAACTCCTGGACTCAAGCAATCTGCCTCGGCCTCCCAAAGTTCTGGGATTACATGTGTGAGCCACTGTGCCTAGCCTATGTATTACATTTCAAGAAAAACAAAGTTAAAAGTATATTTCTTTTTTCCTAAAAAAATGGCAATTGGGTACCATTTTCTCTGCACAAAACTTGAGAATGAGTTTCCTTCCCATTATGAGTTTAAAGTTTCTTCTAAATCACTTTGGGCCAGTCTTAATTCTGCATATCATCTCTGTTTTGTGTTGCTCCTGTAATGTGTGCTTCAAATTTTGATTTCTTTGACATCTATAGCCTAACGTCAAAATATAGTAAACAATGCAGTTGACCCTTGAACAACACAAGTTTGAACTGCATGGGTCAACTTATATGTGGATTTTTTTTTCAGTAAAAATTACACCAAGAGTGCCTGCCTCTCCTGCCTCCCCTCCCAGCTCCTTTACCTCTTCTAGCTCTTCCACCCCGAGACAGTAACCCCCACATTGTTCAAGGGTCAACTGTAATGGGATTTTATCCACATTCCCTATTTTGTTAAACTCATAATTTTTTCTTCTATTGAATTACACATCACAAGTCTCTCTTGAAATTTAGCCAGAAGCTTTTACTCATGGATTTTTCAGTGCCCAAATAACAGTCCTTCATAATGCATGAATCAGTCACACCAAACTCTCCAAGCTTTTAAGATTTCATGATATATTTGGAGGGACTGGGCACCGTTCCCATATGCATTGCAAGAAATGACAAGTATGTCACAACTTAATCTATTTGGCAGCTTGCAAGTTCTTTTTGATATAAATTATTAAATGCATCCTAATTTTAAAAAAATCAAGAGGTAAAAAATACATCATAGAATCAAAGATATATGGTATATGTGTAACAATGTGAATGTCTTTTTATTTCAGCATTTTTTTTTCAACTCTGTTGCACACTAGGGTTGCATGGATTTTAAAGATAAATCTATAACAAAGCCACACCCTCAGACCTTCTAGAGGGGCCTAGGAACTAATATATATATAAAAAATAAGACCAAAAAAACTTCTCAAATTCCAATAAGCAGGCTGATTTGAGGACCACCATTTTAATAATTGGTGTACTAGATTACTCTTGCAGTGGGAACTGACTTTGGGAAATACCTAGTTCAGCAGCCTAGGATAGAAGGCAGGATTTAGAGAGAACTGTTGTCCAGGAATCTCAGTGACAAAAGAGAATGTCTAGTGGCTTTGGATAGGAAAATGAGAGGATTTATTTTATTGCTTGAAAGGAGGAGAGGTAGAGAAGAGAGGATGAGGAAAGATGTGCTCATGAAATATGAAACTGAGTGACTTAATGTGCAAATGAGCCATTGGAAGTTTTCCTGTGGTGAGGTAGCTAACATAATTTTTGAAAATGATAATGTTCAATTTGTAATGATTTGCATATTGTTATATGAACTTTTCCTGCAACTTTCTTCCAAATGCTTGATTCTATTTTACTCTTGACTGCTTTATGTAATTATTTTCTTGGTAGAAATTGAATAGTGGGGTTTGGGCTAAGAAATAAAAACCTAAAGAAATTGAGGAAGGAGCTGAGCTAACACTCTAAAATTTGGACTGATGCAGGACCAAAAAGAGGATTGTGGAGCTGAGATGACCATGAATATATCATCCCTCAGGAAATCTTAGAAAGAGGTTTGCTTTGTCATATGGCATGGAATTAGTAGCTTAAGCCAATTTAGTTCAACATGTAAATCCAGGGAATCTTCACTTGACATGCCATTCAACACAAAAAAACCTACTCCTGTATTTTGTATTCATATTTTAAAATAAATTGGGATCATACTTTGTATCCAGCTTTGTATACTAATTCCTTCACTTAGTGTAATGCTATGAACGTTTCCCTATATCATTAAGTATTCTTAGAGACTGATATGGTTTGGCTGTGTCCTCAATCAAATCTCATCTTGAATTGTAGCTCCTATAATTCCCACATGTTGTGGGAGGGACCATGTGGGAGATAATTGAATCCTACGTGCTGTTCTTATCGTGGTGAATAAATCATCTCATGAGATCTGATGGTGTTTTAAGGGGGTTCCCCCTTTTGTTTGATCCTCAGTTCTCTCTTACCCCCACCATGTAAGACGTGCCTTTTGTTTTCCACCATGATTGTGAGGCTTCCCCAGCCACGTGGAACTGTGAGTTCATTAAACCTCTTTTTCTTTATAAATTACCCAGTCTCGGGTAAGTCTTTATCAGTAGTGTGAAAATGGACTAACACAGAGCATGAATTTTAATAAATGGTCTTTTTTACAATCATACTATGATCTATTTATCTTATGGGATGGAATAGGATACTGCCGGTATTCAGAATCTGAAGTCAGACGCTCTGCCTTCACTGCCCCAGCTGTGTGGCTTAGGCAGGCATTCCCACATCACTGCCTTGAAGCTGACACAACATTATTCTTTACAAAAGGATTTGCAGTTTCAATGGCTAAAAAATTGCTCTTAATTGTTTTAAATTTATGTCTCTTTGATTAGTGAGTTTGAACTCCACTTTACCTGCTATTAGCATTTTACCAATTCATTCTTCTGAAATCAGCTTTCCAGAATTGGAATGTTAATTTATTTGAATGGATATGTATCCATGTGGCTCTGCTGAAAAAAGAAGGTTATTGATCATGGTGGAGAAAGCAGATCTGCCTCAAGGAAGTGATGTTTCATTTGCATGATCAAATAAATCACATGCCTACTTATTTGAGATCAAATATCCCAAATTTACCTGCCAAGTGGGATCAAACCCATCTGAAGATATCCAGATGAATAAAGCAGAGAAATACTTATGAGAAAAAAAGCAGAAGTCCAGTAAGCTTCCAGTCGCTAGGAAGTTCATATCAGGATCTTATTAGGGTGAGATTTAGAATAACTGAGCATCATCATCTTTGCAATAGTGATGAGAAAGGCACAGGAGGTGCTGGATACAAAACCTGCCAGACTATCTGGCCACGTTTAATGGGTCATACATGGAAACTATGGAAAACAGCCTATGCTCGGTCCTAAAAGCCACTTGTCAGCAGACAATTTCATTCACAAAATTGACATAACAATTATAATTAACTTTTCAGTGGGAGGAATATATTGAAGAGATGGTGCTCCTTGCCTTCATTCTCTAAAGGAAGCAAGACGATGTTTTTCTAAGGGCTTTGAAAGGCAAGTGTCACTCCTGACAGCTGCCACAAGATATCAAGGAAGAAAACAGACATTAGGCAACTTGTTTATCTTCAGAATCCTGAGGAAGTCACAGGCCTCTGTAGGGATTGGGTATTGGTTGACGTCATGATGTTGTCTGAGAACTACGGTAGAGCAGCTGGGGCCAGGAGGTGTAATAACTCCTGAGCCCAAGCTCTTTTTATTGATATTGCCCTTATGTCGGTGAAACAGAGAAGGTGAATAAAGCAATTTCTAACTCTTCTAAAGTTAAACCAGAAGTTCACCCAGTGTATTTTCCCTGGAGTTGACAAACTACCAACTGTGTCCTGAGAGCAAATACTTTTTTCTTTTTTACATTTATAAGTGTAAAATGTAAAGGACTATTAGCCTTTTGGTAAGAACAGCTGCTTCATTTTGCCTTTTGGCTGCAAAGCCTAGAATATTTACTCTCTGGTCTTTTACAGAAAAGGCTTGCCTATGCCTGTGTTATGCCATCCCAAGATATCTGTACCTGCGTCAGGCTGCAGGATATTCCTGTGGCTCCCTCAGTTCTCCCCACTGGAGGCTTCTGTTCACCTAGACCACACCTACAGTGGTGCCCTGATGAGAAAGGATCACATTTGGTATGTCTGTATTCCTGAGAGAGAAAAGGCAAGAGGAAAGGAGGGGAATTCACAGCTAAATTTTAGGTGAGACAGAGCAATGGAGGAGGGTAATATAAGGAAGTGTATGAGATGTGAGAAGCAAAACCCTCCCTGACCCAGCTGGCTGGGTAGGAGAGGCTGTGAGCTTAACGGGGGAAAAGATGGTGAATGTTCTTCCAGTTCAACAGGGAGGGCAGAAAGCTGAATGGGGAGCTTTTATAATAGAAGGTAGATGGTCTTGGAGAGGCCTAAATACCACTTGACTCTGTTAAGGATACTTGGAGAATATAGATTATACTTAAAAATAGCAAAGCTGTACAGGTCAGGCTTCGGCTCAGGGGAGAGGAAAGAGAAGGGCAATGCCAGAGATCAACAACCTTGGAAACAAATGCTTTCCAGGCAGCTGAAAGGCATGATCAGAGAATAAGAAATGAAGCAGACAACTGCAAAGGGTAGAAACTCCTAAAACAGAACTGGAGGAAAATGGAGATGGGCCAGTGAAACCACAGCATCCAGCAAAAGATCAGGAGATGGGGGTTGCAGGTGCACATGATGGGGGTTTAACAAAATGCATTCATTTTTATTTTGAAATATTTCAAACCCTTTCAAATCTCTTTTGAAATTTCAGAAGAGATTCCTATTTCATCTTTCTTTCTGAATATACATATTCACTTCTCTTTTGCCAAAATATCCAAAATAAGTTCACAGACATCACAAGTTACCCCTAAGTACAACCGTGCATACCTGTCAAGAACAGGGGCAGATTATGAGACTACAGCTCATGACTGCACCTGAGAAAAAATTACTATCTCAATTGCATTATTAACAGAGTGGAAATTCAAATTTCCCCAATTGTTCCTAAGTGGCTGGGTTTCCCCACCTCCACTCCCAATCCAGGAATTAATCAAGGCTCATGCATTGCCTTTGGCAGTTATGTCTTCTTAGTCTTCCCTGATTTAGAAGCCCCCCATTTCTTTCCTTTGTTTTGCCTTATTTTAAGGTCAAGTTTATTGAGGTATAATCTACATAATTATAAAAATACTTAAAAGCTTACTCTTTAATGTACAATTCTGTGAGTTTTGACAAACACACACAATTGTGTAAGTACCATCACAGATTAGAAGCCTAGATGTACAACAGTTTCATTTCCTTCCAAAAGTCCTCATGCCTTCCTGCTGTCACCCCCTCCTCTAAACCCGGTCCCTGATAACCAATGTTCAATTCTCTGTTCCTATAGTTTTGCCTTTTCCAGAATATCATATAAACGAAATCACACAGCCTCTGGCCTTTTGAGTCTGGCTGATTTCATGTAGCATAATGCATTCGAGATTCATTTATGTTGTTACATGTATTAGTTGTTTGTTCCCTTTTATTGTTGAGTGTTATTTCACTGCATGAATGTACCACAATTTGCTGATCTATTTATTAGTTGAAAGACATATGGTTTGTTTTCAGTCTAAATGATTAAGGCTAAAGCCATGATAAACATGCAGGGTAAGTTTTTAGGTGAGCGTATGTTTTCATTTCTCTTGGGTAAATACCTAGGAGTAGATTTGATGCATGTTATGGTAAATATATATTTGCATTCATAAGTAACTGCCAAACTGTTTTCCTAAGTGATTGTACCATTTTGCACCCAAACACACAGCCATTTTCTTTGTTCCCTCTGCAGAGCCTCTAAGTAGTCGCTATCTGTGTGAGAGTTGATCTATCAGTTTATTCCATCATGTCAGAAGGGGAACACTGCCTTATCTTAGTATAATTATGCTATCCTGAAAGCTAGTCCAAAATATTTTAAAATCTCAGAGCTGGAGATTTTTGAAGGGACCTAGTGTAACTTTCCTATTTACTAATGAAGAAATGGAGACCCCTTGATATTAAATTCATTTATCAGTTCATTTAATGAACGTTTTTAAAGCACTTACTATGTGCCATAGTCTGTGCTGGGTACTGGGACAGTAGAGATGACTTGCTCCTTGGCCTCCAGCCCTTAGAAGAGCGGGCTTGGGTTTCAGTCTTCCACCTTCTAGCTCATTGCTTTTTCAGCTACTGCTGGGGAGAATGAGAGAGAGTGAAGGGGAGAAGAAGCCCCCACAGCCTAGGCTGTGGGCATGAAAATGACCAAATTTTGGCAGCCTGAACCAGACACTGAACTACAGCAGCCTTAAGTTTTCATAAACTTTTTCTGCTAGCATCCTGGGGAATTGAGCCATGTGTATAGAAAAGCTTCTCTAGGATCATTGTTGGTAGAGTGAAAGTGTGAGAGATGTCCCTAAACTATACCAAGGTTCATCTTAGGGAGAGCCCATTGAAGATGCCCATTGAAGAATGGCAGGCTTGAGGGTGCTAGAGTTAGTGCAAAGTGAAGCAAAAAAAATTGCCTGGCTACACACGTTTATTTCTTGGGCCTTGCCTGAGGAGTGAGTGCCAGGTTCCCTCTCCTAGGCCTGCGGATGACTTCATGCAGCCATGAGCTGCTGATCTTTCCGAGCACTTACTGCCACATGACTGGCTGTGGCTCCCTGCAGGCAACAAAGAAACCCTCCTGCATATGGGAATGGTTGACTTGGTTGCATTTGACTTCTTTCTGTAGGGAGACTTAGGAATTGGCTCTGTGAAAAATGGAGAGAAAGAGAGGCCATAGAGACAGGAGAGTTTAAACGTCTTTGTCGGGCCTTTTCAATTATTCATGGAAAATCTATACACTCTGTTATCAGCTCTGAGCAAAGCAACTTTGTTGTTTCTATTGATCATGCAATTTATTATCTTTATTTAAACTCTTCAGGCAATAAATAAATAAAAAGCAGTTTGAGGGAAAGAAGCTTCTCGGGAGAAAGTAATTTTCCAGGAAAGTAGTTTAATCCTTTTTAAATTAGGCTTACCAACTTAAAGATAGTATCTGATTATTCTATTTTATTGCCCTTTTAAAATGATAGTGGTCTAGTTTTCTCTTTTGGCTGAAACCTTTTCAAGTTTCACTTCTTTTCTCACCAAACCCTCCGTTGTACTCATACATTAATCTTCAAAGAAAACATAGTAAAATATATTACAACTAGAAATAAGACAGCTTCTACAGTGTTATTTCTCTATCACTTGCTGGTGAATATAATTTACTAAATCTTTTAAAATCTGTCATTGGTAAAATTGGGACACCAATGTTTGCGCTTTCTACACTATGGTCAAATATGAAGATTATACAAGATGACAATGATGATGAAACCACTTTTGTATAGTTATTCACTGTTCATTACATTATTTAACATTTATCTTTTCTCTAGATCTTCTGATACCAAATGCAGCATTCTTTACCAGGCAGCATATGTAGTATGATAAAATTAGAGCATTGAATGAGATAATCTCTAAGTTCCTTTTCTGATTTAAAATTCTCTGATTTTATTACAGCTTTTCATCGAGAGTTGTTTTCAAGCTGGAGACTTCCAATGATTTCTGTTGAGACTCCCCTTGAATCCCGGGTAAAATGGTCACTTCTTGGGCAAGTGAGCATTTCACCACCTTCACAGGTTCTCGGCCTCCCTCTGTAGGTCTGCTCGGCTGCCTCCAGGTCCTCGAGTGCCTGTGTGTGTGTGGCAGACTGCTGTGCTCTTCCTCATGCGCCTCATCATTCTGTCCCTGTGCTCTGTGTTGCATTCGTGCGCCGCACCTGCTGCCGTGTCGACGTTCTTCTTGTTCATTCATCTGTGCCTCCTGGCCTCACTCCCCATGGTTATGCTATGTTGCTGTTTCTGTTCTTACATTTACTCTTTCCTTTGCCCCTACTAGATAAGTGTTCCTAAGTTTTCTTCATCGGTGAGAAATTCTTGATTTCTGAATTGAATCCCTTTTATTTAAAAAAAGACAAAAATATGTCTCTTTTCTAATACCAACATTGGTTTGCTCCCCTAGGGTAATTCACAGGAACTGTAATAGGTTTCTGTATGGGCGTGAGAAAGGCAACAGGCGAAGATCTAGTTTTTTGGGGGGATGCATGTGTAGTTACAATTATGTTCTTTACCCTTGGGAATACAACATGATTCCCCCCCCCCAACAATATAGGCTTGTACTTAATATCCTCCAAAACACTTCTATATTTTTTATATTATTGTTATTTTTAATTTTTTTATCTTAAAAAATGTTTGCAACAAAAGCCACATTCAAATAAAGCCTCTGCATTTTTATCTTTATTTTTCAACTACTTTCCTTATTCTAGGGCAATATAGGTGCTTTTTAATTTAAATGTATCTTAAACCAAAATTCTCATGAAGCTTAGTAATAAGGGACAGTGCTAACCACAGGAAGGCATGGCACACTTGCATACAAAGGCAGCATGGTGAGGTTGAAAAATCATGGGTTTTGGAGTTAGGTAGATAGATTTGAAACTTGGCTTTGCAACTTACTAGCTTTGTTAGCTTGGAAAAGTTCTATTTAGCCTCTCTGCGCTTTAATGTCCTTTTCTCTAAAATTGGGTGATAATAATAATAACAATCTCATTGATCCATTGGGATGGCTAAAAAACTTTGCCCGTGAGTAATCGCTACTAACTTAATTCATGGAGGCAGAGAATTAGTTGCCATAGGATCAATTAGAGCTGACTGAGTATATAGTGAACAAAGACAAAAGAAAGGAAAGGAGTGGGAAAATGAAGAACAGAACAAGGCAGTAAAGAAAGTCTTCAGCCTTCCAGAATATAGCCATGATAGAAAGACACTGAGGACAGCCCAGAAAAGACAGATTATGGTCATTTTACACTCGGAGACCTAGGCCATTTCATTGGAAGGGAACTTTGAAAGAGACAAAAGGGAGGGCCAAGCTGAAAGACTGGATCAAAGTGGAACAGAGGGAGGACAAAAAGAGGAAGAAGAGGGAGAGGACAATGAGAACAAATGAGCAGAGAGAAAAGAGGAGCTGAGACATTCTCTGTGGCTCTTTGGGTCCAGAAGAGGGAGCTGGAGGCAGAAAGTGAGGTATTTGTTGAAATGAAAAAAATGGTTTTATAGTTTTTCAGGAAGAGGCTATGCTGAACCCATGAAATATAAATGCATGAGTCTATATTGATGCAATAAGGAATTTGGGGTGAGCTTTAATTTAGCAGAGAAGCAGTTTATTTTCAGAATCTCTCACAAGAAAGATTAACCGTTGAGGGAATACTGTGAAAATGTTACTTGGGCTAATGATCTAAATAACCCATTTATTTTCTTTAAGAATAGGGGGCATATGAAGGAGCTGTGACTTGATTACTATTCTAATGAATGTAGTGCTTGAATTTAGCATTCTTTCTAAGAAGTGTGTAAGAGGACTCTGGTAGTGAACAGATGAGGTTAATCATCTGCCAAATGACTTTCATTTATGCATAACACAGGGTTTTAACCAGTGCAGGGGACAACCAAAGACACTTCACCCACATGGATTAAGTGATTTTCTGTACATGATATAGCTAGAGCAATTCTTCTGTAAAGTGAACGAGAATGACTGCTTAGGGGCATGGAGGGATAAAGGACTCCAGTTATCACCGTGAATGGACTAAAGTGGGATTGCAAAATACTCCATTGTTGTATGTACATAGGTTCCTGCTTCACTCACTGAGTGCATAGAGTACAAAATAAAGTCTCTTTAAAACAAAAAGAAGAAAATCAGTGAATCTCATCCACTGGTTTGTGAAAAACCCGTGCTTCTCTTGTTAAGTACAAGAACTTTTAGGTATTTCTTTTAGGAATTTCTTCTGGAAGGCCCTCTATTGACCTCTCTCTCGAGATGGCTTTGGTCTGGGTCACCCTAGGCCATCAGTCATATTGTAATAATTTGAACCTTAAAAAGAAGGGGTTCTGGTTTCTGCTTCCTCTCTTTGTGTTCCATATAAACTTCAGATGCAGACAGATGTATGGGCATGGGGCCTTGGCTAACTGCACTTATGACTCTTAGCCAAATTAATGAAGGATAATACTAAAGAGGACAAAAACCTTGGGCTATTACATATGGACTTCAAATTCCAGAATGAGTGTGAGATAAGAGAAATGAGGTAGTATTTAAAAAAGAATCTCAAATAAGAGTCAACCAATACTGCCCCAGCCCTTGCCCCCAGTTCTAAATTCTCCTTTTGCACAAGAAAAGGGAGAAAGAAGAGCATGTGAGAGTGGCTTGAAGGACTCTGCCATTCTTCACACATTTGGGCAAAACTCATCATAATAAGGTAAATCAGTTAACGTCAAAATGCATCAAAGAGAAGATACAGCAATTCTTACTAGATTCAATTTTTCAATTTTCATGTAAGAATTAAAGCTAAATATTGACAAAGACAATTTATTTCTTGCAAATAATTGGGGTTGAAGCTTTTGTATGAGGTCAATAATTCATAGGTTACAATATGGCTGAGTTGGAAGGTATATGATCATGGATGTCAATTATGGAGGAGAAAATAATGATTTGGGAGTTTATAGTTCCACAGAAGAAACGTGAAAGAAAAAATATGTAGCAAAAAAAGATTACATTACAAAGGGATTTTTCCACTGTAGTTCATGAAAGATAATAGACTTGGAAATACCAGAAAGTTGCTTGTGTCTTTAAACATTTAGTAAACATATAAGAATGTGTAAAATAATTTGTTTTTAAAATGTACATTAATAATCTGAGTCAGAATTATACAAATTAAAATTAAGAAAATTTACCCTTTGAAAAGATGGGAAGTGGTGAAATGGAAAGTGAAATATTATATCTTTTGCAATTGTGCTCTCTACTAAAATTAATTTCTCAGAAGTTGGGAGATCTGGCAGAAATCATAAGTATGAACAATTTCTTATTTATATTTATGAATTTCTTATTTGAAATCAAGAATTTCTTTTTTGAAAAGGAAGAAATGAAAACTGAGACATAATGGAGGCTGAAGGAGGAGCCCTGATTCTGAAAACAGAATCCACATGATGGGACATTTTATGAAAGTATTCAAAGGAAGCTTTCAAGGTGAGGGGTAGACTCAGCGACTTTAAGGCGTAAAATAGATATTCTGAATGTAGCAGAAATAGCAAGAGGACACATAAAGAGGAGACAAACAAACCAAACAAAAACAAAGGTGAAGATAATAGAGTAGGAATAGAGGAAATTCAAGGACAGATGAGAGGAGTCTTCCAGTCTGAACCAGAGAGTTGTGTGAGATAGGTCAGGCAGCCCTCAGGGAGGGCAGGGACACAGCCAGGAAGGGGTGGAGGAAGGAGGGTAGGACTTACAGATAAGGGTGACTTGGAAAGAGAAATGATTGATCATAGAACTGTGTCGAGATCCTGGGAAGTCAAGGGGGAAGGTGGAGAGAGAAAGGGAGGGATGGGAGCTGTGTGATGTGATAGAGAACAGTGTTCACCACAAGTCAAAGAAGTAGCAATCTGGCGGCAGCAGGTATCACAAGGGATGGAGATAACCTGGAGGGATGGAGATAACCAAGTTATTGAGGTACAGGATACACCAGAGCTGCATTCGCAGAGGGTTTTGAGGATTGCTTGAGCTAATCATTGGCTGCTGCTGCTCATGCTACATGGGAACAGTGCAATATGGCCAATGGAGAAAAAAAAAGGAATATAAAAGTTACATTGTTAAAGGGTGGAAGGAGATCAGAATTAGACATTTTTTTACAAAGGTCTCTAAGATGTTAGATTATTTATTTTAATAAGCTATGAGGTGTAAAAGAGTTGATACATGTAAAATACTTAGAACAAGGCTGAACACATAATAAGTGCTCAATAAATATTACTGTTATTTGAAACGTCATTATTTCATAAAACTTTATAAGGCTTTTTTTCTTCGATGTTTTCTCTTTTAAAAATTATTTTACTTTATCTTTATTTTTTAGTAGGGCTGCCTTCATCTTTGCTGTAGACGACACAGACTCTTCCAATAAAATATTTTCTTACCTTTCTCTTTTCTCTCCTCTCATGGCTTCTTATAGATTCAATTTAATTAGATGTTTCCTTTTCCATTGCATATCATAACAGAAGAAAAAGCCCAGGGGAATTGCAAAAATCTTGTCATTAGTGAGAGTAGACTTCCATCATCATTTATTGAAATTTATTTTTGAAACATGTTTTGCAACAATAACACAACCCTAAGATAAACTGGTAAAGAAGAAGTTTAAGAACATGAGCTGTGGTATTAGATAGATTTGGGTCTAGTCCTCGCTCTTCATTTTACTACGTCTACATTCATGAGGAGTTTGACTTTTATAAGTGTAACATTCTTCTTTACAACAGATATAACAATATAAGTTACCAAGAAAAAGTGGTACATACCTTGTAGGGTTGTTTTCAGAATTAACTGAGACCATCTGATATTGCTTTCACCATCCTCCTTTCCAGTGATGGCCTCTTCTAGTCCGCCCCCACCACAGTCAAAGATTGGACCAATTGCAGTTTCCAGGACATCTGGCTAAAATTAATCAGTCCAAGTGTGAGCACTGGGTGTGGCCCAACCTGGGCCAATCATAGCCTTCCTCCAGGATTTTTTGAATATTAATTGAAAAAGTGTGAGGAGGAGATCCTTTTGTAGTGAGAAAAAAATAAAGCCAACACGTGGAGAAAAAGACAAGACTTTGGGGGAAGAGAGGATCAAACAGAAAGTAAATGTGGTGCGGATCCCTTTTTAACTGTGATGCCTTGGGTTCTACAGAACTCTGATCTGCTCGCTTTTGTGATTCTCAACTTAATGAGCTCCACCCTGATGCAATTAAAAGCAATGGCCTTAGATGAAGAAGCACTAGATCAGTTCATATCTTTGTCCCCTGGCTGTATTTTTTACAGAGAAAGTTCCGTGTTTGTTGAACTGAGGCCTGAGCACTGAATCTTCCCTGTAACTGTGATCTTTACTCCTTCTAAGGTTTAGTTTCAATATCTCTGCTGGGCTACCATTGGCCTGGGGTAGAGAATTTGGTTTCTTGAAATTTGAAAGACTCAAAATTATTGGACTTTTGGGTAACTGAAAGGGCCTTTATTAGCAAAGTTGTATTTTCTTTACTCTTTTATATTGGATATTAAACTTATCTCTTTCTTATAGTACCTCACCAAAAGCTGCAAGAGATTGCCAAAACATGCCAAGATCTGAAAATTTCCCATTAAAAAAAAGAAAACCTTAGTATGTGACAAGGGTTATAAACTAACCCTCTGGAGAGACAGGGATCCTCAAATCCCTCCATCCTTCTCCTCCATCCTCCATCGTTCAATCAGCTGATTCTACATTTAAGAACAGACTGATGTCAACTTCCAAGTTCCAGAAATGAATACAATAGACTTCTAAAGCGGAAGTGATGAAAATCAATTCTGGCTTATTTACACAGAAGAGGGTTGCATTCAAGAGGTATTGGGAGCTCAAACAATTGTTTTGAGGATTAGAGAGCTGTGCAAGGGAGTCTGGGAAGGTGTGTACAGTTGAGCCTTGAACAACATGTTTTGAACAATGTGAATTTGAACTCCATGGGTCCACTTACACGTGGGTTTTATTCAGCCTTGGCCACCCCCAAGACAGCAATACCAGCCTCTCCTCCTCCACTTCCTTAGCCATCTCAATGTGAAGATGATGAGGATGAAGACCCTTATGGTGATCCACTTCCACCTAATGAACAGTAAATATATTTTCTCTTTCTTATGGTTTTCTTAATAATATTTTCTTTTCTCTAGCGTACTTTATTGTAAGAGTGCTCTCTCTCTCTAATATATATATGATATATACATAATATTTATTAGATATATTAGATATAAGATATCTTATATATTAGATATATAAATAATATATATTATATATAATATATTATGTATATATTATATATATTAGAGAGAGAATACTCTTACAATAAAGTAAGCTAGAGAAAAGAAAAAATATATATTTTATATATACATATATTACACATACCATAAAAATATTTGTTAATAGACTGTTTATGTTACTGGTAAGGCTTCTGGTTAACAGTAAGCTATTAGTAATTACGTTGTGGGGGAGTCAAAAGTTAGATGTGGATTTTTGAGTGTGTACGGGGCAGTCAGTACCCCTAAGCCCGGTTGTCCAAGGTCAACTGTATGTGGTATTTTCAGGCTACCGTGGAGGCAGCTTTTGTGTTCTATTGACTCTCCATAAAAATAAAAGTTTTACCAATATAGGATGTGTTTCAGATGCTTGGTGGCCAAAATATGACAAATATCCAATACACAGGGTGATTGTGCTGATGAGGCACTTTCTGCTTCTTCCTTATGTTCCTGTTTATTCTTGCAACAAATTCCTGTTGTGAAGAATCTGTGTGTGTCTTTTCCTTGTGACCCCAAGAAACCAGACCAGCTGGATTTTACAGACGAGTAAAGCGTATTGGAGGAAAATAGGAGGGTGATATCAGTGAAGCAAGATTCTGGGACTTCTGATTGTTTAAGAAGTTGATTAACAATATCTCTTTAAATATTTCTACTAATGTAAAAAAATCTCAAAATATTTTAATATTCTTTATGATACAACTTTGAAGATGTAGGCAAACTGTATTTGACAACACTTTGTACTGATATGTGAAGAATGCTCCTTAAAAATAAAATTTTAAAATAGAAAGTGTTTAAATATAGACAAGTCAGTGTAGGGAACACTATTTATCATTTAGTTTTAAATGTTTAAATAACTGCCTCCATTTCCCTAAATTCAAAGGTAACCATTTCAATGGCTTTCACCAACTAATTTAATTTAGTATTGCATATTGTTATATAAAATATATAAAATACGGCTATTTTAATTTTTTGAAACATACATATGGACTTCCTGCTATATAAGGATGTGGCTTCCTTTTACTTTCCTTTTCTGTCACATTCCTCTGTCATCCTAATACATTGTAATTTTCGAGATTAGGTAGCCATTGCTTATATTATGACCATGTAAATGCTGTCCACATCTGAGATATTTGGTATTCTGTGATTTTTTTAAACTTTCTTGCACAACTTTTCTTTCCTCTGAGGTTAATAATTATCTTTTATTTTCTAAGTTTTTGTTACATTTATCTGTAATTCCTCCTGAACTTTTGGCCATTTGTCTAAATCTCCTTTCAATATATTTAGTTGTATTAGGCATTCTATGAATTCCATCTTTTGGAAGAAATTTCTTCTGAAGTTTTGAACCTGCTCTAATCTGGCATGGATTCCTATCTGAGAGCTGTCTTCGGGACCACACTGTGGATTTCCTTGATCTTTCTCTTATTTGGTCCCAGATTTTGTAATGGCATTTTCTTTCTCTTTTCAACTTATGTTCTCCTTTTGGTAACACATATGCCTCAGTAGTGTTCTGAAAGATGGTGCTTAGATGAAATATTTTTGGAGAACTTATATGACTAAATGTGTCTTTTTACTGTGAGATTAATGGATAGTTTGGCTGGGTATAGAGCCAGAGGTTGGAAATAATTTTTCCTCAGGCTACTGCATGCATTGCTCCACTGTCATCTGGAATCCAGTGTTGCTGTTGACTAGACTGAAGTCAGCAAACTACATCCCTGTGATGCAGGGCAGGCGAGCCTGAAGTGGAGTTTAGCCTATGAGGGTTCTTGGCTTTGCCCAGAAAATAATTCAAGGGCAAGCCAGAGGTAGAAGAAAAACAGCTTTATTGAACAGGCAGTGTTACAGCTCTGGTGGTATTACAGCTCTGTGACTGCTCTTGCAAAGCAGGGCTAACCGGTAGGCAGAGAGTAGCAGCTCAGGGCAGTTTTGCAGTCATATTTATACCTGCTTTAAATTGCATGCAGAATAAGGGGCAGTTTATGCTGAAATTTCTAGGAAAGGGGTAGAAATTTTTGGATCATTGGGTCATTGCTATGGAAAAGGGCAGTGACTCCCAGGTGTTGCCATGGCAATGGTAAATTGACATGGCACGTTGGTGGGCATGTCTGATTGAAAGCTGCTTCTGCGCTGTCTCTGTTTCAGCTAGTCTTGAATCTAGTACACTGTCTGAGCCCCACGTGTAGAGTTGAGTCTCACCTGCTACCTCACCTGTGGCCTATTTTTGTATGGCCTGTGAGATAAAAATGTTTTTTACATTTTTAAGGATGGTAAAAGTCAACCAACCAACCAGCCAACTAACCAACCAACCAACCAAAAAAAAAAAAAAAAAAAAAAAAGGTTCCAAAACAAAACAAAAAAGAAAATGCAACAGATTGTATGTGGCCTGCAAACTCTAAAAATATTGCTTTCTATCTGGCCCTTCACAGAAAATGTTGCTGGAGTAGTCCCCCTGGAATAGACTGACACTATTTTGATTTCTGATCTTTGTGTGATTTTTTTTGTCTTCCTTTCTGGGAGTTTGTAGGGTCTTCTCTTTGAACCCGATGTTCTAAAATTTTTCAATAACTGTCTGTATATGGTCATGTTTTCATCTGTTTTACTGAACCCTTGCTGGGCTCTTCGAGTCTGGAAACTCAGATCCTTCTGTACTGGGCAATTTCCCTGAACTATTTGATAATTTTCTCTCTCCTTTTTGTCTGCTTTTTTCTGGGACTCTTATTATTTGGATGTCAGACTTTCTGGATTGATACCCTAATTTTCTTATCTCTTTTCTTTCAATTTTCACTTTCCTTTTTAATTGCTAAGTGATCTTGGTTGTTCTTTGAAATTTCTTTTATGGCATCTTGTTCTCTGTTCTTAAATGAATGCATCATCTCTTATCTCTCTGAGCATTATATATATATGTGTATATATATTTTAAGTTTTCTTTTTCTTGTATACATCCTGGTTCCTCCAATTTGCTTTTTTCTGCTTATTAGCTTTGATCCCTATCTTTCGGTTTAGGGCCTTTGGTCAGATGTCTGATGTCCTTGAGTTGCCTGTTCATGTTTTAGAGTGGAGCACTGCAGCCTGATGGGAAGCCTCTGAGTACCCAGGTGGGGCCTGGGAGGTCTGAGAGTCCCTACAGAGGTATCTGGCTCTGGGTTATTTTTATTTTTATTTTTTGTGTTGTTTTGTGGGATTGTCAAATTCTCTGGAGAAAATGCTTTCAATGTCTTGTGTTAAGGATAATATACTTATTACTACCATTGTTCTAGGAACCAAGTGGGGGAAGAGGACTGTGGATTTAGCAATGCAACATATAAAAATTCCCTTAGCCCTGTTTTTATAATTAAAAAAAAATTTTTTTTAGAGACAAGATCTTACTATTTCCCAGTCTGGAGTACAGTGGTGCCATCATAGCTCACTGCAGCTTCAAACTCCTGAGCGCAAACAATCCCCCCCCATCAGCCTCCTGGGTATCTAGGATTACAGGTGTATACCACCACACCCAGCTAATTTTGTTTTAAAAATTTTCTTGAGATATGGTCTCACTATGTTGCCCAGGCTGGTCTTGAACCCTTTTAGTCCTGTTTTTAATATAATTCCTCTGCCGTGCTTGGTCTCCTAGCTGAGAGACTCTCTGTTTAACGTTCTTTTTATTTTTTATTTTTATTTTTGAGTCAGGGTCTCACTCTGTCATCCAGGCTGGAATGCAGTGGTGCAATCATAGCTCACTGAGCCTTGACCTTCTGGGCTCAAGCAATCCTCCTGCCTCAGCCTCCCCGAATGCTGGGATTACAGGCATGAACCACCATGCCTGGCCTGCTTTACTTTCTCCAGTGAATCAACTCACAGTTTTCAAGTGACGTGAGAAGGGCAGCCGCCAAGCTGCTCTGAGAGAGGTATGAGTCTGATATTTAACTGCATTTAAATTTTTTTAAAAATTTAATTAATTAGTACTTTTTATCTGCTTCTTCCACAGCATCCTCCTGTTTTCAGCCCATCCTCCTATTTTGGTCAGGCTGTCACCTGTACTTCCAGTGCTTTGTACTGCTAGTGTCTCACCTTTCTTAGGGGGCCCGCAGAGAAAATCAAGCTGTTTTTTGTTTCTCCCTGGTCAGCACAGGATTTTCATTTCTCAGTTCTTCGAAGTCAGAAAATCCCATCTGCTTTCCAGCTTTTAAATTTGTTTCTCTTGTCTCTTTTCCCATTATCTTTCTCTTTTTAGATTTTCTGCCTTAAAATTACACTTATTATCATTTTATTGGGGTTTGGGAGGGAGTGAAAATAAATTTGTGTTCACCATCTGTCATTATGCAGTTTAAACAAATCTTATTTTGTCATATTTCCTTAGGATTTTTATTTCTTAAGAAATAAAACTTTACAAAACCAGGAGAAACTCTTTTTCAACCCCCTTTCAGTCTCATTTCTCTTTCTTTCTCCACCAAGATAACCACTACCTTGAAGTCAGTTTCTATCATTTCCTTCCATAATGGTCTGCCTTTACTTTACATGTATCTATCCATTAAAATGCATAGTTGTTCTGCATGTGTTAAACTTTAGATAAGTGATGTTATATGTAGTTTTCTCTAACATTAAATGTTTGAGGTCTGTGCTTGGTGATAGACTTAGCTGTAATTCATTTATTTTTACTTCTTAAGGATATTCCCTTGGATAAATATGGTCAAACTGCTCTCCTGTATTTCTACTAATTTATATCCCATACTAGCCATCTATGGAAGCTGCCATTTCTCCATGTCTTCTCTAATCCTGTACTTGGTATTATAATATGTTCTTCAGATCTTAGGTGGTAGCAACATGGGTTGTACTACCTGTGCCCTGAGTGGCACAAAATACAACATTAGAATTCTGTCTTTTCAAAACTCACACAGACTAAAGCCAAAGGTAATATTGAGTCTGAGTACACCTAAATTCTATTAGATCTGACCTCTCTTTACTTTAATTTCCTAGAATTCTCTTTGATTATGACTACTGCTATTCATGACAATGCTATGCCTTTCCTTAAATGAATAAAATCTGAGATATGATAATTTTGGGATTTTGGTACATAATGTAGGGGAAGTGTAAAAGTAGGCTTCAGACAGATGGTGATGCTGGTTCTAGGAGTTCTACTCTTTTTCATTATCTCTCAACTTTTAGATTCTGATGCCAAGGTACTCATTAATCAGTGAAAGATGGCTAGGAGACCAGCTTTTAAGAAGAAGCCCACTGTTTGACTTATGCTTCCTGGTGTGCTCACATCTTCAGAGAGACAGCACAATCTGCTGTGTATAACCTTGATTAACACAATTAGCTCACCATTGCAAAAGGGGAAATATCTTCCTTTATAGAGATTTCCCTCCACTTTTCTCATCTTAGGCAGAGCTTTGCTAGCACAATGTAACAGAAAGTTTTGATGTGGCTCAGCTATATTCCAGCCCTTCCCTCGCTAAAGAAATGTAGTGTCAAGGCCTCTGGGCATTTCACTAATTTGTTTTTGCTTTTTCAGCAAATGCTGAAAAATATCTTTCAAGTTTAATATATACTTGAAAACATGCAAGGAAGTGAAGTATATGAAAGTCGAACAACAAAAAAACCCGATAAGAGAATCTCAGTCATAAAGAGGAAAAAATTTTTAAATGTCTTGATTACATCTTGCCTTCAGTATATAATGTTCAGGATTACATTTCCAGCATGATTTAAATGTTCTTTCTTTTTTTAATTTTTCTTTACAACTGAACACATAAGCCTCATTCATTGGCTTATGTTCAGCAGGAATTCAATTTAGACTAATGATTTTCTACTATTGGCATGCTCGATAAGTTCCTTCTTTGACTCAAGTAGATTGTGTATGAAAGCTATGCATTTTATTGCCAGTGTCAGACGTTTAATATTTCTTGTTTACTTTTATTTATAAAATAATAGGTAAAAGTGTAAAAAATGAGTAAGTGGATAAGTAGTACAGTGCACACAAATATAGTGAGGCTGCTAAAATGGAACAATTGGCTGGGAGGTGACTTTGAGCACTCGTTTTTCACCTGAGATATGAACATCCAAGTTTGGAAATAGTATTACACAAACACACACATATGAGTATGTTAGTTGTTTGAAAACTGAATGCATGAATGTTGAGGCCATCTGGACTTCTATCTCATTCTTTTATTCTCTTTTGATTTTCTTAAGCCCTGAGTCTTTACCTTTCCAATTATTGGTATAGCACTCCTACATATTATATTTCCATAATGGAACTTATTCTTGTATCTGCAATTGCAGATGCTGTTTATGTAGAAGTTTACTCAATTATCCTGTGTATGTCATCCCACTAACCTCTTGGAAACGACAGGAAAAACTGATAGGATTCACAAATAAACTTTTGAGATCATCAGAGCATATTGCATCCCCAAGACTCAGGACAGGCTGGTGCTGTGATGCTAATTTTCTTTCACTCTTGGCTATACAGTGTTAAGCTTAGAAAGCCTGAAAGATAAAATACCAAGGGTTGTAAAAGCCCAAGTAGCACAAATGGATAGCATTTCAAGTTTCTATAGGCATAATAAGACATCATCCAACAATCTGGAAGTAAAATAAACAAGATGGTTGTCTCAGAGTTAAATATTTAAAACAAGCATGTAGGCTGAGTGTGGTGGCTCACACCTGTAATCCCGGCACTTTGGGAGGCCAAGGTGGGAGGATTGCTTGAGCCCAGGAGTTTGGAGTTTGACTCCAGCCTGGGCTACATAGTGGGATCTCATCTCTACAAAAACAAACAAACAAACAAACAAACAAAAAATTAGCTAGGCATGGTGATGCACAACTGTAATTCCAGTTATTTGGGAGGCTGAGGTGGGAGGATTGCTTGAGCCAGGGAGGTTGAAGCTGCTGTGAGCCATGATCATTTCACTATGCTCCAGCTTGGGTGACAGAGCAGGACCCTGTCTCTCAAACAAACAAACAAAACAAGCATGCAATTAATTTTTTTTTCTATACAAAAGAGAATATCTCTCTTGTCTATAAAGTCAGACAGAAAAATTACTGAAACTGATAACAGGTCAAAAAAAGTCTACATCAATCAGAAGGGATGTTGATCAGCAAAGAAAGCCTAGGATAGGGAGATCACAGGAGTGACGGTGATTAAAACCATTCTGGAAAAGAAGAGGAAAGGAGTTGAGCACACGCAAGTGTGAGTATGCACCTGTCCAAGGTCAAGTGTAATAATCCTTTTGTAGAGATAAATACATTATGCAATTTCAGCCTGATGCTATTAAACATTCAACCCATCAAATTTATTCTTCGTATTTTGATTCTATGTTCACCAAGTTACTTTGCAATTACAGCTTGGTTTCCTGGGTAGTTAATGTACCTACAGGAAGCGAACGCCTAGACCAATGGTCTGAGTGTATGGGGCTTCTGACATTTTATCTCACTGTGAATAAATAAATAGGTATTCTGGTTTCAGATATTAGACTTAGAGCTCAATCAGTATGAGTTTAGCTCTGAAAAATGGGTTCTAGAAAACTCACTAAAGTAAAGTAGTATAAAAGTAGCCCACTCTGTGAAGCTCCTTTTGAAGTAGTCAGCTGGCGATGCCATCCTCTGCCCCCCAGCTCCCTCATATCATGTTGTAGCTGAGAAATTGCACCTATTGACCACAACACTTCAACCCTCAAGGCGGATACCACAGCAAAGGAAACTGTCTTTGAGGTATTATTCAAATCTAGCTTTACCTTTTTTTTTCCCCACAGGGTCAAGATGTGCTGCACAAATCTAGTCTCATCATCAGAACACCACTGTTCATTTTTCTTCTGTTTTTCATCCTCCCATTTTGATTACTTTGGCTACAGTTTCCATGTTACAGGCCATCTTGGTCCTGCCTCTTTTTCCTACCCTCAAGCAGTTGTTAGTGCAACCTCCAATTTCCGTAGAAGGACCCCTACTCAAAGGGCAAATGTCCACACCAAGGATTTCCAGTGTCCTTGTCCTAGGATTTAGGACTGTGTGTGACTCAAGAAAGTTCCTAATTTCTTTCCTAAGCAAGATCATGAAGGTCCAAGTACAGAGCAAAGTTCTTCAACTGAGAGACTTCCCTAGTACAAAGAAGAAGGTGAGATGCAGTGAAAACCTCTGGCCAACCCAAGGCAACAGCTGCTCCATTCTAGCCATTCTTCTTGGGGAAGACCCTTCATGTTGAACCAGATCAGTGAGAAAAATTCTTTCTAGACAATGAATATCTGCTGGTTTCTTCCCAACATAATTCTAACATCATTGATGTTTTTACAGATATTTTAATATCCTTGAAAAAAGTTTCAAAGATGATGAAAATAATCCATCAAGCATATCAGAAAACCATATTTTTCAAATAATGAAATAATACAAGTCATGTGTCAAAATATGCCATACATTAAAAGTAGACAGTTTTTACCTTGACTATTTAAAATGGCCAATTTTGGCCCTATGTCTGTCACAGTTTTTTTTTTTTTAAATAGGTAAAGCTACAAAAGCGAAAAGCCCAAACTGAGTGCCCCATCACATGACACATACATGTTGAATCTCAGGTGTTGAATCTCAGGTGCGGTGCTGATTCTGGGGCAAATTGCTGACCATTAGCTTTGGGGACTGTAATCTCACATGCACATTATATTCAGGCACCCCAGTTTTATTGACAAAATCTCAGGAATTTTAGCAGGAAAACAAAAGCTTGTGTGTCTTGATTTACAAGTAATTGAAATAGTAAAAATGCATGAAGTTTGGTTTTACAAATACTACCATTCATTCAAAGGATATGTGCTTAAAGGGATAGTAAAGTCTCCCAAGTTGGGTGTCTGGAACTTACCATTACCGCAAGCACCATCCCTCTTCTGGAGGTCACCTAAACATGCAGTGATTTGCTGGTATCCCAAGCTGTTTTTCAGGAATGTGTGAGCTGCTGGGCAGAGAAGGTGGCTCTGAACTCAGAGTTTGGGAGTTCTGGAGATGGGCTTGAGGGACAGAATGCCCAGCTTGTGAGCTGCTCTCCTTTTCTTGAGAACTATATTCCCCTGTCTCATGACATTCACACAGGTGGGTCCCTGGCACTAATGCTTTATACACGGCCCAGCTTCCTCTACTCACTTCCCCTGCAAGGGATGGAGGACATTTGTCTCAGGTTAGGCAATTCAAGTCTCTTTCCTGCTAATGAGAAATTTTGAAACTAGAGAAGTAAACCGTAGAGTACTGGCCAAACCCCACCCTAGGGATGAGAAAGAAAAAAGACTGTCTTCAAGGAAAGACAAGAATTAAGAAGCTATGAAAAAAGAGAAGAGGCAAGAAAATCAGAGAGGGTATTTCTTAAGATTCTCCAATTTTCCAGCTACTGGTTTGTCTCCTTATTAAGAACTGTTTTTACCTTTGGGATTAATGAAACACCTCTGTATATCCTTATAATAAAATACTCCTTTTGGTTTAATGCTTGAATTAGTTACTGGTAACCCAAGAGTCTTAAGTAATAGATAGGAATAAACACAAAAATGACACACTATCAATGTTTTAGTCTTTCTCTGTAAATGTCATTTTAGTCTGGGTGGATGTTTCCAGGTAATTTATCTGGACCTCCAGTTATATATATATGTGTGTGTGTGTGTGTGTGTGTGTGTGTGTGTATATCTATATATATTTATATATAGTGTGTGTATATATATCTCTATATAGATATATTTATATATTATATATCTATATATAGATATATAAATTTATATATTATATCTATATATAGATTATATATATAATCTATTATATATATATATATTATATATATCTATATATATCTATATTTATATATAGATATATATACTTATATTTATATATTATATATTTATATATTATATATTTATATATTATATATCTGTATATATTTATATATTATATATCTATATATATTTATATATATAGTAAGTTGAACTATATATATATATAGTTCAACTTACAAGTCTTCATGATGTTAATAAAACTTCACAAGAAAAGCTAAAATCTCCAATAAGAATTTCAAAGAAATAAAACCGCAAATCGAGGAATGAATGTAGTTATAGTGATCATATTTCCTTGAATCTAAAAGAGACTTCTTTTAAAAAATAAGTTTTATTTTCAGGAAATTGGGGGTACATCTTAAAAGCGACATGTTCGTTTTAAATACGGTTTCTTTTTTGCTTTGTCTCTAGGAAGCTGTTGATAATACAAAGGAGCATTTGAAAAGGTATGACATCTCAGAATCAAGGCAATGGATCCTATTAATGTAACATACTTCATAAACTTCCCTTTTACATGAATATTGTGGGATTTACAGATTCTTAAACTGTAAGAAATGGATGACCTACTTTGAGGATTCCTGTCAAAATGATTGTACTGTGGAATGGTTGGTTTTATTTCCCCAAGATATCTTATTTGACCTGGGCAAAGTTTTCCTTTTAAACAGTAAGTAACTTTCTTCTCCCAAAATAAAGGCAATAAAAGTGGAGACACCAAGCTAGGGGGCTGCACCTTTCACAGAGCCATTGCCGTGGCGTGGCACAGAGGGTGGCGGGGGGTGGAGCCGGGTTGGGGAGAGCCGACTTCCTTTCTGAACCTCCTTTGGTGTCTTCTACTTAGTGAGTCCCTGTGTTTTCATTGTTGTCTGGCTCATGGTAAAACAAAACACACTTCTGACTTTTTCACTCCCATTTTCCTCAAAATTAGAAAAAAATTTTAAAAAACCTCAAAAAATGGTATTTTAAAACATCACCTCCACTAACTGTTGAATACTTTGGCCCTTAAATAGATGCCTCTTACCTTTCATTATATAGAATCACCTCTTAGAAAAGTTTGTAATTTAAATACGTAAAATCACTAGAACGAGTAATAGGAAAATCAATCTTTATTCTTTCAGATTAAATAAACCTGCTTGTGAGAAATGTCCTATATGGATAACAAAATATTGAGAGCTAGTTGTTTTTAGAGTCATTAGACAACAGTAGATAAATCTTTTAAAGCAGGTGGTTTCTGTCTGTCTTTGGGAGGAAGTTGATCCTCAGGCACCTGGAAATTCTTGGGTCTAAATCCACACTCCATCCCAGAGTGTGACAGGGGAAGAATGGTGTGTGTGGAAGCAGAGGGGCTTTTTATTGATTTATTATTTTTATTTCCATAGCTTTTTGGGGAACAGGTGGCGTTTGGCTACACGAATAAGTTCTTTAGTGGTGATTTCTGAAATTGTGGTACACCCATCACCTGAGCAGTATACACTGTATCCAATTTATAGACTTTTATCCCTCACCCCACTCCTACCCTTTCTCGAGTCTCCAAAGTCCGTTGTATTATTCTTATGTCTTTGCAGCCAGAGGGGCTTTCTATGAAGACTGGCTTCTATACTAAATGTGGCTATTTCTCCACAATTCACTTAACCTCCCTGAGCTCCAGATTTCTTCACTGTAGTGTGGTAGTAATATTACTTATCTTTAAGGATGCCCATATAGATTAGAAAATGTGTGTCCAACAACCAGCCCAGGTTGCCTATCTGTGCATTGATTGGCACTTACTAGGTAGCTTCTGTTGTCTTCACTCACATTGTCAGCAACTTTATCACCTGCCAGAGAACTCCCTTTGGCAGCAGCTGAGTTGGCCCATCCCAAATGAAGCAAACCTGTCAGTCTTCTTCAAACAATTACTCTTCCCTTGCATAATTGGTAGGGGAGAAGCTATAAGTGCTGCTTTAGTTCTTAGTTGCAGACAACACTATCGTCTTTAGCAGGTTCAAGCAGAAATGAATTTATTCAAGCATATTAGAAAGCCCAGAGGATCACTGGAAGGCTGAACAGCGTCTTGGCTGAGCTTGCATTTCAGAACCACACTGCAGAACTGGCCTGGAGAGGGGGCCTCCGCCGCCACCAACCCCAGAGCCAGGTTTATCTGCTGCCATCAGGGTGTTTTTGTCGTTCCCTTACCCCCAAATCATGCTGCCAGAACCACCAACACCTCCAGAAATTTGCCAAAAGTACCAGCAAAATAGACCTGTCATCTTCCACCACTCCTCTCATATTGCTTCAGAATCAGTCTCATTTGGGTGGGTCTGAGTGATGGTATCTACATCACAAGTCTGTTCTCTAACAAAGAGGGTTAGGAAATAGCTTTTTTGGTTTTTTGAGTCTATGTTGAGTAGGTGGGATTCCCCATTTGGAGAATTATCAAAAATCTTGGCAGCCACAAGTGACCGGTATCTACTACAATGTCTTAGGTGTGTCAGAAGCATCTTCCTCCTGTCTCCCCAGGTTGTTAGGGCATGAAGGCAATCATCCTTTGCCATCAAAGTGACGCCTACTGTCATCAAGATTTCCAGGGTCTATTTTCATCATGTTGCTGCCCTGGTTACCAAGAGACAAATTAAAAATATCAGTCATATTTTGTGCGTTTTATGATTTACGGAGTTCTTTTCACATTATTGCACTTTTTTTCCCCTCACAAAACCCTGGAAGTTGGTCATTATTAGTTATATAAAGGAAATAGATGATCAAAGAAAATGTATTTTGCCAAAAGTCATGCAGCTTTTGGATGCAATAAATGTTTCTATCCAAATTGGTTGTTTCTAACTCAAAACTAACAAATTATCAAGAAAACAGACTTATGAGGTCTGACAGTTGTGGGTTCAGGGTACAGCTCTGCCATTTATTAGTTTGCCACTTAACCTCCTCGAGCTCAAGTTTTGTCACTGGTAATGTGAAAATGATAGTAATAATCTGCCTTGTAAGGTGATTGTGATGATTAAATAAGATAATAGCTTCTAGTACAGTGTAACTGTAGGCAGCCCGTGAGTCATGTGTAATATCATTACTGTGATTGGGATAATTCTTATTTGTATTATAATACACTTAGGAGAACTGGGGACACATACCTTTTATATCCTGATGAATATGTGCTCTAAATAGCCCTAAACAGAAGAAGGTTTATCTATAGGGTGCTCAGGCAGACAGGACTTTAACTCTATTTATTGACTTTTTAATAACTTGGCCAAATGTCATTTTAAAATTATAGGCAATTTTCTTTCTTTAGAGGGCAACATTTATTCACTCGTGGGCAGTCTTACTTTGTTCTGGGAAGGACCACTAAGTGACCCCTTTAAGATATTTACATATCTGGCAAAACCCCACTCCACTTTAATGTCTTTCCGTGAATTTACAAGGTGTCCCAGGAGCCTTTGGAAGTTCTGATGAACTGGGGTACCTAATTACCTAACCTACATACCTATCTAGGTCAGAGAACAGGGAAGGTCAGCAGAAGCTCTGAGAGGAAATTGCCCTAAGGGAGGAAGGAGTGTGAATGAGTGACCCCAACACAACACAAGGGCAAGTGAACTGTTTCTGGGGACAGTTTCTGGCTGATACTAGACATCCTGATCCAGAATATGGTCTGCCTTGGGGAAAACAATGGATGAGATGAAAGAGCTAAGAATGCAACAACTGCAACTCCAGGTTGGGATTGGTGGGGCCCTCTATTGGTGATCTTGGGGTAGGGTCCAAGGAGCTACTCAGGCAGAGGGCATTGAGGGTGTCAGCTTCGGGAGCCTCTTTGGTTTGGGTGGTGACATTGTGTCCCCCCGGAAAGGCATTAAAATGGACTGTAAATGACATTAGAATGCCAGCATAAGCAACAGCAACAGTGGCAGCCAATGGGCATTATTCTCATTCCCAGGTTATTCCAGTGCCCTTTTCCAATTTCCAGTGGCACATTCCTGATTTGGTAATAGTGTCAACATTGGCCGTGAAGGAGGCACTTCCTGTGGCTTGCTCACACCATCCACATTTACCCTTAAAACAAGAGAACCCAGACTGAATCTGAGGACTGAGTGAGCACACTTGGGAGTTTTGATCATACGGAGGAGGGAGCTGTTTCATGTGAAAAGGGGAATGCTCAGATTTTCTGCTAATCTGGATAAGTGGAGATTTTGTGGGATTGTAATTTGTATATGAAAGAAAAATGTAACTTTATGTTGTGAGCCCACACTGGAAAAGTCTGGGTTACATATGTAAATAACTATTGTGTATGTACTATGGAAATGATCAACTGCCACTGATATGATTATATAAATGGTGGTTTATCAAACACCAAGGACAGGTCAAAGACTAACCCATCACTAAGTTTGCTAACACTTAGCAAACACAGGCTAAGTGTCATGGGAATTCAGAACATAGGTAAAATGGCTTTTTAAGGCTCAGTCACCCAAAAGGAAGGCTCACAAGTGAAAAAGGACCACATGGCCTCTCTGTATTTCTAGAGGAGCCCACAGCTTGAGTGGTGGAGTGGAAAGAGCCTAGGTTCTGCAGTCAATCGGAACTGGATTCCTGCTAGCCTTTTTGAGCTCCGGTTTCTCATTTGCAAAGTGGGAATAAACATACTAACTTTTTGAGATGGAGTTTCCCTCTTGTTGCCTAGGTTGGAGTGCAATGGCAAGATCTCAGCTCACCACAACCTCTGCCTCCCGGGTTCAAACAATTCTCCTGTCTCAGCCTCCCAAGTAGCTGGGATTACAGGCATGCACCACCACGCTTGGCTAATTTTGTATTTTTAGTAGAGATGGGTTTCTCCATGTTGGTCAGGCTGGTCTCGCACTCCCGACCTCAGGTGATCCACCCACGTTGGCCTCCCAAAGTGCTGGGATTACAAGTGTCAGCCACCGCGCCCGGTCAACATACCAGCTTTTTATGGCGCTGTCCTGGCCCTGGTGTGACAGAACATAGGGAGGCACTCTAGTGTGATGCCTAGTGCATATCCACTTCCTTGGTCCCTTTACCCCTTGATATGGTTTGGCTGTGTCCTCACCCAAATCTCTTCTAGAATTGTTTAATCCCACAATTTCCACGTGTCATGGGAGAGACCCAGTGGGAGGTAATTGAATCATGGAGGCAGGTGTTTCTTATGCTGTTCTTGCAATAATGAATAAGTCTCAGGAGATCTGATGGTTTTAAAAAGAGGAGTTCCTCTGCATAAGCTCTGTTTGCCTGCCGCCATTCGCGGAAGATGTCACTAGCTCCTCCTTGCCTTCCACCGTGATCATGAGGCCTCCCCAGCCATGTGGAACTGTAAGTCCATGAAACCCCTTTTTCTTCCTAGTCTCAGGTATGTCTTTATCAACAGCGTGAAAATGGACTAATACACCCCCTTTCTGCGTTTGATGGGTGTGGGGTAAAGGGGTGGTGACCAGAAGCCCACGAGCTCGTTCTTTACTGTTGGCGGGCCTCCAAAGATTTTTCTGTGAGGATTTGATAGTTTTCCCCAAATCCTAAAAATCTCCCACCGCTTCGGGGGCTTTATGATTTGAAGATAACTAGTAAAATTTTGATGACTTGGACTGATTTTTTAGTTTGTTATAGGACTAGGCTAATAGGGGCATGGGCTCCATTTCCATCCTGAAAATTTGCTTCTCATAAAATGAAAATCCAATGCAGGCTCTTGTCTGCCTTCATTCTGGGCACCTGCAAGCATGGGGTCAGGGGGTCCGCGGGCAAGTGCACTATGGAGAATTTGCTGCAGGTAATGGAATGGCCTGTAACTTGAAGGTGAGGCTGAGGAGGGCCTAGGCCACATAGTGTTGCCCATTATGGGGCAGCCTGCCACGAGTAAGAGGCAAACTGGTCGGACAGACCCTCCAAACCTGCCATAAAATGCCAATCCAGGAGGAGGAATCTTTCCAGCTCTGTCTCATGTGTATATATAAAAAAGCTGGAGCTCAGAGTGGTTAAATGACCTGTTGAAGAAAGGAACAGAAATACATGTGATTCCAGGGCTTTGGATTCAGAACACTTATCCGCTAGGACAGAGCCCAAGGCCACACCTTCCTTTTTTACATTAAGGCCGACTCTTTTGCTGCTAAATTGGTCTTAGTTCTTTAGACTTGCACCAAAATTAATAAAGGTCTTTTTTTCCTAATTGCACAATCAAAATAAATTATGTCTACAAATTAGAAGGCAAGGAAATTGCATGTGCATTTTGGGTGCCCTGATAATGTCCTGCAGTAAATTGTTTTCATATAAATTGCATGCTTAATTAATCGCTTTCAAAAATGCCCATGTATTACTCTGCAAATACATCTCTGCCTGCAATTCATAAAATGCAAAGACAAATTAAATTGCTGATCCCTATATAAAAGTGTCACCCTTGGTGTATCTTGGCTGCGCTCAGTCATTTTGCTTTCTTTCTGACTAGTGCAATAAACCTGGTGAGCCCCTCCCCTTCAGAGTTGCCCCTGGGTATCTGATTCAACAGATTTCAGGTCTCTCCTAAATTACAGCTGGACGAGGCAATAAAGTTAGTCTATGTGCTACAACCAGCTGCGTAAAAAATCTGGCTGGCTCAGGTGATGCCTGAGACCCTCTCAGAATGGAAGATAAAAAGGGCAATGAACTTTGGGAGAGCTAAAAGAAAAAGAAAAATACATAAAGATTTGGCCGGGCGCGGTGGCTCAAGCCTGTAATCCCAGCACTTTGGGAGGCCGAGGCGGGTGGATCACGAGGTCAGGAGATCGAGACCATCCTGGCTAACATGGTGAAACCCCGTCTCCACTAAAAATACAAAAAACTAGCCGGGCGTGGTGGCGGGTGCCTGTAGTCCCAGCTACTCGGAGGCTGAGGCAGGAGAATTGGCGTGAACCTGGGAGGCGGAGCTTGCAGTGAGCCGAGATCGCGCCACTGCACTCCAGCCTGGGTGACACAGCGCGAGACTCCGTCTCAAAAAAAAAAAAAAAAAAATACATAAAGATTCATCTCCAAATCCAAAACAAAACACTTCCCACAAAAATGCATGCATTGATTTGATTAAAACGTAGAAAAATATGAAAACATTGTCATCCACAATTCCAATACCCAGATATAATCACAGATAACCATGTCCTCTTTGGACAGAATATTAAATGTTAGAAAAGTTAATCATTGCCAATTGAGATACTTTGTTTCGAAAGTGATTTGCGTTTTGAAGATGAGTTTGGGTATGCATAATTTTCGTTAGGTAGAGAATTTGCCCGCTGTTTTGGGCTCCCAAATACAATATGCTTCAAGCAAAAGTTAATGTTTAGAAATGACTCTAGTATGGCCAGCTTGCTGCAAATACATCTGCTCTGATTTCTAGGAAAGAACTGTGCTAACAGAAAGTGAAAGGAACGCAAGGCTGCTAGACACTAGTTTATTTATCAACAAGGTTTCAGTGCCTGAAAGTTTTATTCTTAAAAAAAAAAAAAAAAAAGATTTAAACAAATGTTTTTCTTACAGAATTCCGTGCTTTGGCTTCCCCTTCAACACTGGAGGGGGTGAGGGGAAGTCCCCAGGTGACTCCTCTCAGCTCAGCCAGTGGTATGTGGGTGAGAGGGGACCCAACAGAGTCAACTCATTAGCCAGCACAGCTTGTCTTATTATCAGCACAGCTGATAATCCTTGCAGCTGGAGCTGAAGGGCTTGCCATTTGATAGCAAAGAAAGTACAAGTCAGTAGCGCTAATTTGTAGGGTGTCTGGGCTGTGGTGCCTATTCACTCCTGTGAAGACCAGGGTGGATTTTCTGTTGAGCTGAATTGTAGCAGAAGGAGTCAAGCTGTGGGTTAAAATCTACTGAGGTATTATTTCCAGTGACAACCAAAACCAAAAATCAAAACAAAACTGAATACCTTGCACTGTTGCATTTTTGCAGACTCTGTGTACTTGGCCTTGCCTTGCCTTCTGGTGCCAATGCTAATTCAGGGTGCATGACGGGAAATGCAGCTTTAGCAGGGGCTCAGCTCCTCTCTCAAACAGCTGCGCCTGAGTTGCTTGACTTTAAGAAGTTGTTAACCCCACAACATGATTTCACTGATAACTTTCTGGCTGACTCAAGCAGCTTTGGAGGTAAAGGTCCACTCAGGTATACAAAAGCCTGGAAAAGAAGTTGTCTTGAAGCAAATTCTGTGGTGGGTCCTACAGAGGTACTAAAATGACAAAAAGTTCGACCACAGGAAAATGCTGAGACCAAATTCCATTCTTATGTTACATTCTCATTCTCTCTCATCTTAGCATAACAAAAATAAAAATAAACAAAACACTGTCAGGTCAATAAATGATGATATCATAACATGTTTAAAAAGTATAAATATTTATAAATGATATATACATGAGATATAATGTATGCATGAGGTATATATCTGAGCACATGGGTGTGTGTGTGCATGCACACTCCTGAATAGTGTTGATTCTTGATACATTTACAAAACCAGCAAAATTTATATTTGGTACTCTTCTAAACCATTTTATTTTTTGCCATTCCTTTTCTTTCCAGACTTGGTAAGCCCCCGTCTGCCCTCTTTCCTCCTCCAGATATCATTTTCCATTTAGGCCTGACTTTTGTTTGATAGTGAGGAACCTGTGGACTACATAAATTTTTAAGGCAAATTTGCTCCTTGGAAGCTTAACATTTTGTATGTCCTATGTAAAATATCCTGTGCAGAACCACAGGAGAAAAAGGAATTTCAGTGATCTTTAACTTGGTAGTGTGAGTCCTTTTGACAATCTGGACCTTCAAGCCATGGAAGGATAAAATGATGAAATTTTCTTTAGGAAAGAGGTGACTCTTCTTTAGGGTGTTTCGTTGAAAACATAATAGGCTCAATGAGAAGCCCGACCTTTTGATGTTATAGTGTAAGATGATGGGCTTTCTGATTGAGAGCTGTAAATACGTACCTTCTAAGTCACTTCCTCCCAAGGTACAGGAGACAATTACAAGGTGCATCTATTTATCTCTCAAGGAGATAAGACAAGTTTTCATTGTGCCTTTCACACTACTGCCTAAATTTTGGTGAAATTTGATTTAGACTTTGTAGTCATTTCTGTGCTGTCTTACATGTGTGCAAATCTGATAATGCCTATTCTTTAACAGTGATGCCTGTTCTTTCTTCTGTGTTGGTGTAAAGGAGTCTTCTTTTGGCAGGATTTTTTCATTTTCCCAACTGCCTATAGCAGCTTTCTAAGTGTAGCTATGCCTGAGTACTTCTTTAGAAAAGAGATATTTGAGTGCAGAATGGTTACTATTACAGGCATTCAGATGGTGGTATAGTTGGAAATCCATCCAGGTACCAGTGACTGCCGGTGGTGCTTACATTTTGGCAGGAGTGGAGATGACCTAGGATTTGTCTGGGGTCTAGAGAGCCAATGCCTTAGAAAGTTGACGTCAGTTGTTTTTGGTGCATAGCAGGCACTCAGTAAGCATCTGCTGAGTGACTGGTAAGTTTGAAGTAGGTTGCTAGAAGTCTGTTTTCATGAGGTACTGAGGACCCGCTTAGGAAAAGGGCACTGGTATGAGGAGCTTGGTTCGGTTGTAACGAAGTCTTGGTAGTCAGAAGGGACATCCTGGTACCATGTGAAGGCTGCCACTCACATCTATCTCTTAGGAATTTCTTCCTGGTTCTATGAAAATAAAGGGATGTGGGTAAAACGTGGCAGAGCTATTCCACTGAAAACACTGGAAAGCTGGAGGGCAGAAGCGATGCTGCTTTCTAGCTCCTCTGGGAGGGTCTAGCTCACATAGCAGAGGCCTGAGTGTCATCTTTTCCCCATCGCCGTGGACCAAGGTTTGGCACTATGAGGGTTTGGGTTCAGTAGAAATAGAGGTGCCTGGTAGGAATGGACTGGTTTGTGAGCACATACAATAAGGTTCCTTGGGATTCCTGGAAATATATGAGATAATAGTGGTTATTTCATGAGGGACTATGGCTGTATATTAGCACGTGAAGGCAGGAGTCTATGTCACTTCAGTTTGCATTGTCACCGTAACTGTTATGATACTCTCAGGTACATAAAGCCTAGGTGAATTTGTTTTAAAAGTAAATATTGGGCCGGGTGTGGTGGCTCACGCCTGTAATTCTAGCACTTTGGGAGGCTGAGGCGGGTGGATCACTGAGGTCAGGAATTTGAGACCAGCCTGGCCAACATAGTGAAACCCCATCTCTACTAAAAACACAAAAATTTAGCCGGGCGTGGTGGTGCGTGCCTGCAGTCCTAGCTGCTCAGGAGGCTGAGGCACGAGAATCACTTGAACCCCGGAGATGGAGGCTTCAGTGAGTCGATGTCACACCACTGCACTCCAGCCTGGGTGACAGAGTGAAACACTGTCTCAAAAAAAAAAAAAAAAAAAAAGTAAATATTACACTTCTATTACATTAAAAAAATTTTAACATTAGAACCCAGGTTCCCTCATATCTGTTATGAGCAGTAATAACACGGTGAAAATTCAGGTTTCCTCAATTCCAATCCAGACATCAGCACAATAGAGCAGTCTGCCTGGTATCAGTGAAAACTAATACTCCAGGTCCTTCAATCTCACTTCTGGGTATTTACCCAGAACATTTTAAATCAGTGTATCACAGTGATATCTGCATGCCCATATTCATGACAGCACTATTCAAGTTATGGAATCAACATTAAGTATTATCAACAGATGAATAAAGATGTGTTATGTATACACAATGGAATACTATTCAGCCTTAACAAAAGGAAATTCTTTCATTTATGACAACATGGATGAACCTAGATGATATTATACTAAGTGAAAGAAGCCAGGCACAGAAAGAGAAATACTGTATGTTCTCAGTTACATGTGGAATGTAAAACAATCACACTCATGGAAGCGGAGAGTAGCATGATGGTTACCGAGGTTTGGTTTGGGGGGAGTGGGGAGATTGTCGAACAGTACGAAATCTCAGCTGGACAGGAGGAATAATTGTTTTTTTTTTTTTTCTGAGATCTATTGCGTGGTGTGGTTAATATAGTTACTATTAGTATATTGTACATTTCAAAATTGCTAAGAGACTAAATTTCAAATGTTTTCACTATGAAAAATAAGTATTTGAGGTGATGGATATGTTAATTAGCTTAATTTAATTATTCCACATTGTAATCATAAATCATACCATCACTTTCTACCCCACAAATATATATAATTATAAATTGTCGATTGTCAACAACATTAAAAAGGAAATAAAAAGAAAAATGGTATTCTGCATACTCCTTAAACTTTAAAATTTTACTTCTTTTTAACAGGGACAGGGAAATATGATAACACTACAATTCTCTAACTGTTGCTTCCAAGCCAAGATTTCAAGGGGGGCTAGTTTGTGGCTTTTCTCACTCCCATCCTTTGTTAAAGTCTTTAACTCTTCACCAGATACCATAAGAAACTGAACTTTAAGCATCTGTTTTCTGTCATCTCAGCTGACGGTATATTTTCAGAACTCTGGAATTTCTGCTGTTGCTTAATCTTATATCCGGGAGCAGAATCTCTGAGGCTAGAACAGGAAGCAAAGCCTGTAAACTCTGAGCTCCTGTCCTAAATTCTGCCTTTCAGAGGGGTGCAGGGATGGGGGGCAGCTGTCAAGTTTCAATCTATGACTCTGTGCCAGTCTCCTTGGGACTTCCCAGCAATAATGGCACAACGATTCCTCAGGCCTCTGAAGGTGGTTGCAAATGGGGAGCTGGGTGGAAGCTACAAAGAAGGTGCCTGTTTTTGAATGAGTCCCAGTTTGGGAACAGGATGTAGAAAATCAGAACCAGACAACAGTGGAAATGCAGGAAGCATGGCACAAATGTAAAATTAATTGCAGAATTTTTCATAGCTTAGTTGTATAAATCGACTTTCTGAAGCCCATAAATTATTGCTCAGAAATTATGTAAGAGAAGGCACATTATCAGGCAGGTGTACAGCTCTTCAGACACATAGTCAATTCAAATTGGATTTTCTGCACAATATATAATGCTGTCCTTTATCCTCCGAGACAGCATTTCTTACTGGGAGTGGAATGGGATGTACGGCAAAAAGCCCAGGCTTCAGCACCAGGAGATCCAGGTTTTGTCATAATTATGACAGTTATTGGACAAAACCTTAATTTCTCATGGCCTTGGTTTTCTGATCTACAAGATGGGAACTTTCATTTGGGATGACGGGAGGTTTTCACCATCATATATCTCTCCCAGGATTGCTGCGAGGATCAAATAGTCTCACATGAAAGAGACATATGGACAGCAAAATGGCTGGCCCGGGAGCTCTTGTTTCATTATTGCTGGGACGACCCAGGAAGCCTGGCACATACTCCAAGAGCTTGAACCTTGACAGCTCCCTATCACCTCTCCAAAACAGAAAATTAGGACAAGATCCAAGTTGACAGACTTTGTTTCCTGCTGTAGCCTCATAGATTCTGTTCCTGGGTATAAGATTACGCAATAGTAGAAATGTTAGTAGTAAAGTACTGTTCTAAAGTTGGTTCTGTGACATGTTGTGCCTGTGGGTAGAGCTCAAATAGTCCCTTGATGCCAGCTGAACTATCTTCCTTGCCCAGGTTGGAGAGGTTCTGCTCACTTGTCACACCAGCTGCCTCTTGAAGAATGTGCTGCTAATGATGACTTTGCTTTTTCAGGCCTTGGGTCAAATGAAGAACAATTTTGTGGCATGTATCAGGTTGTCATTGAATAAAGGGTTCATGAAGCTGCTTAATTTCCAGGTCACTCTTCTCTCAGAGCTCATATTTTCCTCTGCAAAATGGGCATAATGACCCTACAGTAGGCTTACTGTGAGCATTTAGTGAGAAGATGTCTGGCCTGTTGTTATGTTCCAAAACTGTTAGTTTCAAGTTGAATATAACAAATCTCTAGGTCACACTCTTCCTCAACATTCAATTTTGTTTTCTTTGATACAAGTTACGCTTTATTTTCATTAGAGTGTTGTGCAAATCATTATGTCTGCAGAGTAGTTCAAAGTTCGGTTATAAATTAGTTGCTATAAATACACTTAGTTAAATTTTCTGCAGCAGTGATCTCTCCTCACCATGCTCTCCATTCCTTATCTCTCGTTCTTTTTATCCTTCTTTTAATGGTTCTATTATATGCTAAGAGGGTTCGTTTTTTCCTTAGAGGCCAATGCAGACCTTTCTGGGAGCAAGAATATGTAAGTATTAAAAAAAAAAAAAAAAAAGCAGGAGTGGGGTGGGGGGGCGGGAACAAAGTAGGAAGGGAAGAAGAAAAGGAGAAAGCAAGGTAACTGTAGGTAGATAGATTGGTTCAGTCTGTTTGGCTCGCTGTGGTCCTGAAGCCTGAAGTTGAGTGAATGTTTCAACTTAAAATCCCCTGCGATTTTCCCGAGAAACTTGTTGGAAGAGAGGCTTTGGGGCCTCATCCAAAGGATTTGCGCTTTCATCCTGGCCAATCCCTCTCCGTCAGCCAGTGCTTACACCCAGTCAGCCACTGTATTTTTCCGTTGTCCTTTTCCTGGGCCTGTCCAGCCTAGTCAGCCCCGAGCTAGGCTTAACAATTCCCGCTACCCAACTTCTTGATGGATGGGCTGAGAGATTGGTATCAATTTAGACTTGAACAAAGCCTTAAATACAGACTAATATATGAGATCAGGTGTTAGCTGTGTGAAGGTGAATGCTCCCTCCTCAGTCAGGGGGCTCTCTTATTTTGTTCTTCAAGTGGAATGTCCACCCTTTTTCCAATAGAAAGGAACAACAACTGGGTGGCTTTATTTTAAGACCCTGAATTCTGAGTCTTTCTCAAACTCAAGACAAGTTGAGTGTGAAAGGAAAGGTGAAAGCTTTTTTTCCTTTATATGAATATGTAACTCATTCTAAAGTTTGTAGATTTTGTAATCATTTCAATGACTTTTTCTCAGTGAAATACCGAACGGATGGACTTTGGCAGGAAGAGAACCAGGGCAGCAGATTTTTCTGGCTGCCAGCATCAGGCCTCTTAATGATGGAAAATGGATTGGGAGAAGGAATATCAATACACAAATGCTGAATCTAATATAGAAACTGGAGCAAGTTGCCAGAGAGTTCTGGGTTGTATACTCTTGGAAGGAAGCAGCCAAGCCCTGAGGGGCCTCCTAAAGGAAGAGTCAGAAATAGAAGCAGACAGGCTTGCTGTTGGAAGGCTTGTAGTTCTTTGGGGAATGCTAGAAGCAGCGGGGTGACCTATTTTTTTCCTTTCTGTTTCAGGTCTTTTGATTAGGGTCCCGAAGTTTGTGTTCTAAATCTACTTGCCATTTGATTGTGAGAGAGTGTGTGTGTCTGTGTGTGTGTATAAGAGAAACATTTGTCTCTATACTTCCCTAATGGCTATGTTTCACATTTTCACTTTGCCTTTAGGATACTATGTGCTTTGTAGGTGGTACTTCCATTTCCAAAGTCCTTCTTTTCTTGCCAGTCATGCTTTCAGAGGGAGGCTGACAAAGAGGGTCTTTGGCTATTAAGAGTGTGTTTTGGCTGATGGTCTTCGTTGATGAATTTGATTATGTGTGTCTGTGTGTACATATGTATATGCATGTATGTATTTACATATCTAATTACATAATACATATATAATACATAGTCATTGCTATTGTTAAAGTTAGGGTCTATTTATGTTTTGCGTCATTGTGAAATGAAAAATGGTGACTGCACGATGACTTGATCTTGATCACTGCATGTCCTATTTTTCTGCCTGTGGGCTCCATCATGATTAGATTCCCCTGTAGCTGTATGATGCCCATCTTACATGAATGTGTGAAATAAGCTTCCCTGAGAGCAGTTTCTAATGAGGAGATGACATTGAGTAGTAACAATGCCTTCCATGTGAATAGCATTTTATAATTTACAGACAATGCTGAGTTTTCACTTATTCTCACTGTTAAGAATGGATGTTTCTGGAGGCCCCTTCTATCTTTCTCTGGAGTCAAAGAAGCGCTCCAGGAGTCATTGTGGTTCCTGGAAGGTCTTCTGTTCTCAGAAGGGAACTTCATTGCTTTTAACTCCACAAAGTTGCTGCAAAACTTGAGCCTTTGCCCATTGGTTGGTATTTTCCTTTGTTAGAACAGGCTAAGAAACCCTTACAGTAGCCCTTTCCACCATAATCATGGTGAAAGTTCTCTGCCCTCTCAGGACTTAGAAGATAGACTCAGAGAAGGTCAATGTTTTGGGAAGAAGGGCAAGAATTACGTTCTTAGTTTTTTTCAAGATAAAAATGATCTCATGTCTTTCCTACCATAACTCTGAAAAGGTAAATGTGGTCCTTGATGTGAAATTCCCTAAAGATAAATCTTAACTTCAGAGGATAATGACTAAAAGCTATGGTTCTATAAGGCTTGGGCTACAAGAAGCAAAAGTATCCAAGTCACCTGCATTATGTGGGTTCAGACAACAGTGCCAGATGCTATAGTTCTGGCCTTTACACACACAAAGCACCCGAGAGAGAGTGCAAATCAGATTTCTTAAGAGTTGGGCCTGAATTTTCAAGTATCTTTTCGACATTGTCATACGGATGAAGGAAGGAATCTTATGTTCATCTCAAATTGAAATTTTCTTCGAATTTTCAAAGTTGCTTCTCTGTTATGGTCTGAATATTTGTGTTCCCAAAATTTGTATGTTGAAATCTAATCCCCAGTGTGAGGGTATATGAAGGTGGGGCTTTTGATAGTCGATTAGGTCACAAGAGTGGGATGTTTGTAATGGAATTACTGCCCTTGTAAGAGAGTCCCCAGAGAGATTCCCTCACCCCTTGCTACATGCGAGGTTACAGTGAGAAGGTGGCTATCGGTGAGGAAGTGGGTCCTCACCAGACACCTTGATCTTGGTATTCCATGCAGCCAGGATCCAGGTGTCTTGGCATTCCATTCACAGCCTCCAGAATTGTGAGAAATAAATTTCTATCATTTGTAAGCCACCCAGTTGATGGTATTTTGTTACAGCAGCCCCGTAGGACTAAGACTCACATTGCTGTAGCCCAGTTAATGGTATCACTATCTACAGAGTGACCAATATAGAAACCACAGATTCACCTCTGCCGCTTTTCTTTTTTTCTAATACTTTCCAAACCCAACTTCAATTTCACCCCACCCATAAAGTTTTCCACTAATAAATCAAGACATTTTTATACCTCTGTTAACAAATTTGTTAACAAATCTGCCTTGTGGGCCTTAATATCTCCTTCCCTAATTACTGTCTTTCTTCCACCTGAGCTCCTTTGGGGAGAGTATTAATGCCTTCTTCACCTTTTATATTTTTCTGCCTCCAAGTACCAAATACTTGCATATGGTACAGACTCGGAATATTTGGTGAAATTTAACCACTTATACCCCTCATATCCTAGTCTCTATTCCCCCTGTGATCTTTTGACATTTATGCTATTTCTTGATTAAGGGGTTGTAGGACTTTCTGATGTTCTAGAAGCAGATATTAAGTGAAATATCTCATGGCATGTTGACTGCAGTTAATAGTGTGTATATTTTTAAATCGCTGAAATAATAGATGTTTAACATTGTTACCATGAAAAAAAAATCGTTGGTGAGGTGCTTATTAGGCTAATTAGCTAATTTAATCTTTCTACCATTGCAGAAACATACATAGATTAAAACATCATATTGTACTCCATAAATATGATTGTTACCTCTCAATTAGGAAACAAATGTAAAAAATACACAAAATAATTTCAACTATTCTCAGTGTGATCTTGGTAGCATTCTCAAATTGTCCTCATTGTTAATCCAAATTCTCAAAATGGAGCTGTTTTCCATGGAGTTAGGCTGTGGGGATTTTCTCATAATGCCACCTTCACACTGCTGCCTGTTGCGTAAGTCTCTCACTTTCTTCTTGATGTTTGGAAAGCATATAGTGAAGTGAGGAGAGAGACAGGGTTATGACTGGTTAGTTGTAGCAATCATACACTGGTTACCTGAAAGGTTTTGCAGGGCTTACTAGCTTTGCCTTTTAGGAGACAGCTTCCCTTACATGCCACCTTCTTCAATAACCTTTGGCCCTCTTGTAGACACAGGTTTAAGGAATCATACTGTTGATTCTTAAAGCTATTTAAACAAGATGGCCTTCTGGATGCTGAAGATCCTGCTAAATGTGCCACTTTTGATCTCAGCTCAGCTGGGAAATCTTTGCTTTTGTACAAACTTGGGAAAAATCAATACAAGTGGCTGTGAGATACTGAAATTAATCCCCCCTCACCCCTTTCTTTTCCTTACATGCCATCTGATTGCTGCTGAGATAAAAATGGGGCTGTTTGGTTTCATGGAATATTTTACAGTACTAGGGACAATGGAAATCATTGTTCTCTTTTGGAGAAAAGTGGATGCTAATTCCTGAGTTATTCAGATAATGAAGGCAAAAGCTTAGTTTCTGAAAGACCTAAGGGTTGTATGGTTTGAGAAAAAGGATCCCATGGAGGGTATTTGTTGTGACATCTCTCCAACCTCCCTGAAAAGTGAGGAGCAGGAGTGAGAGAGTTATGGGTTTCTCACGAACTAATGAGACTCTCTACGCACTGACCTCTAATACAACTCATTGAAAGTATCCCTTTTCACAGCACGTTTACACAGTGACTATTTGGCTGTTAAGCAAATACAGTATTTAACAGGCCCGGAGTGGTCTGCTTACATGAGAGCCTGTAATAATCAGAAGGGGAGACCATGCCAGAATATTAAAAAATTAATACGTGGCTTAGACAAGCAATGATCCTTGAAGAGAACAACAGTTTATGGAAGACAAGACAAACGCCACCTGCCACAGTGACTCCAGGGGAAGATCCAGGTTGTAGTCTCCTCTGGAGCAAAAGCAGTTTTCCAGTATCTTGAACAGCCAGCTGAGGTGGAACGCTGGAAAAATGAGTCAACTATCTGGTTGTTCCCTGGGTGGTCATCTTCCACATCACTGGGGAAGACACTGTGCAACTTATAACAGCTGCTGTTTTCACACCACCAAGTTTACTCCCAGTTTCTGTGGCACCCTATAGATCTGTGTGGAACCTTAGAGGGCTCTGTGAGCATCATATTTGTCATTTATTGTGTGCTTATTGTATACCAGGCCATGTATTCAAGTGCCTTATGTCATTTTAAGTGATATTATGTCATACAATTCCAATGAGAGGTGTGTGTGTGTGTTTGGAATTTCCATTTTATAGAAATGGTAGCCCAGAGAGGACAAGTGACTTGTTCAAGGTCACACAGCTTTTAAATGATGGAACTAAGATTCAAACATGATTTTTTCTGTTCCTAAGCCATTGAATTAGAATACTCACTATACTGTGATCGGAGGAATCACATATAGTTGCTGGACAGCCAACTTTTTATAAGCAAATCATTGTGGGGGCACAAACCTGATAAAGAATGTCAGCTTTGGTGATCCCCCAGGGATGGAAGCCCTTATAAGATGACATGGATCTCCCTGATCTTTGCCACTGCCACAGTGTCCACAGAAAAGCAGATATTTGAGACAGTATTTGTTGATTTGAGATGTTTGATTTCTAAACCTAATCCTAGTATGATACAACTTAGATGAAACAGTGAAAATTTATAATATATCACCATTCTAAAGCTGGGGATAATCATGAGGGAACAAAAATACTTACATATAAATACTCCCAGGTAAGACACCTTTCTGTTACTTAATTCAGATCCTTGACTTCATTTTACCAATGGGGTATGGGTGATGTGTAGAGACACACAACTGGATTCCCAAATACAGCTCCAAAAGAGAACTGGAGAGTGACAGGGAAAGGTAATCTGGAGCTTTGGGGCCAGGGAGAGCAGATTTGGTGCAGCTGTGATGATGAATAGATCAGCGCTGTGGAGAGGAAAAGAGAATCCATTAGATATTAGTTGTGTCATAACCGTTTAAGCTTTTTCAGAGCTGAGTTTTCTGAGGAATGTGGCCCTTTTAGAATTTTCCCATGAGGCATGCAGATTATTTGGATTATTGAAAAAAATGCTACACCACCATGTGCACAGCATTTTACAGTTGAGAAAGCTTGATCCTCACAATAACACCATGATGTAGGAGGAGAGCTATAATCAAGCTCATTTCACAGATGAATTCATGGAGGTTTAGAGGGTTTTCTTCAATCACACAGCTTTTAAAAAGCCACAGCAGCATAAGAACACTAGAACACCTTAAAGATACGGCATATTGGGTCAATCTAATGGTTTACCCCCACCAAATATTTCATTTTAACTCTTCAGAGCCAGAGAGATTTCGTAAAGGAGGTGGCAGCTGCCTCTGTTAACATCAAAAATTGGGAATTCATCCCAACACTCTGAACCTCTCTCTGGCAACTGGCAAAAGATGGGGCATTTGAAATTTTTTCAAACCCTTCTTGAAACTATTTACATTTCTTGGCTTGTTCAACTCCTGGAGAGTAACAAGGTCCACATGTTTACCACCTGCTGTGTGAAGGAGTACTTCCTTTGGTTATTATTCTAAATGACTGCTTTCCAGGCCTAAGTGCTCCCCTACTCAAATCCCCTTCTCAACTGGTTATCGTCCCCAGGAAGCAATGTCTGTCTGGCTCACAGCCTCTGGCCTGCACACTTCTGCTGCTGTGGAGGTGCGCCTGATGGTTGTATCTTCAGCATCACAGCATGAGGAAGTATGGGGGATTGCTTTTAGGGTGCAAACACTGCCTATGTGCTGGAAAAAAATAAGTTGGAATCCAGGCTTTTCTCCCGAATGCTCTGATAGCTTGAAAACTGAAGCAAAGATTGCCATTATGAAACTTTTGCCTTTCTCGTGGCTATGTCCTTTTGAAAACCTTCACTGTCCTAAGGAATTCCACGCTAGTCCAAATGAAAGAACTGCAAAATCATACTTGCATGAATGTACTATTCTGGTTTGAATCCTTTCTAGTGACTGACCTTGCTAATGTGAACATGTTCATATGGTTAAGATTAATGAGTCAATTATTTTTATACAAGCTATCCCTCATGTAGGCTGTTTTCCTTGACTTGACTATGTTAATTAATAAAAAGCATTCAATCCTCTTTATTGGAGTTTGTGGTTAATCAGGTGCAATTATCAATAAAAGTATGGTGAATGTCGGTGTGCTCAGGCACCACTAATGAAAATAGGATATATTTAGCTATGAAGAGAAATCTTCAAGTTCCTCTTCGGTGAGTGTTTCCAGAAAGAAATAAGGCTATAGATCTTGGAAGGCAGAAGCTGCCATTATAAATATAGTTGTGTTTTTAATTAAATAAATACTGAAACAAATGTGATTGAATATGAGATAATCCATTCATGTGGATATTATTTCATGCCATGCTTTAATTAATGCTTCCTGGGGCTTGGCCTGGCTCTTGCTAGTTGGAGAGTGGAGTAGGCAAATATATCTGCTATAAACACACAAAGGCTTGCATGCAATCAGTCTACCTGCACTAGAGCTCCAAAATGACAGCATTACTTTAGGAAAGTCCAAAATTAAAAAAAAAACAAACTCAAAGTTACAGAAAAATTTAGGGGACAATTGTTTACATCAATGTGTTTTTGATTGTTGTATTGTAGAAAGTTGTAAAGGAACAAACACACATAAAGCAGTTTGCTCCTGGTGCTATGGCTCATGCCTGTAATCCCAACACTTTGGGAGGCTGAGGTGGGGTGGATCACCTGAGGTCAGGAGTTAGAGACCAACCTGGCCAACATGGTGAAACCCCATGTCTACTAAAAATGAAAAAGTAGCCAGACATGGTGGTGGGTGCCTGTAATCCCAGCTATTTGGGAGGCTGAGGCTGGAGAATCACTTGAATCTGGGAGGCAGAGGTTGCAGTGAACCATGATTGTGTCACTGCACTCTAGCCTAGGTGACAGAGTGAGATTCCATCTCAAAAAAAAAAAAAAGTGCTTAGCAACTGGCATACTGCAAATAGTTACAATGTTATTATCTTCATTATTCTTACTAATGTTCCTTTAAACACGGCCTCTCTTAGAACTCTTAATATCTAATTTGGTCATTATCATTTGTCAGGGATACAACTTTTATGTGAAAACCAAGGTTAAGGACAGTTTCATTTTTAGACTGAGATGGTTAAAACAAGAGTTTCAAGACCTCCCTTTAAAAAACAAGTTGAATTGATGACTTCCTGGACTTGTGAGCTTAGTGAATGGTCCGTTTGCCTTAGTCTAGGTCAAAATATTAGAGACTTCTAAATGAGTTTTTTCAGACCTTGAGTATTTACAAATTTTGAAATCTCATTTTCAATAGTATATCTACAACGGGGCTGTTCCTACATAAATGCAAAGTAATTAACTGCCCTCGAATTTTTACACCTGCCTGCTGCCATTGAAATTATCTTAATTAAGGACAATGATTCATTGCTCACGTAGAGCTAAGTCATGGCACTGTTCTGGAAACAAGATATTTAAATTATTTGGAGATGTAAATGACTTCTACTAGGACCTTTCCTGGCTGTACTTTGATGGGAAAGGAAAAGAGAGGACGATGAGAAGCCAAAAAGGAATTTGGGAAGCTGATGACAAACCTCACGAACTTTATAAGACCTGTTCACAATATCTCCAGAGAGGCAGCAATGCCAAAGAGAATGGAAAGCTTCCTGTGACTTTGCTTCTTCAACAGGTATTCACTGAGGACCACTCTGGGCCAGGGAGGGTGCCAAGTGCTGGAACTATAACAATAAAGAATTGGTGAAGTTCCTGCCCTCAAGGAGCTTATAGTTTATCAGAGGTGGATGGGATGGACATCTAACCAAATGAACACATAAGGTAGAGCAGTGCCAAGCACAGCAGGGCTCCGTGGGAAGAATTGATTTTACATGGTGCCACAGTGGTGTGCTGCAGTCAGCTTGCACCAGCTTGTGAGAGTTGACTGTGCACATGTCTTCCCAAGTATGTGTTCAGCGATATGGTGTTAGCTTAAAAGCAGCCGTGGGGAGACTATAGGACAGAAATTGGCAAACACTACTACTGAGGGCTTTTCTTCCCCCCAGAGAACCAGCCGTGAGACATTCACTAGCCTAGTCCTGCCTGGAGTGGGGAAAGACTGTAGAAGAAGTGGTATAAAGAAAGGTGTTATAGAGAAAGGTAGTATTGGGCTGAGTCTTGCAAAGCAGTTAGAGAAAATAGCCACTGTTGGATTTTTTAGGAGAGGAATTTGAAGGTTTTAAAATTTTTTTTGAAAGAAGGGTAGGATTTTTTTTTTGAAAAGATGGGGAACAGTGAAACTTGCTTCAGATACTTCTAATGATTTTATACTCTAGCCAATGTTTTAATCATCTGTTTTCTGAGGTCAGACTCTGGGTTTTATTTATTTTTGTATATATACATCCTTAAACATGATGAACACATAATGAGTGTTTATTGTATAAATGGATAATGTTGATATTCCTCATACCTCTTCAATTACCTATCTAGATGAAGTCAACCATTTTCATGAACCATTTGCCAAGCATTGTGCTAGGCAATCTATAACTTTATATATACATTCTGCAGAAGAAACTAACATGGAGAGGATAAAGAATTTGTTCAAGGTCATAGAGCTCATAGCAGTAGAAGCAATATTCAAACCACTTTGGTTCCAAACCTCACAAATTTTCAACTGTTCCATATTTCCTTTCAAATCGGGGCCATTTTTTACATGGGAATGAGGAGTGAGTAGAGACACTAAGTATTCTGGGAGTGAGAGATCATCAGGTGCTGGGTACATGGTCTTTAGCTTGGAAATTACTGGTTTAGGTGACAGTACATTCTCTCTATTAGATTCCTTTGGTGACATTTACGTTGGCACCCTGTCTGATCTATGATAACCTTTTCTATCAACTCCTAATCTGAAATGCAGTTTGACACACTTATGCAGTACAGCAGAAAGCTGAAAAATGAGTTTGGATTTCTTTTCCTATCCCACCCTCAATTCAGTTACCACAAAAAGATCTATCAGATCAAAACACTTTATCTCCCTATCTCCAGGAAAAATGTCAAACAAAAATATTTAGAGATAATCTTGGATGTGGTGCACCTGAGTACTGCATCCAAAGACCAAATTTGACAGGTGTGGTTTAGGATTACCTATAAGTCAAAAATGGAATACAGTAGACGCCATTTCTTTGAAGTTTTGCTTTCTGCAGTTTGTTAGTTGTGATCAACTGCAGTCCAAGATTATGAAATGAAAAATTCCAGAAATAAAAAATATGTAAGTTTTAAATTGCACGCCATTCTGAGTAGAGTGGTGAAATCTCCTGCCATTCCACTTTGTCCTACCCAGGGCGTGAAACATTCCTTTGTCTGGCATCATCTACCCTGTATAGACTATTGCCCATTAGTCACTTAGCAGCCATGTTGGTTATCACGTTGACTGTTGGGATATCTCACTGTTTGTGTTCTAGTAATCCTTGTTTTACTTAATGACCCCGAAGCATAAGAGTATTTAAGCTGGCATATTGTTACTGTATTTTATATGTTGTGCTAATCTTTTACTGTGCCCAATTTATAAATTAGACTTTATCCTAGGTATGGATATGGGAAAAAATGTAGTATAGATAGGGTGCTTTCTGTAGTTTCAAGCATCCACTGGCCATCTTAGAATGTATCTCCCTGGATAAGGGGGTTCTACTGAATTAAATGTTGGCACTTTAACAACTTGCTTCATGCTACTTAACTCTTATATGACCTCTGAGTGAGACTGTGCCCTATATTGATTTCCATTCTTCAGACTAAGACATTAGCTTTTTCTTCTCAAATAATAATGAAATGACTTATCCTTCTTGTGTCCTCAACCCAAAATTCTCACCATGGTGGAGAATACAGAAGTAAATCTGCACATACGTAAATTTTTTTCAAGTGAGAGATACAAACCCTGCTGGAGAAGGGTTTATATTTAGACACTGCCATTTTATAAATACCTGTAGGTGGAAGACCACGTGGGTATTACCAGGTCACCAATAATTAAAGGAGGAGTGATAAGATCCCCTTATGTTACCCTGCACTAATAGAGTTCTTGGTTGGAAACAACCAAAGCCTACTCTGGTCAATTTAAGGGAAAAATGAATTTCTTAGAAAGTAATGGGGTAGCTCGTGAAATTGAGGAAGGTTGAACAACAGGTTTAGGAAGTAATCGAGGGAGGCAAGGCATGGATGAGGCAGAGTCCCAGGAGAGTTCTGCTGAGGACACATTCATTGCCAGCTGGAGACCCCACCCCTGCTGGCCCTGGCCAGCAGACTCTCCACATGCTGCTGGGCTCTGTTTGCCTTGGACATTTGCTGCCCTGCCTCTGGGTCCTCTACTGCACCAAAGCTACCATGAGAAATCTCTGACCGATTCCACATCCTTCCCTCAAAGATCTGTGGTCTGGGTGGGAGCATCTGAGTGGCTACGCTGTCACAGGGCCACACTCTGCCTTCTTGGGAGGAGGGAGAGGGACCATCTGTCTTTTTCTGACTCCCCCAGTAGGAAGTGAACTTGGTCTCCTACCGTTTCTGTGATTTGCCCAAATCCGGAGGGGCGTTTAGATACTGGGCAGAACTAAGTGATGGATGTTTCCTGTAGACACCTAGTTTTAGCATAGAAATGTGCCTAAAGGAAGCTGAGATAGCCTCATTTGAATGGAACACTGTTCAAACAACGCATGCTGTTACACTAATGTCAATGATTCTAATTATGACATTTATGTTTCAAAATCCATGGCCCTCCTGAACCTGTTATTTACACAAAGTGAATTTGTCCATGGTCTGGGTTTGTCTGACTCCAGCGAGAATGCTCACGTGCAAGCTGACTTCTTTCTCACTGTGTGGCTTGGCTATGCAATTCAGAAGATGTAAAGAGGTTTTCCCTGGCTTTCAGCCTCCCTATCTATTTTGATCATGGAGGTTAATAATGCTGAAGAGCACTCAGAGTATATAAGGCCGCTGAGGAAATGAGAGCTCTATGTTTTATGGCTGAGACATGACTGGTAATGTATCTGCCAGGAAAGTCGCCATTCAGAATGCAGCAATGAATACTGGATTCCATCAATCCTTAGCCATTTCTCCCTTCCCCCACCCTACGTGTCGTCTTGCTTCTCACATGGGAAGGGACCACTTGGAGCTGAGATCTGAGCATGCTGGTAATTTTTCTCTGTAGGGCTCTGCCAGGGATGGGCAGTGGCTTACCACCCTGGCTGTACATTGGAATCACCTGGGAGCTTTTAAAAATCCCAGTGCCCAGGTCACACATGAAACCAATTAAATTAGACACTCGGGGAGGAACCCGGGTGTCAGTATTTTTGAAAGCTGCCCAGATGGTTCCAATGTGCATGCAAGATTGAGAATCACTGTAGCCCAACCCCCTAAACTCTACATGAACCAGCCTTGCCTCAGAACAAGCAGGCAGTAGAAATGGAAACTTTCCACTACCCCCTCCCCCAGTCCTTTTTCTTTTTTCTTTTTTCTTTTTTTTTTTTTTGCAGGATTTAAGTGGTTATTCCTGAGACAAGTGTTATGTGGTACAACAAACATGGGCTTGAATTCCAGTTTTCTAGCTGCGAGTCCTAGGGAGGTTACTTCAGCACTCTGGCCTTCAGCTTCCTCACCTGTAGTAAATTCTGCCTTAAAGTGTTGGGAGGATTCAGGAAGCAATTTTACTTCAGTTTCTTAGTGCAGTACCTGCTCCATAGTAAGGGTTTAATAAATCCCAGCCAGTCTTACTGTTGTGCAGCCCTTAGAGCTTTCAGAGCATGTTCGTATCTACTGTTTCACTGGATTCTCCCCCACAATCCTTTGCCATAAGCTAGTTTGGAATTTATCATCCCATTTTAGAGGTGAAGATGCTAACATCCAGAGAGGGTGAATATTCTTCCCTGGGCGCACAGAACTTCTCACTTGGACATTGTCTCAACGAAGAGGTAAGCAGGGAAGTTTCTTTTCTTTTCCGCTGCTGACTTGGCCAGGCTTAGGGGCCTCTGATCTTCAATATACTACCTGCTTCATGTCCAGAATCCAAGCAGCAAGTGTCCAGTGAGATCAAGGAACTGGCCAAAATGTCACAAGGGACAACTTGATTGTCAGCTCCCTCAGCCTCTACTTTGTTTCCACCTTTCCAATCCTTACCCTGGTCAAAGTCTGCTTTCAGGGAAAGTATCTGATATCAGTCATTCACACTTTAGTATGAAGTTAGATGGTATAACATTAGAGTGCAAAGAAATCAAATCCATCCACTCATTTGGAAGGTGAGAAAGTCCAGGTCCAAAGAGGAAAATTACTTAGCATAAATTCACTCAGTGAATTAATGCCAGAGCAGGAGTTATTCTGACTCTCTTCATCCAGTGCTCTTTTCAAATCAGTTTTCTCAGGGACATTCTCATTTGTTGACTTCTCTCCAATTGTGGACAGATATTTCTCTATTTGAAGGAATTTCTAAAGAAAGATGTACTAAAAGGACTAAGATTTTTCTTAGTGTTTCTGAACCTTTTTAACTTCAAGAGGACACAGATGGGCTACATGCATTACTTGTTCTGGTTATTCATTGTTATATAACAAACTGCCCCAAACCCACAGCTTACTTCCAATAACCTATTTCTCTCATGAATCTGGGGGTTGACTGATGAAGCAGCTGTCTCTCCCCCTTTCTCTCAGGAGGTAGCTAAACTACCTCCGGTTAGCTAAACTGCTTCCATGGAATCCAAAGGATCCCAGAATGATTGTTGCAAGAGAAACTATTGTAATCTGCATACCCCATGCTAACATAGATTTGGACATCATGCAGCATTACTTGCCCCGTGTTCTATTCATTGAGAAAACTGCAGGTTCAAGGGGGAGGGTCATAGCCTCTATCTAGTAATGGAAGGAGTGTCAAATTTTCAGACATGTTTTGTTTTATTTTTTCTGTGTTTTGAAATACTTTATTATTTTTAATACTTTTTGTTCTAGGGTACATGTGCACAACGTGCAGGTTTGTTACATATGTATACATGTGCCACGTTGTTGTGCTGCATCCATTAACTCGTCATTTACATTAGGTATATCTCCTAATGCTATCTCTCCCCCACTCCCCCACTCCCCCAACCCCACAATAGGCCCTGGTGTATGATGTTCCCCTTCCTGTGTCCAAGTGATCTCATTGTTCAATTCCCACCTATGAGTGAGAACATGCAGTGTTTGGTTTTCTGTTCTTGTGATAGTTTGCTGAGAATGATGGTTTCCAGCTGCATCCATGTCCCTACAAAGGACATGAACTCATCCATTTTTATGGCTGCATAGTATTCCATGGTGTATATGTGTCACATTTTCTTAATCCAGTCTGCCATTGATGGACATTTGGGTTGGTTCCAAGTCTTTGCTATTGTGACTACTGCAGCAATAAACATATGTGTGCATCTGTCTTTTTTTTTTCTACTTCAAACATATTTATTATTTTTAGACTCAAAATACACTAATCCTGCGATGCATGCTGGTGTCATATGACACCAGGCCTGGGATCACACCTCTGTCCAGCAGGCACTTGTCTCAGGTGAGGCAGTTTTCTGAGGGGTTTCCCAGGAGTAGCATCTCAGGACACCTGAGAGGAAAGGGGGGTGCAAGGAACACCTCTGTGTGCACACGCCTGTGCTGTGCTGGGGATGAGCTGTCACCTTGAGGTGGCATGAGGCATGCGTCACCTTGACTCTGGCTTGGGAGCCCCAAGGTTAATGGAAGGTTAAGACATGATCAAGGTGCCCATGAGATCGTGACAGGGACATGCTGGGTTTCTGTGGCTTGACTGCTTGGATGAACATCTCATTTTTCAATCACACAATTGCAGTGCAGAAAGGCATCAGGAGTCTTGGTCTGGTATTAGGAACTGAAGAAGCGGCCCAATCCCTGACCAGAACGGTAGCATCAAATGCCTTGTGGTTTCCAGGTGGCTGTGGTAGTGTCTCAGGAGTCCTTTAGTGTGTTCTCATGAACACCACGTTACACGGATGGCACCTCATACTTTTCAAAGCTCTTTCAATCTGTCCACTCATTCTCTTCTAGGCATTGTAGCTTACACCCTTTCCTCTCACCGACGCTGGTTTAGACCTGTCAAGTTCTTGAGCGTCACCGCTGCACCCATGAGTCCTTGCACCAGTGCCTCTCCTGTGGACTTGACCTGCTTGGCAGTGTGGCCCATGTTCATTGCATCATTAATCCGGTTTTCCAGGAAGCGCCAAGTGTCCTCAAAGTCTGGAGAGGAGTCCTGCATCATCACCAGCTCTGTCGTGTTGTAGATGCCAGCCAGCATGGCTTGGCGGGTGTACCAGTTAAAATCAGTGGACTGGTCCCCAGCGTAATGCCACATGTCATCCACCACGCTGGTGAGCAGGCTCACGCTGGATGGGATGTTGTGAGGGAGCATGAGGACGCTGAGGGCCTGGGGCCAGTGCTCAATGTATGGGATCAGCATTCTCAGTCTGGTTTCCACTGCATCCCTCAGGAACTGGTCTGTCTTCTTCTCGGCCTGGCCCAACTGTACCAGCTTCTGCTCCTCTTCCAGCACGCGTGTGAGCCGGGCATTGCACTCGGTCACAAAATGCAGTATTAGTTCACTGCCATCCTTCCCAAACATGCTGGCTGCTGCACTGGAGAAACCTAGAGACTGGGCTCCTTCTGCAATCGCCTCTGCTGTCCACCTGTGGGTGGGCACGAACTCCAGGGCTGCCGTCAGGATGCGGTCCTGCAGCTGCTCCTCACTTTCATAGCCTTCCTCCTCCTCGCCGCCCTGGTCTGTATACCTGGGGGATGGATGAGAAGACTCTGGATCAGGTTTTTCTGCCCCCTGTGTCTCAGAACGCTGCTGAGAAAATGAAGGGGGAGGCTGCTGCTTCTGCTCATCTGAAGACCTTAGCCCCACAGCTGAAGCATGGAAGGCATGTGGCACCAGGGCTGGTCGGCAACGGGTCACAGGCAGGCACCGCAACTGCAGGAGCTTCCAGCCGGCCCGGCCAAGCGCACCAGACACGGCCGCCGCCGTCGCCATTTTGGAAGCGGGTGCGTTGCCCCGCATCTGTCTTTATAGCAGCATGATTTATAATCCTTTGGGAATATACCCAGTAATGGGATGGCTGGGTCAAATGGTATTTCTAGTTCTAGATCCTTGAGGAATCACCACACTGTCTTCCACAGTGGTTGAACTAGTTTACACTCCCATCAACAGTGTAAAAGTGTTCCTATTTCTCCACATCCTCTCCAGCACCTGTTGTTTCCCGACTTTTTAATGATCGCCATTCTAACTGGTGTGAGATGGTATCTCATTGTGGTTTTGATTTGCATTTCTCTGATGGCTAGTGATGATGAGCATTTTTTCATGTGTCTGTTGGCTGTATGAATGTCTTCTTTTGAGAAATGTCTTTTCATATCCTTTGCCCACTTTTTGATGGGGTTGTATTTTTCTTGTAAATTTGATTGAGTTCTTTGTAGGTTCTGGATATTAGCCCTTTGTCAGATGAGTAGATTGCAAAAATTTTCTCCCATTCTGTAGGTTGCCTGTTCACTCTGATGGTAGTTTCTTTTGCTGTGCAGAAGCTCTTTAATTTTATTAGATCCCATTTGTCAATTTTGGCTTTTGTTGCCATTGCTTTTGGTGTTTTAGACATGAAGTCCTTGCCCATGCCTATGTCCTGAATGGTATTGCCTAGGTTTTCTTCTAGGGTTTTTATGGTTTTAGGTCTAACATTTAAGTGTCTAATCCATTTTGAATTAAATTTTGTATAAGGTGTAAGGAAGGGATCCAGTTTCAGCTTTCTACATATAGCTAGCCAGTTTTCCCAGCACCGTTTATTAAATAGGGAATTCTTTCCCCATTTCTTGTTTTTGTCAGGTTTGTCAAGATCAGATGGTTGTAGATGTGTAGTATTATTTCTGAGGGCTCTGTTCTGTTCCATTGGTCTATATCTCTGTTTTGGTACCAGTACCATGATGTTTTTGTTACTGTAGCCTTGTAGTATAGTTTGGAATCAGGTAGTGTGATGCCTCCAGCTTTGTTCTTTTGACTTAGGATTGTCTTGGCAATGTGGGCTCTTTTTTGGTTCCATATGAACTTTAAAGTAGTTTTTTCCAATTCTGTGAAGAAAGTCATTGGTAGCTTAATGGGGATGGCATTGAATCTATAAATTACCTTGGGCAGTATAGTCATTTTCACAATATTGATTCTTCCTATCCATGAAAGAGCATAGAATGTTCTTTCATTTGTTTGTGTCCTCTTTTATTTCACTGAGCAGTGGTTTGTAGTTCTCCTTGAAGAGGTCCTTTACATCCCTTCTAAGTTGGATTCCTAGGTCTTTTATTCTCTTTGAAGCAATTGTGAATGGGACTTCACTCATGACTTGGCTCTCTGTTTGTCTGTTTTTGGTGTATAAGAATGCTTGTGATTTTTGCACGTTGATTTTGTATCCTGAGACTTTGCTGAAGTTGCTTATCAGCTGAAGGAGATTTTGGGCTGAGATTATGGGGTTTTCTAAATATACAATTATGTCATCTGCAAACAGGGACAATTTGACTTCCTCTTCTCCTAATTGAATACCCTTTATTTCTTTCTCCTGCCTGATTGCCCTGGCCAGAACTTCCAACACTGTGTTGAACAGGAGTGGTGAGAGAGGGCATCCCTGTCTTGTGCCAGTTTTCAAAGGGAATGCTTCCAGTTTTTGCCCATTCAGTATGATATTAGCTGTGGGTTTGTCATAAATAGCTCTTATTATTTTGAGATACGTTCCGTCAATACCAAATTTATTGAGAGTTTTTAGCATGAAGGGCTGTTGAATTTTGTCAAAGGCCTTTTCTGCATCTATTGAGACAATCATGTGGTTTTTGTCTTTGGTTCTATGTATATGCTGGATTGTGTTTATTGATTTGCATATATTGAACCAGCCTTGCATCCCAGGGATGAAGCCCAGTTGATCATGGTGGATAAGCTTTTTGATGTCATGCTGGATTCGGTTTGCCAGCATTTTGTTGAAGATTTTTACATCTATGTTCATCAGGGATATTGGTCTAAAATTCTCTTTTTTTGTTGTGTCTCTGCCAGGCTTTGGTATCAGGATGATGTTGGCCTCATAAAATGAGTTCGGGAGGATTCCTTCTTTTTCTATTGATCGGAATAGTTTCAGAAGGAAAAAGTACCAGCTCCTCCTTGTACCTCTGGTAGAATTCGGCTGTGAATCCATCTGGTTCTGGACTTTTTTTTGTTGGTAGGCTATTAATTATTGCCTCAATTTCAGAGCCTGTTATTGGTCTATTCAGGGATTCAACTTCTTCCTGGTATAGTCTTGGGAGAGTGTATGTGTCCAGGAATTTATCCATTTCTTCCAGGTTTTCTAGTTTATTTGTGTAGAGGTGTTTATAGTATTCTCTGATGGTAGTTTGTATTTCTGTGGGGTCGGTGGTGATGTCCCCTTTATCATTTTTTATTGCATCTACTTGATTCTTCTCTCTTTTCTTCTTTATTAGTCTTGCTAGCGGTCTATCAGTTTTGTTGATCTTTTCAAAAAACCAGCTCCTGGATTCATTGATTTTTCTGAAGGGTTTTTTGTGTCTCTATCTCCTTCAGTTCTGCTCTGATATTAGTTATTTCTTGGCTTCTGCTAGCTTTTGAATGTGTTTGCTCTTGCTTCTCTAGTTCTTTAATTGTGATGTTAGGGTGTCAATTTTAGATCTTTCCTGCTTTCTCTTGTGGGCATTTAGTGCTATAAATTTCCCTCTACACACTACTTTAAGTGTGTCCCAGAGATTCTGGTATGTTGTACCTTTGTTCTCATTGGTTTCAAAGAACATCTTTATTTCTGCCTTCATTTCGTTATGTGTACCCAGTAGTCATTCAGGAGTGGGTTGTTCAGCTTCCATGTAGTTGAGTGGTGCTGAGTGAGTTTCTTAATCCTGAGTTCTAGTTTGATTGCACTGTGGTCTGAGAGACAGTTTGTTATAATTTCTGTTCTTTTACGTTTGCTGAGGAGTGCTTTACTTCCAACTATGTGGTCAATTTTAGAATAAGTGTGATGTGGTGCTGTGAAGAATGTAAATTCTGTTGATTTGGGGTGGAGAGTTCTGTAGATGTCTATTAGGTCCACTTTTTGCAGAGCTGAGTTCAATTTCTGGATATCCTTGTTAACTTTCTGTCCTGTTGCTCTGTCTAATGTTGACAGTGGGTTGTTAAATTCTCCCATTATTATTGTGTGGGAGTCTAAGTCTCTTTGTAAGTCTCTAAGGACTTGCTTTGTGAATCTGGGTGCTTCTGTATTGGGTGCATATATATTTAGGATAGTTAGCTCTTCTTGTTGAATTGATCCCTTTACCATTATGTAATGGCCGCCTTTATGTCTCTTGATCTTTGTTGGTTTAAAGTCTGTTTGTTTCAAACCACCGTATCACCCTAAAAAAGTATCACAGCCAAGTTTCAATTTCACATTTTTCTATATGCCTGGCTCTGTAATAAGGGCTTTCCATTTCATTTCTCTTGGTGAGGGATCAGAAATATGGTGAATAGAAGAGGATAAAATTCATTTAACTTTTAGACTTTAACTTGATGGAAGCGTGTCAAAGTACAATGAAATGAGGCTGTGTAGTAAGACTTATGGAGTATTTTGGGTTTGATTTACACTGGGGACAGAATTTCAGCTGCAAATTGTCTTTGGAGAACTCAGCCAAGTGTCTTTGATACTCAGCGATAGTCTAACATTTTCATGTCTATGTCTTTTTCCAGGGTTGCATAAGAGTTACCTCTTACCTTTGCTTAACATGCAGAGAAGAGACTGTTCTAGGAAAGCTCCTGTGTATTGGATTTAGCTTTGATGTGTTAAAGTTATAAAAATAACAATTGTTTAATTTATTCGAGCAACTCCTGGATTCAACTTGTGCTTCATTATTGGTGGGTTTATAGACTTCGGTAGTTGAGGGAGTTAGTAGAAAGCAGTTATATGATCCACCTCTAGCAACAGGACAAGTGTGAGAGTAAATCTTACTATGTTCTTTTGAGTCTGAATTAGTGACTGATTATTTTGTGGAGTGTGTGTGTGTGTGTACATTTGTACATGTGTGTGTTATAGACCTGTATGCTTAAGAAAAGAGAAGGATAAAAAAGTCTAAGGGCAGTTATCACAGACTGGCTAAAAGCTGAGCCTTCAGAATCAGTCAGAGATAGATGCAAGTTGCCTAAACTCTCTGACACTTAGTTTCCTCATCTGTAAATTGGGATAATAACATTTAGCTCATAACATTTTATGAAGGATTAAGTAAAGTAAAATATGTTAAGTCCTTTGTGCAGCAAATTGTACATCATTGACTCCCAATAAATGTTAGTATAATCAGTCAGTCAATCAATCAACCAATCCATCTATCAGTCAGGAATTGGAATTCTGAGTTCAGGTACACAACAACTCATCTCTGTGCTTCTGATCACATAGTTTTGAGACCTCCCGTGATGTCAAATTAACCTACTTCTCCATCAGTTTCTGCATATATGTGATGGTAAAAATGAACTCTTTAAAAACCAACTTTCACTTACCTTCTTCTTAACTGTCTTTTGAAGAAAGAGAAGTTAGGGTGAAGTAGTTTTCGTAGGAGGCAGGAAGATCCAAAGAATTTGGCAATTTATTTAAAAATAAAACCTATAACTTTAAAATAGAAAACCAAATAAAGGAAACTGCCCAACTATATAAAACACAATGACTAGTTTCTATCCATTTTAAAGCTATGGGTTCTTTCACTAACTATATAAAATAAAATGAACTTGTTTCCATCTATCTAGCTAAACAGCACAATGTATTTAAAGTTTGCTATTTATAGAGGGATGCAAAATGAGATGTATTGACATACTGGTCATTTTCCTGCTTTACAGGTTTGTTGTTTTGTTTGCTGTATTTGAACGGCCCTTGGCCTGTGGCTTTTCCACAAAATTGCGCTAATGGTCAACAACACTCTATAGGATCATCTTTTATACCATCTTTTATACAATCTTGCAAGACAAACAGTAAATGAGAGAGTCTTTTGAGAGTGGGAAAAACGGAATTGCATGCTGCTTTCATAGAAGGTTTATTTTCAAGGGGTGACTGGGAATCAGTATGCATGGATAAGGGGGAACATCTTAGAGTTCCCCTTGGACCTTGTTCCAAAATTGTACTTACTGGCTGTGGGGCCAGACTAAGATACTTCTCTGCAACTCAGTTTTCTCTTCTCTAACATGGGGATAGTAATAGTAAAAGGCTTGTCATGAGGGTTAGATGAGAAATTCTTTTAAAAATGCTAGAGTATTAAAAACTTGGCTGACTTAATATTTCTATAATTGTTCTTTGTTTTTGTTACAGAATCAGAACAAAGAGGGAGGAATCTAACATTTACTGGCCACTTTTCAGGTGTCAGGAACTTGACATATTATTTCTTCTAATACTTCCCAGAATATTATACGATGGATATTCTTAGTCCCATTTTACAGATGAGCAAATTAAGACTCAGAGAGGTCAAGCAATTTGTTTAGAGTCAACATAATTAGTAAGCTGTGGACTCCAGAATTAAACTTGGCGTATTTGACCCTAAAGCCCATGCCTTTTCTGCTTAATTGAACAACATACATTGAATGAGATTAGAAAAAAAATGTAACCCATCTATTTGCCATTTTGTTGACTTCATACCAAATCCAAGACACAACAGATGATTTTGTTGAATCAACTGGTTATAGGGATGATATAGACCCAGTAATGATTCGACCATGAAATTCTTTCTTCTACTTGAAATTAAACAGCCCGCCAAGGAACGTAGTAGAATCTTCCTCCCCTAGAATGCTCTAAAAGCTGGACAGGTAATTTGTCTCTGTCTGTTTTATCACTGGCTTTTGAAGGGGCAATGGAAGAAAAGCAGCCTCTTGGAATTTCTTCCTCATTTATTCTATCTCTGCAATATGATTATATTGCAAAAAGCATTTCTTTCTATTGCTAAGCAAACTCTGGGAGTAACTCAGCACATAAAACAGTGAGTATCGCTGAAAGGAGTCAATAGCAATAACTAACATTTGTATAAGCTATTTTTAGGGCCTTCAGGGCTCCTCCACATATGTTTTTACCCAAAACTCTATCAACTAGTGGAAGAAGGATGGATGAGTATTATTACTATTTGTTTTACTTTTCATGTTGAAGAAATAGAAGCTCAGAACTTAAAGAATTTACCCAATATGCTGAGGATAATAAGTAGCTGAATTCAAGCTCGAATGTGTCCAATCCAATGCTATAGCTCTCTACCTGAGACCTTGCTACTCAACGAATAGTACGTGAACTAGGAGTGTGGGCTGCTATGAGGAGTTTGTCAGAAATGTAGAATCTCTTATCTCACACCAGACCCACTGAATCCAAATCTACAGTTTAGCATGACTGTCATGTAATTTGAATATATATTCTTCTCTGAGAAGAGTTGATTCTTAGGTGACGTGACCTCCCACATTTGTAGCATTATATTAACCTGAAAGCACAAGGCTGACCATAAGAAAGAATGTAGTAGCTTTCCAACTCAACATGGCCCTCTTCCCCTTTTAAGTAAATAGGAATTGACTTACTAGCAGACATAAAGAGTTCTTGTTTTATTTTCGCTTGCTGGCATCTTTGAGTAATGTTTTGGGGAGTCTAAAATGACTAAGTTTGGGTGAGGTGGTAAAGGCAGCTCAGCCAGTAGTGCTAAGCCAGGAGGAAAGGGGGACCAGCCACCGGGCACGGCAATAGAAAGTCCCCTGGTCCTGGAAAGCACATCTTAGGTGCTACAGGATGCATAGCCTGGTTTCTCTGAGCACCTTGTCCAGGTTTCAAAGCAGTTACTTCTGGCTCACTTTGAGATGAGATATGCTGAGGCCAGATGCCCTGAATGAGGAGAACCTTTTCAACAGCATGTGTCTGGCTAGCATCATTCAACTCCAGCAAAGCCCATAGAGAGCTCGTGCAGGCGTTTCCTGCTCAATGCCTGGGCTTTCTCTTGTTTAAAGAGTCAGCTGTGTTTCTAGTGAATGTGTGCTCTCCAGAAGGGCTTCCTCAGTTACACAACATTCCCTTCATCCCTGGAAATAGTGTCCAGAGGGGACCCAGAGGCCTGTTGGCATCGTGGCCCTGGCCAGCACACTATCCTCTTCCTGGGATGGCTCTCCATCCTCTGCAGGTGATCCTGGTAAGTGAGGAAGAGAACACTTTAGAAATTTTTGCCCTGCTGTAAAAACAAGGAATTTATGAGCATGCTGGTGTGAAAAGAGGGCCTAGGGAATCATTACTGAAAGCATAAAAGACTAATTTTCCCCATAAAGTGGCAGCAATAAATGTCCTGTAAATATGGGCCTCCACTGACTCCTTCTTCAAAAGCATATTTTTACCCCCAATCCAGGAGAGTCTATTTCATATTTAACAAAGTAAATAACATAGACTGAGTGTCTATTCAAATGCACCTGAAGTGACATTGTATCCATTAAGGCAAGGGATAGCAACTAAGGAGGACACAGTCAGCTCCGGACGCCTCCAGTCTAGGGGGGAGAGAGAAGGAAGGAAAGAACATCAGGAATAGGAGGAGGGCTGCAAGGGGCGGCAAAGGAGGCTGTCATGGGTACAAGTCCAGAAAACAAGCAATGGGGAAATAGAGGCATTATCCTCCTGAAGCTCCAGCAGCCTGAGATGATTTTTCTCCTGATGATCACAAATTAGGAAAAATGGCACGTTCATAATATCCATTTATGAAAAGTAAGACAAAATTTGGATATAAGCTTTGTAGATTCTCCCCCTTCCACCCCTCATTTGTGGATATGGAAAAGTATTTGATATTGAGAGAGTTCTGGAAAACGTTTACATTTTGGCTGACTTTTGCGTGGGCAGCAGATCAATGAGCAGATGTTAGATTTTCAGGATGTCAGCCAGGAAGGATGACCCTTGCTTTTCTGAGAGACTGAGAGACTGTGGCAGTCCCTGGCTTGGTGGGAGTGGGAAATGAAACCTATGCCAGCTGGCCTCCAAAGAGGAGGAAGGAACATGCTATTTCATTGTCAGTAAAAGAATTTCTATTAGCGGTAATTATGATTTCAGAGACAGTTGGCAGATAGATTGTTATCGATCATTTATCTACAATAGACCAATAAGCCTATAAATATTTCTTCCAATTTTGCTTTCTGAGAGTAGGAGCATAAGGTTGATTAAGGAGTTCCAAGCTGGGAGGATCTGGGGAGCTAGGCTCTGGATGAAAGGGATTGAGAGGGAGCTACAAGACAGATGAGAAATTGCTGCTGCTGCTGCTGTCATCTCTGTCACCTGTTCCTTAAAAGGCACGATGACATAGGGGTGGGGCAAGGCAGCTAAGATCATGCACCTTGAAGTCAAATACTCTGGGATCAAATCATAACTCCACCTTAGCTGACCTTATGAAAGGGTGACCTTTGGAAAGACAATAGGTTGCCTGCGACTTGAATTTCTCATTTGGGGATAATATTTAATAAAAGTAGGTGTGAGAGTTAAAAGAGGCCATATTGGCAAATGATTTAAAACAGTGCTTGGCACATAGTAACTTCACATGTTGAAGTTGGCTTTATATATGTGTGGGCTACTAAGTTATAATGACCTTTGTAAGTATCCCACTCCACTTGCCATGCATCACATAAAGACAGGTATTTGTTATAATACATGGACTGTATTCTCTTCCCACAACTACTTTGGAGGCATTGCTGGTGCCAGATGGTGTTTATATATTAAAACCTATGAAAAGCACACATTATTCAGATGAACTCAGTGACTGCTACATGATTCTGGGGAATTTGCTGTTCACACCTGGACTCTATCACACTCTGATGTGTTTAAGGGAGTGACTTCGGTTGAGATGACTGAGGATGAGACATGTTCTAGTTCATGGTTTTGCTGGTGACTGTGCTTAAATTCCTGAGGCCTGAGTTGTGATTGATTCTACGTTTCCATTTTTCTGGTGTTCAAACTGTGATATCTCCTCTTCCCGAGGTGCCTTGAATCATGAGGCACTTTCTCGGCAGCCTTGCAGGCTGTCACCCTACCCTGCAGGACTCACGCACAGTGCGAACATGTCCTCGTCTCCTTATTCTCAGTCACCATCTTCTTCCTCTTCTTCCTTCATGAGGGCCACCCTCTCCTACACACACTGGAGTCTTGCTTTGTCTCCCATGGCTCTTGCCAGGAGGAATTTTTGAGAACTTTCTCTGGTACATCCTGACTGGAGTCAGACGCTGGGAGCTGAGGCCACACTAGGTGATGGCTGGTGTGGTAGCAGAGCAGGTTGATGCTGGGGGAAAGCTACTTCTGCTCTTGGAGCTGCTGTATCAGCATTTGGGTCTGGATGAAGGATGGGAAAAATAAGTTTGCCACTTCTGAATCCTGGTAAACTGGGTCCTGAGGCTATCTGTATAGGATATTCTTCAATCAACCAATCAGATCTAAGAGTGTCTACAAGTGTCTCAAACTGTCCTTTGGATTACAGGGGATTAAAACGAAGGGTAGGAGATGTCCCTCAGCTGCAGGAATATAAACAATTACAATTACAAAACTTTTGTTGAGATGGGTAGTTTCAAAACGACATTGAGATTCAAAATATGAAGTAGGAAGGGGAATTTGGATTGAGAGGCGAGAACATTCCAGATGGACAGGAGAAGAAGGGTATGAGGAATGTTGTGCATGCTGTTTCAAAGGGCTCCACGTGGGACAAATAGGAATAATCCACTTAGAGAAATAAAGTACATCTGTTTTTCAACCACATTCACATGCAGTATCTGATTGGGAACGGAATTGGTTAGGTTGGAGATCACAGAGCTTTGCTAAGTGAGACTACAGAACTTGAAAAAGTGGAAAAAAATAACTGCTCTGCCTACCCCCAGTGGAGTCAGGCAATCAGTTTGTCTGGCTCTTTTACTCTGAATTCATGGATTCTCTGTCTAGAAGACCAGTCCTATTGAACTGTTATTTAGGTATCTGGGATTCCAGCCTCAGTTTACTGGCTCTATGCCTCTGTTTCTCTTTTATTGAATAATCCAGCCTCTTGCTCTGTGTCAGCTAACCCTCCCTTAAGTCTGAATGTCAGCCTAGGTAGAGCATGCAAAAGACCTCTACCAATACTCTTTCTTTTCCTTGCTGAAAAAGAAGATGGTCCATTAGTTTATAGACTGTTTGGAAATAATTCACACTATTCCTTAGCTGGAAAGAGGCACTTGATAATATAGCAGTCTTTTTATAAAGAACAGAATGAGAAATGTATATATTAGTTTGACTCCATGCTTTATTATTAGCCATCATTTTCAACTTCTCAGAGTGCTGTCACCCACCCCCAAAGACCTTCATCAGGGTTGACATTGGCATTGATTCAGATCACATTAGTGTAAATTTGGGTTTTCCATTGCCTACTGCTTAATAATAATCTGCAGTTTTGTCCCCATAGTATCATTAGCACCTTCCTCCTCCAGGTGCTAACAAGGGGTTGCAGAAAGCCCCCAAGCCTATAGCAATTTACACCTATGACTCTCCCTGCAGCTATTTCGTCTTCATAATCTGTCACCTTCTTCACTCAACTTCTTAACTCTCTCACTCCTCTTACAGAGTTGGCCTATCCAAAGTCAATTGATTTTTGAGCCTTATAATAAGGCTAGGGAGGCGAGGAACCTTGCAGATCATCTCATTGATATCTTCTGTTTTCCAGATGCAAAAAGTAAAGGCCAGAGAGGTTAAATGTTTTGTCCAAAGTCACACAGGAAAGTAGAGGCAGAGCTGGGCCTAGACTCTGTACCTCCTAATCCTTACTGTTCTTTCTCTCACTTGCCCTGACTGTAGCTTAGGATGAAATAGCCACCCCCATGACCCAGCAAATGCATGGATTGTGTGGTCTCTTGTGATGGAACAGAAGCCACAGTACTTAGGGACAGTCTCTAGGCTGAACTGTCAGGTTCAGCGAAAAGAGGGTAAAATTGAAGGTTGCAGAAATTTTTATAACTTTGTAATGTGTTATCCTTGAAGGCTGCTTACATATTAAATTTCTAAAGGGCATATTTATTCCTTACTATAATGGGTCAAATAGTCACTTTTTACTTACTTTCCTTTTCTCTCTGAATCTGGTGGGTCATCAGTCCTGCTGAACACTGCCTCTTGGAAGCGTTTCTCAAATTCTTTACCCAGTATCTGCTGTAAAATCTCTCCTGTTTCAGATCCCAATGACTGCGATCACTTCTTAGCTGGTATCTCTGTGCCCTGCACTCCTGACACCCACAAATCTGTCTTCCACACTCATTCCAGGGTAATGGTCTAAAACTGATCCTGTCCTTCCTCAGCACATTTTATAGGTAATAACTTCTCCTCATTTAGAGAATGGTCTCCAAACTGGGCTAAACACAGACTTTCTAGGGGGTACATGTGCACGGATAAATTTTTAAAAATCTGTGTCCAGATCTTCAATATCTGAATGAGCTAGCAATCACAAGATTTCTGTACCCCTTGCAAAAGAAAGGTAGGCTTTTTAACCATCCTAAATCTTACTTTGTGCATCGCCCTAAGATATAAAATCCTCAGAGTACCAAAAGAAGGGATGCATGGAAATCTTGGTTTTATTTTATTTATTTTTTTGAGACAGAGACTCGCTCTGTCACCCAGGCTGGAGCACAGTAGCGCGATCTCTGCTCACTCCACCTCCCGGGTTCTAAGTGATTGTCCTGCCTCAGCCTCTGGAGTAGCTGGGATTACAGGCATGTACCACCATGCCCAGCTAATTTTGTATTTTTAGTAGAGACGGGGGTTTCACCATGTTGGCCAGGCTGGTCTCGAACTCCTGACCTCAGGTGATTTGCCCACCTCAGTCTCCCAAAGTGCTGGAATTACAGGTGTGAGCCACCACACCTGGCCAGAAATCTTGTTGTTTAGGGAAGTTTTCTTGTTTTTATGACACCTTGATCCCATTGGGCTTCCTGTGTTTCCTATCTTATACATCTCTCTGTTAAGGGTAGAGCTTGGATTTGGTTGGAGTTGGGATGGTCTGAATTCAGAACAGATGGAATGGTAAAGCTTAATGATTATGGTTCTTTTAAATGTAACTGGAATGTTCTGGAAGACTATCACATTTTCAAGATAATTGTATAAAAACTAAGGATAAATAATTTATATGATTTCTCTCAGATTCAGTGTGCTTTATAGCAAGGTAGTTAAAAATTGATTTATTAATACCTAAAATACAATACTTGTTTCTTAAATAGTCAATTCTCATTTCATTTTATAAAATGTTTAACATTTTCTGTGTCCTTTTGTTTAAAAAAAAAAAATAAACCTATGATGAAAAACCTTAAATAAAGGGTATATAGTTTTTTTTCCCATAACATTTTTATGATGAAAAAAATTTTAAATGTATGGAGAGGATCAAAGAATTGTGGTGAACATTCACATATGCACCATTGAGAGTCTATAAACTTTTCTTTTTGAGATGGAGTTTTGCTCTTGTTGCCCAGGCTGGAGTGCAATGGCGCGATCTTGGCTCACTGCAACCTCTGCCTCCTAGGTGCAAGCAATTCTCCTGCCACAGCCTCCCGAGTAGCTGGGATTACAGGTATGCATCACCACACCAGGCTAATTTTGCATTTTTAGTAGAGACAGGGTTTCTCCATGTTGGTCAGGCTGGTCTCGAACTCCTGACCTCAGGTGATCTGCTTGCCTCAGCTTCCCAAAGTGCTGGGATTACGGGTGTGAGCCACAGTGCCTGGCTAAATGTTTCAATATATTTGCCTTATTGCATATAATTTACCTAGCTATTCATGTACATATCCATAAACCCACCTTGTTTTTCCATGCAGTTCAGTAAGTTGCAGACATCAGACAGTTAGATTTTCAGTTACTTAGGGGGCAATGAACAGAGTAAGTTTAAAGATCGCAGACTTACAGAAGAAAACCCAAACTCAGCTAGGCTTTCAAAGGGCTCTGTGGCGGACAGGACCGAGTCTTAGGCAGACAGTAGTTTTATTGTGCTCCCCTCCTGTGCTTTGTCCTTGGTATTTGCTGTATCCAATGCTCCAGCAATATGAAGTCGCTTGAAGTTACCCAGCACCAAGCTGATTAATGCCTCTTTGTCATGGTAGCATAGATTGTTCTCTCTGCTAGGGGTTTGCTTCCTGCCTTGTGGCTTCCCTGTCCCTCTTCTACCTCTCCTTTAAGACTTAGCCCAAGGCGCACCTTCTGTGTAGCAGAGGCTAAAGAATAAGTAAATAGAAATTAAAAGCCTGTTGAATTATATTGAGTATGATATGGTGAAAATTCCTTGGATTGCAAATCAGAAAACATGGGAGTAAAACTCTCTCCTCAAAATCTCCCTCAAAATTTTTTGTGAACCCTCCTATTATGTATAAGCTCCCCGTGGCCTGAATCCTTTATAATTGTATTTAATTATATATAATTTGTATCTAATATATTTACAAAATAACCTAGTTATATTAATATAAACAAATGCATTTAAATATATTCATATTTCTATATTTTCCATCTTCTTAGGGCATGAAAGCCAAAGTCAGAGTACCTTCTCTAACACCAATGTGTGGCTTTACAAAGGTTATTTAATCTTTCTGGATGTTAGTTTGCCTATCTGTTAAATAAAGGCAGAAATACCTGTTTTACTACCCCCTTATGTTTTCTTGAGGATAAAATATATGTGGTACATTGTTTGTAAGGTATTTGGAAATAGAAAGTGCCAGAGAAGGATAAGATATTCCTCCCACATACAGGGAGAAGGCATTGCTGGTGCAGGTACTGCAGTTTTGTTGATCAGCTTTTGTAATAACTCTGGTCACCCTCCCCTCTCTTTTTCTCAAAATTATCCCATATGGTGGCTCCTCTTTGTCTAATCTCAGGGCCAGCTGAATCTAATGTGAGAGCCTGACAGGTCCCTCAATAGGCAAGCCATGTTAGGGAGCCCACAGAGATGAGTGGAGGGGCCTCTAATCAGAATCAAATTTGAGCTTCAGTGAGGAGTTTTACAGGAAGTTTTACTACATTTTTCTTCATGCAACACTCAATGGCAATGAACCGTCTCCTAGGGCCCATGCCTGTGCCTGTTTCCCAGCCAGAGCAGAGCGAAGATATGGTACCTCCTGGTGTCAGTTAGTATTCCCCCAGCACAACTAACAGAAACCTGAAACATCTGGTTAAAGCAGTGAGAACATTTATTTTTCTCATGTGCCTGAAGTGGAGGAGTAGGAGCTTCAGGGCTGGTGAGTTCAGTGGTGTAGTCATTAGGAATCAGCCTTCTTCCATTTTCCCACTCTACCATCCTAACGTGGTACCAGCAGTTCCAGGCACCACATCCAGACAGGAAAATATCCTGACAGAGAAGTAAGAAAACAAACAACAATAACAAAAGCCCAGGTGTTTTCCTTGGGTTCACTTTTGAGATCAAGGAAATCTTTCCTCGAAGTCTTCCAGCATCATTGGCCAAAATGTTTTTGCATGCTCACTCCCAAACCAGCTGCTGTCAGGAGGAGGTTTAAGGGCACCATGATAGGCATGGCCCAGTGAGGACTCACCGTTGTGGGGTTAGTCGGTCTTAAAGTCAAACGCCATATACAGAGTAGCCACTTGAACAAAAGGAGAAGAAAAACAATGGATGTTTAAGTAACCAATAGTATCTGCTGAACTGCTTTCATCGAACTTAGCTAGGTAACCTAAGGGAAACTGGGAAGATACAAAATAAGGATGGTGCAAAAATTGGTATTAGCATATATTGTTGATTGTATTTTCTTTTTTTCTTTTTTTTTTTTTTTTTTTGAGAAGGAGTCTCGCTCTGTCGCCCAGGCTGGAGTGCAGTGGCCGGATCTCAGCTCACGGCAAGCTCCGCCGCCCAAGTTTACGCCATTCTCCTGCCTCAGCCTCCCGAGTAGCTGGGACTACAGGCGCCCGCCACCTCGCCCGGCTAGTTTTTTGTATTTTTTAGTAGAGACGGGGTTTCACCGTGTTAGCCAGGATGGTCTTGATCTCCTGACCTCGTGATCCGCCCGTCTCGGCCTCCCAAAGTGCTGGGATTACAGGCTTGAGCCACCGCGCCCGGCCGGTTGATTGTATTTTCTTACCTCTTTCTTTGTTCTTTGTGGCTGGACATTTTGACCTATTATTCCTGCTTTATTTACCAAACTACTAACCTCTGCAAATTCTGCCTACTTATATTATACTTTCATGTTGTTATCTTTAAATATTTCTCCTTCAATTTGCTCTCTCAGATCTTTTTGCAGAATTAATGTCTGTCTCCCCCGTATTTTCACAGCATGGTTTGGTACCTTTTGACATAGAGTCCCTTCTGCAAAGCTCTTTCAGTAGGCTTTGCATAAGGGAGTCTGTGTAGGTGTTTGTTTTCCAGATAGATAGTAAGCAAATGGAACTTGAGGTTATCAGTCCATTCAGTTCCCTGAGCACCTTTCCAGCATTTCAAACATACGGCACTTAGTACCTGTGTGTTCACTTAAAAAAAATGGCTTATTTTTATGGTCATGTGCAGATGTGGTCAGGAAGTAGATTCTTCATTCTCTTGTGAATAAGCTTATAAACCATGACATTGATTCCTTTGCTTCTAGATGCTTTTGACAAAATTATTTTTCAATTAGCCTATAACTCTTCTAAGGCTTAAAACAAAAAGAAAAAAAATCAAAAGTCTCTGACTTTGTTTGGCCTGAAGGAATATTATCTGCATTCAACCCTTTTGAATGGCAGGTTTCAACCAGATACCTTGGCAGCATTTCCATCCTTTACAATAGTAACTCGCAGTGTGGCTCTAGCCTCCAGTTTCTGAAAGAGCTTTCTTTGAGATGAAAACTACTCCTTTCTTCGGTTAGAGGTTGCTTTCTTTTTGCCTCTTTATCCCCTTTTTATTCTTATTGCAGAATGGCTTTTCTTTGGCATGGTGGCCCCAAAGTCTGAGCTCCTTCAGGAAGACTGTACACTTTGCATTGTCCTGGGACATGGGCCTCAGTAGCCAGTAGAACTCCCTGCAGAACTCAGCACTGCCTTAGCTCCAGAAGGCAATGGCACACTTGTGGAAAATATTTGCTTCTATCTGTTTAAGCTTCTTTCTTCTTCAGAGTTCCTCATGTAGTGACTTTCAGTTGCTGGCACATTCATGTCTATATAATCAAAGACTTCATTTGTGATACATTAAGAGTATTGGATTTATCATGGGGCCCTAGAGGATCAGAAGGGTCTTTTAAACCGATATATTCTCTTTTTCATTCTAAAAGTTGATCAGTGATCGTTGGGTCTTAAATGGGAAAGGGAAAGTTATTTGTGATGTGGCTTCATTTTATCCTTGGCTGGCCAACACCATAGGTTCTATAGGAGGTGAGGCAGAGTGGCTAGAGGAAGAGACTAGGAGAAGCAGATATGTTTCCCAGTGCTCTAACATAGTGTGTCCTGCATGGAAACAATCCTATAAATAATGATTAGGTTCAAAGGTTAACACAGAAAATTCTTTTTAATCAGTAACAAGCCTAACGTCTGAAAGTATCCTATATTCGTACAGAACCATAGTTATCACATGATTATGTTTAGTATCTTATTTGACCTTAATTCTGTATGCTAGTATTACTATCCTCATTTTACAGATAAGAAACATCCCTATCTCACAGGATCTAGCACAAAGTAAATGGTTAATAAATGTTTATTAGATGCATGAACAATCAATAGACATAGTAAATTCAGTCTTGCATGGTATTTTGGTGAAGCTGGGGCTTGAACGCAGTGCTTCTGAATCTTGGGTCCAGTCCAGAGATATTTTTATCTCAGTATTTCCCAGGTTTGCCATGGAAAGACCTCTGTGTGAGAGGAGAGTCAGTGAATCAACTGTGTCTGGGGACACAGACTGAATTTACCCAGTGACAGATTTCTTAGAGCATCTATGCTTTATTGATTTAAAAAACAAATTTGCTCTTCAAATGTAGTCACAGTTGTTGGAAAAAGGCAACTCAAACAATGCAAATTTATGTGAAATGATCACAGGGTTAACTGCCATTTAGTTTCTGTACACATCTGGGTTTTATTTTAAAGATTCATGTGAATTTAGCTTTCCATTCCATACACTCATATACAAGTTATGTTTAAAATGACTTATTAAGAACAACTGACACCAGGAAGACACACTGTGTGTATCCTGTGACTGTGGCATATGGTGCATTATGGCTTATGCCTATGTTACAGAATATCCCAGTGTCTTAGTCTGTTTGGGCTGTTAAGCAAAATATTTTAGACCGGGTAATTTATAAGCAACAGAAATGTATTGCTCACAGTTCTGGAGGCTGGGAAGCCCAAGATAAAGGCACCAGCAGATTCAGTGTCAGATAAAGGCCTGTTTTTCATATTTGGTGCCTTCTATGTGTCCTCACGTGGCAGAAGGGGTGAACTAGCTACCTCCAGCCTCTTGTATAAGGACATAAATCCCATTCATGAGGGCCCTGCCCTCCCAGCCTAATCACCTGCCAAAGCCCCCACCTCTTAATACTATTGCTGGTGATTCAGTTTTAACATATGAATTTTGGGGGGACACAAACATTCAGATTATAGCACCCAGTTAGGGAACGATGGAGTCCTGCTGCTGCTCCTGCTTCTCGAGACAGTGTGAATTATGAGGATGGATGCGGTACTAACCATCACAGTAATCCTGTTTCCATAGAGAAATACATGCTCAGTTCTCAGCAAATTAGTGTTAGGAACATAGCTTGGGACTAATTGTGTGCCTATAAGGTCCTTGCTAACCTCAAAGTGGTTTAATTTCAGTCTCAAACTTTCTGTGAATCACAGGTTACCTGGATCACTTATAAAACATTTCCTTCCCCGTGGCAGCATCCCACTGACCATATCTGGAGATACTCAGAGTAAGTGAGTTGGTGGTCCCTTGTATTGGTTGCCACAACATTTCAGGCTCATGGCTATGATGGCAATACATCACTACTTCAAGCAGTGATTTTGTTTTTTAATCAATTCTCTCCTTTGAATCAGCTTTAGCAGTTCCGCCCTCATCTCCTGACCACAGCTGCCCATGTTGAAAGGCTGAAGGTAAAGGTTTTTACAGAAAGCAGTGAGGGTTACACTTTGTTTTCAGTCACACTTGTGTGATCGGTGAAAATGAGCCTCGGCTCTGAATTAGGAGATGGTAAGAATGATGTTTCCTTCACCCTCACCTTGATTCTACCTGCTTGGTCTGTGAGTCAGCTTCTGAGGGTAGAACATAAATTTCCTCGCCCTTTATTTCCTCCCACATCATCTTCAAATCTGCATATGTCAAGATGGATGGCCTGACTTTTCTGGGGGAGGAAATCACTCTAATTTAGATTCTGTAGTGAGTAGGGGGAGGGAAACAAAGGCTCAGTTCAGTAAGAAATAAACTGAAGACTGTCCCCTTCTTCCTGACTCAAGAAGATAAGTATTGTACACAGCGGTGGAACTTTGGATAATCTCCTTGTTTGATTATTTTCTTGCACATTTCAGGGAATAGCTCTTTGTCTAGCCATTGCCTCCCTGTTGTGTCAGGCCCATCACCCAGGCATTACTCGGATGATTAAGAGCAGCACATATACTAGGTCAACAATAATATACCTTTTCTAAAAATATGTGTCTAATATGGTGTCATTGTATTGGGAGCCAGGAAAATGAATTCCACTCTCAAGAGAAATAAAATGGAAAAAGAATCCAACAGCATGATTATAACTCACTTTCCCCTTAATACCTCTTGTGCATTTTAGAGCTTCTCATAAATGTTTTTCCTTCTGTGCATTGTCTTGGTACTATTTTCATTAAGAATAGCTGGTACCCACTGAAATGGTGGCCCTGTGATCAGAGGACTATGATTTCCTCTCATCTGTTTTACTGGAAGCTCTGTGAAGTAGGAAGAGCTTGGATTTAAAGTAAGATGTCATTGACAAGCATAAGAAAGTATTTAGTTAATGTAATGACTTTCTATTAGTAGGGGAAAATAACCTGGGGTACATTGGAAAAGACAACCTACAATGGAGTGATAACAAGTAAATAAGCTGGCTCAGAAATGACTGATCGTTGTGCTTATTGCACCTGGAAAAAGAAGAATCAAGGGAAGAGAACTAACATTTATAGAGCACCCACTATGTGTAAGCCATTGCATTTATTTTAAGGACATTAAAACATTTAGATCTATAACTCACTCTGGTGGGAGTTTTTTTTTCCCTTCATTTTACAGACTCAGAAACTGAGGCTCAAATCAGTGCAATGATTTGCCATAGCCTGGAAGAGGGTAAAGCTGAGCTTCATACTGGGTTCTGTCTGATGGGTTACCATTATACCATACAAAAGGGCAAAGTGTTAATTTTAGTATTTGTGATAAAAGTAAACATATATAGGCAAATTTTATTTTATGTAATTTGAGAATGCAGAGGAGGATCCATTGCACATGGAAATGCAGTGGATATAGAAATAACTTCTATATCCAGCCTGTATTAGTTCTTGCATTGCTATAAAGAACTACCTAAGACTGGGTAATTTGTAAAGAAAGGAGGTTTAATTGACTCACAGTTCCCAGGCTGTACAGGAGGCATGGCTGGGAGTCCTCAGGAAACTTACTATCATGGCAGAAGGCAAAGAGGAAGGAGGCATGTCCTACATGGCTGGAGCAGGAGGAAAAGAGAAGGGGGAGGTGCTATGTACTTTTAAACAAGCAGATCTCCTAAGAACTGTATCATGAGACAGCATTAGGGGGATGGTGCTGAACCAGTAGAAACCACCCCCCATGATCCAATCACCTTCCACCAGGACCCACCTCCAACACTCATGATCACACCTCAACATGGGATTTGGGTAGGGACACAGGGCTAAACCATATCACAGTTCAAAATTTTACCATTAAAGTTGTATTCCTTTGGGTTACATGTTGACTGTTTAAAATACCTGGAAGACAAAACACATAGTAAAACCCCAATGTTTTAAGGTATGGTGTTGTGAAAGAAAAACAGAATCTCAGGATCCCAAATTCCCTATGCTAAAGGGTGGCTTAAGCTTGGTAACTGAGTCATGTGTAACAAACAAACAAAAATTGCCTTCCTTTTGTTTCTAGATAGCTGCAACATAGAGGGCCACAGATTTCCCCAAGTGGCCTCCCTCACAAATTGCTCACAAGCAAAAATTCCTGTTGGACCCCAGATCTTTCAGAATACACGTGCCCCCTATAACCTCACCCTAAAATAGAGTTCTGTTGAATCTTACCCTGATAATGTAAATTAATATCTTATCTTCACAGATAACTAGACAAAAACAAGACTAGAAATCATCCTTCGTCCCATCCCAGGCAACTGCATAATTGACTTCTTTTACTCTGTGTTTACTTTATCTTATGTAAAATGTAGATCTACTGAGCACAAGATGAATGCATAATTGACTGTTCCCCTACTCCTTTGTTTCATATGTAAAATGTGAATTCAGTGAGTGCTAATCAAAGCCTTATAAGAATAAAACCAGTTGCCTCAAAGCCTACCCTCCCTTTTTTTTCCCTCCTCCCCCCCACCCTCTCTCCTCTTTAAATACAGAAGTCCTCAAAACCCTCTTTGGAAAAGGCACACAGGCACAGATCACACAGGCTCTTGTGAGTTATTCCACCCCCCCACCAGGAGTGTCTTTAATCTTTGCAAAATAAACCTCAAAATTGATTGAGATTTGCCTCCACTTTTTGTGATTTACAATGTCCAGTTCTCTTCTAGGACGAGTAAATTTCATATCCTCCAAATCTTGAGAAACTCAGTAGTTACTATCGTGCAGAGATGGGAATATTCAGGGCAGGCTGGAAGTAGGAAGGGCAATGCTGACCAGCAGTGAGCCAGGGAGGGGACCAGCCACCATGTCACTTTTCTCCACTACAGATAGTCTTAATAAAATAGCAAGAAATGTGAAAGTAACAGTTCTGTCAGTACACACCACAAATTGTCAGGAGCTCTGAGAATAGACCTCAAGGAAGTATCTGAAACGTTGGCAGAAAATGGGGAGAGGGAGTCTGGCTAGCAGCTTATGTTCAGTGTGTGTGTGTGTGTGTGTGTGCATGCGAGCATGCGATAGAGACAGACAGAAAGAGGAGGTTAGGGATGAATGTGTCCTCACTCCCAGAGCCCCCTTTTGAATTTGTTATGCCTGTTTATGCCTCCAGAAGCCTCCCATTTACCCTTGTGTCCAGAATATTCGTCGTTTTAAATTTTCATTGCTCTATCACCCATCCCCTTTCCAAACACACACACACACACACACACACACAGCCTTCTTTTCCAGTGACATTCGAAAATCTCCTAGAATCTTGTACAATTGATTGCTAATGGCTTTCTTTAGATATGTCCAGTAAATAGTTAGCACTAAAGTGTCTATAGGTGGCACTCTTAGCTCTGATCACAGGTCTACCAACAGGAATGTGAGCTGGCTGTGGAGGAAGTACAGATGGATGCTGACTTCAGTCTGTTGGCTCTAGGATAGGGAGCCCAAAGTAAGATTCAATATCCCTTTGGCACCTGGAGGGAGTCCTTTCAACTCATAGGTATTCCCTCAGGCTAACCCTAACTCCCTTCACCCACTGTCTGGTGGTTGGAGATTCACTCATTCACCCGTATAGCCTCTTCACTCCCAATTTCTAAGCAATCAACGGTTTATGTTCTTGTGGCCTTAGGGCCTAAGTATTAAGCTCTCCCCCATGGTGGGAATCCTAGGTGTTCCAGTGCTCCGCACTGTGCTTTTGGCTTCCAAGGAGATCCTACTGCTGGGGTGTAATCCCCTGGATACATCTCCCTGCTGGAGAAAAAAAGTTGAAAAGCACAATAGCTATGAATCCATACCCCTTAAAACCATTGGTGACTTAGTGGAGTTTCTGAAACATGCCTTTAGTGGGTAGTTCTCCACCTCTCCTTTTACTTCTCATTAACAAATAAATAAAAAACACGAAACTCGAGATAGGAGAGGTGGGGGAGAAACCACGCAATTCTTTCAGCTGCATTTGTGGTTCAAATAGAAGCAAGGAATGCTATAAATGTTCTGACAAGGATTGAGGATATTTTTGTATTGACAGATGCACATGTGGGAGCAGCCTGTGGTGTCATTTTGGAAGGAAGGCTCCCAGCTTCCAGGGTCATTAAAGCCAGGTGTTCTTCCTTGCTTTCCCATTAACCTCTGCTTGGAAAGAAGGCTTATGTTCTGCCCAGACCAGATTGGCCTCACTGGTGGTAACAGACTTGTACTCGAAAGCCCACCCTGGTAAAAACAAAACAAAGCACAAAACAGACTGGAGTTTATTGTGAGCTGATAATAATAGATTGGTTTAAACCCTCAGCTTTGTTTCTCTGGGCTCAGAGTACCTGGAAAGACCTGGAAGTGGTTATAATGGTTTGTAAACTGCTAGCAGCACACAGCCCAGACCTAGGGGAAGTGCCTGGAATGCTGAGAGAGAAAAGGGAGAGAGTTGTACTGTGGGTTCATGTTCAAATAGGAAAAGAAATTTACTTTTTCCCCATATATTACCTTCTTTAATTTCTTTTTTGTTTATGCTACCAGCATTTCTCCAAGACTAAAAATCTGAATTTTCTCCATCCTCCTTCATCTTTCATCATTTATAGCCAATCATCAGTCACATTTTTCCAGTTTCACTTATTCTGTCAATTTTCCTTAAGTCTCCATGTCACGTGCACACAGACACACACACACTCACATCCCATGTCTTTCCATTCCATTGTCACCCACTCTAGCTCTGACCTTTACCAAAATTCAATAACTCAGTTGAGTTTCTTGATACCTTCCAATCTCAAATATCTGTTTCTGCCAGTTTGGGGCACTCACCACTATGAGACTAGGTCCGATCAGCCTCCTTACCTCCTCGTAAATCTTTAGTGGCCACTCACTAGACGATCAAGTCCAGGTTCTTTACTCAAGGACTAGATGCCTCTTGAAGGAAAAAAAAATATTTAATTCACATTTTTACTTTCGGGGTGCCTAGGACTCTAAAATATCTACTGATATGAATTCAAATGAAGGGAATGCAAGGTCTTTGATATCATCTCATAATCTGGTATTTTAGTTTTTCCCCCTGTAGCAGATGCTGTCTATGGCTTGTCTCTGAGAAGTCACCTGCAGCTTCAGTAGACAGTTGTTTGTACACCTAAAGGACTTCCTGCCTCAAGTGCCTGTGTCTCTTTGCTTGATGGCTTCCTCTAGCTGAAGGTGCAGGCTCAGCTGAAAGTGCATTGGAATTATGCCCCAGGAAGCAGCAACCCTCAGCCAAAGACAGATGGGAGTTGGTGGGTAACAACCCAGCTTCCTTGTCCCTTGGGAGGGCAATTCTGAATTGTGTTTCATGCAGTCTTTCAGTAGGTCTCCAGTGGGAATGTGTTCCTCTTACCCACAGTGGTAACCCACCCATTAACACACTCTTCATTGACTTTCCCTTCTTTCTCTGGATGATTTTGCTATTTCCTCTACTAGTTTCCTGGAATCACTCCAAAATAAGCTATATGAGCCCAAATTCTTGTCTCTGGTCTGCTTTTAGGGGAACTCGATCTTTCCTTTGCAACCCTAGCTCCACACACGGGGCTACAGACTGTCCTCTGCACAAATCCTGTGCTTTTCCATCTCCACCAGAGTTGTTCCCTCTGCCTGGAATACTTCCTTTTATATCTGTGGATCAAGAATCCATTTATCTTTGAAAACCTCACAATCTATCCTTCTCTAAAGATGTAGAACATATTCTCCCTTGCACAGTAATTTTTTGGGATTTGTTTTATTTTTTCTACTAGACTATGAGCTCACTGGGGGTATGTTGTCTTTGTCTTTGCATTTATCACACTGACTGGCACTAGTATATGCTGAATAAATGAATGTTGACTGATAGTTAAGTGGACGGTCAGGGATGGAAGTCTTTCATTCTCCATGTGTCTGGTTCCTCATTGTCTGACACATGGGAGATAAAGCATTTCTAATTCCCAGGACACTAATGGATCAAGATGTGATTTTGCTTCAGTTGGCTTAAAGATTCCAGGCATTCACTGAGTGACCCTTCCTGCAATTCCAAAAGCAGAGCAACAGAATCAGATGATATTTTTTCAGGCTTGAAACCAAGTAGTTGTAGCACAAAAGAGGATTCTGTGGTACTCATGGCCCCTTGTGTTGTGGCTGGAGCTGACCTGTAGCAAATGTACTTTTAGTGACCTCAGAGCATATTACAACCTCATTTTTCAATTATAATTCCTTCTCACCATCCTAGGTGGAAAAAAGTGATTACCAGGGGTATTATGGAGGGAAAGCTAAACAGGGTTACACAGAAGGGGCTGATGGAACATGTGTGGCCTGTGCGTGTCTCCCAAGGGATCAGCCATCACATATCCTGTCCTCCCTTCTAAGTTGTATGGTTACTGAGATAGCCCAAGGCCTGCTTTCCAAGACCGCTGGGCTGCAACATTAGAGTATCTCTCTGGGAATAAATGCCTCAGCTGGGTCCTGCCTTTCAGCCTGAGCTGCATTCATCATAGATGGTTGAAGGTCAGATTCTTAAGATAGTCAGAATGAAGCAGCTAACTGTTGGTGGGTTCCTAGATCCCTCAAGTTGGGGGTGGGGCCTGAGCCTGAATCCTAGACAGTCTGTCTCCAAAGAGATGTCTTCCACATACATGAAGCTGAGATTGTGTGTGTCTATGTGCCTCTGTGTGTCTGCATTTAATATGATATATGACCTTAAGAATCTTGAGACATGATAGAATTTTAGTTCTAAATTTCCTTGATATGGTTTAGCTCTGTGTCACCACCCAAATCTCATCTGGAATTGTCCCCATGTATTGAGGGAGGGAAGTGATTGGATCATGGGGGTGGTTTACCCCATGCTATTCTTGTGATAGTGAGTTCTCATGAGATCTGATGGTTTTATAAGCATCTGACATTTCTCCTGCCTGCACTCCCTCCCTCCTGCCACCTAATGAAGAAGGTGACTGCTTCCCCTTTGCCTTCTGCCCTGGTTGTAAGTTGCCTGATGCCTTCCCAGCCATGTGGAACTGTGAGTCAATGAAACCTTCTTTGCTTATAGATTATACAGTCTCTAGTATTTCTTTATAGCAGTGTGAAAATGGACTAATATATTCCTCAAAAGAAGTAAGATGAAGTCTATAATGACTTCTGTTCACATATCTACATAGCAAATTCAGATCAGACAGAGTTTCATTTTCCCTTGATTAATTCTTTCTATTTTCACTATTGCTCACATCTGTGTGCTTCTGAGGAAGTGAAAATGTGATTCCCAGCAAGATTAAGGCTTCTATTTCTCTCCTCCATGTAGAATTGGGATCATATAGCCTTTGTTTCAGAATCGTGGATCTGTCCCCATCTTAAATTTTTAGGATTTCATTTATAACATCCAGTTATCGCAATATAGTTGACCCAACCCATGTCTTGAACAAGTTTTGCTTGTGGGATGTGATCAAGCAGCTTTGTTATCTCCCAAAGTCCATTTAACTCACTTCTCTTGGTTTATTTCTTTTCCTTCTGTGGATACAAACTCAGGCATCCCCACAAATTTTCTAGATACTTTAGGTATTACCAATAGTCTTAGCCAGATATGAAAATTCCTAGCTCCATGTAATCCAAATTTCTAACTTGATTTAAAGGTAAAACTTTCCCTCTCTCTTTGGGAGACCTTGCAGCAGGACACCCACCTCTTGTGGGAGAAGGAGATAGCCTCTTTTCCCTTATCCTGCTTTCAGGTTCTGCTTCTTCCCTCCCCCATCATGCTAAACAACACTTCTAATCTCTCCAGGATTAGTGGATGGGACTAGGAAGTATGGAGAGAGATGAGAACAGGAAAGTTTTTACTTAGTCGAGATGGTTGTGAACTGATGTCATTATTTGGTTCTGGTAAGTTTTAAAAGAGGATTCTTTTGCTTAAGAGGTACTTTGTAGATTCTTCAGGAATCTATATTTCTAGGGTTTTCTCACCTGTAGTCTCCCTGGTGCAGAAGATGACCTCTATTCTAGCTCATTCCTTGCAATTGCCTCTTCAGCCCATGGAACAGTATTTTACCCTCAGCTTCTCGCTGTGAAGAAACTTTCATTTTGTGAGATATTAGTTATCTTCATACTAGCCATCTCTGATCCTGACACATTTTGCATGCTTTACCTTAGTGTCTTTGGGAGTTGCAGGATGATATCCACATAGTTGCCACCTTTCCTGTGCTCCCACCATTAGGACAGTTGGCTAACCCACCTCTTGATTTTTAGATTCTTCAGTGTGAGTAACACATTAGTCAGCTAACTGAGTGGTTCTGTTGAAGCCCTTCTCAGGAGGTTTAAGATAAAGGGCAGGTACCCTTTCTTCATGAAGGAAAAACTCATAGCACACCAATTGTCCTTTGTAAAAATCCTCTCCACAAATGCTGTCTTAATCTTCAATTTTGACTATTTGTACCCTTGACATAGACAAAAAGCTTGAATTGTTTGACAGGTTTTTTATTATCTTCCATATCAGTCAGGGTAGGGTAGGTTGTGCTGCGATAACAAATAATCCCCATTTTTCACTGGCTCATGACAAAAAGGCTTATTTCTCACACTACATATCTTTCAGGGTCAGCTGTGTTTTGCTCCTCAATGTCTCTACCCCAAGACTCGGGCTGACAGTGCAGTCTCTCTCTGAAACATTAGTTATTGTGACATAGGGTAAACATGAGTATGGCAAAGCACTTACTGATTTTGAAGGCTGCTGTCTGGATTCTTCTGCCTACATTTTGTTGACCAGAGCAAACTACATGGACAATCTAATGTCAATGAGGCTGAGTATATTTCCTTCTCATCCCAGGATGAACCAGTAAATATTTGTGAACAATAATATAATCTATCATACCTTTTAAAAAAACTTGTACCTTGGTACACCTCATTTTGGAATGTAATCGCTCTTAAATTCTCTGGCTTCAGGAACATTTCCACTTTAATGCCCTGTTACATGTGTGGCTTCTGTAAGTGATATATCATGGGGTAGTAGAAAGGGTTTTAATTCTGGAATCCCATTTGAACACTTAACTAGTATAAGGCTTTGAGCAAGTTAATTTGTTTGGGCCACTGTTTGTTCATCTTTAAAATGGGACTTAAAATAATGCTTTCTTCAGGGTAACTGTGGGGATTGTCATTAGTGCGCATAAAGGGCTTGGCATCAGTGATGCTACCTCTGTTCTATACATCTTGGGGATAAGGGAGACAAAACTGTGACAACAGATGATGATGTTCTGAAGTCCTGATGAATTTTGAAGTCATTCTAGGATTACCCTTTCTCAAAAACTTCCAAAAAATAATCCTATGGAGTCAAATAATAATAATAAATCCATATTCTGGCCAAAACCTCCATATTATGGCCTGAAATCTGGCTATTCCAGGCCATAAAACTATCCGAGAAAGAAATGTTGATATTTACAATGGAATTTTCTGATTAAGCCTAAAGCCCAATATTATTTTCAAATGATGGCTAGAAGTGGGCGGGGGGCGGGGGGTAGGGGAAACTTCCATTCTGAAGGTGTCAGCAATTTTTCTGTATCTCTGGAGGTGTAGACTTGAATTCACCTTTGAGGGCAGATTTCTTCCTTGTTCTGAGGAAACACCAACTACCAAAACAACAAAGAAAGCCCTCTCCTGGAACTTGACTGTGCAAAGGTAAATCAAAGATCTTTTTCAGATATGTGGAGGTGCCAGGCCAGCGTTCTCAGAGAGGTGGCTGCCAGCCTGATCACCCCCATCCATATCTTTGATTCATTAATGATATTTACAAACAAGTATGCAGTACATAAAAATTAGGAGATGTCATCTAAGGCTCCATATTTTTCTTGAAAAATCAGAAAATCTGATGCATATCCTGGTGTTCTCACATGGAAACCTGGGTGCTAAGTAGGAGTTGCTCTCTTTTGGTTGGAGTGTTACCGTACTGGTTTTTGTTATCTGCCTTGGCCTTGTAAGAATATGAGTTTGGATTCTGGTTTTAGACAGAAAGCAGCTAAACTCTTCTGCACAATAATTAAAAAGTTACAGATTAGTTCTTTGGAAGCACAGCTCTGATTAGTTCTTTTGAAGCACAGCTCTGATCCTGCTGAAAACTCTCCAAATGCCTCCATTGCCTAAGGAATAAGACTCCAGATTCTTTATTTTTGCCAGGCCTTTAACATGCTCCATGGTCTGGATACAACTGGTTTGTTCATTTCCTTTGTTCCTCTGCTAGTTGTCATTATTTATGATCCCTTCTATATACCCCTGCATATCCCCGCATCTATGACTTTATTCATATCCCCGCATCTATGACTTTATTCAGGACTAACAGCAATCACAACTAGTATTACTAGGTGCTTATGTGCCATGCTTGAGAATTGGAGCTATTAGTCCCATGTTACCAATGATAAGTTGAGATTAGAGGAGTAAGATATTTTGTCCAGGTTATACAGCATAAAGTAGTGGTGTAGGGATTTGAAGTTTGATACCACAGTTCACTCTATCTCCAAGACACCTGACTGCCTCCCTCTGCCCTTTGCTAGGAATACCTTTCCCCTAATCCACTGCATTCTTACACATCTATCAGTCTTCTAATTTAGAACAAATATCAACTCTTCTATTAAGAGTTTTCCTGATTTCCTCCATGTTCCCCATCCCATCCCCCAACCAATTACCACACTTCTAAAATAGTCTCTGAATAGTCTTTTGTTTTCCTAAATATCTGGAGAACATGATGTTTACTTTGTGATACTAATCACATTTGATCATGTATTATTTTGCTCATTGAGAACAATATCCATGCCCCTGTGTCCCCCAGAATATTCAGCATTTTACATCAGAGATAGCAGGGCCCCAATATATATTTGCTGAAAAAATGAATCTCAAAGATGATTATTACTCTCCTTTGATGCCTAAGCTGATTTTGTCTGGTGGCTTTCCTAAGAGCCACTTATAGACAGCTCAGTTTGTCTGACACAACCCAAGGGAGTCCGCTAGAAATGACAGCCAATTCTGCTAAATGATATACACCCACACTCCAAATTGGACAGGCACAGAGTTCACCTGCTTTAAAATAAGGCAACTCTTTATGGAATATTCTGAGCTAATAACAACTATTTAATGTTGCTATAGCAATTATGATGAAAAGCTCTCTTTGCCCCTCTTCCAGGAGCACCCTACTGTTATTCACCCTGGAAGTACAGGATGCCCAGCCAGCCTCTTCACCTCCAGCAAAGCAGCTCGGCCCCCCATTGTTGGTCCTTTGGAATTTCCAGCCAGTTGTTAGGAACAGTTCATTCTGTATTCCAAATTACGAAGCCCGTTTCTCTTGAGGTAGGGGCAGGCATCCCTTACACCCTGCCTTTGGCTGTGGGTAGCAGGAATACAGCCCATTAAATTACCTCTTTAAAAAAATTTTCTGTGTGGTTTTGGTGAAGCCTTTTCCATGAGGCTTAGAGTTAGGATGCAACACTCTCTTGTATCTACCTCTCACAGACTGGGAGACTATGTGGGCCACACAGTATCATTCTCTCCCCAAAACACAATATCCCAAATAATTCTTTCTTCCATCTTCCTCTGTTTCAATCCTCCATTCACAATTCTTTTATATGTCCTAGATGTGATGGGGAGTTTCAGAATTGTGACATGAGTTTTTGTTCCATATTCTTTGTAAATCCTCTGTTATCTTCTACATATTTATCAGTTAGATGGTAACTGATAATTTATCAGTTAGTTAGATGGCTTGATATTCTCTGACAGTTCTCAGATGCTTGGTCTATTTTTTCTACTTTTTTCCCCCCAGAATTTCAATTTAGATACTTTTTATCAATCTATATTTAAGTGCACTGATTCCTCTCCTGTGTTCTATCTGCTATTTCACTCTTAGAATAAGTTTTCATTTTGGTTTTATACTTTTTCATTTTGGAAATTTTCATTGGTTGCCTTTATAATCTTAATTTCCCTTCTGAAATTCCCATCTTGGAATGCATTTTTCCACAAGTCTTTATTACATCATTTATTTTAAAGTTATTTTCTTAATAAAATTCAACCCCCTTCAAAATCTCTCAATAAACTAGGTATTGAAGGAACATACCTCAAAATAATAACAGCCATCTAGGACAAACCCACAGCCAACATTATACTGAATGGGCAAAAGTTGGAAGCATTCTTCTTGAAAACTGGCACAAGGTTGACCTCTCTCACCACTTCTATTCAACATAGTATTGGAAGTCCTAGCCAGAGCAATCAGGCAAAAGAAAAAAGTAAAGCACATCCAAATAGGAAGAGAGTAAGTCAAACTATCTCTGTTTGCAGATTACATGATTCTATATCTAGAAAACTCCATATTCTTGGCCCAAAAGCTCCTTCAGCTGATAAAAAAACTTCAGTAAAGTTACAGGATACAAAATCAATGTACAAATATCACTAGCATTCCTATACACCAATAACAGTCAAACCAAGAGCTAAATCAGAAAGGCAATCCCATTCACAATTGCCACAAAAAGAATAAAATACCTAGGAATACAGCTAACCGGGGAGATAAAAGATCTCTACCTTAAGAATTACAAAACACTGCTCAAAGAAATTGGAGAAGACAAACAAATGGAAAAACATCCCCTGCTGATGGATAGGAAGAATTAATGTCATTAAAATGGGTATACTGCCCAAAGCAACTTAAAGATTCAATACTATTCTTATCAAACTACCACTGACATTCTCCATAGACTTAGAAAAAGCTATTTTAAAATTAATATGGAACCAAAAAAGAGCCTGAATAACCAAGGCAATCCTGAGCAAAAAGGACAAAACTGCAGGCATCATGTTACCTGACTTCAAACTATACTAGAAGACTACAGTAACCAAAACAGTATGGTACTGGTACAAAAATATACACATAGACCAATGGAACAGAATTGAGAGCCCAGAAATAAGGCTGCACACCTACAGCTATCTGATCTTTCACAAAGTTGACCAAGAACAAGCAATGGGGAAAAGACTCCCTGGTCTATAAATGATAGATAGCTGGGACAACTGGCTAACCATATGCAGAAGATTGAAGCTGGACCCCTTCTTTACACCATATACAAAAATCAACTCAAGATAGATTAAAAACGTAAGAAATTCAAAACTATAAAAACCCTGGAAGACAGCCTAGGCAATACCATCCTGGACACAGGAACAGGCAAAGATTCATGGCAAAAACACTGAAAGCAATCACAATAAAAGCAAAAATTGACAAGTGAGTTATAACGAAACTTAAGAGCTTCTCCATAGCAAAAGAAACTATCAACAGAAAAAACAGACAACCTACAGAATAGGGGAAAATATTTGTAAACTATGCATCTGACAAAGGTCTAATATCCAGCTTCTATGATGAACTTAAGCAGATTTACAAGAGAAAAACAACCCCATTAAAAAGTGTACAAAGGGCATGAACAGACAATTCTCAAAAGAAGACATACATGCGGCCAACAAGCATATGAAAAAAGCTCTATCACTGATCATTAGAGAAATGCAAATTAAAACCATAATGAGATACCATCTCACACCAGTCAGAATGGCTGTTATTAAAAAGTCAAAAAATAATAGATGCTGGTGAGGTTGTAGAGAAAAAGGAACGCTTATACAAGCAGCATGGAAATTCTTCAGAGAGCTAAAAGCAGAACCACCATTTGATCCAGCAATCCCATTACTGGGTATACACCCAGAGGAATATAAATGATTCTATCATGAAGACACATGCTTGCGAATGCCTATTGCAGCACTAGTCACAATAGCAAAGAAATGGAATCAACCTAAATGCCCATCAATGAAAGGTTGGATAAAGAAAGTGTGGTACATATCACCATGGAATACTATGTAGCCATAAAAAAGAATGAGATCATATCTTTTGCAGGAACATGGATGAAGCTGGAGGCTATTATCCATAGCAAACTAATGCAGGAATAGAAAACTAAATACCACATGTTTTCACTTATAAGTGGGAGCTCAATGATAAGAACTTATGAACACAAAGACAGAAACAACAGACACTGGGGTCTACTCGAGGGTGAAGGGTGGGAGGAGGGGAGAGGAGCTAAAAAGATAACTATTGGGTACTGGGCTTAATACCTGGGTAAAGAAATAATATGTACGACAAACTGCCATGACACGTGTTTACCTATGTAACAAACACATGGACCCCCAAACGTATAAAATTTTTTTTTAAAAAATAACAAAGTTCTTTTCTTGTACTTCCAAGTTGGAATTATTTGGGGACCTGCCTTTATTGAATATTTCTTCTCTTAAGCTTGGATCACCTTTACATATCTTCTAACCTTTAATTGTATGCTGAGATTGTGTGCCCTCCCCCCCACCACCAAAAAAAGGGTGGAGACTGAATAAAATAACTTTTACCCTTAAAAAAGGACATATTCCTTCTTCTGTCAGTTCTTTGGTATGGGATCTGGTATAAGATCTATCAGATGCTAGTAAGGGAAGCTACTCAGTAGTTGTGCAAGTGGTGCTGGGTTTTGTTGCAATGCTAGATTCCGTTCCCTATCTACTTCAAATGTTTTGAGGAAGGGATTAGGACTTTCCCATTAGCAGGTTACGAGATCTGAGTAATCTGTGAGATTCTTGAGATTTTGTCTCTGTTTCAGAAGATAGTCACCAGATTCAATCAAACTGTGATTGATTTCTTTGCATTCCTGCCGGGATGCTAGATTTTTGGGTCACAGAGAGTTTGTTTTCTTGGCTTTCTGAACTTAGTAAGTTCTCTCTTTCCTTCTGCTTTGTTCCTAGCTTTAGGAGGATAGCTTCAGTGTATTAGGTGAGAGTGTGGACTGCCTACTGGAACAACTTGAAGGACTTCTCTCAGTTCTGTCTCTAGACTTGGACTTGAGGAACTTCCCACATGCTTCATGAGGGATTTCTCTCAGTCTCCTGCCCTGCCTCCATCCATCAGTGTACTAAACCTTTCACTTTGAGAAGGCTAGTAGAAAAGAGGTGGTAGATAGGTATGGACTCACTGTGTGGCTGGTCGTCTTCAGGATTTTAATTTTTCTTTATAGATCCTATGCAGCTATTAAACATTTATTAAAAAATACAGATTGTTTCTCCTTATTCCCATTTAAATGGCTTCCTCTTCCTCCTACCTCTGTGCTAAGGATGAAAGCAGCTATGTGTCTCTTCTCTTCTACAAAACGCTATCATTTTCTGAAATCTGGTTCATTTAAGTTTTTTCTATTTTCAGATCTCTGACAGGTTTTTAAAAAACTATGACTTTGTAGCTTATGTGGTTTCTTCTTGTTAGAGTGAGAACTACACTCTTCACTTTCTGTATTTTAATTGGAGGCCAAATGTGAACATTATTCTGGTCTATAAGTATACCATGATTTATTTAACCATTCCTTAAGAACTGGGTATTTATAATGTTTGTAATTTTTCACTACATTAAATAACTTTGCAATAAATAATAACTTTATCATCTCAGGTTATAAGTCATAGTCATTTTTCCTACATATTTGCTTAGTATTGATTCCTCTAAGTGGTAAATGAAAGGGGCATGAGGGAAGCTTCTGAAGTGCTGTTAATGTTCTATTTCTTAATCAGTGCATTGGCTACACTCGTTTGTGTTTTTAAAAGTTTTTTTGTGAAAATTCCATGAGCTGTATACTTGTGATTTGTTTTGACTTTTCTGTATGTATGTTAAAACTTAAAATTTTATTGGGTTGGAAGTTTTTGTGTACAACTGTGTGTTCCCTCAGAGTTGTCTATTAATATTTTATGGGTGCTGATTTAGACCAAATCATTTAACTTTTATAATATACTTCATTTTCTTTATGTATAAAACGTGACAGTGAACATCACATATTTATGTGAATAAAATGAGATGAACACTTGAAAATGCTTTGAAAACTATGAAGTTGCATACAAATGTAGAAAACATCTTTATATTTAACTATAAATGAGTTTGAATCACACACAAGTCTGAGTATCCTGGGATATCTAAGAGTGCTCCAGAGTGAGCGATAATGTGTGAACTTTGGGAAAATCCAGAGTTAAACAGACTAGCATTGACTCGGTACAAATTTGTGGCAACAAAATTTGCATTCAGTATCTTTTCTATCCTGGAAATTCTGAACTTCAAAGTCAGTGCTCTTCCTATGCCTCCCTATTCCTCATTTCTAGGAGACAGGAGACAGCTTGGAACAGTGACTTCTCTGACTCCTGATTGTAAAGTGCTGCCATTTTGTTCACCATGAATTTGTTAGCTCCTTCCAAAACGGTGGTTTCACTTGCCTCATATACAGAAACTACAGGGTCAAAATAAGTGAAAACAGCGAAAGCCTGGCACAGAGGAATTCACAGGAGTAGGTTAACTTTTCTTATAGAGTATTTGAGTGGTCATTTGTATGGAATAAAGTTAGAATGAATAAACCCAGGTGAAAATATCAAATATTGCATGTGGCACACCTTAGACCTTCAGTCAATAGGAGTTCTCTTCTTTTCTCTCCTTTCCCTGGATCCTCCTTGCTTTTTGTGTCAGTGGAAATATGCTTCTATAGAGATTTCACCCTAGCCTCCCTGCCTTAAAAAGCATTCCTGCTGGTTAACAAACCACGGAGGAGGGGCAAAGCAGAGACGGCTTGGCAATACGCCCTGCTAGGAAAGAACTCTGCTCTATGAGATGGTAAAGTACTTTCAGGCCCACTCTTCAGAATGCACAGTGCTGAGTGTAAAAGTATCATTATTGTAAACTCGAGCAAAGTACAGCCTAATCACAGTTGATAAAGGAAAGGGGAGGAGAAGCCTGCAATTCACATTTTAAAAATCAGTGGTGTTTTCTCTGAATGGCACTTCTTTCCTGCCAGGTCTTTTCTTGACTATACCATCTCAGGGGCTGCCAACAACCTTGTCAAACAACAAAGAATCTTTGTAGTAGAAAAGTATTTGAAATGTCTTCTAGGCCTGTTTTCTGACCACCTATCTCTAGTAATGGAGATGATGTGGTTGCTATTTGGGGGCTTGGCAACATTTACCAACCTTCCAACACTGAAATTGCTTCTTGGAAAAATAGACCAGAAAAGTTCGAAAGAACCTTTGAGATGGTTTACTTCAGTGTCCTCTTTCTCTGGATTCTGCAACTGAAGCTCAGAGAAGTTAAGTTATTAATCCAATGGTTTTGTGTTAGTTAGGATCCAGGGATAGAACTGAAGTCTAAGTACTCCTGAGGGGGGCATTTTGAAGAACTGGCAAATCAAACTTTGTTGCTTTATTGATTATTGTATTAGTCTTTTGCTTGCCATTCCAAAATATTCCAGAGTGGGTGCCTCAAACAATTGACATTTATTTATTTTTCACAGTTCTGGAGGCTACAAGTCTAAGGTCAAGGTGCCATCATTGCTGGTTTTTAGTGAGGGCTCTCTTTCTGTCTTGCAAATGGCCACCTTCTCACTGTGTGCTCACATGACTTTTCTATGTGAATGCGTGGAAAGAGAGAGCTGATTTGTGCTCCTTCTCCTTATAAGGACACTAATCCCATTAAATTAGGGCCCTACACTTATGACCCTATTTAACCCTAATTACCTCCCAAAGGTCTCATCTCCAAATACCATCACATTAGGGCTCAACATAGGAATTTTGGGTGACACAATTCAGTCCATAACAGTGATGAAAGAAGCAGCCATTGCTTTTGTCAAAGTGGAAATCTAGATGCTACCATACACAGAAGAAGAGTCTAGGGCTCTGAAATGTCACCAGATACCCTCAGATCACCTAATAAAACAGGCATTTCCTCATTCTTCATTCTACTTCACATTTGTGCAGTTACCACATGCTTTACCTTGGAGCCTCATCCTGGAATGCTCATCCAGCTCTTCTAACATCAGTTGTCTTTCTCCTCTGCTGGCTCAGTCACTTTCCTTAGTTTTCAATCATGTTTCTTCATAGAAAGTAGATGCCACCAGAAGTTTTGTGTTTGGTCTCTTCCCATCTTTATCTAATTCCTTACTCTCCCTGTCAAGCTCACATTGATTCAATTCTCACCTCTCCCTCAATTCTCAGACCTGAATTCTAACTGCCTGCTGGAAGTTTCCATACAATGCCTTAGAATTTAGAAACTAAACTCATTTCTCTCCTTAACACCTTCCAGCAACTCTCATTCCTGTCTTCTCAGATTTTGAGTTATTTTCAACTTTGCCTTTATTTCTCTCTTACATCACTCAAAAAGTCCCTTAGACACAGCCTCCTTAACACTTTCTGTTACTAGAGTTGTCTTTATCAAATTTAGGGATTTAGTGCATTTAATCTGGTACAATATATTGAGAAAATAACTGACTACTTTTCACTCTAAAACATTCTGAAAATGGTTTCCAAATAAATCATTCTAAAGTAGTTATCTGATTATTGACCCTTTCTTGTTAAAAAAAAAAAATCCCAACAAAACCACCAAGATCATTTTTTCACAGAATTAGAAAAAACTATTCTGGAATAAATATGGAACCAAAAAGCAGACCAAAGAGCCAAAGAAATCCTAAGTAAAAAGGACAAAGCTAGAGTCATCATGTTACCTGACTTCAAACTATACTAGAAGGCTACAGTAACCAAAACAGCATGGTACTGATACAAAAACAGACACATAGACGAATGGAACATAATAGAGAGCCCAGAGATAAGACCACACAACCATAGTCACCTGATCTTTCAGAAAGTTGACCAAAAAAAGCAATGAGAAAAGAACTCCCTATTTAATAAATGGTGCTAGTATAACAGGCTGGCCATATGCAGAAGATTGAAGTTGGATCCCTTCTTTACTTCATATACAAAAATAAACTCAAGATGGATTAAAGACTTAAATGTAAAACCTAATACTATAAAAACCATTGAAAATAACATAGGAAATACCATCCTGGACATAGACCCTGGCAAGGATTCCATGAGGAAGACATCAAAAACAATTGCAACAAAAATAAAATTGACAAGTTGAAACTGATTAAATGAAAGAGCTTCTGCATAGCAAGAGAAACTAACAAACAACCTACAGAATGGGAGAATGTATTTTCAAACTATGCATCTGACAAAGGTCTAATATCCAGAATCTATAAGGAACTTAGATAAATTAAACAAAAAACAACCCCATTAAAAAGTGGGCAAAAGATGTCAGCAGACACTTTTCAAAGGAAGACATACATGCAGTCAACAAGCATATGAAAAAATGTTCAACATCACTAATCATTAGAAAATGAAAATCAAAACCACGGTGATATACCATCTCACTCCAGTCAGAATGGCTCTTATTAAAAAGTCAAAAAATAACAGATGTTGACAAGGGTGTAGAAAAAATAAGACATTCATACATTTCTGGTGGGAATGTAGATTAGTTTAGCCATTATAAAAAGCAGTGTGGCAATTTTTCAAAGAACTTGAAATAGAACTACCATTCAACCCAGCAATCCTATTGTTGGGTATATACCCAAAGAAATATAAATCATTCTACCATAAAGCACTCTTCATAATAGCAAAGTCATGGAATCAACCTAAATGTACATCAATGATAGATTGGATAAAGAAAATTTGGTACATATGCATCATGGAATACTATGCAGCTGTGAAAAAGAATAAGACTGTGTCCTTTACAGCAATATGAATGGAGCTGGAGGCCATAATCCCAAGCCAACTAACTCAGGAAGAGAAAAGCAAACACTGGATGTTCTCACTTATAAGTAGGAGCTAAACATTGAGTACACATGGATGTAAAGAAGAGAACAACATATATTGGGGCCCACTTGAGGGTGGAGGGTAAGAGAAGGGAGAGGATTAGAAAACTGTCAGGTACTATGCTCATTACCAGAGTAACGAAATAATCTGTACACCAAATCCCCGTGACATGCAGTTTACCTACATAGCAAACCAGCACATGTACCTCTGAACCTAAAATAAGTTTAAAAAATTTAGAATTTTTAAAATCCTAATTTATTAAAAGATTAATTACTTCACCTTGATGCTCAAATTTTTTGATAGTGTGGACTCAATCTGTCATTATAACTTTTTCTCCTACTCTTCTGTGTGTCTCCCTGTATATATTCTAGGCTTCTCTCTGTTGGAATGGTCACACATCCACCTTTTTTCTTGTGAAACACTATAAAAGATGCATTGTTGTTGAATCTCCAACACCCCTTCTTCCTATTGTGTAGTAACAGGGACATTTATTCAATAGGGGAGGAATAGAATGAATGGTAATTTGTTCAAGGTCCAAGGCTAACATTGACCAGGGTAAGCATGATGTGACTCACATTGGCCCAATCAGAAAACAAAACAATAATTTTGACTCATGATTCATGCCGAAGCACTATTTTCCACCATGAAAAAGAAAGGATATAGCCCCATTGTTGTTGAAATAATCTGATGGTCATAAATAGAACCAACCTTAGAAGCAGATGCTAAGAATGGTGGAATGGAAATATTAGTGAATAGAGGGTGTCATTGAGTCATTGAGCCAACCAGTTTAACAGCTTGTCTTACATCTGCAGTTTTTAAAATAATTTCAACTTTTAAGTTTAGGGGGTACATGAGCAGGTTTGTTACATGGGCATATTGTGTGATGCTGAGGTTTGGGATATAAATGATCCTATCATCCAGGTAGTAAGTGTAGTACCCTCATGCTTCTTTCCTGTCCCCTCTAGTAATCCACAGTGTCTATTTTTGTCATCTTTATGTCTACGACTGCCCAATGTTTAGCTCTCACTTACAAGTGAGGACATACTGTGTTTATTTTTCTGTTTCTGCATTAATTTGCTTAGGAAAATGGCTTCCAGCTGCATCTATGTTGCTGCAAAGGACATGATTTCCTTCTTTTTTATGGCTGCATAGTATTCCATGGTATATATATACCACATTTTCTTTATCCAATCTACCATCAATGAACACTTTGGTTGATTTCCATGTCTTTGCTATTGTGAATAGTGCTTCAATGAACATACAAGTGCATGTGTCTTTATGGTAGAGCAATTAATTTTCTTTTGGATATATACCCAGTAATGGGATTGCTGGGTCATATGGTATCTCTGTTTTAAGTTCTTTGAGAAATTTCCAAACTGCTTTCCACGGGACTGAACTAATTTACATTCCCACAAACAGTGTGTAAGCATTCTCTTTTTTTCTGCAGCCACACTAGCTTCCGTTGTTTTTTTGACTTTTTAATATGTGATTTGTCTATTGCCCACTTTTTAATTTTTTTTTGTTTTGAGAATCTTGCTCTGTCCTCAGGCTGGAGTGCAGTGGCGCAATCTCAGTTCATTGAAACCTCTGCCTCCAGGATTCAAGCAATTCTGCCTCAGCCTTCCAAGTAGCTGGGATTACAGGCGTGCACTACCACACCTGGTTAATTTTTGTATTTTTAGTAGAGACAGGGTTTCACCATATCAGCCAGGCTGGTCTTGAACTCCTGACCCCAGGTGATCTGCCTGCCTTGGCCTCCTAAAGTGCTAGGATTACAGGTGTGAGTCACCATGCCCAGCCTGGGTATTTTTATTTATTTACTTTTTTGCTTGTTCAATTATTTAAGTGCTTTATAGATTCTGGATATTATACCTTTGTAAGATGCGTCATTTGCATATATTTTCTCCCATTCTGTAGATTGCTTATTGTGTTGATAGTTTCTTTTGCTGCCCAGAAGCTCTTTCATTTCGTTAGATCCAACTTGTCAATTTTTGGTTTCATTGAAATTGTTTGAGGCTTTTGTCATAGATTATTTCCCAAGGCTGATGTCAGGAATGGTGTTTCCTAGTTTTTTTATTTTTTAGAATCCTTATAGTTTGAGGTCTTACATGTAAATCTTGAATCCATGTTGAGTTAATTTCTGTATATAGTGAAAGGTGGGGGTCTAGTTTCATTCTTCTGCATATGGCTATCCAGCCATCCTGGTATCACTTGTTGAATAGGCAGTCCTTTCCACATAGCTTATTTTTGTTGACTTTGTGAAAGATCAGATGATTGTAGGTGTGCTGCTTTATTTCTAGGCTATCTATTCGGTTCCATTTGTCTATGTGTCTGTTTTTGTACCAGTACGATGCTGTTTTGGTTATTGTAGCCTCATAGTCTGAAATCAGGTATTGTGAGGCCTCCAGCTTCGTTGTTTTTGGTTAGGATTGCTTTGAAACAGCATTGAATCTGCAGATGGCTTTGGGCAGTATGGCCATTTTAACAACACTGGTTGTTGGAATCCATAAGCATGGGATGTTTTTCTATTTGTATCATCTATGATTTCTTTCAGCAATGTTTTGTAGTTTTTCTTGCAGAGATCTTTCACCTCTTTTGTTAGATGCAACCCTAAATATATATTTGTGGCTATTTTAAATTGGATTGTATTCTTGATTTGTCTCTGAACTTGAATGTTATTGATGTATAATATTTTCATGTTTAATTTTTGTGGGTGCATAGTAGATATGTATGTATATATTCGTGAGGTACATAAGCTATTTTGACACGGACATATAATGCATAATAATCACATAAGGGTAATTGGGATAGTCATCATCTCAAGTATTTATCCTTTCTTTGTATTACAAGCAATGCAATTGTACTCTTTTAGATATTTTTAAATGTACAATATATTATTGTTCTCTGTAGTCACCCTGTTGTGCTATCAAATACTAGATCTTATTCATTCTATCTAAGTATGTTTTTGTGTTCATGAACTATCCCTTTTACTCTCCTCCCCCTACTACTGTTCTCAGGCTTTGGTAACTATCGTTCTACTGAAATATCTCCATGAATTCAATTGTTTTAATTTTTAGCTCCCACAAATAAGTTAGAACATGTGAAGTTTGTCTTTTTGTGTCTGGCTTATTTGTAATTAACATAATGTCCTGCACTTAACATAATGTCCTCCAGTTCCATCCATGTTGCTGCAAATAATAAGATCTCATTCTTTTTCAAGGCTGAGTAGTACTCAGTTATGTGTATGTACCACATTTTCTTTATTCAGTCATCTGTTGATGGACACTTGGGTTGCTTCCAAATCTTAACTGTTTTGAATAGTGCAGCAATAAACATGAAAGTGCAGATGTCTTTGATATACTGATTTCCTTTCTTTGGGGTATATATCTAGCAGTGGAATTTCTGGATTCTATGGTAGCTGTATTTTGAGTTTTTTGAGAAATCTTCAAACTCTTCTTCATAGTAGTTGTGCTAATTTACATTTCTACCAACAGCGTATGAGGGTTCCCTTTTCTCCACATCCTCACCAGCATTGGTTATTGCCTGTGTTTTGGATAAAAGCTATTTTAACTGGGGTGAGATAGTATCTCATTGTAGTTTCAATTTGAATTTCTCTGATCAATGATGTTGAGCACTTTTTCATATGCCTGTTTGCCATTTGTGTGTCTTCTTTTGATAAATATGTATATAAATCTTTTGCCCATTTTAAAATCAGATTTAGATTTTTTTCCTATAGAGCTGTTTGAGCTCCATATATATTTTGATTATTAATCCCTTGTTAGATGAATAGTTTGCAAATATTTTCTCCTATTCCATGGATTTTCTCTTCACATTGTTGATTGTTTCCTTTGCTGTGCAAAAGTTTTTAAGCTTGATGTGATCCTACTTGTCCAGTTTTTCTTTGGTTGCCTATGCCTGTCAGTTATTACTCAAAAAATCTTTGCCCAGATTCATATCCTAAAGAGTTTCCCTAATGTTTTCTTTTAGTAGTTCAGTAGTTTGAGATCTTAGATTGAAATCTTTAATCATTTCCATTTGATTTTTGTATATGGCAAGAGATAGAAGTCTAGTTTCATGCTTTTGCATATGGATATCCAGTTTCCCCAGCACCAATTATTGAAAAGATTGTCTTTTCCCCAGTGTATGTTCTTGATGCCTTTGTTGAAAACAAGTGCAGTAAGGATTTATTCTGGGTCCTCTATTCTGTTCTATTTTTTGTCTATTTGTTTGCCAGTAAAATGTTGTTTTGGTTACTATAGCTCTGTTGTGTAATTTGAAGTCAGGTGATGTGATTCCTCCAGTTATTTTCTTTTTGCCCTTGATAGCTTTGGCTATTCTCCATCTCTTGCGGTTCCATATAAATTTTATGTTGTTTTTTCTATTTCTGTGAAAAATGTTATTGGTATTTTGGTTGGGATTACATTCAATCTGTAGATTGCTTTGGATAGTATAGACATTTTAGCAATATTGATTTTTCAAATCCATGAGCATGGAATATCTTTCCATTTTTTTCTGTACTCTTGAATTTCTTTCATCAGTGTTTTACGGTTTTCATTGTAGAGGGCTTTCATCTTTGGTTAATTCCTATTTTATTTTAAAATTTTATTTTATTGTTACTATTTCAAATGTGATTACTTTCTTGGATTCTTTTTCAGATTGTTCATCGTTGGCATATAGAAATGCTACTACTGATTTTTGTATGTTGATTTTGTATCCTGCAACTTTACTGAATTTATCAGTTCTAATAGTTTATTGATGGAGTCTTTAGGTTTTTCCAAATGTAAGATCATATCATCTGCAAACAAGGATAATTTGACTTCTTCCTTTCCAATTTGCATGCCCTTTATTTCTTTCTCTTGCCTAATTGCTCTTGCTAGGACTTCTATCACTATGTTTAATAAGAGTGCTGGAAGTGGAAATCCTTGTTGTGTTCCAGGTCTTAGATCAAAGCCTTTCAGTTTTTTGCTGTTCAGCATGATACTAGCTGTGTGTTGTTCATATATGGCTTTTATTGTGCTCAAGTATGTTCCCTCTGTACCCAGTTTTTTGAGGATTTTTTTTTCATGAAGGGATGTTAAATTTTATCCAATACTTTTTGATATGACTCATATGAAATGATCATATGGTTTATTTCCTTTATTCTGTTGATATGATGTATCACATTGATTGATTTGCATTTGTTGAACCATCCCTGCATCCCTAGGGTAAATCCTACTTGGTTATGATGAATGATCTTTTTTTTTTTTTTTTTTTTTGAGATGGAGTCTCGCTCTGTCCCCCTGGCTGGAGTGCAGTGGCTCCATCTTGGCTCACTGCAAGCTCCACCTCCTGGGTTCCTGCCATTCTCCTGCCTCAGCCTCCCAAGTAGCTGGGACTACAGGCGCCCGCCACCGTGCCTGGCTAATTTTTTGTATTTTTAGTAGAGACAGGGTTTCACCGTGGTCTCAACCTCCTGACCTTTTGATCCGCCCGCCTCAGCCTCCCAAAGTGCTGGGATTACAGGCATGAGCCACTGCGCCTGGCTGAATGATCTTTTTAAGTGTTGTTGAATTCAATTTGCTAGTGTATTGTTGAGGGTTTCAGCATCAATACTCATCAGGGATATTGGTCTGTAATTTTCTTTTTTTGACATCTTTGTCTGATTTTGGTATCAGGGTAATATTGGTCTCATAGAGTGAGCTTGGAAGTATTTCCTCTATTTTTGGGAATAGTTTGAGTAGAATTGATATTAGTGCTCTGTTAAATGTTTGATGAAATTGAGCAGTGAAGCCATTGGGTCCTCTGCTTCTCTTTCCTGGGAGACAATTTATTACAGCTTTGATCTCATTACTTGTTATTGATCTATTCAGGCTTTGAATTTCTTCATTGTTCAATCTTGGTAGATTATATGTGTCTAGGAACTTAGTCATTTCTTCTGAGTTTTCCAATTCATCAGGATATAGCTGTTGAGCATAGCCTCTAATGATCCTTTGGATTTCTGTGGTATTGGTTATAATATTTCCATTTTCATCTGTGATTTTATTCATTTAGATCTTCTCTTTTTTTTGTTAGTCTGAAGTTTTGTTACTTTTGTTTATCTTTTCAAAAAACAACTTATTTTGTTGATCTTTTGTATTTTTAAATTTTCAGTTTCATTTATTTCTGCTCTGATATTTATTATCTTCTACCATTTTTATGTTGCTCTTGCTTTTCTAGTGCTTTAAGGCGTGTCATCAGGTTGTTTATTTGAAGTTTTTCTATTTTTTTGATGTAGGCACTTATTGCTATAAATTTTTAAACTTTCCTCAGTACTGCTATTATTATATCCTATAGGTCTTAGTATGTTGTATTTCCAGTTTCGTTTGTTTTAAGAAACTTTAAAATTTCCTTTTTAATTTTTTCAGCAACCTGGTGATAATTCAGGAACATGTTGTTTAATTTCCATGTGTTTGTTTGTTTCCAAAATTCCTGTTCTTAGAGATTTCTAGTTTTATTCCACTGTGGTCAGAGAAGATACTTTATATCATTTCTCTTTTTTTCCTAAGACTTGTATTGTGGGCTAACATATAATCTATCCTTGGGAATGATCTGTGTGCTGAGAAGAATATGCATTCTGCAGCCATTAGATGAAATGTTCTGCAAATATATTAGGTTAATTTTTGTCTGTAGTGTGGATTAAGTCCAATGTTTCTTTCCTGATTTTTTTGTCTGGATGATCTGTCCAGTGCTGAGAGTGGAATGTTGAAGTTTTGAGCTATTACTGCATTAGGGTCTATCTTTATCTTTTCTTTTGCCTGATTGCTCTAGTTAGGACTTCCAGTACTACCTTGAATAGGAGTGGTGAGAGGGAGCATCCTTGTCTTGTTCCAGGTCTCAAGGGGAATGCTTCCAGCTTTTGCCCATTCAGTATGATGTTGGCTGCGGGTTTGTCATACATGGCTCTTATTATTTTCAACTATGTTCTTTTGATGCCTAGTTAGTTGAGGGGTTGTATCATGAAGGAATGTTGGATATTTTTGCATCTATTGAGATGATATAATTTTCATCTTAAATTCTGTTTTTGTGGTGAATCACATTTATTGATTTGAGTACATTGAACTAACCTTGCATTCCATGAATGAAGCCTACTTGATTGTGTTAAATTAACTATTTGATGTGCTGCTGGATTTGGTTTGCTAGCATTTTGTTGAGGATTTTTTCATCTATGTTCATCAGCGCTATTGGCCTGTCGTTTTTCTTTTTTGTTGTGTCTTTGCCAGGTGATGCTGGCTTTGCCTAATGACTTATAGAGGTATGATTTTGATTTTTTTGAATTTGTTGAAACTGGCTTTATGGCCAAGCATGTGGCCTATCTTGGAGTATTGTCCTTGTGTATATGAGAAGAATGTGTATTCTATGGTTGATGGATGGAGTATTCTGTAGATGTCTATTAGGTCCAATTGATCATGTGTTGATTTAAGTCCAGAATTTCTTCTTTAGTTTTGTGCCTTTATGATCTGTCTAACACTGTCAGTGGGTGTTGAAGTTCCCCACTACTATTGTGTGACTAAGTCTTTTCAAAGGTCTAGAATTAGTTGTTTTATGAATGTAGGTTCTCTAATGTTGGGTACATATATATTTAGGACAATTAAGTCTTGTTGAATTGAATGCTTTATCATGTAATGCCCTTTGTCCTTTTTTTACAGTTGTTGGTTCAAAGTCTGTTTTGTCTAATATAAAAATAGTGACCTGCTCTTTTTTTGTTTTCTGTTGTGTGATAGGTGCTTCTTCAACCCTTTACTTTGAGCCTATGGGTATTATTACATGTGAGATGGGTCTCTTGAAGATAGCAGATGGATGTGTCTTATTTTTTTTAAATCTAGTTTTTAACTGTGCTTTTTCAGTGGGGCCTTTAGACAATTTACATTCCAGGTTAATATTGGTATGTGAGGTTTTGATCCTACTGTGAAGTTGTTAGCTGATCACATTGTAGTTTCCATTTTGTAGTTGCTTTATAGAGTAAGTGAGCTATATACTTAACTGTGTTTTTGTAGTAGCAAGTATTTTTTATTTTGTTTCTATGTTTAGAACTCCTTTAAAGATGTCATGTAAGGCTGGTCTAGTGGTAACAAATTCCCCTTATGCCTGCTTGTCTGGAAAAGATTTTATTTCTCCTTCACCTATGAAGCTTAATTTGGCAGGATATAAAATTCTTGGTTAGAATTTCCTCTTTTAAAGAATACTGAATATAGGCCCCCCAAATCTCCTGGCTTGTAAAGTTTCTGCTGAGAAGTCTGCTGTTACCTGATGGGGTTCTCTTTGTGTGTGATCTGATCTTTTTCTCCAGCTGCCTTTAAGATTTTCTCTTTAGCATTGACGTTGGACACTGGTGATGATATGCCTTGTGATGTTCATTTTGTATAGTATCCCACAGGTGTTCTCTGGATTTCTTGTATCTGGATGTTTACCTCTCTTGCAAGATTAAGAACATTTTCTTGAATTGTTTTATTAAATACGTTTTTCAGGTTGTTGACTTTTCCCCCTTCTCTCTCAGAAATGCTAATAATTCATAGGTTTGTTTGCTTTTCTTAATCCTGTATTTTGTGAAGATTTTCTTCATTTAAAAAAATTTTTTTTTTTCTGCTTTAGTTCAAAAAAAAAAAAAAAAAAAAAAAGCCCTGTCTTCAAGCTCTGGGATTCTTTCTTCTTGGCTCAGTCTATTGATAAATATTACACTTATGTTTTGAAATTGTTTGAGTTTTTCAATTCCAGACCTCTGATTAATTTCTTTTTAGGATGCTTATCTCTTTCTTCGTTTCTTAGATTGCTTTAGAATTTTCTTTGTACTGATTTTCAATATTCTTTTGAACCTCACTGAACTTTCCTGCAATCCATGCTTTGAATTCTTTGTCTTTTCTGAGTTTCCTTTTTGTTTAGGGACCACTGCTGGAGAGCTATCATGATTTTTTTTTTGATGGTATCATCATATTCAGATCTTTCATGATGTTAGAATTGTTGCACCAATTCTTTCACATCTGGAGACAGAACAATTCTAATTCTTGTAATTATTTTCATGTAGGTAAGATTTTTTTCTTCTTTTTCCCCCTATACTATTCCTGTGTCTTATTTTTCCCTTTCCCCCACTTTTATTGGGTAGAGCCTTTTAGCTTTGCTTTTATATCTCTTTGTATTTTCTTTGGCAGGTTTTATATTGGGCTAAGTGGTTCAAGCTACAAGCTGGTAGATGATGCTTATGGGTAAAAGCTGGCTGCAGCCAACATGGCTGGGTATATATTTGATCCTTGATTACCAGGAGAATCTCTCTGTTGAGGCAAAGGGCTGATTCATGGAGTGCACAATGCTCTGAGCTCCCTGGTTTGTTGGGTGAAGGGATTGTGGGGGGCAAGATGGTGGGACAAGACTGCAAAGTCCCACCTGCAGGTCTACCACTGGCAGACACAAGCACCAGCACTGAAGAAGAATCCAGTGGGTGGCCACCAAGAGCCCTGAGGTGTGCCTAGACATGGAACTGGGAAACTCCCCTCAGTCCCAAGTTCTCTGCACAGGGATTGGGGGCAGCCTAAACTCCTGATCCAGGTGAGTAGTGCTCCAGATGCCATAGATCTGCCTGGGTGTGGAGGAGAGGGGATCCCCTGTACCAAGATCTTTGCACAGAAGAGGTGGGGTAACTCAGGCTGCTGAACAAGGCAAGCAAGTGACCTGAATCCCTGCAGATCTGCCTATGTAAGTAGCATGGAGGGCCCTCTTTCACTAGGATCTCTGCACAGGAAGGGTGTGGTGGCTTAGGCTCCTTATCCAGGAGAGCTGGTGCTCTGAATGCCTGAAGATCTGCCTTGGCGTTGACCAGAGAGGGCCTCTCTGTGCCAGGATCTCTGCACAGGAGGGGTAGGGTGGGTCAGGCAGCTGATCTAAGTGAGTGGGAAAAGCTTGGAAATCTGCCTGCACATGGAGTGGAGAGGTGCCCCCAAAAGAAGATCTGTGCACAGGAAGGGTGACTTAGGCTGCTGACCCAGGAAAGCAAGCACTCTGAATGCCTGGAGATCTGCCTGAATGTGTATCAGTGAGGGCCCTCTTGCACCTGGATCTCAGCACAGGAAGGGTGGGTCAGCTTGGACTGCTTATCCAGGTGAATGGATGTTCTGGATGCCTGCAGATCTGCCTGGGCTGCTGTGGAGAGGGTCTCATTGCACCACGATCTATGTCCAGAAAGAGTGAGGTGGCATGGACTGCTGAATCAGATGAGTAGGTGCTCTAAATGCCTGGAGATCTGCCTGGGCATGAAGCAGAGAGGGCTTCTCTGAACCAGGATCTTGGCACAGGATAGGTGGAGCAGGTCAGGCTGTTGATCTAGCTGAGTGAGTGCTCTGAATGCCCAGAAATCTGCCTGAGGGTGGAGCAGAAAGAGCCCTGCTATATTGTGATTTATGCCTGGGAAAGGGTAGGGCAGCTGAGGTTGCTGGTCCAGGCAACATGTATACACAATAGCCTTCAGAATGAAGAACGCAACTCCCAGTGAGGTACAGAAGCTTGTATACCATGTTCAGGCTACAGAAAGAATGGGGGCTCAGAGAATGGCCACAAACAGGTTTTAGTGGCAAGACAGGTTATGGAAGGGAGAAAGCAAGAGGCCTGGCTAGCAAAGTTGGCCTTGTTATGTACATAGACTCTCACAGATAGCAGCCTTCAGAGAGAATAAGTGATAATTTTTTTTTCAGAACTTTAAAGATGTTAGACTCTCAATTAACCTATTCTCAATCTGGGAAAGGCCTAGAAAGGGAAGTCTTGGTTACATTAATGGAAATTCTTTACAGATACAAATTTCCCCCACAAAATTTCAGGGCCAATTTTGTCTGCTGGTCCTATGGCAGTCATTTCAAAATATGTCAAAGAAATATATTCTGGGGTAAAATATTTTGATTTTCTTCAACTCATCATGCCTACAAGATATGACTAAAACAAGAATTGGTGTGTGTAACACACTTCTTTTACTCAGCGTATGTGGAAAACTGAGGGGGATTTTCACGCATAATTAGAAGCATCTGTATGTGAAAATCAATGTTCATTGTTTCACCAGTTTATCAATTATTCCTTTCCACAAGAAATAATCACTGAAAACTTTTTTCTGTACCGTCTGCTTCTTTGTCTCTGGTGTGCATGCTTCCCTGAGGACCCATTCCTGGCTTTTTGCTTCTCTAAGACCTGTACTCCTAACTCACCAAACCAAACAGCCCATACCAAATCAAATAAATTTTTTTCTTTAACTTTTAAGTTTCAGGGTACATGTGAAGGATGTGCAGCTTTGTTACACAGGTAAACATGTGCCATGTGGTTTGCTGTACAGATCAACCCATCACCTAGGTATTAAGCTCAGCATCCATTAGCTATTCTTCCTGGTGCTCTCCCTCCTTCTGCACCCACTGAGAGGCTCCAGTGTGTTCCTTGACTACCGTGTCTGTGTGTTCTCATCATCCAGTTACCACTTATAAGTGAGAACATGCAGTGTTTGGTTTTCTGTTCCAGTGTTTGTTTGCACTGAAGATAACAGCTTCCAGCTCCATCATGTCCCTACAAAGGACATGATCTCATTCCTTTTTATGGTTGTGTATTATTCCATGGTGTATATGTACCATATTTTCTTTATCCAGTCTATCACTGATGGGCATTTCAAATCAAAATTAAACACAAATTTTCTTTCACTCTTTGAAGAAATATCTGCTACCTTCTTAGGCAGAACAAGAGCATTTATTATTTTCTCTATTCTTAATCCAGACTAGGCTATAGCTATATATTTCATAAACATGGCCTCTCAAATAAAAGAATGATTTGTTTCCTCAAGAGGAATTCTGTTGTTTTCTTAGAGTAATGGGCTGAAACTTGGCCAGATTTTAAAATAGTATTTCCCCATGCACAACATGAGAAGGATAATTGCTATAATGTGGACTCATTGCAAGGATTTAGTGAGACATCATTTTTAGTCCAAGTAAGGAAGCTGGTCAGATGGCTGGGTAAACTTAGCCTATGAGCTTGTGAGGCTTTTCCTGGGACAAAGAAAGGATTCCACAAAAGAAGTACCAGTGACTCTTTGCAACGACTCTGCATACCTACCATAAACCTTGGTATTTTTGTGTGTGTGTGAGTGCATATATGTACATGTGCACTTCACTTGTTATTGATAAATTTTCATAATTATCTCCTTTATCAGATAGAAATTTTGCTTCCCTTAGAACTGTTGCAAGGATTAAATAATTTATATAGAGTGTTTAGCATAATGTCTGGAATGTGGTAAATGCTCAATAAGTTGTAGTTACCTTTTCTACTATTTTTACTGCCTTTTATACGTGAAGGGAACAGACAAATAGAAAAATTGAAATGATGGCCAATGAGATTTAGAAAAAAAAAAAAAGAGCCAAAACTGTGCATAGAGGCCACCCAAACAGACAATCCAGACTTAAATCTGCTTCAAGCAAAGAGAAAAAGAGTCAGAGTTAGAAAAACCTGGTTTAGGATCCACTATAGGAAATCACAGTGGCCAAAATGCTTTATATTTGGAAATGAAATGGAAATTCTTGCTGGATTGGGTAGATGGGTAAGCACAGCCTGAAATCAAGTAACACTGACCCAAACTGAGCAACTAATGAAAACAAACTTTCCCCTTACATGGGAAAGAGGGCTGTCAGTGAACATGTGTGGCTCATTTTACACTTTACAAAGCCCTTCCTTTGCTTTGAGTTTTACTCAGCCACCTGAGACAAGACAGAGAAAACATCAATATCTTCACTTTCCATGCAACAAAAGGGGCTATATAATCACCTGACAAGTTCTTCCTGCCCACTGCATAGGCAAAACCAGTTCGCTGAGTCCATGGAATTAAAGTAAAGAAACTGCTTAATTAACACAAGGCTGGCCATATGTGGAAACTAGAGTTATCACTCACATCAGTCTCCCCTGAAAGCTCAAAGGTGAGGGTTTTTTAAGGATAGCTTGGTGGGCAGGGGGCTAGGGAATGGGGAATGTTGATTGGTTGGGGATGAAATCATAGGGGTATGGAAAAATGGTCCTTGTGTGCTGAGTCGGCTTCTGGGTGGGGGCCACAGGACCACTTGAGTCATGAGTTGTGGGTCTGGGTGGAGTCAGTCACCAGAAATGCGTAAGTCTGAAAAGACATCTCAAAAGGTCAATCTGAGATTCTGTGATAGTGATGCTACCTACAGGAGTAACTGGGGAAGTTACAAGTCTTGTGACCTCCTGAACGATGGCTGGTAATAGTTTAACTATGCCTGCATCTTAGCAGAATTCAGGCCCCTCTCATAATCCCAATCTTGTAGGCTTTCATTAGTTTTACAAAGGGGGTTAAGTTTTGGGAAGGGCTATTACCATCCTTGCTTTAAAGTTAAACTATTAACTAAATTCTTCCTATGGCTAGCCTAATCTATGCCCAGGAACGGGTAAGGATGGGTAAGGAAGGCCAGAAGCAAGATGAAGTCAGACATGCTAGATTCCTCTCACTATCATAATCTTTGCAAAGGTGATTTCAGCAGTGAATGGATGAGGGAGTTGGTAATTCTCATATGCTGAGGAAGTATGTTTGATCATGAATGTCATCTTAGAATTCATCAGCAGAAGCTTTTCTTCATCAGTTCTGGTTTCCAGGACCTTGCCTGTCTGGAAGAAAGAAAGAAGACCTAACAATTGTCCTTTTATTTCTTCTCCTTCGCTTTGACTTCCTTAAAAATTGGTTGAATTCATAATAGCCGTTAGAGGTGGAATGTATGTATGTGTGTGATTTAGAGACAAGATATACTACTACTTCACATAGATTCTAACCTAATCTATGTTTTCCCTCATTTATTTTTGAGCATGAGGACTCTTTTCTTTTTCTTTTTCTTTCTTTTTTTTTTTTTCATTTCTTGGTCTTTAAATCTTCAATAAAAAGCAAAACTATTTTCTAAGATTATATGCAGGAATCTTCCTAGTCATTTATAGGAGAAAATGCTTGTTCTCTAATTACAGACTTCCCTTCCATGTGGAGGATCTCCTCCCTTGGTGGAGACGGCTCTCTTGGAGGAGTGAAGATGGGCTGACTTAACTATAACTACCAATATTAGTTAGAGAAACTGGGCATTTATAGCCCAGACCTTTCATCTCCAGAAGTGGAGCTTCCCACAGGAAGTGTACATGTCATTCTTTCTCTCAGCAGCTGCTGATGTCAGGGGATGTCCTCGGGGTGTAGACTATCACTTGAATATAAGCCACATGGGTTTAACTGAGGCCAATATTGGGAAAAGTGCCTTTCCAAATACAGACTTTTTACACATTGGAAGCAGTACAGTATTTACTGATTATAAAGTGAAAGTCATCTGAGTTTTGTGTATGCTAGATAGATAGAATTAGATTGGTTGACTCAAATTCCATTATGAATTAAGGGTAAGGGATGAGGACAGTGATGTGAGAGGGATACAGTTGGGTTCAGCCTGATACAGTTGGTATTCAGGGTCAAAAGTGATCAACCACCATTTTGTTCCCAGTTAACTCTAAGCTAGCTCATTATGAATAAGGGAAAACATTACCTTGGAGTTGGTTTCTTAGGTCTCAGGAATTCTTTATTAAGAGTTAGATTTTTTTTTAGGCCGGGCGCGGTGGCTCAAGCCTGTAATCCCAGCACTTTGGGAGGCCGAGACGGGCGGATCACGAGGTCAGGAGATCGAGACCATCCTGGGTAACACAGTGAAACCCCGTCTCTACTAAAAATACAAAAACTTAGCCGGGCGAGGTGGCAGGCGCCTGTAGTCCCAGCTACTCGGGAGGCTGAGGCAGGAGAATGGCGTGAACCCGGGAGGCGGAGCTTGCAGTGAGCTGAGATCCGGCCACTGCACTCCAGCCTGGGCAACAGAGCGAGACTCCGTCTCAAAAAAAAAAAAAAAAAAAAAAAAAAGAGTTAGATTTTTTTTAAAAGCCACTGTGGTACAGCACTGAAAGTGACTGCTCACAAAATAATGTAGATGCTATGTTACTAGATAGAGCCTATACTCAGTCCAGTCTTGGGGTGCTAGGATCTAGGACCTTAAAGGGGAAATGGAAATTAGAAGGCTTTAAATATAGCAGATGGAAAAGAAAGTTTCCTCAAATAACATCTGGTGACAGTAGTTGCTGCTTTTCAAGAAAAGACTGTATTATCCTCTGAGGGAAAAGACAATGTGTTTTTCCCCTTAAAATATGGTGAATATATAGTGCCAAATATATAGTAACCAAATTAATCTCTTAATGAATTTAAAGTCCAAGTGAACCAAAGCCCATAGATGATGTATTCTCAATACCTGGCATAGATTAACCAGCACCTCAGAAAAACTGAAGCTAGTGAGGAGGATTAGGAGCACAGACTCTCAGGGCAGCTGCCTAGGATTTGCCTATTGGTGCTACCACTTACTAGCTAGCTATATGACCTTGAGGAAATTCCTTGAGGGACCTGCTTGCCTTCTAAATGTGGTGGGTGTAAGACCAGTGCATAGCCTAACTACTTAAACTTTAAGAATTCAGGGGCAATAAAGACTTGCCATTGAATTAAATTAACTTTGTAAGTTAAATTGTAGTTTCCTAAAGAAACTAATTGCATTTCAGTGCAAGACCATAGTGCCAAAGAACCATTGTGCTCAAGAGCATCTCTGCTAAAGAACTCCTAACTCCACCCAGGCATTGAGAACTCTGAAATTGAATTGACCAAAAGAAGAAATTGGGGAGAAATAATTTGGACTTCAGTTTCTTAGGACTTCTAACTCATGAGAGCAAAATAACTTGATACTTTAATTACTTGGGGCTTTAAGTTTCATGGGAATTTAATTTTTAGATTCTATTCCCTAAGAGTTTGGTAATGAAAGTTTACATTAAAATTTTGGTATATTGTTGGCATTTATAATATTGTTTTATCATATTCATTTTATTATTACAGTATCATGTTAACTGAGCCTGGGAAACAGGTATTGGCAAGCATTCTGGATGCCCTTGTAAGACACATGCTTGGGTGGGAGATAAAGCCTACCAAATGCAGGGGCCTGCCACAAAGATGAAGTTTTTAGGGATCAGGGGTCTGGATACATGTTATGATTGACTTTCCTTTGTACCTCCTACCACTAAGAAATAGACATATACTTGTTATGAAAATCTTGGATATAGCACCAACCACATGTAGGAATATATCCAATTCATTTATCCTGTGACTCATAAGGCTACCAATTTTGAATGCCGTATAGAGAGAGGTTTCCACAGCAGTATCAGTTTTCAGTACAAGTTCAGTACAGCTGACTGGGCCATATGACTCAGCAGATCTCAAGTTATTAGAGGTATCTGTGACAGGGTCTCTGGCAAACCCCAATAGGAGAGTCATAGAACAGACCCTTGAAACAAAGCCATGCCATCTGCAGCAGAAAAGTATTCATTGTTTGAGATGCGGTTCCTGGCATGCTCTTCAGCCTCATGGAGGACATTAAGTGATTATACAATTGGAGCTCATTGTGATGAGTTAGATATTATCAGACCTATTAAGAGGTAAAGTTGGGAGAACACAGTAGCAATCCATTGTATGATGAAAATAGTATACTCAGGACTTAGGCCTGAGCAGGTCTCCAGGGCACAGCTGAGTGAATAGGTTGCTGAGGCTCCCATGCCACCTACCTCTGTTGTATTGATGTCTCTTCTTTAGCTCACATGCCTATGGCTTCTAGGGGTTCACGATGACCAACTGATAGAGGAGGAAAGTATCCAGGCCTGGATCACAGAAGGGTTGTAGTATGAACTGTTGCTGCACTACAGCCACAATCAAGAGTGGCCCTAGGAGACAGTGATGAGGGAAAATGCTCTCATTGTACAAAGTTGTGCAGAGTATACCTGACTTTCAACTTGAATTGATGTAGTGAAGAGATGTGTAGTTAGTTCTATAGGATTGTGCACAAAATTTGCAAATCTCTGTGTTTTCTATTGATGCTCACCAGAGGAGACCCTAAACAAACAGTTTACATCAATGACTTACTCAGTAGAAGCCAGTGAAGTTTTGTCTTTGGCCACCAGTATTTGTACAATGAACTCATAATTAAAGTAGCCACAGTGACAGAGAGGGAGGCTATCCATGAGCCCAACAACAAGGACTCTTTTTTCACCAAGACTGATCCAACTGCCACTTGAAGACTCTCCAAAATGTCAGCAGTTGAGACTGATGCTGAGCTCTCAGTGTACTACCATTCTTTGAGGAAATCTTCTAGTTCCTTGATGGCAAGTTGATTACTCTGGACCCCTTCCACCTGGAGAGGGCTGAAATTCGTTTCTTCTTATGTTTTTTTTTTTTTTTTTTTTTTTTTTGAGACGGAGTCTCGCTCTGTCGCCCGGGCTGGAGTGCAGTGGCCGGACCTCAGCTCACTGCAAGCTCCGCCTCCCGGGTTCCCGCCATTCTCCTGCCTCAGCCTCCCGAGTAGCTGGGACCACAGGCGCCCGCCACCTCGCCCAGCTAGTTTTTTGTATTTTTAGTAGAGACGGGGTTTCACCGTATTAGCCAGGATGGTCTCGATCTCCTGACCTCGTGATCCGCCCGTCTCGGCCTCCCAAAGTGCTGGGATTACAGGCTTGAGCCACCGCGCCCGGCCATCTTCTTATGTTAATATGGGTTCTGGGCATGGGTTTGAATTCCTTGTATACAATGCCTTAGTTGGTACCCCTGTCTGAGGACACAGAGTGATTATGTGCTTATCGTTTGATTTATTGTCACAGAAGCCTGCATCACTTTGGATTAAGCAACCAATTTTTTCAGGAAAAAAAAGGTATGACGATGAGCACCTTACTACCATGGGATCCACAGATCTTAAAATATACCATCCCATTCTGGAAGTGGTACCTGCTGGAACTGTTGCAATGGCCTCTTAAAGCACTGCAACATTCAGCCGTCTTGGTGAATGTACCCTTCATGGTTGGGCTACTTACTGTCTTTCATGCTGTGATACATATTTTGAACTAATGTCCATTATACAGGGTTGTGTCCTCAATAGTTAGAGAACATGGTTCTAGAAAGCAAGATATAGAAGAAGGAATGACTCCATTTCCATTATTCCCGGTGACCTATGTGGGGAATTTGTGCTTCTCATCCCCACAAATTTAGTCTCTGCTAAACCACAGGTTCTGGTCTCCAGTAGGAGTAGATGGAGGACATTTCTACTACAGGACACATTAATGGTTCCAGTAATCCTAAAGCTATGACTGCAGCTTGAACATTATGGGTTCCTCATGCATGTAAACAAGTAGTCCAAGAAGTGTTACTATACTATACTGACAAGGATAGGTGCCCATGATTACCATACAGAGATAAGATTATGACTATATAGGGGGACAGGAGGTGTGTCTAGAGCTCAGGGAATTCAATGAGCTACTCATAGGTGTATTGAAGCCCATTATTCACTGTGAATGGGCAAGCAAGCTCAGTAACTACAGCCTGCCGAGGGCATGTTAGCTAGGAGCCATTAGACCCCTGGGGAGAAAAGCAATCTAGATTGAAAAAAGTGCTTGACTAAGGGCAAGGAGCATCTATTATGCATGGTAGGAGGAAGGGACAAAAAGATAATTTGTGGAAGTAGAGACTTTAGTTTTTCCCACTGACCCTTCTGTTTTAAGTTTTGTTTTGTAGAAATGGCAACCACCTTGGAGAAGCAGTGACAGTCTGGAGCTTATTTAAAATGTAGGGCATTGCAAGAAATACAATGTAGCAGGTGTTAATGCCTTACCCCTATCTCCTCAAACCATATCTTCAGTTGACTTCTAGCCACTAGCATCCACTGAAGGCTTTCTGTGATGACCAAAGACCACTCGGCTGGCCTCAGCTGAGCATCAAGCTAGAAGCACTGGAGAAGTACATGATTCTGGAAGGAGCCATCAACCAAGCTCTGATGAGAGTTGATGTGTTCCTGCCCTATGTCCCTCACCTCACATGTGGAAGAACTCTGAGATGCCACCTCACATGTGGAATAACTCTCAGCTGGAGTTCCTGCAGGTTTAAACCTGATTGCCCACAAGAGAAAATTTGCTTGTTAACTGCTCCCACCCCCTGCCCCCGCCCTGACACACGCAGTTAGTGGCTGCTTCCCTGACTGTGTTAGTCAGGTTTCTCTAGAGGGACAAGACTAACAGGATAGAGGTATATATGGAGGGGAGTTTATTAAGGAGAATTGACTCACATGATCCCCAAAAACTCAAAAGTAGAGAAGCCAATAGTGCAGCCTTCAGTCTGTGGCCAAAGGCCAGAGAGCCCCTGGCAGATCACTGCTGTAAATCCAAGAGTGCAAAAGCTGAATAACTTGGAGTCTAATGTTTGAGGGCAGGAAGGATCTAGCATGCAAGAAAGATGGAGGCCAAAAGACTTAGCCAGTCTAGTCCTTCCACATTCCTCAGCCTGCTTTTATCCTAGCCAAGCTGGCAGCTGATTACATGGTACCCACCCAGATTGAGGGCAGGTCTGCCTTTCCCAGTTTACTGACTCAAATATTAATCTCATTTGGCAACACCCTCACAGACACTCCCAGGAACAATACTTTGCATCCTTCAAGCCAATGAAGTTGACACTCAGTATTAACCATCACACCATCCTATCTCACTTCCTCCTTTCCTATCAGTGCTGCCTGGGATTATCTCCAAATAAGACTCTTACACTTAAATCTTTGTCTTGTGGTTTGCTTCTATGCTTCTAGGTGAACCTAAACCAAGACAATACACAAAATGAATCACAGAATCAAACGTGCAAGAGCTTTCTCTTATTTTTGTGAATCATTGATACCATAAGTTGTCTAAGTGAAGATGGTAGAATTAACTGTGCTTGCAAATTTGATAAGGACCTGAACAACAGGAAAGTGTCTATTTGCCTAGATCAAGAGTCAGCTTACTTTTTCTGTAAAGATCCGGATGGTAAATATTTTAGGCTTAGGGGCCTAAAATGATACATTCAGTTTTGGATATTATTCTTTGTGGATTTTATTTTTATTTTATAATCCTTAAAAATATAAAAATGATTCTTAGCTCACAGGCTGCATAAGACAGGCCATGGGTCGAATTTGGTCCACAGGCTGTTGCTTGCTAGACAGAAACAAGTAAAAATATGGAAATGCTGGTTTCACAACATAACCTGGCCTCAAATGTGAGAATTTACGTTTCAAACAAGTTCTCATTCTTCACTATTGATTTATATTTACACAGATAGCCACGGGTATTGGCTGTGGGACAAGATGCGCTTAAATCTTGTAATGATCTAAGTTTAAATAAAACAGAAATGTACGTTCTCCTGCAAATGTTCTCCTCCAAAACCACATGAAGGGAAAAAGTGCTTGGCACAGCCTTCTCTTGTGGGGGAGGATTATTATTTTAACAAAAACATTTGTAAAATAGTTCTGGAGACTCAACAAACTGAAGAGGTAATTGACTTTGCCCTTAGGAGTCATTCTGCACCTTCAGCCTACACCCCAAATATATTGACATTTTAGAGCAGAATTTTAGCTTTTATAACCTTCACAATGTGTTTACAGCATTAAATATATTGAGGGAGGAAAGTCCAAATGGGATGATTTATTTGAGAAATTCCCAGATTGGGGGAAGGTGTCTCTTGAAATGGTTGCCTCAGGGAAAGAGTATATTGTGATATATTTAGTAAATGATGTTGAGGAAAACTTCAGTGGACTATATAAATTGGGGGTTGGGGAGGGAATAGAGAGAAAAGTGTTTTCAATGAAGGAGATTTATGTACCAAGAAATAGATAGTTTGGAAAAGAAATATTTTCTTTTGTTTCCTTAACGCTGATAGATTTAAAGGCTTTGGAAAACTGAGGTAGAAAATTATTTTCACCTTTTCTGCTTTTGCACTACTCCTTACTGTTTCTCCATAGTATATCACATGGCAATATATTTTCGTGTTTCCATTTCTTGCTCATAACACAAAATAATATGAATTTCTGAACTCTGTTGCTCGAAGACAAGCACAGTTTGAAATCGCATCCATTCCTCTTAGAAAGTGTTTAGCTGTATCAGTCCTCATGAGAACTAGTAGCTGTTGTCTAGAGCCTAAGTGAAGAAATTGTGTTTCTGCTTAGAAGTCTTAGTTTCTGTGGCAAAAGGAGTTATGAGTCAATATCCCTTTATGAACAAGGCAGTCTGAAACATCAGTCCTCTTGGACTTTGAAGTGTTTAGCTAACTCAATTCATCCATAGTAATGGGGGATCTGAAGAATCTGATGGTTAAAATTATCAGAAAATGTGGAAATCGCTAATGAGTCTGATATACCTCAGTTTCTATCTCAAAGCTATTAATATGTAACCAAGTGGATGTGCCGGATACCTGGCTCCTACCTGAATTTCTGATGGAGATAATATGATCGTAGAATAAGGCAAAAAGAAATCAAAGAGGAAAGAGAGAACTGCAAAGAATATGAATTTATTATTACTAGATAATCAACCTGTGAGCAATTGAAAGTTAGCTATGTGTGACTTTGGGAAGGGAATTTCATGATTTCCAAACTTTCTTTTCTTCCTAATTGAAGAACCTTGTTACATCATGGTATGCCTAAGTGAATCACAGGTTTTGGGCTTTATAGAGATTATGATAATTCGTACAGATCACTAAGGAAAACTATTTACTATTTATCTCATATCCTTGAGCCTCACAACACGTCAAAGCTATTTATAGAGGGTCTCCTATGCTCAGCCTAGGATAAAATGCACTAAAAAAGAAAGAATAAGTAGGCCGGCTGCGGTGGCTCAAGCCTGTAATCCCAGCACTTTGGGATGCTGAGGTGGTGGATCACGAGGTCAGGAGATCGAGACCATTCTGGCTAACAAGGTGAAACCCCGTCTCTACTAAAAATACAAAAATTAGCCAGACGTGGTGGTGGGCACTTGTAGTCCCAGCTACTCGGGAGGCTGAGGCAGGAGAATGGCGTGAACATGGGAGGCTGAGCTTGCAGTGAGATGAGATTGCGCCACTGCACTCCAGCCTGGGCAACAGAGCAGGACTCTGTCTCAAAAAAAAAAAAAAAAAAAAAGTATATTGCCCTAGTGGAGTTCATGATCTTCTTAGAGAAGGGATACTTTCATATTTCTGAGCCTTATAAGTGGCCCTCCTTTTGCCTGTTCCTGTTTCTAGCTGTTAACCTGGAAAATGCTTACTCATTCTTCCAGATGGGACTCACATGTCATTTCCTCTTTGAAGCTTTCCATAACCCCAATGATGCAGGGCAGGTGATCCCCAAAATTGGGGCTTAGCCCAGGAGAGTTCTTGGTTTTGCTCAGGAAAGAATTCAGTGGAATTCTGCTGGCAGTGGAAGAAAGCAGGTTCACTGAAGTAGCAGTGTACAGCAGAGTGACTGCTCCTTGTGGAGCAGGGAAATCTGCAGGCAGTGCACCCAGAGTAGCAGTGTTTGGGCTGTTGGCTAGCAGTTACATGCAATTAAATAAACTGTTAATTACATGCAAATTAAAAAGTGGGTTATTCAGAAATTTCTAGAAGAAAGGTAGTAACTTCAGGTTGTTGCCATGGCATTTGTAAACTGTCATGGTGCTGATGGGAGTGTCTGATCTGATGAGCAGCGAGGGCAACTAGAGGTTGCCTTTGGAGCCTTTGCTAGCTTTGGCCTGATATACTTCCTGCTGGTCTCTCCACATGGAGCAGTGAGTTTTCTTTTCTTTGCACTCTCACAGTTTTGTGAGACTCTGGCTATATGACACAGTCATCATCCATTTTCTCGACAATTTTCTCTGGACTGTAGGCACTTTGCAAGCAACAAAATTGTTGTATGTATTCTAGCACCTCACACAGAGCCTGAAATAGTGTGGGTTCAATTAATGACTAACAGTCCAGAGGCCAAATGTGATCTGCACACATGTTTGGTTTTGCCCAAGCACTGTGGGACTGCATAGTTCTTTAAACTGTTTTAAATTAATTGCCAGAAAATTCAAATATATGGTATCCCTTGAAAAACTGGAAGATCCATCTTTATTAGTCTTTTTCTCTTTTATGGGACAGTTGGCTGGAGCTGGGAAGTAGTTATTCCACATAAAAAAGGGTAAGTGTTTTTCAACTTGCCCTAATTCCCAGCACTCCCTAATATCAACTTGACCTAGATTGACCTAATTTACTTATTTATGTTACCTGCCTGATCCCTGTACATATTGGAGATCACAGTCCTGTGTCACAGAACTACCCAGCACTAAACTTGTCATTTCTTTCTCAGAGTCATCCTAATTTTTACTGCCCGCATCCAAGAAGTAATCTTTACGTCTTTTGAACTCCTCCTAGTTCGGTAGCCCGTAAAGAGGGGGAATGTGCATATTAGAATCACTTACGATGCTCTTTTGAAATACCATTTAAAAATTTTTTTTGAGATGGAGTCTCTCATCCAGGTTGGAGTGCTGTGGCACAATCTCAGCTCACTGCAACCTCTGCCTCCAGGCGTCAAGCAATTCTCCCACCTCAGTCTCCCCAGTAGCTGGGATTACAGGTGCCCACCACCACACCCAGTTAATTTTTGTATTTTTAGTAGAGACAGGGTTTCGCTTTGGTGGCTAGGCTGGTTTCAAATTCCTGGCCTCAAGCAATCTTCCAGTCTCAGCCTCCCAAAGTACTGGGATTACAGGCTTGAGCCACCACACCTGGCCTTGAAATATTTTTAAATCATAAGGTAAAAGAAACATATGTTTAAAAATCTCCTGCATATATCACTTGTACTCACTTTAAGAACCACTGAAGTTGGTCTTTTATTTATCATTTTCTTTATTGTTATTAGGTAGATCATTTATCTCCATTACTAGATTGTAAGCCCCTTGAAGGTGGGATCGTGTTTCATTTTATTTCTATCCTGAAAAGTGTATTGAACATGGCAGACATTCTCTCTCTCTCTCTCTATATATATACACACACACACACACACACATATATATACACATATATATACATATACACATATACATATATACACATATACATATATACACATGTATATATATACACACACATATATATGTATACACACATATATATACATATACACATATATATACACCTGTGTGTGTGTGTATATATATATATAAAATTTCCATTTTTATTTTAGATTCAGGGCGTACATGTGGAAGTTTGTTACAGGGATATATTGTGTGATCCTAAGTTTTGGGCTTCTATTGATCCCATCACCCAGAGATGAGATGGTGAACACAGTACCCGACGGGAAGTTTTTCAGCTGTTGCCTCACTCCCTCTCTCCCACCCTTCTTTTGGAGTCCCCGGTGTCTATTGTTCCCATCTTTATGTCCCTGTGTACCCAATAATAAATACTTTTGAATAAAAACCTTAAGTATACTAGATAAATTCAGAGACAGAAGACCCTGAATTGTCAGAGGTGATTATACATGGTTTCATGAAGTATGGTGGACTCGACCATTACCAAAACAACAGTACTCCTATGGTCAATTCTAAAGGACCGTCTGTTTTAGATGCAACTCTCATGTAATGGTCTATCTAAAGGGCCTAATTTCCAAAGAGAGTAGTTAAGGCACTGGAAGAATCTTACGTATTCAAAGGAAAATGCTCTATTAAAGAATCTGAATCTTCATATTGTAAAATATTTGGCATTCATCCTGTATCTTCATTGGCATATCTGTCTTTACTGAAAAAGAAAAAAAAATCAAGTACTGGATGTCACTGAGAAGAAAGGACCCACTGGAATATTTTATATACAGTTGTCCCTTGATGTCCATAAGGGATTTGTTCTAGGACCACCTGCATACCCCAATCCAGTCATACCCAAATCTCGTCATACTCAGGCCTGGGAGAACCATATAAATGAAAAGTCAGCACAGTTTCAAGGTTTTGCATACTGTGAATACTGTATTTTCCTGCTTTCTGTCAAAAGAAAAAAATCCACTTGATCCACTTATAAGTGGACCTGTGCAGTTCAGACTTGTGGTGTTCAAGGGCCAACTATATATTCTTGTCTATGTTGCTCATGACTAGGACCTTAAGGATACATAGATAGCTGAAACTGGATTTATGCACCTCAAATCACATGAATATTGCAGTTTTTTAAAAAGTGAAGAGTGTCTTGTTTCTATTAAATTCTAATTATGACTACTGTAACAGTAAATGAAGGCTCTCTAATTACCACAAGAGGGATATATATAAATAACAGGGACTTAAGTTGCTTCTGTTTGGTACTTCAGCTTGATGAGTTCCATATTCTAGACTCCTCTGAGGAAAGAGAGCAAGAGAGAGGTTTTATACCTTACATTATTCCCTTATTATGAGATCCAACTATCTTTTCTGCTCCATAATTACTTCATTCTGCTCTAATGGATTCAGCATTCATACCCTGTTTGTATGTTTACTAGTATTTATAAATTTCCTTCACTTTACAAGCAAGTCTGATAGAGAATTCTAGCTCAGCTCAACAGATTCATTTTGTACATTTGTTATGTATGTTAGACCCTGAGCTAGGCAGAGGGGCTATAAAAAGAACAATAAAATTTTTTTCTTCATGGACGTCTTAGTCTAGTGGGGGTGTGCCAACACCAAGACACACGATGAATAGGTTTTTACACACTGGTTAAAGAATACAGAGGGAAGGAGGTGATTTCTTCTGACTGGGAATGTCAGAGAAGGTGATGTTTAAACCGGGCCATGAAGGATGAACGGTAGTTCCACAGATTTAAAATGAAGGAAAAGGTATTTCTGGGATATTGTTGGCAAAAGTAGAAGAACTCCAAAGTGGAGCCAGCTTGGAAAAATGCAAGTCACTACCCATAGCTGGACTGAACGGAGCACAGAAGGAATAATGGGAGAATGATGATAGAGGAGATTGGAAAAATAGTTTCAATACCCACAAAGAGCAGGAAATTAGGCCCTGGGGTTGCACCACAAGCATAGTGATGACTACATGTCCACGCTGTCCAATCTCTAGCTCTTTGTGGGTATTAAGACTATTAAGAGGTAAATACGGGGCTTTGCCTTATCCAGCTCTAGCCTCCATTGATAAAACCTAAAAATTTAACTTCTCTGACTCTGTTGCAGTAGATAGACTCCACTAATCAGATATTCTTTCATGAGATTTGGAAAGCAGAAATGCTTTCCAATTTCCTACTTTTAGCTATGTCTGTTGGCAAGCATTTCCTGGTGTCTAATCTTTAGCTCTTTGTGAGTATTGAGAGGCTGTTGTGGTGGAGATTCTATTATTACTGCCTTGAAATTATTAGTATTTTTATCTTTGAGTTTGGGTTCTGTGAGTGAAGTCTGATGTGGGTTGGGGACAGGGAGCGATCAAAGCCTCAGCTCATGCTGGGTGTCTTGAATCTCTGGGAGGGTTCCTTGGATACCTGTTCTTCCTGCCGCCTGGGACCCCAGATCTCATCCTTTCCTTTCCCATCTTTGCCTAAGCTGCCGCTGCCGTCCCTTATTCCCACCTAGGCAGATGCTTGCAGTGCTATGGTAGCACAGTGGGCAACTTTGTGGGATGAGCCTCCTGGACACCCCCTTCAGGTACTGAGTGTGTCCTGGCACAGATGATGCCCAACACCCATCTTTGTGTATTGGAGACTTGGCCTGTGGGAAAGCAAGTCTGGATTATTTGTTCCCATCCAAGAAGGTCAGCCCAGTGACTGGCAGGAAGGGGGTCCAGCAGATGGTTAACTGTGCACTGAGTCACTGCACAGGGCCCCTGGAAACCTCTGAGGATCTGCACACAATCAGCAAATATCACTGTGTTTAAAGGAGCGTAACAGTAAATAACAAATAAGACACCATGACAGGTTGACAGAGAGACCCCTGAACAAAGGACAAAGGTTAATATGTTGCTGCTTTTAGTGGCACTTTTCCCCTGCCTTTCAAATGAGACACCACATTTTCCTTTTGCACTGGGCCCTACATGTGATGCAGCAGGCCGTGCCTCTAGATAGAGCACCTACAACAAAATCAGATCGTTAGTGCTACAAAGAATAATTACTTGCTCCTAAAGGACATGTGGCTTATTATGCTAAAAGAATGGTTGTCTCCTCTCCAGATTTGAATTACATTATAATAGGATTTATTCTATTCCCAGAAAGAGTGGGAGAAGGGGAAAATCAAAACGCCTTCTATCTGTAGGCTCTGTGTATGTGTGTGGTTGGGGGAGCCAATATAGAGAGAATGAATGTGAGAGACAGGAGGAGAGAGAAAGAAGTAGAGGGAGAGAACATTGAGGAGAGAGAGAGAGAGGATTATCACCAGGGCAAAGTCGTCAAGGAGAAGAAGGGCATTTCTGGAAAGTGCAGGGAAGAAGTTTGAATCTGGCAACTATAGAAATATCTCTTCAGAGAAGCAAGAAAAGGAAGTAATGGTGGATGGAAATAAAGTGTTTTTAGAGTTGCCAGGGGTATATGTCTTTATTTCTTCATTCCGGTTGCCTAAAATTGAATAAGGTTAAACATTAGCGGATGGAAGAAAAATAAAAAGTTTAGCTGTGGCAGGTGGTAAAAGGAACAAAGTGGAGATGAATAAAATGGTTGGAAAGGGTGATTAACTGTTAGAAAGAATTCTGTAATTTTAAAGAAGGGGGCCGTTCTAGGCTTACTAGAAAGAACGAGCATCGTCCATGCATTAGAAATGATTTTGTTTCAATAGATTCCATGTGACACCACCTCCTTGGGCATGTCTGTTGCTGTTCCTTGCAAGGAATACTTTTATTTTAAGAGTTTCTTTTAAATTTCACATTGTTTCAGTGAATTCCTAGTTTGCTGTCTTGGACCTTAGCTTTTCACTCTTGGTTTTTGCTTTATCTGTTTTCCTGGCTTAGATTTCTAGGGAGTGTAGGGAATAGCATCTGCTGACAGCTTCCTTTGCCTCATGGGGCCTGCTTGTTAAGAACAAGCTTCAAGGGCAACTTCCAATTGTTGTAAGTGGGTAGAAACTTACCTTGACTTGGCCATGCTGGGAACTACATTCTGGAATTTACTTGTTTGTCAACATTGCGGTGTTGACCCTTCTCACAGACACACTCTTCCTGAGTGGCTCTTATAGATTGTTTCTGTGACAAAACAGCCCTTAGCATGTTCCATGAAGCTCTTTAAGCTTTGCTGTGAAAGGGGGCAAGCCCCTGTCTCTTGTGACCACTTGGTGCTTCCCTTGGGTCCATAGTTCTGCAGTTTTCGACTTTAAAGAAGAGAGAATCTACATTAGGCAAAAAATTTATTTCAGCTCCCAGCCGTCAACATGGAGCTATTTTTACACTGTTAGGAGCACTGTCACCATTGTCTTTAAAAGCAAATATATATTTATTTGTTAAAATTTGGACTTTCATTTTAGATTCAGAGGGTACAAATGTTGGTTTGCTACATGAATATATTGTGTGATGCTGAGGTTTGGGGTAAGGATGATCATGTCACCGAGGTAGTGAGCATAGTACCCAATAGGTAGTTTTTCAGCCCATGTCCCCTTTTCCCTTCCCCCTCTAGTAGTTCCCAGTGTCTGTTGCTCCCATCTTTATGTCCGTGTGTACTCAATGTTTAGCTCTCACTTATAAGTGAGAACATGCAGTTTTTTGTTTTCTTTTCTTCTGTTAATTTGCTTAGGAAAATGGCCGCCAGCTGCATCCATGTTGCTGCAAAGAACATGATTTTGTTATTTTTCTTGGCTGCATAGTTTCCATGCTGTATGTGTACATTTTCTTTGTCCAATCCCCTGTCGATGTGCACCTGGGTTTCTTCTGTGTTGTTATGTAGTAGTAGAAACTAGGTTGGTTGATTTTCCTTGGGTTGGAGGGGTGAGTGATGGCAAAGAAAATATCATTACAGTCTGTGCCTCTGTGTCAGTATTGCCATATTTTTGTAGAGGGTAGCATGGTGTCTCAGTTGGGACTCTGTTTGCAAGCATATACCTCTCCAGGGCTAACTAAAGGAGAAAAAGGGGTTTATGAAGCAAGGAGACTGGGTAGATCCCAGACTCTAAGGCAGAATTGAACAATTGGATCTTGTCAAGGACAGGAACTAGGAGAGTTCTCTGGAGTCTGGTATGAGGAACTTAAGGACTGATATACTCTTATTTCAGAAGCTGCCATTAGAAAGACTCAGCTCCTGCAGTTATTCATTGTTAATGACTCACACATGTTTTAGATTCCCAGGAGAGTGTGTGATTGGCCTCCCACTGCATATACAGTCATCCTTTGGCCAGGCTGATGAGGCAGTTTTATTGACAATTCCATCATGATTACACTGTTAGGAAGGGAACATTCCCAACTGAAAATAAGCACCAACTATGTGCCAGACACTTTTACATATGTTATCTTGTTTAACCCTTATGGTTAGCCTACAACCTATGGGATTTGTATTATTTATCATTGCTTTCCAAACAGAGAAGCTAATGCTCTAATTAAACCAGGATTCAAATCTATGGTGAATGGCTACACTTATTAGGAATTCATTATCTCACGTTACTAATTATTAGTTAATAGAGATGATGATGATGGCTATTATTTTAGGGCCTTTTTGAGATTCTTTTCTCCCTTTGGTTTGTTTAATTTATTCATAGGAGTTACTTACAAAGGTCCAAATGATCTTTTCCCTCTTAACCATCTTCACAAGTCCTTTATTCCTAGGAGACACTCTCAAAGTCCTACTCTAAGTCCCTTTATTTTTGGCAAAATTCTAAAAGAGCCAAATTTTAAGTTCCAAAGTGGACTTAATAGAATCAACCATACCAAAAACTGATAGGAATAACAACTTGTAGCCTAGCAGAAAAATGGATCCAAACAGACACCAGAATTAGACTCAGAAAACACAGTAAGAGGGTTTGAAACATTAAGTCTTGGCCAGGCGCAGTGGCTAATGCCTGTAATCCCAGCACTTTGTGAGGCCAAGGCGGGCAGATCACTTGAGGTCAGGGGTTCGAGACCAACCTGACCAGGACCAACATGGTGACTATGGTCTCTGCTAAAAATACACAAATTAGCCAGGCATGGTGGCAGGTGTCTGTAATCCCAGCTACTCAGAAGGCTGAGGCAGGAGAATCACTTGAACCTGGGAGGTGGAGGTTGCAGTGAGCTGAGATTGAGCCACTGCACTTCAGTCTGGGTGATAGAGCAAGACTCTGTCTCAAAAAAAAAAAAAAAAAAAATTAAGCCTAAGAGCAAATGTTGCATGTCAATCAGTGGTCCCATATGGCTTCACTATATTAAACCACAGGCCAATCAACATCGTTTTAAAAGAAAGTTATGCTCAATGTCCTTCATTTAAAATGCATGGAAGGACAATGTTTAAGTGGAGGTGACACTGCAGGTCCACAGCGCACTTTTCTGAGCTGAGCTTCCATATGGAACTTCTGGGCACAGAGCCTTTCCATAAAGATGACCCTTTCATAAGCTGTGCCCATTTGTCTTCGTCTGCCATAGGAGAAGGGCATCCAGGGCTAAGACCATAATAATATACAGTGGTTTCTGTAAACACACAATGGATTTTAAAAACATGCATCTTTCTTCTTTAGTGTTCAAAGTAATCCATACACAAACTATGAATTTATCTTGACTTCATTGGAACTGGAAATGAGGTTTCAAACCTTATTTCCTACTATTTGAACTTATTGGAGTCCCTATATATCCTTTTTAGTAGTTCGTCGTATCTTTTAGTGAAATCCCCAAGCACACGCACTGGCTGTCTTTACTGCATTCCTTCTAGACTGTAAAGTTACTTGTAGAAAGAGAACACATTTGGCCATCTTTCGTTTTTTTTTTTTTCTTGCCTACTTTTCTCTGACATATTTCTTTCTCTGACTATTGCCATCTTAAGTGCTTTTAAATACTATCAGAGGGCTTTGGGGTCAGGATAAGAGTGCCATTGTCACACAGATGTATTCTGTGTATACTCGAGCCTCATACTTCAAAGGGATCAAATGATTCTATTAAGGAAGGAATAATGCTTTGGCATGGGTGAAGGGAGCTGAGTAGACAGGAAGGAGAGAGTGATAATGGAAAACACTGGCCATGAGGAAAAAAAAAGAAGGTGGGCTTGGAGGATCCTGGAAGGAACTGTGGCAGAGGAGAAGGAATAGGAAAAGAAAAGGCTTTGGAGACGAAAACATATGAAAGGGAAACAAGGTTAGTTGGTGAGGGAAATTATTATGCCAACAGCAATAATGACAAGAAGCATAGAGTAGATCAAAGTCTTTTTACAACTTTCTCAGTTGGGATAGATTAAACTACTGTAATAAACAGATGCAAACACAAATTGGCACAAAGTTGGAGCTTATTTCTTCCTTATGTAACAGTCTAAAGTAAATGCTTGGGTACTGAAAGAGCTGTCCTCCATTTGGCAGTTCAGAGAACTGGACTCCTTCCATTTGGTAGCTCTGCCATCCTCTAGAACTTAGTTATTGTCTGCAGCCTCATGGTGAAATGGAAGGGGAGGATGGAGAGCCACCTGCTCAATTAGAAACCCCAGCCCAGAAGAGACACACATGACTCCACTGGACACAACTCAGCCGGTAGCCCTGCATTTGTAAGGGAGGCAGGGAAATGTAGTTCAGCTGTAAGCTCAGATAAAGTCCAAGTTCTGTGGAAGATGGGGAGAATAGGTTTTGCTGGACTGCTTGTAGTGTCAGTCCTAGTGGCTTCGTGAGCAAGCACAGAGCCATAGGGTTCAACAGATCTGTCTTAGAATCCATAGCTGGTGAGGTTGTTCAGTTGCATAGGCTCTCTGGGGCTAATATTAGCACCTATCAGAGGATCCTTATGAGCATTAAATGAGATAACTAGTATAAAGCATTTAGCACAGTGTGTGGAAAACTACAAACAGTAAATGTTTGCTATTATGCTCCATAGCTATAGAACAAATAAGGAAAAACAACAAGTATCTATTGGTAATACTGTTACATGAGTTACTTTAAACCTATACTAATTTAAAAAATAAAATTATTTACAAAATATGTTTTAAATACTACTTACATGTAACAAAGTATGTGGGACACATCTCACTGCTGACTACTAAACATCAGCATGCTATAACATCACGTTTTAAACCTCTGATAGGGATAGTCACCCCATAGATTTTGCTTTTCAGATTATCCTTGTAGATGAAGACCCCAAATGGTCTAGTCCAGGGGTTGGTGAACTTTTTCTGTGAAGAGCCTGGTAGTAAATATTTTTGGCTTTGTTGGTCATATGGATCTCTGCTAAAACTACTGAACCCTGCTTTTGTAGCATGAAAGCAGCCATGGTCTGTAACTAGTGAGCATGACTGTGTTCCAATAAAAATTTATTTACAAGAATAGACAGTAGACTGAATTTGATCTGTGAACTTTTTGGTTACCCTTTCCCTAATCCACCATTTTTTCCCCTTACCACTTCATATTCGCTAGCTTTTATTTGAAAAAATGATTCCCACTTTACAGACAAGGAATTTAAAGCTCAGATAAGTAAAGTTACTTGTCCACAGCCTAGCGACAGGTGAGCTGAGATTCAACCTGAGTTCTGGTTGGCTCCAAAACCTGTGGTCATCCCTAGCACGCTGTCACTCTGCCTTATTTAAGACCACCTTTGTTTTTACTGCATGTCAGAGCCAGGACCATGTTGGAACCGGAAGTCCACTTTGGTGGCACAACAGGGACACTTAAAGGGCTCCTTGCAAAGACTGAAATTGTAATCAGGCAATTGAAAATTGGAAGAGCTGGACTTTTCCTCCATCTAGGATTTATTCTCAGTTGATGTCTAAGAATAAGAGGGCTGTCTTTTCTCTCACCTTGGACCAGGCTGGCTGGTAGGCTGGCTGGTATCTTTGTAGGTTTGTCAAATGCTGACATGGGCTTTGCCTTTGAGTCCCAGCCCAAAAAATTCCAGCTGTCCTTGCATGCTAACAAGACAACATCTTTCTTGGATCATTTGTTCTCCAACCTGGGCCACCTCTGAGCCCATTTCTGTCAAAGACTCTCCTTCCCCACAGGCCAACTCCTCTCCTGCAAACTCTGAAAGGGCCTCTGAAGCCAACACTGTTTACCAATTTGTTCTTAAAAGTGTCAGAACTGTAATCAGACGAGGTCAAGCAACAATTCTCACAGCTGTTATAAAACAGTGCTAATTGCTTTACAGGCTTAATAGAAAACACAGTGCTGTAGCCTGGAAATGGTAATTATTGTGACTCAGGTTTCTTGGCCTAAATTCCCCAGTCGCATGTTCTTTTACAGCCAAAGGGGTGGGGGGAAGAAAAAGAAAAGCAAAACATAATATACTACAACTTTCATGATAAAAAAACTATAAAAAATTTCTAAAATGAACGGTCTTCCTGACTAATAAAATTGGGGTCCTTTGTCCAGAAAGCAGTGTAGATCTCACTAGAAGAAAGGAACTCTGAAGATTTGGTTTCTATACCTCATGCTAAGAAATATTGATTGCAGCCTATGAGAAGACTTTCACTTAACCACATTTTAAAAATCTTTCATAAATATTGCAATAAAGTAAAATTCATTGCTAGTTAAATGCCAACACCAGCATGAGCTTATTTATCATCCAGATGACTGAGCTGCTGGCGAGAGGAAACAGAGGGACAGTAGGGAATTTATATAGCACATCTTGAAATATCTTCCTGCAAGGTAATAAAGGCCATGCTCCACATTTGGATCTAATGGCCAATAAACAATTTTCAGAAACGGAAAAATAAAAGTGGTGGAAGTAGGCTGCATTGGGAAATTCTATTTACACTATAGTCAATTATTGCAGTGTTCAGCTTTATTACAAACTTTTTTTTTTCCTGTTAAACATAGCTTGTCAGAAATCCTATACCAAGGGAATAAAATGTCAGGATGGTGTCCAGATCATTATAGCATGTTCCTCATAACAGATTCTTACTTCTAGAAACTCTAAATGATTTGTGACAGTGTTCATGGCATTTGAAAGTAAAATTAGTCAAGTGAGATTTTTTAATGAAGAATGTTTGATAAGAATTGTCTGAGTTAAGCCTGGTGACACATGCACCTGACTTTTTTTCCTGCCATTCTTTCATTCACAAAGTGAAAAGTCTGGTCTAAATCTGTGCTTACATAGGCATCTTTGAATATATTGCTGCCTTAATAAAGTTTATATCTCTATAGTCATCAAAATAAGACAATAGTTTAAAAAAGAGAAGTAAATTTTTTTGTAAAGAGCTAGATGGGATTCTCATTTCATTTAAAGTGCCTTTAACTTTAAAGGTGAAATAAAATATAGACAGGTGAGATAATCTGGTTAGAGGGAAAATGAGGATAGAATAATATAAAATAGAGGAGTTTATATGCAAAGTACATGTAATGGACATTTCTTAGAGGCCACAAATTTTATTCTGAGCTTTCTAGTTTGCAAAATAAAAGGTATATAGGCACATGATTCTGGGTCCATAAAATAAACATAATGTAAAGCAATCGTTCAGGATAGACATAAGTTTTTGGTATTAAGACCAAATTGTGAGAAATTTCTGCTACGAGTATTTATAAAGAAGCAACTGTAAAGTAATGAACTATGTCCTCAAAAACATGATAGTAGGTATAGTAAGGCGTTTTACACAGAAAGCTTTTTCTTCATAAAGCTTAATCTCATAATATCTCTCTGCTTAGCTTGGTGGCAAATTGGCAGAGCACAGTTCAGCCAAGGCAAGTATACCAGAGGAGAGTTAAGCTGGTACCTTAACTGTAGGGCCTATGGTTTCCTCTTATTCCTCTCCCTCTTTGTTTCTGTCTGCCCCTGTTAACTGGTATCTCATTTCTCATACTTGTTTTCTTCTATACCTCTTTAGTCTTGTCAAACAAAACCTACCCTAGGAAACATAAGTAGGTAACTCACTTCCCTTATGAAGTTATGGTCATGTTGGCACCTAATTTGTGTATATATGTATACACTATATATATATATAGTTGTGTGTGTGTATGTGTGTGAGTGTGCATATCTGGAACTTTATAAGGTCAAAGCAAGCAGTGATGGTTTCTCCATATGTAAGGATCTGAAAATAGGGTAGTTTGTTCAGTACAGTACAGTCCTGGCTTATGCCTTCCTGTTGAAATTACAGAAGTGCCCCTTTTCATGTTCATGCTCAAAAGTATCTCTGTTTGGAAGCTAAGTAACATGGTCACCCTGCCTCTAAACACACTGGAATCAAAGGAGGGAGGCTAATAATGTTGCCTCATAGTTTCCCTCAGTCCAATTACTGGGGAACATGAAAGGAATTGATGGAGGAAATAGTCAACCTGTAGGATCAAGGCTACCTTTGAATAAACTTAAAGAACTAGAGCCACCAGGCAGCTAAATGTTCTATCTTATATTCAGAGGATAAGTCCCTTTCTACTGGAATCAGAAAGAGCTCTGACTTTGATGGAGATATAAAAACTTAGATCCAGCAGCTGATTAGGAACTGCAGCATCGTTTATAGCATTGTCAACACAAAGGGATATGATGGTATTGACAGGTGGCTGAGATAAGAGCAGTAGTACTTACTACTGTCTGAAAGTAGGATCAGAAATGGCATGAGCCTTGGAAGAAGGGGAAAGGTCTCTTCCCTGAAATGACATACATCTTTAATTACTACTTAAGGGAAGAAATACAACTGGCACACTTGTGAACTTGTGTATGAGAAAAAATGGGAATGAGATAGAGTACAAAAATGAAAAAGGATAATTGGGGATTGAAACAAGAAAAGTTTGCTGGTGATTAAATTAGAGACCAAGTAACAAAATAGAATCAAATATTGCTGTGACTGGCAACTACACTAAAGGGAAGCAAGTGCTAAAAATAGACTTGACTTTAAAATCAGTTTAGCAAATGTTAAGACAAGGCTTAAGAAGAAGAAATGTTATTCGATTTAGAATCCTGTGTTAAAATCCCGTTTGTTAAGGTATAACTTTACAGCCCTGAATAACTATCAGAAAGAAAAGCTATTAACAAAGCAGGTGTAAATATAGGCCCTACATGGTAACAAGTGAATTGACCTTGACCTAGACCTAGATAGGGGAGAAAGATGGATTTGTGTTCCATATATAAGAATCAGAGCCTTGAAAAATTACCCATTGGTAGTGGGTATTTTCTGAGTTATTTTATTCCAGTAGCTTTATTGTGTAAAAACAGTCATCCACAAGAAATCAAAACCCAATACCTCCAGTGTGGGTGAGGAAAACACAAGAGTATACATAGCTCATGTGGTGTAGGAATTCTGGACAAGAAATTAACATAAAATATATTCAAGATCATTAATAATTTAGAGACTCTGGCAGAAGAAAATGAGAATTGTTCTGTGATACAATCTCAAAATGCAACACTTATAGGACTTCCGAAGATAAACAAGACTTAATGAGGTTGAGTTCATTATACCAAAATTATAAAATGTGAGTTTATATGGAAAAAAGAGGAGAATGAATACTCTAAAAAGAGGATATAACAGAACATATTAGGAAAGATTATACATTAATGTATTTAATGTGAATTAATGAAATAAAAGAAAGAATAAAATGTATAATAAAAATAGGTCTGTAAGCAAAATATCAGTTTCAAAAAGGGCTAAATAAAAATTACAGAAATAAAACATAGTATTTGAAATTAAGAACTCAGTTGATGAGTTACATGGCAGATTAGATACAGCTGAAAGAGGATTGATGGGATTGGAAGATCCACCTGAGGAAGTCACCCACACTATAGATCTCAGAACGGAAAAACATGAAAGAGCAGTTAAGAAACATGGGGGTGAGCATGAAAAGGTATGAAGTGTATCCAGTATGGGTTCTGGTAAAATGGAACAGAGAGAATAAAGAAGAACCAACATTCTAAAATATAACAATTGAAATTTTCCATACTTGAAAAAAGAATTGAATTATCCCATTGACAAAGCACACTAAGTCCTGAATAGGATAACTAAAAAACACATGCTAGACACATTGTGAGAAACTGGAGAATATGAAAGAGGAAGATCTTAAAATGAATGAGAGGAAAAAGAAATTTTCTCAAATGGAGGAATCACAAATAGATGAGTATATTTCCCACCAGTGGCAATGGGTGGCAGAACACAATGGAATAATACCTTCTGAGATCCAAGGGAAACTCTATACCTCTTAATAAAGAAGGTAAAATAAAGACATTTTCAGAGGAAAAAAAAATGACAGTTTACTAATCTTATACTTTTACAGGGAACTACTAAAAGATGTGCTCTCATTAAAGAAAAAGGAAGACATGGAAAACAAGAAAAAATAGAAAGCAAAACAAGTGTAAATATATAAATCTATACATTATTATATATATATATCTATATGCATTCTATATATCTGTAATCTAAATATTCATTATTTGTGCTTCAGGGCCACCAGCACCCCTGTGTCTGCAAACTGCTCTCAAAATTCAGCTGTTCTAGCCAGTGCCAACCTGTGAACTTTCCACCATATCCCAGAATCTGCTATTGTCCAAATCACTTCCCAGTTTCCATTTAGTAATCTTTCTGAAGGAGCCAGGACAATAGGGCCTGTTGTTTAGTGAATTTCTTTATTATTTTCAGCCTTTAAAATGTAATTTCTGTCTCTTGCAGTGAATTTGTTTCCTCTTTTCACTTCATTTTGTTTAAATGTTCAGGTATTTAGCTCCCTTTTTATATTATTTAAAAAATTTTAAATTGCCTATTATAGGATGTTCCCCCAGAGCAAAGAGCAAAATTTTACAGTTATGTAGCAATTCTAATAAACTATACTTCTAATTCCATGCCTTTAATCATTGTCTCTTCATTTTAATACTTTTAATACAATGTCATTTTTAAAGAAACACCCCCAAAATAAATATACATTATTATAACAGTAATATGGAAGGAAAAAAAAGTGATTTGAATTAAAGCATTCTTAGGTGCTTGTATTATTTAAGAGAGGGAAAAATATAATGATACTTTTAGAAATTACTGAGTCAAATATGCCTGATAGAAATTAAGGGTAACTCATAACAGAATAAAAGTAGAATGTTTGCTTTCATACCAATGGAGAAGTAGGAAGGGGATAAATAAAACTTCATTATTCCAACTGGAAGAATGGAAAGAGAGAAAATAAGCAAAGAGCAAGGTAAATAGAAAACACAAAATAAGATGATGGAAATAATTTCAAAATATGGGTTCTGATAAAACGGAAAAGAGAGAATGAAGTGGCAACATTCTAAAAGATAAAAATTGAAATTTTCCATACTTGAAAATCACAACGATGCAAATGGTATAAATTCATAGGTTAAAAGAAAATTCCATAGGCTAGTTAATAATAAAAACCAAAACAAACCAAATCAGTAGTAAGATATTCACTCGAGGCAAGCGAATGACAATGAGATTGAAACAGAGTGTAGAAAGATAAACCAGAGATGAAAAACATTCTTGAGTGCTCGTTCAGCAGTCATTCTAGATATCCTTCCCAGCTCTTTCTTTCTTGATGGCAGAACCTTATGTCACGTTAGAGGATAAAAATACCAGTTTTGCAGGTGACCAGCCTCTTTTGCAACCACAGACCTGTGCCCATCTGCTGGTCTTTGTGTATTTTGCTTTTGCCTGGACCATTTAGCAGCCTCATCCAATTGACATTATGATGCCTCCACTCCCTTTCCCCTTTTTAAAGGTAAATTTCTATGTTTACTAAATTATTTTACTGTTAGAAATTTAGCATATATTTTAATTATATATTTTGTTGCAATTGTTGCTTTCCTTAATATTCTGGTTGAATATGCTCTCTGTTAGATGGAGCTTCCAAAAAAGTTACCATTTTGTTATTGTAAAGGCACAGATGAAGCAGGTAGACCTTTTCCTGTTTGGAACATAGATGCCTGGAGGGTGGGGAGGGATCTTCATTTTGGAACTGCGAGCGTGAAAGTTGAATGCTAAGGATACTAGAACAGGAAGCTAGAAGGAGCCAGGATCCTTTGAATTCCTTAAGCAACTGCACCCAGCTTTGGGCTGCCTGTCTCTGGACTTGTTTCTTGGAAAAAGCAAAATTCCGTCTGGTTTAAGTGATCTTGGTTGAGCTTTTCTTATATTCAATTGAACACAATCCTAACTGATATAAACAGTATATTCTGAACACTATTAGGCATTCATGAATAACAATAATTTGCATTTTGAGAGTGCTCAAGGGCCTTTGCACCCCTTCTTACAACTTGATCTTCCCCAGAACTCTATGAGGTGAGTACAGTAACTGGTATTATTCACATTTTCTAAATGAGTTCATTGAAGCTTTGACAGACTAAATGAATTTCTCAGGATCACATAACCAGTCTTTGGCAAAGTGGGATATGAGGCCAGGTGTCCAGGTTTCTAGAACAGCACATTCCCACAGTACCAACTGAGAGGATGGTATTCACATTTGTGGTTAGGCAGAAATTCATCCAGATGCTGTCTGTCATCAACTCTCAGTTCAACTCCATGCAAAGGTACAAGACTCATGACTTTTGAGTTGTCTTTTTATAGCTTAAGTATAATTTGCCACACTGAGTAACAACAGGTTCCATACTGGTCTGTTACTAAGAGGGTCTGCCTCTGCTTTTGTGGGCTGTTTCCAGGCTGCAGCTTTGCAGGGGCACATGTGCCAAGTAGGTGAGCTGAATGGTGGGCATCCTTCTTCTCTCCGCCCACCCCTCCCCATGGCTCATGATCTTTATTCAGGTGGGAATGATGATCCTGCTTTATGAGTATGATCTTTAAATAAACCTATACTTCCAGTGGAAGGAGAAAATGAGTCATTGGAAGGAGTATTTTTTGAGGCAAGGTGTTTGCAAATGTAAATGTATAACTGAGGTTTTAAAATCAAATATCTTAAATGCTTTTTGGAATTGGAAAACCTTCAAGAGGAACACAGTTTAGAGATCTGTACTTCTCAGACTTTAGTGTGCAACATAGTTATTTGGAGGACTTACTAAGACCAAATGCTGGGGCCCATCACCAGAACTTCTGATTCTGTAAGCCTGTGGCAGGACCCGAGCGTTTGCATTTCTAAGAAGTTCCTAGGTGCTGCTGCTGCTGTTGATCCGGGCAACACTGAATTAAGATTAAGAAAAATCATCGAATACCAGAGCTGATAGAAACATTAACTCTCCTCCAGCTCACCTCTCAGACATGTCAGATGATTTTCTGAGGGTTACATGGCCAAGTTAATGGCAAATGCTAAATTTCTAGACTTCTTCATATTCAGACCAGGACCTTTCTACCTTCCTCTGCTACTGAGTCAATTCATGGATTTGCTTTGCTCCTCTAGAATATAATAATTATACAAATAATAATATATATTACTATTTATATATGATATGTATACATATACATATAGTATTCTGTGTTTGTGAGTTTCTAGGAAGACTTAAGGCTTCAATTCAATTTGAACATTTGCTGTTAACAAGGAAAACAAATAATTCAGTGGTTACAGAGATTTTCAAATTCTTTTATGCTTTGAAACTACCTTGTAAGAACAATCTGGTCCTTCACTTGTCTTCCCTTGGTGTGTATCTGAATGATGCGCACTCACCTCTGCTCAGTGACACTCTTGCAATCCTACACTCCTAAAGGCGAAGAGCATGAATATCTTAGATTAATAAATGTTCTTATTAAAGAAACTTGAGCAATCCAACCACTTCTTACTAAGCTGAACATTTCTGTGCTCCCAGCAGGGGGTAAGTAATCACTTACAACAGGGGTCACCAAACATTTTCTGTAAAAGGCCAGATGGTAAATATTTCAGGCTTCATGATCTGTAATGTCTCTATCACAACTACTGAACCCTGCTGTTGCAGTGTGAAAGCAGCCATAGACAATACAGAAATAATTAGCAAAGAACCAATAAAACTTTATTTATGGATAAAAATTAAAATTTCATATTCTCACATGTCACAAAATAATATTCTTTGGGTGTTGTTTTTAAGCATTTAAAAAGGGAACAGGCATGTGGGCCATATAAAAACAGGCAGCAAGCTAGATTTGGTGCACCGTCTATAGTTTGTTGATCCATAAACCTGAGTTCTTCCTCTGCCACTCTCTGTCCCTCCATCCCTTCATCTCCCAGCACGGTCAAAGTGTCCATGAGCATCTCTTTTCTGCCATTAAAATTCTATTGCTGGGGAAAAAAAATTCGATTACTGGTAATTAACATATAAAAAAAGATTTGACCTGAAGCACAAACTAAAATTACAAGGAGATGTCACATTAATTTGGCAAAAGTGTAAGAAAGTATAATCAATACTAGTCAGGGGCACTGAACGAGCTCTCAAATGTTGGTGGGAATTGATACAAGGGTTCCGGAAAGCATTTCATTTATTTGTATGTGTTAAGGTTCTTAAGATGTTCATACCTTTTTACCCAGATTATCTCAGGACATAATCTATTCTAAAGAAATAATCAGCAATAGGAACAAAGAATATTTGTTTCCTAATGATCAAAGATAGGGAAAATATTGAGGATTTATCATAATGAAAAAATAGTCTAAATGTCCAACCATAGGAAATAGCTAAGTACATTTTACTTTATTCATGCAATATTAACAGTGACAATCCCTGTCTGTAGCATTAAGGGTCAGTTTTTTCTTGTTTATACTTCTCCATTTTCATTAGGCTTTCTGTAAGGTGTGTATACATGACTTTTAAAATTAAGATTATAAGTAATTAACAAATACAAAGAGGTGAAAAAATTTCCTATAATCAATGTCTTCTTTGCCTTTACTTTTTGTGTGTGTTGATTACTGTGTCTATCTGAAAGCCTCCAAAGGTACTGAATTTACCCCAATTCCTTTGGTGGATATGTGACCTTCTAACTCTTTACACCTACTTTGCCTCCTTAATGTCACTTCTCCTATCTTCATAACTCCACTCTGCTAATTCCTGTTTCATGGTAGGAGACACCTTTTCCCCACCAGTGGTACGTTTCTTCTGCAAAGAATAAGATGTTCTCACATTCTCAGTTTCTTACAATGTGCCTAGTATTTTCAACTCTTTTAATTTGGATGGCTGTGTTTTTGTTTGTTTCATTTCTGATAGCCTCTGTTTCTTGAGGAAACCAAGTTCCCTGGCGCTTGGGTCAGGAAAATCTAAGGGTCCCCACAGTTTTGCACCCCAGTGATTTCTTCCCTCAGCAATCAAACATTCTTCCTTTACTGAACAGAAGCTCCTCAATTCACTTGAGTCACAGGGCAGGATACTTGCCCAACTCAAAACCTTTCTGAGAGTTAAGTGAAAGCCGTTGCATCTCCTCTTTATTTCCTCTTCTCTTTTTTGTGTTTTCATCTTTGTTTACCACAAGAGATCTGTTAGGTTTCCATAAAAGTGAGTACCTCAAGGGAAAATGAGTACCTTTACTCACCATGACCTTCCCCTTTCCCAATGATGGTCCTAAGTATTAGTTCATTGGGCTGTCTCTTGTTTGCTTAAAAAAACTTCAGTACCTACTATGTCTCTGCCATGTGTTTCTTTTCTTTTCACATTTTGCTCATTTTTTCAGGGCTCTGCATGTCACACATTATACACCTCCAGGGGTACCATCACACAGAACATGAAGTGCCACCTCCCCAGCAGTACTCAGCCATGCAGTGGTCACCAATGAAGTCCTACTTAAAGGAAATATGAATTAGAATAATTGAACAACAGAACTGGAAGAGACTTGAAACCAGTGTGTTCTAACACCTTCACATCATGGCAGATATAGTCAGTGAAAATACTTTTATAGCACATTGGAATAAACAAAGATGCTTGTAGCTGGCAATGATTGGCTTAAGGGCTGTTGTTGTCCAACTGTGCCTAGTCATCAAGAAAGTTGATCCATATCTTGGCACACTGGTGATCCATTTGAGATTTAGCAGAGTGCCTGGCACAGCAGCTGGGAAGCTCTGCCTTAAAGATCAGCTAGTCCATTCCACCTTCACTTCCGCTGCTTTATAGATGAAAGAAATGAGACCTATTTTCTGACCTCAGTGGCATCATGAGTCTGAGGCTTTGAGCTGATAATCTGGGGAAATGGAAGTGTTGGGGAATACAAGACATTTTATCTTTCCACTTGCACCCATTTTTTTAACCTTCTATTTAGAATGTTTTAAAGAAGTTTTCTTTTTTCCTACCCTAGCCAATACTGGTCTCATTATAAGGAGAGACTCCAAGTTGCATTCAAAAGTAACTGGGAAAAAAATGTGTAACTGAAGGCTTGTTAAATCCTATAATGTTCCTCATGCTGGTGTTTTTAATAAGGTGAAGCTATTCTTATAGATTTCTTACAGATTTGATGGCAGAAACTAAAGCTTTGTCTCAGCTGCAGTCCCTAGGTTCTTATAAAAATACAAATTTTATGTAAAATGCTGAAATGAATTTTGTGTGGGAAGAAAAATCTAAGAGATCACTCAGAATTATCAGGCTCAGAGGGTTCATTAAGACACCAAGTGACCTCTGCCTCTAGTCAAAAGTACTTGCTCCTGGGAACTGAGGGAAGGTACTGAAAGTAGCCGAGATAAACTCAATTGCAACTCTCAAATGGCTGTTAACTGTTTTTCCTGCATGTTTTGGAAGAGACAAAGCAAAAATAAAGCTCTGACCCTCCTCTCTGGAGATCCAGTCACTGAACCAGGGACTTGGGCTTTTGTGAGCATCACTTTAGTTTTAGTTTTTTGAAGCGCATTTAAGATTCCTTGCCTTTAAAAATAGACGGATGATAGGCACAGGGGCAGGGGAGGAGGTGTGAGTCTCTGGCTTCAAGTGAATGAGATCATTCTGCAGCCTGCCCATTTCCCAAATTGCAGATGTCATGAGGTGAGAATGAATCCTCAACTTGTTCTGGTTTCCAGGTTACAATCCCTCTGCTTTTTCCCTACTGCCTTGAGGGATTCTGAGGAGTCTGCAAAAACACTTGACAGACAATCATTCTTAAAGTCAGCAGATACACACAGAACCCCATTGAAACTCTCTTACCAAAGAGTTGAAAGCTCTTGTTCGTAACAGGTTTAAGTATAAACACGTGTTTTTGACATTCATCATTCCTCCACCCCCTTTCAAGAAGCCATATGTGATCACATTCTGGGAGGTAACACAATCTACAGCAGGTGGGCTCCTTAATTGGCCTGCTTGGGGAGTAGCTAGAGTTGGGTTCGGAAGGTACTGACCTTATGGGTTTGGTAAGTAGGAGTTTGTGAACGAGGCTGTAAAACCTCAACAGAGCCTTTCAGACCCATAGGGAAACAATAGAAGCCAATGATGTGAATATTTCAGGGAAAGTGATGGAAAGAGAGAATGTGAAGAAGTTGTGATGTTGAATGCCAACCATATTTAGTTGCAAAAATACGCAAGTTATTCCTTCAACAATCCTACATATAGTCCCATGGGCTCTACTCTGGACTTTTACATTTCTTCATTCATCTTCCTTCCTGGAGCATGTAAAGTAGAGCTGACAGTGGTGAAGCACACTGAGGTTCAGGGAACGTCCACAAAGCCACCAAGGTTAATGGCAAGCCAACACATTTCTGGTTACATATCTTTGTTGTTCCTGCTTTGATCAGAAATTAAATCATGAGATAATGTCAGAGTGGTGTCTACACAGCAATGAAATATGGTGATAGGATGACGGCTGATATGCTTTCCCAGAAGCAAAGTATATAATTCAAGCCTGAATTATCCATTTAGGTAGCTGATGTTATTAAAATGTGCTGGATAATGAGCAATTCACTTTGTTTTCTGGAGGAATCAGTTTATTTGTTGTGAATGCTTTCGAGATGCAATTCTCAAAACCTATTAATTCAGCTAATATTTATTGAGTGACTGCTATGTATGAGGGGCTGTGAACAAAACAGTGAAGCAGGCTCAGTCCCTATTCTCAGCAGCTGGTGGTCTAGAAGGAGAAAGAGATTTTTGGAACAGGTCATCCAAATTGTTCCTGTAGCTATGATGGGAGCACATAGGAGGATCATTAAAAGCAGCCTTGGCTATGGTGGGAGGGGGTGATTAGGAAAGGTTTTCTGGAGGAATATCTAAGATGAAACACGAAAGATAGGTAAGACTTACTTGCATGAAGAGAGGGCAGAGAGAATGTTCTGGTATTGAAAGTCTGTTTAAATCTCTGGAGGGTGGAATAGGGGAGCTCTCTCAGGACCTGCCAAGCATTCAGGTGTGTGAGGCAGCAGCAGTGGGGGTGAACTCCTAAAGGCTCTGTGTGTCTAGTCTAGTTCCACTGTGCTTGGAATGTGGCCTAATCCCATTTGGTTCAAAATACTCCATTTGGGGGTTATTACATACTATTTCTATGATGTTTCTAAAGCTCTGTCCAAGATTACACTAATGCAAGAAGGTTTGGCATTAATGGTTTGGGGAAAGGGACATCAATTAAATACTTTTCCAAGAAAGGAAATTAAGATCTAGTGGAGACTAGAAACAAAGATGGAAATAATAACTTCTGGATGTTGTAGAGTTTCTCAGGATGAAATAACAGAAAGTTCCATAATTTTCATAAGTAACCATTGTCAAGAATTTAGCTCAGCTTCTATTTTATTGTGTCAAATTTTCAGATTACATGCTGGTCTTAATTTCTGGAGGAGAATGTTAAGGATAAATGTAAGCTTTCCTGATGGTTATAACTATATCTGGCATGAGTTTTATGTGAATGAACCACATTTTTGCAGTTTTTTTTCTTCTGCCTTTGTTAGTATTTTAGCAACAATAATCACTGTTATTGTTGGTAGATTTCCCAGATTCCACCTATATTTTGACAATAACAAAACCAACAACAATAATAATACTTGACAGATTACAATATACTTCCACAGGTCAACATTCTAACTTGACTCATTTCCATGATGCATGTTGTCTACATGTACATGCAATTAAAATGTAAGTTCTGGATCTAGTTCTTGTAAGGTGTCTAGGCCATAGTAAACATTTAAACATGACTTGGACTTGAAACCAAGGTCAGTGATTTTTATTTTCTCACCTAGAGGCTCCGTTCTTGATTACAGCATCCTGTGTTACATGTTTGAGAGAAGTATCAGCTTCTACTATGCTGCCATTTGCAAACCCTCTGATTTGTCCAGGAGGAGTGAGAAGGAAAAGAATGCTTGAAGCTTCTGGGATATGAAATTATTCTTCCCAACAGCTTTGAATTTTTTATTCCCTGCTAGATCTACTCATATGAATTGTGGAACTGTAAACCAAAAAGTATCTGAGTCTGGTCTCAACCAATTTAGAAGTTTATTTTGCCAAATTCAGGGATGTGCTTGGGAGACAGGTCTGTGCCTTTCTCCAAACATGATTTTTGAGGGGTTCAATATTTAAAGGGGAAAAGCTGGCTGGATGAGAAAGAGGGAGGATATGGTCACATTACCGAATTCACATGTTGCAAGAGAAACGGAGCAGGTGGGGGGATAGTAAATTATGTATTTGCCTAGTGCCAGTAAATCAGTACTTTAGGTAAGATAAGGTGGGCCGGGCGCAGTGGCTTACGCCTGTAATCCCAGCACTTTGGGAGGCCGAGGCGGGTGGATCACGAGGTCAGGAGATCGAGACCATCCTGGCTAACACAGTGAAACCTCGTCTCTACCAAAAAAAAAAAAAAAAAAAAAAAAAAAATTAGCTAGGCATGGTGGCGGGTGCCTGTAGTCCAAGCTACTTGGGAGGCTGAGGCAGGAGAACGATGTGAACCCGGGAGGGGGAGCTTGCAGTGAACGTAGAGTAGCTACCAGTGGAGATATGTAGCTTTTATCTGTAGCTATCTACTTAGAAACAAAAGGAAAGACAGCTTCTTACATAACTCAGCTTTCAGCTTAATTTTTTTCCTTTTGGCATAGTAACTTGGGGTTCCAAGTTTTATTTTCCTTTCATACAACCATCAAAAGAGGAGGAAAAAAATGAATTGTGCTTTATTACTGTTCTATATGGACCATTTATTGAACTACATGCTAGGCATGTGAGAGAGATTATTTCAATCCTCACAATAAGCTGAAAAGTTAGGTTCTTCATTTTCATTTTTAATGAAACACTTTCAGAGAGATTAAGTAAATTGCCAGCATCCACATTGCCATTATTATCAACATGTGATTTCCAAGTGAATGTTCTTTCCACCATGCCATCCTCAAAGGTTTTCCGGCTCCAAGGTGACTTGTTTCAAATCATCCAGAACATGTGATGTGTTGAAACTTGGAACCTCTGAATGTCAGGTTGGAGGCCACAGAACTAAAGCAAAGGGAAATCCACAATTGCTCTATTAAAATGACAAATATTCCAGAGGCAGCTAATTAGTATGATAACCTATGCATAAAAGAGAATTGTAAAATTAGTGAGATCAGCCTTGCAATGCCATTAACCATATTATAACATTTTACATGGTTTTCCCCCAACATGAAGTGGTCTTGCAAATGCCTGATCTCAATTTGCTTTATCATACGGTGCTTCTCATCAGTGCCACACACTACTGTGAATACTGTGGTTTTCACAGTTGGATATTTTTTATCTCTGCAAATTGGTAAATTAAAATAATTTCACTTAGGGTGATCCTGCAACAAAAATATACTGGTGACCTTGACAGCATTTCTGTATTTTTTTCCCCGTCTCATTTGCTTTCTGATAATTTTCTTTTATTTCTGCTCTGAATCACCTACTCTAGGATACGAAGGTCCAGACAGAGTAAGAGGTCAGTCTTGTGTATCCCGAGTCCTTTCTTCAAGAGGCAGTTTACTGGGAAAGATGACAGCTTTAGTTGATGGAACAGTGCGGGGGGGGAAAAAAAAAGACGCCAGGTTAGCCATTAGAGTTCTTCTAGGAACGGTACTTGTGGGCTAGCAGGTTTGGAAAAGCTGGGAGAATGTAAGCACAAATTACATACACAAATTAGGCTAGAGACAGTTGTGACATTCAATGGTTGCCATGAAACTAACCCACAAAGGAAGGACGAGAAAAGTCAGGTACTATGATTGCAGAGAAGTGTTCAGGAAAGGTGACTAGTTTGATCAGGTTTGTTCCAGGAAGTGACAGCACAACTATGTGAACTCTGCCTCCCTTTCACTGTTCATCTCATCCCAACTTCCGTCCTCCATTTTGTGTCTTTTATACCTTGAAGCCCTTTCTGGCAACTCCAAGTATTACAAAAGGATTTCAAACTTCAGCCAGAAAGCACACAGGGTGGAGGCAAAAAGGCTGATGTGTGAACTTGGGCCTTATGAAGTTCATGTGGGAAGAGGAATTTATTTATATAAAATGCATTGTAGACCCACAATAGCTTGTGATGTTTGTCATCATGTTACATGTTTTCTGATTTTACTTTGAGTTGAATTTGGTTTGTCATGGTTCAAAAAAACCAGAATCTGCACAGTGCCTGATATATTAGGGGCTCTCAAATGAATGAAAAAAAAAAAAATAAGTAGATAAATTGGTGCCTGTCTGCTTATAATTGAGATATGCTAACATGAGCTGACAAAAGAGATTGTGTTAATCATAAGGAATAAACTAGGAACAAAACATGATTTGCAGAGAAAAGATAAGATATAAACATTCATTCATTTACTTAGATTATTCATTTATTAATTTTACACATATTCTATAAATGAATTTTCTATTTGTGCTAAGCAGTATGCTAGGTTCTGAAAAAAAGTGTGAAAAGTGAAACAGTAATTGACCTTTCCCTTGAGAGTTGGTATTCTAGTGGAGAGTGAACAATATTGGTATTCTAGTGGAGAGCGAACAATAAGTATCAATTTATAAATTAATAAAAGTAAAAGTAATTTTAAGGGTTCTTGGATGGATAGTACTTAGATAATGCAGTTATTGAGGAATCCTGTTCAAGGCCACTTGAAAGAGAAGGCACTGTTGTAGGAGTCAGAGTTGGAGGGTTATTCTGGGAAGAACTGGATATTCTGGGCAAATGCCCCAACACAGCAAGGAGCTTGTGGCGTTTGAGGACTGAAAGAGGAGTCATGAGCTGGTAGGCTGAGCTAGAGGAGGCTGGTCTGTGATGAGGTTGGACAGTGGGACACATACCAAATTTTGCAGGGTTGTGTAGAAAAACCCCAATTAACGACAGATTGTTTTGCCAAAACTCATTTGTAAGGTCACTGCAGGAAGCTTGGAAGACATTTACTCACAGAAAGAATGTTACAAATGATTGTCAGCTGTCTAGCCTGCAATGATCTACTTAACTTATAATATCTCCATAGCCCAAATCTGAAGGTTATAGTTTCAGAAGGAAAAAGCATTGGCTTGCAATGTGGACAGTGAGGAGACTCCTATCTTTACCATTCCACCAGCTCCAGCACAGACTGCCTCCCTGGCAATTCCAAGTATGAGTTGACTTTTTCAGAAGGATGTTCCTCATCATGCTTATCATGCTAAGGTGCCATTCCTATTCTACCAGGGGTAGTTTTTTCCTGTTTCAAATCTTATTTTGTTTCTAATCATTAATACATTTTGCATTTTACTGAATGTCTTTTGTATAATTACAAAATAGTAATGTATAATTACAAAATAGTAATGTCTTTTGTATAATTACATGGCAGAAAACTTCTTGTTAAAAAAAAAAAGGGCGGGGGAAGGTTGTTTTGATAGCTGTGTACTAGGTTCCTTTTCCCTGTACCCCTCTTGCCTTCATGGTTGTGGGATTTCATCCCCATCTGTGGCTCAGTCACTAGGGCTGCCAGATTTAGCAAGAAAAATACAAGATGCCCAGTTAAATTTTAATTTCAGGTAAATAATTTTTTAGTATAAGTCCCAAGTAATATAAAAAATGACTAATACTAAATAAAAAAATCATCATTTATCTAAAACTCAAACTTAACAGGTGTTCCATTTTGTGTGTGTGTGTGTGTGTGTGAGAGAGAGAGAGAGAGAGAGAGATGGGATCTCGCTCTATGGCCCAAGCTGGAGTGCAGTGGCACGATCTTGGCTCACTGCAACCTCCACCTCCCAGGCTCAATCCGTCCTCCCATCTCAGCCTTTTGAGTATCTAGGACTACAGGCACCTGCCACCGCACCCGGAGAAATTTTGTATTTTTGTAGAGATGGGGGTTAGCCATGTTGCCCAGGCTGGTCTCGAACCTGTGAGTTCAAGTGACCCGCCTACCTTGGCCTGCCAAAGTGTTGGGATTTGTAGGCATGAGCCATTGTGCCCGGCCATGTTCCATCCTGGCCACCCTAGACAATTGTGCCCTCAGTCGGGATGTGAGATGTGGGCCAGAAGGTCAGTGGCTCAGCTTTATTGTGGCTCCTTTGCTGGGTTTGTCCCCAGGCTTAGTGGCTGGATTTCTGCCTGTATTTCTTCCCTTCTTTCCTGAGTGACCCTTGATTCTCTGCTTAATGTCCTAGTTCTTTGGAAGGCTTGGGTTGATCCTTCCCTACACATGCCTCATGGATTGGTATCCTATACCCAAATAAAGTCTTTGGGTGAGTCCCTACCATTTGCTTCCAGGTTTCCCTGATAAGTTTAGTGCAGAGGAAGGGAAGAACAGGCTTTGGGCATACAGGTAGTAGAATTCGCTCTACTTCTCTTCACCTGTGAAAACTTGTGTTTAATATCTCTGACCATTAGTGTTTTTAATTTGTACAATGGAGTAATAATAATATACTTAACGGGATTGTTATATGGATTTCTTATTGTCATTGCTCAATAAATGTGAGAGACCTTCCACCTGTCATGATTATACACTGGTTTACTGGTTGGCCCCTTTATACTGTTTGCCTATTGAACCTCTTCCTGTTCACAGATGCTAGGGAGTCTCTAACACCTAATAGATTTCAGGCTCTCTAAAGTCCTCTATGGGTGTGACTGTATTCCTCAGTAGTGAGAATAAATATATGTTAAGTGAATGAATAAGATACCTGGCCCACTGATCTTGTTTGCCTGCCTGGTTTCTAGGTCCCAGCCATCTAATTTCTGTCTTCAGACATGGTATCACTCAGTCCTCTAATATTGTAGGCTCCTATGAGAGTCTTATTCCCTTTCCCCATCCCTAGTCCTTAGTGGCTAGTGGGGCAGTTGGTCAGCCTGCAATGAGAATAGTATGATTACCCAATGGGTTCATCTTGTCTCCTGCCCAGAAAAGCCAATGCATTAAAAACAGCAGGTTTTTGCAGGGAAAAGTTTAATAATCACAGGGCCAGCAAAACAGAAGGATGAGAGTTAATTCTCAAACCAAAATGCAAATCAGAATGCAAAAAGTCTAGAAAACATTAGAAAAAAAACAATCTTAGGTTCTATAATAATGATGTTATCTATAGCAGTAATTGAGGAAGTCACAAATCTTGTGACCTCTAGCCATGTGACTCCTGAGTAGTAAGGGATTATAGAAATTACATCTACATTTTAGCAGAATTCAGGCCTGTCCCATAATCCTAATCTTGTGGCCTTTGATTAATCTTACAAATGCTTTTTCAGTCCCCTAAACAAGAAGGTGGTCATTTTAAGGCGGGGACTGCTATCACCTTGCTTCAAAGTTAAACTATAAACTAAATTCCTCCCATGGTTCTCTTGGCCTACATCTAGGAATGAGTAAGGACAGCCAGCCTGTAAGGCTAGAAGCAAGACAGAGTCAGCAATGCTACATTTCTTTTGCTGTCATAATCTGTGCAGAGGTGGTTTCAGTCATCTGTATGGCCCTCTCCAAGTCTCTCTTCTATCCTAATACTAGGTACATGCATATCTATCCTAATCCTGGATTTAATTCACCTCTTACCTATGCACCATTTTGATTTCAAGGCTTTTCAGCTATCTAGATAGACACGTAGTATCTAGTCCATTTTGCCACAGCTTTGAGGCCCCTGTAACTGGGTCCCATGAGCTCCTCATTAAAGTGCCATGCTTGGCTGAGAAGGACCCATTGTTTGCCTCTTTGTGTCTTTTGTAGATGCTGTAGGTCTCTGAAGACTCCACATCCAATACTCAGAAGAGTACGAATCTGGAATGTACTTTATGACCAGCTATGCCCAATCGGTTTGATATCCATTCTATATAAACAAACATGGGCATTCAAAAAACTTGAACTTTTAGTGTTGACTGTGAGGCCCTACTCCTTAACTCCAAGATTTTCCACCAGCCAAGATCTAGTTTTTAGTGGTGCTGGCCATGCCTGTCACATGGGTGCTGTGTTCTGAAGCCAGGAGAGACTGAGGAACCTGACAGACAGCTTGGGCTGTTTATCTCACTATTAAGTCTTTCCTAGCCTCTTTCTCTTCCCAAAGAGCTGCCTGTGAGAATAGAGACTTTCCACCAGCTCTCTAGGTCTCCTCTACTTCCCACTCCTCACTAACTTTTTTAAAAAAAATGTAACTAGATGTGGTGGCACATGCCTGTAATCCCAGCTTCTCAGGAGGCTGAGGCAGGAGAATCACTTGAACCCGGGAGGTGGAGGTTGCAGTGAGCTGGGATCAAGCCACTGCACTACAGCCTGGGCGAGAGAGTGAGAGTTGGTCTCCAAAAACAAACAAAGGAACAAACAAAAAGTAACTGAAGCTAAAGAAAAGAAAACTATCACATTGTAGCATTGAGGATTAGAATGTGGCAATATGCATTTTTCAATTTCCTCCACAAAAACAACACAACAATCTCAAACTAAACTTCTTGGCCTTATTTCTTAGTCAGAAGTAGCTAACTTGCCAATTAATGTTTAAAACAAACTTAAAAATTCCTCCTCTAGGCAACTCTATCCAGAGATAGCTTCTAGCTAAGAGAAGCTGGTAATTTGCATATAAAGACTTCTTTTAATTACTCCCTAAAACCTGCAGTTTTTACAAGCTATGTCTGACATAAACTGCTACTGTATCTTGTTGCAAAATAATTCCCGTGAACCTAATTCCAGAGAGATCAGTCTTGATGGAGAGTTTTCCACATAGTATTGAGGCCTAATGGCCAGATTTCTCTCCTACTTCTAAACCTCTTCTATCATTGTCTCTAGGAGCTAGTAAGGGGCTTTACACCAAGAGCAAAACTCACTAAATAATCCTTGAATTGGATTAGGGCCTTTTACTTTTATGCATATCTAATTTGATCATAGTTTGTTCCATTTAGGTCTCTTAACCTTGACACTGTTGACATTTTGGATCAGAAAACTTTGTTTTAATGGGGGTACTTTCCTGTCCACTGTAGGATGTTTAGCTGCATTACTGACCTCCATCCACTAGATGCAAGTTATACCCACCAGTGGGACAACAAAAAATATCTCCAGTCATTGCCAAATATCCGCTGGGGGAACAACCTCACCTCCATTTGAGAAACACTGCTCCAGTTAGATCCAATTTCGGCTGAGTAGAAAGAATTGCAAAGGGAGAAAGAAGGAAAGGCTATCTGTTGATACATAGATTTCCTTTATGTCCTTTGGAATTTACCTCTCCCCTCTCTTCCTTTCGGATTACCTTGAATGTCATTGTTCCTAATCTAAAAGAAGTAAGTGGCTAGAGATAATAGGATGTTTGTTTTAAGGGACCAGGAAAATGAAATTAAACAGGGGTTTCAGAAAGGGAATTGTAAAATCTGGAATAGAAATAGAGGGTGAATACGTCCTCCCAAATTTTCCGTAAGTCACAGCTTCTCAAAAAAATTCATGGTAAGAAGAGACATGTGTGTCAGTGGAGAAAGTGTGAGGATAATATTCACTAATTGAGTACGTACTATCTTCCAAGTTTCTTATCACACAGATTTTCATCAGTTACTTTTAATAATAAACAATTGGGTAAGTTCATTATTATTATCCCCATTTCACAAAGAGAATGAGAAGGCTCAGAAGGAAGTAACTTGTTCCGGATCACCCAGATTGGAAGTGACAGACATGGGAGAGATTCAAATAAAGACCTTCAGATTAGCAAAACCATGTTCTTCCTCCTTGAACATGTCCGTCATTGTGTCAATTTTGGCACTTTTAACCCACAGGAAAAGATTTCTTTTCTTCTGGGGACTTTGTATCAGGTGGTTTTACATTAGTCAAGTCTTATTTTAATATGCCAAGAGATAATATATGCATATCCCTGTGCCAATTCCCCCTCCCCCAACACTTTCTGTAAAGTGATTTTTTTTGTGGTTGCTGATTAAGGACTCTTGACCTACATAATTAAGCCATTTTTCCACAGTCCAGTCTTGTTCATTATTTTCTGCACGTTGGCACCTTCTGCCTTTTGAATAAATAAAACCTAATAAAGATACCTCCATAAAATTTGCATAGAGGATATACGTTTGACTGAGAACATATGTTTGATGAGGTGTTCCTGCTTACTACCCAAATGTTTAAACAATGCTAATAAAAGAAGCTGCTGTTATGTTACATTGTTGAAGCTAATGTTTATAATGTTCATTTCCAGTGGGGCATAATACAACCTTGCATATAACGGAAGAGCATTTGCCAGCCTTTTTTCTCTGCAGTATTACAATTAAATAATCATTTTACTCTCCTTTCTGTCATAAAATTTGGAACAGAATTACAGAATCATAGAAGCTCAGAACTACAAGGGGAGTTGGAGACCTGGCTTAAGTCTAGATCGGCCACCTCCAAGCTGTGCCACTTTAGACTCAACATTTAACTTTGTGAGCTTCACTTTTCTCCTCTTAAAGTTGGGATAGTATTATACATCTCGTAGATCTGTTGGAGTGACTAATAAGTAAATGTATGTCAAAATGCAATGTAAATATTAAAATGATAGATGAACTTAAATTCAGTAAGAAGATAGCACCTACCCTACAAATCACTTTGCTGTGGACCCAAAAAGAAGTAAGAAGAAACCCTTGACTTCAAGGAAATCTCCCTCTAGTGGAAGAAACAGATACATAAACAAGTAACAGTAATGTAAATTATACTGCAAGCCCTATAAGAGAGGACAGCAGAAACAACAGAGGAAAAAGTGATAGGGTCTGATGTTGAAATGCTTATCAAAGAGAGGGCATTTGAACTAAGTTATGAAAGATGATTAGGGTTTGGACAGGCTAAAAAGGTTGATGGGCAATCCAGATCAAGAAAATGACCAATGCAAAATGAGATGGCATGTTTTGGGGTTGTAATTTGTTTAGAGTACTTGAGTGAAATGACTCAAAATGGTGATGGGCAGAATAAACTTATGGTTTAGAAAGATTGTTCTGGTGACAGCAGGACAGCAGGACAGCAGGACAGCAGGAAGTATGGAATAAAAAATGGAAGCTGGCACATGTAATAATTCTATTGGAAGAAGATGGTAGAATCTGGGTTTCATGTGTCAGTGAAAAGATTGAGTAATTTTGAAAATACATTTTGGTTCTGGACTATGCTCCTCTGACTACAAATATACTTCTGAGATTGGACAACATGGTCCAGATTCACAAGGGTCATGGAAAAGTAGGAGTTAAGGAGATGAAATTATAGGAAAGAAGGTGTAGTGTGTTTAGAGGATCTCCTAGGAAGAACAGACCACATGGGTATAGATACTCTGTTGCTAATAATGAAACAACAAAACTAGCAGCAGAATACCAAGAGAATAGAGAATGAGTGGTGAAAAATGAGGCTGGAGTTGTCAGCAGGGGACAGATTATATGTGGCCTTGAAAGTCAAAATGGGGCAGTGAATTTTAGAAAGGAGGAGGGTCGTGCCTTCCTTTGAGGCAGAGCTCAGACCTCCAGGTCACCAAATGACAGCTGTTCTTTGGACCAAAGACCTTTAGTAATAACCACTAAATTGGCCAATAAAAATTTTCTGATCTCTAAATGTAAGTCCAAAAACCACTTGCCAGAGCATCACATAATTGTGCAAAATAGGTCAAATGTTTTTGTTGTGACTTCTTAGGAGTGTACATTTGGAGGTTACGTCAGAACCTCCTCTCATCTCTTCCACCTCTTCTCCACCCAGAGCTCACACCCTCTGTGGAATGAAAGTCAGAGAGCTCAAGCCAGCTCCACAGTGGCTCCTTCCTTCCTACCTTTCTTTGTACTGTACTGTTGTTATTTTCTAAGTGGTGAGTGAGGGCAAGACAGAGTGTCAGTCTCCCCTCAGAACACACACTGAAAATAGAAAATAAGATGCATTGTGACATTTTAGCTAAGAGACCTTTCTCTGGCTTTGGGAAAAGCCAGCTGAACAGGTACTTATTGTCACACAGCCAGAAGAAAACTACACAGCCCAAATGTCACCTCGGAGCTTATTTGCTGTTATGTTTCAGTGTACGTTTGATTATTCTTCCTTTTCATTCTTAAGGATAAGGGGTCAAAGCCACTCCAGCTCTGCTTTCTTCTCATAAAAGTCTCCCCCACTTCTCATAAAAGCCACCCATGTGTGAGCAAAACTCAGAGTTTCTTTTCCTGTTTCAAATTGGTAACAGTACATTTACAAACACATCTTTACCTGAATGGTATGGATTCACTTAAACTTACTCATATTTTTTCAGATAAATTAACCAAAATTGCCTAAGAGAGAAAGCTTCATTTTGGACATTTCAAGTTCTTTGCTTTAAACAATAACTAACGCTCTCTTTCCTTAGTCTTTTTACTTCTCAACTATATAAGGAGACAAGATTACATAAGTAAAAAGAACAAAAATGTTGGAAGCATTCTGATCTGTGTTTCTGCATTGGCACGCTGGCTCACTAGCTGCATGGCTTAGGCCAATTTCCATTATGCCTCAGTTTCCTCATTTGTTAAATGATCATAATGAGAGTACTTGCCATATAAAATTATACTGAGGATTAAATGAGATAATTTATGTAAAACATCTAACTCATTGCCAGTAAATGTTACAAGACCTAATCTAGCCCAGGGTGGTTCCATGCAGACCAGGGGCTTCTAACAGAAAATGGGGTGCAAAGGATGATTGGAGGGCTCCTTTGTTCTTTGGTCCCAGTGTGGCCTGAGGAAGCACAGGAGAGAGTGTCAGTCCGAAGAGCATAACTGCACTCGAGTTCTAGGACCAGACCCTGGGGACACAGATCAGAATGCTTCCTAGCTCACAAGGCCCATCTCCCATGTGGGCTTCTATTATTCTGGGTCTCATGGAGGCAATGAGGAAGGTCTGTTTGACTCAGATGCTAGGGAAGGAAGACAGTACAGAGGGCCCTGGGTGTGCCCTTTAGCAGCTCTGTGCTATTGACAATGCATTTAACCCCCTGTGCCCTGGCTACCTCATCTATAAACTGGCCAGTGTTGTTTGGAGAATAAAATGAGTTGATAGCAGCTAACATTTAGCAAGAGCTAATAGTTTTTGAGGGCTAATCATGTGCCAGGCCCTGTTCTAAGGACTTCACATGCATTCACTCATTTAACTCAGAACATTCTGTGAAATTGGTGCTATTCATCTAATTCTACAGATGAGGCCCAGAAATGTAAAGAAACAGAAACTCTGCCCAAGGTGACTCAGTTAACAGGTGAAAGAGGCAGGATTCAAATAGACTACTCAGCTTCAGAGCTGTGCTCTTAAAAACCTAAGATGAGATGGATTTACAGCTGAATTCTACCAGAGGTGCAAAGAGCAGCTGGTACCATTCCTTCTGAAACTATTCCAATCAACAGAAAAAGGGAATCCTCCCTAACTCATTTTATGAGGCCAGCATCATCCTGATACCAAAACCTTGCAGAGATACAACAAGAAAAGAAAACTCGAGGCCAATATTTCTGATGAACATCCATGTGAAAATCCTCAATAAAATACTGGCAAACTGAATCCAGAAGCACATCAAAAAGCTTATGCACCATGTTCAAGTTGGCTTCATCCCTGAGATGCAAGGCTGGTTCAACATATGCAAATCAATAAATGTAATGAATCACATAAATAGAACCAAAGACAAAAACCGCGTGATGATCTCAATAGTGCAGAAAAGGTCTTCGATAAAATTCAACATCCCTTCATGTTAAAATCTGTCAATAAACTAGGTATTGATGGAACATATCTCAATAAGAGCCATTTATGTCAAAACCACAGCCAATATCATACTGAATGGGCAAAAACTGGAGGCATTCCCCATGAAAACCAGCATAAGACAAGGTTGCCCTCTCTCCCCACTTCTATTCAACATAGTATTGGAAGTTCTGGCCAGGGCAATCAGGCAAGAGAAAGAAATAAAGCATCTTCAAAGAAGAAGAGAGGAGGTCAAACTGTCTGTTTGCAGATGACACGATCCTATACCTAGAAAACCCCATCATCTCAGCCCCAAAGCTCCTTAAGCTGATAAGCAACTTCAGCAAAGTCTCAGGATACAAAATCAATGGCAAAAGTCACAAGCTTTGCTTTACACGAACAACAGACAAGCAGAGAGCCAAACCATGAATGAACTTCCATTCACAATTGCTACAAAGAGAATAAAATACCTAGGAATACAGCTAACAAGGGAAGGGAAGGACCTCTTCAAGGAGAACTACAAACCACTCCTCAAGAATATAGGAGAACACAAGCAAATAGAAAAACATTTCATGCTATGGATAGGAAGAATCGATATTGTGAAAATGACCATACTGCCCAAAGTAATTTATAGATTCACTGCTATTCCCGTCAAACAAACCATGGACATTCTTCACACAATTAGAAAAAACTACTTTAAAATTCATATAGAACCAAAAAAGAGCTTGTGTAACCAAGAAAATCCTAAGCAAAAAGAACAAAGCTGAAGGCATCTCGATACCTGACTGCAAAGAATACTACAAGGCTACAGTAACCAAAACAGCATGATACTCAAACAAAAACAGACACATAGACCAATGAAACAAAAATGATCTCAGAAATAAGAGCATACATCCACAACCCTCTGATCTTTGACAAACGACAAAAACAAGCAATAGGGAAAGGATTCCCAATTTTTTTTTTTTTTTGGAGTTGAAGTCTCGCTCTGTTGCCCAGGCTAGAACGCAGTGATGCGATCTTGGCTCACTGCAACCTCCGCCTCCTGGGTTCAAGCAATTCTCATGCCTTAGCCTCCTGAGTAGCTGGGATTACAGGCGTACACCACCATGCCTGGCTAATTTTCATATCTTTAGTAGATTCGGGGTTTCACCATGTTGGTTAGGCTGTTCTTGAACTTGTGACCTCAAGTAATCTGCCTACCTTGGCCTCCCAAAGTGCTGGGATTCCAGGCACGAGCCACTGTGCCTGTCCAGGATTCCCTATTTAATAAATAGTGCTGGAAAAACTGGCTAGCCATATGCAGAAAGTTGAAACTGGACCCCTTCCTTATACCTTATACAAAAGTTAACTCAAGATGGATTAAAGACTTAAATGTAAAACCCAAAACTATAAAAACTCTGGGAAAAAAATCTAGGCAATACCGTTCAGAACATAGGCATGGGCAAAGATTTCAAGCCAGAAACATCAAAAGCAATTGCAACAAAAGCAAAAAGTGACAAATGGGAGCTAATTAAACTAAAGAGCTTCTCCACAGCAAAAGAAACTATTATCAGAGTGAATAGACAGCCTAGAGAATGGGATAAAATTTTTGCAATCTATCCATCTGACAAAGGGCTAATATTCAGAATCTAAAAGGAACTTAAACAAATTTACAAGAGAAAAGCAAACAACTCCATCAAAAAGTGGGCAAAAGGCATGTACAGACACTTCTCAAAAGAAGACATTTATGCAGTCAACAAACATGAAAAACTCAACATCACTGATCATTAGATAAATGCAAATCAAGACCACAATGAGATACCATCTCATGCCAGTCAGAATGGCAATTTTTAAAAAGTCAAGAAACAATAGATAGTGGTAAGACTGTGGAGAAAAATAGGAATGCTTTCACACTGTTGGTGGGAATGTAAATTAGTTCAACCATTGTGAAAGACAGTGTGGTGATTCCTCAAAGATCTAGAACCAGAAATACCATTTGACCCAGCAATCCCGTTACTGGGTATATACCAAAGGGTATATTCTATTATAAAGATACATGCACTTGCATATTCATTTCTGCACTATTCACAATAGCAAAGACATGGAATCAACCAAAATGCCTATTAATGATAGACTGGATAAAGAAAATATGGTACATATACACTATGGAATACTATGCAGCCATAAAAAGGAACGAAATCATGTCCTTTGCAGGGACACGGATGGAGCTGGAAGCCATTATCTTTAGCAAACTAATGCAGAAACAGAAAACCAAACACCGCATGTTCTCACTCATAAGTGAGAGCTGAATGAGAACACATGGACACAGGGCAACAACACACACTGAGGCCTGTTGGAGAGTGGGGTGGGAGGAATGAGAGCATCAGGAAAAATAGTTCATGCTGGGCTTAATACCTAAGTGATGGGTTGTTAGGTGCAGCAAACCACCATGGAACACTTTACCTATGTAACACCTGCATGTCTTGCACATGTATCCCAGAACTTTAAAAAAAGGCTATACTTTCTAGGCCAGTGGTTCTCAAAGTGTGGAAGCAGTAGCTGCAGCAGCAGCAGCATCACCTGAGAAGTTGTTAGAAATGCAAATTCTCTGCCTGATCCCAGACCCCCAGATTAAACTCTGAGGGTCCGACCCAGCAGTCTGTGCTTCAACAAGCCCTGCAGTGGATTCTGACATAGTCGCAAGTTGGAGAACCCACTGCTCTAGACTGGGCGTTGGTAAATTATAGTAGCCACCTGTTTTTGTATATAAGGTTTTTTAGGAACATAGAGATGCCTATTCATTTAGGTGTTGACTGTAGGTGCTTTTAGACTACAGTGCCAGAGTTGTCAGGATGTGCAATAAATATTTGTTGATAAATATGAGTTTGATTGTAGAGACCATCCAGCTTGCAAAGCCTAAAATATTTACTATCAGCCCTTTAAGAAAAGTTTTGCAGACCCTCAGTCTAGGCAATACAATGAAAGTCCCTAACACAGTGCCAGTACATAGTAGGTACCCAATAAGTGGCTACTATTAAGTGCTGAGAAAGCATGACCTAGTGACTTATAGAGGCCAAAGTGCTCTTATGCCATGGGGGAAGGGTGGGCAGGATCAGTGCAGAACTGGGTTCCACAATTAATACGTCCTTACTTATGATCCAGATGCAGCTGAGCAATTTGGTCATGGTGCTAATCAGTTCTCACCACGTGGGGAATAGAAAAGGAGTATCTTACTCTTTGGAGTCATTACCCTGCTGTGTTTTTTGACAAATGACTCCACTGTCCTTGGGATAGCTTGCTTAGAGGCATGGGCTTTGGAATCTGGAGCACCTACCATAGTGCTCTTGACCTTCAGCTTCCATCTGACTCTCCAGCAGACAGGATCCTTGATTTGCACGTATCAGTGGGAAAAAAAGAATTGATGGTTGGATTATTGTTTTTTCTTCCATATTCCTTCCCCTAGTTCAGTCTGTTTTGAGTTTAAATATAAGGTTTTTTTTTTTAAACAAATCAAACTATGTATTTAACAAATATTTATTGCACATTCTGTCATGTACCAGAGATGAATACATTCACAGCTTTTTTGGTGGATAACTGTTCATTGAGTTAGGTCGGGTATTATCCAGATGGCAAAGCCAAGGTTTCAGAGAGGATGAGTGAGGTCCAAGTGTTACAAGCTAAAATGCTGTGTTGCCAGGACCTGAACCTTTATCACCTCCACAGTCCTGAACCCAGCAGGCCTCAGCCTCAGCTTGCTGCCTTCCATGGTCTTTCATTTTTATTTTTATTTTTATTTTCTGAGACAGGGTCTTGCTCTGTTGCCCAGGCTGGAGTGCAGTGGTGTAATCAAAGCTCACTACAGCCTCGATCTCCCAGGTTCAAATGACCCTCTCACCTCAGCCTCTAGAGTAGCTGGGACTATAGGTAAGCGCCACCATGACTAGCGAATTTTTGTATTTTTTTTTTAAGATATGGGATTATTTTTTAAGGCTGGTCCTGAACTCTTGGGCTCAAGTGATCCACCTTCCTCAGCCTCCCAAAGTGCTGGGATTATAGATATGAGCCGCTGTACCCAGCCCCATGGTCTTGATTTCAGTTCCAGCTTCAGGAGCAAACTAACCCAGTTAGAACACCTGTGTCTTCCCAAGGCCTCCTGTGTTTTGGGGGAAAAGTCTTGCCTCCTCCTGAGGAAATCAGCTAGTCTAGGGGTGTCCTTCTCTCCGTGTAGGAGAGTTAGGGGCCAGGGTCCTGACACGAAACAGATGGCATACTTGAATGCAGTGCTTGAAGAACGTTCAATAAAGGGTCCAGGAGCAGCAATCTAGTTTGTGGGGCCCAGTGCAAAATACAAACTGGGGGCCAGGCTAGGCACGGTGGTTCACACCTGTAATTTTGGCACTTTGGGAGGCCAATGCAGGTGGATCACTTGAGCCTAGAAGTTTGAGACCAGCCTAGGCAAGACTGGCAAGCCTCCATCTCTACAAAAATTAGCTAGGTGTAGCGGTGTAGATCTGTAGTCCCAGATACTTGGGAGGCTGAGGTGGGAGGATTGCCTGAGCCTGGGAAGGTCGAGGCTGCAGTGAGCGGCAATCGTGCCACTGCACTCCAGCCTGGGCAACAGAGTAAAGCCCCATCTCAAAATATAAAAGTAATAAAAATGGGGGCCTTTGTTCAAAAATTATTAATAATCTCAAGTACTAAAGCAAGTGTAGGCACTTCTAAACTTGGGACTCTGAGACTGTGTGGGTCATACTCCTATGAAAGTATCCCTAAGTGGACTGTTTGCAAAGGTATGGATAGGATTTTTGAAAACTGCTAGGAAGTGATGCAGTACCCTAGGTATAGGAGCACTGTGAAACCATTACTACTTCTGGGATTGAAGAGACAAAAGGAAGAAATAATGACCGATGACTATAACCCAGAGAGAGTAACTGTATAGAAACAGCCTTCAGTAAAGGAGATGATCTGCAGGGACCCAGCAATGAGGGATGGGGTAAATTCTCCGACCTTATTCTTCCCTGCCCACTTCTCCCCTGCTGGGAACCTAAGGGGAAGTTAGAGAGCAGGAAGCCTGCAAGAGTCCTGAGCCCAGAACAGGGGAGAAGGTGGAGAATGAGACTGGAGTGACTAACAGAAAATGGTCAGCCTCATCAGCATTCAGGGATTCACGCCTTCTGGGATCCAAGACCCTCTACCTACTCGCTCCATCCTCCTTTCCAGGTGTTTCTCCCTCTATTCTCCTCTATTGAGGCTTCTCAAAAATTGTCCCCACAGAGTCCTTAAAGGCAAGCCCTCAAAACTCTCACGGTATAACCAGAAGAGACCCCCTTTTTCCTCTTAAAACATTTTAGCAATTTATATTATAAGCCATACAGAACTGAGTTTCTTTTGATTTAAAAAACAATTTCTCCATCTCCCAATTTTTCAAGTAAAAGTGACTTCTGTGGATTGAATTGTGTCCCTTTCCCCCACCAAATTCATATGTTAAAGTCTTAATCCTCAATGTAACTGTATTTGCAGATAAGACTTTTTGGAAGTAATTAAGGTTAAAGGAGGTCATAAAGGTAGAGTCCTAATCCAATAAGATTGGTGGCCTTATAAGAAGAGGAAGAAAGAGAGCTTTCTCTCTCTCCCTCTCCCTGAGTGCATGCACTGAAGAAAGACACGTGAAGTAGAATGAGAAGGTGGCTGTCTGCAAAGCAGGAAGAGAGCCCTCGCCAATAACCCAGTTGACCAGTACCTTGATCTTAGTCTTCCCAGTCTCCAGAACTGTGAAAAATAAGCCACTTTGTTCATGGCATTTCATTATGGCATCATGAGCTGACTAAGACAGTGACATTATAGAAAGATGTGCTTTTTCTTGTACTCTGGCTTTGGTAAAACTCCATAAATCCTAGTTCAAAAGCTAAGGTTTACCTATGAAAGAGTTTTCGTGCTTTCTGCCCTCCTTGGAAAAGTGGGAAACGGTGTCATGTTGGAATTGGGCTGGACTTATTTCCAACCTCTCTTCTCCCTACCTTGGATCACTTATTTTTCTGGTCCTCAGTTTCCTCATCAGTGAGGATGCCACCTACCTGTGGAACAGCCATTTATTTGAACAGATTCCATGCTTTCCATACGTGGAAACTCCCTTCCTCTTTTATCAAAGCACTTGGCTTCGCTGACCTACATTTGGCACACATTGGCTGATTGCCTATTCTTTCCCGGACCCTGAGGTGTGATTCATCTCTGCATTCCCTAGCACCTTTTACATAGTAGATTCTCAGCAGTGTTTTCCTGCTGGACTGCTCTTCCCTCTCCAGAAAAAGTGGAGGCTATATGATGTTCTCCTAGAATAGAAGGTCACTTCAGGCATTGTCACGGCTATGCACTGAAGTGTGGCTTGGCCCCAGGTTGGAGTTTTTAACTCTTGGCTCTTTGGTTAACCTCTTACCTCTGAGAATAGATTATTCACTGACGCCTTCAGTGGAGCCTCAAGAAGACATTTTTTTTCCCCTGTACACAGAGCTGTGGTTTTTCTGATTTCTCTGCTTTCATTCAGAATCTCCCCTAGCTGTCTAGGAATACTAGTTAACTAAGGGCTTGGCTTTGGATGCCTGGCCAGGGCCATTGGGCAGGGACACAGACACCTGGCAGGCGGGTTTCAGAGAATTCATTGCAACAGCTGTGTGGCCTGATTGCTCCAAGCCCATTATTCATTTTGCATAATTGTTGACCTTTCTGTCTGCACTCTCCATGGAGAATTTCAAGCCATTTTCCAGAGCACAGATGAATATCTGAAATGCACAATAGCACAGGAGGCTGTCAGCATCAGCCTTACAATTCTTTGTAACAGAGTGGGGGAGGAGAGTGAGGCCTAGTTAGGAGAGCAACTCTGGCTTGAGTCAAGATCTCAAGGAGTCAGGCAGCTTCAGGTGATTAGACAAGGAAGACACACTCGTGTTGCCACTTGAAGATGTCTGCATCTTTTTATTGGTTCAGGGTTTGACAGTGACATCCTTTTGTGCATAAATCACTGATGACCAGATGTACAAAGTCCTTTAAAATTGATAAAGGGTTTTACCTTTCCAGTCACATCCCTCTGCCCTTATCTCAGTAACCCATGTGCAAAACACAACAGACTCTCAGTGGTTTCCCAGAAGTACCATGCCAGTTCCTGGACCTTTGCACAAGCCATTTACTTCTCTTAGAATGTCCCTTCCTCACTTGCTAACCGTTTTTGTTGGCACTCATAGGCTGAATTAGTCACTTCATCCTGTTGTCTTCTGATAGTGCCTTCTACATCATCCATATTACATTGTATCACATGCTTATACCTCTAGCTTGTCCTGTTGGAGGGTCAGGGTCTGGAGAGTATTCATTATTCTATTTCTAATACCTGGCACATAATAAGTACTCTGTAAATGCTTTAAAAATGAGTGAGGAAATAGATATGGAATGAATTCTTATTTTAGATGCTATAAACCTACATTATGTTGTTTGGGACTCTATATTGCAAGTGAAGGAAACACAAAGTGATTTAAGCAAAAAATCTTATTGGATTATGTAACTGAAAAGTCTGGGGAAGACTGGGTTTAGGAGTGGCTTGATCTAGGGTGCAAACAATGTGGACAACAGACATCTGTAAGCTCAGCTTCATCTAGGGGTGGCCTTTATCCACAGCCTGGCTCTTCCTCATAGCACTGAAGTGGCTAAAGCAACTTGAGAGGTGAGGTTTTACTCCCTCATTCTGCTAAGGCCGGAGGAAAAGAGAGGGTTTCTTTTTTCCAGAAGGTGCAGCAAAGGTCTCATTGGGTCTGACTGGGATATGTGCTAATCTCTGATAATCCCTGTGGCCAAGAGGCTAGCTATGCAAATTGACTCAGGTCAATCAGGATTTACCTTTGTCAATTTCTTTCAAAACAACATTGCCAGAATGTGAGGGAAAAGGTGAAATCCACAGAAGGAAATCAAGGTACTATTGCTGCAGGAAGGGAATATGGATGCTGGCCAAGCAAACAACGTACTTTCACTCTCTGTATCCAGTCCCACAGGCTTAATGCAAGAGAAAAAATAAATAGAAAAACAAAAACCTTTCAAAGGGTTTAGCAGCCATATTCAATTTTTGTGAACTAAATCCAAACCCTAAAGCAAAATGTATAGTCAAGTCCTTTGCTCTAGAGTTAAAAATTTCTAGCAGGGCCTCCATTTAATAAATCACACAGTTGGGCGTTTTATTGGTAAATATTATTTTTTATTACAGTAGACATCAGATGTGTCATTCTTTCCTTTGGTCTAGGTGTATTTTCTCTTGCAGTAGTTCACAGTTTTATGATTTGGGAAATTGTGGTAAGGTCCATGAGTAGAGAATTATGCTTCCAGACACAGATCTACGTCTTAGATTGCTGACTGAGGTTTTCATCTTTTTCTTTTTCTGCAGCAAATATTGCCAATTGGGAGGGAAAATAAATCACAGGTAACATGAAGATATTTTTATCTTTTTAGCAGTAGTATAAAAATTCCTTCCTAGGGAAAGATTGAAGATGTCAAAAAGAAGCATTGGTAAGCGTGCACTAGGAGTACACACAAGCCCTAATGATACACAGGTCCCCAACAACCAGAAGAAGGAAACGATTTTTAAAACATGGGTAGAAGAAAGAACATGAGTCAAACTCAGTGGAAGAAGAGGAGGCCTGAGAAAGGCGAGAAGAATTGGTCCAATGGGGATTTTATTTTTGCCTGGGGACAGAGTATACAACTAATGATATAATATTCTTTCTCCATATATCTTAGGAAGTCTTTAGTACAATCAATATTGCCCCATAACACTTTTGTACAAAAAGATTTTAGGAATTCCAAGAAAAGTTGATGACTTCTTCACAGTTGATGCTGGGCAAAAAACAGAAGTTGCTATAAGGATCCTCCAATATCTAGCTTATGCATGCTATATTTTACCTGTTCTGAGATGTCACAGATTTAAGATGCACTTTTAATTTACATACGCAGATGAAAAAAAGTTGTTTATGCAACTATGACAGTGCTTTCTCATTACTTACAAATATTACATGATACCTATCAAGACCAACAGGTATGTTATACTGTACTGTATTATAATATGTTTAATGCAAGAGGTCTTTTAGACTAACACATATGTTTTATGATTTATCACTCATCTGAAAAGAAGAAAAATACAAATAAAATTAATTGGTTTATGAATTTCTAAGATTTCTTCACATTTAGAGGTAGGCTCTTTTGAGTTACTTTGCAATGTGCTGTCAATGATTGTGTTTTCCTCCAGAATGTGGCTGGCCATCATCGAGTATTTTGTGTCACAGTGTTTCTTATGAGTATACTACTATTGCCTCCAGGATTTTTTTCTAAACCCATTTTATAAGATTTGTTTCTGGTGCTCTCTTGATGTTACCAGAAATTACCAACAGAAGTGACCAACTCTCCTATTCCTTCTTCTAATGGTCTTCAAAGAATTTGTAACTAAAATGTTGAAATCTTACAGCTCTCTTATTCTCAAGCATAACAACCAATCTGCTACACACCAAGTTATTTAACCAAGTTTTTAGTCAGTGACAACTATAGGATGGCCACCTGGTCAACAGCAATTTTAAGGTGCATTTATTGGAAAGCCTCCCAATTTAAGACATGCTAACTTGTTAAGAACTAAATGCAGTTATAAAATATCAGAGTTACAAAGGACCTTTAGGGATACATTCAATGCAGTCTACCATTTGCATTTGAAACACTGGCACCAGAGAGATTGATTTATTTCCTAAATTCATACAGGTACTTGTAGAGCATTGTGACTGCAACTCAGACTCTTCTTCATCCATCCTACTCTTTATCTCACATAATCGTGCTTTTATTCATAGGTTCTCATGTGAGTCAGTCATTTTTTGGTGTTATTTTTTGTTTGAAACATGGATTATGTTCTGTGGCAGGAAATAGAGTTTGGGGACAATCTCAAATTGTTGGAGTCCATCGCTTTTTTCCTACCATAAATCTTTGTAATGGCTCTATCAGTTTAGAAGTATTATATAAATATCGTTTGTAATTATGGAATGTTTTGTTTAAAAATTATAAAGTGTGGGCCAGGTGCAGTGGCTTACACCTGTAATCCCAGCACTTTGGGAGGCCAAGGTAGGGGGATCAGGAGATAAAGACCATCCTGGCTAACATGGTGAAACCCCGTGTCTACTAAAAAAATACAAAAAAATTAGGCAGGCTGTAGTTCCCGATACTCATGAGGCTGAGGCAGGAGAATAGCATGAACCCAGGAGGTGGAGCTTGCAGTGAGCCAAGATCCTGCCTCTGCACTCCAGCCTGGGCAACAAAGCGAGACTCCATCTCAAAAAAATTATAAAGTGTGAAATTATCTGTATTGAGTATCTCTCTCTCTCTCTCTCTCTCTCTCTCTCTCTCTCTCTCTCTCTCTCGTGGGTATGTATGAAGATAAAGAAGTTAAGTATAAGTTAGGTGTTGAAAGAGAGCCCAGAGAAAAATCATCTATAAAAGTCAATGAGAATCATTAATCTGGGCAGGGACTCTTTATGAAAAGTTAAGGGCAGACAGGACCTCCTTCCCACACAGAGTTCAACACCTGGAACTCATTGTATCATAGGACAGGACCATACCCAAAAGAGGGGATAAAAACTTGGAACAAGTTTTCTCAAGGTGAACTATTTCGACTTCAGAGAAGTTTATTTTACAAGCCCAGTAAAATTGTTAGGACCTGCCCAGTAAACCTTAGAAGGATTGAGCACTGAGAATATGGGACTCCTTTCTTCACCAAGGGTAATCAAAGACAGAGAAGTTCTTTATTCTTTCCCTAGTTGTTTTACTGTTTTCCAGATAGCTAGAAGAAAGAAAAAAAATAAAATTCATTTTATAAAAGCCATGTCTGCCTTTGTGCTACATTAATCCTTAATTAACACAGGGACAAAATTATCTCTTGGTTTAAAAACAAAAACACACTAGTATCTTTAATGAAAGTTTTAGAATTCAAATTAAATTCAGTGGGCTTATTGGCTCTACCAGAGTACTTTGAAAAAATCTCTCCAGATAATTGCACTGGACGAATAACTATAACATCTTCTCATCCACTCATAACTTAATTCATCTGCAGGTTTAAAAGAAGTCAATTTTTGAATCCAGAGTGTAGATCATGTGATACTTTTCTTAGTCTATTACTAATGATGGGTTTTTTCTTTCCCCATGGAGAGAAAATACTGGCCAGGAGACAGGTGAGTTTGGTTCTTCTTGGATTCACTATTCATTTGTTTGTTTCATTTTCTTTCAATGCCTTCAAGATGTCCCAGCTTTAGTTAGCTTTACACAGAGCTCTGGGCTTAGAAAACAGTCTTCCCTTGGCTATACCTTCAGGTGGGGGATGAAGGCTGCTTCTGCCTTTGGATGTGGGAGACTGGGCTTAAATCTTCTCACAGACCAGTTAAGTCACTTCAAAAGAAAACTATTCTGGCAGGCTTATTCATGTTCACGGTAGAGATTTCATTTCATTAAACCCTAGACTTGACTTTCTCTCAGCAAGGTCAAGGAAAATGTTACTTGCAGCACTATTCCTTGACTTCACCAATGCCACCAATGTTTGATTTATGGCAGCTGTGCCTTTGTGAACCTCAAAAGGGCCTTGCTGAGGAATTTCTGCTTCCTCTGAAATTAAGGGGTGCAGACAAAGAGCTGGCTGACTGAGTGAGAAATGGAAACCTCTATCCATCATTTGAATAGTGACTGAGACTTCTGGACCAAGGGAGGCTGCTCTTTTAAAATACCAAGGAGATTTTTATAACCTTGGTCTCTTGTGTGTGTGTGTGTATGTGCACACATGTGCATATTGTAATGGGGTCTCAGTCTCAAGTCTGAGTTTTAAAAAAATATTAATTAGCTGGTTCTGAATTCTAACTCTAACTGGTCAAGAGAGAAATGAGAACAATTGTGGGATATAGCATATGGTTCCAGGGACTTTGGATCCCAGATTTCAAGCCTATAATATATCTTTGAGGATATATTACCATGAGGCTTATAGAGCCAGTAATGTCTTCATATTAATTGTTAAACTTTAATTCTCACCGGAGGATTATCATACTTTCTCCCATTTTCCCAGTCTCTAAACTAATTTTCCTTGAGCTTTCAGATTTAGAAAAGCATACATTTCCCCTAAGGTTCTGGAAAGGAGTTACTGCGTGGACACACTGCCTGAGTTCTATCTGATCTTTTTCACTATGTCAAGAGCAGAGCTTTGCATAGATCAGCTCTTTAATGTGTGTCACATGATGTGTCCCTAAAAATCACCGTGCTGATCAAAATCACATAAGAAATACCATAGGACTTGTGCAGAAAGTGGGGTTAGAAGTAAAACAATCAAGAGCTTTATCAGTGACACATAAAAAACAGAGAATAGTGAATACAAATTGTAGCACAGTTTTATACATAATTAAATAGTAGAGACATAGACAAATACAAAAATAAATAGGGCACTTTGTCTTGAAAATGACATGAGGTTGGACTATGACAGTGGGCATCAGAAGGTAGATGCTTGTGAATAACTGAAAAGCTGGAAGGAGGATCAGCTGAGATCACATGGGAAATTATAATACCAGATGTGGATGGGTGTGGCTTGTAACACATGCAGTGAACTGGGGTAGCTGAGTGATGTTGAGATGTGCATGTGTGCCTATGTGTGTGTGTTTTGTGTATTCCTTTGCTGTATGTGTTTAACTAGGTTCAGTTTCCACATTGGAACACATTCCTGTTTTCAAAACAAGTGTTCTAGCAGAATTGATTGTATGGGTAGAGTTAATCAAAGCTGCCGAACGTGAGAATGGTATTTTCTTTTCCACTTTGTCCCAATCTTTGCTTTAGTCAGTTAGAGATGCATTCTCTCAGTGGAGATATTTATCCTGTGGATGCCTCACTGGATTGTGTGTGTGCTGATATTATGCCCTTTATTTTTTTTCCCCCTTCCTCCTCAGTCTACAATGTCAGAGATACTCCAGTGACCCAAAAGAAGGAGTACATGTAACCAAAGGAGATGACTGCCCATGGGTATAATTTGAGGAAAGCCAAACATCCTGCTTACTTAAGAATAGCAGTCCTGCTAGTCATCCACAGTAGCCTGAGTCACCATTATTGGGAAACAAGGGACTGTATTTTTTTTGTGAGAAGAGATATGTGACACTGGAATTGGGTACATCAGTACTGCTCACAACACTTTCTAGAAATATCTACTGTAATGTATCTAGCAGTGGCAGCAGACCTTAATGACTAAGATAAGGAATGGTAAATGTTCTTCTTTTTCTGTTTTTATAGTGTACTCTATATTTTGTTGGCTATAAAAATAATATATATCCAAAAGGGAACCTTTTAGAGAGGTAGATAGAAGGGACAAAGCAAAATCATATCTATCCCCTTTGAAAACATTTTCACGCATTTCCTTCCAGTCTAGGAGTAGTAGGTTTTGCTGGTAGAAGAAGAGAAGAAAATGGAGCTGGTTGTGTTACAACATTCCTTGCTGGTGTCTTTACTCTAGTATTGTCTTCATTCATGAATGTAATGTAAAGGCTAAATGAAAGCTTGGGACAGCTAAACACGTGGCAACTTCAAAATGACTCCTCCTGCTCTCTTGGCTGGTCTTCCTAGAAGAGCTTCACTGCCCATTATGACCCAAACTTTCCAACCAACCATTGACCTCAACTGGCTTTGAACATACTGTTGTTTTAGCAACTCACCTCCTGGATTGTCTTCTTGGCTCTTAAATTCTGCTTGTGCATTGTACTCAGTTGTTGAATTTCCCTCTTGGCTTTAGGGACGTGGCTTATACCAGCTTCCTGGCTTCTGGATTTAGTGTATGTGTAGACTTGGTTTTGGATCATGCCTTTGACCTGGGTCAGCTATCCAGCACCACAGTCATACTTACGAGCTACTTGATTGACTGAGCATGCCCAACATCCAGCCCCATTGTTAAGGGACCATTAACTAATGGAATCCAGTTACCAGCGAGAATAGGCCTGCCTTGTGTACCGTAGCAAAGGTCCCTGAGCCACCCTCAAGATGACTTACACAACCTCCTAAGATTGTCACTACAGGGCTACTGACCTTCAACGTTCCATGAAGACTTATTCAGCTTCTGAATTTCATCTTAGCATCTTGGCTGACAATAGGCAAATATAGGGCTTTTTTTTTTTTTTTTTTTTTTTTTTGGGTGTTTGGTGACTCCATCACTTTTGCAACAGTACTTTAATGCCTGTTAACCAAATTACTTTGATTTCTTTGTTTAAATATGATGAAGACCAGTTCCTTTTGAGAGACCTGAGCCACAGAACACCTCCAAAGATGGACTAAATCAACTGGGAGCTCTGCTGATTCCTCTGCTATCTCAGCAGCCTCCTAGTCCCTAGATAGCGGCTGCCACTGTCTCCCCATCATTATGTCTTGTCTATATGCCATGTCTAGACAAGGCTGAGATAGACAGAGCTTTGCCTACTATGTCAGGGCTTAGTTCAAATGGGAGGGTATTGAGGGTATTTTATCATCCAAACTTGGTAGAAACACTGCAGAGTGCTTTGGTAAGTAGGCCACAATGGAAATAATAGTAGTGGTGATTATGAAATCTTGTGTTTGTTTACAGCTTTACAGAATACAAAATGCATTCACTTTGGTGATTGATTTTACGACTACCAAAACTCTGTACAGTAGGCAAAAAGGGATATGTTGCTTGGAGAGGTTAGGTAACCTTCCAGAGGGTGCACAGTTCAGGGGAGGGATCCAGGATTCTGAGTCAGGTCTTTTGATTCTTAGTCCAGGATACATTCTAATTTTTCATCACTGTATATTGTCATAGGCTATCTAATCAGCTCTTAATGTCAGGTCAAAATCATAAACTGAGGACCAAGGCAATACATCTCTTTCAAATTAAACACTCAATACAGCATAGAGAATCCTGTGGTGTCTACATAATTATTTATAAACTGACTTATTCTTTTGTTTTTAAAAATCTCATTTTTTTTTCCTAAGACAGATTTTTAAAAGTAGAAGGAATTAGAGAGATGTAGCTTCATCACCCCATGTTTTAGATGAAAAGATTGAGGCCCAAGAAATTTGAGTCATCCAATAAATGGGAAAGATGGCAAATTAACTGATTTTCTTAATTCCAGTCTGGCACTTTCCCCCACCGTAATCTGTTGAGACAGCAACTATCATCACTGCTTCGTCTTCTCTTACCTCCTCTACTCTTTCCATGTCACAGGCTTTAGTGTCATCTTAAAGTATCTGAGACCTCTCCAGGGCTGCTTCCTGGATTTATGCCCTAGACAAGCCTAGACATTTGGATAAAAGCCAAGTAGGTGGTAAGTAACATTCTCATTTAGGATGTGCCTTGGCTTCACCTGACAGCAAAGCCATGAGTTGGCAGCAAATGGAGGCATCCTGTGGAGCTGAGTAAAGCCCAGGTCTCTGCAGCAGAGAAGGGAGGGCTTGCACACTTGCCCCAGGCAGTTTCTAAGTGTGCATCGTTCTATTCCTGTCTCTCTGACCTGCTGCTTTGGACTAAAGTGGGTTATGGAGCTCTGGATTCTTTGGAACCAGAAATTATCAGAGAATGAAAGAGCACGGAGAGGACTTGCCATCTTTATTACCTCTTTTCATCTGCTTCAGACAGTGCAGCACTTAAACTTTTAGATAACTTCAGAATCAGCAGGGAGATAGCAATTGCCAATGGTACAATAGTTGATACCATTCATTAAGCAGGTAGGTGTATTGGCTTACTTACGCTGTCTAACTTAATTCTCCTAGAAACCTCTTCTCTTCTCAGGTGAGGCAACTGAAATTCAGCCAGGTAAGGTACTAGCTTAAGCCCTCATTCCTTGTGAAGGTCCATGTTGTCAAGATTTGTGCTGAAGCTCTACCACTCCAAGTTCTGTATTCTTGTTGCTACAGAGGGTAGTGCATGGCATCTGTAGGTGCCCCGATACACCTGGGGTAGAGGAGATGTGGAGTGGATACCTGGAGTAAGGCTGGAAAATTGGGGGTGGGATACAGAGGTGCAGATGTAAAGACTGTCATTCTTCTTCAGACTGAATTATTCCTCATCAAAGATGTTAGGCCTTTTCTTTTGGTCTCTCCTAGGGCTATTTTATGCAAACAAGGGGACTTCCTCAGGGTACTGTAGGCATGGTTTTTTCTCCTGCCACAGTCTACAGGGTGAGTTGCCCACCATTTACATTTTGTAGATTACCCTCCCAGGAGGGTAATCCTAGTTTTACAATATTTTGATGGTGTCTTTACAGTTGTCTTTTCTACAAGAGCAGTTTCCCCCTATCCCAGGACCAAGCTCTTCTCCATCTCTTGTTCTCAATGATCATGTCCCCAGTGTGAGTTGAGACAGGTGTTCCACACTAACACATGCACATTCATTCATGATGTCATAATGATGTCTCTGATTATCAAGCAACGGCATTCAAAGGGCTCAGCCAAAATGCCTGCACATAAAGGCAAAATGACCTGCTCTGGGTGGCACATGCCTCACAGCAATAGGAAGGATCTTTGACAAACCTGCATTGCTTGAGCAGTGGGGTGAGGTGAAAAAGAGCACGTTTACTGTATAACTTTGGGCAAGTTGTTTTTTGTTTTTTTTTTTTTTTTTCAACCAGCATGAATTCCAAATAAAATATGGGTAACATGTATCACTAACTTCAGAGTTGCTAAAAGGACTAAATGAGCAATGTATAGAAAGCTGGTACAAGTCAGTTTGCATATGGTAGTTAACCAATAAACACCGTTCCCTTCTTATTCCATTCCTTTCCTTGATTTTTAAGGCCCTAAAAGGCCAGTAATTTTAGGAAATTTTAACACACTCAGGAAAAGTCTTGGACTGACTAAGTAATCACAACATAGACCTGATGGTCCTGCAGGCCATCCTCTTCCTGCCACCCTCAAGAGATCCAGCCAAAGTGGGAAATCCTCTGAGCATCCTTGGGGTTCCCACACTCCTGCATTGAGCTGTGGCTGTTCCTCTATTGAATATGGGGGATTTCTTTTCCACAGGGACTCACAGATGCCTGGAGGTGGAAGGCCACCAATAGCACTGCCCCACCATTCCCCACAGTTCCTCCCCTTCCTGACCATCATGAGAACAGGGAAGCTAGGACTGCTAAGACTGCTTTCTTTCAGATAAGGTCAGACATCCAAGGGGGCGCAGCGGGAGGCAGAGCATCACTGATATCATCTGCAAATAATATTTATGGAGGCCCTGTAAGACCCTGATGTGAAGTAGAATTATGAGGAAGGAAGAAAGAGAAGGCCTATCCCTGTGCCCCAGGAGTGTACCTTCCCAGACTGACAATGTACAGGCACGGACTTGACACAACACTCCCCCTCCTGCCTTATGCTCACATTCATCTCTGCTTAGTATCTGATCAGCCACTCAGATGTGCTTTCTCATCACCTGTTCCCTTGGAAACGGGAAACACTTTCGTCTGTGGGGAAGATGGAGCATGCAGAGGGGAAGCAGTCACTCCACTTAATGTGGTGAAGTTTGGAGCAGCACTGAGGAGCATTTCAGCATTTTAGCAAATGTGTATGGAGTGCTAAGATGTGCCAGAATGTTTCTCTCATGATTTTATCTAATTCTGACAACTTTGTGAGGCAGAGCATGTTTGCCTCATGTTCTGAATTTCAAAGGCTAGATTAGGTTATGAGAAGGGACTTGTCCAGGGTTGTACCATCTGTCAGTGTCATCCAGTGCTGGTAGCCAAACTCAGCTCTCATGGTCCATTCCTCTACCTAGAACCTCATGGCTTTCATTGGAGAGGCTGCTCTGGAATCTCCAGGAGAGAGAACTACTGCCATTTCCATTCAATCGTGTTTTTGAAATTGAAGGTGCATTCACGGGGCTTGTAGACCTCAAAGAGCCTGTTGTAATGGAGTCATCTGTTGTTTTCCTGGTGAAGATTTCTGCCTCTGGAACATCTTAATGAACATTTCTCTTTGTTACTTGGTGGGGTCCTTATGTGTTTGAAATGATGGATTTATCCCAAATAAAGAGGTGTTCATTGAAGTCAAGAACAAATACATCCACGAACTCCTCACCTTTCCTCTCAGCTGGTGACCAGTGGAGCAAGGCTGCCATTCAACTTCTCACCTTTCCTCTCAGCGGGTGACCAGCAGAGCAGGACTGCCATTCAAAGAAACCCTTGTGTTTCAGATGCAGATAAAAGGCCAGTGACTAGAGAGAGAAAGCACTGGAAGGGGATAAGGTCTTGTCCAAAACTCGTTCCCTACCTGGTCCTCCTGCTGTGCTCCAGTGATGGAGCCCACTGCTACAGTGAGTATGGGAGCCTTGTGATGAAGCTGAGTTCATGACCCACCCCATTACCACTCCCACTTCTGATGTCGGCACTGTTTATCAGAAGCTTGCTCCTGTGACCTTGAAAGACATGTGAGAAAGAATGTGCATTTTTTCCTTTTTTCCCCAACATTCACAATCGTGCTTTCCTTCTTCCATTCTGTCTTCTCTGTCAAGTCGACAGCACAGACCTTCCAACCCAAGATGCTATAGACCAATGGCGAGAAATCAAATGCAAATGCAGATCAAGTTCATTCATGTTCATTTAATAAAATAATTATTGAGTTCTTCCTATGTGCCAAGAACATAGAAGCTGAGGTAGAACTGGGAACAAAACAACTTAACTATTGTTGTGGAATTTTCCCTGTGATGAGGGATATAGATGATAAACAAATAAGCATGTAATATGTTTCAGTTTGGGTTCCCCCAAAAGCAGACTTTAGGAAAAGGATTTGGCCGCAAGTAGTTTATTTAGGAGATAACCCCATGAATCACAGTGAGGGAGTAGAGGTGTGAGCTGCAGAAAGGAGAAAATTCAATAAAGGGCACATTAATCAGTGGGTTCCCGTGGGGCAACTGGGGCTGAATCCCCCTGAGGACCTTCTGAAAATCAGTGCAGAAAACTAGTCAAAGACTTCCTCTTGTGGGGTGAAAAGCTGGGGTATTTATTCACAAACTTGTCCTTCTTTGCTTCCTAGAGTGCTAACATCTCAACATTTCTGGCCAGCCTTGTCCACAGACTGAATATGTTTCCATGGTCAGAGGAAATCAATAACACCATCTATCACAGAGACAAATAAAGCCATAGGCTGTAAGGAAGGTGTCTGTGGCGACCTCCAGGGAAGGCCATGGGTGTGGTCAAGGAGATAAAAGTAGGATGTCATCAGCGGCTGCTGAATTAGGTGGAAATAAGTACTAGAAAGAAGGTCAAAAAAGGCTGTTGGGTGATCGTTGGGGGATGGACCTACTAACATAAGGTGGTCAGGAAATGTCTTCCTGAGGAGGTGACTTTGGAGTAAAGACCTCAAAGAAGTGAGAAAATAAGCCCTGCAGACGCCTAGGGAAAGATCACTGCAGGCCGAGGGAGCAGTGAATGCAAAGACCTTCAAGCAGAAGTGGGCTTGGATCTGTTTTGAAGGTAGATCTATTAGGATTTGCTGATAGATTGGACATGGGGTTTGGGAGAGTGGAGTCATAAATGATTCTAGGAGTGTTTTCCAGAACATCTGGTAAAATAGAGTTGGCATTTATTGAGATTATGAAGTTCTGGGAGCATATTTGGGGGGTACCAAAAGTATTATTTCAGACACGTTAAGTTTGAGATCACTTTAGACATCCAAGTGAAGATGTTGAGCCAATAGTTACACATATTTGCCTGAAGTTCAAGGTAGAGGTTAGTTCCAGAAGTGTGAATTCAGTGGTCATCAGTGTGGACATTGTATTTAGGACCACAGTAATGAATGAGATTACCTAGGAGGTGAATGCAGATACAAAGAATAGAGGTTTGAAGTCTAAGCCTGAAAGTACGTTGTTGGGGTATCTGCAAATAATTGGTTTTAGGACCTCCTGAATATGGCAAAATCTGCAGACACTCCAGTGGAAGATTTTGCTTCAGAGACTTTCCCTGGAGTCATTGTATATGCTAATTGGTGCTAAGAAGATGTCTACCTTAACAGGAGATTTAAATTTTCACTTCAGATTTAGATTAAAAAATCAAAAAATAAATCAAAATGTTCAGATTTTTGTAAATAAATAAATTTAAGCTAAGAAAGACTCTCCATTTTAAATGACCCCAGGGAAAGGTACTGAAGCAAAATCTTCCCCTGGAGTATCTGCAGATTTCAGTATCTGCAGGTAGTCCTCAAATATCACCCAAATCCTCTCAGTGGTAAGGTTACTTCAAACCTCCCTCCACAGATTTGGTCAGTACGCATCTGAACTGAACTATGCATTTGCATGTAGCCAAAAATCTGATCTGAATGGATTTCCATCATTAAGATGAGTTTTTCATCACATTGGCCTTGGAACAGAAAATGATTTCTTCTACTCCTGTATTTCCTTATTCCAATCTATTATATAGAATGTTGTCAGCATAATCAAATAAGATTCTGGTCAAGAATTGACAATGATTTCCTAATTCCTTTAGAAAACTCTTGCTTTCCTTCCAACAATCTTCATTTGGCATTACTATCCACATTATCTTCACAGAATAAATACTTTTATTTAAGTTCATCTAATTCTGTTGTGTAACAAACATGGCTCTCTTAGTCCCACTTCCCAGATTTTCTGAAACCTTCCCCCCAAATACATATTTTTTTCTTTAATATCTAAAAATTCCATGCCTCTCCGAGTTTATGAAACAGAGTTTGGTCTTTGGAATCAGAGACCTTGGTTTGAAATCTATGTTTGCCTTAGTTTCCCCGTCTATAAAATGAAGGTAATAATGCCATTCTCACAGAGTTGCTCTACATTGATTAGCTATAGGTCCTAGAATGTGACCTGTTACTGATCTACTCCAATTTCATTCTAGAGAGATCCCCAAACAGGATAGAGCTTAAAAAAAAATAAGGATCCTCCTCAGGTCCCACTTCAGTACTGTTTGATATTATCTGGCAGATCTGTACAGTAATTATTATCTGTAAGAAAAATTTAACAGTTATATTCCATCTTATTCTGTTTATAGTAGTTTCTTATACCAATGTGTAAAATTCAATTATTAACTTAAATACTATTATGCTACTGTATACAGGATATTTATTTCTTCAGCAAAATTATGTACTTTTTGAAGGCAGGGATTATCTCATATTTTTTTTTTCTTAGTATAGTACACATTACTAAGTACATGGTGCCTCTAGAGATTTTCAATGACTGACTAAATATGTTATTAGACTGGCTCTCTTTTATTCAGACGCTCCAAAGACAGTCAAATGTTAGTATGGATGGCCTCCAAGAAGATTCCAAATATAAATGTGTATATTAAAAAATATGTACACATATATACATATAATGATTTTATGTCACTACATTATATTCTGGAATATAAGTGCTGTAGTGAAGGTCTTTTCCTTTTTTTTGTCTTGGGTAAATTTAAAGCTAATTATGGTAGCAACATGGTGTAATAAAGCATGGCTTTAGGAAGAGACTTGGGTTCAAATTCCAACCCAGTTTTATAATTCCACCCACTGGCTGGGTGACTTTGGATAAATTATTTAGCCTCTCTGAGACCAATATTTTCCTCATTTAAAAAGGAGATACAAATACACATGCCCTTATTTGTACAGTCCAAATAAGATGACATGAGAAAGTACTTAGCGAGGTGTCCAGAAAGTAATAGGCATAGAGTCCAGGTTTGATTATGTTCTTCCTTGCATTTTCTTTAAACTGCACCTAGTGAAGTGCAAGGATCAAAAGAAGTCATCTGTATGAAAGCGCTGTGAAAACGACAGGGTTCTGAACACCTGTGGGGCATTAGCATTGTTATGATTGTAAGCAAGGATGACAAACTCGGATAAGAACACTGTGTTCTTCAGAGGGTCAGTCTCCCTACAAGGCTATCGGTAAAATTGCAGATCATTTTTCGGAAGACCCCTAGATCAGACCTTGTGATGTTCCTGGGTAAGGCATGACCCATGGCTGACTGCCTATAATCTTATTCCAGAGGCCTCTTCTACCCCTAGAAAAAAATTCCAGAAGATAAATCACAAATGTCATAGTCATCCTGTTATTCCTCAATGTATAGACAATAAAGCCCTTTATTTTCCCCATTTTTTGCTTGCTCCTCCGTTATTTCCCTCTATTGCCCCTTGTCTTTGACTAGAATTCAAGAAAATATTGGTAAATGTTGATTTTCCTCTTCAATCCTTGGAGGTGCTGGTCTACCAGAAGGGAGTCTAAAGACAAAATTCTCATTAAGCGACCTTGTTATGCTTTCTGCTGTTGTCCTCAACTTCTCCCTCTTCCAAATTGTTATAATTAAGAGAGTGCCCATTAAATAATTTCCTTTTGTCAGATGGATTATGTTTTATAATGGAGCCAAGTTCTATACTCATTATGAGTCCCGAGGCCAGTGCCAACAAAATGTCGGCACCTCTTCCCCAGAAAGAAACAGAAACAGCAAAAACAGCAGAAACAGCAAAGGAAGGTCACTTAATGACAATTTGGGAGGAAACCAGTGTAGCTTTCAGCCAATGGCCTCTTATTCTTGAATGTCAATAAGGTATTCTTTTTCACCTCAGAACTTCCATGGGTTCTTTATGCAGTAGGGATTTAAAAATGCACTGGCATCAAAGTGTCTCAGAGCAACAAACAGCCAACAAATCTCAAACTAAAGTGATGTTGAATTGACCCACACAGACCTGAAAAATGTCCCACTCTGGGGATCCTGGTGGGTCAAGCTATCTGTCATTCTCATGCTGTGTTCTCCTGCTGTGATTGCACCTCTGAGTTGCTGTGGCCAAGCTCCCTAATGAAAAGGAAATGATCCCATCAATCGCCCAGATGTTTGGCAGGGGGTAGACTAAACATCTGGTTGATTGACTGAATGGTGTTCTCTCCAGCCAGATGTTTGATATCAACAAAGCACAGTATGTGAGTAGATCCTTTCAAAGGGCATTCTCCTGAGGCCCCCATCACTTCCAGTTTATAGGAAATTCTTCTCATCTATTAATATAATTTTTGATTCTATGATGGGATCCTGCTTACTTTGCTTACTATATAATTTATTTTCATTTTTATCAGCTACTTAACAACTTTCCAGCTCTGTTTGATTCCCTTTTCTACAAAGACATCCTTGGTAGATTTGCTAGTAGAGGTTGTAGTAATGCAAAAATGTTTGAGTATGGGTAAAATGTTTAGATATATTTTCATAGCATAAAATATTTTACAAATTATTCCTGCATCAAGGGTTCTTTGGATCACTGTTCAGGTAGCATATATCACTTATCAATACCACTAGACATTCTGAAGGTAGATTTTGTGTTAGCATCACAGTGTGTTTTCTACCATCTTCTCCTATTTAGCCAGGAATTCTATGCCTGAAAGAGTCTCTTAGTAGCATTGAGTGAAGCACTTGGGATCTGAGACAGTACAAGATGGAATTGGTTTATGTGCTGTGGTGGAAAGGACACTGGATTAGGAGTCAGGATTTGAGCACTAGACCCATTTCATTCATTGACTCTCTAAGCGACCTGGGCATCATTTCAATTCTCTAGGCTTCCATTTTCTAATCTGAAAAATGATAAATACAACTTAGCCTTGTAAGACTTATTCCAGCTCTAAGAATCTCTGATTTGCTGAAACCAGGAGGTGATGGATGAAATATAATCAATGCCATGACACAAAGTTTGAGGTGTTGCTTAAGAACAAAATTTTATATAGGTACAATAAATAAATAGTTCTATTTACTTCCAAATGTTCCTAGGGTGAGCAACATATTAAATATGATATTTCCATTACTAGTTTACTATTATAAAGTTCACTAGAGTGAAATTGTTTGGAAGTTTAGTTCTTACAAAGAAACACAAATGTGATTTGAAAATGAATCTATGGAAACAATTGAAAAGCTTACAATAGAAAAGATGGTTTTTATCTGTTGCCATAGAAGGGGGTATCTTAGTGATGGGCATTGAGTGGAGAAGGGTAAAAAGATAGGAAGAGAATATAAAAAGTGGATAGAAGGGCCAGAGCAGAAACTGCTAATATAACAATAATGTCGAGAACAGGCTCTCTGTCTCTCTTAAATTCTGCTGGATCATAGCATCTCAGGGTCAGGAGAGTCAAAGACCATAAAAGATATGAGCATTAATTAGGCATAAAAATAGCTTAAATTAGCCATTGCTTCATATTCTGAAAATGAAGATGACTGTGCATATCTCTGAACCAATAAAATGTATATTTTAAAAAGCCATATTTGTCAGACTAGAAGGTTTTAGAGAAAGTGAATAGATCTGTGGGTCTTGGTTTGTGATGTTTTCCAGATGAAATTTTTGTATTTCTTAGCTTTTGTTAAGCATTGTGAAAGCATTTTTACATTTGTGAAATGCTCAACGAATCATTTAGAAAGTAGGTACTTATTATCAGCATTAGTTTATTCTTAAGCCGCCAGAGATATGAAAAAAAGTAAACTGTGGTTTTCTGAAAATCAGATTGCAAAACTTAACCTCTGTGGCACTAACATAGGCTTAATAAAAATCACTTTGCGAGCACTGGCCATGTTTTCCTTATACAAAACAAGTCTGCTTTCTTTTGTCTTTGTAGGAAGGTCTGGAGATTTTTTATTCAATGAGCCCGGAATATTCTACTCAGTAGTCTTCTGGGATTTTACACCTCTCTTCATCCAGCCCTTATTCCTCTTATTTCCTCCAGAAGTGGTAAGGGTCAGGAAGAAGGGAAAATAGCTAAAGTAAAACCCCCATTTCTTCATCCAAACACTTTTTTCTCTTGGATATAATACCTTAGCTAAAGACCCAAACTTTTAAAGAGAGCTTCCAAGAGCGCATTTCATGAAGGCAGCCAGTGAGCGGGAAAGGATGGAGGGAGGACGTGGACGCTGTTCCCCATACCATCTCCTCTACATGCAAGATGTGTTCTGAGCTGCCTGGGCTAGGTTAAGGGCAGTTTCGCCTAAAGATGTGGCGACAAAGTGACTTCTCAGAGGTCCCCCTGGTCTTCTGGTTCCACAGCAGTGCCCAAGAACTGTCCTAACATATGTGGCATAAAAGTCCATATGGTTTCAATTTCCTTCACTGCATTACTGTTTTCGCTTTGTTTGTTCACAGACCTGCCTTACTCAAAATTCCTGCTCTGCTGGCTCCTTCTGCCACAGAGTTAGGGGTGGGGTGAGGTTAAAAAAACACTGAAGTGGAAGAGAGCTCAACCAGTTCATTTTGTGTAATAAAATCCAGTCCGTTGTGGTCCTGATTTCATCAAGCAATCCAAGTCAACATCGGACATTAATGACAGAAGGTTGCCAATTAGATACAGTCTGACACTGGCCCTGCTTCTCAGTCACCTTCAATTGTCAGTGATAACAAAGGACAGTTCAATAAGATATGGATCATTCACTCCAAGTCTCCACAACTCATTTATGACAAATACAACTAACAGAGCATGGGAAAACTGCAGAATTGTTTTTCATTATCCTGGCACATTGGCTTCTGACTACGGCTGTAATGATCTTCAGTGGTTTTCCATACTGCAAGTTTTTAATGAGTGATCTAAGAGGTGATGGCAACCAGAATTCCTACTGAGAATCTCAGTTATCCTTTTGTTTTTGAAAGAACAAATAGGTCTCCAAAGGAAGAGACAGAGAAAAAAGATTTAAAATGAAAAAGTGATCTGTTTTCATAAGTGGAATGGGTTCTGGTGGGAGATAAGGTGGCATTCCAGGAGTATTTGGGGAGGAAGAAATTGGAGGGACTGGGCTCTGGAGTATTAACCCACTGAAAACCTTGGAGGTGGTCACATACCCAAATGGTCTAGAGTCGTGGATAAACTGGAGTTTCAGGATGGCTAGTGCCAATTCTACATAATTCTCATTTGGTGAGCAGGGCCCAACCACTACAATTTTTGGAAAGTAATGATATTTAAAAACAGGTATATGTCAATATTCCAGATTCAGGTTCAGCCAGACTCCCTCTGGTGGGTAAAGATATGGGGCCACAAAGTAAATCCCTAAGATCTGGAGATGCAAAGATTAGGATAATTTAGCCTTGGCCAATCAAGCAGGCTGGGGTTCATTTAACACATTTATTTATTGAATGAATAAATTAATGGAGTTTCATAGAAAGGGTTCATTTATTCATTTAATCAATATTGATTGAACACTTACTCTATGCCAGATATGGTGTTCTTAGGTACTGGTGATGAGCTGTAGACTCCATCCCTGGGAAGGGAATAGTGTGTAGGACAGCCAGAGTCTGGGCTCTAGGCAAGGCAGAGAGGCGCCTTTGAAGTTGATGGAATGCAGAAGCTTCAGTAGACTTGACTATTTTTTTCTCATCACTTAGCAGGTATCTTGTCTTTTCTCAGGGCTGTAATTTTTATTACCACAGTTATTACATCAGCTATATCTCAATATCAAACGTCATGGGGACTAGGATGCAGGGCAGGGCAATAGCTGACCAAGGAAACAGAATTCAGAAGGGCATGGGTGTTGAGAACAAGACAAGGTAGGCCCAGCCCAGAAAGGCATCTCAGATACTGAGAGGCATGGCAAAACTATAAACCTGGAACCAAGGCTAACATATGTAAAATACAAGCAACAAGGAGAAAAGCATAGGATCCAACCTTTGCTTCAGCCAGCGTGCTTCTTATATGTCCTTTGCTGGTGCAAATGATAGTCCTACCCAGTTCTTCATATGGGAACAGGCAGGTGGGTGAAGGCAGGTCATACACATCTATTCTGCTATGCAGCAGCTGTGCCTATTTATCTCATTTGTTTGCAAGGCAGTTTTGTAAAGTCAATTCTGATTTGCTCCATTTGGTTGAGCTTGTAAACTCATCTCCAGTGCTCTGCATTGAACAGAGGAGTTCACACTACTCTTACTACACAAAGCTCCACAGCATCTGTCTTCAAAATGAATGATAATTCAAACAATGTTGTATGGTTCCAGGATTATAAAAGTAAAATAAAAACCACCTTTGAGGGCATGTGCTCAGCCCCTGTGTATCCATGGGACATGGCTTCAATGTCATTGGTTTATGGATTTTGGTCCAATCAGAGTTTAAATGTCCCAAATGCCAGATTCCACCTCTGGCCTTGGAAGACAAATCTAGAAAAGAAATCTCATTTTAACTATTTCCTTATGTTCAACTTTTATTTTTCCCTTTCTTCATTGAGTTTCATTAATCCTAATGGTATTGACTTTCCCCTCTTGCTTTTAAAATATTTTTGCATCCTCTATAGCATTTGTATCCTTCAGATATTTATAGACTTCCTTGTCTTTCCTTAGTTATTAGCCAAGTCATGCATATTTAGCACTTTTAATCTTCCAGACTCTCTTCATAAATCAATGCCCATATTGCTGGTGTCACTTTTGCCCCTCTGCCTATTTGATCTATATCTTTCTGATTCCGTGTGTTCACTACATTCATTTATTCCATTGCAAGTGTTGTTATTATTGCAAATACCTTAGTGAAAATCTTTTCTATCTAACACTAAAAGCAGCTATGGACTCTTCCTACCAAATTTCATTACCTGGATTATTTTAATCATCCTCTCCTTTCAAGAACATCTAGAAGGCAACAGTTTGTTGGAAAGATTGATGGACTAGGCTTTGGGTTCGAGTGCTTGCTTTATCTATCACTAACTAACTAAATTCTCCTGAAGAAAGTCACTTTTTCTCTTTAAGCCTCAGTTTCCTAATATGTAAAAGAGGGAATTGGACTAGATGTCGCTAAAGAATCATTGAGTTCTGAAATTGTATGATGGTCCAGGATTCATGAATTGAATAGCTTTGTAGAAATTACTTTCCTGCTGAACTTCTAATTTTCTCTTCTAATGGGAATTATGATTCCTTTCTTGTTCACCTCACTGAGTCCTTTTGAGGATCAAATGAAACTATGTGAAAGAGCTTTTAAAATTTTAAAATGCTATGCAAACAGAAGGCTTTACTATTATTACAATGATAATTACAAGTGTCACTTCTATTTCTACCACCCCAAGCTCTCTGATATCCAGTTCTTGGCTCTTAGGCTGAAAGTCATTCTTTGTGTTACTAGTGGCTCTTTCCAGGCTCCTGCTTCATGGGGTAGCTTTATATAATATTAAACTCTTCCAGGCATGGAATAGTTTTGTGACTTCTTTATTTATTGTTGATAGCAAATATGCTTTCATTTTCCCAGCCTGTATATCTTGATTTTATGACCAAGTTTATTTCACTTTATCTGATTGCTAGTATTTTAGATTATTGGTTCCTAGGGAAATATCTTGCACTTCCTTCCTATCTTAGACCTCCGTATATCTTTGTCAGACAGTCTGCCTTATTTATGTATCCTCAATGGTGTTTCTACATCCTCCTAAAAAATATAAACTGAAAATTTCATTAATGTGCTATTCACTCCTTTTTCAAGATCACTAATAGAATTGATTACCTGATTAGGAAAAATGAAAATTCTGAAGGATAAAAAAATCCAGGAATAATAGTCGGAATGAGAGTGCACGCAGTAGTGCTTTAAAAAAAATCAGTTCATTGAGTTGAGAAGGTAGAATACTAAAGTAGAAAAATCAAAGTAGTATTAAATTTTAGATCTTCCAACTCCAAATCTGATAATGTTGCTTTGTTGCCACATCATCTTCTTAATTATGCTTCCAATTTGCCTACCTCTGTGACATTATTCTTAATTGTCTTTCATAGCCTTTAAACAGCTTCCAAGGAATTTTGCATGTGAAAACTAAGCTTCCTTGGGTCAACACTGTTTTAATTGAAAAGAAATAATGGCAGATTCTCTGGCAAAGCAGTAAGTCTAGAGAAGGATCTCTCTTGGGTGGGAAGTTTTTCTCAATCCCTCAAATAATGTTCACAAGACATTCCCCATTACATTTATCCATGCGTAAGACTGGCCTTGACAGTGGTGCTTATTAAATGAGGCCTTCTCCAGAGGTGACACTGCCTGAAGTTATTAACAGCAATCACTAGAAGAGTATTACATACATTTATTGACACCTCTTCTGTACAATTATCATGTGTTTAATGTATTTTGTAGAAAAAAAGTATTACTCCATTTATATGTCTTTAGTGAGAATCCAGGTTTAGGGAAAAAAAGGAAAAAAGCACATGCATTATACTACTAAGGGATTAGAACTTTGAAAAACTTATTCCATGTAAATCTCGAGTCTTAGAAATTCTGGTTTCTTCTATTTCCCTATTTACTTACTGGGTTACCTTGGACAAGCCATTCAACCACCTTGAAGTTCAGCTCTTTGTGCAAAATGGAATAATGACACTTGCTTTTGAACTACAGTATAGCATTATGATTAAGATTAGATGAAATTATTGTAAAATACTAAACCAGTGTGATTACCATTATAATTATTTGTGCTTAGAAAGTTTTGAGCAAGTGAGTTATCTTAGTAGGCTGCCAAGTAAACAGGAAAATATACCAAACTATCATGGCTAGTATGTACATTTAGACCACAAAGATACGTGTTTAGTTTGGGTAATCAATAACTCAGAGCTAAAGAGACTTATTAGGAAAGCTATGAACTCCAAAGTAACTCTTAGGGCCAGCAACTCAATTTAAATTATTTGATACAATGAAGTATATCAAGATATGTTTTCATACTATTAACAGATCTGAGAGAAAACAGTTCTTTAAATGGAGATTGGTAATAGATACTAGTGGCACTCTAGCTGGCAAAACAGCAGTTGTGTGTAAGTATTGCAGCTCATTAAATTTTGCTCAATTAGGCTGTCAGTATCCACATACGCTATTAAAATAATAAATACTATAATAGTTTACCTTTGTTGATCACTTTATGGGCTTTTTGCTAATTGCTTTGCTGCAATAAATCATTTTATTCACACAATAATCCTATGATTGATCCTCTGTCATAACCCCGTGTTTTAAAAGACAGAATGGAGGCACAGAGAGGCTAAGTCACACACACAAGTTCACACAGGTATTAAGTTGTACAGCCAGGATTTACTTCCAGGGCAGACCAACCGTACAACCCATACTCTTTACTACTACAGTGATACCTTGAGTTTTGTGGATTCTGAAGCTTATACAATTGGAGGACCCTCTTTAAGAAAAAGAATACAAAAATTATTAATACAGAAATGCTAACACTCTTCTCACGGCCTTGGAAACATAAGCTTCATTAGATTCAGAGTGAATCTACCTGTTTCTACTATATGTATCATTTTGACTGAGTTAAACTTTTGCAGAAATAATAATGACAACATTTGCTTTACTGAACCACATACTTTTCTACAGGTGGGTGGTTAATAATTGAGATTCCATGTCATAATAGTCAGTATCTGAGATTTCATGTTATAATGCTGAAAGCTGCTACTATCTAATTAGTGGCAGCTACTGACATCACAGCTTGCTCCTAGAAGGAAGTAAATAACTTTAAAAGTTTATGTTTTGTAGATCACAGAAGAATTAAGTAGAAACATTATAGAGTGATTTGGGGATGAAAAATATGAAACCTGAAGAGCAGGCAGTATAGGGAACTGCTACAACCATGGATCTTTGACTCCCATCCATCTGGATTGTGGAATCATAGAGCTAAAGTTCTACCACTATTTCTGTGGCTTTGTGCAGGTTTTCTGACCTCTCTCCCAATTTTCTTACTTGTAAAACAGTAATCATAAATGCCCATTTTAAAAGGAAGTAAGGATTAATTGAGATAATGAAAAAGAATTCTTACCATAGCAATCTGGCAGATGATAACAAATATATACATAGAAGAAGTAATAATTGTTAATACAACTTAATTTGTTTTAAGATGTGATTCCTGATCAAATAGCTTTTTTAATCCTTTAAACTCTTTCTTTCCCAAAAGGAAAGCAATGATGGAAATAACACAATCGTGATTTCAGGAAATTTAGGCATTTCCAGGAGACAGGGTTGGTAAATGGGAACACAGTGTCCGCTCTTTGGGTTCCCTAAGTGAATAGCTAAGCTCTTTAAGAGTGGGCCTATATAGCTTAATGAGGTGTTACCTTTAGCAAGGCTTTTGGTAAAAATTTAGTCCCCATGCAGTCCCAGCACTTCTTGGGAACTGGAACTTATTGGTCCCAGAGGGAGAAACTTCTGTGGGAAATTCTGTATTCGGAGCCCTGAACCTCCCTCTGTTTTTCTTTCATTCTCACTACTGAATACACATGTCAGTAAAGCCCGATTAGAAGGCAAATAGAGTGTTTCCTGCAAGTTTTGCTGGACTGGTCTTGCAAAGCTTTGGATGAACTCCTACCATGCATCTGGCATTAAACTGGGGTTGCTGACAACATCATTTTTGTCATTTTCATAGGTGACATCCCTAAAAGAACTGAAATACACGATCTCTCAGTCATTTTTCTCAGTGACCCAAACAAATTACATTTTAATAATGGAACTTTTATACTTAACCTCTTTGAGTCTAATTTTCTTCTCTTAAAGGGAGAAATGATTCTTACCTCACAGGTTGGTGGTATTTAACTAGATAGCATGGTATCTAACACATAAGAGGTTTAAATATATGCTAATTCTTATTTTTATTATTATGTTTTCCCTCTTCTGTAGCATTTTGTGATTCACAGATGTCCTTCATAACATAAACTTAGTGGTTAAGTAAGTTTGAGGAGTCTTTTGTATTTGTAATATATGCTAATATGCATTATTACACTTAAAGAGGGAAGTATAATATGGTGGGTTTCCCAAATTTAATTGCTGGGAAAAGTTTCCACAGAAGAGACAAATGTTTTGCAGAACAAAGTCTGAGAAATGCTGTATCTTATCCAGAACATTCTTCAAGAAGAGAGAAAGACCTCTGAACTCAAAGCTCTGACTCTTGATGGAGATTCTTAGAAGTTAGGCAGTAATCCTAGCAAAAGAAGTGGGTTATGTGGAAGTAATGGATAAGACAGAAGTTTGTATTTTATGATCACAGCTTCATTTTTGGAGAAATTGGATAATTTTATTATCACTTCTTAAATAAAGAATTTCTATGTCAGGAAAGAGGAGCTGAACACCAAAACTGGGGTTCCCTTTTCCAGAGTTGTTACTAGGATAGAGGCTGCTCAGCTAGGCCTGCCCTTCCCAGCTGCTTGCTTCTGGGTATGGCCATGTGACTAGTTCTAACCCACACAATTGGAATAGAAATGATGTGTGCCATTCTCGGCCAAGATTTTTAAGCAGCAAGTGTGCTGCCTTCAGGTTTTCTTTCCCTCTCAACTGGATAGATGAAGAAGATGCTCTAGTCTCTGTCTGTGGTGCCACAAGATGGAAGCCAGAGTCTCTAAACAATTACCCAGAGCAAAGCAATGTCTGGGAAGTACATTTGCAATGGGCTATTACACAGCGAGAGAGAAAACTCTGCTGTAAGAAGACATTTATTTGGGATATACTTGTTACAGCAGCTGGGGTTCACTAACTCATGCAGTCTCATCCTCCTTTTTTTCCAGAAATATATTCTTCCTTGAAAGACTTTCTTTCTTTCTTTCTTTCTTTCTTTCTTTCTTTCTTTCTTTCTTTCTTTCTTTCTTTCTTTCTTTTCTTTTCTTTCTTTCTTTCTTTCTTTCTTTCTTTCTTTCTTTCTTTCTTTCTTTCTTCTTCCTTTCTTCCTTTCTTCCTTTCTTCCTTTCTTCCTTTCCCTTCCTTCCTTCCTTCCTTCCTTCCTTTCTTTCTCTCTCTCTCTCTTTCTTTCTTTCTTTCTTTCTTTCTTTCTTTCTTTCTTTCTTTCTTTCTTTCTTTCTTTCTTTCTTTCTTCCTTCCTTCCTTCCTTCCTTCCTTCCTTCCTTCCTTCCTTTCTTCCTTTCTTTCTTTCTTTTTTCTTTCCTTCCTTCCTTCCTTCCTTCCTTCCTTCCTCCCTCCCTCCCTCCCTTCCTTCCTTCCTTCCGACAAAAGTCTCGCTCTGTCACCATACTGGAGTGCTGTGGTCCCAGTCTTGTCTCACTGCAACCTCTACCTCCCAGGTTCAAGCAATTCTCCTGCCTCAGCCTCCCGAGTAGCTAGGACTACAGGCACACGCCACCATGCCCAGCTAATTTTTGTACTTTTAGTAGAGTCAGGGTTTCACCATATTGGCCAGGCTGGTCTCAAACTCCTGACCTCGTGATCTGCCCTCCTTGGCCTCCCAAAGTGCTGGGATTACAGGCATGAGCCATCACACCTGGCCGAAAGAGTACTATTAAGCATATGTTGCATTCAGTTCTGTGCAAGGCAAAGGGTTGGGGAAAGGGGAAATAAAGAGGTTATATACAACATCTTTCCTTGGAGAAAATTACAATGTGGTTAGACAATTGCCCTATTTCCAACAATGAGGCATGTACTCAGGGCAGGCAGATCTCCCTGAGCTCCCGAGGCTTATCTCCTGTCTTTGAGGATGTGCTGCTCTGCAGAGCAGCTTCCCAAAAGGCATAGCAACTCTGCTGTGCTGTGTTGGGGATGGGGCAGATGTGGAACATGTAATGTGCATGCTAGGGTTTGCCATCACCTAGCCGATCAGCCTCCTACCTGGTGCTGAAGAGTTTCTGAATCACTGGTAGTCTCAATGATGGCTTTTAGTTCCAGCTGAGTAATTCTTAATTGTGGGTGGGAAAATTTCTTCTCAGGGTTTCAACTAGTAACTTTGTTCTCTACTGGTTAGGTTTGCATTCATTTAGCAAATCTCCGGGCATGTACACCATGCTAGGTCCCTAGGATCAACAAAATTCCAACTTTTCTCACATGGAACTCACAGACTAGGGAAGAGACAGGAATGCCCACAATCTCAGCCAACGTCATGGAAAAACTATAGTGAAGGGAGTTGAAGAAGACTCTCACAGAAGGTGTTGCTTAGCAAAGTCAAGAAGTAGGAATTTGTGGGAAAATGGGTGGGGGGTGATTAGAAGTGTGCTCTGGGCTGCAACACAGGCAAAATCAGGCTCTAGAAAGGGTAGAATGTGGGAGACAGCCAAGCACCTCAGTGTGGTTGATATTTAAAATACCTTTCACATCTATAACAGTACCTGTGATAGGATGCTCAATAAATATTTGTGGAATGCATAAATATAGTACCAAGGAGGTTGGCATTTATCCTGAAAGAGACTAGATGCCATCAAAAGATTTTTAAGCAGAAGATAAAAAGAAGAAAAAAGTAGAAGCCAGATTTCCAAAAAGCATGCTATTTAATTATGAGACAGTCCTTTGGAAAGCTATGGCTGCAATATGGTTTTTCATTATGGGTAATAGAGATAAGAAGGCTATAATATTGTGCCTTTGAAATCTTAACTATGGAATTATTTGCTACTATCTTGCAATATTAGGAAAAAGAAGAGGCCCTAAGGCGAGCATTAAAGATCACAGAAAATAAGACTTGGTTGATGAGTTACTTATTGAGAACATGTGCGAATGGAAAATGTGATGTTGAAAACATTCCTACATAAGCTGAAGGTTGTTTATCCTACAGTACAATCAATCCCTATTATGATATTATAAATAGAACCCTCAGAGAATCAGAGATGCCAGGGAGGACTTGAAATTTTGTTTGCATTCTCATCCACTGATGATGCTAAGAAAATAATGGCAAAAAAAAAAAAATCATTTGGAGATTGCAGGAAGGGTGGAATCCTTACAGAGATCCAAAATAAAAGCCTCATTTTGAATTGGAAAGCAACTATGTATGTATGCAGGCTAGTGCATTTTGCAAGCAAGAAACTGAAAATGCCAAAATATCACTTTCTCTTCAGAGCTCTGTTGAACCCAAACCAGTATTTTATAGTATGGAAGATGATTGCTATTTCTATTATAAGTGGTACCATCATCCACAATTATGTTGACAGGAAGTATAGGGTCCCATTGGATATAGTGGACTTTAATTTCCACCAGGAGAATCTAAAAGTAAAGATTTAGTACAATAGGGTCATGAAAAATATCCTGTGCCAACTATTTTAACTAGCATGAAAATAGTCCAGTTTGATGATGATTAAAACTTTACATAGCAGCCTAGCTAAAAAAAATAATCTCTTATCGTCTCAGTTCTTTCTTTTATGGAGTGTTTTGGCAGAACCTTTTCTGACCATAAACAAGCAGGGCTAAAGTGGAGATAATTTGGAGGGCCATTTACCTGTGTTCTTCCCCTGGAGGAAAGATATGGAAAGAGCCCCGAATTCCTCATTTATAGTTTACGTTCCAGCCTACTAGAGTCTCATCCAAGGCTCATCTTTTCTAACGCCCTCTGGATTTGTAGCAGAGTTTCCCAGGGGCTGTTCTAACATGATTCAAATTCCAAATGCCTGGCAGAGTCCAGGTGGAGTAACTTTTCACTGACAATGGCTACCATTGTACTCACAAGTATGTCTCTATCAATACGCTAAGAAAGTATCCTTTTGGGTGTTGGTTCCTGTGACCTAGCATGTTAGATAGAGTACTATGCTTGCTCTTACTTAGATATAGTATATGCTCAAGAGATCCTCTCTCGACCTTGCTTTCTGTCCTGGGAGGCTGACAAGTATGGATTACATCAACAAGCTCCCTTGCCCTTTGCCTGGCTGGATTCCTCCATCAAATCACAGTTCCTGTCAGATGGTCCTCTTCATACAGCCCTCTCGCTCCTGGATTTGGTAAATGCTTTCTTCGCTTACCCCTTCAGGCATGAGGTGGTGATAGTGCTCCACTGTTACTACCCCTACACTACTGAATTCTCTTTGCCATCTCCATAGACTCTGCTCTCCTATGTGCACACAGTACTTTTGTTAATCTCTCCTTAAATAATGCCAATTCAAGTATTCCACCTATTTTCTACCTCGTTTTCTACTCTAGTTAATGTCAGCTTCACTCATAATTGACTCAGCACATGCCACGCTGGGTGGTTGTTACTATGTCAGTGCACCAACTTCCCAAAGTTTTATTTCATAATTTGCCAGGGAGAAGGAATTATCTTATGCCCCCTTAATCTTAAGCATCAACTAGCTTGGAGCCTGGTGAATTATAGGTGATCCCTGAATATTGGTTCAGTGAATGCCTAAAATGTTAATTGATCGTTCGAGTCTCAAATTTTCAGGCTAATCAGACTAAAACACCTCCAAAGAGATGAGAACATTTTGCAGGTAATTTAAGAATTCTCTAAACTTCAGAATTACTTAGAAGAGATAGCAAAAAAAAAAAAAAAATTTCAAAGTAATTTTTTCAAGTCACACGTTAAGTATTGTTTATTTAAAAGTTGGGATTAGTTGGTAATTATTTTTGCCTTAACTATTTGTAAATGATCTTATCAGGGTAAAATATTTTCTCTGGGTTTCAGCCATTCATTAAAAAGAGAGTGATTTTCAAGGGTCAGAATATAGCAGTTATTGGTTTTTGAGTTCTGTGTTCCTATTATAACTAGGTAGTTTACATGCATTATCTCACTTACTATAACAATAATGAGAGCTTATTATAGTTAGCCCCGCTTACCAAATAAGAAACTAAGGCTTAGAGAAAGTAAGCAAGGTGTCAAATACAAGTACAGGAAAATCTAACTCATCAGGGAGTTAAGTTTGAGTTGCAGTATGGGTAAAGAGAAGGCAAGATTCTCATGTTTGATCTGGAGGAAGGGGAACAGCCTCACTGGGAGATGGTAGCAGGTGGAAAGAGAGGTATAGGGATTTCTGAGATTGCTAGAAACCTGTTTCCTATTTGTATGCAGTAGTCCAAAGTAGTAGTTGCTATAAGAATCCGGTGGAGGCTGATATTAGAGTGCTATTACAACAAGAATTCTGCAGAACAGATCTTCGCAAAAGACAGAGCCTGAAACAACAATCCCTTGGAATCATTCACATATCAGCAGTTCTCCTGGGTTTTCACAGATCTGGTCTTGGTTCAGCTGAGTGGCTTTAATGACTACAGGTCTCCAGATTGGCTGGAGATGCTCTGCTTCACTCTGTGGTGACTGGTGCAGCTCTGCTCCACATGGCTCAGCACACGCTTAGGACCTGTGAGCAAGCTGGAGAATGTTCTGCTCATGCCAATGCTGGAGGAATAAAAGGACAAGTGGAAGTACGCAGGCTTCTTAAGGTGTAGACTTGGAACTCACACATAGTCATTTCTGCTTCATTGTATTGGCTAAAGCATCTCACGTGTCCCAATCCAAATTCAGGGGTAGGGGAAATACACTGTCCCTTTAGTGGTAGCAACTGGAAAGTCAAGTGGCAAAGGATGTAGATCCTGGGGAAATGACGAATTGGGAGAAATAATGCAATCCACTATAACTGAACATTGACTCTCATTTCCTGATTTCAAATGATGTTGATCATATTTTGGTTTGTTTATATATTCTTTGTTCAATTCTCTATGGCATTAACTTTTCATGGCTTTGACAGAAAGAGGGAGCGTCTGTTGAATAAAAAGCACCTTGTGTTTTCCAGCATGGGGCACCACTACTGCTTTAGAGGAGGGGAATGATAAAACTCTACTTTTTTGTTTGCATATAATATAACTCATGAGATTTAAAATGTTCACTTGATATCAAATCATGAGATTCTTTGGCTTTACTTTTGGAATTGAAATATCCATACAAACTCATCAGAGAGCTAATCACTTTAGATGTGGGGTACAGAGAAAAGCATTTTTAGAAGAGACTATATGGCAACAGACTTAATCTGTAAATAAACTGGCTTAATACTACCTGCCTAGGATGTGTGGTACAAAGAAACAGAAGCATTTCATGTTATCTTACCTCTATGAGGCTCCATTGGTCTCTATTCTCTTTCTTACTCCTTGCAAGTTCAAATGGGAGCGTGTGCTCATTAACAGAGTGCCCCTATTGGGTCTTTTCTTTCAATGTAACATGCTTACTGTCCATGAGAACTGCAGGTGTCATCCAAGACTATGAGGCTACATCTTCAGCCTTCTCTAGGTTGCAGCAACTGACCTTTCTCGCCTTCTCATGAAAAGCCTCCTGTTTCATGCCCTCTTACATGTTGTTTACATAATGTTATAGACATAGCTCTATACATACATAGTCAAGACTAGCATGGGCATGCTTTCAAAAACAACTAAAAATTTTGTTTGACCTGTGATTTTCTACCCCTTTTTGGTCATCTTTTGTGGAGATTTAAATATTTTTAGGTGTAGTAATGCTGATTTGCCAAAACAACATGGAAATGTTTGGCAAGTTTTTATGGGAAAAAAGAGAATAAACTATTTGGAACTGAATTTATCTAAACACACAGGAAGAAGTTTGCTATGCCTCTTTTACAAAACACTCCACATTATTTTATAATCAGAAGAGAGGCTGAGCACATTTCCTTGCCCATCCCAAGCCAATTATTTAGGGCATTTTCCTAGCAGTGATAAAATAGAGCCAAGGCATAAAATGTCATAAGGAATTCTAGAAAGGAATTAGAAGTAACCCTTAAATATTGCATATTGCCTATTCTTACCAGCATTGATGGATGTTGACCTTTGATAGGGATGTGTGTGTGCTTGTGCATGCTCATTACTCCAAATGGACTAGAAGTTCAACTTGGAAAGACTGATAACAAAATTATAACTGTCCAATAGAAATGATCTGAAATTCATGCAGCTAGATCAAAAGCCTCCTCCAGCTCCAAATGAGCAGTAACTGGAATTAATTACATTATGGAGCCTTCCCAACTGCAGCTTAAATCATTTAAGACTTGTTTGGTATGGCACCTGCTGCTCACTTATTTTTAGGAGAGAAAATATACATTCTTGAGCATAAGGGCCTGAAGGATTTTTATACCCAAGGAAAAGCCTAAATGTGCCAAAATGTTGGGAGCTGAATTTTTAGACTGGTAGCTTAATTTGCGTCTCTCCCATGGGGTTCAAGGAGCTGAGATCACAGTGAAAAGAGCTCCCAGCCTTATGACGCCTCCATGTCCTTCCTGTAGGAGCCTTAGTGGGAGGTCATTGTGAAGACTGCTTCAAGCTTATGATCACTTGAGCTGCAGACTTCATTACAGCAGGCAAAAGGCTGAGCTTAAGAAAGGAAAGAAAAAAGCCAAAAAATTCTTAAGTATTTGCTTAGTGTTCAAGAGCGTTTCAACCCTCATGATCTCTCAGAGTGACCTTTACGTTTCAGAAATGAGAAACCCTGACCTAGTTATTTTCTAAGCTTTCTGATATTGTCATACCTTATGTAATGTTCTGCTACCTTTCCAAAAACAAGGGTTAGAGGAGAGTGCTAAAAGTATGTCTACATGTGAGAGGTCAAGTGGGAAAGGAGGGCATACATCTATATGTCTATATCACTCATGCCTGCTGTGAGAATTCTTTGGTACAGAACTGTGGTGTCCAGTATGGTGGCCAGTGGTTACCTGTTGCTAGATTTGTTAGTTAAATTTAAGTGTAGTTATATGTTCAGTTCAATTCCTCAGCCACACTAGCTACATGAGACCACTGTATTAGATAGTGTAGATTTAGAATGTTTCCATCATCACAGAAAGTTTTATGGACAGCAGTAGATAGAGGTCTCCTTCGTAAGACAGGCCTTACTCTCAGGAAAAAAACATTTGGGCAAAATATTTAAAGCTTCCAAAGTTAAAAAAAAAAATAAAAAAAAAAAACCCTTGTGTTTGCACAATCTAAATTCTTCTAACCAAACTGAGGTGTATTTGAAGTTTGTGGTGCTTCCCATTTACATATTGAATGATTTTTCCCATTGTTCCCCATCACTGACTGTCTACCCCAAATCTCTCTCACACTTTATGAGCTGTATTTATTCTCACCTCCTGGCCTTAGCTTATACTGGTATTATGTCTACAAAGGATAGCCTGTCGTTCGCTGATTACCTCAAACCAACCCCTCCTTCCAGGTAGCGTTAATATGTCATCTCTTCTGTGAAGGCTTCTTAAATCACTGGTTCAGTTATTCACTTTCTGTTGTCATAATTTGCCACCAGTTTTTGTATTGCTCTTTGATTGTTACATGTGGCAGTTTCCGTTTCTCAATTAGAATAGAGAGTCTTTGAGAATAGAGATCCGGTCTTATATTCTGCTCATCAGAAGTGACCTTTGCCATTACATACAGGAGATTTAACTTCGATTACTTTTATCTACAATTCCTATTCCACTTTTGTTGATTTTCCCAATACTTTTTTTATAGGAAGTAATTTTGGTTTTTCTCTTGGAAGATCCAGTTTAGGATCAGGTATTGATTTTAGTTATCATGACTTTTAGTCTTTAATCTGAGACAGTTTCTTTGCTTTTCATTGTCTTTCCTACCATTGGCATTAAAAAAAAATTAAAGGCTGTTTATTTAATAATATGTCCCTAAATGTGATTTTTCTAACATTTCCTCATGTTTAGAATCAGGATTTTAACTTTTGAAAGCACTACTAGATAAATTATATTATGTTATTGTCAAGATATCATGAAGTGACATCATGTCTGTTTCTCCTTTATAGATGATGTTAATTTTGATCATTTGATTTAGGCATTGTTCAGTTTCTCCACAATATAATTATTATTTTTCCTATTGTACTTAATCATTTAGTGTGGGGAGATACTTTGGGATGTACCTTCTTACCATCAAACTCTTCTGTTTCCCAGATTTAACATGTATGATGATTCTAGCCTGAATCAATTCTTACTATGATGATTACAAAAAGGCGGTTTTCAAAATTCATACTTTTTCCCTATATTTTTATAAGTAAGCATTCTATAATAGGAATGAATTTTCTCTTTTCTTGATATATTTGTTTATTTGCTTGCTTATTTACAGTGTGGATTAATGAGTTCAATTTTATTAATAGGTTGTAATCTATTGCTATCCTTGTTTATTTCAATGATCAAATCCCCCACATTTGGTCAGTTGGAGCTTTTTCCAGGTGCCTCATGTACCCTTATAACATATTTCTGCTTTTATATTTTTTAGTGTTCCTTTACTTTCTGGCATAACAATATATTTTAGGCTTATGTTTACTTTATTTGCCCCAGCCCAGAAATTGGCCATTTCTCCTGGTGGCGAATGGTTTTAGAAATCAAGATCTGGGTACCAATCTGCAATTTGGGCAGGGCTTTGTGGGGAGGGTTGCTTCTATTCCATGTGCCATCAGCTGGGATTGCTCAACTGAGATACTATCTTAGTTTGGACTGCTATAACAAATTGACATAGAATGTTTTAAACAACAAGCATTTATTCCTCATGTTTTGGAGGCTGGAAGTTCAACATATGGGTGCCAGCATGGTCAGGTTCTTGGGGAAGGCATGCTTCTTGGCTATTTTCTCACATGGCCTTTTCCTCATGCAAGGACATAGGGAGATCTTATGCCTCTTTCTCTTTTTGTAAGGACATACTCATCAGAGGACTCCTGACCTCCTCTAAACCTAACCACCTCCCAAAGGCCTCTCCTCCACATTGGTAATTAGGGTGTCGACATACAATTTGGGAGGGACACCACACACTCAGTCCAAAGCAGTTTTCCTATAGCCAAATAAATAATATCTTCCCATTTGTTGAAATGTACTTTTTGCCTTTTTCTAAAAAAAGTTTTCTTCACATAGATTTTCTATATTTCTAAGTTTATTTCATTTTATACATTTGCTTTTATAAATAGGGCTTTCTTTTCCATTATATAACATCTGCTTGATTATTATTTGTGCATATGGAGGCTATTAATTTTTAGATGTTAATTTTATAGCATATTTACTGATTAAAAAATTTGTTAAATTAGTTTATCATATTCTCTAAGGGTTTTCAGGCATGTCATAATTCTATCTGCAAATAGCAATAGTTTTACTTCTTTTCCAATTCTTATGACTTTAACTTTTTGCTCTTCTCTAATTTTATGGGCTAGTATCCCCAATATATTAAATGTAATAAGGGTAAGGACCATCCTAGCCTTGTTCCTCACTCTTGTTAGAACATCTCTAATGTTTCTCCATTAAGTAAGATGTTAGCTTTAGGACTGAGGTATCTCTGTATATATTTTATCAAGATAAGAAAATGATATCTATTCCTGTAATCTTACCTATTTTTGTTAAGATAGGTGTTTGACTTTGTTAAATATCTTTTAAACATAATTGAAGACAATTATAAAATTTTTCTTTTTAAACCTATTAATCTGTTGAATTCTTGTAATCAGTTTCTTAATAATGCACAATTCCTGCATTCCTAACATAAATTCTGCTTGTTCATGGTGTATTCATAATGTGCTGTTGAAGTTTACTTGAAAATATTTTATTTGGGATTTGTGCATCAGTAATCCTATGTTATATTAGTCTGTAGTTTTCTTTTTTGGTGCTATTTTTATCAGGTTTAGATATAAATATTACACTTGCTTTATTAAAGGGATCTGAAAATTCTCTTCCATTTTCTATTCTCAGAGACAAGTGACGTACCATCAGGCTTATCTGGTGACTGCTAAAGTTTTAGTAATATTTCCCTTGTGAAACCACCTGGACTTGTGCTTTTTGGTTGGATAGTTCCTTAATACTTTTTGCCGTTTCTTCCTCAGAAATGGATCATTTAATCTTTCTATTTCTACTCAAGTAAATTTGGTAAATTAAATATTCATAGAAAATTACGCATTTCATCTAGGTCTCTAATTTTTTACATACATGTATGCAAATTAATTTTGTGATTTAAAATCTTCCTCTGTATTAGTATTTATCCCTTGTCATTTCTCATTCTGTATTTCTATGTTTTCTCTCCTTTTTTCCATCAAATTGAAGCCATTTGTCTATTTTGTTTATATATTTTAAAAAACTAGAATTTTTATTTATGAATTTGGTTTTTTCTCTACCTCATAAATAACTTTCATTTTTACCTTTATTATTTCTTTCTTGTACTTTCCTTTAGTTTTCTTTGTTGTCCTTTCCTAATTTCTGAACTGGGTATTTAATTTATTTTCATTTTTAGATTTATTGATGTAAGTTTTCAAAGCTAAGAATTTTACTCTAATCATCATCTATAAATATATCTCATTGATTCTGATATATAGTATTTTTTATTAGCATTATTTTTATAGAAATTCTGTAATTCCTGTTTGTATTTTTCCATTTACTCAAAAAGTGTTCAATTGAATTTTTTTTTTTTCTGGTGAAAGCATATTTTGGTTTTTGGTGTCAATTTAAATTTCTGAATGAATTTAAATTGCATTATGATCAGAGAGTATTTTTGTAATTTTTCTATTTGATGAAAGTTACCAACACTGTCTTTGCAAAAGAGTGTATGATCAATGATTATGAATGCTACTTGTTCTTGAGAAGTTATATTCTTTATTATCATGGTGAGTTGTTATATATGTATTATTAAGATCTACACTATTGATTACGTTCTTTCAGCCTGCTAAAACTACCTAAATACTGTAAACTCAAATGCACTGAGAACATGTTAAAGTCTCTGATTATTCTGTATTTTTTTCTATTTCTTTTGCATCTCCTGTAGTTTTGCTTTATATAGGTAGTTGCTGTGAAATATACATATATATATATGTCTGTGATTTTATATATATATATGTATAATTGTAAATTTTGGCTTTTAATGTTATAAAATATGCTTTGTCTTATTTATGTTTTATTTATTGAATTCTACTTTGATATTAGGATTGCCACTCTGCTCTTTTTTTCTTGTTACTCTTGAATCTCTTTTTCTATTGATTTATTTAAACCTCTTTGAGTTAAATTATTTTAGATGTTATCTTGTATGGCACAGAGTTGGGCTTTACTTTTGAGTCAATTTGAAATCATTTTCTTTTAATAGTAAACTGAGGCCAGGTGCAGTGGCTCACACTTGTAATCACAGTACTTTGGTAGGCTGAGGTGGGAGGATAGCTTGAGCCCAGGAATTTGAGACCAGCCTGGGCAACATATTGAAACCCTGTGTCTACAAAAACAACAATAAAATTAGCCAGGCATGATGATGTGTAATCCTAGCTCCTTAGGAGGCTGAAGTAGGAGGATTGCTTGAGCCTGGGAGATCAAGGCAGCAATGAGTAGTGATGATGCCACTGCACCCCAGCCTGGGAGATAGTGTGAGACCTTGTCTCCAAAAAAGAAAAGAAAGGTCAAATTAAGCCTAGTTACATTTGTTGATGTGACTAATATGTTTGGTCTCAACACTGTCATATTACTTTATGCAACAGAGGCTTTGTATATATCACTCTTTGTTGTTTGAATAAATGTGTTTTAGTATTTACAAAGGTTTGTATTTTTAATGTAATGATCAGTTTTGTGTCTATACATTTTATGGTGCCCTTTGTTTACCTACTTAACTTTTCACTATCTTGTATGTTGGTTTTAAATGATACCATTTGACTTCTATTTCCTATTAAATGATCAATTATTCCATTTTAATTTTCTCTTTCTCATATTCAGTTGCATTTTTACACTTTATCAAAACATAGAATGTTTACATACTATTTTCTCATTCATGGCCCACCCTTGTTTTAGTCTTGAATCTTTGATTAAATGTATTAATCTCTCACTGTTAGTCTCTTGGCTAAATTTTCCCAGTCATCTCTTGATTGCATGGAGCTTGTGCTCTAGTAGATTCTTTAGGAAATGCTTCTAAGAAGAGCATTTCTAAAAGGAGCACTTCCTGAATTCTTGCACATTTATAATTGTCTTTCTGTAGATTTGCTGCTTGCAGGAGAGCTTAGTTTCATATACAGTCCTTGGCTCCTGCTTTCTCTCCTTGAGGTTGTTGAAATTACTAACTCTTGTTTTCCTTTGTAGGTTTCTGCTTGAGAAATTTGATACCTGTGCAATTTTGTTATCTTTATCATAATTAGTTACGTCTTCAGTTTTATTAGAATCAGTCTCAGAGCTGATCGTTTCAGGTCAATTTTCCCAGATACAAGGTGAACACTTTCTGTATGTAGATTTTCTTTTTCTCTTATTTCTGGAAAAGTTTCTGATATTATACACACACACACACACACACAATATATATATATATGTATTATATATAATGTATATAATATATATATATACATTTGTATATATTATATATAGAGAGAAGAGTGTCCTTTCAGTGACTTCAATTATACATATGTTCGATTTTCTTTGCTTTCCTTTTCAACCATTTTCTCTCTCTTTTTACTCCATTTTCTCATGTTCATTCTTTATTGCTCTTTTCATCTTTATTCAATGACTCTTGATTTTATTTTTCTTAGACACTTCGTAATTTTTTTCTTCATTTTTGAGATTTTTTCTTTTTCTTTGATTTCTTTCTGAAGTTCAGTCACTATTTAATGTATTTTTCCAGTTTTGCTTTTATTTTTCATTTTAAAATTTCTGACTTTAGGTATTTTAATATCTACAAATGATTGAGGAAATTATATTTTCAATATTGGATTCCAGTTTTATCTCATGATTACTTTTCTTGAGGGAGTTTATCATCAGCTGAAATGTAGGAATTTGAAGTCTCACTATTTTTTTTTTTTTTTTTTTTTTTTTTTGCAGTTGCTCTATACAGACTTTGGCTGCGTTCTTGTGTTTTTACATTCTGAGGCAATTCAGTGACAGGGCTCATTATTGAAGACGACTTTCTTGTGCTAGAATAGTTAAGTGCAGTTTCTTTAATGGATAATCATTTTGTTGGTAAAGATATTAGAGTAGGAGTTCATCTAACTTGTATTTCCCTTTGTTTCTGCAGGATCCTTAACTTTTTTCTTCCCATTTTCTTATGTTGCTTTAATGTCACATCTTTGAGAGGGTAACTGTCTTTTTCTATCTTCTTCAGTAGAACTTCTGGTTTCACTCACTTACAAGCTTCTTCTCTGTTTCCAGTAGTATAAACCACCAAGTCTTAGACTTTGCATGTTTTCTTTCTGGTAGTTACTTTTATCTGGGTTTATGTTAAGTCTTATGCACCCCTCTCTTTTTTACCCTGGAGATCCCAAAGACAACTTGTCTCCCTCTAAACCTACAAGGTTGCAGTGGCCATGGGAGTTCCTTTGGAATTTGATGTTTTTTCCCCCTACTTACAAGTTTGTGGTGTTATCAATCTTCTAGTAATTTTGAAGAGGTGGTTTATGTTGGTTTTGTTTGAATTTTTCTTGTTGAACTCAAGACGTTTTGGTCAAATGTATAGAGTTTAGGATTCAGGAAGCTGCTTTTATGCTAGGGTCAACTAAAACCTCTCCAATAACTTCTAAGATTTTCTTTTTACTCTTGATGATCTGTATTTTACTATAATGGTCTCAGATATAGGTTTATTTTATTCTTCTTGTCACTTAAAGCATACTTTAAATCTGAGACCTTAGGATTCTTCAATTTTGGAAAATTCTCTCTCATATATATGCATGTGTGTATATGTATAAAACAGTGTGTGTGTGTGTGTGTGTATAAAATAATTATTTCCTGCTAGAACTCTGGTGGATATATGTTACAGTCTCCCAAACTCTCCTTCCTATCTTTTAATTACTCTTTTACACTTTATTTCCTTGTATCTTTGTACTGTCTCTGGATGAATTTCTCAGTGCTATTTTCTATTTCACGAATTCTTTAACCATGTCAATCTGTAATTTATTGCATTTGTTGACTTTTTAAAATCATTGACTACATGCATTATTTCTAAGATTTCTGATTGTTTTTCTTTTATATCCACTTGTACTTCTTAAATTTGTAAATGTTAACAGTTTTTATTTCTTCATTTATCTCTTCGAGCATCTTAAGCATAGTATAATTCTTTGTCAAATGTCTTTATGTATTTCCAGAGTAAATTCATGATTATATAGTTCATTTTGTGGGGGCAGAGAGACTTCCCCTTTTCATGTTATCTAACTTCATATTCCTTTTGAATTCTGTATTTTGGATTCATTTAAATTGAACATTATGTGGGCTTTGATTTGTTATTTCTCTATGTCATCACTCTTCCCCATATATCATGTTTATGTTACCCTCCATTTGGTTTCTTATGCACCAGACTAAAACCAAGATTTATAATGGTGGCCTGGGACTTTCAGCCCATGATGGTAGTGGAGATACTGAAATTCTATGACCATGCTGGAAGATGGTTTAACTCAGTTCCTGGTGTGTGGAGACAGTGTGTGTGTGTTCTCCAGCCTCCTTGAGCCCCCAGACTCTTACAGTCCATAATTATCAGCTTATTTTCATGAGTGGAGAGCCCTATTCCATCTCCCAGTTTCTCCTGAGTTAGTTTGTTATTCAGCAAATGACAAGAACATGGGGCAATTGGAAGGAAGCTATCCAGTATACCTGACTAATATAAACTTATCCTTCATATCTCAGTTTAAATGTCATCCTAAGAGATTGTGACATTGACCCAAGTTCTATGTCTGAGATGTTTCCTTTTCTCTCATAGCACCCTCCCTCCACGAATCTATCTTGACACTTAATCTACTATTTTTAAATTACCAGTTAACTGGTTTGTATTTTCTTTTTCTTTTTAGATGAAGTCTCACTCTATTGCCAGGCTGGAGTGCAGTGGCACGTGATCTCGGTTAACTACAATCTTTGCCTCCAGGGTTCAACCAATTCTCCTGTCTCAGCCTCCCAAGTAGCTGGGACTACACACACATGCCACCATGCCCAGCTAATTTTTGTATTTTTAGTAGAGACAGGGTTTCACCATGTTGGCTAGGATGGTCTTGATCTCTTGACCTTGTGATCTGCCCACCTTGGCCTCCCAAAGTGCTGAGGTTACAGGTGCGAGCCACCGTGCCCAGCCACTTGTTTGTATTTTCACACTAGATTATATGCGCCATGAGGGCAGATACCAAGGCTTGATTACCATTTTATCCCCAGTGCCTAGTACAGTCTCAAGGATAGTTCAAGTATAATATACATTGGTTAAATAAGTCAATGTGAATCTAGACCTCTTTTTCCCTCCTAGCTTTAACTTTCTAAGAACTTTTACAGGTTGTCAATCATAGCCCCAGGGTAGCAGATTAAGAAGTAGTTGTGAACAGCACCACAGCATGAAGCTGCAGTTTGAGCAGTTTTCCTCTATAATATACCAGCCTTTCAGAGTGCCTGGTTTGACACCACTATCATTTTTGCAGAGTGCCAATAAAAATGATTTGATATTGTTAAAGATGATTTCTCAAATGTGTTTCTTAGGAAGAAAGGGAAATGGAAAAAATGAGGTTTTAAAATTTTTTTTTTTTTGAGGAAAGAAATGAGTGAAGAAATAAAGGAGGAAGGGAGGGCAAATGAAGCAGAAGAAAGATGTGGTAAGCCTACATCTAAGAGTGTTACAGAGAGGAAGGAGCATGAATTTTAGAGTCGGAACTGAATTTGGATCCTGTCTCAGCTATTTATGAGCCATTGGGCAAGTCAACCCCAGTGCCCTCTTATAAAATGAACATCATAGCCATTATATAAAGTTGTAGAGGATTAAGACTCCCTCTGTAAAGGGCAAATACAATATGTGATAGATAACAGATACTTAACAAATGGTTGCCACACCATCCTTGTCATTACAACCACCATTATCATAACCAAGGAGCTAACCACATGTGAAAGAGGAGAACACAGGGGCCGTGAGTCTTCGACTGTCCTGAGTCATTGTATCACCTATGGGCTACTATTGATGCCTGATATTGATGATTTTATTTCATTTTTTGCTGATGTATAAATCTAAGACTGATGAAATCTATTATGATGTCATTTTGTAGACAGTGCACTTGCTGGTTTATGAGTAAATCCTTGTAAAATTCTTTAAAAAAAGAGAAGAAACCCAGGAAGTGAAAGAGACAGACAGGTAAGGAGATAGAAACAGTAGGGAGATGGCACAGAACCCTCCCAGTCACTGACCCAGCCCTGATAACTGAAATGGGTTCAAGGTAGTCAGAAGGAACATATGCCTGAAGAAAGAGGAGGATGCATGGCTCCTTCACTATCAGACCAATGACTCATCCTGGTATTTTGAGCAGAAGACATATTACTGAGAAACCAGAAGACACCATAGAACACAATTTACATACCCCATCTCATTGCGATGTAGATATTTTATCACCCATCTTTTAGATTACAAAATAGCCATTTGGAGGAGCTAAATAAATGTTCAAGCTGACATACATAACCATTAAAGATAATGGCTGGGATTAAAATTAAGATCTAATTAGCTACAAAAGCTGTAGTTGTTGCACTACTATAAGAAAGGGACAAGATGCAGGAGGGAGGACAGCTTGGCTTACACATGTTGGAGTTGTTTCTATGTGATGGTAGGGTAACAGAGAATTATAGGTCCTATTATTATAGATGCATAGTGAGTGGAAAGATGCTTAACCTAGCTGTCAGAGCCACCTCATAGAGAAAAATGCCAAGTACCTTGAAAATAATTTACTTTCTAACTCCTGGAGGGGGGGTGGTGGTGGTGTAATTCTCATTGTTCCAGTCGACTGATACAGAAGTTAAAACTTTTTAGCTTTGTCAGCTTGTGAGTACAAATATGGTTTGATTAAAATTAAAAACCTAGTTTCAATGGTACTGAGCCTGTTTCTAAATCTTAAAGAGCTAGAAGTGTAAGTTTTCATAGTTTCGCTATTCAAAGTATTTCCAATAATTCCTAAAGTATACTCCTAGATTATCCTTGTCTTCTCGCTGCTTCACTAGCTGTGCAGGAAGTCCTCAGCCTCAGTTCCAGGAAATTGCACAGAGATGCTATTCCTAGCTATGAATCTGTTCCTACTTCTCTGAGAAACTCCCCTTAGATGTGAGTGGAACAAGAAATCTACTAGTTCACTACCATGTTTTCAGTGCTGGTGGATCTGGAGACCCTGGAATAGCATTGATCCAGGAACCCAGAGCTCCGCTGAATTCTCAATGCTGCTGGAAAACCCAGGATCCATGAGACTCTTATGAAATGGGCAGGAGTGCCCCACTGTGTTTTGCTCAGTTAAGTTCAGTCCTACAGCAAAGTTGCTTGAGCCCAAACATGTCACAGTACTTAGTGATATAGTACTTTAAATTTAGAACCTTCTCTTTGCCAGTTGTACAGATGAGAAGTTTTGAAATTAATCTCCCAGAACCCTCAATCCCCTCCAAGCTCTAAACCCTATTACTATTTAAGGTATTCATAAATTATGTTGCAGATGTACAATTCTGCTTCAATGCCTCAAATTTGATAGGGTCCTAGGGTGATACTGATCTCAAAGGAGTAGAAGTAAAATTTTAGGTATTATTGTGAAAACGTTTTAAGTTAGGGCTTTTCTTTGTGCCTCAAATCACATATGCCTAAAGCAGAGTTCGGCAAACCTTCTGTAAGAGGCCACAGGGTAAATGTTTTAAGCTTTGTGGGCCATAGAGTCTCTGTCACAACTATGCAACTCCACTGTTGTGATATAAAAACAGGCATAGACAATTACATAAACAAATGGCCATAGCAGTGTTTTAGCAAAACATTAGTACAAAATCAGGTGGTAAGCTGTGTTTGACCCATTGGCCATAGTTTGCTAACCTCTAGCCTAAAGCATGGCCTTTGGAATTATTTTTCTATTTGAATTGTCATTCTGTTATCCATTATCTATGCTGTACCCAGACATGTTCTTTAATCTCCCTGAACCTCAGTTTTATCATGTGTAAAATGGGATTGTGTCATTGATCTCATTGGCCGACTGTAAAGATTAAGAAGATATATGTACAAAACCATGCCCCCACCCAAAGTAACCTGCATAACATATAGTTAGCATCCTGTTAAGTTCATTCATTCTTTTCTGCCATTGTTTGAATGTTTGTGTTCCTTCCAAATTCAAATGTTGAAATCTTAACTCCCCAAAGTGGTAGTATCTGGAGGTGAGACCTTTGAGAGGTCACTGGAGTCTTCATGAAAGAAAACCCAGAGAGACCACTTTTCTCTTCTACCACATGAGGATGCAGCAATAGGTCACCTTCTTTGAGTCAGAGAGCAGGTCCACATCAGACATGACTCGGCCTTAATCTCGGATTTCCCAGCTTCCAGATCTGAGAGAATTAAATTTCTTTGTTTATAAGCCACTCAGTTTATGATATTGCGTTATAAGAACCTAAATGAAATAAAACATTTTTTTTAACCTCTAGTCATTTTTCTAATTAGCAGTCCTGATTAGAGGACTATGGCCAGGGCAATAAGTAGCCAGGGAGGTTTTATCTGAGGATAGACGTCAACACTGGGAAAAATAGGACTCTCCGTTTCAGGATCAAAATACGGAGTTCTGAGTTGAGTTTTCACCACGTGTAGTTGTTTCTGTTCATCCTCTTATAGGGAATTGAGATTCAGGAAAAAATGTTGACATGATAGTTGGGGAGAAAAACATTTATTTCTTGTACTCAGCAAGAAGTCCCATCTGCTGTAACAACCTGTACCCCACTAGAAAATCTAAATCGGAGTGGTCTGCATTGGGACTGAGTAGAGACCTTGTCTGTGGACTGCATAATCCCCAACCTCAGGGCCCAGGCACACACATTTGTCTGCTAGAAGGCAGAGTGCCCTCTGGTGTTGGCGATGTGGATAACTTGGCTGAGCGAGGAGGGTGGCAGCAGGAGCTGCTCCCAGGAGCAGCTCAGCGGCCCAACATATACTTTATGAGGCTTGCTGTCTTCCTTTCCTTCACTTTATGTTGTGGGCATGGTTTGCACAATTTGTGGAATCCAAGTGTTCTCCTTTCTTTGCACAGTAGGAGCCAAAAGAAAACTTCAGGGGAACTTCTAACAAAACATCTTTACTTGTTTCTGGTGGCCGAGTTTTGAGTCTGATGAACCTTCCATCCCTTCATTTAAGCTACAAGGCTCAGACTATATGATTGGCTGCTCACTTGTTTGTTTGTTTTCTTATGATGATTAGCTAATGTTCTTTGGGATTGGAGCTCCTGATTATTTGAGTTGGGTGCAGCCAGGTGGCCAAGTACACTGGCCCTCCCTGATCAAGTCAGCAGACAACTCAATAGTCCTCTCTCCACCCCTCACTCCTGCCACCACCTTTTGTAAATGTCCTAAGGAATGCTGAAGAGCATTTCCCAAGTACACACACAGCAATATTGTCAAATGGCATGTTTGCAACGCAGAAAATACCACTAAGGTTTATTTGTATACTTTTGCATGTATTTATTGATTGAATAGGAAAAAGGGTGTGAATTTGGAACCTATTTTTTTTGTTTATTTCTTCTTTAAAAAATGGGAAACATGCAGAACATGCAGGTTTGTTACATAGGTATATATGTGCCATGGTGGTTTTCTGCATCTGTTGACCTTTCCTCTAAGTTCCCTTCTCTCACACCACCCCTCAACAGGCCCTGCTGTGTGTTGTTCCCCTCTCCGTGTCCATGTGTTCTCAATGTTCAACTCCCTCTTATGAGTGAGGACATGCAGTGTTTGGTTTTCTGTTTGCTGAGGATGATGACTTCCAGCTTCATCCATGTCCCTGCAAAGGACATGATCTCATTCTGTTTTAATGGCTACATAGTATCCCACCTTGTATATGTACCACATTTTCCTTTTCCAGTCTATCATTGATGGGCATTTGGGTTGGTTCTGTGTTTTTGCTATTGTAAATAGTGCTGCAATAAACAAACGTGTGTGTGTCTCTATAGTAGAATGATTTATATTCCTTTGGGTATATACCCAGTAATGGGATTGCTGGGTCAAGTGGTATTTCTAACTCTAGATCCTTGAGGAGTCTCCGTACTGTCTTCCACAATGGTTGAACTAATTTACATTCCTACCAACAGTGTAAAAGTGTTCAGAACTTATATTCAAATCCTAACTCAACCACTCACTTCCAAAGAGGCCTTAGATTAGTTTTAATTTTTCAGAGTGCAAGTTTCCTCATTGGCAAAAAGAAGGTATGACAAACACTTACATTGTAGGGTTGCTATGATAATGAGAACAAATACATAAAGTGTCTATTACAAAGACTGACACTTCCTAGACGCTCAATACCTTGATGCTAGCATAATTATTAGATTAATGGAAGGCCAGAAGGAGGGAGGGGGCAGAGGCAAGGTGTTTGAAAAGAAAAGTAGCAGGACATGAGGTTGGGGGTCAGTCAGGGATGTATTCTGAAGGGCCTCAGAGGTTCTGGAAAGTTTGGATTTTAATTAGTATATATCAGATCTACTTAAGTCAGATTAGATTAGAGACAATAGAAAAGAGGTTGGTGTTTTAGAAAGAAAAATCTGCTGTGCAGGAGGTAGATAAAGAGATGGCTGTTAATTGAAAGACAATGACTTGACCAGGCAGTGGAATTGGATATATAGGGGCAGCAGAGAACAGGATTCAAGAACGGGGATGCTGAACCCAGCCACCTGGGTTTTCCCAGCTCTGTCATTTTTGAACTGTGTGACCTTGAGCAAGTTACTTAACCTCTCAATATCTCCATTTGTTTCTTTCTAAACTAGAGACAGTTGTAGTGCCCTCCTCACAGGGTCGTAAAGCTCTTAAGGCAGGACCTGGAATATGATGAGCATTTTTTAGACAAAAACATAATAATTCATAGTAGAAAATCAGTTTCACTTGGCCACAGATTGAGAGTGAAGATGCAGGCAGGAAGAATGGAAGGCAGATCTGAGGCTCCATCTTGAGAAATTTGAGTATATGCTGGTGCCATCAGCTGACATAGAAACAAGAGAAGAAATGAATTTGAGAGCTTGTGTAATCAGTCTGGAGCCTGGAAGAAGGTCGGGACTAGAGATATAATTTGGGAATTGCATCTTGGAATATAATGGGGGTGAATGAGCTCATCCAATGAAATTAGGTAGTTAGACAAGAAGAATGCTATAGAAATTTGGGATACATTCATATTCTTCAGATGGGTTTAGATCTATGATTTGAATAAGAAGGGAACTGAATGACAAGAAGAGAACCAACAAACATTGGGGTGATAAAAAGCCCAAAGTAGAGAGAATTATGTCTAAGAGGGTGGTCATCAGGGTCAAAGGCCAAATAATTCTGATTTTAACATTAAACAATTTACCTCCCCATAGGCCATGTCTTTAATGTTCCTGGTAATGAGCTCAGCCTTTTTGTCCCATGAATTTCCAGCTGCTTACATTTTCAGTCATGTAATGAGTCCCAGACACATGCACACATCAACCATGCAGCAGAAAAAAGAATGACTCCCACACATCCCAGTGCACGTGCACTCAGACACACACAGGAAAGCCTGACCTGGAAAATGAATTAGTTTGCCAAGAGGGAACTTTTTGTCCATAAGTTGAACACTAATGATTTTCTGTAAGTTAATGAAAATGGTGCTCATCAGCTCCGCCCACCCCCCACTTTCCAGACGTCACTCTTCCCCAACAAACCGCAGAGCCTCGTGAATGGCCTTGTTTTTGTATTTTGGCCCCACAATGCATATAAGTCATCACTGAGGCATAGGCTCCATTAACTCAGCTTGCAGGGTTGTCACTCATATTTTTAAAACCCAGAAGAAGGGATTGCAGAGTTGGCTCTCCCTCACCCTTGACTAAAGAAGGGGTGAGCAGAATCTTGGGCACTTCTGGAGGGAAGGATCAGTCCACAGTCATTGAGGCCATCTCTCTGTTTCTGGGGAGGACTGCATCTCAAATGTCCCAGATAGAGAAATAGTTTAGGTTTCCAGAGAACAAGCAATGTTTGATTCCATTCAGAAATAAAAAGCTTTCATTAAGCACTCACTATGAACATGCTCCTGAGCAAGTAGCCGAGGATACCAATAGGTAGGATCCCTGTCTTCCAACTCACAGTGAGTTGGGGGAAAGAAAACTGATAACAAGCCGCACTGGAGAGAAAGAAAAAAAATAACTGCTTTGGGGGTTTGAAGAGGTGGAACAAATACAAAGTAATTGCCTCTCTTTTCAGAATGCTAATGATATGAAAAGATTGAAAATGGGAAAATGATTACTGTTGACTCTATAACATCTTTCAGAGTTGCTTTTATTTTGGGTGGAGAAAAGTAAAAATTGCAATATGCAATGAGAAATAATGGCAAAGAGACTTTTTATCAGAGCAATTAGAAGAGGTGAGTTTGGTCATTAATGAACTTAACACATACGTATTGTATGTGTGTGATGCAGCGGGAACTCTACTAGGTGTTGGGAACGCAGCTGGCCTTGTTGGGAATGCCAGGCACTTGTCCACATTTCCTGGAAGTCCTTCTGTTCTGCAAAGTGAATGTGAAGGTGGTGAGGGGGGACTGTGGAGAAAGCGATACATCCAACTCTGTGTTGTTATTACATCCTTACAGAAGTCTTCTGAACCTTGACGGAATGGTTATTTTGCTACACATCAAGCATTTTCCTCTTTTCACTTCCACCATTAGTGTTGAAAACCCAGAGGGTGGGAATAAATTGTCCATTCCACAAGCCATTTGTAGAGATGTTTAGTTAATAGAACATGTACAGTAGTTAAATGTTAATTAATTGCTTTTTTTGAGAAGCATACTCATTTTATGCTATTTATAAGGGTTGTCTTGTAAACAGATTCCTATTACTTCAGTTCAACCATTGAATTTTCTTAAGTCACTGATCCTAAATGTTCGTTCATTTCCACTAGCTCTAGAGACTAAATTCTTACTCTACATTACCACAAAATGCAAGTCAAAAGCAAGGACTGTGTCTGTTTTGTCCTCTAAAAAATGCCCGCTAAGGAAGGCAAAGTGCTTGAGGGAGCTCCAAAGACAGGATTTGATGAAGATAATGATAATGATAGGGTAATGGAGATGGCCATGATGGTGATGACAATATTGAATTTATTCCCTGTTTGGATGCTGAATGAAGATGAGAACTGTGGTGTAACTTGTCTTTCCAGGTGTATTAAAGGCATTTTGCATTTTTTTAACAGGTGCACAAAAATATGTTCACTGGGGTGAGAGTTTGCTAGACATTCTAGCTTCGAAGGGCACTGAGGAATGAATGGACCAGACAGATTTACCCATCTGCCAGGAAAATGAAGTAAACCTGCAGCCAGTGCAGGGAAAATATTTGAGTAGTCTGGCCTAACTACAAATCCAAGGCCAGTTATGTGATTTGGGGTGATCATGTCAATACTGTCTATCTCCTCATTTGTAAATGGGATATAATTTCCTACATTTCAGGGCTGATTGTGAAGATTTAGCTGAGTTATGGGGTAGAGCTTCCACAGAGCCTGTAATGCGTAGATTAGTCTCAGAAAATGTTGTTATCCTCTCACCTTCCCCATGATCATCAGTTTGCTTACCTAGAAAATGGGATAATCATATGTGTATCACATGAGATAATGTATGCGAGAGCACTTTGTAAAACAGAATCTTATAATCTTGCAAGTATGATACCCTGGTAAAACATGGGTTATTAGGAGTAAGCAGAATCTTTCAAAAGTTCTTACAAGTCTTTGGAATTTTTCAAGTTTCTCCAACTTTGAATACAGATTCAATGTCAACGTCATCCTTCAGTGGAGAGCTATAATCATTCTTTTGAACGGTGGGTCATGGGGAGGCTGGAAGGTGGAAGCAGAGGGTGAGATAATGAAATTGCCCCTTTGGGACTTGGTTCTGCCATCCCAGCTGTGGAGGAAATGCCGATCCATCTGTAGCCAGTTGGGGAGAAAGAGCAAGAGACAGAAGCATTGCAGAAGAGCTGCCAGGAATTCATGAGGCTTTGCAAAGTTCATCTGTTTGATGGTTGCCACAAAAGGCAAAGAGAGCTGGGCCTCAGCTACAGAGAGGGAGGCTGAGGGGCGATTGTCATTGCTAAGCCCTGGAATGTCTTTTGAGAATGGTTCTGAACTGGTCACTTCTCTTAATGGCTCAAGCGGGCCATCTGTGCAATGCCCACAGCTTCTATCAGCTCCTACGCTGCCTGCCCATTTGTCCCTTGGCTGGAGCTGCATCATGGCAGCTCCCTCTGCAACCAGCAGATGGAAGAAGAGAGGTGAGGCCCTTCAGTGTGGCTTCAGGATGATCCGTCTACATTTGGTTTCCGCTTCACCCTGATCAGCATGCTAATAACTCCCTTTCTTCCTGCCAAACTTCTTTATTGAAAAATTAAACCATCTTGTCTTTATTTTAAATTTTAAACAGGCAAATTAATTTTATTGGTTAAACCACTCTGGAGGAAGAAAGGGGCTTTTACCTTCCATGCCATGACATCATCTCATCTGCCACCTTTTAAAAGCCCTGTGTTTGGAATCAACCCTCTTGGCAGCCTCTGCACTGGGCGGTAGCAGCATTACAAACAGAAGGGGAAAAAAGGCCATAAAGTGAACTGACTGTTGGAAATTTAGTGACATGGCTACAAAGAATCAGGAGAGCCAGAGCTGGAACAGCTGCTCCAGTCTTAAGAGTCTCAGCTCTGGAGGCAGCCAGCTCCCAACACATCCCACACTATGGCAGATGCCGACTGCAGCAGGACCATTAGTGGTTATTAGAATAGGGAAAGGTTTGAAATTGTGTTTGGGCCAGTGTGTGAAGGAATGACTGTTCTCTTCCATTCAACTGCTAGGGAAGTTGGAAGCATCTAATCTAGGAAGGGGTGAGTTTCTTTCCTTGACTCTGCAAATGGTCTCTTGTCTCATACGATTCTCAGGCCCTTGGGCCTTGAAAAGTTTAATCAGCACACTTCTCTCCCCAGTATCCACTTCTACCATAGTCGAGGCTACCCTGTTTTCATTGCTAGGCTCCTATAGTCTTCTGCTTGTCATGCTGCCTTGGGTTGAGATTCCTGAGGAAAAAAAAAAATATTGAGATGGAGATTTGTAGGCAGAAAGAGTACTGAGGACTGTTTCAGGAGTCACTAATGATGAGGAGTGAGGGTAGCAGGATTGGGCAGGAGGAGAAGTGAAACTGTGATGCAGTTGCCATGAGACCTCAGCTGATCCCACAGGGAGCTCTGGAGCTCAGATAGCCCTTCAGAGCCACCTCAGATAAAGCCTTTGTAGCAATGCTGATTAGTCATCTGATGCCAGCTGTCTCTAGGGAGGGACATAGCCTCCCTGTGGCAGCTTCCTTATGCCAAGGGCTAGTCTCAAAAAGGGATTTAACTGTGAGTTGTCAGCAACAAACAGTTCTGTAGCTGGGGAGATGTGCCTCAGTCCTGAAGTGGGGACCTGGGATACATATCACGGTATCTACTACACTGCTCCCCATTTGCTCTTGTGATCCCACTGTCTGTTCTCTCTCCTGTACTCTGAATTATCTTTCCAAAATGCAATTGAATATGCCTTTCCTCTGCTGATAAAGTCATCAATGGTTTCTTACTGCCTCAAGGTAAAGACCCAAATCTTACCAGTTTTGTAAGAACTGAATCAATATGACTCTGCCTGGATTTCAGTCTCTTCTATCTCTCTCTCTCTCTCAGTGTCTCTACACTTAGGCAAGGGCTACTGTGCATGCAGTTCTCACTCTCTGCCATGACTTTCTCCCCCTCTCCCCCATGGTGGAGGTTTTCTTTTTATTTATTTTTTGTCATCCAGCGTTCCACTCCTCTTCCTGGTTTTCAGAATTCCCATTATGTGATTCAAAAGAAGGGGAGCCTATCTCTTCGGCACCTGACCTAGGTTTGTACAGTAGGGAATTTCCACTCCAGGTTTTGTATCTTGAGTTAGTGACAAAAAAACAAAGGGACAATGAGACTTAATTACTGACCTCAGCAGCCACATCATGGAGCAAGAGTGGCTATGTGCTTGGGAGCAAGTCCAGGAGAGTTTCTGCTGCCAGCTTCTCTTGATTCCTGACATTTTCTGAGTTTATTCCTCCCTCCAGTCTTCCTGTAATTGGTGCATCACCCAATGTCTTCCTTATTCATTCCTCTTTTGATATACTTTTGCTTTATTTGTATTTTTGGCATCAACTCATGAGTAACTTCCTTAGGGAAGCTTTCAATTGTGTCCCTATCCAGTGTAGGTCAGTTTCCCTCTCTTATCACCAAGTTCTCTTCCTTCCGAACACTTACGTATCAGTTTGTAATCAAACATTAATGAAAGCGATTACTTGATTCATGTCTATCTTCCCAATTAAATTTTGAATCTTCTGAGAGCAAGACTGTTTATTTTTGTTCATCTTTTTTTCCACCTGTCTAGCACAGGGTCTAAAACTGATATCCAAGCACACATTTTGAATAAATAAAAGAATAATGACAGTCGATTGGAATTGGCTGGCTACAACGTTTTTAAAAATGAGGAAGGTATGAATATTGAGGAGAAAACGTGGTATTTTCTTGGAGGGTTGAGAAAGCACCATCTTTGTTAGGCACTGTCTTCATGCACTTGTCAATAATTTTCTGTGTTTCTTCTCTTTCTCCCTTTTGTGAGCTGCCCTAATGACAGAATTGACTGCCTCTCTTACACTCTGATCCTTATCACATTTTAGAAGGGCTGAAAAATTCCAGCTTCACATTTTTTGGATCTGGGTTTTCCCACTCTTCAGACACAACTTTACTTTGCTTTCCTTCTGACCCTTAATTGAACCCTTTAAAGAATTACTGATGAAATCAATAGGCAGCCTATGCGTGGAGCCAGTTTCCTTTACAGAGACTTGATTAGATTGCCCTGGAGAACTGCAGTGACCAAGATATTCCTTCAATAGAAAGAGCATTAAATGAGAGTAGCTCCTGATTGTTCCTTTTTGGGGGTTTCTAACCAGCCTCACATTTCCAACTTCTGGGCTCAAACTTAATGTCCTTTCCATTTGGTCCTTGCCAAGAGTTTGGTTTTCAGATGGCCTTGGGAGGTCTGGGGCCAGAGATGGATTGATGCTATAATGATAGCTGTCCACGACCACACAGCCACCAGGATGTCTGTGAGGAGGATGAACAGGGTTGAGTTTCACAATCTGGAGGCCACTTCAGATAGCATGGCCCAGCTTTATCCCACATCAGAGCACACGGGCTTCCAATGTGTTTTCTTTGAACAGAACTCCCTGTTATCTCCGGTCCATGGTTCCAAAGCCAAATTAGAAAAGAGATCCACTGACCTCCTCTGTCAACCTCCTCACCTCTCCCCAGGGCCAAGATACCAACACCCAGAGATAGTCCCTAAGGTGGCATCAATGAACAGGGAGATTATTGATAGGGAAAGGTAGTTGTTGTTCAGGAAGATGGCTTTCTCTTATCAGAAACCACTGGTCAAAGAGAAGGGAACAGAGGGAGTATCCGATGGGCTCCAGAGCTGTGTTAGGCAGATTTACACAGGTTGTTACTGGATTCTCACACTATCCTTTCAATAGGTAGAATTATGCCTACTTTATATTGAGGTTAAAGATAGATAAAAATATTGAGGTTCAGAAAAGGCAAGTGACCAGGCCACAATCACACAACACTGAAGTAGCAGAGCAATGATGAAAATTGAAGATGGATTCAAAGTCTGGGCTTTTCCTATCCTTCCAAGTTGGCATGCTGAAAGGGCACAGTAGAACACAGAATTCCTATGCCTGCTAAGAACTCATCCTGGAGGAGACTTCTGCCTGCATGCAGTGCTCATCTCTCTTATCTATGGATGCTGCTTGGCATTGGTCTGCTGGCACTGCTGCACCCCATATGTCTTGAGATATCTATATTCAGAACATTTTTCTGGGTATCCTATTTTTGATTGGCATGGTATCTAAAGCAGACAGGATGGTGTTGTGAAAATTGAAGGGAGCTTGCTTAAGAGTTGCAAAGTCTAAGATTTAGATTCCAGCTCTGTCATTTACTAGTTGTGCGATTATGGGAAAGTTGCTTTACTTCTCTAAACTGCATTCTCAAAATGGAAATCCTATTACCTTTGTGGCAGAATTTACTTTATAATAAACAAATTCATGTTTCCTTATTTTCTTTAAGTTAATTTATAATATATCAGATTCTAAGCTCCCTTTTACCTGGCACATGAAAAAAGTTTTTCTCAGACATCGTAAGGGCTTCCCCTATTAGGGCTGCATAAGACTTATGTGTGGAAGACATCCATACGTCGTATGTGCAAAATGGAGGATGGGATTGGAAGGTTGAGTGAGGATTCCTGTACCAGTTAGGTATTCATAAACCACTAGTATGTTCTGTTTTGTGATAAATGCGGGGAGAGAGAGAGAAAAAAACACAGTCAGTCCCTTCAGTAAGGTTGAGGAGGCAGATAATGTTACAATCAAGTGTGATGAATATTATTATAGAGGAAGCACATGGGGTAACTATACTAGTCTGGTGGAGAGGTGGTATAAAGAAAGCTTCTTAGAGGGAGTATCATTTCAGCCAAAAGCCTCATTATGTCAAAGCAAAGCAGTAGTGAGGAAGAGCGTTTCAGGCAGATGGAACAGCATGTGCAAAAGACAAAGTGTAGCCCTGTTTCAAGAACTGAAAAGAGGTTCATGAAGATTGGCACAGACAGCCAGAGGGAGGGAGGCATGAGATGGAGCTGGACAGTTGGGACCAAATAGTTCGTCTGGTGCAGTCTTGTTATCAAGGCTTACAGGCTTCCCTCGAAGGATTTACACAGCAATCTTATCTAAAGGAAACATTTCTAAAGCAGAAGGAGAAATGCCCCACATGAGATTAATTGGTATAATTCATGTATATATTTCTTTAAAATGTTTTTGAACGCATTGTGTCAGACACATTTTGGTAGGAATCATCTCATTTAAACATCACAGTCACTTAATGAAATACACACCATTATCATGCTTAATTTATAGAGCAGAAATTAAGGCTTAGTGAGGTCAAGTAACTTGCCCAAGATCATACTGCTCATAAATTATGAAACCCTAATTTAAATCTAGGTATTCTCATTCCAGAGCTCTCATTTTTACCTTCAAATTTTCAACTAATTGATTAGATAAGTTGCCTGTTAGCAGAAAGCAGGATTCTAGGAACGTATACAGAAGAGAAACATGTTTTGATGGTGAGAGGAAGCTAGTTTTGGAGAGCTATGTTAGAGAAAAGTGAGTGCTCCAAAAGGAGCAATCGTGATACTGATACGTGTGTGTGTGTGCGTGTGTGTGTATGTGCATGCACGCGCATATGTGTGCCAGGGTGAAGTGGGTGATGTGGTAGGTTGAGGTCCTCAACCAACATTTTTCAGACTGCTCTGCAAAGATTTCTAGTCTCACATCTGTTAAGACATTTTTATGAAAAAAAGGTCTGTAGTCAAGTCTAGAAAAATCTTGGAGAATAAGATTAAATTTTACTGAAGAATTTCTCACTTCGTTTAAAACAACATGTAATATATGACACTTTAAGAGGGGATTAGCATTTTTCAAAGGTAATTAATACCAGCACCTATTATTATTTGAACATTTATTAAGTAATAATACCATGGATAACACAGGTTGAGCATACTGTTCTAAACAATCTTTGTAAATTTTATGATTTCACATGAGTGAAATTGATTATGGTAGTTAGTACAGTTGACTTTACATATCTTTGGGTTCCACATCCACAGATTCAACTAACAATGGATTGAAAATATAAAACTATATATAATTACATATATACACATGAATATATGTAACAATGTAACAATGAAAATACTATTACAACAATTTACATAGTATTTACATTGTATTAGGTATTATAAGTAATCTTGAGATGGTTTAAAGTATACAGGAGGATGTGCATAGGTTATATGCAAATACTATATGATTTAATCAGAGACTTGAGCATCTACAGATTTTGCTATGAGGGCAGTGGGTCCTGGAGTCAATCCCCTGCAGAGACAGAGGGATGACTGTATAATTCTATGAATAACTTTTGATAAGTATCTTCTGCAGGGATATTTTCTTTGAAAGACAAGGATATTTTTGTTGACTTGTTCATTTTAATAGGAAAGGATCTTTATTATTGCTTTAGGACAATATTTGTGCCCTTATGCCACTCTGAGCCTAAGGGAAAAGCACTTGTTTCTCCAGATATATTTGAACAGTTGTAGATTAATCAGACCGTCACTATTTTATTACAATGTATTTGCAGAGGTGAATGAATTTGACACAGGAGGGCTCCAAATTAGACTTTAAATCCAGATCCAGAACCTCTTGTCCCACAACATAAAGTCTTTTGTGTCAGAAAGACTTATCCAGGTTGCAAAGATGAACAGAATGTGGAGTGGAGTGAAAATCTGGCTTTTAGAATTAGCAACAGCACAGAATGGAAATACAAACAGAACAAGAGAGGAAGGAGAATTTACTGAATTGTAATTTCCTTTTAAAATCTGTTCAGAGGGGCCTTTGCTTTTACCACAATATTCATCCATTAAACTTTCTCTTTTTAGCAGTAAGCATTGATTTGTGAAAATAATGGTTTCATTTAAAAAAGAAAACTCTGTATCTTCTAGTTTATGGTTTCTTTTTTAAAAAAATCAAAAAGAAGAAACTGCCAACCTGATTTTGTGGGCTGGGATTTGTTTTTCAAATTCTTGGACTGTTTCCATTGATAGAAACAATTTCAATGCATATGGTTTGGCAGGGAAATAACATTTTTTTGATCCCCAATAATTGTTTTCTTTAATGTTTCAAATTCAAAAAACAAAACAAAAATTCCAAAAGATAAAAACTTGCTAATGTTTGAGTGTTTAACTCTTCTAAATTTATCCTTAAGAATCATGCCAATGATACGGAAACAACCTTCATATGATTTTCAAATGAATCAGAAGGAAGAACCTTCACCAAGTAGAGCAGAGTGCGCCTGGTTCCATTTTATGAGATGGGGCACAGGTACAGCTGTAGATACTTGTTTCCAGTGACTCAGGGTGGCCATGGTAAGAGGGAAGGAATGCCTTAAAAGACACATAGTTCTTGTAAAACACAGGTAAAGAGAACTACTCAGTCTACCTTGCCTCAATCAAACAGTAATCTTGTGACATAAGTGTGTCCATAATCTCCATTTTATAGATGGGGAAACAGAGACTCAGAGAGTTAAACTGACTTGTCCAAGTTCACAGATTGGGCAATAGAACTAACACTGAAATCGAGCTGTATTAGGGTTGGAGAAACAGGACCAATATAAAGTATATGTATAGAAAGAGATTTAGTAGAAGAAATTGGTGAGGTGGCTGGCATGATCCATGGAGAGGAAGGAAGAGCAGTGCAGTGTGACAGCCCACCTGAGAGCCACACGGGGATAGCGAAGCCCCTACTCCCCAGCCAAGGGAGGCGGTGAGTGAGTATGCTACCCAGCCTGGGAAACCGTGCTTTTTCCATAGAACTGTGCAAGCCATGAATTGGAAGATCCCACTGGCGAACCCACATCACCAGGGCCTGGGGTTTCAACCCCAGAGCTGAGCAGATTCTCAACAGCCTCTCAGCTTCCTGCTTAAGCCTGCTGAGCTCTTGGGGGGAGGGGTGACCAGCACCACAGTTGTGGCTGCCTGCTGTCTAAGCCATTTGAACTCCTTGGGGGAGGGACAGCAGCCAGCACTGGGACTCTTAACTGCCTAACACAGCTCCCTGGGTGGGGGAAGGGTGGCATTCATCTCCATAGCTCCAGGCTGTGCTTTTCCCCTGCTGGAGCCAGGGAGGCTGGACGGCTTGGCCCCTAGAGGTGTCCCCACCATGCAAACACACCGGCTGTGGCAGAGTGCAGGAAGAACATCTCTTCAGGCCTGACCCTGACCCATCCTTCCTCACTGGGTGGGTCTTCCCTGCAGGAACTCCAACAACTTCAGCCAGAGGCTCAGGGACCCGAGCCAGATCTTATTGAGCCTGAGCCCCTAGCCAGAGGGCTGGCTGCAGTCTCTGCAGACCAGCAGACTTAGCCTTTTCTCCTGGTATTTCTGAGGAATCCAGGTAGCCTGGATGAGTGGGTTTCTCCCCGGTAAAGCACACCCCCCTACCCCGCACCAAGGGGCCATCAAAGTGCTTTGTTAAACGGGTCCTCTTTTCTGTGCCACCCAACTGGGTGAGACCCTCCAACAGGGGTTGTCAGACACCCTAAGTGGAACTAATACAGGAGCAATCCTACTGGCATCAGTTTGGTGCCCCTCAATGTCAGAGATCCCAAAAGAAGAAGCAGGCACTCATCTTTCTTGTTCTCCAGCCTCCTTGAGTGACATCTCCAGGCACAGGAGCAAACCCCCTGCAAACCACGGCAGCCTCACAGAAGAGAGGGACCTGACGTATTGAAAGAAAAACAAACAGAAAGTGACAACAACGGCATCAACAACAAAAAAAGTCCGTCCAAGGGTCAGCAGCCTCAAAGATTGAAAAGAGACAATATTCAAGATGAGAATGAATCAGTGAAAAATCGCTGAAAACCCAAAAGGTCAGAGTGCCTCTTCCCCTGCAAATGATTGCGACGCCTCTCCAGCAAGGACACAGAACTGGACAGAGGATGAGATGGATGAATTGACAGAAGTAGGCTTCAGAAGGTGGGTAATAAAAAACTCCGCTGAGCTAAAGGAGCATGTTCTAACCCAATGCGAAGATCCTAAGACCTTGATAAAATGTTAGAGGAGCTGCTAAGTAGAATAACCAGTTTGGAGAGGAACATAAATGACCTGTTGGAGCTGAAAAACACAACACGAGAACTTTGTTAAGTATACGCAAGTATCAATAGCCAAACCCACCAAGCGGAAGAAAGGATATCAGAGTTTGAAGACCATCTTCCTAAAATAAGATACGCAGACAAGATTAGAGGAAAAAGAATACAAGAAATGAACAAAGCCTCCAAGAAATATGGGACTTCATAAAAAGACCGAACCTATAATTGATTGGAGTACCTGAAGGAGATGAGAAGAATGGAAACAAGCTGGAAAATGTACTTCAGGAGAACTTCCTCAACCTAGCAAGACAGGCCAACATTCAAATTCAGGAAATACAGGGAACACCACTAAGATACTCCATGAGAAGATCAACCCCAAGAAACATAATCATCAGATTATCCAAGGTCGAAATGAAGGAAAAAATGTTAAGGCCAGTGAGAATGAAAGGCCAAGTCACCTACAGTGGGAAGCCCATCAGGCAAACAGTGGACCTCTCAGCAGAAAGTGGAGGGAAAAAAAAAAAAAAAAGAAGAAGAAAAAAAGGGGGTTGCAATCCTAATCTCTGACAAAACGGAATTTAAATCAACAAAGATCAAAAAAGACAAAGAAGGGCTTACATAATGGTAAAGGGATCAATTCAGCAAGAAGAACTAACTATTCTAAATATATATGCACCCAATACAGGAGCACGTGGATTCATAAAACAAGTTCTTAGAGACATACAAAGAGACTTAGACTCCCACACAATAATAGTGGGAGACTTTAACACCCCAACGTCAATATTAGATCAATGAGACAAAAAATTAACAGGATATTCAGGACTTGAACTCAGCTTTGGATCAAGTGGAACTAATAGACAGCTACAGAACCCTCTGCCCCAAATCACCAAAATATACATTCTTCTTAGTGCCACATGGCACTTATTCTAAAATCGACCACATAATTGGAAGTAAAACACTCCTCAGCAAATGCAAAAAATTGAAATCATAACAGTCTCTCAGACCACAGTGCAATCAAATTAGAACTCCGAATTAAGAAAGTAACTCAAACCACACAATTACATGGACATTGACCAACCTGCTTCTGAATGATTCCTGGGTAAATAATGAAATTAAGGCAGAAATCAATAAGTTCTTTGAAACCAATAAGAACAAAGAGACATCGTACCAGAATCTCTAGGACACAGCTAAAGCAGTGTTAAGAGGGAAATTTATAGCACTAAAATGCCCACATGAGAAACTAGAAAGATCTCAAACTGACACCCTAATATCACAATCAAAACAGCTAGAAAGGCAAGAGCAAACGAATGCAAAAGCTGGCAGAAGATGCATGAGAAATAACTAAGAACAGAATTGAAGGAGATAGAGACACAAAAAACCCTCCAAAAAATCAGTGAATCCAGGAACTAGTTTATTGAAAAAAATTAACAGGCCACCAGCTAGACTAACAAGATAAAAGAATCAAATAGATACAATAAAAAATGATAAAAGGGATATCACAGCTGACCCCACAGAAATACAAACTATCATCAGAGAACACTATAAACACCTCTATGCAAATAATCTAGAAAATCTAGAAGAAATGAATAAATTCCTGAACGCATAAACTCTCCCAAGACTAAACCAGGAAGAAGTCAAATCTCTGAAAAGACCAATAACAAGTTCTGAAATTGAGGCAGTAATTAATAGCATACCAACCAAGAAAAGCCAAGGACCAGACAGATTCACAGCCAAATTCTACCAGAAATACAAAGAGGAGCTGGTATCATTCCGCCTGAAACTATCTGAAGCAATTGAAAATGAGGGACTCCTTCCTAACTCATTTTATGAAGCCATCATCATCCTGATATCAAAAATGGGCAGAGACAAAAAAAAATTTTGGGCCAATATCCCTGATGAACACTGATGTGAAAATCCTCAATAAAATACTGGCAAACCAAATCCAACAGCACATCAAAAAACGTATCTACCATGATCAAGTTGACTTCATCCCTGGATGCAAGGCTGGTTCAACATACGCAAATCAGTAAAAGTAATCCATCACATAAACAGAACCAATGACAAAACCACATGACTATCTCAATAGATGCAGAAAAGGTCTTTGATAAAATTCAACATCTCTCCATGTTAAAAACTCAGGAAACTAGGTATTGATGGAACATATCTCAAACTAACAAGAGCTATTTATGACAAACCCACAATGGGCAAAAGCTAGAAGCATTCCCTTTGAAAACTGCTACAAGACAAGGATGCCCTCTTTCACCACTCCTATTCAACATAGTATTGGAGGTTCTGACCAGGGCAATTATGCAAGAGAAAGAAAGAAAGATATTCAAATAGGAAGAGAGAAAGTCAAATTTCTCTACTTGCAGATGACATGACTTTGTATTGAGAAAACCCCGACATCTCAGCCCTAAAACTTCTTAAGCTGATAAGCAACTTCAGCAAAGTCTCCGGATACAGAATCAATGTGCAAAAATCACAAGCATTCCTTTATACCAACAATAGACAAGCAGGGAGCCAAATCATGAATAAACTTCCATTCACAATTGTTACAAAGAGAATAAAATACCTAGGAATACAGTTATCAAGGGAAGTGAAGGACCTCTTCAAGAAGGACTACAAACCACTGCTCAAGGAAACAAGAGAGAACACAAAATGGAAAAAAATTCCATCCTCTTGGATAGCAAGAATCAATATTGCGAAAATGGCCATATTGCCCAAAATAGTGTAAAGATTCACTGCTATTTCCATCAAACTACTACTGACATTCTTCACAGAATTAGCAAAAACTACTTTAAATTTCATATGGAATAACAGAAGACACTGTATAGCCAAGATAATCTTAAGCAAAACAAAATGAAACAAACAAACAAAAAACACACAAAGCTGGAGGCATCATGCTGCCTGACTTCAAACTATACTACAAGGCTACAACAAGCAAAGCAGCATTATACTGGTACCAAAACAAACATGTAGACCAATGGAACAGAACAGACACTTCAGAAACAACACCACTCATCTACAACCATCTGATCTTTGACAAACCTGACAAAAAAGAGCAATAGGGAAAGGATCTCCTATTCAATAAATGGTGCTGGAAAAACTGGCTAGCCACATGTACAAAAATGAAACTGGACCCCTTCCTTATACCTTATACAAATATTATTAACTCAAGATGGATTAAAGAGTTAAATATAAAACCCCAAACCATAAAAACCCTAGAAGAAAACCTAGACAATATAATTGGGGACATAGGCATGGGCAAAGATTTCATGACAAAACCACCAAAAGCAATTGCAACAAAAGCAAAAGTTGATAAATGGAATCTAATTAAAGAACTTCTGCACAGCAAAAGATACTATCATTAGAATGAACAGACAACCTACAGAATGAGAAAACTTTTGCAATCTACCCATCTGACAAAGGTCTAATATCCAGAATCTACAAGGAACTTAAATTTACAAGAGAAAAACAACCCCACCAAAAAGTGGGCAAAGGATATGACAGACACTTCTCCAAAGAAGACATTTATGTGGCCAAAAATATGTGAAAACTCAACATCGTGGATTATTAGAAAAATGCAAAGATAAACCACAGTAAGATACCATCTCATGCCGGTCAGAATGGCAATTTTTAAAAAGTCAAGAAACTAATAGATAGTGGCGAGGCTGTGGAGAAATAGGAATGCTTTTACCCCATTGGTGGGAATGTAAACTAGTTCAATGATTGTGAAAGACAGTGTGGTGATTCCTCAAAGATCTAGAACCAGAAATACCGTTTGACCCAGCAATTCCATTACTGGGTACATACCGAAAAGAATATAAATCTTTAGAAAGACACATGCATATATGTCTACGGCAGCACTATTTACAATAGCGAAGACATGGAACCAATCCAAATGCCCATCAATGATATAGACTGGATAAAGAAAATGTGGTACATGTATACCATGAAATACTACGCAGCCATAAAGGGCATGAGATCATGTTTTTTTGCAGGGACATGGATGAAGCTGCAATCCATCATCCTCAGTAAAGTAACACGGGAACAGAAAATCAAACACTGAATGTTCTTACTCATAAGTGGGATATGAACAATGAGAACACATGGACACAGGGAGGGGAACATCACACACCAGGCCCTGTTAACGGGTGGGGGGATAGGTAAGGGAACTTAGAGGATGAGTTAATAGGTGCAGCAAACCGCCAAGGCACACATATACCTTTGTGAAAAACCTGCATGTTCTGCACATGTGTCCCGGAACTTAAAAAAACAAACGAAAGAAAAAATTGAGTCACATGGTTATAGAGACTGACAAGTATCAGGATTTGCAATTGGCAAGCTGGAGATCCAGGAGAGCCAATGTTTAGTTCCCGTCTGAATCCAAAGGCCTGAGAACCAGGAGAGCTGATGATGAAAGTTCCAGCAGGCTTGTGATCCAGGAAAAGCCAATGTTTTAGTCCAAGTTCTAAAGTCCAGAAAAAACCAGTATCTCAGCCCAACAGCCAGGCAGTGGGAATTTCCTCTGACAAAACCGTTTTGTTCTCTTTTGGTCGTCAGTTGATTGATTGAAGCCCATTAGAAAGAGCAATCTGCTTTATTGAGTCTACTGATTCAAAAGTTGATCTCATTCAGAAAAACCCTGACAGACATACCCACAATTCTATTTGTCTAGATATCTGGGTATCCTATGGCCCAGTTAAGTTGATACATAAAATTAACCACTACACAGGTCTTCTGAGTCTAAATGCCATGTTCTGTTTGTTTAATTACAATATTAAGTCCCCTTTCTGAATCCATTTTTGAAACTGTTGTCCATGCTCTTGTTATGTACATATTTCTTCAATAATTTTACCTATTGTAGTTCATGATGTTTGTATACATAACTCTGTCAATCAAGTCTTTCTCTTCAAAAAGTTTTATGTTCATACTGATCCTTTACAGATAAGTAAGACTTAACGTGTTTTTTTTTTTTTTTTTTTTTTTACTGAGTCTTGCTCTGTCACCTAGACTGGGGTGCAGTGGCACAATCTGGGCTCACTGCAACCTCCACTTCCCAGATTCAAGTGATTCTCCTGCCACAGTCTCCTGAGTAGCTGGGATTACAGTTGCGTGTCACCATGCCTGGCTAATTTTTTTTGTATTTTTGGTAGAGATGGGTTTTCACCATGTTGGCCAGGCTGGTCTTGAACTCCTGACCTTGGGTGATCCGCCCGCCTCAGCCTCCCAAAGTACTGGGATTACAGGCTTGAGCCACCAAGCCTGGCCAGACTTAAGGGCTTTTTGTTTGGTTGTTTTGGTCTTTTTTCCCCCTGCTGTCAATGGGACACTTGGCCATGTTTGCAAAACGTTTTTGACTGTAACAACTAAAGTGGGAGGGTACTTCTGGCATGTAGTGGGAAGAGCTAAGGATGCAGCTAAACACCTTGCAGTGCATAGAATTGCTTCCCACAGCAAAGAATTATACAACCTCCAGTGTCAATTATGTCAAGGTTCAGAAACTCTGCTCTAACGTAAGTGTTCTTAGGGTCCACTGTGGATTTTGGGACATCTATACATACCAGGAAAACATATGCAAACTTACATATATTTAGCATATACTTTTTTTTTCTGTGGAGAGTCATTGCTTTCTTCAGATGGTGACAGCTTCATGCCCTCCATGGTAGATATGATAGATTGATATTTAATATCAAGCTTCTTCTCTTGTCCCTTCCTGCACTGTAGAAACTTGATGGCTAGAAACTATAGTTATTGTAATGGATATAAATTCAGTTCTTCCAAGTATATGCTTTAGGTTTATAAAGCTGAAGTGAGGCAGGGACCATATTTCTGCTGTTTTGGTTGTTTTCTGCAGGCATAACATTGGGTTTTCAATATTACCTTTCCAGGGACTGCTCAAGAGCATCGTGGGTGGTAAGAGGCAGTATGGTGTCAGTGGCAGTGAAGGCCATGGTGTTGTAATCTTAGGTCACCATTGCAAGAGTACGTTCGTGAAGACCACAGTCCCAGAAGCAGCCTTCTTATTCCCTACTTCCCTGTTAGAGGTGGAGATACCGGCTCCCTTGATGAATCATTGAATATTTTTCTAGGAGTCATTTCTGGAGGCTCGGCCTAGAACCTGTTCCTTCAAACCTTCTAAAATTTTGAAAGGACCTAGTTCCCCATATTGAATCTCATTCTACTTCAAATACGAAATCAGGTATCTGTTTCTCATAACTGGATCCTGCCGATGCACCTCTGAAAAGTTGAGAATTGCTAATTTGCTGGACTGCTGGCCTAATGGGGTTGCTGATTCTTTTTTCATCTACCTAGATGGCAAGTTTTCCTGGCTATCTAAGTCAGGGAGCTGTTCAGAAATGTATGACCTGGAATATTATAGTAAGCTTGTCATTGTAGAGAAAAAAAATACCCAGTGCAAAAACTATGGCTTTACTTATAAAAACAGGCTTTACTTATATAGAACTGTTCACTGGATATGCAAGAAATATTAAAAGGTTAACAGCAGAAAGGGCCTTAGAGACTGTCTAGTCCATTTGTTTCAAAGCAGTAGAAATTCACGGAACATTTTGGGTTGTCACAATCACTGGGGAGTGCTACTGGCATTTAGTGCCTAGAGGCCATGGGTACTAAATACCCTGCCATGTGCCGGACAGACTTACATCATAAACAACTGTTCCTTGACTGCCAATGTCCATAGCACTCACGTTGAAAAATGTCAGCCCAATCTCCTAATCTCCTTGTTTTCCCAAAGAAGCAAGTTGAGCACAGAACAATGAAACAATTTCCCTAGGGTCATAAAACTCGTAGAGCTAAGACTGAAACCTAGATTCTCTGACTCCCAGGGCAGAGGTTTGCACTCATCACAGTAGGAGAGGCTGTCTGATGTCACCAAGTCACCTAGGGAGATAAGAGATAAGCCCAGAAATCAAATTAAGAAGAGTTGCTGGGAGCAGGTTGGATATTCAGTCAATGTGTTGTCTATTTTGGTGTCTTGTACATGCGCAGAGTCAGTTTTGATAGCTCAGTGCCTGTGCTGTACGAATTATTAAATGTTATTATTATTAAATGTTATTAAATGAATTATTAAATATTACCTTGAAATTGAGAATCTTGTTTAAAGAAGTAAACGGGCATTGGCTTAGCATTAGACTTTGTTTCCAACATAGTTACTCCATCTTGAGATGTTTATTCCTCAATGCACACAGGCTATTTTAAATTCTTCCTCCTCACTGCATTTAAATTGCCAAACAGTAATCCGCTAGTTACCACATCCCGTAAGGAGACCTCACTTCCAGACTTCCGTAACTCTGCTATGATATGGTCCTTTCTGAGGTGTTACAGATTAAACTGGAAAGTTTTGCAAATGTTTCTGAGGCTCTTGAACGGTCCCCATACTCCTGGTGCAGAACTAATTGTGCAAGGATCAGTGATTAGTTCTTACTTTGGAAAAGAGTATTTCTTGGCTGAGCAGAAAGCAGACTTAATGAGTAAGTTGTTTCTTTCCAGTATAACATTCAGTCATAATCACCTTTCCCTAATAATTACATGTCTGACTTTTTAAAAAAATTTCATTGTAATCTTGCTCTTTACTCATCATATGAGAAAGAATTAAGATGGAAATTAGAACATATTAAGTTAAATGTTGACTTGCCAGTGTACCTATGGCCAATAATCATCTATACCTCCTGTAACAATGTACTACTGTTTCTTGGCAAGGGCAGTGTCTTACTGCTTTTGCACCTGCACAAAGTAGGCATTCATTCACTTGTTCATACTGTTGACAAATATTTATTGAGCATTTATAATGTGTCAGACACTGTGAAGTACAAGGGATTTATCTAAGGTAATTTTTACAATTATTATTCCCCAGCCAGAGTCAGTCTACTCAGGGGCATTGTGATTTTATTCTTGGTACTTAGCATGGCCCATGTGTCTTTATTCCACTCCCCATTTTGTACAATAGGTTCAAAGTAAAGCTATTGATAAAGACCTAGAACAGAGGAGTCTCTAAAGTGGTAAATAAAACCAGATGGTCCTAGCCTGCAGGGAGCTTATATTCTGGTATAACAATTGTATACTCTAGTGTTATAGGGGTTGGCAGATAAGAAAATAAAGTTCAGCACAATGTCTGACTTGAGTGAGCACACAACAATTTGTAACACTTATTATATTGATTTTAGTTATTAGGTGAGTTTTTTGACAGCTATTTTCCAGTTGCCTGTCCATCCCACACCAGTCTCCGTTTACTCCAGAGCCCTGCCATTTTCACACCCTGATTCCTGTACAAAATGGGAAATAGAATGAAGAAATCTAGGCCATCATAAAATACCAAGAATAAACTGATGATACTCCCAAAGAGACAGACACCTTGGCTGGAAACATTGCCTTAGATAAATTAACTAAAATTTCTGTGTTCGTTTCTCCATTCAGAAAATGGAAATCATAATGCATGTCACCTCCTCCTCCTCCTGGAGCCAGGAGGATTAATGTGGGGGCTAGATTACAAGTTTATTATGTATGTAGGATGTAGACTTTCTCAGTGGATAACGCGCTATGATGATAAGCTGCCGTCCCCAACGATGACACCACAGAAGCAGAACAACAGATAAAACGATGCTGACTTTATGCTCTACTTGAAATTTGATAGGAGGGAAAGTGGGAAGAGTTCATGTACATTAAATGGAAAAAAGAAAATTAACTGAAAAGTACTGAGGAACACCCAAGAATTAGAATTAATAAGGAAAATAATGGGGTACATAGAAGGCATTTTAAGTGAAAAGTAAAGGATAACGTAGGCAATTTTGTATAGTGTAATCATGGCAGCAGAAATTTACTCTACAGTGGGAGAGAGATGGCATTGTTTGAGAAAGTCAGGTCTGAGCCTGGACTAGCAACAGCCTGGTGTGTTTGGGCATCAGTCAGTCTTTCTGGGTTTCATTTTTCTCATCATGTCAATACTAACACCTGTCCTGGTCCACAGAAATTTTCTTGAAGACTTCTGAGACCAAAAAATAGATAATAAACATGAAGAGCCTTAATACCAGCCGAATTTGTGTCTCTCCTTCCAAAATTCATATATTAAAGTTCTAACCCCTACTTACTTCAGAAGGTGACTTCAGTTGACATGGAGTTCTTTAAGGAGTAATTCTGCTTAAATGAGGTCATTGTGGTGGGCCCTAATTCAATATGACTGGTGCCCTTTTAAAAGAAAATTAGGGTACATACACACTCAGAGGAATGATCATGTGAAGAGCCATGGAGCAGGCCATTTACAAGCCAAGGGGACTGGCCTCAGAGGAACCACCCCAGCTGACACCTTGATCTTGGACTTCCAGCCTCCAGAAGGGTGAGAAAATAAGCTGCTGTTATTTAAGTTGCCCAGTTTGGCACTTTGTTATGGTAGCCCCAGCAAACAAATTGAGTTTGACAAGATAAAGGCACTATCCACTTTTTGTAGCTTTCCATATAGCATTGAACACGTAGTAAATACTCAATAACTTGAACAGAGTTATCAATGACACATGGTAGAACTGTTATGCAAGCATAAATTCACCCATGTGGGATGACACAGAAGTAACACAATTGTGACTTTAAGGAGGTAGAATCTATTCTACTGAATAGGAGGTGAGTGAGAAAGATAAAATGAGGAGGACTAGCAAGTTTATCACTTGGGCAGCTGGGCAGGTGATGGTTCCATTTGCAGAGCCTGTGGGTAGAGGAGAAGGACTTGTGATAATAGTTCGTTCAGTTTTATTTATCCTGAATATAAAGTGTGCTCCTCTTTTAAGACTGATGTTAGTACCTCTTTAAATCTATAATCATTTCATGTTTTTTATTCACTAAAGTAAAACAATAGATCTAGTAGGACTCCTTCTCAGGAGTGATCTTAGCCAGGTCCTGGCAAGTACATAGCCCCTGACTTGAGGGTACTACAAAGTCAATGCTCTTACCCTCTAAGGACATTGTCCAAGAAAAAGTTGGGGAGGCAAACAGGCAGGAAAGGGAAACAAATATATAAAAAGAGAATTGGGCACAAATAAATACACTTCCCTAAACGTGCTTTGTTTTAATTTCAAAGAGAAAGCAAGAGGCTACAGATTGCAATGTATTTGAATGTGAGTGGGGAGATGGTGAGTTTTGCTAAAAATATATTTGGTCAGAGGAAGAAAAGATGATCCCTGCTTCTATGACTCTAGATTAATTCATAGCTTTTTTATGTCCTTTGGTGGAGTATTCCCATATAAATTGACAGACACCTGTCCAAATGACTTCCCTTGGGGGATGAATGCTTTCTGGGTCCTCGGTGCCCTTGTAGGAATGACAAACTAGAGACATGTTTATCAAATACTCTTCAAATCACTGAAGCCTGTTCCAAGGGCTGTGGGAAGGAAATAGTTAAAGGCTACTGCCAGGTCCTAGGGGTCCTTCTGGAGACCCCAGTTTTCAGGGAGGTGGAGTTGGCTGCCTTGTTAAGCAAGGAGCAGTTTACCACTGCTTTCCTGTTTGTTTCTGGAAGTAACATTAAGGCTTTCAGTGCCAGTTAACAATTACTATTTAATCTGGTCTTCTAGCTAAAATATTTGTTAGCAGCAACTGAGAAGAATCAGCTGGTTTTGGAGAGACATTTCCACACCCCCTTCTGAGCCTAGAGAATGTGGATCAGGAGGTCATTAGCATGCAGAAGCCATGGGAGAATGCCTTTTATTGCAGACAGCATTTTATCACCCGGAATGATTGGTGTATGTATATACAAAGGGACTTTTCAAAAATCTTCCCTGAACATAAGCCCTGGCCTACCCCAGCCTCTTTGCCCCTCCTTCGCCCCCAGCTGTTGTTTTTCGGATTATTGACTTTGCTGCTTGCTTGTGGTTGCTATATCAAAAGCACCAAGACTGCTTTGTGTTTTGTTTTGTTTTGTTTTAAGCTGATGGGAACTTTTGAAGTCAATCAGTCTTTGGAGAACTTGGTGACTCCACTGTGGGATATAAAGAATATATCAGAAAGAAAGTAAGATTTAAAAATGTGTATTATCTTCTACCGGCTGTGTTTTCTGCTAAACAAAAGGCATCATACAGGCTTCTCTGAGTTTTCAGGGTGGAGAAGGAATAGGGAAATAATATAAAAACTGAGAAAGGGCAGGAAAACCTGCACAGTTCCCCCCCTGCCCCCTACCCCACTACAGGAGAACGTGTGCCTCCAACACACTCACATACAGACACACACACAGTCATGTCCCTGCCAAGCCCATGAGAGAAAAGAATCACTTCAAGGGTGAGGGCTGAAGGAACCTTGCCAGTGAGGATGGGAAGGTGTTTCCCAGGCTCTCCTGTTTTCTGTATTTGAGCCATTAACAGTGTTAACCAAGTAAAGCAACCACCAGGCACAGCTGTTTTATTCCAAATACTTGCTGATCCACTCAATTTCTACAGAGCTTTGACAGTTGTTCTGGGCTCATAAAGGACATTCGAATAGATTGTTCTAATTCTGACTGGCACTGGAGTGTGGAATTCTGACCTCCCCGGAAACGACTTTTCTCCAAGGGGAAAGATGGTAAATAGAATATTTCCCTCCTCTTCCCTCCCCTTTATGGCCCACGTTGGCTGGGCTGAATTGTTTGGAGACCCGTTTCATACTCTGTCTTCCTTTCAAAGAGGCTGCAACATTACAACTCAATTACCATATGGCAATATTTAGAAATGATCTGAATAAATGAAAGCAAACACATAAACACACACACGCACATACACACACACAAACACACATACACACAGATATACTTTCTAGCTAAAAAGCTAATCTGCTGAAAGTGGAATTCTAAATTGGTAGTTCCTGATTGCCATCCAGGACAAACATGAGGGCAGTAAACCATTACACATTTCTTGGTGCTATTGAAATTTGTCTTAATGGAATCAGGAATAAATATAAGATATGAAAGATATCATCTTTATTGAGCATGCTGAGGGATTAGAATGCTTTGTTTTGGGAAAAGTGCATTGTCTTCCAAAGTTGTAAAAACTTAATTTCTTTCTGTAATGACTCTTGATTTCCATTTTTTCCTTTAGGACCACAAAACCAAGAACCAGAATTTACTTTTTCCTGCTGCTTCAGCATATCTGTTGACAGAGATTTTCCCCTTGTCCAAACTTTAGTTAGGCTCCTCTAAGCCTTATTCTCAACAAGCCTCGACCTGGGCTTCAGTCCTGCCTCACCCAGTGGTAGCAAGAATCCTGCTAAGTCAGTTTAGGGACAATCTTGTGCCCTTGATGTATAGTCATGCTTAATATCTGATCAAGCCTCTTATCCCCCACCATTGATGTAAAAATCTTTGGGGGCCTTTAGCAAGAATCCCCCATCCTTTGATGTCTCCTCATAGTTATTTCCTACCTAATGACACCCTCACGCTGCCTATAAATTCCCAGCTGCCTTTGCTGTATTGGGAACTGAGTTTAATCTCTCTCCCTATTGCAATACCCCTAGTGTAGTCTTGAATATAAGCCTTACTTACCATTCAACAGTATCAGAATAATTATTTCTTTAATACTGGAAGGTCTGTGAGTCTTGGGAAGAAGCCCCTGGGAAACTGGGGAAAGGTCTAAGTAGCCTGCATTTCTCTCCCTTGACCTTGAGCATAAGGCTTATAGAGTCTGTGTTGCCTCCTAGAATAGGTAGGCCAAGGTGGTCATGAAGGTGGCCACAAAATGCCTCTATTTCAGGCCTTGGATTGGGGAATTATCATGGTTATGGGGTGGAAGCACTTCTTTTTTTGCTTAAGCACTGATTTTGTAAACAGCTCAGGCAAACTGTAACCTCAAGATTAAAAGTATTGAAGTTTAAAAGGTGTTTTTCTACGTACTGTTTGTAGGTAGACATCCATATCATTTATGGAGATGCAACCTCTTCATAAGTGAAATACCAGAATTTCTGAGCTTTTATTAAGAGGAGTAGCAATGGTCTGTAGTTAGAAAGCCATTGAACCTTTGACTCAGAAATCACTCTAAGCATGACTGCAATGCAATCATTGAACTGGATCAAGGTGATGTTCTTGATCCACAGTCTTCCCCACCTGCTCTCTGAATGGATTTTGTGTTATTTTATTTTGTGCTTATTTTTTGGTGAGGAGAAATGAAAGACATTAGTTTGTCCCTTTCTAGAAACTATCATGTATATAAAATGTGGTGGGACTGACATAGTCTCTGTTATTTGCTTTACCTAAACAGGAGTGGGATTAGGACAAAGCAACAGAGGCACCTAGGGCACAACATTTAAGGAGATATTTACTCTTAGGGTCAGGCATATCCCAGCCCTGCTCCTAAACAAAAGGATTTGGCCTTCAAGAAGCAACATAGAACATCTCTATTCCCAGCCTTGGACAGAGTCACATGTTTATTGGTCTGCTGTTTGATTCTTAGCAAAGCCCTGCTAAGAGATGTAATATTTTACGAAGGACCATTCAAAGGATCTGCTGTTCACCTACTGCTCTAGGTACTATAGCTTCTATTCTTGGATCAAGTTGGATATTCTCAGGACAATACACAGTTGAACAATTTTTACCTTAGCTGATTTCAAAATTATATCTTAACTGAGCTTTCTTTTAACAGTGTTCCCTTAGTTTCTATCAGAGAATGATATTTTTTTAAAAGCCACATCAAATTTGTAACTACATCTCTTGTAGCAATCTTCACAGAATATTTTTCTTTAGAATATTCATTGCTTCCTAAATTCTTTTAAGATTTAGTACTAGGAAAACTATTACCTCCTTTGAGGGATCCCCCTTTTTTGATAATTAATTTTATGTACTTGTCTGCATCCTCTTTTTACTTTGGAGTTCGAAATGCTGACTGCCAGATTCAAATTTAATGCATATCTCTAACATCTATGTTAATGCCACTTGATGGGACTTTGAGTTTTCTTTACCTTGGAATTGATTTTCTGCTTTTATTCATATCTTTTTAAGCCACAGTTGGATTTAGCCATAGTCTACTTTACATTTTAAAGTAGGAGTACTGCACATTTGTTGAATGCTTACCATAAGCCAGGTGGATTCTAAGCACTTATTGGGGATTATTCCATTAAACCTTTATAACAACGATGACGGTTTCCTACCTGTCTTGTACAGATGAGGAAACTAAGGCATGGAGTAAATTATTTGTCCAAGATTACTCAACTAAAAAGAGCCACAATTTGAACCCAAACAGTTTTATTCATAATATTCAATATTTTTAGCCAATATCTATGTGACCTATGTTTAAATGCATTAATATAACCATTTTTTTTTTTTCTGTCTTCATAGAAAACAACTCTGTCTTTAACGAGAGAGAGAAATCTATGTATGTATGTATTTTGGTTTTTCTTCTGGCTCCAGTGTGTATTTAAAAATACCAGGGCTACTGAACTCCTTAGAGTCTCTATGCCATAGGCTTTTTCAATTAACTTTTTATTTTGAACAAATTCAAGTTTATGAAGAATTGCAAGAATAATGCAGTGAATCCCTCGATACTTTCCACCCAGAATCATCAATTTTTTACAGTTTTACTATGTTTTCTTCATCACATTCATTTATATCTATTTCATTATTTTATTATTATTTTCTAACTATTTGAAAGTAAGTTATAGACATCATGACCCTTCACTTGTGAAAGAGTCAATACGTATCTCTGAAGAACGTAAACATTCTTTTCCATGATATAGTTGTCAAATTCAAAGAATTTGACATTGATACAGTACTATAATCTAATATACATTCTACATTCAAATTGTACCAATTGTTCCAAATATATCCTTTAGAGCAATAATCTCTCTCTTTATTCCTTCCCCCCTCGTTCTTTCTCCCTCTCTCCTTCCCTTTTCTGCTTTCTTACCTTTCTCATCTTTCTCCTCTCCTTCTGTCTGTTTCTTTTTTCCTCCTATCTAGGATTTAGTCCAAGATCATGTGTTATATTTGGTTGCTGTTATGGTTTGGCTCAGTGTCCCCACCCAAATCTCACCTCGAATGGTAATCCCCGTAATCTCCACATGTCAAAGGCGAGACCAGGTGGTGATAGTTGAATCATGGGGGCGGTTTTCCCCATGCTATTCTTGTGATCGTGTGTTCTCATGAGATATGATGGTTTTATAAGTGTCTGGCATTTCCCCCGTTTGCACTCATTCTCTCTCCTGCTGCCCTGTGAAGAAGTACCTTCTGCTATGATTGTAAGTTTCCCGAGGCCTCCCCAGCCATGCAGAGGTGTGAGTCAATTAAACCTCTTTTCTTTATGAGTTACCCAGTCTCAGGTATTTCTTCATAGCAGTGTGAAAATAGACTAATACAGTTGCCATACCTTGTTATGTACTTTAAACATTAACTATCCCCAAACATCTACAGTTTCTACTGGCTAGGCCAGAATCCCTGAAATTTGGAGCTCCAAGTCTCTTCTCCTTTCCTTGTCTCCAAGTGCTTTTGAACAATTTACCACGAACCATGGGCTACAGATATTCCTAAACTTCAGAGCCCCTCCTTACCGGAGAGGGATCCACTTTTTAAAATCTGATTTCTTAAAGTGGCTTCATACTATTCCTTTCAAGCACTTAAAACCCATCAGAAAAAAAAATTCATCAAAAAGTCAAAGTTAGTTTTTATTATCTTCACCTTTTCAATGGAAAGCTTTCTAAACTCTGGATCAATTTAGATGACTTTTGGATCAATTTAGATGACTTTTAGATGATCAGTACTCTGGATCAATTTAGATGACTTTTGCCCCAAAGTTTTGTAAGATCAACAAAGCCAAAAACAGAGGAGTATGATTTTGAGATCAAGTATGTGACTTGAGTCTCATACTCTGGATGAGTATGAGTGTTTCAGTGTGGTTTCTGAGGGTGAATACATGTAACACATTAGAGGGAATCTCGAGAAAAAAATCATCAGATAAGAACATCCCTGTGTTGAATATAACTGTAGTTAAAATAACATTATTTTCTAATTTTGAAGCAGTCAGGACAAAAGCATAAAGTCTTCCAAAAGTGAAATACATGGCCATTTTAGTAAGTTCCTGGAACATATGTCCCAGAGCTCTTTCAATGCATATGTTTACATTTAACTCACTGAATTAGAGATGGAAATAATGCAAGAATCAGACAATAAAATGTCCATCATTCTCTCCTAAGAAACAGCATTTTCAATTCATATGAGATTATTTTGATGCTTAAGATTGTATTTTGCATTGTTTTGCAGTGTATTTTAAGTTGTTGTTTTTTTAAAAAAGTTCCTCTCCATCAGTTAGATGAATATTTTAACGCTCTAATTTTAAGGCTGTCTCCCTCCACCCCCAATCTTCATGTCAATTACTTAATGATCTATAAATATTTAGAAAGTTCTAATGGAACAAGCTATTTAAAGCAAACCTATAAGAAAGTCTGCATTATTAGAATAATTTCCCCTAATTTGTCTCTTTGTAAGTTTGGATACATGAATATTGAATTTTCTTAAATGGAGTCTTATCCTCATCCATTATTGTGTTACATTTCTTCAAACCTCTTTCAAATTGATAGGGAGATAAAAGGAAAAATCTTGTTACCCTGTGAGTAAGCTATTAGATTCTCAAGTGTTGGCTGAGGGCACTGGTAGGATAATAGGAAGATCAAAGATGTTCTCTTGTTAAAACGCTATTGTCATTTAAAAAATTATGAGCGTGACTGGTAATAATTGCACTCAATCCAGTATGTTGACTTCTCTTGCATTTTCATATCTGTCGTCCAGTTAGGGCTCCAGGGTACATGTGTTTGTGGAGTCAGTGTAGTCCACAGGTAAGAGCAATGCTCTGGGAATTAGGAGGCACTAGTTTCTACCTAACCTCTGTCACTAATAAGCTTTGCTACCTCAAGCCAAAAACTTTGCCACCCTGGAACTCAACATCCTCATCTTCAAATGATGGGCCAGGTGATCTCTTGTTTTCTTTCTAGAACCAAAGGACACACCTATGAGATATAAGACCAGATAGAAACATGCAACTGTTAAGTTTTAGTTGTTGATTGATATTTATATACCCAAACAACACCTTTTTATTTAATGTTGATTTATCTTTGTTTTTCCAATGGTTTGCCAGTGCTGTCCTGGATATGAACTCAGGTAATATTCTTAAATTATAGGCCTAAGAAAATAGTAGAGCATAATACAGACATGTAGAATTTTGTTTAAATGTTTTCATTAAAATTTTAAATTAAAACAGTAATTTAAGGACATGCATTTATTCAAAATGCCTTTTCTGTAGAGCTGGATTTTTTAAATTGGAATTTTTTTTTTTTTTTTTACCTTCTAAATGAGGAGTTTCTGTTTGATCTGAGATGGCAAATTGATCTTATCTGAAGCATGATTCTAAGTCACAGCAGGATAGAATGCTTACTGTGGTTAACAGTCAGTTTCTACTGGGGGTAAGAGAGGTCCTCGCTGCCTTCCATTTACTGACCCTAGATCAGATCATCACTGAGAGTCTTTTCTAGACATAGTCCTCCTCCACTTCTCTGTCTCACTGAATGACATTAGACAGCCAGTTGACCAGCCCACAGTCCAAGGAGTCATTCTTGACTCCTTCCCTCCTTGTCCCATTAGCAGTTCATCACCAAGCTCTGTTTACCTCCTAATAAATTTATTGTTACCATCCTCATCCAAGTCACCAGCATTTCTCACCTCAACCACTGCCTCTGTCTCATTAATAACGGGTTATCCAACAGGTGAACTAAACATGTTCTTAGGTTAACAAGAAATCAGACATTAATGTCTTCAGGGGAAGACACCCACATAAACATACAAAAGAGAACGGGAAAAAAAGTAGAAAAAAACCATTTAAATATCAGCACCCATGTACATTTGGGTCACTTAAAGATTAAATACAGTTTTATATGTTATATGATTGCTTTTACTTTGCATCACAGAATAGTATTTGTTCGTGTGTGTGTGTGTGTGTATGTTTGGTTGGGGGGTGTCGTAATTGAGGAACATAATCATGTTTTAGGGGACAGTGGCTCAAACGGACTGATTCTAGCCCTGCCTCTAATTCATTCTCCGTATTGTAGCACAATAATCTTTTAAAAGTAGGACTTGATCTTGCCATTTCCTGTTTCCCACTGACTTTAGGGTAAAGCCAAAACTCTTTGTTATGCTCTGTTCCCTCCTACTTCTGCCTCATGTCCCACCACATTTTCCCTTTCTCTTTTGGGTCCAGTCATACTGGTCTCCATCAATTTCCCCCAAAAGACATGTGCAGTAACTTATTTCTCTCCTTACAAAGAGGGATTCTCTTTCTGCAGCTTTTTATACTGTGGCTCTTGCTTCTGATTTCAGCACAAACATCTCCTCGATAAATACTGTTGAGATGAATGCATGCTTCTACACTTCCATGTGATTAGGATTCCTAGGTAAAGCAGGAGAGGAACAGTAATATAAGGAACTTTAAGCCTGGTTTTTAACATTCAGTTATTGGTCATGACACAAATTCAGCAGTTAGCTGGTGAGAAATATCCCAGGTTGATTATAGTAATTACCTCAAGATGTAAAGAAGAAAAAATGTGGTGGCATCTGATCTCCTCTGGAAGGCTAGGAGTCCTTCAATCTTTGCACGTCAAACAGGACTCTTGGTACCCTCTTCCTTTCTCCCCATTAAATAATATACTCATCCTCAGAAGTCTTTTTTTTTTTTTTTTTGAGATGGAGTCTCTCTCTGTTGCCCAGGCTGGAGTGCAGTGGTGCGATCTCTGCTCACTGCAAGCTCTGCCTCCCGGGTTCACGCCATTCTCCTGCCTCAGCCTCCCGAGTAGCTGGAACTACAGGTGCCCGCCACCGCGCCTGGCGAATTTTTTGTATTTTTAATAGAAATGGGGTTTCACCGTGTTAGCCAGGATGGTCTCGATCTCCTGACCTCATGATCTGCCCGCCTTGGCCTCCCAAAGTGCTGGGATGACAGGCGTGAGCCACCAAGCCTGGCCAGAAGTCTCTCTTAATAGCTCAAAAACTTGATGTCAACATTGGCTTCTTTTCTTCTCCTGATTCCAACCTATCAGCAAGGCATATTGACTCTAGCTTAAAAATATACCCAGAACCTCACTCTTCTCAATCTCTCCTCTGTTATTGCCTCACTTCCAATCATAGCTATCTCTCATCTGTACAGCTTTAACAAGATCCTTACCTGTGCTGGTCTCTGATTTTGGCTCCCTCAGTCTGATCATTAAATGATGGCAAAAATGATTTTTTAAAAAACATACATTAGACTATATTTTTGTTCCTTCTCAAATTGTCCTTTGACTTCCTGATTTTGTTTCATGTTTAAAGTAGCATTCCTTAGCATGCCTTTGATGCTCTCAATATGATGGCTCCTGCCTACATCCTTACTCTCATCACTTACCACTCACCTCCTCTCTTTTGATAATTTGGAGCCAAGTAATGGCCACCTAGCAATTCTTCAATCACAACACTCAGTGTAACTTTAAGGCACTCATGTGTGCTGTCCCCTTTGCCTGGAATTCTGTGCCCTATCTCAACATATGGTGACTCCTTTTCAACGTTCAAGTCACAGATCAAAGGAAGAATTCCCTCAATTCTCACCATCATTCTGTACCCTATTGCACTCAGCTATATTGTCTTAATAGCACTTATCACCATCTAAAATCATTTCATGATTTTATGATCTACTTATTTTTTAACTGTCTTCCTGCACTGACATGTCATGTTCATGAGGAAAAACTCTTGGTTGCCTTGTGTCCTGCTTTATCTTAGCTCCTGGAAGAATGCCTGTGAAAGTATAGTTGCTGAATGAATGAATGGAAACTAACTTTGGAATGGATTGGTACTGGGTAAGGACTAAAAAACATTAAAAATGTTTCTGAAAAACTATTTAGAAGAACTTTGGCTTCATAATTCTTTATATGCTCCCCCAGCCTCAGGTGTCTGTACTATAGAGAGTTTACCCACAGCTATACCTTGGAGCGTAATCATGTGGCTGTTTGAGGGGTAAAATTTTATGATGAATTACATAATTTTAATAATTGTGACCTTTAGTGTTTGGATTTTTTTTCAATATGCATTTTTGATAAAATAAGTAACTGGTCATTGGCTCTTCTGGCACTAGTCAATTGCTGATTACTTAAAGCACATTGATTTTTTTCTGAGTTAATTTAACAATACTCTCAGTCTAAAATTCACGTTTTATGCCATTGTATCACACAGGAAGCCCCTATTGTCACCAAGAGCTGGATTTCTAGACACTAAAGACACCTGGGTGGCAGCATCCATAGTTTACGTTATAACCAACTTTTGACCTTTCAGTCAGCTGGTCTCATTCTCACCACTAGATGGCACACCTGAGACGGTAAGGCAAAATGCTGACATTGACTCTGGGTCTCTCAATTTGTGAGGAGTCAAGGAACAAATCTTGAAATGAGGGTTTAAAAGTCAAAGGCTGGTGAAGTGTAGCTAATTTTCAAAAAAGGTTATATGAGGAATATGAATCACCAAAATGTAATAGGGAATGTCCACTTGCATTTCCTAAGGGTAATCAATGCAAAAACCAATATAGAGTAATTTAGTGATGGATGTAAATTGTCGGTTGCTGACCATTCTCTGGATATTCGTTTTGTTCAAGTTTTCAAATGAATAGATTTTTATATTTTTACATGCCTCTTTAGTGCCGAGGAAAAAAGTTAGTTAAATGAGAGTTACACTTAGTTGAATTAAGATAAAACAAGAAATTTTTATTTTATTTTGTCAGAGTAATAAATGTACGTGATAAAATGCCAAATAGTACAGAAATAAATAATAACAGTCCTCCATCCTACCTTCAGCCATATTTCCTAGAGAAAACCTTTTTTTACAAAAAGTTACAAAGTCATTATTTGTTGTTTTCTTTTTATAATTTTATTATTTTGTAGAGATGGGGTCTCGCTGTGTTGCCCAGCCTAGTCTTGAACTCCTGGGCTCAAGTGATCCTCCCACCTTGACTTCCCAAAGTATTGGGATTACAGGCATAGGCCACCATGCTTGGCTGCAAATTCATTATTTAAATAGCAAAATTATGAAATAGTTTTGAGTGGAAAATAGATATGATTTTTCTTGGAAGAAGAATATGCAATGACAACGTAGTGTGCATATAATTTTGTACACTTGTTGCAAACTAATGCCAATGGGTTCTTTGTAATGAAATCATAGATGTCTGCTGAAAATCTTTATGTACAAAAGATTTACAGCTTTGGAAGCCTTTTCTTATAAATAATTCTATTCGTGTAGAAGAGGTGTGAAGAGAGAGAAAGAGAATGATGATGGCAGAGTCAGAGAATGGCAAGTGATGGGCATACAGACAGAGACAGCCACGTTTCTGGTCCTCAGACTTCACAAGCTAGAATCTGGTTGGTTAACTCCTTATTGAGAGAGACTCAAGGCCAACATTCAAGTCGCTCTTCTCAACCCCTCCTCTGAGCAAACTAAACTATCAAATCCTACAACCTAATCTCCTGTACCAAGATCAACTCATCCAAAAAGCTTCTGGTGGTTTATCTAGCTTGCCAGTTAGATCGCACAGGCACTGCATTGCCTGGATAACTGGAAGGTCTGGTTTTCTTTCCAGTTATAATTGCCATTGTGGATCATTTCTTAGGCATTTCATTTTCACCATTGGCCACTTGTGAGCCAGATTATCCTAAACGAATGGAGCTGTCTTCATTTGTGGGTAAATCATATTTGTGAGGATGGAAAACCTGCTACGAAGTCTTAGTAAACTTTCTGGGCAAGAATCTTGACAGCACTTCCCAGAGAAGATTCTATTATAAAAACCTGTGTAATAGAAGGTTTTCAGAAGAGAGCCTCTATTTATTTCAAATCCTCAAACACCTATTTTCTGTAACCCAGAGCTTGAGGGAGGCTCACAGCATGGGGACAGCATCAGGCCACATCTTCCCAGTAACCAGTTACTGACACTTCCATTTCTACAGTTGACCAGCCTCGATCACAGCATATTTATCCTCTGTAATTTCACCCTCCTAGGTCATATTTTTAAAGTTCTGGGAGTGCCTGACACTACCCATTACCTGTTTATTCTCTGCTTAGATCCAAACTGCAGAATGTGAATAATTAACTGGAAATTATATTCTTATCAGTTCTACAGTGATCACTTGGGCACTAAGAAATCCTCTTGAGGACCTGGTAAGACTTTCCACAGTTCCTCGTATATATATGCCAGGATTCTCTCCATGAATATCTTGCAGCCACTGAAGAGCTGGCTAAACTCAAGAGGGCTGCTTTTCTGAGGGCTTCCCTTTCCATGCTCTGGCCTTCTGCCTTTTCCTACGTCTTGATGTTGGGACAATTCAGCATCACCTTTTAGCTGTTACCTTTTTCTTTGTCATTTTGATCATGACAGTGGAGTTTTAGGATTAGCTTTCACTTGAACTGACCAGGAACTTGGTACAGGTGATCATGAGTGTATCAGCCTAAATCTTTTTGTAGCCTGGTCCCAGTGAGTAAATAAGGCAGTACCATCACCACACAAATACAGTGTTTCACAAACATCGTAACCCAACATATAAAATAAAAGTGTACTTTATATTACAACCCAGTAGACAAATAGACAGACACACACGATATATAGGTGAAAGAATTATAAAGTAATACTTAATTTTAGATTTCTATTAAAAAGCGAAAACGTAATAAAGTTAATTAAAATATAAGCATTTGTTAACAGAAATATTCTTAGAATACAAAACTAAAGGAATAAATGATAATAAAATCCTGGCTGTAACCCTGCAAATTGGTTTCATGACCCACTCATAGGGTATGAGCCTCAGTGTGACATATGCCGATCTTTAATAGATGAAAGGAATGCTTCCTGGTTACTTTGGTGGGCGAAGCCTCTCCTTTATAGTCAGAGGCTGCCATCTTGTTTGAGTGCCCTTTTACTTCTGCTCTATTCAAGTGCAAATACGCTGCATGCCCCTTGACTAAGCTCTGGGTCTGGGGAGAGATGCCCTGAGAGATGATGATGTCTAAGACCCTCCAGAGTTTGCCCCAATTTCTCCTAGGACCCGAAGGACTTTAGGCTGAGTCAGGTCACTAACAACGTTTTCCAGAACAATCAGGGAATCAAAGATGTGTGCCATGTTGTCCTGGGCCATGATGTTGAGGCAGGAGAACATCACAAAGCCAACAAGGAGCTAGCACTCCAAGGGGAGTTTATCCAAGACACAGAGCTAGCTAAAAGTTGAGTGGGCTCCACCTGGTTTAGAAGGTAGGTTATGTTCAGCAGCCAGTGCAGGAAGTTGTGGTCCACCTGCCACTTGGCTTGGATAAGCTCTCACTGGTAAAAATGTGATGCCATCGACATCCAGGGTATGAAGGAAGGTCCATATATTTATAAGATTCTTCTGAAGATATTCTCGTTTCAACTAGGATATCAAGGCTCACAGCTTATCATTGGTCAGCCTCATTCCAATAAGGAATGCCTGTTTTTTCAACGAGGCAAGTACTTCCAAATGTAAGAAGTGAGTGGGAAAACAGTCTGATCTGCAGAAACTCAAAGATCTTTTTCACTAGGATGATACTGTCTGGAAGAGCTTCCATGATGTTCACATTAAGTATAAATCTTTGTTATCCTGAATTCTCCCTTTTCCCTGAAAGCTCTCCTCCAGTGTGTCATCTCAACCGCACTTGGGTCTGCATGCCCTCAGAAACTCTGGATCTTAGGACTTCGTGTTTGTGAAGAAAGTGTTTTGTAGACTGAGATCACCTTTTGTCATCCTTGGTTCTATCTCAGGGCTGCCTATTCTGCAGAGATATAAATGTACTCTAATCTAAATGCTGTTGTCTTAATTTTGTTTATACCTCCAGGAGCTGAGAACCTGGAGGGAGAATTTGGGGTTTGTTCTACCATTGGCTTCTGCAGCTTCTCTGTGAAACAAGGCAGCTACAGGGAACTGTTGGTATTTTTAGTTCTAGAAGTAATCTCTATAACTTTAAACTACATGTTTATACATACCTCTGCATTATTTCAAATGATAATGTGCATTATATTTGAACCATCACTATCTTGTTCAGTTTAGTTTTTTCTTAGTTTTTCCTCTTCATTCAGTCTGTCTCAAACCAAAAGACTAGCTGTAAATGCAAACCAAAATACACTTAGGGTATTTACTTGAAAAGGTCAGAAATATTCCTCTTCATATGCCTTGGGAAACTGCTTTAATTTCCATGCATACCTCTGGCAGTATAGCCCAATAAGAAGCCATGAATGCTCAGAAGCATCATGGAGACTGTAAGTGCAACTAGTAGATGCACTTCCAAGGCCCACACCTTGCCCCTAACACCCCGTTCCTGTCCTATAAGTTCGGTTGGAGATATAGCTTTGCTTTTTTTTTCCTTTTTTTATTATTTTACTTTAAGTTCTGGGATACATGTACAGAATGTGCAGGTTTGTTACATACGTATACATGTGCCATGGTGGTTTTCTGTACCTATCAACCCATCATCTAGGTTTCAAGTCCCACACACACTAGGTATTTGTCCTAATGCTCTCCCTCCCCTTGGCCCCCACCCCTGACAGGCCCCAGTATGTGATGTTCCCCTCCCTCTGTCCATGTGTTCTCATTGTTCAACTCCCTCTTATGAGTGAGAACATGTGGTGCTTGATTTTCTGTTTCTGTGTTAGTTTGCTGAGTATAATGATTTCCAGCTTCAACCATGTTTCTGCAAAGGACATGAACTCATTCTTTTCTTTTTTATGGCTGCATAGTATTCTATGGTGTATATGTGCCACATTTTTTAAAATCCAATCTATATTGATGGGTATTTGGGTTGGTTCCAAGTAACTATTGTAAATAGTGCTGCAATAAACATATGTGTGCATGTGTCTTTATAGTAGAATGATTTATATTCCTTTGGGTATATACCCAGTAATGGGATTGCTGGGTCAAATGGTATTTCTGGTTCTAGGTCCTTGAGAAATCTCTACACTGTTTTCCACAATGGTTGAACTAATTTACACTCCCACCAACAGTGTAAAAGCATTCCTATTTCTCCACAGCTTCACCAGCATCTGTTGTTTCTTGACTCTTCAATGATCACCATTCTAACCGGCATCAGATGGTATCTCATTATGGCTTTGATTTGTATTTCTCTAATGACCAGTGATGAGCTTTTTTTCATATGTTTGTTGGCCACATAAAAATCTTCTTTTGAGAAGTGTCTGTTCATATCCTTCGCTCAGTTTTTGATGGGGTTTGTTTTTTTCTTATAAATTTGTTTAAGCTTTTTTGTAGATTCTGGATGTTAGACCTTTGTCAGATGGATAGATTACAAAAATTTTCTCCCATTCTCTAGGTTGCCTGTTCACTCTGATGATAGTTTCTTTTGCTGTGCAGAAGCTCTTTAGTTTAATTAGATGGCGTTTGTCAATTTTGGCTTTTGGTGGTTTAGTCATGAAGTCTTTGCCCATGCCTATGTCTGAATGTTATTGCCTAGGTTTTCTTCTAGGGTTTTTATGGTTTAAGGCTTTACATTTAAGTCTTTAATCCATATTGAGTTAATTTTTGTATAAGGTGTAAGGAAAGGATCCAGTTTCAGCTTTCTGTGTGTGGCTAGCCAGTTTTTCCAGCACCATTTATTAAATAGAGAATCCTTTCCCCTTTGCTTGTTTTTGTCGGGTTTGTCAAAGATCGGATGGTTGTAGATGTGTGGTGTTATTTCTGAGGTTTCTTTTGTGTTCCATTGGTCTATATATCTGTTTTGGTACCAGTACCATGCTCTTTTGGTTACAAAAACCAAAGTAGTATAAACAAAGTAGTATAGTTTGAAGTCAGGTAGTGTGATGCCTCTAGTTTTGTTCTTTTTGCTTAGGATTTTCTTGGCTATACAGGCTCTTTTTTGGTTCCATATGAAATTTAAGGTAGTTTTTTTCTAGTGCTGTCAAGAAAGTCAATGGTAGCTTGAAGGGAATAGCACTGAATCTATAAATTACTCTGGGCAGTATGGCCATTTTTATGATATTGATTCTTCCTATCCATGAGCATGGAATGTTTTTCCATTTGCTTGTGTCCTCTCTTATTTTCTTGAGCAGTGGTTTATAGTTCTCCTTGAAGATATCCTTCATGTCACTTGTAAGTTGTATTCCTAGGTATTTTATTCTCTTTGTAGTACTTGTGAATGAGAGTTCACTCATGATTTGGCTCTCTGCTTATCTATTATTTGTATATAGGAATGTCTGTGATTTTTGCACATTGATTTTGTGTCTTGAGACTTTGCTGAAGTTTCTTGTCAGCTTAAGGAGTTTTGGGGCTGAGACGGGGGAGTTTTCTAAATACACAATCATGTCATCTGCAAACAGAGACAAATTGACTTCCTCTCTTCTTATTTGAATACCCTTGATTTCTTTATCTTGCCTGATTGCCCTGGCCAGAACTTCCAACACTACGTTGAATAGGAGTGGTGAGAGAGGGCATCCTTGCCTTGTGCCAGTTTACAAAAGGAATGCTTCCAGTTCTTTTCCCATTCAGTATGGTATTGGTTGTGGGTTTGTCATAAATAGCTCTTATTATTTTTGAGATATGTTCCATCAATACCTAGTTTATTGAGAGTTTTTAGTATGAAGCAATGTTGAATTTTATCAAAGTCCTTTTCTGCATCTATTGAGATAATCATGTGGTTTTTGTCTTTGGTTCTGTTTATGTGATGGATTACATTTATTGATTTGCATATGTTGAACCAGCCTTGCATCCCAGGGATGAAGCCAACTTGATTGTGGTGGATAAGCTTTTTGATGTGCTGCTGGATTTAGTTTGCCAGTATTCTACTGAGGATTTTCACATTGATGTTCATCAGGGATATTGGCGTGCAATTTTCTTTTTTTAGTTGTGTCTCTGCCAGGTTTTGGTATCAGGATGATGCTGGACTCATAAAATGAGTTAGGGAGGAGTTCCTCTTTTTCTGTTGTTTGAAATAGTTTCAGAAGGAATGGTACCAGCTCCTCTTTGTACCTCTGGTAGAATTCAGCTGTGAATCTGTCTGGTCCTGGACATTTTTTGGTTGGTGGGCTATTAATTATTGCCTCAATTTCAGAACTTGTTATTGGTCTATTTAAGGATTTGACTTCTTCCTGGTTTAGTCTTGGGAGGGTGTATGTGTCCAGGAATTTATCCATTTCTTCTAGATTTTCTAGGTTATTTACGTAGAGGTGTTCATAGTATTCTCTGATGGTAGTTTGTATTTCCATGGGATTAGTGGTGATATTCCCCTTACCATTTTTTATTGTGTCTATTTGATTATTCTCTCTTTCTTTTATTAGTCTAGCTAGAGGTCTATCTATTTTGTTAATCTTTTCAAAAAAAACCAGCCCCAGGATTCATTGATTTTTTTTTGAAGTGTTTTTGTGTCTCTTTAGAGATACAGCTTTGCTTTTAACTTGAGTTACTTGAGCAAGAGACTAACTGGAAGAAGAGACTAATTGGCTTTATATTGTAAAGACCTCTTTTGGCTTGTAGATTGGGATCTAGTCTGAAATCTGTAAAATATAATGTAATAATAGCGCCATCAATCATTGGTAATATTGCTCAAGTCCCTGGCCAGTGCAATGCCATCACTTTTCCATGCTTATCTCTCCAGTCTTCTTCTTTCTCACACCCAGGATAACATGCTTCCTTGCCAGAATATACACATGTTCACAACAGCCTCACTTTGTATAGTTCTACTCTCTATAGGCAAAGTGATGGGAGAGAAGTGAGATCTGAGTTTTCTTTGTAACTTTATCTTTTTGTTTCCTTCCTTCTTTCAAGCATCTCTTTCCTGAGGAAAGATGAATCCATTCACCCATTTAACAAATAAGTACTTGGCACTTTTTACTTTCTAAGAGCTCTGATGATAAACCAGATAGATAAGATACCTGCCTTTGAGGGATTTACATGTTGCTGAGAAGACAGGCAATTAACAAGTGTTAACAGTAAGGTATGATAAGTGCTGTAACAGAGGAAAGTACAGTCACAAATAGGAGGATCAAAAATATAGTCCAGATGTGAGACAAGGCATTCTCAAAGGAGCGCCTCTTTTTCTGGACCCTGAAGCATGATTCAGAGTGTTCTACAGAGAGCAGATTGGTCTAAGCCAGCAAATGGAGCTCTAGAAATCTCAGGAGTGAGAGAGAGCCTGCACAAGGTTTTCAGGTGACTGACAGCAACCAGGCAGGCTGGTGAGAGCCAAATGCAGACATAGGTGAGAGCCAAATGATCCCTGGCTTTCAATAAGACATGTTGAAGAGACTGAAATGTCTTTATGGGTAATAAGAATGGAAATTAATTAAAATCTATTAAGCTGGGAAGTGACACAAACATTTTATGTTTTGGAAAAATTGTTTTAGCTTCACGTTGGGGACTGGCTTGGTCAAGACTTAGTGGTTGGTTTTATTGAAGGTGAGGGAAAGGAAAGGGAGCAAGAATGAACCAATATTTTGATACATGGAACTGGGCTGATGGTAATGACATCTCATATAGTGAACTCTGGGACAGCACATATCTGAAAGGAACGTAGTGACTTAAACTGAGGACAGGTGGAGTTTATGATGGTTACAAGGCATCTACATTGAGACATCAGGAGGTATTTAGATTAAGGGTTTAGCAAATCGCCAGATAGTAAATATTTTAGATTTTGAGGACTAGGCAGTCTCTGTTGGTGGTCTCTGTTGCAACTACTCAACTCTGCCATTGTAGTGTTGAAAGCAGCCATAGCCAATATATAGACAAATAAGAATAGCTGTGTTGCAATAAAGCTTTATTTACAAAGCAAGTGGAGTGACTGATTAGTGCCATATGGACCCCTGAGCTAGGAAAATGGAGCTGAGAGAGTGGAGATGGAGGGTCAAGAACTATTAGTATATTCAATGATCTTGGTTTGAAGAGATACCTCTTTTGATAATTCTGTACACTTCCAAATTTTTCTGAAGATCCCTTTAAGAGAATTAAAAGCTAAAATTGAAGTTTCCAAGAAAAGATATCTTTGTGCGAACCAATAAACTATGCCCAGAGACAATTGTATAATTTTCGTTATTAATTTTAATTTTTATTTTTAGTGACTTTAAATGTCACGCTGCCAAAATGATACCATAAGTCCCAAGCCAGCCAGCAGGGAGGACGATATTGCTGAATGGAATGTGTCCCAAGCAGAGAGAAGCAGGAGAGTCTTACTACATGGGGCAGGATGTCACCCAAGTGAAAAGAAAGGTTTGGGGTAAAAAGACAGAGCTCACTTGTAGTAATGCTAATCTCCTCAGGCCCATGAAAGCATTGTCTTTGGCAAAGCTGGTTTGCCTCATCAAGTCAGTAAAGTTATGAACGATTAAATTGCCTTCCTCAGCTTGGGAAAGGACTGAGTGTACATCCCTGGGAATAAACTGATCTTTTAAAAGGCATTTTTTTCCAACTCTTTCTTTCTGCCTCCAAATAAATCACTATATTCTTGACTCTGAAATCATCCTTCTTATCTGAAAATGCTCTGCCTTGAACCAAAATGTTTAAACAACATCTCACAATGTAAACCTGTATTCCAGAGGAGAACCTTTGCCTCTGGTAATTGGGACAGTGTGTTTCACTCAGGATGCCTCTACCTGGGGATTGCCAAAGCCTCGCTGTTCATAAGGCCTTAGGTAGCTCCCCACCCCCACCACTCCCTTCTTTTTTTCTTGGATGCTCAAGGAACGTAGCAGGTGGTGCCTAATTTATCCTCCCAGGATTGCTGGGAGTTAAGCCAGCATGGGTCTATCTGCCTCCTCCTCTTCCTGTCGAGTACACTAAAGCATAGGTTGGTCAAGCAATGTTTGGGTTTTTACTAGCAAGTTATCCACAGGACTTGGGAAAGAACCCAAGAAGCATCTCCTCTAATGTTTGTTCCAGGAGAGTAGTGATTTTCACATTGTGAAACCCCTCACTGAGCACAGGGATCTTGGAAATACATAGGGACCCAGGGGATGCCAAGCGGGAGATTCTGGCTTGTCGCTTCCCCAAAACTCCCATACGCTTCAACCAGAAGTAGCACCACTTTTTTTTTCTTTTTTCTTCCTAAAGTTAAGAATTCTATACCTTGAAAAACAAAAGGCTCAGTGCTTCTTTTGAAAATTATGTTTTGTTTAGAAATCTGTGTTTGTCTCTCCAAGTCTCTTGTTGACTCCTGTTATAGCCTGTTTCCTATTCTCGATGCCCACTGATGTTTATGAACACATTTATTAGTACCTACTGTATTGCACACTGTACTTCCCTGTGATTATGATGGTGAACTTCTCCAGTAAAAGCAACATATTTTCTTCATCTGTGTGAGCTCCCAGTCAGGTGGCAGTCAGTACTACCGGCTGAATTGTTAATGAATGCCTAGCTGGATGAACCGATGAATTAGAAAGTTTCTGCTTGGATTTTTATATGAAGCCAGCCATAACAGCAACCCATTTAACTTTATATAACCTTCTTCATATAACTCAGACCCATGGGACTGTGAGCTCTGTGGGTCATTCCTCATTCATCTTTGTGTATTTTTAGTGCCTAGAAAAGAGGCTGGCTCATAGTAAGTATTCAATATATATATGATTGGCTAAATCAAGGAAATGACTTTATAGTTAAGGTGATTCCTCCAGCTGAATCACTCCCAGGAAACATATTGAGGATTTGTTGTATTCCAGGCAATAATCTTAGTGCTGGGTTACAGGTGCTGGTTAAATCTGGTCCTGGCATTGGAGGAATTTTTCCCTCCAGGAGAAGCAATCTTTTGGGATTAGAAAGACAGTTGTATCTTCCAATCCATGGGGGATAGGAAGACAGCAGAATCACACCATCTGAAAAAAAAGCAGGAGCTGGGCTCCAGGCTTGCAGCAATACTCACTTAGGGATGGGGGTGGGAATGTAGCAGTGAAAAGGAGACCGAGCACATCAATCTCCATTTTGCTCCTAAGCACCCCTCCACAATGACATCTTTTAGGTTAGCCACTTTTGCTTATCTCTGCACATAGGCCAAGCTAACTATGGGAGGAATTTAGTTTATAGTTTAACTTTAAAGCAACGATAATAATAATCCCTCCCCAAGACTAACCCCCAAGAAGATAAGGAGGATATAGACACAATTAACAATGTTATGTTACAAATGTATAAGAGGATTTTGACCTGACCAAAGACAGTTTACCCTTGCTGCCACCCAGATGTCTGTGGTCATCAGTAACTTATTCATCTCCTTTCCTCTTTCCCCTTCTCCTAACCTAAAAGCAGCCCTAAATTCATATTAGCTTAATACAGTTCTTTAGGATGCTAGTCCACCATCTTCTCAGTTGCTGGCTCTCCAAAATAAAGTCACTTTTCTTGCCCACACACATTGTCTTTCAACTTGTTGGCTGTGCTGTGGCAAGTGGTATGAGCTTTGGACTCAACAGCAGGAGGAGAAGGGTTACACACCCATGGGCATCTCATAACTCTGCAAAGCTTCATTAACCCATATATCTTGCTCTTTCCCTGCCAAGTACTTTTGTCGTATACTAATAATCCACTACTATTAAAAACAGTGTGTATTTTTCCTTGGATCTCTTGGTGCCTAACATAGTTTGGGGTCTGGCTGGTGGCCTATGCCTGAATACACAGGCTGCTTTTGTCTGCCTCAATTTTCCTCTCTTCCTACAAGGGGAGGACATTTCCACATGGACTGTCTTCCTACATGTTGTGAACTGAATATTTGTGGCCCTCCGAAACCTATATGGTGAAGCCCTAACCCCAATGTGATGGTACTAGGAGGTTGGGTTTTTGGAATGAAATAAGGTTTATGTGAGGTCATGAGGGTGGAGCCCCCACAATAAGATTAGTGCTCTTATAACAACCGAAAGAGACACCAGAGCTTCCCCTCTCCATTATATGGGTGAACAGTGGGAAGGCAGTTATCTGCAAGCTAGGAAGAGCACCCTCAGCAGACATTGGTGAGTGTTCAACACCCTGATCTTGGTCTTTCTAGCCTCCAGTACTGTGAGAAAGAAATATCTTTTGTTTGAGCCACCCAGTGCATGGTATTTTGTTGTAATAGCTTGTGACATAGTAAGAAATACATATTTCATCTCTGCTCCTGAATTGTGACATAGAGCTCCTAAAACTCTTGTAATATCCTTAGTGGTAGGGTTAAGAAGAGCATCTTTGTTATTCATAATGTGTCTTTTTCAACCATACCTGAGTTTATGCTAATGAGGTGACTCACGGTGGGCCCCTAGATAGCTTCATGGATCCTTCTCTATAGCACTCATACCATATCTCTCTGGATCTTACTGGGTCATTTGGAAGCTCCAGACAGAGCTCATCAGTACCTTCTCCTTCCAGGCCAATCATGCCTTTCTCATGCTCTCTCCAGCCATCTTCATCTTTGGAATTCTCCCTGATATCCAAAGTCTATCACAGATACTGGCTCCCTACGGAAGCCTGTCTAGTTTCTCACAAACAAATGATATTGTAACTGTAATAGGATCATTTCCCAAGGCGCTTACAGCAAGCCAATAAGTTAAGACACTGGGTTTCAGCAGAAAAAGCATTTTAGTCATAGGGTCACTGAATGAGGAGATGGGACAAAACCTCAAATCCATTTCCCCGAGGAGTTTTGTGCTAGGGTTTTTAAGGGTTTTGAAGTGGGGCAAAGTGTGGATTGTCGATCATTCGAAGAGTGCAGGGTGAAGTCATGGGACAGGGAGATAAAGAAGCTGTATACTCATGCTAATCCCATTTCTTTGTGGGGGTCTTCAAACTGGTTGCTGAAATTCAGGGTCTGAAAAACATCTTATGTGATCCTTAAACAAATGTTTTATGATTCGAACACCAGAGATCCTGTCTTATGACCCTCATGTCAGAAATCCTATCTACAGGAACAATGGGGGTGCAAATGGTCAGTATCTAGTGCTGTCTGACTTTTAGCAACAAGGAAGTGGGCCAAAATACAGCTTGATTAATGCTTAATTATAACTTTATTTCTGTCCAGAACTCAGTATGCAATTCTTATCAACCTGTTGGGATGGCTTCAATATCTGTGGCTCTTTGAACCTGTATTACTTTTTTGTTCTTATGAAGCACCTCTCACGTTCTGCCTGTTATGATCAGTAATTCTTTATCAGTTCTTGCTTTGTAAATTACAAGCATTTTGGAGATAGGGCAAGGAGTTTCCTTCTTTTTATCCTCCACAGCATCTATCTGATTGCCTATCTAGTCAGTGATATTTAATTAGTATTTGTGCCACTTTCCAATATATCTAGGATGACATATAGGTTTCCCTGACTATGCCATCTGCAGTAGACTGGTAGTGGGTGCTTTGGGTTCTGGATTGAGAGGAAGTATTTGGGCTCAACAGGAAAACCATACTAATAATTGGCAATATCTGTCACTGCTGAGGGATAAACAGCAGGGGGAAGGGGTACTCATATCCCATTTATTTGCCAATCTTGTTCTACCTTTCTTCATTATTTTGTTTTCACGTATTTATTCATTTTTGTTTTCATACCTTGATTCTGTTCATTTCTTGCCCATGGACCTTTTATTTTCATCGAATGCAGAGTACTTTTTTTCCCATTAAGTCATAGAATTTGTTTCCTTTAAATTACAATTCCAATCTCCCCTATCCTAGCAAGCTATTTCATAGCAAATCCTAAGTACCAGTACAATGCCTCATTCTAAAATATCCTTAATAATCAAGGGGAATATTTTTCTCTTTTCTCCAGAGAATATAGAATGAAAAAATGGTGAAGTATGAAGAGGGATTGTTGGGAATGGGGGTGGTTGCAAAGTTGCTTGTGTTCTAAATACATTGAGTCTGGAAAAGAGCCAACCTTTTAAGTGGTTGTTTAGCATTAACTGAAAGCTAAGGAGACAGAACTTAAAGCTTAAGGTGACTCAGTCAATTGAAATAAACCAAAAATGAAGATACGGCATCTCTGAAATTACATTCTAACCAGGGCTCACTTTGGTCAAGACAGGGAAAAGGGAACAAGGTTGCTATCTGCAAATCAAGTCAGTGAGAACTGGCTCAATAGTCCATCAGTTGGTCAGTCAGCAATCCACACCTGTACTCATTGACATAGAAATTAAATCTCAGGATTGAGATTTACTAAGGATTCCTTATTACTTGTTTCTTGGGTCTCTGGAACCTACTGCACTTAGTATTCTCCATCCCCTATTGTTACATATAATAAATACATTGTCTGCCTTTAACATTAGATTTTAAGTTGCTGCTGCTGTTGCTTTTTTTAGGTCAGAGATTTTACTTTTTTAAAAAGTACCTGAGTCTGGGTCTGGTGTATTTTCAGCATTCATTAAATGTTGGATAACTGAATGATAGAAGACAGGTGTTTGTTCAAGCTTACAGCAGGACCCCTGACATGGAACTCCGGACCTCTTGTCTGCTCTTCTGCCTCCAAGCTGATAGTAGCTGAGTCATTGCAACATGATGTTACTGTGTATCAAACGTGTTTTTTTTTTTTTTTTTTTTTTTTTTTAAACAACCTGTTCGCTGAGACCAGCTCAGTCCTGGAAAGGAATTAAAGGAATTAATTCCCCAGCGGCCCCAGAGGAATTGAAGACACACACACAGAAATGTAGAGTGTAGAGTGGGAAATCAGGGGACTCACAGCCTTCAGAGCTGAGAGCCCCGAACAGAGTTTTACCCACATATTTGTTGACAGCAAGCCAGTGATAAGCATTGTATCTATAGATTATAGATTAACTAAAATGGGAAATAAAGGGATGAGCGGAAACAAACAGATGGGCTCTGGCTAGTTATCTGCAGCAGCAACATGTCCTTAAGGCACAGATCACTCATGCTATTGTTTGTGGTTTAGGAACGCCTTTAAGAAGTTTTCTGCCCTGGGTGGGCCAGGTGTTCCTTGCCCTCATTCCGGTAAAACCCACAACCTTCCAGAGTGGGCGTCATGGCCATCACGAACATGTCACAGTGTTGCAGAGATTTTGTTTATGGCCAGTTTTGGGGCCAGTTTATGGCCAGATCTGGGGGCCTGTTCCAACACCTGTTCACCTGCTCTCATTTTATAAACATAAAATATTCCCATAACTCTTACTCTGATTCCTTTAAGAACCTTCCTGGCTTGAGTATAAGACTTTCCTACACTTGACTTTTTTAGCTTACATTATGAAAATAATAAAGCCCTTTGAATTTTATAAATGCATAATATTGTAATATTAAATATGCTTTAAAAACTATCATCTCCCACTTCTGCTACTCCAAAATGCTGACATGTCCCCAAAGTGATCGTACTTTATGCCTGTGAATCACCCATGTCACCTTTTTTCTCATTCATGAGAATGCTGCTTTTAACATCATCAGGAATAGTGACTACATAAGAAGCTTGCCTTTGAGTTTGTTGCCATGTTTAATCATTCTCTAAGTCAGGAAAGTCTGGCTTAAATTCCTATGGTTGCATCTCCATCCTGGAATATTTAGTTTTGAGAACAATAGATCAATGTCCTTTGTCCTAACCTTTGATGTAGAGAAAGTAAGTTAATGAAGTTGCTGCTTGGGCTTCTTTTTTATTTTTCTAAATTAAAAGACACCCAGCCACTTAAACTTTTCTTTTATGGGACGAATTTAAAGTCTCTGTAATTAATTTCAGTTGATATTCTATATGTTACTTTAGAATTTCTCAATTTCTCTGCCCTATTCTTTATGCACTGCCCTGAAAGACCTGACTAAGGCCATCTTAGCTTTGTTTTAAAAGGAGAAAAGTAAAACCTCGGGAATGAAATAACTGCCTAGTGATTCAAAATGATTGGTAAAATAGGATAGAGTCACAGAACTCAGAGTATACTCAGTGGAGAGAATACTTAGAATCAAGAAATGAGTTTGAGTCCATTGCCTACCTGTTGTGGTCTTCCGTTAAGTGGGAATAACAGCATATTCTGTCCCTTTCCTGGAGACATTATCAAGTTCACAGGAGGCCATTAAAATAATGGTGAATTATGAAGCTCTACATAGAAGTATAATCAGAACCTAACGCAAACAGTAAAATACCTTCAGAATGTCAAGATAAAATTAACACTTAGAAGTGCAATAAAGGAGAGCTTAAGTTTAGCAATGAGATTAATGATTTGTTGCTGTAAATCAGTGGTGAGAAATCAAGGCCAATCGATGATCAGGTGAAAGAATAAGGAAGAGTGTATTAATAAATTACTCAATGTCCACTGTATGATGGGTAAATTGTATGATTTTTCACAAAAATATATGAAAAAGGTATGTAGTAACATTTTTCTCTTTCTTTTGCAAAAGGTGTACCCCCTGCTCAGAAAAATTAAATTATTTGTCCAAGGCAGCATGGCCATTGGAGGAGAGCATGGACAAGGACCATTTCCTCATTTTCTCAGTTCTATTATATGACTGAGGTGTAACACAATGAAGCATAAACTAATACTGTAGAGTGAAATAGCTGAAGCTGGCTAATGAGAAGCTGAAATAGTAATTGTATTATAGAAAGACAATATAAGTGTATAGTATTGGTGAAATGTAGTAAAAGAAACCTCAAAGAGAAAAAATGTAGTGTTTACCTGCTCACTTCTTGATAATCTGCACTGCACCTGAAGGGCAAAAGAAGTAAATGCTAATATCATGGGGACCAGGAATAAAATTCCTTATCACCATTTCTTCCCCCAGACCTAATTTATACACCCAAGCTATCTTGGGCTTAAACAAAGTTCACAGAAAAAATTCTTTCTTTGTATAGAAATGCTTTGAAAGCATGGTTTACACATTTAAGATTTGAAATGGGGTTATCATGTGTCAGTCCCTTAGAAACAAATCAATGTCCAGTAGATTTTTGGATCTGTAAAGTCAAGGGCTTCCTGTAAACTACAGCAGCATCAGTCAGATTCTAATACCCTTAAAGGCCAGACTGTTGGCTAGCCCTCCCTCTGTGACACATGTCATGTCTGTTTAATTTTAATTACCATGCTATAATTATTTTGTGTCAGCTGTACCTTTGCTGAAATTATAAAATTTTATATTTAACCCTATTGTTCTCATTCTGGTGATTCCAACAGGTTAAATGAGTGACCCAAATGATATAGTTAGTGACAATACGGTGTTTAGAGAGGAACCCAGGTCTCCTGAGTTCAAGTTTGCTCTTTTTTTCATATATATGTATGTGTATATACATCCCTCTGTGTGTGTGTGTGTGTGTGTGATATATATACATTTATGTGTTTTTCTATGTTTTTCCTTTCATGTTTTTAAACACTCCTTCATAGTAGGGACTGTGTTTCTGTCATCCATGACTTAATTTCCTCTTCTTTCAACTGTGGGTAACAACGTTAACCTCACAGTGATGTCGTGAGAATGAAATGAGACAACAAATTTAAACAATAACACCTTACTTAGTATTCAGTAGATGCTGAATTAAAGTTAATTCCTATTCATTCCTTTACTCTAGGTAACCTACAGACATTTGTTCAATGAACTTTGATTACTTTTCTCCACTCCACTAGAAGCCAGTGGTTCTCAACCTTGACTGTAATTGAAACCACTTGGGAAGTTTTAAAAGCTACTCATGCCTGGGTGAGTCCCAACCCCAGAGTTTCTGATTTAATAGCTCTGAGGAAAAGAATAGCTGGACAAAGTATCTAAAAATGTCTTCAGGTAATTTAAATGTGCAGCTAAAAATTGAGAACCATCCCTGAAATTATTGTAAGTGATGGAGTTTTTCCTCAGCTTTGTAATCCCACAATCAATCTCAGCATCTCATTGTAGGCATTAAATTTTGGATTGCTTTGAAGGACTTCAGTGGCTATGGGCTCACTCCCTTCTTGCTGTATTTGTTTATTCATTCATTAACTCATTCAAGTAATGAAATAAAGACTTATTATAGATTGATTTTCCCTCAGATTTAATATAAGCTATACCATATATTTACCAAGTCATTTTTTCTTTCATCACAACACATCATTTCTTTCTAGGTAATGTGTGTTTTTGTCTTTCTGTTTTCAATCTCAGGCTTCTAGTAAAGTTGGATATTAAGTCTCAATAAAAATTAATAAGCTCATGCATTTATTCATGGATGCAACAAACATTTATTGAGTCACTACTATATGCTGGCCACTGTGCTGGGCAAAAGAAATACAAAGATGAAAAAGATAAAAGGTGTTTTCAAGGAGTAGCAAGTCTACCTTTGAGATGACCATATAAATAAATAAACGTGATTTATCACTTGATAAGGGTTTTGGGAGGAGTATAGCCATTTTAATTGCCCAATACCAGCTATTTTTTTTTCCTTTATCTCTTTGATTTTGTTTTACTCTCTATATTATTTAGTATAAAGGCAGAATTTCACTTTGAATCTAAATGGAGTCTTTTATGGAAGTAGTTGAAGAGAAACATCCAAACTGATAAATAAAATAAACAAGAAGGGATTCTCATATGCCTGACATTCTCTAGATAAAATCCTAAAAACTATCTGTCTTTGTTTCTATCAGAGGAATATTTTTGTCATGGCATTTTGATAGCATTGATTATTTATAGGAAAGATTTATGTCTATTCTCGTCCTCTTCCATTAGCACATAACGTGTACTTTAAATTATTCAGAGGTTCAGAATGCACTTTCCTAATTATAAGGGAAACATTCTTGGCAATTTAGGGAGATTAAACTTCTTTCCTTATCTTCTGACTGAATTACACCCACCCACCCACCTGCTACCCTGGCGGGTCCCATGGGATGCATTTATTTTAGATGATAAGGCTGGGATATGGGTTTCATTTGACCAGTGAAAACAAAATATTATACCCTAAGATAAGAGCAGGAATGATAGAAAACACATTATTCTAATATTTTCTACTCCTATTTATTCAACGGATATTTGCCCATTATGACTCATTGTAAACCAGAAACCAAGTTACAGGTTCTTAGTATATGGTGTTAGTCGATCATTTTACAAAACTCTTTGAGAATAGGATCAAAAAGGAAAAAAATAATTTGAATAGGTCACAAAGATCCAGATAATCAGTTGTGGTTAGATAAAGGCATCCCAGAGGAGAGCTGAGCATGAAGGTCCTGGAACCATGTGTATGTCTGCCTACATAAGAGTTATGGTGGAGAGATAAAGGTGATGCCGAAAGATAGATAAAGAAGGTGAACCTCTTCTGCATCATTTTTAGCTTGTCTAGGGCAGGGTTTCTCAACCTCTGTGTAAATGAAATTTCAGGCTGGATAATCCTTTACTGCAGAGACTGTTCTATGCATTGCAGGATACACAGCAGCATCTCTAGCCTCTACTAACTAGATGGTAATAGCACCTCCAGTTGTGACAACCAAAAATGTTTCTAGACATTGCCCAAATCCCCTTCTTGGCAAAATTGCCTGGTAGAGAACCTACTAGCCTAGGGCAAGCTAAGGAATATTAAAGCCAACCAATTTAAAAAATCTTTTAAAATCTGTAACGTAATCCCAAGCAACTCTCTGCTGGATAGTAAAGCCAGAGACCCTGTATGTATTATTCACCGTTATTGCTAAGTAAGCAAATTAAGACTGAATTGTGAATGAAAACAGTTAACAAATGGCTTGAGTATGGAAAGATTAGAGTTTGAATATTGTTTATGCAGGAACTATCATTTCTCTAAGGACTTGGGGATAGAAGTACAGATTTTAAATGCAAATATTCTGGGTTTGATTTTGTTTGTCTATATATACACACACATACTATATATACATACATATACATACACACACACACACACACATATATATATACACACACACATTATAAATATTTATTTGGTACCTGGCACTTCAGGTCCTTAGGATGCATTTGTGAGCAAAACAATCACTTCCTTGCTGAGTAACGTTGGACAAGTCATTAGTTTCTGGGACTCTCAGTTTTCTCATCTATGAAATCATCATCATCATCATCATCATCATCATCATCATCATCTGCCTACTCCATTATCAATCAAGGATCAAAAGATGCCACATAGGAAAGTGATGGCAGCAAGATGACAGAATAGGAAGCCTCAGATTCTGTTCCTCACAAAAACACTGACAACAAATAAATAAAGTCCAAAACCTTTATGAGAACCCCAGGAGTCAGTTAGAAAGTCTCAGTATGTAAGGAAAGCTCAAAGCCAAGAAGAGCTGCATTAAAATGGGTAAGAAAAGCTGTGTAATTTCAACCACATCAGTCTCTCCCCAAAGCTGACATAGCTTGTGGTCTAAAGGAAAAGCCCAACTCTCAACTTATTTTTGAGGAGGGTAAGGAAAGAGTGGAATGTACATATAATGTTCTGGCTCTTTGGTGGGCTGCCCAACGGACTGATTTCTGTCTTGCCTGACTCAGAACTCTGCCATGGGAAATGGGCATAGTTTGGATGTGGGGACTGCTGAGAACAAGAGTGCTCAATGTCTTGTGATAGTGCCAGAGAACTTATAATATCTCAGATAGAAGCAGGCACCACTCACCATAATCCAGAGAAAGCACTCAGCTGCAGCTTCTTCCTTAGGAGGGAAAGAGAAGAGTGGAACATGTCTGTTATATTCTGGCTTTGGGGGTGGCTGCTTGAGGAACTGGTTTGTGTCTCATCTGGAGCACTAATGGAACAAGCCTGTCTTGGATGCTTGGGATTGCAAACAAAAGAGAACTCAGCGGCTTCTTTCAGATCCAGAGAACCTGCAGTACTTCAGACAGACCAGAGAGAACGTAAGACTGCAGGCTCCCGAAAAAACAAAAAGCAAAACACAGTAAACCTCTTTAATTGGGAAATTACATGCACAAGCATCAAGAAAATTTATCCTTATTACAGTTTTTGGAGGCCCTCTGAATTTCCAGTTTGCTGACTGATGAAGGCCTTTCCCTGTATAAAGCCATTCTATAAATACAGGGTGATATGGTTTGGCTGTGCACCCACCCAAATCTCATCTTGAATTGTAGTTTCCATAATCCCCACCTGTCATGGGAGGGATCTGGTGGGAGGTAACTGAATCACGGGGCAGTTATCTCCATTCTCTTCTCATGGTAGTGAGTTGAGTTCTCATGAAACCTGATAATTTTATAAGGGGCTTTTTTCCACCTTCACTCTGCATTTCTCTTTGTTGCCGCCATGTGAAGAAGGATGTGGTTGCTTCCCCTTCCATCATGATTTTAAATTTCTCGAGGCCTCCCCAGCCATGACTGAACTGTGAGTCAATTAAACCTCTTTCCTTTATAAATTACCTAGTCTCGGGTATGTCTTTAGTAGCAGCATAAGAATGAACAAATAGACTGGGAGAGTTGGCTGTTTTTGTCAAATGCAAAAATCAACAAAAAATAACAAGGCACACAAACTGAGAAACATGACTCAATGAGAGAACCAATATAAACATCCAGAAGCTGACAATAATGACATAAGATTTATAAATTACCTAACAAAGATTTCGAAATATTTATCTTAAAGAAGCTCACTATGCTGCAAGACAGCACAGAGAGACAACTAAACAAAATCAGGAAAATGATGCATGAACAAAATGAGATATAAACAAAGAGAAACTATTAAAAAAACCCAAATAGAAATTATGAAGCTAAAAAATACTATAACTGAATTTAAAAATTCACTAGAAGGGATCAACAGCAGGTTTGATCAAGCAGAAGAAAGAATTAGCGAACTTGAAAATGGGCCATTTGAAATTAGTCAGAAATAAAAATAAAATAAAAATGAAGAAGTTCTAAAGGACTAAATTAAGAAAAGTAAAGAAACTTGAAGGAGATAAGCAGACCAACACACACATTATGGGAATTGAATAAGAAGAGTAAGAATGAAGTAGAGACCTTGTTTGAAGAAATAAAGGAAGAAAACTTAAATCAAAAGAAGTAAATGAACATCCAAATTCAGGAGGATCAAAGGGATTCACTTAGGATAAATCCCCAAAGGCCCATACTGAGACATATCATAAACTGTCAAAAGTCATAAACAATAAGAGTATATGGAGAGCAGCAAGAAAATATTTGCTCGTCATGTACAAGGAAGACTCCATTAGATTATTATTGGATCTCTCAGCAGAATCATTACAGGTCAGAACAGAGTGGGATGATAAATTCAAGGTGCTGCTGGATTCAGTTTGCTAGTAAATTGCTGAGAATTTTTGCATCAGTGTTCATCAAGGATGTTGGCCTGAAGTTTTTTTTTCATGTTTTTGTCTCAGCCATGTTTTGGTATCAGGATGATGCTGGCCTCATAGAGTGAGTTGGGGAGGAGTATCTCCTCCTTAGTTTTTTGGAATAATTTCAATAGGATTAGCACAAGCTCTTCTTATACTATTGTCCGGTAGAATTCAGCTCTGAATCCACCTGGTCCAGGGCTTTTCTTGGTTGCTAGATTCTTTATTACTGATTCTGTTTCAGAAGGTGATATTGGTCTATTCAGGATTTCAATCTCTTTCTGATTCAACCTTGGGAGAATGTGTGCTTCTAGAAATTTATACATATCTTCTAGATTTTCTAATTGTGTGCAAAGAGTTATTCCTAGTAGTCTCTGAGGATCTTTTGTATTTCTGTGAGATCAGTTGGAATATTGCTTTTGTCATTTCTGATTGTGCTTATTTGGTTCTTCTCTTTTTTTTTTCTTTGTTAATGTAGCCAGAGGTCTATCAATTTTGCTTATTCTTACAAAGAACCAGCTTTTGGTTTCATTGATCTTTTGTCAATTTCATTCAGTTCTTCTCTAATTCTAGTTATTTATTTTCTTCTGGAAGCTTTGGGGTTGATTTGTTCTTTGTTTTTCTAGTTTCTATAGGTGTGAAGTTAAACTGTTAATTTGAGATCTTATTTCTTGATGATGGAATTTAGCACCATAAACTTTCCTCTTAATACTAGCTGCATCTCAGAGCTTTTGGCAAATTGTGTCCCTATTTTTAGAATTTTTAAATTTCTTCCTTAACTTTGATGTTAACCCAAGAGTTATTGAGGAGTAAGTTGTTTAATTTCCTTATAGTTGTGTAATTTTGAGAGATCTTGGTATTGATTTCTATTTGTATTGCACTGTGGTCCAAAAATGTGCTTGGAATAATTTTGACACCTTTTACATTCAACAGTGTACTGGAAGTCCTAGCCACAGCCATAAGGCAAGTTAAATAAATAAAAGGCATCTAAATAGATAAAGAAGAAGTCAAACTATCTCCCTTCAAGGATGAAATCATTCTATAGCTAGGAAATCCTAATCACTCTGCCAAAAGGCTTCTATAACTAATAAACGACTTTAGTAAAGTTTCAGGATACAAAATCAAAGTGCAAAAATTAATAGCATTTCTATACACAAACAAGGTTCAGGTTGAGAGTGAAATCAAGAACACAATTCCACTTACAACAACCACAAGGAAAATGAAATAACTAGGACTACAACTAACCAAGGAGATCTTTACAAGGAGAACTACAAAACATTGTTGAAAGATTTCAGAGATGACACAGATAAATGGAAAAAATTACATGCTGATGGATTGGAAGAATCAATATTGTAAAAATGGCTCTACTGCCCAAAGCAATTTACAGATTCAACGTGATTCCTATCAAACTACCAATGTTGTTCTTCACAGAATTAGAAAAAACTATTGTAAAATTCATATAAAACCAAAAGAAAGACCAATAGCCAAAGGAATCCTAAGCCAAAAGAACAAAGCTGGTGGAATCATACTACCCAACTTCAAGTCATACGATAAAGCTACAGTAACCAAAACAGCATGGTACTGGTACAAAAATAGACACATGGACCATTGGAACATAATAGAAAACTCAGAAATAAAGCCACACACCTATAATCATCTGATCTTTTACGAGGCTGACAAAAGCAAGCAATGGGGAAAGCACTTCCTATTCAATAAATGTTTCTGGGATAACTGGCTAGCCATATGAAGAAGATTGAAACTGGATCCCTACGTTTCACTGTATTAAAAAATTAACTCAAAATAGATCAGGATTTGAATGTAAGACCTTAAACTATGAAAATCCTAGAGGACAACCGAGGAATTGTTCTCCACATCAGCCTTGAAAAATATTTTTTGGCTAAGTCCCCAAAAGCAATTGCAACAAAAATAGACAAGTGGCACCTATTATACTAAAGAATTTCTGCACGGCAAAAGAAACTATCAACAGAGTAAGCAGACAACCACAAAACGGGAGAAGAAATTTACAAACTGTAGATTTGACAAAGGCCTAATATCCAGCATCTATAAGGAACTTAAGAATAAAACAACCCCATTAAAAATGGCAAAGGACATGAACACTTCTCAAAAGAAGACATACAAGTGGCAGCCAACAAACATGAAAAAGTGCTCAGCATCACTAATCATCACAGAGATGCAAATCAAAACCACAAGGAGATACCATCTCACACCAGTCAGAATGGCTATTATTAAAAAGTGAAACAACAACAACAAAAAAAAAAACAGATGCTGGAAAGACTGTGGAGAAAATGGAACACTTACACACTGTTGGTAGGAATGTAAATTAGTTGAATCACCGTGGAAAGCAATCTTAAGATTTCTCAAAGAACTTAAAACAGAGCTACCATCCATCACAGTAATCCCATTACTGGGCATACACTCAAAGCAAAATAAATTGTTCTGCCAAAGGACACATGAATGCTCTTATGTTCATTGCTGTGCTATTCACAATAGCAAATATATGGAATCTACCAAGGTGCCCGTTAATGGTAGATTAAAGAAAATGTGGTACATATACATCATGGAATACTACACAGTCATAAAAAAGAATGAAATCACGTGGGAAGTGGTGGCTCATGCCTGTAGTTCCAGCACTTTGGGAGGCCAAGGTGGGCAGATTACGGGGTCAGGAGTTGGAGGCCAGCCTGACCAACATGGTAAAACCCTGTCTCCACTAAAAGTACAAAAATTAGCTGGGTGTGGTGGCACATGCTTGTAGTTCCAGCTACTCAGGAGGCTGAGTCAGGAGAATCACCTGAACCCAGGAGGCAGAGGTTACAGTGAGCCAAGATCATGTCACTGCACTCCAGCCTGGGTGACAGAGTAAGACTCCATCTCGAAAAAAAAAAAAAAAACTAAATAAAAATAAATTAAAAAATGAAACCATATTTTTTGTGCAAACATGGATACAGCTGGAGGCTATAATTCTAAGCAAAGTAACACAGAAACAGAAAACCAACTATCACATGTTTTCACTTACAATTGAGCTAATCATTGAGCACACATGAACATAATATAGGAATAACAGACAAAGGCTACTAGAGGGAGAAGGGAGAAAGGGTCATGTGTTTAAAAAAAAAACAACACCTATTAGGTACTATGCTCACTATCTGGGTGACGGGAATCAGACCCCTAATCTCAGCATCATGCAAAATTTCCATGTAACAAACCTGCCAACGTACCCCCTGTGTCTAAAATAAAAGTTGAAATTTAAAACCAAAAAAACACACATCAAGAATCCAGAAAAACAAAGTAAATGCCCATGACTGAATGACATCACTGGAGAATCCTATTAGACTTTTAGAGAACTACCACCAGCTTTGTAGACGCCTTTGCCATCAGGTACCCTGTACTATCAGCCATGGTCAACCCCACCATGTTCTTCGACATCGCTGTGGATGGCAGGCCCTTGGGACGCGTCTCCTTCGAGCTGTTTGTAGACAAGTTTCCAAAGACAGAAGGAAACTTTCATGCTCTGAGCACTGGAGAGAAAGGATTATGGTTATAAGGGTTCCTGCTTTCACAGAATTATTCCAGGGTTTATGTGTCAGGGTGGTGACTTCACACGTCATAATGGCACTGGCAGCAAGTCAATCTACGGGGAGAAATTTGATGATTAGAACTTCATCCTGAAGCATACAGGTTCTGGCATCTTGTCCATGGCAAATGCTGGACCCAACACAAATTGTCCCAGTTTTTCATCTCCACTGCCAAGACTGAGTGGTTGGATGGCAAGCATGTGGTCTTCGGCAAGGTGAAAGAAGGCATGAATATTGTGGAGGCCACAGAGCACTTTGGTCCAGGAATGGCAACACCAGCAAGAAGATCAGCATTGCTGACTGTGGACAACTCGAATACGTTTGACTTGTGTTTTATCTTAACCATCAGACCATTCCTTCTGTAGCTCAAGAGAGCACCCCTCCACCCCATTTGCTCTCAATATCCTAGAATGTTTGTGCTCTCACTGCAGTTCCCTCTGGGTTCCATGTTTTCCTTGTTCTCTTCCATGCCTAGCTGGATTGCAGAGTTAAGTTTGTGGTTATGAAATAAAAACTAAATAACAACAAAAAAAGAACTACCAATTCTTAAACTCTTCCAAAATATTGAAAAGGAGGAAACATTTTCAAACTCATTCTATAAGAGCAGCACCACCCTAATGCCAAAATCAGAAAAAGATACGAGAAAGAAAACTACTACAGGCCAATACCCCTGATGAATATTGACATAAAAATCTTCAACAAAACATTAGTAAATGAAATTCAACAATGTATTAAAAGTATTACATATTGGCCGGGCGCGGTGGCTCAAGCCTGTAATCCCAGCACTTTGGGAGGCCGAGGCGGGCGGATCACAAGGTCAGGAGATCGAGACCACAGTGAAACCCCGTCTCTACTAAAACTACAAAAAATTAGCCGGGCGCGGTGGCGGGCGCCTGTAGTCCCGGCTACTCAGGAGGCTGAGGCAGGAGAATGGCGGGAACCCGGGAGGCGGAGCTTGCAGTGAGCCGAGATCGCGCCACTGCACTCCAGCCTGGGCAACAGCGTGAGACTACGTCTCAAAAAAAAAAAAAAAAAAAAAAAAAAGTATTACATATTATGATTTAGTGGGATTTAGTTTGAACATGAAAATTCATCAATGTAATACATTAGCAGATTAATACAGAAAATCTTGACAAAATTTAATATTCTTTCATGGTAAAAACAAACTAAGAATAGAAAGATTTTACTTCAACTTAATAGTGGCCATAGGTAAAGGGCCCACCGCTAACATCATACTCAAAATGGCAAAAAGCTAAAACCATTTTCTCAAAATCAGAAACAAAGTAAGGATCCTTGTTCTCACCACTTCTACTCAACATAATACTCAAAATCCTGTCCAGAACAATAAGGAAGAAAAAGAAATAAAAGCACCCAATAGGAAAAGAAGAAGCAAAATGTTCTTTGTTTGTAGACAACATGATCTTGTATATAGAAAATCCTAAAGGTGTCACACACATTACACACAAAACCTGTCAGAAGTAATAAATTTAGCAAAGTTGCAGGATTAAAATTTAACACACACACAAAAAAACAGTTAAAGTTCTGTAACCATGAACAATCTAAAAGGAAAAATTGTTTTAAATTACATTTTAAATATCAAAAAAATAAAACCTAAAAATAATATTAACCAAGGTGAAAAATTTGCATCCAAAACTAGGAAATATTGACAAAAGAAATTGAAAAAAGACAAATAAATGGAAAGATATTTTGTGTTCCTGCTTGGAAAGAATTCATGTTGTTAAAATGTTTATACTACCCAAAGTGACCTATAGATTCAATACAATACCTATTAAAATCACACCAGCATTTTTTTTTTGCAGAAATTGCAGAAAATTTCAAAAATTAATCTGGGATTACTAAAGGCCCCAAATAGTCAAAACAATCTTGAGATAGAAAAAGCTCGACGTCTCACACTTTCTGATTTCAAAACATTTCAAATCTGCAATATTTAAAACAGCATGATGATGACATTTAAGACACATAAAGGCCAATGGAACAGAATAGAGAGCCCAGAAATAAATCCTCATGTACACAATCAAATGATCCTCAATAAAAGTGTCGAGGCTACACAACGGGGAAAGGGTAGTATCTTCAACAAATGGTACTGGGATGACTGGATGTTTACATGCAGACAAATGAAACTGGACCTTTATCTTACACTATATTAAAAAATGAATTCAAAGTTGATTAAAGATCTAAAAATAAGAACTGAAGCTATAAGACTTCTAGAAGAGAACATGGGGGAAAAACTTTGAGCTATTGAATTTGGCGATGATTTCTTGGCTATGACACAAATAGCACAGACAACAAAAGTGAAAATAGACAAGTGAGAATATAGCAAATGGAACAACGTCTGCACAGCAAAGGAAACAAACAACTGATTGAAAAGGCAACCAAGGAATGGGAGGAAATACTTGCAAACTGTAAGTCTGATGGGGAGTATTATCCAGAATATAAAGATGACTCCTATATCTCAACAAAAACAGAAACAATCCAGTTTTTTTAAAAAAGCAAAGGAATTGGGCAAGCACTTCTCCAAAGAAAATATAAAAATGGTCAATAAGCGTATTGAAAGATACCCAACATCAGTAATAATTAGGGGAATGCAAATTAAAACCACCATGAGCTATGGCTTCACACCTGTTAGAATGGCCACCCTCCTTAAAACAAAAAATAACAAGTGGTAGTGAGAATGTGGAGAAATTAGAACCCTTGCACACTGTTGGTGGGTCTATAAAATGGTGCAGCTACTATGGGAAACTGTGGAGGTTATTTTAAAAGTTAGAAATAATATGTGATCCAGCAATATCACTTCTGGGTATCTAAAATATTTGAAAAAGGATCTCTAAGAGATATTTGCACATTTGTGTTCATTGCAGCACTATTCACAATAGCCAAGAGATGGAAATAACCTAAATGTTCATCAACAGATGAATAAATAAAATGTATCACATACATATAATGAAATATTTTCAGTCTCACAAAAGGAAGGAAGTGCTGTCATATGCTTCTACATGGATGGACCTTGAAGAAATTACGGTAATTGAAATAAGTCAGTCACAAAAGACAAACACTACATAATTCCACATACCTGAAGTATCTAAAATAGTCAAACTCTTAGAAACCTAAAGTAAAATGGTGGTTGCCAGGGGTTGGGGCAGGAGGTAAATGGGAGTTGCTTAATGGATATGTAGTTTCAATTTTGCAGGATGAAAAAGTTCTGGAGTTCTGTTATACAACGTGTTTATATTAATACTACTGTATTGTACACTTAAAAATCATGAAGATGGTAACTTTTGTGTTACGTGTTTTTGACCACAATAAAAAAGGTAATTCATATAAGATGTCTAGTACAATGCCTGTATAGAGTAATAAAAATGTAATTACTATAAAACTGATGATAATGATTTACCAATTAGAGTAAAAGTCATCAACCTTTCAGAAGAGGAAAAGTGAATTCCAGAACATTCATGAAACTTCAATAATGGAGCTCAGACAGGACTTAAGCCACCTACCTTCCTACTCTATCCATCTCATTGTGAGGAAGATTTAAGCAGTATAGATGTTAATAAAAAATATTGGAAGTTCTGAAGATCCGTCCTTTTAATGAAACATTTATAGTTATTAGGAGCTTAACAAAGATTACCCACATGCCATAGATAGTTGAATTAACAAAAGATACATATAAATGTGACCATTCATAAGTACCATAGTCCATATGATTATCTGGGTGGGGTAAAGAGTTTTAAAGCATGAAAGAAAAATGAAAGAAACACCAACACAGTAGGAGCCTTCTTCAAAGAGGTCTTTAATTCACAGATTTTTAAAAGTCTTTTCTCCAACAAATTATAAGGCAGAAATTTCACACTAGGGTGAAGAGAGAACACCAAGAAGCTGCTAATAGCCTTAAAAAGAGACATTTTAATGAACTCTACAGATGTTATTAGAATTTTTAATTTAAGTGAAAAAAAGAAAAAATATATAAAAAGTGCCTGAAAATGTATGACAGAAAAATATCAATTAAATTCACCCACAAGCTCCTGTTAAAATGCCCTCTTGTTAGACTCCATACCTGTCTCTGTAAGCCAAAAGGACAATCAGAAAAGCCAACTGTGTCCTTCTCTCCTTATTAGTATTTGCAGGAGTGGAAAGGGAACTCTCAAACTCTTCATGAACTGACAAGACTCCAATCTCTTCCTCTTTTCACACCCAATACTCACAGCCTCACCACTGCCAACTTTCTTGAGACCATCAACACTCATCTTATTATACCCTTTCTCCTTGTTTATGTCACCACAAGAAGCACAGGTCTTCCTGGTCAACTCTCCTCCCTGTTTGGCCCCACACAGTCATTATCTGCCCACACCCCTGCCACATATATATTTAGTAACCCCTTTCCTTGCTTTATTTTTCTCCGTAGCACTTATCAACAGTCACCTAATCATACATTTTGTCTATTTTTTTGATTTGTTTTCCTTTCACACTAAAATCTAAGTTTTATGAGCCTCGAGATTGGTGTACATTTTGTTCAGGGCCATATCTTCATCACCTAGAACAGTACCAGGCACATGGGAAGCATTCAATAACTATTTGGTAAACTTAAAAAATGTACTTGATAAATACACTTGGATCATGTGCTAGAGATTTTGCTAGCAAGGCATTGAGGGAGTGGGGAGCGGAACTAGAGATGAATCTATTAGGACCTCTGCCCTCAAAGAGTTTGCAGTCCAGGAGGAGAGAAGATTGTCATACAAGTTAGAGTTGAACAAGAGTTTTAAGAAGTGTAATAAAGACTTCCAATGCTCCGCTCAATCTGGTTCTCCCCTCTTTCCAGGCCAGTGCAATGATACCAATTTTCCATGCCCTTTGCCATTAAGCAGGGCCATGTGACTCTTGTTCTGACCAGGGGTTGTTAAGCAGAAGTGATGTGTGTCAGGTTGGGACCTAGGACTTAATTGTTAGTGCAAAACTCTCCAGCACTGTCTTCTTGTACTGTTTATAACTGAAGAGATGGCATGTTCTAGACAGTGCAGCTTGAGGATGGAGAATCTTGCATCAGCCTGGACTGATGAGGGGCTGTGTGGAGATGGTTTCCCTGATTCTTCAATAGATTATTCCACTAAAGAGAAATAAGCTTTTGTTATGTTGTCTCAGCTTTTAAGTGATTGAGATCTGGGAAAATTTGTTCCTTTGGCATAATCTAGACTATCTTGATTAATACAAGGAGTGTAGAAGATGTCATTTTTCCTGAAGTCAGAATTATAGCACATGTCCTGACAAATGGTCTGATATTAGAGCAGAAAATGTAAAATTGGGAATGCTCTCCATGGTTTGGAAAACTGTGAGACACCTCTCTAACTTTAAAAGAGGAGGAAGTGTCTATGTTTTCTTGTACAGATGGACACTGTATTACTTTCTCCTCTCACTTCAGAATGGCAAATACAGCCAGGAAAAGCGGAAGAAAGGTTGAGAAAATATACCCTTCATGATGGCAATTCATCTGGAAGGTGATGAATTGATGAATACTTCCTGAGTGTCTATTCTATGCCCACCATTAGGTTAGGCACAAAGGGAGACGCCTACAAAGACAGTTCTCACTATGGAAGGAGACTATGGTCATTACTGTAAATAGCTGCCAAATTGTCTACTGCATTATCTACAAAGATTGTAAGAATTTAAAGGAAAGGGAGATCTCTGAAGTTTGGAGGGATCTAGGAAGAGTTCTTGGAGGTGAGGATTTGAACTTGGCCTTAAAGAATTGGCAGGATTTAATACTACTAATTAATTATAATTATATATTGTTATGTATGTAATGTAATGTATACTTATTAGGCACAATGTGAATATGTATATAGCCTAAATTCAATCTTTCGGCAATCCTGTAGACACTATCTCCATTTTACAGATAAGAAAACTGAGGCTTGGAAATGTTAAATAATTTATCCAAGCCACAGAGCTGAGATTCAAACCAAGGTTTATTTCCTGCCAAAGTAGATGCTCTTAATCTTTGAAGTTAATTGTGCTGAGATGGAAGGCTGAGGAGAGAGTCTTTGGGGATGAAGAATGCGTTGGAGTGAACCTTACTTGCTTTGCTCTCAAATATTTCAGAGCCCTGATTTTATTGATTTTTCAGCAGAAATTTGAATATTTTTTTCTTCTGGTTGTGCAGAAGGAGATAGCTGGTCCTCAAATAGTTCCCAAAGTAACGAAGCTGCCCAGCTATTAACTTTGCTGAGTGAGTCACCTCTTCATATTTCCCAGGTACAAAAACCCATTTCAACTCTTCATGCACACAGTTATAAGAAGGAAAGTAAGTGGTGGGTAAAACTGGTCCCTGTTCATCCAGACAGCTGGTTTCTCTAAGGGGATCATCAGTGACCTTCTAGCAGAAAACCAAATACTGTCTGCTAGGATTCCAGTAGGACTCCAGCCACACAGTTTTATCTGTGGTGGGTGATGAGCATTGTGGGATCAGTCAGGGTCCTTGCAGGAATCATACAGCATGCTCAGAGGGCTGACTAAAGATAATTTAGTGAAGAAACCATGTGTAAAGCTGAGGGTATAGTAAGGGAACCAACACAGAATAATGAGGTCCCAGGGATTAACAACGTCAAGAAGCCATTGACCCGTCTAGGCAAATAAAGGGAACAGTGAGCTAAACCCAAGTGTGATAGACAGAAGAATGGCTCCTCGAAGATGTCTGTGCCCTAATCCCCAGGGTCTGTGAATACGCTGCCTTACATGGCAAAAGAGACTTTGCACATGTGATTAAAGTTGAGGACTTTCAGATAAGAACATTATCCTGAATTATGCAGATGGGCCTAATTTAATCACTTAAGTCATTAAAGGAAAAGAAACTTTCCCTGCTATGGCCAGAGATGTGATGAAGAAAGGCCAGAGAGAGGCAATGTTGGCTTTGAAGATGGAAGAAAGAGGCCATGAGCCAAGGAATGTGGGCAGACTCAACAAGATGGGAATGATAAAGCAGAATTCTCAAGAGCCTCCGGTTCAGAATGCAGCCTTGCCAACCGTTTGATTTCAGTCCGTCAAGACTTCTGTCAAACATTTGACCTACAGAACTGTAAGATAATACATTTAGAAAACTTAAACAACAAATAAGAGAAGCTGCCTATAGGAGCTGTGGGCCTACATAAGGAAATGCAGCCACTGCCCAACTATATTCCAGCAAAGTTAGGGAGGAAAATAAATACTCTGACCTCTCCTTTTCCGCCTGCCCTCTGTGGTCCTGGCAGTGTCTCCCAGTAGTTGAACCCATTAGCCAAAAGCTACAGGGCAAAACAGCCTGGATGATGCAATTCCTAACATTTCGTCTTCTAGAGTACAGAGCAGGGTAGAAAAGGTCAGAGAATGGATTTGTAGGGGCAAAAAACAAAAAAACCAAAAAAAACAAAAAAAACAAAAAACACCCCAGCATAGACGCTGAACTTGAGGATGGAGGTTTTAACTGGTTGTGTTTCATTTGCTTTCACTCATTATCATAGAAGAGAGGAAATGAAAGGAAGCATCGCCATAACTGCTTCCAGGCAGGGGATTGGATTAGTTCAATATATTTTCATTGTTATAGCTAGGGAGTAGACATGTAAATTTATTAATACAAATCAATCAGTCAAATCAATCATACAACAAGTCTGCTTGAAAGACTTGCTATTCATTAGGTACCAAGAAACAAGTGGGGGTGAATGAAGTAGGTTACGAGTATATATACACAGCCTTTGCTCTGTAGGAATTTTAAATATGCAGAGTAGGGATGGAGCTGCAGTAGCATGGAGAGGCAGACATATACAGCCATCCATAGTTCATCCATCAGGGCCATATGCTTGTATCTGTGAGGAAAGATGGAATGAGGTAAAGAACAAGGGAGATGGGGGTCAGGGGAAGCATTCATAGAGAAGTGGCACTTAAGTTGGGCTTTGAAATACGGGTAGGATTTTCTAGCCTGAAAAAGGGAAAGGGCATTCAACGTGACCAAAATGGCATGAGCAGAGGAAAGGCCAAAACGTTGGCGTTCAGGGAACAGCGAGAAGTTTTGTCTTGCTGGAATGTAGGCTGCTTGGGGCACGTGTTACAGGGGTGGCATGATAGGATCGGTTAGCTTATAAAGGGTTTTGAGTGTCATGTGTATGTGTGTGTGTCTGTGTGTGGTGTTAGCACAGAAAAAAATGTGGTTTAGTACAGGAAAATAGTTGGCATGACCTGTAGAAGTAACGTGTTTAGTACAAATACGCTTTTTAAACAAAAATTAGCAAAATGTGTGAAACACGTCATTGCTTCTGTAATATAAACATTTCTTTCTCTCAGAGACAGTTCTTGTCTTCTGCCCTCACATACCCTGCTCCATCCATTTATTTATAGAATTTTATATGCCAAAATAAAATTCTAGACAAAAATGCTGAGAGAACCACAAACTCTGAATTCCCTGAAGGCAAACACATGGCAGAGATGACTTCTTTGCCTCACATGGTTCTTGTCCTCTTTCTCTCTATGCCCCCTTTTCTCCTGGACTGTGCCTGCATGTAGACAGACAGAAACACACACACACACACACGCACATACATACACACACGCATGCACATACATACACACGCGAAGTTCAACTCTGAAAGTTCTCTCCTGATTGCAGGAAAATGACCAACGTCTCTCTCTGCACCTCTCAGGAAATACTGTGCTGCCTATGGAGCCGTTTGACTGGCTGACTACATCAATGGTTTCCAGCATCCTGTTCAGTATCATTCAGATGTGGCCATTGGCCTCAAAAAATGTACCTTGTCTTAAGAAAGGCAACACTTCTATTTCAGAAGCTATTTAAGAGGAAGAAATGGAAATGCTTTCTTCCTCCAAGACCATCAGAAAAACTGGCCAGGTTTTCCTTGACAGGAATCACAGAGTTGCGTATGTTTTTTTTTTTTTTTTTTCCCTGGGATCAAACCCTTTCTGTATTGCAAGTGAAGTGGATAGTGCATGAAAAGAGATGGCTTTTATTATTATAGACATTCTGTTTAATTACACTTCAAGGGTCTTCAGTAGCATACACTGGAATGCTGTGGTAACAACATACATCTTTTCCAACAACCTCAGTGGTTAAGCGAACATGAGGAAAGCAAAACTAAATCAGAGAGAAAGCTCCAGCCTGGGATTCAAGAAGCCTTGGGCTCTTGTGAAAGCTGGTTTCACTTTTCTGGACCCAAGTCTTTCATCCATAAAATAAGAGGCTGAGGAAAAGATTTTAAAGAGACAATTAGGAGAGTGTGCTGGTTAAAAACAGCTAAAAGTAATGGCTTAAATCCAGCTCTGCCACTTGCTAGCTATGTGATCCTGGGTGTGGCACATTGGTTTATTGTTTCTTCTTTAAAGAGGATAAAAATGGTGCCTAGCTACAGGGAGGGGTGAATTAGAAAATGGACATAAAGTGCTCTGCATAGTGTGTATGCAGTCATCTGTGTGTGCAGGCTTGCATGGAGGCAAAGAAAAGTTAGGACTCTGTGGGGCAGTGATGGAGCCTCTTTGTGGTCACTTAGGAATCACTGAATTGGAAATTTAATGCTGTCCCTTGGAAGAGGGTAGTGGGCTACAGGTGCCACAGGTCTGTAGTATAGACTTTACCCAGTTACTTGTAGTAAAGAAATTCTTCAACAAATAGGATAGGAAATACATCCAAATCCAAAAATGGTGATAAAGTGACTTGGCAGGGGAAACCAATGAAGTATCAAATAATAGTGTTCACATCACAGAGAGCAAATGCTTGCTGAATGCAGGAATGAAATAGTTTCTGGTTGGAAAGGAACACTCATTACCACTGACTTGGCTGCACCTTGTATTAATTTGAGAAATCAGTGGAGAATGATGTAACCTGTCATCCTTTTCTAACCTCTTTCCTTTGGAATTGGAGAATGAGATGAGCTTAACCAACCTCTCATCAAGAGGCTCTGAAATAAACAGAATACAATGAAGAGGAATTAAAGTACTGCAGACCATATCTCCTCAGACTTGTAGGATATGATTCACAGTTCTGGTGGTGGAATTCTTACAGAACACATGGGTGGGAATGGGAAGAAATAATCCATCGAACTGCATGCTGGCATTTGTCAGGGTAAAGTCATTGATTATGCTGGGTTCATAACTTTCCCCCTAAAGCATGAGGCAGTCGGATAGAGTGGACATCAAGTCAGGAGGTGACTGGGGGCTACAGAGGGATATTTTTTCCTTATGGACTGAGAAAAATGATCTTGCCAAAAAAAAAAAAAAATCTAAACTGGGAAATAGATATCTCCATTCCCTCTTTTCTGTCAAATTCTCTCATGACCAGAAATCATTTAAACACTTCCCCCATCCCTGAAATATAAGCCAATTACAAAGTTAGATGTTCATCTCCTTCATGCATATGAAATGTGGCTCTTTCATCAGGAAAGGCCCATTAGTATGTGTCTACAGCCCTGAGTTTTATCATTATCATCACTATAATGGCCTTCCTGCCTGTTCAGAGTTTAGTGCCTATTGAAACACTTTTCAGTACCTTGAAATTCCCTGCCTTTAACTCAGTATTACAAAACGTCTTCCTCAACTTGTCAGTGAAAGGTAATTAAATTCACATGTATGGAGGTGGCCCAGAACATGGTTGGACCATCGCACAAGAACAATAATAATTTGGTTTGTGGTCACTGATTCAACTTTGTAATGCTAAAATCCTTTGAGGTTTTATTTCTATATATACTTGAGCTCATCATAAGGCTTGCCTATAATCATTTATCATCTATCAGCTCACTTAAGTCATTCTAACAAATGTTTATACTATTGCTTCACTTTTCTCCTGATCTTAGAGAAGACTGGGACATCCATTTAATATTTCAGCACATTCCTCAGTTACCTCTGTGATGGAGTGTTCTTGGAAGCCTCTCCATTTATTCTTTTTTTTTTTCCCATCTCAAGGCCTTGGCTGCCTTCCACGGGATGTACCTTTTGAGACAACCATTACCAGTTCTGGGTTAGGTCCTCCTCATCCCTACCACCTTACAGGTCTAATTCCTTTTGACTCTAATCCAAATAAGGTTGCTGGCCATATCTGTCTAAATAATATTAAGATTACTTCGGAATTGTGTTTGCATATTTCGGACCACTTTCCTCGAGAACTTTGATACCTAATAGTTTTACCAGCTTTGTCTTAAGGCAGGGAAAGGGCTGGTGAGTGAATGTTTTCTAACTGGAAGTTATATTCTTGTGGCAGACTGTGGAGCTGGTTTATCCTGGTTGTCTTCAATAATAGCAAAGATGCTGGGCAGACACAGTTCGGAATCTGTTTATAGCCAAGATGACATATTAGTCTTTTCAGAGCACATATGGTCTGGTTTTCAAGTGTATCTTGAGGAATCATCTTTTTTTAAAAAAATTTAAAAACGGTATACTGATACATCTGCATTTATAAAATGTAGTATAAACAGATACTTCTTTTAGTGTATTGGGATCCCATAACCATCTCCATCTCACATTTTTGGAGACCCTAAGGTATCTCCCTTGTTTATTCTTCATGTCTTAGAGAATCAGCATGGTTACTTCCTAAATTTGTATCACACCTGCTAAAAGTCCTTCTGCCACTCTCACAGTACTGGATGAAAGTTCTTGTGTTATTAGTACTTATAATATTTGCAATAAAAAAACAGGATATTGAGCAAACAAAAATTTTTTGCATTTTTAAGAAACTTCTTCCTAAACACACAATGCTGTTCCATTGCTATTAATCTAAATCACCTGCAGGTGTTCTCCCAGTTTAAATTTACTGTTCATTCAGAAATGTCATTGTAAGCACTGGATGCCTCAGCCCATCTTCTGGATTGTTTTTCTTATTGGAGAGTGATTGCTGGATGCAGCAGGCCTCTGAATTAGGTGTGAGCAGGAGATGTAAGTACTGAGATCATGACACTACAAAAGCCCTTAGGGCATTTCTTATTGGGATAGCTCGTGCTCTGTGGACCATTTTCTCCAGGAGTTCCTTGAGATGGGTTTTGGTGTTGGAGGAAATTCTAAAGATACGGTGCTCTACCAAGGCTGCAAGATTAGAAGGCCATTGGGATTCAGTGGAAAACAGAAATCACTATTTTAGTAGCCCTCTCCCTTCTACAACTCAATTATCTAATTACATGAAATTCTATGAAATATAAATTTACTTCAGTATTCCATTTCTGCAGCGCTAAATATTTTGGATTGACCATAATTATTCAGACTCATACCAAACTACTCTTGTTGAGGATTTTAGTTCAATTAATTTATCTGCTCTGTGAAACTTTTCTCCTTAACCTTTTCTCTGCAAAAGTCTGACCCAAGCTAAGCTAATCTGATTTTTCTTTTTAGAAGTCTGGAATTGGTACTGTTGGGCTTTGGAGCTGGAAGGTTAACCTATCCTGGGCAGGGACAACCATTTTCTGCCAATTATACAAAAAGAACAAAAATCTGGTTGGCACAGAGAGAAAAAAATAAAGTATATGTAATGCAAAAATCAGAGATGAGGATCAAATGGTATTGAAGAGATGGAGATAATAACTTAAGTCCTGATCTACTCCTGGTTCAATTGTCACATCAGATACATCTGTACTTTCCCATAAATTTCCACTGAGACTTACTTTAATGTGAGCAGTGTTACATTCCTTGGAAAAAATAAAGCTAACTCAGCGTAAGACAACAACCTATTTCCTCCTGCACTCAAGCAGTAGATATAGCTACAGAAGAACACACAAATAATGTGATTGATTGATTGATATCCTTTTATCTTTACACCCTCAATTTAAAAAGTTTCCATAGGTTATTGGGGAACAGGCGGTTTTTGGTTACATGAGTAAGTTATTTAGTGGTGATTTGTAAGATTTTGGTGCACACATCACCCAAGCAGTATACACTGCACCCAATTTGTAGTCTTTTGTCCCTCACCCCTTTCCCACCGTTTCTCCCTCAGTCCCCAAAGTCCATTGTTTTCTTATGCCTTTGCATTCTCCTAGCTTAGCTCCGATTTAGGAATGAGAACATATGATGCTGGGTTTTCCATTCCTGAGTTACTTCACTTCCAATTCCATCCAAGTCGCTGCGAGTGCCATTCATTCATTTTTATGGCTGAATGATATTCCATCATATATATATATATATATACACACACACACACACACACACACATACACACACACACACACGCACACACACATACATATATATAGCCACAGTTTCTTTATCCACTTGTTGATTGATGGGCATTTGGGTTGGTTCCATGTTTTTGCAATTGTGAATTGTGTTGCTATAAACATGCATGTCCAAGTATCTTTTTTATATAATGACTTCTTTTCCTCTGAGTAATAGTGAGTAGTGCAATTGCTTGATCAAATGGTAGTTCTACTTTTAGTTCTTTAAGGAATCTCCACACTGTTTTCCATAGTAGTTGTACTGGTTTACATTCTCACTAGCAGTGTAGAAGTATTTCCTGTTCACTGCATCCATGCCTACATCTATTTTTTGATTTTTTGATTATAGCCATTCTTGCAGGAGTAAAGTGGTATCACACTGTAGTTTTGATTTGCATTTCCCATATCATTAGTGATGTTAAGCATTTTTGCATGTGTTTATTGGCCATTTGCGTGTCTTCTTTTGAGAACTGTCTATTCATGTCCTTAGCCCACTTTTTGATGGGATTGTTTTTTCTTGCTGATTTGCTTAAATTCGTTGTAGATTCTGGATATTAGTCCTCTGTCAGATGTATAGATTGTAAAGATTTTCTCCCACTCTGTGGGTTGTCTATTTACTCTGCTGATTGTTCCTTTTGCGGTGAAAAAGCTCTTTAGTTTAATCAAGTCCCAGCAATTTATCTTTGTTTTTATTGCATTTGCTTTTGGGTTCTTGGTCATGAAATCCTTGCCTAAGCCAAGGTCTAGAAGGGTTTTTCCAATGTTATCTTCTAGAATTTTTATAGTTTCAGGTCTTAGATTTAAATCCTTAATCCATCTTGAGTTGATTTTTGTATAAGGTGAGAGATGAGGATCCAGTTTCATTCTCCTACATGTGGCTAGTCAATGATCATAGCACCATTTGTTGAAAAGGATGTCCTTTCCTCATTTTATGTTTTTGTTTGCCTTGTTGAAGTTCAGTTGACTGTAAGTATTTGGGTTTATTTCTGGGTGCTGTATTCTGTTTCATTAGTCTATGTGCCTATTTTTATAACAGTACCATGCTGTTTTGGTGACTACGGCCTTATAGTTTAATTTGAAATCAGGTAAATTAATGCCTCCAGATTTGTTCTTTTTACTTTACTTAGTCTTGCTTTGGCTATGTGGGTTCTTTTTTGTTTCTAAATTCTAAAATATGAATTTTAGAATTTGTTTTTCTAATTCTGTGAAGAATAACGGTGGTATTTTGATGGGAATACCATTGCATTGAATTTGTAGATTGCTTTTGGCAGTATGGTCATTTTCACAATGTTGATTCTACCCATCCGTGAGCATGGGATGTGTGTCCATTTGTTTATGTTATCTATGATTTCTTTCAGCAGTGTTCTTTACTTTTCCTTGCAGAGGTCTTTCACCTCCTTGGTTAGGTGTATTCTTAAGTACTTTAATATTTTGCAGCTGTTGTAAAAAGGTTGAGTTCTTGATTTGATTCTCAGCTATGTCACTGTTTGTGTATAGAAGAGCTACTGATACGTGTACATTAATTTTGTATCTGGAAACTTTGCTGAATTTTTTTTTTTTTTTTTTTTGAGATGGAGTTTCACCTTTATTGCTCAGGCTGGAGAGCAATGGTGCGATGTAGTCTCACTGCAACCTCCACTTCCCAGGTTCAAGTGATTCTCCTGTCTCAGCCTCCCAAGTAGCTTGGATTACAGGCATGAGCCACCATGCCCGACTAATTTTTTTTGTATTTAGTAGAGATGGGGTTTCACCATGTTAATGAGACTGGTTTTGAACTCCTGACCTCAGGTGCTCCACCTGCCTTGGTCTCACAAAGTGCTCGGATTACAGACGTGTGCCACTGCGCCTGGCCGCTGAATTCTTTTTTCAGTTCTAGGAGCCTTCTAGAGGAGTCTTTAGAGTTTCCTAGGTAAGTGATCATATCATTAGCAAACAGTGAGAGTTTGACTTCCTCTTTACTGATTTGGATGCCCTTTATTTCTATCTCTTGTTTGATTGCTCTGGCTAGGACTTCCAGTACTATGTTGAAGAGGAGTGGTGAGAGTGGGCATCCTTGTCTTGTTTCAGTTCTCAGAGGAAATGCTTTCAACTTTTCCTCATTCCGTATCATGTTGCTGTGGACACCCACAAATCTTAAGTGAGGGTATAGCACTACCAAGCATACAACTTTGCTTTTCTGAATTAATTTTTTATTTTCCAAGATATTCATTTCATAATTTCTCCCCTTTCCTCAAATTTCCAAAACTCCTTCTGCTTGTCACTTTCATCTAATAACCCCAATTTTTAATTCATTGATAATATAAAATAAATAAGAAAAGAATGACTTCATCTTCTCCTGGACAACAAATCCACTATTGTACCTGTATTTGTATTAATCTATTCTACCTTCGCCACTGGTAAAGTGGATCATATGCCTTGTAAAGTAAGCTCCTCTTTAGGTATACTGGGTTCCATTTTCCTTTGCCTACTTAAAGACTTCACTCCTTCAATTTGAAATGATCCAAACACAAATAAATGACAAATGTGTGTGGTGATGGAGATTCTCATTACCCTGATTTGATTATTATACATTGTATGCATGCATCAAAATGTCACACATACCCTATACATATGTAGAACTATTATGTGTTAATAAAAAAGAATACTAGACATGAAAAAAGACTTTATTCCTTTACTTGTCCCATGCTGTCTTTCTCTTGCATCATTGATTCTTGCCTCTATACTTAATCAACTCCAAAGATACTTTAATAGTTCCCATCTTATAAAAAACAAAACAAAATCTTCCTTTATCAAGAGCACCTCTCTACTACCACTCCATTTCTCTATAACATTTTATAGAACATTTCCTCGCACTAATTGTTCATTCTCCTGTCTCTAGTTTTTTTCCCTTTACACCAGTACCTTCAAGCTTTCATTACCAGCTTCACTCTATTCACCTAAAGATCAACAGTAATGTCCATGTTCGTAAATGTTATGGTCAACTCCAAAATCTCATTTTATTTGACCTTTAGTCTGCATTTGGCAGAAGCAATGACTCTTCCTCTTAAGGCATTTTCTGCATGTGGTGTCTAAGAAAACACACCCTCTTGGTTTTCTTGTTTTCTTACTGACTTTTCCCTTAGCCTCCTCTGTTGGCTCCCCCTCCAACTCCACTCCATATTTTATTCACCTTTGTATCACTATTTCGATGCTGGATTGTTCTGTTGTTAACTTAGTTAAGTTGGTAGGTACATTTCCCCAGTACCTTCTTCCCACTATGGCTCCAGGTTAAAGTTTTTCAAAAGAAGAACTTGTATGAGATTTGGGAGGTGGAACTAAAGCAAAATTATTTCTCTCTGAAGAACTTCAGGACAAGATATGGTGATGAAAAGATAAAGAAGTGCCTGTCAGGTTACAGCTGGTTTTTGTTTTCTTCTACTCCAAGTCTAGTTCTTTCTCCTGACTTCTGGTTTTTTAACCAGCAGTAGTCCCAGGAATACTGATAGATGCACAGAAGTGGTAGCTACATAGATACAGCAGCTGCTATGCTCTTTGCAAGCAATTTTTCACTTGGGGTCCCCGCTTCAGTGATTGAATGAGCCTAATTTCTGAGATTTCTTTGGGAGCTCTGACTTGTCCCCTTATGCCAGTGCTTAAAAAAGACTGGTTATTGATGTCTTCAAATCTTCTGCTTCCTATCCCAGGCCTTCCCTGCTCTGGCTTCTCCCATAATCATGTAAATTATATTTCCTATAATCATTTAATGTATATCATTTTAAAGGATAACAATATAACATTCAGACTCTGATCTGCCTAGATTTAAAAACACTAATTAATCTGTTGTCAGTGGTAAATGGGAGACTGGTAGTCTATGCCAAACAATAGTTATTTTCTCAGTTATAAAATGTATAGCTGAAATAGACAACTGGATAACTGATAGTATCCCCATATTGTTTCCCTGGTCTATGGAATGAGGCCGTTTGTGATAGGAAAGGCCAAATGGAAATCTGTAGAACTTCCTCATCCTCCCAAAAATTTGGTGTTAAGTAGTCAGAAAGTGATATGTAAATAGATCTCTCCAAAATCAACTGAAGAGATAAATGCTGTCATCTAGGACTTGAAAGATGCAGGGTTGTTGATTCTTACCACATTCCTATACAGCTTGCCTCTTTTACTGTGTAGACAACAGGTGAATCTTTGTTATCTACTCAATCAGCTGGTGGGGGATGGTATTTGTAAGCTATTCCAGATATTGTTTTTCTACTGGATCTAGTAAACACATCCCCTGGCACCTAGTATGCAGCTAGAGACCTAGCAAATGTTTTTATATCTATTAGTAAAGACACCAAAACCAATTTGCTTTCAGTTGGCAGCTGGAAGTACATTGCTCTTCTTAGGAATTTATTAACTATTCACCCCTTTATTATAACTTTTTCCTTGGGAACCTCCCTGCTTGCCCATTCCAAAGGACTGAGGCTGGTTCATCATGTTAGTAACATAGCACTACTTAGGTATGTTGAACAGGAAGTAGACACTTCTCAGGATGTATGTGTGCCAGAATTTAGGAAATGTTTCTCATAAAAAATGCAGTAGCATGCTGATACAGTGAAGCTTTCAGGCCTCCAGTGGCCTGCGGCATATTGAGATATTTGCAATGAAAGGGGCTGTACTAGTCAGGGTTCTCTGGAGCGACAGAACCAATAGGATAGATGTATATATGAAGGAGAGTTTATTAAAGAGTATTGACTCGGTCGGGCATGGTGGCTCACGCCTGTAATCCCAGCACTTTGGGAGGCTGAGGCAGGCAGATCACCTGAGGTCAGGAGTTCGAGACCAGCCCAGCCAACATGGTGAAACCCCATCTCCACTAAAAATACAAAAATTAGCTGGGTGTGGTGGTGAGTGCCTGTAATCCCAGCTACTTGGGAGGCTGAGGCAGGAGAATTGCTTGAACCGGGGAGGCGGAGGTTGTAGTGAGCTGAGATCATGCCATTGTACTCCAGCCTGGCCAACAAAAGTGAAACTACACCTTAAAACAACAACAACAACAACAACAACAAACAAAAAAAGAGTATTGACTCAGACAATCACATAGTGAAGTCCCATAATAGTCTGTCTGCAAGCTGAAGAGCAAGGAAGCCAGTCTGAGTCCCAAAACCTCAAAAGTAGGGAAGCTGACAGTGCAGCCTTCAGTCTGTAGCCAAAGGCCCAAGAGCCCCTGGCAAACCACAGGTGTAATTCCAAGAGTTCAAAAGCTGAAGAACTTGGAGTCTGATATTGGGGAGCAGGAAGCATCCAGCATGGGAGATAGATGGAGGCTCAGCCAGTCTTCTCATTCCACTTTCTTCTGCCTGCTTTATTCTAGACACGCTGGCAGCTGATTAGATTGTGCCCACCCAGATTGAGGGTGGGTCTGTATCTCCCAGTACACTGGCTCAAATGTTAGTCTCCTTTGGCAACACCCTCACAGACACACCCAGGAACAATACTTTGCACCCTTCTGTCCAATCAAGTTGACACTCAGTATCAATCATCACAGGGGCTGTGGACACTCGGCATAGAACCACAGGTTGCAGTTATAACACAGAGTTTAATGGGTGGCGGTGGGGGACAGGAGTTTACAGAGAAGTAGTAGAGTTTACATAATCTCCCAAATTCTCATTTCTCTAACACAGAATGGACATTGATGATCTATAAGTATCATGACCAAAAGTCCTACAGAGGCTTGCTTCATTTACAAGGCTGGATGTATTAAAAAAGCACTCCTATTCACTTACCCAGTTATAAAGTTAGCGTAAAAGGAGGAGGAAGTGCTTGGTTTCTTGTAGTTAAAAAAAAAAAAAAAAAAAAAAAAAAGTAAAACAGATCTCTGGGTCCAAGAACATGCTAGGCAAGATGCATATTGGAGACCAAGGTCTGCATACCAAAGGCTCAGGGAACAAGTTTGCCTGTTAGTAATGCTGAAATCAGCCAAAGGCCTTGCTTGCATGCTGGCTCCGCACAGCTAAGGTAGCTGTCTACTAAGTTTTCAAAGGGGGAAGGGGATGAGCCCCCAAGGCTATTCAGATTTGTCTCTCATCAATATTTCTTCCAAGGAAAAGGAAAAGTTCCAGAATCTGTTACTCCCCCTGTTCTAAAGCAGTATACTTGGTTGTTTGTGTTGCCTAGGTAAAATGGCCAGATTTATAGATCGGCATGATACATGGGTAGTGGCTAATGGTTTGAATGGAGTCAGAAACTTGGAAAGAACATGATGCAAAAATCTGATAAGGAGTCAGGAAGTGGTATATGAATAGACCTCTCCAAAATATGCACAAAATATAAATATATTTGTGTCCTATATGATTGTTTACCAAAGAGCACCCTCAGTTCTCTTTGAGGTGGCTATTAATAATTAGGTAGACAAGATAACCCAGGCTGTGGGTGTTACTCAGCCTCTTTCCCCAGCCATCCCTGTACTTGTCTTATTATCAAGGTGGCTGTGGTGGGAGGAATGGAGGTTGTACATGGGTCAGCAACATGAACCTCCACTTTGCTTACTTCTTGTAGGCAAAGACCAATTAGGCATCAGCCACTATCAAGTGTCCAGTCTGCCAGCAGCAGAGACCATAAAACCATCAATATGTCACCACTACCAAGCAATGGGAGGAGGTTAATTAAATTGTACTACTTTTATCATGGAAAAAATAGCTATTTGTTCTCAGTGGAAAAGACACATATTTTGGGTATGAATTTGTCTTTGAAGATTCTGTCAAAACTATTCATAGATTTCCAAAATGTCCTATTTAGTGTTTCAGTTTTACATTCAGTATTAGTGTTGTCCATGAAAGTTATTCAACATGGAATTTACTAGTCATATTATGACGCTCACCCTGAATAACTTGACTTGTTAGGATAGTAGAATATTTTTCTGAAGACTACGTTATGGTACCAAATGTATGGGACTATTTTGCAGGGCTGGAGTACAACACTTCACGATGCAGTATATGCTTTGAGTTAGTGACCAATACATGGTCCTATTTCTCTCATAGACAAGCTTTATAGGTCCAGGAACCAGGGTAGAAATGTAAATAGTTGCTCTCTGTTACCCCTGTAAACCAAAAATAAATTCTAAGGCCCCTCAACCATCTGAATGTCCTGTCAGTCAAGGACACTCCAGAGTTAACATGAAAAACTAGTTTAGGCCATGATGGAAGAGGGGATCAAACACGCCTCATTGTACCCCCCTCCCTTTCAGAATTCAAGAAAAGTTGGCCAGTGTTTAACATCAACACAGACTTAAGTCTATTAAGAGCTTCATCTGTGTGATAAAACCGTGGTCTTTGCAACCCCTTATTGTAACCCAGAAATTCCTTTCTATAGATAATAACTCAACTGATTGCCAGTCAGAAAATTTTTAAATTTACCTATGCCCAGGAAGCCCCCTGCTTCAATTTGTCCCACCCTTCCAAATGGAACCAACGTAAATCTTATATGTATTGATTGATGTATTATGTCTCCCTAAAATGTGTAAAAACAAGCTGGAGCCAGACCACCTTGGGCACATGCTGTCAGAACCCCCTGAATCTGTGTCACAAATGCATCCTTAATGTTGACAAAATAAACTTGCTAAATTGATGGAGACCTGGCTCAGATACTTTTGGGTTCACATCCTTAATAATCCTCTGGCAAAGTTTGTCTCCTCCACTTTTAACTTACAGTTCTTACATAACAAAATAAGACATATCATAGGACACAACAGTGATTCACTAAACTGGAAGCTGACACTATTAACTGGCCATTATGGGCTCTTCCTGCCAATGAACCAACAGGCAGAGAAAAGCGTCAATTTTATAGAAGAGGATTAATCCTATCAAGGGAAAATTGGATTGTTCCTACACAAGGGCAGGAAGGAGTACGTCTGGAAAACAGGAGGTTTTTGGGTGTCTCTTAGTAATTTCCCATGTCTTGTGTTAAAGGTAATGTGAAATTATAACGATCTAAACAGGCAGGATCACTAATGTCGCAGGCCTAAAAAGGAATAAATATTTGGGTCATACTGCCTTTGCTACAGTAGGTAGCTAGTCAGGCACAAGCAGGGCAGGAGAGGGTTCCCTCAGCCTCACCAGGAATGTCAGTTGATGGTCAGGCAGTTGTCACGCTGCCTCTCTAAAATAATAATTGGTTGCAGCCAGGGCCAGGAAAAGACAGTCTGCTAATGGATAAAAATACCTGTAGCTGGTGATCAGCACCTTCCCAGTAAGATTTCAGGAACTGAGTGAGTGGCCTTAAGGATGCAAATTAAGAGGCAAAGTGGTGGAGTTTAACTGGTATATGACCTTCCCAGGGCATTCCACTGGAAAAGGGAAAAATGCCTAAGATGAGCATGTATACAACATCAGTAAACACACTGTGCATGCTCGCCTCCCAAGTGCTAGCAGGCCACCCTCAGGGAAGAATCAAGGGAAAGGGGACTCAGGATGCTGGACATAGACCAGCATATAAAACCTGAAGTCCAAGATTAAATGGGGCACTTGACCTCCAAGATGCCCACTTGGGCGTCTTCCAAGTGTACTTTATTTTCTTTTCATTCCTGCTCCAAAGCTTTTTAATAAACTTCTACGCCTGCTCTAAAACTTGCCTTAGTCTCGTCTGCCTTATGCCTCTCTGTCAAATTCTTTCTTCAGAGGAGGCAAGAATGGAGCTTGCTGCAGACCTGTGTGGATTTGCCACAGGTATGTCAGTGAAAAGAGTCAAACTCTGTAAAATATTTGAAGAAATTTATTCTGAGCCAAATATGAGTGACCATGGCCCGTGACACAGCCAGTAGGAGGTCCTGAGAATATGTGCCCAAGGTGGCCAGGGCACAGCTTGGTTTTTATATTTTAGGGAGGCATGAGACATTAATCAAATACATTTAAGAAATACATTAGTTTGGTCCAGAAAGGTGGGACAACCCAAAGCGGAGGTTTCCAGGCTGTGGGTAAATGTAAACATTTTCTGATTGACAATTGGTTGAGTTTATCTAAAGACCTGGGATGATAGAAAGGAAATGTTCAGCTTAAGATAAAATATTGTAGAGAAGAGGTTCTTCTGAAGTTTTATAGTGGCTGCCCTTAGAGACAATAGATGACAAATGCTAGACTCTTAATCTCTTTAGGATTAGAAGGGCCTGGAAGAAAAACATCTAGCTATGTTAACAGAGATTCTTTATAGATGCAGATTTTCCCCCATAGAGGACAGCTTTGCAGGGCCATTTCAAGATATGGCAAAGAAACATATTTTAGTGCAATTTTCTTTTTGACACGGAATCTTGCTCTCATCACCCAGGCTGGAGTGCATTGGCACTCAACTCACTGCAACCTCCACTCCTGGGTTCAAGTGATTCTCCTGCCTCAGCTTCCCAAGTAGCTGGGATTACAGGCACCTGCCACCATGACCAGCTAATTTTTGTATTTTAGGTAGAGATGGGGTTTCGCCATGTTAGCCAGGCTGGTCTCAAACTGATGACCTTGTGATCTGCCTGCCTCAACGTCCCAAAGTGGTAGGATTACAGGCATGAGTTGCTGTGCCCTCCCGGGATAAAATATTTTGACTTTCTTCTTTATCAAGTAATGTTATGCCAGAGTCAGATTGGAAAGTAAGTCATGATATATATGGTTAAATAAAACCCATCTGATGAGAATTTATGGTTTATAGGGCATGACTGTCCAGACCTTTCAGATGGGAATTTGGGCAAGATAAAAATATCAGAGCTTAGTTCTCAGGTAACACCATCAAATAAGTGTGATGTTTTGTGTTTTGACTTGACTGGGCCATGGAGTGAACAGATGTTTGGCCAGACATTATTCTGGGTGTGTTCATGAGGGTGTTTCTGGATGAGATTACCATTTGACTTGGTAGGCTGAGTGAAGTAGATTGCCTTTTCTAATGTCGGTGGGCATCATTCAATCAACTAAAGACCAGAATAGAACAAAAAGCCTATTTAAGAGGAAACTTCTGCCTGACTTCTTGAGCTGGACATTGGTCTTTTCCAGCCTTTAGACTTGGACTGAAGCATTGGTTCTTCTTGGGTCTTGAGCACGTTATTGTTCAGCCTAGAACTTACAACATTTGCTCTCCTGGGTCTCCAGTGTGCCAACCGCAGATTGTAAGATTTGTCAGCCTCCATAATCATATGAACCAATTTTGTGTAATAAGTCTCTGCCACACTCTTTTTCTGCCCCTACACAGACAAAGACACACATGTGTATACACATATGTGTGTGTGTATGTGTGTGTGTATATATATATATAGTATCTATCTATCTGTCTGTCTGTCTATCTATCTATCTATCTATCTATCTATCTATCTATCTATCTATCTATCTATGTATCTATCTATCTGTCAGTTCTACTTTTTTGAAGGATACTCACAGAGCAAGAAACCATGACCAGTTAAGGTTCTTGCTGAAGGAGAATATAATGACTAATTAAACATTATTCTTTTACTTCATACAGCCTAGGAGAGGAAAAGGCTAGCTCCTCATGGCTTTCCTTTGTTCCCCATTGCCCACCAATAACATTCAAAACTGCCTTCTTAGTTAAATAAATTTATTTGTAAGGGACAGAATCCCACATGGAGAGGCCTAGGTGAAAAGGGATTTATTCCAGCAGTTTCCAATGGAAAGCAATTATAAAAAGTATGGCTAGTCCTTGGGGGAACAGCAAAGCCACTTTGAATCATCTGTGCTTGGTTTGGGGTTACATGGTTTCTTATCCTTTTTCATCTTCACACATCTGCTTTATCCTCTCTGCAACCAAGATTTTCTCATTTTCTCAGGCTTTTCCAAGACACTATCAGGGCTGACTCAAAGGATTTCTTAGGATAAATGAAATTTTTGCTCATGCCTATGTGTCCCAAGTCCCAATTCTCAGAAAAGAGAATACTATTGGTTAGATCCATTGGCTGTGGTGTGATTTGGGGTCACTTGATTCTCACGACTTCCCAGTTTGGTGGTGTGAGTAGATCAGGGAATATGAGTAGAAGTGAAATAGTGTTCATCTCTAACATCATATTGCTCTGTTATGTTTTTTAAATCAATGATTGAATAGCTGGCCTGCTTCTCTATGGCCCAACGTTCAAGCTCTTCCTCCTTAGAGCACCTTCCAATATGGCTGTGTATCCAGCCTCATTTTCCCTTTATATCCTTAGTGATCCCCCTCTTTTGGTGATGGGGCTCCTTTACTCGTCTACTTGGGGGTTCATATTTAACAGAGCAGTTCCCTCATGGTGCTGTATTAAACATAGTCCTTGGCACAAGTGAGGTGAGCCCAGTGCATGCAACAGAATAATGGTTGCAATGATGAAATGGTGATGGTGGCGCAGGTAGTGACAGACCAAGACCAGCACTCAGAAGGTTAGCCATGGAGCTATACCCCATCCCCATCAAAGGAAGTTTTAGGGTACTGACGGGTGAGCACTTCAGAAAGAATGGCCCATTGATAGCAAAATTGAATGACCCTGATGCTATATTTATTATTATATAATTTTTATCCACAGATTCCAAGCGATTGTTTTCCTCTCCTAGGCTGCTCTTCCATACGTGTGTGTATGAATATTCTTAATGTTAACAGCTGCTGAGTGTGTGTAGGCGGCATGCAGAGAAGGAGTCAGATGAGGCCAGCTTAGCTGGCAGTGCATCACCAGGGGGATTCTGATGAAGCCAGAGCCCTATTGTATGTCATATTGGAATCAAACCTCCTATTGCTGAAAATCACAGTGTCTCTGATCTCAGCATTATCAGATAAGCTGCCAGAGAGTAACATCTTAGATATTCATTTAATAGGAGGCAGGGGCATTGATAGAGCTGTCTTGCTTTGAAAATTTCTATAAGAAGGCAGAACTGAACACATGAATGACAAAACTATGGTAGGAACACCAGAGAGATAGAAGCTAAAACTATGGCAGAAACAAAGGATGTGAGGCTCTTTGAAGTGTATTCCCTTTTAAGAGCATTAAAAAAACACCTGGCAGGACTACAGACCCCTAATTATTTTCTGGCTCTGTGCTCACAAACAAGTACCATGTGAAAAGCAAAGCATCTTCAGCACGAGAAAAAGAGAAAAGAATGATTACAAGAAAGCACAGAAATATTCTAGAAATTATTCTGACTGCCACTTGCCCCAAGCACCAGGCACTGTGCTGGTTCTTGGGATACAAAGATGAATGGTGTGCAGGCCTGCCCTCCAGTAGCTATGACGATACTAATCATGACAGCATTCCATCCTTAGTCTCAACAGTTATGGTTTCCCTCTTCACTCCCACTACCATCATCCCAGGCCTGGTTCCATCATCTCATACCTGAGTCACTGAAAAATCTTCGGGGGTCGCCTTTCCATCCTTTACATTGAACACTGCTCTAATATCTCTTCCCATATCTATCACATTATTCCCCTTCTCAAGAACCACCAGAGATCTTCCTACTGCATATTGGATAAAATCTGAATACTTCAGCCTTATGTTCAAGACCCTGCTTAATAGAGCATTTTCCAACACATCCACATAAACAGCCTCACCTTATTTCCATACCATCCTCCTGCTTCATTGAGGGGACTTTTTAATTGTCCTACCTCAATAGTGCTGTTACCATTAAAAGTAAGACGTTGACACCCACATCTTCAAACACTGAAGAATTTTTCTCTGGCCTTTCTTTGACTGGATTCCCTTTTTACTGTCCTATTCTCCTTGGCATGTGAAATACATGTTTGTAGTAATAAAGACACCTGAATGGCAGGATATTCACTTACTGAAATGAATGTTGGCCAATTTTAATATGACCTAAATGTGTTGATATGTTGTACAGGCAAATACTGTCTTAAAAATATATTGTTTCTATTTCTATGTGCCCTTTCTAACTTCTATGTTTTATGTATAATATTACACTTGCTTAAAAATATTCCTGACATCTTTTTGGCCTATTCATCCCAATTCCACCAACTGACAGTTGTATTCAATCAGTTGGCTAATATGTATTTGTAACCTGTGCCCACTTCGGTCACATTTGCCTAGGATTTGAAATTAGATCAAACTGACAGTAAACATGTGTGTTTTCATGGTGTCTTGTATCACCAGTTACTGCAGGACTTTCAGGTCCGTGGACAACCCCCTTTTTTTTCTTTCAAAGGGGTCTTGTCTTTGTTTGGATTGCTATAACAAAACACTATCAACTAGATAGCTTATAAATAACAAAAATTAGGTTGGTGAAAATGTAATTGCAGTTTTTGACATTACTTTTAATGACAAAAACCACAGTAACTTTTGCACCAGCCTAACATTTCTGAACTGTGGTTTTAGAGCCTGAGAAGTCCAAGATCAAGGAGCAAGAAGATTCTGTGTCTGGTAAGAACCTGATTATGGCTTATGGAGCTTATGGCTTCTCACTGTGTTCTCACATGGTGGAAGAGGCTAACTAGCCCTCTAGAGTATCTTTTATAAGGGCTCTAAAATCCCATTTATGAGGGCTCTATCCTCATGACCTAATCACCTCCCAAAGGTTCTCACTTCCTATTACCATCATATTTATGATTAGGTTTCAACATATGATTTTAAGGGGGACACAAACATTTAGGCAACAGAAGTTCTCACAAATGTTCTCAAAAACAAGTTTTGACAGTTATAATTCCCCTTTCCTGGTCCTGGACACACATTGCTAGATGCTGCCATTTCCTCCAGGCACTGCCCGCCTCCCCCGAAAACTTCTGCTCCAAACAGGCATTGCTGCCTAAAGTTGGAATATTGATGCTTCCTTCAGGTTCTCCTGCTGACTCTGATCAACATCACCCCCATTTTCTGGGTTCTACCCCCCTTGCCATTGTTGTTGCTCTGGAGATCTGGATGTACCAGAGCCACAAGTTGTCTTTTGGCACAGATTAGAAAATGCCTCAGTCACTTGCCATGTTGTTATCTTCTCTTAGGATGATACCAAAGCAATGTGACTTTTATTCCAAAGTCTTTCTGCTTGAACTAATTGCACAAACCACCAGCAAAGTCAACCATACCTTAGGAGTCTGGATGCAGGGTAAATCTGGGTAAATAATCACACCATAACACGAGACAAGTCCTGCCTGTCTTCTAGGGAAGTTCTCAAATTCCTCATGAGAATGGTGTCTCAGTGGCCTGCTCCACCAGTTCACTCCCGTTAACCAGAGAGATCACAATGCTATTTGGAGAACATCATACGCTAAAACATGCACCAAGTCATACATTTATTTAATGGCTTCGATCACTGAGGAGCTATGTGACTTTAGTCACAGCACTTAATCTGCCTGGGTCTAAATTTGATGACTAAGATGACATCTAAAGTCTTTTTGAGTGCTGAAATTCTATGCTTTAAACATTTGGCTGTTTTTCACTTGTGGATGTGATGGACTAAAACCCTATGAAATGATTGCTTCATGCAGAAAACACGGATACAACTTGGTCATAAAATAAAAAGTGCCTACATGAAGGCACTATATGAAGAATGAAAAGAAGCAGACAGACTTCCATAGGGAGTATACACTGTCTTGGAGAAGGAGAGATGGAGTCTTATACAATTGTCCCATCTCCATTGCTTTTAGACTACAGCTAAGTGTAACATTTGTGATGCACAAAACTAGTAGGATACAAGTGGGAAAATCTGCCATCTTTCAGGTATGAAATACAAGAAAAGCAAAGCTGTGGAGATGAATGCTGAGGAGAGTGGCAGCGGGAAAGAGCCAGGGAGGTCATTATTACATTCTATTTACACATGTCTTTGACCCTTAAACTACACATGCATGGAACAGACTAAGAAGTTTAGCTAAAAACAAAAAAACCTGAACTGAGACCACAGTTGAAACCCTGAAGGTATTGAAGAGAGAACAGAAGCAAACAGGCCCTGGTGGAAACTGTAAAGTGATGTGGAGGAGAGAAGATAGAAACAGTACAAGTAGGTTCCCATCTCTGCAGCCCTTAGATCATGTCTAAATCCATTTCATGGTGGTGAACACAACAGAGGCAAAAACATACATATGGTTGGATGCGGTGGCTCACGCCTGTAATCCCAGTCCTTTGGGAGGCTGAGATGGGTAGATCACCTGAGGTCGGGAGTTCAAGACCAGACTGGCCAACATGGTGAAACCCCATCTCTACTCAAAATACAAAAATTGAGTGTGGTGGCACACGCCTGTAATCCCAGCTATTCAGGTGGCTGAGGCATGAGAATCACTTGAACCTAGGAGGCGCAGGTTGCAGGAAGCCGGGATTGTGGCACTGCACTCCAACCTGGGCAATAGAGTGAGACCCTGTCTCAAAAAGAGAGAAAAAACAAAAAAACAAACAAACATAGAATAACTTGCAACCTTGTGACCTGGGAATGCTAAAAAAAGAAGCCAGGAAACCATGAATGATGAAGCAATTTGGGGTATACCACAAAGCAGAAAGCCAGAGAAGGGATCCCCAAGCTTTTGTTTACTCACATCTTTACTTGAGACTTCAATTACTTATGTGTGAAACGGATTCAGAGCAGCCCATCTGAAGACACCAAGCTAGCTGCAGGAGTGTTTTTTTTTGTTTTGTTTTGTTTTTTTTTTTCAGACCCCAGTGGTGCCTGAAATGCCAGTGACACAGAACTGTTCACTCCCCTGGAAAGGGGGGTGAGCCAGGGAACCAAGTGGTTTTGCTCAGCGGATTCCACACCTATGGAACCCAGCAAGCTAAGATCCACTGACTTGAAATTCTCACTGCCAGCACAGCAGTCTGAAGTCACCCCGGGATGCTCAAGCTTGGTCAGGGGAGGGGCTTCTGCCATTACTGAGGCTTGAGTAGGTGGTTTTTCCCTCACAGTGTAAAAAAAAAGCCACCAGGAAATTCAAACTGGGAGGAGCCCACTGCAGCTTGGCAAAGCTGCTGTAGGCAGACTGCATCTCTAAATTCCTCCTCTCTGGGCAGGGCATCTCTGAAAGAAAAGCAGCAGCCCCAGTCAGGAGCTTATAGATAAAACTCCTATCTCCCTGGGACAGAGCACCTAGGGGAAGAAGCAGCTGTGGGCAGCTTCAGCAGACTTAAACGTTCCTGCCTGCTGGCTCTGAAGAGAGCAACAGAACTCCCAGCACAGTGCTTGAGCTCTGCTAAGGGACAGACTGCTTCTTCAAGTGGGTCCCTGGCCCACGTGCCTCCTGACTGGGAGACACCTCATACAGGAGAGCTCCAGCTGGCAACTGGTGGGTGCCCCTCTGGGATGTAGCTTCCAGAGGAAGGAGCAGGCAGCAATCTTTGCCATTCTTCAGCCTCTGCTGGTGATACCCAGACAAACAGAATCTGGAGTGGACCTCCAGCAAACTCCAGCAGACCTGCAGCAGAGGGGCCTGTTAGAAGGAAAACTAACGAACAGAAAGGAATAGCATCAACATCAACATGAAGGACATTCACACAGAAACCCCACCTGAAGGTCACCAACATCAAAGATCAAAGGTAGATAAATCCACAAAGATGAGAAAAAACCATTGCAAAAAGGCTGAAAATTCCAAAAACCAGAGCTCCTCTTTTCCTCCAAAGGATCACAAACCCTTGTCAGCAAGGGAAATGGACGGTGAATGAGTTTGACAAATTGACAGAAGCAGGCTTCAGAAGGTGGGTAATAACAATCTCCTCCAAGCTAAAGGAACATGTTCTAACCCAATATGAGGAAACTAAGAACCTTGAAAAAAGGTTAGAGGAATTGCTAACTGGAATAACCAGTCTAGAGAAAAATATAAATGACCTGAGGGAGCTGAAAAACACAGCACAAGAACTTCGTGAAGCATACACAAGTATCAATAACTAAATCGATCAAGTGAAAGAAAGGATATCAGAGATTGAAGATCAACTTAATGAAATAAAGCATGAAGACAAGATTAGAGAAAAAAGAGTGAAAAGGAAAAAAGAAAGCCTCCAAGAAATATGAGACTATGTGAATAGGCCAAACCTAAGTTTGATTGGTGTACCTGAAAGCAATGGGAAGAATGGACCAAGTTGGAAAACACTCTTCAGGACATATCCAGGGGAACTTCCCCAACCTAGCAAGACAGGCCAACACTCAAATTCACGAAATACAGAGAACAACTCAAAAATACTCCTCAAGAAGAGCAACCCCATGACACATAATTGTCAGATTCACCAAAGTTGAAGGAAAAAATGTTAACGGCAGCCAGAGAGAAAGGGCAGGTTACCTAGAAAGGAAAGCCCATAAGACTAACAGCAGATCTGTCTGCAGAAACCCTAGAAGCCAGAGGAGAGTGAGGGCCAATATTCAACAATCTTAAAGAGAAGAATTTTCAACCCAGAATTTCATATCCAGCCAAACTAAGCTTCATAAGTGGAGGAGAAATAAAATCCTTTACAGACAAGCAAGCACTGAGAGATTTTGTGACCACCAGGTCTGCCTTACAAGAGCTCCTGAAGGAAGCAGTAAATATGGAAAGGAAAAACCAGTACCAGCCACTGCAAAAACATACCAAATTGTAAAGGCTGTTGATACTATGAAGAAACTGCATCAACTAACAGGCAAAATAACCAGCTAGCCTTATAATGGCAGGATCAAATTCACGCATAAAAATATTAACCTTAAATGGAAATGGGCTAATTGCCCCAATTAAAAGGCACACACTGGCAAATTGGACAGAGTCAAGACTCATTGGTGTGCTGTATTCAGGAGACCCATCTCAGGTACAAAGACACACATAGGCTCAAAATAAAGGAATGGAGGAAGATTCACCAAACAAAACAAAACAAAACAAAAACCCCAAAAAACAGCAGGGCTTGCAATCCTAGTCTCTGATAAAACAGACTTTAAACCAACAAAGATCAAAAAAGACAAAGAAAGGCATTATATAATGGTGAAGGGATTAATGCGACAAGAAGAGCTAACTATCCTAAATATAGATGCACCCAATACGGGAGCACCCAGATTCATAAAGTAAGTTCTTAGAGACCTACAAAGAGACTTAGACTCCCACATAATAGTAGCAAGAGACTTTAACACCCCATTGTCAATATTAGATCAACGGGACAAAAAATTAACAAAGATGTTCAGGACTTGAACTCAGCTCTGGATCAAGTAGACTGAATAGACATCTACAGAACTCTCCACCCCAAATCAACAGTATATAATCTTCTTAGCACCACATCGCACTTATTCTAAAATTGGCCACATAATTGGAAGTAAAACACTCTTCAGCAAATACCAAAAAAAAAAAAAAAAAAAAAAGCAAAAAAAAAAATGGAAATCATAACAAACTGTCTCTCAGACCACAGTGCAATCAAATTAGAACTCAGGATTAAGGAACTCACTCAAAAGCACACAACTACATGGAAACTGAACAACCTGCTCCTGAATGACTTCTGGGTAAATAACAAAATTAAGGCAGAAGTAAATAAGTTATTTGAAACCAATAAGAACAAAGACACAACGTACCAGAATCTCTGGGACACAGCTAAAGCAGTGTTTAGAGAGAAATTTATAGCACTAAATGCCCACAAGATAAACCAGGAAAGATCTAAAATTGACACCTTAACATCACAATTAAAAGAACTAGAGAAGCAAGAGCAAACAAATTCAAAAGCTAGCAGAAGGCAAGAAATAACTAAGATCAGAGCAGAACTGAAGGAGATAGAGACACGAAAATCTTGTCAAAAAAATCAATGAATCCAGGTGTTGGTTTTTTGAAAAAGTTAACAAAATAGATACACTGCTAGTCAGACTAATAAAGAAGAAAAGAGAGAAGAATCAAATGGACACAATAAAAAATGATAAAGGGGATATCACCACCGATCCCACAGAAATACAAACTACCATCAGAGAATACTATAAACACCTCTACGCAAATAACTAAGAAAATCTAGAAGAAATAGATAAATTCCTGGACACATACACCATCCCAAAACTAAACCAGGAAGAAGTCTAATCCCTGAATAGACCAATAACAAGTTCTGAAATTGAGACAGTAATTAATAGCCTACCAACCAAAAAAAAAAAAAAAAAAAAAAGCCCAGGACAAGATGGATTCACAGCTGAATTCTACCAGAGGTATAAAGAGGAGCTGGTACTATTCCCTTCTGAAACTATTCCAAACAACAGAAAAAGAGGGAATCCTCCCTAACTCATTTTATGAGGCCAGCATCATCCTGATATGAAAACCTGGCAGAGATGCAACAAAAAAAAAGTTTCAGGCCAATATCCCTGATGAACATTGATGCAAAAATCCTCAATAAAATACTGGCAAACTGAATCCAGCAGCACATCCAAAAGCTGATCCACCAGGATCAAGTTGGCTTCTTCCCTGGGATGCAAGGCTGGTTCAACGTACTCAAATCAGTAAAGGTAATACATCACATAAACAGAACCAATGACAAAAACCTCATGATTATCTTAATAGATGCAGAAAAGGCCTTTGATAAAATTCAACATTTCTTCATGCTAAAAATTTTCAATAAACTAGGTATTGATGGAATGTATCTCAAAATAATAAGAGCTATTTATGACAAAGCCATAGCTAATATCATACTGAACTGGCAAAAGCTGAAAGCATTCCCTTTGAAAACTGGCACAAGACAAGGATGCCCTCTCTCACCACTCCTATTCAACACAGTATTGGAAGTCCTGGCCAGGGAAATCAGGCAGGAGAAAGAAGGGGTATTCAAGTAGGACGAGAGAAAGTCAAATTGTCTCTGTTTGCAGATGACATGATTGTATACTTAGAAAACTCCATTGTCTCAGCCCAAAAACTCCTTAAGTTGATAAATAACTTCAGCAAAGTCTCAGGATACAAATCAATATGCAGAAATCACAAGCATTCCTATACAACAATAATAGACAAGCAGAGAGACAAATCATGAGTGAACTCCCATTCACAAGTGTTACAAGGAAAATAAAATACCTAGGAATACAACCTACAAGGGACATGAAGGACCTCTTCAAGGAGAACTACAAACCAGTGCTCAAGGAAATAAGAGAGGACACAAACAAATGGAAAAAACATTCCATGCTAATTGTAGGAAGAATCAATATTATGAAAATGGCCATACTGCCCAAAGTAATTTATAAATTCAATGCTATTCCCATTGTGCTACCATTGACTTTCTTCACAGCACTAGAAAAAACTACTTTAAATTTCATATGGAACTAAAAAAGAGCCCATATAGCCAATACAATCCTAAGCAAAAAGAACAAAGCTGGAGGCATCATGCTACCTGACTTCAAACTATACTATAATGCTACAGTAACCAAAACAGCATGATACTGGTACCAAAACAGATACATAGACCAATAGAACAGAACAGAGGCCTCAGAAATAACACCACACATCTATAACCATCTGATCTTTGACAAACCTCACAAAAACAAGCAATGGAGTAAAGGATTCCATATTTAATAAATGGTCTTAGGAAAACTGGCTAGCCATATGCAGAAAACAGAAACTGGACACCTTCCTTACACCTTATACAAAAATTAACTCAACATGGTTTAAACACTTAACTGTAAGACCTAAAATCATAAAAACCCTAGAAGAAACCCTAGGCAATACAATTCAGGACAAAGATATGGGCAAAGACTTCATGACTAAAACACCAAAAGCAATGGCAACAAAAGCAAAAATTGACAAATGGCATCTAATTAAACTAAAGAACTTCTGCACAGCAAAAGAAACTATCATCAAAATGAACAGGCACCCTACAGAATGGGAGAAAATTTTTGCAGTCTATGCATGTGATGAAGGGCTAATACCCAGAATCTACAAGGAACTTAAACAACTTTACAAGAAAAAAACAACCCCATCAAAAAGTGGGTGAAGGACATAAACGGACACTTCTCAAAATAAGACATTTATGCAGCCAATAAACATATGAAAAAAAGCTCATTATCACTGGTCATTAGAGAAATGCAAATCAAAACCACAGTGAGATACCATCTCATGCCAGTTAGAATGGCAATCATTAAAAAGTTAGGGAACAACAGATGCTGGAGAGGATGTGGAGAAATAGTAATGCTTTTACACTGTTGGTGGGAGTACAAATTAGTTCAACCATTGTGGAAGACAGTGTGGCAATTCCTCAAGGATCTAGACCCAGAAATACCATTTGACCCAGCAATCCCATTACTGGTTACATACACAAAGGAATATAAATCATTCTACTATAAAGATACATGCACATGTATGTTTATTGCATTACTGTTCACAATAGCAAAGACTTGGAACCAACCCAAATGCCCATCAACGATAGACTGGATAAAGAAAATGTAGCACATATATGCTATGGAATACTACGCAGCCATAAACAGGATGAGTTCATGTCTTTTGTAGGGACATAGATGAAGCTGGAAACCATTATTCTCAGCAAACTAACACAGGAACAGAAAACCAAACACCACATGTTCTCACTCATAAGTGGGAGTTGAACAATGAGAACACATGAACACCGGGAGTGGAACATCACACTCTGGGGCCTGTTGGGGGATGGGGGGGTAGGGGAGGGATAACATGAGGAGAAATACTTAATGTAGATGTCGGGTTGATGGGTGCAGCAAACCACTATGGCACGTGTATACCTATGTAACAAACCTGCATGTTCTGCATATGTATACTAGAACTTAAAGTACAATAAGAAAAGAAAAAAAAGTAAATGGCTGAAAAAAATATATACTATACAAATGTATGCATAGAAAGGATAAAGTGGTTATATTAATATCAGCTAAAATATATTCCAAAATAAAATGTGCTGAGAATAAATGGAACACTTTATAATGACAAAAATCATTTCAAATGGGTATATAACAAATTCTTATATACCATTAATAAAGTTTCAAAAGAAAAGAAGCAAAACTTGATGGAATTAAAGGGGGAAACAGATGATTCTAAAATCATAGATGAAGAATTTAACACTACTCTTTCAGCAATTAATAGAATAACTAGAAAAAACTCAGCAAAAAGATCTAAACACCTCAGTTAACCTTTTTGATGTTTGATATTTATATAAGACTATACTCAGTAATGACAGACTGTACATTTTTTTTTCAGATGCACAAAGTACATTTACTAGGATAGACCATATAGTGAGCTTTAAACAAAAGTCTCAATAAATATAAAAATATTGAACTCATACATATGTTGTTCTTTCATCACAGTAGAATTAAGTTAGAAATCAATAACATTGAGATAATAGAAAAATATAAACACCTGGAAATTAAACAGTACTCTTTTGAATAATTTTTGGGTCAAAAAAAAATTACAGGAGAGGTTGAAAGTATTTTGAACTGAATTATAATGACAATCCAACAATAAAAGTTTGTGGGGTGCAGCTAATAGTACTTAGAAAAAATTCAGAACTTTAATGCTTGCAGTAGGAAAGAAAGGTCTTAAAACAATGATCTAATCTTTTATCTAAGAGTGTAGAAAAAGAAGCAAAAATTTAAATCCAAAGAGCACAGAAGGGAAGAGTAGAAGTCAATGAAATAAAAGTAGAAAAATATTAGATAATAATTAATGAAACCAAATGCTGGTTCTTTGGGGAAAAATAATAAAATGGATACACTTTTAGCTGCACCGATCAAGACAAAAAGAAAAAAATGCAGAAATTACAAATATCAAGTTAAAAATAGAGGACATTCCTACAGCTCCTTCAGACATTGGAAGCAGAATAATGAATTACTACCATGTTATGTTAATGCATTTGGCAATCTAGATAATATAAACAAATTCTTTGAAAGGCACAAATAACCAAACTGACTCTAGAATAAATAAAAAATTGAACAATCTATATCAACTAAATAAACTGATTTATAATTGAAAAGCCTCCCTCACATAAAACTCCTAAGTTAGATGGCTTCATTGATGAATTATATTAAACACATATGGAAAAAATTCCAATCTTATACAAATGGCTTTCAGAAAACAAAGGAAGAGGGAACACTTCCCAACACAGTTTGTAAATATAGTATTACTCTTATTTCAAAACCAGATAAAGACATCACAAAAAAGACCTAAAACTAATATCTCTCATAAACATAGAAATAAAGTATTTGCAAATAAAACCCAACAATATATAAAAAGATAATATATCATGACCAAGTGGAGCTAATCTTGCAAGTTTGATAAAATATCTGAAAATCAGTCATTATGATTTTACCATTCTAATAGAATGAAGGAGTGAAACTATATAATATTTCAATAGATGAAAAAACAATTTTTTAATTTGGACAAATTTTACACACTTTTGCAATAAAAACTTTCAGCAAACTTGGAATAAAGGGAACATAGTCTGATTTATGACATCTGTGAAAAATCTACCACTAATATCACACTCACTGGTAAAAGCCTTAATGATTTCTATCAAAGATCAGGAAGATTACTTTTATTTAATGTAGTACTGGAGGTCTTAGCCAGCTCAGTAAAGTAAGCAAAAGAGATAAAAGGCATACAGTTTGGAAAAGAAGAAATAAAACTGTTCTAATTTGCAGATGACATAATCATGCATGTGGAAAGACATAGAGAATCCACAAAAAACTACTAACATAAAAATACTTAGGTATAAATTTTACAAATGATATGCAAGACTTGAATACTGAAACACTGCGAAGGGAAATTGGAGAGGACCTTAAAAATAGACACACAGACACACACGTATCTACATATCCATATATCATGTTCATAGACTGAAAGACTCAATATATTAAGATAGCAGTCCTGCCCAAATACCAAGATATTTAATGCAATCCCCAGAGACTTTTTTAAAACAAATAAATTGGGATGCTGATTTAAAAGTTTATATGCAAAGATAACTAGAACAGCTTACAGGTTTTTGAAAAAGAATGAAATTGGAGAACTTACACTATCGAATTTCAAAATTTTTTATAAAGCTAAAGTAATCAAAAACTGTGATATTGGCATACAAATTGGTATGTAGATCATGGAACAATATAGAGTCTGAAAATAGATGCATACTTACATGGCAAATTGATTTTCAACAAATGTGCCAAGCTATTTTGAACACTTAAATTATTGTATGTATTAAGCTAGAGTAGGTTAGACTGCAATAACAAATGAACTGCCAACTTCAGTGGCTTAAACAAGAATTACATTTCTTGTCTGAGACAGGTATTTGGATTTTTAAGATAGCGCTCCTCCACAGGAAAATTCAGGGACCCAGGCCAGTGGTGGCTCTGAAATTTTCAACATGCTGCTTCCAAGATCCCTCTGAACATCACTGTAGACTTCATATGAAAGGAGAAAGACCATGTATATGAGGGGCCAGATGTATGTGTTCTTTATAAGCCAGAGCTAGACCTCAGTTACATAGTTGTACTCAGCTCCAGTGGAGGCAAGGATATGTAGTTAAACTTTATGCCCAGGATGAATAAAAAGCATATTTTGGTGAAGAACTAATAGTCTTTGGTACACTATTGAAGAGTATGCAATATAAGTAAATGGACAGTGTAAATGGAAGAAATATGTAAATGATAATAACAGCTTGGTCAATAATTGCAACAATCTTTACTGGACATATACCAATATATTTCTGGAGATATTACTATCAAGAGAGATGATTAACAACCTAATGAAGATGAGAATGATAGAATACGGTATTACCCAATGAATCTGCATCTAATGTAGTATTCCTTTTATTTTCTTGCTAGGTTATAAACCTAGAAGGTATACATCTTATGCAATATACATAGGCAGCATAACTGATTATGAAGATGTGATCATGGTATCTTGAAGGAAACTGTCAGGCTACAAGTTATATAGCCATCAATTATATAATTGACTCCTGAATAGATGCTGTCTTGGATGACCTGTTTGTGGAGGGCCTAATATTACCATTTTTCCATGTATCTGAATGTATCAAGCACTACTTCTAAAGCATGGTTAGTGCTAATTTTAGTCAGTGCTTGTGAATGAATAAATCAAACAGCCATTGCTATTAGTACTCCTGTTTTTGTCCCCCAAATTTGCAAAGTGAGAAATTACTTTATATGAGAACCTAATTCCTGTTTTACTACTTCTGTTTGTTAGACGAACAGAAATTAAGTTCTGAAAAATCCCAGAATGCTATGAAAAGGAATACAAAGGCAAAATAAATCCTGAAGACCTGGTAATAGTTAATGATGTCATGTATCTTCTGAGTGTGTGTGTGTGTGTGTGTGTGTGTGTATATAGATGGCCAAGTGAGAAAAAACAGAAATTCCAGGTTATGTCAAGGGAGACATTAGATAATAAATTATTATTGTTGCAAAATGATATCATCAATTCTCAATGAAAAATGATAACAGAGCACCTTCTAATGCCTGACTGTTATTCAAATCTCAGGTGTAATACTTGGAAAAAAATCTTGAAGAGGCTGCAAAAATCTAAGAAAGCACTGCCTGAGTTGTCCTAGTTTACAAATGGCATGGTTGAGATAAAGCAGTCTCTTTCCTAAAATCTTCAAAGGGCCATGGATATAAAGAAGGTAATACAGGAGTCTGCTATGACTCACTTTCCTAATATGGGAAGTTCAAGGAAAAAAAAATGTTATTTATCAAGCATCTATCTGTGTTAGAAAATGTGCTTGCAACTTTGTGTGTATTTTTACTTAGTACCCCTCAAACCACCATGCAAATGAGAAATTATCTCTCATTTTAAAGTGCAAACATTAAGGCTCAGACAAGGCTAAATAATTTGATTGCTGGGATTCTATTTGCAGATTTGCCTGATTCCAAATCCCAGTTTATTCTACCAAAGTCTCAATATGATAAAAACAGTAGGTTATTTGTATCCACTTTCCCATGGAGTAGTGACAAGCCTTCCCTTCCTATTAGCTTAGATCCAACTTATATGGAAAGCTTTCCCACTCCTGTCTAGCAGTTCCTTAACTTTCCCTTTGTTCTTAACACCGCCCCTTTCACACAGGCTTTGCCTCCACAGAAGTTGACAGGAGTTGGGTAGAAGCTGTTCTCTCTAGCTGTGACAGAAACTCTTCAGATGCCAGAGTCCCCACTCCTCCCTATTACTTCTTGCATGGTCGCTGAGTGCTTATGGCTCTTTATCATCCTGCTTCTACCATTGCTTCTCTCATAAAAGAGTTAAGAGAGCTCTGAAATATTTATTGTTCCCTTGTTCCTATCAAATATAGGAAATAAAATGCAGGCTGAGGGAGCCACCCATTCCACTGAGCTGGCCTCACTCATTTATGTTATCTGCCTGGCCTGGAGGCATTTGAATTTTGGATTCCTGGGATAGAAATATTCTGGGAGCCTTTCAAGGTGACAACTAGCTTTGTCTGATAAACTTATCTCTATTAATACGATGAGGTGGGGAATCCTCTCCATCCTGTCTGTTTTAGCCAAGTGTCGTCTTTTTCTCTACATTTCGTGTTTGTTTTCTAAAGCCGTAGTCCCCAAATAGTGGATCAGCTGGACTGACGGCATCACAGACGTCTGGAAAACTGGTTAAAAATTTAGATAGATTCCCTAAGCCCTGGCTCTGGAGATTCTGATTCAGTAGGTGTAGAATAGGGTCTGGGAAAACGTTTCTTAAAAGACTTTCCCAGGCAAATCTGGTGGGCGGCCATGTTTCAGAAGCACGGACAAGGGAACAACTCTTCACGGAAGTGTGCTTAAGGACAGGTAGAAGCAGGTGCAGAAGAACATTTAGGGGAGGCCAGGAGTCACAGTTGCCACAGAATTCCATTTGCCCAAACAGCCAGACTTGTGGAATGAACCCTAATGATCAGTTCACTATGATAGACATCATGGTCAGTTATTCCACCACGCCATCCCACACACACACTGGGCTAGTTAAGGCTCTGTTTCTACAAACTCTAAGAAAAAACAGATTTTGGTGGCTTACAGATAAATAATAACTTCCAAAAGCACTCATCTTACAGAGAGGGACTACTCTCTTTCTTTCTTTCTTTTCTTTCCTTCTTTATTGTTATTTTCTTTTTTTGAGACAGAGTCTCGCTCTGTTGTTCAGGCAATGTCGGCTCACTGCAACCTTTACCTCCCAGGTTCTAGTGATTCTCATACCTCAGCCTCCCGATTAGCTAGGATTACTCCCAAGTAGCTAGGTGTGGGCCACGACACCCAGCTAATTTTTTTGTTTTTTTGTTATGTTGACCAGACTGGTCTCAAACTCCTGGCCTCAAGTGATCTGCCTGCCTTGGCCTCCCAAAGTACTGGGATTACAGGAGTGAAGCACTGCACGCGGCCCTCTTTTTTTATTATTATTTTTCTTTTTTTCTATATTTGCTTTAACAAACAAACTACACATATAGAGACATTAGATAGTAGCTAAATTCACATCGATGCATAATTTCTGAAGTTTTTGCTTTGTATTCTTCAACTGCAGTTGGCATTCATTTAGTACTGAATTTTAGATATGTAGGATCTTGGTAGTGCTCTAGATTAGATACAGTAACTGTAAATAAAGCTTAACTGAGACTATAATTAAAATATTTATTTAATATTTAGAGTTAATTATATCCACTTAAGACTTTCACATTCCCCCAGTTAATATGTTATATATAGCTAAAAATATAAAACACTCATTTGAACTTATACTTCACTGCTGGATCCAGCAGCAACAATAAAAAATAAATTATATTAGCTACCTGGGAAAGGGATTTGGCTGAGGTTGAGTTGAAAAGGTAAAGCTTTAGGTATTAATTTTCACCCTGAGTGAATGCTTGACTGATGGTTGGCATGCAGGACATCTGTATGAGTAAAGCTTTTGAACAAAGAATTTCATTTGGTTAGTTTGAGGTGGTCACGGTTTTGGTGTTGCCTCATTTTTTTTTTTTTTAAGCCAATGGTACCCAGGAGATAAAAGCACAATAGTTAAAAGGAATGGAGGTTTTAAGTCTTCACTTTCAAGTGTGGACTATTCCATTCTGATCCAAGGTGTACCTCTCTTTCATCTTGGGGTAAATCCCACTGAATTGAGAAGAAAGACAGCCACATCAGATCTAGGCCAGGCTCCCTCAAGAAGCAGTCATTCAAAGCTCACTTTCAGGTCCAAGGTTGTGACTTTCCTGGCTTTTGCCCTGTAGCATTGCCTTTCTGTGTCTTGCAAAATGGCTTACCACAGAGTACATTTATCACAGAGACAAATTGCAGAGCCAGGGAAGTGAATTTCATTAAGCTGAAAACCTTTCTCTATATTATGACTTTGACTACTGGTTTACAATAACTCATCCACCTAAAATAATTTGAGACTCAGAATTCACCCACGGAACGGCTTTACTTATTTCGTTATATACTCCCCCAACTCATTTTCTCACCCTACTTTCTGACACATTTTTGAATTACCTCTGTCAACTGTATCACCAAATTTCTTAGAATTTTCTTAGCTAGTAGATATTTAAATAATTCTATTTTAGTAGTTCTCAGAATACACCTGAAGTGGATGATAAGGTAGAACCTGGTGGCCATAAGGGCACCAAATGCTTGAGAAATGTGAAGAAAGTTGTCCCAGGGTCAAATCCTGGCCAGAGGTGAAAATGTGCTTAGCTTATACAAAGAAGGGTACCAATTTATCATCCTTTGGTGGGTGTCATGGGAATAAACATGGATGAGTTTGTATTATGCTGTTGTGCATGGCCTCAGCCAGGAATGTTGTCCATTTGCAAAAGGGATATTTATGCGGACTCATTCCAAGACACAGGAGTGTTGACAGGGGGCTCTGAGTGAAGTATAGTGTGAAAGACCACTGGGAAGTTTTCTGTCACCATAGTTAGGGGATTTCATCTACAACCCAAGATTCCATTTCTCCAGATGAGTATAAGCAATGAATGTTGCTTATACCCTGTGGCCCATTTCATTCTTCTTTGCTGTTTTTGTTGCCTGTTCAGGTATGCTTCCCCAGACATATGTGAGTATTGCATAGACATATGTCTTGATACCAACATCCATCTAGAAAGTTATACCTTGATAACTCTAAAACTTTATCCTTTGCCATTTAGACTTTGAACGTGAAGATAAAAGACTTCTCTTGTCAAAATAGTGCTGTCTAAATGAGAAAGGGTGTTAAATTAGAATTTTCAGTCATTCTGACATTCATCATCATTCCAATACTCTAGTGGTAGTTGCAAAAGTACCAGTTTTCCAAAAGAAAAGGGAATTCCCTGACTAACCTCTAAACAGAATCTTATTTTCTACCTAAAATTACATAGCCACAGTGTTACACTTAAAGCATCAAGGACCCCCAAAATCAGTAATCATCCTAACTCCTCACTTTGCCCTTCACTTAATGTAAGTCTCTGTTTCTTCCCCCTGCCGTTACTTAAATGCATTTCTATTCTCTTTTTTTTTTCTTTTAGTCAGTCCACCAGGATTTTGGCATAGGGTCAGAGATAGATGTATAAACAATTCCATTCAGTTCCATTACCCAATGAGCATTCCCCGAGTGACTATTTTGTGCCAACCTTTGTGCTAAGCACTCTAGTCAGTATGAAAGTGAAGAATCATGGCCCAGATTTTATTTTACTAAGGAGTCTCAAGAGATGCTTTAAACTCTTAGTCAGATGATCAACAACATTTACTGGGCATTTGTGGGTTATAGGACCTGGCTAGTTGCAGTTGTGAAGCATAGATTCCAAATACTACTTCTGATTTCTTGCATACTCATAAGACCTTTTTTATTTCATCAAATGTTTGCAAGCAAGTGAGATAGACTGAGGGGATTGAGAGGAGCTAAATAAAAGCACCTGTTTCAGAATTTCATATGAATGCAGAGAGATAAAAAATGTAGCTTTACTCATCATAGGGACAACTCAGCCACGTAGCCATCATCAGCCATCAGCCCAGTCTTTACATTCTTTTTGCATTGTTCTCCATAGTAGTGACAATATGTTTGCATTTGTTCATCCAGGCTCACTGACCTGGCCATGAAAAGGGCTATTTTTTAAGATATCTTGGTGACAGAGAGGGCGCTAAAATCAGAGTTGAATTCAAGGACTAGGCTCCACACGTCATTCTCTGTTTAATCAAGCCAGTCACTTGGGGCATGAAAGAGATATCTAATTGTATGTCAAGATAGGATAATATAAAAGTATAATAGGATGATGAGAGATACTTATTCAGATTTTCTTATAAAATACTGAGAAGTTCAGAGATGACAGTAGAAGTGGGTAACCTGCAGGGGACAAAGCTATTAAACTCCCCAAGCCTAAGTTAACAAGAATGTCTGGTTCTTATCTGACACTCACACTCTAATTCCTGTTGTGAGTGGAATTAAACTAGTTTGCTGGTCTTTGACAACGGGAGCAATAAGTAGGGGACCATAGGAGTGTGAGAAAAGGTATTTATGAAGAAGGGAAAACATTCAACTGGTCTTCATCCCTCAATCAAATGAAATTTGGGGTTACCAAGATAAAGTGTTCACAAAGCTTGTGGGTATCTGCTCTGAGAGGAGACCAGCAGTCATTCCTCCATTTTGCTGGCCACCATGATATCACTCTTGCTGATGTGTCCTGATGCTATAGAGTGGGGAAGAAAACATTGCAGAGAAACAGAATAGTGATGTGACCAGGCAGAGTAGCAAGGCTTATTTTCTTGAGTGTTTAGTTCCTGAGAATGATGGAAAGTCGATCTTACCACATTCTAGGTTCCCCAATTGGAGCAATCTTAGAGGGGAAAAGGGAAGGGCCACTGCAGCTTGGTGGGATCACTCTAGCAGGGGGCAGAGGAAAGGAGAGTCATGTCACTATCTGAAGTGAACTGAAAAATGCAGAAAATCTCAAGAGATTATTAATATTGAGGTTTGCGACATGGGATTGAGTCCCTTGTGAAAGGCTCTTTTGAGGCCTCTGGGTGCCACCTTAGAAGGACATAACAGGCTAGATAAGCAGTAACGACCAACAGGAAGGGGAGAGCTACCTGTTCCTCTAAGCCATGGCTACCTAGGTATATTAGATTTCTATTGCTGCTGTGATAGATTACCACAAACTCTGTTTAGGGCAACACAAATGTATTATCTTATAGTTTTGGAGGACAGAAGTCCAAAATGAGTCTTAGGGGCCTAAAATAAAGGTATCAATAGGGTTGGCTTCTTCTGGAAGATCCAGGAGAGAACCCCTCCCTTATTGCTTTCCACACCTAGGGACTGGTCCATGGCTGCATGACTCCAACCTTTGACATTGTTGCATGGCATTCTCCTGACCTTGTAGTCTCCTGTGTCTCTCTTATAAGAACCCTTATGATTATATCAGGGCCATCTGAATAATCCAGGGTAGTCTGCTTATCTCAATCCTTCACTTAATCACATCTGCAAAGTCCCTTTGGCCATCTAAAGTAAAATGCACATATTTCAAATGTGGACATCATTGGGAGGCCAATATACAACCTTCTCTGTCAGGCCAATATACAACCTTCTCTGTCACATGTATATGTATATGTGTATATATGTATGTATGTATGATATATATGTATATGTGTATGTATATATGTATGTAGGTATATATATGTATAAAACCTATTAGTTCTGTCCCTCTAGAGAACCCTGACTAATACATTTGGTATAATTTGTCTGTGAATTCTTCTGGTTCAGGGCTTTTTTTGGTTGATAGATTTTTAAAATTACTGATTCAATTTCATTACTCATTATTGGTCTGTTCAGAATCTTTATTTCGTCTTGGTTCAGTCTCGGGAGGTTGTGTGTTTCCAGGAATTCATCCATTTCCTCTAGATTTTCTACTTTGTGTGGATGAAGATTTTCATAGTAGTCTATGAGGGATCTTTTGAATTTCTGTGGGATGGGTTGTAATGCCACCTTTGTCATTTCTGATTGTGCTTATTTGACTCTTTTCTCTTTTTTTCTGGTCTATTAATTTTATTTATCCTTTCAAAGAACCAACTTTTTGTCTTGTTGACCTTTGTATGGTTTTTGGAGTCTCAATTTCATTTAGTTCTGCTCTGATTTTAGGTATTTCTTTTCTTCTGCTCACTTTGAGTTTAGTTTTTAACTTGTTTTTCTAGTTACCTTAGGTGTGAGATTAGGTTGTTATTTTGAGATTTTTCTATCTTCTCGACGTAGGTGTTGAGCACTATAAACTTTCCTCTTAACACTGCTTTTACCATATCCCAAAGGTTTTGGCATATTTTGTCTCTATTTTTATTTGTTTCAAATAATTTTTTGATTTCTGCTTTAATTTCATTGTCTACACAGAAGTTATTTAGGAGCAAGTTGTTTAGCTTCCATGTATTTATGTGGTTTGGAGAATTCCTTGTGGTACTGATTTTTATTTTTATTCCAATGTAGTCCAAGAGTATGGTTGTTATGATTTTGATGTTTTTGAATTTGTTGAGACTTGCTTTATGACTGAGTGTGTAGTCAATCTTGAGGCATGTTCCAGGTGCAGATTAGAAGAATGTATATTCTGTGGTTGTTGGGTGGAATATTCTGTAGGTGTCTACTTGGTCCATTTGGTCAGGTGCCAAGTTTAAGTCTAGTATTTTTGTTAGTTTTCTGCCTCAATGACATGTATAAATGCTGTCCGTGGGGCCTTGAAGTCCCCCTCTATTATCATGTGGCAAGATAAGCATTTTCTTAGGTCTAAGAGTAATTATTTTATAAATCTGTGTCCTCCAATGTTGGGTGAGTATGTTTAAATCTTCTTGTTGAATAGAACCCTTTATCGTTATTTAATGCCCTTCTTTGTCCTTTATTTATGTGGTTTTTTTTTTTTTTTTTTTTTTTTTTTTTTTTTTTTTTACTGTTGATTTAAAGTACTGTTGGTTTAAACTTGTTGGTTTAAAGTCTATATTATCTGATACAGGAATACTGATCTCTGCTCTTTTTTGTTTTCCATTTACATGATAGATCTTTTGCCATTTCTTTACTTTGAGCCTACAGATATCATTGCATGTGAGATGAGTCTCTTGAAGACAGCAGAAGGATGGATCTTATTTCTTTTTTATCTAATTTGCCACTCTATATCTTTAAAGTGGAGCATTTTGGCCATTTACATTCAAGGCTGATATTGATACGTGAAGTTTTGTTCCTGTCATAGAGTTGTTGCCTATTGCTTTGTAGTTTGTGCAGTTGTTTTATAGTGTTTGTGGGCTGTGTGCTTGCATGTACTTTTGTGGTAGCATTGTTCTTGTTTCCATATTAAGAACTCCCTTCAGCATCACTTGTAGGGCTGATCTGGTGGTGATGAATTCCCTTAGCAGTTGCATCTCTGAGAAAGACTATATTTCTGCTTTGTTCATGCAGCTTATTTTGGGAAGGTATGAAATTCTTGGCTGCCATTTATTTCCCTTAGGAATGCTAAAAATGGGCCTCCAATCTCTTCTGGCTTGTAAGGTTTCCACTGAGAAATCCACTATTAGTCTAATGAGTTTTTATTTTTGGCAATATGACCCTTTTCTCTAGCTGACGTTAAGATTTTTTTCTTTCGTGTTGACCTTGGATAGTCTGATGACTGTGTGCTTTGGGGTTGGTCATCTTGTGTAGTATCTTGCAGAAGTTCACCTCTAGATTTCTTGTATTTGCGTATTGATCTCTGTGGCGAGATTGGGGAAATTTTCCTGAATTACGTCCTCAAATATGTTTTCCAAGTTGCTTACTTTCTCTTCTTTTCTCTCAGAAATGCCAGTATGTCATAGATTTGGTCATTTTACATAATCCCATATTGAGAGTTAAATACTTACTGGACTGGATTGATTTGGTAACTGAAAGTTACTAAAAACATACAGATCAGAAAGTTTATAGATCAAATTTACAGGTCAGCCCATTTAAGATACCTGCTAACCAAAGGGATAAGGAAGTTTGTTTGAGTGAATTTAGTAGCAGTTAATGGAAAAATAAAATTTCCAGGGTTGACATCATTACAGATTCTATATACAGTAATATGGGAATATTATAAATTACTTTATGTGAATAAATTTGACAATTTAGCTGAAATGGTCAAATTCCTTGAAAGACACAAACTATGGAAGCTCATTCAAGAGAAAAAGATAACCTGAATGATCCCCTATATTTATTAAGGTAATTATATTCATAGCTAATCATCTCACAAATACAGGAGTAGACAGTTTTACCAGTGATTTCTACAAAGCATTTAAGGAAGAAGTGATCCCAATTTTTCACAAACTTATCCAGGTTGTTCAATATTTCTCAACTCCTTTTCTGAGGCCAGCATTACCCGTGCATCAAAACCTGACAAAGGCAGTACAAAAAAGAAAGAAAGAAAGAAAGAAAGAAAGAAAGAGTCCAGCCTCATGAACATAGACACAAAAATTCTAAAAAATGTTAGTGAATGAAATCCAGAAATACATAAAAAGAGTAATATACTATGGTCAGTGGGAATTTATTCCACAATATAAGGTATATTTAACACTTAAAAATTATTCAATGTGTTTTATATTTAAAAAAACTAAAAAAGAGAAAGTATGATTATCTCAATAGATGCAAAAACAAGATTTAACAAAATCCAACATCCATTCCCAATACAAATTTTCAGCAAACTAGAAACAGGAATTTCCTCAACCTGATAATGGGCACTGTTATGGGTTGAGTTGTATCCTCTCAAAATTCATATTTTGAAGTCCTAACTCCCAATTGTTCAGAATGTGACTGTATTTGGAGATAGGCTCTTTAGTGAGGGAATTAAGTTAAAAGAAAGATATTAGTGTCGGTTCTAATCTAACATTACTGGTGTCCTTATAAGAAGAGAAAATTTGGGCATATACCTGCAAAGAACAAAGGCATAGGGAAAAGGAGGCTATCTGCAAACCAAAAAGAGAGACCTCAGAAAAAGCCAACCCTATTTAAACCTTTATCTTGTATTTCTAGCTTCTAGAACTGTGAGAAAAATAAATTGCTGTGGTTTAAGCCATGCAATCTGTGGCATTTTGTTATAGGAACACCAGCAAACTAATTCAGTGATCTATAAAAACCCTACAGCTAACAATTTTGAGTCTGAACACTTTCCTTATAATATCAGGAATGAAATAAAATTGTCACTTCTTACCATGTCTATTCAACATTGCACTGGATTTTCTAGCCACTATAATAAAGCAAGAAAAATAAATAAGAGGCATCCATATTTGCAAAGAAGAAGAAAACTATATTTTCAAATAATATGATGAGATATATAGAAAACACAATGATCTATAGAAAACAATTATAATCCCTAAGTAAGTTTGGCAAAATTGCAGAATACAAGGTCAACACATAAAAATATATTGTATTAGCGATCAACAATTAGAAATTAAAATTATAAAATAATACCATTTGCAGTAGCATTCTATTCAATACATAGAGATAATTATGACAACAGATGTGCAAGATTTGTACAGTGAAAAACTAAAAAAAGAGAGAAATTTTAAAAGATCTAAATAAATGGAGATATATATTGTGTTTATATAAGACAATTCAAGATTGTTAATAGGTCAGTTTCTTCAAATTCATCCAAAGAGTCAATCCAATCACAATAAAAATCTCGTCACATTTTTTTTTTGAGAAATTGACAACTTGATTCTAAAATTCAAAGGGAAAAGTGAAGACCTAGAATAGCCAAAGCAACTTTAGAAATGGAAAACAAAGTTGGAGGACTAATACTATGATTTCAAGACTTATTACAAAGCTACAATAATAAAAATAATAATTGTACTAGTGTAAGAATAGACAAGTCAATGGCACAGAACAGTGAGTCCAGAAATAGAATGTTATATATACGGACATCTTATCTTTGACAAAGGTACAAAAGCAATTCCATCAAGATAGAGTAAACATTTCAACAAATTGTGCTGGAATAAGTGGTTAGCCACATGCAAAAACAAAAAATGTGGGAGGGGAGAAGAATCTTGATCCATTTATTCACACCATATGCAGAATTAACCCAAATGGACATTTTCCTAAATGTAAAACATAAACATAAATGTAAACTTCTAGAATAAAACATACTAGGAAATCTTTGTGACTGTGGGTCAGGCAAAGATTTCTTATTTGTAACACCAAAACACAATCCATTAAAAAGTGTTGGCAAAGATGTGGAGAAACATTGCTGATAGTATTATAAAATAGTGCAACCACCTTGGAAAACAGATTGACAGTCTTTTGAAAAGTTTAATATACAGCTACTGTATGATCCTGCTATCCCATTCCTAGATAGTTACCCAACAGAAACAAGCATGTGTATCCATACAATAATTGATATATGAATGCTTACATCAGCTTTATTTCTAGTAGCCCCAAACTGGAAACAACCCAAATATTCGTCACCAATGAATATATATGCAATTTGTGGTGTCTATATACAATGGGATACTACTCAGAAAAAACAAAGGAATGAACTATTGATACTGGTGATAAATGCAACAACATGAAGGAATCTGAGTAACTGTGCCAAGTGAAAGAAATTAGACCAAAAATACATATTGTATGTTTTCATTTCTATAAAGCTCTAGGCTGGGTTCAGTGGTTCACACCTATAATCCCAGCACTTTGGAAGACCAAGGCAGGTGGATCACCTGAGGTTAGGAGTTGAAGACCAGCCTGGCCAACATGGCAAAACCCCATCTCTACTAAAAATACAAAGAAATTAGCCAGGTGTGGTGGCATGCACTTATAGTCCCAGCTACTTGGGTGGCTGAGGCAGGAGTATCACTTGAACCCAGGAGGCAGAGGTTGTAGTGAGCTGAGTTTGTACCACTGCACTCTAGCCTCAGTGACAGAGTGAGACTCTACCTCAAAAAACAAACAAAAACTCTAGAAAATATAGGAAGCTTTTGAAAGAATGCAATATATTCACTGTTTTTATGGCCTGAATGTTTGTGTCCCCTCAAAACTGATATGTTGAAGCCCTAACTCTCAGGGTGATGGTGTTTGGAGGTGGGACCTTTGGGAGGTGATTAGGTTTAAATCAGGTCATCAAGATAGCATCCTCATGATGGAATTAGTGGCCATGTAAGAAGAAGAATACAGAGATTTCTCTCTTTTCTCACACACAAAGAGGTCATGTGAATACAGTGAGATAGCAGCTATCTGCAAGCCAGCAGGAGATCCCTCACCAAGAACAAAATCTGCTGGCACCTTGAACTGGGACTGCCCAGACTCTGGAACTGTCAGAAATAAGTGTGTTGTTTAAACCACCCCGTCCATGGTATTTTGTGATAGCAGTACAAGCAGACTAAGAAAACTATCTTAACTGTGCTGATGCTTTCACAGGTTCCTAGATATGTACAAACTTACCAAATATCATAAATATGTTCAGTTTATTGTCAGTCAATTAAATCTCAATGACACAGCTAAAAAATAAAAATTTCCATGCTTTTGCTGCAGGGGCATTTTAATCTTCCAAAAACCTTACTGTGGGTTAGGCTACTACTAACATATTTAGCAACTGCAGTTAGGCAGTTAGGAATGGGAAGCAGAATAGGCCCAGGAGACAAAGAAGAAGCCTGGAGTCTGGTGTGAAATATAGTTGTCATACAGCTAGATTCACAAATTTATATTTTGATATGGCTATGATGATTAAGCCATTGCCACCTGGTCTCTTAAATGAAAAGCCAGTGGTTATGTAAGCATCTCTCTTAATGAAGAAAAGAGATAATGTAGCTTTGAATCACCAGCATACTCTTTAGGCCCTTGAAGCAGAGCTCATTTGAAAAGAATTTTAAACATCTGCAAATTATATTATAGGATCTGGGCAGGGATGTGGTGGGAGGAATGAGCTTAGAGTAGAAAAGTGAGTCCAGTGACCTGCCTCAAGGCCATTTCTTAATTTCTGAACCCTCCTAAGGAAAAGGGTGGATTATTCTTATCTTAATGACCTCCAGCTTCTCATAGTTTTTAACTTAGAAGGACACAACAAAGTAAATTGAGAGGGCCCTAGCCTGGGATTCCCATGTCTCTGAGCGTCATTGGAGAAGTTCCTTGACCTAAATTTTTAGTTACTACATACATGAAAAGAGATTGCACTGAATGACCTCCCCTGTGGTTATCAGTTCTAATGGTCAATGATTCTATGGTGGAATGAGTTAGGAGCTTGGAGGTATTATAATAGGCCCGTGCCTGATGCCTGAAAGCTTTATGAGCAAATGTTTAACACATCTCCACTCTCCTGTACACTTGACCTTAGCTTCTGTAGAGTGCTTATGCTGCATTGTCTCCATGTCATTTATATTTTCAAATGCAGGCCAACTTTGGAAAGAACAATAATATTGGAGGCATTTTATATCCAGTGGATTTAATGAGCATTCTTCCCTTTAATCATTATAAGTTATAATAGGACAAAATTTAAATGACTCTCAGATTGGAGGAGTTGTTCATCTGTTGTGAGAGAGAACAGATTATTCCAGTCCCTTTTGAACAGCTGGTATTTTGTTCCTTATGTAAAATAAAGGACATTCCCAGGAGCATTACAGTACTGGACTGAGGATACACAAGTTGCAAGGATGAGGAGGTAAATCCATAGACTAGTTATTAGAGACAGAGACTTCGTTTCCTTTCTTGACCCACCTGAATAATGTTACACTCTGAGTGCTCAGACCAATTTCTTAGCTTTCCTGGGCCTAACAGGGTCAAGGAGAAGACATAGCTCAGGAAGTTTCCAAATGAGAATGATGAGTCAAATTCTTAAAAAGCATTTTTATTTTTTTCAAGTGGAATGGGTTCTTTTATATGGGAGTGCATCAGAGGTGACTGGAATAGATTATCCATTTTTTGAGTGGAATGGGTTATTCATTCCCTACATACAAGGTATGTGTTGATGGGAAAAAAAAGTCCCCTCCTGCCCCTCCTGCTTTGCACTTCCAGCTTAGCTGCAGTGAAGTGGAGGCGGGATCCTTCCAGAGCTCAGCACTATAAATGGGCTGCTTGCCTGATATGAGAAATGTTTAATAATGCAGTGTCCCTGGGACTGCCTGCCCACCTGTCACAACGCCGGCCTTTCCCTCCGGATATTATCAGGCTCAGTCTATTGTTCGTGCCCCAAACCTTCTGACACCTATTGTTATAAATGACCCTGCCTTTTGGAAGCTATTCATCATTTCCATAAATGGAACCATTCTTCCTCTTACAGCACACATTTCCTTCCTGTTCTTACTCAGAGTGTGAGATGGACAGTTCCTAATAACTGCAGCTATGTAGTGTGGTAACATTCCATTAAGAAACTCACCTTTCAAAATAAGATGAGACTTACTGAAAGACTTTAATTGCCGTCAAGAATTTCACTTCTACACAGCCTGCCAAACCCATGTATGACAGTATTAGCAGCACCAATAGCCACAGAGTGTAAACAAATTCACATTCTAGTTCTCAACTTTTTCTGCATGGGGGAAGCTTATGTGGGGGATATGAGTGTTTTTGTGTGTGTACTTTTGGCTGGGCAGGACTGATTAACATGTAAATATCCATGCAAATCGGAGTAGTCCCTCTTGAGTATTTATCTACTTATTCAATTGTCCCAACTTGTTTGAAGTTGTACTGTTCTCTGTAGTGTATGTGTAGCTAAACTGTCTAGCAAATGGCCTGCTGACTTCAGAACCATTGTGTTGCGCAATTCTGGTGGCATGTTTATGTTACATTCTGTATGAATTGTGTTTCTTGCAATTGTGTGGTGGCTCTGCCTATCTTGATTCCTCTAGAAGATTTGATGCTCATTTTTCAAAGGCAGGCCTTCTCACAGACCTGTTTAAGGGCTTCTTTGTCTTTCTGGAAGTGCCTCCAGTGTCTCTCTTTCTCACTAGGTTTTTAGCTACAACTGTGCTCTAGCAGTGATTAACTCTTTCCTAATGTCTACTCTTGTGTTTTGCTATGTCTTGAAACAGTGTGTTGGTCCATTCACTCTGCTTCCTATTAGCATCTATTTCGATTTTTTTTTTTGAGATGGAGTTTTGCTCTTGTTGCCCAAACTGGAGTGCAATGGTACAATCTTGGTTCACTGCAACCTCCACCGCCCCCGAGTTTAAGCAATTCTCCTGCCTCAGCCTCCTGAGTAGGTGGGATACAGGTGTGTGCCAACATTATCTGGCTAATTTTTGTATTTTTAGTAGAGACAGGGTTTCGCCACATTGGCCAGGCTGGTCTTGAACTCCTGACCTCAGGTGATCTACCTACCTGGGTGTCCCAAAGTGCTAGGATTACAGGTTGAGCCATCGCGCCCAGCCGTAGATTTTTTTTTTTTTCTGTAATACTGGAGTGGAAAGGGAACTTTGTCATTCTGTCCCAATTTTGCCCATTGCTAACGATGAGATCAAGATCGGGGCAACAGCAACTGGAAGGTTCCAGTTCATTCTTGTGAGCTCCACTGTGTGCTTGTGCCTTCTGACTTATCCATGCTCTCTCTTATTTAACATCCATCTTATTTTCCCCACTGTCTAGCCTGTGGACTTCAATTTTTAGCATCAGTCCTGAAGACAACAAATGTACTGGGACCACTTAACCAGCAACCACAGCCACATAAGTCCAATGTCTGTAAGAAATCTTTTTATAAAAAAACACACCACATGCATGCACACACACACACACACACAAACACACACACACACGAGAGAGAGAGAGAGAGAGAGAATGAGAATCTTTTAGTGGTTTGGTTTCCCTGATTGAACCTTAGCTGACACATATCAAGTGCCAGGGTTGTGGGAGATAGTCAATAATGAATGGACAGATGAATGACAAAGACCTGCTTGTCTGAATGAGGATGGAGAAAGTGAGGAGGTAGATAAGAACTTAAATTTCTTGAGCACCTACTATATGCCAGAAATTATACTCTGTGTTGAGGGTACAGTTGTGTAAAATCAGACTAGGTTCTTGTTTTCATGACAATTGCAGTTTAGTGGCATTCTTTATCTTCATTGATAGCTTTTCTGACTTCCTGCCGATGGCTATTTTAAGGCTACTTGGCATATAGGTAATGTTGAAGTTACTAAAGAAAGCAAATGAAATACATGCACTTTCTTATTTTTCAACACCTCGCAATCATGACTGATCCACTTGCTGTAATACTCAGCAAATGTTTAATGAAGGAAGGAATTTTAGGGCATGTGTGATTCTGATAACTAACAAAGGAGACTGAGCACTCACTCCTCTGGGATATGTTGTGAGCTTGTGAGGAGCAGGCTAACCATACTGACCAGGTTTTCTATTTCCCTGTTATTAATCCCTTCCACAAGGAACATTTTGACCAAATAAGAAACTCTAGATAGGGGTCTGGCTCTCTTTGCTGATATGGTCTTTAAGCAGAAAGGCCATCTCTGGCATAAGCTGGTTTGTGATCTTGGGCTCTTCAGAATTGTTATCTTTCTACAGTATGATATTGACTTAGAAAATTTTTATAATCTATTGTATATCTTTGATGTATAGGATTCCAGGAAAAAAAAAAACAACATTGTCAGAAATGATCTGGTGAGGTTACTACTTACTAGGAGTTATACTAAGAGTATATACCACAACCATGGCATGGGCAGTAAATAATAAAGACAGGTGTCTGAAATCCTGAAGGTCATGTCCTAATCCTTCAGGTCATGAGGAAGAGCCATGTTGGTTGAAGATTCAGGTTGGTTTTGGAGAAGCACCAGGGCACACAATGGGAGCATGCTTATATTAGTAACTGATAAAAAAGAAGGGATGCTCACAAGATAAAAATCAGCTCTGTGCTCATTTGGTTTTCCTTATTCCAGGAACATAATTCTGATTCCTGCCAGAATAGTTACATAAAATCTATATTTATAACAATAACCCAGTGATTTTATAGCTTAGGACTTTACAAAGCCACCCAAAGATTTATTGAGAATCACTGACCCCACACTTTGTAATACTATGTGTTAATTACCATGGATTCTTGCCTAATGCAGGCATCTTATCAAGAGAATAGTCTATATTTTGGTCTAATCTTCTCTTTGAAATTAGATTCCATTGATACTTTTCTTGATTCCATTATTGTCACACATTAATGAACTTCAGGATGCTTGATCCTTGTCTGCCTCCATCTTCTCTGTTTTTGTATCTCTCTTTCTCTCTCTCACGCACACACACACACACACACACACACAGAGACACAGACACACATAGACACACAGACACACCCCTACCTTACACCTTATGTGAACTTCTGGAATTGTTCAGCTGCACCTCCTGGTAGAAGTAGTTCTTTGACTGACTTGTGTACACATGTACAGCGTAGTATTTGGCACAGTTGCCAGAGGACTCTTTCACAGGTTTCTGAAGTTCTTCTGTGTACCTCCCTCCTCTCCAGTACTCTGATCCTCAAATTTGAGCCCTCTCATTCATCACCACCTCTGATCTCCCTCCTTAACTCAGCAAGATGGTTGCACTGTGCTTGGGGTATCCTTCCCTGATCCACGTGCTTCCAGGCAGAAAGCCAAGTTATTCACAGGGCTGCCTTTGTTTTCTTTGTCTCAAGGGTCACGGTCCTAGATTGTAGATTGTATGATGTGTGAAAGTCATTGTTTTCAATATTTTGTTCTGTTTTTTTTTTGTTGTTGTTGTTGTTTCTGGCTGGGTGGTAGGTCAAGTCTGGGACCTAGGGACTCAGTGCAGTAGAGAACAGAAGCTTTGCCTCTCTTTTTGGACCAGGAATAACTACATAATGCTCCATGTTGTTGCCTTCTTAGTCTGGGTGTTCTCCCTGGGTGTGCACACATCCTTCTCCAACATGCTATGGCAAAGGATGGGGGTAATTGAAACTCCCTTGGGAGAAAAGGATCATTTTCTAATTAAAGTCCAAATTGAAAACTGCTTTTCTACTTTGGGAGGAAATATGAATCTATGATACTTCTGACTTCCTGCAGATAAATATCATTAGACAACCTTCTCTTTCCTGGCCGTGGCAGCTCAGAATGTGAGAGTGTTCATTTTTTAACATTTCTTGCCCAATATTATGGAAGTTGCATATCTTTTCATGTGTACTCTTTTAGAACATAGTGATCAACGCAGAAATGTTGACGTTCTAGCTAATGAAATGTGTCTCTAGAAGGCCTCTCTGACTGGAGAAATAACACTAATGACTAACATTTGTGTTTCACTTCACAGATTACAAAGACTTTCACATCATTATTTCATCTAATCCTCACAATTACTTAGAGAAATATGCAAGGCAAATATACTGTATTTTTCAAATTCACAAGAAAGGAACTGACTAAAAAACTTTAAAATTTTGGTTCAGACGATTTTACAACTTTAAGTCCCTTTGGTACCATTTATCATGAGTATACCTCAAATAAGTGCTTAATATATAATTTCCAACTTAATACAATATAATAGAAATTCAATTTTGAAATTTCTACTATTTTAATTTTTGGAGAAATAGCCCAGGTTAATTCAAAAGTGTGTTCCAAACATGCTCTATTTTTTGTATTTTTTTTTTTTTTTTTTTTTTTTTTTTTTTGAGACGGAGTCTCGCTCTGTCGCCCAGGCTGGAGTGCAATGGCGCGATCTCGGCTCACTGCAAGCTCCGCCTCCCGGGTTCACGCCATTCTCCTGCCTCAGCCTCCCGAGTAGCTGGGACTACAGGCGCCCACAACCGCGCCCGGCTAATTTTTTGTATTTTTAGTAGAGATGGGGTTTCACCGTGGTCTCGATCTCCTGACCTTGTGATCCGCCCGCCTCGGCCTCCCAAAGCGCTGGGATTACAGGCGTGAGCCACCGCGCCCGGCCCTATTTTTTGTATTGTTATCTTGCCTGTGGGGACCTAGACTTTCCAGATCTTGAGGCCATAAATCAAGCGCCACCAGGTGGCAGCTTAAACAAATTGCCAGTATAGCCTCAGGATGGAAATAACCTCCTGCACGTGAAGCTTAAAAACCTGGCTGGATCCTGGCGCGGTGGCTCACGCCTGTAATCCCAGCACTTTGGGAGGCTGAGGTGGGCGGATCACCAAGTCAAGAGATCAAGATCATCCTGGCCAACATGGTGAAACCCCATCTCTACTAAAAATACAGAAATTAGCCGGTCGTGGCGTGCGTGCCTGTAGTCCCAGCTACTCGGGAGGCTGAGGCAGAAGAATAGCTTGAAGCCGGGAGCTGGAGGCTGCAGTGAGCCGAGATCGCGCCATTGCACTCCAGCCTGGGTGACAGAGTGAGACGCCATCTCAAAAAAAAAAAAAAAAAAAAAAAAAAGCCTGGCTGGTTATTGCCAGGTGATCAGAATGGCCAACATTACCCTAAATGTAGAACAATAAGGAACAAGGTGAGTTTTGCGAAGACTCTGGATAGAATAATGTAGTAGACACTGTTGGCGTACCTACCCAATTCTCACACCTTTCCTTTCCGTATGATTCCCCAAAGTCTTAATTTAGGATAGTGGTTCTTTAGAACTTGAAAAAGATATTTAATCATGATGTGGATGTTTCTAGAAGCTAAAAACAGAAAAGATATTCAATCAATTCATCATTTACTGGGTACCTACCATGTACCAAGCTCTATGCACCACGTGGAGATACAAGATGAAGAAGCAGCTTTTAGATGACACAAGTAAGTTAATATATAGCAGGTTTCAGCAGAGAATGAGAAGAAACTTCACTCTGTGATCCTGTTGCTGAGTGAGCTTTTGCCACTTAGAGGTAGCTGAGCTTTGCACAAAGGAAATCACCTTAGAGTTTCCTAAGAAGGCTAGAATCCCTGGAGTCTATGGACAGGGACACTGAGTCTTCTTGTCAGTTCCATGTATGCAAAAAGAGAGCTTAGAGTGCCCTAGGTGGGCCAAGCTAAAATAAGATGTCTTAATGAACAATGTATTCTTGCTGATGGGAGATAAATGGGCCAATATCTGAGGATATAGATCCTTTTATGGTGAATGGAGGATCCTGATTTAATATAATAACAATAACATTAATGTTAACTGCCAATGATGGTATACCTAATATAAGCCAAATATTGTGTCAGATACACCACAAACACATAAGATAGCCATTATTACCCAGTTTTACAAATAATAACATTGATGTTCTAGGAGGTTATATTACCTTCCTGAGGTCACAGACCTAGTGAATGTGAGAGTTGAATTTGGTTCTATACCTATGTGACCCAAAGTCTCTGTATGAACATTAGCTGGTAATATTAAATAATATTGAGTGACTGTAGGCCTACTCACTGATGATGTTTTATCTGATGCTGAATATGTTATATTTAGTGATTTCTCTCTCCCTTTTTTTAAACTAAAAATGTCTCCTGATGCACCCAAATCAGCATGCTTAGGAGTGGGCAGTTGGTATAAGCTTGCAGGCTTTCTAGTCTAGAGATTGCTCCCCCTTTCTGAGTGAGGCACTTTTGCCAAAAACATAGGCAATCCCAATAAAGCGAGGTGGGCTATTTGTCTCAAGAGCATTGATACAGAAGACAAGTGAATAAATGTTAGTTTTCAGTGAAAAGGAGTAAAAGTAAAAGGTGAGGAGTAAGAAAGGGTAGTAAGAAAAAAAAAAGTTATTAGGCTATTTGTATCTCCTCTGCAGCCTTCCCTGTGCTGTCTGACTGGGCCTGGTCCTGAATAAGTAGCTGCAGGCACTGCTTGGTACCTTGCCTTGCCCAGTATATACATCCAATGGGCAGGGGAAAATGATTATTTCCCATTGCACTGTTATTAGAAATTGAAGTCCCCATATAACAAAAGCAATTTTTCGGTTCTGTTGAGCTGTGGTTTGCTACCTTGTGAAAAATAATGGCTGTGCAAAATATATACCCTGAGTATGACAATTTCAAGCTTTAAATCTTCAAAGAAAATTCACATTGTTTTCTATTTAAAGAGATATGACCATGTTTGGTATGTGTGTAAATAGAAAATTAGGTAATGGGAAAATATGGCAACCAAATTTGCTAGTATCTTTAGGGCGATATGTGCTCATGCATGCATATGCACATGCACACACACACACGCACACATTCAGCTCAGGACAATGAAAGGAAGTTGGCTCATTTTGCTTTGCAGAAAGTTCAGATAAAAAAAATTATTAGACCCTTATCACTCTTACCTATCTACAGCTCTGTCTCTCTCAGACCTTGCCTTATTCATTTATGGCTTAGCAATGATGCATCTGAAGGCACCAAGCCTCAGGGACTTGCGGCAGTACAGCACCAGTTCATGTATTGTAATTCAAGTTAAGGTTACTATTTTTCCATAGGCTGATTTTATTTTGGCCTTGGGCCTCTAGACCTGTGCTCATTTTTGTGGCAATAACAGAAATTCCCTTCAAGCAGAATCTAACCCGAAGGGATCTCATTCGTGCAAAAGTCTAAGTTGGTACAGGAAAGGTGGCCTGAGGGTCAAAAAGCAAAGAAGGAATTGATGTCCACCCGGCCTGAGGGCAAATCACATCTGAATTATTTCTTCATTCTTACTCATTTTACAGCAAACATTAAACATTAGGGGATATAGCAATGAGTTACACATGCTCCTCACCTTCAAGGTGATGAGGATCTAATAAAGGAGATGGGCTTGTAAAAGAGCAATTTAAGTTCCGTAAGATGATTACCATAATGGGGGAATAGGTAAAAATACATAAAGCATATGGAGAAGAGGCCATTCACTCACACTCTTTTTCTAAAATCCCAGACATTAATATTTATGAGTGTTTCCTCCCTCTGACCATTCGTAGTTAACCAAGTCTTGTCATTTACTGTCTCACAAGCCAGTTTAATTATCTCCATTTCCACAATAAAATCTGACTTGAGGAAGCCCCTTTCCCGCCTGGATAACTGCAGCAGGCTTCTTCTAGGTCTCCTTGCCTTTCGTTGCCTCCTTCACCTCCTTCTCCACATTTAATCCTTCAATGATTCTTCAATGAATTCAGGAAGATATCCAAGGAAGTCCTGGCTGGTATCACGTTCCTTGGTTCTCTTCATTAATTCCTCGAATGTTTATTGAATACCTACTATGTGTCAGTGCACTCTGTAGTGCTAGCAAAGCTTATGGCATTTGGCTGAGATAGTCCCCAAATAAAATTCAGTTATTTTATCTACCAATAAGTTCAAAACCTTCTCTAACTATTCCATATATTTTTCGGGAGAATAAAATGAACCTGTGAGAATGCCTTAAAAACACAGAAGTGTACAGGTAGGGCTTGCCATGGCATATCCTGGGATGTTGGAGAAGTGTTGTTTCTCAAGAATAGGAAAGGAGAATCTAATACATTTAAAAATAATTTTTGTTTCTGATAGTTGCTCTTTGGGCAGCTTAATGTAGTCATTAAGAACGTCTCAATTTAGTACTTTGTCTGTTAGGGTTGCCACAACGAAATACCATAAACTGGGTAGCTTTCCAATAACAGGCATTTATTTCTCATAGTTCTGGAGGCTGGAAGTTCAAGATGAAGGTGCAGGCAGATTTAATGTCTGGGGAGGGTCCCATTTCTGGTTCATAGATGAGGTCTTCTTGCTATGTCCTCATATGTTGGAAGGGGCAAGGAAGTTCTCTGGGGCCTCTTTTATTAGAACACTAGTCCCATTCATGACGCCTTTGCTACTATGACCTAATTACCTCCCAAAGGCCCCACCTCCTAATACTATCACCTTGGTGATTAAGTTTCAACATAGTAATTTGGGGGGAACACAAACATTCAGACCACAGTAGTACTGGGCCTGCCACTTGGGATTAACTCTGTAACCTTGGGCAAGTTCCTTAACCTCATTAAGGGTGAATTAGGGGATCTGTAAAAAGGGGATGATAAGAACATGCAGTTTGTTATGAGGATAAAATTGAAGACACAGGGAAAGCATTTATCTCAGTGCCTGGCATGAAATAGATGCTTAATAAATGGCAGGTATTGTTACTTTCCTTTCTGAAACACATGTGTTTCTCAGGGCCAGTACACAGTCAAGAGTGAGAAAGCAGTTTTAGTAAGCGCATGAATTTACTATGCTTATTTACATCTGGAGAACTTTGGTCCATGGATCTCCCTTTTCTCTCCCATATTCCCAAACTCTAAAATCCCTTATTTCTGTACAAAATATGTTAAGGACAAGAATCTGAAGTGGAGGGAAGTCATCTTAGAGAGAAAAAAAGTTCATCTGTGAAAGTTGATTCCACAGAAAGCAAATCTGGCCAGTACAGGGTCATTAGCTGAGCAATTCTCAGGCAGGCCTGGTCCAGGTGTGCGTGGACAGAAATGATCCTGCTGCGTGAACGAACAGGACAAAAGTTCACAGCTTGTAAAGGGGGAGCCCCTGTCTCATGGAGGACACATGAAAAATGCTGACTTCTTGGACAGAGAAAGTATGCTATTTGGTTTAAAATATATATGTATATATGTATATATTTACCCCTCTTGGGTCTTATCAAAAAGACCATATTTTTAAAAGATTTAGCTTTTTCCCAATCCAAATTGGGGCTGTGTCTAAGTTAATGGTGCCTAGGGACAGATGTACAGCTGATCGCATTCTAAAAGTGCTCTCCAGAGATGCCCTTCAGAAACTCCGGCCTGACGACAGAGCAAGAGACAAATCTGCTGAGATCGTTCAAGCAAAAGGAAACATATTTTATTTACAACATTACTAATAAATCTTTCCTACTGCACTTTAGGTTTCCTCTCTTTAAGTAGGTTTTATGATCTCTCATAAGGGAGAGTTGGCGTCACTGGAAATGCCTGTCTAGGAGCTGCACCTTAGGAAATGAACTGCCTAAATGAACCCAAAGGATTCTCGACCCAATAATACCTGCCTTGGCTTTTCTGTCTCCATCAACCTTTCTCATTTCTGCACCTATGTAAAGAAGCATGTTGTCCATCTAATGCTGCGCAAACAGCCCATGGATATATTCGTTTCCTTCCTTTTTCTTCTTACTCCTTTCTTTCTTCATCCATCTTTCTTGGTTGTTTTCTTCTTTCTCATTTTTTTCTTTTCTGGCTCTTTTCTCACATCCATTTCTTCTCAACAAGCTTTATTTTTTGAAAACTGCATTTACCCTTTCTTTTCTTCCCTACCTTTCTTTCTCACCCCCTTTTCAGGCATTCATTGAAGGAAGAAGGTTCATCCTTTAAGTGTTCCACAGGATGGCTGTTGTTCTCCAGGCTGTATCTGTGCAGCAGCAGAGAATGTTGGGTCCTTGTGCATTCTACTGCTTACTTTATCTTTAAAAATCATCGGTCATAGGTTTAGGGTAATTCTGATAATAATTATACCTTGATTTTGTTAGTTTGTTTGCCTACTGTTCACAAAGCCTTTCTCCTTTCTTTATCTCATTTAGTCCTTACATATTGTAGGCCTTCCAGAGACAATGTTCAATATTTGTAGATTACAGCAACCTTCCAAATCTGGAGTCACTAATATTACTCAGATATGGAACCTGAAAAACAGAAGATGATTGGGGTGCAATTCAGTTTCACAAACATTTACTGACTGGCTTCTGCGTACCAGGTACCATGTACCCAAAGACAAAGAAGCTGCAGTTTTGTCTTCTAGGAACCTCTAGTCTACTGCACACAAGTTCAATGCAAAGAGCTAAGTGTTAAGCTACTGATAGAAACAAAGGGACACTGACTGTAAAACAGAGGAAACATTGATTTTTAAAAATTTATTTTGGTGGGAAAGGGATATTATGGAGAATAAAAGATGACAGAGGAGGTGGACTTTAAAGAGCAGGATTGGGCGTAGTGACTCACGCCTGAAATCTCAGCACTCTGAGAGGTCAAGCCAGTGGATTGCTTGAGTCCAGGAGTTCAATACTAGCCTAGGCAACATGGTGAAACTCCATCTCTACAAAAAATACAAAAACTAACCGAGTGTGGTGGCATGTGCCTGTAGTTCCAGCTACTTGGAAGGCTGAGGCAGGTGTATTACTTGAGTCTGGGTGGTTGAGGCTGCAGTGAGCTGTGATTGTCCCACTGCACTCCAGCTGGGGCAACACAGTGACACCCTGTCTCAAAAAAAAAAAAAAAAAAAAAAAAAAGGAAGAAAGAAAGAGCAGAATTTCTTTACATAGTGATTGGTAGGGCACTTAAGCAAAGAGAACAGCCTGAACAAAGAAATGAATCATATAATAAATGTGTATTTATGCCATAAATTGGTAGACTAGTGTGAAATGGGTGAATAAATATTGGTAGGACAATAGTAAAAAGTAAGACCAAATTATTGCTGCAGCCATGATTGTGAAGGTTTCATGCTATAGGATTAAGACTTTGCTTATACAAATAATACATTATGGAGAATTCTGGTGAAAGCCTGACAGAGGGGTTTGAGTCATAAGTCACCCCATATTATAACAATCTTCCTTCTTATGATAGTAGAGGATATTATTCCTTTTTGACTATTTTTTTCTTGGGATCTGCCAAACTGTTTTTTTTTTCTCATGTAAGATATTTGTATTTTTGTCCAAAGGAGAATAATAACATCTGAAAATTATCTTCTCTTCTGGGATTTTGCACCTTGCTAAAGGACCAATGAGACTTAACTCCAGTGACTAGTTCTGAACATAAAAGTGTTAGTTGATATTTGATATATGCTGTGTCCAAGCCTGCAAGTATCTAGGACAACACAGACACAAAGATTTTCACATTCAGGGAAAAGGCAAAAAAGTAATTTGTAATATATCGAATTATAATTTAGGCATTGCATTTAGTAGGAGATAAAAGGGTGTGGGTAAATCTGTTTACTGGTTTCTATTTCTTGATATCCTGACATTATCATGCCATTATGATTAAAAGAATCAAAATGTGGGTCTAGCCCAAAGGGCAGAATCTTTCCAGGTTGGGCCAGATTCCCAAATTAATTCTTGGCCATTGAAGTAGAGGGAGGCTTAGAGAAGAAATTGGCTGCAACCAAAGAGACCTATTAAGATGTAATGGCTGTATTCAAGGTGAGAAATGGGTAATGGGAAGAAGGAGAAGTATAGTAATAGAAGGGATTCCAAATATGTTTCAAGAGGTCAAATTGATAAATTAGGAAGTGGAAAGAGGATTCAGGGAGGATTCACAGGGTTGTAGATTTTAAGAATTAGTTCATACTGTGATTAGATAGGATAGCAAACTCAGGAGGGAGAGAAAGTGACAGCTGAAGAAAAAGATCCTAAATTTGTTTTTGGACATGTTGGGAATGAAGTGTCCAGAGCATAGCCCAGCAGAGACGTTGATCAGACAATTGGAAATTTATGTCTGAAGCTCAGTAGAGAGGCTCGGCATGGAGAGAGAAAAATTTTGGAGCAATTAATCCTTAGGCAATGAAATGAAAGTAATAACACACAGGGAATTAGGATTCTTGAATCAGATCCTGAGTCTATAATTGACTAAGTGAAATTGGGAAGGTTGATAATTTACCTCTCTGGACCTCAGTGTCTTCAGCTGAAATATCTAAGTTCCTTTCTGAAAACCCCATTGAGCAGTGTAAAGCAATGCTGGCAGGTGGAACCCTTTACTGGCTTTGCATCCTGCCTCCTGATTTGTGTGATGGGCTTGAGGAGGAGAAAGGTTGAGAAACAATAGCAGTTTGTAGGCTGACTTTTTTGTGATAGCTCTAATGGCTCTTACTGTTTAGAAAACTGTTTATCATCCTGGAAAATTACTTCAATCTTCAGTTTCAAACACTCTCGTGTATTTCAAGGAAAAAAAATAATTGCACCAAAAATCAAAAACAGCATCATCAACAAACAACTTATCCTAAAAAGTGCAGTTCATATTTGAAAATGGTGGCAGTTTGTTTCAACTTAAGTGTGTGAAGATTGTGAGGTTACAATCTTGATTGCTTGATCCAGTGGAGTTCTAAAAAACAAATAAAAGACCCACAGAATTCCTTTGTTAGCATCTGGCCTTAGTGACTGTCAATCTCTAGCTCCCCAAGGAGAGCTTTATCTTCCATGAGAACAAACCCATGCAGTTGTGGATTAGGTGTGTGATTAATGCCCCTGTTCTCCAATCTCAGCTGCTAAGGGATCAGATGGGCCCAAATCAGACCTCACTTGATGCTGGGCTTTTAGTGATGTGGGGAAAACCTCATGAATCGTCAGGAGTGCAACCTCTGCCACTCGTCAGTGAAAGGAGCAGGGAATTGGTAAAATGGTGGGAGAAGTGTTATAGAATTATGTGCAGCTAGAGAAGCAAGTCCTAGAAGGGCTATTTAAAAATTGTACATGATAAGAAGAAACAGATCATAAGGAAGAGAAATGCAATTTAAAAGCATAACTTCCATCTAAGGAAAGTGGATCTTGTCCAAACTTTTACTGCTAAAGGAGTAATCTGTGTACCTTGAAAGATTTGAGATTATAAAGGTAGATCCGAATTGGGAGTTTAACAGTGAATCGATAATTCTCAATCCTGATACATTAGTATCAGCTAGAGTGCTTTACAAGCTTGAGGAAGCAAGCTCAGATCCTATCCAGAAATTCTGATTTAATATGTCTGGAGTGGGGCTGGAGCAGTTTTACTCAGGCAACTATAAGAGTGGTGTTCCTCCTTTATTTGGAATAAGGCCTTTTTGGGGTGCTTGTTAAGAATATGGATTCCAACATTTTATACACCAAACTTGATTTAGTAAAAGGAATATACACAGCCATGTGTTGAAGTGTGTGATGGTTAGTTTTATGTGTCAACTTGGCTAGGCCGTAGTACCCAGGTATTTGGCCAAATACTAGTTTGGATATTGCAGTAAAGGTATTTTTTAGATGAGGTTAACAACAGTAGACTTTGAGTAAAGCAGATTGTCCTTCATAATGTGGACTGTCCTCATCCAATCAGTTGAAGGCCTTAAGAGAAAAAAGACTGACCTCCCCCAAGAAAGAGGGAAATCGGTCAGCCTGCTGGCCTACCTTATGGATTTTGGACTCGCCAGCCTCCACAGTTGTGTGAGCCAATTTCTTAAAATAAATTCCTTAGAGAGAGAGATTTATTTTAAGGAACTGGCTCACCCAATTGGCGCACACACACACACACACACAATTATATATGTACATCCTGTTGGTTCTGTTTCTCTGAGAACTCTGACTACTACAGAGTAATATACCCACCTGAGTGATCCACACACTGTCAATAAAATTTTGCTCCACAGAGTAAAATAATTTAGTTGAAGCATAAAATCAAAGCTATGGGTGACTATGGAAATGCACCCTTACTCCCCAACCCCAGAAAATGTAGAGAAATCCTAGGGAGAACATAGTTACCATGAAACATGAAATGGGAGTTCAAGCTAATGCTATATAGATTTTAAAGGGATGGGTAATATAGCTAACATCTAATTACACCAAAAACTATACCATCATCTATAACATTTTCCTGAATCCTAGCTTCCTTTTTCTTTTTATGCATAAACCTGTCTTCTGAAATTAGACTTAGTAACAAGTTCATGTAATTAAATGTTCAAGTTATCAGGATTTGCACTAATGCTGCATTCAACATGCGTAGAATATATTATTTGAATAAAATCTATATAGATACAGATACAGGTATAAATACAGGTATATATTCATCTAGAACTATATGAAGAGCTGTGCGGATTACTTGAGAGTCATTCTTTGGGATGATCTCTCTGTTATTATTTTACTCTCTTGCTAACAAATATCACATTTTAAAAACCTGTCATGTCATGGATGTTCTTTTTCATTCACACAGCACATTTTCATTGAGTACATCCTCAAGTCTGATGCATGGCTTGGCCACAGGGAGGGGATATTTTCACTGAGTGCATCCTCAAGTCTAACGCATGACTTTGCCACAGGGAGAGGTGATGTTACTGTTGCCTGGGAGGAAACCAGGGAATGAATGGAAAAGAGAGATGACATCAAACAAATATTTGCAGTAATATGTGATAATATGTATAAAAACTGGGAAAATGCCAGGAAGGCAAAGAAAGGAGTGAACAGGGAAGATATTATAGAAGAGGTGACTTTGTAAACTGGGTTCTAAAACATGAGGAGTAGTTTTCCAGATGAAGGAGAGGGAAGGAATGACAGAGATGGTGACATCAGCAGTCAAAGGACATTTATGAATTAAAAAAAATAAGACTGGACAGATTCTGGCTGTGGATCTGAGGAAAAAAAGAGTTCAGAGTGACTTGTATAGAGACATATATCTTTTGATATTTATTTTAAATAGAAGTAACTTTATGGAGTTAGGTTGGTGGGGATGGCATCTATTTAAGGAGGGAATAAATTTTGCTATTTTAATGTTCCTTTCAGTTCCAAATCCTATGCCTCTATAGGAAGATAAATCTAATGAAATGAACAAAATTAAAGATTTGAGATAGGCAAGAAGAAATACATGAAAAGAGATCATTTGTTTTCTTGGCATTAACATTAAATATTTCGTGAGAAAAGGAAATTCTGGAAAAAAAGGAAAAAGTTGTATCAATGGTTCCAGTTAAACTAGGAGGAATGAACACAAGCAGTTATCATTGCTTCCTCCTGAAAGTCTTTCAAAATGACTATAATTGAATACAAAATAAAAACTACAGTGACAAAGGGAGCAGCAGAGGGGATGATGGCAGAAGAGGAATGTCAGCAAAGTTTTGAGGATGGTAGGCAGATAAGTCCGTGGGTACTGCCTGAATGGAGTAGAGAACACAGAAGCTGAGGCCTAAAAAATGTAAAGTGAATGAGAAGAAAGCCAGTTTGTGCCCCCAGAAGCCTGGAAGTCCCTATAAAGTAGGGTTGTCAGGAATTTCTGAAGGCTGGAGTCGGGCTGGAAACAGGGTTGGTTAAAAGTTGTATAAGGAGCGGTTAGAACCCCTATCTGCTTCTGTTTGTGGGAGTGGGGCTCTTCACTTCCCTAACTAGACAAAAGTTAGTTAACCTCTGACCTGGGGAACCCTAACCACAGCTGTGGACAAGGGTGAGCCACTAGGCAGAAAAACAAAGGAGCATGTGAAGAATGACACACCACCAGCCTCCCTGCTTTTCCCCTTCAGTTTCCGGAATGCTGGCATCCGGGCTGATTGCCCATCTCTCTTCTTCCTTCATTACCCTTGTTGCCCTTTGATTCATATGCCCAAGCAGAATATTAGAGAATTTCTCGCTGGAGAAATCAATGGTCCAAGGAAAAAGATGTCAAGATATTGGAAACTGCAGAAGTCTCCTGAAGTCTGCTCGTTACCACAGCATCCTTCAGAGAAATCGACCAGACACTTGCTAAGATTGTCAGTGCTTCAGTTTTAAATATGAACAGGAATAAATAATTGCCTGGCCCCCTTTTTGTTTTGTTTTTTTTTTGAGACAGAGTCTTGCTCTGTTCCCTGGGCTGGAGTGCAGTGGTGTGATCTCAGCCTACTGTAACCTCCGCCTCCTGGGTTCAGGTGATTCTCCTGCCTCAGCCTCCCGAGTAGCTGGGATTACAGGCACCTGCCACCACGCTCGGCAAATTTTTTTGTATTTTTAGTAGAGACAGCGTTTCACCATGTTGGTCAGGCTGTTCTCAAACTCCTGACCTTGTGATCTGCCTGCCTCGGCCTCCAAAAGTACTGGGATTATAAGCATGAGCCACCACGCCCAACTGAATTGCCAGGCTTTTTAAGAAAACATCTAACATGGACAACAACGTAGGTCAAAAAACACGTATAAAACAAAAAGATACAATGTAGCTATATAATATATAATAAAGCAACAAAAAATAAAATACAGAGAAAATGAAGAGAAAAGGGGTAAAGCACTCTAAAAAACTCTAATATACTTGGAAAGATGAGGATGCTCCATTCAATAAGTAAAAAAAAAAATTGAGAATGAAAATTCAAAAAAATTCATACATAATGAATTGGATCATGAAGAAATAAAAGTTACCGGCAATATAAAGCTAACTTTGGCAAAGAGATAGAATTGCTGAGGGAACTGTGAAAGACATTGATGAGATCCAATGTCTTTCTAATAAATGGTCCAGAAAATGTGAGAGAAGATAGAGGGAAAGAAACAGAAGAACATTTTTCTAGGCTGAAGGGACGTTTACGTTTTAAAATAAAATTGACTCACTTAGAAGGACTATTAAGGAGTGAGATTTTATATCTTTATATTTTTCTTTTTAAAACTTCACAAACAAAACGGCAACATGCTTCTGAGAAAACAGAGATGCGGCCTATGTAGAAAGGGCAGTGAGTAAATTAGAAGATGAAATAATGTATACACATTCCGAGGACACAGATTTTGAAACTGGTATTCAGTATTCTTCAAAAACAAGAATCAAAATTAAAGCATCAGACATGTTCAGAAAAATACATGATTCCTATGTGTCCTTTATTAAGTATTCAAGGTGGTGTTTATTAAAATAAAACATGGGATAAATGGATAAGCAAACCATGGTATATACATGCAATGGACTATTATGCAATCTTAAAAAGGAAGGAAATTCTGATACATGCTGCAACATGAATGGACGACCTTGAAGACATGCAGTGTGAAATAAGCCAGACAAAAAAGGATGAATATTGCATGATTCCACTTACACGAGCTACCTAGCACAGTCAGATTCATAAAGACAGAAAGCAGAATGGTGGTTGCCACGGCCTGCAGGGAGGGGGATTGGGGAGTTACTGTCTAATGGGTGTGAAGTTTGAGTTTGAGGAGATTAAAATGTTCTGGAGCTGGATGGTGGTGATGATGGTAAACAATGTGAATGCACTTAATGTCATTGCACTGTGAAAACAATTGAAAGTGGCTAAAATGGTAAATTTAATTTTATGTGTTATTTCACCACAATGATAGAAAGAATAAGAAAAGAAGAAAAGAAAAAAGAGCAAATGAATGAAACTATGAAAGGAAAATACATGTTATAGGAAAAAATAATGAGTAAAAATGCTAGCAAAACTGATAGTTAATATAATTGCTAACCATTAGGTGGTGGAACTTAATGCTGATCTTCAAAAAAATTTTTTAATACAGGAGAAATTATTTTTTAAGTTTTATTTTTATTAAATTTTTTTTTTTTTTTTTTTTTTTTTTTTTTTTTAGGCCAGGCGCGGTGCATCACGCCTGCAATCTTAGCACTTTGGGAGGCAGAGGCAGGTGGATCACTTGAGGTCAGGAACTTGAGACCAGCCTGGCAAACATGGTGATACCCAGCCTCTACTAAAAATACAAAAAATTAGCCAGGCATGGTGGTGCATGCCTGTAATCCCAGCTACTCAGGAGGCTGAGGCAGGAGAATTGCTTGAACCCAGGAGGTGAAGGCTGCAGTGAGTTGAGATTGCATCACTGCACTCCAGTCTGGGCAACAGAGAGAGAATCTATCTAAAAAAAAAAAGTAAAATAAAATACTTTAAAAGGAGTCTATTAGGCCATATCAACATGGATTCAGCAAATAGTCTCAGCTGCCTGAAAGTAGGATGTGAGAAAGCAGATGATGGAAGTGCCCCAGGGTTGATCATGAGAATAATAGATCAAGAGAGTGGAAGGTTCTTGAAAGTTGGTGAGACCGTGTTGATATGGCCTATTAATGGTTCAATTTTCATAGGGTTTCATGAAAAGCTAAAAGACATCGTCTAATTTTAGTATCTAATGTACTGACTTGGAGGAACTATTGTATAAAAATGAAGCAAAGGACAGATCAATTGGGAGGACAGAATAGAATAAAGAAATGTAAAGTTGGGATCAGAGAGGGACATTTTCTACTTTCAGACCCTGGCATAGAGCAATTCTGTTTGATCATGGAGTCCGAAGTTTAGAGACATTGGAGTTGAGAAAATCAAGAAGTCATAAAAAGATGATGGTAGAAAGGATCACCAGACTTGTCTGTAATGTTCCAGTAGGTATGAGTAGAGATGTGGAGGAAAGGAAGACTGCTGATTCAGAACCCCACGTCTGAGAAAGAGGCGGCTGCATGCTGGAAGAAGGAGGAGCATGGCACCAGAGGGGAAAGCAAAGAAGAGTGGACAGCAAGGGCCATGTCAAAGGCAGCCTCCATTCATCTGCTTTTGTGCGAAGTGATGACACTAGTGTGGTTTCAATGTCGCAATTAATTTGATAGTATGTGTAATCATAAATGCACATTTCAAAACCTATGCATAGTATACTCATGTGTTAGGTTGAGTCATGTGAAATGCCAATATCATATGGTAATCTTAACGGAATTTTCAAGGCTTCCTCAATTTCTCCACCATTAGAGAAAAAAAGATTTTAGGCATCTTTTGCATATTTTCAGTATGTCGATTTAGATATGTGATATGTCAAATTTTTTGTTCTAGTGCAATATGGGAAACATTAATTTCATGTGTGGCCAGTAATATGCACAGCAAGTGAGGTATAAACAGCCAGGATTTTAATCTTGTTTTAGTTCTAAATCTCAGCTACTCAAAAATGTTTTTGGAAAATTCTGAAAATAAGCTCTTCAAATGTTTTGTTCTAGACCCAATTGGAAATATAAAGAAAGCAGCCTATTGAGAAATATTTCAACTCTTGGTTGAGTTCACTCTCTGTAATCAGATTCAAGTAACATTTGTTAAGTACTTGAGCATTTTCTATGTATCAGCCCATGTGCTAGCTTTTTTCAAATACATAATTTCTTTAACAACAACTCTTTTTGTAGTCTTACACTAGTGTTTAAGTACAATTTCCTCATTTTACAGATGAGGTTCAGAGAAGATGAGTGACTTCAGTCACATTATGGAACAGATAAAGAGTGGATCCAGGAATTAAACTCAGGTCTCTACTTTATGTCTTGTATTCTTTCTGCTATTCCATGATCCTTATATCTACAGTTCTAAAGGAAAGTGAAAAATTACATCTAGGGTAAGATAAAAGCCCTGTGAAGTGAGAGACAGTATAGATATTTGTTATTTAATTAGGTTATCATAGATAACATTGCTCTCTTCTGTCATGTAGAAATTAAACTATATGCATCATATTATACATGTCATCGTTTTGAACTAAGAAGGCCCTGTCATTAAGAGAAGTGGTAAAAAAAAAATTGTCACAGTATCTTGGACTATAAGAATAGAGTGATTTAAGGGAATGGCATAGATGTAGACGAAGTAGGAAAGTATGACGCAAGGAGCACATTGTATGACCTCTGAGACCTGTAAGTTTGGGAACACAAAAAGTGTGTGTGTGTGTGTGTGTGTGTGATTTGTGTGTGTTTCCTATGAATTTTAATGTGTAATTTGATACTATCTACAAAATTTGAGCTTATGTAAAATGTAGAAAATAGATCATAGTAATCTTACTGAAGTATTATTTGGTTTATATAAGCACCATCACAGTTTAAATATTTTGTGGCTTATATCTAAATTTTAGAAACACATCTGTTCTGGAAAGCAGCATGGACTTGTCCTTTAGTGATTTGAAGGAGAGTGTAGATATTTCTTATCTATCTTTATAGTGAGATTCTTTATATTTTATGGATCGTGATTCCTTTGAGAATTTGGTGAAAGCTAGAGAGATATATGCAGAAACGCAAAGAATCTTGTGTTCCATGCCAGAAATTTGTGAACTTACTGGCACCAAGCCATGGATGCTCTGGGTTAAGAACCACTTGGCACCAACCCTGTTGCTTAGTAAATTTCATAGATATTTCTTTACGTTTCTCAACCTATAAGAATGAGATGTAAGAGTGTCATGTGGAGATGAACCCATCACTCCACAGCTCAACCCCCTCTCCTAATTTACTAAAACTCAAATCCCATCCAAACCCCTCCTTCTGACTGAAGGCGAGGGGAGGGGTTATAATCTTCGTGAAAAAATTGTCAGTCCTTTTAATGAAACCATTTTGACACAGCTACTTTGGTTTGGAACTTTTTGAATTAGAGACAGGTAATAAAACTTCAAGTTTAAAAATATATCTCCAAGGAATATGAAGGGAGGATTTTCATTCTGTCTTGAACCTCATTGCATCATTAAGCTCCATTTGCAGAGAATTGATCAAGATAGGGAGTTTAGATATGAGTTTGGTATTAAAAAAAATTAGAGGAAGTAGGCCAGGTGCAGTGGCTCACGCCTATAATACCAACACTTTGGGAGGCCGAGGGAGGAGGATCACTTGAGCTCAGGAGCTCGAGACCAGCCTGGGCAACATGACAAAACCCTGTCTTTATAAAAAAAAAAATACAAAAATTAGCCCTTTGTGGTGGTGTGCACCTGTAGTCTCAGCAACTAGGGAGGCTGAGGTGGGAGGATCGCTGGAGCCTGGGAGGTGAAGGCTCCAGTGAGCAGAGATTGTGTCACTGCACTCCAGTCTGGGCAACAAAGTGAGACATACACTGTCTCAAAAAAAAAAAAAAAAAAAAAAAAATTAGAGGAAGTCTTTATACACATTAATTATGATAAAACCCCCTGCTTTTATATTTTCATATGACTGTGTGTCACAGCTCAAGTTAGCAGCAACAGGAGTGATGGTAGAGAAAGTCAATCTATTGGATGCTGCCAACAATGTTTCTGGGGTCAGTGACTCACAGAGTGATCCCTTGCAAAGTTTGCTTTCAGGCTCAGGACTTGAACTGGCACCATGAAAAAGCTTAACTTGTAAATACAAACTCTGAGGCCGTTTTCAGTTTATGCTACATTAGCTCAAATTAATGGATGGTCTTTTGTGTAGCAGCACATCAGTTGTCACAGCAGACATTACTATTTTTCACTCATATACCATTTCCCTATCCTTCTGGGCCCAAGAGAGGATTGTACTTTCGACTCCCTTGAAGTTAGTTGAGACCATTTGATTTTGTTTAGCCAATGAAATTTAAGTGAAAAGAAAACTAACACACATGATGCCCTACCTCCCTTCCCTTATGCTTCATTGACCTATGAAATTTCAGATAATGAAACTCCATCATGTTTCGTCTCTGAGTGAGGACAACATGAAGAAAAAGCCACTGCCAACCTGCAATGGGTGCATAGCAGAAGCAAGAAAAATACCTGGGTTGTAATATGCTGCTGACATCTAGGGTTATCTGTTACAGCAGCATAACCTAGCCTGTTATGCCTGCCTCCTATTGGTATATAGTAAACTTGATGTAACTTTTATTTAAACAATACAAATAATGAGTTGGTGAGTAGGTGGGACAGCATAAAAGGGGGAGCTAGTAGTACCTTACCTTTAATAGCTTACTTTTAATGCTCCTCCCTAGAAACATCTCAGCCAGTTGTTCTGGGATTCTCGGCTATTCTACAAAGCAAATACGTGTGTGCAAACATATCCACAGAATGATGTCTTGGAGAATTCGCAATAGCTAGACTGGCCCAGTGGCCCAGACAAATAAACACCATTTGCTTCCTTTTCTCTCTCATTTTCTCTGGGAGCTGGAGAGTACTCGAGTTTTTCAGCTTCCTCCATTGGGACAGTGGTGACAATGATCCTGTTGTTCTCTGGAGGCTCCATGTCATGGTTAAGTCACTTGAAACTATTTAATAATCTGTGCAGGTCCTGTTGGGTTGTGAAGTCCCAAAGCCACTTCCTTGTGCATTATCTTCTACCTCCCTCATTTTTTTCCATGAACAGAAGAGCCTCTGTGGACGCTTATAAAGTGTATCTGTTACAGACTTGGCTGCAATGCAAAAGAAGCCGGGAAAGTACTTTTCCCATTAGCAGACACGAATCTAACAAATCTAAATAAATGACAGCAACAGGTGATGAAGAGCTAATTCTTTGCTTCCAACATTTGACCAGTACTGCCTTCTAATTTGACAGATGATATAGAGGTAGGCAGGCAAATGTTGTCATGAGAAGAACTTAGAATGTGGAATAAAATATCTTGTCTGAAAAGCAGTTGCTACTGCTTAACAGCTTTAAGTACCTGTTTAAGGTTTCTCACCAGCACCAGTGGGTGCAGAGACACCTGCCTTCCATGGCAACTCTGAAGATACATTTCGCAAATGGACTGTCATCGAATGCTTGTTTCGTTTTCTTTCTTTTCTACTTAGTTGGAAAACATTATGGTAATTTAGGAGTCCATACTTCTCCAGTCCTCAGAGGTCTCATTTTCCTTTCATGCCCTGCTAGTCATAGTCCGAGCCTCCATTCTTCCATAATTCAGGAAGTCCAGTCTTTTCCCTGATTCCACTCCTCAGGCTTTTGTAGCAATACTTGAGGAATGTGTATGTATTTCACACTGCATCCTGGCTGTGCTTTTCACCTTAGCCAGCTGTCTGGACCAGATTGCTGCCCTGATTTCCTGTAAGTTCCTCTCGCTGTCATAGACCCATCTCCTCCAAGCTCTGGCACTTCATCCCTATAATGCCATTCTCTAAATGTCAGCCCAGGGCTATTCCTTTATTCCTTCAGCAAGCAAAGACCAGGCTCTGACAAGATCATCTTGAAGGCTTAAGGACAGTAGAAAAAGATTTCAGTGTGGTAATGGGTGGGGTGGTGGGGTAAGGAAGGGTTCACATGCCCATTATGTTCTCATAATTCCCAGACTAAATCCTCTCCATAGGCAAGACTTTCCAAATTGTCTTTGCAGAAGCACCACCTGGGAATTATGTCATAAAAACTGATTTGTCTATTAAACACAGACCTAGTGAATTATAATTTATGAAGATGGGGGCCCAGAATGTATATTTTATTAAGCTTCCTATGAAGCACTTATAGGTTCTCTATTGAAACCTGGAAAAGAGTGTTTGAAAACATGTGCCCTAGAGATGTATTGCAGAGACCAGCTTACATCCAACCAAAAATAATGATTTAATGGTATCTTCCTTATCTACAGTCTGAGCCTCAACTTTTCTGGGACCAGACTAAGGAAACAAATGAAGTGAACAATAACACTAGCAGCATCAACAACAACGCTTTATAATTCCCAAGTTGGAGCAAATGTTGCTATTTGCTTACCCAATATTCATCTCCTCCCTTCTTTGTTCATGGAACCCTGTTTGGTTGAGCAAAGATGTGGCTAGCTTCTGTTGATAAATTAGGATTGGTTCAAATCAATGTTGACTATCTTGTTTCCTCTTTGTCAGCCTCCCTTGTAGTTAGGGGTGGATGTATGACTCAATTATGGGAAATAAGGTGGAAATGGAAACTTTCATGGGAGGTGGGGAGGTCTTTGGGAAAACATTTGTCTTTCTACCTCAAATGTAGATATGATAATTGGATCTGTGACAATCATCTTCTGACCACGAAGGAAAGGAAAAGAAAATTAAAAAAACATGTCAGATCACTAGACCAAAGTCAGCAACTCCAACTTTCAGTCTTCTTGTGACCAGAGAGACATGAACCCCTATTTTAAGCCCCTGTAGCTGTTGTTTTGTGTGGAAGCTAAGAGCATTTCCAGTCTCAGACTATCCTTATAAGGAAAATGTTGTTTCTATGTTAACAGCAATGATGACAGCCTTTTATATTACATGACCTATTAGCTCCTTGTTATTGTAAAATGTTTCCATTTTAGAGGAGAATCTTGGCTTTATCAAAAAATCACTCTTTTTTTTTTCAAGTTGATAAAAAGTTTGTCCTTAAGTTTGCTCTGAAAGTGGTTTGTCCTCTGCCTCTGAAGACAGAGAAAACGTGCTATCAACTTTGACGTAAGCCTTTTCTCTTTACTATTTCTTCTTCCTCCACATACACACTCCCATCTATAGTTTAAGAAATTGCTGAAGTATGTCTCAGACTTGAGTACCTTTTATACAAATATGTAACATGTAAAAATCTTCGCTGTCATTTTCCACAGTCTCCTAAGAAATGTTCCCATATCTATACGTATATCCATCATCTTTTCCTCCTTTCCATATTGTAAAGCTAAGAGATCCTACAAACATCTGGGGAAATGGTCTACTTTAGGCCCATACCATGAGCACATGCAGTAGGACCCACTGGCATTTTAAAAACAAGTCTGTTTAGGCAGAGTTTAAGACGGCAACAACACATATTGAATTGCTCTAAAGAAGTGTTATTCAAGGCCCAATCCAGAGAATATAATCTCCGCAAGGCACTTCTGAAAGAAAAAAAAAAGTTTCTAGGACAAATAATGAGCAACATCACATAATGTGTCTCACTTTTAGAGATTTTTGCAGTTCTTCACGTGTTGTTGGTGACCACAGGTCCTTTGACCATGTTGCTCTTTTGCCTAGAACTCTCCTCCCCTTTCCTCCTTAACATGAACAGATTCTTCAGTTCTCAATGCCATTATGTCATCCTGATCTTCTTTACTAGATCAAAATCTCTTATTGTGTATACTTCATAGCACCATAGAGGGACTTGTGTACCCCTCCAAAACAGTATTACAATTAAAATTGTGCTTATTTATATAATTGTATGTGTCTGCTTTTCCCTCTAGATTGTTATAAACTCTATGAAGACAAGGACCATGCCCGCGTTTGTCCAGCTGAGTAGCTGTAGTATCTAAGGCATGGTGGGCACTTAATAAATAGCTATCAATGGAATGAATGACCACAGGAGACATACGTACATGCTAATGGCTCAGGAATATCTTGGAGTAAAGAAATATGATTAATTTCACTCAACTCTACATTTTCCACATTTGTCTGAACCACAGAACCATTTTTTTTTGTGTAACTTCCATTAGCATCCTGCAAGATAAAGGTTCTGAAAACATATGTATAAACTCTTTTCTAAAGCAAATTGGCCTTGCATGTTTTAAAGTCTGAAGGAGGCTAAAAATTTATCTAGTTTAACCCATTTATTTGACAGAAAAGGAAAACAAGCCATAGTAATTACGTGTCCTTTCTAAGAACACATGTATTAGTCAGGGTTTTACAGAGAGGCAGACTAGTAGGATATATGGAAGGAGATTTACTAGGGAGAATTGACTCACAGGATCACAGAGATGGGGAAGTCTTATGATAGGCCATATGCAAGCTGGAGCTTTCTCTGACTTTCAGAGAAGCCAGTGGTATGGCTAGTCTATAAGCCTTAAAACCCAGGAAGCCCAGGATGCACCCCCCAGTCTAAGGCTGAAGGCCCAAGATCCTCTGGGAGGCCACTGCCCCAAGTTCCAGAGTCCCAAAGCCAAAGAACCTGGGATCTGATGTCTAAGGGCAGGAGAAGGAAAAGAGCCCCACTCCAGAAGAGAGAGAGGGAGAGAGTGTCCCCCTTCTACCTGTTTTTCCCAGCTGGGCCCTCAGCCCATTGAATGACAACTGCAGGCATTGAGGGCCAGTCTTCCTCCCTCAGTGTACTGACTCCCAGTTGATCTCCTCTGAGACACCCTCAAAGACACACCCAGAAACAATGTGTCACCAGCCATCTAGGCATCCTTCAATTCAGTCAAGTCGACTCTTAAAACTTATCTTCACAACACATAACTGGTTATTGGCAGAAAAAAGACAAAGGATCAGTTCTTCTGATGCCTGCTCCAGTGATCTCTTCATGTGCTGTATTACTTTTCTAAACCCAGAGTTACGTGAAATTCATTTGTAAAACAGTAGAAAAAGGAATGACAGGTTGTTAGAAATTTCATTTAGAGCCATTCTCGTTCATCTTCCATTGCATTAAGGCATTTACTTGTTATTTACTCATGTAACATTTATTTAGACTTAGTCATTTTAACATTAATGACTATAAATTAAAATCCAAAGCACTTGACACAGAATTTAATCCCTGGAGAAGATACTCTTCAGCATTAAGGAATATCAGCTCCCACTTTTCAATATACTCTTCTTCTTTGATTTCTTCTAATCTTACCAGCAATGAGAAGGCTCAAAGAAGACTTTGTACTTTCTTTTCTTGCCTCACACAGCCCCCCACCCCCACGTTTTTACAGCAGTTCTTTAAGTTACAGAGATTTTTTAGATTAAATTTGCAGGTCCTCAATGAGTTCCTGATAGCCTGACAAAATGAGTCAAGTTACTGAGTTGTCCATTAGTGGCACCCTGGTGCTCCAACAGAGGCTGACTTTGCTGCCTCATTAGCCTGACTCAGATTTGGCAAGGGATTTTAAGTTCACCCACACTCTAGTGATTTATTTCAGAGATCTAGGCTAAAAAAATTGTTTCTCAGACACTTGTTTCTTTTTTGCTTGTTTAAAAATTGTGTTTTAACTTTAAATTCTTTTTTTAGAAATGGGATCTTGCTGTGTTGCCCTGGTTGGTCTTGAACTCCTGGACTCAAGTGATCCTCCTGACTCAGCCTCCCAAGTAGGTGGGACTACAGGCATGGGTCACCACACCTGGCTCACAGATACTTCCCTTGCAGAAAATTTAAAAGGACCCAAATTTATCTTTATTACATTGTATTTTTTATAGTGAGGTTTGCTTATAAAAGATAGTGTGATACAGCAAGATAAATGAGGAAACAGATAAGAAATGGTGATACAAAATGGTACGAAGTAAAAAAGGGTCAAAGAATAAATGATAAGAAGTTAATGAAAAACCTCTTACCACAAATCATAGAGAACATCTGCAGTGACATGCAGGTTCTCTTACAATGGGAACTTCTTCTCCATTGCATATAAGAGTCTACCGGTGTATGACTGTCAGAGCTACTCTTTGGCCACATTTTAGAGTCTTTTGCCCTCTCTTAGTGTTCCTTTGCCAGCACTAGGATTTGTTCACCTCTCTATCCTCCACTGTCTCACTCTTCCCAACCCCCCTCATTCCTATGCATTGGGAAGCAGGATTAAGGAACTGTGGAGAGATACCACTCCAGTTTAGGAATCCAACTGTTACTTGAAAAATCGTGATCCTTCAACTTCTTCTTTAGATTATAACTTAACTTACAAAAACCCATTGGAAGAATAGAACTATTAAAAGTCATTGCCTTGACAAGGTCAGATATAATCTACACAGAAATCAGTCCAACTTAGCCAATATATGAAATCACCGCTATGTGATGAATGGCAGTGAGAGAAACACACACAACCAAATCAGAGCAATCAGGACAAAGCCTTGGGAGTTCACAATCTAAGGTGAAAAAGAGAGATGTGAAATAGTATTGAGTGGCATCTTCTATATGATGGACCGTAAGTCAAGTCAGCATTTCCTTTAAACTGCACAGTAACTTTTAGTACAGTGTTTAATTCCTAGGACAGTGCCTAGCGGAATATAAACATTTGTAAATATTTTCCAAAGGGAGGCACGAATATATAGTCATATAAGGAGTCTAATACTCAGAAGAGTAGTATGATTGCTTGTCGTTAAGTAGTACTTACTATATAGACAATAATGGTTTGCCAATTATTGGGCTTTTTGAATGCCTGCACCTGTTAATACAGAAGCTCGCCCAACACAGCAGTCTGGTGTCTGGGCTTCGGTGCTAAGAAGACATGGGTTTACATTTCTGCCCTACCAGAGTGACAAACATGGAACCACAGGACCAAGTAGCTTCAAGTCACTAAACTTCAATTTCGGCATATATAAAATGCAGATGAGAGTACCTCTATTTCAGGGATTTTATGAGGATTAAATAAAGTAATATGTAAAATGCTTGACATAGTGCCTGGCACAGAGCAGTACCTAACTGACCAGATTAAAAGTGGAACCCAGCTCTTGTGGAATGAATAATGGTTCCCAAAGATGCCTATATCCTAATCTCTAGAACTTGTGAATACATTACTTTACATGACAAAAGGGATTTTCCTGTGTGATTAAGTTAAGTCTTTTCAGATAGGGACACTATCCTGTGTTATCTGAGTGGACTTTAGGTAATGACACGGCTCTTGATAAGAGAGAGGGAAGAGGGTCAGAGTCAGAGGAGAGGTGAAAACAGAAGTCAAGGTGAAAGTGACGTAGCCACGAGGAAAGGAACTGGGCAGTCTCTGGAAGCTGGGAAAAGCAACGAGCAAATTTGTTCCTAGAGCATCCAGAGGGAACGAAGCTCTGCTGACACCTTGATTTTGGCCCAGTGAGACTCATTTTGGACTTCTGACCTTAGAATTGTAAGATAATAAATGTCATTACTTTAAGCCAGTAAGTCTGTGGCAATTTGTTACCGCAGCCCTAGGAAACTAGTACACCAGCATGTGCTCTTTCCTTGACACCTTGCTGCCTTCTGCAAATTCAGAATTCACTAAGAAAGAAATCTGGTGGTCAGCAGCCTGGTGCTGGTTTTCTTTTGAATCCCTATTCTGTTTCTCCTGCTGTTTGTTTCTCCTCTGGCTGTTTCTTCTTTCACGGCCAGAGGCTCTAGCAGGTCTGTGTGCTCTGATTGTCCCTTCAATAGTTGCTACTTTGGGAATTACAGAGAAAGAGACAGCAAAGGGATAGGAAAGAAGAAATAAAAAAAAAACATTGACAGATGTAAGGAGATTTTTGATGCAAGGCAGATCCTCTGTATCTGTGGTTAATGTCTACGTTAGAAAATATATATGCCTCCCTTGACAGAGTTGTGTTTTTCTCCACCCTTTTCCAAACATACCTCTCCATACCTTTTCCATCTCTCACCCAGACACAAACACAGAGCAATCCGGAGACTCTGAAGGCTCATCCAATTTCTTTTTTTTTTTTTTTTTTTTTTTTGAGACGGAGTCTTGCTATTTCGCCCAGGCTGGAGTGCAATGGCCGGATCTCAGCTCACTGCAAGCTCCGCCTCCTGGGTTTACACCATTCTCCTGCCTCAGCCTCCCGAGTAGCTGGGACTACAGGCGCCCGCCACCACGCCCGGCTAGTTTTTTGTATTTTTTTAGTAGAGATGGGGTTTCACTGTGTTAACCAGGATGGTCTCGATCTCCTGACCTCGTGATCCGCCCATCTTGGCCTCCCAAAGTGCTGGGATTACAGGCTTGAGCCACCGCGCCCGGCCGGCTCATCCAATTTCTAACTCCAAATTCCTCATATAGGTTTTTTCTGTTGTGTTTTTTTATAAAATGTCTCCTCAAAGAAAAAAAGTTACTGTAATGAATATGAGAGGAAAGCTCCAGTCTTTAAAGATATTCATTCGCTTATTTACTTATTAACTCAAGAAATATATTTTGGGAACTTCGCATGTGCCAAACACTCTCATGAAGGATATAATGATGAGTGAACAGCTCAGAGAAAGCTCCTTCCCTCATTTGCTTACACTCTAATGAAAGACAGACCAGCACAATGATACACTTTAAATGTGTGTTAAAAGAACTGAAAAATATGCTAAATGTGCCTAAGGAAATGAACCAAGGGCTGAGATAGCTAATAGAGTGTGTGGGAAAAGGGAAGAGGGGAGAGGGCTGCTTTAGGAAAGTTAAGGAAAGGTCTCATACAGGTAAACTGAGACTTAGAGAATGAGTAGGAGGAGCCTTGTAAAAATAAAGGTATTATGGAAAATATTCCTGAAGGTATTATGGAAAAGGTATTCCTGGCGAAGAGTGTAGCATGTGCAAAGGCCCTGAGGCAGATACAAGTTTAGAATTTCCAGGAATTAAAAGAAAGTGGTATGGTTAGAACACAGTGAGTAATAGCATATTTTAAGGTGGTTTGGAGCCATAGCAGTGTTTAGGTCATGGTAGGCAGTGGTAGAGAATTTGATTAATTTTGCATGCAGTAAAAAGCAATTAGATATTTTAAACAGGCAGTGACAAAAGCTGATGCATGTTTGAACAGATCGTGCCTGTGATTTTTTTTTTGAGAATGGATTTGAGAGGGGCATGACTGCAAACAGGAAGACTAGTTTGCAGGTTGTCACGGTATTGCAGATGAGAGCTGATGGAGGCCTGGCCTGAGGTGATGGAAGTGAAATATATTTCAAAATATAGTAGAATGAGTTTTCAAATAGATTTGATATGGGGGCTCCTGGTTTGAGTACCAGGGTGGATGGAATGGCATTTTAACTGAGATGGAGAAGATGAAGCTGTAGAGGAGATAATTTTTACAAAGAGATTTGGGAATTACTTTTACATATTGAAGTTTCAGACATCTGGGAGTTGTCCAAGGACAGCTGTCAAATTGGAAGCTGGATGTGTATATAAGCCTGGAATTCAACAGACAAACCTAAGCCAGAGACATAAATGTGGAAATCATTAGCACACTTATGGTACTTAAAGCCAAATTATTTGTGATACACCTGCAGGATGTGTGTAGAGCAGGAAGACAACCAAAGATGAAGTTCCCCAGGGAATTGTCAGGTAGAGGGGGATCAGTAGCCATGAGAACAGAGAAAGAGTCATCCACAAGGGTGGAAGACACCAGATATGTGAGGTAGGTGGCAGACCAGAGAGCAGGGTGCTGGAGCAGGAGGGAGATGGCAACTGTGTTAGACGTTACTGAAGGATTGAGTGTGACAAGGACAGAGAATTGTCGCTTGGACTGGCCAATGTGGAATTCACTGACTACCTTGATAAGACAGAGGTACGTCTAGGTCACACAGTAGATTGCAATGGGTAAAGGAGTGAATATAACATGAGGGAGTGCAGCCGGCATTTGCATGTAGGCAACTTTTCCAAGAAATTTGATAAAGATGGGGGGAGATAAATGGGGCAGAAGTTGGCAGGGACTGTATGGTCAATGGAGATGTTTGTGTGTTTGTGCGTATGTGTGTGTGCATGTGTGCATGTGCGCACACACATGTGCATGTATGTAAGATGGGAGATCCTAAAACATGTTTGTATGCTGAAGAAAATAAGTAAGCAGATGGAAAGACATTGATGTTGCAGAAGAGAGAGTAGGTGACTGAAAGAGCAAAGTTCTTGAAAAGATCAGAAAGAATGTGAACTTGACCTTTACAATTAGGGATAGTAAGCAGGCATGGGAGGAAGACAGGTGTCATTGATAAGGAGATGATGTTCCTACTTGATGGTTGCTATTCTTCAATGAATTATATGTAAAAAAATTATCAACCGGGTATGAGAGTAAAATAGGGTTAGTGAGGTTTGAGGAAAGAGGAGAAAAAAGGAAATTTGTTTCAGGGAAACTGTAGTGAGACTATCAAAGAACCGTAGCATTTTCAAGGAGAATTGACTGCAAATTTCAAGTGTGAGAATGAATTTAGAGTGAGAGTGGTTTTATTTCAGGAGTGTGATTTTTCTTCAGTAGTGGTCAGGAGGTTTAGTGGGATGTAGGAACAGAGAAGGAGAATGACATAGGTTGTCCCAAGTTTCAGCCTTGTCAGGAGCATAAAATGCAGAGACAAGGGAAAGGTTGTTAAAACTTTTTGCCAGGCAGCGATTGAAGAGAAGAACCGAGGAATGTAAGCTGAGCAAGGGGGACACATGGTAGTGATCCAGTGGGGTTGTCAGTGTCCTGCAGATCTTGATGGGCTGAGGGATTGTTGCACTGGGCAGTACCTGAATAAAGGGTGGTGGTTGGAGAGAAGAAAGTTTGAGGTTTTAGAAATGGGGTAGTTTGGGGAGAACACAGGCATAGAAAGGACATGAGTGGTTAAATAATAGTGAAAGGAAAGATTGTTATGGATGAAGAATTCAAAGTGGCCAGGACAGTGAATGATTTATTTATGAAAATGTTGAAGTTATCAGGACACATGAAGAAATTGGGGTTGAGACTCCTACAAGTCAGGAGCAGATTCTTCAGTCAACTAGGAGGACTGATGAGAAAGTTGATAGATAGGGGTAAGAGAAGAGGTTGTAAGTGGTATCTGAATGGTATATATATCACAAAGGAATTGGAGGATATGTGCCTGTGTGTGTGTGTACATATGTATGTATGCGCATGTGTGTGTACATATATACATATGCACGTGTATGTACATATATACGTGTGTGTAAATATATACGTATGCGCATGTGTGTACATATATGTATGCATGCGTGTACATATATATGTATGCACGTGTGTGTGAACATATGTGTGTACATGGGTGTATATAGAATTGGTGAAATAGTCTGGAAATTGTGATAGAGAACAAGCAAGAATTTTATACTACCCCTGTCCCTGAAGTACAGGGGACAAACTTCCTCTAGAGACAGCTGGGGAAAAGATATTAAGCTGATTATCTAAAGAAAGAATGTAATGATCGGGGCAATTTTTATAGCATCATATGCTGTGTGAAGGAGAGTCACACCAGCAAATACTGTCCGTGCACATACAGATTCTCTTCAGTGCCTGACCTATCTAATTCCCTCTGTGTAAAGTACCACAAGACTCTCAGAACCCGGTGCCATTAAACATTTGAATTAGATGACTAACATCCCTTTAGCTGACTCTATGCTTACCATGCAAGGTACTTATTATAATTTGACTTCCTAGGGAATTGTCAACAAGGGGAAGATGTACAGGGCAGGGGCTTGCATGTGTTGTTCCAGAAGACATTAGCATTCTCCCGGTAAAATGCCTCTTGTGAGTGTGTCTATGTAGGCCAACATGGCCAACTCAGGAAGGCAGAGAAGCTCAGATTTATAGAACTTCAATCTGAAACGTGACAACTTTATCGTCTTCGTATATGGTTTCCCTGGAAAAACCCTTGCCTTATTCAGCACCTTTCTTTTAAACTTCAGTAGGGATATGTTATTTACTGGCATTAAAGAGGCAAGTTAGACTCATTTATTTAGGCCAACAATAGACTGTGTGCATTCTATCTTTTACACAAGAGGCATGGAGAATGATCAATTATGATCATCAACAATCTTATTGAAACATTATTTTATGCCCCCAAATACTTTCACCCTTTATCTTATAATGGCGAACCTTCTGCTGTTCACTTCTTATGGAAATAAAATGAGTAAGCAAATAACGTGGAGAAAGAGGGCAGATCAGTTTTAGTTTGGGATTAAGTGAACTTCAGGCTCATGTCAGAGCTCTCAGCAACATTTCGCTTGACTGTTTAAAAAATTACCTAGCCATACTGTTTTCCATAATGGTTGAACTAGTTTACAATCCCACCAACAGTGTAAAAGTGTTCCTATTTCTCCACATCCTCTCCAGTACCTGTTGTTTCCTAACTTTTTCATGATTGCCATTCTAACTGGTGTGAGATGGTATCTCATTGTGGTTTTGATTTGCATTTCTCTGATGGCCAGTGATGATAAGCATTTTTTTTATGTGTCTGTTGGCTGTATAAATGTCTTCTTTTGAGAACTGTCTGTTCATATCCTTTGCCCACTTTTCGATGGGGTTGTTTGTTTTTTTCTTGTAAATTTGTTTGAGTTCTTTGTAGGTTCTGGATATTAGCCCTTTGTCAGATGAGTAGATTGCAAAAATTTTCTCCCATTCTGTAGGTTGCCTGTTCACTCTGATAGTAGTTTCTTTTGCTGTGCAGAATACAGTATGGCGATTCCTCAAGGATCTAGAACTAGAAATACCATATGACCCAGCCATCCCATTACTGGGTATATAACTAAAGGATTATAAATCATGCTGCTATAAAGACACATGCACACGTATGTTTATTGCGGCACTATTCACAATAGCAAAGACTTGGAATCAACCCAAATGTCCATCAGTGACAGACTGGATTAAGAAAATGTGGCACATATACACCATGGAATACTATGCAGCCATAAAAAAGGATGAGTTTGTGTCCTTTGTAGGGACGTGGATGCAGCTGGAAACCATCATTCTCAGAAAACTATCGCAAGAACAGAAAACCAAACACCGTATGTTCTCACTCATAGGTGGGAACTGAACAATGAGATCACTTGGACTCGGGAAGGGGAACATCACACACCGGGGCCTATCACGGGGAAGGGGGAGGGGGGAGGGATTGCATTAGGAGTTATACCTGATGTAAATGACGAGTTGATGGGTGCTGACGAGTTGATGGGTGCAGCACGCCAACATGGCACAAGTATACATATGTAACAAACCTGCACGTTATCCACATGTACCCTAGAACTTAAAGTATAATTTAAAAAAAATTACCTAGCCAATGGCTGCATAATTACTGTGAAAATAGAGAAGGGATGAAAAAATTGGCAGAGTGTGAGAATATTGTTCTTAAGGCTATAAAAATCCTTGTATGACCCAAGGACTGGCCATCATCCCTTCACTCCCATCATTCAGAAGCTTTTGGTCCCTGAATATTCAAGGAAATGTCACCTTGCAGTATTTTAAACAGAGTACATAGTGACCATTTGGAAGAAGAAACTATAGATTTCTGTCTCAGATTGGATTCTCTTGATATTCCCTTCCATGGCTTATTTTAATAAGTCGTTATGATAATCACATTTTAAAAGACTTCTTCATATAGTTTCCTGTCAAAAGGATAGAAAAAAATAATTGTGAGTCCTAGACCAAGAAAGAAAGCCACAGTATAAATCTATTTTAGCAGCTGTGAGTCGGTGTGTGTGCCAGGGGAGAAGATAGTCGGGAGATAAATAGTTTTGTTTTTGTGTGTTCCCTTGCAAAATGGAACTCAGAAAAGCCATCATATCACAAAAACAAAACATACACATTTATTCCAAGAATGCTTATTGAGGATGTAATGTGAATAAGGGACTGTACTGATGTTGGGCATATGACAATACAGATAACCGACTTTGGAAAATTCCACCCTCTTGGAAAATCACATTCTGGTGAATGGTGCTGGCTCTCAACTTCACTACACCAATGAGTGGGTATCCTGGAAGTTTCCCATACAGTGCTGTGAAACTCATGGGAATTAAAGGTTTTATTTTTCTTGGGTTAAACAGAAACTGTCTGTGTACTTTGTCTTTCTAGTTGAAAGACGTAAATGAAATAAGTGACTTTCAGGTTTACAGGTTAATAAAACTTGTGACCAACGAGCAGAAGGGGGTGATGGTATTATTTACTATAGAAAAAGAAGTGCATCTGGAGAGTAATGTGATTAGATCTATCAAGGCAGCATGCAAGTAAACAGAAAGCAGCCATCAAATATGATTGAATCCTTTTGTCCATAGTGATAACATTGTCTTCTGTTTTATTGAATCTTCCATTTCATTTTCTGAGAAAACAAGTCTCTGTCTCTTGAACTTGCAGACAAATTCTCAAACACACATAGGCATTATCTCTCTGTCCCTATTTCTCTGTCTCTGTCACACACACACACACACACACACACACACACACACACACACACACACACTTTCTGTTTCAGGCTAGCTACTTCAGTGATTCATCTCAAAGCTGCTATCTGGAAACAAAGCCCATTGTTTCTTGTTCTCATCAATCAACTTAAACTTCTCTTTGAAGATAACTCAGAAAGTTCAGTGGAGTCATTTTCCTGGTTACTGAAAATTCCATCACTGCATTTTAACAGCGGGATTCTCAAGCTGACAGCTTTGCTCCTGCGGTAACATGGGGACTGACTTCTTTTTTCCTTCACTCACATGGTGAGGGTAATATATTAGGAAATAAGGGAGGATATTACTTCCACACTGTCTCATTGACACTGTTTATAGATTCTGCATCAACACACAAGATCCTCTATGATAATGAAGAAGGTAATTAGTCTATAATTAGAAGTTAATAACAAATCTATAAAAGAAATTTTAGGATATTGACAGACTTTTCTTTAAGTGACATTTCTATGCATAGTTAATTAATTGCTGATCTTGAATTGTGTCACTGGAAATGTATTCTTCTGATCTCTAGCAATTTCTCACCTAGAAACACTTAAAAAAAATTAAGACTACATCTCTAGGTGTTCCCAGTGCAGCTGAGCTCTGCTGTAGTGGAAGAAAAGACAAACCATACAGGACACAGTTAATGCAGTTGCTAGCAAATTACCACAATGTAACTGATGCAACACTGGGATCTACATTGTGAGTGACAGGACATACTCAGTCATCCTTCTTCCACAGGCATTTCCACCCCAGTTCCTTAAAAAAGTCAGCGAACTGGAAATAGCTCAGATTTCACTGCAAAAATGTGAATTGTGATATGTAACACACAAGATTAACAATGAGAAAAAACAAGAAGCAGGACAGATCCTTTTTCACTAAGTATATTCATGTAAATAAATAATGTCTTATATATGCCTGCAAGACTGTACTAAGACTTGATACATGGCAATTCAATAGAATTTTAATAGAAAAGAATGTAAAGATTGCTATGGAATTACACTGGCATTATATTCACTAATACCAAATGCATTAGTTACGGTTAATACTATTACCATTACTGGCTAAATAGGGGTGCTCACACCTCCAATAATCTGCTGAGCAGGTTTCATAGAGACTTTCTATCAAGTAAGAATAAAAAGTGAAATGCTCCCTGAGGCTCCGACTAGAGAGAAAGATAATGGTGTCAGGGATTGTGAATTAAGCTTGCAGCAATGTTCATTTCCTGCATTATGTTCCAGCTCGAATAACACAGCCATAGGCAACTATGTCAGATGATTTTATTCCACAGCGTGAGCAAATGATGAAGAAGGGTCATCTATATAGTTAGATTGTGGTTGTCAGCCCCTGATTCAGACATAGCTCCATCCATCCATAGGCTGCCTGCCTCTCCCTGCTATCAGTGGGAAGCCATTTGGATGCTGTATTGTGGTTCTCATGCTGTTAAACATAAGGATCCAGGAAAGGTCCACCACCCACCTCTGAGCTGATGCTTCAGAGCTATACCTAGTGCTGGAGCTAATGTTCTGTAGTCCTACCACTATACCTACAGTCCTTCATTGTCCCCAAGGAAAGGACAAGCTGTTTTTCTGATGGTTACATGTCCCAAGAACCTGAGATTTCTGGCATCGAATGATGGTGTTATTTACTCACTTTAAGTATGGGCGAGTGTTTCTAATCGAAAACTCTGAAATCCAAAATGCACCAAAATCTAAAACTTTTTAAGCACCGACAGTGCCGCAAATGGAAAATTCCACACCTAACCTTGTGTGATGGGTTGCAGTCGAAACACAAAGCTGTTTCATGTACAAAATTATTAAGAATAATATGTAAAATTATCTCCTGTTTATGTGCATGAGGTATTTTTGAAACATAAATGAATTTTATGTTTAGACTTGGGTACCATCTCCAAGATATTTAATCACACATATGCAAACATTCCAAAATCCAAAGAATCCAAAATCTGAAACACTTCTGTTCCCAAACATTTCTAATAAGGGATATTCAACTCGTATGAAGAAGCTGAGGCTTGGAAAGGTTTAGTAACATATAACAGCAAGTAGATGGCAAAGTTGAGAGTCAAATTCAGGCTGATCTAAACATTCACACCTTAGCCACCACATAGTGTTTCCTCCTGTATTCCTGAAACTGTGGCGTAGACCACTGATTCTCCTGTCTGACTGCATACCAGAAACCCCAAGAAGCTTATTAAAAATAGAGATTCCTGAACATTCTTCCTTCAGATATTTTGCTTTAGTAAATCTGGAGTAGAGCCCTGGAATCTGATCTATTTTTAAGTGGCTCCAGGTGATTCTGATGGATATTCAAGATCATGAACTGCTAATATTGATCAGTACAATAAGCAGGAAACTCAAATTGGTTTGCTTATTGTTTCTTTCAACAAATATTTGTTGAATTTTTACGTAAACCAGGTGATATGGTTTGGCTCTGTGTCCCCACCCAAATCTTATCTTAAATTGTAATCCTCACATATGAGGGGAGAAGCCTGGTGGGAAGTGATTGGATCATGGGGGCAGCCGTCCCCCTTGCTGTTCTCATGATAGAGTTCTCACGAGATCTGGTGGTTTAAAAGTGTGGCACTTCCCCCTTCACTCTCTCTCTCTCTTGCTGCCATGTAAGACATGCCTTGCTTCCCCTTGCCCTTCTGCCATGCCTGTAAGTTTCCTGAGGCTTCCCTAGCCAGGCAGGACTGTGAGTCAATTAAACCTCTTTTCTTCACAAATTACTCAATGTCGGGTAGTTCTTGATAGCAGTGTGAAAACAGACTAATACAGAAAATTGGTACTGAGAGAAGTGGGCATTGCTATAAAGATACCTGAAAATGTGGAAGTGACTTTGGAATTGGGTAACAGGCAGTGGTTGGAACAGTTTGGAAGGCCCAGAAGAAGACAGAAAGATGTGGGAGAGTTTGGAACCTCCTAGAGACTTGTTGAATGCTTTTGATCAAAATGCTGATAGTGGTATGGACAATGAAGTCCAGGCTGAGGTGGTCTCAGATGGAGATGAGGAACTTATTGGGAACTGGAGCAAAGGTCACTCTTGCTATGCTTCAGCAAAGAGACTGGTGGCATTTTGCCCTTGCCCTAGAGATCTGTGAAACTTTGAAGAGATGATTTAGGGTATCTGGCAGAAGAAATTTCTAAACAGCAAAACATTCAAGATGTGACCTGGCTTTTTCTAAAAGTGTACACTTATATGCATGAAGAAAGAGATGGTCTGAAATTGGAACTTATGTTTAAAAGGGAAGCAGAGCATAAAAGTTTGGAAAATTTGCAGCCTGATCATGCAGTAGAAAAGAAAAACCCATTTTCTGGGGAGAAATTCAAGCCAGCAGCAGAAATTTACACAAGTGAGGAGGAACTGAATGTTAATAGCCAAGACAATGGGGAAAATGTCTCTAGGATATGTTAGAGATCTCCAAGGCAGCTGCTCCCATCACAGGCCCGGAGGCCTAGGAGAAAAAAGTGGTTTTCTTGGCCAGGCCCAGGGCCCTGCTGCTTTGTGCAGCCTGAGGACATGGCACCCTGAGTTTCAGCCTTCTAGCTCTAGCCATGGCTAAAGGGGCCAAGGTACAGCCTGGGCTGTGGCTTCACAGAGAGTGAAAGCTCCAAGGCTTCCACATGATGTTGGGCCTGTGGGTATGCAGAAGGCAAGAGTTGAGTTTTGGGACCCTCTGCCTAGATTTCAGAGGATGTATGGAGATGCCTGAATATCCAGGGAGAAGTCTACTGCAGTGGCAGAGCCCTCATGGAAAACCTCTGCTAGGGCAGTGCAGTAGGAAAATGTGGGCTTGGAGTCCCCACACAGAGTTACTACTGGGGCATTGCTTAGTGGAGCTATGAAAGGAGGGCCACCATCCTCCACATCCCAGAATGGTAAATCCACTGACAGCTTGCACTGGGCACCTGGAAAAGCAATAGGTACTCAATACCAGCTTGTGAAAGCAGCTGCAGGGGCTGTTTCCTGCCAAACCACAGGGGTGGACCAGCCCAAGGCCTTGGGAGCCCACCCCTTGCATCAGTGTGGCCTGGCTATAAGACATGGAGTCAAAGGAGATTTTGGAACTTTAAGATTTAATGGCTGCCCTGCTGGGTTTTCGACTTGCATAGGGCCTATAGCCTCTTTATTTTTGCCAATTTCTCCCATTTGGAATCAGTGCATTTATCCAATGCCTGTACCCCCATTGAATCTTAGAAGTAACTAACTTGTTTTTAATTTTACAGGCTGATAGGTAGAAGAGATTTGCCTTGTCTCAGATGAGACTTTGGACTTGGACTTTCGAGTTACTGCTGAAATGAATTAAAACTTTATGGAACTGCTGGGAAGGGATGATTGTGTTTTGCAATGTGAGAAGAACATGAGATTTGGGAGGGGTCAGAAGTGGAATCATATGGTTTGGTTCTGTGTCCCCACCTAAATATCATTTCAAATTGTAATCCCTATGTGTCAGGGGAGGGCCTGGTGGGAATGATCAGATCATGGGGGAGACCTTCTGCCTTGCTGTTCTTGTCATAGAGTTCTCACAAGATCTGATGGTTTAAAAGTGTGGCACTTCCCTCTTCACTCGTCTTCTCTCCTGCCACCATGTAAGACATGCCTTGCTTCCCTTTCATTTTCCACCATGATTATAAGTTTCCTGAGGCCTTTCTAGCCTTGTGGAACTGTGAGTCAATTAACCCACTTTTCTTCATAAATAACCCAGTTTCAGTTAGTTCTTTATAGCAGTGTGAAAATGGTCTAATATACCAGGTATAGTTCTAGGTGCTTGAGTTACAGCTGGAAATAAATAAAAAAAATTCCTGCTCTCATGAAAGTTATATTCTAGTTAGAGGAGTCAGACAGTGAAAAAACTGGTGACACATGCTATGCAGAAAAACAAAACATGGGAAATAGAGAAGGATGAGGCAGTGTGTATGGAATTTCAGGTGGGATGGTCAGTGAAGGCTTCTTCATGATGTCACATTTCAGCAAAAGCCTGGATAAGGTGAGAGAGTAATTCACAGGGTACCTGAGCACCTTTCCAGAGAGAACCACAAGGGCAACAATCCTGAGGTGGGAGCACACTGGCATCTATAGGTGATATTAACAATGTGGCCATAATCAGGTGAGCAAGACTGGAGGAAAAACGATGAGAAATTAATCTGGAAAGGAGAAAGAATGTCCTCTCTGACTGAAGAAGTCAGTAGATTCATAGACAGATTCCAAAGAAGTTGCTACAAAAACCCCTTCTGGAAGTGAAACAAGGCTGTTCTATTTTTTTCCCTCTAGCTGTTGTGGTGACTATAAGATGACAATGCAATCTGCCCTTTTTCTGCAAGTAGGCATCCTGAAATGTGGAATTCCAGAGCCCACTGGCTCATCTATGCCTGTTTGGGCTGCAAGAGTGAATTAGCTCAGCAGTACTGATAAAGGAACAACCCCTAGAATCATAGATAATGTTTATTGCCCAACTAAAGATTCTGAGGGTGCTTAAAATACCATTGGAAATACCATTTGATTCTAGGTAGTGCTGAGAATCTTTGAGGGTTCTACACAGCAGTGAAAGAACATCAACAGAGCAATTCACAAATAGATCCTGGGGGGTGCTCCTTCTTCCTCAGGGCAAGATCTATAGCCACATACACCCAGTCAGCATCTTCTGTCAGCTAGGACCCCTCCTCCCCGAGTTCAAGTTTAATGTTTCCACATGGCATCTGCTAGGGGTGTACCCACAGTGAGCTTGATGCTTTAAATTTCCACTCAAATTCTTTCAGACATCTTGGGGACTTTAATCACCACATATTACTAGAAGGATTTTGTAAAGTGTGCTTCCTCAAAACAATACAGGTTGAGATAAAAAATAAACAGATTATTTTAGTCCATGCTTATCCAAGGCTGTGGTAGGTACAAAGGCAGCTTCTCAGAGGTACTCTCAGAATTTAAGGGAAGGCTCAGGAAAAGTCAGCCTTGAAGAGTGGGATAGCATGCATGAGAGTGCATTTTTACTCACAAAAGTGCCTCATCCTCACAGCATTTCTATCTATTTTGCTGAGGAGACTCTACAGATTAAGATGGCCACACTTTGTCCTGGGACTAAGTTGGAATTCCAGAAGGAATTTACCTAAGTACTAACATTACTCTCTGCCTGCTTGAAGAGGCAATGCTTTGGTGGCTACAGGGTGGTAGAATTCATGAAAGCTGGAAAAAGGGAAGAGGACAGGAAGAATAAATCTCTGTGTATCCAGTCTTGTCCAGAGAAAAGGAATCTAGCCAACTAGCATGAGTGCTCACTTATTCTTTACCTATCTAGAATGGAAATGAGTGTGTCCAGCCTTCAGGTCTTGAAAAGACTTTAAAATCATCCCACTCCGTTGACTCTGGCTCTCAGCCAAGCATGCAACAACTTCACAGAGGTTGGATATCACTGAGAATACACTGAGCAGTTAACCTTGATATTTCAGACTTTTTGAGGGTTTTCTTATTTTTAATTTTTGTGTGTACATAATAGATGTATATATTTATAGGGTACATGAAATACTTTGATATAGGCATGAATTGGAATAATCACATCATGGTAAATGGGGTATATCCATCTTCTCAAGCATTCATCCTTTGTATTACACACCATCCAGTTATACTCTTTTAGTTATTTCAGAATGTACACTGAAATTATAATTGACTGTAGTCACCGTGTTGTGTAATCAAATACTAGATCTTATTTATTCTATTTTTTTTTTTGTACCCATTAACTATCCCCCTTTCTCACCCACTCCCGCCTGCCTTCCCAGCATCTGGTAGCCATCCTTTTGCGTGCTCTCTCCATCAGCTCAACTGCTTTGATTTTTAGCTTCCAGAAATAAGTGAGAAAATGCAAAGTTGTCTTTCTGTGCTTGTCTTATTTCACTTAACATAGTGGCCTCCGGTTCCATCCATGTTGCTGCAGATGGCATGATCTCATTCTTTGTTATGGCTGAAAGTACTCCATTGTGTAGATGTACCACATTTTCTTCATCCATTCATCTGTTGTCAAACACTTAGGTTGCTTCCAAATCTTGGCTATTGTGAATAGTGCTGAAATAAACATGGGAGTGTGGATATCTCTTCAATATACAAATTTCCTTTCTTTTGGGTATATACCCAGCAGTGGGATTTCTGGATTGTATGGTAGCTCTACTTTTCATTTTTTGAGGAAGCTTCAAACTGTTCTCCACAGTGGTTGTATTAATTTACATTCTGATCAACAGTGTATAAGGATTCTCTTTACTCCATGTTCTTGCCAGTTTTGTTTTGTTTTTGTTTTTGTTTTTGAGACGGAGTTTCGCTCTTGTTGCCCAGGCTGGAGTGCAATGGCTCAATCTCGACTTACTGCAACCTCCGCCTCCCAGGTTCAAGCAATTCTTCTGCCTCAGCCTCCCAAGTAGCTGAGATTACAGACATGCACCACCACGCCCAGCTAATTTTGTATTTTTAGTAAAGATGGAGTTTCACCATGTCGGTCGGGCTAGCTGGTCTTGAACTCCTGACCTCGGGTGATCCACCCACCTTGGCCTCCCACAGTGCTGGGATTACAGGCATGGGCCACTGTGCACGGCCTCTCTCCAGTATTTGTTACTGCCTGTCTTTTGAATAAAAGCCACTTTAACTTGGGTGAGATGATATCTCATTGTAGTTTTGACTTGCATTTCTCTGATGATCAATGATGTTGAGCACATTTTCATATGCCTGTTTGCCATTTGTATGTCTTCTTTTGAGAAATATCTGTTGAAATCTTTTGCCCATTTTTTTCCCTTACATACTCTCCTATCCAATCTTTTGCCCATTTTAAAATAAGATTATTAGATTTTTTTTTTTTTCTTACAGAGTTGTTTGAGCTTCTTATATATTGTGCCTATTAATCCTTTGGCAGATGGGTAGTTTGTAAATATTTTCTCTCATTCTGTGGGTTGTCTCTTCACTTTGTTGATTGCCTCCTTTGCTGTGCAGAAGTTTTTAAACATGATGGATTCTCATTTTTGCTTTCAATGCCTGTGCTTGTACAGTATTACTTAAGAAACTTTTGCCTAAATCATTGTCTTAGAGAATTTTCCCAATATTTTCTTGTAGTGGTTTCATAGGTCGAGGTCTCATGTTTAAGTCTTTAATCCATTTTGATTTGATTTTTGTATATGGTGAGAGATAGGAGTCAAGTTTCATTTTTCTGCATATGGATATCCAGTTTTCCCAGCACCATTTATTGAAGAGACTGTCTTTTCCTGAAGGTATGTTCTTCACACCTTTGTTGAAAATGAGTTCACTGTAGGTGTATGGATTTGTTTCTGGATTCTCTATTCTGTTCCATTTTTCTGTGTGTCTGTTTTTTATGCCAGTACTGTGTTGTTTTGGTTATTATAGCTCTGTAGTATAAATTGAAGAAATGTAATGTGATTCCTCCAGTTTTTTTTCATTTTGCCAATGATAGTTTTGGTTATTCCAGGTCTTTTATGGTTCCATATAAATTTGAGGATTGTGTTTTCTGTTTCTGTGAAGAATGTCATTGGTATTTTGATAGGTATTGCATTGAACCTGTAGATTGCTTTCAGTAGTGTGAGCATTTTAACAATATTGATTCTTTCAATCCATGAATGTGGAATATCTTTCTATTTTTTGGTGTCCTTTTCCATGTCTTTCATCAGTGCTCTATAGTTTTCATTGTAGAGATCTTTCACTTCTTTGGTTAATTCCTAGGTATTTACTCTCATTTGTGGCTATTGTAAATGGGATTACTTTTAAAATTTCATTTTCAGATTCTTCTCTGTTGGCATATAGAAATGCTACTTATTTTTGTATGTTGATTTTGTGTACTGCAACTTTACTGAATTTGTTTATCACTTCTAATAGTTTCTCTAGATTTCATTTTCTCCAGATTTTCCGATTTATTGGCATACAGTAGCTCATAGTAGCAACTAATGATTCTTTGAATTTCTGCAGTATTAGTTGCGGTGTCTAATTTTCATCTCTGATATTATTTATTTAGATATTCTTTCTTACTGTCTTAGTCTGTATGAAGATTTGCCCATTATTTTATCTTTTAAAAAATCAAATTTTTATTTCATTATTGTTTTCTATTATTCATTTCAATTTCATTTATTTCTGCTCTGATATTTATTCTTTTCCTTTACTAATTTTGGATTTGGTTTGCTGTTGCTTTTATAGTTCTTTAAGATGCATCATTAGATTCTTTATTTGTAGTTTTTCTTCTTTGACGTGGGCATGTATAGCTATATATTTCCCTTTTAGTACTGCTTTTGCTATATCCCATAGATTTTGGTATGTTGTGTTTCCATTATCTTTTGTTTCAAGAAATTTTTAAATTTTCTTCTTAATTTCTTCATTGGCCCACTAATTATTCAGGAGCTTATTTTTAAATTTTCATGTGTTTGTGTAGTTTCCAAAATTCCTCTTGTTATGGATTTTTAGTTTTACTCCATTGTGGTCAGAAAAGATGTTTGATTTATTTCAATTTTTGTGAATGTTTTAAGACTCGTTTTGTGACCTAACATATGGCCTATCCTTGAGATGATCCATGTGCTGAGGAGAAAAATGTGTGCACTGTAGTCATTGGATAAAATGTTCTGTGCACATCTATCGGGTTCATTTTTTCTATAGGGCAGATTAAGTACAATGTTTCTTTGTTGATTTTCTGCCTGGAAGATTTGTCCAGTGCTGAGAGTGGGATGTGGTAGTCTGTAGCTATTATTGTATTGTCTCCCTCCTTAGCTCTAATAATATTTGTTTTGTATATCTGGATGCTCCACTGTTGGGTGCATATATATTTACAATTTTTATATCCTCTTGCTAAATTGACCCATTTATCCTTATATAATTAGGCTTTTTGTCCGTTTTTACAGTTTTTGTCTTGAAATCTATTTTGCTTGATGATGTAAGTATAGCTACCCCCGCTCTTTTGTGGTTTCCATTAGCATGGCATACTTTTTCTATCCCTTTGTTTTCCTCTATGTGTGTCTTTATAGGTGAAGTGTGTTTCTTATAGGCAACAGATCACTGGGTACTTTTTTTTTTTTTTTAAATCAATTCAGCCACTCTATCTTTTCTGTTTCTGTGAAGAATGTCATTGGTATTTTGATAGGTATTGCATTGAGCCTGTAGATTGCTTTGGGTAGTGTGGGCATTTTAACAATATTGGTTCTTCCAATCCATAAATATGGAATATCTTTCCATTTTTTGGTGTCCTTTTCAATGTCTTTCATCAGAGAGTTTAGTCTATTTATACTCATTGTTATTATTAATAATTCAGGATTTACTCCTGCCATTTTGTTATTTGTTTTCTGGTTATTTTGTGGTCTTCTCTTCCTTCTTTCCTCCCTTTCTGTCTTCCATTTAGTGAAGATGGTTTTTTCTGGTGGTATAATTTAATTTCTTGGTTTTTGTGTGCATGTATCCACTGAATGTTTTTCAATTTGAGGTTACCATGAGGCTTGCAAATACTATTCTATAACCCATTATTTTAAGATGATGACAACTTAACACTTGTTTGCATAAACAAAGAAGCAAAAATAAAATTAATAAAAACTCTACACTTTAACTTCATCCCACCTTTAACTTTTTGTTGTTTCTCTTTATGACTTATTGTACTATCTATGTTGTGAAAAGTTATTGTTATTTTTGATTGGTTCATTGTGTAATCTTTCTACTTAAAATAAGAGTAGTGGCCGGGTGCTGTGGCTCACGCCTGTAATCCCACCACTTTGGGAGGCTGAGGCAGGTGGATCACAAGGTCAGGAGTTCAAGACCAGCCTGGGCAAGATGATGAAACCCTGTCTCTACTTTAAAAAAAAAAAAAAAAAATTAGCTGGGCGTGGTGACAGGTGCCTGTAATCCCAGCTACACAGGAGGCTGAGGCAGAAGAATCGCTTGAACCTGGGAGGTGGAGGTTGCAGTGAGCTGAGATCATGCCACTGCACTCTAGCCTGGGTGACAGAGCAAGACTCAAGACTCTGTCTCAAAAAAAAAAAAAGTAGTTTACACACCACAATTACAATGTTATAATATTATATGTGCTATTACCAGTGAGTTTTGTTACTTCAGCTAATTTTTTATTGCTCATTAATGTCCTTTTGCTTCAGATTGAAGAACTCCCTTAGCACTTACTATAGAACAGGTCTAATGTTGATGAAATCCCTCAGCTTTTGTTTGTCTGAGAAGGTCTTTCTTTCTCCTTCACGCTTGAAGGATATATTCACTGGATATATTATTCTAAGGTAAACGTTTTTTCCTTCAGCACTTTAAATATGTCATGCCACTCTTTCCTGGCCTATAAGGTTTCCACTGAAAAGTCTGCCACAAAATGTATTGAAGCAGCATTTTATTTGTTTCTTTTCCCTTGCTCCTTTTAGGATCCTTTCTTTATCCTTGACCTTGGGAAGTTTGATATTAAAAGACTTCAGGTAGTCTTCTTTGGGTTAAATCTGCTTGGTGTTCTATAACCTTCTTGTAATTGGATATTGATATCTCTCTCTAGGTTTAGGAAGTTCTCTTATATTATTGCTTTGGATATATATTCTATCCTTATCTCTTTATCTACCTCCTCTTTAAGGTCAATAACTCTTAGATTTGTCTTTCAAGGCTAGTTTCTAGATCTTGTAGGCATGCTTCATGGTTTTTTATTGTTTATTCCTTTGTCTCCTCTGACCGTGTATTTTCAAATAACCCTTCTTCAAGCTCACAAATTCTTTCTTCTGCTTGATAAGTTCTGCTATTAAGAGAATCTGATGCATTCTTCATTGCCTATTGAATTTTTCAACTCTAGAATTTTTGTTTGATTTTTTTTTTTTTTGAAATGGAGTCTCGCTATGTCGCCCAGTCTGGAGTGCAATGGCACCATCTTGGCTCACTGCAAGCTCCGCCTCCTGGGTTCATGCCATTTTCCTGCCTCAGCCTCCTGAGTAGCTGGGACTCCAGGCAACCACCACCATGCTCTGCTAACTTTTTTTGGTATTTTTAGTAGAGACGGGGTTTCACATGTTAGCCAGGATGGTCTTGATCTCCTGACCTTGTGATCCACCCACCTCGGCCTCCCAAAGTGCTCGGATTACAGGTGTAAGCCACCGTGCCTGACCTTGATTATTTTTAATTATTTCAATCTCTTGGTTTAATTTATTTTATAGAATTCTGAATTCCTTATCTGCGTTATTTTGTCTTTCTTTGAGTTTCCTCAAAATAACTATTTTCAATTCTCTGTCTGAAAGTACATATTTTTTCTCTAGGATTGGTCCCTGGTGCCTCATTTAGTTAATATGCTGAGGTTATATTTTCTTGGATGGTCTTAATGCTTGTCAGTGTTTGTCAGTGTTTGGCCTTGAAGAGTTAGGCATTTATTGTAGTCTTTGCAGTCTGGGCTTATTTGTGCTCATCCTTCTCAGGAATGCTTTCTAGGTATTAGAAGGGACTTCTGTCCCGAGACCAATAATGCTGTGACTCTTGGAGACTCACAGAGGTACCACCTTGGTAGTCTTGGACAAGATCTGGAAGAACTCTCTGGATTACCAGGCAGAGACTCTTGTTCTTTTCCCTTACTTTCTCTCTGCAAAATGGAGTCATTCTCTGTGTTGAGCTGCCTGGAACTCGGGGGAAGGGGACATGAGCACCCCTGTGGCCACTATCATTGGGACTATGCTGGTTCATACCTGAACCAGTACAGCACTGGGTCTTGCCGAAGGCCCGCGGTAACTAATACCTGGCTATCACCCATGTTCCCTCAAGGCCCTAGGTCTCTATAATCAGCAAGTGACAAAGCCAGCCAGGTTTTGTCCCTCCTTTCAGGGCACTGTGTTCCCCCAGGCCCCAGGTGGGTCCAGAAATGCTGTCCGTGAGCCAGGGTTTGGAGTATAAAGCCATAGAAATTTACCTGATGTTGTATTCTACTGAATCTAAGCTGACACTCAAACCACAAGGCAAAAGTTTTTCCTGCTCTTCCATCTCCTTTCCACAGGCAGAGAGGAGCCTCTCCCTGTTGCCACCACTACCACCAGCCCATGAAGGGTTCTGCCAGGCCACCACCAATGTTCACTTAAATTCCAATGGCTCTTCAGTCAACTTGTGGTGAATGCTGTCAGGACTGGGACTCACTCTTCAGGGGGGTGGGCTCCCCTCCAATCCAGGACAGTTTCAGAAATACTGTCCAAGAGCCCAGACCTGAACTTGAGAAACCCAAGAGTTTGCTTGGTGCTTTACCTTCTGTGACTGAGCTGGTACCTCAGGTGCAAGAAAAAGTCCCCTTTACTTTCCCTCTGCTTTTCTCAAACAGAAGGTATCTTTCACCATAGCCACCATAGCTGGGAGTGTGCTGAGTCACACCTGAAGCCAGCATGACTCAGAGCCCAAGGCCCACAGTGTACTACCTGGATGTTGCTATTGGTTATTTAGGACCCAAGAGTTCTTTAGTCAGCAGGTAATATATCCTGCCAGGACTGAGTCCTTCCCTTCAAGGCAGTGGGTTCTCTTTTGGCTGAGGGTATGTCTAGAAATGTCCTTAAGCTATGGCCTAGAATGGGGGCTTCACAACTCTGCCTGGTGCCCTATTTTACCATGTCTGAGCTGGTCTCCAAGATGTAAGGCAAAGTCCTCTTTACTCTTTGCTCTCTTCTTCTCAAGCAGAAGGAACGGGTCATTTTCATTGCTCTGGGCTGCACTGACTGGGATTGGGGAGGGATGGTGTACATACTCCCTTTGCCACTGCATCTGATGTCTCATTAGGTCACGTGCCCCAACCTAAGTCCACTGGCTCTAAGCCCAGACCAGTACTAAGTAGGACTTGCCTAAGAATTGCAGTCCTTGTGTTCTAGACCACCTGTCAAGTTTACCAAAACCTCAGATCACTTTGGCCAGCAGGGAAACTCGAGTTCCACCTGCTGGGATGGGCAATTCCCCTCTGACTAGATCTGATTTAAATGCTTCTTCTGTGCAAAGGTACTGACTGAGACCAGCATAGCTTTGCTCTCCTCTGTGACAGAGTAGTCCTGAGTTCAACGTAATGTCTCCCAGTGGCTGCATTCTCCCACCTGGAAGTGCACAGGCTCTCCATCCTACACTGCTGCTGCTTGGGGGGTAGAGGAGGAGAGGTAGTGTCAATGATTCAAGACTGTCTCCTAGCCTCTTCAGTGCTTCTTTCAGTGATACAAAGTTGAGGCCAGGTACTGTGATTGCTTGCCTGATTTTTGGTTCTTGTGAAAGGGCTTTGTTGTGTCTAGGAGTTAAAATTTTGTCATAGTTAAAATTTGGTGTTACTGCTGGGGGAAATATAGCATATGCTTCTATTAAGCCATCTTGCTCTGCCCGCCTGAGAGGTTTTGTTTTGTTTTTAAACTGTTAATTTTTTGCGTGAATTAGTCACTCTGATTAACATCAGTTGATCTCAAAAGTCTTGGACTGATAAAATTGAGTTGCTGTACCCCAAGGGGGTGATTCTGTTGGAGGGCAGCTGGTCTGTCTCTTTAATATCTTTCTTCCAAGGTTAACCTTGGTAAATAGGTATGACCTACCCCAAGGAAATTTTAGACTCAGTTAGAGAGAGAGAGAGAGAGAGAGAGAGAGAGAGAGATTGAGAATGAATGTGTTCATAATAGTAACCTGAAGAAAAGTCAACCTCACATTAGAAACTGAAGGAACCACTGATGTAGTCAGGGCTAAAACAACTGATTCATTGATTACCAATAGCTGTTATCCAAAGCATAGTAAGCACAAAACATATTTATAAGGATGGATATACTTTTGCAATGTTTATGTCTCTATGTAATTAAAAATCAGAGCTCCATTATTGGAAGAGACCTCAAGAGAGAATCTGGTCTAGCTCCAGTCCTGAAGCAGGTAAGGGTAGAACTGTGTATTTGTCCGTTTCCATGCTGCTGATGAAGACATACTTGAGAGACTGGGTAGTTTATAAAAGAAAAGAGGTTTAATGGACTCACAGTTCCATATGGCTGGGGAGGCCTCACAATCATGATGGAAGGTGAAAGGCATGTCTTACATGGCAGCAGACAAGAAAGAATGAGAAACAAGTGAAAGGGATTTCCCCTTATAAAACCATAAGATCTTGTGAGACTTATTCACTACCATGAGGACAGTATGGGGGAAACCATCCCCATGATTCAATTATCTCCCACCAGCTCCCTGCCACAACACATGGGAATTGTGGGAGCTACAATTCAAGATGAGATTTGGGTGGTGTGACAGCCAGACCATATCAAGCTGAAGTAATTCTTAGGATTATCTGGTTTAATATCATGGTTTTATCAGTGAGGAAACCAAGATCCTCAGCCAGCATATGACTTGCCCATTTCAGTACAATTAACTGATGGCAAAATTGGCATTACAATCTAGTTCTCTGGTCATCTGGTTAAGTATCCTTTCCATTACTGCTACCTTATTGTTGCTACCGTATCATTCACTTTTACGGATAAGCCCAGTGAGTAAATAGACTCACCCAGAGAGCTATATGCTGCCTTATTACTCTCAGTAATGTAATCTGAAAGTCAGCTATAGTGCAGATTCTATACACTGAACAAAAAAGATTAATAAAGACTCATGAGATAAAGAAAATGACCACTTTTATTTTTATCTTTAGTTCAGTCTTTCTATTTTGCAGTGATTTCTTTATTTTTTTCCCTCTAATAAGCTGACTTGCCAGTCCTATCTTTTGGACAAGTTGTTTCTGCAATCTCTGCTTTTATAAGTTCTCTCAAATGTTTATTACCCTTTAGTGCAGAATTATTTGTCCCCAGATTCTTTTGGTTATGTATCTAAGTACTTGGGCTATTTTAATGACTTTCCTCTCAGTAAGTCTGTTTGGATTTATGTTAGCTGCATCTCTTTCCCAATTAAACTAAGTCACCCGAAGGTTTCTAAGACCATAAGCTCAAACTTATTGATGACTTCAATTCTTAGGAGTCAATCTTCTCTTATAGCATACAGAGCCTTAGCTAGTAACAAGGTCTTATTACAAAGGGAAAGCACAAAATGTTCATTATAATGGATATCATTGTGATAGGTTATTATTATCCACTGAGAAAACTGCAAGTGCAAAAGTTTGCTTGGAGTTCTGCCATCACTACTTTGCCTTAGAGAAGCAACTGATTTACTTGGAATCAAAATATCCAGTACATGGAAGTCACAGTGAGTTGCCCCACAAGAAATTGAAACTAAGAGTATGCCTTAGAGTTCAATAATAAAGTCAAAACAATGAATAAGGACAAAGATGTCAGACATCACTTTGAAGCTGTGGGGTGATTTCCATGATGGAGAAAGTATTCCTATTGATAGTGTTAACACCTCTGAATAACGAATGAGTCAAAGCAAAGGGGCTTATTTAACCGTAAGTGTGCAGGGAAGGGAGTGCTCAAAGACAGCAGTGCCTAGGAAGAAGTGCAGGGGTGCCTCAGGGAGTAAATGTCAACTATAAGAGACAATATCCTGAGAGCTTCAATAATCCCCAAATATCGTAGAATTCTGCCATTTTTTCATCTCTAATAGAGATTAAAACTATCAACTTCATAAAGCTGTTGTAAAGTTTAAATGAAATCCTGTGTTAAAATGAGAACAAGACCACGTGATCTGAATAATGGGATAATGGGTATAAACCAATTTCCTCGTCTGTAAAACAGTATAAGAGTGTCAGCTTCATTAGCTGTTGTAAAGTTTAAATAAGGTCTTGTATTAAAGTATTAAAGTGAGAAACCTCATGGTTTGAATAATGGGATACTGAGTGTACGTTCAGTCTTCATGTCAGCACTTTTCCATAAGTCAGTTGCAAACTTATGTTATAGTTTTTGAAATTTAAAGTACACCTGTCATACTTACTTAATATTTATCTTGAAAACAACTCACTTTTTAAAAATAAAATGGAGTTAGATGGAAATAATATTGTTACTCTAGGTATGCCTGTGTCGCTTAGATAAATAGAATGTAACTATAAAATTAAATACCATAGAAGTTTCTATCTCCAGTTCACCTGGAGGCCATTTCCACTTTGGTGGAGTGAAAGATTCTAGAACCTTCCTTGCTACCCAAGGCATGGCATTTGGATCTGTTCAATATCATCTGGAAGCTTGTTAGAAATACAGACCCTCAGCCCACCCTACATCTGCTGAATGAGAAAGTGCATTTTAACAAAACCCTCAGGTAATTTGTAAGCTTTGTTCCAAAAATCTCCTTTCCTGCTCCTAGGGCCGACCCCTTTCCACATTAACCCCTTCAAATGTAACCCTCAACTTCTTCCCTCCTTTATCCTTGATACATATTTTGCTTTCAATCCTTTTGTTTTATATAAGCTGAAAGATTGTATTTATAATTTAAATGCAGGGGTGATTTAAATCTTAAATTGGGTCACTTATGTACACATGGATTTTTATGTTTTACAAGCATTCTGCATACCACAAGTGGTGCACATATTATGTTTGGAAAAACAGTGCCTTGCTTCTGTGTCTGTGTTCACCATGCCTCCAGTCATTTATAAGTCCTTGGGGTCAGTCATAAATAGTCAAGACCAGAACTATTAAGTCTATAAGTACCAAGGAGTATTTGTCATATTCCCATTGACTGGGCTATTCCTATGCCAGAAAAGAGTTTCTAAAGTTTCTTTTAGTTGATGAACTCTTCTTGCATTTACTCCTCTATTATGATTCTTTGCTCCAAATGAATCCCAACTAGTAATTTGGTGGAAAATAATGTACCAGTCATGCTACCTGCATGGCCAGAATATATAAATTCCTATAACTTAATAAAATTGACATCCAGGTCTACACAGTAATCACTGGGAACTAGTTAATATTCATATGTGAACTTAGATATATTAAAGATTTGTTGCCAAATGACATTTTTGAGCTTACAATGCAGGTTTTACTGTGGACCATAGTAAATGAACCAAGAAAATTCTATCTGGTAAAAACCTGCTCTAGAAAGATTGGCAGCCAATGTCGCTTGGTGCCACCCTTACCCCAAATGTGCTTTTCTTACAAATATAAACACCAAATTGAGTTGGTTCCAATATATGCCTACTGCAAATAATAAATAATTCATCAATTCAGTCTCACAAAGAAGTATTAACTTTCTTGAATTTTCAGTGCCTAGCCAACCCTAAGGTGCTCTGAGGCTTCAACTCACCATGGGGCAGACTATCTAAAAATCTTATAACAGCTCATTTCAATTTTGGTCACTTAAAATCATAGGTCTTCATTAATTCCTGACTCCTAAGCAAGCTTCCTCTATCAGGTGATAAATTCTGGGGGCTGGCAGATATTAGAAATCTATCTGGGCTGTTCCTGTGATAGACAGATACTAAAGAATGTAAATTAGGGTGGAAAAAAGACTTTGAGGTCAAGAATCAAAGAATCAGAGAACTTGAGAACCAGAAAGGACTCTAGAGATCAGCCAACCTAACCCCTTGGAAAGGTGAGGTACAGAGAGATGAGAATATTGGCTAAGGTCACAGACCTGGTAATTAAGTAGCAGAAGTAGAAGCATAATCAGGCCTGATGAGAGTGCTTTTACTACAGTGCATTCTTCATCACAGAAGTGCTTTGGACTGATTGCTATTAAATAAAGCATGGTGGTTAGAGAAACAAAGCAGGAAAGAGAAAAAGAGGATAAAATTTCTGAACTTGGTTTTCCCTGAAAAAATCCTCAGAGATTGCCCTCACTTTGATAGATAATATATTCCTCCGGCAATACTCACAGCCTTGCTTTTCCTTTCTCAGCTGCATGTGGTTAAGCTGAAGGCTTTCAGACTTTTCTACCATAATCATGGAACTATTTTCTAATTACTACTCAGCATTTGTTTTCCATTTATCAGATAGTTTCACCATGCATTGTCTGCTTGACACTTACTGATTTCTTTATCAGCATTTAACCTTATTGCCACCTACCTTTTACCATGTCTGACTGCACCATTGCAGTGTTTCTTATGGTTCTATTGACAGTCCTCGGGTGTTTATGTTTCCCACCCCATGACATCCCTGTCCCAATCCCTGGTAGGGTGTTACTAGGGACTGGGAAGAGAGAAGAGCACGTAAATGAGAAAAAAAAAATCACTGTAGGTTTTACAGGAAAATTAGAAGTTTCTCTAAGATTTTGTGTTGTATAGGAATAAAGAGTTCATTCCTTCTGCTCATTTTTTTTTTTATCATGATCTAAAATTTTTCAACATCTAGAACTCACCTTTGCAGGGCTTAGATGTATAGATGTTAAAACCCAGTTTCCACTGGGCACAGACTATTCTAAATTCATTTCCATTTAAGGGAGTAAAAAGGCAAAAAGAAAACATTAAGTGCTCTAGAGGAATTTAAATCTTCCTTCTCTGAGGATTTAATGCTCAGAGTTCCGTTTCTAAATGTTATAGTCTTCAGTGTAATTCAGGAAATCCAGGACCTATTATGTTTAGCTTTTCCAACCTCAAATGACTCCCATTAGGGCTCTGTGGTCCGAAAGAAGTAGATGAAGCCAACCCTCAGAATGGGTTCTATTCTTAAAAAAACCTCTTAATTTATACTTCATCAACTGAAAATAGATGATTTAATTGTTTTTTTTTTTAAATGACAGACACATTTTTGGGTTTAGGGAAGAAAGATGTAATCACTGTTATCTCCCATAAAGACTCACCAAAACCCCAGTGGTTAATGTTGCTCAATATATTAATGGAAGAGCCACATCTGGAATATTGGGCTCCATGTCATTCTGATCATGGGTCCTCAGGAGAGATCTAATGGCACTGGAAATAGTTCAGAGAAATGGCAAGGAAAAATGCCTAAGAAGAAGAAAAATCAAGAAAAAGAGGGCAGACTAAAAAGAAAATAAAACAAAAACAAATTAATACACTTTCCTCAAAAGATGGGTAAGTGTATTTATGTCTAAAACATTATGATGTATACAGAGCACAAATACAGATTTGAAAAAATGTCTTACCTGTCTGCTTGGCATAAGGCTGCATGTTGAGTGCTATGGGGAAAATAGAGATGAGTAAGACAAGATTCATATCACAGGGTTATTTGAATGTTAGCATTTTATGTTTAGAAATATAACTTAAATATCAGTGATACAAGTAGAACACGGCACATGTCTAAGAGATATGAAGATAAAACATTAGAGTATTTCAGAGGAAGACCAGTGTCCATTGGAAGGACCATGGAAGGCGTAATGGCTAAAGTTGTATCTCAAAGGGTGGGTGCAACTGGACAAGCACATATTAGAGACAAGGACATATGGTATAGTGGAGCTACAGAAAACCAAAGATACAGCATCAGTATATCAGTTGAGATAAAGTTTTCTGGTATAATAGGTAAATCCCCAAATCTCAGTGATTTAACAGAATAGAAGTTTAATTCTTGTTCCCATAAAGTCCAAAATGAACATTTTTGTTTAGTTCTGACTATCTGAGAAGTGGTGATTGAAGGACCATCTTTTGGCTTCCTCATCTTTAATACCTCCAAGGCCACTGTGCTCACCTACATTAAGCTGGTAAAAGGAGAAAGAGTACGGAAAAAAACAGTTTAGGAAATGTCTGTGGACCAGGCCTGGAAGGTGTACAAATCACTTCTGCTTATATTCTGTTAACCAAAACTTAAGCACATGTCCACAGCCAAGTGCAAGAAATGCTGGAAAATGTAGCCTAGTGGGAAGGGAAATGTGTGTACCCAGGAAGAAGAGAAAATGGGCTTGATGAATGAATATCCAGCCTGTCTCTTCGACACGTAGGGAGGTCTATATGGAGAAGTAATTCAATTTAATTGAAATAGAGGATGGGAGATGAGGACTTGTTCGAGATACAACTAAAGAAGTGGGTTGAGAACAGTTTTATTTTTGATTGATTGATTAATTCATTTATTTAACAAAGTTTATTTAGCCCCTACTACAAGCCAGATACTATCCTAGGTGTTGAGGATTCAATACAGAATATGTTTAGTGGAAAAGACGGTTATGAGAGCAAATATTGTAGGCACTATAATAGAGGTATGTGCCAAATGCCATAAAACACAAAGGAGAGGCAGTAACTCTGATGGGAGAGTGCAGGACTGGCACTGAATCAGAATGACAGTCTTTATATGAGGAGGGTAGATACTAGGGATATGGAGGAAACACCCATCATAGGCAAACACACAGGTATATGGAAAGACATCATGAAGCCACAAAGTTATAGGGAATATGAAAATGTTCACAGGATCCTACTTTATTAGAAACTGGGCCAAACCTATGAGCCTAAAAATGTAAATTCAGGACAAAAAGTAAACAACAACAACAGGAAATGTTACATTTCACAGTGAATCATAAACCCACAAAACATTTTTTGTTCTTTACTGTTTTACTAATAGTACAAGCTAGTGATAGTTACACTTACCACAGGGTTAAAGAGATTAAGGTTGAGAAATTCACAGTATGTCATTCAGAAAAGTAGGAAGGTTTTAGGGGTATATTTCTGGTTCTTTGCAATTAGTGGTTTTCTCAGAATATATTGTTTGAGATTGCTGTCAAAGACATGGGCTTTGAAGTCAGATAGATTTGGGTTTTAATCATAAATCCAGCCCTTGTTAGTTGTATAACCTTGGGCATTTGTTCTCTTAGTTTTGCTTGCCTGTAAAACTGGGACATGGATATTATACATTCCAGTTTATCAATTAGTCTTTGTTGACCATAGTTTAGGGGATTAAAGATAATTTAATAGCTTATGGTTCTAAGAGCTGACAATTTGGAGTTGAGTTCAGTGAGACAGTTTTTCTGCTGGCTTCACTTGAACTCATGGATGTGACTACATGCAGCTAAGGGTTAACTGGGGACTAGTTGATCTACAATGGCCATATGTCTTGTGATTTGTGCTGGCTGTTTGTTGGTACTGGTTGTTAAGGTGATGGGGATGAATATACCACATGTCTCCAATGGTCTAGTTTGGGCTTATTCATATAGCACCAATCTCAAGAATGCCAGAAGCATCAACACAGGACATCCCCCAGTGGTCAAGTTTGTTACAAGCCTTTGCCTATATCATGTTATCGTTCTACTAGCCAACACAAGGCACATTGTCCCATTGGCCAAGTCCAGAGTCAGAGTGAGAGTTGACTACCTAAGGGTGTAGACACAGAGAGACAAAACCAAATTGGGACTGCAACAATCTACCACATCCAATCATAGAGTTGTGTAGATCAAATAACACAATGTACATAATATAATATGCTTATCAAATTTACTTCCATGAAGTAAACATTCAATAAAACAGAAATGATGAAGATGATGCATGGATCACTGTGAATGTGGCATATCTAATTTTCATTTATATTTGAAGTCAGTATCTCACTGGGGATAGGAGATCTGGAGGCTAGTCTAGCTTTGTGGTTATATAATCTTTAGTAGGAAACTGGGGCCAGAGAGACTACAGGTTGTTTAGTCACAACAATGAACAAGTGGAAAACACTTTTTTCTAACTGAATGTCTTCGTTCATACAATTCTGGAAGCTGGATAGTCGAAGATCAATGTGCCAGCAGATTCGGTGACTGAGGAGGGCTCATTTTATATATGGTGCCTTTTTGCTGTGTCCACACATGACAGAAAAGGCAAACATGCACCTTCTGGTCTCTTTCATAAGGGCACTAATCCCATTCATGAGGGATTTCCTCTCATGACCTAATCACTTCCAAAGGTCCCTGATTCTTAATATTATTGCATTAGAAATTAGGTTTCAACATATAAATTTTGGGGAAACACAAACATTCAGACCATAGCACTGCTGCTCCACTAAAACTCTTCTAACCACCAGTCCTGTCTTCCTATCACATCCCACCCTTCTATCCTGTCGGTCAATGTCCTTCCCTTATCCAACCCACCACAGCCACCTTTTTCTACCTACCGTTACAATCACCGCACACATGACTTACCATAGGACTGTTTAGACCATGTCAGATTTCCTGGGTACTTTTTCTTTCTGAATCTGCAACTAGATTTGTTAAAATGCTTCTAGATGGATTAATTAAATAACCAACTGACATAGATTAAACTCTGAGGAATTATTACCTAATTTAACAGCTCTGGGGGAAGTAGTCCCTGGGTTGATTGACTAATGCAGAGGTTCAATAAATGATGTCAGGACTCAGAGATGGCTTATCTGAGATTTTCTTTAGTTTCCCTCACTGTTATTGAAGATGGCAGCTGCATTTCCAAGCACCCTGCTCTCACAAGACAACATCTAAGGGCAAGAGAGAAAAGGCATTTCCTACTTTCCTCTGCTGGCCTTCATTCACTTTTATTTATTTATCAGGGAAGTACACTTTGCTCAGAATCTCCTGATATATTTCTCATTGACCAGAATGTAGTCACATGATAACCTCCAAACCAATCAGAGCCAAAAGAGAATAAGATTACCTTTATCAAAGTTTAGTAGATTTATCATGATTTATGTCCTAGAATTAGGAAGGTGCCTATATTTCCTGGGTATACTATTGCAGAATACATTGTTAAAGGATAATTATTTTTTAAAGTTTAATCATGACTGTTACGCAGATATAAAATGAATGTGTGTAAAAGATTTTGTTTAATTCATTAATTAAAGAGGGAAATACAATAAAACTTAGAACCAGTTCCAAAAAAAAAACATCCAGAGAATACGAAAGTAGTCCAAGATGGCCGAATAGGAACAGCTCCAGTCTGCAGTTCCCAGCGTGATTGACACAGAAGATGGGTGATTTCTGCATTTCCAACTGAGGTACCTGATTCATCTCATTGGGACTGGTTGGACAGTGGGTGCAGCCCATGGAGGGTGAGCTGAAGCAGGGCAGGGTGTTGCCTCATCTGGGAAGCGCGAGGGGTCGAGGGATGTCCCTTTCTTAGCCAACAGAAGCCACGGCAGACTACCTGGAAAAACAGGACACTCCTGCCCAAATACCGCACTTTTCGCAAGGTCTTAGCAACCGGCAGACAAGGAGATTCTCCACTGTTCTTGGCTCGCGGGTCCCACACCCATGGAGCCTTGCTCACTGCTAGCACTGCAGTCTGAGATCAAACTGCGAGGCAGCAGCCTGGCTGGGGGAGGGGTGTCCACCATTGCTGAGGCTTGAGTAGGTAAACAAAGCAGCTGGGAAGCTCAAACTGGGCGAAGCCCACTGCAGTTCAACAAGGCCCACTGCCTCTAGACTCCACCTCTGTGGGCAGGGCAAGGCGAAAAAAAGGCAGCAGATAATTCTGCAGATTCAAACATCCCTGTCTGACAGCTCTGAAAAGAGCAGTGACTTTCCCAGCACGGTGTTTGAGCTCTGAGAATGGACAGACTGCCTTCTCAAATGGGTCCCTGACCCCCGTGTAGCCTAACTGGGAGATACCTCCCAGTAGGGGCAGATAGACACCTCATATAGGCGGTTCCCCCTCTGGGATGAAGTTTCCAGAGGAAGGATCAGGCAGCAATATTTGCTGTTCTGCAGCCTCTGCTGGTGATACCCAGGCAAACGGGGTCTGGAATGGACCTCCAGAAAACTCCAACAGACCTGCAGCTGAGGGACCTGACTGTTAGAAGGAAAACTAACAAACAGAAAGGAATAACATCAACATTAACAAAAAGATCATCTACACCAGAACCCCATCTGTAGGTCACCAACATCAAAGACCAAAAGTAGATAAAACCACAAAGATGGGGAGAAACAAGAGCAGAAAAGCTGAAAATTCTAAAAATCAGAGTGTCTCTTCTCCTCCAAAGGATCACAGCTCCTCACCAGCAACGGAACAAAGCTGGATGGAGAATGACTTTGATGCGTTGACAGAAGTAAGCTTCAGAAGGTTGGTAATAATAAACTTCTCCAAGTTAAAGGAATCTGTTCTAGCTCACTGCAAGGAAGCTAAAAACCTGAAAAAAGGTTAGATAAATGACTAACTAGAATAAACAGTGTAGAGAAGACCTTAAATGACCTGATGGAGCTGAAAACCATGGCACGAGAACTTCATGACGCATGCACAAGCTTCAATAGCTGATTCGATCAAGTGGAAGGAAGGGTATCAGTGATTGAAGATCAAATTAATGAAATAAAGAGAGAAGGCAAGGTTAGAGAAAAAAGTAAAAAGAAATGAACAAAGCCTCCAAGAAACATGGGACTATGTGAAAAGACTAAATCTACGTTTGATTGGTGTACCTGAAAGTGATGGGGAGAATGGAACCAAGTTGGGAAACACTCTTCAGGATATTATCCAGGAGAACTTCCCCAACCTAGAAAGGCAGGCCAACATTCCAATTCAGGACATACAGAGAACGCCACAAAGATACTCTTCGAGAACAGCAACCCACAGACACATAATTGCCAGATTTACCAAGGTTGAAATGAAGGAAAAAGTGTTAAGGACGGCCAGAGAGAAAGGTCGGGTTACCCACAAAGGGAAGCCCATCATACTAACAGTGGATCTCTAAGCAGAAACCCTACAGGCCCAAAGAGAGTGGGGGCCAATATTAAACATTCTTAAAGAAAAGAATTTTCAACCCAGAATTTCATATCCAGCCAAAGCAAGCTTCATAAGTGAAGGAGAAATAAAAACCTTTACAGACAAGCAAATGCTGAGAGATTTTGTCACCACCAGGCCTGCCTTACAAGAGCTCCTGAAGGAATCCCTAAATATGGAAAGGAAAAACCAGTACCAGCCACTGCAAAAATATGCCAAATTGTAAAGACCATCGATGCTAGGAATAAACTGCATCAATTAACAGGCAAAATAACCAGCGAACATCATAATAAGATCAAATTCACACATAATAATATTAACCTTAAATGTAAATGGGCTAAATGTCCCAATTAAAAGAGATAGACTGGCAAATTGGATAGAGTCAAGACCCATCAGTGTGCTGTATTCAGGAGACCCATCTTACGTGCAAAGACACACATAGGCTCAAAATAAAGGGATGGAGGAAGATTTACCAAACAAGTGGAAAGAAAAAAAAAAAAAAAAAAAAGCACAGGTTGCAATCCTGGTCTCTGATAAAATAGACTTTAAACCAACAAAGATCAAAAGAAACAAAGAAGGCCATTACATAATGGTAAAGGGATCAATTCAACAAGAAGAGCTAACTATCCTAAATATATATGCACCCAATACAGGAGCATCTAGTTTCATAGCAAGTCCTCAGAGACCTACAAAGAGACTTAGATTCCCACACAATAATAATGGGAGACTTTAACACGCCACTGTCAATATTAGACAGATCAACGAGACAGAATTTTAACAAGGATATCCAGGACTTGAACTCAGTTCTGCACCAAGCAGACCTAATAGATATCTACAGAACTCTCCACCCCAAATCAACAGAATATACATCCTTCTGAGCACCACATCACACTTATTCTAAAATTGACCACCTAATTGGAAATAAAGTACTCCTCAGCAAATGTGAAAGAACAGAAATCACAACAAACTGTCTCTCAGACCACAGTGGAATGAAGTTAGAACTCAGGATTAAGAAACTCACACAAAACCGCACAACTACATGGAAACAGAACAAATTGCTCCTGAATGACTACAGGGTAAATAATTAAATGAAGGCAGAAATAAAGATGTTCTTTGAAACCAATGAGAACAAAGACATAACATACCAGAACCTCTTGGACACATTTAAAGCAATGTGTAGAGGGAAATTTATAGCACTAAATGTCCACAAGAGAAAGCAGGAAAGATCTAAAATCGACACCGTAACATCACAATTAAAAGTACTAGAGAAGCAAGAGCAAACACATTCAAAAGCTAGCAGAGGCAAGAAGTAACTAAGATCAGAGCAGAACTGAGAGATAGAGACACAAAAACCCTTCAAAAAATCAATGAATCCAGGAGCTGGTATTTTGAAAAGATCAGCAAAATTCATAGTGTGCTAGCAAGAATAATAAGAAAAGAGAAAAAAATCAAATAGATGTAACAAAAAATGATAAAGGGGATATCACCACTGATCCCACAGAAATACAAACTACCATCAGAGAATACTATAAACACCTCTATGCAAATAAACTAGAAAATCTAGAAGAAATGGATAAATTCCTGGATACATACACTCCCCAAGACTAAACCGGAAAGAATTTGAATCTCTGAATAGACCAATAACAGGCTCTGAAATTGAGGCAATAATTAATAGCCTACCAACCAAAAAAAGTCCAGGACCAGACGGATTCACAGCCGTATTCTACCAGAGGTACAAAGAGGAGCTGGTACCATTCCTTCTAAAACTATTCTAATCAGTAGAAAAAGAGAGAATTTTCCCTAACCCATTTTATGAGGCCAGCATCATCCTGATACCAAAGTCTGGGAGAGACACAACAAAGAAAGAGAATTTTAGACCAATATCCCTGATGAACATTGATATGAAAATCCTCAATAAAATACTGGCAAACCAAATCCAGCAGCACATCAAAAAGATTATCCACCATGATCAAGTTGGCTTCATTGCTAGGATACAAGGCTGGTTCAACATATGCAAATCAATAAATGTAATGCATCACATAAACAGAACCAATGACAAAAACCACATGATTATCTCAATAGATGCAGAAAAGGCCTTTGACAAAATTCAACAGTCTTTCATGCTAAAAACTCTCAACTAGGTGTCGATGGAACATATCTCAAAATAATAAGAACTATTTATGACAAACTCACGGCCAATATCATACTGAAGGGGCAAAAACTGGAAGCATTCCCTTTGAAAATCAGCACAAGACAAGGATGCCCTCTCTCACCACTCCTATTCAACATAGTGTTGGAAGTTCTGGTCAGGGCAATCAGGCAAGAGAAAGAAATAATGGGTATTCAGTTAGGAAAAGAGGAAGTCAAATTATCTCTGTTTGCAGATGACATGATTGTATCTTTAGAAAACCCTATCTTCTCAGCCCAAAATCTCCTTAAGCTGATAAGCAACTTCAGCAAAGTCTTAGGATACAAAATCAATGTGCAAAAATCACAAGCATTCCTATACACCAAAAACAGACAAACAGCCAAATCATGAGTGAAGTCCCCAAAAATTACTGCAAAGAGAATAAAATACCTAGAAATCCAACTTACAAGGGATATGAAGGACCACTTCAAGGAGAACTACAAACCACTGCTCAAGGAAATAAAAGAGGACACAAACAAATGGAAGAACATTCCATGCTCATGGATAGGAAGAATCAATATCATGAAAATGGCCATACTGCCCAAGGTAATTTATAGATTCACTGCCATCCCCATCAAGCTACCAATGACTTTCTTCACAGAATTGGAAAAAACTACTTTAATGTTCATATGGAACCAAAAAAGAGCCTGCATTGCCAAGACAATCCTAAGCAAAAATAACAAATCTGGAGGCATCACACTACCTGATTTCAAACTATACTACAAGATTACAGTAACCAAAATAGCATGGTACTGGTACCAAAATAGAGATATAGACCAATGGAACAGAACAGAGGGCTCAGAAATAACACCATACATTTACAACCATCTGATCTTTGACAGATCTGACAAAAACAAGCAATGGGGAAAGGATTCCCTATTTAATAAATGGTGCTGGGAAAACTGGGTAGCCATATGTAGAAAGCTGAAACTGGATCCCTTCCTTACACCTACTACAAAAATTAATTCAAGATGAATTAAAGACTTAAATGTTAGACCTAAAGCCATAAAAACCCTAGAAGAAAACCTAGGCAATACCATTCAGGAGATAGGCATGGGCAAGGACTTCATGACTAAAACACCAAAAGCAGTGGCAACAAAAACCAAAATAGACATATGGGATCTAATTAAACTAAAGAGCTTCTGCACAGCAAAAGAAACTAACATCAGAGTGAACAGGCAACCTACAGAATGGGAGAAAATTTTTGCAATCTACCCATCTGACAAAAAGCTATTATCCAAAATCACAAAAACTCAAACAAATTTACAAGAAAAAAGCAACCCCATCAAAAAGTGGGCAAAGGATATGAACAGCCACTTCTCAAAAGAAGACATTTATGCAGCCAACAGACACATGAAAAAATGCTCATCGTCACTGGTCATCAGAAAAATGCAAATCAAAACCACAATGAGTTACCATCTCACATCATTTAGAATGGAGATCATTAAAAAGTCAGGAAACAACAGGTGCTGGAGAGGATGTGGAGAAATAGGAACGATTTTACACTGTTGATGGGAGTGTAAATTAGCTCAACCATTGTGGGAGACAGTGTGGCAACTGCTCAAGGATCTAGAACTAGAATTACCATTTGACCCAGCAATCCCATTACTGGGTATATACCCAAAGGATTATAAATCATGCTACCATAAAGAACATGCACACATATGTTTATTATGCCACTATTCACAATAGCAAAGACTTGGAACCAACCCAAGTGCCCATCAATGATAGACTAGATAAAGAAAATGTGGCACATACACACCATGGAATACTATGCAGCCATAAACAAGGATGAGTTCGTGTCCTTTGCAGGGACATGGATGAAGCTGGAAACCATCATTCTCAGCAAACTATCACAAGGAAAGGAAACTAAACACTGCATATTCTCACCCATAGGTGGGAACTGAACAATGAGATCACTTGGACACAGGGTGGGGAATATCACACACTGGGGCCTGTCTGGGGGTTGGGGGCTGGGGGAGGGATGGCATTAGGAGAAATACCTAATGTAAATGATGAGTTTATGGGAGCAGCAAACCAACATGGCACATGTATACCTATGTATCAAACCTGCACGTTGTACCCATGTACCCTAGAACTTAAAGTGTAATAAAAAAATTAATATATATATATATATATATATATATTTTTTAAATCCAAAGAACAAACAAATACAGAAGATGATTGCTGAGGCCAGGAACCATGGCTCATGCCTGTAATCCCAGCACTTTGGGAGGCTGAGGCAGGCGGATACCTTGAGGTCAGAAGTTCAAGACCAGCCTGGCCAACATGCTGAAACCCCATCTCTACTAAAAATACAAAAATTACCCAGGCGTGGTGGGCGCACACCTGCAATCCCAGCTATCTGGGAGGCTGAGGCAGAATAATTGCTTGAACCCAGGAGGCGGAGGTAGCAGTGAGCCAAGATCACAGCACTGTACTCCAGCCTGGGCAACAGAGTGAAAAAATAAGAAAAAGAAAGAAAAAAAGATGATTGCTGTAATGAATTTATTTAATCAATGTAAAATTAGCTTCTTTTAACTGTGGGGAAAGAAAGTCAATTGAACCTCAATTGAATGGAATTTTTTTGTATATTTATAAACAAGAAATATATGTCTTTCACCCGTTTTCTACAAATTAATGTTTATCTCGGCAGGACTGTAAAATAGCTCAAAGATGATGAAAGGTACAAATAACACAAAGTAGGTATGTTGGAAGAGTAAGCGCCAAACAACATTTAGTTTTCGATAGAAGGTGCCTCATAGTCTTTTGATCCACTTAAAATTCTTTCAATTTATCCTTACAACACAAACAAAATCAGATTTTCTTAACAAGAAATAAAGGGGAAATGGCTGCGATACAGACAACCCACAGTGTCTGCCACAAACACATTGCTAGAAGTTGAGAGAGAAATAAACATATCCTAATTTGCAGTGAGATTTTAACACCTCCTTAGACAGATCACATTGGCAACAAATGGTAACCAAGCAATATTGGTTGAGGCAGGGAAAGCCTGGTGATTGGCCTGAGTTTAAGCCTGAGTCTGCAGCGCGTGGGGCAGCCACTTGCTATCTCTACTCCTGATGACTTGATTGAATTGCACAGTAGGAATTGTAGCCAGAGGTACTTTTGCCATGAGGGATGAGACCATTGGTGATTCCCTTTTGGAAGCTGCAGGATTTAATTTTTCTAATGTATATGACCATTCTCTATTCTAATTCCAACCCCCATCCTTGGCTCTTTATGCACTTAGTATAAATTGAATTCCAAGGAAATTATACCAGAGATCACATACTATTCATTTCAGTCTGTTGACAGGCAATTTTTCTGTAGTACCCTGCTGGGGGATTTCATAGTGAGAGGGGGTGGTATGAAAATGTGATATCTGGTATTCTTACAGCTTTTGTCCCCAATCTGGTGTTTATGGGCTGTTTCCTTCCTATGTCTTAGACAGTTTGGGATACTATATTTTTGTACCTTAATTAGTTTCAAAATTAATAAACTACATTTTTTTTCCTTTAAAGTTCTAAGCCACACACTGTCCTTGCCAGCACTGCTTGTGGCGGTGCAAGCCTGTCACATGAAAGGAATCTAGTCAGGTTTTTGCTAAACACTACATTTCACACACGTATTTCTGATTTTTTTCTGTAAGTTGCTCCTTGAGAAAAAATTGCTCAAATTTTAGAGTAATAAAAATTCCTTTGCGCCTGTAATCCCAGCACTTTGGGAGGCCAAGACGGGCAGATCATGAGGTCAGGAGATCGAGACCATCCTGGCTAACATGGTGAAACCCCGTCTCTACTAAAAAATACAAAAAATTAGCAGGGTGAGGTGGCGGGCGCCTGTAGTCCCAGCTACTCGGGAGGCTGAGGCAGGAGAATGGCCTAAACCCAGGAGGCGGAGCTTGCAGTGAGCTGAGATCCGGCCACTGCACTCCAGCCTGGGCGACAGAGTGAGACTGTCTCAAAAAAAAAAAAAAAAAAAAAAAAAAAAAAATTCCTTTGCATTGTTACCTTGCAACTATATACATGCCCATTGACCATTTCCAAGATTAGGTCCAGTCCTATCTTTGAAGCACTGCTTTTTCTAAGCCAGCGACTCTAAACCTCGAGTGTGCATTAAAATCTCATGGGAAGTTCATTAAAACACAGATGGCTGGGCCCCACCACCAGTTTCTGTTGTAAAAGTCTGGATGGGCCCCAGAATTGGCATTTCTGACAAATTCCTAGGTGCTGCTGACGTTGCTGGTTTGGGGTCCAGAATTTGAGAACCACTGCTCTGGTCCATGCACCTTCAGATCTGAAAAGATTCTCTCTGTCCAGAAGACAGACACAAATCTGCCTATCAGAGAAAAAGGAATCAACTGGATTATCGCCAGGGAGTATTTTCATGCCTTCCAAAGAAAGCCTGTTTGTCATCCCTCCATTATTTCATTCAATGCAATTATTGATATGAATAGTTCGAAATGGCAGATCACTAAAAATCATCATATTGGAATCACTCTAGGGCTTCCAACTAACTGCTGATGCATCATATGGACAGGAGAAAGTGTCTGAGCTGAAGACCAGCAGACCCATAAACCCAGCACTGTTATTAGTGGCAGGTCGCCTTGAGCCCTAATCTTCCATGAATCTGATTCTATTCAGAGGTTCAAATGGTGTTTCAGGCCCATCTGCTGATGTGGACCTCTAGAGCAAAAGGGCCTACCAAGAAGAAGGGACCATACCTACCTCCGAGGCCATGGCTACAGTTTTGTCAACCATGACATCAAAGGATAAAAAGAAGAGCCAAGTCACATTTCAAGGGATTCAAAACTGCATGACTGGGATAGGATTAATCTGATTAGCAGGGTGTTAACCTTGTCTCCTGACAGAGCTGCTGTGGGCTTACTAATGATCTCCAGCTGCCAGACTCTGTTTTACATGCTCTCACACCTGTGCCCCCGGCATTATTTCAGCACCAAAGTTCCTCAATTGAAGGATAAATGCTGTCTCCACCTTTGCAGTGGAAACTTGGGGGGCTTTCCTAGGAAGTGTTCCATCTGGGTAACTAGGAAACCTGCCTCCGCTTAACCTTAGACGTCTGAAAAGGGTCACAGAAGAAAGGCAGAATACTTTAGGTTTCACCACAGAGTATTAGAGGCCCATGCCAAGTTTGTGGCAAGTAGACAGGACAGCAGAGACCATTTGAAGTGGAAGCTATTGCCTCCTGTTGTGGACAGTTGCATACGTGTGTATATCTGTCTCCTTTGCAAGACTGAGCTCTTAGGCTAAGGAATGCATTTCTTCCAACTTTGCCTTATTGAGTTTATCTATAATGACATTTTATCTTCATATTAACTTATAATAAGCCCAGGGATTCATAATAATCTGTTTCTTTTTGCCCTTCTGCCTCCTTTTTAGATCTTTGTAGACAGGACCTGGAACAGAAGAGGTGCTTTATAAAGGTCTTCTGAGTGGATAAATAAATGGATGGCTGAATGCTGTTTTGAGTGTTAAGGTAAATATAAAAGCTATTTTGTTGGTTTGCCTGTCTTTCTCGGAAAACTCCCTAGAATCAATAAAGTTGTTAATAAAAAGTAAATGAATGACTTTTATATGAAAACAGAAGGTTGTATGAAGGCTCAGAAACTCCATTGCCTCAATAAAGAGCCATTGAATGGATGGAAAAATAATTTCTTCTATAGAAGTTCCAGTGAAAACATAATTATTTTGTAGCTGACAAAACTAATGTGAATTTCTGAGGCCTGATAAATTTTCAGTGCATCCCCAAAGAACTATGCAATAAAAAAATAAGTAAACAGCTTCCCTGATCTTGATTTTGTGAGTTATACATGTTTATTTCTTTAATACTACAAATAATAGCTAACCTTGATTGAGCACCAAAACCCAGACCCTGTTCAAGCTGTTTAAAAATTTAATACTCAACATCAATCTGAGATGTTAAAACAATTAACCTCAGAAATAATGAAGAATTTACTGAAGGGCATATAATTGGTGATGGCTGGAGGCAGGATTTTTTTTTTTTTTTTTTTTTTTTTTTTTTTGAGACAGAGTCTCGCTCTGTCGCCCGGGCTGGAGTGCAGTGGCCGCATCTCAGCTCACTGCAAGCTCCGCCTCCCGGGTTCACGCCATTCTCCTGCCTCAGCCTCCCGAGTAGCTGTGACTACAGGCGCCCACCACCGCGCCTGGCTAATTTTTTGTATTTTTTAGTAGAGACGGGGTTTCACCGTGTTAACCAGGATGGTCTCGATCTCCTGACCTCGTGATCCGCCCATCTCGGCCTCCCAAAGTGCTGGGATTACAGGCTTGAGCCACCGCGCCCGGCCTAGGATTTTTTTTTTTAAACTGTTATTTTAAGTTCAGGAATACGCATGCAGGATGTGCAAGCTTGCTACATAGGTAAATGTGTGTCATGGGGGTTGGTTGTACAGATTATTTCATCACCCAGGTATTAAGCCTAGTATCCATTAGTTATTTTTCCTACTTCTCTCCCTCCTCCCACCCTTTATCCTCCAATAGACTTCAGTGTGTGTTATTGCCCTCTATGTGTCTGTGTGTTCTCATTATTTAGCCCCCACTTATAAGTGAGAACATGCAGTATTTCATTTTCTGTTCCTGTGTTAGTTTGCTAAGGATAATAGCCTCCATCTCCATCCATGTCCCTGCAAAGGACATAATCTTATTTTTTATGGCTGCATAGTATTCCATGGTATATATGTAGTACCATATTTTCTTTATCCAGTCTATCATAGTTGGGCATTTAGGTTGATTTCATGTCTTTGTTATTGTGAATAGTGTACCAGTGAACATATGTGTGCATGTGTCTTTATAATGGAACGATTTATATTCCTTTGGGTATATACGCAGTAATGGCATTGCTAGGTTAAATGGTAGTTCTGTCTTTAGGTCTTTGAGGAATTGCCACACTGTCTTCCACAATGGTTGAACTAATTTACACTCCCACCAACAATGTAAAAGTATTCCTTTTACTCTACAACCTTGACAGCATCTTTTTTTTTTTTTTTTTTTTTTTTGACTTTTTAATAATGGCCATTCTGACTGATGTGAGATGGTATCTCATTGTGGTTTTGATTTGCATTTCTTTAATTATCAGTGATATTGAGCTTTTTCTTATATGATTGTTGGCTGCATATATGTCTTCTTTTGAGAAGTGTCTGTTCATATCCTTTGTCCACTTTTTAGTGGGGTTTGATTTTTTTCTTTTAATTTTTTTTAAGTTCTGGAGGGAGGATTTGTGCCAAGGAAGCCTGACCCCAGTGTCATGCTCCATGTTACCACATTATACCAGAAGCGTTGATGGTGAGGAGCCTTTGGGGAAACAGCTTGAGGTGGGCTGAATAATGGTCCCCTAACGATGTATGTGCTAATCCCCGCAGCCTCTGGATATATTACCTTACATGGTAAAGGGGATTTAGGAGTCATGATTAATTTAAGGCTTTGAGGTAGGGAGATTATCCTAGATTATGGGGAGGGGGCCTCATGTACTCCCAAGGGTCCTTATAAGAGTGGGGCAGGAGGGTCAGAGTAATCAGAGTAAGAGAAGGCCACGTAATGACAAGTAGGGGGTCAGAGTGATGTGGAACCATGAGCCAAGACATTCAGGCAGCCTCTAGAAGTTGAAAAAAGACAAGGAAGAAATGCTGTCCTAGCTGGCCAATTTTGAATTTCTAACCTCCAGGGCCATAAGATAATAAATTTGTGTTGTTTTAAGCTGCTAAATGGTGATTTATTCCAAATGTTTATTTTGGGTAATATGTTACAGCAGTCATAGGAAACAAATTCACAGTTGATGTAACCTGGTGTTGGTCACACTCTGCCCTTGGTATGAAGATGCTAGCACAAGGCCCCAAATCTCCTGCTGCAAATGCTTCACAGACCTTACTCTGAAGAGAAATACCCTGTTGATTTTGAGGCTTCCCAAATTTGCCTGCTGCTTTATTTATCAGTACATAAATACATGCCATTTCAGAAAGTAGATGCCATTCCCTAGCATATTCACAGCAATCAAAATAGCAAACAGACTGAAAATTGCCATAATAGCACTTATTCTTGTCCTCACTTTGACTTATAAAATGACATGCTCAGATTTGTAAAAATCTCTGCTTTTCTTTGCTTCCTCCCTTCTTTCTGGATCTTTCTTTTTCCTCTCCACTAAGAAATTAAGCTCCTTAGCAGAAGGTTTATTCAGTGACAATACCATGAACATCATTTTTTTTGTTTACCATAGAGCATAATTTTTTCCCTTTTAATTATTGTGATACATGTGTTTGGTTAGAAACAAATATAACTTTGAAAGTAGCAACCATAAACATGAGGAATACAACTATAAATTAATTTTTCCTCTAATTTAGGGGTAAAATGGTTGGATCCTATTTGAGTATATCACAATTATACAGTAGAGAAAATAGGATTGGTTTAAGCTTAAAAAGAAGAGAAGAAAATTAATATATCTGGATATTATTACACATCTACTGTTTATGTATGCTATCATATTTGCTTCTCACACACTGGAAATACTAGATGTTTAAATACTACATGTAGTTAAAAATACTACATGTTTTGGATGATGAAACTCAGAAAGTAAAGTAACTTGTATAAGACCTCACAGTGCCGAAAAGAAAAGCCAGATACTCACAGATCCCTTGATTACTGAAAACCCCATCAAGAGCTGGTTTCTGTCCCATGCCACCTCCAGGATAAAGAGTCTCTTCCTCACTGGCCATCGCCAGATAATTTTCTGAGAGCTTCCTGACACTTGGGAGCAGGTGGAGCCTTTAGAACCATGGATCCTTCTTCTTCTACTTCTTCTATGCATGCCATTTTCCTCCTAGTTGGAAGTTATATGTCTGCCTTCCCCATCACTCTGTCATTTCAATATTTTCTCCTGTCCTTTAAGTTGTAGAAGGTGGCCTTGCTCATGGACTCAAACTCTTGCCTTCATTCTGTGACCCTGTGGACATGTCATGTTTGGTAGAGATAGACATTTTGTGGAGAAGGCCTTTGTGGTATTACCAGGGCAGACCTTGGTCATTCACGTTATGGTACACCCAAAAATATGGTGGTCTCTCATCTGTCGGTGAAGTCAGATTGTTCCCCTTGCTATTCCTTGCTATTCACTTGAAACATTGGTGCCCATTACAAATATATCTGGTAAGGATGATACTTTTATAATGCCACCAGATTTTGGTGTATACAAAAAGGTAGAGTATAAATTTGGTTAAGCAAGTATAGGGGGAGAGAAAAAGAGAAATAGTGGGATGAGGAGCAGGCATAACAGGGGGTTTTAGTAGGAAAAAGAAAAGCTTCATGATTTCATGTTTAGCAAAGTTAGTTAAGACTAAGCACACTTGGAAGCGTGGCAAATACTCAGTTCCACTGACAAGCATGGGGTTATATTTTCCACTGCCCTTTGCCTGTATAGACCTCAATGTTGCCTAAAACCAAAATGCAATCCTGCTGAAGAGAGGAGAAAGAACACACAGCAGACAAGTCAGGTAGGCTGTCTCCTTACACTGGCTCTTCCTCTTTTATCCCACACCCCACCACCCCTAGCTACTTGATTCATTTTTTTGCCCTACTCTGAATTTCACAAGCCTGACCTATGGACCACTTTATCCAGGCTCCCTTGAACTCGTCTCACTGGGTTTAGCCAGTGAAAGGCACCAAGTGGGAGGACAGAGAAGTTGAGGCATTTCTTTTCTGCTTCCTTCCTGTTCCATGCTATGGTTCTGGCAATGTTCCTGTTCTTCAGTTAATACAGATATTAGTCCCACCCCACAGATCCATCTCTCACTGGGCTTCAGTAACACTATTTTCTTTCCTTCGTCCCTTCATGTATAGAAAAAGTAATGACTTTTCATGATTGCTAATCTCTGGGTGCTTCAACTTCCCTTGTTGGTCACACCTTAACTTGCTGACTGTTCATACAAATAGCCCTCCATTAAAATTTCTTCAGCTTCTTGCTAACACCCTAACTGAAGCACAAGTAATTCTTTCTCTCGAAAAACTGCCCAGAATCTTCTGAAGAGTTTCCCAGCAACCATGATTGTTTCATTTTTCAGTTTTGTCCCAGTTTTAGAGCTAGTTATGTTTTTATAAATTTTTCCTTGACCAATCTTGTTTATTTTCCTTAGTTTCTTTGTTGCTCATGTTTTGTTGTAAATGAAAAAAATAACTTCACCTGTTCCACAGGAAAAACATAAGGCAAAATAGAACTTTGTTAAAAGTGACATGGATTTTGTTCCCCTGAAGGGTTAAAACAATGACACCCCTGGAAATAATCTGTGCCTATTCACAGCCCTGTTGTAAACAACTCTCTTGCCATAGGGCAAAATTTCTGTGACAGGAGTTTTCCTTGCCATATAACGTCAGGGTCACAATGGAGTTCCACTGTGCTTGTTTTAGGTCCTACAATGTCATTTTTATGGCTTCGCAATACCCATGCCCCTAAATGTCCCAGACGTCTTTAGAGAGTTTAACATAGCCATCAGCAATAAAGTGTTATAAAGACTTGGACTCTTACCTCAACCAGGCAAAAGCTTGATTAGAAAGATCTTGTGCTAGCTCTGAAGGTCAGTATTTATGGCACTATATTATTTATAAATAATGTGAGAATTATGATAGCAATAAAAGCCGGTATTCCAAAGAATGGGCATATTAGGGATGGCTAAATTATGGTGACATTGAGATCATAGGTCACATCTGAAGCTTCATTGCAAACCAGTGGAAAATTACCACCAGCTTGACTGCAAAGCTACAGGAAAATCTTGAAAGACATAAAGAGCAGTGGGAAATTCCTAAGCACAGGAGAAACCAGGAGGACTAGGCTGATCCGAGGAGCAGAGAACATCTTATCTACAGACTTAAAGAAGTCAGAGGCCTTTCTCAATCCCAGCTGGCAACATTTCTGCCTCTTTCTTCTCTGAAGCTGAGTAAAATTCTGCTCTACTCAGAATTCCAGAATCTCAAATAAAAATACACAATGGGGCCGGGTATGGTGGCTCACGCCTGTAATCCCAGCACTTTGGGAGGCTGAGGCAGGCGGATCACGAGGTCAAGAGATTGAGACCATTCTGGTTACATAGTGAAACGCCATCTCTACTAAAAATACAAAAAAAAAAAAAAAAAAAAAAAAAAATTAGCCAGTTGTGGTGGTAAGCGCCTGTAGTCCCAGCTACTCAGGAGGCTGAGGCAGGAGAATGGCGTGAACCTGGGAGGTGGAGGTTGCAGTGAGCTGAGATCCGGCCACTGCACTCCAGCCTAGGCGACAGAGCGAGACTCTGTCTCAAAAAAAAAAAAAAAAAAAAAAAAAAAAAAATATATATATATATATATATATATATAAACACACACACACACACACACACACACAATTGAAGAAACTCCTGGAAGAGAACGAGATTGGATACCCTATGTTAAATCCTGCCAAAAGAGAAATACTGGGTTAACCACCAAATTGGACCACAGCCTATAAACCCATTCTCCTCTCTTGTACAAGATCAGATAGCCCTATGGTGCCCTGTTCATACCATGGCATGGCCAAGGCTCAGACAGGTTTATAGGACTGATACAGGAAATTCTCTCTATTCTTGAAGGAAAGCTTTAGAACTACAGAATTATTAGAACACTCTCAGGCACTATCCTTGTGAAGATGGGGTCCATTTGATTGCAGGAGAACACAGTCTAATTACAAACCTATCAATTTTTTAAAGAAATACTCACTTGGAAAGATTCTATTTTACATAATGCCCCTACTTCACTCTTTCTTTGATTTACATGCCTCAAAACCCAGGATCAGTTTTCACTAAAAACGAAACAAAACAAAACAAAACCAAAAAAACACACAAAAAACTGTGTTAACAGATGTTTATTACTCTAGAAATCATACCAATTTTAAAAGTTCAATGCAACTTTTAACTGATTCTGAAATTTCTGAGATGAGAAAGAGCTCAGAAAGTGATTTCTATAACCAGTCTCCTAATTTTACTGTTTCTGGCCATGGGAAAGAAATTGATTTAGTTAAGAAACATCATTCTTGTGGCATCTGTAATCTTAGAACCACCTGGAGGGTCTCACTCTGCTGGAAGATCTCCTGCCCAAAGAGCATCAGAGATGCAAGTGAACATCTGAGAAACAAAATGAAGTAAAATAAACTTCCAATCCTTTGATAGACAGTTCATCTCTTTATTTTTTTTCCTCCATGTTTTGGCTCTCTGAATGTTTATCCTCTCTTCTTGGGGTTCATTTCACACAGTGTAAAATTTTTGTAAATATTTTTTCTTTCTCTAAGAAAACTCCTTTCTTCTAACAGGTCTGTTAAAGTTCTTAAACAGCTTTCAAACTACTAATTATGTAGAGATTGTACTGAGGAGGAGGTAGACTCAAGTCAAGGATGAGTACTGGGTAATCTAGAGAGCATAAATAATAATCTACTTAGTGCCGAATAGTTTGCAAAATGAGCAACCGTTTCTTGGCTATGTGTGCCTGGGGAAAGAATAAGAAACCAAATGTTTGTGATTTATGATTCATTCATCTCTGTTGAGAGTTGTCATATATATTCTTCTAATCTTTACTTTATGGAAATAAAATAATCTTCAATATTATATGTCTTCCTCTCTTGACTTTCTGCATTCTTAGGGGCAGAGTCAGGCTGCTCCATCTTGGACTTTGCAGGACAGCATGGTGGAAAAGCAGAAGCAAAGCTTCTAGATTTGGTTGGCTGAAAGAAAGTCATACCCTATGTTTCTATAATCTATATTCTAATATTATCTGTAGGATTGTTCTGCACAATTTTGCACTATGGAAATACAGAAAGCTCTGGTTTTTCAGGTTCAGGACTTAAGGTTTCATTGTTTGATTATTCACTGTGTATCTTCCTGTGGTTTCAAGTTAATTCACTCTTAAATTAATAGTGGATTGGAAGGTACTAAAGAAAGGTATTTAAAAATTAGCATTTAATTGAGACTTTTCCCCTAGTGGAATGTGAAGAACTCCAAGGCTCTGCAAAGAGGAAGCTGGCATCTCTCTCAAGTACAGACCAAATTCTTACGGATCTGATGGTCTTAATAAATCTAAATAGTCTATCCCATCTCGCTCAAATAGGAGGGGGATAACAAATGCTTTATTACTATTCTATGGTGACATTTAATTTATCACAAACATATAGATTATTTCCTCAACCACTTCATATGTTTATTAGCCACATGGGCCATATCTTTGAATATTTTTGTCTCCACCCCAGTGTGTGCACATATGCTTACATAGACAGAACTCACACAAACTGCTGAAGCCAAATTATAGTTCATTTTATTAATTCAAGAAATGCATCATCAGTCAAGATAGGCTAGGATGTGCTGCAGCAACAAATGACAGCAGCTTAGAATAACAAAGGCATATTTCTTTCTCTTGCTGCATGCCCGTTTTTGGAGGTCATCTGGAGCTCCCCTTCATTTGATCTTCACCCTGAATTCAGGTTAATGGAGCAGTTTCAATAAGAAATACTGCTTGTATTATGGCAGAGGAAAATGAGAGATATTGACCCATGTGTAGGATTTTAAAGCTTCTGCTTTGAAGGAACATGCAGCACTTTTGGTCACATTTCATTGGTCAGAGAAAGTCATACAGCAACTCTAGGGTTTAACGGGGTAAGGTTATAGAATCCTCCTGCAGAGAGGGGCACTGAAATAAAAGAAAATACTAAGTAAACTATAATATAATCTTTCACGAGAGACATAGAGTTGGAAGGGAGATATACTGGGGAAGTACTAAGGCTGTATATAGCTTCCTAACCTGAGGCCAGGCGCTTAGCAGCCATTATTCACTACTTTCCTGTCTCTCCTAACCTTGGGTGTGATTAAATTAATTGGTTAAGGAAAGCTGGGTTGTATTTCATGTGATTAATGCCTTGGAAAACAATTGCAGTAGATTGCATTGATTCACTTCATTTTACATACTTGAAATTAGAGGCTTATGAAGTCTACATGCAAATTTATGCAAAGTGGGATGCAAATTCATATTGTGAACCATGCGTCCTGGCACTCCCCCCTCCCTTTAGAAAAAGAACTGCACCACTGAATATGCATGTGCTGCATATGGCGCTGCTCGTTTCAAATAGCAACTCAAAGCTGGCAGCCAAATAAATCCCAATGACATCGACTGAGCAACAAACAAAAGTTTAAAGTCATTTACAAACAAAAATTTAGCACTAAAGCATCAATATTTTCAGGGTCACCATCTTCATTCTAGACTTGAGTTAACAAGTGCACTATCCCCTGGACTCCAAGCTCTGTTATGGACAAGGCTGAGGCACACTGTTGAACAAAGAAGGTACTGGCAGAACCCACCCTGGAATTTCATTCTCTTTATTACTTGCTCCTGGTGATCACTTGGCTGACTAGATCAAATAAATCTTCATTGCCACAAGCCAGTGCCCATGTGTGTTGACATATTTCTCCCTCATTTGTACCCATCAGTGGGGGATTCTGGTTCCAAGATTCAGATGGAGAGTGATTATTAGGATGGTCTCAAAGACAAGAACAAATTTTGCACCTGAGTGCTTGCAAGTCAGGCATAGGGAAAAAATTAACCACTTGTAGGAATACCAATTAGAAGCAATAATATCTTGATTGGCCTGCAGGTACTCAGATGATTCACTGAGCTCGTTTTGCTCTTGTGAGACCCCAATTTTGCACTGATACTAAACGCATGTAAAATATTTTTGGTGAATGTTTATAAATAAACAGATATGGGGTACAGTCTCATGAGGGTTTTTCTAAGTTGATGCTAATTAATTTAGCATTTGGTCATTTCATTATTCATTTATTAAATATTTTTTGATTACCCTCAAAGTACTGAGCAGACATCTAGGGGTACAAAGACGAATGAAATGTATTTCCTACCCTTCAGGAGAACCAAACCACAGAGTGAACCAAAGTTTATCGCTCTGTCTCCTGATGACTCTTACAAGTAAGTGCTTATGAATCACATTGAGGGAATATACCAGGTGGACAGAGGAAGCAATGAGATAGTCTGTTGTGATGCTTATAGAAAAACCCTTCATTACAGCAACTGCTTTTATAAAAATGTACTTGGGAAACTATTTTTCGGCCATGGCTTAGGTTTCAAATAACGGTACAACAAAATTTTAGTACAACAAATATGTTTCAAATGTCCCCTGGAGTTTGTCACAATGGCATTTTATTTATGAATTTTTAGAAATACGCCTAGTGTTTTGTGTATATTTTACTTGTAAAACTCTCCTGGAGCAAAGGGAAAAGGAAATATAGACACTGTGTTGAGCCATAACGTGGCCAGAGGGTTAAAGGACCTATATATATTTCTACCTTTGGACTGTCACCTTCAGACAATCAAAACTGGCATGTCAATGACAATAGGCCAGGGATCCCCACAGATATCAAGGCAGGAGAGGAAAGTCAAGTCGACATAGAAGCTAGAAGGCAGTCTCATGAAAGCAACAATCCAATCGTCAAAAGATGGCCATTATTCAAGAAAACAGTAATAATAATGGCCACGATTCCAGAAAACAGTAATGATAAATACAACTAGGTCATATTTACCAAATATTAAAATATTCAGTAAGTACTGGAATAAGAGTGTTTAACTGTTGCATCAACCCATTATACCCATTTACAGATAAGGACACTGAGATTCAGGCAGGTATGTAAAGGAGCCTGACTAGCATTCAGTTTGACTCCAGAGCCTCCTCTTTCCCTGGGTGTTAAATCTCTGCCTGAAGAGAATCTCTCTCCTTCAGCTGAGATCCAGGGCAGCTGTCAGAGTGGGAAGGTCTACATCAGTTTGACCTCAGAGAACAGCTTGTAGTAGGCTGTTCATGTTGGGTGTGTTCAATGAGCACAGCTGATCCAACTCAAGGACCTAAGAAGCCTCTTCCTCTGTTATTCCTTTGACTAGAAAAAATCTTGGATGCAGTGGAAGGAAAGGGATCTTTTAAGACTCCTAACATCTTAGCATTTTTCAAGTTTGTGGATACCACACAAAGTGGGTTGAATTGTTCAAGTCCTAACTTTGGTACCTGTGAATGTGACCTTATTTGGAAATAGAGATTTGCTGATATAATTAATTAGGATGTGGTCATAGTGGATTAGGGTGGGGCCTAAATTCAATGGAGTCTTTATAGGAGAGAGGAAAAGGAAATTTGGATACAGAGACACTGATTCGAAGGGAAGAAGGCCATGTGGAGATGGAGTCAGAAAAATGGAGTGATGCAAGCTCCAACTAAGGAATGCCAAGGACTGCTGACAACAACCAGCTGGGAGACAGCAGACCTTTCTCCAGAATGTTCAGAGGGAACATGGCTCTGCTGACACCTAGATTAGGAACTGCTACCCTCAGAACTATAAAAGAATACATTTCTGCTGTTTTAAGACAGAACTTTTGCCCACTACTCACTAGCCACTCGGTGATCATTTCTTATGGCAACCTGGAAGGTTAAAAGACCACATTTCTTGTCTCTCACCTTTACAACTGTCTTTTTGTTTGTTTGCTTGTTTTTCTTCATTTTGTTTTTGTTTTTGTTTGTTTTAGCGCAGCTACCACCGTAACTCAGGCCTTTGTCTCCATCATTTGAATTCTTGTAGTGGACTTTTCTCTGGTCTGGTTATTGTTAAGTTTAGCCTAAAGCTGCCTCCTTCCATAAGAGATTCAGCCTCACATAGAATAGTGAACTGTAACCTATTAATAAATAGCTGTGTAAACAGACTATAACCTACTCTTGTACCAATCACAGACTTCTGGCTAATCACAGCCAGTCAGCTGTTTAAACCATGTTTGAATAAGGCAAACACCAAGCTCTAGCCAATCAGTTGTTTCTGTGCCTCACTTTCCTCCTTCTGTCCCTAAACATGATCTGACCATGCGGCAGCTCTGGAGTCATCTTGAACCTCTTCTGGATCCTGGGGCAGCCTGATTCATGAATCGTTCTTTGCTCAATTAATCTCTGTTAAATTTAATTTGTCTGAAGTTTTTCTTTTAACATTATCAAAGGATTCTTCCCTTTTGCAGTACCTGTGTGATGGTTAACTTTAGGTGTCCACTTGACTGGATTAAGGAATATCCAGACAAAAGGCATAATTTCTGGGTGTGTATATGAGGATGTTTCCAGAAGAAACTGATGTTTAATCAGTGAAATGAGTAAGAAAGACCCTTCTTCACCCAATATGGGCAGGCATCACCATTAGGCTGAGGGCCTGGATAAAGCAAGAAGACAGAGGAAAGGTGAATTTGCTGTCTCTTCTGGACCTGAGACATCCATCTTCTCTTGCCCTTCGATGTCAGTACTCCAGGTTCTCCAGCCTTCAGACTCTAGGACTTGCACCAAAAGCCTCCCAGTTTTTTTATGCTTTTGGCCTCAGACTAAGAGTTCCATCATCAGCTCCCTTGTTTCCTAGGCCTTCAGACTTGGACTTAGCCATGCTACCAGCTTCCTTGAATCTCCAGCTTGTAGATGGCAAATAGTGGGAGTTCTCAGCCTTTATAATTGTATGAATCTATTTCTCTAGTAAATCCTCTCTCATCTATCTATATATACAGTTGTCCCTCAGTGTCCATGGGGGTTGGTTTCAGGACCTCCAGTGGACACCAAAATCCATGGGTACTCTAGTACCTTATAGAAAATGGTGTAGTATTTGAATTTAACCTATGTACATCCTCCTGTATACTTTAAATTATCTCTACATTATTTATAATACCTAATACAATGTAAATGCTATATAAATAGTTGCTATAATGTATTGTTTATGGAATAATGGCAAGAAAAAAGTAGTTCAATGCAGCCACAACCATCCTTTTCTTTTAAAAAAATTTTTGATTCATAGCTGGTTGATCCACAGATGCAGGACCCATGGACATAGAGGGCCATCTGTTTATATCCTATTGGCTGTGTTTCTTTGGAGAACCCTGACTAATACAGCATCTTTCCCTTCAGAATCAGAACAATTTTCCAAAATCCCAGGTCCAATTATGCTATACTTTCACTGTTTGAAGTTTTCAATATTCCCCAACATACACCACTCACAGCCTGGAACTCTATACCACTCATTGGATAGCTCTGACTTCTAACATCAGAAGAGTTGATGGTGTAACTCTCAGTCTGAGGTCAAAGGCATAAGAAACTTCTCACCATTATTGCCTCCCACTTTTCTAGAAGGCTTGCCATCATGAGGCCACAGTAAATATTTGTAATTACTGTCATCCCATCATGTTAATTTAAATAACATTTAGAATAACAAAATTCGAGCACAGCAAAATTTGAGTACTTTTGTGTATTTAAAATGCACAAGGCCATTCGGCATTCTTTGCCTATGAGCTCATTCTTTCCTCCTCATTGTTTTTGCATCTTTCCATACTCCAGTCCTGCTATTCTCTCCACATCTTTTCCCTCTGAAGTCCATAGTTCTCCTTCTTCATGCGTCACGGATGCCATCTTTTCAGAATCTTTCCCAGTTGCACTAACTTAGCAATTCCTTTCCATTCTCTAAACCCCCCTAATCTTTTCTTCTATTAATATTAATTAACATTTACTGAATTCTTCCATCTATCAGTCACTGTGCTGAGTGTAATTTGCATAGATTATCACATTTCATCCTCACAACAATCCTACTTGTTAATTTGACAAAAATGAGCTTTAGAACTAGAATGTATCTTGCTGAAGGTTCACAGATAAGAATGGTGAAGTTTGGCTGAAAATCGCAGTCCCATGTTCCTCACCACTCTAAAATTTCACCTCCGTGTTAGTCTCTGTGCTCCTGAATTATAGTGATGTCCTGGATCTTCTTATTGTCTCACATTTTCTACTGGATTTTGAGCTCCTCTTGGGTGGGGTCCACGTCTAACTAATCTTTGTTTCCTTTGCAGGTTTTAGTGTAGTGAGAAAGACTCTGGATTAGGAGGTGGAAGATGTGAGTTTTAGGCTTGACTTGGCTATGAAGCAATGATGTGTTTTTTGTCAATCACATTATTTCTGTAGATATCTCTGTGGGCCATTCTGACTCTAAGGTTTAACAATTCTCATAGCCTAGAGTTTGGGCTGTATTAGGAGAGCAACATCACTGGTTTCCCTGAAATTAATTAAGAGCAGGTCAAGCAGTGGCTGAGACCTTGAGACAAATTAGAAGGCCAGAGCCCTTGGATAAAATGCATATTTGACCAGTTCTTTTGTCCAGCAACGCTACTTAATACTTAAGCCAAACATTACCATGAAAGATTCCCTTAAAACAGAGACAGATTATTTGCTAAAGGCAAGTCTGCTTATTTCTTTCTATTGTCACTTTAAATCAGATGGATCTTCTATTTTTAACAAGTCTTATTTTATTAAAATAAACTCCCAACCAATGATGTAAGGCATAAGATTTAGCAGTAGATTTTAAGGCCAGTTTTAAGGCAGCTAGAGCAATATCAAGATGTTTGAAGAGTATAATTAAAATAAGACATTAAAAACAAAATGATTTCACAGCTTTTCAACCATCAAAACATTTGGTGTCCCTTTCTTTGCTAGGCTCCAAATAGCCATGTGATCATCACTCTGTGTTTTACATGCATTTCTACAGCTAAGTACATCATTATTTGGACTCCACAGATTATATGGTAATCAAGGATTTACTGTAAACCCAATTTAATTTCTACAGAATTACTGACTTTAAGGTTGCAAAACAATATTGTTTACAAGGCAGTATAATAGCACTCAGGATGAACACTGATTAAATAAAGAAAGAAATGCATAGCTTTCAGGACTAAGCCTAAATAGCTATAGTGATCGATATGGTAATCAAGCTCCTTTAAGTGAGTACCTGTTGAACACCTACACTGCATTCAACAAACAATAAAATGAGGTTATCAACAAGAACCAAAGACAATTTCAGTATAAAATTCAAGGATAATCCTTATAATGAGCAACCTCATTCATTTCTTTGCCTAGTGTAACTATATCCCACATTTGGGATTTCAATTTTTAATTAATTACCAGAGTGTTGAATACTTGGATCAGTTAGCATTTGAAGTGTCTCCTCAAAATCTAAACGTTGCACATTTAATCTATCACACACTAAACTTGTTCCTGTCATACTTTTTCTTGCAATCCATTAAAAATTATTTAGATGCACATGTGTAAATATAATTAACAGATAGATACTTCTAAATTCAAAAAAATTTCAAAATATATTGGATTATAGGAAAAATACAGCTAAAGGTTAGTGGTGCTTCTTGGTCATGATCTCTGGTGATTAAATGTTAATTGCAGCACAAAGATGAAAATGAGCCTAATACACGCTGTGTCACGCTGTGCAAGTCTTGGTTAAGTGTGGGGTAGGGAATACATAGGGAGGACCCGTGCAAATCCTGCCCACCAAATAAAATAATAGCAGACTTTAAGAATACCAGATTCTAACCTAAGGAAAATAGAAAGGTGGCAGTCTAAAAAAGAAGGGAGAGGGAGCATACTCCATATTTTTTTGAATCTACTTTATGATAGAAATTATATTTGAAAGCATCAAAAACTAGAAAATTCAAGACTTTTTAAATTTAATAAGGATTGTGTATGCTAGAAGGAGTTTACAAAGTGGTCACAAGTGGAAAAGAGAGGAATTAATTACAGACATACCTTGGAGATATTGTAGGTTCTGTTCCAGACTACTGCAATAAAGCAAGTATCACAATAAAGCAAATCATACAATTTTTTTTGGTTTCCCAGTGCATATAAGTTATGTTTCCACTACAGTCTACTAAGAGTGCAATAGTATTATGTTAAAAAAAATCTAGGTACATAATTTAGGCCGGGCGTGGTGGCTCACGCCTGTAATCCCAGCTCTCAGGGAGGCAGAGGCGGGAGGATAGCTTGAGCCCAGGAGTTCGAGACCTGCCTGGGTAATATAGCAAGACCCCGTTCTCCACAAAAAGGAAAAAAAAAAAAAAAAAAAAAAAAAAAAAAAGACATACTTTAAAAATACTTTTTTGCTAAAAAATGTTAACAATCATCTGAGACTTTACCATGTCGTAATCTTTTTGCTGGTGAAGTCTTACTTTGATGTTAATGGCTGCTGATTGATCAGGATGGTGGTTGCCAAACGTTATGGGAGATGTGGCAGTTTCTTAAAATAAGACAACAGTGAAGTTAACTGCATTAATTGACTCATACTTTCATGAAAGACTCCCCTGTAGCATGTGATGTTGTTTGATAGCATTTTAGTCACAGTAGAACTTCTTTCAAAATTGGAGTCAATCTTCTCTAATCCTGCCACTGCTTTATCAACTAAGTTTACATACAATCCTATGTTGCCGTTTCAACAATCTTCATAGCATCTTCTCCAGGAATAGATTATATCTCAAGAAACCATTTTCTTTACACATCCATAAGAAACAAGTCTTAATCTGTTAGGTTTTATAATGAGAATACAGCAATTCTGTTATATCTTCAGGCTTTACTTTTAATTCTAGATCTTTTGCTATTTCTACCAAATCTACGGTGATTTCCTCTACTGAAGTCTTAAACCCCTCAAAATCATCCACGAATGCTGGAATCAACTTCTTCCAAACTCCTGTTAATGTTGATATTTTGACCTCCTCCCATAAATCACAAATGTTTTTAATGGCATCTAGAATGGTGAATATTTTCCAGAAAGTTTTCGGTTTACTTTGCCCAGCCCAGATTCATCAGGGGAATCACTATCTATGAGAGCTACAGCCTTATGAAATGTATTTCTTTCTTTTTTTTGAGATGGAGTTTCCCTCTGTCACCCAGGCTGGAGTGCAGTGGCGTGATCTCAGCTCACTGCAACCTCTGCCTCCCAGGTTCAAGCTATTCTCCTGCCTCAACCTCCTGAGTAGCTAAGATTACAGGTGTGCGCCACCATGCCCAGCTAATTTTTGTATTTTCAGTAGACACAGGGTTTCACCATGTTGGTCAGGCTGGTCTGGAACTTCTGACCTTGTGATCCACCCACCTTGGCCTCCCAAAGTGCTGGGATTACAGGAGTGAGCCGCCGCGCCCAGCCATGAAATGTATTTCTTAAATGATAAGACTTGAAAGTTAACATTTCTCCTCAAGCTGTGCGCTGCAGAATGGATGTTGTGTTGGCAGGCATGAAATTAACCATTAATTGTACATGTCGATCAGAGGTCTTGAGTAACCAGGTAAATTGTGAATGAGCAATAACATTTTGAAAGGAATCTTTTTTTCTACATAGTAGGTCTCAACAGTGGGTTTAAAATGTTTGGTAAAATCATGCTGTAAACAGCTGTGCTGTCATCCAAGCTTTGTTGTTCCATTTATAGAGCACTGGCAGAGTTGATTTAGCATAATTCTCAAGGGTCCTAGGATTTTCAGAATGGGAAATTAGTACTGGTTTCAACTTAGAGTCAGCAGTTTCATTAACCCCTAACAAGAGAGTCAGCCTATCCTTTGAAGTTCTGAAACCAGGCATTTTCTCCTCTTTAAATATGAAAGGCTTAGATGGCATCTTCTTTCGATAGAGGGCTGTTTTGTCTATACCGAAAATCTGTTGTTTAGTGTAGCCACCTTCGTCAATTAGCTGGAGCTTCTAGATAACTTACTGCAACTTAGACATTAGCACTTGATGCTTTACCTTGTCCTTTTATGCTATGGAGATGGCTTCTTTCCTAAGCCGATCTGTGCTAGCTTCTAACTTTTCTTCTGCAACTTCCAAACCTCTCTCAGCTTTCAAGAATTAAATAGAGTTAGGACCTTGCCCTGGATTAGGCTTTGGCTTAGGGGAATGTTATGGCTGGTTTGATCTTCCATCTCGACCACTAAAACTTTCTCCATATCAGCAATAAGGTTATTCTGCTTTCTTATTATTCATGTGTTCACTGAAGTAACACTTATAATCTCCTTCAAGAAGTTTTCTTGTTTTTTTTTTCATTCATAACTTGGCTATTTGGCACAAGTTTAGCTGAAAACCTTCGACATGCCTTTTCTCACTAAGCTTAACAATTGCTTGCTTTTGATTTAAAGCAAAAGATATGCAACTTTTCCTTTCACTTGAACACTTAGGGACCATTGTAGGTTATTAATTGGCCTAATTTTAATATTATTGTGTCTCAGGGAATAGTGAGGGTGTGGTTCAATGCAATGGTACAATAGTAACATCAAAGACCACTTACCACAGATCACCATAACAGATATAATAATAATAAAATGTTTGAAATATTGTGAGAATTACCAAAATGTGATACAAAAACACAAAGAGAGCAAGTGTTCTTGGAGAAATGGTGCCAATAAACTTGTATGCAGGGTTGCCACAACCCTTCAATTTATAAAACATGTAGTATCTGGGAAGCACAATAAAGAGACATGTCATAAAATAAGGCATGCCTGTACATCTCATTTGGAAACAAGTACACTCTAAAATCCTTTTACTTTCCAGACTAAAATATTCCTGGAAATCAATGTCAACCATCTAATTACATTCCAGATAGTTAATTCTAAGACAAAAGTTTCGTGGGTACAGGCATTCTATTTATTTTATTTTTTCACTAATTTATTCAACCAATATTTAATGGGCTACTACTACTTGCCAAGTTTCATGTTAGATGCTGGGGATATAAGATTCAAAAGACAAATATGATCCCCTACTCCACATCCTTAGTATTCAGCCTCATAGAGAAGACAAATATCTAACAAATTATGTCCAAAAGCATGATAAATGTTGTTTTAGTCATAATTCTTTTGGGTATAAGAGACAAACTCCCCACCCCCAAAACCCTCTATTTAGCCAAATTAAAAATGGAATGATTGGTTTACAGTTCACAATGGTCAAATGTACTCATCATGACTATAAACAGGTTCACAGGAAATCTTCTATTTCATCTTATTGTTTTTATCTTTCTTCTATAATGGTTCCATATTCAGGTATACTTTCTCCTTATGGTGACAAAATGGCAGCCAGCAGCTCCAAAAATGGCTTTTAAGTTTTTAGTATCTTTATAGAAAGAAAATCTCTCTCTCCAGCAAAATTGCACAAAAATTCTGAGCCTGATTTGTATCGCTTAGCTTACCTCAGGCCACGGCCCCATGCCCACCCTGCAGCTAGGGTATGACCATCTCCAGTGAAATCACAGTAAGGGGGAAGAGAAGAAATAATTGTGTTTTTAAGAGACAGGCTTACTGCAGTGTCAGACTGCAGCAGTTGATCCTCTAGCCTCAGCCTTCCAAGTAGCTGGGACCGCAGGTGCATGCCACTTTGCTCAGATCACACGTGTAATGGAAAATACAGGGCCCTTTCCACATATACACCAGGAAGAATCTTTCAGTGATGGTTATATTAAAGTCATCTTAAAAGGTATTTTTGAGCATCTTGTACAGTCAGAGTATTCTTTTGAGATACCAAAGAAATAAGAGTCAAGGAGATTGGGGTCTATTTTAAACACAAAATATGGTCAACTGAAACAATCTAAGAAGTTCCAATATATGTAAATTGATACATTATAATTTAAATGCTTAAGTGCTAAGTAAGGCATAAAGACTCTCTACACTCAACTATAATAAAAAATTACAACTACCATTTGTCTGATATTTCCTGCTTTAAAAGCGTTTTCATGTATTTTGTTTCAGTCGTTTTTAAAATCATCCCTGTCAGGCTTCAGGGGAATATACTTTCATTTCCTGCATTTTCCACAGGAGACAACTGAGGCAGAAGGGGTACAGAAGTCCAACAGGGAGGCGACAGATGAGGGGGCATGGCTATCCTGGCTGCTACTGTTTCCCTGCTCTGTAAAGGGTCTTCTCTGAGATGCTTCCTACAGTGAACGTTTTGGGGTAAAGTACAGCCTAAGTAGACTGCCATGAGCAAGGCTGTTCTTTTCTTTCAAATGTTCATGTTTTAGCTTTAAAGTGTCTGTGAAGTTACCTTCCATTCCACAATATGTCTATACTTCTTTTAGTTCAAAAACGGTTTGCATCAATGTTTGAGCACCTCTGTGCTAGTTTATTCTGTGTGTCCCCACTGCATTTTTGACATTGGACCTGTCACCCAAATTCAAAAAACACAGAACAAGGGCACAGGGACATGGAGAAGTGTGTTGTGTCTCCTGAGAGGATGGGAGCTGTCATCTTCAGTCTTGAGGAATGTGTTTGATAGAAACATAATATGGAGTCACAAAGTAGCACCCTTTCTTTGTGTACAACAGTGACAAGAGAATAATTCAAAGAAACACAGGTCCAGTGAGAAAAATCTGTACCTGACAAGTTCCCGCTATTATACACCAAAAAGTTGTGCACTTTGGTTTCCTGTAATCACATTGACTCCCTTTCACAAAGAGATAAATCAAATAGTAGTTTCCACAGGTTTCAAGTTTGCTAAAAACAAACACAATTTCCAGGGTATTTGATTGCTTTGCATCTTCCAGCATTTTGTATTCACTAAGTGCCCTATAGTTTATCCTTAATCATCATGGAATCCTTGAAATAGTTTGCCTGATATATGCCATCTCTGTTTTATGAATGGGGAAACGAAAACAAAGTGATGTTCAAAGTCACACACAAGGACCAAAGTTAAAACCCGTAAGTCTTAATTACAAGTAGTCAGCCTTCCATATCCATGGTTTCCACATTCATGGATTCACCGAGGATCCAAAATATTCGGAAAAAAAATTCCACAGAATCTCAAAATGTAAAATTTGAATTTCTGTTGTTTTGAGTACTACACTGACACAAATGAAATGATGCATAGGCATTGTATTCGGTATTATCAGCAATCTACAGATGATTTAAAATGTACAAGAGGATATACATGGATTATATTTTAAACGACTCCATTTTACACGAGACACGAGAACCTACAGGCTTTGGTATCCACGAGAGTCCGGGAAGCAATACCATATGAATACTGAGGGAGACTGTATATTCCATTGAATTTGGCTTTTATTTATTTATTTATTTTTTTCTGTACTTAACTTTGGCTTTTCTGTAATCTCTTCAAGTCAAGTCAAAAGGAAAAATCTCTACTTGAATTTGCCCAACCTTTATTCTGACTTTGTCATGGCTGACCATGATTTGATCACGTTTCCAGCCTTTCCAAACCTGAGATTTTGATTACTTGTACAAGACTTCCACTTCTCTTTGACAACAGTGTTTTGTAAACTTTTCACAGAAGGATAGCCCACAGAAAGGAAAATTGCACCTCTATCTCTGTGTTTCCTGATAGCCTTTACCAAAATGATTCCCTTGCAAAGAAAGCAGTTACTTAAAATCCCCATACTGCCTTTTAAAGTCATGCTATTTTGTCAGACATATTTGTAAATGTAGTCATGCACTCCCTGGCACATACTACTTAATTGTGGGGAGGCCAGTTTAAGAAGTAAGATAACTACCTGGGGAATGTCCATATCTGTAGGACAAATTGGTGGCATCCACTAAAATTCCATCTTTAACTCTTTAAATCTAATTAGATTTAGAATGCTTATGAGTGGGGCCAGTCTGCTCTGGGTCCCAAGGATGAGGTTTTAGAGTTCTGATTATTTTCCCCTTGTCCATATTCTCAATTCATTATTGTGACTTGTTCTTCTTTATTATTGTCCTGAATGAATGAAGTATCTCAAATCCAGACCACTTACATTTCACTGACCAAATCTTGCCATTTCATGAACACCAATTTCTTGCCTACCTTACCCCGTCGTTAGGGTCATCTGCATTCACTTCTAGCAGTCTAGTTTCAAGGCCATCATCATTAGATAAATTTTGGGCACTTAAAATATGAAAAGAAAACCTTTTTTTTTTTTTTACAGTTTTATGTTCTGTATGGACAAAAGAACATAATTTTGGAATCAGGCAGACATAGGATTAGATTCTGGTTTTGTTACTGTCTTAGTCAGCTTGGGCTACTGTAATGAATTAGAATGGGTGGTTTAGACAACAAACATTTATATCTCACAGTTCTGGAGGCTGGAAGTGCAAGGTGGGGATGCCAGTATGACTAGGTTCTGCTGAGGGCCTTCTTCTTGGCTTGTATATGGCCATTTTCTTGTATCCTCACATGTTGGAAAGAGAGAGAGGAAACAAGCCCTCTATGCCTTTTCTTATATCAACGCTATATGAACCAATTACTTGCTAAAGGGCTGGATATACACCCTGGGAAGTTTAGTTATTTTCTAAACTTTAGTTTGCTTAATAATACCAAGATGCTTGGATTATTCTAAAAATTAAACAAAATAATGTAAGTGAATGGCCTAACATAATGCTTGCCTCATCATGGCAAATTTTTAAAAGCTTGCATTTGGGAGGTAAACTAAAATATGATATCAAATTCTTTCCCTTTTACTTAGTAGTCTCAGAACCAAATCATTTCATTTAACTTGAACAAACCTCAGTTGTCTGAGGTTTAACTTGAACATACCTCAGTTCTCTCACTTATAAAAGGGAGAAGTAAAGCCAATGTTTTAGGTGGTCTTTGCCTATAACAAATGCAACAAATGTTAAATGTTGCTACTAAGAATCTTTGTGCCATTCATTCAACTGTTTTTAGTCAATATAAACTTCTCATATTTTCTTATTTTACTCTATCTTGTGGTAGATCATAAATCCCTCAAGGACACAAGCTTCCACTTACAAACTGCTGTATAACAGTGGTTCTGAACCTCAACTGCACCTTAGAATCAGCTGGGCAGCCTTGCAAAATTATCCACCCCTTTCTTTCACTCCAGACCAATTAATTAAGAATAAATAAGAGGTGGGTTTCAAGCATAATACTTTAAAAATCTCCCTGGATGATTCTATGCAGCTAGATTTGAAAATCTCGGATTTATAGAGATATCTGCCATTCCTACCAGACAAGCGCTTATAATGCCATAGCTTGATCTCTCTCTCTCTCTGTATATGTCTTTTAAATACATTCAACTTTTATTTTAGATTCAGGGGGTACATTTGTAGGGTTTTTGCATGGTTATATTGTGTGACGCTAAGGTTTGGAGTATGAAAGTTCCTGTTGCTCATGTCGTGAGCATAGTACCCGATAGGTAGCTTTTCATCCCTTGCCTTCCTCCCTTTCTCCCTCATTTACAAGTGCCCAAGGTTTATTGTTTCCACATTTGTGTCCACGTGTACCCAATGTTTAGTCTCCGCTTATAAGTGAGAACACACAGTATTTGTTTTTCTGTTCCTGGGTCAATTTGCTTAGGATAATGACCTCCAGCTGCATCCATGTTGCTGCAAAGGACATGATTTCATTCTTTTTATGGCTGCATGGTGTTCCACAGTGTAGATGTACCACATGTATCCAGTCCTCCATTGATGAGCACCTGTGTTGATTTATGTCTTTGCCTTGTGAGTAGTGCTGCAACAAATATATGAGTGCATGTGTCTTTTTGGTAGAATGACTTATTTTCCTTTGGGTATATACCCAGTAATGAGATTGCTGAGTCAAATGGTGATTCTGTTTTAAGTTCTTTGAGAAACTTTTAAACTCCTTTCCAAAGTGGTTAAACTAATATACATTCCCACCAACAGTATATAAGTGTTCCTTTTCTCCACAGCATTGCCAGCATCTATTTTTTGAACATTAATTGTTATTCTGGCTGGAATGAGATGGTATTACATTGTGGTTTTGATTTGAATTTCTCTGAGATTGGTGATTTTTGACCATATTTTCATGTTCATTGGCCTTTTATATGCCTTCTTTTGAGAGGTGTCTCGTCATGTTCTTTGGCCACTTTTTAATGGGGTTATTTGGTTTTCACTTGCTGAATTCAGTTCCTTATAGATTCTGGATGTTAGACATTTGTCAGATGCATAGTTTGTGAATATTTTCTCCCATTGTATATGGTGTCTGTTTACTTTGTTGATAATTTCTTTTGAGGTACAGAAGCTCTTTAGTTTAATCAGCTCCTACTTGTAAATTTTTGCTTTTTTGGCAAGGTGCAGTGGCTCACACCTGTAATCCTACCACTTTAGGAAGCTGAGGCAGGTGGATCACTTGAGCTCAGGAGTTGCAGACCAGTCTGGGCAACATGGCAAAACTTTGTCTCTACAAAAATATAAAACTTAGCCAGGCGTGGTGGTGGGCACCTATAGTCCCAGCTACTTGGGAGGCTAAGTTGGGAGGTTGGCTTGAGCCTGGGCGGTGGAGGTTGCAGTGAGGTACGATCACACCACTCTGCTCCAGCCTGGGCAACAGAGCCAGACCCTCTCTCACAAAAACAAAAACAAAAACAAAAAACAAAAAACAACAAAACTAAATAATTATTTTTGTTGCAATTGCTTTTGAGGTCTTAGACATAAATTATTTGTCAAGGCCTGAAGGGAATTTCCTAGGTTTTCTTCTAGGATTTCTATAGTTTGAGGTATTACATTTAGATCTTTAATCCACCTTGAGTTAATTTTTGTGTATGGTTAAAGGTAGAGGTCCAGTTTCATTCTCCTACATATAGCTAGTCAGTTATCCCAGCATCATCTATTAAATAAGAATTCCTTTCCCCATTGCTTACTATTGTTTATTTTGTCAAAGATCAGATGATTATAGATGTATGACTTTTTTTCTGGATTTTCTAGTCTGTTCCATTGGTCTATGTGTAGCAGTACCATGCTGTTTTGGTTACTATTGCCTTATAGTATAGTTGGAAGTTAGGTAATGGGAGGCCTCTGGCTTTGTTCTTTTAACTTAGCATTGTTTTAGCTATTCAGGCTATTTTTTGGTTCCATATGAATTTTAGAATAGTTTTTTTAAACTCTGTGGGAGAAAATGATGTTGGTAGTTTGCTAGGAATAGCACTGAATCCATTGATTGCTTTGGGCAGTGTGAACGTTTTAATATTGATTATTTCAATCCTTAAGAATGGTATGCTTTTCAATTTGTTTGTCTCATCTATGACTACTTTCAGCAGTATTTTATAGTTCTCCTTGTAGAGATCTTTCACCTTTCTGATTAGATGTATTCCTAGGTTTGTGTGTGTTTGTGTGTGTGTGTGTCATACTGTCATAACTGTTTTTTAATTCAGCAAGCAAATCTTCACCAGTTTGGGGCTTAATTAAAAATAAATACATAAATCAAGACATACATAATAAGTAACTCATATAAAAGATTGCAACTGGTATCCGCCTATATAATCATGTCAGACCCCCCTGGGATCCTATAGAGAATCAGGAGAACTGGAAGCTACTCTGAGGACTTGCTCAAGCTGAATCTTTTTCACATGGATTCCTCTAGATGTCTAGATTTCCTTATTTACAATGCTTTCCCATGAGATAAGATTTCACCATTAAGAAGTTCATTTAAATTAACAACAAAAAAACTGTCAATAAAAATATATTTGAAATAATTAAAATGGGCTGGTGAGAGGAACAAAAAGTAATCTTTTGTGGGGGTGAGTTCACCCACAACCTGGGGCACTTGACTTCTGCTGTTGAGGAAGCTGGACCACCAGTGGGTTCTGGGGATAGGACTGCTGCCCCAGTGAGTTCAGAAGGCAGAACATGAAGCCAAACAGGATTGTTTTCAACCTCTAAGTGCTCATGCAGCTTGTCTTTCTAGGTTATGAATTTGTTTAGGACTTGTTGCCTCCTCTTTTCTGTTTTTCCCTCTTGAAATGGGAATGTCTATTATATATGTCTCACTGTTGTATTTTGGAAGAATAGAACTTTGGTTTCACAAGTTCACAGCCAGAGAAGAATTATGCCTCAGGACAAAACATACCTAAGTCTCATCCATATCTCACTTAGAAGAGATTTTGAACTTTAAACTTTCAAATTGATGTTGGAACAAGTTCAGGTTTTTGGGGTTCCTGGGATGAAATCAGAATATTTTGCATGCAAGGACATAAGTTTGGTGGTGGGTAAGGCAGAGGTGAAATGCTATGGACTGAATGTTTGTGTACCCCCAGGATTCATATGTTAAAATCCTAATATCCAATGTGATTGTATCAGGAAGTGAGGCATTTGGAGATAATTAGATGATGAGGATGGAAGCTTCATGAGTGAGATTAGTGCCCTTATGAGGTACAGGAGTTTGCTCATGCTGTTTATTCTCTGCCATGTGAAGAAACAAGAAGACAGCCATCTGAAAACCAACAAGAGTGCCTTCACCAGACACCAGATCTGCCAGCACCTTGATCTTGATTTCCCAGCCTCTAGAACTGTGAGAAAAGGATTTCTATTGCTTAAGCCAAAGAAAAAAAAAAAAGGAAATACTAAACACTTAGGGGAGGAATGCTCGTGGTGGGACTTGGGAAGCCTGCAAATAAAACTTCAGTCTCTACCATTACCCATGTTTCCTTCCTGGCACTGGTCACGATTTAAATTTATAATGCAAATGTATCTTATATTTACTTGTACCTTTTTTCTCTCATCACTGGATGCTCAATGTTTTGCACAGTGCCTGACACAAATTAGGCACTAAATATACACTTACTGAATGAGTGAGTGAATGTACAAATGAATGATGCCAATGAGCCTGAAAGGGTCAATGAATCAGAAGACTCATTTATCTTCTGTTAAGATCTCTCTTACTTCTGAACATACTGAGAAGGGAAACATCATCAATTGCTTCTCTAGTACCAGTGAGGATGTTTCCTTTGAGCGTCAGACCTTTGAGGCTGGGGAGCAGTTTTCTTCAAGTTCAGAAATATCCTAATCACCAGCCACATGTAAGGCATTTTTGTCAGTCATAATGAGAGAACAAGACCGAATAAGTCAGGATACCTGTTTAAACTCTTTAAAACATATTTTAAGATTCAAGAAAGAAACTCACATTAACTCACACCTAAGGCATAATATGAAATATGCTGTGAAAATGTTGCATATGATATGCTTTGGGAACATAGAACAGGATATCAAGAAATGCCCTTTAGAGGTTGCTTTAGTTTTGGTGATTGCTTATTAATTTTTATTTCTAAGGTAATCTCTTCTCATGAATAAGACTGATACTTATGGTATCTGGTGAAAAGCCTCACTCGCGTTTCTTTTCTCCATCATTTCCAGCCCTACCAACCCAAACAGGAAAGTCCCTTATGTCCTTTCAGAGTTCCGTTCTACAAATCTAAGCCAAAAAAGAAAATGCTGATACAGGTATTCTTATTTTTCTCCATTTTTTACTTTTTACTAAAAATGTAGTATATTATACATACTTTTCTGCACATGCTATTTGCACTTAACAGTATATGTTGGAGATCTTTGCATGTCAGTACCCATAGAACTGTGGAGTTTGCTTTCAAGCTGGCTCTTGAAGAGGAGCAATCTTATTAAAAAAAAAAAAAAAAAACAGAGGGAGGTAATTTCAGAGGAATGACTTGGAAAGTTTGGAAAAGCAAGGTTATCCTATTTATTTGGCATACAGAGGAGGAGAAAGGAGTCACTTGAAATAAAGCAGGTGGAGACAACTTACGGGTGATGTAAATACCTTTGGAGGACATTGTTGGATGAACAAGGATGTGGTGGAACATCAAAGTGCTCTAGGAAAATCAGTATACAGCATGGAGACAAAATATAGAGATAAGAAACAGGGAGATCACCTAGGAAGGCAACTAATCTAAGTCTAAACCAGGCATGGTGGTGAAAAAAAATGGCAAGAAAAGGATATAAACCTTACAGACATTGGGGAGATGTATTCCACAGCAGCAGTTGTCTACTCTTTTTGTCCAGCTGTCATACATGATGAAGTTCATTTGCACTATTCAATTCTGTGGGCCCATTTAGTGATATGTACATTTTCCAGCTTGCTAGCCTCACTTCTCCATTCGTCTAGAAGAAAAAGAATCAGACTTCATATGAGTGAGAATGATGACTTATAGAGTTGATTTTGACTCCCCTGTGTTTGATACACTTGTCAAAAAGTAAATCATTTATAACTTTGGCATTTTATTATTAGCAATAGTAAATTATTTTGTAGCTGATTGACAAGGTAGTCTAACATGCCAACTTGGAACCACTGATTCCCAGAACTTGGTAACTAATCCCGAATGGGGTTTTAAAGAGGACAGTGTGGGAGGAAGGAGCTGATGCAAATCGGAGTGCCTGGATTCTTGGGATGTGATTAATAAAGATGGAAAATGAAGCAGGAACATAGTTTTGTAACAGTGAAGGCAGAGAACAGCAGGCATAATCAAATATGTGCCTTAAATTATATTTAGAAATCTAAACCTTAAAATGTTCAGAGTAAATATATGAATAAGAGCATGACCTGAGCCTCTTCATTTATTCGATTCCAGTAGACAACAGTGATTTAGGGGATGAGTCTAAAATCAGACAGCCTAGATTTGAGTGCTGTCCCTGCCACTTCTTAGATTTATGACATTAGGCAAGTTACTTGACATTTCTGTGCCTCAATTTTCATGTCTGTTAAGTGGGAAAATTATAATACCTGATTCCTAAGTTAGCAGGAGGGAAAAAAGAACTACTTCATGAAAAATGCTGAGACCAGTCCCTGGCATATAATAAGAACTCCATTAATATTGTCACTATTTACTTATTAGATAAATATTTGTTTAGTGTTTACCATTGACTGTACAATGTGTTAGGCTCAGTGCTGAGCAAAGCACATTTGTTTCCACTCTCCCAGAGTGCAGAGAGGAATGATGAGCTTTAAGACAGGAAACACTGGCAGTAGTCATGATTGCTCCTGAAGAGAAAGAAATGGGAGACATCTATGTTACTGCACAGGAAGCTCTCTCATAAGTTAATGTATGCAAAGATGAGTAAAGAGTTAAAACTTATAAAGATGCATGTGTAGAGGAGGGAAGAAGTGCATATCATAAAGACAGGTATAGAAACAATACTTCAGGACACTAAAGTCCAGAATGAGATGAGAATTGCAAAACTTGCAAACACCTTAAAGAGCCTTTCCTGGTGTTTTCAGAGAAAAAAAACCAAAAAACAAAAAACAAAAAAACCTGATCAGGTAGAAAACAGACACCAAAGCCAGACAAGCTGCTGCAAGAAAAGAACTACAGATCAATACCCTTAACGAATACAGATGCAAAAATCCCCAACAAAACACTAGCAAATTAAACCTAGCAGCACATTAAAAGAATGTTTTACTCCATGACCAAGTGGGATCTAACCCTGGAATGCAAGGGTGGTTCTACATAAAGTCAATCAATGTAATACAAAATGAGGGGGAAAAAACCTCTTGCATCTCAATAGATGTGGAGAAAGCATTTGACAAAATTCAACACTCTTTTGTGGAAAAAAAATCTCTTAGCAAACTAAGTACGAAAGAGAATTTCTATAGCATTTATGAAAAATCCATAGCTAACATACTTGATAGTAAAAGACTAAAATATTTTTCTCTAAGATCAGGAACAAGACAAGAATGTTCATTTTTACCACTACTCCTCAATATTTTACTGAAAGTTCTAGCCAGGGCAATTAGGCAGGAAAAGAAATAAAAACCATCCAAACTGGGAAGGAAGAAGTAAACTATGTATTTTTAGATGACATGATTCTATAAATAGAAAATCTCAAAGAATTCACAAAATAACTACTAGAGGTAATGAATTCAGCAAAGTTGCAGGATATAAGAATAACACATAAAAATCAGTTGTGTTTCTGTATACCAGCAATGAACAGTCCAAAAGGGAAATTATGAAAACAATTCCATTTATAATAACATCCAAAAGAATACAATACCTAGAAATGGGAGGTAAAAATCTTCATAAAAACTATAAAGCATTGCTGAAAGAATTAAAGACCTAATTAAATAGAAAGACATTCCATGTGCATGAACTAGAGGACTTAGTATTGTTAAAATGGCCATATTCCCCAAAGAAATCTACAGGTTCAATGCAACCCCTACCAAAATTCCAATGGCCTTTTCGCAGATATGGAAAAGTCAAACTTCAAATGCATGCAAAATTCCAAGGGGCCCTGAATAGCCAAAAGAATAGTTTAAAAGAAAAATAAAGTTGAACAACTTACACTTCACAATATCAAAACTTACTACAGAGCTACGGTAATCAAAATAGTATGGTACTGGCATAACAAAAGACATATAGACAAATGAAATATACTTGCGAATCCAGAAATAAACCTAAATATCTATAGTCAATTCATTTTTAACAATGATGCCAAGAACATTTAACAGGGAGAGAGTAGTCTGTTCAACAAAAGGTGTTGGGACAACCGGATAAGCACATGCCAAAGAATGAATTTAGACTCTTTCTTACTCCATTACAAAAACTAACCCAAATGGGATAAATGGCTTAAATGTAAGAATGAAAACAATAAAGCTACTAGAAAAAAACATACAGGTAAATCTTCATGACCTTGGATATGACAATGGATTCTTAGATTTGGCACCAAAAACACAAGCAACACACAACAAAGAAGAGAAATAGATACATTAGGCTTTATAAAAGTTAAAACTTTTGTGCATCAAAGGACATTATCAAAAACGTGAAAAGAAAACCTATGAGACAGGAGAAAATATTAGCAAATCATATATGTAAGAAGGGCTTAATGCCCAAATATAAATGAATATCTACAGCTCTCAACAACAGTAGATGAACAACCCAATTTAAAAAATGGGCAAAGGATCTGAAGAGGCATTTCTCTAAGGAAGATATACAAATGGTAAATGACCATATGAAAAAATGTCCAACATAATTGATAATTAAGGAAGTAAAAATCAAAACCACAAAGTTTGAGATCAATCTGGGTAACATGGTGAAACCCCATCCCTACAAAAAGTACAAAAAGTAGCCAGGTGTGGTGGCCTGTGCCTATAGTCCCAGCTTCTCAGGAGGCTGGGGTGAGAGGATCACTTGAGTCCTGAAGGTTGAGGCTGCAGTAAGCCATGATTAAGCCACTGTATTTCAGCCTGGGTGACAGAGTGAGACTCTGTCTCAAAAAACAAAAAGGAAAATAAATCCCTTAAACCACAATGAGATACCACTTTATACCTGCTAGAAAGGCTAAAAATAGTCATACTGTTAATAAATATGTAAATAATTTAAAATATTAACAAAAATGAAAAACTAAAATATAATTTTAAAAAACAAAAAAGGAAATAATTGTTGGTATAGATATGGAGAAACAGAAATGTTTTACATTGCTAGCAAGGATGTAAAATCATGCAACCACTTTGAGAAAAAGTTTGAAAATTCCTCAAAAAGTTAAACATACAATTACCATATGACCCAGCAACTCCACTCCTACGTATATATGTAAGAGACATGAAAACATATGCCCACGCACCAACTTGTATATAAATGTCTATATTAGGGTTATTCATTAATAGGACAGAGATGAAAACAACTCAGTTGTTCACAAAAGAATGACTGGATAAATAAATTGTGTTATATACATAAAATGGAATATGATTCAGGCATACAAATAATGAAATATTAAAACATTACATTGTAAGCCATAAATATATATAATTTGTCATTTGTCAACTTAAAAATAAAATAACTTTTAAAAATGATATATTGACATATGGCACAACTTGGATGAATCTTCCCGTTTGCCCCGAGAATACTTGCAGAAGGCACTGGCAGCCACAGCATTTACCCCAAGATAACTTTGCCATGAACTATCCTGCTTTTATTATTATTTTTGCATTGCTCTAGTATATCAACTTTGGAAACGAAAGACATCATCCTACTTGTAGCATTCTGTTTATAGTAGTGGTATTTCCATTTACGAAATATAGTAGTGCTTGATGGCTGAAAATGTCAAATCCTAGAAAATGTAGCATTCCTATGCATGAAGTTAACATCATTTTCCAACAGTTAGCCAAAGATTCATTTGATGAATCCAATTTTTCAGAAATAGGCGATTCTGATGATTCAGACGATTCTGATGTTATTTCTGTTTAGAAATAACTCCAAGAACAGTTTTTATATTTTATTTTCGTGTTGAAAATCAGTCAGATTTGCTTCAGCCTCAAAGAGCATGTTTATGTAAAATTAAATGAGCACTCACAGCGAGCTGCACTTTTTTTTTTCTAAATGGGAAAAGGGTTAGAGACATTATGCTAAATGAAAAAGGCCAGACACAGATAATCGCATATTGTATATTTCCTTTCATATGAAATATCCAGAATAGTCAAATGCATGCAAACAGAAAGCAGATTAGAGGTTACCAGGAGATAGGGGGAGGAGGGAGCAGGAAGGGATTACTGAATGGGTATGGGGGATTCTTCTGGGGTAACAAAAACATTTTTCCTTTTTTTGAGACAGGATCTTGCTCTGTCACCTAGGCTGAATGCAGTGATGTGAGCATGGCTCACTGCAGCCTTGACCTCCCAGGTTCAAGTGATCCTCCCACCTCAGCCTCTAGAGTAACTAGGACTAAAGGCATGCCCCACCATGCCCGGCTATTTCTTTATCTTTTGTAGAGCCGGAATCTCACTATGTTGCTCACGGTGGTCTCAAAACTCCTGGACATAAGCAGATCCTCCTGCATTGGTCTCCCAGAGTATTGGGATTACAGGCGTGAGCCACCACACCTGGCCATGAAAACATTTTGAGACTAGAGAGTGGTGGTGCTGCACAACACTGTGAATGTACTAAATGCCACTGAATCATATGCTTAATTCAGTGTATTAAATGGTTAATTGTATGTTACGTGAATTCACCTCAGTTTAAAAGAAAGAAGAAAACAAAAAAGGAAGAGATTTGTGGGAGGGAGGGAGAGACAGGACCCCTGCCTGGCTGCAAATAATGTTGAGTTAACAAGGAGTGAAGAGCTGCCAGACCTCTTCAATTGTAAAGCAAAAAGCAGACTTTTTTTTTTTTTTTTTTTTTTTTAGAGAATTGGAGACCAATTATAAGACATTGCCTAGTTTCTTGAATTTAGTTCAAGTTGTCAAATGCAGGTGAATTACCTCTGTAGAGAGCAAAGGAATTGTCTAATGTGCTTGTGGGACCACTGTTTGTCATCTTTGAGAAATCATGGACAATGAGGAAAGGTAGTAGGGTAGTGGATATGGACAACAGAAAAGTTTTTCACAAAGGGGAAAACAGTTTCTGAATTAGGGGAATACTATAGAAATGAGGAAACTAAATTGATCAAGTCATAAAAGATTTTCTTGCTAACAAAATGGAAAAATGCGCACTCTAATAATAGTAGGGTTAACTAGTTTAATTGCTGGCTAAATAATTGCTAGTTTAATTGCTTGTTGAATATCCAAGGAGTATTGATTAATGGATGGACACCAATCTAGAAGGAGACCTTGATAATTACACTCTAGGACCTTGTTCTATTGCTTATACCAACTCAACTTACTACTTAAACTTAGGTTCACAGTGTACAGAATCATAGTAAGAGATTTTGTGGCAAGAATAAAAGTAAAGTTTTTGGTTAGTTTATAAAAAACTGTCAATGCAATTATAAATGAAAAGGATTTAACTTGATAACCTTTCTTGTGAGAAACCTGATCAACAAAGTAAATGCAAGATGCTTTTATTCCTCAATATTGAGTATCTGCTATTTGTTAGGCACTCTGCTAGCTACTGAACACATAAGACACGGTCCCTCCAGGAGCTTATAGTTAAGTAAGAATGCATAACTCAGAGTAGACTAGCTATTGCAAAACTATCCTAGAAATTTTAGCAGTTAGTTTCTTGCTCAAGTCCTGGTATAAGATGGGTCAGCAGTAAGGGACACTCTCTCAATCAGGCTTTTAAGGACCAAGACTTTGCTTGTTTTATGGCTTCACCGTCCTTAGAACCTTGGAGCCCTTCACTCTCTCCATATCTGGTCAGCAGACAAAGGAAGAGAGAGAATGTGCAGGATGCCACCATCTCCTGCTTGTCCCATCTCATCACCATATGGTCTTATCTAACTGAAAAAGCCTGGGAGGTATAGCCCCCCAGTGTGCCCAGGAGGAAGAGGGAAAATATGTTTGGGTAGCAACTAGCTGACTTCTAATCCAAGGGGAAGAACAGAAACATAAAAAGACACTTATAGAATGACATAGTTAATGTTAGGTCAGTGCAAAAGTAATTGCGGTTTTGTCATTAAAACTAATTTAAAAGTAATTTGCCATTAAAAGTAATGGCAAAACTGCAATTACTTTTGCACCAACATAATACCATCAGTATTACAAAGATAAAGGAGGTGCTAAAACACCAAAAAAGATTATATTGAAGGAGCCTGAATTGGAGAGGTCAAAGATTTTCAAAGAAGGTGATACCTGAGCCGAGTTTATAAGAACGATTTTGTACAAGGGTTAATCCGACAAACAGGAGAGGGTTTTGAAAGAGACAGAAACTCAGAAAATGCAAATGAAAGAACTTGGAGGGACTCTGAGCTTAAGGGAGAGGACTTGAAGCCTGCCAGGGGATGGAGCATGGCTATCTTGGTGTTCATGTTCATCTCTGGCATTTGAGACAAATGACTTGGCTTGAGTAAGAAGAGGTATCTTATTTTGTTCCATCGTCTAGTTCGCAGAACTCCTTTATAGGGGCAGCCGTCAGAAAATGGCCCATTTTTGTACTGTGCCTTACCTTGTAAAGCATCATATAACCTCTTCCAAAGCATATCTTCATGGGCCTCAGTAGAACTGTTCCACCAGCCAAAGCTGTGAAGACAACTTGGTACAAACTGGCCATTACGTTCTATTTACATTAGTGGGTTTCCATTGCCTTCCCTAAGAAGCAAGCCATGGAGATACGATTTACATCTCAATTGAAACAGCTATCTGCTCTGTGAGAAAAATGCATCTGAAAGAGGGAGATTCTGCACTGTCTTGGATCCAAGATTTCCATTTTCAGAAAACTTCAAACCAATGACCGAAATGGAGATGTGGCTGCCCGCAAGCCAGGGAGAGCAAGCAACGGCCAGCAGGAGCTCTGCCCAGCTAGCTACAGTGGCCTAAGCAGCTCTGTTCCAGGCATAGAGGTCTCAGTGGAAAGCACAAACCCCAAAGCAATTTCATTATCTTCAAACTCTTAGACAAGGAGAGACCAACATGAGCAGATTTGGGCTGTTCTCATGCAGGGGTGGTCGTCCTGGCAGCCAGCACCACAGGAACAAGTTTCCCTCGCCCTTGGTTCTGGGGTCCTTCCTTGGGTTTCTGTCCTTGATCACTAGGCTAGCTGCAAAATATAAAGATGCTTTAAAGAACCCACAGAAGCTAGTCAGCTTCAAGAGAATGTTTAGGCCCTAATTTCAGCATCCCATTGGTTCCCAAATGGAAAATAGGGATCCTAGCTGCCAAAGTGAGCTCAAACCTTTCATGTCTCAAAAACTGGAATGATGATACTCAGCTTCGTGCCAAAACAAAAAATAGTATTTTTTTTAACATAGCAGGGACTGTAAAACTAGATGCTTAAAGCACAAACCAAACATAACACATGCAGAAATCAAGATTCAGGTTCCAGCTTTGTTCTTTTGCCCTAACAAGGGAGGCACAGTGCAGTGAAAAAGGTAAACGTTTTGATGTCACAGTGATCTATGTTCAAGTCTAGGTCTTTTAAGATGAGTGACATTGGGCCAGTGACTCAATTTCTCCCAATTTTGATTTCCCCATCTACAAAATGAAATGTGGATTCTTACTTCATTGTGAGAATTAACTTAGAACACTGCTGTGGCATGTCTAGTTCAGGAATGGTATATAGTAACTGCTCAATGAATATTATTCTATTCTTTTGCTTTCCCTGTAAACCTTTGACTTTCTTCTATGCTTCAATTGTGGGAAACCCCCAAGCCTTTGTCTTGCTGGCACCTCAGATTCAGTAGGTCTGAAGATGAGTCATTTCCTTTACCTCTAAACCGGCTCTCTGTTGCTCTCTGTTTCAACTTCCATTTTAAACAGCACCACCGTTTTATCAATTAATAGACTCACTTATTTGACTCACCCCTATCCTAGTCACCAGACCTCATCAGTCACCAAGTTTTATTGGTTTCCTCCTCTGATGTCTGCAATAGTCTCATTACACCTTGCAAACCCATACTTTTAAAGTTATGGAAACATCACAAATGTCAAAGCAGCCATTGAAGAGTTTAGAGTAGAAGTCTGACCTGGTGAAATCAGGCTTTAAAGATTTATTTTAAGCCCACTGCTGCGAGAGGCGAGGCTCGGAGCTGCTACAGAAATCAGGATCAAGGTTGGAAGACAGTGGAGTGTAGTGAATCCCACAGAAACAAAGCCAGATAAATGGAATGTACATCATAAGGAAATTTTCTTGTTTACTGAAAGCTGAGGGCTTCATACTTTGATCAATCCAATGGTTCTTAGACATACTTCACCAAAGTTGAACCCACACTTTGCTTTGAGCCTTTTTCCTGCTGGATTAAGGATTATTAATTTATTTCCACCTTTTATCCCATTTAATATTTGAGAATGCTGAAGCCCAACAAGGTAAAATGACTTGTCCAAAGTTTTCCGGCAGGTTAGCCAAGAATGTGTTAGTTGCTCTATTTTTTCTCCTCTCAGAGCTTAACTCTGTGCAAGCCAATCTGAAATAAATGGAACATCTTTGACTCCGTTATCTTCTGAATATAAATGCTGACATATGAATATTAATGCCTAGATTTGGATTAATTGTAGCTCCTACCTGATCATTGCAGGGCCTTAGCTGACAGCACCCAGAATACTCTACTGGCTATTTCTGAGAGCACTAAGGAGAAAGAAGCAGCTCACACATGTGCAAGGACAAGTTCACTCATGCTTGCTTTAGACCTGACCAAACTACTTGCTGGGCATCTGGGAGAATTGTGGCCTGTCTGCCAGTGCTCTGTGCTGCAATCCCTCCTGCTGTTTCACTGGGCCCAGACCTTCTCCTCTGGAAGACTTCCTGAGTCCTCAGGGTGTCTTGGCTGCACTGAGGCCTATGTGAATTATGGGTGGTAGTAAGAAAGTCCTTTTTTCCTCAACTCAATATCACACTTGCTTACTTAGGGCCTGAACCAGTGTTGCTTATGCCCAAGGTCTTACACATCTTCCAAAAACTCTTCCAGGTTCTGGCCACAGTTCTTCCTCCCTTCATCTTAACTGAAACAAATAAGCAATTAATCAAATAAATTTCTGTGCCCCAGGAAGAACAGATACTGCATCTCTCCTCCACTGGCATCATCTCTCCTCTAGTGCTCTTTGAAAAAAACAAACCAACAAAGCTTTTTTCCTTTTACCAAATAAATACTTACTTGGGTAAAGAGGTATCCCCAATTCCCATACTGGGACTCAACTCAGCCAGATTTCCTTATTATTTTGCAAACTTCTGTGCGATGATAACCATGTATATTAGTGGGTTAGTATTTGTCATGTTCCTGATGCTGAGACCAGTCTCTGGCTTATGCATAATAGAGACTCAGTAAAGACATACGTTTTAGGAGAGGTCTCCTGGTGGCAGCAGGCCTTGCAAAAGAATGCTATTATCTTTGCCAGTTTGATTCCACAGGGATCAGTCATGTAGACAGCAGCAAAACCATGAGTCTGAGGCCACAGCACACACTTTGCCCAAGATATCTGTGTTTGGGTAGGGCCATAGGGTGGGCAATTGTGTATGTAAGATACATATTCTTGAGACTCATTTTAGGTATAGGTTCCTCTAGGAAGCCTGCCCTGATTCCCAGTATGAGTTAGGTGCACTCCACAGCATTCCCATTGAGTACTTGTCCCCATCATAGTACTTTCCATTCTGTGCTATGATTGTGATTTAATCATCCATAATTCTCCACTGGACTATGAAAAGGTCTATTTTATTTGCTTTTGTAAACCTAGAAGCTGATATGAGTCCTGGAACTTGAGGAGTTGGATGGCTTTCTATTGCTATGCAAAAGCATAAGTAAATAAAATTAAAGCTCTCAACATGGATTATACATCCCCCACCTCTTACCCCTGTTTGCTTCTCCAGCTTTATCTTCCTGTTTGCTGATTTCTCAAAGCTCAAATACATTGGCTTCTTTCAGATCCTTAAATATGCTATGTTCCCTCCTGCTAAAGGAAGTTTTCCTACTTTGGCCCCCATAATCTAAGCTCTCAGCTCATATTTCACTTTCTTAAGAAAGCCTTCTCTGCTTCTGCCTTACTCTAATGCATGCAACACCCATCACCTCCTACCTCACTCTTTCCATTCCAGGTCCAGATTAGGTTCCTTTGTTATGAGAGCTGATAGAATCATGTTCTGTGTCTTCCAAGCACTCACCTTGTAACTACACTCATGGCTGTGCTTATGTGATGGATCTTCCTGCCCACACCTCTTATTAAATTTTGATTCCCCAAGAAAAGGGAATTGCATAGTATATTCCAAATGATCCGCATGGTGCCTGACATACGAACCGTGACAAATTAATATTGTGGAATAAATAAAATGTTTGCTGCATGGGTAAATGAATGAAGTAATGAATTCAGATAAATTATGCCAGGCCATTGAAGGTAGAGAGAAGACTGTTAGAGCTCAAAATACCTCTGCTTTTATTGTATTATTTTGTTAAATTTAGATAAGTGGCCTTTTGATGAGCGCCAATAGCAAATTTGCTTAATGATTTCAGGTTTACCATGAAAACATCTATGAAATGTGTTTTCCAGGATGAGAAAATAAAACTCAGGTTAATTTTTAAATTAATAACATGACTAGGGCAAAACTCTAATATAGTTGCTGTGTACTTATACATGTATTTAAGTAGTATGCAGGTAGAATTAGTGATATATTCATGATTTTCAAATGCTTCCTACTGGCATATACAGATAATCTGAAAGAACATTTAATAGGATATACTTAAACTACTAAGACACTTAAAATAATTACACTTTTAGAAGAAAGCCACAGAGATATTTGAGGAGCCAATTCAAAGGACTTACAATTTGGTGATTATATGGCAGAGCTGATGTTTTATAATTAAAACAGAATACAGTCATCCCTCATATCCATAGGGGATTGGTTCTAGGACCCCTTTGGATACCAAAATCCACGGATGCTCAAGTCCCTGATATTAAATGGTGTAGTATTTGCACTTAACATACTCACATCCTCCTGGATACTTTAAATCATCTCTAGAATACTGTAATTTAACCTAATACAATGTAAATGCTGTATATATAGTTGTTATACTATATTGTTTAGGTAGTAATAAAAATCTGTACATATTCAGTACAGGCACAATCATTTATTATTTTTTCCCAAATATTTTTGATGTGAGTTTGTTTGAATCCAAACAATGCAGGACCACAGATAGAGAGGGCCGACTGTACTTGTATTTAATACAACAAAGGTATATATTATCTGGGGGAAGCTCATAATTTGTCAAGAAGGACATAGACTTCAGTGTCATCCAAACCCAGATTTGCATCCTAATTTCACTGCTCTCCAGCTGTGTAAAGTTGGGTAAGACAGCCATGTTGGCTTCCTTTCTTTTCCTTGAAATTCACAAGTCCCTCCTGCTTCAAGGATTTTGCCTTTGGCTGGCTCTTTCTCATTTTTCAGATTTCAGATCATATTTTTTCCTCTGAGAAAAGGCTGTTTTCAGTCATGTTCCTCGGGCAGCAGATTGTGACATGCTGATGTGTTTGCAGAAAGTTGACTGGGAGATGCCCTTGGGAATAATACTTGTGGAAGGATAAGGGAAGTAGGATTGGGCAGAGAGAGAAGCTGAGCTTTGATGCACTCACAACAGGGGACTCAGTCAATCTCACAGGGAGCTCAGGAGTGGGATAGGCTTTTAGAATTGTCCTGTATTTGGCATCCAATGTCCTATCAATCAGGTATCGGATGCAAGCTGCCCCTGGGAACGGGGAATCATGGGATTGAGGTAGTTCCCTTCAGCCAAGGACAATTCCCAGAGTGATTCAGCTATGAGCCCATGGAAGCCAATATTCCAGCAGCTGGGACCTCAAGTCCTGAAGGGGATCAGGGTGATGCAGCACAGCATCTGCTAGAGGCCAAGCAGGATAGACATCTTTGTTCACTGCATTCCATCACATCCCTCTGTTTGTTTTATTTCTATTTTATCATACCATATGTTTTAAAATTAATTGATCCATTTGTTCATTACCTGCCTTCTCTACTCAAGAAGTACAGTTATCTCTTGAGGGCAAAGACATTACCTATCAGAAAACAATGTGTACTTGGTAAGTACTGATTGAATAAATGAATGGTGAATGCATGAATTAGATCTCTAAGATGAACTCTACATCACTTGACATCAAAATTAGGATGTCCAAAGCTTACTGTACAGAGTAAGGGGTCATTTTACAAAGTAGCTACATGTGTAGTATGTGGAAGAAATAAAGGAAAACTAGAATCTAATTCTCATTCATGATCTGAAATTGTAATATCAGATCCATTATAATTTCCAAGTAAGTTTTCCAAAGAAAAAAGTTAAATGTTTTATTCTAATTAGTAAAGTAATGGATGTGTTATTGTGGAAAAAGTGGCAATACAAAAACTATAAATAAGAAGATAAAATTTATCCATTACCAAAACACAGAGAATGATGATCACTGTTAGTATATTATGATATGTTAATTCTCAACATTTTTCCATTTCTATTTTCTACATAATTGAATCATACTGTTTCTATAGGTTTTTTTTTCCCTTCAGAATCATATAAAGTTTTTGAGGTCATCAAAATCCTTTAGAACTATCATTTTTAAAGGACTATTTTTTAGTTCTTTAAAATTAAATTCACTTGCAACATTATTATTTAAGCATACTGCCATGATTGGATAATTATATTGTTTCCATTTTTTGTGATTACAAACAATTTCAAGTAAATCTTTCTTATAACCAGTCTTATTAATGATTATTCTTTTAAATGCTCAGATGATCTAATTTGTTAATCATATGCCTCATTTGTCAGTTAGATCAAATCACACCCCTTCATTAAAGTCTTTTATCAGAAATAATAGAGTAGAAACAATCACTAAGCTAAAAGTAAGACATTCTGGATTAGAATCCAGGTTGCCAACTTAGTAGTGATGTAGCCTTGGGAAAGTAGTGTGCTATTCTACCTGGGGCCTCAGTTTCTTTGCTTGTAAAATGGAATGATTGAGCTAGACAATCTTTGAAAACCCTTTTCTCTGTAGTATCCTACACTATTATGACTGCTTCTTACCTTCTCCCAGAAACAGCTTCTTGGGCTCAATTTCAGGCCTCTTTGACATTCTGAGTTAACTACAAATAGTCTCTGATTTCCTGTATTTCTGATTTAATTTCCTACCCTTTATCCAATTTTGGCTGGTCCTTAATCTTCTTATCTAGGTCTTACTATTGTTCCTTCTTTCACTGCTATCCATTAAGCTGAAATGAACCCTCTCTTCTTGATCTTTTACCCACTCAGTACCTAATTCTTCTTTAATCTTTTCTCAACATTTAATGTTTTTTTCTGCAAAACTGTTTGATGTTCAGTGCTCACAAAGATTGTTCACCCTTCTGTTTTCTCTTTTTCTGCAAAAATAAATGCAAACAAAAAGTTGGGTAAAAGAATGAAGGGAAGTAAAGTTTAAACCAAGTAACATGATATAGCACACATCTGGCATTTTTAATACATTTTGTCTGTAACAGACTCTATGTGGTATGGGGATTGGGAGTGAGGGTGTGGGAAGGGGCAGGATATGCTGAGGACAGCCTGAAAGGCCAAAGAGTATTTCAGTCAGTGAGGAAGGTTAATAGAGGCCCATGCGTCACATTACTCTTAATCTCCTAATAAAAATGATGATAGTAGTCAGTAATTGGTAACATTTTAAATTGCTTTTTATGTGGCAGGTGTTATACTAAGTGCATGAACATACGATGTCTTCCTAAATCCTCAGAAACCCCTGTGAGGTAGAAATTATTATTACCTCCAATTGGTAGATGGGGAAACTGGTCTTAAAATCATTTTACTATATTATAACACATTTACAGTAAATATATAAAATCCTAGGGGGATAGTTAGTATAATGGCAGATTTGGGTTATACTGTGTATCAGAAAATTTTATGTTTCAAGTTGTCTCAACTAGGATTTATGCAAAATCAGAGCCTGAGGCAAGGATTTAGCAAGGTGATTCCAGGAATCAGGAGTAAGGAAAGTGAGAGAGAGAAAGAGGGAGAGCAAAATAAGGGTCATGGAGACCACCACTGCAGGCACCTCCAGAGAGTAGTCTGTCTCTGTGTCTCAAGATCAAATCCCCCAGTAGTGCAAAGACTGGCATTCTTTCTTTAGTTATATACTATCTTTTCTGAAACTGGGCTTTCAGAAAATAAAAATTTGGAGATGATGATAGGCAAGATAAGGGCTTACTTCCTTTTATTATGCACCACTATACTTGCTTCAAAGATGTTGCATTTTTTACACATTGAAGGTTTGTGGCAACTCTATGCCTAGCAAATCTGTAGGAGCCATTTTTTCCAACAGAATCTGCTAACCTCATGTCTCTTTCTCACGTTTTGGCCATTCGTACAATATTTCAAACGTTTTCATTATTATTGTAACGGTTCTGCTGATCTGTGATCAGTGATCTTTGTAGTTACTACTGTAATTGTTTCAAGGAAGCATGAACTGTGCCCATACAAGACGCTGAATGTAATCAATCAAGGTTGTGTGTATTTCGACTGCTCCACCGACCTGCCATTACCCTGTGTCTCTCCATTTCTTCAGACCTTCCTATCCCCTGAAACACAACAATAATGGAAGTTAGGCCAATTAACAACCTACAAACATCGGACACAGTGACTCACACCTGTAATCCCAGCACTTTGGGAGACCGAGGCAGGCAGATCACGAGGTCAGGAGTTTGAGACCAGCCTGGCCAACATGGTGAAACCCCGTCTCTACTAAAAATACAAAAATTAGACAGGTATGGTGGAGCTTCCCTATAATCCCAGCTATTCGGGAGGCTGAGGCATGAAAATCACTTGAACCCGGGAGCAGAGGTTGCAGTGAGCCGAGATTGCGCCACTGTACTCCAGCCTGGGCGACAGAGTGAGACCATCTCAAAAATAATAATAGTAATAATAATAATAATAATAAGCTACAATGGCCTCTAAGTGTTCAAGTGAAAAAGTAAGAGTCTTACATTATCTCACTTTAAATCAAGAACTAGAAATGATTAATAAGGAAGGCACGTTAAAAGCTGAGATAGGCTTTTATGCCAGAGTTAGCCAAATTTTGAATAAAAAGGAAAACTTATTTAAGGAAATTAAAAGTGCAACTCCAGTAAACACATGTACAGTAAGAAAGCAAAACAGCCTTACTGCTGATGTGGAGAAAATTTAAGTGATCTAGACAGATGATTAAACCAGCCAAAACAAAACCTAATCCAGAGCAAAGTCCTAAGTCTCATCAACTCTATGAAAGCTAAGAGAAGTTAGTTACAGAATAAAGTATGAAGCCAGCAAAGGTGGGTTCATTAAGATTTAAAGAATGAAACCATCTCCATAACGTAAAGTGCAAGGTGAAGCAGCAAGTACTGATGTAGAAGCTATAAGTTTTCCAGAAGATCTAGCCAAGACCATTAATGATGGTGGCTACACTAAACAACACATTTTCATTACCAACAAAACAGCCTTCTGGAAGAAGATGCCATCTAGGACTTTCATAGCCAGAAAAGAGAAGTTAATACCTGGCTTCAAAAAGTCAAAGGACAGGCTGACTCTTGTTAAGGGCTAATGTAGCTGGTGACTTTATAATTGTGGAAGGAAAATAAAATCTTGAGACCCCAATTCACCATGCCAAAAAGAAAAATTAAGCTGAAAGCTAAGCCATGCAAGTAACTGCCTTTCTTTTTGTTCCTAAGCAGACAGTTACAGGTAAAAGGCCAGATATTGCCACAGGTAGCTACTCTGTGTTCACTTACATAATTTACTATGCCTCCTACCTGAATCCTTACAAGATATGGATTCAGTAATACAACTATCCTGTCTCTCTTTCCCTTCCAGTCTGCTTTCCCTCTTTAAATACTGAAGCCCTCAAAATCATCTTTGGAAAAGTCATGCACCATAGATAGTTCCTGTGGTTCTGTGTTCCTTTTTTTCTGAGCATGTCCTTAACCATGGCAAAATAAACTTCTAAACTGATTGACACCTGTCTCAGATACTTTGAAGTATTGACATGTTGAAGCTAATGTTCATTTATGATTCTGAAAATTCTAGGACTCTTAAGAATTATGCTAAAGTACAGTCTGAATTTTGGCAGCTCATCACCTTCCTGCATTTTTCTTGCCTCTTCTACAAGGTTAGAAACTTTTCCAAGCTGAGGATCTGAGCTCCTACCAGACCCTAGTTCTCAGAGTTCTTAGATCACTGTGGGTCTCATCTCCTTCTTTTCTAACTCTCTTCCAGTCACTGCCTGTGCTTTTTAAATGGAATAACAATGTCTGGATGACAGCACATCTGTTTACAGCATGTTTTGCTAAATATTTTAAGCCTACTGTTAAGACCTACTGCTCAGGAAGAAGGATTTCTTTCAAAATATTCTTGTTCATCAACAGTACACCTGGTCACCCAGGAACTCTGATGAAGATGGACAGGGAAATTTATGTGGCTTATTTTTTAATGTCTACTAACACAACATCCATTATGTAGCCCATGGATCAAAGAGTAATTTCAAATTTCAAGTTTTATAATTATAAAAATGCATTGCATAAGGCTATAGCTGTCATAGATAGCGAACCTTCTGGTGGACCTGGGCAAAGTAAATTGAAAACTTTCTGGAAATGATTCACCATTCTAGATGCCAGGGAGCATGTTTTTGATTCATGGGAGGCTAGGTCAAAATATCAACATTAACAGAAGTTTGAAAGCAGTTGATTCTGACCCTCATGAATGACTTGAGGGGTACAAGGCTTTAGTGGAGGAAGACACTGCAGATGTGGTGGAAATAGCAAGAAAACTGGAATTAGAAGTGGGGCCTGAAAATATGACCGAACTGCTGCAATCTCAGGATAAAACTTGAACAGAGGGGCAGGCGTGGTGACTCATGCCTATAATCCCAGCACTTTGGGAGCAGAGGTGGGTGGATCACAAAGTTAGGAGTTTGAGGCCAGCCTGCCCACTATAGTGAAACCCCATCTCTACTAAAAATACAAAAATTAGCCGGGAGTGGTGGTACGTGCCTGTAATCCTAGCTACTGGGGAGGCTGAGGCAGGAGCATTGCTTGAACCCAGGAGGTGGAACTTGCAGTGAGCTGAGATCAAGCCACTGCACTCTAGCCTGGGTGACAGAGCAAGACACTGTCTCAAAAAAAACAAGCAAACAAAAAACTTGAACAGAGAGGAATTGTGGATGGAATGGATGAGGAAAGAAAGTGGTTTCTCAAGGTGAAATTTATTCCTGATGAGGATGCTGTGAATATCATTGAAATTATCACAAAGGATATAGATTATTCCATAAACCTAGTTGATAAAGCAGTGGCAGGATTTGAAAGGACTGAGTCCAATTTTGAAAGAAGTTCTACTGTGGGTAAAAGGCTATTAAACAGTATCACGTGCTACAGAAAAATCTTTCATGAAAGGAGGAGTCAATCAATGCTGCAAACTTCGTTACGGTCTTATATTAAGAAATTGCCACAGCCATCTCAGCCTTTGGCAATTACCAACCTGATCAGCCAGCAGCTGTCAACATGGAAGCAAGATCCTTCACCAACAAAGAGATTAACGCTCGCTGAAGGTTGAGATGATCATTAACATTTTCTAGCAATAAGAGTTTTTTAAATTAATATATACACATTTTTGGACAATGCACACTTAATAGACTACAGTATTATGTAAATATAACTTTAGTACACATGAGAAGACCAAAAAAAATCATATGGCTCACTTTATTGGGCTATTTGCTTTATGGCAGTGGCCTGGAACTGAACTTGCACTACCTCCAAGGTATGCCTGTATAACAAACAGAAAAAGTGGCCAAATCAAGTAAGTTTGAGAAACACTACAAGTAAAATAGTAGACATTAAAGTATATGTTACTCTCAGAGGTCCTAAACATTTCTATAGAAGTATGTTTAGCTGTTTTCAAACTACTGTTTTAAGTTTTATTTAGATGAACAGGCTAGTGTATCTCTCAGGAAACCAGCTTGGAAAACACTTCAAGAAGCTATTGCTAACCAACATTAAGAGAACAAGAATTACTCTATGAGTTAGGAGCCAATAGGATGGGTCAAAGGATAGTTTACCATGATTAGATGGGAAGAAGTAAGCTGATAGGCCTCAAATCAATGCTGCAGTGAAGATCTGGTGCATGGCGGGACAGAGCAGGGAAGTAGCATGGGTGGCTTGTGCTGGAGGGTTTCCCTCCATAAGGTCCCTGCCTGGTTCACTGTCATATCACCAGGGCCTACAGTGTACCAGGCACAGAATGGATGATCCAGCAATGGATGACTGAGGCAAGTTGCATCCCATCTCTGGGCCCAGAGAGCCCAGGAGAGGACACTGGACTGAACCAATCGTCCCTCCTTCTGTCTGGGGAAGCTCCTTGCTGTTCTTAACTGGAAAGGTCTCCCATATCACACAGACATAGCTTCAGCCTGGTGGTGTATTCCTGGGAGGGTGGTAGAGAGCTCAGAACTCTAGGACTGGAGGAGGAGAATTAGAAAGGAGGGAGATGAGACCCACAGTGATCTGAGAACTCGGAGAACTAGGGGCTGGAGGGAGCTCAAATCCTCAGCCTTGAAAAGTCTCTCTCTTGTTTTTTGTTTTGTTTTGTTTTTTTTTGTTTTTTGTTTTTTTGTTTTTTTTTTAGAAGAGGCACAAAGAATGCAGGCAGGTGATGAACTGCCAAAATTCACAGACTGTACTCTCTACTCTCTGCTTCTAATATTAATTGGAGTCTGGGTGTGGTATTTGATTTTTAAAAATACCTTTGGAATCCCTCGCAATGCCGGGGTCTTCAAATAGGTAATGAAAAGGGATGGGATAATCAGAGGACTGGACATGAAGCTCAACAAGGAGCTTGAGCAGGAAGCAGGAAGTATGAAAGGTGCAAGGTGCTGAGTTTTGCCCATGTAGGAAGGAGGAAGGGAATGGACATAGATGTGTTGTATCCTTTGTACCAGGTACTTTCCCTTCACTATCCCATCTGTTCTTCACCACAATGATAGGAAGTGAACATCTCTCCCATTTCATAGATGGGGAGATCTGGGTCCCGAGAAACTAAGTAACCACGGTAGGATCCCACACACAGCACCTGGCTGGGTACTGGAACCTAATGTCTGAATTCAGCATCTGGCCTCTGTTTTGGATACCCATTGTCTATAGGAGTTAATGCCTGGCATCATCTTCTCTTGGGGAAAAGTTAATTCCACCTCTCCTTCATGTTATCAGACACATGGTGTCTGATCAGACATAAGAACCATGAAATTTATTGAAAGTTTGGCCTGCTGGGCAGCTGTTTGGGGATCACTGGAGCTAAGAAGTATTTGTAGCAGACAGTGAATCCATGGGAAAGCTTTTTAAATAGTTTGTGGAGCTTTTTCTAAGTCTGGACAGTGTGCACTGATCCACTGCCATTATGGCTCTGTGCTGGATGCCCATCTGTGAATCTCTTCTTCCTAGGCCAATCATTTGTTTAATACTGCTCCCTAAGAAATCAGCACTTTTCCAAAATCCAGAACAAAAGAAAGTCTTGAATAAATAAGGGTAAAATATGTCAGATTTTTTCAAACTAGCTTCCATATTAAAATTTACCTGATTTATTTTCATTCCTGGATGAAGAGAGGCATGGATGTTTCACAGCTGCTATCCAAATGTTCCAGAAATACCACTTAGGGCCAGAATTCCAGCATCTCCCTGATTAAAATTTGAAGAAGTTGGTTGATCAAAAATCCAAAATAAATCTGTGGTTCACTTTTTTTTTTTTTCTCCCAGAGAAACTGGGTTTCAGAGAAAGAGAAATATGATTTCAAATTCCAGGTCTGCTTTTGACTAGTTTTGTGACTTTGGGCAAGTAAGTTCTCTGCTTTGTCAAAGCAAGATGGGGATAAAATGGTCATGATCATATTTGCATGACAGTATATTCTTCTGAAGGTAAAATAAGCAACGTGTAACTATTTTTAGCAAATTTCTTATCACCAACAGGTACTCAAATGTTGGCTTTCATTGTATTTTCTCCAATGTCAGCTCACTTATCCTGGCAGAGAATCTAGGAAGTAGATAACGGACTATAAAAATTACATGTTGTTAACCAATCACAACCAACAGCTCTAGATCTTTACTGTGCTAGAGATTTGGCAAAAGAGTTAGCATGTAACCCCTAGATTTGAAATAAACAAATATAGTGAAGTAAAAATCCAACTCAGACACTCAGATCCTGTTTGTTTCTAGGAGAGAATTGTGTCTTATTATATACCAACTACTGTGTTATTCTCTCCAGAAAATGATTGGTTGAATTAGGTGGCCAGGGAGTAAGAATTGAATAGATCCAGGAAAACAGCTGTGTCTGGTTGGTGGCAGCATGCTTCCAGCTCTTGCTGATTCATTTCTCCAGCAGTTTTTACTTAAGAGAACCATCCATAATGCATGGCTGCAAGACTATATAGAAGGCAAATCACCCAAACAGTGAGCATTACAAGCATTGCACATTTCCTTTTCCAATTCTGGGAAACTGCATGAGGAGCTACCTGTAATTTTTCTAGCAGGCACATAAAAGCAAGATAAATGTAGCTATTCAAACAAACATGGAAAAGTGGGGATGACTTATGGGCATTTTGGGGACATCTTCACCATCCTTCCAATAAGAATTAGCTATTCATTTAGTCTGCAAACATTGGCTGAACATCTACATGTCAGGCACAAGGCTAAGTACTGGGTATTCAGAGGGCAGCTAGAGTCCCAAGATCCCTACTCTCACAGAGCTTGCAGCCTCACGAATCTAATAAACACATCACTAAATAAATGAATATGTATTTTCAATTTAACAAAAAAGCTGTGAGGATAGAAAACAGTGTGAATGTTCTTAGATGTGCAAGCAAAGTTCTGCCTGTAGAGTTCACATTTGAGCTGAGCCTACAAGATAAGGAGTCAGCTTTATAAAAAAGCTAAGACAAGGACACACCGTCAAAAGCATGTGCACAGTCTCTGGAAGGGAAAAAGCTTGGCTTGCTCTGGAAACTAAAAGGAAGCCAATGAGGCTAAAGCAAAACAAACAAGGGAAAGTTGCATAAAAGGGAAGTTGGGGGAGAAAATCTGGGGGTAGGTAGGGATGCACAGAACATAGCTTTTATTCTAAAGTCCACATGAAATCACCTAGAGGTTTGACTCAGGGGAAAAGCATAATCAGATTTACAACTTAGAACGATCACTCTAGTTGTTTGGTGGAGAAAGACCTGTGTAGGGAGGGCAAAAGAAGATCCGCAGCTAATTAGTAGACATTTTAATATTCCAGGCATAGAATGATTGTGGGGGTGGGCTTGGAGGGAGGTAGGAACATGATGCCAGCAGTGACATTACTGGTGAAAAGAACAGTGAGAGATACCCAGTGGAGCTGGAATTGACTTGGGGGATGTGAGGGTGACTAAGAGAGTTTAAATGGACTGGATGTGTGGTGATGCCACTTATTGGGATCGGAAATACTGGGGCAGAAGAAGAGGACAATTCAAACTTTCTCTGAGCTCCTTGAGAAACTTTACTTATCTTTATAGAATGAAACATACTACACTTTGCTTTATTGTCTACCTGACTGCCTTCCTTGCCAGCTCTTGAGTCCCTTTGGGAAGGAAGCACAGGGGTTGAGAGCAGGGGCTTTTAAGTCAAAGAGAACAGCTGAAATCTGTACTCTGTCACTTACTAACTGTGTGGCCTTGCACAGTTTATGTAACCTTATAGAGCCTAGGTTTCTCATTTTGTAAATAGATTCTGAGAACATCTATCTTAGGGGTCACTGAATTAAACAAAATGTTACAGAACATGTCCAGTGCTAGTATGTGACCAATGAATGTTAGCTGTTTTTGTCAGTAGAATCTTCTATAGTCCTTGTCCATGATAGACACAGGGTAAGAATGTGTAGAATACATGAATGAATGAATTGAAACTCACTTAGGTGCTCACTGAAAAAATGAGTAAATCAATCCCAGATTCTAATCTTAAGCCAACTAACTATTAACAAACTACTGTTGGTTTTAACCTCCCCAGATTAAGCATAAGCTAGGTTCCCTCATCTGTAAAATAAGGCAGAGGTGTGTGAGGGAAGGGTAGAAGTGTGTTAGACCTAGTGGTTTCTTAAGAAGCTTCTAAATGTAAACTTTTAATAGTCATAGGGTTTTTTTTTAATATCCTTATTCAATAAACTATTAAAGGGTAATTAATAATTCATTAAATTATTTGCTTTTCATTTGACGCTTATCACACTGGACTGGTGCCTTATTAACACAATTCTTAGTTTATAGGTGAGAAAATTGAGGTTAAATGGCATGTCCATGGTCAGTATTTGAATTCAAGCCTTATACACAAATTATGATCCTTTTTCCACCACTCTCCATGGCTTCTTGGACTAGGTGGTAATCTTCAGATGCAAACAAGAAGAATTTATTTCTAACAGCCATATTGAAACTTACCACTTATAAATGTTGAGTAATCCTCAGCTTAATATAGATTCTAGAAAAGAATACAAATGGAGTTTCAGAGCTGTAAGAACTCCAATAGACAAGCAATGCTTCCAGTGTGTACTTACTTAGTTCTTCATATTTCTACTATGCTGTTTAATGGAAACATAATGTAAGCCCACATGTTATTTTAAATTTTTAATAGTCACATTAAATAATTAAAAAGAAACAGATGAAATTAATTTTTAATATTACATTATATTTAACTCCATATATCCAAAAATAATTTTAATATGTAACCAATGTAAACATTATTTAGATATTTTACAGTCTTTCTCATTCTAAGTCTTCAAAATCCACAGTGTATTTTGCATTTATAACACATTACAATTCAGCCTGGCTACATGTGTCTATTGGCTACTATGTTGAACAGCACAGAATATACAAGTAGTACAATCACACAATGTTTTATTTCCCTGAAGATTAATGCTCAGATAAGAGAATGGTATCATAGTGTTACAGAATGGTTGGGTTGTAAGATGCATCATTTAATGGTTTTAATTGAGGTAGAATGCGTTACATGAAAAACATCTTCATTTAGAAAATATTTAAAACATTAGGAACACAGCACTGTGTATAATAACTCTCAGCATAGGTATCGCCCTGCAAAAAAGATCCATAGACATACTCATATTTATATGTAGCTGTATATACATCTGAAAGAATTTCCAAGAAACTGGTCTCAGTGACTGACTTTGGAAAAGAAGACAGGTCTAAAGAATTGGAATAGAGAGTTTTCTTTTTAATTAAATGTGCTTTTATGCTGTTTGAAATTTTTACTAGAATTTTCAATAGAAAAGAGTTATAAAAAAGTTACTTTTTCAATATAATAATTATGTTATAACAAAACGTATTTAGCAAAAATAACTATCAAAAAATATAAACATGCATCAGAGAGAAGGAAAATTCCATTGGTGTTTCACTTTTTTTTTTTTTCTCAGTAGGGCCCTTTCATCAGACAGAAAGTTAGAAATTGCAGTGGCATGTTATCCAAGGTTACAATCAACGTATAAACCCAAGAAGGGTTCAACCATATCACTGTAGCATAGGAGACAGACAGTCTGTCTAAAAGTTCCTGTGGATTTGATGGGATTTGCAGCCCTACATCACCCGTGGGCTCAGGCTGTCGAGCAACCAGAGAAAATCAATAAAGACACTTTACTTACACTCAGAATAGCCGAGCATGTTTGATGTGTTCCCGGCCACCTGGCCCGAATCATATTCTGGCAGATTGTGATCATGTCATTCCAGTGGCTCTAGATTGATCAAATCCTTTCTTTTTTGGGAGTGACATGGTTTGATGTAGTGTTTCTTTCCCAGAGTGAATCTACTAAATACTAATTCCAGGAGGTACTCTTTTAAAAAATTAATAGAAGTTTTTGCTCTCCTTACCTGTTACTGTCTTGGAAAATGAAAAATCAGCAACATTATATCTATGACACAGAGAAGTACTATACAGAGTATATCCCCTTTATGTTGTTTAGTACAGTGTTTGCCAAGCCTATGGGATCAAGCAACTTTTAGTTTCTTTGGGACACTCTGAATTGGTACACCTGAGCACACCTTGGGAAACTCCAATGTGATTATAAATGTACCTTGCTCTACCGCTTACCATTTATGTGGTCTTGGCCCAGTGACTTAATTTTCTTAAGTCTCCTTTTAAAAATGGGGATAATACATCTATATCAGAAATGAGGATGAAATTAGTTTAATAAAATAGTTTACGAAGGGCCTCCAGGATGGCCCGCACATAAGAAAAGCTCAGTTGTCATGAGTTCTATTCCCCTACACTCTCCTGCCCTTCTCTGTTCCTCTTTGTCATTAGGCAAACTCTCACAGATAGGATATGATATATAGAAAGGAATAATGCTACTTAGAAATATAACCATTAGAAAATGGGAAGATCATTTTTCTTTACTATGGCACTAATTCCAGTAAGGCTAGGATATTAAGGGGTGTGGATCAAGCAGAAAATGAAAATGGACTAAAAAGTATCAACTACTCATGTACATGTTGCTTTAATTAGGTTTTCAGCACAACTAAATATTTTGTCCTATAGAGAGAAATTCTTTAAAGTAGGTTCAGGAACTATTTGTTGCTGAAGGATGGTGGAGAAGCAAAGAACAGTCTTCAATCCCCAGTGTCTCAACTTTGCTTTTATCTCTCTTATCTAGAAGGGTCCTGCCTGAGTTTTCCTGTGAATAGAAAGTTCTGTTGCTAAAAAAACTATTTTGAGAACCCAATATCAAGTAAAAAAGTATTATAAAATTTAGTGTCTGTATATATTCATACATTCATTCAATCATTCAACAAACATTTTTTAGTGTCTACTATACACAATAGTGAGCAAAATCAACCAATCAATTAATTAATCTGCCATAAGAAGTTAGGAGCTAAGAATTTAAGATGTATCTGTCACTGTCTTAGCATCTTTTAATTTCAGACTGGAAACTGCCCAAAGTCAACTAATATTTGACAGATATTTAGCAAGATCCTGTTATGCGTAAGGTAATAGACAAAGCAACATCACAGGTAAGTGCTGGAAATGCAATGGTGAATAGCAACTCTGCTTTCAGAAAATCACAAATCAATACTTTGCTTCTTGGTCTCAAGGATGGTGGACTTTTGACCTCCTCTTATGCTTCCACTTACAGTGAGGGAGGAAATATCAAGTGGGACTCATCTTCCATATTTCTTATTACCCCCCTTCCCCAACAGCAACAACAAATTCCTTCTCTACAGTTTAAGGAAAAACCATGAAGAAAAATAACAGTAATATAATTGCTCTTGGGTGGCTGAATCACAACTCATGGACTATTTGTAGACCCAAGAGGACTATTCAGTGTCAACATCATTCCTAATAGTGGAGCAAGATTTCCAATGCAAAACCTTCTTGCGGGAGAAGCTACAAGTTTTTATTTACAACATCTGTACTTTAATGCAGAATTCTTAGAGCAGATTTTCTTACAATGTGGTTCATAGGTCACCTATATTAGAGCCACCTGGGGAGCTTGTTAAAAATGCAGATTCCTGAGTTTTATCGCAGACCTTCATAATGAGAACTTCCAGACTCTAGAATTCAGAAACTATAATAAGGATCCTAGGTGAGTCTCAGGCACGCTAATGTTTCAGAAACAACATTTCAGAAATATTTTAATAGGTAACCAATCTAACTTTGTAATGTATATATTCATTCATTGTGTTATGAGTAGGCAATATTAATGAACTCCACCTAAAAAAAAAGAAAAAAAGAAAACTTCATCAATATACTGTTAACCAAGTCATTTTGACGTGCTACCTACTAAGGAGTTTCTCTCTACATCTCCACATACCAGTACTCTAACCAAAATCAAAGTGACTGCTTGATAACAAACATCCTTGTTTCCCCTTGTTAAAACAATCCAGGCATTCAATAAAGTTAACAAAACAGCAGCTGTGTCTGGACACCCAGCAACCCCACCCTCGAATTCCTCCTGAAGCATCCAGGAAGTCTTTGAGGGGTACCTCACATGCGTCCTCGTGTGGTTCCTATGTGGCCTCTTCTCCCTCAGATTCGTAGTACTATTGCTCTGACGCTGTCCCTGGTGCGTTCGGGGACTTCTACCCTTCTACTACAGATAGAGGCAGCTCTCCAGGATGCTGTAGTTTTCTGCTTTCAACTTCCCAAACCCAGAGCTCAATTTGGTTCCACTTTCATGCTTCAGGTCCCAACAGTCCACCCTGTCAGTGAGGAATACTTTCTCTCGCTGGCCTTGTGTTGTCCTCTGCATCTGAGGCTTTCAACAGGTCCACCTTTTACCCTCCATATCTTGTGAGAGATTGAAATGTGGTTCTCATTTGGTCGTATCTTCCTGTCCAAAGAAACTGGTCACGAGTCATTCAGGGTAGAGTTGAGGACGTTAAGCAGGAGGCTGATGACACTGCAGTTGATCATTTTTCTTACAAAGGTCCTTCAACCTCCTGTGAAGCTTGTTGACTTCCACGTACTCGCTGATACGCTGAGGGTACTTTTTTTTTCCATAGGAGGTTTTAAAGGAATGCTTTCATTAGGTTAAAAGTGTAGGGACATAGGGGCTTCCTGTCTTCCTGCTCTGCCACCTACAGCTTGTTGGCTTACAATAATGGGGAAGTATTAAGATTTTTACTAGTTACCCACAATCTATAGTGTCTGTTTTGTTAATTTTTAACTACCCCATGCTTTTCTTGATAAAAATATAAAAAATACAACTAAGAACTTTCAATAGCTTTTCAGAAGTGTATATGTAACATAAACAGTTGATAATAAAACAATTGAGATTTAAACAAAACATTGATGTTTGCAGTCTTCTAGAGTTTGTGAATCTTTTCAGTTCTAGCTCATCAAAACTCTCTTACCTTTCCATAAGGACCCAAGACTTCAATGGTATGAGTAACATGAGCCACAGACGGCAGTTACATTTCAAACTAAAAGTGCCATAGAATTAAAATAAAGAAAAGAAGGAAGAGAGGGAGGGAGAGAGGGAGGAAAAAGGAACAATTGCAACCAACCATTAAAGTTAATTAGAACAAAGTGTCAGAGACAGAAATTTGAAGAATTTCCTTGATGTTTACTTTAAAATCCACTTTTCCCAATTTCCATGTGCTTTTTTATTTGGTTTTATTTCTAGGACTTGGGCTCACAGCAGCAGATATGGGAGCAAAAATGAAATCAGAAGGACTATGGTATTCTGGAGTAAATTGCTCTCCACTGCATTAGTGAGAGAGAATAGATTGTAGCTAGGATAAGAGCAGTGTAAATAATTTTAAGTGTGCAGTAGCACACCGTATCGATTTGAATGACCTGGTAACTTGGCACCACCCCAGGCAATTATTTCCTAGGCAGGATTTATGTTGTGTGTTGTCAAAAGGCAGTCCAAACCTTAGATACAGATATATGTTTAGAAGTTGCTCTTCTCAATTGGAAAAGACCACTGGATTGCACTGTTACAGAAATCAGAAATCATTTTATCTTTCTTTTTCTTTAAATTCAATAACCCTCAGTGGTATTAGGGAATGATTCACCTTTTCCCAGTCATTTAAACAGCCATTTAAATCTTTTTGAAGATGCACATGCAGATTTATTTTAAAAGTATCTGAAAATGATGACAAAAATTTATTACAAATACATGAATGATACAACAAAAATCCTATGCTTTTGTATTTGAAAGTGTCCTTCATATACATCTAAAACTATTGCTGGGCTTTTAATAAAACTGAATAAGAAATTAAAATATGTTAGGTTTTTTTCCCTCACTCCCACTTCTTTCTGGGGAAGCAGCAAGGCTCAGATTCACATAAAGAACCACATGTTAATGTCATAGCCTCAGATTGTCGGGATAAATGCCAAGGAGCACATCAGAGCTAGTAATGAACCTTCTATTGACAACTTAGTCAGCCTTTTGACTTCACATTTTATGGCTCCCCACTCTGCCTGACATTATATTTTAGGACCATAGTTGGGATGCTGAGCACAATGGGTTGTGCTTGCTTTCTAATCTCAGGTGCTCAGACACGCACTGGTAGATTTTTCTTTTCAGTTTAGAGCAATACATCTCATGAACCTGTGGTTTAAACTTGGCTGTAATTTTGGCAACAGAGCTGGCATTCAAGGGCTGATCTCTTTCATTTACTGTGTATCTCTCACTTACAACTTCCCAAAGCAGAGCCAGATACCTGAGCCATCCTCAGGTAGAACTCTGAGCTAATATATAAAATCTAAATTTAGGCCGTGTGTGGTGGCTCACGCCTGTAATCCCAGCACTTTGGGAGGCCGAGGCGGGTGGATCATGAGGTCAGGAGACCGAGACCATCCTGGCTAACATGGTGAAACCCTGTCTCTCCTAAAAATACAAAAAATTAGCCGGGCGTGGTGGCGGGTGCTTGTAGTCCCAGCTACTGGGGAGGCTGAGGCAGGAGAATGATGTGAGCCCGGGAGGCGGAGCTTGCAGTGAGCAGAGATTTATAGATGCATTCTAGGTTATAGTATGAGAAAGAGAATGCCAGGCTCTAACATTTTATCCCCAGCAACTGTCTTTTGTCACTGTTTCTTACCACCCTTCTCTTGGTTTGCTCGAAAACCCATTTTATGAGCAAGTCCCCTCTGAACGCTCCTCCATCTTATTTTGTTAATTGTAATTTGATAAGCTGATTTCTCTCTCCCATTTTTCCTCCTTCCTGGGAATGAGACACTCTAAAACCAGGAGAGCAAAAAGAGGAATTTGTTTGCTCAGATCACATGAGGAAAGAAGCAGACACTCTAGCTATGCAGAGAAAGGATTTGACAGCATAAAACTGTTCCATTTTCTTTCCAGTCCTCCATTTACAGGATCTTAAGTACTTCCCTCTCCTACACACCCCAAAATAACTACTAGCTTGTCCCAGACACTTGAGAAGATGAAGGCCCCAGGGAAAGAAATACAGAAGGGTCAAATAGACAATGCCTATACAAAGAGGGTTTTGAATTCCTAGTGACTCAGAGGGTGGAGATGGAGGGCAACCCTGAGATATGAGAAGCTACTCAAATACTCTAACCTCTGGACATTTACTGAATCAAAATTTTTCCTCAAAGTAAAGAACAATTTGTTCATCCTTGGTATTCTATGCGATACCCGACTAAGAATAAGGATGTTTAGAAACACCTCTTGTCCATTAGTAAAGACTAACACTGGGCTTATTCTAAATTGACTCCAAGCTTCTTCATACTGACAGGTGGCCAGAAAGGTCTTGTGAAAAAAATGAACATCATGAAAGAGGCCTCTCTCTCTGTCTTTCACTCTTTCTCCCCGTGAAACACACAGATCAATTTTTGCATGAAGCTATTTCATTAACTCCATTGATCCTCTCAGTAGATGAAGTTCTGATAATTTATGACTTGTCTATACCCACGGAATGTGCTGGGACAGGTAATCAGAATCAGATTTCTCAATTTGATTACAATACACTGCTTGGGTAGCACCTACAAATTAGGACTTCAGAAAAATCTGAGAGGTCCTTGCCTATATGGCTACACGTATAAAGATCCCTGGACATGGGACGGGCAGCCCTGAACCTCCAGATCGCACCTGAGTCTTGGTTTGCTCAACCTGGCAAACCCAGGTTCCTTGCGCCCATGGCATTAACTCTACTAATTTATTTTCTTAGTAATACAAATTTTAGGAAATGAGAAGTTTAATCAGAATAAAATTTGAGATCGTGTACTGAACAGTTATGATAGTGTTGGTATATGACACACCTCATTGCCTCATATGCGACTTTTCTGCCATAGTTGTTTTTCCATGGACAGTAAAGTAGGCTCATAAACCAAAAAATAAAACAAGGAATTATGGGCTTTTAAAGTTAGTGGTAATCTTACAGATCATCTGGTTGAAACCTTTATTTTACAGAAAAGAAACAGGCCCAGAGCTTGCATGCTTTCATTCATTTATACTTATTCAATTGAATTCCTATGAATACATGACATTGTTGTAGATAATGGGGATAAAGATGTAAGCAAAATACACAGTTTCTGTCCTTGTGACATTTACATTTAATTGAAGAGTGAAGACGGGTGTGTATGTATTTGAGTGGAATGTCAGGTAGTGATAGGTGCTAGGAGAACAGTATGGTAAAGAAACAGTAATAGAATTGGAAGTAGGAGCTCTTCTGAATATAATGGCAAACCCTCTAAGGGAGTTTGAGCAGATGCATGACTTATGTGAGGGACAAGAGCCATGACTAAGTCAAGGGAGAAGTTCCAGGCAGAGGAAACAGTAAGTGTGGAGACCGAGTGAGAAGAGGCTATTCCTGTTTGAGAGACAGCAGGAAGTGTGGTTGGAACACTGTGAGCAAGAGCGAAAGCATGTGAAATGAGATCAGAGAGGTATCCAGGGTTCAATTATGTAAGTCTTCCAAGGCCAGAATAAAAAACTTGAAATCTATTCTGAACGTGATAGAAAAAGACTGGCCACTGGAAGTTTTTAGGAAAGAGGGTGAGGAGATCCAGTTTACATTTGAACTGATCATTTTGGCTGCTTTGTGGGCTGAAACTGTAGGGAATGCAAGAGAAAATTCAGAAAGACCAGTCAGGAAAGGATTATAATAATCCAGGCAAAGGCTGGCGATGGCTTGAAGGAGGCTGATAAGTGGTGACCTGGGATCAGATGTTAGCAAGAGTCTGAAGTTAGAGCTAAGAGGATTTGCTGAGGGGTTAGTTGTGAAGTGTGAGAGAAAGAGAAGAATCAAAGATTGAGCACCTGGGAGGATGGAGATGCCACACTTTAAGACGGGGCAAGAAGACAAAGTAAATTCTTGAAGTGGAAATAAAAGAAAGCAAGAGTTTAGTTTTAGATATGTTAAATTCAAGATACATATTAGGCATCTAAGCAGTGATGTCAAGAGATTGGGTCTAGAAATGTAAATTTGAGAATCATTGTCATTGATTTATTAAAATTATCATTATTGTTGGTCAAAGGCGATCCAAGATCCCCCTTGACACACCTGAGACATGAAGCCTGAGCTTCTGCTCCTTCTTTTTTCCCTGTCTGACTGTAGGCTGTATTTAGATGACTTATTAAAACAAAATAGACTTGCCAAAAATTGGCATGTATTTTCATTTATATATATATATATGAATATATATAGTCATACATATGTATTCATACATATAAAATATATATATATATATGAATGTGTGTGTGTGTATATATATATATATACACACATTCAAGGAAATAAGTGGAAGCTAAATTCAGTAAGAGAAAACCCTGAATATGAAAACAGACCTAATAGTAATTTGAAAATCAGCAGAATTTTACGAACTATAAAAATAAAAGCCCTGAACTTGGCATGATGTTTCAACTAAAGTACAAATATAGAGAAGGAGAATGTCAGATAGAGTGTCTTAGCAGACCTTACCCTGGGAGAAAGTTGAGTTAGAGAAATGATATCAATGTCAACTGGTGTCAAGTTCACATAGGGCTTCACAGAGTATAAGTAAAATGTCACCAACCTGCACCTGAAATATCTTGTAACCAGCTGAGCCCAGGTGGGATATTCCATTTGACTCCATGTGTTAAAAGAAGGAGCAGCTATGCCCCTGAACAGCTGGGACTCTGGATAGAATCCTAATGGAAAGAGCTATCATATTTCAACTCAAGGGTAAGAGGAAAGGGAAGAGGAGTCAAAGAACAGTCGTGTGAACAATCAAACTGTCTGGAGGAAGAAGGAGCAGACTTGATGGTTTATCTTCTGATTCAAAGGATTCAAAGCTGAAAGTCTCTGACAAGTTCCAAGACAGCATGATGTTTATTTGAGGATCAGTATCACAGTAGTGTTTCTAAAGAGCTAAACTGGTTGCAGAGAAGAAACAGTCTCTAATATTTCACAGAAGACCCTGGATTTGGAATGTCTAACAGCACCAGGCGATGTGCAACTCCATTTTCTTTTTCTTTTCCTTTCTTTTTCTTTTTTTTTTTTTGAGATGGAATCTCACTCAGTTGCCCAGGCTGGAGTGTAGTGGCACAATCTCAGCTCACTGCAACCTCTGTCTCCCCGCTCAAGCCATTCTCCTGCCTCAACCTCCTGAGTAGCTGGGATTACAGGCACCCACCTCCATGCCTGGCTAATTTTTGTATTTTTAGTAGAGATGGGGTTTCACCATGTTGGCCAGGCTGGTCTTGAACTCCTGACCTCAGGTGATCCACCCACCTCAGCCTCCCAAAGTGCTGGTATACAGGCATGAGCCACCACGCCCAGCCTGTAACTCTATTTTCTAAGAGTTGCACTGCATACTTTTGAAAAGGATCAACTGGATGAGAGAAGTGGGTAACACCAACTGGTAAGGTTTCATGAACTGTTTAAAAGACTTACATATCCAGTTATCCTATTTGGTCTTCATTAAAAAGCTGTGAGATGGGCAAGACAGGTAAGATCACCTGTTTTCCAGCTGAGGAAGCAGACACGCATAAATGGTGGTGATTGTGTCCAACGCAGGGGCTTCATTCAGAACTTGTGCCAAACGAAAGTATGTCAGTCTCACAATCAACTTGGTGAAATAAGTGTCAAGCCCAGCAGGAAGCTAGAGCTGCTGTCAATTGCCCTCCTCCCCCTCAGCCATGGGTATATTTAAACCCAGCAATAAAAAAACAAACTGGCAGCTGGCACTTGCATAGTGCCAACTCTGGAGCCCCTCAGAAGAAAACTTTTTTTCTAGACAGATTTTTTCTCTTTTTTATTATTCATTTGCTATTTATTTTAAAGTTATATTTCTAAGTAGAACATTTTAAAGTTAGAAAATGGGATGAACTGAGCCAAACTGCAAACAAAAACATGCCTTGAGCAATGTGCAGGTTTTTAATTTGTTTACTTTCTGCCTTCCTGGCATCTGCCTGTGATGTTTGATGTGACCAACAACACCCAATGGCAGACAATAGTATACCAGCCCCTCCACACATCCAGATCCTGAGTTCTCAATCAGCTAGCAAGAGGACTGATGACACATTAAACTATTAAAACAAAGATACTGGTGAGCATCTATTTACTGCTTAGTACATCACAGTCACTAAATACCCATTCAGTTCCCACAAAATATGGTGGGTAGGGCAACACACATTTTATAAATTAGGAAGCTGAGGCTCAGAAAAGTTAACTTGTTTAGGGACAGCTTCCTGATTCAAACAACATCACTATTGCCTGAATCACTCTAGTCCCTCTGCACCTTAGGCTTCCAAAAACAGTCAATGTGTTTCCTTCTGAGGGAGAAAAACTGAATTTGTGTTGCTTTAGGAAAGGTCCAAACTTCTGCTTCCTACCCAGAAGATTGCAATAGACACATCTCATTTAATTCTTTGAGAACTGGTATGACGAGTATCCTGCAAAGGTGTTGCATATCTGAGCTCATATGATTAAATCTGTTGCTTCCTAGGTGACTGCACAGTCCCTGAACCATATGAAACTACCTCCATCTCTTCATCTGTAAAATGGGAACTATGGAAGATGATTGACCTTTTCTCCTGGGTTGCTGTAAAGTCAAGTATATAAATGAGTGAAAGGGCCTTGTTGATTAAAACATTCTCTACAAATGGGATTAGCGTAATTTTCATCATCTAAAAGAGAATGCCACCAGAAGTTCTAGCATCTCCTTATTCAGCCACAGTAAAGCCTACTTGAAGACTTTACTTGCTTCTCCCTCTTACTTCTATTAGGTTGTTGCAAAAGTAATTGCAGTTGTTGCCATTGAAAGTAATGGCAAAACCACAATTACTTTTGCACCAATCTAATAAGTAAAGAAAAAGAAACAAATGGGTCTGTAGAGCGGAACCCATCGAGAAAGGATCATGTTTTCACTAAATCATGAGGTGGGGCAAATCTGCTGGTGCTGCCAACATGTGCCAATGTGTCTCTCAGCTTGCTCCATCACTAGCAGGTGTTCACAGGCTGGTGAGGATGGAGAGTGAGCTTTCCCCCCAATTTGACTGTCTTTCACTTGTCAAGGCTTTTGACAGGCATTTTGCAGTTCTCTGTCACACAGTTCTAAGCATGGCTGCATGGCATGCTGCTTAAAGCAACCCCAAGCCATGGAACTCTGAAAATTCCTCAAGTTTCTATTTGATGGAATGCCGGAAGTATGAGTGTAGCCCATCCTCTTGACATGGGTCTGCTTCATTCATCCTCCTGATAGGTGGGCTATCAACCCACCTAGGGATAGGTCAAAAGGTTCTCACTGGTGATTGGGCTTTGCTGTGGGTTAGATGTCAGATTTGAGTTTTGTGCCTGTTTAAGAATGAAAATATCCCTTTTCCTTGCTCCCATGTACCCTGTGTAGAATACTTATTTATATCACCATCACCTTTTAGAGTGTCTGTCTCCCAAACTAGGCTATCAACTTCTGGGAGCAGGGACCCTAGAATATTCTTAACATACCTGGCAGAGTGCCTGGTGTTAAATGGTAAACTTTGACACATTAAGATTTTAAAGAGTTTATTTGAGTAGACAGCAATTGATGAATTAGGCAGTGCCAAACCATTACTAGTGTAGGCTCTATCTAGGGGGAACAAGAGGCAAATGTTTACTAGGTGTTCAGGGAAGAAAGACAAAGAAATCACTTGATTGGTTAAAGTGGAAAGTCCCTAGTTAGAGGTTAGTTGGCAGTTTCTGATTGGTTAAGCTTCAGTTTCATTTTGCTGGCATATGATCAGTCACACTGATTTGAGTTTCTGTTTGCTTACATAGGAACCCAAACTGCTGGAGCTGTCTCAGGCTAATGTCCTCCCAATTACTTATTTTAACACTGGCATAAAACAAGGGCTAATAAGTGCATGTTGAACTGAATCAATACAATGCGTGTGAGGTACCTGAAAATGGCAGTTTCCTTGAAGGAAATAAGACCAGATTTCTTCTGGTCATTGAAAACTTTTTTGATGGTAACAGGATCAGAATCTAGGGCTTTCGCTAAGTCTGGCTTAGTGGCCATTTCTGTCATTGACCATTATAATGATGAAGCCACCTGTGGACTTTATTGTGCCCACTCAGCTTCACATATAAGTGCATGCCATTTGAAAAATACATATTATTTAATACCTCCAGGCACAAGAAATAATGTGTATGTTTACTGGTTTGCTTTGCCTATTCACTGATAGCATCTTTCCCTTTGCTAAGGGTTGTTATTTTAGACACAGCCTACACAATATATAGTGTTTAATTCACATCACTAAACTGGTATTATGAAGAGTGAAACTGAAGGAAGTATTTTCCTATTTAGGCTGTTTGGAAATAGAAAGGGACCACACACACATGCACACCATCACACCACCACCAATCCCAACCTTTTCTTTGACTTCCCATATTTCTTTTGAATGTCTGGGCAGTTATGCAGGCTAGGAGAGGTGCCGAGTTCATGATTGTGCCAAATATCCTACTTGGGGTCAGGTTCCAGCCCACGCTGAGGTTCGAGGGGAGTGGGCAAATGGGCAGATAGCTGAAAGAATACTTGGAGGCCTGTAAATAGGTGAAATGTAGTTTTATTCAGCATTTCTCTCAGCAGCAGTTTACTCACACTAGCTCTCTCACACTGTCCACCTTGTCTCAGCAGCTTAGTCTGGTGGCTCCCACACACAGCTGTGCGGCCAGCTCTCTATTCAGGGTCAGCAGTTTAACTCTTTCTCTCTCACTGGGCATGAGCGAGGTCTGTGTCCTAGCTTTTTCCTGTCCATCTGCAAAGATGGGCAGCTCTGGCTCTTTCTCGGGGTGCAAGCATGCCTTTACAATGTCAACAGGGAAATTATACCTTTTACAGGCAATAGTGGCTTAAAGCCAAGTGATGAGCCTTCCCTATGTTATGGCTATGGTGGTGAGCTTCTCTATGTTATGTCTACATGGCTGTGATAACAAGTGGAGTTATACACCTGCACTCTAAACCCGCTGAGTCATTCTGGATGTTTACCTCAGGCTGTCCTTGACCAAAGCATAGCCATGTTCCTTACACTCCACCCCCTAGGCCAAGGGAGACATAGGCCTTGGATACACAGGTTATACACATAAACTTTGGGTACAGAGGCTTGAAATGCACACACAGGCTTTATATATAAGTTTTGGGCACAGAGGTTTGATAAACAGGCTTGGCAAATAGGCCATACAGTCCACCCCCTAGGCTGAGGGAGTTCTTCTAGTGCAGATCTGTGCACACAGGGCAGCACCTTGGACCCATAGGCCACAGCAACAATACAGAGAGCAACAACCTACCACTAATATTCCTGATGTGCTACCCATGATTATTAAAGTCCAATGTAGGCCAGAGCCCCAGAGGTGCCCACTATCTCTGCAGGGGGTCCTCAGTAAGATGTTCAATCACCTTAATCTCCTGTGACACCCTTTTTAAGGCTGCTGTTATGGTGGTTGTCAGGGAAAAATGTACAACACTGTGTCCCTACAAGGGCACAGGTGCCACCTTGGGCAGCTGTGACTATGTCTAAAGCCATCCAGTTTTGCTGCACCACCTTCCTGATCTGATTAACCTTATTAGTTAGCAAAAGGAGAGCAACTTGGTGTAATTCAGGGCCTGAGCTGTGTGGTCTGCAAGGACTATAACGTGCATTTCTACAGTAATAATACCTGCTTCAGTGATAGTTATTATTAAGGCATAGAACCACTGGGGGCCCACCACACTCACAAAAATTGGGAACATAGCACCTGCCAGTTATGTGGGTGACTAGGCAATGTGGGAAGCATGGTGACAGGGACATTGGGCCACTCCCAGGTACAATGTCCAGTCCATTTGACCGGCAGATATGGTCATCCTGTGTCCCCACAGACCATAAGCTCCCAGGGGTCATAAAGTCCATGGGGGCCTGGCCTTGGTACGGCCACTTGTTCCACCACACCTTTGGTGTAGCGACACGTTATGTTTGCACAAACCTTAGCAGGCAACGATCCCACAGTGATTTTACCCCATTGCTGGTCTAAACATCGTGGTTTAGACCTGTAATGGGGGAACCACATGTTCTCCCATTAGCCAGCCCCATCCATCATGGACACTACGTGTCAGCCGGGGGCAGGCTTGCCATGGGTTTTGCGGCACTCCCTGTCCAAAACTCACCGTATTCCTCCCACCCATTGTTCGTGGGACGCCAAGTCTCTAGCCATGTCCAGTTCTTCACGGAAACTGGATGCATGTGCTGTCTGCAGCTGCTGCTGGAAGGGTGGTACAGATCCAACAGTTGGAGACATTGGTCACCTCGGTGTAGGTCTGGGCCCAGTCCATAATGCTGTTGGACATGCCAACCTACAGCCAGAATGACAAAGCAAACACAGGTACTAACAAGGGTAAATCATGTTCCCTAGGCCAAATACAAGCCAACTTTTATTTCTAGCTAACAATGCAGCTGCCAAGGGCTTCTGCCCTTGGCAATGGTACCACACCTTATCAGTTCTCCATGGTTCTTTTGGGTCCTATACCCATGCCAAAGTCATAGCAGAACTTATGATAGGCCACACAGATAGTACGTATGTCCCCCGGAGAAGGATACCTTCCCCGGCTGTTTCCCTATGAATGGTTAATTATGGAGGCCAGACATTAAACACCCAAGGAGTAACATGTAAATTACACTGCAGACCCTCCCCACAGGGGGCTACAATAGCCAACCATCTGCAATGAGGGGCTTGGAGGGTCCATGGCCAACCCCAGGGTTATCTGTTTCCCTACCTTTAGGGGGCTTGGGGCAGGCAATAACATTATGATTTGTCCCCATACCTGGTTGGAAGAGGTCATCTTTCCTCTCATAGATCTGGCCACATGGCCTGGCCCTACATGGGTCAGTGACTAACTAGCTAATTCTGTAACTTTCAGGAGTTAACCACAAGGTTAAGCCTCAATAAACTGTCCAGCTATTGCTGCAGATTACCATAGGTGTTGCCTCCTTGGTGATCATTATCTACACTGCCCTGAGTTTAACTTATTAGCTGCTTTGCCCACACTTGGTATCAAACCATATAGTGACAGTACTAGGCTGGACTGCAGCAGCAATCTAGGGAGCTAGACCTATCTGGATAACATGTGTCATTAGGAATGGGAGTGTGCCCTTCCTTAAACAGTGATGGCTCAGGGTCTAGGGGTGCCATATGCCCCATCACCTTATCTTACATTAGGACTGCAGGCCCTAAAAACTCTTGTAACTTTGCTGCTAAGGGACTTGTACTTATAATACTCTGCTGTTCTAAGTAGGCACCCCACTTTGCTAAAGTGGATGTCTGTGCTGTCCCAGTCTCGGGGGTTGTTACCTATGAGCATATCCACCTCGCTATTGGGTAAGTCCTCTGCATGACTGTAGCCCATCCTGCAGTGCTCTTATGAGCCTGAAGGGCAGCATATGCAGTTACTAACTGCTTTCCCTCTCCGGGGGGTGGCTATCTATGAACACACCCATCCCGCTATTACTGATCGCTTCTCTATTAAGGAATAGCAGAGCTCAGCTCCTGTCCATAGTTGGGACCAGAAGCCTATTGGCATACTCAGGTGCTCCGTGCACTGCTATGGGCCCTAACTGAAACTATCCATGGTCACGTGCACATTTACCTTAAATATGCACCCCTGGACAACTACCCTTAAGGTTTGTGCCTGCTAAATAGCCCGCTTGGCTACCAGACATGCTGTCTCAGCTTCATTATACCAATCCCAGGCAAGAGGGTCATTGCCGCTTCTAAACCTGCAACAGAATCAGAGGTTAGCATAACATCATCAATAAGATCATGACACATGGTGGGGCTATGCATATAGCCCTGCAGCAACATTGTAAAAGTCCATTGTTGCCCTCCCATGAAGGCAAACTCTTCCTGGCTCTCTGGATCGATGTCAATGGAGAAGAATGCATTAGCCAAGTCCCATCACAAAGTGCTACTGTCCCAGTTCCATTGTCAAGTCCATCAAGTCCTTGATGGAAGGTCCAGCTGCATGCAGAGTGGGTGTTACTTTTTTCAGTTCCCAATAATCCACTGCCATCTGCAAGTCCCATCAGGCTTTCTGACTGGCCATACCAGGGAATTGTAGGGGATATGGGTGCCACACACTATTTGCACCTCCTCTAACCTCTTAATAGTCTCAGTTTTCTCTGGCAAATGGTATTGACGAGTGGAGGTAACCCATCAGGGTTGTGGCAGAACTTGGGCTTGGTGATGCGTATGTCCACACAGTACCAGCTTTACTACATGAACTCTTAGTCTGAATTCTCCAGCCGCAGTGTGTAAATCCAGACCATAAAAAAGGTCCACTCCCAGAATATATTCAGGTATGGGAGAAACATACACAATGTACAGGCAGTGAGCCAAGCGGCCAATGCCAAGATGCAGAGACACAGGTTTCACCTTCACTGACTAGCCCCCATAACCATCAATAAATGCAGCTTTGCCCAGAAACTTATCTGGGTTTCCATAAACTATACTGCAGTCTGCACCAGTATCTACCAGTGCTAGGACCCGCTGTACATTAGTGGGGGACCACTGGATTGCCAGCTCCACATAGCGCCTGCAGTTGTCTGGTACCCTCTGCTGAACCAGGCACCTCAGCCAGTTCCCTAATCAAACCTGTCTGCAAATAGTCCTTGAGTTGCAGCATCCGGGTGGGAGTAGGTTGAACAACATTGCTTCATTGTCCCCCTTTAGGCATTCTCTGGAATTGCTGGCTCTGGGGACAATTGCCTTCAGAGAACCAACAGCATTCCATTGAGTTGCCTGTCAGTTTTCTCCCGAGCAACCCTAGCTGTAATTAAATCAATCCACAATTGCACACAGTTCACCTGCTGGGGTCCCTTCTCGTCTTGTGGGGTGGTTACTCGCAGAGGGGCACTGCTCCCTTCTTTATGGCACAGGTTCCCAAGTCCTGCCAATGGCTTTCTGTCTCCCCGAGGGCTGCCATAGCATTAGTCACTTCATGTATGCGGCGGCTCACATACGGGGTGAGAACAGCAGCTAGGGAGCCAAAAGCACTCTGGGGCACTGAGCCCAGCACAAGATCCCTCATGTGGGAGGTAAAGCTTTCATCATTTGGCCTCCGGGTATTCAGATCAAACATAGCTTGCCACATGCCCATCTCCTGGAGTATCTGCACCAAATCAGTATATGATTGCCATTTACTTGCTGTTTCTGGTATCTTTTTGGCATCATTCCAAACAGTCCTTATGGCTGCCATTAGCCACTCAATTAATGTGTGGTCACCTTGTCCTCGTGCCAACCATCAGCATGGCTGCAGTCGCTGATGAAAGGAGGGATGAGCTGTGATAGAAGCCAGCTTCTCCATCTCAGAGGCAGAGCAAGAAATGTTATCAGCGCCTTTGTCCTGGAGATGGAGCATTCGGGCAGGGAGGGGTTCCCCTGGGTGCGGCCTGCACTGTTTACTTAACTGCTGCAACTCAGTGCAGGTATAAGCACTATAAGAGGTGTGTTCTACCACTATGGGGGATCCCTGGGCCCTCCCCTGGGGTCCTATCAGCTGCTTATGTTCTGCCTTTTGATCGATCACAGGGTGAGCCCACAGTCAGGGAGCCTCCTTCTCTTTGGCATCAGACCAAACGAGAGTGTCCAGGCAGGAGGACGGGCTTAAGGTCACGCCAACAGCTGTTGCTAAGTCCTGTTCCAGGCTGTTTATCTGGGCCTCCAAGTGCCCTGCTTGTGCCTGGAGGTCCTCCATCCTCAGGTCCTGCTCCACACTATGCACTTGGGCCCCTAGGCGGGCAGCTTGCACTGGAAGGTCACTTACCTGTGGGACTGAGCATGTACTTCCCTCAGTGCAGTCAGAAACACCCATCCAACTCTGCTGGCGAAGGTGTGTTCCTTCTCTGTGCTGTGTGCTTCCAGCTGCTTCAGTGCTTTCTCCACACTCATTGGAGACCTGCCCACTGCCTCCCACATTTCCAATGGGGCACATCCAAGCAGCACTTCTGCCACTGGGTACCATAGCCCATGCTGCAAGATGTTAGGGAGTGGCTCTCTAGCTGCTGTTCTCACCTCGAATGTGGGGTGCCACATACATGAAGCGACTACTGCTATGACAGCCCTCTGGGAGGCAGAAGGCCATTGGTGGGACTGGGAAACTTATGCCATAAAGAAGGGGAAGGTGCCCACTCCACAGGTAACCGCCCCATGAGGTAAGAACGGGTCCCAGCAGCCAACCCAGGAGCCCTCAAGGGCTGAAGACACACTCACTTCATCCTGCCAACGTTGCCAATTGTCAGGGTCATGACTATGCCAAATGTGCTGCTTGGGGTCAGGTTCCAGGTCATGCTGATGTTCGAGGGGAGTGGGTGGATGGTCTGATAGCTGAGAACACTCAGCACGGGCTGGAACCTGACCGTGAAAAAACACTGAGGGGGCCATAAGCAGGTGAAATGTAGTTTATTCAGCATTTCTCTCATCAGTACCTTACATTAGCTCTCTCACACTGTCCACCTTTTCTCAGCTGGTTAGTCCCGCAGCTCCCACACACAGCTGCGCGGCCGGCTCTCCCTTTAGGGTCAGCAGCTTAACTCTTTCTCTCTGGGCATGAGCAAGCTGAGCTGTGTTCTGGCTCCCTCCTGTCCATCTGCAAAGATGGACAGCTCTGGTGCTCTCTCTCTTTCTCTGGGCGAGAGTGCACCTGTACAGTGTCGACAAGGAAATTTTACAGACAATAGTGGCTTAGAGCCAAGTGACGAGCCTTCCCTATGTTATGGCTATGGTGGTGAGCTTCTCTATGTTATGTCTACATGGCTATGATAATGAGTGGAGTTATACACCTACACTCTAAACTCACTGAGTCTGGATGTTCATCTCTGCCTATCCTTGACCAAAGCACAGCCATGTTCCTTATAAGAGAGTAATCACACTTCTTGCTGCAGGCATGGTCTAATCAGGAAGGGGTCAGGAAAGACCTCTTCCCACCCACTAGGATTGTTTGGTTGGCCAGGTGCACTGGTTGAGGTGAAGACGGCTAAATTCCTGTGAAGCATGAGGCATTGCAGCTGCAAGATGTTAGGGAGTGGACTTGGCTGGGTAATAGTCTAATCTGCTGCAGCTTTGCAGGATTACTGCAGGGTGCTCTTTCAATTTTCTATCAATTCCTCATTGCTATCTCTGTCTTTTGGAATCTAAGAAAGTATATCTCCTTCTTTAAACAGAGATTACGGGAAGACAGGACTTTAGTGCTGAAAGACAATTTAGAAATTATGTAGTCTGATCTTCTGGCTTCATAGAGGGTAAAATTTATGTTGCTAAATGCTAAGCGACTTGCCCAAGAGCATACTAGGAGCTGGTGGCAGAACTAGGACTAGAAGCTGGGTTTCATGGCTTCAAACAGATCTTTCCATTACTTTATAATTAAGATCCACTGTACAAAGGTCAGTCAGGTTCAGCTATGCCTGAGGTTCATCAAACTTTCTTAAGCCTGGAGGGCTTGTTAAAATACAAATTGGTGGGCTCTACCCCCAGGGCTTCTGATTCAGTAGTAAATGTCAATGGGCTGAGAATGTGGAAGTCTGATAAGTTATCAGGTAATGATGATGCTGTTAGTTCAGGCACCAAACCTTGATAACCACTGAGATACCCTAAAGTTACCAAATGGAACAAACATTTCTTTCTCTTCTCATTCATTTGTTCAGTTGTTTACTCATTCATCAAATATTTATTGAACATCATCAACTGAAAGCGTCACGTGTTAGTGCTGGGGATGGGAAACATGAGGATGACAAAAGCACAATCCTCTTCTTGAGGAGTTCACAATCACTGGGGAGGGACAGATGCATAATGGGCAAACATTTAAGTGCAGTGATAGAAGTCAGCACAAAGTTAATGGTTGCACCAGAATCAAAGTAACTGAAGTGGAAATATTTCATGGAAGGCTTCACCGGAAAGGCAACACTCAGTCTGTCTGGGCCTTGAAGGACAAGTGGGATTTCTCCACATAATGCAGGGACAAAAAGATATTCCAGCTTAAAGGAATAGCATATGTAAAGACATAAAGAATGACATTTTAGGGAGAACTGGCTTAAGTGGCAGAAACACAGGCTGTATGGAACAGATGTCAAGGAGTGGAAGACGATTAAGACAGAAAGTTATGGAGCTGAAGAAACGAAAGCCATTTCATGATCTGCTAAAGTGTTTGGGATTCATCTTGTACCCAGCAAAAATACTGAAGGGTTTTAAGCAGGAACGTGTTTTCAAGTGGCCTGGGCTACAGTGGAGAGTAGATGAGAGGGTTTCCTGGAAGCAAGGAGGAATTAACAATCTATTATAGCAATCTATATGAGAAATGATGATAACTGGCCCAAAACAATAGCAATGGGAATGGATAGAAGTAAGCATTAATATAACCAGGGCTTGTTAACAGGTCAGAAGTAAAGAATGAGAGTAAGGAGGGAGTCACAGATAATTCCATGGTTTCTAGCTTGGCCAGCTGATGAAGTGGAAAGACTATTAATAGAGATAAGAAATAAATAAACTAAAGGTTCATTTGGGATATGTTGGGACTCTGATGTCTAAGGACAGACAAGAAGAGATGTCCTGCTGTGACTGGAAAATACCATTTGAGGTTCAAGAGAATGGTACAATGTCAGGATAGAGATTGCGGTAATGTCTTCGAAGGGAATAAGCTTAGGGAGATGAGATGAATATCTTGTCCTGGATTAATATTTACATTGCTGTCACAGTGATAAGTGATATAACCTCAATTATAAAGAAGAGGAAACCAAGAGATTAATGATACTAAGGGATAACCAGAAAAAAGTGAAAATCAAAATGCAAAATTTCTAATTTTGAAACTTGAATATTTTGAGAATGGATGCTAAGAAAACAACTTAACATCCATTAGCAATATACGTTTCTAATTAGTGTTCTTAGCTAAGCCACTACTGGTTCATTGGCTTGAGACCTTCTTTGGGCAAATTCTTAACTCCTTCAGGCCTCAGTCATCTAATCTGTAAAACAGGGTTCCTGAGGATTAAATAAAACAATTCAGATAAAATATTTAGCATATTTGGCATATAAAAAGGGTGCTGTAATTTTAAAAATATTTACTTATTAGTGGAACAACTATGCTAGAAAGCAGAAAACAACTAAAAACACATTATTAAAACTATCCAAGAAAACCACCAGTAAAAGAACAAGTGAAATTAGTTACTCGGAAGACAAATGCTATACAAATGAATGGCTTTTTCTTGCTACTTCCTGAATACAAAGAATGGTATTTAGTTTGACATGCCACCTACTATGACTACACCACAAAGCACCTCTAATTCCTTGTATTAGTTTTCTATTGCTGTGAAACAAAATATCACAAACTCAGCAACTTAACACAAATTTATCTCAGTTCACATGACTGATACTCTGCTTAGGATCTTACCAGGCTGAAGCCAAGCCGCTGGTCGGTGCAGTGGTTCTTGGTTCTCACAGGGTCCTCTTGCAAGTTCATAGGTCACAGGCAGCAATCCATTTCCTTGCAGTTGTAAAATTGAGGTCCTCGTTTTCCTTCTGGCTGTCAGTTGGGGGCTACTCTCAGCAACTTCAGGCTGCCTGCAGTTCTTTGCCACATGGCCCCCAGAGGCAGTTCACAACATAGATGTGAACTTTTTCTCTACAGGCCAGCAAGGAACTTCTGGAGCACTAAATCCTTTTCATGCGTCTAATCTGACTTCTGTTTCTGACTTCCAGACAGAGATTTATTGGGCTCATATGATTAGCCCTTCTGGATAATCCATTTTATGGTCAACTAATCTGGTACCTTAATTATACCTGCAAAATCCCTTCACAGCAGCACCTAGAATGGTGTTTGAATAACTGGGAGGTGTGTGTACCCCAAGGGGCTGGAGACAGGGACCATCTCAAGACCCTTCTACCATATTCCTGAAGCACCTGCAAGTTCAGTCACAGGACTGAGCAGTGATTTCTAGCGGCATTGCTAGATTTAACGTTTTACCCTTTGGCTATTTCTCTACACTCCATTTATATTTGAATGACAAGTTGCAAATACCTCAAAGTCCAAGAGATACGCATTTTAGAATGATGTGTAATTATGGGTCTTTCACCTTTAAGTTTGTGCCCCTAACACCTACATAATCATTGGGTCAAGCCAAGAATTTGTCACTTAAAAAAAAAAAAAGGCCGGGCGCGGTGGCCCATGCCTGTAATCCCAGCACTTTGGGAGGCCGAGGCGGGCGGATCACAAGGTCAGGAGATCGAGGCCATCCTGGATAACACTGTGAAACCCCGTCTCTACTAAAAAATACAAAAAACAAAATTAGCCGGGCGTGGTGGCGGGCGCCCGTAGTCCCAGCTACTCGGGAGGCTGAGGCAGGAGAATGCCGTGAACCCGAGAGGCGGAGCTTGCAGTGAGCCGAGATCATGCCACTGCACTCCAGCCTGAGCAACACAGCGAGACTCCATCTCAAAAAAAAGAAAAAGAAAAAGAAAAGAAAAAAATAGCAGTTTTTCAACTAAAATTGTTTACTATTGTTTAAGAGCTAAGAAATGTCAGTTTGATCAATATAGTCCTGGCAATAAATCAGTTGAGGCCAAGCCTGGTTTGAGGGGGTATGTGAACATATATTTGCCCTCAACATATTTAATTAAAGAGCATGTATTTTAGGTTGTCAAATCAACTGGTTTCTTTCAGGAGCCTCCTAGCTTAGACACAGCCAGGCTGAGAAACCATTAATCAAAAGGAGCAAGGAGCAAATGCTAAGCTGTGGGTGGAGCTGAAGTACAAATCATGGTTGAGATGCTTAACTTCCAGGGCCACCAGAAACAGCTGTCTCTGCACTGGTCTCAGCCAGGTAAAACTCCAGAAACTTCAGAAACTGCTCTGCATTTGGGACACTCCAGGGCTGCCAACAACAGCTGTCCCCGCAACTGGCCTAGGAAAAAAAAAAAAAGAGATCTCCCATCCCTTTCCCCTATCTTACCCAGATTCTTGAGGGTCAGTCTATACATGGGTCCTTTAATATGTTCATTTTGCTGGCTGATCACACTATTCCAGACTAGTCAATGCAATACACAATAGGAACAAATGATGGTGTGATGATGTCTTGAATATCTCGAGATACCAAAGTTTATACTCACTATATACAGGTTGACCTAATGATATATCGGGACACTGATAAAAGCCAGTGTTCACATGTATGTTCACATTTTGGTCTCTGGATCCTAAAAAATGTGTAAGTGCATTTTAAATTACTTTTTGGACTTTCTCTCTTGTCTCCTTCTTTACTATAGGTAATGATGAGACTTTAAACTCTCTTTTCCATGCTGTAAAGGGATTCTAAACTCTATAAATCATAGTTAAGCTGGTGTTCTTACATGACTGAGTTATAATCCATTGATTCTTGAGCCCATTTATCCTGCTTACTCCACCTCATCTTCAACAAAAGGAAAGATACTGGGGACACTAAGTGAACTCTCTGTATTGAAGGATTAAGGTGATGTCTCGGTGTCTGATACCTGTCTGAGAACATCAGACTCATCCCTAAAACAAACTAGGATGTCTGGGTTGGCACTGGCAGAAATCAAATTTTGAAGTATACTTCAAAAGAAAGAAAAAAAAAACTTTTAACTACAAATGCAGATTTTCCTTTTGCTTCTTCCCACATTATAGACATGGTAGAACAATATTTTGCCCATACTTAGTTAAATTGTTCCAAGTTGGAAAGAACCAAACATAGACACTTTGGCATTATTAATGGTGAGCAGGCAGGTTTATTCAGAAAAAGCTCAGATTCATACTTGTAAAAGTCTGAAAAAAAGATTAAAATGCTATTACAACACAGCTGACCCAAATAACACAGGTTTGAACTGTGCAGGTCCACTTATCTGTGGATTTTCTTCCACCTCTACCACTGAGACAGAAAGAACAGCTCCTCCTCCTCAGACAACTCAGCGTGAAGATGAGGATGAAGACCTTTAGGATGATTCACTTCTACTTAATGAATACTGAATATATTACTTCCTTAATAACGTTTTCTTTTCTCTAGCTTACCTTCTTATAAGAATAGAGTATATAATACATACAGCACAACAAATATGTGTTAATCAACTGCTTTATGGTATCGGTAAGGCTTCCAGTCAATGGTAGACTAACTACTAATTAAGTTTTTGGGGAGTCAAGTTATATGCAGATTTTCCACTAAGCAAATGTTCAGCGCTCTTAACTCCTGTGTTGTTCAAGGGTCAACTGTATATATGTTTAAGAGTTACTGTTTACCCAGTAGATCAAGCCAAGACCAAGTTAGGTTTATGTGTTTTTGGCTTAACCTAAGAAAATGTTCAGACTAAAGCAGTCCATCAATAGAACAGACTGCCTTTTAAACCAGGGAACAACTTCTCTTTGTAGGTATTTTAGGTATATGAATGACCATAGGTGATCTGCTTTGGGTCATCTATGGTCCCTTCCAACTTAAAACTTCTATATTCATGAACACTGCATAACTGAATTGTGGATTTCATATAAATAATATCTCGTTGCCTACTTTAGGTTTGAAATGTTTTCCTTCTAAATTGCATAGATATATATATAGCACCATCCCCACCATGAACTCTGATGTAGAAAACACAAGATTCTAAAGTCATTTGTGAGGCTAAACAGACTTAGGCACTTCCATGTAATACTGCAAAAAGCAACAGCCTTAAAGGTACTACTTGCTCAACATGTCATTCCAAACACATAGACTATGATTAGCAGCTGAATTTAACAGTATCTTTCCACTTTGAAAAACACTTCATATACCTTTACAAAGAAGCCATAGTATCTCAGGGTAGAAAAACCCAATAGGTAGGAAACATGGTCTTTTCTTAGAAATGAACTATGTAATTTTGAGTACTTATCTCAAAATCATTGCAGAAACATATCTAGTGCTTGTGGAAAAGGAATCAAAAATTTTTTTTTTTTTTTAGCTAAAGGTTTTGAATTTTTCTTGTGACATTTAAGTCTTTTATTGTATGCTGATTTTTATGATTATCTGTTTCATAATGGTTATTCTTGCCTCCATGAAAGGGAAGACTAGAACAAAAAACTGACAAGACCAAGTTCTAGCTCCATCACCAACTTACTGAATGATCCTAGGCAAATCATGTGGGCTCTTTCTTGTGTTTTAAGGTTTACCTCCAATGAAGTAACTACCTCAGACTGGCTGTGAAGCTCTCATAAGGTGATGGATTTGAAAATGCCTTGCAAAGTATGAGCAGTTCATACACAGAAAGTTTCACGTACTTCTATATCTTGCATGATGCCTACCCATGGTTAGGGTGATAACAGTTGTTGATCCAATTATGAAAGAAAGAAAAAGAACTCTTTAAAATAGTGAAGTAAAATAGCTAATTTTCCCATGAGTTTATCATTTGCTGTATTCAAAAGTTTTAAAAATTATATTAACTATATAACTAAACATATTTATCTTTATTATATATGATATGCAATTATATAAGACATACTATTATATATATAATGCTTAAACAATTAAATATAAATTATACTTTCCTTCCCCAGATAAGACAAAGAACCTGTTTACTTCTTTGAGGATTTATTGGTTCCTGTGAAACCTGTGAAGGTCACTAACACTCTACAGCCAGAGAATCACAACATATGATTGTCTTTTCAGTCTTGTAGTATCCACAGTAGTGATGTCTGTCCATGGACAAGTGTCTGTCCAGAACATCCATTAAACTCCATGCCTGCTCTGTGTGTCATGGGGACAGGGACAGAAGACAGATTCACTGGTGGTAGGCCCTCCCTTTGGGGTGTGCCATGACAACGATACCCCAGGTGGCAATGCCTAGAAAAAAACAACAATACCATACCTTTATGCTGCATTTTAATTTACCAAGTGTTTCACATACACGCCATCTTATTTAACCCTCACAACACTTCTGGAGGAAATATTACCATTGTATCTTTCTTATAGGCAAGTGAAGCACAGAAAATGAAAAAAAAAAATCAGGAAAAAAAAGAACATCTTGTAGGAGAATTTACCTATACAGAATCAAGAAGGTAACACAGAAACCTCAAATTATATTCACTGACAATCGGTTTGAAAGCTAAAAAGATCATGACGTTTTACTGATGACATCTTGACGATCACAGAGAGGGGTTGTGGGCGACATTACCCAGGTGTACCAAGTAGGTGAGCTTAGATCCCACGTCTAAAGATCTGGGATTCAAGGCAAATTTCTTAAATTAAGGTCAAGTGCCCTGGCTCAGGCTTTCTCCAGGACCTGGAGAAAAAGTATGGGCTTTGAGATCTGATATACCTGGGATCAAGTGACTGTCATTTCCCGACCATGAACACAATACTCCTCGTTGCCTTGGTTTGCTCCATAGTAAAATGAGAATACTATAATCATAGCTACTTCTAACAGCTATTCTGAGAATTAAAAGGACTGAGCCTAATAAGCGTTCTCAAGAAATACTGATTTAAAATTAAAAAAAAAAAAAAAAAAAGAAAGAAAGGCGTTCCAACAACTTCTTCTCTCACCTTGTCTGAGGTGCCCCCACCACCTGACCAGCGCCAGCACCCCGCCTCCCCGCCCACGTGGCTGCTCCCTTTCCTTCCTCTACCCCACAGATACCCAACCCGCCCAAGTGCTGTGCCCTGATGCTCACTGATGCCGATGACCATCTTCGTAATTGTCCATGGACCCGGGGGATATCCCATCTTCATGGGTTTCCGTGCCTCCCAGTAGACGTACCCGCCCGCCCCCATCAGCCCCAACCCAGAAAGCACTCGACAGCTCCAGCAAGTCTTCAACCAGTTGTGTTCTGCTGGGGAGGTCGGCGCTCCGGGTGTAGCTGGGGGCGCAGGCTTGGCGGGCACGGCGGCGGTATCGGGAGACGCAGCGATCTTGGAGAACTCCAAAGGCTTGGACACCTGAAACCCCATGTTCTGGAACTCGGCCTCAACCTTGGGAGTCTTTGGTTCAAACCGACGTAAACGATGCACCGGAAAGCAGAGCGCCGGAAAGCAGAACGCCGGGACGCTTGCGCCGTGCGAGGAGGAAGCCTGAGGGCTGCTGGGAAATGAAGTTCCCCTCCGCCTCAGAGGGGGAAAAGGTGAAAGAATGCTGCCCTTTATTGCTGGATTTCTCTGGCAGCAACAACCTCGGATGCGCTGGAGGCCAATTCCAACCCTCCTCCCCGCCGTCTCCCCACCGGCCCCCCCCCCCCTTTTAGAAATTCTGTAATCGCTACTCACTAAATGCATCACCTTTCAATCTCCTTAGAGGAGAAGTCTGGGTCGCTAAGTTTCTTGCCTTACATGAACTGCCAGACCTTGGGCATGTCATATCTCCTATCCAGAGGCCTGTGAATCAAGGAGTTGGGTTTTATATGTGCACAATCATGTGCTAGATACAGACATACCATAGAAATATTGCAGGTTTGGTTCTAGAGCACCACAATACAGCAAATATCTCAATAAAACAAGTCATGCAATTTTTTTTTTTTTTTGGTTTCTTGGTGTATATAAAAGTTTTTTATACTGCAGTCTGTTAAATGTGCAATAGCATTGTGTCTAAAAAACTGTATATATCTCTTAATTTAAAAAAAAAAATCTTGCCAAAAAAATGCTAACGATTACCTTAGCCTTCAGTAAGTACTAATCTGTTTTTTTTTTTTTTTTTTTTTTGAGGTGGAGTTTTGCTCTTGTTGCCCAGGCTGGAATGCAATGGTGGATCTTGGCTCACTGCAAGTTTCGCCTCCCGGGTTCAAGTGATTCTCTTGCCTCAGCCTCCTTAGTAGCTTGGATTACAGATGCCTGCCACCACACCTGGCTAATTTTTTGTATTTTTAGTAGAGATGGGTTTTCACCATGTTGGCCAGGCTGTTCTCAAACTCCTGACCTCAGGTGATCCACCTGCCTTGGCCTCTCAAAGTGCTGGGATTACAGGCATGAACCACCGTGCCCGGCCACTTCTAATCTTTTTGCTGGTGGAGGGTCTGGCCTCGATGTTGATGGCTGCTGATTGATCAAGGTAGTGGTTGCTGAAGGTTGGGGTGACTGTGCCAATTTCTTAAAATAAGACAATAATGACATTTTCTGCAAGAATTTTTTTTTTTTTTTTTTTTTTTTTTTTTTTTTTTTTTTGAGACGGAGTCTCGCTCTGTTGCCCAGGCTGGAGTGCAGTGGCGGGATCTCGGATCTCTGCAATCTCCGCCTCCCAGGTTCACACCATTCTCCTGCCTCAGCCTCCCGAGTAGCTGGGACTACAGGTTCCCACCACCACGCCCGGCTAATTTTTTTGTATATTTAGTAGAGACGGGGTTTCACCATGTTAGCCAGGATGGTCTGGATTTCCTGACCTCGTGATCCACCAGCTTCGGCCTCCCAAAGTGCTGGGATTACAGGCATGAGCCACCGCGCCCGATTCTTCTGCAAGAATTGACTTTTCCTTTTACGAAAGATTTTTTTGCAACATGCAATGACGTTTTATAGCATTTTAATAACCACCATTTAACGTCTTTCAAAATTGGAGCCCTTTATCCAACATTTTGACAATGTTCATAGCATCTTCACCAGGAGTAGATTCCATTTCAAAAACCACTTTGTTCATCCACAGGAAGTAACCCCTCATCTGTTCAAGTTTTATCATGAGATTGTGGCAATTAAGTCACATCATCAGGCTCCACTTCGAATTCTAGTTCTCTTGCTATTTCCACCACATATGCAGTTACTTCCCTCATCTAAAATCTTGAACCCTTCTTAGTTGTTCATAAAGATTGGAATCAATTTCTTCCAATATCCAGTTAGAGATATTTTGTCCTCCTCCCATGAGTCACAAATATTCTTAATGACATCAGAATGTTGAATCTTTCCCAGAAGGTTTTCAATTTACTTTAACCAGATTCGTCAGAGAAATCATTATCTATGGCTGCTATAGCCTTACAAAATGTATTTCTTAAATAGTAAAACTTGAAAGTCAACATTACTTCTTGATCTATAGGCTGCAGAATGGATGTTGTGTTAGCAGTTATGAAAACGTTAATCTCTTTGTACTTTTCCATTACAACTCTTGAGTAACTAGGTACATTGTCAATGAGCAGTAATATTTTGAAAGGAATCTTTTTTCTGAGCAAGAAGTCTCAACAATGAACTTAAAATATTCAGTAAACCATGCTGTATACGGATGTGCTGTCGTCAGGCTTTGTTGTTCGAATTACAAAACACAGGCAGAGTATACTTAGCATAATTCTTAAGAGTGCTGGGATTTCCAGAAAGATAAATGAGGATTGGCTTCAATTTAAAGTCATCAGCTATATTAGGTTCTAACAAGAAAGTCAGATTTGAAGGGTGAAGCCAAGCATTGACTTGTCCTCTCTAGTTATGAAATGGCATCTTTTATTAATAGAATGCTGCCTCATCTATACTGATTATCTGTTATCAATGATCTAAGTTAGGTTTCTTTGATAACTTGCTGCAGCTTTTACATCAGCACTTGCTGCTTCACCTTGCAATTTTATGTTATGAAGGCAGCTTATTTTTTTTTTAAACCACATGAACCAACCTCTGCTAACTTCCAACTTTTCTTCTGCAGCTTTCTCACCTCCCTCAGCCTTGGTAGAAGTAAGGAGAGTTGGGGTCTTGCTCTGGATTAGGCTTTGACTTAAGGGAATGTTGTGGCTGATTTGATCTTCTATCCAGATGACTGAAACTTTTTCGATATCAGCAATATGACTGTTTTACTTTCTAATCATTGGTGTGTTCACTAGAGTAGCACTTTTAACTTCCTTTTCCTTTGCATTTACAACTTGGCTGTTTGGCCTACATTCCAGCCTATCCCAGCTTTCGACATGCCTTCCTCAGTAATAATCATTTCTACATTTTGACTTAAATTGAGATAAGGTTGACTCTTCCTTTCACTTGAATACTTAGAGGCCATGGTCAGGTTATTAGTTGGCCTAATTTGAATGTTTTTGCATCTCAGCAAATACAGAGAAGTAGAGAGGTTAATGGTTGGTGGGTGGAGCAGTCAAAACACACATTTTTATTAAGTTCACCATCTTTTATGGGTGTGGTTCATGCTGCCCTAAAATTATTCCAATAGTAACATCAAATATCACTGATCACAGATCACCATAACAGATATAATAGTAATGGAAAAGTTTGAAATAATGCAAGAATTACCAAAATGTGACACAGATATGAGTGAGCACATACTGTTTGGAAAATTGTGCTAATAGGCTTGCTCTACACAGGGTTACCACCAAACTTTCCATTTGTAAAATGTACAATATCTGCCATTTACAGTAAAGTGAAGCATAATGAAGTAAGATATGCCTGTACTTTGCTAAGCAATCAATTGCATGATGCCATTTAATATCCTGACTCAACATGGCAGATTAAGTTTTCCCAGTATATGACAAAAATGGCTAAGTGCCATAGCCATAGTTGAAACCAGTGTCTGTGGATACAGTCAAATATCTTAAGCGCTACCTATACATATTGTGAGGAGAGTACACAAATGTGATCGATACGTTAAAAATTGGTTTGATTTACCTGAATGAATACTTTTTTATTTCTCTTTAGCTTCTTTCTTAAAGACATGGTCTGAATTGTATCATAGTCATGGCATTGTTTTTTTGAGAGCCTTGGAAAAGTTCAACCCCAAAATCAGGCTAATAGATAGGAGGAATTGATACAGAATCTGTTTTTGCCAGTTTACTTTCTTACCTCTTAAGAATGATCTTTTAATTCTGATACTGTCTTTGCAATTAAACTTCTGTATCATCAACTCTCAACTCATACTACCTTTCATTTTCTTTGGGTTTTGAATATATATTGCTTATGTTGGGTTGTTCTCAGAGAATTACTAGCAAGAAATCACGACATTTAGAGTTTTGAGTTTGTTTCTCTTAGAGGAGATGGGTGAATATAGGAATAACTTTGGATTTAAACTTTTTTCCTTTGGATTGACTTTAAAAATTAACAAGATAAAAACATTCTGTTCTATGTTCTGAAATGCAATGTGATTTTAGGAAGGTTAAAAAAATGAAAAAATAAAGATATGGATATATAAGGATAAAATAAAGTAGTGAGAATACTGGACTGGCCTATTGCTTAACTTCAAAGATGCCCCCTATTTATATATATGTTATATGGCACATATAATTAGAGAGAGTCTTTATATATGCACGCACATATATGAGAGACAGATATATATAGATATACACATTTCTATATGTATATTTATATCTATAGAAAGGTGTGTGTGTATGTATGTATGTATGTGCATGTGTGAGTGTAGTAGGAAGAAAAAGGGGTTTGGGAGATTTGGGTTCGATGCCTTGCTTCATCACTATGAGCCACCCATGTGACATAGAAAATATTACTTATCTTCTCTGGACCTCAGTTAAATCATGTGTAAAATAAGATTTGGACTAGTTGGTCTCCAACAGTTTTTCCTGACTTGAAAATCCAACTACTTATTAGGAATCTCTCTTCAGATGGCATTGCACTAAGTGCCATACCAAATGAATTCAATAGTATTTCACTATTTCACTTAGAAATTCACAATTTATGGCTTATGCTTCTTACTGCCTGATACAACATTTTATAGTTGTGTAATTTCTTCATATTTATATAGGAACAAACTCATCGTTTGGCAATTGTTGCCAGACATTTTGACTGAACACCCTATAGATAAAAAAGCTTGAGCACACACTATCATTTATGCATGTTTCTTATTTATAAATTATATATTAATATACTACCTTATATATTATAAGGATAAGTTAAAATAATAGAAATAAGAAATTTCAATATTTTCTCACATCACAATATATGGACTTGTGCATCTCCATGGATACCATGGTTATTTGACATGTGATTTTATTAATTCATGTTTTATCTAAAAGCTTATCTTCCATCAGGAGAGAACATCATTAATTCTCCAAATAAGTACTGTTAAAGTAGCCCCATAACACTACATCCAAAGAACAGGCAAGATTTTATTTTAATTTGTGTTCCTTTCAAGTACCTTCCAAAAGATGGGTTTGTTCTCTTATGATTATCTCAAATGAACTATTTCAGGCTTTGTTGCTGTTTGATTGTGATATCCTTCCAAAATTCAACAATGGCTTCTGCAGAGCCTATGTATCCTAAAACTACATAGCACATGTTACAATTGAGATGGACTAACATAATTTTGATTGGAAAACTGCTGGAAGCATTAACACACCTCTTGAGATTAATGAAACACAACGCTCTGAGAATAAGGGAAGATGCTGATGAAAGCAAGCATTGTAATTGGAAGGAGTCTTTTAAGGGAAGGAAACTAGTAGGAGAAGGTTGAAAGCTAACTTTATCTCATTTTCTTCTTTATTGTGTTTATTTCTTTTACTATTTGTTATGCCTATAGTTCATTTTGGCACTTTTGACTCACAAGATCTCGTGATTTATTTATACATATAAAAGTGCAAAAGATGTAAAAGTGTATATACTGAAAGTGTGCTTCACACTCTTCCTGTCCCTCAGCCACCCAGTTCTCCTTCCCTGACAGCATGTGTTACCAGTTTCTTGTGTGTCTTTTCAGAGATGTTTGCTTATGTGTGTTTTTTTTTTCTCCAATGAGTTTAGAGTTCACTGCATATCAGTCAGTATGTAAAGAACTTCTTCATGCTTTTGTATGGGTCTATAGTATTCCATTTTATGAGCATACTATGTGAGTGCCCTCATATCAGTGGGCACTAATGGACATTTAGACTGCTTCCACTCTCTTCCACACATAGTGTCACAATGAATAAGTTTGTATATACATCATATCAAAAACCTATGAGTATATCTTAGAATAGGACGTATTCTAAAGATATGTATGGTAATTATAAGCTTGATGGATAGTACCAAATTGTCCTCCATAGAAGTTGTGCCAGTTTACACTCTCACCAGCAAGTACAAGAAGACCTGTTTCTTCACACCATTCTTTAAAATTGAAGCATTGATCTTTGATCTCTGCCAATCGAATGTATGAAAAGTGGTTTCATTTTCCTTTTTTTATTATGAGTGAGCTTCTTAAGTATGTTTAGGGGCAACTCATATTGATTTTTCTGTGAACTGTCAACATATTGTATCCATTTGCCATTAGATTGCCTTTTTCTCATTGACTTCTCAGGACTCTACACATTAGATGAGTTAACCTTTAGACTGTGACATAAGTAGGCATATTTTTCTCACAATTTGACATTTGTCTTTTGACTTTGTTTTACTTTTTACTATGCACATTTTATTAAGCATATACTTGAGTCGATCTTTCCTTTTATAGCTTCTAAATTTCATGTCATGTTTAGAAAGGCTATCCACCATCTCTGGTTTCTCCAGTATTTCAGCCTTTTTTTAATGCTTAAAAATTTAATACGTTTGAAATTTATCCTTTTATTATGTGTCAATAATAGAATCAGACTTTTCCCCTCAGAGGCTACCCAGTTGTCTCAATATTATTTATTAAATAATCCACCATTTTACTACCTATTTAAAATGCCACTTTTAGCCCATACTTGCAGCTATCTGAGAGGCTGAGGTGGGAGGATCACTTGAGTCCTGGAATGTGAGACTGTAGTGCACTATGATCATACCTGGGAATAGCCACTACACTCCAGCCTGGGCAACATAGTGAGATGCTGTCTCTATTAAAAAACGTAATTGAAAATCAATCAATCAATAAAATTTAAAAAAATTAAATGTCATTTTTCTCAAATACTGTATATGTAAATATATATTTATATATATTTATGTATATATGTCTATATTATATATATGTATTTATCTATATATACATCCATATATATATATATGTTTATATTTATTCCCAGACTTCATATTCTATTCCATGATCTGCCTATTAATTCACATGCCAATATTACATTATTTTAATTGCCAAATCTCTATAACATGTTAATACTTGGAGACTGGTTTGCCTGATTATCTTCTCTTCCAGACTTTTCTTCACTATTTTTGCTTGTTTATTTTTCCACATGCACTTTTGACTCAGCTTGATTATTATAATGAAAGATGATGACATCTTTGTTAGGCTTACATTAAAATTGTAGGCTAATTTAGGAAGAAATGACATCTTTATGATGTGGAGTAATCTTATCCAAGGACATAGAATGCTTTTTCTTTCATTCATATCTTTTGTATTCCTCTGTAGCATTTTAAAGTCTTTTCATAATGATCTCACACATTTTATTTCAGACATTTTATCTTTTGTGTTATTACTGAAAGTAAGGGATTTTTCCTCTCTTTGTATCTTCTGACTGATTATTGTTTAACTATAAAAAGGCTCATGATTTCCAGAAATCCTAATATTGAATTATGCATGCATTCTGATGAACCTCTGAAATATGACTGATAGTTGTGTGTGTGTGTGTGTGTGCGCGCGCGCAATCTGTTGATTCAGGTGATCCCTATTATGTCTACTTCATAAAAAGAATTTGGAGATACTCCTTTTTTTCTGTATTCTGGAACAGTTTAAACATTATCTGCTTTTTAAAAGGTTTGGTAGAATTTCCCTGTGAAATTGTTTAGTTCAGTCACTTTATTCTTTGTGGGGGCAAGCAGGTTATTTGAAGAGGTTCCTTTCTATTTTGGAAAGCTGTTTAAATTTTCTGTTAGCAAATTTTTTTTTTTAACAAATTATACATCTCTGGAATATTATCAATTTCACACTAGTTTGCAAGTCTGTTTTTATTGGTCAGATATAGTGGTTCATACCTGTCATCTCAGCACTTTGGGGGACTAAGGAGGAAGTATCCCTTGAGGCCAGGAGTTCAAGACCAGGCCAAGAAACATAGCAGGACACCATCTCTATGAAAAAATGAAAAAATTAGCCGGGCATTGTGATGCATGCCTGTAGTGCTAGCTACTCGGGAGGTTGAGGTCAGAGGATTGCTTGAGCCCAGCAGTTTGAGGCTGCAGCGAGCTATGATTGTGCCACTGCACTTCAGCCTGAGTGGCAGAGCAATACTCTGCCCACCCCCATAAAATAAGTTTGTATTAAGTAGAAAAGACAGTACCCAACAATTCTTTTAATCCATTAATTTATTTAATCAGTGTGGAATCTGTAAATGTTAGCTTATATGGAAATGTATCATTGCAGATGTGATTAAGGATCTGGAGATGGGTTGGTTGTGATGGGTTATCTGGTCAGGCTTAAATGCAGTCACAGGTGTCCTTATAAGAGACACACAGAGAACAATTATACACAGAATACAGTGTGACCGCAGAGGCAGAGATTGGACTGAGGCAGCCACAAATCAAGGAATGCTGGCAGTCACCAGAAGTTGGAAGAGCCAAGGAACATTTCCCAAGACCCACTAGAGGGAACTTGACCCTGTTGACACCTTGATTTCAGCTCAGCAATTCTGATTTTGAACTCTGGCCTCCAGAATGGTGAGAGAACATACTTTGTTGTTTCAAGCCACCAAGTTTGTGGCAATTTGTTACAGTGGCTTCAGGAAACTAATAATAAATGCACTTGATTAAACTATTGTCTCAAGACTGCACTCAGAAACCTAGGATCAGACAGCAAAGTATATCTAACTGCTTGGGACAGCATTTTCTTTCTTTACGGATTTTGTGTTACTCTATTTTCTGACATTGAACATTGCTGTGGAGAATTCTGAGGCCAGGCCAGCTTATTTTCTGATGTAAGTGACTAGATATTTTTGCCTGAATGCCCAAATTATTTTCTTTTCCTTCCCTCACTTTCTTTTTCCTTCCTTCCTTCCTTCCTTCCTTCCTTCCTTCCTTCCTTCCTTCCTTCCTTCCTTCCTTCCTTCCTTCCTTCCTTCCTTCAATTGTCCAGTAAAATCATTGCTGACTATTCTAGTTCAGTTTTCCCAGGCATAAGCAATACCCTTTCTATATAAATAGATTCTTATCATTTATTTCAGGAATGTTTATCTGAATTATATCTTCTTAAAAACACAATTATTTTGTTACTTTCTTATAACAAAATACAGCTAACTAGCATTACTTCTATTCATTCATCATTACAAAGGATAATTTATTGAATAATTTTAAGCAATGCACTATATGACAAACAATAAAGTTAAATTTACAAAGCATCCTGATTAATTATGTAGACTGATCATTAAAAAAGGAGCAGAATTAATCATTTGTTTATTTCCATATAAAATAGAAGTTGAAAGGGTTCTGTTAGTCTTAATATCATCTTTATATTAAACTAGTGCAAAGTGTGGTACATATAGTTTCATCTGGAAAGGTATGTAACTTATACATCTCATATAAATTAAGAAAATTTGCATAATAAAATGAATACAGAGAGCCTTGGGCTTGCATATTAAAATTTGGTGTTGAGCTATCTTTTATCACATTATAGATTAATTATTACATAAAACATATTTTATAAATTTATAACCCTGAGTAAAGAAAAATAATTGCTTCTTGAAAAGGTATTCCAGTAGTCATTTGTTTTATAATAGGATAAGCTGAATTTCTGAGTTTAATGTCTACCAAATCTGAACACCGTAGCTTGAGTCAATGAATTGGTTATGCCTCATATTTCACAGTGACAGTTTCCTAAAGTCACGAATCTGCCATTTCTCCTGAAATACTGACAGGTGATGCACTTCTTGGAGTATCCCTGTTGTGGTGGTTTTCCACGTGTTATTGTTTTGTATGAACTGTATTCTCTCTCCTCCCTTCCTCTTGCATGCCCTTCCATTTCACTTAATTATAGGTCCTTTCCAAATATTCTCAAGAAGAAGATTCCTCTAAGAATTTCTCTAAGCAGAGAAGTTTTGAGATGGAAAATTAAAGAGAAAACTGGGTATTAGAGTTCCTTGGCTTTGCCTATAGTTGTTGCAAACCTCTGCCAGATCAATGAGGTTGTTGAAGTTTCTAAATGTGGTGATGAGATCCATAACTCTGATGTTTCTCTACAAAATCAGTATCTACCTATGGCTCCTTTTTTATTGGATCTTTTTTGAAGACTGGCCTTTTAAGTCTTTGGTTGTTTATTTTTTTTCCATATTCTTTCATTCTTAGCCTCAAGGAGCTCCATATGCCTCCTTAGATAAACACTGTATTGTGTGTGCACTTAGAAGTGTTTGGTCACCTTTTGGAGCTTTGCTCCTAATACATGATTCCCCGGGCTTAATTCTGTTGCTGATGCAAAAAAATAGGTCGCTCTAAAAGACCTCCCTCAATTTCTGCAGGTGTCTCTGTGGTGGGCCTTCATTTCTAAAGAAGAAAGAGATTGCAGATGAGGAGCTACACTTTTGTCCATATTCTGCTGGATTTTCATACGTTACATGGTTTTGTCTTTTCTCTTTCCAGAATAAGCAGTAGCTGTTTTATGTGATGGTCTCTTTGTAATTCCAGTGATGAACATGTCTGTCCAGACCATGTCAGCTCATAGGTTCAGAAAAGTATGTCTCCCTTGGGAATCCTCATTACTTCCAGAGACCTTGGGGTAAGCGGTGGCCTGAGAGTGGTAGGCTGTAGCATTGGCACAGGAAAAGGGAGTAACAGGGGAGTGTGGTATGCCATAGCCCCTGTCCCCTGCACTCAGAGCCAGGTGTGGGCTCAGGGGCATAACAGCCACATCACTTCTTCTTCCTGTACTGGTCACCAACCTGGGCATGCACTTTAAACATTTGTTATATGTTTTTTTCTTCAAGGATTCCAATTATGTACACTGTTATATCTTCTTTCATTTTCTCCCTAATTCATTTCGTTTACTTTCTTTTTGCTTCTTAATATGCTTGTACAAGTGTCTGTTTTCCTTCATATTTCTCCATTTTTGCCCTTATAATTGAGATGGCTTAATTTTTTTCTTCCACTGCGTTTATTGAGCTCTGACAACTCATATTTTATCACCTCCTGCTGTCTAATCATCTCATTCTGAGTTCTTTTGTTTGTGATTTGAGTTCTTGCTTCATAAACCTGATTGCTTCCTTGTGTTTTTAAAATTCAGGTAGAAATGTTTGGTCATGATGTTTATATGCTCCATGACAATATTTTTCTGGATGTTATTTTGAATCTACCATTTGTGTTTCTTATTTCTTTCATTCTTTCCCATTTTTTTCTTAGTATACCTTTGAATATCCTATGTTGTTCCTTTTAAAGCATCTTTGAAAGGTTGAGATTTCCCAGCTATAAAAGAAGATTTATATCAGGAAACAGATGAACCAAGTTTCAAGCAGGCTGAGATTTTCCCTGTAGTTTAGGGAGTGGTGCGTGAGTTCATATACCCCTCTTTTCTCCTCAGTGAGTGATAATAGGAAGCTTTGGGATTTTATAACTCAGCCATTTTTCTTCTACACTGCTGCAGAAACCATGTGCTTCCTGGGTACATGCCTTCTTTTTGGCTGGTGGGTTTCCTTGTGGAACTCTACCTTCTTTTCTTCATGGAACAAAACTGTGTCTATGGAACTAAGGACTTAATGCTTTGCATCTCAAAGTGTGCCCTTCACTTTTAAGAATTATGCTTTGCTGACTCTTTCTGATATTTGCAGCTGCAATGGCCTTGCTCTGCTGTCTCTTCTCTCCAACACACCCTCATGAGATCACCACTGCCGTAGTGATTGCAGGTGTTCAGATTGCAATGAAGCCTCGTCAGCCTTAGTCCCTGGTAATTAGAATGAGCAGGTACTCCTCATTACCTGCTTTGATATGTAGGGTGAGAGAGAAATAAACTTTTGTTGTGTTAAGTTCCTGGGATTTAAAGTTATTTGTTACTGTAGCATAACCTAGCTTTGACTGATACAGTTGGTTCACAACTGAGGTTACTACCCATGAGGGCATTTGGAAATAGAAGGAAGCATTTTTGGTTGTCACAACAGAGCATCCAGTAGCCAGGGATACTAAGTCTCTGGTAATGCTTACAGCAGTTCTTCTCAATAAGATTTCTCTGCCTGAAATGCCAGTAGTACCCCTCATGAAACACTCAAGTAAATGGCTTTGAGTGTCAATTCTTTGACAAGAACAGCCAAATCACCTTTCTGATATGAGTGCCCATTATTAAACCCTTGCCCAAATTGGATATTTTTGACATCTTTTATTGTCTTCTGTTTTAAGTAGTTCAGGTAATTTTAAATGTTTGTATATGATTTATTATATTCTAAATATCGTATCAATGAGTGAACTGTTAGAGTTTATTCATTCTTGCATTCTCAAACTGTTTAGCATGGTACCTTACATCTAAGTGGTACTCAGTAAATATCTGTGAATTTCATTAGGATGAAGTGTCTTCTTGGGTCCATGTCTGAAAACCTGTTTTCCATATTCTGGGTATACCTTAGTAAATTTAGGGTCCCCCTTTTGTTTTCTGTAGTTTGAACTGACAAGAGATTTGAAAAATAAACAATTGAAAAAGACATTCCCTAAAGGTAAACATCAAGTGTAATAAGACTCAAGTCAAATGGCCCAGCTGTCACAGTAAAATACAGCCTATTGACTTCCTTCTCACTAGGGAAAAGCACTGCTTACCACTTACCACAGACAGCATGGAGAGAAAGTATCACCCTCAGAGCTGCAGGAGGGAACGTCCTGTGTAGCTGAGAGGGAGGCACAAAATAAATCTGACTGGTAACAGATAGCCACGTTTTATAAGAGGTGAGAGTGGGAAACATAATTATCTTACCTTAAGGGTCAGAAAATAAATAGTACCATAGTTAAAATCTAAGAGAGGTGACCAACAACCTTTTTCAAAAATCACTAGAAAAAATATTAGATACCAACTAGGTGCAAATTCCTAGTGCAGGAGTGGGTAGCAGTGAGTCTCACACAAAGATGAGCAGGATGGAGCCTGCCTTCTCAGCTTTTACAATCTTATCTGCAAACTGTGTTCATATCTAAATAAATATAATATCTATAGACCCCGACAACTGTTATGACAGAAGTAGTAAGAAAATTTACTGAGAATGAAGGAAAAATATCCTTTCTAATTGGATGGAAGCAAATGAGTTGAATCTAGAAGGAATAATGCTGCAAGTTGAACCTTAAAAGATGGCTAACATGTGGAACACCGGATAACACGGAACTCCCACTGACTCCCTTGTCCTGCAGCAGGGTTAAGAGGTGTAATTAATAACATTGATAAAATGCTTCACAGGTAAATGGTATGGTTACATACATTATTCATATGGCTGCATTACTATTAATGGATGCTTTATGTAACTAGAACCTGAAAATATAGTGACTGTTAAAGACTTTAAAAATTGGGATATACTAAAAATTTTTACAATAATTTCTCACTGATTTATCAACTTATTATTGCATATATATGCATTTCTAGGACATTTATGTCATGTAGAATGACAGCTAGTATGCTCTCCGGATGGCCGTATTGCTTCAGCCTACTGACATTGACTCCTTGAAGGATCTCATTCCAACCTCAACTAAAGATAAAAACATCATTTGAAATATTGCTTAAGTAAATTCTGTTCTCATAAAATCAACCACTCTTATGACTTAGTACTAATGTTTATATCTGTTTATTTCAAGAAGTTGTACATGGGCTATTAAGCAGTATATTTCTTTTGGTTTGAGTGCTTGTATCGATTAAATGAATAAATATCTTGGCTTCTCTTCAAGAAATGGTACTTCATAATGTCTTATATCTTCTTAACTTAGAAAAGTCTAATGTATACAAACAGTGAAGGGGGAGGATAAGCTGTTCAAGTACATGTCAGTGAGTCCAGGCCTTAAGAACTGTGAGCCAAAAATACTTTAATTATTTCAGTTTTTACCATAACACTTATTCACTTCAACAAAATGCCTCTCTACTCCCTTGTTCCTTATTACTGTCATGAGGAAGGCACTCATATTGATCCCTGTTGTAATCTTTTTTTAGGCTTTATGGGTATTTCATAGGTGAACATCTAGGAATGTTGTTTTTAGCTATCCAGTGAGTCAGTAGAAGAGGAGATGGGCCCTAGGTGTCTTGCAGCCCACTGCATCTGAAGGATTGCTGACATTAATCCACACCGCATCCGGTTATCAAGTTAGAAGGCCCTGAATCTGCCACTGATGTGAAGCATAGATGGCCCAAGGAATATAATTGCTCTTGATAATAACATGCACGGTTTTCTTGGAATTTTGATTTATCCCAGAATTTCTTTCCAGAGCATATTCTTGTATTTTTACTGAAGTTAGCATAAAGAATAGAGTGGGAGAGGGATAGAATGAGGTGATTATATGAATTAAAATATCTATAGTATTTTCCTGTTTCTACATCATCTAATTTAATACTCACAATAGTACAATGATATGAGTACTGTTATTTCCATCTCACAAGTAAGGAAACTGAGGGCTAGAAGGTTAAGTAGTTTGCCCAAAATAATTTGCTAGTGGATGGAGAAGCTGGTGGAAAGAAAGAACATCTAACACTGAGTTGGAAACTGCATATATTCCACATATGTTAGTAAATTTAATCTTTACAACAACCTTATAAGCCAGGAATGCCTATTAGCCCCAGTTTTAAAATAAACAAGTTAGGAACCAGCTGTTAGTGATGACTTTGTTTAAGGGATGAAGCCTAGATTTGAATCCAGAGCTTCAGGCTTGCAGAATGTATGCTCAACCTTTATATGGTGGTGTAGTCCAACTCAGTGTGGCATCTACTGCAGTTTGAGATTTCCATCCATACGCTGTGCTAAGATGCACCTATAAAATGCTTTACACACTGGCTGGCACAAAGAATGCATTTTATAATTGTAAGCGACTATTAATGTACAAATAGCAATGGTGTATTTGCCTGTTACCTTTATTACAAAGATTTCTAAACATTCAACACCTATTGCTGGAGTCATAGAATACTGGATTCTGCATAATTTTATTTAGAAAGAGTGAGATTCAGTGGCAATATGTAACTTTTCAAAATTGATAAAGTGTCAGTGGCCAGTCAGGCTGGCAAGGCAGTAAGGAAAGTTCTTATTGTGCTTGACTGCATGGTACCCCTTACTGACCAAAAGCAGTCTGTGAGCTCACAATATCATTTTTAAGTGCTTTGCAGTTTACCAAGTGCTTTTAAATGCGTTCATTTATTTGTGTCTCACAACAACCTTGTTAAGTGGCTACTATTATCCCTGTTTTGCAGAAAAGAAAACTGAAACACAAAGTCGGAGGTTAACTAACGACATAATTCATGCAACTAAGCAATGAAGGAGACAAAGTCAAGAGCAGATTCCCTGACTCTAAGCACAACAATTATTTTTTCACGTACATTGTTGTGTGGTATTTTTTAAATTAAGATTTTCATCTCCTTGTATTAATTTTGAATTAAATCTGAAAATGCAAATGCAATAAAGTATCACAGTGGGTAGCTTTTTGAAATGAATAAGCAAAAAGAAAAATCTTGTCGGCCTAATATCAAAATCTTAAAAACTTCTTTCCACAAATATTCATCCAACATATATGTATTTAGTCCCTACCTTGTCCATGGCATTGTGTTCTGTGAGTTATATAAAGAAGCGGGGGCCAGGAATGCTGAGAAAAGCCTTCAGTTCAAGTTCGCATATTTTTAGATGTAAGAAAATTTATAGGAATCATGTCAAGGTGATTATATGTCTTATTTTGCTAATTAAACTAAAATCAAGTTGGTGGTGGCAGCTGTGTCTTACTTATCTTTACATTTCTCATAATGCATGGCCCAGGATCTTACCTGTTGAATGAATGAATTGGGGTGTGAATTCAGAGCTCTAGTGCTTCAGGAGTTTATGGATTAAATTGAAATACATGAAACTGAGTTAAATAAAATAGAAGATTGATATATGATCATATGGTATAGAGAAGAGAAGCATTATTTCTAGTTGAGATAATCCAGGAAAGCTTCATGGAAGAGATACTTTTTGAATGAGAGATAAGTAATGATTTTTACTGCCTTTTTAAAGATAACATAGATAAATTAGTCTAATGAAAGTAAGAAGCAAGATATTTAAATCTCCTATCAACCTGTAGTGGGCATAGTAGACATTCAAACTACTTTTATCAAATTAATGACTGATTGAATCTTTGCAATGAAATTTTAAATGTATTAGCCTTTAAATGTGAAATGTTGAGATATCTTGGTGTTACTTAGAATCATATTAGAAATGTCAAAACACTCTGATCAAGGATCTTTCCATGTTGAATTTGACCCTTCTAAAACAAGGAAATCATATAAGTATTTTAAAGAATGCTCTACTCTGTTATAGAGATCTGATAATCCTGTATAATTTGAAGATGCATCTGGAATGTATAATCATAAAGTAATACAAACATCTCTGTGAGGTTGCATCACTTCTTTGAAACGGAAATCACCAAGCCAAAAGTATTCCCTTATGTCCTCATTCTTAATATATCCCACTTAATTTTAACATCTTTTGGCAGTCTGGCCATAAAAACTATGATATGAGGATTCCCATTCAATTTTGAGTCTGGGTTACACTTTAGTCTCTGCATTGATCATTCAGTTTCTTGTTTTTTTCCACAGGAAACCACTCACAATACCTCCTAGGTTACCCTAGTAGTTTAAGAGCTAGGACTTTTATACCAACAATAAAAGGAAGCATTATTTACCATAAGGCACTTTTTCATTTGATGGTCAATGACTCATAGTGCTTTCCTTTACTCAACAGTAAAATAATAATGCTTCTATCCAATATTTAAAGGTTTTAAAAATGTTTACTAAATTTCATACTAGTGTAATTATCGAAAGAATAAATACAAATTTAAAACATTAATTATGGAGATAGGATTTCAGTTTGCTTTTATTACAACAATAAATAATAAACACATTCAGTGGGCTTTCCAAATATTGTGCTTCCTTTGGATTTCTTTTGGAAACACTTTAAAAGAATAGCATAAAGAAAAATGTCAACAATGTTAATATTACTAATATAAATTATTTAATGTTTTTGGTGGCAACATTTGATGTCTCATATAGTCTCACATTTGGAAGATTCCTCATTTGTGCTAGATGTCTGCATATCTTCAGTAATGTTCAAAACATTTAAAATTTTGATGAATAAAATCTTGATGAACAGTAAAAAAAACTTTTCTAAATTAATTATCTAACACTGTGAGGTGAATCCTGTTTCTTGAACATGTACATGGTGCATTTTTGGAAATGTGTATAAAGAAATGCTTGAAAATTTTATTTTATATGATAAAATATGAGACTTTAACAAAACTTTTCAGAACTTTGTAAAGTTTAGAGTCATATTATCCCCTTGTGCTCTTATAACTACACATCATGGATCTGTATTTTTATAATGATTATGAGTAAATGATTACTTTTATTTGGAATTCCAAAAAATAAAAGAGAATAAGAATAGTTGGCGTATATAATAAATAATATTAAAGGACGTTCAGAGTTAAAAAAAAAAAAAGATATGCTTTCATGGCTGGAAGTCCCAAAATAGAATATGTTTCAAAGGGAATATGAAGTTTCTTTCCCAAGGGAGTGATTTTTAAACCTTGATGCCTTAGTCTGTTTTGTGTGGCTGTAACAGAATACCACCAACTGGGTAATTTATAAAGAAAACAATTTTATTTCTTTCTTTTATTTTATTTTTATTTTTTTGAGATGGAGTCTCACTCTGTCACCAGGGCTGGAGTGCAATGGTGTGATCTTGGCTCACTGCAACCTCCACCTTCCAGGTTCAAGTGATTCTCCTGCCTCAGCCTCCTGAATAGCTGGGATTACAGGTGCCCACCACAAACCCAGCTAATTTTTTGTATTTTTCGTAGAGATGGGGTTTCACCATTTTGACCAGCCTGTTCCCAAACTCCTGACCTCGTGATTCACCCGCCTCGGCCTCCCAAAGTGCTGAGATTACAGGCGTGAGCCACCGCGCCCGGCCAACGATTTTGTTTCTTGCGGTTCTGAAGACTAAGAAATCCAAAATCAAGGGTCCAGCATCTAGTGAAGGTATTTGTGCTACGTCACCTCATGGTGGAAAGCATCATATGGGCAAGAAAGAGTAAGAGATTGAACTCACAGCCTCAAGCCCTTTATAATTGGCATTAATCCATTCACGAAGGTGGGGTCTTCAAGACCTAAACACCTCTGGTCAGACCCCACCTCCCAACATTGTTGCCCTGGGGATTAAATTTCCAGCACATGCTTTTTGGGGTACACATTCAAACCACAGCACTTGGTGCATAGGGGGAGTCACTCGAGGGTCCAGTTAAAAATAGGATTTCTGAACCCTATTCTTAAAGATTCTCTAGGAAGTCTGGTAGAGGGCCTAGATAGCTGACCATACCAAGGTGTTGACAATGATTTAGAGGAAATGGAATTCTCATGCTCCGCTTGTCAGAACATAAAATGGTTCCACCATTTCGGAAAATAGTTTGGTAGTTTCTTAAAAAGTAGGACATACACCAACTATGTAACCCAGCTATTCAACTCCTAGGTATTTAACTAAGAGAAATGAATGTATATGTCCATACAAAGACAGTGTTATTTGTGGCAGTCAAAAACTGTAAGCAACCCAAATATGTGTCTGCAGGTATAAACAGGATCAACAAGGAATGGTATATCCATATTAGAGTATTACTCTCTAATGAAAAGGAGTAAACTATTGATAAGAGAAACAACATGAGTTAACCTTTAATAACTATGCTCAGTGAAATAAGTCAGAAAAGACTACATGTTATGAAATTCCATTTTCACAAAATTCTAGAAAATGGAAACTATAGAGATGGAAAACAGGTCAGTGGTTATCTGGGGAAAGAGATAAGGGGGTCATGAGAAAGGGGAGAGATTAAAAGCCCTGGAAAAAAGCTTTTGGGGATGATAAATTTGTATTTTACCTTATCTGGGGAAACAGCTCCACAGGTGCATACATGTCAAAATATCAAATTATACATTTTAATTATGTTCAGTTTGTTGTATGTCAGTAATACTTCAATAAAGCTGTTTTAAAAAATGAAGTGAGCATGGGCAAAGGGCAGGAGGGGGTTCCTCTGCTTTCTAAGGCACCTAGGCTTAGAGGTTCTTGTGTCTCATATTAGGAGCCCCTCTCACCCAGCCACAGTGTGAGGTGTGTGTATATGTGTGTGTGTGTGTGTGTGTATGTGTATGTGTGTATGATGTGAGGGCATTAACAGGGAGCAGAAGCAGTCTCACACAGTTTTGATTTTTGTGTATTTATATGACCAAAAGAGAAGAGTAGCATTCCTGCCCCTCGATAGGCCATTAACTGGGAGTCTGCAGCTGTGACGAATACAAAGTCTTACCTTGGGCATGTGGGTCCCTCCAGTGACTGTGGCATCACACCGAAACTACAGTCTCTTTCATGTCACCCAAGTTATTCGTTTGTTTCCCATTTTAAAAATTGAATATATATATATATATATATTCAATTTAGAGAGCTTCAATCCTAGAGAACTTCTTGCAAAAGAGCCTATGAGATTTCCAGGTAGATGACTATGTAAATATGGTCAAATATGGATAAAATGACTGATTTGTAGGATTTATGAGTATTTTTTGGGAAGAAGAACCTAAGGTTAGGAGAATTGATTTTACCAATAGAAGACATATATATATTTAGAGCAGTTCACAGCAAAATTGAGTGGGAGGGTACAGAGATTTTCCACCCATGTATACCTTCTCGGTTATCATCATCCCCCACCAGAGTGGTACATTGGTTACAGCACCAAATGTCCATTGCTTACAGCAGAGTTCACTCTTGGAGTTGTAAATTCTGTGGGTTTAGACAAATATATAACAATAGGCATCCACCATTGTAGCATTGTACAAATTGGCAGTTTTTTTAAAGGTTATGTTAATAGCTGGGCGTGTACTGGGTAAAAGAAACTGCTGTAAACAGGCCTTTAGTAAGGTGGGGATAAGATGTTGGGGCAGGTGGAAGAAGTTTCTACAGTCCTATAGTTAGGTCTCACAGTCTTTCTACCCACCTCCTTAGGTGGGGCAGGAGGGCTGGAGGAAGCTGGAATTGGTCATTTCCCTTCCCTTAGGTTAGTGAAGTTCTGATTAAACCTCAGCAAGCTAGGCTCTGGTTAAATAGTTTCTCTTCACAGTGGATCTTATTAAGAAGAACAGAATGTTCTGGCTATTTCAAAATAGTTCCTTTTTCCCTCCCCCTGCTGGAAGCCTGAGGGAATTTTTCTCTGATCTTCATGGTGAGAACCTGGTGGGACTTCAGGAAGTAAACTCACAAAGGTGTAGTAGGTTTCCCCGGAATTTTTAACTCTCAGACTTGTCCACACTGAGCCTCCAGCATTTAGGTTTTCCTGCCCTGGCACTGGTTTCCATGGAAGTTTCTGCTGGTAGATTTCTGCTTGGATAAGTTGTGATTCCTTGTGTCTACCTGTCTCTCTAATTTGGGGGCCAGAAGTTTGCCCTGTGACCCCATGTCTCTTACAGATCTAAGAGGAGCTATTGATATTTCAGCTGTTCAGTTTTTTAACCTGTTAGGACAGAGTGGCAATTTCCAAGCCCCTCTCATTGCAGGTGGGAACTTGCTTGGGTTTTGATGGTAGTCATGTGCAATAATGGTGAAGGAAACTAAATTATGCAGAGGTCAGCAATCCTAGAGAGCTTCTTGCAAAAGAGCCGATGAGATTTCCAGGTAGATTACTACGTAAATATGGTCAAATATGGAAAAAAGGACTGATTTGTAGGATTTATGAGTATTTTTCGGGAAGAAGAACCTTAGGTTAGGAGAATTGACTTTACCCATAGAATATGGTGGCTTGTTACTACTAAAATATTAAAAAAGACATGACTCAATTGGATAGCTATATGAGATTTTGTATATATATCTTCTGATATATAAACATATACATCCATAATTCATAAGACATATATGGTGGCTATATATACTATGTATATAGAGAATATATATATATATATGGTATATACATGGTATATATGAATGACAGTGGGAAGTACATTTATCACGAACAAATATGAAACAAGAGCTGCATATACTTGCTTCTTAATATGAATGAGGAAATGGGGTCAATATTGATGGTGAGCTTTGTCTGAAGTAACACACACTATGTGTATTACTGAAGTAAGAAATAAAGAAAACCCACTTTCTCAGTTCTTAAGTGTCCACTCCTTCCACAGTTCTTTCCACCAATTGCAGCTACTTTTAGTTTTTTGACTCTGCAGAAGTTAACTTCTTCTTTTTTTTTTCTTTTTTTAAAATTAATTTATTATTATTATTATACTTTAAGTTCTAGGGTACATGTGCATAACGTGCAGGTTTGTTACATATGTATACTTGTGCTATGTTGGTGTGCTGCACCCATCAACTCGTCAGCACCCATCAACTCGTCATTGACATCAGGTATAACTCCCAATGCAATCCTTCCCCCCTCCCCCCTCCCCCCTCCCCATGATAGGCCCCGGTGTGTGATGTTCCCCTTCCCGAGTCCAAGTGATCTCATTGTTCAGTTTCCACCTATGAGTGAGAACATGCGGTGTTTGGTTTTCTGTTCCTGTGATAGTTTGCTAAGAATGATGGTTTCCAACTGCATTCATGTCCCTACAAAGGACACAAACTCATCCTTTTTTATGGCTGCATAGTATTCCATGGTGTATATGTGCCACATTTACCAATGAGTTTCTTCACAGAATTGGAAAAAACTGCTTTAAAGTTCACGTGGAACCAAAAAAGAGCCCGCATCTCCAAGACAATCCTAAGTCAAAAGAACAAAGCTGGAGGCATCACGCTACCTGACTTCAAACTATACTACAAGGCTACAGTAACCAAAACAGCATGGTACTGGTACCAAAACAGAGATATAGACCAATGGAACAGAACAGAGTCCTCAGAAATAATACCATCTGATCTTTGACAAACCTGAGAGAAACAAGAAACGGGGAAAGGATTCCCTATTTAATAAATGGTGCTGGGAAAATTGGCTAGCCATAAGTAGAAAGCTGAAACTGGATCCTTTCCTTACTCCTTATAAGAAAATTAATTCAAGATGGATTAGAGACTTAAATGTTAGATCTAATACCATAAAAATCCTAGAAGAAAACCTAGGTAGTACCATTCAGGACATAGGCATGGGCAAAGACTTCATGTCTAAAACACCAAAAGCAACGGCAGCAAAAGCCAAAATTGACAAATGGGATCTAATTAAACTAAAGAGCTCTGCACAGCAAAAGAAACTACCATCAGAGTGAACAGGCAACCTACAGAATGGGAGAAAATGTTTGCAATCTACTCATCTGACAAAGGGCTAATATCCAGAACCTACAAAGAACTCAAACAAATTTACAGGAAAAAAACAACCCCATCAAAAAGTGGGCAAAGGATATGAACAGACATTTCTCAAAAGAAGACATTCATACAGCCAACAGACACATGAAAAAATGCTCATCATCACTGGTCATCAGAGAAATGCAAATCAAAACCACAATGAGATACCATCTCACACCAGTTAGAATGGCGATCATTAAAAAGTCAGGAAACAACAGGTGCTGGAGAGGCTGTGGAGAAATGGGAACACTTTTACACTGTTGGTGGGACTGTAAACTAGTTCAACCATTATGGAAAACAGTATGGCGATTCCTCAAAGATCTAGAACTAGATGTACCATATGACCCAGCCATCCCATTACTGGGTATATACCCAAAGGATTATAAGTCATGCTGCTATAAAGACACATGCACACGTATGTTTATTGCGGCACTATTCACAATAGCAAAGACTTGGAATCAACCCAAATGTCCATCAGTGACAGACTGGATGCAGAAGTTACCTTCAAACTAGAAAACACAGAGCTAACATGGCTAAGGGGGATCTGATGTTCCAGTAAGATTAGATACGGGAGAGCACCTGGGTGCTGTAAATTAGCAAATTTCTTTAGTTACAAAAATTGCATATTAGGATCCTAAAGGATCTTGCAGATGTAAATACAGAATTACAATCTTGGGTAAGTCTTAATGGACAGCAGTTATTGAAAAAAAGAGAAAATAAAAAGATTCTGGAAAATCTCACATACCTGATAACACACTTCAAGGACTGTCGTGCTATGCTGTGTCTCCCTTATAAATGGGTTCAGTTCAGGGTTCAGTTAGATGGCCATTTTTAGTTCTCAAATATGTGTCATAAAAATCCAACATTCCTAGGCTAAGAGTTGTGAGATCAGACTGAGGAAGATCCTAGTAGGGTCTTTTAAGAACATGAGGAAGAATTGGAAAAATGAGCTGAACCTACCCTGGGATGAAAATGTTGACTGTAAGTAATTTCATAAGAGTTTCATATATACAGAGAGGCTATAGATGAGTTGAATTTCTACATTCTCCAGGAAGATATCTTCTCTGACTTCTATAGGACATATTTGTTCACATTTTTCTGAACTTCTATTCCTTTTAGAGTCAGTAGCGTGCAGGCTGTTCTGTAATTAATTAAGTTCTACTTATAACAGCAATGTGCAAAAACTAAGTTAGATATTACAGGAGATACACATATGAAAAGATAACAAACTTGTCATCTTCATGAGATCAGCTGGGGACAATTTCTTTGTCCTGAAAGTTTAGTTGGAATTTATGAGAGCTAAAAAAAAAAGTTTTAGCTAGATTTTAGGGATTTTTAAATAGAGGGCCAGGAAGTAAGTTATGGCTAGACTGTTGAGTTTATAATGGTAATAGGCATGGGGTAAAGCTGGAACTGTATCCACAGAATGAGAGAAAATATTATTTGGGGGAACTCATGTATAAAGAACTTATGTCAAAAGTATGTGAAGAACTTTTACAATTCAGTTTTTAAAAAGTAAAAAACCCAATTTTTAATCTGGTCTAAGAAAATGAGTAGACATTAATTCAACGAAGATGGCCAATAAGCAAGCATATGAAAAGATGCCCAACATCATTAGTCATCAGGGAAATGAAAATGAGAATTAGATATAATTTCACATCTATCAGGATTTGGCTGTAATAAACAAAGCCAGACAATAACAAATGTTGATGTAAATGTGGAGAAATCAGAACCTCATCTACTGTTAGCAGGAATATAAATTGGCGCAGTCGCTTTCAAAAACTATGTGGTAGTGCCTCAAAAGGATAAGCATAGAGATACCATTTGACCCAACAATTCTACTTCTAGGTATGAACACAAAAGAAATGAAAACATGTGTCCACACAAAAGCTTGTACATGAAAGTCTATAACAGTATTATTCACAGTGACATCAGTACAACCCAAGTATTCATAAACTGATCAATGGACAAACAAAAGATAGTATATCTGTATCTATACAATGAAATATTATTCAGTTATAAAAAGGAATGAAACGCTAATACATGCTGCAACATAGATGAACCTTGAAGACATGATGCTAGGTGAAAGAAGTCAGACACAAAATATCACACATTGTAGGACTCCATCTATAGGAAATGTCCAGATAAGGCAAATCTATAAACACAGAAAGTAGAATAGTGTTGCATAGGACTGGTGAAGGATGGGAAAAGTGGAGAATTGGGAAGAGGTAATAGCTAAAAGGTACAGGGTTTCTTTTGGTGGTGATGAAAATGTTCTAAAATTGATTGTGGCGATGGTTGCACAATTCTAAGAACACATTAACAACTATTAAGTTGTATACTTAAAAGAGTTAATTTTATGGCCTGTGCATTATAACTCAATAATGCCATTATATATTAAAAAAACTCTGTGGCCCTGAATCTTAATAGTAATTAACAATGTGAACCGATGATGTATTTTATCATTAAAACCTTTTATTATCTCCACACGGAAAATGCCTAAAATCAATGACCAACCTAATAGTAAAGTCTACTCTTAGTACCCAAACTGTGGTTTCTATCATTCTCATTAAAAGGAACCTGTGTTTCTTGGAGAAATGACTGATTCTAGAAAGGAGGCAAAAAGGAACATGTCTGGAAAATCCTCTAATACTGAAAAGAAAGGTAGCTATCAAAGTCTACTTGAGTCATGTCAAAAGAACTCAGTAGACCATTTAAATAAGCTCCCACTGGTCAAAGATAAAATAATTTGAGCATCACTTAAGACAAAAACTGAAATGAATTGAATTGCATAAAATATGTTTAAATCCATGGGTTTATAATGTACCAAAACCAACTCATTAATGACTCTGGTGATTCATTTTATTTGTTTATTTTTAAAACTTCTAAAGAGAAAAAAATCAAGCATTTGTTCTTCATTTTTACATGATATTACCTCAAAGTAACCAAATCATTGATGAGGGGAAATTTCTCTATATAGAAGTATTCTAGCTAATAAATGAAGAAGGAATGACAAATATTACTATTTTGCAACCCTCTAATAAATTAATGAGTCCAAGTTATGATCATTAATAGCTGATAATATCAAGCAAGAGGGACAACCATGTGTATCCTGATGGAGGTATGCAATATTAACTGTGAAGGAAATTTTCTCAGGAAAGAAAAAAATTAATCTGATTCTGATCAGGCATCTAGATTTACCTATCAATAAATAGGGAACACAGATGACAAAGAAACTCAGCAAATGATATAGGAATGTACTTAGCAAAATAACTTAAAAAACTCTACAGGATAAATTATCTAGTTTCATCAACAATGACAACAATAAGAAAGTCAAGAAACAAGAACAGAGCGAGCATGCCTTCAAAGGCATACCTAAACTATCTTAATGTGAAGACCTTATCTGGGTCCTGATTTAAATGAATAATCTGGTTTAAAAATATATAAGAGCTTCCATGTTGGTGAACACTTTTTCCTGAAGGTTCTATTCTTTTCATTATAGGCAAAATAAATGGGATGAAGAAAGATGGTCTGTTCATCTACACAAATAGACAAATAGGGAAATGAGGAAGGTGGAGTCTCTAGAGTGGGCGTGGAAACTCTGTGCCACACCCACACCCCCACACTTTGTCCTATGCATTTCCTTCAATTTAGGTGTTTCTGAGTTGTATCCTGTATAATAAAATGGTTAATGTATATAAAATGTACATATATTACAAGACAACCAGGGATGTCTTAACATTGTATGGATAGTTGATTATATTAAGGAATTATTAATTTATTAGTTGTGATTACATTTTTCTTTCTTTCTTTCTTTTTTTTTTTTTTTTGAGACAGACTTTGGCTCTTGTTGCCAAAGCTGGAGTGCAATAGTGCAATCTCAGCTCACTGCGACCTCTGCCTACCGGGTTCAAACGATTCTCCTGCCTCAGACTCCCAAGTAGCTGAGATTACAGGCGCGCCATCACACCCGGCTCATTTTTTGTATTTCTGGTGGAGATGGGGCTTCATCATATTGACCAGGCTGGTCGCAAACTCCTGACCTCAGGTGAACCACCCACCTCAACCTCCCAAAGTGTTGGGATTACAGGCGTGAGCCACGATTCCTGGCCTAAGTGTGATTATATTTTTATGTCTTCTAAAAAGAATCTCGTTTTTAAAGATATATGCTGAAATATCTCTATGGTATGAAATGATATTATATTATTTGCTTTAACATAATTGAAGTAGTAGTAAATAAAAGTATAAATAAAATAAACTTGTCACGTATTAATAGTTGTTGAAGTTGGGTGATGCAATGTATACATTGGGTTCATAATATTATTGCCGCAACTGTTTTCATGTTTGAAAACTTAATAAAAATTTTAAGTGAAATAAAATGTAAGAAGAATAGTGCAGTTTTGGGGCCTCATGATCAGTAGACATAATTTGAAGGAAAGGAAATAAAGGAACCATCTTTGGCAGCTCTTACGCTTCCCCTTTAGAGCCTTGATTTTACACTGGGCAACAGGATTAAGTCACTAAACTCAGCCTATCAAGGATACATCAGAGTCAATGAATTAGTAATCCAAAGTCAGAATGTGTCACAAGTTAAACTGTTCATGTTGATTTGTTTGAAATATTAAATTCATTCATTTTCCATGGATGGCAAGGATTTTGCCTGTAGGTAACAGCAGGCAGTGGGTGTTTCAACATCAGTGAAATTCTATTTAGAAAAATTAACTGAAAGAGGGGAAGGACTGACTTCATTTAAAAACCAAAGGGAGGAGGATGAGAGAAGAGATTTAATGAAATGTGGAAGACTACAAAAAAAGAAGAAGAAATGGTCCATTACCAATTTTACAAGAATGTGAGCTGACTGAAGAATAGGTCAGAGTTTTCATGGGAATAAAAAAAGCCTACATATTTAGAGAATGAATAAGCTTACTTAATGTTTAAGTAGCCCTTTTCACAGGAGAATCATTTATAAAGATTTATGTTGATTTATTTTCCCAAGTCCAGGAACTAGTTTTTATAATGTTGATTGCTAATATTTTGGCTTTTTGATATACTTAATTTTAAGTAATTAGATTCTGATATTTATGTTGATATAATATTATTTTGTTTTAAAAATCTGAAATCTCAATTTTTTTCTTAAGATACCCTGAAAATTATCATTTTCAAACCAACAAAATATACTCAGACATTTTCTGATCACATTCTCCCTTGGTGTAGTATTACTGTTATGACTCTCATTTCTGAGGTTGCTAATGAGTCTGAGTATTCGTTTTTATGTCTAATAGTCATGTGTTTTATGTGGGTGTATTTTATCAGGCTCATTTTGGGCTTTATCTGCTATATTCTTGTGGCAGGCAGAATGGCCTAAGATGGCCTTCAAGATTCATAATCCCCTCCCTTCGGTGTGGGTGGAAACTGTGAATATGATGGGATAGTTATTTCCTTGATTAGGTTGCACAATATGACAAAAATGATGGGATAGTCACTCTGTGATTGTCTTCTGTTACAGATATTGCTGTCCTTGTAAGCTGGAGAGAGATGCTCCTGCTGGCTTTGAAGAACCAAGATGCCATGTTGTTTGTGATTGAGGCACATGGCTATAACCTGAGGGCAGTCCCTAGGAGCTAAGAGTGACCCCTGGCCAAGGAACCCTATTCTTCTTACAACCTGAATGAGTTTGCAAGAAGACTAAGATCCACCTGAGAACACAGCCCCTGCTGACATGGTGATTTCAGCCTAGGGAGACCCTGAGCAAGAAACCCAGCAGGAAACACTATGCTGACTTCTGACCTACAGAACTGTGAGGTAATAGATGCACGTTGTTTTAAGTTTGTGGTATTTGTTGTACAACAGTAAAAATGAATACAATTGTTGTCCTCTTAGAATGAGGGGAGTAGCGTAGGTGGTGGAATATGATAGGACATGCATGGCAGGATGGTGTGGTTGGTTGGTGGATTAAGTCAGGGAAGGGGAAGAAAAAAGGAAAGAGGTTCTTAGGCCCAATTCCCAGCTGTTTCCCTGGAGCCCAGCTTCCTGCCTTCACTTGTAGCTAGATTCTTTCCACTTTATTCCCTTGATTGTTTTTCAGGAAAATATCTATCTGAGAATGAACATTTCTTACTTTAAATAATTTAACCAGGGTCTTTGGCTCCAATTATTCTCCCTGTGGTGCTGGACTGTGGCTCTCATTCAGGGAGGAAATACCTCTGAGGGTTTTGCTCTTAAATAAAACGTGGCACTATTAAGTAATTTTCGTTTACCAGCTCTGTTGAATAATTTTCATCTGTTTAACATTTTATATGTATCTGTTTTTTTCTGCATCCACACAGATATGATTTGGATATTATATTACAGGAAATAAATAAAAACTTAGTATTGTCTTTTTGGTTTCAATATTATAATCACTAGGGACATTTACTAATACATCTCTTACCAGTTAAGAGTAGAAGAGCTTATTTTCTTTCAATCCATTTATTGAAGAAGCAATTATTTAGTACTTACTACACTATGGTAGACAGAGTAGAGGACATAAAAATGAACAAGAGTATCTGCTGAGGACAGTAACTAGTAACTTGCTTAGCAAGAGTATAATGCATTGACCTTCCTCAATTTCACCAAGCATCAGCTTGAGCTCGGGCATATCACTTGACTTCCCTGGGCTTTGGTTTCCTCTGTACAATGATGAGCATGGTAGATGATCTCAAAGCATCTATCTTTAATGTGATAGTGATGGGTCAAGCTGGCAGGGACATCAGTAGGAGACTAGAATTAACATGCAACACTAGTAGAGCTTTGTGGAGAGGTAGAATCAAGGCTATAACATTGAGTTTCATTAATATTTGATGAAATATAAATTAAAATAAAAATTTCTGTACCTATCAGATTGTCAAAAAGGATAAAGTGGATAATATCAAATGTTGGAGAATGTGTTGGGAAACACACCCTCAAATACAATGGGTAAGGGGGCAATTTGGTAATTTCTATGAAAATTTTAGCTGCATACACCCTTTCACTCAGCAATTTCACTTCTAGGAATTCATCCTATAAAAATACTCTAATAACAACCCAAATATTTATTCATAATGATTCTCATTGCAATGTTGTTATAATAGTTCCCAAACTGGAAACAACCTGAATGCTCATAAGTAAAAAATTTGTTTCATAAGCAGAATTCACTAATAAGCAGGATATCACACCATTGTTAAAAAGAATCAGATAGCTCTCTATATATTGACATAGACAGGTATCTATGGTATATTGTTTATTGAAGAAAAGCAAGTTATAGAAATAATGAAGGCCGGGCATGGTGACTCATGCCTATAATCCCAGCACTTTGGGAGGCCAAGGTGAGTGGATCACCTGAGGTCGGGAGTTCAAGACCAGCCTGACCAACATGGAGAAACCTCGTCTCTACTAAAAATACAAAATTAGCCAGCTGTTGTGGCACATGCCTGTAATCCCAGCTACTTGGGAGTCTGAGGCAGGAGAATCGCTTGAATCCCGGAGGTGGAGGTTGCGGGGAGGCGGAGGTTGCGGTGAGCTGAGATAGTGCCATTGCACTCCAGCCTGTGCAACAAGAGAGAAACTCCATCTCAAAAAAAAAAAAAATAATAATGATTCAATTTCTCAAAAGTAATTATATATATACCTGTATAATATATAATTATATATAATATACATACATATTTATATATAATTGGGTACATGTTTATAATATAGAAAAGTCTAAAAGGTTGCATAGTAAGTTGTTTAATAATATTCACCTTCAAGGAGTAGGATAGGGTTAGGAGGGCAAACTTCCATGTCTGTATCTGCACTGTTTAAAAAATTCCTAACAACTTTATGCTATTTTTACTATGAACAATTCTTTAGACAGATTTTCAATATACACAAAAAGTATAAAGAGAAAACCATGCACTTGGTCATAGGGGAGATCAGGCTAGATTTTGGGCCCCTGAACAATTAATAAAAATATAGATGTCCATTAAAAATAAAAATAAAAACATTATGCTGAGCAAAAGAAATTTTTAAAAAGATAAATGTTTATAGAACCCAGAGTAAGGGGCAGGGTACTAGGACAGCATCTGCACTGTCTGTAAGACTGCCATGAGGAGGGCAATTACATTTAAGAAGCAAGAGAGGCGTATGATGGCATATGGAAAAGGATTCAACATGATGAGGTTGGGAATGGGAGAAATAGGTCCACATTGGACTATTCCTAAGACAAAGGGGCAGAGAGCTGAGGATACAAGGTTCCCTTGGAGGTTTCAGTGCTTTATTGAACTCAGATCTAGCATACTTATTACCTCTTTTTACTAAACATGTCCTTGATCTCAACTTTTGGGAAGCAAACGTGGCTGCAGAGACCAGTAAATCCCAGCCCCTGAATCAGAAAGTATCCCAAATCAAACTTATTTATGAAATGTATAGAGATATGACACTGTGAGGTATGTTTGTGTTTAAAAAAAAAAAGTGGAAGTTTGTGTGTGTGTGACTAGGCTGTAGAATACAATGTCTGGAGTCAGTTTCTATCTATTCCCAGTTATTTATATTTACTGGAAAGAGTACTGGATTTAGAATCAGAAAACTTTGCTGGGCTTGGACCCTTGTGCTGTTAATTACTAATCCTCTGGCCTCAAATAAATTATATAATTTCACTGACCCCCAGTGTCTTCATGAGTAAAATAGGACTTTTAATAATACTTATTTCAGAGGGTTGCTGTGAGAATTAAATTGTGCCAGGCATGTAGTAAGTATCCAAAAAGTGGTGACTAGTAGTAGGTAGTAATCTCTGAACACTTACCATGTGTCAGGCACTATAGAAGCACTTTAATATTATTTCATTTAACCTTTAAAAAAACCATCAAAATTGGCATTATACTTGACATTTTACAGATGAGGAAACTGAGACTTAGTAAAGTTAAACTTGACCCAAATAGTAAGTGGCTGAGTTGAGAGCTAAGCCCTGGCTCTTAAGTTATTACAATGTTCTTGTATGTTGGTTCCTTCCTTTTTGCATATCAGAAAGCAGCAGCGTCCCAGGTTATTTTAACCAGAGTGTTAGCAGTGAGATGTAAGGAACAGAAGCAACAATGAAGGTCAATTATTTATTGTTGAGAGATAATAATCTGGGTGGAGCTGTTTAATTGAAATATAATCAAATATAAAGTATAATCTCTGTTCAAAAGTGGAAATAAAGACGCTTTCATCAGTATTTATCATATCTTTTATAGAAGATGAGGAGTGATTGGTTTCATTTTAATACAATTTTTTGTACATCTCCAAAAACCTGTTTTGTACATGTTCTTAGCTTCTTTTAAAGAAAGAGCATTGTAGGATCTACAAAATTTTATACCCCTTGCTTTTTCTTGAGAGTGAGAGAAGTGGGAAAGCTGTTTCAAATATATTTCTCCACTTTTGTGGAAAACGAGTTTTTTAAGTGTGCCAAATGTAATAGTTATGACCCAACTATGCTTGCATAGAGGGAATTTTTATTTCCTTTAAAAAAAAAAAAACCTTGAGAAAGAAAAAGGTTCCTATTTCATTCTAACTGTAAATCTCCTCCCACAGAGATCTGTTCTCACTTAATGTCCCCCTTTAGAAAATGACACATTTTATTGGTGGGAACAGTGGGAAGCATCATTGCCTCCTTGAGTGTGTGTCTTTCAAATCTACCCATTGGCAGCGGGAAAAAAGAGAGTGCTGAAGAGAATCACGGAGTATGGGAAGATGAAGAAATGAGATTGTCTCTCGTGGAGGATCAACTTTCGTCCACAACTTTACCATGAGAGATAATTGTCTCTCCTGGAGGAACAAGGATCCTCCACAACTTTATCAGGAGAGACAATCTCATTTCTTCATCTTCCCATAGTTAATTAGTCTAGGCAACCAAGACACTCATTTTCTCTATGGTAGGGACATTTCAGTCTTGGAAAAGATGCCATCTTCCTGGTAAGAACAGTTGATTTCAAGACTGTTTTCTCTAGAATATAGGCAAAGATATTTGGAGAAAAACCTAACTGTAGCAGGACTTTTTGCTGTGGGTTTCTAACAATCAGGATCCCTGCAATGGTCTTTTTCTGCTTCTCAGCTGTAGTTCATCTTAGAAGTGCTGCAGCCACCAGAGGAAACTGTGTGTAGTTGAGTGGTTGTGCTACAGGTTGTCATGATGGCTAAATCTATGATTGGACGAAAATAGCCTACCACTTCATCCATAAACAAGAAACTGATGGAGAGTTTACCATGCCAAAGAGACAATTGATATCTGAAGGACTCAACTAGATAGGTATTTTTAAAAAGATAGTCTGGAACAAAAGCTTCCAGTGCTTCTGTTTGCTAGATGTGCAGAAATGTGAGACCCATGGAAAACTGTCTTCCAACAATATCCACTCCTTTTTTCTACACCATGTTAGCTTTTGATGTATTTTCCAACATGTATAGCCACTCTGATTAATCTGACCTATAGAGGATGAGATAAAATGTCTTTAATTTGTCACATACAGCACTTAACTAAAACTATTAGACTCCAAGTAGTTGAAGGATAGCCTTCAATATGGTCCTTGACCTGGATCTAGAATGCGCCAGAAACAATCAGTTAATCAAATCCCATAAGCTATCAGCATCTGCCTTAGAAATTCAGATAGCTTTCTCCACAAACTTCTGTATTGATGTTTCTACTTGGCCCATGGCATTAATCCAGGTACAACAGGACATATAAGTAATTGCACAGACTCTCTATCTTGTCCTCAAATGAAGAAGTTGAGAGCAAGTCTATCATCTGTAATATTTTTGGCCAGCAAGTTGAGGCTGATCCGAATGCCTTCCAAGGCTGAAACGGTGTTACCTTAAACCTTTGAAAGTCTCTTATGACCACACCTAAGGTGCAAATCACTGTATTTTTAGAAAAGAGGCAAGTTAATGTCTTACTTCCATGTAAAAACTAAGGGGCACCCGTGCTGCTCTGGAAAAGAAGTGTTATTTATCATTGTGGTCTACCCCTTCTCCCCTAATAGGACCTACCTCAGACAGGGACACAGGTTGACAAAGCCTGCAATATGGTTTCCGGAATGGCTGATGGGCCTTAGGTATCACACTTCAGTTTGATTAATTGTGTCTAGTCCTTGTGTAGGAGGGACTACCAGAGGGCCATTAGTTTCATCTATAAAGTCAGTGAAAGTGACAGTGATCTAGTTTCAAGGAAAGACTGAGGAGCAGCTGTGGGAATAGGGGTGCGGTAGACATCTGGAGGTGTGACAGGCACTTTTTGTGGGAGGTGCATGAGCTGGGCCAACCCTACCTTTCTTATAGACTTCACAGAAGGATAAAGAAGAACTGGGATCACATTATTGTCAGAACTCTTTATCAGGAGAAGGAAGGCTCAGCATTCACTTAAATTCAAGGCACTTGCTGGAGTTTGGGAGAGCAGCACCATGGTATTTGCCTTCATAAGGAAGCATGCAAAGGGAATTCTTAAAGACAGAGATCATTAATGCCTATCTGTCCCTCAAGCACTCTGGGGTACAGGCATTTCCTCCCCAGGTACTACTGAGTTGTTTCTCTTCTTCCATTGCCACAAAATCAGTGTATCCCATTTCAGTAGGCATAAGTTCACCTTTTTTTTTTTTTTTCAGTTATTCCCCACTGTACACAGAACTTTCATCCAGATGGGTCAGATACAGGAAAGATAAGGGTATTTTCAAAAAATTAACAAGAATTAAGTTTTATTCCCCTAGGCCCCTTTGGCAGACAGAATGATGTCCTCCCAAAAATGCTAATCCTCAGAAATCTCCAGAACCTGCAAATATGATAACTTACATAGCAAAAGAGATTTTGCAGATAAGATTAAGTTAAGGATCCTGAGACAGGAAGATTATACTCAGTTACCTGGGCAGCCACAATGTGACCACAGGATCTTTATAAGAGGAAGTAGGAGGGTCAAAATCAGAGGGTATTCAATCTGATGCCAGAAGTAGAGAGATTTGCAGGTGTATTAGCCGGTTTTCAGACTGCTGATAAAGACATAATCAAGACTGGAAAATTTACAAAAGAAAGGTTTAATTGGACTTACAGTTCCATGTGGCTGGGGAAGCCTCACAATCATGACAGAAGGCAAGGAGGAGCAAGTCACGTCTTACATGGATGACAGCAAGCAAAAAGAGCTTGTGCAAGAAACCTCCCCCTTATAATAACCATCAGATCTCTTGAGACTTACTCACTATCAAGAGAACAGCACAGGAAGGACCTGCTCCCGTGATTCAATTACCTCCCACGAGGTCCCTCCCACAACATGTGGGAATTCAAGATGAGATATGGGTGGGGACACAGCCAAACCATATCAGCAGGTATTATTTTACTGGCTTTGAAGATGAAGGAAAGGGCCACTAGCCAAAGAGTGCATGTGGCCTCTAGAAGCTGGAAAATTTCAGAAAATGATTCTTGCCTAGAGCCTCCAAAAGGAATAAATTCAAGTAACACCTCAATTTTAGCCCTGTATAACACAATTTCCTACCTCTAGAAGTGTAAGATAATAAACTTGTGTTGTTCTAAGCCACTAATTTTGTGATAATTTGTTAGAGCCACAATAGCGAACTAATACAGCCCCCTTTTCATTGTGTTGCCACCAGGAGGTATACCAACTTATCTGGCCTTGAGTTGATGATGCCAGGATAAAGAAAGATACATTATACCTAGGAATGGTCAATGCAGAATCCAAGATTTTCAAAATAGGCCCATGTAACCACCATTGATTTCTTCCTAATTATTACCCAAGAAGTGGTCAAGAATCATGATCCCTTTGTAAGACTGGCTACATTCAGTGACCAAGCTGCCTTACTACGGTGTGTAGACCAGGAGGAAGTCAGAAAGGTAGCATCAGGAGAAGGTAAGAGAAATAATATCAGAAATACTTTGGAGTCCCTTTTTGAGGTTCTTCCAATGCTGGACTATCAGCTGTGGATGGCGGGAGTGTGGAAAGTCCATGACTATAAGCCCATTATTGAGTAGCTTCTACAATAAATGGTGCACCATTGCCAGACTGTAGATGATCACGTAATCTAAAAACATGACACAGATTAGTTTCTGATTAGACTGGAACAACTCTGTAACCTGATAAAGTATCAACAGTGATGAGGTACCAATGATTGCCTGGAAAGAGGGTTAAAGATCCAATGTAGTCAATTTTCCAGAAGCAGGTGGGTCAATGCCCAGTGCAATGTGGCTTCTTTCACTGTGAGAAAACCATGTCAACTATTGGCAGCAGTCACAAATCTGGCATGCAGTAGTAGCTTCTTCATCACAAATATGGAATCCTTTACATTGTGCCTAGTCTATAATGTTATGTTCAACTGAATGATTTATCCCAGTAACAGTGGTGGCAATGTGGGCAGTGCAGGCTTGTTTAGCAGCTTAATTCCCATTGGTATCATCAAAGAACAGGCACTCATCATGGGCATCTACATGAGATACCCAGATGGCTTATTCAGCAGCCATGATTCATTCTCACATTTCATTGCCCCCAAAGAGGGATGTCTTTAATCTGTCAGTCTGTAATTTTCCAAGTGGCAGATCACATGTTTAAGCCATTGGCAACAGCCACAAGTCAACAAAAATATAATAGGGTTTATCAAAGGGAATATTGGCCAAAGATATAAAGTGAACCAGGAGTCTGCCAACTGAGTACAGCAACTATGACCGTTTTCAGTTCTGCATAGCTGACGTTGAGCCTGAACAGCTGCCTGGTGGAAACCACTTAGTTCCAGCTTGACCAAACCGTCAGTACATCCATCACAAGCATGTCTGAGGAATCCCTGTGAATCAACACCTCACAAGCCAATGGCTTTGCTTCAGTTGGCAGAGTGGGAAGTAAAGTTAACTCCAAAGGAATAGCTGATACTTTTCCACATGAAGTCAAGATGCCACTGAAGCCAGCTCTTGAATTAAAGGAGTGTATTATTGCATATATCTTTTCCTTTTTATAAGTGAAGCTTACTAGGCCATTCCTACTTCGTTAGTTATTGAGTCAGAATCAACTGATCCCAAAATATTATATGAATATTAAGCAGGGGAGTCAGAAGACTTCCAGGGTCTGGCTTTCAGATTAAACATGAGCCCAGCAGCAAACTGATAGCTGATTCTTAAAATTAGCCATGCCAGGGAGGCAACAAGGCCAAGCAGCATCTCTGGGTGGAGGCTGCTGCCCTTTCTGAGAGGCTTCCATGGCAAAATGATTAGAAACTTGAGCTCAAAGGGATCCTTAGGGTGGTAGAGTCTTCAACATGAAATACTGCCACAAGTTGCTGGACAGCTTCCAAAGCAGCCTGTTTGTTTGGGCCCAATTCAACAGACAACGTTGTGGCTAGCCAATATAAAGAACCTAGTGGAATGCCCAAGTGAGGCACTTACTCTTTCCAATACGCAGTCATCTGCTGGGATTTCATTTGGATGGCGAAGGGCTGAAGAGACAGCTTTCCATCTCAGACCATTCAAAGCCAAAGACTTGCCAGTGTTGTCCCACACCCTTCACCTCTTTGGCATCATCTCCTACTTTTCTTCCCTTCATTCATTTTGGCCTGCCCACACTGGCCTTCTCGCTGTTCCTGAGATGTCTGGCACGTGTTCACCTCAACCACTGTTTCTTCTCTCTGATATGTTCCTCCCAAGACATCTGTATTTTCTCTTCTCCATCTTCTTTACATCTTTGTTCAGTTGTCAATCTTCTCAGTAAAGCCTTTGACAGTCACCTTATTTAAAATATGACCAACTGCCCACTTCACAGCACTCCACATTCCCTTGCCTGCTTCATTTTTGTCATAGTACTTTCTGCCATCTAACTATACATTTTACTTAACACGTTTTATGTATTGTCATATTCCTCCACTAGAACGTAAGCTCTATGAGAGAGTATGTGTGCATGTATGTGTGTGTATTTATTTCAATGCCATTTCCCTGGTACTTAGAAGAATATGTAGCACTCTGAATGAATTAATTAATTATACACAGATGCAGGCAAGGAAGGAAGGAAGGGTCTTCCATCCTGGAATTTACAGAGTATGCAGTTGTGTCACACAGAACTTCCTAGGTGGAGGGTGGTGGGGAACTGGATAGAACATACAGAAATAAAAGTTGCTGCTGTAGCTGGGAAATAATTGTGCACAAGGTAAGTAATCAGGAAACACCTTTATACTCTAGGTGATGGAGAAGTCTGGGGAGGCATAAATGCCATCTACCAAGTGTGTGACTGCATCCCATGCACTGATAACATATGACTTTTCTGAGGAAAGCAACTACCTAAATGATACTTCTCCTGCCTCCTCAATAAAGCCATAGCCTTAGAGAAGATATTGAGAAAGGAAAGAAACAAGACTATGCACTTACCTGCCAGGACATAGTGAAAGAGTCATGGCCATGAGGAGAGCCCATAGTGCAGTGTAGTATCTGGCTGTTGCTCTGGGTGCACCTACGAATTATGGAGGGGGAGGTTTAATGGTTTATTTCACCTGAGTTGTCCTAGGGTTGCACATCTGCTGCCCTTCCTTTCGTTTGTTGGAGTTTTTCAAATGGTAAGTGGCCAGATGTCAAGCTTTCTGTCACTTATCCGCCAACACCATCCCTTCTTCCTCAGTGAGTTGACAGGACTGCTGTTGCTGCTCCTGCTGTTGTCGCACTGATAGGTGTTTTGCCAGCCATGGGCAGGTTACATGATGCTGTTGTGAGCCCAAGCTAATCGCACCTTCCAGTCCTGAATGCTAGCTGCCTAGCAGATATTAGTTCCAAACAGAAAGCGATGAGCTGCCCAGTAAAAATTGCTAACTCTGAATTCTCTCTCATCTTAAAGAAAAACAACAACAAAAACCCTGAGAAATCTGATATGGTCTTCAGTTCTTTAATATCTACTTTGGCATATTTAAAAACACCACGATTTGCTAGGCTTTTCTACCTTTTGTGCTCTAGCACACACCTCCCTCCCAACCTTTCCTTTTCTTTTCCTCCTTGTATTCCCAATCCTACAGAGGTTCATGAGTTACCTTCAGAAGTGGCTGATACCCTTTTGGAATAAAGAGCCACTTTGTCTTCACATTCCAAGTGGCAGGGAGCCCAAGCTTCCCTTTGCAGGCAGTACATATCTGTCTGCTTTGGTACATGGTGGCAGACATTTGAAATATGGTGAATAAAAAAGGCTGTAGAAATCAAACTGCACTTGTGAAACAAAACGACAATAAAAACAACTCCCTAATCTTTTAAATGTCATGCAGCTCAGCTATAGTTTTCAACTTAGTGTTCACAGCCAGTTCTGCCTTGATTGCAATTCCTCTTGGCACTGGCCAAATAACACTTTCTATTTAGAAACTACTTAGTTGTAATAAAATTACCCACATTAGCCCCCATAAAATATAAAAGCAAATGAGAAGATACGCAGGAGACAAGCTGTAGTGAAACAAATGGCTTTCTGTCCCTGGGGGATGATCACGGACTATGCTTTTTTGGCCTCCTGAAACATTCACTTTTAGGGGCTTATATATACGTCATTACTATTAACTACTCTGAGATTAAAAAACAACTTCTTTTCATACTCTACCTAATATTATAACCATTCTTGTGTTTAGAGTGTTGAGAAAGCAGTGTGTCCTTACAGTTCCCTGTCATGGTGGCTACATGCACACGTCTGAAATTAGGTCTGCTGTGGTTTGAATTCCAGCTTTGCTATTCAATGGCTTCATATGACCTTGGATCCATTGCTTAAGCTCTCTAAGCCTCAGTTACATCATATACAAAATAGAAATAAATATATCTATATCACTGGGTAGTTGTGAGGATAAAGTGAAATAAATAATGTACAGTACTAGAGAAGAGACTGCTATTGTCCACCAAAATCCATTCTCCCCTTTCTCCTTAGTTCAACACTAGACCTCAATTTTTTAATAAATATAATTTTTATTTGTTAATTATACTTCAACAAATCTGGAAGAAAAGGGAAATATTTAATTTAAAAAATTTCTAGTATTTTATACACTGATATTTGCATTAATTACATTTTCCAAAAACAACATATAAATCTACAGATTATAGATTTTTTTCACTGTGAGAGTCCTATAGGGAGTAGGTACACTCTGCTAAAAATGTTCAATAGGTAAGGACTCTTTCACGTTTAGATTCCATTAATGTGCATATTAAAACACATGTCAATGTGGTTTTTTAAAGATTTTTCTTTTTTAAAATTTTACTTTAAGTTCCAGGATACATGTGCAGAACATGCAGGTTTGTTTAATAGGTATATGTGTGCCATGGTGGTTTGCTGCACCTATTAACTTGTCCTGTAAGTTCTCTCCCCTTGTTCCACACCCCAAACAGGCCCTGGTGTGTGTTGTTCCCCTCCCTGTGTCCATGTGTCCTCATTGTTCAACTCCCACTCGTGAGTGAGAACATGCAGTGTTTGGTTTCCTGTTCCTGTGTTAGTTTGCTGAGGATGATGGCTTCCAGCTTCATCAATGTCCCTGTAAAGGACATAATCTCATGCCTTTTTATGGCTGCATAGTATTCTATGGTGTATATGTGCCACCGTTTCTTTATCGTCTATTATTGATGGGCATTTCGGTTGGTTCCATGACTTTGCTATTGTAAATAAGTGCTGCAATAAACATACATGTGCATGTGTCTTTATAGTAGAATGATTTATGTTTCTTTGAGTACATATCCAGTAATGGGATTGCTGGGTCAAATGGTATTTCTGGTTCTAGATCCTTGAGGAATCGCCATATTGTCTTCCACAATGGTTGAACTAATTTATATTTCCACCAACAGTGTAAAAGCATTCCTATTTCTTCACAGCCTTGCCAGCATCTATCATTTCTTGACTTTTTAGTACTTGCCATTCTGACTGGTGTGAGATGGTATCTCATTGTGGTTGTGATTTGCATTTCTCTAATGATCAGTGATGTTTAACTTTTTTTATATGTTTGTTGGCCGCCTAAATGTCTTCTTTTGAGAAGTGTCTGTTCATATCCTTTGCCTACTTTTTGATGGGGTTGTTTTTTTCTTGTAAATTTGTTTAAGTTCCTTGTAAATTCTGGATATTAGACCTTTGTCAGATGGGTAGATTGCAAAAATTATCTCCCATTCTCTAGGTTGCCTGTTCACTCTCATGCTAGTTTCTTTTGTTGTGCAGAAGCTCTTTAGTTTAATTAGATCCCACTTGGCAATTTTGGCTTTTGTTGCTATTGCTTTGGTGTTTTAGTCATGAAGTCTTTGCTCATGCCTATGTCCTGAATGGTATCACCTAGATTTTCTTCTAGGGTTTTTATGGTTTGGGGTTTTACATGTAAGTCTTTAATGCAACTTCAGTTAATTTTTGAATAAGGTGTAAGGAAGGGATCCAGTTCCAGTTTTCTGCATATGGCTGGCCAGTTTTCCCAGCACCATTTGTTGAATAGGGAATCCTTTCCCCATTGCTTGTGTTTGTCAAAGATCAGATGGTTGTAGACATGTGGTGTTATTTCTGAGGTCTCTTTTCTGTTCCACTGGACAATACCAGACCTCATTTTCTATCTTCCCTTGTGGCTAGGTGGGACCAAGTGAATAAATTCTCTCCAAAGGTATGTGAACAGAAGTAATGGGTGCCACTTCAGGGCCTAAGCCTTAAAGCAGTACCCCTGCTGCTCCCGTGTTCCGTCTTCTTCCTTCCAGGTGGAACCAGGATCTAGTGGACCTTTGTGTTTTGAACATGCAGATGGCAATGTTTTAGACTCTAGAGGCCAGGAAGGTGGCAAATGTGGTTCTTTACCCTTGGGTCCCTTGTTGATTTCTTGGCACAGAGCCCACCTTGAACATTTACATTTGACATAAATTTCACTTTGAGGTTTTTTTTTTTTTTTTTTTTTGAGACAGTCTCACTCACTCTGTCACCCAGGCTAGAGTGCAGTGATGCCGTCTCCACTCACAGAAACCTCCACCTCCCAGGTTCAAGTCATTCTCCTGCCTCAGCCTCCCAAGTAGCTAGGATTACAGGCATGTGCCACCATGTCCAGCTGATTTTTGTATTTTTAGTTGAGCTGGGGTTTCACCATTTTGGCCAGATTGGTCTCAAGCTCCTGACCTCAAGTGATCCATTCACCTCAGCCTCCCAAATTGCTGGGATTAAAGGCATGAGCCACTGAGCCAGGCCTTGTTTGAGCTATTGTGTGTTTGAATATCCTTGTTAAGGGACTATAACCTTTACCCTAAATAAGTGTTTAGTATGAGATCCAGCTAGTTATAGATGTTAAAAAACCAATATATATTGTGTACATGCAATTTCCTTATCAGACTATGCTTTCTTTGTGGCAAACTTGTAACAATTCTTTATTGAATAAATATAGTTAATAGAAGTAAATCACAGTTCATTATATTTGGCGTTTGAAGTCTCAGTTGTTACACATTCTTTTATTTCCCTTTCATATCTGGCTTTTGTAGTTTCCCTTCTTCAACTACAGGCTGTCTAGAGGCTAGAATTAATAATGTTTTATGATTCAGGTGTTGTTATCATAAGGTTGTTTTGGCAGCAAGGATATGCCATGATCTGATATGAAAATTTCTTCTTTAAAATACAATAAATCTTTAAACAAATTAGGAATTCCTTCTCTAAATAAACTGCTTATATTACAGATAACAATGACAGTGGTTTTCTGGAAAAATTAAGCAGATAAGAAAAAATGTTCAGAAAAGTTCCCATGAATTTAAAAATAATCACTCATAATTTAGAGTTCATTGTTCTTGAGCTTTATTTCATGAGATAGATTTAGGTCATTATTTAGTATGTGCTTCTTGCATTAGAAACTTGATAAAAAAGGACAGCAGTTTATGATGGCTGTATACTTAATAAGATATTAAAATTTCATACTGCAGCAGGAGCTCAAGGAGAAGAAATATCTGAGAGAAACATATCCTTTCTAGATATTTCTATGTTCTGGATTCTGGTCTGGGCTATAAATTGATGTGAAACCATTATCATTTTTATAACCACTTTATATGCCTATATGTGCTTAGAATATAATTAACATGGATGATTTTGGGAAAAGGATAGTTAATTGATTTTTTTTTAAACTTTAAGTCTTACAGGCCATGTATAACCTAATAGCGAGGAACTAGTTGATTTCTATCTTTTCCTAGGCAGATGTCATCTTTCTGGCTGTTTTCCTTAGGAAAGTTTATTTTAGGAGCCATTTGACTTTCAATTTCAGCTTTGACACTTTCTAATATGTCTTTGGTAAAGTCACTTAGTCTTTTTGAAACTTAGTTTCTTAAAACTTTAAAATGGAGATAATAACCATAATTACTTCCTAGCATTATTGTGGAGATTAAATGAGATAATGTATATAAACCTTATAACAGTACCTGGAATCTAGTAATTGCTCAAAAGAGTTAACACATTTTATTAAGAGCAGTTTCTCAAAGTATGGTCACTAGACCAGCATCAACACCACCTAGGAACTTGTTAGAAGTGCAAATTCTGGTGACTCAATTCAGATCTACTAAATCAAGAAACTCTTGGGGTAGAGCCCAGCAATCTGTATTTTAACAAGTCCTCCAAGTAATTCTAATCCTCTAAAGTTTAAGAAACAGTCTTATGTAAATGGTTTAATATTTCTGGGTTCTCATTTTTTCCAACATGTAATACATTGCTGTGATCAACATATGATGCTCAGAATCTGCTCCTCTTTTTTGGGAAAGAGCACCTTAATTTTCTATTATGGAAATCACCTCTTCCCTATTCTCAGTCCACGTTGTTGGGTGGGGCCTATCCTATTTACTCCCAGCTTTGGAGTGGGTTTCAGGGCTAAGCCAATTAGTGTATCCCATCCATCAGGCCACAACAATTACTTCAAGCATGGACCTTTGATCAGATTTAGGTCAATGAAAGCTAAGTCCAGGAATTTCACTGGCATTGTTCAGAAGATGAAAGCTCTTCACCATTGAAATTGCTAATAGGAGTACATAAACCTAGAGTTAACATAAGAACAGAGGTTCTCAGAAGGGAGTCAGACAGAAAACTTTAGAGTCAAAGATGGATAGAAACCAAGTCCTAATGACATTGATTGAATCCTTAGACCTAGCCATGCCTGAATGTCTCCCCCTGGACTTTATAGATAAGAAAAAAAATTATACTTCTTCCACCTCTAGAACAAGTTTTCTTATTTTAAATGTCAGTTTTCTATTATTTAACATGAGACCTTATTAGTAAACTATCTCATGAGATTTTTCTAAGTAGTAAGATGAATCTTTGTATACAAAAATACTATCAATCTGGGCCATTTGAGAAACAGACAATAAGATAGAATTAGATGTGCAAGAGATTTACCAAAGGAAATGACTGTTTTGGAAAATGCATATGAAGTCAAGGGAAGATGGGAGAGCTGTCAGACCTGTACTGCAGTGAAGACCTGCACTATACTATTAATACTTGTGAAGGAGAAAGGGAGGGAAAGGAGGTTGTGGAGAAGAGCCTTAAACTGAGTCACAATTCTAAGAGAGACTCTGAACCAAAGTCATCTGCATGAGAAATCCCCTATCTTCGAAGAATAGACACACCTTAATATCATGCTCAGTGATTGGTTAGAAGCAGCGTGTGGGAAGTTTGGCCTCTGTGAGAAGGCAATGATGGATTTCAGAGCACAGCAGTTGAGGCCTAGATCAGTCATGCTCCTCACAGTCAGAGATCTGACAGACACATTTTCATGACCATGACAAATGCCTAGGGCAGTGTCTAGAGTTAGTAGGGCTTTGATAAAGGCTAATGCCATTTCCACCTAACCTATTCTTTTGAAAGCAAAACAAACATCCTCAAAAACCTTGTACACCCCTACTATTCTTTGTTCTAATTATGAGTGCAACCTGGGTCTCTTTCAGCAGTCACATGTTCTAAATATTATAGACCAATAAAGCAAAATAAACTCTACTAGCCCAGCAAGGAGCAAGCTATTCAGCTCATCATTTATTGCAAATGCCACTCAGGTGTTGCCTTTAATGCATAACTGCCAAGCATACTGATTTTGTCAATATTACACTTGGACTAAAATCAGCATAGGTTAGCTCAAAGCATAAGCCACTCCAGCTCTCTCTTATTGTAATGGAGTGTAATTTTTACACACCTTAACCCCAATTTATCTTTCAATGACTCTGGAGTAAATAGTGGTTCATCAAGTCCAGTAACTTTTAGGGCTAGGAAATAGAGTTACAAATTCTTGGAACTGCATACTCAACAAGATCCAGCCAGGCCATTTTCTCTCATTCTTCCTTTCCTCTGGCCGAAGAGTTGAGGATTAGTAGTAGCCAGGTGAATCACAGATATTTGAATTTTTAAAAATGTAATTCAAATAAAATTTCTGAGGTTACCTAAAGTCCTAAAGGAAGAAGAAAAATATGAATTACTATTATTGAAAAGAACATTGTAGACAGCATTTTTTTTTTTTTTTGAGACGGATTTTACTCTTGTTGCCCAGTCTGGAGTTCAATGGTGTGATCTAGGCTCACTGCAACCTCTACCTCCTGAGTTCAAGCTATTCTCCTGCCTCAACCTCCTGAGTGGCTGGGATTACAGGCATGCACCACCACATCCCGCTAATTTTGTATTTTTAGTAGAGACAAGGTTTCTCCATGTTCGTCAGGATGGTCTCGAACTCCCAACCTCAGGTGATCCGCCTGTCTCAGCCTCCCAAAGTGCTGGAATTACAAGCGTAAGCCACCACGCCCGGCCTTGTAGACAGCATGTTCTAACTCATTGACTATTGGGAAAAATGATATACAAATAAGACTCTGATATTATATTATTCTTTATATATATTCATCAAGGATACCAGTTACTACTATACTAAAAATGTTAAAAGCCTGACAACTTAGGAGTAATGTTTTCTCAGTTGAGTGCACGTAATTCATGAGATAACATAATACCAATGAGGCATGATCTAACTGTATTAATATCTGAGGGAGGAGTCTCTCCAGTACTTCACTCTGCAACATTAAGGGGTTTTCCCACCACATACCACATATCTTGGGTTTTTAATTCTCTCTGTTCTTTGGTTTTGAAACCCCTATTCAAAACCTCTGTATGGTTGTTTTAGGTTGGGCGTGGGGCAAACCAATAACCTTTCCTCGGTTTTCTTTGTAAGCTTCTTACTCATTTTCTTAGAGTTTCTAAAAGACTCGTTCAGTTTCCCTTTGTCCTTACTCACATGCTCCATCCTGTTATGCATGGCCCAGCTCTGACTATGGCAAATGCTGAGAGCTCCAGCATGTGAGCTGGAGTAAGCTACCATTTGGCCTAAGATAAGGAGAGCAACATCTGAATGTAGCCCTAGAGGAGAGGGGCCTGGGCATCCTAGATCAGCATGCTGGCTGGTGTTAATAATTGTATTCCAAAGGACAGAGACTAAAGCTGGATTCCAACATGAGACAGTCCTTTGCTGAAAAGAGCCAGAGAAGCAAGCCAAATCTGAGCCCATCAGCTTCTGGCAAGACCAAACCACAGGTCCTGTTGCAAAATGTAATCGAGATTTTAGAGCCAAGAGTTCGCAGTAGAGTAGAGATAGGGTTTGAGAGGCAGCAGGTGAGATACAAGCAAGGAAGATCTAGGGGGCTTGCCATGAGTGACTTAGGGTATCTCCAGCTTGTCACTATTCATTGATTAGTGTGTGGCACTTGAGTATTTGGGTTCCTTTAAAGGGCCAGAGCCAGTTTGTTGTATAGCAGAGGTGCCATGCTATCCCCATCTTAGGGTAAACCTTTAAGTCTAAATGATGTGGGGATAAATTCAAGTTCTGTACAAACTTGTTAATTCCAAGATATTTGATCTGAGGGAAATGGCTCATGATGCATTTTTAAAATTTCTGGGAAGATATGGTTTTTATTTTTAGTTGAAAGTCTTGTCCATCAAGGAGAGTAAGAGTAATGCAACATTACTGGAGAGATTTCCAGAAGCTAAACCTATTCTGAAGCTGGCAGGGGGTTACCTTCAATGCTCTCTAGGTAGTGCAGTAGAGTGGTTTAAAGCATGAATTCTGGAACTAGTATGCCCAACTTTGAATCTCAGTTTTGCCCATTACTAACTGTGTGTACATTTAAATAAGTTTTCTAACCTCTTTATGCCCCAATTTTCACATCAGAAAAGTGAGAATAATAGTTGTACCTATGTCATGGGGTTATTATGAGAATGTAATGAATGTAAAGTTCTTAAAACAGAGCCTAGCACATAGTAACTATCTATTGTGTTGGCTATTACTATTATTCACTTGTAGGCACTTGGGCATTTTAAGTGGAACCTAGACTTTTGGTTTTCAAACATTTTAAAAACAGCTAACTCTTTCTTAAAATTCAAACTTTCATGGGAAATTCAACATGTGAAATAAACAAACATGGTTCTTCTCCACTTGATACAGGAGATGGGGATACCCAAAATCCTGCCCACTCATCCCTCTGTAAAACTTCACAGAATTCAAAGGCTGTGAAGAGCACAGTTTGAAAACTCTGAATAAGAATTGTTCAGACCCTCCTTGCTAGTGCAAAATGTGCTATCATCTATTGGACTATCATTGGCTCTAGAAATGGAAGCTAGAATGCCTGGGTTAGTCTTAGACTCTTGGTGATGGACCTAGGACAGAATGGAACTCAAGTGACACGTGGCTATACTCAACTCATGTTGTAGTTGTGTAACACAAATAATCACCCACTACATAATTCCTTTCAAAATATGGCAAAGTACTTTTGCCAAAAGTTAATACAGAAGGGAAGATTGACCTTGATTTTCAGGAGAGTGCAGACACACACACACACATACACACACACACAGTGACTTATTGATGAGACTGGCATATGAGCAGCATATCCATGCTGAGAACATGGGTAAAATATTTCCCTATGAACACATACATCTCTAATGCATAACCCCAAAAAACAATTCATATTTTACAAGATTTGTGCTTTGCCAATGAAATATCAAGGTGTCAATGTTAGATTTCTCTGTTTATTCATAAAGTAGTAATAAATAATACTCTGTTGGACACTGAGAATACAAAGATGATGAAAATTGTTTAATCTCAAAGAATTCAGTGTCATAGGGAGAGACAAATAAATGCAATACATATTTACAATTTGATGTAGTAAATGATAAAGAAGCTATAGAACACAGAAAAAGGATAAACCATGGGAAGAAGTAGGGAAATCTTCATGGAGGAGAAGTCATTGATGGTGGGAGCAAGAAACTAGTAGAATTTTGCCAGGTGAAGAAAACAAAAGCTGGGGATATTTCACTGACAGAATAGCTGTGAATCGTTTGGAAGTCAGGGTCCTTGGGATTGTAAGAGTTAAGGCTGTAGATGGAAACTAATGGGGTTCACCAAATAATTTGACTTTATTTTGAACAGCAGGGAAATACTGAAGGAATTTAAACCAATTAATGATGTGATTAGACCCAGAAGTGGTAGAAAGAAATAATGGATATGGAGCAGTAAGGGGCTTGGAGATCTGTTGAGAAGCTCTTGAAATGCAGTAAAGGGAATGTGTCAGACAAGACAGAACAGAGGTTGCTAAGCCAGATAGTATCCAGAGTTGTGTTTTGCATTGCTTGCAGTGTTAGCTCATACAATGTTTTTAAAAATTCAAATTGTTGCCATATGATTAGATTTTTCATAAAAATCTGGATTTCCATAATTTTTTGCAAAATTAGAAGATGGCATGCAAACAGTTGGCTGGCGTTAGTAACAGTTGTTCCCTATAGATGTAGTGTGCATTTTCCTGGTTACTACAGTCCCCAGCTCTCCTTCTTGTGTCTGTAACACTGGAGCAAAGTGTCAGTAGTCATATACCATTGCACATTTATGTCACCAGAGGGCATCTCCACAAATGGAGTCTCTCCTGAACCTATAATCAGTTGCTCTCCTTACTGGAAAATTCACCTTCTAATGAATTGGGGATGATGGTTCTCACTACTGAAAGCTATAGCATTTCCTTGGGATCTCTTGATTTTCAATGTATCGGTGAGATTCGCTTCCTTAAGTATGGCTTAAATCTGATGTTGAAGTGGTTTGGTGTTGGATGTAAGGGAACTTCTTGCAAAAAAGTATTGCATTTCCCATTGTGTAGCAAATTAAGTGATAGATGAGTGCTTATAGCAGGCCAGCTGCAGATCTAGGCACCATGGAGGATACCAGAGATATGAGACAAATTACCATCTGTATTAGCCCTGTTTGCCCTGCCATAAAGGAGTACCTGAGATTGGATAATTTATTTTAAAAAGAGGTTTATTTAGCTCACAGTTCAGTAGGCTGTACAAGAGGTATGGTGCCATCATCTGGAAGTTTTCAATCATAGTGGAAAGCGAAGGGGGAGCCAGCATGTCACATGGCGAGACAGCGAGCAAGAGAGAGAAGAGGTGGGATGGAGGTCCCAAGTTCTTTTTATCAACCAGATCTCCTATAATGTAATAGAGCCAGAACTCACTCATTACTGCAGGGAGGTCACCAAACCATTCATGAGGGATCTACCCCTATGACCCAAACACCTCCCAGTAGGCCCTACCTCCAACACTGAGGATCACATTTCAATATGAGAGTTGGAGGGGACAAATATCCAAACTATATCACCATCACTCACAGAAATTCACAATCTAATTAGAAGGCATTTCCAATCTACTAGCTGAAGCTACCTCTTACTTGTGAGTCTTGCACCTCTGCACTCTTGATAAATGCTTTCTAATCAGCAGAGTACCATCTAGTTCACTGAAGCAACTATCTCCCCAATGGCACCCTGAGGCCTCAAAAAGTTTCTATAGCTCTGAAAGGGGTGGAAGCTGCAAGTGGAAAGCAGCATCTGAACTAGATCAGTGTAGTCTATTCACACTTGGACTATTCTGTTGGTTGCAGCATCCCAGGGTGTTTGTTGTAAATGGGGTGGAGGGGGGATTCCTTTGAGCTTGTGGGAAGTTTGAGCAGCAAGCAACCAGTCACATATCCCTGTGAGCAAGATCAGAATTGCTAAGTTAAAAAAAAATTATCTGTCGTCTAAATTATGTGTTTAGAAGATGATACAACACAGTTGTTAGTGTCTTGTTTTTCCTAATATTCTACAAATTTATACATCTTCTGAGAATACAAATACTCTCACCAGAAATAAGAATAAATTATGGCAATAAATCTATTATATAGTGACCTAATAAGAAAAGTGATAACCGCTTAAAATGTCACACAGTGGCATTTAATTTACATTTAAAAGGCAGTTACTATGAGTAATTATAACGTAATCAAATATTGATTATTCTAAGAACTCTGTTGTGATTTAGGATCTATGTAGAGGAGTAAATCTGGGTGGTTTGAAATAAACTCAAAATGACATTAGTAACTACTGTGTAATTACATTTTATGGTTATTAAATGTGACTAAACAAGTTAATATTTATGAAGAACAAGTCAAACATTACGATAAGATATCAACATTGGTTTTTCAGTACCTATTCTTATTATATGTCTGTTTTGCCAAGTAGCTACTAAATGTTTAAACTTTCCTAAATTTTGCATTTTTTTTTTTAACTATCAGCTTACTCTCAGTTCTTTCTGTGAACGTTAAAGTTTAGAAGATAAATTTCACGTATTTTTGGTATTGTATTAGGGTTCTCCAGAGGGACAGGACTAACAGGATAGATGTATATATGAAGGGGAGTTTATTAAGGAGTATTGACTCACACGATCACAAGGTGAAGTCTCACAGTAGGCTGTCTGCAAGCTGAGGAGCAAAGAAGCCAGTCCGAGTCCCCAAACCTCAAAACCTCAAAAGTAGAGAAGCCGATAGTGCAGCCTTTAGTCTGTGGCCAAAGACCCAAGAGCCCCTGACAAATCACTGGTGTAAGTTGTTAAAGCAAACTAACTATGGCCCGAGAAGGACTCTATGCTTCTATATTTGAGGACTTGTGGATGAATTGTAACCTAGCTTAATAGTCAGATAAAATTGAAAACCTAACTCAATAGTATGCACCTGTAACAATAGCTGAGTGTTGGCCAATCCCAGCAGCCATACTTCAACCACTCAAAGTACATTCAAATAAGGCAAATGACGAGCTGTAACCAATTTCGCTGTTTCTCTACCTCACTTCTGATTCCTGTATGTCACTTTCCCTCCTTTTTGTCTATAAATGTGTTCTGACCACGAGGCACCCCTGGAGTCGCTGTGAATCTGCTCTGATTCTGGGGGCTGCCCGAATCACGAATCGTTCATTATTCAATTAAACTCCTTTAAATTTAATTCAGCTGAAGGTTTTATTTCACCAGATGGTGTCAGAAGCGGGATCCGAAGTGGAGCTTCTAGCATCCCCAGGAGTGCTGAGGGAACTTGCAAGGTACCTGCAGGACTCACTTTGATCTCTCAGAGCAGCTGGGACTCATGGGTAAGCTCCCCCTCGGGTTTTGGAGCTCCATGGATTCGTGTTTTGAGCTCTCCGAGTTTCTTTGAGCAAATTTCTGACCCAAACTGGGTTTGGGGTCACCACAGAAACTGCACTGGGTCCAGGAAGGGATTTGATCCAGGAATTAGCTGGCTTGGATCCAGTTAGAGGCCTCTTACATCTGAATGGGCCAGAAAGGAACTGGTAGTAAGCAGCACTATGGCAGGGGTTATAAAATGCACAGGGATTTTTGTGTTCTACTCTTTTGTTTCATTTTTCTTGCCCTCTTAAGTAGGAAAAAAGTCACTGGCTAAGTTAATCAAGAGAACCTGAGAGTAAAGCCAATACTTTAGGTAAAAAATGGGATCTTTAATTTCTGTGAAACTGAGTTTTTTCTGGCTTATGGACTTGGGAGATAGCGAAGTCTTATCGAATCTTATAAAATCTTACTAAAGATAACTTACAGTGGAATGTTCTGAATGAACAACAATGCACTGAAGTACATTTAAAAATGAGGGCTCTCTGTAAAGTCCCTTTCAGCTAAGAACAGGTTTGGCACTACAGGATGTCAACTGCTTATGCTCTTTGGAATAACCTGCCTTGCACCCTTTGCTAACGGCTATGGGTGACAGGATTAGGCATGTATAGGATCACGGGACATGGGGAGCTTTTTCCTCCCTAAAAGGGAAATGAGAGCTGATGAGAGTGCTGGAAAAGATCCCTTTGCTACTGAGAAGCAGCCACTTGAACTTTTCAGTGTCGCTGCAATGGGTGGGTCTTTCTGTGGCCTCCCTGGTCATTTCGCCTTTCCCACCCGGTCATAGGCAATGCTTTCTCTCTCTCCTTTCCCTTTCTCATCTTCTCTATTACCCAGGGCAACCATCTTGCCCAGAGACCACATGTGGAAACTTCTAGTTGGAGGTTGGAATAAAGATGACGGGGCCCATCTGAGGGCAAATTTAAGCCTTGCCCGTTTGATATTGGGTGCTAAGCAGAGTGGCTAATGTCTATGTTTTATCACATGTATTTTACTCTGGCCAGAACGAAAAAAAAGATAATTTTCCTTTATGATGCGGATTGGCCCCCAGCGCGACGGTGTGGCAAGCTGAGTCACGCGGGCCGCTCAGGGAAAGAGAACCCAGAAACCTGGCATGCCTGCAAAATGGTAACAATTTCTTACCAGTCAGATTTCTGGCTTCTGTCTCTCTGTGCAAATGGTTGAATGGTAAAAGTCATTGTTTATCTCTTCTGTAAAGTTTTGATTAATGCAAAAAAGAATTCTGAGGCTAGTCTTAATCTGATGTATTTGTGCTATGAATTAGTTTTTCTGTGTCAAGGGGTACCTTAAGGTAAAACATGGGCTTAGGACCCCATAAACTCCCTGCTCAAGGCAGCCCTGCAAGCTGGTCAATAACAAATTTTCCTGCAGGTCCCTGAAACAAAAAAAAAACTGGATAGGGTCTCCATCTTGCTTTATGTCCTTGGGAGTTTGACCTTGTGTGGCAGTACTTTTGGTCTCCGCCTTCTGGGGAACAGGAATTTTAGGGTTTATGTCCTAGTTAGTGCTAAAAATTATCTTGAGTAGTTAAAAGCCTTTACAAGCTCAAAATTAGCTACTCTAGACTTTTTCTGAGATGTACACTGGAGGTTGCCATGTACTGTGGGTCAGTAGCTAAGTTTTACCCTTTCACAATGGTGGTCTGGATTTGATTCCCTGCTTAGGAAGTAAGTCCTTTCTGGTTTTATATCAACGTGACATTCTTTAGTCTCTTCTCTTCCATGGACTCTTAAACTTTCCTTTCTGTGAGCACCTGGGAGGTTACCTTTGGTAAAGTTTAAAAGCCAGAAGTATCGGCCATTTGGCCTGGCTAAAATCAGGTAATAAGAAATTTTAAAAGGACTTCGTTTAAGAGTGCTATGGTTAAGAGTCAGCTTAAGTAAAAGCAGATATTCAAGCTCTAACAGCCTGGACTCCTTGGTAAAAACAGGAGGCATCAGAAACCCCTTTCTTGGCCCTGTTCTTCCAAGGACTCTACCATAGAGCAAATAACCAATTAAGAAACTTAAAAACTGACAAATGAAAAATCTTACAACTACTGTAGTAATCTTCTTCTGTCTTGTCTATATAATTATGTATGTATTGTGATGTTGATATAAAAGAGCTCTAATTAATTGGCTTAAACAAAAATAAGCACTTATATCAAATATTTTGAAAGCAAGATAAAGAGTGTAATGCCTTTCAGTTCATGTGACTTAAGTAATCTTTGGGAAACCAAGATAGTTTTAAAAATTATTGGCAAAATAAAGACATTTGGTCTAAATTATGCGGGTCGAATATTAAGTTTACTAAATGCTTTAAGGTCATAAACTGCTTCTTAGGCTTTTGAAAATTGTTCCGTTTACCTACATTGGAGACATTAGATTCTAGGTAAGGCCTGGGGACAGGTGGAGTTAGCCATACCCCCTAGCTATGCTGGAGAGTCAGCCCTTATCTGCACTTCCACCTGGTATGTCCTAGGCTAGACTCCACACCTAGTACACAATTAAAATCCCTTACTTACCAAGGTTTTTACCAAAAGGAAAAGTTGCTAAGAGTTAATATTGTCATATGTAATTGAGACTACTGAAAAAATAAGTTTATATACAAGGTATGTAAAGAGAATAAAATGCGTTTTGATTATAAGATTATAAGAAGGTAATGGAAAGTAAATTTTGCCTAGGTTAGAGGATTAAAGGATTGTTTTAAATTAACTAAAGCTAAAGATTTGAACAAATCGTGAGAGGTTTACAAAAATTAACTGTAAGAGATTCTGTGTGAGAACATATTGGCAAAAGTTAAAATGGCATTGTTCAGCTTTTTTCCCCCATAAATTGGACACTGGAATAAAAGCACAGGAGAGTTTTCTTAGAACATAGTTTTGCTCTGAGAAAAAAATTGTAAAGGGCAATAAAAGGTTTATAAAAACCTTACCTTATGGTCAAACTAATTAAAACTGAATAGATTTATGAAATGTTAAAACTAGCTTTAACATTAAAATACACTAATGGAAACATAAAATTTGTTTTTCTCTTTTAAAAAGGATTTTTATGTAATATTAAAATATAATGAAAGATTTTTGTTTACCTTTTAAGTAAACTACAAAAGCAAAAGAGGAAGAAAAGAAAGAAAGGAGACAGAGTCAGTTGTCCTCATGCTATCCTCATTGGGTCTTGTTTGGAAAACTAAGTCTCCTCTCTATCAAAATAATGTTTTTTCCTTTTAAAAATTTTCAAGTTATCGTTTTGGCTAAATGAATGACTTATAGTAACCTAAGATTCTATTCTGTGATATACAATGTTTTAAACCTTTGGTATTTAACAAACCTTTCAAAATCAAGCTCTAGATTATTATGCTAAATCAGCCAACACTAAAATCGTTTAAATGAACAATTTGAATGCATTCCATGGTCTGATTCAAATTACCTATGATAACCCATTAGTTATTAGTGTTACACACCTACCTTGGAGAAACAACTGGTATTCAAGAGGACATAAGTCCAATGTTAAGCATGGACTCATGAAGAACCAGGGCAGCTGCCTTGTCCTTCCTGAGTCCTTAAAGCTTTTGTTACTAAAGGTTCTGCATTCCATGACTCGTCATAGGAAAGATAAAATAATCCAAGTTGAATATATTGATGTGGTGACTTATAAATTGTGGAAATAGTTTAAAACCAATATTTGGTTCCATGTTCCTGGAAAGACAATCAAAGCTTCAGGTACATTTTGCTACCTGATGGGCCATTTAAACATTTATAAAGGGATTTCATTCAATTTTCATTTTCTTCTTCTTTTTTTTTTTAATTATTACACTTTAAGTTCTAGGGTACATGTGCACAACATGCAGGTTTGTTACATATGTATACATGTGCCATGCTGGTGTGCTGCACCCATTAACTCGTCATTTACATTAGGTATATCTCCTAATGCTATCCCTCCCCCCTCTCCCCTCCCCACAATAGGCCCCAGTGTGTGATGTTCCCCTTCCTGTGTCCAAGTGATCTCATTGTTCAATTCCCACCTATGAGTGAGAACATGCGGTGTTTGGTTTTCTGTTTTTGCGATAGTTTACTGAGAATGATGGTTTTCAGCTGCATCAATGTCCCTACAAAGGACATGAACTCATCCTTTTTTATGGCTGCATAGTATTCCATGGTGTATATGTGCCACATTTTCTTAATCCAGTCTGTCACTGATGGACATTTGGGTTGATTCTAGGTCTTAGCTATTGTGAATAGTGCCACAATAAACATACGTGTGCATGTGTCTTTATAGCGGCATGATTTATAATCCTTTGGGTATATACCCAGTAATGGGATGGCTGGGTCAAATGGTATTTCTAGTTCTAGATCCTTGAGGAATCGCCACACTGTCTTCCACAATGGTTGAACTAGTTTACAGTCCCACCAACAGTGTAAAATTGTTCCTATTTCTCCACATCCTCTCCAGCACCTGTTGTTTCCTGATTTTTTAATGATCACCATTCTAACTGATATGAGATGGTATCTCACTGTGGTTTTGATTTGCATTTCTCTGATGGTAAGTGATGATGAGCATTTTTTCATGTGTCTGTTGGCTGTATGAATGTCTTCTTTTGAGAAGTGTCTGTTCATATCCTTTGCCCACTTTTTGATGGGGTTGTTTGTTTTTTTCCTGTAAATTTGTTTGAGTTCTTTGTAGGTTCTGGATATTAGCCCTTTGTCAGATGAGTAGATTGCAAAAGTTTTCTCCCATTCTGTAGGTTGCCTATTCACTCTGATGGTAGTTTCTTTTGCTGTGCAGAAGCTCTTTAGTTTAATGAGATCCCATTTGTCAATTTTGGCTTTTGTTGCTGTTGCTTTTGGTGTTTTAAACATGTCCTTGCCCATGCCTATGTCCTGAATGGTACTACCTAGGTTTTCTTCTAGGGTTTTTATGGTTTTAGGTCTAACATTTAAGTCTCTCATCCATCTTGAATTAATTTTCATATAAGGAATAAGGAAAGGATCCAGTTTCAGCTTTCTACTTATGGCTAGCCAATTTTCCCAGCACCATTTATTAAACAGGGAATCCTTTCCCCATTTCTTGTTTTTGTCAGGTTTGTTTTCTGGTTGTATAAAAGCTTTCCCATGCAAGAGGGCTGATGTTATAACAGTAGATTATTATGCTACAGTGTGTTTTCACCAGGCTAAAGAAATCTTTTTGGCCAGTCGCAGTGGCTCACACCTGTAATCCCAGCACTTTGGGAGGCCGACGCGGGCGGATCACGAGGTCAGGAGATCAAAACCATCCTGGCTAACATGGTGAAACCCCATCTCTACTAAAAATACAAAAAATTAGCCGGGTGTGGTGGTGGGCGCCTGGAGTCCCAGCTACTCAGGAGGCTGAGGCAGGATAATGGTGTGAACCTGGGAGGCGGAGCTTGCAGTGAGCCAAGATCGTGCCACTCCACTTGACAGAGTGAGACTCCATCTCAAAAAAAGAGAAATCTTTTTATGTTTCTCTGAGGACAATCCCTTCACAATCTAAAACTCAAAGATTGGGTCTTCTGAGAACATCAGAGAAAGACCGTCCTTGCCATCCACACTACAGCAAAACTTTGGAGACTCGAACCTTGGGTTCATAATCTCACAACTGAGAAAGGTCCCTTCACATTCCTGGAACTTAAGGAAAACTAACCAGGAAAGTTTCTTACCAGAAGAAGATAGCATCCTTGATGTGAACAACTTTTCCTAAGATCACAGATCAAAACATCTACTATCATGAGACTCTTATCTTTGAATAATTTTTTTCTTTGTTTATGCCTCTGTGAGCAATTTATAAGGTATACTTTTATTTGTGAAGGATTTTGTAGCCAGCCTTATACATGAATAACCTTATACTTTAATAGATAAAAGATGAAGGCCCAATATAGGTAATAAATTTTAGTGGTACATACATTGCCCCATAGTCAGTCAAAACTTCTCTTATCCCACATCATGGGTTAAAGAGAACATTGCCAGGAGGCCTTCACTCTTCTAGAAGGATATCATTTGTTAGGTCCTTTTTCAATAGTTTAGAGTAAAACAGGCAATGATGAGAAATGTCTCCTTCATAATAGGCTCTACAGCAAATTCTACCTTAAAGGCTATCCTTACACAACAGACTTTAAATTCTCTTGTGAAAGTTATGCTAAATATTATAATTGACCAAACAGGAAAGTACCCGTGCAGCTGCTGAAACTTGTGGCCTATAGAGAAATGCATCAAATGTAGATTATAAAAATTCAGTTGTAGTGGATTCATGAAAAGACCACTTAGTCAAGCAAGTAGACTCTTTATCTAGCTCATTCTTTAATCTATTTAATTTTACATGGTTTGGTTTATGGGGACCCTGGGTAAAGACCATACTCCAAACTCTTGGTAATATCTTCCTGATAGCCATAATAATAGTCTCCCTGGTGTGCTGGATTTGTAGCCAAGCAGCAGGATGGGGTCAATGGATAGACAATTGGTAAGAGGAAATGTCAGAGAAGAGGGAGATTATTGGTAGACTGACTCAACAGAATTCTTGCTGAAGGCAACCCAAGGTGATAAGATACTGAGGGTGGAGAATGAGAACAGGTACCAAGGGTTGGAGATTCTTACTAAACTGGCTTAGCAAGATTCTTGCTCAAACTGGATTCAACAGAGAGGGAAGGCCAAGGTCAGGCCTGTAGAGCAGGGGATTCAGAGGAGCCTGACTCAAGTTTGGTCAAAAGAGAGAGTCTGTCACATCCATCCATTTATCTGTCACCCATTTGTGCATCCAAATGACTATTTATTCAAAAAGCCATTATGACCAATTCTCCATAAGATTGCGAAAATTTTGGTCTTTTGACTTCTTTACTAGAAATCCAACTCTGTTAATGCTGCAGCCTAGCTAGGTATGTTGATGGAACTGAGAGTCCTATGAAAAGCTGATGTAAAGTGTACTTACTACAGAGAAATCTGTGCTCCTTGTTTTTGGTCTCTTTCTCTGGTATAGAAAAGCAGTACTTACAGCCTGATACGATAGATATCATCAGGGCATTGCCTCTTTTAGCTTGGCCCCCCCAACCCCCAAGCAATTTAAACAGGGAATCATCTTCCCCCCAAAAAGCAAAAGAAATAATCAAATAAGGACTGAGAACCACAAAGAGCCAAAAATGGAAGAGTATTATAAAACTATTGTGCACCTGACATCTGAAAAATCACTAAGAGCAACATCTTTAAAAAAAAAAAAACACTAATTATGAGCAGATATACCTTTAGGTTCAATCTCTTCTGGGATTCAGAGGACAAAATATAAACAAAGAATGAACTGTTATTTAATATTTTATTGAACCTGTAATATGTATCCAGCACTGTGTCTACATTTCATATGTTTTATTTCTCTCAAATTCGAATCCATGCAACAACCATCTGTCATAGGGACTATTATTATTTTCACTTTACAGATGAGTTTACCGAGGTTGGGAGTGGTTAACTTGTCTATGATGACGGAGTAGTAAGCATCAGAATCCACTTTCAAACTTTGGTCTGTTTCCCTCAAAAACTTTCTCTTTTCCTTTCTATGATCCTGCTTCTGTTTTGCAACTCTATGCCCATTAAATTTAAGATTCACCTCTTTTTATTTAAAGAGATATGCTTTTAAAACTTTTGTTTAAATCAAACATTAGTGGGACTTACAATATTTTAAATAAACTTTGATAGAGGGAAGGGATGCTACTTAAAATAATCCTAAAATTACACTTGCTACAAATCAAAAAATCTTTTGATGATGTATATGATTATCCTTATTTATGTTTTTTTACTCCAAATTTTAGCATTCTAATGTTCTAAAAGTGGGATATACTTGTAAAGGCCTTAATATGGGCTGTCTTGTGTCAAATATCTAATTTTAAAAATTAACTTGTTTTCTTAGATTTTTTAATAGTTTGTGAGCATTATAGAATGTAAAAATAATCCATTAAGTGACAATTTTGAGCACTATTTATAAGGTGATGTTATGATAGGTATTTTACATATGTCATTTTCATCCTTATAATAGATTGTGAAGTAGCAGTAATAAACTCCTGTTGTACTTACATAGAAACGAAATGCAGAAAAATTTAGTAACTTGCTCCAAAGTCACTGGTCTATTAAGGAACATGCCTGGGATTTATTCTTATGTCTGTCACAGGTAAACCATGTCTTGTTCCCTCACGGAAGCCTGTTTTTCTAACATAGTTTATAGGGGTTGCTAAGAGAAACACACAAACTGATTGGTTGTGATTTAATTAACACTAAGCACTCATGGTATTTTGTTGATTCTAACATTTTCACTTTTTCATATTTCAATATTTGTAAAATTGGTGTATATCTGAATCAATAGCATCATAATATTGTGTCATATTTTTACTAGTAGTAATTTTCCTTTCTTTAATGATACATTAAATGATCGTTTGTCTTCCAATAAATGGCATCTTAATTCAATTAAATATGTACATATATGTTTATTGAATATAACACAATTTTTTGTAATTAAAGATGTATTACTTGTCCCTTCTTCTAAGTTCACTGCATTTTACTAGAGCTCACACCAAGACTTGGTTTTTCAAGGCATTTATTCTTATAACTCTTCCTCACTTCCGCCTCAATCCTACCATATTCTTCTCTTATTTAATGATGGTTATATACTTACTGTGGCTGGATTTCTAAAAGAGAAGTTTTTGAACATTAAAAAGTTAGATTGAGGCCAGGTGCAGTGGCTCACGTCTGTAATCCCAGCACTTAGGGAGGGCGAGGCGGGCAGATCACCTGAGGCCAGGAGTTTGAGACCAGCCTGGCCAACATGGTGAAATCCCATCTCTACTAAAAATACAAACATTAGCCAGGTGTGGTAGAAGGCACCTGTAATCCCAGTTACTCAGAGGGCTGAGGCAGGTGAATTGCTTGAACCCGGGAGGTGGAGGTTGCAGTGAGCTAAGATCATGCCACTGCATTCCAGTCTGGGCAACAGAGAAGGATTCTGTCTCAGAGTGGGGAATAAAAAGGTTGGATTGAAATAAAATGTTAAGTGATATGCAAATATTATCAGGTCTCCTAGATATTGTTAAGTGTTGATGTTAAAATATAATATATGAGGAAAAGAGCTAAATACTTACTTGCTGATCTATTGCCATGACTTTAGTTCAATTTGTCTTAAAATTAATCTCCTCTTTCTGCTTATCTTTCCAAAACAATTCCCCTCCCCAAATTGGTAAGACTGCTCTATGCTAAGAATTTTCCAGTTGTATCTCTCTTCCTAAAACCTTAAGTCTTAGTCATTGTACCTGCTCTCAAAGACCTCCATAGTCATCTGGGATGTGTCACCTTTTAATTCTTATCTCCCACTACTCCACGACACAATCTCAACAACTTCTTTTTCTTATATTCCTATCAAAATCTTTTAAGATTGAGAGCTCAATCTTGCCTCTGTAACTCATTGGCTGTTTACATTTGTACAAATCACTTAACCCTCTTGAGTTTCAGATTCTTAATCTGTAAAATTGAGAGACAGGATGCAGGTCATGGATGTGGAGGTGCCTGAGATATCATTAAGTTTCTTTCCAGTCTGAGACTTTTTTTTTCTTTCAGTTCTATGTTACATCACGTGTCCTTCATGATGCCTTCCCCAACCGTAATAGTACATACTAACTTCACTTCTGTGAACTCTTACACCACTTGCAGCCTATGCTACTTAATCTGTTACTGAGATATGGATTGTCTTAGACCATTCTCTTTTGTTCTATAAAGTTTCAGCATTATCTTTCTAAATGGACCATAAGTTTCTCTAGGGCAGGAACCATGATTTAGGATCCTTTGATGTGATACTTGAGTCAAAAACCTTAAAGTAGTAATGGGCTCAGGGAAGAAGCTATGTACTTTTGATGGATGATTGACTAAAAAATAAAATAATTCCCATGTACCAAACTATGTGAGCTGAAACAATCCTGTTCATCTATCTAGACTCAGATAAGACATTATCTCCTCTGTAGGACTATGTTTTGTTCATCTTTTCATTCCCAGCACCTAGCACACAGCAAGTGGTTAATAAATATTGGTTGAGAGAATGAATGAGTGAATATCCTCTGCTTTGAGAGCTTTTATTAGCCATTTGGTTTATTGAAAAGAGTTTATTCTCTTAATTCATGCACCAGAAAAACACCTTTCAAGTCTCAGGTTTTCATCCAAAGATTTAAATACTCTCTTTCAAAGTATATTAATCTGCATAAGCTTTTGTTATTATTATTATGATTATGCCATGTAGTCCAATACATTGTTTTCTCAACAGAGTCTCTGTACTAAGAAAACACTTGTCTTTGTCTAATCACATCTGCGAGTAAGCAAATATTGGCAAAAACTCATAAAATCTCATTGCTCCCTTTGGGTAAATGATGTCAAACTTAGGGGCCACTGTTGCCATTTATACATATGAATCACAAATTTACATTGCCTCTGGACATCATAAATGGCCTGTGTCATAAAATGTGAGTAAAGACTCTACTTCCTCTAAGAAGGGTCAGCATGAATAATCAACTCAAAATAAGCCCTTAAAATCATTTTAATGTTAAAGGTTGCTTATTACAGCTCAAGTCCTGAGAGTAACACACAATTTTTACTTATTTAGTTTGATTCCATAGGTTTTGGTTGCTTGCAAAAATCATACTGTGCAGTAAGGAAAGCTAAAATGGCTTTTCTGAATAATAGTCATATCAATTATGATTCTTGACTGCAAGCAACAGAAATAGTCTTTGTCTAGTAAAAGGGAATTTATTACCTCAGAATGGAGGGTTCACAGGGTCTCTGAGATGCTGGAGGATAGGATTGAGGACAGATGGGAACCAGCAAAACTCAACAAAACAGAAGGTAGAAACCCCTGCTGTTGTCTTATTACCTTAATTGTCTGGAAGGGCACCACTGACGCCATTGCTGAAATGAATGTGCTTGAGTCACTTGCTCAAAACTTTTCCTGGTTCTTGCATGTAAGAGATTTGTTTAGAATTTTTCACCCTACAAAATTACATACAATGAAGGTATGTATGTAAAGGTATTATCCCAGTACAAATCAGGGTGCTGTTATAAAGGAGAATGCATATTGAGTAGCCCCAAAGTGTCAAAAATTTACCACAGTAAGTGCTCAGAAATACAGGCTTGCGTTTGTTCAGTGCATCATTCATTCGGTCAATAGACTAACGTAATGCATGTCTACTGTTAGCTACTGGGTAGAGAGCTTGACATATGACCTTGAAGAAGATACTATCTAGTGGCTAGGAGAACCCTGTAAAGAAACCAGTGTGATTAGGGTCACAATTACTCATTAGTAAAGTGATAAGGAAACTCGGAGAACAAGTGTAATGAAAGGCCATGAAGGAGAGGAAAAAGAGTCTTGGGCGTGGAGTTTTCGAAGCTGGGTTTGATTCTCTGTTCTAGTACCTAACAGTTCTAAAGCTTTGAAAAGGTCACTTATCATCTCCATTCAGTGTCTTCATCTGTGAAATGAGAAGAATGAATAGTCTTTGTAGGATTGGGAGAGATAAATGCGATTGCACATATTTAAATGTTTAGCATTTACCAGGTATTTGATAGGTGGTCATTGATTCATTCATGTATTCATTCATTCACAAAATCGAAAGTGACTCACTTAGCCTGGGCTCTACAAAGAAGGAGACATAGAAAATACATCTTTAAGAATGAGTAGGTATCCCCTGGGTTAGAATGAAAGGGCATTCTGGCAAATTCAAAGGCGAAGAAGTGATAAGGGCATCAGAATGTCTTGAGGAATGGCAAGATCAGCAAAGACGGACAGTGGACATTTAGGGCCTTGTCAGGCAATGAGAGGAGAGTGATAGAGAAGGGATAGCTGATAAAAGGTGTTGTGCAATGTTAAAGAGTTTGAATTTCACCCAGTAGTCTGTGCTTTTCAAAATGTGTTCCCTGTGCTTCCTACATCTAATTCACCAGGAGCACACTTAGAAATGCAGATTCTGGGGCCCTAATCCAGACTTATTGAAACAGAATCACTGAGAGTAGCACATGCGCAATCCACAGTTTTCACAATCTCTCTGAGGGATTTTAAGGCACTTTGCTGTATGAGAAACCCTGTTAAGGTAATAGAGAGCCAAGGAAAGTATTTAAGTGGGTAATCATGAGGAAACCAGACTTTTGGATTCCATGCACTGGATTTCTTTTACTTTAAGACTTCAGAGTGAATTTTATCCCTCTGGGTAGGATTTTGATATTGTTGAACTAAACTTAACACATATGAGACAGAATCCCAGCTCAAATAATAGTATTCTCTTTTTACAGCCAAGAATCAGCCTAGACTATGGAATAATTCTGTGGCAAATAAAACAGAACAAGATGGCTAACAATAAAAATGAATGATTTCAAAAAGCATTTAACACTCAAAGAGATGGAGCCAAGAGGAGAAGTATGCTTTTGAAAAGGGGATAGAGGTGGGAGAAGGAAAAAAAAAAAAAACCCAGCATAAATTTACAGAGTTATGTTAAATGTCACAGAGTATTCAACAATTTTCTTTGCAGAATTTAGAAAATGAGTGTGCATAATTCCAACTGGTTGCTATCACAGGGAATTTGAAAAGCACCCCAAGGCGATTCAGAGAGCTGCTTTTACGTTCAAGCAGAATGAAATAAAACATCCATATTTCAACTAAACACACACACACATAGCCTCTCACTCCATGGCTGCATGCACAAACCATTTAATCACAAAAATATATTGTTAGGTTGAAAGTACAGCAGGTAGGATTGCTTTCTGAATGCCCTCTATCTATTTACACAGGCCCCAAAGTCAGGACTGCAGATGTTGAGCCAAAATCATCAACAAGCTTCAATTCAACCTCACACCTTTTTGGGGGGAACTGAATAGATTTAAAAAAAAGTATCTTCCTTGTTCTGATGTAAAACCTTAAAATGGCATATGCATGGACTTTTGTAGTAGGTAGATGCTTATTTGCAGAGGACTGCACTGAGACACAGCCTGTGATTTCTAGCAGCCTGTGAGCAACACATTCAGAGTTTGAACTCTTTTGAACCAGCTTCTTGCTTTCATTCATTTGCTAAAAGCAAATCAGAAAGTAAGGTAAAGGAAAATAAGTTGATAATATGCTTGAAAGAAGAAATTTCAGCACAATAATATGAAGAAAAGGGGTAATATTTCTGAGGCAGAAGGACAAACAGATATATTTTCATGACCACAGTGCTCTCAGCAACAGAAGTAAAGAATGTCAATAGAATTGATGATTGACCAAATTGGAGCTCTCTAAGGAGTCACTCTTGGTCAAATTCATTGATTCATTCATTCATTTAACTAACATTCATTTAGCCATTACTTGTGTCCTGCTCTGTGCTAAGTGGTGAGATTACACAGATAAACATGACACAGTGCCTTCCATCAAGGTAAGCATATTTCTGTGAGGGAGGCAAATGGGGAAATAAATATTTGCAAAATATTGTGTGCAAATGTAGACCATAAGCAGGCAAATAGTTGCAAGAGCATTAGAAAGAAAACTAGAGAAACATAGTACTTGAAACTGTATGTGTATGTAAGAAAGAGCAAAGGAAGTTCTTGAGAATGCCTTCATAAGGGGAAATTAGTATGACTTTCTGACCAGTTTTAATGAAATATTGGGATCTTGTTTAATATACTACCATTAACTATCATTGTTATCACGCTGCGTTTGGCTGGAACATGAATTTCGAAGATGAGGTAGTCTTACAGTAAGGCAGCTGGAATGTCATATGTTCTGTCTTGTAACTCCATGCCACTTTCAGGTTGAAGTGGAGAATAAAGGAAGGAAAATGTGTCATCAGGATCTCCATCTCCCTGAGTAAGAAATTTTTAGAAACTCAGATTACTTGCTTAATTGGATGGAAGAAACTCATTATCATATCTTCTGTTTTTAGAGCCCAAGAGGTGACGGATGTTAGGGGAATCAGCTCAAATTAAACTTTAAAATTTGGAATACATGACTTTTTTGATGACTCAGGGAAAAGTAGATGATCTGAAGAAACTGGCATTTATGGAGCACCTAGTTTGTACCTAGCTCTGTGTCTAGAGCTTGGTGTAATTTATTTCTCATATTATTGCTAGGAGGTTTATGGAAGTGACACTACTGCATTGAAGTTGTCTAAACACAGACATCCTGGGATTCAAATCCCATTTTCTCAACTTAAAATTTTTATGATATTGGACAAGTTACTTAACTCCTATGAGCCTCAGTTTTTTTTGTTGTTGTTTTTTTATCTGAAAGACATTATCTTAATAGAATCTACCTCAATGGTTGTTATGACCAGTAAGTGATTTAATGTAAGTGAGATGCTTGGAGTAATACCTTACCCAAAATAAACACCAATAAATGTCAACTATTCTTACTACACTTAGTACTATATACTAATATTTCATTCTTCATTGATCATCTGAGGAAGATACCCATTCATATTTTCTTTGGCAATTAGCAAACTACAAATATAAAAGATAGAACTTGATAAAGCACAGTGACAAAAGGCTTAGACTAATCATTTTACTTAATGGTGAAATGCAAAAACCTCTTTCTCTGGGACCAGAAAACAGATAGGGATGTATTTTGCCACTGATACTATTGGACAATGTAGTGGACATTGCAGGGAAGGCAGTAAGACAACAAGGGGAAGAAAAAAGGTATAAGGACTAGAAATAAAAAAAATAATACAGCTGTTACTATTTATAAATAATTTAATGGTGTACAGACTGGTACCTGTCCTTGGCTTGTTAGGAATTGGGCCCCACACAGGAGGTACATGGTGAGCAAATAAAGCTTCATCTGTATTTACAGCCACTCCCCATTGCTCACATTACTGCCTGAACTCCATCTCCTGTCAGATCAGTGGTGGCATTAGATTCTCATAGGAGCGCAAACCCTATTATGAACTGTGCATGTGAGGTACCTAGGTTATGCATTCCTTATGAGACTCTAATGCTTGCTGATCTGAGGTGGAACAGTTCCATCCCAAAACCATCCCCGCAACCATCCCTATTTGTGGAATAATTGTCTTCCATGAAACCGGTCTCTGGTGCCAAAAAAGTTGAGGACCTCTGGTGTACATGAAAACTTCAAAAGAATTATTGGATTTAAAAGATGAGTTTATTAAGGATTTTGGATTCAAGGTTAATACAGAAAAGTTCATTAAATTTCTATATTCTAGAAATGAACAGATAATACAAATTTAAAAAGACACCTTTTACTATAGCATGAAAATGCCAAATATCTAGGATAAATGTAACAACTGCAGAAAGCTATAAAAATTTCATTAAGGCAAATTGGATATTAGAAGACTCAATAACAACAGATTAGAAGACTTAGTTTTAAATAAGTCAATTCTTCCTAAAATTAATCTAAACATTGAACTTTTTTGTACCGTCTTCGCAGTTGTTCTTCTTTAAGAAGATACTGTTTTTAATCTTTTGTATTTCCTTTCCATATTAAATTTAAATCAATATGTCAAAGGAAATAAATTTCTGTGATAGTAATGGGCTTTAGATTAATTTGGGTAAAAAATGGGAAAACATTCCGGTGCATGATCAGCTTTCATACAAAATACAAAGCACATAAACAAATCCATAATAATGAGAGCCAGTTGGTAGACCCAATAAATAGAATAAGTTACGCCTAAGGAAATAGAAATAATTGAGCAAATGGCAAAAGTGTTTAAAACAAGTTTATTTAGAATCTCCAAAGATAAAAACAAAGAAATAGCATTCTAAAATAAGAACACATTGTGACATCAGAAAAGACATATATGTATATACCAAAATTGTTGAAGATAAAAATTAAGTAAATGGCATTAGTAAATGTATTAAATAGTGAACTATATACATTAAAAGAGAATCAGTATGTTAAATGAGAGAACTAAATAAATGTGGTAGAATCTGACTAGATACTTACCAATTGCATTTTCTTTTTCTAAGCACGTAAGAAAACAGTGTTTCCTGAATCTGTTTGCAGTGAAATTTGGGCCATATGTTTAGAATGTGAGTTAATTAATATACATCACTGTTAAGCCTGGCCACAAAACATCCCGGATGATTCTCCACACTTTTCTCCTTTTTTAGAGATCACGAAGAGCACATATTGATGATTGTAGCATCACATGATCAAAGGAGGTTATATTTCTGATTATAGATTAGTGGACACCTGTTCAAAAAGCCACCCAACATCATCAAACTGTGACATCAGTGAGATAATACATCTTTGTTTTGCTTTATTAGCTTATTTGTTGTATAGCATAGCACATCTTATGCTGTGTATACAGGAAATCACCCAGAATGTAGTAAAACAAGATAAATACATAGAAAAACAGAGATGAAATTAGAGAGGATAAACTGAGAAGTCCTGACATATTTATAATTGGTGTGTTAGATGAAAAGGTAATGAAAACATAGGAGAGAAATTATTACAAGAGAAAATAGACTGAGAGTTTTCCAGAATTGAAGAAAGATACAAATCCTTAGATTGAAAAATAGTCATTCACTGTACTTTCATAAATTCCACAATGATACTGAAAAATAAATTGAAGGCCAAAGCTTAGAAATGCTTTGTAATATTTTAATAACTCTTCATTTATTTATTAATTCTTTCATTAATTTATACAGAACATATTTGTGAGAACCAACCATCTGTCAGATTTCTAGTTAGTAACTGAGAGCTTATAATCTAGTGAGAAATTAAAGAAGTAGCCAGAAACTACTGCAGAATATACAGTATAGAGAAGGAAAAAATAGAGGGCATTCTGAGCAAAAAGAACAGGTCATAGAATAGTGAAGAGATGAGGTAGAGAACGGTCCATTAAAGAAGATAAAAAAGATCAATTTGACTGGGATCCATGTGATATAATTAAAAGAACATGAGGATTAGAACACATTTCTTGTTTGGAAACTAATGGTGATCATTTTAAAGTTTTTCAAAACCACTCATTTCTATTTCTTTGTATATGGAAGATAAAAATTAAAATGTCTATTTAAATATATATAATATATGACACATAATATTTAATAATAACCATACATAGTCATATATGATTATATATTATATAATATTTATATATCATATATATTATTTATTATATATTATTTATATATAATATATTATTTATATATTATATATAATATATTATTTATATATTATATATTATATATAATATATTATTTATATATTATATATTATTTATATATTATCTATTATTTATATATAATATATTATATATTATATATTATATATTTATGATATATAATCATGATTATATATGATATGATTGTTAATTATTACAATAATTATAGCAATTATATAATATATAATTTTATAATATGTAAATACATATGTAACATATATACAATTATATATAATATATAAATATATATTACATATATAATTATATATAATATATAAATATATATTACATATATAATTATATATATCATATATAAAAGATTGAGGCAATTTTTGCCAGGTTTATGAGATTTATTTCTAGTTAATTCTTGCTAAAACAGTGTGCAAATGGGGACAGCTGTGTGGCATAGTGTTAACAGTCCAAGGAGAACACAGTAAGACACCTTAGAAGTTAGTGTAATCTACTGGGAATTAAACTGGGGGAAAACAAAAAGAAAGACAGACTATGGGGAGATGTGAGCAAACCTTGTCCTCAGGCTATGAACCTAGTTGTGGTTTAATCATAAAGAATAGTTCTATTGGTGTTTTAGAGAGAAAAGGGCTATCTTTTAAAAATTTTACCAAAAAGCATTCCCAGGAAGTTTACTCTAATGATCTACAGGAAGATATTCCAGATCCTAAGATTCTAGCCATGACTGACTATGAACACCATGAGATAGGTATCCTAGTGGGAGACAGAACCAGGTTCAGGGAGATGAGAATCTCAAAAGTATAGAGTTCTTATTACTGATAAGTAAGTCACTGAGGAAGCCCTGTGGAGAATAAAAGAGTGATCTTTTCCCTCCAAAATTTGCTCATGATTGCAAAAATGGCAAATGAAACTGAAATCTAGAACTTTCAAGATATAGACTCAACATAGGACAAAGCTGAGACTTCTAGTAAGGTGGACCATGGTGAAAGAAGACATCAAGAAGAGAAAATTCTCACCCCTATTTCTAAATGCCAAAGAAAATCCTCTCAACAGTATTGTATTATTGAAGAAGTTGACTGTGCACCTGCAAATCATGATTGTATTCAATAGTTATTTCCTCATAAATGTGGAACTTTTTGAGATGATAGTGACAACTTCTCTGAGATTATTTGAATTGTCTCGGCCAATGCCCAGTTTGTGAACATGATAATCCCAGTAAAATAAGAACATCTGGGGAACTTTTTGACTATAAGGAACTTTGTTAATGCCATCAAATTCTCTCTGGTCATACTTGGTGAGCACACGTATAAGCTGGCCAGTGAGGTGTGGACAACAATTTTCTGCTTTGGCTACAGTGGCTGATCCACCTCCTGGACAAGATAGAGCCCATTCTGCTTCTTAGCTAGCTCAATGCCTTGGATGAGCTCTTCTTGGAGTCTTGGCTGCTTGATAGCTTTGCCAAGCCCCTGCAAGATCCTCATCTTCTGTTGAATCCCTTAGTTTCTCTAGCTGTTCAGAAAAATATTGCTAGTAACATGGCCTAGGCTCACATCTTGTGAGATTAAGTGGCTAGAGCCGATTCTGAAGGTCCTGGAAGCCTTGACTTCATGACTGTCTCTCCTATTCTCCAGAGCCTATGAAGCAGTGTGAATGGGGTTTGCACTTGAGGACAGAGAAGCAAGCAAACATCTGCAGGAAAAGCCAGCATCTGACTCAAAGAGAGACTTTTCCTGCCCAAATTGCTCAGAAAGCAGTCTCTTCATTGACTGAAGGAAGTAAATGTATTTCAAACTGTAGGTAGCAACCTGTTACTAGATCAAAAATCATCTTAGTGAGTCATAGTCAATATATTCTCTTTTAAATTTATGTATGATTCCTTGAGATCCAAAAATTGTGTTTCCTAAAACAAATAAGATACTTTTTATTGACTATTTAGCATTTTGACTATGTGTCACTTTTAGAAAGAAGAATTTTGCCAGAACCTAAGGGTTCTCAGACCTGACAGTGAACACCTTCAAGTTAAGTGTCTTACTGGGTGACAGACCAGGCTTAGGGAGATGGCCACTCAGAATTGACAGAATAAATATGTTATGAATTCAAGCAGCCAAACATGGAAATATTATCTCAGAAACATCAGTAAGTGAGAACTTGGGAAGATGTCTTTGCAATGCCTAATCACCATACTGTACACTTCCACACAAAACAAATGACCACCCTTCTCAATGTTTATCAAAGGAGCTTGTTCTTTTACACGGAATATGGGGAAGAACTGATTAACAGGAAACAGCTGGCCTCTCTACTGGAATCTTGGATATTCCTTTTGATTACAGAATCTGTAATGTTTCGTACATCTTAACATCACCAAACCAATATCAAATGGGGAAATAAACATGCACTGAAAGATTTTTACAAATGAGAGATGTTTATATTGTTTACATAATTTAATCTCTATAATAATCTTGGTTAGCATGTATTATGCTTATTTACAAATGTGCAACCAGTAGCTCTGGAATCTAAGTAATATACTCAAGGGCACCTGGTTGATAGGCTGTAAGGGTGAGAGCCACTGCAGCACAAGTTCCACAGTGCAGACCTTGTTTTCTATATCATGCTCTCTCTGTAATCACAAAGAATGTAGTTTACCTTCTTTATATATTATTTATTTCTATGTTCCTTTTTTCTGTATGTTTGGTTGTGATCATAGGACTATTGGTTTCAGATTATCTTACAGAGCCACAAACTATGAATTCCAATGTCAAAAGGTACATATCTATCTAGTAATTTCCTTCTGAAGTCTTTCCTTGAAGCTTTGATTTCATGAGAGAAGGAGCACCCTTCAAGGCATTTTAGTGTTACAAGTTTGCACAAAGCAAAACAAATCGTTGGGAATCTTAGCTTGAAGACTGACTACCTTAAGAGCCAGTGTCCATTATCACTTAAATTACGTTTCTCCACCAGACAAACACTTTTGTCTAAAAAGAGTAATGTGGTGTGTAGCTCAGTGAATGCTTCACTCCATTCTAACAATGTGTTTAAATTATTCCACCTTCCGTTATTGAGGACCAAAATATTCTCTCGGCAGATTATCTAAACTATTGTTTCCTTCTATCTTTCTAATATTTACTCATCTTACTACTCTTTCTGTAGTAGAGGCTGCTTGGATGCCAGTAAAAAAACCCAACTCAAATTCATTCAGACAAAAAATGGAGCTATTTTAAGGATACATCTGTCCTTCCTGGATATGGAATTGGGAGATTCACTGACAGCTTCCCTCTTGGTCTTTTTCACAAGCTACATAATCTCTCTCCTCTCTGCTTCTATCTGTTGGTCTTTTTCACAAGCTACATAATCCCTCTCCTCTCTGCTTCTATCTGTTCATCTCCTCCATCGTCCTTTCTATGAGTATGTTCGTTTTCTATCTTTTGTATTTTTATCTTTATTTATTCATTTATTTTTGGAGACGGTCTTGCTCTGTCATCCAGGCTGAAGTGCAGTGGTGCAATCTCAGCTCACTGAAACCTCCGCCTCCCGGGTTCAAGTGATCTCGTGCTTTAGCCTCCGAAGTAGCTGGGATTACAGACATGTACCACCATGCCTGGCTAATTGTTTTGTATTTTTAATAGAGGGGGGATTTTGCCATGTTTGCCAGGCTGGTCTGGAACTCCTGATCTCAGGTGATCCACACTCTTTGGCCTCCCAAAATGTTCGGATTACAGGTGTGAGCCATTGTGCCTGACCACTAGCTCTCTTTTTTAGAAAACTTTTTATTATGATTATTTTAAAAAATAATTGTTGAAGTCTGACAAGTGCATTAGCTCGTTAAGGGAAAGTGTTTCTTCGCTGTCTCATAGTATATCTAGTAAATGAGAGAGTCAGTGTCAAATGTCAGCACAGATTTTTCTAAAATCCTGTTAATTTCTTCATGACAGAGTACAAAGTGAAAAAATTTGATTTTACCATCAAGAAAGGTATGTTAAATTTTCAGTAGATCCAGATGTGCCACCCCTAAACCTCTGCGAACATCTTTTCCACTTATTCAGCTTTCCGGGCATTACCAAAGCAGTCCCTATTCAAACAAGGTAAATGTTTAGCTGTGGTCACCAAGCACCTGCTCCAGCTCTAACTGGCCAGGTGAGCTCACCAATGTCAAAACAAGGAGGAATTTAAGGAAAGCATAAGATAAACATTAAGAGTATTTCAATGACCAAAATACACTACTAGTATTACTGAAGTTCTGATATTGCCAAATAGAAATAGTTGGGGAGTGATCCTCCAGGCATCAGCTCTAAGAGTCTTGGAATTAGTGGGAGCTTGCTTTAGTACTGTCTGTGTTTGCTGAGCCAGACAACTGAAGGGGTGCCTTGGGCACTTGGCAGAGATGTCAGTTTGGATGTCTCTGGCACTTAGGGTCCTTCAGTTTAGTCACAGGGCACTCTTCAGTGCGTTGCAGCTGTCCTTGAAGTTTTCCAATTTGAAAAAGTGCTCAGGAGGAAAGAGGTATTACCCTCTAATGGATGGTGGTTGGGAAACAGGATGACATATTTAGCTGACCTGATTGTTAAAGGCCAAGAAGAAAAACGCTGTTTCCTGATAAAAATAAGTGCTCACTCGGGCCAGAGATTGCTTCACAGAGTATGCTGTTTCATGGCCACCTAGTGGAATATCAAGAAGGGCCTTGTAGGCACTCTTGAAAGGATACTAGTGTTTGGGAGATCTACACAGTAGGAGCTAAAATGCTCATCCATTAGGAAATGGAGCCACTCCTCTGTAGTATGAAATGGGATCTCAAAGGTACTTAGGTTGGCCAGTGCTTTCATACTGTAGAGGTAATTGTTGCTGTATTGATTTTCCCAGTCTCCTGCTGTAGCAAACTGCCATCTTAATCTGCAAGAGCTTGAGTTAATGCTTTACATTCTGTTTCCTAGAGAGTTGAGTGTCGATTTCCTCCTTCAAGAACCTGGGGTATTGTCTCCCACAGTGCATAAGGTACTTTTAAAGATTTCATTTCAAAGGGCTTAACTGTCTTGTCATAAATGAATACATTTAACAGTGTAAGTGTCAGATGTCATTATCAGTATGATAGTCCCTCAGTCAACCAGTTACTTGTTTTCCCCAGAGCTTGCCTCCTTATTCCTGCCCTCGTCAAGGCAATGACTCCAGGCTCCACGGTCATTTCTTAAGAAGGACATCCAAGGTAAGACATGTCTGAAAATATGGAGGCTAAAATGACAGGGTGGAGAGTCTGGGAGAAAAAAGATATGTCTTACTGCTTCTGATATGGTTTGGCTCTGTCCCCACCCAAATCTTATCTTGAATTATAATTCCCATCATCCCCACATGTTAAGGGAGGAACCCTGTGGGAGGTGATTGGATCATGCGGGCGGTTTTCCTCTTGCTGTTCTCATGATACGGAGTGAGTTCTCACAAGTTTTGATGGTTTTATAAGTGTTTGATAGTTCCTTCTGTATTCGTTCTCCTTCCTGCTGCCTTGTGAAGAAGGTGTCTTGGTTCCCCTTTGCCTTCTGCCATAATTGTAAGTTTCCTTAGGCCTCCCCAGCCATGTAGATGTGTGAGTCCATTAAACCTCTTTCCTTTATAAATTACATAGTCTTGAATATGTCTTTATAGCAGTGTGGCAATGGACTAATACAATAAATTGGTTCTGGTTGAGTGGGGTACTGCTACAAAGATACTCGAAAATGTGGAAGTGGCTTTGGAACTGGGTAATAGGAAGAGGTTGGAACAGTTTGGAGGGCTCAAAAGAAGACAGGAAGATGTGGGAAAATTTGGAACTTCCTAGAGACTTGTTGAATGGTTTTGACCAAAATGCCTATAGTGATATGGACAATGAAGTTGAGGCTGAAGTGGTCTCAGATGGAAATTAGGAACTCATTGGGAACTGGAGCAAAGGTCACTCTTGCTTTGCTTTAGCAAAGAGATTGGCAGTGTTTTGCCCCTGCCCTAGAGATCTGTGGACCTTTAAACTTGAGAGAAATGATTTAGGTTAACTGGTGGAAAAGAATTTCTAAGCAGCAAAGAGTTTGATACAAAATGTGACCTAGGTGCTCTTAAAAGCATTCAATTTTATGCATTCACAAAGAGATGGTTTAAAATTGGAACTTATGTTTGAAAGGGAAGCAGAGCATAAAAGTTTGGAAAATTTGTAGCCTGATGATGTGATATAAAAAAAATCCATTTTCTAGGGGGGAAATTCAAGTCAGCTGCAGAAATTTGCAAAAGTAATGAGGAGTTGAATTTTAATTGCCAAGACAATGGGGAAAATATCTTCAGGGCATGTCAGAGATCTTAGCAGCAGCCCCTTTTATCAGAGGCCTGGAGGTCAGGCCCAGGGTCCCCTACTCTGTGCAACCTCAGGACGTGGCACCCTGCATCCTAGCTGTTTCAGTTTCAGTTGTGGTTAAAAGGGACCAAGGTACAGCTTGAGCCATGGCTTCAGAGGGTACAAGCCCTAACCTTTGGTATCTTCCATGTGGTGTTGAGCCTGCAGGTACACAGAAGTCAAGAATTGAGATTTGGGCACCTCTCACTAGTTGTCAGAGGATGTATGGAAATGCCTGGATGTCTAGGCAGAAGTTTGCTGCAGGAGCAGGTCCCTCATGGGGAACCTCTGCTAGGACAGTGTGAAAGGGAGATGTGGGGTTGGAGCCCCCACACAGAGACCCTACCAGGGCACTGCCTAGTGGAGCTGTGAGAAGAGAGCCACATCCTCCAGACCCCAGAATGTAGATCCACTGACAATTTGCACTGTGTACCTGGAAAAGCTGCAGACCCTCAATGCCAGCCTGTGAAAATAGCTGGGAAGAGGGCTGTACCCTGCAAAGCCACAGGGACAAAGCTGCCCAGGACCATGGGAGCTCACCACTTGCATCAGCATGATCTGGATGTGGGACATGAAGACAAAGGAGATCATTTCAGAGCTTTAAAATTTAATGGCTGCTTTGTTGGGTTTTGGGCCTGCATGGGGCTGGTCACCCTTTTGTTTTGGCCCATTTCTCCCATTTGGAATGGGAGCATTTATCCAATGCCTGTCTCCCATTGTATCTTGGAAGTAACTAACTTGCTTTTGATTTTACACGCTCATAGGTGCAAGGGACTTGCCTTGTCTCAGATGAGACTTTGAACTTGGACTTAGGGGTTAAAGCTGGAATGAGTTAAGACTTTGGGGGGCTGCTGGGAAGGCATGATTGTGTTTTGAAATACAGGACATGAGATTTGGGAGGGGCCAGGTGTGGAATGATATCATTTGGTTGTGTCCCCATGCAAATCTCATCTTGAATGGTAATCCCCTTAATCCCCATGTGTCAAGGGAGGAACCTAGTGAGAGGTGATGGATCATGGAGGTGGTTTCCCCTTTGTTGTTCTTGTGATAGCGAGTGAGTTCTCACAAGATGTGATGTTTTTATAAGGGGCTCTTCCCCTTTTACTCTACACACTTTTTTTTCTCTCCTGACACCCTGTAGGATGTTCCTCTTCCCCTTCCTCCATCATTGTAAGTTTCCTGAAGCCTCCCCAGCCATACAGAACTGTGAGTCAATTAAACCTCTTTCCTTTATAAATTACCCAGACTTGGGTATGTCATTATAGCAGTGTGAAATACATCTTCCCCCTGACAAGAGACAGAGGCAGCAATACAGCAAGGATTGCAGGCAGTAACTTCCTCCTCTTTCCCCACAAGTTTGGTGTGTTTTGGCTGGCCATAAACGCACTCTGCTCTTTCAACTTGTTTCTCCAGAATGAGTCATTATAGCAGGATTTGTGATTTTACTGGTTTAATTTCTCAGTGGAGAGAATCCGATTAGCTCTGCTCAGCCTCGCAATGGGTTTGCCTTAGGTCAAGAGCTTGCCCTTAATCAGTTGTGGACAGATTACAACATTAGGGTACCATGGACACTTGGTAGATAAAACTCCAGGAGTGGGAAAAAGGACTGAAGTAAGTGAAATGAGGTCTCTGATTTACCTACATTAATTAAATTTCTCTGATAGAAATGATCAAAAAATTAAAAAACATAAAACCCAAATCTCATTTATAAGTGACTCCAGTGATTTATCAGTTAGTTATGGAAGTATGCTGACTTATATAATATAGCACCTTACCTGAAGAAAATAGCTCTTTTGGATTTGTTTTTACTGATATGCATCATAGCAAAGAGTGTGGTAAGTTTTGGGAAATTTAATAAAGGTATGTTAGTGAGAACAATGTGTTCCTGTCAGCCATAGTCCCTTAATAAAGATCTTGAAACAAAATCTGTTTAATATTTGTATTACAAAGAAATGTGTATTTCTTCAGAGTAACTGTGTTGACTTTATAATATGGACATTTCCCCTCTTAAAAATGATTGTTTTTTTTTTTTCCTTCCTCTGGCTCCTAGGAAACTCAGAACCAAATTCGTAGACCACTTATAGCAAGTATATAGTATCTTAAGATGTGCATTCCTGTTTGCTCATCTTCCTTGTGGCTTTATTTTATATTTCTCTTATTGTGCCCATTTTCCATGTGTAATCTCTTCTCTCACTGACTCCGACGGTCTCTGTCATGCTCCCGACAACTTCAATTCCAAAGAGACCCTCAAGGCCTTACTCCATCCACAGGGAAGGAGAGCTGTAAAATAGTTGAAGGTGAAAATGGAATTCTTAGGCTACCTAAATTAGGTTACCATATTGGTTGTAGAAAGGTGGAGTTTTTAATGAGAGGACTAACCAAATTAGAGCCCAAATAGAATCAGAGACATTTCTCCCATGTCATTTTAATTTCCTCATTTTCTTTTATTTTCCTGTCTTGTCTCCCAAGTATTGGTATGGTGAATCAAGGGCTGGAAGTGACTTCTGCTTGGGAGGTGCCCTGCATTGGAAAGCCAAGTAGAAATTTGAACAGGATTTAGAGAAAAGGAAGGTTAGATCAGCTGCTCATGCTAGTTTCTGGACTCCTGTTTAAAAGGAGCCAGGGTTACTTGGTACCCAGCATAACTCCAGTTATGCTCACCAGGTTGATTGGGGCAAAGCTCTAACTAGAAAGGAAGAGTCTATGCGAGGCTGAAGCATGACTTGTACCTCTGATCCTCAGACCCTCATGGTGGTGCCAGGCAACTGGAGCAAATATTTGGATCCCTACTGCAGGGAACATGTATAAAAGCCACAATTTCTGATGGGCAGGGCCAAGATGGCCAACTAGAATCAGTTGTGATCAGAGGCTCCCAACAAAAAGAACCATAACAGCATGTGAATCCTGCACCAGCAACCAAGGTATCCAGGTTCTGTTATCAGAACTGACTAGGCAGCTGGCGTGACCCACGGAGAGGAAGGAAGAGCAGCCTGGTGTGACCACCCACCCGAGAGCCACATGGGGCAGGGATGTCCCCACGCTCCAACCAAGGGAGGCAGTGAGTGAGTGTGCTGCCAGCCTGGGATAAAGTGCTTTTTCCACAGAACTGTGCAACCCACGGATTGGAAGATCCCACTCATGAGCTCACACCACCTGGGCCTAGCGATCTCAACCATGGAGTTGTGCAGATTCTCAACAGCCACTAAGCTAGAATCTGCTTAAGCCTGCTGAGCTCCCAGGGGGAGGGGTGACCAGCACCAGAGCTGCAGCTGCCTCCTGTCTAAGCCTTTTGAGCTCCTTGGGGGAGGTGCGACAGCCAACACTGGGTCTGATCAAAGCCTAACACACTAAGCTCCTAGGGAGGGGGAAGGGCAGCAACCATCTCTGTAGCTTCAGGCTGTGCTTTTTCCCTGCTGGAGCCAGGGAGACTGGATGGCTTAGTCCCAAGAGGTATCCCCCACAGCCCAACACACCACACACCTGCTGTGGCAGATTGCAGAGTGCCTCTTCAGGCCTGACCTTGAGCCATCCCTCCTCACTGGGTGGGGGCTCCTGGGAGAAACTCTGAAAACTCCAGCAAGGGGCTCAACAGAACTCTGATCTCCCTGGGCCTGAGCCCCTAGAGGGAGGGCTGGCCGCAGTCTCCACAGACCAGCAGACTTAGTCTTTCTGCCTGCTACCTCTGAGAAATCTGGGCAGCACAGACAAGTGGGTTTCCCCCCAGTGAAGCACACCCCCTCCATCAAGGGACAGTCAAAGTGCTTCGTTAAATGGTTCCTGCTCCCCATGCCACCCAACTGGGTGAGACCCTCCAACAGGGTTTGTCAGACACCCTATACGGGAGTGTTCCTAGTAGCATCAAGTCAGTTCCCCTCAAGGTGAGAGATCCCAGAGAAAGGAGCAGGCATCCATCTTTGCTGTTCTCCAGGCTCCTCAAGTGACATCTCCAGGCATGGGAGTAGTGAACCAGATGAATAGGGTCTGAAGTGAACCACCAGCAAACCACAGCAGCCCTGTAGAAGAGGGACCTGACCATTGCAAGAAAAACAAACAAACAGAAAGAAACAGCAACAGCATCAACAGAAAAAAGTCCCAGAAAACCCAAAAGGCCAGAGTGCCACGTCTCTAAATGATCACAATGGCTGTCCAGCAAGGGGGCAGAACTGGACAAAGAATGAGATGGATGAATGGTCAGAAGTAGACTTCAGAAGGTGGATAATAACAAACTCTTCTGAGCTAAAGGAGCATGTTCAAACCCAATGCAAATAAGCTAAGAATGCTGATAAAAGGTTACAGGGGCTGCTAACTAGAATAACCAGTTTAGAGAGGGACATACATGACCTGATGGAGCTGAAAAACACAGCACGAGAACTTCATGAAGCATACACATATATCAATAGCTGAATTGACCAAGGAGAAGAAAGGATATCAGAGTTTGAAGAACATCTTGCTGAAATAAGGCATGCAGATGAGATTAGAGAAAAAGAATGAAAAGGAAGGAACGAACCTCTGAGAAGTATGTGCCTACGATTGATTGGAGTACCTGAAAGTGATGGGAAGAGTGAAACCAAGTTGGAAAACACACTTCAGGATATTATCCAGAAGAACTTCCGCAACCTAGCAAGGCAGGCTAACATGCAAATTCAAGAAGTACAGAGAACATGACTAAGATACTGTACGAGAAGGTCAACCCCAAGACACATAATCATCAGATTCTCCAAGGTTGAAATTAAGGAAAAAATATTAAGGGCAGCCAGAGAGAAAGGCCAGGTCACCTACAAAGGGAAGCCCATCAGACTAACAGTGAACCTCTCAGCAGAAATCCTACAAGCCAGAAGAGAGTAGGGTTCAATATTCAACATTCTTAAGGAAGAGAATTTTCAACCCAGAATTTCATATCCAGCCAAACTAAGCTTCATAAGTGAAAGAGAACTAAAATCTTTTCCAGACAAGCAAATGATGAGGGATTATCACCACCAGGCCTGCCTTGCAAGGGCTCTTGAAGGAAGCACTAAATATGGAAAGGAAAAAACAGTACCAGCCATTGCAAAAGCACACCAGAATGTAAAGAACAATGATACTATGAAGAAACTGCATCAAGTAGTGTGCAAAATAACCAAATAGCATCATGATGACAGGATCAAATTCACACATGACAATATTAACCTTAAATGTCAATGGACTAAATGCCTCAATTAAAAGACATAGACAGGCAATTTGGGTAACAGTCAAGACCCATTGGTGTACTGTATTAATGAGACCCATCTCATGTGCAAAGATGCACATAGGCTCAACATAAAGGGAGGAAAGAAAATTTACTAAGCAAATGGAAAGAAAAAAAAAGTAGGGGCCACAATTCTAGTCTCTGACAAAACAGACTTTAAACAAACAAAAATCAAAAAAGACAAAGTAGGGCATTACATAATGGTAAAGGGATCAAATCAACAAGAAGAGCTAACTATCCTAAATATACATGCACCCAATACTGGAGCACACAGATTAATAAAACAAGTTATTAGAGACCTGAAAAGAGACTGAGACTCCAACACAATAATAGTGGGAGACTTTAACACCCCACTGTCAATATTATACAGATCAACGAAACAGAATATTAACAAGGATACTCAGGACTTGAACTCAGCTCTGGATTGAGTGGACCTAATAGACATCTACAGAACTCTCCACCCCAAATCAACATTACATTCTTCTCGGTGCCACATGGCACTTATTTTAAAATTGACCACGTAATTGGAAATAAAACACGCCTCAGCAAATGCAAAATAACTGAAATCATAACAAACAGTTTGTCAGACCACAGGGCAGTCAAATTGCCCACAAATTAGTGGGCAATCAAAACCCACTCAAAACCACAAAATTACATGGAAATTGAACAAACTGCTCCTGAATGACTCCTGGGTAAATAATGAAATTAGGGCAGAAATCAAGAAGTTCTTTGAAACCGATGAGATCAAGAGACAATGTACCAGAATCTCTGGGATACAGCCAATGCAGTGTTAAGAGGGAAATTTATAGCACTAAATGCCCATATTAGAAAGCTAGAAAAATCTCACATCAACACCCTAATATCACAATTAAAAGAGCTAGAGAAGCAAGAGCAAATAAATCCAAAAGCTAGCAGAAGACAAAAAATAACTAAGATCAGAGGAAAACTGAAGGAGAGACATGAAAAACCCTTCGAAAAAAAAAAATCAATGTATCCAGGAGCTGTTTGTTTTTTAAAAATTAACAAAAGACTGCTAGCTAGACTAATAAAGAAGAAAATAGAAAAGAATCAAATAGACACAATAAAAAATGATAAAGGGGATATCACCACTGACCCCACAGAAATACAAACTATCATCAGAGAATAGTATAAACACCTCTACACAAATAAACTAGAAAATCTAGAATAAATGGATGAATTCCTGGACACATATACCCTTCCATGACTAAACCAGAAAGAAGTTGAATCCCTAATAGACCAATAACAAGTTCTGAAATTGAGGCAGCAATTAATAGCCTACGTACCAAACAAAAAACAAAAAACAAAAAAACTCAGGACCAGATGGATTCACAGGCAAATTGTACTGGAGATACAAAGAGGAGCTGGTACCATTCCTTCTGAAACTTTTCCAAACAATTGAAAAGGAGGGACTGCTCCGTGACTCATTTTATGAGGCCAGCATCATCCTGATACCAAAACCTGGCAGAGACACAACAAAAAACGAAAACTTCAGGCCAATATCCCTGATGAACATCGAAATGAAAATTATCAATAAAATATTGACAAAACAAATCCAGCAGCATATCCAAAAGCTATTCACCATGATCAAGTCGACTTCATCCCTGGGATGCAAGGTGGTTCAACATATGTAAATCAATAAACGTAATCCATCACACAAACAGAACCAATTTTAAAAATCCACATGATCATCTCAATAGCTACAGGAAAGACCTTCAATAAAATTGAACATGTCTTTATGTTAAAAACTCTCAATAAGCTAGGTATTGTTGGAGCATATCTCAAAATAATAAGAGCTATTTATGACAAACACACAGTCAGTGTCACACTGAATGGGTAGAAACTGGATATTCCCTTGAAAATTGGCACAGGTCAAGGATTCCCTCTCTCACCACTCCTATTGGAACTCAGTATTGGAAGTTCTGGTCAGGGCAATCAGGCAAGAGAAAGAATTAAAGGCTATTCAAATAGGAAGAGAGGAAGTCAAATTGTCTCTGTTTACAGATGACATGATGGTATATTTAGAAAACCCCATCATCTCAGGTCAAAAACTCCTTAAGCTGATAAGAAACTTCAGTAAAGTCTCAGGATACAAAATCAGTGTGCAAAATCACAAGCATTCCTGTACACCAAAAATAAACAAGCAGAGAGAAAAATCAGGGATGAATTCCCATCCACAATTGCTACAGAGAGAACAAAATACCTAGGAATGCAGCTAACAAGGGAAGTGAAGGATTTCTTCAAGGAGAACTATAAACCCCGCTACTCAGGGAAATAAGAGGACAACAAACAAATGGAAAAACATTTCATGCTCATGGATAGGAAGAATCAATATCATGAAAATGTCCATACCACCCAAAGTAATTTATAGATTCAATGCTGGTCAAACTACCATTTACAGTCTTCACAGAATTAGAAAAAACTACATTAAATTTTATATGGAACCAAAAAAAAAGCCCATGTAGCCAAGACAATCCTAAGAAAAAAAACAAAACCAAAAAAAAAAAAAAAAAAAGAAAAAACAAAAAACAAAGCTGGAGGCATTGCACTACCTGACTTGAACACTCACCGAAACAGCATGGTACTGGTACCAAAACGGACATAGAGACCAATGGAAAAGAACAGAGACCTCAGAAATAACACCACACATCTAGAGCCATCTGATCTTCGACAAACCTGACAAAAATAAGCAATTAGGAAAGGATTCCCTATTTAATAAATGGTGCTGGGAAAACTGGCTAACCATGTGCAGGAAACTGAAACTGGACTCCTTCCTTACACCTCATACAAAAATTAACTCAAGATAGATTAAAGACTTAAATAGAAAACCCAAAACCATAAAAACCCTAGAGGAAAACCTAGGCAATACTGTTTAGGAGGTAGGCATGGGCAAAGACATCATGACTAAAATGTCAAAAGCAATTGCAACAAAAGCCAAAATTGCCAAGTGGAATCTAATTAAACTAAAGAGCCTCTGTACAACAAAAGATACTGTCATCAGAGTGAACAGGCCACCTACAGAATGGGAGAAAATTTTTGCAATCTACTTATCTGATGAAGGTCTAGTACCCAGAATCTACAAAGAACTTAAACAAATTTACAAGAGAAAAACAACTCCATCAAAAAGTAGGCAAAGGATATGAACAGACACTTCTCAAAAGACATTTACGCATCCAACAAATATATGAAAAAAAGCTAAATATCACTGATCATTAGAGAAATACAAATCACAACCCCAGTGAGATACCATCTCTCACCAGTTAGAACGGCAATTACTAAAAAGTCAAGAAACAGTAGATACTGGCAAGGCTATAGAGAAATTGAAACACTTTTATAGTGTTGGTGGGAATGCAAATTAGTTTAACCATTGTGGAAGAGAGTATGGCGATTCCTCAAGGATCTTAGAACCAGAAATGCCATTTGACGCAGCAATTCCATCGCTCGGTATATACCCAAAAGAATATAAATCATTCTACCATACAGACATGAACACATATGTTTATTGCACCACTATTCACAATAGCAAAGACTTGGAACCAACCCAAATGTCCATCAATGATAGACTGGATAAAGAAAATGTGGTACATATACACCATGGAATACTATGCAACTATAAAAAATAATGAAATTATGTCCTTTACAGGGATATGGATGAAGCTGGAAGCCATCATCCTCAGCAAACTAACACAGGAACAGGAAACCAAACACTGCATGTTCTCACTCATGAGTGGGAGTTGAACATGGTAACACATGGACACAGGCAGGGGAACAACACACACCATGGCCAGTCAGAGGGTGGAGGCTGAGGAGAGGGAGAGCATTAGGACAAATAGCTAATGCATGCAGGGCTTAAAACCTAGGTGACAAGTTGATAGGTGCAGCAAACCATCATGGCACATGTATACCTATGTAACAAACCTACATGTTCTGCAATTGTATCCTGGAACTTAAAGTAAAATAAAACAAAAAACCACAATTCCCTTATCTATTTATTTAATCCTGTTAGATTGCATTTATTTTTATAAACAGCCTCAAATTCCTTGGTGAGAAAAACAGGACATGTACACATGAATGAAAAAATAGAGGACGCTGATGAAAATGCTGTCAGAATAAGCCCTGTTGATGCCAATGCTCTCCTACGTGGTGATCTGTCACAATGCCTGAATTAGACATACTGGCATTAGAGATACTTCTTTGAAATGAGTTACTTTCTCCAAAAACTCATGGTCAAAATGAGTACATTTTCTCTCCTCAACACATTGGGTGATTTATAATTGTACCCTTAAATACTTTTTAAGCTGAAGGCCCTTTACAAATTTAAGGAATTGTATTATCAGTGCCATAATTTTGATTAATGTAGATTAGATTATTGGTATCTTGGAAATAAAAAGGTAGGATGCTGGCACAATAGGGTAGAGAGCAGATAAATCTTATAAGCTTCATTAATGAAGCTCAAGGGGAAACCTGGGAATGATTGAGACAGGTTGTTCATGTATTCCTGGTATAGAGCAAGCTGTGGGGTAATGAGGCCATTCAGAGAGGAAGATCACCTCTCCACAGGAGCCTAAGTCAGTCATGAGGAGTATGAATCCTAGGGCCAGATTTTCCAGTTCAAATCCTGGGTCTGCAACACACTGGCTGCATGGTCTTGGGCAAAAGACAACATTTCTGTGCTATTTTCCCATCAATGAAATAGAGACAAGAGTAGAATGAGCTTCATAAGGTAGCCTTGAGGACTGAATGAGCTGACATTAGAAAAGTGTTCAGAGCAGTGCCTGACACATAGTAATACCATGTTTGTTAAATAAAACATGGAAAAAAATAAAGTGGTTCAGAGAAGGGCTGGGTATCATGGAGGTCATGAAATGCTTGTGATTTTAACTCTAATATAAATGTATTTTTCCATTTTAAGAGATATACTCATGAAACAGAAGATAAATAAATATTAAAAGTGGGGAGTTTAGTGTAGCAAGAGTGCATGAATCCAGTGGAAGAGACAGAAAAACAGGTTTTAAAACGGTTTTAAAGAAAATGCAGAATTTGATGACAGATGGAGTGATAAGATTTTTTGTTTGTTTGTTTTTTAGAAGAACAGGTAAGATATCTTACCTGTTCACAATCATCTTGAATGTCAAGAATTGTGGTTATTCAAGTGCAAGTTCCTGATGTTTATGTAAAACTGTCCTGGGCCCGTTGTGAGCACAGGTGTTGAATGGATGTTGATGGACGCTTTTAATATGTGAACAGTGGCAGGACATAGCATTTTAGGACTTAGAGTCTATACTAAACTTCCCAACAGAAACATAATGAGAGTCATAGACATAATTTAAAATTTTCTAGCAGTGTCATTAAAAAGAAGTAATGAAAAACAGAATCGAATTTAATAATATGTTTTATTTCAATTAATATATCTAAAATATTATTTCAATATGTAATCAAATTTAAGAAATTAATGAAATTTTTTGCTGAATCTTTGAAATACAGTATGTAATTTATACTTCTAGTACAGCTTAATTCAGACTAACCACATTTCACATGCTTAATAGATGAATGTGACCACAAGCTATGGTATTGGACAGAGCAGTGCCGGACCTTCAGTTATTATTAGCTTCTCTCGGGGTGCATAGTACCCTTATCTACTAGGTTAATACCCAGTTATTCCATTTTAGTCACCCATGCTTTTCACTCATACATTAAATTCCTACTCTATATTGGACCCTGAATTAAATACTAGCAATTCAAAGATGTATATAAGGAGTATAATTTTACATCCCAAGTAAGCTTAATTGGATTAAACTAGTTCTGGCCTGTTCACATTGAATTTAACCAAATTAAACTAGTTTAAATATGATCAATTGAAAACTGGATCAAATTGCTTTAAGAAAGCGAGCCATTGTGAACCTGTTTTAACAAGAACAAAAATTTCTGCTTAATTCCCTTGGTTTACAGCTTAATTGCACTCTTGAAAAGTTGTTCCGATTTCAACTGGCTCTTACATGTGTTGATGATTTAGTTTAATCTAGTCTATTTATATTTCAGCCATTTCAAAATAGCTCATAATAGATCCAATAGCTTCTTACCAATTCAAAATCGAGTGGTTTGTATGTTAGTCCATCCTCATGCTGCTGTGAAGAAGTACTCAAGAATGGGTAATTTATAAAGGAAAGAAGTTCAATTAACTCACAGTTCTGTATTGCTGGGGAAGCCTCAGGAAACTTACAATCATGGTAGAAGGCAAAGGAGAAGCAGGCACCTTCTTCACGGAGTAGCAGGATTGAATGAGTGCCAGCAGAGGAAATGCCAGATGCTTATAAAACCATCAGATCTCCTGAGATTCACTCATCATGAGAACAGCATGGGGGAAACTCCCCCATGATCCAATTACTTCTACCTGGTTCCACCCTTGACATGTGGGGATTATTACAATTCACAGTGAAATTTGGGTGGGGACACAGAGCCAAACCATATCAACCTGATTCTAAAATATTAAATATTTTAAGCTACTTAAAAACAGGCAAATCTTGCTAGACCCACAACACCATGGAAGAGAAGGCAGAAACCAGGTTATAAGAATTGGGCCTGGTAGTTATAGCTATTCTAGGAAGAAACCTAACTTTAGCTTAAACTGGTGGATTATTGTACTAAGATTTTCCCAAACCTCCTGAATAAGGGAATGCTTATTCCCAGAAAGAGGGACAAACATGAAACATTGAGCTAAGGTCAAATAACCTTAATAGTAAGTTAATGTCATAGTTGGCAAGTGGATGCTAAGTGATTCCTGACACTTAGGACTATACACAACAAGTGAATGGGGAGAGGTAGGGGATTAGACTCCAATTCAATGTGGGGTCAGTCTGAGATACCTGGTAGCTGTAGTAGGGAAAGAGGCAACAAAAAGAAGGAAACAGAAAAGGAATACAAGTTTCCAGTTTCGCTTGGCAATTTCCGTACAACTTCGCTCAGACTTTTGAGCTCATGCCTGGGTGAAGACAGCATGTGGAGAGGTTCCCAAGCATGCCATGGGTCATTGGGAAGGAGGTAACCATGAACTGATGCACAGACAGACTGCAGGAAGATACACTAGCTTTTTCTTACTCCAGATATTATATCATTCGATGCATGCTGCCTAGCACTATCAGGCTAATTTTTCCTGAACTACCCTTTCATTTTTTTCAGGTCTCTCTTCTCAAAAACATTCAGTGTCTCCAACTTGGCTCCCAAGTCAAGCTCTACATCTGATTTGTTATCACCTGGCTCTTCTTTGCTAGGCAGGCTACTCTTCCTGCCACTTTCTGGTTGCTACTAACCTCTATAGTAAGCATTATTACCTTTTCAGATTCATGTTAATTTATTCTTCTTGCTAATCTCCCTGTCTTCATTTTGTGTTTCCTATGCTTATCTCATTCTTTCAACAAAAGAAATACAAGGTCCTGCTTCCTCCCTGAAGCCTCCTGCCTCATAGATTTGATCTTGCACTACAACTTCCAGCATCACACAACATATTGCCTATATTGCCTTGTCTTATTCCTTGAGAATTTCACCAGTGTTAACCTCAACACCCCAAGCAGCTTGAAAGATATTCAACAGCAGGAATCTTGCCTTTGTAGTCATTTGCCACTAGTATTATAAAGCTATGAACACAGAAATCCTCAGTGTATTTCTCCAAAATAGGTTTTAATGCTTACTTGGGATGAAGCAGGAAATAAGTGTCTTGGCTTCATGGAACTTATAATTCAATAGAAGAAAAATGAAGACATAAATGAATAAATACATTAGCGTATTTATGACTTGATATGTCCCATGATAAAAATAGTTTAGTCTATTGAATTAAGGAGAAAGAAGGAGGCTGTGGGTAAAACTTCATTATCAATATTCAGAGAAAGCTTTTCTGAAGAACTTAAATTTAAGTAGGGCCTTGAATGATGTGAGAGAGGAGGCAGCCCTGCAAAGGGAAATATATACTGATTTTGTCTTTTGCATTATTTGTAGTCAATGGAGAGAGGCTCCCATATGCATTTAGTCCAAGTATGAAGAAAACTTTACCTAATTGCCATCTGGACTGTAAAGGAATACATTGAGCCTACAAGAATGCAAAGAAAAAAATATTCATAGAGTAATGGAAGAGCACTTTTTCAATTCTCTCTATCTGCAAGAAGATACTGATTTAAATTTGATAATCAAAGCAGTCTTATGATGGAACTTATAAGTAGAGAGTATTTCTTTTTTTTTTTTTTTGAGTTGGAGTCTTGCTCTCTCACCCAGGCTGGAGTGCAGTGGTGCCATCTTGGCTCACTGCAAGCTCTCCCTCCTGAGTTCATGCCATTCTCCTGCCTCAGCCTCCTGAGTAGCTGGGACTACAGGTGCTCACCACCACGCCTGGCTAACTTTTTAAATTTTTAGTAGAGATGGGGTTTCACCGTGTTAGCCAGGATGGTCTCGATCTCCTGACCTCATAATCTGTCTGCCTTAGACTTCCAAAGTGCTGGGATTACAGGCATGAGCCACCGTGTCTGGCCTCATCTGATTTAAAAAAATGAAATGGTAATATAGGCTGGGCGTGGTGGCTCACACCTGTAATCCCAGCACTTTGGGAGGCCAAGGTGGGCAGATCATGAGGTCAGGAGATCGAGACCATCCTGGCTAACATGGTGAAACCCTGTCTCTACTAAAAATACAAAGAATTAGCTGGGCGTAGTGGTGGGCACCTATAGTCCCAGCTACTCAGGAGGCTGAGGCAGGACAATGGCATGAACCCAGGAGGCAGAGCTTGCAGTGAGCCAAGATCATGCCACTGTAGGCCAGCCTGGGCAACAGAGCAAGACTCCATCTAAATAAATAAATAAATAAATAAATAAATAAATAAATAAAATGGTAATATAAAACACGGGTTATCAGAGAGATTGCATAGACCTTCTAGCCCTACTTTCTGCCTTCTAGACTGCCTAGGAACTATGAGACCCGTATCAGGATTCTCCAGGGAAACATAACCATGAAGGATGAAGAGAGTGAGAGACAGAGAGAGAGAGAGAGATTTTAAGGAAATACCTTATTTGATTGTTGTATTAGTCAATTTTCGTGTTGCTGATAAAGACATACCCAAGATTGGCAATTTACAAAAGAAAGAGGTTTAATACATGGATAGGGAGGCCTCACAATCATGGAGGAAGGCAAGGAGGAACAAGTCACATCTTACGTTGATGGTGGCAGGCAAAGAGAGAGCTTGTGCAGGGAAACTCCCCATTATAAAACTGTTGGATCTTGTGATACTTATTCACTATCACAGAAGAGTACAGGAAAGACCTGTCCCCATATTTCAACCACCCCCCACCAGGTTCCTCCCACAACATGTGGGAACTAAAGATGAAATTTGGGCAGGTACACAGACAAACCATATCATTCCATCTCCGGCCCCTCCCAAATCTCATGTCCTCACATTTCAAAACCAATCATGCCTTCCCAACAGTTCCCCAAAGTCTTAACTCATTTCAACATTAACTCAAAAGTTCACCGTCCAAAGTCCCAAGTCTCATGTTTACTGTATTAGTCTGTTTGCACACTGCTGATAAAGACATACCTGAGACTGGGCAATTTGCAAAGAAAGAGGTTTAAGAGACTTACAGTTCTATGTGGCTGGGGAGACCTCACAATCATGGCAAAAAGCAAAAAGAAGCAAGTCATGTCTTATATGGATGGCAGCAGGAAAAAGACAGAGCTTGTGCAGGGAAACTCCCCCTTATAAAACCACTGGATCTCATGAGACTTATTCACTACGACAAGAACAGCATGGAAAAGGCTTACCCCCATGATTCCATCATCTCCCATCCGGTCCCTCCCACAACATGTGGGAATTCAAGATGAGATTTGGGTGGGGACACAGACAAGGCATATCAATTGTGTATGCTGGCAAGTCCACAATCTGTAGGATTAGGTTGATAGGCTGGAAACCCAAGATGGCGACCCCGGGAATATTTGCTGTTTGAATTAAAAGGCAGTCTGCTGGCAGAATTTCCCTTTCTTCCAGGAAGGTTAGTCTTTTTTCTATTAGGGCCATGATTAAAGCATGAACTATGGCATTGGTTGTAGGGAAAATGAGGGGGTTACATTTAAGAAATATTTGCAAGATAAAATAAGCACAACTTAATGATGAGATGCATAGAGAGGGAAGGGAGAATCTAAATTGACTTCCAAGTGCTTAGCTTGGATGCCCAAGTGGATTTAGGCTCTATTATTTGAAAGCAGAATATATAGAGGGGAGCAACTTCGATGAGGAAAGAGGGTGAAGAAATCTGAATTCGTATTGGAATACTACGAGTTTGAAGAGCCACTGGGCCTTCTAACAGAGATATGCAAAAGATTTTCCGAGTCTTAAGTTCAAAGAACGTTAGCGAATTTAAGACCAAAATGTGAAACTCGTCTGCACACAGATTGTAGTTTTCCACTAGAACTTTCAATGAAATTGGCCAAATAGAGGCTGAAGAGGAAAAGAGCAGTGTGGGTCATGGAGAAAGGAGACAGAAGTCATAAATAGGATGGTAGAGAAATAGTCATAGAAGTGAAAAGGAACCAGAGTAACAGGTATCACAGAAGCCAAGGCAGAAAAAAAAGGGAGTGGGGGACCAAATAGAATAAGAAACCAGCAGTGCCCGTGCAACAGAGAGTTTAGGAAAGATAACTACCTGCAGAGGTCCATGGTATTTGGCAACAAGGAGGCCATTGGCAACCTTAGCAAAGGCAGCTACAGTGGAGTGATGGGAAGAAGGCCAGATTGCTAAGGGTTGAAGAATGAGAAGGAAGAGAGAGAATGGCAGCTCTAACAATCCTCTGACAAAAACCCTGGCTAAGGGAACGAGACAGCGAGACATTTTTGGTATGGGAGGTACTCGATTATATTTATATGCTACAGGAAAAGAACTGAATGGAAGGATGAATAGAAGTTGTAGGGCAAAGAAATCATTGTAGGGTTCCAGAGGAAATGGAAGCAAATCACTTTAGGGGCCCAGCCCTGACTAGCTTATTTATGACTGGAGAAAAGCAGAGAATGTTGTCTGCAAAAATAAGTGCATGCATAATTGGGGAAGCCCCAAACTGAAAACTTTGTGTTGATTGATAGCCTCATTTTCTTCAAAGAAATAAGAGCTGAGATTATCATCAAACTACAAGTGGGCTAGAAGTTAGTGTGGGTTTGGGGTGGCAAGTAAAGAGAAAGAGAAGACACTGACAAGGGACCCAACTCAAGACCAAGAACTAACAGGGCATGGGTGGTTACAACTGTGTGATGCTTTCGTGGCTTGGCACATACGGCCAAAGGGAAAGGCCAGTAGAGTTAAGAATGTTGATGAAGATGGTCTTTCAATAAACAACCATTTTAATTCTTCAGTCTTTTTTCTTTTTTTTTTTTAACCTTAGGGTGGTGTTACAGAAAAATCTCTAAAAACATTTCCATGTTGTATTCCCTTAAAATTCTACTGCCTGAGCTTCTTAATATTATACTATCCTTAACTGTATCAGCTTAATGTGAAAAGGAAGACTAATTAGGATTTTCCCAATGATAGAAAATTGCCCCCTCCAAATCCACAGGTCCCAAACCACTAGATAAATAACAATAGTAGCTTAGCTTTAAATAGTGCATTTCCTTCTACCAAACCCCCAGAAATCTGAATACAGAATTTTAAAGATATGCATATGCACACAGGTGCATATATTTGACACAGTACGGACCTTTCATTGGAAAACAAAATACTATTCATGCTGAGTCTTTTCATAATTGTTTTCTTTTTGTATTTGAAAGAGAAGCAAGTCTACTTCCTCTGTATTCACAGAAAGGGAAATTAGTATTGAAAATAAGCAATTAAAATCCCCAAGAAGATTACATTCAAGACAAAATACAATAAGTTAAAAATACCATATGGAGCGGACAAAATCTGATACAGAGCCAGGAGAAAAGCAGCCGTAAAGGTCCAGGATTCAAGGACAAGCTTTCCCTGCTCCTTCACTCTCTGCAAGGTACAGGATTTCCACACATATGGTGTTAGAATCTTTCACTGTTCTGCAACCCCTGGTGCAGGACCATATGTGCTGAGATCCACAAGCACAACGGGAGGAGATGGGGATTATCTGCCAGTTTTTCCTTGGAGTTCCCTTGTGTTAAGAAGTTTTATACCTTGCCCCTATTGTTATAATTCATTAAATTAACTATAGAAGCTTTTAAGTATATGACATCCCGCAATTGACCCAGTTTCATATATGACTGGTTTTTGCTCAAGCCTGTGCCAAAATCACTACTATAATCCATTTCGGCCTCAAATTTAGTATCATAGAAAATCCAGTCAGCTAATTGATGAGGCACTAAATTATACTTTTCTCTGGCTGGCTCTGCTCTTATTTCTAATTCAGAAATGCTGTAATTACTGACTCCTCCCAGCACCCTTCACCCATTTTGTTTAGTTTAAAAAAGTTAAGAGTAGCATCTTGGTATGCCATATTCCCAGTTCTAGATGTATTTTTATCTTTGCTTTATTTATTTTTAAAAAACTGGCAAGGATTTGTAAGATGTTCTTCGTAAGGATTCTTCCAGGCAACTCCTGGAGAATTATATTTGGCCAACTTTAGGAGGAGTTGACATCTAGGGCAAAATTTGCCTCTCTTGACACTATTGACTTTTTTGGGCCCAATAATTATATGTTGCGGGGGTGGTCCTGTGCACTGTAGAACGTTTACCAGCATTTTTTGCCTCTATCTGATTGATGCCAGTAACCACCCCACTGAAGTTGCAACAATCAAAAGTGTCCTCAGAAATTGTCAAACATCCCCTAGGTGACAAAATCATCTCTGGTTTAAAACCACTGATCTGGGGAATCTTTGGGAACCTTGCAATATACACCCATACCAATGGACTCATTCCTTATGAACAGTAAATAGTATCAGAGGAGAAAAGCATTCGTCCTTATCACAGTAATTTACAAGTAAGTGTAAAAGACTAACAAATCCTGGGAAAGTGTGTTTGTGTGAGAGAGAGTGTGGAGAAATTTGAGAATTTTGAAGTTAGAAACTAAAGGAAACTGAAGGAAAACATGTCCCTGAGCAGGAATAAGGAACATACAGGGGCAGCTGAGGACATGGAAAATGGAATTCTCTGTCCAGAATTTTCTCAGTTCTGTCTAGTAAAAATTGATTGCTACTTATTTCTCCTCTCCTCCCCTACACCTAATCCATTACCAAGTCCTATTGACTTGATCTCTCAGATATTTCTTACCCCACCCACTGGTTTCCATAGCCACTAACCCCTCACTAGTCCACATTATCATCATCTATTGTCTAGACTATTCCAACACCTCCTAACTATACCTTGGATTCCAACCTGGCCCTACTCCAATTTCTTCTAGATGCTGTAGTCGACATGATGTTTTCAAAAACTCAAATCCAGTCAGGGCTCTCCAATTGCTTTATACCCCTTAGTGCATCCTCTTGCTCTTAAAACTAAACAAAACTTTGTGTGGCCAACAAGTTCCTGCAGAGTCTCCTACTACATTCCTCCAGACTCACATCCTAACATACTCCCATTTCACTCACTATGCGCCCTCTTCTTGAATTTCCTCTGTCTTGAATGCACTTACCTCCCCTTTTCTAACTCATCCTTCAGATATGAGTTGTAACTTTGCAGAAATTTCATTAATTTTCCTCTCCTCCCATCAGAATGCTTGCTCCCTGAGAGCAGGAAGAGATCGGGTCCATCTGGGTCCAGCTTGTATCCCCAGAGACCAGCAGCACAAAGCCAGTATATAGTAGGTGTCCAATAAATATTTGTTTCATCATTGAATGAAGAAGTAGACAAATTAATGAATTCTGTTGCAGAGAAATCTGTGAAGAGATTTGATAGTGCTGCATCTTCTTGATGTATCATCCTATTCTATAAATATACAAATGTTACCTATTCAGGATGATTGCATAGTTACATCAATTCATGTGGCAACTAGGCTATCAGATTTTGGTGAAAAGCACTGTCCTAAATATCTTTGATTTTCTCCAGGGACCTCACTAGTTGTCAAAAGCTGGCTAAATGCATATGAAAAAAATGCAAGAAAACCACAAATGATTAAATGAATAAATAAATAAAAATGCTATACTGTAATCTCCATAAAGATGGACCCAAATCTAAATTTTCTTTTATATCTTAGCACTAGAGATTTCTGAAGTCTTTTCAACATGAATCTAGTAAATGTTTATATTTCCTTGTGTTCTCCCTTATTATTCTTATCTCAGAGTTGTTCCTCAACAAATTGGCTTCAAGGTAAGGAGAACCTATCTGAGACTTGAATAAGCTGGAAAACTAGGGAGAAGTTATTGAAAAGCTACTCTGATTGGTACAGTTTTGAAGTATTTGACAGACCTTATTTTCTGGTCAATGGAAATTTCACCATTGCCCTGTTGTGCCCAATGGAATCAGAATGCTTCTATAGCCTTAGACATCCACCTGAAAAGAAAAAAGGAGGTTCTAGGATGGCCCGAAGGTGAAGGTGGCCCATGGGAAAAAAAAAAAAAAAAAAGTTAATACAATGGAGTTTAGGCTGTAGTCCAGGGGAGTATTTTTTGTTTGATCCTTGTGTTTTCATGATACAAATGATAATAATGATAATAATAACCATGATGACAATTGATATTTTTGTTAACTAAGTGCTAGACTTGGCAGCTGGCCATTTTTATATATGTTATCTTAGTCTTTATGACTATAAGATATCATTGGTTTTTTTTTTTTTTTTTTTTTTTTTTTTTTTTTGAGACGGAGTCTCGCTGTGTCACCCAGGCTGGAGTGCAGTGGCGCGATCTCGGCTCACTGCAAGCTCCGCCTCCCGGGTTTACGCCATTCTCCTGCCTCAGCCTCCGAGTAGCTGGGACTACAGGCGCCTGCCACCACGCCCGGCTAGTTTTTTGTATTTTGTAGTAGAGACGGGGTTTCACCATGTTAGCCAGGATGGTCTCGATCTCCTGACTTCGTGATCCACCCGCCTCGGCCTCCCAAAGTACTGGGATTACAGGCTTGAGCCACCGCGCCCGGCCTAAGATATCATTGTTAAGGGTCAGGAAATGAGGCTGAAAAAAAAATTCTTCTTCCTGATTCATGCTCTATTTCTGTCTCTCTACATTGGATCATGAGAGAAAAGAGAAGATGTTCACAGAGGCAGAATTGCCATTTTATATAGTATTTTTTTTTTTTATATTACACCGAAAACTATAGTTCACAACTATAGGTCATCATATTTAGGCTCAACCATAGCCAGTATTTCTTGACAGTGTATATGCAAGTTAATACTAACTTTGCCCGAATTCAAAAAGCATTTTACTTTTATACATCAATTTTGTATGTATTTCTCATTTGATCCTTAAACAATCTTCTCGAGAATTTTATCCCTATTTTACAAACGAGGATGCTAATACTCAATCCAAGGTCTGTAGCCAGCCAATAGTTCTGCCAGACCTTCAACAAAAGTCTTAGAAGTGTAAGTTCAATGCTGAAGACAAGTCAAGACTGAGACAGGAAAAGTAGTTTGTTAGCATTAATTGTTTTCCAAAAAAGCTTTAGACTCACAGCAGAAATTTCAAAATTAGTTGAGTTGATGAAGTGAAGAATCTGGGGAAATGGCTTAGAGACTTAGCCTAGGAGGTTGCGGATTGAAGTGGAAAGTCAGACAAAAGTGTAATGATGTGTGTATGTAAAAGGGATAAACACAGGATGACCTAACACTAAATTTCTTTTGCCAATTGTATTAATTCAACAGTTTCTAAAATAGAACACTGCCTATTATAGTAATAGCTATAGGTCTTAAAACGTTCCAGATATAATTCTAAACACAAAGTAAATATTAACTTCTTTAATCCTCTCAACAATTGTATAATGTTTGCTGTGGTGGTTAGGAGCAGGACTCTGAAGCAGTATTGCCTGAGTATAAGCCCTGACTCTGCCTCTTATGAACTATGTAACCTCGGAAAAGTTACTAACCAACTCAGTTCCTTGATTTCCATATCTGTAAACTGGGAATAATAATAGAAACAACCTCAGAGGGTTGCTTTGAGCAATAAATGAGGAAATATATGTAAAAGGGCTTAGAAGAGTGTCTGACACAAGCTAAGCACTATATAAGTATTTGCTCTTATTTCTTTCCTTATCCCCCTTTACAGATGAAGAAATAGAAGCATAGAGAAGTAATTGGCTCAAGGCCACACTGCTAGTAAGTACCAGAGCTGGCACTTGAACCCAGGCATACAGCTCCAGGAGCCACATTCCGAACCAGAATTCTCTAGAAGATCCCATGCTATAGCAGTACACAGGAATGTGGTTAGACTTTCAGAAGACTAAGATTCAGTCTCCTCTCTGGGACGGCTGTGATAGGCACAATAATAGCCCTCCAAGGATACATGACTCCTAATCCCTGGAACCTGTGAATATGGCATATTACATGATGAGGAGGAATTAAGGTTGTGAGTAGAATTAAGGTTGTTGATCCGCTGACTTTATAATAAGGATATTATCTTGAATTGCCCTGGGGTGCCCAATGTAATCAGAATGGTCCTAAAATGTGAAAAAGCAAGGCAGAACGGTCAATGTCAGAAAGATATGATGTGACCGAGCCTCAACCAGTTATTATTGACCTTGAAGAAAAAGGAAGGGGCCACCAGCCAGTGCTCCAGAAGCTGGCAACTTTTAGAAGCTGAGAAAGGAAAGAAAATAGACTCTCTTCTAGAGCCCGCAGAAAGGAACCCAGCCCTGCCAACTTCTTAATTTTAGCCCGTTGAGACCCATTGAAACTTCTGACCTCCAGAACCATAAGATAAAAAAACTGTTGTTTTATGCTACTACATTTGTAGTAATTTTTTACGGCAACAATGGGAACTAATATAAGAGCTTACAGCATGGTTAGCGAGGAAACAGGACAAGGACTCTACTGCATATTGAAGACCAACCCCTACCACTTCATGGTAGGGAGGATGGAAATATAACAGAGTTTCGCAAACAAATCTAAGAGGTGTATTTTAGTATGTAGGTTTTTTTTTTTTTTTTAATTTTTGTATTTTGTAGCCTAATAGGCAATTAGTTGTTTCTGAATAAAACTGATCATTGGACCTCAGTTATAGTAGCACACATTGCCATCTGTAAATAATTTTCTCTTTCACTACCACATTTCATCCTTGTGGTACTAGGTCATCAGTGTAGGTAGTATCTGGTACACTGTGGATGAGTAAGAGATGTGCAGGATTCGGAGGTTAATAGACCCAGGTTCAAGTTTTGTCTTCACTCATGGTCGCTGGTGTTGGGCATGTGATAGAATCTCTCTGAGCTGCAGTTTCTTTGTCAGTAACATAATAATGCTGCTGCCCCTTGGTGAGGATTAAAGAGGATGCCACTCTGAGGGTCCCTGCCACTCAGTCAGGTACTCTGTGACAGTTATTTTTTTCTGTTTACATCTTACAGATGGGGAAGCTAAGGCCAAAGAAGAAAACAACTTGAGAGAATTAGTTAATTAGTTGGTGGCAGAGTCAGGACTCAAGTTATGTTTTTGAAATCCTATTACAAAGTTGCTTCCATTATATCTTGTTGTTTTCCTTAGATGACTTTTGAAAATGCATTGCTATATTCAGTAGCTTGCTAAATTAATTTGATTGCATTAATCAATTTATTTATTATTTACACTCTTCCTGTTTCCAACAAGAATTGGAAATGACTTGATCAAATTTAATGCCCAAAGAACATACCTTTGTCAGTCTCTTTAGCAGTGCTCCCAGTAGGCACACTGTCCTGGGAAAGAGCAGAGTAGGACTGTTATCTGATAGAATATTCTAGATCCAACAGGCTGCTGCTGGTTAAGGTGGCCACATAACCCAGAGGCAAATTCACAGATTTTTTGACTTCACTATCCAACATTTATGGTATTTGCTCATGGAACATATTCTGGAGACTATACTAGCAGAAATCTCCTAAGGAGATCTATCTATTCTCGCAATTCAAGATAAGTTCCAAAGTGGGATATCAGTAGGGTCACAATTAGAAGGATACTAATTATCAGTAGATAGCAAAACTGGCTACCCACATCAAGAAAGATATGTGTTTGGACAAACATCTTGTGGGCCACTCCTACATTCTGTTAAGTTTAATAATAACTAAGCATTCACAAGACCTGAAAAACTGAGTAAGTCAATAGGTTAACAAGCTACTCCTCAGAATGAATTCAAAGGGACTAGGTCCTTCTGTTGGCCAGATTAAGAAATTGGGGTTTAGAAAACAAGTTTGATTCCCATAGTATAACCATAAGCCTTTTTAGTTCAGATTGTAGCCTGAGTGGTTTGAAATGGTTATGTAAACATATGCATCTGAACTATATATATTTTATAATAAAATACATGTATTGAAAACTTTTTGTTTAGCTTTTAATAAATGTGTTTTGAATAGTGGTCACTACTCTTCAAAGTGTAAGATACAAATCAGTGCCTGATCTCATGGGTGCATTGTAGATATGTGCCACTTCCATGCATCATTGCAAGGAAGGCAAGAAATCATAAGTATACTAAGAGTGTTACAGGAAAAGCATATGGGAGTTCAAGGATATAGCACATTGAGTTGGCAAAATGAGGAAAGGCATTTTGGAAGAGCTGTTTCGATGTAAGCTTTGAGGAATAAATAAGAGTTACATTTGAGGTGATAGGATAGAGGGAGAGCCAAGTATGAAAGTGTGTTGTGTGAGTAGGGCATGTGCGTATGAATGAATGAATAGGGTGGGGCTCTTTAAGTGGAAAAATATGGGAGATATGTTAGTTTATTTATTCAATAACAAAATATTTATGAAGTAGCTCCTGTATGCTATGTTCATTTTGGGTGAAGACAGATGAATAATATAGATGGGATCTTTACCTCACAGCAGGTCATAAAAGTTGCCCACGGATACAGTGCATTAAAGGAAAAAAGTGATAGAAGATATCAGTGCCAGAAGAAGCATGAGCAGACTCTTGGAATAAAATAAGCATTCTTTATTTACTTCACTGTATGAAGAGGCTGTATTTATGGTTGACTGTTCAAAGTAAATGGATCTCTTGCAGATAGATTTCACTGCTACAGACGGGCCTGTAGTTTGTTTAGTGTTCCTGGAAAGAAACAGATGATATTTTTCACTACCTACTCCCATCTTTTTTTTCTAATACAAAAGAGACATTACAAAGTCCTCAATAATTGCTGGGATAAAGCCTTTCTTTTATGAAAACAATAAAAATATAAGGAAAACAATAAAAGTATCTACTACTCAATATAGAGTATATTACATGCTTTGTGTGTATACTTGCAGCAACACACAATAGCTACCACTGTTATCATGCCCATTTTACAGATAAAGAAATTAAGGCATTGAGGGATTAGGCGACTCACCCAAGATGAGTGATTTTATATCTATTTAACAATAGAACTGAGACAAACTGAGGTGGAGCAGCTCCAGAGTTCATGTTCTCAACTAGCCTAGGCTACTTCTAATATCGTGTTATGCCTAGAAGTTCCCTGGATGAGCTAAAAATTGAGACGATGTTAGTACTTTGGGCTCTCTTTGCCTAACATTTCTCTTGAAACTCTCCTAAGTGGTAACATTTACTTTTGGATGCATTCCAGGGGCCTCCATAGATATGTGCGAGAATGCGGCATCCGCATCTGAAGATAAAAGAAGTTGCTCTTTACACCATTGCAACGGTTCCGAATTTAGTGAGTGGTGCTTGGCCACCTAGGGCTTTGTGATTCCTTTATGGGAGTGCAGTAGGTCAAACTTCCAAAACCAAAGAGGGCCCATACAATCCAAAAGTGTACACTCAGCCCTTCCGTGGCAGGCAAATCAAAATCCCCTGCTGAGTTTAACATTCTTGCTTTGTTCTCTAATCAGCAAAAATTCTTTTTCCCCCAAGTCAGTATTTGTTCATGCATTTCCAGAGGCCTGGGAGGAAGGATATTATGCAGATAACACACCCAAGCATATAACTGGATAGATTAAAAGATCCAGATGGACACCCAATGTACTCACATAAATACATAAAAAGCCAAACTAGAGCACTAAGTGGTGGCACTTATTGTAAAATGGGACTGAATACTGCCGTTTCTTCTATTTCTAAACCAATTTAGATTTCAGGGCTCATTTGCAGCACTGGTTCTATAGTCATTGGTAACCCAAGGGACTTTTGCATACTCTTCTTCACATATATTAGTCTTTTTTCCTGTTGTTTTTAAAGGCATAAAACTTTTTAACGAACTTATTCTCACATCTTTCCAATGAGGAGCCACCACTTCTTGAGTCCCTCATTGCAAAGCCAGGGGAAAGAGAAAAGCACCAAAGTGATTCTCATCTGTTTTGAAAGCTGACCTTGGGGCATGTGTTCATATGAACACCTGGAGGCATTTGGCCATTGTTACCCTTAAGGAAACCACCTCACAGGTCAAGACGAACATCAAAAGTAATGAAAAAAAAAAGTAAGGCAACAGCTCAAGTGTTTATTGACCACCAGCTGGGAGCCAGGTATCTCTACATAAGGTAATGATAATCTTGGGAAGACTCTGGTTTGTGTTCTTTTCACCAGATTAGGGTATGTCACAAATAATTATTTCTTCAGTGAACCCAAGATGTCAATTCAGTACCAGGTCTCATTATGAACTAAGACAAAAGATTTGGAGATTTATCCTGAACCTTCAGACACCGGATCCATGCTTGCACAGAGGCTTGTCTGGGACAGTTACTCTAATACGTGACCCAGAAGCAATAAACAGATTTTATATAGGAATGTATTTGTAAATATTTTTATACTTTAAAGTATTTTTAAATTAAAAAAAGCAGAATTATTTTGGCCGGAAATCACGATATGCTAAAGTATTCTGCATTATGGAAGGTAGAATGGGGACAGTGGGAGCATCATTGTTTCTATCATCGAGTGGAAGAATGAGATTTCTCAATACTCGATTGAATAGGAATGTAATGCTATAGCTGGAATGTTTTTTTTAAAGTGGCTGACATGATTAGAGTGTGGAAACTAATACATTAAGGAAACTCCAAGAGTCCAATTTATAGCCATAGATGCCTTGACATCCCCATAGAGTATCTTGCATTGTAGGCACTGAATATAGGTTTTTGCAATGATGATTGAATTAAAGTCAAGCAACAAAACAAAGACTGACAAAAATCCACACATTTCCAAGCACACTGGGAACAATCTGGATGTGCAAATAGGCTGTAATATGAACAGGTATTAATTCTCATGTAGCAGAGAGGAGAGAATCAGACTTGACCGGGAAGCCTGGCAATTGGACTTGAATGGGAAGCGCATTACCTTTGGTAATGTACTAAAGTAACCTAGCTGTGTTACCTGAGATGAGACCTTTAGCTATGCCAGCGTCCTCATCTGTAAATGGGTGTCACTTCTTTCAAGCAACAACTGCTTAAAGAGTTGTTGAGGTTTTGAAATTATGTGTATCATAATTTGTTATGTTTTGTTTTTGGTCCTAAACAAATATAATGGATGTGTTGATTGTTAAATAAGTGTTTATTTAAAGATATTCCCATGGAACTCTATTCTTCTGAGACAAGATTTGAAAATTAAGGCTATGGGAGGAATGGGGAGTAGCTATACTAGGAGTCAGCATCTCCAAATCCCCAATTTTTATCTATAGCAAATTTGTTTCATATATTTTATATATGCTGCACTTTCACATAGATTTCAGCTAAAGAAATAGTTCTACTGATTAAAAAATATTGAAGACCACTGAATTAGTTTCTTATTTGGGTTTGAAACCATGAAAATAAGAAACAACCCAAGTGTCCATAAAAAAAGAAAGTATATGCAATGTATAGTATAATCATAGAATACTACTGAGCACTGAAAAGGAATGAAGTACTCATACATGCCACAATATAGATTCAAAACATTATGTTGAGCTAAAAAAGACATACAAAATAGTATACACTACACAATTTCATTTATATAATGCTAATTATACATTTAGGCATCTTGCTCTAAAGTGCTATTGACCTAAAAGAAGTACAAGAAAACTTTTCTGGAATGATAGAAATGTTATATATCTTGATCTGGCAATTGCTTATTAAGATGTTTCAAAATGTTCTTGAGCTCTACACTTAATATTTGTGCAATTCACTCTATATAATTAATACCATGATTTTAAAAAGTAGGCTCAACTTACTGGTTTTCTGGTCATTGTATAGAAAATTAATGGAATCAGTTAAGTTCCAGAGAGATACAGGGGGAAACAGTGAAAACGTCTGTATCTCTGTGATGAAGTCTGTCTCCCCACTTCCAACTCCCTAAACACATACACACAGACACACACAAAATGTACACATCCATACACACACTTCTTCATTAAGCTTATTTGCTTTCTTATCCCCTCCCTTTTCTCCGTTTTTGTTCTTTCCAGACTCTACTAGGTTGCTAGATGTTATAAAACTCATTGAATAACACCAATACTTATTTTCAAAGTTATTTTGTGTTCTTCCTATCCCGTAAGAATCTCTAGTGGATAGAAAGACGCATCAGCATGCAAAAAATTCTAGTCCCCAAAAAAGCATATTTTCCTAGAAAATTATTTTACTTATAACTTTGATATAGAAATCTATTTATAAGCACTCAGAGATGCTTATATATAAAATAATAGTTAACATATATGGAGCATTTACTATGGGCCAAGTACTAGTTGAAGTAATTTGTGTTGATTACTTAATTGTTCCAACAAAGTTTTAAGGTAAATGCGGATGAGAAACTGAACCACAAAGAGATTAAGGAGAAACTGAGCCACAAAGAGATTAAGTAACTCACCTAAGGCGGTAGGTGGGGAGCTGCAGTATGAGCCCAGGCAGCCTGGCTTGCCACTCAACCACCATGTGTGCAGACAACTATCTCTAAGTAAGCAAACAGTGTATTCACTTGTAGCTCTAAGTGCCCTCTGGGAACTTTAGCTTGCAGCTGGATACTCTTACTATCGTGTCCTTTCTGGTGATTTTTTTTTTTTTTTCAAAAACTTTTAAAACCTATTGTCTCAATGGAATCAGTGTTCTCAGGTGATACTATCATATAAGAGACCAGTAAATTTTCCTGAAAGGCAATGCGGTGATCAACAACAAAATAGAAGGTATTCGTGTGACTGGACAGGCTGATAGACATCACACCAGTGTTAGTTTAACCTTCTGAGTAAAGCAAAGGAACCATGACTCCTTAACCAGCTTTCAGTGCTGAGCCCAGTGTGAGGCACAGATGATGGTCAAGTGTTTGATCAATGTGTGATATGTAGAGATCTAAATCACAGCAACTGTCTTTATGCCTTGTATGAGCTTCCTAGGGTGGTTGTAACAAAGTACTGTGTTGCAAACCGGTGACTCAAAACAGTAGTAAGCTATTGTTTCACTGTTCTGGAGGAAAGAAGTCTGCAATTAAGGTATCAGGCAGGAGAATAACCTAAGTCTCTAAGGGAGGATCCTTCACTGTAGTTTATACAAATTTTATTTTCAATTGGCAATAACTGTGTAGATTTTGGGGGAACAACGTGATATTTTGATATAGGTTTCCACTGTAGAATGATTAAATTGACCTAATGAACATAGCTATCACCTTAGATACTTATTATTTTTTTGATGACAACAATTTAAAATCTATTCCTTTACCAACTTTGAAATATGCCATACATTATTATTAATTATACTCACCATTCTATGTAATAGATGGCTAACATTCCCTCTGTCTACATGAAAATTTTACCCTTTGATCAACATCTCCCCTTTCTCCATCTCCACCTCACCCCCCTAGCCTCTGGTCACCACCGTTCTACTCTCTAATTCTATGAGTTCAATCGTTTTAGACTCCACATGTAAGTGAGATCATGTGGTATTAGTTTTTCCATACCTGGCTTATTTCACTTAGCAGGCATCCATTTGCGGCAAATAACAGAATTTTCTTCTTTGTAAAAGGCTGTATCATATTCCATTGTATATGGAAGCAGCCTAAGTGTCCATCAGCTAATGAATGGATACAGAAAATGTGTTCCATGTACACAATGGGATATTCTTCCTTGCCTCTTCAAGTTTCTGGTAGCCCAGGAGTCGCTTGGTTTGCAGCTGCATCACTTCAGTCTCTGCTTCTGCTGTCACATGGTGCTGCCTCTGTGCATCTGTGTCTTTCCATTTTATGAGGACAAGAGACACTTTAGATTAAAAGCTTCCCTCAATAAACTTACCTTAACTTGATTATATCTGAAAAGGCCTTTTTCTTTTTTCTTTTCTTGTCTTTTCTTGTCTTTTCTAGATGTAGTTTTACTCTTGTTGCCCAGGCTGGAGTGCAGTGGCATGATCTCGGCTCACCACAACCTCTGCCTCCCAGGTTCAAGCAATTCTCCTGCTCAGCCTCCAGAGTAGCTGAGACTACAGGCATCGCGACCATGCCCAGCTAATTTTTGTATTTTTATTAGAGATGGGGTTTCACCATGTTGGCCAAGATGTTCTCGATCTCCTGACCTTGTGATCTGCCCGCCTTGGCCTCCCAAAGTGCTGGGATTACAGGTGTGAGTCACTGCACCCAGTCACACAGGCCTATTTCTAAATAAGGTCGCATTCATGGGTACTGGGGATTAGGACTTCCACATTGCTTTCTGAGGAACACAATTCAACTTTTAACAAACCTGAACCACTGCAGTCTTACTGTTTTCCCACATACCATTCATTGGTTACAGTTGTTTTCCCCCAAATTCCATCTTTGTCCTTCCTCTCCCAAAGCACTAATTTGCAAAGGCATCTGAGCCATCCCCAGCAAACCCAGTTTTCTCACCGACACACTGTCATTGCTTCACCTCTCTCTTCAGTAGATTAGTCATCTCTGGAAAAAGACTTTAAAAATAAGTTCTCTCTCTTTGCTCTGACACCAAGTTCGTTTTGCTCTCAAAACTCCAGGCTAAACAGGACCTTTGAGATAAATTTTGCATTAGTTTATTTCTACAAATGAATATTCCATAACACAGTATTTAATGTCACCGGGCAGCCTCTTACTCATGCAGTTGCCAGCAAATTCCCACCAAGTTGATGTCAGAATGTGAAATTAGTGACTAATAAAATGAAACAGACAAAAGGAGAATGCTGAGTTATAGAAGGGATAAGCAGGATATATGAATATCATTAGCTGTTCCTTAAAGAACATTTATGTCATTACATGAATGTGAAAATGCAATGCAGTATTTTAGAATTTCACCAGTCACTGGAATGCTCTGAAGCAGATGGACTGTGTGACTGATGATTCAATAATTGCACTCATTAAAAATGTTCACGCTTTTAATTTCTTCACAGCCTTCATTCCCCCAACCCATTCTGTGAAGATCTGAGGAATAAAATAGTTTTGCCATTGTCAGCAGATAGATAATAATTGAATTTGCTTTGATTTCCTGGGGTGCCCCTGTCCCACCTCTGGGTTCCTGATTGACAGCTCATAAGCTTAGTAAAATATTGGAACCAACCCCAGCTGTCTCAAAGGCAAGAGATATCAGGCGATCATCTTCCTACTGCCTTTATTATCTCACACAATATCCTACTTCACACATAGATAGAGTGTGGGTTTGTGTCTCCCCATGTTTCTGCACCACAAATCTCAGGCACGGAAAATTGAACTGACAGCTTTGAATTCAAGTTCCCTACTTACAGCCAAGAATAATCACAGTGTGGATGGGAGGTAGGCGGTGGGTGGGAGGAGTCAACAGCTGCAGCAGTGATGTCAAGATGGGTAACAGACCTCAAATACCTATGGTTATAGCCACGTGCCTGTAGAAACCACAACACCTGTAGAGCAATACAATGGTTTAGGAAGGGTTTAACACTGGCTGAACTCAGTAAGAATAAAACTTTTTTTCTCATTATGTTCATTTATTTGTTACATTCATTCATTAGACAGAAAGGGCATTATCCATTAGCAAGAGATTCTGGTCTGACTCATACCACTAACCAGCTGCATATCCTTTACTTCGCTGGCTTCATTATGCTCAGGCCCCAGGTCTAAAGCTCTAAAGCTCTATGATTATATAAAATATTGTCTGCTTACTCATTGGAAGGTGCAGGTGGCAAATAAACACTGACTACAGTACTAGTCCTTCTTCAGAAACCCATATTCTCACTGGGGAGATACGGCATAGTTGCATACACAAAATAATAACATCCTAGAAACCAGCTGAACTCCTTTACCTAAAGGTGTGACAGTGAATGTGTTGATTTCAGGGAAAAGAGATAAAGACCTTGGGGTCAGGGAGGTTTTAGAGTAATGCTCTTTGAAGCAGGGCTAGCATTTTGAGAGATAAGGAAGAGGGAAAAGGGGCATATTTGGGAAAATAGTTTGAATAAATGTTCAGGATTTGGGATGAGTCAGGTATCTTAGGATAGATTAATGAGTGGGCAGGTTGACTGTTGCAAAAGTTTCATGGGGCTAATAGGACTTATTATAGAGCAATACCAAGCTCCCAATATAAGAGAGAACCCTAAGCCTCTTCCCCAGCTTCCTTAAAATCTCTATTCAGGATTGAAAGGGGTTGGGTTCACATAGGGAAAAGTCTTAAAGGCCACATAAAAGATTAGAGTCTGTAAGCAAAAGGGTGTCATTGAAAGCTTGTGAGAGGAGAGCAACATATGATTAGGGGAAGAATGGGAAGTTTCAGTACAGAGTAGCCTGCAGGATGGATCACAGGAGGTTGGACTAAAGGCAGACAGCTTACCTCAAGAAGTCAGTATTATTCTAAGTGAAGTAACTCAGGAATGGAAAACCAAACATTGTATGTTCTCACTCATAAGTAGAAGCTAAACTATGAGGATGCAAAGGCATAATAATGATACAATGGACTTTGTGGACTCTTGGGGAAAGGATGGGAAGTGGGTGAAGAATGAAAGACTATAAATTGGCTTCAGTGTCTACTGCTTGAATGATGGGTGCACCAAAATCTCACAAATCACCACTAAAGAACTTACTCATGTAACCAAACACCACCTGTTCCCCATAAACCTATGGAAATAATTTTTTAAAAGAATAGAATCCATAGCGAAATAAATTCACACATTAATAGGATAAAGGTTTTGGGATGATCCTTAGTTTAAAAAAAAAAAGTCGGGTATGATAAGGACTATAACCAGAGCAGGGCAGAGGAGAAAGAAATAAATTTGATTCTCCAACAACATTCTCCTATTTGCAAACTTCGCTTTCCCTTTTATATTAAGATTCAAATTTGTCATTGTGTGCTCAGTGTCAGTTTTCCTTTCTAGGCTATCAACTCCCAGAAGGGCAGGATTATGTCTGTGTTTTCAGAGATTTTTATCTCCAGTGCCCAGCATGGTGTTTGGCCCAGAGGAAATATTCAAAACATTTGGGGAATAAAGGAATGCATGTAGAAAAGTGCAACAAAATTCCATGAGTCAAAGAATTTTTAACTTGGTAAATGGGAGCATGATGACAGGAACAGAAAGAGGTAGAAATAGCAATGCTGGAAGAAAAACGATGCTGCAGTTGAATTTGAAGTGATGTCAGGATATCCATGTGGAAATGTTCAGAAGGTCAGTGGAAATATTGGATTGTTTGCTGAAAAATGGCCAGTGTGTGCTCCTTTAATACAGAAAAATTGAGCCGGTTGGCTGAAGTCCTTTGATTTCCAAATTCCATTCAGCAGAGAATACATTTGAGGTCATGGACCTCAGTGTTTTTAATGTACAATAGCGAAGAGGCACAGTTACCATTTTTTTCTCCCCATCCTATGTCAGAAATTTAATATCTACTCTCATGCCATTTTTACTTTTAATAGAGACTTTTTGGTAAATTAAAATTTTGCCTTTTTCTTTTTAGTATATGAAGTTGTGTCTGGAAAGTCCATTGTAGCAGAAGGCGAAAGAAAATGTATTAGGTTAGAGAATACTTTGTATTTACTAGAGATATTAACATCTCCCTTTTGTTGGGGTGGTTTTGTGTCTACCTTTGGATTCCACAAAGATTAATGGCGAAAGAACTGGTATATTTTGTAAATATAGTTTAGTAAACTTTGATGTCACATTGACCTAAACTTGAATTCTGGGTTCACTACTTCCTACCAAGTTACTTAATGATCCTGGACCTTAGTTTTCTTATCTGTAAACTGGAGTTTCTATTGCCTACCTAACAGATTTTGTGAATTGTAAATACACATTGCTTTGGGTTGGGAGTAGTGGCCCCACACAAACATTTGTCCACATGTCAGAACCTGGAGATGTGACCTTATTTGGAAAATAAGGTATTGCATATATAAGAATCTCAAAATGAAATTATCCTGATCTATCTGGGTGGGCCACACATCCAGTGACAAGAGTTCTTGTTGACACATGGACACAAAGAGTAGAGGAGAAGGTCACGTGAAGACGGAGACAGAGATCTGAGAGATCAGGGAGACTGAGTTGATGCAGCTGCAGGAGATGCTGGCAACCACACGAAGCTGGAAGAAACAAGGAAGGCTTTTCCTCCAGAGCCTCCAGAGGAAGTGCCGTGCCGCCAACACTTTGATTTCGGACTCTGGCCTCCAGATCTGTGAGAGAATAAATTATCTGTTGTTTTAAGCCACTGGTTTGTGGCATTCCCTAGGAAATAAATACACACACTTAACTAGTCACTCAGTAAATTCCAGTTCTAGCCTCTCATCCTTATTTAAACCACAACATTCCAAGCCCTCTTGTATGAAAATAAAATAATATGATGGCTAGAAGGATTCCAGGAGAATAGAGGAAGAGGCCACATAAGAATGTTTGTGCATGATACTGGTAAATGAAAAAGTACTTGTGAGACATAGGGGGTGCACAAAGAAGAGAGTAATACCAGAGAAAAGAAGATAAAGAAAGGGTAAAGCAGAACTCAGAGTATGAAAGAAGGAAAAGCAATGTCACCTCCACCCCAACCCCTGTCCTCCCTGTCTCTTAGGGTCCTTCCTTGGTTGTCACTCAATGCAAACTGGAAGGAAATGAGAGGAGAAGTATTAAGGAAAGGAGAACCACAGATATTTCACACTTGCCCTCATAATGTGTCAGTGCTGCTATGTCATAAATCTTCTCAGAGTGGAGAAACTGAGATATGGGGACATTGTCAAGGACACTTTCATTAGGACCAAAGTCTCTTGGCTTCTAATCTTCAATTCTCAAAATTGTACGGTTTCTGCTGGAGATGCAACATCTATCACTCGTTCTTTTCTCTTTTGCTCAGCTGTCAAATGGAAACTTGACAGAAGTATTAGGTATAACATATGATACTGCAATAATCACAGCAGTTGCAATCCCTGCCACAATACAACATATTTTTGAGTACATTAGTGATTTATCATTTCCAAAGAGCATTTATTTAGCAGTAAAGTTATTTTCTATGCATCGGTGGCCCACATGAAAAAATAAAAATAAAACAAACTGAAGTATAAGACTCTTTAAAATATTATTATAAATAATATGCTATGGGGGCATGGTGAGAATGGAAAGAATAACCTTTTCCTGCAGTCCAAACACATGTATTAATAGAACTCCAATAATGGAGTCTACCAAATACCAAGTGATTGCAGATATTTCTATAATTTCTTCAAAAAACAGTATCTTCTTGGGTCCTTGACAATCACAGACTCTGTCAGTGTCTTATCCCTGCAGTTTGAGCAGTGGTTCAAATGGGTCAGGACATGTCTATAGAGTCCCAAGAGAAAGAGAATAGTCTCTTGCCAGGTGGTCAATAGTCATCCTGATAAGGTGACATGAAAAGCTGCTACATATGTAACATCAAGTCTTGTTGTTTTGTTTTGTTTCTTTGCTGTTGTAGTCCCACTTGGTGACCCAAAAAGTATCTTCTTCCCCCTAGACTGCTTGTCCACTGCAAGAAAAAAAAGATTAGCATTGTGTTTCTAAAGATACTGTAAAGTGATTAAGCACAAAACAGCCAGACCTCAGAAGCCTTTAGTGTAGATCTTGTGTCCAACCTGCTTTTGAATGGAGTCATGGATTTCCACGGTGGCCTTGGTAGCCTTGGGCCTAGGACTCTCTCCAATGTCTTGGGACATGTAAGTCCCTGGGGCTTTTCTACAGTCTAATTCAGAGGGAGAAATGTTTTAAAAAAGACTCTTCTGACCAATCTTGGCAAATGGGAAGCTGAGAACAATCAAGAACTGTGAAATATCCTTTGTTGTTGTGAAACAAAATTCTTAGTTTTAATATTGGCCTCAAAGGCAGAAGTAAATGAACATTTGTCTAGTAATGTTCCATAGACGGCTATTTAGTTATACCAGATTCTGTTTGTGAGAAATTTTCAAATAAATTGACTCATTGTTCCCCAGTGGAATAGATCTCCTATACAGCAGTTGTTTCATCCCACAATATTACAAGGAAGGTGCTGCAAGCTCCACCCTTTTCCTGACATTCTGGTGATCAGAGTTAATGACCTGTTATGTGGGACACATGAAATAACAGAGGTTAAAAGTTATCAAAGCGTGCCATGCTTCTGAACAGATTGTGGGAGTTTTGGCAGAGGATGACAGCCCTGATACTCTCCCAGTCACTAGATAAGTGAGCTATGTCCCTGTGTCAGGATGGGAAAGGCAGGTGCCCCAAAGGGTATGACAGATCAAAGTGGTCCAAGTCACCCTGCTCTTGTTAAAGTGTTTTTCCTAAAAGGAAAACTTTAAAACATTAAAAAAAGAAAAAAGGAAAAGAAAAGATGGCATACATTTCCATAAAAGAAAGAGCTGAATAACCTATTTTACCACTAATGTTTCTGCCATGCAGGAGTCCCTATACTTCCTTTGAAGATACATGGAGGGTTTGTAGGAGTCCACGTCTCCCCAGACACTGTGGGCAAAGTTTTGTGCATTTTTTTATGAGAATATTTATAAACTTATTACCACAAAGAGTTGAAGAACCACTTGGATGGAAGGGATCCATTATCTCTCCTCTCTGGTCTGCATTTATTAACACTGGGCCCAAGAGGGATAAATTAGTTCTGTGGCTCAATGTAGCAGTGAAAATGAAACCAGGAATCTCTAGACCAGGAGTCCCCAACCTTTTTGGCACCAGGGACCAGTTTCATGGAAGACAATTCTTCCACGGACATTGGGGTGTGGGTGGTGGGAGGGGGTTTGTTTAGGGATAAAACTGTTCCACCTCAGATCATCAGGCATTAGATTCTCATAAGGAGCATACAAGCTTAGATCCCTCTCATGTGCAATTCACAATAGGGTTCATACTCCTATGACAGTCTACTGCCACTGCTGATCTCACAGGAGGCAGAGCTCAGTCAGTAATGCTCCTTCGCCTGCCACTCACCTCCTGCTGTGTGGCCTGGTTCCTAACAGACCACGGGCCCCTGTCAGTCCGTGGCCCAGGTATTGGAGACCCCTGCTCTAGACTACCTGTTGAAGTTGACTTTTTGTGTCTTGTGACTCTGTGCTTTCTGGGAGCCATGCATTATGAAAAGTTCCTCACAGTGAAAATTGACTCACTGCAAAAACTCACCTCACTGGATATTCATTGCAATCCTGTGAGAAAACTGTTTTTACCTCCACAGAAAAATAAACTCAGAACAGAGAGGTTTGGTAACTTACCAGAGGCCACAGAGTCAGGAATGAGCAAGCCCAAAGTCCAGCCCCAGGTTTGTGAATTCCAAAGCCTGGAGTAGTTCTACCAATCCACTCTTCTCAGCACTCTCATGTGATAGTTTCACAGGTGTCTCCCATTCCTGCTCAAGTGGATTCAGATTCCCCGAACGGAGGGTTTTGTAAGTACATGTTGGAATTTCTATACTTTTAGTATTCCCTAGTGATTTAGAATCCAGAAAGGAAACATACATGTATCTGATTAGAAGCAGTGGGTGACTGTGACTAGTCTAACACGTGGTCTTGTTCACTTCAGCTTAGCTTCAAAGAGGGTATAACTGTGTCTACAGGGTGCATGTTCTGGTAACAGATTCAGGTGCCTGAAGGTCAGCTCTAGTTCAGTCACTATCTAGCACTGATGCTTTGGGCATGTCACCTTTCCTATATCTGTGTCATTATCTGCCAAATGGGGGCAATGACCCACCTCCCAGGGCTACAGTGAAAATCAGATAAGATAATTAATTTAAGAAATACTCCGGCTATAACACTGAAGGTGACATTGATAAGACATACAAATATTTTACACAAGGCACCTGACAGAGGATTTTTGGTGCTTAATTTCAAAACAGTGAGCACCCACATTCCTGTCTGATTTGTATTTGTCTCCACAGGTCCCATAAGAATTCCATAAGCATGAACTACTGAAAAAAAAGTAGATGTATTCAGATCTATGCGGAGGTCATAACACACTCCAACATGCAAATGTATGTGTATAGAGGCGGGTCACCATTTAGAATCTGTGTTGTGAAAGAATAACTAGAAAATCTAATTGTTTTAGTCTGTTTTGGCTGCTATAGCAAAATATCTTACAATGGGTAATTTGTTAACAACAGAAATGTATTGTTCACAGTTGAGGAAGTCCAAGAGTAAGGTGCTAGCAGATTCGGTGTCTGGCAAGGGACTGTTTCTTGCTTCAAAGATGGTGCCTTGTTGCTCATCCTCATATGGAGAAAGACAGAAAAGCTAAAAGAATGAACTCATTCCCTCTAGCCCTTTTCTAAGTACACAAATTCCACCGATGAGGGTCAAGCCTTTATGGCCTGCCCAAAGGCCCCACCTTCCAACGGCCCCATGTCTTAATACCATCCCCTTGAGGTTTAAGTTCTAAATTATGAATTCTGGAGGGACACATACATGAAAACCATAGCACAAATGAATGATGTTACCAGGTAATGATTTATTGTCAGAACTTACAATTTAATTACGAGGAATAATAGCATGAAAAGTATTTACCGTTACTTATACAATTCAAGGCTTGTTGCAAAGCAAAACATTTACTAATAGTCATAATCAAAGTAAAAGTCTTTACTCTAAAGGACTAACTCCAAAACTGTGTTCAGCAGGATACTAGTCTCAAGAGGTAGGTATGCAGGCAAATAATTTTGAAACATTTATACTATGCTCATTTCATAAACATTTAGCACATTAAGACTTTGATTGATCCTTAAAGAAATAATTTCATTTAACTATGTTTAAATCAAGATTGCCTCTAGAGTATTTCTTATTTTATTCCATCTGCCCCCTTCTTATGAATTATATATACCTAACATTCCATTGAATAAATTTTGGGAAATGCTGATTTGACAATGGAAGAGTAAATGGAAATAATCCATGCTTTGGCTAACTGCTGTTATGTAACTATGGACACAGTAGAATTCCATTATAAGCTAGTACTTTGTGGGAAACAAAACTACTTTATCAACTTTTGGTGTTGCAGAAGTGGAGACACTCTATACAAAAATAGTCTTTGGGTACATATGACACTGGGTCTCTTTAATGAACATGTAAAGAGTCCCAATAAATAGAAAAATGGTGAAAAACTGATGAATTAACAATTAAGGAGTACAAACACGAATATCATTTAAACATGTCTAATAATAAATACAAATTAAGAATAGAAGGTACAATGTTCACTTATCAGATTGTTAAAAAATACTATAATAATCTATTGGAAAGAATGTGGAGAAAATGATACTTCCATCCATTGTTGAGGGAAATATAAATTAGCATGATGTCTACAGAGGGTGTAACGGACTGAATGTTTGTGTACCCTCAAAATTTATATGTTGAAATACTACTCCCAATGTGGTAATTTTTGGAGGTGAAGCCTTTGGGAAGAAATTCGCTCATGAGTGTGGAGCATTCATGAATGGGATCACTGCTCTTACGAAAAAATGTGAGAGGCCAGGCATGGTGGCTCACATCTGGAATCCAAACACTTGGGGAGGCTGACACGAGAGGATCACTAGAGGCTAGGAGTTTGAGTCCAGCCTGGGAAGCATAGTGAGACCCCTGTCTCTACAAAAAATTTTTAAAAATTAGCTGGGTGTGGTGATGTGAGCCTGTAGTCCCAGCTACTCTGGAGGCTGAGGCCAGAGGATCACTTGAGCCCAGGAGTTCAAGGCTGTAATGAGCTATGATTGTGCCAGTGCTTTCTTACCTGAAGGAAAGAACGAGACTCTGTTTCACAAAAACAAAAAAAAAAAAAAAAAAAAAAAGAAGACATAAGAACATAAGAAACCTGCTTTTCTCTTTCTCTCCTCCATGTGAGGATGCAATGAGAAGTTGGCGGTCTGCAGCTTAGAAGAGGGCTCTCAGTAGAACCACACCAAATTCTATGTGTCCTTCAGGCACATGTAACTTATTAACATAACTATCACTCTTAGATTGAATTGGATGTTAGATGTTACTAATGGATCATTTGGGAGGTTTAAAAATAATGATAAACCATCTTCAATTTAATACGGGGTGGAGATTTTTCAACAGAGGAACTGCTGAAATAACAAGGCCGGGCCGGGCGCGGTGGCTCAAGCCTGTAATCCCAGCACTTTGGGAGGCCGAGGCGGGTGGATCACGAGGTCAGGAGATCGAGACTATCCTGGCTAACATGGTGAAACCCCGTCTCTACTAAAAATACAGAAAACTAGCCGGGCGTGGTGGCGGGCACCTGTAGTCTCAGCTACTCGGGAGGCTGAGGCGGGAGAATGGCGTGAACCCGGGAGGCGGAGCTTACAGTGAGCCGAGATCACGCCACTGCACTCCAGCCTGGGAGACACAGCGAGACTCCGTCTCAAAAAAAAAAAAAAAAAAAAAAAAACAAGGCCGAAAATCGAAGCCGTCAAAGGCTCTCTTTTCTAGAGCTTGAAAGGATAAAGGGAACTTTCTCACCTGTTACTTTATCCCTCCTGCCCAGATGTTCAGTGGAAGTAAACAAAAGTACTGGTTTTTTAAGACTTACTATGAACTGGGAAATGGCAGTCACTGCCATTATTTCATTAGGGAAAAGATTACATCATTAGCCCTGGACACCTGAGGGGGAATGTTCTCCCTTTTGATATAAAACTGTTCATTACAGAAGGGAATCTAATGTAAATTCCCGGTAGCCAAATTATATCACTTAAGACAGGAAACTTTCCTTTAGGAAGTCTCACTTTTGTTGCAAACCGAAACAAAAAATTCAATAAGAAACAAATGTCCAGTGGCTTTGGGGTTTGTAATCTTTCAAGACTGGCAGGTCTGCTTGTGTTTGAAGATCAGCCTAATGGGTATAAAGGTCACTGTGCTCAAATAGCTATAATTAAGAGAAAGGAAACAGTGATCTTGTTAGATCACAGGGAAATGGCTGGGCTCTGCAGGATTTCTTTTTTATTCTATATAATTCAAACTTTGAAGGCAAAGGACAACAAGGTATATGTGGACATATGTGTGAGACAGTATTTCTATTGATAACATTGATTCAATTTAGAGACAACCTAAGCCTTATTGGAAGTGAGTTCATTTAGTCTAGTTCAGGCAAATTCCAGCCATATCTTAACTGAAATAACACAATATCGGTGGTTCTGCCTGTAAGCTCTTCCCTCCCGTGGATAGTTATATGTTTATTGTTATTTGTAGTAATTGGCTGAAGCTTATACAGACAAAAAAAAAAAAAAAGAAAAAGAATAGAGGATGAGTTTATAATTTAACATTACAAACTCATTACTAGATGAAAGCAAATACTAATGTAACTCATTTATAAACCCAATGTTATGACTCAATGAGTAATGAATGAAACAGTTGGATACTCTTTCTTTGTCCTCCGTCTGAAACATATAAAGTTTGGTAAAGGACAGATAATGTGGTTCAGTGGGAACACTGTCGGATTTTGTGCCTGCGAGAATGGATTATTATCCCTATTCTGCCATTTGGTAGCTGAATGACCCTGGGCAATAACTGGATTTTGTTGGCTTCTGTTTGTTCATGACCTAAGAGAGTTGGACTACATGATCCCTAAAATTTGTCCCAGCTATAAAATTCTACGATTCTAATTAAAATTAGCCAGTGAAGTTTGCATGCCAGCAAATCACAGCAAAAAGATGGACATGCTATTACAGACTCTTGCTTGAAACTTGCCACCTAAGAGAAGTTGTGCAGTAGCTAGTAGCATATTAATCATTTTATTCTATGAATAAAGTTTAGGGTTCTTAACACTAAGAACTGAAAGTTTAGTGAACTGGTGTATATAACATTTATAGTTTAAAGTGACAGGAAACTGTCACCAATATGTCTATGTGAAATTATTTCTGTTAGACCAGGTCCCCTAGTAAAAATAATTCATTTGTTCTTTCAGTCTACATCATTTCCCTCTTAGGCACTACCTCAGAGCCTCCCAGGCTCACCTGTTTCAGAGCTTGCCTTAGGATTCTTGCCAGGTAATTTACGGAGGGAGTACTTTGGGGGTAAAACCTGCAACAGAGTGAAGGAGGCAAGGCAAGTGAAATAGGAAACGTAGATCTGCTTCTTGAAGAACCTAGGCTAACACATATTCTAATCAAATTTTAAAACTATAACTCAAGCGTATTTATGTATTAAAGCATAGCTTTCTCTAGCTCCTGAATTATCCATTCCAAGAAGACAAAACATTTTGATTTCACACCGTACCCCAGAGCGCTTTGTAGTAGCTACTAGAGCTAGACACGGGTCTGAAAGAAAGAAGCCTCATGCTTTTTCTGTTGCTAATTAAACTCTGCTAAGAAATGTGAGCTCCACACCACATGTTCTCACTCATAGGTGGGAACTGAACAATGAGATCACTTGGACTCAGGAAGGGAAACATCACACACCGGGGCCTATCATGGGGAGGGGGGAGGGGGGAGGGATTGCATTGGGAGTTATACCTGATGTAAATGACGAGTTGATGGGTGCTGACGAGTTGATGGGTGCAGCACACCAACATGGCACAAGTATACATATGTAACAAACCTGCACGTTATGCACATGTACCCTAGAACTTAAAGTATAATAAAAAAAAAAAAAAAAAAAAAGAAATGTGAGCTCCCTTTGAATCAATCCAAGACCCCACTCTGTAAATATAAAGGAATATATAATTACCAGGTGCTTTTCATTAAGCCAAGAATGATTTAAAGTTTAAAGTCAAAGCCTTTACCTAATAATTCACACAAAATGAGCTTTTTGTGGGGCAGTGTCCACACCAGAAATTCAACTTGCCCATCTGGAAAATAAAGATTGTAAAAATCCAAAATAGAGGAAATGTGACTCAACCATTGAAATATCATTCCAAGGTTTCAGGACTGTGAGGAGAAAGCCTGCTATCTCAGGAGGCTCCAGAGGATACCATTCTTTGTAACAGCATCTTGGCACTGTCTGGAGGCCTGTTCCACAGTCTTACTGGTCCAGACACATACATTGTCAGCACCCTAAAAGTAAGTACATTTCTTAGGAGCAGTTACATTGACTGAGCTCCCATGGCCAATATAAAAGAGCAGAATGCTCATTGATTCCTACATATTGAAAGTCACAGATGGATGACAAGGCTGAAGGCCTTAGTCCTGAGCCACTCTCTCCCTGTAACATTTAGGAAGCCATATGACAATCACAGAGTTGCTTTGTGAGCCAGAAGTAAAGCAGGAGAGCGAATGAAAAGAAACACTAGCTGACTCTGTTGGTAACCTGCGGCATGTCCCCGGGGCTGACTTCTGAATTCTTTGCCCCTGTGGTGGGCAGTTTCAGGTACCCCGTGGAATGCTTCCCACTTTAAATGCCTGCTTCTCTCTGTTTCCTTGCTGGAGTGCTTCCTTCCCTAGCAGAATGGGCTTGCTTAGCCGCAAGTCAGAACAATTCTGAAGAGCCAAAGACTTGTTACTGCTGCCCTTGTGATGGGAGTCCATGGAAAAATGCCCCAGGCTCTCTGTCCTGCTGAAGCTCAATTCTAAGATACATTTTATATGGTTTCTCAGAAGGTGCCCAGCCAAGTCGGAACCTCATTTGTCCACACTGATAACCTATTTATTATTGTACCCTTCATTGGCTTTTCTCCCTGCTAGGGCTGCCAGGAAACCCAACTCAGTCTGAATTTCAGATAAGCAATGGAAAATTTATTTAGTATAAGTATTTCTCATGCAAGGTTTGGGACATATTTGTCCTAAAAAGTTACTGGTTTTTTATCAGAATTTTAAATTTACTGGGCTTTCTATATTGTTATTTGCTGGATCTGGCAACTGTGTTCTCATTTTCCAACTCCCTTACTTCCCAAGATCACCTCTCAAATAAACTAGTCTCAGGTCCTGTTTTCGGGTGAATTCAAACTAAGACAGAATCCGATTTTTTTTTTCACTTCTCTGAATCAAAGACTGATAACTCCTCACACAGTATCATCCTCCCCTTTCCACCAATCGACTCCTAATTTTATTCTGGATGGATTTGCTACTAGCTAAAGCCCACATTTTCAATCTTACCTCAGTTAATGACATGTAAGCAGAAGACTTTAGGTAACACTTAAAATAAGCCAGCTGACTTAGGGAGCTGCTTAGGGATATATGACCTTTTATCTTTCCTTTTACTGCCTGTGTAGAATGTAAATATAATAACTGGAGGTCCAGCAGCCATCTTAGACATAAGGCTAATTTTAGGATTGAAAGCATGCACTAAGAATGTATAATGAAAATACAGGAGACTAAGTTCCTGATGATTGTAGAGTTAATAAAATAGACCAGAACTGCCTACCTCTGAATTTTCTCTACATATGAGAAAAAGAACTTCTAATTTCTTTGAATTTCTGAAATTGAGTTTCTATTGCTGATAGTTGCGTGTAGTTTCTAATTGATAAAGTCACTGTGGGAACCAGGAATTTTTTTTTCCCTAACAGAATCAGAATTCTTCCTTTAGATGTCATGTTTTCAGGAAGGTCTTTTCTGATTGTCTTATCTAAAATGACACTAAGCACCACTTACTTCATTTCTCTCCATCCTTTGTTCATATACTTACTTCATAATGTCTACTTTAAACATTTATTGTAGGGCTAAGTGAAGTAACATTTATAATTGCCCAGCACAAAGTAAGCAAATTATAAATGGTATTCACTATTATGCCCATATTCAAACGAGAAACAAAAGATCAGGAGGTAAATATCAGGTTACTTTACGTTCATGGTCACCAGAAAATGACAGTGTTTGCCACAACAACTCTTTACAGATGTCAGTGAAAGTATTTGCTGCCTTAGAGTCTTAATCAACAATGGTGGACTTTTCTGCAATGGATTATTTGCACATGCACTTGAAAAGAAGGTGAAACTGTACTGAAATTTAGAAATAAAGGGGCATTATGTATGTAACTTTCAAACCATTCAGTAAAAAATTATAGATTGGGTCGGGTGCGGTGGCTTACACCTATAATCCCAGCACTTTGGAGGGCCGAGGCGGGTGGATCACAAGGTCAGGAGTTCGAGACCAGTCCGGACAACATAGTGAAAACCCATCTCTACTAAAAATGCAAAAAATTAGCTGGGTGTGGTGGTGTGTGCCTGTAATCCCAGGTACTCAGGAAGCTGGGACAGAAGAATTGCATGAATCCCAGGAGGCAGAGGTTGCAGTGACTCGAGATCATGCCATTGCACTCCAGCCCGGGCAACAGTGCGAGACTCTGTCTCAAAAACAGAAAAAATTATAGATTGATAGATAAGATAGATAGATTGATTGATGGATTGATTAATTCAAGCAATGGTAAAGCAGTGGGGACAAAATATTAACTGTACGAGAATCTGGGTGAAGCATAATGAGCATTCCTTGTATTTGTCTTGTAATTTTTCTTTAATTTTGAAATTGTTTCCAAATATGAGGTTAAACAAAGTATGAGGGGTCTTCTAATAATTTAGGAATCACTGATCTAGTTTAGTCGCTAATTTATAGATGAGGAAACTGAAGCCCAAATGACCTGCTCAAGTACTCAAGTGCTCAGTCACTATGTGACTGGGTCTCACAATATTCAACATTTGTGCAAATATACCTTGCAACTCAAAACACAAAAATACTTTTAAGTTTATATAATACATGCAGCATCACATCCACAATGCTATTCCCCTATATTTCTGCAAATAACATAGATTTAATTCTATACTTTTTAAAATATAGCATTTATTTTGTTCACAAACTTCAGACCAGCTCTGAACTTCCTTATGTTTTACACCTCAAGAGAAGCATCCTTACTTCTGTTGTGCCCCAGCTATTTATTTTGGATATATTAGAAGTGTGAAATAACCTTGCCTTAGGATACATTGATGTTCCATGAGATTGGGGGGTGGATTCTCTACCTCTTGCAGCTGTTTGAAGGGGTGAGTGGGGTGGAGTGGGAGTGGGGAGGGTGGGAGCTAAGCACTCTTTCTTCAGGGTTTCCATCTATGCTAAACAGATTTTCTTGCTTCTTTTCTGTCTCTGTTTTTCTGGTGTTTTTTAAAATAGCTTTGAAGGAATGGAAAATTTCTGTGGTAGCTGATAGCAAATACAGAAAGGTTCATTTGCATATAGATATTTCAGCTTGCAACTGCATAATCCCCTGAGAGAGGCCTTGTTTAAATGGGCAGGCAGGCTGGCACAGGGCTGCCCGGTTCCTAATGAAAACTAAATCGAAACTCGGGAAACATTTGCCTTGGAGGTGGCCAGGCTTTTTAGAGTATCAATTTAAATCTGAAAGATGCAGGCAGGCCTGTGCCAAGTTGCCCCTCAGTCTTTAAAATCCTTAAGACAGAAGGTAGAGGAAAAGGGTGAGAAAACAATAAACAATGGGTAAAACTTGAGCTAACCAATGTGCCTCTTTTACTAGAAATTGTGCCTGAAGAATTCAAAACACTGAGCAGGTGGGACAGTGAGGAAGAGCAGGGAAGAGAATGTGGAGGCTTCATCTCTTCTGGAAAGGCCTTGGAAACAGAAAGGCTCTTTTTCAGGTATCTTGGTGAGCCAGCCCTCCTGAGACAACTGGTAATCCATTTATAGGCTAAAGACTTTTCGGATTGAATGTTCCCCTGAACTTGACTGAGGGCTAAGCAGATAAGGACAACTCTGAAAACAAGATAATGTGGAAAGAAAAGAGATTACAAAAAGGTCAAAAGATTAGCTGGGGGATAAGAAGCAGTCAGAGGAAAATAAGGGAAAAGGTTAGAAACTGATACCAAGCAAGGCAGATAAATCAAGTTAGCAAGTGAAAGAAGTGAACACAGCAGGAAAATAAGAAATGGGATCAGGGGAATTGGCCACAGGATGAGAGAAGTACAAGGACAATTAAAAATAAAAATGCAAGAAAACAAAAGAACTGATAACGTGGATGAAGGAAATGTAATAAAAATATCAAACTGAATATCTCTAAGGCTTCTATGTCTGAATCTAATGAGAATTAGTATGTCAAAATTTACTTTTCTCTCAGAAGAAGTAATGTGCCTTTGTCATTATTATCAAAAACATCGTTTTCCTTTGATGAAACTCTATTTTATAATCTTTTTGATTTGACATCCGGAATTGAGTGTAATATCCTCACTCATTAGCTAAAGCATCAGAGGATTTGATCAAGTTTTTGATAAACGAATATCTTAAAGAAATCTTTAAAGTAAGTGTGAGAAAGATAATACTTTCCCCAACACACACACGTGCTCACAAACACATGCATGCATGCCTGTGCATATCCACACACATGCAAGCTCACTAGATACAGAGTATATAAATAATTAAGTATGTACTGCCCACAAGTTAGAAATCAGATTTATTCTACAGTGACATGCATTACAAATGAATAGTTACTGAGTGCCTGTTATATTGTAGGTTAATGCTGAGGTGGTGAACTTGACTGACAGTCTTTGTGCTCACAGTTTGCAGTCTAGTGTGACAATAAATAATTAAATATAATCTTTATAGGAAAAGGAAAAAAATAGAATTGAGAGACAATGACATTTGCTATCTATAGCATCCCATTCAGAGAAAATAGAACCTGAACATGGAAGAATTTTTGTTTACTTACCTTAAAGAGAGTGCATTCATGCACTTCATAATGATGTTTCAGTCAAAGATGGACCACACATCTTATGGTGGTCCATAAGATTATAATGCTTTATTTTTACTGGACCTTTTCCATATTTGTATCTACTTAGATACAAAAATACTTAAAACTGTGTAAACGTTTAAGGCAAATACGATTGCCTACAGTATCCAATACAGTAACATGCTATACTGGTTTGTAGTTTAGGATCAGTAGGCTATGCCACATAGCCTACGGATGTAGTACGTTATACCACCTAGGTTTGCGTAAGTACACTATGGTGTTTTCACAATGACAAAGTCACCTCATGTTGCATTTCTCAGGACATATTGCATGATTGAGCAACATGTGACTGCATAAAGCAATGTGCATGCCAGATTACAGGAGCTAAATTATTTTGTATATAAAATGGGTAAAGAAAGCAGTTCCCAGGGAAGATGCTGAAATAGAGAGAGTGGAGATGGAAGGGCTTTGTTGGAAAGTCTGTAAGATTGAAGACAAAAGGGATCTGGGAGATCTGAAAAGAAAACCCATGCTGTGTAAATCCTTTTTTCTTGCCCCATTGCTAAACCTCCAGAAAAATCCCCCTCCCCATTTTTTTTAAACCAAGGTCCAATGAGGTAGATTTTCCTTTGGGAATGAAGAGAATTGCTGAATTCTGCCCAAGGTTGACTAAGGAGAATCACACCCACCCATAAGGTAGCATCTGTTATGCAAAAAGTAAAAGAAAAGTGAGGAGAATATGATAAGCTCAACACTTGCTTATTTAGTACTTACTCTGTCTTAGGCCTCCTCCTAGGAGGGTCTGGGGTTAAAATGGTAACAAGCCAGTCCCTATGCTCAATAAGCACATGATCTATGGGACTTAAACAGAAAAATATTTGATCTGTTTTTCAATCCGTCATTCATGGATCCAAGACTTTTAAAAACAAAGTAAAACAAACAAGCAAACTATATTTAAACAAGTACAGAATCTAAGTATCTATAGTTAAATGCATTGTGTGCTAATTATACGTCAGATGTTATGTTGAGCTCTTTATATGAAATCTGAATTTAACCCTCATTACCAATTCTTGACGTAGTTTTTAAAATTATCTTCTTTGTATAGATGAAGAAACTGGAATGTACATCTATTAAGTAATTTTCCAAAATCATGATTAATAAATGACAAATCTGAGACTGAACCTACATCTGTTTGATACCAAAGCCCATGGGCTTAAAAACCTTATGGCCATTTTTGAAATTTAAGAGAGAGTACCTTAAACATTAAGGGAAGAGAGCATGTATGCAAAAGAGAGAGGAGGGAAGGGAGCCAAACTTACCCTTTTTATCAGAAACCCACTTCCATGATAACAACATTAATCCATTCATGAGTACAGAGCCTTCATGACCTAAACACTTCTGAAAGTTCCCACCTCTTAACACTGCTAAATTAGGGATTAGTTTTCCAACAAATGACTTTCGGCACATTCAAACCATGACACTACTTTAACTACTTTATTATTATTCACCAAAGGAGAAGTACTAAATTTTATACTGACAAACAACTCCAATTGAAGTTCACAAGGGTAATGTCTATAATATGCCCATGAAATAATTTTTAAGGTGCATTTAATTATGAAACTGTTTGGCTGTTGGTTGTGATATTACCAAGAGAGTCAAGTGGATTTTTCACTTAGGTGTTTTGGTGTAGTTGATGTAGAAAATCATCGCAATTAACAATGCAAATTCAATACTGACCGTCAAAGATTATGTTTTTGTATGGCACATAACCTCAGCATATTATCAAATTTGGCTCTTTTGTTTGTAAAAATAACATTTGAAAATGACAAAATAGTCACATATTGCTTGTGCTTAAAAGAAAGAAGGAAGAAAGGAAAGAAGGAAGGGAGGGAAGGAGGGAAAAATGAAGGACAGAAGAAAAGTAAATGGACTTCTTTGGATTTTGGATTGGACCTTCTTACCTTTTCTTTTACTAGTTTACTTGGTGTACTTTTGTCCTTGTCACGAATTCCAAGACACTCCAACACCAAGACAGATTTCTCCTCTGGTATAGCAAACATTAAAAAAAAATTGTTAAATATTTATTATTAAACCAAGCAATTAAAGGCAAGATGAAATGTATATATTACATAATATTCTCCTATAAGGGAAAGAAGCTAGTAGAAGAGAAAAACTTTCTTTCAGGCACTTTAATAACTATTGGACTAAAGTCACTCATTACTCTCAGGCACACTGCATTTTGGTTGACCTTGTGGAATGTCTATTTGATGGTTTTCAAAATCACTTATCCATGCAGTTTTGGCACTTCTGTGCTGTGTTAGCAATCTCAATTTTGTATTAGATTTTACTTCAATCTTTTGTGTAGGTCCTGAATTTCCCCTCTTCTTCCCCATCAAAGTACGTAACCAGGTAGCCTGCATTTGCAGATGACCACAGAAGAGTAATTGAGGGCTGTGAAAAATCCTAATATTTCAAAATATTTCTCCTAAATCATGCATATATTTTTAACAAAGGTGCAGAAGCTAAATAGTGGTTACCACTCTGAAGTTGTGAAACTATTTAGAAAATCTTCAATGCAGTGATGGAAATCCTTATGAAATGTTTGAGAAACATCTTAGTATACCTATGAAACATTTAATACCAGTAGATGAATTAAGTTTGAGTTTTGTTTCCATCTTTTTATCAATGATTTTAAAAGGTGCCCATGACTGTTCAGAGATAAAATTCATTTTGTCTCCAAATTGTCTATGCTTCGCAGTCACACCTCCTTCTTTACATATTTAAGTACTTGGTTACTGTTTGCTGGGTACTATATTGTGCTTTCTATACATATGGTCTCATATAATCCTCATAGGAAATCTATGAGCAAGGTATAATTAATATTTCCATTTTATAGATACAGGTACAGAGAGATTATGCAACTTGCCTGAGGCCCCACTGCTAGGAAGTGGTAGACCTAGGATGTGAATACAGATCAGTTTGACTTTAAAGTCTGAAGTTTTAATGGACACTGCTTGCCTGGGGTTGCAGCCAGAGACCAGTCATGGAGAACTGAAATCCTAACATCTATTCTCCCCATCTTTTAATCAAAAGGTTCTTATCTCAGGGACCAGATCCTACCCCCCAAGTCATGTGGTTCGGGTGGGACTAACCCCACCCCACAGTCCCCAGGGTAGGCACATGATACAAGCTTGGCCAATCAGAACATTCTGTGCCCCTGGATATCATGGTTATGTGGAGTACTGCTTGAGGCCACCATGTGGGCAGAGACTATCTGGGGTGAAGCAGAGATTCTGAGAGCCAAGAAACGGAAATACCCTTAGGTCTAGGGACAATATTTCAACCCCTACCTCCAATCATGCCTTGGATCCTTGAACTTCCCAGGTATTCAAGAGCCAATAGATTTCATGCTTACTTTTGTGTTTCTTAAGTCAGTTTGATTTGTGATTCACTCATAATTGAAAAAGGCCTGATGAAGAAAGCACAGAAAACCCTCACATGGTCAGGAGATAATGCTGGTAAGAAACTTCCTGGAGCACTTTGGAACCTTCCTTCAGTCTCTCGCACCTCCCCAACTGTTGACCCTTTGCCACAGCTCTAGTGAGGCCACTTCTTTCAGTTTGGTGTTAAGACAATAATGGCATTTTGAAGTTAAACCCTGCCCTTTTTTCCTGTTAGAGTCCTTGAATATGTGCTATTTTCCTTTCCTGCCTTTGACAGTCTTTATTGTTGTTCCCATTACTGACTCACAGATCGGCAACACAGACGAGGTCCAGGTCAGGAAGGTTGTAATGATCACACCTGGAAGTCTGCCAGTGGGTAGCTGTCTTAGTCCTTTTGGGTGGCTATCACAAAGTACCATGAACTGTATAGTCTATAAACAACAGAAACTTTATTGCTCACAGTCCTGGAGGCTGGTAAGTCCACAATCAAGGTGCTGGCAGATTTGGTGTCTGGTGAGGGCTTGCTGTCTTGCTCATGGCACCTTTTTGCTGCATGCTTACATGGCAGACTAGGCCAGCTAGCTCTCTGGGGTTTCTTTTATAAGGGCACTAATGCCATTCATGTGGGCAGAGTTTTCATGACTTAATCACCTCCCAATGGCCCCACCTTCTCATATTATACCATTAAGGATTAGATTGCAAAATATGAACTTGAGGAGACACAAACATTCATTCTTATAGCAGTGGTGTTAGGGACTGAAGTTGGTGGTCCACCAAAGTCCGTATGCTGAAGCCCTAATCCCCAGTGTGATGGCTTTAGGAGGTGGGGCTCTTGAAAAGGAATTAGGTTTAGATGTGGTCATGAGGATAAAACCTCTATGATGGCATCAGTGTCCTTATAAGAAGAGAGAGAAACACCAGAACTTTCACTCTCCACTATGTGAGGATACAGCAGAAAGGTGGCCATCAGTAAGTGAGGAAGAGAGCCCTCAATAAGAACCTGGCCATACTGACACCCTGATCTTGGGCATGTCACCTCCAGAACTATGAGAAATAAATGGCTATCGTTTAAGCCACCCAGTCTATGGTATTTTGGTATATCAGCCCTAGCCAACTAAGACAAATAGCTGAGGAAAATTTTTAGAAGAAATATTTCATTGTAATAATTTCATGAAGCAACCAACAAATTTCTGAGAGTAAGAGTTACTGGAAAATTAATAAGTTATATTAAATGTAACTTATAAGAATACTTTGATTTGAATGATCAAAAAATTCAGGTTACATTCTTTAAAGGTGGAGATCTGCTTCAGGGATTCAAGTACAGATGTCTCTGTCTCTAACACAGAAATGTGCTCAATAAATATTTTTTGAAATGAACAGTGAAAATTAAGTATGATCTTTGTATTAGGGTTCTCCAAAAAGACATAACCAGTAGGGCACTAGATAGATAGATAGATAGTGGGTAGGTAGGCAGGTAGATAGGTAGACAGACAGATAGATAGATGATAGATAGATAGGAAAGTTATTAGGGGTTCATGCAATTATGTAAGCTGAGGAGTTACACAATATGCCCTCTGCAAGCTGGAGAGCCAGGAAAGCCAGTGGTGTAGCTCCCATTCCAAGGCAGAAGGCCTGAGAACCTGTGGGTGTTTGTGCAAGTCCTGGAGTCCAAAGACTGGAGAACCTGGAGTTCTGATGTCCAAAGGCAGGAGAAGGAGGGTACCCCAACTGCAGGAGAGAGAGAGAAGAGAGAAAAGAGAAAGTGAGCTCACTTTTCCTCTGACTTTTTGTTCTATCTGGGCTCTCGGCTGATTGGAAGATGCCCACCCACCTTGGATGAGGGTGGATCTTCCTTACTCAGCCCACTGATTCAAATGCCAATCTCTTACATAAACAGCCACACAGACATACGCCAAAATTATGCCCTGCCAGCTATCTGAGTATTCCTTAATCCAGTCAAGTTAACCACTAAAATTAATCATCGACATCTCCTGGTGTATATCTAAGGTACTAGAATTTCCTAATGAACTAGACCACAGCATTTTTCAAAGCAAAAATTTTGTTCTGCGTCTGGGCCATTATGTGTATATACGTCATTGTATGCACACATGTATGTATGTATGCCTGTATGTATGTATGTATGTATGTATGTATGTATGTATCTATCTATCTATCTATCTATCGCTGTATGGTAAGTTGGGCTCAAAACTTGCCACCTTTTTGGGGTGTATAATCACATATGTACTGGTGAGTTCATAATTAAAACTTCATAAGGCACTTTATCAACAAAAGATGTTGCTGGTAACAAATGAACAGATCCTTTCAAATTTTAGTAAGAAGTCACCAAACTATTTCTCTCTTTGAGATGAATGCTATCTCAGATATAGGCTGCATTTCAAGAATCTGATCTAGTGAAGGAGAAATTGGAAAAAGTTTGAAAAGTAAAAAATGCCACACAGACACAAGGTGCTTATCAGCAGATATGGTGTAGTCTAGAAATTATTGCCAAGACTTTTGGAATTAAAAAATATATAACAAAACATTCTGTGAATTCTCAAAAGCACTTCAAGGTAAGGCGAGAGGAAATTCTCTTTTAGGTAAAGATTATATCTCTCTATCAAATATTAACACACAACCAAACCATCCTGAAGATAGGCTTGAGGAACATACCCACGTGAGATTGTGAGAGCCAGAGGTAGGATTTGAACTCAATTCTCTCTGATTCTAAAACCTGAATATTCAATGTTATCTGTAGAAGTGAGACCTTAGGTCCCCAAGAGAAAGGGTATGCAAATATATAATCATTAAAAATATGCCAATATGACCACAGTAATTGCAAAGAACAGTTGAAGGCAATGAGGTATTTTAAGGGTCCATTTCTTGGTATGGAAAACAGAGGGATAAATTAGAGAACATTACTTACCTGTATGAGTTACATTTTTAAATACTTTGAGCATGGTCTTGTTCTTTAAGTCAAAGTACAGAAATGGACCCAGTGTCCTCTTCCCCAGAAAAATGATACTGGGGCCATTTAGAACAGAAACACACAGTAAGTATGTTGCTTGTTTAAGGACTATTGAGATTGTGAATATGAGTTTTCCAATTAGTATACACAGAGGTGTATTTTAAACGCTTCAGTCCCCAGCAGTTCTGTCACTATAAGCTTTACCTTTAAAGCTTTGTTTTGATCATTTTTTTGGCTCCAAAAAGAATTTTCTTTTTTGTTCTGTTATTCTATATTTTGCTTCTTTGATGTGGGGCTCGACTGCCATGTTGCAGAAGCACATTTTCCAAGCTTAAGAAAAAAAAACAAACAATTCTCACCACCTACATATCAGGCTTCATTGAACAGTTTCTTTCCTTCCAATTAATTCAAGGAGAGTTAAGAATTATTGCTTCCTCTATTCATCAAGGTGATTGTCAATTGAAAAGGGAAAAGATAGCAAACGAAGCTAACGCTCTTCAGAAACTCTTAGCAAAGAAAAAAGAAAGAAAAAAATGAATAAAAGCCAGGAAGAGAGGAAACTCTTTAGAAAGCATCTAGAATGTAGAATGCATTTGTTAATTATCCTGGTAGACTGTCCAATGTTTTAATGTATATTTAAGACCAAAGAATGAAAAGAACATTATTGAGCATTTTTTTTTCAATTTTTTATTTCAACTTAATTTTGAACTACTCTTAAAAACTTTGCTGGCACTCAAAGCAGAGCAAAAGCAAAGATGTTTCTTACATTATTATTTATTAAAAAATGAGAAACAACTTAGATATACAGATATAGAGGATGTTTAAGTAAATTATGGTGTATCCACTGAATGAAAATTAGGCATTTGAAATAATATTCCTGACAATTTTATAAATAATTGATAAATACTTCTGTTTTATATGAGTATAAAAAGCATCATTAAAACTTTTATATTTAACATATAAATGTTCAGAATAGCTTTATTCTTAATACCAAAAAAACTAGAAACAATCCAAATGTTCCTCAGAAGGTAAATGAATAAGCAAATTGTATTGAATTCATACAATGGAATAGTGCTCAATGATGAAAAGAACAAACGATGGATGCATGACTAAATCTCAGAAACATTATGCCAAGTGAATAAAAGCCAGGCACAAATAATTACAAACTCTTTGTTTCCATATATGAATTTCTAGAGTAGACAAGTCAAATCTATGGCAACAAAAAACTTATCAGTGACAGCCAGGGGCATGGTTTGAGAGGCACTTCACTGTAAAGGGTACAAGGGACCATTTTCGTGATATAAATGTTTTATGTCTTGATAGGGATAGTGGGTACATGAGACTTTTTAAAAATCAAAATATTATCAAGTTTTATATTTAAAATTTACAAATTTTATTATACCCCCAACAAAGTTGATTTTAAAATTGAATATGTTGTCTTAGTCCGTCCAGGCTGCTATGAAAAACATACCATAAATTGGGTAGTTTACAAACAACAGAAATTTATTTTTTACAGTTCTAGAAGCTAGGAAGTCCATACTCCAGCAGATCTGGTGTCTGGTGAGGGTCTAGTTTCTGATCCATAGATGGTATCTTCTGGCTGTGTCCTCATGTGAGAAGGAGCAACAAGAGATTGGGCCTATTTTATAAGGGCACTAATTCCATCCATAAGGGCTCCCCACTCATGACTTCATTACCTCCCAAAAGGTCCCACCTCCTAATATCATCACCTTGGGGATTAGCGTTTCAAGATATAAATTTGGGGGTGACACAAACATCAACCCATAGTATAGCATCAATTGTGTAAAATAAACGAACAGGAAACTATTCATAGAAAAATACTATAAGGAACATTAGTAAGCATTAAAACATTTATGGTCATTATCCCTAGGTATGTCATTAAGAGTAATTTTTTTTCTTTCTCCTATTTGACTGAATTGTTAAAATTGGTACTGGAAGCATACACTTTTAATTTTATTCATCTACTATATCTATCTATCCATTGGTCCCTTGTTTGTCTCTCTGTCCATCCATCTATCCATCTACCCTCTTTTACCTTCCTAAATTATTACTGTTATGAAGAATTTTAGTAACAGGTTTATATAGATATATAATTCTTTTCAGTGTGCTTACAAACCCCAAGCATTGTAACAGTTCTGCTTCACAATGATTTAACCAGAGGAGACTTCCTTGGTTAGTTTTGTGGGCATGCCTGCCTCTGCCCCTCCCTGATTTGGGCAGTCACTTCAGGGAAAAGTAATAAAATACTTGATTTATTTTAAAAGAGTCAGGCTTATTGACTGCTTGGAATGCTTTGATCATTCATTTTGTCAGGATCAAAGAATAGAGACTATTGATTACTTAGTGTTCTATGCAGACCTGCTTGTATGACACAAAGATTACTTGAATAGCATTGATTGTTGTCTCTGGAGTTGCAATGAAAATGGAAATGGTTCTCCTGGGAGGCTGTCAGTCTAAACAGCAGCAATAACATCAACTACTATCACTCCCCCCCAAAATTTTTGTTTAAACAAGAATTAATATTAATATTAAAATGATTTGGAGTACTTACATATTTACAAAATACTTTTAAGCAGACTTACTCTTGAGATACAGCAATCTTATGGGGTAAATAGAAGAAGCATTATAGATCTAGTTTTTAGAAGAAGATTCTGAGGCTCAGGAGGCTCATCACACAATTAAATGACAGAGTTAGTGTGCAAGTCCAGGACTTGAAATATTATTTCCACTATACTACACTGTTTGTCTTAATAAATTTAAAAATGTTCCCTCTCTTTTATGTCCATGTTGGCATTCATTAAAGTTTCCTGTTCTTCCAGGTTGAATGAACAGAAAAAGGCTTTCATAGGAATTTTGGTTGCTATTATTATATATGAAGATTTTCTCTCTGGCTCAGTTTAGAGGTGGGGAAAATTAAATGTAGCTTATTAAATCTTACAAATATTTTTGGGCCAGATCGATCAAATTCACTGAAATCTGACTCAAAGACATCATATTGGTTTGACCATGGTTTTCTTCTTCTGACCACAGTGTCAATATTTCAATCCAACAGAAACCTGACTGATTTATGAATATGTATTATTGGCAAGGGGGTAGGCATGGTGGCTAAACTATCAACACAAAGACAATTTCAGTGAAACATTTAAACCTAAGCATCTCTGATTTGGATAGAGAAATGGGTTCTCATTCTTGACTCTACAATATATTCAGTTTGTATAATCAATCTGCTTTAGGATACAAACTTTCCTCCACAAAATCTTTAGTTCCCCAGGAAAACAATGTTTGCTGTCAGATAAATCGGTGATAAAAGAAGACAATTTAGGAAAACATTTGTTTTATAGATTTCGTGTTTACATATCCAGAAACATGATTACTTTTTTTATTGTCACAAATACTTCTTTTCTCATTTAAAACAAAACAAAACTTTTAGCTGTGCTGCTCATAAGAAAGTAAATGAAAATATCTGAAAGATAAAGTAGTCACTTTCTCCTTATTAGATAGGCTAACACACCATGAAACATTAACGTTATTAGCAGAGTAGAATCCTAACCTAGTTCATCTAGGTTTATGATTTTAATTAACTGACTTTGCTCTTTCCAAAGTAATACAAATCAAAGATGCCAAAAGCACTTCATGAGAAGAAGGAAACATTACTTCTAAATTATTAAAGAAAGCCAAGAGAAACTGCCTATGGACAATTGGCTTAATCTAAGAGTTCATCTTTTTCTGCCTGCAGTTTCACTGAGCAGATGTTCCATTTTTCTTATCTTTTTGAAATATGATTTAAAAAAACATCTAGGGGAAAATTTTAAATTTCATGAAGGATGATGGTTTGCATCCCTTTTTATACCTTTATGTCCTACTATGTAAAATGAGAATATTAATACTGGCTGCCGTAGTGTTATTATGATCAAGCAAACCACAAGGCACCTGGCATAGATATGTTCAAAAATCTTTGTTATTATTCTTATTAAACTATTTTTCATAGTCTAAATATTAACTAATGCAATAACAAATGGATTTTTTTACCTTTGAAGATACACATGCATGTATGTATATATATCTGTATCTACGTACGCAAACATACACATGTATGTATATATTTTTCAAAGGAAGTCTTTTTATTGTTGCTGCTGCTAAGCAATGGTTTCAGTGAAATTCAAATACAGAGAAAGTAACTTACTTATCTGCACAGAGACCAGAGGTAGATGAAAAAACAGTTCTTGTCATCTCAGAGGAGACTGAGTGATGAGGCCTCTGGACTCGGCCTCTATTTTGCAGCAGTCATTTCACAAGTAAAAGGAACCTTCAGTGTGAGAATGGACAGACAGATAGGACAGAGGCTATTTAATTATAATAAAGGGAAAGCCCTGTTGGAGTAAGCTACACGCTGCCAGACCTCATTTTCTCATGACTGCATAATCTGTCATAGCATTGTTTAAGGATTATTGTTTTAAGCCTGCATGGAATCTTGTGGAGACTGGGGTATGTGGATTAACAACAACAACAACAACAAAACCAAAGCTCTAGATTTAAGAATTGCCAGAAGGCCGTTCATTAGAAGTCTGCACAGTATTAGAGTTCTTGAAATATGGTTACTAAAGACTTCACTAGATCAAAGGATTTCTTTTTCCTCAGGTTTTCATGATGTTTCATATTTTCTTTCACACATGTTTCCTGTCAGACTTTACAGTTATGAGTTTGCACCCCCATCCCTTGCCTATTGAAAATCCACAAACTGTGGAGTGTAGAAACTATTTGGAAAAAGGTTAGAGAAAAAACTCACTTGTCTAATCATGCAGCAGAAGTGGCTTCTGCAGATTCCAAAAGAAAAGATTAATCTCACTGCTCCTCCTTCACAGTCTTTACTCGTGGAGCCTATGGTTTAATAGAGGGAGAACTCAGTGTCATGACCTCATTTTTTGCTATGCTAAGATTTGTTGTATAGGAAGGGTGGGACTTCTATTGAACTAAGCAAATCTCTCAAATGAAAAAGAAACCACAGCAGTGCATTTCTTGTACCTACTAAGTATTCAGTATTTATTGAATAAACTAATAAATAATGAATGATTCATAGTGTGTTGCCTCAGCTTTTTCTCTGAGCCTTAGGTTTCTCTTCTATATGTGGTTTGGAGCAGATCAGGGCTATATACAATTCTTGGGGATAAGAATGTTCTTGTCAGCTCCTATCCCACATGTCAGTTGATTGGCTAAGCCATCATCCCCCCACCAGGATGTATTCAAACCTGGCACTGAATATTCAATCTTTATAATACAGTGACATTCCTCTGGATATCTGTGTTCACACAGGAGCCTAGCCAGTTGTTGGGAAGGCAATGGTTGCCCACAGTGAGGAAGGAGGAAGAGTGAAAAGAGGCTATGGGAGCATGTTTTTTCTCCCCAGGTCTTTGAGAAGCCAGGCAACGTGTAGGGCCTTAGTCCAGAGAGTTGTGACTCGGCAAAGGGCTCAAGTCCCGGTAGGAAGCTGAGGCAGAAGGCCAGGCCATGTGGACCAGGCCCAGAATGCGGAGGGAAGAAGAGGACTACCATTTGGTCAGGCCCCAGGCGCCCAGCACTCACACCAGGTGTACCAGGTTCTGAATTTATAGCTAAACAGCTATTTTCAGACCCCTCCTGCTAGTAAAGGCATGCCTGCTTGCATACTGCCTGCTTTGGTTTAGGAAGTAGGTGGAGTTTTCTGCAGGTGGAAAAGCACAGCTGAAAAGGGAGACAGAAAACAGCTCTGACAGACACAGAACAGTATCCTTTCTATGGTGCTAATTTGAAGAACTCTTTCAGTAATGTTGATTTGAGGGTGGTTGCACAGCCAGAGAGATGAAGGTGAAATGGACGTTTTCTTCAGTCTGGATAACAGCACAGGCTACGCTGAGTGTTACAAAATCACCTGCTGAGGGATTCATGTCAATGTGTCCCATTCGTCCTCCTCCTCAAAAAAAAAAAAAAATAAATAAATAAATAAATAAAAATAATAATAATAATAAAAAAATAGAGTTCAGAGGGTTATTTTAAAATATTATTATTTCTGACCAAAAACATGCCCATAGAGTCTGGAAGAATGGCCACCTGGCAGGCAGTAACAGCAAATCACATGTTAGTTTCATGGAACCTAAAATCTAGCTGGATCCAGCTGGACAGAGTACAACACATGAATAAACATATAAAAATAAAGATTTAAAAACTTCAACATTAGCATCTATCATTGGACATTTGTGTGACCTCAAATCTCAACCAAAGTAAAAAGCCCAAACATTCCAATGCAGCTGGGGAAATTTTTCCATGGTGTAAGGGCCATTTAAGGTCCAAGACTAGTCACCTTATACCTTGGCTCAACTCCTAAGAATCCAAATCCCAGAGGCTTGGGCTACATGTGGCAGGTCAGGACATTCTCAGTAAGGCCCTTCAGGACCTTTCTCAGGCTGAGAACCTAACTTAATGGAGTCAATAGATACAGACACAAAGGTATCTTTGAAGTTTATATTTTGATTTCCAGCTGTTGCAAAAAGGTGTTCTCAATCTCCAAATATAGTCACATTGCAGGGTTATAGTTTCAATCTATGCATTTGGGAGGACACAATTCAGTCCATAACTCTCTTTACATTATTTTGCTTTTGCAAAGGCAAGTGGGAGATGATAGCTGTGCAAACTAGAACTTAATTCTAATGGAGTAAGTTCCCAAATGGAACTTGAGGGCTGAAAATAGTAATGACCTATGTATACCTTTATATTTTTCCTCAGAACACCTTTCTATGAATGTTGTTTTATAAAAAATTCATGACAACCATGAGAAGTAAATTGGAAAAATATTATTATCCCTGTTTGGCAGGCAAGAAACCTGAGGGGGTGATGGGGCGTGTGTCAAATGACTTGCCTAAAGTGAATCTGAGAGCTCAGAGGCACTGGGATCACCGTGCAGACCCTGCTGTATGCTTTCCATGGCCTTGTCTCCATCACTCGTCTTTCCTTTGCAAGCTGCCAGTAAAATATCTTTCAGATGTCCCACAATGACGCAACAGGACAAACATCTATAGCAATCCCAGACACCAGCAGTTATTTAAAATGAGTAATATGGAATCATGCCCCAAAAGGTTGAGGCTCTGTAAGTTATTTCACTCTTGCTACAGTTTCATTCTCAAAATATTTTCTGGGCACAGTTCCTTAAGTAAATGGAAGAAAAATACCCTGGAGGAAGATAAAAACTTCAGTGTGAAATCTATTGTATTTTTTTTTAAATGAGCAAAGTTCAGACAGAAACAGGAAAATTGAGCACCTGATGTGAAGAGGGAAGGTTTCTTATATGAAGTCTTTAGGTGATCCAGAAGAATATGCCAGTAGGATCTGGTTTGGAATATTCCCAAGGGCAAGGTGCAGCCTCTCTGAGATTTTACGGATCATGCATTCGTGAAAACACCTGCCTTGTCCTTCAGAGTTTTCTCTAAGCTCAGATCAGCCTCACTGGTTTGTCCTTCCTCACTCCTCCCATTTAGGCTGATTAAGGAGCTGCTTCCTTGATCAGCAACTTTCTCTTCTGGATAAATACACATAGATTCTGGAACAGGAAAACCAGAGAGGTAAACCAGTGGTTCTCTGATGCTTGCGGCAGGGGCAACAGGAGGTTTCTTCTAGGTGCCAGTACCACATTGTAGTGATCCTACGTCATAGCCCTACGGATTCTGCTCCACAACAATGGGCTGACTTTTATTCTTTTTGCAATAGGTTCTTCTCCTACGACATTTTGTTTGTTTTGCCTCTCTTTGCTTTTATTCTCTTTCTGTCAATAAGAATATGTGACAAACTTCCAGTTTAGAAATAATTTACCAACCTGAGCATGTGGGGTGTTAATTGTGTTGGTATATTGAAGAGAACTGCGTGCTGTGATGTTCTCAGTTCAGCTCTGTTATATGGCTATATCCTATAGATTTGTTCTGAGTGGAAAAATCGGTGGGGGGGGGGGGGTGTTGAGCTATATTGTTAATCCATAGTCATAGTATTCTTCAAATAATAGCATTCACCAGACCTGCTATATCTTCGGCAGTTACATTTACATTTTGTGTCAATTGCTGCTCTACCTGTAGGCCTGCTCAAAAATGGCCCACCTACATTACTTAGCTAAGGGCCACACATAACAGAGCTCAGGGAAAATGAGCTGATTGAAAACTAAAAGCTGTTATTTACTGAGCATCTGCCAGGGGCCAGGTCTCTAGCTAACTATTTTACATTCATTATCTCAATTCGTGCTCACATCCCTTCCGTCAGGTGAACACTGTCGTCTCTGTTTCACCAAAGAGAAAATTGAAACTCAGAAATGCCAAGCATTTTCTCACGACTACTCAGTGGCAGAGCTAGCACTGGAACCCAGGACTTTGTCAAGACCTATCATCTAGACCTGACATTATACTCCTGCCCCCCAGAAGGGCTTTGTTACCATCCAGTTGCAGCATTAACTGGCCTATGGTCATTCTATCAAGTGGAATCTTAACACCTAAACAGTTTGGGGCAAGCAGTTTGTTTATATCAACTCGACCAATTGCCTTCGAAATATTTGTAATCTTTCTTTATAAATCCTACAATGTTAAGTAATTAGTCTGTTGCTTTGAAAAGCAAGTTGTGATTAAAATTTCGGACAGCTATATAATACAGTGGTGCTCTATGTTATTCTTATCCCAGGGCATGCGATCAGTAGGAAATGGGTGTCCTGGAATTGCAGATAAACTGTGGTTCTGACAGCAGAATTGAAGCCCATTATCAACCTGGAGAAAATTCACTGTTCATTACCAGAAAGATTACAGATTGATTCTATCTGTCCTACAACCTACGTTTTTTAACGTTTTAAAATAACTTGTTACACAAACACATAACAATATCGATGGGATGCAAAAGAAAGGGGAGAAAATTACCTACGATCCTGACACATTTTTTAAAAATCTGTTTTCATTTCTCTTTATTCCCTTCTAGTCCTGCTCCATATGTGTAATTTTTACAGTGTTCGAACCTACCAGAGGTATTATTTTGTATTCTATTTATGTTCTTTCAATAAATATTAGAGCAGAAGCTTTTCCCACGTGTTTTTGGACTATTCAAGTGCTACAACTGTGGAAGGGCAGTGCCCACTTCCAGCTGAGGCCAGGCTATGGGCAGCTTTCTGGCCCAGGAGGGCAAATAAAAGTGGCTCCTGAGAGGAGCGTTTGCTTCTTTTGCTCTCTATTATATTTTGATATATCCATGTTGAGAAATGTGGCTATAGTTCATTCCCCTTAACTGCAGGGAAGTATTTCACAGTATGAATATACCACAGTTCACCCATATCCAGGGAAGAATCTGAGCAGATGGTTAGACCTGGGTCTGCCCAAGGAAATGATTCTGTACTCAAAATCTGGATTAAAGATCAGCTCGTGAAGCCTCAAAGCCTTATAGAAGAATATTGCCGTAGAGGTCAGGAGAGAAACAAAGGAAGTACCCAGTAAGCAAGCCAGGTTGGAAACCAAAGATGGATGCTGGGGAAAGGAGGCTGTGTTTTGAGAGGAGGGTTCCAGTTAGAGCTGGGAGAGAGGAAGTAAGTGCAGTGATTTCTTAGCCTTGAGGTCCAGGCAAATCATCACTAACTAGGACAGTCATATTTTATTGCTTTATTTATATTTGGGTTCCACAAAGCTCACTGTACCTTTGTTTCTTGTTTTTTAAAAATTAAAAAAATTTTAATTTTTGCCACACAGCCTGATCATATGTTAAAATGTTGCCATATTTGCCTCAGATATTTGTAAGCTCTAAAACATTGGAGAGAGAGTTTAATCCACCTGTGTTGCTCTTCTCCAGCCAAATTTTCATTCCTCTTGTGTAGAAGTAACTGCTATTCTGAAGTTGCTATCTTTCCCATGCATGCTTTTAGAACATAGCATGTGTGTATCTAAATAATATCATTTTACAGATTTCATGCTATATACAAATAATACACTATTTGTGTCCTTCTGCAACTTACTTATCTATAGTTCACTCATTTTAACTGTTGCACATTATTTTGTTGTATGAACATAGCAGACTATTTTCCTTTAGATAGACAGTTATGCTGTTTTTAGGTTTTGCTATGTTTAAAATGGTATAGTTAACATTCTTGGGTATTTTTCCTTGTATATGTCAACACTGATGGGTTGAAGCAGTTACTTGGTGATATCAAATTGCCCTCCAAAGTGTTCGTTTCACCACATTCTCATTAATGTTTGGCATTGGCAAATTTTTACATATTTGCTGATATGATTGATGTGAAGTGGTATATCATTTTGGTTTATTAACACTTCCTTGTTTAGTAGTCAGGTTAAGCATATTTTTATACATTTATTATCAATTCAGATTATTCTTCTGTGGGGTCTCTGTTTATGTCCTTTTCCTTCTTTTCCATCAGGTTGTTCAATATTTTCATAATTACTAATAGGAGTTCTTAAATCTGAATATTAATACTTATCAATTATAAGAGTTGCCAGTATCTCTTTTTGGTCTGTTCTTTGTCTTTTAATCTTATATACAGAGACTTTGAACAGAAATTCTGGTGTTTTTGACTTTAGCAATCTTTTTTAAAAAAATTATTATTGTGTTTTAATGACTAGTTTAAGATTTTTTTCTCCACCCTGACATAAGAAAAGAATGTTTAAAAGAATTTGTAAGAGTTTAAAGTGTTTGTTTTTTACATTTAGATTTTTTTTTAAAATTTATTTATTATTATTATACTTTAAGTTGTAGGGTACATGTGCATAACGTGCAGGTTTGTTACATATGTATACTTGTGCCATGTTGGTGTGCTGCACCCATCAACTTGTCATTTACATCAGTTATAACTCCCAATGCAATCCCTCCCCCCTCCCCCCTCCCCATGACAGGCCCCTGTGTGTGATGTTCTCCTTCCTGAGTCCAAGTGATCTCATTGTTCAGTTCCCACCTACGAGTGAGAACATGCGGTGTTTGGTTTTCTGTTCTTGTGATAGATTGCTAAGAATGATGGTTTCCAGCTGCATCCATGTCCCTACAAAGGACACAAACTCATCCTTTTTGATGGCTGCATAGTATTCCATGGTGCATATGTGCCACATTTTCTTAATCCAATCTGTCACTGATGGACATTTGGGTTGATTCCAAGTCTTTGCTATTGTGAATAGTGCTGCAATAAACATACGAGTGCATGTGTCTTTATAGCAGCATAATTTATAATCCTTTGGGTATATACCCAGTAATGGGATGGCTGGGTCATATGGTACATCTAGTTCTAGATCCTTGAGGAATCGCCATACTGTTTTCCATAATGGTTGAACTAGTTTACAATCCCACCAACAGTGTAAAAGTGTTCCTATTTCTCCACATCCTCTCCAGCACCTGTTGTTTCCTGACTTTTTAATGATCGCCATTCTAACTGGTGTGAGATGGTATCTCATTGTGGTTTACACCAGTAACAGACAGACAGAGAGCCAAATCAGGAATGAACTTCCATTCACAATTGCTTCAAAGAGAATAAAATACCTAGGAATCCAACTTACAAGGGATGTAAAGGACCTCTTCAAGGAGAACTACAAACCACTGCTCAGTGAAATAAAAGAGGACACAAACAAATGGAAGAACATACCATGCTCATGGATAGGAAGAATCAATATCGTGAAAATGGCCATACTGCCCAAGGTAATTTATAGATTCAATGCCATCCCCATCAAGCTACCAATGAGTTTCTTCACAGAATTGGAAAAAACTGCTTTAAAGTTCATATGGAACCAAAAAAGAGCCCGCATCTCCAAGACAATCCTAAGTCAAAAGAACAAAGCTGGAGGCATCACGCTACCTGACTTCAAACTATACTACAAGGCTACAGTAACCAAAACAGCATGGTACTGGTACCAAAACAGAGATATAGACCAATGGAACAGAACAGAGTCCTCAGAAATAATACCACACATCTACAGCCATCTGATCTTTGACAAACCTGAGAGAAACAAGAAATGGGGAAAGGATTCCCTATTTAATAAATGGTGCTGGGAAAATTGGCTAGCCATAAGTAGAAAGCTGAAACTGGATCCTTTCCTTACTCCTTATACGAAAATTAATTCAAGATGGATTAGAGACTTAAATGTTAGACCTAATACCATAAAAATCCTAGAGGAAAACCTAGGTAGTACCATTCAGGACATAGGCATGGGCAAAGACTTCATGTCTAAAACACCAAAAGCAACGGCAGCAAAAGCCAAAATTGACAAATGGGATCTCATTAAACTAAAGAGCTTCTGCACAGCAAAAGAAACTACCATCAGAGTGAACAGGCAACCTACAGAATGGGAGAAAATTTTTGCAATCTACTCATCTGACAAAGGGCTAATATCCAGAACCTACAAAGAACTCCAACAAATTTACAAGAAAAAAACAAACAACCCCATCAAAAAGTGGGCAAAGGATATGAACAGACATTTCTCAAAAGAAGACATTCATACAGCCAACAGACACATGAAAAAATGCTCATCATCACTGGCCATCAGAGAAATGCAAATCAAAACTACATTTAGATTTTTAATCCACTTGAAACTTTGTTTTGTATATAGTATGAAATAGCCATCTGATATTTTTTGATTTTTTCATGTAGATTGTCAATTTCACCCATCTACTGCTGTCTGATATGTGATGCCACCTTTGTCAAATAGTAGGTTTTCCTTTAGGAATAGATCTGTATGAAGGCTCTCTAATCTGTTCTACTGGTCCACTATCTATTTGTGCTCCAATATACCCTGTCTGCATCACTAAAGTTTTATAATAACCCGTGGTACAAAGTCTCCCAAAGTCGTTTCTCAAAATTGTCTTAGTTTTTATTTACTTTTTTGGTCCTTTTTTTCTTCCATATTAGCTTAGGCTCAGATGAACACAAAGTTTGCCTACATTTTTTTTTTCCAATTCTCATACCACGTACTTCTTTGTCTTACTGAATTTCCCAGGATCTCCCGTATAATATTGAATAAAATTGTCAGTAGTGAACATCCTCATGTTGGGACTGCTTCTAGAGTTTCGACATTGAGTATGGAATTTGTTGTAAGTTTTTAATGAACAGTATTCATCAGGTTAAATAAATCCTCTTCTATAGTGTTTTCTTAGAATTTTTTAAAAAATCAAGCACAGATATTGAATTGTATTGAATGTCATTTTTTGATTTATTATAATGATATGAAATTTTCCCTTTAATTTCTATTCATAGGTTTTATGAAGCTGTATTATATTTTCATGATTAATAAAAATTCATGGTTTATAATGTTGTAGTGCTTGTTTAATAAACTGCTGAATTATATTTGCTAATATTTTAATTAAGTTTTTGTTTTTAATTGAGGTCTCTAATTTTGCTTGTTGGTAATTTTGTTTTTCTTATACTGTATATGTCTAGTTTGTTATATAAGTTATATTCACAATATAAAACAAATTGGGTAGCTTTTTTTTTCCAAATTGAATACAATTTTATAGGATTAAGAGTTTCTTGAAAGAATATTTATTAAGGCATTACTAAAACCTTTTGGGAAAATAATAAATAATCAACTGGTCCTGGAATGGTTTGAAGTAGGATTTTTTTATTATTGATTTCAATTTTAATAATGGTTATTAATTTATAGAATTTTTCTTGAGTCATTTTAAAACTATATTTCTAGAAAGTAACTTCAGAAAATTTTAGGAAGTACATCTTGGCCTTCAAGATTTTTAGAATAAAATTGTTATAGTAGTCTCCTATTGTAACTATAGGTATTTGTTTTTCATTCAAGTCAAAGATTATTTGTTTGTGAGTTTTCTTTAGTTCTTGATCACTATTGCCAAAGATTATCTCTGTTGCGTCGGAAATGTTTCAATGCCACCTCTCACATTGAATCAGTTTGCTGTTTTACCATGAATACTACAGGTGGTTACTAGGTAATACATTTTTCAAAAGGAATTATGGGGTCAAATATTTCAGTGTTTAATATTAATTATCAAAAGGAGAGTTTTGTGGGTAATATTTCCCATTGATATGGTTTGGCTGTGTCCCCACCCAAACCTCATCTTGAATTGTAACTCCCATAATTCCCACATGTCATGGTAGGGACCTAGTGGGAGGTAATTTAATTATGGGGATGGTTACCTGCATGCTGTTCTCATGATAGTGAGTGAGTTCTCATGAGATCTAATGGTTTTATAAGCATTTGGCATTTCCCCTTCTGGCACTTCTACTTGCTGCCACCATGTGAAGAAAGACATGTTTGCTTCCTCTTCCTCCATGATTGTAAATTTCCTGAGGCCTCCCCAGCCATGCTGAAATGTGAGTCAATTAAACCTCTTTCCTTTATAAATTACCAGTCTCAGGTATGTCTTTATTAGCTGCATGAGTACAGACTAATAACCCACACATATTTCATGATGGAAAATGTTACTTTAAAGACCATTTTATGTGGCTAGCATTCCATAGAAACACTGGGAAAATCTTGTTTTGTCTAAATCATTTTATAAATGAGTAAACTCATGTAGACTCCAAGAAGTCAAATCCTTTGATTAAGGCCATCATACTGTATCTCTCATTCACTAATGCACGGGGCTCACATAAATGAGTGAATCAATGCAACATTCAGAATTGGAGAAACAGATAATTAACTGGTATTTTCTTACTCTTTATAAAATATTAAGAAAAAATCATTGTCAAAATTCAGCTCTTTAAAAGTACTAGATTACAATAATTTAGATGAGAAGAAACTTTATAATTTAACATGACCTAGAAATGACAAAATTAACTCCACTTATTATTTATAAGGAGAGATTCTTAATACTGGAATGGGGAAGGATAGTCCCTGAATTATATTTGTCTTATCACTTATCACCCTGCATCATTACTAGAGTGTCATCATTTCTATTAATAAGGCATCACATTATAGATGTGTTGAGACCAAAAAATATTGATTACAATCACAGATATTAATGAAACAAGAATAATGGAGGAGATAATATGCAAAATAGAATGTACAATAATAATAAAAAAGACTCCTAATATTGAGTCGAAATATACCATTTTATGTACATCATTGTATGTATTAAATTAACATTTTAAAAATCCACGTTTCTGATGAAATCTGCACAAGGATGCCAAACAATAAATAACTTGCTAAAAGACTAATAGACCACCTATTTAGAGACATAGTATAGAAAGATATCCAGTAAAATAGTCTACATAATCAGCAAGAAAATGAGAGTACTTTATGTAAAATGCAATAGCTTCCTCTGTTTCTGTAGAAAACCTGTGTGGAAGTAATGTTTGGTCTTATATCTTTCTTTGTTCCTGCTTCAGACTCCACCAGGCCTGCTTTTATTTCCAAGATTTTTATATCAAATAAGAATATCGTTACCCATCAACATCCATGTTAGAAATGGCTTGTTTCTATACAAAAAGTTTGAAAGAAGATTAAAATTATTATTCTATTTGAAACACAGCTCTGGCAGTTCCAGAGAGACCATCATAATATAGGTGATATAACGAATACCAGCAAAATGGGAAATGAGCAGAAAAAGTTATTACCACAAGTAACATGTTTCAGCAAAGGTGTTGAGATGTTCTTGGAAAAGAGCCTTTACTCTTGTCACCTTTGGAACTAGTCCAACTGCCAGAAGCCTACAGTCATAGAAATAAAACCACTCAGAAAAGAGTAGACATGTTCTATTTGGTATTTAGATATCAAAGACCATTATTACCAAACCAAAACTGGCCTGCACAATCTGATAAGTATAAATGAACTCAGGGCCCTACATTAAAATATTTGAAGCTGAAACCAACATGAAGAAGCAAGTATCTTTAAATACTCTGGCTAAAGTATAGCTTTATTGAGTTCTATTTCCTTTATTTGCTTAGTTCTGAACTTTTAACTGATTCACTATCCTTGATTTAATTGGTGAGCCCTTTAGTGAAGTGTCTTTCTTTTAACAGCCTATAAAGTACTTCGCAAACTTACATAAGGAAAAAATTATACCTTCATGTCCTGTGGGAGGTTAAACTGAGGGCCATTTTGCAGTATGTCCTAAGTGCCCCCTCCTCCACTCTGTGGCTAATTAATGAAAACAGTCTTCTTGGGGGGTATTGCCAAATAAATACCAGACAAACTTGAGAGAAACCATAAATAGTTATTGGACAATGTTAACTTAACAACATGGACACAATGAAGATCCATCTGTTCCAGAGTGATAATAGTTGAAAACATCAACATAAAAAAGTACAGTAGGATACTGTATGGGGTCATTGTTTCTTTTATTTAGTAATTTATTTTATTTTTCTTAATTATACTTTAAGTTCTGGGATACATGTGTAGAACATCCAGGTTTGTTACATAGGTATACACGTGCCTTGGTGGTTTGCTGAACCCATCAACCCGTCATCCACATTAGGTATTTCTCCTAATGCTATCCCTTCCCTAACCCCCCACCCCTTGACAGGCCCCGTTGTGTGATGTTCCCCTCCCTGGATCCATGTGTTCTCATTTTTCCAACTTCCACTTGTGAGTGAGAACAGGCGGTATTTGGTTTTCTGTTCCTGTGTTAGTTTGCTGAGAATGATGGTTTCCAGCTTCATCCATGTCCCTGCAAAGGACATGAACTTATCCTTTTTTATGGCTGCATAGTATTCCATGCTGTATATGTAACACGTTTTGTTTATCTAGTCTATCATTGATAGGCATTTGGGTTGGTTCCAAGTCTTTGTTATTGTGAATAGTGCGCAATAAACATACGTGTGCATGTTTCTTTATAGTAGAATGATTTATAATCCTTTGGGTATATACCTAGTAATGGGATTGCTGGGTTAGATGGTATTCCTAGTTCTACATCCTTGAGAAATTGCCACATTGTCTTCCACAATGGTTGAACTAACCATTGCTTTTCTTTTCATTTTTAAATTTAAAAAATTGAATTATAAGAATGTAAGAAGAGTAAGAATAACATTATCATCTAGAAATAAGTTAAAATTTTACTTCTATGTACTTCTAGTCTTTTTAAAGAAAGCACTATGAATGCAATGAAAATACATTTACTACTTTCTTCTCAACTCCTACCTCCCAGTCAGCATTGCTTTTCTCTCGCTCTTTTTACTGGCTGCTTCTATTAAACGCTGAGGGACACAGGATGGAGTGTGTATGGGAAAGCTTTCTCTGGTGGGTTAATAATGAAAGACATTTTATAAGAGTTGAGTTGAAGAATGGATTTGAAAAGAGAAGAGATGCAGGTGGTCGGATTTGGAGTTAGGTACCTGAAAGAGGAGTGAGCCTTTCTACAAATGAAGCAGGTTTTCCTTTGCTTCCTTTTATGCTTTCCTATTTTTATGTTATCATTCCCCAAGGCTCTAAGCCACGCATGTGCTTCTTTAAATAAATCTCACAAGATAAAAGCCAGTGCCTCAAAATCACCAGGCATTGATGCCTGTCTGTAAAATATAATCACACACTAATCATGGAGTATAGATTTGCTTTCTTCCCTAAGGCAAGACGTTCCCTGGCACCTGTGGAGGTGAGCCCCAGCATGAATGATCTGTTTTTGACAGTCTTTTCATACATGAAAGCTCATGGACAAGTCACCTAGGCACACAATTTAACAATCCCAACTAGCATTTGTGTTTGCTGTGAAATGGTACATCCAGAAGACCAGGAGGTCGTCTTCTTCAGCCACGCCCATCTGTTGCTGCCCTGAAAAGTCTAACTTGGCCGTCGCATTTAATATTGCTGGCTGGCTACATGTGTGGATTTAAGTTAAAATTAATTAAGATTAAAAATCCAGTTTCTCAAGCACACAAGTGACATTTCAAGTGCTCAGTAGTCGTACATGACTAGAAGCTACCACACTGGACAATTCTCAACAGATACAGAACATTTCTATGATTGCAGAAAACTCTATTGGGCAGTGCGGGTTCAGGATGCAATAGCTTGTGACATTTTTTTCCACGTGATTAAAAGTCCCTCACATGCATAGTTCTCCTTGAAGATTGGTGGATTAGGGTGAAAACTATCTTTGTAAACTTTGGGGCTTTCTTCCTTCCCAATTGCTTCCCCATTGCTTATGGCCAAGCAAAAAATGGGGTGACAGTAAGGAAAATACTATTGTTTTTTGCGCTAAATGTATCTGACACTCTTACTTACCTGAGAAAAGAAATGTAAAAAAAAAAAAAAACTGGCACAATACTTGGCACATAGTAGGCTCTGAACAAGGTTAGCACCTGTATCTAGCAGGGCCCAGGAAGGTGACAGAATCTACACCAATTATAAGGACACAGATAATTTAATATAAATAACTGTTAACAAGCCGTACAGTTGTTCAGTCAAATAACTAAGGTATCATGAAAACAGCAACTACAGGAAGTAGTTTCTATTCTTAGGATTGGACAAACAATGACAGAGATTGGAATCATTAATCTTAGAAACTCAGAGGAAGGTCCGTGCGTAGCTGAAACTCAGACCTCTGAGGAAGAGGTTCTCTTCTGTTGAGACTGGTGTCTCTTGCAAGCATTAGAGAAACTGCAAGTCAAATTCAGCTGCTGCAATGGGGAGGAACTGCTGCAGCCATTGTGAAGAAGCATTGCTAGGGTTATGCTCACAGGAAGCTGGGAAGAGATAAGACCACAGTGAATAAATGGAAAGGGGACAGTCTATTCCAGCTTTGCAGGCCTTCTCCTATACCTTCTAATGGCAGAGCCTAACCAGGGAACAGGTAGTACAGCTGAAATGATGTTTGCAAATTCCCAGCCCCAGGACTAAAAAATCTAGTATAGAAAGTTGGGCTTGAAGCTGAGAGATAATAACTTGAGGACAGGCACAGGCCATATAAACTCTTGAAATATTTTCCTTGGCTAAAGGTGGAACTTCTATTCTTTTCACATATCCATCTCAGTCTATTATTTCCTTATTTCAAGCTGCTGTTAATGATGATTAAAACCTACTTATCACAGACTAACATACAAAAATCAGTTGTATTTCCATATGTATGCAATGAGTATTTGCATTTACAGTCCATTTACAATAGTATTAAAAACAATAAAACACTTAGGATTAAATTTAACCAAGAAAGTACAAGATTTTTATACTGAAAAATTACAACACAATGTTGAAATTAAAAAAAATTTAATAAATGAAAGACATCTGTGATCATGGGTTATTAGACTTAATACTGTTCAGATGGGTATATTGCCAAAGCAATATATAGATTCAGTAAAATCTTTATCAAAATTCGAACAGCCTTTCTTTTTTTTTCAGAAATAGACAAGCTGATCCTGAAATTCATATTGAATTGCATGGAACCCCATATAGCTAAAAGAATCTTGAAAGAAAAGAACAAAGTGAAAGTATGAATACACTTTCTGATTTCAGCACTTACTACAAATCTATAAATAATTAAAGCTGTGTGGTACTGGAACAACAATATAGACATATGGATTATTGGAATAGAACAAAAAGTCCAGAAATAACCCATATAGTTGGATCCCATAGAAAAGCTGCACAGCATCATTAGTTATTATAAAAATGCAAATCAAAACCACAATGAAATACCTCTTCAAATTTAGTTGATGGTTATAATTAAGAAAAAAAACATGAAAAATAACATGTGTTGGCGAGTATGTGGAGAAATTTTAATCCTCACATTTTGCTGGTAGGAATGTAAAATGGTGCAGCAGCTGTGAAAAACAGTTTGGCAGTTTCTCAAAAAGTTAAACATAGAAGTATCATATGAACCAGCAATTTCATACCTAGGTGTATGTCCAAGAGAAATGAAAATATATATTCGCACCAAAATTTGGATATGAATATTCACGGCACATTATTCTTCATAGCTGGAAGGGAGAAACAGCCCAATTATACATCAACTGATGGATAAACAAAATGTGGTATATTCGTAAAATGAAATATTATTCAGCCCTGAAAAGGAATGAAGTACTGATGCATGCTACAAAGTGAGAGAAGCCAGAGAAAAGGTAATATATTATATAATTGTATTTATGCAAGATGTCCAGAATATGCAAATATATAAAGACAAAAAGTAGGTTAGTAATTGTCAGGGGCTAGTTGGAAGGGGATAATATGGAATGACTCCTGAACAGATACAGGGTTTCTCTTTGGTGATACAAATTTTCTGGAATTAGTGCTGATAATTACATAACATTGTGAATATATTAACCACTGAATTGTACACTTTATTTACTTTTTTAGACAAAGTTTCTCTGTCACCCAGGCTAGAGTGCAATGGTGCCATCTCGGCTTACTGCCACCTCCACCTCCCAAGCTCAAGCAATCCTCTCACTTCAGCCTCACCAGTAGCTTGGACTACAGGTGTGTTACACCACGTCCAGCTAATTTTAGTATTTTCTGCAGAGATGGGGTCTCACATGTTGCCCAGGCTGATCTAGAGCTCCTGAGCTTAAGCAATCCACCCACCTCGGCCTCCCAAAGTGCTGGGATTACAGGTGTGAGCCACCACACCTGGCCAATTGTGTACTTTTAAATGGTCAAATGGTGAGTTTCATGGAATATGAATTTTATCTCAATAAAAAACCTATTATTCATCTACAAACTAAAGTAGATGCTATATGGGGAAAGACAAAAATAGGAGGAGAAATAGCACTGTGTGGTTTATCCTCAGTTATGTGCAGATGTGCCTTTTGCATTAAAACAGTACTTCAGCGGTATTAAGATTCTGTTGGTTGCAAGTAGCAAATAGATGATTCAAACTGCTTCAAACAGTAAGGAAATGTATCATCTTATGGTGTAAGTCTAGAGAGAAATCAAGCCAGAACAATGATAATTTCATGGTTAGTGTCACCAGAAAATAAACTTTTTCATCTCTGATTCACTCTCCAAAACCTTTTCCTCACTGTGGTCATAAGACCACTGCCAGTGGCAACTAATAGATGCTTTCTGATTCATGTTCAGTAGGAGAGAGACAAACATATAACTTACTCTCCAGCTTTGACATATAACTCTTACCCTCAGTTCTGAATGAACCAAATTTGGTTACATACTCATACTCAGAACAAGGTTATTTAAATCCTGCCCTACAACTGGTTATAAAGTGGATATTTGAACACAGTAGGAGTAGCTGACTGGAGAGAGAGGAGACTAGGCACCCAATTACCCAATTCTTAACCTTGGGCACCCAGCCATTCCTCTTAGGGAAGAAACTCCCTTTGTTTAGGCCAATGCCTAGGCCAGCCACGTGGAGATAGTGAATGGCAGATACCCTGAAAGCAGGGGTTTGTGGGAAACAAGTAAACAAGAAAAGAGTTCATTTGTTGTTCACGTGAAATAAAAGGGAATTTGATGCGAGACAGGCAGAAAGCAGATCAGAGAAGACCAGAAGAGGGTGGGAAGAAGGCAGTGATTGAGAATTGAGGAGGCTGAAAGCTAACTTGGCTAAAATGACTAAAAGCCTTTTTGAAATATGCATACGTAACATTTAATTTTAAATGGTTAAAGTTCTAGATGTAAATCCCCATGCCAATGGTATACTCAGCACTCTGCTAATATTTTGTGGATGGACGTTGTTTATTTTCGTGAAACTTGAGAAGAGTCTGCTTGCATATGTGGGTCAATAATAAGGATGATTTTTTTTGGTCCCTTCAGTCTTTGACTTGTGTTTGAGTCTTATGTGGGAGATAGGACACAAGCAAGAAAAATGGAAAAGACTGGTAGTGTGTTGGGAAGCTCTTTGTGCTTTATTTATATGGCAGAACTAAGAGCTCTCTGAGAAAATATTCAACTCAAGGACGGGAGTCTTGCTAATCCAAATAACAGCTTCCATTTGTGAGGGAACATGTGGCCACATGTAGGGGGTGTGTGTCTATTGGGGGTGGGGGTGCCATTGTGACTAAAACATTATCATAATTATCATTTACCAAGTACCTAATACTGTATTTAATTATCACAATTATGCATATATGTTCCTATATCTATGCAGATATATAAAATTGGACACACACACACACACACATATTTCTCCAAGGTTACCCAGTTAGGAAATAGATTTGAACCAATTCAGGTATATATGATTCCAAAGAGACACTTGCATTCTAACACCTGTATAATGATGAGGTCTGTCTCTTGGATTTGCACTTGCAGGTGAGAGTTAGAACTATCCAAATATATGTTACAGATAATAACATGAACCCATTTTAAACCCCAGCCAGTGTGGGCTCTAATATTTAATTAACTTTAAAAGCCCTTTCCCCAACCCATTGAAGAACAAGATCCTGTTTAAAAGTAATAATAACATCAACCACTTTGCTTACAAAATGCCACAGTAACAAAAAATGAATAAATAAGTCTTTCTGATGATATATTGGCTGCTCTAATACAGGACTGATTGTCATAACCTACTTTCCTAGGCATCCCAGCCCATCTTCTGCTATGAGCTTGGAAACTCCACTTTACTATGTCCTTGGAACAGCTCTGCCCTCTTACCTGGATGTTTCTCTCTTCTGTCTGACCATATGGCAGCTGTTTTGCTAGCCTGCTGCTGTCTGTCCTCCGCACATGGCCATTAAAGCAAGGCTTTTGCAAAGGGACAGCATAGAGGTTTTTTGTTTACTTTTACGCTTCTCTTCCCATCTAGTAAGAGTTTTGGCTATACTATCTACTGTATTATGTTATTGTATACATAGTTTTGATTATATTATATAAATATATATTATATTATCGATTATATAGGGATAATACTATAAAGGATGTTGTCTCACGCACAAAGAGTTTTATAAATAAAGGAGGTTCTACTTGTACCTCAGATAAGTGTAACACCCATCTTTCTTCCTCCATTCTATAATTCTGCGAGGGAAAAAGTAACTTTGAGTTGAAGAAAGAGGAAGAAAAATGATGTATGTTTTTAAGTAGATACAGAGACCTGAGGCTTGCAATAAGTATACCATAGTTATTCATGATCTCTCTCATTCAGCAAACGTTAGTTAAGGCACCTGCTGTAATAATAATAATAAATTATGTATTGTCTATACTATACTACAGACGCTTTGCATTTGCTACTTCTAATCCTCAGAACAACTCTATAAAGAATATATTATTTCTATTTTATAGATTAGGAAACCGAAGCTGAAATAATTTAATGTAAAGAAGCTGAGACCAGATTTGAACTGCAATCTGAATGACTCCAGGTATAACATTTTTTCTACGCTACCTAGTGCCTTTCTTTGCAGCAGGTACTATGTGAGATGAGTCACAAAGATGAACACTCCCTTGAAGCACATGCAAGCTGATGGGGAAGGTAGACCGTGGAAACCTCTGTTAGGGTTGAATGGTGTAAGTGCTGTGGAGGAAAGCCCAAAAAAAGAGCATATAAGAGAATCTGAGATTGGGGGCAGAGCTGGTGGAGATTAGTCAACAGGAAAACATCTCAGGCAAGACCAAGACAAGGTGCTTTTGGCAGAAGGGAAACAGAATTTGGTCAGTTTTCTTCCTTGTTAATTTAGTTTCTTTCTTCATAGCATGTCAGCAGGTCAGCTGTAAATGTACAGTGTGTGCCTTTCCTCCCTTCCCTCTCTGGAGGGATGACCTGACAAACTAGCAGAAGTGGTGAGTTGGAAATATTATACAAGATAAAGCTCTTTTCTACTCTTAACCTTTAACTGTTTGTTTTTAAATGTAATCCTGCCCTTTAGAATTTGCCAAATGCAATCTGCAGCACAGGGAATGAACTAGCAAGGGTCTCAAAGAACATAATACGCATACATACTCAGGAGGGCATTTTCAAGCAAGGCTATTTCCCTTTGGCCAGTCTCAGAGGTGAAGAATGTTTGAGAGTGGTAGCATGGTCAGAGCTAAGGCAGGAGGTGGTAAAACACGAGCCAATCCTTCTGTGCTCACATCCTTCAGTGTTTGATTCTAATGTGTAGTCAGAACTTTACAAACTAGATGCCGTCCGTTGGTGGGCTGGAAGCAAGCACGTGGATTAAAACTGTAAAATGTCCTTTGCTCCACTAGAGTGGTTGTGAGTCATCCCTGCCTTGAGGAATTCACCCGAAAGGCTTTATTCTGAGCTAAGGAAAAATTCAGGATGATTGAAGCTGGCCATCTTTGCACATGGTTTCTCTTGAGAGTACTTCTGATATTGACTTGTCAATGACTTGCTATGTAACCCTGGATAAGTCAATTACTTTTTCCATACCTCTCCATATAATAGGAAATAATCATTTTTCTCCTAATAAATAATAATACAGTTTATATTATATAATTTCAATTTAATTTTTTTAGTTTTAGACATAAATTTTGTTAATTGAGTAGGCATTTACAGTATGCTGGGCACTGCACTGAACATATTGCTCACGTAATTATTCAACAAATCTTCATAAGGTCTCTATGAGGGTATTATTATTACTGTATCTGTTTTGCAGATGAGAAAGTTGAAGTTTAGTTAACTTGCCATAAATTGCCCTCGTTATAAGTGGTTGAGTTAGGGTCACTTTATCTACATTTATAGCCTCTGATCACATTATAAATTATTGGGATCCTGCGAGTAACAACATAAGCCTCTCACCAGCTTGCAAACTAGTCATCTTTGTAGCTCCTGAAGTATCTTGAAAAATATTGGCACTTAATAGGAACTGAGTAAGTTTTATTTTATAATTCATAAACATGAATGGAAGAATAGATTAAAAAGTTATTGTCATCATTATCATTATCTGATTGCTAACAATAGGAGAAGCCAGATTTCCTAGCAACTGTGATGAATTATATATTGTGATATATAGACCTAGAGAATATTGATTAATTATGTCACATTATTTTCCCCAAAACGAAGACAAAAAGCATAGTGAAAGTCTACAGGGAAAGATAATAGCAGCATCACACTCCAAAAAGATGTTACTGAATATGCAACAGAGCAGTTCCCATATATCTTAATGTTTTAAAATTTGGTCAGTCAAGATTAATTAAAACAATGAACCCTGTACCCAAATGGCATAAATGATAATTTTGCAATATAACATCTTTCTACATTTTATAGTTGACAATAGGAATTAGTGGTATGAGAGGCATACATATTTGTTTTTATGCCTGTTGTTAGTTCTGAAATTTATGCCATGACATTAAATTCTAGAAATTACTTATAAACCAAAGTTTATTTTAAGTTTATTTTAAGGAAAATAATTACCCAAAGCTTAGGGAAGTTAGTAGAAGTACACACGTACACAGACACACGTGAAAGTTAGTGGCTTGTATGTGAGTGCAAATGTATGTGTGTGTGTGCGCATGCGTGTGTGTATAATATATATATTTTATATATGAAATAAATCATATTGAATATTTTTAAAAATCATTAAGCTCTTGCTGGATCCAATCTAGGGAGTTCAATGGGAGGTAAGGAGGCAGAACAGCATAACTTTCATATTTAAAGTATTACAAAAGTGTGCTTTGAATGAGTAAATAAGCCATCTGCACCCCTGAGGATTTCTCTGAGTCTACATGTGCACTATACATGTATATATCTGTCTGTTAATTAAAGTGTCATGAGACAAATGAGTAGCCAGGGTTCGTCAAAATTTAGAGGGGTATTTGGGGTGATAAGAGTTAAAATAAAGACTATGTGACCTATGAAAAAAAATTTTGAAAATCATGAGGGTCACCTCTAAACAGTCGTCATCTTCTATAGATGGTTGACACTGAGATGGCCCATAAGTAGTAAGACGTCATGCAAAATCACAAGAGCAAACGTTTTAGTGGAAGCTGATTCTCACATGGGCAGCTCTGTACGGTGAGTTCCAAGTAGGAGAGCAAGTAGCAAAAGAGATTTTTTATTTATTTATTTATTTATTTATTTATTTATTTATTTATTTATTGAGAGCTATGTTTTCTCCTAAGCTTTGGTTAGTAGTCCAAGCAGTTTTGAATAAATTATTACTGCTGCTTTAACAGGTTTTGCTTAAAAAAGATTAAAAAGAATTATTCAATAGGTACTACTTAGAATCCGGAGGTTAAATCAACGCACAGAATCCGGAGGTTAAATCAACTCATCATCCACTTTGGAATCATTTGCTACTTATTTTATCTCTTCTTTTTGGTTGTGTGAGTAAAACTTGCCTGTCAACCCAGGAAAGTACTGACTGCTTTTCACTCTGTCAGCACTGGTGTTAGACCTCTGCCGAAATGGCAAATTACTCTTATGCATCATAACCCGGCTTCTTGGAGTCCGCCAATGACTCAGAGAGCCCCAGCTTCTGAGCCAATCAGCAACAGCTGCACTCCAGAGACCAGGCTTCCTGGCTAAAGGCCAACAGATAAGTGTCTATGGAGACTCTTCTGAAAGTCCACTAATCTTGAATTCCATGCTTCTCATTACCCTATATTTGATCAGAAGTTTGCTTTGAAAAACTATGTCCTACAAACAGAGTCCTACTGTTCTTAGCAAGCAACACATTCAGCTTCTGGTTTCAGATATTGTAGTGGGGGCCTCTTCCTTCATTCATGGAGAGCAAATGACATTCCTAATAAGGAGATTTAAGAAATGGCACAATCTTCTCATATCCACAAAAATCTGGTCCTGGCACGAGACCTGCCTCAACATTAAACTAATCCTAGAGCGTAGGAGGTGCATCTTAATTTACCATCTACTAGTTTTTATTCCTCATCTGTTTCGCAAAACAAGATGCATGTACTACTTGTGGTTTAGGAGATTGTTTTGCTGGTACATAGATGAACTTAAAAATATGTGTGCGTGTGTGTATGTGTGTGTGTGTGTGTGTGTATTCTTTAACATGGTATTTGAAAACCATAAAACTAGCATATCAAATCAGTGATTTCAGGAACATTATTGCTTAAGCCAAAGCTAACACAGGATGTTGCTATGTTTTGAATGCTTTTGTCTCTCCAAAATTTACACATTGAATTCTAATCACTAAGGTAATGATGTTAAAGATAGGGCCTTTGGAAGGTGATTAGGTCATGAGGGCTCATCCTCATAAATGGGGTCAGAAAAGAGACCCCAGAGAGCTAGCTAGCCCCTTCTACCTTGTGAAGATGTACCATCTGTGAACTAAAAAGAAGAAGCCCTCATCAGACACTGAATCTGTTGATGATCTTGGACTTTGTAAAGTCTAGAACCATAATAAATACATTTCTGTTGTTTATAGGCCACTCAGTTTATGGTATTTTGTTACAGCAGCCTAGCACATAGAAAATGCTCAGGAAATATTTGTCAACTGAATGGGTATATTTCCAGATAAGCCTCAGAATAATCAAGGGCAATCATACCATGAGTGACTGTCATAGGAGATAGATAGCGATGACTGCAAGAAGTGAAGATAAATATCCTGCACAGTATAATGTCTTTCCAGAAGTCTTTCTTGAGAATCCATGTCTAGAATGACTTCATTCGGAGATCTCTTTGAAAATGCTTAGCATTTCTCTTCCTTATTCATTTGAAATTTAAGCATATTCTCTTTTAAATTAGCAGAAAAAACTCACAATTGTTTGGATTTCAATTCACAAAACAACTTTACATGTATCAATGATTAGATTGTTTTAGCAACTTGATGAGACAGGCGAAGCATGCCTTCCTATTCTACTATGAAAAAACTAGGTCTCATGGAGTTTAAATAACTTGCTCATCTTGAAAAAAATGTTTGTTAAGCCCTTTCCCTGTGCAAGGCTCAAGAGACTGGAGGGTGGAAATTCTGCAGAAAGCTCATTGGGCTTAAGGCCTTTCATTTTGCAGAGTGGTTAGGTGTTGACTATCTCTAAGTCCTTGAATTACTTTGTGACTGGTATGGCCATAGTTATTCTGACAATATGTAAAAATTAACATTAAAATTTTTTAATTCTATAGAGCTGCTACAAATGAAGAGAAAAGGCTCTGTGTTTTGGAAAACAGTTAAATAGTTATGAAACCAATATATTAACACTTTATGTAGATAATACTTTTCCATCTATTCCTATTTTGTTTGAGTTTTATCTTTGGAATTGTTAAATTTTATCAGATACTTTCTCAGATACCATTCATATGTTTATACTATTTCTTTCTTTAATTTGTCAATACAGTGAATTATATTGATTTCTTGATTTGGTACCATGATTACAATCCTGAAACAAATATTTTAGTCAGTGTATCTTTTGATACTGTCTACATTCCATTTGATTATCTCATGTCTGTATTTGTTAGTGAGGTTGGTCTGTGGATTTCTTTTTTTTTTTTTAATTTATTTATTATTATTATACTTCAGGTTGTAGGGTACATGTGCATAACGTGCAGGTTTGTTACATATGTATACTTGTGCCATGTTGGTGTGCTGCACCCATCAACTCGTCATTTACATCAGGTATAACTCCCAATGCAATCCCTCCCCCCTCCCCCCTCCCCATGATAGGCCCCTGTGTGTGATGTTCCCCTTCCTGAGTCCAAGTGATCTCATTGTTCAGTTCCCACCTATGAGTGAGAACATGCGGTGTTTGGTTTTCTGTTCTTGTGATAGTTTGCTAAGAATGATGGTTTCCAGCTGCATCCATGTCCCTACAAAGGACACAAACTCATCCTTTTTGATGGCTTCATAGTATTCCATGGTGTATATGTGCCACATTTTCTTAATCCAATCTGTCACTGATGGACATTTGGGTTGATTCCAAGTCTTTGCTATTGTGAATAGTGCTGCAATAAACATACGTGTGCATGTGTCTTTATAGCAGCATAATTTATAAACCTTTGGGTATATACCCAGTAATGGGATGGCTGGGTCATATGGTACATCTAGTTCTAGATCCTTGAGGAATCGCCATACTGTTTTCCATAATGGTTGAACTAGTTTACAATCCCACCAACAGTGTAAAAGTGTTCCTATTTCTCCACATCCTCTCCAGCACCTGTTGTTTCCTGACTTTTTAATGATCGCCATTCTAACTGGTGTGAGATGGTATCTCATTGTGGTTTTGATTTGCATTTCTCTGATGGCCAGTGATGATGAGCATTTTTTCATGTGTCTGTTGGCTGTATGAATGTCTTCTTTTGAGAAATGTCTGTTCATATCCTTTGCCCACTTTTTGATGGGGTTGTTTGTTTTTTTCTTGTAAATTTGTTTGAGTTCTTTGTAGATTCTGGATATTAGCCCTTTGTCAGATGAGTAGATTGCAAAAATGTTCTCCCATTCTGTAGGTTGCCTGTTCACTCTGATGGTAGTTTCTTTTGCTGTGCAGAAGCTCTTTAGTTTAATGAGATCCCATTTGTCAATTTTGGCTTTTGTTGCCGTTGCTTTTGGTGTTTTAGACATGAAGTCTTTGCCCATGCCTATGTCCTGAATGGTACTACCTAGGTTTTCCTCTAGGATTTTTATGGTATTAGGTCTAACATTTAAGTCTCTAATCCATCTTGAATTAATTTTCGTATAAGGAGTAAGGAAAGGATCCAGTTTCAGCTTTCTACTTATGGCTAGCCAATTTTCCCAGCACCATTTATTAAATAGGGAATCCTTTCCCCATTTCTTGTTTCTCTCAGGTTTGTCAAAGATCAGATGGCTGTAGATGTGTGGTATTATTTCTGAGGACTCTGTTCTGTTCCATTGGTCTATATCTCTGTTTTGGTACCAGTACCATGCTGTTTTGGTTACTGTAGCCTTGTAGTATAGTTTGAAGTCAGGTAGCGTGATGCCTCCAGCTTTGTTCTTTTGACTTAGGATTGTCTTGGAGATGCGGGCTCTTTTTTGGTTCCATATGAACTTTAAAGCAGTTTTTTCCAATTCTGTGAAGAAACTCATTGGTAGCTTGATGGGGATGGCATTGAATCTATAAATTACCTTGGGCAGTATGGCCATTTTCACGATATTGATTCTTCCTATCCATGAGCATGGTATGTTCTTCCATTTGTTTGTGTCCTCTTTTATTTCACTGAGCAGTGGTTTGTAAAATCCTTTACAGATAAGCAAATGCTTAGAGATTTTGTCACCACTAGGCCTGCCTTACAAGAGACCCTGAAGGAGGCACTAAACATGGAAAGGAACAACCGGTACCAGCCATTGCAAAAACATGCCAAAATGTAAAGACCATCGAGGCTAGGAAGAAACTGCATCAACTAACGAGCAAAATAACCAGTTAATATCATAATGGCAGGATCAAGTTCACACATAACAATATTAACCTTAAATGTAAATGGGCTAAATGCTCCAGTTAAAAGACACAGACTGGCAAACTGGATAAAGAGTCAAGACCCATCAGTCTGCTGTATTCAGGAGACCCATCTCACACGCAGAGACATACATAGGCTCAAAATAAAGGGATGGAGGAAGATTTACCAAGCAAATGGAGAACAAAAAAAAGTGGGGGTTGCAATACTAGTCTCTGATAAAACAGACTTTAAACCATCAAAGATCAAAAGGGACAAAGAAGGCCATTACATAATGGTAAAGGGATCAATTCAACAGGAAGAGCTAAGTATCCTAAATATATATGCACCCAATACAGGAGCACCCAGATTCATAAAGCAAGTCCTTAGAGACTTACAAAGAGACTTAGACTCCCATACAATAATAATGGGAGACTTCAACACTCCACTGTCAACATTAGACAGATCAACGAGACAGAAAGTTAACAAGGATATCCAGGAATTGAACTCATCTCTGCAGCAAGCAGACCTAATAGACATCTATAGAACTCTCCACCCCAAATCAACAGAATATACATTCTTCTCAGCACCACATCGTACTTACTCCAAAATCGACCACGTAATTGGAAGTAAAGCACTCCTCAGCAAATGTACAAGAACAGAAATTATAACAAACTGTCTCTCAGACCACAGTGCAATCAAACTAGAACTCAGGACTAAGAAACTCAATCAAAACCACTCAACTACATGGAAACTGAACAACCTGCTCCTGAATGACTACTGGGTACATAATGAAATGAAGGCAGAAATAAAGATGTTCTTTGAAACCAATGAGAACAAAGATACAACATACCAGAATCTCTGGGACACATTTAAAGCAGTGTGTAGAGGGAAATTTATAGCACTAAATGCCCACAAGAGAAAGCAGGAAAGATCTAAAATTGACACTCTAACATCGAAATTAAAAGAACTAGAGAAGCAAGAGCAAACACATTCGAAAGCTAGCAGAAGGCAAGAAATAACTAAGATTAGAGCAGAACTGAATGAGATAGAGACACAAAAAACTCTCCAAAAAATCAATGAATCCAGGAGTTGGTTTTTTGAAAAGATCAACAAAATTGACAGACCACTAGCAAGACTAATAAAGAAGAAAAGAGAGAAGAATCAAATCGACGCAATTAAAAATGATAAAGGAGATATCACCACCGACCCCACAGAAATACAAACTACCATCAGAGAATACTATAAACACCTCTACGCAAATAAACTGGAAAATCTAGAAGAAATGGATAATTTCCTGGACACTTACACTCTTCCAAAACTAAACCAGGAAGAAGTTGAATCCCTGAATAGACCAATAGCAGGCTCTGAAATTGAGGCAATAATTAATAGCCTATCAACCAAAAAAAGTCCAGGACCAGATGGATTCACAGCTGAATTCTACCAGAGGTACAAGGAGGAGTTGGTACCATTCCTTCTGAAACTATTCCAATCAATAGAAAAAGAGGGAATCCTCCCTAACTCATTTTATGAGGCCAACATCATCCTGATACCAAAGCCTGGCAGAGACACAACAAAAAAAGAGAATTTTAGACCAATATCCCTGATGAACATCGATGCAAAAATCCTCAATAAAATACTGGCAAACCGGATTCAGCAACACATCAAAAAGCTTATCCACCATGATCAAGTGGGATTCATCCCTGGGATGCAAGGCTGGTTCAACATTCGCAAATCAATAAACATAATCCAGCATATAAACAGAACCAAAGACAAGAACCACATGATTATCTCAATAGATGCAGAAAAGGCTTTTGACAAAATTCAACAGCCCTTCATGCTAAAAACGCTCAATAAATTCGGTATTGATGGAACGTACCTCAAAATAATAAGAGCTATTTATGACAAACCCACAGCCAATATCATACTGAATGGGCAAAAACTGGAAAAATTCCCTTTGAAAACTGGCACAAGACAGGGATGCCCTCTTTCACCACTCCTATTCAACATAGTGCTGGAAGTTCTGGCTAGGGCAATTAGGCAAGAGAAAGAAATCAAGGGTATTCAGTTAGGAAAAGAAGAAGTCAAACTGTCCCTGTTTGCAGATGACATGATTGTATATTTAGAAAACCCCATTGTCTCAGCCCAAAATCTCCTTAAGCTGATAAGCAACTTCAGCGAAGTCTCAGGATACAAAATTAATGTGCAAAAATCACAAGCATTCTTATACATCAGTAACAGACAAACAGAGAGCCAAATCAGGAATGAACTTCCATTCACAATTGCTTCAAAGAGAATAAAATACCTAGGAATCCAACTTACAAGGGATGTAAAGGATTTCTTGTATCATAGTATTTCAAACAGGTTTTGGTCTTAAAATGATTACATCATAAAATGAATTAAGCAACCTATCATCTTTTTTAAACAGCTGCAAAATAGAAGGTTAGTGCTTTAAGGACAAGGATTTGTTTTATTTAATGTTGCACCCTAGAGCCTAAAACAGCAACTTACAAATGTTTGTTCAAAACAGCAGCTTACATGTTTGATACGTTTTTGTCCAAGGTAGAAAAGGAGGAAGCAAGGAATGAAGGAACAAAGAACAGGAGGGTCTATTTCTTAAAGTGCGGTGAAAATCAGACATAATGTTATTCAGTTGCTATTGCTGATAGTTAATATTTAATTTCTGTATTACCTGGTCTACTCAAGTTTTCCAGTATTTTATTTAACTTAAGTTACTTATATTATCCAGTTCCTCTAGAATTTTAAATTTGTTGTCATAGAGTTACATATAATATTCTCTTGTATTCCTTGAATTTTTTATGTTTCTAAATGTGGTTATGTCTCCTTTCTCATCCATAACCTTGTGGGTTTTTGTGTGCTTCTTTTTTCCCCCTTTAGTTTGGATTATAAGATGTTTATCTCTTCTTGTGGGCTAGTGAAAGACCTGGCTTTTGAATTTATCTTCTTTACTATTTGAATTTTGCTTTGTTTTCTAGTTCATCACTTAAGATTGAAATTCTCTTTTCCTACTTTGGTAGATTCTGTTTTTTTGCATTTTTTAAGATGAGTATAAACTTTCCTTAGTTTTATTCTTCTTTTTTAAATATAAAGGCAATTACATTTATAGCTTTTGCCATGAATGTTGCTTTTGCTATTTTTTATAAGTGTTAGTATAAAGTGCTTTTTATTTTTATTCTTTCCAGATAGAATGTAATTGTAGTTTTACTTCCCCTTTAGGCTAAAAATTATATAGAAAAGTGGTTCATAATTTCAAAGAGGATAAGATTTTACCATTTAAGATTTTTTCTTGTTTTATTAGAATATTTTCAGAGTGTGGTCTTTGTGATAGAAAGAAATTATTAAAGTATTATTTGTATCCAACAAAATATGTGACTTATTTTTATGAATTCCCATTTCATGTAACAAAATATTCTCTATTTCCCAATTTTAAGATTCAACACACCTATTAAATTGATTGACAGTATCATTAAACTTTTCTGTCTTTATTAATATTTTGTCTACTAGATCTTCCTGCTTCTGAAAAATACAAATTGAAATATGCCACCATCATTTATTTTGTCTATCTTTAAGTTACTAGTAGTTTTTGCTTTATTTACTTAACTTTCGTGTTGTTTGGTATCTACAGGGTTATGAGAGTATTTCCTGCTTCAAAAATTATACTTAATATTATGTAATTTATTTTTTAAATTAAAACTTTTAACTTTAAATTGTACTTAATCTGATAGTAATGTTGTCCCTCCTGATGTTTTGTTTTCTTTCTGCACTAGTCTTTATTATGACAAGTTTACATATACAGGTTTAAAAAGTAAAACTAAGCATGCTCTTTAAAGATGTAATATGTGCTCTTTTCTTTCCACAAATGGAAATATTTCACAAAGAAAGAATTTTGGAAACAAGAATTGAGAACATGTTATTACAATATGTTTCTTTCTGCATTTATTTTAAGCCAGGCAGTGGAGTACACCTGTTGTCCCGGGTGTGCTAGAGGGGAGGATGAGGCAGGAAGATCCCTTGGGCCGAGAAGTTCAGGGCCAGCCTGGGTAACATAGTAAGATTGTCTCTTAAAAAAGTAAAAATAAAAATAAAAAATTTCAAGGCCTCTTGATTTTTAAAATTCTATTTGCCTCGTCTTTGTCCCTTCTTTTTCAAACTTTATTATTTCATTTTAAACTGTGTTTCTAGTAAATGGTATATAGTCCAACTTTGATTTTTATTTCAGTCAGTATTCTCTCTCTTAGTTGGGAGAATTCAGTATTTTATGTTTTGTATCATGGTATGCTTAACTTTATACCTTACTCCTTACTTTGTTTTATTTCTTTTTCTTTTTTCCTAATTTACTTGTATGATTCAGTTGTTATTAGTTTATTAATTTTCTTTTTCCTCTTTGTTATCTTGGAAATCCTACTATTATTTCATCTTTCATTAATGGTTGTCTTCCTTTTCTTTGTGTTCATAATTGTATTCATATTTATTTAATATTATGTGAAAGTGAGATCATAACTCTTTTTCTACTAAAGTTCTTTAATGTTTTACTGCTTATCTGCCTTCTTTCTATAAGGCCAGACCCTTAGCACATTTCCACTTGTTCCTCTAGCTTCCCCTCAACCCCATCTGCCCTCCATAGGAGACCTCTGGGATACTTTTATTGTGCTCTTCTTTCTCCCATTCAAATGCCATCTCCAATAATTTAGTACTTCTAGTTTCTGGCAATGATTAGAATTTTCCTTGCAGTAGGCCTCTTCTGTTTAAAAAATTCTTGTTTATCACTTAGTTTACAAATTCCCAGATTGTATTCAATTGTATTTCATTTTAAACCTATTACCAAGTTCTTTGTTCACCAGTTTTACCTCTTCATCTGTTTCATCTATCATGAGATTTAGATGTTTTTGTTCTCTGGCTTGAGTTCTTTCTTAAGCATTTCCTAAGACAGGATATGTAGGTGAAGTAATCTCTGCAAATAGCATTCTTTTAAGCTGTTAGTGAATAATATCTTATCACAGATTCAGTCTCTTATTCTAAAGCATCTGTAGATATTGTTCTACCATCTCATAATTTTGAGATTGCAAAACTTAATTATCAATCTCATACTTTTTTGTTTTGTTTTAGAAACAGGGTCTTGTTCTGTCACCCAGGTTGGAGTGCAGTGATGCTATCAGTGCTCACTGCAACCTCGAATCCCTGGGCTTAAAAGTTCTCCCAGCATTGGCCTCCCGATTAGATAGGACCACAGGTACATGCCACCATGCCCAGCTAACTTGTAAACTTTTTATTTTATTTTTTTGTTGGAGCAGGTGTCTCACTATGTTGCCCAAGCTGTTCTTGAACTTCTGACCTCAAGTGATCCTCCCAAAGTCCTGGGAATACCGGTGTAAGCCACCATGCCCGGCCTCCAATCTAACTCTTTTTTCTTTTTTGCTTCTTTTACCAAGGTGTATTTGTTATCTTAGCATCTTGTCTGGAACTTGAGGAACTATTTAGATCTGCTGACCCAGGTATTCTTCAGGAAAATTGCCTTCAGTTATTTGCTTGATGATTGTCTCTCCTTCATCTGTCTGTTTTTCTCATTCTAGAACTTCTGTATTTCCTCATGAATCTATCTTTCAAAATGTACATTTTTCCCTCATATTTTCATATAGTTTTTCTTTGTATTCCTCTATGATTTAACATATACTTCCACCTGATCTTTCAAGCCACCAATTGGAGCATCTATAATGCAGCTCTCTCTTTTACTTTATCTATTAAATCTTTAAATTTAAAAAATCATGTGGTTTTAGTTCCAGGTACTGTGCCAACTGCTATATATTGGACTTCTTTACCTATTCTCCTACTTCTATCAAATCTAGCTTTAAAAGAAACAGCTCTATTTCTTTAGTGGTCTCTTCAGATTTTTCTGTTCTGTCTATTCCCTGGCGGATGGGCCCTGTTAATAGGATGTCATTTCTCTGTGTGTACTGTTTCTGGTACCTTACATGGGAGCCCTCCTGAGCATGGTGGAAGGAGCAACACTGTCTGCCCTGTGGCTCATTGTATCAATACCTTCAGCCGGCTGTCCATCTCTCCTCTTTCAGTGAACAAAAGCAGAGCTTCTTTGTTCGGTGATCTCTTGTGTTCTCTAAATCTCGGAGATAGAGACGAATAAATTCAACTGTTTAATTTCTCTTTAATTCCTTAGAGTCAGGGAGACCCTGAAGTTCAGTTCGGAAGAACTGAAGTTCAAGAGAGCAGAAATTGACTTTCTCCCCAGGAAGGGCAGTTTTTGGATATTTGCCTTAAGCTTTTGTACTAAGCCCTAAAGTTCTGACTCAAAGAGGAGAAAATATTAAAACTGATGTGGGCCCACCCCTGCTGATTGGCCCCACAAGATGGGGGTGAGTTGGAGTCATCGCCCCACGTGGAAGAATGTGGGACACAAAAAGCCATTGTCCTGCCAAAGTTTCTTCCCTCCATGTTCCTTTAGGGCAATATTTTTGAAAGCTTATTAACTTAAACTTAGTAGTAGTTCTGCCCTATCCACTAATTAGCAGCATGAGTTTGAACTAATCACCTACTTCATTGGGCTTCAGAGTCCTTATCACTGAAATAATTAGGTCCTTTCCACTAGTCTGAGATGTCTGTCCCTGCTCTTTCAGCGTGCAAGTTGACTTAGTCATGTGACTGCCATACACTAAAGTGAGAATTGCCACTGCCTGTATCAACTCTGAGTAAGAAAATTATTTTGGAGTAAAACTTGGGCAAAACAAGGTCTTGAGTTGCCAACAAATTATTCTGCAAGAGTTCACAACATTAACTTTTAGTATTTACCTCAGTCAAGCCAATTTTCCTTAGGGGAACACTATTGTTTGAGTTGAAAGAAATCAAACCTAAATTGTGGTTATGTATCTGGCATTTATAATGTAAGTATGAAAGCAATAGATTTGCCTGTGTTTTTCTAAATCACACGAGTTGCAAAAAGCGTGTCCACATGTGCAATTTATTTTCACATTCAAAAAATTAAACTCAAATTCTAACTGCAAAGACTTGTCCCTTAGAATTATGAGGAGAAAGAAATACCTAACACTTTTACAGTGCACTATTCTTGGTGGAGATAGCTTTTCTCTTTTTTCATTGCTCCTTTAAGGTTGTATTTAACCACAGACAGTTGTCGAAGAAGATGCAAACCTGAGAACCAGGTGCACCCTCTTAATGCCTCCTATGGAACATTTTATTAATCTCTTTGACTCCAGTATATTCTCTCTGCCTGGAGTGTCCTTCCTGTCTCCTTCCTCTTCCTACAATTCCAAGTTTTAATGGTCTTTCCATTTTTAGCATGGACTCTTTTGATTCTTGCAGCCATGGGTGTGGAGCTAGGTGGCTGGAAAATTTAAGGTTAGATTCCATGGCCTTAAATACAGTATCATAGAAGAGTCAGTAAATACTGGAAACCATTTTAGAGTCCTTTGTATTTATTATCAGTATATGTGTATGCTTCCCACTGCTCCCAGATAATACACAGCTTGTAGCTGGTGTCTGTGTCTCTGATCCCCTTAAGGAACCGGACTAGTCTTTTAGACAATAGGTGGTATTATTTTGCATTAAAATTATTTAAGTTACTAAGTATCTTTTCCACTTAAAATTTCATAATGCCCCAATCAGTAAAATTAATGCTGGAATCCAAAGATAGTGGTAGGTAGAAGCTGCTTTTCCACAAATGCAGTTGAAAAATGCTTATTACTGCCACTATTACCTCTTTACTACATTAAACTTTCTCTACTGAGAAATGAGAAACTTTTTTAAAGTCAAAGTATCAAACCAAATTGCATCATGATTTTCCTTGACCTGGAATGGACAAAGCATTTCTTGATTCAAAAGTTTTTCTTTTTTTCTTTCTTTCTTTCTTTTTTTTTTTTTTTTTTTTTTTTTTTTGTGGCCTCCTGATGTCCTAGACGGTAGTTTAAGTGATGGATAGATTGGAATCAATTGTATGCACTCTAACTATCCCAGCTATTGCTTCTGTGCAATTGTGCTGGAGCGGCAAATGAAGGATTAGAGGGTAACTCTCTGGGGGCAGCGAAAATACCCATCAATCTGTTCCTGCTGCAGGGTAATATGGATGATGTAAAGCCTGAGTAGCCAAAGATCACAGCACATTGTTCTTCTGGAGGGAAGGGTCATCTTGAGAAAAAATAACAATAACAACAACTATTTAGTTCTCATCTCCGGCTGACCAACAGCCTCTCACTCCTTACACACACACACACACACACACACACACAGAGCAAAATACAGGATAGTAAAAATTATAATATGCTGTTTGATGATAACATTGCTATAGGATGGCAACTTACAGTATTTTATGATGACTGGCACAGAATAGGCTTGGCAAGAAAGGCTCTCGTTCTTAGTTCTCAGGAGTTGATATTTTGCAAAATCCCCTGGCTCTTTCATTTCTGTTGGTTGCTGTTGCAGAAGAAAAGTGAAGATTTCCTCCCAGTCTTTTTCCTGTGCAACTCACAGCAATTGTGGCAGATACATGGGGTCTGTTACCAGAGGTAATGTTAGCCAAATTAGTAAGTGAGAACTCTGGAAAAGGAATTTCCTGGGGATTTTCAGAAGTGGTAGCTAATTTGTTTATTTTGTTTTTATCGATATTCCTCATGAGGAAAGAAAGAAAACAGCAGCCTATGGAAAAGATTAGGAGACAGAGGCCTCCCTCTCATTTCTCCTTCCTCCTGCTGACTTTGGAGTGTTTGGGAGGTCAGAGCAGAGATTGTGAAGTAGGCAGGAGAACATTCTTGTCTCTCAGGTATCCTGGAAACAAAGCACACATCTGGGTTTTCCAGAAAAGCCTGGGTACCTGGAGTGTGGGTCCCATTGAGCTAATGCAGGGAAAAGGAGAGAAACCCTTTCGGAAAAGTCATTTCTTTCCCTTTTGAGCAACCGTAAATTAGGCAGAGGTTTTAACTAACTGCTTTTTTGTTTATTTTGTTTCATGATGTGGGTATATGTGTGTATTTGGTCCTGGGTTTAGCTTCTGATAGATATATCATCTACATAACAGGTTGTTTTCTAAAGAGCAAAGCTGTTAAGCTGGTTAAAAGCCTGAACCTTGAAGTCAAAAGACCTGAGTTCACATTTCAACTCTGCCATTTATTAGCTAGATGACCGTCAATTCTGGAACCACAAATGGTTGATTTCAGTGAGGGACCCTAGACAAATTGCTTAAATTTCTGAAGTATCAATTTCTTTCTTCATCTGTAAAATAGAGATAACAGTGGTACCTAATAATATTTGCAGTAAGAACTTAATTAAATAATGAATGCGTGTTTATAGCACTTTCAGGACTAAGGCTGATATACAGTAAATGATCAGTAAACATGGACATCTAAAAGCTCATTCTCTGCTCAGCTATGAACTATTTTAAAGCTCAACTGGGATTGCAAGCCTGGGGAGAAAAGTTTGCCATCTAGTATAGTATTCTGAGTGACACTTGGTGGTTGCTATGCCTTTCGTATCGCAAAGCGCGCGCACACACACACGTATGCACAAATACTCCAGAAATTAACCCTTTATAACAAAGATGCATATCAGATACATGGATTATGCCTGTAAGTAATACATTGTGGTAGTGATTCCGGTTACTGAACCTAGGTTAAATCAAAACCATCCCATAATTCTAACCCAGAGTACGAGATAGTGTCTTAAATGACCTCCCCTATCCAGTTTTTGTACTTGAAGAAGTCAAATAGTTCTCTCAACTTCTGTCCAATGTATATGTTGCCGTTGAACTGCCTCATTGTGATTCTTGAAGGTGCAACTGTATAGTAATTATCCACATCTGAAAAAGGAAGAAAAAAATCGTACAGTCTCGATGACTTCTTTTTGCTCGGTGCTTGGCAAGCCATTTAAGTTAGGTTTTAATCAGTGTTGGCATCACTTCTGCTCATGCTATAAAGAATTATGTTCCTACATATGTGAAGCCCCAGGAGGAAAGAATCTTCAGACAACACTAAAGCTTTAGTTGGGCCTTCCCCGGAAACCATGCAGTCTTTATGGACCACTGGGAACAGCCTCAGATTTTCACAGATGTGATCGCTTCAAAAGGGTGACCTTCTCTGTAGTTCACATAATCAATTCCAGTCAATTCTCACTGTCCTCATTTATTCCCCAAGGGGGAATAAGCTTGTAAAAATCAAAACTGTCTAAACAAGCAAGGGAAGACACCATAGAATGAAGAGGTGACAATCAGGGGAGAGACAGAAGAGGAAACCATTTGCAATGGTTTATAACTGCTTTCTCATAAATGTTTCAGTAATTGCAAAGTCTCTCTGATTAATGTTTATAGTTCCCACTCATTTCAGACTGGCATATGACCACTGCTCCTTTGTTAGTATTTTATATTTGAGGACAGTGACACTAGGCATAGGCATTTCTAGTAATTTTACCACCCAAAAATAATGTCAACCTTTTCTGTAACTGAAGTTGCAACAGATCAACCAGTTGCTGTGCCCAGTTGGCAAAAGCATGGAGTTTGAGTTTTAGGACTCATTTACAACCTGCACCAAGGAAGGGATAGCTGAGCTATGAACAAAGAAGGAAATGTGAGCTCTAAAAGACGTAACCACAGAGATGTTTCATAGGTCACTTTCACAGTTGACTCAATATTGCTCAGTGTGGAATTAAACTCCTCAATGCCAACTTGGCAGCAGGTGCACTTTTTAATCTCTATATACAATTATAGTGTTGACAAGTCAAGGGGTTGACGGGGAGACATGCCATACAGATTTCTCTTCAAGAAGAGACTTTTTGCCCAGCTGTGGAGAGCATAGTCAGCTGACAGCTGGAAATGGTCAGCTCCCTCAGGGTAGACTGCAGCTGCAAAAAGCCTGCTAGTCCAAAACTTGGGACATCTCTAACAAGCAATATTTGCTTCAGATGTCCTCTACCTCCACTCTGACATAGGGTGGCTGAGGCTTTTTGGACCTATAGCAAACTTTGGCCTCTCACTCTGTCCAACTGTGCTTCTTTCTAACCTTCATGAGTGTCGATACCTAACAAACATCTTGCTCCCCAACTTTAGTCTCACCATCTCTTTCTGGAGATCTTGATGTGTAACATAATTTCTCACAGAATACTGCTTTTAAATTTTTCCTCCAGAATTTAAGGAGCCCCCAAGGCTCCAAGGTATCTAGCTTGAAATCATTACACTGACGTTTGGAAGTAGAAGTTGCATGGATTCCTCCACTGTTTTGCTATTTGCTATTTGATATCGAATGTTAATTTTGTGAAAACAGAATGAGTCTATAAACAATTAAATCAAGCCTGAGAAATTCATTCATCACCTTATCGAGGACTTGTATTAGGATATGAAGCTGGAAATAGAAGTACTGTAAGAATGATATAATCCCTGACTTCAAGAGGATCACAGTCTAAGAGGGGTAAGAGACTAAACGGACCAAATATTATAGCAAAAAAAAAAAAAGTTTAAAAGGTAAAAAGAGTAAAGGATTGGAGGGAATAAAGTAGACAGAATAAAGACAGGGAGACATAGTAGAGAATAAATCGCCGAGGAGAAAGAGGAATCAACATCAGCTTACCGTTCAAGGACATCAGATAATTCATCAGAGAAGAAATGTTTTTTTCTCTTGACTCAATCTTCACATTAGTTTTTGAGACTAAGTTATATTTCTAAGAAAAGTCATTAAACAATTGCCTATAAAAATGGGTAAATTAGGGAAACATGAGAAAAATGGGGAAAACAGAACTCTTCAGTCTCCTTAAAGAGTTGTGGTTGACTTTCCAATTAGCTCAGAACAGCATCATTTTCTTGTGTCACCTCAGTTATGCTGCTTTTTTGGGCTCCCCACATTTTTTCATAACCTTACTCAGCATGGATTCCATACTTCCACCCAAATGCATATGTATCCCTTCTGTTCAAGAGAGCCAGGCACTTGCATTTCATCTCGTTGGTCCGGGCAGATGGGAGCAGTGTGGCCAAACAAGTACAGTCAGAGACTTGGATTAAATCTAGTTGACTGCTGGGTTCCTTGTACTATATCAAAGTGAATGTCCGCCAGTGTCACCTAAGAATATATATAAATTAACTGCAGACAAGAGGATATATGAGAAAAAGAATCAACAAAACTATAGTATTAAGGAATGTTTAAGTAAATGAGTTGAGTCAAAAGAATTTAACTTAAAAATAAGTTAGTTGTGAAACATAACAGCTTAAGTAGTAAATACAGATAAAGAAGACAGAGGAGGTTAGGGAAATTTAGGAAGTTAAACTTGGGAATAAGCAGGTTGGAAAAATCTTAAGATTTATTCATGAGTAAAAAATGGAAAAATAAGACAGAATAATACCAAATCCTTTTATTGCTAAAGACTAATTTTAATGCACTTTGATACACTATCTCACTTTTTTTGAACATCCTGTGAAAACTATAGAAACAGCAACTCTTGTCTTCCTTTTTAAAGTGAGGATACTGAGGTTTGAAGAGGATAAAAAGCTCATTTTTATAAACTGCTTCATTAGTTAGTGAAAAATGTGGAATCTATGTCCTGCTCTCTTGATTCTGAGTCTAAGATCTCTTCTCATTAGACCTTGATGAATGTCTTCTACAGTTGAGGAGGGTGAACACCAAGCTGCCAGAACCCCCATTCTTTATACAACCCAAGGAATACTTGAAAGAAAATAAAGAACTTTGTCCTTAGAAACAAGCCATCTGTTACACAGAGGAGCAAAACAGCCAGGCATTCATGAGCTGCACATCAGTTCTGCCAGGATCTGGCTGGGCAGCCTCTGTTGCAAGCTGTTTAATCTCTAATTCCTGTAAATCAGAAACAATATCAACTGGTTGGTGGAGAGTTTGGAGAAGTCTAGGGCAAAGTGAATGCAACAACAAACACCAACTTAACTTTAGCCAAGATCAGCTCAGCAAATTCTTTCTAGGGCAGGTCAGATTCATTAGGTTTACCTCTAGCCTAGTGCCTATATTACCAATAGGAGCATCTGTGCCATTCAACCCATAATGCTTAGACGTGGTGAAGAAAAATTAACAAGGATGACAATTTTCATCTCAAAAGAAACATATACTAAAATCTGGGCTTGTTTCTGTTTTCACTTGCTTAACATTTTTGTCCATCCTTTATAGCACATCGTCAGCAATGAGGAATGACGGTAATGAATTTCTTTTTTTCCTCGCTCTTGCTTTTTAACTCTTCTTAGTCTCATCTATCTATTTCTGTTTTTAATTGTGGAAGGGAAAGTTACAAAAATGCTGCTTTGAAATTATTAGAAAGGAGACATGACAGATCATTTTTTAATGTTTTGCATTTTCTCAAAGTAATAGCAGGACTCAAAAATGGTTGTTTTGTGATAAATAGCCGTCATCTACTTTGGTAAAGTGGCATATGCAAAATTGCTCCTGTGAGTGCCAGACACAGTCCTGACTCAGGGACTTTGCAATTGCTATTCCCTCTGCCTGAGCACCTTTCCCATAGATAAATATCTATATTCCCATAGATAAATATCTTTCTGGCTTTCTCACCTCCTTCAAGTCTTTAGTCAAATGACATATCTTAGTCAAGTCTTCCCTAATTACCCTATTTTACATTGCAATCTGTCCTAGCATGCCCTACTCTCTTTTTCTACTTAATTTTTCCCATAAAATCATGGAATTTTAATATCCTGTATAATTTACTTATAAGCTGGAGGTAGGAGACCTGAGTGATTGAAAGGTGGACTCTAGAGCCAACCTGCTTGGGGTCAAGTTCTGGTTCTGCCTCTTATTAGTTCTCAAATCTTGGGCAAATTACAAAATATTGTCTATAAAATTGGAATGATAATAGTAACTGTCATCAGGTGATTATGGGGATTAAAGCAATGCCCAGCACATAAAAAAGAAGTACTATAAGTGTTAGTAATTATACAGTTATTTCTGGCCATGGGAACATATATTCTGTGCAGGTGGTAGATTTTGTCTCTTTTGTTCACTAGTATATGCCCAGCGACTTAATCCGTTCTGGGCTTACGTCAAATGCTCTAAAAATATTTATCAAACAAGTGAATAAAGGAAGGACAAATACATGAAAAAGCAGGCAGTCCTTTTTGTGTGCAGGAACCAGTGTCTGTAGTTAAACCACGTTTGGCGGCACACAAAGACATTAAGCTTGGTTAGTTTTAGTTTCTCACCTACCTTCAAATTTTTACTTTAGAAGCCCCTCAATGTGCACAAGGTAGCGAATTAACATATTAAACTTTCCCTCTTCACCTAGATGTTCTGATATCCAGGTTGGTAAGAAAAAAAAGAGAGAGAGAGAAAGAGGGAGTGAAAAAAAGTTGTATGGGTGAAAGTTTCAAAATCTGTAGGGTGAAAACTCCTGTTTTATGTTTGAGTCTCTGGGATAATTCTTCAGCAGCGGGAGCACAGTTCTACTGGAGAAGGGGAGAGTATAAAGATTGTACTTTATACTATAAGTACAGGAAAGTATAAGCAGGACAGGAAAGTCCGGGAGAAGGACCAGGGTTCTAGCAAAGCATTCACGGCGGAAGTTAATCAAGAGAAATAAGATCGGTAGCCAGTGGGTGTACCTGGTGCGGCAAGATAATATTTTGATATATTAACAGATGTGTTTCTCCTTCCCAGATTTCTTCCTCTAAGATATCACAAAACAAAATGCCAAAAGACAAAAAGAGTCAAAGCTCAGCTTTTGAGTGTCAAAATAAACTTTTAGAAATTGTGACAGAGGTAGTGGTATAAGAAAAAAAGGGTTATGAGTTTCAAAAGTCTTGGTTTTGAGTTTCAAAATCTACAGCCCCAGGGGACACGGGGCGTAAAGTTTATGCACGAAGCAATAGATCAGAAAGAAAACAAAGTTGGCAAGAGCTGGTTTTCCCCACTTCACCTCCACCCTACAGCAAGGTTAGACTTTGCTAGGCTGGATGAGAGCGTTAAGCCAGAGGAAAGCAAGATTTTAAACCCATGAAATGTTATGAAAGGGCTCGTATGCTCGTGCCCCTCTCTCCAGCTGAGAACAGGCGCTGGGACTTCAGAATCCCAGATCAGTCTGGGAGGTCTAATGCTGGAGCTGATCTGTGCCTTGCTTCCTAATTGAACTTTGAAGAGGCAGCCAGCCTTGGCTTTCTCCTCTGGGTCACACAGAAGGGTTGAGGTGATTAGAAAGTCTCTTAGTCAACAGAAAGTAACCTTATGAAGTTCCTGTGCCCTAGACATGATATAAGGATACTCAGAACTTTCACCATGGACCTGAGAAGCAGTGTAGCTGTAGCCCAGAGAGCAGGGGCTTACAAGTCTTTGCAGTGTGAATAGGAAAGTGTAATAACCATGTCTATTATTTTCTATGTTCTGACACCTAGGCCCTTGCTGACCCTAAAGGAACTATCCCAACTAGGGCTGGCCAATTCCTAAAGATAGTAAAAACCTTGCCAGCTCAATTAGCAGGCTTTTAAAATGCAAACCAACCAATCCAGAGCCCATTTTCCTAACCACCTCCTTTTAAAGGTGGTTAGGAGTGTGGGCTCTGGATTGATCTCATATTCTAAGACACTATTCACCTGAACTAATTACCCCAGGACCAGGTACTAGGTAACTGGGAACAGCCCTTACACACCAGAGTCCTCTGAAATCATTCAAACTGGCCAATCCTAAATCTGTTTAACTTGCCTTACCTGTTTCCTCCCATGGAGACCACAATAAAGTATCTTGACCACAATTCCTTTCTCTCCCTCTGCCTCCTGACTAACCCTGGTGCTTCCCCATGTGTCCCCTCCTACCGTAGCATGATGTGACCCTCCTCTTGTGATATGTGAGTATAACAAATTATGTCATCAATGTCAATCGTCTCCTGATCTGTTGGCCTTATCCTACCTCAATAATAAAAATAATATAGGCATAATAAAAACCTCTATTACCTATATTAAAAAGGGAGTGAATTGTAGATCAATAAGCAGAAATCAGAAGGAATATTAAGGGCAGTGGGTAGACAAAAGCAGACAACCAGTTACTCTTTTCTACTAATGCATTGCACTACAAGAGCCTTCCAAAACTCAGCCACACTGGGAAAGAAAGGAAACGCCCTGAGTTGATGGAGAAAACACTAAAGCCAATGAGACAATCCCAAATTGATTATGAAGAAGCTGAGACCAATCTGAACTGGCTGAGATTTAGTTTTAGTTTTTAGTTTTTTAGTTTTAGTTCTGTATTCTCCATTCACCAGAAAGCAGAAATTATTTTAAGTTAAAGTAAATAATGTTATATTTCCTGTGCCTATGAACTTGTAGACTGCAATTGGGATACTAGGATGGATGGAAGAAAGATTTGGTAAATAAGTAAAGAACATAATTCATTGCACCAGAGCAGACGTTGGCAAACTATAGGCCACAGGCCAAATTCAACCTGTTTTTGCAAATAAAGTTTTGTTGGAACAGAGCTACAACTATTTATTTACATGTTATCGATGGTTGCTTTCCAGCTACAAAGGCAAAGTTGAGTAGTCATGACAGAGACCATATGTCCTGCAAAGCTTAAAATGTTTACTATCTAGCCCTTTACAAAAAATGTTTGCCCTGACCTAGAGTACACAGGAGTACAACATCAGCAAAAGCTAAATTATTTTTGTGATTGTGCTCTACTGACATATAGTTGTTTAAATTTCTCCTTTTGAGATTGGCCCTAGAATCTGGGGTAGGTAGGCCAGTGGCAGAAATTAAGAGAAATATGAAAAATAGGAACATAAAATAGGCATGACATTATTATAGTTCCTCTCAGTGCTCTTCACATAATCCTTTCATGTGTTAGATGTCTATTTAATACTTGATGATTTGATTTTATATCGGGAAAGTGCATGCTTTGAGTGATCTGTGGGCAGCCCCATCTGTGAATTACAGTCCTATCTGTGAATGTAAATAGAGCAGTTTTAGTAATTAGGTATCTTGGCCAGGAGTGGTGGTTCACGCCTATAATTCCAACACTTTTGGAGGCCGAGGCTGGCGGATCACCTGAGATCAGGAGTTCGAGACCAGCCTGGCCAAAGTGTGGAAACCCCATCTCTACTAAAAATATAAAAATTAGCTGGGCATGGTGGCACACACTTGCAATCCCAGCTATTCGGGAGACTGAGGAAGGAGACTCGCTTGAACCCTGACGGCAGAGGTTGCAGTGAGCTGAGATCATGCCATTGCACTCCAGCCTGGGTGACAAGAGTGAAAGCCTGTCTAAAAACAACAACAAAAAAAATGTAATTAGGTATCTTATCCTCTGAGTCCAAGTTCTCCAAGGAAAAGAGCATAGGCAGTACAGGTCTTAGTTTTGATTTTGTCACACTTTCTGAATGACCTTTCATAAGTCACCTTGACCAGCCCTTCTCAGTGGGCGACAGGGGTGGGAATATTTTGTCTCTTAACCCCAAGGGACATTTGACCATGTCCAGAGACGTTTTTGGTTTTCACAACTCGGGTAGTGGTACTATAAGCAGGATCTAGGCAGGTGGTACTAGGGTTTGGATCATAATCCTGAACGCTGAAATCCTGAAAGACCAAAATTCCTAAAATCTAAAATCCTGAAAATCACAATTCTGAAATATCAAAATACTGAAAATGTAATTCTAGAAAAAAAACTTTATAAATTTTTTATAAAATTTACATTTTAAAATGCTGGTTTTACCTACATTTATAAAAGGTGGTTTATTTTTTATTTTATTTTTTTTTTTGACACGGAGTCTTGCTCTGTGCCCCAGGCTGGAGTGCAGTGGCGCGATCTCGGCTCACTGCAAGCTCCGCTCCCCCGGGTTCACGCCATTCTCCTGCCTCAGCCTCCCGAGTAGCTGGGACTACAGGCGCCGCCACCTCGCCCGGCTAATTTTCTTGTATTTTTAGTAGAGATGGGGTTTCACCGTGTTAGCCAGGATGGTCTCGATCTCCTGACCTCATGATCCGCCCGTCTCGGCCTCCCAAAGTGCTGGGATTACAGGCTTGAGCCACCGCGCCCGGCTATAAAAGGTGGTTTATTTGAGAAACATAAAACATGACAGAATGCTTCATAGGCTGCTTTATACAACAAAAGGGACGATAATAACATATGTATTTTTGCAAGTATAAACACTCCAGCATGCTAACAACAGTTGCATAAGTATAACAGTTATGAGCAGGTGAATCTAAAGAATAGCCTATGTAACTACAGTTATCTGAAAAACCATGACTGACAACCTAAGCCTTTTGATGAGACTAATCAAAAACTGAGGAGTCAGGACCACATAGGCAGATGCTCAAAGAGCCAAGATCTTGAGGCATTTTATCTTTCACAAATGCAGATGTTCAAAAAGAACATCCCTTCATTGATTGAGGAAATTTTAAAGTTTTTACTTACACATCCAATACAAACACACAATATCAATGTTGTGATATTTTTGTAATCAAATTTGCAAAAGACGCGTACAACAAATTAGGACTCTTTAAAAGTCTTTACACAATTTATGCCTCCAATATTGAAAATGATGCGAAGGTAAAATACATAGCATATCAAATTGCAAAAATTAATGCTGACAATTTAAAATAGTGAGGGAAAACACTAAAAAAAAAAAAAAAACCAAAATACTAAAAAGAGAAATCAGCATATAAAAATTGTATATTGTAGGGATGGATTATAGGCAAATTGCATAGACGTTGTTCCTAAGAGCTGGCCACCTTTCACCATCATAAGTGACTGCGTTCTTCCTCTTAGGGCACCACTCTCCTCAGAGAATACATCATATTCATTTTCTACATGGCACTGCTGTTTCTGAAATTTTTTATAATTCAACATGAACCGATATGAGCATTTTCTATTAAATTTTCCTATATTGTGTGCCACACTTCTAGGTTGTTTTGGGCTCAAGGAAATTCATTTTACATGTGCTCATGTATAGACCACAAATTTGGCAGAAACAATACTGGTGATGGAACAGCAACACTGTTGCATAAGTGACTTCTTATCCTACCATGCACATAATTATTTTCTAACCAGCCAGTAACTTCTCTGGCTTCTTCAGGAAAATGCAGCTTTAATTCATTAAAAGCTCCTGGAATGTCATCAGCTGGAAGGATTGCCAATGCTGGCAAATGACTCATTTTTAAACTGAAGTTTTCCTTATTGTCATATCATGTGGCCAATCCATTCATCTGAATTTTCTGTTAAATGCATTGGGCTGACTGAAAAAGCAAACTTTATTGGTTAACAACTTGAAATGTTCTTTTAGAAGTCTTGATCACACTTAATTTCAAGTCTGTCATTATAGTTTAGGGATTCCCTAAATCTTGTTAGGGATTTTAGACTTTAGGGGTTTATACTTTAGGGGTTTTGATCTTTCAGGATTTCACATTTGGCCTTATGACATTCAGTATTGTGTCTTTGGGATTATAATTGGCACTGGCTGGGCTATAAGTGAGTTGAGGCCAGAGACATTGCAAAACATCTTATAGGGCACAGGACAGCCCCTACAATGAAGAATTATCTAGCCCAAAATGTCTACAGTGCTGAGATTGAGAAAGCTGGATTTAGACTCTTTGAGGTTCAGTTTCCTACATGTGTGTATGTGTACTCACCTCACTACAGTTCTTGTGAGATAAAATAAGATTACTATGTGAAAAGTCCCATATAATAAGCATTATCCTCATTATTCAAGATAAATAATAATTTATTCTAAAAATATTCATTGTGAAACACTTAGTATTCCTAGCATCTTATTCAGGAGGCTACCACTTGCTCTTTTATCAGATTATTTCATTTTGCCGAATAGAGATAAAAATTAAATACATCCTAACCTGTGTTGTTCTCATATCTGAGTGAGCATAACTTTATTTTAGTTTTTACCAAATTATATTAGTTACACATCTCTTTATGTATACTATTTTTCTCCTTGAGAGTGTGGATTACACTTCACTTCCCATGGTGCTATTCCAAAGTTGACACTCAGTAAATAGTAGAAGTATTGTTATTTGAAGTGTTCAGTTAAGAATGGATGTGAATTGTTAAAACCATCATATTACTGAAGAAAACTTTCAACTGCAAGTCACAGCAAACTTGACTTAAGGACCCAAAGAAAATGAGCAAGAAGTCTGAGTTTGGATGTTGATTGTTATGGACCCAACAATGTCAGACATGAGATGTCAGGACCAACTTCTATCCTGGTTTTTTTTTTTTTTTTTTTTTTTTTGCTTTTTCCTTAAGGCTGGCCTTTCACTTCAGTTCTAGGTATCGTAATGTACTCAAGGGTAGAAAATAGAGGAAAGTGAGGAGTGTTGCTTTTGTTTCACCTATACTTTAATTTCAGAAAACCAAAACTTACTTAGAAGGTTCCCTGATTCTGTCTACATATGATGAGCTGGCAGTTGGTTACAAACAAATTTCTCTCTGCAAAAAGGGCTTAGAGAGTATATGTATGTCCAGTCTCCATATTGAAATGTTCAGGGGAAAAGGAGCTGATAATGGCTTTTGGTAAGCCATCCCTACAAGGTTTCTTGAGCATTCTGGATATAGTACTCTATTTTGAAATGAATATGCTGTTCATGCAGTTAGGAATTAAAAGGGGGAATTACACATTTTAAAGTGCTAATAGATCTGAAAGATACTGACATTTTAGTTAAATATGAAAACTCCCTCCCTTTTTTTGAGATAGAGTTTAATGCCCAGGCTGGTCTCAAACTCCTGGGTTCAAGTTATCCTCCTGCCTCAGCCTCCAGAGTAGCTGGGACTATAAGCACATACCACCATGCCCATCTTCTACCTCAAATTTTATCTTCCCATTAAATAGAAAATGAACCTTGAGAGGTTTACTGTCAGGCATAATACCAGGAACACAGAATTATTGAATGTTATGTTTTTAAAATGTATCAATATGTTAATAATCTGTTATTTTAAAATAAAGTCAATAATAAAGAGGTAATAGAGGACCTGTGTCATTTAGGAAGACTCTAGTATGCAATTCCTTTTCTCATCTGAGAGATAGTTCCTACTGATACAGTACTGTGAGAATATAGTGTCTTTGCTTTGATTATGGACTCTAAAAAGAAAAACTTCTCCTTCTTTCCATGGCTTCAAAGCAGGGCACAAGCAGTCATAAAACTTGGTGTCTACCAGCTGCATCGTCCTACCTGGGACTTTGAGTTTCTTAACAAAAGGAGGAGGAGGGTTTATTCATGGTAGCTGTGTGAGAGTAGCCAGTGGCAGGTGGGCTCTGCAACAATGGCAAGGGTGTCTCTGCCAGGCTGTTCCCTTTAAAAGATCTTTATGTTTGCTATGTTCGTTCTGAAATATAAATTCTTTTCTTTGTTTAAGAAACCAAAATCAGATGTAGGCTTGTGAACAAGACCCTGACGGATACTGCGACTATTGGTAGATACACATTTTTCTGTTTGCAAAGTTAAATATAGTCAAATAGAGTTTATAAAGTTGTAGGACAAAAATAGATTTGCATCCTATAGGTTTTTTTTTTTTTCTACTTGCAAACCGAAAGCTAAGATTGTTAGTAATAAGTCAACAACAGGCTCAGAAAAAATGGAAATATAAATGGTCCCCCCAGTTTGGCATTTTGGAGTTTGAGGCTTATATAGTATGAACAAAATAAACTCCTGCTGCTTCTATGAATTCTTTGCACTTCTTCTTTGTAATTCCTTATCAAGCAATGGCTTTGTCTCTTAACCAAGACTACACATAAAATGTATTCCCATAGTTCCTTTTATTAAATTTTTCCTTTGTTGTTGCTAGTGGAGAAGCTAACAACAGCAGAATTTCCTGCCCAACTGTAGCAAATACAGAAAATCAAAAAGAGAAGCTTTGATACAACCAGTGTAGATAAAGCTAGGACCTCATGAATCAGAGCTCACACACATGATGATAATGGAAACATCTTATCCATATCTGATTTGCTCACATATAGTTATTTAGATAACAAATTTTACATTCCTGGATAGGGAGCCTCCGATTTGATTTCAATCTCTTAGTTCAAGTAAATATAAAATGACTGCCAAGCCAGCAGACATAAATCTCTACTATCTCATTTTCATCACAGTCTCTGCATTGGGAAAAAATAGTGAGTGAAAAGACATTTTCTCCCACCTTGTTAAGTACACAATTACATGGTTTAAAGAAGATAAGAATTTCAAATTGTTTGAATGATATCATTACTCAAATGATTCCCTGAGAACCTATAGTATTCCCCTTCCCCCAAATGTAGGCAGGGCAAAATAGAACCAGTAGGAATGAAAAATGTTAATTGTTTCATGTTCTTTAATTTTGAGTTTAATGACACAGGCTGTGTGCTACTGAGTAAAATACTCATCTGGAGAAAAAGACTGTTGCATGACATATTTCCGATTGAGGACAATTTAAACTAATTCTAAGAAAACTCTTACATCCTGCACATGCCGTAAAATAAGCAATCTATTTAGAAGGCAAATGAACACATATGAGCAATGTGGGTGAATTACAGCTGCCCTGGGAGCCTTGGTGTTACTTCTCCTTACCCTTGTAGGCTTAAATGATTACTGCAGCATAGATATTGACAAATGGATATAGTTACACAGTGAGGCCTCGTGGGTTCACACAAATGCTGGTTGCTGTGAAAATACTCAGCAGTCTGAGGAACAGGAAGTGTCCATGGCTGCATTTGCGAATTTGTTCAGTTGCTCTCAAATTACTGGTTTTCTGATGTGATCTCGGCTCATTTCACCCCACAGCACCTGCCTCACTCTAGCATCTGTTTATGCCCTTGCCCCCAAAAGAAGCCTTGCCATTTGACCCATTGCCCCATGCCCATTTTCAGACACCTCAGAATCTCTTCTCCCATCTCTGCTGTAAACTCAAGTTTCTTAAACCTTTCCAGAGCAAGTCCAGTCCAATCCGGTCACGTTGTTCCCTTGGGAATATCTTTGCTAATGGCAGTGGTGAGTGGAGAGAGGTCCTTGCCGTTATTTTATCAATGTGTCTTGATCCTGTCTTTTCCAATTAATGGTAAGTTCCTTGAGGACAGGGCCCGTCTCTTTTTCCCCCTTCACTTACCACAGTGGCCATAGAAGAAATATAGGCAATATAGCCTGTTAGGGAAAAGTCATTACGCAGAACAGAAGCATTCTTACTTCTATTTCCAGTTGCCCAAAGACTTAGCAAAGTTGATCCTGCTACCTGATGAGACCTCTCCCGTTCCCTCAGTCTCTGCCTAACTCCCCGCCTATTAGAAAAATGTGGCAATTTACAACTTTGACAGATAGGACTATTCATTCCTGGAGGTTTTAAACTGTTAGCAGGATGGAAACTATTTCTTCAAACTAAATGTAATCTGCAATTCTAATAAAGCACTTAGCTATAATTCCAATTGATCCTCAGTTGTGAGTTTATATGCATAATACCCACAAGGGCCGTACCCATGTTTGTTTTGTTTATCTTTGTATCACAAACCTTAGCCTAGAAACTAGTGCAAAGGGGTTGAAGACCCTGTCCATTCATATATTCAGCAAATACACTGAGCACCCACACACCCGCAATGTGTGCGTCTTTTGTTCACTGCTGTCTTCCCAGTACCTAGGGAAGGTAGGGACTGTCTTCTTGGTTAACTTCTGGCTCAAAAAAAAGTAAGAGCTAAGAATTAACCATGCTTACTCTGTGCCTGGCACTTTTAAAGTACATTACATATATTTTAGATGTTTAATCTTTATAGTATCATACAAATTAGGGATTATTAATATCCTCATTTTTACAGATGTGAAAACTCGGATACTTTTCTGCATAAATAATATGTACATAGTACTTATGTGTTGTAATATATTATACACATTACAATTTAGCATATATTTGTCATATAACAACATGTATATGCACATAAATACATAGTATACACAAAGCATATATTATATATAATACATATCATATATACATATATACATGTGCATATGTTCATGTATTGATATAAACATATATTCACACACATACCCATATAACACTGATAAAAATGAAGTTGCTCTAGTGTAAGTCTGATGGCAAGAAGGACTGAAATCTGCTGGCCTTTCATCTTGTCCTCATCATCTCTTCCATATCCTTTAAGGCACTTTCTCAGAGCCCAGTTTGAAAACCACTCATCTAGCCCATGTCTCTCATTTTACATTTGAAGAAAGTGGGGCTCAGAGAGGGAAAGTGACGTATTTAAAGTCTCACAGATTCATTAGCTGTGGGCTAATGGCTGAGCCAAGACTAGAACGCCCCAATTGTCAGATGAAAAAAGCTGAAGCTCGGGGATGTTGTCATTTACCCATGAGCTCACAGGCAGAAAGAGGTGAAACTATAATTGAACTACAGTTGGCCTTGTTCTTTTACAGTTTCATTTCACCAAGCCTCTGACACCTTGACCTCAGCTTCCCTCTGTAGATATGTCACCTGGCGTCCTTCAGTCTAAGACACTACACACTGGCCACACAGTTTGTCATCCTCACATAGACTGACAACCTGCTCTCACAAACCCTGCTTTCTTACTTTGTAGGCTCTCTTTTCTTGCTCAGAATGTCCTTCCCCACTTCTTCATGTGCCAACTCCTAGTCATCCTACAAGAACCACATTCACTTAACTTTCTTTTGAAGCCTTTTCAGTGTCCCACACCCTGATCCCATTACTTCTTTTATGTATGCAGGGCTTGCTTCATGCTTGTGTAACCCAAGGGCCCTGCACTTGATTTAACACATTTTAAAATTCTTAACAATTTATGAACAAGGGAACCCACCTGTTCATTCTGCCCTGGACCCTGTAAATTATGTAGCTAGTCTTGTGTGTGTTTATTCATGTTGCATAGACTCTATTACAGTCGGTAACACATTGAGAAAGAGTGTCTGTCTCCTCTGATAGTCTATGAGCTCCTTGAAGCAAGAGGCTTGTCTTAGTCATTGCTGTATCCTCACCTCTAGACTCTACGGGATGCTCAGGATTCACTTGTTGATCTGTGAGGAAGCCCAAGGCTCAGTTAATGCCCCCCAGCTTCCTTCCATAATAGTCTTCTGATTAGGAAACAGTGCTTGACCACCAGACAATCTGAGTATCCACTTCAGGAAGTGGAACGTTGCTTTCCCAATGTTGAAACTGTTAGCGCTCAATCATGTTTCAGGAACATATAGAAGGTATGTGCCTATTTCTTCTGCTTCAATTGCTTTCCAAAATAAGTATACCGAAGTGGATAGAAAACATTTTAGTTCGATGAAGTAAGAATGTTATGAGGCAAAAGGAACTGACTTGTCCCACTGGGTGGGGATTAGGTCTGGAATAAGATTGCACCATTACTACAATGACTTCGTTAACCAATGACATTCCTGAAGATTGGATCAGAGTAAAGTTAAACTAACCTCCTCGAGGAAGACTTTCCTGTATCAGCCCCTTTGCTGTAGAATTTAGTATGCAGAGCTGATTGTAGTTTTTTTTTTTTTTCATTGTTTAATACATAGAGGTTTCACATTTCATTTTGAAACAGAAAGAGGGACTGGAAGAGATAAGTTAGTATGAGTGAGGAAAAGATTAGAAGGTGGAGATAGGATCACAATGTTGTTATCACCTTTGCTTTATTGATAATCCCAGGAAGGACTAGACTGGTAAGAAGGAGGAGCCCAGATTGGAATAAAAGAGACGACACCAGGGTCAGCCTGTGAGAGGATGTCTCACTTAGTACACCTCAAGGATAATGTCAGCTGAGCATCTATACCCTGCGTGATGAATATTGCATATGGACTCTGCCTTCAAGTCATCCCCCATGTCCCCATGTGACAAGCATTTATGTACCGTTCTTACATTCCAGGCCTTGTACCAGATGCTAGAAACACAGAGATAAGGAAAATGTAGGAAAATGCTTGTCTCAGGAAGCAATATTGTATATGAGTGGTGAAGACCTTCAAATCTGGGGCCAAACTGCTGGGTTTGAAATTTGGCTTGGCCACCAGTAGGTGTGAAATCTTGGGCAACTTTCTTAACCACTCTGCCTCAGTTTCTTCATCTGTAAAATGAAATAGCCATAGTACTTATTACAAATAGGTAATAGTGAGAATTAATTTAAGTTAATATATAAAAATGGCTCGGAATAAAAGACCAGCTAAGAATATATACACACATTCTTAGCTACTTATAATCTAGTAGGAAAGATGGGTATGTTATCAGAGGACTTACAGTGCAAGAGGTTTGAAGCCAAATCCCTGAGGTCTTGAATGACGCATCACCAATGGCCGATTCAATGACACTGAGGTCATCAGCAATGGTTATGGAGCACCTAAATATGACACCAAAGGGACATCATAATAGCCTTAATCTCTGGAAGCTTTCAAATCACACTATATGGTTCTGGAGGCCCTTAGACTGTCCGCCTTCCAAGGATGATTCTGGTCAGCGAGGAGGCAATGGGCAACGGCGAGGAGTAAGGGGAGGGATAGAGAAGTTTGTCTATGGCTCCTCACTGCAGGGCCACATGGGAGAAGGCACAGCTAGGACCTCTTCCATTATGTGTATAGAAGGAAGTAGGGAGGGACTTCCCTTAATCGGTTATCTCTTTGTTACTTTGTGACAGTGCTTCTTTTCTTTTTCTTTCTTTCCTTCTTTCTTTTTTTTTTTTTTTTTTTTTTTTTTTTTTTTTGTGAGACTGAGTCCCCCTTTGTCGCCCAGGCTGGAGTGCAGTGCCATGATATCAGCTCACTGCAACCTCTGCCTCCCTGGATCAAGCAACTCTCTTGCCTTAGCCTCCTGAGTAGCTGGGATTACAGGCACAGGCCACCACACCCAGATAATTTCTGTATTTTTAGTAGAGTTGGGGTGTCACCATGTTGGCCAGGCTATTCTCGAACTCCTGACCTCAGGTGATCCTCCTGCCTCCGCCTCCCAAAGTGCTGGGATCACACGCATAAGCCACCGCGCCAGGCAAATAGTGTTTCTATCTCAATAAATATCAACAACAAGCACCGGAAGTCTAAAACAGAAAAAGGAGGAAATTACTTTTTTGTTTGTTTGTTTGTTTTGAGATGGAGTTTCACACTGTCACCCAGGCTGGAGTGCAGTGGTGCGATCTCGGCTCACTGCAACCTCCGCCCCCTGGGTTCAAACTATTCTCCTGCCTCAGCCTCCCAAGTAGCTGGGATTATAGGTGCCTGCCACCATACCCAGCTAATATTTTTGTATTTTTTTAGTAGAGACGGGGTTTCACTATGTTGGCTAGGCTGGTCTCAAACTCCTGACCTCATGATCCTCCTGCCTCGGCCTCCCAAAGTGCTGAGGTTACAGGCATGAGCCACTGTGTCCTGCTGGAAATTACTTTTAATAAATGTCTCCAGGCCGGGTGCGGTGGCTCACGCCTGCAATCCCAGCACTGTGGGAGGCCGAGGCGGGTGGATCACGAGGTCAGAAGATCGAGACCATCCTGGCTAACACAGTGAAACCCCGTCTCTACTGAAAAATACAAAAAATTAGCCGGGCGTAGGGGCGGGCGCCTGTAGTCCCAGCTACTCAGGAGGCTGAGGCAGGAGAATGATGTCAACCCGGGAGGTGCAGCCTGCAGTGAGCAGAGATTGCGCCACTGCACTCCAGCCTGGGCGACAGAGCGAGACTCTCTCAAAAAAAAAAAAAAAAAAAAAAAAAATGTCTCCAATGGCACCCTAATGTCAAGCAGCATATGTAGTTACACAGGGACAAGCACTGCATCCTGGAACCAGCCTGAATAGCCACACTGCTATGGCAAGAGGTCACCCTGGCTGGGCAGGCTTCTTCCAAAGCATAAGAAATGTTGACAGCAGACAGAGCGCCATTGTCTGGCTGTGAAAATGTTTCTGTTGTTTATGAGTTAATCTGAACTGTTCACGAATGAAAATGCCGTTAGTCCTCTGAGTCTAGTTTTTCTTTCTCATCCCTTCACTTCTTTTCAAGACAGCCTGCTTTCCAATGAAATTCACATCCTAGATAAGACCCTTGCTGCACAGGCAAGATAGCAGACATCAAGGCTCACGGGCGATGGAAGTTATGACCAAATCAAAACCACTGCTCTGTGTCTTGTCCAACAGAGATAGGACATTTATATTAATATTTGGCTAAGTTTCTCAATTAGTGATTGATGAACTAAAGCTCATCTTCATAGTAAGGTGATGTAATTTTCCTCTTTGGATGATATTTGCATTGTAAATCTGTTAGAGGGCAGGAATGGCACAGTCTCACTGTGCAATAATATCTCAAAGCAGGGCTATATTCAGAGGGAATTTTTTAAAATAGAATCTGAGAAATTGTGCATTTCATATAAAATTTTGAAAGAGATTGGATGGGAGAATGCCAGATAACTAGTTATTGCAGGAGTAGGGGTTGATGAACTGTGGAAAGGGATTTAGGCTCTTTCAAATCCCCAAGGTTCTCTATGTCAAGGTGTGTCTACAATGTGGAAAATACAGCAACAGGGAACCTTGAACACTCAGATCCTAAATGCCTTGCAAATAATCAGATGTGTTTTTTCTAGAAAGCCTCATGATATTCTTAGCTTAGCAGTGAAAATGGATTTCATTTTACATTTTTCTAAACTAAAGTCTTTCCACTGAATGGCAATTTTGGAACTCAAAGGCCTCTTCATTTTCATTTTAAATCAGTTTTAATGGGTCAGAATTCTAAGCCGAAAGTCATTATTTGGGAAACATTTTCTTGAAAATTTTTAGCAAGAAACGGACATATTTTTACTTAACTCTGAAAAACATCTTTTTCCATTTGCCTTGATTAAATTTCTTTTGAGTCTTAAAAATAACATTTACACTGTTGGGCTTGCAAACATTCTGCAGATTTTCTTGGTAACATTTATACATATTACTCTATTGTTTGTGCAGCCACAGAAATGGCCTTTCTTTGGGTTTTCTCTCCACTTTAGTTTTAGCCAAAAATGAAGTGCTAATCCCACATGTTAGGCAGACATCTTGCCTGCTCCTCCTAGAAACCTCAGCCACCAGCCAGTGTGATCAGGGGGCTTTAAAATGTCTCTTCAGGCCCAGGCAACAGAGTGGGAAGTGGATTGTGAAAAACCCAGGAATATCGAACCCGTTTTTCTCTCCATGTTGGAAAGCGTTTGTCCTCTGAGCAGGGGTGAGGAAGGGCCATTTTCTCAGGTCCCTACTAGCAGCATGCCACATTCTGCCTTCATCTTGATGAACATCTGTCTGCCCCTACCTGAAAGTGATTTATTGAAAAAGCCTCGGTGTGTGTGCTTCCAGGCAAATGCAGTTGCTCAACTCCCACACTGCCTTAGTCAAGAGCACCCTCCGCATGGAGCTCACATTATTAATTATTAGAGAAATGCAAATCAAAACCACAATGAGATATTATCTCACACCAGCCACAATGGCTGTTATTAAAAAGTCAGAAAATAACAGATGCTGGCGAGGTTGTGGGGAAAAAAGGGAATGTTTAGATGCTGCTGGTGGAAATGTAAATTAGTTCAGCCATTGGGGAAAGCAGTTTGGTGATTTCACAAAGAACTTAAAACAGAGCTACCATTTGACTCAGCAACCCCATTACTGGGTATCTACTCAAAGGAATTTAAACTCTCCTCCCATAAAGATACGAGCATGTATATGTTCATCGCAGCATTACTCACAATAGCAAAGACATGGATTCTCAAATTTAAGTGATGTTTTAATCCTGTGGAAATAGCCCAATACCACCCACATGATAGCAAGCAAAGGCTATTTATTCAGAGCTTGCTACAGCATGCAGTCAGTTGCCAGCATTTGTGTTTGACAAGGACTGACAGGCAGGCAGGGGAGTGGGAAAGCTGTGTAGTAAAGGGAAGGCCCCAGATGCACTCTGATTGGAGTTTGTTAACATGGGAAGCCAAGGCACTAGCTAGAAAAAGGACATCTCCTGTGTTTGATTAGGGAGCGTACTGGACTTTCTCTGATTGGGCCTGAGTTGGAAGGAGGGAGTTGGAGACAGAGAGATAGAAACTGTCAGTTATTGACCAAGTCTTGACCTTTCTGGACCAGTTGCTGCAGAGGGTGTGGGTTTAGCTTGCTGGGCTTCTTATGTGGATCGGAGTTTATTGTCATATATGGCCAGGCATTGTCCATCTGAGTATTCAGTCTCTCCACTGGTATAAAGGAAATACTGACATGTCATTAAGTGTAGAGTTGTACTGTTCAGTGCAGCAGCCACAAACGTTGCGTGGCTATTGAGCAATTGAAATGTAGCTGATCAGAAATGAGATGTGCTGTGGCCGGACCTGGTGGCTCAAGCCTGTAATTCCAGCACTTTGGGAGGCCGAGGCAGGTGGATCATGAGGTCAGGAGATTGAGACCATCCTGGCTAACACGGTGAAAACCCATCTCTACTAAAAAATACAAAAAAAAAAAAAAAAAAAAAATTAGCCGGGCGTGGTGGTGGGTGCCTGTAGTCCCAGCTACTTGGGAGGCTGAGGCAGGAGAATGGTGTGAACCTGGGAGGCGGAGCTTACAGTGAGCTGAGATCACACCACTGCACTCCAACCTGGGTGACAGAGCAAGATTCCGTCACAAAAAAAAAAAAAAAAAGAAATGAGATGTGCTGTACATGCACAATGCACAATATGCATGAATTTCAAAGCTTTTATAAAAAAAGGAAATAGTGTTTTAATATTTAGTACATGCTAAAATGATAATTTGGGGGCTATATTAGATTAGATAAAAATATTTTAATAAAATCAATTTCACTTCTTTCCTTTTACTTTTGTTAATGTGGCCAGGAGCAAATTTTAAATTTTATTCGTGGGTCACATTTCTAGCTTGCATTCTATACTGATTGGCTAGTACTGATTGGCTAGTGCTGATTGGCTAATGCTGAGTGCATAGTGCTGATTGGCTAGTGTTGATTGGCTAGTGCTGATTGGATAGTGCTGAGTGGATAGTGCTGAGTGGATAGGGCTGATTGGCTGGTGCTGGAATAGAGGATTGATATATTAAAGAAGGGTTGAGGGTGGTGTTTTTCCTGGGAAATCCTTCACAAATCTTCATGTCGTATAAATACATTTTCTGTGTAAGAGCAAAGCAACTTATAATGAGAAAGTACTTTTGGGGACCCAAAACCTGAGGATAAAGGAATTACCTGTTCAAAATACTTTTATTTAAAACTTCATAGGTTTGACTCAACATTATTTTTGGGAAAAGCCCGTACTTTGGTTTAGGAAATCTTTTTAGTGTACCTTGTGTTATACAAATAATCAAATAATAGAAGAGAGGAGTTGAATGGAGGAATCTCTTACCCTACCCGGTATTAGAAACTGAAAGTTTGCTTTTCTGAATTGATGAGATTATTGTGATGTTAAGATTGTTTTCTTTTCTTGAGAAAGGAGCTAGGGGACAAAAACAGGAAGAGGAGGCTGAGACCCAGGGAAGAGGTTCTGAGGACAAGGGTGGCCCAGCAACACAGCATGGCAGTCAGCTGGGAGCTGAGGAGGGAGCTGGCTCTAGGGGACCCCTTACCGTGGGACTTGAAGAGAAGTACCGACTAATAACCAATGTTAAGCTCTTCTCCCTTTCTGCCTAATAATTCATTTTTTTAGTATTTTCAAATCTGTAGCAAAGTCAGGCATTGGGATTGGGATTGTTACTTCCTTGGGGAATGAAAGAAGAACTGCATCTGCATTTTAAAGGACTGCAGCACATTCATTAAATCCTCCACTTTCTTCTAGCTCCTTTGTAGTGCTGTTTGTTTCAACACAAGTGTTTAAAATAAGACACACAATTTTGATACCTTTAGACTACCTACTATTGTCTTCCCTGAATCTTTTTCTATTCTATTGGCTCAAGAATGCAAAACTGTAGCAAGTCTCAAAGGGTTCACACTGTTGAAAGGTTCGCTGTAGATTAAAAATAGCATCGTAGTTTATCCTCCGCTGCTGGGGTATTGGTTTACTTTTCTCACAGAAACAAGCTTTAATTACAGAGCAAAGAATAAACTGGACTTGATTGCTCCCCGGAAAGACTGACGTCTCCCACAAAATACTTATTGATGTTGATGTAAGAGAAAGAGAAGAGTCAGAATACAAAAGAGATTTGTGTTGCCTGCAGTTGGGGAGGCATCCTTTGTCTTCCCAACTTAGCAGTTTTGATATGGAAGTCAACACAAGATAAAAAATATAAAGCACAACATTGTCATTTTCACAATCTTTCTTTGTGACTGTACTTCAGAAAACACCCACAGTAAGACAATTGATGTTTTTGAGCTGCTGGAGAAAAAAAGGAAAACAAAGAAAACAGTCAACAAAACTGACCACATTGCAAATTCATACTTAGGAAAATATATTATTTACAATAATTATAGCTGCATTTTCCACAGATGTGGAAACACAGATGATGATTTAACATTCAAATGGGAGAGAAAAACCCTCATTCAAAATAATTGGTGACATGTAAACCCCTCTTTGAATGCAGTTTGGGATTCATTAAAATGTATATGCCGTGGTACATATCAAAAAAAGAGAAGGTCCTGAGTATTCAGGGCTAAAGAGACAGGGATTCTTTTCCCATTCCTAATGTTTCCTTAGATAAATATTCCTTGCAAGTAGGTAAACATCTGCCATTAGCTAGATAAAGAAAGTAGACAGCAAAGGATACTGTGTAAACAGAATGAGATCCATCTAAAAATAATTCTTATGTACACAGATAAAGGGATCATGTTAGGAGCTAACATCAGAGGGGCAATATAAACAGAGAGATTTTCATGGAGACATATACCTGGCTAGAAATATTTTCTGATTTTGGTAACAATTGCCAGCCTGTCAGCTTACTGACTGGAGGAGATCTTACCTTCTTCTCTATTGTCATAGCAAACCCAACAATACAGAGTGTGTGTGTGCGGGGGTGCCGTGGGGGGGTGGTAGGGGGGTGAAGTTTTTATTAATTCCAGAGAATTCAAAAGCAGAAAATTTAAAAAAGAAAAGCATTTTGCAAAATGAAAGAAAAATGAAATCAAACTTGATCTTTAAGAAAATAAAAAGGCAACGTGAAAAATCTCTAAAATCCACATTGTTTCTTAGCATTCCTCAAGAGAATGTGATGTTGGTAGGAAGATACATGGACTCCAAAACAAGAATTCACTCCCAGTCAGTCTAAAGCTAGTTCTTGGCACCCTCAAATCTTCATCGTTCTCAAGTGTGCAGAAGGAATGCTTTAAATAACTCGTGAAAATGGCAAAGTAGAATTTCAGATTTCAAAACATTTCTGTGTGAAGCAACCCCAAGGAACAGCATCCCAATCATCATTCTCTAGGAGCATTTCCCCCAAGCTCCATGGCAGTGCGCTAAGACACAACACAAAGCAAACGAAACCTACGTACTCCTGTTTTTTGAGACTGCATCAATAATTACTTCCTTTTTAAACTGTGGCACTAAGTCAAGTGTCCTTTCATGAACTAGTAAAGCAAAACCCTGAAGATTAATAAACTCATTTTATTAATAAGAGGACAATTAGCGATGTTTACAAAATATTCAACATTGAGACCCATTTCAATAATAAATCCCTACAAGAAATTGAGTACTGCTAGAATTTATGTCCAACTAGTTTATTGAATGACATTGCAGCTATTGAACATGAGCATGAGAGATATTATTTATCTAATAGTAGGCTAATGAGATAAGACATAAATTGTTGAGATAATGAGTCCATTGCTTTAATGTAAATTGAGAAAATGGCTATAATTAAGAGTGGTATTCATTATGTTACTTTCCCAGGTCAACTGACCTCAGAATGCATGACCTCCACATTCTGTCTGTCATTGCCATAGAATTTGCTGGATCAACCTTACAAGTGGAAAATCCACCCACAAGTGAGAAATCTACGAGGAAAAGATAGAATTATCATTCTAGGGAAGTAATGTGGATTCCCATTTCCTGGAATAATGCCGTGGGTCTGAATTCACAGATGCTGCGGTCCCGTTATGATTACTCAACTCCCTAGGTTACAGTGGCTCAAATTCTGCCACTGGCATTTTAACCTGTGCCCCAACTGTTTTATTTGTCATATTGCCACCTGTACACTCAGACCAAAACAGAGGGTATGGCTAGAAGCCATAATATTGGTGGCTCAGGTCAAAAAAGTCATGAAATTCCATTGGGCTGCCAGTGGGAAGGGTTTATCTTTGAACTCATCTCAACATAATAACTTTATTTTCATTAAAAGAGTTATGGTAACGATGCCCCTAAAATAAGCACCCTCCTGCAATAGACTTGCTTCTCCCACGCAAGTCTGAGAACTATCGAGAACCTCAAGTCTGAGGACTATCGTGGTCCACAGAAATATGATCTCCTTTAATTTGTAAGCAACATTAACCACCTGAGAAGGCACATATGCTTCAATTCCTTAAACTTTGAATAGTTTAAGCCCATGACCTAAGAAATATATTACAGATGCATGGGTGAGATGCCTGATCTGAACAAACAATATCTCTCCTCTTCAACATTAATGTGTCATCATTTCTTTACAATATGTGGCAGATAGGGGAAAATACGAAGGAATATCAGATCAGGGAGTTTTTAATTTGACTTATATAATGGTCAGGAAAAGTTCTCATAGCTTGAATCTTAGGTATGAGGCTTTGGAAAAGATCAAGTTTTAATAAGAGAAAGAATCTTAGAATCTGATCACCATATGAAAATGTTTACAGTTTCTCATATGAGACCAACTAGCAAAATCAGCTCAGTTGCAACAGATATAATAGGAATAAGCTAAGTGTTTGAAATGCATCCTCTATGTTATCTTAAGTCTCTATACCAAAATCCACCAACAAATAACATTTTAGTGGTAATAAATGTTAAAACTGTTAGTTGTTGAGGGTTTTTTTTCCCCCAGAAAAAAAAGAAAGGTATTTTTTAAAGTTGCAATTTTATGATGGACTTCTATCACTTTGGATGGTCTTGATCAAGTCACTTTACCTCATTGGACCTCAATTTCCATATCTATACAGCAAAGCAAATGGTCCAGTTGATCTCTGACATTCCTTCTAGCACTAAGAATTTGATTCCAACATATTCCCAATTGCCAGTACAGTATCATAGTACAAAGTAAATGACAAGCATGACTAAGGTATTGAAATAATACTAATGATTTATCTCCTTGTGACTTGTCCATTGTCTGTCAGTGAACACATGACATTCTGTGTAACACAGAGAGCTACTAATTGCCACTTTACATGACAGAAGTGGAGTTTTGTAAAGATATATTTGAAGAGGAGTATCTATACTTGGTAAGCAGAATGGACCTTGGTAGAGATGTACATTCTTTGTCAGAAGTAGGTATGAAATCTATTTGTTGGTGAAGTTAGTAGTCTATGAACTGATTCTGCACCTAAACTAAACCAAAAGATGCTCTTGTTGCAATGGCACTTATCCTGAATTAAAACTCAGATTACTCTGTATTTGAAATATTTATCAAATATTAACTAAATATAAAATTATGTTAAGAATGTGCAAAGATTTCAGTAGAGCCTAATTTCTGTTTCACTGAATGAATTCATCTTTTTGTTGAAATGTTGTGAAGGTTCTGAATTGTCTCTACCTTCTGCAGCATAGTTAGCTGTGTTCATGGGGACAGAAAGGATACCAGGACTGTCCATCTCCTACAAAGCTAACAAATATCAAAGCCAATGAAGTCCACTAAGGTTTGAGTGGCGGAGGGACTGAGATAACCAGTTGGTGTTTGTTATAAGAAAACAAGTCTAGTCTAATCTTTTGAATGATACACTGGCTAGAATAAATAGCTAGATTTCTGGGAGTTGGAAGCAGGATTGCATTTGCAAAGCATTTACTAGAAAAGGAAATACATATATTTTTAAATTACACTTTTAATGACCTTTTCTGCCTATCTTTATAATCCTACATAACATGAACGAGGATTGAGATTTCAACCTCAATCGAGATCTAAATATTGGCAAAACTCTTCTTAGATTCGTGACAGGTCTTTTTGCCTGTTTCTAAAAAGAAAAGTAAAAAGCAGCCTATTAGCTGTGCTCTAGAAGAATAAATCAGGATCTGATTACATAGTTTAGTTGGCAAATTAATTCATGAATTTTCCAACATTTTTTTTTTTTTTGAGACGGAGTCTCTCTCTGTTGCCCAGGCTGGAGTGCAGTGGCGCGATCTCGGCTCACTGCAAGCTCCGCCTCCTCGGTTCACACCATTCTCCTGCCTCAACCTCCTGAGTAGCTAGGACTACAGGCGCCCGCCACCGCGCCCGGCTAATTTTTTGTATTTTTAGTAGAGACGGGGTTTCACTGTGGTCTCGATCTCCTGACCTTGTGATCCGCCCGCCTCGGCCTCCCAAAGTGCTGGGATTACAGGCTTGAGCCACCGCGCCCGGCCCAACATTTTTAAAAACACTCGTATTGAAGTGCTGAACTCCTGCCCCTGGTGAAACTTTCAGAATCCTTTTGAGACACACAGATACAGACAGAAAATATGTAAAATAATGAGAACCATTTTCATGATGTTTAGCGGTATTTGTTTGTTCCTCAGAATTCTATTAATTTAAGAGAATGACTTGCAACTGTTACTACATTAAGAATCTTGGCAAGCACCAAAGTATAATTATTTCTGCTATAGTACTGACACACACACAAGAAAGGAACCCATTCACGGACTCTGTATATGTATTTATGGCTATTTTTATTTATATTATTGTGCTTTACAGTTTCCAGAAATTTGCTTCCACTCTTCATCCAGACTCAAGAAGGAAGTATACACAAATGGCATTGCATTTCTGACAATTGATATTCCACTGAAAAACTAGTCCTAAATTGGATATCTGATTCCTAGGAAAGCTGTTAATAAATTCTTAGCATCTGCCTTATGGATATCCCAAATGGGTAGCTTTTTTGATATTATTCATCAATGTTTGATTGATAACTAAAAAGGATAATTCTTTATTGTATTGTATTGTCCTGAGCATTTTAGGATGCTTCTCATCCCTCACCCCTCCCTCCTCTTCCTTTGAATCCCTAAATGCCAGTATTCATTGTAACTACCCAACACATCCCATTTCCCAACTTTTTCTATGGACGTCTATTTGAAGATCACTGCAAATAGATCAAACTTCAACAATGATATTGAGGTTATCATGGGGTATTCTGGGGGAGGGGAGCTATACTAAGCTTTCTCTTATGCTTTCTCTACTAATTATGTAGAATGTGAGAAATTCAAAATGCCTCCTCTTCCTAGAGCCTTCAGCAACATGACTTATATTGTTAAAAATAATTGTTCTTTGTGTGCTGGTTTGTGACTAAGTTAAAGAAAAATTAAATAATAGCACTCTCTTTACTGGCTGCCAGATGAATTACCTCACTTTCCTATCTCCAAAGGACCTTTCTAGGAAGAGTCAGATAAAAGAGTTATTTCCAGAACATCTGTTCATCAGGACCCAGGTATGTGTTGTCCTGTGGACCAAGAGAAGCTTCTGTGATGACTCTACTTTACAAGGTATTTTTGGAAACTGAGTCAGCAAAACAGAAAGTAACTGAAGAAGTGAGGTGTATTAGTCTTTTCTTATACTGTTATAAAAAACTGAGACCAGGTAATTTATGAAGAAAAGAGGCTTAATTGTCTCACAGTTCTGTAGGCTATACAGGAGGCATGGCTGGGGAAACCTCAGGAAACTTACAGCCATGGCAGAAGGTGAAGGGGAAGACAGCATGTCTTCACAAGGCAGCAGGAGAGAGAGTGTGTGAAGCGGGGAGGGCTACACACTTTCAAACAACCAGATGTCATGAGAACTCATCCACTATCATGGGAACAGCAAGAGGGAAGTCTGCACCCGTGATCCAATCACCTCCCACCATGTCCCTCCCCCAACCCTGGGGGTTACATTTCAACACGAGGTTTGAGTGGGGACAGAGCCAAACCATATTATGGGGACACATAGAGACAGGGATCAGAGTTTAAGCTTCTATTACCTGCCTAGCTCAGTAAACTGAATTGACAATTATCAAAACATTAGGGTTTACAATAAAGCTGGGAATTTACTTAATAAAAATATACTAATACCAGACAATGTACAAACATACATGGACAGTAGCACTTTGGTTATATAAAACATTGCTTTCTACAGTTACTCACACTGTCCCAACTCATTCTTTTCTCGTTCTTTGTTTTCCTTTGAGACACAGTGTTTGCTCTGTTGCCCAGGCTGGAGTTCAGTGGTATGATCATTGCTCATTGCAGCCTTGACCTCCAGGGCTCAAGAGATCCTCTCACCTCAGCCTCCAGAGTAGCTGGGGCTACAGGCACATGACACCAAGCTTGCCTACCTGTTTTTTTTGTTTTGTTTTGTTTTTTGTTTTTGTTTTTTTTTTGATGAAGTATCACTCCGTCATCCAGGCTGGAGTAGTGGTGTGATCTTGGTTCACTGCAACCTCTGCCTCCTGGGTTCAAGTGATTCTCTTGCCTTAGCCTTTCAAGTAGCTGGGACGACAGGTGCAAACCACCATGCCTGACTAATTTTTGTATTTTTAGTAGAGACAGGATTTTGCCATGTTGCCCAGGCTGGTCTTGAACTCCTGACTTCAGGTGATCAGCCCGCCTTGGTCTCCCAAAGTTCTGGGATTACAGGCATGAGTCACTGTGCCTGGCCACTTGGCTACTTTTTAATTTTTAATTTTTTAAGAGACAGAATGTCACTCTGTTGTCCAGGCTGGTCTTCAACTCCAGCAGTTAAGCAGTCTTCCCATCTTGGCCTCCCAAAGGGCTGGGATTACAGGCATGAGCCCCCACACCTGGCATCTTCTTATTCTTTCTTCTCCCCTCCATACCTCACTCTACAGTTTTCCTTCCCCTCTTTAAACTTCTGATTTTATCTGTTTTCCCTATGGAACTGCTTCAGTGGTCTCCAACCCCAACTCTGATTCCCTTCTGCATCATGAATTTCTTAGAACTTTTCCCACAAATCCTATAATTCTAACCCTCTCTTCTCTCTTATTTGCTTGCCTTCTTGTGTTCTCTCTGTCTTTCTCTCTTCTTGTCTGTTTTTAAAATTGTCTAGGTTTTTATAATTTACAAAGCAACTTTGCATGTACTCTGACATTTAATCTTCATTCCCAGTGAATTGGTCATAATTATTACTTTTATTTAGTAAGTGGAAAAATAGTGGAAAAATAGTCTAGGGAGGCTAAAGTGGTTTTCCCAACATCATTCATTATTAATAGCACAGTCAGGATTTAAATTCAGAAATTTTGACTTTTAATGATATCTCATTGCCCGGAAGTTAAATAATGATTTTTTTTTGTTTGTTTCTATGTTTTCCATGACTTTCTGAAATTTTGGAAAGAATTTTGAAAGAAAAAATGTGACTTGGTCTCTTACCTTGATATGACACACAACGTAAAGACAACTGGATTACAGGGCCAAAATAGACTCAATCCTCCTGAATGCCAAAGTGAAGTCAGATTCTCTCACTGAACCTAATATTCATAAAAGAGCAGCATTGGGAAGGCTGTGATCATCATCTAGTTGACTGTACATCTCAGAGATGAGGAAACTTGTGGCAGAGACAATACTATAAATTCACTAACTTATTTTGTACTTTCCTTGGAAATGCAAAAAGACTGATTTGCTAGCCCTCCTTGAGCCTATTTGCTTCTGAGTTATATTCAATGGAGTAGGCAGAAATGGGGTACCTCACTTCCAGGCCTGACCTTAGAATGTATTATACAATCTTCTCTCTTTCTCTCTCTGTCTCTGTCTCTGTCTGTCTCTCCCAGAAGTCTGGTAAGCTAAAAGGGAAGGACTCTTTTGCCAGAAAAAAAGTTGCCTAGAAGAGCATTGGACTTTATGGGAGTGAGAAATTATTTTTATTTATATATTTGGTTATTTAGAGATAGGAGACAGAGTCTTGCTCCTTTGCCCATGCATAATTGTGACTCCCTGCAGCCTCAAACTCCCAGGCTAAAGGGATCCTCCCACCTCAGCCTCCCAACTTGCTGGGACTACAGACATACACCATCTTGCCTGGCTTGAGAAGCCAGGTATTGTTGTATTAAACCTTGGAAATTCTAGGGGATTATTTGTCACCACAGCTTAGAATAGCCTATCTCAATAGATAAATAAACTGAAGTTCATAGCTACTTAGTAGCTTGCTTAGATTTACTCAAGGAATAAACTATTTTTCATCTGGTGATACTAGGCAGGTGCCCCCAGTCAAATCATTTTTACAAATGCTCATCTGTGTTAACATAGACCCAGGCCTATAAATATTATTTTTATTGATCTAAATACAGACAAACTCACTTCAGTCTATGTTTTCAGAGATTCACTGTTACATACATATGTATTTCGGTACGTGGGAAAAGGCCTAGACATCGCGGTGGGGAAAGGAAAGGGATGAAGCTGAGGGGAAGAGGTCAGGAGACAGGGAAATAGTGATGCTTTAACATTACCACCTGTATTGTTTAAATATTTTTGCAGTGAAAATGTATTCATTTACTACTTTTAATATTTAAAATAGGAAGAAAAAAGAAAAATCCTGGACCAACATAATTACTCCTGCAACTACTATGCTCAGGCTTTCAACACCTGTTGAAATCCTGTCAACCCTTTAAGGCTCACTCAAATGCTGTCCACTCCCTTGATGTTTTTCCTAAACCTTTCCAGGAGGAGTGATATTTCTCTCTTTTAAACACCTGCAGAACTCAATGGCTGCTTATGGCGGCACTGCCTTTGTCTTTGTCTTGAATTTGAGTTATGTGGATACACATTCTATTTCCTTATTTGATATAACTTTTCTGAAAAGTAGAGACTATATTGCTCTTCAGAAAAATTGCACTAAAATAAAAATCAGGGGGTTTCTGGAATGGCAAAGTAAATAGCTTGGCAAATCTCCTCCTCAATGAGAGAGAATAAAACCGGAAAAGACTGTTAAAAAAAACACAACCATTTTAGAACTACAGGCATACAACAAATTGAGATGAATTTATTCAAGAAAAGTTACTGAACCCCAGGTAAAAACTATGTGACTCTGTGATGTTATAACCTGGGTTACTCCATCCCTCAATTATACCACCTCCAACTCCGTAGCCATGGCAGTTCCACCATCACTGGGAAATCCATAAAAACCAGCAACTTCCCTGCCAAAGGAGGCTAACTTCACTTAGAGGTAAGCATGGAAAAAAATCCAGGATCCCAAAACAACCAAGGACCTATCGATAGATGAATAGATCAACACATGGCAGTATGTCCATATAATGGACTACTATTAAGCAATAAAAAAGAATGACTTATTGCCACATGTAGCAACATGAATAGCCTTCAGAATAATTTCTCTAAGTGAAAAAAGCTAGACAAAAAAGTATGCATACTGTATGAGTTCATTTACATGAAATTCTAGGAAATGCAAACTAATCTAGAGTGACAGCGGTTCAGTGGGGATGGGTAGTGAAGGATGAGGGAGAAACTCCAAGGGCATGAGAAAACTTTGGGGGAGTAATGAATACATTCACTACCTTGTAGGGATTGTTTCACAGATGTACACATTTGTCAAATCTTTAAAAATTATACACTTGAAATAAGTGCAACGTATTATATTTCAATTATACCTTAATAAAGATATGTTTAGAATTCTTTGCCTTGAAAATTGTTGGGTTAAATTGATTCTCCCAGAAATCTGTCTCATGTGTAGCCTGTGGCTTTATTTCCCCTTTGGTACAAAGCTTTACTCTCCCAGGGTACATAAAAAGCTATAAGAAGCATGTGTTTAGAAGAAACAGAATAACTGTACTTAAAAATAGTGACTCCATGCTTTATAAATACAAACAAAGAATGTTAGAACTAGAATTCAATCATCTAGTCTAGACTTTCATATTATACTCGAAACTCAGAGAAAGGTCCTGGTTGAGGTCAATTGGCAGCAAAGTAGACTTGAAGACCTGCTTTTTGTTGTAAACTACTGGAAAACGCAGAAATTGAATATTCACTTTGCTGACTTCATCATTCACTTTGGACATTTCTATTTAGAAGAACTGCATAAGAACCACACTAAAAATACCAAGTCTTTTTAAATGCTCGTTGGCTTCTGACAAATGTAAGCAATGTCAAACCTGTATTTTAAGATGTTATCTATTTAAACATTCTTTCCCCTTTTCATTCTAATTGTTTTCATATAGTTTAAATTATTGCAGAAGGTTCTTTGAATCTCTGACAGCCCAAACCAGCTGTGTTTGCTGGTGAGGGTGAAGATAGAAACAATATTTACTAGCAAAATCAAAATCAGACTTTAGAGGGAAAAAATCAATCGGCAGCAATGGAAAGAAGAATATGTGCCATTCTGGAACAGTTTTTGAACTCTAACACTGGTTTTACCCTTGGCCTAAGACATCCAGATCCAAACAACAAGAGAGGAGGGGCCACTTCATGTAAATTTCTATGGATAGCTATCAAGAGGCCTGGGGAAGAATGCCTTTCCTCGCTCTTAAATTGAAGCATCATTGACGCTCCTGTCTGCCTGGCACAGTGGGAAGAGTATAGGCACTTATGTTAGGTAAAATTGAATTCACCTCTTGAATTCTCCACTTGTGGATAATTTTCTCTCTATTCTATGGTTTCCTCATCTGTAAAATAGAGGTAATAATGTCTATTTATAGTGGAATTGTTATGAAATTTGGAAATAATATACATCAATTCCATTTTACAGTGCCAGACACATACAAGTGACATATGGACACTCCCTAAATGATAACCGTTATTATTTTTTATTTTAAGACTTAGCAAATAACAGTGAAAAGAGACACTGCTGGGTGGAGGAGGAATGTACGTCCTGCACTTGGCAATTCTTTTCAATCACGCCAGGACTCCTGATATTTGTCCCTCAGCTTCCAGCTGTTTCCTTCTGCTATACCTGATGCAGTATAAGAAAATATCTCTGCAGGTTTCTGCAGAGGCAGCCAGCACTTAGGTTGTGAATCTTTCCTTGAGTTGGGTGAGAAGTGATTTTTTTTTTCCTTTCATACTTAGAAGGACACACTGCTCTCTCTAATACAGAGTAGAATTGCACTGACTTTGAGATCTTGATGAATTCCTTTCATTGATATTTTCTTTCGTAAATGAACAATGCAGTTTACACAGATGTAGTGACTCCTTCAATTGTGTTTCCTTAGACCTTTGTAAATATTTTTCTCATAGTACTTATCACAACTCATCGTGGATGTTAGCTTATGCTGCTAATAGTATATTCAGAGCTAAATTTTGAGTTTCTCAAGGACAGGGCATATCTTCTTTTGTGTTTCTACGGCACATAACACAGTGTCTGCAGGTAGATAAAACTATAAATATTTGTGGAGTTGAGTATCAGGAATCTTAACTATTCACGATCAAATCAGCTTATTTCACCTTTAGAATATGAGAAGTGTCTAAAGTTTCTGTGGGCTACATGACAAGCCCAGTGCTCTGGTGGCTGCCTCCGATTAACTGGAGCAGATCTGAAAAATGGAAAGCAACTTCTTATAGAGTAGGAATTTACACTTGAAAGAGTATATCTACCTCGTATAAGAAGGATATGCAAAGATATGTTAATATCACAGTTGGCAATGACTGAATACTATACAGTTAAATAATATGTTGGACTTGTTGGATGGGGGAGAGGATGTAAGTGGGAACAATTCCTCTGAAGTTAGTTTGAGAAAACTGATGAATTGGCAATAATGCTTAGTCTGTCGCATATAAAATACACAATATTCCCAAAGAGAACCAGGCTGTGTTAATACACAACTTTATAAAGCATGCATTTGATTATTTAGCAACCCATCTGAGGATCTTACAAAAATCAATTATGTGTATTTTTACGCGGCATGTCTTATTAAGTGAACCATTCAGCTCAGAACTTTATAAAACAAAAGAAATGTAGCTAAGAAGCCCTGAATCTACCCACTGGGATCCTCTATTTATTAATAAAAAACAGTTAACTTCAGTGTAACTTATTGAGGCACAAGTCTGAATTTGTCAGTTGCATGGGAATAAAAGGATATTATTCTACTAATAACTGATACGAAGTGTACCCAGTCAAAGCCTTCTTTCCAGCTGATGGAAGATTCCCTTAACAATCCTCATCCAATTCTATTTCCTTTTTCATCTCTTTCAATTAGTAGAACAGTCTCATTTTAGCTCACTGAGACTTTGTCTTATTCATTTTAATATGCAGTTTAAAGACATTTTTCCTCCTCTCCCCATCACCGTCTCCTGTCTGCAGTCAGCACAGGCCAAATGCATGCATCTAAGTCTTGGTGGGTGAGTGAGGTGTTGGGCTTACCCTCACCTCTCACCTCTCCACTCACCCTCACCTCTGTCTCCCCTGCGTAGGGCAGAGCCACAGAACAAGAGAATTGAGAGTTAGCCTCCTTTAACATGACTATGAATCTCAGATGCTATTGGAAAGCTATTCCTTTGCTATAAAGGTTAAAGAATCCCAAAACTACCCTGGTTCTCTTGTAGCTATGGTACCTAGGTGACCTAACTGTGGCTAATGAGAAATAAGCAAAAGCTTGTTATGTGGATTCTGAGAACACTTTTATTTTCCTGATATAAATAATACACTTTGCTGTTCTCTCCTATCCCCAGACTTCTTCCTTCCTTCAGTGTGCACCTGATACCTGGGGTTAAGACAGTCACTGGAGGGAAAGGCTGAGAGAATTTCAGAGCCATTGAGATATGGAACCAAGGGCAATAGCAACTTCCCACCAGACATCTTGTATATGAGAAAAATAAATCTCTGTTTGTTAAGGCCACTGGAAAGTAGGCTTTGCATTACTTGCAGCTAAATAAAGGATTTCTTTTTTTTTTTTTTTTTTTTTTTTTTTTGAGACAGAGTCTCACTCTGTCACTCAGGCTGGAGTGCAGTGGTGCGATCTTGGCACCACCTCCCGGGTTCAAGCGATTCTCTTGCCTCAGCCTCTTGAGTAGCGGGGACTACAGGTGTGCGCCACCATGCCCAGCTGATTTTCTGTATTTTTAGTAGAGACAGGGTTTCACCGTATTAGCCAGGATGGTCTCAGTCTCCTGACCTCATGATCGGCCCACCTCAGCCTCCCAAAGTGCTGAGATTACAGGCGTGACCCACCTCACCCAGCCCCAATAGCATTTCTAACTGATATACTGCCCCTGGATATGTATTCCTTGTCTCTTTGATTGGCCATAGCCTGATCCACTCGTCATCCACGGGCTTTGTATAGGAAGAGTGACTTTGGCCAATTAATTGCCCTGCAATTAATTGCCTTCTAACAGTGTTTGGCCAATTAATCAGCACTGCAATTAATTGCCTTACTCCTAACAGTGTTCCTGGGGATTTGTAACCCCTTGAAAAGTTAGTTTGCATCTGCTAACTAATCCCCAGCTGGCAGCATCTTGCCTGCTTCCTCTATTCTCCATGTCTCTTTGCCATTCTCTATGGCACTTCCCCATCACATGCACCTTCAGCAACTCTCCAGCCTTAGAGCCTCCAAGCATTGGTGAATCTCATCTTCTGTACCTCTGGAGCACCAGGAACTTTAGATAGCCAACTCTGGCCGCCTTCACATGTGGCCACCCATCCCATACCATCTCTTGAATGCTGATGGAAACCTGACTACAAGCAAGTTCCAGGGGCTAAGCAGACATGCAGACTGCTGGATAAACATCAGTCTTTCCACATCTGTGGAAGTGATTATCTTGGAGCCTCCCTTACCCCTTCCCTGACTCCCTCACTTTACCCTCTTGCCTAGGGAACTTAGGAAAAGGAATATCTTTTGTTCATTAACAATGTACTCTCCTCTCCCTACCCAAAGGGGACCTCTGCACCCTTCTTTCTACCCTCTTATATCTACCAGAGTCAAATGAAGGCAGGGGTGAGGGATGGTAACATCGGCAGTTCTGCTGATATGGCATCACCCTGGGGGCAGTCGTGGGAGGACAGCAGGGATAGCTCTATGAAAGGGAACATCTCCAAACTAATTTGTAATGTTCACAATTTAGTGGTTTTTGTTTTCAGTTGTGCACATTGGTCTCCAATTCTGACAGCACTTAATACTATCCTAAGCATTCACAGCATAACATATATTTTTTATGTCAGTGGACCCTGGATACTTCTCTGCTTCCACCTCTAAGACTACTCCATATTGCAAGTCATTTTTCTCATATCAGCAATGAGAATTTAAATATTAAAATTCTCATCCTATTTGTCTTCGGTTTCTTGAAGTTCAGTTTTGAACACATACAGAGTTCAGGCTTCATATAGAGAGTATGATGATCGATCATCTGTGTATCTATTGCTCTGCTCCTGCCAGCTGTATCATGAACCTGCAAAATGCTGCACCATTGCAAACATGCTCTGCTAATGCCTGCTGTGAGAAGTCTTCTATAGTGAGCCCGCTGTAGCCTCAGTACCAACGGTGTTTATAGAGCTTGTCTTCAGGTATCCAAAGAACATATTTCAGAGTCCTCCAGGATCCACACAGCCTGGAGGACTCTTAACCTTAAGTACTTTCTCGATTTTTTTTTTAAAGTTGGTTTATTTTCTTTGTGGTCCCCACCCCCAACATACCACAAACACATATTGCTCCTGTGGCAGCTGTAGGATAAGGGTAAAAGCATTCCTTTTTCAGCCTTGCTGAGGTTTGCTGGGCAACAATTTCGTGCCCACTTTTGTTTCTCTCACTTGTACTGGCCAATCCTTTCACTCATAAACTAGTCAGACAGCAAGCAGTAGAATTCAGACAACAGCAAAAATCAGAAAACCTTTTTCTTTTCATTAGAAAAAAGAAATATTGGTTGATTCAGTTCAGATTGAAGCTGAGTGTTTGAGCCATTCCAATAAACTGGAAAGCACTGTTTTCCAACCTTTACTATTGTCAAACCGCTTATAAAGGGCTGTCTAGGCAAAATATTGGAGCAATGTTTACTCCCCACCAGGAGATTATAATTTATTGAGTATTCAAAAAGAGTAACAATGACATTCAGAAATTCTAGTCATCTATTTAAATATGTTTAATTTTCTTCAATAGGAAATCTAAGGAAAGTAGCAGGAACTGCTAGTGAATTTAGAAAAGCTTTTATTTCTTCTGTTATGTAAAACAAGTACTGATCATAAAATGTAAATCTTATTCAGGCCATTCAACTATCTGCTTAGATGACAATGATGAGTAAATGTTTGTCTCATGTTCAAGAAAGATGTTTGATTTGATATGTTAGTCACAATGGGATAGTAATTTTTATTATTTTATTTTTCCTTTTAGCAGGATAAATGCTTGCTAATCTTTGTTTTTGCTGAGGTCTTTTTTAAAAATTATTTTTTGAGAGATTCCACTTATATTATTATTTATTTTATTTATTTATTTTTTTGTTTTTGTTTTTGCTTTTGCTTTTTAGATGGAGTTTCGCTGGTCGCCCAGGCTGGAGTGCAGTGGCACGATCTTGGCTGACTGTAATCTCTGCCTCCTGGGTTCAAGTGATTCTCCTACCTCAGCCTCCCAAGTAGCTGGGATTACAGGAGCCTGCTATCATGCCGGCTAATTTTTTGTATTTTTAGTAGAAATGGGGTTTCACCGTGTTGGCCAGTCTGGTCTCAAACTCCTGACCTCAGGTGATCCACCCACCTCGGCCTCCCAAAGTGTTGGAATTACAGGTGTGAGCCACCGCACCTGGCCTCCACTTATATTAATTAACAGACTTTGCAGGAGTGTGAGTTTCTACCCAAGCTTTAGCTGCAAACACATGAAAAGGACAAGAGTTGTGAAGTTTGCTGACAACAAAACCAATGACAAAGCAAGAGTTTTTGGTGTTACACATACATTGTGGTTTATAAGTCATAATGGCTTTCCAAATTTGTATTTCGGTTAATTCATTCTTAGCAGAGTGACTGTGTAACTCACTGAATTCCAGGATACTTGTTATGTGGCTCCTGTAATCTCTGCCCACCTTTTTTCTGCAGTCTGAAATCTTATTCTAATCCATTCATTTCTTCCCCCATGGACTTTTAGCCTCATTACTCTGAGAGGGGGTGATACTCTTGTGTTTCCAGTTTTTTCTTCAGGACATCGATGATACTAAGAAAGCACACTACTCAAATCTTTAAAGGAGATCTTAGATGTGGGAGGCGATGCTTAATGGGAAGATTAGATCCCACCAAAGTGAGTTTTGAGTTCTTCATTGTTTTTCCTAAATCAGATGATGATGAGAGTAATAGACTTGTCAATGTTCTGTCTCATTTCTCTGATTTGTATACATAGAAGATAAAGAAAAAAACTTGATGAGGCAACCACAAAGCAAGTGTCTAAGAAGAAACTGCTATTGGACATAAAAGATCAGAGGATTTAATCTTTCCTGACAACCCATAGAAGCAGAATAATTAAACCTGCCTCTTGCTTAGTTCAACCACTTTCCCTATCTGCTTTCCACAGTCTTGTCTTAGCCTTGACTTGGCCAATGGCTGTTTTCTAAGGTGAATACTAAAGAATCGAGTCTACAGCACTAATTGTTCCATAAGGCCACTAATGTATTCTGACACACTTATCAATTTAAAACTGTAGGCATTTACAAAACCACCAAAAAATCCAGTAGAGGTTAATGAGATAAGGTTTTCAAGTGTGTTATATGTTACATTTCCTGGAAGAAATTATGTCTGGGGAAAGCTCTTCATGTTTTACTACTTTGACTTTGCCTTCTTTCCATTTTAACTTGCTCCTACCTGATAAATATCAGCAATTCTCTACTCATGCCTTCAGTTTTAGTACTCCTTTGGGAGATCAGCAAAGCAGCTGTGTAATGGAACAAAGTCAGAGAGAAACTAATAATGTCCACCTGATAGCTTTCTTCATATTGGGGGTACCTCCTGGCTTCCATTTATTTCCCCATCAATAATGGTTGATTAAAATAATAGGAATCTACTTTCAATGCTTAAGTTATTCTAAGCATTGCTTTCTATTCTGAAGAAAACACTAGTGATTTTTGACAGGGATTACAATTTAACTGTTGCCTAGATCCCTTAACATTTTGTTTTAAGAAAGATTTGTTTTATTTGCATTCAAGTCCAGAGAAAGTCATCTCAGACAAAAAGCTGCTGGAGTTTATGCTTGAGGGATATTCTGAAAGCTCACCACTGATTCACTGTCCCTCCCCTACCAATCAGCAAGGTGTTTGTAGTTCCACCATTACTTATTCCTTGGGTTCTTTTCTGTTTAAATGTCCTTCAAAAGTTTCCAGTTAAAATGCAACTATTCTTGGCAGGATTATACATTAAGCATTTATTACCAAGCACTTTAGCAAGGCTCTGGGAGGTTGAGACCTAACACTGCCATATGAGGCTAGGAGCGAGCAGCAAAGAAATGGTGGGAACTGAAGCTTGAAGGTGCCATCTTCAGGTTTTGATACTTCACAGACTTGCTGAGAGCCTATCCAGCTTCTCAGTATCTTCACGCAATCTGAAATATTTACTCGCTCAAAAATATTTCATAGGTGAATTCTTTTATTATTCACTTATTTCAATTTAATTTATTTCTACAAATATTTGTTAGGTATAGTCATGTGCCAAACAGCACACCAAGTTCTGGAATAAGGAAAGCAGGTGCCCAGCAAGTTAGGAGGAGGAGAAATAATAAGCTGTTTATTCTGTTTGATGGATCAAAAACACACGGAAGTGATGGCATTTGATTTTAGCTCTGATTGAGAAGTGAGTAGACAATACAAGAAAGGATGTTTCAGGCTGAGGCAACAATATGGAGGTACAGGATTGGAGGATTAAAAGTCTATGGCTCTTGTGAGAATGCTCTGCTTTCTGGTGTGGCTTCAGGTCTGGGTGTACAGAAAGATGCAGTGGGAGAGATCAGTCATTCAATCACGAACTGTTGGGAGTTTTCTATGTTCAAGGCATTTGACTGTGAAATGACAATGTATGTAAAGGATAAGTTACAGAGCAACACGTGCATGTACACACACATACACAGAACTGTCTTCTTTTCTTAAAACTTTCTATGCCACAGCAGGTATTTCTCTTCATCTTTTGAACTTCTAGAAGTAGAGAGGATAAACAAATGGGTAGGTGGCAAAGGGTGCCCTAGAATGAAATCACATCTGGGGCATCAGTGTGCTCCAGAGAAGCACATGAGAAATAACTGAATCAACAGCCTGGAAAACTTTTCTTCCCTCACTGAGGGGGACCTTATAGATGCTCTGTGGAAATGCACATCAAAGTAAATGTTACTGTAAGTCTGAAAACTCTTATTCACTGCATTAGTAAAAATATAGCAAAGGCCTACTATGTACTAGACAATGAGCTCAAGCTGGGGAAAGAATGGTAGGTAGAGACTAGAGTCATGAGAGAAACATATGCAAACCAATAACAACAGTAGTTGCGTAAGGGCAATAGTTGCAATGGAAGATACCCAAAGAGTGTTTCCTTCTACTTATGAAGGCCAGGAAAGACTTCCTAGAGAGTCGAGAAGCAAATTGAATTTTGAAAGATGAGTAAGGCTTTCTCATGATCAAAAAGAATGGGGAGACAGTCCACACCTGCAACTGCAGAAATTGCAGAACTTATTTGAAGAATTGCAAATAGTTCAGGAGAACTGCACTGGATAAGAAGATAGAGTGGTAAGAAAAGAGAAATAAGGCTAAGAGACGAGTAAGAGACAGATCTTGAAGGACCTTATGTGATATGCAAAGTAATTTAAATTTTATTGTATAAAAAATGGATTTCATTGAAAGGGGTTATGTATTCATGTGAGCGGAATTGTAAAAAACATTAATTGTTTTTTAATATTTTTAATTGACAAGAATTTTATATATTATATACAACAAGATGTTTCAAAATATGTATACATTGTGAAATGGCTAACTCAACACTAGTTAACATATGTATGACCTCACATACTTACCATTTTTGTGGTGAAAACACTTAAAATCTACCCTTTTAGCAATTTTCAAGTATATAATACATTGTTAGTAACTACAGTCACTATATTGTATGTAGATCTCTTGAATTTATTTCTTCTATCTAATAGAAATGCTGTGTTTTTTAACCACTACGTCTCCAATCCACCCTCCCATCCCCAGCCCCTGGTAATCACAATTCTACTTTCTACTTTAAAATTAAAATTCCACATATAAATGAAATCATGCAATATTTGTCTTTTTGTTCTGGTTTATTTCACTTAACAAAATGTCCTCCAGTTTCATTCATGTTGCTGAAAATGACAATATTTGCTTCTTTATTAAGGTTGAATAATATTCTATAGTGTGTGTATATCACATTTTCTTTGTCCATTCATTCACTGATGGACATTTAGATTTATTCCATATCTTGGCGTTTCTGAATAATGTTGCAATGGACATGGGACTATGGGTATCTCTCTGACATACTGATTTCATTTCCTTTGGACATATACCCAGTAGTGTGATGCTGGATCATATGGTAGTTCTATTTTTAAAGTTTTGTGGCACCTCCACACTGTTTTCCATAATGGCTGAACTAATTTACATTCTTACCAACTGTGTGTAAGGATTCCCTTTTCTCCACATCCTTGACAATACTTATTATCATTTGACTTACGGATAATAGCCACCTTGACAGGTGTGAGGTGATAGCTTATTATGTTTTTTTTATTTCATCAATTATTTCATTTCTTAATACTCTTTACTTGATATTTTTCTTTCGATTGACATGTATCTGATGTTTCTATTTTAACGCCAGTGAAAAGTACAAGTTTGTAGGACTGTTTATATGGATTTTTTTGTTTGTTTGGTTGGTTTAGCTTGTTGGGTTTATATATATATATATATATATATATATATATATATATATATATATACTTTAAGTTCTAGGGTACATGTGCACAATGTGCAGATTTGTTACATAGGTATACATGTGCCATTTTGGTTTGCTGCACCCATCAACTCGTCATTTACATCAGGTATTTCTCTTAATGCTAACCCTCTCCCAACCCCCAAGCCCCAACAGGCCCCAGTGTGTGATGTTCCCCACCTTGTGTCCATGTGTTCTCATTGTTCCATTCCCACCTATGAATGAGATCATGCGGTGTTTGGTTTTCTGTCCTTGTGATAGTTTGGTGAGAATGATGGGTTCCAGCTTCATCCATATCCCTGTAAAGGACATGAACTCATCCTTTTTTTATGGCTGCATAGTATTCCATGGTGTATATGTGCCACATTTTCTTAATCCAGTCTATCACTGATGGACATTTGGGTTGGTTCCAAGTTTTTGCTATTGTGAATAGTGCCACAATAAACATACGTGTGCATGTGTCTTTATAGTAGCATGATTTATAATCCTTTGGGTATATACTCAGAAATGGGATTGCTGGGTCAAATGGTATTTCTAGTTCTAGATCCTTGAGGAATCGCCACACTGTCTTCCACAATGGTTGAACTAATTTACGCTCCTACCAACAGTGTAAAAGCATTTCTATTTCTCCACATCCTCTAGCATCTGTTGTTTCCTGACTTTTTAATGATCGCATTTCTAACTGGTGTGAGATGGTATCTCAGTGTGGTTTTGATTTGCATTTCTCTGATGACCAGTGATGATGAACATTTTTTCATGTGTCTGTTGGCGGCATAAATGTCTTCTTTTGAAAAATATCTGTTCATATCCTTTGCCCAATTTTTGATGAGGTTGTTTATTTTTTCTTGTAAATTTGTTTAAGTTCTTTGTAGATTCTGGATATTAGCCCTTTGTCAGATGGGCAGATTGCAAAAATTTTCTCCCATTCTGTAGGTTGCCTGTTCACTCTGATGATAGTTTCTTTTGCTGCACAGAAGCTCTTTAGTTTAATTAGATCCCATTTGTCTGTTTTGACTTTTGTTGCCATTGCTTTTGATGTTTTACTCATGAAATCTTTGCCCATGCCTATGCCCTGAATGGTATTGCCTAGGTTTTCTTCTAGGGTTTTTGCAGTTTTAGGTATTACATTTAAGTTTTTAATCCACTTTGAGTTAATTTTTGTATAAGGTGTAAGGAAGGGACCCATTTTCAGCTTTCTACATATGGCTAGCCAGTTTTCCCAGCACCATTTATTAAGTAGGGAATCCTTTCCCCATTGCTTGTTTTTGCGAGGTTTGTCAAAGATCAGATGATTGTAGATGTATGGTGTTATTTCCAAGGCCTCTGTTCTGTTCCATTTGTCTATATATCTGCTTTGGTACTAGTACCATGCTGTTTTGGTTGCCATAGCCTTGTAGTATAGTTTGAAGTCAGGTAGCGTTACTCTTGCAGCTTTGTTCTTTTGGCTTAGGATTGTCTTGGCTCTGCAGGCTCTCTTTTGGCTCTATATGAACTTTAAAGTAGTTTTTTCCAATTCTGTGAATAAATCATTGGTAGCTTGATGGGGGATGGCATTGAATCTATAAATTACCTTGGGCAGTATGGCCATTTTCACAATATTGATTCTTCCTATCCATGAGCATGGAATGTTCTTCCATTTGTTTGTGTCCTCTTTTAATTCATTGAGCAGTGGTTTGTAGTTCTCCTTGAAGAGGTCCTTCACATCCCTTATAAGTTGAGTTCCTAGGTATTTTATTCTCTTTGAAGCAATTGTGAATGGGAGTTCACTCATGATTTGGATCTGTTTGTTATTGGTGTATAGGAGTGCTTGTGATTTTTGCACATTGATTTTTGTATCCTGAGACTTTGCTGAAGTTGCTTATCAGCTTAAGGAGATTTTGGGCTGAGATGATGGGGTTTTCTAAATATACAATTATGTCATCTGCAAACAGGGACAATTTGACTTCCTCTTTTCCTAACTGAATACCCTTTATTTCTTTTTCTTTGTTGATTGCCATGGCCAGAACTTCCAACACTATGTTGAATAGGAGTGGTGAGAGAGGGAATGCTTGTCTTGTGCCAGTTTTCAAAGGGATTGCTTCCAGTTTTTGCTCATTTAGTATGATATTGGCTGTGGGTTTATAAATAGCTCTTATTGTTTTGAGATACATTCCATCAATACCTAGTTTATTGAGAGTTTTTAACATGAAGGGCTGTTGAATTTTGTCATAGGCCTTTTCTACATCTACTGAGATAATCATGTGGTTTTTGTCATTGGTTCTGTTTATGTGATGGATTACATTTATTGATTTGTGTATGTTGAACCAGCCTTGCATCCCAGAGATGAAGCTAACTTGACTGTGGTGGATAAGCTTTTTGATGTGCTGCTGAATTCAATTTGCCAGTATTGTATTGAGGATTTTTGCATCGATGTTCATCAGGGATATTGGCCTAAAATTCTCTTTTTTTGTTGTGTCTCTGCCAGGCTTTGGTATCAAGATGATGCTTGCCTCATAAAATGAGTTAGAGAGGGTTCCTTCTTCTTCTTTTTTTTTTTTTTTGATTGGAATAATTTCAGAAGGAATGGTACCAGCTCGTCTTTGTACCTCTGGTAGGATTCAGCTGTGAATCCATCTGGTCCTGCTCTTTTTTTGTTTGGTAGGCTATTAATTATTGCCTCAATTTCAGAAACTGTTATTGGTCTATTCAGAGTTTCCACTTCTTCCTGGTTTAGTCTTGGGATGGTGTATATGTCCAGTAATTTATCCATTTCTCCTAGATTTTCTAGTTTATTTGTGTAGAAGTGTTTACAGTATTTTCTGATGGTAGTTTGTATTTCTGTGGGATTGGTGCTGATACCCCTTTATCATTTTTTATTGCATCTATTTAATTCTTGTCTCTTTTCTTCTTTATTAGTCTTGCTAGTGGTGTATCAATTTTGTCAATCTTTTTGAAAAAGCACCTCCCGGGTTCATTGATTTTTTGAGGGGCTTTTTGTGTCTCTATCTCTCAGTTCTGCTCTGATCTTAGCTATTTCTTGCCTTCTGCTAGCTTTAGAATTTGTTTGCTCTTGCTTCTCTAGTTCTTTTAATTGTGATGTTAGGGTGTCAATTTTAGATCTCTCCTGCTTTCTCTTGTGGGCATTTAGTGCTATAAATTTCCCTCTACATACCACTTTCAAAGATTCTGGTACATTGTATCTTTGTTCTCATTTGCTTTAAAGAACATCTTTATTTCTGCCTTCATTTCATTATTTACCCAGTAGTCATTAAGGAACAGGTTGTTCAGTTTCCGTATTTTGAGTGAGTTTCTTAATCCTGCATTATAATTTGATTGCACTGTGGTCTGAGAGACAATTTGTTGTGATTTCTGTTCTTTTACATTTGCTGAGGAGTATTTTACTTCCAATTATGTGATCAGTTTTAGAATAAGTGTGATGTGGTGCTGAGAAGAATATATATTCTCTTGATTTGGGGTGGAAAGTTCTGTAGATGTCTATTAGGTCTGCTTGCTGCAGAGCTGAGTTCAAGTCCTGGATATCCTTTTAACCTTCTGTCTCATTGATCTGTCTAATATTGACAGTGGAGTGTTAAAATCTCCCCTTATTATTGTGTGGGAGTCTAAGTCTCTTTGTAGGTCTCTAAGAACTTGCTTTATGAATTTGGGTCCTCCTGTATTGGGTGCATATATACTTAGGATAGTTAGCTCTTCTTGTTGAATTGATCCCTTTACCATTATGTAATGGCCTTCTTTGTCTCTTTTGAGCTTGTTGGTTTAAAGTCTGTTTTATCAGAGACTAGGATTGCAACCCCTGCTTTTTTTTTTTTTTTTTTTTTCACTTTCCATTTGCTTAGTAGATCTTCCTCCATCTCTTTATTTTGAGCCTGTGCATGTCTCTGTACATGAGATGGGTCTCCTGAATACAGCACACTGATGGGTCTTGACTCTTTATCCAATTTTCCAGTCTGTGTCTTTTAATTGGGAATTCAGATTATTTCCATTTAAGGTTAATGTTGTTATGTGTGAATTTGATCCTGTCATTATGATGATAGCTGGTTATTTTGCCCATTAATTGATGCAGTTTCTTCATAGCATTGATGGTTTCTACAATTTGCTATGTTTTTGCAGTGGCTGGTACTGGTTGTTCCTTTCCATGTTTACTGCTTCCTTCAGGAGCTCTTGTGAGGCAGCCTGGTGGTGACAAAATCTCTCAGCATTTGCTTGTCTGTAATGGATTTTATTTCTCCTTCAGTTATGAAGCTTAGTTTGGCTGGATATGAAATTCTGGGTTGAAAATTCTTTTCTTTAAGAATGTTGAATATTGGCCCCAACTCTCATCTGGCTTGTAGGGTTTCTGCCAGGAGATCCACTGTTAGTCTGATGGGTTCCCTTTGTGGGTAAACTGACCTTTGTCTCTGACTGCCCTTAACACTTTTTCCTTCATTTCAGTCTTGGTGAATCTGCCAATTATGTGTCTGCGATTTGCTTTTCTCAAGGAGTATGTTTGTGGTCTCTGTATTTCCTGAATTCGAATGTTGACCTGCCTTGCTAGGTTGGGGAAGTTCTCCTGGATAATATCTGGAAGAGTGTTTTCTACCTCGTTTTCATTCTCCCCATCATTTTCAGGTACACCAATCAAACTTAGTTTTGGTCTTTTTACATAGTCCCATATTTCTTAGAGGTTTTGTTCATTTCTTTTTACTCTTTTTTCTCTAATCTTGTCTTCTCACTTTATTTCATTAATTTGATCTTCAATCACTGATATCCTTTCTTCCACTTGATCTAATCAGCTATTGAAGCTTGTGCATGCGTCTCGAAGTCTCATGCCATTGGTTTTCAGCTCCATCAGGTCCTTTAAGGTCTTCTCTACACTGTTTATTCTAGTTAGCCATTCATCTAATCTTTTCTCAAGATTTTTAACTTCCTTGCAATGAGTTAGAACATGCTTATTTAGCTTGAAGAAGTTTGTTATTACTGACCTTCTGAAGCCTACTTCTGTCAACTTGTCAAAGTCATTCTCTGTCCAGTTTTGTTCTGTTGCTGGCAAGGAGCTGCAATCCTTTGGAGGAGAAGAATCATTCTGGTTTTTGGAATTTTCAGCTTTTCTGCTCTGGTTTCTACCCATCTTTGTGGTTTTATCTACCTTTGGTCTTTGATGTTGGTGACCTACAGATGGAGTTTTGGTGTGGGTATCCTTTTTGTTGATGTTGATGCTATTCCTTTCTGTTTGTTAGTTTTCCTTCTAACAGTCAGGCTCCCTCAGTCTCAGTCTGTTGGAGTTTGCTGAAGGTCCACTCCAGATGCTGTTTGCCTGGATATCACCAGTGGAGGCTGCAGAACAGCAAATATTGCATAACAGCAAATATTGCTGCCTGATCCTTCCTCTGGAAGCTTTGCCCCAGAGGAGCACCTGTCTGTATGAGGTGTCTGTCGGCCCCTAGTGGGAGGTGTCTCCCAGTCAGGCTACATGGGGTCAGGGACACTTGAGGAGGCAGCCTGTTTGTGCTCAGAGCTCAAACACCATGCTGGGAGAACTACTGCTATCTTCAGAGCTGTCAGACAGGGACGTTTAAGTCTGCAGAAGTTGTCTGCTGCCTTTTGTTCAACTATGCCCTGTCCACAGAGGTGGAGCCTATAGAGGCTTTAGGCCTTGCTGAGCAATGGTGGACTCCACCCAGTTTGAGCTTCCAGGCCACGTTATTTACCTACTCAAACCTCAGCATTGGCAGATGCCCCTCCCTCCATCGGGCTGCAGCCTCACAGGTTGATCTTGGACTGCTGTACTAGCAGTGAGCAAGGCTCTGTGGGCATGGGACCCACTGAGCCAGGCATGGGAGGGAATCTCCTGGTCTGCCGGTTGGTGAGATCATGGGCAAAGCACAGCATTTGGGCAGGAGTATACATTTTTCCAGGTACAGTGTGTCACAGCTTCCCTTGGGTAGGAAAGGAAAATACCCCGACCCCTTGCACTTCCCAGGTGAGGCGAGGCCCTGCCCTGCTTTGGCTCTCCCTCTGTGGGCTACACCCACCGTCCAACCAGTCCCAGTGAGATGAACCAGGTACCTCAGCTGGAAATGAAGAAATCACTTGTCTTCTGCATCAGTCTCGCTGGGAACTGCAGACCAGAGGTTCATTATGGTCTTGATTTGCATTTCTGTAATGATTAGTGATGTTGAGAAACTTTTGTTTATCTGTTGGCCATTTTTATGTCTTCTTTCGAAAATGTCTGTTTAGGTCCTTTGCTCATTTTTTAATCAGGTTATTTGTTTTCTTGCTTTTGAGTTGTTTGGGTAATTTCTATAATTTAGATATAAACCCATTATCAGATGTGCGATTTGCAAATATTTTCTCCTATTCCATAGGTTGTCTCATCACTCTGTTGATTATTTTCTTTGCTGTGCAGAAACCTTTTAGTTTGGTGTAATTCCATTTGTCTATTTTTGCTTTTATTGTTTATGCTTTTGGGGTTGTATCCAAAATATTATTGCCCAGACCAATGTCATGACTATTTTTCTCTATGTTTTCTTCTAGTAATTTTACAGTTTTAGGCTTTAGGTTTTGCATTTAAGTTGTTAATCCATATTGAGTTGATTTTTTCTATATGATGTGAGATAAGGGACCAAATTCAATCTTCTGCATGTGGATATTTTCACAGCACCACTTATTGAAGAGACTACTGTTTTCCCATTGCATGTTCTTGGCATCTTTGTAAAAAAATTAGTTGACTGTAAATACATGTATTTATTCTGGGCTCTCTATTCTTTTATATTAGTCTATGTGTCTGGTTTTATGCCAGTACCACAATGTTTTGATTATTATAGCTTTGCAGTGTATTTTGAAGCCAGGTAGTGTGATGTCTCCAGCTGTGTTAATTTGGCTCAAGATTGCTTTGGATATTTGGGTTTTTTTGTGATTCCATTTGAATTTTAGGATTTTTTTCTAATTCTGTGAAATATGTCATTGGAATTTGGATCAGAATTGCATTGAATCTATAAACTGCTTTGGTGTAGTATGAACATTTTAACAATATTAATTATTCCAATCTATAAACATGGGACATTTTTCCATTTATTTGTGTCTTCTACACTTTCTTTCATCAATGTTTTACAATTTTCAGTGTAAATAAAAAAAAATTATTGTGTAGGTCATTGTTAGTGCATGAAAATATTACTGATTGTTACATGATGATTTTATATCCTGCAACTTTACTGAATTTGTGTATTAGTTTTAACAGTTTTTTTGCTACAGTCTTTAGTGTTTTCTATATAAATAATCATGAGGTCTGCAAACAAAGACTATTTAACTTCTTCCTTTCTTAAATGGATGCCTATTATTTCTTTGTCTTGCCTAATTGCTCTGGCTGGGACTTCCAGTACTATTTTGAATAGAAGAGGCAAGAATGGGCATCCTTATCTTGTTCCCGATCAGAACTGACTTTTAGAAAACACTCACTGGTAGCCTTGTGGAACATGGGTTGAAGATGCCACTTTAGGGAGATAAGTATAAGTGAGTCCACTGAATGAATGGAGTGTCAGAGGGATAGATAAAGGGAAAAATTTGAGAGGTTTAATAGATAGAACTGACAGATTAATCAGATGGTGAGGGAATGTGGAAGAATAAAAGAAGTTTGGCATTGAGTATATATGGACACAAACAAGGGGACAACAGACACCGGGGCCTACTTGAGGGCAGAGGGTGGAAAGAGGGTAAGGATCAAAAAGCTGCCTATCAGGTACTACATTGATTACCTGGGTGATGAAATAATCCATACACCAAATCCCCATGGTGCAATTTACCTATATAACAAATCTGAACATGTATCCAGAACATAAAAGTGAGAAACACATACATATATACATACATACATTCATTTTATATAAATGTAGACATTTAAAAATACACAAAACTTTAAAAAGAGATTTAGAAAAACTCTTTTTTTAACTTAAAAAACATTGAAGAATCACCTCTCTCTCTATATATATCTTTGAACCTGCATTTTTCCAAAAGAGCTGATGTGTTGTTTTGGTACTTCACTACTCTATCTCATCTTGAATCCTACCTTTTAGTTTAGTGTTTCTTTACTTTGTCATAAAGAGGTAGAACTGGATAATTCTTCATGACAACACTATGCCCATTTTGGTGATGCCACCCAGGCTAACTTTATAATTAATATATGCAAACTCTGTATATACGTATCAGTTAGTTACTGAGGAAAAGAGTCAGAAAATTCCTTAGGCCAGTATTTATACAAGTTTTGGATAAGCAAACCAAACATTAACAATAGTAGTCACTGCTACCCATCAGGCTGAAGGGACAAGGGGGACAGGTCTAGTCTGCCTGCTCAGAGTTAGACTATGATGAATGTATGCCTTCTGAGGACAACTACTGCCTACTGGAGCTGGCACAAGGGAGGATGGGAAACCACTGCTGATGGAGCCCAAGCAAAGAAAGAGAGGAAGAAACATCTCAGATACTCCCTTTTTCCCAACTCTCATTTCCTGCCAGGCCTCCTTCTGAAACTACTTGAAAGTTGGTTGGCAGGGTGAACCTGATAAATGTTTGCAGGGATCAGCCCTCTGCAATACAGAGCTGAGAAGGAGGGGCCAAGCAATATATCTGGGAACAAATAGATGACTGGTACACATACACATATGTGTTTATTTCCCTTAGGTAAAGTAATACATTGCTCACAAAAAAAGTGGAATTGTAGAATTATATGATCTCAGATATAAAATATTGTTGGGGTACAGAAAATGATTCCCCCAGATATGGTACTTCTGTATACAGATTGCCTTGAAAATGGAAAGACTTCAGAAATAAGCTTCAGAACCAAGGTATTTATCTGACCTTTTCCCACCTCCCTGTCTGTCTATATCAATTGGAATCTTCTTACCTAAGAAGGCTTCTTTCCAACAACAACAACAACAACAACAACAAAATGCAATAGCCTAAGACTCCCTTCCTAGGAATCTCATCAAATAACCAAGAAATATCAACCACCAGAGAAAGCGAGAGACTGGGAGTCCTTACCATGAAGAACTTTTCATTAACTCTTCTAAGGGTACCTCTGAGAGATTACCTGAGGGACTTTATCTACATAATAAGCCAAGAGAATCATTTACTAGCCATTAGCTGAACATTGGGCCTATTCATTCCCCCATGTCCGTTTCTCCTAAGAAGAAGGCATTTAAGCCTCAACCCTCTGGCCCCTCTTTGCACTTGTATTTTGTATGACTCCCATGTACACATGTACACATGAGCATGTAATAGTAATAAATCTGTAGGCTTTTCCTATGTTAACCTGTTTTTTGTTATAAGGTTGTTGACTATGACTCTACGATGGGGAGAAAAGGGATTACCCCCTCTTCCCCCTACAGTCCAGATATTGTCAGATCTTGCCATGTAAGTATATTTTATTGAAATTACTTGTATTTACCTACTACACAAATTCTGAAGGCAATCGGCATTTCAAAAGGAAAAAATACGTTATACAATGATTCTTGTAAGTTTCATAACCTGTATTTGGGCTGTCAGTAATTAATTACCTTGTTTTTTTCATAATTTAATCTGGTTTTTATCCATATAGTGTTTATAGTCAAAATTGTCACATGGACTCATTTCCTGCATTATGTAAGTGCTAAAAGATGAGTATTCTTTCTCTTTATTTACACCCTTAAGAACCCTTCTCAAAGCTCTATGCAAAGGGGTACTAAATAAATACTGTTTGATAATGAACTCATAGAAATGGAGCTTGCTAGGTGACAGTTTATTTTATTTCTTGTTTTCATTTGCTTTTCTTTCCACAGCAGTTCTCAGTAACCTTAAAATGTATTCAATGTGAAGAGTTCTAACATTAGGTTAATTTGTGGCGAGATGAATATGTTTTCCCTTCATCAAGCCACATTTACTCTGGAGTCCATAAAATAGTTTTATTCATGTTGCTGTTAATTGCAGAACTCCTGGTAACCTGCCAAGGATAATGACGTTTGCCACTTTTGATCAGTGCTGTGCTATAGAACTTGTTCAGATCCTTGCTGAGAAAAGAAAAAAAAAAAAAAAACTTATGAAATGGATTACACTACATTTGTTGTATGTAGAGTACCAAACTGAGCTGATATTAAAGAGACTGATAATGTCATAATTCATCTTTGTAACTAAGAAATACAAAAGAAAAACCCAAATACATTATGACTGTGAAAGTTCTTTACCCGTTTACTTTTCTCCTAACATTCGAGTATCTCATCTTAAACCAACAATAAGTGTAACTGAATATTTCTCATGACTTTTACTGATGCAATTACGGATAATAGTCATACCTGGGGTCAGATTCCTAAAGGTGTCAAGCATAAAACTCAGCAGAGTTAAATGGTCAGTGGCAAACAGAAGAACACAAGCCCATCTAATGAAAGCAACTGCTTTTCTGCATCCCTCAATAGTTTTGCAGCAAATAATACCTGACATAAGGTGAGTTACCTGTAGAACGTGAACCTTAAGCCATGTGGATGAAAGAGGAGATCTCTCAGGCAGAGAAAATAGTGAGTTCAAAGACCCTAAGGCTGTGGTTCCCAGATTTTGAGGAACATTAGAATCACCTGGGCATCTTTTTAAAAATTTATTTTATTTTATCTTTTTTTTTTTTTTTTTTTTGAGATGAAGTCTCACTCTGTTGCCCAGGCTGGAGTGCAATGGCGCAATCTCAGCTCACTGCAACCTCCGACTCCCGAGTTCCAGTGATTCTCCTGCCTCAGTCTCCCAAGTAGCTGGAATTATAGGCATGTGCCACCACGCCTGGCTAATTTTTGTATTTTTAGTAGAGTTGGGGTTTCACCATGTTGGCCAGAGGTCTCAAACTCCTGACCTCAGGTAATCCACCCACCTCGGCTTCCCAAAGTGCTGGGATTACAGGCTTGAGCCACCGCACCTGGCCTCACCTAGGCATCTTTAAAAATTACCAGTGCCTGACTCCCACTCCCAGACATTCTGACTTAATTAGCTTGGGATGCAAGCTGAGTATCAGGAATTTCAAAATCTGCCGAGGTAAGTGTAATGTGCAATAGAATCTGGGAACCTCTGCCCTAAAGCGTCAACTAATGATTATCATACAGAATTGCAAGATTACAACCTCCATTCTTCTGACCTTTTCAGGAATAGTCAGCAATCCAGAGTTTGTTTTTGTTTTGTTTTGTTTTGTTTTTGAAATCTCTTAATTCACAAATATTGAGTCATCTTCTTTTGTTTTACATTTTAACGAAACTGCCTCTAGGCCAGGTCTAGACTATGAGCTAGTTGTTTCTGACTTAACAGTATAAATCTATAGATTGTCCAGAAGATATGAATATTCCTATGTATCGAAGTGTCAAGGTGCAGTGCAAAAATGTGTCAGCTTTAAAAGGGACAAGCAGGGATATAGAAGAAGTCCAAGCCTAAACTCTCCATAGCATGAGTCAATGCTGAAGCTCTGTCCCTTGGATCTTACCTTAGGACTGTGTCGCTGCCCTCTGTTACCTCTGTTCCATCTCCTCAAGTCAGTCTGACTAAGGTTTCAAGCCCAGGTATCTGCTTTTGAATGCCTTTTTGACTTTGAGGTCACTGACAAAATTGGCTCCATTGAAATCAGTTACATATCTTGGTGTAGTACCTTTGATTTACCCCTTATGTGGAAAAATCGGATTGCAAAAGAGCAATGTGCAGTAGAATCTCATTTTTAATAATATGTCTATATAGATATCCTAATAGATAGATACAAGAGTCTGGAAGGATATGCCAAATGTCGAAGTACTTATCTCTGAAAGACAGAATTATCACTGGCTGACCTTTCTTCTTCATTGCTGTCAACACTGTGTGTGATTTTTTTTTACAATGAGCTTGTGTTATTTTTAGAATGCAGAATATTTCTCATATTGGGTATTGCTAGACAGAAAAGGATTATGTTCTAGTCGTATATATATATATACACACACACACACACACACACACACATATACATACACACACACACACACACACACACAGGACTTGAAACATTATAAGTGCTAGGTAAATATATATAAAATGAATGAATGGAAGAAAGAGGTATAAGTTTTAAATAACAATTTCTTTGGAATTAAATGCATTATGAGCACAGACATGTGCCACAGTATCGTGAAAATCTTCTTCTTTTTAAGCTTATGTTCAAAGCAACAACCCTCTCAGATACTGGAATCAGGGAAGCAGGTAAAGAAGGGGATGAGAGTTGGAGATGGAGCAGGCTGTGGACATTCTCAGTTGTCTTTCCACATTTTTCAAAAACTTTAAGTTTGTGCTAACTTCCTAAAATATCCACTGCCCTGTATCCAAGCGGACTGCTCACCACTATTTTACTCTAGCCAGTTTTAAATTACAGCTCTGACAGTCAGGTACAAGTGAAAAATATAAGCATGGTTAATTTGAGCATTGTTTCAAGATCTATTTGACATCTCTTTAAAATATTAAGTTATTATTTATATGCTTCCTACCAAAAAATCAAAATTTAAACAGCAGATTTCTGTGTTATGATAAACACTGGCTATATAATATAGTATTGCCTTTCAGTGAGCTGAACATTAGTTTCTCCCTCTTTAACTTTACCGGTGTCACTTGGAAAGAAAAGAAGCTGCAGACAAGAGGTGCAATGCTCATTTAGTGCCAAGTCCCAGATTTCTGGAGTCAGGAATGTCCTCAGTATTTGCCTTATGCCATGATTCACAAGCCTTATTTTAGTGGCAGGATTTTTTTTTTTTTTCTCCCAGAAGAAATCTAACTGGAGCGTCACTGCATCAAACATATAAATGCAGCAGGGCCTAGTTAAAGTAAAGGACTGAAACTTCTCCTTGTTTCTTGAGGTGACCTAAAGGACTGCCTTGGAATATTAGGGCTCCTCAGAGCAGTTTTAATAACTGCTGAGCTAGTCCAAGCTCCACATTCTACAGATATTGAAACTGAGCCCCAGAAAGGCTGTGACTCATATTATACTGTCAAGTTAATGTGCAGTAAAACTACCTCTTGAATGTTTAATAGTGATGATGAGTGGATTCTTAATGGCCTTATCCAGTTTGTGGATTAGTCTTGCCATCTGTTTCATTTATTCTTCTCTAAGGCTGCCTGCCCTATGGCTATTTCATACTCATTAATAGCTCCATCAGAGGTCTAGTAAAGGGAAAAGAAGATGGAAAACTCAAATCCCTTATTAGATCTTATCTAGAGGAAGAAAGATTGAAACTAATGAACATGGCAAGATTGGATGTCAGTTCTAGCTGGGCCTGGAGTGCTGTCAGCCCTGTTCCTGTTCTGTTTCAATACTTCCCTCCACAGCCAAGGGTTTCCACACATCCAGTGTTTGCTTCCTGACAAAACATGAAACTTAGGAAAGTTCCCTGCCCAAAGCAAAGACTAAGTTCAATATTAAATTCAGTCTTACTTACACTGAGGCTTTGTAGCTGGCACCTGACTCACTGGGGTTTTGTCTCTTCTTGGTTGGAAATTTTGATGGTCTTAACCTCCCTGCTATCTAGCTGTCCCTTCTGAATTTTGGCCTTTCTACTAAGGTTCTGTTCGGAGACTGATTTTATGCCCTCCTATCACAATTCGGTCTCTCCATCATCAGCTTCTGGGATTAGCTCTGGGATTTGCACTGCTGTTTTCTTGAGGGAATGGCCTCTGGGTGTGGGCAAGGCTCCCTATCCCTAGCGCGTGAGGACCCACTGCTCCTGCTTTGATCCTAGTGAGGAACTTGGTGATGCTTCATTTTAACAGAGTTCCTGACTCTGCTACCAGATTAAGACCACTTAGGCCCTAACTTGCAGACTAGGCTTAGAAATAAAACCAGTGGCTCAACCTACCCAACATAGATTTTGTGAATTGAAAATGGCTCAAGTGTGAGTAGGCTCTAGAAACTACCATTGCTTTGTTTTTATCAAGACACAAACTGAAAAGGGATAAGCTTAAGAATGTTGGATATCAGCTGTGGGCAAAACATTCTGCTAGACACTTTCACACGTATATATTTCTTGATTCAAGTCATTCGTTCTCAGTTAAATTCATATGGTTAAATAGATATATATGAATAAATATACAATGGGATCTCTGTATATGGGTTTCACATCCGTGGATTCGACCGATGTAGATTGAAATATTTTTAAAAATTACATCTCTACTGAACACGTGAAGACTTTCTCATCATTATTCCCTAAACAATACAGGATAACAACTCTTCACATTTCTTTCTTTCTTTTTTTTTTTTTTTTTTTTTTTTTGAGACGGAGTCTCGCTCTGCCGCCCAGGCTGGAGTGCAGTGGCGCAATCTCAGCTCACTGCAAGCTCCGCCTCCTGGGTTCACGCCATTCTCCTGCCTCAGCCTCCCGAGTAGCTGGGACTACAGGCGCCCACCACGTCGCCTGGCTAGTTTTTTGTATTTTTAGTAGAGACGGGGTTTCACCGTGTTAGCCAGGATGGTCTCGATCTCCTGACCTCGTGATCCGCCCATCTCGGCCTCCCAAAGTGCTGGGATTACAGGCTTGAGCCACCACGCCCGGCCAACTCTTTACATTTCATTTACTTTGTATTAGTTATGATAAATGACCTAGAGATGATTTAAAGTATACAGGAGAATATTCATAGGTTACATGCAAATAGTAGCTATTTTATATTAGGGACTTCGGCATCCATAGATTCTGGTATTCTGTGGGCAGCTCAGGAACCAATGCCCCATGGGTACTGTATTAGTCCATTTTGACATTGCTATAAAGAAATACCTGAGACTGAGTAATTTATAAGGAAAACAGGTTTATTTTGGCTTATGTTTCTACAGGCTGTACAGAAAGCATAGCACTGGCATCTGCTACTGGTAAGGCCTCAGGAAGCTTACAGTTGTGGTAAAAGGCAGAGCCAGGGCCAGGTTGGGGGCGGGGGGATTGGTGTATCATGTGGCAAGAGAGGAAGCAAGACAGAGGGAGCAAGAGAGAGAAGGGGAAGGTCCCAGACTCTTTACCAGATCTCACATGAACTGAGAAACAACTCACTCATCACCAAAAGGATGCTGCTAAACCATTCATGAGGGATCTGCCCCCATGATCCAACACCTCCTTCTAGGCCCCACCTCCAACACTGAGGATTACATATTAACATGAGATTTGGAAAGGACAAACATCCAAACCATATCAGATACTGAGAGATGACTGTGTAAATATATATGTGTATATTCAAGTCTACGTGATATATGTGAATTCATTTGAATATTTCTTTAACTGTTGTAGCAGAGAACAAATAACAGTGACTTAAATAAGACAGCAGTTTTCCTCTTTCAAAAACTAAGTTGCAAGATTATACACATTTCCTCTCCTTCCCAGTTATTAACAAGGATGCCTAGGTGGTCTTCTCTTCTGTAAGAGCCTGATAAGTAGTGTCAGTTTACTCATAAACAATGAGCTCCTCACAGTGCACCATAGTCTTCTGTCCTATATAAAGAATCGTTTAATCTGCCCTACCTCAAATAGCTCTCTCTCACTCAAGCATAGCTAATACATTTGTTCTTCTCCTTTGGCAAATTGTACGCTCTTTGGAAGTGGGAATTGTGTCTTACATAACTTACCTTGAAACATCTTTGGATGTGTAGATGGTGGTTATTAGCTATTTCCTGTTACCACAAAGGACAGAACAAGGAGAAATAGCTTCAAAGGAAAGCAGGTAATCAGATAAGTTGGTCAGATATTAGAGTCAGTTATTGAGGGAGCTCATTGAAGCTTCTTCCTTGAAAATATTTTAAATACAGTAGAAGACTCTATGTCTAGGCTGGTTTTGATTGGATATAAGTGTCAAAATTTGAAATAACTGATTTTCTATAATTTGGATGAATTCAGCTGTGCTGTTTAACCCATCATCAGCCAAGAGCACATGGAGCCGTTTAGAAAATGTCATTGCCTTTAACCTGAGGTTGGCCCTCTCTATTCTGTATTGCTTTGGGATGAACTAGTAGAAGTCCTCTACCATGACCCATAGACCCATATCATTTTTACTCATTCATTAATTCATTCATTTATTTAATTAATATATGTATATAGAAGGCTTACTTTATACCAGGCACTAAGTATTGACCATAGAAGTGTGAAGCTATAAGGATCATCCTTGAAGGTGAGACCCTAGTTACACTATGAAAATTGCTGACTTAGGCAGTTCATGAATTCAAACTTGTATTCTGAGGCAATACAATGAGTCTTACTTGAAAAAGAAAATTCTCCTGGTATTTTTAGGGTATCTTTCTCCCCCTCTCTGAAGGATTTTATGTTTGTATTTGTCTATGTCTGTATGGGAAACATACCAGCAATTTCTTTCCTTTGTCTTTGTCCATTTTAAGCCACTGTTTTAAAGTTCTTTGGAGACTGAGCGACATCTTAGTTCCTAACTCCTAATAGCTGTATTGCCCTTAGCATCCCACTACACAGATGGAAACAAGCCCACGATAACTGAGCTGCACAGAGTGTATGACTGTCTTCCTGGCCAGAAGTACCCAAACTTTTTCCCAAAATGGTTTCATTTTTCTTTTTAATTAAAACTTAAAGCATGAGCTTCTTGGCTCTGGCAAGGACTCTCCGGTGAGAAGCTGCCTCACACAGATTTGTCTCACTGCAATCTGCCTCACAGCAGGCCCCTTAGGTGGCTGCCATCGGATTCTGGGATGAGAGAAAGCTTGTAAGCAACCAGAGCTACAAAGAAAGGAGTTAATGGCCAGAGGTACCTGCAGCTCCTCTCAGTTCATTAACTAAAGCTAACTTGAGAATCATTACTGGAAGGAGACTAATTTGGCAGCCATCAGCATAAAGGATAGAGATACCATGCTGACTGCAGGTCATGTGGACCCAGCATCCCACACCCATCAGCTATGCTTTCTTTGTCCCACATTCCAAAGCTCAGTTACAGCTCATGAATGAGGTTTCTCCTAAATGATTACTCAGTCATTATAACAAGGTAGAACTGTGTTCTGATCTAAAACGCTCCTAAAATAGTTGATAACATTAAAAAGCCAACTAGACAGTTTACTAACAATTAGTTGTTATTCCCACACTTTCCCAAAAGTTTCAAGATATAAAAGAAATAAAGGATACTACCCACAAAGTAGTCTGTGTATTTTTTTCTGCCAACAAATGTTTTCCAACCATGTTGTTTAGACAAGCCTGCAATAAATATATTATTATGTAAAAAGTATGAAATATATGTATGAACATATATATATGAAATTATGTGAGGCAGGTCATAGAAGATTAAACATTGTATAATGTAGAGAGCAGACTAAGAATAAGAGAATAAGAACAGTTCAAGAAAAGAAAGATGATCCAAGTGTCTTATTACTATTTTGTCCGATTCTAGATTATCCAACAAAAATTCCATTGATTAAAATGTACAAAAGCATATGCAAAAGCATGTACAAACATTAGTATTTATACTTTAAATATGCCCTGAATTCCTTTATTACTTATTTAATCCACGTCAGTGATCTCAACTTGTCAGCAGAAGAGGCTGAGATAGAACTGCAATTTCATATGCCTACCTAATATTGCCAACACGCTGAATAAATACCTTATTATTTTTCAAATTTCAGATATGCTGATATAATTAATGAATTGCTAACCCATTAAGGGGTGTTGTTGAACCCATAGTAGTTCTTCACCTTGTTTTTGTTTTTGTTTGTTTGTTGGGTTTTTTTTAATCAATGGAAATAGTTTTACAAATTCTAGGGTATTCGGCATTCTTGTATAATTTTGTCAAAGCTTTGCCTCCTCAAATATAAGGTTATATTCAGGATATTTCCAACTTGTAAGTTTCAGGTGGTTAGTGCCTTGCTGAGAAATATTTTCTTTCTTTAGTTATTTGGTTCATTAGGTGACTGCATGAGGCAATTTTGATTAAAAAAAATTGTACTCTTTTGTGAAAACCTTTGTTCTCACTGGTGAGATTTCCTCATTACTCAGAAAAATGCCATCATAAATTGTGACCTCTTAGTTGTTTTTAAGTTTTTTAAACTTGTCATCTCATTAGAAACCATTAAGAGTCCCTAAAAAAATCAAATACCATGTATAGATCACCTAGTACATACTATATTATCTCATACATTATATAAGCCAATCTTTTACCAGCCCTGTGATGTAGTCACTATTTATTTATACATTGTGGATGAGAAAACTGAGTCTCAGAGCTAATTAACTAATAATATCTAGCAAGGCAAATCTTAACTCAGATATAACTGATTCCAGAAACCATGTTTTTTTTTCCACTGTATCGAAAGGATAATTTGAGATTAACCTGTGCCTGCAATCTAAATTCAGTATATCTCTGTTGTTCATATAATGATATGTACATTTACCCAAAGGATGATAAAATGTATCAAGAGGCTATATCAGGCATGGCCCTTTCTGATATCTTTCTAAATAATACTTTGTTTCCTCCATTTGTTTTCTATGTTCATTTATACCATGGGTTTTCTGAAAGTTTAAGGAAAATGCATATTATGAAGAAAACTATGCATGGATTTCAAATTTTTTTTGTACCAAGATAAACTTGTACTAACTTGTTATAACATGTCTGAACAGGATCTAGTTAGAAGCACTAGGAAGGATAAGACATCAGTTTGAAAAGGGCCCCTGTCAGAACAACATGAATTCTGCTAAAATTGAGGCAAGAGCAAACACCAAATTTATGATGAAGTTTGAGTGGAAGAATGATGAAATCTTTGATAGTTTGCAAAAAATGTATGGAGACAATGCTTCAAAGAAATAAGCAGTTTACAAAGAAGTAATTTAAGAAGGGATGATATGATATTGAAGATGAAGCCCACAGCAGCAGACTATCCACACCAATTTGCAAGGAAAAAATTTGCATTGTCTGTACCTCAATCAAGAGCACTACAATTAGCAGCACAAACAATAGTCAACACTATAGACATCTCAGTTGGTTCAGCTTAAACAATTCCGACAGAAAAATTATGGTTGAGAAAACTTTCCAGTCAGTGGCTACCAAAACAGTTGTGCCCAGATCAGCTGCAGACAAGAACAAAGCTTTCAATGGAAATTTTCAACAAGTGGGATCAAGATCCTGAAGTATTTCTTCGAGAAATTGTAACAGGAGAAGAAACATGGCTTTACCAGTACAATCCTGAAGGCAAAGTACAAGCAAAGTAATGGCTACCAAGAGGAAGAAATGGTCCAGTCAAAGCAAATGTAGACCAGTCAGGAGCAGAGGTAATGGCAACAGATTTTTTTGGATGCTTAAGGAATTTCACTTGTGGGTGTTATGGAGCACCAAAGAACAATAACTTCTGTTTATTATGAGAGAATTTTGAGACAACCAAAGCTTTAGCAGAAAAATGCTCCGGAAAGCTTCACCGGAGAGTCCTTCACCACGGCAATGTTCCTGCTCAGTCCTCTCATCAAACAAGGACAATTTTATGAGAGTTTCTATGGGAAATTATTAGGTATCCACTGTACAGTCCCAATTTGGCTGTTTTGGGCTTCCTTGTATTTCCTAATCTTTAAGAAGTCTGCAAAGAGCAGCCATTTTTCTTCAGTTAATAATGTTAAAAAGACTGCATTGACATTGTGAATTCCCAGGACCCTAAATTCTTTAGGGATGGACTAAATGGATGGTACCATTACAAAAGTGTCTTGAACTTGATGGAGGTTATGTTGAGAAATAAGGTTTATATTTTGTGTTTTTATCTTTTAATTCTATTTTTCCATGAACTTTTAGAGTACCTCTACGTGCCAGGCACTGGGACTCAAATGATGAGCAACAAGGAATTCATGCCCTCACCCAAATGTGGCTTGGGTGTGAATGAAAGGGCAGTTCTAATAGAATGAGATATGCTCAGGACTCTGTAAATATTGTAAGGAAGAATAATTTAACCTAGCTTGGGAAAGTGATGGGAATTAAGTTATTAAGAAATGAGGAGATCCATTTAATGTTACCTTTTAGAATAGTCCTGGGAGTGGTTGAGGAAGTTAAAGTACCTAATTGAGGCTTTTCACTGAAAACAAAATTGCACATAATCTAAGCTTTTTACTCTTTCCACCATCATAGTAGCTTTAAAGCATACTAGTGCATCTTTTGGGGACCTCTGATATTGTGGATATACTTAGAGGTCTCTAACCTGGAATATACACTGCAGTTGCTGCTACATTTATGCTTCTTGTTACAATCTACAGTCCACACACTCTTCCCTTCACACTCACAGTCAATTCTGCAGTCCAGGGCACTGAATCTCCTCCCTGAACCATGACAAAAGCCGCTGAACTCATTTCCCTGCCATCTGCCTTTTCCCTTTCCAGTGCACTTCCCACCCAGCCAGAGTCTTCTTTCTAAAAACACATTTGATTATGTTACTTCTCTGTTTAATGGGCTTACGGTTATCCAAAATAAGTTTCTCCTAAATTCCTTATGAACGTGTCCTCAAGACCCTTTAAAACCTTGCCCCAACACACCAGTTCCAGTTTGATGTCCCAATACTTCCTTCTACATTCCCATGCTCTGACCCTTCATTGCTCCTTGATCCTAGCTTCTTTCCTCTCTGCCTGACCAATGCTATTCTCCCTTCAAGACTCCTTCTTTGACTCTCCTAGAGTCATAATGTTCACATCTTTCTTTTTCACCTTGGGGCCTGGTAACATTTTTATCATAGGACTTATATCTCTTTGTTTCAACCACATGACTCCATATCTTCTTTGCTGGCAGACTGTGTATTCTTCCAGGGAAGAGAATAAATATTTTTCATATTGAACATAATTGTACCCTATGTGCCTAGCATGGCACAAGGCTTACAGAAGGTACCTTATAAATATTTTTATTTATTCATAAAATAGTCAATATTTACTGCGCAATTCCTATGAAAGTTTCTATATGATGAGTGTTTTGTATGCTTTGCTTGTCCATTTTTCATTGCTATAAAGAAATACCTGAGAATGGGTAATTTATAAAGAAAAAAAGATTATTTGGCTTATGGTTCTGCAGGCTGTATAAGCATGGCACCAGCACCTGCTCAGATTCTGGTGAGACCTCAGGAAGTTTTTACTAATGACTGAAGGCAGAGGGAGAGCATGTATGTCACATAGTGAGAGAGGGAGTGAAATAGAGAGGAGGAAGGTTTCAGACTCAAAACACTTTTTTTTTTTTTGAGACAGGATTACACCTGTTGCTTAGGGTGAAGTGCAGTCATGCAATCATGGTTTTCAATGTACTGTAGCCTTGGCCTCCTGGGCTCAAGTGATCCTCCCATTTCAGTCTCCTGATTATCTAGGATCATAGATGTATGGCATAATGCATGGCTACTTTTTTAATTTTCAGAGAGATAGAGTCTTACTGTGTTATCCAGGCTAGTGTTTAAATACTTGACTTAACTAATCCTCCCACCCATGGCCTCCCAAAGTGCTGGGATTACAAGCATGTACCACTGCTCCCAGTTGACTCTTTTTAACAATTAGATTTCGTGGTAATTCATGGAGTGATAACTTACTCAATACCACCGGTGGGACATCAAGTCATTCATGAGGGATCCAGCCCTATGACCCAGACACCTCTCACCAGGCCCCATCTCCAACATTGTGGATCACAATTCAACATGAGATTTGAAGGGGACAAATACCCAAACTATATAATATGCATTATTTCTGTTTTTCCTCATAACTTACCCCATAATTAGGCACTACTAATAATCCCAGTTTTACAGATTAGGAAATTGAGGCTTATGTTTAGTAAATGATTTGCACAAGCGTAAACTGAAGGAAAACAGTAGATTTGAACCAGTCTCCTAATCACTACAGTATATTGTTGAATGATGAAACCCAAAAAAATGGAAAGGACAGCTTGTTGCTATTCATCAAATTTCTTGTGATACTAGAAATTGGGATAAACCTACTTTGTTTAGTGTTTTTTTAGGTCTCCTCTTGTAATACACTATTAAAGTAGTTTAGATGAGACTTTAACAGAGTTTTGTCTTATCTCTGGAAAAGTGGAAATCAGTCTGGGATTTGCTATTAGTTCTAGAGTAGACTAAATGACTTGTACCTTAAACATTTAAAAAAGAAAGTATCAGCATAAAGCTATAGTCTGAGTAAGCATTAGAGAGCTCATTACAGACAAGTATTGGGCAAGACATTTAAAGAGTAGGATAACAAGCAGAATACAATTTAGAGAATGGCTAGCTAAACAGATAACATTAAATAATCATAGATAACATTTAATAAACATATCATTTGATCTCTAAGAACACTCTTTCCTTTAAAAAGGAATATTTTTAAAAAGGAAAATTTCCTTTGAAATGGAAAGAGTGTTCTTAGAGATCAGATGGTATGACTGTAGGGTATGAACCAGGAACCGGGAACCAAAATTCCATTTTCTTTTTGCTCTGTGGCTTTGGTCAAATTTTTCAATTTCTCCAGTCCACTGTTTCCTAAGATGCATTATTCAAATTCAGTGAAATTCAACAGGTCTTTATTGATTGGCAAACAGGCCCAGAAAGGGGCTTACAGGGTCTCCAACTCTGCTCACAGAGTCACAACCAATGACTCCAAACTTCCCTCTTCAGTTCACAGGGGATAATCCAAGAGTGAGGTGCTTTGCCAAGCTTACATGACTAATTGGTAACAGAAAACAGGTGATTATCACAACTGCTATTTTATACCACTAATACACTGTTAGCTACAAACCACACCACACACACATTGAGGAGTGTAAAATGTGGGCATTTATCATCGATCACCCTCAGCAATGTTCAGTATCAGCTCTGCATAATTTAAGAAATGTGGAGTATTTGGCAAAATTTCAAAAAGACCCCTGGAAATGAGAAAATGATGCCTATTACTACCTATTACAACAAATGAAAGACAATCTCTTTCTTCTTTCTTTCTTTTTTTTTTTTTTTTTTCTCTGAGGAGAAAGAGCCAGAATAACTGATGTTGAATTCCAGTTCTCATATAGCTGCGTGGCCTTGCCCTCTGTGAATACCAACTTCCTCATGTCTAAAATGAGATGAGATGTTTTGACTGTCCAATAAGACAATGTATGTGAAAGTCCTCTATAAACAACTGAAGCACTACAAAAATGTTTATTGCTGTTAACTGAAGGTGCTTTGCTAAAAGAAATTCTTATGTTTTTCCATCTTTTTCTAGGACAGAGAAATTACTCTAAATAGTAAGAGAATAATTTCATCTTTAAAAAAGAATCAACTTTCTGATAGTAAAACTTGTTAGGTATTGTAAGCAGGTGGGTAATAAAGGTATTTTACCTTTTTAATTCATATTTTAAAATATTTTGTAGAGACGGGGTCTTGCTCTGTTGACCAGGCTGATCTTGAACTTCCGGCCTCAAGAAATTCTCCTGCCTCACCTCAGCCTCCCAACGTGCTGGGATTACAGGCATGCTCCACTGCGCCCGGCCAATAAGGATATTTTAAAGCAATATTTTATCCAAAGAATTTTAAGAAGACAAACATATGTAGTATAGTTTGCTCCTTAAAGCAGGAAGAAGGAATAGATGATCTCTGATAAGGAAGATCCAATAGTAACAAACTGTATGTGTAACATATAAAAACTACGATTTATCTATTTCTTTTGTTTGAAATGGAAAGAAAGAAACTTGGTAATATTTGTTTCAAGTATCTACTTCACAATTGCCAGGAGTCCTTGTGTAGGATGTAGTGATCACTTGTGTTTTTGGGAGAAAATGTTTTACGTAGTCAGGAAAGAGTTTGATCTTTAACACATAACTGAGTTCTCTGGGTGAAGACAAAGGCCCTCAACACAGTTCAGTGGGAAAAGAAAACGACAGAGATGGCTGCGTGCATTTCAGTATTTTGCTCCTGACAGCATGCTTAGGAATTCGGAGGCAGTGTCTTTTAACTGTCTTGCCTTTATTTTCTCCAAAGAGCAATTTGGGGACTGGTGAGTTGGCATTTGCAAGAGGTTAAAAGAAAAAGAAAATTGTTACCCTGCTGTGAATTGTTCGTGTGCCTGTTTTATGTTTCTAAATAACAGTCTGTGGCTTTATTCAGTGTGATTGTGAGCTGTATTTATACGAGGCTGAGAGAGAAAAATTTCTTAATTTAAAAAGTATGTGAGGGACCCAAGACATGGGGAGCAATTTTTACTGCAAGCTCTGCTCTTTCAGCACTTTAGGTTGTTCCATTTTATATATAAACTGTTTCAGCAACCCGTACACAGTATGTACACTGTGTGTATGTTAATGGCATTTAGGGTAAAATGAGAAAGCAGGAGAGTTCTGTTTGGTCAACTTTTTATAATGCAAGAGCTCTCTGAGACCACCCAGTGTTACAGAGTGTCATTCGCCAGAGAGAATGATGAGGGTTTGTCTGTTTATTACAAGGAAGGATCACTTATCATCGAGTGCTCAGTAGCACCAAGGATAGCACTGGCACCTGGAAGACAGTCAATAAATTTCTCTTGAACTGAACAAAATTCACAGGATTATGGCATTGGTGACCCCTATGGAAAGCTAGATGTGTCCCTTAAACAAAGTTTGGTTGATATTTCAGAAGGACCTTGATCAGTCTTCCTGGTTAAGAGCACAAACTCCGAGTGGAATCTGCCTATGTACATGCTAAGTATGTGACCTGGGTAAGTTATCTCACTTTCAGTTTTCTCATTGATAAAATGGAAATTGTTATAGTGTTACCTTATTCAGTGATTGTAAGGATTAAATGAGATAATCTGTGCAAAGCTTTTAGAAGAATGTGTATCTCATAGCAAGCGCACAGTAAATATTAGCTACAAGTATTGCTCCTGGATAAAGACTTAGCAAACTAATTTCAAACATGAATGTGAATGGATATAAACATGTATATATTCACTCTGACTGAAAAAGCTTCTTGAAAGCTTATTATGCAGCAAGGTTCTGTTCACTGTAGAGATAGACAAGTAATAAAAAGTATATGCCATGAAGCAAAAACAGTGATGTAGAGAGTGACTGGAGTGGGGGTTTGGGGTGTGGAATGTGGGTCGGGATTCAGTGACATTTGAGCAGAGAAGGGGGGTGACATCGAGAGCCAAGTGATGAGCTTTTCCTGGATAGGGAACAGCAAGTGGAAAGGCCTTGAATTTTTCAAGGAACGAAGCCACCATTGCTTGGCATGGGTACCACCATTAGTGTGGAAGTGTAAGCTTTCCAACCTTGGCACCATGGATATTTTGGGCTGGACAGTTAATTATTTGTTGGGAAGGTGGGTGCTGTGTTGTGTGCTGCAGCCTGTTCATTCCTAACCTCTACCTACAAGATGCCAGTCACATTTCTTCTCCAATTGTGACAACAAAATATGTCTCCAGGTATTGCCAGATGTCTCCTATAGGGCAAAATTATTCCCCATCTCCCCTGTTGATAATCACTGGAGCAGTGAATAAGCAAGGAGGAGAACACTTTTATATTGAATTAAAAATGTTGGGAGGGTTTTGGTAGGTTCCTCCTAAGCAATACTCCTAAGGCTTTATTGGCAAATCATTTTGACCTCATCATTCATCTCCTGACCAGAGCATAACAACTGGATTTGTAAAAAATAAGGATCCAACTTCACAGGCTTCCAACCTCAAGTGTCATTTACCATTCTTTTCCTAAGCCTCAAGGCCTGTGACTTTATTTCTCTACTTGGAATACGAAGCCATATTATGTCATTTTTGCTTTGCCAGGTGAAATATGTGATACTGGATTATAATTCTAACATATATTCACAAGAAAAGTAAAACACTGTTTCCTTAAGCTCATAGAAGTGAACACTTGATGCATTTCATTAAGTAGGACTTGTTTTATTATACCTGAAAATTGAATTGAAAATAACTGTCTCTTTGGTGTCTCCAGTGGTGATAGGTTTGCATGCAAGTTGGATAGGGATTATTTACCTAACATGTGTAGATTTAAATTAAGTTATGAAGGTGAGGAGGAGCTAGTAATGTCCATCTTAATGCTTCTAAAGTAGTTCCCAATCTATACAACATATGAGCAAATAACTTATTCTTTAAAGTTGGTGTGATTTAACAATTCCTGAGGCTACATGATTGAGAGGTGTTTTTATCTGCTGCAAAATCAACAGTTTGACAAGACATCCCCGATGCTGCCATTTTTATGCAAATAACCAGAAAGAGAACTTGCATCTGAATGGGTGTAACATTGGTCAACATCAACTCTAAACTGACCCCAATGGTTTGGGATCTCATTTCATCTTTAAACCATCATTTCTTCCTTGGACATGCCAATCTATCCTCTAGAAATTGGCTATCTTGGAATGTTATGCTCTGGGCAGAAAACACCCCAAGAATATTTTCTAGATATCAATGGGAGTAGAAAAAGATCCTAGAAGCTAGTCATTAAGATTACTTTCAGGAAATTTGATCAGTTTTCTTGTTTTGTTCTGGAGTTGTAAGATTCTGAAATTTTCTTACTTATCTATGAAGATTTCTTAGATTAGAATTAGTGACTGCCTTTAATTTCATTGTATGTGATAGTTGCTAGCATTTGCAGCCATCCACAATATGAAAGAACTAAGTCAAGACTCTGGAGACCTCTGCTTTAAGTCATAGTTAGAAACCTGTCCAGTTCACTGTCAGACTCTCCCCTCTAGGACTCACTAATGTCTCAGATGCTATGACTTATATTGAGTCACTTGGAAGTCCTTCAACAGATAATTTCTGCTTGGCACATGTATCAGGTATTTTAATCTTTTACCCTTCATTATTAAACTCATATGCTTCAGAATGATAACTAAAAATAATCCTTTACTAACAATGTCTCTTAGCTTTGGGAATCGATTTTTTCAGAAGTGGAAATTTCAAGAGAGGGAGGATAATTGAACCCAAGAATAGACTACCATGGGAATGTCTCCTTTTCTGGAGAACATAAAGAAGAGAATATGCAACCATCTGCTGGCTGGACTAGACATAGCCTTGTCTGGGCTGGTGGTCTCTTGGGCTCCCTTTCATCTCTAGGTATCTAGGATATTTTGTGGAGGTAAAAGGAAAGCCATGAATTTTGTTTTAGTACTGTGAATCTATACCTTTTTTTTTAAGTATTGGTTTCATTAAATTGCTGAGTTAATAAATGCTTGTTGCAAAAAAAGTACAAGTAAAATGTGAAACTCAGTCCCCTACGCCAATTTTATTCCTCAAAATAAAGGTTAACAGTATGGAGGGTATCCTTCTAGGCTTATTTCTATGTGTGTATAAACGCATTTTACAAATATAATTTTTAAAGAAACTACATAAATGTATGTGCATAGACATTTCTTTCCATCTACATTAGAAATTTATTATAAAAATGGGAGTTCTTTACAACTCTCCTTGAAAGTACTCCCTCTGCCCTAACATGTGTGTTTTGTTCTTCATCCCATTTCCTCAACTTCCACATTCAGTGCCACTGAAACCAAAGAATCCTTCTGAAAAAATGATGATTCTAGCTGAAGGATGGGGATGGGGAAGATATAGAGAAGCCATAGCAGGCATATACCATTTATAGTATGGTATATATGCGTGTGTGCATGTGTGTGTGTGTGTGTATGTGTAAAATGTATGTGTCCTGATTTATGTAGGAAGTAGAAATGGGATCATTGTGACTAAGGACATGCCATAATTTCCAGTGCATCTTTCCTCAAAAGAGCTCATGAAACTTCTGTAAGATATTTTGCTGTGAATTATTTCTACAAACATCATATAGCATCTTGCCATGCTCCAAGGAAGTTTGCCTGTCTGGACAGGGGTGAGGTGTACATGGGACTCTCCAGTGAACTTAAAATGAGTGTCTCAGTTCAAGGGAGAGCAAACCTGACTGTAAGAAGGAAAGGGGAGAAGGAAGCTCTGAATTCAATCAGTTGCAGGTGCAGAAGGAGGAAAACACTACAGGGCTAAACCAAGAGAAACTTCTTGATTCCACTTACTGCTTACTTACCTCTTCTGTCTCGTCTCCCATTGTCTACCCTTTGGTTCAAATGCCTTTTCTCCCCAGGGATTCTTTCATGATTAACCCATCTCTTCCCCTCACCTACATGTCCAATTCTTGGGCTCATACATCACACTGTGATTTTATCATATTACATCATTGTTAGAATGCATGTTTTAAAAAGAATCTCTGCATCAAACTAAAATTTATCAAGACAGTTTTTCATCTCTATATCCCCACCACTAAGCACAGTATGGTATATAGAAGGTGCTCAGTATATGTCAAGAAATGAATAAAAGATCCGTCACCTATTACGGTAACATCATCGGAGCATCATGTGAGTAACCTTACCTATAATCCCAAACCTTAAATGACATGGTTATATTCCACTCATTTTGATCATTTTCTGATATCACAAACAAAAATACACCCAAAAACCTCTGATTAAACTTTTTCAAAATGATTTAAAAGAAGAAAAATTAATAGATCATTATATGAAACCACACGACCATCATAAATCAGCAAACTTTTAAAAATATCTATCAAGTTTTTTTTTCCTTTCTCTTTTATTCATGGTAGCTCTATCAAGTTTTTTTGTTTGTTTGTTTCTCTTTTATTCATGGTAGCTGTTTCTGTCAGACCTTCTTCTCCATGATTCACATGGGTGGATAACTTTCCTGCCCAGTAGGTTTACTGTTTTGAAAGACAACTGTGCTTGCACATTAAGATGCAAGTGGTTTTTTCTAGAGCCTAGAAACAGTCTCTAGAAATGTTCCACTGGCATTAAGACAAAGGACAGTGCCATTACTATATTTGGATAGTGATTGGATAGAGGCTATTACTGACCCTCTTCTAGGACAGCCTGAACTCCCACCCAGAGTCTTTAAGAACCAACTGAACAACAATGAGTAGTGCCCTTTGTACATTTTCTATTTTATATTTCTGATGCTCAAAAATATATTTCATTTAAATAATATTTCTCAGAGTCTCAATGACATCCATAGCAATATACACATATTTTTTCTTATTCAGATTACTTTGCTCTCTTTTTCTTCTCAATTTCATTTCACCTATGAACTGAAAACTCTTTTCTCTTTTCCCAATTTGGATACCTTCTAAGTTTTACTTGACAATTTCCAGAATGTAAAGACAAAAACACAGGTTTAAAAAATCTTTATCAGTAAGCAAACCAACTAGTGAGGTTGGGGTGTGTGTGTGTGTGTGTGTGTGTGTGTGTGTGTGTGCGTGTGTATCTCCCCAGCATGGAAAGCCTACTTCAGCACAAGAATCACCCTGAGGCATTCTCAGCTGTGCCATCAATTAGACCCTGAAAATGCGTCAAATGTTGTTGTAACCTCTTATCTTGTTATGCAGTCTGTACAACCTAGCATTTGAAGTATACTGCCAGAACGACTAGCTCAATACCTCAGAGTTTTCAAGAGAGTGTAGATTGGCATCCCCTCCTAAGCCTCTTGCTCCTCATAAACAAACATCTCTTTCTTTATATAGAATAGTATGGGGCCACATCATCCTGAATGGTTCTTAGAATAAAATAGTCATTGCTTCAGTCCCGATGTCCTGTGTGTGTGTTTGCCTTACTATGTAATGGAGAACTAAAAATCTCATGATTAACATAATGTAGAGAAAAGACTCTAGGAATTTCATTTCCCTATTTATCAAACATTCATTGTGCACTGAATACAAAACAATTGATCCTACTCACTGCAGTCCCATTTTTAAGTAGTTGGAAAATGGGAACATCGGCTCTCAAGAAGGTAGAATTTTTATGTACTTGCTGATAGTTTATATATTTTTTCAAGTTTCAACATTTGATCTCAACCACTGATTGATTTTAATGAGTTGTATTGACTTAATACAACTCATTAAAATCAAGATTCCAATTGTTATTTCAGGTTGGTGGTGGGGCAAGGGTGAGGTCAGTGATATCTTGTTCCTTCATACCTCACAGCCCAGGAAGCAGAGAAGCCTAGGACTCCCTTCCCTGTTATTTTTCTTCCCAAATTGCCTTGATGTTTGGGGGTGTTTTTCTACTTTTCTTAAGGTCAAAATAAAGTTGAAAATAGTTGGTTTAATAAGTAAGGAGTTCTACATATGTATCTGTCAGGATCCAGTCAGGAGACAAACCACAAGTTATTTTAACAGAGAGATTTTAATATAAAAATTGTGAATTATTGTTAAAGAATTTAAAAGGTAACAATGAAATAATAAGGTATCCTGAGGATGACAAGTGCAGGAAGCAGCTTCCACCCCTAAAGCTGGAAGCACTAAGAGTAGATGTTGGAATAATTAAAATGCAGAAACTTGGAAAAACAGTTCCATATAGCTGGGACTCAAACCTTCTAGAAAAGGTGCTTCTTTGCTGGTGGTGGAGATTCTGGGCCTGCAGTGCTACAGAGCTGTGACTCAGGCTCCTGAGCCAATCATGTGGCTGGCTAGTGTCAATGCCTCTGAGGAGCATAATAAGATGGCCTGTGAGTGTTAGAAACTGCTAGAATCAACTGCTTCTAATGGAATGGAAAGAAAGCAAACAGAAAGAAGCAAGTCCCTTCTTTTTCCCCCACCCAATAGTCTCCATTTACATTCTTTATTGGTAAACCATAATAGGGAACAAGCTGGCAAAGAAGAAATGTGACTTGCAGAGTCTCAGTCTGATATCACCAAAGCAGAGGAGAAAAGGGTGTGTTTGAAGCTGTGAGAAAATAGCTTAATACATGGGAAAATATTATAAATCACCACTATATAAATTTGCTGTCTCTCTTTCTTGCTTTCTAAGTTTTTCTTGTTTTTATAAAAACCTATAAACCTTCTTCCCCATCCTAGGCACTTCACTTCACATATGCACACCCACCACTCTTGCATTTTCCTTTCTCTACAAAGTTTGTAAAGTGATTGACTGTGAAAATAAAGTTTGCTTTATTCTTCTGGGTACAGAAAATAAAAGAAACAAAAGTTAGGGTGCCTGTATCACTTGGTGGTGTGCCAAGTGACCAGTTATCTTATAGAAATCCAGCCTTAATTTTTATAAGTTCATAGCCTTCTTGTTCCTTCCATATTCGCCAGGTACCAGTATATACTCTGCATTTTACTGTACCTGGACAGGGCTGCCAGTAGCAATTGTGTAAGTGTGTCCAGCCAAGAGAATAAGGGGAGTGCTAGACATCACCAAGCGAAACACCCTGATGAAGAACTATAGCTACAGAGGAGAGGAACTTTTCAGTTATTCACATAGAAATGTCATGTTGGCTAGCAGCAGCCCTTCACATTCTTCCCATATCCACTTATTTAAAACCTCAGGCCAGTGTACAAATGCCACCTCTTCCATGAAGCCTCTTTATCACTCAAACTGAAAGAAATTACTGTTTCCCTCCTTACAAATGCCAAAGCATTTTAGTTTTGCCTCTTTTGTTATTTATAAGAATTTTTCCTTCCCTTAAAGCTACTTGTATACTTTAACTTCTCAATAAGACATAACATTTCATTATTCACATTTGAAACTTTTCCTATATGTGTAATCATTTTCCTATATGTATCTCATACTGTTTTACATGTTATTAATAGAAGTTGAATACATATTGTTTCAAAAATAAATGACTGAATAATAGTATGCTACTGGTGATGATTATATAATCTCTAATTTTGAGATAACAAACCATTTTTGCAATTGCCACTGCATAAATAATGGTCTCAAAAAATTAGTTATTGAATCATGAAATAAAAGTTTTTTAACCAACTTTAAAACAAGCTAAAAATTGGACTATATCCAAATTTTTAAAGTGTTATTATAAATGATTCAAAAAAGTGAAAAGATAACACACAAAATAGGAGAACTTATTCATAAATCATATATCTGATAAGGGACATATCAAAAATAGGTATGGTATACAAAACCTCTCATAAGTCAGTTACAAAAAGATAAGTGACCAATTGGAGAATGAACAAAGAATTTCGATAAACATTTCTCCAAAGAAGACATACAGATGGCTAATAGCTACAGGAAAAGATGCTTGGAATTATTAATCATTAGGTAATGCAAATCAAAACCATAATGAGATACATCTTCTTATACCTGGAATATCTACAACGAAATGGCAGAGAGTAACAAGATAGGATAAGGTGAAATTGCAACTTTCATATATTGCTGGTGGGAATGTAAAATCCTACAATTGCTTTGGAAAACAAAAACATTTCTGCATTACTCCATTCTTACACGCTATAAAGACATGCCTGAGACTGGGAAATGTATAAAGAAAAGAGATTTAATTGGCTCACAGTTCTGCAGGCTGTAGAGGCTTCTGCTTCTAGAGAGGCCTCAGGGAACTTACAATCATGGCAAAAGGCGAAGGGGAAGCAGGTATATCTTCACATGGCTGGCGAGAGAGAGAGAGAGAGCAAAGGGCGGTGCTACATACTTTCAAATAATCAGACCTTATGAGAACTCTAACACAAGACAAATCTAGGGTATGGTGCTAAACCATGATCCAATCACCTCTCACCAGGCCCCATCTCCAACATGGGGTGTTACAATTCAAATGAGATTTAGGTAGGGACACAGAGCCAAACCATGTCATTCCACCTTGACCCCTCCCAAATCTCATATCCTTCTTACACTTCAAAACACAACTTTGCCTTTCCAATAGTCCTTGAAAGTCTTAACTCATTCTAGTATTAACTCAAAAGTCCAAATCCAGAGCCTCATCTGAGACAAGTCTAGTCCCTTCTGCCTATGAGCCTGTAAAATCAAATTAGTTACTTCCAAGTATAAACAAATTAGTTACTTCCAAGGTACAATGGGGATAAAGGCATTAAGTAAATGCTCCCATTCCAAAAGGGAGAAATTGGTCAAAAAATGGGATACAGACCTCATGAAAATCCAAACCCAGCAGGGCAGTCATTAAATCTCAAAGCTGCAAAATAATCTCTTTTGACTCCATGTCTCACATCCAGGTTACACTGATAAAAGGGGTGGGCTCTCAAGGCCTTGGGCAGCTCTGCCCCTGTGGCTTTGCAGGACTCAGCTCCCATTGCTGCTTTCAAGGGCTGGCACCGAGTGCCTGTGGCTTTTCCAGGCACAGGGTGCAAGCTGGTCTATGCAGCCTCAGGACATGGCACCTATTGGTGGGTCTACCATTCTACAGTCTGGAGGTTGGTGACCCTCTTCTCACATCTCCACTAGGTAGTGCCCCAGTGGGAACACTATGTGGGGGCTCCAACCACACATTTCTCCTCTGCATTGCCCTAGTGTAGGTTCTCCATGAGGACTCCACCCTGCAGCAGACTTCTGCCTGGACATCCAGGTATTTCCATACATACTCTGAAATCCAGGTGGAAGCTCTCAAGCCTTAACTCTTGCACTCTGCACATCTGAAGGCTTAATACCATGTGGAAGCCACCAAGGTTTGGGGCTTGCACCCTCTGAAGCAATGGCCCAAGTTGTACCTTGGCCCTTTTTAGCCATGGCTGGAGCTGAACTGGCTGTGATGCAGGACACTATGTCCTGAGGCTGCACAGAGGAGCAGTGCCCTGGGACTGGCCCATGAAACCATTTTTCCCTCCTAAGCCTCCAGGCCTGAATGGGAGAGGCTGCTGTGAAGGTTTCTGAAATGCCTTGGAGGCATTTTCCCCATTGTCTTTGCTATTAACATTCAGCTCCTCTTTACTTATGTAAATTTACCACAGCCTGCTTGAGTTTCTCCCCACTAAATGGGCTTTTCTTCTACCACATGGCTGGGCTGCAAATTTTTCAAACTTTTATGTTATGCTTCCCTTTCAAATATAAGTTACAGTTTCAGTTCTTTACTTTGTCTGTGAAAATGAGCATAGGCTTTAAAAGCAACGAGACCACATCTTGAAAGCTTTGTTGCTTAGAACTTTCTTCCACCAGATACCCTAAACCATCTCTCTCAAATTCAAAGTTCCACAGATCCTTAGAACAGGGGCACAATCCTGCCAGTCTCTTTGGTAAAGCAAATCAGGAGTGATCTTTACTCCAGTTCTCAATAAGTTCCTCTTTGCCATCTGAGACCTCCTCAGTCTGGACTTCACTGTTCATATCACTATCAGCATTTTGGTAAGAATCATTCAACAAATCTCTATAAAGTTCCAGACTTTCCCTCATCTTCCTGTCTTCCTCTGAACCCCCAAACTGTTCCAACCTCTCACCATTACCCAGTTCCAAAGTTGCTGCCACATTTTCGGGTATCTTTATCGCAATGGCCCACTCCCAGTACCAATTTTCTGTATTAGTCTGTTCTCACACTGCTATAAAGAAATACCTGAGACTGAGTAATTTGTAAAGAAAAGAGGTTTAGTTGACTCATGATTTTGCAGGCTACCCAGGAGGCATGACTGTGGAGGTCCCAGGAAACTTACAATTATGGGGAAAGGAAAAGGGGAAGCAGACATATCTTTACATGGCTGGCAAGAGTGAGAGAGTGAAAGAGGAGGTGCTACACGCTTTTAAACAACCAGATCCTGTGAGAATTCTATCATGAGACAGCACTAGGGGGATGGTGCTAAACCATTTGAAACCACCCCCATGATCCAGTCTCCCCCCACCAGACTCCACCTCTAACACTGAGAATTACAATTCAACATGAGATTTGGGTAGGGACATAGAACCAAACCATATCAGCAATTCCTCAAAATGTTAAACACAGAATTACTGTATGACCCAGCAATTCTAGATATATTCTGAATATAAATTAAAATATATGTGCATGCAATATTTGTCCACAAATATTTATAGTTACATTATTTATAATAGCAAAAAAGTGGAAACCAAAATATGCATCAACTGATGAATGGATAAACAAAATGTGATACATACATACAATGGAACACAAGAAAACAATTAAAAAATGAAGTACTAATACAAGGTAACATGTCAATTAACCTTGAAAACATTATGGTAAATGAAAGAAGCCAGTCACAAAATATTACATACTATTAAATTGTGGTTTTTGCCATGGAAAATAAGGGTAAAAACTGCAATTACTTTTACACCAATCTAATATATGCTATTATTCATATCAAATGTCCAGAATGGGATAATCTGTAGAGACAGAAGATTAGTGGTTGCTTAGAGCTTGGGGTAGAGGTGGTCACAACACTGTTAATATGCCAAAAAACTTAGAATTGTCAAATTCAAATGAATGAAGTGTAACACATGTGAATTGTATCTCAATAAAGCTGTTAAAAATAAGCAAACCAACTCTGATTACTAAAATGAAATTCAGGAAAATTTTACTCCCATAATCCTTAACTTGTGGGAAATTAGTAATGGGTTTGTTTGTTCTCTTAATTTTTCTAATAAATACAAGTTGATTCAAATTTTCAATCTCTCAAATATGACTTCATAAATTTAAAAAATGTGTAACTTATATTTATTTCAACTGTTTTAAATTCTCAATTCCATTTGGTCTTCCATTCACTTACTTTACAAATATTTATTGAGTGCTTATTATGCCCCCTACATGGGAAGACTCTGGAGTCACCATAATGAAACAGATAAGCCCGCTCTCTGCCTTTCATAGAATACAAATCCAAAAAGGCATAAATCTAGTTTAGCATAAATCTGCAGTTAAAAGTATAATTTCAAATGGGGGAAAAGGTTAAAAGAAGTCTGGGAATGAAGTTAGAAGTCTATTGTAGTAATCCAGGCAACGGATGATGATGGTTTGGCCAAAGTGTGTGAAGATGGAGAGAAGTGGATAAATATGACAGATATTTATGATAAGATATTTGGGCACTTGGGAATAGATTTGGTGGAAGATAATGGAAAAGGAGGCACCACACATGAATTTGATGTAGTTCAGATTTTCAGAACTAGGTTGATGGTGATACAATTTACTAAAATATGCAATGCTGGAAAAGAGTATGAATTTGAAGGGCCTTTGAGACATCTAACTAAAGGATTCAAGCAGACATTTACATTTTGATATGTGAGAAAAGGTCATAGCTGAGATATAAATGTAAGAGTCAGCTGCATATAGTTGCTATTTAAAACTGTTGGTATGGATGAGATAACCTAAGGAGAGAATACAAAATGAGAAGTAAAGCAAGACTGGGACTTGAAGAGCTTCAATGTTGAATTAAGAAGTCTAAGCCTATAAAGGAGACCAAAATGAAGCAGTCTGAAACATATGAGTAAAACCAGCAAAGCATCATTTTACGAAGGCCAAAGGAAAAATATTATTTGAAGATTTTCCTGAAGGACAATGATTGAGCTGCTTTTGTGCTACCACAGAGAGCTAAGACATTGAAACAGATATTTTTCAAGCCAGGGAGACATGAGAAGAATTAGGAAAAGTTCCCAAAGGTAGTCTAAAGAGCAACTCCATTAAGACCTAGGCATGTTCAACAAATTCACTGTAAAGGATGAAGATTTTCTTATACAGGGCCTAGCAAGAAAGCCTATCAAGGACAAAGTGTTTAGAGCTAAACACTTTCAGAAGATCGATGGTGATGTGCATTACACAGACCAATGATAGAGCTTAAACATCTTTTAAACATTTTATTTTTTTTGTGGAAAGAACACTGAGTATGAAATGTACCTTCTTAACACATTTTTTTTTTCAATTTCAACTTTTATTTTAGATTCAGGGCGTGCATGTGCAGGTTTGTTACATGGGCATATTTCATGATGCTGAAGTATGGGATAAGAATGATCCTATCACTCAGGTAGTAAGCATAATACACAATGGGTAGTTTTTCAACCCATGCTCCCCTCCCCACCTCAGCCCTCTAGTAGTCCCCAATGTCTACTGTTCTCATCTTTATGTCCATGTGTACCCATTGTTTACCTCCCACTTAGGACATGTGGCATTTGGTTTTCTGTTTCTGTGCTAATTTGATTAGGATAATGGCCTCCAGCTACATCCATGTTGTTGCAAAGGACAAGATTTTTTTCTTTTTTTTCATGGTTGTGTAGTATTCTATGGTGTACACATACCACACTTTCTTTATCCAGTCCATCACTGATGGGCACCTAGGTTGTGAAACTGGGCCCCCTACTTATCACCAAAAACCAAAATTAACTCAAGATGGATTACTAAATGTGAAACCTCAAACTCTAAAAATGCTAGGAAAAAAACTAGGAAATACCCTTCAGGACATCAGACTGCAAAGAATTTGTGCTAAGTCCTCAAAAGCAATTGCAAGAAAGACAAAAATTCACAAGTGGGATCTAATTAAACTAAAAAGTTTCTGCACAGCAAAGGAAACTATCCACAGAGAAAACAGACAACCTACAGAACAAGAGAAAAATTCTGCAAACTATGCATCTGACAAAGGGCTAACATCCAACATCTATGAGGAATTTAAACATGTCAACCTGCCAAAAACAAATAACTCCTTTAAAAAGTGGCCAAAGGAAATGTACAGGCACTTCTCAAAAGAAAACAGATAAATGCCCAACAAACATAGGAAAAATGTTCAATATCACTAATAACCAGAGAAATGCAAATCAAAACCACAAAGAGATAGCATCTCACACTGGTGAAAGGTCAGAATGGCTTTTATTAAAAAGTCAAAAAATAATAGATGCTGGTGAGGTTATGGAGAAAAGGGAATGCTTATACACTCTTGGTGGGAATTTAAATTAGTTCAGCCACTATGGAAAGCAATTTGGAGATTCCTCAAAGAACTAAAAACAGAACTACCATTCAACCCAGCAATCCCATTACTGTGTACATACCCAAAGGAAAATAAATCATTCTACCAAAAAGACATATATGTACTCATGTGTTCACTGCTGCATTATTAACAATAACAAAGCCATGGAATCTTAACACATTTTAAGTGTACAATACATTGTTGACTATAGGTACGAGGTGCAGCAGATCTCTAGAACTTACCTTGCTTAGTGAGATTTTATGCTTATCGATTAGCAAGTCTTCATTATACCCTATAAGTAGAATCATGCAAAATTTGTCTTTCTGCAACTGCTCATTTCATGTAACGTAATGTCCTCAAAGTTTATCCATGTTTTCACATATTGCCAAATGTTCTTTTTTAAGATCAAATAGTATTCCATTGTATGCATAGACCTCATTTTCTTTTTTCTTTTTTTAATATACTTTAAGTCCTAGGGTACATGTGCACAATGTGCAGGTTTGTTACATAGGTATACATGTGCCATGTTGGTTTGCTGTACCCATTAACTCGTCATTCACATTGGGTATTTCTCCTAATGCCGTCCCTCCCCCATTCCACCACCCCATGGCAGGCCCTGGTGTGTAATGTTCCCCTCCCTGTGTCCAAGTGTTCTCGTTGTTCAATTCCTGCCTATGAGTGAGAACATACGGTGTTTGGTTTTCTGTCCTTGTGATAGTTTGCTCAGAATGATAGTTTCAGCTTCATCCATGTCCCTGCAAAGGACATGAACTCATCCTTTTTATAGCTGCATAGTAATCCATGGTGTAAATGTGCCACATTTTCTTAATCCGTTCTATCACTGATTAACATCTGGGTTGGTTCCAAGTCTTTGCTATTGTGAATAGTGCACAATAGACATACGTGTGCATGTGTCTTTATAGTAGCATGATTTATAATCCTTTGGGCATATACCCAGTAATGGGATCACTCAGTCAAATGATATTTCTAGTTCTAGATCTTTGAGGAATTGCCACACTGTCTTCCACAATGTTTGAACTGATGTACACTCCTACCAACAATGAAAAAGCATTTCTATTTCTCCATATCCTCTCCAGCATCTGTTGTTTCCTGACCTTTTAATGATCACCTTTCTGACTGGTGTGAGATGGTATCTCATTGTGGTTTTGATTTGCATTTCTCTGATGACCAGTGATGAGCATTTTTTTATGTGTTTGTTGGCTGCATAAATGTCTCCTTTTGAGAAGTGTCTGTTCATATACATTGCCCAATTTTTGATGGGGTTGTTTGAATTTTCTTGTAAATTTATTTGAGTTCTTTGTAGATTATGGATATTAGCCCTCTGTCAGATGGGTAGATTGCAAAACTTTTCTCCCATTCTGTAGGTTGCCTCTTCACTCTTATGGTAGTTTCTTTTGCTGCACAGAAGCTCTTTAGTTTAATGAGATTGCATTTGTCTATTTTGACTTGGTTGCCAATGCTTTTGGTGTCTTAGTTATGAAGTTCTTACCCATGACTATGTAATGAATGGTACTTCTTAGGTTTTCTTCTAGGATTTTTATGGTTTCAGGTCTAACATTTAAGTCTTTAATGCATCTTGAATTAATTTTTGTAGAAGGTGTAAGGAAGGGATCCAGTATCAGCTTTCTACATATGGCTAGCCAATTTTCCCAGCACCATTTATTAAATAGGGAATCCTTTCCCGATTGCTTGCTTGAAGATTTGTCAAAGATCAGGTGATTGTGGCTATGTGGTGTTATTTCTGAGGCCTCTGTTCTGTTCCTTTGGTCTATATCTCTGTTTTGGTACCAGTATCATGCTGTTTTGGTTATTGTAGCCTCATAGTATAGTTTGAAGTCAGATAGCATGATGCCTCCAACTTTGTTCTTTTGCTTAGGATTGTCTTGGCAATCAGGGCTTTTTTTTTTTTTTTTTTTTTTTTTTTTTTGGTTCCATATGAACTTCAAAGTAGTTTTTTCCAATTCTGTGAAGAAAGTCATTGGTAGCTTGACAGGGATGGCATTGAATCTATAAATTACCTTGAGCAGTATGGCCATTTTTTTGATATTGATTCTTCCTATCCATGAGCATGGAATGTTCTTCCATTTGTTTGTGTCCTCTTTTAATTCATTGAGCAGTGGTTTGTAGTTCTCCTTGAAGAGGTCCTTCACATCCCTTGTAAGTTGGATTCCTAGGTATTTTATTCTCTTTGGAGCAATTGTGAATGGGAATTCACCCATGATTTGGCTCTCTGTTTGTCTGTTATTGGTGTATAGGAATGCTTGTGATTTTTGCACAAGGATTTTGTATCCTGAGACTTTGCTGAAGTTGCTTATCAACTTAAGGAGATTTTGGGCTGAGACGATGGGTTTTTGTAAATATACAATTATGTCATTTGCAAACAGGGACAATTTGACTTCCTCTTTTCCTAACTGAATACCCCTTATTTCTTTCTCTTGCCTGATTGTCCTGGCCAGAACCTCCAACATTATGTTGAATAGGAGTGGTGAGAGAGGGCATCCCTGTCTTGTGTCAGTTTTTAAAGGGAATGCTTCTAGTTTTTGCCCATTCAGTATGATATTGGCTATGGGTTTGTTATAAATAGCTCTTATTAGTTTGAGATGCGTTCCATCAATACCTAGTTTATTAAGAGTTTTTAGCATGAAGGGCTGTTGAATTTTGTTGAAGCCTTTTCTGCATCTATTGAGATAATCATGCGGTTTTTGTCATTGGTTCTGTTTATGTGATGGATTACGTTTATTGATTTGCATATCTTGAACCAGCCTTGCATCCTAGCGATGAAGCCGACTTGATCATGGTGGATAAGCTTTTTGATGTGCTGCTGGATTTGGCTTGCCAGCATTTGATTGAGGATTTTTGCATCGATGTTTATCAGGGATATTGGCCTAAAATTCTTTTTTTGATGTTTTGTCTCTGCCAGGCTTTGATATCAGGATGATGCTGGCCTCATAAAATGAGTTAGGGAGGATTCTCTCTTTTTCTGTTGATTGGAATAGTTTCAGAAGGAATGGTACCAGCTCCTCTTTGTACCTCTGGTAGAATTCGTCTGTGAATCCATCTGGTTCTGGACTTTTTTTAGTTGGTAGGATGTTAATTAATGTCTCAATTTTGGAGCCTGTTATTGGTCTATTCAGAGATTCAACTTCCTCTTGGTTTAGTCAAGGAAGGGTGTATGTGTCCGGGAATTTATCCATTTCTTCTAGATTTTCTAGTTTACTTGCATAGAGATGTTTATAGTATTCTCTGATGGTAGTTTGTATTTCTGTGGGGTCGGTGGTGATATCCCCTTTATCAATTATTATTGTGTCGATTTGATTTTTCTCTCCTTTCTTCTTTATTAGTCTTGCTAGTGGTCTATCAATTTTGTTGATCTTTGTCATGAAATATATGTATTGCCCATTCCTATGTCCAGAATGATATTGCCTAGCTTGTCTTCCAGAGTTTTTATAGTCTTGGTTTTACATTTATGTCTTTAATCTATCTTGAGTTGATTTTTATATATGGTGGAAGGAAAGGATCCAGTTTTAATCTTCTGGCACCACTGAATAGGGCGTCCTTTTCCTATTACTTGTTTTTGTGAATTTTGTCTATGATCAGATGGTTGTAAGTGTGTGGCATAATTTCTAGGCTCTCCATTCTTTTCCCCTGGTCTATGTGTCTGTTTTGTACCAGTACCATGCTGTTTTGGTTACTGTAGCCCTGTAGTATAGTTTGAAGTCAGGTAGTGTGATTCTTCCTGCTTTGTTCTTTTTGCTTAGAATCACTTTGGCTATTTGGGGTCTTTTTGGTTCCATATAAATTTTATAATAGTTTTTTCTAGTTATGTGAAGAATGTTATTAGTAGTTTGATAGGAATTACATTGAATCTATAGATTGCTTTGGGTGGTATGTCCATTTTAATGATATTGATTCTTTCTATCATGACCATGGATGTTTTTCCATTTGTTTGTGTCATCTTTCATTTCTTTGAGCAGTTTTGTGTAATTCTCATTATAGAGATCTTTTGTCTCTCTGTTTAGCTGTATTCCTGGGTATTTTATTCTTTTTGTGGCAATTGTGAATGGGATTGTGTTCCTAATTTAGCTCTCAGCTTGGCTTTTTCCAGTGCATAGGAATGCTAGTGGTTTTTGTGTGTTCATTTTATATCCTGAAACTTTTCTGGTATCTACAAATTCAACACAATCCCCATCAAAATACCACCATCATTCTTCACAGAATTAGAAAAAATAATTCTAAAATTCATGTGGAATCAAAACAGAGCCCACATAGCTAAAGTAAGACTAAGCAAAAAGAACAAACCTGGAGACATCACACTACCTGATTTTAAACTATACTGTAAGGCCATAGTCACCAAAACAACATGGTACTGGTTAAAAAAAAAAAATAGGCGCATAGACCAATGGAATAGAACAGATAACTCAGAAATAAACTCAAATACATACAGCCAACTGATCTTTGACAAAGTAAATGAAGAACATAAAGTGGGGAAAGGACACCTTTTCCAATAAATGGTGCTGGGATAATTGACTAGCCACATGTAGGAGAATGAAACTGGATCCTCATCTCTCACCTTATATAAAAATCAACTCAAGATGGATTAAAGACTTAAACCTAAGACCTGAAATTATAAAAATTCTAGAAGATAATATCAGAAAAACCCTTCTAGACATTGGCTTAGGCAAGGATTTCATGACCAATAATCCAAAAGCAAATGCAATAAAAACAAAGATAAATAGCTAGGACTTAATTACACTAAAGAGCTTTTGCATGGCAAAAGGAACAGTCAGCAGAGTAAATAGACAACCCACAGAATGGGAGAAAATCTTCACAATCTATACATCTGATAAAGGACTTATATCTAGAATCTACAACGAACTCATATCAGTAAGAAAACAAACAGTCCCATCAAAAAGAGGGCTAAGGACAGGAATAGACAATTATCAAAAGAAGATATACAGATGGCCAATAACATATGAAAAAATGCTCAACATCACTAATGGTCAGGGAAATGCAAATCAAAACTACAATGTGATACCATCTTACTCCTGCAAGAATGGCCATAATCCAAAAACAGTAGATGTTGGCATGGATGCGGTGAACAGGTAACACTTCTACACTGCTGGCAGGAATGTAAACTCGTACAGCCCCTATGGAAAACAGTGTGGAGATTTCTTAACGCATTAAAAGTAGAACTACAATTTGATTCAGCAATCCCACTACTGGGTATCTACCCAGAGGAAAAGAAGTCATTATTTGAAAAAGACACTTGCACACGCATGTTTATAGCACCACAATTCACAATTGCAAAATTGTGGAAAAAACTCAAATGCCCATCAATCAATGAGTGGATAAAGAAACTGTGGTATATATGTATAATGGAATACTACACAACAATAAAAAGCAATGAATTAATAGCATTCACAGTGACCTGGATGAGATTGGAGACTATTATTCTAAGTGAAGTAATTCAGGAATTGAAAACCAAACATCATATGTTCTCACTTATATGTGGCAGCTAAGCTATGGAGATTCAAAGGCATAAGAATGATACAATGGACTTTGGGGACTTGTTGGGGAAGAGTGGGGAGTGAGTAAGGGATAAAAAACTATAAATATTGTGTGGTGTATACTGTTTCAGTAATAGGTGCACCAAAATCTTACAAATCACCACTAAAGAACTTACTCATGTAACCAAATACCACCCGTAACCTAATAACTTATGGAAAAATAAATTTACAAAGGAAACATTTCTGAAGTTGCTTAGGGAACTTTGGGGCCAAGGCTATTGGGTTTCCTAGATATGGAATCATGTCGTTTGCTGACAGGGATGGTTTGACTTCCTCTCTCCTTATTTGGACCCTTTATTTTTTTCTCTTGCCTGATTAGTCTGGCCAGGACTTTCCAGTATATGTTGAATAGAAGCAGTAATAGAAGGCATTCTTGTCTCCTCCTGGTTTTCAAGGGAAATACCTGAAGATTTTGCCAATTTGGTATAATGTTGGCTGTGGGTTTGTCATAGATGGCTCTTATTATTTTGAAGTATACTCCTTTGATGGCTAGTTTGATGAGGATTTTTAACAGGAAGTGATGTTGGATTTTATTTAAAGTCTTTTCTGTATCTATTGAGATGATCAGGTGGTTTTGGTCTTTAGTTCTGTTTATTTGACATGATTATTGATTTGAGTATGTTGAACCATACTTGCATTCCAGGGATGAAGCCTACTTGATCATGGTGGATTAGCTTTTTGATGTGCTGCTGTATTCCATTTGCTAGTATTTTTCTGAGGATTTTTGTATCAATGTTCATGAAGGATATTGACCTACAGTTTTATTTTTTTGTTGTGTCTCTGTCAGGTTTTGGTATCATGATGATGCTGGCCTCATAGAATGAGTTAGAGAGGAATTCCTCCTCCTCAGTTTTTTCAAATAATTTCAGTAGGACTGGTACCAGTTCTTCTTTGTACATCTGGTAGAATTTGGATGTAAATCCATCTGTTCCTGGGCTTTTTTTGGTTGGTAGGCTATTTATTACTGATTTAATTTTGGAACTCATTTTTGGTCTGTTCAGGAAAACAATTTCTTCCTGGTTCAGTCTTGGGAGAGTGTTTGTGCCCAGGAATTTATCCATTTCTTCTGGATTTTCTAGTTTGTGTGCATAGAGGTGTTCATACTACTTTTGATGTTATCTGTATTTCTATGGGGTCAGCGATAATATCCCCTTTGTTGTCTCTAATTGTGTTTATTTGAATTGTCTCTCTTTTCTGCTTTATTAGTCTAGCTAGTGGTCTATCTCATTAATTTAAAAAAGAAAAACAGTGCCTGGATTCATTGATCTTTAGAATGGTTTTTTGTGTCTCAATATCCTTCAGATCAGCTCTTATTTCTGTTAATGTCTTCTATTAGCTTTGGGGTTTTCTCTTGTGTCTCTAGTTCTTTTAGTTGTAATGTTAGGTTGTTAATTTGAAGTATTTCTAACTTTTTGATGTGGTGTTCAGTGCTATAAATTTTCAACTTAACACTGCTTTACTGTTTCACAGAGATTCTGGTATGTTATATCTTTGTTCTCATTAGTTTCAAAGAACTTCTTCATTTCTGCCTAAATGTCATTATTTATTTCCGAATCATTTAGGAGCATGTTGTATAATTTCCATGTATTTGTATGGTTTTGAGCAATTTTCTTAGTTTTATTTTTATCATACTGTGGTCTGAGAGAATGGTTGGTAAAATTTTGGTTCTTTTGCATTTGCTGAGGAAGGGTTTATGTCGGATTATGTGGTTGATTTTAGAGTCTGTGGCATGTGGCAATAAAAATAATGTATACTCTGATAACTCTGATATTTTTAGTTGGGCAGTTCTGTAGATGGCTATTAGGTCCATTTGGTCCAGTGTTGAGTCCAGATCCTGATTATCTTTGTTAATTTTTTGCCTTGACAATCTGTCTAATACTGTCAGTGTGGTGTTGAAGTCTGCCACTATTATTGCATAGAAGTCTAAGTCTCATTGAAGATCTTTAAAAACTTGCTTTATGAATCTGAGTACTCCTGTGTTGAGTGAATATATATTTAGGATAGTTTGGTCCTTTTGTTGAATTAAGCTCTTTACCATTATGTAATGTCCTTCTTTGTCTTTTTTGATCTTTGTTGGTTTAGTTTGTTTTATCTGATAGTCTGTTTTTTTTTTTTTTTTTTGAGACGGAGTCTCGCTCTGTCGCCCAGGCTGGAGTGCAGTGGCCGGATCTCAGCTCACTGCAAGCTCCGCCTCCCGGGTTCACGCCATTCTCCTGCCTCAGCCTCCCGAGTAGCTGGGACTACAGGCGCCCGCCACCTCGCCCGGCTAGTTTTTTTGTATTTTGTAGTAGAGACGGGGTTTCACCGTGTTAGCCAGGATGGTCTCGATCTCCTGACCTCGTGATCCGCCCGTCTCGGCCTCCCAAAGTGCTGGGATTACAGGCTTGAGCCACCGCGCCCGGCCCTGATAGTCTGTTTTATCTGAAATTATAACAGCAACCCTGGCTAGTGCATGTTTTGTTTTCTGTTTGCTTTGTAGATTTTTTTCCTATTTGCCCTGTAGACTTTTTTCCATCCCTTTCATTTGAGCCTATGGGTGTCATTGCATGTGAGATGGGTCTCTTAGAGACAGTATATCATTGACTCTTGCTTCTTTAACCAGCTTGCCATTTTGTGCCTTTTAATTGGGGCATTTTCTCATTTACATTCAAGGTTAGTATTGATATGTATTGATTTGGTCTTGTCATCATGTGGTTAGCTGTTCATTATGCCAACTAGTTTGCGTGACTGCCTTATGGTGTCACTGGTCTGTGAATTTAAGTGTGTTTTGTAAAGGCTTTCCTTTCCGTATGTAGTGCTTCTTCCAGGAGCTCTCATAAAGCAGGCCTAGTGGAAACAAATTCCTTCCACATTTGCTTGTCTGAAGAAGATCTTATTTCTTATTGGTATATGAAGCTTAGTTTGACTGGATATAAAATTCTTGATTGGATTTTCTTTTTTTTAAAGAGTTTTGAAAGGAAGGAAGGAAGGAAGAAAGAAAGAAGAGGGATGGGAGGGGAGGGGAGGGGGGAAGGGGAGGAGAGGGAAGGGAGGGGAGGGGAGGAGAGGGAAGGGGAGGGGAAGGGAAAGGAAGGGAGAGATTGGGCCCCAATCTCTTCTGGCTTGTAGAGTTTCTGTTGAAAAGTTTGCTGTTAGTCTGTTGGGCTTCTCTTTGTAGGTGGCCTGTCCTTTCCCTCTACTATCTTTAACATTTTTTCTTTCATTTTGACTTTGGAGAATCTGATGATTATATTTTTTGCTGATAAAATTCTTTTAATATGTTTGTGAGGGTTCTCTGCATTTCCTGAATTTGAATATTGTCCTGTTCCCTGAATTTAAATGTTGGTGTCTCTAGCTAGGTTGGAGAAATTCTCATAGATGATATCATGAAACATGTTTTCCAAGTTGCTTTCATTATCTCCATCTCTTTCAGGGACGCCAGTGAGACATAGATTCAGTCTCTTTACATAATTCCATATTTCTTGAACATTTTGTTCATTCCTTTTCATGCTTTTGTTGTTGTTGTTACTGTTTTCTGACTGTTTTATTTGAGAAAGCCAGTCTTCAAGCTCTGAGATTATTTCCTCAGCTTGGGCTATTCTACTGTTAATACCTGTGACTGAATTATGAAATTCTTGTAGTGTGTTTTTCATCTCTATCAGGTCAGTTACATTATTTTCTATTCTGGATATTTTGGTGTTTTCTCTGTCAGATCCTGTATTATTTTATCATGATTCTCAATTTCCTTAGATGGGGTTTTGCCATTCTCTTGAATCTCGGTGATCTTCCTTCCTATCCATATTTGGAATTCTATTTCTGTCATTTCAGACATCTCAGCTCAATTAAGAACCCTTGCTGGAGAACTTGTTTGGTCTTTAGGAGGGAAAAAGATACTATGACTTTTTGAATTGTCAGAGTTACTGATCTGGTTCTTTCTCATCTCTGTGGGTTGATATTCCTTTAATCATTGAAGTTGTTGTCCTTTAGGTGAATATTTTTTTCCTTTTATCCTCTTTGATGACCTTGTGGATTTGACTTGGTACGAGTGGTTTAGGCTGATTGGTTTTGTTTCTGGGAGACTACAGGGGCCTAAGGCTCAGCTCAGGATTCCTGGACTGTGTGCTTTAACTCTGGAGGACTGGTACCAAGCCCCAGCTTTGTTCTCTGGCTCCAAGTAGTTAGAAACTAGCTGTGCTGGAGGAGCTGAGGCCCTCATGGACCACTGGTCACATTCCAATGAGTGGTGCCAGCCAAAGCACTTCACAGGGTGGTGGCGTTATAATTCATCCTTGTTCATATGTGCCAGCAGCCATGGGGTGCATGCTTGTCAAGTGGGGTATGAGTGTTCACAGCAGTGGCAGTGACAGCATAACTTGGGAAGAAGTGGCAACTGTATGTGTTCATACTGGTAGTGGTATTAGCATGGGGGCAGGACGCTGGTGGATGCAGGACTGTGCACACCCTCTGTGCATGTTTACATGGGCAGCTGTGGCTGCTTAGGACTGGTACAAGTCCACTGTTCTCCATGCCTAGCTTTGTGCAGGTGACAGTGTTAGTGCAGGGACATGGTGCTTGAAGGGGGAGGGCTGCCAGCTCCATGCTCACCAATACTCCAGTGACAGTAGTGGTGTGGCCAGAAGACAGGGGGTGGAGTGCACTCATACTGGCAGCAGTGACATGGCAGGATGCACTTGCACACATATGCTGATGGATAAGGGAAGGCAAAGTCTGTCTGCATACACACATGCCAGCAAAGCCATGTAGGTTGTGGGCATGGGTGAGCATGCAGGCAAAGCAGTACAGGGGAGGCTGCCATCAGGGGAGGGCACAAGCAGGCTGGTGCTTGTCCATGGGGGCTGCTTTGCTGGAGCATTCTGCCAGTCAGGGGTAGTCCAGGGCAGGAGCTATGATATACTGGGCAGGCCAGGTTGGGGCCTCAGGAGAGGCCAGCTGATAAAGGGGTGCTCAGGTCAGATCAGCCTTGCTTCTTGCACAAGACCACTCTGCATAGCTCAGGTCCAATAGTTCCCCTAGGGCTAAAGTATCCTATGGGAACAAGTCAAGCCTAGGGGGATGGGTGTCCATGGTCATGCTGCATTATAGATGCTCTCACACCAAACGCTCTGGGCTCCCCACCAGCTGGAGTTCTGCCCCTACCACTTCGCTAAGTAGCTCTCCCTGCCAACTGAAGTGTGTGTGATGGTCAAGGGGTCTCCTCCTGCCAGCATTCCAGAGGCCCATGGCAAGAGTGGGTTGCTTTTTGCTTGTTCAACTCATCCCTTTCACAGGAGTCATTGGGGGCCAGGATTGAGTCCCGGTGCATGGTAGCCCCATGCAGGTTCCCAGCTTCCTCCCGCTTCGGCCCAGCATCTGTGTCTTCCAGGTTTTTATATCAAGGTTATACTGGTGTCATAGAATTTGTTGGAAAATGTTTCTTTTCTTTTTTTTTTTTTTTCTATTTTCCTGAAGAATTCACGTAAAGTAGATGTTATTTTCTCCTCAACTGTTTCATAGAATTCACTGGGAAAGCCATCTGGAAGTTGTTTTACTTGTGGGAAGGTTTTCTTTAATATGTAGAGGGTTATTCATATATTCTTTTCACTCTTGTGCTGATTTAGTGTGCTGTGTTTTTATCTGAATTTATACATTTCATCTATATTTTCATATGCATTGGCAAAAATACTACATGGTATGTCTTTAATGCTTGTGTGGTCTGTAGTGATGTTGCCTATTTCATTCTTAATATTAATGATGTGAATACCTCTTATCCCTTCATTAGTCTAGCCAGAGGTTTTTCCATTTTATTTGTCTTTACAAAGGAACAGTTTTGGCATTTTAAAGTCTTTCTGTAGTTTGTTTTCTATTTTATTAATTTCTGCTCTTATATTTGTTATTGCCTTCCTTCTGTTCATTTCTATTCACTTTGTTGCTCTTTTTCTAACTTTTTGAGGGAGGTGCTTACATCATTGATTTTTAGCTTTTCTTATTTTCTAATATACTAAATTAACAGTATAACTTTCATTTTAAACATGACTTTTGCTAACTTGTACATTTGATTTAATATATCATATTTTAATTACCATTAAATTAAAATAGATCTTTTTATTTCCTTTGTTTTTCTTCTGTGACCCATGGATTAATTTAAAATGTATTGCATAATTTTCAGCTCTATGGTCATATTCTTATCTTTTGTTATTGATTCAGAGGTTAATTACTCTGTAGTCAGAGAATATATTTTGTACTATTTTCATCATTTGAAATGTGTTGAGAATTGTTTCATGATATAACAAATAAAGAATTTTTATAAAAGTTACTTTTGCTCTAGAAAAGCAAAATGCAAAATACTACATGTGTATTTTGCAGATATTGTGTGAAGCATTCAGTGTATGTCAATTAGCTCCAATTGGTTAATATTGTTTTTCAAGTCTTTTATATTCTTATGGATATTTTGCTATTTATTCTTAGATATATTAAACCTTGATACTATGTGGATTTTTCGATTTCTCCTTTTTATTTCTGTCCATTTTGTTGCTTGTATTTTAAAGCTTTTATTAACCACATGCAAATTTAAAATTTTTGTGTTTTCTTTATTATACTTTTGTCATTGTAAAATTTCCTTCATTATCTCTAATAATATGTTATTTCTTAAACAGCTACTTTGATTTTAATATATTAATATTGCATTATCAACTTTCTTCATTTTAGGATTAACATATCTTTTCATCCTTTGACTTGTATTGTAAAAAGCTATAGCTTTTAATTTTTAAATTAAGTCTGGCAGTTATTATTTTTAATTAGCATAACTATTAACCTACCTGTATTTTAATTATTTTTTTTAAATTTTGGCATCCAATCTTTATTGTATTACTTATTTTCTATTTGTTTTACACAATTTGTGTCTTTTTGTCTTTTCAATAATTTTTTTTAATTTGTAGTTTTACTCTGAAATTCTCCACCTTGTCACTTAATTCTCTGAATATCTCAATCATAATTATATTAAAGTCAAAGATGACTGCATAGATTCCTAAGCAGGTAGAAGGGATAAACGCCAAAGCACAGTTGGAGGAGCTGGCCCTAGAAAGGGAGGAAGGCCCCTCTAGTTCAGTGGCTTTTTTCCTGTCTAAACACAATACACAATACACAATAAAAAATACTGTTTCAATTTCTTGTCACAACCTGGGAAAATCATACGTTTATATGTTTAAAAAATGAGTTTAGGTCATTTATCTTTCTGCTGTTCTTTTTCAATTTGTATAAAATTATAAATATATTTGAGTTTGTTAAAACTTGCCTATAAAATCATCTGGGTTTGTAACTTTTTCTTAGGAAGACTTTTAACTACCAGTTCAATTTATATATTGATAAGAGGACTATTCAGGTTTTCTTAATCATTTTTTATAAATTACTATTCCTAGGCTTTCCATTTTTGTCTATGTTTTTAAATCTAATCATTCAAAATCATTTATAGTATTCTTTTACTCTACTGTGTCCGTTATGATCTTTTTTCATTCTTATTTGTATGTATGCGCTCTTATTTATACATGAGAGATCTCAATAGAGGTCTACTTAGTAGTCTTTACCAAAAAAACAATGTTTGGCTTTAACGTTCTATCACTTTTATGTTTATTTCTCTTTCATTCGTTTTTGCTTTACCTTTATTATACTTCTATGCATGCTTTGGGTTTATCTACATATTTTATGTGGCTTAAAATTTTTAGTTTCAGCTAATTTTTTTCAGACTTACTTTTTTATATTATAAAATATATGTAATAAAAACTAACAACCTTTTATTTGAGGTCATCAATTTTTCTCTGCTTACTGCATCCCACAGATTTTATAAGGCTTTCATTCAGACATATGTATCTATTTTTATTATAATTTTTTTCTTTGACCCATGAATTATTTAGCAGTGAGTTTAAAATTCTCTCTATATGGTTATTTATTTATTTATATTTTTGTAATTAAGTTTTAGTTTCAATGTATTTTATTCAGAAAATGTGATCTGATTACATTTTCCTGGAATTTTTTTTTTGAAAATTGTTTTTTATGACTTATTTTTCTAAATGTTTCAATGTTTTCAATTGTTAAGTGCATACTTCTATATGTAGTGAAAAAAATTCAAACTTGTTTTGTTTATATTTCTTGGATTTTCCATAATCTTTTTTGATTTACCTGCTAGTAATTGAGAATTAGATGTAGAATTATCATTTTTACCTTAAGGTCCATAAAATCTTATGAAAATACTACATTTTAAAATTCTTTTATTGAGCACATGTAAGCATAGAATTGTTTTAAGCTTCTTGGTTATTGAAACTTTATCGTTATATCATAATATAATAAATCTTAAATGTATACGATATTAAGCTTCTCTAGTGTTCTGTTGGCAGATTTTTCTCTTCCTTTTACTTTCAGTCTTTTCATGTACTTATGTTTTATGGATATCTCTCAAAAATAACTTGTAGCTGAACTGTCCTTAAAATGTATAGTTTCTTTTAACTGTATGTTTTTAGTCTAAATTTGTGAATTTTGGTTAACTTGAGCTTCTTTCCACCTTTTTATTTGGTGTTTTCTATTTGTTCCAGTTTTTTAACTTGCTTTTTCTTCTTGCATTTTAAATTGCATTTCTCTTTTTGTTTGATTCCATTTGTTTTATTTTGCTAAACTAAAAGTTCTGCCCTCCATTTCTAATTTTTCAGTTATTATTTAAATTGTACAATGCATAAAGTCTTAAAATTAAATTCTTTATCTTCATTGTGAAAAATGCAGTTCTCTTCCAACTCACATGCCAGTATTTTTCAACATTTTATGTTTTTTTAATCCCCATAATGACATATTATCATTATTATTATATAAACAGTACTAGTCTACGTTTACCTGCATATTATCTGACCTCTTTGCTCATTATTCCTTCTTTTATTGTAGACTTTCTTACTGGAATTATCTCTCTGATTCCTGAAGTGCATACTTTTGAGGTTCCTTTAAAGAACATATATTGATAGTAACCTTGCCAGTCCCAGCTGCTCAGACTATGAAACAACTTTAGTCCCTTTGTATCCTGGCTTACAATTGGAATCTCAGGCTCAACTCTTTTCCCTTGTTGGTCTAAGGTTTAGCTTTCTTTCTGCAGCTTTCTTTCATCTCACTGTTTTTTGTCACTTAGTTCTTATTTTGTCCTAGCAATTCATTGAAAATTCTACTTTACCCAAATCTAGTTGTTTACAATGGAGGGACCTTCAGAATATTTAATCTACATTACTGCCTGGGGGTGACAGCTGTTGATTGATGGGCCTCTTACGTATACTTTCATGCTATAAATGACATTATTTTTGAGGATGAAACAATTGGTGTATCTCTGCCATCTGGCTGTTTCTGATGAAGCATGACTATAACATGAAGTATCTGTGGTTAAAAAAAAAAAAAGGCAGTGATTTCTATTTATCGTGTTGTACTAACACAAACTCAGACTTCAAGGATTCATTAACCTTCGCTATTCTCTATTTCTCCTGAGTCTTACCTTTATCTGGTAGGCCATGAAGTGTTGTAGTAATTATAATATTTTATGTCTGTAAAACATGTTAGAAATTGAGTAACTCTATAGCTCTTCCTTTGTTTTTGGAGTACTCATATCTTACATTTCTGTGATGAATGTCAGAAGCAGTAATGAAAGAATGTGACACTTTGTGTTTCTATTTGACATTTCTTTTCCTTTCCCAGCCCATGAGCTTCTTCCTCCTTCCTAAGAGCTAATTCACTGCCAACACCATCTTATTTACTTACAGGGCTCTGGAAGCCATTTTCAAACTACATGAGCTTGGCTGCAAATGATTGGATTAGGGGTGATATCCTGATCAAATCTGAGCCAATCAAGTTCTTTTTAGGGGAATTGGAATTGGAAGACAATAGAATTAGAGACTGAAAGGTCAATACAGTTAAAGGAAGAGATACAGAAACAATATCTGCAAAATGCTACTACTATAGTCTAAAGTTGCACAGGTTCCTAACCTCTGGAAGACTTGATTATTTTATTTTTTCATGGACCACATAAGATAATGTGGGGAACATGAAGCTGTGCTACCTAGATCCCTCTTTTTTAATTTTTCTTTTTTTTTGTTTAAGACTGGGACTTGCTGTTTCACCCAGGCTAAAGTGCAGTGGTGAGATCCCAGCTCACTGCAACTTTAAACTCCTAGGCTCAAATGATCAGCCCGCCTCAGCCTTCTGAGTAGCTAGGACTCCAGATGTGTGCCATCATGCCTGGCTAATTTTTTATTTTTATTTTTTTGTAGAGATAGGGTCTCACTGTGTTGCCAAGGTTGATCCGTCTTCAAAAAAGTCCTGTTGCCCTAACTACCAAGAATGGTCTCAGCTCAGCCAGAGTTAGCTTGGGCTGCAGGGCTGCCTTACCTCAAAGCTTGCCCTTTTCAGGATGGCCCATATCCATTTCTGATCATAGTCTGGAGTTTAAAAAGTTAGGAAAATTTAGATAAGCTTTATATACTCCACAGTTCCTCATGAGTTTAACCAAAAGTTTGCCAGATCTGTATCACAATTCAGATTCCTCTAATGTTTCCACCTTCTTATTTCCACAGGCATTGACGTCTAAGAAATTTCTTTACACACCAAATTGCATCTCACCATCGGCTTCTGGGGAACCCGACTTGCAACACTCAGTATATGTCCAATAATTTGCTCTTATAGTTTTAATCTACATTGAGTTGTTTCTGTCACTTGCAACCAAGAGTATTAAGACTTTCTAGTATTTACATAGTGAGTAGCATAGGTGATCAGCAGGGGATGTTTAGCAGCTTTGAGAATATCCTGATTGGATGTTGAAAGTATATAAATGTTTCCCTTAGGACAGGGGGTAACATTTAGAATTACTTGAATCACTCCAATTCAGATGAAATTGTATTAGCTCTTATATAAAAAATGCTTTACTCTTTGGAGAACACTTTCAAAAATCATGTATATTCTGTTTATCTTTATAAACCTACAATCCAGCACAGTTACCAGAACAAGCTTGAGTATTTATTATTTCTGTGTGTTGAGAACTTTTGAAGTTCTTTTAGCTATACAATTTTTTTGTATATTTCAATATTTTGATATATTCAATACATTGTTGTTAACTGTAGTCACCCTACTCTTCCGTCAAACATTAAAATTTATTCCTTCTATCTAACTGTACATTTGGACATATTAACCAGATTTTCTTCATGCCTCCCTCTCCCTGTACACACAAAAATCCCAGCCTCTGATATCTATCATTCTATTCTCTACCTTCATGAAATCAACTTTTTGGCTGTCAAACAAGTAAGAACATTTGATACTTATCTTTTTGTGCCTGGTGTATTTCATGTAACATAATGACCTCCAGTTCCAACCATGTTGCTGCAAATGACATGATTTCATACTTTCTCATGGTTGAATAGTATTGCATTGTGTATGTAGACCACATTCTCTTTATCCATTTGTCTGTTGATGGACACTTTAGGTTAATCCCATATCTTTGCTATTGTGAATAAGTAATAAACATGAAGGTGCAGGTAGCCCTTTGATATACTGATCTTTTTTTCGATAGGTAAATACCCAGTATTGGGATTGCTGGATCATATGGTTGTTCTGCTTTTAGTTTTTTTTGAGAAATCTCCATACTGTTTTCCATAGTAGCTATATTAATTTACATTTCTACTAACAGTATATAAAAGTTCTCTTTGCTCTGCATTCTCATCAGCATCTGTTATTTTTTGTCTTTTTAATATAGCCATTTTTACTGGGGTGAGCTGATATCTCATTGTGGGTTTGATTTGCATTTCCCTGACAATGATTTTGAGCATTTTTATATACTTGACCATTTGTATGTCTTCTTTTGAAAAATGTTTATTCCTGTCCTTTGCTCTCTTTTTAATGGGAATATTTATTGTTTTTACTGTTGAAATGATTGAGTCCTTTGTGTATTCTGGATATTTATCTATCCTTTGATAGACAAATAGCTTGCAAATATTTTCTGCCATTCAACAGGTTGCCTCTTCATTGTGTTAATTGTTTCCTTTGTTGTACAGAGCTTTTTCATTGAATATAGTCCCATTTGGTTTTGTTGCCCATGTTTTTGAGGTCTTAGCCATAAAATCTTTGCCTAAACCAAAGTCCTGAAGTGTTTCCCCTATGTTTTCTTCTAGTTGTTTTATAGTTTCAGGTCTTATGTTCAACTCCATCTTGAGTTAATTTTTCTGTATATTGAGAGATAGGGGTCCAGTTTCATTTTTCTGCATATGGATATCTTACTTTCCCAGCACCATTTGTAGAAAATGATTCCTTTCCAAAATGTATATTCTTGGCACCTTAGTGAAAAATCAGTGGGCTGTAAGGATGTGGATTTATTTCTGGGTTCTTTATTCTATTCTATTGGTCTCATGTGTCTGTTTTTATACCAATGCCATACTGATCTGGTTACTATATTCTTGTAATATATTTTGAAGTCAGGAAGTGTGATGCCTCCAGCTTTATTCTTTTTGCTCAGGATTGTTTGGGCTATTTGGGTTCTATTTTGATTAGGTATAAACTTTAGAAGTTTTTTTTTTTTTTTTTTTCTATTTTTGCAAAAAATGCCATTGGTATTTTCATAGGAATTGCATTGAATATATAAATTCCTTTGAGTAGTATAGTCATTTTAACAATATTAATTCTTCCAATCCATGAGCATGAGATGTCTTGCCATTTGTACGTGTGCTCTTCAATTTATTTCTTCAGTGTTTTTAGTTTTCCTTGTGGAGCTCTTTAAATGTATTTCTCTTTTTTTGTTTTTGTTTTTGTTTTTGTAGCTACTGCAAATGAGATTGCCTTTTTGATTTCTTTTTCTTTTTCAGCTATTTCATTATTTGTCTATAGAAACATTACTGATTTTTTAATGTTGATTGTGGAATTTGTATCTTACAACTTTACTGAATTTATTCATCCAAACTATGGGGTTTGGGGAGGAGTCTTTATGTTGCTCTAGATGTAAGATCATTTTTTTCAGTAAAAAGTGACAATGTGACTCCTTCTTTTCCAATTTGGATGACTTTTATTTCTTTCTCTTGCCTGATTGCTCTGGTTAGAACTTCTAGTCCTGTGCTGGATAGGAGTGTTGAACATGAGCATCTTCATCTTGTTCCAGTTCCTAGAAGAAAGGCTTTCAGCTTTTCCCCATTCACTATGATGCTAGCTGTGGGTTTGTCATATACTGCCTTTATTATGTTAAATGTCTTTCTTCTATGCCTAGTTTATAGAAAGTTTTTCTCCTGAAGGGATGTTAAATTGTATCAAATGCCTTTTCTGCATGTGTTCACACTGTCGTGGATTTTTGTCTTTTATTCTCTTGATGTGATGTATCATGTTTATTGATTTGTGTATGTTGAATTATCCTTTTATCCCTAGGATAAATCTCATTTGTTATAATGCATTATCTTTTTAATGTGCTCTTGGATTCAGTTTGCTAGTATTTTGATGAGGATATTTATGTCTATGTTCATCAAAAATATTGGCCTGTAGTTTTCTTTTTTGTTGCATCTTTTACTGGTTGTGGTATTAGGGTAATCCTGAGCTTGTAGAATGAGTTAGGGAGAATTCTTCATCATCCTAAACTTTTTTTTGTTGGGAGACTTTTCAGCACTGATTCAATTTCACTATTCATTATTTGTCTGTTCAGGTTTTCAATATATTTCTGATTCAATCTTGGTAGTTTGTATTTATGCAGGAACTTACTTACTTCCTCTAGGTTTTCTAGTTTGTTGGCATGTAGTTGCTCCTAATAGTCTGTGATGATCTTTTCTATTTCTGTAGTATCAGTCATATTGTTTACTTTTTTTATTTCTGATTTTGTTTATCTGGGTCCTCTCTCTCTTTTCTTGGTTAGTTAGTGGTTTATCATTTTTGTTTATCTTTTCAAATAACCAATGTATTATTTTGTTGATCCTTTTTTAGTCTCATTTTGTTTAATTCTCCTCTAATCTTTATTATTTGTTTGTTTGTTTCTAATTTGTGGCTTGATTTGTTCTTTCTTTTCTAGATTCTTGAGGACCATCATTAGATTATTTATGTGAAATCTTTGTTTTGTTGATGTAGGTACTTGTTGCTTTGAACTTCCTTCTTAGCACTGCTTTTGCTGTATCCCACAGGTTTTGGTATATTGTGTTTCCATTACATTTGTTTTAGAGTATTTTTGATTTCCATCTTAATTTCTTCAGTAACTTAATTCAGGAGCATGTTATTTAATTTCATGTGTTTGTATAGCTTCCAAAATTCCTTTTAGTATTTGTTTCTAGTTTTATTCCTTTGTGGTCTGAGCAGATAACTTGAAATGATTTTGATTTTCCTTTTTTTACTTTTTGAGAGTTGTTTTATGTTAAACATATGGTCAATCCTGGAGAATGTTTTATGTACTGATTAGAAGAATGTGTATTCTGTACCTGTTGGGTGAAATGTTCTGTAAATGTCTTTTTAGGTCCATTTGGTCTAATGTGCAGTTTAAATCCTATGTTTCCTTATTATATTTCTGACTTGATGATCAGTCTAACGCTGAGAGTGGAGCATTGAAGTTTGCAACTATTATTGTTTTGGAGTCTATGAAGTCCCTTAGATCTAATAATATTTGTTTTATTCATCTGGGTGCTCCAGTGTTGGGTGCATATATGTTTAGAATTGTCATATCCTCTTGCTGAATTGATCCCTTTATCATTATATAGCCACATTTTTTTTAAACTGTTTGTTACTTTAAGTCTGTTTTATTTGTTCTAAGTATAGCTACTCTGTTTACATGGAGTGTATTTTTCCATCCCTTTATTCAGTCTCTATGTGTCACTACATATAATATGAGTTTCTTTTAGGTAGGATAAAGTTGGATCCTGTTTCTTAATCCATTCAGCCAGTCTATATATCTTAAGTGGACAATTTAATCCATTTGCTTTCAAGTTTATTAGTGATAATATGAGAGCTTATTTCCATCATTTTTTTTATTGATTTCTAGTTGTTTTGTATATCCTTTTTCTTTCTTTCTTTCTCTCTCATTATCATTGTGGTTTAGTGGTATTCTACAGTGGTAATATTTGAAGCTTTCTTTTTCTTGTTTGTGTATTTATTCTACCACTGGTTTCTATATTTCCATGTGTTTTCATGATGATAGTTATTGTTCTTTTGCCTCCAGGTGTAGGACTTCCCTAAGCATTTCTTGTAGGACTAGTCCCTCAACTTTTCCTTTTCTGGAAAGATTTTATTTCTTCTTCATTTATGGAGAATAATTTTGCTGGATATTGTATTCTTGGGTGGTAGTTTTTTGTTTGTTTGTTTGTTTTTCCCAGCACTTTGAATACATCATCTCATTCTCTCCTGGTCTATAAAGTTTCTGCTGAGAAATCACTGTTAGTCTGCTGGAGTTTCCTTTATAGCTGAGTGTGCCTGTCTGATGGAGTTTCCTTTATAACTGAGTGTGCCTTTGTGCCCCAGAACAGCATATACTGGCACCAGGGTTAGCAGGTCCAGGTGGGCCCATTCTTGGCCCTCTAAGTGACTTCCTTGGGTGCCAGTAGTGGTAGCAGTAAGCCAGGCAGATAATCAGATCCTCAGGCCCCTGGGCAGCAATGCAAGGTATGGGTGATGGCAATAGCAATGGTGTGACAACCTTCTGGTTCCCAAGCATTCCACACTGGTGTTGATGGTGGCTACAACAGGCTCTGCAGGACAGTCCCCAGGCCTACAGGTGTCATGTGTGGGGGAGTGCCACCTTTGGTGTCAGCTGCAGGTTGGGTCTGCGTGTCCTCAGACTCCCAGAGGAGTGTTTTCAGGTGCCAATGGTAGTGAGTGAGGCAGGGCATCTAACAACGCCTCTTCTCTGAAGCAATGTCATTGCCCAGGCAGCGCCCTGTGTTCGTCTTAGGACCTGTGAAGGTTGAGAGGTTTTCTTGTAGTTAGTTCATGCTACATGACCCTGTCCTCAGACACTCAGTGGTGTGTATGGGTACTGATTGTGGTGGGCAGGGATAGGGTGATCCCAGCCCCTCAGCAGAGTGCTTGGGTTGGGGCAGCAGTAGTTGTACCATAGCCCTGTTTCCAGGTAGGGCATGGTTGCTTTTTGTGGCAGCAGCTGTAAGCACGCAGCTGGGGAGGGCACATTTCAGCCCTAGATGGTGGCAGTAGGCAGGGTAATCTGTCCTTAGGGCACTCATAAATTTGTGGTGGCCCCAATGTTGGGGGCAGCAGGGTTGCTACCAGTGGTTGGCACATCAACCCTGGTGCTGGCAGCCAGAAGTGGCGAAGGCTGTAAGTAGGCAAGCTTGTCCTTGGGGTGCTTGGGAATGTGTGGTGGCCCCACTGCTGGGGAGGCAGGTTTGCTGCCAATGACTCATGCTTCAGCCTTAGTAGCATAGCCAGCAGCATCAGTGGCTGTGGATGGAGGATGTAAACCAAGTTCCAGGGATGTGGAATTGTAGGGACTGTTGGCTGCCAGGACAAAATGTAGTCTGGTGGGGGCTGGACTCTCAAAATGGTGCTGTGCTGTAGCTGCTTAAGACTCACAGGGGTAGTGGTGTATGAGACCCAGCATGAACTTCCTCTCAGGAGCAGTGTCATTGCCCAGGCAGCTCCCTGTGTTAGTCTCAGGGCCTGCGAAGGTGGAGGGGTTTTCTTGTAGTTAGGATTGCAGAAGTTCGTGTTGGAAAAGTGGACCACTAGAAGTCTTTCACTTACCCTTTCCCCACATTGGAGAGCCCGCCAGGCTCCCAGGAAATCTTGACCAAGCAGGCTGCCTTGCTCCTGCCTCCTTACTTGCGTTAGGTGTTTCTTGTCACTTCTCTGTTGAATTCTAATGCTCTCTCTTAGATGATCTGTTCAAAGTTTGATTATCTACTCGCCATTTTGGTTCTTCTCTGTGGAGGAAACCAGTACCTAAAGCCTCCAGTTAGCCATTTGGAAGTCTCTCCCTCCCCTTCCTTTTCGCTCTGCTCTTTGCCTCTGACCCACATGTTCACTCTTTCTCTCCTATCTTACCTTTTTCCTAACCCTCCACCCCACCACCAGAATCTTGCATGGTAAACATATCTTCCATATCCTCTTTGTATTTCTTTCTTTCTTAGTATTTCATTGCCTTCACTCTCCCCTGAGTTTACCACTGCTCCTTGCAGCTTTCTCCCTGACTATCAAAAAGAAGAAACTGCAATTTTCAGCAAATATATTCATGTGGATTGGTATCATGTAGCAATTATTAATCACAACAAGAGGTGTTATATCATGCTCAGAGTGACCAAGGCAAGAGAGTTAGAAAGAGTCTAGTATTTCTAATTCTAGCTTTGTATCCAAGACAGTGCCCAGCCGTGGATGAGGTATATATCAAAACTGCAAGGACAAGAGATCCGTTCTGATAAATCAATGATGATTCCAACAATGATATTATGTCAGGGGAGTTTAATAAGGAAATAGAAGTAACTCTACGTATTCCAAGTTTGAACGGTTTTGACAAAGGAAATTAAGCTTATCAATAATTGGAAAGCACAGAGGAATTAAGGTCAACGAGTACCAAAGTACCCTCTGATACTTAACCTTGAAGTAAAAGATTCTCAATAGCTCACCTGGAAGCCACTGCAAACCTTAGGAATCTCTAGGAAATTTGAACCAGCTAACCTGCTTGTCTACATGAGTAAAATGGGTGACTTGAAAGGATTCGTTAGATATCTGCTGTTTTCCCACACATTCACCTGTGGAATATTTGACTTCCTTTTCTAATGTCTTCCAACTCTTATTTACTTGTCTCCTATTGGCCAACTCTAACCTGTAAACAATAAAGGGAAGGAAGGAAATTCTGGGAAATGTAGCTTCCATGCAGTGATGAATTAGAAGGAGCTGGTGGTAACACCAAATTGACAAGGGACTAGTCAGACATTTCCCACTGGGCTTCAGAAAAACTGAACATATTTATAAACCAAAGGAGGCATCAACTAGATCCAGGCCAAAATGTTAATTTCTTCCTTCAGCCAGGTTATATAGCAGAAATAGGTTTGGGGCCCCAGAGAAAAAAATCCAGTTAAATTTCACATTGCCAGAATTAAGCAATTAATGTATGCAATGTGAGACTTGGCATATAAGCAATTTTTTAAATTTTAAAATATTCCCATTCCTTTTTCGGAACTTTATATAGTATGTGCCTCTCCTCGATCTTTCTACTATTTCTGAATTGCACTAAAACATTAATTAAATGAACTCAGCAATCAATCCTAGCAGGTTTTCCCCTTGGAATAAAGTAAAACCTAATTTATTTCTACTTAATTACCTCATTTCAGCCTTGCCATGTTTATTAATAATGAATATCTGTTCCTTTTTTAAATGGCATTGATCACTAATTTTCACTGATGTTGAGGAGATTTGACATGACAAATGTCCAGAACTGGAAGTTCAGAGTTATTGTTCAACTTGATATACTTACAACATAATGAATTTATAGGCAATCTATACTTACTGCATATGTACGAAACACATTAGCAAAACAGTACAAAAGCACAATTTTTTTTTTCAGTATGTTTTGCTAAACCCTGGACTCCAAGTTAACTCTCATAAACTTGGGAAACTAACACATTTACACTCACTGTGTGGGGTTTCTCTCCCCTGTTCCCTCTCTTGGTCCTGCTTTCACACAATGAATGTCACCAAGACTAATTGATTCATTTTTAGTTTAGTAGAAATCACTCCAATTGATGTTTTTAGCCATCTTTTTAATAATGTCAAATGGTTAGAAACAGGTGAGGTGAGAGACACTTACTACTTGCTGAGAAGAGTGGTATAAATGGTATTGATCTGCAATTAAGGGTTTACAGTAGAGAAACATTCACCACATTACTTAAAGTGTAATACCTATCTGATTTATTTTTCTCCTATATCCAAACATCTGTAACACAATTTTACTCTTTTGTTTGACTTCCTCCACCTCCTTTTTTTTTTTTTTTTTTTTTTTTTAATGCTTTGACACAAGCCGAATCTGTTCTATAAAGTTGTTTGGGTTTCACTTTTAAAGACTAAGCTGATAAGAAGAAAAAAGGAATTAAAAAAAAAAAAAAAAGGAGAAAAAGGCAAGGGAAAGGCAAGGCTTATAGACTTAAAACCTAAATATATCAGTCAGTCATAAGGAATAAAAAAGACTCAGCCCTTCAAAGTCGATGCCCAGAAGCAAAATCAAGGAAGACCTCCTGCTCAGGCTTCCACCACCTCCCTCCACCCCATTATAAAGTGAAAGTGTCCTCTCTAATATGGCTTATCTGGAAATTCTCAGAGAAAGAGCAGACAGGTCACACAAATATAGAAGTTAATTATCTCTGCTTGATAAAAGCTTTCTCTGGTCAAGAGAAAAAATCTGGGGTGGGGATCTCTCAGGATATGAGAATATGTATAAGGACTGACTAGACAGAAAAGAGGGTCAAGTTGGTAAACCCGGGAAGGCAGGAGGTGGAAGAAGCATATTTTCCTTTTATTCTGTCAAATCAGTATAAGTAAGGTAGAATCCAGTTGCTACATCCCTATTTAGATAAAGAAAAACACTATAAGCACTAATGTTTTTAAGAGAAAACCCTTATAACAGCATCTAATGAATTTATGAAATTAGCACCACTTTTCTAATTAAACAATTCCTCAAGTAATACAAAGGATAATTTATCTTGTTATAAATCATAAAGAATTCAGAGTGAATATCACCTTCCAACATCCCTTATTAGAGGTGACCCCTGTTAAACTTTTCATAAGGAACCTTTTAGTTCTGTTTTAAATTTTTAAAAAATTATAACATTTTACATTTCCTTGTGATTTGCTTTTTTTAAAAACTTAGAATGTCTAGGAGATGTTTTCTGTGATAGTACATGTATCATTCTTCTAAGGGACTGCGTAGTATTTATAGCATGTGCGTAAAAATTAATTTCAAGTTTCCTTTTTGATTCATGTCTTGGCAATTTTCAAGGTATTTTTACCACTAAAAATAATTATTCAATTAACATTTTGGAACAAATATTTTCATGCTATATAAGAGTATTATTATATGAGAGATTATTAGAAGTGAAACACCTGGACAAATGTTTCATGTATTTTAATTTTTGGTCAATGGTGCCAAATTCCTCTAAATAGACTTTAAAACTCTATGCTACCATGAAAATATATCAGAGTGGTGTTCCCATGATTCTTACCAAAATAGAATAGCATTAATTATTAAAATGTTTGCTTATCTGATTGTTATTTTAATGTGCATTTTCCTCATTAATAATGAGATTTGATTTTAAAATATACTTATTAGCCGCTTATATATCTTTTACTAAAGATTTTCTGGTCATACACTTAGCACATTTTCTATTTTGTTGGATGCATTTTTTTCTCAATTAAAAAGCTATATTCTCCAAATAATTTAATAAATACTCCATCATTTCTCTACTGATTTGAAATGTTACTTTTACATTTACTAGTTCTGAATTCTCATTTTTTTCTATGTATTTACTGTAAGTATTTAAAGATTTTATTGAATTTTTATGTTAACTTTGTATCCAGACATGTAAATGAATTCTCATTATTTTTCAATGGATTCTCTTGGATTTTCTAATAAGAAAATCACAAACTACTTTCTTTGCAATACTTATACCTCTATTGTTTTATTCTTATTGCATTGATGAAAGTTTTCAGGAAAATATTCAATAGCAGAAATAATGGTGACATCTGTGCCTTTTTCCTGCCTCCTGTAGACATGGTTTCTATATTTGCTTATCGATAGGTAGTTTGCTGGTTTCGGATAGATAACACTTACTTAGGTGAAGGACCTTTCTTTCTATTCCTAGAAATATGTTTGTTTGCTTACTCTCTGAAATATATGTTGATTTTTTTCTTATGATTTTCAGCCTTTGTTGAAATAACTGCATGGATTTTCTTCTTTAAAAGGTTGATGTTGTGATTTCTATGGAAAAGGAAAACTTTTGCATAATGATCTATCGTTGCAATATTTCTCTTTTTTAGTTTTAGATTTTTTAATTGACAATAATCATACATATTCAATGGGGTACATATTGATATTTTTTGTTTTTTGTTTTTTGAGACGGAGTCTCGCTCTGTTGCCCAGCATGGAGTGCAGTGGCCGGATCTCGGCTCACTGCAAGCTCCGCCTCCCAGGTTCACTCCATTCTCCTGCCTCAGCCTCCCGAGTAGCTGGGACTACAGGCGTCCGCCACCTCGCCCGGCTAATTTTTTTTTTTTGTATTTTTGTAGAGACAGGGTTTCACCGTGTTAGCCATGATGGTCTCGCTCTCCTGACCTCGTGATACGCGCACCTCGGCCTCCCAAAGTGCTGGGATTACAGGCACAAGCCACCGCGCCTGGCTCATATTGATGTTTTGATACATACAATGTAGTGATCACATTGGTTAATTAGCATACATATCATCTCAAACATCAATTCTTCAAAGAAAAGTTCTTCTTTACAAAAATAATTTCAACTTTTATTTTAGATTCAGGGGATAAAACTTCTGGTGTGTTCCATGGGTATATTGTGGGATGCTGAGGTTTGGGGTACAGGTAATCCCATCACTCAGGTAGTGAGCATGATATCTGATAGGTAGTTTTTCAGCCCATTCCTCCTTCCCTCCCTCCCACTAGTAGTTCCCAGTGTCTATGGTTCCCATCTTTATGTCGATTTGTACTGAACGTTTAGCTCCCTCTTATAAGTGAGAACATGTGGTGTTTGGTTTTATGTTTCTGCATTAATTTTCCTCAGGTAATGGCCTCCAGCTGCATCCATGTTTCAGCAAAGGACATAATTTCATTCTTTTTGTGGCTGCATATTATTCCATGGTGTATATATATCACACTTTTAAATCAAATTCACCATTGATGGGTACCCAGGTTGATTCCACATCTTTGCTATTGTGAATAGCGCTGCTATGAACATACAAGTACGTGTGTCTTTTTTGTACAACAATTTATTTTCCTTTGGGTATATACTCAGTAATGAGATTGCTGGGTTGAATTGTAGTTCTGTTTTAAGTTATTTGAAAAATCCTAAACTGCTCTCCACAGTGGCTTAACTAATTTACATTCCCACCAACCGTGTATAAGTGTTTCCTCTTTGCTACAACCTTGCCAACATCTGTTGATTTTTGACTTTTTAATAAAAGACATTCTGACCAGTGTGATACAATATTTTCTTGTGGTTTTGATTTGCATTTCTCTGATGAGTAGTGATGATAAGCATTCTTTCATCTGTCTGTTGGCTGCTTGTATGTCTTCTTTTGAGAAGTGTCCATGTCATTAGCCAATTTTTTAATGGAGCTATATGATATTTGCTTGCTGATTTTTTAAAGTTCCTTATAGATGCTGGACATTAGACCTTTGTCAGATGCATAGTTTGCAAATATTTTCTCCCATTCTTTAGGTTGTCTGTTTCCTCTGTTGATAGTTTCTTTTGCTGTACAGAAGCTCTTTAGTTTAATTAGGTCCCACTGGTTGATTTTTTTATTTTGTGGCAATTGTTTTTGGGGGCTTAGCCATAAAGCCTTTCCCAAGGCCAGTGTTCAAAATGGTGTTTCCTACATTTGCTTCCAGGATTCCTGTAGTTTGAGGTCTTACATTTAAATCTTTAATCTGTCTTGAGTTAAATTTTGTATATAGAAAAAGTCAAAGTCCAATTTCATTCTTCTGCATATAGCTTGCCAGCTATCCAAGCATCGTTTATTGAATAGGAGTCTCTTTCTCTATTGCTTGTTATTGTCGACTTTGTTGAAGATCATTTCTGGGTTCTCTAATCTGTTCCATTGGTCTGTGTGTTTGTTTTTGTACCGATACCACGCTGTTTCGGCTACTGTAACCTTACAGTATAGTTTGAAGTCAGGTAATGTGATGACTCCAGCTTTGTTCTGTTTGTTTAGGATTGCTTTGACTATGTGGCCTTTTTTTTAATTCCATATAAATCTTAGAATATATTTTTTTCTAAATCTGTGAAAAATAAGAATTTTTTTTGGCTTTTTGTTTTGTAGTTGTTGCTTTTTGTTTGTTTGTTTGTTTGTTTGAGACAGGGTCTCACTCTGTTGCCCAGGTTGGAGTGCAGTGGCATGGTAATAACTCATTGCAGCCTCAACCTTCTGGATTGAAGTGATCCTCCCACCTCAGCTTTCTAAGTAGCTAGAATTACAAGCATGTGCTATGACCAGCTAGTTTTTGTATTTTTTGTAGGGATGGGGCCTCCATATGTTGCCCGAGCTGGTCTCAAACTCCTGGGCTCAAGCGAACCTCCTGCCTCAGCCTCCCAAAATGTTAGGATTACAGATGTGAGTCACCATGTCCTGGGTTTTCTAGGTATAGGATAATACCATCAGTGAAGAGAGATAGTTTGACTTCTTCTTTTCCTGCATGCGTATCTTTTATTTAGTTCTCTTGCCCTATTGCTCAGACTGAATTCCAGTACTATGTTGAATAGGTGTGGTGAGAGTGGCTATCCTTGTCTTTTTATAGTTCTCAATGGCGGTGTTTCCAGTTTTGGCCCATTCAGTTTGATATTGGCTATGGGTTTGTCACAAATGGCTTATTATTTTGAGGTATGTTCCTTTGATGCCTAGTCTGTCGAGGGTTTTTATTATGAAGTGATGCTGGATTTTATCAAAGGCTTTTTCTTCATCTATTAAGATATTTATATGGTTTTCATTTTTAATTGTGTGTAAAGTGAATCACATTTACTGACTTGCATATGTTGAACCAAACTTGCATCCCAGGAATAAAACCTACTTGATTGTGGTGGATTATGTTTTTGATGTGCTGCTCGATTTGGTTTGCTAGTATTTTGTTTAGGATTTTACATCTATGTTCATCAGGGATATTGGCCGGAAGTTTTCATTTTTAATTATGTCTTTGTCAGATTTGGGAACCAGGGTAATGCTGATTTAACAGAATGAGTGAGACAGGAGCCTACCCTTCTCAATTTTTTGGAATAGTTTCAGTAGGGTTGGTAATATCTCATTTTTGTAAGTCTAATAGAATTCAGCTCTGAATCCATTTGGTTCAGGGCATTTTTTTGGTTGGTAGGTTTTTTATTATATTAAATTTTGAAACTTTGTATTGGTCAGTTCAGGCTTTCATTTTCTTCCTAGTTCAATCTTAGGAGGTTATATGTTTCCAGAAATTTATCCATTTCCTCTTGATACTCTAATTTGTATGCACAGAGGTGTTCATAATAGTCTCTGAGGATCTTTTGTGTTTCTGTGGAGTTGGTTAGTTTCATTTTTGTCATTTCTGATTGTGCTTATTTGGTTCTTCTCTTTTTTTCCTTTGTTAATCTTGTTTAATCTAGCTTATGGTCTATCGATCTTGTTTATTCTTTTGAAGACTCATATCTGGGGTTCATTGATCTTTTGTATGGATATTTGTGTCTCAATTTTGTTCAGTTCTTCTCTGATTTTAATTATTTCTTTTCTTTTGCTAGCTCTGTGATTGGTTTATTCTTTATGTTCTAATTCCTTCAGGTAGAATATTACATTCTAAATTTGGTATCTTTCTAACTTTTTGAGGTAGGCATTTAGCACTATAAACTTCCCTCTTAGCATTCCTTTAGCTATATCCCAAAGATGGTAGTGAGCTGTGTCTCTATATTCATTAATTTCAAAGAATTTTTAAATTTCAACCTTCATTTTATTGTTCACCAGAGAGTTGTTCAGGAGCAAGTTGTTTAATTTTCACACCTTTGAATAATTTTGAGCGATCTTGTTGGTATCGATCTCTATTTTTATTGCACTGTAGTCCAAGAGTGTGCTTGGTATGTTTTTGATTTTTTTACCCCCTTAGCAGGTCCACTCTTGGGCCTCGAGGGAGCCCCCTCCTATCACTGGCATTGTGCCAGCATTTCCTTTGTTAGCTGTTCCAGATCTTGGGGCTTCTTTGGGCAGACACTGCAGCTGGCAGACAGGCCACTCACAGACTGGTCCTGCGGAAGGAGGCATGCCCGGCTGCAGCATCTGTCCGTGAGCCTGTGATCTCATCCCTCTGTTTTCTGAGAGTAGGTGCTCTTCCCCAACTAGAGCACTGGCCACCTCTGCTTGACACTCTGGTGCTGCACACTTCAGCCCTGGGACACTGGGACTGGACTGCAACTCCATCGTCCAGCCCCTGGGCTTTGGCACTGCCTGCTCTGGGGGATCTAAAGTGCTCCCTGACCACCAGCAAAGCAGTTGCGCTGGGCAGCAGAGGCTGTGCTATGCACAGGCTCCTGCAGGAGGATCCAACAGAGGACTTGGGAGGGGCTGTCAGGCAGGAGGGCCTGTAGAACAGACAGGGCCTATTCCCTTGGGAAAGTAGGCCCTGCTGTCTCTTGGCCCTGCAGTCAGCTGAAGTTAGAGCAACTCAGAGCAACATAGGGAGCCTTGGGAATTGAACCCCTTTTGCTGCATCCCACTGTATCTGCCCTGTGCACAGAAACCTCCAGGCTCCACACAGGGCTGGGTTCTCTCTCTGCCTACTCTCTGGGCAGATCTCCCTGTCCGTTTACAAGTTTGGGGGCAGCAGCGGGTGGAGGGGGGAGGCGGGGGCGCTGTAATCTCTTGCGGGCAGGATCCCAGAGGTCCTTGGTGAACGTGGGCTGCCCCACTGTCCCTTCACTCACCTCCTAGGAGTCATTCAGGGGTAGGCACTAGCCCTTGTATCTGGTAACCCTGCACAGGGTTCCCAGCTTCCTCTCTCTTCAGCCTCAGTGTCCGCATTGCCTCTGTATTGACTCTCAGTATTTACTCTCCAAAGATCTGTTCAAAGTCTATTGGTTCACTTGGTATTTTTATCCCTATAGGTAGGAGCAGCCTTTCTTCAGGCTGCATCTCATCTGCTATCTTGTTTCCCTGTACTGCGACTTTTTGAAGACTTCTGACTTGGTCATGATTTATTATTCTTTTATTATAATGTAACATTTAATTTGCCAATATTTAAAGTTTTTGAACCTGTTTCTAATTAAGTTACCTATAGCTTGTTTGTGTGTATGTGTGCGCGCAAATGTCTTTTTATTTTTGGTAGCAGAGCAGTGCTAACATCATACATTTATTTGTGAAAATGTTCATCTTGTCACATGCCTCAGATTGGTGTTTCACAAATTGGCTGATCATAACCATACTTTTTGCACTTTTTAGCAATCTAAATTCCCTGTCATTCCCTTGAATATTCCAATTCAGTGAATCCGAGGTAAAACCCAGGAAATGTGCATTTCAACAAAATCTCTAAAGATTCTTATCAGTTGGCAAATTTGGGAAACATAATTTTGGAAATCTTTAAACCACTTGTATTTATATATCTTGAATTTGGGGCAGTTTATGTCTGTAATTTGGCTGGAATATATATTAAATATTATAGATTAAAATTGATATTTAGATTTACTCCCTTCTCAAACTCTAGAAATACACTTGTACTGAAAAAGGTTTAGGGTAACAACCCATAGGACAAGGAGAAAGGAAAAGAAGACATGTTAACACAGTTTTGTAGCTATAAAGCAGGATGATGTGTGAGTGATAACAGACTTACTAGTTTTAGGAAAACTAAATCCTAAAGCACCAGCAGGGAAGGCAGAGAAGCTATTATATCACAGAAATTTCCAAAGGCTAAGGAATAAGCAACAAATTGGCTATGAAAGTGGGAGACAGATATGGCAGCAACCAAAAAATATTAAAAGTCTGTTTAAGAAGTAATTATTCCTTGGGACTTTTCCCAGTTTTGAACAACCAGGCAACTTCCTTCCCATCCACATAGAAGATAGAAATTTCATTCCCTGGAATAGTGAAACAAAGATCTTTGGGCAAGAAGAATCGGCAAAGTTGATGATGAGAGTGCCATACTAAAACCAGGAAGATTACATAGATTTTGTTTAACATATATTAAGAAATATATTAAAATATGAAGCCATTTTGCATACTTGGCTCCTAGTGACTCTCCAGGATATATATCGGAAATATCAGTTTGAGAGATCTGACTGACCTAAATAAAATACCTAGATTATAAACTTCAGAAGTTCTCTTCCTACAAAACAGCACAGCCAGATCATCATGTAGTGAAGACCACAGTCAGTGAAACTCTTACATGCAGAAATCTTTTTAATGTGCTACTTTTAAATATGAGTCAACAGCCAATGATTACCAGACAATGTTAGGAAAACTTCTAATATAAACAGAAGAAGCCAAACAAAGAGAAAAAAATGAAAACAGAGACTATGCAGGGAGAAAAAAACATAGAAAAGACACAAAACAAATGAATCAAACAATTACTAATAATCTTAAAAAGAGGAAATAATACCAGCGTCTAAAAAAGAATAAGTTGCAATAAAAATATCACACCAAAAAATATGAAAAGAAGTTCTTGGAAATTAAAAATACAATACATAAATGAAAATTAAAATAGAGAAGTTAGAAGTTAAAATAAGAAAATTCTCCCGGAAACTAAATTTTAACTAGAATTAAAAGACAAGAGATGGATAATTGGAAAAGCTCTAGATCAAACTTCTGTACTAAGAAATTATAAGAAGAAAAAACAAAAAAGAGGAAGGGTAATAAAGAAATAATTTAAGAAAATTTAATTTAAAAACGGAATACTTTTCCAGATTGGCAATTAAGGATCCATGACATGGAATAAACATATATTTGTATCAAAGCACAACATTATAAACTTTGACAACAATGAAGATGAAGAAAGTGTCCTACAAGTTGAGAGAAAGAAGAAGAATTAATTATTTTTTGTTTGTTTCCCCCACCAGACTATAAACTCCACATGGTCAGGGATTTTCTCTGCCTTATTTATTTCTGTATCTTCAGGAACTGATGTTGTGCTAGACTGCAATAAGGGTTCAATAAATATTTGATAAGTAGATGAATGGATTAATGAATAGACATTAGGCTTACAATGAGCATTTTTCTCATCTTATTATGAAATTGAACAAAGTTTAAAGTATTTTAGAAAGGAAAATGAAGTATAAGTGGATGCTCGTTTTACCTACCCCTAAAACTTGGTTCCAGAATTTTACTATAGAATGGCTCTATTCTTGGGCTAGAAGAACACAGATGTAGAAAATCTCTAATTGAAAGTATTACAGATCTTCTTTAGTTCAACCTCACTCCAACTGAGAAATCCCTTCTATGGTGTTATTGACAAATAATCAGTTGGGCCAGGTGTAACTGCTTCCAGTGACAGGAACCTCACTACTAGCTGTTTTTGCTAGAGAAGCTGTGCTCATTTCTGTACCTCTCTAAAGGACCAGAGCTGTGTGTGACTCCAATGTAAACTGACAATAAAAGAGACAAATTAGCATAACTGACTGTTTCAGTTATGAAGATTAAATAGCCTTTTATTGCGGATGTTTGCCAAGGAAAATGCTCCCCAGTGGAGGACTCTAAGCAGTTAAGATAGATTTGATGAGGGTTTTAATTGCTGTTATGCAACTGGTAATGGAAAATTTTTATTAAATGTCATGCAAGAGTCAATCGATAGTTTAGAAGAGAAAAGCTTCTCTCTAATATAGACCTCAGGCTTTTCCAACAGTATTTTATCAGCAGGGGCAATTTCATCAGCAACCACAAATATTTATCAAGTAACCAGTATGCATGTGGCGATATCATAAATGTGTCGAGGACTGATGGGGATTAGAAAAAAAAAAAGCCAATGCTGCAGAGGATCTATGTTTTTTTTTTTTTTTTTTTTGGTACGATGTCTCCCTTTTGTCACCCAGGCTGCAGTGCAATGGCGCCATCTTGGCTCACTACAACCTCTGCCTCCCAGGTTCAAGCAATTCTCCTGTCTCAGCCTCCCGAATAACTGGGACTACAAGCACCCGCCACCACATCTGGCTAATTTTTGTATTTTTAGTAGAGATGGGGTTTCACCATATTGGTAAGGTTGGTCTCGAATTCCTGACCTCAGGTAATCCACCCACCTCAGCCTCCCAAAGTACTGGTATTACAGGGGATCTATGATTTTAGGCAAGCAAATAACTACTGTAAAAACTAAAAATAAAAATAGATGCATACACTTGTATACACATGTGTGTGCATTCTACTTAAAATTCAGTAGATAACATCAAGAAGCAGAATAAGAGATGTATTAAAATTGAACATGTACAAAAATACGATTTTTTTGCAAAATTATTTACCAAAGGATTTTTATCTATTTATTTGTTTTTGATTTTTGTTTGCTTTTGTTCTTAGTAGCACAATGGAAAAATATTTGTCTAGAATGCAGAAGAAAGGGTTCTAGTCTGCCACTTACTACCTGTACCTGGGGTACTTTCTTAATTTTCTGGGTCTCAATGTTCATCTATAAAATGGGGCTTTGCATAAAATTCTGAAGACATTTGCTAGCTTCAAGATTCATTGATACTTATTAAGGAGTGAGCAACCACAGAGTACGCATACAATAATTCATCTTTTTTTTTTTTTTTTTGCAATGGAGTTTCGATATTTTTGCCCAGGCTGTAGTGCAATGGTGCGATCTCAGCTCACTGCAACTTCTGCCTCCCAGGTTCAAGCAATTCTCCTGCCTCAGGCTCCCAAGTGGCTGGGACTACAGGCACCTGCCACCATACCCGGCTAATTTTTTGTATTTTTAGTAGACACGAGGCTTCACCATGTTGGCCAGGATGGTCTCTATCTCTTGACCTCGTGATCAACCTGGGTCGGCCTCCCAAAGTGCTGGGATTACAGGCGTGAGCCACCATGCCCGCCCAATAATTCATCTTATAAAATTATTTTATACAACTTCATTCATTGCATAAAGTACATGCATACTAATATAAGAATCAAATGTCCCTTCAAATGTATGTGTTTTAAAACCAGAGTAGAAACTTGCTCAGCCAATCATATTCCCCAGATCCCCAAACTTGCAAAATTATCTAGAACAGTTTTTGTCAAATTCAGCATACTGTCAGCTTGTCTCTCCCTATTGGCGTCACACTCCCCTAGCTGCTCAATGAGCTATGCTAATAAGTGAAAAGTGTGGTGCTTTATAAAAACAGCTGATCCTTCCTGAAACGGGTGTTGGTAGAGCATGAATCATTCTGTAGTTTTGTGATCTATCAAGACTGAATCAGCAACTTGTCTTCTGAAAAGTAGTGGCTGAAATTACAGCAGGTTATTGGATTTGGAGTGAGAAGACCTGCATTCAAGTCCTGACCCTACCACTCTTGAGTAGTGTGACACTGGGAAATGCCTACCTCTCTGAATCTGTTTGCACAAATTAAAGTTCATGATTGAAATGGGTGCATTATTGGTGTTATTGAACCTGCATTATTGAAAATGAGATAATATACATATTCCTATACTGCAAGTCATCACACACTTGTAGGTTATTGCTTTTATAATTCTAAGCAGGCATTTCAGATTTTTTTCCAGATTCAAAAGGGTATCTTTGAGCTCCTACTCCAAGTTAGGCATTATACTGGGCAATTTCACTAGGAAGCAGTATTGAATTTTGCATCCAGATTAAAAAGTGAATTAATGTAGTGAGGATTTGGAGAGAGTGAACATAATGTTTAGCGAGTTACTGCTTTTGAGGAGGGAGCTGCTGTAGCTTCCAACTTTAAGTATTTGCCCATAGGTAGCAACTTTGGAAATGAAAGAAAAACATTGTGCAGGGAATGATTTGCTACTTAATTGGTAGGAATAAAATAAAGGGTCACTGTATTTTTAACCCATTCTCTTTAGTCCTCAAGATCTGGGGTGTACCTGAAGGCCATCTACCAGCAGCTATATTTATAAAGGTTAGAGAGCAGTGTTAGAGCCATTTTCAACGAAAAGACATTAAAATCAACAGGAAATATCTAAGGTAAGTGGAGGAAAGCCCACTGTGTGCTTCTGGACCAATAATTTAACACACATTGTTTGTTTCACCTTTTAAATTTAGGAACATGGTAATTCTTGTCTGAAAGGTGAAATATAAATGAAAGGGAAGTTATGGATTTGCCTTCTATGTACCAGGCACTTTATTAAAAACAATGCAATTTATATAGAGTATTTCATTTTGTCTGCTCAGCAAACCTTTAAAAAATGTTATTACTAATTCTTCATTTTACAGGCGAGCAAACTAAGGCTTAAGAGTATTAAGTCATGCAGCTAGCAATAGTGGGATTTAAATCTAACTCTCCATTTATAATCTCAAACCCAAAATTATTCCTGGGAGTGCTTTCAGGTTCCCAGTGGGATGACTCTCCATCTATGAACTCATAATCATTTTCGTTCTACTTTACAAGTAAATAAGGAATTGCATAGGTGGCCCATTGCAGGGACTCAAATGTTTTCATTTTGAGAATACTGCTGCCTGAAAGTGTACATTTAGAGTTACTTTGGAATGTGGCTTAAAACTGGTTTCCTTTGTTAAAAAAATTTTCCCATATGAATGCTTTTACACTGTTGGTGGGAGTGCAAATTTGTTCAACCATTGTGGAAGACAATTTGGCAATTCCTCTAGGATCTAGAACCAGAAATACCATTTGACTCAGCAATCCCATTATTGGGTATGTACCCATGGGAATATAAATAATTCTATTATTAAAAGATGCATGCACATGTATGTTTATTGCAACACTGTTTACAATAGCAAAGACATGGAACCAACCCAATGCCCATCAATGATAAACTGGATAAAGAAAATGTGGTACATATATACACCATGGAATACTGTGCAACCATAAAAAAGGAATGAGATCATGTCCTTTTCAGGGACATGGATGAAGCTGGAAGCCATCATCCTTAGCAAACTAACACAGGAACAGAAAGCCAAACACCATATGTTCTCACTCATAAGTGGGAGCTGAACAATGAGAATGCATGGACAGAGGGAGGGAAGCAACACACCCTGGGGCCTGTCAGTGGGGGCGAGGGGAGGGAGAGCATCAGGACAAATAGCTAATACATACAGGGCTTAATATCTCGGTGATGGTTGATAGGTGCAGCAAACCAGCATGGCACACATTTACCTATGTAATAAACCTGCACGTTCTGCACATATATCCCAGAACTTAAAGTAAAATTAAAAAAAAAAAAATTCCAAAGAAGGACCAAGAGTCTGTTAGCTTCAGGATGTGTGGCAGATTAGGTCATTGTTCCTCGATTCTTCATGCCCTCCCTGTTAGAATTATATACCTGTGCCCTTTGCCATGTGACCTTGCAGTTCTGCCCTTTAGAGGCAGAGCTGCTTTCTTTGGCCAGTGGAATGAGGAAGAAGTGACAGTGGGCCAGTTCTAGGCTGACTTCTTGCCCTGTCATGCTCCTGCTGTCCACTATGAGGAGAACATGATTGGTTGCTCTTGTTTGTTATTTTGTTACTGTAAAGTAATACCTGAGGCTGAGTAATTTATAAAGAAAAGAGGTTTAATTGTCTCACGGGTCTGCAGGCTGTACAGAAAGCATCTGCTCCGTTTCTGATGAGGCCTCAGGCAATTTTTACTCGAGGCGGAAGGCAAAGCAGGAGCAGGTATGTCACATGGCAGAAGTGGGAGCAAGGTGGTGGGGGAGGTGCCACACTCTTTTTAACAAGAAGGTCTCACATAAACTAAGAGCAAGAACTCACTTATCACCAAGGGGATGGCGCTAAACCATTCATGAGGGACCCGCTTCCATGATCCAATGGCCTCCACTGTGCCCTACCTCCAACTTCAGGAATCACATTTTAATGTGAGATTTGGAGGGGGCAACCATCCAAACCATATCAGGTGTCTGCTGCTCCAAACAGGAGAAGATAATTGTAAAACAGACCTGAACCCAACCTTCAGCCTAAAGCAGAGCCCAGCCCAGCCTAACCTAACCTACGTTAGTTGATCTATCGACCAAGAATAAATAATTTTTATTGGAAACCACTGAGTTTGGGGATATAATAAAGCATTATGGTTGCAACAGGTAAATATTACAGTGTGTATGAATGGGTTTTTTTTTAATTGTTATACTTTAAGTTCTAGGGTACATGTGCACAACGTGCAGTTTGATTCATGTGCATAATGTTGGTTTGCTGCACCCATCAACTCGTCATTTATATTCGGTATTTCTCCTAATGCTATCCCTCCCACATCCCTCCACCCACAAAGAGGCTCCAGTGTGTGATGTTCCCCGCCCTGTGTCCAAGTGTTCTCATTGCTCAATTCCTACCTATGAATGAGAACATGCAGTGTTTGGTTTTCTGTTGTTGTGATAGTTTGCTGAGAATGATAGTATCCAGCTTCATCCATGTCCCTGCAAAGGACATGAACTCATCCTTTCTTATGGCTGCATAGTATTCCATGGTGTATATGTGCCACATTTTCTTAATCCAGTCTATCATTTATGGACATTTGGGTTGGTTCCAAGTCTTTGCTATTGTGAATAGTGCCACAATAAACATACATGTGCATGTGTCTTTATAGTAGCATGATTTATAATCCTTTGGGTATATACCCAGTAATGGGATCACGGGATCAAATGATATTTCTAGTTCTAGATCCTTGAGGAATAGCCACACTGTCCTCCACAGTGGTTGAACTAATTTACACTCCCACCAGCAGTGGAAAAGCGTTCCTATTTCTCTACATCCTCTCCAGCATCTGTTGTTTCCTGACTTTTTAATAATCGCCATTCTAACTGGCTTAAGATGGTATCTCATTGTGGTTTTGATTTGCATTTCTCTGATGGCCAGTGATGATGAGCATTTTTTGTGTGTCTGTTGGCTGCATAAATGCCTTCTTTTGAGAAATGTCTGTTCATACCCTTTGCCCAGTTTTTGATGGAGTTGTTTTGTTCTTGTAAATTTGTTGGAGTTCTTTGTAGATTCTGGATATTAGCCCATTGTCAGATGGGTAGATTGCAAAAATTTTCTCCCATTCTGTAGGTTGCCTATTCACTCTGATGGTAGTTTCTTTTGCCATGCAGAACCTCTTTAGTTTAATTAGTTCCCATTTGTCTATTTTGGCTTTTGTTGCCATTGCTTTTGGTGTTTTAGTCATGTAGTCCTTGCCCATGCCTATGTCCTGAATAGTATTGCCTAGGTTTTGTTCTAGGGTACTATGATTTTAGGTCTGAGATTTAAGTCTTTAATTCATCTTGAATTAATTTTTGTATAAGGTGTAAGGAAGGGATCCAGTACCAGCTTTCTACATATGGCTAGCCAGTTTTCCCAGTACCACTTATTAAATAGGGAATCCTTTCCCCATTGCTTGTTTTTGTCAGGTTTGTCAAAGATTAGGTGGTTGTGGCTGTGTGGTGTTATTTCTGAGGCCTCAGTTCTGTTCCATTGGTCTATATCTCTGTTTTGGTTACTGTAGCCACGTAGTATAGTTTGAAGTCAGGTAGTGTAATGCCTCCAGCTTTGTTCTTTTTGCTTAGGATTGCCTTGGCAAGGTAGGCTCTTTTTGGTTCCATATGAACTTTAAAGTAGCTTTTCCAATCTGTGAGGAAAGTCATTGGTAGCTTGATGGGGATAGTATTGAATTTATAAATTACCTTGTGCACTATGGTCATTTTCACAATATTGATTCTTCCTATCCATGAGCATGAAATGTTCTTCCATTTGTTTGTGTCCTCTTTTATTTCATTGAGCAGTGATTTACAGTCCTCCTTGAAAGGTCCTTCACATTCCTTGTAAGTTGGATTCCTAGGTATTTTCTTCTCTTTGTAGCAGTTGTGAATGGGAGTTTACTCATGATTTGGCTCTCTGTTTGTCTGTTCTTGGTGTATAGGAATGCTTGTAATTTTTGCACATTGATTCTGTGTCCTGAGACTTTGCTGAAGTTGCTTATCAACTTAAGGAGATTTTGGGCTGAGACAATGGGGTTTTCTAAATATACAATCATGTCATCTGCAAACAGGGACAATTTGACTTCCTCTTTTCCTAATTGAATACCCTTTATTTCTTTTTCTTTGTTGATTGCCATGGCCAGAACTTCCAATACTGTGTTGAATAGGAGTGGTGAGAGAAGGCATCCTTGTCTTGTGCCAGTTTTCAAAGGGAATGCTTCCAATTTTTGTCCCTTCAGTATGATATTGGCTGTGGGTTTATCATAAATAGCTCTTATTATTTTGAGATATATTCCATCAGTACCTCGTTTATTGAGAGTTATTGGCATGAAGGCTGTTGAATTTTGTTGAATGCCTTTTCTGCATCTATTGAGATAATCATGTGGTTTTTGTCATTGGTTCTGTTTATGTGATGGATTATGTTTATTGATTTGCATATGTTGAACCAGCTTTGCATCCCAGGGATGAAGCCAATTTGATCATGGTGGATAAGCTTTTTGATGTGCTTCTGGATTCGATTTGCCGGTATTGTATTGAGGATTTTCGCATCGATGTTCATCAGGGATATTGGCCTAAAATTATCTTTTTTTGTTTTGTCTCTGCCAGGCTTTGGTATCAAGATGATGCTGGCCTTATAAAATGAGTTAAGAAGGATTCCCACTTTTTCTATTGATTGGAATAGTTTCAGAAGGAATGGTACCGGTTCCTCTTTGTAACTCTGGTAGAACACGGCTGTGAATCCATCTGGTTCTGGACTTTTTTTGGTTGGTAGGATGTTAATTAATGCCTCAATTTCGGAGCCTGTTATTGGTCTATTGAGAGATTCAATTTCCTCTTGGTTTAGTCTAAGGAGGGTGTATGTGTCCAGGAATTTATCCATTTCTTCTAGATTTTCTAGTTTATTTGCGTAGAGATGTTTATAGTATTCTCTGACGGTAGTTTGTATTTCTGTGGGGTTGGTGGTGATATCCCCTTTGTCAATTATTAGTGTACCTATTTGATTCTTCTCTCTTTTCTTCTTTATTAGTCTTGCTAGTGGTCTATCAATTTTGTTGATCTTTTCAAAAAACCAGCTCCCAGATTCATTGATTTTTTTAAGGTTTTTTTTGTGTCTCTATCTCTTTCATTCTGCTCTGATCTTATTTATTTCTTGCCTTCTGCTAGCTTTTGAATTTATTTGCTCTTGCTTCTCTAGTTCTTTCAGTTATGATGTTAGGGTGTCGATTTTAGATCTTTCCTGCTTTTTCTTGTGGGCATTTAGTGCTATAAATTTCCCTCTACACACTGCTTTAAATGTGTCCCAGAGATTCCAGTACATTGTACCTTTGTTCTCATTGTTTTCAAGGAACATCTTTATTTCTGCCTTCATTTCATTATGTACCCAGTAGTCATTCAGGAGCAAGTTGTTCAGTTTCCATGTAGTTGTGTGGTTTTGAGTGAGTTTTCCTGAGTTTTAATTTGATTGCACTGTGGTCTGAGAGATAGTTTGTTGTAATTTCTGTTCTTTTACATTTGCTGAGGAGTGCTTTACTTCCAACTATGTGGTCAATTTTAGAGTAAGTGTGATGTGGTGCTGAGAAGAGTGTATATTCTGTTGATTTGGGGTGAAGAGTTCTATAGATGTATATTAGGTCTGCTTGGTGCCAAGCTGAGTTCAAGTCGTGGATATCCTTCTTAACTTTATGTCTCATTGATCTGTCTAATATTGACATTGGGATGTTAAAGTCTCCCATTATTATTGTGTGGGAGTCTAAGTCTCTTTGTAGGTCTCTAAGGACTTGCTTTATAAATCTGAGTGCTCCTGTATTGGGTGCATATATATTTAGGATGGTTAGCTCTTCTTGTTGAATTGATTCCTTTACCATTATGTATGATGGTACATAATTTGTCTGTTTTGATCTTTGTTGGTTTAAAGTCTGTTTTATCAGAGACTAGGATTGCAACCCCTGCTTTTTTTTTTCTTTTTTTTTTTTCTTTTGCTTTCCATTTGCTTAGTAGATCTTCCTCCATCCCTTTATTTTGAGCCTATGTGTGTCTCTGCATGTGAGATGGGTCTTCTGAATACAGCACACTGATGGGTCTTGACTCTTTATCCAGTTTGCCAGTCTGTGTCTTTTAATTCGGGCATTTAACTTATTTATATTTAAGGTTAACATTGTTACGTGTGAATTTGATCCTGTCATTATGAGGTTACCTGGTTATTTTGCTCATTAATTGATACAGTTTCTTCCTAGCATCGATGGTCTTTACAATTTTGCATGTTTTTGCAATGGCTGGTACCTGTTGTTCCTTTCCATGTTTACTGCTTCCTTCAGGAGCTCTTGTAAGGCAGGTCTGGTGGTGACAAAATCCCTCAGCATTTGCTTGTCTGTAAAGGATTTTACTTCTCCTTCACTTACGAAGCTTAGTTTGGCTGGATATGAAATTCTGGGTTGAAAATGCTTTTCTTTAAGAATGTTGAATATTGGCCCCCACTCTCTTCTGGCTTGTAGGGTTTCTGCTGAGAGATCCCCTGTTAATCTGATGGGCTTCCCTTTGTGGGTAGCCCAACCTTTCCTTCTGGTTGCCCTTAACATTTTTTCCTTCATTTCAACCTTGGTTAATCTGCCAATTATGTGTCTGGGGGTTGCTTTTCTCGAGGCGTATGTTTGTGGTGTTCTCTATATTTCCTGAATTTGAATGCTGGCCTGCCTTGCTAGGTTGGGGAAGTTCTCCTGGATAATAGCCTGAAGAGTGTTTTCCAACTTGGTTCCATTCTCCCCATCACTTTCAGGTACACCTATCACATGTAGATTTGGTCTTTTCACATAGTCCCATATTTCTTGGAGGCTTTGTTTGTTTCTTTTTACTCTTTTTTCTCTAACCTTGTCTTCTCACTTTATTTCATTAATATGATCTTCAAACACTGCTACCCTTTCTTCCACTTGATTGAATTGGCTATTGAAGCTTATGCGTTCATCACGAAGTTCTCATGCCATGGTTTTCAGCTCCATCAGGTCACTTGGTTCTTCTCTACACTGTTTTTTCTAGTCAGCCATTTGTCTAACCTTTTTTCAAGGTTTTCAGCTTCCTTGCAGTGGGCTAGAATATGCTCCTTTAGCTCAGAGAAGTTTGTTATTACCAACCTTCTGAAGCCTGCTTCTGTCAACTTGTCAAAGTCATTCTCTGCCCAGCTTTGTTCCATTGCTGGCAAGGAGCTGCGGTCCTCTGGAGAAGAGGTGCTCTGGTTTTTAGAATTTTCAGCTTTTCTGCTCTGGTTTCTCCCCATCTTTGTGGTTTTATCTACCTTTGGTCTTTGATGTTGGTGATCTACAGATGGGGTTTTGATGTGGATGTCCCTTTTGTTGATGTTGGTGCTATTCCTTTCTGTTTGTTAGTTTTCCTTCTAACAGTCAGGTCCCTCAGCTGCAGGTCTGTTGGAGTTTGCCGGAGGTCCACTCCAGACCCTGTTTACCTGGTTATCACCAGCAGAGTCTGCAGAACAGCAAATATTGCAGAACAGCAAATATTCCTGATCCTTCCTCTGGAAGCTTTGACCCAGAGGGGCACCTGCCTCTATTAGGTGTCTGTCGGCCCCTAATGGAAGATGACTCCCAGTTATGCTATGCAGGGATCAGGGATCCACTTGAGGAGGCAATATGTCTGTTCTCAGAGCACAAACGCTGTGTTGGGAGAACCACTACTGTCTTCAGAGCTGTCAGACAGGGACATTTAAGTCTGCAGAAGCTGTCTCCTGCTTTTTGTTCAGCTATGCCCTGTCCACATAGGTGGAGTATACAGAGGCAGTAGGCCTTTCTGAGGTGCAGTGGGCCTCACCCAGTTAGAGCTTCCCGGTCACTTCGTTTACCTACTCCAGCCTCAGCAATGGTGGACACCACTGCCCCTGCCAGGCTGCAGCCTTGCAGTTTGATCTCCGACTGCTGTGCCAGCAGTGAGCAAGACTCCGTGGGTGTGGGACTCACCATGTCAGGCACGGGACAGAGTCTCCTTGTCTGCCAGTTGCTAAGACCTTGGGAAAAGCTCAGTATTTGGGCGGAAGTGTCCCATTTTTCCAGGTAGAGTCTGTCACAGCTTCCCTTGGCTAGGAAAGGGAAATCCCCTGACCCCTTGCACTTCCTGGGTGAGGTGATGCCCCACCCTGCTTCGGCTCACCCCCCGTGGGCTGCACCCACTGTCCAGCCAGTCTGAATGAGATGAATGAGGTATCTCAGTTGGAAATGCAGAAATCACCCGTGTTCTATGTTGATCTTGCTGGGAGCTGCAGACTGGAGCTGTTCCTATTTGGCCATCTTGGCACATATCCAAATAGTTATTTTTAAGGGAAAGTTTTGGTAGGCAAGAGAGTGAAGAGAGTAGGATGTTAGGCATGCTCTGGTAAGGGAAGTGGAAAAGACATCAGAGAATTTGATTAGTATGGAAAACAGAAGAGGAGGGCCAAAGAAATGACAATATGGACATCAGCACTTTAGATACTGGTGGTTACAAGAGCAGGTACCTATGGTGTGACTTGGTGCTTGTCTGGCTTCCTTGAGGCCCTTAGTGACAAAAGAAGAACCTGCTGTGGTCGGGAAACAATTGAGAGTGCCAGAGCCCTTGAATTATACAGGCAAACGTGTTCTTGCAAACTAGGAAACTGGCAACTCACATTCCAAGTTTAGGGTTAAAAAAGAATTGAATAGGCTAGAGAAACTCCACATTCAATCTCCTGCTCTACAACTAGATGATTATGCTGTTGGGTAAAGCAGTATGTCTGAAAATTATCTGCAATGGGTTTTATGTTTAAAGAGAATGTGCCAAAAATGGAGAAAATGGTTTTTTTTCCTTCTGAAATAACTTAATTTCTGTAGTGCTCTAATAAGCAGGCTCTGCATGATGGGCTGATGGCCGGTTGCATTATGTGTGTTTGTTTCTGTACTGCTCTTCAGAGCCACAATAGCACTTCAGATAATGGCTGCTGCTTAATTGCCATTACACAGATGTTATTTGGTCAGATGCCTCTCAACATTTCCACTCCCAAACATCTGATCTCCACAGCAACACATTGTCATTCTGGTGGGAAGAAGAAGGATTTTTGAAACTTATCTTCTTTTCCCAAACATACTTCTTAAAATGACCATGAGTATTGCCTTTTGGTGGGAGTTGGGGGGAAGGTGTTGTATATAGAAAACCCTAATATTCCATTTATAGAGAATTGGTTAAATTAATCATCCTACATATACAAAAAGAACTGTCAGGCCACCATAAAAAATGATAATGTAGGCCAGGCACAGTGGCTCACACCTGTATTCCCACCAGTTTGGGAGGCTGAAGCAGGCGAATCATGAGGTCAGGAGATTGAGACCACCCTGGCCAACATGGTGAAACCCCATCTCTACTAAAAATACAAAAAAAATTAGCTGGGTGTGGTGGCCCATGCCTGTAGTCCCAGCTACTTGGGAGGCTGAGGCAGGAGAATCCCTTGAACCTGGGAGGTGGAGGTTGCAGTGAGCCAAGATCGTGATGTTGTACTCCAGCCTGAGCAACAGAGTGAGACTCTGTCTCAAAAATAAATATATATATATGATAAAGTAGACCCATATTTACTGATTTGAACATATATACATAATATAACTGATTGGTAAAAAAAGTTCATTGATAAACAACACATGTGGTATGATTCTGTTTTAAGTATACAACTGTGTGTGTGTGTTTATGTACAGAATTGGATATAAATCAATATATATTCAAAGCCAACAGTCTCGAAGGTGCCAAGATTTTATTAGTGGTTACTAATAAATCCTGAGTGATAGGATTATATGAAATTTACACTTATGTCTTTGTACTTTTCCTATATTGTTTTTGTAGTAAGCACTGCTTTCTTTAATCAAGCAAATGTATTTTATATCCAAAAGATAAATGAAGGGCACATCTTTAACTTTTAATGAATATCATGTGTTTCATCTTATTGAAAATAATGTAAACCTTCCTTCATCTATGACCAGAGTAAAGGTAAATTTTCATAAATGAGCTAAAGTGATTTGTAGAGCTTTGGAGAGACCACTGGACATTTGCAACCTATGCATGATAGTCACTGTAAAATATGCTTTGTCGGGTTAAATTTAGGTGTCTCTCACTGGAAAGGCAACAACACAGTCTTTTATCCAAAAAACAGATATTCAACATGTGGAATAAGACACTATTCTTTGCACTAGAGTGAAAGAGGGGAACCCGAGGAAGAGTAGTACTAACAGTCTACATTTGCTTTCTAATTTTTTTTCTATGCATTATCACTATGATCTTAATGATATGAGGTGAATCAGGCCAAGGCTTCAGATTAATGAATTGAGACTCAGTCAGGTGAAATGACTCATGCACATCTGCACATATCATCTCTCCCCAGTCTTAGCAACCATATTCCTGGTCCCTCAGTGCAGTGTTCTTGGCAATCTATGCTTCATCAGAACAATGGAAGTCTGACATGGAGGGGATGTCTGAATCAACAAGCCTTCACCCCTGAGTTTTTGACTTCCCACTACATGAGATAACTCATTTCCTCATGGCTGAAGCCCATTACACTTAAGGTTTTTTGAGATTTGCTGCCAGAAACTTTCAAACTGATATGGGTTCCCAGAAGAGGAAGATAGAATCATGAGAGGAGAAAGAAAGGAGTCTCTGATAATAAAAACTTTCACTTCCATTTTTCCTAGAAATAGCCCTGCCTGGTAATACATTGCAACATGGAATAGAGTAGATCAGAACTTTTAAAACATGAATGTGGTCTCTCCTGGCAAGCTTGTTAAATTCAGATTCTAATTCAGTAACTAGCTCCCAAGTGATGCTGATGTTGCTAGTTCTTAGGTAACAGCAAGAGTGCAGAGAGCAAGGTAGTGGATATTGAAACCAAGAAGCTTCTCATCACATGAAAGTAATACTTCATAATTTATAAACCACTATATAAAAGCTATTAAGAATGATGATGATAATGATGGTGATAATGATGCTGATGATGAAAATGACTAATGCATGTGCATGTAGGTAATATGCATAGTAAGGTGGTTAAAAGCATGGATTTCAGAATTAGATACATGGATCTAAATTCTGGTTGAACCTCCTACTAGCTATATGTCCTCAAATTATTTAACATCTTTCTACCCGAGTTTCCTCATCCACAATATGGTTGTGTTAATTGTACTAACCTGATATGGTTTAGCTTTGTATCTCCACCCAAATCTCATCTTGAATTGTAATCCTCAGGTGTTAAGGGAGGAACCTGGTGAGAACTGATTGCATTATGGGTTGGTTTTCCCCATGCCGTTCTCGTGATATTAAGTGACTTCTCACAAGATCTGATGGTTTTATAAACATCTGGTATTTCCCCTGCTCACCTCTTCTCCTTCTGCCATCTTATGAAGAAGGTGCCTTGCTTCCCTTTCCACCATGATTGTAAGTTTCCTGAGGCCCCCCTAGCCATGCTGAACTGTGAGTCAATTAAACTTCTTTCTTTTATAAATTACCCACTCTCGGGCAGTTTTTTATAGCAGTGTGAAAACGGACAAATACACAACCTTATAGATTTATTCTGGTGATGAAGAAAGAATACACATACAAGGTGTTTAGAGGTGCCTGGCAAATAGTAAATGTTCTGGTAGTAGTATCAGTAGCAGCAGTAATAGAAGTAGAAGGAATATTTCACATAGTCATGAAATTTTCCTTTGGTGATCTCTCTTTTGTTGTGGCCGAACCCCTCTCTGCACCGAAACTTTTCCTTGGATGTCCTCTGCTGCTTCTCCTAAAATGAAATCTGATTTTATGCCTGCAATCCACTTCTACACGCTGATCCCTGAAAGCCAGTGACATTTCCCCAAGCATCTTACTGTTAGCTGTAAGATCATCATTTTAAGGCCACATATAAATCTAGACAAAACACAAACACTTATTTATTTGGGGTTACACTGCGTATTACCACCCAGTCTGGGGCGACAGAGGGAAGGAGATTCAGATCCACCCAGAACTCTGCCTAACAACCCTACAGATGAGAGAAAAACTTCCCACCTTGAACTTCCTCTGTCATCTCTGCTTGTCCTGTTCCCACTGTTTTCCTCATCTTCTCTCTCCTTCACCAAGGTCTTTCCTTTGCTTGAGCTCATCCTCTGGAGAGCTGTAGAAAACAAAAAATTCATTTTTGTCTCGTTGTGCTTCTAGATGGGATTTGGCTGGATTCAGCATCCAATCAACAGCCTTTCTCCTTCCACCTCATTCCCTGCCTTTATATTTCATGATTTCAGCTTCCAGGTTGATGGGCAAATTAGAGCCCTAACTTCTCAATTCCTAAGCTCTGTGACTTTTAGCTTCTGAGATTTGCATTTCCATTTTACTTTAGCTACCTGAAGTTGAATAAAATTATTACTAAAAACTGTTCTATCTTTGTGACCTACATCCCAGAACTTCATCCCTTGAAACCAACTTCCATTTCTGTCACTTCACACCTGTCAAGGTTTCTCCTGATTGCCCCCTCCCCAGTGCATCAGCCCCTTCTGTTTTATTGGACTCGCTGATGAACTCCAACTCAGCTCCTTCAATGTTATTGCTTTAGAACTTCTTGCTCCTTTGCTCTTCAATCATGTTCCTGTGTCAGTTCCCAAACTGGGTCACAACTATAATTTTGTTTCTCTACCTCTAGGTTCAGAGCTTCATTAGAGAAACTTAAATAACAACCCAACCAAAATACTGATTGGAATCAGTACTGAAAGAGCCCTTGTCAACTCCCTATCACATTCCCCACAGCAGCAGTTTCAAACATTTTCCCACAGTGTTCAGGCCTCTGATCTCACTCCCTCACAGAGTAATGTTAAAGTACAAACACGTCTTCTGGGAACCGTGGTAAAAGGAAATTCCAATCAGTGATCCTGAAGTCATTAGTTTAGAAACCATACTTTTGAGTATGAAGGTCTTAAAGTTCATTCCTTTATGCTTTTTCTGGAACTTGGTCAACTAAACTATATTTTTGTCTTACATCTTTAATTTCTTTTGTTCTGTCTTCTTTCCCTAAGCCCATAGGCATGCTCCATTCTGGTAAATATAACATTTTACTAACTCCACTATTCCATAAAGTAGCATTTCTCAAAATGTGTTTCATGAAACACCAGTCTTTTAAACTATAGTATTCTGTGGAAAAGGTAGATTGCATGATCAAGTACTTTTGAAAGTGCTTCATTAAACATAGCTCAAATTTTATTTAGGAAGTTATTTCCTACGTGTTTTCCCAGACACCAACTCTGGAGTTACTTTAGTAAATACCGTTCTAGTAGTTCTAGTAGAACCATAGTTCACATGGACTGCCTCAAATTCATTACCGTCTCTTGAGTCCGTAAACCCTAACATTTCAGATTTTTCTCACTCTACAACTGCAACTGCTCCTCCAAATAAAATTAACTATTGAACACTTTCCCTTTACCTAACCAATTTTTAAATTATATATTTATGTATGTAGCAAATACATATACAGAAAAGTAAGAATGTAAAGTTACCCATAAACCTGATATACAAATATAACCATGGATAACATTGTTTTTCATATCCTTCCCATCTTCTGTCTACATATTATATGTATATTCATACACACCTACCACATACTTACGTGTAGTGTATGTATATGTTTGTATATATCGTGGGTATGTGTATGTATGTGTGGGTATCATGCCTGAATAATATATGCTATATGACAAACAATTTTTCTTAATAGCTGATGTCACAAATTCTTTGAGGAACAAAATAATTCTTAGTTTTGAAAATTGCTGTTGTAAGTGCTTGGAGTAGAAGGTGAGCTCCTGAGAGGAAGAAATCTGCCTTCTGTAATAGAGAAGAAAGTGTTCACACCTCTTTGAGACTCTGGAAAGGAGCATAGTGATGAGAGGAGAGAAGAAAATGCAGGGATAGTGGAAGATTGTGTGGTATGTGTTATCATTTCTTTTTGAGCCTTCAAACATTTAATAATGCTTTGAGAAGCTTCTTTTTGTAATAATTGGTGGAGGAACTGAGATTCTTGCTTAGATTCACATGGCACAGTACCCAGATAGCAAAAAAGGGGATTAGAGCCCAAACACAGGAGAAATTTGAAGACAAAATCTCCCAAGTAATACGGGCATTAGGAGAGATCTGAATATCCATAGATTTTAGAGTTGGAGGTTTAAAGCCAAGAATATCCATATCCTTGGGAAAAAAAAGGAACAGCCAATCTTGACATAGGGAAGATAAGGTATGATTTTGAGTATTATATACTGCTTATTCTATGTTCTTTTGTAAAAACAGAGTGGCATCAAACATTGCAATCTGTTTTGTATTCTGAAAATCAGATTTTCAATTATATTGGATGGACCATCCATTGATTTTCAGTAACAGAGTCTTAATATGTGAGTGCAATTTTATCTAAGTGATTTTAATAAAGCCATTAAAAAGCTGACCATATCATATCATTAAGTTTAAATCTTGGGCTTGAGATCCCTAGTATATTATTCTCAGGTCTTACAGTGGTGCCTCAACCCTATAGTCCAGCAATTTCCACCCCATCCATCTTTCCAGCTTCATTTCTTCCTGTCCATCCCTTCCTCTCCTACCTTCTCTAAACTAAAGAGATTGTAAAACCCATGCCCCATAATCTCCAGGCACTTTTGAGTTCTTGACAATTCCAAAATGGCAAACTCTTTAAACACCTCCCGCATTCTTATTTTCAAGAATGCCCGCACACCAACATGGCACAAGTATACATATGTAACAAACCTGCACGTTATGCACATGTACCCTACAACTTAAAGTATAATAATAATAAATAAATTAAAAAAAAAAAAAAAGAATGCCCTTCTTCCCAATAGCCAATTCGACCACTGCATGATAAAGGAAGCATTTCTTCAACCCCCCTGGCAGAATGAAAGGTACCATTTCCTGAGCTTTTCCAGCACTTGTATTTCAGCAGTTATCATGTTTTCTTTTATTTATTTGTTCATATACAGTTTTCTGGTCTAGAGGTGGGAGGGGAGATTATTCGATATTGTAAAATATGAACATACATCATGAATCTATGATCACTAATAATCATTATAGCAAAGCTAATGGCATGATTATAATATGCTATAATCCTCTGTTTGTTGCAATAGTCCTCTGCTCCAACTACACCTGTACAAACATGCACGTGTACGTGCTTTTCTTAGTTAATACTTAGATAAGGCTCTAAGAAGGTCTATTACACCATACATTTTCCTCTCATTAAGCCTCTTGCATGGTGCATCTCAAGTGTCAATGTGAATTTAGCTGGATATTTTGTTAAAATGCAGATTCTGATGTAGCAGATTTAGGGTAGGTCCCAATATTCTCTATTTCTAGCAGGCTCCCAGGAGATGCCAATACTGATTATGTAGGCTCTGTAAAACGTATTTACATTGCCATGAATTGAGTAAGTGCTAAGGCCTAGCAGGAAATTCATACATGAATAATTTATATATCAGATGAGGTTTGAGTTCTAAAACTAGCCAACACTGCATGTAGTTAAAATTACCTTCAAAAGCATGATAAGAAGATGCCATGGTGGAGAAAAGCACAATTTCTCTCAATTAGTTCCATATGACTTAAGGTTGAGCCTTCAGTATTTGTGTTGATTGATAAATCTTTGGTTGATCGCCAGATCAAGGAGTCAGTTAACATGCAGAGGTCATGTTATACAAAAGTAAATAAATATTTTTAAGTAGGTAAATAAATATCTTTCAGCACTAGAATGACAATGTTCACATTCTGAGAGGCATATGGGAAATTAAGACTGCCATGGGAGAAATATCTCTTAACCTCACATCTCATGCCCATTCTTGGACAAAGCATCATTGAGTGGAATTGCAAGCAAAACTCATCCTAAGTTAATTGTTATACTCCTCTATATTTATTTTTCGACTGAATGGATATAGTTAAATATGCATAAGTTACATATATGTAGTGTTCTCATAGCATCAATGCCAAACACATGAGAATTTTTAGGTATTCCTGCCATCTGTAGATTAAGAGGAAAAGTTCAGGATTTCTCAAACAAATAGCCTGTAAGTCGAGGCCTGCAAAGCAGTAGAGTGTAATATGGAAAGCCTGTCATAGAATATTAAATAACATAATAAGCATATCTCTGCTGAAATCTGTAAATGTGCCATTTTCAGATTCCAATGATAAGCCAATATAACAATGTCTTTTTTTTCATAATTCCTTATCCTTTTTATGGACTATTTTCTAGTAAAAGAACTAGACAACTTTTCAATCTTTATTGCCATTTGGTTCGGGATCTCTCCTTAGGGAGATTAGCTGATCATGAATATTATATATGTTTGAAATTTTCATTTTATCTTTACAAATAACATTGAGATTGAAAAGATTTTATGCCACTCTAATAGAGCCCAGTGAACTTTTCAGGCATGTGGTTAAAGACTGGGCAATAATCAGGTTTCCTAGAATTTGTTTCCTAGAATTAGCCTCTCTTACCTCCCAATCTCAGAATCAAACCAGACTAACAATCTGCTCTGGATGTCTTTGAACAAGCTAATCCTGCCTCCTGCCTAAGGGTACTCTGGGAGATGATTGAAATTTTAAAGATATAAAAACACACTAAAACTATAACAAACGACTCAGCAATGTGCCTTCTAAGGTGGACAGATTCTTGGTAGGCAGCCCTAATTGTTGCAGTCGTTTTTAGGTATTCTAATGCACTCAGCTGAATTATGCACCACACTGCTTCTGAATGACACAGCCGTTTCTGACTCCATTAATATGGAAGATTTCAGCCAAATGCTCTTAAACGATAGCTTCTCTTTATTTGTAATTTCAGACTCTATTGATTTCCTTCTGTTCCCTTCATTATGATTTCAATTGATTACCTTGGCAACTGCAATAACAATGATTGCACTTGACACTGTCTGAGACTCTTGAGATGGTATTTGAATAGGAATGGTATAATTTGGGGGAAAGTGCCTGCAAGAACCTGTCATTAGCAGTACACTTACACTTTACTTTTATTGACTTTCCTCTCTTTCGAGTAGGCCCTTGTCACAGAGTTGGCTGTTAACAGGGCTACAGTAGTAGTTCAGATTTCTGTGGCTCTTCAAAGAGTAAAAGATTCTTATTATTAAAGAGAATGGAGTGGGCTTGCATATATACACACACGTACACACATTATACAGTGTCTCTGTGTGTGTGCACGCACACGCGCATGTTTAGCTTTTGCCTTTTTGCCAATGTTGCCAGCTCTGTGATTACCATTCAGGTCAACTTACCAGATGGGGTGTGCATCTGATGATGGTTAAACTCAGGGTATCAGAGCTCAGATGAAAGACTCCAGCCAAGATTCGATAATGAATCCTGTACAACGTCTTTATTAGGCTTTTAAGAAAGAAGAAAACAAACAATCTTGCTTTATGTCATTGTCACAGCACAGAGTTTAAAATTCAAAGGCTCAACTGCGAATCGCTAGCTGTGAATACTATGGAAGCTCTTGGGTCACCACTTAGCTCCACTGGCCCTTCCTGAAAGACTGTTTTCTCTATGAGATTTATGGAGAATACTGGCTGTGCAAAACAAGGGCATCTGTGGTCACACTTTCCTAAGTTTTTTCTTCTAGTGATGTTTTAATTAAATGGTCACCCATTTATCCTTTTGATAATAGCACATGTCTTCTGGAACAGAAGGAGGTGTTTGCCATGTTGCAGGGCTTCACAGGAATTTAGAAACACTAAGTTTCAGCCATTTTCTGCTGAGAGGCTCGTGTTCTCTTCATTCTTTGGAAAATATATAACACTCTGTTTCCCACCAAAATGTTTGGCTTCTTTATATAAGATTTACCTAGCAGCCTTAGTACAGTGAGAAGAATCTCAAATTTGAGCTCCATAGACATGCTTTCTAGGCTCATTTCTACCATGCACTATGTGAGCTTCTGCAAGCCAGTCTGTGTCTCTAGACCTCAGTTTATTCATCTGTAAAACAAGGGAATTAGATTCAATGATATCTAAGGCCCTTTCTACCTCTATATTTTCATAAAATATTTAGCAAAGAAACTTGATGAGCCAGCTTATTATATATAAATGTCAATGAAGTTAAATAGGAGAGAAAGTTCCTGGCATAAAATGTGCTTAGTGTTTGCAAAATCTGCAAATTTGAAAACAAACAAACAAATAAATACCAAAGAGGTTTTCTGAATTCAAGCTATTTTCTTTTTCTCTTCAAAGCCATTCATCCTTGCCCTTGCTTGTGTAGCTCCATTGCTTTTGTTGAACTGAAAGCTAATTAGATTTCATCATCTATTTCCTGTTTGTTTGGCAGAAACAAGATTCTAGTTACACCCTCAACATAATTAACTTTTAATTTAATACTTCTTAATCGTGTCCCACTGTGGTGTGTGTATATGTGCATGATGATTGTGCATTGCCCACTCCATATCAGAGAATGGTAACTCTTATACCTGTATCATGTAGTTTCAGAGTCATACAAACTACATCAGTGACTTGCATGACACAAGTCCTCAGGAGACACTTTATTTTGTTTTTATAATTTCAACTTTTTAGATTTAAGGGTACATGTGCAGGTTTGTTACCTGGGCATATTGCATGATGCTGAAGTTTGGGGTATGAATGATTCCATCACCCAGATAATGAGCATAGTAGCCAAGAGTTTATTTTTCAGCACGTTCCCTGCTTCCTTCCTCCCCACATAGAAGTCACCAATGTCTATCATTGACATCTTTATGTACTTGAGCAGCCAATGTTTAGCTCCCACTTATACATGAGAACATGTGGCATTTGGTTTTCTGTTTCTGTGTTAATGCACTTAAGATAATGGCCTCCAGCTGCATCCACATGGCTGCAAATAACATGATTTCATTCTTTTTATGGCTGCATAGTATTCTGTGGTATATACATACTACATTTTCTGTATACAATCCACCATTAATGGTCGTCTTGTTTGATTCTGCATCTTTGCCATTGTAAGTAGCTGTATTAGTCTACTCTCATCCTGCTAATAAAGACATACCTGAGACTGGGTAATTTATAAAGGAAAGAGGTTTAATTGACTCACAGTTCAGCATGGCTGGGGAGGCATCAGGAAACTTACAATCATAGCAAAAGGGGAAGCAGGCACATCCTTCATCACCTGGCGGCAGCAAGGAGAAGTACAGAGTGTAGAGGGGGAAAGCCCCTTATAAAACCATCAGATCTCGTGAGAACTCACTATTATGAGAACAGCATAAAGGTAACACCACATGATTCCATTACCTCCCACTGGGTCCCTCCTACAACACTTGGGGATTATGGTAACCACAATTCAAGATGAGATTAGGGTGGGGAAATAGCCAAACCATATCAATAGCACTGCAATGATCAATAGCATGCATGTGTCTTTTTGGTAGAATAATTTATTTTATTTTGGAAATACACCCAGCAATGAGATTGCTGGGTCAAATGGTGGTTTTGTTTTAAGATCTATGAGAAATCTCCAAACTTCTTTCCACAGTGGCTGAACTAATTTACATTCCCACCAATAGTGTGTAAGCATTCCTTTTTCTTTACAGCCTCGCCAGCATCTATTGTTTGTTGACTTTTTCATAATAGCCATTCTGCCTTGTATAAAATGGTATCTCATTGTGGTTTTGATTTGTGTTTCTCTGATGACTAGTGATGTGGAGCATTTTTTCCTGTTTGTTGACCACTTGTCTGTCATCTTTTGGGAAATGTCTGTTCATGTCCCTTGCCCACTTTTTATTTTTATTTTTATTTTTTTTAATTTTTGTGGGTACATAGTAGGTGTATATAATTATGGAATACATAACATGTTTTGATACAGGCTTTCAGTGCACAATAATCACATCTTGGAAAATGGGGTATCCATCCCCTCAAGCATTCATCCTTTGTGTTACAAATAATCCAATTATACTCTTAATTATTTTTTAATGTACAATTGAATTATTATTGACTATAGTCACCCTGTTGTGCTATCAAATACTAGGTCATATTCATTCTTTCTATTTTTTTGTACTCATTAACCATCCCCACTCCCCTCTTCTTCCCCCCACCCAACTGCCACCATACCCCTAATACCCTTCAAGTCTGTGATAACCACCTTTCTACTCTCTATCTCTGTGAGTTCAATGGTTTTGATTTTGAGTTCTCAAAAATAAGTGAGAACATGTGATATTTGTCTTTCTTGCCTGGCTCATTTCCTTAGCGTAATGACCTCTAGTTCCATCCATGTTGTTGCAAATGACAGGATCTCATTCATTTTATGGCTGAATAGTTCTCCTTTATGTACAAGTACATATTCTTTCATCTGTCACTGGACGCTTAGCTTGCATCCAAAATTTTGGCTACTGTGAAAACATCTGTAACAAACATCTTTGCTCACATTTTAATGGAAGTATTTGGTTTTTGCTTGTTAAATTGTTTAAGTTCCTTATATATTCTGGATATTAGATCTTTGTCAGATAATGTAAACATTTCCTCACATTCTATAGGCTGTTTACTTTTTTGGAAGTTTCTTTTGCTGTGCAGAAGCTCTTTAGCTTAATTATGTCCCACTGGTCAATTTTTGGTTTTGTTGCAATTGCTTTTGAGGACTTAGTGAAAAATTGTTTCTCAGGGCCAATGTCTAGAGTGGTATTTCCTATATTTTCTTTCAGGATTCATATAGTTTGAGGTCTTACATTTACATCTTTAATCCATCTCACGTTAATTTTTTGGAAGTTGGGGTTCAGTTTCATTCTTCTTCATGTAGCTAGCCAGCTATCTCAATACCGTTTATTAAATAGGAAGTCCTTTTCCCATTGCTTGTTACTGCCACCTTTGTAAAAGATCAGATGGCTGTAGGTGTGCAGCTATATTTCTGAATTCTCTATTCTGTTCCGTTGGTCTATGTCTGGTTTTGTACCAGTACCATGCTGTTTTGGTTACCGTAGCGTTATAGCATAGTTTCAAGCAAGGTAATATGATGCCTCTGACTTTCTTTTTGTTTAGAATTGCTTTGGCTATTTGAGCTATTTTTTTTGTTTGTTTCATATGAATTTTTAAACAGCTATTTTTCTAATTCTATGAAAAGTAACACTGGTAGTTTGATGGAATAGCATTGAATCTGTTGATTGCTTTAGGCAATTTGGCCATTTTAACAATACTGATTCTTCTAATCCATGAGCATAGAATGACTTTCCATTTGTGCCATCTATGATTTTTTCAGCAGTTTTTCCATTTTTATTTTTATTTTTTATTTTTTGAGACAGAGTCTTGCCCTGTCACCCAGGTTGGAGTGTAGTGGCCTGATCTTGGCTCACTGCAAGCTTAGCACCCCAGGTTCATGCCATTCTCCTGCCTCAGCCTCCCAAGCACCTGGGACTACAGGCGCCCGCCATCACACCAGACTAATTTATTTTTTGTATTTTTAGTAGAAACTGGGTTTCACTACGTTAGCCAGGATGGTTTCGATCTCCTGACCTCATGATCTGCCCACCTAGACCTCCCAATGTGCTGAGATTACAGGCATGAGCTACCACGCCCAGTCTTTTTTCAGCAGCGTTTTATACTTTTCCTTCTACAAATCTTTTATCTCCTTGGTTAGATTTATTCCTACTTTTTTTTTCTTGTGAATATTGTAAATGAGATTGTTTTCTTGATTTGGCTACCAGCTTGAACATTATTGGTGTATAGAAATGCTATTGATTTTTGCACATCGATTTTGTATCCTGAAACTTTACTGAAGTAGTGTATCAGTTCCAGGAGCCTTTTGATGGAGCTTTTAGGGTTTTCTAGTTATAGGACCACATCATCATCCCTGAATAGAGATAGTATGACTTCTTTTCTATTATGGATGCCTTTTATTTGAGAGATGGTTTGGCTCCTTTTCTTGTATAGATGCCTTTTATTTATTTCTCTTGACTTATTGCTTTGGTTAAGACTTCCAATACTATGCTAAAGAGGAGTGGTGAGTAGGCATGTTTATATTTTTCCGGTTCTCAAGGGGAATGCTTCTGGCTTTTGCCCATTTTGTATGATATTGGCTATGGGTTTGTCATAGATGGTTTTTATTATTTTGAGATATAGTCCTTTGATACCTAGTTTTTTGAGGGTTTTTATTGTGAAGGGATGTTGGATTTTATGGAAGGCTTTTTCTGCAACTATTGAGATGATCATATGGTTTTGGTTTTTAGTTATGTTTACGTGATGAATCATATTTATTGATTTATGTATGTTGAGCCAACTATGCATCCCATGGATTAAGCCTACTTGATTACAATGAGTTAACTTCTTGATTTGCTACTGGATTTAGTTTGCTAGAATTTTGTTGAAGATTTGGGGGTTTATGTTCATAAGAGATATTGGCCTATAGTTTTCTTTTTTGTTGTTGTGTCTTTGTCAGGTTTTGTTATCAAGGTGATGCTGGCTTTATAGAACGAGTTAGGGAGGAGTCTCTCCTCCTTTCTTTTTTGGAAAAATTTCAGTAAATTGGTAACAGCTGTTCTTTGTATGTCTTGTGGAATTTATGAATCCATCTGGTCTGGGGCTGTTTTTGGTTGGTAGGTTTTTTATTACTGATTCAATTCTGGAACTTGATATCAGTTTGTTGAGGATTTCAATTTCTTCCTGATTTGATCTTGGGAGGTTGTGTGTTTCCAGGAATTCATCCATTTCCTCTAGATTTACTAGTTTTTTTGCATAAAGGTGTTCATAATAGTCTCCAAGGATCTTTTATTTTTCTGTGGGATGGATTGTAATGTCATCTTTATAGTTTCTGACTGTGCTTATTTAGATCTCTCTTTTTTCTCTTTGTTAATCTAGCTAGTCTAGTGCTTTCATTTGTCATTCCAAAGAACCAGCTGTTGGTTTCGTTGATTCCTTGTATGGACTTTGGGGTCTCACTTCCATTCAGTTCTGCTCTGATTTTGTTTATTTCTTTTCTTCTGTTAGTTTGTTCTTGTTTCTCTAACTCCTCTAGTTGTAATATTAGATCATTCATTTGAGATCTTTCTAACTTTTTGAGGTAGTCATTTAGCACTACAAACTTTCCTCTTAACACTGTTTTTGCTGCATCCCACAGATTTTGGTATGTTGTGTCTCTGTTTTTATTTCTTTCAAAGAATTTTTTTTATTTCTGCCTTATTTACCCAAAAGTCATTCAAGAGAAAGTTGTTTAATATCCATGTAATTGTGTGGGTTGGGAGAAACTTGTTGGTATTGACTTCCATGTTTACTCCATTGTGGTCTGAGAGTGTGGTTGGTATGATTTCAGTTGTTTTTGAATTCACTGGGACTTGCTTTATGGCCAAGCATGTGGTTGATCTTGGATTATGTTCCATGTGCAGAGGGGAAGAATGTATATATTCTGTGGTTGATGGGTGGAGTGTTCGGTAGATGTCTTTCAGGTCCAATTGGTCAAGTGTCGAGTTTAAGTCCAGGATTTGTTAGTTTTCTGCCTCAATCATCTAACACTGTCAGTGTGGTGGTGAAATCCCTCCATATACTTGTGTGACTATCTAAGTCTTTTAATAGGCCTAGAAGTCATTGTTTTATGAATCTGGGTGCTCCAATGTTGGGTGTGATAGTTAAGTCTTCTCGTTGAATTGAACCCTTTATCATTATGTAATACCCCTCTTTGTCCATTTTTACAGCTGTTGGCTTAAAGATTGTTTTAGTTAGTATAAGAATAACAAGTCATACTTTTTGTTTTACATTTGCATGATATATCTTTCTCAGGAGACACTTTATAAGACAGTTAGGACATTATGTGTTGATTATATGTTGTATCTTCTACTACGGAATGTGAGACAAGAGAGGAGAGGAACAGAAAAAAAGCGCAAACTCTAGAGGAAAATCCAAAGGAAGAGAAAACAAGAGAAAGCAGAGTTGGGTAGAAGACTGATTAAGTAAGTTTCAGTATCGAGTTTTCCTTTCTGGGGAATCTGTCTTTTCACAGAACTGTAGATTCTTACTTGGTTTTGACATGGCCCATCCATCAGCACTGCCAGAAGTGAAATCAGCATCTTCTGGATGAAAAATCTTCATGTTTACCATGTTTAAGAATGCCAATCTTTCACCAGCCTCAATATTCATACTTGCCTGTCAGTCAGTAATCATGCTGCCAGTAGTCCTAAAAAGTACCCAGAGTAAACAGTGGATGGATAACAGCTAAACTACTTGACAATACTGAAGAGTCAAGGCAAGGTATAATTTTAATCACAGAAGGCATATGTGGAAGAAGCTTCCCCTTTTCCTTTAACATGCCCTAACAATATCTGATTATCACCTAACACAGAACATACATGGGAATCTCTGTCATTTAAGGGAGGATTAGGGACAACCATTTTATGATGAAACCCTGCTAAAGAATGGGAGGAAAGAAATTACATTTGGGACCCAAACTTCTTGATTCTCCAAAACTCTTTGTAATTACTTCCTTTCTAAACTGAAAGGCCAATTTAAAATGGAGAAAACTGATAAAACAGAAGTAACTAGACTATGTCAACAAAGACTTGGATAGGGTTATAAGTTGTTTTACAAAGAGGCTTCATATGCTATATCCTATTTGATTTTCACAAGAACACCAAAAAGAATTTATTTTTATTGCCTGATGTTAATGGGGGAACAGAATCACAAAATTTTGTTGGGTTTATGAAAATAGTAAGAGGCAAAAGTTAGAAACTGGTAGCAAATATTACCTCAAGTTATAATAACCTTTCCATTATAACATAGCTTCCTTCTGGAAAACAGAGCTCTGTATTTAAAAAAAAAATCATATCTGGAACATCATGCCAGGGTGGACTGGGATGTGCTTGTCAAGGAGTTGAGGTAATTTTGGCCTTGGTTATGCATTCATTTTTGAAGCTCAGAAGTTATGATTGCTAACAGCAAGGACTTTTCTAGGTATGACCTCAGAGACCATGATATGAATTCTGGAATCTTTTTCCTGCTTCCAGTGACTCCTTGCTGGCATAGCATACCACTCAATGGCTAACAGATCTTGGAGATTGGCAGAGAAATTTGCAATGAGCAGATTTTCTTCGTGTTGGGCCCTGTGTAATGGTTGCTTGCTTCCTCTTTCCACTGCCAGGAAATGAGTCCTTTCATGAGGGCATTTGAAGGAGATGCTTTTTGTTTAGTGATTTTCTGCACCAGCAGTTTCCTCATTTAGAGACTGAAATGGATATACTTCACCTTGGGAAGTGATGTTCTAGAATCTGTTCCTTTTCTGTGAGCAGCCAGGTGGCAGGGACACTGCAAATATGGAATGAGAGAGGACACAGCTTTGCAGAGGAAAAGGGGTCTGTATGAAGAGTATCAAGTCCAGGGGATGAATCTGGCTGTTCCTTCCAGAACTTCAATAACATAACCAACTTTGCCTGCCAGGACAATGGCAAAGAAACCCTATAGAATGTATAGAGTCAAAAATATAGTTTTTACTGGGGCTTTTTAAAAATGTTTGTTAATGGGCATCTTTGATATTTGTGAAAGTAAAACTTGTATGAAAATTTAGTAGAACAACTTAACCAAGGGACCACGATGGATACATTAGTGAAGATTTTGACAATCTGGGCATTGAACCAAAGGGAAACAACCACACATAGAGAAGCACATAAAACTGAATTGAAGTTCACCGCAACACAAAGATCATTGCATTGGATGACAGTCATTTGGCAGCATGGTGTACATACAACAGTATGCTCTCTTGAAGTGCATTGTGCATTAAGAGACTGTTTTGGAGTCGAAAACAGAACTATCTCAGCTTAAGCACAAGATAGCTCTGGATTCAAATCCCAACCCTGCTACTCATAAACTACATGGCCTCAGAAGACTTATTTAACCTTTATGAGCCACAGTTTCCTCACCTGTGAAATGGAAATAATAATATCAATTTGTAAGTATATAAAGCACTTGATAAGTGGCAGTTAACATTGCCACTATTACTTAACTCAATAAAGACTTTATATTGGTTATTAGCATCACTTTTTGTTATTCATGGTGTGTATCTTTCAGGCAACTTTTTCTGCATACAATTTTAAAAGGTTAGCACTTTGCTTTTAGATATGCTCTAAGAGGACTGGTAATACAGAAAATGATCAAGAGATGTTCTCTCTTTATTAGGAATAGCAGTAGAGAATCTCAAAGTTATGCCAGATTTTGTAATTACTTCATTGGTGAGGTATGATTTGCAACTAAATTGATAATCCATCATTCACCTACACTGAGTTTAAGCTCCAGACTGCCATGGCACATATGATCTGGTCTATAGTACTGGGTACTTGTTCATAGAGAATCTCCCATTTTTTAAAAAAATAATTTTGAAGAAGAAGACTTGGCCAAACATCTGCACTGACTATATAAGCTCATTCCATCTTATGTCATTTCTTTTCAAATTTATATTTTCTCCTAGATCTATCTCAGACCAGTCACAGCCTTCATGAGTTATTTGCAAAAGCATAGATTTCTGGTTCACTTGCAGTAGGGTTAAATTAATGAAAATATCAAACGTGTGTGTGTGTGTGTGTGTGTGTGTGTGTGTTTGTGTGTATAGTTATTAGCAGTTTCTAGGCATTGTTCTAAGCACTTTAAACATATTAACTTATTCTCATTTCAGTGGATATTCCATTATTATCTTCAATATACTGATGAACGGTATCACTCTTAGACGAGTGCAAGAGAGGCTCCTGGTCTGAGCCAAGTGCTTTAGTGGGCCCTGTTCTGATCCTTTTCCAGTTATGCCCTTCATCATGGGCAAATAATCAATGGGGTTAGGGAGACATCCCTAGCTGGAGTCAGAGGCATGGCCAAGGGTTGGCTGCAAGTTGGCTGCTTGTGGGAGTCACAGACCCCCAAGTACTCATGGGTCAGGACGGTATAATCAAGTGCATTTGAAGCCCTTTGTTGTAAAGAGAGTGTGTAGGGGAGGAAAGGAACGTGTGCCACTCTCCAGCTGTCCTGGTACCACCATGTTCCTGCCTGGTAGTCTGATAATGCTAGATATGTACTTTGTCTTTGTTTTTCTAGGATGATAGACAATATAACATGGTGCTAGCTAGATTTATGACCTTTAAGTGGACATCAAGTATGTAAGCCTTCGTTTATATTCTTTCTTCAGGATGCACCAATGTTAGAGGTAGACTAATCAAGGCACATAGAGGTTAAATCATTTGTCCAACATGACAAAGTAAGAAAGTGGTAAAGCTGTGATTTAAAAACAGGCACTCTGGCTGCAGAGTCTGTGCCTTCACATTATGATATCTTTGTAGCTGCTGAGTTTAAGCAATCTGCAGATAGGATATTGGCATGACCTCTCACCCTCATTCCTCATTACCCTCAAGTAATGATCAGCAAGAAGATCTAAAATTTCTGTGCTACTGAAGGGGGCACAGCATAGGAACCTGAGCAGTCATTGCCACACTGAGTTCAAGGAGATTCACAATTCCCTGGAGCTGACTCAGGCCAGTGAAGAAGCAAGATGGAGTCAGAGTGGCAGACTCCAAATCATCCAGAGGAAAAACATTTTCAATCATCAGAGAAATCAGCATCCTGGGCAAAATTTAATAGGAGAGAAATAAGGATTCTATTACAAAAAAAAAGAAAATTTGATTAAAAGGCACTGGTATGGTGAAATGAACTTGGGGTTGGAGTTGGACTGGGTTGAATCCATTGACTTGCTAAGTGACTTTGACAAGTTACTTAATCTCTCCAGGCCTTTGCTTCCTCATTTTTAAAAATGGAAAGGACAAAAATCCCATGTAAAACTGTTAGCACAATACCTGACACATTGAAGGCACTCCATAAATGGAGATCAGAACAATTACAGGAGTAGCAGCAATTATAGAAATAATAACAATGATAATAGTTAATGTTCATATAGTGTTTACTACATGTCAGACACTCTGCCTTTTCACTCTTTTATCCTGAGAAGAAAATAATGAGGGAGTTCCATTATTATTACTTCCTTTTTACAAATGAGGAAACTGAGGGCAGTATATAGATTCAACCCAGGCCTGACTCCAACCCCAAGTTCATTTCACTATACCAGTGCTTTTAACCAAAATTTCTTTTTTTGTAATAGAATCCTATTTCTCTCCTGTTAAATTTTTCCTAGGATGCTGATTTCTCTGATGGTTGAAAATATTTTTCCTCCAGATGATTTCGAGTCTGCCACTCTGACTCCATCTTGCTTCTTCACTGCCCTGAGTCAGCTCCAGTGGGCAGTAAGTAACTTGCCTAAAGTCACTGGAATGACAAAGTGGCAGAGACAAGATTCTAATCCAAGGATCAGCAAACCTTCCCTATAAAAGACAAGATAAGTGTTTTAGGCTTTTCAAGTTTTTAGGATGGTTTCTGTCGCAGCTACCTCACCCAGTTCTTGTCGTGTGAGAGTATCTATCAACAATACATAAACAAATGAACATAGCTATATTCTAACAAAACTTTATTTATGAGCACAGAAGTTGGCATTTCATATATTTTTATGTGTCATAAAATATTTCCTCTTGTTTTGACTTTTTCCCCAATCATTAGCTTGTAGGTCATACAAAAATGGGCAATGGGCTACATTTGACCAACAGATCATAGGTTACTGTTTCTTGTTATTAAGTGGACCACAGGGGCCTACAAGGTACAAAAAAGTGGCCTTTGAGGGGAATAAGAAGGAATCATATGATAGGAGGAAAATAACCCATTTCTGAGAGAGGAAGCCTTGGAAAGAATGAAGGGACCTAAAGAGAGAGACATCCAGAAACAATCGCCGTTTTGAAGGAATATGGTGAGGAACTGAGGAAATCAATGCCTGAAAGCCCATTTAAAGCTATTTCTAGTTTTGTGATGTAGTAAGCTTTGCAGCTAAGGTAAGCAACACAACTTAGCCTAACCTTGTTTTGTGGGGGCTGAGTGGGAGAGAGAAGGGACAGTAGGTAGTTTTCAGGCCTGAGTGAGCTATTTATCAGCAATAAAGAACTGACAAGTAGAAACGTCTGTGAATCCACTACTTGTTTTTATTAATGCACTATCAACATAAACGTCCTGCTTACCGACAAAGAGACATTTGTGAAGTCCTTACATCAGGCAGTAAGTGTTATGATGGGTTTATGCACTGTATGAAGAGAAATTATGTTCTCCAAAAGCTCACAATTTTAGGGATTTTTCTACCTATTAGGTTGGCACTTCCCTTTCTTTAGGGCGTACTGGAACACATATTGAAAATTCTGTTAGTGGATTCTGTGTGTGTCTAAAATTAAGACCTAGACTAGGTAGAGAAGCTTGATTAATTCTATGAGCAGAATCAAGCCTGTTCCACACAGTTAAGAGTGGATAAGCTGCTGGACCCAGTCTCTCACCTCTTCCCACCCACTTCTTCCTTTTTCAACAGTCAGCTGCTAATTAGTAATTTTAACTATTGTTCTGTCTATGAGTGCAGTCTCTCTTTTCTTTTTAAGTTGGAAGAATATAAGGATAACAATAACCAAAAGAAGGAAATAGAAAAGGAATTAAGTAGTGAGATAGCATTTTAAGTCACCCCAATCCACTAAGAAGTTTCCTTTAGGCATGGTATGCAGGCTTTAGGGGTAAACTTGAGACCAAGGATCTGGACATTTAGGTGTACGTCTAACTTAGAATCATTTTTAAAACCTTCTTTTTTCTGAGTTTCTTCAATCCCCACTTCTCAATTCAGAAAAGGCACATTACATTTCATATATTGCCCTAAACATATTTTGCAGGAAAACATCGGTGCTTCCTTGGAAAACTGCGTTATCTAAACTATACCCTTTGGGGCTATGTGATTCTGATTCTGGACTAGCCATGTTACAACTCTGTAGGCTCTCCATACCCGAAAGCAAGGCAAAATCATTCTTGACTGGAGAAAAGCAAATTCTCTTCAGTGGAGGTTGAACTGACTTATCTTCCCCATTGAGAAAGAGGTAGTTTTACCCTCATTTGTACAACATTACATTCAAAATTCCTGATCTATAAATGATCTGGTCTTTGGATTTCCCTTTGAACTGGTGGTAATATCTGATGAGTTCTCTAGTTAAAAAGTTAAGTAGAATAATTTATATATGTTCATTTTGTATGTGTGTAAAAATCATGATTTTACCTTCTCTTGAAAATTATCCTTTAAAATTTTCTTCTAGTTTGCAGATTAGGGGGTCATTTCTGGCAAGTAAGTCTGTCACCAGTGTCACTTGTCAAGGTGTAGATAAGTAAAATGTATTTGCCTATCTTATTTCTACAGCTTAATCTCATCCTAATAATTATATTAAGTTTTATGTTAACCTGCTTCAGAGCTATGGGGAGTGGAGAATAACAGTGTCTCTCTGGACTGGGGAAATACTTTTAAATAGCCCTGAGGCACAGTGTTCTATATAACAGCATAAAGGCAACAATTACAGCATTTCGATACGTTTCCTTCTCTATTACCTCCAGCTAATAAGCTTTGCAGAATCAAGGTTGATTCTTCCCTAACAGCGTAAAATAAAATGTTCTCTTTTTGTGTTATTCTGTCCAACCCTCTTCAAAATTGTCAGATAAATATCAAAACTGTTTTGGGTTTTTACATACCAAAATAATTGACCAAAGAAACAAAGTTTTAAACAGTGAAAACTGTACACTTCTATGAGAATGTTAGTGCAAAATGTTCTTTCTGCTTGGCTGGCTAGAATGGAGCCTTATGTAGAAAGAGCATAACTCTATTACTCAATGATGGCTGCTCAGTATAATACACTCTCTTGAAATAGGTTTAAGAAGCTAATAGAATCAGTTGATTATAATTAGGAATGATGAGCTCAGCAGATGAAGTTGGCACAATAAACCATGCTGTTGAATTAGGCAGACTCTGCTGGATGCTTTTCTGCTCCTACATTGTGTCCACGTGAACCTTGGCCTGGGCATCCCAGTCCACAGTATGGCAGCCCTTCTAAAAGTCACTATGAGTGACCTGAAATATTGGATGAGTTATATGGACTCATTTTATTAGGAAATGGAACCCCCATTCCTAGCTATTCTTGATCAATTTATGAGCATTATGTGACCAGCAATGTGCTTTAAAATGTTGATAGGCATACAGAACTATACCTACCTGGCCTTACAATGCCTATAATCTTATTGGAGAGAGAAATCTAACCAAACTATAGCAATAAGAAAACAATGTACTGTTTACCTGAGATACTGATTTTGAATACAATTATCATGCACAGAGTAGTAATGAGGAATTGTCTCACAGAGAACAAGGCATTTGAGTTAGATGTCGCATGATTTGAAAGTTGGATATTGCAGGTAGAAGATACAGGATGAGCAAAGGCAGAATGGTGAGAAAAGGATGGCACATATAAAATTTAGGGGAGGATGATACTGGTATGAAAAATGCAGTTTATGGAGTAATAGAAAGTAAGCTTAAGTTGGAAAGAGAGAATAGGAGTCTCAGTTGACCTAGAGGTATGGAAAGAGGAGTCTTCTGGATTTGGCACAAAAACCAATCAAGGTCATTTTGGGATTAGGAGTGGAAAATAACATAAAGTATTGATTTATGCAAGGTAGCTTGAAAGGAAAAGTCAATGAAGATAATAAAAAAGATGGACTGTGACCAGGGTCCTCCTTTAGAGGTAGCATTACTCAAATGAAAATATGGAAAATCTAATACATATTTTAAAACAACTAATGGTAAGATTTTAATTCAATAGAATAAACATTTATTGAATGTATCTATGTATAAAGCACTATGACAAACACTGAAGGAAACCTTAAGATGAGCAAGGCAGTCATCTGTTTTATGAGTTTGAAGTCTAGAATGGGGAGTTAGTACTGCACTGAAAAGGCAAGTCCATGCATGCTTCTCATAAACGTATTAAAGCTATGCAGAGAGGATAGGTATTTATTTTGCCTAAGGTAATTAGGCAGAGTTTCATGAAGGCTAACTAAAACTACAAAAAATGAATATTGGAAAAAGCTGGAAACATCATGGGCATAGCATTCTTCAGAAGTAGAGACACAATTGGAATTTAGGACAAAAGATTGGTTCAGGGGGAAGGATGAAGGGGGCATCAATAAGATAAGGAATGTGGAAGGCACAAAATTATGGAAGGTCTAAATATCAATTTAAACTATCCAGACTCCCTTTATGGGGATGTCATAAAACATTGTGTAGAAAACTTAATCATTTAAATCTCTTTATGATAAAGATAGCCCTAATTGTGGATCCAAGATGGATTATGGGAAGGAATTATAGGAATGATTGGTAATGAGGAGGTCAGTTTGAAGTAAGGTTGACTGGGAACAGTGAAAATAGTCACAATGGAGGAAATAATTTAAGAACCCTTGCAGAGGTAGCATGGTGAAAACCTATTAATTGGACGTAAAATTAAGAAGCAAAAAGGTGCTATCCAGCAAACCAAAATTTTGTTTGTGTAGTAAGTGGGTGGTAACATCAATAACTAAAATCAGGAATATGGAACTAAAGCAGATTTGGGAAGAATGATAACGAATTCTGTTGTAGACATAGTGAGTTTGAGGTACTGATAGGTCATCATTACGAAAATGTCAAAAAGTCAAATAAAATACTTGCTTGGAACCCAGAAGGAAACTCAAGATGATAGATGTAGAATGAGTTTTGTCCACAGAGGGGTGTTAATGTCTGGCATTTAATGAAATTATTCCAGAATTAGAATACAGATGATGTGGGCTAGGGATTGGTCCCTGACCGAGGGAATAAAAAAGGGAATAAAAAAGTGGGCAAAAAAAGGGAAAAACCATTGAAGTAAGACAAAGAATTATCAAGAGAACCATGGGTAGTGGTATTATTAAAGGCAGATGTTGAGAAGTTTTCTGGATAAAGGGGTTGGTTGGTCATATATACTGACAAGTCAGGGTTATGACTGGTAAATATCACTGGATTTGGCATCAAGGAAGCCTGTGGTGACTTTAGTGGAGTGTAATTTTAAGTAAACTTGTGGAGGTGAAGGTCAAATTGTACCAGGGACAAAAGAATAGGAAGAGAGTACAAACTACTCTTTCAAAGAGTTTAGCATTGAAAAGGAGAAAGCAGACCATTGTAGCTTCAGGGGCCACAGAATTGGCAAGAAGAACTAGGGGCAACTTTATATGAGTAGGAAAAAAAATCACTGGAAAAAAGAAATTGAAGCTAGAGAAGAGATGTGGGAATAGTTGACAAAAGAGAAATGAGTAAGAATAGTATCAAAGCAAACTAAAGGTGTTAGCCTATATGGGGGAAAACACTCTTATTTTTCTTCTCAGACATTGTTGGACTAAGGTCATTTAATTTTTTTGACAAGGTTTTTGGACCTTTAGATAAAGGTATATGAATTGCATATAGTGAGCCAACAGATAGTGCCTCAGCTACATGCTGCCTGTGACCCAGTTTGAACTCACTCAATCCAGTTGTGAATTTTCTGTATTGACTTCATTGTCCCAGACTTGGCTCTTCCCTCAAATACCAGTTCATTAGGCAATCTTTTGGACTGTGTGCTTGGCTTTCAATCTTACTTTAATATCTGGTACCCACCTCTGAGATAACTTTGAATTCCACACATCAAATGGCAGAACATTGCTGTCCCTCTTTGCCCAGCAAAGATCAAACACACTCTGAGCCCACTGCATCCTGGAGGAGATTGCAAGGCCTCCATCAACTCAGAAGTGAACTTCTGGAGAACGGAAGAGCTCAAGCCTAGCTGGATGACTCATGGACATAAATCCCCCCCAATTCTGAACTACTGAGGTTGAGAAAAATCTGATTAAAAGAGGATGAGTTTGTTTTCAGTTCTGTTGAGACTGATGTGACCAGAGAACATCTTTAGAGAGTGAGAAATATGGCCTTGGTGTCCAGATAAGAAGCCTCTAGTTCCTTCTCAGTTGTAAAAATGGATTCTACTACTCATCCCTGAAATAAATTCACATATACATTCATACATGCATATATGACTCAAGGATAGTCCCTCTTTCTTTTCTCCTCTCTGTCTGTCTTTCTGGATAGGTAGATATATATTATCTTTAGTTCCATCTACATCTTCCTTAATATATTTTTTTGGTCTGTGTTCCTTTCATACATAACCAAATGAGTTTTAGCAAGAATATTTAGCAAAGAATAGTGAGTGCTCAGTTAATTCTGTCTGGCAATAATGATGAGTTGCTTCCAAAACAATTTTATGTAGGCTCAGAATGACTTTATTCAGTTTAACTAAACAAGTTCTCAAATAGCCCACAACTTCTTAACGTGAGCTGTGGTTGACATGCACAGCCTGGGCCCCGTCTCTAGAAGGCAGGGTGAGGGGAAGCAGAGCCTCCTAAAAGGTTGTGGGAAGCTCGCAGATTATCTTTCAAGGTAACTCAAGTTTTTCATCTCCAGGGGACTACATTTTAAAATAGCCAAAGCCATAAAACATCCTTGGGCTTTCTTTATTGCCTTTGTTTCCACTTATGGCTGTAAGTGTAAGTCATTAGAAAGATTCACTCCACCAAAGGACCATGGAGAGTTGACTAAAATGGAACAAAATCATCGGGTGAACTGAAAGTTTTCTATTTGTACAAGTGTTGAATTAGTACATCAAAGAGGTCTGTGGAAGTGAGTAGATTTGATACACTCCTTTAATGGGTCCATCCAGGAAATCCTCCTAATGTGGGAACTGAAGATTTGGCTCATGTTTTCCTCATAAGGAGTTAGCCTCATGTCAGCTGAATGTAATATAATAAGAACAAAATATGGTCTCTAGCTATGCTAGATTCAGCAATACCACCAAAGTTCTTCCTGTAATACTGACTGCTATGAACCACTGAGTCCCCAAAACAAACCTTCTTATCCTCCTCTAAGTACACATTCTCTCCAGGTCAAGCATCTTCAGCAGCAGTTGTTCAGAGCTCAGCTTCCGTAATGAAACCACTTTTATACTGCATTCAGAACCACTCTGCTTCTCATTAGCTGTTTGACCTTGGGCAGGTAGTTTAATCTCGAAGTCTCAATTTCTTCTTCTGTAAAATTATGTATAGGATTTCTTCTATTTCCCCCTGCAGATTCATTAACCAGCCTTATCGTCCCCTTATCAACTCCAAAAGGCAAACAATTACAGATAGAATGACCACTTAACTCATTGTTCAAAATGGGATGCTTAGGTTTAAAAGAAGGAGACTGCTAGTATTTATGCCAGAAAAAGGGTATAAATTGATACTGTTCCAGGAAAACCTGGATATATGGTTAACTACTAAATAGGCTATGTCAGTGGCCTCATTTGCCCCCTGGCTTCTGAAGAGCTGGCAGAAGATTGAAGAGGGAAAACATGATGCCACGGTATTGACTGCCCTGATTTCCTCTTTGCAGTATTGCCAAGGCTGGCTACGCCCAATACCTGGGGTCAAAGAAATGCAGGTGGTTTCACCATGTACCTTTCTCCAGGTTCCGATAACTGCTTCCTTTCCTCCTGCTTTCAGGCCTGGGGTGCTACCTCAGTCACCACTACACCTTGCATTAGCAGCCCCAGCGTACTACACTGTCACTTGTTGTTTCCCTACACCATGCCCACAACTTTGTAAATAGCTCCTTTATTAAACCCTCTTCAGATTACCTCTATTTGAGTGTACTCTTTGTTTATTGACAGGATCCTGACAGACACAAATCCAGCAGGATTGTACCTACCTTCCAGAGTTCTGAATTGAGGTAATCCATGGAACCTGCATAATGGCAAGTAATCATTATGAGGTAGTAATTATAGATTATAAATTGCACTTTGTAAAGGAGTTTTGGATACTCCATCCCATTTGGTCCTCAGAACATGTATGACAAGGGAGTAACATCATTGTTCCACTTAATAGTTGAGGAAATTAAAGCTAATTGAGTGAAACGACTTTTCCGAATTTGTAGCACCAAGTAACAATTTGAGATTTGGACCCAGGCCTCTTGAGCCCAAAGCCATGTTCTTCTCTTACTGAACCACATTGTGTTAAGATTTCTAGCCAAGAAAGTCTCATTGGATTTTTTCCCAACCTTCTCAGACATAACTGTGAAACATCACCATCAGTTATCAGTCATATGGAGTTGCTGTTTATTTTTAACATTGAAAAAAAAAGTACAATTTGTTGGGATAGTGAAAAGGCAAGATGTAGAGCCAAGGGGAAGAAGAACTATTGTGTAGTAAACTCCAAATGGCCCCTGCTCTCACTAGCTTTTTCCCATAAGTTTAAGTAAAGGTTACATTTATGCCATGACTCTGAGCAATCAACTTACACAGCCCTCAAATGCCTGCCAAATATTTCTGGAAATCCTTAAAGGGGCACCTCTCAAGCTAGTCCATTATCCAGAGTCACTAAAGACCCCTCCCCAGTTTCTTCTCCATCGCTCTCGCTCTCTCTCCTTGATACTGCTGTCTTCAGAGTAGTATAGAGAAGCCTTATTACAGTCTCTGCTGCTGGTGCTATGATAAACAAGCAAAGATTTCTGCCAAGGTCACAGTATCCAACTATTCCTAATACTTTCAATCTTTTCAGAACAGAGAGAAGGACTTCCTCCTTTTTCTAAAACACATTGTCCTGTGGGACCTTGAGGCAATAATATTTGTGCCAACATTTTGCAAGCTCTCAAGAATTCTTCCATCAGTGTCTGGTGCTCATCCCTCAAGCCACAAGGACATAGACTCTGTCCAAGGGGCTAGATAAGAAGTAAACTCTATTCTTTCCCCTTCCCCACCCCCCACTGTCAGTCACACATTTCTTACTCCCAGCAGCTGCCACTCACAAAGTGAAACATTGAAAACCCTATTCATAACACATGACAGATTCAGACCCAGGGCAGGTGGAGCACACTAGCAACCCCTGCATCCCAACTCAGTAAACCCCAAATGCCCTGTTATGGTGCATGTTATTTCAGGTTTATTGTTTCAGAGCATGCAAAAAGCATCAACTCCTGAAACAGAAGACCTCCCCAAGCAGGCCTTGTTAGCAGAAAAAAATGTCCCAATTACTGTAAGAATGATCTGAGGGGCAACTTGACCATCTTTCTGCAAAGACCAAGTAGCATTTATGAACAAAGCAAAGTAGGAATTTAGAAACTCTGTATTCCCACCACACTTTTGCTGCTTATTGACTTGATGTTTGCCTTTGAGCAAGTTACTTAACCTCACTATGCCTTTGGTTCCTCATCTGGAATCAAAGAAGAACTAAAAATACTTTCCTCATGGGGGAGTTGTGTGAATTAACTAACTAATGATGGAAAATTTCCATATAAATGCTAAGTAGCCTTACTGTTCTTGTAGCAGGAGACTACTGATGTGTGCTCAGAGGTGCTTTGTGTGTCCTTTGTTACTCAGTCCTCTCTGAGTGCCTCTATCTATTGCTAACCTCACCTAGATGTCCTGGCTCTCAGACTACCGGGACAGTGTTCAGTTCTTTGCAGCCGCAGGAGCAACATTGTTCTAAACCTCAGGCCTTTGTTAACCCTTCCCAACTTATCCACCGTCAGAAAGTCAAGTGTCAGCTACACATCTGACAAGGACTGCCTCTAGAGAACAGCCCATTGGAACACCATTAGAATTTGTATCCATTCCAAGACATCATTAGTCCTCTGAAATACTGTCAAGGAAATAGGCTGGTTTGCTATTTTTCTCCAAATATATGATATGTGATTGACATGTATATGGTACATACACACAGATTACCCACATCTGACAATACCTGTATGTGCATGTTGGGACCTTAGAAGTCATAGAAACTGTTGTATACACCAATGAAGAAAGTCATAGAGTTGTTCATCCAAAAGATCCCAAACTCCTAACACCATTAATATTGAGACAGTGGTTGCAGTACACAATTATTTCAGTGGAGTTATGTTTTGCATAGACTACTGTTAAAATGCATTTGCCTTCTGTGAGCATATATAAGCCGTCAGGTGGTCAGCCTTCCCATGTTTGTACCTGTGTTCAATCTATTCCTTTTGCTTCACATACTGTACTCACTGCATCTCCCTCCACTCCCATCTTATTCTTTCTTAGAGATCTAGCTTCAAGTACCATATCGTCTACAAGTCTATCCGACTCTCACAGACTTTGATATTTCCTCTTTATTTAACACTACTTACCACTCATTTGAGTTTTAATATTTTCTACCTTACATTGCTATCTGCCATTTGCAAATGTATCCCAATTGTTAGCAAGGATCTCTTGGTAGTTTTAGATCTAAATAGCATTAATTTAAAACTCCATTTAAACACCTAGTGAAAATTCAAAGTCCTCCCAGAAAGTTCCTCAAAGTCCTCTAAGGTCTTACATTGAATATGGTCACCTCTGACTGTGGGCTTATACCCCTTTTGAAATGTTTCAGATTGTAGATCATCTTATTGCCCAAGACTAATATACCTGTTTTGGATACACCTAGATATAAAACTCACCCCTTCTCAGTTCCCAGAGCCCCCCCTCCCTCATGGGAAGCATTCACAAGGCAGCAGCCATTGCTGAAGAATTAAGGATAACGTAGAGGGCTCCCACTTCACAGCCACACAAACAACTTCAAGTTGAGTGTGGATGATCCTTGTTCTATCACTTCTCTCACCTCCAGGGTCTTTGTATTGGTTATATCATGCCTCAGCCTTACATAATTTGTCGGGTATCTTTGGTCTCCTGTCACTCTTTCTCCCATTCTCTTCAAAAAACAGAACAAACTTTCTCTTATTTTCTCATGCAGAGTACCTAAGCCATTTCTTTTGTCATTTGGCTGCTAGATATTTATGCCACCATAGTCTCACCTTGCATCCCAAAGTACCAAGATTCTTTCCCCAGAAGATGGTTTCTTCCCAAGGGGAATTTCATGTCAGCTGTTGAGATAGCATTCCTCCACCCCCACATTTGTGCTCTCCCTATGCAATTATATTTTCAGCTTTTCGAAGCTGGATCACTTCTCATTCTTATATTCTTAATCCTCAGTGCAATTTAGGGTCTATTAAGGCTGACTATTGATGGTGATGACTACTGTATGCAAAGCCCTATGCTTGGCACTGTGGGGAGCACAGAAGTCAATGTGATATGGATTCTCACCTCAGAAAGCTCATGGTCTAATATAAAAGTCGAGAATTTAGGCATGATGATGATGATGATATTGATGGCAACTAAGATTAGGGTAGAGGAGATGGGATATAAACCACGTGCTGTTAAGTTGTGAGGAATCAAAGGTTGTCTTGGCTAAATAGTCCATTACATGAATATTTATACATTGATAATTAGGAGCAAATTATACTTGGTCATAAATCTATAGAATTGTCTTGAAAGTTGAAGATTTCACATAATGAACAAATGCTAAGCAATTGATTATTTTCTTCTTTAAAGTTTATCATAGAGTTTGATTAATAGGTACAAACAAACAGACAAAAGAAATAAGATCTAGTGTTCGATAGATTAGTGGTATAGCAATAGTTGACAATAACTTAGTGTACATTTCAAAATAGGTAGAAGAGAATAATTTGAATGCTCCTAGTATAAAGAAAAGATAATTATTTAAGGTGATAGATACCCCAATTACCCTGATTTGACTTTTAGATATATAACTGTATCAAAATATCACATGTACCCTAAAAATATGTACATCTATTTTATATCAACTAAATATCCAAGAAATTACATTTATGTCAATATTTTTATATCGACTTAATTAACATTTTTAAAATATTTGAAATTCAGAAAGACATGTAAAGAGTAATATGACCAACTCCTAAGTATCACTCTACTTAATAAATAAAACATTAATGACACATTTGAAGGCTTCTGGGTGCCTTTCCCTCATCCTATTATCCTTCCTCCCCATCAGAGATAACTAATCTATAATACTTTAATTTTCTATTTGCACTTTCCCAGATCATACTGTAATAAAAACTTCTTCCACAGGCCTCCTTGGAGACAGACATGTGATCACAAATTTCCAGAGCCTTTATTTACCTTCCATTACCCAGGACAACATGGGATCCTAGTTGTCTTTCTTTCCCATTGGGCAGATTTTTTTTACTAGTCCACCTTTTAACTGAGATGTAACCCTTCATGGGTTCTGGCTTTTCAGTGAGTTATCAATTCCAGCTCCCACCATAAGTGGGCTGAATGCCTGCCTTATCTCCTAGAGTAGATGAGGCCCTGGAAACATAAACCCCATAGTTACTCACCCTCCCCAACCTCAGCTCCCTTTCTCCCCATACAGGCAGACGGAAGCTTCTCTTTAGTTTATATTTCTAATTTCCAGTTTCCTGCTAACTTCTGGTCTCTGGAAGTTTCCTTTCTTTTCTTGTGAACTTCGTTATAAATTTAAAAGTATGTAATCTATTTTTATTCAGGGTTTTGAGTCTTTCTTATTGTCAGAAATGCAAGTGTCCCTGTAGATATTTCCAGTTCAATGGTCCACCCTATGATTCCCAAGGCGTACAAGTTTGTTTGGTACTCTGGCCCTGTCATTCACCAAGCTGCAGCCATTTGCCTTCTACACATTTCTCGGTTGCACCCAGCACTTTGCTGTTCTATCTGGAATACCAGTTCCCAAATACTTTCTTCTTATCATAGTTTAGGTCTCAGCTCAAATGTTTTCTCATTAGACAGACCCTTGCTGATCACTCTATCCAAAGTGATCTATCAATGAGGTATCCCCAGTTGCTTCCTATTGCATCAGCTTATTTTATTGTTTTTGCAATACATTCCCTTATTTGAAATTATCTTCCCAATTTTTCTGTTTACTTGTTGAATGTTATTTCCACCTTTCATAGTGAGGGGTCATGAGTCTTTCTCATGAAATTAATTTGGAACCCTTCTAGATCATCAAGTCCTGACACCCGCAAAGCAGAAACGTTTGGAACATTCCCAGAAAGTGAATTGTAGGCCAGAGAGAAGTATTGCTGAGTACAGCCATGAAATTTTACACAGGAAAGGAATTCAAATCTTAAATGACAGTAAACCAGAAAGATAGAAGACTGATTCAGGAGCCTCTGCAAATGTTATAGTTGTTAAAGTGCATGAGGACCTAAAGGCATTTCCTTCTGTAAGTGTAGATATCAGTGCATTACTCGATATATTGATTTCAATATAGGTAAAACACAAAAAGCTAGCCATGAATGATTTTATATATATTTCTATGTTTCTTAACATCCTTCTAGAAGATGGAATTTTTGAATAATTATAAACTGACAAGTAAGCAGCAGCACAGCAAACAAATATAATCCAACTGAATAAATGAATAACAGAATCATCAGCTTAAGCAGGTTAAAAGGACTTCTACCTTATACTATTCCATAGTGGTTAGACTGATTCACAGTCTTTCTCATGAAATTAATTTGGAACCCTTCTAGATCATTAAGTCCTGATAACCGCAAAGCAGAAAAGTTTGGAACATTCCCAGAAAGTGAATCTCTAAAGGGTGATGAAGTAAAAAACTGATGAATGAGGAAGAAAACATTTCAGTTAGATTAGTTCTTGTCTAGGAGTCAAACAGGAAAGAGAATAAAAAGGACGTTAAGGGTATAAGAAAGGGTTGAGAATCTTTGAACTGCATTCATTATGGAGTTTTGAGTACCTATAATATGTGCCAGCATTGGGAATATCAACATGATCAAGACGTGCAGAGGCATCTATTTCATCCACTATCCTATCCTTGAAGTCATTTAGCCAAGTAGTTTTCAAACTTGATTGCACATTAGAATTACCTGGGGACTTATTTCCTCTCTTCATGCCCAGACTGAATACCAGACCAACTAAATCAGAGTCCGAATTGGGTGGGACCCATAATTAATTTCTTTTTGTAATTGCCTGGATGATTTCATAGTACAGCCAAAGCAAAGAGTACCACATTTTCACCATCTCATTCTCTGAGCTGGAATATTCTCTCACTTTAAGCTCCATTAAGTAAAAAACTGTACCTATTTTTGCATGCATTTTTGTCCCCATTGTATCCCCAGACTTTAGCACAGAGCCTGAGAACTGGTACACACTAAACTATTATTGATTGAATGGATGAAAATCTTTAATGCACTTGAAAAGCAGTACATGGAACCTTGGGGAGTACTAATCAATACAAATTATTTCCTTATCATTAGAGAAGGATTTCTTTTTCACTTCTGATTTCTGTGTAGCTTTCCTAAATACATACCTGGACTCTTACTGCCCCATATACTCACTCATATATGAGGAGGCAGATAGCTTCTCTGATAGATACACTTGGATACATAAAGCGGCATGATTGGGCTCAGCCCTTAATTTCTTCTCTTAGAAACGAAAGCTGATGACACATGAGGATATGCATCCCTCCTTCCTCTGGGAGTGCTGCTTCTGGGAGGAGGAAGCTACCTGGGATGGGAAATCTGTCCAGTTCTGAGGGTGGCTCTCCTACTACCAGTGTACTTCCGTTCTAACTTCATCATTAGAAAGGATATGCTTTGATCTTTACCTTCCACTCTTTTGTTATTCTTCCTCAAAACTTCAGAACTGAAGTGAGAAAGAGGATATGATTTATTAGGGTGTTGTCAGATTCCCAGATACTTAAAACTAAATATGCCATATAAGACATTATCTCTTATGGTATTTGTGTTACATTTGGGGCATAAAAGAAAAAAACTCCCACCTGGGAACATTGGAATATTTAATAATGACTGTCATGCATTAATACTTGAGGGTGTTTCTTTCCTTTATAAAGATATATTATTCCAGATTTTTCAATAACATGTCTTGGAGTGCCTCTCAACATCTGTTCTCCACATAAGACATTTCACTCTATGTGTAATTTTCCTAAACTATGCTGTCCAGCAATGAACCACATGGCCTCCTTTAATATACAAAATGAGAAAGATATACTAACTGGAAAGACTAAGTGTGGACATCTCCACATTTTGTGTCTTTATGTTTACATTATTGTATTTTTTTTTCTAAATACAATGGAAAGGATCAATATATTGTTCCATATATAGCTGATGATTGAAAAGTGGCTTTCCCCATTATAAATCGGGGAATTTATGAATCATTCAATGGAACTTGAAAAAACAAAGATGTAAAAAATTTCATGACCAACATTCACTAAAAACAAATTGAAATTGAAAATATGTTTGCAGGATCTTGCTGATTTTTAAAGTAGATAATGACAGAAGATAGATTAGATAGACAGATAGATAGATAGGTAGGTAGATAGATAGATAGGTAGATAGATAGATAGATAGATAGATAGGTAGATAGATAGATAGATAGATAGATAGATAGATAGATAGATAGATAGATAGATAGGTAGATAGATAGATAGGAATATTTAGCTATATTATCTCCAATGTTATAAATGCAGATCCTTCTATAAAAATTAAATGCACCTGATTAGACCTTTAAGCAGGTTCAACTATATGAGATGAGTGCATAGAAGCAGAAGAATAAAAAAAACATTCTCTGCTTAGGAAGAATGCAAAAAAAATCCTAAAACAGGCAAATGCTTATGCCCTGCAGCAAAGGATCATGTAAGCAGGATGAGCTTGACTATTTCCTTCTTGAGCACTTATCACTATGATCCCACAGTTTTGACAGCAGTGCTTGATTAGAATGAGAAAGATTAGCAGAGACAAAAATAAGAAGCTGATGCTATACTATTTATTTCATGAGTCATAGGGAGGGGCTCAAGTAGGAAATATAGTGAAGTTTCCATTAAATGCTGGTGCAAACTAAATATTTCTATTTATGAGTGTCCCCCTCTATACCTAAAGGTAGCTGAGACTTACTAAAAAGAATTATCTTGCTGAAACGCACAGCAGTTTCCCAACATTGGAATTCAACACAGCCCCACAGAGTGACGAATTGTAGGCCAGAGAGAAGTATTGCTGAGTCCAGCCATGAAATTTTACACAGGAAAGGAATTCAAATCTTAAATGACAGTAAACCAGAAAGATAGAAGACTGATTCAAGAGCCTCTGCAAATGTTATAGTTGTTAAAGTACATGAGGACCTAAAGGCATTTCCTTCTATAAGTGTAGACATCAGGCTGGTAATCCATTCAGCAGGAAAACAAGCTAACAAGTCATTTATGCCACCAGAATTGTGTTTTCTAAACTTAAAATGAAGGAGCTGAGATTGTAGTGGTGGCTCACATTAAAAGATTCAGAATCTGCTTCCATAAACATCTTTGAGTGTTCTGTACCAGGACCTATGTAAGTCATTTGATATCTATTACCTTACTTTATACAATTATAAGCAATTTTTAAAATATCTGTAAGGAAGATGGTTCTTCCTAATGATCTAGTCAGGATAGAGAACACACATGTCATAGTAAACACTAACATGAATAAAAGATTAGATGCAAAAATGAAGATGGAACTCACATTAATCAAATGTGTGGTGAAAAATACTATGGAATAATGATATTATTTTGCCCTATTTAAAGTAAAAATGAAAATCATGGGCTAAATTCCTTTTCCTCCTGCTTCTGCATTCTCTTTCTTTTCTCACTTCCTCCTTGCTAATCATTCCAGCCTCTACCAAGGGCTATTTCTCCATGGAAAGCACTTTGAGGGATAAATGTCAGCATCCTGTAACAGATTAGGTTTTGAGAGGGGAAATACATCATAGATGAGGAGCCAACTCACTGCCTATAGGAATGAGCAAATCCAGCAAGCACTCACGAAGAAACAAGGAGAAAACACACGAAAAGGAGAAAACAAGTTTCTTGTTTGCTTTGTTCTCTTCTACGTTGCTATTTACTTTTCTCACTGTCTTTCTCCTTTTAATTTTTTCAGCATTATTAAGGTGTAATTGACAAAAATCATATATATTTATGGTATACACCATGATGCTTGACATATGCATACAATGAGAAATGATTTAAACAAGCTAATTGATGTATCCACATCAAATGCATATTATTTTTGTTGTGAGAATATTTAAAGTCTATTTTCTTAGCACTTTTGGGGTGTACAATTATTATTCACTATAGTTACCATGCTGTACAATAGATCTGTAGAACTTACTCATCCTAGGTAAAACTGTATCCTTTGACCAACATCTTCCTATTCCCAGCCCCACCCCTACCCTCACCCTGGCAACCACCCTTCTACTCTCTACTTGTACAAGTTCAACGTTTTAAGATTCCTCATATAAGTGAGATCATGCAGTACATGCCTTTCAGTGCCTGGCTTATTTCACTAAGCATAATGTCCTCCAAGTTCATCCATGTTGTTGCAAATGACAGCATTTCCTTCTTGTTTAAGGCTGAATAGTATTCCATTGCATATATATACCACATTTTCTTTATTCATTCATCCATCAATGGACTTAGGTTAGTGTCTATTGATGGATGAATGAAGAAAATGTGTAATATATGTACAATGGAATGCATATCTTGGCTAGTTTGAATAATGCTTCAATGATACTAATTTCATCTCCTTTGAATGTATACCCAGTAATGGGATTTCTAGATCATATGATAATCCTATGTTTAATTTTTTGTGGAACCTCTGTGTTGTTTTCCATAATGACTGTTTTCCCATTCTCACCAGCAGTGTACAGGGCTTTCCTTTCTCCACATCTTCACCACCACTTGTTATCTCTCTTGTCTTTTTGATAATAGTCATTCTAATAAGTGTGTGGTGATATCTCTTTGTGGCTGTAAATTGAATTTCCCTAATGATTAGTGCTGATGAGCATAGTTTTATATACTCGTTAGCCATTTGTATATCTTCTTTTGAGAAATACCTATTCAGGTTCTGTGCCTATTTTTTCATCGGCTGTTTTCTTGACAAGTTGTTTGAGTTCCTATATATTTTGGAGCTTAATACCTTATCAGATATATGGCTTGCAAATATTTTATCCCATTCCATGGGTTGTCTCTTTATTATTATTGATTGTGTCCTTTGTTCTGTAGAAGTTAGTTTGATGTTATTCTACTTAACTATTTTTGCTTTTGTTGTCTCTGCTTTTGGGGTCACATCTGAAAAATTATTGCCCAGATGAATCTCGATTTTTTCTATGTTTTCATCTAGAAGTTTACAATTTCATTTTCTACATTTAAGTCTTTGATCAATTTTAAGTTTATTTTGCATATGTTGTGAAATAATGGTCCCATTGTATTCTTTTGTGTAGATTCCACATCTTTGTGATTGTAAGTAGTGCTACAGTGAACATAGTGTGCATATGTCTTTTTGGTGGAATTATTTATTTTCTTTTGGGCTTATACCCAGTAATGGGATTGCTGGGTCAAATTCTGTTTTAAGTTCTTTTGGAAATCTCCAAACTGCTTCCCACAGTGGCTGAACTAATGTCATTCCCACCAGCAGTGTATGTGTTCCCTTTTCTCTGCAACCTCCGGCATCTCTTGTTTTTTAACTTTTTAACAATAGCCATTCTGACTGGTATGAGATGGTATCTTATTTTGGTTTTGATTTGCATTTCTCTAATGATAAGTGATGATGAACATTGTTTCAGATGCTTGTGAGCCGCATGTATGCTTTCTTTAAGAAGTCTCTGTTCATGTCCTTTGCCCATTTGTAATGGGGTTATTTGCTTTTTGCTTCCTGATTTAAGTTCCTTATAGATTCCAGACATTAGACCTTTATTAAATGCATAGTTTGCAAATATTTTCTCCTATTCTGTAGGTTGTCTGTTTAATCTGTTGATAGTTTTATTTTGCTGTGCAGAAGCTCTGTAATTATCAGTTCCCACCTGTCGTTTTTGTTTTTGTTGCAATCTAGGTTTTCCAGTTTGTTGGTGGAAAATTGTTCATAGTAGTTTCTTTTTGATTCCTTGCATTTCTGTAATATCGGTTGTAACCTTTCTTCTTTCTGATTTATTTCTATCTCTTCTTAGTTTAGCTAAAGCTTCGTTGATTTTGTTATTTGGTCAAAAAACACAACTTTTTGTTTTACTTACCTTTTATATTGTTTTTCTATTCTCTATTTCACTTATTTCTGGTCTGATCTTTCCTTCTTCTACTAAATTTGGGTGTAACGTGTCTTTTTTTTTTTTTTAGTTTCTTAGGGTGTAATATCAGGCTCTTTATTTGAGATCATGCTGTTTTTAAAATGTGAGCATTCTTTATACATTTCTCTCTTATCACTGCTTATACTGCATGTTACAGTTTTGATATGTTGTTTCACTTTTGTTTATCTAAAGATTGTATCTATCTGTTAAAACATTTATATAGTACAGAGATACAGACTAAAACACTGGGGGAAGTGACGTAGGAAATTGGGGGACGTAGGTTAGAGGACACAAAGCAGCAAATATAGGGGATGAACAAGTCTAGAGATCCAATATACGACATGAGGACAATAGATATTAAAATTGTACTGTACATGGGAGTCATGCTAAATGAGTAGATTTTAGCAGCTCTTGCCCAAAAACATTGTAACTGTGTGAGATGATGGATTAATTTGTTTCATCATAGTAATCCTTTTGTTATCTATATGTGTCCCATGGCATCATGCTGTGACCTTAAATATACATGGTGAAATGTATTTTAAAACATTTATATTGCTTAATACAATTTTGGAGAGCATTTTTGCATGTAGTCCTATGTGCTAGCCTCTGTAACTTTCTTTACTTGATATTGTACTATACAAATTAAAGTAGAAAGTGTTATTCCAAGCATGAACTGGGCAACACAAATGGCATATACTGATGCAATAACTTTTTGATACTAATATAAGTACATCGTTATTATTTCTACGCATGTTTTACAATTGTTAAATAGCGTCACTTCTTAAAATTTCTCCTCTATCTTTCACACATCATGGCATTAGTTAAATGCCTCTTGGGATTATATTTATTGGTTTAAGACTGTGTTTGAATGTCACAGTCCAGCACTGTCCATTAGAAGTTTCTTTTTTTTTCTTTTTATATATTTAGGAAGTACAAGTGCAAATTTCATACATGCATATATTGCATAGTGGTGATGTCTGGGCTTTTAGTGTACCCATAACCCAAGTAGTGAACATTGTACCCAATGGATCATTTTTCAACCCTGCCCCCCTTTTGTAGTCTCCATTATCTATTATTCCACTCAATAATTTCTATTATTCCAAATACTATATGTTCTCACTTATAAATGGGAGCTAAACAATGGGTATACATGGACATACATGTATAAGTGAGAACATGTAGTGTTTGACGTTCTGTTTCTAAGTTATTTCGCTTAGGATAATGGTTTCCAATTCTATTCGTGTTGCTGCAAAAGACATGATTTCATTTTTTATTAGGGCTGAGTAATATTCCATGCTGTGTGTATATATATCACATTTTCTTTATCAAATCCTGGGGTGATGGACACTTAGGTAGAATCTTTGTTACTGTGAATAGTGCTGTGATAAACATATAAGTGCAAGGTATCTTTTTGATATAATTCTTTCTTTCCCTTTGCATAGATAATCAATAATGGTACTGCTGGATCAAATGGTAGTTCTATTTTTAGTTATTTGAGAGGTCCCCATTTTTTTTTCCATAAAAGTTGTACTGATTTACGTTCCTACCCACAGTGTATAAGCGTTCCCCTTTCTCCACATCCTTCCTAACATCTACTGGTTTTTGGCTTTTTAGTAATAGCTATTCTGACTGGTGAAAGATGGTATCTCATTGTGGGTTTGATTTGCATTTCTTTAATGATTAGGAATGTTGAGAATTTTTTCATCTTTCTTGGCCGTTTGTATTCCTCTTTTGAAAAATTTATGTTAATGTCCCTTGCCCGCTTTTTAGCAGGTTTTTTTTTTCTTCTTGTTGAGGTTTTTTAGTTTCTTGTAGATACCGGATATTAGCCGTTTGTCAGAGGAATCGTTTGCAAATATTTTTTCTCATGCTGTAGGTTGTCTGTTTACTCCGTTGATTGGTTTTTTGCTTTGTAGTTACATTAAGTTCCATTTGTTTATTTTAGGTTTTGTTCCATTTGCTTTTGAAGAGTTTGTCCTAAATTCTTTGCCTACACCAAAAATTTGTCCGGAGACTTTTTCCTAGGTTTCTCCTAGAATTTTTATGGTTTCTCCTAGAATTTTTATTGTTTCTGGTCTTATGCTTAGATCTTTATTCCATAAAGATACTTTAAATTTTCCCTTTACATTTCTACTTTGACCCATTTGCTGTTCTGGAGCATATTGTTTAATTTATATGTATTTGTGAATTTTCTGAAATTTCTCCAGTTATTGACCTCTTGTTTCATACCATTGTAGTCAGAGCAGATACTTGATATGATTTTAATCTTCTTAAATTTGTTAAGACTTATTTTACGGCCTAGCATATGCTTTGTCCTGGAGAATGTTCCATGCACACTTGAGAAGAATGTATGTTCTGCTGTTGTTTGATGGAACGTGCTGTATATGTCTTTTAGGTCATTTGGTCTAAAGTGTAGTTCAAGTTCAATGTTTTCTTATTGAATTTTTTCTCTGGATTTATTGTTGAAAGTGGGATACTGATGTCCCCTACTACAATTGCATTGTTACTTATTTCTCCCTTCAGATCTGTTCACAGTTGCTTTATATATTTAGTGTTCCAATGTTGATTATATATATTTTTACAGTTTTATATCTTCTTAATAAATTAGTCCTTTATCATTATATGATAACCTTGTCTCTTGTGACAGTGTTTTACTTAAGGTTGATTTTGTCTAAGTACAGCTACTCCTGATCTTTTTGGTTTCCATTTGCCTGGAATATAATTTATTATCCCTTTACTTTCATTCTATGTATGTCCTTAAGGTGAAGTGTGTCTCTTGTAGGCTGTATATAGTTGGGTGTTGTTTGTTTGTTCATTTTATCATGTTTGTTCATTTTATCCATGTAGCCACTTTATGTATTTTGATTGGCAAACTTAGTCCATTTACATTTAAAATAATTACTGATAGATAAGTATTTACTATTTTTTCTTATTATTGTCTTCTGATGTTTTGGTAGATCCTTTGTTTCTCTCTCTCTCTTACTATCTTCCTTTGTGATTTGATTGTTTTCTGTAATGGTATGCTTTGGTTTCTTCCTTTTTATCTTTTGTGTATCTACTAAAGGTATTGTTTTGTGGTTATCACAAAACGTAAATAAAATGGGTTAGAGTTATACCATTCTATTTTTAGCTGATAACAACTTAATTTTGATCAGATGAAAAAGCTCTGTATTTTACCCCCACCCCCAACCTATTTTATGTTTTGGGTGACACAGTTTGGAATTTTTTATAATGTATCTCTATTAACATGTTGGTATAGCTATGGTCCTCTTTAATACTTTTGTTCTTTAGCTTTTATTCTAAAGTTATAAGTGATTTACCCACAACCATTACTGTATTATTCTAAATTTGACAATATATTTACTTTTACCTGTGAATTTTATACTTCATATGTTTATATGTTACTCCCTAGTAGTCTTTTGGTTTAGCTTGAAGATCTCCCTTTAATATTTCTTGAAAGGCAGGTCTGGAACTGCCTTTCAGTTTTTGATGCATTTCTTCAGGTTTTGTCTGTCTAGAAAAGTCTTGCCTCCTTTTAAATCCTTAAAGTTTTCCCAATTCTCCTCATTTGTTGAAGCAGAAGAAATTCCTAAACTGAACTTATCCTATACAGAGGAATTATAGATATATACCTCTCTAATTGCATTTATAACACAACTATATAAATGTTAATATATCTTTTCTATCACTTGTTCTTAAGTATCTGAAATTGAAATCAATAAAAGGTCATCTACACAATAAAATATAGTTTAGTCAATTAAAATAAAAACACATACACCTTTCACATGACCATGATATAGGTTAAAGTAAAAATACAAGTTACAAAATAGTATATAAAATATGATCTTATTTTATAAATATGTGTTTATAGGTAAGTGTACAATTTTTATGCCTAAAAATAATCAAGAAGTGTATACACCAAAATGTTCACAGTAATTATATCTAAATAATAGGTGTATGGATAATTTCAGTTTTCTTTTGTGAATTGTTTTCTTTTTCTCAAGGTTTGTGACTTCTGTTTATATTTTTTTTAACACAAAGAAATTGGGTGGGGTAGATCACAAAAAAATTAGACAAAGTCAGAGCAAGAGGTGGAGCTGGGACTTGAATCCAGGCATGCTAACTTTACTCCCTGGTACACTCTACTATAATGCAGGTGCCACTAATCTAATTATGAATACAATCCAGAGGGGGAAAAACAAGCATAACAATAGAAGACTGGAGAAAGAAGGGATATTAGTAGGAAAAGTAGTCTAGTGGCAGAAACAAAAAATAAATTCTTCAGTCATTTGCATTTCTCCCTTTTGTTGTCATTGCTAGCCAAAAATTAAAGTATTGTCCACAATTGACATAATATTCAGGTTCATTTGACAGCTGTCTAAAATATTACAATGGGATGATGGAAGCACAGAGGGGTGTGTACTTGACATACAGGAAAGGACATACAGCTAGAATAGTTATCAGAACATAAATATCACATACTAGGCCCTGAAATCATTTTTGCCCACATTTCCAAAAGGAACCTTGAAATGAAATTTAATCTATATTAGGGGTAGGGACAGATAGGGATAAAAGTAACTATCAGCAACAGAGGCTTGTGCTCGGAACAGAAATCTGCCCAAAAGAGAATAAACGAGAGCAGGAGTTTGCAACTTTTTTTTCTGTAAAGGGCTAGTTAGTAAATATTTAGCCTTTGTAAGCCATAAAATCTCTGTCACAACTGCTCAACTCTGCTGTGGTAGAGCAAAGGCTGCCACAGACAATAAGTAAACAAATAAACAAACATGGCTACGTTTCAATAAAACTTCATTTACAAAAACAGGTGGCAGGCCTGATTTGACAGTGGGCTATAGTTTGCCAGCCCCTGAACTAGTGCTGTAGACATGTGCTCAGCTAACAGGAGGTGGGGCCTGGTAGGAGGTGTTTGGGTCATGGGGGTGGATCCCTCATGGCTTGGTGCTATCCTCGCAATAGTGAGTTCTCACGAGATCTGGTTGTTTAAAAGTGTGTGGCACCTCCGCCTCTTGCCATGTAAGATGGCTGCTCCCTCTCTGCCTTCCACCATGAATGAAAGTTTCCTGAGACCCTCACTAGAAGCAATGCCAGCATCATGCTTCCTGTAAAGCCTGCATAACCATGAACCTCTTTTCTTATAAATTACCCAGCCTCAGGTATTTCTTTATAGCAATGCAAAGAAAAAAAAATACGCAGCCTAACACACTACCATAGAAAAATTCCTCATGGGGTAACAAGGAGTGATGCTAGGGTTAACTGTATTTCCTGTAATCCCTCTAGATCTTGGTTTCAGAATTCGGCCTTAACACTGAAAAGGGAAAGCAATTGAGGACAGCCAATGATAGGAAGCCATGCCAGTCATAATCCTGAAAGACATAAACCCAAATGTTTAAATCCTGAAAGCTGAATTCTGGGAAGGAGATTAGTGTGGTTTGTGTTATACACAGCACAGCTGCATCATATTAGTTGTATCCTGTTAAGCGGAACTATTCTCTTGTTATTGTATTTGTTTGGAATTAAGTATGGTTTAAGAAGATGCATGCGGTTGCCAAGTTGACAAGGGATGGACTTGTGGAGTTAATTTTAGGTGTCAATTTGACCAAATTAAAGAAAACCTAGAAACCTGGAAAAGCATTATTTTGAGTGTGTCTGTGGGGTGTTTCCAAAGAAGATTAGTGTGTGAGTTCAGTGGACTAGGTGGAAAAGATCTGTCCTCAATGTTAGCAGGCACCATCCTCTTGGTCGGGGGCCCAGAGAGAACAAACACAGGAGGTAAATTGCTCTCTCTGAAGGAGATGTACAAAGAGGACATCTCTTCATTTTTTGAGGAAGTTTAGACATTTTTATGTACATGCTTTTCTTCTGCTGCCTTGGACATAAGAACTCCAGGCTCGCAGCCTTGGGACTCCAGGATTGACACCAGCGACCTCTCGGGTCTGAGGCTTTCTGCCTTGAACTAAGAGTTACACCATCTGCTTCCCTAGTTCTGAGGTCTTCAGACATAGACTGACCCATGCTACTGGCATCTCACCGTCTTTAGCCTGTAGACAGCCTGTCAAGGGACTTATCAGCCACCATAATTTTGTGAGATAGTTCCCCAAATAAATCACCTCTCACATGTCTATATACATATCCTATTGGTTCAGTGTCTCTGGAGAACCCTGATTACTATAAATTTGGCCTTGGGGAAGCTGAATATCATTTCTTTTTATTATATTCCTTACAACAGAACAGAAGAGATCTGTAAAATTGTTCCCTCAGAAAAAGGCCATGATAAGTGACAAGGCTACTTGATGGTGAAAGATGAAAGTTTAAAGGCTAATGATATTGGTGCTGCAAAAGCAGAAAATTGCTTAATGGCAATAGCTGAACAATAACCAGGCTTTCTAATGAGCAACGCATATTTATAAAATTTATAGACCACAGTCACTCTCCAAATACAAGTGCAATGAATATTTTGAAGATCACAGATGAGCTGAAAATGCAGATGAAAAATACAAGAAATCTCCCTTACCAAATTAGTCAATCATGCATGACTTCTGCCCCTTCACACATAGCACCTATTTGCTCTGCATTTAATTTTCACATCATTTTCAATACTGGAGGTAGAAATTATATAGACCTTTAGAGAGTCCTAATTCATTTTATGCATTGTTTTTTTGCAAATTTGACTCCACGAAAGTGCATTATCGCAATGTTGGCTTTGTGTGCAAGCATTGTGCATGTACACAAAAATGTCTAAACTTCCTCAAAAAATGAACAGATGTCCTCTTTATACGTCTGAATTTGTGAAAGATAAAATTTCTCAAGATTTCAACTCTTTGGGTGGCTGCATAAGCAGTGATGTCCCACTGTAGTTTCGGATCAGTATCATCGAAAGACTTAGGTTGTCCATCGTGGTTTTCAGATGACCTCTGTTATAAATCTGGGTGCACACAATTACCAAACATAGTGATACTTATTTATAGCTTTCACTTTTGACCTATTTCTCTTTGAATGTGACTCCTCTACTCATAAATGTTATACCCATGTAACTGTCATTCATATACTGAATGTTTATGATTACAAAAATACATATGACATAATTACCTGTTTTGTTGGCTATAGTGGTCAGTGAAGTGTTCTGTCATGTTTTTATGTTTCTCAAATAATCCCTTTAAAAATTTGAATGTTTCTTAAAGAATTAAGAAAAACTTTTAATGCACACATTATGTTTCCTTTGGAATCAGAAGAATGCATATATCTTTATCAAAGATGAATGTCTAACTCATCTTTAATATATTAACCTGGTGATTCTGGGTGTTGCACCAAATTTCCTGAATATGTGTATATATACATATAGATATATGTCTTCTATATATATACACACACACACAGGATTATATGTATGTGTATATGTATGTATTTGTGTGTATATATATGTGTGTGTGTGCATAATATATATAATTTTTCCCACCAAGTGATTTAGTCTTATACAGACTAAAGTTGGAAATCAATAGACCAAAAGGTATATGTTTATAGGTTGTGAAGATGACCACAGCTTGGAAAATTTATTTAAACATATCAAATATTTCTAATGTGACTTTTTAAAATTGAGTTAATTTATATATGTACAATTGTTTCCAATACACTCCCTTTTTCCTTCTTACACATGTATATAAAAATGAAAGCATTTGGGTTGGGTGCAGGTGGCTCACACCTGAAATCCTAGCACTTTGGGAGGCCGAGGTGAGCGTATCACTTGAGCTCAAGAGTTCAAAACCAGCCTGGCCAACATAGTGAGACCCTGTCTCTACCAAAAACACAAAACATTAGTGGAACATGGTGGTGCACACCTGTAACCCCAGCTACTTGGGAAGCTGCAGCAGGAGAATCAGTTGAACCCAGGAGGCGGAGGTTGCAGTGAGCTGAGATTGCACCACTGCTTTCCTGCCTGGGTGACAGAACGATACTCTGCCTCAAAAAAAAAAAAAAAAAAAAAAGTCATTAGATCTATAATGTCAATTGACTGATAAAGATGCAAAATACTTATGTTTTCTAACAAATTCTTCCTGATTATCTTTTGGATAGGATGTGTAAGATATTCACGAGGAATATTATGATGTTTTGCAATGTTCATGATATATTCACTTTTATATATTAGATGTATATTATATAGAAATATATATTTTAAATAAATATCAATGTATTTGTGGAGTGTGCTTAAGGGTATTCAAGTTTTATAGAACATTGCTTTAAGAAAATAAAATACACACAAAAAAGAAAAAAAATTTAGCCACCTTGGTATAGTAGGCTTTAAGTAGGTATATAAATTATTTAGGAAATGAAACAAATGAATCACCTGGAAGAAAAGCTGTAGCAATGCAAGACAGAGATTTTCCCAAAATAACTAAGTGAAGAAATGGCAAATTGCAATACTAATAGAACTTTCAAGATGTAGGTAGGGGAATCATTAGTTTACTGATTGACCTATTTTTCTATTTAGAGCAGTTCACAAAACCCTTACCTAAAGAAAATGGAATTGTAAGGAAAAGGTTATGGAGTTTTGTAACAGCAAGTTATGACATACTTGGTGAATTGTTTTGCTTTGCTGTATTGACTGAGAAATTAGGATAGACAGTTCAACAATTGTAAAATTCCCAGTAGGACCTTGCAGACATTACGTCACCTCACAATGGTGGCTGACTTTAATTGCCCCTCCCTCTTTCTAAAAGAGTAATTTCCTGTCAAAGCAGCACATTTCATATTGTTGAGAAAAGTAGAGGAAGAAACAGCATCTTGCAACCAAAACCAGGTTAAATATGAGCATTACTCTGGTCATATTAAGGGCTCAGAGACGAAAGGAAGAGGAACAGGGACAGTGTGAAGATGGTGTTAGGCATGTGGGGAGCTACAGATGGGCTTGCATCCCTACTCACAGCATCCAGAAAATAGCAAACTCAACAGATACAGAAAGTTTGCTTGTAAAGCATAAAGTCCCCCAGATAATGAGAGCTGAGGCAGGCCAGATAACTGGTTAAGGACATTGAGAGGTAGAAGAGCTAATCAATTTGTTAGAAACATAGATGCAATATGTTAACATTGGAAACCCAAGCAATCAGCTTTTGGAAATCTCTTCAGTATAGCATGGATGCCCCAAACCCACTGGCCTTCGTAAAGCTGAAAAGTCAAATTCTACTCCTACACGCTGGCAAGCATTTCCCTTTAAGTCAATGTCTTGAGCTTTAACAGCTGAAACCAAGTCTTTTAAAAAAATACAATAAAAGCTGGAGCTATAAAACTGTGGAAACTTACTTAACAGCATGAGCTAAAGATAACCAGGAATTTGCCACTGGGAACTATTTAATGCTTTTGATGGAGCTGCGGCATATAGGGCCTAAGGTAATTGATGTACAGAAAGAACAAGCTAATAAATACTAGTTCTAGAATTTCTATGATTTAAGGGGGATGGGAGTGTTAAGTTGATGGATAAGTCCCACAATGCTTTTCTTTTATAAGGTCTGCTAAGCCTAGTTGGCAATCATATTTCACATCCATTCATAAGGTCTCAATAGAAGAATAAAAAACAAGTGTCATGTGCCTGGACAATCACCAAAAAAATAGAACCGAGGTTGTGTATACATGCTCAGCATTTTAAAATGTGCTAAAATCTTACTTCTGGTGAAGCCATTTAGTATGGTTTTTCTATACCTAGAAATTTAGGCTGTTTCTAACCTGCAACTTTAAAATAGCCTTTAATAAATCCTGACTGATAGAAACTGAACAATAGGAAGGGGATAGGCAGCTAAGAATGAAAGTTCCTAATCTCTTTGGAACTTGTAATTTTTCTAATTTTGTTTTCAGTTTTTTGAAATCTTTTTTTTTTTTTTTTTTTTTTTTTGAGACAGAGTCTCACTCTGTCGCCAGGCTGGAGGGCAGTGGTGCAATCTTGGATCGCTGCAACCTCCGCCTCCTGGGTTCAAGTGATTCTCCTGCCTCAGCCTCCTGAATAGCTGGAACTACAGGCATCTGCCACCATGCCTGGCTAACTTTTTATATTTTTAGTAGAGACGGGATTTCACCATGTTGGCCAGGATGGTCTCGATCTCTTGATCTCATGATCCACCTGCCTCAGCCTCCCAAAGTGAATTCTAGTTTTTGTCTTAAGTTGTGTTTTGTTTTTCAGTGAGGAGGTTGATTAAGAGAGATTTGAACTTACTAGAACTCTGTAATCAAAGGTATAAACACACTAACAAAAATACCTCCAATCAGATCAGCACTGTATTGGCTAGCCCTCCGTATAACAAACCGCCCAAAACTCACTGGCTGAAAACAATAACCCTTCATTATTTCTGGTGGTTTTAGAAGCTAGAAAGGCTGTGCTGCTGAGCTGGGCTGGGCTCAGCTGATCTCTGCTGGGTTTGCTCATGTCTGCAGTCAGGTGCCAGGTCAGCCAGAGCCTGGGGATTCTGGGAGGTCTGTCAAAGGGATGACTTTCTTCAACATGATTTTTTGTCTTCCAGTGGACTGTCTCAGGCTGGATCTCATGGTGTAGTAAGGATCAGAGGGAAAACTAGAATGGAAGGCTCAATGCTTCTTGAAGTATAGACTGAGAACTGGCCCAGTATTACTTCTTCCACATTGTATTGATCAAAGCAAGTCATAAGCCTAGTCTGGTTTCCAGGAGGGATGAGGGAAAAGATTCCTCATGGGAATATCTGCAAAGTCTTTAATAAGGGATGTGAATATGAGGAAGTGCAGAAAATATAGGTCAGTTATGCAGTCTACAAAAAAATGCAATAAAGACGTGGAAACCTAATCTATACATTCTTACTTGTATTAGCATCTTTGTAACAAAAAGGACTGTACAATGATACTCTTGTCTAAAACATATCTTGGCACAGTGGGGAACTGGTGATTGCAGCAGATATCCTGGACTTAGCTTGATTTGAATCCTGGCTGTAAAATGTAATATCTGTGAGTCTTATTATTTAATACCTCAGTAGTCTTATCTATAAAATGGGAATGATAATACCTTCATTAAAGTATTGATGAGAGCATTAAATAATATATATATATATAAAGCTTTTAGAACAGAGCCTGATACATAGTCATTTGATAAATTTATATTTTATTTTTAGCACTGATAGGAATATATAAACAAATATACAAATTTTAAGAATGTAGAAGTTCAGTGGATTTCCAGCTGGACTTGTGATAAGGCTAAGCATCAATAGTTTATGAAGTAAAACATAGCACCAAGTACATACCTATTATGTAGCCTACGTTTTAACTATCTCTAAATTATTTATTTGAAATCTTGCTGAATCCTTTTAACTAGTAAATGAGCAAAGTATTTAAATGTTCTGTAATTATTTCACTTTTTGAAAAAAAAAATGGAATTCTGAATTCACTTCAGTGCATTTTAAAGAAAGACTTTATCAAAGCAATCTATAATTACAGCAGCACTCTCCAGATAGGACCAGAGGGAAATATTCTGAATCAAGTCTTTCATGGAATTAGAAATGTTCCCATTCCTTCTTCCCCCAAACATTATTTCCAATCCTTTCACCCATTACCCAGTAAAGCCATAAAGGAATTGCATCAAAAGGTATGCAACCTCAAATTCATGTATCATAAAAAGAGCATATTCTACCAACGGGTAGAAAAAGAAGGAAAAGCCAGCCAACTAACCATAGGTCACAGATGGGGATATGTATCAAGCACCTATTACTTTAAGGAAGAATGGCAGTGCTTCTGTTAGAAGAGAAGAAAGGAGTAATCTGGAAAAAGAAGAGTGCCAAGTCACCAGAGAAACCAATTACGCTGCCAAGCAGCCAAAATATATGCATATGTCTGGGTACCCAGAGCTTAAAAGAAATCAGAGAGGGTTGAAAGAAAATCAGGCTTCAGATCTAAAGAAAATCATCTTCTTTGTATATCCTGCCTGCAGTTTTGATTTTTTTTTTTAATCTCAATAGGATTTGCATGAACCGTTTCAATTCATTCTCTTTGCACAAATACAGCACATTTAACAACATGCTGACATCCCAGGGGAAGAGCTGGAATTTGATATACGCCTTTAGGTGTCCTTCAGTATAATGGGCCATTCTCACAAACTTCGCTTTTGAGCTTCCAGGAGGAAGAAACTAATATTTGTTGAGCACTTGATATGCAGCAAGAATCTGCCAATAGAAGGTTAACAGGGCTCACTGTGGTCCGGCATGCTTCCTTTTCATGGGCCCTCCCTACCACAGGGCAGTAAACTATTAATTTCAAATAGGTTTTCACATATGGTCTGTCACTTAATTCTTACCATAACCCTATGAGGCATTAACCCTATTTTACAGATGAGAAGACCTGTTCAAAGGTCATCTGACTTAGCCAAGGCCACAGAGCAAGTTTAGTACTGGAGCGAAACCAGATGTAGTGACTGGCAATTTATAGGAAAAGGTAAATGACAAGCATGCAAGTCACCTCTGCCATCGCCACCAATTTCTGTCCCACTCTGTGCTACTTCCTAAAGACAACTTTGTTCTATCTTGTTCTATCTGTACAGCATTCATCTCCAGCCACACTGGAGAACTGCTTCAGACAGAAAGATTGACACTTTTTTTTAACTCAATTACCAAACCATCTATCTTCCCTCACCTCTCTCTCTCTCTCTCTCTCTCTCTCTCTCTCTCTCTCTCTCTCTCTCTCACACACACACACACACACACACACACACACACACACACACACTCACACACCCCCCTACAGTGAAATTCAGGAGTAGGAGGGAAAGGTGTTTAAACGTAAATAACAGATTTGAGCATAAAGGCAACTTGGCTTGCATCTTCTTTGCTTTATCACCCTACGTTTTTCAGAGACCTATTTTAAATTAATGGTTTACTGCCCTGTGCTTGGCAGGGCTCATGAAAAGGAAACATGCTGGACCACAATGAGCCCTATTAGTCCTTCAATTTCAGGAACAGACCAATTCCAGTGAACTGCCAACAAATAAATGTGAATAACTTGTGGAGTTAAATGGAGAGTAGCCCATGGATTTTAGATTTCCTCTGAGCCACAAGTATCTTGCAAAGTGAGTTTGATGTACTTCTGCCCTTCGAGGAAGTTCTGGTGATTTAATTCTGATACTCATGTCTGCACCTCCAGAAATGATGCCTTTTCAGAGAAACTGAGAATTTTACAAGATTTTCCAGTGCTTAGTTTAGTTAATAGATTATCAGATGGACAAGTGTAGGCTACAGGTGGATGCAAATGTAACCCCGCATTCACTGTTAGGGTCAAATGTGTTAATTCTCCAAGAAGTTCTGGGAAGCCTCTAAGCCTCTTGAGTAAAATCTAATCTCTAGGCATAGTACTAACTGTTCAATATAGGTTATCTCATTTAAGTTAATCCCGTCTTTTGTGTTCATTTTCACATGGAGCTGCTGGCAAGTATGGTTAGGAAAGCAGATGTGCTGATATGTGTCCATTTTACCTTAAGGGAGCTGACAGCGGGGCAAGCAGGGTGGTCCTTGTGGTGAGTTGGATGGGTATGTGCCCCTAATATCATGGCTTGAGTCAATATAAACACTTGAAAGAACAGATACCCTGTGGTCTGGTCTCTTGGTGATTCTTTCTAAACATGGAAAAAGACAAGAAGCCATAAGCTACAGAAGTAGAGGTTATTGATGGAAGCAGAGTTCCGCGATGACCTGGGCTGGGACTGAAGTCAGATAAAATACTTATGGTGCAGGCTTTTGATTTCTTACTGCCCTGAAAACAGAATAAATGATACTTATATTCGTTGGTCTAAAAACTAATTGAAATTAGTTACTGAAATGAAGACAGAATTGGGGCAAATGTTTTTAAAGAAAGACACACTTAAGAGAGCCTACTTATAGAGCAAACCGGAATCCCTTCAGTCCCTTGTGAGACAAAGACCTAAGCTAGCATACTAGCATAGATTCCCCCCCCCCTTTTTTTTTTGAGATGGAATCTTACTCCATTGCCCAAGCTGGAATGCAGTGGCGCGATCTCGGCGGCTCACTGCAACCTGTGCCTCCCGGGTTCAAGCGATTCTTCTGCCTCAGCCTCCTGAGTAGTGTACCACCACACCTGGCTACTTTTTGTATTTTTAGTAGAGACAGGATTTCACCATATTGGCCAACTCCTGACCTCATGTTCCACCCACCTCGGCCTCCCAAAGTGCTGGGATTACAGGTGTAAGCCACCATGCCCGGACGATTTCTGATCTTTGAATTCCCTAGCCACTTATTCAACACTTTTCGTGCTCTCCAGAAGATCAGATAGTTATGGTAGAGATTGTTCAGCTACAACCTGTATTGGGAGGAAATTCAGATTCACTGCCAACGTGTACCCAGGAAGACATTGCCATGAACTCATTTCACCAAGCAAACAAAGCCATAGCTCAAATACCACTGTGACTCTTTCTGGCCTCTTCAGTGATGGATAAAAGCCTCATAATCTAAATATTAAGCTCTTCCCAATCAGTCAACATTTGACTTACATTAGCAAAGACCTCTCAGAGCTCAATGCCGTGCTTGTTGACCAGGAAAAAAGTACCTGTATTTATTTAATGGCTGGTCTCTTCAGCTAGTTTTATTTCAAGAGGATTTCATTTTTATATTGCATAAACTGCAGGCAATGGCTATTTGACACATTTATTTTAAATCCTGTTCAGTGTTAGTGGAGGATATCAAATTGACAGACCCAGAGAACAAGCAGAGTTATCAGAGCAAAGTTGCAAATATTCTTTCAGTTTATGGTCCCCAGAGCTGCCAGGTGACCCTGATATTACAGTGGATTGAAAAATATTCAAGCAAGTTAGTTGAGCTACAGGTTGGAGGAATTTTATTTTGGAAGAGGGAATTCTCAGGGCTCTCTGGATGGCCAAGGAATCCTTAGCTTCATCACCATCCTTTGTTTTATAATAGGATGCAATTAAAGATATTTACTGCCCCAAATGTCTTATTTTTCCTTTCCACCTCTCTAAATCCCGGCTATTTTTTAAGGCCTAGATTTTATTTCACCACCTCTGTGAAGACTTGCGCAAGCACCCCAAGACATAGAATTGCATCCTCTTCCAAACTCCTATGGCTCTAGGAGGAAAAACATCATTGTGATTAAATCACGGCATAGGCCTGAGTTCTAGCTGCATGATGTTGGGACACTTACCTCTCCCCTCTGATTCTTGATTTCCTCACCTATCATTCTAGTGTAATAATACTTTACCTCACAGAATAATTAGGATTAAATCAAACGTGTCACGGGTAAGGGCCTGACCCATAAACACTCAAGCAATTTATCATATCCTCTCTTACTCTGTTACTTACTGTATATTTAGCGTGTTCTTTATCCTTATGGAGATTCTAAGTTCCATCAGGATTATGTGTCTTATTTACTTGTGTTTAAACCTTCTACCACCTATGTTAGTACTGTATGGCTCTCAGCTGCCCAGTCAGTATAGACTGATGGTTTGGTGATTTAAATCAATGTAAATGGCTTTGGCAGAAAAAACAGAGCTATATCCTAGAGATAGATGCAGTCTGCAAACATATGTATTCTTTTTTTGTCAGTAAGTGTGGCCATGACATGACACAGACAGCTGAGAGAAGATAAACTCTGCAGCTTGAATGGCTTTTGCCAGAACTCTGGCAGAACGGAGGTTTGTAATGTGAAGAGGCAAATGCCACATATGAAAGGATTTAGTATGCCTTAAAGGAATAATTTTATACACATATTTTTCTCATAGAGTATAAATCTGGGAATTCTGAGATCTCAGGGAGAGTAGAGACCAGTAGGTTCCCTCAGATTCAAATGATGACTGCCAGAGCCCAGAGAGGAGATAGTTCTGTTGGTTTGAAATTATAACAGTCTGTGTGGCAAGTGGTAGGTACTGCTATGGGGGTTGCAAGACCAGCAAGTTGCAAGGAGTGAGACGCCTGACCCTATAACCAGGAGCTAAGGTAGGATCCCTTTGTTCTATCTGGGAATGTGACTAACAAGATCATAGGCATGTAGTTGACTGGCTAAGCATCCTGGTTTGGACACAAACTATTAACCTATGCTGAAATATGGCCAGTCCCAAATTTGACTTGAGTCACCCAGTCTTATATTTGAACTCTTTATGATTTATTTATTACACCCTATCCTCTCACACTGAGCTACTACCTCTCTCTGCTGAATCACTAATGGAGAGATCCCCGTAGAATTGGTTACATCACATTCACCCATTCCACAATGTCTGCTATGTGCATTTACTAGGAGCCAAGTATTAAATGAAATAGAGTTACATAGATAAAAACACACAGTGCCTGCTGTCAGGAAATAGGCAGGTCTTCCAGGCAAGGCAGAGAAGCAAAGAGTCTATTGCAATCAGTATAATAAATGTAATGGTAGAGTCATGCATAAAGCACTATGGGAGGAGAAACACCTAATTTACACAGCTGGAGGGAAGGGAGGTCAGAGAAACCTCTTCAAACAAGTCGCTCTGAACTGAGTTTTGTAAGATGAGAAGGTGTTTGCTGGAGGAAGGCAGAAAGAAAGAGCATTCTTCATAGGGGGTGATATACATAGCAATGCAGAAATGTGTGAGGCACCCTGCAGTCTTAAATTCACTGGATATAAGAACAGCTCAGGATATAACAGAGACAAGAGGAAAGCTGAAAAGGTATGCAGGGACAAGACCCTGAGTAGCCATGTGTGCTGTGCTACAGGGAATGGACTTGCTGATCTCAATAATATTAATGTGAACACATGGACAAAACTTGATTAGATGTGAAGGTAAAAGTTCGCAAAGAAGCTAAGAAGCTAAGTGACAATAATGGTGGAGAAAAGGATCTTGGAGAAAAAATAAATAAATTTTGTTTGGTCATGACAAGATTGTGGTGCTTGGTAAATACCCAGGTAAAGATACCTGGTGGACAGTTGAATATAGTTCAGGGGCCAAAGATGCAACCTGGGAACTTATCAGTAATTAAAACCACGAAAATAGGTTATGTCACTCAAGGAGAGTACGTAGAGTAAGAAGAATACAAACCAAAATTCTGGGATGGTCATTAAAAACATTATTGATAGGTACTTACAAAAAAGGGCCAGAGAGGAAGGAAAAAAGTGATGAGAAATACTTATGGAAGCCAAGGGAGCTTTCCAGGAGAAGAAAGTAGTAAACAGAACAAAGGCACTTGGCTGCAATTGACTTTCAGCTTGGCATTTTAATCCTTATCATAATTCTCTAGTAAAATACCCACTTCCTAATTCGATTGTTGACGGTTGCATTGCCTCACCCTGATTATAATTTCAACTCTTCTGTGGCTCAATAAGTGAGGCAGAATTTCCAGAGCATAAGTAGATACTGGTGGAATTGCAGCTTCCTTCTCATATGCAAGAGGCACCAACAATAAAATTACAGGGTTAGTAATTAGAGACATGGTCTTATGTGAAATGGTCCCCAACTTCGTGTTTATCCTGAGAGTTGACTCAGCACTTCTTACTACTTTTTACTGCAGGTGGGGAGAAATATTCATAGCATTTTTTCAGTCACCCAGACTGCAGGTTCTTCATCTTACCATTTAACTGCCCAACAGCTGCTCACAAAATTCTGTGTCATTCACACTGTGCCCAATTTAGGAAAGTTTAAGTGACCACGGAATGGCACACTAGCAATGTCTCAAAAGGATCAGTTCTTTTAGGAAGACTTTTACCTTAGTCTTAGAAACCTGAGGAAACTGTTCAGTTTATTCCAGAGGAATGTCAAATGTCAGGATCTGAAGTCTAAAAGAAGTAAAATAATAATGAATTATTAGTTTTCATGATTTTATGGGTTGGATTGGCATTTTCTATGTTCATTTCACCTGGACTCACTCATGTGACCACATTTAGCCGCTGGGTTGGTTGAGATGGAAGGCCCAGGATAGCCTCACTCACATGTCTGGCAGTTGGTTCTGGCTGGGGCAAGGGCACCTCAATTCTCCTCCACAGGGTCTCCCATCCCCTGGTGAATAGACCTTCTTCCTTGCATGGCTGCCTCAGGGCAGCATTCTAAGAATGTGGAAGTGGAAGCTGCAAAGTCTCTTGCAGCCTAGCCTGGAAAGTCACACAAAATTCCTTCCACTGCATTTCATTTTCAAAGCAAGTCACAAGGCCACCTTGGATTCTGGGGTGGGGAAATAGACGGCAGCTCTTGATGAAAAACCTGCGTGATGGTTTTTTTTGTTTGTTTGTTTGTTTTTTACTGCTGTGCATGTGGGTGTGGTCTTGTATTGTTTTTACATAGTTGCTATCATATTGAAGAGGTAGTATCGCATAAAAATTAAAAGCAGGTTCTCTGAAATCAGAGTACTCAAGCTCAAATCCCAGCTCCTCCCAGCTCTACAACTACTTAACTCAGTGGCTTATTATTTTATAGTATCTTTTTTGTAAAGTGCTTAGAACAGTACTTGGTATATCAAAAAAAGCACTCAGCATTATTGACTTTTATTTACTAGTATTTTAATGTTTTATTTTTCTACTCCACTTTATAATATAAACATTTTCCTGTTATTACAGAGTCTTCACATTTATAATTTGAATTTCTACCCAGGGGTAAGATGTAGCTATACCACAATTTTCTTAACCATCTCCCCTATATGACTTTTAGTTTATTCCTATTATTAGTTATTATATATGGAATAATGTGATCATTGTTAGGTAAAAAGTTTTGTGTTTGGGGGGTGTACTTGGGCCTGTGTGTATTTGTCTCTATTTTTGAGTATTTCCATAGGATAGATGCACAGGATTGGAATTCCTGGTGTTGAATTATTTAAGGCTTCTGATACATATTGCCAAATTCCTTCCCAGAAGAGCGCACTGTTTACAGCCCCACCAGCAACACAGGAGAGGACCCGCCCCACTCTGCCCTCAGTTGTGGTACATTCGATGTAGCATTATCTTCACGTAGAGCACATGGGAAATCTGGACTACGTAATTTTTTTCATCCCAGCAAAGGCAGATTAAAACTGAAAGGACAAGCAGCCTCTAGATGCCATCCAAAAAGGCTGGGGAAAATGCGTGAGGGATAAAAGCAAACGTGTCTAGTGAAAATAGAAAAATACAGTATTCACATTAAAAAAAGTAGTTGCCATCTGTCCTTTCAACAATAAACTAAAAGATATACACGTAAAGTAATAGTCAACATTGTTATTTTCATTTGATGGCTAGTTTGATTTTCTTTACGGCAATGTCTAAATAATGGAAAAACAGATAGAGTTGCCAATATTAGAATTTCTGCCACAGCCAAAATGTCTAGTTAAGACCTTCTGCAAGGCAAAACAGGATAATAGGTGGATTGACATTTACAGAGGATTGTAGCTTTCATCATTAGATGGATGACTCCAACACAATGACAATAAGTCCTTATCTTCCAATCGTATTTTAATAGAACAAATTTGCTATACTCATGAACATGAGTAGACACTTGGCAGTGCAGGTTATTTTAATGGACGCATCATTTTAAGCTAAACCTTCTCCATCTGTTCTGCTCTCTAATTACCAATGAATAAAGTACATAATTCACAATTACATCATAAATATAAGATCTACATTATATCAACTCATGTCAAAGCTTTTTAATCCACACTATTTGGCATCTGTTTTGCAGTATTAATATTTTCTTCGTTCTAACAAATCAGGGACAAACACAGCACTTCTTCAGTTAAGAAAATCTGAAATAATTACATGTTTGCAAGAGAAAAAGGAATTCTCTATCATACTACTTTATTTTATAATTGTGTCTTATTGATCAGTATCACTTACCTTCCACTATCATTAGTCCTCTGGGGTTTAATCTCTCTCTGAGTTGGGCCTTCACAACTTTTATCAGAGCGAGTGGAGATGAGTTAAAAGATGCAAAATGTCAGATTTTGCACATGCTACAATGATAGTCAATTTTTAACTCACTTTAGGAATATAAATGATACAATTGAGAATAGAAAAAATATATAAAATGTGTATTTTCATTTTGAAGCTGATTGGATCAATCTGTGTATTTATTAGAAGAAAAGTCATAAGAGGAGAGTAAAGAAAGAGAAAAGAAGAGGAAAATGGTGGATAGGCCAACCCATCCACTTGCCAGCCCCCAAGCTTTCTCCCACCTTAGGCCATGGAGATTGTGTGATGTATAGAATTCCCTTGAAAATTGAAAATCATGTCCTCAGCTGCCTTGCCACTTTGCTCTAGGATCCCATTTTCTTGGCTCTTTCCTTTGCTTAGTTTTGTCCAGGATGCAGTTCTTCAAATTTTTATTTTTATTTTTATTTTTATTTTTTTATTTTTATTTTTTATTTTTTTATTATACTTTAAGTTGTAGGGTACATGTGGATAACGTGCAGGTTTGTTACGTATGCATACCTGTGCCATGTTGGCGTGCTGCACCCATCAACTCGTCAGCACCCATCAACTCGTCATTTACATCAGGTATAACTCCCAATGCAATCCCTCCCCCCTCCCCGCTCCCCGTGATAGGCCCCGGTGTGTGATGTTCCCCTTCCCGAGTCCAAGTGATCTCATTGTTCAGTTCCCACCTATGAGTGAGAACATGCGGTGTTTGGTTTTCTGTTCTTGCGATAGTTTGCTGAGAATGATGGTTTCCAGCTGCATCCATGTCCCTACAAAGGACACAAACTCATCCTTTTTTATGGCTGCATAGTATTCCATGGTGTATATGTGCCAAATGGAAGAACATACCATGCTCATGGATAGGAATACTGCCCAAGGTAATTTATAGATTCAATGCCATCCCCATCAAGCTACCAATGAGTTTCTTCACAGAATTGGAAAAAACTGCTTTAAAGTTCATATGGAACCAAAAAAGAGCCCGCATTGCCAAGACAATCTTAAGCCAAAAGAACAAATTTTTATAATTACCAGTATCTGTTTTTGCCTATCTGGTTTATTCAAATTTAGAGTACTTTGAGTTCTCTTTGTACAGTGTCACCACGGTGACACACTCACATAGAGGTTTAATGGAAGATTTGTTTCTGGTGCCGATCATATAAAATACCAACAAAGAACTGGTGCTAGGTGCTAAAGATGGCAGACAGGAGAACTTCCAGTTCAAGGAAGCCAGAAGACTTCCCTTTGCTGTAGATTAGAGCAATACCACTCAAGCAAATGAGGCTAGAGAATGTTGACTTACATGCTGGCTTTTACACCAGAGTAAAAATTGTTAGCATTGTTTTCATTAATTATCCTTAATTAATCACTCAGGAAAGAAGAGCATCTTGTAGATGTATTGAGTATCCTGTCAATCAGACAAGCCGCAGTTTAGTTGATCCTTCTTCTGTCTTCCCATATTGCCATATATATATGTATATATATAGACAGAAATGATTTATGTCACCTCAGTGAAAAAGCTTTGAGAATAGGCTTGATTCCCTTTGAGTCCTCTTTGTGTGACACACTCTTGCAGAGGTTCAATGAAGGACTTGTTTCTGGTGACAATTATGTAAAACATCAACAAAGATTTGGAGGGTGCTAAGTGCTTCAAATGACAGATGGGAGAACTTCTAGTTCAAAAAAGCCAGGAGACTTTCCTTTCACTGTAGATGTGTGTGTGTGTGTGTGTATGTGTGTGTGTGTATGTGTGTGTGTGTGTATATATATATATGACTTTCCTTTCTCTGTATATGTGTGTGTGTATATATACATATATATATATACCATTTATCATCTCGTTATAATTATTTTTTCACATGCCTCTTTCCAAATAGACTAGAGAGACCAACAGTTCAGAATTTTGGGCTGAATTGAGTCTCCCGCCAAAATTTATATGATAAAATCCTCTCTCCAGTACCTCAGACTATATTTGAAGACATGATCTTTAAAACAGGTACTTCAGGTTATATGAGTCATTGGAGTGGGCCTTAATCCAACGTGAGTGGTCTCCTCATGAGGAAAGGAGGTAAGGACACAGGCATGAACAGAGAAAAGACTATGTGGAGACACAGCAAGAAGAGGGTGATCCTCAAGCCAAGGAAAGAGGCCTCAGAAGAAACCAATCCTGCCAACTTTCTGATCTCAGACTTCTGGCCTCCAGAACTAAGAGAAAAGATGGTTTTGCTGTTTAAGCCACCCAGTCTGTGGTACTTTGTGATGGCTGCCCTAGAAGACCAATAATCTGGGACAAAATTTTGTTCGTGTTTCCATCTCTTTCCAGAGTTATGTGTTGGATGAATAACTTAATTAAATTTTATTGATTAAAAATCATAAGTCTCTGTCCTTTGCCTTTCTTTGCTTCAGGAAGCTTACTACTTATATACTTCCAGGGTTTATTGTAAAAGAGAAAGCAATAATATAGAGACTTAATTAGAAGACAGAGTGCTGGAAATTTCCGCAGGGGAGCCAATAGAGGAACATAAAGAGAAATGTATCACTCAGGATAAGCAGATTATACTGCACCGGCAGAAAACCCACAATTTCTGTAGTTTGCAATATTTTTAGATTATTTCTCATTCACTCCTCCTAGCGGTTTGAGGTCACCACGGAGTCTAGACTTGTACAGCAGTCTTTTTCTGCTTTTCCAGAAGGAGAAGAATAAAGAACATGGTGAACCATCACTGTAATCTACAGCGAAAGGAAAGTCTCCTGGCTTTTTTGAACTAGAAGTTCTCCCATCTGCCATTTGAAGCACTTAGCACCCTCCAACTATTTGTTAGTGTTTTACATAATTGTCACCAGAAACAAGTCCTTCATTAAACCTCTACAGGAGTGTGTCACACAAAGAGGACTCAAAGGGAATCAAGCCTATTCCCAAAGCTTTTTCATTGAGGTGACATAAATCATTTCTGTCTACATTTCATTGGTAAAACCAAGTCCCATGGCCGCTCTTAAATTTATCATGGATGAGATGTATAATCTTCCCACTGTAAGGGACATCATAGAGTAGTTTGGATATGAATAATATGATCCATCACAAAATATGATATTAAAAGGAAACTGAAAGTTAAAAATGGTTGACAACACTTCAAAAACCACAAATACACACTATGTTTTTCCCTTCTACAAATAATGAATGTTAATTTACTTAAAATTAAGGCAATGAATAAAAGTATTAATTATTTAAATCTATAATTACCTCATCTTCTAGAGATAATCTCCGTTAACTTGTCAGTGTAAACACATTTATCTCCTCAGTCTTTTGTTTAACAAAATAAGCATTTTTACCCACATAGCTCCTTTCACAGCTCTTTTTGTCCTCAGCTTTTAGAGGAGTGTGGTGATGGTGACAGTCGATCCATTTCTGTCCCTGCTCCCAGGATATTTCCCACATGGATTCAGTTCAGTTCCACCTAGAACTATATCCTGTCTCCATCCAAACACAAGTTGTACACATTTAGAACCCTCTGTTCAGAGTACTTTTTAGTGCCCAGGTCTGTGAAAGCCTGATAATGAATTGGTGAGGAGAGGGAGAAGAGTGGCCATTGGAAACAGCTTTGAGCTTCTTCCTCTGTGGCCCTTGTTCCTCTGTAATTACCCCACTAGCTCACCCCAACCTTTCACTCATGTTTTTTGTCTGTCCTTCCCACTTCTCTTCTTCCTGCACATCTGTCTTACCTAGTGTCTTGGAGAAGAGAAACTGACCTTGTAGGTATGCCTCCAAAGAATCTGTGTATTACGAATAGAATTTTTTTTTTTTTTTGATTTGTTGTTCCTGCTTCCTCGTGAACTTGGGAATGTGGAATTGGCTTTTGGGGTGGAAAAATTGCTCTCAGTGTCCAACTAAGAAAGACAAAAATGTGACTTGAACCAAGATAGCCAACTAGATGCATCCATGAAGAGCTTCTCCCACGGAGAGAGGCCAGACCATCAAGTACATTGGCACACTAGGAACAGATCTTTTGGAAAGAAGACATTGAGAGTGGACCAAGGGATGGTGCAGAACCTGGACTGAAAGGGAAGGAAGCATGGGGTTGCCAAGGAAGGAGGCATGGGGTTGCCCAGCACCAGGACACATTTCTGGTCCCATGCAGCTCCTGGGGAAGGTATAAATGAAACAGGGGTAAAGAGGCTCACTCTTACTGTGACCCTCTGGAATCCTAGTTGTAGGAGACCCCAAGACCCACATGGACATTTGAGCTGTCAGTGAGAACTTCCCAGAAGGCAGAAAGACACAGAACTCCAGCCAGCATGAAGCCTACAGGATTTGGCATGGGAACCGCTTCAGTAGAGCACAGCGATAGGTGCCCATTCCCCAAGGCTTGCCATGATCCTGTAGGAAGCTTTAGACTTTCTTGGCTGCCAGACCTGGACAGAACAGGGCTATCTTGGCCTGTGGGATGCAGCCAGCCAGATGTGAGTACCCTCCTGTCTGCCAGCCCATCCTCAGTCCCTGCCTGGTCCCACCCATTTGTAGCACAGGCTCAGCTGACCAGCCAAGGTGCTTGCCAACAGCCACCATGATAGGTCTTTCAATGACAAGCTCCATCTAACAGTTGGAGAACTTCTGGAGATGGGCCCCGACTGGCAAGCACCCACCTACAGCCCTCTCCTGCCAGTGCTCACTCACTCAGTCCCCCCCACTGTTTTGCCAGTGCATGTGGAATCTGCCATTCACTGCCACAGGTGCACACACACACACATGGTCACCCGGGGCCCTCCACCGCCCACCTCCTTCCCATGGAATTGATTTCACCAGATTCCTCGTCTGAATCTTGTTGTCAGCAGATAGGGAACACCTCAGCAGTGCTTAACCTTGAGGGGCCAGAGAAAAAGGCTGCAAGCCTGATCCTAGCTCTCCAGGGTGAGAGCACAAAACCTAGGAGTGCTAAGCTGAGTGTTTGGCCCCTGAAATCATCCAGAAACAAAACCAGTTGACTAAACCCAACATAAACCACAGTAAAATCCTCAAAGGCATACAAAAGCAAAAAGCTTCATCCAAAGATAGCAACTTCAAAGATTAAAGGAACATTAGAGCACACAGATAAACAAACAAACAAACCAACAGAACAAGAACTCTAGTAACTCTAAAAGCCACAGTGTTGCCTTACCTCCAAGCAACCACACTAGCTTCCCAGCAATGGTTCTTAACCAGACTGAAATGGCGACACAGAATTCAGAATCTGGATGGCCACAAGGATCATTAAGATCCAGGAAAATTTGAAACCTAAGGAATCTAAGGAATCCAATAAAACAATACAACAGCTGAAAGACCAAATAGCCCTTTTAAGAAAGAAACAACCTGATTAAGAGCTGAAAAACTTATGACAGGATTTTCATAACACAATTAGAAGTATGTTAACAGCAGAATAGACTAAAATGAGGAAAGCATCCCAGTGCTCAAAGACCAGTTCTTCAAATCAACTCAATTAGACAAAAATAAAAAAGAATTTTTTAAAGTGAACAAAACCTCTGAGATATATGGGATTAGACCAAACCTACAACTCATTGGCATCCTAGAAAGAGAAGAAGAGACAGAAAGCAATGTGGAAAACATAATTTGAGGATATTGTCCACAAAAATTTTCCCAACATTGCTAGAGTGGTCAAAATGCAAATTCAGGAAATCCAGAGAACCCCAGTGAAACACTATATAAGACAACCATCTCCAAGACATACAATCGTAAGATTTTCCAAGGTCAGTGTGAAAGAAACAATATTAAAGTCAGTTAGAGAGAAGGGCCAGGTCATGTACAAAGGGAAACTCATCCAGCTAAGAGTGAACATTTCAGCAGAAACCTTAAAAGCCAGAAGACATCAGAGACCTACATTCAGCATCCTTAGAAAAAAGAAATTCCAACCAAGAATTTCTTTTCCAGCCAAACTCAGCTTCATAACAAAGGAGAAATAAAATTATTTTCAACAAGCAAAGGCTAAGGGAATTCATTACCACCAGACCTGCCTTACAAGAGATTCTTAAGGGGGTGCTACACATGGAAACAAAAGAGCCTTAGCTGCTACCACAAAAACATATTTTTAACACTATGTACTTAAGTACATAGCCCACTGACACTATGAAGCAACTATACAATTAAGTCTATATAACAATCAGCTAACAACAAGATGACAAGATAAAATCCTGACATATTAATATTAACCTTTAATATAAATAACCTAAATGCCCCATTTGAAAGACATAGAGTGGCATGCTGGATAAAGAAGCAAGACTCTACTGAATGCTGCCTTTAAGATATCCATCTCACATGCAATGACACAAATAACCTAAACTAAAGGAATAGTGATAGATCTATCATGCAAATGGAAAACAAAAGAGAGCAGGGGTTGCTATTCTTATTTCAGATAAAACAGACTTTAAATTAAGAATGATCAAAAAGTACAAAGAAGGGCATTATGTAATGATAAAGCGTTCAGTTCAACAAGAAAACTTAACTATCCTAAATATATATATGCACACAACAATGGAGCACTAAGATTCATAAAACAAGTTCTTAGATACTTATGAAGAGAAGTAGATAACCACATAATAATAGTGAAATACTTCAACACCCCACTAACAGTGTCAGACCATTGAGGCAGTAAACTGACAAAAATATTTAGTAACTAAAAACGCTTGACCAAATAGCTCCAATAGACATCAACAGAACACTCTACTCCACAAAGGAATGTAATTCTTCTCATCTGCACATGGCACATAATCTAAGATCAACTGTATGCTCTGCCATAAAGCAATTCTCAACAAATTTAAAAATATATATGCCAACCACACTCTTGGACCACCACACAGTAAAAATAGAAATTGTTACCAAGAAGATATCTCAAAACCATACAATTACATGGAAACTAAACAACATGCTTTTGAATGACTTTTGGGTAAAGAATGAAACTAAGTCAAAAATCAAGAAATTATTTTAAACAAATGACAACAAAGATACAACATACAAGAATCACTGGGACACAGCTAAAGAAGTGTTAAGAGGAAAGTTTATAGCCCTAAACAACTGCATCAAAAAGTCAGAAAGGAGTCTCAAATTAACAACATAACATCACACTTATGGGAATTCAAAAGAGCAAACCAATCCCAAAGCTAGCAAGAGAAAAGGAAGAAGGAAAATCAAAGTGGAACTGAATGAAATTGATATGTGAAAATGCATACAAAAGATCAACAAAACAAAGTTGCTGATATGGTTTGCCTGTGTCAACGCCCAAATCTCATCTTGAATTGTAGTTCCTATAATCCCCACATGTCATGGGAGGGACCAGGTGGGAAGTAATTGAATCATGGGGGCGGTTACCCCATGCTGCTGTTCTTGTGATAGAGAGTTCTCATGAGATCTGATAGTTTTTAAAAGAGATTTCCCCCTTTTGCCCAGCACTTCTCCTTGCTGCCATCACGTGTAGAAGGACATGTTTGCTTCCCCTTCCACCATGATTGTAAGTTTCCGGAGGCCTCACCGCCCTGTGTAACTGTGAGTCTATTAAACCTCTTTCCTTTATAAATTACCCCGTCTCCGGTATGTCTTTATTAGATGCATGAGAACAAACTAATACAGTTGGTTTCTAAAACAATAAATAAGACTGATAGACTACTAGCTAGACTAATAAAGAAAAAGGAGAGAAGATCCAAATCAACACAATCAGAAATGACAAAGGAGACATTACTACAAACCCTACAGAAATGCACCAAAAAAAAAACAAAACAAAACCCCAGGGACTATTATGAATACCTCAATGCACACAAACTCGAAAACCCAGAAGAAATGAATAAATTCCTGGAAATGTACAATCTCCCAAGGTTGAACCAGGGAGAAACTGAATACCTGCACAGACCAATAATGAGTTCCAAAATAGAATCAGTAATTCTAAAAACCTACCAACAAACTGAAACAAATGGATTCACAGAGAAATTCTCCCAGGTATAAAGATGTGGTACCAGTCCTACTGAAACTATTCCAAAATATTGAAGAGAAGGAACTCTTTGCTAACTCATTGTATGAGGCCAGCATTATTCTGATACCAAAACTTGGGAGAGACACACAAAAAAAGAAAACTACAGGCCCATATCCCTTATGAACATAGAAATAAAAATCCTCAACAAAATACTAGCAAATCAAATCCAGCAGCCCATCAAAAAACTAATCAACCATGGTCAAGTAGGCTTTTTTCCAGGAATCCAAGGTTGATTGAACATATGCAAATCAATAAATGTGATTGATCACATAAACAGAACTAAAAACAGGAGCCACATGATTATCTCAACAAATGCAGAAAAGGCTTTCAACAAAATTCAATATCCCTTCATGTTAAAAACCTTCAACAAATTATGCATCATAGGAATGTACCTCAAAATTATAAGAGCCATTTATGACAAACCCACAGTCAACATCATACTGAATGGGCAAATGCTGGAAGCATTGCCTTTAGGAACTGAAAAAAGACAAGAATACCCACTCTCACCACTTCTATTTAACATAGTACTGGAAGTCCTAACCAGAATAATTAGGCAGGAAAAATAATAAAATGCTCCAAATAGGACAAGAAGAAGTCAAATTATCTCTCTTTGTTGATAATATAATCCTATACATACAAAACCCCAGAGACTCTACCAAAAGTTTCCTAGAACTGATAAATGACATCAGTAAAGTTTCAGGATACAAAATCAATGTGCAAAACTCAGTAGCGTTTCTATACACCAACAACATTCTAGCTGAGAGCCAAATCAAGAACACAACCCCATTTTCAATAACCACCAAAAAAATGAAGTAATTAGGAATATAGCTAAACAAGCAGGCCTCTACAAAGATCTCTAAAAGGAGAACTACAAAACTGCTGAAATAAATCAGAGATATTACAAATAAATAAAAATACATTCCATTCTTATGGATGAAAGAACCAATATTGTTAAAATGGCCATACTGCCCAAAGCAATCTACAGATTCAGCACTATTCTTATTAAACCACCAATGTCATTTTTCACCGAATTATAAATATCTATTCTAAAATTCATATGGAACCAAAAAATAGCCTGAATAGCCGAAGCAATCCTAATCAAAAAGAACAAAGCTGGAGGCATTATACTATCTGACTTCAAACTATACTACAAGGCTACAGTAACCAAAACAGTATGGTATTGCTACAAAAAACAGTTACATAAACTAATGAAGTAGATTAGAGAACCCAGAATTAAAGCCACATACTTACAACCATCAGATCTTCAATGAAGTTAACAATGACAAACAATGGGAAAAGGATTCCCTATTCAATAAATAGTGCTGAAGTAACAGGAAAGCCATATGCAGAAGATTGAAATTTGACCCCAACATTTTACTGTATGCAAAAATTAACTCAAAATAGATTAAGGATTTAAATGCTAGACCTCAAACAATAAGAATCCTGGAAAAAAATGTAGAAAACACCATTCTAGACATTGGCCTTCAGAAAAAATTTATCACTAAATCCTAAAAAGAATTGCAACAAAAATAAAACTTGACAAGTGGGACCTAATTAAACTAAATCACTGCTGCACAGCAAAAGACACTATCAACAAAATCAACAGACAACATACAGAATGGAAGAAAATATTTGCAAGCTATGCATCTGAAAAAGGTCCAACACCCAGAATTCATAAGGAACTTAAATCAATAAGCAAAAAAAACCCATTTTTAAAAATGAGCCAATGACATGAAAAGATACTTTCTCAAAGAAGACATACATGCAGCCAACAAGCATTTGAAAAGATTCTCAACATCACTAATCATTAGAGAAATGCAAAACAAAGCCACAATGAGACACCATCTCACACCAGTCAGAATGGCTATTATTAAATTGTCAAAAAGTAAGATTTTGGTGAGGTTGTGTAGGAAAGGGAATACTTATACACTTCTACTGGAAATACAAGTTAGTTCAGTCAATGTGGAAAGCAGTTTGGAGATTTCTCAAAGAACTTAAAACAGAGCTACCATTCAACCCAGCAATCCCATTACTGGGTATGTGCTCAAAGGAATACAAATCATTCTACCATAAAGACACATACATGCATATGCTCATCATAGCACTTTTCACGATAGCAAAGATTTGGAATCAACCTAGATGCCCATCAATAATGGACTGGATAAAGGTGGTACATATATACCATGGAATACTACACAGCCATAAAAAAAGAATGAGGTCATGTCCTTTTCAGCTCACAAATGCAGCTGGAGGCCATTATCCTAAGCAAATTAACACAGGAGCAGAAAACCAAATACCACATGTTCTTACTTATAAGTGGGTGCTAAACAATGAAAACACATGGAGACAAAGAGGGGAACAATAGACACCAGGACATAATTGATGGTGCAGGGTGGGAGGAGAAGGAGGATTGAAAAACTACCTATTGGGTCCTATGCTCAGCTCACTACCTGAGTGACAAAATCATGTGTACACCAAACCCCAGTGACACACAGTTTACCCATGTGACAAGCCTGCACGTCTACCGCCAAACCTAAAGTAAAAGTTGTGGGAGGGAAAAGAAAAAAAGGGAACTATGCAGGAAAAAAAATAGAAAAGGCTACTTGGCAATGTGATCCTGCCATCTAGGCAAAAATGGGATTGTGCTGTATACATTATTTCATCACCTGCTGTGTCACTTGCACCTATGTTCTTTGCCATGGTCAGCAGTATTTCCCATTCCAGACTCCTCTATTGGAGCATGTTTAGCATCTTCACCCACTTCCTGTGAGGAAGATACTTTTCTATCAGTAATAAACAAGACGTATCATATGAAATTAGGTGCAATCATTGCTTGTTTGTTGACTTTTAATTTGGAGAAAGGATAGGTGGGCAGGCACCCCAAAAAGAAAGATAGTCATGGCTTTTTTTGGAGGTCAGTTAAGATAAAATATTCATTGTATCCACCCTTCCTTCGCAGTTATCTGGAACCCTCCTTGCCATGCTTTTGCTACTATTATTTTAAGCACTGACCCAAGCAAAGAAAATGGAAGTAGGAATGGTTTCCTGGAAACCATCAGCTGATAGGAAAAATTATTTAACAAAAATCAATATCTACACTATAGGTAAATTATTAGTCAGTATTTAGGAGAGAATGGGAACTGAGTCAACTGTCAACATTTCTTTATCTTTATGAAGTATTATGCTTTACAAGGTAAAGAAATTTTTTTTCTAATATTTGTTATATCAGATTCAGTTTAGTTAGTTTCTATAATGTCTGTTCTGAATACTTAAAGTGTTTCATTCTATTTTCTAGAAAAAGTTTTGGAAAAACAAAAAACCTGTAATGTTTTGCATGCATTTTGCATTTAACACAGTGATTGGAAAAGCTGTAACTCGAGATTAGGTTTCCTAAGTCCTTTTCTGGGTCCAGACCTCATTCCTGGGCAACTCATTACAGAGTGACTTCAGATTTTCTTCTCCCATGCCATGAAAGAAGTTTTCAGAACTTTCTTTCTGAATCTCAGTTGTAGATATCAAATGTGCTGTCAACAATAATTGGGGATGTGACTGAAAGAGGATACATTTTAAGAAGTTTCTGTTTACATATTTTATATGGATTGCAAAATGCCCTCTTATCCTCTATGGTAAGTAGAATGTTGACTCTCACCTTCCATGATTACTGCACACTATTTGATTTACAGGTTATACCAGAGATGACAATCTTGCTTCCAGTTACCCTAAAAAAACAGAATTTTTTAGCAAATACTATCCCAAATATGTTTGCCTGCCTATGGAAAGATTAATCCAACCTTGTATTTAAAATTTTTGTTATAAGCTACAGATTTGATACCTGGCTTGGAACTTGCTAAATATTCACTCTCTGTGGAAATTCAGTTTAGACTGTTTCAGCTGTCCTTCCCACTTCCGCAACATGGCCCGAACCAATTTTCCCCTATTACCTGCTGTATTTCCAGCCTTTCTGTTTAAACAGAGCTACTTGCCATTCTCTAAGTGCATTCCAGTTTCATTTGCTTATCTTTGCTCAGATTACTTCCTCTGAACATATGCATCCTTTACTCCCTGCCTATGCTACTGAAATCAGTCTCTTAGAATCCACCTGTCCTTCCAAGCCCTGTTCAGATATCATCTGCACTCTATGGAGTTATCAGCTATCTCCCTATGGACATAATCTCTCACTTCACTTGTTCTTCGGTGCTGTTTATAATGCAATAATTCTTTCACCCCCTCTATTATTTAGTAAGTCCCTTGACTATAGAGACAGTACTATAACCATTTAAAATATTTTGCAGCCTCCCAGCACAGGGCCTGGCACATAATATAGGTGCTACAGAAATCTTTACTGAATCGACTGAGCCTCTTGAAGGGGAGTGTCACGTTTTGGAGTTCTTTTGCAGCCTCAGCGTCTTGCATCTTGTGTTAACCCAAATTTGGTGCTCAGGTAATATTCGTTGAATTAATTGAAACACAGAGCACTGATGTAGACATTCTACTTGCTCTTTTTCACAAATACCAGAGGAAAAGATCTGCAGATCTGTTAAAAATTGTGTGGTCTCTTTAAAAAGAATCCTCATCTTCCCAGAAGGTTAGCAATGTCATTCAGCACAGAACACAGAGTGATTGTATCAATATTAATAAGCTCAGAGAAGTGCCACTGGCTTCAGTGCAATTTTGACACTCTGCAACCTGACTAATAAAATAAAAACTAATTCTAAAAATAATTTACCTCCTGGAGACCTTAAAATGGATTTTACTAATGAAGGGAAAAAACTAGCATGGATCTTTCCTTTGTGATAGGTGAATCAAACGTTGGAACATAAATCTAAAATGACATATTCTAAACTGCCAATATCTTTTTTTAAAAAACATTTTGCACACTTTTCATCCAGGTTTGCAATTTGAGCCATTTTAGCAGCCAAATGTTGATGGAAGGATGAGGGTGGGGAAATAGGGAATGTTAAATGAATTCGGCTTTGTTTTTATTTAGTCCATTTTGGATTCATTCATAACTTTAGCTTCAAGTTATCTTCCAATTAGCAGATTGCAGTATGGAAAATTAGAGAATGGCATGTGTATAACAAAAACACGGGATTATTAATACACACAAAGATACATTTTTTTATTCACAAATTCCTTTACATTAGAATAAAATCAGAATAACAATTGCTGAATGAACAGATCGTGAGAGAAAGGAAGATGTCATTCTTTGGTCCTGTTGGCTAGCAACTGGGCCGGAAAGCATCTCAGAGGCCCTGTACTGCTTTCAATTCCTCTATTGTTTGAAGGTTGGCCCTGAGGATATTTTTGTTGTGTGTGTGTGTGTGTGTGTGTGTGCACACGTGCGTGTGCATATATGTGTGTATGTGTGTGAGAGAGAGAGAAAGAGAGAGGGAGACTTATAGACATGCAGAAAGAGAAAGGATACTACTGGAGCTTTCAAATTCATACCAATCAGTTAAGCAATCCTAGATTCACTCTTTAGTAAATAAATAGGCATAACTGGGAATATTGAAGATGGAAACACTAATAATCCTGCATATTTTCATCATTTATCTTCCTGAAGGCATGGTGTTGGACCAGACACTTTAAAATATTTTCTTTCTGTTCTATTTTCTGAATTGAAATTATTCCTTAGCTCCCACACCTTATGATTCTTTCATCTCATGAAGTTAGTAAGTCCCATATCATGCTCTAAAAATACACCTTCTCAATGGAATTATAGAATATTGTCTCTGGAAAGCAGTTGAACATAATAGCACTCCCTTTACCTGTTTTCCTAGCTTTTATGCTGAGGAGGGCGAAAATCCAGAGGGGTAAAATTCTCAAGGCCTCAGAATGTTAGTGAAACTCCAGAAATAAGAGCATAAATCCCTATCTGCCCAGCTTATTGTTTTCTGTTTTGCTTTGCCATATTTATTTATTTATTTATTTATTTCTGCACCACTGTGGCTCTAAGTGAATTCATTCTAGTATACAAGAATATATTTCGTTATTGCCATCAAACGAAGAAGACTAAGTAAAAATACGAGCGTGCCTTGTATTTCTGGAAGACTTTCAAGAGCTTGATTCATTTATTTCATTTATTGAGTCAACATTTATTGAGGACCTACTTGCTAGGTGCTAGGGATAGAGGAGTGGATAAATCAGACTCTACTTTCCCCATGTAGAGTTTATTAACAGATACTTATAATTGTTTACATAAACATATATGTAATGAATATAATCTGACCTCATAGTAAGTGAAAGACTATGGAACATTTTTGCATGCTAGAAGGTTTTAAATTGTCTCTGCTATCCACATCTGACTCTTGAATATGCATGCTGTGTCCTGGGGTAGGACTCTTAGATAAGGAAAACCACCACTGTCCCCTCCAGCAAATGCCAGCCCATTAGCATTAAGAAAGCTGGTACATATCATATATGTGCTTCTTCCTTGCTGTTGTACTTCTTCATTATGTCCTTTGTCTCTTTCACTATAATTGAATCTATTTCCCCACGCTCCTTGCAGCTTTATGCTGATCTGATGTCAATGCATGTAGACTACTTTCAGCTCCTGGTTGAGGAGTCTAATGGAGGCGCTAACACCTGTACAGACTTTGCTTTTCAGAGCCTTGAAAAGACTGCCTTCAAGTCCATGATTAATTTCCTCTGCAACGAAACATTTTAGACTCAGTGAGTGCCCCTGCTGCTAAATTAAGTTCTGACCCTTCTATGTCCTTGCTGATGACTCTTGGAAAGTTTCAGATTTCTTCAATGAAATCAATAGCTTGAGAATGAAATCACATCACCATGGGCCACCTTTGAAAACTCTATTGAAGGCAGTACACAGCTTGGACAATCCAGCCCCTGATGACTGTGCCATTTGAAACCTCGGTGCTGAGCCAGCCTTGGCAGCATTCTGCTTGAGTTCTTTATTGAATATGCTTCTCCTTTGATCTGCTTCTAATTTACCCTGCTCTTTGTGCTGCCTCCTGCTCTACTGGGGATCGATGGGTGTTTATTGTGCCACTGGTTGTATCACTAATTGCTTGACTATGAGCTTCTTGAATGTGATTGGTTTGTTTCTTCTCTACAAAGTGCCTTTTGCTTTAATATATTAATTTCTTCAGAGCCCTCAGAACTGAGTGGAGGAGCTTAAAAACAATTGGATACCTGGGGAAATTTGAGCTACAGTCAGGACAAATATTGGTGACTGGGTTCCCCACTGAAGGCTTCCGAGAGAGGCAGCTGATCCATCCCTAGGAAAAAGAAGGAGGATATGGTCTAATTCTCCTGCAGACTATGAAATTTGACTCACTTTGAGGTTCCTCTGCTAGACATGCAGAAAATCATGGTCTCTTCTCACTGTCCTTTCCTTACCAATGGCTTCTAATCACATTTGTCCCAGATTATCTCCAGAACTCTTGAAAGCTTCCCGAAACAGGTGTTTGTTTTGTAGCCCTGTGCTATTCCTATGTACCCAGAGATCATCTATAATAATGCATGTCAGTTCATTTATGAATTAAATACATCAGATTGAGGAATATGCTTAGATAAAATCAGATGGCTTCCACATTTCCCTGATGAGATATTCATGACGTGATGGTTTCACCTTTATAAATCATGGTTACTCTATTGATTTTTTTTTTCTTCCACATTTTCCAAATGAGCTCATAAATTTTTTAAAATGTGGATCAGAGAAAACAACATGAATGAATAGATGAATGTACTTTCCAATTACATGCATTTCTGGTTTTATTGCTGCCTACAGCTTATATTAGAAGAATGAGATACCACATAGCAAGGGAATCTTCCAAACCTAGTAAACATAGAGGCTGATTTCTTAATATAAAAATTATAAATCATGATGGTTTAATTTAAACTGAAAGATTAATTTAAATTGAAAAAGATTGGTTACTTGGGTCTTGACAATAAAAAGTATTACTTATAAATGTGTATGAATTCTTTTATTTTATTTAATTTTATTTATTTGTTTTTGTGAGATGCAGTCTTGCTCTGTTGCCAGGCTGTAGCGCAGTGGGGCAATCTCAGCTCACTGCAACCTCTGCCTCCTGGGTTCAAGCAATTCTCCTGTCTCAGCCTCCCAAGTAGCTGGGACTACAGGCATGCACCACCACAGCCCGATAATTTTTGTATGTTTTGTAGAGATGAGTTTTCACCATGTTGGCCAGAATGGTCTTGATCTCTTGACCTCGTGATCCACCCGCCTCAGTATCCCAAAGTGCTGGGATTACAGGTGTGAGTCACTGTGCCCAGCCCGTATGCATTCTTAATTATTGGCATGCATGTTTATTTGAATTTCTTTTTAATCCTTGTTGGAAGTGACATATGTGAAATGAGTGGGGAAGGAAAATGTTTCAGCTATATGTTGCTGCATAACAAGCCACTCCAAAACATAATGGCTTAAAGTCACAAAAATCTACTATAGATTTTGAGAGTTGAATAGTTTCAGCCACGTGGTTCTTCTGCTCAACATGGGATCACCTAGAGTAACTTACTAGTATTCATTCACAGGTATGGTCCTTGGTGCTTCTGCATCTGGTCTGTCCATGTGGGACCAGCTACTCAGAGCAAGGTGATCTCTTACATAGTAGCCTGGACCTTTTATGTGGTGCCTGGCTTCCAGGAGAAAGGAAGCATGGTCTGTCAGTTTTCTTAAGGTCTGACCTCAGGAGTCCCAAACATTACTTTCGCCACACTCTTTCAGTCACATAAGTAAGCCTTCCCATTTAGATTCAAGATGCAGGGGAAATATTACTCTTCATAGATATAGTAAAACGCATGAACATAGAAGGAAAAATTGCAAGCTATGAAAACACTTTGCCAGAAAACTATCTTCTTCCAAGAAGAGAGGACCTTGACACGTGATTAAAGTGAAATTGAGGTATGCGGCGATCAAAGCACATTGATATCTGTGTGTTTTCCCCTACAGTTGCCCAAAACTCTTGTTTGTTCCTTTTCCCCATCACATCCCCATCAATAATCATCTTAAGAACTTGTTATCACTAGAGTATAACTGACTGATAAGAATGAGTAAGTTCTCTCCAATTGTCAATTTTAACAAAAAGCCAATACTTACAATATGAATGCATTTCTTTTGTGTTTCGGTATCATTAAGCAAGTTGCAGAAGTCAACTTAGGAGTTGGGGTTTCCGACTTCTAGGAGACGATTCCAGTATATTTCTAGGTCATTTTGCTATGTCTTACCACCACTGTCCTTTGTTACGTTCTCAGAGAATGCAAAGTAATGGCATTGACATAAGAAAAATATAATTAGATAAACAATATTTCAGGGGGAAAAAAGATAATTCCATCCAAAATGAAGAACTGTACCAGGTAGAGAATTTGGGCACTATCCATTGTTTTAGAAGATCCAAGCCATGGCTCCTCATCATTAGCCCAGATACTGGAAGAAAGTAATTTTAATTTTTTTTTGACCCCCAAATAACTGAACTCTGCACTACCAAATAATGCTGTTTAGAGTTTTCAGTACTTAATAATGCAGTGTTTTGAAATAAATTACAAAGAAGGAGTTGCATATATTATTCCACGTATTACTTATGTTTGTTTGTAAATGATATTTTTTGATATTTTGGATGAGGAAAGAAATAAAAAAAGTCAGCCATCATGAATAAATCAGCAATGAGAGATGATTGAATTGTGTGCTGTCATCTCTGTCTTTCTGGCCTTGATAAGCACAATGTGTGGCTGCTATTACCTTGTCATGGAACCAGTTAAACTAAGCACCAGTGAGTTGCAAAAAGCAGAAGAATGAGATGATGGGATGATGGTGCACCCACAGTAGTTATACTGACTCTGGGTGGCAAATCAGGAAGCCCCAGGCATGAATTTTGGTTCTGGAAAAATGTGCATGGATATGAGGGAAGACTGGAAGGATCACTGACATAACAAAAACACCAGCAGTGGTAAATATGTTGCTATTCTTGCAAGAATTTGTGATTTTTTTTTTCTTGTTCACTGAAAGTAAATCTATGTCAGGCATTGTGTTAGGCAATTCACATAGATTACTTCACCTAACCTTCATGACAACTCAGTGAGGTACATATTATTGCAATACTTATATTATAAACAATGACTCTAAAATAAGCCTGAATAAGCAAAATAATTTGCCCAAGGTACACAAATAAGAAGTAGCAAAGGAGAGATTTGACTTGAACCTAACAAATCAAATTTCAGAACCAAAAATCATTTTTAGGTATAATTTATATGCAGTAAAAGTCATCCTTTTGGGCACACAGTTCTGAATTTAACACACATATGCAATCATATAACCACCACCAGGCAGAAGATATAGAACAATTTCATCACCTCCCCAAATTCCCTCATGCTCCTTTGCTTGGTTGTCAACCTCTCTCTCCATCATCAGACCTAGCAATCACTGAACTGTCCCCTTTCTTTATAATTTCACTTTTCCAAAATTTCATATAAATGGAATCAACAGAATTTGGCCTTTTGAGACGCTCCTTTCACTTAGCGTAATTCACTGAGATTCATCCATGTTATTGTAGAAATCGGTAGTTCATGTCTATTTATTGCTAAGTACTACTTTATTCTATGGATGTGCCATAGCATTTTTATCCATTCATATACAGGAGGACATTTGGATTATTTCCAGTGTTTTTGATCCCAATATTTTAACCGTCATGAAATCCTGCTATCAGCCAGAAACTTTTTTCTAATTAACATAACCAGTGTTCCCAGTTATATCTTTGTTTTAGTGTTCTCTTTTGGGTTCCCTGAGATCTTTTGCCTAGAGTTAGAAAGAAGAACCAAATCTTCTCTGCCTCAAGCATTAATTCCATAGAGTCAGGTTTTCTCTCATGAGGCAATGCCATTAGAATTTTTTTTTTTTTTTTTTTTTTTTTTTTTGAGATGGAGTCTCGCTCTGCCACCCAGGCCAGAGTGGAGTGGCCTGATCTTGGCTCACTGCAAGCTCCTCCTCCTCCTGGGTTCATGCCCTTCTCCTGCTACAGCCTCCTGAGTAGCTGGGACTACAGATGCCTGCCACCATGCCCAGCTAATTTTTTGTATTTTTAGTAGAGACGGGGTTTCACCGTGTTAGCCAGGATGGTCTCGATCTCCTGACCTCGTGATCTGCCCAACTCGGCCTCCCAAAGTGCTGGGATAACAGGCATGAGCCACTGCGCCTGATTTTTATTATAACAATCATGTGGTACCCATCACCTAGCAAGTGCTTAAAAGTGTATGGAATGAATGAATAAAATAATGAATATCATATTTATTATCCAAATTAATCTTCTAGCACAGGAGGTAGAGAGGAAAGTAGTAAAATCAGGATTTGTAATTCAGTCTTGGGTAGAAACTTACAGAGCTTAATAAATGGAACATGGTGTACTGAGAAACATTATTATCAAATTCTAGAAGTCCAGAGTTAATTTTCTTACACTGTACCAACACCATTATTTGAAAAGTGAAAAAAGAAAATGTGATGATTGTTGATCTGATTTCACAACTTCAGATAACTACCTTGCCTGCACCTTTTCTCAGTTTTAAACTTTTTTTCTGATGTAACTAACTGGTAATTTAATTGAATTGACCAAATTAGCCATTGCTTTTTAGAATAACTGATGTTTTTCTAAAAATGTGTTTTCTTATGGTAACAAAGCTTCAGGATAGTCCTATTCAAACAAATTGGATTCAGGTTTAAAAAAATCCTCTTGCTTTTAATAAGGTAATTTTCTTACTGAATTCAATCCATTGCAATAGTCAGCATAATGCTTTTGATTAAATTCAACTGTGCGTTATAGTGTTCTTTGCTATACAAAGGTCTCAGAGTCAGAAAAAAAAAAAAAATGATTCCATTCTGTGTTCTGTCATTTATAAGGGGTGTGACTTCTGATTAGTTGTAAAACCTCTCTGAGCTTTGTTTCTTTATCAGTCAGATGAAGATAATAACTTCTGTGCTTTCTGCTTTGCGATATTGTGAGAGTTAAAGGAGATCATTTAACCCTTAATGTTAAAGGCAAACACCCTTTGCATTCTGTGTAATGAGTGTGTTACTGGTGTCCAGGGCCACCCAGGTACAAGTGCTACAATTTTCCTTGCGTACAACCTCTTCCTGACCACGAAGTCCACCAACACGCTATTATTCAGGGATTATAAGTGTATCAGGCTGTTTAAAATGAGCAAAGTTTTCTCAAAACTCAGTTGACACAGAGCTTAATAAAGTCTTGGACATGGGGGAACTTTTTCCTCATGACCTGGAAGGAGGCCCTCACCTCAGTGACCACACAAAGTGCTGCCCAGGTAATGAATGAGACTCCCTGGATGGTGATAAGTTCTGCAAACATTAGAGGGGCTTATATTTTTGGGCTCAGTTTCCAATCAGTTTTCTGCACAGGTCACATTGAGGACTGAACCAGGTAGACCTTACTTCTCACCAAATATCTCACCCTTACCCCTATCAGGCCAGATTCCACTGAAGCTCACACTCAATCCCTTTTATTTGCCAGCCTAGGTTACCTAGCTTTAGTCTCTAAATCCATGGTCTGTGTGTCTTTCCATGATTAGACCTTCACTTTCATTTTAAAAAGATATGTTTTGAAACAACCTGAATGATACGATTTGGTTCTGTGTCCCCAACCAAATCTCACCTTGAATTGTAGTTCCCATAATCCCCACGTGTCATGGGAGGGACCTGGTAGGAGGTAACCAAATCATGGGGGCTCTTACCCTCGTGCTGTTCTTGTGATAGTGAGTGAGTTCTCGCAAGATCTGATGGTTTTATAAGGACCTTTTCCCTCTTTTACTGAGCACTTCTTGCTGCCACCGTGTGAAGAAGGATGTATGTGCTTCCCCTTCAGCCATGATTGTAAGTTTCCTGAAGCTTCCCCAACCCTGAGGAACTGTGAGTCAATTAAACCTCTTTCCTTTATAAATTACCCAGTCTCAGGTATGTCTTTATTAGCAGTGTGAGAACCAACTAATACACTGGGTGTCCCTAACTAATGAAGAAAAAAATCCTATATAATGTCATAGAAAAAAAGAGAAGCATAAAGCTGCAGATGTCAAGACCTTATCCTTCCAGAAGTATAAAGTTCTAGACTAATAAAAATACATCTTATTGAATATGTCTTCTCCATCTTTGAAGCTAAGTTCCTGAAAACTCTCATGATAGGGGAATTACAGGTAATAAATTAGAGAACTTATGAGAAAAATAAGGCAAAGGAGACTGAGGTGGTAGGCAAAGCCATGGAAGCCTTTGAAAATATTTTAACCTTGACTAAAATCATAAATATAAAATAAAGAATCATGCAGTGATATTTTACACATCTACAATTAATAAAATTGAGACTCCAACTATTTTCTTACTTCAATTTTTGTTCACTTGTAACTTCGCAGGATCTTCCCTCCACAACAGGTTTTATGAGATGCTTATAAATTTGTGTTGCTTGGTTGCAAATAATATGCATCCTGTGGCATATGGTAGGTATCGATTGATTCAACTCTGTTCTAATCCCCTTGTGTTATGCCTTATTGCACGGCTGCTTTATAGCTTGGATTTTGCAAGTGTTTTGTTCCTATCAAGCAGATGCATTTATTTAAGAACTGGTAGGCAAAAGTGAGATGGGAGACTTTTGCTAGTGGGCCTCGCCATGGAAGCAGTCGGCTTTTCAGCAACAGCAGAAGCAGGGGCCTAGTAACCAGTCTACTATTTTGTAGGTATTGAGGGTTTAGAGGAACATTCATTTTGTTGAGATGGCTTGTGGCTGTGATGGTGTGTTTCTGGTGCCAATTGTTTTAGCAGCTGCAGCTTTTTGACCCTCATATGGTGGTAGAAGGAATGTGGTCCACAGTTCACAATTAAGCCAGTGGCTTCCTAGTTATCCCTCACTTTCCTTATTGTGGCTGAGGCAGCCACTTCTTTGTGGGTCAGTTCTGCAGTGTTGCTTCTAGATTTATTCTTGGAACTTTTGCTTAGAGCTTACTCCTCCAGATCTTCCATGTTGTTTAAATCAACTAATTCCATGTATTAAACCTTATCTGGAATTGAACTCTGATATACACACATACTAAAGTATATTGGTGTCATTTTTCTCCAGTTTTGATGCCTTTCTAATTTATGATTTGAAATTGACTTTCTGCTCTGGAGTTCTGTAACCCATCCCAAGGTCACAAAGTAACTTATACACCTAAGATGCAAAGAGATTGACGCCATCTTTATTTAATATGTTTACTTTTATTTCTCAGATGCTGTCCTCATGGACAGGGTTACTTCTAGTATCTGCTCTGTTCTTTATAACTTCAAGCCAGAACACACTGAAACTTTGCTGAATTGGTCTAATTGTCCATCTACCTTTCTTTATAAGGTCCAGTCCCCACTGTAAAAGCAAGCAGCTGGAATGAGTTCTAAATGCAAAATCATTCTCAATGCTTTCATATTTTCCCAGTCTGTATTGCAGAAACCTCACTTTCTACTTTGTCATGCTCTTTTCCTTCTAGTCATCCCCAAATTGAGTGGTTTGAGATTAGAGGATAAGTAAAGCTAAATTGTTACAAATCTGAAAAAAGTAAATATGTGTATACTAAATGTGGTATGAGTAGCAATCTTGTATGGGGAAGAATTATTACCCTTATACTTAGATTTTTGATCAAAGTAATTGGAATACATTTATCTTCATTATTTTAAAATTTATTTTCAATTGACAAGACAAATAAAAATATTTGTTATATAAAGCATGATATTTTGAAATATGTGTACACTGTAGAATGGACAAATCAAGCTAATTAACATCTTAATTACCTCACATACTTACTTTTTGTGGTGCGCATTTGTCTTTGTCATATAGAGAAAAGATCACAAAAGCACCTGTGAGAATAATGTTTATAATTTGAATTTATCTCAAATCTCTGTATTGACTTAACTCCTAAAAATATAACATATCCGTTTTATTTTATATTTTCTTAAATTTATTCCCAATTTTTGTTGGAAAAAAATTGAAGATATATTTTCCTTCATTTTTTTCCTTCAATGTCTTCATATTATTGATAAAATGATCATAATATGTGCTTATGCTTTTACAAAATACATCTGCCTATATTGTCTCATTTAAAAAAGATCCAATATGAACAAGGAAGAGGAGGAGGGGAAGAGAGAAAAAGAAGTGGAAGTGGGAGGGGAGAAAGAAGGTAAGGGGCCGGGCGCGGTGGCTCAAGCCTGTAATGCCAGCACTTTGGGAGGCCGAGACGGGCGGATCACGAGGTCAGGAGATCGAGACCATCCTAGCTAACACGGTGAAACCCAGTCTCTATTAAGAAATACAAAAAACTAGCCGGGCGAGGTGGCGGGCGCCTGTAGTCCCAGCTACTCGGGAGGCTGAGGCAGGAGAATGGCATGAACCCGGGAGGCGGAGCTTGCAGTGAGCTGAGATCTGGCCACTGCACTCCAGCCTGGGCGACAGAGCGAGACTCCGTCTCAAAAAAAAAAAAAAAAAAAGAAAGAAGGTAAGGAGGAGAAGGAAAGGAAGAAAGGAAGAAGAAGGAGAAGGAGGAAAAAGAGAAGTAAAAGAAGATGAAGAACAAGAGGAGGAGAAAGAAAACAATGACAGCAAAGACCTTTTTTTTGAGAGAGAGTAAATAATACTTACAAGCAATGAAATCACAAGTTGTCAGCTAAAAACTAGTGAAAACATTACTCCCACAGTCATTGCCCCTGAGAACACACTCTATGTCTGGTGTTTAATAGTCTGGCATTTTAAGTGGTACATTGAAGCCTATAAAATATATTTGAAAGTTTGCTTTGGATTAACTTTACTTTTTTCTATATCTGGATTTGGAAAAGAGAAAAAAGGAGAAGGAGTTGGCTGGAAAAACAGTATGAGCAAAAGTTGAAACAAATACAGGCAAAGCAAAGCATTTCCTCAGAGAAACCTTGGTCTGGCTTCAGTCACTAGTTCCTATATGCTAAGCCCATCACAAAGCATGTGTGTAAGTTGACTGCACTAGTTAGGGAGTTGTCTTCATTGCTGAAAGCCTCGTCTCACCCTTGAGTCTCACTGATTAGTACATCAAATGACACCAAGATGCCTCAGATGACTGAGGTAAGAGTATCTTGCCCATGCCTCCTACATTCTTATCTCTTACAAATGCTGAGGGAATTTTAGAGAATGATATTTGCAAAGTATTTTAGGCTTTTAGAAGAAAGTTCAACTCTCTCTAGTAATAAAAACATCACTGTTATAAATCCCAAACATGACACAGGTATAAAAGTTTCAACTTCTACCAGAATTCAGATTTCAGTGTATTTCAGATCCACTAGACAAAGAAAATACCAGCCCTAGGGGCAACAACTAAATCAAGACAAATGGAAAATATAACAAAAAATAGGATATTATTTAAAATGGGAACAAAATACTTAAAGTTATAAGGATTGAAGAGAAAACAAACTCTCTGTGTGGAAATAAAAGTGTACTTTTATTTTTTAAAAACAAAGGTATTGATTAAAAGGAGAAATTGTATACCCCTGAATGGGACAACCTGATGTCAGATTTTCAAATGAATCTGTGAGTTACATATAATTCCAAACAAATTTAAGCTTGATTTTTTTGAGCAATCTAATAGTCTTCTAAATGTGTACGAAAGGCAGAAAAGTTGGCAAAGGGGAAATTTGACCTATCAATTGCTAAAATATATTATGAAATATTAGTAGTAAAAATCATTCATGTACTAGTATAAGGACAGACAAATAGATTTCTGGAACAGAATAAGAGCTTAGTGACAAAATCACATTTATATAGAGAGAAATATAACACATATTTTCATGGCATCACAAACCCATGTGGAAAGATGGACTTTTCAGAAAACTATCTCCCCAACTCCCTCACTTTCTCAGGATTAAGACCGAAATGTGAAAGATAATATAAATATCATAGAAGATAGTGTAGGATGATGTTAAAAGCAAAAGAAATTATTTTATGTTATTAAAATGAAAGATGTTTGCTCAATGAAGGATATTAGAGACAAAATTAATATACAAGTAACCAATTTGGAGAAGTTATTTGTAATGTCAAAAGTTTATAAGAAACTTACATATGCCATATATAAAAAACTAAAAGTTAAGAGAAAAATAAGAGCCAGATAGACAAATGTGCAAAAGATATAAACAGGTCATTCACAAAAGAGAAAGGCTAGCAAGTAAAAGAAGGGATAATTAAATTCGTCAGTAATTAGAATTAGAACATTCTCTGTTCCAGAGAATGGTAAGCATTGGTGGGGCTGCGGGAGTATGGAAACCATCATTTACTGTTGGTGGGCTATAGCCTGAGGAAGTCCTTCTGGAAACTCCTCTAGCCAGAATGAATCAAATGCCTTGACGTATGCCTTGGGAACTAACAACCCACCTCCTAGATATATATCAAAGAGAAAAAGCAGACAAATGTATGCAAGGAGTTTTAAATGTGGCATACTTTGAGATAGTGGGAAGTTGGAGGCAATCAAGTTACCCAGTTGGAGGACTGGATAAGTAAACATGGTAGATTCACCCTTTGGAATATTATAGAGTACTTAGAAGCAACCAACTACATTATATACAGCAACATACATCTTACAAATCAGTACTGAATCAAGGAAATAAAAATAAGATTTAGAACATACTTACATTTGTGTATGCATTTAAATGCATATAGTTTATATTTCATAAGAATATATATAAATGAAAGAATACAATATGAAATATGCTTGAATAGCTGACTGTTGATGAGGTAGGAGATGGGAGCAAGGATTGGGGACATTAGGGAACAGGAAATGAAGGAAAGAAGGGAGGGAAGAAGCTGGAGGGAGACAGGGAAAAACAGGCAGGGACCTTGCACAGACCAGGATGACCATATGCATGATTTCTTCAACTCTCTCTAGGAAAGTCCAAATCGACACAACACAAAAACCAAAAAACAGCCCTCAAGACATGCCAAGATCTTGGGTATTGGCCTTTGTTCCTTCCCTTAGGCTATTCTTAGCCGTTTTCCCCTAAGTTTTTTTTTTTTTTTTTTTTTTTTTGAGACGGAGTCTCACGCTGTTGCCCAGGCTGGAGTGCAGTGGCGCAATCTCGGCTCACTGCAAGCTCCGCCTCCCGGGTTCCCGCCATTCTCCTGCCTCAGCCTCCTGAGTAGCTGGGACTACAGGCGCCCGCCACCGCGCCCGGCTAATTTTTTGTATTTTTAGTAGAGACGGGGTTTCACTGTGGTCTCCATCTCCTGACCTTGTGATCCGCCCGCCTCGGCCTCCCAAAGTGCTGGGATTACAGGTTTGAGCCACCGCGCCCGGCCGTTTTCCCCTAAGTTTACTCCAATCCTCCAGAAGCTCAGCCAACCTTCTAACTGATGACAGGGAGGAAAGGACCTTACATTTCACAGATGCTCTCCTTTAATCCTGCCTTTGCAAAAATGGTTCTCCAGGCCATTTCTTATCCACCCTCCTCCTTTATTTAGGGGAGAAATGAGTCAGATGGAGCAGAAGGGTGCAATAAACTGGATGCTTTAGACCATGTGTGTTTTCCCCTGGCAAAGTGGTCATGGAGCCAGCCCTGGCTGATCCCAGAGGGAGCATGGTTCTAGGGGAGGAAAGCACTTTGATGCCCCATATTCTGCCATAGTAAACACTTCACATCACCCTTTTATGTTGGTTATGATGAAAAACAGTATACTCTTGTAGAAACAAAGGGAAATGTTGCCACTTGGAGGGTCATCCAAAATGCTGTTTGGAAAGTAAACCTCACAAGCACATTCTCAGATGAGGTTTATTTACAGCTCTGCAGCTATCAATAACAACGACAATTAAATTAGCTAGGTCAAAAACCCATTTGAACTGAAGAACTCTATTACAAAATTAAAGTTTGGGGAAAGCGTCCCACACCAGACTTTCTTGCTTGAAATTGATGGAGAGGCTTTTGGGATTTGTTAAAATTCAAAAAGGATTAATAGGTTTTATGTTGTATAATATTACTGAGACAGAGTGTGCAGAGTTTAAAATACTTCCCCTATGTAAATGAAGGTGGGTTTCATGTTTTATTTTAGATATTGTGGTTTTTTACAGAATCAATAGAAAAGTACTTGGCAGTGAGGGAAGTAACTGTACTCAGAGAAGCATATCTGACTGCTCCATGATGGTATGTAATTTGTTCCATCAAAGCCAGAACAGTCAATAACTCAAGATGTGACTTTAGCTGCATCTCAGAATAAACACTGCGTTTCTTCATTAACTGATCAAATACAGAGTTCAAATGGAACAGCAGTGTTCTTTTGTGTGGGGAAAAATAATGGATTGCAGTAAATATTTCAGGGTTTTGGAGGCCACCCTAAGCACAGAGGTTAGCAAGACATTTTCTTTGTCAACCTCAGATCACACTGGCATGATCACAATGGAGCCTGCGTTTCATTATGCTTCTTTTCTGACTCAAAAAAAAAAAGAAAAGAAAAAGAAAGAAAGAAAGAAAATGTGTCCCACAGGTCCAGTAGCCCTCAATGTGCTTAAAAAGTGCATTCTAGCCAGGAGTTCTGCTTCTCTGAGGTTGGTAGTCTGGCACCCTTCCCACTGATTTTTTTTCTCGCCTCCCTCCCTCCCTCTCTCCCTCTCTTTCTCTCTCTTGCCCTTCTTCCCTCTCTCCCTTTCTTCCTTTCTTTCTTCCTTCCTTCTTCATCTCTCTCAACCCATTTTTCTTTCTTTCTTTCTTTCTTTCTTCTTTCTCTCAATTAATATAACTGATTTTAATCAGCATTTTCTTTTAGTCATGGTTTAAATGCCCAATAAATTAATCAAACATTTACCTCCAACCCAGACCTCTCACCTTGATGTTAAAGTAGTATTCCACATACCTCTTGGACTCTCTACTCAGATATCTGACATTCAGCAATTCCAATATGGGTTGTATTCTCAGTCTCTTCAATATTTCCCTCTCTTCTATTCGCTATCATTTATTTTCTCTCCACCCAGCATCCCAATCTGCAACTGTGGGTAATCACCTGGGCCTTTCACATTTCTTCACAGTCTTTCACAAGCAGGCCATCTCCACACTCAGCACATAAAATTCGGGAGCATTCACCACTCTGAGACCTCTGTCAAGTGACATAAAATCCCTACCTTTGTTTTTCTCATCTGTAAAATAGTCATCAGCATGATGCCTACCTCAAGGGGTTTTTAGGAATAAAATAAGATACCCCAAGTGAGGTACATCTCACAGTGCCTTGCCTGTAGTAATGATCTATGAATGTGAGCTAATTTTATCTTTTTGTTGTTTTTTAAATGTTTCATCCACTCTGTTCCTGTGTCCTCTCTGATACCTGGTTTTGATAATCTCTCAGCAAAATGTGGCTTCCTATCTGGCCTCTGCCCACCAGACAAATTCTCATCTTATCATTCACAGTCTGGCTGCCAGTGTTATCTTTCTAAAAGTCTAATATGGCCATGCAATTCCATGGCTTTAAAATATTAGTTGTATTAGCATACTTTAGACTAAAGTGCAGACTTTTTATAAGAGCATGCGAGACACTTCACACTAGCCCCAATTATTATCTGGCTCATCTCCCACTTCTTCCCTAATTAACTCTCAGCTCCAGACACAGAGGATCTAGTCCCATGAACAGGTCATGCTCTTTGGTGCTTCCCTGTGGTTATACCTCCTTTTCTTCTTCCTCTTCCTGAAATGCTGTCCCTCTCATTCTCATATAACAATCTTCATAATCCAGCTCCATCATTGCCTCTACCTTATGAAGGCTTTTTCAGCTTGTAGCAGGGTTAGCCACATCCTTTTCCATGATCCTAAAGCACTTTGCTCTTGCCATGATAGCACTAAGCATACTGTGTTGTAATGATTTGTTTCAAAGTGGTTGTAAAAGCATGTTTGTATAAGACAGGAAAGAAGGCATTTGTTCTCTAATTTAATGATCCTTTTTTCCTGACATAGTGTCTCACATAGGCACGTTCTGCCTCTTAGGATCTTTTATTTCTGTTTTTCTCAGTGGTATTTAAAGTTTCCCCCCATGATTCCCACCAGAAATTCTAGTAGGTATGCTGGGTACGGTGATATTCCTGCAGTCATTTGTCACTTGCACTCCATGCCCCACCTTTTCACCAATCATATTATAACTAGGTAAATTCTAGCCTTCATTTGTAGCACTCAAAGTAAGACTATTCACTCACAGTCAAGGCAATTTTTAAAAGCAAATAAAGTTAAAAAAAAGGTAACTTAGAAATTCTTATATTATTCTCAGAGATTGAAATAGTTAACTATCACCCTTTAATAGGAATAGGGTTTATTATCCTATGTTACTTTAAACTTTCCAAAGCATTTCTGTACATATTTCATCTTCTCAACAATTCTCTGTGGTATACAGGGCAAATATTATTATCTCTACTTTACTGATGAAGAAATTGAGGCTTAGAGAGGTTAAATGATTTTTCAAGGTTACAGAGCTAGTGAATAGCAAATCCAAGAAACCACATTATCTGATTTATAATGTACTATTCTTTCTGTATGTTTTTTCTCATAATTCCACTTATGTATTTCTTCTGCTGTATGTCATGCCATCATTAGGGCATTCACAAAAATTGCATGTATTAAAGATTTTATTTAAAATTTCAGAGAGCCTTTTAAGCAATATTTATATATTTTATCATTAGGGTTCTATTTCATGACAATAAAAATATATGCTCATTATTACAAATTTGGAAACAAAAGTCCTAACAAAAATTAAAGCATAATTCAACCACCTAGTAATAAAAACTATTTATATTTTGATGACTTTCCTTCCAGTCTTATTTCCATGCTTGATTTTTGTTTGTTTATTTTACATTATTATGGTTATACTTGTATTCAATATATTATTCTCTTTCCTTGTATGTTTTGAGAAACAGGATTACCAACCATTAATGTGTTAAGAGTATTCCATTTCATGACTCTATCAGAATTTATTTATTTTTGGTCATTTCCCATAATTTTTAGTTATCCTTAATTACTTTATTCCTGTTAACACTGAATACCACCATATCTCCAGATGAAGACTGAAAATTAAATATACTTTTATTTATTTATAATCTATGGGTCTGCATTACAAAATCCAAACTTGCGGTCACTAGAAATGATTGGTACTCTATAGAGGTCAAAGCATTTTGAATAAGGGGTATCACATCATCCCAGACAAGGCAAGTTAAAGCGAACATTAAACCTTTACTTGAACCATTTTGAGAAACTAGTCGTATGCATCAGTAGGCCATGCTGTAACCATGGGGTTCTGGCAGGACCTGGAAGATATCATTCATATTTCAGTTCAGATTTCCCAGACTCAGCTTCAAAAATGGCATGTGTCCCATCTATGAATCCCCAGATACTTCATTTTGGCTTTCTGAATATGAATTAAAGCTGTTAAAGTTAATTGCCTTCTTCCCTCTTGTGAGTCTTCCAAGGGTAGAGACATAGTATCAGTATTCCAATGCCTCTTAACAGCACCATGGAAGATAACAGACAGTTGGTCAAAGGGTATAAGACTGGAAGAAACTATAGAGGAGGACATCTAGATCAAAGAAGTAAAAGTACATGGATCTGCAGTTAGACTGTTTGGGTTTGAATCTTAGGTTTTTCAGTTACCAGCTATTTGACTTGAGATAAATTCCTTAATCTCCCTGTGCCTCAGTCTAATCTATAAATTGTTGATAGCAGTAGTACCTACTCCGTAGGACTGTTGTGATAATTCCATGTGGAAATCTGTGTAAAGCACTTAGAATGGTGCCAGACCCATACTAAGTCCTGAATAAATATTATTACTTTTATCATTCATTTCATGAAAGCAGGTACTGAATCCCAGGTTTAGTAACCCAGGTTCAACCATTTTTCTATTAAACCAGACTTAAAATAAATGTATTGTCCATGCATGTTATAGACATTCTCGGCTTAGACTGGGAGAAAATCATTGTACTATGGCTTGGCAAATTTTGCTTTAGATATTTTAAACCCGATATCTTCAAATTGAACTCTTCTCTGAATTTTTACACCCTTGTGTATTGCAGAGGAAATTGAATCAATAAATTTCTGATTCACTTACCCTTAACTCATCAAACCTTCATTAGAGTTATTTGACGTCTGGTGAAGCCCTATGTGTTTCTGTGTGTGGAGGTGTGCATGTCTTCTCCTTCTAAACCAGTAAATCTTTTCCAGCCAGCCATAAACAGCAATCAAGTGTCAAAAGACAGAAGAAACAACTCAAAACTCAGCCTGGTTGAAAATCAAGGGAGCCTGTTTTGGGCATTCCACATACCCTTGGTCTGACTTAACAACCTTTGATTTTAATCAATAAGCATTTCCATCCCAGGATGCATGCACTTTCTCCCAAATAGTATTTACTGAGGTCTACTATGTATCAGGCACCACTCCATCACAAAGGGAAACATGAGCAGCTTTTTTCTGTTTTAAACTGGTTGTCTGTGGACATCATCTGAGTTGACACTGAGGTTCTTCTGGCTGGGAAATGAGCACTTTCATAGGGCGTTAGAGATAGAAGAGTTTTTCCGCAACCTGGTTTTGATTTCATGGTCTTTCACTGCAGTTTCTCCAGCTAATTTTTTTTTTTTTTTTGCTAGTTTTGATCTTGCCAATCACACATCAATTTGGATTCCATCTTTTAGTCATCTACTAGATTTTCCATTTGGGTTTGACCTGCTTTATACCACTGGTTGTGATACCACTGGTACTCGCTTTATACCCCTGGTTCAAAACTGGTATTACTCAGGGATTTTACTTCTCAGTTCTCAAGTTCTAACATACACTACTGCCAGCAGAGATACTCCTAGACAGAGTACCCAGACCTCTGCAACAGAGACTAGAAAGAAATAACAGCAAGCATTTTAGGCAGAGAAGCAAGAGAGAAATGAAATGGAAGGATCATCTGGTATCCCAGAGGACAATAAGCATGGAAGAACTGGTGGTTAGTGCTTCACTTGAGTCTAAAGTACCTGCAATTCCAAGAATGTCATCAGAATTTAGAGCTACATTATTTTTCTGTGGCTGTGAGCAGACTAGTTTACCCCCAGAGTGATGCAGCCCAAGAAATACCAATGTTTTTCATAGATATGCACCTGGGAATCTTTTATATTCATTTTTGAAACTTTATTTAGCTTTCCTAAATCTCAGTTTCTTCAACTGTGAAATTAGGATCTAACTCATAGGACTTTTGTGAGAATTAAATGATTTTTGCACGTAATTCATTTAGAACTTGTTAAATATTCAATTAATGTTAGCTACTAATATTATATTTTGTTTGCCTTAGAGTAATAAGATGCCTAAATGAATCCCAAACAACAAAGGAGACTCTGGGCAGGAGGGAATGCAGTCAAAAGAGTTGTCTACTGTATGTGTACAGAGAGGAATTTGTTCCTTGTGTCTTTATTTCTTAAGCTGTGGAGATAGAGAAACATGGCCATAGTTGACTTTTAAGCAGGCGAAAAGATAAACAAACATATAAATAAATAAATGAACTAAATTAAAATGCTGGACCAAACCAGGGAGCCTGATTAGTAGCAGCATACAGACTGATGTCAGCCTTTCAACCTGCATGCTGCTAGAAACGCATCTCTGCTTGCAATGAATTAGAACATCAAGAAACAGGCAGAACTCAAACAGGCAGTGCCTGGTGGAACTGTGCTGAAAACCTAACATAAATAAATAAGAACATCTCCCTTTAAAGGCTTTGAAATTAGTAGCACAATGTGCCAAGAAAGATAGAAATTTAGTCTCTGCTCACTTTGGATGCAAATATCATCTCACTATGACAAGAAGGGCTCTCTTTAATTTGGGAGGGGGACAGGGACTGTCATCTGGGGTTTTAGATTCTTAGGCAACTTCTTTCTTTTGAAAAGGTGAAAATTCTAATCAACATTTTGGTAGTATATTGGAGATAACAGGCAAGCTACTGACTAAATGAATTATGGATTTTAAATAACTAGAACTGTGTTATAGGGTTGCAGTAGAGATCAAAGAAAAAAAAAGAAAAAGAAGAAAAGAAAAAAGAGAAAACAAGCTGCAAATTTGGTGCAGTACATGGTGGGAGAAACACAGGCATTTGAGCCTTTTTACTGTGAAAATTTTGGGGTTCTTCTGCAGGAACATTTATTTTGTTTCTGAATATGCTGATGTATACAGCATATATGCACATATATTTACCCAATATATGTGTGTGAATATTTACAAATAACACATGTAAAATAATTTCTTATTTATCAAAGTAATAAGACATTCATTATTAAAAGTACAGAACAGTGGAACAAAAAACAAATTGGAAAGAGTAGAAGCAAAAACCTTTTTTAGTCAGCATTTAGCATCAGATGAGCAAAGTGCTCTAGCTAGTTTCAGTAGGAGTCCATGCAACATAAGGAATTAGGTGTTCACAGAAACCTTGGATAGCTTAAAGGAACAGGCTTAAGGCTGAATTTCCAGAATCAGCTTCCAGAATAACACTATGGAACTGGCCAACAGAATAGCAAATATCTCTGTCACCATTAAGAGTCTAAAAGCTGATCCAGAAGCCAAAGAGTTTGAAATCTCCCACCATCTCTTGCCTCTGGGACCAGTCTACCTCTGCTATAATCTGCTATAATAAATCTGCCACAAATGCCTGAATTCTGCCCTGCGGGTCAACTCCTGGGCTATCCTCCATCCTGCTTCCTTAGAAAACTAAACATCCCCATGACTGTGCTTGCTACAGAAAGAGCAGAAGCAACAGAAGATCAGCCTTATGGGAGTCATTTCTGACTAATAAATCTCATGCATGTGTTTCTGATTAGCCGGTCTTGAGTCAGACAGATCCAGATCTTCAGGTGCAGGAGTCTGGGACATCCTCTAGACTAGCCACACAGGAAGCCACATTAGAAAAATTTTGGAATGGACATGGAAAGAAGCAAGCCCCTGGAAGTGCCACAGTACCATTCCAGGCAGAGGGAACAGTAAGAACAAAGACAGTCAGGAAGTTACATACCATGCTCAGTAACAAAAGAACTTCTTGGCTGGCTTGAATATCGAGTGGTTATTGGGGAATTGTGGGATAAGTTACTATGTAGAGGTTTGATGAGATTATGAGAAAAACTTTATGACCTACTAAGGACTTTAGATTTTATCTAGAAGTCTGACAGCTAGCAAACTTCGAACATCTATATACCACTGGCACAAATGTTGTCACCACTATAAACTATTATTTACATACTTGATATTTTTTTCTCAGAGTACTTTTAATTGGACTTGAGCAATAACATATTGCTCATTCTCGGCAATGTCTGTGAAATCAAAGATTTGATGTGCTAGCTATATTTTTTTCCTAATACAAATTATAATATATGCAAAACTTTAAATTAAAAAAATGTACATATCACCAAAATCATATTCTGTGTCACCAAAAGTTATTAGGATCATAGTCTGGGAAATACAGTTTTAGACAATGAGAACCACCAAAAGCATTATGAGCAAGGAAGTGGCCAAATCAGATATGTAGTTTAGAAAAATAACTGATAATGAATAGGTTGAATAAGAAACTTTACAGGCATGAGTGTAAGTAAAAGTGGAATATTGTTTGAACTGGGGCAATGTCCACAAAAATGAAATGGAAAGAATAGTTGAGATTTTAGAGCTAGCGTTCAAGGGACTTGGTGACTGACAAATCTAGAAATTCAGTATTAGGAGGAGTTTATACTGACTATAAAGTGTTAGCTTAGCTGACTGCTGACTGATGAATGCTATTTTAGTAAGTGGAGATCGTGAACATGAAACTATTTGATTTTTAGAATATGTACATGAGAGCTCCAGTTGGACATGTTGAGTTTTGAAGTACATTTGAGATATCAACTGGAAACAAGTTTCTTGATAGTTATAAATGTGTGTCTGGAATTCAGAAAAGCAGTCTGGGGTGGAGTTAAGTTTGTGGAGTCATTGGCCTATTTATAGTTGATTAGTTAGAGTCATGGAGGTGGACCTAGGCCTTAAGGAGAGAGAAGCATGTGGGGTTTAGGAGTAGGGTAGAAGAAGAAGAATCAGCAAAAGAGACTAAAGAAAGACTTGGAGAGCAGTCCTTGTAAGCCATTGAAGAATGGGATTTCAAAGAGAGGAAACCACTGACAAAGTTAAATGTCAAAAAGGTGAGACTGAAACTAGACCACTGGATTTAGCCATTAGAATATTGGTGCTCTGTAATTAAGCAGTTTGCACAGAGTTGTCCAAAGCAGAAGTTGTATTGCACTGAACTGAATAGCAATTCGGATGTAAACAAATGGAGATGGTGGTTCTCAACCAGGAATGGTTTTGCCCTCCAGGGAACATTCGGCAATATCTAGAGGCATTTTAGATTGTCACAACTGGGGAAGTGCTACTGACATCTAGTAGGCAGAGACTGCACATGCTGCTAAACATTATACAAGACATAAGACAGCTCCCAAAGCAAAACATTATCTGGCCCAAAATGTGAATAGTGCCAAGACTGAGAAATCCTACTTTAGACAAAGACTTCAAAAATCTAACTATGAAGAGGAGAAAAGAAAGAGGATGGTGGCTTGCTATGGAGGAAAAATCGCATGCTTTTGTGAAGAGGATATTTGAGCATAAGAAAAAGAGGAAGGATAAGGTAGGGAGAAAGAAAAAAATTAACAAGGATAGTTTGCCAAGTAATGTTTCATGGAGACTAAAGAGAGTATTATATTCCAGAGCATAATTGAGGGATAAAACTTGAACAGCAAAAAGGATTTCTACCACTCTCCTACTCTCCTACCTCATCTAAAATAGGAAGAAAGACAAACAACAAGCAAAAATATGGATATGGATAAGAGCATATAAGGAAGTATTAGGGGGATTTATGCCTGGGAAGTAAGAGGCTAAGTTATCTTGCAGAAGGGTGAAAATATAGAAAATGATCAATAAAGCAGACCTTATGGAGGGTAGTAAAATTGAAGCACTAAAAGATTGGGATTAGAAAAGAGAGGTATGTAAATAATTGTTAAACATCACTAAAGAACAGGTTAAATATCAAAATTATAAATTTGGGGGGAAAATTGACTTAAATGGTAATACGATTTTATCAGGTGACACTCAGCAACCCAAGAACAGATCAGAGAAAACAGACATTTATGATTGCCAGAATAAGGGAGTGTTTACCTGAAGACTCTGGTAAACACATGGATTAAAATATGTTTGGAAAAATTGTCCTTGCAATAAGTCACATCTTAAAAGTAGTTACGTACTCCCAAATATCTAGACTCTTAAAAAGACTGTTGATTAATCTAAAATAATGCTGTAGGATCAGTATAATAATATCCCTTGCTAATTACTTTTAATCAAGATACTTCTATCCCCTTTTCTTTTTGTATCTGCATAGATGCTAAATAAACCAGAGGTAGTTGGATGATGAAGCTGATGATCTAAACTGAATTTAGAGTTAAAAGGTCCTTTCACTTATTACTCATCTTTGGTTCTGCATTCATTTTATTGTATTTTAGTTTTGCAAAGTCAGAGTCTCAGATTTTCTTTTTATTTCTACTCTCTTCAATGTGTTATAATTCCATGTGCCTGATTTGCTCATTTCATTCCCAGTGCTTTGTTTGTGCTTTGTCCAGAGTCCCTAAGCTCTTTTTGGCTCTGGGCTTTACACTGCACAACCTATTAATGATATCAGATCATTGTGTGGTGAGTGCTACATCCCTAAGATATTTACAAAAACAGCAAGCAAATTCTCTGTTGTAATTAGGTCAAATAATTCTAGAAAATTTCTTTTGTTGACTGATTGTATAGACTCATCATAGCTTTTTTGTGCTATTTTTTTCTGGCACAAAGATAATTACTTCTATTACCATCCTCAAATAACAATGCTTTTCTTCTCCAGTCTTTGTCTGGAGCTGTCCATTAGCTCACTGACACCAGAGTTTCTAAAACGTTGTTTTTGTCCATTATTTATTTATCCCAGAAATTGCAGCTGAGTTGCAAGCATCTGGTTTTCAGCACAGGTCAGCTATTTTCTAATCCAGATCCCTTATCTTTTCAGTTAAGCATGTTGGACGTTTGGATACATTCTAGATTGTGTACAGAGGAGCCAATTTGCAGGCAGAAGTCCATAAATTCGTTGGGAAATCATCTTTGTTTTTTAATCGCTGATTTATGTTGATTTAGTTACTCAATAATCTACTCCTTTTCAGTTTTCTCAAACTGCAACTAGGTATCCACTAGTTTTATTCAAATGTTCATGCTCGCCGTATTATTACAGACCAAAGATTAGTAAATACACCCTTTGAATTTTCTTAAACCAAGGACCAGTTATTTCTACAAGCTCAATTATAGGACAGTTATATAACAACTCCAATTCTAAAGTTTAATCAAGTAAGTCCCTTGTCTATCTAGCCAGTGTAGTCAATAATCAATGAATTTTAGCTACCATGTAGATAGACTTCCTCTAATCAGGATTATGAAATTATTCAAGAGCTGTTGTACACAAACTAAAATGTGCATTTCTAGTGAACTGATTACGTTTATTCTTTTAAGTCACAGAAAATTTAGCATCTAGCTGGTCTTCAAATATCTTTTGAGGTTTACCTGTCTCAGTGTCCATTTGCTCTTGTTTGTCTACCAAATAAATCCTCACTCACACGTATGATAACAGTATCAATAACTATTCTTGGATATGTACCCTGTTCTACTCAGACCATAAGATTTTCACATCACTCCACTCCGGAATTTAGTCCTAATACATTTAAGTCAATCTTAACATTGCTACCACTCGCTACAAGGTGACTGGAATGAGCAGTTAATCTAACCAGACCAATAAAGTGCAAAGAGATATTTGCTTGGTTCTTTTGGGAAGGTTTTTTCTGCTTTATTTTTTGGTATTTAATAATAAAGAAGCTTCATTTCTGTTGTATTGAATGAGGAAGTATAGTGGTTAAGAGCAGAAACTTTGAGATAAAAAGTACCGGAGCTTAAATCATGATTACTTTGTATGATCTTAAGCAAATTATTTAATTTCTCTGGCCCTCAATGTTATTAATATAATATGCAAAATAGGGATAATAATAATTCTTACCCATGGGATTTGTTTGGGGTATTAATAATTAATACTTATTAATCACTGAAAGCAGCACCTGGCACACTGTGAGGACTATTAAAAATAAATAAATATACTTCTAGGAAGCTGCTAGCAGTCATCTTAAGAGCATGCACTCTTAGGAAGGTGCACAAATTATGGAAGGGAGAGAGAAGCGAGAGAAAGTTGGGACTTCAGTGATACCATTAACCCTTCTGAAGCCTATCTGGCTGTTCCAGTTATGTGAGTCATAAGTTACAATCTTATTGGCTAAGCCAGTTTGAGTTGAACTTTGTTATTTATAGTCTAAAAATCCCTGACAAACAAGTGAAATATTACCAACTTTAATAAGCACTATAAAACATGTATTGCCTTTAGATATAAAGATAAATAAAGCACAGACACGCTCTTAAATTCAACACACATTGATTGAATTCCTATTATATATAAGACAAAATGCAGTCATTCAGGGCATCTCTCAGAGCCATAGATAGGAGGCTAAGCATTTACATAAATAATTATAATGGAAGATGGAAGAGTTTAAGCTCTCTAAAGCAAACATAGATGAGTTGCCCTGGAAATTTAGAGACGTCATGTGTAGATTGGGTTATTCAGTAAGTCTTGAGGGAATGCCATTTCTAAGACTCAAAATAATAGAACCTAGCCTAAACTGTTGTTTATGTATTCATCGATTCAAGTAGTCATTGAGTACCTATTTTGTACAAGAAACTTACACAAGAAGCTGGAGCTGAAATGTTGAGGAATATTAAACATGATTCCTGCTGTCATAGTGCGTCAATGGAGGAAAATGTTATGAATCAAAGAATCACACAATAATAGTACAAATAAAACCATGATAAGTGCTATAAAGAAAAATTTCAAAGAGCCCCAAAAATTATGAGATAAAGAAGTATGAAGCCTGCAAACAGATTATCCAGTTTTTCTAGATGAGGAAAGATCAAATCAAAGAGAATGACTTACTCAAGATCTCTCAACTAGTTAGAGTTGAAACTGAAATCCAGTACCCTTGAACTCTTACCTACTTCTTTCTTCATTACAACAAATATCATGCTTTTAGGTGAAGTTATTCATTTTGGTTTGGAATGATCCTAGGCCAATCAAAGATCCTAGTAGAGATTTTATTCCCCCAAAATACAACATCTCTCTCTCATGACCAATTAAAATAAATGCTTTAAAAATTATTTTATTAAGAGTCTTCTTGCAGTAAGGTGGGAATGTCATTCACTAGAATAAGGAGGAGAAAATCTGTAATACATTTTTAGTACTAAATTAATGTCATTCCCAATTATGCTGGCCAGATTCTTTGCCTTTCCTTGACAGACTGACAAAGAATGAAAACCAACCCAAATTATGCCTAGTAGAGGTCACTTGTGCCTTAACCGGACTGTTTGGTTGAAGTGTTGACATGTAGCAATTTTGTAGAAACAAATGGTCATTATGGAGAGTATGATAGTCAACACAAATAGCATGCAATTAGCATGTGTCACCACTGGCTTCTGGTAGAGACATCTTAATAGACAATATGTAATAAAGGTTGGTGTATTGAGACCAGTTCAGTTAATTAGTCCCTTGTTCCTTAGAGACCACAGTAAGCTTTTTTCTCTTCTTTTCAACAGATACTACTGTTCTCCATGGGCAGAGTCAGTGTCCTCTGTATTGTCTTTGGCATCTCACTTCCATGAGGCAAGCTCTAAAAATGTCTTTATAGTTTTACCACCTTTGCAAAATATATTTGTTTTTTATTGCATTTTTCATGCTCAAGGTATCCCAAAGCAATTTACTATAATGAGTTTCAAATCTGGATTGACGGTGGCTCAGCAGGCAATCATGTTAGCCATTATGCATTCAAGGCTAGCTTATACCCAGCCCTGAAATTAAAATCCAACTTGTCACAAGAGACAATATCTCCTGGGAAACTTAGGTAATTTTCCTCTTATTTTCCTCTCTCTCTCTCTCTCTCTCTCTCTCTCTATCCCCCACCACCTCCTAACTCACCTGCCGAGCACTGACAGTTATAAGATGGATATAAAAGGATATGATATTTATCTCTCTCACAGGGACATTTGATGATTGAAAAGTAAATTTGGAAAGTGCTTAAAGAATATTGGGGAAAATATCAATAGAAAGAACCAGATGAATGCAGCTTACGTTGGATCTGCTGTGTCAATGCTACCAATGCCTGTATTGCTGGGCTTGCTCCAAGAGGTTTACAGATTTGATGTTGCTTCCCTCAAACACTCTATGCCCTGGGTTAATAAGCATTCTCTAAATCCCCCTTCATCATCTTTTACAATATGCATTGCATTTACCTTTTTACTTGTCTATATTTCTCATTAGATGGCAAACTCTGTAAAGGCAGCAACCTTGTCTAACTTGCTCATTATTGAACTCACAGTACTTACTATGTTGCCTGACCTAAGGTAGCTGCTAGATGGATTATTAATGAGAAGGAAGAAGAAGGAAAAGATGAAAGACAAAAGGAGGCAAAAGTGGAAGAGAAGGAAGGAGAAGAAGCAAAGAGATACAGTTAAATGGGATAGTTTTATGCACACATTGGAGTAAGACATGATTAGTCTTATTCAGTGTAGACAATCTGGAATATTCAGGTTTTACAGGATGACACATTTTTATGGTTTACTTTCTTAGTCTGTTTAGGCTGCTATAACCAAACACCATTGACTTATAAAGAACAAAAATGTATTTCTTACAGTTCTGAAAGCTGTTGAGTCCAAGATAGGGATGCCAGTAGACTCAGTATCTGGTGAGGGCCTGCTTCCTTGTTCACAGGCGATTTTCTTCTCACTGTGATCTCACATCGGGGAAGGGGTAAGAGCGCCATCAAGGTTCTCTTTTATTCAGGGTACTAATCTCATTCATAAGGGCTCCACTCTCATTACCTAATCACCTCCCAGAAATCTCACCTCCAAATGCAGTAATATTGAGGATTAGCTTTCAACATATGAATTTAGGAAGAGGGGACATTCTGTCTGTAGTATTTACCTTATTCCTAAGGCAGGAATCTCTTCTATCACAACTCTAATGAAACATAATTCAGCCTTTGTCCAAATTTCACAAACTTCCCAAAGTAGCCCTTAATACCTTTGAAAATTCTTTATTGTTGGAACATGTATCTCCAAAACTACACAACCGATGTTCTGCAACTTATACACATTTGCCTCTGTTTGTACATATATCATTCATCAGAGTAACTTAACTTCTTTTTGTACATGAGAGCCTTTGGGTATTTGAAAGGTCTTCCTAGATCTGTCTTCATCGTTGGCTTGGTCATTGTCTTTTGGGCATCCTCTGGTTTCTCTTGAGTATTGGCACCTGTCATTATAAAGAATGCTGTTCCCTCACCCTAGAGAGCATATGGCACTATCCTCTGTTCTAATCAGGCCCCTCTACTTGTATTTATGCAGCATATCTTCTTCAGTTCCTTCCGAACTTGTGTTCCTCTAAAACTTCAGATTTTTTTTACATTAGTTTTTGAAAAGCCATGAATCCTACATTTTTATTTGCAACAGAGCATATTTTTGTTTTTGTTTCCATTTTGTGTTTATTTTTTTTTTAAAGTAGAAAATTTATCTTGATACACTTTTATTTTACCTTGCTCATTTGAGTTTATCATTTGTGATTATTGATTTTTTAAAAAAATATAGTGATTTGGTCTTTTGTTCATTGAGGATACCAACCAACATAAATCAGTCTTAGAAAAAGACAGGATATAGCTGGAAGCGGTGGCTCATGCCTGTAATCCCAGCACTTTGGGAAGCCAAGCTGGGCGGATCACAAGGTCAAGAAATCGAGACCATCCTGGCCAACATGGTGAAACCCAGTCTCTACTAAAAAATGCAAAAATTAGCTGTGCCTGTAGTCCCAGCTACTCAGAAGGCCGAGGCAGGAGAATCACTTGAACCCAGAAGGCAGAGGTTGCAGTGAGCCGAGATCACGCCACTGCCCTCCAGCCTGGAGACAGAGCGAGAAAGAAAGAAAGAAAGAAAGAAAGAAAGAAAGAAAGAAAGAAAGAAAGAAAGAAAGAAAGAAAGAAAGAAAGAAAGAAAGAAAGAAAGAAAGAAAGAGAGAGAGAGAGAGAGAGAGAGAGAGAGAGAGAAGAGAAGAGGAGAGGAGAGGAGAGGAGAGGAGAGGAGAGGAGAGGAGAGGAGAGGAGAGGAGAGGAGAGGAGAGGAGAGGAGAGGAGAGGAGAGGAGAGGAGAGGAGAGGAGAGGAGAGGAGAGGAGAGGAGAGGGAGGAAGGAAGGAAGGAAAGAGAGAGGAGAGAGAGAGAGAGGGAGGGAGGGAAGGAGGGAGGGAGGGATATAAATAAAATAATCAAAATGCTAGACTTTGAAGATACAGCATTGAATAAGATAGAGTGTCTGCCATAAGAAAAAAATTGTAGACTACTAGACCAAAAAAAGCCCTCATAAATGTAATCAAAATATGGGGCTATATGTGAGTACAAAAATAGAGACATGCCCAGACACTAAGAAAGTACAGAGAAAATAAATATAAATCAGCTACGGGTGGAAGAAGAGAAGGCTTCCTAGAGGAAGCGAGAATTTTGAAAGACCTATAGGAATTAACTAGAAGAAAAAAAAGGACAAGGATATTTGAGGTCAAATACGACATAAGAAATAGATTGGATGCATGAGAGCAAAAGAATTATTCTCTCGTCTGTTGTATTACCTGTCCCTTTCATCCTGGCCTCTGTAGCAACTTTGAAAAACATGCACTCTGTGATGGTTCATTTTAGTTGTTAACTTGATTGGGTTAACGGATATCCAGATAGCTAGGAAACATTATTTCTGAGTATGTCTGTGAGGGTGTTTCCAGAAGAGTTCAGTATTTTAATCAGTAGACTAAGAAGATTACCCTCACCAATGTGGGAGGGCATTATCCAGTCCCTTGTGAACCCAAATAGAGCAAATGGATAGAAGAAGAGCAAATTTACTCTCTTCTGGAACTGTGACATCCATCTTCTCCTGACTAGAACATCAGAATTCCAGGTTCTCTGGCCTGTGGACTCCAGGACTTGCACCAGCAGTCCCTCCTCCCCCATCCTCCAGTTGTCAGACCTTCAGCTTCAGATTGGGAGTCACACCATTGACTCCCTTGGCTTCTCAGGCCTTCAGACTCCAGCTGAATTACACCACCAGCTTCCCTGCTTTTCCAATTTGCAGACATTTTTGTGGGATGTTTCAGCCTCCGTAATCACATCAGGCAATTCCCATAATAAACCCTCTCTTATATATCCCTATATAGCCTGTAGGTTCTGTTCTCTGGAGAGCCCTGATTAATATATACTTATCATTCAAGTTATTGATGAAATATTTAATATTTGCCTATGCTGTTTTAATGCTCTTGCATGTCATGATATGGTAAGAAAATGATGTATATGGGACAAATTGACATTCAAACATTTAATAACCTGTATTTTGAGATGCTATCATCCCAAACTCTCTAAGTCAGTATTGAAAATTTTAGCAGAACAGAAAACATGAAATGTGTTTACTCTCCTGATATTCTTGAAGCTGGCAAAATTAAAGAAGAGTTGTTCTGGCCATTTTAACCTTCCAGACACCAGGTCATCTATTTTTCTGGTGGGTGAGAGAAGAATTGCAGCTGGCCAGAGGTTATCACCAAGAGACCAGTAAGTCCAAAACTCGTGGTGCTGTCAGATTGCCTGACCCATTTTAATGGGCAAACCAATGACTTTTCAGAGCTTTGACCTATGTTACTTAGAGTAACACCGGCTCTAATGAAAACAACACAAAATAAAATTTCAGTGTCTCTATATAACAGAAATGTATAAATTCACATAACAATCTGATAACAGTTCCAGGTCAACATGCAGTTCTTTACCTAGTGACTCAAATGCCCAGGTCCCATTCATATTCTGGTTCCATTCATAGTGATTATATGGTTTCCAAGTTCTTCATACTGATGTTCACCAACTGGTGGAAACGGAAAGAAAACATGAAGAAAGAACATCCATTTCTTAACCCCTATGTCCAGGAAGTGAAATATATTACTTCTGCTAACATCCCATTTGATAAAATTAATCATGTGACCATGCTGTACTCCCTTATTCGTCAGCTGTTTCCCGGTTCTCTGAAAGGGAAAGCCCAAGATATGGTGTCTTATGTCAGTTGCAAGCCTTGCCAGTGGTGCCATGAGCTACAGAGGGGTCCAGTCATTTTTATATACTTTAAGCACGCTCTCTAAGAACCAATTCAAATACTTTAAAAAATTAAACAGCTTCAACTGAAAAGTATATCAACCATCTATCCAGCACCCACTGATTATTACCCTTTTTTGTAATTATTAACCTATTATCATTAATTAGTCGATTCTCACCAATACACAATTTATTACTTCAAAACAATTTGGTAATATTTGTCAATATAACAAAAATCACTTCCTAAAAATCTAACTACCTGAAAGGTATCTGTTTCTTGCCAGAAACAAAAGGTTTTCTTTTTTAAAAGAAAGAAAGAAGAAACAAGAATATTCTAACATAGCTTGGAGATACATAATATACACTAAGCTTTCCTCTAATATAATCAAAATATTTGCTAAAATAATTTAACAATCTATACATACACTAACTGTATTATCATGCGATTGATAATTTTCCATATCATTCTAAATATGTCAAGGATATCTACTTTGCCAAATGTTTCTGCTGAAGGGAAATAACTGTATATATAAACTTATCTTGATTGCTTGACTCATAGTCCTATTTTTTTTTTTACAAATGTGGGCCAGGCTTCTGTGGTTTAGTGAGTGGGTTTGTACCTATGCTATTTCCTAGCGAGAATTAAGTGTTTGCCAAATGTTCAGAAATTATTTATTGCTTTCCAAATATTCCTATAGAAAGAAAGGAGCTTTACAAGTCTAAGAGGTCCTGGAGTCCATCAGACACGCAGTTGAAGACCTTTGGCAGCCTCCTGAAAACTATCTTTAAAACCCCCAGTAAATGGGAACAGCCATGGCATTCAGATTTTCCATTTCTCAGAGTTATTAAGGCATAGCAAGAGAAAAAAAGTAAGTTATAGTAAAATAAGGAAAAAGGATTTCATACTAAATATCCTACGGGCAAGGATGTGATACTATAACATCATAATTCCTCAGGTTTTTGTCTGCCTAGTGCCATCCTCAGAGGGTCTTGAGAAGACAATAGCTTTGCTCACCACCAGAAGAAATGTCTGATTATCTGTTTACAAAGCTGTATTATAAGCAGACATATATCTGCCCATTTCCTTCTGGGAAACTACCAATGGAACTAACGTGATAATAATTGAACAGGCAGTATTTCCATGGTAGCGACAAAATGGAAAAATATACAGCTCTTGAGACTTTGTCAAGGTGCTTCTGTGGTAACTTGCGTGAAGCTGGAGATGGCTTCCATTTCTTGGGCCAATAATAGGTGAATGGAAAACCCTTGATAAAAATTTTTTTCTTTCAGCTTCTTTATTTTGATGGCTGTTCTTGTCTAGAGCTCTTTGGAGTATTTGCAATTTGGATTATTGATTGATTTGGTCCAGAACGTTTTTTGTCATCAATTCTCCTCTAGAAAGCCATAGAGGCAGAACATTTCAGTTTGAGCCTTCCTGACTTTTAATGACTCTCAGTGGGACAAATGATTTAATTATTGACTTTATTGAACCTCAGATTTCTCAGCTGCAAAATGGAGATGATGATATCAATCTACTTTACAGGGATTGTACCAAACTTAAATAAGCTATTAAAAAGCACATGAGATGTTGCCTTTAGGAATATCTCCAAAAATCCGGAAATCTTACTTTTCTATGCAAGCAGTAGGTAAGCAAAAAACCTTCTCTGTGATCACAAAGGCCAGTATTTAGTTACAGTCATGATAATCATTCTGGTTACATACCTAATTTATTTCGAAAGGATACTTATTTATGTCTTTGTTGTTACTGCTGTTGATCCTCTAAAAATAGGAGCAAATTAGATCAGTGACTGGAGTTTAAAACCTGGTGGCATAGAGGAGCATAAATGACGCAAGAGGGGGTGTCCAGCAGCTGTCATTTCTGAATTGATGCATCATTATCAGTGCTGGGGAAAATCACATGGCATCTACTGACACTGATTAAAGCTGATTTTCCCCTGAAATGCTCTCTCACATCTATTGCACGGTAATGAGTCATGCTCAATGTCAGCCTTTCAGTTGCTGACAGTTTAAGTACACATCCTTGGATAGGCTCCAGCCAGGCTGACATCTGAAATATAATGAACAATGCCATTCTAAATTGCCAATGAGCATAGAAGTAAATGTGTGAGGAGCCATATGGAAACTGCTATTGTACTGGATGCTACAATGCATTGTGGAGCATTACTTAGCAGTGGGAAAAGTATACTGTAAAGAAGGGATGACATAACTCTCAGTGTGATGGCAGCTTAGGCAGAAAAGGCAACTTCCGAAATAACCATCCTATAAAACTGTCCACATGTACTTTCAGACTATAATAGTGCCTATCAGTTTCTCTCATCTAGAGCCTATGTTAGATGAAAAGAGGATCATGGCTGGGTATAGTGGCTCATGGTTGTAATTCTAGCACTTTGGAAGACCCAAGGGAGAAGATCACTTGAGGTCAGGAGTTCAGAACCAGCCTGGGCAACAAAGTGAGACCCCCATCTCAAAACAAAGTGTTTTTTATTAGCTGGGCATAGTGGCACACCCCTGTAGTTTCAGCTACTTGAGAGGCTGAAGTGGGAGAATAGTTTGAGCCCAGAAGTTTGAGACTGCAGTGAACAATGATCACACCATTGCACTCTAGAGCTTGAGTGACAGAGCAGGACCCCAACTCAAAAAAAAAAAGGCATTTATTCTCCAAAATGGTGGATTAGAGGCTTTTAGTGTGTCTCTGCCACTTGGAAATAGCAAGATAATACATGATAATTATCTCTGTGAGCTTTAATTCAAGAAGGAAAATGGAAATCCACTATAATCATGAAAGCCACCCCAGATCCGGGGGATGAGAATGTAAGCAAACAGCACCCATGACAGTGTCTGGATAAAAGTGAGTGAAGCCCTAGTGCATGAGAGAGGCAGAGAGCCTCCCTCTGTGACTCACCTTCCCACTGGAGATCTCAGCAACCCAGGCCAAACGAGACCACTCTGTTTCTCCGAAGCCCTGGAGCTAACTTGGGAAGAGGCTTAGAGATGCCATGAGAGAAAGACACCAGGAAATGTTGCAGGCATTTTCACAGACCCAGGATTGAGAGTAGGGTGCCATTTTTAATCTGGGCACATACAAAGTCATTCTTTGACAACCTGGCAGCATAGCTGTGTAAGCATTTTAGTCTTGGGCCAGAGATTGGAGTATTTTCTCTGGAGTGGGAGAGGGGCCTCCATAGCCAGAATTGTGAAAAGCACTTCAGCAGGAGGCACTGGAATTGTGTTTTCCCCCATCACCAATCTGGGACAGAAGAAGAGCTGGTACAGACACAGTTTTTCCTGGATGATGAAACTTGCAGCCAGGCCAGCTTGGTAACCTGGAATCAGTCTGCATATACCATTGATGGGTGTCCCAATCTGTTCCCCTGAGATCGTGCTGCAGCAGGGTCCTTTCTGCCCAGGCAGAATCCCAGGCATTCAGAGTGCCCACTACCATGAACTAGCAACCTGAGCTGCTCCACCCCTCTCTGTGCAGAGAGCCTCGTGCAGAGGGGCCTTCCCCACTTCAAACTCAGGCGGATCCTCAGGCATCCAGAGCACCTGCTTACCTGCTTCAGCAGCCTAAGACATCCCATCCTTCCTGGACATAGATTGTGGTATAATGTAGCCCTCTACACTACATGCCCAGGAAGAGCTCCCTGTATCCAAAGCACCTGCTTGTCTAGATTGTCAGCCTGAGTTGCCCCACTCTTCCTGCGCAGAGATCACGGTGGAACAGGGTCTTCTCTGCTTCATGCCCAGGCAGATCTCTAGGCATTCAGAGCACTTGCTCACCTGGATCACCCCACCTCCCTTTTCCTGATAGATTCTGGCACAGGGGGTGCCTTCGCCCCTGGTTCACCTCACCCCACTCTTCCTGAGAAGAGATTCTGGTACAGGGGAGCTCACTCCACTTTATGCTCAGGCAGATCCTCAGGCATTTGGAGTGCCTGCACACCTGATTGAGCAACCTAAGCTGTCTCACCTTCCTGGGTGTAGATCATGGTGCTGTGGGGCCCACTCTGCTCTAACCCATACTGATCTCCAGGCATTCAGAACACCCTGCTCACCTGAACCAGCTGCCTGAGCTGTCCCTCCCTTCCTGTGCAGAGATTGTAGTGCAGTGGGGACCTATCTGCTCCACTCCCAAGTAGATCTCCAGGCTTCTGGGGCACACACTCTCCAGTTAGGAGTTAGGTTAGGAGTTAGGTCACCAGTTAGGTGTTTAGGTCACCCCCTTCCCTGTGCAGAGAACTTGGGATTGAGGATTTTTCCCAGCTCCATGCCTAAGCACACATCTCTTCCTTGGCATTGGTGCCTGTGCCTGCCACTGGGGGACCTGCAGGTGGGCCTACCTCACCTGGCCCTGCCCATCTTGCCCCCTCACTCAGGCAGAGCAGTGAGCTTATACCCCTCTGTACTCCATGGATCAGGCCATTGCATGCAGAAATGGAGAGCTTTTCCTAGTAAACAGTGATCAAGTGTATACCCAGTGCTGTATACTAGTGAATGGCTTTAACTCATAAGTGTCATCTACTGGCTTGTGGGTCAGATCTCACATCCCAATATAAAATATGCTGATAGAAGTGCATAGGGCTATAGAAGCAAAGCCAAAAGACCCTACCCAACATGCTCTACAGTCACACCTCCTAGGTAGGGGGTAAAGAAAAAGAGAACAAAAGAAATAATAATACAGAGAAAGAAAGAAAAAATCCTACCTACATGAAAATAAGTACAAAAATTAGAAGGGCCAGCATCTCCAGATGAGAAGGAACAAGTCCAAGAATTCTGGTACCATGAGAAATCTGAATACAGCGACACCTCCAAAGAATCACACTAGCTCTCCGGAATGGTTCATAACCAAAATGAAAACTAAGAAATGACAGAAAAAGAATTGAAAGCATGGATTGTAAGAAAGCTCAATGAGATCCAAGACAAGGTTAAAATCAACACAAAGAAACTTCTAAAGCAATGCGGGGAATGAAAGACCATATAAACATCTTAAAAAGAAATCAATAGGAGATTCTCAAATTGAAAAAAGGAATTAAGGAATTTCAAAATACAGTAGAAAGATTTTTCAATAGACTGGACCAAGCAAAATAAAGAATTTCAGAGCTTGAAGACTGGTCTTTCAAACTAACGCAGTCAGACAAAAATGAAAAAAAAAATTAAGAAATGAACAGCCTTTAAGAAATATGGGATTATGTAGAGTAACCAAACCTACAAATTGTTGGTATTCCTGAGAGAGAAGAAGAAAATGTAAACAACATGGCAAAGACTTCTCAGGGAATAATTCAGGAAAATTTCCCTAACCTTGCTAGAGAGGTAGACATCCAGATACAAGACCTGCCAGATACTATACAAAATACACATCACCAAGGCATATGGTTACCAGACTTTCCAAAGTCAACACTAAAGAAAAAGCCTTAAAGGCAGCTAGAGAAAAAAGTCAAATCATGTACACAGGATAACTCATCAGGCTAACAGTGGATCTCACAGCAGAAACCTTATGAGAGATTAGGGATCTATTTTCAGCATTCTTCAAGAAAATAATTTATAACCGAGAATCTCATATCCTGCCAAACTAAGCTTCAGAGGAGAAGGAGAAATGAATTCTTTTCCAGACAAGTAAGTACTAAGAGAATTTGTTACCACTTGACCAGCCTTACAAGAGATTATTAAGGAAGTTCTAAACATGAAAATGAAAGAATGATGCCAGTTACCATAAAAACAAACTTCAGTATGTAATAACCCACAGACCCTATAAAGCCACCAAACAATAGAAACTATAAAGCAATGAGTTAACTTCATGACGAGATTAAAACCTCACATATCAATATTAAACTCAAATATAAATAAGCTAAATGCCACCACATAAAAGTACAAAGTGGCAACTTAGCAAATTGAATTATATATAAAAAAAGACCCATCCAACATGGGTCTTCAAGAGAACACTCTCACATGTAGCAACCCCCATAGGCTCAAAGCATAGGGTCAGAGAAAGATCACTCAAAGGGAAGACAAAAAAGAGCTGGGGCTTCTACTCTTACATCAGATAAAACAAACTTTAAACCAACAACAGTACCAAAGAAAAATAAAAGACATTACACAATTTTAAAAAGTTCAATACAACAAGAAGACTTAACTATCCTAAATATATATACACCCAACATTGGAGAAAATTAATAAAGCAAGTACTTCCAGACCTATGAAAAGGATTAGAAAATTATACAATAATACTGGGGGGCTTCAACCCCCTACTTATGGTGTTAGGACATTGAGGCAGAAAACTAGCAAAAATTTCTAAATTTTGACATGACCAATTGGACCAAATCGATAGTTACAGAACACTCCACCCATCAACCACAAAATATATATTCTTCTTGTCTGCACACAGAACATACTCCAAGATCAACCTCATTCTTGGCCATAAAGCAAGCCTTAATAATTTTTTAACAAAATCAAAATCACACCAATAATACTCTCAGATCATAGAAGTATAGAAATCAATACCAAGGAGTTATCCCAAAACCCACAATTACATGAATTTAAACAGCTTACACTTGAATGACCTTTGGGTAAACAATGAAATTAAAACAGAAAGAAAAAAAAATGAAATAAATGAAAACAGGGACTCTAGATAGTGAAATCTCTGGGATGCAGAAAAGCAGTTAAGACTAATTTATCACAGTGATAAATGTCTACCTCAAAAAGTTAGAAAGACCTCTTATGAATAATCTAACGTCACACCTACAGGAACTAGAAGAAAACAGAACAAACTAACTCCAAAGCTAGCAGAAGGTAATAACTAAAACCACAACAGCACTAAACAAAATGAGACCCCAAAATCCATATAAAGAATTGACAAAACCAAAAGCTGATTATTTGAAAGGATAAACAAGGTATGTGGACTGTTAGCTAGACTAACAACAAAAAAAGAAGACCCAAATAACTACAATGAGAAATGTTGGAGACATTACAGTTGATCCCACACAAATAAGAAAGATCCTTAGAAACTATTATAAACGCTTCCGTTGACACACACTAAAAAGGCCAAAGGAAATGGATAAATTCCTGAAAACACACAATCTCCCAGGATTGAATCAGGAAGAAAGTGAAGCCCTGAACAGACCAATACTGAGTTCTGAAATTGAATCAGTAACAGAAAACTGACCAGCCACAAAAAGCCCCAGTCCAGATAGATTTACAGCTGAATTTTACCAGATATACAAAAAAGAGCTGGTACCAATTCTGAAACAATTTCAAAAAATCAAAGAGGAGGAGCTCCTCGCTAACTCATTCTACAAAGCCAGCATCACCTGACAATAAAACCTAGGAAAGACACACAAAAAAAGGAAAACTACAGGCCAATATCCCTGGTGAAGATAGATGCAAAAAGCCTGAACAAAACATTAGCAAACCACATCAAGCAGTAGCACATCAAAAAGTTAATCCACCACAATCAAGCAAGCTTCATTCTTGAGATGCAAGGTTGGTTCAATATACGCAAATCACTAAATGCGATTCACCACATAAACAGAATTAAGAATGAAATCATATAATTATACCAATAGATACAGAAAAGGATTTCAATAAAATTCAACATCCCTTCAGAATAAAAAGCTCAACCAACTAGGCATCAGAGGAAAATTCTTTAAAATAATGAAAGCTGTCTGTGACAAACCCAGAGCCAACATCATACTGAATGGGGCAAAGCTGGAATAATTCCCCATGAGAACTGCAACAAGACAAGAATATTCACTCTCACCACTCCTATTAATCATGGTACTGGAACTCCCAGTCAAAGCAATCAAGGAAGAAAAAGAAATAAAATACATCTAAACAGGAAAAGAAAAAGTCAAACTATTTCTCTTAACAGATGATATGATTCAGTACCTAGAAAGCCCATCTAGGAAACACACCAAAATGATCCTGGAACTGATAAATGACTTTAATAAAGTTTCAGGATATAAAATCAATGTACAAAAATAACCAGTATTTCTATACACAAATAATATTCAAGATAAGAATAAAGTTTAAAATGCAGTCTCATTTACAATAGCTAAAGAATTATGTAATATCTAGGAATACAACCAACCAAGGAAATGAAAGATCTCTACAAAGAGAGATCTCCTGGAAAAAATCATGGATGACAAAATATATGGAAAAACATTCCATGTGTATTGAGTGGATAATCAACATTGATAAAATAGTCATACTGCCCAAATCATTCTATAGATTCCCATCAAACTATGAATGTCATTTTTCACAGAACTAGAAAAACTATTCTAAAATTCATACGGAACAAAAATAGACAAATAACCAAAGCTATCCTAAGCAAAAAGGACAAAGCTGGAAGCATCACACTATCTGACTTCAAACTATATTCTAATACTATAGTAACCAAAAGAGCATGATAATGGTACAAAAACAGACACATAGAAGAAGGGAACAGAATAGAAAACTCAGAAAAGAAGCCACACACCTACATCTATCTGATCTTCCACAAGTCAACAAAAATAAGCAATGGAGAAAGGACCCTCTATTCAATAAATGGTGCAGAGGAATGAAACTGGATGCTTTTAACCATATACAAAAATTAACTCAAAATAGATTAAAGATTTAAATTTAAGGCTTGAAACTATAGGAATCCTAGAGGAAAACATAGGCAGGAACACAATTCTGGACATTGATCTTAGGAAATAATTTATGACTAAGTTCTCAAAAAAAATTGCAACAAAAATAAATATTGATCAGTGGTACTTAAAGAACTTCTATACAGCAAAAGAATCTGTCAGCAGAGTAAACGGACAACCTACAGAATGGGATACAATATTCATAAACTATGCATCCAACAGAAGTCTGATATCCAGAATCTATAAGGAGCTTAAACAATTGAACAAGCAAAAAATAAATAATCCTATTAAAAAGTGAGCAAAAGACATGAGAAAACTCATCTCAAAAGAAGATACACAAGTGGCCAACAAACACAGGAAAAAATGCTCAACATCACTAATCATCTGAGAATGCAGATCCAAAACACACTGAGATACGATCTCACACCAGTTAGAAGGGCTATTATTAAAAACTCAAAAATCAACAGATGCTGGTGAGGCTGTGGAGAAAAGGGAATGCTTATGTGCTGTCGGTGGAATGTAAATTAGTTCAGCCACTGTGGAACGCAGTTTGGAGATTTCTCAAATAACTTAGAACTACCATTCAACACAGCAATCTCATTACTAGATATATATCCAACAGAAAATAAGTTGTTCTACCAAAAAGACACATACACTTGTATCTTCACTGTAGCACTATTCACAATAGCAAAGACATGGAATCAACCTGGATGCCCATCAATGGTAGTATGTATATACCATGGAATACTATGCAGTCATAAAAAAAAAAATCATGTCCTTTGCAGCCACATGGAGTGGCTGGAGGCCATTATCCTAAGTGAATTAATACAGGAATAGAGAGCCAAATACTCTCTATTTTTACTTAGGAATATAGAGCCAAATAGTGCATATTTTTACTTAAAAATAGGAAGTAAATATTGGGTACTCATGGACATAAAAACAGCAGCAATAGACACTGAGACCTCTATTGGGGGAAGCAGGAGAGGGGGGCAAGAATTGAAAAACTATTGGATATTATGTGACTAACCAGGTGATGGGATAAATTGTACCCAAAACCCCAGTATCATGCAACAGACCCATGTAAGAAACCTGCCCATGTACTCCAGAATCTAAAATAAAATTTGGAATTTAATAATAATAACAATAATAAAATATTAATCTCTCCTCCCCACCAAAAAAGAAAAGTGGATCTCTAGGTAGCTTCCCTTTGAGTCAAGTGGGTTAGAGTCACACAATCACCTGATATCTAGGCATCAGTTTCCCTGGGCTATAGACTAGCCCAAACACAATGTAGTACCTGCCCTCATGAATCCTATTCCCTAGAGAAAAAGTCAGACTTTAAACATATTATTACTGTAGACACAGTGCAATGGAAGTGGGAAGGAGAAAACAGCTATGTTTAGTGGAATGAGACAAGATGAGGAGGAGGAAGAGATTTACAGGGGAAGCAATAAGTAAAGGTTCGGAACATGAAACATTCACTAGAAAGATAAGCAGAAGGCAGGATTCGTGGCACAGACCACACCACATACAGAGGTAAGGTGGGGTGAAGTGTAAGCCTCAGTGCTTAGCGACCAAGTGACTACAGCTTGGTAATCAGGTGGGGAAGGAGTGACAATTGAGGTTGGACAGAAGCCAGATGACGAACCACAGTACTGTGAGAGCTAAAGACAAGATATAATAAATCTAACAGAATTTCGAAGTGTTTCCAAAAATTATCAAGCACACAAAAATGCTAGTTAATGCACAAAAATGTACCTTCATTAAAATCACATTGCTGAATGAGACTTTTCTCATTCACCATTTAACTACTTAGAAAAATGGTTGTAATATCTTCACACCAGTTAGAATGGTGATCATTAAAAAGTCAGGAAACAACAGATGCTGGAGAGGATGTGGAGAAATAGAACAGCTTTTACATTGCTGGTGGGAGTGTAAATTAGTTCAACCATTGTGGAAGACAGTGGCGATTCCTCAAGGATCTAGAACAAGAAATACCATTTGACCCAGTAATCCCATTACTGGGTATATACCCAAAGGATTATAAATCATGCTGCTATAAAGACACCTGGGCACTTACGTTTATTGTGGCACTATTTACAATAGCAAAGACTTGGCACCAACCCAAATGTCCATCAATGATAGACTGGGTAAAGAAAATATGGCACATATACACCAGGGAATACTATGCGGCCATGAAAAAGAATGAGTTCATGTCCTTTGCAGGGACATGGATGAAGCTGGAAACCATCATTTTCATCTAACTAACACAGGAACAGAACAAAACACCACATGTTCTCACTTATAAGTGGGAGCTGGACAATGAGAACACATGGAAACAGGAAAGGGAACATCACACACCAAGGCCTGTTGGGAGCTGGGGGACAAGGGGAGGGATAGCATTAGGAGAAATACCTAATGTAGATGACAGGTTGATGGATGCAGCAAACCACCATGGCACATGTATACTTATGTAACAAACCTGCACATTCTGCACATGTATCCCAGAACTTAAAGTATAATAAAAAATAAATAAAATAAATGGTTGTAATATCTATCCCCGGGACCTCCTATTTCTCAAGGATCCAAAGATGTACCCTTGGCAGAGATATTCCAACTTTTCCTCTGATGCAGAAACCCATGAAATAAGTGATTCAGTAGGACTTCATCAAAGAAGAGCAGGAAAATGTCCACTGATAAGGAGATTGATTAAATATGTCTGGTATATTTTAAAATGCCATACTCATTACAGTTAAAATGAATGAGAGGCTCTTTACACACTGTTTTGCAAAGATGATCAAAATAACTTGCTAAATGAAGTAGACTGAAGAACAGTAAATGCAGGGTGTTATGGCTTTCTCAAAGGAGTATGATGGAATAAGACAGAAATTTCATTTTTCACTTTATAGATTTTTCTTTTGCTTAGTTGTTTTATCATGAACTTATTTTATAGTTTTTAAAGTCCCCCCCCCCAAAAAAAATACACAACAGACAAATGGAATAGGAAGGAGAAGCAGGAAAGATCAAGGTGAGATATTCACAAAAACCTTCTGCTTGCAATTCTTTTGATGCCATTATCTCAATCAACCATTAAGCAAATTGCTTGGTTGATTATTTTTTATTGACCTGATGTAATGCTTGGCTAAACTGATCCAATTGCTTTGTTGTTTTGGATCCAGAGTAATAGAATCCACGTTTTTTGTTCGTTTGTTTTCTTTTGCCCCACCACTTTATTTATTTTTTTCTAGGTTTCTCTTCACCTGTTTTCCTGTCATAGGACTTCACTGATAGAAAGAAAACTGCTCAGCCAGGAGCGGTGGCTCACACCTGTAATCCCAGCACTTTGGGAGGCCAAGGCGGGCGGATCACCTGAGGTCAGGAGTTCAAGACCAGCCTGACCAACATGGTGAAACCCCATCTCTATTAAAAATACAAAAAAGTGGTGGCAGGCTCCTGTAATCCCAGCTACTCTGGAGAGTGAGGCAGGAGAATCTCTTGAACCCGGAAAGTGGAGGTTGGAGTGAGCCGAGATCGTGCCATTGCACTCCAGCGTAGGGGGCAAGAGTGAGACTTCATCTCAAAGAAAAAGAAAAAAAAAGGAAAAGAAAGAAAGAACTGCTCAGTTTTTGAATTTATGTTTCAAAGAATTAATTGGGGTGGGTATGTGGGGATAGATACCGATGCCCTGTGGATCTCTGAAGTGTTAAAGGGTAGGATGGGGAAGAACGAAGATTTCCTGAGTATTTAGTGTGAGTTACTATGTTGGTGCAAAAGTAATTGCTGTTTGGAACATTAAAAGTAATATCCAATAATAAATTACCTTATAAATATTCTCCAAATTAACCTTCCTAGAATACTTTGAGGGACATATTTTTGTTTCTGTTTTAAAAATAAAGAGGGATTAAATAACTAATATGGCACCTAGTAAATGATGGTTTTCAAGATTTTAAAATAGGTCTGTCTAGATAAAAACACATAGGCACACAATTCTGCCAGTATGAAAACTGATTCTAAAGACAGTAATAACATGTATCAGCCTAAGATGTCTCAATGGTTGAATGACTTAGGACAGAAAAGGATATCCTTGGAAATATAGTAAAAAGGCTGCAAAGAATGTGTCCGATCTCATCCTCCACCCAAGTCTGCCCCACCTTTACTCCATCGACTCTTTCAGGTACAACATGAAATGATGTCTCAAACTGCATTAGAATGGACCGTGTAATGCATAGATATTAGTATTTTGGTCTTGGATTTTCAGTACAAGCCTCTCTACCTCCCATAAGCCTCACAGGCATCTGCAGGTTACATCCTTAAGGACCCAAATTAGATGACCATGTCTTTGTTTCTCTGATTCTCATTTCATTTGCCTCCTTTTAATATTTGCGGCCAATTGGCGTTTAAAATGGTTGGATTCACTGCAGAGGTTAAAGAATAATTTTGTTTACTCTTAATTCAAATGAACCCCTTAGCAGAGTTAGTTATCTCAGGCCTCAGGCCTTGCTCCAGGAAAGAAATCAGAGATTGTTTCCAGACTCTGAAAACCATAAAGCCACAGATATGATGATATCCCTCCACCCTTTTATTTCTCCTTATATCCAACCATCAGAAACTGAGAAAGGCTCCAAACTGTTGTCAGTGGTTAAAACTTTTCAATTAGTTTGGGGGAATTTCTTGGGAGGAAGGGATTTGAATTCACATGGAGTAAAGGAGGCTGGAAACCCTTCAGGACTCTAGGAACAGTAAGTGTGCTGCGATCATATTTGAGTTTCAAGTCTGGTAAGATCCGGTAATACCAATGTTAGTAATATCTATCAAGTTTCTAAATTTATATAACTTTTTGAAGCTGGACATAGGGAAGAATCAAGGCAGAATTCCCTCAGATGCTAACGAGATAAAAGAAGCATATGCAACGGGATCTCCCAAGATAATTATCTGTAAATAAAATGGAAAATTATAGTGGCAGGCTGATTTCTCCTCTCTCTCTTGAAAATACAGGGTTTACTCCATTCTCTGTCACTAAAAGAAATGCACAGAAGATAGTTTTATTTTTTTTCTTCTCTTTATATAAGTCCAATACATAGTATTCCTTTGGAGCTTTGCTGGAGATGTCCACGTCTTTGTTTCCATGTTCAGCTGGATAGTTAGTCTTTGACCCAGATGAGTCTTTTCCTCTTTCTAAGTTATTCTAGCCTTCTCATAAACCCAAAGCTACTGAAGAAATTGAATAGCTTAAGAAGCTAGTAACATATTTTATAGAAAGTATTTTATAAAACCCTGGCAGCACAGGACTTGAAATTGAGAACTATTTCAACATCCTGGTGTGTTCTATTTTCAATAGTCAGGGAGCCTTTCTCTTGCTTTGTTAAGATGCATTTGTGCCCTTTAGATGTTCGATTCCATTCATCTCCGCACTGTACTTTTGTAATTGGAATCTAAGAATTTTCTAAAACGTTTTACATGTGTGTTCTTATTCTATTGAAGTTCTGTTTTGAATGGTTTTAACTGTATTCCCTAAGCAGACAGACAGGGCAGGAGTTCTTTACCAGGAAAAGAAGATGATCATTTCAACCTGATGGCTTTAAGCGAGTAAGAAAAAAAATCATCATCATAAGAAGGAAATGCACCATGCACTGGTAGGCAACGCATCTAAAAACCATAACCACTTCAGCATTGCTCAATCTGTAAGTTGGTGCAGAATCTCTATACAGATCAATATTGCTGGGCTTATGACACATTGAGAATGGTGATATCCTAGCTCAGTCAGTCATGTGTTCTTTCTATGCAGTAAAGAAAGCAGCCCTTATAGCTGCATGTCCAATGCCTTAAACATTTACTGAAATGGAATGGAAACAGCCAGGCCCAGGGCTTTTAGAGCAGTCAAATCAGAAAGGAAAAACCTTCTGAAGTCTGAAATAACGTAGAAAGTCATCAGAATAGCAAGGTTTGAATGGAACAAGGCACATCATTATCAGAAAGAAAAAACTGTAGAGCGCACAACATCAATATGTGTAAATTTATCTCTAAATCTTAAATGTGCCCTACTAAACCAGTAAATTATGTACTATCAAAAAAGAGGATAACAAAAATATAAATATAAATGCTTACATTTTCTTCCCAGTGGAACACTTTGAGCAACCCCCTACATGAATGTACTTTAATTTATTGTCCCCTGGTGTAAAGGATCCCTTTCTACTCAATTAGAGCACTTCCTCTGGGTTTCTAGACAGTTCTACCATTAACCATATCATTGAGTTAAGAAAGTATTGAAATCTATGGCTCCATGTCAACACGACTCCTTGAACAGGTAAAAGGTTAAGCTATTATACCATCTTCATGAATTTGTTTTGCCAGCTAAAAGCAGCCCCTGAACAAGGTAGATTTATCTCAGATATCTGAATTCAAAATATCCAAAGCCAGAGAGGACAGGTTTGAGGGCCTGATTACTGTATCAGGGAACCTTAGGTGGCTTTTGTCCCTTGGCTCTCAGATAAGAGGGTATAAATGCAGAAGCGTAGAAAGCCCACATGTTGAGGAACATTATCAAACATCTGTGTCTTGCCTGAGCTCAGTCCATCCCTGTCAGTGAAGCCACATGATTTCTCGCATGCCTCCCTTCTAGAAAATAGCCAATATGGATTCAAGGAAATCCTGACTTCTCACATCAAAGCTTTTAGCCCTCACCTTTCTAAAACCACCACAACAGTTCCTAATGGCTCCATGTTCTGCCTTCTGTGGAGGAGTGAAGGAGACTAAGTGACAGGGAAGGATTAGAGGATCTCATGCCTTTCACTCTTTAAGAGGATGGATGCATTTTGAGTTTCCTTCTTTCAAAAGGAACTCAGATGTTTGAATTTGAAATCTTATAATAGACGGTGTAATTTTAGCTCACTTCTTTTTTCCATCAGGTTAAAAATAACTTTCAAATAATTTTCTTCTCATTGGATTTTCTCAGTCACAGATTATCTCAAACTCACATTTGGAACCCTTATTAGTTGATAGTGTCTTACTATTATTAATCATGTTCTTTGATATATATTAAATTTGACTTGATTTATTGGGAGATTGATACTAGTGACCTTAGAATGAACAAAAATTATAATGATATTTAATACTAAAGCCTGATCATCATGCTAGCTGCATATTAATAACCTGATAGGTTTGATAATGCATTTGGAACTAAAATGTTACAGAATTTTCTTTTCATTTTCCTGAATTATTATGGAAAAGCTCCACAGAGATACCTATGACAGACCACTAAAACATGTCACCAAAACATCTTAATGTTCCCTGTAGAGTGCAAAGGTCAGGGGTATAGGTTGGAAACGTACTCTGGGACATTCCTGGGAAAGGGATGCCTCTTCATTTTATTGCTTGAGCAATTCCTGTTCAATGAATCAAACATTATTTGGGTACTTAATATGTGCTGAGTACTCTGTCAGGAGCTGGATACATAAATGAATAAGGTTGGTTGCTTGCCCTGGAAGAGCTCACATTCTGGCATGAGAGAGACACATACAAGATAAATTCTGAACAAGTACATGGAGAGTGTTATGAGACACCAGGAAAGCACTGCTCAACCTACCGTGGCAAAGAGTGAGGAGTTTATCTGGGAAAAGATAGTCAGTGGGGGAATTGAAACTTACGGGAGAGTGAGGCCGAACGAAGCGTATTAAGGACACAGAACTTGAAACAACCACCACACGTCTCCAAAACATAAGTTCCTTTCTCCTTGGTTCTCCTATTGGCCAGCTATGGAGAAATACAAATGGAGCAGGAGCTTATCTGGAAGTGTGAGAGGTTCCCAGATTCAGGATTAGCTTGTCAGAAGAAGCATTATATTGTAGTCTCCCACGATCACCAAGAGATCAAGCCCAAGTCAGATCTAATAGTCTGGACTTAACATTACTGAAAAGGTCCAGAGAAGAGAGTGCAATTTCCTTCCTCAAAGTTCACCCCCTACCCCCACTGCAGGCAATGTAGGGTCCTTACCTTAGCTACATGTGCATCCATACCCCAGCTTCAAATGAGGCCCTGAAACATTTTAGTGCTCCTTCCTCCCTTCACTGAATCTTCTACAGGACAGTGTCCTTCACAGAGTACGGGCTATGCTTTTCCATTTGCCCATTCTAGTTCCTCTTTGTTTCTCTCTTTACTCCTAAGGACAGATCACTCATTTATCATCTTTATTTAAATGTTCAGGTAGTATGCATGCTAGACCATTTTGCTCATTCATTTTCAAATTTTACATTCTGAGATAGGAGGTTTCAAGACCAGGATGGGCCAGGACTTTATAAACATCCTGGTCTTCATTTTAAAATTTAAAATTCCAAATCATTTGGAGTCATATAACTCAGCTTTTTATGTTAGATTTAGATACTCCTTTTTACCCTTAGGAGTGCTGAGACATTTATTGTTAATTAAAGTGTATTAAGATTCCCTCACTTTGCAGAATTTTTTGACACTCAGTGAGAAAACTAGAGATACTCCACGGTGTTGAAAACCTGAGAAGTCAACCCAACATTGCCTGATAAGTCTTAGAGTTGGGCTGGCAGATTTTGGCAGCTTCTCTCTCAGCAAGATTTGTCTGTCAGGGAGAACAGTGAAAGAGACCTGGCAGCATCAGAGGAGTTGGCCTTTTTTTCACAGCATGGCATTCACCTTTAGAACACCTCGGAAGGCCACCAATGGGTTCATGCTATGATTCTCATCTAGAAGCTTGTGACTTAAAGCCTGAGGTATTTTCTCAAAGATAAACAAATATAATCCAATGGGAGAAAAGTGGAAATATCTTGTATTTATTTGTGTAATTTTTAATATTGGCACCTTCATAAAAGCAGTGTTAGATTGTACTTCTAGAAGAAACTTCTTGTATCACTGAGATTGAGTCTACAAAGTACATTCTGTCCTCAAAGATTAGTCCAAGGCAATCATGAGGCTCAGAGTCTCCTTGCCAACAATTGGTTTAGATACAAGAATATTATCTAGTCTTGGCCAATAAGACATGAAGAAATCTCCACAGGAGGCTCTCAGAAACATTTTCTTGCTTCTAACTGGTAAATATGGGGAGAGATGCTCCCCTTTATCCTTGCTGATATTGTAGTATCTGCACATGATGACCAGAATCACTGGAGGCCTCTTTCTGTCAGCCTGAGTTTGAAGCACACACAGGAAAGAAGGAAGAGCTCATAGGGTTGGAGGAGCAGAACCAAGGCACTCTCATTTCTCTTTTGAAGCTGCTCCACATCTGGACTTGTCATGTGAGCTGCTCATTTTCCTTTCTGTTAAAGCTGGAGTAAATGTTAAGTTTCTTGCAATTTTGAGCGCATCTTCTCTGATAAAAACAGACTCAGGATGTTGAATTTGATCCTCAATTAGTGGAAGGTAATCCTCAGTTACCATCACCTGGAAGTAACAAAGGAGAGATGCAAAGAGAGAAGAAAGCCATGCAGACGTATACTAGATGACCCAAGGTGCAGTGTGTGGCATATCCCTTTTGTGTAGGCAGGGAGTATGTATAAACAGCCTCTTTTCCTTTTCTCTGCACACCAGAGGTTCTTATGTGTGTTCTATGACACCTTGGCAGCCTGATGATACCCAAAGATCACTTTTCAGATAAATAATTTTAAATTAGTAAAAGAAAATATATATATAGTTGCGAAAATTATATTGCAATAGCTAGCAAAATGTTTAAAAAACTAAATTTGTGATGTCTATTAAATGTGTTCTTTCTCTGTTTTACATAAACAGATGTTTATGTAAACATTACATACAGATGTTTATGTAAACAGATGTTTATGTAATCATTATATGTCTAAAGGCCACTGTTATTTTAAAGTAATAAATGAAATTATTTTGAGATATTCACAAATATAAAATGAGGTAAAATAACCTGCAGTTTCTATTGGCCATAGTCAAAGATCTTGTTAATACTTGGTGGATTATTGTCCTAAATTCATAATTGAAGAAAATAGTTAATTTCAGTTATAATTGGTGAACTAACAATATAATGGCTTTTTTATCCAATTTCATAGGTCCTCTGAAACCTATCTAAAGATCACTTGCTGAGGAAGTCCAGTTCTTACCTTTTTAAAAAGTAATATTCTAATCCACCTTGAAGGCAGCCTTTTGTTCTTTGCTGATTGGGCTTTGCACATAGAGCATTAGAGCCACAACTGTGTATTTGTGGCAAATGTAAATTAGGACTGCTGCCATCTCTAATCTTGATCACTTATGTTTAGAAATCTCCTTCTAGTTACTTCTTCTGAGCTAATTGTGACAACTATTAGAAAGACAACTACTAGAAAGAATTTCTTGTTTTTATTCAGGGAGGGTAATTCCAATATTTCAAAATTATTTGCTTTTTCTGTATCATCTAGCAACTGAAAGATTGCATGACTCCTGCTTGGAAATAAACTCTTTGGCTAGATGGTATTACTAATCTCAGTTAGGACAAAATTAAGAAGGTGAAATTTATTAAATGCTAAAATGCCTATCCCAACAATCTCAATTCCTATTTTCTTTGTCCAAACCTCAAATGTAATTTTCTAAAAATCACTTAAGTCTTCACTTTATACTTAATTAACAATCCAGAGAACAAGAAAACATTTTATTTTGTGACTTTGTAGAGCTGTCTCACAAAACTCTATATTATGTTTAAGAAGAAGAAAACATGTTTAAGAAGTTAGCTGCCCCTTGCCCTCCTCTCCAAATTCTTGTGGCCATAATGTTTCATTTAGGACCTTTGTTTTGACTCATTCCAATGAATTTTGCAAAATATTTACATCTTCTCATCTCAAATAGAATTTGATATACAAAAAAATAGTGGCTTCTATTTATTGAATAGCACCAGGTAAATGAATAGAAATATGGAAAGGGTTATGAGCTACAAGAGTATGTAGAAAATATATATATATATGTTAAAATATGTGTATGTGTGTGGGTGTATATATATATATAGAGAGAGAGAGAGAGAGAAAGAGAGAGAGAGAGAGAGATGGATTACCCAATTGACCTTGGGCAATCTTGTTGATACAGCAATTTTCTCAGCACCCGTTCTTTACAAAAGTGGATATATTTTTAGCAACAGGGTTTATTTAAAATGAGCTGTCTGATGTTTTAATGATGCCCATAGTTGTAACTTTTCCAATAATTGAATTCTCATTGTTAGTGGAGACTGTTACAAACTACTGGAAGATAGTCTCCTTGGGGTTTCCATTTGATCAAGTTTTTATCATTTCCTGAAATGGCTAAGCCTCATTAGTGGCTACTACTTCTACTTTCTAAAGAAACTGCCCTGGGTCTTCACCTGGAGCTTATCAGGCTTCTATAATGAAAGATGTGAAAGAAACTGCTAGGCATTAGCATTAGAGCAATCATTAGAGACAGGAATTATGTCATTAAAAGTTACTGCAGCTATAATGAAGATCAGGATAACAGACAAATAAAAGAGATAGCAGGGTTGGTTAGAAGGAATCATACAAAATTGGGTAAATGGAAGGCTTAAGGTTTTCAATTTACTTTCTCGAGAATCGGAATTCAATTGATTTCTTTTTGGGGGTTCCGGGTGGTATCAGATCTGCTTTGAGAATAAAGCCATGAAATCCAATTTATTCATCAAATATGTATTCATTTGCATACTTATTGTTTAAATAATTTTTCTTACAAAAACAACATGTGCAGCAAATCTCTCAACCTAACAAAGGACATCTATTAAAAATCCACAGCAGCCAAGATCACACTTAATGGTAAAAGACCAAATGCTTTCCCCCAAGAACAGGAAAAAGACGCTCTTATTGCTGTTTCTATTAAACATTATTCTATAGGTTCTAGTAAAAAAAAAAAAAATCATGAAAAGATTATAAAAGGCATCCAGATAAGAAATGAAAAGGTAAAACTAACCGTATTCATAGATAACCTGATGTCGTATACAGATAATTGTAAAGAATCCACTAAACTACTATTAGAACTTATTAGAACTTATAAACAAATTCAGCAAGATTTTAGGATACAAATATTAAAAGGTCATTTATGTTTCTGTACAATAGAAATAATCTGAATGTCAAACTAAGAAAACAATTCCATTTATAATCACAGAAAAAAGAATAAAATACTTAGATATGAATTTAACAGAAGACGTATAAAACTGGAATTCTGAAAACTACAAAACATTTTTGAAACAAGTCCAAATAAGTGTAAAGACAACCCATGTTTGTGAATTAGCAGACATAATATTAAGATAGGAATACTGCCCAATGTGTATCTGTAAATTCAATGCAATTCTTTTCAAAATTTCAGCTGGGCATTTTGTAGAAATTAACAAGCTGATCTAAAATTCATATGGAAATGTAAGGGACCAAGAAAAGACAAACAATTTTGAAAAAGAAGAACAAAGTAGGAAGACTCATGCTTCTCAATTTCAAGACTTACTCCAAAGCAAAAGCAATCAAGACATTGTGGCAGCAGAATAAGGTGCCACAGTGGAACAAACTTGAGAGTCCAGATATAAAACTATTTGTGGTCAATTGATTGCAACAAGGCTGCCAACGTTATTCCATGAGGAAAAAACATAGTCTTTTCAACAAATGGTTTTAGGACAACTGGATATCTACATATCAAATAATAACATTGGACCACACCATACACAAAAATTAACTTAAAATGAATTATCAATATAAATGTAAGAGCTAAAACTATAAAAGTCTTAGAAGACAACATAAGAGTAAATTTTGATGTACTTGGGCTAGGCATAGTCTTTTTAGACACAACACCAAAAGCACAAAAGAGAAAATAGAAAAAAAAAGATAAATTAGAGTTCTTTAAAATTAAAATATTTGTGATTCAAATGATACCATCAAGAAGGTGAAACAAACACAATATGAGAGAAAATGTTTACCAATCATGTATCTGATAAGGGACTTATATCCATCATATATAAAGAACTCTTGAAACTCAACAATAAAAAGACAACCAATTTGAAAAGTAAGCAAAGGATCTGAATAGACATTTTTCCAAAGAAGATATACAAATGGTCAACAAGCCCATAAATAGATGCTCATTGTTAGTCATTACTGAAATGCAAATCAAAACTACAGTGAGATACCAATTCATATCCACTAGAATAGCTATAGCAAAAAAAAATTTGGAAACAACAAATGGCAAGAATGTAGAACAAGTAGAATCTTCAAATTATGCTGGTAGGAATGGAGGTTGGTGCTGCTGCTTTGGAAAATAGTCTGGCAGCTACTCAAAAGTTGAAACATAGGGTGTGGTGTGGTGGCTCACACAGGTAGTCTCAGCACTTTAGGAGGCCAAGGTGGGAGGATTGCTTAACACCAGGAGTTTGAGAAAAGTTTAAACATAGTTACCATATGACCTAGCAATTCTACTCTTGAGAGTGAAAACTTAGATTAAAACATACACGTGAATGTTCATAACAGCATTGTTTACAACAGCCAAGAAGTGGAAAAAACTCAAACACCAATAATTGATAATAACCAAATAAAATGTGGCATATTCATTAAATAGAATATTATTGGGTAAATGAATATATTACTGATACATTCTACAACATGGTGAACTTTGAAAACATTATGCTTATTCTTTTTTAAGGATAAATAGTATTCCATTGTGTATGCATACCACATTTTCTTTATTCTTTCATCTGTCAATAAACACTTAGGTTGTTTCCATATCTTGGCTAGTAAAAATAATACTGCAAAAAATGTGGGAGTGCAGATATCTCTTTAATATACCGATTTCATTTTCTCTAGATATATACCCAGTAGTGGAATTACTGGATCATATGTTAGTTCTATTTATAATTTTTTGAGGAACCTCCACACTGGTTTTCATCATGTTCATGCTAATTTATATTCCCACCAACAGCGTACAAGAGTTTCCTTTTCTTCATATCCTCACTAAGATGTGTTATCTCTTGTGTTTTTGATAATAGCAATTCTAACAGGTCTGACATAATGTCTCTTTCTGGTATTAATTTGCTCATCTGGTGATTAGTGATGTTGAGCGTATTTTCATATACCTCTTGGACTTTTTTGTGTCTTCATTTGAGAAATGTCCACTCAGGTCATCTGCTCCTTTTTTAATTGTGTTGTTTTCTTGCTATCGAATCGAGTTCCTTATATATTTTAAATATTAACCCCTTATTGGATGTGTGCCTTCAAATATTTTCTTCCATTCTATGACTTGTCTCTTTACTCTGTTGGTTGTTTGCTTTGCTCTGTAGAAGCTTTTTAATTTGATGTAATCCAACTTGTCTATTTTTGCTTTTGTCACCTGTGCTTTGGGGACCATACTTTTTTAAAATTATTTCCCAGACCAATGTCATGGAGCATTTTTACTTTGTTTTCTTCTACTACTTATACAGTTTCACATCTTATGTTTAAGTATTTACTACATTTTGAGTTGATTTTTGCATATGGTGTGAGGTAAGGGTCTCATTTCATTCTTCTGTGTGTAAATATACAGTTTTCCCACCTTTTATTGAAGCAACTGTCCTTTTTCCAACATGTGTTCTGGACGTCCTTGTCAAAAATCACTTGACTGTAAATGTGTGGATTTGTTTCTGGGCTCTCCATTCTGTACCATTGGTCTATGTGTTTTTATGCCAGTGTTGTGCTGTTTTAATAATTATAGCTTTGTAGTAGACTTGAAGTCACATAATGTGGTGCCTCAGGCTTTGCTCTTTTTGCTCAAGATTGCTTTGGCCATTTGGGGCCTTTTATAGTTCCACACAAATAAGATTTTAGAGGTTAGAGAAAGACATTGTTGCTCCCGTTTTCAAATGGAAAAACTGAGGTTTAAATGATCAAATGTCCAAGATTTCTTAGTGAATAATTAAATTCAGAAACTTGTCTTTATCTTATTCTAGATAGTTTTTAAGCAGCAATTTCAATTAATCTCCCTGAAAAATACAAGACACATTAAACAAGGTCCTTATGTTAATTCTCATCTTCATCCCAGCCTATATTGCTGCTAGGTGACTCTTCCCAAAATAAATGCTAATTGCATCATTTCTTTGTATCCAAGGTTTTTTATGATTCTTTTTTGTTCCCTTAGTTCTTAATCTGCTGTTCAAATTCCCCAGCAACCTGCCTGTAATTTACTTTCCCAAAAGCTTAATCTAAGCTTATATACTTCTGGGCACATTTTCTAAGGCCAAAATCAAAAACAAAACAAAGAAACACTACTATTTACTATTCTTTACACATTTTCTTCACTTTCTTCATTTTATGCCTTTGATCATGTTCTGTTAGCTTGAAGTGCCTTTCTCACCTTTGACTCTATATAGCTAAAACTTAGCTACACCTGAGGTTCATCTTAAATTCTACCTCTGTCAGGAAGCATTCACAGAGGGTGAGTTTTGGGGTTAGGGGTTGAGGGGTGATCTTTCTCATCTTTGAACTTCCCCATACTTTATTGCAATAAAGTATTTGCTACTTTGTATTATAGTTATTTGTAGTCTGTTTTATCCCATTTATTACTCCTGATTTCCAAAAATTGAAATATTAGCTAAGGGACTTTATTTTGGCCAAAAGTAGCCTGTTGCTTCTAATGTTCTTTTATTGACAGTTCATTTATGTTTAGTCTGTGAAGGGATATCTTGTGTAATTTCATGTATTTATTTGAATTTTCTGTCAGTTGTTCTGCTATACCTTTGATTAATTATTCAGTAGTATGTAAATTAGTCTCATGTTTTAACCTATCAAAAGCAACAGTGGGATGAGCCAGTTAAATTTTCTTTGCGAAGCTGTTATTTTTGTCTTGAGGAATCCTGTTGAGGTTTTCTTGAGGTGAATGATGGAATATCAAAGAGGGACGTAGGACTAGGAGGGAAAAACAGTTCCCCTTGAAGACTAGAATGAGGAATCACAAGCATGGTTTTCATTTGCTGCCTTCTGAACTGAGGAATGAGTTTAAAGTATTTGCATATATTAGATAGGAGTAGCAGAATCCAGCTTCTAACAATGCTTCTTCCCAACTAAAATGAATTTATTGAAAATCAGGCTGTCTAAATGGTGACATTCGCATTTCTGATTCACCATCAGGCCTACAGAAACTCCTTTAGCTGGTCATTATTACTGACAGCTTAGTACATCAATACATTCTCAAAGAGGGCTTTTTGTAATTAAACTCCTACCCCATTGCACCTAGATTCATGCTCGTGTTCTGGATTTATACGTGCAGCTTTTGAATAATATGGCTTCAAATAAAATATCTAGGTAACTTAAGAAAAATTTTTATTTCTCTCCATTTTACAGTAATATAAAGTTTTCATCCAACCCCATAAAACTAAATCCTTGTACTGCTTTGCCAATCCATAGTTCAGAAAACTTGAGTTTTAAGGATTGGAAATGTATTAAGTAAGTTTCCCTGACACTGCAATTGGCTATTTACATGCCCATTAGGTTTACTTCTCAAATGTACTGTGACTTCAAAATTACTTGTACCCTATAAATATAATCAGCAAATGCTGCTAGGGGATGAAAGAGTTTAGGACAACAAAAACTAGCATGTTGTTGGCTAAAGAATTCTGTTTTGCATTTGTCTTTCCTCCCAGTGGAGAATAAACTCCCAGTTAAAAAAGACTAGCATGACAGTTTTGTCTTATTTCCTCATAGGATTCTTAAATCCATTAGATGTATTTAATCATGGCAATTGTTGCTGGAACACCTCTGAGTATAATCAAATGAACTAGTGTTCCAAGATAGTAGGTATTGAGCACAGACACACTGGACCTAAGGGACGAGTTTTCTGTGTTAGAAAACAGAGAGGTGAATGTCACCACTCCGTTTTTGGCATTTCACTATTCAAAGAGTGTAGCAGGCTCCATCGTGGGACCTGTTGCTTTGGGTTTTTTGCTTCTAAAGTTATTCTGAAAAAAAGGCAAATGTTCACAAGATAGATATAATGAAAGATTTCAGTTTTTTTTCATGGATCTAACATAACCTAGGGATTCTTTGTAGCACTGAATTCAAGGTTTAGCATATGGCCATGAAAAAAAAAAAAATGGAAGTTCCACATCCAAATGTCCAACCTCCAACCCAAAGCAACCCATTTGGCCACTTTATTCAAATACTTTGTTAGCCTAATAAAAACATATAGGATGTTCAAGTTACTTGCCCAGTGGTTTCCAGGTGAGGCTGACCATCCGAATGCCCTGGCAAAGTTTCTTTAAAACATTGAGATTCCTAGAGTCCATCCCAGCCTTAGAGTATCAGAATCTCCAGAGATTGGGCCAATGAATTTCATCCTCAAAAGATTCTGATTTGCAGCTAGGTCTAAAGACCAATGGAGTAAACCACACTTCCCCAGCTACCGGTCCAAGGACACTGAGGAATTACTTCAATGTCTTTTTTTATATTTCCTTAAATTTTGATTACTTAATTCCTTTTATGAGCCTGCACAAGAAATAGAGTATGGCAAGTAATAAATTGCCTACCTCAATAAATTAACTCCTGTTCCCTACTCCTTAATAATCAACAATACCACCATTATTTTCTGATATCTCAAACATACATGTTTCATCTGGTAATAGTGACATATTTCAACATAATTAAAATATTGAAACCCTTCTCTTCCCTGTTGGTGAGTTGATCAAGATTGGATTATTTTATGTTCCTGGAGCATATTTTATAGTTGAAGAATGTACATTCTATTGAAAAAAAGTTTTTAAAAAGTGATGCAATTTTATGTAATCATAAGTTCAATAATAATAATAAGTTTTAAAAAGGAAGATAACGGAATAAAAAGTAAGGTAAATGATGACAAGTTTCAGGAAAGGCCTTTCTGAGGAGGAGACATTTTATATGACAATTCTAGTGCTGAAGATACTGCTGCTATATTTTTTGAAACTGAGTAAATATTAGTTGAATGAATGAATGAATGACAAAAGTAAGGCCTCATAAGAATCTATGGGCTGAGCCTATACAATAATACAATCTTGGGATGTTCTAGGAATAGCACTGTCTAGGAACAGCATCGACTAGGAGAGCTGGGCTGGGGCCCAACAAAGTAGTGCCTGGAGGTCTTGATAAAGAGTTGAGACTTTATTCTATGTATAGATGGGGATTTACAGAGTTTCAGTCAGAGAAGTGATATGATTTTGTTTATGTTCTATAATGATTACTCGGGTTGCTGTGAGGAAAATGGAAAGCAGAGAGATGAGACAGGAGGACATTGCCAGGCTTTAGAACAGGGTGGAGGTTGTAGACTTGGAGAGAATGGCTCAGATTCTGCAAATAGTCAAAGGTGAAACAATTAGTCTTGCTAATGGAGTGACTCTAGGAAGTCAGAGAAAGAGAAGAGTCAATGATTAACACATACATTTGGTTGGAGACCCTGGGTTGATGGTACAACGTACCTAATGAGGTCAGGAAGACTAAGAAGCAGGGTCAGTGAGGGTGGAAAATCAAGGGTTCTGTCCTGGAATGGGAAGACTAAGATGCCTATCAGACTTCAAGTGAAGATGTTGACTGAAGAGTTGAATTTTCAAGTCTGAAGCTCAGAGCTCTGGCTGGACAAAGGGATGTGCAAGTCATCAGCATAATGCACACTTGGACTGCCCTTGCGGCCACAGCTTGCCTTTTCTGCTTTCTTTCCTCTCCTCATCGTAACTACTCCCATCTTCCCTCTTCTACTTCCTCCCCCCTCTCTTCCTTTGCCCCTTCCTCTGCTGTATTAGATGTACTTTTAGAATCCATTGCCCTCTTATTTTTTTTTCCTATATTTTTTCACCATGGGATATGTTATTTCCAGCTTAGAAATACACAGTCACACAAGATTTGAACTCTACTGTATAACTCATTAAGTCACTTGCTGCTCTCTCTCAATTTTCTCATGGGTGAAACATGCAGTCAGGTTATGTCAGTGGATGAGATGACAGTGGGATGCCCAGATGCTGATCCTGCTTCAAGCCTAGTAGATCTGGGTTTTTTAATACCATCATTGTTGTTGTTAACAATGATGTTTAGATAAAATCCCACTGAACAAAAGTGTCCATGAGCAGAAATGGAAGTTTGGAAACCACTGGCTTAAAATGATAAATGATCTTTAAGTTACTCTCTGTCACTGATTTCAATTTTCCATGTGACTAATGTGGACTGAGGAAATGTAAGCAGAAGTGATTGGGGTTTAGGATCTAAAATTAAGAATCAGTATTATGCACTGTTCTGACATCTGGTAAAATCAGTAGGGCTTCAAAAGGCTTAATCCCAGCTCCTCTCCGCTCTCTGCTCCCACAGATAAGGTGCTCAAACCAAACAACCCTTCTTATCAAAGGGACCACAGACAGTCCTGTGTTTCCCTGAATAACAGGTTTCATTGCTTGCCACCCTATGAAATTATTCAAACAAGTCAATCACTTCCTCCTGTGTGAATGAAGGGGCACCTCATCCTCTGGACACTACACTATCTGCCTCTTCCTGCCTCTGCTTGTCCACTCCATTCCCGAGTACAACCCCTGGGTGGCCCTCCATCATGTGCAATGTCCTCTACTCCAGGCTGTGAGTATAACCAACAAACTGCTGTCAATCTCATCTGTCCAGTGTCAGCTGTCGTGTATCCTGCCATCTCCATGACCTCAGGGAGGGAAGATGAAAATGGGGTGGGCTGGGCACGGTGGCTCACACCTGTAATCCCAGCACTTTGGGAGGCTGAGACGGAAGGATCACCTGAGGGCAAGAATTTGAGACTAGCCTGGCCAACATGGTGAAACCCCATCTCAACTGAAAATATAAAAATTAGCCAGGCATGGTGGCGGGCACCTGTAATCCCAGCTACTTGGGAGGCTTATTGGGAGGCTTAGACAGGAGAATCGCTTGAACCCGGGAGGAGGAGGTTGCAGTGAGCCAAAATCACCCATTGCACTCCAGCCTGGGTGACAAGAGGAAAACCACACACGAGAGAGAGAGAGGGAGGCAGGAAGGGAGGAAAGAAAAGGAAGGAAAGGAAAGGAAAAGGAAAAGGGAAGGAAAGGAAACAAGGGAAACAAGGGAAGGAAGGAAGGAAGGAAGGAAGGAAGGAAGGAAGGAAGGAAGGGAGGGAGGGAGGGAGGGAGGAAGGAAGGAAGGAAGAGAAAAGAAAGAGGAAAGAATGGAAAGAAAGAGAAAATGAGGTGAATAGGAAGCCATGAAAACAGTGATGAAGGACACTTTTTTGTTTTTGAGATAGAGTCTTACTCTGTCACCCAGGCTGGAGTGCAGTGGTGTGATCTTGGCTCCCTGCAACCTCTGCCTCCTGGTTCAAGTGATTCTCCTGCCTCAGCTTCCTGAGTAGCTGGAATTACAGGTATGCATCGCCACACCCAGCTAATTTTTGTGGGGGGTTTTTTGTTTGTTTTATGGTAGAGACAGGCTTTTGTCATGTTGGCCAGGCTGGTCTCAAACTCTGGACCTCAAGTGATCCTCCCACCTCAGCCTCCCAAAGTGCTGGGATTACAGGCGTAAGCCACCACAGGACACATTTGTGTAGAAGTTTTAAAAACCAGCCAGTAGTTTTGCCGCTCTCTTTTTTCATGGGACATCACAATGTCTCAGACAAAGGCTACTGTTTTAGCCTGAGCCTGATTGAAGAGCTGGAGCCAACCCTGACAGGCAGTCACAGAAGTGAGAAACCAGCATTGGTTGGTACAAGCCATAAGCCCCTGAGATTTGGAGGTTTTTTCGTTACCTTGGAATAATTTAGAATAACTTAACATAACTTAGCCTAAGTTAAGTTGAAAACAGATTTGTACTGGGGAGCAGAGGGTGAGTGCGAGTAGAGAGCATGTAGACACCAGGATACCAGGGCAAGATGAAGGGGGAAGGGAACAGGAATTGTCTCAGTCCTGTACCTAGTACAGATATTTTGTACTCATTTTTTTTTTACTTTAACTTTTATGACAATTCTATAACTCGGATCAATACTTAGCTCTTATCTTAGAAGAGACAAAGAAACTAGTATGAACCAGCATGATGGGATGTCCCAACTTCAGCAGTCCTGACCTTCTGAGCCAGATAGTTATTTGTTGCAAGGGGAGAAGGGCTCTCCTGTGCATTGCAGGAGGTTTAATGCTCTTTGGCCTCCCCCCGGTAGCACTTTCCAGGTCATAACAATCACAAATGTCTCTAGACAATGCCAAATGTTTCCTGGGGGACCAAAAGACCCTAGTTGGGAGCCACTGCAGTAGAATCCTAAAATCAGACAGAAGTCTACCTTGCTCAAATATCTATGCCATTTCCATGAGGCCCTCCAGACAGCACTGAAGGTATGCAAAGAAGGAAGACGTGGCCCCCTCTTGACCTAGCCAGGGCCCTATCTGGCCTGTTTGGTGGATCAGAATGGAAGACAGATTCTCACTTGCCTCACTGACTTACCGGAGCTGTCATCTGGCCCTAAGCAGCACAGTGCACAGTGTGAGTACGCTCCATATCCTATTACCAAATAGCTGAGCTGTTCTTCCCCACAGAGGATGTTCCTAATAAATTATAGGTCTGAGCGAGTGATGAGCCTGTGGAAGGGTCATGATGAGTCTCTGTTTACTGCTATTAAGAAAAAATAAAACCGTGGTTAACCACATGGACCATATGGGGAATAAATCAAGGAAACTTAAATATGTACTAGGAGGAATTTCTGAGGCCAGGAAATGCAGCTCTAGCTTGCTCTCCTGCCAACCTGTGAAGACTCATGCTTGATGCATGGTGAACTGTGTCCTGTGGCTGTCAGCCAGGAGACTTCTGGTGAGGCCATGGGCATGAACAAAACATATGTCCATGGGGCTTCCTCCTGCCTCCTAATTAAGGGGCTGAAATAACACTCCAGTTCATTGGGCCTTGGGAAGGCAGGCTAAGACTCCAAACATTAATTACCACAATATCAAAAGGTTACATCTTCCTCACTCTGTGAGAAGGAAAAGCAATAGGAAGCCACCAGTCCTTGGAGCCCCAAAGTGGTGTCCTGTTCTGTTCTATACTTAAAAGGACAGACTCGGCAGGGCACGTTTGGCTCAAGCCTGTAATCCCAGCACTTTAGGAGGCCGAGGCGGGAGGATCATGAGGTCAGGAGATCGATAGCATCCTGGCTAACATGGTGAAACCCTGTCTCTACTAAAAATACAAAAAATTAGCCAGGCATGGTGACACACACCTGTAGTCCCAGCTACTTGGGAGGCTGAGACAGGAGAATCGCTTGAACCTGGGAGGCAGAGGTTGCAGTGAGCCGAAATCACGCCTCTGCACTCCAGCCTGAGTGACAGAGTGAAACTCCATCCCCCCCCAAAAAAAGGACAGACTCCCTTTTTCTGTAGCTATTTGGTGCCAGTTTGCCCTTCTCCTTCTTCAAGATGATGTCAGAGCTGAAGACCCTGCTCCCCACAGGGCAAATGCTTACAAGAAATGAAAACTCCACAGTCCATGAAGCCTGAGAGAAAAGAGCTGCTTTGTGCCATACCAAGCCCCTGCCTCTATCTAGCCCCTCCAAGTGTCCTAGCTCCCATTCCATCTTCCTCCTTCAGCCAACCAAGGGTCCTCAAGCAAAACACCACGGACATATAGACCACAACAGCCACCCATGCTCAGTATCTCAACGACGCAGTCATTTAAACATAGATCTTTTTAAGGTTAGCTAGAATTACCCTAGCTATGATGATTAACCCACACATTAAGAAAATGGGTTAGAACCCAGTGCCTTTCCCCACCTAGTTACTCGTTTCACTGTAATTCATCTAGTTGTAAAGTTAGTGATACAAACATTGCATACAGAGGGACTTGTGTGGTTATGTACTTTGAAGAATAATTCAAACTCATTATGATATGTATGTGGGGAGGGGCATCTCAAAAATGTAAAACTGTAACTCTAACCTATAATCATGCATCATTATTGTGTCGTTCCAAAAGAAAACGGCTAGCATTCTCCTGGGGAATTGCTACTGCCTCGTGAAGGATTTTGGATAAGTAGAGTAAAGACAGGGTGACATGTAATATAAGGTTTCCACTGCAGCCTTGTAGCTGACAGCGAAATCCCTAGGTTGCTCAATGATGTGTTTCTGATAGTTTGCATTTTGGTTAACGCTTATTGCTTAAATGTGTGCAAGCAAATGTACAGAATTTCAGCTGTCTTTAAGCTTTCTAGTTTGAGGATATGTTTAATCCTCTTTAAGGATAAGTAATTTTTATTATTTTAGAGTCAGTCTTCTACAGTGAAATAGCTTCCATTCATTTGTGACACATTTGCTATGGGTGGGCAGCATGAGCTCCAGGCCATTCTTGGTTAGAAGGGGGTTTCTGAAGAGGGTCTTATTGCTGAAGCAGCTTCTTTCCTTGAATAACAAAAGTGAAACATTCTTAGGCCTTGGAAAATTATCTATGTTTGATGCAATTGCACCAAACATATGGGTCTTTAAAGGATGCCAAAGGATTGAATGTGTTTTTCTGAATGTTGAATATGGATGTGGTATGTTTCTGTGAGCCCTAGATTTTAGAAGGTTCATAGTGTATCTTTTTCCAATAGCTGTGAAACTTGATTCTTTTACTTTCCTTTGTTTGTTTTTTGTTATTTGTTTTTGTGTGACTTTCTCTCCTACCCTTACATGAGTGTCATTTCTTTGAATTTCCTGCTGCAATAACTGCTTTGATAACAAATGAAAAAGCAAAGAGGACCTTGGGTTTACTCTCCTGGGTTGGACTCAGTGCCAGTAAATTGCAGCCTTTAAATCTACTGATTTATTGCACATTTTTCCATGTCTATATGGCAAAAGTCACTTAATAAAGAGAAGCCAATCCATTGTTCATTGTTTTGGGCTTTTTGTTCATATTTTAGCAATCTTAATGTTAATCTCAGATTGTCTATATCAATAACAAATCAATCACCTGAAAATCAATCATTAAAATAACTTGTAAAAAAAAAAGTTCTGCATATAAACTGACCTGATTTTTCAATAAATCCCAATTTATTTTATTCAAGATCATTGTTATTATATGAAATGGTTGAAATATATATTTTAAAGTGTTATTCCCAAATTTCTTCCTTTCTACCTTCCAGTTTCTGGAACCAGTAAAAGTGTGACTTTAGGAAAATTATTTACCATGAATTCTTCTTATCCAAATAAGATAATTTATTCTTTTCTGCTTCAAATTTTGTTGAGTATTTTCATGAGACAAATCTTCCTTCCAGACAGTTCTGAATGACACATGATGGCTCTCTACCAAAGCACATGCAATAGCATTCAAATCCAGAGCTTAGAACAGCGTCTAGCACAAAGTAGGTGCTCAATAAATATTTGTTGAATTAATGAGATGTAGTTAACAAAATTATAAAGCTTCTCCAACCACAAGAACAAAATTGAATTTTCTGAAACACCCTTAGATGCACTTCAAAGTATAGAAATGAAGGGGTTTGAGGAAGGATGAACAGTTCAGAAGCCAATCTTTTAATAATCACCTTTTAACATCACCACCTTTCCTCTACTCCTTTCATCATCCTCATTTCAATCTTAACATCAAAATCATCTCAGAAAGCCATCTTAGGATCAAGGACAGGTAGAAATTCATAGTACATTAGCCATTACTTTTCATTTAAATTATATGAAATGTCACCACTCTCTTCTCAGTTTAATATATTCACTATTCACTTTAGTTGCATATGCTAGTATGTACAGGGGGGGAAACCCTATAAATTGCTTTCAGAGGCTTACTATGACTACATCCCCCTTACCTTATTTTCCCTTTAAGAGCTTAAATTGTACCACGCTAAATCTTCATATCACAAGCAGGTTACTGAAGCAAACATTAATGACATTGGCATATGATATGGTGTAGAATTGTAGATTTAGTGATTTGCCAGTTGTCAAAATGCAAATGAAAAATCCTCACCAAAAATATTTAAGGATTATGATTTCCACTACCTGAAAAATGTCACAAAATCACCACCAAGCTGAGCAGTTGTTCTAGTGCATAAAAACAGACTAAATTACAAAGTAGATTTTTTTTTCCTAATTCTAAGTTCAGGCAACCACAATAGGCAGCCTGTGACATAGTACGCCCTTGAACGATTCTTTGAGCTAATATTGATTGCAATAATGATTTTCCTAACAAGTCAAAATTGACTTCACAATACAAGTATTGTTATGCATGTTTTTCAGGAGCAGGACTTGGAACAAAGGTTCATAATGTCATGCTATGTATTGAACACTCTTAGTATGAGTTAACTAACAGGTAATTGTATCCATTGGAACCCATTAGAAGGGTCTATTTTGTTTTAAGAGTCAGAGAATACTTTTTTAAATAACACAGCCTCTGATTAGTAGGTGCAGAAATTCATTCAACAAATATTGAGTGTCTATTTTGTGCTGCTGACTTTCCTATGCACTGCAGATAGAGCACATAAAGTAACAGCAAAGTGCCTATCGTCATGGTTGTGCAGGCCTTTGAAAGTCACCATGGGGACTTTTACCAGGGAGGAGGTAGACAGCCATTGGAGAATCTGAGAGAGGAGTAACATAATTTGATTTATGTTTTCAAAAGAATACTCTGCTGTGTCAGAAATAAATATAGTGAGGTGAAGGAGCGAAAAGGGAGACCAGTTAGGAGGCCATTGCACTAATCCAGCCAAAGAGGATAGTGAATTAGACTAGAAGATGTACAGTGGACATGGGGCAATGTGGTTGAATTCTGCATAAACAGAAATTTGAAGATAGAGCCAAATGGCTTTACTGATGAAATGAACTTGTAGTGAGAGAAAAAGAGCGAGGAGTCAAACATGACACAAAGAATTTGGGGCTAAGAAGCCAGAAAACTAAGTTGCCATTTATCAGAATGGAGAAGACTACAGGACAAAAGAGTTTGGAAGGACTGAGACCTCAGTTTTGGATTTGTTATGCTTAGGATGCTTGTTAGTCAGCAAATGTTATGTGCAACAAGACTTTTCTAGTTTATTCATTTATTAAACAAATATCATTTGAGCACATACTATGTGCTATACATGGAGCATACAGTGGAAAACAAAAATAGACATGCACTCTGCCCACACTTTGAGCTAAGGACTAGTCAGAAGCCTACCATTAAATGAAGTCATACAAATAAATGTAAAGTTACAACTATGAAAAGTGATATGAAAGAAAGATACATTATATAGATAATGGGGTTTTGACCTAAATCAGGAAGTTAGTAAAGGCTTATCCAAAAATGTGAGGACGGAGATGAGACATTAAGAACAACAATCAAAACATACCATGATCTAAACCAGGGGTGTCCAATCTTTTAGCTTTCCTGGACCACATTGGAAGAAGAATTGTCTTGGGCCACACATAAAATATACTAACACTAACAATAGCTGATGAGCTTAAAAAAAAAAAAGAAATCACACATGAAAAAATCTCATAATGTTTTAAGAAAGCTTACAAATGTGTGTTGGGCCACATTCAAAGCCATCCTGGGCTACATGTGGTCCGTGGGCCATGGGTTGGACAAGCTTGTTCTAATCAAAAAACATGTTTGTATGATGAATGACCAATGCTTAATTAAAGCCAGTGTCCAAGATGTGGTGAAAATTCAGGAATTTAAACGTTAGGACAATAAAAGTTCCTAGCAAAGAAAATGAAAACAAATGGGGAAAGGAATGGTATGAAAGAAGAACCCATACAATGAGAAATCTGAGAAAGAGATACTGCAAAGTGAAATTTCAGACTTTTCTTCATTTCCATTTTGCTGAAGAGAAATGGTTGCCCTTAATATAGTACAACAGAAAGAACTAATTAGACCATCCACCAACAACTGAACGCAGAGTGTTGATGTGAGTGGAACTGTAACATCACTAAGTCATAAATTTTGCTCACCATATTTATGACAATTTGTCTTAAATTTCTTCCCCTGTCACCTTTTATTATATAAGATCACATTCATATTTTATTTGAGCCCCACAAATATGAGCCTCTTCACAGGAATTTGTTATTTTTATGCCTAAATCAGCTTGCTTTGTGATTATTGTTTTATTGCAACCACATTTTGCTCTCATTTATTGTCTTTGCAAAATTAAATTCTGATAAAAACTGAGAAGGAGAGACTTGGAGGGGAATACCTTTCCTATCTATAAATGTAAGTATCTTGTAATGAGGAGAGTAATCGATCTTGAAGAACTCCAGGCTGAGTCAGAAATTCTTTCAGCCTCTCTATCCTTTTTGGATTTCAATAAAACATTTAAAAAAGATTGAAACAGTATTGGATTGAGTGAAGGCATTTACACTGTTCTCATTATTGTTTATCCACTACCAACACTAATTTCAGATAACTCTAGTGTGTAAGGAAGACATAACTGATTCTGCAGTCACTGATTATCACTGTGAATTTTGAACATTAAGATGCTATTGATTGCCTGAAGCCTTCCCTTGTATACTCAAGCAGTGGTTTCAATGTTGGCTGAAGGAGAAATGAACCCCATGCTGACAATTAGAATCTTCTGCTGTCTTAGAACTGTTTACCACAATTCTATTTCTTGCCCTTCACCTATTAAAATAATTAAAAGTAATGGCAAAAACTGCAATTACTTTTGCACCAACCTAATCCTTTACTTTGTACCACAGAGAGATTGCCTACTGCCTGTCACAGGGGAGAGATCTCAAGGCTTCCCAGGCCTGCAACGTTTTATAGGGTGCGATCACTCTACAGGTACCTCTGCCTCCCTCCTTCCTCCAAACTCTTGAATCAAATTTAAGTAATCAGATATACTAAAATGTGTACAAGCAACATCAAATGTAAGCTAGGCTTAGGCAATTGTTCTGCAGTTTTTCTCCTTTACTTTTGTTGGTACAGAAAACTTTTAAATAAGTCACAGGCCATCTGTTGGCCTTAACCTCAAGGCACCAGGGATAAAAGGGACTCCAAGTTTACATGTCTGAGTACCAGGAAAAACTCACAGTGAGCTGATTTACCAAGGCTCTTGAAAGGAATACCCTGGGAATTTATTTAGCTCAAGACAAAATTCAATTTGAAGTTTTTCTTCTTTGGCTTTGAAAATATGCAAAGAAAAAAATATTACTGCCATGACCATTCAATTATCTTCCATCATTCCTTAATTTGCTATTTTCAAAGTACAAATCCATACTATTTACAGAGTTGAAAGTGCCTTCACACATCTCCAACCAATCCTGAAATCAAAGCTCTGATACAACTACAAAATGTCTTCAGTTATTTTTCTAACTAATGGAGGACTTTGTTATGGTTTCCTTAAAAAATACATACAATTTAGAGAAATTTAGAAGGTTTCCATGGAAGCATTTTTGTAAGCTGTGTAGCCATGGCTAAAGACAATTTTGCACTGGCAAGCTTTTTCTTTCAAATTTTTTCATTCACTTATCTACTCCATTGGTATTGTTGGTAAAGTCTCGTCTTTAAAGTCTCATGTATGCTGAGCACTTTGGCTTCAGAATTGCAGATAAGTGGCTTCAGAACAGCAGACAACACAGTGGAGGGGGTCTTTGTTGAACAATAGACATAGAAGACATTCAGAAAGCCACGTTTCAAGGAGCAATACTTCCAGAAGTGAGTTGGTGTTTTCTCAAAGGGTTGGATACTTGTGATAGATCTGAGTTCAGACAGCCACAAAAATTCTTTTCTTCAATATCACAAGGACCTTTTGTGATAGGTTTATCAAATTTTCCTATGCTAAGGGATGTATACGTGCTTGTTGTTCGATTATCAGTGGACAGCTTAAATAATCAGTTTGATACTCAATTTTATACAGATAGTTTCACAGATAAAACATCCAGGAGTTGATACTAGAAGAAAGAGATCATGTGTGGGTTGGTTTCACAGAAGAGAGTCTCATACCTTCAGTGATGAATTCTAAGCCAAAATTAGTAGACGTGAAAAATATCTTCTGAGAGGCTCCTTTAATGTATCAAGTGATCAGTCTCTACAAATAGAAATACCCATCATAATCAGTGCAAGCATGAAAAAGAAGGTCATTCCGGTTCAAAAGAGAAAAGATTCTAAAAGTTAGGTTCTGAATTTCTATGTTTCTATCCGATGTGTTTCCTGGCTATTTTTGTTTCCCCTGTAACTTACTAAACTATCATGACTTTTCTCAATTCTCCTTCATGGCAGTCACTGGGAAAAAAAAAATATGAATTTAATTACCTTAAGAGTTAAGGTTTATCCGAGGTGACAGTATTTATATGGATACCTGGATACCTGAATTGCAAAGTTGAGCTGATCTCCCTATTCTGCCCTTGGGTGTAGACCATGCATAAGATCTTATGACGTCATCTACAGGCTGATAGAATATCAAAACCCAACATGTCAGCACTGAAAGATATCAAAAACATTAATTTACCTCCACCTTGGAAAGAAACAAATAAATAGTCTGGACTACTACAATAAATTATTAACTTTTCTTCCTCTTCCCTGTATTGTACTTCTCTTGTGTACCTCTCATTTCATGCCTCCAACAACTTACCGGATATTCTTTATCTGTATTCCTCATTTTTCCAGCAACAAAGTAAGTTCTCCCAAGGCCAGAGTTGAATGTTGCCCAACTTCCCAATATTGGATTTTTAAAAGGCTCAACTCTCATTTTCAAAGCTTATACATTTTACCTAGGGCAAGTTACACATGTTACATCTCTGAATTTGATTTCTGCACAGGTAAAAAGGAGATAATAATAATAGCTAGCTCACTGAGTGGCTGCAGAGATTAAATAAGATAACATAAAAGGAAAAGCACGTTACAAAAAATGTATAGATGACAGTTGTTATTACTAATGAATGTTAATTTATAGTTCATTAGTCAAAAGGCTAGAATGGGATAAACAATCTCAAAGGAGGTGTTTGCGACACCAGAAGCAAAGCTTTGGGCATGAGATTGGCAATTTGGCATGTAGCATCTGTGCTGAATGCTACCCCTGCCCTTCAATTTGACCAGTATTTCAACTCGAAACCATGATGGAGTTATCTGTTGGCAGCAATACTACTCCTGCTGCTACAGCTGGAATGGAAAGAAGTCAATTTCCATTACGTTCATTATTGGCATGAAGAGCTCACTCTGTGATTCCTTCTTATTCATTTTGCCAAAATGACACCAGAACTCAGTGTGGGCCACCAAACCATTAAAGGCATTTCATCATTTCCAGACACTCTTTGGGCCTGGTTGGTGCTATACCGGTAAATTTATTCTATTTCTTATGGGTTAAATCATATGATTGGCCAAAGTAGCTTGAGAGATTCCCAGTCGTAGTGCTTTTCCATGAGTCTCCCGTGGCTAGTCCAGTCTCCCCACAGAGCTTCTCAGAGGTTGAGAGAGGCTGGGCTATTTCTACTTTTTTAGTATACAGTGACATGATATTAATGTGTAAATAATCAAACAAATGAAAACGATGTAAAACAGAGCTACACATAGTTGTAGTATATTTTTAAAGTTCACATATAATAAATTAATCTTTTTACCACAAGATAATATGGTGCTATACAATTGCTATTCATTGCCTAATTCTGGGACTCTTTTTTTTTTTTTTTTTTTTTTTAAGACAGGGTCTCGCTCTGTCGCCCAGGCTGGAGTGCAGTGGCGCGATCTCTGCTCACTGCAAGCTCCGCCTCCCGGGTTCACGCCATTCTCCTGCCTCAGCCTCCCGAGTAGTTTTGACTACAGGCTCCCGCCACCACGCCCAGCTAATTTTTTTATATTTTTAGTAGAGACAGGGTTTCACCGTGTTAGCCAGGATGGTCTCGATCTCCTGACCTCGTGATCCGCCCGCCTCAGCCTCCCAAAGTGCTGGGATTACAGGCGGGAGTCACCGTGCCCGGCCTCTGGGACTCATTTTTAACCCTTCCCAGTAATTGGTTTTGGAAAATTTGTGTAACATTTTCTAGACAATGACATGGGAGAGGAAGTCAGCTAGAGTTTATCATACTTTTTAAAAGGAACATAAGAAAGGGACATTTCTCTCTTCTGCCTTTGAATGGTGTCTTCAACATTGAGCCACTATGAAGCGTTTAAGGAATCCAACCTAAGGAAAAGAAAAATAAGGCATCCATCCCTGAGGATGGCAGAGAGGAAAGATAAAAGGACATTTGTCCTTGATGATGTACTGAATTGCTGAATTGTGCAACTTAGACACTTTCTGCTGGAACTCAGCCCCATTCCAGTCTTTCTGTGCTCTTCCCTTTACTGGGGTAGGCTGGGGTGCGGTCTCCAGTATTACACTGTAGTCTTCCTGAGGACTTACACTCTGTATTTATTCATATTTATTATTCACCTTTCCTTGCAGAGGAACTTGCCCAAAGCAGAGGGCAATTTATTCATAGATATTTTGAAACCAAACCGGGTGCATGATGCACACTTTGCTTTCTCCACTGTTTGGAAGGACGGGAGGTTTCCTTTCACATTTTCAGATTCACCAGTAGTGAAAACAAATTAGCAACTCCAATCCTACCTAAGCCCATGTAAAATAGATGTCAGTGAAGTCTTTTATCTGGACGTTGTTGTGCTTTTTTGTTTGTTTGTTTGTTTTCTGATGTGCTTTTTTTTTTTTTTGACATAAGCAATGGCGATGTCAATTTTTGAGGCAAAACTGAAAATCTGTTTATAAAATTTTGAATTGCTGAACCAGGCTTAACACAATTGATGGCTCTTTAAACAACCCAGCTTTTCCTTTAATGGGTCTTCATTAAGCACTCTCCATGCTTTCCAAGTGTTCCAAATGAATGCGGTAAAACCAAACTAGTGTAGTGGCCAACTTCTTTTTGGACAGTTTCTCCCCCTCTACTGTCCCTACACTCGCCAAATCCCACCATGCAGCCTGCGGTGGTAGAAACCTGCTTACCGGGGAGATGTGGGTGATGGGTTTTAAACAGTTTTAAGTCAGCAGAGGGGAAGTGTTAATGCTTCAGAAAATCAGCCATCTGGCCTTGGAATGAGAATGCCAGAAGATTCAGAAGGGAAATCAAGAAAGAAGAGAAGAAAGGCCCTGCTGGGGCTCTGGGGAGAAGGGCACAGGCTGAGGAAGAAGGGATTCTAATGTAATTCCAGATCAGAGATGAAGGGGAGGCAGGCACTGCTGAGTAGAAAGGCTGGGGGTGGGAGGAGCACTCTCAGAGCCGGCTTTATGGCTAAGCTGCTTATGGAGGATGTTAGTGAGGATTTGGACTCTGGGAAGGAACCTCTGCAGGGCAGCTTGAGCTTTACAAGTGCCTTCCGTTGCTACCTGAGAACTGGAGGGATTCAAATAAAAATCTAAATGGAATGTTTATATTTTTCAACTTAATTGAGAAATGAATGCTTGTTACAGAAAATGAGAGAAATGCAGAAAATTAGAAAGATGCAAACACTAGTCTCACCATGTAACCCCCCTTCCTCCTACCTCCTAAACATGGCCACTACCAGCGAAAAGGTGCATGTCTTCTATTGCTTTTCTATGCCAGGGTTTGCATTACAAAATGGTGATGATGCTGTTTGCACAAACTTGCAGTTCTATAGCTTTAACCTAATGGTATTTGTAAGCATTTCCTCCACTATTTCATGTTGCAATTTGTATTACTAAAATTATGCATATTACATTATACAATTCCTAACACATCTATTTACCTATAGTTTTGCTGTTGCCAGTGTTTCACTATTATAAATAATGGCACTATGAACATCTAAATATGTAAAGCTTACTGGGTATTTCAGATTAGGATAGATTCATACTAGTAGATTGATGGAGTAAATACGCATGCATACTTTATTGACACATTAAATAGATATTTAGTCCTGAAAAACTTCTACATGCCTTTAGAAATAAAATACTTTGTTCATTTTCATTCAAGAATACATCACCCCTCTTCCACCCTTTTCTTCCTGGCATATTATAGAATAACATCACTTAGGTTTACAAAGTTCTAGGTATCTTTGCCCCTGAAAAGTGAAATAGGAATATAGCTTGTAGTCTGTATAACTTGATTATGTTCCTAAAACCACTAAGTTTGTATAGTGAAAAATGACATTTCTGCCCCCAGCACCAACAAATTATTCAATAGAAATGCAGTTCATTGTTGGGGGACTGAACAGTTGATGTCAAATGCACAACAAGAAAGCATGTAATAGGTCAACAATAACACCAGTGCTACACCTGCAGTTAGCAGCCACTAGGTGAACAGAATGCTTTGCAGGTGCCTGTAAATAAGTATTATATAGATAAAGAGAAGCAAAATAAATAGATCATATCAATGCATTATAACTTTCAAACTTTCTTAACCACCCAAAGATTTATTTTTGCTTCCAAGTATAACAGTAATTTCACAAGTCAAACCACAATAAGCAACATTTTTTAAAACAACTGTAAACAGGCTTCTTCTACCTTTTACTAAATCTCAATTCCTTCACCTCACTTCCCACTAGTAAGCAGTTTAAGCATATCCTTCAAAGTCAATAGCGTATAATGATTTGGCTTATATGTTATTGAAGAGTAGTAAAACATGAAAATTTCCTCTTTTCTGTCTTCCATTTTTGTACTTTTTAAATTCTGAGGTTCTGGCTCCTTTGAAGTGTGTTATAGAGCTGCCGAGTTTTCGTATCAACAAGGCTTAATCTCTCCTTTTACATACAGGGAGATGTGGCCTAGCTAAAGGAAGGAACTTAATGAATTCGGGATTAGAAACTAAAAATTTACCTTTGATTTCCCAACCCACTCTCTTCTGCTTCCCTATCCACACAGAAACATATTACTGATATCAGCTATGTTTCTTGCTCCTTACTCTATTTTTCGCCTGTTGAATGCTGATGTGGTTTGACTGCGAACCCAATCAAATCTCATCTTGAATTGTAGCTCCCGTAATTCCCATGTGTTGTGGAAGGGGCCTGGTGGAAGATAACTGAATCACCGGGGTGGCTTCCCCCATCCTATTCTTGTGACAGTGAATAAGTTTCACAAGATCTGATGGTTTTACAAGGGGAAGCCCCTTTCTCTCGGCTCTCCTTCTCTCTCGTGCCTGCTGCCATAACAGATGTGCCTTTTGCCTTCTGCCATGTTCATGAGGCCTCCCCAGCCATGTGGAACTGTGAGTCCATTAAACCTCTTTTTCTTTATAATTTACCCAGTCTCAGTTATGTCTTTATCAGCAGCGTGAAAATGGACTAATATGAACACTTATGAAAAAAATCATCATATTTTTTCATACGGAAGTTATGAAAGTTATTAAGTTTGACTTTTTTCATAAGTCAAACACTTATGAAGAAAACATCATATTTTTTTCGTAAGGAAGTTACTAATCCCAGAAAGACTACCCCAAATAATTTGTGCTCCTGACATGTGTAATGAAATAGTTCTAATTTATTACCACTGATAAAATACATAGGCAGAAAATGATCACCATCAGTCTATTAATCTTAAATCGAATGTAGCTCTAAGTTGTTGGTGGCAAGTCTTACTGAGACCAGCATTTTACATATCTAAGAAACCAAAATTTGCTTGATATAAAACAATCATTTTAATCAATAAATGCATTAATGATGAGATATTTTCAACCACCACAAAAATGGTAGAATAGGCCAGTTCTTTCTTTAACAATAAAATAATTTTAGTTTCTGTATTGCATTTCTCTGAACAATTTCATGTGAGGAGGAGAATATCTTTGCAAAGTCTCTTATTAACCCAGTTTTAACAAGAAGTACAAAATGGAAGGCAATCAGCCTTTGTACATAGCATTATGATGATGGCAATCGAAACCATGCAATCACATGGATATTTTGTTCTCTATAACTAGCTCTGAATAATCAGTGATTTTCAATGGAAGAAAAGGGACTATTCCAAATTGCAACACTAGCAAAGCATTGTGATGTTTACATTTAACCCAGATAAATTCTCTCTTGATGGTATTTATAAAGAACAAAATTCAATGGGAGAGAAGAGAACTAAGGGTTGTTTTTAATATTTCAGATTAGTCGAGTACATGATTCAGAATTGTAAAAACACAGCACTAATTGCATGGTTTTGCCAAATTACTTTTTTACAATTATTATTATACTTTAAGTTCTAGGGTACATGTGCACAACGTGCAGGTTTGTTACATATGTATACATGTGCCACGTTGGCGTGCTGTACCCATCAACTCAACATTTACATTAGGTATATCTCCTAAGGCTATCCCTCCACCTCCCCACAATAGGACCCGGTGTGTGATGTTCCCCTTCCTGTGTCCAAGTGATCTAATTGTTCAGTTCCCACTTATGAGTGAGAACATGCGGTATTTGGTTTTCTGTTCTTGTGATGGTTTGCTGAGAATGATGGTTTCCAGCTACATCCATGTCCCTACAAAGGGCACGAACTCATCCTTTTTTATGGCTGCATAGTATTCCATTGTGTATTTGTACCACATTTTCTTAATCCAGTCTGTCACTGATGGACATTTGGGTTGATTCCAAGTCTTTGCTATTGTGAATAGTGCCACAATAAACATATGTGTGCATGTGTCTTTATAGCAGTATGACTTATAATCCTTTGGGTATATCCCCAGTAATGGAATGACTGGGTCAAATGGTATTTCTAGTTCTAGATCCTTGAGGAATTGCCACACTGTTTTCCACAATGGTTGAACTAGTTTACAGTCCCACCAACAGTGTAAAAGTGTTCCTATTTCTCCACATCCTCTCCAGCACCTGTTGTTTCCTGATTTTTTAATGACTGCCATTCTAACTGGTGTGAGATGGTATCTCATTGTGGTTTTGATTTGCATTTCTCTGGCCAGTGATGATGAGCATTTTTTCATGTGTCTGTTGGCTGTATGAATGTCTTCTTTTGAGAAATGTCTGTTCATATCCTTTGCCCACTTTTTGATGGGGTTGTTTGTTTGTTTTTTCTTGTAAATTTGATTGAGTTCTTTATAGGTTCTGGATATTAGCCCTTTGTCAGATGAGTAGATTGCAAACATTTTCTCCCATTCTGTAGGTTGCCTGTTCACTCTGATGGTAGTTTCTTTTGCTGTGCAGAAGCTCTTTAGTTTAATTAGATCCCATTTGTCGATTTTGGCTTTTGTTGCCATTGCTTTTGGTGTTTTAGACATGAAGTCCTTGCTCATGCCTATGTCCTGAATGGTATTACCTAAGTTTTCTTCTAGGGTTTTTATGGTTTTAGGTCTAACATTTAAGTCTTTAATCCATCTTGAATTAATTTTCATATAAAGAGTAAGGAAAGGATCCAGTTTCAGCTTTCTACTTATGGCTAGCCAATTTTCCCAGCACCATTTATTAAATAGAGAATCCTTTCCCCATTTCTTGTTTTTGTTAGGTTTGTCAAAGATCAGATGGCTGTAGATGTGTGATATTATTTCTGAGGGCTCTGTTCTGTTCCATTGGTCTATATCTCTGTTTTGGTACCAGTACCATGCTCTTTTGGTTACCATAGCCTTGTAGTATAGTTTGAAGTCAGGTAGCGTGATGCCTCCAACTTTGTTCTTTTGGCTTAGGATTGTCTTGGCAATGCGGGGTATTTTTTGGTTCCATATGAACTTTAAAGCAGTTTTTTCTAATTCTGTGAAGAAAGTCATTGGTAGCTTAATGGGGATGGCATTGAATCTATAAATTACCTTGGGCAGTATGGCAATTTTCACAATATTGATTCTTCCTATCCATGAGCATGGTATGTTCTTCCATTTGTTTGTGTCCTCTTTTATTTTACTGAGCAGTGGTTTGTAGTTCTCCTTGAAGAGGTCCTTTAAATCCCTTGTAAGTTGGATTCCTAGGTATTTTATTCTCTTTGAAGCTATTGTGAATGGGAGTTCATTCATGATTTGGCTCTCTGTTTGTCTGTTACTGGTGTATAAGAATGCTTGTGATTTTTGCACATTGATTTTGTATCCTGAGACTTTGAATGGGCAAAAACCGGAACCATTCTCTTTGAAAATTGGCACAAGACAGGGATGCCCTCTCTCACCACTCCTATTCAACATAGTGTTGGAAGTTCTGGCTAGGGCAATCAGGCAAGAGAAAGAAATAAAGGGTATTCAGTTAGGAAAAGAAGAAGTCAAATTGTCCCTGTTTGCAGATGACATGATTGTATATTTAGAAAACCCCATTGTCTCAGCCCAAAATCTCCATAAGCTGATAAGCAACTTCAGCCAAATTACTTTTTAAAGTGCTATCTTAAGAATAAGATAACTCTCGGACCTTGACTTAGTTCTTTCATGTTCCCCAATATGGCTGGAAATGTGGATTGCCACACACAGATTGGAAGTAACACAAGATTTTCAATCCTTTTCAGTGTAAGGTGATACAGTCTGGCTTCAGTTCACCATTTCAGGAGAACAATATACTGATGGCATTCACATTTCTTTATAACACAGTCTACATGATCCTTCCCTCCCTTATTAAGCATTGTTCACTTAAGGGACCAGAAAACAAACCTCAGGGGTCTAAGAGAAGCAACATTTGGCATGGATGGAGAGAAGAGGAGTTTTATGGAGAAAGATTTGATAATATTCACCAATTTCTCAAAGTCATGTAAAAATTTGAACTGTCCAACTTTGCTAAACTTTGCTAAGGTTTTCCTTCTTCAAATTTCTTCTAGCTCTCTGAGTTCTACATCCAAGACTTTGGAAGTTATGGCTGCTACCTGGGCTATTTCAAAATCCCTTGATATATCAAAACAGGCAATATTGTTATTCCTAAAGACTATCAACTTTCTAAAGACTAAAGAAACCGTTGGTCTTTTTTACTAGAAAATTACTGAAAGATTACAGACTGTATAAAGTCCATTTCTAAAATTCCCACTACCACCATCAAATTTTTTGAACACCTCTGGCTTTTGGAAAGAGGGAAAACATAGTCCATTAATGATGAGAAATGTGCTTTAAAGGGTTACAACCAGAATATGGAGAAGAAAGTTATAGAAACTTGGAAACTCTGAGTGATCTCAATTAAATAAGCCACAAAAAGAACAGCAATAAGAAAAACTTCTGAAAATCTATGAAGAAAAATAATTGAAAAGAAGATCAGGAAATGTTCTCACTTTTTCTGCATTAGACATCTATCTATACAACAGCATAATAAAAAGAAAAAGGACCTAGAAATTGTGAAGCAGAAGACTGTTCTGGAGAATTCTCAACCCAAACAGGAGATACAGATATCCAAGGAGCCAGCAAAACAGAAGATCATACAGGGACGTTGAAGTTCAAATTAACAACAGAGGGATGGAGACAATTACTACTTGTAGGGCCAGAAACAGGGGCATAGAGGTGGAACAAAAAACCTGGGGCCAGAAAGATGAGAATGAGATCAAGTTCAAGCAGAGATTCTAAAGGATCAAACAGATCTTAAAGACATCTAAAAGTTCTGAGATTTTTAAAAATCTGCTTTATTTTACTTAACTTGGTGTTTCATAAACATATTTAATAAGATTTAAATGCATTTTTAGAGTAATGCTAGTTAATATTCCATAAAACTAGCATTTTGTAGAATACACTTGGAGGAATTAGCATCTTTGACCTATGACCTAGCTGAAGCAATTTAATGATTATGAAAGCTGTGGAATCAGAATGCCTGAATACAAGCCTGTTTCACGCTTCATTTTGATATGATCTTGATCTTCTATACTTCAGTTCTCTCTTCTATAAAACAAGGTTTATGATAGCATTTATCTCATAATGACACTTTAAGTATTAAATGACATAAAACCTATAAAGCACATAGCAGGTAAATGTGGTAAACTCTTGATATATGTTAGTTATTGTTATCATCACCATCACCATCATCATCATCACTATTAGTGAACCCACTCAGCTTAAAGAACTAGGGGAAGAGTAGAATATTGGGTCAGGATAGGCCACAATTTTCCTATGGTAACAACTTCCCAGTTTTAGTGGTTTAGCCATGCATGCTGCAGCAGAGAAAGTCTTCTCACCCTAGTCGCTCATAGGCCAAGGCTGATGGAGCCCCATTTTTTCATGTGCTTCCGTAATTGCTGAGCCAGAAAAAGAGGACACAGAGAATTACACTTGATACTTAAAGTTTCTAACCAAAAGTGACATAAATTCCTTCTGTTCACATTTCATTGGTCAAAGCAAGTCACATTTTTATATTTAACTTCAATTGTATCCAGACACACTACACCATCTTTGCCTTCTTTGTACTTATTGACAACTTAGTGCCTTGATGGCTCTTCCCTTGGCTGCCCACCGTGTTTACATCGTATATCACTTTTGACCAGCTTTTCTGAAATGGTAAGCTTTGATGAATACTGTCCTTCTGACTCTAAAATTAAGACCATATGATCTTTAAAGGCTTTCCAGCCCTAAAATAGTGCAATTATAAATCTTTCCATTGTGTGTTTTAGGCCATCAGGTAGCCCCTTGTTTATCTACAGAATGACCACTGGGGTCCACTCTTATGTTTTAATAGTGATGAGTAAGGAAGAAAGAATATTGAAAAAACAATCCTGGAGTACAAAGGTAAAGAGTGTTAAAAATCAAAAAATAAAATGTTTTCTTATTGGAACAAACAACTAGGCCAGAACAACATGAATAATGCAAAAAACAAACAACAGTTTCTTGTCCCCCATCAAATAGATAAAATCATGGATTTAGAGGGGTTTTTTTTTCATCTTTCCACAGTATATAGCAATCTTTCTAGAAGAGTGCTTCACACTGGGGTGCTTGCTGAAAATGCAGATTTCTAGTCTCTACATCAGATCTGCTGAACTGGTTTCTATGCAGGGTTAGTAAAGTGTCTGGAACATATTAGGTGCTCAATAAATAGCAGTTATTTCTATTATTAACAAGTAGAATGATTAAACAAACATATATATATATATATATATATATATATATATATATATATATATATATATATGAATGCAAAGGAAACAAAGGCAAGATTTTCCTTAGTTGCCAAAGACAGTATCAAGGCCACTTTAACAGAAACCTAGGTGTAAAGGCTCAGATGAGAATGATGATGATGGCAATGAAGAGCAAAAGGGCTGGGCATGGTAGCTCATGCCTGTAATCCCAGCATTTTGGGAGGCTGAGGTGGGTGGATCACTTGAGGTCAGGAATTCAAGACCAGCCTGACCAACATGGTGAAACCTCATCTCTACTAAAAAGACAAAAATTCGCCAGACGTGGTGGTGGGCGCCTGTAATCCCAGCTACTTGGGAGGCTGAGGTGGGAGAATTGCTTGAACCTGGGAGGTGGAGGCTGGGGTGAGCAGAGACTGTGCCACTGCATTCCAGCCTGAGCAACAGAACGGGACTCTGTCCAAAAAAAAAAAAAAAAAGAACAACAACAACAAAAAAAAGGACTTTGGGAATTTAAGTCAAAAGAAGGAAGAGTAAAGGAGTAATCCAAAAACAACCCCAAGTTCCCAGCCTGTATCAGTGATAAGCAGGAGGTGACTAAATTTTCAAAAGAATAGTGAAGGCAACAAATGTGGGGAAAAAAAAAAGTAAAGAATTAGCAGAGCCATGTGGCTGACGTAGAGCATTTAGCCAGCCTTAGGAAAGGGACATATGGGACCCGTGTTTCATAGAAAAAAATGGATGATAATTTGTGTCAGACATGATAAGGGAAGGGGTGACCGAGAGTGAGGGTAAGCTAAAGGTAACCTTGAGATTTCAAGGCAGTGTGTGACAAAGATGGATGGTGTTTCATGTGCAGGCAAAAAAAAAAAAAAAAAAAGACAAAGAAAAAATTAGCAAGAGGTGGCTAAACTTTGTTTTTCTGGTGGTGGAAATGTGGCTTCAAATCCACTTTAAACTCTGTTATCTCTGGTTTATTCTTTTCTAAAGGGGCAATACAGTTTATTAGTCAAAGCCAAAGGTTTGGTACTGCAGAGAAGTCTGGACACACTGCCTAGCTCAAAGTTTCGTGACACTTCTTTTTCATCCTTCTCTGCCTCTTTGACTTAATATGCACCTCCACTCCATGATTCACTTGGGTTTTGCAACAAATCCCTCCTGACAAGCCCACAAATCCTCCCAGACTTAGTGCAAAGTCATGGAGCTGAACTAACTTCCCCAATTCTTGTTTTGACATTTGGGTTGTTATTTCAGGTGTGCAGAAAGAAGGCATCCTAACAACAGGATTAAAAATCTTAAAGAAAGACTCCTGGAAGGGTAGTTGGCCCTGCCACAGGACCCGGAGATCTGTTCACACCCACATGAATGACAACTGCAGGTTTCTGAGAGTTCCTGGAGGGAACCGCACAGCAGAAAGCTCCCAGCTTGATTTGCAGATGCCAATTTGAGCTTGCAGCCTGGTATGTGTTTTGATTTCAGGACTCAGCAAATTGGATGAGAAAGCCATAAATGGGTGATGAATATTAAACACAAATATCCTGTTTGTAATAAACTATCACCTATCTTTTGAGAGACACATGTTTTGAGAGGTAAAATGTGGCTGAAGTTGGAAGTTTGAAATTTGCAAAAGTTTGAAAGTAATACCATGGGGACATTACTGTTTGGGGAAAAAAATAGTCCTAAGGATGGAGGGGTTCTACATCCATCTTATTCTGACTTCGATTCTTTTCTTGAGGAAACTGCTATTGAAATGAAAACCTCACCTCTAGACAAGATTTGGGGTCATTCAAGCAGCCAGGTGTATCCTTAAGGAGAAAAGAAACTGACAGCTGGAGCACTCTGCTTCAGAAATTCCCAGCAGCGTTAATGAGGAGGTCAGCCTCACACCTGCTGCAAGAAGGCAGGCTTCCTCCCATCAGGTGCATTGTCCATGCCAGCTAGAGAAATGTCTTTGATAGAATTCAAAGGCCTTAAGATTTACAATAAAAAAGGGAGCCCCCGTTGAAAAATTTTCATGAGCCTAAGCCCTGCCATGGGAGCTTATTAAAGGAACAGACTCTCAGCCCCTGAGATTTTTATTCAACCGATTTGGGAATCTGAATTTTCAATGAGCACCCAGGTGATTCTGAAAGTATGTGCTCCAAGAATTACACTTAGAGAACCACTGAATTAGCAAAATATATAAAAAAGGGGGTAAGGACTGACCTGGCTTCCTTCCTCCCACAGATACTTTCTCTTTTTTTTTTTTTTTTTTTTTTTTTGGAGACGGAGTCTTGTTCTGTCGCCCAGGCTGGAGTGCAGTGGCGCAATCTCCACAGATACTTTCTTTTAATTTTTATTTCAGTCATTTTTGGAGAACAGGTGGTTTGTGGTTACATGGAAAAGTCACTTCCACACATATTTATTGAACCGTTGCTATGTCCAAATACTTTGCTACATAACAGGGATACAATGGTATATTAGTTTCCTGGGGCTGATGTAACAATTTATCACAAACTGAATGGCTAGAAACAACCAAAATTCATTCTTTCAGAGTTTGGGAGGCCAAAGGTCCAAAATCAAGGTGTCCGCAGGATTGGTTCTTTCTGGAGGCTCTAACGGAGAAACTATTTCATGCCTCTCCCCTTGCTTCTGGTGGTCTCTAGGAATCCATTGTGTTCCTTGGTTTATAGATGCACTCTACCAGGTTCTTCCTCCATCTTTACATCACCTTCTCTGTTTCTCTGTATGTCCTTTTCTGTATCTTATAAAGATATTCACATTGGATTTAGTGCCCACTCTAATCCAGTATGATCTCTTATTAATTCTTACTTTAAATACATCTGCAAAGACTCTATTTCCAAGTAAGATCACATTCTGAGGTTCCAGATGGAGCTGAATTTGGACAGTGGCAGGGAGATGACACTATTCAACCCACAACAGATAATGAACCTAAACTTAGCTGGTCCCTGCCCTCATGGAGCTTATAGTCCAGTTGGGGAGATAGCTATTAACCAAGTAATCACACAAGAAATATAAAAGTTCAACTGGGAAAGTGCTAAAAAGTGAAGGTGCATCATGTTGAGAGGAGCCATGTGTAATCCATCAGTCAAGTGCTATTTTATTTGCCCTTACTCTTCATTTTTCTAACTATTACTTGATACTAAGGGTGCCAAAGGAAAAAGAAGTATAAGGTCTAATCTCCTGACTTCAGGAGGCTGACAATCCATTTAGGGTGATGGAGCTACTATAATAGATGTTAACCAAATATAAAGTAATAGCCTATGTTACGCAACAAAGTACCAAACTGCATGGTAATATAAGTGCAATGAGTATTCAAGAAGGAGCAGGTACAGAAAGATGGGTAGTTTTTATTTGGGCAGAAGAGAGAAGATTTTTGTAAAGGTAAATATTTCACCTTCTCCCTGTTGTAATTCATTACCAGCCTCACGGTTTCTATGAGAGTCATCAAGACACAACAAATGCAGTAAGCCACACAAGGGTTAGGTGCTAGAGCAGTCATTCTAAAAGCTTGGATGGATAGCTTTTACTGCCACCAAATTCATGGCTTTCTAGGGCAATAATTTCCATGCCCTGCAGCTGTGCTGTTAGTAATATTCCACTTAAGTCAATTAGGGGACTTTAAATATTTGATCTAATTCAATACCAGCCCTCCTTGGTCTATGGGTAGGTCTAAGATCATGCCTCACACATAGTAACAGCATAATAATAAATGCTTGCTGAATTATTTAAGTAAAACAAGTCTACTTAGGCAAAATTTCTCTGTGTGTGTCTCTCAATAAAAAAAGAAGAAGAAAGGGCAGGAAAAATTTGGAGAACAGGAAAAGTTCTGCTTTCAATATTCTCTAAGTATATTTATGTTTTATATTCTTTTGTTCACTAATTTAAATCCACCTACCATTTATAGATGATTTAACGTGCCCTAAACACTTTACTAATGCTTTACATCCACTGTCATACAAACATCCTGCTAAGAGATGTTATTATCCTCATTTTACAGAGAGATCATTCTGAAATTGTAAGCCAAGGCCTCCTGATCCTAACATTTATGCTAAGCTCTCTAGACCTCTGTATCTGGGGAGGGGGACAACCTTCAACATATTTAATGTTAATAACTATGTCAAATCTGGGCACAGTAGTTGTGCCCAAAGAGGTCTTATAAACCTACCCACTATTTCAGCTCCACTGTGAGAATCCTATTGTTTCCTCTTGCTTCTGTCTTTTCTATAATGAAACAGATTCCTTTTACATTTCTTAACTTTGACTTCTGGCTTATTTTTCCTCCCTTTTAGGGCTGTCTTCTAAGATTTTTAACTATACACTTTCCTCATTTAGAAGCCTCTTTCAGTTTGGGTTTGTCAGTTGTAGGATAACCCTGGCTCAATCCCCTTCTATCTTGAAGTGGGAATTTATAATCCCCATATTCCTATATCCCTTGGAGATGAATAGTGGGCGGGTCTGAATCCCAAGCACTGAGAACCTTTAAGGAATTGTTTCTTAAGGAGATTTAGGGGCACAAGAACAGACCACATATGTTGAGAGCACTAAATAACCCGAAGACAACAAAGGTCCCATTTTGAGCACTGCTTTTAGAAATAACAGTATCTTGGTTACCCATGAATTGCTTTTCAGTGAGCCAGACTGACCAATGTTTTGCCTGAATGTCCCTCAGTAAGTCTGCCTATGGGGAGTTTCTACAGAGAAATCTGCCTCTGAGACGAAACTGACAGTTTCTTTCCTGGGCAGTTTAATGTAGCCTGTTATTGCTATGCTAATGTAGCCTCTGTTACTACTGAGTGGACTTTACAGAATGCTAAAATGTGTGGAGCTGCATCCTATAAACCAATTAATAATATTTGCTGGAGTGCAAAAGCCATCAATCTACTTGGCAACTAACCCAACCTTAAGCACACAGTGGACTAAGAAAAGATGAATAGTGTGGGAGGTAGACTTTGGGGAAAGGGGGATGGCATCATTTGAGCATCAAGAGTTACCCACCAATCTTGTAAGGAAATAAACTCTTCTTCAAGAAAATTATACCATCAGCATGTCTCCTTAACTATCCAAAGAAGAGGGATTCTTAACCAGCTGATTCCAGAATTCTTTTTCACTCAGCAGCAGGAATATCCCAATATGGAGGATGGGTGCAAAGGCAGTTTTAGACTTCATATATCCTACACCTTCATCATTTCAAACATACCCACATTCTCATTAAGTACATACTTTGAAGGTAAACATTTTTTAAAAGAAATTTATTTGTAATTTTGCTTTCAAAAATATGTGGCTGCAGGTCACTCATTTAATTTATCATTGATTATAATGTCTCAGAAATCATCCTACATTCTCTGGAAGACTTGAAAATTATTTTCAACCATAACAAAATATAATAATGAGTAAGGTTGTCATAATGTTTCATTTTGTAAATGTGTAAATAAACATGTAAGAATTTTGATTTTGCAATTTTGTTTTTGTATTTGGAGACATTTTGTTTTTAGGATTTAATCATTTTAGTAAGACCTTGAGAAGGTCGTAGCCCCAGGCATTTTATCTGCTGGATGCAATAGACAGAATAGCCCTGGATGGGTGCCCTCTTTTCTCTTCAGTTGATGACTGTAGCCATTATGATTTTCTACTAAATGATCTTGCTCCTATTTAATGTTTTCCAAACAACCTCTTGTTTGTAACTTGACCATCCAAAATCTTTCCTACACAAAGGAAATGTGCTGAGCAATTAAATATGGTACTGTATATAATAAATGTGTGTGCGTATAAGCATTACTATCTATAAAATTTATTGAATGGTAACTATGTCAGGCATGACTTTATTATCTCCCTCTATATGTCTTTGTGCTTTATAGAAACAACTGATTAAAGGGAAAAGAAAAGAAAGAACAGAGATAGAGATTAGAGAATGAGAAAACTAGAGATGGTGGAGTATAATGGCTTAGCATTGGATTTCTAGACAGAGATTCCAAGGTTCCACTACCAGATCCTTCTCTACTAAATTGCAGTACAACCTTGGGCAACTTATTCAACACCACTGAACTTTGGTTTCATTATTTATAAAATAGAACTACAAATAGAATCTAGTTCAGACAATTTTTATGAAAATTAAAGGATCCAATATATTAAAAATGGGACCTGACAATAATGAATACTTAATAAATATTAATCATTATTATGAAATCAACTTGAAAAATTAACGTGAAATTGGAACCCCTTGACCCTTAATTCTAAGCAACATTTTTGGGGCCAGATCCAAATAAATCAAAAACTTTGTCTAGGATGTTATCATGCAGTACACTCAATGAAGAGGAGAATGTTGACAAGTCTAGCATTTGGGCAAAGTCTTTTAATTTTCCATGATTCCAGTACTTCATTTTGTTTCTGTTGCTTTGAAGTTAAAACATTTTAAGGCATTTTTCTTCCCTTACTCTTTTAAAAATGCAAAACATTAAACAAAGGAAGAAAAATACCCTCCATGGCTTAGACATTCTAGAGGTCACAGAATCTTCAAAATTTCTCAATTGTGGGCCAGCTGCTCTTCCATCTCCCAATACAGAACAGATTTTCAGCCCAGAATTCACAATGTTCCTTTCATGTCCTTCATTAAAGGATTTTTGCATGATAGCAACTCCAGCTTCATTTCTCTTTTTTCTGTTTTGGCCAGTATCTTATCTGGCAGCTTTATCAGTTAAATATTCATTGGTCAAATTAGAATTCAGCCAAATGCCTTCCTATTTAAAATGGCTGGGTGAATATAGTGATCATTTGTCAATGTCCCCTTCTGAATTGTGAGTGAGATAGACCTGAACACATTATTTGAGACAGAAAATGAATAGTTTTCGCTGCTATGGTTACAGCTAGGGTAGGGGTAGTTGTTTACAAGTTATCTTGGTTTTCAGACCCTATACATGCACATACATGCTTGTGTATTGAAGTCCTAGATATTCTAGTAAACTACCCATTTCAAAGATTCTATCCCAATGTCTCTATTCATCCCCTTATCACTGTTAGATTATTTAACATAATTTTCTCTTCAGCAGTTATAATTTCATATAACTTTCAAACGAGATATCACAGATATCATATGGCCACTATCCTCAAGTGGTCTGAGAATTAACAGATTTTTGCTTTTGTTGAAAACTCATTTCTCAATATCATAGTTTGTTTCCTTATTCTTAAATAGTATCTGTTTAAACAAAAATAACCTAAGGAGAATAGTTCAGCAGTTTATCAGTTTCCTAGATGAGCCAGACTCAGTTTCAGTTACTGTTGCTTGCAAGTGAGAACTCCAGAGCTACAGAAACCAAGTTTGGCAGATTAAGCGACAAAAAGCTCATATTAAAATATGTACAGCTCCTCCCCTGCCCCCCCGCCCCTACCTCGAGAGTCACTGGGAGGGCCAGAAAATTTGCCTTAATCCTGTTTCCAGGAATAACATCCTAAATTGCTCTACAGAAGCAGTCTGATAAAAACAAAACAAAACAAAAAACCTGCCTCCATCAAGCTCTAGATGCTACAATTTGTGTCTCTGCTTCTTGAACACCAGGAACTCAACTTTACTGCAACCACATTGTCTGCCACTCCAATGCCAAAGTTCTATACAGGGCATCAGTTTGATAACCAAGGAAGTCACATGGGATGCTGTCTTTGCCAGGAAATGAGTTCTACCCAATATGCTAGTCACTTCTAATTTTAAGTTTCATGGGTGTGTGTTTGATTGGAGGAACCAAGTTACCTAACCACACCCCAGCTGGGAGAAGAGGCTGGGAAATGAGTTGTCTGGCTTTTACAAGGAGGAAACACTCAAAAAAAAAAAGAAAAAAAAAAAAAACCTTCCAAAAACACATAGTAAATGACTATTATAAATGCAAACTGACGTGTATATAATGGTCTTTTCAGACAGTCTTTTAGTTAAAATAATTAGTTAAATCAACCAGTTAATCAATTCAAGCAAGGAATAAGTTTTTCTTGCTTATATCTAAGGCCAATTCTTGTTTTCTACGATATTCAGCTTCTCTCAGTTTCTTAAAAGCTTTGCTCCAAAAGCACATCAGAAACCTTACTCATTTTACCAGATTATTTCCAACAGCATACAGGCATGCTGCTATTTCTCTCAACCTAAAAATACACAGTCAAATACTTTCCTATCTTGCTGCCACTTCTCCCTCCAGGTAGTGCCCTCTCACTACTTCACCACTCTGTTACTCTTTGCAGCAAACTCCCAGATAGAAGTGTCCATATTTGCTGTTGTCCATTCATTCCTTTCATCCTATCTGTAATACACTTTTATTGTGCTTTGGCTTCCACTGCTCTATAGAAATTGTTCTTGTCAAGTTCATGACTGACCTTCCATTGCTAACTCCAATTGATGGTCATTTCCTAATTTTTGTTAGAGCTGGACTGTCAGAAGCATTTACCCTCCTCCTTGAACAACATATTAATTTGGCTTTCATCTCATCATACTTTTCCATTTTGTTTTGTTTTGTTTTTTTCCATCATATGGGCCACTTTTTCTCAGTTTTCTTTGCCTTTTCTTTTCAAAACCCTAATGTCGGGAACGGAGCAGGAATCCGCATCTGGGAACAGAACCCTTTGCTCCTCCCTCAGAATGAACGGAGACCAGAAATCAGATGTTTATGCCCAAGAAAAGCAAGATTTTGTTCAGCACTTCTCCCAGATCGTTAGGGTGCTGACTGAGGATGAGATGGGGCACCCAGAGACAGGAGATGCTATTGCCCGGCTCAAGGAGGTCCTGGAGTACAATGCCATCGGAGGCAAGTATCACCGGGGTTTGACAGTGGTAGTAGTGTTCCGGGAGCTGGTGGAGCCAAGGAAACAGGATGCTGATAGTCTCCAGCGGGCCTGGACTGTGGGCTGGTGTGTGGAACTGCTGCAAGCTTTCTTCCTGGTGACAGATGACATCATGGATTCATCCCTCACCCGCCGTGGACAGATCTGCTGGTATCAGAAGCCGGGTGTGGGTTTGGATGCCATCAATGATGCTATCCTCCTGGAAGCATGTATCTACCGCCTGCTGAAGCTCTATTGCCGGGAGCAGCCCTATTCCTGAACCTGATCGAGCTCTTCCTGCAGAGTTCCTATCAGACTGAGATTGGGCAGACCCTGGACCTCATCACAGCCCCCCAGGGCAATGTGGATCTTGGCAGATTCACTGAAAAGAGATATAAATCTATTGTCAAGTACAAGACAGCTTTCTACTCCATCTACCTTCCTATAGCTGCAGCCATGTACATGGCAGGAATTGATGGTGAGAAGGAGCATGCCAATGCCAAGAAGATCCTGCTGGAGATGGGAGAGTTCTTTCAGATTCAGGATGACTACCTTGACCTCTTTGGGGACCCCAGTGTGACCGGCAAAGTTGGCACTGACATCCAGGACAACAAATGCAGCTGGCTGGTGGTTCAGTGTCTGCAACGGGCCACTCCGGAACAGTACCAGATCCTGAAGGAAAATTACGGGCAGAAGGAGGCTGAGAAAGTGGCCTGGGTGAAGGCACTATATGAGGAGCTGGATCTGCAGGCTGTGTTCTTGCAATATGAGGAGGACAGTTACAGCCACATTATGGCTCTCATTGAACAGTACGCAGTGCCCCTGCCCCCAGCCATCTTTCTGGGGCTTGCGCGCACAATCTACAAGCGGAAAAAGTGACCTAGAGATTGCAAGGGCGGGGAGAGGAGGCTCTCAATAAATAATTGTGTAACCTTAAAAAAAAAACACAAAAAAACCCTAATGTCTAACCATTAGTGTTCACAGGGCTTTCTCTCTTCTCTGTCTACACATTCTTTTATCCAGGTCTGTAAGGTGTATTTGTGTAAATACCATCTACACACCGAAGACTCCAAATTTATAGCTCCAGAATTTTCCCCTCTGAATGCTAGGCTTATATATATGATTCCATGATAGCTCTCTTAGAAGTATAATAGGTATTCAAATGTACACAACCAAAACAGAACTCTTGGTTCTTACCTTCTATAGTCCTTCTTTCTACATCTTAAAAAATGAAACTAACTGCTCAGGCCAAAAATTTTGGAGTCATTTCTCACTCCTCTTTTTTCATACCCTATATCCAATCCATTAATATCTGTTGACTCTAACAGCAACAGATATCCAGAATCCAACCTTTTCTTATCAACTCCACTGCTACTACCAAATTTAAAACACCATCACTCTTCACATTGATCAGTACAGAAGCTTCTTAACTTGCTTTTCTGCTCCTATTCCTGTATCTCTACAGTGTATTTTCCACACAGCGGTGAAAGTAATCTTTTGAATATATAATGATTTTATTACTACTCAAAATCCTCATCACACTTAGAAAAATTACCAAAGTCCTTCCTCTCAAGAGTAAGCCCGAGGTGCTGTGTAATTTTAATCCTCTCAAACCTCATCTCCTAACATTTCTTCTCCCACATTCAGTTTCCTTCAGTCACATTACCTTAAATTATCCTTAAGGGGGGAAACATACAAAAATAAACAACAATTCTTCCAAGAGTAATGACTCAAGTTCAGGATTTAATGAAAATCAAGGTGAGGGGATTCAAGAAAGTGGTCATGGAGAGGTTGACACTTGAGCCATGTTTTAGGAATGGGTATAATGTTGAAAAGCAGAGCTCGGAAGATGGAAGATATGTTTGGATGTGTTATAGCAAGCAAAATAAACTGAGCACCAACTATGTCCCAGAGACTATGGGGTATAAAAAACTGAGTGCAGGTAGGAGAACCTGTGTACACCTGGGGTATATATGTTCCTGGGTTTCTGGGGAATCCTGAGTATCTTTAATGCAAATAAACAGTTGTCTACAACAGTTAAGGGAGAAGAAACAACATGATATCCAGCGAGTGCACTAGCCAATGGCAATGCATAACTTCTCTTCTTCCACCTTCCTCCACTCTCCCATCGTGTTTAGTGCTCAGCAAATAAATTCTTAAATGATTGTATTAATGCATGCACAATTAATGTGTGCCAAGTACAATCTAAGCACTGGGTACAAATAATTTTAGAATTATTAAGAAGTAGAAATTGGCTAGGCGTGATAGCTCACCCCTGAAATCCCACGCAGCACTTTGGGAGGCTGAGGTGGGCAGATTATGAGGTCAAGAGACAGAGACCATCTTGGCCAACATGGTGAAACCCCGTCTCTACTAAAAATACAAAAAATTAGCTGAGTGTGGTGGTGCACACTGGTAGTCCCAGCTACTCAGGAGGCTGAGGCAGGAGAATCACTTGAACCTGGGAGGCAGAGGTTGTGTTGAGCAGAGATGGTGCCACTGCACTCCAGCCTGGTGACAGAGTAAGACCCCATCTCAAAAAAACAAAAAGTAGAAATTTCTCCAGTATCCTCAATGGGCTTGCTTACTCGGGGTAATAGGCTTAAAATAATTATAGAAATATAGAATGCCGAAGAGAGGGCTTGTTTGGGGTAAAAGAAAGATCCTGTAGCACTACTCACCCTGTGCAAGCACTGCTCACCCATGCTACCATCCAAATCCTATAAAGCACGATTCTTTTGAGCTTCAATTACCTGTCTCCTCACTGAGCCACCATTGCAAGTGTTTCCTTCATGGGATCAATTAAAATACTCACCTCAAAAATGTGTTTTGGCAAAGAGGGTATTTGAAACAATGAAAATAAATTATATGGGTATGGATTGGTGGATGTCAATTATAAAACCAGAAGTTACAGAACATATCATACCCTAAACACAGACACACAGATGGAGAGAGAGAGAGAGAGAGAGAGAGAGAGAGAGAGACAGACACTTTGGTATGCTTTGATGTTTTCCAAAATTTCAAAAGTGTATGCTCAGTTTATAAGGGGCCAGTAAATATTATTTGCCTGTCTATTGTAAGAGTGAAAGCCATACTTAGATATAGATATATCTTAGAAAAATATTCTAAAGCACATCATATACAGAAGAGGGGAATAACTGCTTCTTTTTATTCAGTGTTTACTTTCTGCCAGAGAGGGCTGAACATTTTATATGTGCAAGCCCAATTAATTTCTCAATGACACAGATTACCAAAAAAAATGATGCTTAAGTTATGATTTGCCATGAAGTAGTCCAAGTAGAGAGTAGCCGACAAAGCAGTCCAGCATGGAGGCCAATGTAGAAAATGTGATTCTTTTGTCCTTCTAGCCCCTCAGCTACTCTCCCATGTCAGGCCTTCACTAGACAAGCTCAGAGAGATTTAGAGGTCTCCCGACAGTGGTCAGGAGGCCTTTACACCTGTGTGCAAAGTCGGGAGTGTAGTAGAAACTGGGAGATGACCTGGGGAGAACTGGGAAGCTCTGCTATGCAGACCATCTGGGAGGGGAGGTGGAGAGCCTCCCCAAAGCCAGTCCCATCCCCCAACTTCTGTGGCAGCCTGGGTGAGAGGCATGGGGAGAGTGGGGAGAGTGTGGAGAGGCTGGAGCCCAGCTGAGAACGTAATATACTCTTTCCTTTTTATGGATCTGTAGGAAGATATATTAAGGGGTCAAAAAGATCCATCCTACACTATTTAAGGGAAAAAACTCCTTGCTGGAGACAATCTTTAGCAAATAAATTCTTAGAAATTCTTTCACAATTTCATATTCCTTTTCTGATGGGTGAGGAGCAGGGACAGGAATAATCTTCAGTTTATTCTGTCACATTCTAAAATGTCTGTTACTCAGTGCTTCATGTAGAAGGGATGTGGTTGCCTATTTGCCCTGATTGGGAAATACCAAATTAACATGAGATTGACAGTTTAACTCTCCTAGACTTCAAAAAAGCTTTTCTATGCAAAAATGTGGGAAATAAAAAAAAGTATCACCTCAAGTCTTACCAGCAAATATATTATTGTAATTATAGGATTAGAATTAGAATAATCTCTCTTTAAATTAAAATCCTGGTTCTCTCTTTTTGCCATCCCTATTATAAATCTGTAGCCTCATTTGTTTCTGGGCTAGGAAATTGTAGCAAATATCAGGTGGGAGAGAAGTACCCTTTTTACTGTGCCCATAGTGAGTGTAATGATGGCTGTACTCTTTGTCCCCAGTGGAAGTCCCTTGATATATATCAATGAAGTGATTTTTTCCTTCCCAGGGAGGAGGTGATACTGTGAACTTGCCACTGTGATCATTAATACTTAACAAGACCTTCTCTTCCTTTACCAAAGACAGCCCTGGGGACCATTCACAATGCTTTGTAGTGAAGAATGAAATTAACCTTTTGTAGAGAAGCTCACAGGTCTATTAGAGAACTCATTATGCAGGGACTGGCTAGAGAAAGGGTCTCTATATAATCTCTTAGGCAAATAAAGTAACTTAATTCAATATTTGAAGTGTTAACAGATCTTCTCACAATTATAGTTTAATTGAACCTGCCCCTGTCCCAAGTAACACGTGGACAGGAATAACAGAGTCTACAAACCGGTCCATATTGGCCAGTCTCAATTGACAAGTCACATTCAAGGACACCGACTAAGTACTTCAGTAAAGCATTAGGTGCTTTGGGGAATGCACTGATGAACAATGACTGGCAGGAGTACCCTTGTTCTCCTATGACAGGCCTCATGATAAATACCAATACTGTGAAAGAACTGCTCCTTCTCAGACACTAAAATATATGGACCATGTATTCCCATGGAAATATCTAATAATGTGGAAAGAAGTATACATTTCCCTCAAACACTATAGACTTGCATAAGCTTAAGTCCTGTCACTTCCATAGCAAATAAATTCTTCTCTAATTCACAAATTCAACTGTGACTCCAATCAGTTCTGGGGAAGAAGGAAGGGAATGAAAGTTAGCAGACATCAAATATCTACCTTATACTGGGATCACACAGAGATATCTAATTTAATGAATGCTGGAATCCAATGTGGTTCATATTGTCATCTCCATTTTACAAATAAAGAAATTGAAAGCGTTCAGGGAGGTTAAAGCAGCTTGTTAAAACTCACACCTTAGAAAACTAGAGTTGTTAAGTCAGAGATTCATAGCCTTGTGTTTCCATTGTTCTTCAACTTGATTTTCGAAGGTATGGAAAAAAAACTTCAAAGATGTCTAATGTAAACAGATGTTTGTATTTCTTTAGAAAAGAAGGGTTCACAAGAAGTTGGATGTTCACAACAGGACTGCAAGTTTGGCTTGGTGTGCCTAGAAATTAATCCTACCCTAACAAGCAAACCTGACAACTCTTCTTAGGCTTTTCACTTTTAAAACAACAATGATATGTGTAAGAAATGAAAGCATGGCCGGGCACAGTGGCTCATGCCTGTAATCCCAGCACTTTGGGAGGCCGAGGAGGGCAGATGATGAGGTCAGGAGCCTGTCCAATATGGCAAAACGCCATCCCTACTAAAAATACAAAATTAGCTGAGCATGGTGGCATGCGCCTGCAGTCCCACCTGCTCAGGAGGCTGAGGCAGGAGAATCACTTGAACCTGGGAGGCAGAGGCTGCAGTGAACAAAGATTGCACCACTGCACTCCAGACTGGGTGACAGAGTGAGAGTCCCTCTCAAAAAAAAAAAAAGGAAAAAAAAAAAGAAATAAAAGCATTAGGTTATCCCTAGTTTGTTTGTTTTTTTAATTTGTGTTTTTTATCAAAGGAATGCATGTGCCAAGTTTAATGTCAAGCAATGCTTGAAAAAAAAAAAAGCTTCCCCTCCTCCAAACTTCTCACTTCTGCTCTCCACAGAAACTACTTCTACCTCTTTTAGATGTTCTGCTACTCACTATAATATTGCTACATAGCATGGTTTACTGCTGTGTTTTTGATTTATTTTATTTTAGAACATTATTTATTGAGAAGATTGTGAATAAAATTTTAGGTTGCCAACACCATACACATATGCACATGCTTTACCTACCCCATATTTAAATATTATTTCCTTAAGATAAATTTTTGATATATTATATACTCAGCACTACCATAGGCAATTTGGGAATATAGTGGTGGCCATAATAGACCAAGTTCTTGTCCTCATGAAGCTTATATCTTAATGAGAGAGACAGACAAAAACAAACAAACGTATACTATCAGACAGATAACAGCTAGGGTGAAAAAGGCAGGGTAAGGGGATAGAGAATGGCAGACAAGCAATGATGGTTTCAGTAGGATAATTTTTGTTTAAATCAAAGTTCAATATTTAAATTATTTTGACTGTAGATTTATTTTACACTAAGCCATATGCATGATGACTACATTTCTTGTACAGTTTTTGTTTTCTTTGGAATTAATCCTTGCCTTGGCAAAAGAGTTGGGTGGGGCGTTGGTTTGCCTCTCTTTCTATTACTAAATCATCAGCAGAGTCTCTTCCAGGGTATAAAACGCTTCTCACAAGGACCCAGCAAGCAAGAAACCTACCAGTTCCACATGTTGCCTCCTGTTGGCCCACATTGTCATTTTGCCACTTTCCTCCATCATCATCTTGAGAAATCCTTTTGCCTCTCTCGTGTGCCAGATCTCCTCTTTCCTTATCTCATCTTCCTCTCTTAGTTTAGTCCCTCCCTTTGATGGGACACATCTCCTCCAGCAGTTTCCTAAGAAAAGGTGCATGGGTGGCAATTTTATTCTGCATATTTTGCTTAAAAACATCTTTATTCTACCTTCACACTTGAGTGTTAATTTGTGTGGGTGAAGTATCTTAAATTGAAAAATATTATTCTTTAGAATTTTGGAGACATTGCTCTGTTATCGTCTAACTTCTAATGTTGCGCTTGAGAAGTCAAATGCCATTTTGAATTTTTAATCTTTTCTGTGCAGACTTTTTTTTTCCCTTCACTAAAACTTTTAAGATGGTTTCTTTATTACTGGTTCTGTGATGTTGGAACAGGGTGCCTGGATGTAAATACGTCACCACAAGGTCCTAGCTAGGTACTCAAAATCTGAAATTCATGTCCAATTCTGCAACATTTCCCTTGTATGATTTTTCCTCTTTTCTGTTTTGTCTCTCTTTCTAGAATGCTTATTTGTCAGTCATTGTATCATTTGCTTATTTATCAGCCATTGTATCATTTTTCCCTTTTTTCTTTTTTTGGTCTCTCTTTCTAGAATGCTTATTTGTCAGCCATTGGTTCTCCCGATTTGATTCCTTAAATTCATTGTCTCTCTCCTTCTTCCTTCTTCTCTGTTCTCTTTTTGGGAAATTTTCTCAACTTTATATTTCACCTTTTATATTTAATTTTTCCCATATTTTTAATTTTGGGGGAAAGTTGTAAGATTTGTATAGTAAACACCCTGTTACTTTTGAATTTTAAATGTTCCCATGTTAATTTTTAATTTTCAATATATTTTTATAGTTCTCTGGGTATTTCTACATATAGCATCCTGGTATTCCTTCATGCATGAAACATTTTCTCTTATCTCTCAGGAATTTGTTTCCAGCTTTCTTCTACTGTTTGTCTCTGCTTCCTCAAGGCTGCTTATGTTTTTCTCCTTGGTTTTCAACTCTTTAGTGTTAGGCACTTTCTTCAAAGGTCTGCCGATCCTTGGCTATTTGTTCATGTTAACAGTAAAGAATGGCTGTACAGATACAGTATTTTCCCATGCTTCTGGAAATCATCCAAAAACAACAAAAAGAACAGGAAATATTGAAAACAACAATTTCAAAATATTGAAATTTTTTGTAAAATTAGGCAGCAGACTCCAAAATATTTTCAAAGGCAGCCAAAAATAGCTGACTTTGCACTGAAACCTCCTAAAGATAAGTAGAAACAAGCAGAGGAGAAATTTCAGTGGAAAGCAGATTCACCAAAATAGGTCCTAAGAACTGGCCACAGAAAATATCATCTCCTGATCGTTAAGCAGAACATGCTGAGGGGCCAAAACTACATTCCTTGATTTCCAGAGGGTATGGAAGTTGGGATGAGCAAGATAAGAACAGGATCCTCCCTCCTCAGCCCATTTTTTAAAGAGAGGCAGAGGAGGCAGGACTATCTGAAGTGTCACAGAAAAATCCTATTTGAAGGAATCAAACTATTTCTCTGATAACTGAGAATGTGAGAGGCTTTTGTTAGAAAAACCTGCTAGCCTAGAAAGCTGGAAAGCTGCCTTGGTTCTTCCACACTCCTGCAAATTACTGGTCTGGGAAAGCAAACTCATTCAAAGACAAATATATACGTATATATTTATATCTTTCCAAATTAAATATGTATATATATATATCTATCTAAACACACAGAGAAAAATATTATATCAAAAAAATAGAAAAAGAAAAGTAAAATTTATTAACAGTTTTTAAAATTCCCCCCAAAAAATGGTGCCATGGAGAAGCTGAGAATTCTAAACATCTTTACCCAGTTTCAGACAGCAATCTTGGCTTCATCTGTTTTTTGGAATCAAACTTTCCTACAGGTGATCTGTCCCTAGGACTTGACCGAGAGCCAAAGAATTGGGCAAGCAATAGTAAGAAGCTCTTTTGGTCACAGATTTAATTCTGTGATCTCCAATCAGCTTATACAAACTAAAAACTGACATTTTGATGCCCACTTATTTTCTTATGCCTTATTTTTCAGTTAATTTGGATGTAGAAAAATAAAGGTGGCTATTTGTTGTATGTAACTAAATAAGAAAGCTTAATGTGTAATGTAATAATATTGGAGGGCTACCCCAATGAAGAATAGTCTTTCTTGCTCCTTATGACATGAGTAAGACTGAACCCTGTTTAAGTTCCGCCACTGCTCTGGTTTGTATCCTGTTTGACAGAATGAGATGCTGAGATCCTAGTTGGCCCTTAGCTGCCCCTCAACCTTGGATATGCAATGTAATGGCATACAGCAGGACACTGATGACAACCAGCCACCTCTGCTGAGACAGACGGTGTGGCCCGGTAGACTCTTCTGCTCTCAAAGGTAGGAGGTTGAGGAGACATAGGCGCTGTGTTCTATTTCTTCTCTCTTTGTCCATTGGACCCAAATACATATGTTTGTTTCATTTTTAAAAGTGAAATGCTAAGACTGGTCAATCCCATTGATTCTTGCATGTGAGTATAGAAGGACTGAGATGAGAAGCATTTACCACTACATTCCCAGTATTACCCATAGCATTCCCCAGTAATCAGTCCTGGCACCAGTATGATAGGAGCAACAAGAAAAAGATTTTTGAAAAGAATTTGATATTTACAGAAAAAAGTATTAATATCTTCTTTGTAGGAAAAGACATTTGTTTTATTTTGAGTGACTTATGATTAGAATATCATACTCATTTTAGTGAGTATGGCCTGAAAAGATCGTAATCAAAGTAGCCTATATTTCCCCTTGTCTGTAATTCCTCTAGCTAAACAAGGGAGCCAATTTTAACAGCTTGATAGTTCTGCTTCTCATAACAAATGGGGGGGAAATGGCACTATGATTTATATATTCCAGCCCTATGTAAGTGAATTAGTGTGAGTTAGCCTTCCTAAGTCAAGTCAAGAAGCACTTTCTGAGTGGATGTCTGAGAGGCAGACCCTACGTAGACAATTGGTGATATCACCAAAGCGAAGGTTCCTGAAGACCCTCCAATCTTGATGCCTAGTTTCTACTCAAACAGGACCTCTTACTGTACAATGGTAGGAAGAATGATTTCATGATTCTCTGTGTAAAAGGGGCTTTGAATACTCACCTTGTCACTGGTGCCCCATGAAGTTACCACAAATGGGTATTAACGGTTGTAATTCTTTTGTTTTAGGAAGGTGGAGGTGATAATTTAGGTCCTGAAAGATTTTGATTTTAGCTAAAAGAATACTGGGCCGTGTACAGGAGAACTGTTTTTACCAAGCTGTGCAGCCCTGATTAAATAAGTTTTCTGGGCTGCGGTGATCACCTTCACAGAATGAGAAAACTAGTAAAGTAGAGGATCATGAACTCTAGGGGTTAGCTCTAAGCTTCATATTCCTTATTATACATTTTACAGGTCATTGCTTATGATCCCACTATTTGTCATTTTATTAAGTCCAGGGAGGAGCCTCTTCCTAGTTCCTGACCAGAAGCTTCTACTTTGTCTCTCTGCAGAGCTTGTACCATTCATATGGTTCCAAGGAAGAAAAAAAAAACAGGCCTAGAGGTAGTTAGACCCTGGGGCTGAGGAAGGAACCAAGTGAGGCAAGGAGGTGTTCCGAGTACGGATACCAGAGGACTAACACCAAACCCCTCCTTGGGAAGGAAAGGGCTAATTTGGCAATTAATCAATGGAAGGCATGAGAGAGCATTGCAGAAAAACAGTGAACAGTGTACTGGGAGAAAAATGGGAACTAGGCTAGGAGAGAGCAGAGAAAGGGGCAGGAGAACACAGTTGGTATCAATGGAGAGGCCTGCATCAGACATTAGGCCTTCCTAGCACGCAGCCTGCTAACAGCTGGATTCACTTAAAGAAGCAAGGATGGAGATGCTACATTGCATGGCTCTGTTTCCTTAGGACAATCCCAAAGGGATAGGATATAAAGAAAATGCCCCAGAGGCTGGGAACAGACAGAGCACCCAGACAAGCAGGCGTAGGGGAAGCGCTGGCCCACATCCCTCCCAACTCAGCTGAGTGCTCTGCCTTTTCACTGCCCTATGGTCAGTGTGAGAAATGCTGACTGTCCCGTGACACTAGAGGAGAGAGGTCTCTGCTACCTCCATGGGGCCCACCCTGATGCAGGCCTTTAAAACAGAATGCATATTCCCTCCGTCCTTCTCATCCTCAATGCTTTGGCTCAGTGGCCCCCAACCGAGATTCTGCCCCTGATTCCCCTTCTTCAAGTTACACCTCACCTGAACTGCCCACCCTGCTTCCACCGGCACAATCTTTCGGGTCAGCTCCTATCAGATCAAATGGATGTGTTTATTTTTATACATACCATCTCTCCACCAACTAGATTATAAATTCCTTGAGTGCAGGAAAACTTGTCTTGTTTACCACAGGATTTCTAGCACCCAGCACAGTGTCTTGCACATATTAGGGAGAAAGCAATGATTTGTGGCATATGGAAAGGCAGCAGACTTCATGCTTTGTGACTCCCCTCTTCTTTCTTGCTCACCAGAATCCTAGATCCCCAGTATCACTCCAGTACCTGAGTTCCCTTTGCCTGGAAAAATGACCGGCATCTTTCCCATTTTTCTAGAGGAAACTTAGTTAAATAAAATTATTCTAGTATATTAAGGAACTTGCACACTGGAAGGGCATCCCATCAATTGGTTAACCTTCCACAGATAAAGGTATAGGCTTTGTCAGACCATTGACCACGGAAGTCAGGTTACAAATCCTCTGGAAAAACCCCAAAGGGTAAGTAAAAGAGTTTTTACAACTTTACAGATGGCTGGGCTCCACTTCCAGAGATCTTCAATTAATTGATTTGAGGAAAGGCCATAGTGTTTCCATTAGCTCCCTGGATTCTAATTAGAGCCATGGTTAAGACCCTCAGGACATAGCAGGCCTCAGGTGTCTGAGCCACGGGGCAATGGAAGAAGCACAATGGATCTCAGGTGAGTCTTCTCAGCCTCCCCATAGCTCCGACCCCATAAGTACACACTGTAGTAGCCTAGGCACAGCCAAGAAAAGGCACTGACTCTCTGATATCCAAGATCCGTAACCTGAGGTGTGGCTTCAACTCCACTAAGACATGTTCTGATCCAACAATCTCTACAACTTCATCACAACCCTGAGGGGTGAAAATGGAGGCTTCGTCATTTTATTTGTCCAGATTTATTCTACTAAGTGATACAACTGGAACCACCAACCAGGTATGTCTGACTAAAGGCTGTGCTTAGTCTTTTATTAAAGACTGAGCCATATACAAGTTAAACCTTCCTAATATCTTTTTAGAAAACAAACTGGTAACCAACAGGATCTTCTGAGTCACAGCTGGGCCATCAAGTGTGCATGCCAGGGCCACTGCCTCTGAGAGTCAAAGTCAAGTCAGATCTCTCACAAAAAAATCCATATCCCTGGAATTTTCCTTGTGGGCCAGCTCTCCCTGTCTTCAAGCATGGCCCAGAAGGACCTGCCTTGTGATTAAGCTTGGAAGTGCTGGGCTTGAAGAGACTTGGCAACCATTTGTTTCCTTAATGCCCAGCTATAAGCAACAGAGTTGATAGTTGCAGATGAATTTTTTCCCTTATTGCAAATGGCTTTGATTTAATAATAACATTTTCCAAGCCATTGGCCCATAATGAGGATTATTGCCTGTGGGTATTTAATACAGGAAAAAAGAAATGGGCTCACTTCACTGTGCAAATGGCTGCCACAAACCCTGCAGCAGGAGGGCTCATGTAACCTTTTTACAATAACACTGTCTGGGACTGTGGAAAGATGCAGGCAGTTAAAGTCTCTTTTCATTGAGTCAAAGCTCAACCAAGTCTTGATGGATAACTTTACCGGGAACTGGCTTTCAAAAGTCAAAGTCCACTTTATTCTGGTGCCCTGTGCAAGGTCTGAAAAGAGTTGGTGAGTTTGCAAGCTAACTCAGAAGAGATGGAGCCAAGGCAAGGATGGGTGGTGAAGGAGGCTAGGATGGGCAGGGAGGTGGAGGGGGCCATGCTGAATTTTGAAGATGAGGAAATGATATGCCAGATGCAGAACTAGGGTTTTCTCTGATGTGATCTCATTTAATCCTTCTATCAGCTCTGTGTGGTAGATATGCCTATCTGATGAGTAAACTAATGCCTTTGAGATGCAAAGGAACTTTTCTCAGTGCAAAAAGAGAAAGCAGAGCATGAATTCCAATGCAGGATTGTCTGGCGTGGAAATCTGTGGTCTTCCTGCTGTGCGGTGTGGCCTGTGTGCATCTGGCTGGCTGCTTATGGCAAGGCAGCCTCAGGCACTCATCGGAAGCTTTCTGCTGTTCTACATAAGCACCTCCGCTTTCTGAACCCTGAAGTTCTCAGCACTCAGGGCCAGTTGCTCAGCTGTACCGTCTCATGCTCCTACTTGGAATGGGCTTCCTAGCAGGCATATGTTCCCTAATAGGAGTTTGCTGGTGGTTTCTGTCACCTGAAGGTACTGACCAGTTAGGCATTGTCTAATTCTGTGTGAGGAGAGGCCGCTCCCCCCTGTACTGGACAGAATAGCAGAGAGGAGTTTGGGGAGACAAGACACATTTCTAAGTTTCTAAGGGAGAGCTGCCAGCTGGTAGAACCTGTCTCTGGTAACTAGCTTTCTCTGTGGAGGAGGTAGTAGGGTGGTAGTAATTAGGAGTGGAGAGGAGGGGGGTAGGAAGCGAGAAAGAGGAAATTGAAAGCCTTGAGGCCTGGGGGCACTTCCTCTTTATCTAGCCATCACCTTAGGGACTCTGCCTCAGCCTCCGACTTCCACCCCTTGTGTGTTTCCCAGTTCATATTTACCTTGTGGGCCAACAAGTGTGTCAAGAATGTTACATACATTAACTCACCTGATCCTATGTTAATCCTGGGAGGCTGCCCTTATTATTATCCCCAGTTTGCAGTTGAGGACATTGAGATAGAGGCTGAGTCACTTGCCCCAGGTCATGCAGCTGATCAGTGGCAGAGTCAGGACCCTAGACAGGTGGGCTGACTCTCAGTCAAGCTGTCCCCAGGCTCACAGCACTGCCTCATGATGGCTGGGTTTTCTGAGGCTGAGAAATCCTGCCATTTGACAATGCGTCTGCATTCCCAATATCCCCTCGGTGTTCTACCCAGACCGCGTCTGCCTCCCTCCTCTGTCAGCACCATGCACAGAATCTTTGTCTCAGATTGCTTTTGTCACTGGATCTCAGCATTCTATAGAGTTCTAACCTATTTTGTGGCTCCTGAAGTGGTTTTGAAGTGATTCTTAAAATGTGAAAAGAGAAATTCAAAAGCCCCCAAGTGTTGTCTTAAAGATTACAAAAACTTCTTCTGAGCTTGGTCACAAGAAACTGATGGTAGAGTCTGTGTAATCTGTTTACAACATGGTAGAGCTTTTATTTTAAAAAATTCTTCCCCTATGTTGTGATTCAATTTTATGAATGTTTTCAGATAGTGTCCTTTTTATTTATAGTGGTAATACTACCCTTCCAAATGCAAAGTTTTTCCATCTGTCCAGTTATCTAATACCCTCCACGGCCCTAACTGACTTTGGCGCGGTGGTCCATGCTGAGGTTTGGAAGAAATATTTGTCCAGTGGCCAGAAGTGTGAGGAGCCAGAGGGAAAGTGTCAAATATGTCCTGTGAGTGTTGAGGACTCATAGCCTAGTAGCCAAAGCAGTCATTAAGTCCAAGAGAGCAAAGGAAAGTGGTAGAAGAAGGTATCTAGAACAGGAGATGAAGGCAAAGAAACTGCTAGATATTGGAACAGAACAGTATATGCAGAACGCAGGCAAGGAGACCCCAGAGCCATTGCCTTGCGTGGAGCATAGAACGCGCTCTCGTTTGCGCAAGTCACATGGTGTGTGCATGTGTGCTTATGTGTGACTTAAGTCCAGCTTCACACAACAAAAAATGTGACAAAGTCAAGCTGTTCAGAACTATGTCAGCAACTGGATAGGGAATGGTGTCTGCTGCTCACAGCTGAACCAGGAAGAGGGCGGGCTGTGGGCCAGAAGCAGCGCGTCTTCCACAGCTATGCTGAGGAATTTTCCAGTGTATCCCTACCCAGGGTGTTTACTGCCCAGGAAGAATGGAGGCCTAACAAGTTACAGTTGCTGCAAAGTCCTTCCTAGGCAAGTTTGATCAGAAGAGCCAGGAAGTGTCCATTTCGCTTTGGAGGAAGGTTGAATAAAACTGCCCGGGAGGCATCAGGATCTAAAGCTCACAGGAAAAAAAAAGAGAGGGAGCAGGACTTTGCAATCAGATTAGGAAGGGGTTTGGCACACAATTACTCAAATGTCCCAAAGGCCAGAGAGGTCTGGAGAAACAAGGGATACATGTCAAAATCTTACTTCTGACCTTCAAATCTTTTCCCAAATTTTATTATCTTCTATTTCTGAAACTCCTCTTTATCTATCACATAGTAGTATTACATTAAATTGTCTGTATTGCTGGTCAATGATTGCAGTTTGCCCTATTTTCTCTTATTCTGCCTCAATGGCCTCTTCTTCTTGCCCCTTAATCTTTTTTTAATATAACCTACATGTCAGCTGGGGACCTTTCCCCCTAGATTTCTAGACCTCCTTGATTCCATCCCATGATGTAACAGAATCCAAAATCCTCCCATGGGTGTCTAGTGAGTCCTGAGGGCTAGTGCCCCCATTGAAGAGCATTCATGGTAAAATAACAATAATAATAAAATAAATGAATCCTCTCTTCTTGCCAGGCCATAATTTAGTTGGCTCTTAAAGGTGTGAGCAAATGTTTCAGATCTCTAACATATAGACTCAATCAAAGGAGTTTTTCCAACAGTGTTTCTCTTATTTTTCACTCAAGAGAATATCAAGTAATAAGATATTTCCCATCCTGATTTGTCAAGCCTCTGCTAGAGAGACTTCTGTCTTTGCTTCAGAAATTCAAACAGTGGAGGCTTACCTCTCCTGTATCAGGAGGAGCAGACAAAAAGGAGTTAGTTGACATCAAAGCTGAGAGTGCAATATATGATCAATGCTTTAGACAAAATGGTCTGCTTCCAAGGTGAGCAGACCCCATTTTTGAGTCAAGATGATTAACAGGAGTGACATCCAAGTATAATCCTTCCTTGCTGTGTCTCTGAAATGTTGACTTCATATTTTTTAACAGAAATATTACAAAATAATCAACACAAATAATATTCCAGGACAAAGAAAAAGATTTTTTAAAATAAACTCATGGAATATCTTGTGTGTTTCTTCTTTTCCTTTGTTGTAAGGTACACAAGTTATTGCACTGTTCTAAGCTTCAAAAACACTAGCAATGATTTATGAACACCATATTTTTTCAGATTAAGAAAGGGTTTTTATATGGCTGAGGTTCAAGGGTTTTGGACTTGGAGGCAGGATGTCTTCAGACCCTTGGTTTCTCTGTCTTTGGCTCTGGTATCTGTCCATGTTATCTCTAATTCTTTCATTTTCAACCTGGGGTAAGAAATGTAGACCATCCATAAATTTACACAAGAAAGTTTCTCACATAACAGAAAACATAATCTTCTACCACCTGCTAACTCCCTTCAACTCTTTTTCTCTATATGCATTGCTGTCTTGGAATTCTTAATTTTTTCCTCTCTATTCAGTTACTGGAGGTTTGCCTGGTTCCTGCACCAAGTTTTAGTACCCACTCCCTCAAGACCCATAGAAGTAGCAAGAGTCCTGTCCTTAATGTAACCCTTCTCCTAGAGGGCGATCAAGATTATAACTGGCAACATTATTGTATTGCAGTACGTTTGCTCCTGCATCTTTCAACTTCTTGCTCTTTCATTTCTGCTTTAAATGCAAGTCCTCTTATTGATCTTCAAGACCTAGAACCTGCCAGGATGGAGAATTGCACATCATCTTGGGTTTTTGATTGAAAAGTCATAGCGAGGGTGCCATTACCTGGAGTAGGAATCTGCCAGAAGGATTTGGTTGCTGCAGAAGTTTCTCTAGCTTGGGCTCAGGGTCTTGATATAATTACATGAATACTTGCTATGCCAGCAAGGTATAGGAACTGTGTCATTTTTGTCATGCTGTTACTGCATCCTGGGTAGACCAAAAAGCCTCTCAGTTGTCTTTGGAACTAAAGTTTTCTTAATTGAGGGGAAAAAGATTTCTCAATGCTTATCTGACACAGCTGGATGCAAGAGGGTGCTAATGGACCAGCAACTGCCTCAAATACATTTAATAAAGTGACTTCCAAGAAGCCATGTGCAACTGAGATAAGACTATGAAAGAAGTCCAGAAGCTGGAAGGAGGTTAGAGAGACAACAAAAAAGGGTCGATGTGTAGGTCTTATGGGGAGTAATGAAGTCAGGCCTTGAAGGTCAGGTGTCTTTGAAAAAATTCCACCTGGGGCTTGCTTTATCTTTTCTATCCTACTCAATTATGCAAGCAGTAGAGAGTAGCTGCGTACTATGAACCAGGATAATTCATTTATTACAAACCAACATATATTGAGCTATTCTATGGACAAGTCCTACGTTGGACACTGTTACTTGTGCAAGGATGAATAAGCCCACCCCTAACCTGTAGGAGCTTCCAGTCCAGCAGATAGACAGATAACCAACTAACTATAGTTCAAGACATATTGAAGTAGATAGGAAAATAGATACAGTACTACAGAGCAGGGAATAACCAAATAATCATTATTACCAAGAAAATCAGGGAAACTTAAAAGTGATTTTTTTTTTTCAATTCCACTTTAAGGAGTAAATACCTTTCCAAATGCTCGGAGGGGTGAGAAGGTAATTCAAGAGAGAATTGTAAAAGTATGAAAGAAAATAGCTATTGGGGGGGGGCTAAGGCATTAAATATACAGAAACCACAGATTGTGCAGAAGAACCTTAGGAGATAAATTTGAAAAGATATTTTGGAACTTGATGAAGGTCTAAGGAGCTTGGACTGTTTCCTTTGAGCAATGGAAGAGCCATCCAAGGTGTTAAGGCTGAACATGATAAGAACTGTATTACAAGAAATCACACTGGCAGCAGCATGGATGGAATGGGATTGTATCAGAGGCAGAGATGCTAGTATGGTGTAGAGGCTCTCATTCTGCAAGTAAAAAATAAATCATTAAGAATTAATGAGGATCTGAGCTGAAATTGTGATTGTGGGGATGAAGAGTAAGGGAGTGATTGAAAGTATATTTTTGGAATACATTGGCAGGGCTCAGGAATGTGGTAGAACGAAGAAGATAAAAGAGAATTCTTGCACTCTGGAAAAGCTTTCAGCACAATGATAATGGAGATTAGCTTTCCCTATACTGGATGACCCTCAGTAATAACTAAGGTGTTTGAATGTTCTGTCCTTAACACCTGAGCTTGATAAATATTAGGCCCACTTTCAGTTCTTAGATCTGTGTGTAACCCAGCAATGCCTCTCATCCCTAGTGTTCATCCAAGTTTATAGTCTTTGCCAGAGAAGAGAGCATCACTAGAGAAACAGGCCACCAGCCTTTCCTCCTGACACTTGGATACTTCACAATGTGAGTTAAATGATTGCTTACATGCAGTGATTTTACGTGGTACAAAATTAATTTTACATAGCTCACATAAAAATGGGTGGTGGGCATACAGAGTAGGGAAAGCAGAGATGGGAAGGCAGAGGGGAACATGCTCTCTTGCTTAATGGATCGTTCTGGTAGGCAGAGGAAGTATCCAATTTGGACCATCAGCCAAGCCTAAAATATCCTCCTGCCCAGCACCTGGCCTCTTTGGCTCTTTTCAACTGTTTTAGGAAATTTTGGAAACATAATTTGGCTGGTATGTTTGTTGTAGAGCTCTGCCTGGGGTCAGGTCCCAGCCATCATCACCGGCTGAAACAGAATGTGAAAGGATAATACCCACAGTGAACAATAGCAGCAGGGACTTTCATGACAGGTTTTAGCTGTTTTTTTTCTTTGAGAATAAGTAAAAGCAAGAAATAATAACTTTATGGACTCAACCCATGCAGCACATAATCAGCTAGAGAAAGGCCATCCTTGGAAATGCATAGATGTTATTTAAATTTTGTATTTAATTTAGAGGGATCTCAAGGAAAACTAAGATATGTCAGGATGGAGACCTGCACACTATCTTGGGTCTTTGATTGAAAAGTCATAGCAAGGGTGAGATGACCTGGAGTAGGAATCTGCTAAGGAAGACATTCTATCAAAGGATCAGTTTGCCTGAAAAATCTCCTTATTGAGTAAAATTCTTCTTATTCCCTACTTTCTATGTCCTTCTCTAGGCATCACATCTCTAGATGAGTGCCATTTTTCAAATTCAGTGTGCATAAGTGTCATCTGCAGAACTCAATAGAAACCTCAAAGATTCTGACTCGGTTGATGTAGAGTTGGGTCCAGAAGCTTGAATTTTTAACAAGCACACTAAGCGAATCTGCATCCTCTTTGCAGTTCCTTGGCCTCTATTTGGAAGCTCATGGTGGTTACACTACAAATTCCTCTTTTCTGGCGTCTGACTTTCCCTGAGATAGAGGACAGGGAGTCGGAATAGGAAGGCACGGCCTGCCATGAGTACATTTTCAAGCTCCTTACGTCTCATATTCATTTGCGGCAAGGAATGAGAAAAGAAGAGAAAGCAACTAAAGACTGCATGTTTCAAACATGGGTGATCATCATTTCTCCTGGGGTAACAGGCTCTCCTTGGAGAAAGAAATTACAAATTACTAACAGTTCATATGGCAGAAAATTGCAAATTCCAAGCAAAATAAATATGTTCTTCCATTTCTAGCGTTTTAAATTGGCTATAAGATAGGAGGGTGCAGTATTAATAGGCAGCTATCAAATACAACAGTGATGTTAAATTACATAATCAATTTAATGTTCTGGGTCAGCTGACAAATCTGTTCTCTCACTGCCACTAATTTAGAGCTTTCAATATCCCGTTCACAAGTCTTTTTTAAAACTTTTGGGAAAGATTTTGGTATATCAAATTCTTCCATAAACATCTGTAACAGCTGTGTCAGGGATCCCAGACTAGCTGACCTTTCTCCTTTTGCAGTCTGGGGGTGGAAATGAGAACATAATAGCCCATGATGAGCTGGCTGAGCAAAGTTGGGCCAAGCCATCAAATGCAGCTGTTGACTTCCCACAGGACTGATCTCTCTTGCCTCACAGTTCACTTCAGGAGGAAGGTGTGCAGAATATATGGCCACATGACCTGTGTGAGTGTGCCTATGTGTGTGAATACAAGCACACATGTTCATATCCACATGCGTCCAGGGTGAGGGGGGTGGTGGATACAGAAATTTTAAGTACACATTTAACTTCGGAGCTAAAGTTTTTTTTTATTGGAAAGCCTTCTGGCTCTTTTGCTCTAGACAGTGACGAAAATGTGAAGTTTCTTCTCAAGTAGCTCCAGCAAATAAGCTTTATCTCATGTGCCAAATGATTGGTAAGTGGTTCTCTGAAGCCCTGTGTTGAGAAGGATTCTGAGAAGGAATCAGGCTTAGCCAGAAGGATTGATTGTTGGTACATCCTATTACTCCAGAGTGGAACATGGAGGTGTACATTGCAACCTTGGGGAAGGTTGTACCTATGTTCTTCAAGCAAATGCCATCATGTAAAGAGTAGGACTGGATAAGCACAAGTCTTTAGGACATAGTGTTCATTCTGGTGTCCATGCTGAAAATAGCTAAATGTTACTCAGTACATCCATTATTCAACTATTTATTTAGTGTATACTAACTACCAGGCACTGGGCTATCACCTGGAACTACAGTGGAAAACAGGAGAGCCAAAACTGAGAGCTGAGCCGCAACCAAAAGCTGAGTAAGCCAACAACTGGTGAGGTCACATCAGGTCTCTGATGGGTTTAATGTAGTAAAATCCACCCCCTGAGTAAGCATATAGACAGAAAAATCATTAATAGCTTGTTAAATACATCTTTGTTTAATGAAAGTCTGCATGTATGTTTGTTAATATACACAAATGAATGAATTAAAATACCTGCAATGGAATCAAAAGTGGGCATGGCTGTGATATCCTCAGATATCCTGTCCAGTTTGGGCTCAGGTCCAATAACGTGAACTAAAAAGATCTTAACCATTGCAATTCATCATTCTGAAAGGCTTAGGGGCAGAAAAATCCATTTGCTGCTTTGATCATATTTTCAATTCCGAAAGTTTCCCAAGTGAAACAAGGCATAGTTGGCTCAACAAGGAGAATGGTATAATGATATTGCAGTTAGCAGCAAGGTTAGGAGAAAAAAAAAAAAATCAAAAGTTTTTATAAGGGTAAAGACTTCTGAGGGAAAATTCACTCCTGCAATATGCTTGTTTGTTCAGTACCTAATTCTTCACAGTCCTGTTGGCAGGGCATCAAAGGAGTGGCCCCATGGTCTTCTCAGACATTCTAATGGTGCAGGCAATGTTGATTACTTACACATATAGGTGTTCTATTTGAAAGATAGGGAAAATGCGAAAACCAAGACCACTTCCTTCTGCTCTTCACCATAAATTGGTATATACACAGAGAGCAGTCATTAATGGGCTGAATCTGACAGATTTAATAATTTAATTCTGCTGCAGAAACAATTATTCAACTTTTTCTGATTTGTTTTCTTTTAGTTTCCTCCTGCTTTACATTATCTATGCTTCAGCTCTTCTCTGCTAATGCATATTTAAAAGACTATTTTATTTTGGAGGCTTAAGTGCATAACAATGGTCTTCCAGTCACATACTTAGTTGCCATAGAAATAGCTTCTGTGTGTTGACTATCTCCATACATCAGGTACTGTGGTAGGCAGGTTAGAAGAAAAGTTGTTTGCAATTTCATCAGAAACTTTTTGCATAATTTAATTCACAGTGTTCTCTGGGAGGAGAATTTTATTCCCAATAAAATGCTTAAGGAATTTGCTCATGTACTTTAAGGGTAATCAGTTGTCTACCCAGTTGACTGTCAGCTGCCCATCAGTTAAGACTCTAGTGATTTTTTTTTTTTTTGAAAGATGTTATTTTTCAGAAAAGTTTTAGGTTCACAGCAAAACTGAGGGAAAGATACAGAGATTCTCCATATACTCCCTGACCCTACACATGCACCGCCTCCCCCATTATCAATATCTCTGACCAGAGTGTATATTTGTCATAATTGATAAAGCTACACTGACACATTATTACCCGAAGTCCATGTTTACATTAGTGTTCTCTCCTGGTGCTGTACATTCTGTGGGTTGGACAAATGCATAATGACATGTATTTACCTTTGTAGTATCATACATAATTGTTTCAATGCCCTAAAAATCTTCTGTGCCTGCCAAGCCATCTTTCCCTCTCCCCTAGCCCAACCATTACTTTCTGTCTTCATATTTTTGCCTTTTCCAGAATTTCATATTGTTGAAATCACACAGTATGTAGCCTTTTTAGATTGGCTTCTTTAACTTAGTAATATGCATTTATAGGTTCTCTATGTCTTTTCATGGCTTGATACCTCATTTCTTTTTAGCACTAAATAATATTCTATTGTCTGGACGTACCACAGTCTGTCTATTCCCCTACTGGGAGACATCTTAGTTTCTTCCATGTTTTGGCAATTATGATTAAAGCTGCTGTAAATATCTGTGTACAGGTTTTCATGTAGACATATGTTTTCAACTCCTTGGAGTAAATACCAGGAAATGTGATTACTTGATCACATGGTAAGGGCATATTTAGTTTTGTAAGAAACCACTAAACTGTCCTCCAAAGTGGCAGTATCATTTTGGATTCCTAGCAGCAATGAATGAGAGTTCCTGTTGTTCTACATGCTCACCATCATTTGGTGTTGTCAGTGGTCTGCATTTTGGTCATTCTAATAGGTGTGTAGCAGCATCTCATTGTTTTTATTTGCCCTGGTGACATAATGAAAAGCATCTTTTCATATACTTATTTGCCATCTTTTATCTTCTTTGGTGAGTTATATGTTAAGGTCTTTGGCTAATTTTTATTATCAGTTTTTTGTTTTGTTCTGTTTTACCATTGATTTTTGAAGGTTCTTGGTATATTTCGGTTAATGGTCTTTTATAGAATGTTTTTTGAAAATATTTTCCCCTAGTCTGTGCCTTTAAAAAGAAATGATCTTGACAATGTCTTTCACAGAGTAGAAAATTTTAATTTTAATAAAATGGTTTATCAATTCTTTCATAGTCCATGCCTTTGGCGCCATATCTAAAAAGTCATTGCCAAACCTAAGGTCATCTAGATTTTCCCCTAGATTTTCTTCTTGGAATTTTACAGTTTTTTATTATTTATATTCTGGCCTATGATGTATTTCTAGTTAATTTTTGTGAGGGGTGAAAGATCTGTATCTAAGATTTTTGTTTTTTGGATGATGATTTTGTTTGCATGTAAATGCCTGGTTGTTCCAGCACCATTTGGTGAAGAGACTTCATTTTCTTCACTGTATTACCTTTATTCCTTTGACCAAGATCAGTCGACTACATTTATACAGGTCTATTTCTGAACTCTCTATTCTGTTGCATCAATCTATTTTTATACCAATACCACACTGTCTTCATTATTGTGGCTTTATAGTAAGCTTTGAAGTCTAGTTGTGTCAGTTTCCAACTTTGTTCTTCTAGTTTAGTGTTCTATTGGCTATTCTTGAACTTTTGCTTCTACAAATAAACTTTGGAATCAGTTTGTCAATATTCACAAAATAACTTTCCGGGATTTTAATTGGGATTGCATTGAATGTACAGATCAACTTGGGAAGAACCAACATCTTAAAAATATTGAGTCTTCTGGCCGGGCGAGGTGGCTCACGCCTGTAATCCTCACACTTGGGGAGGCCGAGGTGGGTGGATCACAAGGTCAAGAGATTGAGACCATCCTGGCCAACATGATGAAACCTTGTCTCTACTAAAAATACAAAAATTAGCTGGGCATGGTGGTGTGCACCTGTAGTCCCAGCTACTAGGGAGGCTGAGGCAGGAGAATTGCTTGAACCCAGGAGGCAGAGGTTGCAGTGAGCTGAGATCATGCCACTGCACTCCAGCCAGGCGACAGAGCAAGACTCCATCTCAAAAAACAAACAAACTAAACAACAACAAAAAATTGAGTCTTCTTATCCATGAACATGGGATATATCTCCATTTATTTTTTTAAATTTCTTTCATCAGTTTTGTAGTTTTCTTCATATAGATCTTGTACGTATTATATTAGACTTATATGAAAGAATTTCAAATTTTTGGTTGCTAATGTAAATAGTATAGTGCTTTAAATTTCAAATTCCTCTTGTTCATTGCTGGTATATTGGAAAACAATTGACTTTTGTGTATTAACCTTGAATATTTTGCAAGATTGTTTTAATTGCTTATTAGTTCTAGGAGTTTTCTTGTTAATTTTTAGATTTTCTACATATACAGTTATGTCATCTGTAAATAAATACAGTCTTAATTTTTTTCTTCCCAATTGGTATGCCATTTATTTCATTTATTATTGCATTAGCTTAGATTACCAGTGCTATGTAGAAAAGCAGTGAGAGGAGGTATTCTTGCCTTTTCCCTGATCTTATTGGGAAAGTTTCAAGTTTTTCACTATTTAGTATGATGTTGGCTGTGGGTTTTTTGTAGATATTCTTTATCAAGTTGAGGAAGTTGCCCTTTATTCCTATTTACTGAGAGTTTTTACTATGAAGAGGTGTTTTATTTTGTTAAATGGTTTTTCTATATCTATTTATACAATCCTGTGATACTTCCTCTTTAACCTGTTGGTGTAAGTTACATTAATTTATTTTCAGATGCTGAGCCAGCTTTGCATACTGGGATAAATTCCACTTGGCTGTGATATATAATTCTCCTTATACATCATTTGATTTGATTTGCTAATATTTCATTGAGGGTGTTAGCACCTGTCACATGAGAGATATTGGTCTATAGTTTTCTTTCCTTGTGATGGCATTGTCTGCCATTACAAGAATTTCTTTTTAAAGGTGCAGACTAGGGGAAAATATTTTCAAAAACTTATTCTATAAAATACTATTAACCAAAATATACAAAGAACCTTCAAAACCCACTTCTGGGCCTAGTACTTTCTGTTTTGGAAGGTTATTGATTATTGATTCAATTTTTAAAATAGATACAGGCCTATTTCTTCCTGTGTGAATTTTGACAGATTGTGTCTTTAAAGAAATCAGTCTATTTCATGTAGTTTCAAATGTGTGGGTGTAGTTATTCATAATATACCTTTAATATCCTTTTAATATTTATGGGGTCTCTAGTGAAGTCCCCTCTTTAATTTCTGATATTAGTATTTTATGTCTTCTCTCATTTTTTCTTAGTCTGGCTACAGGCTTATCAGTATTATTAATCTTTTCAAAGAAGCAGCTTTTGCTTTCATTCAATTTTCCTATTGACTTCCTGTCTTCAATTCCATTGATTTCTGCTCTAATTTTTATTATTTCTCTTCTTCTACTTGCTTTAGGTTTAATTTGCTTTTCTTTTCCTAGTTTTCTAACATGGAAGCTTAGATGATTGACTTTAGATCTTTTTTCTTTTATGATATATGCATTCAATGCTGTAAATTTCTAAGCACTGATTTTGCTGCTTTCCATACAGTTTGACAAGTTTTTTTAATATCATTTAGTCCAAAATATTTTTTAATTTTTCTTGAGGTTTTGTATTTTACCCATGTGTAATTTAGAAGTGTGTTGTTTAATCTCTAAGCGCTTTGAGATTTTCCAGCTCTTTGTTATTGATTTCTAGTTTAATCTTGTAGTTTAAGAGTAGATGCTTTATAATTTCTAGTCTTTCAAATTTGTTAAGGTGTGTTTATGGCCCAAAATGTGCTCTACCTTGGTGAATGTTTTGTATGAACTTGAGAAGAATGTGTATTTTGCTGTTGTTGGATAAAATAGTGTATAGATGTTCATTATATCCAGTTGGTTGATGTTGTTAAGTTCAACTATATTCTTACTGATTTTCTGCCTGCTGGATTTGTCCATTCCTGATAAAAGGGTGCTGAAGTCTCTAGCTATATAGTGGTTTCACCTATTTTTCTTTGCAGCTATATCAATTTTGCCTCACATATTTTGGCACGCTGTTGTTAAAGCCTAATGACTGTTAACAAAATATTTTTGTCTCTTTATGTCTTGCTTAACAGTGATTGTATAACATGTTGCTACTATAAGACAACATTCAAATTGTTCTAAGAGGAACCTTTTTCCCCTTGTGTGAAAAATGTAGTAGAAATGTGCTCTTAATTGACTGAATACTTTAGCTAGACTTTATACACATTGTCTCTTGTCTTCTTAGTGTCCTATTCATTATTTTATCTCATTCGCTTAAGGGAAAAGTAAGGTCTGGGAAGTTTGCTCAGAAAAACACAGCTAATAAGTAGATGAACTTGGTTGAATTCAAAACCCTATTTATGTGATTCTAAAATAAAATTCAGCTCCATCTCTCTTGGTGGGTTGATGGGTTGTGTATTAGTCTGGTCTGACGCTGATGATAAAGACATACCTAAGCCTAGGCAATTTACAAAATAAAGAGGTTTATTGGACTTACAGTTCCATGTGGCTTTGGAGGCCTCACAATCATGGCAGAAGGTGAAAGGCATGTCTTATGTGGCAGCAGACAAGAGAGTTTGTGCAGGGAAATTCCCTTATTTAAAACCATAAATCTCATTAGACTAATCCACTATCAAGAGACAGCACAGGAAAGATTTGCCCCCACGATTCAATTACCTCCCATTGGGTCCCTCCCATAACACATGAGACTTCAAGATGAGATTTGGGTGGAGACACAGACAAACCATATCATTCGGCCCCTGACCCCTCCCAAATCTCATGTTCTCATATTTCAAAATGAGTCATGCCTTCCCAACAAAGTCTTAACTCATTTCAGCATTAATTCAAAAGTCCACAGTCCAAAGTCTCATCTGAGAAAATAAGTTCTTTCCACCTATGAGCCTGTAAAATCAAAAGCAAGTTAGTTATTTCCTAGATACAATGGGAGTACAGGCATTGGGTAAATACAGCCCTTCCAAATGGGAGGAATTGGCTGAAACAATGGGGATAACAGACCTCATGCAAGTCTGAAATCCAGCAGGGCAGTCAAATCTTAAAGCTCTAAAATAAACTCCTTTGACTCCATGTGTCACATTCAGGTAACACTGATGCAAGAGGTGGGTTTTCATGGTCTTGGGCAGCTCCACCCCTGAGGCTTTGCAGGGTACAGCCTCCCTCTGAGCTGCTTTCACAGGCTGGTATTGAGTCTGTAGCTTTTCCAGGCACACAGTGCAAGCTATTGGTGGATCTACCATTCTGGTGTCTGGAGGATGGTGGCCCTCTTCTCATGGCTCCACTAGATGGTGCCCCAGTAGGGACACTGTGTGAGTGCTCCAACCCCACATTTCCCTTCCACACCGCCCTGCCAGAGGTTCTCCATGAGGACCCTGCCCCTATAGCAAACTTCTGCCTGGGCTTTCAGGTGCTTCCGTACATCCTATCTAGGGAAAGGTTTTCAAACTCCAATTCTTGACTGCTGTGCACTCATAGGCTCAATGCCACATGGAAGATGCCAAGGCTTGGGGCTTCCACCCTCTAAAGCAAAAGCCTGAGCTCTACATTGGTCCCTTTCAGTCTGACTGGAGCAGCTAGGATGCTGGGCACCAAGTCCTTAGGCTGTGCACAGCATGGGGATCCTGGGCCTGACCCAGAAAACCATTTTTTCCTCCTAGACCTCTGGGCCCTGTGATGAGAGGGGCTGCCATGAAGACTTCTGAGATGCCCTGGAGACATTTTCCCCATTGTCTTGGGGATTAACTTTCAGCTCCTTGTTACTTATGCAAATTTCTGCAGCCAGCTTGAATTTCTTCTCAGAAAATGGGATTTTCTTTTCTAATGCATTGTCAGGCTGCAGTTTCCAAACTTTTATGCTCTGCTTCCCTTATAAAATTGAATGTCTTTGACAGCACCCAAGTCACGTCCTGAATGCTTTGCTGCTTAGAAATTTCTTTGGCCAGATACCCTAAATCATCTCTCTCAAGTTCAAAGTTCCACAAATCTCTAGGGTAGAGGCAAAATGCCACCAGTCTCTTTGCTAAAACATAACAAGAGTCACCTTTGCTCCAGTTCCCAACAAGTTCTTCATCTCCATCTGAGACCACCTAAGCCTGGACCTTATTGTTCATATTACTATCAGCACTTTTGTCAAAGTCATTCAACAAGTCTCTAGGAATTTTCAAACTTTCCCACATTTTTCTGTTTATTTCTGAGCCCTCCAAACTGTTTCAACTTCTGCCTGTTACCCAGTTCCAAAGTCACTTCCACATTTTTGAGTATCTTTTCAGCAGTACCCCACTCCCAGTACCAATTTAATATATTAGTCTGTTCTCATGCTGCTGATAAAGACATACCTGAGACTGGACAATTTACAAAACAAAGAGGTTTATTGGACTTACAGTTCCACATGGCTGGGGAGGCCTCACTATCATGGCAGAAGGTGAAAGGCACATCTCACATGTCAGCAGACGAGAGAAGAGAGCTTGTGCAGGGAAACTTCACCTTTTAAAACAATGAGATCTCATGAGGCTTATTCACTAACACGAGAACAGCATGGGAAAGACTTATTCAATTACCTCCTACCAGGTCCCTCCCACAACACGTGAGAATTCAAGATGAGATTTGGGTGGGGACACAGCCAAACCGTAACAGGTTGTTTATTCTAATTTCCTTGGGCTTTTTGTGCTTTTCAGATGTGCAAAGGCCTGCTTCAGGTTCTATAGTCAGTAGGCCTAAATGGTACCATCCATTTCACATGGCAACATGCATCAGTATTTGTGATGTCTGTGTTCTGGGAGGCCACACACAGGTGCTTACCCTAAAACATAGTCTCTTCCTCTCTTTGTATGAGGAACACTTATAGCTACAGTCTATTGAGTAAGGTACTCTATCTAGATTATGTCCTTGAACCCTATTATAGAAGATAATAATGTCTACTATATTGTAAAGTAGATATTATTTCCCCTTTTATACAGTGGAGGAAATTGAATTTCAGAGAATTAGATTAATGTGCCCATGCATACAAAGCTGCTAAAAGCTGAGCCATATGCTTTTCTTCAGTGTATGAGTGAAGAAAAGAAATTCTAGTGTTTTTCCCTTTGTTCCCATTTAACAGCACCTTTACCATTCTGCCTTCTGAATTTACCACAATGATGCCATTTCTTCAACAGGTGAAAGCCTTCTTTGTTTTTGTTTTGTATTGTTGTAATTGTTTTGGATTCATTCAGGTTTGTTGCATGGGTATATTATGCAATCTTGGTGTTTGGGCTTCTGTGGAACCCATCACCCAGATAGAAAACATAGTACCCAACACGTAGTTTTTCAACCCCTTCTCCTCTCCTACCCCACCCCCTTCTAGAGTTCCCAGTATCTATGATTTCCATCTTTATGTCCATGTGTACCTGGATTAATTCATGTTTATAATTTTCCAAGAGAAAATGTGGCTGTCCTTTGAACCACACCTCTTTCATTCCATCTATTTTCTATCTCTTGGAATACAGTATAACCATTTCTGAAAAGTTCTCCCTCACTTTCAAGGAGAAAGGAGATATATTTCAAGAGTTTCTATACCTGTGAGAGGAATAACAGGGATTCTTAATCAGGTGGCTGCAAAGCTCTGTACAAGATCATTTTTGGTCCATCAAGTTGTCTCTCATGGCTTCTTATGAACATAGTACAGGTGATAGGGTTTGGGGGTGGATTCCTGATGGAAAGGGGAACCACCAGCTCAAGGCTGAAAAATGGACAGGCAGCCTGATGGGAAGGCTGCCTGATCAAACAGTTCCATTGAGCCATGTTAGCCCCATGCTGGGGACTCTCCTAGGTATGATGCATACTCTGTGCTGTACTTCTGCCTGAATTTGAATGACAGCATTGGGCAAGCTTCCAAATCTGTTTCCTCACCAATAAAATGAGGGTCATAATAGCACTTCCCTTACAGGATTGTTAGAAGACATAAATGAGATAAAGCCTCTAAAGCCCTTAACCCAGTGTCAAACACAAACTAAATGCTCAGCAGCAAACAGAGTGATCCTATGCCCTGTGTATGTCCAGGGCTATTGTGGTTTATGCCTATTGTGGCATACTTTTTCACTGTCAAAGCATCATGGCTTAGATAATAAATTATATGGTCATCCAACTGTCAAATGCTATTTATTATGACAGTAAAATATCATCCATTTTCAATATAAGAAACCCAGAGATTGGTGAGAGGAGGAAGCTAGAACAACTGTGGTTAGCTGGATGCTGGCCAGGTCAGAGAAAGTTTCTGTGAAAAGTCATTTCGAGTGGCACAGATGGTCAGTAAATATTCTGAGTTCTAAAGTGTTCTCTCTCTTCCTTGCTTCTGAAGTGAATCTGAAGGACTCCAATCAGTGGACATAAACAGCGACAGAGGCTAAAGGCAGAAGAGGAAAAGAATAATACATGTCTACCTGTCTCTTGCTTCCTGGCCAACAGAGAACAAAGTCTGATTAAGAGGAAAGCTAGGGGAGTTCCCTCAGCTTCCTAAATGATTCTCACTCCCTGTCTGCCCCTGTTATTTCGCTCACTTTCTTATTAAATCTCATGTCCACAGGAAATAATAGTAAATTTTATAATCCTGGTTCTTATTTTGTTATATAACCAGTTAACCTATTGACTTTTTGACTTTTAATTCATTCTAACCTTATTCACTCTTGTTTTTAATCCGTCTGCCTAGGATAAAACTGATCATTTTCCATGAAGTGTAACTATTTTTAAGAATTAGACCACCTTGTTCTTCAAATATTTGGAGGACCTCTTACTAAGACCCTACCAAATGGAACTCTCTGCTCCTGAGGATTCAGCTGTACTGCTGTATAATCCATTGGGCCATGACATCATTATACTCTATTCTAGGAGCTGATTCCAAAGCGAAGCTGTGGTGCTGCCCCTCTCATAACCCCTATGCCCTCAGCACTGCTGCCCCTGCCCACACTGCCCTTCCCTGCATAGGAATGGGATTCAAGATGTATCCTCACACTTCCTTGGCAGTAACCTAAATCCAGCATAGGATACTTAATTGAGAAAGCCGGTCAACCCTTGTCCCAGAACTGATCGAGTGGTGCCATTCTGCTCAAAAAATGAAGGGGATGCCAGGCCACAAGAGGCAGAAGCTCATGAAGTCTTTTTTTTCAGCCTGCACAGTGGTTCAGAATTCAGACCACATGAGCTCAAAGCTTGACTCTACTACTTGCTATTTGTAAGACACTGGGAAAGGTGTTTAAATTCTCTATGCCTTCACTTTCTCATCTATAAATTGATGATAATAATCACATTTACTTTTTTGAAAGGATTATACGTGATGATGTATGTACTCAGCACAGCACATCATGTTCAAAATATTACTGTCACCGTCATGATTAAGTTGGAGTTAGACTTCTTTGGAGTATGCTCAACATACCTTTAATGGTTTTATTACATGACTAATGTTATATTTATATGTATATATGTAAATGTGAATATAGATACCATGAATATATGTATTAGGCATTTAGCTAGGTCCTATTCTGCCCCAGATTTTGAGCAAGTCATTGAATTTTGTTTCTTCTTTCCCTGTCTATGCTTATTAATATAAATGTACAACCCTTAGAACAACTCTATGATACAGAAATTATTCTTTTTTTTTTTTAAGTGGAGGAAGGACGTTCAGGGGAGTTAAGCAACTTGTCCAAGGTTACATACCAATACATAGCAAGATTTCAACTGAGGTAGTCTTTCTCCAGACATTGTACTGTTAATAAGACCATCGGATTCTTCAGAAGAGGTTTCAACTATATACTAATATGGATAAAACAACAGTAATTTCTTATATCCTTACAAGCAGCTTTCCTTTTTTTACTTTTTTCTTTCTTAAGTTTAAAATACTTTGATTATGAATGGCAGGACTGACATTGTTGGGTTGATTTTAGACATCTGAAATGTAAGAGAGCAAGAGTCAATGACTTGCTCAGGTCCTGGAATATGGGCCTTCCCTACTATCATAGACCACAGAGATGGACTCTTATTTAGAGCTCAGTACTTGTTTGTGGAATACATGAATGAATTGTAACTTTTTGCATCATTTTCATCTTTTGATCTTCACAGCAGATATTACCATATCCATTTGAGAAGTGAGGAAATTGAGTCTTAAAGAAGGCCAGGGTCTTGCTCAGTCATGAAACTAATTAATAAAAGAAACAATTAGACTCCAATCCCACTTACTTCCAATCCTGCACTGACACCCTCTTATCTTCTTGGTCCTGCTACGTACAAACCAGAGCGCAGACAAACCCGGGAAGGAAATCGTTCTCAGAACTGCAATTCCAGCCAGATTGCTCCTCTCTTTGGAGTCTGCTTCCCTCCTCCTTTATATTATTTTTTTTTCTTCTCTGGATGACTGTCCACACCCCATAGCAGGCAAGCCGATGCTCCCCAATAATGTCAGCTGAGGTCTGGTGCTTCCATTATGTTTGGTTAGGTAAGTTTCTTGTTCTGTGACAATCTGCAGAGAACACACATAATAAATCAGAAGTCTATGGAAAGTTTAGGAATGAAAGAAATCTCTTGCAGACCTGAGGAGCTGAGAGCTCATTTTTGAGACCCTGCAGGAAACAAAACAAAACAAAGCTGTGGCCTTAAAAAACACATTTCTTTTGCTTTTTGAGGAACTTGTCTGTACCATTTGTTTGCCACTTAATATATTCTCCTTTTTACTGGCTGAGTTCCAAAAGGGTGGACCTCCATTCATGCCCCAAGCTGAGGAAATAGAAAAAAAACAAGAAACTGGGATACAAGGAAGCTAACTAAGCTGGACAGTCAGTGTAGGATAACAACTGTGTGAATTTCAGCATCATGTGCCTAGGTTCAAATCCTGATTTCTCCATTAGCCAGTATATGAGAAGCTTCACTGTAGAAGATAATAAGTTTGGTTTGACATATCTTATTACCAGCTGGTAAAATCTTAGGTCTTGAGGTCCTGTGGGGGTTGAAAAGGCAGGATGGATAGGTACATGGTATCACAAAACTAATATTCATGCTGTACTTATCTTATTCCAAGCACTTGCTCAGTACCTATGAAGTATTAGATTACAGTACTCTATTCTTTCCATTTACCAGATTCTTAAGAGTCCTCCAAAGGGCCCAAGATTCCTAGACTCAGGGTTCTTCTTTACTCTTTGCCATGACACTTATTTTGCAATAATCTTGTCCTAACTGCCTAAGTTGAATCTCCTGGACTTAAGGTATAGCAACAAAAGGAAAGTTGATTTCTGATGGAACACAAGAACAATTGAGAAAGGAGAAATCTTTTCTCCTAAGGGAAAGCATGAATGAAACTGAAAGAAACTTCGCCTTTGCTAATTATAATCTTGATATGCCCAGGCTTTACTAGCATGTGATGAGAGATGTTATCACATAAATATTACACCTGGATTTTGCTAGCTTGAAGCCTGAACATAATGATCACTTACAAAGTGCCCCAGGATATTTAAGTCCTCACAGAGTCTCTACACCTGCCACAGAAGTGTCTATGTGGACAAAATTGTGCTCAGCCAGCACTGAGTTTGTCTTTGGCAGGTTCAGGTGGCATCCCTGAGTATAGATTCTCGCTAATTACTCTAGTCACTGGCCCTAATTTTTCATAGTGCAGAGGCAGTCGGGGGTTATTCAAAAAGAGGGAGGTTGCAACCTCTAGGTTGTGCTCGGTCATGCAGAGTTGCCTAGTATTTTAGAGTTTACTGAAATCATTCTTCTAAATTACACACACTTAGCCAATTTTTTGCCTGAGCACACAAACACCATCCAGGTGATGGTATTGGGCTGAATTCAAGTTCTATATTACCTGGGACACTACTGGCCTCAAGCCACTGCTAGATTGAGTCTGCTTCAATATATCACAGGTTTTTTCTTCATTATGACTTTTGGGGGGCTTTTAGAAGACTCTGGCATAAATTGGCTTCTAGTACAACGTCTCATTCCAGTCGATTTTCAATGCACAGATGGGATCTGAGAGGGAAACAGTTTTGAAGCAGCCCCAAGTGATGGTGCTCCCAATGGCTGCAGCATTATACAACTGGAATGACACAGGGCACAACTTACACATACCGAGTGCCCCTTTCCCTAATTATTTCTGTCAGACAATGTTACGGACTGAACAGAAGCCCCTCAGAATGCATATGTTGATTCCCCAACTCTCAGTATCTCAGAATATAATTGTCTTTAGAGACAGGGTCTTTAAATATGTGATTGAGTTTAAATGAGGCAGTTAAGATGGAGTCCTAATTCAATGTGACTGGTGTCCTTGTAAGAAGAGAGTGAAACAGCAGGGGCACATGTGCACAGAAATGCCTTTGTGAAGGCAGTGCAATGAGAAGTCTGCCATCTACAAACCAAGGACACAGGCCTGAAACAGATCCTGCCATTATGGCCCTCAGAAAAAAAACAACTCTACTAGCATGTTGATCTTGGATTTGCAACCTCCAGAACTTTAAGGAAATCAATTTATTTTTGTTTAAACCATTCAGTTTTTGCTAATGTCAGGCTTGGAGAATGATTACAGGCCACTTTAAGCCACCTCCAATAAACATACCAAGCATGAACAGATTTTGCAAATGAAGCTTCCAAATGAATATATTACATCTCAGGTCTAATCAGATTGTTGCCTAACTCCAGACCCACCTGCCATAATACTCTCCTGTAAGAGACTTTCACAGTCTTTTTAATTACCTCCAGAAATAGCTACCCAGATCATGCCTAGTTACTAGAGGCATAGTGCATGGCTCTGAACAAAAGCTATCTTCCTCCTCCAACTTGGGATGCTCTCTCTCTCCCCTACGGAGTCATTCTTGTATCCTAAGCCAGTGCCTTTTATTAGGCATCCAAGGTCTATACAGTTCCTCTACTGTAGTGGTACTACACATACCACTAGTTGTGGTATGTGTTCAGGCTCCCAAACCAGACAAATGTGACCCTAGATATTTACTAGTTGCATAATCTTAGGGTTGTTATTTATTATTTTCAAAACTTAAGTTTTCTCATCTGCAAAGGGCATGATAGTTGTCTTAGTCAGTTTGAGCTAAGTGCCATAGATTGGGTGGATTAACAACAACATAAATTTATTTCTCACAGTTCTGAAGGCTGGGAAGTCTGAGCAGAGGGTCAGCATGGTCTGTTCTAGTGAGAGTCCTCTTCCAGGTTGCAGACGCAGTCTTATTGCTGCGTCCTCCTTGGTGGAAGAGACGTAGCTAGTTCTCAACCTCTTCTTATAAGGACACTAATCCCATTTATGAGAGTTCCACCCTCATGACCTAATTACCCCTTGAAAGCCCCACCTCCTAATATTATCACATTGGGATTACGGTTTCAACATATGAATTTGGGAGACACAAACATTCATTCCATTGCAACAGTAGACTCTTTGTTGGGCTCTTGTCAAATAATCCATGTAAAATTATTGACTTAGTGCATGGCTCATGGCAATCACTCAACAGTTGCTCAGGCGGGAAGTTCATCATATTATTGTTAGTGTTGGAAGCTGCTGTTGTCATCTTCTAACATCGTCTGATTCACTTCCATTGATTGCCTCAGCATTCTTTCAGTTCATAAAATAATTCCTCTGTTCTGGGGTATTTTCTCACCAGTCTTTATTATTAGTCTCCATAGAGGTAAAATTGATGTTTTCCACAACACTCTAAATTTATAGGGCTTGGAGAGCCACTTTCCATTCCCTTCAGAAGCCACAGGATGAGGTAGAGTAGGCGTGGGACAAACCTATTTTTCCCTTGGCAATTGCCTCTAGGACACATTCTTTAAGAATAAGAACCCTTAACAATAACCCTGAGTCACAAGTATCACACACTGCAGACACTACATTTACAAAAACACATCAGTGAAGGCTGTGCAGACACCTACAGTTTGTGCATCTCGTATGATCTTTTTTATCAGTTTCATGGCTGACACACGTGAGTTTTCTCTGAGGAGGCGTACGCTTTTCACAGTCACTCAGTATTTTTAAAAAAGGAAATTAAAGCGTTTAAAGAACATGAACTATGTGCTGTGCTGTGTGCCATTGATTTCTCACAGCAGACTTTTAAGTTAATTATTTTGTTTCCACTCTACATATGAGAAAAATTGAGACTCCGAGGAGCTAAACAACTTAACCAAGGTCATGGAGTGGTTTATTTAATTTTAAATAATCTATTCTGGAATTTTTATGAACACCATGAAATTTACCCTAAATTAAACAGTGATTAGGTAGAGGGAAAGACGGAGTTTTCTTGGTCTACAAAGAGGATATTATCATTTAAAAAAAAATGTATCAGCACCATTGAAAAATAAAAATTATATCTAATCCTACCACCTAGAGATCACTTCCCACATTTTCATCAATTAAACAATAATTGTGATTTGTATAGGAAAGCTTCAATCGTTCTTATCAATGCAAGGGAGAGGAAAGGGTGGAGAACCTAAAAATCATTTCTGTCTGCATTGCGTGCTTTTGGGAGTAGAAAATTAACCTTTTTGATCATGTTCTGCATGGGCTAATTACTAAAATTGCTTTTCCTTTCCCAACTGATCCCAATTCAGGGCAGAGTCCCAGAAGCATTTTGGTGACAAGGGATTAAAACATGTGCTGTGGCTAATTCAAGAAGTGGAAACTCCACACATGGATAATTAAGACCTGACTGCAGAACAAAAGCTTGTACGTTGTTGTAGAGTGGGGGCTCTCTAGCGTTTCAAACCCTTTATCCTGAGAGCCATCTTGAAAGGTAGATTTGATTCAATTTGCCAGGCATTCATTGTGAGACTGACTTACTCTGCAGTGTGCTAAAATGTCCAGGAAACAGTATCTGATTGTAAGGGACAGGCAGTCTAGTGAAGGAGGCTGATATGCATACCACTGACTTTAATAATAGTAACAGTGATCATTTTAGCTAACATTTATTAAGTAATTACTTGCCCTAGGTCCAGCTCTGTTCTAAGCTCCTTAAATGTATTAACTCATTTAATCCTCATATAAAGGATAGTGGAACCAGTGGAAAACACTATTCATTTAGGGAAGAAATAGTTTATTCTGAAGTGGGAGCTTAGAAGGGCTTCAAGGACTATTGTCATAGCTAGAAGCTCATATCCTGACCGTATTTCCAAATCTCATATTAGGGATCCCTCAACAGCTGAGGCATGTACACAGGTGGTGTGGGCAGGAGTCCTTCTGCTACATCTGTTTATTCCTTTTATCCTCATTAAGAGCGACTGCCTGGTTCACAATAAGTCCCTCTCCTCTAGAAACAGTCTCCCCAGTACGTACAGTGGACTCCCCTTGCCATGCCTCTGTGACCACATATGGCACTGCCTCTCTGGTCATAGCTGATTCGACCAGGCATTGGCACCAAATCAAGCCGGGCCACTTAGATACTTATACTGGATTATTTCCACTGAAGCTAAGGGAAAAACATCAGTCTTTCTCTGGTAGTAGGAACTGAGGAATGTTGATGCTTGAGAACTGTTGGTAACTGTGGTGGCCATGAGAATAGGCCACTCAGATATCTGCTTAGGGGAGGGTGATGAACCTGACCTACAGCTCCAGCTGCTGGCTATGTGTCCAGTGTCTGTTCACATGGAAGCCACACTGCTCTCAGTCAGTGACTAGGCACAGCATGCGAAGGAAGACAGACTATCTGTGAGACAGGCAACTTTGGCTCCAGGACTCCCCATAGGCACAGCCGAAACTTTCTTAGAATAGCAGGCAGCCCAAACTCTACCCATCCAACACTCCTTCCTTCCTCCTCCCCTTCACAGGGGTCAGGTGCCCTCAGTGTGGTACCTCTCCCTGTCTCTTCTGGTTCCCTCCCCTTACTCCCTCCTTCCCCAACAAAAGCCATGCACATCTGATCCCATCCTGGCATCTGCTTCTTTGAAGAAGTGAATTAACGTCAGGACTTTCTCTTTGTGTGGTCTTTCATCCTTAGATACTAGACAGTTTCTTCACAAGGTGATGGTAATATTCCAAGTATAACATTTGCAGATGTCAAATTAGCCACCCAGCCAAGCCCAGAGTCTATGGTGGAGGGGATTACACAAGGTTGTAGATACTCAAAAGTGTGATTCATTGGCCATCATCAGTATAAACATCTACTGCAGCTACTACCAAGGAACAGTTACCTGCATTTCCCATAAACTAATTTATAGAAAGGTAATTTTACATCCTGTCTTCTGGAGAAAAACCACATGCAAATAGATACATGGAAATGACAAAGATTATTCTGGAAATTACTATAAGTAGAAGTAATTTTTAGAAAAGAAACTATATTTGTATCTAAGTGGCTCACTGAAATATCTCTTTGGAGGTAGGGCTTGCATTTCTAAGTCTTCTCTAATCTTTGAGAACAAAATAGAGAAAAGAGGACAAACTGAGGCTTTGGTAATGCTGAGTTAATTGGTACTCTTTCAATGTGAACTATGCTCTGTGGGCAATCCTTCATTCAGCAAATCACCTATGAGGCTATCCCAGAAAAAGACAGTGGACAGAAGTGTAGCTAAGTTCTGTTAGTGGAAGTAAAGGTGGGAAGAATAGGGAGGGCCTTATGTTGTTGTTGGGTAGGAAATTAAGCACATTAAAAAAAAATGTTCCTTTTTTGGGATCTTTCCTATGAGTTACATAGTCTTGGTCTCACGGTACTTCATCTTTTAAAACTGGTCTTAGCTTTCATTATGTGGCTTGAGGAATTGAAAGTGAGCCATTATTTAGAGCAATTGGTCCCTTTTTCTAAAACCACTATCCTTCTAATCGGGGGATGTTACATAAAAATAGGTGGACTATGCAGTCAGAAAATTTAGTGATGAGTCTGGAGTTTCTCACCTGTCCTCTTGAACACCATTTTAATGACATGGGATCCCCAGTTGAATTAGGTACCATGGCCATCAGTAACATTGAGGTGATTATACAGAGTGTTCTGTAGATTGGGAAGTACTCATTTGTATATTTAAATTTTTTTTTAATTAAGGCCTAAAGCAAGTGAAAAGAGAGAGGTTGATTGATCCTGTGCTGGGTAAGAGAAAAATGACAATTCCTTCACTCTGAGGTCTTTTGAAGAAAGTTGAGAAACAGTGTTATATCTTGAAGCATTTCAATGACTCTTGCATCCTAAGTTCAGAAGCTTATGGACAAGACACCAAGTCCATATTCTAGATTAGCAGAACAAAGGGAGCAGGTTAGACAAGAAATTATTTCTTTCCTCATTTACACTACTTCACATGTACTCAGCCCCCAGGGTCCATTTCCTGAAGTTCACACTCTCAGAAATGTTCTGTGTTAACACCTTAAGTAGGCACAATACAACCTCACTTGGCATTAGTATTGATTCTAGCCTCCAGGTAGTTTATCTTGGGGAAAAAAAGTGTTTTAATATTTGCCTGTGTTATGTAACCACATATATCTGAGAAAGTTATAATTAATTTCTGTCTGTGCTGCATCAGCACAGAAAGTAAATTAAATAAAGGCTTGTTTACTGAAAAGAGTCAGTTTCTTTTCTACAAACTGAGTTGATTACCTTGAGGTTTCATAGGGGTGGGCGAGTTGGGGGCAACTCACAAACTCAAGCTCATCTCCTGGGCAGTCACAAAGTTTATACCAGCCATAAAAATCCCAAGGCATTTGTGTTTAATGTTAATGAGGATGTGGATCAGGTGAATCTACAAATCTCAACAGGTGACAAATTAGAAATTAGGCCAAGCTGCTTTTGGCCCCCTGGTGAAGAACAGGGTTGCTGGGAGAAGGTGCTAGCTGATCCTCATGTTTGCTTACAATAATGTGATAATGAGGTTCAACCTAAGAAAATCAGGTGGAACAGCCCTCTGGGAAGGCTGCCTCCTTCCTCTTTGCTACATTGTCTTTCTGAGACTGTCACCTACAAGTTCTCACACCCCATATTTCAGAGGCCTTCACAATCTGTTCCTAATTTGCATGAAGCCTTTTGCCTTTTTGTTGCCTATAGGGTAATGTGACCCCCCCCCCCCCAATAGTTATGGTATCTAATGCCTTTCTCAGATGGTTCCCAACCCTCTTCTCCTACCTTCTCTCTGACCACTTTACTTGCTCCTCCTCTTCAGATAGGCAAGTGACTGGACTCCACAGTATTCCACCCATGACATTATTCTTGCAATTTTCTTTACCTACAATATTATCTTGCTGTTTCTCTACCTCATCCACCAATGAATTATTCATTGTACAGTGAAGTCCTCATTTAACATCATCCATAGGTTCTTAGATACTTGGACTTTAAGCAAAACAACATACTTTAAGTTCTTGATGTCATATCATTCAAGGTTGTTTCATTGTAAGATTGATTTTTAAAAATAGGTTTTGTTATATTTTGTTTAGCTTAAAGTCACAATTTCCAAGAACCTATTGATGATGTTGACAACTTATCGTATTCTTCAAGATACAGCATAATTTCAACTCATAAATTTTCTTTCTTTCACCTTCCAACAGACGGAATTAATACCTCCTCCTCCTACTAATGCCACTCTAGCATTTTGCATTGACCTATCCATTATAAATACTTAGACTTATAATCAAATAAATTTATTCAATGTGATGTTTATTTACCTAAATCAGAAGTTCCTTCAGGACTGGGTCCAAATCCCTTTCAGATACGCAATGCCAATTTCAGATTGTCTCCCCACTCCCAAACATGACGTTAGGGTGGTAGCTTAAAGATGTGGAACCAGTGTGCAGGACCTGAAAGTCATATCCTAAATTATCACCAAGTTAAAATCAGACTGAATTTAGGATATCAAACTGTGATGGTTAAATTTTATATGTAAATCTGGCTATGGTACCCGATTGTTTGGTCAAACACTAACCTAGATATTGCTATTGGGATATTTTATGGTGATGATGTACATCGACAATCAATGGACTTTAATTAAAAGAGATTACCCTCGATAATGTGGGTGCAACTCATCCAAAAGTGAAAGCTTGAAGAGCAAAAATTGAGATTTCCTGGAGAAGAAAATAATTCTACTTTCAGACAATAACATAGAATTCTCAGTTTCCAGCTTGCTGCTCTACAAATTTCACACTCGAGACTTTCAAAATCAGTTCCTGCTTGCGTTTCCAGCCTGCCTCTTCATTCTACAGATTTCAGACTTTTCAGCCCCTATAATCACGTGAGCCAATTCCTTAAAGTAAATATCTTTATGTACACACACACTCACACACACACACACACACCCCTTCTTGGCTCTATTTCTTTGAAACCCTGACTGAATATACAAACCAACTAGTTAGAAGGAGAGTAGAAGCTGAAGTATGCAGCCAAAGTGGGCACAAGAAACTGGAAAGCTAAGGAATAAAGAATAGCAGAGAAAGTGATAGGCAGAAACATGTAATGTCCAGAGGTAAAGTGCAAATGCTCGTCAAGGCTTTTTATGACTCTAAGCCTTGTGCAAGGCAATATGACAATTCTTACAATGTAGTAGGTATCTATTAAATGTTGCTAAACAAACCAAAGAATGCATTTATTAATGAATTCGTCAATACTTGCCTCCTCTTCACAAAAACTTGATAGTTGGAAATAACAAGAGTCAGGATGTCTAGGAGAATTTTGACTCCTGGACAAAGTAATCACCAACTAGGCTAACTGTTCCTTATCCCTTTCACAGCCACAAGTTGAACAGTGAAACAAGTAGCCTACACCAGGGTAAGGTAATAATGTTTTCCTGTTTAAAGTTTTACCATGTTAAGTGAGGTAGCTTTGTCAGCACAAGAGTGATGCAGACAAGCAGATAATCGCTGCCCGCTAGTGCCAGCTTCTTTAGTTTGCTGTTGAAACCACCATGGAAGCTATCAAGGGCTGGGGGCACTCCATTGCTACACACATCATCTTTTCAGTAACATCTGCTCACTGGGCTAAGGATCAATTATCTCTATAGAGGAGATACTGCTGCCAGTCCTCAAGGCAAAACCCTGCATATGAGGCCAGTCTTGGACAACATCCCAGAAGCTTGATTTTACCCTCGGACATCATTTAATCTCAGTCAAAGGGTTTTGCTCTTTGTCCCCAGGTATATGCAGAATGCACACCTCAGAGGAAGTGACAGAACAGATTATGGCTTTTAAAAGAGTTTTGAATGGCAGGGTTCTGTTGACTACTATGTACCTGTCATCAGGGTAGGTATAGCAGTCCAATCTCTGCTGTTGAGGACTCTATTTTGTTGCCAACTAGCAGCTCCCATTTTATCTTCTATTCTTTCGTTCAACATTTATTGAGCACCTACTCCGTGCAAGGTGTTATTGAGGGAAAGGAGACTACAGGGAGGAATTATATGTAAAACTTCTACAGCTAGCAGAAACACCAAGTTATTACATTGCACAGATAATGTGGCAAGATAAAAAGATACAGATTAATCCATAAGAATTTAGGGGGACAAAAAAGGCCAAATAACTTCAAATAGGGCAGTTTAACCCAAACCTCTATAAGCATAGAATCATTTTGTAGAGAAATAGCATGCACAGATAAGATTTCAAGAGGCATTCTTTGGGAAATGCTGCAATCAAGCTTTTGGATGTATTCTTTCCCTTGAGAATTTTATATTTATCAATTATTTCCCAAGCTATATGCCTTAGAGCACTAGACTTCTTCAAGATATTAATCAGAGTTCTATATGGATTCTCAGGTCAAATAAATTTGGAATTAAGAAAAGCTGCATATTTACTCCCTCCTCTGCCCTCTCCAATAGATTTTTTATCAGTTTTTGGTGTCTCGGCATTTTTAAGGATGTTGAGAGATAACCTATTAACACGTTAAAAATTTTAAGATATCCAGCAGAAAAGAATTCTGATTAGGAAATATTTAAATGGAGACTCAGCATGGCTTTATGGTGGCATCTAAGATGAGCCTTAAGGGGACAGAAAGGATTGTTGTTGAGAACAGGCCTTTTCATTTGGGCAGAGTATGTTGACCTTGCTGTCATATTCTATGGCCACAGGCTTCTTTTCAAAACTGACATCGTCTCTGTTATCTTTCCTTGTCATTTCTTCCGGTGAAGAGCCTGAGGAGAGGGACCCCTTTCCCCTTCCACCTCAGCACTGCTGTGTAGTTCCATCACCGAGATTTCTCTAAAATGACTCCCAGGTTCTGGGAGTTAATGCCTGAGAGTTTGAAATGCTTCCTTTGGCACTGCCAGTTATATCTCCAAGCAGTAACTTCTCAGGATTGCTTAGTAAGAGTTCCACCTGAGCTGAGGAATAGTGTGTTTTCTATTGATAGAGTTTTTAAATGGGGAAATTCATTCAAGTGGAGGTTTTTATGGCTTTGCTAGGTTAATTGGGAAATTGGTGACATTGCTCCTAGTGTTCTCGAGGATGAAACGACAAAGAGGAAGACTGCAAGCAATCTGAAAGGTTGAAGTCAGCTACATAAGAAAGCAAGAAAGAGATGAGGTCATCTAGTTTAACAATTGGAGTGCAGGTCTTGAGATGTCTATCCTGTTGGAAAATATAAAGAGATACAGGAGGAAAGGAAGAACATAGAGAATGAGAGAAAGGGAAGGAGATTAAAAAGTTGACTTTCTCATATGCTTACCCACTCCAGGAATGGGCAATCTTTACTGCCTGGGTCTGAGAGGTCTCTCTTCTTTCTAGGCTGTCCTGCAGATCTTCATTCTCTCATCTCCACATATACGCACCGCTCATTTATAGTCTAGCTTTTACCCAAGCGTCTAGAAAATTCCCTGTTTTAAAAAAAAAAAGTCACCCTTTTGTTATCTAACTCAGCTCTCTGACTTTAAACGGAAGGTCTGACCCTTGCATCATAAGGCTGGAATACAAAAAAAAAAAAAAAAAAAACCCAGCATGGGCGAGGACTTCATGACTAAAACACCAAAAGCAATGGCAACAAAAGCCAACATTGACAAATGGGATCTAATTAAACTAAAAACCTTCGGCACAGCAAAAGAAACTATCATCAGCGCGAACAGGCTACCTACAGAATGGGAGAAAATTTTTGCAATCTACCCATCTGACAAAGGGCTAATATCCACAACCTACACTTCTCAAAAGAAGATATTCATGCTGCCAAAAGACACATGAAAAAATGCTGATCATCACTGGCCATCAGAGAAATGCAAATCAAAACCACAATGAGATACCATCTCACACCAGTTAGAATGGCAATCATTAAAAAGTCAGGAAGCAATAGGTGCTGGAGAGGATGTGAAGAAATAGGAATTTTACTGTTTTACACTGTTGGTGGGACTGTAAACTAGTTCAACCATTGTGGAAGACAGTGTGGCGATTCCTCAAGGATCTAGAACTAGAAATACCATTTGACCCAGCCATCCCATTACTGGGTATATACCCAAAGGATTATACATCATGCTACTATAATCATGCACACATGTTTATTGCACACTATTCACAATAGCAAAGACTTGGAACCAACCCAAATGTCTACCAATGATAGACTGGATTAAGAAAATGTGGCACATATACACCATGGAATACTATGCAGCCATAAAAAAGGATAGGTTCATGTCCTCTGTAGGGACATGGATGAAGCTGGAAACCATCATTCTCAGCAAACTATTGCAAGGACAGAAAACCAAACACTGCATGTTCTCACTCATAGGCGGGAATTGAACAATGAGAACACTTGGACACAGGGCCGGGAACATCACAGACCAGGGTCTGTTGGGGAGTTGGGGGTGGGGGATGGTGGAGGGATAGCATTGGGAGAAATATCTAATGTAAATGATAAGTTAATGGGTGCAGCACACCAACATGGCACATGTATACATATGTAACCTGCATGTTGTGCACATGTACCCTAGAACTTAAATTATAATGATAATTTTAAATAACAGCATTTGGCCAATCCCTATTTCTTTAATAGTAAAACATTAATTTATTTTACAGTTTCTTTAAAGCTATTCAATAATAACTCAGTTATTTTTGGCTTATGATTTAGTTCCAATCAGTCTCTCCAAACCCAATTCCTCCTCAGAGTGTTGTCATCCAGATTCTCATCCAGATTCCTAAAAGGCGTTGGCAATGGCCCAGAAATGACTGTAGAGAGGAATTGGTCCACTTCCTGGAGGTCACTGATGCAACAAGGTTTTTGCCCCCTTGGAATGCCTAATGCTTGCTCCAGAAGGTAGTGACTGGTTGCAGTTGTTCCTTCGGTACTCCCTCAACTCCTTGATATTGGCAATCTTGGGTAAACTGCAGCCATGTCCTTCTTCAGTCCCCAGATTGGCAGCTACTCATACGTTTTGATGTAGAGTCCTTCCTGGCCCAGCGAAGACAACCCCCAAGAAGGCCCTCAGGCTGCCTCTCAACAAAAGCCTTTTCTCGTGGTGGTCTTAGCCTTCTCTGATGCCAAGATATGCCTGTCACCATCTCTATTGATCTCTTTCATCACCAAGGCATATTTGCCAACTTCAACTCTTTAAAAAAACACACACACAAAAGTTCCAACATTTCATAAGGGAAGCAGGGCACCAATCTGTTTACTCTAGAGGCACCCACATTTCTTGGTTATTCTCTACCATTCTTCTCAATTTATTCTACTTGTATGAAAAATGAGCAAGACATTCCTGTACAGCTTCTCCCTCTATGAGCTCCTCTGGGTCAGAAAGAAAGTGATATTTTCTTGTTAGCATCTCTGAAAAAAAAATCACTTCTGACCCATACTATGTTGGTTCTTTTTGAATTTAGATACTTAGTATGTGGCTTTTCTGTGGGGGTTGTCTATAATGCAAATGCGCCTTTGTTTATATGCTATGTGACCAGGGGTCTGCAGCTATCATGAGTCAGGCCAAATTACCCTGGCAATGCATACTTTGAAATATTACTTTGCCTCATGTGTACAACTATACATTGATACAGTTATATAGTGTCCCTCCCCAAATCTCATGTCAAATTGTAATCCCCATTGTTGGAAGTGGAGCCTAGTGGGATCATGGGAGCAGATTCCCCCATTTGATGCTGTTCTTGTGATAGAGTTCTTACAAGATCTGGTTGTTTAAAAGTGTATGGCACCTTCTCACTCTCTCCTTCTTCCTCCTCCCCTGGCCATGTAAAACATTCCTGCTTCTCCTTCACCTTCCACCACGATTGAAAGTTTTCTGAGGCCTCTGCAGAAGCCATTATGCTTCCTGTACAGCCTGTGGAACCATGAGCCAATTAAACCTTTTTTGTTTATAAATTACCCAATCTCAAGTGTTTCTTTACAGCAGCCAGAGAACAGACTAATACAATAACTGAGAGATCCTAATTTTGCCAACCTTCAGGAGCTACTCTCCTTTAAATTAAGAAATAATTGAGGACCCAGTCAGGTGGCTACAGCTTTTATCATGTGATTATGCCTATGCATTTATGAGAACTTCCCAGGGAATATTTTCATTTGTCACAAATATTTCTTATTTCCATAGACAGCATCTACTCTGGACTGCTACTGTTTTTCTGAAATTTCCTTCTGTCATCTACCTCAGTTGTTGAAACAAAGTTGAAATAGTTCCCTTGCTATTTCCCCCAAAATATATCTAAGACCAACTTATAATATTAACAATATAGAAGGTAATTACAAAGCAGAAAAGAACATTTTAAACTGAACACTATAGATCATTGCACCCCAAATCCTCAAGCCATGTTCCTCCACACCATCATTCTGTAGACCATATATCTCCCCAGTCTCTACTATACAATATATAGCAAAAGCCACTCTACTCTGCAAGCTGAGCTAGAAATATATGATGGCTCAAATGTGATGGACTTTTATTTGCCACTCACGTAAGGTTCAAGGTGGATTTTTATATTTGGAAAGTAGATCTTCATGCAGCAATTCAGGGATCCAGACTATTCTACCTTGAGACTCTGCCATCTTCAAAATATTGTTTCCAAGGAGACTGTTCTCATCTGCATCAAGCCATAGGATAATGAAGGAGTACAGAGGGTCGTATTTGGGAGATCTTTATGAATTGGGCCTGGAACATTACTCTTTTTCATCTTCCATTGGCTAGAATTCAGTCACATGACCATACCTAGCTGCAAGGGAATCTGGGAAATGCAGCTTAAGCGCATGCCCAGGAACCAGAGAAAATAGGCTTGGTGGACCTAGCTTAACGAGTTTCAAAGGGAAAAACCAGTTGATCTCCTCTCCATTAAGCAGTCAGTATCAGCACAATAAATCAAAGATAACAACTCTCCTTACAAAGAAGACAATCCTTTTATGTGATTATATTCATCATCCATTATGGAATAGGAACTTTACATTTGGTGACCTGAGAGCCAAACAAAATATATCTTTAAAAAAATCTGCCCTAAAGGTACATTGTGCTTTCATCTCTAGAATAATAAAAATATGCCAGTTTTTAGAAATAGTGATATCCAATTTTAGGTAACTCCATCATAATTATATCTACATGTATAAATAAGCCTAACTTTTTACTACTTATAATTAGAAGGAAGTACTCCTATTTTCTTGGAATGAAAGAAGCTTTATAAATCCCTCTATAAATAAGTCTTTTAGAACTACAAGCTTAGTCTTCTGAAACTGGGATGCAGGAATAAAGCTGAGACAAGGGTCATAATGCTCTTTGACTAGGGAGTAACTTCAAGGCATTTATGTGTGCATAGTACATAAAGTTAGCACAATCATTTATAACAAAATATCACAGAACTGATATGTACATTACAACTTAGATGACTAAATTCAATTTGCTACAACAAACATTCTAACAAATACAATTTCTTATAAAAACATACAGAGAGTGAATACAATATCCAATAACAAATGTATAAAGCGTTTTTGCAGTAATTGTAGCCTCAAGGTTAAGGATTATATTCTATAGGAAATAATAAAACATTGTACTTAAAGAGCAGAATGTTACAGAAGAAGTCTGGTCATTTTTGGCAAATAAACTACTTATAAAATCAATGTCACATTGCCCAGATATAGATTATGTTTAGATGTGCCTTTTTCAGGATATTCACTCAGCCAGTGCTTTGCATTCTCAAAGGTACTTGTGTCATACATCTTCTTCTTCTTCTCTAAAGATTTCTCACTAACTGCAATTACGATTTCTGGTCAATGATTTCAATACAAATGGTTTTTTATAATTACTGAATACAAAATTAGGGACTTATAATTTTTATTTTCATACTTTTGTTTTAGAAAATATCTCTGAGGTGTAACCACTTCAATTATTGAGCAACATGCTAGAAACTTGTCAGAAAGCCAAAGTTAGGCTATTTATTTCCTTCACCTATTCCTATGTGTACTGTATAAGTGTGTTAACCCTGCTCAGAGTGTATGTGCAGAGTTCATGTATGTGTGAGTGCACACGTGTGCACGTCTTGGCTAGTAAACTAGTTAGGGTTCTTCATTGTAAGCTATAGAAATTAACTCTGGGGCTGGGCACAGTGGCTCACGCCTGTAATCCCAGCACTTTGGGAGGCTGAGGTGGGCAGATCCCAAGGTCAGGAGATAGAGACCATCCTGGCTAACATGGTAGAACCCCATCTATACTAAAAATACAAAAACTTAACTGGTTGTGGTGGCAGGCGCCTATAGTCCCAGCTACTTGGGAGGCTGAGGCAGGAGAGTGGCGTGAACCCAGGAGGCTGAGCTTGAAGTGAGCCGAGATCGCACCACTGCACTCCAACCTGGGGGACAGAGTGAGACTCCATCTCAAAAAAAAAAAAAAAAAAAAAAAAAAATTAACTTTGGGCAATAAGCAGAAAAATAAAAAATAATTTGTGGGGATATGTCATTTGGCTCTCAGATGAAAAGCCTGGGGAACCAAACTTACCAAAGAGGCAGAGATTAAGGGAGGCAGGTTCCCAGGCCTATAACCAAGATCATATAGTAAGAAGTTTGTTAGGGCACCAAAGCCACTACTGCTATTTGCCACTACTATGTTTGCTCCTGGTGACACTGGGCATTGATCATGTTGGATGTACACAGCAGAAATTCTGTATCCTGCTTGACTTAGTTAAGGCTATATATCTACAGGCAAGCTTCCAGGGTCCAGGAAGAGCCAGTGTCTAGGCTATTTGACTCCTGGTCTTTGGAAGGTGAGTACCTATCTGCCAAACCTAAAAGGCTCAATTGTGGGTTAACTAAAAGCAAAGACAGCAAATAGTCACTAAAATGCATTGTAATGTGGAGTCTCACTCAATTTTTGATGTCTGGCTACTGACAGCTTTGAAGCTTCATCCCTCCATTGTCCTTTCGTGCCCCACGTTTGGACAAGCAGATAAGAAAGCCTGGGTGCTCCTGCCTTTGATTCAAACCATGAAGCCCCTGCCATGAAAAGCTCTCACCTCAGCGCTATCTTCTAACTATAATAAAAACCCAGGCAGTCACTTTTCCTTGCTCACTTAAGCTATCTCAGACCTGCTTGAGAGGAATGCTGTGTTCTCCCACAGACCTCAATTATGTAAGTAATCAATCTTTTAATACTGTCTTGGGGTGTGTGCTATCATCAGTCACAACATCTGAACAAAACCTGGGTGAAGGTCCTTCTGCCTCTACAGATGACCATAACATGGATTCAAAATACGGTATATTAAAGTGACTTCCTATAATTCTGATGAATTTTTCACAGGATTCCTTTAAATAATAAGCATCCTTAATGCACTCAAAATGTGGTCTACAATTCCAATAGACTTCCCAGAACTTAATTCTCTGCATGATGGAAGCAAAAGCAACTCCAAGGTCAACAAGTCACCTCCCTTCCTCAGCCTTTTCTGTCTTTCCTCTCCCATTTCCTTCTTCTCCTACCCCTGCTAGATACTGGGGTTACAAAGAAAAGCTCGTTGCTCCTGTTTAATGCCCCAGTCACTCACTTTAGTTTACCCTTCATGGTCGCTTCCTACTCCTTCCATCCTGCTCTATAACTCCCTCTTCTCCCCAACCCTGGCACCACCCACTATACCCAACCACCTTCCTTACCAGGGAGAAGACAAGAAGGTTTAATGCCAGAATCAAACTGTGTACAATGAAGCTCTGAGGAGGAAGACAGGGGAGATTGCTGGGCTGAGCCTGCCGTCTCCTTACGATTCTTTCTCCAGGTCCTCAGATGCCATATCATGGTGGGTGTGCTGCCAGGTGGGCATCCCACCTCCAGCCCACAGTGCTCAGTTTTACTTTTTAGTGAGCTGTAATAACTATTTTTCTTTTTTTTCCTTTTTATTTTGTAAATATATACTGAGTTTCATTAAAATAAATTATATACCCATAAGAAAGAGATGTAGAAAAAGAGAAAAAGAAACCGAAAGAGAGAGAAATAAAGAAAAGAAAGAAAATATTACAAGCTTTTGAGTATGAGAGGAGCTGAAGTGCCCAGCTTTGCCTTATGGATAGATGAGGGAGTTTTGAAGCTATCTGGGGCTTATTTTCCTGAATGAACAGGAGTGAGCTCTTCGTGTGAATTGTAATTTAACTTATACTCTGAAGGAAATTATTTAGAGCATGTGAAGATGGAAGGAGCCTTAAATGAATATCTAGTCCACCCATTCTTACCCCAACCCCCGTTATAACAGCCTTGGCCAATCTAGCATTCTTGATGAAGTAACCAATCAACTTCTACTGGTACATCTCCAGTGAAGGTTAGTTGTTCTTTGGATGCATCTGGCTTATACGAAATTCTTCCATTTTTGCTTCACTTGAGCTCCTAATTCTATTTGGGTCTCCCAGAACAGTCCGATATATCCTTTTATATTTAGAAGCCCTGCTTTGATTTATCCAGTATCTAGTCTGCTCATGTACACCCTCCCCTTTGCCCAGAAATATCAACTGAAGACTGTAAAGACACGTCTGCATGCATCCTGCCCACTGACTGAAAGCATCAAAAAAATATATAGATGACCAAATATTTTTTCCCTGTGATGAGCTGTCCATGTGTGCTCTTCTGCTGTAATGATTGTGATAAGGGAAAATCCTTTCTGTGCCATTAAGAACTGACCATGTGATTTATGCTCCAGCTCCAATAAGCATGTTGAGTATATTATGTGCTGCCTTTACTGGCAAGGAAGGCCTGTTTATTTGCTTCTGCTATAATAATAAAGCCTCCTTTCTTACTCTCTGCTGACAAAAGCAGTCTGAATGTGCTTTGGGTTCTAAAGCACCCTATTTATAGCCCCACTGTCAAATGATCTCTATTAGTTACAATTCTGGATTTGTAGGTTATCATTCTGTGTCTGTGAAGGCAGGCACAGATGTACGCATGGGGCATTCCTGGCTGATGCAGGAAAGAGAAGTCTTAAAGCTGTCTAGTTTCTGGGTATCTTCTGAGGATAGGTTGGAAAATATCCTATGAGTTGAAATAAAAGTCCTTAGCACATAAGGAATGGAACTGACATTGAATCGACCCACAGAAACCAGGTAGGCTGTGGGTCCACCCAGAGGAGTTTTTACAGGTCAAAGCCTCCTTGTTTCATTACAGACTCTGTCTTAATATTAGAGCTTGATATTTATCACAGGTGCACTTCTAAATAAAGTGTTTTAAGAACAATCCATGATTTGTTATTTCCTTGATTTTATTTGATTTCTCTAAGGAGACATTATTCTGGAAGCTTGTAGAAAATACATTTTGCAGGAATCTTTCATTTTGTACACCTTCCAGTGATCTGGTAAGAGAAAGGAAGAACGTGAGAGAAAAGTCCTCACGAATATTTATTTGGAGTTGGAACCCATTCTTGAAAACCAGGAGAGGTAAAAAGCAAAGAAGACAATGTATAACGTGTCATCTAGATGCAAACTGGAAAATGCCTGGTGGTATGCTGGCCTGTTGGAGATAGGAGAATTAGAAGAGATATTGAGAACCTTGTGAAGAAGTGAGGGTGGACTGAGAGGAGACAGAGAGGTGACATCTATACTGGGGCTTGATGCTTCTGACTGTAAGGACTCAGGACTTGTTCCTGCCTTCAAACCTTTGTCCTCACTTACTTCCTCCACTAGAATTCCTTCTTCCTAGATTTTTATCTGTTAAAACGCTCTCCTTTCTTCATGGTTCACAGTAATCTGGAATAGAGGGTATTTGTGCACAAGAGAAACATTGACCTGGAGAGATTCAAATCCTGAAGTTGGATATTTAGTATGCCAAAAGAACCTTTCCCACCTCACTCTGTGTATCTCCAATGCCATATCATATTCTAATTGCATCTCTCTTAAGGTTCTTGTCATATTCAACTATGTATTTGTTATTTCTCTCTTATTACAAAGTTCTTTTAAGGCAAATACCGGATCTAACTCATCTTTTCATCCTCAGTCAAGCAAAAATGTCTGGTATATGGGACCCACCCAATTGGTATCAATTGTCAGACTTACTGGGTTTTTTGAGGCACATCTCTGGGTGCTTTTTACGGAAGATAATCTGAGTATTTGAATGTGGTAATGTTTGCCCTTTTGACAGGCTTTGAAAGGTTAAGTCAATTGCTCAACTATGTAGTTATTAAGCTGAGGAGCTAAGATAAACATCCTGATTGCTCTACTCTAACTCCCCTGTCCCCTGGACAGAACTATCTTTTGAAGGTTAAACAGTTGCCTAGAGTTCCATCTAGCCTTGTTTAACTCAATCTTGCATTTTGTTCGTTTGGTGAACTGAGACCAACATGTTTCAGATGGGTGTTGTCTCAACTTATTAATGACAAAAGTATATATTTTAATGATAAAATTATTTATGTTTCCATTTGAAACTTTGAGCTATCCTAGTCCTAGAATCTAGATATCAATGATCTCTTTGAGTCCTTCTGATCTTTTTCACATGAGGAGATGACGCTGAGAAATTATGTGACCTTGCCAGATTACACAGTGATTGCCAGTGCTGAGATTCGATCCTAGACTTCTGGATTTACATTTTGTAGTTCTAACCATTTCAACAAACTAGGTCCCCCATTACTGTGCAGTCTTCACTGTCTTCTTCAGTGAATGTCCTTCAGCAAGTTATATGATCTTTTTGTGTCAGAGTTGTAATTAGTGCACCAAGAAGGTTGCAGTGGTCCACTTCTCAGGGATATTGTAAGCACAATAATTAATAGCTATAAAACATTCTGCAATATGCAGCAGTATACAAACACCAACATGGCACAACCAAGTCTATTTCACAGTAATTAACTTTATATCCAATAAGGAAGAAATCAGTAGAGCAATTCCTACATGACTTGGCAGAAATGCCTATTGTCTCTGTATCTTAAGAAAGTGCTCCACAGCCGGAAAAGAGAATCAAACTATGCTTGTGAATTTATCACAAGATGTTTTGTAGATAAATGTTGTTTTCCTTCTTAAATACTGGTTTTTAAAATGTGTGCCTTTTCAATGGGAAGGAAGTGCTGATATTTATCAACAATGAGCATAAATCCTCCATGAATAGTAACTATTATGCATATTGCATAAATTTCAGTCATTCCTTGGTATGCACAGGGAATTGGTTTTAGGACCCTGCAGAACCAAAATTTGTGAGTTCTCAAGTCCCTTATATAAAATGGTATAGTATTTGCATATGTTATGCAAATACCTCCTATATACTTTAAATAATCCCTGTATTAGTTACAATACCTAATATTATATCAATATTATATAAATTTTTGTTGTACTGTATTCTTTTTCTATTTGCTTTATTTTTTAATGTTATTTTTATTTTTTGGAAAAATACTTTTCATCTGCAGTTTGTTGAATTCTCAAATGTGCAACCTGTGAATATGAAGGGCCAACTGCATTTTTATTATAAAATAAATGCACAGGGAAGATTATTTTATCCCCATTTTACAGATGAAATAATCAAGGCTCAGATTAAGTAACTTTATTATCATCAGTTCAGCTAATAAATGCTGAAGGCAGGATTTGAACCTGCATCTACGACATTCCAAGAAGTTTTTCTCCAGTTTTTAACTGTGGTAAATACATATAACATATAATTTACCATTTTAACCATTTTTAAGTATACACTTCAGTGATATTAAGTACACTTATAATGTTGTGTCACCATCACCACTATCCATATCCAGAACTCTTTGCATCTTATAAAATTGAAACGCTATGCTATTAAACAGAAACTTCCCTTTCCCCTGTCTTCCATACCATCAATCCCTATTCTACTTTCTGTTTCTATGGTATTGACTAAGGACCTAATATCAGTGGAATCACAGTATTTGCCTTTTTGTTACTGGATCATCTCAATTAGAATAATATCTCCAAGATTCATCCATATTGTAGCATATGTCAGAATTTCATTCCTTTTTTGGCTGACTGATATCCTATTGTATGTATATACCACATTTGCTTACCTATTCGTTCACTGGACAAATAGGTGGACATTTGGGTTATGCTGTAGTTTGGATGTTTGTCCTCCCAAACTTCATGTTGAAATTTGATCCCGGGGGGCGGAGCAAGATGGCCGAATGGGAACAGCTCCAGTCTCCAACTCCCAGTGCGAGCGACACAGAAGACCGGTGATTTCTGCATTTTCAACTGAGGTACTGGGTTCATCTCACTGGGGAGTGCCGGACGATCGGTGCTGGTCAGCTGCTGCAGCCCAACCAGCGAGAGCTGAAGCAGGGCGAGGCATTGCCTCACCTGGGAAGCGCAAGGGGGAAGGGAATCCCTTTTCCTAGCCAGGGGAACTGAGACACACAACACCTGGAAAATTGGGTAACTCCCACCCCAATACTGCGCTTTAACCAAACAGGCACACCAGGAGATCATATCCCACACCTGGCCGGGAGGGTCCCACACCCACGGAGCCTCCCTCATTGCTAGCACAGCAGTCTGTGATCTACCGGCAAGGCAGCAGCCAGGCTGGGGGAGGGGCGCCCGCCATTGCTGAGGCTTAAGTAGGTAAACAAAGCTGCTGGGAAGCTCGAAGTGGGTGGAGCTCACAGCAGCTCAAGGAAACCTGCCTGTCTCTGTAGACTCCACCTCTGGGGACAGGGCAATAACAAACACAGCCGAAACCTCAGCAGACTCAAAGGACTCTGTCTGACAGCTTTGAAGAGAGCAGTGGATCTCCCAACACGGAGGTTGAGATATGAGAAGGGACAGACTCCCTGCTCAAGTGGGTCCCTGACCCCTGAGTAGCCTAACTGGGAGACATCCCCCACTAGGGGCAGTCTGACACCCCACACCTCACAGGGTGGAGTACACCCCTGAGAGGAAGCTTCCAAAGCAAGAATCAGACAGGTACACTCGCTGTTCAGAAATATTCTATCTTCTGCAGCCTCTGCTGCTGATACCCAGGCAAAAAGGGTCTGGAGTGGACCTCAAGCAATCTCCAACAGACCTACAGCTGAGGGTCCTGACTGTTAGAAGGAAAACTATCAAACAGGAAGGACACCTACACCAAAACCCCATCAGTACATCACCATCATCAAAGACCAGAGGCAGATAAAACCACAAAGATGGGGAAAAAGCAGGGCAGAAAAGCTGGAAATTCAAAAAATAAGAGCGCATCTCCCCCGGCAAAGGAGTGCAGCTCATCGCCAGCAATGGTTCAAAGCTGGACGGAGAATGACTTTGACGAGATGAGAGAAGAAGGCTTCAGTCCATCAAATTTCTCAGAGCTAAAGGAGGAATTACGTACCCAGCGCAAAGAAACTAAAAATCTTGAAAAAAAAGTGGAAGAATTGATGGCTAGAGTAATTAATGCAGAGAAGGTCATAAACGAAATGAAAGAGATGAAAACCATGACATGAGAAATACGTGACAAATGCCCAAGCTTCAGTAACCGACTCGATCAACTGGAAGAAAGAATATCTGCGATTGAGGATCAAATGAATGAAATGAAGCGAGAAGAGAAACCAAAAGAAAAAAGAAGAAAAAGAAATGAACAAAGCCTGCAAGAAGTATGGGATTATGTAAAAAGACCAAATCTACGTCTGATTGGGGTGCCTGAAAGTGAGGGGGAAAATGGAACCAAGTTGGAAAACACTCTTCAGGATATCATCCAGGAGAACTTCCCCAAACTAGTAGGGCAGGCCAACATTCAAATCCAGGAAATACAGAGAACGCCACAAAGATACTCCTCGAGAAGAGCAACTCCAAGACACATAAGTGCCAGATTCACCAAAGTTGAAATGAAGGAAAAAATCTTCAGGGCAGCCAGAGAGAAAGGTCGGGTTACCCACAAAGGGAAGCCCATCAGACTAACTGCAGATCTCTCGGCAGAAACTCTCCAAGCCAGAAGAGAGTGGGGGCCAATATTCAACATTCTTAAAGAAAAGAATTTTAAACCCAGAATTTCATATCCAGCCAAACTAAGTTTCATAAGTGAAGGAGAAATAAAATCCTTTACAGATAAGCAAATGCTTAGAGATTTTGTCACCACTAAGCCTGCCTTACAAGAGACCCTGAAGGAAGCACTAAACATGGAAAGGAACAACCGGTACCAGCCATTGCAAAAACATGCCAAAATGTAAAGACCATCGAGGCTAGGAAGAAACTGCATCAACTAACGAGCAAAATAACCAGTTAATACCATAATGGCAGGATCAAGTTCACACATAACAATCTTAACCTTAAATGTAAATGGACTAAATGCTCCAATTAAAAGACACAGACTGGCAAACTGGATAAAGAGTCAAGACCCATCAGTCTGCTGTATTCAGGAGACCCATCTCACACGCAGAGACATACATAGGCTCAAAATAAAGGGATGGAGGAAGATTTACCAAGTAAATGGAGAACAAAAAAAAGTGGGGGTTGCAATACTAGTCTCTGATAAAACAGACTTTAAACCATCAAAGATCAAAAGAGACAAAGAAGGCCATTACATAATGGTAAAGGGATCAATTCAACAGGAAGAGCTAACTATCCTAAATATATATGCACCCAATACAGGAGCACCCAGATTCATAAAGCAAGTCCTTAGAGACTTACAAAGAGACTTAGACTCCCATACAATAATAATGGGAGACTTCAACACTCCACTGTCAACATTAGACAGATCAACGAGACAGAAAGTTAACAAGGATATCAAGGAATTGAACTCATCTCTGCAGCAAGCAGACCTAATAGACATCTATAGAACTCTCCACCCCAAATCAACAGAATATACATTCTTCTCAGCACCACATCGTACTTACTCCAAAATCGACCACGTAATTGGAAGTAAAGCACTCCTCAGCAAATGTACAAGAACAGAAATTATAACAAACTGTCTCTCAGACCACAGTGCAATCAAACTAGAACTCAGGACTAAGAAACTCAATCAAAACCGCTCAACTACATGGAAACTGAACAACCTGCTCCTGAATGACTACTGGGTACATAACGAAATGAAGGCAGAAATAAAGATGTTCTTTGAAACCAATGAGAACAAAGATAAAACATACCAGAATCTCTGGGACACATTTAAAGCAGTGTGTAGAGGGAAATTTATAGCACTAAATGCCCACAAGAGAAAGCAGGAAAGATCTAAAATTGACGCTCTAACATCGCAATTAAAAGAACTAGAGAAGCAAGAGCAAACACATTCGAAAGCTAGCAGAAGGCAAGAAATAACTAAGATCAGAGCAGAACTGAAGGAGATAGAGACACAAAAAACTCTCCAAAAAATCAATGAATCCAGGAGTTGGTTTTTTGAAAAGATCAACAAAATTGACAGACCACTAGCAAGACTAATAAAGAAAAGAGAGAAGAATCAAATCGACGCAATTAAAAATGATAAAGGGGATATCACCACCGACCCCACAGAAATACAAACTACCATCAGAGAATACTATAAACACCTCTACGCAAATAAACTGGAAAATCTAGAAGAAATGGATAATTTCCTGGACACTTACACTCTTCCAAGACTAAACCAGGAAGAAGTTGAATCCCTGAATAGACCAATAGCAGGCTCTGAAATTGAGGCAATAATTAATAGCCTACCAACCAAAAAAAGTCCAGGACCAGATGGATTCACAGCTGAATTCTACCAGAGGTACAAGGAGGAGTTGGTACCATTCCTTCTGAAACTATTCCAATCAATAGAAAAAGAGGGAATCCTCCCTAACTCATTTTATGAGGCCAACATCATCCTGATACCAAAGCTTGGCAGAGACACAACAAAAAAAGAGAATTTTAGACCAATATCCCTGATGAACATCGATGCAAAAATCCTCAATAAAATACTGGCAAACCAGATTCAGCAACACATCAAAAAGCTTATCCACCATGATCAAGTGGGCTTCATCCCTGGGATGCAAGGCTGGTTCAACATTCGCAAATCAATAAACATAATCCAGCATATAAACAGAACCAAAGACAAGAACCACATGATTATCTCAATAGATGCAGAAAAGGCTTTTGACAAAATTCAACAGCCCTTCATGCTAAAAACCCTCAATAAATTCAGTATTGATGGAACGTACCTCAAAATAATAAGAGCTATTTATGACAAACCCAAAGCCAATATCATACTGAATGGGCAAAAACTGGAAAAATTCCCTTTGAAAACTGGCACAAGACAGGGATGCCCTCTCTCACCACTCCTATTCAACATAGTGTTGGAAGTTCTGGCTAGGGCAATTAGGCAAGAGAAAGAAATCAAGGGTATTCAGTTAGGAAAAGAAGAAGTCAAACTGTCCTTGTTTGCAGATGACATGATTGTATATTTAGAAAACCCCATTGTCTCAGCCCAAAATCTCCTTAAGCTGATAAGCAACTTCAGCAAAGTCTCAGGATACAAAATTAATGTGCAAAAATCACAAGCATTCTTATACACCAGTAACAGACAAACAGAGAGCCAAATCAGGAATGAACTTCCATTCACAATTGCTTCAAAGAGAATAAAATACCTAGGAATCCAACTTACAAGGGATGTAAAGGACCTCTTCAAGGAGAACTACAAACCACTGCTCAGTGAAATAAAAGAGGACACAACAAATGGAAGAACATACCATGCTCATGGATAGGAAGAATCAATATCGTGAAAATGGCCATACTGCCCAAGGTAATTTATAGATTCAATGCCATCCCCATCAAGCTACCAATGAGTTTCTTCACAGAATTGGAAAAAACTGCTAAAGTTCATATGGAACCAAAAAAGAGCCCGCATCTCCAAGACAATCCTAAGTCAAAAGAACAAAGCTGGAGGCATCACGCTACCTGACTTCAAACTATACTACAAGGCTACAGTAACCAAAAGAGCATGGTAGTGGTACCAAAACAGAGATATAGACCAATGGAACAGAACAGAGTCCTCAGAAATAATACCACACATCTACAGCCATCTGATCTTTGACAAACCTGAGAGAAACAAGAAACGGGGAAAGGATTCCCTATTTACTAAATGGTGCTGGGAAAATTGGCTAGCCATAAGTAGAAAGCTGAAACTGGATCCTTTCCTTACTCCTTATACGAAAATTAATTCAAGATGGATTAGAGACTTAAATGTTAGACCTAATACCATAAAAATCCTAGAAGAAAACCTAGGTAGTACCATTCAGGACATAGGCATGGGCAAAGACTTCATGTCTAAAACACCAAAAGCAACGGCAGCAAAAGCCAAAATTGACAAATGGGATCTCATTAAACTAAAGAGCTTCTGCACAGCAAAAGAAACTACCATCAGAGTGAACAGGCAACCTACAGAATGGGAGAACATTTTTGCAATCTACTCATCTGACAAAGGGCTAATATCCAGAACCTACCAAGAACTCAAACAAATTTACAAGAAAAAAATAAACAACCCCATCAAAAAGTGGGCAAAGGATATGAACAGACATTTCTCAAAAGAAGACATTCATACAGCCAACAGACACATGAAAAAATGCTCATCATCACTGGCCATCAGAGAAATGCAAATCAAAACCACAATGAGATACCATCTCACACCAGTTAGAATGGCAATCATTCAAAAGTCAGGAAACAACAGGTGCTGGAGAGGATGTGGAGAAATAGGAACACTTTTACACTGTTGGTGGGATTGTAAACTAGTTCAACTATTATGGAAAACAGTATGGCGATTCCTCAAGGATCTAGAACTAGATGTACCATATGACCCAGCCATCCCATTACTGGGTATATACCCAAAGGATTATAAATTATGCTGCTATAAAGACACATGCACACGTATGTTTACTGCAGCACTATTCACAATAGCAAAGACTTGGAATCAACCCGAATGTCCATCAGTGACAGATTGGATTAAGAAAATGTGGCACATATACACCATGGAATACTATGCAGCCATCAAAAAGGATGAGTTTGTGTCCTTTGTAGGGACATGGATGCAGCTGGAAACCATCATTCTTAGCAAACTATCACAAGAACAGAAAACCAAACACCGCATGTTCTCACTCATAGGTGGGAACTGAACAATGAGATCACTTGGACTCAGGAAGGGGAACATCACACACAGGGGCCTATCATGGGGAGGGGGGAGGGGGGAGGGATTGCATTGGGAGTTATACCTGATGTAAATGACGAGTTGATGGGTGCAGCACAGCAACATGGCACAAGTATACATATGTAACAAACCTGCACGTTATGCACATGTACCCTACAACTTAAAGTATAATAATAATAATTAAAAAAAATAAAAAATAAATAAATAAAAATAAAAAAAAGAAATTTGATCCCCAGTGTTGGAGGTGGGGCCCATTGGGAGGTGTTCTGTTCATGGGGGCAGATCCCCTATAAATAGATTAATGCTCTCCACTGGAAGCAGGTGAGTGAGTTCTCAGTTGGTTCCTGAGATAACTGGTTGTTGAAAAAGGCCTGGACCTCCTCCATCTCCCTCTTGCTTTCTCTCTTGCCATGGCATCTCTGCACTTACTGGCTACCCTTCACCTTCTGCCATGAGTAGAAGCAGCCTGAGGCCCTTACCAGATACAGATGCTGGCACTATGCTTTTTTGGACAGCTAGCTTAATTGCGAGCCAAATAAACCTATTTTCTTTGTAAATTACTCAGCCTCAGGTATTCATTTATTGCACCACAAAACAGATTAAGACAGGTTGCTTCTACATGTCAGCTGTTATGAGTAATGCTTGTATGAAATTGGGTATACATATACTTTTCAAGATCCTGCTTTTAGTTCTTCTGGGTACATACCCGGAAGTGAAACTGTTAGATTGAATAGTAATTCTATTTTTAATTTTTTGAGGAACTTTATGCTCTTTTCCAAAGCACGAGCACCACTTTATTTTCCCACTGATAGTGCAAAAGGTTTTAATTTATCTGCATCCTTGCTAACACTTCTTATTTTCTATTATTTTGATAGTAGCCATCTTAATGGGTGTGAGATGGTATCTTATTGTCGTTTTGACTTCCACCCTAATCATTAAGGTTGAGCATCTTTTCAAGGGCTTATTGGTCATTTTTATACACGTTATTTGGAGTAATGTTTATTCAAGTCCTTTGTACATTTTTGAATTGGTTTTTTTTTTTTTTTGGTAGTTAAGTTTTTAAAGTTCTTGATATATTCTAGATATTAATTACTTATCAGTATATCATTTGTAAATTTGTTCTTACACTCTATGGGTTACCTTTTTAACTATGTTGATATTGTCCTTTGATGGACACTTTATTTTAATGAAGTCCAAATTGTCCATTTTTGTTGTTTTTGCCAGTGCCTTTACTGTCATATCTAAGAAATTGTTGCCAAATCTGTTGTAGGCATTTTGCCTTGTTTTTCTAAGAGTTTTATAATATTAGGTCTTACGTTTAAGTCTTTGATTAATTTTGAGTTAATTTTTGTTCATTGTGTTACATAAGAGTCTAGTTTTTTTTCTTTTATATGTGGATATCCAGTTTTCCCAGCTTCATTTGTTGAAGACTGTTCTTTTCCCACTGAATGGTCTTGGCACCTTTGTAAAACGTCATTAGACCATATATGTGAGGGTTTATTTCTGGGCTGTCTGTTCTGTTCTATAGTCATATATGTTTGTCTTTATGGCAGTACCATATTGTTTTGATGATTGTAGCTTTGTAGTATATTTTCAGATGAGGACAGATGCGTTCTCTAGCTATGTTCTTTTTCTCTTTTGTCTTCAATACTGCTCTTTTTTCTTTTTCTTTTTTTAATTTAGTTTTTTAAAATTCTACTTTATGTTCTAGAGTACATGTGCACAATGTGCAGGTTTGTTACATATGTATACGTGTGCCATGTTGGTGTGCTGCACCCATTAACTCGTCATTTACATTAGGTATATCTCCTAATGCTATCCCTCCCCCCTCCCCCCATCACACACCAGGCCCCCATGTGTGATGTTCCCCTTCCTGTGTCCAAGCATTCTCATTGTTCAGTTCCCACCTATGAGTGAGAACATGTTGTGTTTGGTTTTCTGTTTCTGTGATACTTTGCTGAGAATGATGGTTTCCAGCTGCATCCTTGTCCCTACAAAGGACACGAACTCATCCTTTTTTATGGCTGTGTAGTATTCCATGGTGTATATGTGCCACATTTTCTTAATCCAGTCTGTCATTGATGGACATTCGGGTTGGTTCCAAGTCTTTGTTATTGTGAATAGTGCAGCAATCAACATATGTGTGCATGTGTCTTTATAACAGCATAATTAATAATCCTTTGGGTATATACCCAGTAATGGGATGGCTGGGTCAAATGGTATTTCTAGTTCTAGATCCTTGAGGAATCACCACACTGTCTTCCACAATGGTTGAACTAGTTTACAGTCCCACCAACGGCGTAAAAGTCTTCGTGTTTCTCCACATCCTGTCCAGCACCTGTTGTTTCCTGACTTTTGAATGATTGCCATTCTAACTGGTGTGAGATGGTATTTCAGTGTGGTTTTGATTTGCATTTCTCTGATGGCTAGTGATGATGAACATTTTTTCATGTGTTTGTTGGCTGCATAAATGTCTTCTTTTGAGAAGTGTTTGTTCATATCCTTTGCCCACTTTTTGATGGGGTTGTTTTTTTCTTGTAAATTTGTTTGAGTTCTTGGTAGGTTCTGGATATTAGCCCTTTGTCAGATGAGTAGATTGCAAACATTTTCTCCCATTCTGTAGGTGGCCTGTTCACTATGATGGTAGTTTCTTTTGCATGCAGAAGTGCTTTAGTTTAATGAGATCCCATTTGTCAATTTTGGCTTTTGTTGCCATTGCTTTTGGTGTTTTAGACATGAAGTCCTTGCCCATGCCTGTGTCCTGAATGGTATTGCCTAGGTTGTGTTCTAGGATTTTTATGGTTTTAGGTCTAACATTTAAGTCTCTAACCCATCTTGAATTAATTTTTCTGTAAGGTGTAAGGAAGGGATCCAGTTTCAACTTTCTACTTATGGCTAGCCAGTTTTCCCAGCACCATTTATTAAATAGGGAATCCTTTCCCCGTTTCTTGTTTTTGTCAGGTTTGTCAATGATCAGATGGTTGTAGATATGTGGTATTGTTTCTGAGGGCTCTATTCTGTTCCATTGGTCTATATCTCTGTTTTAGTACCAGTACTATGCTGTTTTGGTTACTGTAACCTTGTAGTATAGTTTGAAGTGAGGAAGCGTGATATCTCCAGCTTTGTTGTTTTGACTTAGGACTGTCTTGACAATGCAGGCTCTTTTTTGGTTCCATATGAACTTTAAAGTAGTTTTTTCCAATTCTGTGAAGAAAGTCATTGGTAGCTTAATGGAGATATCATTGAATCTATAAATTATCTTGAGCAGTATAGCCATTTTCATGATATTGATTCTTCCTATCCATGAGCATGGTATGTTCTTCCATTTGTTTGTGTCCTCTTTTACTTCATTGAGCAGTGGTTTGTAGTTCTCCTTGAAGAGGTCCTTTACATCCCTTGTAAGTTGGATTCCTAGGTCTTTTATTCTCTTTGAAGCAATTGTGAATGGGAGTTCATTCATGATTTGGCCCTCTGTTTGTCTGTTACTGATGTATAAGAATGCTTGTGATTCTTGCACATCGATTTTGTATCCTGAGACTTTGCTGCAGTTGCTTATCAGCTTAAGGAGATTTTGGGCTGAGATGATGGCGTTTTCTAAATATGCAATCATGTCATCAGACAATTTGACTTCCTCTTTTCCTAACTGAATACGCTTTATTTCTTTCTCTTGCCTGATTGCCCTGGCCAGGACTTCCAACACTATGTTGAATAGGAGTGGTGAGAGAGGGCATCCCTGTCTTGTGCCAGTTTTCAAGGGGAATGCTTCCAGTTTTTGCCCATTCAGTATGATATTGACTTGTGGGTTTGTCATAAATAGCTCTTATTATTTTGAGATATGTTCCATCAATACCAAATTTATTGAGAGTTTTTAGCATGAAGGGCTGTTGAATTTTATCAAAGGCCTTTTCTGCATCTATTGAGATAGTCATGTGGTTTTTGTTTTTCGTTCTATGTATATGCTGGATTGCGTTTATTGATTTGCATATATTGAACCAGCCTTGCATCCCAGAGATGAAGCCCACTTGATCATGGTGGATAAGCTTTTTGATGTGCTGCTGCATTCAGTTTGCCAGTACTTCATTGAGGATTTTTGCATCGATGTTTATCAGGGATATTCGTCTAAAATTCTCTTTTTTTTTTTTGTTATGTCTCTGCCAGGCTTTGGTATCAGGATGATGTTGGCCTTATAAAAAGAGTTAGGGAGGATTCCTTCTTTTTCTATTGATTGGAATAATTTCAGAAGGAATAGTTCCAGCTCCTCGTACCTCTGGTAGAATTTGGCTGTGAATCCATCTGGTTCTGGACTTTTTTTGGTTGGTAGGCTATTAATTATTGCCTCAATTTCAGAGCCTATTATTGGTCTATTCAGGGATTCAACTTCTTCCTGGTTTAGTCTTGGGAGAGTGTATGTGTCCAGGAAGTTACCCATTTCTTCTAGATTTCCTAGTTTATTTGCATAGAGGTGTTTATAGTATTCTCTGATGGTAGTTTTTGTTTCTGTGGGGTCAGTGGTGATACCCCTGTATCATTTTTTATTGCGTCTATTTGATTCTTCTCTCTTTTCTCCTTTATTAGTCTTGCTAGCGGTCTGTCAATTTTCTTGTTCTTCTCAAAATACTGGCTGCTGGATTCAATGATTTTTAAAGGATTTTTTGTGTCTCTATCCCCTTCAGTTCTGCTCTGATCTTAGTTATTTCTTGCCTTCTGCTAGCTTTTGAATGTGTTTGCTCTTGCTTCTCTAGTTCTCTTAATTGTGATGTTAGGGTATCAATTTTAGATCTTTCCTGCTTTCTCTTGTGGGCATTTAGTGCTATAAATTTCCCTCTACACACTGTTTTAAATGTGTCCCAGAGATTCTGGTATGTTGTATCTTTGTTCTCATTGGTTTCAAAGAACATCTTTATTTCTGCCTTCATTTCGTTATGTAACCAGTAGTCATTCAGGAGCGGGTTGTTCAGTTTCCAAGTAGTTGAGTGGTTTTGATTGAGTTTCTTAATCCTGAGTTCTTGTTTGATTGCACTGTGGTCTGAGAGACAGTTTGTTATAATTTCTGTTATTTTACATTTGCTGAGGAGTGCTTTACTTCCAACTATGTGGTAAATTTTGGAATAAGTGTGATGTGGTGCTGAGAAGAATGTATATTCTGTTGATTTGTTCTGTAAATGTCTATTAGGTCCACTTGGTGCAGAGTTGATTTCAATTCCTGGATATCCTTGTTAACTTTCTGTCTCGTTGATCTGTCTAATGTTGACAGTGGGTTGTTAAATTCTCCCATTATTATTGTGTGGAAGTCTAAGTCTCTTTGTAAGTCTCTAAGGACTTGCTTTATGAATCTGGGTCCTCCTGTATTGGGTGCATATATATTTAGGATACTTAGCTCTTCTTGTTGAATTGATCCCTTTACCATTGTATAATGGCCTTCTTTGTCTCTTTTCATCTTTGTTGGTTCAAAGTGTGTTTTATCAGAGACTAGGATTGTAACACCTGTCTTTTTTTTGTTTTCTGATTGCTTGGTAGATCTACTTCCATCCCTTTATTTTGAGCCTATGTGTGTCTCTGCATGTGAGATGGGTCTCCTCAATACAGCAAACTGATGGGTCTTGACTCTATCCAATTTGCCAATCTGTGTCTTTTAATTGGAGCATTTAGTCCATTTACATTTAAGGTTAATATTGTTATGTGTGAACTTGATCCCGTCATTATGATGTTAGCTGATTATTTTGCTCATTAGTTGATGCAGTTTCTTCCTAGCATCGATAGTCTTTACATTTTGGCATGGTTTTCCAGTGGCTGGTACAAGTTGTTCCTTTCCATGTTGAGTGCTTCCTTCAGGAGCTCTTGTAGGGCAGGCCTGGTGGTGACAAAATCTCTCAGTATTTGCTTGTCTGTAAAGGATTTTATTTCGCCTTCACTTATGAAACTTAGTTTGGTTGGATATGAAATTCTGGGTTGAAAATTGGCTTTCTCTTTGGCTGCCCTTAACATTTTTTCCTTCATTTCAACTTTGGTGAATCTGACAATTATGTGTCTTGGAATTGCTCTTCTTGAGGAGTATCTTTGTGCTGTTCTCTGTATTTCCTGAATTTGAATGCTGGCCTGCCTTGCTAGTTTGGGGAAGTTCTCCTGGATAATATCCTGCAGAGTGTTTTCCAACTTGGTTCCATTCTTCCTGTCACTTTCAGGTACACCAATCAGATGTAGATTTGGTCTTTTCACATAGTCCCATATTTCTTGGAGACTGTTCATTTCTTTTCTCTCTTTTTTCTCTTAACTTGTCTTCTCGCTTCATTTCATTCATTTGATCTTTAATCACTGATACCCTTTCTTCCAGTTGATTGAGTTGGTTACTGAAGGTTGTGTATTTGTCACATGGTTCTCGTGTCATGTTTTTCATCTCTATCAGGTTGTTTAAGGACTTCTCTACATTGGTTATTCTAGTTAGCCATTCCTCAAATCTTTTTTCAAGGTTTTTAGTTTCTTTGCACTGGGTTCATAATTCCTCCTTTAGCTTGGAGAAGTTTGATTGTCTGAAGCCTTCTTCTCTCAACTCGTCAAAGTCATTCTCCGTCCACCTTTGTTCCATTGCTGGCGAGGAGCTGTGTTCCTTTGGAGGGGAGAGGTGCTCTGATTTTTAGAATTTCCAGCTTTTCTGCACTGCTTTCCCCCATCTTTGTGGTTTTATCTACCTTTGTTCTTTGACGATGGTGATGTACAGATGGGGTTTTGGTGTGGATGTCCTTTCTGTTTGTTATTTTTCCTTCTAACAGTCAGGACCCTCAGCTGCAGGTCTGTTGGAGTTTGCTCGAGGTCAACTCCAGACCCTTTTTGCCTGGGTATCAGCAGCAGAGGCTGCAGAAGAGTGAATATTGCTGAACGGCAAATGTTGCTGTCTGATCGTTCCTCTGGAAGCTTCGTCTCAGAGGTGTATCCGGCTATGTGAAGTGTGAGGTGTCAGTCTGACCCTAGTGGTGATGTTTCCCAGTTAGGCTACTCGGGGGTCAGGGACCCACTTGAGCAGACAGTCTGTCTGTTCTCAGATCTTAGACTCCATGCTGGGAGAATCACTACTCTCTTCAAAGCTGTCAGACAGGGACATTTAAATCTGCAGAGGTTTCTGCTGCCTTTTGTTTGGCTATGCCCTGTCCCCAGAGGTGGGTTCTACAGAGGCAGGCAGGCCTCCTTGAGCTGCAGTGGGCTCCAACCAGTTTGAGCTTCCTGGCCACTTTGTTTACCTACTTAAGCCTCAGCAATGGCAGGCGCCCCTCCCCTAGCCTCACTGCCACATTGCAGTTAGATCTCAGACTGCTGTGCGAACAATGAGGGAGGCTCTGTGGGTGTGGGACCCTCCAAGCCAGGCACGGGATATAATCCTAAGACCCTTGGTAAAGAGCAGTATTAGGGTGGGAGTGACCCGATTTTCCAGGGGTTGTGTGCCATGGTTTCCCTTGGCTAGGAAAGGGAATTCCCTTCCCCTTTGCACTTCCCAGGTAAGGTGATGCCCCGCCCTTCTTCAGCTCTTGGTCACTGGGCTCCACCCACTGTCCTGCACCCACTGTCCAACACGCCCCAGTGAGATGAACCCAGTACCTCAGTTGGAAATGCAGAAATCACCTGTCTTCTGTCTGTCACTCACGCTGAGAGCTGGAGGCTGGAGCTGTTCCTATTCTGCCATCTTGGCACCACCTTCAAGTTTGCTCTTTTCTTTGAGATTGTTTTTGTCATTCAGAGTCCCTTGAGATTCCACATAAATGTTAAGATGCGTTTTTCTATTTCTGCAAAAACATTATTGGAAATGTAGTAAAGATTGGATTAAATCTATAGATTCCTTTGAGTCGTTTTGGTATCTTAACAGTACAGCCTTCAAATCTGGGAACATGGAATGTGTTTTATTTATTTATGTCTTTAATTTCTTTCAGCAATGCTTTGTTTGGGGTTTTTGTTTGTTTGTTTGTTTTTTGAGATGGAGTCTCACTCTGGCACCAGGCTGGAGTGCAGTGGTGCAATATTGGCTCACTGTAATCTTTGTGGCCTGGGTTCAAGTGATTCTCCTGCCTCAGCCTCCCAGGTAACTAAGATTACAGGCATGTGTCACTACGCCCAGCTAATTTTTGTATTTTTATTAGAGTTGGGATTCACCATGCTGGCCAGGAATATCTCCATCTCTTGACCTTGTAATCCACCCACTTCAGCCTCCCAAAGTGCTGGGATTACAGGCGTGAGCCACCATACCTGGCCTCAGCAATGTTTTATAGTTTTCCACAACCAGTCTTTCACAACCCTAGTTAATTCTGAAATATTTTATCCTTTTTGATGCTATTGTAAACGGCTTTGTTTCTATAATTTCCTTTTCACGTTCTTTATTGTTAGCATATAGAAATGCAACTGATTTTTGTGTGTTGATTTTGTATCCCGCTACTTTGCTGAATTCATTTATTAGTTCAAATTTTTTTTTGTGTGTGTAATCTTCAGGGTTTTTCTGCATATAAGAGCATATCATCTGCAAATAAAGATAATATTAGTTTTCCCTTTTCAAGTTGGATGCCTTTTATTTATTTTTCTTGCCTGTTTGCTCTGGCTAGAACTTCCAGTGCTTTGTCAAACAGAAGTACCAAGAACAAGCATTCTTTCTTAAGCCGTAGGTCTTTCACCATTGAAAATAATGTTAATTATGGGGTTTTCATATATGCCTTTTATTATGTTGAAGTGGTTTCTTCTATTCCTAGTTTGTTGAGTATTTTTTATTTGAAAGAATGTTGAATTTTGTTAAAAGCTGTTTCTGCATCAATTGAAATGATCATGTGGCTTTTTCGTTTCATTTTGTTAATGTGGTGTATCACATTCATAAATTTTCATATGTCAAAGTATTCTTGCATTCAAAGAATGAATGTCACTTTGTCATGTTATATAATTCCTTTAATACACTTCTGAATTCAGTTTGCTAGCATTTGGTTGAGAATTTTTGGATTAATATTCATAGGAAATATTGGTCTGTAGTTTTCTTGTAATGTCTTTATCTGGGTTGGGTATCAGCGTAATGTTAATCTCACAGAATCAGAAAGTGTCCCCTCATCAATTTTTTTGGAAAAATTTGAGAAGGTTTATTGTTCTTCATTCACTCATGAAGACAATAGGTCTAGGGATTTTCTTTGTTGGGTTTTTTTTTTCCCCCTGCTGATTCAATCTGATTCCAAGTTATATAGGTGTACAGTGTAGTCTGGTTAGGTTTTGTGTTTCCAGAAATGTGTTCATTTCATCCGGGTTATTCCATTTATTGGCATAAAATTGTTAATAGTTCCAGGCTGGAGTGCAGCAGCATCATGTCAGCTCACTGCAACCTCCGTCTCCTAGTTTCAAGAGATTCTTATGCCTCGGCTGCTTGGGTCACCGGGATTACAGGCATGTACCACAATGCCTGGCTAATTTTTTGTATTTTTAGTAGAGGTGGGTTTTCACCATGTTGGCCAGGTAAGTCTCAAACTCCTGACCTCAAGTGATCCACCTACCGTGGCCTCCAAAAGTGCTAGGATTACAGACATGAGCCACAGCTCCCAGCCTATTTTTCTATTTTTTATTTCATTTATCTCTGCTCTTTATTGTTTCTTTCCTTCTAGCCTTTGATTCAGTTTGTTTTTGTTCTAGTTCATTTCTTAATGTGTTTATAGTCATAAATTTCTCCCTTACCACTGCTTTTCCTGTGTCCTATAAGTTTTAGTATGTTGTATTTTGGTTTTCATTTATCCCTAAGTATTTTCTAGGTTTTTTTTTTTTTCTTGTAATTTCTTTTTTATATATTGGTAGCTTAAGAGAGTGTTATTTAATTTTCACAATTTTGTAAATTTTTTCAGCTTTATTTCTTTAACTTCTGCTGATTTCTAACTTTATCCTATTGTAGTCAGAGAAGGTATCTTGTACAATATATATCATTTAAAATTTACTAAGACTTAATTTATGGCCTAATATATCATCTATCCTGGAAAATATCTAACGGTTACTTTTGATAAATGTGTGTGTGGTATGTTTGGGTAGTGTTATGTACATATTTGTTAGATCTAATTGATTTACTGTGTCAAGTTTTCTGTTTTCTGACTTATCCTCTCTCTGGTTGTTCTATTCATTATTGGATTACTGAAATCTGCAACTATTAATGTAGAATTATCTACTTCCCTCTTCAGTTTTGTCAAGTTTTCTTTATATATTTTGAGTGTCTATTATTAGATGCATAAATATTTATAATTGTTATTTGTTGTATCTTCTTGCTGTATTGAACCATTTATTAATATATGTTTTTGTTTCTTGTACCTTTTTTGATTTAAAGTCCATTTTGTGAGAAATTAGTGTTTCACGTGTTCGTGTGAAGAGATCACCAAACAGGCTTTGTGTGAGCAACATGGCTGTTTATTTCACCTGGGTGCAGGCAGGCTGAGTCCAAAAAGAGTCAGCAAAGGGTGGTGGAATTGTCATTAGTTCTTATAGGTTTTGGGATAGACGGTGGAGTTAAAAGCAATGTTTTGGGGGCGGGAGGCAGATCTCACAAAGTACATTCTCAAGGGTGGGGAGAATCACAAAGAATCTTCTTGAGGGTGAGGGAGATTATAAAGAAATTTCTTAAGGATGGGAGAGATTACAAAGTACATTGATCAGTTAGGTTGGGACAGAAATAAATCACAATGGTGGAATGTCATCAGTTAAGGCTATTTTCACTTGTTTTGTGCATCTTTAATTGCTTCAGGCCATCTGGATGTGTACGTGCAGGTCACTGGGGATATGATGGCTTAGCTTGGGCTCAGAGGCCTGACAATTAGCATAGCCTATTCTGCTGTCTTTTGTTTAATAGTTGCATGAAGTATCATTTTCTGTCCTTTTACTTTTAATATTTTTGGCTCCTTAAATCTCAAGTGAGTCTTACAGACAACACATAATTGGATTATGTTTTTTAAATCCAGTCTGCAAATGTCTATCTTTCGATTGGAGAGCTTAGTTCATTTAAATTTAAAGTAATTACTAATAAATACTTCCTTCTGTCATTTTGTTATTTGTTTTCTACATGTCTTGCAGCTTTTTTGTCCCTCGTTTTCTGCATTACTATCTTCTTTTGTGTTTAGTTGATTATTTTGTATTGAAATGTTTAAATTCCTTTCTCATTTCATTTTATCTATATTCTATAGCTATTTTCTTTTAGTTACCATGAAGATTACATTTAATATCCTAAAATTATAGACTCTAATTTAAACTTATGGCATCTTAACTTGAATAACATGTAAAAACTTTACTCCATTAACAGCTCCATCCTCACCGCTTTCGGTTGTTTGTGTCACAAAATTCTGTCCTTATACATTGTGTGCTCCAAAACACAAACTAATAATTATTCTAAATACATTAGTCTCTTAAATTATGTATGAAATATTGATTTACAAACTAAAGTTACAATAATACTAGCTTGTAGAGTAGTAATTGTTTTTAAAATGTATTAGTCTCTTAAATTATGCAGAAACCAAAAAGCGGAGTTACAAACTATTTTTCCAAATAATACAAGATTTTATAATCGCCCATGTATCTACCTTTAGTGAGATCTTTCTAAAGCTTCAAGTTACTTTTTTACTGCCCTTTCATTTCACCCTTCATGGCCACTTTGGTATTTCTTGCAAGGCAAATCTAATGGTAACAAACTCCTTTAGCTTTGTTTACCTGAGAATATCTTAATTTCTTCCTCACCTTTGAAGGACAGTTTTTTCCTTGGATGTTTTGATGTTTTTTCTTTTGTTTTGTTTTTCTTTTGGCACTTTGAATATATTGGCCCATTGCCTTCAGGCCTTCAGCTTCTTATGAGAAATCTGGATAATCTTATTGTGGATCCTTGTGTGAGACAAGTTCCCTCTTGTTGTTTTCAAGTTTCTTTCTTTTGTCTTTTGAAAGCTTGGTTATAATGTTTCTTGATGTGGTTCTCTTTTTTGTCTTACTTGGAGTTTATTTGATGTTTATATTTTTGTACGTTATGAAAATTGGTTGCGACTATCCTGGACAACAACCCAAGACTGTCCCTAACAAAATCATTAAAAAAATATTAGCCGGGTGTGGTGGTAGATGCTTGTAGTCCCAGCACTTTGGGAGACTGAGGTGGGAACATCACTTGAGTTTGACGTTACAGTAAAATATGATTGCACACTGGGTGACAATCATATTCACAATCATATTGCATGGGTGACAGAGCAAGACCCTACCCCTAAAATAAAAAAGACATAATTTAAAATACCAGTGTTGGGAAGTTTTCAACCATTATTTTTTCAAGTATTTTCTGTACCCCAAATATTCCATCTCTCTTCTCTTTCTGAGGCTTCCATAATGTTAATGTCTCTTTGCTTGATGGAGTAACATGGCTCTCTTAGACTCTGTTCACTTTATCTTTTTTCTTTTAATTTCTATACTCAATAATTTCCATTGTTCTGTGTTCAATATTGCTGATTTTTTTCTTCCACTTGCTCAACTCAGCCTTTGTACTCCTCTAGAGAATCTTTCAATTATTGTACTTTTTAGCTCCAGAATTTCTTTTTTTTAGGTTGTCAGTCTCTTTATTTATATTTCCATTTTGTTCATACACTGTTTTGTTCTGTTTCACCTTCTCCACATCTTCTTTAGTTATCTATCTTTAAGAATATTATTTTAAATGTTTTGTGTAGTAGATGCTTGTATGCCTTGTACTTTTAACTCTGGAAATCAGATTCTCCCTCTTCTCCAGGGTTTGCTGCTTTTTGTTATTTTTTATTGTTTTTGTTTTCTTGATTGTTGTATGTTTTCTGTGCCAAAAATCAGAGTGAGGTATAAACTTAAGGTATTTTTGGATATTTTCTGATCCTACAGTTTTTCCTGGGTATGTATGGTCACTTTCTAATTTTTCCTGTATGTACAGTTGTTTATGAATGTTTTAATTTTTAATATCTGACTCCCAAAAGGGAAAAATAAGAATAAAAACAGCACTGGCCCTCTCAATGTCTTTGAATTCACTTCAGCTGGAGAGAGAGAGGCTCGCAAACATAGGACAAACAACAACAGCCGCTGGCCTATTTTTCTACACCTCTGTGACTAAATGCAGCAATTGGTGGTCAGAACACAGATCCCAGCTATTTGGAGAATAGGGTCTTCTTTTTTGCTCATCCTGACTCCTACAAGCTGTCTGCAGATTGATTGCTCCAGGAACACATGCATAGCTGCCATGGGGCTGAGGGTAGGGGATGGGTGTCTGCTACTGTGCAAAGAGCTGAAATGGGCTAAAACTAATTACAATGTACTGTCCAAGCCTTCTCTTTGAAGTTGCAAGCCTTCCGTAGACTCCAGAATTTCAAAATAGTTACATCATACTCTGTCAGTGCAATTTTTTTCTAGATAGGGAAATTAATAGGGCTTCCTATTCCACCATCTTCCCAGAATCCCCTTTAGGATTTTTGGTTTTTTCCTTCTACATGACATTTTCATAGTCAATAGACTTTGTACTTTTTGTTAATTTTCTCTCAAATGATATAAATCTAGCATTTATCCAGCCATACTGTCATGCTTGTCTATTAGCCAATAGTTCACAGTTTTTAACTTGCTGGATAGGTTAGCACAATCTAGAATCATGACACACACATTTTGTTTCTTTTTTATGCAGTTCAAACCCAATACTTTAACTTTCATGATCTAACCCAGAGTGAAAAAGTCCCTATGTCTCATCTGTCTCCTTTATTTCTAGTTCTCAGTAGAAAGAAAATGTTTATAATAAATGAGAGACAAAAATTATTTTGGATGCCCCAAAATTTAACAAGAAAAATTTATTTAACAAATGGTAGCATCATTTAATAGCTCACTTAGATATGAATGAGTAGTCACTACCACATAAACATTACATGTAATTGCTTGTCATTCTCAAGATCCTCTGAGGTCTAACAGCGAGCTGGATCCTGTATATTGACAAACATAGCCGAATGCTTGCTTTTTTTTTTTTTTTTTTTTTTTTAACGTTTTCATCAATAATTTTCAGTCGAACCCTATGATTACATGCTTGCCAGCTGTCCCCAAAAATAAGTGGTCTATAGCCTTGTTAGTAGTTCTTTACAATGATACTTATCATCGACTGGACATACTTCTACATTTCAATTTCAAGATCTCTAAGTGGAATTTTAAACATAATTTTTTTTTTCATTTTCAGTAATGATACAGAACAGATGTTCACCATCCAAAGTATGGCAGGCTTTTATATTTTTAATACTAACTTATTTTAGCCATGTGTATATATATGCATAGGTAAGAGTCATTAAACTTTATAGACATATAAAAATAGGAAAAATGCACAAAAGTAAAGGTACAGCTCCACAGTTTACTAAAAAGCAAACACTTTTGAAATGACATTTAAGTTAAAAAAAAAAAAAAATAGCTAGCACAACGGAAATTTGCTTTTTGTTCTCCTAATCAGTACCTACCTTTCTGTTCCCCAAATCTACCAGGTATACAGTATACATTTTTTTGTGTATGGCATTTTTTGCTCAATGTTATGTTTGCCAAACTCATTCACTGCTGTATAGTGTTTCATTGTGTCATTATACCACCATGTATTTATACATTCCATTGTTGACAGACACTTATGTTAGGGTTCTTGGCTCTATGAGTAATGTTGAAATGGATAAACTATTATTTATGTCTCTCATTCACACAGGGATGCATTTCTACTTGTTACATAGCTACAATTGGTATAATACTGAATAAAATGTGCTTATATTCTACTTTAATATGTAATAATATTATTTCAGGGTGCTTGTAAAATCGCACTCTAGCAAGCATTGTGTGTGACAGACGTATTACTCTACATTCTCACCAACACTTGGTATTATTAGTCTTTTTAATATTAGCTGTTCTTGTGAGCATGTAGCTGTGTCACATTGTAGCTTTAATTTGCATTTCCTTGATTACTTGTAAAATTGAGTACTTCACATATTTTTGAGCAATTTAGCTATCCTTTTTCTGTGAAGTATCCTTTCAGGGCTAATGCCTAATTATATTGGGTATTCTGGCTTTTTCTTTTTGGTTTATGTGACATGGAACCTTTGTTATAATGGTTAATATTGGTAAGAGCTGAAGCACTATATTCCTGTCAAGTTTCTGATGTGAATGATTTGTCCATTGCTTTTCTTTAAATCATTTTGCTAGGGTTTATCAATTTCATTGTCTTTCAAATAATCAACTTGTACCTTTAATCTTTGTTGCTATTCTCTATTGAATAATTTTTTTCAGTTAATTTTTTTCTCTTTTATTTCCTTCTTTATTGAGGGGTAATTAGCTGTTGTTTTGTTAATTTGTAAAAAACAAGATCATTAGCTTTTAGCCTTTCTCATTTTCTAACATATGCATTGAAAAGCTATAAATTTCACTGTAAAACCCACACATTTTGATACAATTTAATAATTTTATCATTATCATTTCTTATTTCCATTGTGATTTTTTTTCTGTGAGCTACTGGCTATTTAAAAGTTATTTCTTAATTACTACATAGTGGGCTTTTCTAACTATCTTTGTGATTGATGTCTAGATTAACTATTACTGTGGGGCCCAAAGAACATATTCCACGTATTACAACTTTTCAAATACTTCGAGACTTGCTTCATGGTTCAATTTCTAGTTAATTTAGGTAAATGTTTTAAATGCTCTTAAAAATAATGTATATTTTTAAGTTATTGAATTTAATAATCTACATAGATCACTTAGGTGTAAATTTTGTTAATCAGCTTGTTCATATCTTTTATACCCTTACTGAAGTTTTATTCAGTTTGTTCATTTTATACATTAATAAGTGTTTTAAAATCTCCCATGATAGCTGTGAATATGTATGTAACTCCTTTAAGTTCTATTTTTGTTGTCTACATTTTGAGGCTATGTTATGAGGTTCATACACACATAGAATTGTCACATCTTCCTGGTGCATTGAAGTTTTTCATCAGAAATTGACCTTTTTATTATTTGGTAATGGTATGGCTGATATTAATATAACTCAGTATAGCTTTCTTTTAGCTATGTTTGCATGGTATATCTCTTGCATTCTTTTACTTTTGGTAGCCTCATGTTCTTACAAGCATTATATAACTAGGCTAAAAATCTGTATCTTTAAGTTGAATATACTTTATTTACATTTGCAGTAATTCTGTTTTAAATTTTAAATGTCCCATATTATTTACTATTTGCCCCTCCTGTCCTAGATTCTCTTTTCTCTTCATTCTTGCCTTGTAAATTGATTTAAAAAAATTATTCTATCTTCCCACATATTTCAAAGCATGCACAATTTGCTATTTTGAAATACTTATTGTAAAAATTTTAGAAAATATACAAAGTGCAGCAAAATTTTATCACAGAGTATCATGTAATAATTATATTTCTTTCCAGTCACTTCTTTAAGGTGTGTACATAATTTTATATCCTTTCTTGAAAAGTATATATAATAATTTTTAATGTAGCTATCTTTTTTCCAAAACACTATTTAATAGTGAAATGCTAATGCATTATAAATGGCATTACAGTGTATATGTAAAATAATATATGTAAAATTATATGTAATATATACATTACATATATACATATTGTATATGTAACTGTAAAACATTTTTACATATATACAATTTTACATATTTTAAGTCTCTTTGTATTATTAAACAAAAGATTTCACAGGTCTTGGCCTATTATATTTCCTCAGAATTTGCAGGAATTATTTTAAACATTATACATTTAAATATTTCTCAGATTCATAATTTTATGAATTATTATAATTAAAATTCTCATTATAAAGTTTAATCATGGATACAATTAAGTGAAAGTCCCAAACTTATAATTAGTTATTATTAATTCTGTGCATGTACATGTATACAATCAGATAATATTTTGTCATTCTTGGTATTCTATCAGATATCTGTTTAAACTTATGAATCACAATGTACAAAATATCAAATCTGATACACTTCAAACATTCTATCCTGTTTTTACGCAATCAGCCAATGGGGTGGTCACATCTGCAAAAGTAAAAGCCCAACTAGGTGAAGTGGAAAAAGTCTGATTGTTGATTCAATAACAGGATTTCCAAAATAATGTTTGGATAATGGAATTGTTTGATCCGGTCATTATTTCTAACAGGTAGTTTTAACATTACCAAGCATACCTGTGCTTTGCCTTACCTTAACTAATCAGGCTGATCAGCAGCCAGTTGTTCGTCCCACAATATTCATTGCTGTTTGGCAAAATGGGACAGCCACCTTACATCCTTCTGGATGTGATAACTCAATGCACACATTCTCGCCTTTTGTCCATACTTGTGTTCCTGAGATGATCACTTACCCCAAGACCGGTTCAATTAGGATCAAGAAGAATCCACTCCATTCTAGGACTTTTGATGGTGTTGTTGGGGGAAGTAAACTCTTCCACTTGTCTGCTCTGTGGTGTTATGATCCCAAAGCTTCAAGGGACCACAAAAACGGAGTTTAAAACTTAAACTGTGAAAGTAGAAATCAGGCTGGACGATGGGAAGAGACATCATGTCCTGAAGGCATCACCTGAGCCCTGAATCCAGTTATACCTTAAGATGATGTATTCCTACTCTTTTAGTAAATGAGTCCACTCCTAATCTTTTAGTACATGAGTCAGTAAACACTTTTCTTTTCCAGTAGATCAATTTGAGTCAGACTTTCTGTCACTCACAACTGAAAGTCCTAACTTCAAGGATCCTACACTTTCCTTCATAGCACTGGTCCCATGTGATGTTACTATTACTTCAGTGCCAACCTCTGTCAGTAGACTATAGTCTGTATGCAAACAGCACCAGTATCTCATTTGTTCAGAGCTGCATTTCCAATACCTAGAACGATTCTGAGCCATTACTGCTACCTGATAATATTGAATGACTGAATAAATAAACCAAGCATTTTCTTAGCCATGTTCCCAAAGGTATTAATAAATGAACACTATGGAGCTATTTTTATGTGCATGAAAGTTGTTTCGAGATGAAAATATATACATATAGATGTATATATAGTTGTGCGCTTAAATTTGTATAGTCATTTCCACAGAATCAAATATTGCCCGTGATCTCTGACATGAATGAAAACAATGCCTCTTTCTTTGCTCTGTGAACTTGGAAAAACTATTTCTTTGAGCCTCTGTTTGCTTACCAGTGAAAAGTGCTTACCTCAAGGTAGATATTTGTAAACAGTAGTCTCTTGGTAAACAGAAATATTACTAGTACAAGGAACTAACTAGATAACCAGAAGAGGAGAGAGAACATAGAGTCAGTTGAAAACCAAAGTGCTTGCGTGGACAAAAGCAAAGGCCAGGGCTGCATAACACTGACATTTTTATTAGAATTCATTTGTAACAAATGGAACTTGTGTCAGCAAAGAACTGATTTTCATACAGACTTCTTTCGCCACCAATGTAACGAAGTAAGAAAATAAAAAGCACGCCTTTCATTCTGTAAAACATTTACGCGTACTACTAATTAGAGGTAATTGTATTTTTTTTAACAAGCCATTTTACAAGTTATTTTTTTAAATTTTTCAGTCTATGCATCCAAAACGAGAGCAAAGAACACAACTGTTATTATCTTTGTAAAGACACTCCAAGCTGGGATGGCAAAGCCATATAACGGATGGATAGAATGGATCTGTAGCCTTCTGATCTCTGCTGGAGTATCAGGGCACCCATAAACCCAAAAGGAACCAAAACCCAAAAAGAAAAACAAAAAGGGAATTAAAAACAAAAGGAAGGACTTAAACAAAGCAAAACCGAAAATAAACAGGAAAGAAAAAAAAATACGTGCATTACTGCAGACTTTTTTCCCTTCCTGTTTCTATGTTGTGTTATTTACATACACACAAATGAATTTCCGAAGCAGTTTCTTACAGATGGGTTCAAGTAATATCATTATTGGGTGTAGAATCAATAGGGCAGTGCATAGTACAAAGGTATAGAAAGTGCAAAGTTCCCTAGAGGCCCTTCCCTCCCCTGGCTGTCCTCGCCGTTTTCTAACCATGCAAATCATTTTTAAAAAAGAGCTAAAATAAAGTTCTGTACAAATCACTTTTTATATATTTTGATTTTTTTTACCATTGTAACTAATTACAAAATTATACATAACTACACGTACATAGGTAAATAATAGCACCGTACTGGTTATGATGATGAAAATAACTGGAAACTCGAAAGCTTGTGGTAATGGCAGATAAAGATGTTTTACCTGGGAAATTAAAACTTGGATGGTTGTACAGAAAAGCACAGAGTGGAATGCACATCAATGACAGTAAGGGAGTTAGTTCTAGGAACAGCTCCTGAACAGTAAGATTCCCGCAATAGTCTCCGCCTCGTTCGTCTATGGTATGCATCCCATTCATTTTCTTCTTCTGATTATTGTCATCTTTCCCTTTGCCAAATGGGCAGTTTTTGTTTCAGGGAGAGAAGCTGCTCATTGGCCAATCATTCTGGTGTGCAATGCTCCATCGGATTCTACATGTCCAACAAGGCATGTCTGGATGATGCAATGTCTATCTGACCCCCTTTGTTCAACTAAAAGAAAATTATAGCACTGAGTAATCTGGCACTTGGATAAATCTCCAAAAAGATACAAACGAAAAGAAAATGATAACAGACCCACATAGTGCACATTCTTCTCTGGTTCTGATGTAGGTTAGAGAGTCTCATTCTGAGGTAGCCTTCTAGATACTTTTTTTTAAGTATTATATATATTTTCTTTTTTTTCTTTTTCTTTGTTTTTTACAAAAGTGCTCAAATACAATGCTTGCAAGTGTTTGGTCTCTTGGATTTCATTCTGCTAGCAATGGGAAAATGTGGAAAACAAAAATCCTTCCATGCAGAACATCCATGAAGCTAAAATTAAACCAAAGCAGTATACTCATACCAAAACTCTTTAAGAGTTCCTTGGATATTTTGAGGATTATTTAAAATCATGTAAAATGTGGCAAACTCATGCCATCATCCATGGCTTCCTATAGAATGTTGGAAGAATTGGGGGTTTTATATATATATTTTATATATATATATTTTTATTTATATAATATATATATATTTCCCCTTTTAGAAAAATTCTAATGGAATATCAAATATATTCCAAAGTTGCCAATGATATTTGTTACTAAAATAAGTTTGGTGCAGTTACTGCGTGTTCCAGAGCAGATTTGGAAGGGAATATAAATAAAACAAGTAGCTTTTTCTGATGTTGACGATTATAAAAGGAAGAAGGGCCCTGATTATCCAAGTGCTTTGGGCTGGTACAATCACTAACATCCCCGACTTGGCTGAAAACTAGGAATGCATATTATTCAAAGAGTTTTTGTACATGTGGTAAACAGATAATGCTTTAATAGAAAGAGTAACAGATACGAACAGTGAATGGAAATACGAACCAAAAGCTAAAAAGAAATGCTATTAAAATAGGCATCAATTATAAGGCACTCTAAATGCAAAACTAAAACCAAAACGAAACAAGGTACAGCACTTCCCAGGAATGCTGTATGCCACAAAATGTTTCTGACTGAACAGAGTAACATGAATTTGGCTTTGCCCCTGTTACATATCATAAATGCAAATTTCATAGCACATACTATAGACAATATACGATTGAATACACTTTTTTTAAACAACTCGATAGCTGATATATTACAACATTCTCCCCTCCTAAAGGGATATGCACTGACCTTTCCCACATGCACACCTCTTAGCTATTTAATAATTTTTATTGCACTAGAGTGTTAGAAATATTGAACTTTGTTGGAAGCCTGACAAAACAGAATTAGTGAATATGATTGGGTAGGTGGGGGGAGATTGGGTAGGAAATTAGGGGGTGAGGTTTGACAATCACTGATGTGCATTCCTCATTTCCCTTTAAAAAATTAAAGTTTTGTGATATTAAGAAATACCAATATGTCAAAAAATTAAGAATAAATGGAAAGAGATGTTTACAATAGCTTTTCTACATTAAAAAAAAAAAACTAAATCATGGAAGAACTGACTGATAGCTATATCTATTTTTTGTGTGGACACACTGTCTATATATACATAGACACCCTTGTAAAATTTGGATATATATGTATATATGTTAGCAGCAACTTTATACTTTGCGCCTCCCTGTTGATTCCAAAATCAAAACAAAATAATAATTATCTTTGATAATTTGAAGAGAATGGGTACTTTCTCACCAATCAAAACTGAACAGAAGTGTAAAATTAATATATCTGACGAGATTGATACTGTAGATTGAGTATTGCACAAAAATGTGCAAATTTTCAAATTATTTGATATTTCTACAGCAAGATATTACAGATAACAGTTCTACAGCTTAAAAAAACCTACGATTTGGAAATAAAAAATGAAGAGTTATGTAACTTTTTTAAAATTCACTTTATCGAATGATACATTTTGTTAAAAAAAAGTTTACACAGTTAGAAATGAAGCACAGGTCAGCAGTATCTTTACAATACTAAAAAACTAAATCAAGGACTTTCTTTTTAAACATTCCCCCCTCCCTTTCCCCCTAAAATGTTATTATGAGCAGTATGGTGGGAAGGGGTGATGTCAAAGCAGAGTCCATTTCGCTGTGAGAAGCCACACCAGCACACATCTTGGGCTGAATTGCGGCATTCTGGCAATTTCTCCTTGCACCTTTCAAACAATCCTGAATAAGATGGTGGTTCTTTGCTGTGATTTCTTCTTCCCTTGATTTTGAATCCTTGAGGTATCTGTAAATAAAATCCTTCAGATGCCTCATCAGTCAGGATTCTCTTCATTATTTTTCAGGTTAGATTATTAAACTGTGAATTCTTGGTCCACCTGGAATAATTTGTTTTTAATTTGTTTTGTGTGTAATAGTCCCACTAAGTAGTTGTTAGCTAGAAGTTAAGAAGGACTTCTCAAGTGCCCTGTATGGCTCAGAAGAGACTCCATGGATATTGAAGGGCCTGTAGTAAAAATCCAGAATGGGTCAGGGGTTTCTACGTTGCATAGTGATCAAAGCTGCCCAGGTACTCTAGTGCGGCTCGATAGCAAAACTGATACTGATCCTGCAGGAGACAACGAATGGGGAGAAACAAAGGAAGGGACCATGAGTATATTTTAATAGAAAAATAAAAATCAATATTGGATAACAAAATTACATCTATATGGGGCGAAATCATACTTTTGTCAATTGATCTAATCCAATGACCAATTGGTTATAGTGAACGAAGAAAAATTAGCCACATGGAGTGTTTATTCACTTTGCCAATCAATTTGACTAAAATGATCTCCCAATTCCAAGCAGTGGCAGGTCAAGTGTACATTGCCTTCCCAGACAAGTGTTTTCCAAGTAGTATCAAACAATTACCACCAATTGAGCACATACACTTCTTACATGCCTTATAAACAGATAATGATGAAAGTCATCCTTTACAATTATCTGCTTGTGATAATGAATTCTCAGTTTAAATATATGAGAGGCTGATACACAAACTGTCCTGAGAAAAATCTGAATTTACTTATCTTCTGAGCTACTGCCAATAAAATTTGAATTTTAAAAAAATTATGTTTGGATAGTAGAGCTTGCAATGAGAATCACTCACAGTCATTTCAGCTACCTTTTGGCTGGCTCTCTCACTTATATATGATGTTCATATACAGCCAGAAGGTAGCTGGTGCGGCACAACAGGCACACAAATCCATTTACACAGGGCACTGGACTTCCAAGCTTTTCATCCCTGAAAATGGCTTCACAAGATTGGCTGCCCACATCAAAAAATACCTGTAAATTCGGCCCATTTCTGTGTGATTGCTAGCTGTCTGTTATAGAAAGGCACACACTAAAATAAAACGGTATGAAACATGGCTTTTTTCAGACAACGAAGAACACTATCATATTGGAATAAATTGAAGCATTGTTGGAGAGATGGAAAAATTACAATTTACAGATCTCTATAGGGATGAGAAAAAGTAGGATTTTCCCCATAAAAGAAATCTATTTTCAGTGGCCAACCAGGCTGAAAGTAGATAGTTTCTATTTTGCTTAAATGTGCATTTTTCTATAATAAAAATGGTAATGCAAAATAAATGGTGTTTACTTTCCTATCTTGTCACAGTCAGTTGCTTGGCTAAGTGTTCAGGCTTTTTAAATGTCCAATTTCCTTCTGTAACCCCCAAGACCCATTAAGTTTGTCAGGCTGACAGAATGTTTTGAGTATTGCAAGCCACACACTTGTACTACTTTGAAATCAGTCTGAAAGATACTGTGGATGATGAATTGAGGAACACATATAAGTTGTATAATTTGGTGGCCTTTTGCAGAACATAAACTATCAGTAATATCATCTTTAGAAATGAATGCTCAATAGACCAGACTGGCTATATCATAAACTCTTATTATTAAGAGAAATATCCAAATTGCCATATTAATTATTGGAATAGGAAATGTGGGGCTAATATAATATCTCTAGGCTTATCCAGAATCAAAATGTTTTGAATGGCCATTGTTAAGACATGAAATATAGAACAACTGATACCTCTGTAGGCACAAAGAGGGAGAATGGAGAAGTTAAATGGGCTGAGATTATTTTATGTACTAAGCATTATGCTTTCTCTCTATATATAATATATACTATAGGAAAATGAATATAACGAATTTTATGAAATTGCCATTTTATTGGTCAAAAATGATCCAGTAGTGAAATTTAACATAGCTCAATGTAACATATAATCGCACGTAATTTCTATAGCAACACTAAAACACTGATAATCTCACCCCATTTAAAAAGGGGGAAAATGAGGTTCAAAATTATTAAACGGTTTGATGCTTTCCCCACAGTATTATGTGTGTGGTGTTGAGAGAGTCTGGACTCCAGGAGGTCCAAGCTAGCAAAACGTAGGCTCTTGAGATGTGAAAAATGCAATGGATTTTCTCACCTCTGTCTGTACCATAGCTGGTCGTTGTGTTCTTAACATTTTGACGGTCTGGAAGATATCTACGACTCCTTCATATCTCATTCTTTCCAAAACAATGCTTAATGTTATGAAGACTCCAGTTCTTCCAACGCCCGCGCTGCCACAATAACAAAGGCAATGTTACTGGGTGAGAGGCTCACAGTCTTGGCACATTTGCTTGGGTGTGGACATACTTCTACCAGCTTCCACACTCCATATTTCTTTACAGCCATGTTCAGGAAAACGTGGTATCGCATTCACCAAATGGTTACTCTTGGGATACTGAGTTGTAACAGCATGTGATAACGAGGGTGAAGTAATTAGGAGTAAGTCTAATAAAAGGTCTTTTCAATGGGGATTTATACCATTTTAGAAAGACCAAGGAAACATAACAAATGAAAAGAAGAAAGGATATAAATAACATATAGGTTTATATTACTCATGGAGATTCTGAGATTTAGAACTTGCCTACTTAATATTTTTGAAGTATGAAATAATTCAGAATAAGGTGAAGTGAATTTGGCATCTTCAACTTTTCTAGTACATTGTTCACATTTTACAGTTACTTAAAATACATATGCAATGCCCCATAACTTAAACGTATTTGTCTATAACTAGTCAAATGTTTACACTGGTTTTATTATGAGAAAAGAGATGCTATAACAGGGTATATATGTGATTTTCACTTAGTCTTCAGGAGGGTTTATGACTATCCTGTAAGTGTATGTACACATGAAGTAAATACTGTGTTGTTTTCTTATTTCTTGAGACTTAGAACTTTCAACAGATTCTCACAGGGGTCTCTAATCTTTAAAAAAAAAATGGTTAAGAGCCACTGATCTCTAAACTTACCTACTATTTTTACATGATCAGCAACTAAAACCCCAGGATCCTTTCTACCACGTTAGAAAGTTTTTGAGTTTCTCTCTGTTGTCTTCATTGTTTTAAGATAATTCAAGAATCTTCATGGTAGCAAGAAAGAAAACTAATTCATAGCTCTTCTGCACTTCTTAAGTGGGAAAGCACTGGGAAGTTTAGGTAATGAGGGAAACAGTGAATAATGAAAAATCCGTACATTTTTGGATCCTAATTAAACAGCATGTGTAACACTTGGGCACGGGCTGTAGAAAATAGATGGATTCATTTACTGGAGGATGTAGCTGACAGGCATATATAAATAGTGTGTCCCTTTATAAATGGGTTTCTACAGTCTAAACAGAAATGTTAAGTGAGGTTTGAAACTCCATGGGGAGTCAGTCTTTAAGAAGTGATTGAAGATGTCTAGCAGCAGTGAAGCCTTCTCTTAAGATGAAGCAGATGACCTTGAAGGTCCCTTTTAACCTTGAAAGTCTCTCTTAGTTGTGAGAAACTGAGATTTATTTTCTTTTTGTTGAATGGTCTAGGTACTCCAGAATCTCTCTTACCTTGATTTGATAACTTGAATGTAACAAAAACATTGGGTTTCTGTCTTTCTACTAAGTATTTTCAAGAAAAGAACAGACATTGGACTTACAACTTTTGCATTTATTGATTTTATCATCTTAGTTTAATAAGTTACAAAAAAGAAAAGTAGTATTTTCAGAACATTCCTAGATAAAATATATAGAAGTCTTCTATGTGTGTGTATATCTATATATAAGATATATGCATCACAATTTCTTTAGCATTATACTAAAGGAATATTAAAATTATTTTGTGACAAAAACACTGAGAACAGGCACACATAACATTTATGTGCCTATACATATAAGGATGCTTAAAGCTAAGAAGATTTATTAAATTAAAGATACTCTTTTCCTTAGAGGTTATTTTAGAAAAGTTTAAATTAGCATATGGGCAAATTATGAGTGAAGTTAAACATCCAGGTAATTCAATACTAATATATACCATCTACTTTGTCTAAATACGGGCATACACTGTTTTATTGTGCTATGCTTTATTGAGTTTTGCAGATATTTTGTTTAACAAATTGAATGTCTATGTCAATCTTGCATTGAACAAGTATATTGGTGCCATTTTTCCACCAGCACATATTCGGTTTGTGTCTCTGTGTAGCATTTTGGTTATTTTTGCAATATTTCAAATTTTTTCATACTATTATATGTTAGTGATCTGTGATCGCTGATCTTTGATGTTACTAGTGCAATTGGTTTGGGGTGCCATGAACCATGACCATAAGACACTGAACGCTTGATAAATGTGTGTGTTATGACTGCTCCACCAAGCAGCAGTCTCCCCATCTGTCTTTTTCTCCTCAGGCTTCCCTATTTCTTGAGACACAACAATACTGAAATTAGGCTAGTTAATAAGCCTACAATGGCCTCTAAGTGTTCAAGTGAAAGGGAGAGTTATCTAAATCACAAGCTAGAAATAATTAAGCTTAAAGCCCAGGTATGCTGAAAGCTAGGCCTCTTGCACCAAACAGCCTAGTTGTGAATGCAAAGTTCCTGAAGGAAATTAAAAGTGCTACTCCAGTGCACACACGAATGATAAGGAAAGTAGAACAGCTTTACTGCTGATAAGAAGAAAGTTTTAAAGGTCTGGATAGAAGATCAAACCATTTACAACATTCCCTTAAATCAAAGCCTAGGCCAGAGCAAGGCCCTAACTCTCTTCAAAGGCTGAGAGGTAAGGAGGCTGCAGAAGAAAAGTTTGAAGTTAGCAGAGGTTTGCTTATGAGGTTTAAGGAAGGAAGCCAACCCCATAACATAAAAGTGCAAGGTGAAGCAAAAAGTGCTGTTGCAGAAGCTGTAGCAAGTTATCCAGAAGATCTAGCTAAGATCACTGAATGAAGGTGGCTACATTAAAAAACAGATCTTCAGTGTAGACAAACATCATTATATTGGAAGAAGTTGTCATCTAAGACTGATAGCTACAGAGGCGTCAATGCCTAACTTCAAAGAACAGGCTGACTTGTTAGGGGCTCATGCAGCTGGTGACATTAAGCTGAAGCCAAAGCTCATTTACTATTTCAAAAATCCTAGGGCTCTGAAGAATAACACTAAATACACTCAAGTGAAAGGAAGAGTTAAACATCTCTCACTTTAAGTCAAAAGCTTGAAATAATCAAGTTTTAGTAAGGAAGGCACACCAAACATCAAGACAGGCTGAAAGCTCGACCTCTTGTATAGCCCAGTTCTATAAATGGAACAAGAAAGCATGGATGACAACACATCTGTTTACAGCATGGTTTACTGAATATTTTAAGGCCACTCTTGAGACCTACTGTGCAGAATAAAATATTCTTTTCAAGATAATACTGCTCATTGACAATATACCTTGTCACCCAAGAACTCTGATGGAATGTACAAGGAGATTAATGTTTTCATGCCTGTGAATACAATATTCATTCTGCAGCGCAATGGACCAAGGAGGAATTTCAACTTTCAAGTTTTATTATTTAAGAACTACATTTTGTAAGGCTATACATTCTATAGATAGTGATTCTCTAGTAGGTCTGGGCAAAGTAAATCGAACATTTCCTGGAAATAATTCACCATTCTATGCCATTAAAAACATTTGTGATTCATGGGAGAAGATCAAATTATCAACATTAACCGGAGTTTGGAAGAAGTTGACTCTGATCATCATGGATGACTTTGAGGGGTTCAAGACTTCAGTGAAGGAAGAAATTGCAAAAATGGTGGAATAGCAAGATAACTAGAACTAGAAGTGGAGCTGGGAGATGTGACTGAATTGCTGCAATCTCATGATAAAACCTGAATACATGAGGAGTTGCTTCTTATGGATGAGCAAAGAAAATGGTTTCTCAAGATGGAATGTACTCATGAAGATGCTGTGAACACTGTGAAAATGACAAAAGATTTAGAATAGTAGATAAACAAAGTTAATCGAAAAGCAGCAGGGTTGCAGAGGAATGACTCCAATTTTGAAAGAAGTTCTACTGAGAGTAAAATGCTATCAAGCAACATTGCATGGTGCAGAGAAGACTCTTGATAAAGAGTCACTTGATGTGCCAAACTTCATTATTATCTTCTTTTAAGAAATTGCTACAGCCACCTCACCTTTCAGAAACCACCACCCCTTGATTAGTCAGCAGCCATCAATGTCGAGGCAAGACCCTCTACCAGCAAAAAGATTACAACTTACCGGAGGCTTAGATGATGGTTAGCATTTTTTTTTTTTTTTTTAATTTAAGTTCTGGGGTAGATGAGAAAAATGTGCTGGTTTGTTACATAGGTATACATGTGCCATAGTGGTTTACTACACCCATGAACCCACTATCTACATTAGGTATTTCTTCTGATGCTATCCCTCCCTCAGCCCCCTACCCCCTAAAAGGCCCTGGTGTGTGATGTTTGTTTCCCTGCATCCATGTGTTCTCACTGTTCAACTCCCACTTATGAGTGATAACATGTGGTGTTTGGTTTTCTGTTCCTGTGTTAGTTTGCTGTGTAGGTTTACCAGTTTCATCCATGTGCCTGCAAAGGACATGAACTCATCCTTTTTTATGGCTGCATAGTATTCCATGGTATATATGTGCCATATTTACTTTATCATTGATGAGCATTTGGGTTGGTCCCAAGTCTTTACTATTGTGAGCAGTGTTACATTAACATATGTGTGTATGTGTCTTTATAGTAGAATGATTTTTAATCCTTTGGGTATATATTCAGTAATGGGATTGCTGGGTCAAATGGTATTTCTGGTTCTAGATCCTTGAGGAATCACCAAACTATCTTCCACAATCGTTGAACTAATTTACACTCCCACTAACAAACAGTGTAAAGTGTTCCTATTTCTCCACATCCTCCCCAGCAACTGTTGTTTTTCTGACATTTTAATGATTGCCATTCTAACTGGCATAAGATAGTATCTCATTGTGGTTTTCATTTGCATTTCTCTAACGACCGATGATGGTGAGCAGTTTTTCATGTTTGTCGGCCGCATAAATGTCTTCTTTTGAGAAGTGTCTGTTCATATCCTTTGCCTACTTGTCGATGGGGTTGTTTTTTTCTTGTAAATATAACTTCTTTGTAGATTCTGGATGTTAGCCCTTTGTCAGATGGATAGATTGCAAAAATTTCCTCCCATTTTGTAGGTTGCCTGTTCACTCTGATGGTAGTTTTTGGCTCTGCAGAAGTTCTTTAATTAGATCCCATTTGTCAATTTTGGCTTTAGTTGCCATTGCTTTTGGTGTTTTAGTCCTCAAATCTTTGTTTATAACTGTGTCCTGAATGGTACTGCCTAGATTTTCTTCTAGGGTTTTTATGGTTTTAGGTCTTATGTTTAAGTCTTTAATCCATCTTGAGTTAATTCCTGTATAAGGGGTAAGGAAGGGATCCAGTTTCAGTTTTCTGCATATGGCTAGCCAGTTTTCCCAACACCATTTATTAAATAGAGAAGCCTTTCCCCATTGTTTTTCCTCAGGTTTGTCAAAGATCATATGGTTGCAGATGTGTGGCATTATTTATAAGGTCTCTGGTTCTGTTCCATTGGTCTGTATATCTGTTTTGGTAGCAGCACCATGCTGTTTTGGTTACTGTAGCCTTGTAGTGTCCTTTGAAGTCAGGTAGCATGATGCCTCAAGCCTTGTTCTTTTTGCTTAGGATTGTCTTGACTTTGTGGACTCTTTTTTGGTTCCATATCAAATTTAAAGTAGATTTTTCCCATTTAGTGAAGAAAATCATTGATAGCTTGATAGGGTTAGCATTGAATCTATAAATTACCTTGGGTAGGCAGTATGGCCATTTTCACGATATTGATTCTTCCCATCCATGAGCATGGAATGTTCTTCCATTTGTTTGTGTCCTCTTTTATTTCATTGGGCAGTGGTTTGTAGTTCTCCTTGAAGAGGTCCTTCACATCCCTTGTAAGTTGGTTCACATCCCTTGTAAGTTCAATTCCTAGGTATTTTATTCTTCTTGTAGCAATTGTGAATGGGAGTACACTCATGGTTTGGCTCTCTATTATTGGTGTATAGGAATGCTTGTGATTTTTTGTACATTTATTTTGTATCCTGAGACTCTGCTGAAGTTGCTTATCAGCTTAAGGAGATTTGAGGCTGAGACAATGGGGTTTTCTAAAAATACAATCTTGTCATCTGCAAACAGAGACAATTTGACTTCTACTTTTCCTAATTGAATACCCTTTATTTCTTTCTCTTGCATGATTGCTCTGGCCAGAATTTCCAATGTTATGTTGAATAGGAGTGGTGAGAGAGGGCATCCTTGCCTTTTGCCAGTTTTCAAAGGGAGCGCTTCCAGTTTTTGCCCATTCGTTACGATAGTGGCTGTGGGTTTATCATAAATAGCTCTTCTTATTTTGAGATACGTTCCATCAATACCTAGTTTATTGAGAGTTTTTAGCACGAAGGGCTGTTGAATTTTGCCCAAGGCTTTTTCTGCATCTATTGAGTTAATCATGTGGTTTTTGCCATTGGTTCTGTTTATATGATAGATTACGTTTATCGAGATCTATATGTTGAACCAGCCTTGCATCCCAGGGATGATGCCAACTTGATCATGGTGGATAAGCTTTTTGATGTGCTGCTGGATTTGGTTTGCCAGTATTTTATTGAGGATTTCTGCATCAATGTTCAACAGGGATATTGGCCTGAAATTTTTTTTTGTTACATCTCTGCCAGGTTTTGGTATCAGGATGATGCTGGCCTCCTAACATGAGTTAGGGAGCATTCCCTTTTTTTCTATTGTTTGGAAAAGTTTCAGAAGGAGTGGTACCGGCTCCTGTTTGTACCTCTGGTAGACTTCAGCTGTAGAATCCGTCTGGTCCTGCACTTTTTTTGGTTGCTAGGCTATTAATTACTGCCTCAATTTCAGAACTTGTTATTGGTCTATGCAGAGTTTCGACTTCTTCCTGGTTTAGTCTTGGGAGGGTGTATGTGTCCAGGAATTTATCCATTTCTTCTAGATTTTCTTCTTTATTTGCATAGAGGTGTTGATAGTATTCTCTGATGGTAGTTTGTATTTCTGTGGGATTGGTGGTGATTTCCCCTTTATCCTTTTTCACTGTGTCTATTTGATTCTTCTGTATTAGTCTGGCTAGCACTCTTTTTATTTTGTTGATCTTTCCAAAACCCAGCTACTGGATTCACTGAAATTTTGAAGGGTTTTTTGTGTCTCTATCTCCTTCAGTTCTATTCTGATCTTAGTTATTTCTTGCCTTTCTGCTAGCTTTTGAATTTGTTTGCTCTTGTTTCTCTAGTTCTTTTAATTGTGATGTTAGGGTGTCAATTTTAGATCTCTCCTGCTTTCTCTTGTGGGCATTTAGTCCTGGAAATTTCTCTCTACACACTGCTTTAAATGTGTCCCACAGATTCTGGCACGTTGTATCTTTGTTCTCATTGGTTCCAAAGAACATCTTTATTTCTGCCTTCATTTCGTTATTTACCCTGTAGTCATTCAAGAGCAGGTTGTTCAGCTTCCATGTCATTGTTTGGTTTTGAGTTTCTTAATCCTGAGTGAGTTCTAATTTGATTGCACTGTGGTCTGAGAGACCGTTTGTTATGATTTCCGTGTTTTTTGCATTTGCTGAGGAGTGTTTTACTTCCAATTATGTGGTCAATTTTAAAATAAGTACGATGTGGTGCTGAGAAGAATGTACATTCTGTTGATTTGTAGATGTCTATTACGTCTGCTTGGTCCAGAGTTGAGTTCAAGTTCTGAACATCCTTGTTAATTTTCTGTCTCGTTGGGCTGTCTAATATTGACAGTAGGGTGTTAAAGTCTCCCACTATTATTGTGTGGGAGTCTAAGTCTCTTTATAGGTCTCTAAGAACTTGCTTTATGAATCTGGGTGCTCCTGTATAGGGTTCATATATATTTAGGATAGTTAGCTCTTCTTATTGCTTTGATCCCTTTACCATTATGTAATGCCCTTGTTTGTCTGTTTAAAGTCTGTTTTATCAGAGTCTAGGATTGCATTCCCTGCTTTTTTTTTTTTTTTTTTGCTTTCCATTTGCTTGGTAAATATTCCTCCATCCCTTTATGTTGAGCCTATGTGTGTCTCTGCATGTGAGATGGGTCTCCTCAATACAGCACACTGATGGGTCTTGACTCTTTGTCCAATTTGCCAATCTGTGTCTTTTAATTGGGGCATTTAGCCTGTTTACATTTAAGGTTAATATTGTTATGTTTGAATTTGATCCTGTCATTATGATGATAGCTGGTTATTCTGCACATTAATTGATGCAGTTTCTTCATAGCATTGATGGTCTTTACAGTTTGGTATGTTTTTGCGGTGGCTGGTACCAGTGTTTCCTTTCCATATTTAGTGCTTCCTTCAGGAGCTCTTGTAAGGCAGGCCTGGTGGTGACAAAAATCTCTCAGCATTTGCTTGTCTGTAAAGGATTTTATTTCTCCTTCACTTATGAAGCTTAGTTTGGCTGGATATGAAATTCTAGGTTGAAAATCCTTCTCTTTAAGAATGTTGAATATTGGCCCCCACTCTCGTCTGGCCTGTAGGGTTGCTGCTGAGAGATCTACTGTTAGTCTGATATGCTTCCTTTGTGGGCAAGCCGACCTTTCTCTCTGGCTGCCCTTAACATTTTTTCTTTCATTTCAACCTTGGTGAATCTGATGATTATGTGGCTTGGGGTTGCTCTTCCTGAGGAATATCTTAATGAAGGGGAGAATGGAACGAAGTTGGAGAAAACTCTTCAGGATATTATCCAGAAGACCTTCCCCAACCTAGCAAGACAGGCCAACATTCAAATTAAGGAAATACTGTGAACACTACTTTCAGGTACACGAATGAAACGTAAATATGATCTTTTCACATAGTCCCGTATTTCCTGGAGGCTTTGTTCATTTCTTTTCACTCTTTTTTCTCTAATCTTGTCTTCATACTTTATTTCTCATACTTTATTTCATTGAGTTGACCTTCAGTCTCTGATATCCTTTCTTCCACTTGATTGATTCAGCTATTGATACCTGTGTATGCTTTGCGAAGTTCTCGTGCTGTGTTTTTCAGCTCCATCAGGTCATTCTCTAAACTGGTTACTCTAGTTAGCAATTCCTCTAACTTTTTTTCAAAGTTCTTAGCTTCCTTGCATTGGGTTAGAACATGCTCCTTTAGCTTGGAGGAGTTTGTTTTTACCCTACATCTGTCAATTTGTCAAACTCATTCTCTGTCCAATTCTGTTCCCTTGCTGGCGAGGAGTTGTGATCCTTTGGCGGAGGAGAGGTGTTCTGGTTTTTGGAATTTTCAGCCTTTTTGTGCTGGTTTTTCCCCATCTTCGTGGATTTATCTACCTTTGGCCTTTGATGTTGGTGACCTTCAGGTGGGGGGGTTCTCTGGGTGGACGTGCTATTCTTTTCTGTTAGTTTTCTTCTAACAGGACTCTCTGCTGCAGTTTTGCTGGAGGTCCACTCCAGACCCTGTGTGCCTGGGTATCACCAGCAGAGGCTGCAAAACAGCAAAGATTGCTGCCTATTTCTTCCTCTGGAAGCTTCGTCCCAGAGGGGCACTTGCCAGGTGCCAGCCAGTGCTCTCCTGTATGAGGTATCTGTCAGCCCCTACTGGGAAGTGTCTCCCAGTCAAGATACATGGGGGTCAGGGACCCACTTGAGTAGAGAGTCTGTGCCTTATCAATCAGAGCTGGAACACTGCAGCGGGAGAAGAGATGCTCTCTTCAGAGCTGCCAGGTGGGGACTGCTAAGTAAGTCTGCTGAAGCTGCACCCACAACTGCCCCTTCCCCCAGGTGATCTGTCCCAGTGAGATGGGGGTTTTATCTGTAAGTCCCTGACTGGGGCTGCTGTCTTTTTTTCAGAGATGCCCCACCCAGAGAGGAGTAATCTAATCTAGAGGGGCAGTCGGCCTTGCTGAGCTGTGGTGGACTCAGCCCATTTCGAACATCCTGGCGGCTTTGTTTACCCTGTGAGGGGAAAACAGCCTACTCAAGCCTCAGCAATGGCACACGCCCCTCCCTTCACCCAGCTGAGTGTCCCAGGTAGACCTCAGACTGCTGTGCTAGCAGTGAGATTTTCAAGCCAGTGGATCTCAGCTTGCTGGGCTCTGTAGGGGTAGGACCTGCCAAGCCAGGCACCACTGGAGGGAATCTCCTGGCTTACCAGTTGCAAAGACTGTGAGAGAAGCGCAGTATCTGGGCCTGAGTGTATGGTTGCAGTACAGTCTCTCATGGCTTCCTTTGGTTAGGAAAGGGAAATCCCTTGATCCCTTGTGCTTTGGCTCACCTTCTGTGGGCTGCACCCACTGTCCAACCAGTCCCAGTGAGATGAAATGGGAAATGCAGAAATCACCTGCGTTCTGTGTCAATCTCACTGGGAGCAGCAGACCAGAGCTGTTGCTATTCGGCCGTCTTTCCAGCTCTCCTTGACGGTTAGTATTATTTCCTACATGCTCTTTGGTTGGTATGCAAAGGATGTTTAATGACTCATTAGAAAGAAAATGTACATAAAGGTTTGCTTCTCATAACATGCCTGAGAAACAAAGGATGCTAGAAAGGACTTCTGTAAACATCAGCTAAGATAACTGAGGTCCAGAGAAACTTCATTATCATAGAGCCAAATAATAGAATTGAGACTGGAACACAGAGGTATCTTGGCCCAAGTCTAATATTTGGCCCGTTTTGAGATCCTGCTTTCTATGTCATTAAGAACTATAGTTTTCTTTGATGTGCTGCAGCAAAATATATTTTTTAATAAACTCTCTCAAGAGTTTCACCATAAAAAGATTAGCAACTTAGATGTCAAGTTGCTAGAATCCTAAAATATATTAGTTTAAATAAAATTAGGTGGTGAATTCCTTTTGTTAGAAGGTTTTTGCACAGCAACTTCTAAAAACACTAAATTTACGGTGAATGTCTGAACCATTTACTTGCTGTTTCTATTAACTTCAATGACTTGAGTTATAAAATGCTCTAGAAACTATTGAAAACAATTAACTTGAAGGTACTTCATTTTCTGATATAGCAACAATTTTCAAGCAAATTGCATTTTTAACTGAGGTACCATACTAAGCACTTATTGACTGGCAGGAATTAGTATTGTCATTAAGGTTTGATAGCTATTCATGAGTTTTTCACAAAGACAAACACAGGAGAAAGATTGTTATCAATGCATTGCTATGAAAGCAAAAGCAAATATGAAATGATTAACACAACAAATTATTACTAGGGGAGGTACCAACGATTCCTATTAAGGTAAAATTCGTAATCTGGTTTGTCTAACAGGAAGCAAATTTTGGGGATAAACGTTTTCCTCTGATTATTTTCACTTTATGAAAAGAGAAATCAAACCTGCTTTGTTTCATAATACATTTCCAAGAATAATATTTCAAATAAGCAAACTTATACAAAAAGTGTGTACAATGAAGAACCACCAACACGTATTTTCACAGTTATCATCACTGCTTTAATCACAAATGGAAACTTACCCTTCTTGAATTGTAACTTACCTGCAATGGACCGAAATGGGTCCATCTTGGCCAAACTGTTCTTTTGTTTTATGGACTTGGCCGATGAAGTCAATAAATCCTTCTCCGGACTTTGGCACTCCTTGTTCTGGCCAGTCAGTGAACTGGAACTGCCTTACTGTTCGGGACTGGCCGTCCTTTAGAAGGAAAGCCACATACCCGGCCACAGAGGAAGACGCCAGGAGGATTCAGCAAGCGCACAGACCACAAGAGCAGTCATTTTTATTTCCCAAAAACAAAAAGGGTAGAAAAAGTTAGGAACACGTTTAACTAGAAACTTAGTGCATATGCTATGAATATTGTCCATACGCACATACCTTTAAATCACAAATTTATTTACTCTCGCAGTGCCCAGTTAAAAACCTGGTTCTCGTTAGTAAATAGCCACATAGTTCCCCCATTAGCAAATGCTTCTGAGACCCAAAGTTTGGGTTCGTAACCATTGATCATGTCTGCGTTCTTTTCAAAATGGAACATACATACTCCATTTTAAAAATTTCAGAAACTTATCACTTTGTAATATTGAAACAAGCACCCAGGCATGGCATCCAGACCAGAGCTTTTGCAGTTGTCATGATAACTTCACATCTGCTGTGCTGGCATATTTCTAACATTGTCAAATGACAAATGGTGACATTTGAAGGATCTGACACAAACCCAGTAGTTGCTGTTAACCTGGATGCCCCCCATATCTCAGAGGAATACAATTTCTAGCCATGGCAGGGGACATAGCATGAACCATGTGACTGTGCTGTTAAGTGGGAAATAAAGCATCCCTCAAGGATATCAAGGACCACTAGCAAACAAATGCCCCTTTCTGAAAAAGAGCTCTCCCTGGCTGACCACAGGAATTAACAGCCTGTGAGGGACTTTAACATAGATAAACCAAAAGGTAGAAAAAAAAGCCAGATGCAAGAGCAGTTTTCCTTTTTCAGAGTGATTAGGTAAAACTGCTCTGACTCATGAAGTACATCTGGGTTGAAAAGAAGACACTAAGGCATTTCTGATTCCTTGTGGAATTTTAAGGTGTTTCTAGAAGCACAAGAAAAGTGGAAAGGAACCTCTGTTTATAGAAGCAGGAATGATACACTGCCCATCAACCTTCTCCCCTGACTCATTAGCGGACAGAAATAATCCAAGCTTAGAGAGACTGAAGTCACTTGAAGAGGTCCCACTCCTAAATGGTCTCTTCTCATTAGAGAGGCTTCAACTTGTTCCTCCTTTCCATCTTTGTTAACACATATTTCCCCATCAAAGTTGTTTTAGATACATGTGTGCATGTTCCCAAGGTTCTGGGTAAGTGAACAGGGACTCAATATTTATCATTACTCATATTGAGAAGAGAAAGGATCTCAACGTGAGATGAGCACTCATCACCTTGCTTGGTGGTTTTCACAGGTACATGCCAGATTCCTGGCTGAGGTTATTTGGGGATGGAGGTAAAACAGGAAGATGACACCAAGTGTGTGGGAATCCTGAGAAACAGAGAAAACTATTTGGACCCACAAGTACCTTATGGATGGTTACCATGGAAGCATGATTTATTCCCCTCTGTCTCTGGAAAAGATTTGGAAAGCACAGGACGGAGACTCAGAGGCTAGGTAATACAGATTTATTCTCCTCTGAATGTCCTGGGGATTTCATTTCTGACTCATGTGTACGAATTCCTTCTATTTGGAGGAAAGACTGCCTGACTTTCTTTAAAGGTTATCTGTTTAACAATACTGTAATTTCCAACCCGGAACTGCATATCCAGCCAAACTAAGCTTCATAAGCAAGGGAGAGACAGACAAGCAAATGCTGAGGGATTCTTGTCACCACCAGGCCTGCCTGACAAGAGCTCCTGAAGGAAGCACTAAATATGGAAAGGAAAAACTGGTACCAGCCACTGCAAAAACATACCAAATTGTAAAGAGCATTGACACTATAAAGAAAATGCATCAAAGGAACCAGCTAGCATCATAATGACGGGATCAAATTCACACATAACAATATTAACCTTCAATGTAAATGGGATAAATGCCCCCAATTAAAAGACACAGACTGGCAAGATAAAGAGTCAAGACACATCAGCATGCTGTATTGAGGAGACCCATCTCACATGCAGAGACACACATAGGCTCAACATAAAAGGATGGAGGAAGATCTACCAATCAAATGGAAAGCAAAAAAAAAGCAGGGGTTGCAATCCTAGTCTTTGATAAAACTGACTTTAAACCAACAACAAAGAAGGCTATTACAAAACAGCAAAGAGATCAATGAAACAAGAAGAGTTAACTATCCTAAATATATGTGAACCCAATACAGGAGCACCCAGATTCATAAAGCAAGTCCTTAGAGCCCTACAAAGAGACTTAGACGCCCACACAATAATAGTGGGAGACTTTAACATCCCACCGTCAATAGATCAATGAGACAGAAAATTAGCAAGGACATTCAGGACTTGAATTCAGCTCTGGACTAAGCAGACCTAACAGACATCTACAGAACTCTCCACCCCAAATCAACAGAATATACATTCTTCTCAGCACCACACTGCACCTACTCTAAAGTTGACCACATAATTGGAAGTAAAACACTCCTCAGCAAATGCAATAAAACGGAAATCATAACGAATGGTCTCTCAGACCACAGTGCAATCAAATTAGAACTCACTCATAGAACTCACTCAGGATTAAGAAACTCACTCAAAACCACAAAACTACATGGAAGCTGAACAAGCTGCTCCTGAATGACTACTGGGTAAATAATGAAATTAAGGCAGAAATAAAGATGTTCTTTGAAACCAATAAGAACAAAGACACAATGTACCAGAATCTCTGGGACACATTTAAAGCAGTGTGTAGAGAGAAATTTATAGCACTAAATGCCCACAAGAGAGAGCAGGAGAGATCTAAACTTGACACCCTAACATTATAATTAAAATAACTAGAGAAACAAGAGCAAACAAATTCGAAAGCTAGCAGAAGACAAGAAATAACTAAGAACAGAACAGAACTGAAGGAGATAGAGACACGAAAAACCCTTCAAAAACTCAATGAATCCAGGAGTTGGCTTTTGGAAAAGATCAACAAAATAGATAGAAAAGACAGAAGACTCAAATAGACACAATAAAAAAAGACAAAGGGGAAATCACCTCTGACCCCACAGAAATACAAACTACCATCAGAGAATACTATCAACACCTCTACGTAAATAAAGTAGAAAATCTAGATGAAATGGATAAATTCCTGGACACATACGCCCTCCCAAGACTAAACCAGGAAGAAGTCAAAACTCTGCATAGACAAATAACAAGTTCTGAAATTGAGACAGTAATTAATAGCCTAGCAACCAAAAAAAGTGCAGGACCAGACGGATTCACAGCCAAAGTCTACCAGAGGTACAAACAGGAGCCGGTACCACTCCTTCTGAAACTTTTCCAAACAAGGGAAACAGAGGGAATGCTCCCTAACTCATGTTAGGAGGCCAGCATCATCCTGATACCAAAACCTGGCAGAGATGTAACAAAAAAAAATTTCAGGCCAATATCCCTGATGAACATTGATGCAGAAATCCTCAATAAAATACTGGCAAACCAAATCCAGCAGCACATCAAAAAGCTTATCCACCATGATCAAGTTGGCATCATCCCTGGGATGCAAGGCTGCTTCAACATATGGATCTCGACAAATGTAATCTATCACATAAACAGAACCAATGACAAAAACCACATGATTATCTCAATAGATGCAGAAAAAGCCTTGGACAAAATTCAACAGCCCTTCGTGCTAAAAACTCTATTCAATAAACTAGGTATTGATGGAACGTATCTCAAAATAAGAAGAGCTATTTATGATAAACCCACAGCCACTATGATAACGAATGGGCAAAAACTGGAAGCACTCCCTTTGAAAACTGGCACAAGGCAAGGATGCCCTCTCTCACCGCTCCTATTCAACACAGCACTGGAAGTTCTGGCCAGGGCAATCATGCAAGAGAAAGAAATATAACGCCACACATCTGCAACCATCTGATCTTTGACAAACCTGAGGAAAAACAATGGGGAAAGGCTTCTCTATTTAATAAATAGTGTTGGGAAAACTGGCTAGCCATATGTGGAAAACTGAAACAGGATCCTTACCTTATACAAAAATTAACTCAAGATGGATTAAAGACTTAAACCTGAGACCTAAAACCATAAAAACCCTAGAAGAAAATCTAGGCAGTACCATTCAGGACACAGGCATAGACAAAGACTTCAGGACTAAAACACCAAAAGCAAGGGCAACTAAAGCCAAAACTGACAAATGGGATCTAATTAAAGAGCTTCTGCACAGCAAAAGAAACTACCATCAAAGTGGACAGGTAACCTATAGAATGGGAGAAAATTTTCATAATCTATCCATCTGACAAAGGGCTAACATCCAGAATCTACAAAGAAGTTATATTTACGAGAAAAAAAACAACCCCATCGACAAGTAGGCAAAGGATATGAACAGACACTTCTCAAAAGAAGACATTTATGCGGCCGACAAACATGAAAAACTGCTCACCATCATCGGTCGTTAGAGAAATGCAAATGAAAACCACAATGAGATACCATCTTACACCAGTTAGAATGGTGATCATTAAAATGTCAGGAAACAACAGATGCTGGAAAGGATGTGGAGACATAGGAACACTTTTACACTGTTGGTGGGAGTGTAAATTAGTTAACCATTGTGGAAGACAGTTTGGTGATTCCTCAAGGATCTAGAACCAGAAATATCATTTGACCGAGCAATCCCATTACTGAGTATATACCCAAAGGATTATAAATCATTCTACTATAAAAACACATGCACACATATGTTAATATACCATTGCTCACAATAGCAAAGACTTGGGATCAACCCAAATGTCCATCAATGATGGACTGGATAAAGAAAATGTGGCACATATACACCATAGAATATTATGGTGAGTATTCTATAAAAAAGGATGAGTTCATGTCCTTTGCAGGGACATGGATGAAGCTGGAAACCATCATTCTTAGCAAAGTAACACAGGAACAGAAAACCAAATGCTGCACTCAAAAGTGGGAGTTAAACAATGAGAACACATAGACACAGTGAGGGAAACATCACACACTGGGGCCTTTTGTGGGGTTGGGGGCTTGGGGAATGACAGCATTAGGAGAAATACCTAATGTAGATGATGGTTGATGGTATACCAAACCACCATGGCACGTATATACTTATGTAAAAAACTGCACATTCTGCACATGTATTCCATAAGTTAAAGTATTATTTTTTTAAAAAAAAGGAAGGGACAAAAAAAAAAATACTCTATTCTCAAGTTCCGAATTGCTTCCTAAACTGGGAAGTTGAGATGACAATCACAGGGAGACTTAACAAAAATGGTGAGCAATTTCTGGTTTCAATCTTCTTGTGTTTATTGTGATCAGATTTAAGTTGGGCATGTGTGGAGTAGGAAAGGCATCTCTGCCATTGGTGGGGTCTGGTCTCTTTTCTTTATCACCAGGAATAGTTGGTGAGTATACTCAGAATGCACTTTCTATTTTCACTCACATACCTAGCTTCAAATTCTAAAAAAGTACTGTTTTTTTGTTTTTTTAAACAATGGGGCAGGTCACACTCAAGACCTAGAGATTTAACTGCTGCCTTGAATACAGTCACCTTCAGAATAGTTAATACAACTTTCTGGGATTAACAGGTCAGTCACCGAGGCCAACCCTCCTGCTAACCAATTTCTCTCTCACTTAAGGTCAACAGCCAGGGCCAGGCTTTGGTGATTAGCAGACAATCTCCAAACATAAATTTGGAGAAAGCTGCTTTCCAGAAAAAACAATGGATCAACTAAATAGATCTACCCTAGAGTTTTATTCAACCCACCCACTATGACAGTTCCAAACACAAGGTAGGTTTTGAACTGACCTGTTCTCCCTTAAGATGTGTTTGTAATTATGGGTTGAAAGTGGCCAAAGGCAAAGATATTAGAGTTTATGCATGGAACATCTTACATCAGGGCTGAACCTTGGACTCAACAATCCAGATAAGAAATGCAGAATGAAAATTAGCCATCAAGGGTCACGGGATCACAGCTCTCATGGACAGACACATTAGCACACTGAGGAATAAGCCATGCCAGGAATCAAATTAGAATGTGCAAAGCTTGTCAGATTTTTCTAAAGAATGCCATTTGCTCTGCAGTTTTAAAATCATACCAAATTAACCTCTGGGTCCATATGACCTAAAGGGCTTTGCAAAACAACAACATATTTACAGCCTCAAGTAATGAAGAAGTCAAAAAAGCTCCAAAGAGAATGAGCTGAGAAGGTGAATGTAAGCACAGCCAACCAATCAGTAAAAACTTCCCAGCACAAACACTCACCAAGTGCATCCCCAAGGTTGAGCTGCCAGATGTTATGTTTGAATGAAAGCCAAACTAAGGTTTGGGAGAAAGCTTGCCAGACAGAGGAAAAGTTACTCTTACATATTAAAAAAAAAAAAAAAAATGTTCTCCAGAATGAGTGATTTTTCTTTGCGATGACAGTCAAATGCTTCTCCCAGAGAGAGGTATCTTAGACTACTTTTCAGCTAATGGTTAAGAGTTGAAGACTGCGCCAACTTACCCTGGCATCTGTGACCTTGAATTCCCTTAGGATGTACTGTGGCATGTTGTACTCAGCCATGGGATCTACAACAAAGTACTGGTATCTTGCAGACCGTTCTGCTGGCCAGTATTGGTGACATTTCTCCTAAAAGGAGAGAAGATTAATGTTAAACTATGCAAAGTATAAAGAACATTTTGTCTGTCTATCTATCTATCTAATTTCCTTATCCCATTAATAAAATTTCAAAATTCAAGGCAATTCCAATTGTATATGACTCATTTTGTCTTTGAAACCATGAGCTGCTTTCACAGGGAAACGCTTTGGTTCAGTATTTGCCCATGGGATCCAGCACAGTTCCTGGCAGATAGTAGCTGCTTAATATACGTGAGTTGAATTGAATACTTTGATAGGGTAAGCATCTTCACACCTACAAGTTATCCAAATAATTACATCAGTCCTTGGACAATGCTGGCCATGACAACAATACATTGCACCACTATGGTTTGGAATGAAGAGAACCATCAGTATCGGCATAGAAACATCTGAATTGATTTGTTCCAATCTTACTTGTCAAGGAAACAGGGGGGCCCAGACCATTTTAATGACTTGGCTAAACCCTGCAGAGTCAGTGACCACATCAGAGTAAGTCAGTTACTTTCCTAGTCTGATATTCTTTTTGTTCTCTCTGGGGGCTCTAAAAGTTGGGCTTTAGCTGCACTTCTATTTAATTGACACAAAGAAGACAGAAAGAAAATATCTGAGGCAAATACGAAAAAATGCTTACATGAAGTCAATCTAAGAGGTATTTCTAAATAATATTAGGTCATAATAGTAGAGTAATATTAATAAACAGTAGAAACCTTAAGTATTTCTAATACTATTTCATGTGTATTTCCCCCCAAAAACCCACATTTTTAAAAAAGTGGATCTGGGATTACTGGGTTATATCCTTAGAAAAATTACATCACTTTCCAACACTTTATTCAATGGGGGTGAAAGGTAGGCAAGTAAGAATTTGCCACAGAAAGAAAAGAAAGTCAAGTTCCTTCATACAGAGAAATGATGGCACATCAAACTCTAGCATGTCCAGAACAAAGGGCAGTAAGAAAATGCTGAGAGTCAGACATAAGTCAAACAGGGTCACCTGCTACTCATTTGTCTCTATGTTTGTGCTTCACTGGAAACAAATCACTAGATCTTTCTTTAAAACACGGAAATTTTAAAACTTGATGTGGCTTTACAAATTTAGAAACTAACAAGGAACGATGGTCTGGATCGTGTCCAGAGTCCACTGCATTTCCAAAAAAATGACACTAGCACAAGAGTTATTAAAACAAAGTCTTCATTTCTCCATAGAGTACATGTCTTATGAGGAGAGACACAAGGGCCACACACTTACTCTGCCCATTTCACGCAGCTTGGTGAGCATCACAACGATGGTGGAATTGTGTTCCCAGAGCATCCGCCAGAAGTCTTCAGTGGTCTCTGCCAAGGGCCCCTGGGTAGCAATGTAGGCTTTCTGTTGTCTGAATTACAGAGAATGAAAAGAACGTGTTACAGTATTTAGAGAACATGCAAAAGCTCACACTTGATACATAAACATCAACCTGGTAATAAAAAATGAAAACATATTATTAATGCAATTGCGGTAAATTCCTGCTAAGATTACACAATCAAATGAGAGCATTTAATACATTTTAGGGACCTTGCAAAATAAATTGCTTGTTAATATTATGATGTATGTCTTTATCATTATTTGAATTTTAGTGCAATGCTAATAGCTCAATTTCATGTGTCATACAAATCACTTAAGAAACACTTAGATGTGCAGCTTCATTTTCTAGAAATTAGTCTCACACAATCTATTACATTTATGAAATATGGTACAAAACAGATTCTTTAACTCCTTACAAATCCAATTGGCTTCTGAAAGAAGAGTGCAGAAGGCCAGATTAAACACTTCATAACTACTGCTTCTTACTCCTATCCAAAATAATAAAAAAATATCAAGGGACTAAATGATGACCTATGCAGAAAGAAAATGCTTTGAATGAAGATGAAATTTATTCCGGTTATGAAACTAGGGCACATAGTCAGGGGAGCAAAAGTAGATACCTGTAGCCATCAATAAAACTGGCATTGATGTAATCAGATCCTTCTACTCCACGGATAGGCTGCAGGCATACCCTTGTGGATTCATATGGCATAATATTAACAAGGCGATTTTTGAATTTATTACATGGAAGATTGGCACTGATAAATCTTGAGGTGTGAGCTTTTGAGCTGGCTAGACGCTGTTGAATAGAAAAAAAAGGAAAAACCCACCAGTCAATTTCACCTATGGTTTGAATGCAATGTACCCTACCTTTCACTTTTCGATAGAAATCTTTTGTTTACTTAAAATAAATGACTATTCAAATTGTACTGCTTTTCATATCTAGCTAATTACTCTCTACAGCCTAGTGGATTTCTATATATTTTCTGAAAGTATAATCTCTCAAATTAGCAGACGTAAGGGCTGAAGATATTATTAGGAAGCAAAGAATAGAAGAGGAAAAGGGGAGGAATACATTTTAGAATCATACCCCTGAGGGAAAGGTCAAATGAATCTTGTACTTCACAAATTTGAAAGGTTAAAGTAAAGCCCTGACTCAAAGACAAACCCAGAATGACTCGCTCCTGAATAACCACATCACATCCAATACCATACCTTAAATTCGAGCTCCATTCCTGTGACATTCTCTCCTGTTTCTATTTGTGTCAGCTTCTGAATGTAGGCATACAAGTTTCTAGCTGGCACTTCGGTATTTCCACAAGTCACTGCTTCTAACAGTGCATCATGGATAAAGATGTATTGGTCTTCTGTTTGAACCATGTAGTTCCTCTGGGCTCTCATTAAAGTTACATGGCCATAAATATCTACAGTTTTTTCATGCTTTATTCTTTCTAACATGGCATCTATGACGATGAAACAACCAGTCCGGCCAACTCCCGCACTATGAGGAAAATAAAGAGAAAAGAAGAGCCCAAATAAACCCATCAGAAAATCAACACATAATATAAGTATTTTTATTATTCTTATTAACTAGATCTTACATCCATTACTTCTACTCAAACAGCTATTGGGATGACTTTGTAATATTCTAAAGTCAAAAGTATTATCTAGGCACAATAATCAGAGGGCAGGGAACAAAAGACTGAGTAAAATTAGTTTAGTTTTAAAATGTAAAAAATATTAAATCCATAATCACTATGTTCCTTGATCATGCAATACAAAGTGGACATTGTTTTGAACTCTTTTGAAGTCATGAAAAAAATACAAACATTTAGTCTGTCCATATTTGGTCCAGGTCTGACTAGGCTATAGTTTTTGCAAACTCTGTCTATTTTCATTCAATGTACAAAATATAAAGATTGTTTTTACAATCTCAAGCTAAACTTTGCATGCTTCCTATTTATCAAACCCTTCAGGCTGAGGACATTTATGTGTCAAGTATGGTTCAATCACAAATACTTTCTCTTCCTGACATGCGTGTTTACCAGGCTGGTAAACACGTAATAAACAGGAATAGGTCAATTAAATTACCATCTTAGATAACAGGCAACAGACAGCCTCCTTCATTTGCTACATGCCATGTTTCCTGTCATCTGTGTATCTATGTATTCATTTATTTGTTGATCATTGATCTATCCGTTTCTTCATTCAATAAACAATGAAGTACTCTGCTAAGTGAAATAGGGGATACAACATAAAGATGACTTAGATGCTATCTCTAAAGAGCTCAGTGTGTATCAAAGGGACATAATACTTTATACACGCTATTTCTAAACAAGAAAGAAAAAGGATGTATTAGTTTGGTATATGATGTGGCATTTGAAGTACGACTTGAAGGACAGGAAGGATGAGAAATTAAAGATATTATAGCATGAAAAAAAGACGGATGGCTTTGGTAATCACACTGCTGGCTCTGGGAGCTACATGTAAAATTTTCATAGGTTTGGCAAGGCACCTGTGCAATGAAGATATCAGAACTCCAAAACGAATGAGTTAATGCTCACCAGGGTGCCTGTCTCAACTGAAAAGGCAGTTTCTGTTTGGTATCAAGTGGCTGCAAGCAGTAAGAGAGCTTTTTAAAAAAACAAAATAATACCTTTATTTAACTGCTGAACAGTGTATATCAAAGCTAGCTTCCATACAGGAGCTCTGTGGTTTGCAGACTGGGCTAAGTGGGAATTTGATATAACCACTATTTTAAACTAGGTTACTTTCCTATGTCCTATGCCAGAGGGCTCCTGAATACTGATGCTAAGACTCCAATACCAAGTATAAACCCACAAATTGACTTGGCATTGATACATCATGCAAAAGCCTTCTGCGACAGAGTCTTACAAATGATAGCACATACCTCAGCACAGACCAATTGGAAACCTGATGCAAACATTAATATAGAGCGAAGGCAGCCTGATGGTTCCAGTTCCTTGAGATCCACGAAGTCTCATTTTATTTAGTTGGTTCTAAACAAGCCTATCAGATGGCAAGTTTTCCCTGACATTCCCCATTCCTACCCTCCCAGGTGGTTTTAATCACCCTCTGCCTCAGATCCCTAGTTGCCTTCAAATACCCCTCTTCACTACAATTCTAACCAAATTATATTATTAATTCAGGGCAGCCATCCATAAACCATATCATACATCTTGAGAGCAGGAACTGCATTAAAAAAAAGTCTTTGTGTGCCCTACACAAAGCATGCAGTAAGTGTTCAACAGTGTTTGTGAAATAAGTAAACACACTAGTGACTGGCTTGAGAGGCCTCCAGTAATGAGCAGCCAGTCCTGGTAAGGTAGGTCTACTTAGGAAACAGGACTCTTCAGTCCGTGCAAAATCCTACATTTGACAAGCGTTTGGAACTATGTAAGGAGTATCCGAGGCCTGCTCTGCATAGTGTTTGATCGGGAATAAAGAGACAGGAAAATCACTTTAAGTAGTCTCTTTGCTGGTCTCCTGATAAGCCATCAGATTGCAGTTAAAGGAACGTTAAGTCAGACTCAACCTGGAAAAGATTTGTCTTTCTGTGTTTCTTGCAAATCCTGTGTTTGGCAGGTCCTGAGACTCCAAGTAACATCTTTCATTCTTTCTGTGTTGTCTTACTAAATTGTCTTCATTGCAGCTGTGAATCGTTTCTAATTGGACACAGTTTTATGCAGTTCCTCCCAGTGGAAACCACACTGTAAACCTTAAAACTGAGCCCTATATATCAAGTCAATTCTAGATAATGGCAGGACTATTTTCTCAAAATATGCATCAGGGACCATTCAAATGTCTGGATGATGCATGGTTCTATATTCTGGCAGAAAGATACTACAGAATCTCGAAAAATTGGTAGGAATAACTCCAACTCCAAACAGTATCAACCTTTTCATAATGGTGATGATATATTTTTTTCCAAAAAATAAGGAAGGGAAAAAATCAAATATGTGTGGGTTCAAATCATGAATTGTGGGATGAAAAGAAATAACAGAGGCTCTGACTTGAACAAAACCTGTTTTTTCCCCAAAATTCAAAATATTGTTAACTGCCCAATCTTGCCATTCATATGCAAGATAGGGAAGGAGCTGACTTTGGAACTTAATGTGTTACCTTTTTCTAGGGTGAAGAATTCTTGAGGGATTTAAATATTAAATATGTGTTTTAGCTTGAAGCAAGACCTTGAGGCTTAACATACCTCCTCAGATATCAATGGCTGTGTATCCTTGAGAAAGAAACTTTAACCCCTTCCTTATATTCCCGTATTTCTTAAATCATGATAGTGACAATTAACACTTATTAATGTGAATTTTCTAGTGAGTCTAATTATCCAGTAAGTCTTAAGGCTACATTAAATATACCAAGTGTTTTGCAAACATAATGGAAAAGGCAGTTACTTTCTAGGTACAAACTCCATTTTAACATTCAGTCTCTAAAGCTGACAACGAGGAACAGGCAATGTAATACTGGGAAAATTATGACAGAATTACTTCAGCAACACTTGAGATTTGGCTTTTAAAATCTTGCCTTCACCAACAGACACATGAAAAAATGCTCATCATCACTGGCCATCAGAGAAATGCAAATCAAAACCACAATGAGATACCATCTCACACCAGGTAGAATGGCAATCATTAAAAAATCAGGAAACAACAGGTGCTGGAGAGGATGTGGAGAAATAGGAACACTTTTACACTGTTGGTGGGATTGTAAACTAGTTCAACCATTATGGAAAACAGTATGGCGATTCCTCAAGGATCTAGAATTAGAAGTACCATATGACCCAGCCATCCCATTACTGGGTATATACCCAAAGGATTATAAATCATGCTGCTATAAAGACACATGCACACGTATGTTCATTGGGGCACTATTAACAAAAGCAAAGACTTGGAATCAACCCAAACATCCATCATCAGTGACAGACTGGATTAAGAAAATGTGGCACATATACACCATGGAATACTATGCAGCCATAAAAAAGGATGGGTTTGTGTCCTTTGTAGGGACATGGATGCAGCTGAAAACCATCATTCTCAGCAAACTATCTCAAGAACAGAAAACCAAACACCACATGTTCTCACTCATGGGTGGGAACTGAACAATGAGATCACTTGGACTTGGAAGGGGAACATCACACACTGGGGCCTATTATGGGGAGGGGGGAGGGGGGAGGGATTGCATTGTGAGTTATACCTGATGTAAAGGATGAGTTGATGGGTGCTGATGAGTTGATGGGTGCAGCACACCAACATGGCACAAGTATACATATGTAACAAACCTGCACGTTATGCACATGTACCCTAGAACTTAAAGTATAATAATAATAATAATAATAAATCTTGCTTTCATCTACTCTCTCAAGCTGCTCTTTCTTTTCTCTGCCGTCTTTCCAATAAACGTGCCTTATATCTGAGGAGCTTTCTGCTTTCACATTTATTGTCACGGCAAATGAGATGGCAGGCAAGGGCCTTCCTACCACAGTGTTTGACACGTAAGAAGCATTCGGTAAATGCTGGTTTCCTTTCCCCTTCTCTGACAACACTTGGGAACTGCCCTGAAGTCCTACAGCCATTCACGCCATACTTGGATAGCAGAGAAGACTCAAATGCAGGTTCTGAGGTGTTAAAATTTAACACCCTGTTCCCAGGACCCCCAGTGCTTCACAATGCTTTCCACCATTTAGGTCAGCAGTCATTGCCAAATATAGTGACTTTCCTGTAGCCCGCTTGTCTGTAATACTCCATTAGCAGCATTTGACTATGCCTAATGTGGGTTCCTAGAAAAGCCTTTTATCCTTGGTTTTAAGGACACTAGTCAAGGGAGTATGGGAACCATCAGATACTCCCTTGGGGTTAATGGTAGCAAGAGTGGAGATTGTGTCATTACTCCAAACACAAAACAATCCTAAACAGGTAGTACACGAAATCAGCCCAAAATAATTGTATCATGATCCTGTATCATGGTAACACTGATTCTGTAACAGGGTAGAATTCCTACCATGTTTGAAATCGAAATCAAAGATGAACTCTAAATGTCATCTTCAGAAATCTACTGGCATCCATTCAGACTGTGCCTCAGTATGTTTCATTTTGTTTTTTTTATTTGACTCCAGTGCTAATTCTCTACCTGCCTCTCTGTATTCTTCCATCTGTATCAATTTCCCAGATTACATATCTCTGCCAGTCCCCAAAATGTAGATAATGCTCCAAAAGTTGTCCTCCTTTCTCTCAGTAGTAGTCTCCAAAGGATTCCTAAAGTGATGGCTCTCTTTTTCAGCACAAGTGGAGATCTGTATTTCAAACCATCTTCAAGTATATCAAAAATAAAGATTCTAAGCTTAATCAGCATCTTTCCCTTTCAAATCTGCTCCTCCCACACTCGGGCTCTCCTTGACACTCAGGTTTAAAACTGAAAAATCATCTTAGACTGTTTTTGCCTCTTACCCTGCACAATAATAAATTATAAATTGCTATGTATTCAAACTCCATGATTTTCTTCAACTCCCCACCAGTGGTATGCTAGAGCTAGCAAAAGCCAATCCTTACATTTTCTTTAATATTTCTATATTTCCTTAATATATTTATTATTTGCTGAAATAAATATATTAAAAATAAAGGTAATATTCAAAACTCATTGTTTCTTAATTGTTTCAAATTATTTTATGCTCTTGAGGTGAAAACATCATATACAGTAATCCCCTTTTATCTGTGGTTTCGACTTTCCGCAATCTCAGTTACTTGCGGTTAACCACGGTCTGAAAATATTAAATGGAAAATTCCAGAAATAAACAATTAAGTTTTCAATGGCATACCTTTCTGAATAGTGTGGTGAAGTCTCATGCCCTCCCTCTCTCTCCATCCAGCCCAGGGTGTGAACCAATCCCTTTGTCCAGTGTATCCATGCTGTACAGGCTGCCTGTCTGTTAGTCACTTAGTAGCCATCTCAGTTATCAGATGGACTGCCCTAGTATTGTAGTGCTTGTCTTCAAGTAACCCTTATTTTACTTAATGGCTCCAAAGTGCAAGAGTAGTGATCCTGGCAATTTGGATATGCAAAAAAGCAGCTGCAAAGTGCTTCCTTTAAGTGAAAAGGTGAAAGTTCTCAATTTAATAAGGAAAGAAAGAGAAATCGTATACTGAGGTTGCTAAGATCTATGGTAAGAATGAATCTCCTATATGTAAAATTGTGAAGAAGGAAAAAGAAATTCATGATTGTTCGGCTGTTGCACCTCAAACTGCAAAAGTTACTGCCACAGTATGTGATAAGTACTTAGTTAAGATGAAAAAGGCATTAAATTTTGGGTGAAAGACATGAACAGAAACATGTCATGACTGATGGCAAGTGGGCTTGGTACTCTCTGGGGATTCAGGCATCCACTGGGGATCTTGGATCACATGCCCTGCAGATAAGCGGGGACTGCACTAATGATGGGCTGGTGATCATCTCTCTCTAGTGACCTCATGTTTGTAGTCCGAAATCATCCATGGGAATATTTACACCAAAGAAATCAGCAAATACTACTTTGTTTTTCTCCCCAGAGAGCAGGTTTTTACATGTTTACCAGTACATATGACTGTGCTAAAGCATCCATTCCCACCATCCAGGGACAAACAGGAAAGTGTTCCTTACTTTGTTCTTCCATCCACATTTGTTGTATTGTCGTAAGACTCTCTCGCCTACTATTCCACAAATATTTACTGAGTGCCTACCATGTGCTGAGACATCGAAGAAACAATGAGCAAAACAAACGTGATCTTTCCTGTTGGAGCTTACAGTTTAGTGGGGGAATTCGACATTATATAATCACACGAATAAACATCTAATTACAAACCTCAAGTGGCGCTGTGAGGCAAATGTGGACGATGCTGGTACAGCACCTTTGAGGAAGTGCCATTGAAATGGAAATCTGTTATGGGCTGAATTGTGTCTTTCTTCTCAAAATTCATATGTTGAAACGCTAACCCCCAGTGTGACTGTATTGGACACAGGGCCTTTAGGGAGATAATTAAGGTTACATGAAGTCACAAGGTGGGAGCTCTAATCAAATAGGATTGATGTCCTTGTAAGAGGAAGAGACACCAAAGATCTTTTACTCTATGCATACACAGAGGAAGGGCCATGTGAGGGCACAGTGAGAAAGTAGTCATCTAAAAGCCAGGAAGAGGCCTCTCCTGAAACCAACTCTGCCAGCACCTTCATCTTCGAACTTCCAGCCTCCTGGGTGGTGAGAAAGTAAGTTTCTGTTGTTTAAGCCACTCAGTTTCGAGTATTTTGTCGTGGCAGCCCTAGCAGACTAACGCAATACCTAAAGGTCAACTAACTGTTTGCTAAATAAAGAGGGTGGAAAAGCTTTTGAAAAGATATCCTAAAAAAAAGTGCTAGAATAGACAATAGCACATTTGAAAAACTAATAGAAAGCCATCAGCTGAAAGGCAGTGAGGGAAAAAGAGGGCATGTTCCACATAGTTATTTTCCATTTTAGGGACTGGTTATAACATTTTTATTAAACTTATAACCACATCAGCAGCATTTATTTAGAATAATTCTGCCTTACATGTTTCACAGTTTATCTTTCTGACATGGCTCATCGAGTTTTGAGTTTATTTTGATGCATCTATTGGTTGGCTAGAATATGTCTTTCAATACTGTTTTATATAACATATGCATGGATGCTACTTTTTCTGATGCCTTATATATCTGAGAAACCCTTTGTGGGTTTCTTTTTTTTTCTTTACACAGGACCAACAACTTGGTTTTGTGCAGGATTACTGGGCTCCAATATTATCTCTTCAAACTCTAAATATATGGCTTCATGGTCTTTCTTTGTCCTTTGAAAAAGTCATAGGTCAGTCTGGTTTCTGGTCTTTTAATAGTAATTTTTGCCCTAAGTAATTGAGGGTTGTTTCTTTAACTTAGAGGTTCAAAAATTTCATCTAGATATGCTTTAGGCACTGGTCTCACTATTAAAACCGCAGGGCCCTCAGGTAATATTTTTATTATAAGATTCTTGGCTGTCCCTCAACACTAGTTCAAATTAAACATGTTTTATGCTTTCCCACCTCTGGGCGTTTGTGACGCTGGACCTTCTACCTCCTTCTCATCTGCTGACATGTACTTTCCAAGATTCACCTCAACTGCCGCATCCTGGATCAACATTTCCTTTTGATTTATTCCTCCTTGGACTCTTTTGACAATTTATAACTATTTTTTCAGCAACTGCCTTACTTTAGTTTTGTTTTCTGGTTATTATCCTTATGCCAGTTGATGCTCTCCTCCAGGGAAAAGACAACAGCTTCGTTGTCTCTACTGTTTGGCAATTTCCATGCCAGGGAAATTGAAGGTGCTCAACTCAAGTGACAAAATTAAAAAAAAAAAAAAATTAAAAAAAAGTTTACAAATAGAAAGCCCTCTCCCAGATCAGTAACACATAGGGAAACATTCCCCAAAGCCCCCAGCAGGGGAAAATTCCTTTGATACATGTTTACAAAAATAAAGTAATACTTATAATTCGATGAGATGCAAACAACCTGTGCTTATGCTTCACTCCAATTGCTGAGAAATAACAAACCTCAGGCACTTTTTTTTTCCTTAAGAAATTGAATGTTGAAAATTCAGAGCTTTTAAAAGTATGCCAGCCTACTTTTGTTTGAATTTCCAAGTTCCCACAGCAGCATATATTTATTTTTTTCCTTCTCCAATGTATTCTTTTTTTGTTCACCCATCAGTATCGGAGTGCAGTGCACCTCTCAAAATGAAGGATTGTAGTTCTAAAAGCAAATGCATTTTTCTTTGATCCTGAAAAACTCAGCTCCCCATTGCAGTGATAATGACGGAACCCTATTTAGTGCTGTTTGTTTTTCATCATTTCAACAGCCTTCAACTTGAAACATGATAAGAACAGCAAAACTGATAAACCACCCTTATTTTTATCTGTTTTCTGTCAGAGTAGTTGCCAAGCACTGAGACAGATTTTTCTAAATATCTTTTTAAAAAAAAGGAGTGCATAACCCTGTGCTTCAGGCTGAGGCCAGCACAATTTGGTACATTTATTATGTTACAGAAAATTCCAGCAAAAAGAGAACGACGGCCCTTTTAAATCGAGTCTAGCTTATGTTGGTCTCTGTTATCCCTAAAGTAAAATCAACTTTTTAAGTTATTTTCCAGTGAGGACAACGATTCCACTAATGAGAATCAGAACACAAATAAACTCTATATTTGTTTTGACTTCAGCAGAAAACCAAATTATTGCTAAACTGTAGTGTTTTTTTAAAAAAAAATTTCAGTGAGTGGTAGACGTTCCAGTGTTTACAAGCTGAAAGACTATACAATCCATTAAACAAGTATGCCTACTAGGAAATTGTTATTACTTCAATATTATCATTCATCCAGTTACAACATTTGTTTTCAATTTCTAAAAACATGATTGAGTTAGTCCCACGGGTTGAAACATGCTTAATGTCCCGTGATGTGATACAGTAGTAATGTGCAAAAAGAAAAAATTAAGAGGCATACAGGGACTGCTTTATGCTAACAAAATTCTGGAGATGTGTTTAAAAGTTGGTTTTTCTGATTAATGTGGTGGAATTTTAATGCTGACCTGACTCTTTACTGGTACTTCACTGATCTGGCAAAGAAAGACAATAGAACTAGGATATTTCACACATCATTTAGTTGGGTGCAAAGACAGTAAAATATGGACTAAAAAAATCATTGTGAGCATTTTGTACATATGACAGCTTATAATTTGATTGGATATAGTTCACCTATCAGAATGGTATATGAACTACAAGTACCTGACATCTATGAGAAGAGACGGAGTTTTATGACTCAGGTTTATAAGATTAATTAGGTGACTCTTTTAATAAAACTGTGATGTGACTCTGATGAGGATGCCATTTTGAAACTCTTCTTTCAGAAATTCTTTGCTAAAAATCAACATTTAACTTTATAAGCAGATACTGGCCATCTCTACAATATTTGGGGTTTGCTACAAAAAACAGACCCATAGATAGTTTAGTTTCTTCTAGCATCTCTTACCTAGGATAACCAGAGAAATTATAGCAATTTCTTTGACAAAAATATTCACCTAATTAACTTTTATATATTACAAAATTAAAATTTAAAAAATTTGAATTGTCACTGAAATGCAGTGAAATTTATCCATGCTATTCAACCTACACTACATGCCTATCATAATTAATATATAGTAGTTATAGCAATTTTAAGGGGCAGTTTTGCAATATTCATTACAAAAGAGTATCTTTGACACAGCATCTCCAATTCTAGAAATCTAGCATGGAGGTCTGTGTACACATATGCACAAAAAGAGTGGAAAGAGATTTTATTGTAGCATTGTTGACATAGCAAATTAACTTGGTAAAACAATCATGGCTAAGGAAATAGTTGAATAAACTATGGCATATCAATACCATGGATGCAATGTAATATTAAAAAGAGGTGAATCCATGTATTGACCCCCTCCAAAAAAGTGTCTAAGACATTGTCAACCCCACTTAAATATATTGCAGAACTATATATATATATATATATATATATAACACTACTTATATTTTGTTTAAAGTCCATTCAAGATTACATATCTCTATTTGTACACATGTTAATTCACAGAACATGATCTGAAAAGATACACAAATCAGAACAATAGTTCTGAGAAGAATCGGTAATGGTAGCAGTACAGATAAACTTTCACTTTAGTTGAAGTGGTTTTTTTTGCAGTTTTTTTTTTTTTTTAACAAGGACAACATAATAATCTAATAATGGAATTAAAAAATATAAAGCAATGGGTAAAAAGTTACTATAAGAAATATCAAGAAATATCATAATTACAGTTCAATAAAGAGTTGAGGCTCCAAAGACACAGAGAGAAAAGATGGAAGCTAATTAACTCTAGCTCAGGTATACTGCCTTGCCCAGTGATGGATTCTCAGAAGTCTGGGTGATGTTGGCAGCTCCTGTGGAGCCCAGACTTAGTCCTGCCATCTGGTGCTGGCCTTTAAAGAGTGGATTTCAGAAAGTAAGGGGATACAGGAGTCATCGTAGAGAGGCGAATGCTTGGCAAAGAGTAAAAAAAAAAAAATATATATATATATACACACACACACACACACACACACACACACACACACACATATATATATATATATAGAGAGAGAGAGAGAGAGAGAGAGACAGCACGCGAGTGAGTGAGTTAGGGAGATGACCCAGAGCCATTATCACTCTAGAAAGGTAAAATATAGTACACTTGGGTGTGTCTTCTGAGGATCAAAGGAACTTCACATTTCATCAACAGAGAAGAGGCAGAGACTAAGCACAAAGTTCCCAAACTGCCTGATAAGGATCCTTGTATAGAATACTGAAAGGTCAGGGATGAGCTACCAGGTTATATCCCATTGGGCCTTTTATTTTTCCATGCTGAGTGAAAAGGTAATTTCCGTGTCGAAAAAGAAAAAAAATCCACATGGGCCTCATCTGATTTTTTTTTTTTCCAAGTACGTAGACTCAAACTAAAATCTTCCAAAGACTTCTGCATGATCTTGGCTTTGTCCCGACATTATCTGCTGAACACACTCCCTATTATTCTTAAAATGTGATTCTCATGATAAATTAGACGGCTAATATGTTCGCGTAAAGAACACCTGAATATGCCGCAGCAGGTCTCATTTTACAGATGGATAGAACAGGCCATTAGGCATGGATAGAGCAGACTCAGCTGGCTCTGATAATTGGTAGTTGACTTGAATCTGAATAGAGGTCAATCAAATGATGCTACAGAAGTTTAGAGAACTATATCATTCACACAGAGATTTTCCTTTTAAACCATATCAGCTCACCCCGTATTCTAAATTCTGTTTAGAATGATACAAAATTGCCCACTTTTTGAAAGAGGAGACAACCATTTACCAGGCCTGCCAAGTAAAGCTGCATGGGTTGTATACTGCTCAACCCAAAGGAAGTTACAATCACATGGACTACATCAATGTGTGCAAACTGCTCAGTCCACACAGCAGGCTTGTCGTTAGCAATGTAAATGCTATTACTCCTGATTCAGGTTAAGCAAGATTCAAAGAGACAAGCCACTGGAAGGTACTTGGAGGGAAGGTACTTGGAGGGCATTTGAACTTCAGTAACTTTGATTATTTTGTAAGGCATACCATTTTCCCACATGGACAAGATTTTAGTATGTACACAAATGCAAGGAGTTTTTTGGTTTTTCTTTTTTTAAAATGCTACTATTGCCCAGGCGCAGTGGCTCATGACTGTAATCCCAGCACTTTGGGAGCACGAGGCGCACAGATCACGAGGTCAGAAGATCGAGACCATCCTGGCCAACAAGGTGAAACCCCGTCTCTACTAAAACTACAAAAATTAGCTGGGCGTGGTGGTGCACGCCCACAGTCCCAGCTACTAGGGAAACTGAGACAGAAGAATTGCTTGAACCCAGAAGGTGGAGGCTGCAGTGAGCCGAGATCACACCACTGCACTCCAACCTGGTGACAGAGCAAGACTCCGTCTCAAAAAAAAAAAAAAAGGCTATTATTTAAACGGAAATAGTCCAATAGTTTGGAAGGCTCTAAATCTCTGGTTCTTTGTTTCATTTGGTCCTTTTGTTTGACTTCTGCAGGCTTTTATAAGGCAGTGAAAATCTCACTCTCAATACAATCAATTTACCTACTGCCTTAAAAAGGGGCCTGCTTTGATTGTTTGCAACACCCTACCAACCTCCAGCAGGCATTTGTGTTGGTTTTGCAGAGGCCTGTTGCTATGGCATCTGATCTGGCTTCTTAAACTTGAGGGTTTCTTAATTATGAATCAGTATGCCTATTTATTTATGAATGAATAAATGAATGAATGAGATGGAGTCTCACTCTGCCGCCTGGGAGGCTGGAGTGCGGTGGTGTCATCTCAGCTCATCATAAACTCTGCTTCCCAGGTTCAAGTGATTCTCCTGCCTCAGCCTCCTGACTAGCTGGGATTACTGGCACATGTCACCACACCCGGCTAATTTTCTTTATTTTTAGTAGAGATGGGGTTTCACTATGTTGGCCAGGCTGGTCTTGAACTTCTGACTTCAGATGATCTGCCCGCCTTAGCCTCCGAAAGAGGTGGGATTACAGGAATGAGCCACTGCACCCAGCCAGTACTGCCCATTGCCTCTTCTAACCCTTTTGCCTACTCACATCCATATTTTCTTTTTTTTTTTTTTGAGACGGAGTCCCACTCTGTCGCCAGGCTGGAGTGCAGTGGTGCAATCTTGGCCCCCTACAACCTCCACCTCTTGAGTTCAAGCGATCATAGTTTTTAAATATGTCTTTTATTTATTAAATAACAAATTGAAAATTTTAGTACCTTATTTATATTTATCCAAAACGTAGAAGTTTAGGATCATTCCTAAGTACTCCTTATTCTTTCTTTCGCTTTTTCATAACCTTTCTATTGTAATTATAAGGTGCTAGAATTCATAGTTTATCAATGCAAAATGTAAAATGGGATTCACTTCCACAAAGTCAAACACATGAATTCATAGCAAAATAAACAGAAAAACTTTATGTAATACATTCATCCAATGAAATAACTATATACCATGACTGGTAATGGTCATCCTACAAGATGGATGAAAATTTCATGAAATAACACTAATACGAAAAAATTAAATAATAGTAATGTTTCTAATTTTCAATTATAAATGGCTATCCACATAAGTGAATTCTATTCTAATCTGCTTCAAGACTTAAAATAATTTTCTTTTTCTTTTCTGTACTAATTACTGAACCTTAGTTTCTAACAAATTTTGGAGCATCTGGGCCTTCAAACTCCTTGAATAAAGGTACTGTTAAAATACTAAGGTTGTCTTGTTTCTTGGTTGGTTTGACTCAAGTAGTTGCATGTGTTTACAGGCTTATGAATTTGATGAAGATCATGTGGCTGTCACTAGGTAGCTAAGACTTGGGCCCATGTCTCCCCTTCCACCAGACTCTCACTCCCACCAATGGGAGTTTTACTATGAACAGATGACAGGTTTCCTTGGAGCTCCCCAGATGGACTCAAGGTCCATGATTCTGTCAATTTAGACTGTAAGAATATTGGTTCAAGAGAGAAATGCTGTTCTCTCTTGATTGTCTTTTATTCATGAAACATTAGCTCTCCCACTCTACTCCACTACTGAAAAATAAATGAATTAAATGGTTTTTAAAGCACTGCCAAAATAGATCTTTTGTGTACCTGGTGATATAGTTTGGATATGTGTACCCTCCAAATCTCATGTTGAGATATGATCCTCAATGTTGGAAGTGGGGCCTGGTGGGAAGTGTTTGGAGCATGGAAGTGGATCCTTCATGAATGGCTTGGTGCCCTCCCTGTGGTAATGAGGGATATTGAGTTTACATGAGACCTGATTGTTTAAAAGAGTGTGGCACCTCTCCTGTCTCTCTCTTGCTCCCTCTTTTGCCATCTGATACACTGGCTGCCCCTTTCCCTTCCACCAAACTTCCCAGGGCCCTCAACAGAAGCAAATGTCAGCATCATGCTTGCTGTACAGCCTGCCAGAACAGGTTGTAGGCCAAATAAACCTCTTTTCTTCAGACTAACATACCTGGTTATGTACCAGCTAGTTACATTTATGTCAGCTCTATCTCTTTTAGAATACTTTGGTCTATGGTTTACTTTTAGTTAGTGTGGCGTGCATACATAATGATGAATAAATAAGAACTAGTATTAAGTGTATTTAGAAAAACCTACTGGTCATGTTTAAGGATGCCAGTAGAGAGGACAGGGTTTGCCTCTCATGTAGAATAATACTAGAAGATGGAAAACAGTAAAGAGACTGTGACACCAAAGAGCTGAAGGTTAATATCCAATAATTCAACTCAATAGATGCAAAATGAGAGATGCCTCTTCTAAGTATCAATCACCTTGCAATGTACCCCAGGCATATATGCATTCTATGCTCAAGTAGTCTGCACATGCTGCTAGGGACTGTGAGAGCACAGAGACCTGGGCTCTGTCTCAGAGGTTCTTATTCAGTAAGTCTGGGGTGGGACCAAAGATTGTGCATTTCCAACAAGTTCTAAAGTGATGCTGATATGGCTGGTCCCTGGGCCACACTTTGGGTAATGAGGATACAGGTACATTCCTAACATTTTTAAATGTAAATAAGACAAAAAGATGCATGGAATACACTCATGATAATGTACATATGTGTGTGTTTACATACATATACATAAAATTAAAAAAACTGTAATCTCTCATTCATACGGATTTTTTGTCCTTAGCAATGTAAAGTTCAATGGAAAGGAGAGACTGCAAAGGGCTGCTTTGAAAAAGGTAAAGTTTGCTCTTCCTGTTTTTTTTTTTTTTTTTTTTTTAGACGAAATACTTACTATCTCCAGATACCTGAAAATATATGGAATTATCTTGTAATAAAACTCAGATGCCTGAAGCCCAACTTGTGAGTTTTCTCTGCAAGAAACAACCCCAAATGCGAACAAATCAGATACCATGTAATAAGACCTAAAAGTATTTTTCCAAAGACAGAAATAAAAATATCCAAGTAATAGAAGCCTGATTGGAAAGACACAAAACAAAGATAACAGAATTATTTTTAAGCCTCATTTTATGACCAAGGGGCACAGCAAAATAGTTTGAAATAGGAAGTTTTCATGCTGATTACATGAAATCAAAATACACGCTCTTCAAAGGCAGCCAACATTATTTTTTTAAATGCAGTCTAGTTCATGCAATAAGTTTCAGTGTTCTTTCAGTCTGGGAATATTTCAAAATACATTGCAGGTACAGCTGGGAAAACTCAGTGATACCCCTGTCCAGATCTCAGCTATTAGGTTATAAAAATATTTTCACATTTCCTGCAGATGTCTAGAATCCTTTCTTTGGTAGTAATTTTAATTCAGACCTCATTATTGACAGCTGTTTGTTCTGATAGAACTTAATTGCTCTTCTACCAGACTCAGCTGCACGCAGGCTGATTTCCTTTCCCTTATAGAGTATATTACATATAAACACAGGCGGGGAAAAAATAACCAATTAACTAAATACGTGTGCATAAAGTGATTCATTGAGAGCTCTGATCATGTAATGTATCCAACTGCAACATAGGTCAAAGGAAATTACAGCACTTATAGTTTATAATATTAAATATAATTATATAGAAATACTAAAAAGCACTAAAATATATAGATGATGAGTGGCAGCATCTGAAAATCTACTCTTTTATTAAAGAAACTTATAAAATTACTATATTTGAGTAACTGGAAGGGTATTTTAATCTGCTGATGGATTAACTCATGGATATCTATTTTACATAAGCTATACGCTACAAAGAACCTAAGATGCTGTCCATAACTGACGGTCCTGAGGAATCCAGCATGCTGTGGGATCATACTGCAATTCCAACAATTCTTCTTTGAAGGGCAGAGTTTCTGGGGACACACCAACTCTTTTCCTCATAATCCAGTCACTGCTGTGGATGAGCTGCGTTTCCTAACTTTACCAGAAAATGAATACAAACTCTTTGAAGTTAAAGCTATTCCCTCTGTTTGAAGACAATGCCTCATTTTAGCAGCTCACCAAGAGATGCAGGAACAGCTTGACAATGTTCATTCTATCAAATGCCTTGGCAGCCTCACTCATGGAGGCTAGGCCAATTTGGAGACCCCAAGCTGCCTTCCTTACTGGACTGGAACCCCTGAAGAGGGATAAACCGAGGGCTGAATTCGTCAAAGAACATATAAGCAGCAAATATACTGCATTTGAGACAAGCAATAGTTCCTTTTATTGGCTCTCTCTCTGTTTTGGAAATGGAGAGAATGTGGTGAGCAGGGATGAACAAACTGCTCCTTAGTAAGGAACCCATTCAAGGAAAATGAAATTTTTTCTTAATACTAGGGACGCTATATGGTGCATCCCTTTTCAGGGCCACTAAATGCTTCTCTTTGCAGACTTAATCTACCTCATATAGGGAGGAAGATATTGGGAATAGAATGCTTATTACCCTGATAATTATCAGGGATGCAGCATACATTTCCATTAATACTAGGCATAATGCTAATTAGAAGACAAGCCCCAGACTCAACATTTACAAACCCTGACAAAATGAATGTAAGTATCCTACAGGGTTTGGTACCCACAAAATCTGGTCAACAGCCTACCCCGAGTCCCTCCCTCTTTCCCCTAAGTAACAAAGGAAACCATTACTTCTTGGTCTTTGAGAGTAATTCTAACTCCCGTATTTTTTAGTCTATACATACAGATCATTATACCCTTCAGATTCTTGCATGGTATGACTCCTGGCATCGTTTTGGATTGTGACACTTCTACTCTAATGTTCACTTTATTTAGTGTCTGTTTCATGAGTGGCATAGTTCTAAGGGAGGAGGATGCAATGTGACCTCAAAGACGCCATCTCTAACCACATATCTCTAATGGTTGAAAGTTATAGCCTGCGGAAGAAATTCAGTTTTGGCTCATGGAATTAAAGACTTGCTACACTTTAAAATTCTCCCCACCATTTTTTTTCTTGAAGGTTCACTTCTTACTGATTAAAATAGTTTAAACATAAAGTCCTGACTGAGTTGATGAAACTGATTATTTTCTTTTCAAGTAAGCATGACAGAGCAAATGGTCTTTGATGTGATGTACATATTTTATGAAAGAACCAGGCTGGCAAACAAAAATTTTATGGAATTTAGAGATATAAACTCTGGTTCTTCCACCTGCAGCTTGTGTCTTAAATACATCATTTATTTATTCTTCCTGAGCCTCTGTTTCCTCACCTGTAAAATGTAAACCCATTTCCTAAGTTTTCTATGATACTGTCAGCAAAATACATTTTAAATAATAGCTTCTTGATCAGTGTTAATTTCAGTACTTTCTTTTTTTCTATGAATTGAGGGCCTAGAATTGGATATTTTAATTCAGTTAGCCTAATCGTAGAGTAGATATGCAACCTTTCTATTCTGGCATAGTTTATAGACTTGCATAGTTTATTACACTTCTACTAATAAATTTTATGAAACCAATATTTAACTTTATTTTCTGGTTTAAATCCTCTCAGGAAAAAAGAATGTAATATACAATTGAATCAGATTTTGGATTCAGCAGGGTCTTAAGAGATCTGGTGGTTCTCAAAGTGTGGCCCCATGACCAGCAGCAGCAGCAGCAGCAGCAGCAGCAGCAGCAGCAGCAGCATGTGGGGATTTGTTAGAAATGCAATTTTTCAGGCCCCACCCCAATCTAGAGAATCAGAAAATCAAGGGGTGGGGCCAAGCAATTTGATTTTTATTATTATTTTTGAGACTGAGTCTCACTCTGTCACCCAGGCTGGAGTGCAGTGGTACAATCTCAGCTCACTGCAATTCACACCTCCCAGGTTCAAGCAATTCTCCTGCTTCAGGCTCCCGAGTAGCTGGGATTACAGACATGCACCACCAGGCCCAGCTCAATTTTATAGTTTTAGTAGAGACGGGGTTTCACTGTGTTGCCCAGGCTGGTCTGGAATTCCTGGTCTCAAGTAATCCACCTGCCTCAGTGCCCCAAAGTGCCAGGATTACAGGCGTGAGCCACCCCGCCCAGCCAGCTATTTGAATTTAGAAAGCCCCTAGGTGATTCTGGTGCTTGCTAAAGTTTAAGAGCTACCCATCAAGCCATTCTCTTGCATTTTACAGGTGGAGAGATTCAGGAACAAAGACTAAAATAAAATCTCTGCATTTCAGTTGCATTGCTTTGTTTGTGTCAAAGTTCTGTTTTCCTCCCCTTATCTCAAGTACCACTTACTGTTTGTTCCATCATTTGTTCCTTTCCATAGGCATGTGGCTATCAATATGCATGTTCTTATCTGACTTCCATTTAACCAATTTAACTCAAGCTTTCCTGTTCCTCCAAAAATCTCCTCCCATTGCTCACTGCACTAGGTTAGCTGAGTGTTAGGAGGCTACTCTATAGGATGTCTGTGGTTCTAGGATGTTTGTGGTGTCATCATGTTTATTCCAAAAATAATCAGTCATTTTATTTAAGTAATGTAATTCTTACTGTAAATGTAAAATAAAATTTAAGAATTACATTACTTAAAATGACCAGATATAGTTACAAATAGTTACAAAATAAATGAGTTGTTTCTGTAGAAACCAAGTTAACTACTTTGGAAAGATTGAAGTAAAACTAATTTGTCCCATTACAGCCAAGAAAGTATCATTGAATTAGGTAAGGGTGACACAACTGCAGGTAAATGGAAAAATATTTATAAACATCTAGATGGATTCTAAACTTCAGTTGGTTAACTTTAGAAACAAAATACTGTTTGCTGTTGATATTAAAAACACTAAATCTCCTAATCATTGGTCATACTCAAATACGAGTCCTTAGTCCCAAATTTTAAAAACTAGTGAATCTAATATACAGTTATGCATTTGAGGTTAACGTCAACTGTATACATACATTTTAGGGTTCTCTGCTTCACTTGAGGTTTTATCTAAATGATCAAGTCTGAACTGAACATACAGATCAAGGTTTCTTCTGAAAGGTCTTGATTGCTTTAGATCTCTTCATATATGATGATTAAGCTTTTTGAAGGAGATACATACTGTATAACCCAGAGTTTTGCACAGTGCAGTTGTAATAAATATTTACTGGTTATATTTATATATACATTTTATTGAATGTTGCTAATTCATTAGCCAATTACACTTAATAGTTCATCACCCTGTTTTATTACTGTGAGCGAAATTATCCAGGCTATGAAACATTTCTTTTATGATAGCACTTCCTGGAGTCTTTAGAGAAATTCCAAGGGGGGGAAAAAGAGTTCTATAAATTTCCTCTTGAAGGCTCACAATGCATAAGGTTGAGAAAGCCTGCTGTAAAGAAACTAATTTAACTTATTTTTGCCCATACTTACTAGACTACAGAAATTCACCACCCCCACATCAATTAATAATCCATGATTCAATGTGCACATATATTGATGAGGTATCCCAAATTTTCGGAGTGATTTTCATTCTTATGTTCAAACCTTTTTTTTTTTTCTGTTTCTGTAGATTTGCTTATACTTCTTATAACCCAGAATAGGTGTGAATTATGTATGCCAATTATGAATGGGTCAGAATCAATGGTCAACAGATGGATTTGTAAAACTTAGATTTGTAAAACTGCTATTTTTTTTTATTTTCTTCTTTCTTCTCAATGAAGTAGAACATTTTAAATCTAGCTCTGCTTTCACAGATTAAAAGAAAAGTTTTAGCAGGGGAACGTGAAACTTAAGATGTCAAATAACAGGCAGTGGTGGAGCCTTTGAGGAACTGAGCCTAATTAAAAGTGCTGAATAAAAATTGTAGAAGACTGCAAGCCAAATGTTGCTAAGGACAATTTGGGGTACAAGCTCTCCAAAGAGGATGAGGAAGGTGGTTTCAATACTCTGTAATCATTTTGAAACTTCATGCTGTAAGACTTCAGATGCAGAAAAGGAGTCTAAGTATCAGATTGTAACAGCATAGGACACCCAGTCTAGGAGCACTCAACCTAGAGCCGAGAAAGCAGTAATAACTGCCTTTTACACTGCCTCTGTCCATGGAAATTGAATATTTACCTGAGATAAGGCTGCCCAGGCTATTAAAATCTCAAATGTTGAATGGCAGTTATGTAATGAGTTTCTTTGAAAAATAGAAAATGAATTGCCATTTAACAAACACTGCCTGGAATGTTGCTAATTGAAGTTATGTGATGCGTGCTTGGGGGTTCATTATATCTCTTCTCCACTTTAGGGTATGTTTGAAAATGACCAAACTAAAAAAAAAAAAAAAAAAAAAAATCTGAAAAAACAGCCTCCTTTGTTTCTCCTTAAGGTAAAGCACTTTCTAAATGTAAAGTACCCCACAGGGCAGAAATAACAAAGAGGATGGTGTTCAGACCCACTCACCTTCTTCCAAAAACTAGAATTGGACTATTGGTTTTTTAGGCCATAGCCAAACTGTGATATGATGACGCTTTAGCAGAAAATTCTGTGACTTGATAAGATTGCCCATGTAGAAATGCAGGCAAAGAATTCAGCAAGAGATACGAAGACCACCTTAGGAATTTGTACCTTTGTACATTATGAAGGCCACAAAGATTCACTCTAAAAATGAGTTACATGTAGAATTATTATCTCAGATTTTTAAAATGTGTTTATTCCTAAGCCTTTAGAAAATATAAACACAACAACAAAGGCATACATACCTATCTCTTGTAACTGGACTACATTCACAGAGCTCCTTACTAAATTCTGGAAGAGGTTTTGCTAAGCTTGTAGCTTTACTATTGTACCCTACAAACCAATAAGTTTGAGCTTAATTGAACCAAGATAGCAAATGGATTTCAGACTATAGTACTTCAGAGAAAATAGTCTGAAATCGGGTCAATCATTTTCAGACACACAAAAGAGGGATGAAATATTAACCATACATTGTAGAGGATTTCTGTGGTTTGTAACATGATTGGTTATGGTTTTTCAAATATAAGTAGTGAGCATGAGTCCAGACTGAGAAAGCCTCTGCCCAGTTGATTAGAATTGGAGTTGGTTCAGGTTGACAAAGTGAGAGTTTAGGATATGAAGAATGTCTGACCACCTATAAACCAAAATTTGGACTGAGGTTGTTTCTTCAAAGAAACCGATTTCTAGAAAACCATCATAATCGTGATCATCATCAAAGTAAACAAGCATTTAATCTGTCAGATTTTATCCAGTTTTCCTCTGAGAAGATGTCACTGGCAAATGACCAGACTGTTCTCTACCCTTCTACAGAAATACAACTTAAGTGAGTGACTTGCACAAGACCATACAGTTTTATCCAATATCTCTTATTTTTCTACATTTCTACAATTATCATTTTTTTATCTTGAAAGCCAAGTATGTAGTGAATGCCATGGAATTCAGAGTTGTTTTTCTTAGGACACACTTAAAATGAAGATTTAAAGATCCAGAAGCTTGATTTATCAGTTTACATTTTAAAATTGCCTACTATAGATGCGATTGCTTATATAGGAAGTACTTGATTTTTACTAGGGTTTTAGAGCATGTATAAAACACAGTTTATATTTGGAGACCATTCGTGGTCTCTGTTTGTCCATACAAAAATCCAACAACCCTAGCTCTTGATAAAATTTGGAGGCTTACCATTGTGACCAATTAAGGTTGCATCTTACATACGTTTATCTTCTATATTCATTTACGTACTCACTCTGAGCTTGGAGGACAGTCTAATTAAGAAAACCAAGCATCATCAAATAATCTGTACTTAGGCAACACACAGGTCAAATCTCAATACAAGCTCTGCTTCAGTGACAAGGAGGAGCCTTACCTCAGTGAAGGGAAAAATCAGATAGAAAAAGGCACTCCAATTCACAACTCTTATATACACATCTAGGGGTAGTTATGGATCCAAGAGGAAAAAGCAAATCAATCAGGTGAAAATGGCAACAACAACAAAAAAGATCAGGTGGCTGTTTTGAAAAAAATTAAAAGGTCCCTTTTCCTCCTCTCTTACCTATTTTATATATTGACCAAAAAACCCTTAGTTTGGGCCATACTTGGGGGTTTTGCTCTTCTCATTCAGTCCTGTGAAGGACATTCACGTTGCACTTAACTGGGTGATGAGAATAGAGCAGTGAGAAAGAGATTAATAAGACTTTGCAGGCTCATCAATGTCATATTGGGGCTCAAATGTTGGTAAGATAACTTGGGAAGTCCAGCTACTTAGGAGAGTTTGAAGACAGCCCCCACCCCCAGCTATGTTTTGTGTCCAAAAAGAACCTTTTGCTCGCTGAGTTCATCATCATTTACGTTGTCTTCAGCACAGAGACTGCTTGCATATGCAGGCTTTTATTTCAAAAAGGATTCTCTTCTGATTTTGGTGTCACTTCATACATTTCTCTAACAAGAAATTCTCTCTGCAGCTGTACTTACGTTAGAGACACAAATGTACCTTATTAATGCTAGTTATCAAGGCAAAGGGTTTGAAAATACTTGCTAAACATTTGTTTATTTATATAAAATATTTCAGAGTTTTACACAGCTAAACATAGGCATATAACAAACACTTTGAGTGTGTGAAAGAAATATAAATGATTCCAGCAGATGGTATGGTCAGAAGCAAAGGGTTTGCAAGGGCAAGAAATAGCACCAATCCAAATTGAGAAATCTGAATGGCTATAATTGTAACACATCTACAGTGGAATCAAGAAGGTCATTTATATTACGTTAAGAAATACAGAAGCAGAGTCTTATATAAGCATGTTACACAAAATGGAGATTTGGCACATGGGTTATCATTGGACAACGTACCACACACAGTTTTCATTTCGGTTCCAGCAGAAAAAAAATGTTGACAAATTTCTTTCTCTCTTTGCTTCCTACTTTATTCAATAGAATAGGTAACAATAGCATCTGCTGCAGTTGGCTGGAGCCTGAGATGAGGAAATTGTAGATGATGGGCCTCCCAGGCATATCGACACTAAAAAGCTCATGCTACAGCCACAGCACAGTCAGGCTAGCACTCCAACGGGAGCGGCAGGTACACAAGGCAGCCACTGTGAACCAGAGCAGGGCCCGCCAAGACAGCATGTAAAGTAATTTTTACTGGCCTTGAAGTGGTTTCCACCATCTTGGCTCCAGGAACTGCCACAAGGCAGGACAGGTTTATCTCTGACATATTCTCCATCTCCCTTTGGCATCACTGTATGATTATCTGCTGCTGTAGCCTCACTGACCAAATGGGTACCCAGTGCATTCAGGGTGCTCCCTGGCTACCCATCAGCCTTTGTTTCCATTAGTCATGGGCTTGAAGATCTGGGATGCTTAATTGGGTCTAATGTGTCAAAATTACCTACTCCAATCATCTTGGTGCCAAACACAACACTTCCTCTCATTATATAGGTGCTTTCTGGTTATTTTCCTAATGCATCTAGAAAATGTTAAGGGACCCTTTAATCAAATTAATTTGAACAAAATTTTAAGGACCATACCACAGTGGAAAACATACTAGACTAGCAGTCTGAAGACCTGAGTCCAGCAGAAGTCTATGGGAAAGCTGTCAACCTCATTGGCCTAATTTTGTTTTCTCAACACTGAAATTAAAAAAAAAAAAAAAAAGGGAAGGCTGCAGAGGGGGAAGTGGTCTGAGAGGCTGGAAATATCCCTTCCACGTCTATGATTCATTGTGAATGAATCATAGTCTTGTTTCGGAGTTCAAAAAGAGGCCCACTAACCCCAGTAAATCTTGAATTACAGAAAGATGTAAAGGAAATATTTTTGAGTTAGGATGTAAGGAGAGTTAAGAGCACAAGTTTCTGCTACCCACAAGCTGATATTTTACCAGAAGTAATCAGGTAGCAGTTATGAAATACATTTTGAGAATGGACTTTTTTCCTACTTTCTTACCTATTTCATATACTATTCATAAACCCTGTATTTTGGGGTCATCTTAGGGGTCTTGGCTCCTCTCATCCAGCCTGGGGAGGGAAATTCACATTGTATTTAGCCAGGCTGATGAGCATGAAGAGCAGAGTTCCACTAATCCAGTAAATAAGGTTCAGCAATGTCACACTCAGAGGTAGAATAAATGAGGTCATAAATGAGTTGTTGTTTTCCCATCAAAAGGTGGAGTATGCTTCCCCATTCCTTGAATCTGGAATGGACCTTGACTTGTTTCAAACCAAGGAATGTAGTAAAAGCAACTGTCTCAAAAGGCCTTGTAGCTTCCCTTGTGATGTCCTCAGAACCCTGAGTCCACTGGACGAGGATGAAAAGCCTTGGGGAGAAAGAGAGACCCCATTTGGCTTTCCCAGCCCTTCAAGCTGACTGAGAAAAAGCGCTCAGGAGAGATTGGCAGAAGATCCACGTCCTGCCCCAAGTCAACCCACAGATTTGTGAGAAATAACAGATTACTGTGGTTTTAAGCCACTGTGTTTTGGGCTGGTATTTGTAGAGAGCAATGCTAACTGATAGACACACCCTCTGCTCTGCCAACTCCTATGGCACATAGGTGTACCGGAAACAGAAATCCAGTTAGAGTATTTTAAAACATGATTCAATGCTCAACACCAAAAACAATGAACACACATTCCATAAGCAAGTACTTCATAAACAACTTATCTTTGGTAAATTTCTATGATTTAAAAATGAAGTGTGCTGTCCCAGAAATCTGTACCCTCAAAAATCAAAGGGCAAATAATTTCAGGAACCTGCAAGCTTGGGCAGGCGGTCTGACATTATGACTCACTTTCCTTCCATTCATCTCATCTGTTATCTTTGGCCTCCATTAAACAATGAAAAAGGGACAGTCACTAAGTCATATGCCACTTGAGGGCACTCCTGGGGCTTATTGTTTGGAACTGCCAAAATGCTGGACGTCATACCAAGTGTGAATACGAAGCAATGTGACTGATATCGTAGCACAAAAGACTAGCATTTATCAACTCCAAAGAGCATGGCCCTTAAAAGTAGCCACTTTGAGAGGACGAAGATTTATTGCAATGCTGCCATGGTGCAAAAAATATTTTTGGAACTCCTTTTTGGCAGTAGAGTTAAACGCCTACGGCCTGTTCTTTTGAATCCAGTAATGGTGGCACATCTTTGTCCTTGAAGGTGGATTTATTTATTTATTTTTCTAGTGCCAAGAGATACCTGGAGCCAAGCGTATGGTTTGTATGGTTGCTGACCAAGGTAAGAAACACTATTAGATTTCTTTTCTTTCCAAGTAATGAGCCTAGTTCTCTGTATGCTTTAAAAGTTTATAATTAAAATAAGTCTCACAAAGAAGTTCTTCAAATATGTAAAATAAGAGTGGCACTCAAATTAGCTTTTTGTTTTTGTTGTTGTTAAAGCTAAAACTTTGAGGTGGGTTATTGTTTGGACACAATAATTCTGCCAACGTTAAAAATCAGTTTTATTACCATAAGCAGTGGTTTTCACCTAGAGGTGATTTTATACTCAAGGGAACATCTGGCTATGCCTAGAACTTTTTTTATTGTAACAATGTGGGGAAGGGAGGTGAGGGTGGGGCGAGTTACTGGCATCTGGTGAGCAAAGCCCAGGATACTGATAAACATCCTACAATGTATAGGACGGCTCTCATAGCAAAAACTCTATGATCTAAAATGTCCAAACTGCTGAGGTTGAGAAACCCTGCTTATAGAAACAATTGGTTCTAATAAGAGAAGCATTTATTTTAGTGCAATGAAATAATTATAACAGTACTTAACACATTTTTCCGTGTTACATATTCCAGTTGCCACCCATCTTCTATGTTAATGTATACATGCACATGTTTTCTACTCTTCTGAATGGACAATTACATAGAACTCAAACTCACAGTTCAGAAAATATCATAGTATTCTTTGTTGATATTACTAGAGTCAATTGAAATAACTATGTGAGGTAAAACAATTTTTAAAAGTCAGTAACTGTAAAAATTTGTTGACTTATTTCTATATAACAGGCTAATTAATCACTTTACATAGCTCTTATTCAATCTTTAAAACCAATACTATGAAAGAAATACCACTATATCCCCACGTTACTGATCAGGAAATTGAGTCTTAGAACGACTGTTTAATGTGCTCAAGGTCACAGATGGAGTAAACAGTACAGCTAAGATTTGAACTCTGTTTGTTAGAACAATTTCAATTGCAGAGTTTTCACTACCATGCATTGCTGGCCCCTAAGAGCAGCTCTGTGTGCTAGGAGCCATCTCATTTGTAGGTTAGGGACAGTTCTACTCTCATTTGTAAGATATAAATTGAGCAAAATGGAAAATGGCAGTATAATATACACATAGATCAGAAAGGGGGTTCTCCTGACTCAGCTTACTAGTAAAGTACGTGTTCTTCAGCAAATCACTTAACTTCTCAGAGTCTCAGTTTCCTTAGCTGGAGAGTGAGGAAAGTAATAACGCACATCTGCTACTCTTACCATAAACATCAAATAAAATAAGCGATGAGGAGATGCTCTGTAAACAGTCACTTACAACACAAAAGTAAGTTGGTTGCTATACTTAGGCACGCAATGGGAACAGGATTGGTGATAGGTTCTCAGTTGCCCTTGAAGGAACCTTCATCATATAGACCTGATATATGATTTTGAAGTTAGATAGTATGGTATTACTTTTGGCCTCACCTCTCCTCCACTGCCTTTATATCTATCATGCTTCTTTTCAAATAAATTCTCCATTTCATCAGGCAGCCAGAGTGCTCTTCCTAGCACCTCAGATTCTCCATTTTCAGTTTTACACTTTATACCTACTGGGGACACTATGCAATTCCTTTTAATGCTTTTTTTGTGTGTGCCATTACTTTTAAACTATTTTAGCGGAAGGAAGGTATTTTTCTCTTATAGGACTGTGCCATCAATAGACTGAAAACCCAGCCTCCTGTTTTGTATCACTATGTTGTCTCATAAACCAAGCATTTGCTTCTTATACAGAATTACTGATATATAAAAACAGAATCTGGCATAATGGGTTCCACATGGCATAATTATTTTTCCTCACCTTAAAATGTTTCCGTAAATAAGGACATAATTTGTACACTCCACCCATTCTTATTGAGAGATGTTGGCATTTTTAACAATCCCACCTTTCATCTACAGAAGGCTAGCATCTCTTATTACCTAATTTACACATAAAAATACACCCCAGGTTTAAGGAAAATATGGGTCTATAGTTCACATTTGTCAGCATCTCAAAACTATCACATGCTTTGGAAATACTTGTGGTCTTTGATCTGAAGAGACATTTGAATGGAACATTAGAAGAAATAAAAATGGAATTTAGAATGAATGGTTAAAAATGCATTAAACAATTTTCCACAGCACTCTTAGCTTCTTTGGATCACGAGGTCTTTTGTTTTTATGCTCTTATGAAATGCTTTCCAAAATCTTTTGACTTTGAAAAGGCCATTTTCATCACTATTGGGTTGGGCTTAGGGGTACATGGTTATGTTATGAATATGGCCTACATAGTTTCCTGGTTGTGCTTCCATATGCAAAGTCAGAAAGCATTATGAAGATTGGAACTTAGGAGTTTTTACACCCCCAAACTGGCATCTGATTTTTTACTGGGCCACATTAGTGGCCTGTTGGTGCTTCTAGGACATTATTGATCTATATCTGGTATGCAGTTCCTATTCCTTCCAGTTCTGAAGCGCGGTTTGATTCTATGACTGTGATAGATTTAAGTGACACTCAGGAAGCTTATTTTATTTTCCTTGAGATTGTTTCATTTAGAAGATCAACTCAGGAGTTGTGATCTATCCCCTTTTCAATTTTTTTTTCATAAATAAATGTTTCTCTTATGAAGGAAAAGTCTTCCCTTTGTCTTAAAAAGAGTTAATGTGACACAAGATTTAGTATCATGGGTCAGGGTTTTATAACTGATTCACTGAAATTATAGCTTTTTCCCAATGTATTCATTCTTAACAAATGCAAATACTTACAGCAAATCAGTTGTCATGTCCCTTTGGTACTAGAATATAGACTTTATAGAATATGTGGTTTAGAATATAAGCCACAAATTATTCTATAAAACAACATAAGGAACAAGGCTCAAAAGGTGAACAAAATGGCCTTAGTTTCTAAGGGGAAGACTAAGATGATATAGGAAAATGTAACGCATGACCTCTAAGGAAATCTCAGTTTAATAAATAGAAAGTTCTGCTCCCAAATCACATTTTACAAATAAGATAAAAACAATACTATATGTCTCTATTCACGCACTCATATATATATATATGCACTGCACGATTATATATATAGTGTGTGTATATATATATACACACACACACATATATATGTGCTGTGAAGAGATAATGGCAAATATCTGACAACATGTGCAGTAAAGAGCTAAGTGAAGGGGACTAGGTGGTCTCTGCAATACGAAGAGTAAGAACTGGATATAATGATGGGTAAACAGACCATGGACTTTGAAATCAGGACGAAATGTATATGCTGTATGATCTTGAACAAATCACTTACTACCTCCCTGTGCTTAATGCTCTTTGCAAGCAAAATATATTATTTTCTGGATAAAATGAATGCTCAGTAATATTTGGAAAACAGTAATGGCGCCATGATTGGTAGCTATTGTGATTATTTATGTTCAAGTGATTAAGGAATGGAAGAGACTCACATGCTAGCAATTGCCTTTGATTTAGAAGGAGTGAAAGAAAGGCCAGAATAGAGCAATGTGGTATGGAATCAGAAAGGAAGGAGTGGCTCATTCTGACCAGGTCACCAGGGAAGGCTTGATGGAGAAAGGCCCCCAAAGGGACAGCAGAAAGGGGAGCTAAAATCCATCATGGGACCTAAAGTCTGGAGAATCTGCCTGATTTATAGGGCCATGCAACGTGGGGAACATTGCCACCACTAGTAGTGTGAGCTCAGGCAAGTAAGCTGGTCTTACTCAGCCTCTGCTGTTTTTTCTTCTGTGAAATGGGAAACTAACATTACTCCTTGTAAATACCATGGGAAGGGAAAAGCAGTAACACATATAAAGCACTTACAACAGGGCCTCTTCAGCTGACAAGAGATACCTGGAGCCAAGCGTATGGTTTGTATGCTTGGTGACCAAGGTTGAATAAGGGCGCAACTATCCTGAACTATTAGTATGGCTACAAAATGGGGAGCTATGTCTATATTTAATCATGGAATAGATGGTATGTGGGAAAGAACATGAAATAGTTATAAGTAAGGCAAAGGCAATTTAAAAATTAAGCTCTCATAGAGAAATATCCCAATATATCCCAATATAAAGGGAAAAAAATACAGTCTCTTAGGTGAAAAAACAAACCAAAAAAATCAGTCCAGCCTTGAAACTCTTACTATATTTGTAAAAATTATTAAAATGCCAAATGGAATTCAACAAACTTGGACAAGCAATTACTGAGTGCTTACTAAGGTGTAAGAGCTGGGGTAAAAATGTACATAAGCCATTACTCATGCCTTCTAAGATCTCAAGGCACATATGATCTGCACACATTTAGCTAAACATGCAAAGTGTGAACCTATTCTATGAGAATTTAGAGAATATTTAATTCTTCCTGTGGGAAGAGAATTGGGGAATAAGTTTAAAATATTTCTCCAGAGTTACAACTCAAATGTCTACAAGATGAAGCAATCTCATAAATGTGTATAAAATAATAGGGAGTGGAAAGGGTTTGGAAAACTGGATAGTGCATTCCAGCTTAAAGAAATTCATGCTCAAATTTTTTAAAAATTATCATATATATCAACAAAACCATCCGAAGCCAGTTTGCAACCTCTGCAATACAAATAGGAAGTGCTATTTAAGTTGGATTATGCGTCAAGGTTGAACATCATCAAGTAGAGAAGGGGAATTGTTGAAATTCTAGACCAGATAAATATCTTTTGCTGAGGGCCAGAGATGAAGATACTTGAAATGTGTAGCTATCAGAAGATGGCCCAAGGAGTCAACAATGAGGTGCGAAGGGTGAGATCAGCCTAGATTACAAAGGGTCATGAATGCAATGATAAGCAGTTCAGACCTCATCTTGAAGGCATTAAGGACCACAATATTAAGTTCCTTTAACAGCATCATTTTAAGAGTTGAAAGGTTTCTCAGGTCTTTATACAAACAGATGTATTATTATAAATGATTCTCTCTAACACGTAGCATCAACGTGTTCTTTCTTGCTCAGAAGTCTTATGGGATTACCATAGTAGAAACATGTAAAATTTTTTTTTTTTTTTTTTTTTTTTTTTTTGAGACGGAGTCTCGCTCTGTCGCCCAGGCTGGAGTGCAGTGGCCGGGTCTCAGCTCCCTGCAAGCTCCGCCTCCCGAGTTCACGCCATTCTCCTGCCTCAGCCTCCGGAGTAGCTGGGACTACAGGCGCCCGCCACCTCGCCCGGCTAGTTTTTTTTTTGTATTTTTAGTAGAGACGGGGTTTCACCATGTTAGCCAGGATGGTCTCGATCTCCTGACCTTGTGATCCGCCCGTCTCGACCTCCCAAAGTGCTGGGATTACAGGCTTGAGCCACCGCACCCGGCCAGAAACATGTACATTTGAAAAAAATCCATTCATTTAATGATTTGGATATTTATAAACATTTGTGATTTAATAAAATGGATGGCTCAGGTTACACAGATGACATCCAAGTTCCTGTTGAATTTTTCTTCTCAGAGTTCTAAATATACATACAGCTTTTAAAAGGTACTCAGTAATGAATAATTATTAATAATTTAAAATTACTGCATACTTCTATATGCTATGCACTATCTCAAGTGCTTTATATCTATCTATTTTATGTCATTTTACTTGATTTTTATAAAATTCTCATTGCTATTTACAGTGCTATCCCATGTTACAGGTGAAGAAACAGAGATTAAATAATCTGTCCAAAGGCACACAGCCAGTAAGTAAACAAGCTGACATTTTACTTGGGCAGTCTAGCTCTCCAGAGTGCGTACCCTCAATGTTGGGATTCTATGCTCTGTATGAACTGATGGATAACTAGAGTTGGCCTTTCCTTGCTTGCTGTTGAACCAGACCTTCTTTCTTTTAGGAATCTGGTAGACTCTGTCCTCCCTGACCTTCCAAGGTCTTGTCTGCGCATGTTGCCCTAGGCTATCCCTAAAATTCTTTCTTGTTGTTGACTGTTAGAATTTCTATTACTTAATGGCTCATTTTTGTCCTACTCCAATTACGTCCCAGAACCATTGGAGGACCATGATATCCTTTTTCTGTACTGCACCGCCAGCCCCACCTTTTTTGGGCTACTACCTGACCTCTTTAAAACCTCCTCCATTCTCACCATAGGCTATATTGGGCAGAAGGCTTGGATCTACTTTGTCACTACTTCTTTAATATAGGAAAAAAAAAAGTTTAGTACATGATAAAAGAAATCACAACACAAAATACAGCATTTACCTTCCAGACTATTTTTTGCAATTATCTGTAACATGATCATGGTTAACCGTGATCAGTATCCCTTTGTAACATGGTTATTGTGGCTTTTTGTATAGTTTCTTTCTGCTTAGAAATGGTTTCTAAACTAGAATTTCTGGGATGCTACATGAATAACTGTCATTTAAGAATGACTTTAATCTGCTGCTTTGTCACAAAACATTATACTGTCAAGTTTTAACTTGGCTGTATTCAACTCAAAAATTCATGATAATATGGATGTTGACAATGTAGACATGACCCTCCTAAATAAAGAGGCCAAAACCTCTTACCAGACATGTAAAATTACCTATGGGTAATTATGTCACAGAGCTCGGTTTATGCAGTTCCTTTCCCTCATTGTTTTGGAGTTGCTAACAAATTTCTTCCACCAATATACCTACTCTTCTGTTGTTTGTTTCAATAAGCAGCTTCTCCAGAGCCTCAGGCACAGCACTTCCAAATGTCAGCAGCTATTAGCTCAGTACATTCATCTTTGTTTCCTTATTTCTCCTGAGTAGCCTGTCTCTCTCTGAGGTGAGTCCAGGTGGCTTAACGTAACACGGATGTGGGGGGGGTTGTGTGTGTGTGTGTGTGTGTGTGTGTGTATTTTCTCAAAATAAGGCATTACAGCTATTTATCTTATCTCTCATACTTGCTATTTGCTTGCAAACATTTTTGTGTCCGTCACGGTGCCCAGCATGAACTCTATACCTTGCTTATAATCTACAGAGGGTGAAATGTATTTTAAAAATTATGTATGTATGTATATATGTATGTATGTATGTATGTATGTATGTATGTATGTATGTATGTATCTATCTATCTATCTATCTATCTATCTATCTATCTAGCTCAGTTTTCTAGTGCCTCCACTTTAATTCTAGTGCCTCCACTTTAATTTACGGAAATGGGAGGAAAATTTGGAGAAAGGACAGATTCTGTATTTTGAAATGCAATGTGAAAAAAATCATCATGCTGTTTTTCAGTGAAAACTTCCAAATTATGTGTCTATAATTTTTGTTCCTATTAAACATATAATTACATATGTGTGTGCAGGCATGTGTGTGTGTGCAGCACGTATGTGTGTGTGTGTGTGTGTGTGTGTGTGTACCGTATTTTTGCCATTAGGCATACAAGGGCAACATTTCTTCTGCTAGCTCAAATTTTCCGTTTCTCTATTCTTTGGCCACACTCTATCTGAAAACACTTCATGTGTTTCATTTGTGATTTTTATAATCAAGTTCAGCTTTTACCAAACAGAGGCACCATATAATCAGGTACATTGGCTCTCCGAGGCCTGCAAAGAACTGTGTGTAACAGAGTGTACAGACTGATCAAACTAGCACCTGAATTAAAACCAAAAGGCAGGAGAACCAGAAATCCACTTTCATGATGTAAAAGCACTTGCTCAAATTAAAAACAATTTTTAATGTTTTACAATCATGCAGAAAACTGCAGCTGGAGTGGCCAGTCCTCAAAGGACCCTGTCTCAGATATAGGGAAACAAGAATCTAGATAAGACTTGAGGCCGATTATGCTATCATCTTCTTAGTTATCAGTACTTGAAGCAACCTGTGTAGCCTCTCACTTCTCTTGACCCAACATAATTCTCTTAACCCAACGTACTGTTGTTATGAACATCAAAGAAAACAAAGCATAGGGGAGTGCTTTGAAATGAGTAAAATACTCTACATAAATACAAGGTAATGTTATTACTGGTTTTATCTAGGAAAACATTTGCTGGAAAAGAGAAACTTTATCCTGTTTGGAATTTGCCAGCCCATTGTTTAACAATGAGCATTGTAGCATGGTTTGACTACGTGAATTTCATTGCTTTTATTCTGATCAATGCATTGACCCCATTTCTAAAAAACTAGCCCCTTTTCTAAGGTCTACTGTATTATATTATAGTATAATATGGGGTATGAAAGAGAGCTATGGAATTAAGTCATGATAGAACTGATTTACAATAGATGTTTTCTTGTGTTTTTACTGTACTCCCACACTTCTATTTTACTTACCTGTGGAAGAAGCAATATTTCTTCATCTTCGAATTTCTCATGTTATAAAGAACTATCATGAAATTATATATGTACTATACATTTATATAGTAATAAATAGACTCTGACCAGATCGCTTGAGTAGTCTGTTAGTAATGACACTTAAGAGGAACTCAAGCAACTGGAAGAAATCAGTTTAATATTTAAAAATCTATAAACATTTATATATATTGCAATCTCAGTGGTGGTATAGCTATTAGACTTAAGCAAAAAATACAAACTATACGTTTCAAGAGAAAAATACAAGCTTATTATCTTTGAGTACATAAAATAACTCCTTCCAAATTACAGATCTTATATTCTATTAAATACACCTTTAAAAAATCAAATTAGTGATGTTATGAGACTTGATATTACTAATGTACAGAAGGCATCTTTAAGCAATAAGATATTCTCCCTAAAGCTTGTATGATATTATTTTGTTTAGTAATTTTTTCCCTATAAATAGTAAAAAGGTTGTATCAGTTCAGCACACAAGAACTTGTCAAACAATATAAATTTGTTTTTAAGAATAGTTCCCCACATATTATTTTTTGTTTTACATATTTACAGCCATGTGCCCACTTAACTTTGTGTTTATTTATTTCTCTTCACTGGGGAAAGACAATAGCAATGGACCACAGCTACATCTATGTCAAATCCATCCTATTGATGTTAGCATAGGCCTCATTTGACCAAAAGAGAGCTGTGTTATTTATGAAGGCATTTAGTATCCCAGAATGTCAAAAAGTTGCCAACACATCCAATGAGAAACAATTCAGCTTTCTGTTTCCTCAGAAACCTCCTGACTGCAAGTGAAACAAATGCTTCTTACCTGCAGTGCACAACCATCGGACCAGCATCGGGAGGGTTACAGGTTTTGACTCTACGTAAGAAAGCTAGAAAAGGTGTAGGGTGTTCTGGAACACCATGATCAGGCCAGGCGGTGAACTGGAATTGTCTCACTTCTCTCTTCTCACTTGAACCATTCTGTGAAATAGGAGTATCAGCTGAAATGCTGTTTTCCCAGCCTCAGGTGGTAACGATGAATAACAGGGAAGAGGTAATGCTAAAATGTGCTATTTTAATTCCTTTCTCCCACCCTATATCCTTTGGGAAGACACACTCTTTGGCGATATAAACCCCAAGCTATTTGTAAATGACAAATATTTGCGCAGGAAGACAAAATTCTTAGGTGAGAAGCATTACATTTTTCAGGTTTAACTACCAGGAGAGCTCCTATCACATTTTCCAGGAAGAACTAGTTCTTCTTCATCTATTCTTCATTGGCTGAAACTTTCACTCGGAGCAAGAGTTTTATATTTACTGATAAATCGCCAGACAAGAAGAAAAATGGCCGAGTGATAATGGAAGATTTATTTCATTCTTCACTGTTGCCATTGGGATCAAGATTTCAGTAAAGCCTTAAGAGATTTGATTTCTCAAAAGAAGCTTTCTTTAAACAATAGAGAGGGTAAAGGGAGGAGAACAAGATGAAAAGCAAACCTTGTAAAGTGCAAATGTTCGAACACAGTATGTGGCCAGCTCCACAGTATCGAGCAGCGTTACTTGAACCAGTCCGTGGGTTTCTGTGCCTCTGCTAGGCCAATACTGGTCACACTTCACCTACAAGAAACAAGTGACGCATTCAGGGCAAATGCTCATCCATTTCTCTATTAACACTGCTTTGAGTCGCTGTTGAAGGAAAACAGCTTTTCTGCATTTCGTTTTATGTTGATCTTTTACTGGCATGCATTTTTGTTATCCCAATATATGTAAATTACTGCTCTGATGCCAATATAAACCACATTTTTCAAACTGGTAGGAATACTAAACAGTAACAGATTCAATTTTCCTGGAGAAAAAATAAGCTGCAGATTGTTGTTGGGTAAAATACAGAGAGAGGGATTTGAAACTTCAGTGTGCTTGAAAAGAAAACAAATTTGTCCTGGGATAGACGTTATGAATCGCATCGGGAGGATGACACTTTGGCATTTAAACTACATGGTAAGATAGTTAGTGTTAATTCGTCAAGATATAAAAGGCATAAGGTTTTTCATCTTGAGCTATCACAACTTCCAAATATGCTTGTTTAAAGAAAAGTAGAAATAATTGGAAAATCTATCAACGTATAATAAACAACATAAGCATGCGCTTTTTTTTTTTAACACAAGATAAATGTTATTCGTATCCAAAGCAAATTAAACCTATAATGTCTACAGGAAAAAGAGCTGTCTGTTCTTTAAAAAGAGTCTCAGACGGTCATACACCAACAGTGCAAAGTTTAAATAATTTAAAATTCATTCAAGATGAATAATCTACAATTTCTATGTGGAGTGGAACAAAAGCACATAAAACGTATTCAACCCAATTAGTTTAACACACAACAAAGAATAATTCCAAGTCTGCAGTAAGCCTCAAATTTACTGAATGAGTCTGGTGGGCATTAAAAAGCATAATGAAAAATAACAAACACAGCACAATATTTTTGTAGTAACGCCATAGATCTCACTATATTTACCCTTTCTATCTCAGACTTTTTTTTTAATGGGAGTAATTCTTAGGAGAACCCAATTGAAATACATTTCTCTAGGTAAAGAAAGCTCCTAGCAGTAGTTTAAAATAGGGAATACACCTTTCTATTTGAAAAAGAAAGAAGAGAAAATCACAATCTTTGGATTTAAACAAAGGCAATAAAGCATTAGTATTAGAGACACTAGAAATTTTTTGGTCCAATAGAATTATTACATAATGATTTGCTTTTATGTTTAATATGAGTATTTGTAACATTCTGTGAATAATACTGTAATTTTCTCTTTCACAGAGATAGCATCTGCTCCTCTGAGAATTCGGGCTCTTTCCATGAAACAATTGGTCCTTCTAAGAAAGGGAGAGGTTTTAACCTGTACAGAATTTCCTAGACAAGACAAAAAAGAAACGCACTTTACAGCTATATACTAAGCTAGATATGAAATTCACAAGGTTTCATTTCTATGCCTTGATTTTAACTTTGAGACCACGCAAACATCACCTTTTTGATGAAAACAAACAAAAATTGTCCACAATAAGACAAAAATTTTACCGTAGTGAGATTTAAAAAATACTTTGTGTGTTTCCTAGTTGTACAAAATAGCCTTCTGTGTTTTTATTTCTATCATTTGCCCTAACTCAAAGAGATAACAACACAGGGAAATGAGAATTCTTGAAGGAGAATACTGACGTAGAGTGACCAGGCATGGGCATCTCTACATGTTCTTTCACCATAAGCTAAAACCCAGGTCACAGATGACATATTTAGCAAAAACTACCATCTGAATAGAACCAACACTACTTAAGCAGTCATGATTTAGATGAGAAAAAAAAAAAATCACAAAAATTATGCCAAAGGCTTTGTTTTAAACCATGAAATAGATGTCAAGTGGATGTCTCCCAGCAGAGGACAAAAGGAATTCTGGAGGCCTCATACTGTGGTATTCAAGAAGATGCCAACAATGTGTTGAGTTGAAGATTCAAGAAAGAAATTAAAATTCATCATTTAACAGTTTCAGCTGGACAGCAACCCTTTCAGTTAAAATAAACTAATGAAATCCCTGAGGACAAATATCACTATGATATGCACAAAACAGCACATTAATGCAACAAAATCATCTATACAGTCAGTTCATTGCACTGAACCAAATTCAATATAATTATATTTTAAAACTGGGACTTGATTACATTTAGACCTTCTCGTGAGGTAAGAAAAGGAGATGAAGGAAAGAATGAGAAGGCAACCTTCATACAACTTTTGGAAAAATGACTCTCCATCTACAAATCTTCTCCATTCCTAAGATGCAGGAAAAACTAAAATTATAGTAATCCTCACATTTCTAGTAATAAGTTTGAAACTGCAGCTATTATTGGCTTAGACTTTGACCCCTTTACAAAAAAAAAATACCACGGAGCATTACTATAAGGGGTAAACGCTGTGAAAATTTCTAGCTAAAAGAGGAAAAAAGTTGTTTTTGTACTCAATTTGAATAATGCACTTTAATCTTATTATTTACCAAAAGAAAAATAAATGTTTCAACTGCAAAAATCAGAAGCAATTTTTTAAAGCGGATATATTTAAATATTACCATTTTCTCTCAAGAAATATATCTCAAAAGGACCTTATGAAAAAGAAATATCCTAACGTATGTGGAAATGCACACACATGGCCTCAGCAGTGGGATCAGAAGCTTTCCCTGGGCTTATCTGAATAGCGACAGTAATACATTTTCCCCTTTGCTGGTGAGAACCTCAGCACTTCCTTTCTCCACCTCATTCTCTGAGTAGCCTGCACACCTTCATCTGATTTTGGAGGGCTAAATTTAAGGGCTCAGAGTTACTGACAAATATGATTTTAAGTCTCATTTTTTGCCATATGCTAAACATATGATTTCTGATTTCAGCATTAGGAAGCAAGTATGAAGTGTAGCGAGAAAAAAAAAAAGGACGACAATGGAAATATTTTTTCTTTCCTCATTAGCTAGTATAAAGGAACTGTCTCCATTTTCCTCTCTTAAAATGTTTTCCTTTGACAACAGCCCTTCCCCTACTCGATTTTCTTAAGAGAAAATCTCATAAGGTATTTCTAGAGAGAGTTACTATTTGTTAGGCTTCACACATAAAGCTGATTGTGAGACGAGAAATGAAGGCAGCTCCCTTTGAGTACCTAAGAACTAGAAGGCAGGAGTTACTGAATACAAATACTGTTTTTTGCCTTTTTCTATTGATTTAGAATGGATACAAGCGGCCTTCAGCACTGATTCATGGAAGGTCAGGCAGAGTCTCCCTGGATGCCTCGAAAATTGCTTCTCTGTTTCCAGGACCAAAGCCTAGTCGCCTCATCTGTAAAATGGGAAGAGTGTCTCCAGCATTATGGAGCTATTGTGGGGACTAAAATGATGCCCCTAAAACACTTAACCCTAATGGCTGGCACAAACAGGCATTCAACAAACACTAGCTATTATTGGTTATCAGTTTGATGACATTCTGGATTTTTGTGTGTGTCTGGTTGTTGTTATAAATTAACTAAATCAGTCTAAGCGTGAAAAAAAGAACATGTTATTAATTTCAGCAGATATTGGCTTAGGATTTTCTAGGTGCAAAGCAAGGTGTTAGCAGTTGTGGGGCACTGAGATGACATAAGACTCAGACCCTGCCCTCAACCCATCAGCCTTATTGACTTAAGTGGGGGTGATTTTAAACCTCCTAGTTCCTCAAATAGGTGGTTCTGAGATACCAAACAATTCTCTTAATCTATGTGGGCCCCAATCTCTTCTGAGAAGAGTATGTGTTCAACTCTGAGGTGGAAAAGAACAGCAGAAATTGTGACTCAAGCTGTGGTTTAGAAACATCACCCAGTAACTTTACTTGAAGCTTCAACTGAGACAGTTCAGAGTTGTGGCTAAATTTGGGGGAGGCATTTCTTTTTATTATCACAAAGTTATTACCCTTAAGTGAAGCTTTCATTTTTCTATAATTATGGAAAGAACAGGGTGACCATTGCTAAATTTATGCTATGGAATTCATTTATTTTACCTTTTTCATGACAAACTATCAAAATCAAGTTGATGGAATAATGAAACATATTTAAATGTATTTTTAAAAATCTTGTCATTGCAAATATTTGGTAGGAGCTGATCCATTAGGTCTGCTGACCATACTTTGGGAGAAGGACTCTCGTTCTAGGCTATTTTTATTCCCATAGAGCTTATCTTGGGAGTGCTCGGCATATTGTAGGCACTCAATGAGTGGTAGCCAACTTTATAATCAATTAACTGTGGTCTACATTGGCTTATTTTTAAATTGTCTAAAACTTTCTGAAAACAAAACCTCCTCATCTCAATTTAATAATGACTTACTGAGCATGGCAACATGGCAAGGCATCAGAATTCCAACTGTAACAAACTGATACCTCCAAAGAGTTGTAGCATTGCTAATCCAAAACCTATTTGCCACATGGTACTTTGAAAAGTCTGCTTTGGACCAGATTATTTAGCCAAAGAAAGACTTAGAATAGGCAATAAACGATACGTGGGGCACCATAACTGTTGCTAAAAGTGACTGTAAATTCGTACCTGGTAAGTTTGGGCAGAGTGGTTGTTCAAGCATTAGTATTCTGTAACGAATGGACAAGCAGGCTAACTTTAGATAACACAAGTCAAAGTTATTTTTGGGAGTAAGGAAATGTTGGTACCCTTTTGCCAATACCCATTGAATGAGGGAGACTATAATAAAGGAGAGTTTTAGATAAATATCAGAAATTTTAGTGGGCAGAAAAATTAAATGCTGAACTATTTATTTCTACAGGTTATAGTAACTATTCTGGAAATTTTTAAGACCAGATTGAATACTTGATTTTCCATAATAAGGACAGAGAGCATCTCAGTGATTCTCTTTTAACAACAGTGTAGTTCTCTGCACTCAATCAATATTTGGCTATATCTATTCCCAACTGGCAGTCAGTCTGGTTTGTGTATTCCCCCATTTTATTATATCTTTACTAACACTAATTAGTGGAGGACAAAGAGGCAGTACAATATTTGAAATGAGAGTGATATTAAAGCATTTGACCACCAGTGCAGCTTTTCATATATACAGCCATAAAGTTGAAAAATACTATTCTCAAAATAAACCAAATTACATATCATAAAATTGCTTACCAGTTCATTGAACCATTTGCACACTTTCCTAACTGCTTATTAATTTTTAAAAAGTTATTCCCTTTTGTTTGATGTGTCTGCCAGAAGTTGACATAGGGAGCTGCCGTAAACTTTTCCAATGACTTTCCCCATTAAATTGAAAGTCATTAAGTCTCAAGTTTCTGGCACCTTGTCCTAACCAGAGCAGAACTGTGTGAGGTGCCTCTTTCTCATGGCCAAGTAGCACTTTGATATCAGCTCTTCCCACATGAGGTGAGTCCTCAGAGTACCCACCTCAGACATAATCACTCCTGAGGAGCACCTGGGTGCCCCACAAAGCCCTACAGCCACCTCTGCTTCTGCCTTGGTCTGCCCAGCAGTTGCTTTTCACTCCAGTGTCACCTCTTCCAAACAATATCACTGGATGACTCAGTGTTTCAATAAAAATATAATTCATAGGTACAAGTCAGTATTAATGCAGTTCAATATTTTAACAACCAGTACAACTATGTTGGGTATTTACCAGTTGAACATCAGCCTTTCCAGACATTCTGCTGATAAACAATAGAGAAAAACCAAACATTGGATCCTAAAAACTAGTAAACAGAGATTAATACATACTTCTGAAAACCTTAGAAATGAGACCTAATCCAGCACAGAAGAACCACAGACATGAATGCAGAGAATGAGAGAGGCTTTGTACAAAGTCATCAGGAGCAAAGTTGCATCTCCTTCCCCCATTCCAGCTCTTTACTCAGGCCATGAGGACTCTAACTGGCTTTAAGAGGAATGCTTTGAGCCAGAATCTGTCGGTTGCCTTTCTAAGTAGAGCAGTTGGGGTGGGGAAAGAAGGTAGATAGTCCAGAAAGCTAACAAACAGCAAGAAATTGGTGGGATTCTTTCTCTTTTATCTGACACTGTGTCTGCTGACAAGAGAAAACCAAGAGTGTGGAACTTGCTAGATAAGGACCCCAACATCCTTTAGATTGCCAACACGAGCATCATTCTTTTTGTTGCCAGCGTCCTATTTACATTAAGTATCCACCACTTTCAAAACAATCCCATACATCATGCAGACTCCAAAGGCAATGTTTGTGCTGCTGGTCCTAAAGTTGCTTAAAGAAAAAAGCCGTTTCTGTTGCCCTAGATAGGCAGCGCTTTAGGCTACAGTTTGAGAAATTAAATGTTCACGGCCTTTGGCGCTTCCAGTTCCATTTGGAAAAGGACACAGACCTGGCATTTGGAAAGCACTTGCTCTCCATTAAACTTACCGAACCTTGACAAACCCGAAGGGCCAAGAATTAGTCTGCCACTGGCCAAGGCTGGGCTTTCCAAAACCGATAACAGCAATGAAAACAATAGCACTGCCATTTATAATCTTCAATGGGATTTTGTCAAATTTTAACCCAAAAGGATCTCACAATCTGAAAAGAATCTCAAGCTTTGTTTTATAGGAAAAGAAAAAATGTTTGAGCACAATCTCTTTTTTCTGCTGCTTCATGCTCAGAATTGCCCTCTTAGCCACAGAACAAAATGTGAATATGTCTCCATCTCACCTTCACTTTGTGCTAGGGGAAGTTTACTAAGGTGACATTCAAGGACTGGGGAAGACATAGGAGGAGGAGTGAGTGGTCATTAGGTCAGAAGTGTTCCACCAGCCAAATGTCAAGTTCTCTAAACTGTTAACAAAATGAAGTTAACACCAGCCTAGTCCCTTTGGCCCTGACAGCATCTAACCTCCATTCTTTGGCACAAACCACAAAATTTAGTAGGGCAGGAATTTTCCCATTTTTTGGCCTAAGATACAAGTAAAGTCACGATGCACAAAACTTTTGATCTGCTTTACTAATGTATGGCATCATCTGGTTTGTATGATTCCCTATTTGGAAACAGAAAATGGGACTTAAGATAGCTTGGAAACCAAGAATAGAATTTTTCACTTCTAGCCCTATATTTTCACTACTAATTGACACAACTCACACTGGATTACAATCAAAATCATGACCCATTTGTTAAGTGTCAAAATTTCACTCCCCACCTCCAACATTTATAATATTAAGTACATTTACAAACCTCTCTAAGTGAATCAACCCCCACTATAAAGCTTGCAAGGCAAGATAAATAATGAGTCTCTACTATGGGCAAAGAATGAAGGCAGACTGTAGAGGTGAAATGAAAGTCAGATATACTCTAACCCTGAGTAAGCCTTTCAACTTCTAACACTAATCAGGGTTACTCAAGAACTTTCTAAGCATGAGGTTGATACATTCCCTCTGTGTTCTGTATTTCAAGATGGAAGACAGAGTAAGAGAGAAACAGTCAAGAGGAGATAGATGAAGGGAAAAAGGTGAACGATCACACACTAAATAATAATTTAATATACACCTTAAAAAGCAGACAAATCCTACCTCATAGATGCCAATTCTGCAAGCAAGGCTGCCAATCATGTGCCCCAGTCATCCACAAATAATATCCTTGTAGTGGAAATCCCAGCTGTATACATTTTACTTTCCCTACAAAGTGCTTCATTTTTTCCAAACATTTTCCTCCTTCCATGTGGTTGCCCAGACCAATTCATGTGCTTATTGGCATGTTATGAAACATGGAAACAATTAGAAACCACATTCTAGGGCACTATAATGACTTGCTACAGAATCAATGGACTACGCAAAACTTGAGAGGATTTGGCAATAAAGATGGAAACTGGGGGGAAAAAAAACCCACTAACAGTATTTCATATTACACAGTACATTCTACAACAGCTTTAAACTGATCTGTGTGTTTCAGGCAGCAGTCATGCTTTCCCTTCAGAATCTCCAGCTTCTATCATTGTTTTTAGTTTTAGTTTTTGTCGTTGTTTTGAGATGGAGTTTCACTCTTGTTGCCCAGGCTCGAGTACAATGGTGCAATCTTGGCCCACCACAACCTCTGCCTCCCAGGTTCAAGCGATTCTCCTGCTTCAGCCTCCAGAGTAGCTGGGATTCCAGGTGTGTGACACTATGCCTGGCCAATTTTGTATTTTTAGTAGAGATGGGGTTTCTCCATGTTGGTCAGGTTGGTCTCGAACTCCTGACCTCAGGTGATCTGCCCCCCTTGGCCTCCCAAAATGCTGAGATTACAGGCGTGAGCCGCTGCACCCGGCCCATTGTTTTTTTATTTCTTTATATACCCTAATGAAACTCATATGAAATATTCAACTTATACTTTTCCTTCAGGGTCGATAGCTGAACGTATACAACAGGCAAAAAGTCCTCTCAGTTAAGTCTGGAATTCTTTAAAGGCCACATTTGAAGGGAAGTAATAACATTTGAAAATCAAAGAACTCTTGTTTTCAAATAATCAACTTAAGTCCTAAGTCATACTTCACACTTACAAGGGTTTCTTTAGCCATGCAAATACTAAGAATGATCAGTGCTCAAAACAGATGCTAGTGAAACTTCTAACACCTGCTAAGGAACCCAGCAGCCTTTTGTCTCAGTCAGCTGTTCTAACCCACCAAAGGTATTAATACAAGCGCTGTTGATAAACCTCAGACCTGAGTGACAACTTAAGAATGAGCCAGTCAGGCACGGGATGGCTCAAGCCTGTAATCCAAACACTTTGGGGGGCCAAGGTGGAAGGACTGCTTCAGGCCAGGAGTTTGAGACCAGCCTAGGCAAAAAAGTGAGAGTCTGTCTCTGCAAAAGAATTAAAAATTAGCTGGGGGTGGTGCTGTGCACCTGTAGTCCCTGCTGTTCAGGCAGGATTGCTTGAGTCCAGAAATTTTAGATTACAATGAGCTATGATCACACCACTGCACTGTAGCCTGGACAACAGAGTAAGACTCTGTCTCTAAAAGAAAAACAAAAACAAGTGAACCAGGCTGTGGCAAAACAGAAAGCTTGAAAAGAGAGATGGGCTCTAAGGCAGGAGAATTCTCTAGCACCATAAAATAACCAAAAAAGAGGAGAGGGAATGTAAAACTGAACCATAAGGAAACGTATCTTCAGTGGCACTTATCACTACATGTAACCCATGTCTATATAACTTATGATTTTCATGTTGTGTTATTGTCAATGCAGCAGCCAGAATGTTCTATTTTGGTCTGTTCCCTGGCTGATCACTACTCTGGAGATCCTGTTCTAGGGGAAAGCAAGTGGAAAAGAATCCAGTGGTCTGAGCTCCACTCTTCTCTTGACTAAAATGCATGGGTGTGCCACACCGGGAAACGTGGGCACAATTAACCATATTCAGTGACATGGAGAGGTTGGTCAGGATTCATCGTCAACCACAGAGAAACAAACTCTTTTCATTTGGCAACAAAGAGTGAATTATTTGGAGGCTATCTTTTGGGGAAACTGAAGTTGTCACTGTAAAGCCCCCAACTGCTTTACCAAACAATACCATTTAAGAATCACTGAGCCACTTGGCCAGATCCTTTATCTCAGTCAATACCCACAATAACCCTTCCACATAATCCAAAAAAGGAAAAATGAGAATTTGAGGAGTCAAGTAAACTCGCTCATTCTCACACAGCTAGGGGCAAGAGTTGGTATTTGAACTCAGACATCTGACTGCAAAGTGCCCTACTTGGAATTGTCCTGTAGCTGTCCTGTCTCATGGTGGTATCCCCATGCGGTCTTGTGTAATATCAAGCTATCTTCTCTTTCCTTTTCTCCTCTCTTCCTTGCTGCAAATCTATGGTCAGCGGCAGTCTAGCATACTTCTAATTCACAGAAGCATTTACAACACACACACATATTTTCTTCATGTACCATGGGAATGAATATTATTTTAAGAACCTGAGCCTTAATCTAAATAATGACATTTCAAGCTTCAGCTCTTGGAGAGGTAATTTGTTTACAGTACCTGGACCACCTCCCTTTATGAGGAAGACTGGTGCCACTTCCCTTCATAGGGCCAGGCTAGTTCCAACGTTTGCTTTGAAGTTGGCTGCTGGGAATTGAGAATTCAATGAGTCCCAAGGTCAGCCCACAGAACCCACCACGTTCCTAAAGTCTGGAGGTATAGATTTCACTAACGGCTCACCCCTATTTATAACACTGTTTTTATAGTGAAAGTCAATTCAAGCTCTTATTTGGGAATCCAGGAATGCCTCTTCCCCTTTCTTCCTGCTACTTTAGGTAAAAGAGCAACTGGATAGGGAAAGGGTGAGATCGGACTGATGGGAGGGAGGCAGATGGAAAAGCAGATGAGATAATAGTAAGCTCCATTGCTTTGTTAAATCTCTCCAGGACATTTGGTCAGTTAGTCCCAAGTGTTCTAGACTGGAGAACAAAGGACTTTTGGGCCTTGGGGGCCAGGGCTCATACGTATTGTCAGATTGATGGCGGCTGAGACTACCCAACCGCCTATTGGCTTATGCAGGTCATCACAAATCTGGGTACAGGCTGAACCACCACAGAATAAAAATCACAAGACAGCATTTTAATTGGCCTCCTTAGGCCATTTAACAAAGGAGAAAGCTAACTTCCAAGAGCAAAGAGTAATTAATGAAGGGAGCAAACAGAGGTTCATTTAGTAACTTCCAAATAAGTTCCTCTGGCTGAGGGGGGTTGCAGGAGAAGGTAGCCTGCAACAGAAAGATAAACTGTAGGTATTTAAGTCACAATGCCTTCGCCAAGAACTGCTCATTACCATCAGATGTTGCAGTGGCAGTGGGGCCAGTTAGAACTAACTTCATTATTAGAAGCAATTAGGGAGAAAAGGGGCAGAATTTCATTTGATTATTTCAAAACAAGTTTCTGTGCACAGTTTAATGAAGGCCTGCAGTGTCAAGATAAAATGTGTGTTTTACTGAAAACAGCTTTTGCAAATGACTGCTTGTTACCAGCAGTTATCTCCAGGCAGAACAGACTGGGTAGGTTGGATTACATGCATGCCGTAATATAATAGTTCAGCTGTCTCAGCTTCACAGAAGTGTCAACAGGCAGTATGGCTTGATGGTGAAGCACGTGTGTTCTGGAGCCAGACGGTCTGTCTTCAATTCCTATCCCTGACCTTGGTAACTGGATGACCTTGGGCAAAGCTTCTGTAATTTTCTGGGCCCCATTGTACTCATATGGAAACTGGAGGTCATAGTAGTGTTTCTTGAAAAGGGCTGTTTTGAAATATCAATGCATCTAATATGTTAGACATTATTATAGTTATTAACTATGATATCCAAGATCGCTTGGAGGGGAAGCTGTTTTTAAGGAAACTGCTTGCTACATAGGAGTTACCTTAAGTACAAATCGGTAACAGATCCATTTACATCTTTTGAATGGGGTTTGCATGTAAAGTATGACAGATATTTGTCTTCAGCGTCATTTTTATCTTAATTCCCATTTTAGACAATATGTCAACATCTCTATACAATTCAGATGTTTTGAAATGATCTAATTGCTTTTCAATTTTGCTAAACCAACCATTTATCACTGCTTTCGATTTCCCACCTTTGAGGTTACAGTTGTGGCTTTTTAGTATTTTTCTATCTGAGCTTTTCCCTTATAAATCTCTTGGGCAGCTTTTAAATTGTCCCTCATATACATACCCAGGCTTAGAGAAACCGCCATGTGTTGAGCTTAGAAGAACATTACAGAACCTCAACTCTCACACAGTAAATGGGGAATCAGGCTCTCTTCCTTATAAATATCCTTTTTGAGACTACTATAACCACAGTAAAAGAGACCTCTCATTTGTGGTTTACAAATTCTGTCTTGAATGTCCCCATTCTTCAATGAAAGTATCTGCTATCTTCAATGAAGTTTCAGAGATCCCTTCATTAATTTCTCAAGGTTAAAGGTTGACTTTCTTCAGATGCTACAATATGTACACATGTCCTCAGGGATACGGTACACTGCTTACCCAGTATTTTTTAGTCCTTCAAAACAACAGCATTTAACTAATGTGCCATGCACCATAATATTGGATCCATATGATGAATAAAACTCTTTTCTTGGACCTTACCAAGCAATGACTCCATTATTAAAATCTACTCATTTTGGAGAAGTTTAAACTAGCAAAACGCCCTCTATGCATTTATGTGTTTTCTCAGCCGTGTATTCAGCCACATCATTTTTCCAGCTGCCCTGACTTAATTTATACTAATGTGAATAATTTAAGCAAGAGCCTCTTTCACAGAATTTAAGTCTTACGTTGCAGATTATAAGAAAGAAAAAGTTGAAAACAGTGGAAGTACATATTGGTGGGATTCTCCCCAAAGCCCGTGCGTTCTTGTTCAATGGTGTTTTTGAAAGAGGTTCAAGTTAATATTTATTTTATCTAATGAAGTTGTCTATTCCCGTGAATATTCCTTTTTTTTTTTTTCCTTTTAGCAACCATACACATCATAACATGGGAGAATTTCTTTTTTGAAAAGACTCAGAGGAGTTTTAAAGAATGGTTTAATTAGAGTTGTTGATGCCCATTCATAATTAGTATCTGTTAGAAAGTTAAGCCTTAGGGAAAGGTTACATTCTGAACAGAATAAAATATGCAACATAGGGACTCTGAGGGAAAAGTTTTAAAATGAAAGAGGTGGATACTTATTCTTACCCTTGATCTTTCTTCTAGTTTTGTCATCATGACAACTGTGGCACTCCGTTGTTCCCATATCATTCTCCAAAAGTCCCCAAATGTTTCGGGGAGAGATCCCTGTGTTGCAATATAGGCATTTTGTTTCCTATAGCCATCTATGTAGTTGGCATTCACATAGTCACTTCCTGGGATCCCTGGAAAACAAGGAGTGTTATTTAACCAGGTGAGCACATCACAAGAGGAAATAGCCTGGGACATGACCTAATGGCAGTGTTATCTTATTGTTCCACCGTACACTAGAGGAGTCGCAATATATTGAAGGTCGGGTTTTAAGCAAGATTAAAAAAAAAAAAGGTCCTATTAGAACCATCATGTAAAAAAAATGTATTGAAAAAAAGTGTCAGGTCTTCATAATATGACAAAGAAAAAATACAATAGATGGTCCATAGAACGACTTTTCTTTCACTGGTTGTTGGTTTTCTCTGTTGCACTGGCAAGGAAATAGTTTGCAAAGAATAATAAACAATCTGGTAACATTCCTCATCCATGTGCTTCCCAGACAAAAACTAGATAAAAGAATGCCTGAGTCTGAAAATACAAAATAGGGTGGAACACACCATAATAGTGAAAAATTCTTTGTAGATTTAGTTAACAGGAAACTTATATATAAAGCCATTTAATATTTACAACAACTCTGCAGTAAGTTCTGTCATGAGTCCTGTCAAGCAAGCTGCTCAAACTGGAGTCAGGTTTAATCATAGGCTACTCATACGTGTCTTGACCTCTGTAAAGTATTGCTTCTCATTTAAAACTCATGATTTGTTGTAAGCAGCACATGAACTTCTTGGATTACGAAAACTGCCTCCTAATTGGATGTCGAACTTCTACTTTTGTCCTCTCCAGTTTGTTCTCTATCTAACATGAGAGCAATTTGAAAAAATTTATTTCAGACACTGTAACTTCTTCAAACCCAACAATGGCTTCCCCTTATACTTCAAATAAAATCCAAACTCTGAACATCACTTACAAAGCTCTGCCACTTCCCAGACTCATCTCATTCCACTCACCTGCTTGCCTTTAAAACTCTAGACACTGGCCTGCTTCAATGATTAGAAAACATTTATTTCCCCCCTTAGTGCAATCCACATCCTAGAATATACTCTGTCTCCTTCCCATCATAAAACACCCAGCCTCCATCCCAGAAGGCCTGCCCTGGAGTATCCTGAGACATCAGAACTCCCTTGACAGCCCTTTTATACTACTGATTACAGGTTGTAATTATATATTTACTTGTTTGTTAATTTACTTATTGCCTGTTTTGACCACGTCTCTTTTATTCACCTTTGCTACCCTAGTGACAAAAAAAGAGTAAATAATTTGCCCCAGTTCCAACATGTAATCAGTAGCAGAAATGTAATTTAATGTAGATATTATGATTAAAACCCCAGTTTTCCATCAGCACGTGCCTTTAAGGAAGATAGAGGCAAATTTGAGCTTCTTCCAAGTAGAGTAGCCACAGTTATTAAGGGAATCAAAGCTACTCCATATGAGAAAGAATGGATATTATAGCCTAGCAAAGGAAAGGGTAGGAATTGGGATGAGAGCTGCCTGTGAGAAGAAGAGAGGTTTAGATTTACTCTGTTGAGTTCCAAGTTTTAAATTCTGAAAGATGTAACTACAGAAACAATAAAGCATTTTCAACTGGTCAGAATCAAAAAGGGAGTTAAGTTTCCCTGGAAGGTCATGAGCTCGTTATCTGTAGGGGGGAATAAGCACTTTAGAGGAATATCAGCATGATATGGGAGGTACACTAGAACTTGTGCATGATCCCTTCTACCCTGGGAAATATGAGTCTTGGAATCATAGGGTAACCATTTTTTTCCCTTATAATGAAACATATGTTCCCAAGCTAAAATTGTTATATTTCACTGATTGCCACTTGCAATGACTTTGACTGCTTTTCTGATTCCAGTTGTAAAGTTGATCCTCTCAAGAAAGGTAATAAAAGTCAGATGGAAACTACTGCACTCTGAGATGAACACATGGATATGAAATACCACCAGCATTAGCTGAAAAGCCTTTTGAGCAAAACTTGAAATGCATGGTTGGTTGTAACATTATTCATCTATTACAGCTACTCAAGAAGCAGTTGGGGTTTTGGCAGCCCTTTGTTGATAAAGATCCTATTCCTCCCCAACACCAGATTACTGTAGATTCAAATGACGGGTTAAATAAAATTCTCAGGTTACAAACACTGGGACGTACACACATCTTACATATCCATAGGATTTGGTTCTGAGCCAAGAATGAATCCATCTAACAGGAAAAACCCACTTCCAAAATTTTAATTTAGCAGTTAGCAACATTAAAGAATTGATTAAAAGGATTCTGGCTAAGGGCCTCACTCAGCTGCCAATATACAGAAAACTTTTTTCCAAGAAAAATCAGAATGGAGAAATCTGGGCTAAATGACTCAGAAGATTCATCAACTGGGCCCTGCGCCACATCGCCCCTTATCAAGGAAAGCAAATGTGTCTGAACAACGCATCTGAGGACGGAGAAGATGCACACGAGAATCATTCCTAAAGACAGGGAATCAGACCCATCCAATTCTCTTTGCAAAAAAATGTTAATCAGTTAATATGTAATGAATTGGGTTTTTTTTGCATACTGCTCAATTTTGAATAATTCTTTTTTGTTTTACAAGAAGGGGGTAGGCTGCTACTGAATAATGATTGCACTTCCCAGGATAAGAATACAAAAATGTTGCCTTAAGACTACTAGGCACCAGGAATCAATACTATCACTAAATGCATTAAGAATTTAGGAATTGGGCAAAGTATGGTAGTTCATGCCTGTAATCCCCACACTTTGAGAGGCTGAGGCAGAAGGATCACTTGAGCCCAGGAGTTTGAGCCAGCCTGAGCAACATGGTGAGACCCTGTCTCTACAAAAAATAAAAATAAAAAATTAGGCTGGCGTGGTGGCTCATGTCTATAATTCCAACACTTTGGGGAGGCTGAGGTAGGAAGATTTCTTGAGAACAGGACATGACAAGCCTGGGCAACATGGTAAAGAGACCCTGTCTCTACAAAAAACTAAAAACTTGGCTGGATGTGGTGATGCATGCCTGTAGTCCCAGCTACCTGGGAGCCTGAGGTGGGAGGATCATTTGAGTCCAGGAAGTCAAGGCTGCAGTGAGCCATGACTGCACCACCACACTTCAGCCTGGGCGACAGAGCAAGATACTCTGTCTCAATAAACGAGAAAGAATGAATATTTTGAAAAAGAGGTAATTGAAAACAAAATCAAATACCTGGTAGAGCAAATTATCAAGCCAATATTTTATATCCTGAAAATAATGCTGAGGTTCCTCTTATATTTTGATACCTATTTGTAAGAAGGTAGTACATGGAATGAAATCTCCTTCTGGCAAATCTCTTTACCCACTCTGGTGAAAAGACATTTCAGGTAAGTTCTCTCTCACAGGTCCTCTGCAATGTGGAGACATGAGAGATGGCTATGTTCTCCAGAAGCTCTAAGATATAATGAGTACTGTATTTATACAACCCAATATAACGCACTGTGCAGAAAGATGAAAGAGAAAAAATTTTAGAAAGGATGGTGGCTTGTCCTAAAAATATTAACCCCAGATTGGAAGCTAAAGTTAATCAGCAGTCCATTTCAAGTAGATGAGACTCTGGTTTTTAATGTGACATATTTAGAAAGACTTTTCAACCAACACTGTGAAAATAAACAATATGCTTCTTTCCAAATGTTTTGGTGCCATGAAATGCTTCTTCAGTAGTTCTTGATTAGGATGTTTCTGCTGGGAGGCCGGATCTAACATTATTTCACTTTTTGGGGGTGACTTTCTCTAAGTAGTACATATTTGTTTATTTAATTTTCAATTCCCTGCCTTTTCCAAAAAATGATTTGCTTCTGCTAATGCAACATTAATCACAGTGCACTTCTAATCCAAGAGAAGGGTGTGAGAATTAATTTAATTCCTTTGGGGTTACGAAGCATGGAAATATAACTTGAAATGTAGTACTGGAAAAAAGAAAAAAGAAAAAGAAATGTAGTACGGAAAGAGTATAGAATTATTACAAATTAGGTGATTGCTTTTCATTCTTGGAGTCACGGAGACCCTCCTCCAATACTAGAATAACAGTGTTTGATTTGCTTTTTGGGTTTTCTGTTTGTTTTTTGGTTGGGGAATGAGTTTTTAAAACAACAGGACCATGCAAAGATGTTTGCCTTCTGCTCGTCATAGGCAAAATCTTAGAACACACTGGCCCTGCTGCAGGAACTCTCTTGGAGTCAGTTGGTCCTAGTGTCTTTGTTTAAGAACAGCTTACCTCCAAGACTGGTTCTTTCCTAGGAGTCCATGGCTCTACTGCATTTATAAAACGGAGTGGGTTTTCATGATTTCTCATGCACTGTTTCATGCACATTCTCTAATTAATAACAGTGATGTCAATAGTTCTAACACCGTAAATAAGTGTTTAGTCTTCTAATCTTACACATGAGAAACCTAAGGCTAGATCCTCTAACTTCATATTACACCAATATGCTCCATTCCTGTGTTAAAGTGTATTTCCTCAGTTAACGAACTGTTCTTTCTTGTGGAATTTAAAAATATTACTTACATGCTTTATACTGGGTCTTTGTGTTCTAGACTAACTAGACCTGGCTGTAAGTGCAAGCCTGTAAAAGTGACAGAAGTTGTGATGAAGGGAATGATTGGTAGAGCTGTGCTTCTGTTGTTCTTCATGCACAACAAGCCATAGCATACAGCTATTTGAACAGAATCAGGCAAGTTTTAGGCTCTCATTTTATTTGCTGTTGATTGCTAGTTACGGTTTTCAGTGGAAAAATGAGCCTGGATATAAACTTTGAATAATGGGGTCTTGTGGATTTTTTAAAACCACCAAGAAGGAAAAAAAAAAAAAAAAACTAACAAACACCCAACTTGCTATGGATTTGATTTTTGGGGTCAGAAGATAATTTGATTTGAAAAGACGTCTCTTGTCTCTTGTTGAAGCAGTGTTTATAACGATGAGGGGTTTATAATAAAGCCTCAAGCCCTGACATTAAGTGAAAAGGCAGGATGCAAAATAGTACATGAATTATTTTGTGAAATCAAGTAATCCTGAGGGGAATGTTCGCAATTTTGCATCACATTGCACTGTAGGTAAAGTCGTGTGTGCATTTTAAAGTCCTGGGACGATACCAAGCACTTGCTAAGAATTTAGAGAAACTGACCAGGAAACCTGGACTCCTGTCTAGGGCTGCTGGTCGTTTACTCTGTGATCTTTGGCCAGTTACTCAACTTGTCCAGACCTGTAATTGTTTATTTGCTAAACAAGATGTGTTGGACAAATTGATTCCCTCCAGTCCTTTTGAGTTCTAAAATAAGGTGTCTCTCTGTGCTATTCTCAACCTTCTTGGACTCAGAAATCTCTGTGAAGTTATTTTAAGATAAATAGAGGCTTTGTGTCTCTCAGATTAGGTAGGAACGCACTCTGATGCTCTTTCAAGCTGATTCCTATTGCTTCTACCTTTGATGTGCTGAGATGAGATTTTTCAGTGAGGCTGCTGCTTCACATCTTGATTGGAACCTGATGGGGCAAAAAATAAACAAAAAACAAGAGGAAGTAGTGGTACTAGGTGGTCTGTCCATGGAAAGAAGCTCTCCTTGGACTTTAGGGGGTGAGAATAACTAAGAGGCAGCCTCAGAGGGAAGGCAGAATCCCACCGTGGCTCCAGTGGATGCTGCTGCACTACAGAGATGGAGATGAATGTTCAGCTGAGTGTCTTACTCTGCTCCAACTCACAATTTGGCTTCAAATCCCAGGTACTTTTATTTTCTTTAAGTTCTACAAATCCCTAATGAAGTAACGACTGTGTCAAAAAGAAATTGCTTTTTGGCAAACAAGTTTGTTCTTTGTTGTAAGACAGAAGTACTCAAGACCCAATAGAGAACAAAATCCACCTTTTATTTGATAAATAATGTCCCCTCCTGTACTCCAACACACAAACAAAAAAGCATAACAACACTATATTGTTGGTTAAGACCTAGATTGAAATTTTTACAACTAACAATGTGGCAAAAAATGTTTACTTTGCCATCTCCAGCAGAACTAGAAAACAGAAAATAGAAAAACACAATCTAATAAAAATTTACAAGTAAATTGATTACATTCTAAAGGACACAGGCCTTTCCCCCGACCCTTCGCCTGTATAATGACAGCCACACACAGCTGCATCAGACCTGGTGACATGAAGGATTCTTTTTTCAACACACCAAATAAAGCAAACATTTATTGCAAAGACACAGTCTATTACTTGCCAGGGTATCCCCTGATATAGCTGCAGTTTTTCCATGTTTCTAGAAAACATACAAAATTTTTTTATAAAGCATGCCTGTTCTGTAGGCATTGTAGCTCAATCCCACAGTGAGCTAATGGAGAAACAGATGATATTCAGAGTATGTGAACCCAACCAAAAACTCCTCATTAATGTATGTCTTCCTCTACTTGATTTTCCATACCCTCACACTGCTGAGGAGGCTGGGTTTTGAGAATGGATGCAGGAAAGTAGATGGGTGATTGAACCATCTTTGAATACATTGCAAGATCAGCAACATGAGTTGGGGAATTATCAGCACCTGTGATAGAGGGGCATGCTTTTTGGTTAGACAGCAACTTGCCTTAAAACACAGTAGACCTTAGGCCACTGAAGCTTAACTTTTCAGCCACATCATGGAGTTGTGGTCCAATTAGCTTTATACTAATAAGGAGGCAATTACTATAGAGGTTCATCAAGCAATGAAGTAGTCAACAATCAAGCATGAGACATGACTATAGAAGCTCTATGTGTAGGAAACACTCCGATGCTCAGTCTCATCATCATTAATATGAATATCATGACCAAAAAGTCCTGGAACCAACACCTCTGTGAGAATTAAATGAATCAATACATCTGAAATTTCCAAAATGTCATATGGATTTTAGTTATTATTATGATTGATGTAAAAATTGAAAAAAGCCTGCTGATTCTTAAATACCCTACTGATAAAAAGCAATTCCAAATCTGGAAGGCCCCTTTCTAGCTTCTCCATTTAAAAAAATTATCAGACAGGATGAAAATAATTCTTTTACAATTTCCCAGCAATCTACTACCTATATCTATATTCTAACAACAGAACCATAGATGATGTAGGTTTATCTACAGCCTCAGAGTAATGAAGGGTAGATTCATTAGAGTAAGCTGCATAGATGTACAATAAAAATTTAAAAAAGAAACAAAAACTCCAATGAACTAAAGACAATAGAGATAAAAATAAACTCAGTCCCAGAGCTTTCTGATTTTACTCTTCGATTAGCTTTCTGAGAACAAGAGTAAAGTGAAAAACAACACAGCCAGCCGTCCCTTAACAATGCTTTTTCTCTTTTCCAGGTAAGAAACATCAGCAGGTATAGTCTAAGGTAGGAGTTAGAGAGTAAGAGATATAACAGCACTTGCTTGGCTACATGTAAGAGAAAGATGCCATTTACACAGCTGTAATTAGATAGCTCTTAGAAAGACTGCAAGCATCCTGTGAAACTGTTCCAGGTTTCCCAGGCCAAGTGCTATCTACCTTTCTATTTAAAACAAATTAAGCTATAAAAACTTGTCTATTCACTGCTCCTCAAAAAAAAAAAAAAAAAAAAAAAAAGAAAAAGAAATGCTTTTATGTATTTTTTTTAAAGTACCCTGAAATAAAATGATTAAACTTCATCACAGTTGTAAACAACTAACTTGAGAACAGAAAAAGTGAAAATGCTACAGAAACCATGCCATCAGCCTAAATCAATGATTGATGAAGAGTGTGAGAAAAATGAACTCAACCAATAATTGGATGGGATTTTTTTTTTTTTTTTTTTTGAGACGGAGTCTCGCTCTGTCGCCCAGGCTGGAGTGCTGTGGCCGGATCTCAGCTCACTGCAAGCTCTGCCTCCCGGGTTCCCGCCATTCTCCTGCCTCAGCCTCCCGAGTAGCTGGGACTACAGGCGCCCGCTACCTCGCCCGGCTAGTTTTTTGTATTTTTTTTTTTTTTAGTAGACACGGGGTTTCACCGTGTTAGCCAGGATGGTCTCGATCTCCTGATCTCGTGATCCGCCCGTCTCGGCCTCCCAAAGTGCTGGGATTACAGGCTTGAGCCACCGCGCCCGGCCGGGATTTTTTTTTTTTTTTTATATGAGTTTCTTAAGGGATGGGCTATACATTCTAATAAATTTCCTTTAGTACCTTAAATAGAATTTCAAGAGCAAGATAAAACAAACATGAGGTGCCAATAAACTATTCACTAGTGTCAGGGAAGAGGGGGAGAGAAATTCAGAGGGAGAAAAAGAGATCATATTTATTGAGGTAATATGGGGAGCAGCACACAGCAGCTATCAAAGGACTTCCTTATTGGGTGAAATAATTGTAATTGTTTTGATGTTAGAACTTCAAATGGAACATTTATATTCACTATAACTAACATTCCATTAGAAAATGTTGGATAGATTGTATTAACATATTTTCCTAGGTTTATTTGGTTTTGTTTTACTTGTTGAAAATACATCCGGTTACCAGATAGGCCCCCTGCCCAAAAAAATAAAAGAAAAAGATATTTTACAGCATGGGTACAATGTGACATTGGAGAATATGCTAACATGTGCTGACTGCTGTTTTAAATGAATTGCTATAGACTTATCCACAGAACACTCTGCAGAAGAGGCTAAGGCACAACTGAAACACAGAGCACTAGTGTGGTGGCAAATGGTGGATAACATTACAGAAGGAATAGCAGTAGTTTCTTGTCTTTATTTATTTATTTTTCACTGGATTTATCTTATGGGCTGTGATTCCATGTTAGCAGCTTTCTCATCTCAAAGGTAAAATTGCCCATCTCACAAATAATCAAGTTATTGTAACATCATCTATATTATTTATGCTTGGATTTTTTTGAATTGTTCCTGTTTTGCAAATCAAACAGCAGATGATATATATTTGAATTTCCATTTAAAAGAATAGATTCTTGCCCCTGTTGAAATTTGTAATGCTATTATGGGTCTGGTTTCCATTTATCAAGCACCAGTGTTTTCTTTTGCATCACAGAAAACTTCAAATATATGCAGTTTTCTCATTTGGATATTATTAATTTTTCCATAGATCACACACCAAAGAAATTTCATCTGCAGTTAAAAGGGCCTATCTGTAGTAGTAATAAAATGCATAACACTAAAGATAATCTTAACAATTCCCAATATTTATTATACATTTTCTTGGTGCCAGGCACTCTTCCAGGTGCTTTACATATGTTAGTTTATTTAATCCTCCTAGTAATTGTAGGAAGTAGGTACTATTAATAATCCCATTATACAGATGAGGAAACCAAGGCTCAGCAACTTGTCCAAGCAAGCTCTGCAGAAGCAAGCAGACCTTAGGATGCGCTATTAGGAAAGAGGTTCTTGAGCAGCATATAGGCCCTCCTAAGAAGGTACTTATTAAAGAGATGAAGTGAATAAATATATTTATGTTTTGAAACTTTAAATATATGACCCTTTCTATAAGAAAAAATTAATGCACTGCTCTGATCAGAATGTGTTCCCATAAATCCATATGTTAAACTTAATCACCAATGTGATAGTACTGAGAGGTGGGGACTTAGGAAATGCTTAAGTTGTCAGGGCAGAGCCCTCATGGGTGGGATTAGGATCCTTATAAAAAAGCTTGAAAGATTAAGTTTGCCCTTTTTCTATCTTTTTGGCAATGTAAGGACACAGCATTCTTTCCCTCAGGGAATGCAGCAAAACAGGGCACCATCTCGGAAGCAGACAGACCGGGCCCTCACCAGAAAGCGAGCCTGCTGACACCTTGATCTTAGACTTCCCAGACCCTAGAACTATGAGGAATAAATTTCTATCGTTTATAAATTACCCAGTCTGTGGTATTTTGTTATAGCAGCACAAATGGACTAAGACATGGATCCCTATTTTACTAAGCTTTTTTAAAAAATCAGATTAATAAGCACTAGTGTTAAAGAATGCATATTACATACGAGGTTTATTCTTCATCACTTCTAACCTTCTCATGGATAAAACCATTTAAATCTGTTATGGCGAAAGTCACATAGTAGGCAATAATCCTATTTAGAATAAGCCCACTAGCTTTTTTTCTTTTTTTCTTTCTTGAAGAAGATAATCTTATATTGTCTAAGATTTTTTTGCCTACTTATATTATCTTTTGATCTCAGGATTTAGAATCAATGTTCAGAATTTTGGAGATGGCAGAAATGGTCTTACACATCCTTGTTTTATAAGAAAACAACGAAAGACACTAAGTCATAGGTTCCTCCTAAACTGGAGAATGGACTGGCAAAGAGATTGTATATCCATGAACTTTCTGAAATTAGCATACAAATAAAGTATGTAAGTGCTCTATGTTTTCAAGTGGGGTTTAAAATGTTCATGAAATTGTCAAAAGGATCCAGCTTCCCCAAAGAGTTAATGTTAACTGCATTAAGTGAAAAGCTTAAGGTCACATTGCTGTTTAAACCGAAATTTAGTTTTCAGTTTTCTGTCTCTTTATTCAGAATTCTTCCCAATATACCTTAAAAAGTGAGATTAAACAAACAAACAAATAAAAAAACACACCTGAAAATCATTTCTATGTCATTCTTTGGAAAAATTCATCTTGACTGGAGTCTATGAACACAACTGAAGACCTCTAGTTCTAAGATTTCTATCATGTGTTTCAAAATGTGTACTTCAAAATTCTTACACAATCTTCCCAGCCAAAAAGGCATCAGTTTTGAATTAGGTTTGATGTACATAGGCAGGGTTATAATGATTTCAAAAGCTGCTCTGGGCCTGCATGGACTAATGGGAAGAACAGCTGCCTTGAGACTGACATATATTAGTATTTTGAATTTGTCACTTATTATCTATTGATCACACTTAAGTTTGCTGACTTTTTAAATGCTTCCATTTCCTCATCCGTAAATTCAGATCATGACAACTAGCTTTTGGGGTTGGGCCTCCATAACATGGTGCTTGACATGTAATCGATAACCAGATAATCATATCTATTATAATGTCTTGTCTTTGTTGCTGAATTGAAAAGCAGTATTTTAATTTTGCTTTATATTTAGACTTGGCTAACACTTTTCTAAAAATCCATGTCAATATGGCTTTTAAAACAAAATGCTAATTATAACCCTACTAATGGAAACATAGTACTTGCAGCAGTGAAGATTAATTATACTTTAGAACAACAACCTCTTTTTTATACAGGACTGCAATAATTAATTTTTGCTAATTACAAGGCATTATAATAACCTGCCACTAATTGATACTCCTTGGTTAATAAGAAATTAAAGATACATAAAACAATATTTGAGGTAAGCAGATCACCTGTATTATCGTTAGGTTTACATGTACTTGACATTTGTTCTGCAATCTTATGACTCTGATCCATTTGAATGATGCATTTGATGATTCCCATATTGTGTCCCCGTCTCAGGTTAGTCATGTCATAAAATAGGAAATGAGATAGGAAATAGGAAATGAAGTTCTAAAACCTAATATTTGTGTTATCCATAACGCTAACGCCAAAAGATAAAATAGATTTTTAGGCAAAAAGATAAGATTAAGCTTTTTCACCCATGCTAAGTAACTTAAGACACTGTCACATCCTGCATCAGTAGGAAAGTATTATGAGTGATGTGGGCAAGTGGAAGCCCCAGACCAGGAATCAGAAGAGCTGGATTCTAGTGAGTTATATTATTTATATACTGTGTGACTCTGGGCCAATCCTGTCTGAGCTTCAGTTTTCTCATCTATAAATGTGAATACCTATATATCTAGCAAAATGCTTATACTGCTGCTTCATTAGACTCTTGTGTACAGCAAATAAAACAACTGATAAGGAAACTACATAGAGATAACTCTTAGAAGTCAGAAATGAAAGAGATTACCGCTGAGAAAACTGATATTCAAAGAAGTCAGGGTTACCTAGGTGGTTAGTGACCCAACCTCAGATTTCCTTGTTCTACATCTTGTGGTTTGTCCATTTTCTTTTCCTAATAAAAATATACTTTCTGGGGCCAGACGCGGTGGCTCACGCCTGTAATCCCAGCACTTTGGGAGGCTGAGGAGGGGGGATCATGAGGTCAGGAGATCGAGACCACGGTGAAACCCCATCTCTACTAAAAACACAAAAAATTAGCCAGGCGCAGTGGTGGGTGCCTGTAGTCCCAGCTACTCGGGAGGCTGAGGCAGGAGAATGGCGTGAACCCGGGAGGCGGAGCTTGCAGTGAACCCAGACCGCGCCACTGCACTTCAGCCTGGGCAACAGAGCAAGGTTCTGTCTCAAAAAAAAAAAAAAAAAAATATATATATATATATATATATTTATATATATATTTCAATTCAACAACAAAGAACAACAAAGACTATATATATATAGAGTTCACCCTGTGAACAACTTTGGATTCTACAAGTTTAAGCATATATTATACATTCTGCTTATGCATATCCAAGTATTAGCTTCCATTTGGTCTTTATTTGAAAATGTTTACTTTTTTTTTTTTTTCCCCAGATGGGGTCTGGTTCTGTCACCCAAGCTGGAGTGCAGTGGGATGATCTCAGCTCACTGCAGCTTCCACCTCCCAGGCTCAAGCAACCCTCCCACCTCAGCCTCCTGAGCAGCTGGGACCATAGGAACACACCATCATACTAGCTAGTTTTTTGTAGAAAATATTTATCTTAACTCATTAAAATAAATCCTATTGCCCTCTTCTTCAGGAATTACTATTTTCTCTTAAGAACTGCTTAAACATAGAAGGGATGCCAATGGTAATTGGATTTGTCAAAAATTCAATTCTGTTTCCATACTGCTTACCCTATAATTAAACAATTGAAACCATTTTGTAATTAGGACTCCTTTGTATTTATTCTGCATTTTTCCTAGCCTAAATAAAATGACCGTGATTTGGAAAGATGTCACCAAGAACCACTATTTTCAAAAAGTTCCGTAAGCACATTAGTGCCCACACTAATTCCTGATTCTTTTAATTTTACCCCGTTATTCTCTCAGTGGAAGTAGGGTATACACTTGCTCTATTAAACAAATATAAAGACAACATCAATCACTGTGGCCACTTCCAGTTTTTGTTGTTCTAATGTCTGTCAGATCACTTTGCAAAATAATGTAAGGAGTAAGTAGCACCACTGAGAATAGAACAAAAACACCCAAATTAAAACTCTCAACCAAAGTCACTTAAGTTAGTAACATTGGTTGGAACGCAAAACAAGCACATTAAGTTGTATAAATTGTGCATGAAATCACTTAATATTTCAATATACTAAAAGCTGGCCCTGTATTATCAAAGCTGTCTTTAGAGGAGAAGCCTCAATTAGTGCTTCTGTCGTTCCAGTTGCCAGTATTTTCTCTTCTGTGTTTAAGATACAGGATGATTGACTGCCCTCATGAATACCTGCTCGTTAGCACTTAGTTTAAGATAAAATGCTGTTCACGGTTGTAATTTAGATGAAAGCTCTCTATAGCTCATAAACTTCAATTAAATGCTTCTAACCTTTTGCATAACACTTAACATTGAAAGACATTTGGTTTTTAGGTCAGCTCTAGATTTAGGATGTATTTGTGAACACAGCGCTATAAAAAGGCAGGTTTTCGTGTGACTCAAGTGCTTTTGCTTTTATAATATAAAACCAGCATAGGAATGAAATGTGCTTAGTTTCCAACCATCAGAATAAAGATACAAGGAGGTATATTTTTTATCCCTCAACAAACTTTACTGTTAAGATGTGGAAAATAACAGGTTAAGAAAAATAATGACAAAGTGAGTAAAAGTACAGGGAAGTGGTAGTTATTGAATGACCTAATTCTTAGTGGAAACAATGCTACAATACAGCAAAGGCAGACTGGCAAGTTCTCCAGGCAAGATCATGCCAAATAGATTCTCAACTTACATTCCTTTATTTTATTTCAATAATTTACCTTGCTTTTGCTAATGGAAAAAGGATTTCTCTCTGCTATTTTTGACTTGGTTTAGTTTTTCATTTATTATGGAGATGATTTAAGAGACTTGAGACCCCCCACAAAAACTGTATATTTTTTCACATTTTAAAATGGAAAACATAGAGATAAATGTAAGGTAATCATTCATATATATTAATTACAGTTTTTAAACAGAATTTGAAAAGAAGCAATTACCCACTTGACATTACTATGCCTGATCTAGTATTGGTAAAATTTTAATAAATTTAAATCATTGTTTTCAGTGTGGAAAAAAGCTAACTCTTGAACACCTAGTATTTTTGGGTGCCTAAAAAAGGGATTATAGTATTTTCCACCATCCAAAGTAAATTTATTATGAGAATTCTACAAAATATATCTATGCAAAACAATGCCATGTTGAGGTAAGGAGGGCCACAGGTATAGGATTGTTCAAATGTTGAAAGATAGTTTTTCTTCCCAAAAAACTGGAAACAAATGTCTGAATAGCATATGGTGCTTCCTGAGAAGGCTTTCAAGCAGTTTCATATAAATTTTGGACATAGAGGAAGCAGGTAGGAGATGTGGTCAGAGTTAAAAAATAAAGCGGTGGTCATCAGAGATTTCTGAGGCAGAAAAAAGGGAAAGGTACTCAAACAACTACAGATGAACATCTTTCAACTGTAAAGTCCTTAAAATAACCGGGTCTGAAGCTAGTATAATTTATTTGTTTTCTACAATATCTTCAAGAAAGTAAACAGTGAACCTTCAAGTATGAAGAGGCCATAAAACTCTTCTGGGCACTAACGAGGGTGAACATGGCATGTACCAAGGGTGATCCAGGTTGACTGTTAGAGGGAAAGATTTAAGTGGCCTCCTAAACTATTTTCTAAGGACTTTCCAATCCAATGTGCTACTGTAGCCACAATAACTAATGAAAATACTATGTGTTGAAGATGAACTTCTAGTTGTTTTAATATGCCACACAAAAGGGATTTATCACTGGAAAAATGATCCCTCATGAATCCTTAATGAAGCTGGATAGATTTGAGGAGTAACCCTCACCTTTTAGGAACAATCATTCCCTCTGGAAAGTACTCCTTACTGAAATTCTAAGAGACAGATTACCAAGCAGTCCACAAATTAGAGAAATTAGACATTTCCAACGTACTTAATTTATATTAATCACCACATTATCAACTCTGAACTTGTAGACAGTCCCCATCGGATATCCAGATTTATTTACAAACAAACAATTCCCTCTGCCCTTTTAAAATAACCATTTACTTTGTGGGCCTCTCTGACAATCACCTGTTCATGCATAACAACCAAAAACCATCAGTAAAATGGGCAACCTCAATTTGCTTCCCATATAAAACATCAACTACATTATCAATCTTTAGGGTAAAGGCAAGAAGGTAATGAGAGATGCACTTCTGTCATATGGTATCAGGGATATTGTGTGCCTACGTATAATTTATTTGTGTGAGAAAGAAAAAGTGGGAAAAAGCTATGTTTGAATCTTAATTACTTTCTTTTTTCCTTTTTTTTTTTTTTTTTTGAGACAGTCTTGCTCTGTTGCCCAGGCTGGGGCTGGAGTAAAGTGACATGACCTTGGCTCACTGCAACCCCCGCCTCCTGGGTTCAAGCAATTCTTCTGCCTCAGCGTCCTGAGTAGCTGGGATGACAGGCACCCGCCATTATGCCCAGTTAGTTTATGTATTTTTAGTAGAGACGGGGTTTCACCATGTTGGCCAGGCTGGTCTCGAACTCCTGACCTCAGGCGATCCACCTGCCTTGGCCTCCCAAAATGCTGGGATTACAGGCATGAGCCACCAGGCACAGCCATCTTAATTACTTTCATAGATGGTTAATAACCTCACTAAAACAATATTCTCATGCACATACTCAAATCCATGAAAATAAAAGTATCAGTGATGTCTGCATTTCCTTACCTTCTATAGCTGATAGGAGAACCCGGGAATGATCATATGCGATTACATTCGCATATCTATTCTTTGGTTTGTTTACTTCCAAGTTTGAATGTTCCCATGTGAACTGCTGGCCAGGGTCAATTGACTTTAAAAGAAAAACAACACATACACATAAAATCAATACTGAAAACCACCAGATTATAGGCATTTATCACTAGTAATAAACATGATTTAACAGGAAAATTCTAAAGCCATACTTCATCAAGATGATCCTAACTGTGAAGCTGAACACTAATATAACCAGCATAACAAAAAAATGATTAATCATTGCAGAAACAGTGATAGTCACCAACATTGATTCAAATGAAAAATGAAATCAATATAGATGTTCTGTTAATATTGGAAAGGCAGGTTCTTATTTTTCACTTTTCCATTTCCCTCTCTGCTGCTGTAGTTTACCAGTTATCTTGGTTCAATATTCCTTCCGGTTCTGTAAACTTTATTTTATATTGATTATTCTTCCCTATTCTTTCCTATCTGGACCTAAGCTGAGTCTTTAAGTTGACTGGTCTTTCACTGGCTTCAATGGACACAGGCTTTACTGTTCATTCTTTACCTAATGTTTACAACTTAATGGCAACTTAACGTTTTGTCTGTTTCTCTGTAACACACTACGACCAAGGCAAATTGTACAATTCAAATAGCTAGCACGAACAGTAAAGAAGGGAGGTCAGTTAAAGTTAATACTCATCTTAGATTAATAACATATAACCCACTGCAGATAAATTGTTTTTCTATTCATCATTATATCTTTTCTATGTATTATTATGTGTTACTATGTTTATAGTTTGCTTCTTTTTATTCCTGATTTTAATATTAGTTTTTTTTTTCTGATTTTATCCCTTTCTTTGATGGTGCATTTCAACCAAAATTATTCAACAATCTAAAATAAATATCAAACAGATATAAAGTACATAATTTAAAAATATTTAAGTAGAATCATCATTTCAAGACCAAATTCAGGTTTGATCATAAAACTCTAGGGGAATTTATTTCCTGAAATGTTATAGAAATCAAAATAGTTTTTCTTTCATCCTAGGATGCTGATAATATTTAAGATTTATAATTTCATTGGTATATGGAAACATAAGTTTATTAATTACACAAACATGATTTTAAATGATAAAAATCAAGTTTTCAAGAATGATAAAACAGGTTTATACCCAGGTAATATTTTTTTTTTAAAAGATACTATATTATGTTAACAGAATTTTTAGCAGTTATTTTTGATGCTGGATATTTTTCATGCCTTTATGCGTATATCTAGAATTTGGGAGTAAAACATATCCCCAACAGCTATCAAAATATTAAAGATGTGCAAACTTTCTGTCAAAAGGCACAGAATTCAGCAATGCAGCACAACATTAAAACCACAAGTGTAAAGAGTCAAGTCTGTTAATAGTCTTGAACAGCCTCCAAGCATTCTAAAATTCTCAGCGGTATAGATTTCAGCCTCGAATTTACTAAGGATTATTAAACTGTTTTCCTTTCTTAGCCTGTGTTAATCTATACATAAAATAGTCAATCACTGAGCAGTATTCAGGAAAATATTAATAATTATCCATACCTTAGAGCCTGAAAACTAATGTAATTAAGGGACTTTCTAGTTTGCTCTTCCAGGGAAATTTTTCATCTCCCTTGCAGAAATTAATTCTCCCCAAGCATGCTATGAGCCGAAGATACTGAAGCATTCAGATGCCCTGGTGGAAGCCTTCAAGTCAACCTTGAACCATGTCCACACAGAGCAGCTCCACTAGGTGATGAGGGCCTGCCTTAAAAATCTCTCAAATTTGCAATCTCACTGCTACTTCCTACATCCAGAACATTGGTATCTGTTGTCTGATTGAAATCCCTTCTCTAATCTCTTATTCCAATCCACTCTTCATATTGCTGCCAAAGTTGTCTTTCTAAAGCATAGCTCTGGACAGGTTGGCTCCCTATTTAATAACTTCCACTGGCTCTGTGTGACCTACAGCCTAAATTCTAAATTCCTACCTATGCAGCTTTAGTCATCTTTGCATCAACACTATACCTGGCTCAGTAAATGGTTCTACAGATGTTATTTAGGCAAATGAGTAGAACTGATGAATAAATGTTTTTGAGAAAGTTCATAAAGAGAAATCACAGAGTAATTCCTATATATAACATGGGAGTTAGAGAACAAATTATGGAAACTTCATTGTACAGTATACCAAAATTATAATACTTAACACTCATTATCATATGGCTTAGTGATTAAGTATGTGATCATGGAATTATAAGTACCACTGCTATTCCACTTTACACTGATGAACATTATTGGATACATAAGCTTCTTACACTTGATTTAAACATCCCAAGAAGTGACTAAGCTCACTGATATATGTACAGTGCTTTTGGTAGAAGATATCACTCCCTCTGATATCCTTGTTTTACTTAGACTAAGATCACTCACAGATGTATAAGATGGCACGCATTTACTTATAGCAATGAAATTGCATCTATTAACTGAAAGACACTGTTAACTCCTATCCATTTCCACTCTTGACACGTTTTCAGCCTTCTGAAGAACTTATTTGATACCTACGTTGAAGACTTTAAAAACGAGTAATAGAAACATGCGTTGTGTGCCATATATGTTAGATAATACGCTTAGGTTTAAAGTGTGGCCCATGGGATGAAGACCAACAAATAACAGGATAATTATAATAATACGTGCTAGGTTATTATGCTTTACATGAAGAATTATGCTTGATTTTCGCAACTGTTGTAAGGTAGGTATTGTTTTTTCCATTTGGCACGTGATAAAATTGAAGTAAAGAAAGATTAATTTAATTATTCTTACTGAGGGTCTTCTTTGTGACAGGCTCTGTGCTACCCGGTACTTAAGTAATTTGGTTAAGCTCACACAGTTAGATTCATACAGTTACCCTCAAACCCGGTCTGTGTGATTCCAAAGCTCAACTGACAATTAACAGCCGGTAATGACTAAGCCATGATGCTATTTAACTATCCAGAATGCCACTGCAAAAGGAAGAAGCCCAACTTAAGAAACACACCTACACATCACTATCCTTTATCTCACCAGCCCAAATGATATTTCTTCCCAACTTATCATCCTGTGTCATTCTGGGGCAATTACATAAGAAATCAAGTTTTAAAAATGAGGTTGGCTTCACATGGGTGATAAAACAGATGGGATGCAGCTTACATTTATACTCGTTTTACACGGATCAAACAAACATTGATTAAATAATGCTGACTTGTCTTTGTGCAACACAGCACTCATCCATCTGTATCTATCTGTCTGACTGAACGCTTAACAAAACACAACACAGGTCATTATTTTTGGAGCCTGTCAGAATGCTGAGAGCAGTAAACTCAGTAAAGAATAACAACTGAAAGTTGGTGAGGTATACTAAGATCTTTTGTATTTCAAGAAACACACAAAACTGGTTGAGGAAAATCAAATTTCAATTATCCATCTTAATAAGGCAAAGGTATCATGAATGAGTAAGACCCTAATTGCTGGTGACAGACACAGTTGCTTTGCCTCTCTGTTCTCAGGCTTCTGTTGCTGCTGTGCTCTTAAGGAAGAGTGAAATGGCCAAAATGGAGAAAAAGCAATGTAGACCCTGAGGAATGTAAAAGTTGACTTTCACTTCAACCCTTTATTTTCGGTCAGTCCACCCTGACCATGCATCTTTTTTACTATAAAGCTAAGCTGAGGTTACCCAAATATTAATTATTCAAAACAATTTGAAATAAGCTCCTTTGTTCTTAATGGACCCAATTACTTCTTCTGGGTCTGTTGTTGTTAGTGTCTGGTTTTCCTGAGCTTGACTCATAGTTATGTCTACTTAGCTCTGTCCACCCAAATAATCTTCTGTGGGATACCCTTGCCTTCCCAGCACTCAATTTTAAGTTTTACCTTCCCAAGCTGAAATCCTAGCCAGGCTTTCTTCAGTCTCCATTGTGGAGAATTTTGCAAGTTAGAAATAAAGCAAGCCAGATTTATTCAACTAAAAGTTGATTAATACGCTTTTATACATGATACGAAATTCATAAATTATCACAGAATTCACAAACAGAAATGCTACTTCATCATACTTTTTGTGTCTCCAGCCAATCAAAAAGCCCCTTGAAAGAAAGATATTGGATGAACCCTATAGAGCATCTAAAATTTTACCAAGATGCCAAACCATTTTACATTGCTTCCCAGCCTGCACACTGGGCACTTGACTCCTCCTTCCGACCTCAGCTTGTGACTAAACCTTTCTAATGCTAACAACAGATCTTCAACTCAAAGGCTTTGCTTACTCAGAAAAAGTGACCCAATAGAAGAAAAAAAATCCTATCGTGAGTGATTTAAAGAACAACGGGAAAGTCTCAAGCAGATACTTACTAATATAAAACACTTTGCATTTATTTAGTCTTTAACTGGATGGTTTGAAAGTTCTAATCTTTTGTATTTAATCAACTAGAACTTTATCTCAAACTAGGTAACTGAAAAAATAAGCTATATGTAGGAGACGGATTAGAGGTTCGCATTGTATTCTCGATAAAAATTCAGAATTAAAATATAAATATATCCAGTAGTTACAACTAATACTTAGATAACATTTACTATGTTTTCTTTGTGCTTGGTACTTACTAACTCATTTATCTTCGCAAAGACCCCAGAAGTAGTTGCCATTATGATTACAGTTCTGTAGATGAGGAAACTGAGGTATAGAGAAGTCAAATAACTTTCTCAGGGTCAAACAGGTAGCAGGGAGAGAGGACAGCCTCGGGGTCCACACATTCTTTCTGGACCTGGAGGCTGAGGGCCCATCCACCATAAGATGCTTTCTCTCTACTTAAGCTGGAGAAGATTCTTTGAAGGTTTCACACTTGCCTTTCAACTATTCTCTTGAAACACAATGCACGGAAGTCTGGGAACAACCTGTGTAGTACTGTTGAACTCTATTTGTAATTCTAAACTCCAAACAAGAGAGTGATCATCAATTTGAACATCAGATTACAGTCATTGAGTAAAATTATATCCTGATATGGGAGTAACCTTTTTCAATAATGCTGAAGTCATTATCTTAAAGCAAAGTCCTTTAATCATTCTGCAAAATTCAACCTTTTTACCCAGAAGAAAAATATAATTCAAATATGCAAAACACCACACAATACTAGTTGCTCTGTGTTTCACTTTCCCTCATCCCACCAAAAGAAAAACCTCAAAATATTCCCTTTAGAAACTCATCAAAGAGAAACCACACAAAAAAAGATTCATCCTGGTTTTGTGTGTTTTTAAAACAACTAACAAAAATTTAATTATATAGAAGGAATAGACCAGTTACTTCACTAGTCAAACCATGGGTCAGACTAACCATTCTTTTTACAGGGAATTGAACTTTCAATGACCTTAACTTCCAAAGAAACGCTATCTTTTCACATATCTCCCCTTCAGTAGGCTCATTTGGTTCCTAGTGTGGTTGGCTCTGAGATATTCTCAAGTCCTTTCTGAGGTTTAGAAGAACAATCTACAATTCACTGTGTATTCTGCAATTATGCCTTTTAAAATTCTCATTCATTGTCTCTCTCTTCTCTGTTTGAAAATGGTAAATTAATATATGCCCATTTGGAAAAGACCATGTTTGCATAGATGGGAAGGGCTATATTTTGCACAATTAGTAAAAGCCTGCAATTGGCATAATGAATACTTTCTTCAAAGAGAAGAGCATGAGTTCAGTTGAATCCTATGATGTTTCAGAAATTGAAATGTGAGGAAGGAGTGGAAAGTCTAGTGGTGAACAAAATCTGGAAGTCAGAGAACAGGGTGTTAGCTTTCTGGCTGCCCCTGGTTAGCTCCAGCCGGTCAGGCAACTTGGGTCTGTTTGCTCTGTGTTCCCTTTCCCTATTAATGTCAACCCAGTGTCAGGTTTGTGTCCTCATTTTCTCTTATCTCTCTTTATCCAATTAGTTATCAACTCGTATTGAGTTTCTCTCTATAAGAGCACCTCTGATCTAGGCGAATGTTAGAGTGTGAAGGATTGAAATAAAGACTTTTCAAGACTCTTAGTATTAACAAATGAATGGATGTGGGAGTGTCCCACCTTTAGTAGTAGAAAAGACATAGAAAATGCATAAACATACCACACTCATTGAAGACATCAAAAAGTGTTTCAGTCACATATTTTTGTACAAAGTTAAAATTCTGGCTTCAGATAAGTGATAAAATGCATCAGCTTTACCTGTTGTCTAATGGTTTCATTTGAAATTTTGACTCTAACATACTATATAACAAATACAGAAAATTACTTAAAGTGATAATATATATTATTAGAACTGATATGTAGGGAAGCAAAAAGGATAAACTATACTCATAGTAAATCATTAATTCATGGGAAGTGGGTAAATATTTGAGGTAAACTTTTGATAATTTACTCTCAATTATATCACAGTACTAAAGATGAATTAGTTTATTTCACTGAGGAAACCGTTTACTCCCAGAAGTATATTAGAATTATCCTAATCTAACATGGATTAAAAATGATGAAAAACAACAACAAAACCAAAAATACTTAATTCTTTTTTTAACTCAGTAGGGCAACATGATGTACTCTCTAGAATTCAGATAAGCTGTTTTACTATTTTAGTGTGTGACTGTAGAAAAGATTATTTTTGAGAGATCGTTCCAAATAAGAGTTCAAAAAAGAACATACAACTTTAAGATTGAAAATTTAAATAACTAGATTTTTTTAACTATGTACTTCCTTTTTTAAATTTTATATTAATTTTTCATTGTTATTTTTACTTTTTTTGTGGCAGGGTCATGGCTCTGTCGTCCAGGCTGAAGTGCAGTGGCATGATCTTGGCTCACTGCAACCTCTGTCTCCCAGGTTCAAGCAATTCTCCTGCCTCAGCCTCCTAAGTAGCTGGGATTACAGGCATGTGTCACCATGCTTGGTTAATTTTTGTATTTTTAGTAGAGGCAGGGTTTCGCCATGCTGGCCAGGCTGGTCTCAAACTCATGACTTTAAGTGATCCACCTGCCTTAGCTTCCCAAAGTGCTGAGATTACAGGCATGAGTCACCACACCCAACACTATACACTGCTTTTTAATATGCCAAACATTTTCCTGAATATTACTCAACGCAGAAGAAAGACCTTTCTAGTTTCCAAAGACAATGTTCTAGAGGAATAAGATCAGTGATATGTCTTAATCCTAATATTTTCATTTTTAGCTATTTATCTCCTACATCAGATAAAGTGAATAATAAAGAGATGGACAGATTTATACGTGATGTTCTTTTTTTATTTCCTCACATCTCTGAATTCTATATAGTTGATGTTCTTAAGTATAGAGTGTGTGATTGGAAATCACTTTACAAATACAATTCACAGATTAGAATTTCTGATGTTATTTGAAAAAGCAAAGAGTGTTAAAGAATTTCCAGGCAGTTTGGGGCAAGAAAATGTTATTAGAAATTTATTAAACTGCTTTGTTTAAATAGACAATGTTGACTGAATTGGTAAAATGTAATTACAATGATTTATAAGAAATCACTTGATCTGCAAATCACTTATGGACTATGATATTTAATAATTAAAGAGGATCCTGGTGAGGTGGCATGTGCCTGTAATCCTACCTACTCTACTCAGAAGGCTGAGGCTGGAAGACGTCTTGAGTCCTGGAGTTTGAGTCTAGTCTGGGCAACACAGCAAGACCCCATCTCATTAAACAAAATATTAAAATAGGTTGTGCACACCTAGAAACATTAAAGAGTATGGCAACATTAAAGAGTATATTATTGAGTATAGGTAACAGACAAAATTATCTAGCAAATACAATCAATGTGCAGCATTAAACACTAATTTACAGTGTTAATAAATTAGTGTTTTAGTTAATTAGTTAGGAAAAATTAATTCACAGCTGCATCCTTTCTTTTTTTTTTTTTTTTTTTTTTTGAGACGGAGTCTCGCTCTGTCGCCCAGGCTGGAGTGCTGTGGCCGGATCTCAGCTCACTGCAAGCTCTGCCTCCCGGGTTCCCGCCATTCTCTTGCCTCAGCCTCCCGCCACCTCGCCCAGCTAGTTTTTTATATTTTTTAGTAGAGACGGGGTTTCACCGTGTTAGCCAGGATGGTCTCGATCTCCTGACCTCGTGATCCGCCCATCTCGGCCTCCCAAAGTGCTGGGATTACAGGCTTGAGCCACCGCGCCCGGCAACTGCATCCTTTCTATGGATAACAAGGTAAACAAGGTACCAGTTTTTGGCACCAAATTAACTAGATGAATGCATTAATTCCTCATTGCCCTTTGAAAATGCTGACACATCTGTATAGATCCCAAAGTATTAAGCGTAAAGCACCTGATGCACAGTTATCACTAAAAGAATGCTAGATGTTTTGCCTTCTCTTGCCTCTACTTTGTGACTTGTATAAGAACATCCCGGATCGAAGACAATCTTAGCCTCCAAGGAATATCTGCATTCTCCTTGATGGTAACTGTGCCTTTTTTGATAGTGACGTATAAAACTGAAGCAACTGTCCAATTTATACAAATAAATCTATTTCTGCTCTCCTATTTACTATATAACATGTCCATCTATGCATTTTGAAACCTGATTTACTTTTCTGGCAGAGATAACAAAAAAGAGCATAGCTGCATATGTTTCTCCCTTTTTGCATTTCATATAATAGAAACTTGACCATTCAGGAAACCCAGTACATAAGTAGATTCAAAAGAAAAAAACAAATTATGAATGAATAGCTTAGTTTCACAATTGTTGTGTGACTGATATTACAACATCATTTAAGAAACACTATAAGGGAAATTGTTAAGATAAATCATCTTCATTTTAAGAAGTCAGATTAGTTGAGTTTCAGTGATAACAGTAATTCTTTTAATCAAATATGACAATGTCTAACCTAATTTTAAACACACTATATTTCTTCCTATTATTTTTACTTTGCATCCTAAACATAGACGTATTTTAGACTTTCATCATTGCTTTGCTTGTCATTTAACAGAAAGTTTGTTTATTAAGTCTGTTTCTTTTCCCATATTTAGTTTCAGATGCAGGTGGAGGGAACAGATGAATTTCTAAATTGAAACATAAATAAACTTGCTAATGTTCAGTCAATGCGTTTCAAATCTCATCTTCTGATTCAGAAAGAGATAAAAATTCTACATCCAAAATGAAATAAGAAAGAGTAATGTTTTCTCCCAGTCTTTGTCGGAACTCAGAAAATGCCTAATAATCAGTTGAAAAACTCCTGTACTCCATTTCATACCAAATGTATTTAGTACAACTATCTCACTAAAAAACACGACTATCCACATGTGCCTTTTAGGCACAGTATATATACCAACAACCCCTTGCCATTAATATCATTAGTCCTTGCAGGTAAGGTAGCAATGTACCATACTAAATATAGGTGTCTAATTAAAGAAGACACACAGGATGATCATTACTACTTATACCCATGGTGCTCAGGTGTCTTAGAAAGTATTTATAATCTAAAGTGTCACGTGTATTTGTCTCTCACATGTGATAAAATTAGAAAGACTAGAACAAATAAACACAATCTAGAATTTTAGAGTTTAGTATCTTTCTAAACTAAAAGATTACTTTCAAAGATTAGTATTTTTAAATGTATATTAGTTTTATCTTGTAAAAGTAGAGACTATTCTAAGTTAAATATTAGAAAAAAATCATTGCATTGATGATCTTATATATTAGACCTCTAGAAAAAAATGGAATCACTTGAGAACACTGCTATGGGGTTGTGATTTATCTGATGTTGTATATTCTGTGTTTAGCATATAGTGAATTTTAAAATGTATTTGTGGAATGAATAGCTAAGATACATTACAGGTAGGATATACAGCAACAATTACTTTTACCCTAGAACCTCAGAACTAGTTAAATAAATTTCTCCTCCAAAGGTGTGATAAAACAAACATATACTGGAATAGGCCAGAGATATAAAAACAAAATTTAAAGAAATAGAATGCCTCCTAGCTCACAAGTGGCTGCAACCCAATTCATAAAAGCCATCTTTGACTTTTGTGTATTTGAAATTCATTCTAAGCTATCCTGTGACAGCCTTTTGTACTGTGTTTTCCAACTCTTACATATGTACTTACTATTTAGAAGTAACACATAATGGCTACTTGCCAATGACAGTTCTGTATAGACCATATTACCCAATTTTGTGCACAGCAGCATGGGTTTATACAATTAGTTGGCTATTTTAATATAATAGTTGTTTTCATTTTTTGGTTTGTTTGAACAGTTGTGCTCCCCAAAGATCTCAAGGCCACTTATGTTGGGAGTTATAGGGGGAATGGAGGAATGTGATCAGATGGAAGGATAAATATTGCAGAATGGAGCTCTAAAATAGGCTGAGTTTGAGTTAGGTAGTCCCTACATCCCAGTTCACACCTACCGTCCCAGAGTAGTTATTAATAGGACCCTTTCTCACTCTCAAAGTGTCCCAGTTTGGGCAAGCAATTATATGGCCACCCCAACCAAGGTAGAGCTGGTTCTACCTCACTTCCTCATATTTACATCTATAATCTAGGCAAGCTTCATGACAGTGTCATTACCATCAGTTAGGCGTGTACACGTATGGGGAGGGAAGGCGTGCAGGGGCGGGGGGTGGTGGGAGAGAGGAAGAGAGGGAGGGAAGAAGGGAGGGAAGAAGGGAGGGAGGGAGGGAGAGAGAGGGAGAGGAGGGGAGAGAGAGAGAGAGAGAGAGAGAGAGAGAGAGAGACAGAGAGAGACAGAGAGAGACAGAGACTGTCTGTTGATGGCAAAGATGGCAGTCTCTGCTAAAACCTAAGTACACTTACAAACTATCACATGGATAGGTGGGTGGGAAAAAGTAAAGAGAAATTTCTGCAATGCAATACCTATCTCTAATTATCTAACACTATTGATGCAGCAATGAGATACTGAATCCAGAATGACAGAAAGTAGCTGACCTTACCATGATTCACCCTTGTTCACCTTACCTATGGTGCTGCACAGAACAGAGAAAAAGGGAGAAAGCAGAGAATCTGTTTCTCGGCTCACATTTACTGTGCTCTCTAACAAGCCAACAGTTTAGCCCATTCAGATAATCACTTTTTCCTCCTTCTAAGACAGCATTGGAGATGGAAGGAATGTGCAGTACATAAGCTGGCTGGATATGTATTCAATTGTAATTGGATATGTATTCAATTACGATCAAAGTAAATGAACTAATTTTACAAACTGATAATTCATTCTATAGACATGATTTTTAATCTTGCATATCACATATAATATTTTATAATATTTAAAACTGTGACTGGAATATTAAATGTAATTATGTTATAATTTCCTTTTTTTATTTTTAGTGCTTTGGAAATAAAACCATATTCTATTGTTTGAGTATTACACAATTCAACCATGATACGTGTCTTCAAATGTAATATATTCTAAACATTATAACATAAATTAACATGTCTTTTAAAAACTTGTGCATTAACATATCTAAAAAAATGCTATGTTGGTCAGTAGGAGAGAAAACAAGGCACAGACAGGCAGACAATGGAGGGCCAGGGAGGACGATGACTATGAAAACCTGGTCCTCTCAGAATGATGGTAGCATTTGGTTGTCACATCTTAATTACATGACCACCAAGATCACACCATTAATGAAAGTGAGGTTTTCAGAAAACAGATCTCTCTCAAGTTTCAGAACTAAGAAGCAAGTTGTAAAGTGACCATATCAAGGTATTCTCAAGGTCTGGAAGCCTGCCTTGGGATCACTTTGCCTTCTATACCTGGCTCAATTCACCCCACTGTGCACCTTCTTCAAAAATTAAGTCAGTCTTTGATTCATCCATTTCCTGGTGTTAGACTTCAGATACTAAATTCTGTCAGAAAGCCTTTGAAGTGAAAGAAAAAAATCTTTCCCCTGAACACATGTATAGGACATGTATACAATCATTTAAAATAACTTTGAAAAGCTTGGAAATAGCCTTAATATATAATAGCAGATTGTATGAAAAAGTATGAAGCTATTAAAATTGTTATGCATCTAGTGACATGGAAAGTAAAAACATAAAACAGTACTTTAGTTAAAATATATACATATGTATACATATGCACTGAATTCATATATGAATACACACACAAACAAAAACCTAGAATGTTATACACCAATGCTATCGGCAGTTATCTCTGAGCTGTGATAAATGACAATTATTTTAACTTATTTCCTTATGTTTACTATCCATGTTCTTTAATTTTTCCATTTGTGAACATTGTACTACTTTCCAGGAGGAGGGAAAAAAAGAGAGTTGCAGAATACTTTTCACAACTGCACATGTGACTGCCTCTTGTCATGTCAGAGGCAGAAGCAGCAGACTGTAGGATTCAACACTCTGGAGAGGATTTTGTGAAATCCATAGAAAAATTTTCAGCTGGCTTTTGGGGTCCATGAAGGTAAGTTCGGTGTAGATTTATGATCAGGAAAGAATACTGAAGGGCCAACACAAGACTAGACTGTCTTACTCTAAACTCACCAAAGAATGGTAGTGAGAAGTAATCAGGTTAAATCCCTTCTGATTTTGAGGATGATGATGACAATGAGGGGTGGATTACCACTACTTAAAGAATCTCATGTAATTCTTAAATTTAGAGGTACCTTAGATATTGTTATCTCCATATTACAGATAAAGGAATTGAGACGTAGAGGGGTTAAGATACTTTCCACGAGTCACTCTTGGTGGTCCATAAATTAGGAGAGCTGGGATGTAAATGCAGGGATTCCTGACCTTGAAGACAGAGCTCTCAACTACTACACTCTAATAAATGCATAAATTATAAATTTATTTTCATAGAGCATAATTCCTTATTTAAAAACTGTGGACAGTAAGGAAAATGGATTAAACACCAGATAACTCTGTCAATTTTGGCTTAATGATGCATTCATCCTACAGTTTTTATTTCCAAAATTTTTTGATAATGAAAGACAAGTCACAGCTTTCTATAATATATAGTTAGATTCTAACATGATTCCTATCAAATCCAAAAGAGTGGGATCTTAAGTATAATCTTTACTTTAATAATTGGGAACAAAAAGACACATCTCAAGTTCTCCCTTGTTTCTAAACACCCAACAGTGCCACCCCAAAACCCTCACACACCATAAATTTTGCAGGAAAAGAGAGAAAGCCAATGCACATTCTTGGAACTGAATAGCCATAATGCAGCAAAGGGTAGAGCTGTATTGGCAGAAACTACTAAGAATGGTGAGAGACCAATAACTCATGAAAAACAAGTGTACACTAACAGTTTTAATGACTACTCTAATGGTTTAATGGATAGCACTTTAATAGGATTTCTAGTAGAATCTGAAAGCTTCTGAAAGCTTGTCTTCAATAGATCTGTCACTAACAAAGAACTGCATTGCTTAACTACATAACCATAGTTTACTGAGTCTGAACACAGAAAAAGTATAGCAGTTGTCATCCTGTATTACCATCACCTTTTCAAGTATTCTATTAACTATTGTGAGAGAGACAGCTACATGATCAAATTGTAGGTTGCCAGTGAAAGGCATATTTATACTAAGGGGATGCAGTAGACATTAAATAAAAAACACAAGAGAAAGCTCACAATTATAGCTTGTGTGCAAAGACAAAGCTGAAACAGTAACTGTAATCTAAATACATAGGTATACTAATGCTGAAATTTCAAAAACTAGCTTTAGTTCTCTTTGAAAGATTATTAAATGTTTTGGGGTGATTTGTTTTTGAATGCCTATTGCACTCTGTGTCTACATTTGACTTATTTTATATTATGTTGCTTCCTGTACTGACTTAATGTTCTTTAAAGCCAGGAATTGCCATGTTGTGGTCCTCGGGGTACATACCAACTCAATAATCAGTCCTACTGAATATTTCTAAATTCCAGCCTTTGGCTCTGTTTTCATCTGTCCGTGTCAGAGGTTCTCATTTCTGACTTCTTCGCACTGGAATATTTCTTGCTTGGAGAGCACTTTCTTATCCTTTTTGTTTGTTTGTTTGTTTGTTTTCTAAATCCTACCTTCCATTCAACAAGGTTCAGCTTAAATCTCACTCTCCCAATTCTTTACTGCCTGGAGCTCTCTCTTACATGCTTCCACGTGTGCCACTATCATGTTACAGACTGGAGCATCCATTTGGCAGCTAGCTACATTTAGCCTTGCAGCATTTCTTCTTGTAAAGTTGTTTGAATTCATAACTTATCTTTTCATTTGACATTTCTTTACTTCCCCAACTCTAAGTTCCTGAACAGAAATACTGTCTGGTATACATCTGTGTAGCCTATAAAATGGCTAGCCCAGTGCATGCAAAATGTATGTAAAATACATTTTTAAAAAAAATTTTAATCATTTCTTGTCTTAATTTCTGTGAAAGTCTTTTGAGGTTGGGAAATGTATTTCTTTTGGAATTACATATAGTCTTATCATACATACCAGGATTACAAACCTGAGGATAACAGATTGATGCATTCTTCGAGTATGTTCTATCAATGCTGATAGCTGTAAATGCATAGACTTTATAGCAATTATATTGATTATCAAAATTACTGAAAATAATCCATTGGCTAAGCTATAGACCATTCAGTACAAATTGAACAAGGCCTAGAGTATATTGGAAGAATAAAAATACCTTCTCAGGTCCAATAATGGCAAATTTGAGTAACCATACTCATGCTAGGATATTTATACATGTCTGTCTGCTGATAATGTCCCTGTAAAAATAGCTGCTTCTTTCAAAATCAAAAGTATTATCACTTGAGGCCAGGAGTTCGAGACTGGCCTTAGCAACATAGTGAGATACCATTTCTAAAAAAATTTTAAAAAGTTGCCACAAAAGGTGGTAATGCACACCTGTAGTCCCAGCTACTTGGGAGCCTGAGGCAGGAGGATAGTTTGAGCTCAGGAGTTCAACGTCGCAGTGAACTGACATGAGATCACGTCACTGCACTCCAGTGTGGGCAACAAAGCATGACTCTCTCTCCAAAACATTATAAAAGAAAGAAAAAATTTTTTTTTTTTTTTTTTTTTTTTTTTTTTTTTTTGAGACAGAGTCTCGCTCTATCGTCCAGGCTGGAGTGCAGTGGTGCGATCTCAGCTCACTGCAAGCTCCGCCTCCCGGGTTCATGCCATTCTCCCGCCTCAGCCTCCTGAGTAGCTGGGACTAGAGGCGCCCGCCACCTCGCCCGGCTAATTTTTTGTATTTTTAGTAGAGACGGGGTTTCACCGTGTTAGCCAGGATGGTCTCAATCTCCTGACTTCATGATCCGCCCACCTCGGCCTCCCAAAGTGCTGGGATTTCAGGTGTGAGCCACCGTGCCTGGCCAGAAAAACAATATTATTAATCAAGCTATCCAATAAAAGTAAACAGAATTTTATTCTGGAAAAGACAGTATGTTTGAGGTCATTTAAAACACCTATTGTTTATTAAGAAAAAATATTAAGTGCTAGATTCAGTCTTTACAGGGAGTGAGTCTTATTTACTCCATTTCAAGGGTATGCTTTGAAAACCGGACAATATAGCAAACAAAAAAACAAAAAGCCTAAACAATTTCATAAATAACAATATGGGTAAAGTAACAAACATAAATGGCATGCTCCACAAGACAGAGCCTCTTTTACCAATATAAATATTAAAATATAAGCAGGTCTCCTTGACCAATGATTTATAATAAGGGAAGAACAGAAAAATATCTACATGATTCTTTGGCATCTCATATTTCTTTCTCGGTGGGGGGGCATATATTTCATCCATCTAGGAGAATTTTGGATGAAATTATAAAACAAAATACTATGCCTGTTAACTGCTCCCACAGCTTAGAGAAACCCTAAGAAGTTCTGCCAGGGAAGCATAATAGAGAACAAATCTTATTTTACATACATTCAAGTAACAGAATATGAGAAAGAGAAACATGAGTTTTCCCTACAATGGGTCAAAAAATCTGAGTCTGAAGAATTAATTTTTCTGTTTAAAAAATTAGGAAACACTTTGATATACAGATTTTAGACAGTTGCTAAGACACTAACTGCCCTGACCTATTAAATTTCCAAATCTTTGAATGTATTGAGTGTCAGAAAATGAAAAAATCTCATCACCCCACACATGGTACATGTAACAAATGTAGACAAAAATGCCAGTCCCATTACCCGTGGAGTAAAACTCATAGCTGCATACCAAAATCCTGACAAATTCTAGTAATTGTGACTTTGGTTAAGTTTGGGTAAGAAAAACTAAAGGAACCCTCGGATTCAGAATTCAAGGGCAAAATGTATGCATCATTTATTTTTGTACTCTGGAATCTAGCAAAGTACCTGGCACATTGTAACTGCTTAGTAAATGTCTGTTTTACGAGATGAGTTGAATATAAAGCTGGAAAATTACATAGACTTTTAAAGAAGGAGCATTCATGTTCTTGAAAATTATTTCTTGGGTAGCTAAAATTTTTATTTTTATTTATTTTTAAATTTTTTGTAGCTAAAATTTTTAGAATTGGTCTTCTTGTTCTCAAGGTCATTTGGGAGAAATGAGCAGCTTTATTTCAAAGTTCATTTGTTTATTCTCTAGCAAAAAATTTTAATCCTTGGTCTGTGGCATCACAATTGGTTGCTGTGGAAACGATTATAGATCAAAAACAAAAAGATTATATCATCCCTTTTCAAGAGCAAATGAGTACCAAGAGCAGATGAAGACTTAAGGAAACAAAGATGTTCTTTTCATGCAAATATTTTTACAACACAACTGTGGAGAGATAAATACTGAAGCTGGTAGTCTTTATGAAATTTATAGGCAGATTTCTAGCTCTGGGGAAAGACAGTTCCATTTGCCCTCAGAGTTGGCTTTGAGACATGAATACTACAGATCATTTTTCTTTACAGACACTGAGAGCATAGGAAAAGTGAGTTCTGTGATCAGTATTCCTCTGTTGTTTTACTTCAGGCAGAAGAATGTCTTCCCCATCTGTGTACACAATCACTGTCAGGGAGCTTGATGTCCTGCACTGTCCTGGCAATATGTTGCCCAAGGGAGGTCCACCAAGGAAAGCCAAAGGTGAATTCTCCACCTAGAAAGAGGACCATGCCCATAAAGTTGCTGTTCCTCTGTCTCCACAAGACCCTGTTGCAGCACAGTAGTAGTGAAGAGTTAACCTAATGAAGCATGCTTATTCATGACTTGATAAATGATATCTATCTCGATATCATGTGACTATGCTTGGAAAGTGGGAGATGCAAAGAGAAAACCAAGCTCCTCCTTCTGTCTCTCTTTCTTTTGCGGGAGATGCAGAGAAAACCAAGCTCCTCCCTCTTTCTCTTTCTCTCTTTCTCTTCTTCCTTCCCTCCCCTTCCCCTCCCCTCACTTTCTTCCTTCCCCTCCCTCCCTCCCTCCCTCCCTTCTCTCTTTCTCTCTTCCTCTTCTCTCCTCTCTTCTCTTTCTTTCTCTAAACTCATGTGTGTATCAATTCCAGAAAATTTTACCATGCTAGTCACAGGGATATCCTGATAAACAAGACACCATGAAGAAGCTTTCATACTAGCGGAAGACATACAAGTAAAACTGAAGACCTTGTAATTCCTTGCAATGTCATGGATTCAACACAGCAAACAGCAAATCAAATCTGCCATATACACAGTGACAGGCACCTACATCACCCTAATCTTGGTCTTGTACTCAAGCCTCGAGCTGGAGTTTGGCTTAAACTGACACTGGCATTTTCAAACAACTCCTCAGTGCCCTTAGTTTCCCTCCATCAAATGTTTAAAAGCAATACAAACAAAAGAAACATAAATATTCACCAAAAGTAGAAAAAAAGCCCAGTGGTCTTCTTGATTCTTTACAATATACCCACTTAATGTTTAAATATAAAGTACATTCACAGAACTTTCTTTTTTTTAAAGGGTGAATTTGGCCAGGCGTGATGGCCCACACCTGTAATCCCAGCACTTTGGGAGGCCAAGGCGGGTAAATAGCCTGAGCCCAGTAGTTTGAGACCAACCTGTGCAACATGGCGAAACCTCATCTCTGTAAAAAATAAAAAATTAGCCAGTGTGGTGTGTGTTTGTAATTCCAGTTACTTGGGAGGCTGAGATGGGAGGATCATCTGAGTCTGTGGAGGTAGAGGCTGCAGTGAACCTGATGGTGCCTGCACTACAGCCTGGGTGAAAGAGTCAGACCCTGACTCAAAAAAATAAAAAAATAAAAATAAATAAAATAAAAAGGCAAATTTTATATGTGAACTATATTGCAGTAATAAAATGAAGAAAAATACATAAAATATATCACACAAGTTTATTTTTCCCTAAAACTGCCTTATCTCTTCCCATAAGTAAAATTCTTATTTTATCACAATCCTTGTACTGTTTATAATTTGGGTTCTCGCACAGAAAGACAAACATCCTTAACGTTTCAAGTTAACATGACTTTAAGAGGTAATACGATGGTTGTTTATTTTTCAGAAAACATTTTTATGCATTTGCTACTTTGCTTTTATCTAGGGAGTCTACTTAGAAAATGTCATCTGTTGCATAATGTTAGATGTAAACTTGCAGGGACTTCAGTCACATCACTTAACTGCCCTGAAAATGTCTTCTCTACAGGAAAAAGACAGCAATGAATGAGGTTAGAAGATTCTAGAAATCCTCAAATATAACTGCACAGTAGAAACTTTGTGACACTGAATTTAAACCTCTAAAATTTTATGAAGGATGTTTTAAAGATAATAGGATGATTCCTTGAGCTGTGACAACAAGGATCAATACGGAAGGAATAGAAAAAGAACAAAAATGGAAATCAATGCCCAGTTGCATGGCAACATCCACCAACTCTAACACTTAGACTGAAAATTTTTATTCTCCTTATGTCTCAACAGATGACAAGGAGGTCAATTAATTACTGGTAGTGGGGGGTAAAGTCTTCTACTTTCCCTAATGCAGCACCCTTACTGCTCTTAATGAAAAGGGAGGCAGCATTTCATTGTTCATTAACCATACCAATTATAGCTTCTCAATCACTGCAGCCACATAGGCACTCCCGAGTTATAGAACAGCAACAGAAGAGGCTCGACCTAAGCCTGCAGGGATGGGGGTAGGGGCAACACAGCATTGAGAAAACCAAAAGGGAAATCTGGCATCAGAATGTGAACTTTATTGCATTTGCTTTAAATCTTGTTTCATAATAATCGGAGAAACAGAATCTCAGCATGAGAGAAAGACAGAATCTAAAAAGGTGGTCCAGTCCAATCACCTAAATTATGTTTGAGCTTCTACCTCGTTAATCCGGCTTAGTAAGTTATATGCTACCTAACATACTGTTCATTTTAACATAACTAAAAGCTGGAGAAAAAGCAAACAAAACAATAACAATAAATTCTTAAGAGAATGGAAATAAATGTAGGTAGGCAGTGGTTTTGTATCCTCCTGCCATCTTGAAATATGGCATCTTCTGATTGTATAGTAACAGCTCCTATCTTTTCAAATCATTTAGCAGTTTTTGTATGAAATTAAGTTACAGAAACATGAAAGGATTTTGTGTATATGAAAAGTTGTTTTTAGAATCTTAAAGGTGAATATTACTATATATCATATTAATAGATTTATGAAGCATAATTTATTGTAGTGAGCAAGTTTCCCCTTCTTCACTGGTCTTATCTAAAGGAAACTGGAATCTGACTCATGATATGTAGTGAGGAGGGCACCTTGCCAGTATAGGTCTCACCTTTTTTTAATCTTCAGGGTTAGACAAGTAGGCAGACTCTGGTCTATAATTTAAAATGTCAAAACAAGAAACAAGTCAATACCAACCATTCCCTGTGAGAGTTAAGGCTGAGTCTTTATACCTTTAAACCCCATCAACCATCTGCTTTTTTTTTCCCCTTGATTTTATTTTCCTAAACCAAGATCAGAAGTCAAAGGCAGTCACTATTATATAGGTAGTTATAGAATCAATCTGGTGAATTATTTCTAACCCAAGTAATCAAATATATTTTTCTATTTGATAAGGTTAGGATGGAATGCTATTTGTTTTCAGACATAAATTATAATCCTTTCATCTTCAAACTTACTAATTTTTAATAAAAACTAAACAAGAGCATGAAGAGGGAGGCTGAGTTTAAAGGTTCCTATCCAATTCATTTACAAGTAAATCACTTTGTTGTTGCTGAAAAACTGTCTCTGATGTTGAAAAACAAAAATAAAATATAATTATAACAAGAAATTGGGCCAATAATCCTTCTTTGAGGTCACCTGAATACTATGTGATCACCTTAACAGATAAGTTAATGACAACAAATTTTCCATGGTGAAAACTGTGGTGAAAGGAAATCAACCCTCAGATTCAACTATTTATGGTGGTCAGAACATTACCCAGACCTCAGACTACATGGGTTCATATCCTAGCTTTGCCATTTACCAGCTGTGTGACCTTGAGTAGGTTACTTAACTTTCATGTGGTTCAATATACCGTCTGTGACATGGGGATACTAACAGTAACTACCTGGAAGGACTGAATGGGTTAATGTTTACAGTAATGCATTCCGAAGAATGTCTGGCGTATGGTAAGTGCTATACAAATGTTTGCTATCGTCATCCTTGTAAAGCACTGTCTAGACTCTGAAACTCTATTGAAAGACTATTATGATATTAAGATGTGCAGTTTAATACTAAAAAATACAAAAATGCTCTGTTAAACTGGCAGAAAAACAAAGAAGGGGGACTGAGAAGAAAAAAGGAAGGAAAGAGGAAGAGAAGGGGAATAAAAGAAGGAGTGAAGGAAGGAGGGGTCATAAGAGAAAGAATGAATTAAATCAGGGGTCTCTGTGAGCCATTGGTTGAAGTTTAGAGGACTGATGAGTGCCTGCTGTTAAGGAAATTTTTTTAGCAAGTGAGAAATAATAAAGTTCTGATTATGCTTCATGCATGAACTTTTAAGCTAAAGCCAAATACTCTGATTGCTGCATCTGTGACGATGGAAAGACTAATGTTTCCCAAGGCCTAGCCAACACTGCAAATTCATGTAATGTCTTAATGCTTATATCCTTCACTTTAATCCCCTCTATACTCCCAAAGCATGGTGGTGTGCCCAACAATTGTTTTTTCAAAAAGAATGACAAACTGTTTAGCCACAGTAGAAAAACCATGACAAATAATACTGCCACTAACATTTTGTAATTTTAAACTTAAATACATAAATAAGTAAAGGCATCTCTGTGATGCTGGGTTATATCAGGCTCTAGGCAGCCATGCTCCAATCTCTTGTTGCAGCATTGTTAAAATTCTCCCCGAAAGCTGTTCCCAGCAGTGACATAAACACAGATGTACTCATTTGTTCCCTCAGGTACTTGGAACTTCAGGAGGAATCATAGGAAGTGATTTCCATGACTTTTCTGAACACTTTTGAAATCACTTGGTTACAGACTCCTTCCTATGTTGTTATGACCTTTCAAGGGTGTAATCACCTTTCGCACCTCACCTCTCAGCAGTATGACCCTGATGCTGCAACGACAGTCACAGAATACGTTGGGGTCCCCTGAGCAAGCCACGCTTCTTCTCATCTCCATGCCTTTGCATGCACAGATACCTCAGCCTGGAGGCTTATATTTCTGGCAAATTTCAGTGACCCTCCAAGTCAGGGGTACTCTGGGAAGACTCTCACCAATATTGTCCCACTCCCAAGATGAACTTAACAATTATCGTTTTGTTGTTGTTGTTGTTTTTTGTTTTCCCCCTGTTTCTCCTAGAAGACTCATTCAGGACAGCTCATTTCTTGATTATTTTTGGTTCTCCACTAAATGTTAAACAGATAAAGGCATTCAAACTACTCCTCTTATAAACAAAGAAACTGAGATCAGGAGAGTTAAATAATGTGTTTAGGGGCATTAAAATTTATAGCAGAGACACCAGGACAGTTTCCACTCATCAGTGAAATTACCTTTTTTTGATATTTTAATGTGGATATAACTTCCAGAAATGACATTATGTACAAAATATGAAAAGAACTCTGTAGTTCTTCATAATTACCCTCCATCCTTGTCACCCTTTACCTTCCCCTAATTGCTTTCATAGAGCTCCTTTTTGGAAGAATGAGAAGATAATATTATAGAAGATAAAAATCACTTGAGAAAAAAAAGTCATGTTAAGTGACTGACAGATACCGTCATGCATAGTGAAGTTCACAATAACAAGAGCCACTTCTGTTTACTAAGCATAGAGGGCAATGGGCCAGGTGCCTAACATACATTCATCTTTGTAACAGTCTCATGAGTAGATACTAATATTCTCATCTTAAATAAGAGAACCAAGGTTCTGAGAGGTAAAGTAACTGGCTCAGGATCAAGCAGCACAGCTACTAATTGGCCCAGTCAAAATATGAACCTTGTTTTCCCTGACTTCAAGGAACTCCCCAGCATCCACTACAGCACTCCTCTACATACACACTTTTACCACTCAGGTGCTAAAATCCCAACTTCATTTTTAAATAAAAATACAATTCAATAAAGAGTGTCTTTTTCAGTCCTTGCTATGGTCTCTTTGAAATTGAAAGCTTGTTTTGGAAGCAGAGACAGAATTAATTGTTTCCTGAGAGCCTTCGGCTCCACATGGGAGCAGGTGAAAACACATTTTGGACAATGTCCAGTGATGGTCAAGGGCCAATTAGTTATAGTGAACTTGTATGAGAACAAGGACTGAGAAAAAACAAAAGTTGAAATTGTATGAGAATAAGGACTGGGAAACAGAAAACGAGAGTTATGTGAGAGTCCCTTAAGATGGGTAGGACTCCCACAAGAAAAAAAACAATAGGCTCTACTATGAAAGATACGGAGTTTAATGTTAGTAAAGAAATGTCTGAGGGTTTTTTTTTTTTAAGTGGGTGAAAGAACAAACATTTTAAAAGTCTAAGTAGAAATAAGCTTTGGAACTTGAGAAATTACTTGCACTTTGAGTTCTCACAACTATAGAAGACGAGTAAGAAAAAAAGACAATAAGCACATAGACATACATCCTGTTTTGGATGCAATGTTTCTTCTAAGGTAAGCTGCTGTCTTTGTGTCCTACTAGATTTGTTTATAAGATGCAGAAAGCAGCCCGCTGGGAGGGGACTCTCTGTACTTTTACATTTTACTTGGTGAGACTGGTCCTTAACTACAGAACAAAGACAGCATCTTCTCAGATGGCCAACTGGCAGGCCAACCTTTGCTATAAAATCTTTGCTATAAAAGGCTCAGGGAGTTTAATTGGTAGGTACTTTTGAGTTAAATCTGAGGGGTCTGCATTAAAATGTAATCACTTCTGTACTGTCTAGAGATAGTAATAGCCTATTTTCTGAGAGAAAAGAGCCTGAAAATAAGGCTTCACTGCTGATAGATCAGGTGGGGATGTCAACTGGAAAAAGAAGCTCTTTACAGCAGGATACTCTTTGTTCTGTTTGCTCGTGTTGTTGGTACTGGCAATTTTGATCACAATAAAGAGTTTCTGTGAACTGTAAATTTAGTTAGAAATTGATCCAGACACACACTTTTGTTAATCACCTGCTGTGTGCTGAGCAGTGAGCTTGTTATCATGTGGCCAACAGCATACCGAGAGGCCAGACACCTGATCAAAACACCTGACCCAGAGAAGCTTGATCACAGCAAATGACTGGAGGGTAAGAAAGCGCAACATAACAAGTGCTAATTGCACTGGCTTAAACTAGCAATTTTTCATTCTTTCTTTTATTATTATTATTTTTTTTTTACTGACATCAGCAAATCCCTAAGGGTTTGGCCTGGGATAGGAAAAGGTAGGGTTTCATTGATTCTAAGACATGCATTTTTTTTCCACATTCTAACATCTCTGAAATTGATGTGCATCTTAAAATTGATGGCATCTTGCAATTGTACTGGCGATATCTTTTATTCCTTAGTGGTACATGCAATGATGGGGTATCTTAAAATTGATGGCACCTAGATGAGATAAAATAAGTAATAGCTACTACGACTACTGAGTACTGGTGTCAGGAAACCTGAAAAGCACTTACGTGTTCAATTTGTTTTTAATGATTGTTTGAAGTAAGTACTATGGTTGCTTCTTTATATAGAGATGGATAAATTAAAATACAGAGAGGTTCAGTTATTTGGTCACACAGCTTGAGCTAGCGGCCAAACTGGCAACCTGAGCCAAGGGCCTGTGTACTTAGTGACTGTGTCATAATATTTATTTCCACTGTTGGCTCAACAAGTAGAAAGTCCTGTGTGGCAGGCAGAGAGATTTGGCCCCAATCTGAGAAGCAGAAAAACTGCTAGGCTCATAAGGAAGTGGGCAAAGACTCTGCCATACCCACCTCCAATCCCAGAGTATTAGAAGATTCTGATTTGGAATAGTAAATTTAGCCATTCATCTTCCTCAACTTCATCCATCCCAGGTACAAAAATGTTACTGCTTTTTATTTCACGAAATTGCTCATTTTTCTCGTTCCATTACTAAACCACCATAATTTGTTCTCAACTTTTTCAAAAAAACAACCTTTTATCTCTTGTGACTCATATGTCAAAAATACTTAGAAATGGACGCCGTTCCCTTAGAAATGGAAGAGTCTGTTCCACTCTTCCACTTTCCATAAAAGATGAAAACAGCCGGGCGCGGTGGCTCAAGCCTGTAATCCCAGCACTTTGGGAGGCCGAGACGGGCGGATCACCAGGTCAGGAGATCGAGACCATCCTGGCTAACACGGTGAAACCCCGTCTCTATTAAGAAATACAAAAAAACTAGCCGGGCGAGGTGGCGGGCGCCTCTAGTCCCAGCTACTCGGGAGGCTGAGGCCGGAGAATGGCGTGAACCCGGGAGGCGGAGCTTGCAGTGAGCTGAGATCCGGCCACTGCGCTTCACTCTGGGTGACAGAGGGAGACTCTGTCTCAAAAAAAAAAAAAAAAAAAAAAAAAAAAAGAAAAAGATGAAAACAGATCTCTGTCATCCAGCACTTTCTTCCTTCAAGAAAATGGGGGAACCACCTTTAAGAAAAAATCCAGTGCATTCTAAGTTGGCCAAAAAAAAAAAAAAAAATTGTGTGTGTGGGTACATATGTCTGTGTGTTTGGTTTCTTGTTTCTGTATGATTCTTGAATACATGTCTCCCCTCATGAGCTTACACATAAATGATAAACTAATTGAAAGCAGATATGACAAGTAGTTTTGCATTATAAGTGCTCAGAGGTTTACAAAACCTAATAATGATGATGGTTTTACTAATGATGGTTTTGCATCTGTGAATATACTGTGCCACACGTGGTTAAATATACCAAGAGTCTTTTCCAAGGGAAAATAGAAATGTTTTCTTTTGTGGTCATTGCTTAGATGACAGATAATTTTTGTCCCCTCTGTGGAGAAATACAATGTTTAACCATCAGGAGTGAACAAATTATCTATGGAGAAAAGAAATGTGTCCTTAGCATGTCATAGAAAACCACTGGGTTTTCCCAGGAATAGTCATGCAGTGGAAATTGGTAACTATGACAGTTTCACAGAAATTTTACATATAAATATTTTGATCTAGTTAGATACTAAGCTTTCTGAACTCTATCATCAGGGCATAGTAAGAAACAAAGAGTGAAACATTTAGGTGTTTACATCAGGTAAGTTAAGGTGCAGTGAAGAAGAACAAAACAAGATGAATTTGTGACCTGGTTTTACCACATATAGTAGGTGTGTGACCTTGGGTAAGTCACTTCTTTCTCAGTCTCATGCTCCTTAACTCTACGGAGAGTTAAGGGAACGTGAAAGCACATGATCTCTGAGGTTTAGACAACTTTAAATATTAAATATTTATATTTCATATATTTTATATTTAAATATTTAAAAATATGACCTAAGCAATGTTTTTAAGTGTCTCTATATGTCTCAACACTGTCTTGATGTATTTCATTATTCATCAAGGAAATATGTTTTTCCTTTACCTGTCTTACTAAGTGATGGGAAGATTTTAACTTCTTCTACAAAGGTGTAATACATACTGTTATAAAAACAGAAGGACAGGGCTCTGATATCTGAAATATTTCATATAAAAGGCTCATTATCATCATCACAGACAGGAGATGTGAGAGTGCTGCCATAAGAACAGGAAGAAACTCAGCACATGTGGATGCTGAATGGCGGGAGACATGTGAGCACTGAGATTGGAGACAGTCCACCTCCAGAGACGGCAGCAAAGGCATTGGGACTGGGCTTTGTGATGAGAACAAAAAGATCAAAGAGGGCTTCTTCAGGGAGCACTTCTGTGAACCACAAAGTTTCTTGCCCCTCTCCAATAGCAACAGAAAGATTGCTCCGAGTTAATACATAGCTTTAAGGTAGTATTACTAACAGAGCTAATGCTGACTAACTTGAAACTAGATGTTTGATGACTGTTCATCTCTGTGTAACTACCACGACAGTATGGACTGTGGTCCAAAATGTGACTTGTAAGTGAGCTGATAGGAACTCAGAAGAAATGTTGTTGTTGTAACTATTTAAAAAAGGGTTATTATCTCAATCCACACCACAAAATGTATAAAATCTAGAATGTACCTGAAGTAGGCTATGTGATTTGGGACAGTATTTCTATTAGAAAACTGTACCTTGAAGACCACATCAGGAACTAGTTTCACATTTTCTCTAACTTTAAAGCTTTTCTTGATAGTGACCACTGGGATGCCCATTCATTTTTTTTTTTTAACTTTTTTTGAGACAGGGTCTCCATCTGTTACCCAGGCTGGAGTGCAGTGACATGATCTCAGCTCACTGCAGCCTCAACCCCTTGGGGGTCAGGTGATCCTCCCACCTCAGCCTCCCGAGTAGCTGGGACTACAGGTACATGCCATCATGCCTGGCTAATTTTATTTTGTAGTTTTGTAGAGACAGTTTCACCATGTTGCCTAGGCTGGTCTCAAACTCCTGGACTCAAGCAATCTGCCTGCAGTGGCTTCCCAAAATGCCGGGATTACAGGTGTGAGCCACCGTGCCCAGCCGGGGTGCCAATTTATTACACAAAGACATCATCGATATATTTTAAAATGGAGATTCTGAATCAGTAGCATTGGGGTAGTGCCTAAAATTCTGCATTTCTAAAAAGTCCCCAGGTGATGCCAATGCTGTTGGTCTCTAGTCCACACTGACTATGAGACTACCAGAATGTGCATTTCCCATGTGCCCTTCCCTTGACAAAATGCACTTCAATCCTCTTCTTCCTAGTTCCATGAAGAGTGCCATCTTCTCTTCAAAATCTTTCTCAATTCTCCAGATCATTATGACCTTTACTGAATCCCAATAACATTCCAATAGCACTCAAGATTACCTCCTTGGTGTAATTCTTATTTGTTGTATATATTTGTCTTTGACAACTACGAACTCCAGAAGTATAAGTTTCTTACAACTTCTATGTTTTCTCAGCACTGAGCAAAATGCTTTGTATTGTCGTGGATAATTATTGGTTCCTCCTCCCAGCTCACAAGCCCCCTTACACAGAAATTTCCCTCTCCTCCATCCAAGATCTGCATAAGTGGACTGTTAGCAGTTACGTCCCAACGTGTGTCCCCACAACAAACCATCAATTAGCTAGAGTTCAGACTTTGTTCTCTGGCATTTAAAATGTGACTGGCAAGAACAACTCAGTCTCTTTATGGGGCCTGTATGTAAATGAAAATATGATTAAAGACCATGTTTTCTGTGTGTGGGCGAGAAAAAAAGAAGACGCTGGCTTGTATCAGGGGAAGAATGAAGCCACCCCAGAGAAAGCATAAAGATGAAAGCTCCAGAGAAGATATCAGGAAATTGCCACAGCCTTTCAGTTCTAGATGACCATTCTTAGTGTGTACCTTTACTGTTAGCCTTGGCTCTATAATACATCAGAAATGCTCTTCTGTCTTTCCTTGAGAATTTCCAGGGGCTATAGTTTCTTACAATCTATCTAGTCTAAATAAGATTTGTACATACATCACTGTGATGATGCCTTCTGATTAAATCTTAAATATACTAGTCTATATGCTATCTCAGCAAATGGTGAAATGAAGACTGGGGATCATGTTCTGTAATACATTACCCTAAACCGATGACATTCCTCAAATTGAAGTCTTTGAAGTACCTGCATCAAAGTCAGCTGAAGAGCTCTTTTAAAATGCAGATTCGTGGATACCACAGCTGACCTATTAAACTAGCATTTCTGGGGTTGGAACCAGGAATTTCAATTTTATTGTGTCTCTGCCAGGTTTTCGTATCAGGATGATGCTGGCCTCATAAAATGAGTTAGGGAGGAGTCCCTCTTTTTCTACCATTTGTAATAGTTTTAGAAGGAATGGTACCAGTTCCTCTTTGTACCTCTGGTAGAATTTGGCTGTGAATCCATCGGGTCCTGGGCTTTTTTTGATTGGTAGGCTATTAATTACTGCCTCAATTTCAGAACTTGTTATTGGTCTATTCAGGGATTTGACTTCTTCCTTGGAATTTCAATTTTAAATAGGCAACCAAATGATCTGTAGGCGACAGCCCAAGATTTTGTTTGGCAAGACCTACACATATTATTCTGATTTAAAGATTCACCAGCCTAATAAATGGACTTTAACAGCCACACCAACTTTAAGGAGGACTTTATTCCTTGCATTCCAGATACCATTCTCAAATTGAGATTACTTAAATTCCAGTAGGACTTTTTAGTTTCATCTCAGAAAATGGACATCTAAAGTGTTTATAAAGACCTGCAGAGATGGGGTTACACTAATTTCTCAGGTCCATTCTTCTAGCTTTCACTAAATACAGTATTGGAGTTCAAGGCCTTTATAGTACAGGAAGTGTCTCATAGGATCTAATAATACTGTGCTACAATCTAACCTACTTCCTCCTATTCTGACCTCAGGATCAGTGCAAACAGCTCTCATGCCTTTAACCTGTGTTAGTCTTAGAATCACAGTAAAAAATTTAGCTTCATGTATGTTACAAGTTCTAAGTAAACATTTACTCACAGTGATTATGCCAAAATAATCAGGTGTTTGAAAGCAATGTGAGTTTTCTTTCCTCTATTTTCTTTGCTGAAAGCCAGTAAAAATCTATTCAAGTTTATGTAGAATAAACAATTTTTCCCCACAAAGTGTTGCTCTAAGCCTAAATTTTTATGTTGAGGTCTTAATCCTATTATCACTGTTGAATACAACACTTAAACATCTCCTTCATGCTTGTTAAGGCACAGTAGAGTCAATTCATGCCCAGGGAGCTTTAATCACAGATCATCATCATGAACATCAGTGAAGAGTCTATGTGGGCTATCATGTCCAAGGCTAAGCCTACTGGGGAAGCTGTGCATAGCAGCATTGCCAGCATGCAGTTCATAACTATTTTCAAGGAGCACTTCTGATCTAATGGCTAAATGAGGATCATTAAAGTATCTTTACATGTAGCATTTCTTGAAAATTCCATATTTAAAGGAGGCCAGTTATTATATTCAATGGATGCAACTGAGATTGCTTGAGTGATGCTTTTATAGCCATGTGCTGCATAATGACATTTCAGTCCACAACAAACCACAAATAAGAGATTGATCCATAAAACTATAATAGATCTGAAGAAATTCCCATCACCTAGGGATGTGGTAGCTGTCGTAACGTCCCAGCATGGTGCATTACTCATGTGGTTGTAGAGATGTTGGTGTAATTCAACTTACTCTGCTACCACTCAAGCACATACAATTATGTACAGTACATAATATTTAATTAAAAGTGAATATGTTACTAGTTTATGTGTTTACTAAAGTATATATTTCATTGTTATTTTAAAGTGCACTCCTTTTATTTATTTAAAAAAAGAGAACTTTAAAACAGCCCTAGGTAGGTCCTTCAAGAGGTATCCAGAAGAAGGCATTATCATTATAGGAGATGACAGCTCCATGCTGTCACCCTGAAGATGTTCCAGTGGACAAAACGTGAAGGCAGAAGACAGTGATACTGATGATTCTGACTCTGTGCAGGCCTAGATTAATGCATGTCTTTGCATCTTAGTTTTTAACCAAAAATTTTAAAAAGTTAAAATAACTTAAATAGAAAAACGCTTACAAAATAAGGATAAAAGAAAAAATGTTTTTGTATAGCTGTATGATGTGTTTGTGTTTTAAGCTAAGTGATGTCAAAAAGTTTAAAAATTTTATAAAGTAGTTACAGTAAGCTAAGGTTAATCTACTATTGAAATAAAGTTTTAAAATAAATTTGTTGTAGCCTAAGTTTATAGTGTTTATAAAGTCTACAGTAGTATACAGTAATGTCCTAGGCCTCTACATTCACTCACTACTCTCACTGACAGCCACAGCAACTACCAGTCTTGCAAGCGCCATTCATGCTAAGTGTCCTACATAGGGGAACCATTTAATTCTTTTGTTGTTTGTTTCACTCTTGTCGCCCAGGCTGGAGTGCAATGGTGTGATCTTGGATCACTGCAACCTCCACCTCCGGGTTCAAGCGATTTTCCTGTCTCAGCCTCCTGCGTGGCTGGATTACAGGCACCTGCCACCAGGCCTGGCTAATTTTGTATTTTTAGTAGAGACGGGGTTTCACCGTGTTGGCCAGGCTGGTCCTGAACTCCTGAACTCAGGTGATCCACCTGCCTCGGACTCCAAAATGCTGGGATTACACGTGTGAGTCACCGCGCCTGGCCTAAAACTCTTTGTACAGTATTTTTACCTTACCTTTTCTTTGTTTAAACACACAAACAGTTACTGTTGGGTATAGCAACCTGCTGTACAGGATTGTAGCCTAGGAGCAGTGGGCTAGACCACATAGCTTAAGTGTATAATAGACTATACTATCTAGTTTGCTATACTCCATGAAGTTTGCACAATGACAAAAATCACCTAAGAACACATTTCTCTGAAAGCATCCCTGTCATCAAGTGATGCATGACTATATTATTGCCTGTGGTTTAAAGTTAGATTGGTGGAGAGTGAATTAATGGCTTATTCACAGGTCGAGTTATTGTATTTCCATAATTTGTGACCCATTATGTAACCCATAATCAAAAATAAATAATTAAAGCAGGTCCGTGAAAAAATATCACATGGCAAAATAATAAGAATCACATAACAATAAAAAGTAGGTCGGAGTGATGAAAGATTTCTGGTTCATAAACACTGACATAACTAAGGGTTTTTTATGTTGCCCCAGGTGCTATTTATGATTTGCCTTATTTTCTCTTCTAAAACTCACTCTGGAGCCTTAAGCCCTAAATCAGAAACTCTAGAAGGTGTTTTAAAGGATACTGCATATTTTTAAAAGAGCTATTCTGATCAACAGGAAGAGCACGAAAGAAATAAGCTGCCGACCATCTGAGAAAAGAAGATAACGTGCGTTCCAGTGTGAATTTTCCCAACATTGAAAATGTTCTCCTGAATGCTTGGTGCAGAATAAAGGAAAATGTAACTTAATCAAAAGGTGAGGAAACAAACAAAATTTTTGTGTCCTATCAAATATATGACAAAGATGCTGGAGTATGCAAATTGAATAAAAGGCGGTCTGGCTCTTGAGGGTGGAGGTGAATGAGACTACAGATATGTTTTGGTTTTCCAGCACAGTAACTTAAAATAATGAACATTTGAATATTTGAAGATTATGGGAAGGCCATGAGGATATTTATACTGCCACAGGCCTCACTGCTCCATGTTCTCTTATATGGAGCGTCTTCTTATTTTTGTGACCCCTCTAAGCCACTTGAGGTTGGGGGTCCTCTTAGAGTGTTTTGCTACAGAATATGATAGGGTAGAATGTTAGAGCTGGTAGGTCCAGTGCAACTGCCCCAATTAAGGCTGATACAACAGATACCAAGAGGTAACAGGAATGTGTTAACAACTCCCAGTAAGTAAATCAGTAGAAACCCCTGATGGTGAAATTTGGGCTGCCCAGGTACCCAATAACCTTTTATTATTTGGTACAACTACAAGATTTTAGCTGTACATTTTAATATTATGTTAAAACTGGTCTAGGAAAAATAATTATGGTCTGGTTATCAACAATTCATTAATTGGCTTCATTAAGCGTCCTTGTTGCTGGAGAATACCAGAAATATCCAGTTTTATAAAGTTTTGCTTGATATATACCACAATATCCAAATACACACCCACATACATGTGCATTCACACAGGCTTTTAATTTACCTTCATCAATAATTCACATAGACTTTTTAAGGATTCCGGAATTTTAAGATAGCATTCAGTGCACCATTTCTTCAAAAACAAGCAACTCTCTGAAAATATATTTCTATGTTAATATTAGCTCTAACTAATTGAAGGCTAAGGTAATATATATGTACTCAATAATTACAGAGTTTTCATGGCTTATGAAACCAAGAGTCTTGAGAAATGTACTTAATCTCTGTAATCTTTCTTTTTTAGATGAGGATTCTTATCACAAATCAGTGTATTTGGCACCTATTTGGTATGCTGGAAACCTTATCAATTTAGTATATTCTAGGAAGTGAAAAGCCAGAAGACAAATACTGCATGATCTCATTTATATGTGAAATCTAAAGAAGTCAAACTCATAGGAGTAGATAGTAGAATGGTGATTACCAACCGATGGCTGGAGAAAGGGGAGATGTTGATCAGTTTTAGCTAGACAGCAGGAATAAGCTTTAGTGATCTATTACACAGAATGGTGACTATAATTAATAATAATCCATATATATAAATATATACAATTATTGCCAATTAAAAATAAAATAAAAGTTAGAAAATTCATAATCTCAGCAAGTAATAATGAACAAATGTAAAATTAACACTTTAAAATTGTAATTACTATATTGCTTGTGCAGACACTTTTAAGTTGGCAATTCGTTATACATTTTTATATCATATTTGAGTCATATTTAAAGGGAAAAGCACTGATGAGGTTAATTTTCAAGAATATGGTCAAAAAAAGAGAAGAGCAACTCTTAAAATTACTATAAAGAATAAACACAGTGAATTACCTCATATTCCTGGGAAAACTTCAAGTTGTCATTTGCTTTCAATCTTTCAATGTGGTCTGCAAGTTCCAAGATGGGTATTGGAGGATGGCTAGCCATACCTATTGAAAAAAGGAAAGAAGAAAAACATTTGAAAACAAATGAAAACGATGCTAGCCATTCCAAAATATAGAGAATACTATAGTTAGAAATGGCCTGAAAATATGTGAGTAGTAAAGATGTTTTAGGTGAGGAAGCAGGCAAATAGTTTGGTTACTCAAAGCAGGACATGCTCTGGGAAGATGAATTTTGTAGCCAAATGAAAAGTCACCAAGCAAAATCTCCAAACTAACACTCCTAGTGTAAAAGAAAGCGTTATTGTGCTATGAATCAATGAGGTTAGCTAGTGGAGGAAACTGACAGTCAGGCTTGATGTCAACTTCTGCTTTGAGTAATGACTTTTATGCCATTTCAAACTCCTTCTCCTGCACTGTGTGAAATGGAAATTGTGTGGAATTAAATGGTGTAAAGTGAACTAAGAAAACAGACACTGAGAAAGGCCTAAAAGGGAAAGAGTAGTAGCTTGATAGTAAACATAAAATGACTTATGCATAATCAAGGAAAACTAACTTGAAGAATGAAGGTTACCAGGGTAACCGGAATCATCTGAACCTGCAAAGGAAATGATGGTGTAAATAAAATAAAATAGAACAAATTCTTAAAAAAAATGAAATGGAAAGCCTGATATATTTTTCCAAAGGACTAATCAAAATGCTGCAAGTTTTTGCAGGATTCATTATACATTGTGGCTAGTACAATGTGACTACTACATTAAGATCGCTAATATTTCACAAACCTGTAGGTGACTGACATTCACATGCAAACATAGACACAAAGAATGACATGCACCACGGCTCATTGACGATAATCACTGAAGGCACAATCAGACACCAAACTGAGCTTCAAAAATGTTTCCACTAGTAGCAGATTGTAGAGGTTGGGGTTGCAGCCTTCTTCTGGACATTTATAAATGGCCACACTAACAACTCTGTGATATTTTGCCCCAGGTCCCCATTATTCAACCCCCAGCAAACCTACAATCTACTTTAGGTGTAAACATCTTTGTCCACTAATGAGAAATGAATTCAGGAAAGTGATCAAATGATGAAAAGACAGGAGGGAAAGAGGGTGAAAAAAGAAGGAAAGCAGAGACGGGGGCTGACACATTCTAGTTCATTCAGCCAGTGGAAGATATATTAATTTCATAGATTCCATGAAAAATAATCCACTATTAATTTTGGTGACTCCTGTGTCTTTCTGATGTTTTCTCACTTTTCATATGTTTTGTCTTTTTTTTTTTTCCTATTAATTTTACAGAAGTATCATGAAAGAGCATTGCTGACTCTTATCTCACAGACACAAATTCCAGCTGGCTAGAAAAACCTGAACTAGCATGTCCCCAGGGAAGCCACTGAAGCAGAAAAAGAATGAGGGAGGAGCTCAAACTGGAAGCCATGTGTTGACATTCTGCTGTCACTGTGGCTCTCTGGAGGGAGGCTACAGAATGATGGCCATAGAGTCAACATGACATGTGACTACTTTAAGAGCATTTTAGGAATTATACCATTGTTAAAAGTCACCCAGTAAGTTCCTTTATCTCAAATGCCAAATTGTCAATGGTTCTGGTAAGTTAAGTAAAAGCTACCCCGCTCTTTAAAGACTACCACTTTAGCAAGTGTTGTGAATTCTGGTGGTTTAGTTTTTATGGCTATGAAGGTCTGCTTCCAGTCAGCTAAAATTTTAGTGGAGAGCCAATAAAACTGAATTGCTTGCAAGTAGAAATTCTTTGTTGGTGATATAATAATGCCTTTGGAACAAAATTTTGGAACCCTTTCTGAAACTTTTCTGTATTAGTGGTAGAACTGAAATAATTTACATTCTGTGGAGGAAGTGAGAGGGTGACAGTGATCTGATAATTACATGATCTTATCCAGATGAGGCACCCCCAATGAAAAGAATGGAAATGCAAAGGCATAGGTGACTTTAGGCTTATCTGGAAATGGAAATGGACCGATATGGACATCATTACAGTACTTTAACAGAGAAAATAATAGAGACAAAGATGTTTAGACCTTTTCGAGCGAATCGTGGGAGAGAGTTATTATCATATATGGACTGAGTGGTGGTTTGGCTAGAGAGGGAGGACACAGAGCCAATCAGGGAGGCGTAGGGGACTGAATTACTGCTCAAAGCTGCAAAAAGTAAAGCCAGTTGGAGATGGGAAAAGTATTAGTATTACAGCAGTAGAAGACCATAATAATAACCAAAGATGTGATCAACATATTTACTTGAGGCATGCACTGGCACATGATCTGGAATTATTATATTGGAAGCTTATTAAAGAAAAATTCAAGCAGATCTACATTGGCTCATTATATTCCACATCAGAATATATATACGTATATCTATTACATGCAAGATATCATAGCATTAAAGAATCGCTACATAAAACTTATCATTGGATACCATATTGCACTCAATTTCTAAGTAAAAATGGCAGATGGATGTTTCACAGAAAAGGGAGGAGAATTTGTGTGAATCCAATGGTACGGGAGAAAGAATCCTGGCTTAGAATACTGGACTTGGGTTCTACTTCTGGTTTTGTCATCTACTAATAGGGACAAATCACCATTTGTGAAGCGCCTTTGATTTCTTTAACTGTTAAAATCAGAGTATAGAACTAGATAAATTCAAGAGCCATTCTCTTCTTCATAACTTTCATTCTTCCCACACACAGATAGAACTTCTGAACAGAGAAGGGTCTATTGGACATGGTGCAAATGTAAGGGTTCTAAAAGTTATTGTACCTCTTCTTTGAGGGGGGGTGGAGAGTACTTACTTTTTACAAAATAGAAAAGTAGTATGCAGTTGAATTGTTTATTTTTTCAACTATTTAAGTTTGCTGCTATTTTCTCTCATTAGTCAAAGTGTATACACAGTCTATTATGATGTTATATCATATATCAGAAAAGACTGAATGTCAGCATAAAAATAATCCTCCAGAGTAAAACTCCTCTAAGTTGAAACTGTTTAGCTCATATCAGAAAACAATGATCAAGGATCTACTTCAAAATATTGTTACAAAATTCTGCAGAAACATCTCCACTGCCCAATATTGAAAGAAAGTTATATGATATAAATATGTTAGATTTTAAATGAAAAGATAGACACTAAGAAAACTATGAAGTTGATCTCACTGTGGTATCCTTTCAATGTTTTGTCTGGCAACATGACAACTGCTCACAGTCTATCAACCAAAGTCTTTACTACATCAGAGTTTTCACATTTAAATTACTTGATGTGCTTTAAATTTTTTTTTTTTTGTAGGCTGTACACCAGACCAATTAAGGTCTCTGGATGTGGGAGCTATATATTGATATTTTTAAAGTTCCCCAGCGCTGGCTCTTAGTCCTATGCGATTCATGAGGTGGGGCCTATAACTCCATTTATTCCTTTTTTTTTTCCATTTAGAAGTCATATCAGGATTTAAGAGAATGAGATGAGCTTTCTCTTGGTGATATTCTTGAATCCCCTCTAACATCCCATTAGCAAGCTTTAGTACTTCAGCTATTATTAGCAGCCAAGAACTTGAAGGAGAGCTAACAAATAGGGAGGGCTTGCCAGTGTCATGATCTCATCAGTTCAAAGCTACAAATGTACAACAGAAATGCTTTTTTTTTAATTTTTTTTTTATTTTTTGAGATGGAGTCTTACTCTGTTGCCCAGTTGCCCAGGCTGGAGTGTAGTGGTGCAACCTCAGCTCACTGCAAGCTCCACTTCCCGGGTTCAAGCGGTTCTCCTGCTTCAGCCTCCTGAGTAGCTGGGATTACAGGGACGCACCACCACACCCGGCTAATATTTATATTTTTAGTAGAGACGGGGTTTCACCATGTTGGTCAGGCTGGTCTCAAACTCCTGACCTCGTGATCCACCTGCCTTGGCCTTCCAAAGTGCTAGAATTACAGGCATGAGCCACTGTGCCCGGCCCATAAATGCATTTTAAAGGCACGCGTCAAATCTGGTAAGACTTTTCATTTTGAAGCTATGATCTCCATAGTATAGTGTCAACGTGAAAAATGACAGATGCAGTCACTGAAATCTGCCTTAGGTTGGAGGAAAAAACAGGATGGCTCCCTTTAATAGGGTACATATTTGTAAGACTAATGTCATGGTGACTTCCTTATAAGAAGTAAACTTTAAAATCATGGCATCTTAACCTGAGAGGCACCTTAGAGACGACTTAGTCCAGCACTTTCATTTTATACAAGAGGACTCAAATCCAGAAAAGTTAGATGATTTCTCTACATAAGCCCAGACAGTAAATAACATCTCAACATGCAGCTTGGGCATCTTTCTACTGTAGTATTTCTAGAATGGCATTTGCGATCTTCTAAATAAAGTGGGGGGCAAAGTCTCCATGGATGAAAGGGGCTAGACTGGTAAGATAAATGACTGAAGGCGGCTAAGTATTATACAGTCAACATTTTCACACACACACACAAAATGCAGTAATTCCCATTTCCTCACAATGAGCAGGTTTCCAGGGCTGGCTTTTGTTTCTGTACTTTGAACAGAGACTCCAGAAAGAACAATAATTCTTTACTATGTGAAAAATAGCCATAAGCGTGACATAAATGGCAACTAACGCTCAGTCTCAATGTCACTCATCTTTAGGGCTAGTGTACACGTGGGGGGGCTTCTGAAAAGGGTGAAACTATTCAGCTCCAGGACTTGCTCTGCCAAGTGAGAATGCAAGGCCAATCGGTTCAGACTGTTCAGGTTTTCAATAGCCACTAAAAATTCAGAGTTTCCTGTGGCATTTCCTCAGTTTTCAATTTGACTCAAATTTTTGTTGAAACTCAGTCCATGTCAAAAGAAGCTCTTCTGCAGTCCACATATGGCTAACTAGATTATGGCCTTTGTTTTAAAAGAACAAAACCTTCTTTCATCTGTGTGTATGTGAATTAGAATCAAGGAGTGTTGGGAGTGACAGATTGCAAGCTTGTATCCACAAGACAATACTGCTTTGTGCTGGGGATATAAAGAAGTATGCTTCTTGCATGGTTCATCCCCTATGGGTTCATCTACCTCCCCTCTCTCTAACCTGATCCCCCAATAATTCTACCAATTAGAAAAATGAAGCCCAGGAGAGTTAAAGAACTCGATCAAGGTCATCATTATCAGCAGAACTGTAGCTGCATGAGGATTTGATCCCATACCATGTCCACTCTCATTTAGCACATTTCACATTACGCCATGCTCTCTCTCAAATCATTTAACATCCCTGGACAAGTGGTGACAGGTACATAAAGCTGGGTCTTTAAGACTGTTTGGGCTGTCTATGCAGCAAGACAGAGATCATAAACCATCCTCAGTTTGCGAAAAAGTGTCAATATAGGGACTTCACCTAGGTCATCTGTTTCAGTGATGGGGAAGAGGAAAAGAGGATGCAAAAGCACATCTGTATTTTCCAGGTACTTCTTGCCAAAATATCCTAAGTTTCCATGAAAACATGAACTAACGGTATGAATTTAAAATGTTAAAAACTGGAATGCCATTTGGCAGAATACTTTTTAGAACCTAATTTATGGTATTTTTGCTTTTCAAATGTCCTGCTCTAGTTTACTAAGTCAGTAAGGCTACTGAATGCTTCAAATGATTTTATTATCCATAGAAAAATATTTATGAAACACTTGTTCTATTTTCATACTTTTAAACTTTACATTAAATGCCAATAGGCACTATATAACTATTCTGCTAAGTAGAGTTTTTGAAGTAATTAACAATGGTGGTATATCATTTAGATGATTTTTTTCTGTCACTATATATGTGTGTTTGTAATGACTCAGTAATAGTCTCTTCATGACTTTCCTTACTGACAAACTGTGATAAAGTCTGGAGAATAGTTTGTGCTTATGGACCAAAGAGAAGCTAATTTTTTCATCAAATCAATTACCACAGTCTTAACAAAAGTAGACTTCTATGAGCTAACAGTCAGAAACAGAAAATTAGTTCATTAAATATTTGTCATATTTTTAACATAATTTATGCACTATTTAGAATTCCCTGAATGAAATACAAATACTCTGCTATGTTTATTATTTGTATCACAAACTAATGATAAATTAAAGATAAAGAGAACATTGATTTGAAAGCTTCCTGATACAACAATAACGACAATTAGACTTGATATGTGACTGGGGATCATTATTAAATGAGAGTCACCAAAAGTGCTCTTCTAGGTAAGTACTGAATGGCATAATTAAAATTCAAAAATTTTACTTGATTGCAGGAGTTTCTGTCCAGCCTGGGCAACCGAGGAAGACCCCATTTCTGCAAAAAAAAAAATTATTTAAATGAACCGGGCATGGTGGCACATGCCTGTGGTCCCGTTACTTGGGAGGTTGAGGTTGGAGGATTACTTGAGCAGGGAATGTTGAGGCTACAGTGAGCTATGATTGTGCCACTGCACTCAAGCCTGGGCAACAGAGCAAGATCCTGCCTCGAAACATTTAAAAAATTTTTTGTAAAATTCAATTCTAATGTAGACTTTCTCAAAATACAGAATTTGAACAAGCTGTTTCTTTGTATCAGAAATCTGGCACTTAGATTTAATGAATCATCGTTTTCAGAAAATAAAACAGAAAGAACACATCCGGTATTCTTAACCTAGGTCATATGCCTAAATTCCTTATAGTATAAAATAAAATATGAATGTATGAAGAAAGTATACATAAAAATGGATCTTGTTAGCATTGATCCAATTAATAGTATTAATAGATCAGAAGAGATAGCTGAAGAGGTTTTTAAAGCTTATTCAGTTGCTGTGCAGACACTTCTGCTGCTGATACCATATTTCTGACTCGTTAACTTTTTACGAGTTTGTTTTTGTTTTTCACAGCCCATCAATCACCTACCATCCATGTATGCTTTAGGGCAAAACATACTAAGGTCATCCACGGAATGAAAACGAGGTCTTTATGTTGTAATATCTGATCATCGAGTTTTAAATCTCTTTTCCTAAAAGGTGCAAGCATAAACACTATAATTTTGGTTTTGTTTGCAGGTATTTTTGGGCCAGGGAGGAGGTATGAACAGGGACAGCAGACATTTTAACATTGAATGTGCAGGCACAGGGAAAGGTCGATGATTGGTGCACCACCAGTACTACCAGTAGCTCTTCCCTTACAACTTTCTTTGTACTGAAAAGAAAGTGAATTTCTCTAAGATCCTCAACCTCTAAATTTTCTTTGCTGGGAAAAAGAAGAAAAATGAACACATATTAGTGATTTGTTTTTTTTTTTATATATCACCATCTTTTAATAATATTATATTTATCTTCATCATTTTGTCCAATTCTAGAGACCATGGGCCAGAGGGGGTCAAACCTTCAGTAAAGGATTTTTACAATATTTCGAAAAGTCTGTAATTGGGTCTCTCTATCAAAATGGTAAATGTGCCTGCCCTAGGACCCTGCTATTAAATTTCCAGGTGTCTGCCATGCAGAAATAGCAATGATGGTGTCAAAATATATGGGTTCAATACAGTAGTATCTGTAATAGCAAAAATGAGAAATAACTTAGCCTCCACTAATAGGGAACGAGTTAATACATTTTTATATCTACAGAACTGACTACCATCATTGCCATGGGCTGTTAAAAAGAAGATAAGACGTATTAATACACTCACTTGGAAAAGGTCAATTTTTATATAGTTAAATGTCACAACAGCAAATTGTGTGTGTATACATATACGACATACATACACACACACACTCCTCCCTACCTACTCTATATCATTTAAATAACTACATATACAAATTAAGTCTGGAACGATATACATGAAACTGTATATGGCAGATATTTCTGGAGACTAAATTGGAGTAATGACAAAATATTTTAATGTTTATTTTAAATATGTCAAATAAAAAAAGAAAAAAAGAAGTGGGATGAAGAGTAATTTTTCTTCTCTAAAAGTGCTTTTATTGGGCCCTTTCCCACCATACAATTATAAAAATTTTCAAGTGTACAAAAATTAAAGAGTAGTATAATGAACACCTAAATGGTCACAATCTATATGCAATAACTGTTAACAAACTTATTTTCTATTTTCCAAAATTTTCCCAATAAACGTGTTGCCTTTGAAATTAAAGAGAAGATGCTCTGGGAGGGACAGACTAAAATAATTTGGAAATTGTTTATAAAAGAAAGAAAGAGAAAACTTTCCTTCCAAATGAGGCTAACACAGTTCATTTTTGTTTAACAAGCAACATATCTATTAACCCATCCTAGTGCACACCCAGTTACTGCTGGTTACAGAGATGTATGGAGCTTAATGGACGTTTCCTTTAAATGCATCTTTTATAAGTATTTTCTTCCCTTCTTCCACAGACCTTAAAGACTTGTAAAACTTGATCAGCAGTTAATAATTCCAGTAAATTCCTCTACTACATCACCTCTCTCTTTTACTTATCTTGCCCATCTTATTCCATTATCTGTTAGAACTAGTAAGTCAAACGTCAGCTAAATGATACCTTCCTATATACTTAAGTTCCCATTTTAATTTGGTAGTTATTAGTGAAACAACTGATGTTACTTAAATTGCCTGTTCCACACTAATTCTGGCTGACCTTCTATACTAATAATCAATGATTTATTGTTTAAATCATTATTCTCTTAAATGATGAGGTAGCTCATGCTGTCTCAAATATAACTTGGCTATACAATGCCATCTGAACTACAATAAGACAGATATTTACAATTGTGCAAAATACTTACAAGCTGAGGTGCCTGCTTTCACTTGTGAAAGCAAGAGCTTCCCCAGCCTGTTCAGGTGCTTACATACAGTGCTTCACAGACTGACATGATTTTTTTTCATTGTAAAGGATACTTTAATAATGAAAGTGTGCAAGCACAAAAAATGATAAATATTCCCGTATATTTGTCCAGACTTACCATGTGAATCCATCACTTAAGTAACAGATTAGTCCTAACACTATGCAGCATCCTGGAATCCCATCAGACTGTTCATCCTAAATCTAGTCCTAGCCCTAGAAAAACTACCATTTAGGGGGAGAAAAAAAAATTATTCAACAATTCCATATTGTCTCTGATGCAGCAATGGGTTAAGTCACAATTACATTATGCTCAATAAGAGAAAAATAAAATGGTTTTTCAGAAGGGGCTGGGTTGGTGATTCTTTTTTCACTCATCTTAATGCCAAAAAGACCAAGAACTTTGTTGCCAATAATGGACTAGTGGGCTTCAGCCCTGAACTACCTCTAGCTGCCAGCAGCATCAGAGACTTCAGAATGAGAAGATACAGCAGCTCCTTAAAGTGCTCCGTACAGATTCAAGTCCAAGCTACTTCTTTGGAAGGCTCTCAGCAGTGTCAGAGAGTGACTTGATTCTTGTCTAAAAGTTTGAAAATGTGCTAAAGCAATGTTCCTCCCCACACTCTCCAACCTCACAAGGATGGTTATACTGACAAAAAAGCACGTTTCTCTGTCTTCTCTTTGTGCTGAGCAACAGTGGACGGAAATCTTAACTTTCTGACCCAACTGTGTTTGTGGTACTGCATTTAAGGGAACAGTTCTTTGACATACTTAGATTGTTGGAATGCTATATTTATATGAAATTGGGAATAACAGGCAGAATTAAGGAAAAAAGGATCTGACTCCTTAAATCTAGATTCTCCAAAAGAATAAATAACTTAGAATGTAAATGAATCTATCACTCACAAAATGATTTTTTTGAGAAAGTAGAATTTATGGAATCACTGAACGAAGCAATGTGCTTGCTTTACCTTCTGAAAGGCCTACTGAATTTCAAATTGTATTGTTTGTTTGCTATTTTATCCTTCACAACAGACCCATCAGAAGTGGAAATCAATTTGCCTTCGGGAACAAACTCTGTACTAGGTACTGGTTATATAAATCACAGCCATCTTATTTCATTGAAAGACTTTTTTTTTTAACAGAAGATGTGGATTATTAATTCTCTACTTATGTATATTATTAATAAATATTTTCAAGTGTTATAATGTTTGGGGATAAGCAATTATACATTCATAGTAGATATAATATACTAAAAAGCCACATTTCAGATAGGGAAATGTAAATAATTTAAAAACCTAAAAATTAAGTAGCATCATAGCACCTGTTATGCAACACCTAATAAAGGATTATTTTATTTCATTTTCCAAGAGAACCCTTGCTTCTTCGTAAAAAAGAGGAGATGAACAAGCACAAAAGGGTTATTGGGTTAACAACCCCACATTTTGCTCTCATCCTATTGACAAGTAATTAAGGTAATTCACAGCCACTGGCTAAAATCTATGCAGCCTGAAGCAAATGGTCACATCTCTATGAATTTCACATTAACAGCAGAGTCTATTTCCTTTGTAAAATGGTATAAATTTTCCAGACAGCAGGCCACAACATAAGAGCTTGGACGGCAAATAAACAATTTCAACAAATCAAGCTTAAGTGAATTGCTTACCTGAGCTAAAGGGCATAATGTACTGCTTCCTGAGTGAACAGATATGCCAGGATCTTAGGACAATTTCTCCTTTTCTAGTCTCCTCATCTACTACAGCTCCTCTCCTATCTCATTTTGTCCACTTTATTCCCTCATCCATTTGAGATGATAAGTCTAACTTTAGTTAAATGACACCTTCCTTTATACTCAGGTCCCCATTTTAATTTCGTAAAGTCATTGGTGATACAAGAGATGTTACAACTGTAACATTCATTTTTCTTTCTGCTAGCTTATATAAAATTTAACAGATTCTCTCTATAAATGGATATAATCTTCCCAAATACATTGGGAAAATTAAATTGCCAATAGAATTCTTGAGTTTGGCCATATTTGCAAAATTACATCTGAAAGTGAAAAGTACTTGCAGACAGAGGTCTCCTGGTTGAAGACTTGAAGACATTCCTATTCTCTTACCTGCAGTCACCAGCACCTGCTAATCACTCTCTCTACATAGTTCCCATTCTTGCTTTGTATTTATTTCTGGCAACATTGTCTGTTGGTGCTAGAGGAGGTGAGGCGTAGCACTTTCATTGGCTCTCTTCTTTTGGGGTACCTTTGCCTTTCTGCTCAACCTTATACTGTGTTTCTGCCTCTGGTGGAAGGCCAAGGTTGGTTCCAGCACAAATGACATTTATGTGAAAGACAGAGGAAGGAGGGGCAGTGCAGAGATAGTTGCAAGGTACTGAGAAATCTGATCCATTTTTCTATTTCCATAATATGTTGCTCTTTTAAAGGGTGATGAGGTAAGAAATGCAAAGAATCATGTAGCACATCATTTCTTCAGCTTTTGGGTCCTCTATACATTGAATTTGCCAAATTGAAAGGAATATAAATTCCTGGGTCCATTATTAAGAAGTTGCCTGTAGGCCAAGAGTGGTGGCTAATGCCTGTAATCCCAGAACTTTGGGAGGCTGAGGCAGATGAATTGCTGGAGCCCAGGAGTTGGAGCCCAGCTTGTGCAACACGGCCAAGCTCCATCTCCACAAAAAAACAAAAAAATTGGCTGGGTGTGGTGGCATGCCCTACTATTCCCAGCTACCTGGGAAGCGGAGGTAGGGGGATCACCTGAGCCTGGGAGGTTGAGGCTGCAGTGAGCATGATTTTGCTACTGCACTCCAGCCTGAACAATCAAGTGAGACCCTCTCTCAAAAAATCCATCAATCAAACAAACAATGAAAAACAAAAAGAAGTTGCCTATAGCCTGAAGTAGTCAGTATCCACCTATTTCAAAAAGCGCTGAACCAACGAAATTTACTACAGTAACTTAATTTATATCAAGTTGCCTTAATAAAGTACTGAGTAGGTGACTCAATATGATGCATCCAGAGGGCTACAATCTATCCTGGAAGATGACACAAGTTTGTTCAATCATCATGCACACGTTCCCAGTGCATGATGAAATAATTTTTTTTTTTTTAAGTCTAACCTCATATGAGTTAGAATTTTTTTTTGAATACCAACATTATGATGATTGTATAGCCACACTGAAAATGCTAAACATTTCTTTCAATTGAAGAGTTACTAGTTACTATGGTATAGCTACATGTAAAAGAGAAAATATGCTGAGCATAATAAACCACGTTCAAAATAATTCACTGTAAAATGTGTACTGTAATACATTTGCAGTGTATCATACTGTGAATCAGAACATCCATACGACACAAAGAAACTTGTCTACAATTTGTGGGACAACACTACAACCACATTTTAATCCCAAAGACTTCTTAGAGAGCTCTTCACTTTGTTCAGTATCATAACGTATTAAGATAGGGTCACTCGGTTTTATATTTTCAGCTCCCTCTGCCATTCATAATTTGCCATTCATTTGGTATACACATGCTTTAGTTGAATGAAAGCAAAAGAGATCTAGGCCTGAATAAACAATATTGTACTGAAGGCCCCTCAGCAGGAATAGTAGTGTTCCTCTGTTGAGGCACTTAATGTTCTTTATTTTAAGAAACAAGTATAATTTTTGTTATCCTCAGTCACTTTATGTTTCTCTCTAGTAAGAAGTGATCAGTGACATTTAGTAGAGGTAATATTTAAAAATATTTACCTCATTTTCCTACCTCCCTCCCTCCCTTTCTTCCTTCCTCTTTCAGAGTGCCAGAAACACAAACAAAAAGGAAAATACAGAACAAATCTATGCTTTCCCATGGGGTGAAAGATGTGTACAGTCATCCATCCATTTACTCATTTATTCACTTGATAAGAAACTGAATGCTTTCCAGATTGGTGTCATTGGAAATAACAAAAACAATACTCACGCCCATAAAAATGATAGATATTATTATAAAGACTACCGTTCTTCCAAAATTTGAAGGAGAACCACATTTCTTTTTCTTCCCCACCCCATTTCAGGTTTGCATAAAGAACTTAATTTCCTTTCAGACTTTTGCTTGGGCAAGCCTCCATAATAGTAAAATAAAAGAGCAGGATGAACAAAATGGTTCAAAATAAAGTGATACCTTCAACTCTTTTTTTTTTTTTTTTTTTTTTTTAAAGACAGAGTCTTACTCTGTCACTCAGGCTGGAGTGCACTGGCGAGATCTCTGCTCACTGCAAGCTCCGCCTCCCGGGTTCACACCATTCTCCTGCATCAGCCTCCCGAGTAGCTGGGACTACAGGCGCCCGCCGGGGTTTCAACATGTTAGCCAGGGTGGTCTCGATCTCCTGATCTCGTGATCTGCCCCCTTCGGCCTCCCAAACTGCTGGCATTACAGGCGTGAGCCATCGCACCTGGCCTCAACTCTTAATATCAATTGAGCTGTACAACTTCTGGTAAAGACTGTGTGTGGATTAGATGTGTGGTGGTTCTTACCTGGTGTTTGAAAGTTAAGGCGCCTCAGTTCTACCGGGTCTGTTGGGTGGTGTGAAGGGATCTCCTTACTGTTCGGTATGCTGCTTTTTCTAGAGTCGGACTCTGCCCTCTTCCTATAGGGGGGAAATAGAAGTTTAAGAAGAAAACAAAAATCAATGGAAACAGATAAAAAAGCAGAGAGCTGCACCTGCACTCCCCCCCACCTCCCAAGTTTTCGGGTTTACAACATTTTAACCCAGCTGACTTGTGACCCAGTTCAGGTTGCTTTTCCTCCCTTGGCCTAATTGTTCTCTCAGGTCTAAAATTTTTGTTTAAGTGGATGATCTCGAAGTCCTGCTCCAACTGTATGATTAAATAATTCAGCAACTCTGCCTTTTGGCTTCAAGGGGATCTTGGATCCCCTTGATGAGATACACGTGGACCCTTATCGAGCAATTCTCTTATCTACTAGCTCTATTTGTGAGGAACAGGAGAGGATACCCCTGAGTCGCCAATACTAAGACTGTTGTTACCGCAGAGAAACTACCTGAGCTTAAGCTGAACAGCTAAATCTGTCCGCCTTTGCCCTAAGTATATATAAGTGGTGACTACAGCGAGGAGATGCCTTAGATTTTCCCATACGGCAGGTAAATACAAGTGCATTTTTAAGATGCCAAGTTATCCCTAATACCTAGGAGAATCGGGACCACGTTAAACAAACCTCCCCTTTCTCTTTCAAATGTGAAGGAAAAAAAATAGTGTTAGCTGTTAACAGTACTAAGCTGTGATTAATATTTTGTTAATGAAAGGTTCATAGAAAGATGAGAGAAAAAGTAATTTCACCTGGTGGGTAGATCAGCTCTCCTGATAATCATTCAAGGTGCCATTGACAGTGCCTTGTTATAAATGCAATTCTTCACATAATACATTTTAACTTTGTTCTAAAAGCTATCTACTAGCTTTATTATCCCCATTTAAGCTCTCATTATGTAATTTTAACTAATTTCTAAGCAAGAAATGTCAGATCTGTATATAAGATTTCTTTATCCAATAAAAAAATTAATCACAGAGTCATAACTATCTTCTTCCAGCTTGAATTAGATTAAAAACCCATTTAATCAACAGAAGCCGTTTTCAAATAGTGCTTTTTTCCCCAAATACTAATGCCTGCAATCTCTATGCCGGAGTCACAATCCCAGTATCTCACCGCTGCTCAAAGCAAAGGCATTTTCATTTGGGGGAAACAGGTACTGCACAGTGTTTAGGAACTTTCCTCTGTTCGATGTGACTGTGGTACAGCTCATTAGTGTTGCTGTGGCAATGGACTCTCATTCAATGCCACCCAGGTCGTTCTATGGTTAGCCATAGGACTCCTGCTAAATAGCCTTTCTTCCCATTTCTGCTCATGTGTATGAAATAAAACTAACCAGGGGATGAAGAGAAGACTGATACAAAGGGAAAGTGCACATGATTTGCTCAAGTGCAACGCCTTTGACGAAACATCCTTGATGGAATACATTTTCATGGCTCAGTCCTATTAGACATGTTGCTTTCTCGGTACCTTAGAGTAACCTGTCTCAGGATTTCCTCTTTCTATCTAAAAGTGTCAGATACAGCCTTGGGACAAAATGTACTGCCAAACCATTCCACCAATCAGAGGTGAGCAGTATTCTGAGACCTGCCAAGGCACTGGCAGCTCCAGTTCTATGGAGTAGAAAAGAAGAAAAGAAAGAGAAGAGACAAAGGGCTAGTGAAAAAGATATGAGGAGGAAGAAAAAGACAGGCTCAGAAGATCATGTGAAAGGAGGACATGATGACCAGTTTCAGAGCAGGCAATGTCACTGTGTCTATGCTATGAGTCTTCACCTCACCACACTAAGAGATTCCTTTTACCACTGAAGATGCAAAATCAAAATGGGTTAATGAAACATGACTGGGAGCAGCCAGCCAGTCAATTCGACGTGAAACATGTGGTTGGTCTTCTCATTTCAAATAATACCAATGGCTCTTCTCATGTTTTGATCATTTTGTGTTAAGCTGGCACAGATGCATTTCTTTACTAATGTGTCAGGCACTATGACAAAAATTTAGATTTTTCTCTCTTCCCAACGTGGCTCTGCCATTCTTGCAAGATTATGGAAACCAGAATTAGAAATATCTATCCAGGCAAGAAAATTACTTTACTCTTACAGGTATTGTAGGGTAACCTCCTTATCTTCTTTTTCCCTGTGGCTGGGGTGAGTGGCACTGAGCTGGAGGGATAGAAAAGAAAACTCTCTAAAGTAATTTAGTCAATTTCTCTGGTTCCAGGAGAGTTAGGAATTACATCTTGTTGCAAAGATGTTGAGTCTCAGAAAACTCAAGACATAGGACTAAAATTACAATTCACAATTTTAATGAACAGGGAGGGATTTACTGACATTTAATAACTAACTTCTCTTTCATTGTCTATTCAAATGAAATTACTTCCAAGACCTCAGTCTCCTGAAATCCAAGCCAAATAGAAAACCAGTTGCTTAAATGTATTTTGCTTAGTTTTGTTTCAATGATCACAACATGGACAATTCTGGCTGTCCACATTCTTATCACATTATTTTTAAACACCTATTATGTGATGTGCTAGAATGATTGTTTTCTAACACAGAAAACATTTCTAGGAAAGATGAGGAAGATGAAGAGTTTGGTCATCATTGCTAATAATACCAAAGAGTTTTAAAACATTCTCACAAAATATTAAAAGACATATAATGGTCTAAATTAGGCCCAACATGAATGTAAGTAGTAACATTTTTCCTGATAAATTTCAGAGGTCTCATCATTCTCATTTTCAGTTTGAAAAATGGAAAGAATAATGACTACAAACAGATTCTAAATTTTGCCTTGCTATACTATGTATTTTTTCTATTAAGACTATAAAATGTTAGTGTAAGTTTATTTCTTGCAATGAGAAGTATCTACTATGTGGAGGAGTTATGTAGGTGAAAAGGAAATGGAAGATCACTTGAAATTTTGGATCTATCAGAAACTGCTAATACTATACAAGCATGCAGTTGTTTGGCATGTGGGTAATACACAACACAAATGCCACTCTGGTCTATGGGGCATTTGCTTTCTCCTAGGGTCCCATCTACGGGGGAAGAAAAAATTAGGCTCCCAGCCAGGGGGGAAGAAATAACAGGGAAGTTGAGTGAAAGATCATATTTATGGTACTGAAACAAAGATATACAGAGATGTGAGCAGAGCTTTTTGAAAGAAAGGTATACTTGTTAGAAATATCTACTATCAATACTCAAGTAAATCAATCCAAATACTTGTTTCTGATAACATGAAGAATGTAATCCCAACTCTGCCACTATTGGTATGTGTCAACTACAAATTTTCTTTTCAGTTTCTTTATGTATAAAACAGAGGGAGATTAGAAGATGATGTCTACATTTTGGCTCAACTCTCTCATTTTAATAGAGAAAGGAAGCATTGATTAAGTTGTAAAATGGGAAAAGTGTTATGATGAAAGGTACAGAGTCTCTCGCTCTGTCACCCAGGCTGGAGTGCAGTGGCATGATCTTGGCTCACTGCAAGCTCTGCCTCCCGGGTTCATGCCACTCTCCTGCCTCAGCCTCCCAAGTAGCTGGGACTACAGGCGCCCGCCACCATCCCTGGCTAATTTTTTGTATTTTTTAGTAGAGATGGGGTTTCACCATGTTAGCCAGGATGGTCTTGCTCTCCTGACCTCGTGATCTGCCCACCTCGGCCTCCCAAAGTGCTGGGATTACAGGCATGAGCCACCACACCCGGCCGATGAAAGGTAGTATTTTAAGTGAGTTTAAAGTGTTTCGTCTTTTGGCTGAATAACAAAAACAAAAACAAAAACAAAACAAAACAACACACACTATTCTGCATGGGTTTTTCTGCTGGATAAATGGACACTAGAGATGTCCACACAAAAAAGACACCCTCATAGAGGTTTAAAAATTCTTATCATTGAACATGAGGCTTGCTGACCAATGTAAAGTGATTTTAGTGTAAATAATGCAGCAATAGTTCTCAAACTTTAGTATGCATCAGGATCACCTGGAGAGACTTGTTAAAATACAGCCTGGTGGGTCAATGCCTAGACTTTCTGATTTTGTAGGTCTGAGGTGGGGCCCGAGGATGTGTATTTCTATCAAGTTCCCTGGTGATGCTGGTGCTATGGCTGCTGGTCCAGAGGCCACTCAATGGAAACCACTGGAATATGGCACCGGGAGAAAAGTAGGTGATCTTTGAGATGTTTTTTGTAGTTTGATTTTTATCAGGAATTTATATATATGTTATATGCATATTTATACATAAGTGTATATGAATATATAGATATGAGTTAGAAAGCTAGAAGGTTAGTTTGGATTAATCATTCAATAACCACATAGCATATTTTAGCTATTATTATTGCTATTATTATTCCAGACTGGGAGACATGGATAATAATTTTGAATTAGGGAAGAGTTCTCACTAAGGCACTGTCATCAATATTTGCAGGGTGTGAAAATGCTAATATCATTAGGTGATCTGTAGTCAAACTTGAAAACTAACCTTTGGTAAAAACAAAACAAAACAAAACAAAACAGTTTATGAGACACCTCACATTTCTGCCCTGTAAACACATCAACACACACAAATGCCCATTTTAATCTTGACCACAAACAAAACTCAGATATTGGTTTGTGTACTATCTTTTAAACTTCGCCTTTAATCTGTTTTTTTTTTCTTATATAAACAAAATATTTATCTTCCCCAGAATCATTTTAATGAAGTCACTGTGTATATGTAGGCTTTGCGCATCTTCCACGTGCCAGGTATCATCTTTTGTATGCAGCCCCGCCCTCCCCTCTTCAACAACTCCGAAGTCTACCAGTTTATTGTTTTTCTTACTGAACATGAAAGGGGTTTGTTCTCTATTCCTCACCTGTCGGGTTTACTGCTCCATTTTAATGCAGCAAAAAAAGGAAAAAGAAAGGCTAAATGTTAGTTGGCCAATGGTAACAACGATAACCATGACAACCAAGATTTAAGAAATAGTGTTCACAAGTAAGGACACACAACTGACATATATTCGGAAGCGACAGCGAATCAAAATATTTATGGACCTCTGATTATGAACTAAACAGAGCTCTGACATGAAGTTACATCACTGAATACACAGTGTGTGTGTGCGTGTGTGTGTGTGTGAATGACACATGCACTTTTATCCATCACCTATAAAATAATGCCACAATTAATTATATTCCAGGAAGTGTTTGATAGTGGAGAGATAATTTGATTTATTTTTATTTTTTTATTTTATTTTTTATTTATTATTATTATTTTTTGAGACGGAGTCTCGCTCTGTCGCCCAGGCTGGAGTGCAGTGGCGCGATCTCGGCTCACTGCAAGCTCCGCCCCCTGGGTTCACGCCATTCTCCTGCCTCAGCCTCCCGAGTAGCTGGGACTACAGGCGCCCGCCACCTCGCCCGGCTAGTTTTCTTGTATTTTTTAGTAGAGACGGGGTTTCACCGTGTTAGCCAGGATGGTCTCGATCTCCTGACCTCGTGATCCGCCCGTCTCGGCCTCCCAAAGTGCTGGGATTACAGGCTTGAGCCACCGCGCCCGGCCGATAATTTGATTTTTAAAAAACATGCTATGAGAAAACTACTAATGTATTCAATGGGAATACAGCATCATTCCGCAAAAGAAATTCATTCATTTAAAATAAAAAGCCTTCAATTAAGAGGTATGTCATTCCTTTCATAATAAATATCTACAAACTGTATTGAACTATACAGAAATTTGCACAATTGAATAATATACCAAAAGGTAATAAGGTGGCAGAAATTATTTCTTCAAATACCTCTTGCCACATCTTTTTTCCAATGAAGGATTAACCGCATCTTCAGTTTAGGAAAATATAATACTCATCATTATAAATCTACAGAGCATGGCCCATTTATACGGTTGGGCTTATCCAGAAAAACATTTTATTACCAGCCATTGACAGAAAATGTATTTTCCTAGTCTGTGGTGCTGTCTGTGAACACAACTAGTTCATGCTTATAGCTCCTTTCACCTGTGATATTATGCTGATTGTTTAAATAACCGTATTATTTCTGCAGCATATAACCTTTTCCTGAAAACAATTAATCTAAAAATCTTCACTTTGAGGCAAATTGCAAAGTTTTCAGTCAGTTCCCAATTGCAAAATAAAGGTACTAAGTTCTTCTTGATGCAATGAAATATATACCCAAGTGGCTGGAATATCTGGCCCTGTGCGACAATTCAATCCATCTCTTTTCAAAAATAAAACATCCACATTTAAATTGCACAAACACACACATACAAAGTAAATGATGAAAATGATATCAAACACATTGGTTAATTCTTCTTATTCTTAATTTTAAAGTGATTTACTTAGTGTGCCAGGTTAAAAAAAATTCTACATAAATGTTTCCAATTTGCTCACTTTTTTAAATCAATGACTTTATCAGGGAATCAGCTGTAGAAAAATCTATGCCTCAGGATGGAAAAACCACCTAGTGAATTATCAGTTCTGTGGATTAAAAGGCTGCTTGAGTATTCATATGCACAAATGCATAGTTCTAGATAAAGGTCAGCCTCACCATACACCTGGGTACATATGTGGTACAAATATCTAAGTTTGAAAGCTTTCACAATTGGTAAATTTAAATTACAGGCCAAGGATTTTATTGCAACTCTTGCCAGCCAAAATAAAGGTGACATTGAGTGATGAAGTCAACACATAGAAGGAATTGAGTTTGTTTAATACTGTTTGACTTGTATACATTTAATTATTCAATATTTTTGTGTGCCAGGCACTCTACTAGGCAGTAGGAACACAATAATGAATAAGACAGAGTCCTTGACCTGCAGTTTACTGGAGGCAGAGTGCCAAGAAAAGGGGAATTGACAGTAATGCAGTAGGTTCTATAATAGACAGGTAGAAAGTAGTTTAAGAGTCTTGGAAAAGCGATCCTAAGGTAGCCCAAACTGCTAGAGGGGAGGAGAAGAGAGGATAGAAGATGAGGCAAGCACCCAGAAAGCCTTGATTAAGTAGGTAGCATCCTAGCTTACTTCCAAAAGAAGAGTTGGAGTTATCCAAGCCAAAAGGAGTGGCAGGGGAGTGACAGGAAAGGCATTCCTAACCTAAGGAGGGCCTACTCAGAAGCCAGAAAGCAGAGTCAACCAGCAGCTTCCGGTATGGTTGGGTGTGGCCACATATTTCTTCACAGCATCTCAAAATATTCTGGACTGCATTTCTTTCTTTGATGAGGGCTTGGAACAGTATGGAGGGTTGATACAGAAAGAGAAGACTAAAGACACAAAGCTTGCAGAGAGCCAGCGTTGGAGCTGGAAAAGGCTGGAAAAACTGAAGCCTATATTTTAGTCTCATCTAGCTCATGGTTTTCACATCCTGAGATGGGGATGAAAAAACAGTGTGCATGCAGGCTAGATTATTACCATTCAAGGATGTTAATTTTGCCTAAAGTATGTCTCAGACTTCTATGACCACCTGATCTACACTTTATTTGATTCCATAGTATGTAATAAACACTTTTCATCCATCTTGAAATGCTTTTCCATAGAGGTAAGGTTAACAGTTTATTTTTAAATGTTTATTTTCTATATAAATAATTCTTGGACAGTTCTGGAAAAAAGTCTGAAAAGCCTTACATATGTAACAGATATACAGAATACGAACTTTCAATTGCCTTGTGGATTTTTTGTCGGAGTAGATGGACATGCAGTACCAATAGTATTACCTGGTGTTTAATGTTTTCAGATTATAGAACATTATATTAAAAAGGTCTAATTATCTGGTCCACCCACTAACTTTGTAATGAAGGCTAGGTTCAGAGTGTTGGCATGAATTTCTACCCCATGCAACCAGCTAGTCACAGAACTGGGACTTGGACTCAGGTTTCCTGGCTCTTCAGTCCAGTACTGGTCTGAACATTGCTACTACCTTATCTCTGTAATGTGTACTTTAAGCCATGGCCCATATCATATTTTCTAAAAATTACAGTACAAGAAAATTTATAACATTAAAGATATATCAAATATATTTTAATTTTCTGATGTTTCAGAGGGTATTTTAGGGATCTTACAAAGCCCTGGTGATATTTTTTGTTACTGATGATCAATGTAGTATAGGTGTACAGATTACTAGATTAAAAACAAAAGTTAAATGAACAGAATGCCAGATCAAAGAGTGTGCCATTTCCACATGAATAGATCTAATAGGAATAAGTCTCAAAGTCTCCTCAGACGTCTGGGTAAAATATACTTCTTTATATGATAAAACTATCTGTAGCTACAGGCCTATTGCTAATGCAAGCATCTTAGAAGCAGAGATACATGATAAAGTGGATGATCAATATAGTGTGAGTTAACAACGTTTTATTCTTATTCTCTTCTCAAAGCATTATTTGCATATGGGAAGTAAAATATTCTGACAATAATAATAATAATGATACTTTCAATTTTGAGTCATTACCAATGACCTGTATATAAACTGAAAGGCACCTAAAAAGAGGGAATGGAGTATTTATTACGTAATTAACTTTGCTCAGGATCCAAGCTATAAAAGACACTATTCATTGGGTACAGAAGATTTCCTTTTGAACTGCCTCATGATAATCAAGAAGGACATTGTTGGGTCTACTTGAATTTCAAGTCAGGAATGTTCTTTACTGCTGAAGCAAGCATTTCTATTTCAGAAACGCTTCATGGGCCTTCAGATGGTTAGCTAAATATACTTAGCATTCGAGGATGTGTGCATTTCCCAACAATTGCATTAGACGATGCTTACATAGGCCCACACTAAAATGCTACTCTATTTTAACAGAGTCATAAAACCTTTAAATACGATACTTCTTTTTGTGGGATTAGGAAAAATAATAAGTGAGTTGATATTTTGTCACTTGCAGATGAAGAAAGAAACTAATTATCTTTTAAAAATTATTAGGGTTACAATCATATTTCGTCAAATTTACATAACTGATTCACAAATACCACATACATCTGTTACTATATGACTTAATGATAGCTATGTATATCCAAATAAAACATAACTTAAAAAATAAGGCATTAATTTTTCTCATTTCAAATCATCACAAAATGTCATGTGATATGGTCTAGAAATACACCTGTCAACAAGCATTTGTTTTTTGACCCGACTCCCATAGTAGTATGTGACCACCTAAGTAAATATTTCCCAGAAAACAATTAGAATTATACTACTGCTTTTTATTATTGAATTCTCTTCCGGAAAAAAGTGCAGCGTACAGACAGCAAAGGGCACCAGTTCCTGCTTGGACCCAAACAGAGTCTGTGATTACTCACGGGGCAGGTGGGTACCTCATGCTTCCTGCCCTTATCTCTTACATGGAGAGAGGTGATAAAATACAACGAGCTCCTTAAGATACATGCTTATAGATACAGATTGGAATGGAAGATTCAAATCATCAAATGAGAGGAGATTTTGGCTTTCTATCACTTGCTTTATCAGCTATTTTACAGCATGGGTAATTGAATGATGGCAGTGTTCACACACAAAAAAATAATGATGGATATTTCCTTCATTCTTTATAACTCTAAAATAGGATAGGCAATTTAATGGGTTATGGTTATGAACTTCTTTCATTTGTCCTTTATTTTCTCAACCCTCTCTTAATGCTGGAATAAAATGAAATGGAGCCTTTTAAAAACAAGTTTTTCAAAGGAGAAGTGTTCTGAAGGAGTTTCTTTTTTTAAGAGTCAAGATAAGAGGTTATGGGGGAAAAACGCTATTCCAGGGACAGAAGAGCAAGGGAGTGAGGGTGAAAATAATTAATATAAACCCCCAAAAGGGAGCTAGATGGGTAGGAAAAAGAGTGAATGGAAATGAGATTATCAGATTAAGCATGTAAGCAAGAATCAAAATGAAGATACTCTTTTTAGATTTTGAAGGCCAAGGTTATAGGGACAGGGAGAGAGAAGCTATCTTGTAGTAGAGGCATGAGATCACCTTCACAGTAGCATTTCAAAATATAACACACCACAAGGAAAATGAGAACATGGATTAAAGTTTTATGAAAATAAAATTTGGACTGGAAAAAAGTAAAAATCTATATAAAGGGAAGTAATTTTGAATTTAGTCATTTTAAATGTTTAAGAAAGGATATTATATGCTACTTTTTATAAGTTCATATTTATATTATAATTATAATCTGAAGACAGAAAGAATTTATAAGAACAATTACTAATGTTCTCTAACTGACCGGCCAGTGACCTAGGGGAAAAAATCTTATTAGAGATTAGATGTTAGAGGTAGAAATAAAATGGAAAAAGAGTGGCATATCAGAAAAATGTGGGTAGATACAGATTTGCATTCTAATTGTAGTCAAAGACACTACTCAAATCAACACATGGGCATAGTATGACTCAGATTATATTTTTTAAAAAAAGAATATGGTACCTTGGCATCCCTTTTTGGATACATACACGAATTCACCAGTGAAGATGTGGAATAAGAGTTAGAAGAAAAATTGGGAAACAATTCATTCTCCACCCCTCTCTTTTTGTTTCCCTTCCTTAATCCTTAATTTTCATGTGCTTTTGCCAAATTTTGAGAAATAGCCACAGGGAGCTATCTTAACGCTTGTGCAAATTAGATTTATATGTACAAATTGTAAAATCATGATAGTGTTTCAAAAAACATGTTGAAATCGAGCAATTATCTAAAACAATCAAATGAAAGCTTGCATGTAATTATTTACTTGTGAATGCACTAATGCCTCAATTATTATGAAAAGTGCTTATCTGCATAAAGCAGCTCAGAAGATTGGAGGCCGGAATAGATGCATGTTGGACAACAGAAGTCTATACCAAAACTAAATAAGATTCCAAATAGTACAGTCTTTACATTTTGATCTTACTGTAATGTAAACACTTTTCCAAAAATAACTGAAATGGCACTGAAGTATTTCTACTAAAATCAACCACCAAAGGACCATAGAACAATGATCAAGTCTTCAAAAATAAGGCAGCCTCTAAAATTGCAACAGAAATATTGGGTAAACCTACCTCTTATAAAGAAGAATAGCAATGACAATGCAGATGATAAAGACCACTGCAAGGACAGGGCCTACAACCCAGATCAAGCCTTCTTCTTCATCCGTGATTGGCTGTGGATCCAGATCCATTGACACCACGGGGTCGGAGTAAGGGCTGGTTGCATACATCTTCTGAGGAAAAGCAGAGTCTATTTCAGTGATAAAACAATGACTTTCTACAGAGTACCTTTAACATCAGAAGAAGCAAAAAATCGAGGAAATAGTGAATTTAATGAAAAGTGTGTGAAGCAACATCAGCAAAATAGAGGGGAGGGGAGAGGAGAATAAAGAAAAGAAAGGAAGGAAGAGGTTTTGTAAATACAAATTTCCTTATAGAGTGAAATACTTTATAATAAAGTAATTTTGATAGTACAAATTACTTCATAGACACTTTTTCATTGGGCTCTCTATATGGCGTATTAAATGATCCTATGAAGCGTAAAGTACCAGTAATTAACCAGTTGCAAAATGTTTACTGAACATTTACATTGGGCCAAAGTGTTAGATGCTATGTGAAAATCAAGAGAAAAATTAGAGTTCCAGCCCGCAAGGCATTATCATACAGTTAAGGAGACCAAAGTACATATTTACGTTCAAAAATAAGTCAGTATTTAATTAAATGTGAATGTCGGTAGTCGTTAGTACTACTGTGCTTCTTAGTGCTTGGTACTACTTAATACTACTGCATATTAGTTAGGAAATGGAAGCCAAACAATGAACAAATAAAGTCTACAATTTCAAAAGGGAATTCCATAGTTCAAATTACAGATGTGAGATATACAGAATTGATGATATGGCTTTATAAAATATAGAATTTTTAGAACTTAAAAGAATTTAGCAGTTCTCATTTAGTTTTATTACAGTTATTGCTCAGAGACTGGTATGTCTGTTCTCAACAGACAATTGATAATATATTTTTCAAAAATACAGTTACTTGGAGAAAAAATGGACTAAATACTGATGATTTTTATTTCTATGATATCCTATCCCATTTAGTTCTGTCCTATTTTAGCCTATATTAGGAAAACATCTTGACTCTACTTGCCCCCTTCAAGTCCTTATCTTCTACTTTCCAATCCAACAGAAACTAATCCATATCCACTAACTGCTCTGCTTCTACTACTCACTCTTCATCTCTTCTCACTCCAACAACACCACTGTTCCTTTTTTTTTTTTTTTCATTTGCCAAATCTAATTGCCTTTATTCACTCTTTACCTTTCCAGACAACTTTTCCAGATTTGCCATAGTGGATCAAGCCTTCTTTAAAATTTTTATCTCTGGCTCTCTTAATTTTGTACTAAACCAGTCCTGTCCTCATCTTTCCAACTGCTCATGCCCTGCTGAGTTAATTGCCTCTGACTCCATCCTATAGACCAACATTCTTTAAAAAAAAAAAAAAAAAAATTATAGAGATGGGGTCTCACCATGTTTCCCAGGCTGGTCTCGAACTCCTGGTCTCAAACAATCCTCCAGCCTTGGCCTCCCAAAGTTCTGAGATTATAGGTGTGAGACACTGTGGCTGGCCCTGAACCCAAGTTCTTAAGTTCTATTCTCTACTAGCATCTCTTGTCCTCTTTTATCTGGCAAGGTTAGCCCAAGCTTTAACTCTCAACTTCCATGCAGAATATGTCTCTTCATTAATGTTCCTAAACTCAGATACTCTCTGAAATCCCAGATCTTCATTTCCAATCATTTCTAGAGACCCCCTACATATATGTTCAAATTAAGTATGAATTTAATTTTTTCCAGATACTACTTCCCTTCCTCCTGACTTCCCAAATTCTCTCATCCTCTCAGTATCTAGGAATGGATACTGATTTTACCTTATAGAAACAGAAATAGACTGGAAACACTGATTTTAGCTTATCAGTGACCCCCAGGTCCATCTGCTCTTCTTCTACTCTCACTTTTCTTTAGGACCTTACTTATGTGCTCCTAACCATACCAAGTTTCTTCCTTCCTCTAATAGTCTCCACTGCTGCTAGAGGTATCATCCTAAACTGCAACTATAAAGCCTTCAAGAGGCTCTCTTGAGATTCCCAAATAAAACATAGATAACTTAGCACGATTCTCAAGGGCATCCACAATTTTACTGTAAACTTGCTTAAAACACACAACACATTCCATCACAGTGGGCTTCTTGCTACTACTCCCTAAATGCTCTATTCTTGCTCCTCAACTCCCTCACAAGTTCCACAACATTTAGCTCCTGAAATTGAACAACAACTCTCCAGGCCTCCACTTGAATACTGCCTCCAGTGAAACCACCCCTTTTTAACTGACTGGCAGTGATCGGTCATTCCCCTCTAAAAAAAAAAAAAAAAAAAAAAAAAAAAAAAAAAAAGGTACAAATAATACAGTTAAATTTTTATTTAGTCCTTATTTTTGTTTTTGTTTTTGTTTTTAATGGCACTCACCAAACTCTATTTTGGCTTTTTATTTGTATACATACTTCATTTTCTTTGGTGAAACTAAAAACTCCTAGAAGGCAGGGATTTATATATTTTTTGTGTTTATATGCTTAAAGCAGCTAGCACTGAACCTTGTACTTAGTGGGTTCTCAACAAATCTTGGCTGAATAAGACAAAAAATGTTCATCTTTTCAAATGACTGAAACTGTCAAGACATCAGTATATATGCTCATTTTTCATGATTAGTACATATATTTAAATGTTTTAACCTGCATCTTTAAAAAATTTAGTTTATGGCATCTATTCTGAATTTAAGTACAATGAGCTCGGCCATCAAGCAGAACAGATGTCCCACTGAATGCTTGTATACTACTCTTCTTTCTCATTTTCGCCATTGTGCCCAGGAAACAGACTGACTAGATTTTCAGATTTTCTAATGCATTAAAAGAAGATGGAATCCCAGTATGTATGTCCAAGCCTCTCAGAGGCAGCAAAAAAAAAAAAAAAAAAAAAAAAAAAAGGATGTATATGGTATAAGGATTGACACAAAGGACTTGGCAAAGAACTATGTATTTAAGTTACATGATTCTTTATATCATTGTTTTGGTTTATACGATACCCACTCCATTTTGTAGGCAATGCTAAAATAGTTTGGTAGACAGAACTAGGCAAAACTGTCCGATTTGAAATTCTTTACCAAGAACCTTTAAGATAATAATCATGGTCCATTGAGATGGAAGTCTAAGCATAGGTTTTCCCAAAGAACATAGATTTCCAACCCATTCAAGAAACAGAGATGTATGAAAATGAAAAGAAAACGAAGTCATAAAATGATACCAGCCTCATGAAAAATATAATTTCTTATGTATGGGAGTAAGAGAAGAGATTAAATTTTGGATCATTCCAAACCAGTAATCTGACATTCTTAATGTGAGACAATAGATTAGGGGATAGCTTGTGTCTTTGAGAGGGAGGGAAAAGCGTTTTCTCTTTGCAAATTACCAGTCTACCCTTGGAACATTGTTATAATCTGTTACGGAAATTTGAGGCTTACACAAAGGCTTTATTATTGCAAAACAACTCTAGCTGGATACAAGTCTCTTCCAGGCCTGAAAATATTTATGATATATAAAGGAAATAAATATCATATATATTTGGAAGCAATGCTGAGAAAGATGACAGAATAAAGGGGCAACTTCATTAACACATGTAAAAAAAATCTTAATTCTATAATTAATAAGCAGATGACATACTAAAGAAAGGGGCAGACTCTTCATCAGTTGTGACCTATTTATACACTAGTGGAAGACATCAGAAACCAGAGTGTGTAGTTCAGTGGTTCAGTCTGCAGGATTCAATGAGATTCCTCTCCTTTGCTAGATTCTCTGATCTACCTCAATGCTCTAAGTGTGCTTTTTGAAACATTCCTAGAGCTATTAAAAGAAAATTCCTCTCAAATATTTAAAAGTCATTTTTGAATAAAAGAAAAAGATGATTTCTTAACATTTCATTCCCTTGATGTTCTGCCTTAAAACCTTCAACTAGAAAGAGAAAGCATATCTGTACATTAAAATTCCAGGAAGACCATCACTTTGTTTTCAAATGACATTCTGAGCACAAAGGTAAACCAGGCAGAGGGGCTGCCTTTGTGTTTTGATTTTCCATGGGATAATTCTTTCAGTCACTTGAAGAGAGGCCCCACTGTATACCCTAACATCTGATGTGGAGAAATCTTTGATACATCATGAGCTGCTTCTATTCAGGAAATGACTGGCTCAGAGTTATCACACCTGTCATATATAGACGCTGATTACATAAATGAAGTTTAGAATATGTATATTAAATGTTCATGTGAACTGCCACTTCAAAATTCACCCCCTTCAATAGCTTTCCCCCCCTTTTTTTTTAAATATTCAAAGCAACTGAAACATAAAATGACATATAAGCAAGATGGATTACATAACAGAAGAAAATTCATTATTTAGAATACCTTAGGAATGCTCTCTTTTATTAAATTATTTTATAACTTCCTCAGCTGTTCACTGATAAAGTCACTCATAAATTTCTAGAATTAAAGAAGCTGTTGTATTTGCCTCTTTCTAGATAGACCTTCCTCATGAATCTAGGTAGAGGCACTGTAGTCTCACTTGGCAAATATAGGAGAATAAATACAATCACCCCCAAAGCCAATATTTTCAGAAATATGCCATGTTGAATGGCTGAGCTTGTGAGTTCCCATTGCAATCACAGGGGCTAATGTAAATCAGGTATTATGCAAGATGAGAGCAGTTTCCTTTTCTTGACAGCAGTCATTTTGAAAGGATGAGGGAAGGAGATTGTGAGCAATGCTGGTTCTAACACGATAATATTTGTGTTACATCAAAAGGTATCAGGAACCATATCCTATTGGTCTGGAACTTCACAAAGTAGAGGGCCACGTAAATTTCCTTCATCAGAGACACAGTCTCATTTGTAATTCAATCTTGGGGAGTATATTCAGCAATGTCCAAAGAGTCGGCGGCCTGTTATTACACTTAAGTTAATAACAGTTCATGAGAAATAGAGGATGAATATACCTACAAATCCCTAAATAACCACATTCCAGTGAAAATGTATAAGCATACCATAGGAAAGAGATGCCATCATAATTAACTTACAGACTCTGCATGTTCCATTACTGCTAACACAAAGAAGACATATTCTTGACCACTTTGGAGTTGCTTGTTTGTAAATCCACCATAATGCTTGTCATCCCCCAGGGTGAACTCAGTGGGAAGGACATCAAAGTGAGCGGCAATATATGGCTTTAATTCAACTTCTCTCCCATAACGGATGCTTCTGCGCTTCCTAGATATCTCCTTAAGCAGCTTAAGGAAAAAAGGGAGAAACAGAAAAAGAACTGTAAATAATAACCCAACTTATTGATAATTTAATGAGAGAAATTAATTCAGCACTGGGAACAACTCAAATGCAATTTGTTCACATTTCATATAGCACATCAGCGTCACTAAATCTCAGTTCTCTCAATATTTCAAATGCTTCTCTTCCTGTTAAGGTAAGATACTGGACTGCTATTATAAGGTCTAGGCTATAAACACGGGGCAATTAGATCCTTTACTGTAGCTCATTTCATTTCCTACACTAATGAAATTCTCTCGAAGGGCAATAGTGCATCATAACTTGTCTAAGGAAAAAAGTCAGCTTGATTCATAAAAGCCTTGCCTTGTAGGAGATTTATTAAACAAGTAGTAACCTCAGACAAAGACATCTAAATCTTTAAATACAGCCGCATTTTAGAAGAGGTTAGTGCCAGTTTAGATTGCTTTTAGTAATTAGATAATTCATATGACACAAATTCCCTCAAATCAGCAGAAGCAGAATCCAACAAACAATTTTTAATATACACATATTAAATAGACATTGTTACTCATTTACCAATTTCTGGCTTGACTTAGCTCCCTGGTTAGGCAATTGGAGTGCACTTCCTTATACTTGATCATGGAGTCAACTTTTTCTAGAATCGACCTTTCTTGGGAGTGTGTATATCTTGTCAGATAATATAGGCAAGGTAGATGAAAATTAATTTTAGTACTACCTTGAAGAAAACACACATGCACATGTATATACAGATCCTTCATGTATTTCTAAAGAAAAGAGGTAGAATTTATTTTTTGATAATCTATTGTTTTTCATTGACTCCTTTATTACAAGAAAATCATACTAACAGTGGTTATGAACACTGATTTCAAGGTTACCTTGACATCCAATTAAAATTGGTATTTCACAGGGCTTAACAAAGGAAAGATCTATATTAGTCTGGGATGCCTGTTGATGTAAGCAGCAATCTTTTTGCCAGTTTCTCGGAAATAATTTTTTATTTTATTTATTTTAATATCTATGTATTAAAAGTCTACATATTTGAGGACGAACTGGAAAATGGAATGAACCCTGTCTTCATCTTGATAAACAAAATTAAGATACTGATGGAAATGGTGCAGCAAAACTAATTACTATTCCTGTTTTTGTAAATAGAAATGATCTAGTGAAAGCCAAAGTAGTGATCTCTACTTAGTAGAATGAGAGCCTGGCATGATCAAGGCTAAGCTTCTGTGATAAAATGGCTTCAGACTGTTTATAGGAGAAACACTGAATCCTTCTGTTAGGGATCTGATGGTACGTTACAGTCCCTTCTACACTGGGAGTAGTAAATGTGCTCAGCTGGTTCAAAATTGTATCCTAAAAATGTTAAAAACCGGTCTTTCAGTTATAGGAAAATTTTTGCCGACATTATTTTTCAATAATATTTAATTTATAACGTGCTAAAATTTTCTGTTAATTTGAGTTTACTGATGCAATTAAAATTACATGAAATGTGAGCTGTTTTTGGAAAACCACGGTAGATTGGGCATCACTTGATTAGCAAATTTGGACCATCCCATAATAAATTCAGTTATGCTGATCAATTATGCACCAACTGGCCAGTAAAAACACAAGGCCAGAAAGTTAGCACTGTCTTTCAATCTTATTGTCAAATTTAGCTTTACTTATAATAAGGATAATTATAACAATAATAGTTTTCATTTACTAAGCAATTACTGAGTGCCAGACACTGTTCTAGGGATCCTAAACATGCATCAGCTCCAATTTACTCCTCATAATAACCCTATAAGCATGGCTACTATAATCCTCATTTTATAAATGAAGAAACTGGGGCACAATAGAAAGTCTCAATATATAATTAGACTCAATTAGTGAAATAAAATGAAATTCCATGCTAGAGATCTTTTCAACAATAATTTAATTTACTTAATTATTATACAATATCATAAGGAAATATAATGTTTAAGTTCTGATACTCTAAATTGTTCTAACTCTGTGTATTTATACATATAATTTTTATGTATCTGCTTATATCAAGACAGATGAATGTGTTATTTCTTTTTTCTTGATTCTTTTCATATGCTAATTTTAAAAATCTGATGCCAAATATTTAATGCAATATTATAATTGAAGTGTCATTACACAGGTTATTGTTGATATGTAGTAAAGGATAGTAGCCTATTACACCAAGAAGGAAAATGCACTGCAGATGTGCCGAACAGCTTTTTAAAGTTGGGTAATCAAAAACATTTATCACCAGTTGTTTATGTGACTGTGTCCCCTCTTCTACTTCACTGATCAAACCCTACCTTGATTTTATTCATATTGCAGATGCAGTTAATAGTCATAATTCATCCATATCATTGTCATTCCCACAATCACTTTCTGCTAGGATTTCTTTAGAAGACTTATAGGAAGTAATTCAGAATAAAATATTTGAGCTTTTGGGTATTCTTAGATCCAGTGCCGTCATTCATTAAAGTCAAACCTGGAACATCACTCTGCCCCTTTAGGTTGCTCTAATCTCCGTAGGGTGCTTCCTATGTCACAGGTCAAATGGTTCAAATGGGCTCAGATGACACCAAAGTTAGCCAGCATGTTACAGTTACAACCACAAATGACCACATTATTTTACGACAAGCCTTTGAAGTACAATGCAATGAACAACTCATGATATATTACATGACCTGCTCTGAATTAAATATCACTAACATTTTGGGAGTCATTCTGCTCCAAATTCATTTTGACTATCAACGTCTGCTCTGCCCAGTTTGACCTTGACAATAGGAGTTTCAGTTTATAAATTTATCATGTGGAGATCATCCCCGTAACAAAGGATAAATGAACTCAGAAGATAATTTTGAGAGTAATACTGTTTGGAAAGCCTCTTTCAATTTTTTATGGGCCTAGGTATGAGGCATATGTGTGGAAATTCCCTTAGGCCACTATTCTATTCAATGATATGGTTCCAACAATTTGAATTATAGGCCTTTCTGAAAAATTACTTGATCAAATACATTTAAGAGAGGAACACTGCTTTGTCAAACCTGGCAGTACCAAGCTATAGATAAAATTACTACAATGCTTTTATTAAAAAAAAGAAGCAAAAAACTGTCTGTAGGGATCAAAAACTGGATGAGTAAGCATAAAGTGAGGCCATAGCCTACTTTCATTTGTTCCCCTCCACAATGGTTACAAGATTATTGAGGTAATTCCAGAAGATATATCAAGGACTTTACTTATCAGAAATAATTTTCATTTTCCAGTCAATGCATATCTTATTTCTTCCACCATTAATTCTACAATGTGGTCTCAATTATATCAGTAAGAAAAGTGGGAAACAACCTATCCCAACCCCAAAATTTTGAATAAAATGTTCTTTATCAAACTATTATACAGATTAATGCACCACAACTTGGATGATTAAAATGACCCTTTGTTATGGGAATCAGCAGCAGAGACCCATAGAATTTAATTGCAAGAAAGTTCAAAGTCATATAGCCCTATACTTTAATCCATTAGTGTTGCTGTGCATTTTGGAGGTTAAAACGTGGCTATAAAAGAGAACCACTTTCTATTACTTACTACCAAATGGTTTTACTTCTAAGGAAAGCTTATTATTTAAAAGTATCTGATGTCATTTTGGCTTGGCTCTCAATGTCTTAAAAACTTTTTTTTAATAGGTAGAACAATTCATAGATCTACAAGTTGCCTTTGCACTTTAAATCACATTCCAACTTAAACGGAATGATGACACTTCTGTAATTCAGCTGAGAACCAATTAAAATAGTAAAGAATGTATCAAGATTAACTGATTAGTCAGTTGCAAGTAAAATCATGTTTGGCTTCAAAATGCTTAGAAAAGACCAGCTGATCATTCTGCATTTTCAGTTAAAGGATTACTGTTTTCTCAATATCGCAGAATAATGATTTTGTTCCTTTACCATCAACACAAAACAATTAAATTAATAACATATCTAAATTACTTGATGACATTATTGAAATAATGTCTCATTTTACACAGCCCCAATGCTCATCTAATCACTAGTGACAGAAAAGCATAGGCCTAACCTTGAACTCATCTCCTCATCTGAACTTGATCAAATTTAATTCAGATAAATGAAGCCAGTGATAACATAAATCCCACTTCTAGAGATGACATATGTCTGCCAAAGAAAGCTAACAACCTTTCTGGTCAGATCACAGTCTCCTTTGTACAGACATAGATATGAAACAAACATCACCTCTCTGTAATGTAGGTAGGGAATTTATTCTTTTCCTTGCTCTGTTTGTACTAATCTGAGGTAGAAGAGATACCTAGAAATAAAAGGTTGTACTACAAGATGTGGCCTATGCTATAAATAAACCCAATAAATTAAAATCTCATGTTTTCCAAATGGGGGCATTACGGTTATTTGCCTTATGAACTGATTGAAAACAGCATCATGTTAAAATAACAAAGGCTCTTCCATATTTTAAAATGTGAATTCTACTCATTAACTTGCTGTGGTCCTCTGGGCATCTGGCTCAACACTTCTGGATCATATTTTCTTATCTAAATAGAAGTATGTAATAATTATGCCTTGTTCTTCATGTTATGCATTACCTTTCAAAAATGTCCTTACACAAGAAGAGTACCAATTATAATGCACCTGCTGTTGCAAGATTTTGGAAATCCACATTATATGTTTAATATTTGTTGTTTCTTGTTCTATATATGTTGCTTTGCTCACAATTTTGTGATTTGTGTTGTTTTCTCTATTGTTAAATACATTTTTGACCCTGAAAACCTACAGAATATAGAATAAGGCAAACACTTGGTAATCAACAGAATTCTGCAAGAAACTGGTCAAGACCATATATAGTAGGTCAGATGAACTCTGCTGCAAATTACAATTTGGTGTTTGTAACAGCCTCAGCAACTGTTGCACTAATGAAGGGGACCTTGGGATTTGTATCAATGGTGATTAAGTCTTTGCTGACAATTCACTTCACCTTCCACACCTCTGCATCATGTTTTACAAGGGGCAAGGGGCAAAATATTAAGGCCAACAAATATTAGACAGGTTGTAAGCTTTACTGCAGCTTAATGTTTTTTAATTAAAGCCAAAGGATCTTTGTTGGGATCCCCAGGGGTTAGCATGCCCACAGTACTGAACCATCCAACCAGCTAGGTATGGAGAAGCCAGCACCCAGATTAGATCCTGAAAGGCCTCAAAGGGAGGGGGTGGATATGCAGCAAATTAAATAACTAATGAAAGACATAGCCAACAATAACATAGTTACCTCATCTAATTCCATTTCATCTGGACTCTCCCATGGCTTGATAAATTTCCCGCGAGATTTCTTCAAAGGCACGATTATTATGTAGTAACCTCTGCACAAGAATGAATAGATAAAAGTTAGGTTAGTTCAAAGGAGGAAAACGTGGATATACCCTTAAGTCTTCCACAGAACAGTGAGGCTGAAGGCAAATTATGGATATGGGGTGACTTATCCATTTTTTACATTAATGACAAATAACCACCTGTTTGTTCAATTTTAAAAACAACATGGGAAGACGTTTATGTGTGATTGCAATGATCTTGTATGGTAATATCATCATGGTTGACTGCTCTTTATTAGGTATCATAAACAGAGCAGGCACAGTTTGTTAGGGCCCTGGTGCTGGACACATACAAAGCTGGAATATTGCAATCTACCACCATGAGCTGCTGAACCAAATATTTTCTATGACATTAATTTATAAGAAGATGTTTTTAAAAGGGGGGTGCATAAGAAAAATTCTACTCCTAGCTCACATAAATACCTATTAGTACTGTTGTTTATACAAACCTAAAATGCTTGTTTATTTGAATTAAAATTTTTTAAGTAACAAAAATTAGGTATAATTGCATAGAGTAAGACATTAAAAATTCCCTTCTTTTCCTACCCATCAAACTGTAAACCTCAAGGTAAGTACCTCAGAAAATTGGAGAAAATCACAACTTAAGGGCCTTCGAAATAGCTATCAATATAACGACATCTATACGAAAAGACAAAAGTAACTGAATCCTTACACTGAGAATGGTCAACTAAAATTTAAGGAATGTATAAAGGCACCCATCCACAAATAGGTATGGGTTATTTGCAAAGCTGTTTTGTCACTTCAGTATAGAATAAACTCTACTTTCATATTCCTGTTTAGGGATTCTGCTCATACTGATCTTTAGTAGTAACTATACAAGGACTTTGAACATACTGTATAATAATAACATTAATCACTTCCTACTTCTCAGGTACTATATTAAATGCATAATCTGGTTTTGTCCTCCTATAGAGAAATTCTTTCAGCAAAGCCTAGGTATAGCCTATAAAGCTACAAGGATTGGTCACAGGCAAAAAAGACAGATCTGTAGCAATTAAATAATTGCCAAATTAAAACAGATAGTAATGGGATGCAAAGCTACATTTATCTTAATGGTGGCAGTGATCTGTTTCTTTTTCTTATTTACTCTATGTATCATAATGTATTTTCTAAGGACTCCATACACTTCATGGAGATTTACTGTGAAAATGAACACACACACGGACCCAAACATACCCACATACCTTTAAAAGAGGAGGCCACCACACAGGACAAAGAAACAAGAGGAAGGACACTACCAACCCTATGTCACACTGAATCAGAGACCAGTCACAGAGACCATAGAGGCCAGGAAGGCCTCTTTCTACTCATCTCAAAGCAAAACCTGTAACAAATTCAGCAAACTCTCTGTGATTAAAAACTCTGTTTTCATTAAGGGTCTAGAGCAGAGCTGTCCGGTACGGTATCCACTGGCCCCTGGGGGCCATCAAGCATTGCCAATGTGACTAGCCCAAACTGAGACCCTCTGCAAATGTAAAAGATACATTGCATTTCAAAGACGTAGCATTAAAAGAAAGTGTGAAGTATCTCAGTAATAATTTTTAAACTAATGATGACATGATAAAATAATAATCTGGATATATTAGGTTAAATAAATTATTAAAATTAATTTCACCCACTTTTTATTTTTTCACTGTTGCTACTAGAAAACTTAAAATGTCACACGTGGCTTTCATTATATTTGTTGGACGGCACTGCTCTAGAGCGTTCTGGAGAAGAATATGGCACTTGGAGATATGTCTGGCTGAGAGTTTGGGTTGATCTTGGGCTTAGACCCAAGAATCTCAGTTATACATTCTGAAATATGTGAGTAAAAAATACCAGGCTGTGATATGGGGGGAAATACACCGAATGTGCTCAGCACAGTGTGTATATAGCAGTAAATAGATGCCAGCTGCTACTGGCTAGTATGAACATCACGGTTGGAGAGATGCATCTGAACTATCTTGTTCAGTAAGACTCTATGAAATTCCGTGAGCTGCAGGTTAAAGAACTTGTCAAACTTCTTTTCCCCCTAATCGAGAATTCAAGTCAAACCAGACAAGTACACCACAATCCTTTCTCCACGGTGCCCTGAGCAACTAATCAACAGATACACAGGATTATACCACCTAGCCATTCATTTTCTTTACTACAAATAATCATACTGATCAAGGAGGATGAGGAGAAGGCAGAGTTGGAGTGTGTGACAGAGACCAATATCTTTTATTTTATGATCCAGAGTAAGCTTCCCCCCTTCCTGTCCTCCCACTACCTGACGGATTTGCCAAACAAGTCCATCATGTTAAATGAGTATGGAGGAGAATGACAGAGCTGCAACTGAGCGTACAAAATCACACTGCAGATGTGCTTGATAAACACACTTGTCAAGGAACTTCTTGCTTTTCACTACCAACTGCTTGAAGTCAGAAGAGCTCTACACATAAACCAATGATATTGCATATTATCAGAGCGCTACCATTGTCCTCCTTCAGAATCCTGTAAATCAAGGTTAAGCTGATGAGTTTCATTAATTTTTTTCTTCTGCTTTCATACTTTGATTCGCCATTCTTGTACATGAAAAAAAAAATCCATTCTTTCTTCGGCACCACTCCCCAACTACTCATTTTACTTGTGGCTGGGATAAGAATTGAACAGCCTCTCCCACAGCAATTAATTAACGGTACGGCCAGATATCCCTAACCTTTTTTCTCCAGTGATCTCTAAAGCATTCATCTAGGGCAGTCAAAGTGAAGCTTGCTTCAAAGCAGCTCTCGCACATTGAAAGAAATAGGGCAGGGGCAATTTGAAATTCTGTATTATACAAAGCTTCGCCTCAGTCTAAATCCACACATTTCAACTGTGCTCGCTGCAACTATGGCTTTGTAAACATCAACTTCCTTGCTTTACCTGCAACCCGTCTCTCCCCTGAGGGTCCTGCTTCCTTTGCAGCTTTCTCATATGGCAGCTGTGGATTTATCCCTCCTCCCCTACCCATGAACCTCAGAGGCAGGGTTTGGGATTTCTTTCCTGGCTTCCCATAGCTTCCTGCAGGTATTTTTCTTCCACCTTCTTGCTTTGGTAGTAACAAACCCCTTCTTTTTTGAAGTGCATGCAATCCAGCTATATTATGATCTTCTCTGGCTGAGTTTGGCCATCTAGTACCTCCCCCAGCATCTCCTTTCTCTCAGGGAAGATTCTTTTGCAGGGTTCACGGCCTTCTTTTTTCTCCAAACTCTGCCATCATCCTGGGTGATTTCAACCCTCATAGGTCTGGCCCATGTACCACTGAAGCTCTCAGATTCTTCAATTCTCCCTTTCCAAAGCCCGTCTCCTCCACCCTACCTTAGCTGAAATCTATGCTCTCCATTCTCTCTGCCAGAATCCAGGGAGCTGAACACAACTTGAGAAATAAAGCACAGGGCAGAATAATGCCATAAATTGAGAATCAGCAAACCCAGTTAGGCCTTCAACATGGCCTGGCAATCTTACCACTACCTAGTTTCCCAATAACTTCTCCAATTTCCTAGTCCTTCCATTTTCCACAGTAACGTTCTCACTTTCTCCTCTATTTTGAAACCTTGGACTTTCAAACCTCCCCATTAGAAGATGGCCTCATCTCTTACGTACAGAGAAAATGCAAAGATTCAGACAATTATTCCCTCATCATCTGTCACCAAACTACAAGCCTATCTAGATCTGTAAACAAACCATAAATTTTCTTTTGGTAAAGTAGAAGGGCTGGCCCTACTTTTGAAGGCCATTAACTATCTCTTGAATTGTTTTCCATCTTCTCACTTTCTTAGGAAGTTTACCATACATTGTACTCCTTCTCTCTCATATAGCTCAACTTCTCCTTCCTCATTTGATCCCATCCTTTAGCTTTCAACCATGTATAAATATGTGCAATACAGAGAACAAAACAAACCACATCCCACTCTAGTCACCTCTCTCTCTCCCACCCCTGACTGCCAAAATTCTGCAAATAGCTGTGTGTTCCTGCTGCTCCCACTGCCTCCCTTTCGCCTCACTTCCCGGCTGACTAGGCTTTAGCGCCTGCCTCCTCACTCCACCTCACTGCCATTGCCAGGGTGCTCAGTCATCTCCAGAGTGTTATATCAAAAGGGGAGTTTTTGATACTTTTCTGTCCTTCTTGACCTCTTAGCAAACGTTTTAAGATGTTAACACTCTTGATGAAACATTCTGAGCCCTTTCTCTGTGATATTCTTCTGTTATTTCTATGTATACCTCTTTCCACACTAACCTTATTTCCATAGCAGAATTTATCATTTGTGGCCCAGCCACAATGGTGACATTCCTCAAGGTTCTGGCCAAGAACTTCTATCCAGACCCTATTTTCATCCTAGATCTCATTCCAGCTCAGGGCATCATTTCTTAGCTATATGCAAATGATTTCCAGATTCATATCTTTAGCCAAGAATGTTCTTCTGAATTCCACTGGTTTATCTGACTTTAACTTAATGTCTCCATTGGGAGTTCAAAAGCACCCAAAATTTACTGTGGTTAAAATAATATGCCTTGCAAAATAAATCCTCCCTAATATTGCATTACAATCCATTTCAGTGCACAAGCCAGAAATCTGGGTGTTATCATTGACAATCTGCCTTTATTCTCTTCCTGTGTCATACTCAATCTATTGCCAAGTTCTATCACTTCCAAACACTATCTCCAGTGCATGTGCTTCTCTCCATCTCTACTGCCACTCTTCTGGCCTCATTCCATGTCATATGCCCAGACTGTGACCTTACTCTCTCAACTCTCTATTGACTTTAGCCCCTTCTAGTGCAGTCTCTGAAATTTTCAATTCACAGTACAAAATTTGTTGTGCCATTTCCACTTTTTAAAACATTTCAATGGATCCTCATTTCTCTTAGGATAAAGACTAGAAGGTATCAGAAGGCCAGCAGGATATTGCCTGAATCCCTCTGACTGTGCCCTCTCAGCTATATATAGCTCGATAGGCTTTCAGTTTCTTGCATTTACCTTAGTCCAGCGGTTCCTAACCATTTTGGCACCAAGGACTGGTTTTATGGACGAAAATTTTTCCATGGACAGGGCGGAGGTTGGGGGGATGGTTTCAAGATGAAACTGTACTACCTCAGATCATCAGGCATTAGATTCTCATAAATAGCCAGCAACCTAAATCCCTCATATGTGCAGTTCACAATAGGGTTCATGTTCCTGAGAGATTCTAATGGCACCACTGATCTGACAGGAGGCGGGGCTCGCTCCAGTGGTAATGCTCCCTCCCCACTGCTTATCTCCTGCTGTGTGGTCAGGTACCTAACAAGGTTAGGAACTGGTACTCATCCATGCCCCAGGGGTTGAAGATCCTTGCCTTAGTCCATTCTGTCATTAAATCATTGATCATTCTGTTCCATCTGCCTAGAACTTTGTCACTTCCACCTAGTTAACTATTCTTTTTCCTTAAATATCTATTAACCGATTATTTTCTAAGCGAAATCTTCCCTGATTTTTATTTACACAAATTACCCCCATTATATGGTCTCTGTGGACAATTTTTAATCTATAAATTTTCTTATACAACAAATTTATATATTTATAAGCACATTACTAAAGCTGACATACATATAATACCCCCAAAATTTGCTTAACTTTGCCATTTTATCATGGAATTATTCTTCCACTGCAAAGAAAGTGGGTACAATAGGTGGCTCTCAGGAATTAACATCTCTCCTAAGTCAGGCAGTCAAAAATATTTGGCAGTTCTTCTCCATCAGAATTTTCAACTCTCAGTCTCATCAAGCTTTTTCTCCTTTCTTCAAATCAGCAATGGCATGCCCAAACAGAGTTTCTAGAAAACATAACTGCTTATTGCAAACATTCTTTTCTTTACTGGCCTACTCGTGACCCTTGTTCTAATCTCACAGGACATTAAGGAAGATAAGATGATTCAGATATGAGAAGTGAAATGGGCAGCTAATATGTGCCCTATAAATTCATATCAACCAAATCATATGAGCTGAAAGAACTTGCTTGAAATGAAAAAAAAAAAAAAAAGAAATAAATTGCTTTTGGAGCTAGCTTTATTTTTGGGTAAAATTAAACTCAACATTCTGCTTTGCCTGTCTGCCTCAAGCCTGGAGTTTAGACTCAAAACAGCTTTTCAACATAGACTTTAACTATTAAAGTAATAGAAAAATAAATAACTTCAGAATCAATATATCTGGAAAGCCCTTGACTACTTATAAAGTAAGCTGTGTTTTCCCAGTCTATTAGATTTAATTAGATAAGTTAAATCTAACCTTCAGAGTTTTAATTATATTAAGTAAAGTTTTACTAATTTCATTTAACATGTTATCATCAAGGGGCTCAGTTCCCCATAATTATATGGGAAGGCAAGCTCTGGTCTTTGTGGCAGTCCCACTTCGAATTCAGTCAGGCTTTTTGTATTAGTCTGTATTAGCATTCTCAAACATGTTAATTAACTGGGAGGTGAAAAATCCATCTAGGAGTTTAATGATGAATGTCATTCCTTGCATAAGCCTCCTGCTTTACCTCTCCTTAAATTCTCATGGTAACCCACTGACTTTATTGCTTCATGACACTAAACACACACTTCCGTGATCTGTACCCAAGCATATATGCCTGGTCACTCCTAGTTCTAAGGTTTCTCTGGGGCAGTCCTGTTTATGTCTACTTCTTTTGGAGTTTTAATCAGTTATCAATTGACCTAGGAAAAAAAAAAGTTTTATTTTGACCAATAAACTTAGGGTCACAGAGGCAGAGCCTGTGGTTCAGAATGTGGGCTCTGGAGTCAGGCTGCCTGAATTCAAGTCTTTCCTCTCTGGTTTTGTGTTGTGGGCTGTGGCAAGTCAGTCTATATTGTGTGTTCCTCGGCTATAAAATGAGGAGCACCCTTCCTGTGACGATTACATCAGTTAATGTGTGTAACGTCCTTTGCATAGCACCTAGTTTGCCCTCTGTTCCTATTAACTACTACCAGTATCAGCTGTATGATCTTGGCCAGGACACTTAGTACCATTGGGCCTCATTTTACTCATATGTAAATTAGAGGAAGAATACCTACCTCACAGGGTTATTGTGAGTCTTAAATGAAACCTAATATCCTCAGTAAACTGCAAAGTACTATACAAATTTAAGCCTTTACTACTTTAACTCACAAACACATGATGAATTACTCTTCATTAAGCTGCTAATAGTGGAACACAAATCTTATGAAGCAACACTGTAAGCCATGCTTCCATAAAAATCTTCTTGTATAAAAGAAAAAGTTGAGAACAAATTAGTAAGACCAAAGAAATTTAAAATTTCATAAAATACCCTTATTCTTCATTTCCACTTTTTATAAACATAAAATGGTTGTTATAAAATTAATTTACACTGAGTACCTTCTGGTAGTTTTTTCTCTTAGTATAATCTGTGTTGTGCATTTTTTAAATACCCAGGGTAAAATTCTGCTCTATGAAGTCACAGAAGTTCCCTATGTCATTACAACTTGCTTCTGATCTGCTAGATCTGACTGGCATTCTGCTCCCCAAATCTATTTAAATAGAAGGTTTAAGCACCACAGAATTCCTGATACCAGAACTTGCAGCATCCTTAAGGCTGTTACAAAAGAAATTTAGCCTTTCTGTGAGGGAACTCTCCTAATTTGGCACACAAAAAATATAAAAACCAAGTATGAAAGTAAAGAGATATTAAATTAATTAGAAATCATTGAACACTTTTGTTTTTAGGTGGTGAGGAGTTAAGGAGTAGGGGCCAAGATCTCCTGATTAACTTGGCCAGAAATGAAAGCACGGTTTCTGTTGGTCAACAAAACAGGTGTCAATCACCAAAACTGCATTTTGCTTGAAAACAAATAGGAAGCATTTTTGTGGATAGCTTTCATCTAAATAAAAGTTAGCAACGTGCCCACAGTTCTGGAATGAGTTCTGTTTCTTCCTCACGTTTTTCTCACAGAATACTGAATAAAAAGCTACAACCTTTCCTAATTTCTAAACTTGCCAACCACTGCAAGTGACACAACCCGGCACAGAGCTTCTTGTAATACCTGACCGCGCTACATTGACCAATCTAGAAAACAGGAACAGTAACCTTACAATATTATCCCTTTAAGAATTCTACTAAATAATCTAAGGCTTTTCACTAAAAGATTTGATTTTCATTTTCCATTTCTTTGATACTTTTCCCACTCAAGTACTTTCCTGGTTTAGTCTTTCACTCATTTCTTCCCCTAAGTGGCTGTAATATATTTCTGAGAATCTTTAATTCATTTCTAGAAAACAAAAAATGTCCATAATAGTTTGCTTTCTTTTTCTGTTTCATAATGGTCTCATTTCTGTGATGTCAAAGTTACCTTTTTCCTGACTCCCATTTCAAATATAGAAGGGGAAAGTGCATAAATAAAACAAACAAACAAAAAAAATTGAACAAGCTAAAAAAGAAAAAAAATCTGACAAAGGTAGAAAACATTCTGCAATATTCGCAACTCCTTCAGAAACTGGAAAATGAAACTAATGTTTGCCACCAATGGGCTAAAAGTGCCGATTTCCAGTAATAGCTAACACATTTTATCAAGACAATTTGGTGAACAGCCTCTTAAAGGTCATTTTTAATATAAATAAAAGAAAGTATTGAAAACTAAATTAATAGTAAATGCTGAAGAATATACTATACTATTTTCCTCTCTCAACTGCTCTTTTCTTGAAGAGACATGCATGATTTTTAATGGAATGAATTTATAGTCTATCTTTTCCCTGTTCTTTCATTATTTGTAACTTTTTCACCTTTATTAAATCTTTCTTATGCTATCAGACTCAGATTAGATATGATCACCTTCAGGAGGCCTCCCCTGACACCCAAGTTGGGCTAAAACTTGATATTTGTGTTTCCACAACACCTGGCAGTACTCACCCTATTATATTCACATTATCTAGTTTCTGAATCTATTCTCTTACTATCAGGTAGGACTTAATCTCAGTCATTTTTCTATTCCCAAAAATAGCACTGACAAAATAGTGTGTATAGAATATATATTTGTTGGATGCCAGCAGGAAAGTCTTAAGAGGCAGACAAGTACAATGTGGCCAAATAACAATTGCTAGTCTTTCTCTTGCCTCTGCACCATCAGAGATGCTCTATCCTCTGAGTGAACGGCTGTCTTTCTACTCCTCCTCCCATGGCCCAGCTAACTTCCTGTCACTTTTTAAGCCTCAGCTTAAAAAGCCTCAGTTGTCACTTTCTCTAGGATTGCTGAACTAGTAAGTCGGAGTTAGGAGCCTCATCTACAGCCTCCCTTATCTATCTAATTTTCTCTATTATAGGACTCTGCTTCAGTGAACTCTTTGTTTGTCCAAATTTTCCAATCAACTATGTTGTATGAGAACAGTGAGAAAGAACACACCGTCACTACTGAATCCCTGAAACATTAACATTGACTGCTACTAGGGTGGGTGATCAAGAATTAACTGATATTTCTATGGACTTGATGGTTTTATAGGTAAATACTTATCCCCAAACTCATTGAGTTGTACACATTAAATATGTACAGCTTCTTACATATCAATTATATTTCAATAAAGTGGTTTTAAAAATTCATAAATATCCTTTATCTGTCAAGATCAATTAATAAACATTCAGAATGAATACACAAATCGATGAATATAATCCCACTGTCATACTGAAATTTGTTGGGATAAAAATTACGCAAATACTCAATTCTCATTTTCAGATTTCTGGATTATAGAAAAAGAAGGGCCGGGCGCCGTGGCTCATGCCTGTAATCCCAGCACTTTGGGAGGCTGAGGTGGGTGGATCATGAGGTCAGGAGATCAAGACCAACCTGGCTAACATGGTGAAATCACATTTCTACTAAAAATACAAAAAAATTAGCCAGGCATGGTGGTGGGCTCCCGTAGTTGCAGCTACTGGAGAGGCTGAGTCAGGAGAATGACGTGAACCCAGGAGGCGGAGCTTGCAGTGAGCAGAGATGGGGCCACTGCACTCCAGACTGGGCGACAGAATGAGACTCCATCTCAAACAAACAACAACAAAAAAAAAACCAGAAAGAAAGAAAAATAAGAGTAGACAAATGTGAAGACCTTATTTTACACTGAATTTATTTTAGGAATAATCTTTTAGAAATTCTTTTCACTGAATTTATTTTAGTAATATTTTAGAAATTCTTTTCACTGATTTTAGTAATAATCTTTTTGAAATTCCGTCACCTAGTTGAAATTCATCAATTATTTTATCAAATAAACAATAACTGAAAGTTTACTCAGGAAAGGTTGTTTTAGGATGTATATCATGTCTGAATTTATTAATTATACCTATATTACACAAATTATACTATTTTAAAACTTCTTATTTCTTATTTTTTAATACCTGATTTTCTCAGCCATCTGCTTTAAGTTTTCTGGAGTCTGGGGAGTTTTTGACCACTTTTTAAATTTTTCTCCTTCTAGAAAATCCCTTTGCCATGCTGCTCTGGCTCAGTTCTCCTCTTAGATTTCCAATAATCCCTCCCCGTGTCCTCTACTGGCTCTCTTCTTCCTATTAACTGAGACCTTTCTTTTAGTCTTTTGCTTCACATTTTCCTCTCATTGCTTCAATAATTCTGTCTTCTTCCGTGAAACCATTGCTACTTAGTTAACAACTCCTAAATGTATATCTATAATCGATTTTTTTTTTTCTTTTGAGACGGAGTGTAGCTCTGTCGCTCAGGCTGAAGTGCAGTGGAACAATCTTGGCTCACTGTAACCTCCACCACCTCCTAGGTTCAAGTGATTCTCTTGCTTCAGCCTCCTGAGTAGCTGGGATTACAGGCGTGTGCCACCATGCCGGGCTAATTTTTGTATTTTTAGTAGAGACGGGGTTTCGCCATTTTGGTCAGGCTGGTCTCAAACTCCTGACTTTGTAATCTGCCGGCCTCAGCCTCCCAAAGTGCTGGGATTACGGGCATGAGCCACCATGCCTGGCCATCTTTAATCTTAATAACTTCTCTAAGCCCACATTTCTAACTAGGTATTTCACTGATATTTCATATTAATACACCCAACATTAAACTCATTTACTTCTGAATGTTTTTATCCTTTAGGATGACAGCATCATTCATTGTCATCCAAGCTCAGACCTCAGAGCCATATTTTACTGTCTTGATCTCATCATTAAAACTATTTATGCTGTACTACTACTCCTAGTGTATCTCATGTCTGCCTCTGCATCCTGTTTCCATCATCATCACCTTCCTTTAGAATCTTGTTATTTGCCTAGAGTCAACTAACTATGTGACCACCTCCCAACAATTTTCTCTACCACTATCTCTATGGTGCTCCAGTCTATCCAACTTCCAACAATGCATGAGCTATGGATAAATGCCTCTCTGCTTGACCTTCAAACCTGGCATAGCAAGTTTCATCTAAACTTGTGAGATACAAGAAATGAGATACAAGAAATGAGAAAGGATTTATTCTTATTTCAAACAGGTAGCACAACAGATACTCAACAAATATTTCCTAAAATGGAATTTTATTGTGTATTACAGAAATGTTATCATGCCACTCTCCTGTATAAAGAGCTTTAATGGTTTCCCATTGTCTAGAGGATATAGTTTTCACTTCAGGGTTTACCCTTGGCTCTTGTATGCCTCCTTCTTCCTTCTCTTGTCACTTGTGGCCAGGCACTCTGGGATCCAGCCGTATGGCACCATTGGGTGCCTTTAGTAATGGGCCTATGCACATACCACTCCCTTTGCAAATAGTCTCTCTTTTATTATTTGTATGACTCCTATTTATCCCTTAAGATTAAGGGATCAGAAACTTCCTTGACCCATTCTGAATCAGCTGCTCTTAAGATAAAGCATAATTCTGTCATTAACGCTTACTACATCTGTCTGTTTCTCTGTATCTCTCTCACTCTATGGTAAGGTCTTTGAAGTCAGGAATCCCATCTTTTAATTCCCCGGGGTCCACCACAGTACTTGTAGTTCATACATTTTGGTGAAAATACTTTTTTCTTCTACTAGTTATGCAACCAACTAGCTATATGTCTTTGGAGAAACTATTTAATTGACCAGATTTAATTTTCCACTTCAGGCCTATTGGCCTCTATGCTGCACTACATTCGAACCAGACCACTTGAATTTTCTAATGTTTATATTTTTTTCCAATGTCATTTTTAACTTTAACTTGTTGGAATTTTTCCTATTTGTAATACATCAGTGTCACACATCATCATCTAATTTCACCCAATGTTTTTTTCAATCTTAGAGTACTTTGTAAGACGTCTTCATAATTAGAAAAATATTTTGTCAAATATTAGAGTTAATCACCTATTCACCTTATTCCATAAACTATGACATAAAATGCTTTGCAGTAGCCGGGCGCGGTAGCTCACGCCTGTAATCCTAGCACTTTGGGAGGCCGAGGGGGGCAGATGACGAGGTCAGGAGATTGAGACCATCCTAGCTAACGCAGTGAAACCCTGTCTCTACTAAAAATACAAAAAATTAGCTGGGCATGGTGGCAGGCGCCTGTAATCCCTGCTACTCGAGAGGCTGAGGCAGGGGAATCACTTGAACCCAGGAGGCGGAGCTTGCAGTGAGCTGAGATTGCACCACTGCACTCCAGCCTGGTTGACAGGGTGAGACTCTGTCTCAAAACAAAAACAAAAACAAAAACAAACAAAAAGCTTTGTAGTAAGAATCATCTTCTATATGTTTTGTGTTTCTCCTAAATAACACTGTCCCTGCAACACAGATTAAAAACTCAGTGTTAAATTAACGAAAATCTGTGTTACAATGAATACTAGGACATGTTGTAACAGACCTCGGATAGCAAAACTGGGAGTCTGAGCAGAAGAATCTTTCACTACATTAAGCAATATCTTCTTTTATGACCTCTATAATTTTGAGACGTAACGTTCTTATTTACCAATAATTCTTTCCTTCAGCCCTAAACCTTCAATCAACTTACTTTATATTCTCATTTGCAGGTACTTCAGGCAGTTGCACAGTAATCATGCCATCCAAGTTGGTCTTCCCAATGAAGGCAGGCTTGGTACGTAACACATCCGGTGCAGTCTTTGCTGTGACCCTGTGCTGCAGCCCACCAGCACTGTTCCCACGATTTGTCAGCACGAATGAATATGACTTCTCAGGCTTCAGGTTGACAATTAACTTCTGTGTGGCTCGGCCATCTACTTCTTCTACCATTTTCCCATCATCATAAAGAATCTAAAGAGATAAAACCAATCAAAAAAATCTGATGGTCAGAGAGGCAAAATATATTTTCTAAACCAATCTGCCCTTGCTTATGGAAAATGTCTATATAGTCAATTCTACTTTTAGGTGACTTCTAAGCCCATGAGTGGTCATAATTCTGGAGATCAAATCAATTTTCCTGTCATTTCCTACTGTGTCATAAAATGTTTCCAAGTCTATCAAAAATATACAAAGATATATATATATATATATATACACACACACACACACATATATTTACCAATATTAGACCTCTCAGTTGTATGTGCTCTCAATGGAATATGTGCAGAAAAGCTCTACGTTTCAATGTATTATCAATATTGCTAATTTTCTAAAGGTTTTGGTTCCTCTTTCTAAATATATTTTTACTTTCAAAAATGTTTCTCTATTTCTTATTTCATAAATATGTACTTACTAACATCTCTTAATGGCAAGTCAGAGTTTAAAATGTGCCAACAATACAGGCCAGCGAATAAATTCAGAAACCCCCAGGGTGTTTTAATATAAATAGGTAGAAACCATGTACATTTCATTCTCTGGCTGGAAAACAAAAGCACTAGCTTAGATGTAAAAAGTTCAAGTTCAAAGTAGTAGGTAACTTATAAGTGATGCCAGCCCTGGGTTTGAGCTCCTGCTCCCTATTCAGAGTGAAAAGAACACACTTGCAAAGCACCCAACGATCTCCCATGTGAAAGTCACAAATGAGAACAGCAAGGACATGTGGCCAAAATGAAGTGGTCTGCTTGCGGTGCAAATAACTTACCCAGATAAACGGTCCCCTCTACTTTTATCTGTGATTTCTTACTAATGAGAAAACAACTTACTTTGAAAGGCATGGCAGAGTTATAATTCTCTGGAATCTCCCAAGACAGCAACACAGAAGTCTTCATTACTGCTTTGACATGAAAATTTTTTGCAAACACTGCTGGAAAAGGAAAAACAGTGTATTTAAACTATTCTTAAAACAGATGACCTGTCCTTTCCACCATGGACCACAGGGCTTATGCTAGATGCTGTCTACTTTGATCAGAGAGAGAGAAGTATGATTTTCCTACCTGTTTAGAGCATTCATTTTAATACCCCAGTCTCATAAAGATCTTTCCTTTCTCTCCAATTCAGCCAACTATATTGTGTTTTCCTTACCTGAGGACATTGGGGAGCTGTCAGCCAGACTTGCTTGACATTCTATAACTGAAATCTAAGGCATCCAAGACGTAGTAAGTTTTACATACTTTACCTTTTTGTTTTTGCTGAACCTATTAATATGAATGGGCTGATCAGTTATTATAGCTTCAAAATACTGATTTCCAAAGACTGATATTCCTTTAAAGGAGGAAGGCCGTAAGCAGACAAATCCTACCTTGATCCACAGGCAGTGTCCTGAACTGGACACTGGGACTATATGGCCCGGGCCCTTTGCTCGTATGAGCACGTACTTTTACATCGTATGTGGTATCTGGTTTTAAGCCAGTGAGTGTCATAGTGATGTCAGCTGGAACAATAAGCTGCTCCATTGGGAGAAGGGGGATGTTGATGTCCCTATAAAGAAGGGTATACTTGGTGATAATGCCATTTCTCTCTGCCAGGACAGGTGGTTGCCAAGATAACTGGACGGAGGTTGAAGTAGCGCTTTCTGAGTGAAGGTTTTGAGGGAATCCAGTTGGTACTTCCTCTGGAATGGAAATCTCCTTCACCATCTCCTCCCCAAAGCCCACTTTGTTTCTGGCTGAGAGCCTAAAGACATATGATGCTCCTTTGTGGATGTCTGTAGCTGTAAAGTGATCTTCTTTTTCAGAGAACTCGAGAGTAGTAAGCGGCTCCATATCCTTGCGGCCAAATTTTAGACGGTAGCCCTGAAGAGGTCCGAATGTGTCCACAGGAGGGTGCCACTGAATGAGAGCAGTATTCATCTGAGTGTGGTTAATCACAAGCCGAGGTTTCCCTGGAACTGGAGCACATGGGATGGTGTGGTAAGATCAACCAATTTGAATGTCCACATTTCAGTCATTGCCAAATGAGGGAGTTCCACTCTACTGGTATTCCCATTTTCTTACTTACCCAAACAAAACAAAACAAAACAAAAAAGGCAATGTTTGACCTACATACCTTTGTGGAAATATGCTCCTTGTCTTACTTTATTAAAGTAGGCTGAGATACTAGAATTTGATAATGGACACAAACAGAAATTATCATTGAAACAACAGCTTAAGGGAATTTTTTTGACACCTGCACATTTTAAACCTTCACACATAAAGGTTCATATCAAAGATAAATTAATTCGAGCAAAGATCAGCCAATTAGATATCACTAATAATAATAACTATAATGATTATTTATTCATTGAGTATGTGCAATGCACCGGCGCCATGCTAAGTGCATTGCATATAGTGTTCACAATTGGTTTACATTCCTGACTCCTCACTACATTCTTGGATTAGTTATTATTATCTCTATCTTCTATAATGAGAAAATGAGGCCCAGAGAGGTAGAAAATTGTCCGAGGCCAGCGTGTAACAAGTGAGAAAGCTATAAGGCAAACCCAACTCTGTCTGAGTCAATTGCTTAAATGCTTAATTGTGCTGTTATGTTGCTTAAACTTAAAAAAAATAAAATAATATCAAACTGACTTACTATGAATCTAATTTGCATTTTCTGTCTAACTTTACTATCCACATCATTCATCTTCATCAAGTTCTTCATCTGTAAAATGGGAATTATATTAAGATCTACTTTATATTGTTGTGAATAATAAATGAGGAAATTCATGTAAAGTCTTAGCATGAGGTTCTGCATTCTATTAATATTAATCAATTATTCATAATCCAAATATTAAACTTTTTATGGTGAAGGGCTAGCTTCCAATGAGTACAGAATTTATTTACCTTTTAAGTTAGAAATGTGAAAAGTTCTAATCTACTCATTCAATGCATTATCATATCTGTATTTATTTTTAATGGAGAGCAATTATTCCTGGAATCCACAACAAAAGACATTGAGGGAGGACCATCAGAATCAAAACTAAACCAAGTTAACAGAAAGAAGAAGAAAGGCCAAGTATGGTGGCTCATGTCTGTAAACCCAGTAGTTCGGGAGCTGAGGTGGCAGGATTGCTTGAGACGAAGAGTTCAAAACCAGCGGCTGGGCACAGTGGCTCATGCCTGTAGTCTCAGCACTTTGGGAGGCAGAGGCGGGTGGATCACCTGAGGTTGGGAGTTTGAGATCAGCCTGACCAACATGGAGAAACCCTGTCTCTACTAAAAACATAAAAATAGCTGGACATGGTGGCGCATGTCTGTCATCCCAGCTACTCAGCAGGCTGAGGCAGGAGCATCACTTGAACCTGGGAGGCAGAGGCTGCAGTGAGCCGAGATTGTGCCACTGCACTCCAGTCTGGGCAACAAGAGCAAAACTCCATCTCAAAAACAAACAAACAAACAGCCTGAAAACAGCTTGGCAACATAGCAAGACTCATCTCTACGGAAAAAAAAAAAAAAAAAAAAAAAAGGCATGGCGTCACATGTCTGTAGTCTTAGCTACTCAGGGGGCTGAGGTGGGAGAACTGCTTGAGCCAAGAGTTTGAGGCTACAGTGAGCTATTGATCACACCACTGCTATCCAGCCTAAGTGACAGTGAAACTATGTCTCAAAATTATGAACGTGAAGAAAAAGAAAGATGGTAGGAAAGGAGGAAAGCTTACAGTAATGGGAGACAGGTGATAAAAAATCATACCATGGGGATATAGATTAAGGTAAAAAAAAATCACGAAAAAGATTATGAGACAATATATAGAATATTAACCTCAGAGATGGACTGATTAGCCTCTTCATTTTGTATTTCAGAAAGTGAGACCAGGTGGAGATGTGCTCTGCTCTCAGATATATCATTAAGATATTTACTTCCTTAACCAATGGAGTAACAGTTTTGTTTCACATGCTAGGAAGATTCATAGCACGCTTATGTAACTCAGCTAACCCACAATGTATGAAAATAATACTCTCTAAAGTTTTTAGATAAATAATTACTCAATAACGTGTGTTGTGTTATATATGTAAAACATGTGTGTTGCGTTGTATATATAAAATATGTGTGTTGAAGGTAGGCCCAGGAACCACATCATTGTATACTCACTGTGTTCCTCAGGAACAATGCATCCAGAGATCTTAACAATCAACTAACCCTCTCAGAACACAATCCATCCATAAGTTGGAGACTGTGTGAACTATTTCATTTGCTTTTAATGTATTTACAATTATCTTAATTTTAAAATAGTACTTTAAGGTAGAGACACTGGCAGACATCTTTAATTCCCCTTTGTGTATACACAGCATTTACATGATTTGTCCATGAAAATGTCAGTGATGGTCTCAAGGATTAAACACCTGAGTCTCTGCTGTGAAAAATCCATGGTGAAATAGAGCTTTCAGCAGAGAATACAGCCTTTAATATATGAAACTCAGTTGAAACAAGTGGGTGGAAACACAACTATTAATTCTCAACATTCTCCAGGACAACAGATTAAAAATATTTATTAAAAGTTTCTGAAATTCTAGTTCCAATGAACTGCATAATAATATATACACTGTGTATCCTGTTTCTGTAAGATGCATGTAAAGCTAGGATAAATAAAAATAATTTCTTGATATACCACAAATATAGATTGCATTCTAATATTTGTCATTTATGAGCATGTTCTTATTAACTGATGTTTCACTTTATAATATTGCTATGGTACACATTTGGAGAAATATAATGGGCTGGCAAAGTCTAGGAAAAACCTCACTGACTTTGTAAATGTATATATTTATTCTTCTGTGGGAGTCAAAGCTTAGGATGGAGTAATCTCTTTTGTTTTCGATGTTGGCATGACCTTTCTTATTCTGGGACAGAAAGGCTTGTTGGCTTGGAATCACAAGATCAAAGTAATGATCTAGAAAAAAAGAGCGTTAGCTCTGACCTACTGACTTCCCCTGCTGTACACAAGGATCTTAGTCTGCTCTCTATTGCCAAACCCACAACAGTCATTCCTTCCCTGGGCAGAAGTTTTACTAAGCCTGAAAACTATGAGACAACCAGCCTGGAAGTGCCACGAAGCATAAAGGAAGGGCTCAGTAAAGAAATGAATGCTTGTGCAGCTTGGGGAAGAACTCCCAATTTCCACCTCAGGAGAGGCTGACCCCATGAAGGGTCACACGAAGGGATGCCCAAAATTTCCACAAGCATGTGAATAATAGAAATAGTAAATGAAGTTTAAATAGGCTGGAGTAAGGGTTTGGGACAGTTGTGGTATTTCATCCAGGGAATCACTGGTAAGATAAAAAGGGGAAAAGGAATGAGGAGAGTTCTACATCACTGAATACATAGTTAAAACGAATTCTCCCAAACTCCACAGATTGGCAATGGAACTCATTGCATTCCTGGCTTCCAGAAACACTATAGGTATCAAACATTTACCAATAATTCACTTTGTGCAAATACTTGTACACTGGCACACAGGTATTTGAGTGAGGAAATAAAGACAGATACAGCAGGGTCCACGTTCTCTAATACAGGCATATTCTAGTTGGGAAAATAATGAGGTGGAATAGATTGTGCGATCTGTGGAGTCTGGCTCAGGTTTCTAATGCCTTAGGGTTATTCTGTAGGCTACTTTTATAGGTCATGCCAGCTGTTGGTTCAATGGTTCTGCTCACTCCAGCACTGGAGCTTGAGGGTTGGTAAGATGAAAGGGTCTTAAATAATTACTCAGGGGAGTCAGAAGGTCACTTTTTGGCCAGGTCTTAGTGAACATATTGGAAGAAGCAGAGAAGGTCCAGCTACAAAGTAAATAACTCTAATTTATATCACGACATATAAACTCTTCTCCCTTTTACATTTTCTTATTCTCTTACATTCTTTAAAAAATCTCTTAGGACTTCTGAATTGGTATATATGTGTGGTTTCCCTTTACTTTTTAGCAACTGCAATCATTGGCGATAAATTGAGGTACTTAGTTGCAGTGGTTCTAAACTTAGCCCCAATTTAACCTAGTACCAAAGCAACAACAATCATAATTGACTAGACTTGGGCTAAGATTTCCAAATTCTCCCTGTCACAGTCATCTTTTGATTATCCTTAACATAGCTGTTCAATATAGTACTGAAATTCACGTAAAAATACACAGAAAATGTCAAACCAATGAATTTTCTGTTTGTTTTAACCTCAAGGCCTCAGGCAGTAAACAAATTATTACAATACAGAATAATGGGAGTATTAACAAAGAAAATACAGATATTTCATAATCATTGAAACATAAAAGCCAACATTTTCTTCAGAAGCATCCTTCAGGTTATATGAATCTCCTGTAGATTATACTTAAACTATGATCAGTACTCTTGTTTCAAAGATATGATTATTTACAGGTTCTAGAAACAAGGTATAATAAACAAACACCCCACAATCAGGAAGTTTACCATTAAAATAAAATTTCACGAGAATTCCTGAATTCTTTGTGGGAGCTGTAACTAAATACCTTTACAATTATGATTATTAGGAGCTCAACGTCTGTGAGATAAATTCAGTAATTCTTCACAGTCACATAAATATACAAGGATTTTTAATACAGTATACAAAACAAAACAAATTGATATATTCACTAATTGCCTAGGGATAAACCACGAATAGGGGCTGCTTAAGCAAAGGAAAACTAGAGGTTCGCTCTTAAAGGAATTAAATTTGGATTCTTCTACTTTCTTCCCAGGTGCAGTGGGGAGGTCTTACAAAAGTAAATGTGTAGGCATCTAAATTGAAAGCATTTTCTATCTCAGTACCGAAGCCTCTATTGATTAAGAAGGATCTAAAATAGTGAATGAAAATGCCAAAAGAATTCTATATATGACTAAGTTCTAAAATTCTAAAATGTCTACTGTATGGTAACTAAAAAGGGATGAGATGGCGTTAGTGATGTTAAAATAGACAAAATCATCCCTTTCTCTAAAATTCATATCCCTTGGCTATAAATCCTCTACTTTCTTGTCATCATAACATGACCCCATTTAATGGGCAATAGGTGAGTGGTGCTTAATATAAGACATTTCAGAGTTATTTATGACATATTTATAAATGTAGGCGAAGGAAATGCACGTTGTTCAATTTGAGATTCAACTCTTGGTTGTTGATGTTGTAATAGAGACTGGTTCCATAGCCAGATAGTGATCATGCCATCATGCCCCTCACTGAATACGTGTCTGCTCTGCAGGGCATTAAATTATTAGCTTGATGTAATGGTATTTAAAAAAAAAAAAAGCCCAGAAGATTCAGCCTTGAAGGAGTTTTGCCATCTGTAATCCTGCTGCTTGAGGCAATTCCAGGTGGTAGGATGCGAGCGAGGCAAATCTTATGACATTTAGACAAAGCTGGCAGTGAGCATGGCACCCAGGAGGGCACTCAGCATCACAGCTGTTCTCTCCTTTATGCCTTTACATAGAGGTATGTTCCTAAAAAGTTGTTTGAGAAGTGATTCGGGCGGAGTAAATCAAATCATGGTTTCCATGTTCACGGGAGATTGCTATACATGAGGACTGGATTTATCTGCAATTATCTCTTAATTTCCTCATTCTACAATGCTTGCTCTTCCTTCATGCTGGCTTTTCCTAATGTGGCTGCCCACAGTAACCCTAAAAAGCACTGAAGAAGCCTTATTCTTTAGAAGGGAGTAATTTTATACTATTTAGCCTTCTTAATTTTCTTCTTTTTCTTTTTTGTTTTCTATCTTTTGTTCAATTTGGCTTCTTAAGAATCCCCACAGCAGGGGGTGGGGAAGACAAAATGACAAAAGGTAGAACTGTAAGTCATGAACCCAGTTTAAGATGGGAGCTCTTCTAAGGAGATCTGTTGTCCAGGGAAGTTGAAATTGTTGTTTGACTTCCCTGCCCAGACCCCTTCCCTCCAGACCTTCATGGGACTTGATCTTTCACATCATTTGAGTCTCAACTTAAATAATCCTTCCTCTACAAGAACTTCTCACCCCTAGAGGCTGCCTCATCCTTAATTGCCTATACACTTTTACTTTTCATCTTACCACTTTCTGACATTTTATTTTATACTCCTTTCGTCACTTGTTAATTATCTAGTCCTATTCAGAAAGTAAATTTCGTAAGTGCAGATTCTTATTCTGTTTTGTTGATTGCTTCATCCCCAGTGCTGATTACAATGCCTGACACACAGAAGGTGCTCAAAGAAATAATTGTTGAATGACTGATTGAATAGTTTGGACAAATTATGCACTTGGACTATTTTTTCCCTGATCTATTTTTTTTTTTTTTTTTTGCCCCTGAACTAAAAACACAAAAGTTGACCATAGTCCATTTATTTCCTCTGATTTTATAATAATAAAAGCCTGCTAGAGGCTACCCATACCATTTAGAAAGTTAGCAGTACTATTCAAGGCACATACATGCACAGACATGATTACCTGCCCCAGTGGTGGACACCAGTTTGGGCTTGCTGCGAGCACCATCTCCTTTGGTTGTGTAGGCTGTGACCGTAAGGGAGTAGGAAGTTTCAGGCTGGAGCCCAGAAATGATCATGTCCTGAAATGACAAAACAGAATGTCACTGATTCAAAACATGCTACTAATGCCCTGGGTGAAAAACAAGGCCAGACGTCTGCCTTCATTCTGCAAATGCTCACACATCCCTTGCAGCCATGCTAAGCCCTGGAAATGTCATGCCTGAGCTCATGCTAGGAAATCTGTTTTCATGCTGATATCGAAGGGGTGTCTTCAGGCATCTTAGGAGGTAGCTCTTAGGGTATTAGTCAAAGACATGAAATCTGGAGCCAGACTTCCTGAATTCTTCAACTTTCATATCCTTACTAGCTTGGACAGACCAAGTACGTTTACCTATCTGTGCCTCCATTTCCCAAGTGAATGTTGGAATTATAATAGGACCCCATAGGATTTCATGAGTTATATCAGATAAACTCACAGAACTATGCCTGACTTCTAGGAAGCATTCCATGAAAGAGTGATTATTTTATGCCAACAGCTCTCCACACACATCCACTGTAACGAACAGACTGCAGATGCGGCTGATGCCAGCAGTCTGTTTGATCACTATGGAAGAATTTTACCAAATGGTTGTTGTTGGACCTAGATACCCTGAGAGAGAATTTGCTTAGGGCTCTCTTATTGATTGATTGTATTATCATGTTTATTGGTTATCTGTATATACTATGAGCAGAAATCATTATCCACTGAGGAGAATTTTCACACACATTAAAAAGCAGCCATAAAAGCAAAGAATACAACCGGACTTTAGTTTTACCGCATCACCAGTATGTGCTCAATTTATTTGGACTTTCTAAAAAGTTAAATACCACATACTATTTACCAAAATTCTTAGTTTTCTCTTAGTTAGGGCCCAAAGCGGTGGTGGTTATAAGACCAGATGGTTTTTGATATTCCTTTAAACTACGGGTTATGGGATTCTTTAGAGATTCTGGCTATTAACTTATTCTAGTATTTTAAGAACAAATACCAGAGCTGCATGTACACATGCGCACGCACACACACAGACACACACACAGAGCAATATAAAAACCCTTTCAGATTTTTGGCACAGCTGTGTTTTCAAATTGAATATGGATAAATTTAGGAAAATACACAATGTCATTGTCTTTCAAATCTAAAGACAATGTGACTGACGAGTGAATGAATTATATTGTGTGAAATACAGTAGGTTTTTTTTTAGCAAGGCTGTAACAGATACCATAGAGCTCAATTGTTGAAGATGACTCCAAATATGACAGCTTCTGACAACAAGCTTTCTCAAAAGAGTAGGAATATCTCATTGTGGAAATTCAAGAAGTTCAGATATCATCCTGAAGAGTCACTGGAAATTTTATTATGCCAGATAAATGGGCTATTTGGGAGAGATGTTGTATTTCCAGGACCTTGGAATGGTTTCCCTAACGTTACAGAGGATAGAAAAACCAAGTAAACTACCCAAGAGCAGTATTTTAAATGACAGCAGACACACTGACTATCCCGAAAACTATGATGATTAACTGCCAACATTATTGTTTCCAAGGTTGCCCTCACATGCCACCGGAGTACTGCTGAAAAGCAGGCATGGCTAACTAGAAAAAGCAGCAAGGCTTGCTTTCATCACCAAATTTTGCAGCAAGAAATTATGCACTCTGAGCCTTATATGTTTCTTATCACGAAATTAGAGTTAACCACACACACCCATTCTCTTGCCCAGGTTGTCAGAGGATAACAGACGTAACGCAATTTGAAATGCGTCAAGTCCCCTGCAGTGGTATAATCTCAACTGGACACACCTCTATCTGCCATGATCATACCCTTTCTTGGATTACATTTTATTTCTTTAAGAGGTGGGTACACTTCCTTCCTTGGTTGTTTCAGTATGCTCTGTGAGGTGATGTGCCCGGTACTATGGCTATAATTCCTTATTCTCTTTGTTTCCTCCTGTCCTGTCTCCACTTTGCTTTTTGTCCCTGACTGTTAAAAGCTGGCATACCTGAGGTTCTGTCACAGTCACTGGTCTACTGTTTCTCTCTAATCTTAAAAAAAAAGAAAAAAAGAAAAATCAAAAAAAAAAACTGCATTCATTTCTAAACCTTAAGTAATTATTTCTGCCCATACTCCTGATTTATTTCAGCTGTGACTTCCAATCTGCGCTCCAGTGGCATATACATTGTAAATATCTGCTGGATGTTTTCCTGTGACTACCCAGTGTTACTTCAAGTTCAAATGAACTAAAACTTAAAAATCATTCCTGGAAGTAGACTCCCCCTCCTTACTTCCATATTTTAATGAATGGTAACACATTTGCAAAACTTATGAGCTATCTTTGACCTCTTTCTCTTCTTCAATTCTTAGCAAGTTTTTTGCCAATTCTTCCTTTTATTGATCCTCAGTATCACTTTTTCATTTCTACTGCCTCAACTCTGTTGCATTTTTATCACTTCATGACTAAATTAGCAAAATAACTCTTTTTACCTGCTTTTCTATCTGCCACCTTTTTACTCTCTAATCTATCCACTACGTCACTGGTTTTTAAACTGCAGGTAATGACCCATTTAGTAGGTTGTGAAATCACTTTAGTCAGTCATGACCAGAATTTAAACAAACAGAAATGAAATGGAATAAACTTGAATACTTAATGTTAGTGTTTATTATACAAAATATGGTTCCATAAAATTTGTATTTTAGTTAAACATATGTGTGCATTGAATCACGACATATAAGGTATTTCTTACTGTGAGTTATAGTCAAAGAAGTTTATGGTCAAAAACGCTGCTGCACTGGCAAAGCCACGAGAACTGATACCTTGGACACAGTTACAAGATTTCCAATAAGAGTCCTGTGCATTGGCAGTAAGTATTCAGTCAGTGAATGGAAGAATACCTTCCTGTCAGCCTTTAACTCATTTTTAAAAATTTCTCCTATTTCGCTCTAATATTGAAGAGTTAAAGACTGACTGGCCAGCTTTTTGGCTTGACTCTTCTGGTTTTTCCAGTATTATATTACAGTTGACCTCTTAGCTCTATTTACCACTGAGTTACTTACAGGAAGCCTTCATTTATATCAAATTGTCAGGCTCACTGTCATGTGACTATACCACATGCTCAACTGTCTCAAAGACTGGTTTTGCTGTGCTCAACTTAAAAAAATATATATGTTCCACCTCTAGCTCCCCAACACACACACACACACGCGTGCGCGCGCACACACACACACACACACACAACTTTTTCACTTATTCAGTCTTTAATCATCCCTTAAATTCTCAACTGAGCTTCAGGACTTCTTTTACTATCTTGGACCACTGTCTCTGAATTCATAGCTCTTATTGACACTGTCCACTAATTTATTAATGCATGGTACACTGCTGTAGGCCATATATTTTGCTGCATTATATGAAACTTTTCAGAACTTTACTCTTCCTTAGCCACTTAGAATAGAAACACTAGAAAGCAAGTGTCACATCATGTGTCCCTTGCAGTGGCACATACATAACAGTCCCTCAATAAATAACATAGAGCTTTCATTCAAATATTTTAAAAACATTCCTCCCTCAGCAAGATACTTTCTACTTCTTGGCATAATCCATTCATTGTTCAAATATGTATGGGTAAAAGTGAAGAACAGCCACTTCTAGTTAGAGTTAATCAGTGCCAGATCTGTATCTTGTTATCCACTGGATATGTGACCCTGGAGTAGGATTTATGAGCAGCCTACACCAAACAATCTGACATCTCCAGTCTGCAATGCCTTCACTTAAAGCAAGCTTGTCCCACATGCAGCCCAACACAAACTTGTAAACTTTCTTAAAACATTACGAGATTGTTTTCTTTTTTAGCTCATCAGCTGTCGTTAATGTTAGTGGATTTTATGTGTGGTCCAAGACAATTCTTCTTCTTCCAATGTGGCCCAGAGAAGCCAAAAGATTGGATGACACCCCTGTATTTTAAAGCATGCTTCCTCTGACTGTCACAAAGCAGAGTTAGTAGCAGCCATCAAAATAAATATCACAAGCCCATGACATTTCTTATGCAGTCAATAGCACCATGCTGATTTCATAAAACAGAAACCAAAATAAAAAGTGCACCACATAGTGAAGATAACTTAAAAATAATTTGTTAGTTCATGCATCCAAGCAAACTGTGATGACAGATCACAAATAAGTGAAAGGATGTCAGAGAAAACAAGCATATATAGTCTGCTTTTGACAAAACAGTCAAAAATTACTCACATGTTCAGTAGTATCATCAAATTCCCACTGATTGAGAATAAGAAGGTTGGAAGGAAAACAAAATAAAAAGAAAAAAATTTAAGCCTTATACAGGCAGTGTTGCCCTTCTTAGACTAAAAAAATTGAAAAAATAAACAAAGCAGTGTGTACAATAAAATTCCAGAGAATGTGTGTTTTGCTGCCACCTCCACCTCTGATTGGGAAGTCAAATTAAATAATCTTTGTTACTGTTATTGCTAAAACCAGCTAATATACTTTAAATGTATGGTTCACTGAAACATAGCAATGAAGCACAGAAAAAGTGAATATTTCTACTCATATCCTACTCATTTATTTTTACTTCTATCTTAAGTTACACAATTAAAAGTCAATATTTAGATTAATATCTTTCATTATATTTAACACTTATAGCTTCAAAGAAGTCCTGTGAGATGTAATGAAATTTCAGTGAACAGTCAAGGAAAATAAATGAGATGGGAAAGAAAGAAAATACACAAGAAAAATCAGCAATTAATAAAGAAAAGACAAAGAAGAAGAGGAAGAAAAGACAGAGTTGACGTTTAATGCATTTGGTATTACATAATTCCGTTAACTACCAGATTTTACAATGGAAATGGGACAGAATTACTGTTCTATAACGTAAAATATCTAAGAACCAAAGGAGAACATCAAAGCACGATGGTCATATTGTTTTCTTTTCCATAATTGTAGACTTATATGATAAAACATAGCGATGGTTTTATTAATTTTATAACTTTCTTTTTATAGGCACTACATAATAATTATTTACAAAAATCAAGTCAGTGGCCCCTTTCCAGTGTTGAAGCGGTATTATGAAGCTCTACTGCATTTATGGAAGTGGCCTTGGGATAGATAAGTGAGCCGTGAATCCAGATCCCTTTGCTTAGAATGTTTCAAAACTGAAGAAAACATAAAGGCTTTTGAGAGTTGACTTGTATTAAGACTTGGGGGGTAAGTATTTTCCTTAGAGGCACAGGGATATTTATTGCTCTCTTTTTTTATATTTATTTATTTACTTACTTACTTATTTATTTATTTATTTATTTTGAAACGAAGTCTTGCTCTGTTGCCAGGCTGGAGTGCAGTGGTGCGATCTCGGCTCACTGCAAACTCCACCTCCCGGGTTCAAGCAATTCTCCTGCCTCAGCCTCCCTAGTAGCTGGGACTACACGGGCATGTGCCGCCACACCCGGCTAATTTTTCTATTTTTAGTAGAGATGGGGTTTCACCATGTTGAGCAGAATGGTCTCGATCTCTTGACCAGGGGATACGTCCGCCTTTACAGACAAGAATGTAGAACTGGGCAACTTGGTGCCTCAGTTTTCAACTTGCTTCATAATCTTTCTGACTTTCACACAAAGAAAGGCATTTTCATTTGAAATAAATTTCAAATATTTTACAAACTCCATCCTTTTCCCTGCCAAGTCACCAATTTCTTGGATAATGAAAGTATTCCAATGATCATAATATCCCATCCCCATGATATCTCATCACCATTTGACACAGCAAAGGTAAGCCAGTACATGAGTCATGTACAATTTTCAGGATGGTAGTTACAAGTTGAAATCTTCATCTTCCTTTGAGGAAAATATGTAAAACCCAAGTGAATTTATTATGGGACTATCTCTGAATCACCTCTAATTTTTGAAAAATTGTGAAAATTTTCAATGCTCTGTTTTAAACAACTAATTATAAAACCAGGTTGTGATACCATAGTTGCAAACCACTGCCCTAAGATCAATACAATTTCTCATATACTCGACTATTCATTTTCAGTACTTTTTTTTTTAACCTTGGTTCAACATAAGGATCCCATTTATTCTCTAGGAAATTCTGATTTAACTTTTAATATCATTGTCACCATCTTCACTTTCTGGGACATGAAACAATGAGTTTCATCAAATATGTAATTTGATGAAAATACTAAATATAATACTGAGTAACTGTACCTGAATAAAAATGTCTATTCTTCAATGGAAGAAGACATATATTTAGAAATTAGAACAACTAAGTTCCAAGTTGTTTTAGCACAGAATAAAATAGATTCCATCAGCCAAATTGCAGTTTAGAAATCTCTTTGACTCATTACTAAGACAATCATTTTTTGAAATCAGAAACGCAAACTCAAATATGGTTGTAAAGGGTTGAATATCTGTATTTTAAGGAAAAAGTAACATGTTTTTAATCAGACTTGAGTGTCATTTCATTACAATTCCCTTCCTCACTTGATAGTAACTCTGATTGAAAAGATCAATATACATCAATGTGTAATGAAAACTAGAATTTTGTACAGGATTTTTTAAATGTCAAAAAACTAAAATAAGGCCAATTGCAAGATATGAACTAAGACACACTTATATAAAAATCGAGGTACATAATTTCAGAGGCTTACCTGTGCATCAGCCAGCATGACATCTTTCAGCATGGGCTGGCCCTTGGGCTCACCATTTTCCATCCTCACATAATGTACCTGGTATCCTCTTATCTGGCCATGCTGTTTATTGGGCACAGGTGAGCGCCATGAGACTTTAACAGATGTTGAGTTGACAGCCTCCACCTCGACTTTGCGAGGAGGACCACTAGGAACTGGAACAACATCATTGGATAAAAGAAATTATAGGCACTTGTCCCACCCAATCAGAGCATTTTCTGCATTTTCTTTACTTAGGTTTCTCTTTTTCAAAAAATGGGTAAACCCACTATGTTTCCTTTGAAGAATACGAACATTTTCAACCAATGAAAATGCTTAACCAATCTGCTCTACCTTTTAAGAAAAGATCAAAAAACATGACCAATGCAAAAAAAAATGGAAGAAAAAAAGAGTATCAGAGAAATAGAAAAACATGTAAAAAATGTACAAAAGCCAAGGAAGATGCTTTGAGGTTCAAAGCATTAAAGCACAAAGAGGTATAGCATTGAAATAATAACAAAAACTGGCTGTTGATTGTTGTGTGTTTTTTAAAGGTTTCTTTTTAAACAGCAGAATAAAAAGATTCTTGATTATATGGATTATCTTCTCTTTTTTCTCATATCAAAGGTATTCCATACAAAAGATGCCAAAAATTGAATGTTGAGCATCAATGTTTCTGAAATATGTAAGACAAAAAGGCAACAAAAAGAAGGTAGTTTTGAAAAGTTAACTTCAAAATGTAAAAGAAGTGACTACAAAAAGCCAAGAAAAACACAGAAGACTTTAGATGGAGGTACAGAGACGGGCTGGATTGCAAGACCATAGGAGCCAACAGTCCTTTTAAAGAGAAGCAAATTACTGCATTGAGATTTAAAAAAAGAAAGAAAGAAAAAAAGGCCAGGCCGCAGCAAAGACAAGTCTTTGGCAAAAATACTAAAGCAACCGCAATCCTGGGTAAAAAGATGAGCAGAGAAAAAAGATTACTGTTAGCCTATTGAAAGACAGCAGACCAAGACTGTGTCAGAAGGGTGCAAACTGACGTAGCGGAGGCAACATACCATCTTCATCGGTTCGAATCAACACGGACAAGCTCTCAGGGCCAGGGCCGACATCTGTATGGGCCGTCACAGTGATCCGGTATTCAGTCCATTTTTCCAGTTGTTCCAAAAGGTATTTGGTAGTGTCCGAAGGAATTCCCAAAATCTCGTGAGGCTTGTCATCTTCCCCATCCACTGCAGTATACTTGATGGAGTATTCAGTGATAATGCCATTCTGTTTTTCCACTGGTGGAGGTTGCCAACTTACCAAAATACTAGTGGAACTTGGGCTGGTGCAACTAATGTCTTGAGGAGGAGCTGACGGCTCTTATTTTGGTAGTGAGTTAAAGGAGGATTTAAGTGAAAGGACAGGAGTGGTTGAAAAAGAAAATGATAAAACAAAAGAAAAGGCAAAAATAAATAAACGAACAATAAGGACAAAACAAAAATAAGGCTATGAAACTTAAATTCTAATGACAAATTATGTACCTTGGCTTAGTAATATGAATAAACCAAAAAAATGAATTAATGACCAAAAATAATTGTTAAATAATGGGGTGGGGGGAATATGTGAAAATGAGACCTCAAGATAATGGAGCCTCAAATAAAATTACCTACCTGCGATATAAATTCTTCTTCTAAACCAATCCCTCAGTATCTCCCACCCCTACTATACTGACTACCCAGCTTCAAAAAAGTTGCAAATAGTGCTAGCATTTACTTGAGGGTCTGATGGTGCTTCACAGATGTTGTTTCCAAGCTTTCCCTTCTATATTCTAGAATGAGGATGGTTTACATAGAGTACTCATTTGCGAAAGGCTTAAGTATGAAAAGTTACAGTAACTGCTAATGCCCTTCTACCAGTTCCAATTAAAAATAAGTAAGTCAACAACAAACCTAAGAGGGTTCACTCTATCTGGAAAACTGAGTTTGCCTGACCAGTTTTAATAATAATAAAAAAATGTTAACTTAACATTGATCGTAGCCCATATACAGTGAGCATGCAGAATCAATAAAGGATGAAAATGCAGAGTCCAAGGTTTACCTACCCGAGGGTAATGTCAGGCTTGTTGATTCTGACTGTAACTTGTACTTACCCTACGTCAGCTTTCAGCTTTTTAATTATAACTCTTCTTGAGACACCATTGCTAGTGAAGAATTAGACTCCACCAGCAAAATTTGGTAAAATCAATAATAATCATTTATCCCTTACAAAATGTCAATAACACAGTCATTAAAAAGAACCGTTTTTTTCAAACCCAAGTATCAACTGGAAAAGATATAACTTACGTGCAAAATTTCTTTCATTTTGTACATATTCATACAACATAGGGTTTATATTAGAGTTAAAAGATATACTTTCTTACTGTCCATTCTAAATTAAACTAGTCACTTTCTGAGCAATTATTTTCCATCAAATTAACCAAATATTATGATTAAAAAAAATTAAAAACCAATAAAAGACAGCACAATTACTACTATTATTTAAAACTTAATAACGTATGTTCCTAAAGAAGAACAAACAAGTGGGCAAAGATAATACAAATCCATATACACACACATATATTTTTAAAGTAATGTATATGGTACAGTGAATAAAGCAATCCTATGTTTTATATTTGAATGCGTAGTTTGGGGATTTCCCTAGACTTTGTAAATCTTAATATTTTGGAGTACCAGGTGTATCCAATTGTTCAGGGGATTATCAGTCTTTCTTAATTTACGTGCCTTGTGTTCATTATCATAGTCAATCAAAATAAAAGCTCTCTGTATTGACAAAAAAGGAATCCTCATAGGACAGCCTTGTAAATTTGGAATAAGATTGGCAAAACCACTAGAATCTCATTTTTATTGATTCTGACTAGGGGTTCTTATACCTCAAATTATAAATCTATTTTATATGCATTATCATTATTCATAATAAATTGAGTTGTTCATGTAACAGCAAGGACTCATTTGTAATTCTTTTTAAAAAGCTGATTTGGTTTTCACTAGGGCTATCTTCAGACCTCCTATTTTGTGAGAATATATTAAACGCCATTTGAAAATTTTACTTTAATAAAATAAGGAATAGATAAGTGTTTGATGTGCTTATAAAAAGTCTATTCAATTTGTATGTACATATGTTAAAAAGTGAGGTTTGTAAACCATGTGAAATACAGTATTGAAGCATGTAACATTTCTCTTAACTAAATGCTTGGTTTTAAGAAATTATCTTCCACAATACTATTTATTAGCCTGCCTGGAATTCAAAGCAGACATACAGGGAATGCATTAATTTACATGCTTATGCCTTTAAATGAAAGAAAATTTTACGGGAATAAACGATAATCACTAACAGATTAAACAGGATCCTAATCATTTTCATGTGAATAATCATGCTTTAAGAGGGAAAAACATACATTTTATTATCAAAAAACCCTGAGAGTTTTCAAGTTTCTATAGAAAATGAAATGGTGGAAAACTTGCTCATTTATATGGAAGGAAATTAATCTTTTAAAACATAAATATCAGGTTTGCTGATAGGTCTAAATATGAGGTCAACAGAGCATCTTCTTGACAAAATTCAGTGTATTTCTATTATAGATATCTATTGTATAATTCACTATGTCAAAAAGCAAAGACAAAATGTCATACAAAGAAATCAAAAATAACACAACTCTTCAATTCAAGGTAAATAGTATTTTTATCAATGAATTGTAGACACTTACTAATAAAAAGCAATTAATAGTATTATAAGCCACCAAACTTTCCATCAAAAATAATCTCCTGTATAATACTTTATGCAAAACAATCTGCCCTGGGCACAATTAACCCCCATTGTGATAAACACAGCTATGCTTAAGGGTAACAGTTCCAAAAAGAAATTGAACCGGAGGAAACAAAATACAATTTAGAATTGCAAATATGTTTGCCATTATTCCATTGTTTCTAAATTTGTCCAGATACAGATTTTCTGTTAATGTTCCAAATTTCCACATGTACTACACACAGAGTTAATAAGAAACAAGTCATCAGAGCTGAGCTTTTCTTAGTAGAAACAAATACATGAAATAAGGACTTGTTTGTTTACAAAGCTAAAGCCTGTGTGCTTAAAAAAATAAAGGGGTTTTTTTTTTGTCTTTTGCAGTCTCTTTCATTTGCCAAGCCCTCCTATGATTATTTTGCAGGGTTCTCAATGTGAATTTTGCTTTAAAGCTTTATAGTTCATTAAACAGGGCTTGATCTAACTCCTTTTACCCACTTTTCACCCATGGAGGTCTACCACCTTCTTTAAAAGTCTTTCAATGTGGGAAAGTGGGATCTGTTATTTGGAACAATTGTGAGACCAAAATAAGTCACAGTTACACTTTCATCTGTGAAGTGTGATGCATACTAACCTAGAGACTACTAACTATTAATCATATTAGCAGGTTTGCCTGTTGGTGAAGGTGAAAGCTAGCAACATCTACCAGAGGAAATAAAAAGGCAGAGAGTAAGCAAAGAGAGACACCTACTTGACTGCATGGTTCTAGCTGATATTTCTGCAGTAGAAGCACCCAGGCCTTGAGGGGAGCGTGCAGCCAGACGGAAATAGTATAAGCTATTTGGTTTCAGTCCTTGCAGCCTATATGATGTCCCTGGCTCAATGGTAATTCGTTGCTGGAAGCAATAAGAGAATGTGGTCATCTTCAGTAAGATTCGTGCAAATACTTTTTAATCACACTGTCTGGACTATCAGATTTGTATCATCAGGATTATAATCTCACCAAAATATCACCAAAGGAGTCAATAGTGAGTATTATCCAGGGCTATACTAAGGAAATTATATAATGAAAATATCAGTTTAAAAGGCAAGTTTCTACAAAGGTAACTGGAAGAAGGGAAGTCAGAGATATTTTTAATGTTGACACAGTTAGCCAGACACATCAGATAAGAGGAAGACTGAGAGTCCAACACCCATGAGTATGTTCTGCCCTTAAATGCATGTATGTTGCTGTGACACAGATCACAACAGAAACTGACACCTGCCCCTAGTAGTGGAATCTGCCCAACATGTGCAATTTTAATTGAACAGATATCTACTCATCTCCCATGACCTTCTGAAATCTCAATTGGAGGCAAAGAAAATATGACCAGAAGTAGCAACAGTAACCAGTATACAATTTACAAGAGGTTGCTATATAAAAGAAATTTGAAATTGCCTAGTTTTGATGGGATAAAAATCATGTTAGTCACTAAAGAAAGTTGAACAATTTATCGGAAACCACATTACTACCCTAGGTTGATCTAAAATAACTGAAAACCTTCCTTTCTTTGTGAATATAGAAACCTACAGCCAGAAAAAAAATAAATAAATAAATTCACAAACTTTTGTGGACTTTTGAAATACGATTTTGTTAATCAAATGCCGCTGTTAATCAAATGCCACCGTTAATCAAATGCCATCCTGGCTAACTCAGTGAAATCCCGTCTCTACTAAAAAACAAAAAATTAGCCAGGTGTGGTGGCGGGCGCCTATAGTCCCAGCTACTGGGGAGGCTGAGGCAGGAGAATGGCATGAACCCGGGAGATGGAGCTTGCAGTGAGCACAGATTGCACTCCAGCCTGGACGAGAGAGCCAGACTCCATCTCAAAAAAAAAAAAAAAAAAAGAAGAAGGAGAAGAAGAATTCAAATATAAAACTAGAGAAACCATCCCTAGGGTATTCTGGCTTACAAATACAAAAGTTTTCAGAAATTTCAGATCCACCAAATAAGAAATAACAGAATTCCCTCAATAAGCAATTGTAGAGCATAGTAGCTGAGCCAACATTCAAGCATCACAATTCTCCTTTACTCTTTGTATGTATGTGTGTATGTATGCATGTATTTTAGTTTGGTGGTGGTAATGAAGGTTTAAAATAATTCAAAGCTGATTTAAGCCTTATAGAAAACACCAATTGCTCAAGTTGTTATCATGAACACTTTAAGTCATACCGGCATTTCAACTATATAACTTTTTAAGTGTATTTTTTATTGGCTTTGTTAGCTAAATCTAAATTTATATTGGCTTTGTTAGCTAAATCTAAAAGCACTGCATTTAAAACCTATTCTTTTGAGATTCTGCTCAATTCAAACAGATGGAATAAAATAGTTTACAAGAACATATTAATTTATTACAATATCCAAATATAGTGCCATTAACCCCTTTTGTCCTAATGTTCCCCATTGGACTTCACAATAATAAAAGAAACATATTTATTACTATTATGTATTCTCATTTTGAAAATGTTATTAGATGTATCTTAATATCGATTTCTATAATGTATTCAAGCTGCACTCGAGAAGCAGTAGACCCTAACCATTAACAACACAGACTCTGGAACTTGATTGCCTAGACTCAAATCCCAGCTCTGCCATCCACTAGTGTGAGACTTTGAGCAAATTATTTAACTTTTTTTCCATGCCTCCATTTTATTATATGTGAAACAGATTAATAAGAAAGGCTAGCTCCAGTGCTACTATAAAAATTAGATGCTTTAGAACAGCGCTATTAATGAGTTAGTTATATTGGTTTTCATTTCTCTTTTCAATGACGATCAATAATTGCCATGCCTTCTACACTCTGTTATTTTATTTGCACAGCATACTCAAATGTTATATACACTCACCTTCATACCAAATACTTTATAGCAAACAAATTAACATTTGCTATGGGAAATCTTCATAGCAAGATTCATCCAGCCAAGGACTAGTTCATCTAGCCAAGGACTTTCATTAACATATAGAGCTAATGTAGTCACCTGTCCCCACAGTGACTTAAATACTTTCATGCAGAAGAGAAAGACAGTCCCCAAGTCTCACTGAGTATTTATTCTTCTATAACCTGATACATCTATGGAACTTGGAGCTCTGTCAGAAGCACATTCCAATAGGAGCAAGAATTATTTTGTTTTGTTTTTCCCCAAAGCCTCCAAATAACCACTCTGCTGTTTTTGTTGCTGTTGTTTTGGATTGGGGAGGGGGGCGGTCAAGTTCCTCTTTTCAGTAGTAAATCTTTTCCATCAAGGTCCTCAATAGCTATCTGACCAAGAATGTGGGTAAATACACAAAAATAAAGAAGTGACCCAACGTAAGGAATAATTCCCAGGGTGAGAAGCACTATAGTCTTACCTCCTCTCCATGCTCCCCATCTTTGTAGACCAGCTCATAGTTGGCAATGGTATCTGAGCGTGGAGGTGTCCAAGAGAGCAAAATACTTGTTTCAGACTCAGGTTCTGCTTTGAAGTTTAGTGGCTGCCCTGGTACTAAAAACAGGGAGGCAAAGGATTGAACTCACAATCACCAGGAGTATTCACAAAGTTCTTTCATAGTGTACCTGTTTAAACCTTTCGAAATCTGTACATATGTACCAGCTTAGTGGAAAACAAGCTCCTTTACATTGTCCAAGTTAACCTCTTTGTACACAGGGCAAGTACAATGTTATAAATCCTGCTCCGGAGTAGTAGAACGTCTACACAAGATATAGTAGAACTAACAAGTATAAAGTCTATTGGCCTCTGAATTTAATTTTAAGGAAAAAATTCTTTACTTCATGATATGGTTGTTAGTAATAAATAATATAATTTAAATAAAACTCTTGCAATATTGCCAAAAGCATAAGTGCTAAATACCTAAAAGTATTGTTATTTACAACTGAGTAGGAACTTACTCTCTAGCACTACATGTAACATTAAAAATTATTTCCAATTAAACTTATAAGATCCTACCTTTACTCCAATAACAAAACCTACAGGCAAACAGAATCACTTAGCATTTTGTCTTACCAGCCCATATTTTGAAAAAGAGGTGTAAAAAAGGAAAAACAAAACAAAACAAAACTCTATCACTTACAAATAATTACTTCTAATCTCTAAACTATGTTAAATTATTTAATGCATTACACCTAATACAAACAAAATATCCCCCCTAGTGCTACAAAGCTGAACTACTACTAAAATTAAGACGTTTATAGAATACTACTTATCAGAAATATGGTAACTTAAAGAGATCATCTATAATTCTGTTAGCCACGTAATCTATTTGATAGACAATCTGGAAGAGCTGTTTATCAGCTGTAATAAAGAACGGAAAGTCTATTCGGTTTAAAACACCTTACTCAAATATACTAGAATAATTACTAACCTAAATGTCCTAGTCCACACCTGAGCCTATCAGTTCCCCTCTATCCCTTACACACAAGGCTGAGTCAGGGTGTCACTGGCACATCTAACAGTACATTGTTCTTGGCCACCGTCTGCTCTGATTGGTGAGTGTCCATGCTTTCCCAATTGTAAAATATTTTGATCATTACCCTTGATATTATGGCATGTCTCACTGCTCTGTGGCTGAACATATGTTCACAGTCCCTCAAGTTTAAATGAGAATTCCATTTATGTTTAAAGAAAAAAAGAAAACAATAATACTCCACAGCAGAGGAGTTAAAAAAAAAACATCTAAAGTGTACTTTAAAACATCTAAAGTGGCAACTTCAGCAAAAACATTTTAAAACACATACAATACAGTATAATTTGTAGTTGAAAAGAAGACTTTGGAGAAAATGTATTGCTTTCCTTTTCTGTTATAGTTATGTCTCTGTAGTATAGCTTTTAAAAATGCCCTCTGTTAAAGCAGTCTTCAAGAATGATCTGTAGAATCCCTAATGATAATTTTATTGCTCTGGTAAGTCACCGTGTGTGTGTGTGTGTGTGTGTGTGTGTGTGTGTACAGGAATACATGTTTGGACTGATGCTTAAGGTCACAAATAATCAGTGCTTCCTATTTCTAGTTGCCTTCATCATCTTTTCTCTCTTTTTAAAAATCACAGGCCTTGAAAGTCTCATTGATTTGATGTCTCTGGGAACTTACTTTCTGAACAGAGAATCATATTTTTTTCCCCAGGACCTGCCCAGTGGGTGACCTAACACAATCATTTAGATTGAAAGGCAAAAGAATATAAAACATCGAGAAGCAAGAAGCAGAGGGACAGAGGGGAACAAAACACAAATAGGCAAATTGCAAAGCAAATGGAAAATGCATTATTTCTAAAAGGGAAATACCGAAAGCACTGGCAGGGGCAACAATGGAAACAAGAGTGATCAGATAGATGGGAAAATTATGATAGGATCTAATATTCACATGATGAAAGGGTTTCTCAGGCTAAAAATGCACACATATGCCTATGTATGCAGTCACAGATTTTTTTTCCTAGTTATATCTGCTTCTTTCTTTCTCCCAATTTCCTGGGAAACAAGAAAGTCTGTGTTAGCTCCTGACTCAAACCAAACCAGAGTACAGTATGGTCAAGAATCAGAAACACAGAAAACATTGAAGGGCTGCTCTCAGGATAATAATTGCCTCTTATGCATTTCCTCCCTGCCTAATGCTAATAATAAATTGACATTGATTGAAAACATCTTGGAAACCTAATTAACTTTTTCTTACTTAAACTGTTTACTTTTTGCTTTTAATTTGTCTTGAGGAAATTCCCAGTTGGTCTCAATATTTCATTCTTGTTTAGTGACACAAGCTTCGTCTGATCATGTAATTCTGTTTGTTTCTATTAAGAGCCCCTTCCCTCTAAATAATGACTTAAGTAGACACATCAGCGTCTCAGAGAGTACACTGTCCTTTTTATTCTTGCACAAAGCTAAGAGCTGGCTAGACAACTTGATGCAAAGTGTCTTCATCTAATGTACAGGAGGTTCTCTCCTGTTCTTTCCTTATCCTTCTTTTGAAATGGTTCAGAGGGTAACTTCATGTATTAGATGTTAAACTCGTGGTACAGGCTTAGGCATGGTAACTCACATCTGTAATCCCAGCACTTTGGGAGGCCAAGTTGGGAGGATGGCTTGAAGTCAGGGGTTCGAGACCAGTCTAGGCAACACAGCAAAACCCTGTCTCTACAAAATAGTAAAACTTAAAAATATTAGTTGGGCATGGTGGAGCATGCCTGTAGTCCCAGCTGCTTGGGAGGCTAAAGTTAGAGGATCACTTGAGCCCGGGAGGGTGAGGCTACAGTGAGCAATGACTGAGCCACTGCAAACAACCCTGGATGACAGTGAGAATCTGTCTCTAAAATAAATAAATAAATAAATAACGTATAAAATAAACATGTGATGCAAACACAAATGCTTGGAGGTGTCAGGTAATTTAGAAGAGTGAGAAGGCCATAAGGGGCCTGGGGCCCAGTGGCGCGTGCCCCCCCCGAAGAGGAAGCGCAGGCCATGCTCAGTGACAGCAGGCTGCTGCCTTGTGAAATTTGGGCCCACTCTTGTCCCAGCCTCAGATTTTCTTCACAGAAGTTGATCGTGAACCTTCCAGGTAAAACCTTTCCATTCTTAATTACTGAAAATTAATTGAATTTTAAAAGCACTGTATGGGGCAAAAATGTGTCTACAGGCTAGATTCAGCATATGGGTCAGGGTTCTAAACTAACCTTCCATGATCTCAGGCTCCAGACTCATCAATGGCTTAAGGGTTTACTACCCACACTTCCTCGGGAATTGAGGGTGTACCTGATGATATCACTTCCTCAGGGCATTTCATCATATTTAAACCCACCACCATGAAGCGGAGGATGCAAAGGAATTTTTAAAAAAGGTATAAAATGAATGTATTTTTAAATTCCCAACATATTGGTCCTAATAAGCATAATATATGTATATAAGAAAACACTTTAGGGGCTACAGACTGTCATATTTGTTTTCTCTGTAACACTTGAGACAGGGGAGTACTTTCATTATCTGTCAATTGAATTTTTATACCAAATATTGTGTCTACAGAGGTCCCATTTCACATTATTATTAATGTTTTCTCTCTATATATGTTTATATGTATTTATATATACAAATGTATAAATGTAAATATTTACCTACATTTTATTGATTTATTTAGTTAGTTTTGAGACAAGGTCTTACTGTATCACCCAGGCTGGAGTGCAATGGTACAATCATGGTTCACTACAGCTTTGACCTCCAAGTCTTATGTGCTCCTTCTGCCTCAGCCCCCTGAGTAGCTGAGACTATAGGCATGTGCCATAATACCCGGCTAATTTTTTAATTTTTTTGTACAGACAAGGTCTCAATATGCTGCCCCAGGTTGTCTGAAGTCCCCGGGCTCAAGAAATCCTTCCACCTCGGCCACCCAAAGCACTGAGAGTATGGGTGTGAGCCACTGTGCCTCGCCTTCTTACACATAGATATTTTACACTCTTGTAATCATTACACACCACACTTTCTCACTGGTATCTTTTTTTTACCTTCACTTACCAATCCTTTGTCTATGTATATCTTATTTTATTTTTATTTTATTCAAGAGCTTTTCTGTGTTGTAACATTTCCTTTGCTGATTAACTTAACATAAATTTTATAAGAAAATGTGAGATTCTGGGAAAATGATGGGCAAATAAAAACAACATATCCAGACCTTCAAGCAGTTACTTCATATTCAAAGGAGAGAGATGATACTGACCATAAACCAAATTTACAATAGGACATGGAAAGAAGAAATAAACTAAGCAAAAGTTTTTCTTTAATATTATATTTAAGAAGTCATTATATAGTGTAAAGGTATGTCCTTCCTCTTGATTACTTATTTAATGTTCACAAGGAAATAGAAATGTGAGCTATCAAGTCCCTAAAATAAGATTATAATCCCACTAATACATATTAAGTACTTGAGCATTATTATAATTATACTCTATAAAAATATGTGAAAGCAACGCAAAGAAAAGGGATAAAAAAGAGACTAACAAAAGAGAAACCTTCACATTATCTGAAATGCTGATATCTTAGAAGAAATTAATATTTGAATAAAATTTAGAGATTATCTCTAAAGAAAGGTTGACACATATTACACTGCTAAACAACAGTTTCATCTTGCTATAGTATAAATATGAAATATGACCAAAGATACTAGAAAACCCATGATTGCTAAAATATCTAGTATTTTAATAAGGTATGTGTTTTAAAATGTGTGTATCTAGCATGTTGATAAATGATAACAACAATAAAACCGACAGCCAGAATTATAATGGTAGTAAAACAAAACAAAATTCAAAACAAAGAGTCTGATGTGTAAATGCCACAAATATATCATTGACAAAATAAGTACTTAATACACAAGCATCAGCACAAATCTTACTCTCAACAGTCATTAAATATAAATGAGAAAAGGTTAAATTTTATTATAGTTGTATTTATATCCAGTGCTCCTTTAATCACTGCTAAAACTATTCAGAAAAAGGATTTAAATTGGACTCATAACTTTGGTTATTAGAAAGCAGTCTTTTTCTAGTTTGCTTGTATAGGACTGTTGACATACACTAATGAAATGATTTATAAAGTTCTGGAAACCTAAAAGACTTTGTCTCTAAATGTCATAGCTTATATTTTAACACTTTTGCAATGCCCAGAATTTGTAATAGCATTAACATCCCTAAAATGTTTAAAGTTGATACTAGTCATTAGTATTTGATAAATATATATATAGAATTCTTTATCTTTTGAAGGCATATATCCATATAAGTCAGATGATTTTCAAGAATCTATTAAATGAATAGAACTAAAGGTCAGACATGCTTTCTAAAGAAAGTTCAGAAAAAAAGGCACATATTAGGATTTAAGATTTATAATGCCTCTAATTAGCATGAACATCAAGCAACATTTAATGCATTAGGTTTGAGATTTAACTTACTTTTTTATCAGAGTTTTATTTGCACTTCTATAAAATATAGTTACCCTATGCTTTTAGTATAATTACCTTTATAAGAAAACTACAAGATGTTCTTTTTTCCTTCCTCAATGTGTTTTCTAATAATGAAAATATTTTTCTAGCTTAATATAAATACTTCCCTTGTCAATGGCCATATATTTCCCATATTTTCAAGGTAAACTAGTTGCAAGTGACTTTGTAATGCCAGAAGTCAGGGCTATGGAGAACTGGGAAGACTGACCCGTATTTCAGAAAATAATCATCACAATGAAAGTCTTTTCATATTTAAAACCATTTAAAGATTACTCAACACAGTCAACTGTACTAATATTCACAATCAAGGAGAAAAACTCACTATAAGACAAACAGATCATATTCTCATTTTCTGTTTTACCAGAAATATACAAATTTACATCAATCCTTCACTTATATCCATCTGTGTGACTCATATTAGATAAAATCAAAAGTGAGACTTCTCTCTTAACCTCACTTTGATCCTAAATACTGTTCTTTTGGAATCCAGTTTCAAAAAAAAAATAGGAATGTGAATGTCACAGAATTAAAGATAATAAAACTAAATGAGTACCTTTCAGACACAGAAGACATCAAAATGTACATATCTGTGTATTTGTAATTAAAATGTACTTCAATGCCTACATATTACTGATCACTAAATTTTCATAAAGTTGGAGGAGAAAAATTGCAGTGCAAATAATCATATCCTTAAATTTTGTATTTCATAGTGGTTATTGTCCTAGCATAAATCCTAAGAATTCTTTAGTCAGTAACAAGAAAAAGGAGCAGCTCAGTATTAATTACATCAGAACAAACATCACTGTTTTTGGCAGGTGTCCACTAATATCCACTGGCCTTTTTAATGAAGCCTACAGAACAGATCAAATCATTGTGCTATTTTGGAGGGTTTTTTTTAGCTTATTGATCTTGGCAGGCAGTCATTATATCACTAGATATCTTCTCAATCAACAGGTATTAAAAGTAAAACTATTATGAAAGATTCTTGGAAACATCTTCATGTAAAAAAGTTAGTCAAACAGAGTGGGAACAACTATTCTAATATATCCATGTCCCATTCATCTAGATTTTCTGAGTTCTGTCACTAAATTAAATCAGAGCTTTTGAAAGTGGAGTCCCCAGCTCACAGTAACTCAATTGCCCCTCTGATAATATTACCTTCACTGAGTAATGATTCAATGTCATATTCTGTCCACTGGTAATATAAAAAAATAAAGATATGGTCTGTCTACTTAAACATTGCTTCTATATTTTTCCATAAATTGCAACTGAAGGCATCAGTGTTTTTCTTTTTCTTTTTTTTTTTTTTTTTGAGACGGAGTCTTGCTCTGTCACCCAGGCTGGAGTGCAGTGGCCAGATCTCAGCCCACTGCAAGCTCCGCCTCCCGGGTTCACGCCATTCTCCTGCCTCAGCCTCTCGAGTAGCTGGGACTACAGGCACCCGCCACCTCGCCCGGCTAGTTTTTTGTATTTTTTTAGTAGAGATGGGGTTTCACCGTGTTAGCCAGGATGGTCTCGATCTCCTGACCTCGTGATTCGCCCCTCTCGGCCTCCCAAAGTGCTGGGATTACAGGCTTGAGCCACCGCGCCCGGCCGGCATCAGTGTTTTTCATTTAGCATTCTAAATACAAGGATTCTCACAATTGTCAAAGATTCACATTTTGGTTGAATTAGGTTTAGAAAAAAATTTTGTTTCTTAGATAGTTTAATCTTCCTGCCATTAGAAAATAAAAATATGAAACACTATAGATTTCTATCTTTAAACTGGTGCTTACAAAACTTAGAGCCAAATTTAGCCAAATTTATTTAAACTGAGTTAAATTTCAGCCAAATTTAGTGCTTGAGTGTAATGATCTTTCACAAAAAAGTTCTTCCTTCCACTTCTTTTAGATAAACTTAGTTTTTTTTTTTTTTTTTTCATTTCTAAATGTTTTCATGTGCTTCTGCACTGGAATAATCTAATAGCTACTTCAGTATTTCAGAAGTAGGCTATGTATAATTCTTAAATATATGAACAAATGAAACAATTGCGTTTTTTTTTTCCTGCCTCTTTTCATTTAATTGCATACCTAGGTGGGCATAAAAACGCAAAAACTATCACATTAAGCATATTATTAATTTAAAAGGTAATGGTAGTTGATAATGATTTGGCTCTGTGTCCCCATCCAAATCTCATCTCAAACTGTAATCCTCATGTGTCAAAGGAGGGACCTGGTGGGAGGTGACTGAATGATGGGGTGGTTTCTCCTATGCTGTTGTTGTGATAGTGAGTGAGTTCTCTAATGAGTTCTCTAATGATTTATCTAATGATTTTACAAGGGGCTCTTCCCGCTTTGCTCTTGTCCCTCCTGCCACCATGTGAAGAAGGTCCTTGCTTCCCCTTCATCTTCTGCCATGACTCTAAGTTTCCTGAGCTCTCCCCAGCTATGTGAAATTGTGAGTCAATTAAACCTCTTTCCTTTGTACTCAGTCTTGGGTATTTCTTTATAGCAGTAACTAGCACAGTAGTTAAAAGTATCCAGAATCCCTGGATTTAAATTCTGCTTTTCCACTTAGTAACCTTATGACCTAAGGCAAGTTTCTGAACCACTTTTTATCCTCTTTGATCTTCAATTTACTCATTGGCAAATGGAATAATTCCACATCTGCCTAATTGGTCTGTGAGAATAAACACATGCAAAGTTCATAGTATAGTGTCCTGCATATGTTAGCTACTATTATGATGATTACATATTAATAATTTAATGTTTTACATATTAAGTTACAGAATGTTTCTCTCCATTATCTAATCTATATCCTCTTATGAATTTTATTGCATCCTACGAAAATCCATATATTGACATCCTCATCCATAGTACCTCAGAGAATAACCTTATTTCAATATAGGATCTTACCCATGGAATTAGTTAAGATGAGGCCATAAGAGTGGCCCCAAGTCCGTTATGACTGGTGTACTAGTAAAAAGGGAAATTTGGGCACAGGAATGCTTAAATAACATAATGTAAAGATGAAGGTAGCGATCAGATGATGCTTCTACATGCCACGGTACAGCAAAGATTGCCAGCAAACCAACCAACAGAAGTTAGGGCAGCAGCATGAAGTATATTTTCCCTCACAGCCTTCACAAGGAACCAATCCTGCCACCACCTTGATCTCAGACTCCTAGGCCCCAGAAATGTGAGACAATAGATTCCCATTGTTTAAACCACCTAGTATGTGGTTCTTTTTTACAGGAGCACTAGAAAACAAATAGAACCGCTACACTCTATAAGGTGGTTATTATTGTAGACTAGAAAACTGAAGTTCAGAGAGAGATGAAATAAATCACTTAAGGTGACAGCTAATAAATGAAAGCTTGGGATTCAAACCCTGGTTACGTTACTCCAAGACCAAGGATTGAAAAAATATCACCGCTGAGAAATTTAAAAAGCTGAAAGTGGACTGTAAGTCCCCATATAATTTCTTATAATTTTTTAATAGTTATGTAGCTGCTAAAACAGTATAACAAAAAGCAATCTCATAATAGTTGACCACTTTTAGTCAAGAAAAAGCAGAACAAGATTTACAGATATCTACATTTTCCAATGAGAAGCTTTTTTGATAAGAACAGCCTACAGTATTTTTTTTCTGCATATTACTACAGCATATAAATACAGAAGTACTGCAAATGGCACATAGAGAAGATATATGGACAGTTTTTAATACAACTGTGGTGAAACATATTTTTATAGCTGGCTTTCCTACAATGTCATACAGAAAAGAGTAAATCCATGAACAAGCCAATGAGAACCAAATAATGGTATGAAAATAAAGCCAGACAAACTATTAATATAAATGTGCTCTGAGATTCCTAGAAGCAAGGAAAACAGTTAAGCATACTTCATATAAAGACCATGACGTGAAAACAAGTCAGTGATTACAGGTATCAGTGAAATAGATGATAGATACATTATCTAGTACAGGCATCTGAGAAAATTTATTAATTACCAGGATTAGCAGTGAGTTATGTCTACAGATTATACTGTCTCCAATAATATGATTATTATGTCGATTTCAGAACAAGACAACAGCATGCTGCCAAAACATTTGTAGATTAATGCAGGTTTAAAAGATGCCAACTCAATAAGGAGTCAAAGAAGTAGCTCTCAGATGCTCAAGAATAAACGTTTGTTTGTTTGTTTGTTTGTTTGTTTGTTTTGAGATGGAGTCTTGTCTGTCACCCAGGCTAGAGTATAGTGGTACAATCTTAGCTCTTTGAGAACTCGCAAACTCCACCTCCCAGGTTCAAGTGATTCTCCTGCCTCAGCCTCTCGAGTAGCAGGAATTACAGGCACCTGCTACCATGCCCAGCTAATTTTTGTATTTTTAATAGAGATAAGGTTTTGCCATATTGGCCAGGCTGGTCTCGAAGTCCTGACCTCAAGTGATCCACCCACCTCGGCCTCCCAAAAGTGTTGGGATTACAGGTGTGAGCCACTGCGCCTGGCTCAAGAATAAACTTTACAAGAGGTCTCTTATTTTATATTAGCCCAAAGCAAAACTGATCACCTTGAATTAAAGACCAAAGAGGTTTAATATCCTCTTAGGAAAATAAAACCACTGGGAGGATCAAGTATTCCTTCATAAAATAGTTTAATGTCTGCTGTAGCTCTTAGCAAAGTTAATGAATCAGGCCCCAAAGTTCTATCTGAGATCTCAGTAACTGTCTTTCTTTGTCCACTGAGGCCATACAAAGAAATATAGAAATTAAAGCCACTCAGAGAATATTTATTTTTAAGCCAGTAGCTTCTGGCAAATATAAGCCATTCAAATACCCAAGGCCCTGGAACAGTATTATTTTTTAGCTTTGTTTTGAACCATCCAATCTTACACAAATTAAATACTCTTTTGAGACCACTCTACCATACTAGCTATTACAAGGAAGTGTAGTTTTTCTATTCTCAAAACTGGGCATAGGGGAGACATTTTTCTATCTCATGCAGAGAAGTCTTCAAGTCATTCCCATACAAATTAAAAAGAAGGGGTGCTAAATGCATTGTTCTGCTCAAAATGATTAGTTTTTCAGATGTCCATGCTTGTTCCTTTTCCGATATCTATCATCTCCTGCTTTGAAGCCCTAAATCTCAAAAATTAAAATTTATACCATCTTTGTTCTTTGTTTTGGTCCTCCTCCCCTCTCTGCACCAGCCCTTCCCGCCTGCCATACTTCCCATCCTGAACCAAACTTACCTCCTGTCTGAGTGATGACTTGTATGTCACCTGAAAGTGGACCATCTCCAATTGAGGTAAAAGCCAGGACTTTGACAGAATATGTTTTCTGGGGCACTAAGTTGCCAATAGTAGTGATTTGGCTGTCAGCTACATTGTGTTTCATCCAGTTGTTCACATGTTGAGTGGGATCCATTGTATAATAAACTCTATATCCTTGGATCTGTCCATTCGGCTCTTCAGGTTCCTTCCACTGTACCAAAATGGTGGTAGAACTCAACATTCTTGCCTGGACATCCCTTGGGGCACTGGATGGCGCTTGCTCTGAGGTCTGTGTCAGCACAGGTTCGCTGGGAGGCCCCCGCCCAATGTTATTGACAGCAACAACCCTGAATTCATAATCCGAGTAGGGACTTAGTCCAGCGACACTGTAGCGTGTGGTCGCCACCCCATCAATTTCTTTGTAAGGTTCCTCAGAGTTTTTAGGTTTATGCTGAATTATGTAATAAGAAACAGGCTCAGGGTTCCCAGAGTCCCACGTCAGTGTGATGCTTGTAGCTGTGCTCTCGGTCACTATAGGAGTTCCTGGAGGTTTGGGTAAGGCTTGGATGGGGGAAGATAAAAGACAATGACTACCCATCATCCCTAGAATGTTTCAAGAATCTATAAACTCTACTATGAAAATAACAGGATTATGTGTCTACTGAAGATTTAATCAAATGAAACTACAGCAAAGAGTAGTTTTCTGAGTGGCCAGGAAGTACAGTAAAACATACATAGGTGACACAAATACTGCTTCACTAGAAGGGCTTGATAGCATATTTTTAGGCTTGTATCCAAATCCTCTACTCATTAGCTAAGTGATCCTGCATGCATTCCTTAACCTCTCTTTGCTTTAATTTCCGCATGTGAAAATGGGGAAAACATTATTATTTAAGTTATATTCTACAGCTGTATGTAACTGTATTTCATGGGTTTGCTGTGAAGATTAATGAGCCAATCCACTAAGATTCTTAGAATGTATCTGGAACTCACACAAAACCTTAGTATTAGCTGCAGTTATTACTATTATTATACCAAAAGCTTGGCCAATTAGCCCCTTGCCCCAGTAAATAAACGGTAAAACTGAAATACCAATAAACATTGAAAAGAACAAAATGTGGAATACACTAAAAGGAAATTAAATTGCTATGAAAGAATAGCATCTATATTGTTGTAAGACATAGTACCATTACTAAAAATTTTCTTGTAAATAAACGAACCAAAAATTTTAAGGTGCAAAAGAACAGAAATTCCAAATCAATGTTTTATTCTTAATATTTAAAATTGCTGAAGGAACTAAATTAAGGCACATTCATGAACCACTTTTTAAGGTATTTTATTGTCATATTAATATGCATTCTATATTCCACATCAGAAATATCTGATGTAGCTACGCAACAAATATTTGCAATAAAATCCATCTTTTTAGAGGTCTAATTGTTTCTTTTTGGCAGAAGAATACAAATAAAAATACTACTAATTAAAAATACAAACTGTCTGCCTTGCTGACCTCATATTCAAGTGCCTTATTCTAAAAATGATTCTGAAAGGCAGTGATATTAGGGTAGGAAGGGGCATTCTAATAGTTGTCTCTTTAGAGAAATCCCAAAGGGTAACATTCATATAATCAGCCCTTTAGTGTCCCTGTTTCCTTCTTAACATAAAGGCAAGAAGTATAACACTCCCTAGAATGGCAGCTGTTCAAGAGCAGCAAACTCGTACTTCTGACTTGCTGTAAAATCGTGAATGCCTAGAATGCTGCCTGGCACTCGGTAAGCTTTTAATGAGAATTGTTAAACAGTTAACTGAATAAATGAGTCGGCACCTATTCTTCTCACTCTCTTCAACCCGTTCTTTTGTTTTGATTTATTTTAATTTGCCATTTAGATTCATCCTTATGTTTTATTTGTTTATTTTTGAGGTGGAAATCACAGGGAAGTGACACGAGTCAGGAAAACAAAGACAAGAAGGTGAACAAAATATTAGTTGAAAGTGGCCCCTGCTTTTGAATTCTTAAAGGTCTTCAGCAAACCTTCAAATATTTAAAGCTGAAATGGTAATTATAAAAAAGGTGATTCAATATTTACACACTACTCAAAGAACTACAGAATGATAATATTTTGCCAAGGGAATTTACTGAAAATAATAATAAAATTAAATTTGTTTAAATATTCTGGCCTGGCATTTTTCAAGGCTCTGTGTGATCCAGATTTCCCCTACATGTCTTTCTGAACTTTCAAAGCAAATACAAATATTGCTAATTAAAGTTGTGCTCACTGATATTTAGCTGACATTATCAGTTTCACTAAGTCACATTTATTGTACAGTACAGGTTTTATATCTGTAATGTACAGATAAATACATGTGTGCTTATTATGTTAAGTTTATACAACACAACATTATTTCACACAATTATAAATATTGACAATGTGTACCTTTGTTCTCATGTCATTAGTTTTATATAGCACATATTTGATATATATGCTTGGTTAGAGATATGACACCAGTTATAACATGTGTATTGCATTTTCTAAGATCACATCTAAGAATGGCAGCTTTTTAAGAGCAGCAAACTCATACTTCTCTGACTTGCTGCTGAATTCCGAATGCCTACAACTTTGCCTAGGAAAGGAAGATAATTTGTGTTCGTTTTGCAATAGTTCTAGCCATTTGCAGAAAACTTAAGTTGCCCTATGTCTGATTCAATTTGCAAACACTTTCTCAAATTCTATAAATACTGGGAAAAAAACAAACAAACTGGTATCCTCACATGCTTGTACTCTTTTTCTCTTTGGTTCAAAAATATTCATGTAATACGGTACTTGGGTGATATTTAGTCTGTTTTCTAAAGGAAAGAATATTTCTTGAGCACTAATCTATGCAAGGTGAAAGATAAAACTAAAACAGAATATACTACTACTTGCCTCTTGATTTCTAACAGTAGGGCCTGCCAAAAAGTTAAATCATCTATTATTAGACTATGTTGATTTCAACTTTTTTCTTCTTTTTCCTTTGTATTTAGAAATTTTAAGCATTTATTAATGCTCATATTGACTTTTCTTGGGGTTCTTATCAAGGTTCTGTTCTAGTATGTAGACTGTACACATCAGTCCCACCATAATGGTTGACCATGTCTAAAATTCCTAGTTCTGTCTGGTTAGTGCCTGGGCCTCCATGAACTGTCTTTTAATATTTTGATGATTATCTCCACATAGGCTGCCAGATACTTCCAAGAAAAAATCTGCCTATCTAAGCTTATGCATCTTATATAATACCACAGATATGATTAGGTTATACACACATTTAAAACTCTGAATAATGAATTACTTTCGATTTTTAAGGATGGGCTTCCTAGAGGCATTAATCACTTGGCTTAAGCGTACCCAGATCCTCAAAGCATGATCCATTGAGCATACCTTTGACAGTGATCTGTGCTATTGCTTCAATGACACCCAGTGTCGACATAGCAACACAGGTGTAATTTGCTGACTGTCTTACATCATTCAGTTCTAGCACATTTCTTCCTATTGGCATATCATCTTCAGGTGTCAGATCTTCTGCCCCCAACATCCACTTTACATAAGGCATTGGTGACCCCACGGCCACACAGGTGATATTAACGCTTCCACCTGGCATGATTTCATGATTAGTGGGTGGGATAGAGAATCTTGGTGGGACACGGCGAACTGGAACAAAACACAAGGGAAATGATAACATATACAAGGCAAGAAAAAGTGGATTATTAAACACATGACATGCACCGTACAGACACGATTCAACAATTGAAACATATTGTGGATTGTCCAAAAACAAAACATAAAGAAAAACTGTGGATAATACAGACCATACAAGTATGGTGTGTGTATACACAGAATTATTTAGTTTCGTCATTGATATCTTAGACACACTCATACAAAAGTTGATTCAGACCTACAAGGGCCCCACAAAAAACTATCTACAAACTAACAATACACAAACATCATGCATAAGATAAACACAAAAACATATACATGCAGGCATATAACAATGATTCTATGCAGGCATGTATATGCAGAAAAGGGAGCTGGAAGGTCACCAGCATGTTTAAGTTGAGTATCAAAACCAACTTCAGTGCTGTGCACTTCCAGTTGATGTGAATGTAGGTGTGGGACCACACTGTCACATCCCAGCCCTGGAAAACATCACCTACAGTACACTGAAAGTGCACTTTATGTTTTCAGATTCATAGTGGATGCAGCCTCAAGACCTCACACTAACACTGGAACAAACACAGAAATGTATATACATATTGATTTGCAGTCACAGAAGAAGAAACAGGCTAACACCAGTAGAGATACTGGATTGGGTCATGCAAGGCATGCACAAGATGGAATCTCAAGGCCCGTGCTAAGGATATTGAAAGAATGGCTGGAATCCAAGACAGCAATGACAGCAGAAGTAGTAACGGGGCAATAGAAATAAACACGAAAGGGGGAGGTAAAGTATAATGATTGAAATACAGAGATGTAGGGGATGATAGGGTTGAAAGATAGATTAGGCTCAAGTTGTTAAAGGTAAAGATTTCAAATTCAGAAAAAGAGATGGGTGTTTCACATACAGGATTCCATTCAATTCATATCTAAGGTAAAACAACATAAATGACAACAAAATCTTTTAAAAGGCTTTTTATGCCCACATTCAAATTGAGAGACATTGGGAAAACATACAGCAGGACATGACATTAAGAGAAGAGATCATATTAAAGCAACATAACACAGAAAAATTACCAAGCAATTAAAGTTCAGTGTTCCTGCTTCAGATAATTTGCAGGTTTGTGTGTGTTTAAGTAAATGTGTTTTGGATGTGATACAAGGAGAAGGTGAGAGAGAAATTGGTTTCATCTGGGGCTTTTACTGGCAAAACGTCATACCATAAGAATTTGAGCTCTAGAGGGTAATCTTTAGGAGCACACCTTAAATACATTTAATAAAGTGATTTTAAAAATTATAAATAAACTGATAAATAACCTCATAACCCCAAGAAGAAGATAAGTAATTCTGTCTGAAAACTTTTTGGCTGCACTTAAGTCAAGATAAACCTCCGCTGATTTGAGATGGCTCACTGCAATGGCCTCATGGGTGAATGACAGTCATGGGAGAAGAGGAGAAAGCTAAGCATGCCTCCTGCAGTCAATTCACAGAAGTTACACAAAGCAAGCAGGAGCCAGTGTAGACTCTGAGGTATCAAAGAACATATCAAGAAAAATGGAGGAGAGTTTAGTCTTCATGCTTGGGATTAGGGGAGAAACTAGAAAAAGTCATTCTATGGGCAGCAGGCATCCTTATAAGACAGAAATTAAAGGCGGGGTGGGACACGGGGAGAGTGGAGCAGGAAGGAAAGCAGGAACACTGACCAAGTTAACTGGACTTTAGAGAGTTAAGTGTTACCAGTTACCATGCACCCAGGTACATTCTCTCCCATCATGCACCACAGTTAGATATCACCAGCAAGCACCAGAAGCCATGGCCAGGGCATTCTCTGCTAAAACATACCATTAACCAAAAGAAGAACACAATGCAGCTACATTCATTTCATTTGTATTCTTTGTTATTGGTTTAATTAATAGTTTTGTAAGGTGGGTAAAAAGTAAAAAACACACCAACCTTCTCGCAGCTCTGAGGGATGTAGGGGGTTTGATGCAGAACACAATGAAATGAGGAAAGGAGAAAAACAAGGGAAACACAGAGAGAGTAAAAAGGCCATATCAAGGCTTTCAACTGCTACTTGAACATCTTTATTCGCTCTAGTTCATCCTTTCTACCTCAGCTGGAAAAGTTAGCAATATCTCACAGACTACCATGGTATTAGAAACAATAGCTAGCATCATTTTGAAATTTTCCATGGAAGAAGGTACACATGCCTCATGCAGCAAGGGAGGTCACTATTGTGGAAAAAGGATCAAGGGACTTTCAAAGAATTTAGAGAAGAAACGGCTTTCTTCATATTTCCCCACCCCAGACTCCATAAAAAGAAAGGAGAGAAAAACATCCCCAGGGAAACAAAATTACCTCTAACAAAAATTTCAAAATCAAGCTAGGTATTTTCTTAAGGGAACCCATCCTATTGTAACTTAAAGCCCTCTCAGTCTTTAATTTAATCCCACCCCCACCCATGCCTTCGTGGTTATTCACAGATATGTAGACCAAGAATAAGAACACTTCCACTAGACAAAAATAACTACAGGAACTGGCTTTAAGAACTCTCGGGAAGCGGAAGTACTTCATTCTAGTTGAGTGGAAAGGCATAGCCATTCATAAGCTCAAAATTTAATCATTTTTATTACTTCATGAGAACATATGAATGTATCCTTATAATTCATTCTTCTCTCAAGGACAACTCACGTTACTATTTAAAATACAGTTTTCCATGGCAATCAAAACACTAAACATTTCGGTCTTAACAATTCAAAAAAGGTGTACGTATGTGCACATATATGAATACACATGTGTATATATATATATATAATACTATGTGTTTATAATTAAGAAAGTATACAAAGAAAGAAATACAACTGTGCTATTTGCATGTAGCATTTATAGAGTTAGCAGCTTTATCCTTACAGTTTCAGCAGCAGGGGTCATGAAGACATAAACACCTTTATGCTTGGAATTGCACAGAGAACTGATTAGTAGCACACCAAGCAATTATTTCAGGGGTTTAATAAGGAAACAGAAGAGAAACAACAGAAAAAAAAGAGAAAGAAAAAGAAGAAAACCTCAAACAAATGCAAAGCACAGTTCAATCAATGCAGCAAAAATAGAAACCAAGACATAAAAATGCAAATATACTTACAAACTTCAAGCCTCAGGATAGGTTATATTCAAGAGTTGTCTTTTGGAGTTAAACAACATATTTTAAATTTTTAACTTTTCTATTTACTAACTTGTTTCCGCTACTGTCACTATTACCAAATCAGCTTGTTAACGACTAATATAACGACACGGACCCTGCGGTGTCTCAACTCCCCCTGAGCCTGAATGAAGAAGCGATGCCAGGGTTATGTTATTCCTACCTCTGACATATAAATTGGCAGGAGCGGAATAGCGAGTGCCCGCGCTGTTGGTGGCAACACACTCATATTTTCCTTGGTCAGACTCTTCACTCTGCTCAATCTGAAGAGCTCCTGTAAGGATATAAAATATATTGCCAAAGAGATGATCAGAGAAGGCTTTCTCAGTTCAGAAAGCTAAACCTCTTAACAATATGAAAAGCCCTGCAAAGCGAAGGTCCACTCAACGTCGATTCAATCTCTTGCTAAGTTGCACAGACAGAAAATGATGCGATGAGAAAAACATATAGAGATTATTTTTTTTTACATCATCAACGCTAGCATTAGAAAACAATATCTCTTTTTCCAAGCAAGACTTCTAGTCATAATTAACACTCTTATTTCCTAGACTAATAAAATGAAGATGGGTGAGACTGCTTCAAGGAAGTATGGCTTTTAAATAAAACAAAAGATTAATTTTTGGTTTTGTTTTGTTTCATTTTGGTACCAAAAGTGGCGCAAAAGATAGGTACGCACAAAAAAAACCAGGCTGGGTTTTCAAGAAAGTCTTCTGCTGAAGAAAGCCAAAAATACGCAGCGAGCACAAAAAGGCTGCACAAAGCAAAAAATTAAAATTAGTCATTATAAATTATCAAAATATCACTTAAAGAAACAAAACTCCCTTAAGACATGCAGATTTTTAAGAAAAGAAAGACAGTTTTCCACGACTTACAATCATTTATTACGTTTGCTGAAAAACAAAGAGCAGTTGAATTAGAAGATTTTTAAAAAGTTAAAAGGCATGGCCTGTGCCACAAGGAAGAGCCAACCAACCACTGCTTGAGGACCCTGAGATGGATCCCCTAAGACACCCATCAAAATCCACCAGTGGGATTAGCAGTGTGGTGTCACAAAACCCCGAGAAAAATACAAAACAAGAATTACAAAAGAAATGCACACTGAGTCAAAGTATGAAAAACCAGCAATACCACATACCACCAAGAATACTGAGCACCTTTTGTTTCCATAGCCTGAAGGACGGAAGATCCAAAAATCCGGAGACGAGTAATCCAAGAAAAAAAGAAGTGGGGAAAAAAGCATTGCTGTCAGATTGGAGACGAGTGGGATCAGGTGGAAAGGGGAGTCATTCTTTGACTTTTAAGACATTAAGAGAAAAAAGAATTGAAGAACAAAAGCAAAAACCTTTTGAAAGATAAAGACAAAAAGCAGATGCTCCAGGGTGTCCTCTGCATGTCTGCCACTGTTCCCCAGACCACCTTGGCTTTGGTCCAGAACAAGAACAGCTAAGGAAGAAAAAAAATGATCTTTTTTTTTCTCCGGTTGGACAAAAAAAAAGGAAAAAGAAGAAAAAAAAAGAAAAAGGAAAAAGGAAGAAGAAGAAAAGGAAAAAAAGAGGGACAGATGGTACGCTGTGACTGGTCTGTGGTCTAAAGACCTGGATATGCTTTCTTTGAAGCATATCACAACTTAAATAATCATTTTCATAAAGAAAGAAATGAACAAAACAAAGAGAGAAAGAAAAAGGAAAGGAAAGTTCACAATATGAGAGTCACTGATCATAACCAAACAGTACAAAGGAAAAAAAAAAAAAAGTTGATGGACATTATCGGAATGATACTGAAAACAGGACAAAGATGAGAGGGATGAAAGGACAGAAAGAATGAGTAAGATCATTCTGTGAACGTTAGTTCAGCACTCTTACCTCTTATTGGTGTACCACCTGGGTGGATAATATGAATGCAAATAAGATTAGAAAGAAGAAGCATTAGTACGAGAAGAAGGAGGCTAGGGCTGGGGAGAAGAATTAAATTAGATTTACAGAATTAAATAAGGTCTTAAAAGAAACTTGAATTACTATATTGGTAAAACAGGAATATATTAGATAGTATTATTAGATCATAAAAAACAAGTTGCATTATACCACAGAGGGTAAAGACCGCAATAGGCAGCATTGCCTTTCTCAGAGAAGCAACTGAGTTCTCAGGTCTGGGGTCATATAGGGTTAGAATTGTATCTTATATGCCTCATATCTCTTAAAAAACACTAGACAATATTTTTAAAGACATAGTTTAGGAAAACACTGGCTAATCTATTTAAGTATATATATAGATATGCATATATATATATACTGTGATAGGAAACGCTAAAGACTAACTGGAAACAAACACTGTTGATTGGATATCTTATACTACTTGCTATGCTACATTGGTGTGCCATAACTTGTGTACTATTTAATTTTTCTACACAGTGTTCTTACGATAACAGTTCTGTGGAGGTGTGTGTGGGCACCACTACAGAGATCTGGTGTCTACACTGACAGTTAGTAAAATGCATGCCATGCATTTTATTATTAATAATAATAATATTCTGGATATGGAAATTAGTGGGGTTGAAGTGCGCTTCAGAACTAAGCACTTACCAATAGATTCTGGAGATTTAAATACGGAGAGAAGAAAGACAGCATAAAAATATTATTATATTCCTTATAATTTGGTACAAATTTTTCAGAGTTAAAGCTTTATATACTAAATCATCTATGTTACATGTGAATAATTAATTCTTTATTTACAATAACAGAATGCTAATCTACACAATTCTGCTGACAACAAGCAAAAGAGGCAGTTAACAAGATGCTTTAACATCACAGGACAGGTCAAAAGCTGAGAATTCTGGGAAGACAGGCAGTTAAACAACTTAGAATTCTATACCAATATTACTACCAATGTCAAAGTAAACAGCTTATTATTATATGTCCCTATGAAATTACCTAGGGACAGGCTCTAAAATTTAAGAAATTTAGAATTATCTCTACTTTTAATCTAAGAGAGCAAAGGCATAAACTTGGGATGGGAATGGGAAAAGGAGAAAAGGGTAAAGAGAGAGAGAAAACAGCAAAAGCTGGAGTCTACACCAAAAGCAGACTTCTGTAGATCCAGTCACTGGAGGGTTCAAAAACCTTGATGGGCGCACACTACTGTGGCTAACGTGTAGAAAATGTTCACTCACAATGACATTATCATAGTATTAATAAAAATCCCCTCCTTTTACTGGTAAAGACTTTAAAAAAAATACATCTGGTTACTCATGAGATAACGTTTCTGTGTTTGATGTATTAGTGAAAAGAAAGCAGATGTGCCCAGACTTACTAAACTTTGGTACTTTGATGAGTTCAAATGTAGAAAAGACAGCAGAAAACATACTTTAATAAAACTGAATCATTTTAGGGTTTAACATGAACATTTTGTTTTTTAATGGATACAACCATTGGAACTCCTTGCAAGCTCTGAATGAAGTCCAATGTTGAAATAAATTTGTTTCAAAAGAAAACAGAGAAAGAAGAAAGAAAGAGGAGAAAATGGATCCATCAAATACTGCGAAAAAGCAGTAAATTAAAAAATTATCAAAAATACAGTCACAGCAGTGAGCAATGTGGATTAAACAGAAGCTGCAAAACACACAGAGAAAAGGAGAAAGACAGACTCTGAAACAGGCTATGACATCACAAACATGGACCACCCATTAAGTAACAGAGAAAGAGAAGAGGGAGAAAAATCAGTACCTAGAAATAAAAAATAAATAAAATTAAAATTAAAAATAAAGAGAGAGAAAAATTAAAAAAAAAATTCTCTAGGAGTTAGTAGAAACAGTAACAAGACCCTACCTGATCGTAACTGCTTAATACGACCATTGTTGTTGCTTGTGTCCACAGGTAAGAAATCTTTAAACCAAGTGATTTCTGGATCCGGATTACCACTGGCTGCACAAAGCATGGTGGCCGTGCGAGTACGCTCAACCACCTTCAACTGTGGGCCCATGTCAATGGTAGGGAAGCCCCTGGGAATTTGATCTTCTGCAAGACAAAAGGTGATAGAAACATTCAGTTAGTAAGTCAGATGCTCCAAATTCAAGAGATTCCCCAGAAATCTCTCTTTACCTTATTCAGTGCTTGTTGAGAACCTAACACAAACCAGGCACTAATAAATTAGAACGCAGTCACAATGCTGTTACTGATCGGAAGAGTAAACAGTCTACGTAAGAGGCGAACAGACTAACACAGAACTCAGATGGGGCTGACTCCGATGAGGGGATGCAGTGAGAGCAAAGAGGGAGAAATAGGTATAACATTTGTGCTTGAGATCAGTGAGTAGAGGAAGCTTTGATTTAAAGTTGGCATTTAGGAAAAAGCACAATCGGCCAAGTCACAAAAAGGGGAGAAGGAGATTTTAGAAAGATCCGGGAATGTCACAAGTGTAAGCATCGAGGTAGGAAAGGTTTTGCTGAGAGAAGCATGGAAGCCAGCAGTGCCAGCGTGGAGAGTGCATGGGGAACAAGCGGAAGCTGGATCATGCTATCTCTTTCAAAGCTGGTATGTTTTTCTTGTAACTCTATTTTCCCACACAAGCATAAGGTTCAACCCAAATTGATTACTTTGTAAGAGTTTCAATTAACCGGAAAATTGTCTGAGGTTGCTTTACAAAAGAAGAGCAAAAGCAACTCCTTATGAATGGCACAAAAGCACATGTTCCTTACAGGGATAAGAGAATGCTTTCTTCCATCCCAAAGACCTGCACCATTTTCAGTAATTAAAAAGTTGAAATTCCTAAATTTTGAATCTCCAACTCACGCAAAATTCACTTCTTGCTACCCACATCAAAACTGTTCCAGATCCTAGCTCTTGAGAAATTAAAGTCGCTTAAATCCCACAATCATGCTCCACACTGATAACTGACATCGCCGGCTCTTCTAGCCAGGATTAGAAAGGTGTGTTCTATCTAAGCATTGAAGGAATTTTACTCAGATGGGTGGCAATTATCCAAATTAGAACATGGCCATTTGTTTGAAGATCATGAATGTTTTAAATTATACTTTAAGTTCTAGGGTACATGTGCACAATGTGCAGGTTTGTTACATATGTACACATGTGCCATGTTGGTGTGCTGCACCCATTAACTCGTGATGATGAAATATTTTTACTTTCAATTGAGTCTGGCATTGATTTAATCAATACCCCCTCACAGCCACTGATAAATTTTCACAAGCCACCAATTCTAAAATGACTGGAAAGCATAAACAGCAGCGAGGAAAACATTAGATATCATCAGATCTGGCATATCGCTTCTTCCTGGATGCCTCCTACAAGCTCCAGTATAATCCCTGAATCCACAGTTGATGGTGAATCTTACCAAGGTTATGTTACAATTTCTAATGAAGAAGCTCCATTTTGATGCCTCCACCGTGTTGTCAGTCAACAGTACGTGTTCTCCAATTCTCTCCCTCTGGAGCCGAGCGGTAAACGCAGTCTCTTAAACCTCACTAGCAAAGTCCTTCTCAATCAGGTCTCAATTTCCTCAGCCTCTTAGGGATCACCTCTCTCATAGGAAATTTTTCTTCCCCCCACATTGAAATTCTCACCACTTCCCAGACAAATCATGTCTGCTGGGTACTCTATGCCTCTAGGAAGCCATGCAGCCAAAGTCACCTTCTTTGTAAATCTTTTCCAAATCCTCTCAAACATATTTCATTCTTTCCTCCTCAGAGCTACCATAGCAGCGGCTACTCAAATCCACTGTCTTGTACTTATTAACTCGCAATTTTATCCCTCCACACCAGGAGTTCCTCCATGTCTCATCTGTATTCTGCTCCTTTGTCATCGTACACTAGCCTGGGTTTCCAGATTTTAAGAGAAACTCCAGTGATTCCCGAGCCTAAGTATGAATATATATCAGTGACTGTTTAAAAATATATATATATCCTACTATGCAGAACTTCTGGTAGAGAGACAACCAGAAAAATAGTTAAGGACCGGAGAGATTTTGAATGCGAATGGTGAAAGAATGTAAGATGCTACCAAAGATTAAAGCTCCCAAGAAAGAGAAATTTCACTGAACAACAGGTGCAGTTATTGTAAGATAAAATTGATGGACTATTAAGGAAAAGTGTAGACTCTGGCTCTCCTGCTGGGTAGGGTAGAAAGTATATATTTTTCACTAACATAGTCTGTGAAAGACCAAAAGAAGCTGAGGCAAGTTTGATTTGCCACCTGATTCATGACAGAATACCTTCCTATCAGACCAGGTAGTTAGGACTGGGTACTAAAGACACTTATAAAAATAATTAACTGCAATGAGCTAAACTTCACTTAAGTTGAAAGATGTGGCTCATTTGTGGAAGCAGTAATATGTTGTTTTTGTGAATGTTTACACATCATCAGCCAAGCAGAGGTCTACAGTAGATAAGTGTCAGGAACAGTAGTTAAAAATTGAATTTCAAGGCTCCAAGAGAAAGTTAAAAATTAAAAGTGGGATGCAAATCAGGCTATGCTGGTTTTAATAATCTATTCCACTTGAATTTCATCAGGCTGTTCTTTATGTCTTTAAAGGTTTTGCCAATATATTTATATCAACAACATAGTTCTGATGTTGTATGGGGGAAAAAACAGCAGAAAGATCAATAGCTGCTATACCACACACATTATATTATTAAATAGCTCACTTGGCAGCTATTGACACAAAGTGCTTCAAAGGATAAAAGTAATTTATCTCAAGTGCTCCAAAGCCAACTATACCGCCTTCATAGAAATGAGTTTCTGAAAGAGCTCTTAGATTTTGTTGTTGTTATGTTCCATTTTTAAAGCAACCAACTTAGGTTAATCAAAAATCATCATGGGATTCCTGAGTGGTTTCTGTGTGTCCTAGGACACTGTATCTCTCCCATGGTGTTTAAGCACCAGTTACATTTGCCTGCATAAATATTGCTCTGCTAGTCATTACTTTTCTTCTACAAGTTCATCTCTCAGAAGAACTGAGCCAATATTCAGTGCTGATCAGTGGCAAGTACCAAAGGCTTAAGAATTGTTGAGCCACTTACTAAAGGCTCTTACCAAAGAAATCTAGATTTAATAACCGTTTATAAGAAATAAAGTCCTCACCTTGGGGATAGCCAACAAAATTGACTTATGCCCTCCTGAAAAGCGGTCTAATACATTTTCATGACCTTTCTTTTCCTTCCTGGCTCATAAAGAACACTCCAGCGCCCCCTTTTCATATACACGAGTGCACAACAAAGATAATCTTTGTTGCATACTAATGGGACAGAAAATGTAAAGAGCGTTCCTTTCTTATTTTTAATAAGGGTAATTAAATTCTATCCATCCCCCCCTTTGCACAGAATCTCTTTGAATGCACTTTCTTCATTAAATTTTCATGAGAAACATCACAATGTAACAGATTCAAATAGCCAGAGCCGTTACATGTTGACAGTTGTGGCTTGTTTCCAATTTGACTGTCAGGTATTTGGCAATAAAACTCAGTATTCAACATAAAACAAACTGTAGAAATAATGAAATTTCTAATTGGAATGCTTATCTCCGTGGGTGTAGTTTAGAAGATGTTAATTGCTTTTTTCTTCATCCTCTACATTTATTAGTGATTTATATAAAACTGCCTTGACCATTTGATAATCAATTTTGACAGCTCCTCAAATGTGTGGTACCAGAAACTTGGGAATCAAATCAATATCCTTAATACCTTAACCACACAAACTTTCACAGGAAAAAGCAGCTAGCAAAAATTAACAAACTGTCAATATGCTAGTAGCTTTAAACTTTTACATGAGGTGAAAAGAAAAACATTTTGTCCTATTCATTAATGTGCTCATTAAGCTTTAAAGTGCCTTACTTATCACTGTTCCATATTAATATTCAATCATGCAGAATTAGCTACTAATTCATCAACAATTTAAATCAGACTTGACCTTCACAAAGCCATTTGGTCTGTCATTTTGAGAGGCCATTAAAGGGCAGATTACTACATACTTGTGCTTAGTGAATCATAGAGTCATACATATTTTGTTTGGAATGGCAGCTATAATAGACCTGGAAATATAGCACATTCTTTGAATCTGTTGGTGTCTTAATGAAATATGCTGATACGAAACTTTCAGTTCCATTAAGGAAAGAGAAAAAGGAATGTGAGCATTTTTCAGAGTTAACTTCCCATTGTTGTAGAACTTGTTAACAACCCTGACCTTACCCAGGACTTGAAAGGAACGAATTTATGAGGAAAACAGTCTGACATTGTTTTGTAGGTAGTCATGCCTTACATATCTGTGGAATGATCAAGTAATAGGTTTTGCATAATTTCCTCAGTTAAACTGTTTTCATTGTTCATGCATAAACAATATTAATGATGCTCTTACTTTCACTCCACTTTCACAAACACTGAATCTCTTCTTTGAAAGGAAGCCAGGAAATTCTAAATTGCTTGCTAAGGCTACAGGCCCCTTCCAAGGTGGTCCTAAGTAGCCCTTCTTGCCTAATCTTGCTAGGGCTCTTGCTGCGTGAATTCAACCAGACTAGTCCTTTGACTCTAATCCCAACTGATTTAAATAAGTCTTTAATAAAGAACTGTTTGCCATGGTCTTTGGAAAAATCCCAATTTTTAAGATTAACACAAATATGTTTATGAAGAAAAAGCATGTCAATTACATCAATGGTATGCTTCTTCAAGTGCAGTATTTAAAAATTTGGCAAGTATACTTGAACACTTAGATATCATTGACAATACAGAGGTTTTGGCAGTAATGGCAGTACAATAAAACAAAAACACAATGTGGATGAAGAGACAAGCAGCTGTTATCATGAAGCATTCATCCCCTGGAATTACTTTTCTAAGTTTCAAACAGTTCAGAGTAGCTCGTCTTTAAAAGTCCCCAACTACTGTTATCAATAAACCCTAATAATAGTCAATATATAAGTGTGAACTCTTACAAGCTCACAGGAGGGGGTGGAGCTATTTGTTATTTCCTTTGTAACCTTTTCAATGTTCAACAAATACTCACAATTAGACATTTTTATGATGCTTTGACAATTACTTTCTCAGCACTCACTCATGAAACATCTCTCAATCCTCCTGGAATGTCATTCATTGAAATACCATTCCTCAATGCCATTCATTGAAACAGCCATTCTTCAACTATTTGTGACTACACATTTGGCCTCCTTGATTTGAGTATCAGTCTATTAAGAGGCAAAACCATCTTATAGTCTCTTTCTCTCTTTTTTTTTTTTTTAGTGTCATAAGGAGTATTAGACTTAAAGACTTATAAAAATGGCTGTTTGTGACTTTGTTTTCACAATCTTTAGTTTTATCTGTCAGCAAGTGATTTTCCTCCCATTGAGAATACACAATTTATGCTTTCCTTCCTTAATTTATCACAGTTGCCATGTAAGCAGCACACAATTTAGTTCTTGCTTTCTTCATTTTACAGGAGTGTTTCCCTCATATATTGGTTGTAAGTTCCTATGTGTCAAAAGCATGACATGACAAAACCACAGGTAAAAACACAATGAACCTGAAAAGAACACAATAGAGTATTATCTATATTCTACTGTTATTCTATCTATAGAATAATGGTGGAATTCTTCGTGTTCAAACTAATGGCTGAAAAATAAAAAGCCCAGCAGTGAACTACTCAGTTTTTTGTTGAGGCAAACACTGTGGGTCTTCCTTCACTGACAGGAATAAAGATTTCTAAGTCACTGGGTATCGTATGGTCTGAGGCATTTATATACTCTCACAGAACAAGAGTGATGTCTTTTCTTTGAAGGGTGGAAAGACTGAGTGAGAAAAGTTTTCAATAACATAAGAAAACAAGGAAAATGATAGACTAAATATGCAGCATATTTTTAAAATGAAAGTCCTAGCTGATCATATATATACATATATATGAAGCCTATATCTATGATATATATGAAGATATATATGATATATACATGAAGATATATATGGGCTTCATATATATGTATGGGCTTACATATATATAAACATGTATGGGCATATATATATATATATATATATATATATATATGGACTTTTTCACCTGTCAGAGAATCAGTACTGTTCTATGCAGCAGAAAGTCAGTGGATTTTTATACTTAAGAAAAAGTACAAACTTTCTTGGAAAATTAAAATACATATTGGTCTTAAGGTGGTCAAATAAGGTAGATAAGATACTATAAAATATTTTATGAACGTTACACTATATATTGAAACAAGAAGATAATTTGAACTATTAGTTCTAAAAATCTACTGGATAGTCAATAGAAGGCATCATTCATTCTACAAATATTTATCGAAGGCCTCCTTTGTGCTGGACTGGGCCAGGCACTGGGTATGAAGTAATCTAGAGAATCTCTATATTGTTGTGATTTAATTGTATCCGCAGGATAATTAGCTTCTTTGAAAGTAATAATAGTACCAAGCACATACCCAGGAGGATTGAATTAGATAATGCATTAAATATGCCTAGTGCTGCCTGGCACTAGTGTCTGGCATCTAGTAAAATACTAGCATATATGTACTTGCTTTATCCCAAGCTCCAGCAATAGATCTAAAGGGATCAGAGGCATGAGACTCTAAGGCTTGATAAAACAAGAAGTGCAGCATAAACTGCAAATGAGAAAATATTCTATGTAAATCATAAAAAAAACAGGGATTATCTAGACATGCAACTAAATTTAAAGGGTAGTGTTTGTGCCAAGTAATCTCTTTAAAGCTAATAAATGCCCTCTTTTCCCTTTGAACAAGATTTTAGGCTCTTTGATTAATCAACAGTACAAACAAATAAAATTCATATTGTCAGAGGATTTCTTCCTAAAAATGAATTTTAAAAATAGCTCTAAATATTTGGGATGTCAAAGGTTGTTGTGAACGACTGAAAAGAGTGGAACCAACTGCTTTTCCCTGTATCATGGCAGGCATTTTTCTTTTAATTATTCAGGGAAGGGGAATTAAGTATTCCTCGTCCTGGGGAGTAGGTCATGTTAAGAAGCCTATATGGTTTTCTTAAAGAAAATAATTTTTTAAAAGATGATACCAAGAAGTCAGAGTTTTGTTTTTTCATCTCAAAAGTTTCTTAACATTCAGAAAATAACTGGGGAAAATTATATAAATCAAGAAACACCTCTGTACAAAGTCTCCATAAGCTAGTTCTAATAGCTCCATTCATTTTTCAGCTCTGGAGATGGAAATTCTCTCAATGAGATTTGTCTAATGTGATGTTCTTACTAAACCCCACCTTTAACAGAATGGAATTTAATAAGAATATCATATTAAACAAATTTAAAATTGTACATACTACAAAGCACTATAATGGCCAGTATCTCTAAAATACAAATATTTGAACGTTATTAGAGTTCCTTGAGGTAAATAAGGATGGTATCATTATCATTTTTTGTGGCTACAAAACAAAGACTCAGTAATATTGTTATTTTTTCATATCCTACATGTAGTTAAAAAAAAAAAATTAAAGTCTTTCAGCTCTAGATTTGGTGTCTTTTTATTGTGTCATGTTTCCTCTACACAAATTGCTATTCTTCAAATAAATCTTCATCACATAGTGATGAAACTCTTAGTCAGAGTCAACTCATGATGAATGGGACAACAAAAAAGTTTGAATACTTGGTCATTCTTTACTTTTATGCTTTAAGCAGCATGGACTAGATACGCAAGTTCCATGGGATGTAATAACACTTTAAAAATAGATCTACATTTAAAAATCCACACATATACATATATACATACATATATATGTATATGCACACACACATATATACATATACACACACATATATACGTATGTATATGTATATATACTTACATATGTGTGTATATATAGGCTTCTCATTCCCTCAGGATTGGTACTAGAAGCGACAGAATTCTGCCGTGTCTGTTAGCCAGTACAAGGTAGATGAGAAATGGAAGAGCATGAAAAGGCTGATAAATGTCAAGTAATTTTCCTAGAGAGCTGAGATACAGTAATGTGCCTATACCTTTAGCCCTTCTGTAATTTCTATTTAATTATCTAGGAAGGGCTGTCAATGGTGGGCCTTCTGCCATGAGCAGACACCAAAAATCAGTAGGGAGACCAGAAAAGCAGATATAAATAGACCTAACATATCTACCCTACGAATTTGGGCCACAAGGTCCCTCTTCTGTTATATAGGACTAATAATGACTACTCCAAAGCTTTGTCTGGACAGGGAGACAGCTCAGTGTCTCAGAGGCCGGAAGGCAGAAGATTATCATTGGTGCATTTGCTACTTTGTTGAACAATGAGTTTTCAAGTCATTATATTTCAAAATGAATCACAGTATCAGGCTACAAACAAGAACCACCATTTTCTTTCCAGAATACAGTCCTTGAAGAAGAGAAAAAAACATTCTTTTCTTAAAGGAAACAGTGTAAATAAAGCTTTTATTTTCACCATTCCAGATGGCAGCAGGGTATAATTTGTACTGTGTTGACATCATGACCATTATTATTCAAAGTCAATTTTCCTGTAAGTGAATTGAATAAGGGACTGAAAACAGAAAAATAAAGAGCAAAGAAATAAAAGCCAAATCGATGTTTCCTAGCAAAGTTGGGCTCTTGGGCCATTATCAAAATGTTATGCATATGAATAAAATTGAAAAAATCATATAAATAAAGTAGTTTCTAATTACAAATCAAATGCTAGTCCAGTCAGAAAGAAACTATATAAAGCAGGAAAAAAACTGCCAGTTAATACATGACATTCCAAATGGAATATGTAATAAATATAAGATCTGTTCCCAAAAAAGTAATTATGAACAAGATACAATAATTTTTTGCCACGGTCCTCTTTGCAAGTTATTACATACAGATAGTATGCTTGTCTTAATATGGCTATAAATCAATCAGCTAAGCTTTTATTTCAGAGTAGATTTAGGTATCTCTTAAAGGCAGTCACTGGATACAAGAGTCTCGAAAGATTTCTCATAGAATTATGCCATGCAGGAATAGAAAATTGGACATTGATAAGCTAAGAGCCTCATTAGCAGCTACTAAATATTCAGCATACCAACCAGCTACCCACAGAGCATTCCAGAGCAAAGCTCCATTTTATGAAATATTCCTCACATTTTGAGGAGTTTGCAAGGCACTCCTGGCAGAGAATAAAACAAACTGTTTAGAAGCAATGTATGCAATTATCCTACAAATTACGAAGTAATGTCTACATAGCAGAACATAAACCCCAGTTAGATTTAATTATGATTTGTCTAAATGTGGTAGCTCCAATATTACATTCCATTAAGTTAAGGCATACTGTTATTAGTACTTGGCCTTAGCAAATGATTACCCTTTTTGTGATTCATAATCAAATAAATTCATTGAGAAAAAAAGAAGCACCTTCTCCTCCTACCTAGCAACATTATTAATACCTGAACATTTAAGTAAATACTTAGGAATCAGGGAAACACATTTATTCCCTTCTTTGGGCTTCATTTAGATAAAATCCAATATCCATCCACTTTCACAAATCTCATTATTCCCTGTCAATTTATATTTAGCAACAAGCAGGTGTCATTATACTCACCCTTTACATCCATACAAATGTTTACCTTACTTTGAATATTCAAATAATTAACCACTTTACAGAAATGTATATTTAAATCATACAGTGAATTTTATTATTTTTAGAAAATTTTTTTTTATTCTTGTTTTTTAGAAAAAGAGGCACAAAGACAAAAATAGTAAACATGGAAAGAGACTTGGGTTTGGATCCTGCATCCATTATTTGTTAGCTTTGTAGAAAGTTACAAACCAACAAGCTCAATCAAAAGAGACTACAAAAAACATTCAATGTGGTTGCTTCACTATATTTTGGGAAATGCAAATTTTCTAAGCCATCAAATGTTATAAAAAAGGAAAATCAGAATCAATTGTGTAGTGCTGGATTGGAACTAAGAGTATTGGTGTGAACACCTATTTTTAAATATATATATGTACATTTGTATATATATATGACATATACATACTATACTATATATATCATTTTAAATATATGTATACATTAATATATATATGACTTGTAAATGAGTATGCATACACAAATACACATTCTTTATATAAACTTACCAAACATATCTTCCCTAGCTGAGCCAAGAGAGGCTGGGAGAAGTAATACCCAAGAGCAGTGGTCACACCTTATATTCAGATCTTGGTTTCTAAATACCATTCTCCAGTGAAAGGAAACACTTTCCTTTTGGAAAGCTTCCCTTCAGAAAACTCCTTAGAGAAATCACTGATTCCAGTTAGGACTGGGACAAGGAAAGAATGAGACACACCTGGAATTATTCTGTTGTATAAGAAAATACTCATAGAATGAAAGGTATATACTAAATGTACACAGAAGCCAGCGTAAAGGGCTCTTATTGACCAAATATGGGACAATTTGAACAACAAAATTTAAAAAGACAATATTAACAAGTTGTAACACACTAAATAAAATAAAGGCATGCATCCATACTGATATAAATAACTGAGTAAATTAAAAGTTTCAGGGGAAATAGTATCTTTACATAGTATCAAAGGGAATCCCTACATAAATTTATTAAATACAAAGAAAGCACTCTGTGAGAGATTAAGTGATGGGGAAAGTCTTAAGCATCTCCTAAATTTACAGTATGCAATTAGAAACTAAAAATGATGCTCCTTATGCTGCTGCGGATGCCAATGATAATAATTTTAAAAATGGTGCTCCCATTTACATGATTTTGCTGTATTCTAAGCACTGTCATAGTCCTAAAAATACCATTAAAGACAAATAATTTTGAAGTTTTTAATTTAAAAATATTTAAAATAAAATATGTAAAGAAAAATTAGTAACTTTACATTGGAGAAGGCTCACAGAAACAACCTTGATTAAAAAATCAAAGTTAATGACATCACCAATAGGATAATTCAAACTCATGTGCTGAGAAAAATATAACGTCACTTCGACAATATTCCTGGAAAAGAGTCATAACCTAAATATGACCACCAGTAAACATCAGCAATACCCCAAACAAGAACATTTTGTTAAATAACAGCCTTCTTATCTTCAAAACTATCATGGTCAGAAATGTCCAAGAAAGACAGAGAAACTCTTCCAGGCTGACAAGTACAAAATATAATTCTGAACTGGAGTCTCTGTGGAAAATTAGAAAAACTTGAACAGGGATAATTGGTGAAATGCAAGTAAGAACAACTGGCAAAATGTGATTGCAAGTGAATGGGGATCCAAGAATTAGATGGCTATGATGCATCAATGTTTACTCCCTGATTTTGTTAGTTCCATTGTAGTTAGGTAGGAGAATGCCTTGTTTGTATAAACCTGAGTATTTCGGAATGATAGGCAAGGCATCATGTCAGCAATTAACTCTCAAATAGTTCAGGAAAAATAAGTTCTTTGTACTGTAGTTTCTATTTTTCTGTAAGATTGGGATCATTTCAAAATTTTAAACTATATAGAAGTAAACTGTTATAATTAATTCATGTTATCAGAAATACATAGACTTATTCCCATAGAAAGCTTCTGGGTAGCTAGATATACTCAAGCATTGTTTTCCCAACTCTGACAAACATTCTTAATATTTTACTTTATTTGAGGCCCTCTTGAACACCATGACTATTTAAATGACATTCCAATTGTTATTACCAATTTTACACAAATGATGACAATATCTGAAAAAAGTTAGCTCTAAAAATACGTGAATTCATATAAAATTAAGACATAAGTATTTAATTACAATGAACAAAACTGAGTGATACTCAAGAGCAAGGTGCAAGCTCATGAAAAGAAAATGTGAGAAATCAATATTCTAATAACATAATGGACATTTATGATTTTATTTAGAGTAATGATAAAGTCTGATAAAAGTTTAAGATAGAAGACAAACTTTTTGAGGGTCTTCCTTCCAATTAAAACATAATTAACTTAAGACTCAGAATAGCTTCCGAAATCCAAATTTTTTTTTTTTAAGCCAAACTTTCAAAAATTTTAGAAACAATCCACCTTCCCCTCAGCTCATCACAGCTCTCTCCTCCTGGAACAAGAACACATTCAAGAAAATGCTTGTGACCCTCTAGTCTTTAATAATGTAAGGGAATGGGATCAAGAGGAACAAAATAAAGTGACTCAGATATGTCTAAAGAACTTTTCTGAAAAGAGCATTTCACTATTTTACCATATTCAGTAACAGTTTTTATCGTTTTAAAGGCAAACTGTGGTAGGTATTTGTTTTATCTGACGGAATAAAATTGATTCTGAAAACAGAGGTAATGGTAGTTTTCTTTAGAGGGTGTCTTGAAAGATAAAAAGATCAAAATCTTTAAACATCAAACATCACATATAAAATGTTTCACTGAAAAAAAAATGAAAACTACAGGAACACATGAATAAGCAGTTAAAAATAACTTATATGTCTCAGAATGTATTATAGATCTATGGAGAAACATTTCCCATAAATGCAAACAATTTTCTGTATTTATATGGCAAAATTCAGCCTGAATTTAACACCAAAGAAAAACCAAATGGAATTAGGTTTTTTGTTTTGTTTTTTCATAGACAGGGGCTTGCTCTGTCACTCAGGCTGGACTGCAATGGTGCAATCATAGTTCACTGCAGCGTCAACCTCCCAGGCTGAAGTGATCCTTCTACCTCAGCCTCCAGAGTAGCTGGGACTATAGGGACGTGCCACAATGCCTGGCTAAATTCTTTTTATTTTTCATAGAGATGGTTCTCACTAAGTTGCCCAGGCTAGCCTCAAATTCCTGAGTTCAAGTGACTCTCTATCAAAAGAATATCATATATAAAAGCAAACACAGGATAGAAATGTATTCACTATGCTTTGAAATACCAAAAATATTAAGAAGCTATTCAACAGGAGTTCAGACATCTGGAAAATAACCAAATCAAAGTAAAACTACCCCAGAATAGCCAAAACCACTACCAAAAGCTCCATGAATGAAATCCCTTATCTTTTACAACTAGATAGAAGAGTTGTCAAGCATCCACATAAATTCTAAAACCTTGACTTTCTTCTTCAATAAAAGCAGCAAATTAGAAGAAGGGTTTCAGGCAAAACCTGAGGGCATACATAAAGGATTGCGATCTTTTTCCTAAAAGCAAATGAAAGGAGAGAAAGGTTTTAAAGCTAGATACAAGTGTACGGGCACTTCAGTGCTTGCAGGCATGTGCATTGGGAGGGTATGTCACTTACCACAAAATTGGCATTTTAAAAAAATGCCTTTTTAACTGCAGTATGAAAAATGCATTGAGGCAAAGCAAAACATAAGAATAAAGTGATGTAGGCATGTTGGCATGTTATTTAGGATAGTACTGAGATGGCCCAGTGGCAACATAAACTTACATCAGGAAGTAGTAAAGGAAATAGGGAGAAGTGGAAAAAGTTCAGAATAATTTGAATGTCAATTTTACAAGGGTTGGTAATATTCTGAAGATGAGGAATGAAGGAGAATTATCAGGGATGGCTTTCTAAAATGTTATGATTGCTTGCATATGTTTTCAGTCATGTCTTCCCTTGGGGAACAATGTCATGTATTTGAGGCACTCATGAAGCCGACAGTATGCCTCAATGAAGGACTCTCACCAACAGAGCTGCCTCTGGATGGAGCACAGCACTAAGTACAAAGCAAGTATCTGTCAGTTGAACACTGATGCACCTTTTCCTTCAGGAACTAGCAAAAGAGGCTGGGTATAGTAAGCCATTTGCTTCCTTATCTGCTTTGTCTCAGGATGAAGGCAAGAAATGTCGGCTTCAGCCTACATACGTGAGCTCAGCATCCTCACTACAGATGTGCCAGAAGTTTCCTGGGAGCCAGTCTAGAATGGGTTGTAAATACCACGGATTTGCATCAATTTTCTCCACTAATAGCTCAATTCCCACAATTTGAAGACAGTTGAGCATGCCAGGGTAGTTTCTCTCTAGCCAGAAAAGAAACTCACAAAATATGAAGAGTATGACAGCCAATGGTCTCCTAAATAAGAGGAAGAATAATTTGAGTTGTTGTCCTATGAAGACATGAAATTAAGAATCTCCTTATAGATAACTCACAGCTGTCACATTTTAATATACAACATGCCAATTAAATAGATACAAGTTTCCAATGATAAGATGATACTCAGAATCGATGTAATAAAACCTTTTTCTTACATAGTGAAAACAACCCAGAGTTGCTTATTTTCATTTAGTTGTAATAGACTGACATTGTTATAAATTTGGGAAACATACGTAATCTCTAATTCTTAACAAAGTGACAGCAAATTGACAAGAAAAAAAGTTATCTCAGCCTTGAATTCACTGACATGGCAAGGCAACAACCCACCCATCCCCCCACAGCCATGAGTGGATGGTTTTGATGCTTACCACAAAATTAATGCCCCTTCAAGTGCTCAGCGATGATGGCTATGAGGCTATTGAGTAAATAATGTGTGTGCATCCACTAAAGGAAGGAAGAACGTGTATTTCAGCCACTGATCCCTAATATAACCAATGCTATTTAAGTGTTTGTTGCTATAAAGATAAAATATTATGCAGTACAGCTTTGTAAATTATACATGACAGGTTTTGTGAGTAAATTATAGTTACATGAGCACACGTTGTCATTTTTCAGGAATTAACTCAGAAGAAGATAAAATATAATCAAGAATGTTTCCCCAGTGAGAAAAAGACACTTTCTTCTTTTCTTTTTGAGACAGAGTCTTGTTCTGTTATCCAGGCTAGAGCGCAATGGCATGGTCTAGGCTCACTGCAACCTCTGCCTCCTGGGTTCAAGTGATTCTTCTGCCTCAGCCTCCCGAGTAGCTAGACTACAGGTGCATATCACCATACCAGGCTAATTTTTCTATTTTTAGTAGAGACGGGGTTTCACCATGTTGGCCAGGCTGGTCTCAAACCCCTGATTTCATGATCTGCCCACCTAGGCCTCCCAAAATGCTGGAGTTACAGGCATGAGCCACCACACCTGGCCAAAACATTTTTAATTTAGTTTTATTTTAATGGATATCATAGTCCACCATAGTACTGGTTTTTGGGGGTTGAAGGCTCATAGACTTCCATTTGCTGGGAACCTACTGGGCATATCACATGCATTAGGTTGGTGCAAAAGTAAGGTTTTGCCATTACTTTTTTTTTTTTTTTGAGACAGAGTCCTGTTTTGTTGCACAGTTTGGAGGGCAATGGTGCCATCTTGGCTCACTGCAACTTCCACCTCCCAGGTTCAAGCAATTCTTCTGCCTCAGCCTCCCGAGTGATCTCAAACTCCCGACCCGCAGTGATCTGCCTGTACTGGCCTCCCAAAATGCTGGGATTACAGGCATGAACCACTGTACCCAGTCACCACTACTTTTCAATGGTAAAACAGCAATTGCTTTTGCCATTGATAAGAGCAGGAATTACCTTGCAGGAAAAAAAAAATATATATATATTATTTATCTATCTATCTATCTATCTATCTATCTATCTATCTATCTATTTTTTGAGACAGAGTCTCACTTTGTTGCCCAGGCTGAAGTGCAGGGGCGTTATCTCAGTTCACTGCAACCTCCACCTCCTGGGTTCCAGTGATCCTCTTGCTTCAGCCTCCCCTGTAGCTGGGATTACAGGTGCCAGCCACTGTGCCTGGCCAATTTTTGTATTTTCAGTAGAGACGGGGTTTCACCATGCTGGCCAGGCTGATCTCGAACTCCTGACCTTCAGTGATCCGCCCATATCAGCCTCCCAAAGTGCTGGGATTACAGGCGTGAGCCACCGTGCCCGGTCGCCATCACTTTCAACGGTAAAACAGCAGTTCCTTTTGTACCAACTTATACATAAGTTGTATGCTTTCTCACAGATGTAATTCTTTAAAAATAACAGCTGGGTCATACTAAAAAGCCAGCCCTTTTTTTTTTTTTTTTAAATTGTCAGGAAGCACTTCTGTAGGTCCTTTCCTTCAAAGCTTAATTCACTTTCCTAAAACACGATGAGCAGGGTTTCAGAACAAAACTTTCTGGGATGTTCACTTTCCTGGTGCTTCTTAACACGATAGAGGCTTAAAAATATTCTAGCACACACAACCATAGTTTTTAAATGTTTATCTCGGTTGTGAGGAAAAAATGCAGCTAGTGATAGATACAACAAACAGTACATTGCTCCACTCTCATCTCTCACTCTCCAGAAATAACTGTTGTTGATTTTTGAATTGATTTTCTGACAGCATGGATATTATTTGTTTTAACACTTATATTTCGTCCTTGACAAAGATAATACTGTTCGTTCATACACACAGGGACACATTTCTGATCATTCAGTTTTTCATGATTCCAAATGTAACGTGTAGCAGAGTTAATCAGGGGTACCTGGACTCCAGGATCCCTAAGTTCATAAGACAAGCGGTTTTCTGGATTATTCTTCTAAAAAGTAGATCAAATGGAAAAGTTCTCAACAAAATTATTTATGATTTGTAGGATATGAGATAGTTGTAAGGAAAACCATGTCATCCTGATAAAATGTATAACATTTCCTAGAACAGTCAACTATCACAGATTTCATCACAGTGATTTTCAGAAGGCAAGGACTATACAGACCAACTGTTTTACAGTCAAAGTCATGCTCTTTGGTAAATATTCTGAAGTGTTTGACTATTTTCAATAACTGAGTGTACGGAGACATTATCGCGTTCGGTTATTAAAGTACATTATTTCTACTGATTGATTACCATTAAAAGTTCAAATGGTGTTTAAAAGAGGCCTTTTAGCTTCAAGTTGAATGAATGACATGGATACTTGTTCATAATTTCCTAATCGTTTTTCAAGTTTGAATCACTATAGCCATACTTTATGGTATAAAGTAGTCATTCCTTAATTTCCCATTAAGCCTGCTCAAGAAGAAATCCAACATACTTTACACAAACTCTAGCTAAACATAGAAGTGCTCACTTTGTCCACCTCAGTTTATCAGGTGGCTAGCCTATCCAAGCACATAATATCACTAACCTCTTTAGTTTTCATAAGAAGACGTACCTATTTAGCCTTAACACAGATCAATGGTAACATCTGAGATGCTTCACTTAACCCACCACATAGCGCTGCTTTAATCTGTACTTATCAGGGATCTCAATCTTAAAATGACAGTCAAAACAACTTGGCCAGAGGAGTAATAATCATGAAGAATTACCTGAAATTATGCAATTCCATCCACTCCTCCACATAATATAAAAACCGATTTTGGTTAAAGGATGAGAGAGCTAGAAACCAGGACCGTTTTCTCTCATCTGCTGAAGAACAGATTAAACCGACATGCGTTTTGTTGTAATTCGACAGATTAACCTGAGGGACTTCAGCAAGCAACTGCCCTATAATGTTGTGAAGGTAAACATGCATATAATGCAGAGAATAGCCTTTACTATTTGGCTATATCCTTGTTCTCAAGAACTATGGGAGAGAACTGTTCCTCTGGTTTCAGGGGAATATTATGGTTTTTCTTTCTTTCTTTCTTTCTTTTTTTTTTTTTGAGACAGTCTCTCTCTCTGTAGCCCAGGCTGGAGTGCAGTGGCACAATCCTGGCTCACTGCAACCTCCACCTCCCACTTTCAAGAGATTCTCCTGCCTCGGTCTCCCCAGTAGCTGAGATTACAGGCGTGTACCACGCAAAAATGCCTGGCTATTTTTTTGTATTTTTAGTAGTGACAGGGTTTCACCATGTTGGCCAGGCTGGTCTTGAACTCCTGACCTCAAGTGATCTGCCTGCCTGCAGCCTCCCAAAGTCCTAGGATTATGGGCATGAGCCGCCGCACCTGGCCATACTATGGTTTTTCTGAAGAACTGATTTGTTTTTATGTTATGGACATGGTGCATCTGTGTCACAGGTTCCCTCTTTCTCACTTCTGGAGCTGTTAGGAGATTTGGAGCTAAAATTGTGGCTTATTTAGCAAAGGCACAGAAGTCCATGGCATGGACCGTATGCGCATTCCAACTGTACTCCTAACATTAACCTGTCTTACTACAATATTTTCCTGCTCCACTGTCATACCATTTTATCTTGGTATGTGAAACATTCCTCCATAAACCGTATCTCTTTAAAATAAAGTTATAATAGATACAGGCATAAATATTGTAGATATGACCTTTTAAAAATATATTATGTACAAAAGTGATGATCTAAAAGATGTCAGTACAGGTCCAAATGAATCCACATTTCCCATAACAGTCTGAGAAATCTTAAAGTTACCTGAATTTATGATAAACTAAAAACAATAAACTTATTAAAGTGAGCTTATCAGAAAGGATATAAAAAACTTAATTTAATAAACACTAACTTAAAGGAAAAAATAAAGGAATAAAGAAATAAAGATAGGGTCAAAGAGACATAGTGGGCCAGGCATGGTCCCAGCACTTTGGGAGGCCAAGGTGGGCAGACTGCCTGAGCTCAGGAGTTTAAGACCAGCCTGGGCAACATGGTGAAAACCAGTCTCTACAAAATATATAAAAACTAGCCGGGTGTGGTGGCATGTGCCTGTAGTACCAGCTACTCTGGGGGCTGAGGCAAGAAAATTGCTTGGGCCCAGGAGGTTGAGGCTACAGTGAGCCATGTTCACACCACTGCACTCCAGCCTGCGTGATGAGGTGAGATCCTATCTCAAAAAAAAAAAAAAAAAAAAAAAAAAGTGACTATTATTTCTACTTTAGAAAAGTCATAGGCATTGGATTTAATTCCATTATCAGCCCATGATAAAATTGATAAATATCATAAAGATATATACCCACACAAAAATACATATATAATTATGTGTGGATATGTATGTTTGTACAAAGCACATTTTTACATTACTTGCAGAAAATTAAAATCACGTTCAATAAACATTAAATAGCACGGTATTATTTGTTAAACTTAACAAATACTTATTGAACACCTCTCAGACTCTCTGTGTAAAACATTGCTCAGTACCTGACAGCTCCAAAAACAGTCCCTCGAAAGTTGTACCATGTAAGGTGAAAACGTGCATGTGAACACAGAAAATGTGTCAACTAATCAAACCTTAAGGGAGCACAGGGGTGAATAATGATTTTGCTGGAGATCGAAGAAGGTAAGTCTAAGAGCGTGAATATAATTTTGATAGAAATGTAGTAAAGGGCCTTGAAGGCACAGGGAAAAGTATAATCTAAGGTCCAGGAAAAATTAAATAAATGAGAGGTGGATTCAGGGTGAAATGTGGCTACTGCTTGAATGTTTTTGTTTGGGGAGAGGGGTAGGAAGACAGTGTGCAAAGTCTGTGGAAGGATGATGCAAAGATGGCTGGCCAGGTCCAACTGTGAGAAGCTGGAAAGAATCTGGGGTTCATTTGTTAGGTTGTATGTGCATGGAGCTGGATTTTTTTTTTTGAGAGAGAGATTTTCACTCTGTCACCCAGGCTGTACTGCCATGGCACAATCTCAGCTCACTGTAACCTCACCCTCCCAGGTTCAAGCGATTCTTGCGCTTCAGCCTACCAAGTATATGGGACTCCAGGCACGCACCACCAAACCCGGCTAATTTGGGTATTTTTAGTAGAGATGGGGTTTCGCCATGTTGGCTACGCTGTTCTCAAACTCCTGACTTCAAGTGGTCTGCCTGTCTCGTACTCCCAAAAGTGCTGGCATTACAGGTGTGAGCCACTGCGCCCAGCTGGAGCTGGATTCTTTTTTTTCAGACGCAGTTTCGCTCTTGTTGCCCAGGCTGGCGCACAACCGCGCGATCTCGGCTCACCGCAACCTCCGCCTCCCAGGTTCAAGCAATTCTCCTGCCTCAGCCTCCCAAGTAGCTGGGATGACAGGCATGCGCCACCATGCCCGGCTATTTTTGTATTTTTAGTAGAGATGAGGTTTCTCCATGTTGAGGCTGGTCTCGAATTCCTGACCTCATGTGATCCGCCCGCCTCGGCCTCCCAAAGTGCTGGGATTACAGGCATGAGCCACCGCGCCTGGCCAGAGCTGGATATGTTTGAACCAAGAAAGTAAAAGAAAAATCTTCACATTCTAAAAAGCAATCTGTCAATGGAGTGCAGTGATGGGGGACAAAGAGAAAGCCCAGTTAGGTAGTTACTCTATTCGTTTAAATGTGAGATGATGAAGTCTATGTGTAGATATAACATGTAATTATAATTATGATCACTGGAAGAGAAAAGAAGAGATGAGTTAGACACATATTGGAGAACCATTCCACCAGTTTTAGGAAGTATTCATTTTACTTAAGGAAAAATGGGGTAAGAGTCAGTGTCAAGTTTCTAGTCTCTCAGTTCCTTCGTGAATGACGGTAGGTCGGCAGGCAGGGATGATGTCACTAATATAAAAGACACAAGAAGAGACACAGAAAGGTCAAGATTTGTGTTTCTTTCATATGAAAGTGACAGCTGGAATCATGTAGATGGATGAGATGACCCAGCAAAGAATTTACAGTGAGCAGAGTATGGGAAATAGCCATATTTAGGGGGTTTTGCAATGTTCCAAGTATGTTTTTCACATTTTGCATATTCCTATTAAATAACCAAAAGGGATAAGAGGAATTATACTATTTTACATTGTAGATTTTAAACATAGAGAAAAATACGTGTGGATATTTGCCTTGTGAGGAGGGGCATATGAGAAAGTAATGCAACTTTGAGAGGGGAGATGAAGTAAAAAAAAGTAAACACAAGATATAAACCCCAAGGGAAATTATTTAAATAGGAAATATAAAATTATTCAAATTGTAAATTATCCAGGAAAAACACCCAATAATTCTAACGGTAGCTTAGGATATTGAGCCAATTTTTAAAAAATCATTACAAAAGAAGACACTATTCTTAACTCTTGCTTCAAGCCATGCAATCAGACAAAAAGGGTGCCATTTCAGGCTCTTTCATTTAGAGTATCTATATTCAGATCTCCATTCACATAGTTCCTGGCATGAAGCATCTGAAAGAAGATTAAAATTAATGTAGGAGTGCAACATTAACACAAACATCACTGATTAACTTGAACTGAACCAAGCTCAAAGCAAAAGCCATAACAGGGAATCAGTCAGGATTGAAAAGAACAAATAGAAGACTTCTTTAGTTTTCACTGTATTCCCCAAGAATTTGGAAAATTTTAAGGCCCAATCTACATTATTAGGAAAACAAAAAGTTGTTTTTCGTTTTCTATTGGTTTATGATTGCTCTAGCATTTTAAATAGGCCTACATTCCAACATAAATATTGTCATGTTCCTAAGATTAGTACAGGTATCTTACATGTATATGGTACCTCCCAAATTTGAAGTGTCATATTAAATGATTTAATGCATGTATGGCACTCAAAAGTACATTTGTCATATAGTAAATACTTTAAAATTTTACTATTATTACCACTACTGCTGCCGCTACTGCTACTACTAGATTGTATGAAATTAATAGTAAAATCAAAACTATATTCTGCATTATTTATTATAATTAGTTGCCCTGAAATATCTTCAGGCTCTCAAAATCTCAGTTGTTTAAATGACCTACTGGATAACGTATCTACCATACACACAAAGAGACACGTATGTGCCTATGTGCACACATATGCTCCAACATAATTTGTGGAAAGAGTAGCATCAAATTGAAGAAGAGATCATGATTTTCAATCATCTAAATAAATCTAAATCCATATCCAAGAGAAACCTAGAAATAGGGTATAATGTAACTGATAGTATAAAAGCTCAGTCCTAAGATTTTTTAATAAATCCATTGGCCCTATAGTCTACAACTTTAACTTTGAGAACTCCTGACAAGAACACCCAAGCAGATCCAGTGGTCAACTGTTCTTTTGTACAGGCCTGGGTCAGGCTCTTTAGACTAGAGAAATAAGAACGCAATAGCACCAAGGCAGGGTATGAAAAGAATATTCTCTTCATGGGCCTGTCTTCAACAGTGAGCTTATGCTATAGCTCTCATAACAATTATTCTTCACCAACAACAGCATCCCAGTTCTGCATTAACAGTGCGATTGAATAGATTTCACTCCTGGCATTCCCATGATCTCCTAATGGCAAATCCCTATGAAAACAAATGGTAAGACTATCACTTAGGGGTGGTTTTTGCTCAACAGCTATTTTATTCCCTTGGAGCATTTTATCTTTCTTCATAATTATATCAAAGGATACATTTCTAATAACTGGTAAGCCCTTCCTTAAGTGACTTTAACCTCTGTAGGCATTGGGTCCCATGACCCATAGCACAAACATATTTTGTAATTAAAATTTTTTTCAATTTCAGAAGCCACTGAGGAAATGTTCTGCTTTATATAATTGTTCTCCATTAAGTGACATTTAATATGAAAATGTTCATAATTTAAACCCATTTAATCTCAGCCTTATATGCTTCATACCTCATTTTTTTTTTTCCCCTCTTTTCAACAATCAAAACCCTATTACAGATACGAGAGTATATGGCAGGTCTTTTTTCTTTCTCTTTTCCTTTTTTTAAATAAAGACTAATAGTTCTTAAATTTAGAAGACTAACAAGGATGCAAGAGTGATACAATTTTTCAGCAGCCTGAAGTACCAGTCATTTTAAGTAGCTTCAGATCACAACCTGTGAGGGAAATAGTATGATCATTTTCAATCACTTCATCATGAAGGAGAACCATTAACTAGTTTTAATTGGAAATTGCTAACAACACTTTTATAAAGTTTATAGGTATAATAATTCAATTTTCCAAACATAATGAAGAAAGTCCACAAAATGTTGACTATGAGGACCAAAGCAACCTCTTTTTGCCTAGAATAAACCTTCACAGACTTTATCAACATATAATCAGCAGAATCAAGCCTGGAATAGATCAAACCAGAAATGTGATCCAGTCATCCTGTTCCAATTAAAGAAAGGACCATGTGTTGAACTAAGCAAATAAGTGTAGATAAAATAATCTATGTTGGGATTTGAGAACAACTTTTCTGGTTGTACTTCAATTGTAGCTAAGATTCAAGTTGAAAACAATGACTGGCAATACATCCCCCTTCCCATCATTTATTTTAAAGGAAGCTATCAATGACCTGGACCAGGGGCCTGTAACCATCACCTTGCTTTTGCCAGGCGATGGTCACAGGCACCTCCTTGCAGGGTTCTAACGGAAGACAGAACTGACCTATTACTAATAACCACAACCCTAGCAAAATCCAAATCCAAACCCCATCTACACACAAAACTGAGAATAGGAAAAGTCAGCAGATCTTTGGAAAGTACAGGGTTCTTTCTCTCTGGGAAAAATCATTGTAGGTTTGGGGGTGCCTGTCAAAAAGGCAAAGTATTAGCAGGTTTCTCTTCTTGCTGTGTCAGAGCTGAGCAGCATGGGAGAGTTTTTGACAGAGTATGACGTGTGTTTTTGGATTTGGTATCCACTTTTCTCCCAGAGCGCTGTATAAAGAAGCCTCAGTGAGGTGCATGGAAAGAGGACAGAGGCATTCACACCAACCACCTTCACTGTACTCTTCAGAGGATGAAGCAGCAGCCCTGGGAGACTTCTTGCAGCTTCAGGAGAAGATTAACGATGAAGGGAGGCCAAGCAAACAGGCAATCCAGCCAGCGACCCGATCAGGTAGGCAGCACAATGGCTGGGACTGAATATGGATGATGACCCTTCTCTGAGGTGTTCATGAGCAATGCCGGAGGCAGGAGGAAGCCAAATACAGCCCCGAGAATACCTACCCTCGCTTCACTCTCTGTGGTGGACTGAAAATGGTCATGAACTTAATTCTGAGTTGGCTATATGACTTGCTTTTGACAATGAGGCATTAGTAAATGTGTCACAAGTAGATACTTGGCAAGTCACTGAGCACTGGGGTTGCTTGTGAGCCCCATGACTACCACTGTGTGACCAACACTTCCGGAGACCAATTGCCTCTGTTGCTAGAGCCAACAGCATGCCACATCCCAGACACATTCCACATTACGCAGCCATAGTTACCCTGCCACATGACCACAGATCCATGAGAGAGACAGTGTAAATCACTTGAACTGGCCCAGACTGGAATAACTGCCCAGCTGAACCACAGAATATGAAGAATCACTAGAATGGCTGCTGGGTTAAATTTGTTATAACCAAGAGTTTTGAGCAAAACACCAGTGACCTGCTTTGCAAAGTATATTATGGCACCCTACAGATTACAACTAAACTCAGATCCCGAATCAACTTAAAAATGCTATGACACATATTTTGTTAAACTGCGCCTTTATAGAAATATTAGAGAAAGACAAAAAGGAAAACACAAAGAGTAGAAAGCCCTGTAGGGAAGCAGAAAATAGTCAGTGTAGAGTTGCTCTGACCTCAAGCAGTTTGAAAGAGCTCACACAATGCGCCTGAGTCCCCTGGAGTAGCATGAAAAAATGGAGCAATTTGCTTTACTTTCATGTATCTTCTGATATGTTGAAGTAGTTGAATGCATTAATTCCATTCTAAATTAATTAAGTCAATCTTTCATTTATCAATCGTTTATTGGACACTTACCCTATGCAATCAACTATACCATCTAATAGGAGACAGTAATAATAAATAAGAAAGCTATAGAAAAGAAACGAGAGAGGGGAACTGGAGTGTACCTTTATGACAGGTACACAACTGGGCATTCTAAAATGCATGTTCTCATCGCTTCTCAGCCTTTTGGCTAAGATCAAGTGTCTAAAATATATGTTCTCTTTTTCTAACCATAAAGCCCTATAAGAACTTTCTTCTTATGCTCAGAGAAAGTATATAACCCGATTTTAATAAGCTATGACCTTTCTGTTTGCCTGTAAATTCTATCCTAACTTACGGAGATGGACCACCTACAGTATGGTACAAGAAAGAAGGGGGCCAGTCTCCTGCGAAATTCAGAGAGAAAAAGACTACAGGTTGGCCGGGCGTGATGGCTCACACCTGTAATCCCAGGATTTTGGGAGGCTGAGGTGGGCAGATCATGAGGTCTGGAGTTCGAGACCAACCCGGTCAACACGGTGAAACCCCCTCTCTACTAAAGATACAAAAACTTAGCCAGGCGTGGTATCGCACGCCTGTAATTCCAGCTACTTGGAAGGCTGAGGCAGTAGAATCACTTGAAGCCAGGAGGTGGAGGTTGCAGTGAGCCAAAATCACGCCATTGTATTCCAGCCTGGGCGACACGGCAAGACTCTGTCTCAAACAAAACAAAACAACCCACAGATTATAGTTGGGGAAGGAAGGATTTAAAAAAATAAATAAAAGCTTTGTTAACAAGGAGGATTCTGAGTTATGAAGAAGAGAAATAAATCTGATATTGCTAGAAATAGAAAAAATGATTATTCTCATGTTTTGATATCACAGAAATGGATTTTAATATAGAAATATTTTACATATGGGAAAGTAAAAAGTAGGGGAAAAGTCCTTGTTCTTCCTCTAAATGAGCTATAAATAAATATCCTTTGGGTCAAGGAACTCAAACTTGGAGTGTGGCATGTACTGGGAACACAGAGCGGTATATGACCAGTCTAGAAAAAGAAGAAAAGTGGTTTGACTGACAAAGAGGCCATCCTAAGTCCAACTGTGACACATTAATAGGCTAAGAAATGGACTTTGAGTGCCAGGCTATTGAAGCAGATTTAGATGGCTAGGTATAAACAGAAATTCAATTTTATAATTGTTCTGCTAAAAAACGGAAAGCTAATCCTGGGATAGGAATTCATTCACTGTCCAACATATTTGTTTATTTTGACCTGTTGGTCCAAGCACTGTAGGGGTGTCAGAGAAATATATGAAGCTGCACACTGAGGCCCGCAAACCCCATAAAACACTAACATATTTGTGTTTTTATATGCTTTCTATCATTTTTACAGGCTTTGGTGTGGGAAGAGTAAGGTGATCCAGGATCAGAGTCCATCAAGTTGAAACTTAAGTCTCTTTGTACCTATGAGTATATACGACTTACCTATTGAAAATCCAATTATGTATATATACACTATATATATAAAATTGTTCCTCCAGATGCTTGCTTCTAATTTGCGAAATGTTACTTTATCAAGAGAATAACGTTTCTCCTACTATTATTTACTAATTTCCCAGAATAAGTCAGATGCCTCCTCAAATATTTAAGACTCAAAGGGGCCAGGTGTGTTGGCTCATGTCTGTAATCACAGCAATTTGGGAGGCTGAGGTGGGGGGATCACTTGAACCTAGGAGCCTGAGACCAGCCTGCGCAACGTGGTGAGACCCCATCTGTATAAAAAGACTTTTAAAAATTAGCCAAGCATGACAGTGTGTGCCTGTGGTCCCAGCTACTCAGGAGACTGAGGTAGGAGGATCGTGTGAGCACAGGAGGACGAGGCTGCAGTGAGCTGTAATTGCGCCACTGCACTCCAGCCTGGCCAACAGAGAAAAAAAAAAAAAGACTAAAAGGGAGTAACAGCAAACAAACTCTTACTTGGTGATGACCCACATGTTAGCTTTGGGAAGCTGAGAGTGAATGCAGAAGATTTTTATGTGAGTCCATGTGTATTTCCCCTTGGATAATCTGATGTTAAACACTAAATCCACATTTCTCAGAGAAACACTGGCTTTAAATGGCAGCAATATCATCATGCTGCCTTCTGGCCTTCTATCATCTTCCTTTGGACATCTCTCCAAAGTGGGATATTGTTTTTATTTTAGACACAACTTAGAATGCAGTTTCCTATAGTCAGGCAGGGACAATGAGGATGTCAATGAAATCTGAAGTAAGGGGAAGGATGGTTTGTCTACATCTAGAAAGAGAGTCTACACGTGTAGGGGAAGCACTGGAGCACAGATTGCAGATGGACTGAAAGTGGGCAACAAATAAGAAGACTGATCAACGTTCCATTGGACCACAGGTCAAGGTCCATCCTGGACTTTATATTGCACCCTTGGGGAAGCATGGGAGTACAGAAATGGGTCAGGGCAGATGCAGATCAGTGAAGACATCTTCATTTCTCTGATGTGGAACAAGGATAGATGGATGTAAAAAATATGTCTTGGCAGATCTGGAAAAAGCATGCTACCCTTTGGGAAAACATCTGGGCTGTTATATTGTTTTACAGCACAGAAGGCAAGAATTTCAAGCTCTCCCGCCCAGCTTAAGACTTCTGTCATTCTTACACTACTCTGTCACTGAGAAAGCTAAAAATTTATTCAAAGGTCTCTTCAATGAAATGCAGAATAAAGGCATTTTGTGCATCTAAGTCTGGTCTCTTAGGCGGCATTTAACTTTACTATGTCCAGAGCATATGTCAGAACTAATTTGGGTCATGTTTGATTACTCACCATGGGTCAAAGTCGAAATTCCGTTGCAAAACACCAGAATAAACTTAACCATGAATGTTTTTCTAACAGTCTGTGACGAAATGTGTAATATACACTAACAACAACAAAAATCTGTGGCCAATCATGAACTTTCTAATCCTTGGAAATGGCTGAAAGTATATAAAGGATATTTAAAGGCTACCAAAATATACTGTGTTGAAAGTATTTAATTACCAAAGGCTAAATGTACATCTGCATGTATACTTACTTGTGTATTTTATATTTCTTTGTATATCTGTTAGAATAAATATGCATTTAATTAATATAACCATGCATTTCTTTCCTATCCAAGGAATCCACTATCATATATACAAGGGTTCACTATAAGAGGTCACTTTCACTATATGTGTATATATACACTATATGTGTACACTATACATATATGTGTATATGCATATGTGCATATATATATAAATTTATTAATTTGTAGGTATACATATCAAGAAATAAGGAAATAAACATAGAAGTAAAGATCATTTTCTGCTTACTTAAGTTTACTATAATTTTTTTGTTTCCTTTATGCCACCATTATAAATTTGGAGAACGTTTTACTAATTGTGAAGCCTGAAAAAAAATTATGTAACTAATTAATCTATTATTTCTGCTACAATAAGTGAGCCTTTGATTCTTTTCCCAATATAGAAATAATGATGTGTGTCAGACAATTTTAAAAAATGAGAGGTGCAGAGAGACAGACAAAGCAAGCCTTGCCTTCCTACCTAGGTTTGACTGTTTTGAACTTTAAATACTCAAGCATTTCCTCCAGGATCGGTAATTAGCTATTTCCTCATGCAAACAGAGACAATTAAAGATGCTTTATTTTCTTCCTCTATATCTTCTCTCCTTTTTGTTTTTCATTCGGCCTTGCCAGGCAGAATAAACATGAGCTGAGTCACCTGTACTATTTCCTAATAGTGATTCATCACCAAGAAGCAGTAACACAGTCTCTCCCTCCTTTCTTCCCTCTCAGGATGTGGTGCCAACAAGGCAAGTCTCACAGAGCCACGCCACATGCCACATCCTAACCTTGGATTCGCCATCTAGCACCTCCCAGAGAGCTGAAATAGCCTGGACATCTTTCAGGCCTGCTCTGATGGAGAGCTCAGAAATAGCCTTTTCACATATGTCAGATTTTCATCTCTCTGAAATGTATAGTTAAACAGTTTTCATGGCAGGCCAGATTAAGCCTAGAACCTAGCCAGTCAACTGGCTTGGGCTATTGTACAAAACTTTGTCTAATAAAAAATGTCTATTATTTTAGGACAGCTGTCATCATTACCCATTTAGTTTATAGTATGTGAGTGTTCATATTAATGTTACCAAAATAGGGTGAACTTCCTTTATAACACCTTATCTTACATGTAATCATGATTTGACTTACACGCAATGGCGAACTGAAACAAAATGGCAATTGCCACAAAATGGTGCTTGGCGTTCTAAAAAAATTCAAATTTACTCGAAATTCCTTTAGAGGCAATATATACTCACCAGAACTTATCAATTGAGTAAATGTGAAGCACTCAAAATACATTTAATGATTTAATAATAATATTCACAAGAAGTACAACTGTGTTTAAAATCTGAATGACTGGCCCACATTTACATATAGTCTAATAGTTAACTGAAGTTTTACTTGTTTCTATTTCTTTTAAGCCAAATTGTTTCTATTCTGACTGAGATGACATAATATTTTAACTTTCCCAGAAAAGAAAAAATTAATGAAGAAAAAAATCAACAAAAATACAGTTAGAAGAAATAAGTTCTAGTATTCAATAGTACAGTAGAAAAATTATACTTAGCAGTAATTCGTTGTTTATTTTAAAAGCGTGAGAAGAAATGAATTATAATGGTCTCAACACAAAGATAAATGTTTGCCGTGATAAATATCCCAGTTATCCTAATTTGATTGTACACTGTATACAGATACCGAAATATCACATATACCCCTCAAATATGAACTATTATATATCAATTTAAAAATTCGAATGTTCATATTGTGTCATGTGCAATCAAATTTTACTTAATGCAATGCACTATCACTTTAAAACCTGCTCTTGAGCTAGGTTTATGCTTATTTCACCTGAATAGAGAAACCAGAAGTTATCATCCTTAAACACCATCCTTTGTGGATGTTACCACCAGGAGGACAAAGTAATAAATTTCAGTTCTCAAGGATGAGAAACCCAACAGATTCACTCCTTTTCTGCACACAAAACCATGCTGGCAATAGTCCCAAAGCCTAAGCTTCAGTCACAACTTTAAGAAACGTGCTATAAAGTGGGACTGCAAAAGAATCCCTCTATCACCTTTGAAACTGATACCTGTGTTGACTGCTTGAGCCCATCAGTTTAGCTCTCACAGCTTTCATTTACTAGCCCATGAGAAGTCACATTCAAAGAACACCATTTCGACTCTCAAAGAACATTATCAATGTACATGGATAGCTTCTAACTTCATAAGGTGTTTCTCTCTACCTAGAGCAATTAACATTAATTTGCAGAATAGTGTCTATTGAAAACCAATGTGTATCTCCAACAAAGTAATAGTGTATTGATTTCATTCCTACTATCTTCAACTGTATCATTAACAAGAATGTCTTAGGAAAGTCTATATGCGGTAAGCAAGTAAGATAGCAGAATGTCAAGGGAGATGTAAATCCAAAACTGATTTTACTTCTTTTCTTAGTGATGAAAGAAATATGTTTTAAGCTTGCCTCAATTCATATAACCTTAAAAGTAATCATTCAGCTTTTTGTGGGTTTATTATTATTTGAACAATGTTTGTAATCTCTCAATTCAAAAAATTATAATCTGTACATGTAGATCAACCAAGTTATAAAACTGAGATGAATTTTTAAACTCCATGCAAATCATTAAGAGATAACATGATCTATCTGGCCATAACCAAGTTTAAAACTTTGTTGATAACAAGGCCAAATGCAAAATGGGGGGAGTGGAAGAAAACAACACAGGTAATTTAGACAGGGGCAAGTCAAATGATCAGTACCAACTTAAAATATATGTATTATATATCTATACACACACACACACACACACACATATACATACACCCTGTTTCACTGTCAAGGCTCTTTCATATTAAGAGTAATCAACATATAATTAAATTTTTAAAAATGTATGTACAGATGAGTATCCAGCTATATAACCCTGCAGAGGAGCTGAACAAAGTCATTCAGTAAATTGCAGATGATATAGCAATGGAAAGGATGAATTACCTTTGCAGTTATCTTCCCACACCCAACCATCAAACAAACAGGACCCTTTAAAGACTTCACATAAACTGTGGTTTCTCAAAGTGATGCACTTATCAAGCTGTGCCTGTATAAGGAGCATAAAGTGTTCCTCACAACAGGGGTTACCCAGTGTTTAGAAGGAAATCTCTACTGGTAAATGCATCTGTCTTTCTGATGTTACAGTTTATAGGCTGGATTCAAATGACAAATTCTTCAGCACTCTTTAGCATAAGTGTAAATAAAGATGCAGAAAGGCATTCCTTAAAACAAAACAAAACAAAACAAAACTAAATTAAAAAAAAACAAACACTCCATAGCCGTGCTGATGATAATGAAAGGAGGCAGTCCAATGCCAAATCAGATGGAGGAGGATCCCCATTTAAATCCCACCTCCAAGCTGAAGACAGTTTAAAGCCTGAAAGCCAAGCTAAAAATTAAATCCCTGGACCAGACTGAGAACCCGTCTTCCCATTTGTTGCACTTTCCTCTGATTGATCCCCACCCTTCATCTATTTTACTTACCCTTACCCTTTCCTAATTGGTTTTCTATACCGTCCTGCCCACCTTTGAGTGGTGTCTTTGATTTAATCTTTTTTGAATATTCACATACCAATCAGCACGTACTCCTCATTCTGAGTTCATAAAAAGCCCCAGACCCAGCCACACTGAGAAAAAACTGAAAGGGCAGGGAATCCTCCCACCCCAGCCCTACCCCCCACTGAGAGCTGTTTCATTGTTCAATAAAATTCTTCTCCGCCCATCCTCACCCTTCAACTGTCAGCCTACCCTCATTTTTCTTGGACACAGGATAAGAGCTCAGGAACCCCCAAATGTGGGTACAAGCTATAATACAAGTGGGCTAGGGAGCACCCAGCTCAACCATGGGCCTGGCGGGTGTGCAAGCCAGACTCAGCGGACCGACTGCCTCCAGCAGCATTCCCAGGGCTGAGCGAGGTTGGGGTGGGGGTGGGGGTGGACAGTGGGGGCACATCACCAGCTGGAACATCGCAAATGGACTCAGAAAATTCCTGCATCAGTGATACATAAATTCAAATTTCAAAAATTCATTATTTTAACAAAGTCTTTAGGAAAGGATCCTTGGATGTTTTTTTTCCCCCATTCAGGAGTGGTGTTGGCACCACTGAAAAGGGTAAGGGTAACGCTTGAGATGTCTAAATATACATACATATTTATATATATTTAGTGATCTAAATGTTTCCAGTGCCAAAGTTAGATGCTCTGCAAAACTACAACTCCTTTAAAGGCCATTCATCTTGAAAAAAATGCACGTCACATCACCAGAATGTTACTTATAGTCCTACTAGACTTTTAAAAGATAAGTTTCTTAAAGACCTATCATTTAACCACAAACTGGGAATAACCAAATATCAATTGGAAATGCTGTTAAATGGAAACAAATGTAACTGATACATTTGAAGCAAGAGGAGATTGAAGATGAAGGTATGTACCCCAAATGGTGACAGTGACAGATTCTGATTTTCTCATTTTAACAGAATTTCCTATAGGCATCAATAAGCAATAAGGTTGATAAAATAGTTCTGTTGTAAAAGTACTGAAGACTCATTATCTGGGCTCTCAATTCTCATTCTTCAGTGTACTTAGCTTCATAAAACTTTAAGCTAAAGTTTTATTTAAGTTAAATACGCTAAAGTTTTATTTTATATTCTATAAAACACATATGACAATATTACTTACATTGTTTGTCACCTTTCTGTGTAAGATTAAAAATTAAGTATTTTTTGAAAACTTCTCAGTTCATGGCTTGATTTTTCATTCTCATAATAATTTATTTTTATTTTTTTGAGACAAGGTCTCATTTTGTCATGCAGACTGGAGTGCAATGGTGCAATCTCAGCTCCTCGCAACCTTGACCTCTCAGGTTCGAGTGATCTTCCCACCTCAGTCTCCCAAGTAGGTGGGACTACAGGCATGTGCCGCCATGCCTGGCTAATTTTTTATATTTTTTGTAGAGACGGGGTTTCACCATGTTGCCCAGGCTCGTTTCGAACTCCTGAGCTCAAGTGATCCACCTGCCTCAGCCTCCTAAAGTGCTAGGATTACAGGCCAGAGCCACTGTGCCTGGCCAATAATATGTTTTGAGGAGAAAATTTTAATGCAATGTAGGTCATCATTAGGATTCATAGTTTTGGTGTTGTAGCTGAAAAATATTTCCTAATCCAATTTGCAAATATTTTCTTTCCTCTTTTTTTTTTTTTTTTTTTTATTATTTTGCAGAGGTTTTATGGTATTATGATTTACATTTAGATCCGTGAGTTGATTTTTGTATCTGGTGCAAAGTATGAGTCAAACTTAGTGTCTTTTGCATATGGGCACCCACTTTTTCTAGCGCCAATTGTTGAAAAGGCAGATGAGTAGATAAATAAACTGATCTATCCATGTAATGGAATACCATTTGGCAATAAATAATAAACTACTGATATGTTAAACAACATGAGTGAATATAGAAATAATTAGTCTGAGTGTCAGCTTGGCACAAGAGTATACACATTGCAGGATACCATTTATATAAAATTCTACAATAAAAATTAATGTATAGTGACAGGGTGATGACTGTTTGCCTGCGAAGTATATTGGTGAGGCTACAGAAGAGACAGCCAAGAGGGAGGAATTACAAGTGTGGTGAGGTTTCGCAGGTCTATGCATATGTCAAAACTATCAGACTATGGTTTTAGATATGTGCAGTTGATCACATATCAATTATATGTCAATCAATATCTATACATATATACACACATATGCATATACAGATTGTCTCCCACTTACTAAGTTTTGATGTAGAATTTTCTTTTTCTTTCTTTTTTTTTTTTGAGACAGATTCTTGCACTGTCACCCAGGCTGGAGTGTAGTGGTGCGATCTCAGCTCACTGCAACCTCTGCTCACGGGTTCAAGCAATTCTCCTGCCTCAGCCTCCCAAGTAGCTGGGACTACAGACGCGCGCCACCACACCTGGTTAATTTTGTATTTTTAGTAGAGATGGGGTTTCACCATATTGGCCAGGCTGGTCTTGAAGTCCTGACCTTGTTATCCACCCACCTTGACCTCCGTCACCAGGCTGGAATGCAGTGGCACAATCTTGGCTCATTGCAACCTCTACCCTCTGGGTTCAAGTGATTCTTGTGCCTCAGCCTCCAGAGTAGCTGGGACTACAGGCATGTGCCATCACACCCAACTAAGTTTTTGTATTTTTAGTAGAGATTGGGTTTCACCATGTTAGACAGGCCAGTCTTGAACTCCTGACCTCAAGTGATGTGCCTCGCACACACACAATCAGCACGCGTGCACACAAACACACACACACACACACAAACACAATCAGGAGTGTTTCAATAATCTTTTCAAAATAATAGTTGACATTCAGGCCGGGCACGGTAGCTTACGTATGTAATCCCAGCACTTTGGCAAGCTGGAGGTGGGCAGATCACCTGAGGAGTCTGTTTGAGACCAGCCTGGTCAACATGGTGAAACTCCATCTCTACTAAAAATACAAAATAATTAGCCAGATGTGGTAGCACATGCCTCTAATCCCACTACTCAGGGGCTGAAGCAGGAGTATTGCTTGAACTCAGGAGGCAGAAGTTGCAATGAGCCGAGATCGTGCCACTGCACTACAGCCTGGGCGACAGAACCAGACTCTCTCTCAAAAAAATAAAAAGTTGACATTCACGATCAAGTCACGTTACATTGATCTTGATTGGACAAGAATCTCCGGAAATTTTTGTTTATCCAAATGCATATGTAGGTATGGTGGTTGGTGTGCATTTGCTTATGCAGGGGAAGAGTCTAAGAAAGTTTTTTTAAAGGGCCTAAATAACCTAAGCAAAATAAATATTCATCTATGCTAGCCACATTGTAAGTGTTAAAATGGAAAGAAATCATGAGATTAGCAAAATGTAGCCACTGGCTGGATAAAAATCCTCCGCAAAATTTGCCTCTAGAAATACAAAAGCTCCTTCACTGAAAAATGTCCTCAAATGTAATTATGAAGCTACTCACAAAATTAGAATTAAAAACTCAATGACGGGGAGAAACAAAAATGTGGCCATGTAATCTGCTCCCCACTCATGGAGTTTTGAGCTAACCGCAGTGGTTCTGAGTATAAGAAATCACGGTCACAGGAATAGGGAGGAAGTGTGGGAAGGGTTGGGCTGGGGAACTTAAGAGCTTACACTGCCAGATATGACAACTCTTCGCACAATGAAGTTTGATATGTAATCAATTGCTATTTTAAATTTGACCTTTTTTTCCCTAGAATAGTAATTTCCTATACCACTATTTTCATGTGAGAACCATATTTGGTTGCTTAAGAAATAAACTATTAATTCACTACCCACAGAAAGGATAACATTCATTTGTTATCAAATACTAAGTGCCGCACATTGCATTAGACTTGAATTTGAAATGTAATTCCTATGCATGACTAGTGTTTCAGGAAACACTTGCCTCCCATATTTTCTCCCCTTGATACTTCACATTTTAAATCTATGTTGCCACCATAGGTACATTTGGCTTTTAAATACTGGAAATACCATACTTGACATAAACATTCTAGAAACAAGAGCACATCTAGAATGGTCATCAAGAGGAAGAAAAAAAGAAAAAAATACAACAAACAATTCAGTTTCTTCCATTAATTATAAATTTAAACTGCTAAACACATCCTAAAATATTTCATCTTTCTGGCTAATTGTTCTGCATGGTTTATGAGATGCTTATCATAAATAACTGGGGTAGGTTACTCATCAAAGTTTTATTATTAATAGCATTAATAGCAAAAGCGTACCTTTTGGAACCATGGTATATTATAGAAATAGAAAGTCGCAGTTCAAATGCTTTTTGTATATAGAGAGAAAACAAGCAGACAAATTTTATGAGATTTCAGGTACCTTAGGACTGGTTTTGAAGTATTATAGATCAAATACGTGAAGGTTATAAACTAGGGCTCCCAGGTAAGCTGGTATAGAACACAATCACCAGTGGAAGAGAAACTGAAAATACTTCCACTGAAAAGATATACACTGAATGTAAAATGTGTGTGTGTGTGTGTGTGTGTGTGTGTGTGTGTGTATATATATATGGCAAGTTTCATTTATAGACCAATGCATTCTCTTCGGCAGGGGTAGTTTTTTAAGCTACTGTTACAAACATATGAAGAGGGGTGTATGCAGGAGAACTGCTTGCTCTAGGGTTAGGTGTATTTCTACTTCAAAAAGCCAGCCAGCCAAAAAATTGCTGTTTCAAAATCTGTACGAATAGCTGAGCCTCTCTGTTTTCTTCACTCATGTTCCCAAGAAACAGGGAACTAGGATACTTGGGAGTTATATCTCTTATTTGGCTGTTTGAACTGTAAGTCTAACAGCATATCAAAATCTGATCATTACACCCTCCTATTTTGATAATATCCTCAGTATGAAACAGCTTAGTGAAAGACCGAGGTTGGCCCTGATGGCATGTTCATGACAGCCATAACTTCACCTCTGAGTAGGGCAAGAGTTGAAGGAACAGATCTGAGTAGCTCACCAGTAGCTCTCACTAACTGAAGCTTCTGGAGGGCAGGACTATTCAATTTATATTTGATCCTCAGTGCCTAGCACTGAGACTGAAATATGTGAGACACTCAGGATTATTCAGCAAATAAAAAAGGAATCAAATTCATATCCATTGTGAATTACCCAGAAACTACACATTTTAAGATAAAAAGTGATTCTAAACGTAGTTCCAGCCCGTTCCTGTTAAAAACTCTAGACAAGGTATACCAGTGGCCAAATGTTGTAGCTCTCAAAACGTCTCCGGCCTGGACACTGCCTTGGGTAGATGTGGTCATCAGTTCTGGTTGCCGCTCCCAGTAAAAACTTCATTCCTGATTTGGGGTTTTCTTATCACCTGAAATACCCTTTTGCAAGGTATGTTTCTTACCTCTCTCCTCACGTAAACTCCGTAAAACCACCCCTCTTGAATGCTCCCCTCTCCGATGAATCTCTCCTCTTTACCTTATTTGTAAGTAATTTTCTCCCTTTCCAAATGACACAGTATTTTATCAGTACTTTATAAACAATGTTTCACATTGATTGCAATGAAAAACTACCAGAAATGCAAAAAAACACAAACAATGCAGATGGGTTCCACGATGAATTTAGTGGTACCTGCCTTTTCCAGGCTTCAAGGCTGCTCGTATTTTTCATTCATTCTATTGCTTCTGCCTCAAATATCATAACTTGCCTGTAATCCTGTCTCCTCCTCTCAGATAAATGTTATTTAAGGTATAGCTCAGGAGTAACTTTCTCCAAAATAATCTTCTCTGACCCCCTCCTCATCTCCAATTCCAGATGAGTAAGGTGTCGTAAGGTGTCCTACTCACCTACTTCCATACTACCATGGGCACATGTCCTTCTTCACTAAGAATATCACATCGCAGTGATCTGGGAAAGCACTGCCTCTCGCTGACCTGAGTTCTTTGAGGAATGGAGTGGCACAGTCATCATGGTATTTCCAGCATTCTGCTAGGCATCAGTTCCACAGTGCTTGCTCAATATTTTATGAATAAATGAATTTAGTTGTATTTCCGTGTAATCTCCTCTTCTACACTGTGTGCTGTTTGAGCTCAGTAAATTCAGTATTTTTTGGTACTCAGTAGGTATTTTTAAATGCCTGATGAATGAATGAATGAATGAATGAATCATATAACCTTTAGGCTGGAAGTAATTACAGATATTTTTAATCTTCTTTCTCTCTTTTACAAATAACATATAATGACTAAGCTAGGTTCTATACATTTATTAATACAACCAGGATCAAAGGATAAGTCTTCAGATTCCAAAGCACACAAGTTATTCTTGTATACTGTGACATTTTTTAATGAATGAATGAATTAATCCTATTTGAAGACTAAAATATTAAAGTCATCACTACGAATATATATTTAGAAATGAGACCTTATTTTCATGGAATTTTAACAACACAGGCTGTCAACCATTTTTAATGGTTTCTCCTAGTATGTATCAGAGGCTGACAGTTATAAGCAATCCATTATAATGGAAAGAGAAGCATGCTATATTCTAAATACTGCAAATTAATAATTAATAATAATTTACAAATCCAATAGATTTTTGCTTAGTCAGCAAAATCTTTTAAATACATGTGTTCTATACACTGCAGAGATGCTAAGTTACAATTAATACCATTTATCAAAACCTTAGGGAGTTATTCTTTGGGTCTTCAAATCTCAAAGACATTAAACCAGGACCAAGAATTTCATGAATTCTGAGGCAGATTCCTCCCTCCCTCTCTACTAACCGTGATTTCAAGGCAATGTGACAGCAACTTACACATTACCTGTCAATAGCAAAGACTTAGCCATCATCTCTCTGGAACCTTTCATTCCTATCACTCCTAAATCACCTATAAAGAAATTGGTAATTAAGCTGCTAGAGACATCTGGGCTAAATGGATTTTGAGCCAAGCGGTTTTGAAAGGCTGATTAGTAACCTTCGGTAAAACACAAATAAGAGAACACACCAGACTCATTCTCAGCTTCAGCAGGAGAGAAAGGTCAGGGCTATCTGTGTCTGGTAGATTTAATTTTCTATATCAGTATTAGATAGCCTAGATACTTTTTAATCTGGTTACTACAACAAATTCTAATGATTTTTGAATCAAAAGCCAAATAAAAACCTCCAATATAAACCTGAGTTTTCTGCAAGTGTTTTCTTTTAAAGGCATGACAGTCTCTATTTTCTATAGAATTAATAAATATCAATATTTTAGAAAATGTCTATAAATGTTGGTCTTCTAAATTCTAGGTACTGCCTAAAGTAAATATGGTAATACTCAGTTGCTCCCCTATGAGCTTTTGTGTGTCATTAGCACAAATCAAATGCTACATATGCAGCAATACAAACACTAACATCATTTTTTTATATAGAAATATGCTTCCCAAGTTTATGTTCAAAAACACATCTGACTTTAAACAAAATCATGTTTGTTGGCAATGTTTTACTCTCTCCCAAAAACTTTCCTTCCTACCTCCAGAGGCTTCCTCTCCCAAACTAACGCATCCTTCTTCAGCCTAGGGAGTTCATTTTAACCCACGTAGGTGAAACTCTTCTTCAGGTACCCTTTAACAAGGGTACGACTCCTCACACCCCAAGAACTGCTATCTCTTCCAGCCTTAAAACTTCCAGAGGAAAAGATTATGCTAGTGAAGTTACTGAAAGCAAGACCAATATTTTGCAGAAGGAAGCCCACCCTATCCAATGTTACCCAAATCGTATCAGGCAGGCAATCATCCACCAACCTGCTTGAAATTGTGAATGCAGGAACTTATGTTAAAATGAAAATGCCTATAGTCCTCTGCTACAGACAGGCAGAGAGGGCAAGACCTTTACTAACCTCTCCCTCAGAAAAGCTGTTTCTCTTTAAAGGAGGAACATCTTCCATAAAAACTGGAGAAAAAAATTGGGCCTTCCAATTATCACACATCTCCGTTCCCCTCAACAATTGGGATGTCTACAGTCCCCTCCATCTGGTAGTGATTTATTTTCAAAGGAAGAAAATTTATTAAAAAGAATCACACCTTGCAATTTGGCTTATCGATTCCTTTTCATTTATCTAAACTGAGCAGTCATATAAGATTCTTAAGAAAAGAGACTTTAAAACTTCCACTGCTTAAAAACATCCCTAAAAGAAAGGACTTAAGAATCACCTCTATCAAAGAAAGTTTGTTTACTATTTTAAGGAAGATATAAATTGGAAAAAATCCTACTAATTAGAAACTTGTAAAATTTCCATTTCAATTATAAATTCATGATGAAAACTAATAAAACAGAATATGTGGATATTTTATATCCAGATTTCCAGATTTGGGAAACTGAAAAATACAGAGCAGATATTTTCTAATTTTATCATGATGTTTTATTTAAAAAAATAAAATAGATTATGGCCAAGCACAGGGACTCATACCTGTAATCCCAGCACTTTGGGAGGCCGAGGTGGGCGGATCACAGGTCAGGAGATGGAGACCATCCTGGCCAACATGGTGAAACCCTGTCTCTACTAAAAATACAAAAATTAGCTGGGCGTGGTGGCACATGCCTGTAATCTCAGCTACTCAGGAGGCTGAGGGAGGAGAATAGCTTGAACCAGGGAGTAGGGAGTCGGAGGTTGCTGTGAGCAGAGATTGCACCACTGCACTCCAGCCAACTCAAAAAAAAAAAAAAAAAAAAAAAAAAAAAAAAGATTCCATCTACTATGCTTTTCAGGAAAAAGAAAAAGTAAGAAATGATGTACACTCTGCTCTTCCTTTATTTTATCCTCCCTTCCCTCCTTGCACTGCTAATTTTCTCCCTACTTATATCTTTACATGGTTGAGTCTCAAGAACTAAAGGAGGTCTATCTCCAAGCAAATGAGTTTTGATAATAAATGCTACACTGTGTTGTCCTTCCTGAGGAAACAAAATCCGGTGAATACACACAGGAGAGATCCTTGCTCCTACACACTACCTCACTTGTGCGAGACATTTCTCCATTATAATAATACCAACTGTCACACAGCTTTTCTGCACCATTCATAAGGGCTTCCTTACATCCAAATACAAATACTAACTGTAACATATTCTGCAGACTCACTCTTTTTTGCACAACATTCTATGTGTAATTACTTGAAACTTTTATTACATTTCCCCCTTACTGTTTTATAAAAATAAGCAAAAATAGATAAAAATACAAATACAAATGATAAAAGGCACATAGGTCAATATTATTCATAAAATTAAGATTTAGAAAAAAAAAATAGGCCTGTTATGAGACTAAATCATTTTCTCTAATAGGATGACTATTAGACATAATTAAATAATAAATAAAGTATGACAGAAATGCATTACACAAAATGATTTCTAAAAGATAAGTCTGGAAATTTTATAATATTTTTCAGCAAGCTGACATCGTCAAACTTTGGACATTTGACTAGTGCATATTTACAATAATATATCATGTAGAAGCCCAGAGGGCTTCTCGCACACAATTTCAGATAACAAATATGCTCACGTGCAATTTGAGATAACAAAATCAGTAATACTTTTGTTCTCCCTTTTTTCTTATCTTGCTTTTTTGCTTTTTGTTATATTTTTAACAAATTATAAAACCATAGCTTAACAATGGTCTAACCAGGTACCTCTGTAATAAAATACCATCCTCGTGTCTGCATCGTTATTCTTGCAAGAGATATTGTATTAGTCTGTTCTCACATTGCTCTAAAGAACTACCTGAGACTAGGTAATTTATAAAGTAAAGAGGTTTAACTGACAGTTCCACAGGCTGTACAGGAGGCATGGCTAGAGAGGCCTCAGGAAACTTACAATAATGGCAGAAGGGGAAGCAGGCAGGTCTTACACAGCCAAAGGAGGAGGAAGAGGGCACAGGAGAAGGTACTACACACTTTTATACAACTGGATCTCATGAGAACCCACTCACTATCAAGAGAATAGCAAGAGGGAAATCCACCCCCAAGATCCAATCACCTCCCACTAGGCCCCTCCTCCAACTTTGGGGATTACAATTTGACATGATATTTGGGTGGGGACATAAAGCCAAATCACATCAGATATCCCTGGATTAGAGAAGCAACTCTGTGAGGTTGAAGCCCAACTGGAGAGCGGAGCTCCCAGCATAGTGTTAAATGTTCACATCGTGGAAAGAAAACGAATAGAACAGAAGGCTCATTTGTCTCTATCCAAAGATTTAGAATACCCTCCTGTGTGCCATATATCAGGAATTTTAAAAGTGCCTCAGAAAAAGTAACTCATTTCCTAACTTCTCAGTCTCTAAAGTACTTAATTGATCTTGGCGCTTCAACTATAGTGCTATAGACAATATTCATATTTTAACAAAAGTTACAGACATCTCACTTTTGTGACATCCCATGACTTGAGCTTAGACACTTGTCATCTCACGCTAAAATCAAGCCTGCTATATACTTAAATTGTATCTGTTACTAGTGTGTATTATCTTAAAGAATTTTAACCCAAATATTTTCTTGGTTTATTCTATAAAATATTCATTATTTTCAATCTAGAAAAAACAGAAAATAAATGTTAATTACGAGACAGATTTTATTTAAATTATATTTAGATTTTTAATTTTATATCTTTTCTTCATCAGTGTTTGAAAGATAAATGTTAATAGTACCAACACAGAAGAAACATTTTGCTTATTAATAAGAAACAATATTGACAATATTGAAGATTTAAAAGACTTTGTAGTGTACCTTACTTTTTAAATGAACGAGAGTAAAACAAGAACAACTAACAAAGTTGTCTTTGTCAACACTAAATCCTGTAAACAAAATTTAAGCCTGCAAACAAAATGTAACTTACCAATATTAAACAAAACAGTTTATGATTATTAATTTTTTGGCCCACAATACAACTGTCCACTTAACTAACATTACAATAAATTAGCCTTAAAGAGTTGATGTGTATATAAGTGGGGAGTTTTTTGTCAACTAAAATATGAACATTTTGAAGTCATGTTCTGCAAATGATTCATAGTGCACTTGACCCTGTGCTTTGTAAGTAACAGCTAACCAAGCATGAGGGTTGTGGCTGGAAGGTATGTAGACAGGTTGGGAAAAGAGAAAATGGAAGAAGTAGTGGCCACCCTTTACTGAGCAGCTGTTATATTTCAAATACTGTACTAGGCCCTTTTCCTACATTATTGTTTAATTCACAGCTTGATCCAGGGTGATAGTTAGTTTATATATAGGAAAAAGAGGAGAAAGTATGTGGAGAGAGAAAGAAAAGAAAGGAAGGAAGGAGGAAATGATTTGGGTCAATCGTGAATTTTATCTGTGAGGATCTTGTCTCCAGCTAATAACAAATCCAGTACAAGAAGTAAACTTTTCTGACTTGCAGTCCATTACTGATCTCACCTATTCAGTCCATTACTGATCTTACCCATTAATATAGTTTTTTTTTTTTTTTAAAAAAAAAAAACAAAAAAACACAACAACAACAGGAAAAGCCTAGAAAGCAAGTCACTGATGAGCACCTTTAGTAACAATCCCATGCTGAACATAGACAGACTGTGATTACGAAAACATAACCAGAAGTCCAGAGGATAATTATCAATACAGAATCATACTCAGTATTGCTCTGAAAAATGTGTACTAGATGCAAATGTAACTGCACACTTTAAGTCATATTAAACACGTAAATGGCCAGGTGTGGTGGCTCATGCCTGTAATCCTAGGACTTTGGGAGGCCAAGGCATGAGGACTGCTTGAGCTCAGGAGTTTGAGACCAGTCTGGGGAACATAATGAGACCTCATCTCTACAAAAAAAAAAAAAAAAAACAAATAAAATTAGCTGGGTGTACTTGGGAGGCTCAGGTGGTTGGATCACCTGATCTCAGGAGGTAGAGGCTTCAGTGAGCCAAGATAGTACCACCATACTCCAGACCAGGTGACAAAATGAGACCTTGTCTCAAACGCATACACACAAAAACAGTCACAAACACACACAAAGGAAGTCTGGTGCACACATTCTTGCCACCATAATCCTGACAGTAGTAGATAGAAATACTAGGTGCAATTTTCAAAAATATGTTGTCAATACTGTCAATTTTTAAGCAACAATAGTTCAATTGTTTTCATTATAAAATATTCTAAAGGTAATATTTCAGTGTTGGGAAAATAAACTTTACATTTTGTACTTTTCTATCTCTCAGAAAAATAGTTTTCTCCTTTTGTCCTTTCAAAATGTTCAAAAATACACATCATGGGCCGGGCGCGGTGGCTCACGCCTGTAATCCCAGCACTTTGGGAGGCCGAGGTGGGCAGATCACGAGGACAGGAAATCAAGACCATGGTGAAACCCTATCTCTACTAAAAATACCAAAAATATTAGCTGGGTGTAGTGGCAGGCGCCTGTAGTCCCAGCTACTCAGGTGGCTGAGGCAGGAGAATGGCGTGAACCCAGGAGGCGGAGCTTGCAGTGAGCCAAGATCATACCACTGGACTCCAGCTTGGGAGAGAGTGAGCAAGACTCCATCTCAAAAAAAAAAAAAAAAAAATATATATATATATATATATATATATATATATACACACACACACACACACACATATATATATACACATATTATGCCTGCATCTATGGTGCAGCTATCTGCTGTTATTTCAGATATAAAAACATGTGGGTACATAATGCAGTGAACTGTTAGAAAGAAAAACCACAGTTTCCCTAATGAAGTTGTAGTGAAAGTACAATCACCATCGCATAAGCAGATATCAACATCATACTGTGCATCCTCTTATAACAGCCAGAATGACTGTTCCTATAGCAGAGATGGAGTCCATTAGAATTTCAACCACTGAAAAATTGGTTGAGACCACATAATTTGGTAGTATATGTGACTTTATTATATTAAATAGCGAGATTTTGATATGTAAATTGAGATTATTAACAGTAATGGTCATAATAAATACACTAATCATAATTTACTGGGCTTCAGTAACATACTATTTGCCACAATACAAATACTTTCAAAATCCTAACAAGATGTGCTCAAAACTAAATTGCAAAACAAATAAGCCACCACCTACTGTTAAAGGTTAGTTTAAATATTTCAAAAGCAACAGTTTAATAAAAATTAAGGAATTTAATAAGCTTCCCTTTTCTTTTAACAAAAAAGCTTTCAAGAGTCAATGAGTGACAACAAGAAAAGGAAAACACTATCACATTAAAATGTGGTGTGTAAAGTATGGTAATAAAGACACTTAAGAGAGGTACATTTTAATAATAACAAATACATTTTTTTTAAAACCAATGACTGCCCGTTAGGCACATTCTTAAGTCAGCTTGCATGGTTGTGGCTATTTGTCAAAACTTACTTCATCATTTACAGTCTCAGAGTTCTTTTCCTTTTAGCTCAATGTTGTGATGGAATCAATACAAATCTGCTCTTAAAATATCTGTCTCTGACCTGTGTTTGTTTTAAGCTGTATCATTCATAATGGTGATGGATTGGTAATGCTATTCCTCTTTGTCTGCACAAAGCACCATGGCATAAAAAGCACATATATTTTATGCCCAAGGTCAGAAGAAAATTAATGGATAAAGAGCTAGATAAAATGGAGTTTAAGCTGAATGGGCTGAGAGAGCTCTACAGGGTACAGACCAGGCAGGCAGTACAAAGTCCATTATACTTAAACACTCCTGAAGCATTTCAGAAGTGAAATCGTTTCCACAGGCTAACACATAAAAGCACCAAGCTCTCACATGGCTTCCACTGAGTGCCCACAGGTATGGGCAAAGTACTCCTGCTCAGGAGCTTCCATAGCATATTCCATTTATCAATTTTTACCTTGAGCAATAAGTCCATTTGGTGTTTATCACCAGAGTTGAACAAGTTATGCTTTGTTGTCATTAGAAAAACTTCTCTTTTAACGCTTTCCTACTAATTCTATTTCTATTGTTCACTCTCTTACTGTGCCTTGTGAATACTTAAGAGTTTAGGGTCTCACTTAAGAGGCAGGTTCAGCTGATTCCAACACAAAGAAAGCTTCATAGCTAACAATTACACTTTTCTCCATTACATCCCTCTAGACATCTAAACGGCAGCAAACGAAGTAGAAATTTAAAACAAAAACAAAAACAGAGACCAGTAACTGAGAATTCTAAAGTTTGGCACACAGAACACCATCAAAATCATCCATGACAATTTGGCTGATCATATCTACGCATAAACATAAGGAAATAAGCATTTTGCCTAGTTAAGCAGTCCAAAAAATCAATGGTTTTCTTCACAAACCTTGCTGAGAAAAGCAATATTATTACTTTGTTGAATATAAAACAACTGAGCAAAGCCATATTTGAATTTATCCTAAATATCTTACTTTCAGATTTAGAAAAATAATATTTAATAAATAGATATTATAAGAGGGTTCTTCCATTTGTTCATTTTAAGGGGAATGCACAGTAACAGTTGTGATTCGTCCTTATAGTTGAGGCTTCAACTCTGTGACACTATAAATAAACTGCTCCTGGAGATGCGGAAATTGCCCATTATCTCCAAGAGCATGTTCTGATAAGAGACTATCAACACGAAGCCAAAACTCCTTCAGAGCATCAAGAGAGGAAAGCTTCTAGTGATGGTTTGGTCACGGTCTCTTTCAGGATGATTACATGGCAGAGGAAGGAATAAAACTGTGGAAGAATTAAAGTTGGTGGATGCGAAAGAAATGTGTACAGTGGTGATATAGATATTAAAGCCAAAATGTGGCAACTCTGTTTGACTCTGTAATGTAAAATGCATTTTTCACGTAATGTAGAAATAGATTCAGGCAGTACTCAATGAACTCATTTAATATTAAATATAATAGGCAAGTTCTGAGTGTCAGTTAAACTGGATTGAATGCTTGAGTTTGTCAGAAATTAGGTGTGGCTTCACCCAAAAGCATAATCTTTCCATTTAAGTTTCTTTATTTGTAAATTTAAGAGTCAGAAGATAGTCTCCAAGGACTCTTCTACCTAACCAAAAAGCAAAACCAAACCCTTCCAAATATCTTCCATGATATTCTCCTAACATAAAAAGTCCCAAGTTTATGATCCAAAGACAGAGATCTTGGCATTTGAACAGCAGTGCAGAGACAAGACTTTCTGATCGGGGTCCACAGGGCAGTTACACACATAAAATGACTTCAGGGAAACTCTTCATTTAGGGAAAAAAGCAATTATGAGGAATTCGTAAGTACTATGAAGCTATTTTTAAAACAGTAACAGAAAGCTGAAATGAAGAGTAATGGTCTAAAGCTAAAAAAGGAAGAAATTAAGATTAGACAACACAAAAATTCTTCAAGGGAAATTAGGCACTAGAATAACTGCTTAGAGGGACACTTGAGTCAACCTCATTGGAGGCATTCAGAAATAGATTATATCAAAACCTAGTAGGAAGTCTAGTGTTACTCCCTGACTTGAAAAAAATAAAAAACAACATAGCACATCTCCACTACCTAAGTTTCCATATTTTGCATATTATTTTCCATATTTTACATATATTTCATATTACTGTATATACTTACTGCTCTGATTATACTGGTTTGCACGATTCTATTTTCACATATATCCTAAATATTTCAAAAGCTTCAACACAGTTATTATAAGCTTAACATTTTAAAAGTTGGTTAAATATTCAAGGTTGTTGATATATTTTAACTTCTTATTCTAGTAAAGTACATTTACATTATAACTTATTGCCATCATAGCAACTCCTGTGCTACATATTTTTGTTCATGGATCTGTTGCTTTCTATCAAATTGCATCCTCAATTTAAACTCCTATGACTCAAATGAGTATTTTACGCCTCTTGGTACTTCTAAAGCCCTAGGTATGAATGAACGCATGGCAACTCAGTGCTGCCATTTTAACATGTGCTGATAATACGTTCCAGAAATTCTAAAAAAATGATGTATAAATTTTGTTATTCTCTTATGTAACTAAATAAAGGTATTTGTGCTACTAGAGATATACATATTTATTTCTAGTATATATTTAATATACTTACACCTGAAATGAAAAGATAGGCAAAACAGTTTTAAAATAATCTATAATAGAACACTACTTTAACAGAATGAAGATAGACTTAAATTTCTAGAGGGTTAGGAAATTGGGGACACCCTGGATCATCTCAAACAGAACTGAAGATACTCTTCACAAGTCAGTTCACTCTGGGTCAGTGGCAATCAGCCAGATAAATCTTGTTAATATTAAAACTGGCTTAAAGCCAGACAGAATTCATTCTTTTCTCAATTAAAATAGATGGAGCCATCTTTCTTGACTATTAAGCATATCTCTAATGTTCACAAGCCTGCCTTTGTTTCATTTCCTCTCCCTATAGCATGAAAATGATAAAAATTCTTCTATCCACAAAGTTGCATAATTTTTATCACATTAGAAAAAAAGCATCAGTAGGAGTATTTATGGAACATTACTCTTAATTCTACATTTTTACCTGTGCAGAACATTTTGTAACCAGTGTTCAATATTACGATTAAAACCTAAATGAGGTTAATATTTACATTTTGTTTATATTTCAATTATAACAGAACAATTTTAGAATTCATGTGTGCATAAACTTGGCAGAAAATAATTTCTCTAAGGCAAATTTTAACTTCATTTAGGGCTGACTACGGTAATACTAACTGTTCATTCTTGTATTTTCAGATACTTGGAAGAAATGGCAGTTCCAGGGGCCTTCTATGTTCCTCCTTGGTACAAAACCATCCATGTGATGTTCTATTAATGCTCCATCTCAACTCCTGTGCAAACCTGTTGATACCTATAGATCTGCAGGGAACATGCTATGCTATTCACAATTTAGTCCTTCAGATTGAGACATGTCTTAATTCATCTCAAGAAAAGACTAGAAGAAAATGGTAGCTGCTTCTTAAAATTACCAAAATCATGATCATCACTATTAACAACTGATAATAAGCGATAATGAATACTCTTTGGCACTGTCAATCAAGAAACATTATTTTAATTTAAACTATTCATTTTGGACATCATCTACTATTGGAGTTGTTACAATATTGTCCTCTGAAAGAAATATCTGAACATCTTAATTCATGAGGATGATATTTGCGGGGCCTTAAAAATTGGTCCAACATTTTAAAATAATGGATAATAAATTAAACACCAAAAGGCATTAAGCAATAAAATGTCCATTAAAACACTTTATCTCAGCATCTGGAAAATACCTAGGTGGTATATATAGCAAAATATAAATACCAAATATTAGGTGGTATATACAGCAAAATAAAGGCTAATCACTGAGAAGAGAAATATTTTTTTGAACTTTCCAGATACATTATTACTTTTAAAGCTCAAGGCATAGTTTCCTGTGGGTTCTTTCCATTTTTCTTCATTCAGTAAAATAAATATCCATCTTCAGCCAGACATTCATTCCTCCCCGAGCTATTAAAACTCAATTAATTGCTTAGTTAATTGCGAATCCCATCTAAATGACTCACTGCTGAATGCCAAACAAACTTATAAAATGAAGTGATATGCTAAGATTCATAAGCAGTCACAAATTTAAAAATAAATTTAAAAAGGAAGAATATGCATGCCCAAGAAGAAATGGTTTCATTAATTAAAAAATCAGTATCATATAAATAAACATAGGTAAAAGCAAATTAATTCAACCTTGGCAATAAAGGCACAAGATAATCCGGTCATCTATTTCATTAAGGCGTTGCAAATAGATCACACTTCATCAGAGGGCTTATAGAACTGTCCTCGTATTCTAAGAATAGCTGTTCAAGTAGTTCAGGCTGCAAACAGGTACAAGACTTCTGATTTTCTACTTAAACAGAAGTTTTTAAAGTTAGTGATTATATCTCATTTACCAAGAGTAAGCTAAATTGTTCCTGAAGTTAACTCAAATCACTTGTGTTCATGAGCAAGAGAAGAAGGCGATTATATATTTATATATTTCAAGCAGGGTCTGAGTGAATTGAGTACCCAGTACCAACACACTCAAGTATTCTTTTTACTCCCTAACCGCTTACTTCAAATTTTCATAGAAAAAGCAGCAATTCTAAGAATATAGCAAATGCATTAAATAGCCCTGTATGGAGTGGCCAATGTACTAATTCATATGTGCTGGTGAACTCTTTTTGTCTGTTGCTCTCTTAATTCTTGAAAATAAACTACAGGCTAGTAAGTATCCTCTGTTACTGCGTCCTCCCTCACCCTATCAGCCTTTACCAGACGATAATCTAGACCAATGTCTCTGCAAAACCAAGGCTGCAGAAGAGATACATACATTTATTTTGTAAGCAACAATGAAGTACTGAAGTCCATAAATTTCCCATTACAATGTCAGAAAATCAAGAAGGCTCACTTTTTGCTCAAGAATAATTCAGAAAGGAAAAAAGCAACTGCTCAGTTTTTCAGAATAGTTTAAGTTGCAAAAACAAATGAGAAATTGTGCAACAAATGTAGTGACTCTAAGTCATAAACGCACATTAACTTCAACTTATTAACTACAGTACCTACCATGTGCTAAACATTGCACAGGGTACCAAAGATGCAAAGACCAGCTTTGGGATGCTTCCTCAGAGGGCTGAACTCCATAATCAACTCTGCTAAACAAGAGATGTACTACAAAGATTTCAGCAGAGAAATAACTTAGGTCAGTTTACATTTACAAATGAGATAGTCCTAACAGCCTTTAAATCCCCACATGTTGTAATGGATGATATTTAGCATGCATGAAAGCTTGGAAGCAAATAATGTTTGCACAAACTGTTTATCTATCCTTATAACACCAAACCCTGAAGTGATGGAAGATTACTGAAGGCTTTTTTTTTTTCCTTTTAAATAATAATGTGCACACTTTTCAACCAATGGCTGGCATATAATACCTGCAGTGATTCTTGATTCTATCACATTTATAAAAAAATAATGTCAATACCTATAATAACTATAAACACATGATATTAAGTTTTGTTTTATGGCCATTTCGAACTTGCTGAAATAATGCTGCATCTAAGGCAGACTTCCAAGATAGAATAAAAGACTCTTACTACTATTTGTAGGGAGAAATAATGGTTCTTTTATGGTCCTGATTTGCATTTTTACAGATTATCTATTATACCTTATGTTTTTTCCAATGTTTCCTAAAGCTTCAGATTTTGGTTGTATTGTAAAACCAAAGTAAACAAAATTTCTATAGGTTAATGCCATAATAATTAGTTATGTATAGTTCTATTTTTGTGTGCATATATATACCCACATACATGTACATAGATACTTAATCTTGTCTTTGATCTATAGCAAGGCTAATGCAGCAAAAAAAATCCATATTTGCATATCCATGTCTCTTTTCTGAGTACCTCTAGTTGCATGTTTCCTGAAAAGAGTAAAATTCAAGAGAGTCAGAGTAAATTATTCCCTACCACCAAACCTTCACAAATATGTTCTGTTCCCCGTAAGCCTGATCTCATTGTATGCCATCTATACCAAACCAATGCCAACCCAGAAAGCATCTTTGGTGACTCTCTTCCTTAGTGGCAATATTCAACTGCTATTGATGCTACCTTTTGAGTTACTCTGCAACTCTCTTCTTGTCATTCCCACTGTCAGCAGAGACATCTGGACCTTTATCATTTGTCTATTTTAACTTCAGTACTAAAACCCTCCAATCCGTTCTCCTTCCACAATGCAGCTAGAGCCAAGTTTCAAAACAGCAAATATATTACTAAGGTTTTCCTGATTCAAGTCTTTTTGCTTCAAAGACTACCTAAACTCTCTAGCTTCCTTTTTTCCACTCTCTCCACCATGACCTGTACTCCAGAATCTGAGCTAAATTAAGAGTTCTGTGAATACACATCACTTGAGCATAGGCCACTCTTGCTGCCTGAAATATCTTTAACTTTTATTTTTATTTATTTATTATTTATTTATGTATTTATTTATTTATTTATTTATTTTTGAGACAGAGTTTCACTCTTGCTGACCAGGCTGGATTATTTATTTATTTATTTATTTATTTATTTATTTATTTATTTATTTTTGAGACAGAGTTTCACTCTTGTTGACCAGGCTGGAGTGCCATTGGCACGATCTCGGCTCACTGTAACCTCTGTCTCCTGGGTTCAAGTGATTCTCCTGCCTCAGCCTCCCGAGTAGCTGGGATCACAGGCATGCACCACCACACCCGGAAAATTTTGTATTTTTAGTAGAGACGGGGTTTCTCCATGTTGGTCAGGCTGGTCTTGAACTCCCAACCTCGGGTGATCTACCAGCCTTGGCCTCCCAAAGTGCTGGGATTACAGATGTGAGCCACCGTGCCCAGCCTACTTTTAACTCTTATTAAGGATTTCTCTCACCAAGAGATCCTTCAAGACTTCAATCAAATTCTGCCTTCTTTTGAAAGCTTTGCCTAACTACTCTAATATATTGAGCATTGCCGTCTCTATTCTGGAAGCGACTTTAATACATCTTTGTTATTCCATTTATACTCAACTATAAATGATGGTGCCCGAGCAGCAGCCTCTGCATCACCTGGGAACTTACTAAAAATGCAAAATGTCGGGCCCTACTCCAGACCTGCTGAATCAGAAACTCTAGGGGTGTGAGACTCAGTAATTTGTGTTTCAACATGGTTCAACAAGCCTTCCAGGTGATTCTGATGCATACTGATGTTTAAGGACCCCTCTTCTATTCAAATCCTGCATGTCCATCAGTCTCTACACATAACTGAGAAGGACCTTGATGGTTTTCATCTTCCTTCCTTTCTTCGGAATATGCAATACACATTTGTTGAATACAGAGCAAATAAACTGGTAACTAAAATTAGAATTTTACAGTTAATTCCAATGCACTATATACAGATACAGATTCTTAGCACACTATAGGTCTGTACACAGGATACACACTTGAAATTTGAAGATGATCATGTCAAGACAATAGTAGACATGATACATTGCCAACAGTTTTCTTACGATAATATTCATCATGAAAAATGAATATGATCATATGAAGTTATTTTCATGTTAAGACAACAGGGAAACTTAAAAGATGCTACTATGAGTCAAGGGCCATTTACAACTTTTTAAGTAATCAACTAGGGATACTGCTGATCAAACAGAGCCCCCACCCTCCAACCCCTATATATAGTCTGTTTATTAAACATAGTTTAATACTTGTCCTTCGTAAAACCTTATTGTATATATAATTGATAATAAAAACTGTAATAATTATTAATTATTTCATTCATAACTTAATTTAGTGGTTGCAAACATGCCAAACAAAAACTCAGAAAAATTCTCTAGGCTGTCCATACAACAAATGCTCTACCTATATGTCAAGAGACTGCAGAGGCATGGATACCAGCCAGCTATGACATAGATAAGGGCTGAGAAGTGGAAAGGCAACAGGATCTGCCCACACTAGCTTAAAGTATGTAGACACATATATCTAAATGGCAAAGTGTTTGAAATCAGGACTGGGTGTAACATGTTGTACTTTATTCCCCATCCACAAGTGTCAATTACAGGATCTCTGAATATAATTGTTATTTAACATATTGACTTAAACAGAATTTCCATGTAATTCTTCTTTGCTTACCGTTTTGAGTAAAAAGCACAGGTGTTAAACTTCGTATTACACGAAATTAATAATTTAAGTTATTTGAAAGTCAATTCATCTCAGGCATTGTATTCTGTTCCTACTATCGTGTAGTACTTCTGTCACTGATCTCCATTTATAAATGTACTAAGCTGGATTTACAAATATTTCAGAGGTGCTCTAGGACTGAGATGATACATTTTTACCTCTGTATATGCAACATTTACAAGTCTAGAATCTGGGCTTTTTATGCTCCAAATCTGTAAAGTAGTTGATTTTAGAACTTAATAATAATTTGATTAATAAATCACAGCAAAGAAATAAGGAAAATAAGGATATTACTATAGTATGGTATCATCTAAAATCATTTGATAGAAACAACACAGCATTTTCTTTGTAAATGTGAAAGCACTGCTTAAAGTTTTGACCAATTGTCCATCTAATCTTTTCCATAGCTTATTTTTTATAATACAAAAGCTTATTTTCTCTTGGATCTAATGCTACTGCTCTCCTGGTATATAATCCTCAGTAAGAAACAATTTTTTTAAAAAAGATATAATAAAACTAATATCCATGAAGTTTTAAAACTGGAACTTTGATAAATGTATTATCCTTATTAGCTTTAAATACCTTGTGTCAAAATATGCCCAAGAAAAACTGGTGACTGTTCATTCATTCCATGTTCATTGGTTCACACTGACATTTATTGATAACCTGCTCATGCCAAGCATTTTAATAAGTCCTGGGCAATAAAAGTATAAAAAACCTACAGTGCCTGTCATAAAAGAAGTCACATTCTAGAGCAACAAAGGATACATAAATAGTTGCAAACCAAAGTATTTTAATGGAATAAGAGACATGTATATAAAGGTATTATCAGATCAAAGTAGGATATTGACCAGATCTGCTAAAGGAATTGGGAAAAGCTTCATAGAGTTAGGTTGCAGTAGATGAGAAAGATTTATCAGGTGTTGAAAAGGGAGACCAGGAAATTAAGCTGAAGGAACATCATGCAGACATACCTTGGAAGGAATGTAGTATGTAAGATGGAAACTAAACCAAAAGTGTTCATGATGGGAAGAAGAGCTGGTGAGGCAAGTGGAAGCCTAGTGGCCAGGCTAAACAGTTCCCTCTTTTTGCCACACGCAAAGGTGAATCATCAGAGGTGTGAAACAGGGCAGTGGCATGATCAGATTTCACTCCTGGGTGGCAGCTATGAACATTCATCAGGGTTTGCAGGGATTACAAGTTTCCAGCCATTCCACACATTTTTGACCAAAAAAAAATTATATTAAAGGGGAAATATATTTCTATTAATAACAAATGTGTCATGATAATGTCAAGTATTAAGACAGAATATATGAAACAAATGTTTATGGAAAGTGTTATCAGCAGCAGTAGACGTGAAAAAAGACTAGTTTGCCTTTGGAAAGATAAAGGAACAAGGTAATATGCAAAGAAAGCAATAAGCATTAGAGTGAGATAACTGACAAACCAAGACAGATTTGAAATGATACATGACTCTAAAACACTGAAGCAATAATAAGAAAATAGCTTAGAACACAACAGCCTAATCACCTGAAGTAACAGACCTAAAAAGTGCAGTGACGATAGCAATTAAGTTTCTCTTGTACAATATAGACCCAAGATACGAGAATTTTCTTTCTTTGGTTTTAAATATATGTTATATATGCTGCAGTTTGCAGACCCTGATGTACTTTTGATTCTTGAAAGTGAACACAGCACCTGAATGTAAAGATAACAAAGTATGTGATAGTCTGAACTCTCAGGGAAGTCTTTGACAGGTTAATTAAAAAGAGTTAAACTTGAGGTGTTGTATTTCTTATGATGTCATTTTTAGCACTATTCTAAGTAGTGAGTGATGAGCTATTCTAATTATTGGAATAGCTAATTGGTGGTAGGACCACTTGTAAATACAACAAAATAGGTATTACAGTCAGTCAGACAAAAGCAGCTATATGTATGTGCGTGTGCGCGATGATAGAAACTACTGTTTTGCAGTGATCCTGCGGAAGTAGGAAGCCAAAGAGTAGATCACATATCACTGACATCCTATTTCCCAATAGGTTTGGTGAACAATGAAAAGCAGATTTGTTGTTGCTAATTGCAAATGCCCTAATTTTCAATAATGTAAAAATTAGAACTTGCACATATTCATATTTATCGTGACACACACACTCTGCAAAAAAGAATGTTATTTAGCTCAATTAATTGGTTGATAATGAGAACAGTCCTAAGAATAAACTCCAGAGTGAGTTCTACCTGGAAGCTTGATACGGAGTCAAGTTAAAGTAACTGTAAGTAAGACACTGTAGATGCCTTAGGAATATATTATAAAAAAAATCAAACCAAAAATTAATGAGTTAATATTTCAAGTCCTTAAAATGGAAAACGAGACTCAGTAATTCTTTAAAAAAAAAAAAAAAAGCAGAAAGTAGCAACAGGTAAAAACAGAAATTGGTGAAATACAAAAACAAACAATAGAAAGGACTGACAGAACTAAATTCTCATTGTTTGAACACAGTAATTAAAAACCTAAACTTCCAGTGAGTCTGATTACAAAAAAAAAGAGGGAAAAGGGACATATAAACGTCATAAAGAAATCTCCTCTATGATTCAATTATCTCCCACTGGTTCCCTCTCATGACATATGGGGATTATGGGAACTACAATTCAAGATGAGATTTGGGAGGGGACACAGACAAACCATATAAAGTACTTTAAGGCTCAAATGAATACAGTGACTGCCATGTGGAATTTTCAATGTAGATCTTCAAATACGAAACTGAGTTAGTCAACTCTAGAGTACTACATTTTTTTAAAGTTTAGCTGCAGAGTTACAAAAGGAGAAAAATTAAAAGGGACGAGTGGACAGATGCTTGAAGATAGAGGGAAACAAATTTATTATATATTTAACTTTATAAAAGGAACAGGAAATTGTGAGGCTCTGAACTCTCTTGAGTCAGTTTCCTGATGCCCTGGTTCTGTCAAGGTTTAATCACTGAACTACACCAACTATAGTCACTACTTTGTTTTTAAGCCACTTTGAGATTTTCGCTATGGACTGGAAAGTCTGGGATATGAAAGTCTAAGCATGAAGAAAGGCTGGACGCCATAAAAACATGTATGAATTGGTGGGATTTAATTTCATTTGGGTCATATTAATGGCCATGAGCATGACAACTCTGTACCATACCAACCACCATACATTGCAAAGTAGTCCTAACTCTATATGTAGATAAGTCAGATTTATTAGTATTCTTTACTTGCTCAGATGAAATGCATTTATTTATAAATTCTGGTAAAACTATATGAATGTCTGCCATGTGTGAAAGTTATTTTAGTGAGTGAGATTTACAATTGCATTGAAAAAATGCTTGCATTTTGCCAGGCACTTCTGAGTTCTCTGCCTGCACTATTTCATTACACCTTTAAAAAGCTCTATGAGGTAGACTATATTCCTATGTTAGAGATTTAAAAATTGTTATGGATTCAGTCATCTCATAAATCCACTTGTCCTCTCTCTGCCATGATTTTGTCATCAAAGATTAAAATTTTATTATAACCAATTAAACTCATAAACAATTTGTTGATTTAACATTAACAGGCATTAATTTTAAAAAATAATTTATAGGCCGGGCGCGGTGGCTCACGCCTGTAATCCCAAGACTTTAGGGGGCTGAGGTGGGCAGATAACGAGGTCAGGAGATAGAGACCAGTCTGGCCAACATGGTGAAACCCCATCTCTATTAAAAATACAAAAATTAGCTGGGTGTGGTAGTGTGTGCCTGTAATCTCAGCTACTTGGGAAGTTGAAGCAGGAGAATTGCTTGAACCCGGGAAGCGGAGGTTGCGGTGAGGGGAGATTGCGCCACTGCACTCCAGCCTGGTGACAGAGCTAGATTCTGTCTCAAAAAATAATAATTTATAACATCTGGTGTATTATAAATACACTCTATAACCAGCATTGATTCTTCTTTATTAAGTCTTCACCAGCTCATGTTTCTTCCCTTCTTCACCATAGCAGTGTCAGTCTCTACCACTCATTCCATATTGGAATCTTTCATTGTTCTTTGTGTTGTCCTTATTTCATCCACTTCTACTAGGCTGCGATCAAAGATAATTACCAAAAAAAAAAAAAGGAACCTAACAGGCTGACTTGGATAAATCATTCCATTTTAAATATTCAAAAGTTGAGACTCCCCAAGACACAGTATGACTTTTCATACGGGCAAATCAAGATGAGAATCCATATCCCTAGCTCTGCCTCACTACAACAAGCTGCCTATCTTCCCACTCCCAATCACTCTCTATGCCTTTGGTTTTCTATTGCTTCCCACACGCTTGCCAACGCTATTGTTAGACCAAATATGTTCTTACATAATTTATATTAACACTAGATTTTAAAATATAAAGTGGTAAATAATAAAGTCAGTGAGGTTATCTTGCTCTAACTCCTCACTTAATAAAGAAACTGAAGCCAGCCGGGCACGGTGGCTCACAACTGTAATCCCAGAACTTTGGGAGGCCGAGGCGGGCAGATCATGAGGTCAGGAGATCTAGACCATTCTGGCTAACACGGTGAAACCCCATCTCTAGTAAAAATACAAAAAATTAGCCGGGCGTGGTGGCGGGCGCCTGTAGTCCCAGCTACTCGGGAGGCTGAGGCAAGAGAATGGCATGAACCCGGGAGGCAGAGCTCGCAGTGAGCCAAGTTCTCTCCACTGCACTGCAGCCTGGGAGACAGAGCCAGACTCCGTCTCAAAAAAAAAAAAAGAAATGGAAGCCTAGAAATATTAAGAGACCAGGGTTACACATTTTAGTTTTATTTCAGGTTATTCAACTACTTGCAAATAATAAAAATCTGCAGAGGCACTAGTGACATGTTATGACAACTGTTTTGATCATTATTTAGATTTTGGATTTACTTAGATTTTAGATTTTAATAATTTTATTCACCTCTATAACAGTACAAAAATCAGCAGCTTTTACAGTAACGCAAGGTTTCTTCTAATTTCACTGACCTTTTCCTAATACTTCAAGAAAAGAATAAATACATATTGGCTTTTGACACCATTGTAGTTAAACAAACTTGTAGAATTCGAAAATATTTAATTAAAACATTTTGAGTAAAATGAGTAAAGTATGACCCTTCTATATAATATTCCTTAAAGTTTCCTAATCATATAAAATGGAAAGCTGAATTTGAAAAAAAGTCAAATTAAGTTCAACGGACTAAAAGTGCTCTTATATCCCAAAAGGAAAATAAAGATATGCTTAGGTATGAAATAGCTGACCTCAACGGCCCTGGAAAGCTGTACATGGTCTTTACAGGCAAATAACAAAGAAATCTGAAACATGTGTTACAAGAAAGGAAAAAGGAAAACACTTAGTAGGAAAAGACAAAACATAAAGATCCATAAACATAAATCCCCACTGTAGCTAATAATTTTCTGAATGTATGTTTCCAGTGATTAGATGAAAATCATAAATCCTCAAAGATGCCAACAGGTACTTGAAATAATCAAGTCACAAGAATTAAGGAGTAAATAATAGCTCTGTGCATCTCAGGCTAAGAAGCCAAGAGCCTTCAACAATCTACCAGCCAATGGGCAATCCTCCTCAGAACACATGCAGCTCCCCTGTGACAATTTTAGGTAAACCTGATCTTTGACTATATGGTGTAAATGGTTTTAATTTAAGGATTTTCTTTTACTCTGTGACTTCTACCCATGAGAGCTAAAGCCAGCAAAGCTAGGCTAATCTGCATTCTGAAATTTCATTCTGTGTTTTTATTTTCCTTTGGAGGGTTCTTGTTTCAGAAGAGCTTCATTAACTTAATTAGGCATGATCCAGTGGGCCCATACAAATTAGGCTAGCCACAGTATCTTTAGAATGGACAAAAATAAGAAGCCAGCTGTAGTCTTTATATTTTGAAGAAATTTTTACCAGCTGACATTTCTTTGTGTCACAGTCATATTAAGCTCATGACAACTGCAATAACCGAAATGTGTTTTGGAAGTTCGAGTCTCCAACACTATGAGATATAGAAGACACAACAGTGGATAGGGAATGAACTTTTTTTTTTTTTTTTTTTTTTTAACCACAATTCTTTTTGTAGGCATCTAGTTCTTTGCTTTATTATAGAAAGAATAATCCTTTGGCAAAAGTATGTTTATAAGTCAATTTATAACTACGAGCACTGTAATAACTGTATCAGAAAACATTTAGGAGAAAAGATATTTTCATTTTCTTCCTAGAACTCACAGGCCTGTGTACACCTGTGCATACATGTACCAAGATAATATAATACAAGATAATACATGTATCAGATAATGCATAGAAAACCAGACATTACCTGACCTGCAATCTTAGGAAGTTATTGATTTTGCCTCAATTTCTTCATCAACCAGTAGAAATAATAATAACCCTCATTCTTGTTCAGAGAAGTCTTCAGGCAACTTACCTGTTTCAAAATAATAATCCGGATAATTGTTAAAATAGAGATTCCTGGACCATTATTTCAGACATACTGAATCAGGCTTTCCACCGAGGAGCCAAGGAATTTGTATTTAATAAAAGTTATTCTTAGTGGGTCGCTATAAACTAAAATATAAATAATGTGAAATCCCTACAGATTCATACTGGGTTACTATAAACTAAAAATAAATAGGAAAGCTCTATAGAAAATTTTGAGTGATATGTAAGTATATACCATCAACATTATTCAGAATTTCTAGCGCAAAGGAAAATGTTGCAAAGAAAGTATTCTTACAGGAATTTATTCTGGCTAACCTTTACACTGTGAAGAATTGCTGTACTGATTAAATCAATCAACCCACCAACCAAACAAGCACCAACCAAACAAGCACCAGGAAGCTCAACATATACCCTTCTGCTTCTCAGATAAGTACAAATTTTAACTGATAAAGAGGAAAAGTCACATCTCATACAATAACATTTAATGCAGCAAAATACTCTAGCTATGGTTCTCATAAGTCCTGGAATTCTGGAACTAAATCATACACAAACATAATCACAGCGACTTTCTGACTTGTCGCTTGATTCTTTATAAATGTATTCTTAAGAAATACAATAAGAAAACATGGAAGAAAAAATATGAAAACCTTCCAACCTAATGCTAATTATGTGAATTAACCATGTTGAAAACAAGATAGTGCTTGGAGTAGGGATTTACTGTCACCATAAGCTATTTGTGACTTAAAAACTAGAACATGGAGTTCAGAACACAATCCAATTTCTGTAGATGACAGTGAGTTCCCAGCAGGGGTTGTTCCTCCCCAGAAACCTGTCTTGGATAGTATCCTGGTACTTGGTTGCGTTGGCACGTCTGCCACCTCAGAAATCAACCAAGTCATGTTTCCGTTTGAATAAGAAACTCAACACATTCCTCTGATTCCTAAACTGTGCCTACACAACCTGTTATAGCGTTTTGTAGATTGCAGGGAATACTGTTGAAGTCTCACAGTGGCTAGCTTCAATTTCAAATGTACGTTTGCAAATTTGGAAAATGTAAATTGAGAAATCTTCTGGAAGAAAATCATGCTGGAAATAACAGAAATTGCTTGCGTTCACTTGGTCAACTAATAACGACTGATCCTCGGTAACAAAGATTTCTGGGGTTATGAATGTTGGTTTTTGCAATGTTCACAAGGTTCCAAGGATTAGGACCTAGGCCATACTTAAGGGTATATAGATATTATATCTATACAATCTGGATAGATATAGTACAGTCATAGTATGAGTTGGAATTGATTTTATTAAAGCTGATAATAAAACCAGATGGTCCAAGTATCTGAATCAAATATAGACTTCCTTAAGCTAGGGTTGAAAATAGCTCCAGAAAAAAGGAATGAAGTTCTAAATATGACATAACAGATCTGCAGAGGTAACATAAGTGTGGATATTTAAGAATAATAATGACTCGTTCTGGACTAAGCTAATTATGTCTTCCAAGGTATTTTATTTGGCGAACACTACATGGTTGTGTGCTATATCCTAAAATTCAAGTGTGCAGCAGACTTATCAGAGGGTGGGTAGAAAGTTGCAACCAATCAAGTTTTACATGCCTCAGTCTCTTTCACTTATGGATGATAAGTTTATCAAGTTTCCTGTCCTTCTCTTCCTAGAGATTATATTTTTGTATTTGAAGCCTGTAGCTACTTTCCCATCTTGAAACCCAAAAACCAAAAAGACACTGTGTTCACTAACTGGCACTAGGTATGAACACAATGAATGTTTTCAAACAAATGAATGACTCAAAGGAATTCTTAAAATGTTTCTTTGGTGCGAAGAGCAGGGGTCACAAAGGCATATGGACAGTAAATACAGAAATATTACTAGAGATTTGCATCCAAGCTTAATCAGCTATAAACCAAACAGAATAGTTCTGTCTAAAACGAAGGTAGGTAATTAGTTTCCTACTGCTGTTATAATTAGCTGTCACAAACTCAATGGCTTAAAACAAAAACATTTATTATTTTTCAGTTCTGGAGGTCAGAAGTCCCATATGAGTCTCACTGGGTTAGATCGAGGTGTTAGCAGGACTGATGTTAGCAGTCCTTTATGGAGGCTATAGGGGAGAATCTTCCTTCTTGCATTTTCCAGTTTCTATAGTCTGCCCACATTCCTTGGCTTGTGATCCTTTTTCATCTTCAAAGCCAACAAAAGCCAGTTAACTCTTTCTCATTCTGCATAATTCTGACACTGACTCCTCTGCCTCCAATTTAAAGACCCTTATTATTATATTAGGCTCACTTGGATAATCCGGAAAAACCTCCCTCTCTTAAGGACAAATGAATAGTAACATCAATTGCATTTGCAACCTTAATTTCTCTTTGCCTTGTAGGGTAACATAGTCATCACAAGGTTCCAAAGAATAGGAACCAGTCGTGATAGGGAGTGGGATGGTCAGGGCCATTATTTAGTCTACCCACAACCAAGAATAATGCAAATCATATTTTTCTCCTGCCTGTGGATGGTGAAAACTTCAAAGGAAGACACATCTGACACTCTTCTGTTGGGAGAGTTTATTCAACTTCATTTTGACTTCACTGACTTCTATACACTGATCCGAGGTGGGTTTTTTTGGCACGTCTGATTTAATTTTCAAAAGTTAACTGCTTGATTGCAAACAAAATCAAACAGAATAATATATGAAAAATTGAAGCAAGAGGAGAAAGAATGTGGGAGGAAGTGGACATTTTCCAAGTGACTTAATTGAATATTATCTTAAGAATTTCTAAAGCTCAAATTCAGAAGGACACGTCTAGTTGGCTAAAGTACCAAGTCTGAGAGTAACGAAATAGTTGCCATTCCATAAGCCTAGAAAGCAAACCAAACTAGTGATAGCAATCTCACGTATATATCACAGAATTTCAGTTTAAGCATAGGACACAAGTCTAAGTCAAGCTTTAAATGTGAACTATATAAACCTTCTAACAGAATAGCCTTCAGTGTAAAGAGCTAGTTGGCCATAAATAAGTTTAATTCCCTTCCTTTAAATTTAGATTTGACTCAAGCTGCATGAATTTCTGGACAAAGAAAAAATGAATTTGAGGCAGCGAGCTGTTGGTTTAACAGAATTAATTTCAGTCCAGTCTTGTAATAGCATATATGTATTAAAAGAACTTTGAAATAAAATGTATGGGGTCAAAGGGTATCAAAATATGGTGACTTTAACATGGAAATTTAAATTTTAAAAGAACTATTTGGAACAATTAAAAATAAGACATATTGACCACACAAACGTTTAATCAGACAGATTTGTCTTGATATTAAACCCTTTCAGCTAAACTCAATGCCCTCCTTCTCACTCTTCTTAAAGTTTCACTCCTCAAACAACTACTCAGACTCAAAGTACACCCCCAAATTCAACCCACTAACACAAACCTGACTTGGTCATGTAAAATATCCTTTCTGCTTTAGCTGACTAAACTTTAAAACCAGTCTAAGCACCTTGTGTTCAGTGAAAATAAACAATAGTGCATATGGCCTGTAGGGAGGCAGAGTTGACTCCTAAGTGAGTAACTGCTTGTCACTGGCATACAAGGACTTGAATAGCTCTGGGATGTGCACAGCTCTTTACTTGTAGAGGAGAAATTCCAAGGATTGCACATCTTTAATTTTGATTACAGTTGACACCAATGGCATTCACACTTGAGATACTGACTGTCCTGATTCCACAGTTCTTTAATGTGTCTCACCAAAATAATAAGCAGGCTTCCTGATGTCTTTTCTTTATTCACATAACAAAGGTTGAATATTGTGGTTACTGAGTGGCAGATATTGAGATAATTGGTGTCCTGAAGCACACAAAGGTTGCTGTGCTTGAAGATCTTCACTAAATTAGTGCCTAAAAGATAATAAATAATTGTAATATAACATGCTATGTGTTAATGGAGCTATTACATAATATAGACTCAAGGAGAAGATAACTAACTTTACTGAACAAAGTCAAAAACAGGTGGTAGGTAGCACCTAAGTTGAACCATGAAGGATAGGTAGAGGTTTGACAGACAGAACAAAGAACGACAATATAGACAAACATGAAGGCAATTTCCAACAGGCATAAATGATGGCAGTATATTTGGGAAGTTCAGGATGTTTTTATGTGGCTGGTATGAAAGGAGGAAATGGGGGAATAGCAAAACACCAGACTGGAAAGGAAGGCTGAGGAGAAACTGGGACGAGTTTACCTAGTGTCACTGAGGAAGACTTCTTTGGAAAGTCACATTCTCAGAAGTATTAGAAAATCATACAAGAAACAAAATGTTCAACTGAAAGCATCTGACTGAAAAAGGACCTTGCTTGAAGGCCTTTGTCTTTATCTTTGTGAGGTCAAATTTTGCTAAGGACGGTAAGACGGTAAAGTCAGCACCTGATATAGAAAATGCTTGACTACAAATTCATAATGTATCTTTGGTCTCCCTGGACCATTCAGTTTTAATGCCTATAGAACCAGTGTGGAACAAAAGGTACACAGACTTGGTGAAAGGTCACACTCGTTTATTATAAGCTTGCCTTTGTTGTTGCTATTTCCAATTTCAAGTAAGAAACAAGTTTCCAGACTTCAAATAAGTAGATATAACTAGTAAATCTTCTCAAAATGACATTAATTTCTTCTGGTAAACTCCTACTTTCTCATAGTATAGCTGGAGAAACATCTTACCAACAGTGGAGGAGACATTGATATCTTAATAGCAGAAATGTCTCACAATTTGATTCTTCACTGGTGTGAAACAGTGTATCAAAGAAGGTTTTGAGGCCATATCCTTAAGAAGAGTGGTAGATTTTCAATGAAAGAGCTGTTAGCACTTTGGAAAATGCAACTTCTAAAACCAGCAAACATGTATCACGAATGCTCATGGTAACCATAGCACCCTTGGCAAATGGCCTCCAGAGAACTATCATAGCTGATGAAAAGGATACAATATGATTAAAAAGAACTTCTATCTTTTCTTTCTGAGGAATTCATTAAACCATTGATTCTCAAAAAGCTGGCCCTGGGAACCTAGGGAGATATTTCCCAGTACAATACACATATATGCATATCTCATATATTTACATATAGTAGTTATGCATATACTACTGATATGAGTGACAGGGACCTCTCTAGATCCCAAGTTACCTTCCTAATAGTAGAAAAGGCACTATATTGATGTAATATATAGTATGCAGTAATTTCCACTAATTCTAGTGTTTGCTTTTTTTCCTGGATTGGTTTGACATGTGAAATCACATGCAATAAATCTAATCTCCAATCTCCAGTTTACAAACCCCACTCCACGATACTCAATTACTTTAAATGTTTTATCCTCTACTCCAAAGTCTGCTGTTTTTTAAAGACAAAATCAAACCAAATAAACATAAATCCTAATTATCTCAAACACTTCTTTATAATAGAAAACTTACAAAGAAATTTCAACCAAATGGAAAAGTTTACTTCATCAAAGATCTCCTGGCTAAGAATCTGTAATCATTCCCTAATATTAAAATGTTTGGCACAAATATCAGAACTCAAATACATAATATCAATCCTGGCAAACAACTCCACGATATATTGAAAACTCCACCTAATCATTTGATATGGTTTGGCTGTGTCCCCACCCAAATCTCATCTTGAATTGTAATCCCCACTGGTCGAGAGAGGGACCTGGTGGGAGGTGATGGGATCATGGGGGCAGTTTCCCCTATGCTATTCTCATGATGGTTAGTCCTCACAAGATCTGATGGTTTTATATGTGTTTGACTGTTCCTCCTTCCCATGCTCACACTCTCTCTTGCCTGTGGCCATGTAAAATGTGCCTGCTTCCCTTTTTGCCATGATTCTAAGTTTCTTGGGACCTCCCCGCCATGAAGAACTGTGAGTCGATTAAGCCTCTTTTCTTATAAATTACCCAGTCCTGAGTATTTCTTTATAGCAGTATGAGAATTAAATCATGTACGTTTAAACCTGTTTTTTTTTATTATTATTTTTGAGACAGAGTCTCACTCTGTCGCCCAGGCTGGAGTGCAGTAGTGCAAACTCAGCTCACTGTAAGCTCCACCTCCTGGGTTCACGCCATTCTCCTGCCTCAGCCTCCTGAGCAGCTGGGACTACAGGTGCCCGCCACCATGTCCGGCTAATTTTTTTGTATTTTCAGTAGAGACAGGGTTTCACTGTGTTAGCCAAAATGGTCTCGATCTCCTGACCTAATGATCTGCCCGCCTCGGCCTCCCAAAGTGCTGGGATTACAGGCGTGAGCTACCACGCCCGGCGCCTAAACCTGATTTTTTTTTTTTTTTAATATGGCAAATTAAACAAAAAACTTTAAGTCAAAATGTGTGAAAAGACTGCAGACAACCAAGCTATGGCAGAAGAGATTGATCACATGATAAGCTTAATCTGAAAAACAGATTTTTAAAAAGAATAGAAGGATCAGCCAGGTGTTGACATATGAAACTATATAGCCAATCAAAGCTTATTTGAACTGTAAATCTATGTTCAGAGAGACAGTTTAGTATTTAAATGCCATATAGGGGCATTCGGTGCTTACAGGGAAAAAAAATAGTACTGCTTTTATCTGGATATAAGCCAGGAGTAGAGAAAAACAATGTACACACACATACACTTTATATATGTATGTATAGATAGTCACATAATCTTTCATATATATGTAATATAACAAACCAATGTCTGGGAAGGTTAATGGCAAGAGTTTAAGAACATCAAGATAAACTCTTTGTGCTTAGAAAGTTTAGTTTTGTCTTAATGCTATTCATGAAGTGCATTGAAAAGTTAATTTAATTCAATAAACACCTCTTCTTTAGAATTATTTACTATGTTTACTGTACTGGAGGTCATAATGATGAATCAGAAGGTGCTCTTGTCTTCATTGAGCTTATAGCCTAATTAATAAGAAAAAATAATTCTGTCTAATCCACGTGTGTTGATATTTTTAAAATTCCTGCTCTATGTGTCTCTCTTTAAAAGCGTAAGTTAGTATGTCTTCAGCAGGCTAGACACTTATCTGAGTTACCCACAACAGATGCAATTCTATGTTGTGCCTATGCCATTGTATATCACTACTAATCATAGGTTTAGTTCCTGGAAGGAAATAAGAGGCTGATCAAGGATTTTCTTAAAAGCTTCAATATGTCTTAAAGGCACCGGTATCAGAGATTCTAAACATATTTATTTTTTTCACAAAAGTAATATATCCTATTTGATAAAACTGTAGAACTCATAGTAATGCAGGATAATGTGAGGGTCACCAATCTTTACAAGATATAAAATATAAGAAAAAATAATATAGTATTTCGCATATCATGAATTATCTTAATATGAAAATAATACTCCATCACATAAAATATATGGACAGACAATATGTATGTATAATATAGTCTCAAAAATAAATTAGCAAGCGGACAAATACAATAATTACTTTTAAAGCAATCTAGGCAAGATCTGAAAATAAAAAGACGCATAATACACTAACTTATTTAAACAAATGTAAATTACATTGAGTTTATGGTTCTAGTTATGAACTTAGAATAAGCACCATTAACATAAGAAGAAAAAATATATGACAAGAGGCCTGCAGAGGAGCAGAAACAATGCAGAAAGTGAGAAAGAAAAGTCCAGTTATTTTGAAAAAGAAGATTGGTTTCAATATTATCATTTGGCCATCTTAAGGAACTGCAGGTTAATCAATACATTATAATTGATTAAAAGGAAGTATATATAATATATATAATAGCACTAATATATTTAGACCCATAAACTACATTTAATAAAATATGTGTTAAGAGCCCTAAACAATGCTATAATATTTAATCCTTATCTAAGCTAGGCAATACAAATAAAACAACAATATTATTGATAAACAGCTTCGCTACATAAGATATTGGGAAACTAAGTAAACTTGTGATAGCTTTGGTTTTTAATGTGCTATGGTTGGACTCCATTTGACACATTTAATAAATGGTGCATACAATTTTTAGCTAAATATCTAACAGGATGTCATCCTAAAACCTCATGTTCCTATATTACTGTGCTGTTAACAGAAACAGCTTGCAAAGATTTATGGCTTCTATTAATTACACTAAAAATATGGTAGATTTGCTCAAAGAAATCAATTGTAACAGAAAAAAGTAAGCGCATTTTTAAAATTACAATCATACATTACAAATGACTGCCATTATCAATTCTGTCTTTTCATTTATTCCCAAAGTGAGGGGTTAAAGGGGGATCTTTCTGTTTTCCTAGATTTAACCCTGGAAGAACAGTCTTTGAGTTAGTCCTTTAAATGGCTTACTGGGATTCTAGTTAATAGCCTTAAATATTGGAAAGAAATAAGACAAAATATCAAGACAAGAATAAGACTGAAATATATAAATTTCTGCCTATCCCTGTTTTTATAAAGTAAGTTTTCTCCCCTTACCAATTAGGTTTCAGCCCTATATTTCCATTCCGTACTACTTTGGTTTGTTTGTTTAGTGATTTATCTACCTGCGAATACACCCTCCTTGTTCCACAAAGAATTTACCAATCTTTGCATGTACAACAATAAAAGCAAAGATATCAAAATAAAACCAAAGGAAGAAAAAAAACACAACAGTGAAAATAAAAAGAAGGAGGAAAGATAAAATAAAAAACAGAATGCATTCAAGTTTACATTTAGAACTACATTTCAGATTTCTGAACACTTTTTGTTGGGCTCTAAATCAATATCAATTTCATGCTCACTGATGTTCCCAAGTAGCTGTGTTTCTTTATCCAATGTGGTCCTGAACACTGTGAGCCCTAGATGTAACCTATATTCTCAAATACGTTTGTGGCATTCATACGGAATCTATCTGAGTTGGCAAAAATACACAGATTATTCTTTTCACTCTTCATTAACCTCCTGTGATAAGTATAATCCAATGTCCCAAATATTTCTTATTATTTAAAAGAAAAATGTTCCCATTTTTCTTGGACAACATGTTTAAAGACACAAAGGACTCATCATCCTGAAGAAAATTGCAAATGTATTAATAACTTTTAATGCCATCTATAAACATCTCTCATTTTGGTACTAAAGAAGATAGGGGTCTTTTTATCCCCTTATTAGTTAGAGAAGAGCCAAACATATAAATATGCATGGAGAAAAGCCTGAGAGAACATCTACCAACATGTTTACAGTATTTATCTGAGTCACTGGATCATGATTAGACTTTCATACATTCTCCAAATTTTCTACAATGAGGTTATTGTTTGAAAATAACCAGTGCACTTTGGGAGGCCAAGGCAGGTAAATCACCTGAGGTCAGGAGTTTGAGACCAGCCTGGCCAATGTGGTCAAACCCTGTCTCTATTAAAAATATGAAAATTAGCTCAGCATGGTGGCATGCTCCTTTGGTCCCAGCTATCCCAGGTACTCAGAAGGTTGAGGCAGGAGAACTACTTGTACCCAGGAGGCGGAGGCTGAAGTGAGCCGAGATCATGCCACTGTACTCCAGCCTAGGCAACAGAACAAGACTCTGTCTCAAAAAAAAAACCAAACCAAAACAAAACAAAAAAACAGCATCTGAGAAGTATCAAAGTACCAAAACAATATAGGATATATAATCAACCAATATAGAAGCATAATTTTTTTGACCCTTCGGTAACAGGCTAGGAAAATGGCCTTTCTATGAGATCTTGCATTTTAACCTATGCAATTATTTTCAAAAACCAATCAAATGCACAACACAGCTCATTCTTCATAGCACCAAAAAGTATCCTTCATCATGAATGGGAGAGGATCTTTCACTGGAAGAGCCATTTGTAAAGGAAACCACTGTCTGACCTTCTCAGAGAAATGCTGCCTTCCAAAGAGTTAAAATGCTTGGGTTATCAATCTATGAGCCAAGCTGGAATCATTAATCCCACGTCTAGACATTTCTAGACATAGAAGCAAAATAGCAAAAGATATAGGGTGTATAGTGTTCTGCTCCTTTGCTGGAAAAGGAGACAAAGATTGAACTTTAACTGAAAAATGATATGGTTTGTCTATGTCCCCATCCAAATCTCACCTTGAACTGTAGCTCCCATAATTCTCATGTGTCCTGGGAAGGACCTGGTGGGAGGTAATTGAATCATGTGGGCAGGTCTTTTCCATGCTGTTTTCATGATACTTAGTAAGTATCATGTGATGTTACGAAGATGGTTTTATGAAGGGGAGTTCCCCTGCATACATTCTCTTGCCTTCCACCATGTAAAACATGACTTTGCTTCTCATTTGCCTTCTGCCATGATTTTGAGACCTACCCAGCCATGTGGAACTGGTGAGCCCATTAAACCTCTTTCCTTTATAAATTACCCAATCTCAGGTATTATTATTTATTAGCAGCGTGGGAACAAACTTATACAAAAATTAAAACTGTCTATGGCCATACCACCCTGAATGAACCCCATCTCTTCTGAAAAGTAAAAACAAAACAAAAACCATTCAAGCATCAGTTACCTATGCAACATTTTGTGTTTGCAAAACCGATGCAAACAATAAGTCTGGAGTGATGAATTTTTTTCATACTTTTTTTCTTAATTCAAAACAAGAAAGTTACAAAACACAAAATTCACAGAAAACAAAAGGGGGAAACCAAGATAGATGAGGGCTCTACCGATGGCCCCTCCCGACCCCCCTTTTCTTTCTTGAGACAGAGTTTCGCTCTTGTTGCCCAGACTGGAGTGAAATGGCCCGATCTCAGCTCACCGCAACCTTCGCCTCCCGGGTTGAAGTGATTCTCCTACTTCAGCCTTCCTAAGTAGCTGGGATTACAGGCATGCGCCACTACACCTGGTTAATTTTGTATTTTTAATAGAGACACAGTTTCTCCATGTTGGTCAGGCTGGTCTCAAACTCCTGACCTCAGATGATCCCCCCGCCTTGGCCTCCCAAAGTGCTGGGATTTACAGGCATAAGCCACGATGCCCAGCCGGTCCCTCCCCTTTGGTAGAAACCAAAAATCAAGTGAGCACTCACAGTGCCTAATTGTGATTTCATATTGCTGAAAGAGGCACCGAAGAAGGTAGAAAACAGTTGTGAATTGCCCATGTTGTCCCTCCCCCATCCCCTGGCTGCAGCCTGGTGGTGTAAGGAATCTCTGTGATTGGGATGGGTGAAGCACAGTGATTGTGAGGCTTTCACCCAACTCAATGCTTCCCTCTCACAGTGGAAAGAAGAACCAGGCTGTATTCAGCCGACACCTCCCCGTGGAGGGGGCATTTGGACTGACCTAGCCAGACAGAAGGGATCGCCCATCCCAGCAGTCAGAGCTTGAGTTCCCATAAGCTTTGTCATCACAGGCTGGAGTGCTCTGAGGCCCTAAGTGAACTCGAGGGGGCAATCTAGGCCACAAGTATTGAAATTCCTAGGCAAGTCCTTTTGCTGCACTGGGCTCAGGGCCAGTGGACTGGAGGGGCATGTAACCTACTAAGACTCCAGCCTGGGTAGTTAAGGGAGTGCTTGGATCACCCCTCCACCAACATCAGGCAGCACAGCTCACAGCTCTAAAAGACACCCTTACCTTCTGCTTGAGAAGAGAAGAGGAAATAGTAAAGAGGACTTTGTCTTACGTCTTGATGCCAGCACAGCCACAGTAGGATGGGGCACTGGTCAGGTCATGAGATCCCCATTAGAGGCCCTGGGTCCCCGATGATATTTCTAGACACATCCTTGACCAGAAGGGAACCTGCTGCCTTGTAGGGAAGGACTCAGTCCAGGCAGAATCCATCCCCTGCTGACTAAAGAGCCCTTAGTCCCTGAAGAACCAGCATAATACCCAGGTAATATACCACAGGCCTTGGGTAAGACTCAAACACATGCTGGTTTCAGGTGAGGACCATATTACCAACTGCGGTGGCTATGGAGAGAGACTGCTTCTGCTTGAGAAAAGCAGGGAAAAATAAAAAAGAAACTTTGTCTTGCACCTTAGGTACCAGCTCAGCCACAGTGGGGTAAAGCACCAGGTAGGATCTCCAGGACCCCAGGTCAAGGCCTTGGATCTTGGATGGCATTTCTGGACCTGCCCTGGGCCAAAGAGCTGATCGCCCTGAAGGGTGAGTCCCAGTCCTGGCAGCCACAAGCTGACTGAAGAGCCTTTAGTCCTTAAGCAAACATTGGCAGGAGCTTGGCAGTACTCCCTATGGGCCTGTGGTGGTGGCCATGACGTGATGTTCCTCTATCTGTGGAAAGGGGATTGAAGAGTGGGAATGACTATGTCATATGGTTTTATTGCCAGCCCAGCCACAGCAGACTAGAAGACCAGGTAGACTTCTAAAGTTTTTGACTCCAGTCCCTGGCTTCCAGATGGCATCTCTGAATCTGCCCCAAGCCTGGCAGAACTCATCACCTTTAAAAGAAAGCCTGGGTGGCTTTGCCACCTGCAGACTGTAGAGCCCTGGGGCCTTGAGCAAACATAGGTGGTAGCCAGGTAATGGTTACAGTAAGCCTTGGGCAAGATTCAGTGCTTCAGCTATGGCACAGCATAGTCCCAGTGGTGATGGCCACCGGGTTTCTTGTATGACCTCAGCCTCAGCTCCAGGCAGCTCAGCACACACAGAGAGACTCCATTTGTTTGGGAGAAAGTCAGGGAAGAGAACAACAGTTTCTATCTGGTAATGCACAAAACTTTTCTGGAGCTTATCCAAGACCAAAATGGCAAAACATCTACAAGTCTCCAAGAACCACTGTGCTGTTGGGGTTGGGGTGCTCTTGAATGCAGATATGGCTTAGATCACAACACCCAAGTCCCTTCAAATATCTTGAAAGCCTTCCCAAACAGGAGAGGTACAAACAAGCTCAGACAGCAAAGACTGAAATAAATACCTAACTTTTCAATGCCCAGACACAGAAAAATATCCACAAGCATAAAGACCTTCCAATGAACTCACTAAACGAACTATTATTAAATAAGGCACCATTGATTAATTCTGGAGAGACAGAGATATGTGACCCTTCAGACAGAGAATTCAAAATGGCTGTTTTGAGGAACATTTAAGATAACACAAAGAAGAAATTCAGAATTTTATCAGATAACTAAAACAAAGAGATTAAAATAAATAAAAAGGATCAAGCAGAAATTCTAGAGTTGAAAAATGAAACTGACATACTGAAGAACACATCAAATTCTCTTAATAGCAAAACTGATCAAGCAGAAGAATTAGTGAGCTTGAAGACAAGCTATTTGAACATACAGTCAGAAAAGACAAAATAAAAAGGAATAAAAAAGAATGAAGCATGCCTCCAAAATGTAGAAAATAGCATCAGAACAGCAAATATAGGCTGGGTACAGTGGCTCACGCCTATAATCCCAGCACTTTGTGAGGCCAAGGCGGGTGGATCACGAGGTCAGGAGTTTCCAGACCACCCTAGCCAACATGGTAAAACCCTGTCTCTACTAAAAATACAAAAATTAGCTGGGCATGGTGGAAGCCACCTATAATTTCAGCTACTCAGGAGGCTGAGGCAGGAGAATCACTTGAACCTGCGAGGCGGAGGTTGGGGAACTGGCAACAGCCTAGGCGACAGAGCGACATTCTGTCTCAAAATAATAATAATAATAAATAAAAATAAATAATAAAAAGACTAAAGATAAGAGTTATTGGCCTTAAAGGAAGGTAGAGAAAGACATGAGAAAGACATAGGGGTAAGGAAGTTTATTCAAAGGTATAATTATGGAGCACTTTCCAAATCTAAAGAAAAGATATCAATATCCAAGCACAAGGAGGTTATAGAACACCAAGCAGATTTACCACATAGAAGATCACCTCAAGGCACTTAATAATCAAACTCCTGAAGGTCAAGGTCTTAAAAAAGGATCCTAAAAGAAGAGAAAGGAAACAAATAATATACAATGGAACTCCAATGAATCCAGCAGCAGACTTTTCAGCGGAAACTTTACAGGAAAGGAGAGAATAGTATGACATATTTAAAGTGATGAAGAAAAAAAAAAATTAGCCTAGAATAGTATATACTCTGTGAAAATAACATTCAAACATGAAGGAGAAACAAAGACTTTCCCAGATAAAAAAAATCTGGGGGATTTCATCAACACCAGAACTGTCCTACAAGAAATGCTAAAGGGAGTACTTCATTCAGAAAGAAAATGACATTAATGAGCAAGAAGAAACCACTTGAAGGTATAAACTCACTGGTAATAGTAACTACACAGAAAAGCACAAAATACATAACACTATGTGTTGTGTAACTACTCTTAAGTAGAAAGATTAAATGAACTAATGAAAAATAATAACTACAACAACTTTTCATGGCATAGACTTTACAATAAGTTATAAATAGAAACAAGGAAACATTAAAGAAGCAGGAGGATAAAAGTATAGGGTTTTTATTAGTTTTCTTTTTGCTTGTTTGTTTATGCAAGCAGTGTTAAGTTGTTATCAGCTCAAAATAATGGGTTATAAAATAGTATTTGCATGCCTCATGGTAACTTCAAATCAAAAAACATACAAAAGATACAGAAAAAATGAAAAGCAAGAAATTAAATCATATCACCAGAGAAAATCACCTTCAATATAAGGAAAAGAGGAAGGAAGGAAGAGAAGACCACAAAACAACCAGACAACAGATAACAAAATGGCAGAAGTAAGTCCTTACTTATGAAAAATAACATTGAATGTAAATGAACTAAACTAATCAAAATTCAGGGAGTGGCTGAATGGATGAAAAACAAGACAAGATGATGACATACAAATGGGGAACAGGTATATGAAAGGCTGCTCAACATCTCTGATTATCAAAAAAATGCAAATCAAAACAACAATGGGATGCCGTCTCACACCAGTTAAAATGGCTATATCCAAAAGACAGACAATAACAAATGTTGGCGAGGATGTGGAGAAAAGGGAATCCTCGTACACTACTGGTGGGAATGTAAATTAGCACAATCGCTATGGAGGGTAGTGTGGATAGCATGGAGGCTCCTCAAAAAACTAAAAATAGAGTTACTCTATGATCCAACAATCCCACTCCTAGGCATATACCCAAAATAATGAAAATCAGTATATCAAAGAGATATCTGCAGTCCCATGTTTATTGCAGCACAATTCACTGTAGCCAAGATTTGTAAGTGTCTCCATCAATATACGTAGTACATATACGCAATGGAGTATTCAGCCATAAAAAAGAATGAGATCTTATTATTTGCAACAACATGGATGGAATTGGAGGACATTATGCTAAGTAAAATAAGCTAGGCACAGAAAGACGAACTTAGCATATTCTCATTTATTTGTGGGAAGTAAAAATGAAAACAATCCAAGTCAGGGAGATAGTGAGTAGAAGGATGGTTGCCAGAGGCTGGGAAGGGTATAGGGGAGGGGGTGAGAAATAGGGATGGTTAATGGGTACAAAAACTGGTTTGCCTGAACAATACCTAATATTTGCTAGCACAACAGGGTGACTATAGTCAAAAATAATTTAATTGTACATTTTAAAATAACTAAAACAGAATAATTGGATTGTCTGTAATGCAAAGGATAAATGCTTGAGAGAATGAATGTCCCATTTGCCTTGTATTGAAATATCTCATTTAACCTGGAAATATACCTACTATGTATCCACAAAAAACACAAAAGATTAAAAATAAATAAAATTTTAAAATTTTAAAAAGTCACAGAACACTAAAGATGTTGAATGGTTTACACTTTCTCAGCTTTGGAACTCTGTTTATGATGAAAGCTGTAACATTTACATTTAATTGAATCATTCAGCAAATTTTTGTTTGCTGAACAAAACAGATTAATAAATATTTACTTTAATACTGCTAAACTTTAAAGATACCTGAGATATGTAAAAACAAAAACAGTACTACCTGACATATATTTTCCTGAGCATTCATATTCAATTATTCCTCCAAATGAACAGGCTCATCCTAAATCCGTGCAAATTTCACGAATTGTACAGTTTACCTACCCATGGGGACCATTATGAATTAGATTCCTTTCACCCTACTGATGGCAGTATTGTCTTTCCTATTGATTGACAGTGTTGTCACAGAGTAAAGTCTTAAATGAATAACAGAGAATTCAAATGATCAAAAGCACATATTATCAGGGTTGGAAAAGGAAAATTAGAAAATCACACATTTATTAATTTAGTCAGTTAAGAATAAGTTAAGAAACATGTATCAAGCACCTAGTCATTGTGCTAGATTTGGAAATCTAGAGACAAAAGGTACATAACAAGCCTGGAATGGACCTCAGTGAAGAGATGAAAAGAATTATAGGTAGTGACAATGGTGACCCAATGTAGTGCACTGCAAGGACAGAAAAGGGTAGAAGATACCAGATCTCCATCTCTACACTCAGTCACTTACACTTAGCAATGTGCTACCAAACAGAAGATGAAAAGCAGGGAAAAACGGAACATGAGAGGAACTCCCTCTACATATATTTAGAGGCACAATAGCCAATAAACTGGTGAAAGAAAAGTGTTTCTATAAATGACCTTGGCAGTCTATCTTTCACCGGAGCCAATAGTTCTAAATAGAAAACTGTTAACATGTTTTCACAATTAAGGTGTTAAAAATTACATCTATCTGTAAAGATCCCTAGATATTGTTGGCATGCACCTTCCTCATTGCCCAGGACTTCTGAGACTTCACACTACCTTGTCTGTATAAGCCTTTGGTGGTGCTTCTTCTCTCCACTTATAAACAGGATGACAATAGCAACTGTGACTCTTGCCACATGATATAACCTCACTATGAGCCTTACTAGGAATGAGAATACCAGAGATCATTCTTTCATGAGACGATGAATTCCCTGAACATGTGTCAAGAGACAATATACAAACAAATATTTAATTTTTAAAATTGTTTTTCAAAAGTACAGCAGGAATCAGCATGTTTTCATCTGACATAAAAACAAAACAGCCTTCAACATCTCTTTGTATTCAGTCTCATGTGTTCAGACACTACAGACAATTGTCAATAGAAAAGACTGTCAACTTGAATGAACTCAACCTGCATCAAGATTTTACCAAAGTCAGCACCATGCCCAAACTAAGAGAAACATGCAGTTACATAAATAAATGAATATGGATGCATGTGCATATATATGCATTTATATATACACAAAATGAATGTGTGAATACCTTTCTACATCTGTATCCTAGCTTTAATTCCATCTCTATCTCTATGCATCTGCATATACTCATTCAACTAACTCATTCATCTGCATAAACTCATTCGACATAATCCCCTTTAGTAAAACACACCACGGAATTCGTCTTCCTTAGACTGCTGCCACTGGAAGATGAAGAGATTGCAACAACGCCACAACAAAATATAGCAACTGAACCTGTCTTAATCAATTTGTAGCTTTCAAACAGAGGTTCTTAATCATAAATAGTATTCTTTTTTTTTTTTTTTTTTTTTTTTTTTTTTTTGAGACGGAGCTGGAGTGCAGTGGCCGGATCTCAGCTCACTGCAAGCTCCGCCCCGCGGGTTTACGCCATTCTCCTGCCTCAGCCTCCCGAGTAGCTGGGACTACAGGCGCCCGCCGCCTCGCCCGGCTAGTTTTTTGTATTTTTTTAGTAGAGACGGGGTTTCACCGTGTTCGCCAGGATGGTCTCGATCTCCTGACCTCGTGATCCGCCCGTCTCGGCCTCCCAAAGTGCTGGGATTACAGGCTTGAGCCACCGCGCCCGGCCCATAAATAGTATTCTACTACCTGCAAGTTGATTTGCATTCATGGAGGTATATTACAATCCTTACCAGAAACTAATAATGATTTTAATAAAATTGCATTGACTTCAGAGGTTTCACCACTTGTAAGTTACTTAATTCAGTCTTCGTAAAACCATTCATTACTCTTTACAGACATCAGCTGGGGAACTACACAGGCAATTATTAGATTAAACTGGATTTACGGGTTGCTTTTATTGTAATTGCAAAAGAAAAAATCTAAGTTTTCTTAAATATTTTATGGTACTTAGACGACAGTTTAAACTCTTGGTGTGAGTAGAAAGGCTGGGCCTTTGACCCTATAGACAGCTTTCTCCAGTCAGTGGTTTCAAAAGGATTTACTTTGTAACACTGGAGCTACTTCTCCTTAATGTGTTTGCTTTCTCATTTATTTGAGAACTGTTTTCCTACAATGTGAATACAAAGAAGAACCTTAGCACCCCAAGCACCATTTTTTAAATTAAATACTTCCTTTATATGAGAAGCAGATGCTGTCAAGAAAAGTTACCCGAATTCAGCAAGCAGTTAGATGATTAACCCACTTAGAATATAAATCCAACTATAGTTGTTACTCATAAGGGAAGGTGATACAAAGTACATGTCCTAACTCTCCTATCCATTGATATAATCAATCTATCAAAAAAACGTTTTTTAATTAGAAATATTCTCAGGAATTTGGAGGAAACAACAATTACACATTGTTTCCAAACGGAAATATTTTACTATTTAGTTATAAGGAAATCCCTTAATGGAAAAGCCCAACTAATTAGAAGAAAGGCTACAATGAAAACATGTACTTTGTATTAAAAAGTATCAGACACTAAAAGGTGTTTCCTATCAATCACGCCTCAAAGTTTCTACAACCTGTCCTGGAAACACAATATAGCTATTCTCACCACTACATACATCAAAATTAAACACTTATGCTGAGAGTGTTTAATTCTTCACTTCAGCATCCAGCATATCCATTAACATTCATTGACAATCTACTATGTGCCAAGTACTGTTGTGGTAAAGTAAGGAACTCAAAAACAAGACATAGTTTCTAACCCCGAGATCCTCCCAGGAGAGGAGGGGATGCCCATACATGAAGTTAAAACACAACGCTTTAAGGCATAGTCAAGGAAAGAGCAAAGTGCCACAGTGGCACACAAGAGAGAACCATTAGATCTCGGAAAATAGCCAGGGAAGTAATATATGAGCTAGATGTTTTTTTAGAGGAATAGATTTCCCAGTAAACATTAACTGGATGAATCACAGATAGGGTGGGAAAGGAAGAAGACATGCTAAGGCAGAGAAATACAGAGCACAGCATGATATTTTTTGAGTGAGTTCAGCCTGACAAGGGCATGAAGTACATTACATCAGATAAGGGTAAGTCCAAGATGAGGCCAGCAAGGGACCCTGGCCATACTGACACAGGGTTTTCTCCTATAGCCAATGGGGAATGATACCAAAGTGGGCAGTCAAGGAATAGATGCCAAAACCCTTGCAAAAATCCCCAAAGCAATAAGGGGGACTCAAGCTAAATCAGCCAAATAAAGGATGAAAAGAGGAGATCAAATTCAAGATGCATTTCTGAAGTAATCAATTATCTCCTAAGCTATTGCCTACTGAGTTTGGCGGAATATGGAGGAAAAGAGAAATTAAGTAAGTCTATGAGTTTTCAGGATTTCATAAACAGGGGTATGATGATGTCATTAACTGAGATGGAAAATATAGAAAATGGGAGAGACAATAACATCATGCCTTAACATGTATAGCTTGAGATTACTGCAGTATATTTAGGTGCAAATATCCAGTAAGGAGATAAGGAAAAGTAAGCAAGTTATTTTCCATGCAACTTATTTAGGAACAATAGCAATTTGATTTCTGGGTTTTCCATTTATTTAAGTAAAAAATGAAAATAAACTGCCATCTTTTTTAATCTATTAGTTGAATCACTCTAGGTAACCTCTGGCCTATCAAACTGTGCAGTTGCCCATGCTCCCAACCCAAGTGCCACAAATAAACTCTTCTTCTATCAACCTCTTCAGCAAGAAAGCATTTTGCCAACATAATATGCCTCAGCAGACCTTAAAATAATGAAGTTGGAAAAACGCGGGTGAGGAAATTTTGAAGTATATTAAACCTGACAATTTAATATTTATGTAAGCTGCAAGTGCTAAGCATAATTGGACTTAACTATCGGCTTAGGTTTAATGGGTTGTGAATTTAACTTCATTATCATAGTTTTGCCTGCTCTTTGAGCTCATTCAACTGAACTAGAGAAAAAAACTGAGAGCCATTTTCTACCTCACCAAAACAATTTTTGAGATGACCTGAAACCATTGGGTCAAAGAAGGTGGATGCTTTCATTTCACAGAAGAGAAGAGCTTCAGTGAAGACTCATCAGTCTTTGCAGTCAGAAAACGTGGGTTTTTATTCTAGATCGGCTAGTTACTGTGAGTCTTTGGGCAAGTTACTAAGACTCTGGAAGCCTCAGTTTCCTCATAAATAGGGATAATATAAATCATTCAAGATACTGTGAGGATGACAGGAGAATGGACGTGAATCACCTGGCAGAATGCTTTTGCACATGATGTGACATCTGTGCACATTGGTTCCCTTCAGCACTCATGCCATTACTTTGTGCTTCAACAGACTTACACCACTTCCAGGCCTTTCTGCTCATCTCTATGGAAGTTGGCAACATAAGCATACTGTACTTACTAAGGATTGATTATCCTACCAGCTATTACAGCCACCTCTTTGATACAATTTGTAGCATGTAAATCAGAAGCATAGACGTGTCATAGCATGGATGAGTCCTCTGGGTTTCTTGGTTTCTTTTTTTTTTTTTTTTTTTTTTTTTGGCGGGGGGCAGCGGGGAGCAGGGGTGGCGATGTACATAGTATACTATACCATCCTCAAGAACCTAAACTAAAAGGATCCTTATTTCATTCCATTTGATGCTTTATAAGCACAAAACAATGAATGGATCCACATAGAATTGTGGACAAAATATCTCTGACGGGATGTCTGCAGAATTCCTTTGTGGAATGTGGTGATGAGGAAAGGAGGAAGGAGGTTCCAAGGGAAGGAAAAGAAAGGAGGGAGAAGTGTCCAAATAACAGTTTTTACATGCATTCACAAACACATACACATACACACACATACACTCAAAAAACACTCTCATGGTAGCCAATAGGCATGATTCTACAATTAGAGAATGTTAATGTAATGCCAGTAGTGCTTTGAGGAAGATACCAGTCTAGTCCTTTCATTTGGGGATGAGGGGAAGAGAAGCCAAGAGAAGGAAAATCACTTACCTGTGAATAGCATCTTATAGGGGCCTCTCAACCTAACAAGTGAAGAGACATGAAGCACATGCAGAGACATATGTTTTCTATGTGCAGGCATCAAGAATCCAGACCATATGATGTATAAAAGCAATGAAATGAGTTTTCAATTTACTTCCAGGGAGTAAATAAGTAACTCTAGGAGGAGGGAAACCAACCCAGATGCTATTTAGAGCACCAAGCTTTACTTCACTACATGATGCTTGATATTCTGAAATCCATTCTGCCTTTCTCCCTTTCTCCTGAACAACTTCACCCCTTCTGCACAAGAAAACAATGCTAAACAGTCTTTTCATATTTTATTTTTATTATTGTATTTATCTTTTATGCTAGAGGAAGGTTATTTTTATATCTACACAATAATCTCTCTCACCTCCTTAAGGTTAAGTTAAGAAACCTTATTCAAAATATTCACAAAGCACATTGCTTAGATTATAACTGAATCCAGGATCTGTCACATTGGTTTTTTTTTTTTTTACCAAATTTGGGCATATCTCTCTGTAGAAGCAGACAATAGTCTCAGGTAAAGAAAACCTTACTTGAATGTTTAATTTCAACAGAAGCCCAATGGGGGTTGGAGCAGTCACATAAATCAATGGCAGAATGGTGACTACCTGGGGCTGCGGGATTTGGAATAGTTTGGAAGATATTGGTCAAAGGATACAAAATTTTGGTTAGGAGAAACAAGTTCAAGAGATCCAGTGTGGAACATGGTAAGTGCAGTTAATATTATACTCTCGAAAAATGCTAAAAGGGCGGATATAAAGAGTTCTCACCACAAAAATATAACTAGGTGAGTTAATGCAAAAGTAAATTAACTGGGTTTAGTCATTCCACAGTGTATATATACTTAAAAACATCATGTTGTACATGGTAAATACATACAATTTTGTCTGCCAATTAAAATCTATAAGCATATGAACAGCAAAGAAAAACATTCATAAAATTAATAATAGGGTGGGTGCGGTGCCGCATGCCTGTAATCCCAACACTTTGGGAGGCTGAGGTGGGCAGATCACAAGGTCAGGAGTTCGAGATCAGTCCGGCCAACATGGTGAAACCCGGCCTCCACAGAAAATACAAAAATTAGCCGAGCGTGGTGGCACACGCCTGTAATACCAGCTGCTCAGGAGGCTGAGGCAAGAAAATTGCTTGAACCCGGGAGGCAGAGGTTGCAGTGAGCCAAGATTGTACCACTGCACTTCAGCCTGGGTGACTGAGTGAGACTCTGTCTCAAAAAAAAAAAAAATTAAAAATAAATAAATTAATTAAAAACGAATGGGAGTGGCCCCTGATTACAAAGCAATTTGCAATGGAGAATGACCAACTCCTACTAGAGCTGCCGTGCCAAAGCTCGTGGAGATTAACAGAATAGTCACTTAATAAACACAAATATTTATTTTATTACAGTTCATTGCAAATCTAGGATATATAATTTTAAGGCAACCTAACAAGTTTAAGGGATGGTTTTACATTATGGTGGACTTTATAGGAAACAAGTATTATTATTGTGTCACAGGTTTACATGTCAAGTATAACTCTATTGAAGTTAACACAGAGGCTGCCTGCTATACTTGGGCTGCAAATATCTGTGATTACAGGATGTCAGCTTTTACGATGCATTGCATTGTAACCCTATATCCCAGCACACTGCTTTTCCATTATTCAATTCCACATACAGCTGAGAATAAGACATAGCATTTCTAAACCATTTTTTTAAAAATCTAGACTTTCGTGTAGGATATATCTAAACATTAAATATTGAAGTGAAGATATTACTGTTACCCTGTTAGCCTGGATAATACAAATAGTTGAACTAATTCAAGTCCCAAAGTAAAATTTCATGATTTGGATGATCCAGTTCAGCTGTCATTAGATGGGGATGAAAACCTGCACATTATGAAATTTTAGTGAAGTATTTTGCTTATACTACAAAAGGGCCAGCATAAGGTATTCCTAATAAAAAGATTAGATGGGAAGTATAAGAGGTATTTCCGAACTCTAAAACGCCACTTAGCAAAGCATCACTGTGGTACATTTTAGTGCTTCCTGTTCACACAGCAGAGTGCCCACATCTAAAGCAACTGGCATATTCCAAGAGAGTCACTTAGAACCACTCAGAGACTCTTAGTGTCTCTCCCATATCTTCTTATGGCTTGACCCATTCCCTGCTCCATGGCAGGAGGGAATCTGAATTAACTGTCCACATTTATCAAATCAGCCAGAATATTGGAAAATCACTGTGCTTAGTATATGAATAGTAGTTGCCATTAGAGTACTGATGGCAAATGGATGATGTAAATAGAACTTTGAAAATGCACCTGAAAAAATAAAAAAGAAAAAAGGGAAGTGCTCCTTTAATTTTCTTAATTCTGGAGGGGTTTATGGAAATTTCCGGGATTTCAAGAATTGGACCATATGTACTTTATCTCTACAACTGGGAACGGATAAGTGGCTCAAAGAGAGTGAATCAGCACAAGCAAGTGGTTGAGGCATTTTGCATAGTGATGAGACTCAGACATGACTTCACAAAGAAGCAACCAGGTGAAAAACAGGCTTCTCAATGTTCCCCACACATAACCTCTATAATTCAGAGTACCAGAGTCATCTGTGGGCAAAGTCCAAGACAACCATCAACAAAAACAAAACTCTGATATCTTGTTTCATCTTAAAAGTGAATGGGAATTTTACATTTGTCTCCTCAATGGATCTAATTTTAATATTAACATAATCCTTGTTTTCCTTCCGTCTCTGAGTAAAACTGATATTCCTGGAAGATGAGACACATTAACTTGATCATTTCACATATGCTTGGCTGCGTCCCAGGACTTGAGTGTGTTCACGTGGCAGCACTGGACAGGGTGTCGAGGAGGTAACTTCATGAAGGTCAGCAGCACAGAGCATAGGAAGGATATGTGATGTGAAGTCAGTTTCCTCAAGGTCAGGCTCTGTTCCATGTTTTGTGGTTTTGTCATTTTGGCTTACCTTTATTTCTAGATTGATGCGTTGTGAAAAGTATTGCCCTTCTGGTAAGAGTATCATGAAAATAAACTAAATTAATATGTGACAAGTATGTAACTGGATGCCTAAATCAGGTGGATGTCCATTCCATGGAAGCTCACGTTACCATATGAAGATCTCTGATCATCCATCCATACGCAGAAACCACAGAACAGGAGCAGTTTAGCACCACTCACGAAACAGGGTACTTACAAAGTATAATTAAATAAAAACTTTAAATCAACACAAAATCCACATTTGAACATCACTATTTAATTCAATTTTATTTTTACTAATAGCCAGTTGTAGGTACTAAATTAACCTACAATAAATGATTTGCTCATCACTCATAAAAAGGGAAGGAATACCTGAGTATTTTAAGGTTTTCTCTTAATCATTTGACTTTTTCCTTCTTTTTAACCATATTTTTTCCTTATACAAATAATATAAAGGAGAAAGAATTAAGTATATTTCCTACATTAAAAATCCCAACACAAATGTTAAGTAAGACAAGATTAGATTCATATGAAGTTCTGATTATTAGCTGAGCTGCTAAGGCTCACTGTACCTCAGGCTCCCTATTAGTAAAATGGGAGAACTCATTTTCTACCTATTACTCAGAACTGATATTGAGATTAAGTGGGCTAACCTATAGACTAAAGTGGTTTAACAGTAGTATGCATTTTAAGTATTTTGGCATAGTAGCACACTTTTTGTTAAGTGATCTTTATTATTATTATTATTATTATTATTATATTTGTTGTTGTTGTGCAAACATCGGCCTTTCTGAACTACAGTGCACCCATCTATTTCAAAGAGATAATACTTCACAGGATTGCTGTGAAAAGTAAAAAAATATATATATATAGTAAAGCACTTAGTATGTTTGGCACATATTAAGTACTCCATAAATGGTGGCTATTATCAATTTCAGAATTGAGAGGAAAAAATCTGAGGCACTGGAAAGCCTAGAGTTTCTGGTCAACATTACATTGCTATTTAGTGTCGATTCTGGAATGGGATCCTAGGTTTCCTGGTGCTCAGCCCAGTGTCCCAGTCACACCACACGGTCTCTTTTGATACCTGAATCCAAACTAAAAAAACAAGGGCTGATGCTTCTTCCTCTCTGTTAGACAAATGAAAACTAAAATCATTCTACTTGAACAGTAAAAAAGCTGTGAAAGCCAAGGAGTGGGCATGCTAAGCACCACAGACTGACATTTAAAGTATTTACTCGTAAATATTTAGTTTAAAAGCCAAATGCCAAGTTAGTGCTTGGTGCACCACTGTGGCTTCATTCACTGTTTGAAGTCACAGGGACATTATTTCATCCAGTCTAGTTCTGCTGTGTTATTCTATTTAGTTTTTAGAAGAGCTTTAATTTCCTGGCACTTTTTATTTTCCATATAATCATTTCATTAAACTATATAACAGGAAGTGATCTGGTTTAGATGAAAGGGCAACAACAAGCCCCAGAAAAATAACTTTACTAGCCAGCTGCTAACATGCTGAAAGTAAGTTTTTCTAAGCCTAGCTAATTACATTAACATTTTCCACATCAACAACCATGATGGTTTTATATTTTCATGTTGAAATATTATATGGCCCTCCATCTAAATTTATGGTTTATTCTTTTTTTAAATACTGGGATACTCAAACATGTGATGAAAATATCAAAAGATTACATTTCTTATAATCACTAAAATAGATTTAATTCCTTACTTTTCACAACTGAGAATGTTTTTCTTAATGGTATCCCCTATAAAGTAAGAAAATAACCAAAAAGCTGATTGTCCATTTGTTAAACAAAAATCTCAAAGTTAAATGAGCCTGACTGTGTTCTAGTCAGATGATATATATTTTTTTAACTATCACAAATATTGGTAGGACTTGCCACTTGGGCAAAGCTATCCTTATGAAGATGTCACTAAAAGATGAGGAAAATGGAAGTGACTAACCAGAACATGGGGTAAACGATGGAAATAAAGAGAAAATAAATAAATAAAAATAAATTTTAAAAAATGAAAAACAGAGCAGGGCCAGGCCTAGTGGCTCACACCTGTAATCCCAGCACTTTGGGAGCCTGAGGCAGGGGAATTGCTTGAGCCCAGGAGTTCGAGACCAGCCTGGGCAACATGACAAAACCCTGTCTCTACAAAAAATACAAAAATTAGCTGAGGACGGTGGTGTGTGCCTGTATTCCCAGCTACTGGTAGAGCTCAGGTGGGAGGATCACCTGACCCCAGAAGGTCTGGGCTGCAATGTCCTGTGATCCAGCCACTGCACTCCAGCCTGAGTGACAGGGCAAGACCCTGTCAAAAGAAAAAAAGAAAAGAAGAGGAGAAGAGGAGAGGGGAGGGGGAGGAGGAGGAGGGGGAGGGGGAGGAGGAGGAGGGGGAGGGGGAGGAGGAGGAGGGGGAGGGGGAGGAGGAGGAGGGGGAGGGGGAGGAGGAGGAGGGGGAGGGGGAGGAGGAGGAGGAAGAGGAGGAGGAGGAAGAGGAGGAGGAGGAGGGAGAAGAGAAGAGAAGAGAAGAGAGATGAAAGGAAAGGAAAGGAAAGGAAACGAAAGGAAAGGAAAGGAAAGGAAGAAAAGCAAAGAAAGGAGGGGAGGAGAGGAGAGGGGAGAGGAGGGGAGGGGAGGGGAGGGGAGGAGAGGAGAGGGGAGGGGAGGAGAGGAGAGGAGAAGAGAGGAGAGGAGAGGAGAGGAGAGGAGAGGAGAGGGGAGGGGAGGAGGGGAGGGGAGGGGAGGAGGGGAGGGGAGAGGGGAGGGGAGGAGGGGAGGGGAGGGGGGAGGGAAGGGGAGGGGGGAGGGAAGGGGAGGGGAGGAGGGAAGGGGAGGGGAGGAGGGGAGGGGAGGGGAGAGGGGAGGGGAGAAGAGGAGAGGAGAGGAGAGGAGAGGAGAGGAGAGGAGAGGGGAGGGGAGGGGGGAGGGGAGGGGAGGGGAGGAGAGGAGAGGAGAGGAGAGGAGAGGAGAGGAGAGGAGAGGAGAGGAGAGGAGAGGAGAGGAGAGGAGAGGAGAGAGGAAAGAGGAGAGAGGAGAGAGGAGAGAGGAAAGAGGAAAGAGGAAAGAGGAAAGAGGAAAGAAAGAGAGCAGGAATAGCATTTATTATAACTTCCAGAAAGATGATGTTTCAATGTTAACTACTCCTTTTTGTACCTAAATATCAAGACCTTGTGAAATGAAACAAAAAGAAAAGAAAAGAAAAGGAGAGCAGGAACAGCATTCATTATAACTTCCAGAAAGATGATATTTCAATGTTAACTACTCCTTTTCATACCTATATATCCTACAAAACATATCTCCTTTACAAAATTCATCCAGTAAGTACATTTATATTTCATATTCTATTGTTTGCTTTTGTATGTTTTGCCATATCAATTTAAAAGTACTGAAAAATATTCATTTCATTTAAAGGCCAAAATTAAATGTATGAATTTGCATCTATAGGCAAAGGATACAACTGGCAGCTGTACCTGAATTAAGTGCAGGGGTTCGAGCAAAACTGTAGATAGATCATTTGAGAGGCTGTACAATGGAGAAAGGAAGCTGTTCAATTAAGTTGTTAGAAGCAAATCAGAAGACAAGGAAAAACACAAGGGTCACTTGTCAGTTATTACATGGGAATGCACTGGTCAGAAGAGGTAAGACAGAAGAGGTAAGAATAAGTTAATGAAAATCCACATGCTTCAGACTTGGACACAGGTAGAAGGATGGTGGTACTAGTGACTGGTATAAGAATGCGGTCTTTTGGAGGGACACTCACTGGGATGAGAAGAGGATGACAACTTCTGGGGGACCCTGAGGCTGGTGGGACCACCCACATACAAGTGGTACTTGCCTTAACTTTTCTCCAGTAGAGAACAATGAAGACATTTCACATTCTTTTTCATGGAAGACTATTAGCATGTTTTAAACAATTGTCGCTAGTGTGATTATTTAAAATTATAATCGATTAGTTTGAATCATGATGTGTTCTGTGATTGGCTATGGCATTGTTATGTACTACTGTGCCTTCAGAAGGATTAGGTATTAAAATTTACAAGAAGGAAAGGATTATTAATAACACACCTGTAGTTAATACTTTCATGTGTTTATATTCAACATTCCGTCAATAACAAAACCCTAACATTTATTCATTAGTAAAAAAAAGACTTACATTTTACTTATATTGGTGTGCGTGCTGGGCAAAGGGTGGGATGTAGCTCTCTATTACTTCCAACACATAATAGGTATTCAAAGAATATTACTTTTGAATAGACTGAATAACAAATATAAAAAAGCACATGTGGGTTAAGACTAAGTTACTCTGTAAAATGTTTTAAAAGAGAAGTGGCATTCTTTCATCTCAGTGGCGTCTTCCATTTCTAGAAGAGAGAGCAGGAAGGGGAAGGGAAAGGTACTATCCCTGACATTAATGCTAAGGGTATAAACATTATAATATCTTACTTGGCCTTCCTTCTGCGGAATGGAGTACTTCAACCATACCTAGAAATAGTTGACAGACTATTCTGCTACTGACTTATTTTTTTTTTAACTAAAAATAAATCCAAGTGGAAAAAAACGGCAGATTAAAATATAGCATCACAGACTCTCTGACATCATCATGCTGTGTTTTTTACCCGAAGTTTGAATCTCCTGCCTCTCTAGCACCCCCAGAAAATGATCACTCACTTCTACCTCCTAAAGTTGCCCTAGTAATTTTCAGGAAGCTGAGATCATTCCAGCGTTCTTCCTGGGACCAGTCCAAAAATCTGCCACTTTCTGAGCCTGATTTGGCTGTCTGCATGAACACAAAATGAGTCTAATCCCTCTTCTACATGACAGTCCACAGAGGCCACCACCAGTTTCATAACTGGTTTAGTTATTTTTCTTACACCCTGAGGGACCAGGCGAATTACATTTTCACATTCTCAGCCCAACTGTCTTTTCTGCAAGAACTTTCTTAAATGAATAAATAGTCTGTCATTTTAGAAGCAGCTCTTATCAAAGAAGAGTATCGCTATTCCTGCACTGTTTTTTTTTTTTTTTCTTCTTCTTTCTTTTTCTATAACATAGTAAAGCTGAAGCCCTTCATATTATGGTAAGTCTGGAAGGCTATTAGTTAGAATATGAGTTTCTCTAGTTTTGTTCTGTTATTTGATATAGTGTTATTTTTAATATACTGTCCTTCAGATGTTAATATGACATGATTAATCCTTTATTGGTAAATGTGATTTAAGATATGCTTCCAGAAGAGGCAATGGTATTACACTGAACTTTTTGACCCTCATTCTTCATATTTGTGAATTCGCCTACTTGCTAAAATTTATTTGTAACCTCCAAGTCAATACTTATGGCGATTTCAGTCATTTCATACAGTGGCAAAATATTTGAGTTGCCTAACACATGCAGTCACAGCTAAGGTCAAACAAGGCAACCAGTTTATGCATTTGTGGCAAATGAGACTAATGAGTTCAGAGGTTTGATCATCCCACGACCAGGTATAGTTTTCTTCACAATAAAAGACCTCCCTGTCTGTATCCAGTTTGATAAAATGCCACACAGATTAATGCTGAATGTTGTAAGGAAGGCCAGGACAAATGAGGGTAGACTGAAATAGAGAAGATCATCACTTAAATACTCTTTAGGACTGAGTCAATTTCATCTTCCTTTTATGTAGAGCCCTACAATGTAGAATCCTACAGCTTCTCATATCTTTGCAAAGATAACTACTACAAAGGAGTTTATGCAAGAAATAAGAGGGCATATAAGGGATCTGACACATTGGGATCTTGGACCTTTAGACATGAGGCAAAATGACAAAATGAGACAAAAGACATGAGACACAAGACAAAATGACAGACATCCGGTCACTTCCAGGAACAAGTATCTGTTAGTCAAAATCTACGAGAGAGGTGGATAATATTTAGCCCTGACTAGTCCTCATATTTCACAAAAAGTCATCCACATATGGCAAGCAACTCCACCAGGGAAGAGGGCTTCCTCTTTTCCCACTTTCTGAACTAAATTAGCTCAAGCTACTTTTAAAGAAAGGAGTGCCCATTCTTGAGACTTCTTTGCTCCTTCTTTTGTTTGGCCTGCTAATTCTTTCTCCATTTGAAGGGTGAGAAAGACTTCTTTTTAGCTGTCTCTTTCACTGCCAACCTGCTTTGATAATGTTCTAGGGGCTTTACCAGAATGACATTTTAGACCACTCTAACTCAGCTTAGCCACTGAAGCTGAGCACAGCTGAAGAAAGCACTCAATTAGCAACTCCAACTTCAAAGGCTATATTATTCTCTCCTCAATACACATGTGTAACTCCCATTAGCATTAATGGGAGCTGCGGGAGCCCACGGCTCAGAGAATATACCTCCAAGCCTGTTTGCTTGATGAGCATGCAATTAAACCTTATGGCCCAAATTTTTCAAGGAGGGCACAGTAAGTACACCAAGCACTCATGCAAAATCAAGTGTGCTCACTTTGAGAAAAAGTAAGCTATCACCACTATTTAAACATGAAGAAAGAGCAGTCTAAATTAGGTCTATTTTAATTTCATTTATCCTCTTAGGTATAGACAATGGTCTTTCATGGTGTTTTGAGAAAAGTCACTCCTCTGTTTTAAAAAGTGAATTGTAAGTTTTTAGAAGCATTAGTTCACATTGCTTAAAAGACCAGCAAGACTCAACGGTAAAAATGTCTAATAAGAACAAAACCATTCTAAGTGAATTTCCCACACATAAAATCTAGCATGGCATCTATATAGACTCAGTGGCTTTTCCTGTCTTCTATTTAACAGCTGTATTCTAACTTAAAATTAGGAAAAAAAAATTGATTTGACATTAAAAACAAAAAAAAATTTTGAGAGGAAAATGCATGCCCCAGTAATAAATTTATCCTTATCAGGAAGTAACAATTCCCATCCCTTTCTCACATTCTAAAGAGATTCGTCCATATATTTTCAACATGAAATCAATATATATTTCAGCTTCAATGAAATATCAACGTATGTCAGCTAGTCTGTGCTACAGCCACAGTCCTGAGCAACATCTTCATGGAGAAAATAATCTTGATAATTTAGGATCATTTAAAACCATCTGTTTTCTATTATTCAGACATTTTTCCCAAAATTTAAAAAGAAATTTATGAAAGTTTTTACATTTTATAAAGGAGAGTTAGCTAATCACTTTTAAAGTTATACAAGTGAATCGTTGATCTACTATTGACGCATAATTCACTTTACTACCAAACCTTATATCCTGACTTTCTAACCACATGAGGCTATTTTAGGTACTGGACCATCAGTACAAATCAACTAAAGTGCAAAGGGCCAATGAACTTACCAGATAGACAAAAGCATCCCCACTAAGCTTATGGGAATGTTGAGATGTCAGGAGACTTTTCAAATTGTAACATGGCAGATGAGCTAGAGGAAAATTCCACCTTTAAAATTTCATCTAGTACATGGTCTTCATAACTTCATTTTGCACTAAATATTTAACACCTTGCTTTACAAGTTTGATAACTACTATGTCTTCATAAAATTTCAAAGCCCATGTGTTAAAGAAGTATTTCAAAACTGAACACAGGGATCCCTTACTTCAGACTCTAGGCAGACTGAATAAAGAATGATAACCATAGATTAGGTAATAAACCGTGGTCTGTGGTTAACAGAATTTTTAATGATGACAAATGTGAGAAAAATTCACCATTTCTTATCAAAGAAATATTGTGGTTTTTCTCTCATATCTGCAACTTATTCATAAAGTTGAAAGCTACTAAAATAGATACCCTACTTTCGGAGCATATCTCACATACAAAACTACCTTTCAGATGAGAGATAAAGACTGCTGATGTTATTACAGAGGGGCTAGACAGTTTTATTCTTCAATGTTTTGGATGTGATTTACTCTGGCTAAAAATACTAATAATTTAACTATGCTATTAATCTTGCTGAAGTGGTCATGTCCTCCATGAGAGGCTAAGCTGAAATTCACCCAGACTTGCAGGTGGCACAGAACACAGTGATTTCCTCAATATAGAAGTTCAGTTGGTAGTAGTTTAATCGGGGATTACTGGTGTATAAAATGGCATTTATTCGAACACCCCCATGAGTACAACCATACTCTACTTTCTATAACTGTTATCCAAAATACTTATTTACAAATTCTTTTTTTCCCAATCTGGCTCTTCTATAAGAGATAAAAATATATTTTCATTTCATATAAATCAAAATACACTGAGAGTTCATGAACCTTAGATGGGTCAAGGGATGAAGTAAATCGATGGGTAATAAGAGCGATTACCTAAAACACTTGTAGAAAGAAGGAAAAGAAAGAAAGAAGGGAAAGAAGGCTGGGAGAATGAAGATGTCTACTCAGTGCCTCTGATAAGGGTTGGTCGATAAAGCACCCATGTTATGATCTGAGATTTGTACACTTCTCAGGAGAGAGAACTGATGTCTCATTTTGGAGAAATGTTTATAACTCTTATCAAGTGGATGTGCAAACCTTGATATACATAAGTAATTTATTCCTATTCCTGATTACTAAGCTACAATCAACATCAGATATGTCACTTAGATGTCCTAACTTTTAAAATTTACTGACATGTATTATTTCAGCAAAATATTTGAGTCCCTTCTCTGTAGCACCCCTTGTCTAAGTAATGGGATAAGCAATACTGGTTTCATTCCTACTTAAAAGAACAAACAAAACCACTTGGATTTTAAGTCTTACAGTCTTGATTTTAAAAATCCAAAAGGCTTGAATTAAAAGAGTCTAAAATCATTAAAATAATAAAACTTGAGTAGATAAACTTTCTTAAAAATAAGTATTTCTATAAGTGTATTTATGTATGTGCATAAAAGGGTGAATTCAACTTCTTTTTATCTTTAGACTTTTGCAAAAGTTGCCATTAAAAGGCACATCTGATATGGCAATTTCAGCACAGAACATAATAGGAAACAACTAACTAGAGAACTAAAGATGTACCATCTTTGAGTCTTGCTAATTTTTTTTAAAAAATCACTAACTTTGAAACTGGTAAGTTGTCCCACTTAAAGCTCTTGATTTTTAATTGCCATTTCTTTTTACACCCAATTAAATTGTCAGAGGAGTGAAGAATTGCCCAACTGAGTAGAACTGTGAGGATCTTCTCACTGCTGCTTTCTGCAGTCTTAATTTGCAGATGCTTTTGCCTAAAATAAAAATTTAAAGTCACTTCCTCAACAATAAGACCTGTAAAGCTTCCACCAACTGCTGTTTAAGAAAGACACTAAAAGAAAATTTGCTGCACGAGTTTGGGGCCATAGAAAAAAGAACATTTTCCCATATTAGTAAGATATTTGGGTTCTGAATAAGAGATTACCATATCCCTTAATCTGATACACATTAAATGAAGACCACATAGGTAAAGCGCTAGGTACATTTCCATTAGCTCAGCAAGTCTATCAACTGATAATATTCAGAAAGAACAAACAAAACTCAGGCTGGACTTTTCATTTTCATGAAAACATATTGTGTATAAAGCCATGAATGGTGATCAAAGATTCCTGTGAATAATTTTCTTAATAAAAGATGACTAATTACTTGTTAGATTCTCAGACCAATGGTACGGTATCTTGATAATCTCCATCTACCAGAGGTTTCAAAGAGAAAGTCACGGAGTCATAAAACACTAAGAAAACTCAGTTCCAACATATCTGAAATGACTTGCCCTCACCTTTTAACTTCCTGTGGTTGCCTCAAACATTTAAGAAATATCTTTCTTAACTTACTTATTTTTTTTTTAGACAGAGTATTGCTCTGTTGCACAGGCTGGAGTGCGGTGGTACGATCTTGACTCATTGTAACTTCCACCTCCCGGGTTCAAGCGATTTTCCTGCCTCAGTCTCCTAGGAGCTGGGACTACAAGTGCATGCCACCACATCCGGCTAATTTTTTTTTTTTTTTTTAAACTGGAGACAGGATTTCACCATGTTGATCAGGTTAGTCTTGAAATCATGACCTCAAGTGATCTGCCAGCCTCAGCCTCCCAAAATGCTGGGATTACAGGAGTGAGCCACTGTGCCCAGCCATAAATTTATTTTTTAATTGAGAGATAGAAGTGTATGTATTTACCACATACAAAATGATGGTACATTGTGAAATAGTTAAATCTTACTCAGTAACATATGCATTATCTTACACAGCTACCACTTTTGTGTTTGAGAATACTTTGTATCCATTCTCTTAGCATCTTTCAAGAATACAAAATATTATGAACGATAGTCACCATGTTCTACAATAGTTCTCTTAAACTTACTCCTCCTAACTGAAATGTTCTATCCTTTGACCACCATCTCCCCAATCCCCACCCCTCAACCTGCTCAGCCTCTGGTAACCATCACTCTACTCTCTACTTCTGAGATCAATTTTTTTTTTAGATTCCACAAATCAGTGAGATCCCATAGCATTTGTCTTTCTGTGAATGGCTTATTTCAATTACCATAATATTTTAAAAGATAATAAAGAGGTATAACAATCAAATGCATTTAAAAAAAAGAAGTACCCTCTTAACTAGCCTTTCAATAATAACTATGTCTTCTTTAACGTCTTTTAAATGCATTTTATATTTCACAACCATTCAGCTCTTACATCCCAATCCACCCCATCTTTTTGTGCTCTCAGAGTTCTCTTTCTACCCAGGTTACAAAGAAACTCAAGGACAATGACTAAATAAATGTCCATTACACAACCAACTCAGTAGCCCCTCTGGCTGGAGTTAGGATATCTTTTACACATTTTCATCCTTTTCCTAGAGACCCCCAACACACACAAAAATCGATCCTTACACTTTTCTATGTCACATTACACTCGATTGCATCCTTTGCAAGATAGCATTAAAGGGCGATATATGAAGTAGTAAATACAGAATAAACTTTAGAGTCAGAAAATCTGGTAATCACCACATTTGCCAGCGTGTTTGGTCAAGCCACCTCTGAACCTCAGCCGCTCCTAACTCGTAGCTTCTCCAGATAATGCACACAGACCCCCTTTAGTAGTTAGTAAAGTACTTAGCAGACCTCTCTTCTAAGGCTAAGAATCTATCTGACCATCAGATGGAACACCTATATATTAAAATTCACACATTCCAAAACTGCACTGAATGCTTGGTTATTACTAATTCTCTAGGATTTTGTTCCTGTTTGATCTTTGCTTTTCTAATCGCCAATAAAACCTGAACAAGCAAACAGAGGTTCTGTATCGTTTGCTCATTGAGAAAAGAAATCTGAAGATCTTTTAATATTTATTTTACAGACAAACGCTTTAAAGAAGAAGCTTCAACCATTCCTGCCTTCTACCTGTCTCTTCTCCTTTAATACACAAGACAGCATGTCGCTCACGGAGAATCAGCTCAGAAATTCATTTGTTGAATTTTAGTAAATAATGCCACTAAACTTTAGAACTAGTTTACATAAAAATAAAAATTAAGAATTTACAGTGTCTTGATGAAAAGATTATTTTGCATCAGTGATTGTGGTGGTGGTACTGTTCAAATGCAATGAGAGGAGATAGAAACCTTGACCTTTCAGAATGGAGAAATTTTAACCAGGTACAGTCCAGTTAACGGCTGGGGCCGGAGGTGGCGGGGAATCCTGTGTTGTGTGAAAAACCATCCTGCTACAGGAGAGAGTAGTTGATGTGTACTGCCTGTGTAACGTTGTATGTTAAACAGAAAAGGAAGAAAATAGTACCAAGCCGTTCTCCACAAATTTAGAATCAGAATTATAAACACTGGGCAAGGTCCTTTGATAGTACCAAGACGTTCTCCACAAATTTAGAATCAGAATTATAAACACTGGGCAAGGTCCTTTGAAGTCTATACTGAACCATGGAGGGTGATAGAGGAAAGACATTCACCCCTCTACGTGATACTCACGTTCGAGTGTTGATGTACCACAAGTAATTTTTTTAATCCTATGTAAAGTATAATGCGGTTCCTAGGTCCCTTGGCCCCATCCCAGCGGCAGACCTAGATATTATAAAGTCTAAAGCCTATGAAACTTTAAAGGACTACTTTATGAAAACAAATGCAAAAACAGTATTTTTATAAATTTTAGAAAAATTTATAATCAACTGGAGATACAGGTAAGTCTTCCTGGACCTTCGGAAGGCATCGTATAAGGGAGGGCCCTAATTCCAAAGATTCCTCAACTGCAGGGTAAGCATGTCTCTACTTCAGCTCCACACCAATTACTTCCCCTCCACCATTCTGACAGAGATTTGCTGGCACCTGAGTATGGCAAGAGTTCGGTGGGGGTCTTTGAACAAGAATTCATCTCCCTGGAGGGCACAGGAAGCGTGGCCCCTGAGCTTAATCAATGCTGTTAGCATGTAGTTAACCAGGCTTGTGTAAAACACATCCCATCAACATTTCACCACTATGCTGTAAAGTAATTTTAATTTTAAACATATTTGTTTGTTTTTAAATAATCACAATCATATTTTAAACATGTTGATAGGGAATTAAGAAAAGGTCGGTTCAAACCCCAGTCAAAATGGGCAGCACTGAGTGTCCTCCTTGAGAATAATCAAGGTTTATAGCAAATCCTTGAGAATAATCATTTAAGTCAGAGTGAATTCCTCCTCCCAGATGATGATTTATCTGTTTGTAAGCTGAGATGAGGGAATTCCATTTACCATTGAGCCAGTGAGTGTTAACTTTATTAATGCATCTTTACAACTAAGATTAATGGGACCCATAGCAAGTCAGCTGTAGCACTTGATGTCAGTTTATAATGAGCTTGGCAATACCTGGAAATTCAGATCTATCATCATAAGTTATAATGACATGCATAAAAACCTGAGTGTAAATAAAAGGCTCTTTGGGATACAGGGCTCTATTCCAAGTTGTCAAAGCCTTAAAAAGTAACTTATCTAACAGTGTTCCCGTACTGGAGTACAGTGTATGCTAATGGCTTTTCCTCAAGGGTTAAAATGCCTAAACTACCATTTTTTAATAAATAAATATTTTATTATAAAAATCAATTTTGCTTAATGAAGTCCTCTGAGGGAGAAGATGTTTTAAGATATTTTACTAGTACACTTTAAAATCATTTTGTATTTAGGTATGCTCTGTCATCTCCACCGAGAGCAAAAAAAGAATCATAAAAAATGGTAAGCGCAGCAATAAAAACTCCTTTTACTATTAGTTGGGAGAGAAACAAATGGGAATATTACTTTGAAGGTAATTACTTAAGTTTTTTTATTGCACCATATTTTCTCAAAACCCAACCAAAGTATATCCCGAATCTTCCTACAAATGAAACACAATTTTTCTCTCAGAACATTTTTACTCATCAGGAAAAAAAGGTGAGTTTAATTTTTCTGTCAGTTGAGGCTTCATATGTCAAACACATCTTGCATTTCAACAAACTTTACTGTCATATTGATTCAAGGAGACATTAGTTCTTACTGCAAGTACTAGCTTGAAAAGGTGTAAGCTGCATTACTGTGAGAGCACTTTTCTTCTAAAAATAGACTTTATTATCTCCAGCCACAGTATATATGTATCGCTGCCTTGTCATTTTAACCAAATGTATGGCTTCCCATCAAACAGAGATTGCAGCTTCCTTGAAGGCAAGTGGGGGAAGTGTCTTTCCATCTTTTTATTCCTAATACTTAGCACACTTCCTGGAATACAGAGGAACAGAGATGATCAAATGAATAAATTCATGAATTAACACAAATTTCTTCTCATATATTGTATGCCTCTCCGAGACATGGAAGCAACATCTCCTGACATTTCTAATTTTTATAAATAAACCTTAAATACAGCAGTCTGCAAGAAAATAAAATTTAGAAACTTTTTCCTTAAACTTGTCATTCATTCATTCCATCAACAAATTTTGGCTGGTAGCAGTGGCTTATGCCTGTAATCCCACAACTTTGGGAAGCTGAGGTGGGAGGATTGCTTAAGCCAAGAGTTCAAGACCAGCCTGGGCAATACAGCAAGACCTATTCTCTACCAAAAATTTACAAAATAAAAAAAAAATTAGCTGGGCAAGGTGACTCATACTATAGTCCCAGCAACTCAGGAGAGTGAGGTGGGAAGATCCCTTGAACACAGGAGTGAGAGGTTACAGTGAGCTACAGTGAGCTATGATCTCACCACTACATTCCATCCTGGATGACAAAGTGGTACCCTGTCTCTAAAAAATAAAACAAAAAACACAAATGTTTACCGAAAATGTCAGGCACTGTGCTTACTGCCATGTGTACAGTCTGGAGCAAAACAAAGCCATGCCCTTATGGAACTTCTAGTCTAAGCATGCAACTAACTCTGTTTTTCAGGATAAAAGGAAAATTTCATCTAATTTTCTCTTAAGTATACTCCCCTATCACTTATGACAGAATGATGTTCAAATTTCAAATATTTCGTGGATCCTATAACAGCCAAATGGTGGCATCTGGACCACATGATTATTTAGTGGACAAGGGCCTGACTTAAGGATTAAAAAATTTGTATATTCCCAGCCTTAGAAAGATAATTCTGCCTGTGCCAAAAAATTCTGCTTCACAAATGGGGCAGTGCCCTTTAATCAAATAATTTGAAATTAACTCTTAATAATAATCGTACTGATCATAGTAATACTAGTGATGATAATGATAATCACAACAACAACTCACATTTCCTGAGTGCTTAGAACTTTGCTAAAAGCTTTACATGGATTATCTCCTGTAATCATCCTCTTAAGTTTAGGCAATAGGTCTTCTTATCTCCACTTGACAGAGAGTGAAGCTTAGAGAGGTTAGGACATGTGCACATTGCCACAGAGCAAATAGGGGAGTTAGGATTTGAACTCGGGTCTGTCTGTTTGCTGAACCTACACCCATAACTACACCTTCTGTCACTTCCTATACCAAGGTTGGTAACAGAAATAATTGAAAAAACAAAACAAACAAATAAAAAAAACAAGCAAGAAAACATTTTCTATTACCTCTTTCAATGTTTCAAGGATATCTGAAATTCTTCTGCTTCTTCTAAAATATATATCTAATGCTACATTTTCACAGAAATCATAAAACAGTTATAGATTTTTATGTACTCTGTGACCTAGATGGCATAGAACAGTATGACAGTATCACTGTAGTTTGAGCTAGGCAGTTGAAGCAATTGACTACCTGGACCTACCTAATGTATAAGCGTTATGAAGAATATGGAAATGTGTGTTAACATAACAATAAGCACAAATGTAAGGGGGAAAAAAAGGATCTAAAATTCTTGGGATTGTATACTAGCATAGCACTAATAAATGATCTTCAGTCTTTCAAAATAAATTGGTAATACTGTATGTTTTCAGATTGTTGTATCATCTTATTTCTATGTGAAAAGCTGTTTTTCAGTCCTTTGGATTAAGGACTATTTGAGAAGACACAAAAACTCATTTTCCAGTGTTCTTCAGCCTCCCTTCCCTTCACCATAGCCATGTATACATATAACAAACACTTACCGAATTACTATGTGCCTAGCACTATTCTAGATGCTGGGGATTCGGTAGTGATGCGAGAGCCAAACCAGCTAGCTCAGCTTCAAAGAGATAATAAAGGGAGAAGGAAGGAAATTAACATTCTTTGGCGACTTTATTGTTAGTTACTCTGCCAGATGATTTAATATACATCATTAACTTCCCCACAAACAGCCCTAAAAGATAGCCAGGATCACCCCCAATCCTGCAGATAGGAATTTAACATTCAGACTTGAGTAATATGTCTAAACCCATACAGTTAGGAAGCACTGGAAAGTTTATACAAATTCATGTTTATGTAGCTATAAAGAGCATCTCTCTTCATTCCCTGTTTCACTGTCTTTGTAGTTCTCGTTCCCTTTGCCTCGACTTCTTGGCGCTCAATCACACTCTTCATCTTACAGTGGCCACTGAAATAATTATTATTTACTTTGTTCATTATATGTAAAGTAAGACTCATTCCTACCCAAATGGTCTCTTAATGCATTGTGCCTACAACCATATCTATAGATCCCTCTACATATGTACCTGTTCATGCCACAAATATCTCTTGGGTGCCCAATAAATGCCAGGAACATTTTTGGCCATGGAAAACTGTAATGGAGCTTATACACAAAGGAAGAGGTATACAGGATAAAAGTCTCAAGAAATAAAGAGTATAATATCACATAGTAAAAAGTGCTACGAAGCAAATTAAACAGGTCATACACAAACACACTATATACATACTACATGTACAAAACATACATATATGCAAATATACCTCCCCAACCAGTTTTTGTATAAATATTGATAGTTGATAACTAGCTTTATTAAAAGCCATCGTGATTTTATGAGCACACACTTTTCTCCCGTACTTAATTTTCTAGTTGACTGGTAAATGATAGAACTGTAGTTACCCACATAGTTAAACAAATACAAAAACAAACAGAAAGAACTATGTATGCCAATACTTAGAAAGGTAGAAAATATCTAAAAACTTTTCATACTGATTTTCTGGTCTCACAATTTACAGCTTCCTTTTTTAAACAGCTCTTTTGGTATTTATGCTCTAAGAAATACAGGATATCTTCTGGGAAAATACAAACTATGATCAAATTTTAAACCTGAACACAGACATCATCAGACATGTGAGAAAAATCTCAAAAGCGCTACACTTATGACCAAAAATCTATCAATTAAAAAAATCTACTGTTAAAGGGTGGAAATAACATTTATTTAAAGAATGGATAAAGTTTAATAATCAAAGGTAAAGTTCCAAGAAACAAAAAAGAAAGGCACGGAAAGTTTTTACATATAAATTAAAATATAGCTCATTTTGGAAGATGACAGATAAGAGAGTCTTGAAATGCTCTATTCCCCGGTTGCCTAGTAGTTTAAAAAAAAAAAATCTTGCTATCTTTAATAAAATATATTAAGAATATGGGATGTGTGTCATCATAGTTGTGTTTAATGTGGCATTAATTCACAAGTCATTGTTTTTTTAATAAGATATAATAAGTTACTTGCTCTTCTAAGGAGATATGTAATTAGGGCTTTGATAATTAAACCCTAGATGAGGCATTTGGTATATCTGTGCCCTAAATACCAATAAATTATGCATGCACAACTTTTAAAACAACATCTTAATTAGTAGCTTAAAATAAAACTAATTTGGAAAACCAGGAGACTGAATTTTTAAAAATTGTTCAAATTTTATCAATGAAAGCCAACCAACTACCTAGTTTTAAAGTATAAACATCAATTATGAATGAGTGTGATTGTTTGATAGACTAAGTGAAGTATTTTAGTAAACTCCTTTGTAATTTTCAGCTCACATAAAGATGGTCTAGGTTAAATTAATCACACATTTTCTCACTTATTAGCTTTATCTCCTTAGCCAATGAGTCATGTTCCAACCTCATTTTCTTTTACTACTACTATTTTACTTCTACTCAATTCCGACCTACCATTGTTCATACCCACCTGTAATTGCTAATTTTATGTGTCACTTGATTAGGCGAAATATCTGGGGTGCCCAAATATTTGGTCAAATGTTATTTTGAGGGTACTATCAGGGTGTTTTTGGATGAGACTAACATTTAATTTAGTCACCAAGCAAAGCAGATTGTCCTCCCTAATGTGGACAACCCCTACCCAATCAGGTAAAAGACTAAGGAGAACAATAAGCTTGAGCCTCACCTGAGGAAGGAAGAACTCCTCCTACCTTCAAACTGGGACCTCAGCTTTTTTCCTGCCTTTGGACTCAATGTGAAACATCAGCTCTTCCTAGGTCTTCAGCTTGCCAGCCTTTGGACTAGAACTGACATCAGCTCTCCCGGGCCTCCAGCTGACAGCCCTGGCAAATCTTGAAACTTCTCAGCCTCATTACTAATGTCAGCCAATTTGTTAAAATAAGGCTCTTCCTATATATGTACATATTCTGTTGGTTCCCTTTCTCCAGAGAACCCTAATACACTGCACACACCTACCATCAATACTCAGGGATTTCCTCCCTAAGCCACTTTGCTCATGAAGCTTCTAGTTTCTACTTCTCTCTCAAGTTAGCTCTATCTCATAGACTCCTAAATATTCTTCATGCCTCAACCCAGCAGTGTCCTCACTCTCACCGTGCATCATCCATGTGGTATTCTGCACACTTTGCACCCATGGCACTTCGGCACCTTTTATTTCAAATCATACTTGTCTGTCAACTTGTCAGCTGGAAAAACATTGTCCTTCCAAGACAATATCTTGTATATAAAGTAAATATCTCAAGGGCTGAAACCCACTGTCACACGTAATGCAGCAGGGATAATTTCAGACTTGGCAAAACTCAATGAAAATCTTAGTTGTACGACCAAGAACAAATCATTTCAAACTCTCTGGACCTTGGCTTCGTACATCCAAAATAAGTAGTAAACACCAAATTCCCTTCTAGCTCGACATTTCTATGGTTCGGTTAACAAGTTAAGCAGCAAACACTCACATGAGTTGATGCTCATTTCAAAATTATTAAAAATAATATTTTAATAGGAAGTCAAAAGAAGAAAATTGTTCTTACTTAAATGCAGTGATTTACAAGTGTGCTCGTTTTTTCTGAGCCCTTTTTACACATGCTCTCAGTGTGGCAAAACAAGTAATGGTTCCAAGGAAGGAGCATGCATCACCAACATAACAGTCCTCAAAAGATAGATCAGAAGGAAAATGAATAGCCTCTCCTCACAGGTACACTTTCTCTCCCAAATTTTCAATTTTAATGTCTCCCCTTACTAGGGTCTCTCATAGACTATCCATATGGGCTTCTGCCTTTGTGACCACTGATACCCAAATAATCACTGTTTTTAAATTCTAAAGATTACACCAATGAAAGTCAGGAGTGTCTGTTCACTTAAAGTGGCTCTGCCCACCACCACCTTTTTCCAGCATGGAAATGCGGTACACAGGAAGGCTTTATCGTGTTGGTATCAATGTATTCCAAGTACTCAACTATTTTGTAAGCCTTTTCCAGTAATCTTCGGTCAGTACCATAATTGTCAGCACGTTTGTTCTGCGGTGGCCACCCTTCCTTTTGTTTCAGTGTTTCATAAAAATCCTTTTGTGTGACACTCAAGCAGCTGTGCTTTGTTCTTTAATGTTCCTAGCCTGGATCTCCAGCCGAGACCACTTTATAACATAAACGGCAAAGTACCATTTTCACAGCGGGGACAACTGTGTTCATCTTCAAAAAGAGGCATTAATAAAATGAGACTGTAATGAACATGCTAATTCTGATCACAGGGTACTGCACAATGGCAGAGATAGTTGACTGCCTTCTCCCTGAAAGATTGTAAAAGTTGTATGTTTTTTTTTTTTTTAACAACTGCTATAATGGCTTAGGTTTTTTGAAACAGACATATTATGCAAACATTTCTCTCTATTTCCCACTGCAGCGCCTTCTCTGTCTCATCCAACTGCTCACTGTGTGTTTTACTATCTCAGTAACAGTCACCTTCAGGGAGCAAATTTCTTCCATCTTGCAAGAACTGACTTGCTGAAATAGGCATGTCAGTGAATCATGGAAAGCTGGAGAGGGGTGATCTGAGTGATCTGATCGCTAATCTGAGGCCTTCCCAATGCATATGAGGCAAAAAAAGAAAAAAAGAAAAAAAGAAAGAAAAACAGAACAGGGAAGTTAACAGATTTGCTTAAGATGCCACAGCTATTTTGTGACAGAGCTAAAGCTGGAATTCAATTTCCTAAGTCCTAGACTTGGGTACTTCACATGTTATCTTTTGTCCTAATGGTGATAATTCACAAATGATATATTTATATGTAAGAGTAGATACTCACACGTAAGTATCACTTGATGAAATATATTTGCTAAACGAGGTAACTAAAATGCCTCATATCTGGTAAACTAGCATTTTTAGACAATAATTGTACTGTAGATATGTTCTATGAACAAAGCTAGTTCCCTATAAATAGATAAGAGCAGCAGTGTTATATACCATACCCTGTTCTGTTGTGCTCGTGGTGGTGGTGGTCTGGGGCAGTGCTATTTGAGAATGGTCCAGTCTAAAAATAATCTACTAAGATTTTTTAAATGACCCATTACATGCTGTTTGAGATAAGAGCAAAATGTGTATTTTCTGATCACTTTCCTAAAACAAAAAACAAAAAACAAAACTCTAAGTTCAAGAAACATGATGACATTTAGTCAGATGCTTAGATTCAAAGTTGATTAAATGATTGTAGAACTTTGTCTTAGAGAAGAGAGGTTACATAAGCAAGAAGAAATAATTATTGATGTCTTTCCTCTTGCCCAAAAGAAACCGGTACCCCTGGACTCTTACTAGAAAGAAAAGTCTATGGATAGTGATATCTCATTTTCCCTGCCTAGTGATTGATAACATCTACCAGAGAGAATATTTTCATCCTCAGTTATCACTGCATAAATTTGTATTACATGGTTTCCTGCTGATATCTTTAGTCAGGAAGAAATTGTGACCAGCAAACTAAAGAAACAGACAGAACCAATTCCATTTGGATGATAATCCCTGTTCTTACAAACACTCTCTGTGGTCATATGCTTGCTCTTCACTGAAAGCCTGTTAATTCACTGTCCTTAGCAGCATTCCACAATTAGTTAAGGCACAGCCCTTAATAGCCTCAGTACAACCTAAGGCCTTCACTTAAAGTTCTGCTTAGGATGGGAAAACACAAGTATAACAGATATACTAAGCCTCCTAAAGTGTTATATCATTAGGGAGTCAGTATTTTCTTGTGTCTCCATAACCAAGACAACTAAAAAATCAAAATGACTTGGAAGACATAAGCCCTACATTCACCTCCCCCTTCTCCTATTTCTTCTTCCATGAACCACACTCTATGGTATAGTTAATTGCCCAAATATCTTATTTCGGGGCACATTCAGCCTGAGCTTGTGGTTATCCTTCCTTATTGAAACACAGTTTTTAAGAGTAAGGGTAATTTGAAACAAGTTACAAAGGGAAACTTGTTCCAGAAATGCTCCCTTCAAGGCACCTGGGTGGTCAGGGTATTAGTTCGATGTCTTCTTGATTAACCATACGGGTCAGATGTTTGAATTTCCAATTAATTAGTTTCTCTAGTAGCTTGTGTGACATAAATGAGTGATCGTCATCCCGTTCACGTAGACAAAACCCATCATGAGAATTGGCACATTTTTGGCATTTGTCAGTAAAGCAGGGAAAAAGTAAATGATCCATGTGGACGAAATGGGAATCTAATGAGGGCCACTGGATGGAAAGTGTAAAGTGGTCTCCATCTACTGCAGAACAGAGTGCCTGAGTGTCCGCCAACATGATTTGCAAGAGAAAGCGAACCTAAAATGTCACAAAGCTCCTCAACTGCGGTATAAACCTCTTCACACACATTTATTTAGGTGTTCATGATGTCCAAAGTCTATGAAAGTCAGATTACACTGGAATATTATTAAAGACTACTATTAATAGAAATAACAATATTTAGAAGTTTTAAGCAGTGACTCTAAGAAATAAAACTAATTTCCATCCATATTTATTTTATCCTAAAAGGATATATAAAAGTATTCTATTTTAAGATTATGTTTAGACTACTTTTCTCTCATCCAAAATACTTTTGAGTTTTTCTCATGAAAGTTCTTTTTTTTTTTTTTTTTTTTTTTTTTGAGCCGGAGTCTCGCTCTGCTGCCCAGGCTGGAGTGCAGTGGCGCGATCTCGGCTCACTGCAAGTTCTGCCTCCCGGGTTCACGCCATTCTCCTGCCTCAGCCTCCCGAGTAGCTGGGAGTACAGGCGCCCGCCACCTCGCCCAGCTAGTTTTTTGTATTTTTTAGTAGAGATGGGGTTTCACCGTGTTAGCCAGGATGGTCCTGATCTCCTGACCTCATGATCCGCCCGTCTCGGCCTCCCAAAGTGCTGGGATTACAGGCTTGAGCCACCGCGCCCGGCCCTCATGAAAGTTCTAAAACTGCTAAATGTAGTCTTCAAAAAAAATAGAAAGGGTTAACTACTCAAATCATAAATTTTCATACAAATGTACTTACACATGACAGATGTTCACATAGAAAGTTGAGACCATTTTAAACACTTTTGATGCATTTGTTTTATATGGGGACTAGCTGTATAAAAGCAGAGGAGATGATGAAACTCCAGCCAGCTGAGAGGCAGGAAAACATTAATCCATGTGAATTTCTCAGTAAAGTGATATTTTCCTCCAACTTTTTGTTAATGTCTTCATCGGATGCATAAAGATAAGCCAAGCACGTGACTGCCACTAACTCCTTTTAAGAAGTTCAAGGGATTTAGAAAGTGAAAAAACTCAAAAACGCTTCTGAAAAGTTTTATCTTATCGTACCTTTTTAATATACCTTCTATACGATGGCATTGATTCTAAACCAGGTAAATAAACGGAGATTAAAATTTTTAAAGCAGATGAACAAATGAGCTAAATTTTGCTTCAAATACGAACACCTGAAAAATGACCACAATTTTCAGACAAGCTGATGTGAACTATATATGTATATTCAGCAATATGTATACGTTCCATAGTGCATATTATAGCACATATAAACATAGTCTCTAAGATTCGTGCCAGTTCTAAAGTCTAATTTCTAACTCCTATTCTTTTTTTCCCTAATGTCTCATTCTCGCCTATTAGACCATTCATTCCCTTGCCTTTTTAAATATTGTAAACATGTTATTTTTAAAACCCATTCATACAGTTCAATTACCTGTAGGTCACAGACTGTGATTTCCACCCTTGACGTTTGGGCTTACTGTTGCTCGCTGGTGGTAGCTGACTCGACTGCTTCAGAACTGGTGCTTATTAACCCATCTGGGTATAAACGACCTTCTCTAGGGTTGTGTATCTGGATTATCGGAATGTCTCTGTGGGGTGAGTGCTATCATGGGTGTCTGTTGTACACTCTATGGGATTCACTGTTTCTGACCAGCTTTTGTGTTAAACTATTTGGTCCTGAGAATTACACAGTAGGAATAGTACTAGAAATCTCACTTGTAGGCAGAAAGCTGATCTTAGTCTCTGTTACTCCCAACTTATTTTATATAAGTATGTATCTTGCTGGAGTGTTAAAACTCCAGCACTAAAGCATATGGTCCGTTATGTTATTATCTTGGGTTATTATATTACAATTATCTTTTGTCTAGGAAATCCCTCCTTGTTTTTAGCAACTGGAAATTTCTATTTCTTGTTTGCAAGCCTAATTATGTTTTTAATTTTATTTTCAGATACTTCCTCAACATTTCTAGGTGGTGGTCAGGGAATGGGAAACTTCCTGCACCAACTTAGCTTGTCATAACAGCCAGAAATGTAGCTCAAATCTGACTTGTCTGTTTTAAAGCAGCATCTGTTACATGCATTTAAAAGATATATACATCCAATTGTCAATATTTTCCCTGCAACTTAATAAGGTGTTTATATTATTTCAAACATATTTTGTATATGTAAATAATCTCATTTTCTCAGCCTCTTGAATTGCTTCTTTGTGTGTGTGTGGGGGGTGTGTGTGTGTGTGTGTGTGTGTTTAGTTTCAAAACCACCAGGTAAATTTGGCCTACATTACTAATTACTGCTGGCCTCCAAATAAATAAGTTCTTGACAATATCAATAGGGTTTACCTCCTTGGAAGAAACCAAGATGTTTATAAAATCAAACTTTTTTATTTTATAAAAGATATAATGTAAATCCATCCCTCCATGGGAAAAAAAAAATGAAACAGAAGAGAAATGTAGTTAATCTATGTAAGTTCCTCTATGATTCTGATCCTTTCCTTTCCAATTTCCTTCATCTGAGGAAGGTCTATTCTCCTCAATTTTAGAAAAGAGCAAAATACAACAAAACAAAACAAAACAAATGAGTTGTGTGCAGGAAAGAAAGAGATAAAGGCACAGAATAGTTAATCTGGAAATGTCAACTGTGAGGTGCCTAATCGGGAATGTTCGTATCTCTACACAGAAGCCTGAATTAGAGACATACAACACAGTCTTCATCACTAGCTTTATTTTCCAGCACTCCCATTGTAAAGGAAGTCTACAAACTGAACACACTGTACTGGAGATTTGGCAACTCACCCTGTGCTTTGTCAAATTGTGTAAGCAACATTGTCGGAGACAAAGAAAGGGATTTGTCAGCCCAGTTATTTAGATCAATACATGTTGGTTTAAGAAAGATAACAGACAAATAAAAAACGTATTTTTTTTTTCACATGAGACAGGTGTATTTCTTATACTTGGTTCTGACCCATTGCTTAAGGAAAGTTCATCTTTAGGCTGAGGTTGTTTCTTTACTTTGCAAATATCAATGTCAGCTATGGTAGCTGTAAAAACATAGCTGCTGAATGTGGTATGAAAAATCCATGCACGAGAAATGCCAACATACAAAAGAGTACCATATCCTGTTTCCTTTCTAGATGCTCTGCCAAAAATCAAAATGGTATCTGGCATTTGAAATCAATACCTTTTTCAGCTTTTTTACCCCTGATTCTCCCCCTGAACTCTAGTTCTTTTAAGACCCGTAACTAGAGAAGGTATTCACTGTCTAATGAAAGTTCAACTCTTATAAACATTTTTTTTTTTTTTTTTTTTTTTTTTTGAGACGGAGTCTCGCTCTGTCGCCCAGGCCGGAGCGCAGTGGCCAGATCTCAGCTCACTGCAAGCTCCGCCTCCCGGGTTCAAGCTATTCTCCTGCCTCAGCCTCCCAAGTAGCCGGGACTACAGGCCCCCGCCACGGCGCCTGGCTAGTTTTTTGTATTTTTTAGTAGAGACGGGGTTTCACCGTGTTAGCCAGGATGGTCTCGATCTCCGGACCTCGTGATCCGCCCGTCTCGGCCTCCCAAAGTGCAGGGATTACAGGCTTGAGCCACCGCCCCCGGCCTATAAACATTTTATTGAACTGCAATTCCCATTTAAGCATCATCACAATGCTAGTCTTTTTAATGATGCTATAAAAGAGATACAGAATTGTAACAATGACACAAACAACAACCTTCACTCATGCACTTACCCCGTAAAACTGTGAGTCTGGTGGATACACTTATTTCTCCCACATTATTTGAGGCCACACATTCATAAATGGCCTCATCCCTCGGAGTCCGTAAGGGTTGTATTCTGAGAACTGATCCAGACCCATCGTCAAACTCTATTACCTATTAGAGGAAACAATAGCTGTCACAGGTGTTGTTACAGTTGTCTACCTCTCAGCTAAAGCTCTCAATGCAGTGGTGGATCTGCCATCAGGCTCATAATAAACTAGACATCATTCTGAAACTGAATTTTGATATAGTGGTGAAAAAATATTTGGTTTAACTTAGTGAATCTTCTACTGAACAAGGAGAAAGATATGTAACTACATATACAAAGTATGGAGATTTCTAGTCCCTACTAAAAACCACGAGGGTTTACTCATTAAAATATTTCAGTATGTGCATCTAGGGCAATTTTATTCTATTAATTTTGCAAGGGGCTTGCAGCTATGATCGATAAACTTCTCAAATTATTCTTTCTCTGACGGCACATACACAAATGTGGATTCATTCAATAATGAGACTGTAAGGTGAAGAATTAATGCACACCACCACAGATAGCTCTGCTTGTTTAAACTGTCTCATCCTGAACAGTATAGATGGGCAAACCATAAAGAAAAACTGCATAAATCTAGTACTTAGGCAGCCAACGAGACAACTTTCACAACCCAAAAGCCTGATGGCATGCATTAATTTTGCCATAAATCATTTCAGTATTTGTTCTAGCTTAGCATTTTCTGCATTTTTAGAGCATTCTTGCTATAAAATGGAGGCTTGCTTCACCAGACAGAAAATTAATGTCCTAAACACTAAGCCTGAATTCACCATCATTAGGAACTTTTCTGTGAAACAGTTTAGTAACACTGATAATCCTAGGTACTTGTTAGCTAATTCAAGTACCACTTAAAAAAAAAAAAAAAAAAAAACGATGATACTAACAAATATGTATACAATACTAGGGCGTCCTCTGTCTTTTCTGTAACTATGCTGCATTCCTTCAGCTGTTCACTGAGAAGCTGTGCCTTTTTTTTCTTGTATTTCACTGTGAATATTCCCATGTGCCTAAATTATGAATAAACTCAGATTGCCTTATAAATATATTTATGGGATGCTTAATTCCAGATTTTGTGTGTGTGTGTGTATATTAACATACAGAGAAAGGACATCAACAGTTTCAAAATATGTCCACTTCAATCTTTGTGCATTCCATTTTTGTTCAAAATTCACGTAAATATCCAAAATGGCCCATTTCTCAGTGCACTATAGTTTATTTTCAACTCTATAAAGCATACATTTCAAAATAAATCTATTATGCATCTTAGGAAAGAAAAGTTTCATAGTTTCATATTGGAAGCTTTGTTAAGCATTCCATAATTTTAAAAAAGTTATGATCATTTTATGATTTAGTGTAGGAAAAGGTTAAAGCAACTACAAAACCACTTTAAATGTTGACTAATTTATTAATAAATGTCACCGTATGTTTACATTTGTGAACTATTTCCTAGATTTAGACCTATCCTCTTACAACATACAATATACCACACATTACAAGCCAGTGATGTAATTCCCAGTTTGAAAATATCCAGTATTGATTGCATGCCTGTCATGGACCAGACACCATAATTAGCACTGGGGATAGAAGAGGGAGCAAAAACATTCACCATGTACTGCTCTCATGCGCCATATAGACTAGTGAAACCATATATATATATATATATATACACACACACACACACAAATTATATTATAATATAATATATATAACGTATTAGTGTTAAATATAGTAAAGATTTTCAACCCAGGACTTGATACAATTTGATGAAGCTGCTTTGTGTAAAAATAATTCATTTACCCCCAAGGTGTTTATATGACTTATGGGGAATTATGTACTGAGCAGAGACCATACTTTGAAATATTTAGTATTATAATTTAATTTTTGTTACATGATTTTGTCAGGAGTCATTGTCATTAGCAAGCGTGATGTCAAACTTCTCTTTGACAAAAAATTAACTTCATTTAAAATTGTTTAAATGTGCAGCAAAGATGAATACAAACATCATTTTCTACATGACATAGGAAACATTTTCCAAATATTACTGAAGATACTATTTTTGTATTTAAATAAATTATATTTCAATAATAATGAAGTATTTGATTTTCAGACATAATTTTAAACTTCTCACTTGTAAACTACAATCCAATTTCCATGGTGAAACGTAATTAATTAGGTTCTCTATACATTGGAACCCCTGATCACCCTGTAAGTTCCTATGAAAATAAGTAAAATAAAATTGTTCTGAATTTTGTAGTTGTTATATTTCTTTTAACTAGAAATTGCCTTTAATCTGCCAAATTGTAAATTAGGTCATGAAGGAGATTAGAAACTCAAATAAAAGGGAGGTGAGTTTCACAATTTCAGGCAGTTTGGGGGTATTGGTAGCCCCTAAAATTAAAGCTACCCTTCTCATGTCTTAAATTATGGGCATGCTATTGTGTGCCTCTCTGGGTAGCTTTCTGTATATCTTCTTGCCTATATTTCTCCTCCATAATGAGCAAATTTCTAAACTATAAGCCTTCTCACAACACTCAAAAAAGAATCTCTGATTTATGTTTCACCATCTTCGGTGCACTGAGCTCTCTTGAATAAAGAAAACCAACTTCTTCAATAGGCTTCTCTGTAGTATGAACCTGTTTGGGTATGTTTCTTACAGAATAGTACTTTAAAACACTAGAACAAATTTCTCATTCTAGTTCACACTACTTGTAAAACATAGGTGCGAGGGGGAGTGGACCACTTCATCTGCTGCTCAGCATCCATTCCCATTCTTCCTGGGAACGAGGATTTAAATTTCCTTTGGGAAAACACTGCTCTTTCATTCTAAGCCTGGAATGGGATGGGACAGTTCTCATTCCCAGGACAGAGGCAGATTCTGACTGGCTTAAATTAAGTAGGCTACACTGTCCGCCTATCCACACAAATTTTCTCTGGGATGAACAAGTAACGTAATAGAAGCCAATGGGATGAGAGGTTTCTGGAAGAGACAAGCTTTCATACATCCTACAAATGTGGTCCTGTGAGGATGCAGAGTTCTATCTTGCAACCTGGGGATGAAACTGACAGATTGATCCTAGGAATACTATTGAGCCCTGGCACAAGTGGGAACAAAAAATTAGCCCTTGAACCCTCAAATGTCCTTTTTTAAAAAGCCATTTAGAGTTACATTTTCCATCACTTGCAATGTAAGGAATACCATATATCAGTGACATCTTTTATCAGAGTAAAGCAAGCCAAATAACATAGAAACCAAAGACAGAGCAGATGCATTCTTCCCCCAGAGAAACAGAACAATGGACCTAATACCTCAAATCTCTGATTGCTGACTTTCTTTCCTTTTTTGTTCCAGACAATTTTAGGTCTTGGGTCTCCCGTAGCTTGGCAGATGAAAGAGGCAACTCCGCCAGAGACCCCTGTCTGATCAACGGGTGTTCGTGTAAACCTTGGAGGTGCTGAAATAAAAAATAAACACCACAGTTAAATTGAAAACTGAAACACAGACTATTATCCTACTACCACTGCTCTCCCCACCATCCTCAACCACACCGCCATCAAGACACACATTTTTAAAATGTACTATAGGATTACAAAATTAGAAAAGCAACTTTTACTTTTGGGGGTAGTTTAAAGGGGAAGGAGGTAACTTCCTGGTCAAGTTATCTGTTAGTGCTTTTATTGCTGAAATCTGTATTAAGGTAGAGATCCAATAACATCCGAAAAGCAACATCACACGTTAATTTTTATTACCAGTATAAAAAAAAATCCAATTTGTCCTCTGTAACAAAATGAGCTCATCAATCAAAGTGAGTAAAATTTTAGCGCTTGCTTTGATGCCACTATCAAGACACTGCCAGAAAGCAGCAATGCCACAGCTGAGCTATTAAAATTAGTGACATTTAAGAGAAATGCTAGGAAATTTTAAAGAGACAAGAAATATAGCCCTGAATTAGAAGGTTTGGCAAGAAACAGAAATAGGGGAAAATGGTAAAGTGACTCCCTAACTCAGATATGGTAAGCTGTCTTACTTGAAACTTAGCTCAACAATTTGCATAAAAGAAGATGAGTCAAGAAGCCTCCAAAGTCACAGCAAACCCAAGGATATTTTTATAGAAAGATGTAGACTTAAAGATTACCAAGGCTAGAAGGACAGACATTGGAAGCTTGTTCAACATCCTCCAGCTCTTTAAATGTTCCTAACATTCTTCCTCTTTCCTTAAAACACTTACCTATTTTTCATCTTGCATTGCAACATCTAGATAGCTATCATGCAAGAATGATATAAAATGTAAATGAATATTTATGCACAAAGATATTCATCATATCATTTGCTTAGCAAAAGAGTATAAGTAGTTGAAACAAACACTATGGGAATTCTGTCAGTGAAATAAACTATGGCCTGAAGAAGAAACATCATACAAGTAGTATTATAAAGTCTGTATCATATCACATGAGAAATGCTGATGATGCAATAATCAGCCACAAAAGCATACTATAGAGTTATATGTGGGGATAGCAGATAATGAAAAATGCACACACACACAAAGACAGAACAAAGTAAATGAAAACACTAATAATGGTGTTCAGGAGGAGGTATTTTAATTATTTTTCCGACTGCTTCCATCTTTTATACTTCCTTGAATTCTTACAATTATGTCCTGGTTGAAAATGTTTCAAAGCCCCAAAACATTCTGCTGTTTCTTTTTTTTTTTTTTAAATTAAAAAAAAAAATCCCTGTTACAGATTTTCTCTTCTCTCCTACTGTGTTCTAGTTACATGTCATTGAAAAGTGGCTTTAAATAACCATAGCTAAAATTGATTTTGAAAACAATCCTCAGATTATAAAAAAGAAAAAAAGTCATAACAAAGTTCGTTCTTCTTGGCTCATCACCAGTATTTTCTCTGTATTGATTTCACACATGGTGTTCCCATTGGCTTGATGGTGTGTTCTAACTCTGTTTGGTTTTCTTGGAGTCAAGGAAGCTGGATTTCTATCTAAGCTCCACCATTATGTATATGGATAATCTTGGAGGAAAAAAAAAATCACTCAACTTTACCATTTCTTGGTATGACATATGAAACACATTAATTTACAAAAATTACAAAACTATGACATATGAAATAAATTAATTTGCAGAAATTGCTTCCAGTTTCAAGGTTTCCTAGTTTTATATATTATTTCCAAAGGAGGAAAGCTTAGGAGAGGCATATTTGCAATGCTGCTCCTGGAGAATGAATTTCCACCTCATCAGCAAATTCAGCTTGTTGGTGATCCTGGAACTGGGGGCCTGCTTATGATAAAAAATATTAGGAAAGCAAAACAGGCTCTAACAACCCTGCTAGATATCACAACCTGTAGCAACTCAGTGTAGCAACAGAGACTAGATGATTACTAGGAGCTGTGGGAAGTACTTAATTTTTTTTTTTTTTTTCCTTAAGATGGAGTCTTACTCTGTTGCCAGGCTGGAGTGCAGTGGCACAATCTTGGCTCACTGCAACCTCCACTTCCTGGGTTCAAGTGATTCTCCTGCCTCAGCCTCCCAAATAGTTGGGACTACAGGTGCACGCCACCACACCCAGCTAATTTTTGTATTTTTAGTAGCGACAGAGTTTCACCACCTTGGCCAGAATGCTCTCGATCTCTTCACCTCGTCATCCACCCTCCTCGGCCTCCCGAAGTGCTGGGATTATAGGCATGAACCACCATGCCTGGCCTCGAAATAATTTATTTTTCTTTTTTTTTTTTTTTTTTTTTTTTTTGAGATGGAGTTTCATTCTTTTTGCCCAGGCTGGAGTGCAATGGCACGATCTCGGCTCACCGCAACCTCCGCCTCCCGGGTTCAAGCAGTTCTCCTGCCTCAGCCTCCCGAGTAGCTGGGATTACAGGCATGCGCCACCATGCCTGGTTAATTTTGTATTTTTTGTAGAGACGGGTTTTCTCCATGTTGGTCAGGCTGCTCTTGGACTCCCGACCTCAGGTGATCCACCCGCCTCGACCTCCCAAAGTGCTGGGATTACAGGCATGAGCCACCGTGCCCGGCCAAAGTAATTTAAAATTGACTAACAGTGAGAGGATTACAAAATACTATACATTGATGTCACTTTTCTGGAAACAAACAAATGAAAAATATATTACAAGTTTTTTTATTTATCTTTCTGCTGTTTCAAACAATGCAAATTGATAATAACTACTTGCTTGTCAGTATCCAATGGAGAAATTATAATTATGCAATGAAAATTTCTAGGGAATTTCCCTAGAAAAACAAAATGCACAGCTGTATTAAATGGTACAATACTGTCATTTTTAGCTACCTTCCTTTTCCTGTCTATAGCCTAAAAACTGTCAACCCTGAAGGGAAATCCATTGTAAGAGCCCAGCTTCCCATTTAAGTTCTGTTTTGAAATTTCTTGCAAGAGCATGTGAATACAGCGAAGGGCTGTTGCATAAAATGAGTGTGTACTATTAGAAATTAAAGAAAACTAGAAGTAGGATACCCTTTTCCCTGTAACTGGATATTTTTTAAAGGATTCCATCACATTTCTTATCCCAAAGAATGAAGAAAAGTTGGCAATTCTGACAATCTGCAAGTAGGCAACAGATGCTTGGGTAAGTGCTTCCTCTTGCCATGTAAGGACCTGGGTTAGAAAGCTCATCTGGAAACCACCATGGGTGAGGGCATTAAACAAGTCAAATTAAACACAGAAATCTTATTTCTAAATGGAATGCAGAGAGACAAAATTCCTGTACACTTGGAGAACAGGTATGAGTGTCATCTCAATGTTTTCCAGGTATGTTTCTCGTTTATCTTCATTTTCTGGTCAGGCATTGAAGTTTTTTGTTCGTTTTTTGAGACAGGGTCTTGCTGTGTCATTCAGGCTTCAGCGCAGTGGCACAATCAAAGCTAACTGTAGCCTCAATCTCCCAGGCTGTCAGTCCTCCCACCTTAGCATCCAGAGTAGCTGCGACCACAACCACACACCACCATGCTCGGGTAATGTTTTCATCATTTGTAGACATGAGGTCCCCCTATGTTGCCCAGCATGTCTTGAACTCCAGGGCTCAAGGATCCTCCCACCTCGGCCTTACAAAGTGCTGGAACTACAGGTGTGAGCCATCATCACACTCAGAGAAGTTTTCTTGTAATATTGACAAGTATAAAAATATGTCACCCAGGAGGGAGAGGTTGCAGTGAGCTGAGATCGCGCCACTTCACTCCAACCTGGGTGACAAGAGTGAAACTCCATCTCAAAAATAAAAAATTTAAAGAAAAGCCAAAGAAATGACCACTGGATGTTACTGTAGGATTTTATTTCCGGAGATCAAGTCAAGTAATGAAATTAACCTATTGAACTGTGGAAAATTTATTAAAATAACCAGTTAGAATGTTTTAGGATCTGGAACTATTTTTCTAATTTCTACCACTGTAATGACTTGATACTCTTCCAAAAAAAAAAAAAAATCCTGAAAAGGGTCCTTAAATTTATTCTTTGAAAACAAGAAAATAAAATTGATCACACTACAGTTAAAAACAAATAATTTCAGGGGCTTGTACACAGAAATTTTGTAAAAAAAATACACACACACACACACACACACACACACATATATATATATATATATGAAAAGACATTGGTCTCACTGACAAGAAAATCATGACTTTCCCATGGGACCCAATGTCAATTTTTCTAGATTTGCCCACGAGATCCAAACTACAAAAAGGATATATGCCATTATCCTATGATACAAAGTAAGACTCCAGATAATATAGTAAAATCCTTTCACTAAGCATGGGTGGTGCATATATAATCATTTTTGCTGGTCAAACTCTCAGACGGAGTCTGTCAATGTTAGGCAGCCAGCCAAAGGAAAGATATGAGGTAGAGAGAAGGCTAAACTTAATAACCCCAACAAATGCTTGAGGCAAGTAAAAATCTCTATTCTCAGAGGGATGTAACAATACACATCACCCACTTCCCTTCTCCATATCTCAGTTTAATAAAAGGAATGAGATGAATTGTCTGCCTTATTGTGTCATGGATGTTGTCCAAATTTAAGCCATGCTCTGAAGATGAGAAGAAAAGGAAGAGAATTCAAGTAAAGCATAAAACAAGGGTGTCTACTAAAAAGTCACAATATAGGACAGACTAAGATTCAAATCATGAAAATCTCCATTTTTATTCCATGAGATACAACCATCAGTATTATAGGTAGTCTACAAAAAACAGAAATGTCAAGTGCATAAAGATGGGGAGAAAGGCATTAGAACTTTCCAGTCACCATTACTTAGAGAGGCATCCTTCCATTACTGCTGTAGCTAACCACCATTGCCATCTACGTGAAGCTGCCAATGCTGCACTGCAAAATGCATTTGTGCTCAAGTTGGTTTTGACAAGTGAGGAGTATGATCTTTTATTAAACTAATGCCAGGTACTGCACAGCTCAAATTACTGTTCAACCCAGAAAATCTATTTTCTAAATGGAAAGCAGAGAAGCTATGCATGTATATGCGTCAGAACAGAGGCATGGCTGATATTCTAGAATGTGTCTGCCAGGCTCGCTTGCCATTTTCAAAGACTATACATTCTCAGGATGCATTCACAACACAGACCATAGCTCCTGGAATTTAGTAGAATATTATTTGCTACACAGCTCAGGAGGAGCCACAAACTACACACTGATTTTTACTTTTAAGAAGTTAGATTGTTTCTTAAAGTCTAACAATGCACAGTATCTTTGAACCTAATGGTTCTAATATTTGGATGACATATCATGTTTCAAGTTGCTAGGCACTCTGAAGACAAGGTGATGAGCTCAACGTACACTTACAGCTATTAAACGTAGGGAAGAGAACCAACCAAGACCAGCAAACTGCTTTTGTCTGTCCTTAGCAAACTGCTGTACTGAGGGCAAAATCCTCCCTTTAGTACACTATACTAAGTAGTGCTAGATGTTAATGGGGGAGAGCCATTGAAGTCCACCAGTAACATCCATAGATGAATGGAATTTATGAGAAATTCTTAAAGGTTAAGAACTCAAGGTTGAGGTATATGATTGGCCAACTGAGAATCACTTAAAACAGATTCACAGAAAGGATCACATGCTACAAAAGTGAAGAGACAAAATGAGGGTGCCATTTGTCTAATTTAATTCTAATTAATAAGCTGCTTCTGTGGACATCAAGAAAATATGTCGCATAGGGAACAAAACTAACAGCATGTAACTAATTGGCTGTTTCTTTTAACTGATTAACATTTCCTTAAATAGAGTGTTTTGTTTTTAAAGGGCTATTTGTCATAACAATGTACTTAAAATTTTTAAAGGGGAAGGTTTCTATTGCTGTTAAATGAGACAGGGAGAGAATGAGAGAATGTTCAATGGGAACATGCAGGTACCCCTATCTTTAGGAATCTGCTTCCTCCCTATAAAGTGCCTGTAGAATTTATGAGGTGGTCAGCTGAAGTCATCTCTGATCTTTCTTTCTCTGTAAGTGTCAGGATGAAAGCTCTGAAGGAGAGCTCAAAAACAGCGCCTTCGGGGTCCCGTGGGAAATGCAGCACACAGCAGAAGAGTGAGGGCTGGTTGTAAAGGTAATGGCCTGGTCTGAGGGTTTGAGGGGAAGGAGTTACCATGGGGCTTTACATTCCCTTCGAGCCACAGCAAATCCTATTGCCACTTTCGCAAACATGGGGCAGCCAGAATTTGCGTGGATGATAGATCTTTGTTATAATTAGCTTCATTTTCACTGGGACACAGGTAGTGACAGACAACCTGCCTAAGTCAACAGCACAACTATACCAACACACGACAAAAGGGAAGGAGGTCCCAGAGTTGACGTATCACTGCTTAGGAGGGCGAAAGCATGGCACAGATACCATCTGGGGTAGCTTCCACAGCAGAGGCTGTATATGAACCAGGGCCTGTGGGGACACTGAATCTGTCACATGAAATTTGAACAGAGTCACCTGTTGACATCTGTGGTCAGGATAGATCTTCAAAATCAAAAAGACTTTTTAAAAAAATTGTTTATGGTATTTCTTTTTAAATACAACTCCCAAAACAATCTGACAGTCTTAAAATTTGATTTAAGAACCATTACACTTTAGAATGGAATAAAGAAATAACTGCTCCTTGTATTCCATGCACTAGACTAAATGTTTCATGTATCTTATATACGGTGTTTTCAAAAAGTGTTGCAAGATGTTATCATTACTCCTATTTTATAGATATATAGAAAGCTTTACAGTAATATAGGTATTAGGGAGGAAGGGAGGGAGGGAGGAAAAAGTATGAAAAGACAGCAAGAAGGAGTCACTGAGGTTAAGAGTGAGTTATGAACTTCTGATCTAATTGTGAACCCCTCATGAAGGCAGCAGCGACAGGCCATGTGGAGCGGTCACTGACATCATACTGGCTGCAGGTGGGCTGCCTCGGGGACGCAGGACATAGGGGACGTGGGGCATAGGGGTCCCATCGCCACCACTGCTGCCTCTGCAGCCGCTCCTGCCACCACTGCTCACAGCTCTGATCTCAGAGCAGAGCTGAGGCCGAGCCCAGGTACTGTCAGCCTGACTGAGTGTGCCCATGTTGGGGCAGCACTGACACACCGGCCCCTTGCCGCCTCAGCCTCCTCCAGACTGTAGGCACTGACAAGGGTGGAGGGGAAGCCAAGCGGGAGCCGAGGGCAGCTTGGGGCCTGCAGATTCCCCTTGGCATGAGCAGCCTGGGTGCCATGGTTGGTGGCAGGAGGCAGACAGGCTCCTGGGCGGAAGAGGATGGATCCGGTGAGGCCCCACCTTCAGGCCAGGGAGGGCCTGAAGTCTGAGTGCTGGGCTGTCAGCCCCACAGACCAGAGTGGGAACTGGTGGGGCCTTTTCTGGGACCACCCATGGCTGCCCATGGACCAGCTGGCAGGCACTTCCTCCCCTCTGAAGCCCATAAAAGTTCCAGGCTCAGCCACAGCAAAGCAGATGATGGGACAACCGGCTGCAAAAAGGTGTGACCCTCAGTGTTGTTAGCTGAACACTTGCTGGGATGACCAGCTGCAGAGAGGAGCTACCCTCTCTGATGACAACTGAACACTTGTTGGGAGGACCTGTTTAGCAGAGAGGAGCTACCCTCTCTGCTGGGAGGTGAACATTCACCAGAACACCCTGAGATGGAGAGAAGATGCCCACTATGGGTCTCCTCCTATTGCTCAATAAAGCTCTCCTTCGTCTTGCTCATCCTTCACTTGTTTGCATATCTCATTCTTCCTGGCCACAGGAGAAGAACGCAGGACCAGCCAACTGGCGAGGCTAAAAGAGCTGTAACACAAACAGGGCTGAAACACGTCCCTTGCTCACCACGTTGCAGGCGAAGAGAAGGAGAGAAGAGCTGTGGCCCTTTGAGGACCCCAGACCTGGAAGCTCCCCAAGCCAGGGCTGTGACTCACTCTTTGGGGCCTTGTGGTTCCTATTATCTCCATGTTTCCAGGTGTCACTGCATCCCCCAGTGCCAGCCAGGGAAGCTGCCTGTGGTGCACCTGGTCCAGCCGCTGCCTCACGGAGAATGGAGAACCAGCAGCCATACTGGCACCTGGAACTGCCCATCCCATGGCAGTGGCCAATATGTCTGACTGTGCAGTGGCGAGATCCCATGCTCACTCACACACCCCCTGCCATTCCATGCCTGACTCGCAGTCTCCCTTGAAGACATGGCATCCAGGCCGGTAGTGTGAGCTGAGTGTAGCCTGCCAGGCCAAGTGGGCAGAACAAGCTCAGCGGGCCTGAGCAAAACTTGGGCAAAGGTGCCACTGGCCATAGAGGTTTCCGGCCAGGAAAGCAACACCCCAAAGATCTTGCAACACTCATATTTTCGCTGTGCCAAATTGCAAGCTAGAAAATGATAAAGACTGCACAGATAACATATCCCAACTTATTAAATATTTTGAAATATCTTTTATGTAACTATAAAATGTATACTGATTGCTTTCTCAAGGGATTGGCAAGTACTTTGTGCCATACTACAGCAATTATTTTTCACTAGTTAAGTGAGAAACTTCACCCAGAATATGCTGTGTATAAAAGTTCTCTTAAAGTGTAATATCATTCCATGATCCAACTGAAATCAGAGATTATGATGTCTGATCAACAGACAAAAATCAATGTCAGAAAATTCATAAACAAATCACCCAAATTTCAAGTTTAGCAGGGTAGGCTACGTTAGTATTATTTTACTTATACATTCACTTTGCTCATGATTTAAAAAGACAAATACCTCAATATAGTTCTCGACATTGATTAGCCCTCTTCCCTTTCAAGACACAATGACATATTTCTATGCATGTCTATACCATTAATTTCACTTAGGCCTCAACTCTCAATTCCTTTGGAATGACTATTAAAGCATTTCCCATTTGGTAGATAGATATCTATGCCTCTGTATAACTACCAATATTTAATTTGTCAAAGGGCTGATAGGCACACTGACAGACAGGAACAGAAAAGGAGAGAGAAGAAGAAAGGGAAGGAAGAAATGAAGAGAGGAAGAATAGATTTAATTTAGTGAAAAGATTATCTCCCACTTGAACTTTCTATCAATGTTAGGTTCTTATTTCTAACTGCTTGAAAGATTACCTTCCAGCATCTCAAAATTGTTGTGTTGAAGACATACCACGCCGTTTGCCTTCCCAGTCCTTCTCCTCTTACTGAGTGTTCATTTCTGTTTTTGGCATATTCACTCTCCCATATACCCCACCTAACAGCCTCAGCCTCCTCTTCTGCCTTCTCCTTTGCCCCCATTACCAATCAATTATTAAGTTCTATTGATTTATCACTAATATTTCTTGTCCCTCTTTTTTCGTACCCAAAAACAATGGCCATGGTTCTGTCTTAAACTGGACATTAGAATCATCTGAGAGGGAGGGAGGGAGGGAGGGAGGGAGGGAGGGAGGGAGGGAGGGAGGGAGGGAAGGAAGGAAGGAAGGAAGGAAGGAAGGAAGGAAGGAAGGAAGGAAGGAAGGAAGGAAGGAAGGAAGGAAGGAAGGACATTAGAATCATCTGAGAGGGAAGGAAGGAAAGAAGGAAGGAAGGGAGGGAGGGAGGGAGGGAGGGAGGGAGGGAGGGAGGAAGGAAGGAAGGAAGGAAGGAAGGAAGGAAGGAAGGAAGGAAGGAAGGAAGGAAGGAAGCAAGCTAGCTAGCTGCAGGTGCCCGAACCCCACCCTAAATCAATTAAAACAGAAAACAGTGCATAGGACTGGGTAAGTAATTTCCAGAAAATTCCAACATGCAGTCAGGATTGAGCATTACTGAATGATGCCATGATATCTGCAGCTTCCCATCTGGTCACTCTCACTTCAGGGATTTCATCTCGATAATTAATATTACACTTTACTATATGGATCCTTCTTTTGTTTTCCCTTTTCATTCTTTGAGTTTTGTTTCCTAACACATCTGTGAGTACAGCTCTTTTCCACTCAAAAAATAATAAACAAACTTTAATAGCTTACTTCTGCAAACTAACACCAGAAATTCTGTTTAGCCTTTAAGATATTTCAGAGCTGCTGTCAATCTATTTTCCCAAATATATTTCCACCATTGCCCACGGAGAACCTAAAATTCTCCCATCTCGATGCCTCAGTACAGGCTGTTCCCTCATATAAAATGCCTTCTTTCCCACTTTTGAATTTACAGAATTTACCCACATTTTTCAATTCTAAATTAAGTCCGTGGAAGCCTTCTTTGACCCTCCCCATCTAGATGAAACATACCATCCTTTCGACTCCCCTATCATACTTTCTGCATCTTTTATGAATCGCAATAGTCTATATTTCATTATAGTTATTTTAACCACACGTGTTTTCTCCCCTGTCACATTCATAGAACCTTGAGAAAATGACACATGCCCCTGGTCATCTGTGAAGTCTTATAACTCCCAACCATACTCAGCACATAGTTTCAATGCATACATGAGCTTGGTAAAGGCTCTCCCAGGTGCTATCCCCTAATCCTTGAATACACACTTTTGAGTATTTAGAACGGATAATAATAATGTAAATGTGATTTTTGCACCTCTATTAAAGGCACATTTGCTTACAACTTGGCAAATTATCTATGGAATACAAATTCTATGTGAAATACACTGTCATTGCAATACATTGATATGACATAGTAGGAGACGAATAGATCCTACCAAGTCCTAAGCTGGCAAAATGTGGCACAGCCAGATTACAGATTCATGTGTCCCATCATAGGACTGAAGTTTAGATGAAGCATAATATAATGCAATGAGTCTTTTCTGTTTGATGAATATCATTCCTCCTCACTGTCATCACAGAGCTCTCCCCCGCTCTACCACTTTTGTGTTTTTAATTTTTAAGTAAAATGACTTTACTGTTGTCATTGTACATATTTATGTTAAATTAGAAAATACACATAAGTTGAAAGGAGGTATCACTCTAATGGTGATCACCTTAATGAATAACTTTTAAGAATTTTCCATGCTTATTTTACATATTTTTTTAACAAGAAAGAGGTTATACTATACCATTATTTTGTAACCAACATTTCATTTAAAATATATTGTGAATATCTTTTATGACCACAAATAAATTCAACATGTTTATATTATAAAGAGTAAAGATTACATTTAAATTTATTGTTAAACATTTAGGTTGTTTCTGATATTTCAATCGGAAAAAGGCTTCAAACTGTTTTTTGTAATCATATCTTTGCACATATATGTAATTCCTATATGTGAATTATTTCTACATGTAAAATTACTGAATCCAAAAAGTATATTTTTAAGGCTTTTGATATATTTAACAAATTATACTTTAAAAATAATGCATATATTCATAGCAGCAATGTATCTGAATGTCCAATTACCTAGACCACTGCTAAAGCTATAACTTAATACTTTACCATTGGCCAATATTTTTATCCACTGCCAAAATAATGAATTGCAAACATTTGGCACAATGTCTAATACATACTAAGCAACCAGTAAATGTTCATAGACCATTAGCACAGCTGACCAACCTTCTAGCTCTAGCATCATCCCCATTCCTCCATCCCAGTTGCCACCATGGGACTTCCCTATCAGTTGCCTTCAACATCTCTGATCTCACCTGGGATTACTTCACATTCCAGAACAGTATGCAAGCCCAGTTTCTGCTATTCACAACACAGGCACGCATATTACAAAAGGACAACACACATGGATGAAGACCACAGCATGGGTCAGAGCAGCAGTGGAAATGGTATGTTCCAATGGTGGAAGGAAATTTGTCCTATTTCAAGGTATAATAATACCTGGATCATAAACACGTGTTTTACAGCAGTGAAAAATTCTACAATCTCACCATCATAACTTTTTATTTAACAAACAGTCATGGTATATTATGACAAAAACAAACAATCACCCATCTTCTGTGTGCCCGGGCAATAAAATTTCCTGAACTATTGATGTGCTTAGTAAGGCTGGCCATCTGTTTTGGTGTAAGACACTAAAAATAACCACTGGTTTAGAGACATAAATTTCAGGAAGATGGCCTAGGTGGTCCTGAATCACTCGTAGACAAAATCTGTGAAGTCATTCTTACCATTCCTTATGCCATAGTCATGCATTCTTAATGAAAACATGTTATCAGCAACACCATGTAGACATTCACTCAACATCTTCCACATTAAGCCTCTGGGTTTGCTTACTACCTATTTATGCATTCAAAATACTCAGACTGTGCATCCGTTTTGTTCAATAGAGTGATAAGGGCCCTTATACTGAAATAGATGAGAAAGTTATGCATTACGTACAATCTCCCAGGCTCATTCAGCAAAGATTACCAGCTTTTTTCATATTTCCTATATGTGGTAACACACTCAGGAAGCCATTTAACATAGACACACTATTCGACCAAAAAGAACCTCTACCAATGCTTGAGCATCTTTTTGTAGAGTTAGTTTTCAAAGCAGATTCATTTACATCATTCACTGCTAATTTACTCGTTAATCATAATTTATCACATCAGATGTGCTGATCATCATTAAAAATAATCATTTATTCTCTATTCTAACCTGCTGCTTATCATGTACCTGCAAATTGGATCACACAGGAAAAGTAACTGGCTTATTTAAAAAGGAACATGAGAGCGGATATAACTGAAGTGGGAAAGAAAGAGAAAAAGAAACAAAGAACAATGCCATCTTTCCCAATTTTATGTTAACAAATTCCAGAATATCCTGCCACTTCTTCTATACAACATTTCCAGTGTATCAACTATATGAATTTTAAGAGGAACTAGTGTGATGAACTGTACTAACTTCACTTTAGAAACCAGTAGTAAGCCAGTTCCACAAAGAGAAGATCTAGTGGTATCACTGTATAAGCTGAAAGGCTTTGAGCCAATATGAATTTTTATAACTCTTGCCTTCCAACCAAAGTGAGGTATTACCACAACTGACAAAAACACAGACCATTTCTTTTAAGATAGATCCATCTTACAGGAATAAGCTGACCACAACTTTTCATCTATCAATTGTACGCTGGTTAAGTTGGCAAGATACTTTGGGAAATGAAAGTAGCTACTATATCCCCAAAGTAACTAAAACACTAAAGGGAGGTGTGTGTGTACACATGCAGACACTTTCAATGAGCAATAAAACAGATTTAAAATGATATTTGATTGTATTTACTGGAGAAATGTAGAAGTGTATTATAAGAAATCTTTGTAGACAAAAAAACCTTTTTATAGATACACAATTTTGATACATTACAAAAATGTTTTGTGTAGCACAAAATACAATGGAAAGTGATTTGCCTGAGTTTTTATTACAAAGATTATATTAATTATAGAATACAGTTTTATAATACATGTCATATTTCCTAAAGAAAGTCTATAATTAATATTATCTTCTAAATATTATGACTTTTAAAATATTAGATGATTCCAATGATAAGATGCTTAAATATTTGGCTATTTAAAAATATTTTCTTGGTACACAATATTTTACTTTAAGGGCTTTTTTTTTTTTAAATGTTTTAATTGTTTTTGTTGTTGAGACAGGGTTTTACTCTGTTGCCCAGGCTGGACTGCAGTTTCACAATCATGGTTCACTGCAGCCTCATCCTCCTGGGCTCAAGCCATCCTCCCAGTTCAACCTCCTGAGTAGTGAGGACTACAGGCGCATGCCACAACACTATGCTAATTTTAAAATGTTTTGTAGAGATGGGGTCTTGCTATGTTGCCCAGACTGGTCTCCAATTCCTGGGCTCAAGTGATCCTCTGGCCTCAGTGTCCCAAACTGCTGGCATTAGAGGCATGAGCCACCACCTCAGCAAGGGCTACCTATTAATAAGAATGTGGATATGGCCGGGCACGGTGGCTAATGCCTGTAATCCCAGTGCTTTGGGAGGCTGAGGTGGGTGGATCACCTGAGGTCAGGAGTTCGAGACCAGCCTGACCAACACGGAGAAACCCCGTCTCTACTAAAAATACAAAATTAGCCGGGCACAGTGGTGCATGCCTGTAATCCCAGCTACTCGGGAGGCTGAGGCAGGAGAACCGCTTGAATCTGGGAGGCGGAGGTTGTGGTGAGCCGAGATCGTGCCATAGCACTCCAGCCTGGGCAACAAGAGCGAAAAATTCCACCTCAAAAAGAAAAAAAAAAAAAGAAAAAGAAAAAGAAAAAGAAAAAAAAAGTGAATACATGATGGATAAACAGTGGAAAAGGTAAAAGGCAAAGTAAAAAATAAAGTTGACTTGCCTATACACCAGTGTTTTTTCAAATGAAATAGTGACTTAAAAAACATACTAAAAAATGCCCAGCATATTCACATTTAGACCAATACCCTGACAGAGATCATATTCTAAGTTTATAAGGTTCATGTCAGTTTTATTTTGTGCAATACCTAACATGTTGTAGGTATTCAATACCTTTCAAAGCAAGTGTAATTATTTTGGATCCTATGGAAATTTTAGGTATGTGTCTATGTCCCTTCCAGATATTTTTCACTAAATTTACCATTCTTTTTTTTTTTTTAATTCATTTCTCTGCAGACCCAAAACTCTAAGCTGAAAAGTATTTGGCAATGATTTGCAGACTTCCAAACATTCTCATTCAGTATTAGGTAACCATTAGAACCAATAACATTTTGTAGGATATTAAAATTCTTATTTTCTGGTATACTTCCAATTCAGCACATGTAGCAAGCAACCAAATGGCATTTATTTTACATATTAAGTCCATCTTTTCTACAAAAATATCCAAATTCTTTCTTAGAGTGAAGAGAAAGAATTTATATTCATATATGCAAGTTGGTTATGAGAAAAGCGTTCTGCAGATGTCTCCCTAAGTTTAATCTTGCTAACCACGATGGATCTCTGCATTTTCACGCAGGGGCCCCGCCCATTCACAAATTCTACTGAGAGAGCTATTTGGGGGTACAAAAGATGGAAAGCATGACAACTGTTTCTATGCTGGGGCTGTGAAGGCATGTACAAGCAAGCAGTGATAATAATAGATGATCACCCAAGGCCACGAACTAACCCTGTCCACACAGAGAACTCAAATTGATGTTAATTGGAACCTGGCACACGGATAGAGACTAGGGTACAATTCCTTGGTTTGTAGATGGAAATAAACCTATAAAGAACTTTAATAAAATGAGCTCTAGATGGAACACAGTGTAATGCAATAATGTAGTTCTTTTGCTTTTTTTTTTTTTTTTTCCTAGCTACATCTCTGTAAAATAACTCTATCAACATTGCCATGACAGCATTTTAAATCTGAGGAGAAAATGTTTCATTCTTGCCTTCTGTGAACTGAAACACATACACACTACAAATTTAGAAAATCAACACAAGGAGGGGGAAGGGCCGTTTTTTCTCCCTCACTGAAATCTGTTATGTTTTGGCCAATCTTTTTGTTACCATTTTCCAAACGGCATTAAATTTATGAACATAAATATGCCTTTCACCTCTCCTGGTAAGAGAACTTGGGTAACACTTGGCTCTGTAGACACAAGGTAACACTACACGAATATTCTTGAAACACTTTTCAGTTGGATTACTTTTCAAATATTGAAGTCCCTAATTTGTATCCCCAGGCAGTGCAGACCCTGGTAGCAGCTCATTTCAGTGCAGATTATGCATGCTTTTCTAGAGAAACACATTATCTGAGCCCCAGGAATATGGGAGGCTTTCCAAAGAACCACAGACAGTAAGGACCTTTATTGCCAACTAACTTTTTCCCCCATCCTCTAATTTACAGCGCAGGGTATTAGGTAAGAAAACAAAGGATTTTCCCACACAGAAATAAACTTTTTGAAAAACCTGCAAATGAGATTTTAATGACACTATTTACCAATATAGAATGCATGCCGAAATAAACTGACACACTACTGGCGGTGGATTTTTCTTTTTTCTCTTTTTCCCCTAATTTAACTGTTGCAGGCAACATCATAGCAATTTAAGTTGGTTTTGAGACAAATTATTAGGACACTTATTTTAGAAGGAAAATCAACCAATAATTACTGCCCTGGCACACGGCTATTGTTCACAGCATAAACAGAAGCTGTGGCTGACAGCTGATGGGCCCAGCCCCCTGCTATCCTTAGAACACATTTGCAGATACCCAAGGCCTCTTGCCAGACTAAGACATGCTGTAATGACGCTTTTCATCCAACAGAGCTGCACTGACCAGGTTATGCTGGGTACAATAGAATGACACCATTTTAGGACTTCCTCCCAGGTTGACTTAGCTTTAGAAGCTAAAAATACTGTTATAAATACTAGGGATTCCATTTGTATAATGACATTGGCCTTTTTGCACCACTCTAAAATATTAATATGTAATCCCAAGTACTTGAGTTTTAGATACAAGATCCCGAGTGTTTTTGTTAGTGTCCACAGATCATGATGATAAGAAGAAAATGCTTTCTTGTATTTGAGTAACAGAAGCACTTGGGAATGTATGCCAGGTCACACACATGAGATTCTAGATGAACTCAATCTTAGAGAATTAGAAAAGGGGTCTGCAGGTTATCATGAGATAAGCCTTTATTCCATACCAAATGTAAAGATAAAGCCTCTGGGATCTCAAAAGTTGAGTGATATATGCTGCTTCTTTCCCTCCATCTTTATATAACCGAGTCATAGTAACTAATTTAATGAAAGGAAAGGTGCTTTAAAGTTCTCTGTAGCACCTTTGTTCAATTTTACTGTCTGAAGTTTTTTGGTAACCTAGAGAGAGTAAAAGCTGCCTTTTGAGATGGATCTTAAAATGCCATGAAAGTAGATCTTCTTTCAGGGCTGTTGTTACAGAGTGAAAAAGACAAAAGAGAAATCTAAAGGGATGGGCTCCAGTTCATAATTAAATATCTATTAGTTACTCCAATTCGCTACATAAATGGCCTCTGAGGGTTGCCAGAGCATCTTTCTAAGTCAAAGTAAACTACAGAGAAAGACAAAAACAGTGTTTAGAAATTGCAAAGAAACCCAGTAACTTAGATTGGATTATATACAAAGCATTTGGTAATATAGTCATTATTTTTTAAAGGGTCAATATAAAGGTTCTGCCATCCTTCACTACCCATCCCATGTTCCAAACAGTCAAAGGGCTCCCACCAGTGGTCCTGAACCCTCTAGTGTATTTCCACACAGTTCCTTTCTCCTAAGAATCTCCAGTCTATTCTGTATTATGCCTTTCTCCTTTCCTATGCTAAATGGCTAAGCTTTGCCTGAGAACTCACAACACTGAAAGGGCTAGTACCATTGCAAATTCATGATCTACAGTCTCAATTAGACCCCTATGTCATCTATCAATCAACCTCCCACCCTTCACTACCCTCCAGCAGTCGGCTCTGCACTGACCTCTCACCTCCAAGAGATAGATGCTTTTGCCTCCCACATCAACAGATAAAATAATGCCATCAAGCATGAACTTGATGGCAAGTCACATCCTATTCACTGTATAAGAATTTCTAACTTAGAAACCATTTTTCCCTTTATCTTATTCAAAACCAATTGCTTCATTTGTGCTCTTGATTCACTCTTCGCCATGCCCTAGGAACCTTGGTGCATCAATTGTCCCATCTCCCTGCATAATCAGCACCTTCACTCTCTTCTTCTTGAATAGCTACTTCCCCCTTAAAAAGGGCCTTTCACTACTGACATTTTGGGTCGGACTATTCTTTGTTGTAAAGCCTGTCCTGTGCATTGCAAGAGATTGAGCAACGTCCCCAGCTTCTACCCAACAGATGGCACTAACATCCTCACCACCAGTTGTGACAATCTAACATTATCAAATGTCTCCGGGGAAGACATCCTAAGTTTTAGCACCAAAAGTACTGACACTATCTCAGGAAACCACAGGATGGTTAGTCTCCTAGCACAGACACCTCCAAACATAGTCAACTACCCCCTACTTTGTACTGCTCTGTTCCATTTAAATATTTTAATTTCTGCATATTTCACCTAGCTTATAATTGTTCATCTTCTCTCTCTTCTGCTAGACTGTGAGCCAACAAAAGGCATGATACGTAGTGGGCACTCCTCCGGTATTATAACGCTCACCAAGGATCATGCTTCTACTAAAGTTTATGGAGTAAACAATGAGTTCATAAGATTTAAGCATATACCCTGTATATATGAGCATATTTGGCTAAAGCCAAAATACAGGAAAAAGAAAACTAAAATACAGGAAAAAGAATTAAGCACCTACGTATGCTTTTATTGACAAATTTATATAATCATTATATACTCTATATATGCAAGCCAGTGTAAAAAAGATATATATAAAGATTGTATTCCCTCTGTCCAATTCAAATTGCCAGAAATTTAAATGTATTTTCAATTATTTGTAAGCACTAAGGGTTATAACAAAGAAAAAGTACCTAAGTGAAACAACCAATAATCATTTTTGGTACAAAATACACTTAATACATGACTACAGTAATTGGTTTCCCTTCCTAGGTATTTATTTATCCTTGGATTTTAGCCATTAGGAAGGTAATATTGTTCAAGACCATTAACTTGCCAGAACTGTACTAGCTTCTCAAGTTGACCCTAATATGTGATATTATTAGCTCTTTTCTTTTGTTAGACTTTCCCTGTAGTATCTTCATCAATCTTTCCAGCAAGATTGTTTTTTCGTAAGAAAAACAATTTCACATACTCAAACATAGGACAATAGGAATTCATTCAAGATTCCTCAACATAACTTGTAAATGTAATTTGTATTAGATTAATAACAAGCAATCAATGATTTAAAAAAATTAAATAGTTAAAAAAAAATAGTAAGGAAAGATGAGAGGATATTCTTCACCAAGTGGCAATCCAGCCTAGTTGACAAAGTACTTAACTCTCCGGTTATCCAAAAAGACATGGGAACTTTTCTGTGTAAGCAGGCTTCACATGTGATATTTCTCTAAAGCACCTAAATAATCAAGAAATACAACTTCTGCTTTCTTCCCCTGCCTCTTTGGGGAAATGTATTTTATTTATAAGTAAAATTCATAGTTTGATGGCAGAAAGGCCGATGTGTCTTGGTTTTTGGCCAGAATTTATTGTAATTTAGGGGTTAAACATAGCAAAGCTGCAACAACATAGTTTGTTTTTAAATTCACAGTCGTCCTTCATCCCTGAATAATAAAATGCATTTTCTGGAAATAGTGTGCCTCGTTTTACTAACTTTAGATCTTTAACGTCTGAACTTCAAATTGTAAACAACAATATGAATATGAAGGTGTGTAGAGAAAAACATAAAGGAGATTTAAACATAAAGCTTTGAAAAAGTCAGTAATGAGTGAACAAATATATTTCAATCACCACCAGAGCCCCAGGAAATGCCACATACATGAACTTTTTCCACCATCTTTGCATTTTTTATATTCCTTGGAGCATGACTCTCTCAGCCATTCTCACCTCCTTGATTTTTTTTCTTTTTTTTAATATCTCCTTCACCCTATTCTTTTATATTACTATATTTTTAGCAGGGCTTGCTTATTTTTACTTCTGGTCTTCCCAAACTCACCCAAACCATTAAATAGACAGTGCTATCCAAGAAACGTGCAGTTGCAATCAGGCCATGACCGTGTTCAAGAATCTTCAATGGTTCCCTACTATTGCCTACTTAGTGCGGAGGAGAAAGTCCTGTTGAAAGAATTCACTAAACCTATTAGACAAGACCTTTTATGTTACATCTCTAAACTTCCTGAGATAGCATCAGCTCTCACTGTTCACAAACAAATCAGACTCACAGCCTTTTATGAAAAAAAATATTTTTTAACATTTTTATTTCAAAATACTGCCCAACAGCCACCCACAACCAAATTACCTGTTGTTACTTGTTAAAGACACATATTCTCTGAGTCCAGATCCTGAATCAGAATCGCCCAGTAAGGCCTGGGAATTCATGTCACTAATGTCTCCTCCAGATGATCTTTTAGCATACTAAAATTTTACAACCTTTTTGTGTATTTGCTAAGACTCTTCCATTATTCAAAAATATTTTCACTAAAACACCTGCTTCTTGAAAGCTGATTCCACTTTCAGAGCCATCTCGAATGCCTTCTCCTGGGTGAAATCTTTTCTAATCCCCAATCAAATATCATTTCTAAGGACTATGAACTCACGTATCACTGGCCTCTCTCATGGCCAGAAATAGATTTACCTTGGCCTTAGGAACCTTCAGTTTCAGGACCCTTTTCTTGCATAGATACCACACGTCACACTGGCATGGTCAAATACATTATACAATTTGTAATAGTGAGATATTTCCCTCCCAGTCACGTGAAGGCCACTCTTATTTACTTTCACACACAGTAGTGTTAGAAAGCTGCAGGCAATTTTGCAGGATCCAACTAGGGAAGCTGAATTGAAATATATTTATTTTGGATTTAGTAGAGTATCTTTATGTGGTTCACAGTTAAATTATTGCCCACCTCTGGTATAGGAAAGGTTTCTGGAAATACTCCTACTGCTCACTTTTTTAACTCATCCAGTTCCTTAGATGAGGATGTCAGTGACAAACTAGCTGATATATGTCATAAATTCAAAGAGTATTATAACCTGTCACTGTACAAGAAAACTGGAATGCCCTGAAATCACACAGCTTTACATCACAGAAATTATCACATTGCCAATAGTACTTATAAAGCTGACTGAAAGTTTATGGATTATTAATTTTAAGAAATATAAACTTAATAATTGCCAACCTGAATGGTGAGGGATGGTATCTCATTGTGGTTTGGATTTGCATTTCTCTAATCATCAGCGATGTAGAGCTTTTCTTTCATATGTTTGTTGGTCACATGTATGTCTTCTTTTGAGAAGTGTCTGTTCATGTCTTTTGCCCATTTTTTTTTTTTTTTGAGACAGAATTTCGCTCTCGTTGCCCAGGCTGGAGTGCAATGGTGCAATCTCAGCTCACTGCAACCTCTGCCACCCGGGTTCAAGAGATTCTCCTGCCTCAGCCTCCCGAGTAGCTGGAATCACAGGCACCCGCCAGCACACCCAGCTAATTTTTTGTATTTTTAGTAGAGATGGGGTTTCACTATGTTGGCCAGGCTGGTCTCAAACTCTTGACCTCAGGCTATCCACCCACCTTGGTTCTCCAAAGTGCTGGGATTACAGGTGTGAGCCACCATGCAGAGCCTGCCCACTTTTTAATAGTGGTTTTTTTTCTTCTTGTAAATTTTTTAATTTCTTTGTAGAGTCTGGATATTAGATATTTGTCAATGAATAAATTGAAAAAAATTTCTCCCATTCTGTAGGTTGTCTGTTCACTCTGATAATAGTTTTTTTGCTGTGCTCTTTAGTTTAATTAGATCCCATTTGTCAATTTTTGCTTTTGTTGCAATTGTTTTCGGTGTTTTCATCATGAAATCTTTGATGAAACCTATGTCCGGAATGGTACTAAGGAAAGCATACATTTTACTAAGTTTCATATCCTCTGCAGAAATTGGCACATGGTTTTTTTTTTTAAACCACACAGTGCCCTCTCACTAAAAGTCTATCTAAATAAACTGACTTATTTCCATGATCATAATTTAGATTTCATTTCAAATTATTTCTTATAATAATGTTTTATATCGTTGTGTAATACTTTATAATAAATTATCAAATTATTTTTTCTGAATTTAACAGGTTTATTTCCACTTGCCCCAAAATCTTAGCAGCAAAATATTGCTTATCTTTTTAATTAATGATGTATAGAGAATACACTTTGTTTTTTTCTCTCTCCCCTAAATAACTGAATTAAGAGAATAATGCAGAAAATGTAGAAGTTAAACTGATTGTTTTCAGCTTATTTGGACCCTAACATGTTGCCTAATTACAACAGTAGTGAATATCCACAGATAATATGTATAACAGATTTTATGGGAATTAAAGGAGGTCTATAAAGGACTGATGTTTTCTTAAGCCTATTATTATGGAAGTTTATATGTAAATAGCAATTTAAGTTTTAAAATCCTTACTACTAGTTGCAATAAATGTTCATTATTTGGTAAATCAACAAGTGCTATATGAGAACCAGTGTGAGTACCTCTCAGCAGAACTCACATTGTGTCCTATTAAATTGTTCCGACCTTTCCAATTAAGGCAATTTTTCCCACAAAGGACATATTGAGAGATTCAATGAGCAGTTTTTAATAAGTTAACTATCAAGAAAGATATTTTTCTATTAGTACTAGTAGCCAATATGTCTATTTTTAAAAAATGATTTCAGTATTTCCTCCAAGAGGACTAGACTCTCTCGTATGTATCCTCAGAGATCCACAAAACAATATGAATTTGGCCCCATAATTACTTTTGCAATTTTGTGTAGCATCTAGATAAAAGCATATTTGGGAAAAAAAAACAAAAAAAAGGTGAAGACAAGTCAGAAATTCTCCTTGTTTTGTATCTAGATGGAAACACTACCCTAGTTACAAAGGATGACGTGGTGTCTAATGCTACCACTGTAGAGTATTTCCTTCAAGAAGGCTGGAATACTACATTTCCTTGACACCGAATCCCTGGTATACAAAATGACCAACATAAGTAAGTAAAATTGCAATGGATATCTAGACAATTAACTAAAATGCTAATTAGGCTCCAAAATCCAGTTTTAGTGCCAATTTTTACACAGCGTCTGCTCTAATTGTTCATGACTATTTTTTTGCTGCAGGCCCTTTGCTTCCTTCATCCTTAGGAAGCCTTGGACTTAATCTCATCCTTCAGCAGTTTCAAAAGAAGTAACTGGAAAAAAAAAAGTGACAAAATTAAGGAGGACACTGTGCCATTCCTTTGAAGCAGAACACTGCCGAATGAGAGGGGTATGATAATTATGCCACTCAGATGTATATCCACATTTTTGTCATGGTCCTTGAGGACTTGGAGAAATTTTAAAAATGAATTTCTTCAAGCGAATGCTGAGACATTTTGGCTGCAAGAATCTTAGGAGACTGTGTTGGCCAGATGGTGGCTACCATGCCAGAGAAGTCATGAAATGTTCCAGCTCGAAACTGATTTAAGACAGGGCAACAATTACATATTTTATGAGCCAAAATATTACACTATCCCATCAAAAGTCCTCCAGATTCCAACCTGTTGCTATCACCATGACCATCAGTATTTTCAAATACTACTACTAAATAAAAACCAGTCAAGAGGAAAGGTTTCTAATCCTCTCCATCCAGGAATATATCTTTGAAGGTTTCTATCACTTCTAACTTATTTCACACCATGTTCTGAAGCAGCAAGCTATCTAAAGTTTAAATACCAGTAGAGTGGATTTCCATCTGTGGGGTCTTGGACCAAGAAGAGTGTGCAGAAGTAATTGGTTGGGGCAAATAGAAAAGGAAGGAAATCTTTAAAGCAAATACGGGGCTGTTCACAGCCATTTCATTTTATGGGATTTGTCTGAGAATAAAGAAGGATTTCAAATTTAAAAATGTTCTACCTACGGTTTTAGATGTCACTATAATTAATATTAATGTTCTCTAAATTATTAGAATCATTCCTCTTCAATGATGATATTTGAGCTAGAGAAAGAGTATTATCATGGCAGTGTAAAGGAATTATTCACCAATGAAGAATAAATGGAGAGAGAGAGAGACTGCTTCAAAAGATAATGCAATATCATACCTATTATAAGAAAAAGAATTGTTCAAAACAACTTCATCCAAATTGGTGGAGACACCCTCTGTTCCTCAGGTACAAAAATGTGCAATGTAGTCATTACCATTTCCTAATGAATTGCAAATTTGTTTTTCAGAAATGATTTTCCCAAAAAGCAAACATACCCGCATCAGTTTCCTCAAATATTAACCATATTTGGTTGAAATGTTTCTAAATATAATATGTACATGCTCTTGTCTTACACAGGGGTATATCCTATAGAAGAATCAATAATCTAAGCCAAGCAATAAAAACTATACAAGTAACAGGATTTATTTTTACAATCACAAATATTTAAAGGTTATAGGATTTGCATGTATTATTTGTTTTCTTTTTCTGCTTTTGATTCTGTGTGGCTCTGTTTGTAACAGTGCTTTGAGGGTTAAGTCCACTGGTGGCAGATGCCTGGGTCAGATGCATTCAAAAAGATAACATTCATCCAAATTAGCTGGAGTCCATAAAAAACTGTTTCTCACATTCCTGTCTCCTATTACCGAGTCTGCTTTATTGGTTACTGATCTTTGGCTCCCATTTTCAGCTATGCCTCCAGGATCTTCCCCAGCTGGCTCCCAGCCCCTTAGTGAACTTCTCGTTTTGACCCTGGCAGACTGCCATGATTCCACCTCTGAAACCACAAACTAAACTGGACTTGTTCTTTCTTCTGCAATGACTTCACATACTCCGGATTTGGTCCTGCTAAGCCCTGTATTGTATCAGGCACAGCAATCAAAAAGCAAACCTCAAAGAAGTAAGGTTTTATATACAAGGACTCTTGACTTTCCATTTACTCTTTACCTTTTTAAATTTAATTCTTTTCATCAACTTACAGGACTTTCCACAATCTGACAATGGTCCTGGATAGTAGTAACAGTGAGCAATATGACTCCCTAAAAATTAGTCTTCATATGGCATCTCAGACCTCAGAGAATCACACGAAATTTATCATTTAATTGAGACACACACACAAACACTTGCACTCACTCTGGCTATGAAAGAGCTTGTATCATTTCCCTTTGGCAGATGATGAATCTGAGGCTTATCGTTCTCAAAATCACACATTTTTGTGGTTATAGAATATTCCCAAGGTCAGATATTTTATCTATAAATACCCTGCTCTTTGTCATAAGCCAGACCCTTACAAGCTGAAGAGACAAAAATGCTCTGGACATAAAGATCTACCTGGCCTGAGGACACTAAAAAGAATCACACCTTATTATAACGCTCAGAGAAAATCCTAAAGGAGAAATCCCCTCTTCATCGTGATCAATACATAGTTCAGCCCAGGAATATGATTCACTGTTCCAAATTGCATTGTCAACTCTTCAAAATCAGTCTCTTATTTCTCATTACCAATTATAGCAGAAGGTTGTATTTATAATGTGGGCATTTCCACATTTGGTATCAAGGCAGTACTATGCCTGACATATAGAAAAAATAAATTTGTATTCCAAAGGGAAATTTTAATGTCTAGGAACAATAAAAGTGTTAGAATGTAAAATGTTTACAAAGAAATAAAAAGTTCACTTCAAAAGTTTCACAAAAGTAAGAATAGCTGTAATTTTACAACACTTGTTCCTTTTCTCTAACCTTTAAAAATTTTGTGCATAAAAGCAGAAAGCAAAAAATTGCAACACCATCATCAATTATATTCTACTATTACTCTGCCATATGTTGAGAAAAGCAAGACAAGAATGTTGATTCATACTTTCACAGTTATTTCTGTGTTTATGTTGTATTTCTCCAACCATTGCCACTTATTGAGTGCTTGTGACCTATGCAGTTACAGTAAAGTAAAAATGAAAAATCTCCTCCTGGTTAATTCTAAAACTTCATAGCATTTTGTATGTTTCACTAAATATTGAAATGGACAGCTAATTAAGTATTTGGTCTACAACATGGATTTATTTATTTATTCATTCATTCATTCACTCATTAGTAAATCCTTGCTATATTGCCTAGGCTGGCCTTAAACTTCGGGGTTCAAGTGATCCTCTAGCCTCAGCCTCCTCAGTAGCTGGGACTCCACATGCATACCACCAGAGCCAACATTTTGTTGTTGTTGTTTTTCATAGATCTATTCAAAACGTAAAGAACAATAACTTATAAGGATTTGATGTATTTTATGTGAGAGACAACCAAGTCACAACTGCATGTTTAATTATATAAATGTATACCAACAGCACCGATGTTCAAACTCTCAAAAGGAAAATCAAAATCGGTCCCTACATTTGCTACTGGGGAAAAGGGGTCACTGCTATGTTGGAAAAAACAAAAACAAACACACACAAAAAAGGTCAGACTCCAAGAATAGGATGACAAGAGAATGCCTGAGGAAGAACGCCAATCTTGCGACAAGAGAATGCTTGAGGAAGAACGCCAATCCTGGGATCAAGAGACAAGGAAGCGTCTCTGCAGCTGGTTATGTTTACGGCACAGTCTGGGTACAACAGGGAAGAGATGACACACAACCATAGTCTTTCTGTAGTCCACACCTGTTGTCTAATTGTAGACAACTCTTCAGAGCTCTGATACAGCCTGGGAAAAATAGAAAATTTTCATTCTCTGTCTTTTTTCCAACCCCCAAACCTAACCCTCACTAGGGTTTCACTTCCTACTTGTTTATCCCAGTAGCATAGAGTCACCAATTCACCACAGGCCTCAACACTCCCTACTACCTTTCCCTCAAATCAGCACCATTTTTTCACTTTTGTCTGGACCTTATAAGCATTTGAATTTGTGATTCTCAAACTTTCATCCCATATTACAATGGATATTGGTTTTCCATTTTGCAAACTCATTTCTGAAAACAACCATTTTAAATTTTGGTTCTGTGGCACACACATTTACCTTTTTCTGATAATTATCTTAAAGGAAATCACTTTCTACATATGTATATAAGAGTTAAATGCTAAGCATATTATCTAAAGTCAGTAGAGACACGGTGGGGAAGGAATTCCTGGTGTCTGGAATACACAAATAAAAAGGTTTTGTTTTCATACATTTGCATAACTCTAAACTTCTCAGAATAATTAGTCTGTTTGCAATGATAAAACTTGGTATAAAATGTCAAATACTTTTTATTTCATCAAATAAAAACTATTTAGAATTGAGCTTTTGAAACTGACTCTTCTAACTGGTTTTTTGATTGAAAGCTAATTTTTTTTAATAATATACTTCTTATAATGAGGAGAATATTTTTCAAACATGTTTGAGGAATGGAACACCCAAAAATCTTGTTTTTTTCTTTCTAAAACGAAACTAGTACTGAGATCATTGGCTTTTTTTTTTTTTTTTTTTTTTTTTAAATTCTAGATCCAAAAGGTAAAATACTCACAAGGAAAAAGCTAATATTAAGAAAATTAAAATCTTGGTTAACTTTTTATTTAACAAAATAAAAAAAATCACTGTCACTGAATGTTAGATGGGAAATTTTGTTCTATATGTGATTGTAAAAGCATAGCTGTGATTAAGGATTTTATTTTAATAGTATATTTTTTGTTGTTGTTATTTATTTATTTTTGAGAGGCAGTCTCACTCTGTTGCCCAGGCTGGAGTGCAGGGGTACGATCTCGGTTCACTGCAATTTATGTCTTCTGGGTTCAAGTGATTCTCCTGCCTCAGCCTCCCCAGGTAGCTGGGATTACAGGCACCTGCCACCACATCCGGCTAATTTTTGTATTTTAGTAGAGATGGGGTTTTACCATGTTGGTCAGGCTTATCTCGAACTCCTGACCTCAAATGATCTGCCCGCCTCAGCCTCCCAAAGTGTTGGGATTACAGGTGTGAACCACTGTGCCCAGCCTTTAATAGTATATTTGAAACATGATGGTATTATATTTGCTTAAACGAAATCACAAAAATGATTAAAGTGTAGATACTACCAATTAAGTCTTCAAAGTGTATATAAAAAAAAGCAAGCTTAAATAATTGGGGGAAAATGTTTTTTAAATCACTGCGTCTTCCCAAGCTGATCTCTGATATGTCACACTGCTTACAGATCTGTCCGGATGTCATGGAAAAATATTTCCTGCAGTCTTTTCATTATCTCTACCATGTTGAGAGGATATTAACTTTTATTTTAACCAACATCATTTGGAGACTGAACCCTAAAACATAGTCCAAAACCAGTTGGCTCTTCATCCTCTCCAAACTTTCTCTAGAAACTTAAAGAGATGCAAATGTCTACACCATTCATTAAATAAATCCATTCAAGATTCATATCAGAATCTTCTCTTAATAAGCCTTTAAAAAATGACCAAGCATCATATTCCTTCTCATTTCTCATTACCATGTATGTATCTATCAACTCTTCTGAACCATATTAACCATGACTATCGAAGTTCAAAATTTTCTTAGTGAATGTGGACATTTTCCTATAGAGAACACAATTGTGTAGATGCTGCCAATCCTTTTTCTTCAATAAAGGCAAATTATTGTGTTAAGCACTATGGGTACAAACACAAAGCAGGCACCCATCCCTGATACCACACTGCACACCAAGAAGCATGGAAAAACAAGCCTTTATATAGTACTTGTCCCTCCAATGTGACAGATCAGCCAAGCGTCATGAAAGCTACACCTGCCAGTCAATCTATACTTTCCCAGTTAGCAGAGACCACTAGGTCATACACCTCCAGATAGTTCTGGTGTTTATGGTATATAATCCTCTTAAATGTATATTTGCTGAGACACAGTAATGACTCACATTGTATATATCCCCACACTACACTATTCCTGCATACAGCCAGAAGCTGCTTTAAAATATTTCCCCAGTCATATTCATACACAAAGATAAATAAATTTTTCCGTTTTTCACCAAATTTTACATGAAGTCTCAAGTCCCATGGTTTTATCACAAAAAGGTACGCTTCAGCTTAAGAAGGGAAGAATTAACCGTTCAATTTCTAACAGTAACGGTACACTGAAGACCTAATTCAAAAGGCACAGTCTGGGAAATGTTCACCAACTGCACACAACTGAGTGATAGGTAGAATGCAAAATACTTCATGCTTTCTTAGTAGAACACTAATATCTACCAGAGAATGCACCTTGATTTTGTCCAACTACAGCAGTAAAAGTAAAGCAGCAAAAACAAATATGTTCACTCATTCTCAAAAACAGTTTGAATTTTTTTGGAGGGAGGGGGTAGTTCTTTCACAAGTAGTTTTTAACTGAAAGTAAGGTTTTTGTTTACTTGTTTCAAATGCATCAAATTACTATGGAAAGCAGAAACAAATGTTAAGCTAGCCACTGTGTCCCCACCAAAATGCAGCAGGTCTTAATATTCTCCCAGCCGTTCTGACAACCACCTTAGGCAGTCCCTCCCCTCTGGGGACTTGGCTGCATTGCACTGGGGAGTTGCATGATGTCCACATGAAACTGTATCATCTGGAGCTTGCTTTTAATATAATTACTTCAAAACAGAGAAAAGAATTAAAAGGCAGGGTTGTTTTTGTTTTGTTTTGTTTTTGTTTTTGCACGAACTGATCCTTTGAAAAGCTACTGAGAGGTGGATAGCTTACCAGAATTAGAAAGAAAAGCTGAACTGTTAAGTCACTTACCCTAATTAAAGATCAATACAGACATTATTAGACATTCATTCTACCCATCTAATCCAGAGTTGTGATGTTACTTTTCATGATACCTGTATGTGCTTAATGCCAAATCTGTTTTCCTGCTTTTCCTATTGTTTTTTTCTCTATTATTTCCCTTCACCCCACTTTTATTTCTCTTCACAGAAATGTCCCTGCATTACACATAGTATCAAAAGCCACAGTCCCTTTGCAAGAAGGAAGAAATTTGAATTTAAGCAGTTCTTTTAAAAATTCAACATCCAAAGAAATACTTTATTGTTACAGTGTCATTACTACTCCTTAGACTTGTTATTATGTTTGTGAAAGTTAATTATCTGATAAGATACACTGTGGTTATTACTGTCACAAAAAAAAAATGCATGGGTATGTTCATTAATTCAAAGTGTTCCATTAAAATAAAGTGTGTTAACTAAAGAACTGAACGATTATTTCCCCATAATTATTACCGCACAGTCATTTAGGCATTTCATAACTGTTTTTTTTTCCTGAATGAAAACCACTTTATATTTAAAACTATCAGCATTTACAGCTTTGTACTGTAAAAGAATATGCTATTTTGCCCATATTTTTGTACTGAAGGCCCTGGTTGAAAATCCAATGTTTTAAATTGAATTTTTTTTCCCCTGTTGTAGAAAAGTGTCAACATTTGAGCAAATCATTAAAACATACTAGAACAAGAACCTACAACTCAAATGCTGATTATGATTCACTTCAAATATCTTAAGTGTTAAGTCAACATTCAATGGAGGATAAAATTAAATGGTTTGTTCAGAAGGAAGAGCAAGAGATTTGCTTACTACTCTCCATTTGTCGTTTTTCTGGGATAATCCATACAAATCTTATGTGAAAGGGAAAAAAAAGAGAAGATAGTTTAAAAATGAAAACCATAATCTGAATGGGATTCATGTGGCTTCATATCACAAAGCCCTTATAGGTGTCACTGTCTCATAAAATTCTAGCAATAAAATTGAAGCCAAATACTCTCCTTTCACAGAAACTGCCTTTTTCTGAGTACCTAAAAATGTGTTCTTAGACAATTGGAAGAGAAAATACATGCACCCCTCTAGCCAAGAGATCTGCAAACTTCTAGGTGACTCATTTGATAACAGGAGACAAAATTGTACAACATGCTAAACTGTATTATTTCTAAATCCCAGTAGTTTCCAGTATAATGAATGTCCTGTGAGTTCTCTGCAGACATCCAGCAGAACACACTGCCCCCTTTGAGTGAAACTACACCACCTGGATTCAACAATGCATATCACTTTGGCCATCCATGACCTTCGCCTTCTCAAACTGATGTACTACTAAAAACTCATATTTTCACACTAGCACAAGCGTTGTGTCTTGTACATTACCTATAACAAGACACAAGCATTGTGGCTTGTGTATACACATCATCTATAATAATGTTACTTAACATAATTATACCCAAAAATAAAGGGAATTTGGAGGGCCAGTTTGAAACAAAACCAGAAGGCCAGGTGCCAGGGCTCACACCTATAATCCCAGCACTTTAGGAGGCCAAGGCGGGCGGATCACCTGAAGTCAGGAGTTCAAGACCAGCCTGGCCAACATGGTGAAACCCCATCTCTACTAAAAATACAAAAATTAGCCGGGCGTGGTGGTGCACGCCTGTAATCCCAGCTACTTGGGAGGCTGAGGCAGGAGAATTGCTTGAACATGGGACGCAGAGGTTGCAGTGAGCCAAGATCATGCCATTGCACTCCAGCCTGGGCAACAAGAGCAAAACTTCATCTCTAAATAAATAAATAAAACAAAACCAGAAAATTCAATTTTTTTCCATCTTGTTTCTTAAATCCAACCAGTTTCAACATACCCTCATGTACTGGTTAAGCTTCCCTAAACCGAAAATCTGAAATCCAAAATGTTTCATAATCCAAAACTTTTTGAGCACTGACACGAAACCAAAAGTGAAAAATTCCACATATAAGTACTTAACAGAAACTTCATTTCATGCACAAACTTATTTAAAAGATTGCATAAAATTACCTCTGTGCAATACATATAAGACATATAAAATATAAATGAATTTTATATGAAATTTCACATACATGAAATATAAATGAAAGGTAAATATAAAATATAAATGAATTTTGTGTTTAGACTTGGGTCCCATCTCAAAGATATCTCATTATGTATATGCAAATATTCCAAAATCAAAAAAATAATAATAATAAAATGAAAATCCAAAATCTGAAACCCTTTTGGTCCCAATCATTTCAGATAAGAAATACTCAACCTGTATCATAATAACCCTGATTCTACAGGCAATTAATGCAATTTCAATATGCAAATTAAGAAAATAGGGAGTCTCTCTGAGCCAATTCTGGCTCTAGAGGTTGTCTGATAAAAAATAAAAATAAAATAAAATAAAAATTAAGAAGGAAGAAAATATACAGATCACTAATTAGAAAATAAGCTATAAATCATGGGGTTAAGTTGGTTACTTTTAATTTTTTGCAGATGTGAAGATACCCAATGACCACTGGCTACCATGTTGCTAGTGTAAAAATATATCACCTTGGAAAGAAATTCCAGTGGTAACTGGCTCTTTTAGCACTATTTGGCTCAATGTAAACAACACCACGAACAGTGTCATGCTACCTAAAGAGGTACTAGGTCTGAGGAAAGCCACATGCTCGTTTATTCTTTGTAGTAAAATCTATTCTTTGTGATCATAATTATTCTTCTAACCTAAAAGAGGCTTTAATTAGATGTTCCAAAAGTAGATCAAATTAGGTGAATATTCAATTTGCAAACTCAGCCAAACTAGACAGGTTTCATTCTAATTACATGCAGATAAATACATGGAGACACATATGTTCACCACAGTTTTCCATGTGCTTCCTTTTTCAGGCAACTGCAAGATTAAGCCAAACTGTTTTGCAAAGCATTCCAGAAAGAACCATCTTACATAAAATAAAATAATTTCTGATTTTTAATCTTAACTGTAATACTAAGAGACTGCATCAAAGACCAGACGATTTACCTGTTTAAAATGTCAATTATATAAAGAGATAGTATAATTATTACTAGAAGAGAAAATACAGGCAGAAAACAATAAAAAGAGTGAAAAATACTTGGAAAATTGCAATGTGCATGCACTGTGTTAAGTGATTCATAACTGTCTTTCAATTCAAACTCGAATCTTTACTATAATAGAATTCCAAGAGGGATTTTCTTACTCTCAAAATTGTGTTTACAATCTGAAATTGAGAACAAAAAGTGTAAAGTATTCCAAAAGTTAGAGATAGCTTGCAGTGAGCAAGCCAGAAGCTTGTGGGAACAATTACATACCTGAGCTCAGACCAAAATATACCAGAGCAGATCCTGCTACAAGTACCTACCCTCAGCCTGTCCACCCCTTCCCCAGCTGTCACAGAAGGAGGATCAAAGAGGAGCACTGAGCAGCTTTGTGGGGAGTTCAATGGAGAGAGAGAAGACTCAATTATCTCTCCTCTCTATGGGAAAGGGGAAGGAGGTACTCCTCGTCCCAAAGTGATGAGGTTTCAAAATCAGCACTCAAAAGATTAGGGGTGCATGTAAGCAGACAGTGGCCTCTTATTCCTTGGTTGGATGCACACAGCCCCACTCTGGTACTGTTACCAGAGGGTAGTGGGGTGAATTTTAAGGAGAGCTTCCAGAGAGTTCGGGAATATGGCATCTTATCTGTTTTATTCCCCCTCCACTATGGAGAAAAGAAGTTTCTTAGCATGTATCCCCTGCAGGTTGGGGTAGACCTGAGCAGACAGACTGGCACTCATTTGTGCTATAGAGATTTCTGAGGGTATAAGACCTGATGTGCTAGTCCATAGCAGCCAGACAGACAGATTGTGGTGAGGTATACCAGGGAGAAGCATGCGGGAAATCTCATCCCTAGAGTTCGGGGCGGTGGCTGGAAGAAGCCCCTAGTATTTTCCATTCTCCCACATAAAGAGACACAACGGTTGGTGGAAGGAAATAGGCTTCTGTGTCATTCAAGTCACCTCAAGGAGAAGTAGTGGAAACCCCAACTCATGCGAATCTGGAAGTTTCAAAGAGAGACAAGGACCTTTTAGGATACAGTAAATTAGAAGAGTAAGAGTAGAGCAATAGGTTTGTCCAAGAAACAAGTGAATGATAATCCAGAAAAAGTAGGCTGGAGTCAGAATGGGTCACCTGGAATGCCAGTTTAAAGAAATCATAGAGGTTATGAAGAATGTGGAGCCTGTCAAGGTTTGAAGCTAGGGAGTGAGCAGTGCTATAGGAAGGAGGAATGGGAAGTTAGTCAAATCTCAAACAAGAACTTGGCAAGTCCCTATGAAATGATGTCTTGCTTTCTCTCTCCTCTCCCGCTTGTGCCAAAGAAGTTCAGATTGCTAAAGAGAAAGATTACAGCGGTCAGTGTTTTCTGCCTTTAAAAAAAAAAAAAAATTCATCAAGTAAGAGATGTGAGTAAATGATCAAAAATCACTCAGCTCACTAACAGAGGGACAGTTCACTATTTGAACCCATGGTTTTCTTCTCTAACCCCTTGATTTGCACAGGAAGAAAAGGCATCAGAAAAAGATGGGAGCAGCTAAAATCTACTTATTTAACAAAAATTCCTAACATGACACAATTGTATTAACTTTAGACCATATGTTGTACATTAGATAGACTTGTTCATCCTACATATCTGCTATTTTGTATCCTCTTGACCTACATCTCCCATTTCCTTTCCCTCCCCGGACCTGTAGCAACCACTGTTTCATTCTCTATCTCTGTGTATTATACCCATTACACAGAGAATGAAGCAGTGGTTACTACAGCTATATCAGCTTAAATGTATGGATTATAGTCTACATGTAAGTGAGATCATGCAATATTTTGCTTCCTGTGTCTGGCTTATAAGTAGATTTTACCTGCTCTTGTCAGCTAAAATATGTGAGATGACAGATGTTAATCTATATGTTTCTATAATATCTATATGTATCCCATACTTTCATGTTGTAAACTTCAAATATGCATAATAAAATTAGTTTTTTTTTAATCTATTCAGTTGATAGAAATGGATGTCATTTACAGTATTCAAAAAGAAAGGAAAACAAAAAAAGATTCAGTGCCCCAATAGCAAGAAGACAACAGGTCACCTGCCAAAGCACTGAAGAACTAAGACTAGGGTGGGGATGACCAGTGGGTATATGAAATGCTACAGACAGGCGACAGAGAATGAGGCCCAGGAAAAGTGCATTTCTTTCGGTAGTTAGAGAGGATCACTGGTACATTTGAGAGTGCAGCTGAGTTTCTCTGGAGGAAGACAGATTGAAGGGAAGTAGGTGGTGAAGAATTAAGGCAAAAATTTCTTGAAAGTGTGAGGACAAACACAGCCTGTGTGTGGATGTGGGGGTGGGGAGAGGATGTTTCCTTCACTTAATACTGTGGCAATGCAGACATTCTTATATATTCCATTTCTACCTATACAGTGTGCTTGGAGAGTATCAGCTTGAAAAAGGAAAGTGAAGAATACAATTAAAATAAAGACAAAATAAAAAATAAACGTATTCTAAATGAATAACCTCAAATTTGAACAACTTAATTTTGCAGAAAAATGATACAGTACTTCTCATTTAAAGTTTTGTTTCTTTTTTAGACAGAATATCCCTCTGTCGCCCAGGCTGGAGTTTATTCTTCTGCCTCAGCCTCCCGAGTAGCTGGGATTACAAGCACCCACCACCACACCCGGCTAATTTTTGTGTTTTTAGTAGAGACAGGGTTTCACCATATTGGCCAGGTTGGCCTCAAACTCCTGTCCTTGTGATCCGCCCACCTCGACCTCCCGAAGTGCTGGGATTACAGGCATGAACCACCGTGTCTGGCCACTTCTCATTTAATTTTCGAAAAATATATGCAAGGTATCATCCCTAAACTAATATTCACTAAATGAATTTAAAATACAACAAAAGTAAAATGAGAGTGGAAGGCATAAAAATTAGTAAGTCTTGAAAAAGTGTTTTGGAAAAGGTGAAAAATAACAATGGTAGGAAATGCGTATTATGTAAATTAAAAGAAGCAAAGGGAATAAAAGTTCACCCAGGATACAGAACATATTAAAGATACTTTTAAAAATTTACTGCTGTAAGCATACTTTTAAAACTTATTGCTATAATTTTCCTGAATTCATTTTCTAAACTGTAAAGCAGTTTAGAAAAAATTCCACTTTTTGAAAATGTACCTATCCAAATATTTTGTCTACAGGAATTAGAGAAATGCCTACATTGAATATGGAAATATATTCACTTCCAGTAATCTAAAAGTGCACATTTAAAGAGGCATAGACCTAAAAAGAAATCTCCAGAAATCATTTTTTACACACCTATTGCTTGAAGACACTGCTGCATCAAAAGCTGCAACTTACAACTTTTGAAAAACATGCCACGTGCCTTTCTTGTGGTTCCATATGAAAGAACTGTATCTATAAAGGACTCTATTTTTATACTTTGCACTATTTGTCTTGAATCCTTTGAAAACTCTCTTGGACAATTTCAAATATACTGGAGTAACTAAACGTTGGAAAATACATTATTTACATAAATACTCAAATATTCATCAGGAAAGGTAAACATCTCATAAGCCCATAAACATTCATGGGTAGAAAATGTCACAAGTTTTCATTCAAACTAAATTACGATTTAAGGCTATCAACTCCTTATACATCTGTTAAATTATCTATTCATGTTGTATCACCTTCTTGTTTGTTAACTGTTCATGTTCATGACAATTTGAAGTCAATCTAACACTAATAAAACCTTTGATGTAACCTTCTTAGTTTAAGTTACTGCTAGATCTTCTTACATCCATTTCTTTGCTGAGACTTGAAAATAATTTTATTACTACAGAAGCTAATTAAACAGAATGAGATTCAAGTAGTTTATGCAAATGGGTTTTCATCATATGATACCAAATGCAAATTAAAGGGAAAAGTCACCTGAGACAGACATTAATTTTCCCCAGAAGAATTTGACACTACATATATTTGCAAAACATATTGACTAAAATTTTCATTTCACTCCTTCAACTTTGTCTAAATGCAATATTTCACGCTTTATTAGGGTTGGGCAGGATGTTACACATATTAATAGTGACATGCTGGGGTTCCTTGTAATACACATTTAAATTTACCTTCTTATAATTACTCATCAATTTGCTATTCTACTTCTTAAAATATCAAAAAGGGTGTAAAGTTAGACACTGAATATCCTCTAACGAACAAATCTCCAATTATTAAACACTCTTAGGAAAGCTACATTTCACAACTAGATGATGTCACATACTGTCCCTGAAATAGTATTCCTTTCAGATGAACAGATAAAAATGGCAACTGATTATGAAATTTTTAGTGAAGGACCTAAATATAATGTCCCCAGTTAGCAGGGAACATGTAACATACCTTCATTTTCCAACATTTTACTTTTTGTACTCTGTGTGTGGGGGTGGGTATGTGGGAGTGTATTTTTAGAGGCCTAAATCCTCTCAATCTTTCTGTTTCAATTCTGCCAATTAAAAACAGTAGATACAGCAAATAAACGTAATTGGAAAATTTATATGGAAAAGAATCAGAAACCTCCTATCCATTTCCTATATTAAAATGAGCTTATCAAACCTGCAAAACTTAAGTATTTCATAAAACACTTGATTTTTTTTCCTACTAAGATTTTCTTACACATCTTACCACAGACATTTCAAGCGAATTTGTATTAGCTGATTTTTTTGAATTTTTCTCTTTGGTAGTAATCAAATCATCTCTCAGAGTATTTTTCTCTATGAAACACAGTGGCTGTCTCCATTTAAAGAAACACACACACAACTAAAGGTTAACTGAAACGTAAGTAGAAATTGTACAAAAGAAGATTTGAAGCAAGTTATGACCTCTTTCGCATGTTGTCACCTATTTTCCCCATCCTAAGCTTGAGTTGGCTCCATCTGCCTAATTATAAGCTTAAAACCCTCTGGGTGGTGACTGAGTCTATATTCTGCACTGCACTTAACACATTTTTCATGCTCTATAAATTATTAATAATAACAGTAGTAACAGCTATACTTTTCTTAATATAAAAGAAAATATGAACCTCACAACTGCCACTTATTTACACTCTCGTAAGTCTTCTAAATAACACACAGCTGGAGTAATGGTTACTAAGATGACTTTGCCTCTCCCTTCTATTCCATTTTTAATTCTCCGTAATGTTATCTCATTTATGTTTTTTCTATATTTTTAATTTATTCCTCTAATTTCCTAACCTCATATATTTATTCTCTTATTCTGAATGCAAAGCAGCACCAGTATTTTTAATTTAGTTGCTAAGGGAAATATCTCTATTTGTGTATGTTTAATTGGCATAACTAGTGCACTGAAGTAGTGTTTCTCAACTTTGGTGCCATTGACATTTGGGGCTGCGTAACTTTTTATGAGTGCTATTGACATTTGGTGCTGTCCTCTGGCTTGTAGGATGTTTAGCAGCATCTCTGAAACCTACCCAGTAAATGCCAGTAGCACATCCTGCCCCCTATTCTGACAACCAAAAATGTCTCCAAATGTTACCAAATATTCCCTGGGAAACAACTGCCCCACCAGGTGGAGACCCATTGCAATATGGTAAAACTATTCCCTTCACTGTGTCACATTGCTGGAACCAACGCAGAATAAAAATGTGATAAATATGAAATGGGAATCACAAAAAAACACAGACACACACACACACACACACACACAGTCTTTTGAATGTGCAATTCAAGCATTTAAAAAGCCTGAAGTTTGGTTCACACTTGTAATCCCAGCACTTTGGCAGGCCGAGGCAGGCAGATCACAAAGTCATGAGATCGAGACCATCCTGGCCAACATGGTGAAACCCTGACTCTACTAAAAATGCAAAAATTAGCCGGGCGTGGTGGCACATGCCTGTCATCCCAGCCACTTGGGAGACTGAGGCAGGAAAATTGCTTGAACCCGGGAGGAGGAGGTTGCAGTGAGCTGGGATCGTGCCACTGCACTCCAGCCTGGTGGCAGAGCAAGACTCTGTCTCAAAAAAAAAAAAAAAAAAAAAAAAAGCCTGAAGTTTAATACAAGCAAAAATAAGTGAAACTCCAATACTAAGGATTATTTGATGGCCAAAAAATTAGTTCTGCTACTTTACTTATGAAAGCTAACCTGGAAAAGAGCTCTAAGTAAGGCAATAGCTGTGATTTAAGACCAGTATGTTTAAACATCCAATTAAAATAAATCCTTCTAACAGCACTTTTATAAAATCACTTAGCTTGTTAAAACATATAAAATGTTTGGCTCCCTTGGGCTAGATTATGATTAAGGTACATTCAGAGAGGAAAACATGCTTCTCATTTCACAAGGTCACAGTCCATTTCCAAATGAGTTTATACGTCATTATTTTCCAAAATGGGTTTTGTGTGTGTGTTTGTTGTTGTTTGTTTGTTTGTTTGGGGTTTTTTTTGCTTCCTTCACTAAACTAGCCAAGGTCCTCCTACTTCTGAGCATTACTATAAATCTAGATACTGTCAAATAGCATTTAATCTCCAATGCATTTTAAAAGCCTTGTAAATTACAAAAGAAATAACCAGGGTACATTTTTTTTTCCTTTTTTCTCTCCTGTGGTCAGTAAACACATGTCAACATCCACCTTCTTTATTTTAAGCACCAATACAGAGAACATTAAGTGGATGTCACATACACTTGGGACGTATGGGAAGCCTCATGTGATAATGTTTACACGCTTGAGATCCGTAGTTGATTCCACCTGGGTTTGAAATCTGGCTCCCAACCTTTCTCTCCTACGTGGCTTTGAGCATGTTGCCCTCTCTAAGCCTCTAGTTCCTCAAGTGTGAAGGGTGGAAATTTTTGTACCTATTTTATGGAATTGCTGTGAAATGGAAATACAAAGGTTTTCTCACATATCCTGCACAGAGTGAGTTGTATAATAAATGTTAACTATTACAGATTCATTAATCAATAGATGAGCTTCAAAGTAAGTACTGTCTCATGCAAAAACCCCACTCCTCCCCCTCCTAAATATATGTAATCCTGTATTTCTTTATGTCATACCCCTAACTCCAGGTACACACTACACACACACATACGCACACACACACATGTCTGGCAATCCTATTCCCTCCATCACACTCAACACCTCAAGTTCCTATCCAAGAAATAATGAAGCCCTGTGCCTCCTTCAACATCATCAAAACATTTCAGGTACTATGCTTGTGGACTAATCTCATGTCACCTTCAACATCATAGAAAGATCTTATCACCATCACCTTGTCTCCATTCCTACTGTCCCCACTCTGATTCAGTCTCTTGCCTTCCATGTTCTGGGCAATTTTAGAAGCATTCCAACTTATCTATACTTACAGTAGCACCCCTACTCGGATCCACTCTTCACAGTGAAGTCAGAGTATGTTTTCTAAAGCACATATCCCATCATTACTTCCCTCTGTAACATACTACAATGTGCTCCTGGTCCCTGACCTTCAGGATCAGCTCCAACCCTCAGAATCTAATAGCTAAGGCTCTTCATGACCTGAGCCCCATCGTTCTAGCCTATTTTGACCAATGCTGAGTGTTTTTCATAAAACCTATACACTAACCATAGCAAACTACCTCCAGGTCCCTGAATAAGTGACATTACTCCTAATACTTTTTTGTATATTAGGACTGATGCCTGGCATGTAAATCTCCATGCATTTGTTGTCTAGTTCACTTTCTAGATCTCCTTTAAGCATTACCTTCTTCATGAAGCAGTTTCAGAACCCTCTGAGGCTGAGAGATGCTCCTTCATATGAATTCCCTTCTAACAACGCCCTAAACCCAACTTAAGGAGCTTACACTGCATTATAATAGCTTTCTCATCTATCAAACCCACCAAAATTTACTGCCAAACATCAGCATCATTTTCATCTTTTTATTTTACTTTATTTTATTTTATTTTTTGAGATGGAGTTTTGCTCTGTCGTCCAGACTGTGGTGCAGTGGTGTGATCTCAGCTCACTGCAACCTCTGCCTCCCAGGTTCAAGCAATTCTCATGCCTCAGTCTCCCAAGTAGCTGGGATTACAGGTGTGCACCACCACACCCAGTTAATTATCGTATGGGTTTTTTTTTTCTTTTTGAGATGGAGTTTTGCTCTTGTGGCCCAGGCTGGAGTGCAATGGCATGATCTCAGCTCACTGCAACCTCTGCCTCCCAGGTTCAAGCAATTCTCCTGCCTCAGCCTCCCGAGTAGCTGGGATTATAGGCATCCACCACCACATCCAGCTAATTTTTATATTTTTAGTAGAGACAGGGTTTCTCTGTTTTGGTCAGGCTGGTCTCGAACTCCTGACCTCAGGTGATCCACCTGCCTCGGCCTCCCAAAGTGCTGGGATTACAGGTGTGAGCCACCGCGCCTGGCCCATTTTCGTCTATTTTGTTGTTGTTGTTCAAAAAATGGAGTGCTTGGCACACAACAGACACCCAAAGTAAGTCTGTAAAAAAGAATGCCTGAATGAATGAAATGAATGAAGTGAATATTAAGGAAATTATTTCATTTTGCTATAAAAACCCATAATGGACAAAGACATAATCAAATGGCATTTTTAAACGGCTTGCATACATAATATAGCCATAAAGGATGTTGCACTTTAATAAAAAATTAAAGATTTAAAACACAGAACTGATTTTCAGGTTCCACCTAATAATTTCTAAGCTGGAAATCTCAACAATCAAAACGTATGAGCCATAAGGACACATGCACACATACATTCATCACAGCGCTATTCACAAGAGCAAAGACATGGAATCAACCTAAATGTCCATCAACAGTAGGCTGGATAAAGAAACTGTAGTATATATACATGATGGAATACTACCCAACTATGAAAAAGAATGAGATAATGTCCTTTGTCGTAACACGGATGGAGCGGGAGGCCATTATCCCAAGTGAATTAACATGCAGGAATGGAAAACCAAACACCCTATGTTCTCACTGGTAAGTGGGAGCTAAATATTGAGTACAGACACACAGAAGGAAACAAGAGACACCACGGGAGGGTGGAGGCTGAGAAGGAGGGTGAGGATCAAACAACTACCAATCAGGTATTACGTACTACCTGAGTGATGAAATAGTAAGTACACCAAACTCCTGTGGCACACAATTTATCTATATAGAACCAAACTGCACATGTACCCCTGAAACTAAAATAAAAGTTTAAAAAAATGTGGTAGCCAGATTATCAGACACCAGCAAGGCATAAAGTGGAATGTCAAGTACCACTTTCATTGCAAAATGTCTGACTTCCCCATGACAATTTGTAGTACTCCCTAAATTATTAACAGACCCTGGCACCACAAGCAGTGGAGACTCACGTGGGACGTGAGCAACACATTTATTTAGTTCTAAGGTTGATGAATCAGAGGAAGGGGAAAGAAGCAGCAGTTATTTTGACGTGTTGGGGGTCTCGTTGCTTTTGTATCTCAGCCTCTGCTGGTCTTGAGGCTCTTTATGGGTACAGGCCCGCAGGCTGCTTGTGTGTCTCTCTCTCTTGCTATCTCTGCTGACAGCTTCTCTGTGTGACGGCTTGGAATCCCAGCAGTGAAGTGTGAAAATAAAACACAGGCAAAACTTCACATGGGAATTTAAAATTGGAGTTATATTTTTGAAAGTTTTGAAGGCATTAAACATTCAGAAAACTGCTTCCTTGTTAGAGCATACAGGGAAGGAAGAGTAAACAAGGTCAAATCCAATTCAGACATCATTTCACATGAGGCTCTACACCACCCTCACTGTCCTTACGACCCCGGGAGTCCTAGATTAACTGTTCTGACTCAAGTTAATGTCAACTATTTGACCTTTTCAAAACCACAGTTTTCCAAAAGTTAACATCTACCACATCAAACTTATGTTCCTTCTGTTACATGGTTTGCTCTTTTAACAGAAGTTTAAAAAAAAAACAAAAAACTTTGTCATAATCTAAGGAGATGAGAGAACCTATACTCTCTTGATTCAGTCTTCTCTCCCTCGACCCCCTTCACTTTCAGGGCATTCCAGAATTAAAGTTCAAGGAGGGTAAAAGAAAGCCCTGCCAAAGTCACCAATCAATACTTTTCAATAATAAAGGAAATAGAGTATTTTGGCCCATATTTGCTTTCTGTAGGAAAGGATTCCAAAAGTGAAGAGGAGTATAATTATTGACTCCAATTCCCCAAAACCTTTCTAGTATAAATGTTTCTGAAGGCACTGTGTTTTGCAGTGGTTTGACAGAACGGATTCCTTTATGTATAAAATGAAGTATTTTTGGCCACAGATACATAAAAACACACAGCACATTTATATCCAGTCTAATAACATAAAATTGATGGCATGGTTTGGAACCTATTCTCTGGATTACAAGCGAGGTCTAGTAGTAGCAAGGGTGATTTAAACAACCTAAAATAAAATGCTTTGGTAAAGAATAAAACATTTCATGTAAATATCTATTAACAATACTGTGCCAATAATATCGAGAGCAATTCATGTCACAATGCACACCAGAAAAACAATCTCAGGAATTTCTGAGTTAAACAGATGACCCTGTTGGAAGTACATAGAGGGTTGGGATGGAAACTGATAAGAAATGGAAGATGGTAGTACAGGAATAGCAACCATTAGCCTCAACAGCCTATAAAAAGGATTCCATCTTTAGAGGCAGAAACTGGTCGCTTCCTACTGAATTTATGGATTCCTAAAATGATGCACTCTCATCTAGCATCATCCCACAACTTCAAAGCAGTTTGTTCATTATCATGCAATTTCAGCAAATCACATTCTCTTGATGTGATTTCTGATCTGGAAATTCAGATATTTAAATAACTGTTCTCCAAGTTCCTATTTCTAAAACTGCTGCAAAATTCCTAAACTTTCCCACAATTATGAGAAAAATGTGTGAGGCTTGATGGTCATCACTTCATATTCACTGTGATTATCTTTGCTCTCTTAGAGAATGATGTCAGCAAAAGTTTCCTTTCACCACTTGCGGGTATCTATGAAACTACAATTTTACACAGGAGGCACTGTCAGACAGCATAGGACGCCTTCAACTCCTGAGGCAAAGTTGCTTTCAAACTGCTAAATTATCTTTTAAAAGATTCACCAATTATGTTGCAGGAAAAACACATGTGGTTTAGAATATAAATATTTACAATAGATACTGAGATTCAGAGGTGAAAGAATGAATAGTGATATGGTGTTTTCTCCCAAGAGACATTTGCCATGACTGAGACCATTGCCACAGAAAGCTTTGTTCTCCGTTCCCTCTGTGTGCCTGCCTGCTGAGCACTTTTCCACTACAGTCATTACAACTACTTCTTTGGACAGGTTATGATTGTTGAGCATATATGGCATAATATGTGCCTTATAAAGCTTTCAATTTAACAGAAACTTCTCAAAAGTACAAATGTACTAATTCTAATTACCAATATCTTACGTTTCACACTGCATGTCTACTAGACAGAAGATCAATTGGCCAGAAAGCAAATTAATCTCATTAAAATCCTTAATGTAATCCAGTACAGTAACAAGGAGATTAAATGCAATATTGAAACGTTTCTTATAAACCATATTTTATATATTTGATACTATGATTTCTTTTGTTTCTACTGCATAATTACAAATACATAATTTTGAATAATTTATATTATCTATTTAAAATCTACTTAATCAAAAGAGAAATAAAGAAAAGAAAGAAATTGAAAAGAAAAATTTATCTAAAAGCCATATGTAAGAAGCAAAAGCGCTAACACTGGAAAACCAATGTTGAAAAGAATCCACAGTTTTCAATGATACCACCTGTTCCTCCTCGAAAGCTAATTAAAATACACCTTAGGAAACATAATTGCCTACAACTTTAATTACATCTCTTCCAAGAATAAAGGACTACCACTCCGAGGATATGTTTTCTCACTCAGCTACTGGTGTGGCTTCTCTCGTGTTGAATCTCTTTCTGACATCATAAGTGACTGCCCACCTTTCCATATATGTGCAATCATGAGATTCAAAGCCTGTATCATTTCAGAAACTAGTAAATTCAATAGCAATTTTATATTTATACCTACCTATCTCTACACTGACTATATAAACACACAAACATAATGTATGTACATCTATATACTAGATGATATTAAATATCCACACATAGATATAGCTACAATTATACTACTTAGCAAAATACAGATACTATATAAAAGCATATACACACATGTATAAATACACACAAATATGCCTATACTTCTATATCTATGTCTTTCCATTACCAGAACAAATTATGATATGCATCTGTTTGCAAATACATTGTTTGACATTCAGAACTAATTTTCCACTGGAAACAATGTCCCAGACTAGCCCATCGCAGGCTTACAAATCCTACATATAGTCGAACGATGGACCTCATGGGACTGACGTGAGTTTCAGGGCCCTGGAAGAAGATATGCCTTGAAAGCAGCAGCAGCAGCACAATGGAGGAAAGGAAAGGGAAGAGGAGAAAGAACACGTTGCTCCATTTCCTAGGTTCCAAAATTGGAAACACTTTTTGGTATTCCTCCTCTCCCTTCCTCCACCTATCTCCTGACTTTGATAGTGCCCTCAAGTGCCCTCCACGTTCAGCCCGTGGACCTCCACCAAGGTCATGTCATTCCCAGTCATGCCTCATGCCAACACATCCACAGCTTCCCTGATCAATCATCCATAGACGCAGACACCCAGTATCGATGAACTCTTTTAGACGTTAGAAATTAGTATTTTAGTTATTGGTAAAGTCCCTATAACCACAGCAAACACATTTAATTTATGTTTGTTTCTTAAAGAACATGCTTGCTAATGCAAACAAAAAATTGAGAGAACTGTAGCTAGCGAACAAAAAAAAAAAAAGAGAGAGAGGCGTAGATGCTGTGGGTTACAGTTTTATATATTTTGGAACAGCTAGTTTGAAGAAACAGTTTACCCAAGAAGCTGCTAACTTAAGATAATTCAGTTGTTCCCAGCCTTCTCTTTTTCCACTGAGAGAAGAGCCATGTCTTTAAAAGCTTTTTTCCCTCAATCTGTACCTCCTCCCCATCTCCATACACACACGCATCTAGACTGCTTAGGAAAAGCTTCTCCAACCAAGACCAGGTTAGCAGCAAAAGAAAGTGGTGGTGCAAAGCCCCCAGCCCTGAAGGATGTGCGTGGGTCATAGATAAGTTGCCTTTGTAGAGATGCCCCACTACAAACACTCTTTTAAAGATGACCTGAAAATTCCCATCCTTGAATATAAATTCATTTCTCCACTGTTATTATTGTTTCTAGCAAACTACTTAATATAAAAAGCAACAACAGCAATACGAATTCAGGGATTGCCCTTCCGCCACTTAAAATACATAATATCTACCGTTTTCATTATTATATTCTTGGAAACTGGTACATTATTTCGGCTCTAAAAGGTGCTGAACAACCGATCACGGTAGGACGAGACAATGAAAATCTCTAAAAAGCTCTAAAAACATTTCCCACAAAACATGCAAGGATTTTTTAAAAAAAATCCTTAAATATGAAAAATCACCACTTCATAGCCCACATTTACGAACATATGTAGGTATAATATTCAATGAGACAGAGAAATAGCGGTACAGACACCTTTGTCATTCAGTACAAGCTAACCGCACAATGTGCAGAATGTATGTGACTCATCAAAACATAATAAAAATGCATTATGCATTAGGCAAACAACAAATAGTGTTTTTGCATGAGAGAAGTCTAAATAAGAATGTAAATTTATTTATTAAACCTCTTCAACGAGACTTTGACTCCTGCCGGGATATACACACTCTTAGCATGACAAACAAAAACTAACAACAGGAGTTCCCAGGGAGGAAGCCTGAACTTGGGCTTTAAATAATTAACACCTTTCAAAGAAAACATAACTGTTTGGGGGGACAGATATCCCAATTACACCAATTTGATTATTACAGATTGTATAAAAGTATCAAAATATTACACGTACCCCAAAAATATGTACTATGTCAATAAGAAATAAATTTAGAACCCCTGTGGTACACAACATATACATTTTTGTAATTAAAAAGAAAACTATATTAAATTACAAAAATCATTTAAAAATAATTAACACACTTTTTTCCCTTAACTTATACCTATAGCAATTTGTTAGTAGTTAAGCCAAAATGTTATCCTAGTATAGCAGTTGATGTGTAAAGCTCTTTCTTTATTAAAACATTGGACAGAACATCACATTTACGGAAAATTAAGGAGGCTGAAATGGGAGAGGTCTGAGTTTATTTTCATTAAATGTCAAAGATTTAGTAATACTAATCACGTTTTCTTTCCACTCAGTTAACTGTATAAAACAGATACTCATTATTTAGCTCTTCTAACGTAGGCCTATCATGGGTTTGCTGCTCCTTTCTGAGTCGTTATTTTTTTGTAAGCGAGTTTTTGCTGTTGCTATTTTGTTTTTAGCATTCAAGACTATGACTTGCAAGATTTCCCCCCCCTAAAAAAAAAGTGTCTAAAGGCTTTTAAACCTGGGTTGTAGACAAATGAGTTTTCACCATAACTCCACCAGCAGCATTTCAAATCATTGCCTTAATAGGTTCACATGATTTTCCACATCTTAACTTTTGTAAGAGGCATATAAAGAAAGAGTAGCAGGCTTGGAAGAAGAGGCGGATCTGGCTTAAGAGGGCATACTACTTTTGAGTGACACACACAAAGCTGCATTTTCTGCATGTGCTATAGTATCTTCCCGGAGGAATTCTCTTCAAATCTGACTTTGCATTCATGATTTGATTGCCAGGTTTGAAAGCCAAATTTATGAAAACATAGGGAGAATATAAGACACTGTAAGTTAAGTTTCTTTGAAAAGCAGTAATTCATAACTTGGATAAGCGTCTCTCTTTTATGGAGACACTACTTTCTCAAAAAAATAAATAAAATTTTTAAAAAGTGTATATGTAAGTAAAAGAGAGAGAAAAGAAAAGGAAATTCCAGAGGACTTCAGTCGTTTGCAAACAGTTCACTTTTTTCAGCCTGGTTTTAATAACCCTCCAATTCAGCTCCAACCTGACTCTCAGAACCCACCTCCTCTACATGTCATCAAGGAAGAGAAGGAAGAAATAAAATTTAAAAATCCTTCTTGCTAGTCCTATGGCAGGTCGTATTTTCCAAAGATGCACATATCTCACACCATAAGCTTTCCTTCCACTAGCAGTGGGGAGTCCATTCCCTCCATTTGAATCTGGGTACAGGCTTGTGACAGCACTGGCCATAGAGTATGCTGGAAGCGATGCTATATGACTTCCCAGACTAAACAGCAAAGAATACAGCTTCTGCCAACTCTCCTTCCAGCGGTCTTCATTCTACCTTCTTCCCTTTTCTTCCCCCACCAGAACATGTGCTTCAGGAGTCCTGGGCTAAGATGTAAGGGTTCCAACTACTCTGAAGCTGCCATGCCAGAGAGAACTCATCAGGAGGCCAAATACAGACAGAAAGGGAGGTATCTGAGGAGTCCTAACTGTACGAGCCCCCAGTGTTTGAGACGTCCCAACATCAACCAGTGGGCTTGTGAATAGGTAAGGGTTCAGAGGACTCCAGCTACCCACCCCTCCTTAAAGTCTTCACGTTGCAGCCTGAGATATGGTGGAGCAGAGAAAAGTCATCTCTGCTGTGCTCTATCTGAATTCCTAACCTATAGAAATCCATGACTGTAACAGATGTCTTTTTATAAGCTACCAACATTTTGTGTCATATATTATACACATACAGAAACTCAAACACTCCCAATGTGATTGCCAGCAAACCCAATTCTCTGCAAAATAAAAACAAGTATTATGTCCCAAAAACTGTATTTTGTGTATCATCACTTCTCCTCACAATGATTTTGTAAGCCATCTCTATTTTACAAATGAGCAATACCGGGCTTAGAGAAGCTAATAAGGTGCTCAATGTCACACAGCTGACAAGTGAACCAAGCTTGGACCCCACGTCCCTCTTACGGCAAACACTATGATACTCCTCTTTCCTTCACCGATACTCCTCTTTCCTTTCCCTACAAGTTCACACTGCAGAGGAAATAATGTGACTAAGGTCTCAGTTATAGTACCGGGTTCAGTAAAACTAGCCTCACTCATTTCTTCCTTTTCAACTAACCTACACTGAATCCTATCATTTACAGACTAATACATAAATTATAGTAATTTCTAGATACGTTGAAAAATAATAAAAGAATGAGGGAGCTATGTTAAAATGGATTAATAGGAAACTATTTAAAAGAAGACACCTATTTAGAACAATATTAAGGGTGCCTGCTGCGTTTTGATTTTAAGGGTTACAAATTACACTTTGACAAAAGTGCTTCTATGAATTATAATTACATTCATTTATTTCCCAATGAATGTTTTCATTCAAAGAATTTTACCGCTCTCTGTGGGCATATGATTAATATGCATGTGCTCAAACAATACTCACAAACTTCACAATCCTAGAGAGAGAGAAAAAAAGTGATCAGCCTTCCCCAGTCTGAGTGAATTGCTTTGAGTAAATTTCTGCACCTGTAAAGACGCTCTTCTGGGGATGGGCTCCGTTTGCATCCGGGGCTAGATGTCAAGATGCCCTTCTGTCCTCATATTTTCAAGGGCAACAGCATTACATTGTTATTCCAATGGACAGAGCTCATGAAAAGCCATCCTTATATTCTGGAGCCTTTAGAAGAAAGCTTTTCTTTGGCAGTGAATGAAAACAAAGGCAGAAGATGAAAGGAACCATCTTTTAAAGGAAACAAAAAGGCCTCTACAAAGAAGTGCATAAATGTAGAAAGCAGAAAAAAAAAAGGTACATTATATTTGGCGTGAGAGTAGAGACAAAGCAAGGCCCAATGGAGCAATACTCTTTCTTTACAAATACTGTCAGAATTTTGGGGAAAAAAAATTCATTTTTGAAGGTTCCAGGAACAAAACCGACAGACAAGAGCTTAAAATATACACAGCCACAATGTTTCCATTTTGTTGGGGTTTCAGAAGAACTCCTGTGGGCAAACTCTGCATGTAAAACAGACTGTGTATGATGTATCTATATCAAGGCAACAAACACATCAGGAACAGTTGGAAACCAGCCAACACTTTGGTTTTATATAATGTCAATCAACTGGTTGGGCTGATTTTTTACCATAAATGGCCTATTTTTAAACTGACTGAACAGTGGACTTGAATAAACAGTGTACCAAGCTAACACCATAGAGAAATATACAGAATCAAAAGTGTTCAAGAATGTCAAGCAACAGCACAGCCACACAAGAGGTATAAGCCAATATAAACAAACCAAATCTAATCACATTTCCACTTTCTGACTGAAATCTTTCCCAAAGTAGTACCTTTACATACAGTGGGTTTTGTTTAAAAAAAAAATTCAAAGGGGCACTAGGCTCCTCTTTATTACGCCTTTAAAAATAAAAGACTTAAGCCAGATTGGACAGTTTTCTTTTAAATTCTAGTTTCAGCTGTTTTCAGCAGCTCATTTTGAGAAACATCTGTCCAGTCTGGCTCTTGGGGAGATGTTCAAAGACAAGTGTTCTCATCTGAATGCTAAGGGACTCTCCTAAGGGAGTCAGTAGTCCTCTGAAAGCAAGCAGAAACTATCAAAACATCTATAACCCTTGAACTTCTTTATCAAGTTCAGTGCACAGTGTACAATATGACTCAATTTCATCTTCAGTAAAAAATAAAGTTTGTCTGCTTCACTGCTACCTTTAAGACATCATGTTGTTTCATATTAAAAACTTAAAATATTCAGTGACCAATTAGTTTGGAGGCAAAATTGGCCAAGTATAAACTTATGCAGGAGAGAATTCAGATTTGAACACAGCTAACTTGGAATCTGAGTTCATGTACAACAAATATATATACAAACCCACATGTTGCATTTGCGAACATAGGTACAGAGTGAAAATTCTCCACGATTAGGTCCACAACACAGAGTCATGTCATGAAGAATTAACACAAGTCTAATTCTCACCAGAAATGATCCAAATAGGTTAATGAACACCTCCTATATTTAGGATATAATAATATACACTCTCACAATTTCATAAAGTAGGTAACAGCTCCATTTTAGAAATAAGTAAAGGGGGGATCAAGCAAGCCAAAAATGTATCTATGTTCACATAGTTGCAACTGGCAAAGCTAGGATCAGAACCACAGTTATTTTGACTAAGAGGTCCAGAAACTTGGCTTTAGCAAGCAACCATCCAAGTAGAAGGTTACCAAATATCAAAATGAGGAAATGGTAAAATATTATCCATGAGTTACTGAAACTACATGATAAAAAGGAAGCCAAAGTAAGTTTTGATGCATTTCAAGCTACCTCTCTAAGGCATGGGTTAAAAGTTGAAAGCTAGCTATCAGAAGTTTAATTTTATATTCTCTCAAGTAAGAGAACCAAACAAAAGTAGATCAACCAAACCAAACTTTTAAAACACTAACTTCTCTATGAAGCTAATGTATAAGATATGGTATCTCCTCTGGGAGAGAAGAGCCTGAGTAAGATTGTTTTTTCACTCTCATGATTGAAAGAAAAATCAATTAAAGTTATCCTGGGAGACCTTCCATACCATTCCAAAGAGCCAAGAAAACGCTAGATGCATTCTGAATGCAGCAAACATTAGACTCTCCTAAAAAATATTCCACATATATTGTTTACTAAATCAAATTCAGTCCTTAGATTTTAGATTTAAGAGAATATCTGGAATATCTGGCAGAAAACAGAAAAAATAAGCTTATTCTACATTTGGTTTTAAAGCGCTTTCTTTCAAGATTTCCCTATTTTTTATATTAAACTTTGTGATGGCCTTTCTCAAAGCTCTGCCAGAAATTTATGAGGAGTGAAAAAAAATCTCTTCTAATAGATTCAGAAATAAAGCTATGGCATTTTCAAAGGAAAACCAATATGAATGCCCTTTAAGGAAAGTTCGGCAAGGACAACGCAAACCGTATGTTCCAGGTATGTGATGTGAACCACATGGTCTGTGAGGCTTCTTGCACTTGATATGCTCCTCCTGAGGTGCCAACATCAACAAATAACAATGTGTACTGTGACTGCAATTACGGCCAAGGTCGGATGGAAGTGCGGGCTCTGTTAGCCTTGGTCTAATTTTTTAATATCAAGCAAGAAAACTGACATTTTGGGGTACAATATTGCTATCCAAAGCAAATATGTGGGATGGGAAAAAGGCAAATATTAAATTCTGAAGTAAACAAAGTAAGAGGTCCTTAAGTAAAATAAGAGTTTTTTTTGTTTTTTTTTTCTTTTTCCCAACTACTCTCCTCTTCTCAGAGTGAGTTTCACATTTTATACACTACCCATATTCCCTGAGAACTTTATATATATCAGTGTCTACATTTGGAGATGATGAGGTTATTTGATTTAAAATTGAGAAGCCTTGGTTCAAATCTTTGCCTTTGATAATCTGTATGTATAATGTCCCAAATAATCAGAAAAATAAGCAATTGAGTTATATCACTTTTATAGTTTTTTTTAATTCTGAATGCCTACAAAATTATTCTTTATTACAATAAAAAGTTCGCTATATAATGACAATATGAGAATTATGTGGCATAAAACAACTGTCATTTGCATAAATAGTCATTCTAGTCCACTTACTTGGCCAGTGATCAGTAATTTACAATGTTGAATAAATGTATCATTTTCATAAGGGACGGATGTATTTTTATTTTTCCTTTATTTCCTTCTTATCCTTCTCATTTCCCTTACCCCATTATTCTTTCAGTACGTAAGATCACATGATGAATACACTGAGTTGTCTAGATGTGGTTTAAAAAGGAAAAATATACATAAGATGGTATCTGGATAGCAATAAGTTATTTAAAAAAGAAAGTTAATTATTTAAGAAGAAAAACACTTAGTAAACACGTACTCTTCAGGTTTCTTATTCATAACACACAGGCCATAATAACCCTTGCAATGGATACATTTTTTTTGTAGAATCCCAAGCTATTCATCCATACTCAAATGAGGTTATGGGAGATTTACCAAAATATATAAATCAAACTACATTCAGGCTCAATTTTCTCATCCATGAAAATGAATGGTTTTATCCAAATAATCTCTAAAGTCCCTTGCAGGCCTACTATGACTTTATCACTCTAAACATCTATGCTTATATTCATATCATTAGTACCATCAACACACATGAATGCATTTGAAGAATGTCCCAAATTTTATAAGTCAGGGCATGAGCAACTAACACGGGGCAAAAAAGAGGCTCTTCAAAATTATGGATTAGAAGCAGGATGAATTCATTCATGTTTTTAATTTCACTCCTCCTGAAAAATGGAGATGTCTAAATCAGGCTAGGCAATCGCTAAAGTGACTCTGAGAATCATCCTTACAAAAAAACTTTCTTGTTAAAATGCAGCAACATGATTCCAGCTCTAATTGACACCCATATTATTAAAAAACAAAACAAAACAAACAGTGTGGATAGAAAGATGAAAACAAAACCAGAGTAAGAGTATATGACTGCAGAGAAGAGAATTTTTTCCCTCTGTACTAATTAGTTCATTTCTTGCTACCTGAAGACTTACTGGGTTAATCTGTGGAACCACAGTGTATTAGTGTTTTTACTGCTGATAAAGACATACCCAATACTGGAAGAAAGAGAGGTTTAACTGGACTTATAGTTCCACATGGCTCGGAAGGCCTCAGAATCATGGTGGGAGCTAAAGGGCACTTCTTACATGGTGGCAGCAAAAGAAAATGAGGAAGATGCAACAGCAGGAATCCCTGATAAAACTGTAAGATCTCGTGACACATATTCATGTTTTCATGTATTCCTACATGAAAACAGCATGTAGGAAACTGCCCGCATGATTCAAATTATCTCCCATTGAGTCCCTCCCTCAACACCTGGGAATTATAGGAGTACAATTCAAGATGAGATTTGGGTGGGGATCCAGCCAAACCATATCACACAGGATGTAATATCCTACTTGGTTCATCTCTGCTTTAGAATATTACTGTTTTCCTACACTTTGAGTGAAGAGGGAATACTTATTTGGATAGAATATTTAAAATTTGGGCTGGGCACTGTGGCTCATGCCCATAATCCCGGCACTTTGGGAGGCCAAAAGCTGGTGGATCAACTGAGGTTAGGAGTTCGAGATCAGCCTGGCCAACATGATGAAACCGCCATCTCTACTAAAAATAAAAAATTAGCTGGGCACAGTGGCATGCGCCTGTAGTCCCAGCTACTGAGAAGGCTGAGGCGGGAGAATTGCTTAAGGGCAGGAGGGGGAGGTTGCAGTAAGCTGGGATCGCATCACTACACTTCAGCCTAAGAGTTACAGCGAGACTCCGTCTTTAAAAAAAAAAAAAAAGAATGTAAAAAATTCCTCTCCTAACAATTCTAACTCCTTCTGTAACAAAGTCATGAAGGTAGGATATTTTTTCACATATATAACTTCACATAATTTTCTTTTTTAAAATATTTAGATTTGGCTGGGCACGATGGCTCACACCTGTAATCCCAGCACTTTGGGAGGCTGAGGCGGGTGGATCACTAGGTCAGGAGATCGAGACCATCCTGCCTAATTCAGTGAAACCCTGTCTCTACTAAAAATACAAAAAATTAGCCGGGCATGGTGGCGGGCACCTGTAGTCCCAGCTACTTGGCAGGCTGAGGCAGGAGAATGGCATGAACCCAGGAGGCAGAGCTTGCAGTGAGCCGAGATTGTGCCACTGCACTCCAGCCTGGGTGAGAGAGCAAGACTCTGTCTCAAAAAATAAATAAATAAATAAATAAATAAATAAATAAATAAATAAATAATTTTGATTTAATCATAGGGTCAGTAATTTATCCATAGGGGCTAATTTTATTCAAGAGAACACAATGTATTTCTCATAAAATTGAACAAAATGCCCAAAAGGATGTTAAAATTAAGAAAGAAGATAGTAGGTAACTGATAAGAGGGGGGAGGAAAAAAACAAAAGATATAGAGAAAAGAAATAAAAATACTAATTTCACAATAGTACTAAGAATCTACTCTTTTAGCAACTTAAAAATATACAGTATGTTACTTAATTTCAACATTCAAAATATGCTGAAGGACTTTGAATATTCAAGTACCTAGACCTCCTTTTTAACAGACTATTTTAATCTTGAATATTTAGCAGACTTAATAATTAAGTAGAAAAATGGATTTGACTGGGGCATTTCTTCTTCTCTTTTCCTTCGTCAAGGGAGGTATTAGCAAATTTCACAACAGTAAGTCTTTGAAAACATGTGAAAGAAAAAATTATCTTTCTCTCCTAAGAGTTCAGAATGGAAAATAATTTGGAAACTAAGAGTAGGAAGGAAAGAGTTTAAGAAAATAATGAAATGGCTTTTGACAAAAGTATTCCTCGTGGCCACAGCCCCAAATATTCCCCATGGCCACTGCTCTAAAATATGAACTATCTCATTTGATTTGAGAAGGACCTAAGGGAGAAGAGAAAAAAAAAGAAATGACATTTTCTAAAGAGGTCGTTTATCCAAACGTATGCATATCCACTACTGTTTTCTTCCTCTCCATCCTACTCTGCTGCCTCCAAGGGGAACAATTTCTGAGGAGAGTGTCTAGAGTACCATGTTCAGAAGGATTCTGAGGATAGTGTCTAGAGTACCATGTTCAGAAAGATTCTGAGGCTTTCTCTAGAGAAAAAAAAATAGGAGAGTCCTATTATCAAATAATTAGTAATGTCTGCTTTGAACAAGGGATAAAGAGAGTAGCAGCAACATACAAAGGAGAAGAAAAATGAACAAACCTCTTCTCGTTTGTCAGAATCTCCATAAATCTCGAAATTTCACAAGTCTTTTGAAATTTACATTACACAAGAATTCTACTGAATTTGAAGGTGCTTTGCCTGAATATACTTATTGGTACCAACAGTATTCTGAATTATCCTTTGAGGCTGTAAAATAGTAACCAGATTCCAAGAGGCCAAACAATTTTCACCTCAGTACTTGCCAGCTTTCTTAAAATACATTGGTTATGACTTCCTTTCACAATTTCAATGTGATGTGATCAAATACTCCTGTAATCTAAACTAACTTTATACCAAAAGCAACTTTATGCAACTTTATTCCTTCATATTAGTCCTATCTCAAGCCAAGTATATAATGGCTTGCATTTCAAAAATGTTTTGAATTAGTGCCATTCAACTCATAATCATGTTGGTTTTTCCTTCATACCTCCTATTTCTATCATTCTATTGCATACCCCCTGGGTTCAGAACTGAGGGCATCTACGTCCTGGATTATTTTACTGTTCTCCCTTTGGAAAATTCAGACTCTGATGGTCTCTAAAATTCCTCCTTCTTTTCTTTTTGATCATATTTCCTTGTTCAGACTCTCAAACAGCTTTGCATTAATTTATAAATAAAAGATTTTCACTTATATAGATTCGTAATAAAAAGTAATGAAAATAGACTAAACTAAGTAAGAAGCCAGCAGGTGGGTTAGAGAAGGCAGCTGCAATAACCAGTCTACCATCTCAGTAGCTGAACACAATAACATTTATTTTTTCATTCATGTCACAATTTAATATGAATTGTACAGACACTTTGCTCCATGTAGATATTTAAGAGACTCCGTTTCTTCCATCTAGTGGTTCTAATATCTCTTCCTGGAATCTTCCATTGGACCTAATGTCTTCAGAAGCCACCTCCCTTCTTAAAACAGCTTAGCCTAGAGGTAGCACCACTCACTTCCACATCATTTCCAATCATATCCCATTAACCACTGCCTCATCTATAACAAATTCTCAGCTAGGAAAGCTGAGAATTTGATTTAATGATGTGCCATGAAAATAAAGAATGTATTAGTGAACACTAGCAATCTCTACCACAGGATTTTTACTTTCATTTCCAAGAAAATGGCATATTGACATTAGCCCTATCTGTCTCAAAAAGCTGTCATGAAAATCAAGTAAATCAGGAATGTGAAATACTTTAAAATTGTTAAGTGCTGTGTAATGATATGGCACACTGGCCTACGCCTCCTTTTGATACCTTCACCTCTATATCTGCACAAAAGATTATCTTCCAGACTCTTAAGAATCCCCAAATTCATAAATTTTCAAAAAGAAACGGTTTTTAATATGTGTCAAGAGTTACTGTCAACGTAATCCACAAGACAAAAGAATAAAGCTAAATCAATATGTAAATGTTTGGCAGGAAACTAGATTCACTACTCAGTTTTCGGTTCCATTCATCACACCAGGCTTAACGCCAATGTGACTCAAATCCAAGCTCCAAAGATTAGCAAAATGTATACAGATTGCATGTCCTGACACTCTGAGATAGGTTATAAAAAATAGTCGAAATTGAAAATGGTAACTCTATGATCGTCAGGCCTATTTGGTATTATGCGCCGGGAGTTTTGGGGATACTTGCTCATGTCCTTTGCATCTGAAGGTTGAACCTAAGTTTCACAGTTTTTTCCACTGTCTCGAAGTCTAGCACCACAACTCCCACCTATGCTTTTCAAGCGGCTCTGTAAATCCTGTCTACTTCCCGAAACTTTACTCAGTCGAGTAGTGGAACACCTCATCTTCTTCTTGTCTCCTATGGACTTGAAAGAAACTCCCACACAGGATCATTCACTGTCCTCTCATGACAAACACACCTTCTTCTCCATGTTGACCTCCGCCCATGAAAATAAACTGGGATATCAGAGAAAACAGGGAAAGAAACTGTATCGTAGCAGCTCATGGCCAAATATAGGCATGAACGTACTTAAATTATCAGCATTCACTATGTTTTTTCATTTCCCTAAAGTCTTATTCTTCACAAGCAGAATAAAACTTTATATCAGTACTTAGAAAATAAGGTGGTTAAGCTTCCTCCAGGAGCTCATATTCTACGAGGGGCACGCATCAATCAACTGTCTATATTCGACGTAAGTGATAGAAGTCTGAGAAATCGCTCTCTGGTTACAAGGAAATATAGTGTGTTAATCAAGGTAAGTGAGCTGTTTCCACACAGCAAGTCCTGAAACTGTTTTGCATACATTTGCATGTTCATTGCTCTGAGAAGTCCCATAGTAAAAGCAAAGCAAAGCTGAGAAAACAACACCTACACACACAAAACACCTCCACAACAACAACAACAAAAAAGCCAACAGAACAACTTGCATTGGCCGGGCACGGTGGCTCAAGCCTGTAATCCCAGCACTTTGGGAGGCCGAGATGGGCGGATCCTGAGGTCAGGAGATCGAGACCATCCTTGGCTAACACGGTGAAACCCCGTCTCTACTTAAAAAAAAAAAAATACAAAAAACTAGCCAGGCGAGGTGGCGGGCGCCTGTGGTCCCAGCTACTCGGGAGGCTGAGGCAGGAGAATGGCGTAAACCCGGGAGGCGGAGCTTGCAGTGAGCTGAGATCCGGCCACTACGCTCCAGCCTGGGGGACAGAGCGAGACTCCGTCTCAAAAAAAAAAAAAAAAAAAAAAAAAAGAACAACTTGCATTGCTTGAATGTATTTTTGTAGGGTGACTTTTTTCTCTACAGACCTGTTAATAGCGCTCAGATTTTCCTAAACGCTAGATTGAGAAGCACTGAAGGATGCAGATGTTTTGATAATTTAAAAGTAAATAATTTTTACTTTACAATAGCATTGGAAATCTCAAAAGTCTGTCATTAATATTCAAATGCTTATACTTTTAAGTCTTCTTGTAAATAATCAGGTAAATCTCTGAATATCCTACATAGATGTGAAAACATGATTTAACAATAGATAGTGATGGAATGTATTTTAAGTAAAAGAATACACTTAAACGCATAGCTAATAAATTTTTAAATCTGAATGAAATAAATAATTTTCTGGGAATTATATATTACTTATTTTGCCTCAAGAAGGAATGGGAGATATGACTAGGAAATAGCCATGGGAGAGAAATTGTAAAAGTTCTATTTTTTTTCATGTTTAGGAAAAGGAAGCAAAACCCATAGAGGTATCCAATTTAGAGAAGCCTCTAACCCCAAAACAAATTCATACTGATAACATTCACACAAACAGCACTTCTACAATAAAAGTCTGATGGGAAATCTGTTTTGTAGTCAGTCCCACTGAAATAGAAATGTTCAGGGATTTGGTATTCTCCATAGAAAAGTTAAATTTACATGAAAAATACCTTTAGGTAGGATCTAAACATGCTCACCAGCAAAAGATAAAAATGACAAACAACAATACATTTTATTCAGGATTAAAAACACTTGTTTTCTGCATATGCCAAGGAAACTTACTTGCATGTGCTTAGAATTTTTACCCGCATTCAGAAAATGAAGCAAAATTCACAAATTTAATTCATAATTTCTTTTTAAGCTGCATATAATAAATATCTATTATTCATGGGGGCTGGCAAGTCTGTACACTACATTTTTTTTTTTCTATGTTTAGCCTTGAGAGCTGCTTAAATCTTAAAATATGTAGCTTCTTTGCTGTTCTCTTTCTTACTGTGGAACCTAGTGGCTTGGAACCGTAAGCTCTGCTACAGTCCCAAACATTTCTTTACTTGACCCAGCAAACATATCTGTCAAAATATTTGGGGCTGTAGACAACAGAACATCCTACTAAAAGTGGTTTAAAAAATAAGGACATGATTCTGTCCTATAAAACCTGAGGCAGGGTGATTCATTCAGCTACTCAATAGCAGCTCAAGCGCTCAGTCTTTTCCCATCATCTGTGCCCTCTGCTTTTCTCAATGTGCTGGTTTGTCGCCTTAGATTGGTTCCTCTCATGGTCCCCAGATGCCTGCAGCAGCTCCAACCACCACATACAGAGGAAACATTCAGGAACAGAAAAGGAAACATCTTGGTCTTGGTGCCCATCTTGTGAGTAAATAAACCCTTCTCAAAAACTCCCCAGTATATTTGCTCCAAATTTTCATTCACCAGGATTGAATCACATGGCCAGGTTTAAGTGCATCACTTAGCAGGAAACTGAGACCACTTTACTTTTTTCAACCAATAAGATTCGCCACTTAGGAGCCACCCCACCACCCCCACCCCCTGGCATACACAGCCTGTTAGTATAGAATGAGAGTAAATACAATCTGGGTCAATGTTATAGGCAAACAAGAAGGAAATGTCTAACAGGCAAACAACAATGTCTGTTAATAGTCTGTTTATATGCCCAGACACTATCAAATACCAATTTATATTCCAAGGAGTCATTCTCATTGGTAGGTACGTTGCATAAATGATTCTATATAATTTCTGAGTAAGTGATATACATTTTATTCTATTTTCTCATCTATGAATCAAAGCTACTATAGCTGAACTTCATAGAATCATAAAATTCTAAGACAGAAGATCCTAAAAAATTAATAAACTGATCTATGATAAATCAAATTATATTTTAAATTTCCTAGGGATGCTCCCTACTTAAGAAAGCCTTCAACTGAAGTTTACTTTTGCTTTGCTTTAGCATATCCAGTTTTCTTAAGTTGGAAATTACTGTAAGTAAATGTGAGAGTGGTACATGCACAGTCATTTGCTTTCTCTCTATTCTCAGATTATCTTGTTGGACTTGTAACCCAACCACCTGCTCCGAACCAAAATCTAGATCAAGATAAATGTTACTGACTCCTTACCCTATATGGGTTTTCTATTTGATTGCTCAGAAACTCCAGTATGACACCTGACATAAGAGAGTAAAAGCACAACCCAAGAGGCGCTCCAGAAACTGGATCAGCAGAAACTTCTTCACAGGCAGCAGACCTCAGCTGGGTTGAGGACCAAACGCCACCTTCATATTTTATGTTTTTCAAGGTAACAACACAACAGAGAGAAGAAGACACAGATGGGAAACCAAGAGTGCTTTGCAACAGATTCTGTGGCAAGGCTCTTTCCCTCATCTGACAGATGAAGGAGTAAACCATCTTCAGTGCAATTCAGCTCCTTCTCCTTAATTCATTGATTCATTCACTTAACTATCAAATGTTTACTGAACACCTACTTGCACCAAACCCTACATTAAATTCTAGATGTGTGGAGGAAAAGAGCTAAAGTCCCGCCAGTCTTGGGGTAGGGGGACAAGCAATCATTGAGCAATCCAGACAGGATGTGTTATGAATCAGATAAACTTGGTGATTAGCAGAAGGAAGTAGAGGAGAGAGGTTCATTTAGAGTGGTCAGGAAAGGCATCACAGAAGAGGGGGCAGGGGAGAAAGATGAGTTCGGTTAGGCAGAGAAAGAATTCCAAGAACAGGGAAGACCATGGATGAAGATGTCAAGAGAATTAAAATGTGGTGAGCTAACAGGGTCTGATATAGGATGAAGGCAGTGAGGAACACAGAAGCTAGCTCAACCAAGGGCCTTGTAGGCCAAGATAAGGAGTTTTTACTTCATTCCAAGTTAAATTGATACCTTTTAATGATTCTATGAATCCACATAAATTGCTATGCTGCAGAAGGTTCTGAGAACTGTAAAAACTGTTCCCCTTTTTTTTTTTTTTTTTTTTGGAGACGGAGTCTCGCTCTGTCGCCCGGGCTGGAGTGCGGTAGCGCGATCTCGGCTCACTGCAAGCTCCGCCTCCCGGATTCACGCCATTCTCCTGCCTCAGCCCCCAGAGTAGCTAGGACTGCAGGCGCCCGCCACCTCGCCCGGCTAATTTTTTTGTATTTTTTAGTAGAGACAGGGTTTCACCGTGTTAGCCAGGATGGTCTCGATCTCCTGACCTCGTGATCCGCCCGTCTCAGCCTCCCAAAATGCTGGGATTACAGGCTTGAGCCACCGCGCCCAGCCTGTTCCCTTTCTTAGTATCAACTGTTCCCTTTCTTAGTATCGCCAAAATTGCCGAAACATCACAGCTACACAGAGGTGCATAGAAGAAAGAGACGATCCCTTGAATTTTCCAATAACGGTTGCTTCATTTTGGTTTTCTCTTTTAAAAATCAAATGGGTTACAAAATGCTTGTGGAAGCATGAGAACAACAATAACAGTTTCTGCCTAGAAGAATCCTATTTTTGCTTCCACTAAATAAGCACAGGTCTATTTTATAGTATTTGCCTTTTGGATAAAATGTAAGAGTCAGCAAGTCACAACCATGGAACTAGGTTCAAAATTAAGTAGTTGATTGAAAATGAAAGAATAAATCTAATTTCTGAGGACTGACTACATGTAACAGGGAAAGGAAAAGGGAGAAAAGGGCTTTTACATTCCCTTCATGTACCATTTTCAGCTTAATAGAGAAATCTGGCGGCCCGATGAGACGGGTCATGCGGCTTGTTAAATATATTTTAAAGCATTCTTTACCTGGCAGAATTTTCAGATTGTAAGTTTGTTGTTGATTTTGGATTATTATTTATTTATTTTTATGTATTCACTTTGTTTTTGAGACAGAATTTCACTCTGTTGCCTAGGCTGGAGTGCAGTGGTGTGATCTCAGCTCACTGCAATCCCCGCCTCCCAGGTTCAAGTGATGCTCCTGCCTCAGTCTCCCGAGTAGCTGGAATTACAGGTGCCCGCCACCACACCCGGCTAATTTTTGTATTTATAGTAGAGATGGGTTTTCACCATGTTGGCCAGGCTGGTCTCGAACTCCTGACCTCAAGTAATCCACCTGCCTTGGCCTCCCAAAGCGCTGGGATTACAGGCATGAGCCAATGCACATGGCTAGATTTTTTTTAAAGGTAGGTGCATGTGTGTGCGCATACATGGGTGTTTGGGGAGGAGCACACACAATTGTATGCAACGACATTATTGGTGGGAAGAATAAATAACTGAAATTACCAAAACTTTCTACCAGAGCACTGGTAAATATGGGTTATCATTTAAATAACATCCCTAATTTTCCATCCATTGCCATAGTGCAGAAACAATTTAATTACAAGTGTCCATGGGAGGCTCTAAACTTCTGAGGTCATGGAAAGTGTCATTCACACTCCTCTGCAGTCCCCGATAGAAGTAGATTATCACCATGTCCACAGTAAGCATTCAGTATAAATTTGTGAAATTTTATTTTATACAAACATAAATCTTTATATCATTTTCCATTTAAGGCAAGCAGTTTTTTGTTTTCGTTTTTGGTTTTGGTTTTTGAGATGGAGTCTCTCTCTGCCGCCCAGGCTACAATGCAGTGGCACGATCTCAGCTCACTGCAATCACCACCTTCCAGATTCAAGTGATTCTCCTGCCTCAGCCTCCCAAGTAGCTTGGATTATAGGCGCTTAAGGCAAGCAGTTTTAAATACAATACTCAAGAAATGAGGATCAAAGCTGATCATTTAGATACTGTAAAATGTAGAGTACCAGCACACTGAATGCATACTATGCACTGAATACCTACTGTGTGACAGATGTTTATTCAGTACTTTACTTACACTGTCTCTAACTGCTACAGCTTTTAAGACTGTGTCCACTTTTGAAAATACTGGTGAAAATCAAGAATCAAGGAGAGCGAAGATGAGAGAGAGTCAGTGATATAGTGTAAAAAACTGTGGCTGTAGGCATAGTTTTAAATGTTCTTGAGAAAGGATCGCTGTAACTGCTGAAATGTAACAAGTGTATCTCCTATGAGTCATGTTACAAATGTAAAGATGGTGTACATTTATTAACAAATACTTGGATTTTAAAATTCTTCAGTCATTTTCTGTTGAAAGTTTTATCTACCTTTGTACTTTAACAAGATCTATTTAGTTTCTTAGAAAACAACAAAGGATACTTTTTATCTCTAAACACAGGAAGGCTGTATGAGCATAGGTTCAAAATGCATCCTGAGGGGATTGTACACCTGTGGCCTCATGGTGAATCGTCTGAAAACTGTCTCCAGGGAGAGCATGCAGAAATATTCAGGAATAATACAGAAATAGCCTTTTTACAGGAAACTAGATAGCTTGTTACAAATCTGTTTGGTTGGGGATAATGCATAGCAATCCTATCCTTTGGTTTTCCTGATTTTTACTGTTCTCAACATGCCCAATAAATACCTTCTCACTGCTCAAGAACAGGAGGGCTGATAAACATCACTTCAAAACTGGCATCTGCACCCGTAATATTAGAAGCACTCTCCAGCCACTGGGCGAATCCTTCAGGAGAAAACAGCATCCATTTGAAGTTGTGAATTCTTTTCTCCTTTGATTAAAGGATGGATTTCTCATACCCTACCAGAATTTTTGTTATCACAAAATGCACACTTTTTTCAGAATTCCTGAATAATGAAAAATACAGAATTTATGATCCTTTGAGTAAATTTCTAACAAGTAATGAAATTCCGATGAACTGTATAATGATTCCTCATTTTCTTTATGAAACCTATCAGTTCAACTCTTTGCCTTGAGGACAGATGCTAAACAGTTGCTCTGGCAAGTTATTAAATCAAGTTTCTGGTTTCTTGCAGGGCCTTTCAACACATCCCCACAGAAAGACGAGGCAGACAAAGAAACTCTATCAATACACCTCATATCATTAAAAGTAAAAAACATTAATTCCTGAAATAATCTAAATACACGGTCAGTGTTCTTCTCAATTAACCAGTATTTTTCATGATAAGCATTTGAGGACATTTTTCCCCCATATCCCTTAACAACTAGAATTAAATCCTTCTATAATGAGTCATTTAGAATACATTTATTTAACAAACGAAAACAGAAAGTAAACTGACTCCATTGGACAAGTTTGAAAATAATTTTATGAAAACACGTTGAAATTAAAACCAAGTGTTTCTGATTTGTAATTCTACTCCGTTGAGCCAGTAACTTTCATGAATATAATTTCATATACCAATGTGAATGTTTAGTGTACTAAATAACCAAGTTGTAAAAAATTAATTCTTTTCTGAAATGGTATCCATCACATTGCCTCAGTACAAACTTTACTGAAAATAAAGGCCAGTGCAATGCCCAAAAGAAAACACATATACACACATTCATGCTATGCGGTAATATTTTGCACAATTAGGTAGCATTTTACATTAAAATCTACAGAAAGCCTATCCAAAGTTTCCTATTGTGATAAGGACAAAAACTAAACATGGCCATTTAGTAGGCCCTGATTGATTTAACCATTAATAAAAGTCTATCAATGAGGTTCTCTGGGTATTTTCAAATATCAGTAATGTTGAGAACCCAATTGCAACATTTATGATGGCTGCATTCTTAAAATGTGGGACATACAATAAAAGATCAGCAATTTCTGAACAGTGGTACAACTGCCGGTAATCAATGGTTTTTTAAATTCCTTATTACCCAATGGGCTATTTCAAAGAGTTTGTATTTTCCAAATTTCACTCCCTTTTTAATCAATGCATGTGACATTCTACTGCTGTATATCTTAATGGAAACTATGTAATTTGATCATCATACTACAATATTACTTTCATTTAAGAAACTATGCTGCTATCAGTAAAAATGCATCTAAATTATTATTTACTGAATTGTAGTAAAACCCTCCAATTCCATTTAGAAGAGTAGTCAGCACAGAGGAATCAAAGCAGCTTTTCCATTTCAGAACTTTCACAATTGTCAACCGCTTTATCATTATGATGTACTTAAATTCATTTCCACTATTGAATATCACCCTCTACAAAAAGTGTTATTCAATTACGTGGTTCCACAGCACACTGGAGGTCAGCTGTTAATAGCAAAGATATATTATGATGTGCTTTTATTATTTCTAAGGAGTGAGAAAAATAATACACTGTATTACAGAACCTCAGTCACAGTCAATGTTTTCATTCATTTGTAAAAACAGGCAATTGAATCCAGAAGCACATAAAAGCGAAAAAAATCTTTTCATGGAGAGTAATTAAAGAAAACTCTTGACTTTACCATCACTAAGCAGTGAACAAATCCATACACACACAAATCTGAAGTTGCATTGATGCAGACATACAACTTTCAAATACCCTTTAGCCAATGTTTGAGTTGCTAAAACACTAGTAATATTTATTCAAGGTGTCTTGTCCTTTAAATATCATTGCTCACCAACAATTTAAATTAAAAAGAGAAAACATAAAGTTTGGGAATTTTTTCATGAAAGTAAAAATTTTCCTGTAATCCCAGCACTTTGGGAGGCTGAGGCGGGCAGATCACGAGGTCAAGAGTATGAGACCAGCCTGACCAACATGGTGAAACCCCGTCTCTACTAAAAATACAAAAATTAGCCAGGTGTGGTGGTGCGTGCCTGTAATCCCAGCTAGTCAGGAGGCTGAGGCAAGAGAATCACCTGAACCCGGGAGGTGGAGGTTACAGTGAGCCGAGATCGCACCACTGCACTCCAGCTTGGACAACAAAGCAAGACTCCATCTCAAAAAAAAAAAAGGAAGTTAAATTTTCATTTTAGTGTCATAATTCGGGGGGGGGGGAGATAAGAATCTTTTCCATTGCTCTTGGGAGAAACAAAGTATCCAACCATGGAAAGGTAAAAAAGTACATTTAACATTTTAACTTAAGTATTATAATGACAGAAAGTAAATTTCTCTATGTTAATGCATAATAATTTCCCAAAGGTTTTGTGCCATTTGCTACATACAGTTCTTCCTTTCTCACCCTTGAATGCCTAATTCTTATACAATGCATTACCAGCACCAAATTATTTTAATCTCCCTGAATACTCTGATGTGTTTACCACAATACTATCTCAATTACTGCCACCATTAAAAATAGAGTATTCCATATAAAAGTGAGTGTTTGTTTCTATAAACTATACCTATTTTCATACTTTACTGTAATCTTGATTCTTTTCTCAATGTATTAAATGCCATTCTGCTTTTTTGAACAACAGAATAATCAAATCATTTCCTGATAAATCAGGGTTTATTTATACTGTTCAAGTAAATTCATTTATACATTTGGCTTTAGATCTGATAGAAGGCCCTGGCAGACCACTTTGTTGTTTTTAACGTGAGTACTCTCAATTACTTTGGGTCTCAATTACTTTGGGTCCTACTTTTTGTAACTTTTTTTCTCATCCACTTTCATAGCTTTTTATTTCCCTGTCAGTGGGTTGCTTGGATTTTTCTAGAATTTATCAGTGGGTCAGCAGTTAGTCTACGTTTATATAGGACAGCATGGCTGCCAGATAAATAAGCATTTTAGTGGGTAGAGTTAAAAAAAAAATGCTCTGAGTGAGGTTTCTGGGCTTTTACTTGGAATAAAGTACTGTGCTTATTTGGTATGCCTTATCCTCTGTGGTCTTTTTTTATACTTCTTGCTTCTCAATTGGATCACCATAGTTGAGGTTCATGGATTCATTTAACAAACATTTACTGATGACCTACTACGTAAGGTCATGAGAATAAAGAAATAGTATCCCTGTCTTCAGGAGATTCCAGTTTAGAAGAGATAAAAATAAAGCCAACAAGGACAGTTGGCAGTTTTTGGATAGAAATCTGTAAAGGAGAGCCGCACAAGAGGTTCTCCCTGGGTCTTTAAGAAAAGCCGTAATATAAAAGGTACATTTTTTTTTTTTTTAAGATGGAGTCTCACTCTTGTCGCCCAGGCTGGAGTGGTGCAATGGTGCAATCTCCGCTCACTACAACCTCCCGTGTTCAAGTGATTCTCCTGCCTCAGCCTCTGGAGCAGCTAGGATTACAGATGCCCACCACTACGACCAGCAAATTTTTTTAGTTTTAGTAAAGACCGGGTTTTACCATGTTGGCCAGGCCAGTCTCGAACTCCTGACCTTGTGATTCGCCTGCCTTGGCCTCCCAAAGTGTTGGGATTACAAGCGTGAGCCACTACGCGTGACCATAAGAGGTACAATTTAGCCTAAAATCAAGAGGGCGGAGGACATTTTGGGGAGAGTTAGCACTACTGAATCAACTCGACTGACTGGAGAAGTTTGTATTATTTATAAATATAATTTCCAATTATTTAAAGAATTTTAAGCAGTTCAGCATAAAAGGGTTCAATCGAATCAGCAGAAGAGCTGGTCAGCTACCAAATTATGAGAAAGTACTTGCAGATTAAACCAATAGTGAATCTGGAATACTATTTAGACTTCCTCTCCAGACCAAATATGCAGAATGGTAACACAGACTATTCTTTGAGATCAGCAGGAAAGTGAAGAAAGATGATAAAGTCTAGAAGCCTAAAAGCTTAAAGTGTTCTTTTTTGTTAAATGAGTACTTATGATATTACATAAAAAATATTCTGCTTTGAATTGTCTGCATTAAATGAATACTCCCAGATTCAAAATTCTCTGTTCCACTTTTCCCTTAAAAAATATTCCTCTCTACCACTTCAGTTCCACCATTCCACCACCTCAGTCTCCCTGATGTCAATAATGTCCCTGATATTACCAAGTCCAATGGACATGTTCAGACCCCATCAATAGCATTTGAGAGCAGCTTTCCTCCAAACCTCTATGCATTTGGCCTCTAGGACACCACTTTCCCTGGATTTTCCTCCAACTCTATTGTTTTTCTTTCTCCTCTTTTCTCTTTTTTCCCCTCAACTTCTCATCCTAACCTCTATTAATTCTATTAACTGGGGAACCCAAAGGTTGGATCTTGAACCCTATGGCATTGTTATTCTCTCTTTTGTTGATTTTGTCTAATCCCGTGGTTCTGTGACCATTTATATGCTGGTGATTTCCAAGAGAATATCCCCAGCCCACACTTTTCTGAGTTCTGCATTCATGTATCCCATTGCTTATTTGGCATTTCCAGAAGGTTATTTAACAGACGGATAAAATTCAGTATGTCCCAACCCAGCTCATGATTATCCATTCAACCCAAACAATTCTACCCTCCTCCGAGTGTTTCTTATCAATAAATACTGCAATCTCCCCAACAGGTGCTCTTAACAGAAATCTGGGAGCCATCCTTGACACTTCCTTATATACTCACCCTCAATATGTGAGGAAATAATTTACTTCCTCTGGTTTATTCCACCTGCCTACATATTTCTGGTATCCATCCACTTCTCTCCAATTCCACAGCCACCATAAGAGTAGGGGCCAGCATTCTCTCTCATCTGATCAACCACTCTTCCCTTGATGAACACTGAGTTTACACAGCAGACAAAGTTCACATTCCACACCAAAGCCAACGATATCGTGCAGGATTGGCTGCCTTCCCCCCTCCCACTCCATCCTCTGCATCTCCCTACACACTTCCTAAACTCCAGCCAAATTGGTTTTCTCTCAGTAATATAATCTCAACAGGCATTTCTGTATGTATGACTAAAGAAAGGAAGGAAGGAATTACAGGGAAGCAGTAAAGCAGAGCAGGAAGGAGGGTGGGAAGAAGGAAAGAAAGCAATAGGCTTAAGGTCATTAAGAAGAGGATCTGCTTTTGGAATCAGAAAATCTGAGTTCCAGCTATTATTTAGAGTACCATGAACTTGAAAATGTACATAATGTCTCCCTTACAGAGGAGGCATTAAAGGTTAAGTGAGGTAATGTGTATGAAAGTTGTCCGTACACTATGAAAGCACTGTACAAACAGAATATGGAAGCTTAAGACATGTAAAATGCCCAAGGAGCCTATCATAGAGATAATTCAATTTAGATGGTAAAAGGAATGAGGCGGGTGGATCACGAGGTCAGGAGTTCAAGACCACTCTGGCCAAGTCTCTACTAAAAATACACACAAAAAAATTAGCCGGGTGTGGTGGTATACGCCTGTAATCCTAGCTACTTGGGAGGCTGAGGCAGGAGAATCACGTGAACCCGGGAGGTGGAGGATGCAGTGAGCCGAGATCATGCCATTGCACTCTAGCCCAGACGATAGAGCAATACTCCTTCAAAAAAAAAAAAAAGAAAGAAAGAAAGAAAGAAAAGGGAAAAGAAAAGTTCAATAGCTCTCAATCTTTTTCTTCCTCTCTATTGTTCACAAGTCATAACTGTATAAATTCACCATATCGATGTAAAACAGGTTATAACACACTTCTATCAGTGTCTCTCCTTATACTACTGCAATTTTCAGTAAGTTTAAAAGAAGGGCTCAGCCTCTACCACTTCCTGATGGGAGGATTATCAAATGTGTGTAATTCTCACAAGTAAAATATATTATTCCCTTACTGAGTATGATCACTTTCCTAAATTTGTTGTTGTTGTTGTTGTTGTTCTGTTTTTTGAGATGGTCTCGCTTCTGTTGCCCAGGCTGGAGTGCAGTGGCACCATCTTGGCTCACTGCAACCTCCGCCTCCAGGGTTCTGTGATTCTCCTGCCTCAGCCTCCTAAGTAGCTGGGATTACAGGCGTTCGCCACCACGACCAGCTAATTTCTGTACCTAAATTTGTTTTGAAACAAAAGTATTCTCTAATTTTAACAAATGCAGAGGAGCACATACAAGAAACAAATTCTCAGAAGTTAAGGTATCAAGTAATACTACTTTTGAATTTTGAATTATTTCCTGATTACTTGGGAACATCACTTTCTATTTCTAAACCAACATTTCCTTGTCTCTTACAATTCATAAGAAGCAACAGCAAAGAGGATATAAAAGATATATCTGCTTCTTAAGTTAGAGAGCAATTAAACACATAACAAATTGAGAATACAAAATAATTTATCATATTCACGTAAAATAGTTTTAAAGGAAGCATATGTATGCCTTGTTAGAAAATGTCTTTATAATTACACCTCACATGTTTATTACTTATTAGATAAAAACAGTAGCGATAATAAACTACTGCTGACATAGAAAAGGCAATTCCCTAGGTGTTTTATATTTGCTGGTATTTATATTTGCTAAGTGTATTTTTTCACAAGCAGAGTTCTCTGAAAGCTCTATCCATAGTAATAAAAATGGCAAACTGTGATTCGGAGCATTCAGTCAGCACTGTATCCATATGTGTAAATTCCAAGCCAGGCATTCATTTCAACTCAATTCTGCTGCTTCACTACTGCTATCTTGTCAACCAGAAAAGTACAGGACTCAAATTCTCCCAAGGAACTGCCAGACTCACTTAGTCCAAGCAAAGGAGAAAAGAAGCCAATTACGAATTTTATTACTTCCACAATTCTCCTCAAGAGAAACATAATAAGAAAGAACACTGAATTAAAAAAAAAAGAAAACCATCTCGTTTCCAAGGGATCTTGATCAAACCAAGCTTACTACAGAAGTTCTTCTGAAATTAGATATAATAGGATTTTCAGGGAGGTTTGATATCTATCCCAAGGTAAAACAACTTCTTACTGCTTTACCTTTCCTTTATTTAGTCTGACTCGAGTATTATTGTAGTTATTGGATTAGAGATCCATTTTAAAAAGCAACTTTCCAGACTTCAAATAGCTTTATGAAAACATCTCACATTTGAGCAACTAAAGACAAATGTTCACGGTTTTGCCAATTCAATTCACTACAAGCCACCTAAGTCTGTATGGTCTCTCTTTTTTTTCCTGCCCCTACCGTGGCTTTGAAGTTTTAAAAGAACTTCATATATTTAGGAAACAGAGTGATTATCCCAAGGCTCTGAACTTCAGCTTAAGGGGAAAAAAGCACTCATCTCAGGAGTAGAGATGCGTGAGCATATGCCAGGCAGGAATGCATGTCAGAGTCCTTTGATGGAAATTCACAGTCTCAGAGATGTACCCAAGCAAAGCACAACAGACAATGAAAGCTAATTGCCAGAGTCAGGGTTGTCTTCATAATGGATTGCATCTGCATGGCTTGGCGTCCAGTGTTAATTAACCACAGCCAGGTTGGGACGGCTTCCTGATTTCACTGCAGCATGCCTCTGAAGCAACAGCAATGTCCACAGTTAGCATCATCCTCCCGTGCCACTGTCCCCACTGGACAGCATAGAACACCACAAATGAAGAGGCGAACGAAGAACTGAAATGGCAGCTCTTATGGGATCAAACAGAAAAGCACTGAGTTTTACTATTTTATTAAAACTTCCTTTAGCAAGGGATCAGCTCCAATCAATTAATGATTTAATTACCTAGACTAATTAAGATAATGAACAACAGCAAGCCTACAATCAATTAGCTTTATCCAAACTTTCTATTTTGAGTATAGGGCCTTAAGGACTACACTCTATGTCTTTGTTGCAGCAATAAAATATGTGGGTATATTACGGAACTGTCAGGGATGTGGTTCCTCCTAAACTTAAGCAAACATACAAGGTCACCTGAATGATTCTTTTTGTGAAAGGATGTTACCTGGATGGGCAATGGATATTTCTCTATCCGAAATGCAGATCTTATATTGAATTATGTCTCTCAAAAGCAAGTAATGGACCAAAGACAGGAACGTGCCCTTTTGGTCAGTCCGCTTCCGTGATTTGAGTCACTTCAGAGTAACCAGGTAAAAATAAAATAAAATAAAACCCTTTCAAAATCCAGCAGAAAGTAGCAGTGTCTCTTGATTACATTGTTCTTGGGACAAAGTGTTCCTTAAATTACTTAGCATAGGCGAAGAAATTCATAGATTTCCTAAGAAAGCAGTACAGACAAGAAGCAGGCAGTTAGGGAGGTGGGTAGTCTAAGTTTTAGTCCTTCCTTTCCGTCTGTTATATCTACTTTGAAATTTAAGGCTTAATGATCTGATTCCCTAATTATATTGAGTGTTCCTCACAGAGAGAAAAGGTCTCCTACTATTGTGTTTAACCATGGACACTACTAAGGTATAATCTATTATTGTCTACAGTAAATATTTTTCAATAACCTTTTCCTCAAGCAAGAAACCATATAATGCATACCACAGTGTTCACACCTGTCATCTCCCAGGTACCACATCTCTCAGCTTACCTATACTGGTTGAGTATTTTCTCTCTCAGAATACAATTTATCATAGTGCAGGTTTCCTTGTATGTGCCAGCAGTATGGCACTACGCTTATACGGGAACTTCAAACTTGCCCATGGATAAAAGGCATTAAGATTTTATACCTCACAGGCTAAGCCAGCTCTGCACCATGCAAGGAAACTGACTCACTTTCCAAATGCCTTCTAAGGCACCTCTGAAACAAACGGGAAATCTCAATCCAACAAAATGAGTGCCTTGTATAAAATTTGTATCTGTTCTTTGTTCAGCCAACCAGTTATTCAGTTATTCCCTTAACGAGTATGATCACTTTCCTAAATTTGTTTTGTTGTTGTTTTGCTTTTTGAGATGGTCTCGCTTGCCATGTCTCAGGCAATGTGCAAATGGAACATAGAGAAGGTTATTTAATATCACCTCATGCCTGTTAAGAGTGTTTATTATCAAAATAACAAAAGGTAGGTGTTGGTGAGGATGTGGAGAAAAGGGAACCCATACACTCTACTGGTGGAAATGTAAATTAGCACAGCCACTGTAGAAAACAGTATGGAAGTTCCTTAAAAATTTAAAATGAAGCCACGGGCGGGGTACAGTGGTTCACGCCTATAATCCCAGCACTTTGGGAGGCCGAGGCGGGTGATCACGAGGTCAGGAGATCAAGACCATCCTGGCTAACACGATGAAATCCCGTCTCTACTGAAAAATAGAAAAAATTAGCCCAGCGTGGTGGCGGGCGCCTGTAGTCCCAGCTACTCAGGAGGCTGAGGCAGGAGAATGGCGTGAACCTGGGAGGCGGAGCTTGCAGTGAGCCGAGATCATGCTACTGCACTCCAGCCTGGGTGACAGAGCAAGACTCCATCTCAAAGAAAAAGAAAAAGAAAAAGAAAAACGCTAACAGAATGGATGTAAAGTGTTCTCATAACAAAAATGATAATTACATGAGGTAATACATAGGATAATTAGCCAAATTTAGTCGTTCTACAACATATAAATACATTAAAATATCCAGTTATATTCAGTAAATACATATAATTTTATCTGTCAATGTAAAAACTAAAAATAAAAAATCATTTATATCCTAATGGAAGGGTCTGTCTACATAACCAAATATAGGGATCAAAGAGAAAAAAAAGTGACTAGAGTTATAAAATAAGTTCAGTGTGCTAAGGGAGAGGTAAATAGGACATCTTTAAGTGCAATGAAGATGGGCAAATGAGGATAACACAGAGTGCCTCAGGAATGAAGCATGTGGTCTCTGAAGTCAGAAAACCTGGGTATGAATCACAGCTTATTATTTATTAGGAACAAACAGCAAACAACTAAGGACAAATTACTTAACCTCTCCAAACTACAATTTACCCTATCTTAAAGTCTAGGCTAATAAGGGTTCCTAAAACATAGGACTGTTATTAATTTAATAATCCACATGAAGCATAGTGCATGCACATCATAAGTGCCCAATAAATATTAGCTCTTTGTTACTAATATTAGAAGCTTTTTTCCTGGCAATAGTGGACAATATATGCCTCTGGTAATGAGCTACAATGCTTTGCAAGAAAGCAAATCTCTGAAAGACTTGGCTCTCTCAAACGTCCCAGGGTCAAGTACATTCAGCTCATGTTGATTAGCTAATAACATTCAAAAGGTAAATCAAGAGGATATTAAAAAACAAGCCCGTGTGGGGTGGCTTATGCCTATAATCCTAGCACTTTGGGAATCCAAGGGGGGTGGATCACTTGAGCCCATGAGTTTGAGACCAGCCAGGGCAACATGGCAAAACTGCATCTCTACAAAAAATACAAAAATTAGCAAGGAATGGTGGCAGGCACCTATACTCCTAGCTACTCAGGAGGCTGAGGTGGGAGGATTACCTGAGCCCAGCATGTCGAGGCTGAGGTTAGCAGTGATTGTGCCACTGCACTCCAGCCTGGGTGACAGAGTGAGACTGTGTCTCAAAAAATAATAATAATAATAATAACAATAATAGTAACAGTAATAGGATATCAAAAATGTGCCCTTTCATAATTATAAATGAATTATGTCAGAATTAACATTTAACGATTTTATATCAGAAATAACAATTAGTATACTCTAAATACTTTAGGTATGTCTTATTAAAAATACTTTATTTCTGAGAACTTTACATATGAACGGCCTTCAAACGTTTAGTGTTCACAGAATTATTCTCAGGATCTCCATCGAACAAATAAAACTAGCCTTAAACTTTAGGCTGAAATAAAAATTCCTCTTGGTAAGCACTTTGATTATCAAAATATATTGCTTTCAAGTAACATTTCTACTAAGTTTGGGAAATTATTATAAACTCCATGTGTTCTTATGTAATTAATGCTAGATGTGAAAATATCTTACTTTATTTTAATGTCAGATATCTAAAATGTCCAATTTATAGTTACATTTAATGATATTTCATGCCTTAACTCAACATAATTAATTAACTAGTTGTTAAATATCATTATAAAACAATGTAAAAACTCACTACCAATATATATGTAAGATAATAATATATTTCATCAGCAATATAAAATAATTGTCTTGGTAATTAAGGAAGCTCATTTAGTTCTAGTAATTGTTTATTCAAACATATAATTATACTATATAGCTAACAAGTACTCCTTTTAATCAAATATATAATTATCAAAATATTCTTGAGGGATATAATTGGCATATTATAAATATATTTCTATCATGACTACTTAAACCTCAATAAACGTACCTTTAAAAAGGCCTTGATTTAATTAGCATACAGTAACTCTCTCCTTGAAATGAAATTAAGTCCTTAAGAGAAACAACTAATAGGAAGCATAATCTTATATTACTCAAATATAATTACTAAACCTTGACAAGTAAAAATAATAATAAAAACCGTTTGAGGGCTCATTTACCAAAAATACAAAGATCACATGTCTCCAAGCAATAATTCTCAGCCTAACTACACAGCAGGACCGTGTAGGGAGCTTTTATGAAATCTATTAGCCCAGACCCCAGCTACAGAGATTCTGATTTAGTTGGCTGGGAGCCGGGCCCAGGTATCTGTGGTTTTTGCTATTTAGAAAGTCCCCAAATCACCACACCAGAGATTGATAAAATGTATTTTTTCCAGCCCATAAATGTTTATTGTAGCTTCATTCATAATCACCAAATATTTGAAACAACCCAAATGAATAAATAAAACCGTGATACAGATACAATGCTACACAGGCAATGATCTATTGATTTATGCAACAACATGGATGAATCTTAAATGCATTTTGCTCAGTGAGAGAAGCCAGACCCAAAAGGCTACATATTTGGCAGTGTGAGGGAAATTCTGAAGTGAAGGAACTGCTATACGTAATTGCAGTAATGAATACATAACTATGCATCTGTCAAAACTTGTACAACAGTACACCACAAAGAGTGGATTTTCCTCTATATAAAGTTTTTAAAATCGACCAACTTGGGGAGGGAGGGAGATGGAATGCAGACTGTGACAAATGAAATAACCGCCTTACAAATGTATCACATAACTATATTGAAGGAGATAGGGATGGAGTTGTCCTTAGTAATTTTGGTAAACAGTCTTTTGGCTGGATATTGTAAGACTAAAGACAGCCTATATCAACGGTATTTTCTTGTTCTGAATGAAAAAAGTCATTATTTATTACAAATGTTTAGTTTACTGTTTATCAATTGTGTGACTGTCTTTAATAATGAACATTAAACTATCTTATAATCTGAAAGGTTTTGTAAAAACTTTTTACTGGTGTTTAGTCACTGTGTGCTTTTTTTTTTTTCTTTTTGGACAGAAGCTGGGCAGGATGAGCATGTAAAGGCCTCTTTAAAGTGTGAAAGTGGACAGATATTGCCTCGAGGATCCAGAACAACGGTCATTTACAAAGCTAAGACAGGATGCACTGAAAATACAGCAGTTTTAGAGGTAGTCCCAGCAGGGAGTAGTTAATTTATCTAATCAAACAGCTGATCTCCTACATATTCTACTGTATTCAGTCTTTTCATGTTAATAAAATTTGAATATGCAAAGAGAGTATTGATTTTTTTTTTTTTTTTTTTTTTTTGCGGGGGATGGGGGAAGATGGAGTTTTGCTCTTGTTGCCCAGGCTGGAGTGCAGTGGCGTGATCTTGGCTCACTGCAATCTCCGCCTCCCGGGTTCAAGTGATTCTCCTGTCTCAGCCTCCCAAGTAGCTGGGGCCACAGGCACCTGCCACCACACCTGACTAATTTTTGTATTTTTAGTGGAGACTGGGTTTCACTATGTTGGCCAGGCTGGTCTCAAACTCCTGACCTCAGGTGATCCCCCGCCTCCGTCTCCCAAAGTGCTAGAATTACAGGCGTGAGCCACCGCGCCCAACCTGATTCTTCAATATGTTACAAATCTCATAATAAAAATCTTAGGAACCTAGGTATGTGTGTGTGCTTTTTATTTATAAAACGGAATTTGAGAGGATTAAAAAGACTTAACAGCAACAACAACAATAACAAAACACAACTTTTCCTGCATAACTGTTAGTGCCAGCATTTCAGGGTCAAACATTTGATCTGAAATTTGGTATCCAGTTTGCTCCTCAACTGAGTCTCCAATGGTCCACTTAAAATTTTTATCCACTACACATAACTTGGAGGACTATGGTAAGAATGAGTGAGGCCTGACCTGTCTGGTACACAGCGACTCAATTTCAGGCTTTGAATCAGTTAATCCTATCAGAATGCTACAAGTCAGAGTATCCTGGTAGGAAATTTACTATAGGCCATATCAATGAATAACAGCCCTACGTTTAAAGCCTAAGGTGGATCAGATGAGAAGTGGGCCACAAACTTAAAGAGATGATGTAAATGATGTACTTGTTCTTGGACTTCCATCACTTCAGGAGAAAATTTTTGTGTCTCAGTTATCAGTGCCATCAAGAGCAATGATTATTTTCCACATTGTAATCAGAGTAATCTTAACAAAGCACAAATATAATCATATTTACCTTTCCCCTTTAACGGCTTATTGGTTTTTTTTTTTTTCCATCACAGCCTCCTTTATTCTGCCCTTTGCAGACACTATATTCCTTTGAGCCTTGGTACAAGCTGTTTTTTCTGCCTGTTCGATCTTAAATCCCAACATCACTAGCAAACTCCTAAATATTCCCATTGCTTCCAGGAAGCCTGACCTCCAGAGGGGCTTGGTGCGCAGTAGAATACCTCCCCATTATAGGATCTCTGTACAAGAGTTTTTTTCCTAATCCTTTATATTTCCTCCATTCATTCCCCTTGCTATTCCTAGAATCTGCCAGGCAAGGTCGTGCCCTAGGGTCTTTGGACTGGCTGTTTTCCTGGCCTGGAATACTCCTCCCCATGGCTAACTTCCCCACCTCTTTCAAATCTTTGCTTAAATGTCACCTTCTCACTGACCTGACTACCCAATTTTAAATCACATCTGAACCTCTACCCACCCCCAACACACACTATCCTGATTTCCCTTACTCTGGTCTTTCTCCATCCATAATACTTAGGTCACCTTTGAACACATAATATACTTTCCTATTTATCATTCGGATTGTTTGTTATATTTATTGTTCTATTTCATAATTTAGAGCCCCCTAGAATGTGACCTTCATGGTGGAAGATTTTTTTTTTTTTTGTCTGTCTTGGTCACTGTTGTATCTCAAAAGCCTAGAATAAAAAGAATATCTCTGAAATGAATGAATTGCTTAAGGACCATATATATAAAACATTCAAGAAGAAAGAGAGAAAGCTCACACTTTCAGGACCTGAACAGTATCTGTGAGTTAAAATGTGAATGCAGAAAAGATCTATGGAAAAAAAAAATAGCTGGTGTAAATTTAAGGTAGCAAATTAGAAGGTGTTATCAACTAAGCTCAGTAGAAAAAGCAAATCCTACAGCTACATTGACCAATTATGAGCCTCCAATCACTGCCAGGACTTCACACACATTATCACAGTTAATTCTCACACAACAACTGCAGGATGGGGTTCTCACACTCATTTCACAGATAAGCAATCTAAGATTAGCCTGGAAGCTACAGACCCTACCTGTTCCCATCTTGCCGTCATACCCCAGTACCCAGTGATACGCTGGCAGGCAGTAGGTACAGATTATATAGAAGCTGCATAAAATTTAAAAATATATATGCTCAGAGAGGTTAACAAACTTGCCCAAGAACACTTATCCAGTAAATAGCAAAATACAGGATGTGAACTCAGATCATTTTTTTTAAAAACCAATGCTCTTCCCACCATACCATATTTCTTCTAACTAAAATTATAAAACATACATGGACCTACAAAAAATACAACAGGGAGGCCAACTATCTACCACAGTCTTTCCACAGGGCATCTTAACATAAGAGAGAAAAACATAAACTGATATTCCTAATTAGTGTCACCCCAATGATCAAGCAACAATCATGTTTCATTTGATGTCTTTAATATTGAGACAGGCAAGGTACAGTCTAGAGAGAATTACAGCAAAATAGATAAGTTTAAAGTTTTAGCACCAAATGTTTAACCTTCAGACAATTCAAAAGTCATTTTCACAGAAATAGTACACAGACATTACAGTATCAGTAAATTCCTGCTTCTACTTAGCCACTCACATGGGCAGTGCCCTTCGGAGCACTGGTCTTTGAAATGCTAATTCACTGGCTGAACTACTGTTCACCTGCTCTTCAGCCTTAACAGGTCTGTGGCTTCACATTCGGCAGCCACAGCAGTCTCTAAGATAAAAAAGGAGCTCCGGCAACCAAGCTATTTAATTGCAAAAACCGCGATTACTTTTGCACCAACCTAATAATCTAATAACTTTACTCCAGAGGATGGATGAAACCAGAAGAAGAGGGAGGGAACTTCTCTCCCAGCCTTGGGCTAGGAGGAGCTACCTAAGGTAGCTGATATTGTTAGCACCTACAAGGAGAACCAAAGGATTTAAAAGAATAATTCATCATCCCAAATTCACATTCACTAGAAGTATCTATGTAATTGTGGTTGAAGTACTTCAACTTTGTCCTTCTGCTTTACATTTTAGTGTAAGATACCAGGTAATAGAATCCATTATCTAATTCACTTTACACAAACAGAATCAGCCCAAATGTTGGCTGCCAGTTCTTTCTTACATTTCCTATTGTTAAGCACAGAAATGGCTGGAAACGGCTGGTATTGAGAAATTTTATTCATTTCAATTCTACAAATTTCTAGAGGCCCTACACAGAGATTGAAAGCCTGTGGTCGCAGATAAGATCCATCTCAAAGATGTACTTCCTTTAGCCTCAGTATTATTGTTACTTAATGATTTCTAATTCAAGCCAATACGTCACATATAAACCTAGATTTTAAGCTTCACTAGGAAAATCAAAAGATCTGGAGCATGCACTCCCAAATGAGAAGAGGATGGGTGGCTGCTTCCCTCAAGAGATACACCACAAACTTTCCAAACAGCTGAAATGGCCTACCTCAATCATGAATTTTACTTTCCTGGTCACGGTGGGCATCTAACTGTGTTACTCCTGGCTGTATGGAAGGCCCAGTATTGGAATGTGAGGGGTTGGGGTTGAGGTAGAATCTGAGATGAATAAATAAACTTGTCTGAGAATTGAAAATTTTAGGCTGGGCACTCTGAGAGGCTGAGGGGAGCAAACAGCTTAAGTCCAAGGGTTCAAGACCAGCCTAGACAACATGGCAAAACCCCATGTCTACAAAAAAATACAAAAAATTAACCAGGCATAGCGGCATGTGCCTGTAATCCCAGCTGCTGGGGAGGCTGATGTGGCAGGATTGCTTGAGCCCAGAAGGCAGAGGTGGCAGTGAGCCGAGATTGCACCTGTACCCCATCCTGGGTGACAGAGTGTGTCCCTGTCTCAAAAAAAGAATGAAAGAAAGAACATTTAGACAAATACATCTAAAAGTAACATATGAAAACTACGATATCTTCCAAAAACCATATCAATGCGCATTAGGTGTGTTGTGGGGAGAAGCAGGGATGGAAGAGAAATACACGAAGTATATCACCTCCAACTTACTTCTCATCCTCTCTGGCTGTCTCTTCTATGACTCATCAAGTACTTATAAAGCCAACTCATCATAACATCCTGCAAATTCCACCACTTGAATAAGTTTTGTATAGGGTCCTTTGGTATCCTATATTCAAAAACACAGTTCAAACCCTCAGGACCCTCATTCTATTTGATTTCACAGCAGTCTCCTAACTGGTCTTCCAATGCATCCTCCACATAGCTGCCAGTGCCTACTGAAAATCCAAGTCAGGCCACAACACTTCCCAGTTTAAAACTTTCACTGGCTTCCCTAGTAATTTGTAATACTCAGCGTCACCTGAGAATAAACTGAGGGGCATTTTTTAAATTACCTATGGCTGATCCTAACTTTCACATGTTTTTATTAATTTAGTTGGTGTGGGGCCTACATGTCTACATTCTATTCCAAGTGATTCTGATGTGTTATCAAGTTGAGAATCACTGTTTTACCAGGCAAGTTCCAAGATCATTAGCTTTGCCTTAATGCCCTCCACAATTTCTCTGTCTCCAGCACACCTATGAACATTCCCTATAAATTCCAGTAAGGAACTTCCTCCTTGTAGCATCCTCTGCATATGTCTACTTCCTGCACTGAATTCCCTTTATTGTGATTATCTTTTTATTACCTTTGCTACTAGTCTGACAGCAGTGACTTGGCTGTATCTTCCTTATACCTCAAATGCCTGCAACAGAGAGCACTAAATAAGAGTGGATGAAGATAGCAGAAAAAGGTGGACCTGGAAGAGGAGGTGAGGCCTGAAAGGCAAAGCTATGAAGTGAGAAAGGGAGAAGGGGAGAATGTTTGTAAAGCTGGAAAATCAGAAAGCACTTTTTGGGCTAGCAAAATGTTGGTGATCATAATTTGTTAAAGCTTTCTTTAGGCTATAAAAAGGAATCTAGTGGCCTGAGTAAATACACCAAAGGGATTTAAGCCAATTATTCCCTGCCCAATAGGGGTGTCAGATTCATTTGTTAAACTACAAGCTCTCCAGAGAAAATAGATCCCAGAATACAAATAATTGTTTTATTTTAATTATCATAATACCCCTCCTGTTTCCCTCTCACTGCAAATCAGAACAATTGAAATGAAAAAGAATTATGTGTTGTTCAGCTGCTAAATAGTCTTTTTATATCCCTTTTCTGATGTAGTTTTGATTATTTCAGAAATAGTTCTCCACAGTGCTTTCTGCTGCTTACATCAAATGAGTCACACTGTGGGGCTCTCACTGTTTCCCTTGAGATTTTACTCCATAGCTGAACAGACTTCACTATAGTCATTTTCCTTCATATTAAGGCAAGAGTTTTGTTTAATCTAATTAGTCTGCCTTCTCCACACAATTCTAAACAACCTCAGTCCTTACAAGAATATAGGTATGCCCTTCCTACATCTGCAGAAACGTGTGCCTCCTATTTACTGCCAGGACAAACCGATCATAGTCGGTTCTTAAATTTTCCCATGTGAGCCAGGGATTCCAATTCCAAACCTTCTCCTTCCCACCTCCCACAAAAGCTTTCCAGTTTGCTGGCATGATGGAGCGTAGTGTTATTTCTGGGCATTTGCTGCTGGATCAATGGTGTTTTCTCATTAGTTTTATTTTGCTTTTGATTTATAAGCACCAAAATGGTACAGAGTATATCTATACCAGAAGTACCTATAATGTGATCAAATTCACCGTGACTTTTGTGCTTTTATTTGCCTTTATGAGAAACCCAAGCTCAGGCTTCGATATCCATGATTACAAACTGTTTCTTCACAGACCCCTTACAACTTTCCCAGCAAAGGTAACACTTTCCGGCCCTTTTTTCCTCTTATTTAAGATGTTCATAGCTCCAAGTGTCAGGCACACCTTGCAATGAAAACTACCCCTTAGCTGATAAATTATTCATTTTTCAGGACTTCGTAATTTGAAATGGCACTAACAGCTGAATACCTGAAGTACCCCCAAAAGACATAAAGAGCCATAACATGTAAAGCTTTCTCTGCATAAATTTTAAACGTTAAGTGCCATTAGACATCTATGTTTATCAAGAGATGTGCTCCTTGAACTTATTTCTTCTAATTAATCTGATCCCAATAAACATTACTAACAAAACAAAGTGATAAAAGAGGCTAATCAAACTAATTTCTTCCCTTTAACTAACCTCATCAGGTTAAAACAAGGTCCTCTGCTGATATTCTCTACCTTCCCCTGTTTGATGAGGAGTTGTAGGTGAGTAAGGTCAAAAGTAGGGGTGGTCAAACTAGGATTCTTGAACAATCTGGCCCATTGCACGTATTTTTAAATAAAGTTTTATTGGAGCACTGTTTTACCCATTTATTTTGAATTGGCTGTGGCTACTTTCTTGTTACAGTGGCAGAGTTGAATAGCTGTGATAGAGACCCGCAAAGCCAACAATACTTACCATATAGCCCTTTACAGAAAGCATTTGCTGACCTCTGATCAAAAGGTATGCAAAAGTATGTCTTTTAAAATGTTAGCCCCAAGTAGGGCTTTAGCTAATGTATATCAATGTGTTCATATACTCTAAAAAAAAAAGAAAAAGAAAAGAAAGAAACAAAACCTTGCATTTAAAACAGCATCTGTGTTACAGTTCCAGAGGAAACTGCAGGTCTAAGATTGTTCCTCAAGCTGGTAGGTGCTTCATTTTGATAACAATAATCACTATGTGTTTCGGTTATTTATTGCTGTGTTATAAACCTCTTCAAAAATGGCTTAAGGCAAAGATTTCTTTGTGCATGATTCTTCCCTCCAGGCCTCAGCTAGAAATTTCTAAACTCCATCTCCCATGTGGTCACTCACATGGCTTACAGTCATGAAGAAGAGGATGGACTCTGGCTGGAATGCCAAGATGGCTTGGCTTGTGTATCTGGCTCCTCACCTGGGACAGCTGCAACAGGTGTGGGCTGGCTGAGTATTTCTCTCTTTCCGTGGGGTCCATTCAGCAGGGCAGCTGGGCATCTTGCTATGATGACTCAATATGCCAGAGAGTTCAAGTAGAAGCTTCCAGGCTGCTGAAGGGCCAGGCCCAGAGCTGGTACACTATCATTCCTGCACCCTTCTATTACTGATCAAAGCCAGTCAGGGGACTAACCCACATTCAAGGAGTGGGGAAACGGACTACACCTTGACTAGAGTAGAACTGTAAAATATTTTGGCCATGATTTCCAATTTACCATACCATGATGATGAGTAGAGTGACAGCACGATTACAATGACAAAATCTTGAAAGCAGACCTTACTGCTGACAATTTACAATCAAACTGACGAATAAGAATAAGAAAGCCTAATAAAAAAATGGAAATCATTTTACAATGAAACGCTAGTCACACAGAAATCAAAATTTTTCAAATTGATGTGTTTTTTTTTTAATTGAAATTGGACAGAAGCCATTCTAAAAGCCATTTGGTGCTTCTCAATTCTTACACAGTGTGTAAGTTGTGACTATGACATAACTTTCCTCCATGACTCTAGGGCCTCAAGATGACTATCATTGAGGGGCGTAGGAATTATAATGAACATGGGTGACTCTGGGCCTGATGCCCAATGGCACCGCTTGGACCCTCCGGCTGCTGTGCATTTTGAGCTCTTTTCAGCTGTTCTGCCTCTTCTCTGGACAGGAAATCATGAGAGTGTGTTCTAGGTCCTTCCCCATCACCTATTCACCTTTTTGCTCTAGGCAGGTCATCTACTCTGACCCTTGGATTTTTTTTTTAATCTGAGAAGTCAGGAGAATAAAAGCTATGTTGCCTACTCTTAGAATTTTCAGGAACAAATGAGATTAAGAAGATAAAGTGTTTAAATTGGCCGGGCGTGGTGGCTCACGCCTGTTATCCCAACACTTTGGGAAGCCGAGGCAGGGGGATCACCTGAGGTCAGGAGTTCGAGACTAGCTTCCCCAACATGGCAAAATCCCGTCCTTACTAATAATACAAAAATTAGCCAGGCATGTTGGCACACGCCTGTAATCCTAGCTACTCAAGAGTCTGAGGCACAAGAATCGCTTGAACCCGGGAGCCAGAGGTTGCAGTGAGCCAGGATCATGCCACTGCACTCCAGTCTGGATGACTGAGACTTCATTTTAAAAAAACAAAGAAGATAAAGTGTTTAAATCATCATTCAAGTATTCAAGTGAGAGGTATCGCAATCACTGTGTAAGCTAAAATTCATTTTATTGATAGAAAATAAAATATTAACAAAAGTAATATATCATCAAATAGTCAATATCATCATAATGGCTAATGTTGATTTAGCGTTTACTATGTGTCAGGCATAGTACTAAACACTTTACATTGGTTAACCTGCTTTCATCTTTACAGCAATCCTATAGTTATCATCTAGTACTCCAGACAACAAAAACTGAGACATAAAGTGATAAGGCAATCTGCTTCTGGTTTTACAGATACACACAGAACTACGATTTCTCTTTCCCAATTCGCACAGCTGATTTCAAGAGCTTGTGAAAGGTCTATCACATTTCTAATAAAATTTCTCCCTTCTAAATCCCATATTAATTAGAAGGGCAGCGCCTATCTCTCCTAACCTCTGCTCCAACGTTCTGTACCAAAGCTTTCACAAGCAACATCAGCACTTCCCAACTGGGTGATTTTGCCCCCAGGGGACAGTTCTCAATGTTGACAGATCATCTGGTTGTCACAACTGGGCTGTAAGCTCCTTTCTGGGTAGAATTCCTTGATATGAAAAATCATCTCAATAGGTCAAAAATGTTAAACAGCTGATTTCTCCATATATTGAGTATTACTCCGTGTGTGTGTGTGTGTGTGTGTGTGTGTGTGTGTGTGTGCGTGTGTGTGTGGAGAGAGACAAAGGAATGAAAACTGAACCTCACAGGACTTCACATTCAAGATCTTATTTAAACATCATAGGAACCTGTGAGAGCTATGAGCATCGCCAAAGGGTCAGAATTCTCCTACCTATTCTCAATTCCCCTCCCAGGAGAACTGAGAAAATTGCTCCTGGTAGGCAAGGGAGCCATTATTTAAGGCAAATCTGGTTACTAACACCATCTACTATTTTAGATAAAACATTTAAGTTATGGTTTCATAATCATTTTATGTATTACCTTACACTCCCATTGGTCTTAAAACAAATCCAAGTATGTTAAATCATATAAACAATAAAGGGTTTTTTTTTTTCTTAAAAGGAAGAAGTTTACCAGGAAATATTTTATTTAAAAGCTTTAATCTATATAGGGACTCCAACCTACAAATCACTTAGGAATCCTATTGCTGTAATTTTGACAAAATGGAAGCATACAGGGAAAAGCCCTATTGAAGTTCCTCTCTTCCCTGCAATTCTATGTCGACCATCACCCTCCAATTACAGCCTTACTTTACAAATGTACCCTCCTTCACTATCTTGCAGCTATGGATATTGATGAAGGAAAGTGTAGACTTAATCACAGGTTTCCAATGTAAAACTATCATCTGCTTTAAAAAAAAACAAACAAAAACAAAAACAAACAAAAAAAAACTGGCCAGAGATAACGAGCTAAAAGCAGACATTTGTGCTTTTATTTACCAAAGTCTTTGGTGTTCTAAGTCTATATTGGCTGGTGCAAAGAAAATTTCAGTTAAGCTGTTTAGACAGTGAGTTTATAACTTGATCAGGAGGTTGTACCAAACTTTCAATGCACTATTTGTAGAAAAATATATATACATTTTGTTCTAGTAGAGAACAGTAGTACCCAACTCAAGGTTCATAAATAGATGGCCCAATAACATATCTGTTTCCCTACACAGATTCTTAATACCTAGCCCAGCAATACAAACTCTTTATAAGACCTCCAGGGCCCCATGATCTGTCTCCTGGACCTTATTTTGTCCTTTGAACACACTAGGCTCCTCCTTGCACTAAAGTCTTTACAGTCACTCCCCATCTGCCTGGATACTCTGAACTCAATTTTTTTCATAGCTGGACCCTTCCCATTCTTCGGCTCAAGTGTTGTATCTCACTCAGCAACACCTTCCTTGACATTTGACAAACGAAGGCGAGTCCTATCCTCTCCCTTCATATTCTCTTTCACTGTCATATTACATTGTGCTGTTTTAAGATCTTTGCTGCATTTATCACTCTCCAAAGTCACACCGTTCAGTGACTTGTTGCCCATAGCCATGTCTTGCTGTACTTCTCCTTTCTCCACAACATCCCAACTAGAATATAAATTCTGTGGCAACAGGAATCTGGATCTGGCTTATTGGAGGTAGTAGTCATGTGTTAAATGTTAAAAGTATAACACAGTAGTCATGTGTTAAATGAAAAGTATTATTACTTTTAAATGAAATGTTATTTAAATTTGTTTTAAAAGATAAATATAGATATTAGAGGAGTTTGCATCAACCTAAAATCACTGTAGGTTAAAGGTTTAAATGACTTTTTTTAGTGACAAACAATGGCATTTTATTTTTCTCTCCCTCCTTTATAAGCATCTTAAAAAGGTTTAAGTATATGTTTCTTTATATATTTGTCTTAACACACAAAAAAAAAAACTAAGAAAGAAAAAGTCCTTGGTTTAGTAGATTTGTTATACTTTGTGTACTTTTAGCTTAAAAGTAATAGACTGTGTGCTATTTTTTTTAACCTGAAGATATAAGTACTTAGTGTATCTTAAAGTCAGATTTAATAACTGTAGTGATTATAAATAACTGCCACAGTACTATGTTGACTTTTGCAAACCTATTACTAATTGTGCAGTGAATTTAAAACTTTTGTGAGAGAACAAAGGTAAATTGTAATGTCTTTTGTAGTGAGGCACTGAACTTGATTTAGTTTTAAACTGATTCTGGATTCCACATTTTTAACAGATATTAACAAAAAGATACGTTTAAATAAAACTGTCTGAACTTCATGATTAAAAAGTGAAATTACAAGAATGAGTAAAGATAAATTTGGGGGGAATTTATAAAATGCCATGTTAAAAACAAAGGATTACTTACAAGGTATTGAATACACTTTAGCTCCCTTAACTTGGTTTTGTCCTTCACTCGAAATTTTAACAATCTGTTGGCGGTTCAAGTTTTAGAACAATCCTTCTTCACAAAAGTCAATTTAAAAAAATGTTTTTAAATGTCAAGCAGGCTAGCCTCCTTAACCTCTATCACCCCAGTCCCTTGTAGCAAATCTTCTCCGTAACTTCCAACCAGCCTCTTAACAGATCTCAAGGCCACTCTGGCTGGCCTCCCTCCAAGCATTTTTCCACCATGCAGCCTCACTGATTTTTAACAATGTAAATGTCTTCCTATAGCAGCTTAAAAATAACTCAGTGATTCCTGCAGTTCATAGAATAAAAACCAAGACTTTGAACAAGGTTTAGGAAGCCTTGTCTTAGCCAGTCTCCATCACTTAGCCAGGTTCACTTATTTTTATCATGCCTGTAATTCCAGCACTTTGGGAGGCCAAGGTGGGTGGAGAGCTTGAGCCCAGGATTCTGAGACCAGCCTGGGCAACTTGAGGAAACCCCGTCTCTAAAACAAATACAAAAATTAGCTGGATATGATGGCATGTGCCAGTAATCCCAGCTACTAGTGATGCTGAAGTGGGAGAATCACCCAAGCCCAGGAGGCAGAGGCTGCAGTGAGCCAAGATCGCATCACTGCACTCCAGCCTGGATAAGAGAGTGAGACCCTGTCTCCAAAATAAATAATAATAGCTAAAAATAAGTGCATGTAAAAACTGGTAAAATCCATATAACACATATAGTTAACAGTATTGTGCAAAAGTTAACTTCCTGGTTTTGATAATGTACTGTGATTATGTAATATGTTAATATTAGGAAAACTGAATGAAAGCTACACGGGAAATTCTTGTATGATTTCTGTAATGTCTTTTAAGCGTAAAAATTATTTCAAAATAGAAAAACTAAATCACTCCCTCAGGAAAGCTGTGTATTACTTTTCAGAACAGATGAGCCACTTGGCTGCCTATTTTCTTCCCTTATACTTGTTACTGTTAGAAAATGTAAATTTTAAAAATTAATGTGAAATATTTGGCTATGCAACTAGAGTTTAAGCTTTTCAGGGGCAGGGATCATATTGTTTTCTCTCCACATTTTATCCTCAGTAGTTAAGTCAATGCTTGGCACAGGAAATGTGTCCAATAAACATTTATAAATGAAAGACATGAATGAACCAATCAGTCAATGTCCTTTGAAATCATAAATGTATGTAAATATACATACTGACATTTTTAAAAGATTCTGCTCAAATTGCGAAGTTAATGGGATAATATATGCCAACAGAGATCTAAACATAGATGCTTCTAATTTGGAAATGATACAAGTTAATGAGAAAAAAAGGCATGATAGCAACTAATAACGTTTAGTGAATATTTAATCCTATTATTCAAAATGCTTTACAAACAGTTATTTCCTTAGTCCTTATGATAACTATATCAAGTGTGTGCTATATTTATCTTCATTTTACAGATGAGAGACACATAGAGATTTGTACCCTGCCCGTGGTCAGAGTAATTATGCAGCAGAGGCAGGATTTGAATGCAAGCACTCTACTATAGGGTCCACATTCTTTATGCATTACTTATGCATTACTTACTGCCTGGAGAGAAAGTCTGAGAAGATTGCTTGAGAGCATCCTAAACACTAGCTATGAATTCTGAAGATAGATTACAGGCTGGTATAGGTCCACACTGTTTAAAATTTTTATATTCCAACCACTTCACACAGAGCTTTCCATATAGCAGACACACACACACACACACACACACACACACACACACACACATATTCACACGTACGTTTGGTGAAGAAATAAGTGAAGCTAAAGCAAACTGAAGAAAAAATAAAATATTAATTACAGGTTAAAGAACTGGTTCTAAAGGGGCATCTCCATCCAATCACAGGACTTTTACCTTTAATTCTTCACTTCAAAATAGAGGCTGGCTTGGAGTTTCTGAATTAACAAGAAACACATCTATGTGGGCAGGAGGGGATGGGGCTCCCAAGTAAGTCAAGGTTACTTGAAATGGGTCAGGTACAGCTGGGTGTGCTGGCTCAAGACTATAATCCCAGCACTTTGAGAAGCTGAGGCTGGCAGAACACTTGAGTTCAGGAGTTCGAGACCAGCCTGGGCAAGATGGTAAAACCCATCTCTACAAAAAAATACAAAAATTAGCCAAGAAGGCCGGGCACGGTGGCTCACGCCTATAATCCCAGCACTTTGGGAGGCTGAGGCGGGTGGATCACCTGAAGTTAGGAGTTCGAGACCAGACTGGCCAACATGGAGAAACTCGGTCTCTACTAAATATATATATGTATATATGTGTGTGTGTGTATATATACGTATATATGTATATACGTATATATACACACACACACATATATACACATATATGTATACACACACACACACACACATATATATACATATAAACTAGCTAGGTGTGGTGGTGGGCACCTGTAATCCCAGCTACTTGGGAGGCTGAAGCAGGAGAATTGCTTGAACCCAGGAGATGGAGGTTGCAGTGAGCTGACACGGTACCACTGCACCCCAGCCTCGATGACAGAGTGAGACTCCATCTCAAAAAAAAAAAAAAAAAAGATTAGCTACGCATGGTGGTGCGTGCCTATAGTCCCAGCTACTAAGGAAGCTGAGGTGAGAGGATGACTTGAGCCCAGGAAGTGGAGGCTGCAGTGAGCAGAGATTGTGCCACTGCACTAATCCAGCCTGGGCAGTAGAGCCAGACTCTGTCTCAAAAAAGAAAGGGAAAAGAAAAAAGCAATAGATCAGGTACGCAGTAACTGAATGAGAGGAAAATGAAAGAAGTTAAGAATGTTAAGGGAAAAAAAACCAGGAGATCACACAACAGTAGACTCAAAGACCACCAGACTATTACAAAGAATAAGAATTAGTTCACAAATACTTTTGATATTGTTCCATCCTTAGAGTTTAGGGCCTATTCCCAAATAGAGATAACAAACAGGTCATACTTTGGAATTGTTTTAAAAAGCAAGTCCTACTACACTCAATAAAAAATGCTTTGAAGTGTACACATGTGTTGATTTTGTGACATATTCTTAATCTTACTAGGTAGCTACAGCTCTGCTGGGAGCAATTAATTCAAAAAGCCACAGAAACTCCACAATGAGGCTACAGGATCGGTAAAATAGCTGGAATACCTTCCTTGCTGCAGGCAGCTGGGTGTTGCTAATTTAGCTACTTTAAAGTGAGGGGAGGAAGGAAGAGGGAGTAATTTTGCCACACCTCTATTAATTTAGAAGGCATTGATAAACATGGTTACATATTTATCATGTAAACATACAGGTTACTTTCAGGTTACATATACTAAAGGGACTCTAACCAAAGAACTAGGGTAAGCAGAAATTGCTTTTTGTTTTGGTTTAGGTATGTTTGTTTGTTTTGAGACAGGGTCTCTCTCTGTCACACAGGCTGCAGTGCAGTGATGTCATCCTAGGTCGCTACAGCCTTAAACTGGGCTCAAGCAGTCCTCTCTCTTCAACCTCCCAAGTAGCTAGGACTACAAGTATGTGCCACCACAACTGGCTATTTTTTTCCTTTGTTTTAACAACTTTAGTGAGATATAATTCAAATACCATACAGTTTTCCCATTTAAAGCATACAATTCAATGGTATTTAGTATATTATGTTTATACTCAGTACCATCACCCTAATCTAACTTAAGAACATTTTGGGGGCTGGGCATGGTGGCTCATGCCTCTAATCCCAGCACTTTGGGAGGCTGAGGCGGGCGGATCAACTGAGGTTGCGAGTTTGAGACCAGCCTGACCAATATGGAGAAACCCCATCTCTACTAAAAATACAGAAAAAATAGCCAGGCATGGTGGCACATGCCTGTAATCCCAGCTACTAGGGAGGCTGAGGCAGGAGAATTGTTTGAACCCAGGAGGCGGAAGTTGCGGTGAGCCGAGATCACACGATTGCACTCCAGCCTGAGACTGTCTCAAAAAAAAATTTTTTTTTAATTTTTTTCCTGCAAGATAATTCCTGGTCATATCAACGGCCACTCACTCTCTTTCTCAACAAGCTCACCCCCTACCTTCAGCTTTCTGAAGAGGCACTGTATTACTGTGTTTACCTATAGTAAATTTCTATAGTTCCTTCCTGTGAACCGCTCAATAAAATGTATATAAGAGGCAACCGTACAAACAGCGGAAACACCTTCTACTATCCATTCTACCCAAGCCAAATTAATTTTAAATGTGTAATTCTAAGAAGCTTTTTTTAACCACTTGACTAAAGCAGATATGCTTTATATTTCCCCTCTTGATCTTCAATTTAATGCCCGGAAGCAAGGGTTTATAAGAACTCCTACATATAGGACTTTGCAGAGAAGCAAGCTGGAGACTTTAACTTGCTACAAGAAAACCTGGCTTCCACTATCCAAATTTTGATAATCTCTAGGTCAAATTAAAAAAAAAAAAAAAGAAAAAAAAACACTTTAGCACAGTGCTTCACACATGTGCTCAATAAAACTGTTTGCTAAATCTTGTTGAATAATGATATAATAACAGCTAACATTCATGAAACATCTACCTTGTGGTATCTACTGATGTATGAGTTTTATTTATCTACTGATGTATGAGTTTATTCAGTAAATCTTCGCAAAACCCAGGAGTATTATGTCATGACCATCACCTTCATCCACATTTTAAAAATAGGAAAACTGAAGCAAAGAGCACGATTGATCAAAATGACAAAGATGGGAAACTGAGGCTGAGCATGATTTACAAATGACAGCCAGACTTCAAAACCAGACTATGGCTTCAGAGTTCACACTCTAAACCATCACTCTATGCTGCCCATCAGGAAATACTTAAGGTAACAAATGATTACCTTGCAACACAGATGTCAGTCTATGCTCTAATGTCAAAGAAATAAAGAAACTCCATGGGCTACAGTGATATAATACCAAAGGGGGTTGAGGAGGGACTCACTGCTTCCATAAGGGACAGATACATTGCGAGTATATAGTGACAACAGCAAGGCTCTTTAACAATAAGGAAGGAGAATGAGGACGTATTCACAATCTGAAGTGGAACAATGACAAAAAGCAACAAGTAAATGGATGAACTAAACCATCTGAGGAATTAAATTATCAACGATGTGTCTCTATAATTTAAAAAAAGTTTTATTTCTGAGATCACGCAAACACTCAGGTCTAATTATAATGACCACAGCGTAAACTCAGGTCTAGAATGTAAGAGTATGCTACAAATGATTTCGTTAGAGTGAAACTGGTCTGACAAAGAAGATGCTAACAACTGGTTCTTGGTCTGTATTTAGTTTTTCTTTTCTAAAGACTGGTAAATTGCAAACAAACAGAAGCTACTATGAAAACTCCTCCAGAAGAAAAACATTCACCTGAGGATTACATTACTATAATCTACATGAATCTCTAATTTGCATGCATGTTATAGTTGAATGGTTCTCGAAGCACTACCTAAACCACAAAACTGGTTGGCCAGCTCTGAAGAAGAGCTACTCGTGCTGCTCGAACAGAAGTAGCATATGCCTCTGCCTGAGATCACAGGTCTACTGTCCAGACATGCATTCAAGAAACAACAAGCAAAATCATCTGAGCCATTCAAGACACCAGAATGAACAGAAATCAGATACAAACACACGTCTAGCTTTTTAAAATAATAGTGGATAGATATATAGGGCATTTTAAACTGGCAATGGCAAAGACTATAATTTTCTGCTGAGGGATATTATCACAATTTTCCAACCTAGGTTTGAACCAAGGCTCATAAGAGCTCTCCTCCTTAATGCAACATCACACCCAGTACTTTGCTATGACATTCTATACAGCAGATTATAACCCTGACTCCCAGGCTTTTTGGAGTTAATCATTTCCAAAGAGAGTGAGTTGGGCACATTAGATTAACATGGCAAACTAGAGTGGCTTCTTTCCATTCCCACCCCCATAGAGTCTTCTTTTTCAAAGGAGGACAAACATTTGAAAAAATTATTTCAGAGTTCCAAAATGGCTCTGACAAGCTACTGTTAATAACTCTTGATCCTTTGGATCAGTACAAAACACAGTTAGGTAAAAGGGAAAACAAAGGAGGCCAGATGTGCTAATGAAGACATAAGGAAATACATCAGTATTTCTGGTAGTATTTTATTGCCTGGGTAGGCAATAAAAGCCTGAAAAATATTATCTTTATATGATAGTGAATAAATCAAATTTTTCTTTAGTGTTACTTATAACTTTATCTTTGAGTGTTTGAAGAAAAGGTAATGACAGTATTTGATAAGTTATAATCTGGATCCTATTTTACCAATTGTTTTTAAACATTTTTAGCGACTGAAATATCTCCAACTCTACCATGTGCTTTCACAAACCACAAATATCCTCTGGTAGATTGCAAATGGATATTCCTTTTTCTTTTAAAATGTACCTTAAAAGATATGGTTAAATTTTCCTCTTTCGTCAATAACTTTCAGAATACACATGCTATTCAAGAGTGCCAAATGAATCTGTGAAAAGGAAAATATACTACATGGAGGCTGATTAGACAAGGACAAAGCTAATCAAAATTGATTTGGCAAAGTTGAAGCCTGTTTCCTCTTTTTAGCTATAATGGGAAGGGTGAGAGGGAGTAGATTCTTTTTCAAGTGACATCTTAAGGTTGAAAGCTCATATCACAAAACATATAGCATGATAAATATCTTAACTAAAAACTGCTAACAAGGGCCTTTGTGATTTCTTTTGCAAGACTACACAGCGTAAGAAGTGTGATGAAGAAGAGGAAGACGGAGGAGAAAACCAGTAAGATGACGGTTATCTGCATAAAAGATTGTTTTTTCAAACATAATTTTAAAAGTCTTCCTTTCTCAACTCCACATCTGTCTGCCACTTTTCACCAGAGAATTAAGCAAAGGCAGCACTGCTCAGTAGAAGAACGTTTTTGCTTATCTGGAAAGGTAACTTCATGGACATACAATAATTATATCTAGTAACTTTAAGAAACCCTGTAGCTATGATCTGACATTAAAGTAGGCTCCCAGGGTCTAAATGGACTTCTGCCAAAAATTAACAATGGTGAAACAACTTACTTTTGCACTCTAGCCAAACAAAAATAATAAAACCATAGTCTCAATTTCTCTTTAATAAACTAAATTTAGATTTCACCTTTAAAATAAGCTTTGATATAAAAGGCTTTAAAATAACAAGAACATCTTATATTTGGGTCTTTTCCCAGTTAATTATTTGCTGGCATTAGAATCGAAACTCCTTGGCTTCACCTTAAATTGACACTCCCAAGTGCTAATTAGGAAACTATATACATTATTAACCAGAGAATGTTGTGCTTAAAACATGCATGTTACATATGTATATTATTATTAATGTTATTCCTTTCACTTTTCAAAATACCTCTGTAGAAAATAGAGCTCCTATTTCAATGAAGCAATTGGTGGCTCATGAGGGATTTCTTGTCAAAATGCAATTAATAGGAAGGGGCCAAGATGACACAGGATCCTTGTGTTGGAAACATCCTTAACATGAATCAAATTTAATCTCACTGAAATAGTCAGTGGAGAGAAACGTTAATGACTGCAGATGTTACACATTTTGCTGATACTAGGGGATTCCCAAAGAGAATGGCCAACTCACGTATGAACTAAACCACTACCAAGGAACCCCACACGTCAGGGAGTACAAGGCCGAGACATGCCTTTCTCCAGTACTTTCTCTTCCAAAAAGCCGCGGGACAGATGGGAAAATAAATGCATGTAAACAAGGTAGACCTAATGATTTCCTAATTAGGAAGGAGACGTGATCTTCTCATTAATTGTCAAGCTAACTGACCACAATAGCAGTTTCATAAACTGAGTTCATTAATCCAAACTTTGGTGTCTCTAGTCCACAGAATTCTCCTCATACTTCCAGACCCTTCATCCAGCCACAAAGTTGTCAGTTCTGCTTGATTTGTTTGAATACTGTACTCGACGACAGCTGTCGGAAACAGTACATTAGAACAGCTGCTATGACAGCTACAGGGGCATGGAAGTTTAATTAGGCTCAATGTGACATTGTGCATTTTTCTAAACAAGGAACGATCCACAAAAATAAAGAAATTTTCAGTGAGTCTGAACAATGTTTACTTATTGGCACCACCAACTGGTTAACCTGTTTGAGTTATATTCTTGGTCTCATAATATCTTTGCTACCAGGCTGATAAGAGGTATAAAAAAAAAATAAATAAATAGGAGGAGCAGTTAGATGCACAAGAAAAGGGGTATTAAAAGGGAGAGGAAATGGTGAGGAAGTCACGTCAATAATCTCTTTCAAAGGCTGGCTGGTAGCCAAGGAGGATCCCACAGTGTCTCAGGATTTACTTCCAAAGGAAATGTATTCAGAGGCCCCGAGCCTGGTGCCAACGGCAAACAAAACCACTCATTATGGTCACAGCCCCCTAGAGAAGGGGAGAATGGCTTACTCTCAGCATCCGTGCGGAGGAAGAAAGTGAGGAGCAGCAGCAGCAGCCGGGCTACGTGCACCATCCTGCAGCTTGGCAGCAGCGCGCACGAGCAGCTTGGAATCACTGCCTCCGGAGCCGCAGCGAGTCTGTCCGATCTGAAATTTCAGCTGGAACACTTTCAGAGCCTGAAAGGGGGGAGGCAGAGAAAAGAAAAGGAAGGAAACACAAAGATGTTTAGATTTCTTACTCCTCCCCCCCCCCCCCCGGTTCCATCACAATCACCATGACAGACACAATCCATTGACAATACACAATAAATTGTAATGGTCGTGCTTTGTATTAGGAAGGAAATAACTTGGTTTGTAAAATGTAGGAGTCTTAGGATATCTGGGTTTGTGTTATGTGGGAGCTCTCGCAATCCCAATTTTAGGCCCAATCACCTTGAATTTCATTCTTTGCTTATGCCACCTTTTGGGCAAAGAACCTGAAAAAGAACTGACACTTCTTATGAAACATTACGTAAATACATCAGTGGAAAGAAGCACACCAATGCTGTGAGAAAGATTTAAGAGAAGTTCCTCCGTGCAGGATAAAAGTCTATTACTGACACAATAATGGAAGCTGCTTTCTTGGCATCAGGTGAAATGACAGGACTAATTCAACTTCTCCAGGTAAACAGTAGAGGTTAGAATTTTTTACACTAGCATATTTGGCTTCTTCCCTGAAGACACATCAACGTTCAAATCTAGTTTGGCATCAATAAGTCAAAACAATAGTTAGAATGAGCCTCTTTCATTTAACAGGATTTTTATATGTCTCCTGGGCAATGGTTTAATTTCCTCAATCTTCTCCGTAAAATCAAGAAGCCATAAACTATTTTTAGAGCACCTACTGTGTGCAAGGCATCAAGAGTGACAGCACAAGGAGTCTCAAGGTAGAAAGATGAGTCAGGTTCTATTATTTTTGTTTCCAGATTAGTAGGGAAAATAAAGCAGGTATACCAGATGACTAGTATAATTTAATAAGTGATTAGTTCCAGGAAGGAAAACCAGATAATGCTGTAAAAGATAGGATCAAGACTGACATCATGGAAATAGTGTCTCAAACTAGGCCTTGAAGTTTACGCAGGATTTTAACAAGATGACGAAAAGGCATTCCAGGAATTCTATGCAAAGGCAGGGCAGTGGGAAAGGACGTTTGGAAAACGTGAGTTTCCTGGTTTGGTTGGAACAGGGCCTCCCAAAGGTCAGCATGCATCGGGTCCCCTGGAAGGCTTCTTAGAACAGATGGGTGAGTACCACCGTCACAGTTTGTGGGTCACTAGGTCTGTGGTGGGGATCCAATAATTCAACAATTTGCTTTTTTTTGTTGTTGAGACAGTCTCACTCTGTCACCCAGGTTGTAGTGCAGTGGTACAATCACAGCTCACTGCAAACACTGCTTCCCAGGTTCAAGTGATTCTCCTGTCTCAGCCTCCCAAGTAGCTGGAATTACAGGTGCCCACCACCATGCCTGGCTAATTTTTGTACTTTTAATAGAGACAAGGTTTCACCATGTTGGCCAGGCTGGTCTCAAACTCCTGGCCTCAAGTGATCTGCCTGCCTCAGCCTCCCAAAGTGCTAGGATCACAGGGATGAGCCACCACTCCTGGCCTCCCAAAGTGCTAGAATTACAGGCCTGAGTCACACATTTGCATAAATTTGCATTTCTACATGTTCCTGGGAGATGCTGATGTTGCTAGTCCAGAGACCACACTTTGAGAACCTTCTGGTTGAAGTCATAGGAAACTATCTTCTATTAGGAAAACCAGAAGATGAAACAAAAGAAAATGGTTCAGAGTCAGGCACGGTGGCTCACGCCTGTAATTCCAGCACTTTGGGAAGCCGAGACAGGAGGATCACCTGAGGCCAGGAGTTCAAGACCATCCTGGCCAACATGGTGAAACTCCATCTCTACTAAAAATATAAAAAAAAAATTAGCCGGGCTTGGTGGTGTACACCTGTAATCCCAGCAACTCGGGATGCTGAGGCAGGAGAATCACTTGAACCCAGGAGACAGAGGTTTTGGTGAGCCAAGGTCCTGCCACTGCATTCCAGCCTGGGTGACAAGTGAGACTTCTTCTCAAAAAAAAAAAAGATTCAGACTTAAAAAAAAAAAAAAAATAGGTCACAGAGAGCCTTGTATGGTGATCTAAGTCAAATGGCCTTTACTCGGCAAACTACAAAAAGAGCTATTTAATGTTTCAGAGCAGAGGAACAACATAGAATAAGGCTTTGGAAAGATTAACTGACAACTGGACCACGGATGATTTAGAGAATGCTATTAGGCCACAGCAAGAGTTCCAGGTGAGAAGTGATACAAGATTTAAGAGTAATGGTGGTCCTGGTAGGAATTAAGAAGGAAGCCAGTGACTGACTGGCTCCAAGCAATCATTTGAAGTATGATTCTTCACGTGTTAAATAATTGTACCTATAGAACCCTCAATAAATCTAGCATAGACTCTTATACAGAGTACACTCTTAATGAAAAATTTAAAAAGAGAGAGTAGATCACATCCTATTGCATCCTCTATCACTGCAGAAAAAATTTGAAAATGACTATCAGTATTCATTTGCAAAATGAAACTGCATACCTTTAATTTTTTTATACTGAAGTATTTGAAACATATACAAAATTTTTGACAGGAAATACTAGAGATATCCAGAAATAACCTAATCCACTAAAATAACTTGTACTTTAAAAATAACTGTAATACAGATACCATGGTATGTCTTTTCTGAAACTGAGCTTCAGCGTGAGAACAAAAAATTTTTTAAAGGTATTATCTTTTTTATTACTATTCATTAGCAGTTTGAATGCAGGAAAGATAAAACTAAAAAGAAAGAGAGGAATCTTCTATTATTAGCCTCTTTAAAAAACAAAAAAATGGGTGACAGGTGACATGAAGCAGCAAGTTGTACATTGGAAAATTTCTTGAATCCAGAAGTTGGCCAGCTGTTCCAAATCAGCTATTGTTATCAATTTCCTCTGAAAAACAACTTCTTAAGCAGTTCACAGCTATCAAATGTTAAAAATCTCAAAAGTTCCTAGGAAAAGTGCTAAAGGAATCAGCTCTCCCCTCCCCATCCCCCTCCTCCCGCTTTCACTGCTGCCATCCTCATGCCAGCATTTCAAATGACAGCAGAGTCCAGAAGACATCGGTCCTGTCGGACTCAATTTGTGTCTGTGCAAGCGTATCAGAGCCAACTGCTACATAATGACTCCGTGTGATCACAGAGATGGAGACCTATGAATGCTCGCTCAGGGAAGAAGTGATTTGGCTTTTCCTCCTACTCAGCTGAAGTGCATAAGAAGACCAAATTTTTTCAAATGAACCTTCAACTGTTACTCCTGGACTTCCTACAGTGATAGGATCTAGCACTCTAGAAACGAAAGCAGCTATAAACATACATATTTATACTTAAATGGGTTGTGCCCAAAGGAGATCAGAGGTGTGAAGATAAAATCTATTCTAAATGTTCATTCCAGCTAATCTCCATTCCTTATCTTGTTTATGACACAGCAACATTGCCAAAAGGGAATGCTGGCTGCCTATCAGTAAGGTAGAATTTAAATTTAGGTACAAAAATTGAAAATGGATTCTTAAGAAAATAATTAAACCAAAAATAAAGAGGATAAAAGAATATTATAAGTAGCTTCCATTAATCTATAGTAAGGGTTGCTAAGTACTCCGAAAAAAAAAAAAAAAAAAAAGAGCAAGGAGATTCAGTGATATGAAAAGTACCATGTTTTACCTAACTTACATCACACATTATTCAGTATTTGTCCAAAAAGCCTCAGTAGAAGCCAACCCTTTGATTTTCATATATTTTGCTCCTTCTTTCTGGAGATGGAGTCTCATTCTCTGTCATGCAGGCTGGAGTACAATGGCACAATCTCAGCTCACTGCTACCTCCACCTCCTCAGCTCAAGCAATTCTCCTGCCTCAGCCTCCTGAGTAGCTGGGATTACAGGCATGCACCACCATGCCTGGCTAATTTTTGTATTTTTAGTAGAGGCAGGGTTTCACCACGTTGGTCAGGCTGGTCTTGAACTCCTGACCTCGTGATCCACCCACGTAGGCCTCCCAAAGTGCTGGGATTATAGATGTGAGCCACTGCACCCGGCTCTCTGTCTTTCATCAGCAGGGACATGCAGATAGAACTCAACCATGTATATGAATTTAAAATAAAATTTCAAAAAATTTAAAACTCTCTGGTTTCTTATTTCTCATACCACAAAGATCTTATGAAACAATAATTTTGCAGATTTCCAATTAACTGAATATTTGCTTTTGTATGTATGTACATGGGTGGTTGGAGAAACTAACAGTTCAGAGGGCAATACGATGCATGTAATATAATTCGAAACGAACAACAAAGAGTGCACTTGCCTAAAAGCCTTAACAAATCACGGTTTCAAGCATTCACATAAGCTGACACCTATCCAACTCTTTTTCTTCAACTTACCATTGTAACACTTTTCTGTAATACGTATATTCATATTCAAACCAATATGAATGTTAAAGGATTTGTACTATTTTTTTCAGCTTTCTATACTGTTGATATTTGTTTCTAAATACTGTATTAAAATTTTCTTTAAAAAAAAGACAAACTGGGGCCTAGTCTCTCAGAAGAGTTTTATATGGGAAATGTAGAAAATTAGCCAACATCTTGCCATACCAGAAGCAAGGAAGTTTTCAGAACTACTAGGCTATATTTAAAAAAAAAAAAAAAAAAAAATCCAAGATGATGAGGTGGCTATCAGCTAAACGGAAAATCTGAGTGACAAAAAGAATAATAACTGCAAAGAACTACAACAAATTACGTTATAATCTATGAGTTCATAATTTTAAAAATTTCACTGGTTACTCTAGGAGAAAGTTAGAGAACCAAATCATTTCTCTGAAAACGGAAACAGAAAAGGAAAGAATTAACCAAAACAAACAAACAAACAAAACTGCTGTCACTTAAAATTAGGTATCATTATTTATTTCTGAACATTTTTCATTTTTCTATCATAACAAACCCATCCTCTCAAGTCTAGACATCTCAGAAGCAATAATATCATACTGATATTTAACCTGAACATACATGCATAAAATATATGCATTAAGTTGGGGGATGGTATGGGAAGGAGGATTTCCCCAAATCACTTCTTTTTATCTACCTCCCAAACCAGGCCTCTGTAAATCAACTGAATGTGGCTTCTAATTATTTATGAGAAGGATCCATTTGTACAAACGATGTGCTGGTAGGAATCTCCAATTTGTAAAACAGACAAAAGCAGGGCTGCTCTGGCTGAAGTGTGAAGGAGAGTAGGGGTCTGGAGCCTACAGCACACCTGGCAGAGGTTTCAGGGGGCACCCCAGGAATTCTCTAGGCCCTCAGTGTCCAGCTACAACACAAGTTACCTGAAAAGAGAAGAGAACCCAAAAGCAAATTTTCAACATTTCACTGACTTGTGGATTTTCCAAGAGAAGGGAGCCATCTAAATATTTTAATGTGGTATAAAACGAGAATCGTCCAGTGCTGATGGATATAACTTTCTGCAGGATAGAAATCTTTTTATCTGCATTGACTAATAAGTGACCACTTTAAACACAGCTAGTGCAACTGAGGAAGTAAAGTTTTTATTTTATTAAAGTTCAATTTAAATTTAAACAGCCACATGTGGCGAGTGGCTACCCCACTGGACAGCACAGACTACAACTACACGTTTACAGCACTGAACAGAAAAAAGTCAGTATTTTTTCAGAGGTATAGGGTATAGACTGAAACAATGAGGTGAGAATTTCTTAGTTCTTGTAGTCCTTGGCTTCCCGATAATCAGACACTAAAGATTCACTGTGTTATGTGAGGATACCCATTTAACCTTTGGATCACTCACTCACTGATACAGTTTGGCTGTGTCCCCACCCAAATCTCGTCTTGAGTTCTCATGTGTTGTGAGAGGGACCCAGTGGGAGATAACTGAATCATAGGGGCAGGTCTTTCCTGTGCTGTTCTCATGATAGTGAATAAGTCTCACAAGATCTGATTATTATGTAAGGGGGAGTTTCCCTGCACAAGCTCTTTTCTCTTGTCTGCTGCCATGTGAGACATGATTTTCACCTTCCGCCATGATTGTGAGGCATCCCCAGCCATGTGGAAAAGGTCCATTAAACCTTTTTTTCTTCCCAGTGTCTTTATCAGAAGTGTGAAAGCAGACTACTACACTAACCTATCCGTGTCCCTTATCCTGCCAAATAAAAAAAAAGATTTCATTTTTTTTTTAAACTACTTCATAGAATGTAAAGGAAAGATCAGTCTACGACCATACTACCCTGAACACGCCCAATCTCATCTGATCAAGAATGCAAAGGGAAGATCAATAAGTGGTTGACTATAAAACTGGAAAATATCCAAATAGAAATAGTGTTAATGAATGTTCCTTTAATATCAAAGGAAAGACTACGTTAAAGACGGGGTGTCATACTTTATTGTATTTCTCCTTACTGAACAGGAACTTCTGGCAGCAAAGGATTGCCACGTTCTATAGACATAAAAGACAAGCATACGTCTAAGCAGCCTCATGAAATAATTTGTATAGTTGTATAGTTTTAATGAAATGGCCACATTCGATTAATATTAGTGAGGGATATGGAAAACACATTCTTAAATACATGCAGGGCACCAAAAGCCTGAATGTAAATTATGGAAAATATTACTGAGAAAAGGGGCAATTGAAGAAGGTTATTGAATTTAATAAAACTATGAAAAACCACCACAAACCAGACACCTCTGAATAAAACAGTCAAACCTAAAAATATAAGAAATTATTTGTAAGAAACTCATAACACCTCAAAATTATACTCCACAAAATTGGCACATCAAATCAAAAACTCCAAATTTTTCTGTTTTGCCCTAAACATGTTTTTATTACAAACAGGAAAAAAAAACAAGAGGTAGTTTAAGAGCTATTGCATATAAATACAAAGTGATAATTCAATCATGTAATTTTTGGCTTAGACTATGACTTAATATGAAGACTCCAGGTGACTATAAGCACACAATGATTCTTTGAAGAAATCAACTGAATTTTAAGACTACCTGAAGAGTAAAACAACTCCTATCAATATAGACACTTAAAAGATCCCTTATATGCCTAACTCTGACAGAGAAAAAAAGTCAATAGGTATTATTCTGAGCTTTCTATAGTTTATGATTCACTTTCCAAGTTATTATTGATGCATCTCTGTAAGACTTCAAGTGGCTTTACATTGGAAGCACATATAAATATTAGTTATTTTCAAGGATGGCAAAATGACATTATTAACCTTCATTGTTTCTTTCTCCTTTGGGAAGGAAAAAAAGAGGTATGCCGGGAGAAATGAACAGATAGAAAGGAAAAAAACCTCATCTCCCTTTGTATCTATTTGTTCCCCTGCAAACAGAACTGTAATTCTGATTTGCAAAGAAGGATAGCTTTAGAAAAAGAATCTAAAGTTTCTTTCAGTCATTACTGCATTCATAGCTTCTATCTAGTTTTATGTGATGCCAGTAGAAACTGGCAATGAGACGATTAAAATACAAGTCTATTCAGCATGCTGCTGGAACTCTAGTATTTGTTCCTTTCACCCAAAAAGACATTGTAAAAGTGAGAAACTGATCTTTCTCGCAAAGTGTAGACAGATATGCAAAGATATGCAACCTAGTCACTTTCCACTGAAACTCAGGCATTTCTTTTTCTTTTTTTTTTTTTTTTTTTTTGGAGACAAAGTCTCACTCTGTCGCCTAAGTTGAAGTGCAGTGGCATGATCTTGGCTCACTGCAACCTCCACTTCTTGAGTTCAAGCAATTCTCCTGCCTCAGCCTCCTGAGTCGCTGGGACTACAGGCACACGTCACCATGCCCAGCTAATTGTTGTATTTTTTGTAGAGACAGGGTTTCACTATACTGGCCAAGCTGGTCTTGAACTCCTGACATCGTGATCCGCCCATCTCAGTCTCCCAAAAGTGCTGGGATTACAGGTGTGAGCCACTGCGCCTGGCCGGGTATTTCTTTTTTATGTTAAATAATGTATTAGGATATTTTGTTCAATCAATCAAAAGAAGTAATTAATATGCCCTTGATTAAAAGGTTTAGACAAGACGTTTTCATGCCAGGAGTATCATCATAAGCCTAATTTATCATGAAGCGATTATGCACCTGTTACAAAATCTCATATTATTCCCTATATTTCACTTTTAATAACCTACATTCATCAAGCTCTAAAGACATTAGTTATGACCAATAAACTAATATGTAAGTATAGCCTTAAAATTTCTTTGATGACACACTGCACACATTACAATAGGATCTTATCCTAAATAGTAATGTATAATTTGTTGTTTTATTTTAAATTGACTTACAAAACTGTATGTATTTATTATACACAACACGATGCTTTGAAGTATATATAGTATACATTGTGGAATGACTAAATTTAGCTAATTGACATATGCATTACCTCATACAGTTATTTTTATAATGAGAACATTTTACATGATCTGTGTTGGCATTTTTCAAGAATACATGGATATGAAACTATCATTTCTACATCAATGTAACTGATCTTGTCATTATCTTAAAAATCAAAGCAGGGTTTTTTAATGAATATAAAATATTTTTGTTTAAAATACATCTTTTTAAATGTTATGGGTAATAGGTTTTATTTATTATTCTATCTATTTTATTTGTTTCAGCCCTATCAATACATAGTATGGAAAAGTCTGGCAATACATATTTTACTTCTTTACTATGAAAAGCAATTTTAAAAATTCACTTTGAGGAGAATTTAACACCCTCTAAAGGGAATAATCTACATTGATCTTTTTTCCTTAAGATTAGTTTAAGAATAAAGTGAGGACCTTTTAATTGTTTTTAAATAGTTCATTACGATGGCTCAAAGAAAACTAATTTAGCCTCCTCACAGGTGTAATATTTATCTGTAGCTCCACCCTCAGGGTGATCAAACCTCTGGGCCAGCTGCGAAAGTGACTTTGCCCTCTCCCCCCAGGGAATGCCCAGAGACACTTTTTGTTGTCACAGCACAAGGAGGGTAACCCATGGCACCTAAGGGTAGAGGCCAGAGATGCTGCCAAATACCCTATAACACACAGAACAGCTACCTGCTCCCCAACAAAAAATTATCCCATGCAGAATGTCAGGAGTGCTGAGGGTGGGAAACCCTGTCCTAGAACAGCTCATTGGTATGGAGGGAAAATTCCAAAAAAAAAAAAAAAGGAACTTTTAAGAGATATCTAATACATTGCTTTCTAAACCCACCAATTTTAGGTGTTTCCAGTACAGTTTTCGTACATAAACTCAAAACAGATTTGAATTTCTGGGCATGGGAATATGGATGACACCCAAATTTCCCTTTTTGTCCTAAGTTAGAACCAAAGTTGGCTTGCCTTAAAAGTTTAGTTCACAGGCTTAGGCAGCATAAATATTGTCACCAATTAAAAGAATGAAGCTGTTAAATGGAACAGACATTGCACTGATGTCTGTCAGTGAGTAGATATGGCTCCCATGTCTCATGATGGGAGCTTAGCTCTTCTCTAAGGGAACAGTCTCAGGAAAGAAATATTCAGTTTCGAGGATTGTCTTCTCATATCACTGCTAGCAACAGAGATTGATAGTGGAATGGTGAAAGGCTGTCACAAATGGCTAAGGAAAGTGGAATTAGAGAATATTCTCTTCATACATCTCTCACCTTTTACACAAATCGACTGAAGATGAATCAAAGAGTTACATCTATGACCTGAAATCATAACAATTCTAGAAGATAACATCAGAAAAACCCTTCTAGACATTGGTTTAGGCAAAGACTTCATGACCAAGAACCCAATAGCAAACGCAACAAAAACAAAGATTACATAGATAGGACTTAATTAAAGTAAAAAGCTTCTGCACAGCAAAAAATAATAATAATATCAGCAGAGTTAACAGACAACCCACAGAGTGGGAGAAAATATTCACAATCCATACATCGACACAGGACTAACATCCAGAATCTACAAAGAACTCAAACTCAAATCAGCAAGAAAAAAACAATCACATTCAAAAGTGGGCTATGGATATGAACAGACAATTCTCAAAAAAAGATATACAAATGGCCAACAATCATATGGAAAAATGCTCACAAAATGCTCCCTGATCACTAACAATCAGAGAAATGCAAATCAAAACCACAATGCAATACCACCTTGCTCCTGCAAGAATGGTCATAATCAAAAAAATAAAATAAAAAATAGATGTTGGTGTAGATGTGGTGAAAAGGGAACACTTCTACACTGTTGGTGAGAATGTAAACTAGTAAAACCGCTATGGAAAACGGTGTGGAGATTCCTTAAAGAACTAAAAGTAGATCTACCATTTGATCCAGCAATCCCACTACTAGGCAACTACCTAGAAGAAAAGAAGTCATTATAGGAAAAGATACATGCACATGCATGTATACAGCAGCACAATTCACAACTGCAAAAATATGGAACCAGCCCAAATGCCCATCAAAGAGCGGATAAAGAAAATGTAGTGTATTTATACCATGGAATACGACTAAGCCACAAAAAGGAATGAAATAATGGCATTTGCAGCAACCTAGATGGAATTGGAGACTATTATCTAAGTGAAGTAGCTCGGGAATGGAAAACCAAACATTGCATGTTCTCCCTCATAAGCAGGAGCTAAGCTATGAGGATGCAAAGGCATAAGAATGACAAAATGGCCTTTGGGGACTCAAGAGAAAGGCTGGCAGCAGCGTGAGGGATAAAAGATTACACATTGGGTACAGTGTGCACTGCTTGGGCGATGGGTACACCAAAATCTCAGAAATCACCACTAAAGAACTTATTCATGTAACCAAACACCATCTGTTCCTCAAAAACCTGTTGAAATAAAAAATGAATTTTAAAAGCAGAACATTCTCTTTATAATCTCAATGTTGTCCTCATGACTATTCTGACATCTCTCTAAGACACTATTAACAATTTACAGGCCGGGCCCGGTGGCTCACGCCTGTAATCCTGGCACTTTGAGAGGCTGAGGTGGGCAGATCACGAGGTCAGGAGATCGAGACCATCCTGGCTAACATGGTGAAACCCCGTCTCTACTAAAAATACAAAAAATTAGCCAGGCATAGCGGCGGGTGCCTGTAGTCCCAGCTACTTGGGAGGCTGAGGCAGGAGAATGGTGTGAACCCGGAAGGCAGAGCTTGCAGTGAGCCGAAATCGCATCACTGCACTCCAGCCTGGGAGACAGCGAGACTCCGTCTCAAAAAAAAAAAAAAAAAAAAAAAAAAAAAAAAAAAAAATTTACATAGTAGAGGAAATAGGTTGTGTGGGGAAACTAAATAAATGACTATCAAACCAAACAGAAACATAAAATCTAAACAAAGGTAGACAGGACAAATATTAACCATATATATCCAAAATACACTCTTCACCTCTCTCACCCTGTCCATATAGTTCATTCAGTTATATTGCACTCATCTTTACTGTTACTGCCCTCTTCACATCTACTCCCTCCTTCAATGAAACCATAGATTGATAAAAATCAGAAGAAAAAAATAACAGAACATTTTGGGCAACCCTCTCATTTAACAGACACTGCATGAAGTACAAGGACATAATGGAATTAATAACCTCAGAATGCACAAGTTGAGTAGTCTCAGAAGAGGGCTTAGAACCAGTTTTCTTTCTTCTACAGCACGGTATCTACTTTTACTATCTCTGACTTCCTGAAACAGAAATAGACAGCTGAAGCGATGTCATGATTAATTCTAAAGTGATCAACATAAAGAAAAAGTCCCTCCTTTAATTAGCAAAGAGACAATATTACAATGGCATAAATGAAAGGGGAAGGCAGCCTTAAAGGCGGGGTATAGGAAGGCAGGATGAAAGAATCTCATTGAATGAAGGTATTTGGCAGTCACTGTCCTAGACCAATAAATAATTCACAAATGAAAGTTTATCCCATGAGTCAAAAATTCTCTAAAGAATCAGTCTTTAACTTGGTACCTGTTATTATGTACTTGTGTATCTTAGAATAAAAGTTTATAGATGTGCTTGGAAGGAAAAATAATTAACCAGAAATAGATTTTCCAAATTCTCACATTTGTAATTTAATGAATAACATGCAGACACTATTAATAAGGTGGTATTAATAATACCACCTTAAGGCATATCTATTTTGTATATTACTATCAAGTTCCATTTTACGGAGTTTTTCTCTCTCTATCCTCCTCTCACTCTCGCTCTCGCTCTCTCTTTTAGATAGGGTCTTGTTCTGCCGCCCAGGTTGGAATGCAGTGACACAATCACAGGTAACTGCAGCCTAGAAATCCTGGGCTCAAGCTATTCTCCTGCCTCTGCCCCCAGAGTATCTGGGACTACTGGCGAGTGCCACCACACTTGGTTTTTCAGTTTTTATTGGGAAGGGGTCTTGCCCAGACCGGTCTTGAACTTCTGGACTCAAGCAATCCTCCCACATTGGCCTCCCAAAGTGTTGGAAATACGGGCATGAGCCACCATTTTTTTTTCTCTATAAAATTTAAATGTTAGTAAGGATATATGTTGAGTAATTGTGACAAGGTGGGAATGGGTTAGATTCTGAATTCACAGAGTTAGAGTGTCTAGTTATCTCAGTGGAGAGACATCAGCCTGAGTGCACTTTTTATAAAGTTGCTGAGGGCAACACGGCCATATTGAAAGAAGAAATAAAGATACACAATGGTTATTTTTCAAAAGAAGTTGGCATTATAAAGTGATTTGATAATAAAGTACGAAAATTTCCTGCAGCAATAAAGGCACTATGCATTTCCGATACCAAGATGTATCTGAGTGGCAGTGTAAAAAATATTTTTCCCATACTCACTCTTTTAGAAAATATATTTGAGGCCTCCGGAAAAAGACATTTTAAAGTACTGTCATTTTTATTGTACTTCTATAAAATACTCAAACAAAATATACAATATGGATATCAAAAAAGGAGTTTAAAGTCGTTAAAAGCCTACTAGCAAACTAGATGTTGTAACTTTCTCAACATCAAACTTTCTAGAAAGCAAATGTAATCTTAAATGAACGGCCCACCAAACTAAAAGAAAAGGAAATGCTGAACAAAAACTTCAATCAAACTTCTCTGCTGGGCCAGGCACAGTGCCTCATGCCTGTAATTCCAGTGCTTTCAGAGGCTGAGGCGGAGGATCACTTGAGGTCAAGAGTTCAAGACCAGCCTGGGTAACATAATAAGACCCCACGTCTTTTTTTTTATTTTTATTTTTGAGACGGAGTCTCGCTCTTGTCACCCAAGCCAGAGTGCAGTGGAGCAATCTCGGCTCACTGCAACCTCCGCCTCCCGGGTTCAAGCGATTCTCCTGCCTCAGCCTCTTGAGTAGCTGAGATTACAGGCGCCTGGCACTACGCTCTGCTAATTTTTATACTTTTAGGAGTGACGGGGTTTCACCATGTTGGCCAGGCTGGTCTCGATCTCCTGACCTCAGGTGATCCGCCCGCCTCGGCCTCCCGAAGTGCTGGGATTACAGGCATGGGCCACCGCACTCAGTAAGATCCCATGTCTAGAAACAAACAAACAGAGTGGGCGCCGTGGCTCACGTCTGTAATCCCAGCACTTTGAAGGCCAAGGCAAGCGGATCACGAGGTCAGGAGACGGAGACCATCCTGGCTAACGCAGTGAAATCCGTCTCTACTAAAAATAGAAAAAAATTAGCCGGGTCGGGTGGCGGGCGCCTGTAGTCCCAGCTACTCGGGAGGCTGAGGCAGGAGAATGGCGTGAACCCGGGAGGCAGAGCTTGCAGTGAGCCGAGATTGCGCGGCTGCACTCCAGCCTGGGCGACAGAGCGAGACTCCGTCTCAAAAAAAACAACAACAAAATTTCTCTGCTGGATGTGGGTCTCACATAGGCCTTTTGAAACAGATATTTATATTTCAAAGTAGAGGACTAATCATTTTAAAATGAGAAGGAATAGGTTCAAGAAGCAAGCCAGGAATGTGGCTGGCACAGACGTGAAAGTATGGGTGGAAGAGAAGTGCAGGGAATGCCTAATTGTTATCTGGTGGGGGATCAAGTCTCAAATTAAAATGCCATCTTTTTAAGAATTTCTGTATCTTTTGTGGTCTACCTAATGATGTTTCCATCACAAACTGAATATAGACTGACCCTTTCCTTTATTATATTTCCTTTAATATTTTTAAATCACAGGTTTAACCATGAATATTTATCATATTACCTTGTTTAAAAACAAACAAACAAAAAAAACTGAACAGCCATGCATTAGAAAATGTGCTTATTTCATCCCATAATTGTCACTAAGGTCAAAACTATTCATTGCATACATCTTCATCGTTGGCCGGGTGCAGTGGCTCGTGCCTGTAATCCCAACATTTTGAGAGGCCAAGGAGGATGGATCACCTGAGGTCACAAGTTCGAGACCAGCCTGACCAACATGGAGAAATCCCGTTTCTACTAAAAATACAAGATTAGCTGGGCGTGGTGGTGCATGCCTGTAATCCCAGCTACTCAGGAGGCTGAGGCAGGAGAATCGCTTGAACCCAGGAGGCAGAGGTTGTAGTGAGCCAAGATCGTACCACTGCACTCCAGCCTGGGCAACAAGAGCGAAACTCCATCTCCAAAATAAAAACAAAAACAAAACTTCATCATTTCCTAATTTGTACTTTAGATTGGTCCATACATTTCATCACACAAATATAGTGCATATTTCAACACACATGTGAAAATATGTATTTATATATTATATACATTTACTATGCTACTAATGAACAATATATTTTCAAACACAAAATTAGAAATTTTAAAAATAAGATTAAAAAATAGAAGTGCTATAATTCTATTCCTAGGCCATATAAATAATTAGGGGCCCATTGCCCTAGATATAGTTGGGATTTTTTGTTTTTTATTCTTTTTTTTGAGACGGAGTCTCCTTCTGTCGCCCAGGCTGGAGCGCAGTGGCACCATCTCAGCTCCCTGCAATTTCCACCTCCCAGGTCCAAGTGATTCTCGATTCTCGTGTCTCATCCTCCTGAGCAGCTGGGATTAAAAGCAGGTACCACCATGCCCAGCTAATTTTTGTATTTTTAGTAGAGATGGGGTTTCGCCATGTTGGCCAGGCTGGTCTCAAACTCCTGGCCTCAAGTGATCCGCCCCGCTTGGCATCCCAAAGTGCTAGGATTACAGGCGTGAGCCACCATGCCCAAGGGTAGTTTGGATTTTTTTAAACCTATATATTAAGTGACCACAGACAAAAATGAGATATTTTACTAGTCTGTCCACCAATCTCTATGTGACAGCTGATGTCAACAAGATGTATTATAACACATAGAGAAGACACTGTTGTTTGGGATTTTCAGACAATGTCCTCATTTTATCATTGTAAATCATCTACATTAAACTAGAATAACTTTACACATGAACAGTGTTTTTGCTTTAAAAATGAATTCCTTCATTCTTTTATTCCATGAATATTTCTGAATACCAGGCAAGGTGATAGGGACAAGAGACTTATAATAAATGTACAAGACAGCAAGGTCCAGCCAGGTGCGGTGGTTCACACCTGCAATCATAGAACTTTGGGAGGCCAAGGCAGGTGAATCATCTGAGGCCAGGAGTTCAAGACTAGCCTGACCAACATGGTGAAAACCTGTCTCTCCTAAAAATACAAAAAATGAGCCGGCCGTGGTGGCAGGTACCTGTAGTTCCAGCTACTTGGGAAGCTGAGGCGGGAGAATTGCTTGAACCCAGAGGCGGAGGTTATAGTGAGCCAAGATCACACCACTGCACTCCAGCGTGAGCAACAGGGTAAGACTCTGTCCCAATAAAAAAAGACAGCAAGTTCCCTAATACATTCTGGTGCTAGGAGACAGAAAAATAAGAGAATTTTTTTTTCTTTTTTTTTTTTTTTTTTTGAGACAGAGTCTTACTCTGTCTCCCAGGCTGGAGTGCTGCCTTGGTAGGATCACAGCTCACTGTAACCTCTGTCTCCCAGGTTCAAGCGATTCTTTTGCCTCAGCCTCCCAAGTAGCTGGGACTACAGGTGTGTGCCACCACATCCGGCTAATTTTTGTATTTTTAGCAGAGACGGGGTTTCACCATGTTGGCCAGGATGGTCTCACACTCCTGACCTCAGGTAATCCACCCACCTCAGCCACTCAAAGTGCTGGGATTATAGGCATGAGCCACCACGCCTGGCCAAGTAATTTTTTTAAAGGTACCTGGTAAGTGCTCCAAAGAAAATTCAGCAAGTTAACAGGGGTAGAGAAATAACTGGTATGTGGGAAAGGAACGGGGAGACTTTAGAATAGGGTGACAGGAAAGGACCCTAGAGAAGTGGGGGGCATGTGAGTCTGAACCTGAATGACAACAAGAAATGGAGAAAAGCTTCACAAGTGAAGGGACAGACTGCCCAGGGCAGAGGCTAGGATGCAGGAATGAGCTCGATTGTGGCTGCAGTCCAGAGATTCCCAGCAGAGAATGATACCAGGCGGGCTGGGAAAACAAAGTGGGTCCAGGTTGCACAGGGCCTGTAAGCAACAGTGGAGAGATTGGATTGCATCTGAAATGCAATGGAAGACACTAGAGGGCTTTATGCTATGGAGTGACATGGTCTGATTTATATTTAGATGACTTCTCCAGTGGCTGTGTGCCAATGGTCTAAAAAATGCAACCTCCCCCGACTGCCCTCCCCGCTCCCAAGTCTCTGTAGAGACTTCCAATCCATTTATTTGGACATAGCCATTAAGCTCTATTGTGAAGTCTTTTGACCCTTTATAAAAGCCTCACCAGTTTCACTTTTCAGTGATCCTATGCAGTCTCCTCTTCCCAATTCAGAAAACAATCAGAAATAATGTGTCGCTTTTTAATGTTTTCTGCTGCCCTTCTCTGTTCCTATGCAGCAACCTGCCCTAGAAAATCCAATGATCTTTTTTCTCCCATTTCTCTCCCGTAGAGCAGTTTAACACACTTTAGAATTTTTACTTAAAAAGTAAAGTACCTGACATTAGTTCTCATTTGCATTCCTGAAAAACGCAAATGGAAAAAATCTGCTTTCATGTACAAAGAAACGGTCAGCATTAAGGATCTCTATGGTCACACTTTTCGATCTGTGATTCCGGAACACTTTCTACACTCACTTTAAAATTAAAAAAATATATATATATATTTTTAAATTTCTGAAGTTTTGTAGATCAAAGCCTTTTTTGTTTGACCATTTTAAACCCTGTAATGTTAGCAGTGACACTAATACCCAATAGTACACTGGAATTCGAGCTATTAGAAAACAGGGCCTTTCCCATAATTCAAAACTTCTTTCTTTCAGGATTTAGAAGCCAAGGCCTGCTGTGAGTCAATTGCTGGCTATCTTCCCAAATTAGCTTTTCGGTCTTAGTTATCTTTTACATTCATCCCTTAGTCTTCACTCCAGGATTTCCTCCATTATTGAAGCAAGGCTTTTAACACCCCAACATGAAGTCATTTAACTCCTTAGTTTTTCTTATTTTTAGTTACCTAAGTAGATTTGAGACTGCCAGTATTTAACCTTCTGTCTTAAAAATGCATTATAAAATGGGATAGTTTGTTATATGGAGCATGTAGAACCTGACACACACAATAATGCTACCTTATTCTATTTCTCAAGTAGAGGACTCTAGTCCCTTCCTGGGCTGACCTTTCCACATGCCGTGGCCAAAAGAAAGGGACAGAAGCAACGTGTGCGTCTGACCCTGAGCCTCAAGAAACCCAAGAAATATCAGGAAGAAGCTCTGCATGGTCCCTTCCACCTGCTGACCTGGGGTCCCCTGTCACCACTGTCAGAGATGTGTGACCCAGAGCAACTTTATCTTGAAAAGGGGCTGGGTAAAATGAGGCTGAGACCTACTAGGCGGCATGCCCAGATGGTTAGGGCATTCTAAGTCAAAGGATGAGACAGGAGGTACGCACAAGATACAGGTCCTAAAGATCCTGCTGATAAAACAGCTTGCAGTAAAGAAGTCAGCGAAATTCCACCAAAACCAAGATGGCCATGAGAGTGACCTCTGGTCGTCCTCACTGCTACACTTCCAATAGTGCCATGGCAGTTTACAGATGCCATGGCAACATCAGGAAGTTATACTACATGGTCTAAAAAGGGGAGGCATGAATAACCCACTCCTTGTTCAGCATACCATCAAGAAATAACCATAAAAATGGGCAACCAGCTGCCCTCAGGGCTGCTCTGTCTATGGAGTTTGCCATTCGTTTATTCCTTTACTTTCTTAATAAACTTGCTTTCACTTTATTCTATGGACTCACCCTCAATTCTTTGTTGTGGGAGACCCAAGAACCCTCCCCTGGGGTCTGGATCGGGACCCCTTTCCTGTAACACCACCACGCAAACAAGCCCAGACTAGCCTGGGGGAGGATGAAAGACCATGGGGAGCAGAGATGAACTAGCTAACTGATCCACTGTAGACCAATCATTCCCCAGAAGACCTGACAGCTGGCTGCAGACTCAAGAGTAGGCCCAGTCACGATCAGCTGAACCGGGTCACCAACAGCAGAACCACCAAGTTGAGCCCAGCTCAAACTGCTGATCCAGAGACTTGAGATAATTAAATGGGTGTTTGGTTAAGCTACTAGGTTTGGGGATGGTTTGGTATACAGCAAAAGCTAACAATACAAAAGTGTTAAATATTTACCTCATGCACTATAAAACAAAGATAAATCAGCGTATGTTTTCTTCAGTACATTTACTCTACTTTAAATACTCCGGTAGGCAATCTGGCTTCTTATGGTTACATCTAAATTAATTTGGTCCTCTTCTGGCAGCAACCAATTAGTAAAATCACTAGCTTTCAGATCTTTAAAGCAGGGTACGTTATTCTGTGATTTAGAATACAGGAACTTATTTGTGCCTCTTGGCCCCTTTTTCCGATAATAAATATTTTCTGCCACACAGCTCAGGGACAGCAAAATTGTCCTAAAATGTCCTTAACCACTGACTAAAACCATGAAGCATGATGTTCCTTTCTGGTGATATAATTGAAATGACGTATGTCTCTGAGATTTCAACTGATTTCACCAAGTACACTGACAGGTAGTAGTTAGCAAAATTTTAGATGCTGTTTTCCTTAAGCAGGTTCTGCCAGGAGAGAAATCCCACAATTCAAGTAGGGTTGATACTTTAAAAGCAGGAAAGTTTTCACTCAAATTTTTTAAAGGAATGATATTTTGAACAGTCTGTTTGTCCTTCTCTGGCCAGTTTCTAACAGCATGCTATATCTGCCTCTCCTTAAATAGGAGCTAGTCAATTTGACTAGTTACTAGAAAGTGTGAAAAAGTGAGGAGACATAACTACTGAAATAAATAAATGAATTTTGCAAGGCTGCTAAATACAAGATCAACATGAGAAACCAACTGTATTCAGAATAGGTATTTCTTAAATGTGCTATGTATAGCAGCATCAAAAATATAAAACAGTAAAGAAATAAATGTAACAAAAGTTCACAAGATTTCTATGTAGAAAATTAGATAGCATTGTTAATAAATTAAAGAAGACTTAAATAAATGTATGATTATAGTATGTTCACAGCTTAAAAGGCATATTATTGTAGGCCAGGCATGGTGGCTCACACCTGTAATCCCAGCACTTTAGGAGGCTGAGGCGGGTGGATCACCTGAGGTCAGGAGTTCAAGACTAGCCCAGCCAACATGGAAAAACCCGGTCTCTACTAAAGATACAAAAATTAACCAGGTATGGTGGCACATGCCTGTAATTCCAGCTAGTCAGGAGGCTGAGGCAGGAGAATCACTTGAAAACAGGAGGTAGAGTGTGCAGTGAGCTGAGATCGTACCACTACACTCCAGCCTGGGTTGACAGAGAGAGACTCCATCTCAAGAAAAGACTCATTCTTATAAAGATGTCAATATTTCCCAAGTTTATCTATGAATTCACTGTAATCTAATATAAATTTCAGCATACTACTCTTGTGAAATAGAAAAACTAATTTTATAATTTATAAGAAAATGCAAAAACAAGAATAGCCAAGACAATCTCATAGAAAAACAAATGTTAAAGAATTTATACTACCAGTTACCAAGACTTATTATAAAGCCACAGAAATTAAGATGGTGAAGTGTTAGCTCAAGGACAAGCAAACTAGTGGAACAGAAAAAGAAGTCTAGAAACAGATCCACCCATATACACTCTCAGTTGATTTATACACAGCTGAGTCCCTGTATTGCAATGGAAAAAGAATAATCTTTTCAATCACTGGTGCTGGGTTAAATGAGTATCTGTATGAAGAAAAACATACACTAACCCTCTACCTCACACCATATACAAAATAACATATTAGAGATCTAGATGTGGAAGATAAATAATACAGCTTATATACAATGGCACAAAAGAATATCTTTGTAGCTTTTCTCAAAGCGTGTTTCAAAAATAAGGTAATGACAATAAAGACTGATAAATTTGAATTAATTAACATTTAAAATATCCGTTCATCCAAAGATATTATCAAGAAAGGACAATCTACAGAGTGGAAAAAGCCATTTGCAAGAAGTATGTCCACAACAGCCCTGAAACTATCCATTTCTATTGTATTGTCTATCCTTTGGGGGAAATGGGATGGAGATAAAAGCCTTAAACAGGCAATTCACAAGAGAGATAACCCAGATGGTCACTGAACATATGAAAAGGGACTGAACAATGTTAGCCACTAAAGAAATGCAAATTAATATCAAAATGAGAAACCACTCCACACTCACCACAATAATTAAAATCAGAAACTTGACACCACTGCATGTTGGGAAGGTTGCAGAGCAAATTAAAACTCATATATTGCTGGTTAGAGTGCCAACTGGTAAAAACTCCTTTGAAAAACTGTTTTGCTAAATGTATACCTACCGTATCACCCAGCAGTTTCATTAGGTTACACTCAACAATAAGTTAGACATTATTAAAACAAAAACAAAAACAAAAACAAAAAAAAAACAGGCCAGGTGTGGTGGCTCATGCCTGTAATCCCAGCACTTCAGGAGGCCAAGGCAGGCGGATCACCTGAGGTCAGGAGTTCGAGGCCAGCCTGGCCAACATGGTGAAACCCTGTCTCTACTAAAAATACAAAATTAGCCGAGTGTGGTGGCGCATGCCTGTAATCCCAGCTACTCAGGAGGCTGAAGGAGGAGAATCACTTGAACTTGGTTGCAGTGAGCCCAAGACATGCCACTGCACTCTAGCCTGGGCGCCAAGAGTGAAACTCTGTCTCAAAATAAAGAAAGCAGCAGCACAAATTAGAAATAACTTACACATTTATCCAAACTGGAGTGAATAAACTGTGGCATATTCATAAAATCAAATACTTGCTTACAGCAATCAAAATTTAAAATTTCTCCTGAGAAAATATAGCTTTTCTAGAAACAGTTTATTAATGCATAGTTTGTCTTAGTTACCTTCTAATCATTTTGAAGAAACTAAATTGATCACTAAGAATAATAAAAGTCAAAGTTACACACAAAGTAGAATTGAACTCAAATTCTCTTGGAAACATATATAGAAGAGAGAATAGTAAACGACCAGCCCAAAGCACTGAGACTCTAAAACCTGATTTCAGTAACTAGCCTCTAATAAATTTGCTTATCTGAAAATACAGTAATATGTAATATTAGTAAAGCATGATAATATGTGTTAAGACCCAAATAAATGGTTTGAATGATAAACATTAGTATGTGTGTAGAAGAGGAAAATATGATCTCAGACTTTTAGTTCATACTGGTGGAGGAAAAGGTATTGAAACTTGAAGTTTCCAAGTGGGTAGAGGGAAGCCCCTGGGGCCAAGACAATCAGGGTAGTGCAAACAAAGGAACAGAGACTGTCGAAGAACCAGATTCTAGACCAACTTCAGCACTGACTTTCTTATTTGCCTTGGCCAAATCACTCCCTTTCTCTGTCTCTAGTTTCCCTGTTACCCTCAACATATTAATACAATTGATTTGCTAGGTTTTGTTGTCATTGTCCCCATCCCCAGTAGACTGCAGTTCCACAATGACAAAGACTTCGTTTAAATACTGTTAAACATGCAAGATTTGTGTGAAAGTACATATATGTAATATGTATGGAATATCTTATTTTGCAAGATACATAAAAAACAATACAGCTAACCCATCTGCAATTTCTTCTAACTCACAGGTCAGTGGAGATGGTGGTATCCATGTTAAAGCTATATCAGTTGGCAGCAGTGTTTACTTCTTGTAGGAAACAATACTGGGCTATTTGAGAGTGGGTTTTATAAAGCTCTGGAGTTCTAACTTTGTTAAGGAATTAGGGTCCAATCACCAAGCCTACTCCATGCTTAGGAATTTCCAAGGTACTTATATAGGCAAGGAAAACGAGGTAAAAATCCTCAAAATAATAACCTAATTTCAAAAGCATGTATTTTCTTTCTTTAAATATTAATAGGGAAAAAAATAATTTAAAAAAAATTTTAAGTAGTCAGAAAGAAATTGTTTAATGATAAAGCCAAAGAGTTGAAATATGGCTCCAAAGAATCTATAAACCAGGCCAGACATGTGGCTCACGCAGGTAATCCCAGCACCGTGGGAGGCCAAGGTGGGTGGATCACTTGAGGTTAGGAGTTCAAGACCACCCTGGCCAACGTGGTGAAACCCCGCCTCTACTAAAAATACAAAAAAAATTAGCGGGGTATGGTGGTGGACACCTGTAATTCCAGCTACTCAGGAGGCTGAGGCAGGAGAATCACTTGAACCTGGGAGGGAGAGGTTGCAGTAAGTCAAGATTGTGCCAATGCACTCCAGTGTGGGCGACAGAGTGAGACTCCATCTCAAAATAATAATAATCTATGAACAAATATTTATTCAATGTCAACTCTATTTCTCATTTCATGCTAATACACGTCAGACACACAAAAAAAGATCAAACAAGGGCAATGCCTCTAATAAATTTGCTTATCTGAAAATATAGGGAATGTGAACAATTACAAAAGCATGATAATACACGTTGAGATCCAAATACATGGTTTGAATATGTAGAATTTTGACTGGAGTAAAAAGCATATCAATAAACAGCATAAGATTTAGATGCTGATATATTCAAAACATTATCAGAAACTAATAAATTGGCTATTTTACAAATACCATATACCATATAGTTTGGCTATAAGAAGGAATTAAGATGTGAGTAAAGCCAATTTGTGGGAGACTTTCAACACAAGCTGAGTATCCCAGGGAACAATAAATCTCAAACTATCAACAGGAAAAGCAGTGATAGAGTTGGAGTTAGAATTCTGCATATATACAAATTCTGCACATATATATACACACACACACACACACACACACACACACACACATTGAATGTCTTCAAGGAAAAAGATTAGAACTACAGTGATAGCAATGACCTGTCATTTGGATATTGGTCGGCTAGATAATAACAACTCATGATATTGCATTCCAAAAACCTTATTCAAATTAGACCACTGCCATCGAAATATAACCCCAATTTTGACCTGTATGGCATGAGACATTTCTGATTTCCTTGGGATCTTTATCTATATAAAACACACGACTTCATTTTATAATTTGAAATCTGGATCTCATAGGAGCAGACTGGTGGTTGGGCCGAATGGGTGTTACATTCTCTACTTTCTCATTATCTTATTTCAAGAAGGCTCTGGAGACAATTCCTGACATCTCCGTGCTTCAACTTCCATCTGTGTGAAATGAAATAATGGCTGCCTCCAGCCTACCTCATCAAAATCAGTGAGCCACAAAAGCACATTAAAATCAGAGAGGCAGGAAGGATGATTTTGAGGAAACAAGCTTCTGTCCATTATCATTACAAACAAAACAAAACGTAGTCAGCCTTTCTCAACCGTGGTTCCACAAGATAATCATGCCCTACAGAATGTAATTTGAGTGACTCCTCAATTCTCCTGAGATGGTACAAACGTACTACCACTCTAGATGCATAGGACAGAAGTTAATTCATTATATACAATAGATCCCTTAAGGCGTTAGGGCTGAACTTTGTGAGTTCAGGATAGGAAAAGCTGATACCACATGTTATATACAAATTAGGGTGTGATATTTGATATTAATTTTGTTTAAAAAAAAAAAAAAACTATGAGTTTACGGACCTATAAATCCAAAGCCTCACCACATTCCAGAATAAAAATAAAACAGCCTAGAGAAGTGCTAGAATGAAAGGCTCATAAATTCTGGGTTGTCACACAGAAGCAACAAAGAAGCAAGAAAAGCGTGACCACTGTCATACTTTACAGTTTACAAAATGTTTTTAAAAAAGAATTTCTGACTTAATTGTCAATATTTATGCAGCTCATTTGAAATTCTACGCAATATGCTACTACATTTCTTGTTTGAGAGGAGAGAAGAATGAGATATTAGAAAATGACCTTTCTTTTTTTTTTTTTTTTTAAAGACGGAGTCTCGTTCTGTCACCCAGGTTAGAGTGCAGTGGTGCGATTACAGGCGTGTGCCACCACGCTTGGCTAATTTTTCATATTTTTAGTAGAGACGGGGTTTCACCATGTAAGGAAGGATGGTCTCGATCTTCTGACCTCGTGATCCGCCTGCCTCAGCTTCCCAAAGCGCTGGGATTACAGGCGTAAGCCACCGCGCCCGGCCTAAATCGGGTCATTTTTTAAGCTCACAAAGGTGTTAATTTTTTTTTTTTTTTTTTTTTTTTTTTTTTTTTGAGAGAGAGAGCATCTTGCTCTGTCACCCAGGCTGCAGTACAGTGACATGATCATCAAGGCTCACTGCAGCCTCAATCTCCTGAGGTCAAGCGATTCTCCTGCCTCTGCCTCCTAGGTAGCTAGGATGACAGACATGCACCACCTTACTTGATTTTTTTATTTTTTGTAGAGATAAGGTTTAACTTTTTTATTTTTCATAGAGATGGGGTTCTACTACGTTGATCAGGCTGATCTTCAACTCCTGGCCTCAAGTGATCCTCCAGCCTTGGCTTCCCAAAGTGCTCAGATTACAGGTGTGAGCCACTGTGCCAGGCCTAATGTTATTTAATTGTAATTTTGATCTCTCTTATGTCTTGGAGGAGGCAACTAATATTTTAAAGCTTCTGTTCTCTGCCCTCTCTCATTTTCATCTCTCTCATCTTTTTCAAGGTATTGTCTGGTCTTCTGAATCCTGTGAGACCTGACAATACATTGACTTTACATAATAATTTTTCAAATTTTTTACACTGTCAATCTTACTCCATTCTGGCTCCCAGTAGTTTAATCTGCTGTTGGTATTTTTTGTTCCTGTTAAATTTCTTTTTTTTTCCCCTCATCAATCATCTTTTACTATTCATTTCACTATGTTTTCTTTTCACTCCATCCTGCTGCTCATGACTTTCTGCTCTTTCATGAAGACTGTACCTTCTCAGTTTCTGCTGAGGGAGTAAAACATTCACTTGAAAGTCTCTCCTGGTCCTATAATATTGAGAAAAGTGGTTCTTTTCTTCCTCTGAGGTCTCCAGACAAGCATCCTTTCCCTTGTGCCGAAACATTATTTCATGGACTCATGTTTGTTTGTATTCTTCAATTTGCTATCCTCTAACTCTGACAGGACCTATCCAGACAGAGTTCAAAGACCCCATGACAGAGTTTGTCTGTGTCCCTTCTCCCTACTAATCAGGAGGAGATTATGGTAATCTCTTCCTCAGATGTGGGACTCAGTGGTGCTTGTAGCTGGAATCTAAGGTACCTGGGATTACAGGCATGCACCACCATGCCCAGCTAATTTTTGTATTTTTAGCGGAGACAGGGTTTCACCATGTTGGCCAGGCTGTTCTCAAACTCCTGAACTCAGGTGATCCACCCGCCTCGGCCTCCACCACGCCCAGCCAGCCTAACACCTTTTTAAAGGATAAAGCTTAGTCAGAATTTTAAATACACACAGATAACACACACACACACACACAAACACACACACACAAATAATTTTATTTCAATCATTAGTTTTTTCCTTATGATAGTATCTAAACAGATAAACATAAGTGAGATCAATATTCATGTTTGCAGTTTTGTTTGGTTATTTTTATTTACTTACTTTTGCTGCTAATCTCTATTTTAAAACAATTTAATTCTTTGTTATGAATTCACTATTCTCGTTAAAAATAACAGGTATGTTATTTCATTGCTGAGCTAGTAAGATCCCCACCTACTTTTTTTCTATTTCCTCAAAATTTTTTTGAATGTTACATTCCAGAATGTTGAAATGGAGAACTCAGTGTGCATTTTCTCTCTCCCTCGCTCCCTCTCTCTCTGTCTCTGTGTGTATGTGTGTGTGGCAGTGGGGGGATATGTGTATGTTTTATGGAGGTGCCTAGTCTGGCTACCAGAGCTATCACTTTGATTCTTAATGGGAATGTATATCTCCCTTTGATGTTTCTCTGGGTCTGAAGAATGCAACAGCCTTTGGTGATTATCCTAGGAGATCTGACTTCCCACAAGGAAAAAACAGAAGGTTTTATCTCGTACAAGTAAAGTAGAAAGTAAATTGAGGTAGGAAACTGTACTACGGTTCCTTGCTGAAATAATTTTGGGATTAGTGAAGATGTGACTAGTTCCCTTCTATTTCTAGTGCCTACTACATAATAGGAATAACATTTTTAGAATATATTATTTTATGAATGAATCATTTAATCTTTCGTCCCTTTTTTCACTAAAAGGTTTATAATTTGGGGCAAGAAGGACCTCAAGCTTTTTTGTGTTTTGTTTCTTTGAGACAGAGTCTCACTCTGTTGCCAGGCTGGAGTGCAGTGGCGCCATCTCGGCTTATTGCAACCTCCACCTCACGGGTTCAAGCGATTCTCCTGCCTCAGCCTCTCGAGTAGCTGGGATTACAGGCACCCGCCACTATGCCCAGCTAATTTTTTTGTATTTTTAGTAGAGATGGGGTTTCACCATGTTGGACAGGCTGGTCTCGAACTCCTGACCTCGTGATTCGCCCGCCTCGGCCTCCCAAAGTGCTGGGATTACAGGCATTCAGCCACCACGCCCAGCCGACATCAAGCTTTTCACATCTCATGTGTCAGCAGATGATTGTGGGATGAAGATATAGGCAGAAAAATTTAAAAAGACAGAAGCTGATTTCATTTATTTGCCTAAATATAAATGATCTAAAAGATAAGCCAAAAACATTTTACAAATAGAGACAAAAGTGGTTGTCCTTGCATCCTAATAAGGCAAAGAGGCAATTATCAAGTAAGGTGGGGACAGAAAATAGAACTTTTAACATGGTAACTATAAAGGGAGACTAGGACACTCTAGCAGAAGAAAAAAGGTGGTTAAATAAAGAATAATTTGGTAAAGTGATAACATATATTATAACTAACTAAATTGAAAGACTTGTCTTTTTCACAATTATACCATTTCTTTGTGTGTTTCTTTTCATAGTGACATACCACACAATATGGTTACTGTTTATGACCGTGGATGGAGAGAGCAAGCAAGCTAAATTAGAATTGGAGGATAGATGCTTTTTCCTGAGATTTTAAAACCCAAGGTTGCAGCACAGAAAGCGGAGCTGCAAAGGTTAGTAGAAAGAACTAAAATACATCCAATGTGTCTCCTAAGGAGTTACAATCCTAAGAACATACAGCTAATCACTAACTGTAAAGCTCATCTACACAGATAATGTTATAGACATTTAATAATACTGTTAATAATAACCATGGTCAAGGAATATAAATGAAAAGATGTAGGGTCTATTAAAGAAAATGGAAAAGAGATGAATCCTGAGAAGAAAATCATTTGAAAGGTCACTAAATTCTGCCACGGTAGTGGAAGAAGGAAGATGAGATTACAGCTTTAGTTTGAAATATAGTTGCAAAGTGGCTTACATGTGGAAACAGTCTCTTATCCCTAGCTTCTCCGGTTAGCTATACATGCAAGGTCCCTAAGGCACCATTAACACATGAACCACAGAGGGTCAAATAAACTCAGATGCCCAATTTAGGTGCATTAAAATATACCAACTGGTGGGAAAAGTGAGTAGGGAGATTGAGACTGAAGACTAAATCTAACCTTTCAAACGTCCAAACTATAGCAGTTTAGGGGATGCGTGTGTGTGTGTGTGTGTGTGTGTGTGTGTGTGTACAAAGGTTCTGTCTTTCTAGGAGAACTTTTCCCACTAAATTAGTATAATTCTCAGTAATTTTTCCTCTGCATTCAATACAACTCTATCACAACTAATTTCATGGAGGCAAGAGAGATCAAGTTTGAACATCAAAACGAGATTGACTTGTGAGTTTGTTTTGTTTTGTTTCCTACTGAGAGTACAAAAAGAAGCACCCTTACGGTTAGGACTATACCAATAAAACTGTATATATCACTTTCATGAAAATAAAGCATGCAGAAGTCAGCTATGTTGACAGAATACAGATTTACAAATCAAATAATAATGAGCATAAATCTTTTATTATTTTCTTAATTTAATTCAATTTCAGGCATTTTTATATAATAAAATAAATAATTTGCTTCTTTAACACATCTCTCTGGCACGGAGGAGAGAAAGCAATACAAACTAACCTATCACGTCACCAGATGAACAGGCTCCTTCAATAGAAAACCTCTTTTAAAATTAATGGCCTGCTGCAGCATGATGAGTGCTCAGGAAAAGAAATATTTATGGGTTTTCTCCTAACTTCTGACCCTTGAAATTAAAAGTACTTTCTCCACCTCCTCTGTTCCAGTTAACCTATAGGAAAAACGTCTCTCTTTATGGCAGGGAGAAATTTTTATGATACCCAGAGATACAGCTATATAGATAAGTGAGCCAATACACAGCTTCCCCCAAAAGCTTGCCTCCCAGCGGTGAGAAAAAACATTGAATGCCTTGGGACAGAGGGTAACCGGAAAATGCATCGCCTACTCATCTCCCAGCATGGGATGGAGCCGCCCTCCAGCATGACACTGAAATGCCCTGGCCATTCTGCAGGCCATCCAACAAGCCTCTGTAGTTAAGAACCAACCTGAGCATTCAGGTAGGCTCAGGATCCTGGCTCAGATATAAACCCAGATTCCAGCAGGAGTAGCCACTGAAGAATCAAGTTTTCTGGATGCTCTGCCAAAGATGGTTTCAAGCTACTGAAGATCTCAAAACACTCTTTCTCTGTTCTCACTTGGTAGCTTGAGACAGTAGAGCAGACTATAAGACTCCAGTCATAAATAATGGCAGGCCAAGGGTAGTGGCTCATGTCTGCGATCCCAGCACTTTGGGAGGCCGAGTTGGATGGATCACCTGAAGCCAGGAGTTCAAGACCAGCCTGACCACTATAGTGAAACCCTATCTCTAATAAAAATACAAAACATTAGCTGGGCATGGTGGCACATGCCTGTAATCCTAGCTACTTGGGAGGCTGAGGCATGAGAACCGCTTATATCCAGGAGGCCGAGATCACGCCACTGCACTCCAGCCGGGGCGACAGACTGAAACTCTGTCTCAAAAAAAAAATAATAATAATAAAGGCAATAATTATGTATTAATATAACATATATACATTATATATGACATATAGTATAACATAATACTATAATGCATTGCTATACATATCATTTTTGTTTTGAAAAATAGGAAAGAAATAGCCCACCTAAGAGAAAGTGGTGTTCCCAAAAAAAAAAAAAAAAAAGGTAAAAAGGTCACAATCTTCTTTTGGAATTTTGCTATTTTTGAGAGAAGTTTTTTATTTTCTAGAAGAGAATGATCATAAGTTGCCACTCTCTTATATCAAATAAAAATGCCCCACATCAAAATGAGACCATGAGTGCGAAGACAGCTAATCATACACACTTCATAAAAAGCCACAAAATGTGTTTCCTTTTGTAAAAATTCCCTCTCATTAGCTTACTAAATATGGTAAATTCAAGACTGAACTATTCTCTTGATAATTTATTTTCAGAAAATTAATGCTTTTTAAATATCACAGTTTCAAGGGTTCATTAAAAATTATTGAGGGATTGTTTCTTAATAATGAAATGCAAATATTAAAAGTGAAGGGAGTGTTAATTACTTGAACACGTGAAAGCATTTGCAGTATTTAAAACAAATTAAGGACACTCTCACTCTAATTATTCCAGGACTGCAGTTAAGTCTTAGTCCTCTATGGTTGCTGTACATATGGCGTTACATTAGATATGACACGTATGTAAAACATGCTTTTTCTTCTTCCTACTCTACATATTTTACTGTGATGTGAGCCATATGTTTCATTACAAAAGATGGTATGAAAAGGCTATTGCAAGAGAGGAAAACTCTTGATTCAGATTTCAGCAACACAGAAAGGCCTCTTCATTAAAAACACATTATTGTTTTGCTTCAAGGCATTTACCTTATGTTCCCAGTAACACCCTGACAGTTTAGAGATTTAAAACATCTGGAATTTAGGCATTAAGATTTTAGGGATCATGGATCTGACACTAAAAATACAGACCATTATGGGACCCTCTAAAGAATGGGTTATTTCAGCCAGGCACGGTGGCTCACTCCTGCAATCCCAGCACTTCCGGGCACCAACGCGGGTGGGTCACAAGGTCAGGAGTTCAAGACCAGCCTGGCCAACATGGTGAAGCCCCATCTCTACTAAAATACAAAAATTAGCCAGGCGCGGTGGTGCGTGCCTGTAATCCCAGCTACTCAGGAGGCTGAGGCAGGAGAATTGTTTGAACCTGGGAGGTGGAGGATGCAGTGAGCCGAGATTGCCTTACTGCACTTCAGCGTGGGCAATCGAGTGAGACTGTCTCAAAATAATAATAATAATAATAATAATGGGTTATTTGATGGAAATAGAGATCACATGATGCATACATTAATATGTAATCATTTAATAATTAAACACACCTCATGATTGGGCATGAGGATACATTTGATGAGTTAAAATTCTGGGTCCCAACATTATCTCCTATTTATTAGCCAGACAACCTTTAAAATACTGTTCTGCCCTATTAATTTCAGAAGTTTATTTCAGTTGTGTGGTTATGATAAAATGATTCTCTAGATTCTCCAGCTTCCCTTTAGGGCCAGGAAGTGAAATAAAATGCCCTCTGAGCTGAAAGTATGAATTTTGCAATTACCAAATGCTAAATATGGTTTAAACATACGTGTAGTAGTTTAAAGATACGTCCACAAATTATCTGATACTCTTCCCCTCAAAAGATGGAGCATAATTCTACTCCCCTTGACTGTAGGCTAGACTTAGTGACTGCTTCCAGCAAAGAGAGAATGCCAGAGGTGATGCAATAACAATAACGCAGTAAGTTATACAAAAACCATGACTTCCATCTTGGGTACAATCTCCCGCCATCTTCATTCTCTCTGGCATAAGCCAGCTTCCGTATTCTAAAGACACTTAGACAACCCGTGGACAGCCCTACATGGTGAGAAAAACCAATCCCTGCCAGCAACCATGTGAATAAGTTAAGAAGCGGGTATTATCAGTCCTGCCAATGGCCATGTAGCAGAGCCTAGAAGCCAGTATTACCCCAGCCCAGCCTTGAGATGACTACATCTCTGGCCGACATCTTAACTGCAACCTCATAACAGATCCTAAGCCAGAACGTCCTGGTTAAGCTACTCCCATATCCCTGACTCACAGAAGCTGTGAGATAATAAATGCTGTTTTAAGTTGTTAAACTTGGCAGCAGTAGCTAACTACTACAGAACTAGTAGGCAGAAATGGCTAACTACTACAATATGTAATCAGATTAAGCTACAGTGGGTCAAGAATGAGTCCTTTCTCCAAACCCAGCATTATGATTTTTCAGCTGTGTGATATTGGACAGGGTATCCACAGCTTCAGGCCCTCATGTCTTCATCTATGCAACAAATATTTTAACCAGAATGATTTCTAAGACTTCTCTGGTCAACAAAATGCAGTGCTCAAAGGTATAAACAGGTAGTTCTAACCCTGATGTAGGAAAAAATGACAATTGGAATCGCCCCGCATCAGGGACTGCCTTTAAGGCCCTCTTGGTGGATAGTCATTGGTAGTGCCCACACCAAGAGTTTCCTTACACTAGGTGGGAAATGTAGGCAGAAAACATAACAGCAGGTCCTCAGATAACATCATTTGGTTCAACCTCATTTCATTTTACCATTGATGAAAAAAAAAAAAGAAAAAAAATCAATCCCCAGCCGAGGCCACTGTCTTTGTGGAGTGTATGCATTCTCCCCAAGTATGCATGGGTTTCCTCTGGGTACTTGGTTTCCTCCCACATCCCAAACATGTGCACTGTAGGTGAGTCAGTGTATCTCAAGTGTCCCAGTGTCAGTGAGTAAGTATGTGTGAGTGTACCCTGAGATGGGATGGCATATTCTGCAGGGTCAGGTCCCCGCTTTGCACCCTGAACTGCCAGGATAGGATCCAGCCTCCTGCAATTCCGAACTTGAATAAGTACATTGGAAAATGAATAAATGAATGATTAAAAATTACTATCAGGTCAAGAGATCGAGACTATCCTGGCTAACATGGTGAAACTCCGTCTCTAATAAAAATACAAAAAAATTAGCCGGGCGTGGCGGCAGGCGCCTGTAGTCCCAGCTACTCGGGAGGCTGAGGCAGGAGAATGGCATGAACCTGGGAGGCGGAGCTTGCAGTGAGCCGAGATCGCACCACTGCACTCCAGCCTGGGTGACAGAGCGAGACTCCGCCTCAAAAAAAAAAAAATTACTATCAAATAGAAAATTAATACATTATATATAATCATACAAATACATGACAATAAACATTGCGGCACAAAAGCACTCACCTATGTTTGTAATTGATTGCTTTTGAATTGCATGGTGGGACACTTCTTACAATTTTCACTTTGCGAACATTTATTCCTTGATTTAACCCACCACCACTAGGACCATCATCACTCAAGGATTCACCAAAAGTTGGGTAAATAATTGTCTTACTTGTTCTTATTAATCCTTCTTAAATATATATACAGCTCACACTAATTTCAATGTTTAATATTACAAGTGTTTATTTAGAAGTTTCATGATGTGTTTGTAACCAGACATATGCCATAGGAACTTAACTCTTGTTTATATCAATTAGCCTATGGTAAAATTGGCTGCATAGGTTTTGCATAAGGTCACAGTTTTCAAGAATCTATCAACAATGTTAAGTGAGGACTTACTGTATGTTTCCTTTCAACTCTGGTAATGCTATATTAATGACCCTAAGTTTAAGAAAAAGAGAAATAGATAACGCCCCCCAAATCAAACAAAATCAAAATGAACAACCACATATGAAGAGATTTAGATAAAATATTTCCCCACTTTTTTTTTCTTTTTTTTTGAGATGGAGTTTTGCTCTTGTTGCCCAGGCTGGAGTGCAGTGGCACGATCTTGGCTCATTGCAACCTCCGCCTCCCAGGTTCAAGTGATTCTCCTGCCTCAGCCTCCCGAGTAGCTGGAATTACAGGCATGCACCACCACACCCAGCTAATTTTTGTATTTTTAGTAGAGATGGGGTTCACCATGTTGGCCAGGCTGGTCTCGAACTCCTGACCTCAAGTGATCTACCCACCTTGGCCTCCCAAAGTGCTGGGATTATAGGTTTGAGCCACCACACCCGGCTCCTCACATTTTTTGAACCAGTATTTCCCTTTGTACGACTCTACCCAAAGATCATTTACATAGGAACTCAAAGATACATGTACATTTATTGCAGCATTTTTTTTGTAATGGCAAAATTAGAAAATATGAGTGACCACCAGTGAGGGTGTACCATACGTGGAGTCATAGCATATGGGTGGCCATGATCAAACTTCAACGAAGAAGACAAATGGTAAAAGTTTTGTTAGGGATCTCAAACTTGACCATACAATAGAATTATCAAGGAATTAAAAATTTTGTGTTTGTTTTTTAATTCTGATGCTCAGGTCATACTCCAGACTAAATAAGTCAGAATCTTTCAAGGGAAGACCCAGGCATCTGTGTATTTTTGAAGCTTACTAGGTGATTCCAATGTATAACTTAAGTTGAGAACCACTCAGTGTGGTCTCATTTAAGTTACAGAAAAAAGAAAAAAGACCCACCACTGTGTATGCGAAAGATGAAAAAGGAAACACATATAACTAAACACGGTGAGAATTAGGATAAAGAGGAAGTTTTACTCCTTACTAATTTTTTACAACAAATATACTACTGTAATTAAAAAGGTCAGAGGAAAAGAAAATATTTCACAAATTTCTCAAATACAATAGGGTGTGGAAAAACAGAGTTAGTTGTAACTATTTGGCCTGAATTTGCATCTTTAAAAGACATGAAGTGTGGGCGTGATAGCTCACGTCTATAATACCAACACTTTGAGATGCCAAGACAGGAGGCTTGCTTGAGCCGAGGAGTTTGAAACCAGTCTGGGCAACATGGTGAGACACCCATCCTGATAAAAAAAAAATTGAAAAAAAAAAAAAGGGCATAATGGTATGTGCCTATAGTACTGCCTGTAATCCCAACACTTTGGGAGGCTGACACAAGTGGATCCCTTGAGCCTGTAAGTTCAGGACCAGTCTGAGCAACATGGCAAAACCTTGTCGCTACAAAAACTACAAAACAATTAGCTGGGTGTGGTGGCACACACCTGTAGTCCCAGCTACTCAGGAGGCTGAGAGGTGAGAGAATCTCTTGAGCCCAGAGGAGGAGGCTGCAGTGAGTGGAGACTGAACCACTGCACTTCAGCCCGGATGACGGAGCAAGATCCTGTCTCAAAATAAATAAATAAATAACTTTTAAAAAACAAGAAATAAAAGTCAGTAAAACTTTAGCTATAAAATGACACCCAGTTAAAAAGTAAAAAATTTAACTAAATGGATTAAACACTACAGAAGACTACTGTTGCTACTGTTTTTTTTTCCCCCATAAAAACTTATTTTCCTTCTAATGATGATTCCATAAAGATATAGTCCAAAACCCTTCATTGGAAGAAAAAGAAATCAAATATTCATAGAATTTATAATCTGGAATTAATATTAGAAATGAAGTAATCCAGCTCTTCTTTTAAGATATAAGAAAAATGAAACTCACTGAATTATTAAACTGTTTGCAAGGGACTAATACACTGACTTACTAATAGTCTAATGCTGTTCTTACCATATTATAGCACTATATAATAATGACAGATTTCCCATGTTTCACAGGTGTTTGTGTACATGGCAAGGAGGCACAGGGGAGGTGTTTAGCCAAAAGCAACCCACCAAATTCTTTGTGTTAGCATAATGCCAACTTTTGTCAATGATTTATGAATCATCCAAGGAAAATGTTTTACATAAGAGTGGAAATATTTTTATATATTTAAATGTGCAACATGAAGAAAAACTAATAAAGGTAGCAAATGGTTTACGTTATAATGTTTACTAGGCATTGTATTAGGAAACATTGGTGTCTAGTATTTGTTTGAGTTCATTCGGATTTCTTTATTTACTAACTCACTATTTACATATCTTCGTTTAGTTTCCTCACAATGCTACAGTTTTGTAAACACTAGTACTGAGAACTAAATGAAAATAGCAAAAACGTGATTACAGCTGGATGAGAATGTTAAGCACTCACTCCAAGTTTTAACCTGAGAGTGTTTTGAGTGAAGAGCATCATCAATCAATATTTATTGAACATCCACGGAGTGTGTGATTTGGCCGAGGCAGTAGACAACAAAGGCATCTGTAGTTGTGTGGATCTCCCTCCTTCTTGAAAGCAGTGGAAAACTGCCAAAAACTTAATGTGATAGATGAAAAAACGTGTCCCCCACCACTCATTTGAATACCAATTGCACAGAAACAGGTTTCTCTCTAAAAATCAGCCCTCAATGTAAAAATGAAATGTTCTACTGTGGGAATACTGATGTCAGAAGAAAAGCAACTCTGTTCAACAGTTTTCTATCTCTTAAAAATCTTCATTGTTTTATATTTCTAAAACAAAGGGGGGAGGGAGAGTTTCTGCTTGTAAATGGTTCAAAATTCACAATTAGAAAAAAAAAAAAAATACATAGAAATCTGACCGCACTCCCCTACTCCCAACCCAAGGACGCCAGTAATTGCAAGCTGGTAATATACAATCGGTTTTAAAAAATGGACATTCAGAAAAATAGGAATAAGAAATGGTCTGCCAAATATTACTGTGCTAAGACATCTATGAGTGAAAACTGTCTGATTGAAAGTACCGGCCAGGCAGGGTGGCTCATGACTGTAATCCCAGCACTTTGGGAGGCCAAGGCCAGCGGATCACCTGAGGTCAGGATTTCAAGACCAGCCTAGCCAACATGGGGAAACCTTGTCTCTACTAAAAAACACAAAATTAGCCAGGCGTGGTGGCACATGCCTGTAATCCCAGCTAGTCGGGAGGCTGAGGCAGAGAGAATTGCTTGAACCAGGAGAAGTGGAGGTTGCAGTAAGCCGAGACCAAGCCCACTGCATTCCAGCCTGGATGACAGAGCTAGATTCTGTATCTAATAAATAAATAAATAGAAAGAAAGAAAGTACCTTCTCAATTTGATATGACAGTGTAATTAAAACACACACACACACACACACACACGATCCACTGTCTATTCTAATACAATGAAATAATTAGAAAATATAAGAAAATTTATTCAAAGAATGAAAAAGTACGTTCTATGAGCTTTGTCCATTTTCTGTTCAACAGCAATTCATTTTTCTCTCATTAAATATACTCTCTAAACTGTGTAATATGGAAGATTTAATTATTACTGGACAATGGTGTAGTCAATCCCTCTAGGAAACTGACTGAGAAGCTTTCACTAAATCCAGAATCTTACACTTCAGACCAAACTCAAAGAAGATCCAAAATGAGATCTACTTGATACTTGCTTGACCTTTTTTAAAATTACATGTTTTCGTGGAAATATATATTGTATGTTTTAGGTAACGTATGTTCCACTAATTATCTGGTCCTTTCCAAAAAATGTTCATATATTAATGGGCAAAAATGTCAAATATTCAAACTCAATTGAAAGGCAAAACACAACAGAAACCTGAAAACTTTAAGATGTAATCGGCATTCGCTGAACTGAACAAAACACTTCCCATTGCACACTTTCTTTGATTATAGTCTTTATGCCGGGCGCGGTGGCTCACACCTGTAATCCCAACACTTTAGGAGGTCGAGGCAGGCGGATCACGAAGTCTGGAGATCGAGACCATCCTGGTTAACATGGTGAAACCCCGTCTCTACTAAAAATACAAAAAAAATTAGCCATGCGTGGTGGCGGGCATCTGTAGTCCCAGCCACTCGGGAGGCTGAGGCAGGAGAATGGTGTGACCCCGGGAGGCCAGAGCTTGCAGTGAGCCAAGATCATGCCACTGCACTCCAGCCTAGGTGACAGCAAGACTCTGTCTCAAAAAAAAAAAAAAAAAAAAAGAAAAAGATAATAGTCTTTATTCTTTATTTAAAACTCTTTGTATTCCAACTGAATACACTGATTTGTAAAATATTTTCCTAGTTATTTACAAAAGCTTTTCCAGTGTGGAGGAAAACCAGGCATGTATACAAGTCTGTGTACACAAAATACTAAGACTATCACTGTACTTCCAAAACTTCTTAGAATTTAGAATCAAGGAAAGTGTTTTATTCCTTAATATATCAAATGGTAGTGCTTTGCCTGTCATGGTAAAACAGGAAATCTCTTTTTCCCACCAAAAACAGGTGACAAGTCTAAATCAGTGTGGCATAGTGACACACGGACTTTAAATAAGTATTCAGTAAAAGCTAAAGACCTCATAAATTTCCAATGTATATTTTTCCTTTGGTTTGTCACTTGGAGATCTGTGGAGTGGAAATAGGTACTGGATGTTTGTTTTATGCATAAAAAATGTACTCAAAGTTCCAAAGTCATCTAAAAGGAAGAACTGAATGCTTAACGGATAATTATAAGAGAACACTGTTTTCAAATTGCATGCACACATACACGTGCTCAATTATAAGCATTCAACCCTTGTTTTAGATGACCAAACTAGTAGCCAAAGCTGTCAGCTGTGAAAGGCTTTAAAAAAACAAAACAAAACAAAAACTAATTCAGCCATCAGTCATTTCCTAACATCATCTCATAAACCAGCACAACGCGGCATACCTCATGCAGAAAAGCTGGATCATAAACCAAATGCTTTATCAACTAATCAGTATTAGCAAATATCAGACTGTAAGAGTAACTACTAAAAAATGAATAAATACTTGAGATGGATACCCCATCTACCCTGATGTGATTATTATGCATTATATGCCTGTAAAAACTATCTCATGAACTTCATAAATATATATATCTACTACTATGTGTTTACAAAAATTAAAAATTAAAAAAAATCTCTTTCTTTCTGAAAAAAATAACACAGATTTTGAGGCCAGAACTCTTCTAAATTCTTTTTCTATTTATGTTTACATAATTTATATTGTGATGGTTTCAAGTTCATTAACCTTTTCTTCTGTAACACCTTGTTGGCTATTAACTCACCTTCTCTAATTTTCACCTGAGACATTGTAGTTTTTTTATCTCAAGAGCTCCAATCTGGGTTTTTAAATATTTGCATGTCACTGCTTACTTTTTAAAACATAAAGGAGCACAGCACTTTTTTAAACATAAAGAAGTATAGTTAAAAACCTCAAGCAGAAGAATTGCTTGAGGCCAAGAGTTCAAGACCAGACTGGGCAAGATAGTGAGACCCCATCTCTACAAAAAATTGAAAAATTAGCTTAGTGTAGTGGTGCATGCCTGTGGTCCCAGCTACTTGGGAGGCTGAGGCAGGAGGATCACTGGAGCCCAGGAGTTTGAGGATGTAGTTAGCTATGATTACGCCACTGCAATCCAGGCTGGGCAATAGAGCGAGATCTTGTCTCCAAAAAAAAGTAATAATAAAAATAGTTTTTAAGAAACTTATTTAATGTTCTTGTCTGCTAACTCTAACATCTGTGTCAATTTTGAGTCAGTTTCAGTTGGTTGATTTGTTTTCTCATAATTATGAGTATAATTTTTCTGCTTCCTTCTATATCCGGTAATTTTTTATTAGATACTAGACACTGTTAATTTTATTTTGGGGGTGCTAGATATTTTTGTGTCCCTATAAATATTCTTGCTTTTTGTTCTGGGATTCAGTTAAGATTCTTGGAAACATTTGGTAACTTTAGGCCTTGTATTTAAGATTCTTTAGTTAGGACTCAGCTTAGGGTTTAACCTAAAGTCAATTTTTCCCCATTTCTGAAGCAAAACCCTTCTGAGTACTCTACTGAATGGCCTATGAATTATAGCTCTATGAATTATGGAGCTTTCCTCTCTGGTGGGTGGGAGTACATAGTATTCCCAGCCCTGTGCAAGCTCCAGAGATTGTTTCCTTCAGTCTTTTTAAGTGGTTCTTTCCCCAGCCTTGGGTAGTTTGTTCACATGCATTTGCTGGTCAGCACTCTCTTGAGTATCAACCAGACAGGAAGCCTCTGTAGATCTCCAGAGCTCTTTCTGTTAGTTACCTGTCCTGGTACTATGTCCTGCAGACTCCAGCTGCCTTAGCCTCCCCAGACACTCGGCCCCATCTTCCCAACTCAGGGGTCTGCCAAGTTTCAACTGATCTCCTCTCTTTAAACCCTAGAAACTCTTTCCAGGCAGTAAGCTGAGGCAATCATGGCCCTCACTTGTGGGTTTCTCATCACTCAGAGGGCACTGTACTTCAGGACCTGAAGTCCCATGTCTTGAGGACCATTGTTTCATGTGTTTTATCCGTTTTATGACTTGTTTCAGGCAGGAGAATAAATTGGTCCCTATCCCACTTGCTCAAGGCTGAAGTCAGAATTATCTTTTCATAACAAAAATCTGATAATGTAAATCCCCTGCTTAAAACACTTCATTGAATTCCCATCATTAAAATAAATTCCAAGCTCTTTACATTGATTTAGAAATTGACTTCATAATTTAAATCTTGTCTACTTTGGTAGCTAATCTTGTCACTTGTTTACAATAACTATGATTCAAAATAAAATAATTGCAGTTTCAAATATACAAAATATTATTTCATTACACTTGCATATGCTGTTTGCTTTGTCTAGAACTCTCTTTCCTGCCCTGGCTACTGAGAAACTTTTATTCGTTCATGAGTGATCAACACAAATGTAATGTCTGTGAAGCTTTCCTTACATGACACGCTTCCAGCTACCTTCTCCCTCTCTCCTGACTCCTACCCAAAGAGGAGTTAGGCAGCCCTCCTCAAGGCGCAAAGGAGCCATCTATTATCCAATCTCCTGTTATGGCACCCATTACTTTGTACCACGGCTATTTATGTAAACATCTATTTCCCCACCTTGGACAAGCTCCTCAGATATGTATTCTCATTTGTAAAATGGGGATAATACAGGGTGTCAAAAAGTTGGGGTGCACAGGATAAATGTATCTTAACTGGCATGATAGTTGCATTTTCAGCCAATATGCTCAATTTGGTTTCCTTCAACTTACTGGATACCATTTTTAGATAGCATACAAGAAATTGGATTCAACTGCTAATTTGAATAACATATTATTTAATAAAAACACTACAGAGAAAATCCTAAAACATGATAAGAACTCAGTGCCTTCAGAAAGGCAGAAGATTACAGATTACAGGATAGAGCTGACAAGATGAAGATGAAGAAAAAACAGGGAGCTTTGCAGACTTTGTAAAGGATTTTATAACCTAACATAAATGCAACAATGTTGCACACGCATAACCAAAATGCATGTGAAAATTAACTTTTTTCTTTTTCTTTTTTTTTTTCGAGACGGAGTTTTGCTCTTGTTGCCCAGGCTGGAGTGCAATGGTGCAATCTCGGCCCACTGCAAACTCCACCTTCCAGGTTCAAGCAATTCTCCTGCCTCAGCCTCCTGAGTAGCTGCGATTACAGGCATGTGCCACCACGACCAGCTAATTTTGTATTTTTAGTAGAGATGGGTTTCTCCATGTTGGTCAGGCTGGTCTCAAACTCCTCACCTCAGGTGATCCCCCCACCTTGGCCTCCCAAAGTGCTGGGATTACAGGCGTGAGCCACTGCACCCAGCCCTGAAAAGTAACTTTAAAGGGAGAAAACATATTAGAGGTTAGCAATAATTCAAATATTGATTACGAAGATACTTCATTATATGGTGGCATATTTTCAATTGAAAATATAGTGAATGTAAAGGAAAAATTAAAGTCTCTACCACCCTGTACTAGGGATGGTGAATAGAAGGGAACAATTTTTGATTCTGTGTCACTGCCAAATAACAACCCACAAATCTCCATTAATTGCTATGTCCAGTGATGCCTTAAGTGAAGCAGATACATCTTTGGAATGAATTTTGAATCAATTAATTGTATTGGTATTTAAAATACATCATTTAAAAAAAGTCTCATACTTCAGAGCAAACAGCAGAAGGTGAGGCATAATTTTTAAAAACAACGTTTCAGGGGGGCCTTTTTTTCTGATACAGTCTGTTTAAGCTTTGTTTACTTTCTCAGCAAGAATAAAGGCCCGGGGCAGCATTTAATTAAAATGTTGCCTACGCTTTCATGCTTCCTGAGGCTGTAAGACTGGGGACACTGCTGTAGTCTTCTTGCAGTGGACTAGGAAATAAACAAGGATGGATAAGTTTGAACTCTCTGCATAATATGTAGAGCAAAGTCATATCCCTGGAAAGGCCAAAATTAGGTGAGATGTGATACATAACAGGTATGGAATATACTAATGCTTTGGATTGGGAGCAAAAAAATTGGACAGGTCTTAGCCACATGTACTTTCTATTATCTCAAATATTATTTTTTATAATTTCAACTTTTATTTTAGAGTCAAGGGGTACATGTGCAGGTTTACTGCATGGGCATTTTGCATGATGCTGTGTTATCTCAATTATAAACCACTAATTTCTAAGATCCAATAACCCGGCTGGATATGGTGGCTCACACCTGTAATCCCAGCACTTTGGGAGGCCAAGGCAGGAGGATTACTTGAGCTCAGGAGTTCAAGACCAGCCTGGGCAACATAGTGAGGCCAAGTCTCTATAAACAATAAAATTTAAAAATGGAAAAAAATAAAAAATAAAAAAGATACAATAATCTGCAGGAATGAAGAATAATGGTATCAGTGATGTAAACTACTATTCACACGAACAGCTTGATGTTTCACTTAGGCTGGGCGAGTCCTAAATCCTAGCAGTAGGTAAAGTTCATGCAGAGTAAATCAAAAAATGCTTTGAAACCATGAGTTAAAATAAAAAAGAAATGAAGATTTGATTTGGTGGTGCTTCATTTTCTTTGATTTTTAAAAGCAGACAGTAACAAATGTTCACAGGGACTATCATAGAATTTCCTCGGTTCAATAACTGGAAATAATTATAGGTCCCAGGATGGAAGAATAGAAGGACTGCACCGATTATGGGACAGTGAAAAAGTGAGATTGAACCCTGCACAAGGCATACAACCGTACTAAGGCTCAGTTTGCCGTGGGTAAAACGGGATGTTGCCAAAGTTAAACTAGACACCTCAAGAGTAGGCATTTTTGTTTTCATTTTTGAGACAGTGTCTTACTTACATGGCCCAGGCTGGAGTGCAGTGGTGCGATCTGGGCTCATTGCAGTCTCAATCTTCCAGGGTCAGGTGATCCTGATACTTAGCCTCCCAAGTAGCTGGGACTACAGGTGCACACCACAATGCCCAGTTAAGTTTTTGTTAGTAAAGATGAGATTTTGTCATGTTGCCCAGGCCAGTCTCGAACTCCTGGACTCAAGTGATCTGCTGGCCTCCCAAAGTGCTGTGATTACAGGAATGAGCCACTGCACCCAGCCTAAGAATAAGCATTTACTGAAATGAAAGCAATGATGGGGGTGATCCAATGGGCTCTGTAAGATTATTTTAGCAGCAGTATGAGTGATAGCCACAAAACAGGACATTTGAGAGGCAGGGATTCCATTTAGAAACAAATACATTTACATTTTTAGAATAAGCTTTTTTCTTTAAGTCCTACCCTTTAAAATATATAATATATATTACATGTGTATGATATATAAATATAATATATATAATATAAAAATATTATATAATACATTTGTATAATATATAAATATATTCTGCTTATACATATTTTTTTCTTTTTTTGACATGGTCTTACTCTGTCACCCAGGCTGGAGTGCAGTGGCAGGATCACGGCTCACTGCTGCCTCGACCTCCTAGCCTCAAGAGATCTTCCACCTCAGCCTCCCTGGAACTATAGATGCATGCCACTGCGCCTAAGCTTTTGTTGTTGTTTTTTAGAGATGGGGGTCTTACTATGTTGCCCAGGCTGATCTTGAACTCCTGGGCTCAAGTGATACTCCCGCTTCCACCTCCCAAAGAGTAAATTATCATTTAAACTTTTTTGTTAAACCAGTATGCCTAAGAATGAAATTTAAACAGAGATATTACCCAACTGGTTGACAAATTAACATATTTGTCTTTTATACTTCCTTCTGGAAAAAAGAATCAGCATAAAGAAAAATGACATCAATGTAAACAGTAGTAGTTAAGAGCAAGACATTTTTTACATAATTTTGAAAGTAGTTGCCATACCTCCTTCCTCAAAATATAAAGACAATTTTGTGGACTATGTTTTCTGTGAAAGGAAATTTCACAATCCAGGAAAGACTTTAGAGCTAGTGCATTTGTTTTTTAAGATACCTAAAACTGTCCTGAGAATGTGTATCCCATTTTGAGTGAGTCAGACATTAACTTTTGTAAGTCAATCCAAGACTTAGCAATCTTAAATAAATGACACATCTATAAACACGCAGTGGTATGAAGGTCAGTGGTAAAAGAGAGCTGGTCATACATTAAATTGTATTGAAATCCTTATTTACGGCACTTCCTGATTTATGTAGTCCTATATTCATTTTTACCAAAGATATGATCCTATGAGACCCAATTTTAATGACTGGAGCAAAGCATAGTGTTTACCTGTCCTTTTTTTTTTTTTTTTTTTTTTTTGACACGGAGTCTCGCTCTGTCGCCCAGGCTAGAGTGCAGTGGCGCGATCTCGGCTCACTGCAACCTCCACTACCTCTCATTTTTTATCAAACTGTAGTTTCACATAAAATCCTTCCTACAACCCACCATGAAAAAAATCCTCCATACAACAGAAGAAATTTTGGGGTCTATCCTGAGGTATTTATTAACTGATCCACAGACGGTCTTCCAGAACAACGCTTTCAAAACAAAATACAATGTCTAGGATTGGTTACTTGCTTACTCAGAAGTAGTTCAGATGTGGGCTCTCAGATTTGAAACTACTATTGTTCTGTGGTAATATATTACATTTCCATCTGAAAGGTTCATGCTGCTTTTTACTGTTTAGGTGATTTTTTGTCATATATATGTATGTATGCATTCTAATTTAAAGCCAGCGTGATAGCCCTAGGCTAGACAATTTAAACTAATTGGCAAATTGTAACATTTCACTACAATGAGCCAAAATTAGTAATAAAGATTATTCCCTTCTTAAAACTTGAGATAATTAGCCTTTTTATCATATTTTTGAGACATCAAAGTTCCTTTCTTCTTTGATTTATCTTAGGCCTCAAGTCTTGTCTTTTGCCCAGCCAATATCTGTTGTATTCCTGATGGCTCAGCCTCTTCTGACTTCTGAGAAGTTCTCGCTACCTCTGGATAACAGAGCGACAGTGTCTGGACAGATTACTAGCTGCAAATCTGCCCAACACTGAAACTGACTTCATGTTGCAAGACCACTGGTGTCTTTTTGCTCTCATTCTTGTGCTAGGTCCTGGGCCGTGACTTCCAAGCTCCATAGGACCAATTCTGCTTTGTTCAGGAAAGCACCTTCTACTGCCTAAGAGATGTGGGATTCCACTGTTTACTTAAGCCCTTTTCTACTGGAAGCAGAAAGGAGATCTGCTTAGAAAGATCAGTAATACTGAAACTAGGTGGCCATGGAGTGTTTTCCAGTTGTCTATTCTGAGACTGTGGCTACAATACTCAAATGCTCCGAGCTTCAGTTTTATCGCATAAAAATGGAAATAATATAATACAGAGCCCATAGGGTTGGTCAATGGAGTCAATGAAGTAACACAGGTAAATAATTTACCACACTGCTCAACACATGGTAAAAGGTGTTTTATCACCACCAACAAGAAAATTACTTTTCAAGAGCAGTGTAAAAAGCAACACAATGATTCTTTATGATATTTTTACTCTAAATTATGTAAAAGCATATTTAAGATCCACTCTGAAAAGTAAAGGTCAAGGAGAAAAAGAAGGTGGAGGAAATGTTGAGGCAAGGCTTGGGCTAAAGACAGGAGATGAGAGGACAACTAGTCTCTTTATACCCTGATGGAAAGACAGTACACCCCCAGCAGAAGGCTGACAGAAAGATAACAGCAGGGAGACAGACAGAGCGAATAATGTAAAGAACAACAAGAATCTCTTAAGCAAAACACAATATGAAGGCATTTTAATTCATTCTCCCTTTCCAGTTCTTTTCTTTTTGGAACCTCTTCTACCATTAACCAAGGCAATCAAGTACTTACCCAGCCGCTCCTTTGGAGACAAAAACATCTCTCAGTTATCCGTCAGCCTTTTCAACTTCACATGTCATGGGTTGGGCGAGGTGGGGGGGTGGGGCTTCAAAGAAAAGTAATGTGTCTTCCCAGGATTGAGTTTCCATCTTATTTTTATCCCTCCAATCATTAGAAATAATGTAAAGCTAGCATTCACCACCAAAGACTGTCATACATACTATTACAACTATGAATAATATTACCAAGGCCCACTCTCTCTCTCTAATTCTCCTATCCCCCCTCCTCTCTCCCTCACACACACAGAGCCAGAGATGCCACTATCTCCTCAGCCATTTCGAGCTTTCCTTTTAATCAGCACAGTAAACAAGCTCCTATGCCTCAGGCTGGCGTTCCACAAACTCAGCCAAATCGTAGGGTTTTGTGAATGCTGCAGTCAGCAGGGCCCAAGAAGGCATGTTTGCTCACACATTATGTCGAGGTTTTTTTTTTCGGTCCTAAGGATACTCCTTGGACTATGGGTATGATCAACAAGAGAAGTCATTTATCTCACAAAGACTCTAATTCCATTGGATTTTGATTAGCTGTGGTAACCAGGTGAACTGAATAATTACTGTTACTAACTATAATACTCTCTACATCTTACTGTACAATGTAACATCAAAATTCTAGTGAGAGAAAAGTTAAAGTGTCAAACGTTCAAAGTCATAAGCCCTCAGTGCTCCAGTTCTGAGAATATCTGTAAAATATCTCCCTTCTGGGGAAAAACTAAGAATAGCATTTTCCAAATAAATGGAAATAAAACTACTCTAAATTCACCAGACAGATCATAATTATTGACACAAAATTATAAAGTATAATACTTGGTGTTCAGTAAAAATTCTAGATAATTATTCCACCACACAGGATTAGGCCATTTATTCAAGAGGTTCTCATTTGATAAATTTAGGAACTCTTACCAATCCATCACGTTTCCCCGAAAGCAGGTGTAAACATGTAAAAATATTCCTTAAATACCAATTCTGAGCTCAACCTTGTGCGAGGCACGATACACACAATAGCCAAGAATTTGAACATTGTTCCTAGACTCAGGTTTCTAATCTAATCAGGAGCCTCCTGAGTGGTTTGAGACAACATAATGTTTTCCTCAGACACGGAGGGATTAATTTTGCAACACTGGGAGAAGGAGGTACTGGAGAAGTCTAACAAAAAACGTCCATGGTAGTTTCTGCCAAGCCAAGGCACTTTTATTCTCTCTGTGAGGTACCTAAAGCAACCCCAGAACCAGGCTCTCAGTGTGTGGTGTGTGTCAGTCAGTAGGATGAAAAACTAGACTCAGGCAAGGCCTGAGAATCGACCTCATGTGAACATGAATTATCATGCATGACCTTCAAGGCCAAGAAATATTCTATCCTCAAAATCCTGAGATAAGTAAAGAAACAAATAAGTCATCCTTAAACCCCAGTTTATAGATGCCAGAAAAGGAAGGAGATTGTGCCAAAAATAATCTCGGAAGTGGTTGGATGTGTATCAATTATGGAGGTACGTTTGCTTACAGTATCGCCAGTGCTTCCTTCTGCACATCACAGATTTGCTATTGATCAGCTGTGGTCAGATATTGTAAGTATAAATTAACCTGCTCCAGTGAAAAATACCCAGGGGAGCTATTACAGTCTGAAGAAATCTTCTCTTTAGGTTTAACAGTAATTACAAGTAGAATTCAATAGGAGGATGGGGGATGGTTAGCTCCAATTACACCAACCACTTTTTTTTTCCCCACCAGTCCCTGATTAAAAGATTCTGCGGTTTATGACCAGCAAAAGGCTTTGCCTTGGTACAACTCAAGACTGAAAGAATGATACAAGAAAGAGAATTTATCATCGGCAGGGGGCAATCAGCAGTCCAGAGGTGCACTGTTTATCTAAAGAATCTTAAGAGTCAGGGAGCTGCTCTTAAAATGACTTTGGCAACTCCTCCAGAAGGCTTAAAAGCTGTCTCTGAAGCCTGTGGGGTGGTTCCATTTCAATCCATTTGAGTTAAAATTACCAGTTCCAAGGAACATACCCTTAAGAGATAAAAGGTAGTAAGGGAAAGAAGAAAGACACAGTCAGGGGACCTGTGTCCTAGCTAAGGAAAAGATATGTCAAAAGATTTACTGTAAACAGAAGGCAAGTTTTAAAGTAAGAGTACAACTCATTAGTATAGGAAAACAGGAAAAAAGCATTATCCAAAGCACTAAAATAAAGAAATAGTCAAACTCTATCATTTTCTAAGCTTTTAAAGGTCACATGGAGCACTATGCTAATATTTTGCAATAATGGACTCTGGGGCAGTGCTTTAATGAAATGAATTCCAAGGCTCTCTGAATCTTAATCAGACTGTGCAGGGGATGCGGGAAGGTCAGGCTGACAAGCAAATGAGGCAAACTATACTTCCATATTACAATGAGTACCTTTTCCCAAAACAAGTGTAGTGTCTTGCCTATATTTAAGATCCTAGTAACTTCTCACATTGCAAAAGGCCCTTCCACGCCACTCCGTATGCCTAACAGGCCAGCAAGCGGGTCAGCTCACGGTTCATCCGTAAGACATTCTAGTAAGTCAGTTTAAAAGTATGGTGCTTGCACTGGATATCCTCCATTTCCTTTTTTTATTTTTTAAATGGACAAAAATTGTATATATGTTATGTATATTATATATGTATATTATGTATACATAACATTTTATGTTTATGGTATAAAACATACCATTATGTTTATGGTATAAAATTGCATATATGTACATATACAAAATACATATGTACATATTGTGGAATGGATCAAGCTAATTAAAATATCTATGCTTCACTTTTTTGCAGTGAAAATATTTAAAATCTACTCTTTTGGCAATTTTCAAGTTTATAATAGATTGTTATTAACTGTAGACAACTTTTTTATATTGAAAATATTCAAAATCGACTCTTTTAGCAATTTTCAAGTTTACAATACCTTGTTATTAACTGTAGTCACCATGTTGTGCAATACATCTCCTGAGCTTATTCCTCCTATGTCATTTTATATCCTCAATTTCTTTTCATCATATGGCTAAAACAAATGCAAAATACCCTTTTCAAAGTAAATGGAAAGGCAACCCTCAACCTATTTCAGTGCTGAGACACTCATGAAAACAGAAACACTTTACACTTCTTTTTTTTTTTTTTTGAAACAGTCTTGCCCTGTTGCCCAGGCTAGAGTACAGTGGCATGATCTCGGCTCAATGCAACCTCCACCTCCCAGGTTCAAGCGATTCTCCTGCCTCAGTCTCCAGAGTAGCTGGGATTACAGGTGCACACCACCACACCTAATTTTTGTATTTTTAGTAGAGACAGGGTTTCACCATGTTAGTGAGGCTGGTCTCGAACTCCTGACCTCGCGATCTGCCCACCTTGGCCCCCACGAAGTGCTGGGATTACAGGCGTGAGCCACCACGCCCGGCCTACACTTCTTTTTCATGTGAAATTCCATAGTCTAAGCAGCCAGAAAAGCACCAAATAGATAAGCAATGATATTTTATCTTAAAATAGGTTTCTTCTCTACCCTTGCAGTTTTTCTCCATCCAACTAAATGTTACCCATTCCTCAAGACTCAATTTCAGTTTTTTGTTTTTTTGTTTTTTTTTTTTTGAGATGGAGTCTGGCTCTGTCGCCCAGGCTGGAGTGCAGTGGCCGGATCTCAGCTCACTGCAAGCTCCGCCTCCCGGGTTTACGCCATTCTCCTGCCTCAGCCTCCCGAGTAGCTGGGACTACAGGCGCCTGCCACCTCGCCCGGCTAGTTTTTTGTATTTTTTAGTAGAGACGGGGTTTCACCGTGTTAGCCAGGATGGTCTCGATCTCCTGACCTCGTGATCCACCCGCCTCGGCCTCCCAAAGTGCTGGGATTACAGGCTTGAGCCATCAAGCCCAGCCTAATTTCAGTTTTAAATTCAACAACCCACCACAAGAAGGTCAAGCAAATTACAGCATATCAACATGACCAGAGTATTAAACATGAAAATGCCATATATGAATCATAACGAAGAATGGAAACTTTCATAAAGAAATCCATTTTCAAGTCAGAACAAAAACAAGTTCAAAATGATTGTAATTATATCAAAAAGTTGTACATTGACATTCACAAGTGAATGAATAATGACATAATAGAGCACAATGTTTGAGTTATTAATTCCCCACAAAGTTAAAGACTTTCCCTAGTATTAGTAACTTTCTGTATATCATAAGGTAACTGGCGTTTCCTACTCAAATTCAACTGAAAAGTATGAAGTCATTACTGTTTATTTTGCTACATGATGGATGTTGTATTAAAGTTTTATATGTATTCTTTCATTTTATCCCCAAGTGATTCTCTGGAGTAAATACTATTACTTAACACCGTTTGCAGATAAAAAAGCCCAGGCCTGCTTAAGTTACATAACTTGTCTATGGTGACATTGTGACAGAAGTAGGAATTCAGTCTCACCGTACCCTAGACATTCGAACACACTACCTCAAGGTGAAGCCCATTGGTGCTTGGGAGTGGCCACTGCTTTGGTTTCCTAGATTGTTAAGATGACAAATGGCTCAGTTCCATTTCAATATTGCGGTACTGGTCTGATGGCTGGATTCTACTGTCATAGGATTTTCAACTGCATTTTATTCCTCTACAAATTCCCAGATAGAGCAGGAGGGCAGGTAAAGAAGACATATTACCCTCCAAAAAGGAAAAATAAAAAACTTGAGCATCAAGACACTCAATATTTATGTTATCCCTTCAGTGCTATGCATCCTAACACAAAGTTTTTATTTTACTCACACGTCCTGCTGCCTTGGTAATTCACAAAAGGGTTGCATGCCTGACCTCTAATGATAATTCGTTATATATCCTAACGCTTTCTTATTAGACCTGTGAAACAATGAATTAGCAACAAATCCCCCACTCTTTGCCCCTTCAGCCCTTGGAGTTTAACTCCTCTCACATTACAGTATTTATTGAATTTCCCAGCCAAACGGTGTTCTGCTCCATAAAATTCTGACAAGTGGACTCTGCCAAGCTAATAATGGCTTCATTCTGCTGAAATAAACTTATTTCACTGCGGCAAACAAAACGACATGACCTGGAAAGGTTATTTTTAACTGGGTAATGACTCAGTCCCAACCAAGCATTTCTCTCAAGGTTCCCAGTTTTAAATAAATTTCATTTCTTAAATATAAATGCGTGCTATTATGTGTGTTCTTGTCTGTCAATCTTTCACAATGAAGTAAACGCAGATATTTTCATTGCTTAAGGTGTATGATTCTCTTTATTCAATAACTTGGATGGCTTATCAAACTATTCCCAAGGATCCTGGCATAGAGAAGCCACCCAGAGAACTTGAAAGACAAGACTGCATCAAGAAGCAAAATCCCTTTAAACAGAATCTGGTTTTTATTGCATTTTTCTTTTAATTAAAGAGCATCAGAACCTTTTCAATTCGGCAAAACTTTTAAGAGTATGCCTCTGAGAAAGAGCTCTTATCTCGTGTTTTTAAAGCGTGAATAAATTTTGCTAAGTTTGCTTAGCCCGCTTACCAAATAAAGATATGCCAAGACAAATTTCTCTACATCCACATTAGTTAACATCCCCCCCATATCTTAAACTCTCCATACCAAAAATGTCTGGTACTAAAAAGTTCCATATCTTACAGTTATCATTCACATCTCTTTATCTTGCACTGCAAGCCCCTCAAAAACAAACAAATGAACAAACAGAAACAACTGCCATGATCAGGTCAAATTTTTTTTCAAGTTTCAAATGATCAGGGACTCCGAGAGCACCATTACAACAGCTGGGATCTTGTATCAACATGCTGCACCCTGCCAGTCCTGCCTTCTGAGACTAATAAAAGAGAAAACCCTTGACAGCTAACAGCTGGGCTCCTTATGAAGCTGTTCAATAGAAACAACAAGGCCTCCCACAGCCCACCAAAAATCAGGACTTGGTGTATAGACACAAATATGCACAAGAAAAGAAATTTGGTAAGAGGGAACACATTTAAAAGAGACTGAAACAAGGAGATGATGAAGAGTAACAGGGGAAAAAAAACACTAATCAATGAAAGAGAAACCCAGTCACACCGGCATAACTATTGAAGATGTTAAGAGTGCAAAAGGAATTACGCATGGTTTTAATCTGGCTGGAGTAGGTGACTTGTATTACACACGATTAGCTATAAAGGCAAGAGAACAAGAACCTTTTCTGTAAATACACATAGTCATGGTTCTGTCCAAACCACAATAAGAAATCCTGAATATCCTTCTGATGACCTATACTGCATATTCACACTTGCAGTAAAAGAAACTGATGTGAATCTCCTTACTATTGCTTCCTGCCAAGCCCTCTGCCTCCATATTAAAGACCATCAGCTGGGCTGTGGCTACTAGCTACAACTCCCCAGTCGAAGCCATGTCACAGAATTATGGCCAATCGGCTTAACAAAGTGCAAAAATAAAAGCACACTGAAGTTACATAAAACTACCGTGGATAAACAAGGAGTGGTTATGCTGGCCACTGAGTAAAAATATCTGTAATTCCTTCAAGTTCAGTAAGTTAAAGTAAAGCTTCAAACTACGGTAGTTGAGGTTATCGTCAATATAGAGACAAAACAAACAGAAACTAGCAAAAGCATAAGGAACACAAAAACTCTCCTATAATGTATTACAGATGGTTTTTTAAAGTTTCTATGGCTACTAGTAAGGAAACAAAAGCAAAATCTTTTTCTTGCACAACGTGTATTTCAGATGGCACAACAGAATCACTTCTAATTGCTACAGATAGGTCACAAACACCAGACAGGCAGTCTGAGAAGCCGCTTAATTTGTAGAGTGTGTGTGTGTGTGTGTCTGTGTGTGTGCGTGTGTACCTCATACACATTGTTCACCACTAGTGGCAATTCAGATACTGACCCAGAATATGAACAAGGTAGGGTGGGAGGGATTCAGCATTACTCTGGCAAATGGCCATGGCACCATTCATAAATTAACGACTCAGAGATAATTGAACTGGTTCCTGTGTTAAGTATGAGTTTCATTTTGTTAAATAGTCAACACTGAAATAGTTTTAATCCCGTAAATTCAACTTAAACAATTACTGAAGTGTGTTCAATGCCACAGTTATTTCTATTTTTGCAGGTATTAAGCACTATGTTTTGAAATTTGTTCCAGGCAGACGAAAAAGGAAAAGTTTTGAGTTCTTTTTTTTTTTTTTTGAGACGAGTCTCGCTCTGTCACCCAGCCTGGAGTGCAGTGGCTCCACCCCACTTCACTGCAACCTCCGCTTCCCGGGTTCAAAAGATTCTCCCACCTCAGTCTCCTGAGTAGCTGAGATTACAGGCGCCCACCACCACGCCCGGCTAATTTTTATATTTTTAGTAGAAACGGGTTTTCACCGTGTTGGCGAGGGTGGTCTGGAACTCCTGACCTCAGGTGATCCACCCGTCTCAGCGTCCTAAAGTGCTGAGATTACAGGCGTAAGCCACCGCACCCAGGCAAAAAGTTTGGAGTTCTATACCTGAATCCTCAGGAAAAAAAGGGGGGGGGGGCAGAGGTGAGGGGTGTATTTTCATTAATAAAAAGAAAATGATTCCCAGAGCGTGAACCCATAATCTATTTTACGTATCTCCACCTAAGGAAATGTTTATTTCAACTATGATACCTAGGTATCTACTGAGGAAATATAAAGCATGGTGAGAAAACTATTTATTTAGAGACAGGGTCTCACTCTGCTGCCCAGGCTGCAGTGTAGTGGCAGCTGGGACTACAGGTGCGCACCACCACACCCAGCTAATATTTTCTTTTTTTTTTTGTAGACACAGTCTCATGATGTTGCCCAGGTTGGTCTCAAACTCCTGAGCTCAAGCAATCCTCCTGTCTCAGCTTCCCAAAGTGCTAGAATTATAGACATGAGCCACCACACTTGACCTATATTAAACAGCCCAGAACTTACACATTCCTATTGCTATTGTATCCTTTTCCATAGTTACCTTGGGAAGCTAGATACTCAGGCTGCTTAAGTAGAATTTTCTAGCAACACTTTCAACACACAACTTTTAGCTTTACTCAGCTTATAGTTACTCTACTTGAGCAACAGCAATATGGAGTCAAAGTAATATTATTTCTCCAATATTAAAAATGGGTGCTAACCCCCTAAACATCCCTTATTTTTGAAGATGACAATTTATTCCCTGCCCTTCATCTTAAAATTTTTTACCTTCTCATTTTCCCCCAGTTGACGTGTGTAATTTGTGCCTTTTTCTAGTCTATTAATGTCTAGGACAGGGGTGTAAACAATAATCTATACTGGTTTAAAAAAAAAAAGATATTGAATAAAGCCTAGATCCATCTGGATCTCCCTCAATCCCCCTGGAAAGATATCTGAAATATCTAAAGTTGAAGATGGTAGAGAAGAGGAGCAGGAGAGACTGGAGGGGAGTGGCGTGGAGATGACAGGAGGGGAAGGAAGGAGAGATGGGACAGGACAGGAAGACAGCAGAGAGGTCCCCATTAGGTCTCATAAAGAAAGAAACATGTCTTTCCTGACATCTTTGCAAGTATGTCTACTTACTCACCCTTTATGTCATGACTGCCCCAGCAGCACAACTCAGGCTGCCTCCACCCCAGTCATCTTCCAACTGAATGATGGATACTCTTGCTTATTATAACTTCAACCTCTAGAAAGGAAGCATTTTGCATCCTAGTTATCACAACCCCCCCTTTTTTTTTTTACTCATTGTTAACCCTATCTGCAAGTGGTATTTACATTTAAAAGGTGTTTTTTGCTAACTTTGAGAAGTAAAAGATTTGCTAACTTTGAGAAATAAATGAATCCAGTTCAGTCACTGTCTTTCGTGAAAATCTTCCATTACATCAAAATAAGGGAGAATTTTTTTTTCTTAATAACAGGATGTATCGAAAACATTCTGTGCTTGATCACATCTGTTATTCTGCATTCAAAATTCAAAATTCATTTAGGACAACTAAATTAAGAAAGCAAAAAAATGGTTATGAGTAGCCATGGCCATAATGGAAAAACATAGCCAAATGTTTTTGGTTCATACAAGATGATTTTTTTTTTTTTTTTTTTTTTTTTTTGAGATGGAGTTTCGCTCTTGTTGCCCAGGCTGGAGTGCAATGGCGCAATCTCGGCTCACCGCAACCTCCGCCTCTCATGTTCAAGCCATTCTCCTGCCTCAGCCTCCCAAGTAGCTGGGATTACAGGTGCTCACCACCACACCCAGCTAATTTTGTATTTTTAGTAGAGACAGGGTTTCTCCATGTTGGTCAGGCTGGTCTCAAATTCCTGACCTCTGGTGATCTGCCCACCTCAGCCTCCCAAAGTGCTGGGATTACAGGCGTGAGCCACTACGCCCAGCCAAGATGATGTTTTTTAACTTAGCCTAAAAATGTTTCCCTTAAAATCAGCAAAGGAAAAGTCATGGAGGAAAATCAAAACAAACACCTACACCGATGACATTTCTTATCATTCAAATTAGCCATAACTCTTTTCAAGTGCAAAATCAAATTTCGATTATCAGGAAAAATAGCCCAAGTCAATCCCATTGCTTCCAATCCACTTTTGGAGAATAGAATTCATTTATCGACCAATTGTTTAATTGTTTACTCAGGAATTGATGCAATGTGCAGTACAACTTTGGAAGTTTATGCAAATTTAATCCAGTACAGGCAAGATGTCTTATATATTATGATGTTCTTATATCACCAATTTAATGTTTACTGGACCTTATCAATGTCACATTATTTTACATAAAAATAACTTTAGCTATATATACATCACAGTTCACAGCTAAAACAGACACAGGACTGAGTCATTTCAATTATTATAAGAAGCAGTACTGTAAGAGGCCACTAAGAAGCATTTGCATAGAGGAAGCCAATTGACTTCCTGAAGGATGACTCCAAAGGCGTCACCAAAGATGCCATTTTACGGGCTCAGTTAGAGGTTATATGAGTAAAGGCACCCCGAGACACCGATTATACTTGACGCTTCTATTAATGAATTGTTTTTTCAGCATTTGGCCCAAAAGTTCTCTCTTCTCATCTGCCACATTTTGCAGCAGAAGCCACCATAGCTGATTGGCACAGAGATGGTTTTCTGACCCAAAATGTGTCAATGAAAATGTGGGACACAAATGGAAACAGATTTCCTTCAGTAGTTGAATATATGATATGTAAAGCTCCGGAACTATTAGTAGCCATAATTCCCATTGACCTGCTCTGTAGAAAAACGTATGAATTGATGTACACATAGCAGTAGAATTTCAATGTATTCCTAAGGCTGCATCCTGCCTTAACGCTCTGTGACCCATATTAGCACTCCTGTCTTCTTTGATGTTTGTTTGTTTTTAGCTAGTTCAAGTTTAAATTCCGTTATTGTCAATGTAAATGCCGCTGGGCATTTAAGACGTGGTTTAGAAACACTAGAGCAATTTTTTAAACTGCTGGTAGCTTATTATTGAGGGGTAAAAGAATCAATTTAATGAGTTACAATCAGAAACATCTTTAAAAAAAAAAAACAGAATAGCATAGAATTGGCATCCCATATCGGGAGGGTGTGGAATTCAACCCCTGTCTTACACTATACCCAAAAATAAATTTCAGGTGGATTAAAGACTTAAATGTGAAAATTAACACTATACAACATTTAGAAAAGACTACAGCATATCTTTGAATCTGGAGGGTAGAAAGCAGTTCTTAAACAAGACACAAAAAGAACCATATGGAAATGATAAATTCCACCATACCTTCTAATACACTATACAATACTATACAGCTTACTTTCATTGTGTTTATTATTTATTTGCTTGCTTTTTTTTTTTTTTTTTTTTGAGACAGGGTCTCACTGGGTCACTCAGGCTGAACTGCAATGGTGCCATCATCACTCATGGCAGCCTCAAACTCTTGGGCTCACCCAATCCTCCCGCCTTGGCCTCCTGAATAGCTGGGACCATAGGCACGTGCCAGCACGCCTAATTTTTTTTTTATTTTTTGTAGAGACAGGATCTCACTACATCGCCCAGACTGGTCTCCAACTCCTGACCTGAAGTGATCCTTCTGCCTCTGCCTTCCAATGCATTAGGATTACAGGTGTGAGCCACTGCACTTGGCTTCATTTCTAAAAAACAAAATAAATTTATTACTTATCATACATTGTCTTTCTTGTCCAATAAAGTGTTAGCCTCAGGAGAGTAGTGAATCTTGTCTGTTTTTTGTTTTATTTTGTGTTTTTGAGACGGAGTCTCGCTCGGTTGTCTAGGCTGGAGTGCAGGGTGTGATCTTAGCTCACTGTAACCGCTGCCTCCCAGGTTCAAGCAATTCTCCTGCCTCAGCCTCCCGAGTAGCTGGGACAACAGGTGCCTGCATCTGTTTTATTCACAGATACATCTACAATGCTCTGTACATAATAGATGATCAATTAATACTTGTTAAGCATGTATGAATATCTAAGCATACTTTAGTCACAAGAGAAAACATATTTTTTAGTGTGGATTGAGGTTAAAAGGTTGCAAAATATTACAATGGATACCTACAATTTGTATATTTGGTTAGTACGTAGGGAAAGGGAAAAAAAGGGGGTAGTAGCAAAATAGAAATGTTGTACTTTATTCTATAGACCTACACTATCCAAAGCTATTTAAATTAATTTAAAATTAAAAGCAAAAATTCAGTCCCTCCGTCTCACTATCCACATTTAAAGTACTCAGTCCAACTACTATACTGGACAAAACAGAAGATACAGAATGCTTTTTTTATTGAGGAAAGTGCTAGTGGGCAGTGCTGCTATAGCCAATAAAAGACTCACACCATATTTGAAGCTGGCGAATATTGAGATTACATCAGGGTTTTTAAGGCAACTGGCATCTATGGAGAGAGTGAACTAAAGGCAGAAGAAAGTAGAATCCTCAAAGAGGCCAATTACATGGAAATTAAAATGGTAAACATGAGAAAGAGTGACAAAGAATGTAGAAAGAATAGAATGCAGAGGAGAAGACAACTTTTTTTTCTTTTTTCTTTTTCTTTTTGAGATGGAGTCTCACTCTGTTGCTCAGGCTGGAGTACAGTGGCGTGATCTCGGCTCACTGCAACCTCCACCTCCCGGGTTCAAGCGATTCTCCTGCCTCAGTCTCCTGAGTAGCCAGGATTACAGGCACGCACCATCATGCCCAGCTAATTTTTGTATTTTTAGTAGAGACACGGTTTCACCACGTTGGTCAGGCTGGTCTCAAACTCCTGACCTCGTGATCTGTCTGCCTTGGCCTCCCAAAGTGCTGGGATTACAGGCGTGAGCCACTGCGCCGCCCAGCCTTCTTCTTTTTTTTTTTTCTTTTATTTTGAGACAGAGTCCTGCTCTGTCTCCCAGCCTATAGTTCAATAGGGCCATCTCGGCTCACTACAACCTCTGTCTCCCAGGTTCAAGCGATTCTGGAGGAGAGAAATTTAAAGGAATTTCAGAGTTACATCATCAGGGTTTGTGGACTGAACATGAGATTTGAGGGGAAAGAAAGGAATGTGAGATGACTGAGGATGCTGACTGGCTAACTAGGTGACTGGTGAAGAGAAGTCATTTTCAGTGGATGGATACTAGACAGGCTAAAAGCTCTTTTGACCCAGGTGTTTTAACTTAGGGAACATTTCAAAATGATCAAGTCAAAATGCAGGAAAAAAATGTGTTTTAAGGCCAGGGAATGCCTGCAATGGACAGCCAGACCTTCATCCCTTCCCTGACACAAGTCTCAGATAAAAGGTAGAATGAAGGTCAGGGACTGAGTAGGTAATGAAGCAAGAAATATGTGAGAATTATGACGGAATGTGTGAAATTATCTGTCACAATCATTTCTTAAGGGTGGAAACAAAGCTGAAATAGTTCGTTTTTAGACAACATCAAAATGACCTCGTCGAGTAACTATCAATATAGCATGTATATGCAGAGGGTAGATTGAGGGGAATGCATTTGGCCTTGGACACATGAATTTGAAGTACTTATGACTCCACTTGGTAAATTGTCTCCAGTCACCTATTGTACTACAGAGATTGTTACTTTGATTCTAAAAGTAAGAAGATGTCTCCACAAATTGGATGCCACAAAATGAAATTGAAAGTCATGCATAGGGGAAATGAGTTCCAGAACATACGCATTAAAAATGACAATAAATGCAGTGACTTTCTAGATTCTAGTTTATACTGAACCAAGGTCAGTGGCTTATGGAAATACTAATGGCTACCTTAGCTGTCCTTTTCTAATGGGCGGCAGAAGCATTTATAATGGAGGTGAGCATTCAGTTCCATTTTTGAGGAAGACAATGAGGAAGTATCAGTGCTGAAGACTGAAATCTAGCTTTTGGACTACTGACTTAAATTCTTTGGATTTTACTCAAATCTGCCCCAGCTGAGAAGAGGGGCGTGTTACAGCCTTTCCATTGTTGTTTAATCCTTTAAAAAATGAAATTATAGATCTTGAAGATACATTTAAGCACACATTTTGTGAGCAATTGAATTTAACCATTGATAAAAGGAGGCGCAAAATCCTCTGCTACAGGTAGAGACCTCTAGTCTTTGCTCATAAAGGACACACTTTCCTTTTCTGCCCCCTCTTTTTTCCTTTTCTCCATTTCTCTCCCTCTTTTTTCTTTCCTCTTATTAACGCTAAAAAGTAATATGATTTTTTAATCAACCCCCACAGGTAGAGCCATTTCACATTTACAAAATGTTCTCACATCCATCATTTAAGATATTTACATTTCAAGGGATCAGTAGGAAAAGTGGTACAATGCCCCTGCTGTCAATGAGAAAACTCAAGCTCAAGAAGCTGGCAACCTATGTAAGGACCTGTGGTGCTTTAGTGGCAAACAGATGACTCCTATCTGGGTAGCCAGCCTCCTGCCTGGCCCTCAATTATCCCTGCTTCCAACCACGCACATATTGTCTGTAGCCCTGTCATTGTAACAGGGTTACTGCATACCATACAATGATGGTATGTTACTTCTACAATTAGGTTATCAGCAGCTTCTATCTTTGGCTCTTATTCTCTCTTTCTTTGATCACTCATTGTGGAATAAGCCAGCTACCATGTGAGCAGTCCAATGGTGGAACTCAACTGATAAGGAATTGAAGGTTCCTTGGTCTAAAATGGAAATAGGAATGCTGGTCAACACACTTCCATCTTGGAAAAAGATCCTCCAGCCCCAGTCAAACCTTCAGATGACTACAGACCCATCTAACATTCTGATTGCAGCTTCATGAGAGACTGAGCCAGAACCACACAGATTCCTGACCCTCGGAAACTGTGAGATAATAAGTATACACTGTTGTAAGCTGCCAGATTTGGGATAATTTGTCATAAGGCAATAAATATGACACCTCTCACTCTGAGTCCAGTGCTCTTCCTACTCTACACAGTTACACCTGCATTCAGAACAGTTTTGTTTGCAGAGGTTTGCCAAATAACCACAATATTCTGTTAGACATCATTTTTAAAAAGACAGACAAGATTGACAACATTTGTGCATGTAATTTAAAATAATGCAGGTGCTTTATTTGGATATTAGAACAGGAAAAAAAAAACCTATACTGAAAGTGTGCTATAGACACACTACGTATCTAGGTTCGTATTTTTGAATTCATTTATAAATCCATAACCACCTGTCTAAAATCAGTCTCAAAATTGAAGACTATCAGAGGAAGAGGTCTGACTGGATTCACTTTTACCCAAAGGAGAATTACCACAAGCTGAAGAAGTTCTTCAATTCCCTGCAGCACAGCTGTGATATTAATATAGAGTACTAGGAAACTAAAGAAACGTCTTACTTGACTGCAGTTGTCACATTATCATGCATTACAGTGCAGCAGCCTGAATCAAAGAGATATGCAAAATTCACCAAGGACAGCAGCAATGCATTTTTCCCCCCTGTATTTGTGGAAAGACATCAGGAAAAGGAAGGCAAGTATGAATGCAAAAACATCTGCTCCCTAAACTCATTTAAAAAATATCACTGCAAAAAATAAATGTGAATCATCTATAGTGTATAGCAGATGGAAGTGCAATATGTTTAACTTAAGGCAAAAAGGGGATGCAACTGAAGAACCAGAGGGTACGGAAATAAAATAATACTTAAGCCCATTTTATATAATGCTGCCCATTAGGTTACACTCTGGTAAAATGTGTAGAAAATCATCTTTTATCTATATCACACTACTTTGAAAGAATTCCAAATAATTACAGTAGACTCTCTAGTGGCATTTACAATCACACTCTCTAGTGACATTTACATTCACAGAAGCCAATTTTCTTTTTTTAGACAGGGTCTCATTATGGTACCAAGGCTGGACTTGAACTCCTGGGCTCAGGTGATCCTCCTGCCTTATAAGGCCTCCCAAGTAGCAGGAGCTACAGGCATGTGTCATGGCCCCCAGCAGAAGTCAAATTTGAGGGCAGCAACGTAACCCTAAAATGAGAAATAAATTACAGAGTTGTCTTGGTTTCAAAGCGATTTTAACTTCACTGACTTGCCTTAGAGGAACTTAACAAGAAAGAGCAAACCGAGGAACAAGTTATTTTAGATAACTGCAGCAACAATGCAATGACTCAGGATTTGGGGAAAAATTACATATGAACTTATGATCATGAAAAAAAAATCATCAAATAGTCTGAATGCCTTTGGATACATGGTCAATGACAGTATACAAAGGAACATAAGTCAATTTTTTGTACTGCTGATTAATTATTTGGAACCCAATTTTAAAACAAAGCTGTTTATCTTCTTGGCATGCACTTACGTTTCGTGAATTCATAACATCTCTTAGCCTCAAAAATGGAACCTTCTCAAATCTTCAGCATTCATTTAAAGGTTTCATTTTAATTTATTGGGCACTACCAAAATGGGAAAACATTAGTATCATGCATCCCTATGTTTATTTTATATGAAGAAAAAAAAAATTTTTTGAGATGAGTCTCACTCTGTCACCCAGGCTGGAGTGCAATGGCACAATCTCGGCTCATTGCAACCTCCGCCTCCCAGATTCAAACAATTCTCCTGCCTCAGCCTCCTGAGTAGCTGGGATCACAGGCACCTACTACCACTCCCAGCTTTTTCTATTTTTAGTAGAGACAGGGTTTCACTATGTTGGCCAGGCTGATCTCGAACTCCTGACCTCAGGCGATTTGCCCACCTTGGCCTCCCAAAGTGGTGGCATTACAAGTGTGACCCAGCACGCCCAGCCAATGAAAAAATGAAATAGCCTACTTAGGCATTACACAACAGAAAGTATGATGGATTTTTAATTTCACACACTGGATACCACCACCGATACCAGGGTCACTGGACTGATAGATGAAAACTTTTGGGTTGTGGAGACGTGGAGACGGAGTAACAGCAATCAATGTATCATTTAACAGTATCTCAGTAATATTTTAATCATAGCCCATATAAGAATAGACTGCAACGTCCTTTTAGGACAGTCCAAAAATTGTAGAGTTAGAAAATTACTACAAAGTCTCATTTATGAAGGGGAAATGCATAAAATTCTAAAGTCAAAGTTATCTAAAGCAATCTATGCTACTATTCACTATGTAACATATAAGATCTAGAGGAGGTTATTTGCTAATGTACTCTCATTTTGAAAAATAAGCTCAAACAAAACGCATAAAAGTATGCACCAAGTCGCATGTTTAAAAAAAATAAATAAAAGGCCCTTTTTACCTTGTATAGTTACATTACAGAGCAAAGTTCTTTTGACTTCAGTGAGAAAACATTTCTGAAGAAATTAAGTGCCAAATGATAAAACATGATGACCACAAAGGCAGGTTTAGGTTTATAATAAAAACATATCAAGTTAAGCCTTTCCAAATAATCTATGCATACTGTCGGTAGCCAAAGCAGAAAATGCCATAGGCCAACAGATGTTTAGGAATATATATGTTTATCTATATCTGTATGTTTAAAAACTTACAGATGAAGGGATAGAGATGAACTGCCCTGATTCTTAACTGCCAAGTTTTAAGTACATTTTCATTATATTGGAATCTAATATTTCAAATTTCCTTGGGGGGGTTAAATATTTAAATATATAAAACTGAACAGTATTCTCTAATAGGGGCTAGTGGAAGCCTGTGAAACATTTGACCTTCGCCATTAATACAAAATGTTCTTCAGTGGGCTGACATTGGGATGTAAGAACAGTCCCACTAAATTACGTTTATCAGCAGCTTAGAGTAAGTGAGTATTGCACAGCCTACGATACTTATCAGTCATCAGAGTACTTGTGACTATCAAGTAGAAATATGGAATTTAACTGTCTCTCTCCTCCCAGTATTTAATTTCTTAAAAACTCTGCAGTTATCTATGGCTTTTTGATTTGGATGACAGTAACTTAAAAGCCATAACTTATCACATCAAATCATCACGTGCCTGATAATCATGGCTTTGAAAATGAGTACAATTTCTATTTTATTCGCGTAATAGATTTATGTAGGAGACCAAACACAGAAGCTGTGATCTTCTGGTTGAGAAATTCAAATTTCCTTAATCCAGAATTATGCCAAGTGCCCATATTTATTTTCTAGAAAATAAAGGATAACAAACACTTTCATTGGTAAACTCAAACATCGCTGGAACTTGAAAGAGCTTTCTAAATAATTAAATATAAAATTCAATTCAAATTACATTCAGAGTATTTTCTGTGTTAAAATTTTTGGGTTTTTTTTAGTTTATGGAATTGAATAACCCAAGTAAAATATTTCTGTAATCTCTTAGCTACTATAATGTTAGATTAATTGGAACAGTCCATTCCCCAACCATTTGGGATAAACTGAAAATTGCCATAACGTGATACGCCTTACTATTAGTATATACTCAAGAGACTTAGAGCACACAAGATTTGATCATGTTATAAAATAAATTCAAGCTACAGTGTTACAGTTCTTTTTGAATTTGTCTAGCAGGCTTTCTAGTTTTTGCCAGAAAGCCCCCCACCCAATGAAAAATAAATAAAATAAAGTAAAATCAAGCTACAAATGAACGTAAATCCTCATAAGATTGTCTTATGGTTAAGAGATTTACTCCCAGTTCTTCTCACCATAACTATAATGTACAATAATACGAAAAGCTCATTTAAAGTCATGAATTCCAAACTCTTCCACCATCAATTCATTTTCCAAAGCTATCAAATAAATACATTGCTTAACTTTGATTTGTTTATTCGGTGCCAACACACAGAATCTTGATGATATGCAAAAAGGATGGCTAAGCTATATATGATGCAGTTAGGAAAAGTCCTTTCTGCACCATCACACACTGTGAAGATTGCCTCGTCCTTGAGATCCCTTACCACAGGGTTCTATCTTGCTTATCAAACATCCCACTACCCAGCAAAATCTCTCCGAAACTATCTCAAACACTACCATATCTGTGAAGCTCTATCTCATCCACCAACTACATGTGATTTTCCTCTCACTGACCTCACAAGAAGCAAAAGCTGAACCATTTATCCCACTATGCTTTCTATTGAAGATATTTGCATATTTGTCTTTGGCTCTCTGTTGGACTCCGAGGTCCTCGAGAGTAGAGAATGTGTCTTCTCATATTTATATTTATTCACTTTAGTGTCTAGAACAGTACAGACTCTCAGAAAATAAATCTAGCAGAATCTTTTTTTTTTTTTTTCCATTTTTAGAGAGTCTTGATATGTCACCCAAGCTCTCTGCAGCCTCGAAGTCCTGGACTCAAGCAATCCTTTGACCTGAACCTTAACAGAATCTATCTTACAAGACAAATGGCAACTTGACTCAAAGCTCCAAGTCTCATGCTGGTCTTACATGGAATTCTACCCTTTATGCTTTATAGAATGGAATTCTCTCCTTTTTTACTTCATTATATGATAATTAGAATATTTTATGTGACTAAGTATAGATCTATGAATCAAATTTTCATTTTTCTTCTTTGGTGTCTCTTTTCCCAATCAAATCTTAATACATTAGAATTTTAAATAAAATAACTAAACAACCTAATCATGTAGGGTAAATCCTAGGATCATTAAGTCCAGTTCTCCAGAAACTCTTTAAGAAATAATCAAGATAAAAAATCACTTGAAAAATTTTTCACGGTTTAAATCATACCAAAGTGCCATCCTACCATTCCCTGTGCCAAGAATGCAGATAATACTGTTTTCAAACAGGGATTATTTAGAGAATGGAAAACCAAACAATTCTGGGTTTGCTGGCCTAAGCATAGTAAATCAGCAGAGAAGTTCTGATATTTACTAACAGGAAAAAGATTATAAATGGAAGATGTTTAAATCTAACAAAATCATTCTGAATCATCTTTAATAAAGAATAGCTTCCTGTTGCATTCGAAAGCTAGCATAGCATATCGTCTAAAAGCTGTGACTTTTTTACTCATCCATTCATTTAACAAATGTTTATTAAGCACCTACTCTATGTTAAGTGTTGATCATGGGAGTTGTAATTCTGCAGTTCATACAAGAAAGCTGTGCCTTCTTAAAGTTTACAGGTAGTTAAATACATTTAATCTGCAATACTGGCTCCTACTAGTGCTTCGGTAATCATATATAATAAATACAGTTATTTTAGTCACAGACTTCTCATTGATATAAATTTACAATGAACTATAAGTCAAAGTATCTAGGTCCTAGTCTCATTTCTGTAGTTCTGTAGTTTACTTCTCACAGAAGTCACAACAACAACTCAGAGCCTCGCTTTCACATGTACAGCTTGAATGCGTAAGTCCAGCCTGCTTTCCTTACAGGGTTATTACGAGGATTAATAAAAAGATCCAATAAAGTGAAAATGCACTGGGCATATTTTTAGATACTATATTAATTTCACATGCATTGCTTTATTTAATAGTAATTATAGTCCTATGGTACTATAATAAAATACTCCTTATCTACATGTCAGAGTCCACAGTTATCTGTAAGAAACATCTCTTTCAAATTTGTCTGTTTTAAAATAAATGCACGTATTTATTTACACAGATAATTATCACCAGTATTCTGGTAGCAATCACGTCCCAGTTCATTGTCCTTAAAGGTTTCCTCAAGGAACCCTAGTGCAGATAATGCTAGAAAGTGTTTCAGTTTTGTTGTAGTTGGTATAAGAATGAATTCCTGGAGGCAGCTCAGAATTCATTAAAGAGAACTGCCTCAGGGTGACCCCTGAGGTTCTTTAAAGTTTCCCTGCTGGAAGAGACCTGGAATTGTCCAGTTTGGAAGATATAAGTACTAAATACATCAGCGTAATACAAAAGAAAAGAAAAGGAATGCATTTGGTTGACAGGAAGTAGGGGAGAGGAAGTGTTACCTTGCAGACTCCTAGCATTTGTAATGTTAGCAAAGAAGTTTGTTATTTCTTTCCAGAAATCAAGCTCAAAGTCTTAGCAACCAACTGAAAACTCCAGCTGCCCTCTCAACTTCTGCCTTCCTTAATAAAGATGGTATAGCAGATGTAGCCAGCTTCAATTAACTTTTATGAAAAGAATTATTCTTTTATGTTTAGATACATTCTGTAATGAATGTCTGTCACTCTTATTTACTCTACCAATTCTCCAGAGAAATCCTCCTTCCTTAATTACACTTTTAATGTTTTGATCCCCCAACCCTCACACACACTTTTTTTTTTTTTTTTTTTAAAGTTGGTATGTGACCTCAGTCAATCCAGGGCAGATTTTCCCAGACACAAAGTAATTTTTGTTTTCAAGCAATATCAGTAAGATTCTGTTAGAAATAATAAATATAGTGCTGCCACTGTAATTTTTTAATGAGGATAAACATTCATATCCATCAGTTACACAAAGTATACAAGCACAGGACGGCACTACCATTATTTTTCAAGGACACAAAGGTGTGATAAATAGTAATCATCACTTCATCTGAAAGGACACAAAGATAGATGTGTACCCGCCCCCCACCCGCTACACCCTTGTTCTGCTCTCTAATCTTTGCACATACCAGAGATTTCGTAAGTTCTGTGAGTACCTGGTTTTCTGCACGTACCAGAGATTTTGTTTTGCACATACCAGAGATTTTGTAAGTTCTGAGGCAAGGTCACAAGACGTGTTTAAGTAAGATAAACTCTTGCTGCCATAAACCTGCTCTCCCGCCTCAAAGTTTGAACCAAAATATCAGAAATGGCGGGAACCAATCATAGTTAGCCAAATCGCCTTGTTCAAACACTAGCCAATCATATATCTGATTTGTATAATAACTCTATGCCCACTTTTCTTAGACTATATAACACTGCTCGGAGCTCAGTGGGGGAGCTCTCCTGCCCGTCTCGTTTCACGAGCGAGGGAGAGTTCCAGGTTCGAACCTGTAATAAAGATCCTTGCTGCTTAGCTTTGACTCTGGACTCTGGTGGTCTTCTTCGGGGAATAAACAGTCTGGGCATAACACATCATTTCCCTGCCTTCCACATATAAGTACATGCGAATGTATGTGTGCATGCATCATGCCTTTCTGATGACTGCTCAACACCAAAATTTTAATGACTTTTTTTTGGCTCCTTTTTTTAATGTATGTATATTTTTAAAAAACTGATTCTATTTTATATCATGGCAGCCATTCTGTCAGAGGCATGTGAGCCAGAGCAACTCCATCTTGAATGGGGTAAAATGGATAAAATGAGGCTGAGACCTACTGGGCTAAATTCCCAGACAGTTAAGGCATTCTAAGTCACAGGATGAGATAGGAGGTCTGCACAAGATACAGGTCATAAAGACCTTGCTGATAAAACAGCTTGCAGTAGAGAAGCCAGCAAAATCCCACCAAAACCAAGATGGCCACAAGAGTGACTTCTGGTCATCCTCACTGCTACACTCCCACGAGCACTATGACAGTTTCCAAATACCATGGCAATGTCAGGAAGTTACCCTAGATGGTCTAAAAGGGGGAGGCATGAATAATCCACCCCTTGTTTAGCATATCATCAAGAAATAACCATAAAAATGGGTAATCAGCTGCCCTTGGGGCTGCTCTGTCTATGGAGTAGCCATTCTTTTATTTCTTCACTTGCCTAATAAACTTGTTTTCACTTTACTCTATGGACTTGTCCTGAATTCTTTCTTGCAGGAGATCCAAGAACCCTCTCATGGGGTCTGGATTGGGACCCCTTTCCTGTAACAATTCCATTTTTTCTCTGAAATGGTCAAATATATTTCTCAGAAAATAATATTAGTAAAAACTGTATGAATGATATTATAAATATATGAGCTGGGAATTCTAGGCAGGCAGTTCTGGATTTGAACATCAATGCTGTGGGGCTATGACACAAATACTTAGTCTCTCTGAGCCTTAGTTTCTTCATCTAAAAAGTGGGTTTATTTTTGCAAGGAATAATATATGCAAAAACTAACACCTAGCTTTCAGACGTATAATTTGCTCCTTTCCCAATTTCTCTCTTGTTGGAGACACAAGATCATGAAGATGGCAGTTCAGGAACGAACTTTCCAAAGGGTCACAAAAGTCAGGATAAACTCAGAAATAAAAATGCACTGGCAGTTATTATTGACTCACATAGTAATTATGGTCCTCAAATCTTGCTATAGTTAATAAACTTCCCTTTGTCTCATATTGATCATTTTGGCATCATCTCATGGAATTAAAAGTGGAGCTTAGGTATTTGTTTCACTGATCTTTAGGAAAAATTTGAGTCATTCGGAACACATTTTAATGATTTTGATGATAATGTGAAGTAAGGGTTGCCCATTAAACCTGGCCGGGTGCAGTGGCTCACGCCCGTAATCCCAACAATCTGGGAGGCTGAGGTGGGCGGACCACCTGAGGTTGGGAGTTCGAGACCAGCCTGACCAACATGGAGAAATCCCGTCTCTACTAAAAGTACAAAATTAGCCAGGCATGGTGACACATGCCTGTAATCCCAGCTCCTCAGGAGGCTGAGCCAGGAGAATCACTTGAGCCTGGGAAGCAGAGGTTGCAGTGAGCCGAGATGGACCCACTGCACTCCAGCCTGGGCAACAGAGCAAGACTGTCTCAATTTAAAATAAATAAATAAATAAATAAATAAATAATTTTTTTAAGAGCATGGGGGGCTGTTACCCATTAAACCTGGCTCCTAGGTTACTTCTTTCACTGTGTGTCATGTGCCCTGACCTCTCTTTAGTCTCAATGTTAACCCTCAATGGTATTACCACAGTTCTTTGCATACTGTAGAAACTGAAAAGCAGTTTTTAAAAAAGAAAGGAAGAGAAGGGGAGGAGATGGGAGAGGAGAGAAATGTGAACTGAGATAATTCCCACTTACTTTACCTCTCAATGAGATAAGGGTAAAGATTTTGAAAATCCTAAAATATTATTTATTATCGCCAATCTGAAACTTTTATAGCATCACATAACTGGAGTCAGACTGCATCAATGATTAAATTACTTTCTTAATATACTCTTTAAATTTAGGCTCTTTCAGAGCCCTGCTCGTTCCATCCACCCATAGTCACAGATTCATAAACTCTAACTAGAAAAAGAAATACAGGGATTATCTCAGTAATGCTTCCCCACACCCTATTATAGATGCATCCATTAAAGTGAATTGGTGAAAGGTTTTTCGGTACAAGTCTGAGTGTAGAAAACAGTACAGAAATCTCTACTTCAGATACTATGTGTCACAGGGATCCTGAGGTTGCTTCCCTGACTCTCACGCCATTAATAGGCTTCATAAACTATCCAGCCACACCTAAAAGCCCTCAAGTAGAACATTCACAATCGCCTTCCTTAATGACACTCCCTGCCCCAAAGGCAAAGAAAGGAATCACAAAAGAAAGTGAAAGGAGATGCACAAATAAACTGATGAGTAATTGCAAAGCCTGTGCCTAAGGGAAATCAGGATTTTCCTGAAAACTGGCCACACTCAGCTTGCAGGAAGTTCTCAAAAGTGGTAATATCTCCAGTTACAAATTCTAGTTCCTTCCTTCTAGGTCAATTTGCAGATCCTAAGGCCATATGTTTTTATTCAGAAAAGGCCCTGGCAAGCCACAACTAACATTCAGGAGATATGTGGTCTTGGAGAAATTGCTTAAATTCTTTCAATTGCCTCATCTTGAAAGTGGAGATAGGCTAGGAGTAGTGGCTTAAACCTGTAATCTCAGTGCTTTGGGAGGCCAAGGTGGGAATACAGCTTGAGCTCAGGAGTTCCAGAGCAGACTGGGCAACATAGCAAGATCACATCTCTACAAAAAATTTGAAAATTAGCTGAATGTGGTGGCACACACCTGTAGTCTCAGCTACTTGGGAGGCTAAGGTAGGAGGATTACTTGAACCCAGGAGTCTGAAGTTATAGGGAGCCATGACAGCACCACTGCATTCTGGCCTGGGCAACAGAGCAAGACCTCAGCTCTAAAATTAAATAAATAAAATGGACTTAATAATTACATTTACCTCCTAGGGCAGTTAAAAGAACTACACAAGGCTGGGCATGGTGGCTCATGCCTGTAATCTCAGCACTTTGAGAGGCCGAGGTGGGCAGATCACGAGGTCAGGAGATCAAGACCATCCTGGCTAACACCGTGAAACCCCGTCTCTACTAACAATACAAAAAAATTAGCTGGGCGTGGTGGCAGGCACCTGTAGTCCCAGCCACTCCGGAGGCTGAGGCAGAAGAATGGTGCGAACCCGGGAGGCAGAGTTTGCAGTGAGTAGAGACAGTGCCACCGCACTCCAGCCTGGGCAACAGAGTGAGACTGTCTTAAAAAAAAGAAAGAAAGAAAAAAAAAAAAAGGAACTACGCAAGATAACAGATGTAAAGCAATTGACATACAGTCATCTTACAGCCAATGTTAGTTATTATTTTTATTTATGAATGAGTACACACGTCTGAAAGTGTTTCTGAAAAAAAGTCCCCTTTTCTCTCTGATCTGAACAAACGTACACCTTAGATAATATGAATAATAATGTATACCATAATTATTAGGCTTCCCTATAATGTAATTACCTGAGGGAATAAATAGCTATGATTACTAAAATCAATGGAATTAGTTTTGCCAATGAGAAAATCAAACTCAGTTGGAAGTTCTTTGACACTCCCTTTAGTAACCTACTCTTTCCAGATCCTTTTAGCAATGATATCTTTTAGCATTATTATCTCGAACCTTTGAGTTCTTTATACTTGTATTTATATTATAAAAATTATAATGCCTGAGCAACACAGTGAAACCCCAGCTCTACAAAAAATTAAAAAATTACTCGGGCATGGTGGCACATGCCTATAGTCCCGGAGGCTGAAGTGGGAGGACAGCTTGAACCTAAAAGGTGAAGCCTACAGTACTGTGATCGGCTCACTTGTAACCACTGCACTCCAGCCTGGGTGACAGAGTGACACCCCGTCTCAAATTTAAAAAAAAAAGTATGAAATCATGCTTGGTAGTCCTATGCATAATAATACCTTTTTTTTTGGCAGAAAAATAAGAAAAAAAAGCCTATTACCAAAAAGTCATGTCCAAAACCTATTTATTGATAAACAATATTCTAAAACTTACACTAAAAGTGTTTGTTCTTTTAATATCCATTACATTTTTTCTTATGTTTGAAGTCCCTCATTTCTCTTTTTTTCCCCCTCAGACGGAGTCTTACTCTGTTGCCCAGGCTGGAGTGTAATGGTGCCATCTTGGCTCACTGCAACCTCCGCCCCCTGGGTTCAAGCAATTCTCCTGCCTCAGCCTCCTTAGTAACTGGGATTAGAGGCTTGCACTACCACGCCTGGCTAATTTTTGTATTTTTACTAGAGACAGGGTTTCGTCATGTTGGTCAGTCTGGTCTCAAACTCCTGAACTCAAGTGATCCACCTGCCTCAGCCTCCCAAAGTGCAGGAATTACAGGCATGTGCCACTGTGCCCAGTCCCTCATTTCTCTTAATAATACAAATCTATAGTCACTTTAAAACAAACTATCCTTACTTATATTGGCCAGGCACAGTGGCTCACACCTGCAATTCCAGCATTTTGGGAGCCCGGAGCAGGAGGATCACTAGAACCCACAAGTTTGAGACCAGCCTGGGCAACATAAGAAGACTCCATCTCTACAAAAAAATAAAAAATAAAACTAGCCAGGCATGGTGGTGCATGCCTGCGGTCCCAGTTACTTGGGAGGCTGGGATGGGAAGATTGCAGGGCCCTCGAGGTCAAGGTTGCAGCGAGCTGTGATCATGCCAATGCACTGCAGTCCCGTGTGACAGAGAGACACTCCAAAACAAACACACCCCCTTCCGTCTCCAAAAAACAAACACACCCCCTTCCGTCCCCACCTTCCCCCGCCAAAAAAAAACTATCCTAACTGGAGAAACGTGGGGCATGAACTTTTTCTTACAGAATACTCTAAAACTCTTATTTCTTTCTAGTTCCACAGACCTTGATGAGTGGCCACCTTTTAGTGCACTGGATGGAGAAATAAGAGTAACTGCGACATGATCCCTAGCCACAGGACTTTAGCGCAAAGTCCGGGAGAGAAGACAGGTACATCCATAAAAATACCTTGTGTTGACTAATGTGATGTTTTAACACCTTCCAGATCTCATAACATCCTGGGCTTTCTATATTTGAAAGAGAATCCTGGTGACTATACTCAATTAGAAAGCTTTTTCTGTTTCTGCTGTAACAGAGGAAGAAGTAGGGGAGGCTCAGAAGGGATTACAGCACGCTGTTGGTAGAAACTTCCATGGAACTTCATTTCATGAGACCTGTGCTTATCAGATCAAAGCCATGGGATCAGAACCTATACCTCACAGACAGTATCTGGAAAAATAAGAAAAATGAAAAAAGAACGAACCAAGATCCCCTTCCTTTTGTGGGCCTAGCCCCACTTAATTTCCTAACAATTCTATGAGGTTGGTATTACCCAAATTACAGTAGGAAAACTAAAGTTCTGAAAATTTCAGGAGCTCAAGTCCACAAAGCAAGTTAGAGCTGCAACTAGAATTCTTGTTTTCCCCACTTGAAAGTTCTGACCAGGTGATCTCTCTCTAAAAACTACATATCCTTGAAGGCAACATTAACATCAGAGTAATCCAATCCCGTCATCAGAAATGAAAATATTATGCACATCATCTTTATACAATAATCATAGTAAGAAAGCCGGTGGCTTGTCAATTTTGGGAAATCATCATAAACCTCAACTGCAATAGAAAAAAACAAACAGAAAAATATAGACAGAATAGGAAAATCTTTTTGATATCAATGATATAATTTACAGCTTACAATTTATTTATTTATTTATGTATTTATTTATTTATTTTTCTGAGATGGAGTTTCACTCTTGTTGCCCAGGCTGGAGCACAACGGAATGATCTCGGCTCACAGCAACCTCCGCCTCCTGGGTTCAAGAAATTCTCTTGCCTCAGCCTCCCGAGTAGCTGGGATTACAGGCAACCACCACCACATCCAGTTAATTTTTTGCATTTTTAGTAGACACGGGGTTTCATCATGTTGGGCAGTCTGGTCTCAAACTCCAGACCTCAGGTGATCCACCCACCTCGGCCTCCTAAAGTGCTGGGATTACAGGCATGGAGCCGCCACCCCACCTGGCCAGCTTAAGCATTTATTATTTATTTATTTATTTATTTATTTATTTATTTTGTATTTTTAAGGAGCTAATTTAATGTGCACAACTTAATGTGCACATAAATATCACACTTCCATTTCCCAAGAGTTATAAAATGCTGACATCACCAGTAAATTGATTTCAAAATTCAAACTGCAATCATATAATTTTTTTAAAAAACACAGAACCAATATTCATATTTAATGAACAGATTCAAACCTATCTCTTATCAGAACACTTCCAGAGATGTAAATAGTGCCTGCTACACTCAAACAAAACCATTTTACCCCCTTTTACATTGACTTCTATGAGTCATGTAGCTTTAAAAAGTGTATGCCATTAGATTATCTGTAAATATCCAGCAAGTATTGACAGAGCCTTCCTGAAATTAATTGTATGTTTAAGGCTAGCCAATATTTTAATTTCACACCTTGGTTGGCTTAAGAGTTGACTTGATCACTCTACTGTAACTACCTGAGATTCTGTTCTGATTTTTTAATGTGTTCCATCTGATTAAAGGGGCTTCAACAGAAGACATTTAGAACATATTTTAAAAACCACTTTGCCCAAATTAAGTACTCAAACACACTCCCTCCATTTGGCTGCTGTACTAAGATCTACTATAATGGTGCCAGAAATATATTTGCACTGATATAACTTATTCGATGGAAATAAAAACCTAATTCTGTCATAGGAGTAAGTAGGACGACTAAAATGTAGGAAGACCCAGGAACTGCCTTTGTTCTATCACAATTACAGTGACAAAAATATTTATGTTAAGAGAATAGCTCCTGACACTGAAAGAAGTGGGAAGCAGGCCAAGCACGGTGGCTCACGCCTGTAATGCTAGCACTTTGGGAGGCCCACACATGTGGATTGCCTGAGCTCAGGAGTTCGAGACCAGCCTGGGCAACACAGTGAAACCCTATTTCTAATAAAATACCAAAAAATTACCCAGGCATGGTGGTGTATGCCTGTAATCTCAGTTACTTGTGAGGCTGAGGCAGGAGAATCACTCGAACCCAGGAGACAGAGGTTGCAGTGAGCGGAGATCCTGCCATTGCACTCCGTGACAGACAGAGAAAGACACCATCTCAACAACAACAACAACAAAGTGAGAAGTAAGGCTTTAAAAAGGTGAAAATAGAAGCTAGGAGTTTTCACAGACTCCAGCTTATTTGGATATACGAACCACTGCACCTACCTACCCAATCAATACTAATGAACACTATAATCACTATAATCAAACAAAGCAACTACACATTAGGAGAAAATTAAACTATTATTTAGAAAGTTTCACTAGTTTTCTGTGTGGGTAATTTTATTTGTGAATGGTTAAAGAACTCAGAATGGCGGCTTTTTTCTTTTAAAGGATTTTGCTTTCTTTAATATGGATTTGGTTAGAGCTTATGTCATATCTTAATCATCACCCTTTTATATATAAGTTTATGAAATAAAACCCAAAAAGCCTTTCATGGTTATTCAGAACTTGATTTTACTAACAATTCCAACAAGTGTGGTCTGCTCTTTGCTGAATTTTGTTTCTTATCCACAGTCCTTCCATTTCACCTTAGGGGTGAACCCTTAATAAAATATATAGTGAAGGTAGGCAACAGTGGTATGTATGACAAGACAGGGCAAAATGGGTCTAAAGAGAATCTATATTCCACTGAAAACATTAATTCAGTCTAGTGTATTCACTCTTGTATGTACAGTTCTACATAAGTTAGAAAACTAAATTTCAAGCACTGCTTGGGGACACGTGTGCTCTACAATATGAAAATGCTATATGCATTTTGCACAAGGTTGTGAAAGTCCTCAATTGATTTCCTCCTGCTCTTCATCCTTGGCATCACTTTAAACTCAAAAGTATCATCGTGTTTTGTCTTTTTCTTTCATCAACATCCTGTTCGCACGTCTAACTGATTTAGGATTTAGAAGCACAAATGAGTCAAGGATGCCACCATACAGCTGGAACAGAGGTTTCTTTAGTTAAATGGGAAGTGTGAGAGGTGAACAACAGCAACCACAGTGCTGTTCCCATTTGCTCCCTTCACCACAATCCTACTCTGTGCAGACAGTCTCCAGTGTTTTTCATGGTAAGCACTTTTGGGAAAGCACTAAGCTAACCCCACATTCACTAACTCTAAAATGACTGTAATGAAACTCCAAATACAAAATTTGTGTCCCAGTAGAATTTTAGAGGGCTTCTTTTTTTTTTTTTTTTTTTTTGGCTTTCATGGATAAAACCATAAAGAATATGATTTACATATGCAAAACCATAGTACACTACAGTAAAGCCCAGAAACACTCAATAATCCTGGTTAATCCTGGCCCACTGTATTTATGCAAAGCCAATTTGGTAGTGGAAGTAAAGCAGGAGACTCAATACAAAATAACAAACAATCAAAATAATATCTTTTTGATCTTGTAAATTATTAATAAATATTAATAAAACATGAAATGTAGATATGCTCTACACCGATGGTTTTCAAAAGACCACCTGCATTAGATTTAAATGGGATGTTGGTAATAGTTATTCCTAGGACCCAGACTGGACTCAATGATTCAAACTCTCTGGATATGGAGTCTTGAAATACCCATTTTCAAAACGCTCCCCAGATGCTTTATATGCAATTAAGTACCACTGACTGAAGTATGAACAGTGTTTACACTTCCTGATCACAAAGATGAAATAACACTGCGAGATGGAACACACATGCTCAAGCAAATAAAAGTAGCCACTACTCATAGAACAAAAGAATGGAATGGAAGGAAAGTCAGAGACCACTGTCCAGTGAGACTAACCAAGACCAAAGCTTGGTGTTCAAGGTCACCAAGCTAGTTGTTACATCATTTAGACTTGAAAACAGATCTCCTAACTCTGCTTGGTGCCAGTTCCAGCATCCTATACTTCATCTATCTCCACAAAACAAAAGCTTGAAAATACTAGTTGTTAAAATGTCACACTTTAATGTTTTATAATATCTATATATTCAGAGACTGAAACAATACCACCGTTGTATGTTTATAGAGTTCTTTGCCAACAAAAAAAAAAAAGTGTTTCCAAGTTTCTTATAATCTCTGACATACGGTGTAAGGTAGCCAGGGTAGAAATTGGCATCTGCATCTTACAAGTGGAAAAACAAGATTTCCAGAGATTGACTGACTCCTCCAACGTCTCATAGGCCTAACAGCGGAGCCAATAACCCAATATCCACCATCTTTCCATTTTCCAAGGAAGCTGTCTTCTTTCTATTTACACCTCCCTGAAATCTGTAAAACTCTCAGCTCAACCACTATTTTCCACTTCTTAAAGATTTAGTCCTTAAAGATATCATTATGAAATAGATGTTACTGTCTACAACCAGAGTCTCTGAGCACATACCTCAAAAACTCCAGGTGTTAACTACATCTTATCTCCATGGATTTCTATGATATAGCTGGCAGAAGGTTTATTCTGCGTACAAATCCAGCAGATATAACACTGCTGTCGAGAGCCAGTGTTCATTGTATTATCAGTTTCAGCCTGATAATTTGATATGACGGGTATGAGGCAGAAGCTACAAGTCTCTCCTTCTAAAAACAATAATTGTGAGCCTTTATTCTTCACCAGGAATATCAAGGTCATTGTGTGGATCAAACCTAAAAGGGAGCTTCCATCAACAGATGTCATAAGAGATAAGCACCAATTTGACATGCTCTTGCAGAACGATCACCTGCTATCAGAGAAGTTATGACAGCTGTGTAGTAAGACAATGCAGGCCAATTCATCAGTCCTCTGGGCCCCAAGTGCTCCCCTAATGGATATGACAAACATATGCCTCACTGCCACACACTGGGTGTTTACTACTACAGGGCTGTTTGTATAGCGATCCAACTAATCAATGGTGATAGTCATGTTTTTTGTAATTGATGTAAAGCCAGAATTGCATAACTCTATTGAATGACTCCATCTTTTGCCATAGTATGACAGACTTTGGAAAGAAAAAGGTAGACTATTGCACACACAAAAAATCCTGGGGAGATATAAACGACATGCCCATTTCCTTGGCTTTGAGATGATGTTAAACCCGTTGCCACATAGAGCCTTCTCCCTCCTGCTTGGTTACCTTCTTCAAAGGTTATCCTCCTTTACCTTTGAAAGTCTCAACTCAAACATTACCCTAGATCTCAAGATCCCCTGCTTTTAAAGTCTGTGTGGGTATTTTGAAGGAAGATTCAGACTGCATGGGCATTAGGATGTCCTAAAAAGTTCAGATCACCTCATTTTAAGAATCAGCCACTCTTCAGCATCAGCTGACTATTGCTCTAAAGGAACATATTCTGACAGTTATCACGTCTTTAGTGTTTCAAGAGAAGTAGAGATCTGAATTTTTAATTGCCATTCTCCAGGTTTTAAATGTCGGCAACTGTTTGAATTTTGGTTACCCTGGAAGTGGAGCCTGAGATACAAGGACTTCCAAGTAGTTTTTTTTTTTTTTCAGAACTAACTCCAAGAATCAGGAGAGAGAAAACTGGGGCAAAGAAAGAATAAAAATCAACCACAGGGTCTTCGTGAGGTCTCAGAGGCTCACAGAATCTTCCCTGTGGATAAGGGAAGGCATGGGCATTTATCCTCCAAGCCCCTTTCCCTTGTTGGTTATGAGTTCTTCTTAGGGGCATTAATTCCACTACACTTTGCAACTGTACCTGCTGAAGTACTGACTAAGCTTCCTCAGTTTGGGAGAAAGCCCTGAACAGAAAGGAAACAACTGTGCCCCAGGCGGGATGCAGTCAGTATTCAGAGAATCACAGCTGTGAGTGAAATCGAAGGTGACCAAGGGGATCTGACTTAGGGCACAAAAAGCAACTACTCCAGCAACTAATAAAAACTATAAACATAGTGCAGGTCAAACAATTAATGGGCACAGTCTTGATCTCACTCATGGACTCCATCTCCTTTCTGGCTTGAGAGAATCCTTCCCCGACAACTTCCCAGTACCAATCCTTTACAGTGAAGCTCAACATTCTACCACCATGATGCTGGCATCTACACCCCTGAATTTCATCATTTATACTCAAGTCCGCTGACCTCCTAGGCTATGAGCACAAAGAGGAGAGATTCTGCAACCTGTTTATGATCTCCAGCACCTGGGTGAAGGTAGGAGTACAGTAAAAATCTGCCAACTGAATATGTTCATGGAAAAGGTCCATTAGTGTTTGTGGAACTGAATAAATGAATATAATTTTTAACAAAGCTCTATTAGCTACAACCATAACCCAAGCCCAATCAGGAGAAACAGTCCTGAGGTCACTAAGGAATAGAACAATCATCTCAATTCCTGCTCTAAAGAGCCTTATAACTCAAAGACATTAATCACTGACAAAGACAACTTGTTTTCTGAAAGGCTATACTGCCTCAACTATTAAAATTATATATTCTCAACATATGTGCTTTTTCATATTACTGAAAAAGTCTAGAAAAATATCTTTGCCCTCAGAAAAACAACACAGTTGTAATTCAATTTCATCATCTGCTGTTACTGAAACTGGATTTTTCTTACATGCAACCTAGAAATTCACCTTGTTTCCCATGCAAACTCTTCTTGATATTTCCACCTTTTGCTAAGGATCTCAGAGCATTTCCCATCTGAAAGACATCCACTTGGGCGGGGTGAGGCCTGAGTGAAGATCTGAACAGAGAAGCTTCGGGAGAGATCAACACAGATGGGGGAATTCTGGAATTATGAAACATTCCATAAAGATCAAGGTTCTCCTTATACCAGCTGAGTGGATACCTGAACATAAATAGCAGAGGAGCAGGCTGCATGTTCCTATCCTACATATGGCACAAACAAAAGAGAAAAAATAAGTACTCATTAGGGAAAGTTAAATGTAGAATGGCAAGATCCCCAACAGACTTCCATTCTTTAAAAAAGTAAAGAAAGGTCTCCTGTGTTAAGAAGCTGCTACATTATTTCTAGCAATTATACACATGCACAGATAGATATACATATATGTTTATGTCTACACATGTATACATATATATTTTAAAGCATAAGAACTTACATAAATGGGTTCTTATAGAAAATAATGTCAGTCATTCTTTGATGATAACATTACTTGTAGACCTAGGAATAGTTGGGTAGTGTTTCCATGTATTTGCTAATTAAGAATTTCCTGCTTTGGTAAACTTACATCCATCAATTCCCACTTACTTTTTACTCTCAAAGGAAGAAATAATTTCCATAGATGATAAAGCTATTTAATACATTCTGAAAGTACATGTGCAACAACTTAAGAAAGATCAGCTAAGAGAGGCAGGAAATGGAGAAAATTTGATAAGAGTTCAATAACGTGACTTCGTTCCAACCTTCCAATCTTTAGTCCATGTTGACCTTCAACCCAGTGTATCAAAGGAATTAGCCAATGCCATAGCAAGGTGACAAACATTATAAACTCTTGAGAGGAGGACTGGGTGGGGCTTGAAGGCTAATAAAATATACAAACTTTTTTTTTAAAGGACAGTAATGATCGTGGACTTACCTCAGAAACATTGTTTAGAAAAAGATCTAGCTGCCCACATCTTAAGGAAGACAGTCTTGAGGAATAAGTAACATACCCTGATGCAGACTCAATCCTGTCAAAATAATCTAATCTCTCCCGATGGAGTGACTGGCCCAGTAGATCAAAGGAAGAAGCAAGACACAATTTATATTCGGATTTTTACAAAGCTTTTGATTCTGCTCCTCATGACATAATCATCAATAAACTGAGAAAACAGGATCTACACTGCATAGCTATGAAATGCCAGGAAGGTCATGCCCAGTAGGGAGCTATTGATGGAAAAGTGTCAGCCTTAGAGGGAGTATAATAAATGGGGCTCCAATGTGTTCAATTCTGGGCAGTGCTCCAGTGGACATTTTTCATTAATGACCTGGAGGGTAGAATAATTACCACTGTCATTAAGTCTGCATACGAGACCAGACAAGGAGGAAGCATTGAGGAAAGGGGAGTGATGGGGTGGGGGGAGGGAGAGGAAGAGACCAGAGGGAGTCACCAGCCACAAAGGAATAGCTTATCAGAATTCAAAAGAACCGCAAAAGTTTGAAAAAGAAGCCACAAACACAATGCATCTTAGGGAACAAGTACAATGCATGTCATTCCTTTTACTTCTCCTAACCTTTACCACAGCTCACTGCTGCAGCCTTGACCTCCTAGGCTCAAGCAATCCTCCTGCCTCAGCCTCCTGGGTACTTGTGACTGCAATGCACATGCCACCATGCCCAGCCAATTTAAAAAGTTTCTGTTAGAGACAAGGTGTTGCTTTGTTATCCATGCTGAACTCAACTGTGCTAAAGTGATCCTCCTGCCTCCGCCTCCTGCAGTGCTGGGATTACAGGTATGAGTCACCGCACCAGGCCTTCCTCCCCTCTTTTGTCATGAGCTGTGAGGCTTGCTTCTCTTAAAAAGGGCCACATTTACTCATTTGATAAATATACAAGAGATGCTTTGCTAAGCTGCAGAGCTACGTTGTTAAGCAATACAGTTCTGCTGTCTAGTATCACAGAAAGAATTGACTTACTGAGGAAGAAATTTAAAAGAAAATGACGATATCATCTGAGAAGTCTTCTTTGGTCCTGGTCCACCTTTTTCCCTCTCCGAGTCTGAGTTAGTTATTTCTCTTAGGTGCTTTCACGTTTCTTTTGGCCTTCCTCTGTCACACAACGCTGAAGTGTAATCAGGTTTATTTATTTTTCTCCCCTCTAAATTTCCAGGCATGGGCCATGGATTCTGCACCTTGGTATCTCCCCAGAGCACAGCACCTGACACATAATGGATGCTCAATAAAACTTTATTGATTTAGAACTAAATACAAATTATATACATAGTAAGTGGCTTTATGCAAGTATTTTTTTTAAGAGCCTAGGGATGCCATCCTGAAACTCAAAAGTGGATATCCTTCATATAGCCAGAAAGTCAAGGCTAAAAATATATAGCAGGGCATCTTCTGCATATATGGTAATTTCATATGCAGCTATGAATGAAGTGCCCTCATTCATATCTACAGAATGAGTGAGGGCAGAGGGCAAGACTACGCAAGAATGTCTTCACGGAGAATTGCTTTAAGTGAAGGAAACAGAGGAGGGTGGGAAGAAGGGGAAGAACCCACAGAAGGAATGCTCAGGAAACCAGGGGCGGCTGTAAACCTGAAGCTGAGACCCATAGGAACACCCCAGAAAGGGTGAGGTCAACAGCACCAAAGACGGCAAAGAAATTAAGGAAGAAGAAATACCTGAGGAGGAAACCCTAGGTGACACGAGTAAGTCAAAATGTGTTGAAATTGTGAGTGAAAACAGAAGACAGCCATCCAAGGGCAGAGATAAAAACAAGGGCTGAGGTTAGAGAGCACAAACCAGCTGTGACACAGATTACGCAACCATCCAAGTTAAGCATTAACAAAGGATGAGGAAGAAGTGAGGTCCTTCACTGGAAAAGGGGTGCCATACATATACACATAGTATAGATTATACAACTGGTATGAGATAGACAAAGGCTACAAAAATCATAAAGTTAACTTAGAAGAACACTTAACCTTAATAAGAGGGGAGGACTTCCATGATTGAAACTTAAGTTTTATTTATAATGTGCATTCACATAACTTTCTGGAGAAGAGCGTTCATTTCAATAGACAGTAACTTTGAACAAACGTGCAAATTGTGTCTGAAACTATCTCTTCTTATTCAATAAATGCTCTTCTCAACTATGGCCAAATCTGTCTTAGCTTTATTGTGGCTCCAATCCTGGCAGTGGACAAGAATTGTCATATCTCATATTTAAAGGTGACATCACTTTACATAATTTAGCTTTTCTTTTTTTTTTTTCATTTTCTCATTTTTATTGAGAAAAGGGACAGTGAGAGAGAAATATGGAAGGAAGATATAGAGTAGAACCAGGCATTTGAAAATTCCACATCTGATACAAGCTGTTTCCTGGTCTTCAACTCATGCCTCTGCTGCTGCTCCTGTCATAAATTTAACTGGCTTACTTTAATCACAGGGAATGGTAGGCTACTGAAACATACATCTTCCAAAATAATCCACAAAATCCCAAATACACAAAAACAAATACTGAGGTGAGTTAGGCTCAAAATGTGATCCAGTCTTACCCAAGAGTTTGTTTAACCAGCAGGGTCATTTCAGGCAACTCAGATGAAAGGATTCATTTAGAAATTGAAAATGAGCATCCATAAGCAGTTACAAAAATTTAAATTCTAACGTTTACTCATCAGAATAAAACAAAAACTCCAATATAATCATGTCATATTATTATATATAAATTTTGTTACCAATCATGGGGTCAAAAGTTAGAAGCTATGTGTTGCAATCTTTAAAATATTCCCATCAGTTTGAGATTATGGGGTTTTTTTCCCCCTCACCTCCTGTACAAAATTATTCCCAGGCAACTTTTAAGTTACTGTATAACTGGTACCAACAGTGTTGATACAATTCTTTAGTTAAAGCCATTAAGTCTGTTTTGGAGTGTCTGATTCCAAGGACTTAAATCAAGGGGTGAAAATGAAAAAATGCAAACATGCAGCTGATTAGAAAAATAGTTATAATAGGCCTTACTGCTGTTATTGTTGAATGTACAAGTGAAATAACCATTAGCCTGCTTTAACCACTGAAAAACACCCTATGGTGGTACTTGAGTGATTTGATGCATTTTTGTACACAATTGCTGTGCTAATGGAGCAGACATTTACCCCATAACAAAGGAAATCTCAAATGTATGCCTCAGGGTTTACAGCAATTCCAGAATACCAAACCACCACTAAGGATTTTAAATGAAGCCCCTGCTGATCTATTTACTGGTTAAACCCTTTGTCTCCTCAAAACAGTAACATCACTCACAAGACAAATTATTGATAAATAGCAGAATTTCAAACAAAGATAAGCAGGAAATTAAAAATCCATAACAGACATTAGCTTTAGGAAATGCACTTAACAGAATATGGTCATTGGTCTAGATTCACTTTTTTTTGTGTGTATTTTAAGATATAAAGGTCTGCGAGAGGCCCCTGTTATCACTGTATACAGAAGAACAGAACCGGTTCAGCTATGGAAAGAATGAGATGAGCCAAGCAGTCTTTTGATTGCTAAGGATAATCTATAAACACAAGATACAAAGTTGACCCTGAAAGTGATCTCCTCTCACCTCCTCACAAGGGATGGCAAGCTAGCAATATCGTTATAGGGCACAAAACAGCTTTTAGGAAAGGTTCCTAAAGGAAATCATTCTTCCATGCAACCATGTTGCCATGGTAACCAAACCAATCAAGCTTCTTCACAAAGGCTTTTATGTCAAGTTCTGTTAGCAAACTCATATAGAAAGTATAACTCAACTAAATTAACACTCCATTTGTTACCCTGTTAGAGATGGAAGAAAGGTACAAATCCTTTAAAAATTGGAGAAATAGGTACTCTTTCCATATCAACATCTTAGATTACTCAAGTTCAGTCTTTTTACATAAACAAAAGCCTCTTGAAGTCTCTTCTTTAGAAACAGGAGAAGAAAGGGAATTTCACCTAGCAGTACAAGCCCTTTCTAAAAACAGATTCTTTTCCCACCTTCTAAGGAATACAACAAAAGAATTCTTGTATCTTGCTGAATCTTTTATTGCCATTTCTTTGCAAACCTGTGCTTCAGATACATCTGTGTTATAAGTGTAATGGAAGAAATTCTAGCATTTACCACTCAGCATTTTTTAAGGTAAGTGGAACAAGTGAATGAACAATATGAACCCCTTTGATTAAAGAGTATTTTTCCTTCGGTATAACATGATGAAGCTGTAATATCCATCACAGCCTTAAATTTGAAGGCCATTTTATGTTAGTGACATAGTTTCACACTAGGGCAACTCCATTTCTAAAAGACATTTCTCATGCTAGTTACATTAACTTCTTAAAAGCAAAACAAAAGCTATGAGCAAGAGCTTTAATAAACTTTAATAATCTGACACTCGGCTCCAGAGCCAATGGATTTTATAAGAAATGGACACTGTATCGTGTTGAATAAATCTTTAATATTCCTATCTTTAGTTGTATTTAGAAATAGTAAAAGAAGTTCTATATTCTCGAGTAAAAGTTTTATATTTTAGACGTAGAGAAAACACACCCAGCCTGGACAACACAGTGACACCCTGTCATTACAAAACAAATTGTTTTTCTTTTTTCAATTAGCTGAATATAGTAGTGTGCACCTGTAGTGCCAGCCAGCTCCTTGTAAGGCTGAGGTAGAAACATTGCTTGAGCTCAGGAGTTCAAGAATGCAGTGAGCTGTGATCACACCACTGTCCTCCACCCTCGGTGACAGAGAGAGCCCCTGTCTCTAAAGTAAAATAAAATAAAATAAAACAAAACAAAATAAAATAAGGTACACCTTCTGTCAATTCCATAGAATGATAAAATCCATAAAATACCTAATAAGCAAACTGATTCTGGGAGTTGGTAGTGTGTCTAGCCTCTGTCCTAACAACCATCTTAAATTTCAAATAGGTTTCTTCTTCTTGGACTCAGGGGTAGAATTTCAAGATTTCTGACAACCAGATTTTGCTCCAAAACATTAGACAACTAACACCAGGTTGGAAATAATAACCAAGATAAATTTGGATCAAATAAAACTACAGTTAGTTGCTCGGGGGTTTTTAAAAGGCAAAGTGTCATCAATACCATTAAACATAAATTTTATAACCTGAGCTTCCAAATTGCCTGGTTATAACTCACAGCTTAGCGGGAATATTTTCAGGGCATTTTAGATACAGTTAAATTGTAACTCTTGAATTACAATTGAACTACAATTAAGAACCTCTGAAACACTGTATAAATCAAGATTATCCATTTTAATTTCTAGGTGTTTGATATATCAATAAGCCAAAAGTTAAAGCTTTGGAAAATATCACTTTAATCGACTTTAAACATAAAATTGTATACCTCATCCTAATTAAATGATAGCATTTTACATTTGTGTGGCCACTGGAAAATTTACAACATATATTCTCTGCCTCACCACCTTTGATTCTCTCTACAGTTTTAGTGGATAGGCAGAGAGGTAAGAGAAGAAAATAGGGTTAATTTGGTTTAATAACTTATTTATAATACTGCCTTTAACAATAATAGTAAGATTTTTTAATCATTTAGAAACACTTATAGGCCAGGTATTGTCCTACAAGCTTTCTTCCTCATTGCTAATGTCATAGATTATATACAAATGTCTTCAATTCTCACAGTAATTAAGGTATGGTTATTCTCATTTTACAGACTAAAACACTGAGACTCAGAAAGATTAAACAATCTGGCAAAAGCCACACAGTCAAAAGATGGAGTTTTTGCTCTTGTTGCTCAGGCTGGAGTGCAGTGGCATGATCTTGGCTCACCACAAACTTCCACTAAATAGAGATATAGGTATATGGTCTTAGGTATGAGTGTCTTTGTAAATTTTGCCGATGAGATGATAGCCCTTTCAATATGTATAATCGGGTTTTGTTTTTTGTTTTTTGTTTTTTGTTTTTGAGATGGAGTCTCCCTCTGTCACCCAGACTGGAGTGCAGCGGCACAATCTTGGCTCACTGCAACCTCCGCCTACCAGGTTCAAGCGATTCTCTTGCCTCAGTCTCCCAAGTAGCTGGGATTACAAGCACGTGCCACCACACCTGGCTAATTTTTTGTATTTTCAGTAGAGACAGGGTTTCTCCGTGTTGGTCAGGCTGGTCTCGAACTCCCAACCTCAGGTGATCTGCCCCGCTCAGCCTCCCAAAGTGCTGGGATTACACTGTGAGCCGCTGGGCCCGGCCACTGCTTCTGTTTTTGTAGTTTATGTCTATTACTATTTTTCCATGAATAAAGCTGTGACTCTTTGTGGATGTGTCAGCTATTCAACAATCGGTACTTTGGGATAGTTCTAATGAGTATCAGAGAATGAGTATTTTCATCATTAGTCCCAGAATAAGACAGATTTCTTTTACATGACTCATTATTATTGACAAATCATTAACAAATAAATTATTGCATGGATATATATCATCCTCAACCATGTGCTACTTTTCCCCAAATATCCTTAAAAAAACTAACTCTTTCTTCTTTTTCTTTTTTTTTTTGAGATGGAGTCTCGCTCTGTTGCCCAGGCTGGAGTGCAGCAGCACAATCTCAGCTCACTGCAAGCTTCGCCTCCCAGGTTCACGCCATTCTCCTGCCTCAGTCTCCCAAGTAGCTGGAACTACAGGCGCCTGCCACCATGCCCCACTAATTTTTGTATTTTTAGTAGAGACGGGGTTTCACCATCTTGGCCAGGCTGGCATTGAACTCCTGACCTCGTGATCCACCCGCCTCAGTCTCCCAAAGTGCTGGGATTACAGGCGTGAACCACCCATCTGGCCTGAAAACTAACTCTTTAACAAGGCAAAAGCCTTTAAATATTCTGTGATCATAGACAGTTACAGGATTTGTTGCCACCACTTTGGCAAACATGAAAGTCACTGTGAAAGCAGAAAACACATTTTTAGTGGTTTTGGTTTTGTTTTTGTTTTGCTTCGTAAGCATTTTTCAGTCTCCATTATTTCATAAATGCGCAAGGGGCTACACCCTTCTTATGTTTCTTACTCTGCACCAAGTTGAGTCACTGAAAGTTTCCCCCAGTGATTCAATACATTTAGTCTCTTTGATTTTTGCCCCTGGAACATTCATCCATGCCCAGGTAATGTCTGCCTTAGCAAGGGCTCTAGTACCCTAACTGCTATCAAAGCAAACTTAGATCGAGAAATAAAAGGCTGTAAGAACTGGAAATAAAATGTTCAAGTACAAACCAATATAATCATGTGTTCTGACAAAGAAAGTGTACTTTAAATTGTGCACAGCCAGGCGCTCACTACAATTTGGAAATTCTCCCAGAGAGAGTAGAACTGTTACATTTATACTTTGGTTGGAAAGTTAAGGACATGGTTGTTGAACGCTAATGTTAAAATGCTACCACAGGAGAAGGGGGAAGTGCAATGATTCACGAGATAAAGTAATTATGAAAGGCAAACACATGCTTATAAGTACAGTATCAATAACAGTATTATTGAGGACTTATTTGTATTATGCATTATACCTCACAGTCTTCGGTTGGGGCTACTATTTCTATACCCAAGTTACACTTAGGAAACCAAAGCTAAAAGAGGTTAAGCAATTTGCCCAAGGTCCTGCAGCTGACAACGGAACAGAACTGGAATCCAATTCTGTTAAACTTCAACCCCCTCCCATCCCCCAAAACCACCAGTGCTGCAGTCATTTACTTTAAGCTATGGCAATTTAACAGGTTAGAAAGCAGAAAGGATTAACAGATTTCCATTCCTCCAATCTAAGCCCAGTGTTCACACAGCCCACACTGGAATCTTTCGAAAATAACATTTCTGGTCAAGTCAGTCCTCGGTATGAAATCTTTCAATGCTTTCCCATCTACAGCTGAAGAAAGTACAGAGGCTCTAGTAAGACATTTAATACTCAGGGTTCTGTTTCCATTTTACTCAACAGCCCACACCCCATAGCCTCTTCTTGAAGCCCTCTTCTCTCTGGTATTCTACTCTACTGTAATATCCTAGTTTTCTTCTTACCACTTGGGCCTGTTCTTTCTCAGGCTCCTCAGAAGTTTCACCCCTTTTGCCTGACGTCTAAATGTTCAGTGTTCCACTGAACCCCTTCTTAAAATTCCTGGATGATTTCATCCCTTCCCATAAAGCTTTAATTGCCATCTTTGGTTTCAATGATTCACAAACTTTTAACTCAACGGCAATGGTACCTTTGAGCTACAGAATCATGTCATACATAGCCCTTCTCTACCTTGCAAGCTTCATGGAAACCTTAAACCAATAGTTCCCAAACTGATTTCCTCATCCGCCAGCAAGTTTATATGCCAGCCTTCCCCATCTCAAGAAATCACACCTTAACTGGGCATGGTGGTGGCGCATGCCTGTAAGTCCCAGCAGCTCAAGAGGCTAAGGCGGGAAGACCACTTGGGCCAAGGGATGTCGGGGCTGCAGTGAGCTGTGATCACACCACTGCAGTCCAGCCTGGGCAACAGAGTGAGACCCTGTTTCAAAAAAGGGAAGGGGAAAGGAAAGGGAAAGGAAAGGGAAAGGAAAGGGGAAAGAAGGAAACCATTTTGTTACAGGAAAGGAGTCTTGATCCAGACCCTAAGGGAGGGTTATTGGATTTCATGCAAGAAAAGATTAACGGTGAGTTTGCACTGCAAAGTGAAAACAAGTTCATTAAAAAACTAAAGAAATAAAAGAATGGCTACTTTATAGACAGAGCAGCCCCGTGGACTGCTGGTTGCCCATGTTTATGGTTATTTCTTGAAGAAATGCTAAACAAGGGGTGGATTATTCATGTCTTCCCTTTTTAGATTATACAGGGTAACTTCCTGATGTTGCCATGGCATTTGTAAACTGTCATGGCACTGGTGGGAGTGTAGCAGTGAAGACAAGCAGAGGTCACTCTTGTCGCCATTTTGGTGTTGGTGGGTTTTGGCCAGCTCCTTTACTGTAAACTTTTATTAGCAAGGTTTTTATGCCTGTATTTTGTGCTGACCTTTTATCTTATCCTGAGACCTAGAATGCCTTAATCGTCTGGGAATGCAGCCCAGTGGGTCTTAGCCTCATTTTACCCAGCTTTTATTTAAGATGGAGTTGCTGCGGTGAGCACACCTTTGACATTCCCCCCCTCCCTTTTATAAGAGAATCTTTAATCCTAAAGGTTGCCCAGGGACAAAGTTCTATTTTTTGTAATGTTTTTAGGCTAATTAGGGGTGATGATATTTTGGCCTAACTATGGGGGTCTCTTGCATTCAGGGTAGAGAAGAGCTTAGTTAGAAAGTATTGGCCGGGCGCGGTGGCTCAAGCCTGTAATCCCAGCACTTTGGGAGGCCGAGACGGGTGGATCACGAGGTCAGGAGATCGAGACCATCCTGGCTAACATGGTGAAACCCCGTCTCTACTAAAAAATACAAAAAACTAGCCGGGCGAGGTGGCGGGCGCCTGTAGTCCCAGCTACTCGGGAGGCTGAGGCAAGAGAATGGCGTGAACCCGGGAGGCGGAGCTTGCAGTGAGCTGAGATCTGGCCACTGCACTCCAGCCTGGGTGACAGAGCAAGACTCCGTCTCAAAAAAAAAAAAAAAAAAAAAAAAAAAAAAAAAGAAAGTATTAATATGGTAAGGCTTATAAATAACTTTTGAGTTTTGACAAAAGGTGATATCTGAAAGATTAATAAGTGTTTAATAAAACATTCAGTAAGCTTGTTTTATATTCTTATGCAAAGAGTATAACAGCAATATATTTCACAAGACTAAAGCAAAATAAGCTATTTTAAGTAAACTAAATTAGAAGGCTTTTTATGAACTGGGCAATTGTTGGAACTAAGCTGATACCGGGTTGTTAGCTGACTGTAATGTGCCCAGAATTAGAATACTGATCCAGATTTTTATATTACTTATTCCTTTGGTTTTTGATTTTTATTTTATTTGATTTTATTTATTTTTTGAGCAGCAGAGATCACTGGTTGGTTCACGGGAATAAGCAGGGTTTGCTGAAATTGCAGAAATAAACTTAAAAACAACTAATGAGACTAGAATTTAATAACAAGTGTAGTATAGTTCTTGAAACATAGTATTTTTTCCAATTTTCCATTTTCACTAAAGATAAATTATGGTAAGACTGCTTTGCTTTATTATACTTGGCCTGATTATTTGTATAAAGTGCAGTAAGAATAATTATTTTTTACATAGGCTTTTTAAAAATTGGCTTTGATGGAACTTTTTTCCATAGAAGGAATTTTAGATAAGACTTTTTTAAAGCTGAGCCCTGCCATGAGTTTGTACCTTTAAATATTTATGAGTTGGATAAATTTCTTTCTTTTTGAGGTCCCAAGATAACTTGGGGCTTCTGGACCTGTTAGAAAGTGATATTTTTTATTTGGCACAGGTTAGAAACCCTGTATAGGGACTGTTTTAGGCAAGGTATGAGGCCAGTTTTCTAAAGGGTTTTTACTGACTTTACGAGTTAAGCTTGATTTCTTAAAGGAAAGCAAACCATTTTAGTTAAAGCCTTGGTAAAATAACCAATTTTTAAAATTGTGTCCTGTAACAAAATAAAACGGATTTTTATTGCACTCATGTAAATAACTATATTGTCATAAGAATGCTTACAACTAGTTTTTAAAATTCTGAAAAAAAGTCAGGTAGAGAGAAATAAATATGTTCTAAAATTTCGTATTGGAATACACTTAACTGTTAAAAACTGTAATAGCTTAAGTGAAAAGTTTCCTTGACTTTGAAATATAAATGATTAGCAACGTTTTTAGCAAAGTTAAAAAGAGAGGATTCTTGGATTTCGTGCAAGAAAGAATTCATGGTGAGTTCACAGTGCAAGGTGAAAGCAAATTTATTAAGAAAGTAAAGAAATAAAAGAATGGCTACTATATAGACAGAGCAGCCCTGAGGGCTGCTGGTTGCCCATTGTTATGGTTATTTCTTGATGATATGCTAAACAAGGGGTGTATTATTCATGCCTCCCCTTTCTATACCATATAAGGTAACTTCCTGACATTCCCATGGCATTTGTAAACTGTCATGGCGATGGTGAAAGCATAGCAGTGAGGACGACCGGAGGTCACTCTTGTTGTCATTTTGGTGTTGGTGGGTTTTGGCCAGCTCCTTTACCATAACCTGTTTTATTAGCAAAGTTTTTATGGCCTGTATTTTGTGTTGACCTTTTATCTTATCCTGTGACTTAGAATGCCTTAATTGTCTGGGAATGCAGCGTAGTAGGTCTTAGCCTCATTTTATTCAGCTTTTAAGATGGAGTTGCTCTGGTTCACAGGCCTCTGACAATTTCCAGACAAAAGCCCGTATCTATCCTCAATTTCTTCCTGATCTTCCTCTTCCACACTCTTAACTCAATCAATTGGAAATCCTGTCGTCATTGCCACCACCATCTCTCATCCAGACTACCTACAATAGCTTCCTAAATGGCCTTCCTATTTCTACTCTTGTTACCTCCCAATCTATTCTTCACACAGCAGCCAGAGTAATCTTTTTAAAACAAAATTCATTGTTTCATCCCTCAGCCTACAACTCCTCCCAAGGTTTCCCATTGTGCCTTAAATCAAATCCAATCTCATTACCAAATCCCTGAGCCATCAGACCTCCTGACCATTTTTCTCCAATCTTAATCACTTTTGACTCACCCAGTCCACCACCCTCCAGCCCTGCTGGCCTCCCTTCAGTTCACCACACAGGTATTTCCTGCCTTTTATCCTTCATACATGATGATACCAGCTATCCATATCCAACTGATTACTTCTCATCCTTCAGGTCTACTTAAATGTACAAGACCAAGATTCCAAGATGGCAGGCACCATCTTTTTTTTTTTTTCTATTATAGTGCTTATCCAATTTGTAATTGTGTATTCAACCATTATTTGACTCTCCTGCTGTATGGTAAGCCCCCCAATGGCAAGCATAGTATCTCTTCTGATCACCAGTAAATGCCCAGTGCTTAGCATAGTGCCTGGCATATAGAAGAAATTCTACAAATATTAAAATTTAGAGCCTTGCACGCTCTGATCTCTGACTTCTCCCAACTCTCTAAGCCCACCCACTGGTTCTCATCATACCTTTAAAAAAGCTTACGGGATACCCAATGAGCATGATTCCTTGACACACGTTTCTCCTTCTGCCTGGGGTGCTCTTTCTCCCCTTATTTAAACTGGCAGATTTCTTCTCACTCTTTCAGTCAAACTCTAGTGTCTTTCTACCCCTACATACACACATACAACACACACACACACTACACATGCACTCAGGGTTCAGGGTAGACTTGATTAATTCCTCTTCTCTAGGCTTACTATACTTCTGATAAAATATTATCATACTAAATTGCTAAAAAATCTGTCCTCCTATCAATCTCCTTTAATAGACTAAGCTCACTAAGGGTAAGGATAATTTCTAATTCATATTTCAGTCCCCAAAACCTAGGGAAATCTATGGTAAATGGATATATGACTCAACCCATCAATCTACTTAGTATTCAAAAAATGTTAGTTTTAGACCAGGCGCAGTGACTCATGCCTGTAATCCCAGCACTTTGGGAAGCCAAGACGGGTGGATCACCTGAGGTCAAGGGTTCAAGACCAGCCTGGGTAACATGATGAAACCCCGTCTCTACTAAAAATACAAAAATTAGCTGGGTGTGGTGGCGTTCACCTATAATTTCAGCTACTCAAGAGGCTGAGGCACAAGAATCACCTGAACCCAGAAGGCAGAGGCTGCAGTGAGCCAAGATTGGGTCACTACACTCCAGCCTGGGCAACAGAGTGAGACTCTGTCTCAAACAAACAAAAAATATCAGGTTTTCTGCCACAAAAAGTAACCAAATTCCTATTTTTTCCCTCGTAAAGTAAATCATCTCATTTATATTTCAAAGCAGAGCATGCCTTTAACCTATAGGGTATTTATCATGTCTCATCACTCAAAGATTATTATTTACTAGTGATTACTAAAATTTATGAATTAAACTAAATATGGATGTAATCCAATTAAGCCATAGCTAAATGAACTTGAATAGGATCTATTTAAAATAATAAGCCTGAAATTATGTGGATGAGTATCTTCTTTGAAAAATCTACATTTTTATATTAATACAATATCTCAAAGCACATTTAATAAGTACTTATTACCATCCCCCAAACAATAAGATAATAATATATTCAATACTGTGTTGGGCACTGTTTAATCTATTTGGCTTATATGTATATTATTTTAAAAAGGAAGTAAATCCCATAAAAGTCTACTGGTTATACAATCCACAGATGAAGAACTAGATGCAATGATTATGAAGTACACAGAGCTTGATGGAAAGAGAATCATTTCTGTCTTCCAATGGCTAATTTGAAACTGGTGATACTTAAAGACTTGTGTTTAAACATGACTACGCACCATGGATTAAATGTTTGTAACCCCCTAAATTCATATGCTGAAGCTCTAAGACTCAATGTGATGAGTTTAGAAGGTGAGCCTTTGGGAGGTAATTAGGTCATGAGGGTGGATCCCTTGTGAATGGGAATAGTGCTCTTATAAGAAACATCACAGAAATGACTTCTCTCTGCCATGTGAAGACAAAGCAAGAAGGCATCTGTCTGTGAACCTGGAAAAAAGGCCCCCATCAGGAACCAAATCACCTGGCACCTTGAGCTTGGACTTCTAGCTTCCAGAACTGTGAGAAATCACGTTTGTTGTTTAAGCCACCTGATCTAGGATATTTTATTGCAGCAGCTCAAAGAGACTAAGACAGTATGCTTGTTAGTAGTACTCTAAGGCAGTCAGACACCCAAATTAGAGTTGCTGTTGAATTGATATCAGGTTCTGTAGCAGTTGAAGAACTAGTTATCAAAAAGTGAGAAGGTAACTGAGATTAATATTATCTACACATCTCTAAAAAACATACAGAATAAATTGTCAAGTCCATGTTTTGTCTGGATTCATTATAAAGCTTTAACCTTTGCAACAGAATAAAATTAAATACTCCCTATAAAATTTGTGAAATTCTCCTCTCCGTGTAAACTCAGACAATTCAAGCCATGGCAGATTTGTTATTATTTTAAAATAACTTAGGGTGTGTTCATCTTCACAGCATATGTGGACAAGAGTGTTCCATAAAATGCAGTACTTGAAAAAGAAACACATATTCTTGGAAATACTCTATCACACTGTGCCAGCAATGCCATCTATCATATGCATCCATTTTAGATTTACTGTTGAGAGCTTTCCAAGTTACACAGATAATCACTGCTAATGTTTCCTTAATCGTCCATGTAAATTATTTTCTTTTTATAACAGAAGTGTAACTTATATAAGTGAATTGCCCAGGTTTTAGGTGCAGTTGGATGACATTTAACAAATGTTAGGTCTACATAACCCACATCCTTATCAAGATATACAACACTTCCATCACCCCAGAAAGCTTCTTCATGTCCTTATCCAGTCATCCTCTTCCTCCCTCACCCCCAGCTCCCTTCCATCCTATACCAAGGCAACCACTGTCATGATTTTTGTCACTATAGATCAGTTTACCTAAAAAAATCACAGAGGAATCATACAGTTTGTACCCTTTTGTTTCTGGCTTCTTTCACACAATATACTGTCCTCAAGATTTATCATTTTCTGCATATATCAGTTCATTACTTTTGTATTGTTGAGTAGCTGTACGGTCAGAGTGACTTTTTTTTTGGAAGGTTATTATAATCCTATGGAAATCTTTATCATAACACACTTCACGTTGGGTTATAATTTCTCGGTGAACTGGACTTTTCCCCCTGACTTGCCCACAGCTTGTTGCCCAGCATTTGACAGAGCATCAACTACCTTCTGGGAGCTTGGTTACTAGGAATAGAATAAGCATTACTCTTAATGCATCGTCCTCTAGAAATATACTCACTTATAATATATTTTGACAGCATAGAATAATGAAACAACCATGGAATCAGCTGACTGGGGACAAACAGCTCAGCCTCCCACTAATAACCACAACCTTCAGCAGGTCACTTACCCTTCCTGACCTTCACTTTTATAATCTGTAAAATGGAAATAACTATAATATCTCAGAAAACTAGTACGAAGATTAAATGATATTACTTGTATGAAACCTCTTCATAATCTATGTAATTCTATAAAAGGTTATTATAATGTAGCTGAGATAACAGACCTTTCAGAAAATATTTACTGGGTAATACCAGCAAACAAAATTTGAAGATTAAACACCAATGTTTGAATTTGAGTCTTTACTGTGTTGGAATCAGGCATTGTTCTAGTATCCTTACATTTATTAACTCTTTTAATGTTTAAAGCACCAGTATAGCGTAGGTACTATTATTATGTCCATTTTACAGATGAGAAAACGAGGCAAAACACATAAAATGACCTGCTCAAGGTTGCACAGCTTACAAGGGGAGAGCCTGAAATATGAACTCAAGCACTTTGTTTCCACAGTCCAAATTCTTAAGTGTTTTGTTTTACCCTTTTTCTATAGTTAGCTTAGTAAAAATTTGCAAAGATTATTTTGAATCCTAGTACTTGAGGGAAAATAATCAAAGAATAAAAAGATACGAGATAAATTTTATGGAACTTGTAAAAGACTTCTGGGCACTTTCAGAAGTCCACAAGAAACAAAAAATCTTGAAATGAAGACCCAAGAGGGTAAACAAGAAAGGAAAGTGGAGAATGGGCTTTCAGTCATCGAACCATGGACAGATGAGAGGTTTCAAGCACAATTAAGTGCTCTGTGACCAAATAGAAAAGCGAGGACCATGATCATCTCAAACACTCCTTCAACTCCCCGCAGTGAGGAGTGTGCAGCGACAGTGTCCGCCCTATCCTGAGGAGGTCATGTTCCTCCCAGTCAGCGGCTGCTGGAGTCCCCTGCAAACCGGAAGCAGACGCTACTTCGCTGAAAGGAAGACTTTTTAAAAAGGGAAAACAAGTGCAAACGGTCATTCACATGCAAGGATATTCACAATCCAATCCATCATTTGGGGAAAGAGCGCCCACGGCGGTGAAATCATTGCTTAAAGAAATCTCAAAACCCTACGAGGGTGTAAACTGTTGCTTCATTTTTCTAACAATTCTCTTCAATTGATTAATTATTAGTGAAACCTTTTTAAGGTTTAATCAGCAAGTGATATATTAGCATTTAGTGTAAAGTGTATATTTTTAATAACAAATATGCTTTAGAATACTCAAGGACTAGTTTTTCTGAGGAATTTTGATGATCCAGTTTCACAGTTAGATACGCACTTGGAAAATCTGTGGACTTAGAAGGGACATTCGGTATCACTGAATCCAGCTCCTACACTTCGCAGACAAGATGACTGAGGCTCAGGAAAAGGGTTTTGCTTATCTGAGACTTGACAGTGAGAAGGAGGGTTGGGGAATGGTTTTTATTAAAGACTCCCCTCCAAAACTGTCATGAATGCATTCCCGCACTTGTTTCAGACGTTCTCTTTTCTGATGATTGTCTTTGTTAAGTCTACCTTTTGAGTCCAAGGAGAATGTCAAGAAATGTTTAAAGCTGAGTTGGTTAAAAATTTAAAACAATCTCGCTTACTTTGTATCAAAATACAGTTGGCTTGCTTCCATTACACCATTATGAAATTGTATTAGGAGTCTGTTATGAAAACATGCTCAGAGACCGGACTACAGATTAGACAGTCTACATACAATTAAAAAGCAAATCCCAATCTAATTCAATAAAACCAGTCATTTCAAATAGAAAGAGAAACAACCGGGTAAGCAATATTGCTTGTTAAACTTTCCTACAAACATATAATAAATCCTTTAAAATGTAATGTCCTGAATGAAACATATAATCTTCAAATATTAAAAAAGAACTCACATAAAATCTGCCTCTTTCAGCCACAGTTAGAATGAATTTTATCATTCCGAAAATGCTTTGCTATTGGTTTCAATACTGTATCACTTTTGTGAGTCAACTGCATTGTAAACACTGCAAAACCTCAGAGAAAGTTTCACAAAACAAAGATCATTTACATACACTAATTTGGCAAAAATTGCTTCCAAATCACAACATTTTACGAAGTCCATATTCTATTTCTCCTTTAGTGCTTTTTTGACAGTTGGAAATGGGTACGAGTTGTAATTTACTTGTATCCATTTCCTACTTTAGTAGTGTCCAGGAAAATCATTTGAAAAGCATGACAGATAAAAGGCAATAATGAAAAGTGTTTGCAATCTTCTGAGAGCTATAATGTGCACTGAATGCAAACAGTAGCTGGTGATTTAAATGTGTATGTGTGTGTGTATATATATGATCTATACATATGTCTGATGACTACCAAGATAGTACCTAAATATATTTAAGAATCCTGCAATAAAACGTTATGCAAAATGGTGTGCATTGATCCAGTAATCCCCAAAGCTCCTAGTCTCAACCTTTAATTTATCCTAACAGAGAACTGCTTTGAGAAAAACAATGAAAGACAGTGAAATCTGACAGTGGGTAACAGTGTATTTTTGTAATCATGAAAGCAGAACAACAAAAAGATGTCAGATGTAAGGCGAGTGGCAGCTAAAGCCATCATTTTTTTTTGTCAAATAACACTTCGCAATGTGAAAATTATGGGGAAAATAGGCAATGAATTACAAGGAAGAGAAAAAGTCAATTATGGCAATTACCAAAACAGCCACACAACATTTCAGACATGCCCAACTGAACGAGGTCACAATATACTTCAAGTTATGAGAAAGAGAAAATTAACCAGTGTTTGCACCCACTATGTGTGTTTTGTTAGCAAAGTGATTTTGATTAAGTTTGTGGTCACACTGCAGGATCACAAGACTTTACAAAGAGGATTGCTTTAAATATGAAATCTTTCAACTGTAAAACTAATCATTTCTGAAGGAGGCTGGATATTCAATATTTCTCTAAATTGGAGCTCCCTCTCTCTCTGGCTCTTGCTCTCTCTGTATTTCTCTTTTTCGGATTGCATGAGGCTTCACTTTTTCATAAACGCATAACCCCAAAGAACAAAAAATAATCTCTTAAATGAAAAGAAATGCAACTTTTCACTTCATGTTAGTTGTCTCATAAATTTATTATCTACTCTTCATTACCTAGAAAGCTGTAACATAAAAGACATTTTCTTTCCTATTCTTACTTTGCAGATGAAAAAAAAAATCAGTAATACAACTGACTTGATATCTTCTCTGTGCAACCCAGAAATCATAGTAACAGCACTGGCATATCCAGTTCATTTACAGGCCACAGCAACAGTGCTTACAGAGAGACAGAAAGAAAAAAAATGAGGTTTAGAGGTTGAGCTGGGAAGTTTACAGCTTTTCTCTTTTGACTCACTGTACAGAAGACCGTGCTAAAGAAATAACGGTGTTGGATGGTATTCTACTATCCCTTAGTTCCCAAGAGGTTATTAGCATTGATTTGAGCATGCGACTTTTGAAACTTTTTCAGGATGTTTAGGCACAGCTACTTTTGATAAGCCTGATATATAAAAAGTAACAGGCAGAGAAATGAGAAAGAATAGGGTCCAGTAAGTAGAGATGTATATTTTAAACCATAACATTTAACTATGTAAGTTTATTCACCACTTTAGTAGATGTTACATATATATTCTAATTACCCTCTAGATTTCAAAGCAAATATTCAGGCTGTAACATACTTTCCAATTTTCTTTTTTTCATTTATTTTTTTTCTCACTTGTTAGGGCTGGATCTATGTATGACCCGGTCCATTTTTCATATTGAAAAAAATTAAAGCTCTACTCAGTGAATGACACAATCTTAATAACAAGCACCATTCACAATATTATAAAGTTGAATGAAAACTATCTTCTCTCTATATATATACACATATATACACACACACATATATATGTATACACACACACACATAATGATTCTATATATATCATATATACGTGTGATTTAATAACTGTTAAAATTCAGGCTTTGAAAAACAACTGTATTTCCAGACCGCTTGCTTGGTTTCCACCTCTCTTTAAAGAGAAATGACAGCTCTCTTCTGTACCATTTACAAAAATTAACCAACTTATAGATAAATCTATTAAAAACACAGGGCATTTTAAGAATTTACTTCAGATTTTAAAAAATTCACCTAACAGGTGAATATTTCGTAGAATTCTAAATTTTTATAATTTCTCATATAATCACACAAACCGTTCAGAAAGCACAATAATGTCTAGTCTTTCTCACTCTCATTTCCAGAAGGAACCCTGGTAGAAATATAATGAATTTTTTCTCTTCATATTCACCTACTTTCATTTATTTACTATTACGCTTGAATGATTCACAGTGTTTGAATTCAATAGTTCAAGGGAAAAGCCTGTTTTTTTCCATGACATTAAATAAATATAACAGATAAGGAAGCTTTCTTAGGTATATTTATTTTTAGATAGATTTTTTAAACCTAGGTATTAAAAACTAACTGGTTTTATTTTGAAATTGTTCATATATCATAAAAAGTGTAAAAATTTGATGATTCACATGTTAGTGTTTCTTTTTCATAGATAAAATGTTTTAAAAATTCAGTACCTAGGCAAAAATATTTTGGTCAAACATCTTTTATAATTTGCCTGTTTTTATTTACTTCATAATGTTATTAGTAACTATTCTGTTCATACATTTAATTCCCAAAATGTTTCTATAAAGGGAGGAATTACGGCAAAGGTATTAATACTAACAGCAATCATACTAATAAAAATTGATTTTTTGAATATCCCATGTGTCAGGCATACTACTCTTTAAATGCATTATCTCATTTAATGTTCATAGCAATAGTATGAGGTACATAGGTACTCATATTATTCCTATTTCAGAGATAAAGAAAGTGAAGATCAAGGAGGTCACACATCAGGAATTAAAAAACTGTGTTTAACCCAGAGACCAAAACAATGAGCTAGAATATGTAAAGACAAGGATTTGTAACAAACACCCCAATGGGTTCTCCCTCTGTGGCTTTGGACAAAATACATAAACTTGCCATTTCCCAGATTTTTCCTATATAGAGTCAGAGCAGAAAAGCAAGTGAAAAAAGAGTTTTATGAAGGCAGCTTAGTGAGTAACTCCTGGGGTTATTCAGAGCAAATAATAACTCACAGCATGGCTGGCGCTTTTGCCTAAAGAGGTTGGCGCTTTTGCCTAAAGAGGTTGGCATGACTGAACTAAGGAATCTAACTGCATGAAAAGAGTACCCACCATCTAGGTCAGGCAAGGACCCCAGGTTAAAGTCAATAATCAGTAAAGACAGTGGCATGGACTCAACTGGGCCCCAGAATCAGAGAGTCTGCAAAGCAAAGCATGGGGTGGATGAAGAAACTAAATGACCCCGGCTCCTGGCATGGTTAGACATCACCTGGGTTTATGGGTACCAGCTATAGTCAAGATAAGACCAAAGATCACGAAGGTTCTGGCTCTGCATTTCAGGTGCGTGGGCAGAGAATGGGATATGTCCAGAATGGTAATCTCTACAAATAGAGCTGAGAAGAAAATTTGCTTTTCGAAAGAGTTGAATAATGCACCCAAGCATACTTCTGAACAGGTTTCTGCTGAACTCTTCTTTCCCAGAGAGTCGGCTCCTTAAGTCTCCCTTAACCACATTAATTAAAGCAACAGTGATTCAACCTCACCCCATACACTGACAGACGGATCACCTTACAGCCCTTTGTCCTGACAAGTTTTCTTTTTGTTTTGTTTTGTTGTTGTTGTTGTTGAGACAGGCCTCACTCTGTCACTCAGGCCGGAGTGCAATGGCACGATCATGGCTCACTGCAGCCTCAAACTCCCAGGCTCAAGTGATCCTCCCACCTCAGCCTCCTGAGTAGCTGGAACCACAGGTGTGTGCCACACATCCAGCTAATTTATTTTTATTTTTTGTAGAGATAAGGGTCTCTCTATGCTGCCCAGGCTGGTCTTGAACTCCTGGGCTCAAGCGATCCTCCCTCCTCAGACTCCCAAAGTGCTGGGACCATAGGCATGAGCCACTTCACCGGGCAATTTTATTCTTCATAATACTTACCATTATGGATTCATTTTACATATTACTATATATCTCTTTAACAACACTCTCCCAGTAGAATGGAAGCTCCCTAAGGAAGTAACTTTATCTATGGATGGCCTGCTGCATCCTCAGCACCTGGATCCATGTCTGAGATACAGTAGGAACTTAATAAATATTGGTTTAATTAATGCATAAATATATATTGGTTCAATTAATGCATAAATAAACTTCAGGGCAACATCATCCAAATGCCACTTTTTATTTCCTAGAGTTTTGCATTTTATATGCTGCTGTATGCTCTATTATAAAAATAAAGAGATGGTTAAATTGGTAAATAATAATATAATCAAAGTTAGTGACCTTGAAACTTGTGAATTAATTCAGGCGTAAATACTACTCAAAATGTAAAATTTGCATGTTTTGATAGTCTAATAGAACACTGACAAAGCAAACTACAAGATATGCTCTATTGCCGGGCGCGGTGGCTCAAGCCTGTAATCCCAGCACTTTGGGAGGCCAAGGCGGGCGGATCACAAGGTCAGGAGATCGAGACCACAGTGAAACCCCGTCTCTACTAAAAATACAAAAAATTAGCCGGGCGTGGTGGCGGGCGCCTGTAGTCCCAGCTACTCGGGAGGCTGAGGCAGGAGAATGGCGGGAACCCGGGAGGCGGAGCTTGCAGTGAGCCGAGATCGCGCCACTGCACTCCAGCCTGGGCAACAGCGTGAGACTCCGTCTCAAAAAAAAAAAAAAAAAAAAAAAAAAGATATGCTCTATTTCACAAAGGAAGAGAGCCCTTGGCACATCTCTAAAATACCAGCGATACTGGTTAATCACTGAAAAAACAATACTCTTCTTGGATTGTTTTCTCCTGCCTAAAAATAAAAAAGTTTTTTTTTTTTTTTTTTTTTTTTTTTTTTTTTTTTTTTTTTTTGAGACAGAGTCTCGCTCTGTCACCCAGGCTGGAGTGCAGTGGCCGGATCTCAGCTCACTGCAAGCTCCGCCTCCCGGGTTCACGCCATTCTCCTGCCTCAGCCTCCCGAGTAGCTGGGACTACAGGCGCCTGCCACGTCGCCCGGCTAAGTTTTTGTATTTTTAGTAGAGACGGGGTTTCACTGTGTTCGCCAGGATGGTCTCGATCTCCTGACCTCGTGATCCACCCGTCTCGGCCTCCCAAAGTACTGGGATTACAGGCTTGAGCCACCGCGCCCGGCCTAAAAGTTTTTAATATTAGGACATCTACTCAACAACTGATTATATTCTAAGTATAGCAATAAAATCCATCCTAATGAAAAATAGTGGGGTTAATTTTAAAACTCTGACCTTCGATACACATTTTTAGAAGTAATTTTAGGTCTTAAGTTCAGAGCATTAATAAAAACTTTTTTTTTTTTTGAGACAGAGTCTCACTCTGTTGCCAGGCTGGAGTGCAGTGGCACGATCTTGGCTCACTGCAGCCTCTGCCTCCCGGGTTCAAGTAATTGTCCTGCCTCAGCCCCCTGAGTAGCTGGGACTATAAGCGTGTGCCACCACGTCCAGCTAATTTTTTGTATTTTTAGTAGAGATGGGGTTTCACCATGTCAACCAGAATGGTCTTGATCTCCTGACCCTGTGATCCACCCAAGAGCTGATTAGACTATTAGCAGACTCCTCCCTAGAAAAGAAAACAACCTTTAGAACTAGCTGTCTTCTAAGACCAAGTCCCATCTCAAGCTAAACCCCCCATACTTCCCATTAATAACCCACCCAACCCCCTACCATTCAGGGAAGAGTCTAGACTACAGGCATGAGCCACCACGCCCAGCCCTGTTTTTTTTTTTAGATGAAGTCTCGCTCTGTCACCCAGGCTGGAGTGCAGTGGTGCGATCTCAGCTCACTCCAACCTCCGCCTTCCAGGTTCAAGCGATTCTCATGCCTCAGCCTCCCTAGTATATGGGATTACACCCATGACTGGCTAATTTTTGTATTTTCAGTAGAGACAGGATTTCATCATGTTGCCCAGGCTGGTCTCAAACTCCTGGTCTCAAGTGATCTGCCTGCCTTGGCCTCCCAAAGTGCTGGGATTAGAGGTGTGAGCCACTGCGCCTGGCAAAAACTTATTTTAAAAACAAGAGATAGAAAGAAAAGATACAGGAAATATGAGGCATATAAAGATTGTTTTTCTCCCAGCTAGAAAATAAATTGAGACAATATTTTGGAATTATAAAAACTAAATTTTAGTTAAAGTCAAAATATACGTTCTCACATCAAAAGACTACTCTCCTTTTCTTTTGGTTGTTTTGTTTTGTTTTGAGAAGAAGTCTCATTGTGTTGCCCAGACTGGAGTGCAGTAGCACAATCGTGGTGAGCCTCAACTGCCCAAGCTCAAGTGATTCTTCCACCTTAGCCTCCCAAGTATCTGGTACTACGGGAGCATACCACCATGCCTCGCTAAATTTTTATTTTTATTTTTTGTAAAGGTGAGATCTTGCTGTGTTGCCCAGGCTGGTCTCAAACTTCTAGACTCAAGTGATCCTCCTGTCTCAGCCTCCCAAAGTGCTGGGATCACAATTGTGAGTCACCGCAGCCAGCCTGATAGCCCCTTTAAAACAAATTGAAACTGTGCCATTTAAAACAAAGTGATTTCCTTTGTTTGCCTGTTTTATAAGAGATTTCCCAGTATAATAATAAGTTGACTACAATTAAATTATATATAATATGCCCACTTGTTAGAACACGAGTAAGCTCCATGTTTTGTGAAAATCTGAATTAAGGCTTCTTGGTTTCTCATTGAAAATGTAAGAGTCAAATGAAGTTCATGTCAATGAATAAACAGAATAAAGTACCAAAGAAAAATCTCTAAGAAAATCTTCGGAGAGAGGGGTTCAGTTCAATAAGCTGTTACAGCATAATAAAACTCCAATAATTGAAAGATTATGATGACTGACAGATGTATAGAAAAACTAAAAAGAGCAGGGAAACGAGATACCCATGAACAGAAACCAGAAACAGATCTTAAAACATATAATGATTTCAAATTTAAAAAAAAAAAAAAAAAAAAGGAGTACTGCAAATACTTGGGGGAAGGAAGGACAGTTTGGTGCATCGTTTGGGGATAAGGAACTGACAAATTTGGAAAAAAAAATTATTTAGAACCTTGCCTTATACTACAACCCTGTATCATTAGATGATCTAAACGGAAAAAATACACAATACATTCCTCTTCTTCGAATCATTCATCTGCTTGGAAGTGTTTCAGTTATAAAATCAACTAATACACTTTTTAAATTAAACTCAAAATTAACTTATTGGAGGTATCTCACTGAACTTTGTACTATTTTCTAATAAACTGCTTGAAACTGGAAAAGTTAAAAAAAAAGACAAAGAGAAAACAACTTATTGATTAAATAACAGGTTATTTCGTTTGACAGAATTTTTTTTTTTTTTTTTTTTTTTTGAGACAGAGTCTCACGCTGTTGCCCAGGCTGGAGTGCAGTGGCGCGATCTCGGCTCACTGCAAGCTCCGCCTCCCGGGTTCCCGCCATTCTCCTGCCTCAGCCTCCTGAGTAGCTGGGACTACAGGCGCCCGCCACCGCGCCCGGCTAATTTTTTTTTTGTATTTTTAGTAGAGATGGGGTTTCACTGTGGTCTCGATCTCCTGACCTTGTGATCCGCCCGCCTCGGCCTCCCAAAGTGCTGGGATTACAGGCTTGAGCCACCGCGCCCGGCCGACAGATTTTTTTTTTAATTCCATGTGTATATAACTCTTGGTTGTGAATTTATTATATGCTTTAGTTGGACTTTTTTTTTTTTTTTTTTTTTTTTTTGAGACAGGGTCTCGCTCTGTCGCCTAGGCTGGAGTGCAGTGGCGCGATCTCGCCTCACTGCAAGCTCCGCCGAGACTACAGGCACCCACCACCGCGCCCGGCTAATTTTTTGTATTTTTAGTAGAGATGGGTTTCACCCTGATCTCAATCTCCTGACCTCATGATCTGCCCTCCTCCACCTCCCAAAGTGCTGGGATTACAGGCGTGAGCCACCGCACCTGGCCCAAAATTCCTTAGTTCAACTTTCTTCTGGCAAAAGAGTAGGTGGTATGCAGGATAAAAATAAATATAATGATATTTCATGGTCAGTGAATACTTCACCTAAATAAGTTTGAGGATCATGTGACTAAAGAATGGATATAAAACAGTAATGAGAGAAACAGAACGCCAAAAACAAAATCAGATTGAAATCTGAGGAAAGAAAATAACCTTCTAATTCTAAATATAAAATGAATAATAAGAGAGAAAAAAGATCAACAACAGATCTGACTATATAAAATTATGAATAAAGATCCTGTATGTTAAAAAATCATTAAAGTAAGACTCATAAATGTACCAAGATATTTTCAGCACCTTGTAACGAAGTGGAAAATCTGTTACATTTGTTATCAGTATGACACAGAGTCAATATGCCTAATATATAAAGAACAGGAACTAGTGAATAAAAACCCTTAGGCAAAGGAAATGTAGAGGTAATTCATACAACAGAAATTATTACTTCAAGCAAACATAAGGGAAAAATTATCACTTTAGTAATTAAAGAAATTCATATTAAAACAATAATAAGGCAGTGTTTTGCTTATTAAATGAACAAAACCTAGATGATAATTTTCAGATTGACCAAGGAGAAATTATTTATTTATTTATTTATTTATTTATTTGAGACGAAGTCTCGCTCTGTCGCCGAGACGGAGTCTCACTCTGTCGCCCAGACGGAATGCTGTGGCACAGTCTTGGCTCACTGCAGCCTCTGCCTTCAGGTTCAAGCAATTCTCCTGCCTCAGCCACCTGAACAGCTGGGACTACAGGCGTGCACCACCATGCCCGGCTAATTTTTGTATTTTTAGTAAAGATGAGGTTTCATTATGTTGGCCAGGATAGTCTCGAATTCCTGACCTCAAGTGATCCACCCACCTTGGCCTCCCAAAGTGCTGGGATTACAGGAATGAGCCACCATGCCCGGCTGAAACTAGTATTCTCAATCATTACTGGTAGCACTATCAGCATACTTCTATATAACAACCCTATAAAGAAATAATGCAAAATATAGAAAAAGCTATCTCTATTAAACTGTTCCTCAAAGCTCTGTATTGACAACAGTGGGAGAAATGGGAAGAAGGGAACAATGCCTAACAACAAATAGACACATCTAGTTCATAAAATATTGGGCAGCCACTAAAAACAGCAGTTATGAGGAGGCCAGGTTGTCAAATATACATTTATGGTTAAATGATAACTGATGTACTGAATAGCAAATTCACCATACAGTATAAAGGACCAGAAAAATTACTCAAGTCAGAACAGTGGGTTGTTTTCAGATAAAAGGATTATGAGCAAAAGGATTATGAGCAACACATTTTTCCTGTTTCTAAATATTCTATAATGAGATATTACTTTTATGGTTTTGAAACAGATGAATAAAAGTGAGGGTATAGAAGGGTAATATCAGTATCCCTTTACAATTGTATTAGATCAGTACATTAGTAGAATTAGCTTTGGTTTATATTTGACATGGTTTGGCTATGTCCCCACCCAAATCTCATCTTGAATTCCACATGTCGTAGGAGATACCTGGTGGGAGGTAACTGAATCATGAGGACAGATTTTTTCCCATGCTGTTTTCACGACAGCAAATACATGTCACAAGATTTGATGGTTTTAAAAAGAGGAGTTCTGCAGGACAAACTCTTTGCCTGCTGCCATCCATATCAGAAGTGACTTGCTCCTCCTTGCCTTCTGCCATGATTGTGAGGCCTGCCCAACCACACGGAATAGAAAGTCCATCAAACCTTTTTCCTGTATAAATTACCCAGTCTCAGGTATTTCTTTATTAGCAGCGTGAAAACAGACTAATACAATATTTTCTTTCCAATGACCCCAATGTTAATGCAAGCTATCTCTTCTTACTCTGCCACCTGCTGAACATATTCAAATAGGATGCACTGTATTTCTGTGCCTTTCCAGTTTCTCATCAGAATGTGAACTACCACCGGGGCTCAGTATGTAATTTGGTGGGCCTACGGTTACATAAATTTCAAACATCACATCTCTCTGAAAAAATATGCCCATTCTTTTTTTTTTAACACATAATTAAATGATTGAAAATGACTGATCGCCCTTTCAGTGGGATTTAGCAAGGTTTTGGCACCAATTCTATCAATTAACTACAATACTGTACTGGTTCTGATACTGCATCTTCTACAGTGCATGTAACAATATGTACAAGGGACTTCTATCAACCAAGATCAGTGTCATGTGTGAATCACCAGGTTTCCTTAACTGAGAGACCCCAGCCTCTTTTCTATGATGACAATTTCAAGTTCTGTGTTATGACCTGGAGTGCTGCAAGCCATAGCTACAGAGTGGTGAGGATGAGGAGATGGACTATTAAATCTTTCTGGGGTAAAATGTTTGGCTGTTTTATTACAGCCCCTGCCCTATGATAATATTCCTGTAACCATCAACATTTAGATCTGTAATTACAAAAAGGAACTTGATTTTCACCCTGATTACCAATGGAGCTGGTATACATAATCACAATTTAAAAACCAAGACTTGTAAAATGAATGTCTTCAAGAGGTGAATATTCCAGGCTTTTGTGGATCAACTGGTTCAAAGTAAACCCTCCACTTCTCCTCTTTGATACAAGGTGCTGAAAATGTCACCAAAGCATAGGCACTTCTGTCCTTGCAATCAATCGTCTTTGGTAAGAAAATAAATAAATTTGTCATAAAGAAATAGAAACAAGCTTTATTTTTTTAATTAAAAAAAGTTGTGTGGGAGAAGAGTAGACACAGTTCATGATTCTGAGCAAACATGAGATTATTATGTGCCAAAATGCCCTCAGCATTGTATAAATACAATCCCCTACCCCAACAGAGATCTTTTGTTAAAGCTATAAACATTCCTTAATACATAAATGTATCGCATTCTTAATCAACTGCCTTTAAAAACCCTTACCTTTCAGAAACCTGTTTTTGTTCATTTTGATTATAAAACTGGATGTACATACTGACAGAGTCTCAGAAGTGACTTTAAAAAAAAAAAAAAGAGACATCGGCCTGGCGCGGTGGCTCACTCCTGGAAACCCAGCACTTTGGGAGGCCAAGGCGGGTGGATCATTTGAGGTCAGGAGTTTGAGACCAGCCTGGCCAATATGGTGAACCCCATCTCTACTAAAAATACAAAAATTAGCCAGGCATGGTGGCGGGCGCCTGTAATCCCAGCTACGTAAGAGGCTGAGGCAGGAGAATCAGATGAGCCCAGGAAGCAGAGGTTGCAGTGAGCAGAGATGGCCCCACTGCACTCCAGCCTGGGCAACAGAGTGAGACACAGTCTCAAAAAAAAAAAAAAAAAAAAAAAAAAAAAAAGACATCCAACTATTGCTGCATACTTTCTAAAGTAGTTTTTATAACCAAAAATAACTTATTGTATAACAATGAGAATGAAAAAACAACAACAACAAAACACAAAAACCTACCTGAAACAAAATGCAAAAAAGCTGCAATAAAAAAATACCAGAACCTTGACTCCCTGTAGGAAGCGACAGAAACTTACAATGTGAAAGAAAAGAAAAAGGCATTTGGAAACAATTTTCTCATGTTCTGTGACCAAATGAGAGACCAGGTAGGATAAAGGGAGACTATTTTCCAGGAAGTGTAAACAGTTGCTCAGCTTATATCCTCCTCCTTTCCATGGCTGTTCCATTACAGCTCTCTAGAAACCTTATACTGAGCCATTAACTCTCGCCTAGTGGTAGGAAGACTGTGGAGAGGTAGGGAGTTAAAGTGTTAGGCTCAGTACTGTCTCTACTACTCTGTCTCTCACTCCCACCAAACTATCAGGGGTGGAGACTGGAAGTCACTCATCTGCCCCTAGATTTCTTTCAATGACTTCTAGCAGGTTGTTCTGATATGTGCTTGTCAGCATTAATTACATGTGACATTGGATTGGCTTGATCTGTGACAAAATTCAGATGCACTATAATAAAGCAAAAGAGCAGGAGGAAAGATGCCAAGGGGAGACTTTGACAGTGCTCTCACATCCCCAGGATGGATACCCTTCACATCTCCCTCCTGCCCCGTCGGCCATCCTAACAAAGACACACTTGCTCTGCGCTGCATATAGAGCTTTCAGACAGATCTATCAGCTTTGGACAGCCCAGTCTACACTTGTTGTCCCATTAAGAACATCCCCATTCACTCTCACAGCATCCTATTTATTTGTTAAATTACATAATCACCCTACTGAGCCCCTTCTTCCAACTATATTGCCACTCCTTAATTCCTCCCATACAGCTGTGCAGTCACAATGGCTGAAGACAAAAATCACTCGGAAAGCAACAGAAAAGACTCCCTGGGAAATCTGAGAGGAAAGGTGGAACTGATAGTACTACATTTGTTCCTTTATTTGATTTCCATGGAAGTGTACTTCACATCAGGCTGGTACAAAATCAAAGAGTGTGTCTGTCATTAGACCGCTGCCACAAAATCAAACAGTGTGTCTGTCATTAGACAAAATGCACAGAATCTGTCATCAATTCACTTTCCTTGAGAATGTCTTTCTGAAACACAGTATCTTTCACTTACATCTTTCCTGCTAGAGTCAACGAGTATTCTAAGTACATAAATGGCGTACACCTTGATTTTATTACATCTGTAACCTTGAAAAAGATCAAATGATGTTTCAGGATGATCTGGTAGACTAGTGCTGTCTAATACAACTTAGCGCAACGCGGGAAGTGTTCTATGTCAGCACTGGTTCTATATCATGGCCACTAGCTACATGTGGTTATTAACTACTTGAAATGTATATAGCATGAATGTGGTCTTAATTACATTTAATTTTAATTAAATAATAAGGAGAACTGGTTTCTTAAGTTGGAATATTGGGATAAAAAAGCTCTGCCTCCCGTTCTCATCTCCTGAGTTTTGATGAGAACTCTCACTAGAATCCTCATCAAGGCAGATACTGCCTACTATGGAACCTTCCTCCCTCAAAGAGCAAGCAATGGGTTGGCAGGGACCCCATTTCTGGCAGTATAACAAGGACAATGTCAAGCCCAGAAAGGACTGACCTTAGGTTCCAAAGACCAAGATAGAGAGGTCAGCTGGAATAAGAAAGCCTCTTCAATTTTGGGGATCTTAGGTTCCTCAGCAAAACAACATGAGGTTTACTCTCATGTCCTTTCCAGCACCTTTTGAAAATTTCTAATTGGTATCTGAAAAATGTTCATCACCCATAATGAAGAAGCCAACATCGCACATTTTACAATCAGAAATGTGTTTGGTTCTCTCTCATCCAGACGTACGGAAACATAATGTAATCTGTCACTCTAGTACCTACATATTCCAAAAGAATAGTTTTATGCTTAAAACATCTAAAAGGTCATTTATTCCCCCTTTATCTCCATTAGACATAATACCATATTCATATAGGCTTGTGGATACAATCTTTTACCTATGGATTTGCTTACATCATTATTTCTCTCAACATTAGTCGCAAAGAACATTATTATTGTAAAGCCCTACCACATCCATGGTGTGTCTTTCCTTCTGTAAAATGAAAAGATTATTTTGAAAGATTTTCACAATCGGGAAAGGTAACAGGCCTTTTAAGACATTTGTAAAAAAATATTGTTAATCGCATTTACATTCCTCTTACTAAGCATATTTTTTATTTAATATGAACAATCGTCACTGAGTAGTTTGGTATACTTTTTAAAGGTTTCTATCATTTTCAAATGCCTTGAAATAAAATATCATTCAAAATGAGGCCAAGATTATGCATATTTAAAAAAATTTCTCATAGAAACTAACCATCTGTACAATAATCCATTGTCTGCTCTACCAAGGTGATTTATTAAGGATAATGAAGCATATGATTTAATAGCTGCTGCAAATCCTTTTTCAAGTAAGATGGGTATAAATAATACAAAAAGATGGTCCAATAATAGCCAAATCCCAAGCTAAGAACTATTCTATATGCTAGGTCACAGGAAATTACATGAGCTCAATTAACTGTGGAGCAAAGTGAAGTGTGGCTAAGCAGCTAAGGCTCTAACCCCCCTTCTCCTATTTTATTGGTATTATTGTTTAGTGAAACCAGTAAGCTCTAATACCATGGTGGAATTTGAGTAGCTTTTTTCCACATGACAACATAAAGCTCTCCAATTAAAAATGGACATTACCGGCACAAGTTTTCTAAAATCTTAAAAATCAAGATCTCTAAAATTTGTCAGTGCAAATCATACTTGCACTGACAAGTACAACAGTGCTCTACTCAGTCTTATATTCCCACAGTACTTTGCATTTCACAGAGTTTAACGTCTGGTGCTTTAAAGAATGGATGTATAAATGAGAAAGCAGGTGAGTGAATGAATAAAATCCTTGCAGAAAAAAAACAAAACAAAACAAAAAAATGCGATTCTGTGTTCCTCTGAGACCTGGTCCTAAGATTTAACATCACTTATGCTTTTGAAAAAGTCTGCAAGGTCAGTTGTCAAGAAGTTATCTCCTTTGATGGCAAAGCTTTCCTTCGGCCAGTGTCCTATAAAGAAAAAAAGTCGCCAAATCGTACATGCCATTTGAATACAGTATTTAAATATTAGCTCTTGGTCGCAACCTGACATACTCCTCTCCTGGCTAGCTCTGGCAATATTCAAGACCTCACAAGGCCCTATGAAATCAGTGAGGCAAATTTCTCACAATAGGAAATACAAGCCATCTAACATGCCAGCTGCTTGGCATGAAAGACAGCCTGGCTGTGCCTTACAGGCATGGCACAGCCATTCATTGATAAGCTGGCACAGCCAATCCTGTCCCCATGCCACCCAGCAAGTCCATCTAAAACAAGATTAGACACTGCAAATCCTAGCGCTTAAGTAACACTGGGTTTCAGAAAATGTTCACAGCTCAACATAAACAAAGAGGCCTATGTGTGAGACATATGTCACTTTACCCTCAAAAAGTGCATGCTTCACCAGGCACATTTACCACCAGCATATTTTCATACTGCAGTTCCTATGGCTCTTGCTCTTGTGAATCTGGCTTGCCAGAACCGAGATCAATTTTATTAGATACCATTAGTCTCTGTTAGTGCGGTCATTTGAATAACAACAGATTGGCAAGTATAAAACTAAGGCACCTGTTGTACATTTGGCAGCCTGGATGAGGCCCCTTAAAACGAAAACAAATAAGAGCTATAATCATGCCAGGCAATTGCTTTTGGTTCAATAATGGCCATGTGTCAGAATTAAGTGCATCTGGGAATTGCTACCGCAGCCAGATGTAAAGGCAGATTTGTCTTGTCTAGTGGCATATGAGTAGATATACACAATCTACTGAGATTTGGCTTTGTCCTGGTTTGGTAAGGAACTAGGTAAGTGGAGCTTCACTCAAAATAATATAAAATCACAATTAATTACAGAGGAGCAATAGACAATATTATCATAAACTGCAGAACCTAAACATATGGGTTGTAAGATTTGGGCCATGAACTAATTCACCTCTGAGTTTTCTGCTCACACTAATTTGTTCATAGAATACTCAACAATAACATGCAATATTACTATTACACTGAGCCAGGCCATGTAGTAGGAGCTGGAGATGTCACTGGATATAAGACATGGACATTGGCTTCCAGGTACTCATTAATAAAACAGAGTATAAATAAGCAATTACAATGCATTATGATAGATACTACACATAGGATGTATTCAGTATTCTTTTAGCACCCCAAGAAAGCTACCCAGACTTGGGAGGAGGGAAATTCTCTGGGAAGAGTTGTGAGCTAAGCTATGCCCTGAAGGAAGAAAAAAATCAGTCAAAAATGGAAGGGGTGAGACATTCCATATGGAAGAGAGACAGCATGCTCAAAATTACAGCAGAAAGAGTCAACGTGGTACATCTGGGAAACAGCAAATACTTTAGTATGGTTCAAGTGTGTGTGTGTTAGGGATGGAAGGAGTGGGGAAGAGAAAACGAATATGAGGATGGCAAGGTGGCAAGAGACAAAGCAGAGGAAAGGACATCAAAGGCCAGGTATCTTTTGGTAAGGAATATTTCAAGCTTTTTACAGAAGGAACAGGGAGCCACTGAAATATTTGAAAGCAAGGAATGACTTGATCAGATTTGAGTTTCTTTTTTTTTTTGAGATGGAGTCTTGCTCAGTCGCCCAGGCTGGAGTGCGGTGGCCCGATCTCAGCTCACTGCAAGCTCCGCCTCCTGGGTTCTCGCCATTCTCCTGCCTCAGCCTCCCAAGTAGCTGGAACTACAGGCGCCCGCCACCACACCAGGCTAGTTTTTTGTATTTTTAGTAGAGACGGGGTTTCACCATGTTAGCCAGGATGGTCTCGATCTCCTGACCTCGAGATCCGCCCGTCTCGGCCTCCCAAAGTGCTGGGATTACAGGCGTGAGCCACCGCGCCCGGCCTTGAGTTTCTTAAAGATCATGTTGGCTGCAGAGCAGAGAAGCAATTGTGGTTAGGTCAAAACCAAACACAAGGAGACTGCAACCCAAGCATGAGAAGATGGGGACCTTTCAACAGATGATACCTAGTAACATGAAAAGACAGTGAATAATTTAGTGGAAAGGAAGTTAGTATGTATTTTGGTATCCTTGATATAACACAAGTGTCACTCAGAGAAAACAGATTTTGAATGATAAAATTCAAAATTTAAATTAATATTTTCCTAAAATTGTTTTTTTTTTTTTTTTTTGGTACATATAAATCAAATTCAGGTCGAGTCTGTTAAATAGTAAAAGTCGGATTAAAATAAGCAATCCTTTCTTAAATCAGTAACAGAATATACATAACAGTATTTATTAAAGTTGCCATTCTTAATTTATAAGTATTATTTTAAAATGTGTATTGACAACCTAACTATTAAAAAACCCTTGCTACATATCACCTAAAAAAGTACACCCTGCTTCATGCTTCTAGGAAGTTATGTTTATAGATTAACTGGTAGAAAAACATATGGCTAAATAGGCCAGTGTATGCATGTGAGAAGCATTTTAGAAACCTGGGCAAAGAAGACTTAATTGTTCAGATATTACGAAAGCCATAAAAGACCAAATAATTTTCCATGTAACTTTATTTATGTGCCATGTCTGATTTAAAACTTCAGGGTGCCTTCTTGTCAGAGAAAAAACAATTTTCCAAATCATCAAACAAATATAAGATCCTGTATTTTATTATTTATAAAACCATAATTAATCAGAAATAGTTCTCTGAGGACTTACAGAAAAGGAGAAAGGCTAAACTATTATAAAATAGGTTAAATGGAAAAAATAATCAAATCACCCATCCTTATTGATAATGAAACTCACGGGTGAAGTGAAAACAAGAGTATTTTAGAAGACATTATAATTGACAAAAGTTTCTCAGATAAAATGGTATAGGGTAGGCTACCAATAAGCGGAATGCATATGTAACAGTCACTTGGCATAATTCCATTTCTTTGATGGGTGGCTGCTCTTCAGATATCCCTGCTGGATCTATATTTCTCTTTATAAAAATGCTTCTGATTTCTTACCTGTTGGGCAGCTATGAAAATGGCAGCCTTTGTGATTTTAAAAACTATTCTTGGTGGAAATATTTCATTTAAACACTTCTGCTCCAGGACTGACCCCAGAGCTCAGGCAGTTGTATCACTGCCTGAAAAGCATAAAATTTTAGAGCTGGAGGCCATCTGCAGAAAAAAAAAGGTCATCAAATCAAAACCCCTTTGGTAAAAACACATTTTTTCAATGCCTCCAGTACCAAGCAGAGAAAGGAACAGAAGATACTCTTCAGAAATGGTAGAGAGACAATGTGCATAATGCTTAAGATTTTTCTTTTTCTTTTTTTTTTTTTTTTTTTAGTTTTTTGCTTTCTGAGACAGAATCTTGCTCTGTTATACAGACTAGAATGCAGTGCCATGATCCCAGCTCACTGCAGCCTTGATCTCCTGGACTTAAGCGATCCTCCCCCATCTCAGCTTCCCAAATAGCTGACACCACAAGTGCACATCACCATATCTGGTTAATTTTTTTTTTTTTTTTTGGAAGAGACAGGGTCTTGCTATGTTGCCCAAGCTGGTCTTAAACTCCTGGGCTCAAGTAATCCTCCTGTCTCAGCCTCCAAACATAGATTTTTCTTGAATTTGAGTCAAGAAAGCACCATGCCATTGGGCGTACTTGCCTGGACGATGTGAGATAAATATTTTTAAAAATCATGTCATATACGAAAGTGAGGAGGCTAAGAGTGAGTGAAACAGATAAAAGTTGGTATGCTTGACTTAAAATCTTGACTCTATGTCCCATCTTTATTACCTTTATCTATGCAACCTTGGGCAAATTACTTAATCTCTCCATGGAACAACGCTCTTCCATGAAATGATGATAATAAAACCAGCTGACTTACACAGAATGTTATTTTAGAGATTAAACATAATACTGAAGGTGAGATACTAAGCAGAATGCCTCGCACATAATAAATGCTCAGTAAATTTTAGAAATAGTCACTATTACAAGTATTATATATCAACCACTAACGCTATACCTGTAAACTTGAGAAAATTAATGAAATTTTTCCCCATAAAGAAATTTTAATTTTTTACCTATCTCAGGGTCCTGAGCATTGTGAGAGGTTTCTAATGAATAATTATTCTCCACATTTTATGGTTTCAATTATATTCAACTCAAAAAAAGCTTTTTTTTTTTTTTGATACGAAGTGTCGCTCTGTTGCCCAGTTTGGAGTATAGTGGTTCCATCTCGTCTTACTGCAACCTCTGCCTCCCTGGTTCATGCCATTCTCCTGCCTCAGTCTCCCGAGTAGCCGGCATTACAGGTGCCCACCACCATGCTCGGCTAATTTTTTGTATTTTTAGTAGAGACGGGGTTTCACCATGTTAGCCAGGATGGTCTCGATCTCCTGACCTCGTGATCCAACCATGTTGGCCTCCCAAAGTGCTGGGATTACAGGCGTGAGCCACCGCGCCTGGCCCAAAATTCTTTAGTTCAACTCAATTCAAATAAAAGGAATACCACTTGAGCTGAGCATTAGAAAATGAGAGAATAATAGGATATCAGTGGATACAATTGAGGACAGCTGGTAAGAGAAAGAAGCTTCCAGGAACAGTATTGGTAGAACCAAAGAGGTGCCCAAAAGCACAGCCTCCTCAATGACTGCAGGGAATGTGATACTGCACAAGGGCAGAGTATCACAGAGCTATGGCGAGGGGGAAGGCTGGACATGGAATTTGGGAGCAGACTGCAAAGGGCTCTGATGGCTGCGTTGAGTATTGAGCACTTGATCAAGTAGACTTGAGTAAATTTGCCTTTCATAAAGCAAAAATTAGGAAGACTCAAACAGGAGAAATGAGAAAACACAAAAACCACATAAGAAGCTGTCTATGGAGTGCGGAACACATAGGAAAGGTAGAAATGGAAAGGAAATAAAGTGAAAAGGTTACAGGAACAGAATCTACAAAATTGCCTGAGGACAAGAATAAAAGGAAGAAAAGAGATAGGGATAATACCAAGGTTTCTAATCAAGGGATAACTCAGATGAAGTATGAAGAAAAGGGAAGTAGATATGGATGGAAGATAATATTTTGGGTTTACAAAATACAATGTTTGGGATACAGGAGAGCCTCCCATTTCCCAATCATGTAACAAGCAGATAGAAATGCAAGTCTGGAACTCCAGAGACAAGTGAGGAAATTTATTTTGAAGGTTATCTATGTAGAAATTATTGTTTCTATGAGAAGTTGATGGAGATATGGCAGGAGACAGTACAGATAGCCGCCTGAAAGGGGATACAGATAAAATGAAAATAAAAGAGTTTAGAATGGAGATGGAGACATAGATGCCAAACATCAAATGGAGATAGAGTTCCATGTTGATGAAGACAGTGAGTGTCAAAGAAGTAACTCACAAAGAACAACTTCCATCCATGGCATATTTCCAATGGAAGATGCTTCCAATATTTTATTCCTCTAGAAAAACATAGTTGCCTCTTTTCTTCCCCCTCCCCAAGAAAAGCAAAAATGGTTACCTGGCCAGTAAGTAGATTTAGAATATTTAAGATACATCCAACAAACTACTCTTATTTCTAGCTAGCCAAATAATCTTGATAGATCTTTTTAAAATAAGATATTAATCAATGTATCTACAAAATCATAATGAGCTATTTTGACCAGAGAAGTCTGAATTGGTTTTTCTCTTAAAATTCTCTAATAATATTTAAGTTACTACTACAAGTAGTTGGAATGTGTTTTCACAGGGAGGCCAGTATCTACTCACGTAGTAAGAAATCATTAGAGCATACTCAAAATGTCCCTTTAGTTGGGATGGGCCAGTAGGTAGAAAGACAGAGAAAATTTTTATTTTAAACATTGAAAACAAATGTCTTGTTGACCTATAAGCAGACACTGGATCAGCATTTGATGTGTCTAGTCTAATTTCTCCCTGTAAAATTCTACTGGTGAATCTTAGGGAGACAGAAGGCAGTAAATTCCTTGCCTCCATCAATACATTTGACCTCAGAGCAAACCCCACAACTGGCTACAGGCACCCACCATCCATCATTGCTCTTGAAACCTGATATTTCAGGGAAGGACAGCTGCACTGGGCAAAAGTCTAAGCAGCTTTCTAAGATGTACTACCATTAAAGAAAAAAAAAGGCACTTATTCTGCTTCAGTATTTTAATTAACTGCTTTTCTAAACATTTCTTCCCCCAAACTGAAATTCCAAATCAAATATCCTCAGGAATATATCAGTAAAATTTAGACTTAAAGAGAAATGTTCTCTTTGTGCATTCTAGGTAAAATTATTTCTAGCTTTTGCTTTAAAGGCTAAGATAAGCATACCATGCCACACTAATATGTACAGCCTTTAATAAATGTGCTAAGCAGAAAAAGATAGTTCTAGCAACTACACTAATTATAGTAGTACACACAGAATGCCAACAGGATAGTAGACAAAACATCCATATCCCACAGATCTTAATTTTTAAGTCAGGTGGCAATAACTTTTAACAAATAGCTGAAGACAACAGAACTGTATCATAGGAACTAGTGTTCTTGAATATAGTATGTTCATTACATGACTTCTACATTCAAGAATTACCTAAATTAAAAATAGAAAATAAGATAAATATGTATAACCAAACTGGATATTCATTACATGTATGGTTATTCCCTCCATTTTACAGACGATGAAACTAAGATTCTGAAATGTTTTATCATTGCCTCCAAGATCTCACAGATAATAAGTGGCAGAACTGAGGCATAAATTTAGTTCTTCCTGTAAGAAGAACTGAATGTTCTTTTCACTGTAGCCTAAAAAGAAAGGAAACTGGTCAAGATTTTGCAATTCTTTAGCATCACCTTAATATGTATTATATGCATGCATGGTTAAATGAGAATTAACAATAACTGATTTCCAACCATTTATAAAATCATTACTAATATAACCTTTTTAGTTAATAAATGAAATCCATCTACTGATGGCTTAAAAAAAAAAAAATGTCTCTTGTTACTTGTGATCCAATCATTATAGAGGATCATTTTATGTATTTGAAAGTACAATTTCTCCAAACCCCAAAGCAGTACTGAGAAATGCTGTTTCCTAAATACAATTCCCAAATCTCAATTTAGTTAGCTACTGCTACATTAAAGAACATAGCTCAAGGGATGTTAATTAAAAAAAAAAAAAGACAATTGAGAATTTATAAATTTAATCAATCTCATCCAACTGACAGAGTTACAAGAGTTAAATCTAGTAAATAGCCATGTGGCAAAGGTCACAATGCTCCTGACATTGTTATCTGAATGTCAAGGAAGAAGCAAACTTAGCCTTTCTGATCAATGAGTTCAAAGAACTAAGAGAAAGCCTTGACTCAGATGGCTGCTTTGGCTCTTACATTTTGTTGTAAATGCTGGAGGAGCCAAAGTGGGGACCCGCTACCTAAAAGCAGCCATTTACAAAGGACAGCAAGGCTTGCTTGTCGAAGGTGAAGAGGGAAGGACATAAGTTGTCTCAATACTATTTGCCTGCCGGTATACATGACCTACTAGCTTACAGACAGAATGAGCTGTCTTAGCTTTCCAAATTGTCATCTTTTTCATTTAGTTTACTCATCTATGACACAAAGGGATTTGATTTGAAGGACAGCAGAGGTTAAAAAGCCATGAAAAAGCTCAGTTTTGCTGTCTCTCTCTTTTTTCCCCCTTTTGTTAATTTTCGAAATGTCACAGGCAAACTGAATAGTATTAATATGGTCCTATTAAATGTATTAGCATCAAACTAAAAATCATGAACAGGAAGATACAAAATTAATCATTTTGTGAGGGAGGAGGGAGGCATTGCAGGCATTGTTTTAGTCCATTATTTTTTCCTGTGAGTCGCTTCGAGGAGTGTGGCAGTACACACAGATGTAATACGTAAAGTACGTAATGTCTAAGTCTTAAAAATATTTTATAAATAAAATGTTGAGAAAAAAATGCAAACTGTTGATTTCTTGAAAGCAAATGGGTAATATATTAAGGGGGAAATGAGAGACACAGGTCTTAAGTGTAATTTTGTGAACTATGTTTTGTAAGAATTCTATTTCATTAATTCTCCAGTCTAGCGCCATTGTGATGACATTATTATTTAGGTTACATTAGGTCAGAGACTGTTGTAACATATAAGCACTTGCTCTTTGACCTTCCCAAGACTTATGACGCAAAGAAAATGCTGAACTTTTACATCTGAGGCTATAATTTCATATAATGAACAATCAGGAAGCACAAGTCATATATTCTTTTAGCTATCTTAAGAGCTTAATTGTGGAAAGCTGAAATGCATTTTTATTTTTTTAAAAAAGGGAGAGAATTTGGACACTTTATGGAAATAAATGTAAGCCAAGCATGACATTTTAATAAGTGTTACCAACTACTAATTAGAAGCAAATGAGATTACCCATATAGAAAATGTATCCCAAACAAACCTATCCTTTGGTAGAAATGTCACTATGCCATGAAATTACAGAAGCTTAAACAAGTGATGCTTGTTAAAATGAAATTTACTAACAAATCCCTTCTAAGCAATCTTCTTCCACATTATCAGATTTCTTCAGTTGATGTGTTATATAGGAATTCTCAATCTTGTAGTTCACAGAGAGAATAACTCTTCTCTTTGCTCTTTCTTGGCAAATCACTGATAATATAAAAAAGAATGTTTTAAAACATTGGTTTTGCTTGAGGCAGCAAGCTGCCTCTTTGCCGTCACAAGTAAGTAGCTTTCCTACAAGATTTTTTCAAAGAAACTGAACAGTAAGAAGATGAAATAACAACAAAAAAAGGTAAATAACTCTATAAAACCAAAAGAGATTCAGAATAAATTTGGCTTAAATCACATGTAACTGTTGTCACTTTAAGAACATAGGAAAAAGTAAAGCATTCTTTGAATACTCTGGGAAAACTGGATAATTATATCTATATTTAGCACTTCTTATATCTGGGCATGTAACACAAATCCTGTATATTTTGTGACCACTAAGTTGAGTACACTACATAGAACGTAAAGTTCATTTTCGAGATTCCCAGAAACTGTTGGGAATTAAAAAGGTACCACCATTAAAGGTTATCTGCATAGATATTTTAAGTGTAAACCTAAGCCTGATGCTCCTAGGATCACAAGTTAGAGCACACGAGCACACACACACACTTGACTATTATACTATCTGCAAATACACAATGAAACTAAAGAAGGTTTTAAAATAAAAGGTAAACTAAGGAAGGATAGTTTTAAAATGAAATCATCTTTGAAATAGTCACCTTTCTTGAAATGACACTTTTCATATGTGATTGTGTTAATGAATTCTTATTTATGCATAGAATCCTTTTAAAAATAGAATTGTCCAATGGTTTGATAAATCAAGTTTGGTCTGAAGGAAATCTAATATGCAAATACTTACAGGGTACTCTTTTACAAAGTGACAAGTCACCCTTGTCACTTTGAAAAACTGAAAATCAACGAAAGAACAGTTTAAGTATACTTGACCTTACTGCCTAATGTCTCTCAAGATTGCCATGGCTGGTCGATTTCAAATCTGTGAAACTGACACTTAAGAATGTATAGTGCGTCTTCAGTCCAGGTCCCTCAAGTGCTGACTAAACTGTGGTCACAGCCTCAGATTCTCTTTCCATACAAACTTGTACAGCGCTTACAAAGCTAGTTTAATCACATCATCAATCTATGCCTATACTTCCCTTAAAGTAATTCTGCTTCATTTATCTTTTAACCCTACATTATGCAAATGACATCCTTATCAGTCCAATAAAGAAAAGTTATTAATGTTCCTTCTTGTTTATCTTTGCCATACACTGAGAACTGGAATCACATATGAATTTGCACCAATACCTTTTCTCTTTTCTATTTTTCACACTCTATATGAAAATCATAGTGTCAGAGAAGCCCTAAATAAAATTCTTGAAATAGTCTTCAATCATTGTCTACAACTAGCATCAGAGTATGAGTTAATGTATTAAAAAGGAAAAAACAAAAACTTGGGGGGAATGCCTACGTGATTTTTTTTTTTTTAATGTCTCTCTAGGAAGGCTTTGCATATGCCATACCAGGATACCTCCTGGATATAAGAACAGTTATACAGGCCCCTAGTGGCTTAGCAAATAGCAGCAGATGAGGGGATTCCAATTCTTAGTTCCAGACTTTGAGATATTCTGGATTTAAATAAGAGTCCATCTTAAAAGGCAAATCAAATCACTGTATTTAATACTTTAAGCAGTTTTACATCTATGGTTATCTACTCTAATGCACATATATTAAAATAAATTGCTGCATTTCATTACTTGAGTAACTGCACAACTGCTCTGGCCCAAGAAGAATCTGTGTTACATAACCTACACAATGAAACGTTTAATTCATCCACCTCTTTACATGTCATGCAAAAGTAATACATTACTCAACTATATTAAAATATATTTGAGAGAGACACTGTTCCTCTTTGAATCTTATTCCTATTATATATTACTAAGCGCTATAAGAACAGATGATTTCTGTGTAAAGTACTATTTAAAATAAGATACAGATAAAAATTGAATGCCACTTTTACAGGAGTAAAAATCTAAACGTATTTCCCAATAACAGCCAGTGATACAACTCACATTGGAGTGCACCTATTTTAAAAGATCTACAATTAATAACACCCATTAATCCCCCATCCCCTTGCTGTCCTTCCTTCACAAAAGAAAATTCCAGGCAGGCACATTTACAGCTTTTAGCAATTTTTAACTGGACACAATCTGACAGCTGAATTCATGAAACTGACCAGCTTGTCAATTTCACACTTTGAAAGTACAATAATAGCTGATAGCATGAGGGTGAATTTAAGAAATCTGCCACAGAATTGCTAGCTCCATTGAAAAGCAAAGTACAGTACATAATTATGGAATGTGGGAGGTAGGGAAAATTTTACTGTCCATTTAGGATGTCTGTTTCCGTAAGTCAGACACGGAGCACTGAAAATGTGTTCTCTTTTTGCTATAGTGTCTGTAGCATAAAACAGAATATATATTCAAAGTAAGAAAGATACTAAGCCTTTTACTGGATATTATTATATTACATATACAACTTAATCTTAAGTTATTATCATCTACAGATCCCTTTACATCAGAATGTTTCAAGTCTTGGTATATCATCCTTGTTTTACTCAAGTTGAGTGGTTGGTGTGTGCACTTTGAAACAGAGAAAAAATACTCAAAATGGTCAGAAGTATCTGTGATTGAACTAACTCCCCACAGACGTGCTACAGGATGGTTAGAAAAGAACACACCAAAGGGTAAAGTCCACATTTGTAGCTCAGTAAATCTAACAGCAAATCTATCTCAAGTCATAAGCAGTTACTAGCCTTTCAGAGGTTCAAAATGTGTTAGCTACACTCTGTTAAGTCACTGGCACTGTGTCTTTGGGCATGTAAATACATGTGTATATATATATATAACTTTAATAGGAAATACAAGGAGAACGATCCCTCAGGAATCTTCCTAGATACTTAAGGTGCAAACTGTAGATGAGGCTGGGGGGTTACTCTGAGAATTTTAGAAAACAAGAGACATTTGGCAAGTAGTGTACTGGGAGGCGAACTGGAAACAATACAAGTGGATTGTGATAGTCCTGGTTTTGGAGAATGGAACTACTATCTGGAATTCTGAAACACCCAATTAGTGAAAGCCAAGCTCACACTTGGTGTTCGAGATTTTAAGCATAAGACTTAAAAACTGACTTCACATGTTTGTGTTTTTAAATGAAATTCAACGTCCAGAGAAGCAATGCAAGTTTTCTACACACCTACATAAAAGCTACAATAAATCTATAGGAAAGCAAAAAATCTTTGGTTTGTTCGTGGCTTTCTTTTTAAATTGTTTCCTACAACTTTGCCTCTTCATTACAAATGATGCGTCCCCTTCCCTACGGAATGAATGTGTGTGTTAAGTGCACCAGATTCCCGCAGCTGAACTACGAGCTTTGATTCTGCCACGGAAAGGTCTCCCAAACAATCCCCCTCCTCTATGGCAGCTGCGTAGACTTTGATTCCTGTTATTTCTCCTTCTCCCCACTAGTTCAGAGGAAAGAAAGAAAAAGAAATCGCCCCCTCACCGTAATCAGCCCTCCTTAAAACAGTAATCCTTGCCTTTAAAAAAGGCGGTGGCAGGATCCCTGGGTAAGGGTGCATTGCCCCACTGCTCCACCATTCCCCCCCAAATACTACGCCCACCCTAGGAGGAGAAAGCGGGGGTCGCACAAATACACATACCCGGACACCCTCATTCTCTAGAGTCGCCTCTCTCCCGGGTCTAAGGTTTCAGGCGAGAAGTGAACCCTGCAGGGGAGGACCTCTGCCCGAGGAGGTTCAGAGGAGCAAACTGTGCGCTCCGCTGCCCGGGCGCCGGGCTCGCGGAAGCGGGAGCGTGTCGCTCTGGCCGGGGAGGCGCCGGCAGCCGGAGCTGCGCGCAGGGCGATTCCCGAGCAGCCAGAGGGGAGAACACAGCGGGGCGGACGGGGTCAGTTCCAGGGACTTACCTGGTCATGTTGGCTCTGGGCAGCAGCCGCCACCGCCTCCCGCGCCGCCACCAGCACTTTCCTCCAGCGCCTTCGCGCCCTGCCACGGCCGCGCAGCCGGCGCCGGCCCGCGCCGCCGCCTCCGGGCGGCCAATTTAATCCCGCGGAGCAGCGGCCGCTGCCGCGGAAGCCCCTCTGGTCGCCGCCGCCGCCCAGCCCTCGTGCGGCCAGCCCAGTCCAGAGCGAGGAAGTGGAAGAGAGTCAGCGAGTGAGTCCAAAAACCCGAAATCCAGCATCCAAGGGAGCGCGTCCCCCCGCCCTCCCTCCACCCCTACCCCCTTTTCCTCCTCCTCCGCCTCCTCCTCCTCTTCTCGGGCCGTCCTCTTGGCCCTTCTGAGCCCGCGGCTTCCGCGGCGGTTTCTCCTCCTCTCGCTCCTCCTGCTCGCCCGGCGCCCGTTTCTCTCGCTGCCGCTGCCGCCGCCGCCGCCGCCGCCGCCGTTTGTCTCCTCTCCCTCCTCCTCCTCCTTTTCCTCCTCCTCCCGCTCCTCGATGCTCCGCCGCTCGCGGCTGGGGGGTCCGGGGCCGCGTCTCCTCTCCTCCCTCCGCCTCTCCTGTTTCCTCCTTCCTGCTGCCTCTTCTTTTAAAGCGGATTCTTTGGCCACAAATAGCAACTCGGCTGCCCCCCTCGGTGCCTCCCTCCCCTTCTTCTCTTCTTCCCCCCAAAAGTGAAGCGCACGCGAGGTAATCAGAAACTGAGGCTCGTGGGGGGAGAGGGGTGCGAGGCGACGCCTGGGAAAGGGCCCGAACAGAGTCAAGGGCCGGGAGGTGGGGTGGCCAGCCCAGCCCAGTCTTTGGACCTGGCGTGAACCTGGTAGTTACGGCTGCAGACGAGGTGGTTTGGTGGGGGAAATTAAACAAAAAAGCCCAGGAAAGTAATTGGAAAGGCTTCTCTCTTTGTTTCCTTGTCTGGGTGATTTCTAAAATCCTCGTAACGTGCTGGGGATCCCACGGTATTGCTGTGCTCCAGCGCTGGGGGATTGTGTGTGCGCGTTGCCTGCGCGTGAGTGTGAGTGTGGGTGCGCCCGGACGCGGGGAGAGCTGGGCCTGCTGCGCCTGCTGGCGAATCCCTGAATCTGGACCACTGACCCACTGAAAGGGCCAGAGAGCTGGATGAAGGAGGGGCAGGCAGGAGTGGTGGGTGAAGGAGGCAACACAAACACACACACACACACACACACACACACACACACACACACACCCACCAGAGGAGGGGGCGGGGTGACGTCACTCCCCAGCATTCATCCACCAGGCCAGAAAAGACCCTCTCTAACAGATTCACTCATCTCCTAAGAGATGCACACCCGGGCGCTTCCTGCTCTGCGTCCCAGCGCAAAGGAGGAAAAAATGCTGGTCGCGCCCTCTTCACAGCAGTGATAATAATATAAGGAACGTGCTTTAATGAAACACAGTTTGTGTCCGCCCCAGTTCACCTTGGCAGCCTCCTTCGGGAATGCTTGTAGGATCCACTTTGAAGGCAACGAGGAAGGCAGGGAAGTATTGAACCAAAATCTTAGTGTGATAACTTGTTTTGCTATCGTGCCACTTGCTTTTATGATGTTGGAAATGCAGTGCTCCTCAGCTTCTCTGAAGGACACTATAACACCCTCTTCCCTAGACAAGCACCCAGTTGTTGGGCTATGCACTTCTCATCCACACAACCCAAGGTGACTAAGGTGCACTGTGTGTGTTGTTAGCTAAGAGATGGATTTTAACCTTCTTCGCTACTCACAGGATCTCCAACATGTGGAAAAAGTCAGCAGCTGGAAGCCACCATTGGCAGTTGGCCCATCAAAATTTATTAGAAACTTGGTCAGAACGGTTAAATAAAGTAAAGCTAGAGCTCACCAGCCACCTCGATTGCTCATTCTATGTTCAGGCCAGCACATACACACAATACTTATTCCTGTAGACTCCAGGCTGTCTTTGAAAGAGCAAACGTAAACAGACCCCCTTAGATTTGACTTAATGATCCAGCATCCTGACTGTTTTCTCAAGCTGCCCATTTATTTCCACCATCTGCATGCTGTGCTGTTGAAAGCCACCAAAGGATTGGTCAGTAATCCTCTGCCCCCTATGTACTCCAAAAATAAGTCACATATTTTTGAAAAGAATCTCGCTAAACGAAGTTCAGTTTTCTAGCAATTTGGGGGTGGGGGAGGAGCATCCTTGCATGATTGTCTCTTGGTTTTTTGTTTTTGTTTTTTTATGGTTAGCGTCATAGTGAAAATCAGGAAGAAATCAATTCCTGTGCAAGCCTCCAAGCTAGGTTTACCCTCCAATCATTCTGATTTCACAGCAGTTGAAAAGCTGTGCAGGGATGATGGACACCTGCCCCCTGTGACCTAAGGATGGATCCAGAAATCTCAGCCTCCCCACAGGTGATTCCACCCAAGATGTAAACTCCAACTTGGCTTTCTCATTGCCACATGCGCCCCCATAAACTGGCAATCCCACTTTCATCATCCAAAGTTGCATGTTAGAGAAACAGAAAGTTTTAAAACCCCTAATATTCCTTTGCTGTTACTTTTGTGGGAAAGAAATGTATCCCTCTGCCTGCGAATCTGACCTCATTTAAGAAGAACCCAGCTGGTAAATCTGACTGCTATATGGGAACATAGTTGAGGAAATATCATCTTACACCACTGGTAGCGATTTAAACTAGCTCGAAAACTCAGTGATGATTGTTACCAAGGAGAGCAACAAGCAAGTAGAAGAAAAGGGACCCAGAAATCAGGGGATATGCAGAGGACAGTACAAGTAAATGGCATAAGCGCAACTTTTGTGACACTGTGAAGTCCTAGATGTTCTTGTCCCTACTGCAACCAAACATCTTAGAGAAAGAAGTAGGGATGGGTTAAGGTGACTGCAGAGTCTGAGTTATTATTATACGAATGAGACTGAGAATTATTCAGGGTGGTGCTGCTGAAGAACGGGAGGTACAGCAAATAGAGAAGCCAAAGTTTCTCTGCTCATCTGAGCAGTAATGGAAGTGAGACTGCAGCCTGCTACACACGTGTTAATATATTCAGAGCAGATTTACAACAAAAGAGTGTCCTAATGCTGCAGCATCTATTAAACTTCTGGACTGGTTTGCCATTTGGAAATTTTAAGTCAAAGAACATCAGAGGCAGGCTAATCTTTTGTTGAAATTACCTCATTTTTGCAGGTAAAGAAACGAAGACCCTGAGAATTTAAAATCATCCAACTATTTGGTGCCAGAAGCAGGACAAGAACTCAGATATCATGATCCAGTGCCCTCCATCCCACCAACTGTTCATCACCTCCACATTCTGGATCAAAGAAGCCAGTTTTCCAACTTATCAGTGAGCAATACATATAGAATATTTAAAAACTCCAAATACTTACATGAAGGAAAAATGAAGCAATAGGACAAGACATTTTCTTAGTTCCCTTCCAGCTCTAACATTCTGTGATAAATAGCACACAGGAGCTTTGCTATAGCACACCCCCCTCTAGTGCATAATTCAGCATACGATGAGTATGAGTCTGTTTTGGACCCCATCCAAAGGAGTTAGTTCCTAGAAGTACTTGGAAGATTTATTCTCATTTATCATGAGGCATCCTAACAGGAGACTAAAAATAATCATGATGACAATAATAGTAATCAGTTGTTACACTTGTATTATGTACTAAGCATCGTGCGAAGCATGTTATATAGTTCACCCGTTTTTGAAAAGGCACATCATGACCTTGTGTGGGTTGCAAATCTAGTGGGTCATAAACAATTTCTGAAATGAAAGAAAAGTAGGAAAAAACACAGAGTACATTATATGTACTAAGTTTTTTTGGTTTTTTTGTTTTTGTTTTTGTTTTTTTTGCAAAACTTCCTTTTTGATCATGTGGCTAGTGATTAAAAGTTTGAAAGTCACTGCCTCATTTCCAATCTTAACTGCCTTGCCAGTTGAGTATTATTAGCCCCATTATGTAAGTGAGGAAACAGGACAAGAGAGGATAAGTCATTTGGCCAAGCTGACATAGCGAGTGGCCAAGCTAGAATTTTGAACCTAGATCTGTTTGACTTCAAATCCAATATTTTCACTTGTATAGTGATGATAAATTATTAACCAAGGTATGGAATAAATTGTTGCTAATCATATTTTCTTTGTGAGGACTACCGTGGTTTTTATTAAATGCAGCTAAATGGAGAAACACAGCATAGATTCAAGTGACGTGTTCTGAAGGTAGTGAGAAATTTCATAAAACACTAAAACTAATATCTGAGACCCTTTCCTATAGGTGTTAGCTTATGTCTAACATACTTTATTAACTTACTACTAAATACATAAATGAAACAATAATTAATAGTTTTAGTCCTCAAATAACTTAAATATTCACTTCTACAAGTATTACTATTTTTATTTCAGAGAGTGTTTTTCAAATTTAAGTTATACAGCATTTCTCAGTAGCTTGCTTTGGCCAAACACAGAACTGGCACATAAGAAAGATAAATGGCCAGGTGCTGTGGCTCACGCCTGTAATCCTAGCACTTTGGGAGGCCAAGACAGGCAGATCACCTGAAGTCAGGAGTTCGAGACCATCCTGGCCAACATGGTGAAACCCCATCTTTACTAAAAATACAAAAATTATCTGGGCGTGGTGGCACATGCCTGTCATCCCAGCTACTCAGGAGGCTGAGGCAGGAGAATTGCTTGAACCCAGGAGGTGGAGGTTGCAGTGAGCTGAGATCACACCACTGCACTCCAGCCTGGGCAACAGAGCCAGACTCTCTCAAAAATAAAAAATAAAGCAGTCACACAACCCTGTCATTCAAATTCAATTATAAAGAAGAAAAGATAATAATTCAGGTGCCATGCTAAATTTTTTCACCCATGTAGTTCTATGGATTCTACCAGTAACATTGCATGCTTAGGTGTTATTACTCCCATTCTGCAGATTTGAAAGCTCAAACTCAGAACTAGTTGATGATTGAAATCACCTGTTATAATTCTACTACTCAAAGGTTCTTTACAAACAGGTGGGCTTCCCATATACAAGGAGGCAGCTAAAGATTTTGAGACATGCTGTGCAATCATTTATGCTTTCTTTTCCCATGTGAAAAAAATGTACTTTCCTTTTCTTCAAGGCAGCATCTCTTGTTGCTGTTAGGCAGCACTGTCCTCTTTAAGTAAAGAAACCCACATCTTTCATAAAGAAAGGCCTAGAAAAGCCAGACCTCCTCCACTGACTGCTCTGTTCAGCTGCTGCATTTCACCCTCACCTGCAGTGTGTAGAGGACGTTATGGTACGATGCTATTTTCTATTGGCTCTGCTACTGGAGATTACAGCATGCGACTGTGACAAATGGATATTCCCATTAAATTCTTTAGTAGACGGGGGCATTCCATTAACCATTGGCACTATCCCAACCCAAGTGAAACACTGGGTCATTTTTTTCTTGTGAGCAAGAAGTGAAGGGAGAAAACAAAGGATATACTCTAATTACCTTTCCTGGTTTTTTTTGTTGCATGCATTATGATAGCCATATATTACAATTATTTATAATTAATATATGACAAGCTGTCAGCTAAAATTTAACAGGTGATTTGTCAAGAAGCCCCATTAATGCATACATTAAGCAGTGGATTTCAGTGTTTCCTAACAATAAAATTGTGTATGAGTTCTGTTTTTTCATTCTATTTAGTATAAACATTTAGAGGCCACCTATCTGTACATTTTGCAGCCTTTTTTAAAAATAAAACTATTGCTAACATAAATGGGTGCATTATTAGTTATGTGAGGTCTAAACACATTTCTGTCACCTTAACCTCTAAATTTGTTTCACTGAAGAAACAAATTGCCTAGTGTTTGTTTTAAAGTTTTCACTTTTATGGGTTTTGATACATTTTTAAAATTATATCTTCAGTAGGAAAGGCAAAGCTAATTAGGGAGGAAAGCAACTGCAGTTACTTATGTTCCACTTAGTGTTTGTATCTTAGGTAAGAAAATTCTGAAGTGAAAGAATATTTTAAAATACAGGAAAAGATTAAGAAGTCACCAGAAAGCTAGTAATTAATCACTGAATAAAGGAACACTCTACAGAGACCAAAAACTGATGAAGCAGGCTCCATTTTGCTGAATGGCACAAGAATGGGGAACACAATGAAATGAATCAGAGATAGTTCTTAGGAGGGGTAACAGGATTCTTTGAAAGAAGGAAAACTCTGTTTCTGTATCTGTAGAATGTCAAATTATGAGACATCACCTGTGAAGGAAGTTAAATTTTAAGCTTCAATATTATTATTTCCATAGTCAACCAAAATTTGTACTGTTTAAGAGAAAGATACAAAAGTACTGCAGCATTTGTTTAAAATTTCATTTGTACAAGCCTTACTCTTATCTCTCAAGACTCGGACATGCTTCAGGCTGTTAATGACTCACAGTCCACTACTCTAGAGGGTGCTGAATCTCCTTAATGAAAGAATGTGCTTTAAGATTCAATGGTTAGGAAGAGAGAAATAAATGAGAGTAAAACACAAAGCACAGCAGGTTTTCAAAGCCAGTAAGACTTCTGCGTCCACCAACCAACTTTAGCTTTCACATTTTTAGCAAGAAAGCGCTAACACAGAACCATGAAATTATTTTTAAAGGTTCTTTCTAACAGGGTTTCAGAGGACGATTTCCAGAAACTCACTGAGAAGTGAAATACCACAAGTTGATTTTCATGTTGCAGGGAGTGTATTCCTGTGCAGTTCAGGGATTATAAATGACCAGTGGCAAGTTGGTGGTTGTATCCTGAGCCAGGATCTCACTGTCTCCAGATCTCGCTTTGTTTCCCATATGCAGCAGTGTCCCCATGAGTAACTGGGGGTGTTTCCTTGTGCATTCAGTAACAGTTTTCAAACAGTGAATATAGCAAGGCATCAAGACTACTATATTTCAGCTACTTTTCTAACGTTTTCTCTTTGTCTTATACCTCTGTGCTTGTCTTACACTTGTATTAAAAACACAATAAGGAAAACAGCTTTGTACAAGCTAGTATTTTGGCCATAATTATACTTTTCTCTGTCTTCTCAATGAATAAGAAAATTCTGGGCCAGGTATCTGCACAAAGCATGATAGAAGTAGGATAAAATAGCACATCATCTAGCATGTAGCCTACATTTATGTAAATCCGGTTGATGTAAAGTCTGTTCTGTTATCACTTCTTAAAAATAAATCTATAATTCTTTCTTTAATCATAATAAAAACCATCCAGGGACAGTCCAAATTTTTCAGAAAGAACAATTTCTTCAGCCGGGCGCGGTGGCTCAAGCCTGTAATCCCAGCACTTTGGGAGGCCGAGACGGGCGGATCACGAGGTCAGGAGATCGAGACCATCCTGGCTAACACGGTGAAACCCCGTCTCTACTAAAAATACAAAAAACTAGCCGGGCGAGGTGGCGGGCGCCTGTAGTCCCAGCTACTCAGGAGGCTGAGGCAGGAGAATGGCGTAAACCTGGGAGGTGGAGCTTGCAGTGAGCTGAGATCCGGCCACTGCACTCCAACCTGGGCGACAGAGCGAGACTCCGTCTCAAAAAAAAAAAAAAAAAAGAACAATTTCTTCAGTACAGGAGGCAGCATTTGCCAGTACAACAAGAAACCAGAAAACAAGAATCTGTGTTGGATCATTTAATTTCTACTTGGTGTACATACTCAATGTAATGTTTTCACAGTTGTTCGAGAGCAGGATTCATGTCTGATTTGAACCTAGAGCTCCTATCATAGAGCTTTAAGCACAATAGGTACTTCATAAGTATTTCAGAAAGTGAAGGAAGGGAAGGATAGAAATAGGAAGAGAGAAAGAGGAAATGAACTGGTTGTCATTTACACATTTTACATGATACATTACTGTCTTTGTAAAGCTTCCTGTATAGACCACTAAACAGAATGAATTTCCCCTGCTGCTGGCCTCTCATTCTTTTATTTTTCTTCTTTCTGCCTATCTCTCTGTATTTTTATTGTGTATAATTGCACCTTATTAAATTGTGAGTGTCTTCACACTCTTCTCGTCACCACCAAGCCCAGAACCTGCACTATAAGCAGATCTCAAAAAATGCCTGCTGCAATATATGATAGCATGTGCTTAGACACCACTGTGGCCTGGTTAGATGTCACATTAATAATGCCTCTTACTGAGACTCTGCTGAAAGGTACAATGACCTAGAGTTTGGTCAGAGTTAAGTCTCACTCATCACAACACACACCAAAATGTCCCAGACAAAGAATAATAATAGAGTCTAACAGGAGTGAATGGATTCGTAGTTCCACAGAACTTTTGATGAGAATGATTATAAAGTTTCATGCTTTCCTACAAGAAGTCAAAATAATTTGATCAGTTCAGTGGACAAAAAATCCTTTATACTTCTAACTGGTGCTGACATTTGCATTTTTAACTTGGTATATTCTTAGATGAACAGAGCATTCATTTGCCTGTAAACATTATTTCCTGTAGGAACATATATTACTGAAAGTCATCCTGATTTTCAAAACTCATTGGCCACATCTCTAAAATTACTGGTAACACTGAACAAGTCTTGGAGAGATTTAAAAGGCAAAGCAAAACTATTCTTTCCCAACTGTATGATTACTTTACATAGTCTGTTCATGTTCGTGCTTGTTTTATACATGTAGAAGCACCATTCCTGCTTGATTACTTATTTGTGTTCAGTTCTTTAAAATCATGTTTTCTTTCCTTTGCTTACCACCAAAAGCCCATCTTTCCAACACAAATATCTCTACTGTTCTCTGGACTAATACAATAATAATCTTTTGCGTATTTTTCTGCTCCCAGTGTTTTCCTGATTGGCCCCAATCTATGCCCCAACGTGCTGCCCAATTAACCTTAATAAAACACAAGTTGATTATGTACCTCCCATGCTAAAAAAACTGCAGTGGTTCATGATTAAGTAGATACTTCATAACTAAGTGCAAATGTTCTACCAACATTCAAGATCTACCACAAATTGAATGCTGCCGGAGCCCATTTTTCCATTCTAATCTTTACCTCTTTTCTACCAATATCCAGCATTGTCTAGATAAGACTATCCATGTTTATTAGCCAGAAAGTTTTCTTATGATCACCTACATCTTGAATACTTACCTATCCCTTAAGAATCATCACATCAAGTCATCTTTTTTTTCCTGATTCCTCTACCACATATGAATATTACTTCCTTTAGAATATCTGATTCTTTGAATCTCTCTTGTACTGAATATTCTGCCGAAATTGGGTAAAAGATAATAGAAAGCACTAACCTCCGAGATATATTTAATGACTAGTTTATTGGTATTGATCGATTAATTGGAACGGCAAAATGTTATAAGCAGGGAGTAGATGGAGTTAGTGGGAATTTATGCAAACTTATGTTTAATCACATATTGAAAGACCTCTTTATTTAATCGCATCTTGCAAGTTCTCGTATCAGATAATTGTGTTTGGGAAGGGAACAAAAACATTCCAAGGATTCTGAGTTAAGACCAATATGAAGAACAACAGATGACGGAAACTTTTAACAATATCTCTCCTTCCTTCCCTCCCTTCTTCCCTTTCTTCCTTCTTCCTTGCTTCTCTCCTTTTCTTCTTCTCCCTTTCTTTCCTTCTCTCAGCTTTGTTCATTACCCATGCAAGGAGATGAAATGACCTTGACTATTAAGTCTTTGTCCTAGAGAAGCACAAAAGCAAATCAAGTGAGGCAGATGTTCTGCTCTACCCTCCCCCTTGGCAAAGACACAAGGGTTCAGCAGTCTAGAAGCAGTCCTGAAAAGTACAGTCGGCACTCATGCTTTTTACTTTTTCTCCCTGAGAGAAACCTCCTGCTAGCTGAGTCCCAGGCTTTAAGAAATATCCTACCTTAAATCAAGTGGCAGTAAGAAGGAACAGGACAACCGTTTTATTTTTTCTTTTCCTTTTTAATCCTTGCACCCGCCGCTCCCTTAAAAAACAGGTCATGTTCTAAGACGATGGATATCAAAACTGCTCAGTTTTCGGATATGTGCTTGGTAGAGTAGTGATGAGAAATTAGAGAAAATGCTGAAAGCAATAATATTTCATCTGTGATTCAATCTTACCTGTGCCATTCATAGCACACCTGCCTTTTATTAAAGTTATATTTATACTTGTTTTTCTCTTTTCCTTTCTACGCTTCTGCCATAGGCCAACCTTGTAAAATCTTTATGGAAAACATTGGGCCTTAATCTTCTGTGTATCCCTTGTACACCTGCAGAATGTCCTATCATAAGAGTTTATAATAGAACCCTGTATAATTGAATTTTTCTAGATTACATTGTTGTTGTTGAACTTAATGAAAACTCTATAGGGCACAAGCACATCCAATTTTTTTCCAATTTAATATATTCTATCATATTGTCTCCAGGGAGCATACTTGTATTTATCAGATCAGGAGTCCAAATGTTTGGACTTGCAGACCCCTAGAATGATGGTTCCCCACCCTGGTTGTGCACTAGAATCTGTACCAACTTTTACAGCATATGTGCCCAGCCCACACATACTAGCTGAACTGGATTCTCTGGGAGTAAAACTCTAGCATCTATATTTTAATTTATTTGTTTATATTTTGAGACAGAGTCTCCTCTGTAGCTTAGGCTGGAGTACAGTGACACGATCTCAGCTACTGCAACCTCTGCCTCCCAGGTTCTAGCGATTCTCGTGCCTCAACCTCCCGAGTAGCTGGGATTAGGGGCATGTACCACCACACCTAACTAATTTTTTTGTATTTTTAGTAGAGAAGGGGTTTCACTATGTTAGCCAGGCTGGTCTCGAACTCCTGGCCTCAAGTGATCCACCAGCCTTGGCCTCCCAAAGTGCTGGGATTACAGGCATGATCCACTGTGCCCAGCCTAGCATCTGTATTTTAAAAATCCTCCCAGTGATTCAAATGTTTAGCCAAAGTTGGAGCAACTCTGCTTTATAGCTCTGGAAAGCACAATTTAAAATCACTAGACTAGATTATCTTTAAAGTTGTTTCCTTTTTTCTCCAGCTCTAGGATTCTTTGTGAAAGTGCTTTTATTTTATAGGTGAAAAAGAAATGATCCTTTGGCTGAATTCCATTTTTAAGTAGTAACTACAAATGAAATGCAGTCCAAATTTTATATATGCCTGTGGTGTTTTCAGCATATCTTATTGCTTAGTTTTCATGTATGCCCATTCATCCCGCTGCTCATTCAATCAAACCTCCACTGTGTGTGAGGTATGTGAACTATGCACTATCAAGTCATTCCAAGAATGTAGGCTATGAGCAAGGCATGCATATTAAGGAAAACCCTTTTTATCCAAACACAATACAAACATCCTCTAATGATTTTTATTCTTTGCAGACCAATTAAAAGAGGAAGCCATGCCATCAAACTAGCCTAAATTCCTACCACCCTACCCCCAAATAAATCTGTGATTAAAACAAGAAGAGAAAGAAAAAAGAAAGAATTGCAAAGATTAAAACTCCTCCTTGGAAGCAAATTGAAACTAGTCTTGATTCTTGATGCTTGTGTGTTATTTTCAGAATTAAATCAGGAACAACAAAACTACTGCTTCTGAGAGAGAAGAGATATTGCTTGTAATTTTGGGCTTAAGGAATTCATTTTCTTGAGAAGAAAGTATTCTTGGTGAACTCTAAGAATAGAAAACTATCAATTTACAACTAGGACACATGGATTTCTCCAAGAGTTAACATAATGCCTAACAAATAAGAGGTACAGTATCCACACTATATTAGTTAAATATTAACATTTATATGGTACTTCATAAGTCACGGAGAACCTTAAGAGATATCTTTTAAGGCTCCTAGTAATTTTGTAAGTGGCAAAACACCGATTTTATGGCTGACCCAGACTCATTGATTGATCCAGACCCCGAATCAGAAACTCTGGGCTAGCTTCTGGGAGTCCGAATTGTTGGCAAGCTTCTCAGGTAATTCTGAAAACCACCATGATAACTCAATTCAAATTTATTGATTTGTTTTATTGCTCCCAGGAAAATGATCCCGTGAGCAGATTCTGGCATTTCCTAAGAAGCTAGCTGCCTTTTTCTGGGATTTGCCTTTTTCTTGCTTCTGTAGTTCTTAAAAGGAAAAAAAAAAAAAAAAAAATTCACAGGTGGCACCATTTTACCTAAATCTACAAGCTATATAATTCTGCTCTGCACAGCTGGTTTCTTCTTACAGTCAGTTGTCCCTGCTCTGAAGAAAGCTTCTAGCTGCTGGCACTGGTAGGAGGTTTGAATCCTACCCACTACCCTTCTGGCCATAACTAAGGTCCTAACAGCCGGCAGAGAACACAGGCTTCCTTCAGCAGTCAGCTGTAATTACGTGAAATTTATACCGGGCATTGTAGAACAAACCCAGCAACCTGCTGGGACATTTCAGGGGGTTTTAGCATTTTAGTTGGGAACCACTAGTTCTAGCTGTTATACTCAGGGAGAGAATTGGTCATGAGCTATTTGTGTTGGTATATGTCTCTTTCCATCAGTTAAAAAAAAAAAAAAAAGGGCTTAAATGTAAAAGACAGTCTTAGGTAGCTATCTCCTGCCCTTTAAATTATATTAGAACAGCATAATAGCTACTTTGGAAATGCCATCTCATATATAACATGATAAAAAGACAGTTAAAGAGACCCCTCAAAAAAACCTTCTGTAGAATAAAACTACAGATTTTAAGGGAGGAGACAATGTTATTTTAACCTTGTAATTACTCCTAATCCACAGAGACTGGAGAGAAGAGGATTTTGATTTTATGTCTGGAATGAAATACACTTGACTAGAATTGAAGATGCAAGAGGGAAAAAACCCTCAAAATTAAAGGAAAAGAAAGTGTGTGTCAACCACCCCATCTTGCCATTTCTCAAACTTTCCAAATTCTTTTGGTTCACCACCCCAACCTTAGTAATGCCGTCATGTGTAACAACCCTCCAACTATTCTGGTTACAGTTGCTGGGAAATTTGTCTGTCAAAAGAGAGGTTCCAAAGAGTTGGGCACTTTTCCTCTCAGACAATAGAAAACAGGGTTATAAGACACAGACATGAACACACACACACACACACACACACACACACACACACACACGAGTTCAGCACCCCATGATGTGCTGGCTCTTTTGGCCTTAAGGAAGCATTGCAGGAGGAGGAAGGGTGGAACCCTCAGATCACCTGACCTAAATGACCCCTCTGGCTCTCTCAGAACTTTACCCCCTGTCCTGATAGCGCTTCGAAGCGAGAGGGATATTGGGAAAAGGACACAGGCAGTTTGCCATATCCTTGGGCATCCAAAAGGGTAGAAAGACTTTATGCCTTTTCTACCCTGGCTGCTAAGAAGAAAAAGCAGACATCCTGTTTGAGACCACCAGGTGCCCCCACCTTTCCCTGTTTTCTGTCTTATACTCTTTAAACCCTCAAATAAGTACACGTGTTGCTCGGTTCATAATTAAAACGTTGGCAATGCCCGCTCCCTTGCTTTCAATTTCATTTGTACAAATGTTCCCATCATTCTTTTTAAAAGCCCTGGGCATATGTTCAAAACATACAACCCAAACAAATAAACTGCATAACCTAAGCCAAACCCACCAACAACTGGAACATCCTTCCTATTTGGGAAGGCTACTCTAAAAAGCTACTTAATTGCAGTATATTCTGTGAATGAAAGTTCACGGAGCTGAAAAACGGAAGCTTTTATGTTAGCATCTGATCACGAAGGAAATGTGGGGCATACACATAGGCCCTAGAATCAGCTACTTAAGATTCAACGGAGTAAATTTTACCTTGAATAACATCTTTAGAGAATGAAATATTTAGGAAGGAACAGAGTTCCTGTGGGAAATTTTATGGTAGTGTTAGACTTTAGCAGACTTTATTATTTGCGTGTGCTGAGGAAGAGTTTATATTTAGAACTAAGTTCCTGATCTTATCCAGTGATTGACTTTTCATGACCTTTGAAAGTAACTTTGATAGCAAAATTCCTCTCTGTCATTTACCCCTAAAGCTGACATGATCATAGCAGTGGGAGCTGCTATGTAAAAGGCCATGACAACAGTGAAAACTTTACCAATGAGAAAGACTCCAACATGTAGGCAAAAGACAAAATTTATGACAAACTGATTTTACCTTGGTACAGCAATAATAATAATGATAGCTTAACTTAATTCAAAATTTCATGTGACATTTCTCCAAAACGGAATAAAAAGAACTTCCCAAATCCACTGTTTGAAGCAGAAAGGAAACGAAGATATTTGGCTGCAGCCAGTATGTAATTCAGGTTGGCACCATTGTACTGGGGCACCACTGAGAAGAAATGTGTCCTCTGCAAGATGGCAGCCTGTGGAAACCAGCCGCAATGCAATCAATCAACAGTGAGGGCCAAAAGCTCTTGCTTTCCTTTCTCTGATAGAACAAACAGCTCACGACCCCTATAAAGTAGGCTTATAGCGCCAACAAAAACTGAAAAGTTTATAACAAGTGGTACCACCTGTGCTTATATCTCAGCGTAGTCAAAATAATTTCCTCTCCTGGGTCCCCTATGGCAAAGGGTGAGGAATTTGACAGTGAGAATGCAAAGAGGAAGAGGTGCCAACAAGGAGCCTGTAGAGTGAGTGGATTATCTTTGTCTGTGCTAGCAGAGAGATCAGCAAGTCTGTCTCCTTTACTCTGGAGCAACTGTGTGTGATATGATCTCCCATCCCCTATCAAAAAGGCTCTGTCTTCAGAAAAACAAAAGACTTCTCTGCTCAATGTTGTTCTCTCACATGATTTGTTTTTTTGTTTGTTAACAATGTTGTATTATTACAAACCTGTGTAAAACTGGGCATATGGAGCTTGTATTAAAAGCACAATAAAGAAAACAGCTTTGTACAAGCTAGTATTTTGGCCATAATTATACTTTTCTCTGTCTTCTCCATGAATAAAAATATTTTGGGCCAGGTATCTGCACAAAGCATGATAGAAATAGGATAAAATAGCACATCATCTAGCATGTAGCCTACATTTGTGTAAATCTGGTTGATGTAAAGTCTGTTCTGTTACCACTTTTTAAAAGTAAATCTATAATTCTTTCTTTTTATCTTTAATCACAATAAAAACCATCCAGGGACAGTCCAAATTTTTCAGAAAGAACAAATTTTTCAGTACAGGAGGCAGCATTTGCCAGTACAACAAGAAACCAGCCAAGTTGCTTTGGAGGAGTTAAGCAAGTACATTTCAATAAGGACCCAAACAATCCCTGGCAACCAATTAGAAAAACAAGTCGTCATTGCGTTAAGAAAGCCCTCAAATATGAGTGCTGTCGGTGGAAAATAGAGTTACTCACCAACTGAAAATGTTTACTTGAAGTGAGAATGATTTTATGGAAACCACTGTGAGTTTTGGAATACTTACAATCTGTTCAAATTGGTCACTGTGTACAATGTTACTGCAGCAATATGCCCTGAGACTTCTAATCTGTCTGCCTAATGGAGCAGGTGGTGAGACTCTCCACTGAGCTGTAGGCTCCTGGAGGGCAGGGACCATGTCTTATTCATCTTACATCTTGCACAGTACCCAGCTCTTCAAAGGCAGTCAATAAATATTGAATGAAGGAATCTTTTTATACATGGCCTTACTCCCTGACCCCATGGCATGAAATATCACTACCCCTTCATCTCTATCCTATTGCCCTGCTTAATTTCTCTTCTGAGTGATTATTACCAGCTGTCTTGTTGTATGTGGTTGTTTTAATTATTTGTTTAATATCTTCTTTTTCTCCAATCAGAATATAAGCTCCCCAAGGGTAGGGATTGAAGAGGACTGATTTCTCGTATACCCCTAGTTTCTAGGATGATACCTGTCACATAACAGTTCAATTATAAATATGGGTTAACTTTATTTTTTTTAACCAAGTTCCCTAAGAGCTGGAAGCTTTTGACTTTTGAATGAGTGCTAAATAAATGGTTTTCTCTGTCTCTTTATTTTTTTTAATTTACTTTTCACTCTCATCTATTTCATCTTAATGAAGGCTGGAAATTATACTCAGAGCTTCAATCAATAGTGGCAAAAAGAGAGTTTCTTTATTATGTAAGTGGTTGATTTTAAAGAATGAAAGCATCAGGGGACTAGGTCTTGTTGATGTCAGGCACATAGGTCTACAACCCTGCAGAGAAATATGAGTGACAGGAAATGAAGAGGTAGGACACCAAATAGTCTCCTGGAGGCCACTGGGGGTAGACTCCGTATTAACTGACAGGCTACCCCATGTGAATAGTAATGGTGCATTTGTGTACCATTTTCTAGACTATGTGCACCTGGTCATTAAAACATAATACGGAGTCTCTATCGTACTGGACAGAATACTAGTGTCCTTCCAGGCTTTGAGGAGCAAAACTACACCTAAAAGATTAATACATAACTTTTGAACTTAGGGTAAAAATGTAATAAAACAATCTAACACTTGTTTGCCTTGGGCATTTCTACATTGTCCCCATATGTGAATGAATAACAATTCCCAGCCATTAAGAATAGTTTCTTTTTACCACCCGCGTTTAACGGTGATAAAACTGATGGCCCATGGTTCACTGACTTGCCCATAACTTGCATCGTGACCCTGCCGAATATACACCCTTCAACTGTAAACTCAGATTTTATTTTTCTTTTCAAACCGAGATAGACCAGGACATTCTTTGTTCCTTGTAGATGTTCATCAAGTGTGATTACAGTTGAAAGGACTTGTTTTTGCAATTTCCCAACGTGGGTATCACCAAATGACCCTGGGATAGACAGGGAAGTGGCCTAGTTGCAGAGTCTAATTCTGGGAAAAACAAATGCCTGGGAAAGGTCTGTCATTGGCCTTCCCAATATTGTTCCTTGTCTTCACTCTGCGCCTCCCCTGAGCATCTCATACTCTTCACTCTCATCTCAATGCCCTCAGTGCCTCTGGTCAGCCAAGAACTTGGTTACCTTGTTCTCCTAATGACTCATCTCTTCCCTAATTTATCACAATGGAAATTGCATTGGAGTTGAGAGAATATAATCCCTAATTCTGTTAATAGCTGCATGTCATGGAATGAGCTGTTAAAACCCCCAGAGTCCTGTGTGTTTATCTGCAAAAGAGAGATAATTATATTTGTTTCAGAGTGATTGTGTAGACCATGGCAAATCACGTACTTGAAACCACCATGCGGAGCCTGGCTCCTAGGAAATGTTTGATAAATGTTTGAGACAACGTCTAGATATTTGTTCTGACCTAAGTTGGTGATTCCAGTGAAACTTTCAAGACAGAAAATGAACAACATTTTTCTAGTGGATGCAGAGGAGATTCACTCAGGTGGAGCGAGGGAGGCATAGGAGAGAAGTGGAAAATATAGGGCTGTGCTCATCAGTGGCAGAGTCTTCAACCTGCACAGCCGTACATGGATGCATTAAAGAGGGTCACCCATTTGTAAAACGGAGATAAAAATAATCCCCCTTTAAAGTTTTGGGGATGATTAAATGAAAGAGTAGACTGACAATCACTGATGTGTTGAAGTTAATTATGATAAATAACATAATGGCTTATCACTCTAGCTCTCTCTCTCATGGTGATGAGAAAACTCTCTGTAAGTTTTAGGACAGGAGTGGTAGCCCATGCCTGTAATTTCAGCACTTTGGGAGGCCGAGGTAGGAGGATCCCTTGAACCCAGGAATTCGAGAGCCTGGGCAACAGAATGAGACTGAACTCTACAAAAATATGTTTTTAAATTAGCCAGACATAGTGGCACATTCCTGTAGTCCCAGCTACAAACCAGGAAATTCTAGTATAATCACAATACACTTAAGACTAGCAGAATAACATTAGGAATTCTTTGTTTGGTTCCTTTGTGCTTCAGTTCATTCGATACCTAAGAAATTACAAGTATTTATAACCTTATTTCAAGCATAAGGTAAACATCTCAATGAGTATTTACAAAAAAATATAGCAGAAACAGGGAGCTGACAGTTATAAGATAACCAGATTTATTTGTATGGATGCTTATGTATATTATTATGCTCAATAATAAGCATCACCTCATGTCCTTAGATAATGCTAAACATCTACAATGTGTAATATTTCCTGATTTTAGAGTGGTTAGAGGAACAAGCTTTGGACTTAGTCAGAATGGGCTGAAATCCTGGCTCAGCTGCTTAACTGAGTAGCTTTGTGCATGTGTCTTAACTTCCCTGAGCCCTGCTTTCCTCATGAAGGAGGAGAAACAGATCCACTTCTTACAGTTGTGTGACATGGAAAGACGGAAAAACACACATACAAACATTCTTTATAATGCTGAGCCACTGAATTCACCAATCCTGTAGCCCTATGCCTGAATTTCTTATAACATAGTGTCTGTATTAAGTAACATTTTTGTTGAATTTTTGTCTTACCTTGTCGTATCCTAACTGATAAATCTCTGCTTTTCAATACATCAGTAAATGAGCATATAATTAAGATAATAGAGCACACAATTGGCCTAATTTTATGTTTCCATCAGTTTTGTTCTAATATTCTGTACCAGGTTAACCCAAACCAAGACAGTCTATCTGAGTGTGTGTGTGTGTGTGTGTGTGTGTGTGTGTGTGTGCATGGTGGTGGTGGTAGTGGTGGTGTTATGTAAACAGCTCATAAGACATAGCTGAAAAAAATTCACTCAGACTTTTTTTTTAAATACTACACTTGAGGTATATGTTAGGAATAGTCATCAAACCAAATGAAAAGCCTGTAATCTACTAAATGTCAGTTCACCTTTCCTTTTAAACACTGGAAATAGACCAGGAATCTGATTTTCTGTGGGAAAAAATGTCATGAGTTCTGAAAACTCCATGTGCCTTTAAACCTCTTTTGTAATGCTCATGCACTATAATATTCCAGGATAATCACTTTACTACAGTATCCTCAAAAGAATTTGGAGCTTCGTCATTTCCTGGTTAAAGGTTTCATTATTCGCTCCTGGCAGAAATCTATTCAAGAAGAATTCATAGGTTTGTTAAGTCTAAGTTAATATACTCTGATCATTTAAATCTGGGAAATTTACTTGCAAAAATAATTCAGCACATTTAATGTTCTTTATGACTGCAGTAAAACTTTAGCAAGTGACCAGGTACCCTTTGCAAATAAGAACTTGTTTTCCATATGTGAATTAAAAATGCAAGGATGTTTGCAAATGTCTTTAAAAATTACACAGTTCAAGACCATGGTCTGATATTAGCTAAAGTAAATTGTATTTCAAACATGTCCTTTAAAATGTATCCTTCTTGGCCCTTTCCTTTATCACCCTGTTTTACCTTTTTGTTGTTGTTTTTTTGTTTTTGTTCTTTGAGACAAAGTCTCTCTCTGTCCCCAGGCTGGAGTGCAGTGGCGCGGATCTCAGCTCACAGCAACCTCTGACTCCCAGGTTCAAGCGCTTCTCCTGCCTCAGCCTTCCAAGTAGTTGGGACTATAGGCAAGTGCCACCACATCCAGCTAAGTTTTGTATTTTTTAGTAGAGACGGAGTTTTGCTATGTTGGCCAGGATGGTCTCGATCTCCTGACCTCATGATCCACCCATCTCGGCCTCCCAAAATGTTGGGATTACAGGCGTGAGCCACCGCGCCCAGCCTGTTTTACGTTTTAAATCATTTATATGAGCTAAATTGGAAGAAGATAAATAATCTGGCCTTTATTCCAAAAATTCCAACATGAATAACCCAGGGTAATGTCTATGGTCTATGTCAAATTAATATTTATTAAACATTGTTTAATCTACCTAAATAGGTAAACACCTCATTTTCAGCTGTGCTTAGAATTTTATGAGATACTAACATCTAGGGGACTTTTATAGTGATGGTTTACTTTTCCTACTGTAAAGGAATTCAGTGCAATAATAACTTATTGAAAATAAATAGATTCTAATATTTTAGTGAGCATATTATCTTTTTGTTATTTTGGTCTTTTGATATTTCTTATTTTCTGGCAATAGGTCAACTTATAAAAGTTCACATTTGCTTCTATTTACAAAATTATAGAAGTTTATCAGGAAAAAAAATGCAAAAGAACTTTCAGATCTCAGTTTAACTTGACACATTTTTCAGCAACATTTTCTAAGAATGATAACCCTCAGTGACATTTTATACTCGTAAATGAGAAAGGCCAGTAGACAAAGTTACCAGGGTCATGATTTCGTCCTTTGCCCCTATCCCATTTAAACACTACAAACAAGTGTCTGTGGCTCTTCTCAGACAATCCAATTATTCCTTTCTTAAACATGAAGCCCATGAAGGATGCTGGGTAGAAATCAAGGTGTCTACGGACATAACCCTAGGAAAGCGTTGCTCATGACCCACTTGAAATAGCACGAAAAGAAAGAGGGTTGACTCTTTCCTTGGCTGTTGACAATCCTAGTCTTTTTTTTTTTTTTAATTTATTTATTATTATTGTACTTTAAGTTGTAGGGTACATGTGCATAACGTGCAGGTTTGTTACATATGTATAGTTGTGCCATGTTGGTGTGCTGCACCCATCAACTCATCATTTACATCAGGTATAACTCCCAATGCAATCCCTCCCGCCTCCCCCCTCCCCATGATAGGCCACTGTGTGTGATGTTCCCCTTCCTGAGTCCAAGTGATCTCATTGTTCAGTTCCCACCTATGAGTGAGAACATGCAGTGTTTGGTTTTCTGTTCTTGTGATAGTTTGCTAAGAATGATGGTTTCCAGCTGCATCCATGTCCCTACAAAGGACGCAAACTCATCCTTTTTGATGGCTGCATAGTATTCCATGGTGTATATGTGCCACATTTTCTTAATCCAATCTGTCACTGATGGACATTTGGGTTGATTCCAAGTCTTTGCTATTGTGAATAGTGCTGCAATAAACATACGTGTGCATGTGTCTTTATAGCAGCATAATTTATAATCCTTTGGGTATATACCCAGTAATGGGATGGCTGGGTCATATGGTACATCTAGTTCTAGATCCTTGAGGAATCGCCATACTGTTTTCCATAATGGTTGAACTAGTTTACAATCCCACCAACATCTCCAAGACAATCCTAAGTCAAAAGAACAAAGCTGGAGGCATCACACTACCTGACTTCAAACTATACTACAAGGCTACAGTAACCAAAACAGCACGGTACTGGTACCAAAACAGAGATATAGACCAATGGAACAGAACAGAGTCCTCAGAAATAATACCACACATCTACAGCCATCTGATCTTTGACAAACCTGAGAGAAACAAGAAATGGGGAAAGGATTCCCTATTTAATAAATGGTGCTGGGAAAATTGGCTAGCCATAAGTAGAAAGCTGAAACTGGATCCTTTCCTTACTCCTTATACGAAAATTAATTCAAGATGGATTAGAGACTTAAATGTTAGACCTAATACCATAAAAATCCTAGAGGAAAACCTAGGTAGTACCATTCAGGACATAGGCATGGGCAAAGACTTCATGTCTAAAACACCAAAAGCATCGGCAGCAAAAGCCAAAATTGACAAATGGGATCTCATTAAATTAAAGAGCTTCTGCACAGCAAAAGAAACTACCATCAGAGTGAACAGGCAACCTACAGAATGGGAGAAAATTTTTGCAATCTACTCATCTGACAATCCTAGTCTTAAGGAGGTTGTCATGCTACCCTCAAGTATACACTTTATCTAATTGGGTTTGAAGATAAAGTGCTTTACAGCCTTTAGAAGTGGTTTGTATTAATCCTACTGGAAGATAATAGTTTACATTGCCAGATATTACTTATTTCTCAGGAAGTCATCTGAAGGAACTGTATGAAACACTATGTCTTAGTGTTCCCAGTAGCTGGATCATTCGTAGGAGATTGGAAAGCAGGGGAATTGGTCCACAACATGTCCTTCTGTGTAATTCTTCATTCTGGGCACAGACAATACTTGGAGGGAAATAAAATGACTACTGTACCCATTGTGCTCTCAGCTGTCTCTGTAACTAGCCAGACAAATTAAAGAGACAGAACCAGTAAGTGGGGATAAGGTGGGGGATGGTGGGGAACAAAGATAGAAGAAGAAAAGTAAATAAGAAGGGGTGGTGTATGCTTAAGGAGAAAAGAGAAGTGCTCTGCCAATTATTATCAACGGAAGTGCTCTGATTCTTCTTTCTTTCTTTTATTTTGCTTTCTTTTGAGACAGAGTCTCACTGTGTAGCCCAGCCTGGAGTGCAGTAGTATGATCAATAGCTCACTGTGGTCTCGAACTCCCAGGCTCAAGCAGTCCTCCCACCTCAGCCTCCTGAGTAGCTGGAACTATAGGCCCATGCTACCATGCCCAGATAACTTATTTTTTATTTTTATTTTTAGAAGAGATGAGGTCTCACCCTGCTGTTCTTCAATGCCTGGACTCAAGCAATTCTCCCACCTTGGCCTCCCAAAGTTATTGGGAAGAGATTACAGGCATGAGTTATCACACCCAGCCTCTGCTAATTTAATTATCTCTGCTTTATAATCCCTTTTGGGGTGCATAGCATAAGAAAGAATGGCCGTAGCTATACCCTGGTAACCCTGCTTAGATGTCAATCCTACCCCTCACCCAAGCTATAGTTGATTGCATTTCTGTGTTCACCAGGCTTTCCTGGGCAGTAACATGAACTTTTACTCTGTTGACACTGTGGAACACTTATTTTACTCTGGGTGCAAATGGAATAGCAGGCCTAAGTTACATGCATTCAGACTTCCTTTAAATAGTACACCTTTCTGTATTCCAGAGAGAGGCCTGGGTCCCCAAGTATCTACAGGCATATGTTGTCTTTTCTTGGGCCCACATGAGCTCAGGTAAATAAGATCTGTTAGCCGAGAGATGGGTGATCAAGAAACTGATGGGAAATCTCCTTCAAAGCTATCTTATTGTTCCTGTTATCCTGGTTTCACAGAAAATAAATGTGCTGGGCCTTAGTGGAGAGGGTCAGTAATGAGTACTGATTGGACCCAATAGGCTTGGCTCTACATTCATTTTTTTCATTCATTCATTCATACTTTTCTTCTTGCATTTACTCAAATGTCCACTGAGCTTGGCAGGCACTGCAAAACACTAGAAGCACAATGATGAGAAAACAAAGACACAGTCAGTTTGCTGGTCCATTATCATGGAGCTCACTGGCCTGTGGCAGAGAGCCCTGGTTGTTATTTTAGTATTGGAGGTCCCTTTATGATTAATGTCTACTCCCTATCCCAATTGTGAATTATAGATTTATCAAAATATCTTAAACGTTTGAAGGGAAGAATACTATTTAATTTTAATGATTTGAAACAGAATCCTGGATCTTAGAGTTCCTGCTAACTGCTTGTAATTTGGCATGACAACCTTGCACTGGGAAAGCTCATTAGAGTTTGCCTCAACTTTACTCATAGAAACACAGAGAGAGGTTGGACCCAATCTGGAAGTCAAGTGTCCAGTCATCCATTTCCTGAGACTGCTCTAAGCACCCCGCACATGTTTCTAGGCACAGTCAAATGTGTAAGGAGAGAAGAGTGATCCTTCCAGTTCACAGAAGAGGAGGAACCTCTTGACAGAAAGTGAGCCTTTTTGGTCTCCCTGCCTCACTCCTTAAGTCAGCGTTTTCAATTTAAACATTTCAACCATCTACTTGTTACCCTGTTTACAGAAAAACATACGCCCTATGTTTGCTGTGGGGTCTGAAATACAGCCTTTCAAATAACAGCTCAGGGATTCCTGGTTGAAAAGTAGCTAAACCATAAGAAACAAAGGTGGCATTTTTTCTCAGTCATAGCCCGGAGAAAACCCATGGTGTATTCTGCCAATAATTTACCTGGTGATATTTGATATAAGATGGGATGGCAGCCGTGTTTATAATCAATGAATAAACAGTATATAAATGGCAACTGTCTGAGAGATAAGGGATTTTAGATCCTTTCTCAAGTTGGTTTTTCTGAGGAAGGCTTCAATTCTAGGTCTGGCACATCCTCCCTTGGTGTTATTTGTGGAAATCTACAGGCACCTGCTTCTACCTTTTCTCTTGCTTTCATGAAGATGATGATGAAGCACAGCATACAATCAACTCCTGCTTACTGATTTTAATGCCATTATTTTTATTGAGTAAAATTCTAAATGTTCGGAGCTATTAGTGTTTAATCCGAGGGTGCCAACTGGGAGTAATGTAATAACATTACATTACTGCAAAGACAAGCAGACAAGCAAATAGACCAGGTACACTACACTTTCTTTTTTCCCGTTGCCAACTCATGCTGTTATTCCTCATCCTAGAGCACTAGCAAGAAGTGATTATTCATATGTATAACAATATATTTATCCAAGCAAAAATAAAGAGAATTAAAATATTTTAATGTATTTGGTTTCATTTGCCTACAATATGATCTCTACGGTATTTTCTTTTTTATTTCTTGAGCCAGGGTCTGACTCCGTCATCCAGGCTGGAGTGCAGTGGTGCAATCTTGGCTCACAGCAGCCTCAACTTCCCGGACTCAAGCCATCCTCCCACCTGCACACTACCATGCCTAGCTAATTAAAAATTTATGTATATATTTTTTGTAGAGACGGGGTTTCACCATGTTCCTCAAGCTGGTCTCGAACTCCTGAGCTTGAGCAATCCACCCACATCGGCCTCCCAAAGTGCTAGAATTATAGGTATGAGCCACTGTGCCTGGCCTCAAAGGTAATTTCTGATATGCAGCAGGGATTTTTAATTCTTCATTTCTTCTGTCATTTATACATTCTGTCTATAATATTTATTAGGCACTTACTGTATTCCAGGCACTGTGGATAGAATGGAAAAGAAATCAAATGTGTTTATTCCCTGGTCTCACAGAGCTAACAGTCTAGTGACAGATATTACTCCTAAAAAGTTGTGTATCAGTCAGATCTTTATAAATTCCCATTAACAACCAATAGGAAAATTTAGTCTTAAAAGAAGTTTTCCATGAATATTTTTGTAAAGAACTCACTTCTAATATATCCATTTGGTTAGGTCAGACATATCAGGCTTTATTCAAGTTACGTACATTTTTCCTCTCAAACATGAGACTATCTTCGTTCTACAAGATTTCTATAAATGATTACAATGTAGTATACAGTTCTTTCTGTACAAGACAATGGAAGGGCTTTACTATACATCACAATGTACTGATATATTTACAGTGGTATAAGTTTAAGTAAAAGACAGGCATACAGACAACTAACCATAATCCAATGTACCTGCTTTTCCAAAAGTATGGAAGCCTAGTACAGTGGAAAGAGTGAGAAGTGCGGCCACTGGGGACAGAGTTTTTAAAAGCTTCTAAGACCTGCATTTTAAGGATTGACCAGAATTGACCAGAGAATGGAAGAAACAGCAGAGAAAAAAAATTACTGTCACAGAGATCTAAAGACTCATTCAGCCATAGTTTTCTCTGTAGCCGTTTTGCCATTCCTCTAATGGAGAGAGAGCCTCAGTTACATTTCTAGACATTCTTCTAGATTCTTAATGAGCCTCTTCCTGTCTTCTTACTCAGAGGAAGGAAAGGAGAAGGAAGGTGCCATTTAGCTTTCTCACCAAGAACCATGTTTTATCCTGCTGGATGGGATTGGGCTGACTGTTGTGAAACAGGCTGGTAGAAAAATAAGTGGAGAAGAGATGAGCTCTGGAGTCCTGAGGATCATGCCTCAGAAGTCAACCAGAGTGCAGATAAAAGCAGTCTGGAAAAAGTATGTTAGAGCAAGAACCAACAGAATCTTCTCTTTTTTCTTTTTTCCCTTTATAGCATCTAGAAGAATGAACACCCAAAAAAATATTGTTGACTCATTGACTAAAAACAGAGTTGCATCCCTTTCATTGCATTTCTCCTGGATTAGATTTATTTTTATATTTATTTTATAGTATCTCACCTTAAACTTACAGCTTTGGAAAGGACCTTAAAAATAGTCCAATCCAATCTTCTTGTTTTATAGATTGCAAAATTACAGATCCAAATGACAAAGTAATTTGTTGTAGACCACAATTTTGTAGGCGGGGAAAGCTGAGACCAGAAGCCAGGTCTTCTGATCCCCACAAAAGTAGAAAGAGATTTGGAATTATTTAGACCTCATTTGAATCTGTTATTTCAATACTACTTGTGTCTGCTTCCTCTGAATAATAAAAATAATAATAGGAAAACAGGGAAATTATGAGAAATAGATGAGAAAATGTGTGAAAAGTACCTAGCAGAGAACAGAATCTTTATAGGTTCAGAACCTTTATAGCTACTCACATTTGTAGCATCTTTCTCCTCCTATGGCCAACAGAAATCAAACTGAGGGGCTGTGATTAAGATATTTTAGAGGGCCATGCATGGTGGCTGATGCCTGCAATCCCAGCACTTTGGGAGGCTGAGGTGGGTGGATCATTGAGTCCAGGAGTTTGAGATCAGCCTGGCCAACATAGTGAAACCCCGCCTCTACTAAAAATATAAAAATTAGCAGAGTATGGTGGTGGGTGCCTGTTGTCCCAGCTACTCTGGAGGCTGAGGCAGGAGAATCACTTGAAGCCAGGAGGTGGAGGTTGCAGTGAGCCAAGATCACACCACTGCACTCCAGGCTGGGTGACAGAGCAAGGCTGTCTCAAAGAAAAAAAAAAGAAATGGTATTTTAGAGCATGACTTCTGAAGTCAATCTAAAATAATAGGCACTATTAATGGAAGATACATATGAAAATTGGTCAAAATCTTACATCCACACTTGCACATACATGCGTACCCACACACACGTTTCCCCCCCACAGTGAATGCTGGTCTGATGTTTGAAATTCCTGTCAAATGCCTTAATAATACCAATTTATTAATAATCAATACCACTAATTGAGCATCTACTATGTGTCAGGTATTGTGCCAATTGGATTACATATATTAATTCTAATTCTGACCACAATCTTGCAGAACACTGCACAAACAATTATACAAAGGGTCACGGTGGTTAAATAACATTAACCATGGGCTAACAACTATGATAGCAACTATCATAGGGGTCTAGATGAAAGCTATAGAATATTTTCAACTTCTAGATTTGTTCTATGTAGAGTAAACAGACAGAAATGATTTCTTTCTTAAAATCCTTTTCAGCACAAATGCCTAGACACTTAAGCCAGCAGCTGTTCTCCTTGGACATTCATTGGCCAGTGTTGTTAGACTTAATCAGTCAGGACCATAAACTTGGGTAATTTGAAAATTGAACAAAGGGCACAGATGACAATTTCTTCCAAACACACACCTGCTGGAAACTATAGGTAACTATCCCTAAGGTCAAACTTAATTGGATTTAGATCTAAATGCACTCTGACATGTTGATTATTCACTGCTTGAAAGTGGAAGGAAGAAAAATGCTGAGGTGAGAGGTCAGGAGTATAAGCTTTCCTCTTTCTCCCCTGAGCTTCCGAAGAGTCTGCATCGAGGACTTTCTTTTATATAGGTCTTGTATTTTCATTTTTTTTTTTTTTTTTTTTTTTGACACGGAGTCTCGCTCTGTCGCCCAGGCTGGAGTGCAGTGGCCGGATCTCAGCTCACTGCAAGCTCCGCCTCCGGGGTTCACGCCATTCTCCTGCCTCAGCCTCCCGAGTAGCTGGGACTACAGGCGCCCGCCACCTCGCCCAGCTAGTTTTTTTTGTATTTTTTAGTAGAGACGGGGTTTCACCGTGTTAGCCAGGATGGTCTCGATCTCCTGACCTCGTGATCCGCCCGTCTCGGCCTCCCAAAGTGCTGGGATTACAGGCTTGAGCCACCGCGCCCGGCCTGTATTTTCATTTTTAAAATCACTTGCACCACCTGAATGCTTTGGTCCTAATCCCATTCCCAACCCAGATCTAACAGAGTGGTCCTCTGTATCCCTTCTCGAGTTGGTCCAGTAATGGATATTAGAGCCTACCAAAGGCAGAGCAAAATATTTGGGGATACACATTCAAGAATCGTCACAATTATTTTCTCCCATAGAATTTTAAGAAAATGAAAATAGACACTCTTAGAAATGATAAGAGTACTGGGACGAATGGGAGTGAATGAATTTTCATGGGCAAGCTGTATGTTACCTCATTTATTTTCCATAATTCTTATTCCCCTTTTATCACAAGTACAATTCTTATCCCCATTTTATCAAAGGAGCAATTGAGGTTCAGGAATATGAAAACACTCATTTAATGTCATGCTGCAGTAAATGCAGTACTTATTCAAAACCTAGCTCCATCTGATTCCATCAGCCAGCACTGAGAGAACGGCTATGCTGAGACCGTCATGGCAGGTTAAACATTGGATGAGACCTATTAGGGAAAACTGGGAAAAGGTGGGTCCTGAGTTGCAAGACAGAGAAGGAAAAGGATGATGCTCGATTGCCTGTTGCTATTTAGTCTAACTTCTGAGACTGAAGGCATTGGGAAGCCTGGAAGCAGGAATACAACTTGGTTGAAGTCGAAGGCAAAGGAAAATGAGTAACCCAGAAGGTAGAATAAGGTGAAGATAAAAATCTAAATAATTCAAGAGAGAATGTTCTTTGAGTTTGGAGCTGTACTAAGTGATGAGACTAGACATGGCTGGTGGAGCCTTCAACATAGCAGAAGAGCAATCCGGGACTTGAGAACCAAAAGGCACTATGGAATCAGAGAATGGGAGGGAGCAGACTAGACTAATTATTCTGAAAGTTTTTGTTCTGGAAAGGAAATATAGCTAGTTGACTTCTGAAAGATAGGAAGCAATGTTTCTGCAGCAGGTAAATTGAAATCCATGACAGAAAAATGAGTTTGTGGCAAAGAGAAGGGCTACAATTTGATGTTTACTTGATTGATTTGCCATAACTCCCCTGTAGTTTTCTATTCTTTGTTTATGATTCATTTCACAAGTATCTGTGGAGGGCCCACTATGTGTTGGGCTTGCTGTGGGCACCAGAGGTTCCATACTGCACATCTGGATTATAGAAACATATCAAGTCTCCATGGTAGGAAACAAAAAGTTATCTCCTGGATTCCAGTGAGGATGATGTAAAGCTCATGACCATCAGTGAGGGGGAATACAATGTAGAAATGTAGTGCTTTTGAGAATGAGATGGAATCAATTAGCATGACTATGATAGTGCAAGTGAAGTGCTGATTGTGTTGAATAAAATGGAAACAGACAAGCCTGTGCTCTGAGAGGAAACAGAATAGGAAATGTGCATGAGATTGATAATGATGATAATAGTTCCCATTTGGAGACCCTACTCTTCTTGGCTGTGCTAGGTCCTTTACTTATTCACCATTCTGCAGTAAAACTCTGCGAGGAAGTTATTATTACCCTCGTTTTATAGATGAGGATTAGGGTGACAAATCATCCATTTTCCTGGGACTGAGGGGTTTCTCAGGGCATAGAACGTTTAGGGATAAAACTGGGAGAGTCCCTGACAAACTAAGATGATTGGTTACCTTAGAGGAAATTAAGGCTCACAATGCCACAAGTAAATGACAGAATCTGAACTCATGTTCAAGACTTTCTGATGCCAATACATATGTCTTTCCATTATACCACACAGCCTCTGCCAATTTTTTTTTTTTTTTTTTGAGACCAAGTCTCACTCTTGTCACCCAGGCTGGGGTGCAATGGTGGGATCTCGGCTCACTGAAACCTCTGCCTTCCAGGTTCAAGCAATTCTCATGCCTCAGCCTCCCGAGTAGCTGGGATTATAGGCACCTGCCACAACACTTGGCTAATTTTTGTATTTTTAGTAGAGATGGGGTTTCACCATGTTGGCCAGGTTGGTCTCGAACTCCTGACCTCAGGCGATCCGCCTGTCTTGGCCTCCCAAAGTGCTGGGATTACTGGCATGAGCCACCGAGCCTGGCCTGCCTCTGTCTTTAGAAAACCTGAATGTACCCGTATCAGATCACATGCTTTCTATACATACGAACATAGGGAACATTTCATTTCTAGAGCCAAATTACTTCCATGCTCTTAATCGTGTTAAGTTTTTCACTGCCACATTCTTAACAACTTGCATCCATGTATGACCTAGCAGATTTTTGGTGAATTGTATCGTTCAACAGGAGAAAAATATTTATTATGACACACCTTTTTGGTTTTTAGTAATTTGGTTATAATCCCAAAGGTTATTGGTAGGAAAGAACTGAAAAAAAGATTGGTGTCTACAAGAGACCAACATCTGGAAGAAAATGAAATGAAAAACTGAAGTCCAACTGCTTTGTTCATAAGCCAGACATATTGATATTTGGGGACATCTGGAGGGTTGATTGAAATTTTTGATTTTCCTACAGATGTTCAGTGTCATATAGACACAGCCATAACTACACATGAAAAGATATGCTTAATGGTATTTCACTAACTATGTAATTGCCATAGTTATGAAAGGAAACCCTTTCATAATGCTAATGTCTGTGAACAGCATGAAGACTCACCTTGTTGACCTATGCTGTTATATAAATTATATTTTATAGCATATGGTTATTATGTTCCAGGACATAGATTTTGACCCAGATAGCAATGTCATGATGTAGATGTTATGGATTTTGAAATTAATTACCTTATAGCCCTTTTTGTTTTAAGTTCTAGTTGGTTAAATGCAGTTAGGAAGAACGGGGACATTTACTTGATTTCTCAGGTTTTCTTAAATAACAAACATTTAAAATGGATGGTTTAAATAATTCAAGTTTTAAAATGATGTCACATTCTAACTAAATATAGTCCTACGGCTGAATTTTTTCTGCAATCAGCACCCCCTACCCCTTGACTGTTGTGTGAAGCAGCTGCATTATCTACATTTTGCCAAGTAAACAAACTCTGCACCGTGCAATAGTGTTTGTTGTTTGCTAATGTGCTGGTGGTTAAAAAACGCTTAAAAACTCTAATTATACATTTCCATATAATACAGAGGCGGCGTCAGGCCATGCTTCATTCCTGGAAGATGTACACACACAAACTGCATTTCTGTTTTGTTCAGTTCATGGTAGATATTCAATAAATATTTTGTAAATGACTAAAAAATAATATTAAGCTTAACTGATTACTTCCTAGGCACTGGACCCTGGGCTAAGCATTTAAAGCATGTGGCATTACTCAAGCCACAAAACCATCTTCTGAAGTGGCTTTATTATCCCCATTTTACATGTGAGTTAACTGAGGTACAGAAAAATTAAGTAAATGACTTGCCCAAGGCCATGTAAATCTAGAAAATATAAGGCAAAAGTGGCTTTTGAACCCAGATTTGTCAGACTCTGTAACGCATGCTATTAACTATTATTTTCTGCTGCCTCTTCTTAAAGTGAGTATCTCACGGCAGAGACCTAGGTGGTTGAGGCCCCCAAGACTGGTTTAAGGCCACTGTCAAACACAGACATGCACAGATCACTTTATTCCTGTTTCATTAAAAACCATCTTGGCAGTGAGATGCTGGCTCCTCTGCACAGATGGAAGAAGTAACAATTGTTACAGAAACCCCACTTGTACAGATCCAAAATGATTCAGTCACTGGGTGAGCAAAGGTTGTTTTAAGCCAAATGACACCTGTAAAGGAAAGTTATGTCACCACTCTTTCCTTTTAAATCTGAACTTCTTACTTACTGGCCTGGTCTGTTGCAAACATCAATGTGTCATAAAAAATACGTTGCCCTATAAATCACATCTCTCCTGTAGGAGATTACAACATTTTTTTATTGCCCATCTAAAGCTCTTGAAGTTTTGTTTCTTCAAAACCTATCCTAGTTACAAAGAGATGAGATTTTTACTTCAAAGGAAGCAGTAATGAAATCTACACTTGCAGAACACAAAACTACCTCTTTAAGAGTTTTCAATTGTTGATATGTCGCTCAGTTTTGCAATTGCCATTTAAAACTTTACAATACACAAAAGTGTCCGCCTTCTATGATTATTTTCCCACTACTTTCAGCAATGTATGCTAACACATCAGCGCTTTGATGTCAAGTCTTATCTTTCCTCCCTGGACCTTACTGGAAGAACCATCTCAATTCTTGGAAAACCACAGCTTCCAGTGCATTTAACATGAAACACATTAGGAAATTCATTATACATGCTCACAAACGTGGGGATTTTAAATCAAATAGCTGCATTTTTGAATGTCAAAATTTAAAAGGAAGAATAATTATTCTCACTCTTTAACAGAATAATCAAGTGGTATTAGTTTGTTTTTGCTTTCTTTAAAGAGTGCTCATCACTCCATGACATACACAAATGACAAGCATACAATGGAACTTACAAGTGATATCATCTTACTTCTGAAAAGTGGAAAAACAACAACAAAACAAGAGTGCTCATCAAATACTATGTGAAAGTCTATGTTTATGTACCAACATAGTAATACTCTTCATTTACATGGCTATTTAGAGTTTTAAAAGTGCTTTTACATTTATTATATAATTGAGTGATATAATCTGGATACTTGAAAGCATACCCGATATGCCATCACCTCATGGTTTTCTTACCACTAAATTCAAGGTAGATATGCTTTTCAGGCATTGCCTTGACTAAAAAGGTAACATAAAATAATACTCCTCTAGTCCCAAAGAGATTTTAGACAAAGAAAATGAAAAGATGACAAACATTGTCTCCCTCATGTGAAACCAAAATTCATAAGAGGGGCTTTTATGAAAGGTTTCCCAACAGTACCAGACTACGACCTAACAATTCGCTCTTCCAAGATTAAGTGCTTCACCTTGAGGTTTATTTTTATGGCTGCTTCTAACTGTGGTGCTTCACCTTAGCCATAAAATATCACCTCAGAGGGATGAGCTAATGGTGTGTGTCAAGAAGTCTCTACTGGGAACCATCATGAGTGAGAAACACAATCAGGGAATAGCATGTTGCATGCAAAGCATGTGACAAAGTGGAGAGAACACAGACTTTGGAGTCCAGCTATCTTGCATCCAAACCAAGGTTATTGTACTTGTTAACCTGAAGGCCCAGAAGCAGCTCATGTAACCACCCTGAGCTTTATTTTCCTTATCTGTATAATGGAGGCAGTAATATCCTTTCCTGATAAGGTTATTGGGAAGATGAACTGTAATATTGAATGTAAAACGTTTATTTGTCGCTCAAGATATTAAATTATAAGGATATTCATTGCCCATCTGTTATTAGACCTGTGTCCTGCCTATTGCAGTTTTCCAGGCAGAAACCCAAGAGGGTATGAACCAAGGAATTCATTGCAGGGAAATGAAGAGGAGGAGAAAGCTTTAGTCTAAGATGGCTTTCCAGATTCTGACTTGGGCATCTGGATGATTTTGAAGATGATATTTAATAAAATCAGAAGTAAGGAGACATGGTAGAATAAGAGTGAGAAAGAGAATGAGAGAGAGTAGAGAGAGAAAGAAGGGAGAAATTGCATAATATGTATGTCTTGTTCACCCTTGAATTCTCAGCTCCTAGCAAAGTTCCTGGCACATAGTAGGCAATAGAATAGATACGTGTTGAATTAATAAATAAATGAATAATGAGCAAATCATATACTGAGATCACCCAGCCTAATTCAGTGCCCATATATATTTAAACATTTTTATTTTATTTCAGTAGTTGTTGGGGAACAGGTGGTTTTTGGCTACATGGGTAAGTTCGTTAGTGGTGATTTCAGAGACTTTGGTGAACCCATCACCTGAGCAGTCCCCCACCCACCCTTCCCCCAAGTCCCCAAAGTTCATTGTATCATTCTTATGCCTTTGCATTCTCATAGCTTAGCTCCCACTTATGAGTGAGAATATAAGATATTTGGTTTCCCATTCCTGAGTTACTTCACTTAGAATAATGGTCTCTAACTCAATTCAGGTTGCTATGAATGTCATTATTTCATTTGTTTTATGGCTGAGTAGTATTCCATGGTGTATATATACCACAGTTTCTTTATCCACTTGTTGGCTGATAGGCATTTAGGTTGGTTCCATATTTTTGCATTTGCAATTGTGCTGCTATAAACATGCATGTGCAAGTGTTTCTTTCATATAATGACTCCTTTTCTTCTGGATAGATACCCAGTAGTGGGATTGCTGGATCAAATGGTAATTCTGCTTTCAGTTATTGAAGGTTTTCCATAGTGGTTGTACTAGTTTACACTCCCTCCAGTAGTGTAAAAGTGTTCCCTTTTCACAGTGTCCATATTTAAATTGGATATATGAACAAAATAAATATATCTCAGAGAATATTCTCATCAAAAATATATAAATATCTAACTTAGCATGTATGCCCTTTATCAAGGGCTACAATAAAAGACTTGCAAAGCAATTCAAATGAAATGGATTGTGAATGAAAAATACAGAAGGGTAACATTACCTAGCTACATCAGGAAACGCTTTCTTTTCTAGGCTTAATATGCTAGAAAGTAAGAGACACTACTGTTTTCCATCTCACATTTCTATCTGGATGTATACAAGTCTAAGAAGCTATTGGCCTCAGGCAAGAATCTTGTCAGCTTTCATAAATTCATAGTGCTTCCCTTGTCTCCACCCGAAGACTCACAAGTGACACAGAGTCAGTCACAAGCTAGACTTCATTTTTTGGGTCAGGGCTGAATCAATGTGGTTAGAAAAAGTGTATGTTAAACAAAAGGTAGCCTGGACCTTTGCACAGAAATATCTTTATTTTAATGTACTTATTAGACAGCTATTTTCAGATTCCCTTAAATATCTCCATTCCTAGAACAAATTTTCTCCCTATTTTGTGCTATGTTTTACTTTTCTCTCCTTTAAGGGAGTCTTGTCTTCCATACCACTGTAGGCAAGCAGATAATCTAATCTATCTGCTATTTATACAGTGCAGCCATTTTTCCAGAAGCATTGGGATCTAGGAAGCAAGGTGCTATTATAATTGCCTATTTCATTTGTTATTTCACCGTGAAAGCAGGCTAAAATGAGGGCGTGAGAAGGCCATGTTTAGCAGCTGCCTGTCTCAAAGAGGAAATGGGCAAAAGAGGCCTTTTCAGTCATAGACCAGGTTCAGCCTGCTTTTAGGATTACTGATGAGGTGAGCTTTATCATTTCAAAGTGTAAATAAGTCATGGGGTTTTTGAAGTGAATTGCATCACTTTAAAAATAAGGATCAAGTTCTTTGGGAAATCAATTAGCCCCTGTATTTGAACAGATGGGATGCATATATCTCTCTCAGAACCTCTGTGCTTTGAATCAATCTATTTTTTTTTTTTTTTTTTGAGACAGAGTCTTGCCCTGTCACCCAGGCTGGAGTGCAGTGGTGAGATCTCGGCTCACTGCAAACTCCGCCTCCCGTGTTCACACCATTCTCGTGCCTCAGCCTCCCGAGTAGCTGGGACTACAGGCACCCGCCACCACGCCTGGCTATATTTTGTATTTTTAGTAGGGACAGGGTTTCACCGTGTTAGCCAGGATGGTCTCGATCTCCTGACCTCATGATCTGCCCGCCTAGGCCTCCCAAAGTGCTGGGATTACAGGCGTGAGGCACCACGCCCGGCCAACCTAATTTTTTTTTAAAGTAAGCATTCTTTAACATACATGGAAAAGAGTGATCTTTAAAAAACAATGCTAATATATTAAAGAGCTGTTTGTTATATGCACAAGTTAGCAGCGTACAATTTGATACAAAATTAGCAACTGATAATTCTGAAAAACAGCAATTTCTTCTTACTAGGAAAGCCACACAATGGCCTGAATTCTCAATGACCTGAATTCTTCTCCCTGCAATGGACACAGCGGTGGAGGCAGGATGTACTCATACACCTGACATGGCAAAATTGGGCCAAGTAATATGTTAATGGTGCCCTTTGCCATGAGTAAATTCATCGAAAACATTTATTAGGAATTGCTGCAGAGTTCTAGGAACCACTTGAAGCAAAATAAAGTCATTCTGTGACAGCTTAAAACTACCTTGGGAATCCCAGCAGTCGTGGAGTTGGGCAGATTTAGGTGATCTAAATAAAAGCCTATGTCTCTTGTATAAGACTTAATTTTATCTCTGCTCTTCTTAGTGGGCTAAAAATCCTTGTGATTATCTTCCCCGTCCTAACATCCCCTTGTGAACGCTTGTTTTCTTCTTCTTCATTCACATACTCTCTCCTTTCTACTCCCTCACTTCCTGCTTTTCTTTTCTCCGTGTTTGAGGTTTGGGAGATGAAAGGAAAGAAACAGAATTCCACTCTGGGCTTCATCTGATCCTCTGCTGACCCCAGCCCTAACAGCATGGGAGAGTTCAGTATGACTAACTCCTCCATCCACACTGCTTTTCCTCAGCTTGTGACAGAAATTTTGTTCAGACCAGTGTAGAACTCCTTGGATTCTGGCACATGATTTCTCTAGCACGGAGGAGGCCATTTGTGTAGATGGATAAGGGGAGTCAGTGCAGGAAGAAAGAGGACCTTTCTTCATCATCACAGACTCTGAACCACTATGTTAGAACTGGAAGGGACTCCACAGAACTCCTTGCCCAATTTATTTATTCATGCCACAAACATTTTCCAAGAATCCGTGTTAAGCACTGGGGATGCAGAAATATAAATCCTTTAGAATCTCTCTTATTATGGATAAATATAATAATAGCACAAAGTTGAAAATATATATGTATATATAGAGACAAAGTTCTATGGAAGCTCAGAAGAAAGAACCACTAGTTCCAAGGTTGAGAGGAGGGAAGATTTTACCAAGTAGTGGACATGCAAAGACCCAGAGAAATAAAAGCACACAGATAATTCACTGAAGGAAGGAAGGGTGATAGTATATGCAGGAAGTCTATGGAAGTGAAATAAGATGAAGACAATAAAGTGAGTCATGAAATTAGGATGTCATTGATAATCTTGATGTCCATGTCAGTGGAATAGTTGAATCCAACTATAGTGAGACATGAGGATATGAGAACAAAAACTAAGTTTTCTAAGAAGTTTGATGGTGGCTAAGAGATGAGCAGTTTAGACATTTAATTAGGATGCTGAATAAAGGAAAAAAATATACAGGATAGAAGACACTTGAAGGATTTTGTTTTGTTTTGCAAACAGGAAAGGACCAAGAGAGAAAAAAAGCTGATGGGACAAGAGAGGTTAAAGCAGAAGCACGTTCCTGGAGATAATAAAGAAAAGATGTGAACAGGTTATCATTTAATGGATTAGCGTTGTATTGGGCAGCAGCCTCCTTTCATTATCAGGAGACAGAAAGAGATAAAAATCTGTGTTGCCACCTGCAAAATCTGAATGGAGAGTAGAGAAGGGACCTGAGTGTGGAAAACAAAAGGTTTGTAGAGAAACAGAAAGTGAAGTGACCAAGAAAGGACCATGATGCTCAACATTTCCAGTAATCAGAGAAACACCATTTCACTCTCAGAAAACTGACAAAACCCAACAATCCACAAGCAAACAAATGGCAATCTGACAATTCCAAGTGTTGGCAAGTGTGTGGAGCACTGAGAGCTCCTATGGCTTTTTGCTAAACCTGCTTTGAGAGCACTTTGGCACAATATGCTAAAGATGCAATCATACTTCCAGGTATGCAGTGGGGGACCTCTTATGCATGTGCACAAGGAAGATATAACCTAAGTGGCCGTCAATAATATACACATTTGAAAATGTGGTATATTAATTGGGCCACTCTTCAGAAGTTAAAAGGGACTAGGTATGCATCTATCAAAGTGGAAACACATTTATGACACAATGTTGAGGGAATAAAAGCTCGCTGTAGAATGGTATGAATGGTAAGGAACTATTTAAGAAAAATTCAAATCCCACAGAGCAATTTTATATATCATTAATGATTAAAAAAAAAAAAGATATACAGCTCAAACGTATTGTATCTCTCACATTGCATTTTGTAAAATGTATCTGAAGATATGCACACAATGGAATAGCAGGCAGCAATAAGAATAACCAACCTAGGCCAGGCACAGTGGCTCATGCCTGTAATCCCAGCACTTTGGGAGGCTGAGGCAGGTGGATCACCTGAGGTCAGGAGTTCGAGACCAGTCTGGCTAATGTGGTAAAGCCCCGTTTCTACTAAAAATACAAAAATTAAACAGGCATGGTAATATGTGCCTGTAATCCCAGCTACTCAGGAGGCTGAGGCAGGATTATTGCTTGAAGCTGGGAGGCAGAGGTTGCAGTGAGCCAAGATCACCCCATTGCACTCCAGCTTGGGCAACAAGAGCAAAACTCCTTCTCAAAAAAAAAAAAAAAAAAAAAAATCTACAACTGCATGCAACTGTATGGATAAACCTTGCAAACATAAGGTTGGACAAATGAAACCAGACACCAACAAGTATATATTGCATGATTTACCTGATTTATATAAAAACAAAAGTCGGTGTATCCTGATAGGAGTCAGAATGTGGGGGTTGGGGGGTACTTAGAAACTGTAAGTGGGTATAGATGTGGTCATACATGATGCTTGTGATATCCTATTATTTTTGTCTAATTTTTGGTTGCACAGGTGTTTTCAGCTTATGAAAAGTCCTTAAACTGTACACTTAGTAAATATTTAGTAATATTTACTGAATATTTGCTATATTGCAACAAAATGTGTAAAAATGCCATTTGAAAAAGGAAAGTCGTTTTGGGGTAAAATGGCATACTAACATTTATTTACTCTTGGTTGATGGGCTCATGGTTGTTTTTATGATATGCCCTTGTTGTTAATTTATATTTCATCACAAAAAAAGGAACACAGCAACCAACTTAAATTAGGAATTCCAAATAGTAGATGGCACCAGTCAACAGAGAGAGAGACAAGAAACAATTTGGAGCCCAGAGAGCAAAAGAGATCTGCTTGTGGCAAAACCAAAATAGGAATCAAGTCTCCTCACTTCTCACTCCAATGCAGTGCTGTCTTTTGCATATATATTGTCACAAGTTTTATATTTTCACTTTTAACTTTGGAAACGGATTCAACTTCTGCCTTTAAGTCTTGTGCAGTACTCTTACTCTATGTTAGTAACTATATTAATCACCAATTAAAGAACTTTGCAACCCTTCTAGCAGCTGTTGATATTTTTAAACATGGGGATTTGAGCTAGGTGAAATAATGACCATGTTTCCTTTTCTGCTTTTCAGACTTTCCCCAAAGCTTCTATGCGGCTATTTTGTAAAGATACACCAGGATGAGATCAAAGTCCTTCCAAGAGGGTCTGGCATTCTCTATCTTTTTGGTTGCCAAAATAAAAACGTAAGTCAAGTTCAACACTATTAATGGATAATATGTTCCCACCGTCTCTGTCCTTTTGAAAAAGAGACTGAGAGTTTTACTTTGGAAATTCAGTGATAGTGAGCTTGATTTTAAATATACCAAAGAGTTGGAAACTATCTCTTAGATAATAGAACCTTCCAACAGTGTGGAAGATTTTTCAGGAGAGTCCAACAGACTTCCACTCACTATGAATAAATAAAATGGAGAATAAAATGTCCTTTGCAGTATGCTTTCTCCTCTCCTCGATATGTGTGCAATTCCCGTGCCCTGCATTCACTTTAACGCTCAGATAATCCCAGGTTTTTAATCCATGTCACTTCAGCACATCACACTTGATTGCAGAATTTGAGGAAGACAATGAGTGCTGCTGAAATGTGAGACGCTCCTCCAGACTTTAGTTTACCGTGTAAAGACAGGTAGGAAAAGCCTTCTAGATTTAACTCTCATATATCATAAAGCTAAAGCAATGAAAACACTATACATTTCACATTAAAGTTGGGCATTTCTCTTCAGAGAGAAGTTGAGCCGACTAGCACTTGCTAATTCCAAGGTTCAGCACACTCCTATGAGCCTGTTAATATTTGCTGCCCCCTGTAGTTTGCTCTTGTAAAAATCCTTAAAAAATCCAGAGAGCTATTTCAAACTCCAGTTGCTCTTTTAAATCTGACACACTTGTGGAATTTCATTTCCTATCTTGTTTCAGTCCAACTCCACACATCAGAGTGTTGACATGGGGCAAGACAAGGGAATACTTCTGTGGGCAGTAGTGATTTCATTTAAGTGAATAAACTGGGGGAAATGATTGCCTTTTAAACATGCAGACTATATTATATGGAGAAAGCCTGCTCACATAAATATAATTTTCTTTAAAAAGGCAGAGGAAGCATCTGTTTATTGAACTACTTTCTCAATTTCCTATTGCCTTCAGAATTGGTTGTGGACATGATTTCCATTGTCTCCAAGCACAATAGCTTCTAATAACATTAAGCTTAAAATAATACAGTAGAACAGGACAGACTTGTGGTTTGTTCATCTGCTGAAACTAATATAGATGGCAGAAATTCTACCCAAGCTTAAAATAGCATAAAACAGCATATAGAACACAAAGGTCAACACTGGCTCAGTGATGAATGAAATTTCATTATAAAGAATCACAACCTAACATCTAATTTTAGTAAAAATTTTGGAACTAGTTATTGCCACAAACAAATACTGGGGCAGAAGATAATAAAACGGTTTACTTTATCAATAGATTAATGAAGAGGAGTAGGTAACTCTGAGATAATATCATCCCATAGTCTGTGTGACTTGAATAGTTTCAGGTTTAATTTCATGATTCAATTGCCTTGCATATATGTAACTCCCAGAAAGATTATAGATGAGTGCAATTAATTTGTACAGTGCTAAAGCTTCCCACAGGCACATAAAACATTCCCTTTAGTTCCTTTGGAGTTAGTATTACAGATTCAGGTTCTTTTTCATCAGAAATGAATCCCAAAGTTGATAATTACAATCAAGTTGGTAAAAATAAAAGCATACCTATGGTTGCTTTGAGATCAAGAAAGAGAACTGTAGATTAGCTCTAATTTTATGTAGGTAACCGAAGTGAATGAATGCCTCTTTCTAAAATGATAAAAACAAATTAAAAGAAAGGCTTTTGACAGGAGAAACTTTAATATATCTACACTACTGTGAAATACATCAGGATAAATTATATTTGGTGATGATCATTTTTATTATGAAACTCCTATACAATATAGCCATAATATTTCATTTTGTTGAGGTAGAGACAGAGGCCAAAATCTTTCAATCAAGGAATATTTATTAAATGCCTGTGGGTTCCCTGCTGAAGGGAATATCAAACGAGGATAAGTCATAGACACTCATCTCAAGGTGTATACAGACTGACTCATAGCTAACTGAGTGAAAAGACAATAAGCATAAGAGAAGTTTACAAAAGAGATGTTTTTTTTTTTTGGTAGCATGGTCAGGAAGGTATGGATTGAGCTGGGCCAGGATTTAGATAAGAAGACAGATGTACAGGTTGAAGGGATCAGAAAGTGCTTCTGAGGGTTGATACAGTAAGTGAAGCTTTGAGGTAAGCTATCATATACTGATGGTGTCTGTCTAAAAGCAGACACAGAGAACATATAGAAGATTTTGAACCTGGACCTAGAGAGTTTTGATATCCCCAAAGAGGGCCTTAGCCATGAGCTGTCTGCACCAGTAAAACCACCAAGACAAGGATTTCTTTGTGGGACATTCCTCCAGGGGAACCCAGGACTCAGTATCAACCTGAACCATGCTTTCAGGGGGCCCTGATGGAAAGACCCGGCCAGAACTAAAGAGACCTCTCTGGGAATCTGGTAAAGATGTTGGCAACCTGAGACATGGTGGTACACATTGCTGGAAAGAATGCTGAGTTGGATAAATATTTGATTCCCTGTCACTTTCTCACTGTGTGAACTTTTAGTATTGGCACCAAACTTCTCTGGCACTCCGATTCTTTATTTACAGAGTGAGGATTAGTAACACCCCATCTGCCGATATCATGGAACCTTAGTGAAAAGCAAATGAGATAATATGGCAAAAGTACTTTGTAAACTGTAAGATGCTACATAAATTAAAGATTTGCATCAACATTCATGACACATTGTCTCTGATTCATTAGCTGAAATATGGTCACCATTAACCTTCTTCCACTCTTCCCTATTAATTCATTACCATTTCTCACTTCTCTGCCCTAGACACACTCTTTTCTGAAAGTTTCCCCTCCTCGTCCCTTGTCAGTCTTACTTCTCATTCCTCAACTTTTATGCATGATTTGTAGGATATTATAGATTTTTACTCATATTCTCTTTTATATAAGGATGTGTGCCTCTCAGTGGCATTATCAACTCTGAGAGAAAAGGAGCTTTTATTTTTCTTTTAAAATAACTATCTGAGAACCCCAGGAATCTCCAGTACTTGGAAGCAAAGAGTTGGGGATCGAGGGGAAGAAGAAGAAAACTGAAAGTTTGGTGATGGTGGCAGAGGAAAACCTAAGTACAAACTGACCCCATCGCAGGTAGCCTGACTGTTCTCTGGTTCTACTCTTGGCGATTATTTATACAATGTAGATGGCAATCCAGATTTACATTTTATATGGATTGAATTGAATAGCTACAAAACAATAAATAATGAGTTAATAAAAGTATTGCATTACATTTTACACATATAAATTGGCATTCAAAAACTAAATTAAAATACAGAGGTTGAGTGAGATTTTATATTTTCTACATCAACTACTTTAATTGAGTATCTAATCCATAAGACTTGGCATGAATAAGATCTCAATGCAATTTTTTTCAAACCTCAGGAAACAGCTTAATTTTTTCCCCCACTGGTGACAAATATTGTTCAATTATTGCTAACACTGGTATGATGAGACAGAATTTGGAAAACCATGCATATCAGACAGACAAGTCATCTGTGAAAGGTCATATTAAGTAGGGGAAATAAAGTTTTTAACAAGATATATTTGTTTTATATATAAAAAACTATTTTCATGTTCTAATCATCTCACTGACAAAAGCAAAAATATCACTAGGAAGGCAAATAGGCAATAATGGAATACAAGAGGAGTATTTTAATAAAAGTGACTTCATGAAAATTTGTCATTTTGGATTATCTGCATCAGTGATCCACCTATCAAATGTCTCCCTTCATAAATTTCTGTATCAGATAATTTTTTTCTCTCTTTAAGAGAGCTGCAGAGCTAATGGAGAACCAGGCAAGATAGAAAAGATTGTTTATCTGCTGGGCAGGGTTCATAAAGCCATCTCGCATTTGCTTCAAAGAGGTCTAATCCAAGAGCATCATAATTATCATTTCTGAACCTGGGTCCCCCAAGTGGCATTTCTCCTTTACTTACAACACTTTAAAACTAAAGATAGCATGCTCTCTTTAGCAAAAGTGAGTTGAACATAATGGACTCTGTGTTTCCGTATTTTTAAAATTGACTGTGTTTTGAAAGTGTTCTCAAACATTAATTCAAGCAGTTACACAATTCAAAGGCTGGGATTGTGTTTCCGCATTTTTGTTGTTCAAACAGAGATCGGCACATCTCCCACCTCTGAGTATGCATAAACAGCAACTGCAGGTGATACTTGGATGGTGTCATTAAGGTCTCAAAGCAGAAATTTGCTGGAAAAGTGCTGCTAAACAGATTGTTTCCATTTTTGCTCCCCCCATCCTGCAAGTGGTAGCTGTTTCATGGCAAGGAGCAGTTGTGGGAAGGTTGTTGAGGGTGGTTTTAAAGGAAACAGCCTGTGTTTAGACTGGAGTAGTTGCCTGGAACCCACAAAAGTGAACGTTTCTCCTTTCACTTGCATTTGCAATGTGTCACAATGGGGATTGCTAAATTTCGCCCAGATGCTAGTATATGCATGTTTTAGGTATCCTTGTGGGTGAGTGCTTGGCAGTCGGCATGTTGCCTTTGAGAGTAAAATGAGAGAAGTTCATCCTGTTAAAATCTAGACATTTTAAAAGCAACAAGTATTCGTTAAAGTTTTTAGAATGGGAGCAAATAAACGATTTGGAAACCTGAATCTTTGTGGAAAAACAAATCCAAATTATTCCAGACATGCTTGAACACATCTTCTTTTTGAGCACTTTTTTCTTTCTTAAATTTTTTACTGAAATCTTTGGTCAATGTAGATGTGTATCAAAACTACATTGTCAAGCTGAGTAATGGAATATTTTATTCAATGACCATTGGTCATTTCTAAGGCAGTGAGCGGACTTATGTGACATTACTATATAAATAATTGGTTAAAATGATATTTCATAAAATAATTAGGTTCAAAAGTATTACCTTGGTGAAAAAGCACCATTAGAAGGTAATATAAATATCTCTTTTAATGTATCAAAATGTATTTTTAAAGGAGGCAACAAGTTATCATGCCATTAAAATATTTGTGCACAAGAATGAAGATACTGACATTTAACAAACATGATGGCAAAAGAATGTTTTGGATTTTGCTACAGTTTTCAAGAGTTTTAATTGCTCATCTAAAAACAGTGTAATCAAATAGCACAATCATAAACAATGAAGAGCAAACCCAAATTTTGCATTGTAAATGGAGTGAGTGGTCCAAACTGTTCATTTTCAGAATTACACTATTATTACTTTTAAAATAATCAGTCCTTGGATCAGGTCACTGCCCAGAATTTGACCCTGCATGGTGGTGCTCCACCAATTCTCCTTTTGGATTATATTGCTATATTTAAGTAGGTTGGGGATGGTCATGATGCTGTGGTAATGATAGCATAGCAGTATGAATGACGTAAGGTCTTTCTGTAGAATCTTCAAAATGTTGAGAAAGACAGTTATATTTGTAGCCAATAAACCAAATTAGCACTGAATACACATTAAATGTGGGAGGAAATGGTCCCAAAGAATTTATCATTGAATAGGATTGCAGTTGTAAAACAAATGCTTGGTTTAGCATAATATTTCAGCGAAGCTTTTTAGTATCCATATTGATATAACATTTTTGGTTTTTGAAAGCCAAAACTGACCACTTTATAGAATTCCATGCAACTTTAATTTTCATTTTTCAAAAGTAAAAAATGTCTTCTGACCTAAGTACAAGTAAGTACGTGATGATAGCATTGATATCAGTAGGCTTTATCAGATTGGAAAAGGGGATATAGAAAAAAGGAGGTAAAGGACAGTATCAGGCCACATGCAAGGAAGGCATTTGAACAGTTACTAAGAAAGGGCAAAACATAAGGAACAGGAAAAGGAGAAGCCAAAGAGTTTTCAGTGAGTTCATGGGTTCATTGGAGCTCAACAGCTCTGCACATATCCTGCAGTGTATACCATAACATGAATCTAACATTTCTGTACTCTGATTGTTTCTAATGGGTAAGAGTCTGAGCTCAGAAAGCCACCTAAACTGGCTGGGAAAAGTTCCAGAAGAGAAAGAAACAAGCCGATGGCAAAATTCCCTTTCCTCAATGATGACAGTGAACTATTCATCAATATGAATGACTAGTCATAAATATTAATGATAATGGTAAAAATGATACATTTGTAGAGCACTGTTAATTTTGCACATTTGTTTACATCTATTGCCTCACAACAGCAGTATGCGATAAGTAGGGCAACACTTCTTATCTCCATTTCACAGATGAAAAACAAATGCAAAATGCTTCATGAAGTTTAAGTAACTTATCCAAGCTCTCAGCAGTAAAGTGGCGACAGAGCAGAGGCTGGAATGTAGGTCTCCTGTTTGCCAGCACTTAGCTGTTTCCCTTCTTTCTCTGGCTACTCCCAATTAACAAGCCATGCTAGTGTATCTTAAATCAGAAAATAAATTACTTGAAATGAATGTAATTGCATCATATTATTCATTGTTTCAGATCAGCATATTCTCTTGCTAGATCTCACTGCTGTCCTTGGTATGACTTTATAATTTCCCTTTGTTCTCTACCAAAAATAGTCATACTAATGATTTTCATACATACAAGATTATGAAATCCTTCTCTGAAATAGGAACACGTACCAGCTCTCTGGCTTTATGTCAACAATTCTGGATAAGTCTATGAAATTCTCTGAATCTTAATTTTCTTGCTTGAAAAATAAGGGATTCAGATCTAGTGTTCCATTCAGCCGTTTTCTACACAATCGCACATACACACACAGATATCCCATATGCATAATCTCCATTCAGTTATTTAATTCAAGAATCTATTATTATATTATCATATACTATGCACATATTGACATATTATTAATATTAATCTCATTTAGGCTTCCACCAGAGTTTCTAGGTATATGTGTGTTTATGACACTGACATGTGACAGAAACCGTTGCTATTCAAAGTGTTGTTGGTAGACCAGCAACATCACTGTGACCTAAGAGATGGTTAGCAATGCACAGCTCATGACCTGACCCAGATTTATTCAACCGGAATTGGCATTTTTCTTTTCTTTTTTCTTTCTTTTTATTTTTGAGACTGAGTCTTACTCTGTTGCCCAGGCTGCAGTGCAGAGGCATGATCTTGGCTAACTGTAACCTCCGTCTCCCAGGTTCAAGTGATTCTCCTGCCTCAGCCTGCCAATTAGCTGGGACTACAGGCGTGTGCCACCATACCTGGCTAATTTTTTGTATTTTTAGTACAGTCAGGGTTTCACCATGTTGGCCAGGCTGGTCTTGAATTCCTGATCTCAAGTGATTCACCTCCCTCAGCCTCCCAAAGTGCTGGGATTACTGGCGTGAGCCACCATGCCCAGCCTGGAATCCGCATTTTTAACAAGATGTTTGATATCTGTATGTACTTTAAAGTTTAAGAAACAGCACCATAGATCATAAGCTTGTAGAAAAAAGAAAAATAAGGCTTGGCAAATCTGTCCAACACATGGTATATGGTGGTTAAAAAATCTATTTGAATTTTCAAATGCCATTTGAAATCTTTACAATTTAAGTCTTCAAAATTATCATTCGAAGGTAAGTATAATTTCTATTTCTGTTAAGATTTTTCAGAAGGTTAATAGTAGTAATGAAGGGCTTAGGTGCTTTATTGTTTTGATTTTGTTGTTTAGTGAAGGTTTCACAAGTGTTTGGGAAGTAAGGAAAATGAATTTAGAATGAAGATAAAAATCTTATCTTGTTCAAATTATCTTGAATAATGAAACATCAAATAGTGAAAATCTCACCATGTTTAGGAATCCAAATCTGTTGTGAAGCTTGCCTAAAGACATATAATAAATAAGTGTTTTAGGGATCTATCTGATTCTTTTTTTTTTTTCAAATTTTATTTTAGATTCAGGGGTACATGTGGATGTTTGTTACCTGAGTATACTGCATGATGCCGAGGTTTGGGATATAAATCATTTCATCTCCCAGGTACTGAGCATAGTACTCGACAGTTAGTTTTTCAACCTAGCCACATTCTATTATACTAGGCAACTGACTGACTCGGGAACATGTTCAAAGAAAAGGTGCATGACAGGTAGAAAAAGTGTGAAACCAACTTTTAGTCATCCGTTAGCATTATTATCCTTTCTTTAAAGTATTACCATTCATTCTAATGTTTATTTTTCCAGGTTGTACATCCTCCTAGAGGAGGTATGCATTCAGATTAAATCAATCACTTTCAAAGGCTTCAGATCAGTAGGTTTGACACAAATTTTCAGCAACAAAGATGAATGTTGTTGCACTGTAAGTAACGATTTTGACGTGAAGTATCCCCAAACTATTTTGTAAACCTCCTTAAAATAAAAACAAATAAAAAAGATTTCAATGCTACCTATTAATGAATTATAGTAAGTAATTATCTTCTGTGGGCTTTAGTATCATTATCAGTAAAACTAACAAACTGTTCTGATTCTCTACCTTTGGGAGGCTGAGGCAGGAGAATGGCGTAAATCCGGGAGGCGGAGCTTGCAGTGAGCCGAGATCCGGCCACTGCACTCCAGCCTGGGCGACAGAGCGAGACTCCGCCTCAAAAAAAAAAAAAAAAAAAAAAAAAAAAAAAAAATTCTGGGAAATTTGATTACTATTTAAAAGACTACTCTGTAAAGCAGTATCCTACAAGTGAATTGCATAAACTTTATGGTAATAATGGTTGACTTAAATCTTGTTTTATGTTCCACATATTTACATATTTATATCCCTCCAATTTATTTTAAAAAATGGCTCAAGGCACTGTGTAGTAGTAGAGTTGTAAAGCAAGAAGTCTAAACGTGTTCACTTATGTGTGGAATATATTATGATTCGATTATTTATTTTTTCCTCAACTTTTTATTCTGAAAAATTTCAAATTTACAAAAAAGTTGCAATAATGCTATAGTGAACACTGATATTTTCTTCATGAATTGTGAATAGTTTGCAACAAGTGGTTTATTGCTGTTTATTTTATTTCTTTCCTAAAACGTTTGTGAGTTAGTTTTAGTCATCATGACACTTTTTAAAGTAAGTTAGCATTTATCTCCTAAGAACTAGGACATGCTTTCCTATAACTACAAAAATGTTTTAGAACTCAGTAAATTTAAGATTGATATGATGCTATTATGTAATACATATCCATATTCAGATTTCCTATAAAAATTGTATAGCTGCTTATTTCTCAATCTTGGATCCAATCAAAAGTCACACATTAGGTCAGACGCAGTGGCTCATACCTTTAATTCAAGCATTTTGAGAGGCTGAGATGGGCAGATCACCTAAGGTCAGGAGTTCAAGACCAGCCTGGCCAAAATAGTAAAACCGTGTCTCTACTAAAAACACAAAAATTAGCCAGCTATGGTGGCGCACACCTGTAGTCCCAGCTACTAAGGAGGCTGAGGCATGAGAATCACTTGAACCAGGGAGGCAAAAGTTGCAGTGAGCCGAGATCACACCATTGCAGTCCAGCTTGGGTGGCAGAGTGAGACTCTGTCTTTAAAAAAAAAAAAAAGTTACACATTACATTTAGTTGGTCATGTTAAATATTATTTGCAAAACATATAATCATATATTACTGTGGTCTGTAGATATTTTTCTAAAATAACAAACGTACTTGGGAGTATCTTATATTTGATTGTACACTCATAATGCATGTTTTCATATAATTGAGGTAAAAATCAACTCAAGTAAATTTCATATTTCTGATATATAAACACACACACATTTTTCCACTGAAATGAGCATGTTTGGACATTTTTGGTTTGCATACACATTAAAATTGGCTGAAGATGCAAACTTGAAACTTGGCAAGACTGTAAGAAAATAAGGCCAGAGTTAGAAGAAAAACTCTTCAAGATTTAAATACACAAATTATTAGAATATGAGTATACAAAAATGAAAGAGAACATTGTCTACCTTTAAGGTCATTCTCACCAGTCATCTCTGATTCGGTGGCTAAAAGTCAAGATGAAGCTAAAGGGCTTATATAACATGCAAATCAATCCAATGTTTATGTTTCAGAAAAATCAAGCACTTCCAAAGTAAAGCATTCTGTGATGATTTTAATTTGGCCATAGTTTGCATTTCTGTTCCTGTTTTCATTGATATGTATAAACTTGGCCTTTCCCTTGGCCTTCCTCCTGTGGGCTCTCAGTGGTTGCCCTCGGAAGCGCTATTTTCTTTCTGTGTACATTATGGCCCTCCAGATGCACTACATTTCCTTTGAATGTGCAATAAAGATGAGGACTGTAAGCACACATCAGAGGATAAAGAATTAGCCAGCTGGACGCCGTGGCTCACATATGTAATCCCAGTACATTGGGAGGTTGAGGCGGGCAGATCACCTGACGTCAGGCATTCAAGACCAGCCTGGCCAACATGGTGAAACCCCGTCTCTACTAAAAATACAAAAATTAGCTGGGCATAGTGGTGAGGGCCTGTAATCCCAACTACTCAAGAGGCTGAGTCAGGAGAATCACTTGAACCAGGGAGGCAGAGGTTGCAGTGAGCTGGAATCATGTCACTGCATTCCAGCCTGGGAGAGAGAGACTCCATCACACACAAAAAAGAATTAGCCTACCATTCTTCCATCGTAGGCTAGCTTGGAATAATTTGTCTTGACACAGGATATTTCCCAATCCAAAGAGTTTATTCACAATGATCCTAAGGAAACAAATCAAGTCTGTGTTGCTAACTTATACTACACATTACCAAATGCAAAAATAAATATCACCATAGACCAGCTTCATTTGGAATGCCAAAGTCTTAAGTTTTCCAAGTTTAGTCTTAAGTGAGCATAGTTTAGGTTTACATTTCATTTTCATATGTGTAGATAAATCTGTATGTCCAAAACTCAGAGAGACACATGGCAAACATTTCTTGAATGCAATGAATGCAACACAAACATAATGAATTAAATATTTGTAAGGACCTATGCCCTGAGTTTGGAAATTTTCCTGACTAGATGATGATTTTATCCTTTCGAGTGCCATTAAAACAAACATCTTTTTTTCCTCCTTATAGTCACGGTTTATAGAAGTTTAAAACTTTGATAGCAAGGAACTAAGCACTGTTTTTTTAAGCCCTTGTTTGAGCAAATTAACTCTACCTTGTTCCAAATTCTTTTACAATTAGTTTGAGTGACTTAAGAAGAGAGTGCACTGTAGATAGATTCTGACTTTGTCAGTTTTCATCAGTGTAACTTCGGGGAAGTTACTTTGTCTGGATATAGTTCAGTTTTTTCATCTGTAAAGTAGAAATAAATTATCTACCTCAAGAGGTGATCAAATAAGTAAATGAGATAATGCTATGATACACTGACGTACTACATTGTAAGAAATATTTAAAAATTAAGACATCATCCTATACAAAAATGTAAAACATAACCACTTGCAAAGCATTTATTTGTAAAAAGTGCTGAAATACCAGTAATAGTGGGAATCTTTGGCTTTAACTCCTGGGGTTCCTCCCATTTGTCCCTGCTCCCTTCCACTTTCCTCTGCTTGTCACTAAGACAATTCTATTATGTTGGGGAGCTCTCCCAACAGCAGCTCTCCTAGCCTAAGTTGTGGTCTTTTTGGCAGACAATATGACTATCCAGACATTTAACAGGGAGATCCGAAAAATGAGAGCACCATGGAAGGGCTTGCTAAACTCTACACATCCCTAGCTGACTGCAAGGTCACACAAAGGCAGAGGAGACCTGAGAGGGCCCAGACTTTCCATCCACTATTGACTGCCTGGAAGGCTGTGCATATGCAGGGGTGACCTGGAAGGGCCCAGAGGAAAGTAAAAGTTAGGACAGAATTGAAAACTGCCTGAATTTTGCCTATGTTTCTCAACCCATATATGTATCCATCAGCAGACGACATCATCAGGCATGACAGCAGCTGCATACTACAATAGAGATAGATTCTGCAAATTAAATCCAGGAAAAATACTTATAAACAAACCAAATAACAATGAAAAATAATAGAAACAATAATAGCTCTCAGGAAAAAAAAATCCAATCCAGAGCTGCCACAATATATTATCTAAAATGTGAATTTGTCAACATAAAATTAGGGATAGGCAAAGAAACAAGAAAATATGAATTCTATTCAGGAAAAAAAGCAGTCATTATAAACATGTTCAAGGAATAAAACAGTATTTAAAGAAACAGAAATTAGCTAGGCATGGTGGTGGGCACCTGTAATCCCAGCTACTTGGGAGGCTGAGACAGGAGAATGATGTGAACCCGGGAGGCGGAGGTTGCAGTGAGCCAAGATCGCCCTACTGCACTCCAGCTGGGGTAACAGAGTGAGACTCCGTCTCAAAAAAATAAAAATAAAAATAAAAAAGAAGAAAAATACGGCCGGGCGCGGTGGCTCAAGCCTGTAATCCCAGCACTTTGGGAGGCCGAGGTGGGCGGATCACAAGGTCAGGAGATCGAGATCACAGTGAAACCCCGTCTCTACTAAAAATACAAAAAATTAGCCGGGCGCGGTGGCGGGCGCCTGTAGTCCCAGCTACTCAGGAGGCTGAGGCAGGAGAATGGCGTGAACCCAGGAGGCGGAGCTTGCAGTGAGCCGAGATCGCGCCACTGCACTCCAGCCTGAGCAACAGCATGAGACTCCGTCTCAAAAAAAAAAAAAAAAGAAGAAGAAAAATACATAGCATTGAATCAACAAATGGGGAATACAGATAAAGCAACTATTAAAAATGACCAGATGGAAATTTTTGTGTTTAAAGGTACAATAACAAAGATGAGAAATTTACTACATGGACTTAATGTATAATAAGAGGTGTAAGAAGGAAGAGTCAGTGATTCAAAAGAGAGATCAACAGAAAATATTCAATCTTAAGAGCAGAGAATAAAAGACTGAATAGAAATGAACATAGCTCCAGGGACCTGTGAGATAAAGCAAGTGTATTAACATACATGTAATATGAGTCCCAGAAGAAAAATACATAAAAGGAGCAGAAAATATTGAAGAAGTAATAGCTGAAACTTTATGATTTTGATGAAAACTATCAACAGATTCAGGAAGCTGAAGTACCCACAAGTAGAACAAGCACAAAGAGGGTCTCATCTAGAACAGGATGGTCACACAGTTGAAATCTTAAAAATAAAGAGAAAATCTTGAAAGCAGGAAGAGAAAAATGACTCACCACATAAAAGGAAGCAACAGCACAATTAATAGCTGACTTTTTATTACGAACAATGGGGGCCAGAAGACAGTAGAATGATGTAACGAAATGGCTGAAAAAATGTCTAACAAGACTTCAATATTCAGCAAAACTATCTTTCAAAAATGAAGGCAAAATAAAGACATTCTAAAATAAGGAAAGACTAAGATGTTTATTGCTAGCAGACTTGCATTGTAAGAAATACTAAAGGAATTTCATCAGACTGAAAGAAAATGACATTAATGAGTAGCTAAAATTCACAGGAAAAAATAAAGGTATTAAATTCAAAAGAATTGAAACCATTCAAAGTATGTTGTTCTATTATAATTAAATGAGAAATCAACAACAGAAAAAAATTGGGAGATACCCAAATATGCAGAAATTAAACAGCACATTTTAAAATAACCCGTGGGGTAAAGAAGAAATTTTAAAAAGAAATTAGAAAATATTTTGAACTGAATGAAAATAACAACACAACACACAAAACACTTAGGAGGAAGCCAAAGTAATGGTGGAGGCTGATTTATAGCTATAAACATCTATATTAGAAAAGGAGAAAGGTCTCAAATCAATAATCTAAGCCTCCATCTTAAGAAACTAGAAAAAGAAGAACAAATTAAAGTCCAAAACAAGCATAAGAAAGTAAATTGTAAAGATCAGCTTGGTAATTAAAGAAATATAAAAAAATAAAGAAAATTAATGAAACCAAAGTTGTTTCTTTGGAATCAATAAGAAAACTGATAAACCTTTAACTAGATTATCCAAGAACAAAAGGGAGAAAGTAATTACTAAAATCAATACAGAAAGAAGACCTATCATTATTAATGCTACAGCCTCATAATTAAAAGGCTCATAATTTGACATAAACATGGAAATAATAAATTATATATAATTATGTATAATTACATATGATATAAAATATATAATTATGGAAAACTTTAAAACAAATTATGCAACGTAGATGAAAAAGACAAACTTCAAGCAAGATACACATTAGCAAAACCGACTCAAAAAGAAAAACTTGAATAGACCTACAAAAAGAAAATAAATTTAGCTGGGAATTAAAAATCTTCTCATAAAGATAAGCCCAAGATCACATTGTTTCCCTAGTGAATTATGTCAATTCACCATTTTTACATAAACTCCTTCAGAAAATAGAAGACAGAACACTCCCAAACTCATTCTGTGATGCTGGCATTACACTGATACCAGAACCAGGCAAATACTTCACATAAAAATAAAACTTTAAAGCAATATTGCTTGTGGACATAGACACAACAATTTTTCACAAAATATTAGAAACCTAAATCTACCCACGTAAATGAATTATATATCGAAATCTACCCACAAAAATGAATTATATATTGATCAAGTGAAATTTAACATACAAGGTTGGTTTAATTTTCTATATTCAATTAATGTGATAAGCCTTAACAGACAAAAGGGCAAAGCCATATGATCATTTCAATAAGTGTGAAAGAAGTTTTGACAAATCAAACACCCATTCCAGATACAAACATTCAACAAACTAAGCAAATAAGGATTTCATCACCACGGAAATATTTTCTGGGGTTACAGGCATGAGCCACTGCACCCGGCCTTTATGTAGAAATTTACTCCCCTATGTGGCAGTATTGAGTGGTGGGGCCTTTAAGAGGTGATTGGGTCATGAAAGATCTGTACTCAAAAATGGATTAATCTACTAATTAAAATCGGGTTAATGGATTAATGAGTTATCACCATGTGGAACTGGTGGCTTTACAAGAGAGGAAGAAGGCCGGGCGCGGTGACTCATACCTGTAATCCCAGCACTTTGGGAGGCCGAGGTGGGCGGATCACGAGGTCAGCAGACAGAGAACATCCTGGCTAACACGGTGAAACCCCATCTCTACTAAAAATACAAAAAAATTAGCCGGGCGTGGTGACGGGCGCCTGTAGTCCCAGCTACTCGGGAGGCTGAGGCAGGAGAATGGTGTGAACCAGGGAGGTGGAGCTTGCAGTGAGTCGAGATGGCGCCACTGCACTCCAGCCTGGGCGACAGAGCGAGACTCCATTTCGGGAGGTGGGGGGGAAACAAGAGAGGGAGAGAGACCTGAGCTAGCATGTGATGCCCTGCACTGCCTTGGGACTCTACAGGAGGTCCCCACTAGCAAGAAGGCTTTCAGCAAATATACTCCCCTCAACCTTGAACTTCCCAGCCTCCAGAACTGTAAGAAATAAATTTCATTTCTTATCAATTACCCAGTTTCAGATATTCTGTTACAAGCAAAAGAAAATGGACTAAGATAATCTACTAGAACTAGAAAATAAATTTATCAAGATTACATAATATAAAATCAAGATACAAAAATTAATTTTATTTCTATGTATTAGCAATGAACAATCCAAAAGTGAAATTACGTAAAAATTATGTTCATAATAGGATAAAGACACTCAGAAATAAATTGAACAAAAGAAGTGCAAGCCTTGTACACAGAAGACTACAAAATATTGCTGAAAGATATTAAGAACATATAAATTAATGGAGAGACAGTCCATATTTGTGAATTAAAGATACTATTATTAAGATGGTCATTCTTCAAACTCATCTGTGGATTCAACACAATCTGTCAAAATCCTGGCAGGCATGTTTTTGTACAATTTTTAAATTTATATGAATTCAAAGGATCTAGAATAGACAAAAAAATTGAAAAAGAACAACAAAGTTGAAGGATTTTCATTATTGATTTAAGAACTTGCTATAAACAATGTAGTATTGTCCTGAGAAGAGACATGTAGACAATTAGAACCGAAGTGAGACTCCAGAGATAAACCCTTGCATTTAAGGTCAATTGATTTTTGACAAAAGTGCCAAGGCAATTCAGTTGGGAAAAGATGGTCCTTTCAACAAACGAGTTGGGAGAATTGGATGCCCATATGTGTGTGTGTGTGCATGCATGTGTGCGTGTGTGCATGTGTGTGTGTGTGAGAGAGAGAGAGAGAATGAATGATGGCACTTTTGATACTTATCTCAAACTCCACACAAAAATTAACTCAAAATAAATCATAGACCCAAATGCAAGAGCTAAATTTATACTATTTTTAGAAGGAAACACAAGAGAAAATGTTTGTGATCATAGATTAGGTAAAGATTTCTTACATATGATACCAAAAACATGATCCAGAAATTTTTTTAAAAAACAATAGTTCAACTTGAGCAAAATTTATTTTTTTTCTGTTTAAAGGGTGGCATCAAGAAAGTGAAAAATGACCCACAAATGGAGAAAATATTTGCAAATTATATTTCTGATAGAGGAATTATATCCAAAAGATACAAATAACTCATAAACTTCAATAATAAGATAAACAACTCAATTAAAAATGAGCAAAAGGCTTGACTAGACATTTTATCAAAGAAGATATATGAATGAGCAATAAAAAAAGATGCTCACTTCATTAGTCATTAGATAAGTGCCAATTAAAACTGCAATGAGATACAACCCTAGTCCCACTAGGATGACTATATTCAAAAAGACTAACAATAGCAAGTACTGGTAAGGATGTGGAGAGAGTGGAATACTCATACATTACTAGCGGTAATGAAAAATAACATACCACTTCAGAAAAACATTTTGGCAATTCTGCAAAATGTTAAACATAGACTTACCAGATGACCCAGGAATTCCACTCTTAGGTGTTTACCCAAGAGAAATAAAAATATATGTCCATAAAAAAATATGTATGTAAATTTTCATAGTAGCATTATTCTTTATAGACCCAATGGGAAACAAACCAAATGTCGATCAATTGGTGAATGGAGAAACAATATGTTATATATACTTGGAATAGAATAATATCGAGCAACGAAAAGAAACAAACCATTGATAAACCCTAAAATATGGATGAACTTCAGCGACATGAGAAGTGAAAGAAGCCAGACACAAACACAAAAATACTACACATTGTATGATTCAGTTTATATGAACTTTACAGAAAGGACAAACCTATAGAGACAGAAAGCAGATCTGAGGTTGTCTGGGACCAGGTTGAGAATGGGAACTGACTGAAAACAGGAACTTTTGGGCTGATAGGAACGCTACAAAATCTGATTGTGGTAATAGATACAGAAAACATTGAATTGTACACTTACAACGGTTAGATTGTATGGTATGTGAATTATACTCCTATAAAGCTATTAAAATTAGAGAAAAGGTTTTACTAAAAATAAAGACAATGGATTAATTCAGGAAATGTATATTTTTTAAAAAATGTATTCATTGTTTAGTTAAATCAAATGGAATTTAAATGTGGAGCTAAATTATCTGAGTTGAACTCGTGGCTTGTTGAATTTCTGTAGAACCCTGGTAAAGTTACCACAGTGAAATCTCAGGTTCCTAAATGGTAGAAACAGAGGTTTAAATACCTATATCCCTATCTGAAGTCACTGTTGTACAGTTCAAGTGAGATATGAAAGTGCTTTGTGAGGCATAAAAAAACTACACAAATGTTAATTATGATGATGATGATTTTTCCCATTAATCTATTTTGAAAAGTCTTTTAGCTTCTTAAGCTTAACGATTTATGATTTTACACCCCGCCATTTCGAGAAGCTGAATAATATCACCTTTGTAATCCTCTTTTCTTCTCTTCAAAATAAATACCACAGAATTTTCTTTAAAAAAAATTATGAACGTGAGTTGAACATTACATAGCACATGTAGTATAACTTTACTGTGTGTGTTTGCAATAATTGGCAATAGGATAAAAAAGAACATAGCATGTATTTCATAAATATTTGAAAGGTAAAATGTGAATATTCCTTGTTATAAGATAAAATGTGAGTATTCCTTGTTGTAAGACAAAATGTGAGTATTCCTTGTTGTAAGATATAATGTGAGTATTCCTTGCCTTTGGAGTTACTATTTTTAGAATCTACCTTTGTAAGGCATATTACTGAAGACATCTCTCTGTTGGATATTCACAAATATATCAAAGGTAAAAACCTACATAAGAAATAAATAAAGCATTTTGCAACATCAATTTGTTTATATCAAGCCTCAAAAATCAAGCAAAGTATATTATTTACACATGAGGGGTTCTATTCTGAGTCTGCATACATCTGGCATAGCTCATATTTTTTCTTAATTTAAATAAAAAAGTATTATAATGAGTGACTTCCATTTAATTGCTATACATTGGTATTCTGCCCTAAATTTAGGAATGTGTTTTGCAAGGATGAGCTTCTCATTAAGGCAAACTTTCCCTACCCCATTCCCCATACTTCACCTTACCTTTCCTGTCTTCCAAATGAAGAGTGACTAGAAAGAGTGAAGAAATTCATGCTATCAACATTCTGCAAATAAATGTATACTTATTAGTGGACAATGAAGAGGAGACTGGAAGTCAGTGAGGTATTGTGATGATGACCTGTTTTGGGGGTAGATAGGCTTGGATTAAATCCTGGCCCATCTAAGTATTACCTGTTCATTTATTTGTCTATTCAACAAATATTTACTAAGTGCTCACTTCTTGCTAGCATTGTGCTAGCTAGATTCTGCCAATGCAATGGTGAGTTAAAAGATAGATGGTGCTGTTATTCTTAGAGAAGGGTCAGTTTGGTCAGGGATTCAGAGATTAATTATACAATCAGACTAATGAATACAGACTAAAATTGAAAGTCAATGCTCTGAAGAAAAGAAGCATGATTCGTGTAGTGGCATGTCTAAGGATATGACATGTAGAGTGGATCATTTTAACACGTCTCTTCCATATGACAAAAGTGTTTTCAATACTTTTAATGTAATAATGATTAGCAAATACTATTTTAATTATTCTTTAATTTTAAAATAAGGAAAAATGCATTTGATTTGTGAAGATATTACTCAAATTAAGCAAAATATTTTGTGTGAACTAAAAGTTGTTCTTACCAAATAACAATATTACACTTTGCCATTTGTTCTGTTTTGCCATTTGAACTTTTAAACAGAAATAAAAACTCCAGGTGGTCATAAAGGATTGAAGAACTGAAGCAACTCAAATTATTTCTTTCACTTACAACTCTGCATTATGACTGTTTATTTAAAACTTACTCTTTAAGCTCAGAAATATGTAGAGTGATAGGGGTTGAGATAAATCTAGACCTGAAGCAAGCTGTAATGATTGCTAACTGTTACAGAATTATAACAGTTTGAACATATTTGAACAAATATGTGTAGGTGAGTCCATGTTGAGGGCTGACAATATAGCTAGGAGTTCTACAAATTAACTTCCACATAGAATATAATGCTTATGAAAGCATAATTTTAAACAATGTGAAGTGTACATGAATATTGAAACTCAATAGTTTAGAATTTAGACCAACAAAAGATTTATTCAGAAGAGACACCATTTAGAATTGATGATTTACGGTACCAATAAAAAGCAGACTAACATTTACTGAATTTTATTATTGTTTTTAGATCCTCTGCAGACAACGCACCCCTTTATTGCTTACACCTTGGCAGACTACTTCTGCCATCCTGTCCTTAGTATACTAGATATATGATGAAAGCATATGAACAACAAAAGGAACTGAATCACAAAACATGTGCCAGAACCCTGAACGAGAAAACATGTTCAAGGAACTATAAAACATTTAGTGTGGTCAGTGCTGAGAAAGCTCTCTAAGAAAGGAAAATATGAAAGCAGTTTGAAGACATATATACACAAAACTATCCAGAGCCTCACATGTCATGTTCAGGATTTTCATTTTTATCCTAAAAACAATAGCCTTTGCAAGTTTTATGATGAAGAAAAAGGTGTGTGTGATGAGGAGGCATCATAGTGAGGTCGACGTTTTGAAGAATCCACTTCAACTAGCCACAGAGAATAGTTTAGATGAAAACCAGTGTCAATGAAGGTCAAAGATGCTACAACGTTAGTATAAGTAAAAGATAGAACTCTGGTGGTGACCATTGAGTTGAGGTGATGTGATTTACAACAAGAGGCATGTATTGAAAGTAAGATCAACGGGGATTGTGGACCACTGCATGTATTAGTGGGGGTTATCCAGAAGATCGGAACAGTAGGATATGTGTGTGTGTGCACATTCATGTGTGCGTGTATATACAAACGTATTTACAAGTATACACACACACACACATACATGTACATATATGTATATATTTCAAGATCTACAGCTGGCAAGCTAGAGACCTAGGTGAGCTGATGTGGCAACTGTAGTCTGAATGTCAGCAGGATTGAGACCAAGGAAGAAATGATGTTTCAGTTCAAGTCCGAAGGCAGAAAAACCCAATGTTCCAGCTCCAGGCAATCAGGCAGGAAAAAATTTCCTCTTAGATGAGAAAGGGTCCACTTAGGCTTTCAAATGCTTAGATGAAGCATATCCACATTAGGAAGGGCAAGCTGCCAATTCAAATGTTAGCGTCATCTAATAAAAACAGCCTTAGATATTCGCCCTGAATAATGCTTGACCCAATATCTGGGCATCTGGTGGCCAACTGGACATATATAATTAGTCATCACTTTGGACGCAGGAATGAAAGAGAAGAAGGTGTTTAGAAAGATCTCTATCTTTCTGATGTGAACAATTCGATAGCTGGTGGTTACATTCACTAAGCTGGAAAACACTAAGAAAGCACAAGGTTTTATATCAAAGATCAGAAATTTTATCCTGGATTTTCTGAGTTTGTGGTGACTTAGTGACATCTAAGTGGAATTATCAATGGATATACAGTCTGGGACTCAGAAGAGAAATTTGGTTTAGAAAGAATAATGTGGGAGTCAATAGCATGTAGATGTTAATGGAAGCCATCAGCACAGGTAGAGAGGGAAGGAAGAAGAGGGTTACAGCAGAGGAGAGACAGAGAGAGAAGTCCTAAAATCAATCATTGGACAATTATGACATTTAATAACTGGATCAGAAACATGACCCTGCCAACAAGTCTGAAAATCACAGTCACAAAGTAGTGGATGCACTGTGAGAATATTGTATAATAGAGCCTAAGGAGAGGATAGGGTGATTGGGGGCACTGAGGTAAGGGGTGTTCCCTAGAATATGGAATATGCGGAAGAGTAAATTAGTGATGATGAACTGGAGGTAGTGTGTAGAGAGACCTTTTAGAAAAGTTTGACTATGAAATAGAACAGAGAATTAGAGCTGCAGATTATAAAATTCTCAGTGATATAGTTGTAAAATTATCCTTCTTTACAAAACCCAGTGAAATCTACTGCATAATATAATCAAAAGTAGCAAGGTAGCTCACATAGTGCTCAAAAAATGCATTTGAATGAATAGTTCCTTGAGTGCCTGACATCATTCCCTCTAGAAAACCATTCACAACTCATGACTTTACTTTTTTTGTTTCAAATTGGAAACAATGAGCTATAAAATGAATTCTATTAAATGTAATGAATTATAAGAAATATTTACATATATCAATGCATGTAGCACATGATTAAATCTTTCTCATAAAACCTCCTGTGGTATCAAATATCCAAAGCAAACAGTGCACATAAACCACGGGGTTCAAGCAGCAAATTCTGCATATAATCGTGTTTTCTTTATGAGGCCTCATGGGATAAATGCCTCTCTTTTCTCTCTGCACAAAGACTTGTTTTTGACTTTTTTTTTTTTACAATTCCCATTGTATAGGCAATGAGAATCACATAATAGATGGTTTCTTCGTCTTCTTCTTCTTCTTCTTTTTTTTTTTTTTTTTGATAAAAAGTCTCACTGTGTCGCCCAGGCTGGAGTGCAGTGGCACGATCTCGGCTTGCTGCAACTTCTGCTTCCCAGGTTCAAGCGATTCTCCTGCCTCAGCCTCCCAAGTAGCTGGGATTACAGGTGCCCACCACCAGCCCAGCTAATTTTTTTTTTTTTTTTTTTGTATTTTTAGTTAAGACAGCATTTCACCATTTTGGCCAGGCTGGTCTCCAACTCCTGACCTCAGGTGATTCCCCCACCTCGGCCTCCCAAAGTGCTGGGATTACAAGTGTGAGCCATCGCACCCGGCCTACATAACAGATTATTTCTATTTTCCTCTTTGCTTTGGGGCAAGGAAGCACAGGTCTAAGCTGTGGTCTACTTGTAACAATCAGAACCAGGAAACTTAGAGCATGGTTTGTCTACATATCTCATCCCTGGTTTCTTTTTATTTTTCTCTCCTTTCTTTTTAATCACCCCAGTTTTCTCAGCCAATCTGGATTACTCTATGTATTTTTGTAATATGCCTTAATTTTTATGAATATAATGGAGTATAAATAGAAACAAATAATCCTAGCAGTCTATACCATTCTGAAGGACACACCTACAAATGTGTTGCACTGCTTTATTCCAGAACATAATTAAATGGAACATTTGCTAAAATGGCATGATTCAGACCTCAAGGTTTATTGCTAGAGACGATCTGATGGAAAGACAGTAAAGGATTTGCAGTTTCACTTTAAAAGTTTATTTTTCATGTGTTTGCATGTGCATGCCCACTCACTCTCCCACCACACCTGTGTAACTGTTAAGCAAGTTTCTCTCTTCAAGGACGGGAGGTGTATTTTTAACAAGCAAGAGACATTAAGGGGAATTTGGGGCCTCAGAATCTACAGCGTCACAACAAGCTTTCAATTAAGGGGACATCTATTGAGAATACAGGAGAATCTCTACCCAAAGTCAGTTGCTAATCACATTCACCTGCTTGAGCAGCCAGACAGCCCTATGCACTGAGAAAGGTTGCTTATTTCCTCCATGCTCAATCACACTGCATTAAGTGGCCACCTGGGTAATGTGTTAGTGCACACCTGCTGACCTACCCAGTCTAACAAAACGTACTGAAATCAAACTCTTAAAAGAGAGAGAAAGCAGATCTTCCCTCGGCCTAGAAAGGGAGACAGAACAAGCAAATTAGAAAAGGCCCAAGACTGGAAGTACGCAATGAATTGTCAGGAAATTAGCAGTACCTTTGGAATTTTTTGTTAGCATGTTGCACTGTTTTTTAAACAGTGGATTTGAGGGATTTTTACCAGTAAAAAAATTCAACCCTTTCACTTTTAGAACATCAGCATTTAAATAACAGACCAAATAACAGCCTCGTCTGTAGAGAGTGATACTGAGCAGCACTGAATATGTGTGTGTGTGTGTGTGCACGCACGTGTGTGTATGTATGCATATATATTTAGTGATTACTTGTAGCCTATGTTAGAAAACATATTGCACACTTTCCTTCTCTGGATGCATAAAAGGTACTTTTCCTAAAAGGTACAATTTTGCTCAACTAGATACCAACTGTTGGGAAGAAATGTTGTATATTTCAGATATTTCTATTCGGATACTTTAAATGAATCACCCAAAGGCTAGTTTATAACACAATATTGTGGACCAAACTTTCTCTAACAAGATGGATTGTATGACTATGGCCACTTGCATGGGCTATTTTTCTATCTAGTACAGGTCATATTTATTGCTTTTTGTTTGCTTGGTTTTTGTTTTTAATTAGGGATGGTCTGTTAACAAACCTCAGAACACCTGCAAAGTTCGACTGGAAAAGACCACACATTGTAGGGACATAAGTTTATTTCTGAGGATTTCTAAACCCACAGGTGGATGTATGCAGATCCTTTTCATCACTTTATTATGCTCTTCTCTATAATACTGCAAAGTCAAGAAAGGATGAGATCTGTTATCTAACTGCAGTTTAATAAATTTCAACATGTCATCCCAACACTTTGGGAGGATAAGGTGGGTGGATCACCTGAAGTCAGGAGTTCAAGACCAGCCTGGTCAACATGGTGAAATCCTGTCTCTAGTAAAAATACAAAAATTAGTTGGGTGTGGTGGCGCACACCTGTAGTCCCAGCGATTGGGAAGGCTGAGGCAGGAGAATTGCTTGAACCCAGGAGGCAGAGGTCGCAGTGAGCCAAGATCGCACCACTGCACTTCAGCCTGGGCGACAGAGTGAGACTCCAAAAAAAAAAATGTTAAGACAATATTTGTTCTTAAATATTAAGGAGGCAATGTATTTAGAATGAGGAAAAACATTGAAAATATCTATCGTGGTCATATTTTTATAGTTTGATCAAAATGATTAATAAACAAACCCAGACCTTCCTCTAAGCCAGGGGTGTCCAATCTTTTGGCTTCCCTGGGCCACACTGGAAGAAGAAGAATTGTCTTGGGTCACACATAAAATACACTAACACTAATGACAGCTGATAAGCTAAAACAAAAAGTTGCAAAAAAATCTCACAATGTTTTAAGAGAGTTTACAAATTTGTGTTGGCCCACATTCAAAGCCATCCTGGACCACATGTGGCCCACGAGCTGTGGGTTGGACAAGCTTGTTCTAAGTATTTACAGGCAATTGATAGAATACTAAAACATGACACAACAGAGTCTGTTATTCCCAAGAAGCATCTCCATTTTCTATTATTTTATTTTATTTTATTTATTTTATTTTGAGACAGAGTCTCCCTCTGTTGCCCAGGCTATGGTGCAGTGACACAATCTCAGCTCACCACAACCTCCACCACCCGGGTTCAAGTGATTCTCCCGTCTCAGCCTCCTGGGTAGCTGGGATTACAGATGCACGCCACCATGCCAGGCTTACTTTGTATTTTTAGTCAAGACGGGGTATCGCCATGTTGGCCAGGCTGGTCTTGAACTCCTGACCTCAGGGCGATTCGCGTGCCTGGGCCTCCCAAAGTGTTGGGATTACAGGCGTGCCCTGCATCTGGCCAAAGTTACTCTTTTCTGTCTCAAACCAGGAAGGTTTAGAAAACCTGCCACTGGAATCTGTGAGGCTATTCACTGGCACATTAGAAGATAGTTGTACATCCAAAGTAGGAACAGAACTATCATCTACACCAGAAACATGAACTTGATTCTATTTTATGCAGTGATTCTTCCTGTGTTAAAGCTTCCTGAACTTGCTCTCACTCCTTCTCTCTCACAGACAGACATACCTCACATAGACAACTATCCAATGATTATTGTGCATATCTGCTCATCAGACTCACTTGGGAGGGTAAATGCTAATTCCCAGTACCTCTTTCTGGATTTACTAAATCTGAGCAGGTGGCTGTAGTGTTTTTTCAAAAGTTTTCCCGTGATTTTTTTTTTCTTTCTTTCTTTTTTGAGACAGAGTCTCATTCTGTCGCCCAGGCTGGAGTGCTGTGGCACAATCTTGGCTCACTGCAACCTCTGCCTCCCTGGTTAAAGTGATTCTCCCGACTTAACCTCCTGAGTAGCTGGGATTCCAGGTGTGTGCTACCACACTCAGCTAATTTTTGTATTTTTAGTAGAGACGGGGTTTCACCATGTTGGCCAGGCTAGTCTCGAACTCCCGACCTCAAGTGATCCACCCACCTCGACCTCCCAAAGTGTTGGGATTACAGGGGTGAGCCACCACAGCTGGCCTCTCATGAAATTTTGATGTGGTGAGTCCAGCATCGTCTTAGGGAAGCCACTGCAATCAATATATCAGCTTCAGCAAATTTAAATAAACAGTCCAAAGTGCATTGGAATGGATGAGTGAGATCTAAAACTGGACAGAGAGGAAGAGGAGGCAAAATAAGAACAATAAAATGGAAAGTTGGCCAGGAGCAAAGATAGAATCCTAGTCTCTCTTTACCCTGAAGAAGTTATTTTGCTAGTGAGAAGGGATTAGTGGTTAACATCAAATTCATACTGTTAACAGGCAGATAATTCACGTGTAGTTTACTCTTTTCAATCTTCATGTTAATACTTATTAAAAGGATGTATTTTGTGCCATTGTGTTTTTCTCAGCAAATTCTCTTGACTTTGTTTTTTTTCTCTATTAAGTCCAGTGTTAATATATATTTTTGTTGTTACAGAAATTTTTCTGAAATGGGTGAACCCAATTGATAATTTTCATCAACACCAGGACTTTCAGAAGAGAGCTCACTAGCGTATTACTTACACAATTGCTCCTTATGAGGAATAGGCATTATTTTTATGCCAAATATCTACACATGCGCATATACACACATCATGCTAAATGAACCATTACTCCATGGTTGTATCACTTACTTTCTATGAATATGAGAATACAAAGGTCATTAGGGAAGTTCTTACTTCCTTAACAATAGTCAAAATAACATTCCATGTCCTAGATGGCTCTTGTTTATTGTCTTTGCCATCCATCTGCATAGGAACTGATTCAGAGGCCTAATAGGCAGGGATGCAGTTTGATTTAGAATGACCACTTCCATGTTGCTTTTTAATTTCTTCTAATTTTCTTTCCTTTTTTTTTTTTTTTTTTTGAGATGGAGTCTCGCTCTGTGTCGCTCTGATGCTTTGTCTGCACTGGAGTGCAGTGGCGCCATCTCAGCTCACCACAACCTCTGCCTCCTGGGTTCAAGCGATTCTCCTGTCTCAGCCTCCTGAGTAGCTGGGACTACAGGTGCGTGCCATCACGCCTGGCTTTATTATTTTTTTATTTTTATTTTTTTTGTATTTTTAGCAGAGATGGGGTTTCACTGTTTTAGCCAGGATGGTCTCAATCTCCTGACCTTGTGATCCACCGCCTCGGCCTCCCAAAGTGTTGGGATTACCGGCGTGAGCCACTGCCCCGACCCAAAGATTTTTCTTTTTTTCTCTTTTCTTTTTTTTCTTTTCTCTTCTCTTCTCTTTTCTCTCTTTTTTCTTTTCTTCTCTTTTCTTTTCTTTTCTTTTCTTTCTTTTTCTTTCTGTTTTCTTTTGTTGTTTTTGAGACTGAGTCTTGCTCTGTCATCTAGGCTGTAGCGTAATGGCGCGGTCTCAGCTCACTGAAACTTCTACTTCCTGGGTTCAAGTGATTCTCCTGCCTCAGCCTCCCAAGTAGCTGGGATTACAGGTGCCTGCCACCACGCCCAGCTAATTTTTATATTTTTAGTAGAGACAGGGTTTCACTATGTTGACCAGGCTGGTCTCGGACTCCTGACCTCAGGTGATCCGCCCACTTCTGCCTCCCAAAGTGCTGGGATTATAGGCGTGAACCACCGCACCTGGCCAACTTCTACATACTTTTTATTTTAGAAATTACTCAGAGCCGAGAGCGAGCAATAAAACGAGTCACACTAAAAAGCTACATTGCTGTCTCCTAAGCCCCAACCACACTCCATTCCTGTGGCTAGTGGTCCAAACAGAAAATAACTGGAGAAGACGAGGAGGTCAAAGGATCAGGGAACCAAGTAAGCATGTGAATTCACCAGCAAGATGTACAGAATGCTTGTGTTTACATTGTTTTTATGAAACTAGCAGAATAAAACTGATCTATTTTTAAAATGCAAAGTTAGAGCCTTTTAAATAATAAGTTAACAACCTTAAATATCTTTAAAAAATAACACAACTTAGGTAAATTATCCAAGTATTGTCCATTTCTTTGATATTCCGTTTATAAACACATACTAGTTACCAAACAGCAATGAACACCAGGACATGTGACTCTACGTGCCAGATGGGGGTAACACACCTCGAATGTAATGACTTTGAAACAATGCAGTGAGTCGTATGTGATTTTAAGCCCTGCATTTTTGAGCAAAGCATTGTAAAAATTGGAAAATGCAGTGTATATTTGAAGCTTCCAATTGTTTTAATTAAAAAATCCTTTAAACTGTATTATACCATTTACATAGCTAAAAAGATTGAACTGCTTTACAAGCCATTATCATTTACAAAAAGAAGGCAGTCATTTTCTAAATTTAGAACAGTAGAAATATTGTAATTTTATTATTATGTCTACTATTTGTCTTCATAAGGCGCAGTCCCAGGGGCCGAAGCTACGATTTAATCCAGCACTCTCCTGCCACTCCTATGATTCAGTGCTTCTGAGAAAGGGAGTTTAAATAAGTCTACAGTACTGAAAAAGGATCAGCTTGGCAAACTATCAACCCAAAATTTTAAATTCTTTATCTAATGCAAAAATATGGTTGATATTTTTTCCCTAACAAGCACTATTTCAATCAGGTATTTATTGAATTCTCAATAGTTCCTCAGCTCTCTGCTTGGTACAAGAGAAGGTAGGAAGAAAAATACAAAACCTAGTCCTTGGTGGGACAGAAAGAGAAACCACTGAGTACTTGCAACATGTCAAATTTAAGCTTAGGTGCTCTTGGCATGTTGCATCAATTTGCAGAATTTAGAGTTTATTTGGGGAGGCAAATACTCTTCTTGTAACAATCAGGGAATCAAAGTGGTACTTGAATTTCACAGAAGCTGTCAACTCCTTTGTCTTGTCTTAGCATCTCCCCACCTCACCTCCCTAGACAAATGAGTCCATGGAGGCCTCTCCATCATTAGCAAACTCGCTAACTCCTCACTTCTACTCGCAGAACTGATCTTGTCTGTGGAAGGAAACTGTTAATGACTCTGCAGCGCTGTCTCATCATCCCTACCCCCATCAATTTCTGGCCATTCAGTAGGGCTTGGCATGAGTCAGCCACCCAGATGTGAACTAGGCTAGAACATATATTTCTTGGAATGTTTCTCTGATTTGCTTTTCTTGAAATGTGACAGTGCTTAGAATTCATGCAATTTCAAAGAGCTGCGTAATCAGAACAGGCCTATGAAGCCATCATTTACAACATGGTTGCCATTTGCTTATGCTGCTGCTGATTGTGGTGAAAATGAACATCATGACTTGCTTGGTCCCATATATTATATTCCCTAAATACTTTGAGAAGTCCTGAGAGCTCACGCAATAAAACTAAAGCAATTCTTCCTGCTCTTTTTACAACCATGTAAATGTTGGTACTCTCCCAGGTTTCTGTCCTTTGTCCGATTCTCTTCTTACACTACATTTCCTCTGTGTAATCCCATCTACTCCCTGACTCTAATTACTCCCTATGTGACGACGCAGCCAACGTCTTGACTCCAGCCTGAGCATTTTTCTGGGTACTTGTGCCATTATATGCAGCTACTTTTTGGTCGCTTTCCTACATAAAAGGGTGCTCTTATAGGCAGGGATGGTGTAGGATGGCTCTGAGGCAGGGGATGTGGGGGAAGGTACATTCTCCTCTATATGGTCTCCCAGGTTTAAAATAATGCAGCTATAAGAAAGGTGAAAAATGTCAAAGGCGAGTAAGTTCACCTACATAATTTTAAAACATCAGACACAGCTGATTTGTTCTGACAGGACAAAGATTTCAATTCCCCGAAACAGAAAAATAAAACAAAGAAAACAAACAAAAAGCAACTACAAGTTGTTAAGCTGTGCCCTACCCCCGACCAAGATATTTTTCATCTTTTGAGGATGGTTACTGCTACATGGAGATCCTCAAAAGACTAGATCAACATGATATAAATAGTCTAAGCCAATATCTTGGATGCCATCCTCAACTTTTCCTTTACACCACACCTTTAGGCACTGAGTACTGTTCTTTTCAGCTATAAACACCTCTTGTCTCCTTTCTCCCCCGGCCCGGCCCCCCACCCAGCCATCACTATTAGAGAACTACTATACTTAGTTCAAGAAGAACTTAGTTCAATGCTTCTTCAATTTGTCAGCTGGACTATAGCAAACATTTTTTTTTTTTTTTTTTTTTTTTTTTTTTTTTTTTTTTTTTTTTTTACTGATCTCTTGCTTTCAAGTTTGTCCTTATTAATTAAGTACATTTTCCTTTCTATAGAGTTAATATTTCTCTTGTTAACCATCTTTCATCAATTCTCTCCTTTTCAAACCAGAACCCAAACTATTTAAAATAACATGAAATGGTCTTTAGGTCTAGCCCTGGTATTTATAGAAAGTACCACCTGTTGCCATGCCTCATCACACAATTTCTAGTCATTCCCAAGCTTCTTGTAGGCCCTTAACATGGTGTACCCTCTTCCATCATACTCCATTTGCCCAAACTGCATCCTTTGACTGGAATACCTTTTTTTTTTCCTGCTGCTAAGGTTTTAACAACTCAGCTTTTACTTATCCTTCAAAACTTATTTCAGATGTTACCTCCTCTCGGAAGCTTTCCTTGATCAACACAATCTGTATGGGTTGCCCATTACACAATATGCTGTAGTATCTTATGCTTACCTCAATAAAAATGACAATAGGAGCAAAACATAATAATGTTTATTAGGTAAATACTAGGTCCTAGGCACTGTGATAGCATTTTAATAAATTTTACCTTGTAGAGTTTTCTAATACTTTATGATAAGCATCTGTCCACTTGATGGTTTCTCCTACGTGATCCTGAACTCTAGAAAGGAAAGTTCTGTGTTTTAACTGAAAAGTTCTTATTCACAGAGCCTTGCTCAGTGCCCGGTTCACTGAATGGTTTAAAGTCTGGAAAAGCTGTGACTGTGTGTTCTCCATGGAAAATTTCCTAATTCTTTCCACTGGAAATAATCAATCCCATGTCTCAATTCCACTCTGTCAGGATTTGTATTTCTTCCTTGCTCATTTTAAATATTTTTATGTCTATAACTTGGCTGCCCTTCAGGCAGTCTATGCAGTTACTAAGTGACCTCTTCTTGATAATTCTTTCTAAAAACATCTCTAAACATCTTCTAAAACATTTGAAATTCAATTTGTAAAAATTCAAATCTTCCCATTCTTATATTTAAATTTTTTAAGTATTAGGACAATCTAAGGCAGAAAACATCATTTGAGCCCAGGGAATAATGATGAGTCAGTTTACATTTCTTTCTTTTAGCGTGTGGAATTTTTGAGCTCAAAGGTAACTACAAAATCATGCCATCCAATTGCAACCTTTTGACAGAGGAGGAGACTGAGGTCCAGACACTGAATGATTTGTTTAAGGTCACAGAGCAAGTTCGTAGTTACATTTTCACTAGCTCTTAAGAACACACCCACAAAGGCAAAATTCTAATTTAACAGCTTGAAATAAGAGTCCTACCTCTACACCTTCTCTTTTCTAAGACATGCTTAAATATTGACTATTTTTTTCCTATTTATTTATTTATTTATTTTTATTATACTTTGAGTTCTGGGATACATGTGCAGAATGTGCAGGTTTGTAATATAGGTATACATGTGCAATGGTGGTTTGCTGTACCCATCAACCCATCATCTACATTAGGTATTTCTCCTAATGCTATTCCCTCCTACACCCCCACCCCACGACAGACCCTGGTGTGTGTTGTTCCCCTCCCTGTGTCCATGTGTTCTCATTGTTCAACTCCCACTTATGAGTGAGAACATGCGGTGTTTGGTTTTCTGTTCTCGTGTTAGTTTGCTGAGAATGATGGTTTCCAGCTTCTTCCATGTCCTTGCAAAGGACATGAACTGATTCCTTTTTTATGGCTGCATAGTATCCCATGGTGTAGATATGCCACATTTTCTTTATCAAGTCTATCATTGATGGGCACTTGGGTTGGTTCCAAGTCTTTGCATTTGTGAACAGTGCTGCAATAAACATATGTGCACATGTGTCTTTATAGTAGAATGATTTATAATCCTTTGGGTATATACCCAGTAATGGGATTGCTGGGTCAAATGGGATTGCTGGTTCTAGATCCTTGAGGAATTGCCAGATTGTCTTCCACAATGGTTGAACTAATTTACACTCCCACCAACAGTGTAAAAGCATTCCTATTTCTCTACATCCTCTCAGGCATCTGTTGTTTCTTGACTTTTTAATGATAGCCATTCTAACTGGCATGAGGTGGTAGCTCATTGTGGTTTTGATTTGCATTTCTCTAATGACTAGTGATGATGAGCTTTTTTTCATATGTTTGTTGGCCACATAAGTGTCTTCTTTTGAGGATTGTCTGTTCATGTCCCTTGCCCACATTTTGATGAGGTTGTTTGTTTTTTCCTTATAAATTTGTTAAAGTTCTTTGTAGCTTCTAGATATCAGCCCTTTGTCAGATGGATAGATTGCAAAAATTTTCTCCCATTCTGTAGGTTTCCTGTTTACTCTGACGATAGTTCCTTTTGCTGTTCAGCAGCTCTTTAGTTTAATTAAATCCCATTTGTCAATTCTGGCTTTTGTTGCCATTGCTTTTGATATTTTAGTCAAGTCTTTGCCCATGCCTATGTCCTGAATGGGATTGCCTAGGTTTTGTTCTAGGGTTTTTATGGTTTTAGGTCTTAACATTTAAGTCTTTAATCTATCTTTCGTTAATTTTTGCATAAGGTGTAAGGAAGGGGTCCAGTTTCAGTTTTTTGCATATGGCTAGCCAGTTTTCCAAACACCATTTATTAAATAGGGAATCCTTTCTCCAATGCATATTTTTGTCAGCTTTGTCAAAGATCAGATGGTTGTAGATGCATAGCATTATTTCTGAGGCCTCTGTTCTGTTCCATTGTTCTATATATCTGTTTTGGTACCAGTACCATGCTGTTTTGGTTACTCTAGCCTTGTAGTACAGTTTGAAGTCAGGTAGCATGATGCCTCCGGCTTTGTTCTTTTTGCTTAGGATTATCTTGGCTATACGGGCTCTTTTTTGGTTTCATATGAAACTTAAAGTAGCTTTTTCTAATTCTGTGAAGAGAGTCAATGGTAGCTTCACGAGGATAGCATTGAATCTATAAATTACTTTAGGCAATATGGCCATTTTCATGATATTGATTCTTCCTATCCATGAGGATGGAATGTTTTTCAATTTGTTTGTGTCCTCACTTATTTCCTTGAGCAGTGGTCTGTAGTTCTCCTTGAAGAGGTCCTTCACATCCCTTGTAAGTTGGATTACTAGGTATTTTATTCTCTTTGTAGCAATTGTGAATGAGAGTTCACTCATGATTTGACTCTCTGTCTATTATTGCTGTATAGGAATGCTTGTGATTTTTGCATGTTGATTTTGTATCCTGAGACTTTGCTGAAGTTGCTTATCAGCTTGAGGAGATTTTGGGCTGAGACAATGGGGTTTTCTAAATATACAACCATGTCATCTGCAAACAGAGACAATTTGACTTCCTCTTTTCCTAAGTGAATACGCTTTATTTCTTTCTCTTGCCTGATTGCCCTGGGCAGAACTTTCAATACTATGTTGAATAGGAATAGTGAGAGAGGGCATCCTTGTCTTGTGCCGGTTTTCAAAGGGAATGCGTTCAGCTTTTGCCAATTCAGTATGATATTGGCTGTGGGTTTGTCATAAATACCTTTTATTATTTTGAGATACATTCCATCAATACCTAGGTTATTGAGAGTTTTCAGCATGAAGGTGTATTGAATTTTATCATGGGCCTTTTCTGCATCTATTGAGATAATCATGTGGTTTTTGTCATTGGCTCTGTTTATGTGATGGATTACCTTTATTGATTTGCATATGTTGAACCCGCCTTGCATCCCAGGTATGAAGCCAACTTGATCATCGTGGATAAGCTTTTTGATGTGCTGCTGGATTCTGTTTGCCAGTATTTTATTGAGGAGTTTTGTATTAATGTTCATCAGGGATATTGGGCTGAAATTTTCTTTTTTGTGTGTGTCTCTGCCAGGTTTTCATATCACGATGATGCTGGTCTCATAAAATGAGTTAGGGAGGAGTCCCTCTTTTTCTATTGTTTGGAATAGTTTCAGAAGGAATGGTACCAGCTCCTCTTTGTACCTGTGGTAAAATTCGGCTGTGAATTTGTCTGGTCCTGGGCTTTTTATGGTTGGCAGGCTATTAATTGCTGCCTTTATTTCAGAACTTGTTATTGGTTTATTCAGGGATTCTACTTCTTCCTGGTTTAGCCTTAGGAGGGTGTATGTGTCCCAATTTATCCATTTCTTCTAGATTTTCTAGTTTATTTGCATAGATGTGTTTACAGTAGGCCGGGTACGGTGGCTCACGCCTGTAATCCCAGCACTTTGGGAGGCAAGGTGGGCGGATCATGAGGTCAGGAGATTGGGACCATCCTGGCTAACACAGTGAAACCCCACCTCTAATAAAAATACAAAAAAATTAGCCAGAAGTGGTGGTGGGCGCCTGTAGTCCCAGCTACTCGGGAGGCTGAGGCACGAAAATGTCATGAACCTGGGGGGCAGAGCTTGCAGTGAGCTGAGATCGCGCCACTGCACTCCAGCCTGGGTGACATAGTGAGACTCTGCCTCAAAAAAAGAAACAGTGTTTATAGTATTCTCTGATGGTAGTTTGTATTTCTTTGGGATCAGTGGTGATATCCCCTTTACCATTTTTTAGTGTGCTCATTTGATTCTTCTCTGTTTTCTTCGTTAGTAGTCTGGCTAGTGGTCTATCTATTTTGTTAATCTTTCCAGAAAACCAGCTCCTGGATTCATTGATTTTTTGAAGGGTTTTTCGTGTCTCTATCTTCTTCAGTTCTGCTCTGATCTTAATTATTTCTTGTCTTCTGCTAGCTTTTGAATTTGTTTGCTCTTGCTCTCTGGTCCTTTTAATTGTGATGTTAGGGTGTCGATTTAAGATCTTTCCTGCTTTCTCCTGTGGGCATTTAGTGCAATAATTTTTCCTCTAAACCCTGCTTTAGCTGTGTCCCAGAGATTCTGGTATGTTGTGTCTTTGTTCTCATTGGTTTCAAAGAATATCTTTATTTTTCCCTTCATTTCATTATTTACCAGTAGTCATTCAGGAGGAGATTGTTCAGTTTCCATGTAGTTGTGCTCCCACAGCTACCCTTTCCCCAGGTGCTCTGCTGCAGGGAGATGGGAGTTTGATCTATAAGTCCCCGACTGGGGCTGCTGCCTTTCTTTCAGAGATGTCATTCCCAGAGAGGAGGAATCTGGAGATACAGTCTGGCTACAGCAGCTTTGCCAAGTTGCAGTGGGCTCTGCCCAGTCCGAACTTCCTGGCGGCTTTGTTTACTGTGAGGGGAAAACCACCTACTCAAGCCTCAGTAATGGCAGACTCCCCTCCCCCAATTAAGTTCGAGCATCCCAGGTCGACTTCAGATTGCTGTGCTGGCAGCAAGAATTTCAAGCCCGTGGATCTTAGCCTGCTGGGCTCCGTGGGGGTGGGATCAGCTGAGCTAGACCACTTGGCTCCCTGGCTTCAGCCACCTTTCCAGGGGAGTGAAAGTTTCTGTCTTGCTGGCATTCCAGGCACCACTGAGGTATGAAAAAACTCCTGCAGCTAGCTCGGTGTCTGCCTAAATGGCTGTCCAATTTTGTGCTTAAAACCCAAGGCCCTGGTGGTGTAGGCACCAGAGAGAATCTCCTGGTCTGCGGGTTGCAAAGATGATGGGAAAAGCATAATATCTGGGCCAGAGTGCACCATTCCTCACTGCACAGTCCTTCATGGCTCCCCTTAGCTAGCAGAGGGAATTCCCTAACCCCTTGTGCTTTCCGGGTGAGGCAAGGCCCCACCCTGCTTCTGCTCACCCTTCATGGGCTATACCCCCTGTCTAACCAGTCCCAGTGAGATAAGCAGGGTACCTCGGTTGGAAATGCAGAAATCACCTGTTTTCTTCATTGGTATAGCTGGGAGTTGCAGACCAGAGCTGTTCCTATTTGTCCATCTTGCCATCCACAACCTTGACTGTTTCTTTGTTTTTTGCTTTTAACGTAAAAGGACTTTAGTATAACAAACAGATGATAATTTATCCCTTTGTTATACCAAGTTTAAGCATTTGTTCTGAATGATTTTAAAGGGATTGGCTGTAGCTTACATGAGTACATTTTATCATGGATGCCAATAACATGCTTCTTAAGTCCACAGCCAAAGAATGAATTGAATCAATTTTCTAATGCATGTGACTGATTTTCATTCAGTGAGCTAATGGATACTTGATATATTTATTCTAACCTAATATGGTTTTTCCAGTGAATATAAAGTATTTTAATGCTTCTAACTGTAGAAATATTTGACTCAGTGCCATCACCTGATGTACTACTTCTTAGTCTTTCAGCCAAGTCTATTTTGGGGTTCAGTTGATATCAGAAAATTTCAGAGGTATACAGAGGGACAAGAACATGTTTGGTAGCATTTTGACTAACTTTAATAGTAAAAATTGTGATGCAAGATTATATCTTAATCTTTCCTACTATTAATGGTCAAAAGTTTAACAGACTTTAATAAATCAGAAATCTAGGATTCCTTCTGGCAAGTTCTCGACATAGAACTCCTTTCCCAGCACCAAAACATAATTACCAACCCTAAAATATATTTCATTTTGGGGCTGGGAAAGGATGAAAGATTGGGCCCTAAAACTTCAAATGCTTAAGGAAGGTAACTGATTCTACTCCTCAGGACTCCTTTGGCCTCAGTCACCATCTAGCTTCCTTCTCTCAACTCCAGATGTGCAAATGACTAATGCCTAACTGACAAGAGAGGAAGAGAGAACTGGTAACAAATAAATACTTGTTGATTGAGAAGATGCGATAATATGGAAAAAAGAATGGAAAGATAGGAAGTGGTTTGGTACCTAAACAATTTACATGAAAATAACCTAAAATTAAGTGAAGGCCCATCCTCCTAAATTCAGTTCCAACTTGAACTACCCACATCAAGCCCTGCAGACACCAGGTTTAGCTGGTACCTACATTCTCCTTTCCAGCTTTATTGAAGTGTAATTGACAAATACTAATTATATATATATATTTAAGGAAATACATATATTTAAGGAAATATACATATATTTAAGGAAATATATATATATTTACGGAAATATATATATATATTTAAGGAAAACCATATGATGTTTTGATAAACATTGTGAAATGATTACCAGCATCAAGCTAATTAATATATCCATCACCTCACATTGTTTGTGGTAAGAATGCTTAAGATCTACTTTCTTATTTCTGGTATACCCTAGAGTATTATTAATTATAGTCACCATGCTATACATGAGATATTCAGAATGTATTCATCCTGCATAACTGAAACTTTTTATCATTCTTCTAACATCTCACCATTTCTCCCACTCTCTAGCCCCTGGCAACCACCATCCTACTCTCTGCATCTGTAAGTTCAACTTTTTAGATTCCATACATAAGTGAGGTCAAGTAGTATTTGTCTTTCTGTGCCTGCTTATTTCCCTTAGCATAACATCCTCCAGTTTCATCCACGTAGTCGTACATGACAGGATTTTCTTCCCTTTTTAATGCTGAATAATATTCCATTGTGTGTATAAATATGTCTCTCTGTGTATATATATTTATATATACACACACACGGAGACATATGTATCACATTTTCTTTATCCATTTATCTGTTGATAAACACAGACTGATTTCATATATTGGCTATTGTGAATAATGCTGCAGTGAACATAGGTACACAGATACCTTGAAAAGGAAGAAGTAAAATTGCCTCTGTTGCATATGACACAATCTTACATATAGAATACCCTAAAGACTTCACCAAAAAACTGTTAGAAGTAATAAACAAATTCAGTAAAGTTGCAGAATACAAAATCAACATTAAAAATCAATTACATTTCTATATACTAACAATTATTTTAAAAAAAAGAAATTAAGAAAGTGATCTACTTACAATAGCATCTCAAGAACAAAGAAACAAACAATATAACCTTAAGGATAAATTTAACCAGTGAGTCAAAAGTACATTGGAAAACTAGTACACTGAAAACTAGAAAACACTGTGGTGCCTACCTTTAAAGTAATGTGCTTTGGGGATTTAAAATAACAGCAAACAAGAGATTCTTAAAATATCATCCAAAGAGAAAGTCTACTTACTACTTTTTTTTCATGCCTTCACAAACATACTAAATAGATCCTGAGGAAGCCTAAAGAATGACTGCTTCATTCACGTAACTAGTTTTATCTTTACTGGAAGCCCTGGAGGAGAAGGCATCTGAAAGTGTGCAGTTTGCTTCACTGGGGAAAGTCCCCCACAGTGGGAAATTACATGAGGCTTAATGCTGTATGAAATGAGAAAGCAGAGAAAGATATTTTTCAAAAGGCATGCCAAAGAACAGGATAGTAAGTCTTACTATGAATAATTACATTCTCTTCTCATAATCGCTCTTTCCCTTTCCATCCAAGAGTGGATATACAATTTCCTTTTGGGGTTACATCACCAATTTGAAAAATGATTCACAATTCCTGTGTCTCCAAATATTGCTGGAAGTCCCTATGCATGAAGTGAATCTTGAACCTTTTCCCTCAGTTTTAATACAGCTTTGGTGGGGACTAGGGTGCTCTTGGCTACATGGCTTGACATTTGTTCCATCAACCTCCAAAGAGGTGTTTGTTTCCTCTGCTCTGACACATTATCTCAGATGATGGAAGACATCTTCAAATCAATTGATGGAAGATTGAGAGAAAGAGAACTTCAGGGCCGGGTGCTGTGACTCATGCCTGTAATCCCAGCACTTTGAGAGGCCAAGGTGAGTGGATCGCTTGAACTCAGGGGTTTGAGACCAGCCTGGGCAATGTAGCAACACCCCATCTCTACAAAAAAATACAAAAATTAGCCAGGTGCAGTGGCATATGCCTGTAGTCCCAGCTACTCGTGGTGGCGGGGGAGGGGTGCGGTGGGAGGATTGCTTGAGCCCGGGAGGCAGAGGTTATACAGTGACCTTAGATTGCACCACTGCACTCTAGCCTAGGTGACAGAGCAAGACCCTGCCTTAAAAAAAAAAAAAAAAAAAAAAAAAAAACAAAGGAAAGGAAAGGAAAGGAAAGAAAAGAAAAGAAAAGAATTTTGAGCTACCCAATCCTTATTGTGAAAGACAAGCAATTTAGTGTTTGGTATATGTGGCAACTGTAATTGCTTTAGTTTTCAGTAGTTCATCTCTAAGGCAGTCTTGCTTTGAGGAACTGGAAACTTCAACTGACTATTTACAGGGAATAGAAACAATCACTAGGTAGGAATGAAAATGTTAAGCTTAGTTTGCCTGTGGTAAAACACTCATAATCATTTGATTTCATGGGCTTAATTTTATAAGCCTGTTCTACCACTGAGTGATTCTGTTTTCTTACTGGATTTCGGCTATCATAAATGTATTGCTAGATATTCAGAGGATAAAGGTTTATATGTTGAACATGGAATAATTCAGAATGGTTTCTTATACAGAATTCACTCTGAGATTTACATTAATTGAATGCAATAGAAACATAATAATATTTCTGAGTAATTTGGATTTTGCTTACTAATCCATTCTTATCAACTCATCTAGTAAGAGGAGCACATTTTTTGGTTTACTTGTTTTTGGTAACAAGTAAGAAATAAAGTATTTGGATAGATGTTACAGACATTACCACTTTCTGATGGCATATATTCCTTCTAATATTAAAGAATAGAAATGGTAGTTTTTTTTACTGCATCATAATGTATTGACTATCTGAGAAAAATGTTGATTAGCTATATTGTGTTGAGTAACGTTTTCTTAAAAAGTCTCCAAACAGTTTGAGACAGTCACAGTAACATTACTATTATCACCTGATGAGCATCACAGGAGGCATGAAAAAATAGATAAGACAGTCAGGAATCAAAGAACGTGCATGGGATTTACAGTTAGTCACACACAGAGAAATGTTTAATTTCACATCAGTTCACATCTGACTCCCTTTCTTATAAAGCCACATTTTCAGAATCACAGTTGAGTATGGTGAAAATAAGCAGAGATTAGGTTTTCAAATTACCTATAATCTGCATTCATAAGTACTCTAGTTCACCCAGAAAGAAAACACTTGGATGACTGTCATAAATCAGTTCCAATGTTGTTCATCATGCCTCTCCATTCTCTCCTCTGTGCACCCCATAGTCTAGCATGTTAGCAATCTTCGTCCCTCAGAGAGGCCCTGTTCCTTTTCAGCTCTACAGCTTTGCACTGCAGCTTGGAATGTTTTTCTCTAACCTTGACTTTTTCACCCTTGCTCATCATTCAAGATTCAAAGTGCAATATATAAATGCTTGAACTTTGGAGCCTTCCTCCTCCTTCTTATAAAAGCTTACAATTAAGCAACTGTGTGGTTTTCTTTAATCTTTGGCATTTTATTCTATCCATTATTGTTTTAGAACACTCAGAGAGGAGAATTAAAGGGTCAAGAATCTTGTGGCTACATTTTGTTAACCAATTCCCTGATTCAAAGTATAAACTGAAATATGTATTTTCACTGAAAATTAGGTCAATATGCAATCTGTTTTTTATTCATTTATTCCTGAGTTCCCACTATGTGCCAATTTCTGTGATGGCACTAGAAAATAAACACAATTTAGTCTTACTAAACAGACCTAGTTTTATATGGTTCTCAACAAGTTTACAGTTTAGAAAAGGGACACAGACAAATGAACAATTTTAATAATATGAAGTATTGCAAAAGGGACTACTGTAGGCAAGTAGAGGTTTTGTAATAATTTACGAAGTACAGGGTAACCAATTTATTGATGGCAAGATGCTTGAAGTATGTGGATGGTAGAGGTATTAAAAGTGCATTATCTATAGGAGTTGGCAATTGATTGGATTTTAGGGGAGAGAAACAGAGAGGTGAGAAGAAGAGATGAGAAGAGAGGAGGGAGAAGAGAGAAGAGGAGAGAACACAAGATGACACAAATGAATTCAAAACACAGCTAGGATTGCTGAGCTGAGTGAAAATGCCATTTAATATAAGAGATGTGACATATAATCACATAATAAATATAGCAATCATATGACCAAAATATACCCCATTAATTCACCTTGTTGGCTCTTGAGTATGTTTGAGCTTGTCAGGGTATGTGTCTTGATTTCTGGTTTGGGAATACATTTACCATAATACTTAGTATAGCACATAGAGTATTTAGGTTCACACCTCCTCGTAATTGCAGGTTGGTAAAATGCCACTGTTCAATCTGATAGCATTTAAGAGAAGGACACAAATGAAGATTCCTGATGACCCTTCTTAGGGGACAAATTCTTTTAGTACAAAGGGTCCACTAAGAGGCCAAAAAAAAAAAAAAGTCATTACCATTACTCTGAAGATTCTAACCTCTCCCTAAGACACTGTCTTTGTGGACACATTTTCTACAAAGCAAATTTGAGTTAAGCTTCTCTAAGCTTTCAGTAAAGACATTAGCTTTGTTAGCATATTAATTAAGACAAGTTCAAATGCCCTCTTCTCTTCATTGCCATGTAATAATTATATGCTCAGCATTTGTCCAGCACAGTTCCATTATGTAAAAGCTGTCTGTCTGAGCTTGCTGGCACTCATAGTCCTGCCCTAAAATTACTGAAGTATGTTAAAGATTCCTGGCCATTGGATGTTTTATTTATTTTTTATACTATGTAATTGAATTTTGAATGTACATTATGTGATTAAGGATTTAGAATACTGCAAGGTCTGTCAGAATCTCTTAATGTGAATGATAATGTTGTACCATTCACACTGATAATTTAAGTCTATTGTTTATTGCCACTGAAACTCTTTCTCATCCCCTTAGAATGGAGATACTTTCCATTACTACCACTGATGTTTATTGGAACAGCTCATTTAAGTTCTGTGTTCTGAATTGCTTGCAAGGAAGAAAATATCTAGAATATTTTTACTCTGGAGTCATTCTAAAGTCTTTTTAGATTGAGATGGGGAATAAGTACATAAAACATACAGACAGATGCATACTCTTAACTTCGTTTTGAAAGATACAAAGTTCTGTAATATTTACTGTGACTTTATCATTTATTAGAATAATTTTTTTCTCCACCAAAGAACTATGTAAATAAAATGCATAGCATTGCCGCAGACAGTATTTATTTCAGCTTTTCACGTATGTGTATGTTGATATATACATAAAACACACACACACATCAGCTTATTTCTAAATGTGCTCTGCACTGCAAATCTTTCCAAAACTAATTTAAAAGGCAATCCGAAAAAGAATATCTTTAACTATTTCTTTCCTTTTATAAAGAGTTTTGGGAGACAGCTAAGGATATTTTTATCTTTCCTTCTAAAGTATTCAACTATTTGAACAGGTTAAATAGAAACTAAAGTAAATCAATGTAATAAATACTGATGATAATACAGACACAGAGGTTCACTTAATGGTAAACTCGGTGATAGTTTTCTTAAACTCTTTCTTTATTCTTTATTTATTTATTTTAAAACTAAAGTTTTCTTAAGAAAAACATATAAATTAACATATATATTTTTGGTCTCTTTAAACTCAGTTATTCTTTTTTTAACCAGAGTAGCAAGGAATAAAATTAGAATAGGTTCAAATATTAGCATTTTTATTGTAGATTATTTCTGTATTTAATTACAAATAAATTTGAAAAAAAAAAAGAATACTTACATGCTTGTGAAGGCAAAGGTTTTCAGACTATAGAATGTCCTATATTTCAGTCCGTCAAGACCTGAGGCTCTGAACTCAGACTTCAGGCTACATGGTTCTATCCCTGATACCTTGTTTGCACCTGCTAAATTCTTTCCCCAGAAGACTAAATTGACTAAGGCATTTTGCACATCTCTCTCTCTCTTTCTCTCTCTCCTTTTTTTTCTTTCTTTCTTTCTTTTTTTTTTTTTAGATGGAGTCTTCCTCTGTTGCCCAGGCTGGAGTGCAGTGGCGCAATCTCGGCTCACTACAACTTCTGCTTCCTGGGTTCAAGCAATTCTCCTGCCTCAGCCTCCCGAGAAGCTGGGATTACAGGCGCCTATCACCACGCCCAGATTTTTTTTGTATTTTTAGTAGAGATGGGGTTTCACCAAGTTGGCCAGGCCAGTCTTGAACTTCTGACCTCAGGTGATCCACTTGCCTCGGCCTCCCAAAGTGCTGGGATTACAGGTGTGAGCCACCGCACCTGACCTGCACATCTCTTAAACAGGTTATACCTAATACATCAATATTTGACCCTAAATTAGGAATTTTTACCTCCCACCTGGGAACTTTCTAATGTAATGGCTGACCTGCTGGTTGGAGACACTCTCCATCTTTCCCAGGCCAATAATTCTCTGAGATACATTTGACTTCATTACCCCTTTCAGTACTGTTCCTTGGGTAGATCCTATTCTCTTCTCAAAACTACCATTGCAAAACATTAATGATGATGATGATGACGATGACGATGTCCACAAGGTCAACCATACCTTTCAGACTCATTTTATGCCTAGATTTATCATGCCTTGAGCCCAAGTTGCACCACTTAAAAATACTTAGTTCAAAGCAAGAACTGAAATGAATGCTTATAGACTAAAGGCATGGCTTCCAGCTTGAAGATTTAGACATTATCATGGCACAGCAGTAATAACGCATCAGGAACTCCTGATAAACCCATCTCAAGAAGTCATTTGTGATATTTTTCCTGACCCTCTCACCAAGTCAGGTAAATGAACTTTATGCTCTCTTTGCTCATAAACACCTCTATTATTCTAAAATCAAGTTTAAAAAGTAAAATAAAATGAAAAGATTGGGTAAATTTATCTCCTCAACCTTGCCAAATCAATAAGGAAGTATTTACTAAAATGCTTACTAAAATACTAAAGCAAAAGCTTTACTAAACAAGAGGAGTGTATTTGCAACTACTTTCAGGCAGTTTATGAACAAAATTACATACATATGTGAAATACACACATATACATATATATAATTTTGAATTGTATATATATAATTTTATAATATATGTGTGTGTATATATATAATGATTTTAAAAATATTTCTTAGAAAAAGAGCAGTATTTGGGTCCTGGCTCCACTAATCCTAGCTGTGAGACCTTGGGTAAGTAACTTAACCTCACTTAATAGCCTAGTTTCCTTTTTTATAAGATGAGGAAATAATTCCTTGGAGTATTATTGGGTGGAGTTTAAATAAGCACATGTAAATTTAAAGTACTACATCCATGAAAAGTCAAAATATTATATTTCACAAAGTAAAGTTAAAACAATTTTGAGAGAAAGCTGTCAGTGAGTTAAAGTGGCTGAAACAGATTTGACAAAAATCCAGCAAAAATATGACTTTCATAAAGGGCTTTAAGTAGTTGGTTAATGTAAAACAGATAATAAAGATGTTGCGTGTTTTTTTGTTTTTTTTTTTTGACAGAGTTTTGCTCTTGTTGCCCAGGCTGGAGTGCAATGGCACTGTCTTGGCTCGCTGTAACCTCCGCCTCCTGGGTTCAAGCGATTCTCCTGACTTAGCCTCCCAAGTAGCTGGGACTACAGGTGCCCACCACCACGCCCAGCTAATTTTTGTATTTTTAGTGGTGACGGAATTTCACCATGTTGTCCAGGCTGGTCTCCAATTCATGATCTCAGGTGATCCATCTGCCTCAGCTTTCCAAAGTACTGGGATTACAGGCGTGAGCCACTGTGCCTGGCCTATAATAAAGGTCTTAATGCAACCTACTGGCATAATTTTGATCATTTGCTGAAATTAGAGTTTGCTGTATACTTTACCCATTGCCAGCAACTATTTTTTTTTTCTTTTTTTTCCCCCCTGTCTATCATCTTGTAACTAGCAAGCATTTTAACAATATATTTTTTTTTCTGGTGCAATTACTAGGTTTAAATTCTTTTATTAAGCTGGTCTAAAATAAAAAAGATGCAAGTTATCACTTCTGGCCAGTTTCACTGCCTCCCGTTTTATGTGATGAGGTGTACTCTTTCACCGTGTAGTTGACATGGCCATTACAATTAGATCCAGTGCACAGGAGAGAGGAAAACAAGACAAACTTCATCAGCAACTGGACTTGCAGTTAGTGAGGAGATCAAACACTTCACTCAGTGTGGCCAGGGAAAAAATCCTACTCAAAGAGAAATTAAAATAACAGCAGTTAAGGGTTAACACTGGGGGAAGGCAAGGCAAGAAATTCCACTGCAGTTATTAAAAGACTTCCAATTTGATTAAACATGACAACACCACACAAGGGTCAAAGCTAATATTTTTTTTTAAAGGGAAGAATAAAACACCAGAATGCAATGGACTTGGATGACTGATTTCCTTTCTATGCTTGTTCTTGATCAGCTTGTGTATTTGAATTCTGGTCTTCAGCTTTATTATAAATAATTCCTCAGTCACAATTAAAAAAAAATTATTTGCAGAAGAAGCCAAATTATCCTTGTTTGCAGATGGTATTATCTTATATTTGGAAAAACCTAAAGACTCCACCAAAAAATTATTGGATAATTTTAGATTGATAAACAAATTCAGTAAGGTTGCAGGATACAAAATCAACATACAAAAATTAGTAGCACTTCTATATGCCAATAGCAAATAATCTGAAAAAGAAATCAAGAAAGTAACCCTATTTACAATGTTACAAATAAAATATGTAGGAATTAACCAAAGAAATGAAAAATCACCACAGTGAAAACTATAAAATACTGATGCGAGAAACTGAAGAGGGCACAAAAGATGGAAAGATATTCTATGTTAACAAATTGAAAGTATCAATGTTCTTAAAATGTCCATACTACCCAAAGCAATCTAAAGATTCAATCTCTATCAAAATACCAATGATATTCTTCATAGAAATATAAAAATAATCCTAAAATTTTTATGGAACACAAAAGACTCAGAATAGCCAAAGCTACCCTGAGCAAAAAGAAGAAAATTAGAAGAATCACATAACCTGATTTCAAATTATACTACAGAGCTATATTACCCAAAACAGCATGGTTCTGGGATAAAAAGAGATAAATAGGTCAATAGATCAGAACAGAGAACCCAGAAATAAATCCATACATCTACAGTGAACTTATTTTTGACAAAGTTGCCAAGAACATATATTGGGAAAAGGACAGTTTCTTCAATAAATAATAAATCATTTTAATAATTTTATTTATTTACTTACTTTTATTTTGTTTATTTTTAACCAATTATATTTAATAATTTATTTTTCACCATTTATCCTGGGAAATAATTTATTATTTATATTTATGATTCTGGGAAAACTAGATAACTACATGTAGAAGAATGAAACTAGACCCCTATCTCTTGACGTAAAAAAAATCAAATCTAAATTGGTTAAAAACTTAAATCTAAGACTTCAAACTATGAAACCACTAAAAAAAAAAAAAGCGAGAAACTCAAAGTCTTTGGACTGAGTAAAGATTTCTTAATACTCCAAAGCACAAGCAACCGAAACAAAAAGGGGCAACAAAAAGGATCACATCAAATTAAAAAGCTTCTGCACAGCAAAGGGACCAATCAACAAAGTGAAGAGCCAACACATGGAATGGGAGAAAATATTTGCAAACTGTTCATCTGACAAGGGATTAATAACCAGAATATGTAAGGAGCTCAAACAACTAAGTAGGAAAAAAATCCAATAATCTGATTTAAAAATGGGCAAATATCTTAATAGGTGGTTCTCAAAAAAAGATACACAAATGGCAAAAAGGAATATGGAAAAATGCTCAACATCACTGATCATCAGAGAAATGTAAATCAACACTACAATGAGATATCATCTCACTCCCGTTAAAATGGCTTTTATCCAAAATACAGGAAATAGTAAATGTTGGCGAGGATGTGGAGACAGGAGAATGCTCATACACTGTTGGTGTGGTTGTAAATTAGTACACTCACTATGGACAACAGTATGGGGATTCCGAAAAAAATTAAACATAGAACTATCATATGATCCAGCAATTCCAGTGCTAAGTATGTACCCCAAATAAAGGAAATCAGTATATCAAAGAAATATCTGCACTTCCATGTTTACTGCAGCACTATGAACAATGGCCAAGATTTGGAAGCAACCTGTGTCCATCCACAGATGAATGGATAAAAAAAATGTGGTACATATACACCATGAAGTACTATTCAGCTATAAAAGAGCATGAGATCCTGTCATTTGCAACAACAAGGATGAAACTAAACAACATTATATTACTTGAAATAAGCCTGCCACAGAAAGATAAATTTTGTATGTTCTCACTCAATTGTAGAGGTAAAAATTAAAACAATTAACTTTATGGAGATAGGATGATGGTTACCATAGACTGGGAAGAGTCATGGGGTTGGGGTGAAATGGGGATGATTAATGGGTACAAAAATACAGTTAGATAGAATGAATAAGATCTAGGATTTGATAGCACACCAGAATGACTACAGTCAGTGATAATTTGTCGTACATTTTAGAATACATGAGGGAGTATAATACAACTGGAATGTTCATAACACAAAGAAATGATAAATGCTTGAGGTGGTAGATACCCCATTTATGCTGATGTGATTATAACACATTGTATGCCTCTATCAAAATATCTTATACCCCCATAAACATATGTACTTACTACATACTCATGAAAATTTAAAAATCCTTAAAAAAGAAAATTACAAAAAGGGAAAGAAAACCATAGCAATCTGAAATCAGGCAAACAATTTACTTTGCTAAATTAAATTTTAAGATTGAACTCTGGATCAGTTTGTGTTGCTGTAGTCTCTCTTGAATTTATCATACAGAAAATCATTCATGGTAATTTAATTATGATGGAGCTGGAAGGCATAGATACTTGTGAATCTCCTACTTAAGACCTAAATTATTAATATGTTCCTTTATTTAGAATAAAATATATATTTGGGGAAAAAAAATCTCTTTCCTTCATTGACTCTCACCTCCTGCCTGTATCAGAGCAGTCACCAAGACTTGTTTGTCTTTTCATTTCCTTCTTTTCTGTTTTTACTCTATTTCAAATTCGTTTCTTCCTCTTCACTTCTACTGCTGTCATTACTTTATTAATTTGCACCTGACCATCCACTGCAATTCATCTTGCTCACTAGAATCTTCCTAAAGCATCTGTAAAGATACCCTGTTCTCATTCAATTGTAGAGGTAAAAATTAAAACAATTAAATTCATGGAGATAGGATGATGGTTACCATAGGCTGGGAAGAGTCATGGGGTTGGGTTAAATGGGGGTGATACTCTCTCGAAAAAAGACACAATAAACTCTTCACTGGCAATTGATTCAGATTCATGCTCTACACCCTGGTATTCAAGGCCTCTCTCAGTTTACCTCACTGTCTTTTTCCTGTTTTATCATCGATTATTTGGCAATGGATTCCACAATCCCATCTGCACTAGTGTCTATGCATACCACACTCCTCTTTGCCTGTGTACCTTTGGACATAGTGTCCCATCCACCTAAGATGCATCCTGCTTTTCATCAGCTAAACCAAATTCTATACTTCCTTCAAGTCTCCGTTTAAAATCCAATTCCTTCATGAAACCTTCCTTAAATAAGCCAGTGAACAACTACAGGTTTACATTAAAGTCATATTCCAGTTCTTAATTCCTGTAATATATTCTCCTCACCTCGAAACACTTCAGGGATTCTCAAACTTGTTCCCCTAGAAAAGTTCTCCTAAGCCATGTTACTCTTGTAGAAAGAGCATGAGATATTGATTTAATTCACTCATAGAAAACTAGGAACATCCTTGCTAGCAAAATGTAAATACACACATGTCTATTACACAATATAAAATGGTAACCAAGAGCATTTGTGTTCAAGAAAAAGATAACCAGTTATTAACATCACTTGATAGCTATTCCTAAAATTTTACATTGACAATTACTTGTTTTTTGTTCCTTCATCTTAGTGTCAGTTTGTATTCTATGAGAAAACTGATAGTAGCCATCATGGCTTGAGATAAGATTAATAAAATAAAAGTCTGATCACGACGTCAGGAGATCGAAACCATCCTGGTGAACACGGTGAAACCCCATCTCTACCAAACATACAAAAAATTAGCCAGGCGGGCGCCTGTAGTACCAGCTACTTGGGATGTTGAGGCAGGAAAATGGCATGAACCTGAGAGGCAGAGCTTGCAGTGAGCGGAGATCATGCCACTGTGCTCCAGTCTGGGCGACAGAGTGAGACTCCGCCTCAAAAAAAGAAAAAAAAAAATATGGAGACCGCCTGCCACCACCCCAAGCAGACAGCAGTATATAGGTTTGGAGGGTTTTGTTGGAGTGCTGGCTCCTCTTTGTGTGCTTGGAAAGTTACTTTACCTCTACGAGCCTCATTTTATTTATGGGAGTAATAGGAGGTTAATAATACTGGACTTGGGAAAGGATTAAGTGATATATGAAAATCCCTTATTAGTTAGCATAGCCTTGGTGGCTGTAGCTGATGGGCTTTAGTAGAAGTGCACAGGTCTCTGTTCACCACTCTTGCATTCTTCTATCCCCAAGGAAGTGGAATGCTGCTAATGGGGGATGTTTCTTTGTCTGATGTAAATGCCAAGGATCAGGGAGTGCAGTCTCTTTGTTTTCTTTTATCTTCCTTCAGAGTCAAATGTTAACAGATCCTCAGGTTGCTCTCTTCCAGGAACCTGGAGAAGGAAAGTATCATCCAGGGTCTTCTCAGCCCTGTCTCTTGCTCAATTACTATGACCCTTTGTCCCTGTTTTTTTTCCCCCATAATTTCTATTTTTATAATTTTCTATTTGTCTCCATCCTACTTCTTAAGTCTCTCTCTTTTTCTGTTGGGCTCTTTATTTCTGTCTCTAACTCTGTCTCTCTATGTCTGTCTCCCTCTGCATCTCTCTTCCTATTTCTGCCTTTTTTGTTTGTTTGTTTTTCTTTCTCTAGCTTTCTATCTCTGTCTCTCTCTATTTTTTCCTTTTTTGTGTGTTTGTCTCTATCCTCCTCCAGTTTTATGTATCTCTTACTCCTTTAAATGTTCTTTATTATATTATTTGTTATTCTCTTCTACTCTTTCCTAATTTCAATGCAGCTTTATTTTATTTTTTAAAATTATATGGTAGGCTGGGCGTGGTGGCTCACGCCTGTAATCCCAGCACTTTGGGAGGCTGAGGTGGGTGGATCACGAGGTCAGGAGATTGAGACCACCCTGCCTAACATGGTGAAACGCTGTCTCTACTAAAAATACAAAAAATTAGCTGGGCGTGGTGGTGCGTGCCTGTAGTCCCAGCTATTCAGGAGACTGAGGCAGGAGAATTGCTTGAACCCAGGAGGAGGAGGTTGCTATGAGCCAAGATTGCGCCACTGAACTCCAGCCTGGGTGACAGAGCGAGCCTCTGTCTAATAAATAAATAAATAAATAAATAAATAAATAAATAAATAAATAACTATGGTAAGGTCTGAGTCTTAGGTTCAGCCTTAGAAAAAGTAACCAGTACTGATGTTCATCCTCCTGTGTTTCAAGGACATTCACTCTGCCCTTGGATAGGAAATAAATTCTTCTTAGGGACCAGATGAACTCCTAGAGTTCTGTGCTTTTGTTTTATTTTGTTTCTGTTGATGGGTAGGTGGTATAATATCTCAGCAAATACTTCATTTTTAGTTTGCTTTATGTACATGTTCTATATTCCTTCTATGGATCTCAAGAAAAGATTACTGTGACAGGATACAACAGATGTGTTTTTGGCAAAATAATGGTGATAGCTTATATTTATGAAACAAAATGTGCCAGACACTATTTTAAGTATTTTCCTTTTATCAACTCATCTAATCCTCACAAATACACCATGAATTGGTATTACTAGGACCATTGCATCGAGGTTCAGTGTGTTGCCTAAGATCATACACTAGTAAGTTATGTCCAGACCTTATATCCAGAGTCTGGCTTTTTTTTTTTTTTGAGATGGAGTCTTGCTCTGTTACCAGGCTGAAATGCAGTGGTGTGATCTCTGCTCAGTGCAATCTGTGCCTTCCGGGTTCGAGCGATTCTCCTGCCTCAGCTTCCTGAGTAGCTGGGACTACAGGCATGTGCCACCACACCCAGCTAATGTTTGTATTTTTAGTAAGGACGGGGTTTCACCATGTTGGCCAGGATGGTCTGCATCTCTTGACCTTGTGATCCGCCTGCCTCAACCTCCCAAAGTGCTGGGATTACAGGCATGAGTCACCACGCCCGGCCGAGTCTGGGCTCTTAACCACTATGCCCATGCATCTTCAGTGGTATTTATTGGTGGTTATTGGTGTGTCCAGTATTTGTTGGTATGGTTATTGGTATATATATATACACACACACAATGAAATGACATAGCTGTTATTCAATTTTAGGAGTGGGACATTTTCAGATATACTTTATAGAATACCTCTGTAGTGATACAAATTAAGTTATAAAATATGATTTTATTAATAGGACACATAATTTTTTTGACCATCACAATTCCTGCTAGATTAGATGCTCCCTGCTGATGGAGTGAGTGACTCAAGAAACACAAAAGGATGGGTAAAGCCATAATTCTGGAATATTTGGAAGGTACCAGATGATGTGATAGAAGTAATTTAGGCCACAGAAGACTGACTAGACAAGGGTTTCCAGTTACTTTTTTCTCAGCCTGAACACTGTTGTAAGAAGAGTGTAGTAAGACTTGTTTCTATGGGCTGGGTGCGGTGGCTCACGCCTGTAATCCCAGCACTTTGGGATCCCAGCACTGAGGCAGGTGGATCACCTGAGGATAGGAGTTTGAGACCAGCCTGACTAACATGGTGAAACCCCGTGTCTTCTAAAAATACAAATATTAGCTGGGCATAGTGGCAGGCACCTGTAATTCCAGATACTCAGGAGGCTGAGGCAGGAGAATCGCTTGAACCCAGGAGGTGGAGGTTGCAGTGAGCCAAGATTGTGCCATTGCACTCCAGCCTGGGCAACAGAGCAAGACTTTATCTCAAAAAAAAAAAAAAAAAAAAAAAAAAGGACTTGTTTCTATTATGAAATAAAACTAATTGGTAGATAAAACATGTGAAGAGTGGTAAAAATAATTTATGATAATGTCTTATTATTTTTAAAGACATCATTTTACCTAAAAATCACTTCCTTTCACTTACATGAACACAGTGTCATTGCTACTGCCTGGTTCGTAGCTTAATCTGCATGAAAACCCTTAGTAGGAAAAACAGTAAAAATGCAGCTGCATTAGTCATAAATAATAATCACTTCCATTTACATAACGCCTTTGGAAAGGTCTCTAGAAACTAGCTAACTTTTGAAGTCATGCATCAGATTACAAAAGCAAAACATTCTGCTAATGTGATGTTGAGGTTATAAATTTAAATACATTGAGGTCACCAAATGCAAGAGGTATGGTTCTCATTATGACATCTCGCCCACATAAGCATGCTATTTTTCTTAATATTCTTTATTTAAGAATTCAACTGCTACTGAAAATATTTTGTCTTTCTAAGTATTTAGCACAACAAAATGTAAACATTGTGGGATTGTTGTCTTCTATGTGTTGCTTTTTAAAATTATAGCATAAAATTGGTCCAATTTGAATTTTGATTGTTGCCTAGAGTCATGAACGAAATGAAAATGCTGATTCAGAAGACAAATAGAAATTTTATCTGCTCACTTCAGTTACTTTTATTTGCCTATTCCCTGCATTCAAGAATGAAGGAGGCACAGAAGGGAGAGTAGTACAGGAGGATTGTCTATCATGTTTGAAATACTGTGTTAGGTGCTTTGCCCATGTTAATTCATCAATTGTGCTGCAATTCAACAAAATAGGTATTGGAATGTCTATTTTACAAGTGAGAAAATGGAGGCTTAGATTAAGTGACTTGGCCAACATGAAAATACTAAGGGAATTCAAATCTAAATTTGTTAGTTTCTAATGTTGTCTCCCACTCCTCTCACTAGATGGGGTAGGGGGAACAACCTACTAAGTATTTCTACCTACTACCAGCCAATTTCTCAAATCAGGGTTGTAATTTAGAAATTAGGCATGGTTGTGAGATAGGTCATAGGAAAAATGCAAGGGCAAAATTTTAAGCATAAAGTTAAAATTTTCCAACATATTCCTCACAATTGACATCCAACATTTTAATTTAGGAACATATGGAGAAGGGTATGTGAGTCCAGTTGAGAAGAAAGCTGTGGGGTAAGACCATCTGCTTATGTGCACCAATTCAGTCACCTTCTGAAAAAATAATAAGCATGATGCAGTTTATCCAACAAGTTCACATAGCACTGGGTTAAGAAGGTTTCTTAAATAACACAGCACTCTATAATGAAAACATATTTTCAGATGTTATAACATTGTATACAATGATATATAGGACTCTGTATATAATGGAGCAAGTATCCATTTTTTCCAATAGGTAGAACTTCCCGGAATCCTATACACCCATTTTATGCTATTAAGACTTAGAATTATGTCTCTCTCTCTTTTTTTTTTTTTAAATAGAGCTTGAAAGAATCTAATAGCAATTCCTTTCCCACTCTGAATCTTTCAGAAATGTGAACACGAAGGTCAGAGAGTTTAGTTGAATGGTTAAGCTACTACGTGTCAGAGCCAAGACTAGAACCTGGGTCCACCTACTCTACTTGTTCAGATTTTATTGCCAGTTTCTGACCACTGCAAATATACTTTGCAAGGCCATTTCAGAGTTCCAGCATGCTTTACAACAGAAAAGTATTTCAGAAAAGTTTTGATAGTTGAATCCTACTTGGGATAGGCTGGAAGAGTTCATTATTTAAAGATATGTTTTTGGAATCCTTTCAGTAAGTAAAGAGTCTTACATAACGTGAATATTATCTTTCTTATTTTAAGGCTAAAAGTTTATGTGGTTGTGTTAAGCCATTTGTTTAGGAAAAAGAAGAGTGTGTGTGTGTGTGTGTGAGAGAGAGAGAGAGAGAGGAAGAGGAGAAACAGAAAGCAAGTGTTGGTAGACATCAACTACTTGAAACAGTTTTTCCACAGTCTTTCGTGTATACTACACTTCTCTAGTTTTTTTCTTACCATATGGGCCACTCCTTCTTAACTATTTCTCTGCTGGATCCTCCTTTTTTTTTTTTTTTTCAGTCCCCTAAACATAGGAATATGCCAGGACTCAGACTTCAGTCTTTCTTCTTTTTCCTCCTTAACATGTAGGTTATCTGATTGAACCCAGTATAATCTGTAGGCTGTTAACTTCAAGCACTGAACTTTCTACTGAAATCTCGATTCATGTAGCTGACAATATACTTGATATTTCTACTTTGTTACCTAGTAGCTGTTTCACATTCAGCATATCACAACCAAATTCTTGATCTTCCATCTCCCATCTCCTGTGTCTAATGTTCTTTATTGCACTGCTAGTCACGCAGTTGCTCAGGCCAGAAACCTTGAAATTATTCTTGACTCCATTCTTTCATTCAGGCAATTAGGGAATCTTGTCTGATTTACTTTCAGATACAATACATCTAGGGTCTAACTTCCCAACACTATCACCACAGCACCCAAGTTCACCCCAAGTTCTTGTGTGGAAAATGACAAGAATCATTTTGTTTCTCTAATTCCACGTTTGTCCTGTATTCTCCATTCACACAGCAGTGAAAATTGTCTCCTGCTCAAAATTCTCCAATGAGTTTCTAATCACACTTGAAATGAATTCCAAAGAAGTTACTATGGTGTACAACAGTGCTTCCCTAATTCATTCATTGGTCTCTGCTCAATTGATTTCTGAAAGGCCATTCATGAATATATATATATATATAATATATATATATTTACACACATATACAACAATATATATGAAAGAGTAGTCTTCCCTTACTTGACTGTAACTATTTACCTTATTTCTCTCTGATTAATGTTCTCTCTCTATAATTCCGAATTGCCTCCCCCACTAAAATAATGTGAACTTCATGAGGGCAGGGACTTTGTTTTGCTCACTTCTTTGTTTTGTTTTGTTCACTTCTACACATTAAGTACCAACCTCTAATAGATACTTGTTGAAGAAACAAACTGATAATGCATGTTCTTATATGTCAAATCTCATGGACCTTGGAACACACAGCTAAAAATTCAGCATATTAATATAAGTAATTGTCATCAAAGTGCTGCATTTTATTTGCAGTATTCTAAAAAGGAATGCACAGGGCAACTTTTCTTGAATTAACCATATAATCAATATGTTTTACCTCTACTCTTAAACCATATCAACTAAACATAACTATAAATGTTGGGCTGATGTTTAACATGTGCATACATACACATAGTCACACATTATCCCAAATCAATAAGCATGGGGAAATGAAGCTTTCTTTGATCCCAGTGGTTTCTGATTAACTTTAAATGGTAATGATGGAGATTCTATAATCCAGGAGCTTCAAGAAAATTAATTCAACAGGTTGTAGGTAACCAGTCAAGCAGGGGGCAGAGGTATCTTTACAGAAAGAAAAAAATATTTATTTGGTTCTTAAAGGTATTGAAAAATTAAGATTTTCATGAAAGATTGAATTCTAGGTAGAAGTGGTCATGTGGCAAAAAATAATAAAAAGGTGAAAGAAAATAAAGGAATTTAAACAGTTTACGATTTTTTTTTTTGCTCACTCTTAATATGATATAACCTGAAGTCCCAAGATTCATATAAGCAATAAAAGCGTAACAAAGAAGAATCAATTGATCTTTCACTGACTTCTGTTTCAAAACAACTTTTAGTATATGTTAGGTTGTACCTACTGCAATAAAATGTTTGCAGACCCAGAAATCTGTGGCTGTTTTTTGTTCCTCCATTCCAACAATTTTATAATATAAAGCAATGAATTATATTTTAGAATAGTTTTTTTCAGATAAAATATATGCTTTTGGTTACTGTAGGAGATGTGCAGGATGCTATGGGAGCTCATAACAAGGGTGACTATGCAGTTTCCTGTGGCACATTTGTACAAAAGTGTGAGTGAAACGTGGGAGTTTCAGAAAGGTACATCCCAGGAGAAGGGCTGTTACAGCTGAGAAATGAGAAACGCCCAGATAGATAACTGGCTATCCATATGCAGAAGAATGAAACTGGATCTCTACCTATCACCATATGCAAAAATTAACTAAGGATGGATTAAAGACCTCACACTATAAACATCTTCACACAAAACCTAGGAATAAATACCCTTCTTGATGTCAGTCTTGGCAAAGAATTTATAGCTAAGCCCTCAAAAGCAATTGCAACAAAAACAAAAATTGATAAGTGGGGACCTAATTAAAGAGCTTCAGCACAGCAAGAGAAATCATCAAGGGAGTAAACAGACAACCTACAGAGTGGGAGAAAAAGTTCACAAACTAGGCATCTCTCAGGTCTAATATCCAGAATGTATAAGGAACTTAAATACATCAAAAAGTCAAAAACAAATAACTCAATTAAAATGTAGCAAAGGGCCGGGCGCGGTGGCTCACGCCTGTAATCCCAGCACTTTGGGAGGCCGAGGCGGGTGGATCACAAGGTCAGGAGATCGAGACCACGGTGAAACCCCGTCTCTACTAAAAATACAAAAAATTAGCCGGGCGCGGTTGGGGGCGCCTGTAGTCCCAGCTACTCGGGAGGCTGAGGCAGGAGAATGGCGTGAACCCGGGAGGCGGAGCTTGCAGTGAGCCGAGATCGCGCCACTGCACTTCAGCCTGGGCGACAGAGCGAGACTCCGTCTCAAAAAAAAAAAAAATGTAGCAAAGGACATGGACACTTCTTAACAGAAGACATACAAGCAACCCACAAACATATGAAAAAAATGTTCCACATCACTAATCATCAGAGAAATGCAACTCAAAACCACAATGACATGCCATCTCATACCAATCAGAATGGCTTTTATTAAAAAGTCAGAAATGACAGATATTGGCAAGGCTGCAAAGAGAAGGGGACACTTATACACTGGTGGGAATGTAATTAGTCCTGCCACTGTGGAAAGCAGTTTGGGGACTTCTTAGAAAACTTTAAACATTGCTATAATTCGACCCAGCAATGCCATTACTAGTTATATACCCAAAGTAAAAGAAATCATTCTACCGAAAGGACACATGCACTCACATGTTCATTGCAGTGCTGTTCACAATAGGAAAAACTTGGAATCAATCCAGGCGCTCATTCATGATGGAATGGCTAAAGAAAATGCAGTACTTATATACCATGGAATACAATGCAGCCATTAAAAAGAACAAAATCATGTTCTTCACAGCAACATACATGCAGCTGAAGGCCATTATCCTAAATGAACTAATGCAGAAACAGAAAACCAAATACTACATGTTCTCACCTATAGGTGGGAGTTAAACACTAAGTACACATGGACATAAAAAAAAAAAGGAGCAGAAGACACCGGGGACTACTACATGGGAGAAAGAGAGGAGGCAAGGGCTGAAAAACTACCTATTGGGTACTATGCTTACTACCTGGGTTACAATTTCAATCATATCCCAAACTTCAGTATCACAAAATATACCTTTGTAACAAACCTGCACATATTCTCCACAATTCTAAGGTAAAAGTCAAAAAAGAGAGAAAGAAGAAAGTGGTAAACATGGGGGAAAAAAAATCATAGTACAATAATGCAAAACAGCAAAAACAAAAAACCACCCAGCTAAAGAGGCTGACTAGTGGGCTTGCGCTTTGGAGAGCTGTTCCAGTGAGAAGTAACAGGATGAGTTTCAAAACCAACATATTAGTATGCAAAGAAGTCCTTGGGTCCAGTTTTGATTCCATTGCTTTCTGTTTTCTTGGGCATTTAGATAAATGATAATGGTTTTCTCTTTAGGTATACAACGTAGATAAAAACAATGGACTCAAGGTCTCAATGTAAAGATTGCATTGAAGAAAAATGAACAATATGAGTAAATAATCTGTGCAAAAACTGTAACTTATTTTAAAGAAACCTACCAGAGTTGGTTATCACTACAGATGCAGAATATAGACAACCATGTTCTTTCTCAGATTCATCTTCTGTAGTCTTGTGAAACATTTGTGTTCACTCCAGGCTGTTGTACTTTTAAAACAATATTGAAAAATTAGGCAGCATCTAAGAAAAAAGCAATAAATTGATGGAGAGGAAACTTGATATAAGACGAAAGAGTTGACATTATTTGGTCTGGAAGAGATATAGCTGAAGTGGGCTATAATAATACTCTTAAAAAATATGAAGAGCTATTATTAGGAAAATGTAGGCCAGCTGTTCTTTAGCTCCAGTGAGGTCAGAATATGAAAAAGTTGGCTAGGTTTGTTAAAACATTTGAGAGAAAGCCTTGAAAGTAAAGGATACTTATGGATTCCCGGAGACAGGAGATCTTGAGATACCATCTGCTTGGATGGATAGAGATAGTCCTACTCAGGGGTGTCCCTTTGTGCTCAGACTATAAACTCTTAGACTCAATTATTCCGGTATCACAGCTATCAGTAATGGGTAAAGGACAGGGGCAGAGCTCATTTGAAAGACAATCACCAGCATAAATGCTCCGCTCTCAGGGAAATGGAAGTGCCCTTTCCTAAGCTGCTCTTCCTTATAAGCTTCCCTTGAGCCTTGAACAGAATGACGCTTCCTCTGATAAGCTATTTCTGGTTTTTGTTTGTTTGTTTGTTTGTTTTTGTTTTTTTGTTTTTTTAAAATTAGCTTCCATAGAAGCTTATTTTCAAAACACAAGGCAAAAAGACAGAAGTCTTTAAAATTCTTTATCACATTTTGAAACATCAGAATTTGAAATCTAAAATGTATGCCTTTTAATTAAAAAAAGTATTTCACACACAACTAACTCCTGTAACATATATAGTGCTAACTCATTAAATCATCTTAAATGTAACTGTCCTTTGCTAAAGAAGAAAAGAAACTCATGCCTTAGACCTACATATAGCATTCATTTGCATATCTATGCATATACACACACCTTATTTTACATTAAATCTGTCTCCATACTATTTATATTTATACCCATTTGCTGAGTCCAAATATATCTGGCCGTTTTTGAATTCCATCAAGTATCCCTTAGAAAGTATTCTTAAGAAGTTATACTTGGTAAGACTTTGCAACAAAGCTGAATTATGGTGGAAATCCTATACAAATGCTCAATCTTTCCAGCAGCAATAAATTACAATGTCAGAAACATAAGGTGCTGACCTCCCAGTGTGAACAAAGAGTGTGGGGAGAGTGAAAGGGATAAAGCTCTTGATTATAAATGTTTTTCTTGAAGAATACAGCATTTATGCAGAGAAACAGCCATGAATAAAGTCTATCACCTCCTGATGTTTATCCATATAAAGCACAAGATGATTTTTCTTCAAAGAAAGAAAAAAGAAAAATAAAAACCATACACTTTGGACTAATACTTAACGTTATTCATGTTTAATACACCTGATGACTATAATTTTACATTTTCTTTTTTCCTGTAAACAAATGAATACATAATCTGTTTTCCTTTTTCCTTTTTTCTTTCTTTCTTTTTTTTTTTTAACAAAGAAGAAGCAAATGAATAATCCTCTGAGTGAGAAACTGTTCTGTAAGTTTAGAATATAGAAGTGACTAGTGGGCTATATGCAAATTTCTTTGAAAAACAACAGCACACTGCTTGTGCTGGATTGTATTTTTACAAGGATTGGAGCTATGTAACATGCTTCACAATAGGGGAGCAGTTATCAAGCTCCTGAACTCCACCAACCATGACAGAAGCAGAACATTTCTTTCATTCTGTTCCTGCCTCCCTCCCTCTAAAAAATCCCGATAAAATATATCTGCAATAGGAGAGGATTTCCACAGAAACTGAACCCACCATCATCTGTCTCAGTGTATCTTAACCCTTGATGCAGTTTGCTTTTATAAACTACCAATTACCCAGGCCCCACTCAAGACTAATTATTTGGGAGGCCTAAACATTGCTATCTTTCAAAACTCTGCAGATGATTCTAATGTGAAGCCAGGCTTGGGAATTCCTTTGACACCCACTTTCATGTCCCTGCATTAATGACAATAAGGATAACTCGGTGATGTAAGCTAACTATTTAAATCCTGTTGTGAGATTCTTTTCTTTCTTTACCACTGACTAGTCCCTTTACTACATCAATAGTCAAATCCTTTCCTTGACAAAGCTGCACTATGACAATAGATGAATCTTGACTCTCTCCCAGCTAGGTTTCATCACAAACAGGGACTTTCCTTTCATATAACTTTCACGTAACTTTCATCCTTTTATTATCTAAATATAGTCCCCATATTTTCTGGGGCTCCCTACTCCTCCAGGAAAACATTCAAATTTTTAAAATAGAGTGTTCTAGGCCCTCTGTAATCTGGTTTAGAGTTTCTTTCCAAGTTGAGAATGCTTTATTCCACAGCAGGGATCTTCATTTTTTTTCTAGCCTTTCTACATTCAGTATTTCCTTACTGAATACCTTACTCAAGCCTACTTTCTTTAATGTTTCCTTCTGTTCTGTTTTTGAAATGCTGACTCTGCTCAGCCAAAATCAAACCCTGTCCACTATAAGTCCTAGTTCAAGTATTCTGTCCTGAAGCACTTCTCAACCATGCAAGCAACCTCTCATCAAATCACTGTCTTTAGTACTTATTTTGGGGCACCATACGATTTGCATTTATTGCACAATTCCTTGTATCTTTAGTCAGTTTTGCTCCTGATGCTATTATAAGCTCTTCAAAGACAAGATGTATATCTCATCTGCAACTCAAAGCACCTGGCACAGTGTCTCACACATAGTAGGCACTCAATACTCATTTGTTAAAGGAATATAAAGTGATTAAATGGCACAGAGCTTACATGATCTCATATCTTAGTGGCCTAATGCTGAGTATGCAAGTGCTGGGAAGTGCTGTCTGAATTCCAGTGCCAGAATTATATTTATGAGGACATATGGAGGACAAAACAGAAAGGAAAACTATAGTCCCAAATGAAAAAAAAATATATATATATAATTCTCAGAAAAAGAAGACCATTCTTTACCTTAGAGTGCATTTAGATCTTCAGAAGATCACAAAAAGAAGTGATGAAAAGTAATACCTTAGCAGGGGAAGAACCATTCATTATATGCTCCTTAAAATGTAATGCTAATCATTTGTTCTGTAAATGAAACTTTAAATATCTTTATTTTAATTCCAGTACCCCAAGTGACTGGTCAAGATCCCTCCATGTTGCAGGTGCTAAATGTGTGCTTTTAAATACGAGACGGGTGCCAGAATTTGCTCTCAAAACAGAAGTTATGTATCTGGAGACTCATGATGCCTCATTTGCTTCCTTGTGTCCTGCTTGCCACTTCTCTCTCTGCCTGAACACGGAAGATGTGGGGACACAAATGTTCCATACGGCCGGGCGCGGTGGCTCAAGCCTGTAATCCCAGCACTTTGGGAAGCCGAGATGGGCGGATCACGAGGTCAGGAGATCGAGACCATCCTGGCTAACCCGGTGAAACCCTGTCTCTACTAAAAATACAAGAAAATTAGCCGGGTGAGGTGGCGGGCGCCTGTAGTCCCAGCTACTTGGGAGGCTGAGGCAGGAGAATGGCGTGAAACCGGCGGGGCGGAGCTTGCAGTGAGCCGAGATCGCGCCACTGCACTCCAGCCTGGGGCACGGCAAGACTCCGTCTCAAAAAAAAAAAAAAAAAAAAAAAAAAAAAAAAAATGTTCCATACACTCTCCCTCATAAGAATAATTTCTACTTTCCTCCCAGAATGAATTTTGATTTTGATATAGCATCTGACTGAACTTTGATGTTTAGCCTTTTCAAAAAAAAAATCAAAGTGATGAGCATAATATTGGTACAGTTTTGAGAAGATGATAGTAGTAGACATTTTGCCCTAATCTCTAGCCATTTAGAATTCAGCAATGTGATGGCCCAGGAGCAGACCAAGGAAACCAATCATGGTAAACCCATTATCCATGTCGATGACTGACTCAGAAACCAAGGCCTGAGCCACTGAGCCTTCCTAAATGATAGTAAATATTTGAGAAACAGACACGTAGCTGGATTTGAGCCAACAAGGTACAGAAGGAATGGAGCCTAGTTGTTTCTCAAACAAGTGTTTTTCTTTTTTTCCAAACTTTTCTAAGAGATTCAGAAGAGAAAGTGTCTCTCAGCGTCTCTCACTGGACATGCCTGAAGAAGCATGCAGTCTTAACTGCTACTGACATCATCCCATAACCACAACGGAAAAGGACTGGAGATATTGTCTGAGAGGTAAGATCATAGGGATCAGCCACTTGATCAAATTCCCTGAAAGTCCACACCTCCTTCTAGTCTTCCTACTATGTGAGCCAATGAATTTTGTTTTAAGTTAGTTAGAGTTGAGTTTCTTATCACTTTCAGCCCAATGTACCTTATATGATCACGGCAACTGAGACAGGTCCTCAAGGAAGCACATATCTGATTCCAAATGCCCAACACACTCACTAAGTCAAGACATACTTGCTTTCATATTATCTTGTTGTGACAATGGCTATTGACACAACACCTGCTTTAGCACAGGAATGCCTTCATTCATTCATTTATCAAATATTCATTGAGCACCCATCACGTGCAAGACATGGTGAAAGATGCCAGAAGATGAACCCCGGAAAAGTTTTTATGGGTGCTATGAGTGTTTGGAAGAACAGCAGGATGCTACGGAAACATGTAATGGGGAAAAAACTTACAGTGAGGGCTCAGGAGAAGGGATCCCTGAGAAATGGACTTTTACTTCAAGATTTGATATATGAGTCGAGGAGAGCAAGGAAAATAGTGGGGGAAGAAGAAACAATACATGTAAGTCCTGGGCAAAACATGGAGTGTAACATTTTGGAGAATTTGAAGAGCTCAAATGGAGAAAGAGGGAGAGGAGGAGAGCAGGGATCAGAAATCAAAAGCCTTAAGAATCACCATGGTAGGCATTTTGGGCTTCATCCGAAGTCTTGAAACATCACAAGTACAAGTATCAGATGCTATGTTAGAAGATTAACATGATTTTAACCATTTGCATTTAGTAGTTGTTTAAAATAAAGTCTATATTTAGGTGCAGTAAGTTGGGAATTAATTTTAATGAAAGAATCATTTGAGTATTTCCTTTGGAAAGCAGCTATATTTCTTATCAAATCCTCCACTAAGCCAAATTGATAAAGTTTCATGATCTTGAACACTTTTGAGTGCTTTAGAATATTTAAAAACAAATATTTTCCTCCAGGGCATGTAGATGGAGCTGCTAAAACATTCTCAGTTTTATAACATTAACTAAATTAGAGCTTGGGCATGAAAATGTTATTCCAGCAGTATTTATCGAGTACCTCACCTATCAGGTGACAAGTGTACAACATCATCTTTCTTTCCCCAGTCACATTATGCACACGTTCATTTATTTACCCAGTATAATGGTTGATTTTACAGAAATTTACCAATATTGTAGGGTTAAAAGGAATGCTTTCAGAAATTAGATGCCTTTTAGTTCATATTTCCTTGGAAATTTACTAGCTGTGTCACCTGGGGCATGTCACATAACTTCTCTAAGCCTCAATTTCCTTCTTTGTACAATGGTGATAGTATTAGTTCTAGGTCATGAGTTTTGTCCTCAGGAACAGATAAGGTAGTACTTATTGAACATTGTGTGTGGAACAAGGCAAACACTGAGAAATATTAGTTATTATCATTAGTTATCATGATTGCTAATTCATGATACAGTTAGAAATGTGTGGAGCTGCAGTGTAATGGTAGGATCACTGGGCTGCCATACTTAGGAACCTCTGGTATATTCAGAGAGAGAGGTGGTCCCAGTAACAGGGACGTGTACTAGGACACTGGGCTTTGCATAGGCAGCAGGATCAGTAAAAGAAATCCAGGCCACATTCTGACATGGGTACCCAGAAATCTGATATCCAAGGTTCAAAGTGCAGTTGGAAGATAGAAGAAGATGTCGTGTATTAAAAACAGAGCTGAAGATCACATATTGAAGTATTGAAGAAAGCATTCTAGCTGCCCTAGCTCCATTTTAAAGATCTGTTAGCCCTGAGGCAGTGACTCTTTAGTCTGTGGGAAAACTAAAGGCTCAACATAGACTCTGGCTGAAGCCAGAGACCTGCTTTCTAGCTTAATTTTGACATTCATAAACTATTGAAGCTAGCAAATTATGTGTCATTTTGATGATTCAGTTTCCTAATCAGTAAAATGGTGATAATTATATGTGATTTGTGTATCACACAGCATTGTTGAGTTATTAAATGAGGTACTGGATAAGAAAGCACTTGGAAAACTCCAAGGTACTATATGAAATCATTAATAAATCTATTCAGTAATATTTATAAAGTTTTACCTTGTTCCTGGGATTGCAGTACAAAGACGAAAAGAAAAATTCTATTGCTTTAAGGCACTCATTGTCCACTAGAGAGTCAAATATCAACAATCAATTACAATTAATATATAATAAGTAGTATATAATATAATGAAATACCAGCTGCCAAAAAGACATGCATAAGGTTCAGTAAAATCCAGAGTGGAAGGAACACCTAAGTTGCCTAGCGTGACGGGGAAAGACTTCAGAGAGGAGATACATTGCAAACTTATGTTTGATATATGACTGCGAGCTTTCCAGGTGGACAATGAAAAGAAAGGCTGTTTCAGGGACAAAGGGCAGATGTACATAAAACACAACAGTATCTTTGTGGATTGAATTAGAAACAAAAGTTGCAAGAAAATCAAGCCAAAGGCCACTTGAGGTCTTACATTCTTTTCCAGTGTCATCACGGTCATTTCAGTTGCAGAACATGTTGGGAAATGACTGACCTCGATCCTGGAATACTCCTCCCGTTTGGCCTAGTTCTGTAATTCTTTCAACTAGGTCAGAGTCAGCCTTGCACCTGCAAGTATCACTGTCTCTAGTAGTCAACAGTAAGCATGCCCTGTGCTCTGACTTCCACCAGGCACATGTTTTACATTCATCAAGGCAGCCCTTCTGCATCAAGGTTGAGGACATTAACTAAGCAACCACTGTGGCTGATTTCATCATTTGTGCCCCATAGCTGAACAGAAGGTTTTAGTTTCCACTGCCTGCTAGGCTACTTAACCCTTCTAAGCAGAAATATTCAGACAAAGAAGCCCAACTGTTACTATAATTTTGTCGATGTAAAGACATCTGCATATGACTTCACAGCATCTGGCACTGTTTGAAACACAGAATCCAGGACTGCAGTTTCCATTTCTCTAAGTACCCCATGTGACAGTTTAGAAAACATTCACTCACCATGACAGCATGAAAACCCTGCTTCCAAACAAAGCAAAATAAGAAAAAGTATGTATTCTGCAGCAATAATTATATAGGAATATATATGAAATTTACTGTATGTGGAAAAATCCAGTCAATGCGATGTCATTTTATGTATTTTTAAATCATCTCCCCTTTATGTCAACATCGGTTCTCATAAAGTATCTTTTACATTGGAGTATGTAAAAAGAGCCATTTCTTCTTTCTAATTCATTTAACAAACTTTTATTTAGCTCCTTTTATGTGCTAACCATCCTGTTGGACAATGGGGACAAAGATATGAAAGACTCCTTCAAGGAAGGTAAGATATAAGTGAACAAATAATTACTTGGTGAGAACAAGTCATATACACACATGGGCATCATTTCCTTTGCAGAACCACTCTGTGTGGTTTTGATGAGGTGGTCAGTCTAGGTGCTCTGCCCTCTGAACAACCCTGACAGAGAAGGCACATGATTCAGCGAGGCTAATATGTGCCACCTTGGGACTTTCCTATGAAAACATGCAGGACAGATTGTCTCTTTTCACATGGATTGGAAGGTGGGAAGATGGTACTTTGGATGTCATCTTCCCTACCAAATGACTAAAGATAAGACACGGGGGAGGGAATAAAAACAGGAGGAAGAGAAGAAGAGAGAAAGAAAGAGAGAGAGAGAGAGCTCTTAGGACATCATTTAAGCTCTGTATCAAGGGTGCCCATTTTAAAAGTTGATTTGTCACTTAATTAGAAATTTGTTTCTTTAACTGATATCTGAATGTGGGGTTCTAAAATTACCGTATTCTAAAATAACAAATTAGCTGAGTCAAGGAGGGCTGAAGAGAAAATTTATCTCTTCTACGGGGAATTTGATTAGGATGAAGAAAAGAAACTGGTTAATCCACATGCATTACATTTTAGGACTCAAGCTACCAAAGGTAAAGCTTTGAAAAACTGTTACAAGCATTTCTTGAAAGCAGTATGGAATCATCTGGTAACACTGAAGTGATATGAATACTCCATTAACCAGCAATGCAGCTCTTAGGAAATGATGGACATACACATCAGGATATACACAAAAGATTTCCCAGCAGCACTGTTTGTAATAGACTTGAGCTAGAAACAATAAATGTCCACCAAGAGTAAAATATGTAAAATATACAATGGAATACTAGACATCAATGAAAATGAATAAACTATAACTACATTTACATGGTAATCTTACTGTCATAATGTCGAATGATAGAAGCTAGATATAGGAAATGCATAAAATATGATTCCATTCATTTACAGTATAAAAAAGAAAACTGAGATATGTAATTTGTGAATACTTGATGAAAGTGAAGAGAAATAAGGAAATGATTATCAGAAAAGTTAGGATATAGTTACTTTTCGGAGGACATCAGTGGTTTGGAATCAGGAAGTAATACATGGGAGGCCTTTAGGTATTATTATAGTAAGGTTTAATTTTCAACTGGGTGGTGATATGGGTGTTCACATACAGTTATTCATGGAATTACATTTACACATGTTTTATGCATTTTGTATGTGTTATATTTCACAGAAAAAAACGTATAAACAAAACATGAAGGGATGTTGGATTCTATCGAAAACTTTTTCCATGTCTACTGAGATGATCATATGGTTTTTGTTTTTTAATTCTGTTTATGTAGTGAATCACATTTATTGATTTGAATATGTTGAACAAACTTGAATCCCAGAAATAAAGCCTACATGATCACAATTAACTTTTTTTTTTTTGAGACATGGTCTTGCACTGTTGCCCAGACTGAAGTGCAGTGGTGTGATCATGGCTCACTGCAGCCTCAGCCTCCTGGGCTCAAACCATCCTCCCACCTCAGCCTTCTGAGTAGGTGGGACTACAGGCACACACCACTATACCTGGCTAATTATTTTTTGGAGAGATGGGGTCTCCCTATGTTGCCCAGGCTGGTCCCAAACTCCTGGGTTCAATGGGTCCTCCAGCCTCAGTCTTCCAAAGTGCTGGGATTATAGGCATGAGCCACTGCACCCAGCCTAAATTAAGTTTTTGATGTGCTGTTGAATTTGGTTTGCTTGTGTTTTGTTGAGGATTTTTGTGTTTATGTTTATCAGGGATATTGGCCTGTAGTTTTCTTTTTCATTGTTTCTTTGCCATGTTTTCATATCAGAGTGATGCTGGCTTCATAGAATGAGTCACAGAGGAGTCCCTCCTCCTTGATTTTATTTTTTGGAATTGTTTCAGTAGAATTGGTACTAGCTCTTCTTTGTACATCTGGTAGAATTTGGCTGTGAATCTATCTGGTTCAGGGCTGTTTTTGGTTGATAGGTTTTTTTAATTACTGATTCAATTTTGGAACTTGATATTGGTCTGTTCAGTGTTTCAACTTCTTTCTAATTCAATCTTGGGAGATTGTGTGCTTCCAGGAATTTATAAATTTCCTCCCTATTTTCTACTGGATGTCCACAGAGGTGTTCATAATAGTTTCTGAGGATATTTTCTATTTCTGTGGGATCAGTTGTAATGTCACTGTTGTTGTTTCTGATCGTGCTTATTTAGACCTTCTCTCTTTTTGTCTTTGTTAATCTAGTTAGTGACCTATCGATCTTGTTTATCCTTTTAATGAACCAATTTTTGGTTTCATTGATTCTTTGTATGTATTTTTGGTCTCAATTTTATTCAGTTTAGCTCTGATTTTAGTTATTTCTTTTATTCTGCTAGTTTGGAGTTAGTTTTGTCTTGTTTTTCTAGTTCCTCCAGATGTGATGCTAAATCATTAATTTAAGATCTCTCTGACTTTTTGAAGTAGGCATTTAGTGCTATAAACTTTCCTCTTGACACTGCTTTTGCTGCATTCCAGAGATTTTGTTTTGTTGTGTCTCTGTTTTCACTTACTTCAAATAATTTTATTTTATTTCTACCTTGATTTCATTGTTTATCCAAAAGTCATTCAGGAGAAATTCATTTGCATATAATTGTGTGGTTTTGAGAAAACTTCTTGGTATTGATTTCTATTCTTATTCCACTGTTGTCCAAGAGTATGGATGGTATAGTTTTGATTTTTAAAAAAGTTTATTGAGACTTACTTTACAACCAAGCATGTGGTTGATCTTGGGGTATATTCCTTGTGAAGATGAGAATATATATTCTGTGGTTGGTGGGTGCATGTAGGTGTCTATAAGTCCAGTTGGTCAAGTGTCAAGTGTAAGTTCAGGATTTCTTTGTTAGGCTGGGCACAGTAGTTCATGTCTGTAATCCCAGCAGTTTGAGAGGCCGAGGCAGGCAGATCACCTGAGGTCAGGAGTTCGAGACCAGCCTGGCTAAAATGGTGAAACCCCTTATCTACTAAAAATAATTAAAAAAAAAAAAAGAAATAGCCAGTTGTGGTGGCACATGCCTATAATCTCAGCTTCTAGAGAGGCTGAGGCAGGAGAATTACTTGAACCCGGGAGGTGGAGGTTACAGTGAGCCGAGATCATGCTACTGCACTCCAGCCTGGGTGACAGAGCAATACTCTGTTTCAGGAAAAAAAAAAAAAAAAAAAAAAAAGAATTTGTTAGTTTTCTGCCTCAGTGATCTGTCAGTGAAGTGCTGAAGTCCTCCACTCTTATTGTGTGGCTGTCTAAGTCTTTTTGTACTTCTAGAAATACTTATTTTATGAATCTGGGAGCTCCAATGTTAGATGTGTATATATTTAGGATGGTGAAGTCTTCTTGTTGATATGAATCCTTTACCATTATGTAATGTCCTTCTTTGTCTTTTTTACTGTTGTTGGTTTAAAGTAAGGAAGATTCCTTAAAATAGTAATTGTCATCTATGACAAGCCTACTGCTAACGTTACACCAAATGGGCAAAAACTGGAAGCATTCCCCTTGAGAACTGGAACAAAACAAGGATGCCCATTCTCACCATCTCTATCTAACAAAGCATTAGAAGTTCTAGCCAGAGCAATTAGGCAAGAGAAAGAAATAAAAGGCATCCAAATAGGAAAAGAAGTCAAATTATTTCTCTTCACTGACAATATGAGCCTATAGTTAGAAAACCCTAAGGACTCTGACAAAAGACTATGAGAACTGATTAAAAATTTTAGCAAGGTTTCAGAATACAAAATCAATGTGCAGAAATCAGCAACATTTCTTTTTTTATTATTACACTTTAAGTTCTAGGGTACATGTGCACAACATGCAGGTTTGTTACATATGTACACATGTGCCATATTGGTGTGCTGCACCCATTAACTCGTCATTTACATTAGGTATATCTCCCAACGCTATCCCTCCCCCCTCCCCTCACCCTACAACAGGCCCCAGTGTGTGATGTTCCCCTTCCTGTGTCCAAGTGTTCTTATTGTTCAATTCCCACCTATGAGTGAGAACATGCGGAATTTGGTTAATTTGTCCTTGCAATAGTTTGCTAAGAATGACGGTTTCCAGCTTCATCCATGTCCCTACAAAGGACATGAACTCATCCTTTTTTATGGCTGCATAGTATTCCATGGTGTATATGTGCCACATTTTCTTAATCCAGTCTATCATTGATGGACATTTGGGTTGGTTCCAACTCCTTGCTATTGTGAATAGTGCCACAATAAACGTATGTGTGCATGTGTCTTTATAGCAGCATGATTTATAATCCTTTGGGTATATACCCAGTAATGGGATGGCTGGGTCAAACGGTATTTCTAGTTCTAGATCCTTGAGGAATTGCCACACTGTCTTCCACAATGGTTGAACTAGTTTACAGTCCCACCAACAGTGTAAAAGCATTCCTAGTTCTCCACATCGTCTCCAGCACCTGTTATTTCTTGACTTTTTAATGATTGTAATTCTAACTGGTGTGAGATGGTATCTTATTGTGGTTTTGATTTGCATTTCTCAATCAGCAACATTTCTATACACCAGTAGTGCTCAAGCTAAGATAAATCAAGAATACAATCCCATTTACAATAGCTGCACATACACAAAAATACCTAAGGATACATATAACCAAGGAGGTGAAAGATCTTTTGAAGAACTTCAAAATACTGCTAAAAGACATCATAAATGACACAAATAACAGTCCATGCATATGGATTGGAAGAATCAATATCATTAAAAGCAATCTACAGATTCTATGCTATTCCTATCAAATTTCCAACATCATTTTTCACAGAATTGGAAAAAAAGGGACTGCTAATTTTCATACTGAAAAACAAAGACCCAAATAGCCAAAGCAATCCTAAGCAAAAAGAACCAAACCAGAGGCATCACATTACCTGACTTCAAACTACACTATAAGTCTACAGTAACCAAAACAGCATGGTACTGGCACAAAAACAGACACATAGACCAATGGAAGAGAAAAAACAAACAAACAAACAAAAAACAGAAATAAAGCCACATACCTACATCCATCTGATATTCAACAAAGTTGTCAAAAAATGAGCAATGGGGAAAGGACTCCTTCTTTAATAAAAGGTACTAAGACAACTGGCCAGCCATATCCAGAAGAATGAAACTAGACTCCTACCTTTCACTGTATACAAAAATTAACTCAAGATGGATTAATGATTTAAATGTAAGACCTCAAACTATAAGAATCCTAGAAAAAAAAACAGGAAATACCCTTCTCAATATCAGCCTTGGAAAAGAATTTATTACTAAGTCCTCAAAAACAATTGCAACAAAACCAAAACATGACAAATTAGACCTATTAAACTAAAGAGCTTCTGCACAGCAAAAGAAACTATCAACAGAGTAAACAGACAACCTGCAGAACGGGAGAAAATATTCACAAACTGTGCATCTGACAAAGATCTAATATCCGAATCTATAAGGAACTTAAATAATTGAACAAGCAAAACAAAATAAAACAAACAAATAAACAAAAAACAAATAACCCCATTAAAAAATGGACAAAAGACATGAACAGACACTTCTTAAAAGAAGACATACAGGTGGCCAATAAACACACGAAAAAATGCTATTATCACTAACATAAGAGAAAGGCAAATCAAAACCACAGTGAGATACCATCTCACACTAGTCAGAATGGCAATTATTAAAGTAAAAAAACAATAGATGTTGGTTAGGCAGTGGAGAAAAGGGAATGCTTATACACTGTTGGTGGGAATGTAAATTCATCTTGCCACTATGTAAAGCAGTTTGGAGATTTCTCAAAGAACTTGAAGCAGAACTGCTATATGACTCAGCAATCCCATTATTTGATTGGATATGAAATGAAAACAAATCATCCTACTAAATGGAAACAAATCATCCTACCAAAAAGACACATGCACTTGCATATTCACTGTGGCACTATCCACAACGGCAAAAACATGGGATCAGCACAGATGCCCCATTAACAGTGGATTGGATAAAGAAAAAGTGGTACATATATACCATGGAATATTACATAGCCATAAAAAATGAAAAACCATGCCCTTTGCAATAATACAGATGAAGCTGGAGGCCATTATCCTAAGCAAATTAACACACCAAACCAATCTTGGAGGTCAATAACTAAGAACCTGGTATCAAAAAGCAATAGGAAATGAATGAGTCGCTTAGTATATGGTATTGAAAATGATTCATAACATGCAAAAAATAAAACTGAATTCTTACTGAAATATACATATGTTATTTATTATAACAGCAACATTTACATAATGCTCAGTAAGTACAGGCAGGCACTTAGTTCTAAGTGTTTTTTACGTATTAGCTCATTCAGTTCTTACCATAATCCTATTGCATTCATTAGTACTACCAACCCCATTTTACAAAGGAAAAGTTATTTAAATATTAAGTTATCCAAATTCACTGGATTAGTAAGTGAAGGAGCCAAGACTGTAAATGTAAATAGTGTGATTTCAGTATCCCTTGTCTTAATTACTATACTGTCAATGCAAAACTATAAATGAAACAGTAAGTTTGTGTGATATAGATATAAGAAAATACCTTCCAAACAAAATCCAAAAAGCAAAATCATTGAGACAAAGAAAGAATGGATTTTGTAAAATAAGAATTAAAGATTTTTTTTTTTTTTTTTCTTTTGAGACGGAGTCTCGCTCTGTCACCCAGGCTGGAGTGCAGTGGCCGGATCTCAGCTCACTGCAAGCTCCGCCTCCCGGGTTCACGCCATTCTCCTGCCTCAGCCTCCCGAGTAGCTGGGACTACAGGCGCCTGCCACCTCGCCCGGCTAAGTTTTTGTATTTTTAGTAGAGACGGGGTTTCACTGTGTTAGCCAGGATGGTCTCGATCTCCTGACCTCGTGATCCGCCCGTCTCGGCCTCCCAAAGTGCTGGGATTACAGGCTTGAGCCACCGCGCCCGGCCTAAAGATTTTTATTCACTGAAGATTGAATGGAAAAAGTTCACAAAAATCAGATGATAGCTTGGTAGAGAAAATTTAATTTGTAGTGTCTAAAACTGACAAGAGATTTATAATTAGATTATTAAGCAAGTCCTATTAATTAACAAGAAGATAGCAACTTGATTAAAAAAATAAGCAAAAGATAAAAGACATTTAATAAATGAAAGGAACCACTCCTCCTCCTCAACCCATTCCTCCCTCTAAAACCATTTATAATGAAATCATGCCCAAATTCATATCATTAGAGAATCAGAAACTAAAACACTGACATCACTTTTCACTCATGGTACTAACAAAAATTAAAAAGCTGAATCGTGCCAAGTGTTGGCAGGGTTACAGGTGCCCTCATCAAATTCCTGAAGATGTTATAGACTGAGACAACCATCATGGAGAATGATCTGGCAAATTCAGAACATGCACAGACTATGACCATCAAAGCCACTCCTGAGCATATATGCCATATAAACTTTTCCTCAAATATGAAAGGATTCATATGCACAGAAGTTCATTAGTAGACTGTTTGTTTTATTGAAGAGTTAGAGGTTGCTAGGTAAATGTAATAGTTTCATATTATATAAGACTGTAAATCAGATAGAAGCAAAGATAATAGACATCCAGCAACATGGACGAAATTTTAAAACAATGCTGAATAAAAATAAGATACAGAATGAGTTATATGTTTTATAAAAAGGTATGCAAATAAAACATATTGGAATATTGTCTATTAGGGGAGAGAAATGGGAATGGGGAATGAAGAAAAAAGAGAATAAATAAATGGATGGATGGATGGGTAAATAAAATTGACCAACATTGATAGTGAGCCATCAGAATAAGGAGTCTGATGTCATACTTTTGCCCCTGAGGTCAAGAAAAGTATAGAAAAGTAATAAGAAAGCAAAACCAATAAAGATCCAGACTTTATAGAGTTTACATTCTAAAGCAGGAGATAGATATCCAACTACTAATTACAACATTGCCTTTTAAATTACTATTTTGATTAGTGTCATGATAGATAAAGGCATGGTGTGTTATGAGAATGTAATAAGGTGTAAAAGAAAATCAGTATTTCTCTCAAGTAGAAACCACTAGATGAGTGTTTGTGAGATACAAGAAATTGGACTAGGAGTTAGGTACTTATTCTATCCAATTTTAAAACTGAAGGGTATGTGGAGTTGCCATGTGTTCAGTTCTTAACTAGAAATTCTAGACTCATTTATTATTTTTGTCTAGAAACTTAATATATATTATGCAAATTTGAGCATGAGTGTTCTTGCTCATTCTCCAGGCTAGTGCTATGGGCTTATCACCATAATTTACATATTAAATAAAAGAGCATAAGCCTTATCATCTGTATATCTGCAGAAACACTATGACAGCCCTTCACAGTAGAGCTGAAAATAGCATCTTTTCAAAAATAGTGGGTTCTAAATAACCTTGGTTTAAAGATGAATAACCAGAAAGAAACTTGGTCTTGACTTGTGAAAAAATTCTGCAAAACCAAAGAAAGAGTCCATCATCCAAAAGATTATAAAAAAAAATCAACCATCTAAAACTTATTTATTTAATGAAACAGTAGAAAATTACTTCTAAAAGTGATAATCTAATACAAGAATTCATGAATTCTATGAGACAGCAAAAAGGAGACAAGGAAACAATAGGCTATTAAAAAAGACATAGAAGTGGAGATGTAAACAACAACAACAACAACAACAACAACAACAAACCACTAAAAACCCCAAATTACAACAACTAAAAATCTGCTTCAGAGGACATAAAATTAACATTACAAAAGCTCAAATCAGTGAAGTCAACACCTTAGAAACTCTTTCAAAATCACCCTAACAAACAGAAAACCTAAGTTCAAGGAAAATTTTCAGTTGTTTTTGATAAAGTAGGGCAAAATAAAACCATAACCCATGGAAGAAAACTAAAAGATGCAATAATGTAGCTCATCTGAAGACATATTTCTGAGTTGAAGAAAGCTTTGAGTATGCATTTTACAAAAAAAAAAAAAAACCAACAAACAAAAAAACAAACACACAGAATCAATCAGAGATAAGTTCTAATAAAATTTTTAAGTTATCAAAGTTTTTAAAAAGCCTAAAAGCGTTTTCATAGAAATTCAGGATATCAACAAAGAAACAAACATCAAACTGTCAAAATTCTTTTCTTCTATAACTTTAAAATGTTAGAAGACAATGCTTCAAATGTGTTATATTATTTGCAAATATATGTAATTTTCAATGAATATTTTAACCCAAGTACTTTATATTGAGACAAATTGTTATTATGTATAAAAACAAGAAATACTTTATTAGATATAAGTTAACTTAGAATTTACGTCTTTACAGAATGTCATGAGTCAAAGACATACTTCAGCTGGCCAAGATTCAGACACATATAATCCACAATTGAGAAAAATGATGAATTTTTAAAAATCCCAAACCTCCCTGCCTGTTCAAAGTCAATATAATACAGTGGTTAAGTACTGGCTTGAGCTTGAGTTCACAGCCTGGCTCCTGTAATTACTTGATTTCTTTGTATTTCATTTTCTTTATCTGTGAGGTGGGAAGGACAGTTATGCCTAATTCACAAAGTTACTGTGAATATTAAATGAACTGATATAGGTAAGTGTTTAGGATGGGGTCTGCTACATAGTAAAAGTTCAATGAATATGATCTATAATTACATGTTTAGATTCTAGGGAAAAACTGTAGAAGTTTCCTGCTTTGTCAAATTTGTATGGGGGAATAATCTTATCTAACAAGGTGACAGAAAATGAAGTCAAACAATCATAATATTAATAATAATTAAATATTTATTGAACATTTAATATGTGGCAAGAATTATATTACTTTATTTAATCTTCATAATAAATCTGAAAACTGCTGTTATTATTCCCATTTTATAAATAAGAAAAATAAGGACAGAAGAATAAGCCATTTCTAAAGTCACACAGCTTGCAAGTGGCAGAGCTAGGATAATTCATCAAAGTATATTATTCCTATTTTCCTACACGAGATTTGAATCAAGCTATCCTATCTCATTGCATACCTCTTTTTCTTTAAATACTCTTATCACAAAATTGAAATTATTTAAAATAGCATACAATTCTGTGGCAGGTTAGCTCAGAGGGAAAAAGATATTTAAATGGCCTAACATGGAAGAACTCAATCCAGGAGACAGTTCTGATAGCATTATCTCACCCAATGACCAACTAACCTCACATATGCATCTACGATATTATACCTTATCATACGCATTCTTGATATGTCTCTCTCTTTCAGTGGACTAATACAGGACTGGTGTTCAATAAATGCATGTTAAAATTTTAGCTGAGAGCCACTGATAACATTTCCTAAAGAAACTTGTCAATAACTCTATTAGACATGAATAAAATACAAAAGAATGACAAAAATATCACAAAGAAGAAGTTAACACATTCTGATTCAAAGGACTTTTCCCCAAAAGTCACATTTAACATTTCCCCAAAAGTGACATTTAAATGAAGTCAAACATACATACTAATTGTCTTAGAATACATTTACAATTAGGAAGAATTAATGTAGAAGAAAGAAAAGGAAGAAAGGGAAGAGGAGAGGGAAGGAGGGAAGGAAAGGAGATAGGAAGGGAAGAATGAAGGAAAAGAACAAATGAAATGGAAGTGAATATTTACTGAGGACTGTTAGTCAATAACCTTGATATTAATATGCATTATCTCATTTTATTCTTATAAAAACACTTCATGGATGCAAAGGATTTCCTTTTTTCAGTAAGAAAACTGAAAACCAAGACAGGTTGAAAACTTCCTAGTGATTTTTATAACCAAGTACAGACTTTGGTTTTAATCTACGTATTTCCCAAGAGCATTTAATGAATGGAAATCTACCAAGGTTTGCAGGCTGACCTGAGAAATAAATATGTGCCGTAGATAAATGGTGACGACGTTCAACTAGGAAACACATTCCTATTCTAGTTAACTTGTTTTTGGGTGGATCAATGTTTTAGAGATGTTTAATAGACTAGTAGATAAAATTTAAGTTTCTTTCTGCTTTCATTTGCAGGCATATTATTCTTCATTGACTACCCCTAGGGAGAAAAAAAAAAACTTTGATAGCTGAAAGATATTATTGAGATGTATGTGCATCATTATTCAAATTAAAGAAATTGCCTTTTAAAAATATTCAGCTTTGATTTTAGACACAGGGGGCAAATGTTTAGATTTGTTACATGAATATATTGGACCCAGGGAGTGAGCAGAGTACCTAATAGGTAGTTTTTCAACCCACTCCCTCCTCTTTCCCTCCTCCCTCTAATCATCTGCTATGTCTATTTTTTCCCATGTTTATGTCCCTGCATGCTCAATGTTTAGCTCTCACTTATAAACGAACACACAGGATTTAGTTTTCTGTTCCTCCATTAATTTGCTTAGGATAATGATCTCTAGCTTTAACCATGTTGCTGCAAAGGACATGATTTCATTCTTTTTTATGGCTGTTTAATATTTCACAGTATACATGTATCACAATTTCTTTATCCAATTCACGGTTGATAGGTACCATGTCTTTGCCATTATGAATTGTGTTGCGATGAACGTATGAGTGCATGTGTCTTTTTGGTATAATGATCTATATTCCATTGGGTGTATACCCAGTAATGGGTTTGCTGGGTTGAATGGTAGCTCTGTTTTAAGTTCTTTGAGAAATCTCCAAAATGCTTTCTACAGTGGCTGAACTAATTAACATTCCCACCAACAGTGTATAAGCATTCCCATTTCTCCATAGCCTCACCAGCATTTGGTGTTTTTTGACTTTTAATAATCACCATTCTGAGTGATGTGAAATGGTATCTCATTGTGGTTTTGATTTGCATTTCTCTGATGATTAGTGATGTAGAGCATTTTTTCATGTTTGTTGGCTGCTTGTATGTCTTCTTTTAAGAAATACTTATTTGTGTCTTTTGCCCATTTATAATGGGGTTATTTGGATTTTTTGTCTTTTGTTTGTTTATGTTCCATATAGATTCTAGACATTAGACCTTTGTGAGATTCATTGTTTGTAAGTTATTTTCTCCCATACTGTGCTTACTCTGTCCATAGTTTCTTTTGTTGTGCAGAAGTTCTTTAGGTCCCATTTGCCAACTTTTGTTTTTGTTGCAATTACTTTTGGGGACTTGGCCATACATTCTTTGCCAAGGCTGATATTGAGAAGGGTATTTCCTAGGTTTTCCTTTAGAATTTTTATAGTTTGAGGTATTACATTTAAATCTTAAACCCACTCTGAGTTAATTTTTGTACATAGTGAAAGGTAAAGATCTAATTTCATTCTTCTGCATATGGCTAGCCAGTTATCCTAGTACCTTTTATTGAATAGGGAATCTTTTCCTTATTGTTTGTTTTTGTCAGAAATTGCCTTAAAAAAAATTACAGTTCTACTAGCATACTAACTCTTGGGTATACTCCTTTATTTTATTTTATTTATGATACTTTAAGTTCTGGGATACATGTATAGAATGTGCAGCTTTGTTACATAGGTATATATGTGCCATGGCGGTTTGCTGCACCCATCAACCTGTCATCTAGGACATCTAGGATATACTCCTTTTAATGTGCTACTTTTCGAAGACCAGAGGAGTTATTTTCAGGATGGCATCTGTTGCTATCAGTAGAGAAATGGCCATTTCCCTTCACTGGATTACCTGAATTGACCATGTATACTGCTTACGTGTATTAATCCTCTTTAAGCCTTTGCTTTATAGATGGCATACATCTATAACCAACTTTAGAATCACATTAAAAGAATAAAGATGTAAACAGCATACATAACAGATATATGTTAATATACAATAACATACCCTATGTACTAAGAAAGATTTTTGGGCCAGGCGTGGTGGCTGATACCTTTAATCCCAGCACTTTGGGAGGCTGAGTGGGGTAGATCACCTGAAGTCAGGAGTTTGAGATCAGCCTGGCCAACATGGTGAAAGCTCGTCTCTACTAAAAATATAAAAATTACCCAGTCGTGGTGGTGAGTGACTGTATTCCTAGCTACTTGGGAGGCTGAGGCAGGAGAATCACTTGAACCGAGGAGGTGGAGATTACAGTGAGCCAAGTTCATGCCATTGCACTCCAGCCTGGGTGACAAGAGCAAAACTCTGTCTCAAAAAAGTAAAATAAAACAAAAATAAGATTTTCAGAGGCTATTCATCAAAACAGTTGGAAGGAAAACATGATGAAGGGAATGAATACATACTGAATATATTCTTGTGTATAAATAAACTTCTACTTTACCCATGTAAACAATTTTAGTCATTAGGAGATACCAAAAAGTAAAACTACTGATGGTGTTATTGATTCCTAATAATCATTAAACAATCACTTTGTTTCAAGAACAGTTCTATGTGCTCCTAACTCTACTTTTCAGTTGAAAAAACTGAGGCCTAGGGAGATTAGGTAACTTGTGTAAAGCTGGTAATATATTATTCCATTGAAAAGAAATAATTAATTCATTTTATCTCTATGTACATATAATTCCAAAAGGAAGATCTACCTTGTCTATTTAATTACATGGTATATAGTAAAAATATTCAAAATGTTTAGATATATTTTTTGAAATCTGAAATTAATGTTATATTAATGACAATTTCAGGAAAGGAGTGAGTTTTTCCCTACCTGCAAAGAATAAACATTGAACTATGAGTAAGCCTCATAAAATGACTTATCTCGATGTATGTATTTATTCAGTGTAGTAAACATTTTGGATAAATGTGTAACTCTGATACTTTTTAGATATATTAAGACATTTTAAATCTCACATATTTCCTGAAGAAAAGATGGAAATTACAGAAGCGTATATTGAGAAGACATACATATATTTATATATTTACACATCCAAAATTGATATTAAATGATAAATTTTCTCTATACTAAATTTCTTTACTTAGCATTATATCATGACAACATTTGTACTTCAAAAACACGAGTTTCATTCATTAATAATATATAGATATGTTGTAATCAATTTAAGTAATCCCTTATAGTTGTACGTTTAATTTGCTTCCACTTTGCCATTACTGTAAAACATTTGTAAGATGATATGTTTTTGCCTTCACTTCGAATTATTTCCTCAGGATACAGCTTAAGTATTTTTCTGGGGAGTCCTCATAAATGCAGGATTTATGTGAATGTCATTATATCTCACTTCACTTCCCTTCTTTTTCTGCACCCTTGCTATCTTTTGCCCTATCTGGGGAAAGTTCACCGTATTGTTTGTGTTTAAGTTCTTTGATAGTTAGGGTAATCACTACTATTAGTTTTGAATCTTTCTCTTGTAATTAGCACAGTGTTTTGCACATAGTTATTAAGAAATGTTTGTGGAATAAGTGACCTAGTTCATGATAGAACTAGGACCTAATTCATACTTCCAGATATGACTTAGTAATCACTATCAAACACTAGGCTTCATATGTTCTTTTGCTGTGCCAAGTTAATAAGCAAAAGGATTATTTGAGTGATAATAATTAGGAGTGCATTTTAGCAACTCTTCTAGTAAATAAAATGGAAAAACATGTATATTAAGTTTGTGCTTCCACAGCCAGTGGAAGTGTTTGTTTAATCTGGACTACATCAAGTATTTCCTAGACTTAAAACAATTGCATAAGATTGTCGGTGTGAAGAAAAGTTTTGTCTAATTCAATTTTGGCCTTGTGTTCTTTCTTCTTCTGTACTGGGAAATCTAACCATTGATAACATTTGATTAATATTTTGCTTACATCCTCTCTACAGTCTGATTTTTAAGAGCCAAATATGAATTTTGAATATTTTCCTCTCAGAGTAATGGAATTGGAGAGTATTTGATATTGTGGATATTGGATATTGTGGAGAGTAGTGGATATTGTTGATTTTTTGGAGTGGTTAAAGCAGTACGCTGTACTTGCCTGTTAACGTGAAGGAAAAGATGCTGTTTTTACTATGAGAATGATGTTCCCATTTTTATCTCTAACCCTGACTTTTCTTCAAAGCTTTAGTTCTACTTCTCCATTTGTCTGTTGGACATTTCTACCAAGATGGCCATTTGACTCTGCAAAAAAGAGCCATCCAAAAATGAACTCTTTAAATCATTTCCCAAACTTGCTTCTCCTGAGATATCTTCTGTTACGTGTCCTCTTAACCATCCATCAATGATCAGTTACCAAGTCCTGTTGATTTTGTATTGGTAATATCTCTGATATCTATTCTCTCTTCTCCATTTTCCCAGCAACTTCAAAAACTCAGGCCTCGATTACCCTCTGCTGGTTTAACTGACTAGTTTACCCTCTTCAAATTTTAACCTTTTGCAAAACTTATCCCACTAACTCTTGCCAGACTCACAGTTTCAAAGCATAACTTGGATCCTATCACTCCCAATCAAAATACTTTAAAGGCTTCCAAGATCTCTTGAAGTCCTGACCTGAGATATTCTGCCCTCTGTGATCTGGTTCTATTTGGTATTTTTAAATGATCTTGTTCTAGCTCTCTGCATACATTAGTTAACCTATGCCCCATTTAAACTAAATTATTGGCTGTTTCCCATAAGGGCTTTATGTGCTGTTGCTGAAACTATCAATTCTTTATGAAAATTCCCTTTCATTCTATCTTGTCATACAGTCATCATCTTGAACCCTCGAAGTTCTGTGTAAACGTCGTCCCAAGGAAATTTTACTATTTTAATAATTCATAAACATTTATTTATACTATTCTGTAACAAGGATAATTTTTTTTTTTGCTAGTCCTCAATTGTCTCTTTGTTTAGAAGAATGCCCTGGTACACAACTTAGAGATAGATAGAAAGTGAGGCGCCAAGGGCATATCTTGGAAGGAGACAGTAAAAAGAGGTTTAAATTAACTTATCAAAGAAATGAGGAGAAATTTAGGGCTGGGAAAGACTGAGGGAGGTAGACAATGAGATGGAAAAATGTAATATAGCAGGTCTTACAGAGAAAGGTGGCCAGTAAAATACTCTCAGTTACAAATATCCAATATTCAATTTTAAATTGTTTACACTGTTGTCTTTCACATGCATAAATGCCTTGGGGTGTTTCATTTTGTTTGGATTTAAAGTAATCCAAGCAAAGTGTTGGCAGGGAGAAGAAAGAAGAAAAGCATTCTAGGAGATGAGATAAGTAGGAGATGAAATTCCAAGGAAGCAGAAACTGGGAGCCAGAGTGAATTTGAATCCATAAGCCTTAAGTAATTAACTTAAATTTTGGGGAAGGGAGATCCTTGCCATTTCCACACAATGTGGAATAAGAAGCCTAAGCTGGATTTGTCTCAGTCTCAAAGGGTAGCAAGGCCTTAGCTGACACATGGACAACATTCTTCTTCACCAACTTACTTTCTGCTGGCATTAGGATCGTTCCTGTGTAAGTCCCTTATCAGTTCTGCTAGAGCACAAATGCTCTGCACTAAGTACTCACCTTTGTACTTTGTAAAGCTTAGCCTGGTAGTTTTCATATATTAGGCTCTCAATAAATATCCACGGAATGAACTATTGGGAAACTATGAGGGAGATTTAGGTATATGGAGCCAGCTTCATCAGGGTGACTCTATGAAAAATTGAGAAAGGCGCCCTCTTTAGGCAGACCCAGACCTATCAGTGTTAGCTGGTGAAATGACCAAGTGCACATAGCCTTGAATCAGGGTAAGGGTTTCGTGGATACAGCATAAGCTGGAGCTGAAACTTACTCCCCACCACCCCACCTCTCCATCTTGGCTTGTGCCAGGCACAAGTATAACCTACACAGCCTTAGATGGCAATACTGCTTTGGAGGCAGAGACAAAAGGAACAATGGAGGAAATAGTAGTTGCCACATGGAGGCTTAAGTAATGCTGCTAAGTGAGGCTCAGAAAATGAAAACGACCTGCTTTTAGAGAAGCCAAAGCTACTATATCTTACCTGCTTCACTTTACTGCTAATGATTCCTGAAAATGTCACTTTGCAAGGCAATGCACATGTAGTTATTTAGAGTTGACTTTGAAAGACATTCATTTGAATCCAATGAGGCTGCCATCTTTTTTATTTTTCTATCCTTTACAGTCATGGTTACTTTAAAGATTCTTGTGAAGTTAAAAAATCTCAACTTTGGCAACAAACCCAGACTTGTAATTCATTTCTTGTATGTTTCTTTTTAAAGGTTAAAAGCAGTTCAGTTGCTTATGTACAGGCACACACCAGGCAAGCCTGAAGTTGTTTAAATTCAAAAGATTATTGTTCAGATTTAGATAATTTTAGAGAATTCTTAAAAGCACTTATCACTAACAAAATTATTATGAAATATTCAGAGGTTTTCTGAAGTATTCCTAAAAAACTGAACAAGAAACCTAACAGATAATAATATCATGATATAAAAGTCTATTGGACATTGGGCTTGGCAATAATTTTTTTTGGATATCACACCAAAGGCTTAGGCTACAAAAGCAAAAATAAATGAAACTACTTCAAACTGAGAAGTTTCTTCATAGCAAAGAAAATAATCAACAAATGAAAAGGTAACCTTTGTACTGGAAAAAAGTATTTTTAAACCACGTATCTGATAAGGGACTACTATCCAAAATTTATAAAGAACTCTTCAACGCAATAGAATAAGAACAAATAACTCCACTTAAAAATGGGCAAAGGACCTGAACAGACATTTCTCCAAAGGAGACATAAAACTGGCCAACAATTATATGAAAAGGTGCTCAACATCACTAATTACCAGGGAAGTGCAAATTAAAACCACTATCAGATATCACCTCACAACCATAAGGATGGCTTTTATCAATAAGACAAGAGATAACAGATGTTGGTGACTGGAGAAAAAGGAACATTAGTACACTGTTGGTGGGAACAGAGATTGGATACAGCCATTATGGAAAAAAGTATGAACCTTCCTAAAGAAATTACAGCAATTCCTCTTTTGGATATATACCCAAAGAAGATGCAATCACCACTTTGAAAAGATATCTGCGTTCCCATCACTGCAGTAATATTCATAGTAGCCAAAGTATGGAAACAACCTAAATGTCTGTTGATGAGCAAATGGATACAGAAAATGTGGTGTGTGTTCACATACACACACACACACACACACACACACACACACACACACACACACAGGAATGTTATTCAGCCTTAAAAAAAGAAGGAAATCCTGCCATTTGCCATAACTTGGATGGACCTGAAGGACATTGCATTAAGTGAAATAAGCCAGACACAGAAATAAAAATATTGCATGATCTCATGATCTCACATATGTGATTTTTTTTTTTTTCTTAGGGAAGTCAAATACACAGAGATAGAGAACGAAACCATGTTTACCATCAGTGGGGTTAGGGGCAAGGAAATGAGGAGATGTGGGTCAAAGGATACAAAGTAGCAGTTATGTGGATGAACAAGTTTAGAGATTTAATTTACAACATGTGGCCTAAAGTTAATAAAATTGTATTATATTAGGGATTTTAAAAACTAAGTAGATTTTAGCTGCTTTTGTCATAAAAACAGAAACTATGTAAGATGATAGATATGTTAATCTGCTTCACTATAGTAACCATTTTACTATCTATACGTATCCATAATATTGTATTGTAAACCTTAAATAAACACAATAAAATTTATTTTTAAAAAGTCTGTTGGAAAATAATGTTAGGTTTCTAGAAATTTTATCAACATTCTCAAGGATATTAAAGTTATCTCAGAAAATTCCCCATGGACAAAATGAGAATTATGTTTTCCTAAACAAATGGAATTTTTTCCATTAGAGAAATGGCTCTGACATTCCATTAGGAAGAGACTGAACAATGTGATCATAAATATACGTAGCTCCAAATCCCTACCTTGAATGATAGAGGCTAAACTTTCCAAAAGTGAATTCTGTGCTTATAGCATATTTCTCAGAGCCAATCCCTGGGGACTCATGGTATAGATTTATGAATCATGTAGGGCAAAGGGTGGTTCCAGACAGGAAATAAAAGAGACCATGAACGGATAACATATGCATTTTTTCAGGCCAAAATTCCATTGTTTAGATTTGCATGAACATAATGGGTATAAAACTGACATTGACATCAACCTCAGCATTATGAGCATGGGCCTCCCAGGAGTAGAAGCTGAAAGCTCCCCATAATCTTTGAGCAGCATGCGGAATTACTTGTCTCCGGCACCTTGCTAACGGAATTTCTTATCTTTCTTTTATTTTCAAGAGCTCAGTGCTTTCAGGATGCTGATCTAATATTGGGGTTATTTGTCACCAAAATCAGTTTATAAAATGTATTTTGTTCTTCAGTGAAAACACATCTGCTGGATACTTAATAAAGAGCTCAACATTAGAGATTAAAAAAAGAAGCTAGTACTACTTATTTCACTGCTTTCATTAGTGGGATCATAATTATTTTTAGGAAAAGTTTTTAATTTAAGGGGATGTCTACACACTAAATAAAGGCTTGTTAGTGTGCTAGAAATTATTCTAAAACATATGTTGCCATTTGATTCAGTTCTTTAGTCTGATTTTTTTTTTTTTTTTAAAGCAGGTATTGTTTAGTAAAGTCAAGTGTTGATACTGAAGGGAGTTCCAGGGAGCCACTGGATTTAGATTTTCAATAAGTTGAAAAGAATCATTAAAACACTTGCAAATCATCCACTTGGCTGGGAATCTTTGTGGAGTGAAAGTGGTGCAACTATATGTGGCAACCCAGTGCTTATTTTTTCTATTAATACAATAAATAATAGCTAATCTAGAAAAAAAATGTATGAGCAAAAAAGGAGACTGGGCTGGGCACACAGAATTCCATTTCTGAACTTCAGTTTCTTTTTCTCTCCCTTATAGGATTTTTTTTGAAGACTAAATGAGATAATATATGTGACTATACACAATATAATTGCAAAATACTATGCCAAAAGGCAATGTGATTGTTTGGCTTTCTAATTTTCTACAAATTTGGAAAACAAAATTATCTTGCTAGAAGGAAGAAATGGGAATGGCAAAATAATGTTAAACATCATTTGTCTTTTTGTTGTTTGGAATCTCTTTTTCTGTTGATTTTCCGCTGACTCTATAGGATGATTTTTCTCGTCAGAGCAAAGGGTAGAGCACTTTTTAAAAGACTTAATATAAATGAAAGTTAAGGTATGGGTAAGAAAATTTGTAACTTAATAGGGACAAAAATAAGAAAAAGGTCAAGAAGTGAATGGCAGTGAAAATAGAGTTATTTCAAAGTGAAATTAATATGCTGAATTTAATAATTTCATATTGTTAAGAGGAGAAAATATTACTACATAATTATCAAATTACACATGTGATCTGATTGGCTTAGTATTGAATGGTATTTCATTGAAATGCACGTATTCCAATGGCTTATTGTAGAAATTATATAAACTTTCTTTCCATTGTATGTTCTGGGTTTGTTCCAAAGACCATGCGTTAGCTTCTTTTAGGGCATAAACTTTATAGATTTTAAACTTCATTTATTTCCCTCTATCAGTCTCATAAGGGAAGTCCTTCGCTCTGTTTTGTTGACAAGAGCGAAGTTTTTATCTTAAGTGAATACTTCCCCAGCAATTCAATACTGAAATCAGCATTTTTGTCATTGTAAATGGATTCTTCCACATTTGTACCATAGTTTTCAAATATGACATTTAAGTATGAATCTTACTTAAAAAAAAGAGAATGAAAATATGACCTAAAGGGAAAGGTCAGAAAAAAATAAACAAAAAACTACACAATCATCATCTTATTATAAATTCATTTTTATAACTTCTGGGATAAAGTGTTTCTAAAATACTTCTATCTCACCTATCTAGTTCATTCCTATCTGCGAGTTCACTATTTTCTTTTTCTAGATTATCAATTCATATTTAGCAGCCTCCATGTCTTTGGACTATAAATATAGCAAATATTATTTATTTTCCTTATTTTTACAGTATTCAGAACTGCTTATATTTAGAAGCTCCTTTTTGAGACTATTCACATGCAAATCACTACCCAGCAAACATTATGTTTCTGGCTAATAATGTAGCTTCCAGAGAGAATGTGATATCTCTGTATAGGGATACACTCTAGGGCTGACATTTGAGATTGTTGAAGTGGATCATCAATTAACCTCACTTAGAATGAATTGAATCATACCATGTTCTATTACTCTATAATGTACTGTGGAAAAAAATCTATTTGATGTGATACAATTTTTCTTTTTTTCATAAATTATTTTTTTCTTTTCTCGCGTCTGTTTTCATCATGAGTTATTTAATATTTTAGTGGCTTTTCATCACACTAGTAATATTGTGATTAGCAATAATTAGAATGGCCAAAATTAACCTACCTGGCTGTGAATGAAATCAACCTTCTTTATATCATGAAAATTTCATTGAGTTATTCTAGCCTGGAGAGATACTGATGAATATAAAATGCATCATTAGAAATTATAATAAATGACAATGTCAAATAAGTAGGGGGAAAAAACCTCTGATGCCAGTCGAAAACATACTCAATTTATAATTTTCTACCCTTACCTCTTATGTTTTCCTGTAATATTAAGAGTAATATTAAGAGTCTCAACCCGAGTTGTTATTGTTCAATATGTTTTCTCTTAAGTGACTCTTTTGTGTTTAGGAAATGTGTTATTTATTTTATACATTTTCTTCCCCCCCCCCGACCCCCCTTTTTTTTTTTGGAGAAAGCGTCTCACTCTCTCGCCTAGGTGGGAGTGTAATCACATGTCACTGCAACCTTGAACTTCTGGGCTCAAGCAATCCTCCTGCCTCAGCCTCCAGGGAAGCTAGGACTGCATGTGTGCTCCACCATGCCTGGCTAATTTTTTTATTTTTTACTTTCTGTAGAGACAGGGTTTCATTATGTTGCCAAGGCTGAGCTCAAACTCCTGACCTCAAAGATCCTCCCACCTTAGCCTCCCAAAGCACTGGGATTACAGGCATGAGACACTGTGCCTAGCCAATTTTATATACTTTCTTAATTTCATCTTGACCATAACTATCAAATCTAGGTATTATCATTGCTTTTTTACATGTGAAAAAGAGGTTCAAAGAAATTAATTCATATTATTAGTAAGTCTTATATCTGAGTCACACACTCAGATCCAAAGACCAATATTTTACAATTCCAAATGAACTTCTTACACTGCAAATATATTTTTTAAATAGTGGCAATTTCTATACTATAACATATATTTAGTATATGTCTGTCCTACTTAATATAGAATATCGTTTAAAAACTGCATGTGTATATGGGAAGAGCCTATTTTTTAAGTACTAATTGCAGCAACATCATAAAAACAATACAAAGAAATGCAATTTTTATTGAATGAGATATTAAATGTATTCAATACAGTTTTTATTTAAGTTAAAATTTTAATTTACTGATCTGCTTTCAAACATTTTATAAATTTTTAGTACAATTACTGGTATTTAATGAGACTTGGATCATAAAATGTGTCCTAAGTGGAAACGTAAAGAACAGAAATGAATTGTTTTTTAAAAAATAAATAAGTACAATGAATCTTTAACAACAAGAACCTCCAATTTTGATAGCTATGCTTCCTCTCCACATATATCAATATAAAAAAATCATTTAAGTTATTTGAAGTTTAACACAAAATGATAAATCATCATACTGATGGAAATTGAAACCTAAATTATGAGCTGTTCTGAAACATACAATAAATTCCTTGGGATGAGAAGAATTCTAGAAGCATAAGCAAGGAAGCAGTGGTAAAACCTATTTTTCTTCTGACTTCTCAGGCACATTAGGCTAATTCCAGAAATAAATTCAGTCAGTTGGCAAGTTAACCTCTCACTCTTGTCTCAGAAGTCATTTGCAGCCTGGAGTTTAACCGTTTTCTTTCTCCTTGGTCTTGGTCCTTTATGTAGTAGCCCTGTATTTATGGTGCCACTTGGGAAATTTATCTATGATAAGAATCTACCTCTGAAGAGCATTTATTTTACAAAAGCTTGGATGAGGGAATCATATATTACATAAAATCTCTTTAATTCTTTTAACATGGATTCTTTTTTTCTGCTGTGGAGTACACTAAGTCACTCATTTGATGGTTTTGTGTTTTCAGTCTTATTTGCTCAGGACTCCTTTTATTTGGGCTTTGGAAATGATTGAATCAAGTTGGATGAAAATTTACTTTTGATCCATTTAATTCTAACCTTTCTTGCAAGCTCAATTTTTAGAATCTTGTTCAATGGGCTGAAGGAAAAACATCTTGCAATAGAGAGTTTATTTCTTGTGCCATCAGAAATGCTAATAGTAAATATGAGCATATTTGCTTTAAAAATTTAGATTTGAAATACATTTTGCTTAGACTTTCAGAAGTTTTTAGAACAACTATCTTACATACCAAAAATATACTAGGCATGTATACGCATTTATAAATGCTGTTGATAAATACTATTTTGTGGCAGAACTAGATGATTGGATGCTTTATTCAATATAAAAAATTTTATGTCTTATATACTGCAGTGAAGCTACAACTTATTTAAAACACATTCTGATACTTAACCTTTAGCAAATTATTGAATAACCATGACCAACATAGATCGGTTAATACAGGTTATAATAGCTAAAAGCAATGACAGGTAACATTCATGTGGAATTTACTGTGGGTCCTACTTCATTCTAAGAACCTGACTAATTTAAATAGCTTAATCTTCCAACAATTCTAAATACAGCATGGTTGAGCAATTTGTTCAAGATTATACATGCAGGGATAATCACTCAGTGGTTCCTTCCTTGGACATGTAAATAAAATTTGTATGCCTTTTACCAAAAAAAAAAAAAAAAAAAATAGATTCTGCAGGTGTTAGGTGGTAAAGCTGGGATACATTTCCTGCTGTGTCCAGAACTCAACAACTATAAGAAGTTATATATGCTTTGATTAAATTTCCTATTCAACAATATATTGTGCACCTATAGCCTGAGGTTAATGAAGTTATTGAATGCTTATTTTAAATAAAATACTGGTTAGAACATTATGTTCATGCACACCTAATTAAAGCAAACTCTCATGAAAATATCCACTGAAAAACAAAATTACTTTTCTTCCTTTCCATTAGCTAAAATATGCATTTTTGCTCTATCATTTCTATTATTTCTTTCACTCAACTGTGTTCATCAAATATTAGCTATAAAAGCTTTTTTATGGTAGTTGATTTAAATTTTAAAACTAACTTTTTGAGTCTGCTGGTAGAAGCTTGGAAGGGCCTTGATAATTCAGTTGCACATGGATTAGTGTGCAGTAATACCAACCTTCAGAGCGAGTTCTGCACTTAAACTAGATTTTCCAGCATGGGTTGGGTGCAGAACAGTTTTTGATTTTGCTACAGATATCTGTTTCTCAACTTTCTATGAACTCTCCAAAAGAAATCCAAACGTTATTATTTTTTGATGGTTCATATCCACACTTTGACTTCAGTTCCAATCTAAATAGATATTATTTTTAATTTATGTAAGTGATGTAGAATCATTGCGGAAGAGTTAAAAATGTAGAGAAGAAAACAGAACCACTAAAATACAAATCAAGAGTTAATAGTTGTGTTCATTTTGTATAATTTTTTGTGTTTAAAAAATATACATTATATGCATATATGTCATATACTTTTTTCTTATATACCTCATAAACAGTTTAGTATCTTCATTTATCATTCAGCAGTTTATCATACAAATCTACCTTTAATTTAAAATATATAGAGTTATATAATATCCCTTCTTATGTTTTGACAGTTTTTAATACTTAGAAGCATTCCTATATTTAGCCCTCATAAATAATTGCGGTGAACATCATAGAACACAAATTTTGTAAAAACTTTAAAAACTATATGCTCACTTTTTAGCCTGAATAACTAGATTGGGAAGTGCCAGATACAAATGTGTAAGCATTTTAAATGTTTTTGCATGCTAATATCAAATGAATATTTCTACTGGCAGAGTTTCAGAGTGCCCATCTCAAGTCACTCTTGCAGTTATTGAAGTTTTTTTCAGTTGTCATTATTTGATGTTTGAAAGTGACATACTACTTTAACAATTGTCTGTCTCTGAGGACTAAAGAAGCTGAATATTTTTACATATTAATATTTCTTTTCCTGTGACTTGCTTGCTTCCTGGTTTATATTTGTTATTTGCAACCCAAAAATGATCACTAATAAATAAACCATAAACACATTCTCTTAGAAGTTTAAGACATCACTGGAATTCATCCAACTCTAGCATGTTGTCAAAATAACCTAAGCTCGAAGTGTATTCCCCATTTACTAAAAGGACTATCACAGGAAAGATATTTATTATATATTTATTTGTCATTAGTAGCATTAGGTTTCTGCTGACATGTTTCACCAGATGTGAGATGACTGGCCATGGTGAAAGGTATGTGTGAGGGTGTGGGTGAGTATGTGTGGTGGGTAGAGAATGAACCTCATTAGGGTTCAGGATTTTGGGTTTCTTAACAGCTTCCTTTAACACAAATATTTCCAGCAGGAGTATGCATTTCAATACATTAACACAATGATTACTATACTAATGCAGCTCCATCTTAGCTTTCCTCATTCCTTTTTGCAGTTTTAGAACAGGCATAAAGACATTAGGTGGTGGTAATCATTTGGAGAGAAGAGAAAGAAAAGTGTTGTGTTCGTGTGTGTTTTACCCAATCACCAAAATTTTTGATCATGTGATGTGTGCCAAGTGAAATATTAAGTGCTAATGTGTGAACGCATATGTGGGTCTTTATGTATGTGTTTGTTTATGTGAACTATCGGTTTAGATTTGGGGTGATATATACAATAAGACAATGATTGTGGAGGTCATTTAACACAGGTAGCACCAAATCAGCCTTTAAGAAGGAAGTTGAATGAATTTGAAATTATGCAACAGAGAGAAGTTGCAAGGAAGAAGATAAAATTTAAATGGCTCTGATAAATATATTTAACTGGAAATGTCTAATAGAAAGGAGAGATATCTTAGGTAAATCAGGCCTGAAGGTCTAATTTGGGAATCCGCAGTTTGGAGGCAATAGTTAAAGCCATACGGCTGAATGACCCTTGTAAAGAGTACTGTGGAGAGGGACAGGCAGCTGAAGATGGAGCAATAATGGTAGAAATATGAGGGGGGTGGAGTGAAAGCAAAAGGGAGAGAGAGGCAGGAGGAGGGGGTGAGGAGGAAGGCCGGGGGGGGTGAAGAGGAAGGCGGGGAGAGAGAGAGATTAGAAATGTAGATGCTTTCCAAAAATAGTACAGGTATATGACAGCTAAGATAAGAAGATATTTCAATAAGGTAGTTGTAGTTCATATTATAAAATAAAAATCAAAGGTACCGCCCACACCCTCCTCCTGGACTGAAGAAAGTGTGACTATTGGTGGCTGAGTAAAGGGATAAAAATCTCAATTTCAGGTCATTTAATATTTAAATAAGATGATTAACCTACCACTGGCCCTGCATAATTATATTTAAGATGTTTAAATAGAGAAATATGGAGTCCAATTAATCTGTTTCTTTAACTCCCATCGATTGTTGCAGTGACATCTATTAGGGCTATTTTTCTTTAAGAAAAACCGTAAGAAATCCTGGCTTTAACAATCAAAGCTATGGGTGGTATCTTTGATTAGTGTTCATTATTTAGGGTCAGATAATAAAACGCTTGATTTAATGACTTTATTTGCTGGTGTGACCTGAAATGTTATGTTACTGGAGATAAAAACAGGTTTTAGCAGTTCCTCTGATGATGGGCTTTATTTCCAAAAAGAAATCCGTTCTATTAATTTACATAGAAATGATTTAACAGTGTAATCCCTCCATTTTCATTAACATTACAATTTTTTAGGCCCTTCTTCAACACATTGTTTTATGGGAAGAATTAAATTTTGCTCCCATGTCTCTTTCATTACACGAAGTTTGTTTTCATTTGTTTGTGTTGTGGTCTTAATTGGAAATTTAATGTGTTTTTCTCTTGAAAACAAGGAGAAACCAATCTTTTCTTCTACACAGAATTGTTCCAGAAAAGTAATGTCAGTCCTTAGAGATATAAATTCAGAAGAAAATTGGCATGAATGAATGGAAATTGCTGCATTCAGAATTGAGAAAGCTAGATTCAGTTTATTCTTTACTATACAAATATTTACATAAGTTCTTTTCATAATATTCTGATGAATTTCATAATTAATATTAGTAGTTGTTTTGAGTCACAATTAGGATTTCAACTAGCTACATCTCAGTTTTTTTTATTATTGCTATATGATAGTTGTATATATTTTGTGGAAGCACATACGATATTTTAATACATATACACAATGTGTAATGATCAAATCAGGGTAGGGATATTCATTACCTCAAACATTTATCTTTTCTTTATGTTGGAATCATTGTCATTCTCTTCTACTTGTTTTGAAATATACAATACATTACTTTAACTATAACTTCCCTACTCTACTATTGAATACTAGAACTGATCCCCTCTAACTGTATTTTCATACCCCTTAACCAATTTCTCTTCATTCCTCCTTCCCCTTTTGCTTCTCAGCCTCTAGTAATCACCATTCTATTCTCTATCTCTATGAAGTCTATTTTAGCTCCCACATACGAGTAAGAATATGTGATATTTGTTTTACTGTGCCTGGTTTATTTCACTTACTATAATGACATCCAGTTCCATCAATGTTGCTGGAAATGACAGGATTTAATTCCTCTTATGGCTGAATAATATTCCATTGTGTATATATCCGACATTTCCTTATACATTCGTCCATTGATAGTTACTGAATCTCAGTTTTTTCATCTGTAAAGTTATGTGACTATATCCCACCCTATGATTTTAAAGGGTTCGGAAAGGCATGACCAATATTTAAGATATAGAAAGTTCACTCTTTAAAAAAAATTATAAGCAATTCTTACTTATATTATGTCTTTATTTGTTTTCTGCTCAAAAGATAGATAAAGTGCTCCTGAGAATTAAGAGGCACAGTGCCAGAAACCGTGAAGGTTTGCAAAAGAAACATTAAGGAAATTAAAAAGAAATCACGATTTAATCTTAAAGTGAAATAAAAGTGCCAATATAAGTTTACGTCTGCATTTTAAATTACAATATTTACTCAGACACTTCTCTGTATAAGGGCCATAAAGAAACTTATTTGGAAATGAACTACAATAAAACCACAATAATCTAGATCTCATTTAATCAGAATTTGGGATAACATGGATAAGTTTGGACTTGTCTTTTCCCGTTATTTGTAAAGAAGGTATTTGTTAAGCAAACTTAACAGTGCCACAAAACTTTAACATCTCCAAGTACTTTCATGCACACTAAGGGTACAAGTTTACATGGAAAACCTGTGTCCAAATGCAGCTGGCCTCTGCACTTAAAGATCTATGGAAAGAAGAGAGATTGCAACACACTACAGGAGCAAGGTCCCACTTAGAAATAGTCATTGTTAAATGATTCTGCATCAGTTATATGGAATATGGTGAGATATTATCCATTTGATGAAAAAGGTCATAGGTTTACAGAATATGTGCATCTGCTTGTACCTAACATGTAATTCACAGAGAGCATGGGCTGAACTTATCAACCGTGTAGGTGGCACATAGTAGGTTGCTGGGGCTCAGAGAACAAAATCCCAAAGTGAAAGCCTCAGAAGTGGCATCAGAAGCTCTTTCTCTCTTACCTTCCCCAGCCCTCCTGTCCCTGGCCTCTCATTCTGCCCCATGGCAAGTCACGGAAACGAGAATACCTCTTCCGTCAGGTGAGTCATAGAAACCAGAACCCCTTTTTCCCAAAGCCAGCCAAAAAAACTAAAAATATTGTTCTCGCCTTCCCCTGCCTTTTGTGTAGGAGCTGGCCAAAAAGAAATTCTCTGTTCTACCTTGTTTGATAGTAGTCATAAGACCCTCACTCCGGAGAGAGGCTGCCCCATATCCAGAAGGAAGGAATGCTTCAGAGAAAGGACAGGAAGAAGCTGAACAGACAAGCCTTTCTGGGTTTCCTCACTCAGTCTACTGACATAAGATTATACTCTTTTGGTCCAAGCACATTGCTACATGGCTTTCTATACTTCATTGAACCTAAGCATAAAAATTGACTGATAGTCCAGGCACAGTGACTCCCGTCTACAGTCCCAGCCCTTTGGGAGGTCAAGGCGGGAGGATCACTTGAAGCTAGAAGTTTGCGACCAGCCTGGCCAACATGGTGAAACCTCATCTCCACTAAAAATAAAAAAATTAGCCAGGCATGGTGGTGCATACCTGTAGTCCCAGCTACTCGGGAGGCTGAGGCAGGAGAATCACTTGAATCCAGGAGGCAGAGGCTGCAGTGAGCTGAGATCGTGCCACTGCACTCCAGCCCGGGCTACAGAGCAAGACTCCGTCTCAAAAAAAAAAAAAAGAAAAAGAAAAAAGGAAAAAAACAAAGTTGGTTGATAGTTCTCCCTGGGTCATTTGGTCTTCATCCTGAATGCTCTCATGTCACATAAAACTATGATTAAATCAATTTGTTGTGCTTTTCTCTTGTTAACCTGTCTTTTGTTACAGGAGTGTCAGCTGTGACCCTTATAATGAGTAAGATTTTCTTTTCAATCCCTACAAGGTGCTCAGTAAATATTTTTATGACTAAATCCCTTGCCTTATGTAATTTCCCTTAACTCTAATCTATTAATGCTTATTGAGGACTTGATTAGCACCAGATACCCTCAGTCCTGTATGAAGGCCTTGTGTACCTACACATTTCTAGTTCATTTGTGTGAGAGTAAGATGAAAAACACAGGTAAATAGAGGCTTAGATTTTCCTCAAAATGGATCAGGAAAACTATTTTCCTTAATTTTTTTTCTAATTGAAAGGCTTTGAGTAACACATTAGTCCTGTGCAATTTGCTTCATAGGGTAATTTTAATTAGAAGGTAAGTTTGCCCTGTCCATCAGATCAACAGTATTTTTAAATAGCTAATTATATATTTACTAGTTCATAATTAAGATTTGGAAATCTGCCTATATGTCTTAATTCAGAGAAATACTAAATTAAATACGTCCCTCAATGCCTAATTTGTTAGAATACTTCTAAAGAAATAGCAATTAGCTAGGACTGAAAAGTAAATTTTAAAGTTATTTTATAAAAGACATTCGCAATAGTAATATAGAATTGTGGACTTCAGAATGGAAACATGAAGTAAGAAAGAATGTTCTAGAAAGAGTTTGAGAGAGAGAAGGATGGTGAATTTATAGCCCAAATTATCCTATATTCCACATTTACCTTCCTCTGATAGTCTTCTGTTTGGTGGCCCAAACAAGGAATCTGATGTCTGACGATACTATTATGACAGACAAATTTGCTGGTGGAAATAACTATTTAACCCTGAATGGCTATAGAAGGAAAGAAATATTCTAAAATGTCAAGTATCAACATATCAAACTGTAATAGTGACACCCCTAATTGACACCCTTCTTTCTAAGGAAAGACTTTTTCACACTGGTTTCTCCACACTTTTACTTGTAATCTTGTTGATAACTTGCATTATACTACTAAAATAAAGAGTGTGATAAACCTTTGTTAAAAGTTAATTTGTACCCTGGTGCGCAGACTGGAGGCAAGGAATAGGGGTTAGCTAACATTTGAAGTACTCTAATTGGGACTATTCCCACCAGGACGGTTGCTCAGAAGCTCTCACTCTAGAGAGTGTTACTATAAGACCTCCAGCTATTCTATTATACTTCTCATTAATACTAGAGGTTTGGTTATTTAGCACAATGAATATTAGGCATGAATTTTTATGGTGAGATAGGGTTCAAGATACATGGATTACTGTAAATTAATATACGGCTATTTTCAGTCTTGAACAAACTGGGCTCAGTAATCTAGTGATCCCAAGAACCTACACCTTTCAAAATATTGCCCTGGATTTAGGATTTTATACCAGTCCTTTGCTTAAATATTTATCAGAGGATTCTGTTAGCTGGTTCTGACTAGAAATAAATTAAGCCATGCCTTAAGTGAAACTTAAGTGCAAGGTGCAGTTAGAGGGCCTAAAGGGACAGAAATTGAAGACCTCATCAAGCTTACAGGTAATATGGCTGTTTCCATGCCAGCATTCCTATAAATATTTGTTGGTGAGGCTGATTTTGTTTTGCAATTTGCTTTCAAATTATAACACACTCTATAAGATTACAGAAGACGGGACATACAGTTTAGTCTTCCTAAGCTGTTGGAATTCTCTTGACTAACTACCAAAGATGACTACAGTTGATCCAATAGTGTTAGATAATCTTATCTCAGAAATCAATCAGAGGAAAAATAATTATATTTTACGCCTTATATGTTTTATAAACAGATAGGGACTTATTTAAAATCTCATAGGTATGGAGCAGGGACTATTCCTTTGGTCTAGAGAACCTGGCTCTAAGGTTAGAACCAGGTTCTCTGTTTATAAGCTGTGAGCCTTAGGGCTTAACTATTTCCTCATTTGTAGAATGAGTTTAGTAACAGTATCTACCTCTTACTGTTGTTTTGGAAATCTAAAGGATAAAAATATGTGAAAAATTTGGCTTATAAGGATGTATATAACAAACTATAGCTATTACTATCACAAAATGGACACATAATGTCTTGTGCTCTCCCAACTTTTGTAGTGTTTTTCCCACTAACCATTCTGTTGAAAATTTATTCGTTTCTACTTGTCTGTCTATAATGTATGCATAGTTTGAGCAATATGAACCATATAATAAAGTAACTAATAAAATGCAATGATATATTTGGATCAAAATTTTCGTAAAATTTTCAGGGAAAATCAACCAAGATAATTCTATTTTTTCCTGAGCTTAAATGGAAGAAAATCTTACGTATCTTAGAATCTTTGAGCTCAGTTCTGTTAAACACATTCTACTAATTCTACTGCTTTGCTTTATTCATGCCAGCCCTGATGAAGGAAGAGTTTCTCAGACTTTTCAGCAAAGAAATTTTTCTTTCTTTATGAAATGTTTATTAAGCACCTGTTATTACACAGTGGGGAACACAAAGAGGTATACAACAGCTTATTTATAAGACCTAGCAGAAGGAACACAATATAAACATGAGCAAATGACAATAAAAATTCCATTTGAAATAAATGTAATATTTGATAAGTGTTCAAGAAATTTAGAGGAGGGAGTCATCATTGCATCCCAATAATTTTGTGAACAAGCACTGAATCGGTACATGTGGAAGGATTCAGGAAACTTTTATCCACAAAGTAGGATTTAAGCAACACTTTGAAGAATACATAAGATTCAGAAAGATGCTGAGTAGAACTAGATGGAATGGGAGTTCAATGAACTTAAGAATCTCTGTTCTAGAAACACCTTCCGCTCTTTCTGTCTCAGTCTCCCTCCCTCAACCAACTTACTTATTGCTTTAAATAACTTGCTTAATTTCACTTTGCATTCATACTGAAATTCTACCAAATAGGGATGCACTTGAAAGGAATGACATGGTCAGCATCTTGTACTATGATGTGATTTAGTTAGTTCTTTAATGACAATTGCCAGGTCTGTTTGTAGATAGTTCCTTCAACAATGCCTAGCACCCTAGCATAATGCTTAGTAAGCAGTACATGTCAATGAAAACAGGTTTCTTTTATTTGGTTTATTTAATCAAATATTTTTTTACTCTAACAGGTTACTGAGATCAACAGGACAATTATTCAAATAAAAGAGGGAAACAAAGAGCAATAAATTTGAAAGTATGAAATAATTAAGTGGCTAGAAAGCTTGGAGGGGGAAGTAAAGGGCAGTGGGAAAGGATTTTGCCAAGAATGGAAGATCAGGATAGATATGATGGTGAGCAGAAATTAAGACAACTATAATTACAGTTTTGGGGGGGTTGTTTGTTTTTGTAATGAGTGACACAATGAGGGAAGGCAAGGGAAAAAGCATGAATAAAGAAGAGTGAAGAATTCGTGTTGGGTAATATTGGGAGATAAATTTGGAAAGGTAGCACAAGCCTGTGCTGAACTGTGGAGGATCACGCTAAAGAATTTGGATTTCATCTTATATGCAACCAAAAATAGTCTTAGTTGTTCTACTTATATCCTACTGCTCAAAATTAAGCTAAAGGGAACTTTGCAGATATTCTGCAGCATTTGGGAAAAAATGGCAGTGATTGGTGTAATTTTCAAATCTCCCCAAATCTGCCCTCCTTCCATAGCTAAAGCAAGTATAATACACAGGAGCAAGTAAAGGAGACATAGGAGACATGGGGGTAGAGAAACCTATTCAAGACCATAAGAAGGCAATGAGAAAAGCTCTACATGTAAATTTACAAATTTCTTTGATAAATAACTGGCATTTTTTAAAGGGAGAAGAAACTTAATAGATGTAACAACCAAATGCAATATTTTAGACAGTGAAATTTGGACCTGTACTAGGAATTAGGTAACATTAAATAATTACTTTATTGGTTGTGATAATGGCATTATGTTATGTTTTTAAAATCCCTATCTGTTAGAGACACTCACTGACATATTCACAAGTAAAGTGATATGATGTCTGAAATATACTGTAAAAGGATCACATTTTCCTCATCTTCCAAGTTGATATTAAGAATATAATATTGCAATATATTGATAACATTGAAACTCGCTGCTGGGACGCTGACTTTCATTATTCTCTCTTCTTATGGGGGTGTTTGAAAATCTCCACAGTGGGTCAGTATTTTACAGTTTAACACACGAAGGTGTATGGGGCTCTTATAGAATTTTAGGATTTGACAACTCTCTCTACACGCTCTTGAATGAGCATTATTCAAGAGACTATTTCCATGTCAATGAACATCCAGAACATTCATACAGAGAGTTGAAATCAGACTTCCCTATCACAGAGAGTGCCACTGGCTTCTCCTTTCCTACCAGAGAATCAGAGCAGAGCTAATACACAGAAGTTTCTGGTTTCACAGTGATATATGCTGGTTCCTAAAAATTCTATTTAGGATACACAATACTAGTTTGTATTTTACCATGTTATGAAGTATAAAAGGCTATTTCCATGAGCTGAGGGGCAAACTGACACAACGTGACATTATAGACAAAGTTCAAAGAGCAAAGTCTCTTCCTTTTATTAAACATGTACTTCTAGTCATTAATTCACTGTATCTGTAGTAATTAATAAATGGTCATAAGGAGTTACAATTGTCACAATGGAATGACTAAACCATAAAATATTGCTGATATTAATTCAAAATAGGAATGCTATTTTGAAAAACAGTTTGGCAGTTTCTTATAAAGGTAAACATACACTTTATATACAACTTAAATACGCCACTCCCAAAACTCCAAGGTGTTTACCCAGGAGAGAAGAAAACTTAGGTTCTCACAAAAACCAATATTCAAATGACTATAGCAACTTTAATTCATAATCACTCCAAACTGAAAACAATCCAAAAGTCCTTCCACTGGTGAATGGATAAATGAATTGTGGTACATCCATACCTAGAATACTAGTCAGTTAAAAAATAAAAACAAAAATAAACTACTGATACACACAACATCACGGTAGGATCTCAAATGCAATATGCTAAATGAAAGCAGCCAGAGTCAAGGGTTACATAATGGACAGTTACATTTATATGATGTTCTGGAAAAAGAAAAATGTAGGGGCGGCAAACAGAACAGTTGTTGCCTAAGGATAGAGGTGGAGAAAGGCATTGACTGCAAAGAGGAATGAAGGGATCTGCGGGGTGCCTTACTCCATTTGGGCTGCTATAACAAAATACCTTAGACTGGGTGGTTTATAAACAGAAATTTATTCCTCACAGTAAGGATGGGACGTCCAAGACCAAGGCACCAGCAGATTCAGTGTCTGGTGAGGGCCTGTTCCTCTCAGACAGCACCTTCTGGCCATGTCCTCACATGGCAGAAGGGGTAAACAAGTTCCTTCAAGCCTCTTTTATAAGGATAGTAATTCCTTTAGCCAAACAGGCTGAGCCTTGTGGCATAATCACCTTTCCAAGGCCCTACCTCTTAATACTTTTACTTAATACTTTTGGGGTTAGATTTCAATATATGAATTTCGGGAGATACGACATTTGGACCATAGCAGAGGGTGATGGAATTGTTCTATATCTTGATTGTGATATTGGTTGCTTGATTCTATGTGTTTGTCAATACTCAGAATTACATACTAAAAAGAATAGATTTTATGTATATAACTTATACCTCGATGAACCTGACTAAAAATAGTGATAAACAATCTAAAAGAATTCTTCCTCATTTTCTTGCACTGGATTCTCATTTCTTTCCTTGTTTCTTTATTTGTGAAAAAGCTCAATGGCTGCATAATATTCTATCATTTGGACAAACTGTGACTTGCAAACATGTTTTCTATTTGAACATTTAAGCTATCTTTTAACTTTTCCCTATTATAAATAAAAGTCAAATATACAGGTGCACCTTGTATTACGGTGCTTTGCTGTTTCTGCTTCACAAATATTGTGTATTTTACAAATTGAAGGTTTGTGGCAGTCCTTCATCAAGCAAGTCTATCAACACCATTTTCCCAAAAGTGTGTGCTCACTTCATGTCTCTGTGTCACATTTAGGTAATTTTCACAATATTTCAAACTCTTTCACTATTAGCATATCTTTTATAGTAATCTGTGATCAGTGATCTTTGATGTTACTCTTTTTATCTAGTTGTTGTAGGGCACCACAAACCACGTTCATATGAGACAGTGAGCTTAACTGACAAATGTGAGTGTGCATTCTGAATGTTCCACCAACTGGCCATTCTCCCATCTCCCTGCCTCTCCTTGCACCTCCCTGTTCCCTGAAACACAACAATATTGAAATTATGCCCCTTAATAACCTATAATGGCCTCAAAGTGTTCAAGTGAAAGGGAGAGTCACACATCTTTCACTTTAAATCAAAAGCTAGAAATGATTAGGCTTGATGAGGAAGGAAAGTGAAACACCCAGATAGGCTGAAAGCTAGGCCTCTTGTGCCAAAAAAAACTAGCCAAACTGTCAATGCAAAGGAAAAATTCTTGAAGGAAATTAAAAGTCTACTCCAGTGAACACACAAATGATAAGAAAGTGAAACGGCCTTATTGCTGATATGAAGAAAGTTTGAATAGTCTGGATAGAAGAAGATCAAACCAGCCACATTTCCTTAATACTAATCCAGACCACAGCTCTAACTCCCTTTAATTCTATGAAGTCTGAGAGAGGCAAGGAAGCTGCAGAAGAAAAGTGGGAATCTTGCAGACGTTGAGTCATGAGTTTTAAAAGAAGAAACTGTCTCCATAACATAAAAGTGCAAGGTAAAGCAGCAAGTGCTGATGTAGAAGTTGCAGCAAGTTAGCTGGAAGATTTAGCTAAAATAATTGATGAAGGTGGCTACATTACACAACAGATTCAATGTAGACAAACAGGCTTCTGTTGGAAGAAGATACATCTAGGGCTTTCATAGCTAGAGAGAAGTCAATGCCTGGCTTCAATTCTTCAAAGGATAGACTGACTATCTTGTTAAGGACTAATGCAGGTGGTGACTTTTAGTTGAAGACAATACTCATTTACCATTCCAAAAATCTCAGGGCCCTTAAGAATTATGCTAAATCTACCCTGCCTGTGTTCTATGAATCGAACAACAAAGCCTGGATGACAGCACATCTATTTAGCAGCATGACTTACTGTGAATATTTTAAGTCCATTGTTGAGACCTACTGCTTAGAAAAGAAAAATTTTAAAATGTTGCTGCTCATTTACAAGCACCTACTTACCCAAGAGCTCTGATGGAAATATGTAAGGAGATTAACACTGTTTTCATGACTGCTAATACAACATTCATTCTCTAGCCTATGGATCAAGAAGTAATATCAACACTTAAGTCTTATTATTTAATAAACACATTTTGTAAGACTAGAGCTGCTATAGATGGTGATTCCTCTGATGGATCTGAGCAAAGTAAATCTAAAACCTTCTGGAAAGTATTCGCTAGTCTACATGCCATTAAGAACATTTGGGATTCATGGGTTGAGGTCAAAATATCAACATTAATAGTTTGAAAGTTAATGGGATTTAGAAGAAGTTGATTCCAATCCTCACAGATGACTTTGAGAGTTTGAAGACATCTGTGGAGGAAGTAACTGCAGATGTGGTGAAAACAGCAAGAGAACTAGAATTAGAAGTGGAGCCCGAAGATGTGACTGAATTGCTACAATCCCATGATAAAGTTTAATGGATGAGCAGTTGCATTTTATGCATGAACCAAGAAAATGGTTGCTTGATGGAATCTACTCCTGGGAAAGATGCTGTGAACGTTGTTGAAATGAAAGAAAGGATGTAAAATATTACACAAAGTTAGTTGGTAAAGTAGTGGCAGGATTTAAGAAGATTGACTCTAGTTGTGAAAGATATTCTACTATGGATAAAATGCTGTCAAACACCATCACACACAACAGAGAAATCTTTCATGAAAGGAATAGTAAATTGATGTGCAATTGATGAAGCAAACTTCACTGTTGTCTTGTTTTAAAAAATTGCAGTAGCCACCCCAACCTTCTGCAACCCCCAGCCTGATCAGTCAGTAGCCATAAGCATGGAGAAACAACCCTCTACTAGCAAAAAGATTATGACTTGCTGAAGGCTCAGATGATTGTTAGCATATTTTAGCAATAAACTATTTTTAATTAAGATACGTACATTGGTTTTTAAGACATAATGCTATCAAACACTTAACAGACTACAATAGACTGTGAACATAACTTTTATACGCACTAGGAAACCAAAAAATTCATGTGACTTGCTCTTTTGTGATATTGCTTTATTGCAGTGGTCTGGAACTGAACCTGTAATATCTCCAAGGTATGGTTGTAAAAATAAATAATCAGTATTATTTCCTCTACAGATGTGTTAACATGGCTGGGAATATTTTGATAGTCCTTTGTAACTGATATTGCTACTTTGTTTTTCCACCAGATCCAGGTCTGGTGGATTCTACAGAAACATGAAAAATATGCTCAAAACAATGTTAATTTTCAGAAATGTACATTTCTATTTTGATGACCAAAGTCTGTAGATTGAGCTTTGTGGAACAGGGGGATGGGGTGTTGACAGATAAAGAAAAATAAATCCTCCCAACAATTTTCTAAAAGCCTGGCTAAACTAGGGTCAAAATATCTGAGAAGCAGTGTAAATATTCCAATGAGTTTCATTTCCTGATCAGATATATTAGTTTCCATATGCCAGAGTCCTGCTGGCAAATTTACACTCTATCCAAATGCTGCTTTTATGGGTAACCGGAGGCTCTGTGTGCAGCTTCAGGATCTGTAATAATGGCTTTGTACAAGAGATATGTCGAATAAAGTTGAAAGTATAGATAATTTCATTGATTGCTTTAAATTCCACCATTGGCACTGCATGTGGAGCTGCGTTCGGAATCACTCCAGATGCACATCCTTTTAGAACAGCAGTCCTGCCACCATCCTAGTACCCATAAAGGTCTTTAATTAGGTAATCCCCAAATAGCAACAGCACCATCCTCTGACTTTATTAACATGAAATCTCTCTTTTGCAAAGCTCTTTCAATGTGCAATAGGGGAGAATCCCTGGATGGAGACAGGCAGGTAAGAGGAAAGAGAGAAGACACAGAAATGGAAATGATAAAACAGATAAAAGCAGAGTCATATCGTGGTTCATCTTGAGGTGCTTGTTATAACTTCACTTTAAGAAACTTTAACCTATTAACCTTTTTAAAAAACTCAGCCTCTGCTAAGGATCTGCATCACTAACAAGAACATTTCTTTATTAAGACTCCTTGTGTGTCTAAGCATTTTTAATGACCTCCATTGCCATGGCACCATCTGGACACCTGACATTTTAAAAACAAACATTTCAGCATAATTGATGAATTCTACCTTAGATGGCTATTATGCAGGTCTGACTGCTAAAAAACAGGCAACTGTCATTGCACCAAATTAAATCCCGCCAAGCAGAAATATCACATTGAGCAATTTAGTATGGGCGTATTATGAAGAAAGCTTAACTTGAAGAGACCCTCTATAACAATAAAGCTGATGGACTCACAGAAAACAAACCACAAGAAATCACCAGGTGGATTTTGGCCAGAGTATACTCACAATGGAGAGGTAGCAGGGAGATGTCAGTATTGCACCTGAGTCATATCTTAACCATACAAACAGCTACAGCAGAGCACGAACAGCCAGCAAATGACCCATCCATTGAACAGCCATGATTATCCTGCCTTCCACTATAAGAGGACATACCCTTTGCTAATACCCTCTCAAATTTCTGTAGATTGTGGAGAAAGGTGGGGGAATGAATTCAAAAAGGCACTGGTTACTAATGAAGCAGTTTTGATTGATGCATCCGTTTATTTAACATAATCAACAGACATGGATTTATATGTGAAGTACTATTTGAGATCCTGGGGTTGCAGCAATAAACAAGACAATTTCCCCACATCTTTACACTTAAGATCCCCTTGGGCCTGGGGAAGGTTTAGCAGAAGCCTTTGAGCTATCTGTGCATTTGTGAATTAAATATTGCTTTTCGTTTTACATGGATCAGGGAACCAAGACTCTGACAGATTGAGTTACCTGTACAAGTTTACATAACTAGTAGGTTACAGAAATAGCCCTAGGATCTAGGACCCCAACATAGCTCATTTTTGCACAATCAGGAAGCTTGCTTCAGGTAAACACCGTCTGCCTCGTTTCCTTCAGGCACCTCTAGATAAATGGCACCATAGGCTTCTTTAGGTTCAATACTTAAAGCTCTGGATCCGGTTCAAAAATCGGAGCTTTAGGAGAAGTTGGTGGAATTCAGGGTTCAGAGCTTCTTCATTTAATTTCAGCTAGGTTAGGACTTTGAGAGGTTTTTTTGTACTACTATTGTGAGCTACATTGCTGCTCTAGGAAAAACACATCCAGAGTCCTAAATGAGTGACTTACAAATCAACTTTTGGAGCCTACTAACCGGCTCTTTTGACTTTTAACTCTCTGATTTCTAACATCTACTTTTCCATATAAGTTTCCAGCTCATGCCATCCTAAATAAAGTAGAAACTAGGCACATATTTTTCTTCTTTGATTCTTCCTATTCCTTTCAGGTTGTCCTCATGCAATAAGCACCTGTCTAGTTTCTGTCCACTTGGCTTACAATATGCAATAATTGATTACTACCGCTACCTCCCTGTGCATGTGTGTGGATGTGTGTGTGTGTGGGGGGGAGGGAGTTCAAGTCCTTATATTACAACATTCTGAAACTCTAATCAAATCACTCTAATCATCATAACAAAAGCTTTTTCCCCTGTTTTACAAGAAGTTTTAACATAGCCTGATTCATAATATTGTATACCATATATTGTCTAGAAGATAGGATCTCTAGGGAAATGGTAAGGTAAAGGGAGAAACAAAATATTCAGTATAGAAAAGCATTTACCCAAGATTTTTCAGAAAAACCACATTTGTAGATCTTAATATCAATGAGGCACTAAAATATATTAAGAATTGTAATGTACAAATTAACATAATGAAAAGAATTAAAAGAAAGCTAAGTAATGATCAAGTCATAAGGCAGCCCATACTAAAGACGAATTTGCAGAATCAAAGTTCAACAGGATATACCACTATTAGTGAAAAAATTAATTATTCTATTATATAAACTTACTTTTGCCATTTTTAGAAGTTATGCCTGTTTCTTTTATAATTAATTATGTGCCTATAGTGGCAGAGAATTTATAGTTCAGACATACATATACAAATAGAATTTGCCACACCAACAATAAGGCCTTTTATGATGTCTAATTTATATTACTTGATATTTTATATGTAACTAGATTTCTTTTTTCCAGTCTTAACAACTTATGTTTTGGCCTCAATCTGGTTACTGGGCTTCCGCCTACTTCTTTGTACCCAAATCTGTGTCTTAGAAACTGCTTAATATCCTAATCCCTCTAGGACTTGAGGAAGTTGTTCTTGCTTGACCAGCTCTTTCCAGGAGATTGGAGCCCTGCTCACTGCACCCATCAAGTAAGGGTCACCACAATGTACCAAGGCTTCCTTGTGCTATCTCCCTCCTTAGATTTTTAATGTTACTTTCAGTGGTATGTTGAAACAAGCTCTTACTGGCTGTTAAATATTCAAGAAGTTTGTGAGCGGGACTATTGCCGGAAATCAGTCACCATAGAAGTATTTAAACCAAAGAAATCATGAAATGCTTTTTACTCCTGGAGAGCTGGCTTATCAACAGACACACCACTGGATCATTGCCCCTTTCAGAATACATTAGGTAACTCTGTTTGGATCCCCTGACCATTAACTATTATTGAAATGTTTATTTTATATAGTATTCTACTGGACTTGGTCTCAGTACTTTCAGCTGGCCTTAGCTGAAAGTAACTGCCTTACTTGAAAGTAACTGCCTCACCCTAGTAAGACAGTGTGGTTCTGAATTCTGGTTCCTTCAGTTTTTTGCCCCCATTGTTCTATGAGGAACTAAGACGCGAACAGCTGAATCTAAATCCCTAACCCTCTGAATACTCTAGGCAGTCTGACTCTTGCATCTGAGGCTGTCCTTTTGTTACCCAAAGCCTCCCTCTGCTGGCCCCAACTATTAAAATATACCTATTTGTGTTCTGTCCTCGCAAATGCCTACTCTCCTTTAGTATGGACACATTTTGACTATGGTTTTGGAAATACAGACTCTAACAGAGGTGAGCTAAGACATGACTGGTCTATGATGGTGATTGTTGGCTGGATCTCAGTGTTCATTTTGGATGTCCTAATTTAATGCCAGTTAAACAGTCATCTAACTCAACTGTAGCATGAAGTCTTTTCAGCAATAGGCAGTAAGTAAATTGTGAATGACAGGCTTAGCTGGGCTTTGTTATCATTAGTAAGAATGTCGGTTGCTTACTTGCTGCTTCAAATCGATTCTCCTTAATGCCCATTCTGTGTTTTCGAACTGGCCTGTGATAGCTGGAAAAAGGCTCTTCTCTTCTTACTACGACTTAGCTCCATTAGTAAAATCAGAAAACTCACAATCTGTAAATGCCTGATAACATTACTACACATAGGAACATGACAATGCATCAACTTTCTTGGGAGTTGTTGTCTTTCAAACTACTTCTTAGTTTTATGGCCATTGCATTCCTAAACCAACTCAACCTCTGGACTAGGTCTCATCTCACTATAAATCATTTGCTGCATTGCAAAGGCCAATATTGAGTATCCTTGTGCTTATATTTCTCCTTTAGATGAATCTTTCTGTGTTCTCACAGACTCTAACCCCTTATAGATAACCGTTTTGTTGTTTGAAAGAATTTAAGGTAAACAGCTTTTGTCAATCAGAACTCTTCAAATTATTATATGTTTTGATATTCAGTATCATTTTTAGTGGTATAATCTATAATTTAGGAAGCATCCACATTATTTCAATTCATTTTGAATTTTAAGAATATGCCACAAAAAGATTTGAAATATCTCCAGGCTATATATAAAATATTTTAAACAAATTATCATATAAAATAAAAACCTCATACCCTTATTCTCTTCCTACATTTCAGCCATCTCAACACAATAATTTTTGGAACTATATAATCATGTCAATTTAAAATCACCTATATAGTATAATTCCCTGGAATTAGAAACTTTTGGCACATAACACTCTGTGGCTGCTTTTTTTTACTTGGCTCTTGTTGGCTAAGATGATCAAGATCCGGAATGACTGCATCCCATTTAATTCTTCCCAAATGTTCCTCTTCCTGACATTCTTTAGCCATATGGATCACTCCCATTTTCAAAAGGTGAAAAAGTACCAGGAAAAATTAATTTATGTTTGGATGATATAACCACCCTGAAAATTAAGAGAACGAGGGCAAAACTGCCTGTGTACCAGAGGTAGGAGTGAAAATCAAACCTCCCCTGGAGCCCATAAAACTCATGTCTTTTGGTGTAGCAAGAACAGAGGAACTAGTAAGTGTACAGCACTGAGCCACAGCTCAGATTCAAAACACGTGTGTATAGGAAAAACAAACAAAACAAAACAAAACTCCAAACTGGGCTTATTTTCAATGTAAGTTTTGTTCAATTGCACAGGGCATGGGGAAGCCAAAAATGAGCTAATTTTCAGTGCCATTTGCATTATCTGCCAGGTGTTAAACTCATTATAGGCCATAGCATCATTTGCTGGAACCAGCCATTCCTTCATTAGCCATGCTCTCTTTATGCCCTCTAGTGCATATATTTTGAATGGACCTTCAGGGGAAAGATCCAAGTAGTTTTTCTATGGCTACAGTCTGTTTCCACTGGTTGAAATGGAAGCAAGTTCAACTAGCTTAGAGGAGCTTAATAATAAGCCAGGCAACAACAGGTATTGACAACTTTCTATCTGCTCAGTTCATTGCTAGACATTTTAAATGATACAGAAGAAATGCAAAACTCCATCTGGGTGCCAATTTGCTCCTCAATAAAATGCAGATAAAATGTCAACCACCTTGCCTGAATGTTATGAAAACAAGAAATAGCATGTGTAAGTGGAAGTAGCATGGTGAATGCTACATATGAGGTGCCTAATAAATAATGACTGTTATTAATGATAATTTATAATTCTCATGAGAGAGGAACATCATCATGAAATAATTGATGTGCAAAACAAGGAAGTATGAAATTAATCTGCATCCTGAATGAACCACCCAACTTTCACAGATCATTTAAAAAGAGGCCTGCAATTACACTTTCCTGATCCTTTTGGTGAAAAGGCATCTTATAAAAACCTAGGTATAAGAAGACTAAAATTCTGCTGCTCTCAGCTGTACAGGATGATGAAATTGCACCCAAGGGTGCCTTTTAATAAAGTTCACTTTATTATTCTCTAATGCATTTTAGCAAGCTTCAGTGGCTATAACCATGGCTTTCTTAAATGAGAGATCCTTTTTCTTTTCAGAGGAGGAAATCAAGATTTCTTATCATAATTGGAGATGTCTGGAAGGCAGACTTATACTGTGATTGTTCAGTGGCTGGGCTAGTATTCTAGACCAGTTAACTGGCTTCACTAACCTGTAGGACTTGCTATAGAAAAATAAAGCCATACATGTGATGATTATTTGGAAAATGTAGAGCTCTAGAATTTCCTTTACCAGAGAGCTTCTGGGGCTCCTGTCTGAATAGCCGGGATTTTTTTTTTTTTAATTTTCTTATCGTAAATTAAATAACTTTTAATCTTCATAGAACAAAATACATCAATGAACCCATAAGATGGCTGCTGTCTGGTTTGGAATGAAGCACAGTGCAACTGATTCATTGAAGACTTCCTTCACTTTTGTGTCTGAAGCACATGAATTTAGCTGTTAAAAGAAAGATTAGAGGTGTATCCAAATGATGATGTAATGTGATTTTCAACATTAAAGTCTGACTCTATTATTCTAGGTCCTCCTACGTTAGACAGGCTATGACAGCAAATATAATGGTGCATAATTTATAAATTTGGATTCTCCTCCTCTTTTCTTTTTGTTCTTCTTCTTGTTCTCAAGAATGAACAAAACATATACTTTTAAAAGGAAAGTCTATTTATGTTAAGGAATAGACAAGGCACAAATCATTCATTCCCTTGGTATTTACAAATTTAATTTTAAAGACTAACGTTATTATGAATAGTCACTGATCCCCAGAGTTTTATCTCTGTAAGTGACTTCTTGTTAAAATGGAGATTGAACTCTAAATTTGCAATTCCCATTGGGCTGCAATTACCATATTTATTCACATAATCTACCTGTTATTTTTACTTTGAAATTGGGAAATGATATCATGTAAGCATCTGCCTGCTGGTCTAACCACACTTTTAGGGAGTATTACTGATATTATAAATCAGTTTCCCTGATATTTAAAAATAAGTTTCATACTTTGGCATAGTAAGAAATCAAGGATAAGGATTAATTGGAGTTCAAATGACTTCATAGACATTTTTCAATACGTTTTTTCTTTTTTTATAGCATGGAAAAAAACCCTCTATTTAATGAAGCAGTACTTGTCTATTAAAGAAGTGATTTTAAAAAATATTGGGGGGTCATATTTACATTTAATATAGCTAGATAAAGGTAGACAGTAAATCTAATAGCTCTTTCTTCCTCTATCCCAACCTATAGCAAGATAGGGCAGAGCAAAAGGACTATTTGCAACATTTAATAATTTGCCTATTTATAGCAAGCAAAAGTAAGTTCAACTTATCTTAACTTCTGACTGCTTGATTATTTTAAAGTATAAAATTAAAAGACTGTGTGTACTCCCATCCACATGTTTTAAGGAAATCAAAATGAAAAGATACATTAAATTTCATTTCAAACTGTGGATGAGGTTATGAGTAGAGGTATATGTAGAAACATACGGTATGTGTTTTAGGAAAACATAAAAATTTAATTTCGATAGACTTCTTCACTCTACCCTTCAACTCTGAATCACTTGATTTTGTTTTCCACACTAGATGACTTTGTGCTAACTGGTATCCCAAAGATGGCTAAGGGTGACAGAGGAACAAGGAAGGTGTAGTCTCCATTACCCTCCAAAACCTCTAAAATTAATACAATCCAAGAAAAACTAATGTGTTTTTGTACAACTATACCTTCAATACAAGTTCCTGATGAATTTTAAAAATATACTTAGTTGTTTTATGTGCTTGGCCCTATTACTTTTTTCTAAAATACTCCAATAGACCGAATACAAACCTATCAATATTTCTTTCTAATCATTCCAAAACAGCTACCTACTTTCCATCAATTCCAGTCCCTTCTCAGAGACCACCATGCCTTTACCTTCCTACATCAATCCAGACCTGTTGCTTTAGATGCCTATGAATAGTTATTTTTCTGGGAATACCTTTTTCTCTCTTCTAGCATGTAGGTATTTAATGCTATTTTGAGAACTACAATGTCATTCTTATTCTCATCTCCCAGTATATGACCTGGTATTACCACTACCCTCCCTGCTGTCTGCACCCCTCAGGTTTAGAATATTTAGCTTGGTTATTCTGTAATTTTACCATGACATGCTTCACAGTGGGTCTTTTAAAAAAATCCATATGTTGAGAAAACATTGGATCCGTTCAACTTGATGAATCATGTCCTTCAGTTCTAGGAAGATTTTCTTCTCCTGTGTTTGACCTCCTGTTACTTGGATCCTTTTTTTTTTTCATGGTGGTTTACACCCCCCAAACATTGCTTAAGCATATCTTGCAGTTCTTTCTTATGATAGATTAGATGGGAAGTGATTTTAAAAATACTTTGCCTGTCTGAAATTACCTGATTATCCCTTCATGCTTTACTGACAGTTTGGATGGATATAGAATTCTAAGTTGAAAATCCTTTTTCCCCTAGAACGTTGGAGGTTTCTCTCTTCTAGCATGCAGGTATTCAATGCTATTTTGAGAAATACAACGTCATTCTTGTTCTCATCTCCTAGTGTATGACCTGGGATTACCACTGCCCTTCCTGCTGTCTATACCCCTTGGGTTTAGAACATTTAGCTTGGTTATTCTGTAATTTTACCATGACATGCTTCACAATAGGTCTTTTAAAAAATTCATATGTTGAGAAAACACTGGATCCTTCCAACTTGATGAATCATGTCCTTCAGTTCTAGGAAGATTTTCTCTTGTTATATCTATGTTATTTTAATTCCTTAGATTTTTAAAAAGTGTCTCTCTTTTTTAAAGAAGTAATTTTAGTGAGATACTCTATATCTTGGATTAATTCTTTCATTAAAAAATTTTTTCTTATTATCACTTTTTTTTTGTTCCGTTTTCTGTGGTTTTTCAACTTCATCCTTCATCCCTCCTCTTGCATTTTGTCTAGCTGCTATATTTTAAATGTCCAGGATCTTTATACTTTCTCTGCATATTCTATTTTTGAAATAACATCCTGTTGTAATTTCATAAATCTAATATTTTAAAATTCTGCTCTCTGGTTTGTATCTTTTTTGTTTTGTTCTTTGCTTTTTGTTGATGCAACTGTTCCTTGCATGTCTGGTCATTCTTGACTATCTGAGTTGTGCTATAAGAAGCTCTTATGGGCAGTTCTGTGTCAGTATGTGTGCAGTGGAGGTGCTAGTTGGTTCAGGAGCTTCATGACAGGATGATAGGGTGATTGGATAATGAGATAGCTGTATTTTGGAATGACAACTTCCATATATCATTATATGTGGGTATTTTCTCAAGCACCATTATGTTTCTCCAAAGCAGAATACTTGAATTTTAGTCTTTGTTCTTGTACCCTTGAAGTAGGAAGTTTGTGTCTAGGAAAGATAGATCTGAGTCCCTTTTCTCATAATTTCTTACCAGTGCCTCATGTCAGCACTCCTTTCTTTTGATATTCTTGATTTTTAGTTCAATTTCTCCAAAGTTTTATACCTCTAATGTCTTGTAAGAATGGGGGAAAGGTGGTCCCATAGCTATATATAAACATGGAAAGCGATTTGGTGACCTAAGCATATCTTAGAGACTTTCTAACAATCCCCCTCTTTTCAGTGTTAAGCTGTTTTTTTTTTTTTTTTTTTTTTGGTTGTGTATACTGGTACATCCAAGTCCTGAGCCTTTTGAGGTTTTCAGAGGGGTGGGGGTGAATTGGCATATTTGTCACTGCCATCTAAGCTGTTGGCACATGATCTTCAGATTTCTCCACTTTGTCAACTTATCTACTTTCCATCTTTCAAAACTTTGTTGACATTTCTCAACCAATTTTACCTTTTCCTGTTCAATGTGTCTTCATACTATTGTGTTCTAAAAATTTCTTAACTGTTATTTTAGAAGTGTTTTTGAAGGCAGCAGCGATACACTCTGAGTTCCATATGCCATATTTTTCCTGAAGACTATGCTATATTTAAACACATGTTGACGATGAGATTTGTGTTAATATGAAAGTTGGTGTTATAATTAACTTCTAATATCAGAGTTCTACCAGACAAAAATGTTTCTTAATACATACACAATATAAGGTGGGATTCAATTTGAATGAGACACTCAAGAATAAAAGATGGTATGGTTTTACTGGTGATATGCTGTTAGGTTTGGGGCTGGGAATTAGATAATATGAAAGCTGAACTTCTAGGAAATGATGACTTCATCTCCACCAACTAAAAGAAACATCTCCACCAAATCATGTCATTTAATATTTCTTGTTTGAAAAAAGTATATAAAATAATATTTATAGTAATATGTAAATGGCCAAAAAATTTACATGAAAAATATACAAGTATAAACCTCTGGTTGAAGCTTCTTTTTTCCCAACTACCTAAGTTTTATTTGTTTTCTTTAAAATAGTTATTTAAAAAAATTTATTTTATTTACACCATATATTTTCTTTTAAACTATTTTATTGCATATATTAAACTACATATTCTCCCACAGTGGGGAAATGTGCTGGAAGTATCCTATGTCCTTGTGTGTACAGATGTGTGTTGTGTGTGTACAGTACGTATTATACATATGTAAACATATGTTTTTGCCCTGCTCTCATTTAGGATGTTGTTGGATAAAGAGGACACCAAATTAACTTAAAATCCATGTCTATTAGACTATCCCTCTGAGAGCACAGCATTATCATTGAGAGGTGGAAAATATAACAAATCTACAATGAGCATGTGGCATGCATAAGGATGGTTATGGTTCCCTTTTGACATAATCTGACTACCATAATAACGCTAAATCAATATGGCTTTTATGTTCTTTTCACTAATTGTATTTCCAGCAATTGCAAACTATAAGTTATAACTGAATTGGAAAAAAGATGGTAATTCTTGTCTCTGTGACAGAAATGAAGCACAATTTTGCATTCAGGGACTATATCTTTCTGTGACTAAAACAGAAATCAACTACAAAACTACTGAAACCTACAAAACTATTGAAAGTTAGAGATAAGACCAGACGGTGATGTAATCTCTGTCATTTCAAACTAGAAACAAAAAGATCCACATTCCATCAATTGACCCAAATGTTCTCCCATTTTCTCACATATACCAATGTGATTGTGATAAGAATTATTACGTTGATTCATTTTGCTTGATAAAGTGTCAATAAATTCTTACAGCTGCATTGGAGAGGATCCTTCTAGACCTTTCAAGCTTTATCTGTGACATAATAAATTTATTCAAAAACATTTATTTGGAGCGTATTGTCTACTAGATAATCCACTAGGATTACCAAGGAAGGAAGGAAGGATTGTTTTTTATTTATTTTTATTATTACCTTGAGACAGGGTCTTTGCTGTGTTTCCCATGTTGGAGTGCAGTGTTGCAAACATGGCTCACTGCAGCCTTGACTTCCTAGGCTCAAACGATCCTCCCAACTCAGTCTCCAGTGTAGCTGGGACCACAGGTGTGTGCCATCACACCTGGCCTTTTTTTTTTTTTTCTTCTTGGCCCAAAGAAGAATCAGGTGCAGTCCCTACCCTCAAATTGTTCTCTATGGTTTGGAAAGTATAGACATATAAACATATTATTATAATAGAGTAAAGTACGAGCTATTAGAAGTTTATTTAGTATGCTGCAGGATTCCCTGAATGAGATGCATATACAAGTCATAGTACCATGAAATAATACAGACTTTGGGGGAGAAATATGAGGAATTTCATAGTGCTAATACATACACAGATGCATAGAAGTTGGGATAAAGTATGTAGAGAGAGGAGGCTACACACTGGAAGGAATCAGTCCATAAAAAGCTTTGTTCTGTTTGAAAAGCTTGGCCCTAAGCAGGAATAAGACACCCAATAGTCTGCATTTTAGAATTGTCTTTCTAGCAGCATAAAAATTGTAGATAGGACTCGAGTGTTTGTTCTAGAAAGACAAATCTATCCATTCAAACAAAGGGACCCAGTTACATAAGCACAGATGATCCTTTTTACAGAAGGACTGGAGAGACGCCCTCTGCTGGGGAAACTTGTGCTCTTACTGACCTCTGGGTAAAATTTCTTACCCAAAGTCATGGGAGAGGATGTTAAATGTAATCACTTTAAACAATAGAAAACAAGTATCATTTAAAAATCAGAAATTAAAAAAAATCTGCCTTAGAAAAACAGATACAAAAATTAATGAAGAAAGATAAGATGACAAGATGGCGGTGGCTTTTCATGTTTTTAACTTATAAGATGTTTACTTATCCTATGTTCTAGCCAAGAAAGCCACAGTCCATGAGGGTCTATTAGGTAACACAGGCCTTCTCCCCTTCATTATCTAGTGAAAACGCATTCTAGTGTGTCAGTCTGATAATTCTATGGAAGAAGGGATGGAGTGAACTTTTACCTGTTATGCTGTTGACTTTTGTTTTTGATGCAAGAAAGGAATTGTAAAGAAATCAAACGGTAGAATTCCGGGTTAAAATATTCGAACTGCTATTTAACACAATTTTGGCATTTGCAAAGATTTTTAATTCATCTCCTTAGTTATTACCGAGATTTGCTGGTAGTATGATTTTAAATATACCCTGTTACTACAACTATTTTTTGAGAACCTTTGCAAAACCTTATGTTTTTCCTCTCTTTAGCCATAATATTAATTAAGGAAGCATGTCAGGTAAAGCATAAAGACAATTTTGCTTAAGATAAATTTTATATCACTGAGCTTGTTGTAAAAACAAGGGGAAAATCTGATATCATATAACTACAATTAAATGAAGAACCAAAGTAGTGTTTGGCATAACAGCTTCAGATGAAATCTATTTGAAAGACAAAACAAACAGTAACAACAAAACCCATATAATCAGGCTAATGTATGTGTAAAAATAGTAGACCTTGCTCTAAAAGTACAAATCATTCTCTCATTCACCAAAATTTTATTTAGGAACTTTTTTCCATTATCAATGTCAATATTTTGTTTGATATTTACAACGCACTTTATATATGCAGCATCAAAATCTTACCAAAAATTACCAGGAATATGACAGGCTTAAGGAGTGAGAAATTGAGAATTCATAAAAGTTGACTAGTTCTAAGTCATAGAAAGGCTAGACTTAACCCCAACGGAATTGAAATACTGGGTTGCACAATCCTAAAGTGTCTAAAGGCTCCGCAAATTTCAGCAGTTCTTTTTTTTTAATTGTATTTTAAGTTCCAGGGTACATGTGCAGGATGTGCAGGTTTGTTACATAGGTAAATGTGTGCCATGGTGGTTTTCAGCAGTTATTTTAATTTAAAACTGGAAAGGAGGAAAACTATATGAAGATAAGAAGCCAGTCGGTGTGGAGAAAAAAAAATTGGAAAGACCTGTAAAAATTTGTATGAGTGCTTAGAAATAAGGAAAAAGTAGAATGATGATTTGTGTTAGAGTTAATATAATTTAGATGTAGATGATATTGGTATATCTGTGGATAAAACTAGAGGATTTCATTCTGTGATGTATGTGCCAATTTGGAAATATTCTAGCTCACATCTAGGCATAAAGCTTTTTTTTGTTTTTTGGATGCTTTGGCCACATAACGAGTATAAGGACAGATTGCAAAAATACTAGATAATAAGCTATAATTTATAATAATCTTCATAAATTCTCTCCAGATTTTTGCTAGCCTGGTTGACTTGGGGCCTCTATGGAGGGATCCTGAGTAATGTTTTGCCTTCCTTTTAAAGAGACTTGGAGTTACAGAAATGTCCTAAACATGACCAGCCTGCACAAAGATGGAAATTCTTAGGAATTGCCTTAGGGGAAACTATAATTGTGAATGGTTAGAAAATCATTCAAGATTTCAGCAATTCCTCCTACAAGTTCCAGATTTCTGAAAAGAGGCCAAAATCTGAACAAATTCAGTAGATGGTTGATGTAGTTTCTAAAACAATGTTAGAAAGTAACAGTTTCGACATATCTTTGACCAATATTTTCCAAGCCTAAAAGAAGGACACATGGATAAAAGTCAGACTGGGAACAAAAGTTAGAATTTTAATACAAATGGGACAACATCATCCATAAGACTTTTTGAGTTACTGATGCACATTGACATGCTATATGATATTCCATTCTCACCTTTCATCCCCCTGCTCTGCACCTGGTGAGTTCAACATTTATTGACTGCATCAACCAGGCTCTCTTGCTTTGTGGCTTCTTGTTAGTTCAGGCAATGGGAAATACCAGCAGAATATTAGAAGATAAAAGGAAAGAGGAGTTGTGTTATTTATTTCCCTGGCTCTCTATCTGCCAGTGCACGTTTTCACATGTTGCTTTTCTGCACTAGAGGTTAGGTTCTTATTGGGTGGCTCTCTTCAACAGTGCAGGTCTTTCTGGGTTCTGATAACCTTATCAAGCCAAGGTGTGGAAGTAGCTTCCAGTTAACCCAGGATGATCTTTGATCCTTTCATCTCGTCCATCCCTCTGTAAATAGTCAACTGATTAAGCTCTCCTCAATTAACAACACTCTTTTTGAGTGTGCCATCAGTTGCTGACAAAATCTTGGGTGGTAAACAAGCACTGGATTGTCATGTGATCATTTTTACATGTGAGCTGGGCTAGTGATTGGCAGACAAATATTATGTGCTTATTGCACAACAGCCACCAAGGGAGTCCCCCACGAGAGTATGAATAAATACAATTATTTTTACATTTTAATGATCAATATTGATTATTTTTTACAGAAAACATTTCCTTTGGCCTAGGGTTCTTATGTAGCATGCTCATAATTTAGATTGCCCTAGTTAAAATTGCTCTGATATGTGCATCCTGGTCTCCTTAGAGATGTGTCTCCTAAGTAGAGAGTGGCAATTCTAGTCTGTAGGGGTATTTAGAAATAGTATCAGTTTTTGAACTCCAGGAAGATACAAAAGTGGGGGGAGTCTTTTCAGGAATCATCAACCATAGCTTTCCCTCATTTATATGGTCTCATGTATCCCAACATACTGTTTTTTGGGGGAAACAGCTTATAATTCATCAATTTTTCTCACATCCTGGAAGACTAGTAAGCCTGGAGCTTTTCATTTAAATATCGTAGAATTAAGTGGTTATTTGAGAAAACAGACCTATGGATAAATATGTGGTAAAATACATATTAACTGCAACATATAATTACATAGGATATAATTACCTCTGTGGTTGTTATAGGCCAAACAATAGTAGAGAAGTGAGGTATACATTAAGAACAAACTGTGTTATTCAAAGGCCTAAGACTCTGAATGCACTAGCAAAGAAAGAGGGTCACATGCTATTCCTTGCCAGAGTAGCTAAGAATGCATCCCTATTCCCTGAAGATTCTACCTCTTACAATGGGAAATGCCCATTGTACTTCAGTAAACTAGTATAGTGATAACTCTACACCCTACAGGTCTTTTAACAAACATTTTTCATTTTCTTTAGTGAGACCAAACTAAGATGTTCTTTCTCTAATGTGATTTTCAGCTCTAGTTCAAAGTTAGGATTTCAGGGAAGGCCCTGGCACTGATTCTTTTGATGGTATCTGTTGTGGCAAAGAGACTCAGGTCTTTCCTGTGGTCTCTTACTCCTGGTGTGCAGATTGTATAACCCTGTCCCACTGAGTGTGGGCAGGACCTGTGACATGTTTCTAACCAATAGAACTTGGGAAAGATCATAGGATTTTACTCTCTTGATTTTGAATCATTATATAAGCCTCCACCTTGCTATCAGACTGGTAATAGAAAGTGTCCCTTTCCCTTGTTGACTTTGAAGAAGCAAGGTACGATGTTGTGAGAAGGCCTATGGAAAAAGCTATAGTCAAACAACTTCAGGCATCTCCTGGAGCTGAGAGAAGCCTCTAGCCAACAGCCAAAGCCAAAGCCCTCAGTCTTACAGGAAATGAATTTTGCCAACAACTCGAGTAAAATTGGAAGTGAATCCATCACCAGTCAAGCCTCCAGATGAGAACTAAGCCCTGACTGACACACTGACTGCATTCTTGCAGAGGACCCAACTAAGACATTTCCTACCTTAAAGTGAGAGATAATAAATGTATTTTGTGCTAATCCTCTGAGTTTCTTACATATCACAGAACACTAACAAACCTGCCCAATACATATTTGGTTAATAAACATTGCTGAGTGAGGACCATGAACTAAGCATTATTCATCATATTTAAGATGACTTTAGAAGTGATGAATCCATGCATGAAAGGGAGTTATGTAGGCACATTCCATAGGCGGTATAAGTGTCTAAAAATATCAAATGGGTAAGATGCTTTCCTTTCACAAGCAGACAGGGAAAACTATTTACAATGTCTAATGACTGTTCTACTTTAAGTGGATGTGAGAACAAAACAGACTTTGAAGGAGGTTTACAGAATAGTATTGAAATTTTTTTATCAAGTTCTATCAATTAAAGTTTGATGCCATATGTATGTATTTTTGCCATTCTGCCATCCAGGATAAGAAATTGCTATTTTCTGCCATATGAGGGTGTATACTCTTGCCACTATATCCTGTAACATCAGGCAGAGATAAAACTTCACAAGACTCAGCAATGCTAAAAGAAAATCTGTGACTTGCCTTTGTATTCATTATCCACTGGCCTACATCTCTAGAAATCTATATTCAATTTATACCAGACAGTTGGTCACAGTCTTAGGTGAAATTTTCAGCAAAATTTTGAATGTCTAAATTTTTTGAATGAAAAAAAAAATAAACACAACAGATGACACTAACAGGGGCAGAAAGAAAAGATGCTAAAGCTGGGGATGCAGAAACACAGGTAATCTTTTTTTTTATTTTTTCTTTTTAATTTTTTTTTTAAGTAGCAATGCTATTTGAAAACTCTTGCTACTTCTTATGTTTTTCTGTTTTTTTTTTTCAATATCTGAGGCTTTGGGGGTTTACATCAAAGTAACAAAAGAATGACTGAACTCCGATGAAGCCTTTCTGAAGCAATAATTAATATACGAGGCCACCGACACTAGAATTAATCTTGAAAACCACTCTCAAGGTGATGGGCAAAATAAATGTGCCATGGGAGTGCCCCAGAATGCTGCACTGACATTGTTGGGTCCTATCATTGATCATTGATGATAGCAAAGAAGCAATCACTCACAAAGCAGAACTAATAATAGACTTCAAATATGGAAGGAACCCTACTTCTATGTTTGGTAACAGTCCGTGTTTAACAAATAGTGTTTTTTTGTCTGTTTGTTCCTTTTGTTTTGCTTTACTTTTTCCTGCTCCAAAGAAAAAAGCAACAAGCCTCCTTCTCTCTCTTTCCCTGCTGCATTGCAGGCAGCATTGGAGGGCAGTTAATTAACTATAATGACCAAGTGTATGGGCATTGCATTGCAGACAGAAGCAGCACCTGGGCCCTGATCCAAGCAGCCAAGTCGACTCAAATCTCAGGGAATGCTTACGTATAACAGGTATGGGGACACATCCACTGTTTTTTCCAGTGGTGGTGAAGGTGCCATTGTCAACATTGGTTTAATCCTTGGGGTCCCATTAATTATACCATTTCTTTCCTTCACAAAAGGGCCTCTACTGGCCTGAAAGTATTCGTGTGCAAGCTGGTGTTCCCAGATAAAATGGATCTTTTGTTGGGTGCATCTTGCAGTTTAACCAATCTCAGTATGAGGCTGGATACTGAGGGCTCCCTCACTCTTGAACTTTTGGCTGCTGCATTTTTGTGTACTTGGTATCTTCTGATGTTCACAATCAGTACTTGTTGTAGATAACAAGCATTTTTCTATAGTAAGTAAATCATAAGCTCTATGTGATACTCAGAGAGGAATAATACCTGTTTTTGGAATTAAAGAGTGAAATAACTGTTTGGTCCATGCTATTACCTCGTTGTTGTTGCTGTTGTTTTCCTGGAAGCATTTATTTGAGTTTCTTGAGCAAAGCTGATATCTTTGAATAAAACTCCTCCATGGTCCTTCATTCTCACAATCTGAACAGAAATGTGCTTATGTTGTGTAAATTAGATTCCATTTATTGTATAAGACTCCAAAGATTTGTCAATAATATTTTTGCTTTTAGCCATGCCCTTAAAAATGTCACCTAATCGTATACCCTTTTCCTCTGAACTTTTCTACATATTAAATTCAGTTTTATAAAACTATTAATATGAACGATACATATGTGATTACCTAGAGTGAGTAAGATCACAATCAATCCAGAAGAAAGCATTGTGTTTGTCTAGAGATTTCTTACCAGGAATAATCCAAAGAGGAAATATGTGTGTTTATTTACGGTAATAACAATACAGCTATCCAGCAATCAAGTTAACTTGACTGTCATCTTTATCAAGCAGTATGTTTACACAGGAGACAATCTGAGGAAGGAGAAATCTATATTGTGTATGAACATGATGAAAATGTATTTCTAAACACATTGAGCCTCTAATTTCTGAAATAAGATGACTACTTAAAACACGATGTTTAGAAAGGTGCAGATTATACATGACACACTTAAGACTTTTCCACCTTTCTCCAAAATCACTTTTTCAACATTATTTATTCTATAGAATACAATATTTCATTGAAAGGGGATAAAAGACCTTGCTATAGTCTGTGTATACATGTATACATGTATAAGTGTGTGTGTAGCTATGTCCGTGTACATGTGAGTGTATGTGTGCATAAATGAGTAGAGTAAGAATTACTTACGGATTTTAAAAAATATTTTAACTATTTAAAATCAATTTGTGTAAAAAAAGACAGGTTTAACTAGATAGCTTTTTAAAAAATTAAACAATCAGTCAATCAATCATGAACGTGTCAGAGGCATTTAAACCAGAGCAACTCCATCTTGAATGGGGGCTGCTAAAACAATGCTGAGATCTACTGGGCTGTATACTCAGAGGGTTAAGGCATTCTAAGTCACAGGATGAGACAGGAGGTTGGCACAAGATACAGATCATAAAGACGTTGCTGATGAAATAGGTTGCAGTACAGAAGCCAGCCAAAACCCACCAAAACCAAGATGGCCACAAGAGTGACTTCTGGTCGTCCTCACTGCTACACTCCCACCAGCGCCATGACAGTTTACAAATGCCATGGCAATGTCAGGAAGTTACACTACATGGTCTAAAAAGGGGAGGCATGAATAATCCACCCCTTGTTTAGCATATCATCAAGAAATAACCATAGAAATGGGCAACCAGCTGCCCTCGGGGCTGCTTTGTCTATGGAGTAGCCATTCTTTTATTTCTTCACTTTCCTAATAAACTTGTTTTCACTTTACTCTATGGACTTGCCCTGAATTCTTTCTTGCATGAGATGCAACAACCCTCTCTTGGATGGAGTCTGGATCGGGACCCCTTTGCTGTAACAAAATAATTTATTTTCATTACTTTCTAATAACTTACTTTTTCTTAAAGAAGAAGAAGAGAATGGAGCCTTAAAAGGACTGTTCAATGTACATTTGGATATAATAATTACCATCTTCCCTGACTTCAGCAAGCATACTTAGATCAATCACCAATGTCAGACCATAAGCAGAAAATCAGGGGCACAAACTTTGTTGTTGTTATGGAGGTGAGAAATGCCAATAATTAGAAAGAAAGTAGAGTTGGGTCTTCCCTCTGCTAAATGATCATAGGAATGCAGAAGAATTGGGCCTTAAAGCACAGGCAGTAGGGCTTGAGGAATTTGCTGTTAACTGCCAAAGGAGGAAAGAGTTGTAGGATTAAAAAACATGCTCACTGATGCTTTCCCACAGGGCTTGTCCAAGGCACAACTCTGAGACTGCCTTACTGCATCCCCTTTCAGCAGGTGTCACCCTCCTTGGGAACCGAAATTGCTTTTCCTCTCCCTGAAACATTTGTCTTTTATATTAAATGTTTTCTCCACACCCGTGTGGATAAAATTACTGTGATAATTTTCCCCAAATAGTTGCATTAAAAATACTACATTTCACTGAGGAAGGCAGTAAAATACATCTGTAATATACATGGGCTGTGGAACAAGTTCTGGGTTCCAATTCCAGTTCTTTCTCTTTTCTCTTTGTGTTACCTCAGTCATGTTACTAAGCCTTTATGAAAATCATCTAAAAATGGAGACACACAGATATTCCTCAAATGATTGATTTGAGATTTATATGAGAGAATATATGTAAAACCAAGCAGCCTAGTACTGGTTAATGGGGGAGATGGTCCTAGTTTTATTCCATTAGAGGAATGTAAGGTGCCCACAGCAGGATATTCTTATGAGGCTCCACTCCAGATCCGGAGCAATGAGGCTGATGACTAAAGCTCCTTAAATGGTTGTTTGACCTACCCCCTAAATGACTTAAAAAATGATAACATTGAATCACAAGTACAAACACCTGTAGCAATCTTTGTAAAGTCATTTGGGTGGCTTCACCTGCAGGGAGCTAGAACCCAAGACTCCCCAGTTATGTCATCCAGCAATGTTGACCAAGTTCAAAGTACTTTCAGATTGACAACTTGCTCAAATACCACAGCAATCCTGTCAGTAGGCAGTATTCTCATTTTAAACAGGAAAACATTGAAGAGCGGGAAGATAAAGTGGCTCTTAATGGTGGTGCTGGAATTTTACTCAGTATTTTGGATTTAGAGTCAATGGGTATTTTCGATTTTGCTCCCACGAAGCTCTACTCTATGGTTATAAAAAACAATGTGTGGTGGCCTAGTAGTGATATGTATTATACATAATGGATCGTAAATAACCAAGTAATTTTCTCCAACTCACTGCGACTATTAGTAATATTTATCATCACAACAAAATCCCTTTGTTGTGATAAATGATTAATACATAATAGCCACCCAAACCAGTGAAAAACAGCAACAACCATAAATGAAGAACCATACTTTTCCAAGTGCTGCTAAAAAGGAATTTTTACTTATTTTATCTTTATGCCAATGAAAAGAAAGGTTATTTTGCTGGAGTTTTATGATTCATTCTTTGGACAGAAAAACTCAGTTCTACAGGTTCCTTGGTAAATCTGTGTATTACAGTTGAGATCAGCACCACTGTTAACCTTTCCTTTGCCAGCAAATAGCAATTACATGATAACTACAGGGTAATTCTAGGGCTTTGTGTCTTTGAATGCAGGAATAATTTGAACCATTCTAACTGTAAATTTGAATTGTTTAACATATGCTTTCCACAGAGTAGAAATACATTTTAATGATTTATTTCACCTCCTTAAATGTACAATTTTCCCTTTTTTAGAATCAAGTGATTTCATAAATATAGAAACTTTAGAACTCTAGTAAGGAAACTTGAAATAAATCAAGAAACATTTTCTTCATTTAAACATGGCTTAAATTGAGCATAAAACAAGATTCTCAGAAACATCGAATAATTGCATGATGACTAGAATTTTTTTTTCTTTTTCAATGAAATAGATAAAAATATTCAAGGCTTCTATTTGTAAACCATTCAAGTTGTAGTTTAAATTACGTAAATTGTCAAATAAGTGAAAAAGCAAAAATTTAAAATGGAACTTTCTTCTACTTTTACTACTCTTTTCTTTCCCTTTCTCTTAAGCACTATTTATTGAATATCCTGTCTCTATAGTTTCCAGTCTGTACTTACTACTTTTTATTTGTTCCACCTCTCTTTTCTTTCTTCCAAATATTTGCAATGAAGTGCAAGTATATGTAATCTATTTGTTTACTCTATTTGTTTATTCTTTGAAGATCTGTCTTCTCTTCTTTATTATTTTCAGTTCTTCTCTTACTTATTTGCTTTCCTTTCAACTGCACTTCACACTTTCTCCTTCCAACTCCATTAACTGAAGTTTCCCTCAAAACCATTCCAACACATCTCATTCCAATACTGGGTGGCCATTGTATTGTTCATACTCTGGTGTTAACAGAATCATGTTCCACACGAGGTGGAGTTTCGGGAAATGAATCAACTACTCACTGCTCACTGACCTACTCCATTGATAGGCTAGAGGTCACACTAAGACAATTGTTAAATAAACAGTATATCTTATAAAAATCATCTTGTAAAAACTCAGTCTATAGATGTGTATTTCCTCTTCTGCATAAAAGCATACGCATTATTTAGGACTTGAAATTTCACTCTATCTATGTCCATAAAGACATAGTATTTTTGTGTCTGCCTACTGCATACAGAAAATTCATGTATATATTTTAAGACTCCAAATAATTTGAAAGTGTTGAAAGTTCACTTTTATTCCTTATACTCCATAATAAAACTTCTAACAATTTTGTTAAGAAGCTATAACCCACAGTAGTAAAGAAACACTATTAAGCAATAAAATAAATAAAATTTGAAAGTCAGGCACACAACCCAGCATGCTTTAAATCTTACTTGTTCTTTAGATCCCACGGGTGTTCACCAGACGTCTCCCTAAACAAAGAAGAAATGTGACAACAATTAAAATGTGAAAATGATGCTATTAAAATACTGCTCATTTAGGTGATGCATGTTTATATTACTTAGCTAGTAGAAATGTCAAATTCCAACAAGAAGTGAAATTGTTTGTATTTTGGCATTTCCTTTCACACTTATTGTTGTAAAAAAGCAATTTAAAATGTTCCTTTTAAAGCAACAAGAAGCAAAACATGTTATGATTACTCTGGAAAAAGAAATGATAGTTTTAAAATATTAAATGTATTCCCTAATTAAAATTATATATAGTAGAAAAGAAATAACATATAGAACCATCAAGTATCATTCAATAAAAACAAACATGCTAGAAAAACCTATGAAGAATTCTTACAAAAGGGAGTATTTCTTGTACTGAAAACCTTTGTTAAGATTTTAATTCCTTGGTAAACATACAGAAAGCTCATTGAGTTTCTTTGAACAACATCACAGGATTTTTATTATAGAAAGACAGAATCTACCAGACTATGATAATAATGTCATCAAGCAAGAAAGAGAAAGAAAGAAAAGAAAAGAAAAGGAAAGGAAAGGAAAAAGAAAAGAAAAGAAAAGAAATCTTAATTTTAAAATTAGGCTGAGGGAAAGGCTTGCTAAAATTTTAATTATATACCTGGAAGTTTGGCTGGGCACAGTGGCTCATGCCTGTGATCCCAGGACTTGGGGAGGCCAAGGCGGGCAGATCACTTAAGGTCAGGAATTCGACAGCAGCCTGGCCAACATGGTGAAACCCCATCTCTACTCAAAATACAAAAAAAAATTAGCCAGGTGTGGTGGCGTGCACCAGTAATCCCAGCTACTCAGGAGGCTGAGGCAGGAGAATCACTTGAATCAAGGAGGCGGAGGTTGCGGTGAGCCAAGGCTGCACCACTGCACTCCATCCTGGGTGACAAAGTGACATTCTGTTTCAAAACAACAACAATAACAATCTGGAAGTTTATTATTAATATAATTTGTTATCAAGGTTGAGAAAGATACAAGTCCATGAAAGTGTTGTAGTGTTTCAGGAGTTTTATAATTTATAAGCAACTCTAAAAACTGGGCACATATGTTGGCACTTTCTCAATGATTTTCATTAAACTTGTTCACTTTTTTTTCCTTTTTGGAAGAGTGGAAATGAAGAAATTAACCTGGACTCTATGTGAATAGCTGAGGCAAGTGGAGACATTAATTCATTTCTGTAAATCCCTAGAAAATAACAACTGATCTTGAGTTACATAAAGCTAATCAATGGTGCTCTGCAGACATGGGAGGAGAAGAGAAGAGTAGAGGGAGGTATTAAAAGGGCAATAAATAAACTTTTGGAGCTGATGGATGTGATTGTTATCTTGATTGTGCTCAAGACTTTATAGGCATATACCTGTGTCTAAACTCATCAAATGGCATGCTTTAATGTGTGCAGTATATTATATGATAATTATACCTTAATAAAGCTCTGAAAAAGTGGAAGGATATGAAATATATATTTAATGTAGGCATGAAATGCATGGATAAACCATTCAATAAATTAATGGGAGTTGGTACTCTTGCGATTTTTATTTTAAAAGATTATCTGTTTGCTGTGTAATGACTAGGTTGAGGAGACAGTGACTGAAAGTGGAGGTGAAATTTTGTAAGAAGGCTTGGACCACCACATTGACAGTAGATGTAAAAGATGCTGGATTGATTCATGATATAGTTAGAAGGTACAAAGAAAAGGCTGGTTGAGGCACTGAATGTGAAGGTAAGACAAAATAAGGAACCAAGAATGATGGGCAGGTTTCTGGTTTGAACAACTGGATGCATGTGCTGCCATTTTCTGAGATGGTAAAAACTCAGAATATTATAAAATTTAAGTGGAATACAATAATTCCATTTTGTACATATTATATTTGAAATGCTTGTGAGACAATCAAATGGAAATGTTAAGTTGGGTAAGGGTTTCTAGAAGCCAGAGGATAAGGCTGAGTTACACAACTAATTTTGAGAATTGCCAGCATATATCTAATAGAGTGAATGGCTGTCATTAAATGGAAGCAAAGGTCATTGAATGAGAATAGATAAAAGCACCCAGCGTCAGGATGCTAGATGACGTATCTACTTGGATGTGTATATTCTCTAAATAACTGGAATGAGAATGAAAAGCAGTTCTAGAGGCCAGAAGCTAATTTTAATTATTTCTTGTGTTTTTTAGAGATGACTTTCTAATGCTTATGTTTAAATGTTCACAATGTTGGCAGGACACAAAAATATAATATTTTAGCAATTAACCTAATGTGCTGCCAGTTTAACCTTTAAATTATCCTCAAAGGTCTCTGGATGTCTAGTTATTTAAGAGGTAAATCACTTCCCCTAAAGTACATCTCTTAAATAAACATATATTTTGTTACATAAACACCTTAAAAATCAAATTAGAAATGAAGTACAGTCACGTGCTGCATAACATATCAGTCAACAACGGACTGCATGTATGGCAGTGGTCTCATAAGGTGATAATGGAGCTGAAAAATTCTTAGCGCCTAGTGATGTGGGAGCTGTTTAATGGCAAAAACTGCAATTACTGTTGCACCAACCAAATAGTTTTTGCCATTAAAAGTAATGGCATTCGGCCGGGCGCGGTGGCTCACGCCTGTAATCCCAGCACTTTGGGAGGCCGAGGCAGGTGGATCACGAGGTCAAGAGATCGAGACCATCCCGGCTAACACGGTGAAACCCCGTCTCTACTAAAAAATACAAAAAAAAACTAGCCGGGCGCGGTGGCGGGCGCCTGTAGTCCCAGCTCCTCAGGAGGCTGAGGCAGGAGAATGGCGTAAACCCGGGAGGCGGAGCTTGCAGTGAGCTGAGAACCGGCCACTGCACTCCAGCCTGGGAGACACAGCGAGACTCCGCCTCAAAAAAAAAAAAAAAAAAAAAAAAAATGGCATTCATGCTTGATAATAAATGATCAATGGTATTAATACTTGATAATCAGTGACTATGTTACTGGTTTATGTATGTACCATACTATGCTATACTTCATATTGTTATTTTAGAGTGTACTCTTTCTACTTAAAAAAAAAATGTTAACTACAGAATGGTCTCAGGTGGTATTCCAAAATAAGGCAGTGTTATCATAGGAGATGACAGCTTCATGTGTGTTATTGCCCCTGAAGATCTTCTAATGGGACAAGATGTAGATGTGGAAGAGAGTGTTACTGATGATTCTTACCCTGTGTAGGCCTAATGTGTGTGTTTGTGTCTCAATTTCTAATAAAAAAAAAAAAAGTAGGTCAGGAGATTGAGACCATCCTGGCTAACACGGTGAAACCCTGTCTCTGCTAAAAATACAAAAAATTAGCGGGCATAGTGGTGGACGCCTGTAGTCCCAGCTACTCGGGAGGCTGAGACAGGAGAATGGCATGAACCCGGGAGTCGGAGCTTGTAGTGAGCCGAGATCACGCCACTGCACTCCAGCCTGGGCGATGAGCAAGACTTCCTCTCAAAAAAAAAAAAAAAAAAAAAAAAAAAAAAAAGTTTTAGGTACACAAAAAATGTAGAAAGAAAAAAATATGTAGAATGAGCATATACAGAAATATTTTTGTACAGCTGTACGATGTGTGCTTTAAGCTAAGTGTTATTACAAAAGAGTCAAAAAGTTTTTAAAAGTTTATAAAGTAAAAAATCTTAGCTTACAATGAGAACACATGGGCACCCGGAGGGGAACATCAAACACTGGAACCTGTAGTGGGGTGGGGGCAGGGGGAGGGAGAACATTAGGACAAACAGCTAACACATGCGGGGCTTAAAATCTGGATGACCGGTTCATAGGTGCAGCAAACCATCGTGGCACATGTATACCTGTGTAACAAACTTGCATATTCTGGATACACATGTATCCCAGGACTTAAAGTAAAATAAAAATAAAAATAAAAAATGTAAAAAAAAGTTAGCTTACAGTAAGGTAAGGTTAATTGATTATTGAAGCAAGAAAATATTTTAAAATGCATTTACCGTAGTCTAAGTGTGCAGTGTTTATAAAGTCTATAGTAGTGTGCAGTCTTGTCCTAGTCCTTCACATTACTCACTGCTCACTCGTTGATTCACCTAGAGCAACTTCCAGTCCTGAAAGCTCCATTCATTGTAAGTGTCCCATGCAGGTGTACTATTTTTAATCTTTTGTACTGTATTTTTATTGTACCTTTTCCTTGTTTAGTTATATTTAGATACACATACACTGGCCATTGTGTTAGAGTTGCTTACAATATTCAGTACAGTAACATTCTGTACAGGTTAGTATCCTAAGAACAATAGGCTATACCACATAACCTAAGTGTGTGGTAGGCTGAGCCATCTAGGTTTCTGTAAGTATGTTCTATGATCTTTGCACAATGACGAAATCGCCTAAGGATGCATTTCTCAGAACGTATTCTTGTTGTTAAGTGATGCATGACTGTACAGAGCTTTGCTAAGATTTTCAAAGAAGTCAACATAATTTGCAGAACTTGAACACTCTTTCTTTGCAACATGTGCATAGAATATGGAGAAACTGTAATATGATTCGCTGAAAGTAGCTGGAAAATCTGTATTGGAATACTGAAAAACAGTTGCTTTTACATGTTCGTAGAGATCAACCGCAGAAACAGAGCAAACAATATTGGAATTATAGTGTATTATTATAGAAGGAAAATGAAATGTAGACATTTCATGGCTGGCATGACTGGCATTTTTCAAGGTAATGCTCAGCCTGAGAATAATCCATGGTAGATTTGGTTTTGTTGGTTTCCCTTGGCTTTGAACATTAGGGGATGTTTGGAAGTCAACATCCCAGATTTTTGTTTCTTCATTTGTAAAATGGAACTTATACAAATAACTTCACAGGGTTTTGGTAGGAATAAGTGGGATAAAGTGCATGCAAATGCTTTGTACAGTGTAAAGTACCACAGACTGCGCAAATAACACCATCACAACAGTAAGTGAGACATCCTAGCGAAATGTGGCACTTGATATTACTCAAAAGAAACGTTCAGTGAACTGAGTTTGTGTACTGCATTTAATTTCATTTAGAATTTTCCAAGTTGTTACTAAGGCCCAGAAATAAATATCAACTCTTCATATATCGATTAAAGAAATGTGCATTTTGTTTTTCTTTCTTTTTACTTTGCACACTTTCCTGAATAAGAATTTTTGGCACACATGATAAACACAAAAGGTCTCTTGGTGGATTACTTGGACTGAAACACAATTCTGAAATATGATTTTCCCATCATTTCCATTCTTCTATTTACACTTAGTTGCTTTTATTTAATCTTAAATTTCAACTTTATTTTAGATACAAGGGGTCCATGTGCAGGTGTGTTACATGGGTATATTGCATCCAGCTAGTGAGTATAGTATCCACTAGGCAGCTTTTCAACTCACACCCCCAGCTCTCCCCGCCAGGTCTAATAATCCACAGTGTCTGTTACTCCAATGTTTGTCTCCATGTGTGCTCAATATTTAGCTCCACTTGTAAGTGAGAAAACGAGGTATTTGGTTTCCTGTTCATGAGTTAGTTTGCTTAGGATTATGACCTCCATCTCCATCCATGTTGCTGCAAAGGACGTGACTATTTTGTTGTTTTCTTAATCTTATAATTTACTTTCTTTTCTTCTTTTCTCTATAACCTGTGATATTGCCCAGCTTTCTCATTATGTCACTTCAGTTAAGATTAAATCATTGATAATCATTTTATACCTTATAAAAATAATACAAATTTTTATTTTTGTAAAAATAATTTAATATAATCACCATTGAAATTTACAAAATACATTGAAGAAAAAATAAGAAAATGAAAGTCATTCATAATCCTATCACTGAGAGGCAACTGCTCTTAACTTTCGGGTATACAGCTACCCAGTCTCTTTTCTATGCATTAATATATATTTTATAAGTTCATTAATAGTGTCATGTTCTCTTTTTTTACTTACTTTTCCATGAGTATTTTTAAATGATGAGAATGTTTTTTCTACAGCATATTTAGGTAGTGCATAGTTATTTTAAATTTTAATTTTATGGATGAAACATAATTTGTTAGACCTGTCAAAAAGGCTATTGTTGGTTCTTTGTTTTTTGGTTTTTTTTTGTATAAACAGCCTTATGATAAACATCCTTCAGGCTGTATCTTTGCATGAATCATGATTAATTCCTTAGGATGAATTGCTGGATGCAGTCAAGCCTGCATATTAAATTACAAAAATTGTAATATCTATTGCCAAATTACACTTCAAAAATGTAATAACATTTATCACTCCTACAAGCAAGACAGGAGAGTTCCAAGTTCTCCACACCGAAGCTAATAGTAGCTATTATCATTTTAAAATCTGTGCCAATTTGATAAATAAAATTATTTATTTTATGGTTTTAATAGTGTTTCTTTGGTTACTAGTTCTGTTGAAAAGTTTATTTTTTTATTTGTATTTGTTAGTTTCTGAAATGCTCCTTCATGTATTTTTTGCCTATTTATCTATTAGCACACATGTCTTCTATAATTACTTGTAATAACTTTTAATATATTAAGAGTATTGATTATAAACATAAAGATTTGATTAAAAAGACCAATGATGACTTTAACATTTTCAGAATTAACATATGCCGAGATTCATCCTAAAACCCAAGAGAAAGTTTAACAGCTTTTTCACTTCAAGTAGATGCAAAAGTGATTATAAATAGATGAACAAATTAAGAAAAGTTTTATGCCTCATTTTTATTACCCCATTTTCATTCAAATTTGAATCAATGTTGCATTTAGTTTATTGTTGTTTAGTCCCTTGTAAATTTTTTGGATTGTTTACACAGATATATTTTTATTCACTATTCTATCAGTTATATTTTACTTTTTCTTTCCCTTGAAAGTGTGCAAACATTTTTCATTGCTTTATTATTTTATGACTTAATTTTTCCTTTACTATCCTGGAAGAGCAAGATGGTGTAACTAGCTTTTTTTTTGGCATTTTTTCCAAAGAGGGAGGCTTTACTGGTATGGCTAAGATTCAGACAAGAACCACCCTGCAGTACCATCTTTGTGAAAAGTTTTCCTGTGTTCTGATAAGCTGCCCAATGCTTTGTCTTAATGTTGATGTCACTGTACAGAATGTGGCTTCTTTGAGCACAGCAGCAAAATTGTGAATGTAATCTTAAGGGAATTCATGAGCAGATGTGTATTCCTGTGTATACTCCTCTAGACTTTGACTTAGACATTCTTATTCCCTGATAAAAGACTAGAAAACCCATGGAGCTTCAAAGATTGTAAACTAGTTAATATTCACTAGTGGTTAGCAAAGAAGCATGCCACACCAACAAAGAGGAGAACTGAAAGAAAATCTCTCAAATTATTATAATGCTTTTTAGTCTGTTCACTATCTCATGTAATACTCACAATAATTTGGGAGTGGGTAAGGAAGATATTGTAATGGAAAAAGCATGAGTTTTCAGGACATATTTAGTAGTCACATGATCTTGGGCAAGTAAATCTCTCAAAAAAGTCAGTCTCCTTTTCAGTAAAATAGATATAAAAAAGAAAATAATACTTATCTTTCATAACTGCTGTGATTAGAAAGAAATGTAATGGATATTTAGCACTTAATATTTACTTCATCATTTATTGATTCAACACATATATTTGAGCATCTACCATGAGTTCTTTTCTAGACACTAGGAATTATAGTCTGCTCAGATAAACATTTTATGCTAATGGGTAACAGGTACTAAATGAGAAAGAGAGAAAGAAAGAAAGAAAAGAAAAGAAAGTAAGACAAGTGTATGGATGTATAATTTCAATGAGAACTAAGTGCCATGAAAAAATAAAACAGTGTATTGTGGTAGTGAATGGGCAGTGTTGGGTAATACTATAGAGGATAGTCAGGAAGGCCTTATAGATAGCTGATAATTTGAGCTGAGATCTTAGCAAAAGAAAGAACAGCCCTGCCAAGAGGAAGGGGTAAAGACCTCTAGAAAAAGAAATACATGTAAAGGCTCTGGCACAGGGACCAGCTTTAGTGCTTGAAGAACACAAATGTGTCCAGTGTGGCTGGAGCATGATGAGCCATGAAAAGCCTGGTTTAAGACAGGTAAGAGAAGAGGTGTAGGCCAGATGTTAGATTATGTAAGGCTTTGTAAGTCATGGTAAGTTGACCATAGTAAGGTAACAGAGAGCTACCATGACGATAATGAGGAATACAATAAAGATCAAGCTTATTATCCATTAGATAGTTTAAGAAACTGTCTTTCTTTGTCTAAATGTGACACAGCAAGGTAGTCATGGAGTCTGGTTTCCTGTCCAGGGTTTGTTCAGTTTTATTTTCTGTATGTTTTGTTGCTGCCCATAATGGTAATGGTTTTTCATCTTTTAAGCCCAAAGTTGATTCCTGCTCTTGATTTTTTGGTTTCTATTTCTTCTTAAAGGCATTTGCCAGTGTTCTGCATCAACATGAATGCTGAAGAAGCATTTACAAGATTTAATAGCTTCATGTAGGAATTAGATCTCTGAAATTCAAACTGCTTTATTTTCATAAGAACTATGATTAACAGACACCTTTATAGCTTTCTCTTTCTCTACCTACCCATGCTCCAAACCTCTCTTCTCTAAGCTGGACTCTCCTACTCGGACATTTTAGCCTTATAAGCCAAAGAAAGCAAGTTTCAATTCACATTCCAGGAAGGAATCTCCCCAGCCAGAGCTTCATCTCTTAAACCTACTTTTGTCTGTTTGAGCCTTCTGCTGGAGTGCTGTTTTCTTTCTCCCAGTTACGGCTTTTCTCCTTCACTGGATACTCCCCTCTCTATCCTTGGCTCTGGCACCTGCTATGTCTGGTGTTCCACCCATTACTATTTCAGATTGTACTTCAGCTTTCTTGCGTGACATCTGGCATACATTCTGAATTTTGTCCAGCTCATTTACTACCTTCCCTCTTTGCTTTTCCAGGTGGATTTGCCAAGTGTAACGATCAACCAAGAAAGAATTTGTTCCCCCACAAGGCTCTCTGCCTGCATTTAAATTAGCAATAACCTTAATTTTAAGAAGAATAGATAGATACACAATGTATATATCTGCATGTCAGGGTTTTATCCATTTGACAAAAGCTGTTACATGGAAAATGCACAGGTACACTATACAAACACTGGGATTTTGTTTGTAGTGATATGGAAGTTTTTAAAAATACTGATCGAGTTTAAAAATCATTTTTTTTCTAAATTACTCTCGTAAATATAAATTTTGGATTTCAGCATCAATATTATTAACAGGAAGAGTATAGTATAATATTAAGTGTTGATGTGGGGCTTTCAACCCAGTTAATTACCCTAATTCCAGTTATTATACTGCATATTTGTATCATAAAATCTTCAAGAGCTATCTATCAAGAGGTCTCAATAAAATCAGAGTACATTTGAAAAATCCTATCACATATCATGGAGAGGATATGGGTTGTAACCGGGAATACTTAGGCTTAAAGGGAGAACAGGGTGTTTAGTGATGGTGAAGTTTGTTATCTCTAAGTACAGATTTCATTTATTTTACATTTTACATAAGATCTGCTTTGTCAAACTTATCCTAAATTTTTATGTTATTGAATCATGCCCTTCAAACTAACTGCCATTTGGTGTACTAACAGTTCTTGTTATATAAAATGGTGATAACATAAAAAAATCCCCTGTGATGAAAAAATATTAGCCACATTTAGTTTCTTTATCCTCTACACCAGGACTCATTTCTTTAATCTGTAATTCTTTGTGTGAAATCTCATCAAGGGCTCCTTGTGTAAGTAAACGTATACCCCACCATTGCATTTACCATTCCCTGACAAAGCATTTGCCACTGCCTTTCAACACATCGACAGAGTAATTGCACAAAACCTCCCTATCACAAATTGATGTTGGATATCCCTTATCAAATCACTTTCTTCCAACACATTCTTTTATTAAATCTTCTAAATATGTTTCTGAGAATTCTTCCATACTGATAAGATAATCAGACAATATTTTTTGAAGCTCACTAAATTATGTCTTTCATAATACTATTATGCTCACTATACTTCAGCTATCAATATTCTCACCATTCCATATACAAATAAATTGCAGAGCTAAAATTATAGCAGGTCACTTGACTTTCTATTTAGTTTGTGTTACTTTTAAATTTCTGATATTTCATTTGTCCTTCTAAAACAGGAATGTATTACATTTCAGAAAATAAATATTTACTAAAACCCAGAAACCTAAACTAACAATTATATTCGTGACAGTATAGTGCGGTATCACAGTCAGTTGATAAATTATATAAGACTTGATTAATAAAGTCTATTTATTTATTTATGCTATAGTAACTCCATTTTATCATCACTCCATCAACAAATATTTACTGTGTCTTCTCTATGAAAGACATTATACTAAGTGATATGAGGTACAGAGAGAAGAATTAGTCTTCAAGATATTGGCAATCTGGCTAGGGTGCAGTTCTCATGCATTAATTACAGAAAGTAGCACATGGGAAATGCCAGCTGAGTGGTACAGCTAATGCATCTCATGAGATGAAATCACAGTCTTGTGATGGTTGGGGAAGTTTGCCCAGGCAAGTTAGAATTTAAGTGAGAGAGCCATATATATTATTAGTATTTAATTATGTTGGAAGGAGGACAGATATAAAAGTAGAAGCATAAGCAAGGAATGAAAATGTGGGGCACAGAGTATTTTGTAGAGCTGCATTGTCCAATATGGTAGCCACTAGTCACATATGGCTATAGGGCACTTCAACTGTGGCTAGTAAGAATTGAGATGTATGATTGTGAAGATTCAGTATGAAAAATAATGTGAAATATCTCATTAATGTTAGTCATTATTATCTATTAAAATGAGAATATTTTGGCTATATTGGGTAAATATAATATTATTAACACTAATTTCACATATTTATAGTTACGTTTTATAGTATGGCTACTAGAAAATTTAAATTACATACATGGTTCACATTTGTGACTTGCATTATATTTCTGTTGGACAGTGTCAAGCTATTGAGTAACTGTTGGAAGGTTGAGGTTATTAAATATGTATTTTTAAGAAAAGGAATCAGACTAAAAAGTGCTGACTGGTTAGGAGAGGCTAGAGATTAGAAATTTAAAAAATGATAACCTACTCAAGGCACCACACATGAGATAACAAGGGCTGGATAAAGCAGGTGGCAATGGGAAAAATTGGGTAGCAACGTACACTTTCTTGTGTGCCTGGCTACTTGCACTCAACAAAATGTTATTTTAAATTGTTCCTAGTGCCAGAGACATTATAAAAGAAGACTTTCAGAATAATTAACTCCAGTGACTAGGCATGGAGACAGGAAAAGGGAGGGATCAAATATGCCTGAGACTGTAAACTGAGGAGGCAAGCAGAATGGTGATGGAATTTGATGGGAAAACCTCTTTGGTGAGGAGAGTTGTAAGTCCTAGAATGTACGGTAGTGGTGGAGTTGTGAGGATCATTAATATCTCAGTGGAATTAAGAATGTAAGGAACAGGTAGATGGCCGAGTCTGATTTAATGGTGGGATATCCGGGAGAAAACGTACTTAAGACTTTGGTAAAATGGATGTGGAAATAAGGGGAATGGTTAAATTGATGAAAGACATTTGATGATCATCTTGGTAGAATTGAATGTGGAATTCAAGGGTGACAGTACGATTTCAGGTGGTGACTCATTTACAGTTCTTTGATGCAGAGCCAGGAACTGAACCATGGGAAATACTGATATTTGATGGTTGAAAATGGATGATCAAAGATAGATGGATCAATCAAGAAAATGGGAAGAGAACCGTGTAGGATCATGGAGCCTAAAAGAAAAAAATGCCAATGAGAAAGAACTCGCTAACAGGAAATGTATGAAAGGATGCAGAAAATGGATGATCTACAAAGGTAAATGGATCAATCAAGAAAATGGGAAGAGAATAGTGTAGGATCATGGAGCCTAAGGAAGAAAAAAATGACAATGAGAAAGAACTAGCTAATAGGAAATGTATGAAAGGATGTAGATGGCATTTTATTATTTAGCATCAATATACTATCTGGCAGGAATGCAACCCTCAACCATGAAATCTCAGAAACAGCAGATGTTCCATGATTTATCTTACTGCCTTTGGATCACATGGGCCACACTTGGGCCCTTTTTTTTTTTTTTTTTTTTAAACAGGTATCTTTGTTCTTTTCTCATTCACTGGTAAGTATACCTATCAAATAAATTTTCTTCTGAAGAAGGTCAGACTTATTGTTTACTGTAGCATTTAATATCTGCATCCTCAATCAACACTTACCACAGACAGACTGATATTATCTTTTTTTTGTACATACCAAGTCTCCTAACTTGAAAGCTATGTTTTTGTACTCCATCTGGCTGCCTCTCTAGGACTGCCCTTACTGCTTAAAATATACCATGCATAAAGGAAACAGAGCCAATAAAGAAAGATTTAGGGCTAAGGTTAGCAGGAATAATTGATCTGGACTGTCAAAAGTCACGTTTCTCCCAAGAATCCATATGTCATCATTGGTTTTTTATTTCTCCACCAGTTTTTATCCATTATTTTTCTGTAGAACCTTTACTGTTGTTTAAGAGTGGAATCCACCTTTATTAATTCAACAAGGTGCTAAGATACTTAAAAGGTTATATAAATGAATCCAATATGTATCCTGCATACTCTAGATTGCAATTTATACACATGTTTACATGTCTATTTTCCATACTTAAATCTAAGATCCTTGAGGAAGGAACTGGTTCTTATTCATATGTAGTGGTGGAGTTCTGAGGATGATTAATCTCTCAGTGGAATGAAGAACATAAGGAACAGGTAGATGGCTGAATCTGATATAATGGTGGGACATCCAGGAGTGAACGTACTTAAGACTTTGGCAAAATGGACGTGGAAATAGGGGGAATGGTTAAATTGATGATAGAGACTTGATGACCATCTTGGTAGAATTGAATGTGGAATTCAAGGGTGACAGTAAGATTTCATGTGGTGACTTGTTGACAGTTCTTTGATGCAGAGCCAGGAACAGAACCACGAGCAATACTTACTAGTATTTATATTATGAACACCTGAAAGGCCATTCGCACCTAGTAGACTGTCAAATCACATTTGTTTAATGAATATAGTCATGTGTCACTTAATGACAGTGACTGATTCTGAGAAATGCATTGTTAGGCAATTCTGTTGTTGTGTGAACATCATAGAGTGTGCTTACACAAATCTAGATAGTATAGCCTACTACACAGCTTGGCTATGCAGTAGAGCCTATAGCTCCTAGGCCACAACTTGTATAGCATGTTACTGTATTGAATACTGTAGTCAATTGTAACAGAATGATATTTGTGAATCTAAACATATACAACCATGCAGAAGGAAATATGTTGCACTATGACATTACGATGACTATGACACCATTAGGAGACAGAAAATTTTCAGCTCCATTATAATGTTATGGGACTACCATTATATACATAGTCCATCAGTGACTGGAATGTTGTATATATAAATTATGAAAGTGTGAATTTCTTCTTGAAGGAGCCTGTAGTGAAGACAAAATTCATGCACAAATAATCAGAGTACAAATAGGAAAGAGACACCTGACAAAAGTGCTCAGATAAAAACATATTAGGAGTTAGGTGAAAGAACAAAAAATGCCTCATAGAATAAATGGGACGAGGCTTCCTGGAGGTGCTGGTATTTGAGCAAGGGCAGAAGGATGGTAGAATTGGAAAGTCAAAAAATGGGCCATTTTACTAAATGGAAGACTACCTATTGGTCTTATCTACAGATTTTGATTCTTTTATATTTATTAAGGATAAACACGTATTTTTCATGTCTGGTTAGGTTTTATTTGAACTCCTGTAATCTTTTTTTTTTTTTTTCATTATAAAAAGCTTTTTTTTTTTTCCATAAAAATTTTCTTAAAATATGTAGCCACACAGCCAAGTTTTATTTTAAGGACAACGGCATTTTTACCTCCTGTTTCGCGTGAGGGTCTGTGGGTTGTAGGAGATGAGAAAAGAGAGTTCCCAGCTGCTACAGCTCAACAAAGCCCCTAAAAATGATGACTGCATCCATTTCCACCCAACGCCACATTCTGAAAGTGATCTTTTTGAAACGAGGATTGCAAATAGCTGCAGCTTCTCAAAACTGCAATTGCTTTTCATGGTGTGGCGTTGCTGTCTTCATGCTGACACAGCTCTCAGCACCGACACCCGCCTGCCTGTGAACCGTTAAAGATATTTAACTTCCAACAATATAAACAGCATTATACAAAAACAGAGAGGCCTTGTTTTTAATAAGCTGAAATGGATGAAATGGGCAGTCATGAAGCAAAAATCATTATGAGGGAAGGAAATGGAGACAAAAATGAATGTCTCTCCCTCCCCTGCCCCCAAGGACTGCAGGCAATGTTGTGTACCTTTGGGTCATGCTCTGAAAAGATGCATAAATAGGAGTGAGAAATTGGTGCTAGAAAAAAAAATATATGATTAAAAGGACGTGACATTTTCTGCATATTAAATGTGTTGGGAAGCACTTTTGTAGTTCAGACAAGGTTTGCATCCCAGCTCTGGCCCTTACCAGGGTTTTGTTTTATTTTTTTTTTACCTTGGCTAAATTGCTTAATCTTTCCAAGTTCAAGTTCCTGCAAACAGAGCTTATATTAATGACTTCTTAGGGTTGCAGTGAAGATACGGAGACAATATCTATAAACCTAGCTGGTTTGTACAAATATCTTGGTGTCTTCCCTTCCAGCCTGCCTTCCTGTCCTTTCCCCATGTGCACTAGGGAAACCTCTCTGTAAGGGACTCTCAGACCAGCAGATACACTTCATATTATTGAAATGTGGGCTACATTATCTTTCACTGCAAAGATGATACTAATCACCCGCCATCTGTAGTGCTCGCGCATGTACTTATCCTTTCCTAATGGAGATGCATTTGTATGCTGGCCTGGGCAGCTGTACTCTTTCCCTCTGTTCTCCCTTGACCTTCTTTTCTCATTTGGCTCACTGGGTATAGTCCATAGACATGACACACAATTTGGCAGTAATCATATCAGTGTTTTCCCACAGTGCATCCCTTTTCCAAGGATGTGTGACAGAGTTAGAAACACCAAACTTTATGGCTGGAGAAGGCTTTAGAAAAGATATGATCCAAAGTCTCATAAAGAGGAGGAAACATAGGCCTAAGAATTAGCTGACTTGTCCAAGACATAAGGAAAGTTAATGGCTGTGTTCAGACTGGAATCACAATTTCTGCTGCTCCACTCAGCGCTTTCCAATCTTTCCCATATCTCAGAAAGGGGAATTTTTCCAACTTTGTCAGAAGAACATCCAACCGCAATACACACAAATATTAAATGCAAGGCCAGCCACATGAGAGTCTATAAAAGGATTCATCATTAGATGATTCTGATTGTGAATATCTTTTGGAAAATACTAGAGATAGATATTTGGAAAATTATTTTTCCCTTCTTTGATTGGCTGCAATTCTGAATGTGCCTGTGTTTAAACCAACCTCTCTCCTGCTCTCCCCTCCCCTTCTCTTTCTCTGTCTCTCTCTGTCTCTATTCTTTTATTCTCTCTTGGGTTTAGTTAGTTGCCCAGGTGGTCTCATTTGATGATTACGCTATCTCAGGCGTGAAACACCATGACTTTTTGCTGTTGGGACTGCAGTATGTAAATTGACTTGAGTCAATTGTACCTGATTTTCTAAATTGCCTCTGGTATAACAATTCTCCCACCCATAATAACCCATTGAAATCAAACAATAGGATTGATTACACATTCCTCACTCTGGGGGAAACTCCATTAGTTTTACCTGAATAAAAACTGCAGAACAGGGCCCATTTTGGGGTAAGTAGTATACAAAATTCTCCAGGAAGCACAGTAGAAATAAACTTGAAAGGCTTTAACATTACTCTTTAGCCACAGGGAATATCAAGCAAATGGAATTTTATTTACAAGTCACACGAAGGAAAACAAAGGCATACTTGAGTGAGTATTGCACAGTGTGCCAGATTTGGCAGAACTAACATTTACTCTGGCTTGTCTTCTGGGACAGAGCAGTAGAATACAGGTGAATCCTGGAATCTCTAGAGCTCTGTTAGGAATCCATATACAGCGTATCTATCTCCAGGTTGGGATTTTCCAATTTCATGCCACAAGTAACCACAGTTGTTATGAGCTCTGGAATGGAGTTCCAGCTCTTCCACTCACTAGCTGTTTGATGTTGGACAAGTTATTTAACTTGTGAGTCTGAGGTTTTTCAATGCCTAACCTGGGTTTAAAATACCTGCACTACGTGTCTCCCAAGGTTGTTGTGAACATCAAACGAAACTAGGCAGAACAACTGATTTGAAGACGGTGAAGTGCATTGTAAACATAGGGAATGATTCTTTTTTGAGGTAGCCTTTTTTTTTTTTTACTGAGCTTGTACATAATTCTATAAGATAAAGAGCTCAGTCAGTGGTGATGGCTTTTTTTTTTTTCCTAATCTACATTCATACATAGTGGCTACAGTGTAGTCAGACTGTGGAGTCAGATTAACCGTGTTCACATCACAGCTCCCCATTTACTAGCTCTGTGTCTAGAGGAGAGATATCCGTCTGCCCAGACTCATCTGTAAAATGGGAATAGAAATAACATCTACCTCACAGGGATGTTGTGAGACTCAGCAATGCAGTGCATGGGACAGGAATACCACTCAATGAATGCTACTTATTAGTAGTAGAAAATAACTTCAACATGCACAAATATTCATTTGGTGCCTTTCTCTGAACCAACCAAGAACTTTCAGTGCCTGGTGCGGTCTGAAATCTTGGTCTGAGTTATTCAGATTTCTCATCTCTTTGCAGGAGGGACTTCTGGGGACCTGTAAGTGAACTAAGGTGATACTGTGGCTCATAGAGTCTAGATTCCTAGATGGTGAGTTTCTGGAGTGTGGGATTGGATTTTTTGCATCTCACTAAATATTTGTATTCATAGTGTCTAGCATAGAGTCTGGCACATGTCTGTGGTCCTCTGCTCAGTGAACACTTTTGCATGAATGAAAAAAGAAATCTTTGCCTAGTGTAAGGATGTAAAGAAATGAAAAACAGGAGGCTTAATTCCTCCTGCTTAAAATAAGAGCTATTTCCTTTTCCTCCTGGTCAGAACGTGTACTGTAGAAAACCTGTATATAAAGCACCTTCTCTGTCTTTTTGAAATGTATCTTTTTAGACATAAATAAGCCTTTTGTCAGCTTTATTATCTAGGAATGTCTCTTTCAAAGACCCGAGACTCATCTCTTTGAAATGTAAATATCAAAGGGGATGGTGCCCCCATCTTACAGTTTTCCACGGGAAGGCAGGAGCCTAACATCAGCTGGCTCCATGCTCCAAGTTATAAACTTCCCTCCTGTCATAAGGTATTCTTCCCCTGCTTCCTCTCTCCTCTGGATACAGCCAGTTAGGTAACATAGATGGTCACCTCAATTACCAGGTAAAGTTGGGATGGACTGTATGCCCAGTGGTGCTGTCAAGTCCTCTAACCTGAGGACTAGTTATTGTTTATCTTGAAAATATGTGTGTAATTGGGTATATTTGCTTGGCTATAGAGAAGGGTGAGATTTTGTTTTTTTTTTTCCTTTCCATGCGCTTTCTTAGTGGAGTGCCTGTAATGCACATGACAGTCTGGTTTAATGCTTATTCAACAATGAAGGTGTTTCTTTCTCTACAGCATTTGTGGAGAGAATTTCTGGGTTGGGAGAAACATATTGAAACATAGAAAGATATGTGAAGACTTATGATGGTAGCGTAAGTGCTAATGTTTTTAACTATTAATGTGCTTTATTATTCTTAACTATATATTTGTGTGCCTATAAGCATTCAACGAATGTGCCTACCTCTTTTGAAACTTCACTAGGTTGTTTTTCAAGTGTGTAAGATTTAAGAGTTTCAACTGACTGACTCACTAATAAAGATTATTCTCCTTTTGGCATCCAAGGAAAGTCTTGATTCAATAATCATAAATTCTTATTGGCCTCTGGGTAGGATTGCCTTCCTCATTTGCAAATTTTCAGAAAATTAAAAAAAAAAAAAAAAAAAAACTTGGCAGTTTGTGTGGAAACTAGGGATTTCCAGAACATTTCCTAAACAAAAGAGTAAATAATTAATGCTCTTCTAAGTAGAGGAGGAATTTAAGACAGCTTACATAAAGAAAATAAAATAAGCAAGTGAAGACACTGAGACAAAAAGGAAGTGATTGTTAAAAATATAGGGTCTTAATTGTCATAGCCAACAGCAACTTAAGGATACATGATATTAAATATAATGTAAATCCTAGATGGGATTCTGGAATAGCAAAAGAGCATTAAGTAAAAATTAAGAAAATCTGAATAGAATATGGACTTTAGTTAATAATAATGGGTCAATAGTACTTTATTAATTGTATTGCAATTCAACGTACCACTCTAATGTTAGATGTTAATAGAGGAAACTGAGTATGAGGTATAAAGGAGCTCTATGGCAGAGAGGGAGAATACGTTAGACAAAGATGCTAGGTGAAAATTCTAAAATGTATTCTTTATCTTTATATCCCTAATATTAAGATTATATTTAATAGTTTCCCTTCCTCCTCTCCTGTTTGTCCCCATGTCTTACCTCTCTCCCCTGATACACACATATCCCACCCTGTTAATGAGATCTCAGAATGCCTCTTGGTTGAGCCTGCTCAAGTTTTGACAAGAATAAAGCAACAGAATACACCCAACATCAACAACTTTGGTCATTCTGTACTTTCTCATAGTTCAATGAACTGGGATGCTTCCAACTCTCCTTAAAAATGAAAGTTAAATTGGTTTGAGGACAAATGCACAAAAATGTATGCTTCCACAATGCAATCTACAAGGTTGGGTACTGGGTTAAAAATAAAATGTCATCTACACAATGGTATGTACATTTAAGAAACCCATTAATATCAGGAAGTAACTCGCTCCGTGCCTGGAATCTGGAATTAAATCTAGGACAAACTACAGAGCCTAACAACGTGTATCTCAAGCTAAAACAAACCCAGAGTGTGGGAGTTGGAAAGGATTTTAGAGATAATTTAGTCCAAATCCTCCATTTTATGGTAGGGAAACTGAAGCTAAGGGAGGTTACCTGATTTGTCAAAAGTTTCATAAAATGTATGTTTATATGTCACTTTAATCCTATAAAGAGTCTGAGGAAGGACTGAAATAGAATGAAAAAAGGATATAGAGACAATGGTTTGTGTTAGCAAACCTCACCATAATGATTCAGCCATTAAGATGAACTTCTCTAGGGTGAACTTTTCAGCCATACTCTTTATAAATATAATGGATGGCAGAGCTAGTTTGCTCTAGGACAGAGCATGCTTACATGGTAAAACTTCAGAGCTCTGAAGAGGATTCCCTGCTCTAAAAATTACTCTCTCAACTGCTAATTGAACTCTGAGGATTGTTCATCAGGAGCCATCAGTCTTATTCCATTACTAAGGGCTTAAGGTAAAAGTACCCTTGGAATGATTCCCTTTGTTTTTCCCTTCTTTAAAAGATTTATCAGGTGGTACAGAAAGCTGTCTAGCAAAAATGGCCACAGGGAAGTCCAAAGATATCATAGGATTAAGCATTTAAATAAGCTAGGAAGAGTGGAATAAGTAGGCTTTTCACCAGGGCCAGATTCTTGGAGGGTCTTATTTCAGGGCACCTGGGAGCACAGTGAAAGCCAGCATTGGCGGACTGCGTGAACAGGGACTTGGGAAGCAGGCATGTATGGTTTAGCATCTGGTTTGAGCCATGCAACTTTGGGAAAGCCAATTAACTTTTTCAAAACTTAGTTCACCATCTATAAAATGGGAATAACTTCACGGAGTTGTGTAGAAGACTGAAATTAATAAAATAAATAAAATTTTGAAAACCTACAGCAAATGCTAACTACAGATTTGTTCCCTTCCCCTTTCTACATTCCTACTCTCTCTTCCATGTCTGGATACAAAATCCTCTAGGATGTATAATATTTCCAACTAGTCACACAACGTAAGCTGAATAAGAAATCAAAAAAAGATTGTGGGTGGGCAGGTGGGGAGAAACTGAGAAGGTAATGTATGTTTAATAGCACATTAGGGAGCATGAGCCCAGCTGGGCAGCTGGGACCTACCACAGGACAGTTTGGTCTACGCTGGCTGGTCCATCACCTTTCCTTAGTCTCAGTTATATTCATTTTACTTTCCTCAGCAAAATTCTCCCCCTTCGCTGTACTTTTAAACACCCCCACATAGAAATAACAGAGGCTGATAGTACTGAACATGTACAATGAACATGTATACAAACATGTACACAAACTGAACATGTACACAAACACAATTCTTCATTTTAAGTGGGGCTAATTTAATATCTGTTCAATGTTCGTGATGACTTTTTTTGTTTTGTTTTGTTTTGTTTTTGAGATGTAGTTTTGTTCTTGTTGCCCAGGCTAGAATTCGGTGGTATGATCTCGGCTCACTGCAACCTCCGCTTCTGGGTTCAAGCACTTCTCCTGCCTCAACCTCCCAAGTAGCTGGGATTACAGACGCCTATCACCACGCCCAGTTAGTTTTTTGTATTTTTAGTAGAGATGGGATTTCACCATGTTGGCCAGACTGGTCTTGAATTCCTGACCTCATGTGATCCGCCCGCCTCGGCCTCCCATAGTGCTGGGATTACAGGCGTGAGCCACCCCACCTGGCCGATAGCTTTTTTTTTTTTTTTTTTTTAATTTCAAAATTTCTCCCTGCCAGGAAGGTTTTTTGGTGTTTGATATACTGAGTACCAATTACTTTTGTAAAAACTTTTGCTGTATATCATGAGTATTACTTGTAAATAGCGTAGGGTGGTGGTGAGCACTCCTATCTCCCCCAAAATATTAAAGTAGAAAATAAAATAAGATTATGTTTTGAGAGTTAAGCTATGAAACAAAAAAAGAATCTAAGCCTAGCTGTATACATTTCATACAACAAGCTATACACACGGATAGCTGTACAAAGCTATACTTTAAACGGTAGAATGACCTCTAGGCTAAGGCCAACCCTGGAACATAACTGAAGTTATTTGTATTTACGAAGAGAACTTATCAATCAGAAGGACTGTTAGCTAGCAATGGAAATATGAGATGCTGAGAAACAAACATTGGTAGTGGAGGAATTCCTACCCCACTTAAGGGATGGGTTCACTAGCTTTAGAACCCAGGTATGAAATCTATCTGCAGATCTAATTCTGTAGCGAATTAAGTCTGCAGTGAAGGTAGGTGTACTTCACATATCTCAATGACTCTAATCATCGAACACAGAGGCCTACAAACTAAGGCCAGTGGGACCAAATCTAGCCCACCATCCTGTTTTTGGAAATAAAGTTTTTTTGGAACACAACCATTGCCATTTGTTTACGTACTGTCTATGCCTTTCTGCTACAAGAGTTGATCAGATATAGTTGTGATAGAAACTGTATGGTCTATAAAGCCAAAAATATTTACTGTCTGTCCCTTTATGGAAGAAGTTATTGACCCCTGATAATTCAGCCAACTTGCCTTGATTTCATGTTCACCCAACAATATTTTGACTCAATGTTGTTTGTTTACTCCTGTGAATATTTTGTGCTGGGAAAGTAAGAGCTTGCAGAACAGTAATAAGCCAATCTATTGAAAGTTGTATCTTTTTAAGTGATGGTAGACCTTCTGTGTAGACTAACAATTACAATATTTGAGCTCAAAGCTGGTGGGCTGACCTGTTGACTGTGGTGCCAACCTCCAATGTATTGTCACCTGGACCTGTTTGGAGGTCAGTCCATTTTCTCTGTGTAACGTTAAACTTTCTGTGCATTTTTTCTTTTTTTCTGGCAGCGTTTTAAAAATTCTTACTTTCCAGATGAGGAAGCTACAATTCAGAGAAAGGAAAAATAAAACTAATATTTACTGAGGATCTACTCTGTGCTAGACTCACAGATGTTCTTTAAGTAATGCCATTTAATCTTTACAAGCCCATGCAAGGGGCAAGGGCTCTGAAACTCAAGTTTATGCTTTCACAACGCGGAATTGGAGGCTTGGAAAGGTTGAGACCACGGTAATTTGTTAGCAAAGCCAGGATTTGAAAGGAAGTGCTCGAATTCAGATACTTTTACACTATGGTATTTTCATACGACATATACTGCCTGGCAGAGTCTTCTGCTGATGGGCTCAAGAAAGCAACACCATATGCCTTGGTCTTTTCCTCCCACCAAGGTGTACTGTTGTTCTTTAATAAACATGAATTAAGTTAGAAAATCCTAGAGATTTTAAAGGTGTAAAATTTTAAAACAAATTCTGCACATTTATATTGGAGTGTAGAATCTTAGCCAGCTAATTTACATATTCAACCACACTCTTGCATAGAGAAATTGGTGCCACCACAGCCTGTGTTCATAAATAACAGTTCTCGAATTTTTTTTTTTTCAAAACTGGTTTTGTACTTGAAGTGATTTAAATGTTGTACTTTGAAATCATTGTAGCAGGAACATATTTTAGAATTTCTAAAAGCTGAACAGAATGGAAGGTTATCTATAACATGAGCATAATCATAGTCATAATATCTGTTTAAAATAAAACACTGAAAAGTATTAAATGTTCCCTTCAAGCCAAACTCAAATTTCAACATAAAATAGATTGTAGACTTGCAGTTAATGTTGCTTGCTGGGGCCCATTCTTTAGGAGTTCAGAGTCTTTGAAAAGCTTTCATTTATTATTTTTTCAGTGCTAAAGAAGAAATTCCCCAGCTTTCAGAAATAGAACTGGTCCTACCTTCTCACACAATGGCTTGCGCACTGCCCCGAGTTTGATTTGTAAATGTTCTGCCTGAGTGCACTTCTTGTCTTCTTAATTACATTGAAAACTTTAAGATGGCAAAGTGTAGCTCAATGGCACGGAGTTTACTGCTAGGCAAATGGTGACTATTTCACAAAAATATTTGCTGAAGTATTATATTGTTATAAGATAGAACTTTAACAAATAAATTGTAAATGGAGGAATATATATGAAAGTATTTAAAAAGGTAACTCTTATTCATAAAGATCTCCCTTTCTTTTTCTTTCACTTTTATTGTAATCTCAGGGGTACATGTGCAGGTTTGTTATGCAGGTAAACTTGTGTTATGGGGGTTTGCTATACAGATTATTTTGTCGCTCAGGTATTAAGCCTAGTACCCATTAGTTGTTTTTCCTGATCCTCTCCCTCCTTCCACCTTCCACTCTCTAAGAGGCCCCAGTGTGTGTTGTTCCCCTTTATGAGTCCATGTGTTCTCATAATTTAGCTCCCACTTATAAGTGGGAACATGCGGTATTTGATTTTCTGTTCCTGGGTTAGTTTGCTAAGGATAATGGCCTCCAGCTCCATTCATGTTGCTTCAAAGGATATGATCTCGTTCTTTTTTATGGCTGCAGAGTAAGAATTCCTTTTCTTAGTTTCACCCTTCATTTTCTTTAATAAGGAAACAGAACTATACCCTGAGGAGGCATGAACTCAAATGAGTAAATATATTCACAATTAGGAATTATTTGGAAAATTCTACTCACACAAAGCTAGCACTGGAAGTCATCTCTAAAACCACCTAATTCAACCCATGATCCAAATGGAGTACATAAACTTTAGAAACGTTCAGTGATGTGCTTGAGCTGGAAGGAACAACCGGGACTCCTGAATCCCAGTTAATCTCCTACTCAACTGTACTGGCTATCTAGGAAAAATAAAAGTTTACATTTCCCTTAGAATTATTTGAACAAGAAGTATCTAAAACACAAGAAGTTACTTTAGGTCTCCTTTGTCTTGGCAGAAAATGGACAATATATTTCTTAGAAGGGTGATGATATGACAGAAATCCAATTCATTCTGGCTTGAGCATGAAAGGGAGTTTATTGGTTCATTTAACTGAACGATGCATGGTCTGGCTATTGGGAGTAGACCTAGAAACTGAAACGCCAAGATGGTCTCTCTTTCCACAACTCTCTTCTTTATGTGTTCTTCTACACTGGTTTTATTTTCTCTGACCGATTGTCTCTGTGAGTCTGGAACCAGAGCTTTAGGTAACTCTTACTACCTCATACATAAAGAAGAAACAAAATGCTTCCCTACCAGTTTTACTGAAGAAAATCTTGAGGGGAAATGTGGATGGGTTCCAGCAAGATCAAATAAACATCTCTGGGTCAACCACTATGGCTGCAAGATTGGGACTAGGACAACTCCAACTGGGATCACGTGCCAGGAGGCAGGAGAACAGTTAGACTGGCAGGTCACCTCGGACTTACATTTGAAGTATGAGAGATGCAGATCTCCCCCAAAATTGAGGTTGATATCACCAGAGAAAGGAGAAAGATGTGCCAGGCAGGGAAAACAGCAGGTACCAGATGAGAAATTCGAGTCACTTAAGACTTGCTTGCCCTGAGAGAAAATACTAGCCACTTAGCTTTCTTTTTCTTTTTCTTTTTTTTTTGGTCTATTCAACATCTGAGCCTCCTTAGGAGGCTTTTAGGGAATCATGTATCTTATGACGTCTGGTGGCAGACATAATCCATTTTCTACTGACCATATTCTAAAGAAGTTGAAAATGCCAGATACTTGGTTTTCCAGCCTCCTTTGTAAGTGGGGCACAGGAACATGACCTAGACTCAGCCGATTTCCTGGACTTTGAGTCAGGGGTTATTGATACCAATATTCAGTTCATAGGCAATGGCAGCTGTAGTATCCAGTCTGGGGTGGCAACAGCAGCAGTGGTGTAAGCTGGGGATCTGGCACTCATGGGCTATAACAGCAGTGTCCTAACAGGACTGGATTTGTAGTTTGAAGCTGAAGGTAATTCTGTCTGTTACCAAACTTCGTTTGTTCCTGCACATTTTAAAACTTGGTTCTTTATAGTTCTCTTGGTGATACTGTGAACTCCCAATAAATTTACAACAAATTAGTTCTCTGCTTAATCAATCTAGAGTGAGTTAGTGTCTGTGGCTCACAACAAAGACACATAAATTTTACATACTTCTGTATGCAAAGAGGAAAGCTCTGGCATCATTCTCTGTTGTTGGTAAACTTAATTAATACATCTCCTCTTTGAGAAGTTTTGATTAACAACTTGCCTGATATTAATTGTAGGTTATTTTTAACACTTGATGTTACATCAACCCATATTAAAGAATTTTAAGAGCACCTTTGTTAATCTATACCACCTACCTGTAGATAGGTGTCACCATTATTCAATAATATTTGTTCAATATTTCTCTAGGATTTCATTATCAGGATGACCTCAAGGTCACCATAACCTTTTCTGCTTTGTCCTTCAGTTCTGCTAAGGTAACGACACCAATAAATAGTTCACTTTCAACTAAACCGTCAGGGAGAAGGTGCCACTCTATCTTTAAAAGAAAAATTGGTCTTTGAATGCCTTAGAAAATGAAAGGAAAATGAGTAAGTAGAAAAACTAGGCTGGGCACAGTGGCTCACACCTGTAATCCCAGCACTTTCTGAGGCCAAGGCAGGCGGATCACGTGAAGCCAGAAGTTTGAGACCAGCCTGGCCAAGATGATGAAACCCTGTCTCTACTAAGAATTCAAAAATTAACTGGAGGTAGTGGCGCGTGCCTGTAGTCCCAGTTACTCAGGAGGCTGAAGCAGGAGAATTGCTTGAACTTGGGAGGTGAGCTGAGATGGAGCCACTGTACTCCAGCCTGGGTGACAGAGAGAGACCCTGTCTCAAAAATAAAATAAAATAAAATAATAAAATAAAATAACTAAACTTCAGTGATAGATTTTTAATGCCAAGTCAGCATTCAATTTAAATAACAGCTAATGTTTCTCAATTTAAATAACAGCTGATGTATTAGTGTGATAACTGTGTACCTTAAACCGCCACAAAGACAATGAAGTTGGAAAAAGTGATTTTTATATGACAACATGAACCTCCATTCTGTTTTTACAGATTCAGATGGAAAATAAAATTTAGACTTGCATTGCTAAGGAATGGCAGAAAAGTGTTAAGGCTAAATACCATCTTAAAACACCCAACATGTCACCAAAGGTTTTATTAATTTATCTTCTCTGAGCTTTGTTTGTTTCGAGAAAGAACACATATACACATGTTCCTACGGATAGATGTGACTGACCACTATGAGTGGCCCATGTTAATCTGCTACAAATATTTAAACATGCTGTTTAGGCGGGTCCTACTGAGGACACTTTTGCAGCAAACTCAGTAATATGAGATTCCTCACTGCCTCCTAGCAATACATGAACCATAGATGTGTTGGTTGTGTGCTATTTTGTGAACATTAACTAGTTTAGGCATTTCTGTTTCTTCCATGGCAGAGGCAAGTGTAAAAAGGGTGGCTGTCTAACTAAATCACAATGACACTGTTAAATAAAAGCTGCACTTTAGAGAAAGCACATCCTAACTTCGAATTTATCAGGACCTATCAAGTCCATACAAACTGACTATGCGCTGGGAACTTGAGTCACTTTCTGCTTAAGGAGAATATACAGTAATTACCTTTTAAACATTTTCTCTCAACTTCTTCCCTTTTACCTTTTTCCCATTTATTTTTCTGGAAATTAATGACCATTTAGAAGGAACAAAAGGTATTTTTGAGCCTTGAGAGAACCAGTGAAATAGTTACTTTGAATATATTGTCATAATAGGGTGTCTAGAAGCACAACCCAAGACAGTACTAGTCAGGCCATTTGCTGAGAAGCACTTAGGACAATAATTTTGCTTATAAAACAGAATCAAGATAATCAACAGAAACAAGAAACAAATGAATCAAATTATTCATCATTCTGATGACAGAAACCCAGCTAAACCATTTGAAAGAACGATGTTAAAGAAACATGATTGTCATTTCCAACCAACTAACTAGACATGTTGTGTTATGTTTCAAATTAGGAGCATGAAATACACTCTACAACCTAGGGGATTTTAGAGCACTTAGATGAATTACAAGTGACATACGGGAGCTCATTAAAGGAAGGTGAAGTTATGAATGCCCAGAGAGCTTGCTGGAAATCAGAGCTTTTTTCAAAAAGGCTTCAAAGGTCAGTCATGCTGATTAGAGGATGCTCCTCATTCTTATGGATGAACCATTTCTCTTTAGCACTTCTCAGTTATCACAGTGCTTGAGTGTTGGCCATTACTGAACGTTTCTAAGTCGTGAGCATGTGTGAGGGTGGGGGTAAGGTGGGTGAAGTGTGGGGGTTGTGGTTTGATTTTGATAGGCAAACAATAAAAGCTACTGAAGAGTAAGACCTCAGTGCAGCCTGTTTCTGCTATTTCACCCAAACTTCAAGGTAACAGTTGAAGTTGCAGGAGCAAGAACAGCCCATGATTTCTTCTATATTATGAAGGCTGTGTCTGTAAGCTGAGCTTTGAATGACACATTATTTCCTCTGTGCACTCCAATCTATTTTCTGCCTGACTAAGCTTATAAAACTCTGCATAAATTCTCCTCTCAGCCTGTTCCATAATCCTGTGAACACATTGTCTTCCTGTTCATTCCTTCAGCCAGCAAGCACCAGCTGTTGGGTCCTGGAAACATTTTATGTTAAGGAGGAAAAAAAAGTAGATGATCAGAAAGCTGTAAAAACTGCAAAATGCTTGAGATATGCAGACTTTTTAGGGTTGTGAATATTTGACCTGCATAAAAGAAATGATTAGGCTTCCATCAATCATTCCTCTGCTGAACACTCTGCTGAGATCAGTTTATCCAGACGCTTCTCAGCTGCCTTGGTTCTGCACAGTTTGTAAGCTAATCCAGTTTTGTTTGTTATGTGCTAGTGAAAGGATAAACTCCAAGCTTAAAAATATGGACAAAGATATAATTATCTTAACATAACACTCATACTTTATTTTTATGTAAAATGTCAAAAACTTTATTATCTATATCTTTCAGCTTCCAAAAGAAGGTGGAAGTCACTTGATAATGTCTTTCTAATTGCTTGAATGCACACTTCATGCCTCAACTACACAGGAAAGCTAGTTGTTATAATTAGGAGTTTTATAAAGACATGGTTTATATAAATTACAGATAATTACTTAACTAAAACTCCAGTCTCTTGCCATCTTATAAGATATCCAACAACATATGATTTAAACAATAGGTTAAAATGGAAGTTGTGCTGATTATATTGGAAAGGATGTTCAATTGTTTTTATAATTTTTTTAAAAAAAGTTGGTAGCTGTTATTGTGAACTGAATAAATTCTGTTTCCATTTGGAGACAATTCAGGATATATCTGGAAAGACAATGTGTATCTACACTTCAAATAGTTTAAAAAGAAGAGCATTTATGCACATTTGTTACTAATGTCTTCCTATTCCTTTTATTGATAATTTTTAGGGAGGAATGAAAACCAGTCAAATAGGTGATCTTACTCTATGATAAGGGTCATATAACTTTTTTTTTTTTTAAAGGAATAGATAGTAGATATTTTAGGCTTTGCAAGACATGAAATCTCTTCTGCAATCATGCAGGCAATTTTGTTATTGTATTTGGGAAAGCAACCATAGGCAGTACATAAAGCATGAGCTTTGATATGCACCAGTATATCTATTTACAGCATACCCACAGCTAGTATCATACTGAATGGGAAAAACTGAAAGCCTTTCTTCTAAGATCTGGAACACAACAAGGATGCCCAGTTTCACCACTACTACTCAACGTAGCACTGGAAGTCTTAGCTAGAGCAATCAGACAAGAGAAAAAAATAAAAGGCATCCAAATTGGAATGGAAAAAGTCAAATTATCTTTGTTTGCAGAGGGTATAATCTTATATTTGGAAAATCCTGCAGATTCCACAAAAAGCTATTAGAACTGATAAATTCAGTAAAGTCGCAGAATTCAAAATTAACACTAAAAATCAGTAGCATTTCTCTATGCCAACAGTGTACAATCTGAAAAAGAAATAAAAAAGTAATACTGTTTATAATAGCCACAAATAAAATTAAATACCTAGGAATTAACCAAACAAGTGAAAAATCTCTATAATGAAAACTATAAAACTCTGATGAAAGAAATTGAAGAGGACAACAAACAACGGGAAAATATTCCATGTTTATGGATTGGAAGAATCAATACTCAAAATGTCCATACGACCTAAAGCAATCTATAGATTCAATGCAATCTCTATCAAAATACCAATGACATTTTTTATAGAAATAGAAAAATAATGCTAAAATTTCTTTGGAACCACAAAGGAATCAGAATAGTCAGAGCTATCCTAAGCAAAAAGAATAACACTGAAGGAATCCTATTATCTGATTTCAGACTATACTACAGAGCTGTAGTAACCATCATAGTACTGGCATAAAAACAGACACACAGACCAATGCAACAGAATAGAGAATCCAGAAAGAAATCTGAAAACCTGCAGTGAACTCACTTTTGACAAAGGTGCCAAGAACATACACTGGGGAAAAGACAGTCTTTTCAATAAATGGGGCTGGGAAAACTGGATATGCAGAAGAATGAATCTAGACCCATATCTCTCATCGTATATGAAAATCATGACTTAAATATAGGACGTCACACTAGAAAACTACTAAAAGAAAACATTGGAGAAGCTCTGCAGGACATTGATTCATCTGGGCAAAAACTTTTTGAGGAATACCCACAAACACAAGCAGCCAAAGCAAAAATGGAAAAATTGGATCACATCAAGTTAAAAACCATCCTCAAAGCAAAGGAAACAATTTAAAAAAGTGAAAAGCAACCTCACAGAATGGGAGAAAATATTTGCAAACTACTAATCTGACAAAGGATTAATAATCAGAATATATAAGGAGCTAAAACCACTCTATAGGAAAAAATATTACAGTCCAATCAAAAATGGGCAAAATATTTGAATAGACATTTCTCAAAAAATGCGTACAAATGGCAAACAGATATATGAAAAGGTACTTCGCATAACTGATCATCAGAGAAATGCAAATCAAAACTACAATGTGATATCTTCTCAGCCCTAGTCTGAAGGGCTGTTATCCAAAAGACAGGCAATAACAAACGCTGGTGAGGATGTGAAGAAAATGGAACCCGTGTACACTTTTGGTGGAAATGTAAATTAGTACAACCACTACAGAGAACAGTTTGGAGGTTCCTCAGAAAACTAAACATAGAGCTAACACATGATCCAGCAATCCTGCTGCTGGGGTTTATACCCAAAAGAAAAGAAATCTGTATTGAAGAGATATCTGCACTCCCATTTGTGGCACCATTTACAATAGCTAATATTTAGAAACAACCTAAGTGTCTATCACCAGATAAATGGATAAATAAAATATAATACATATACACAATGGAGTACTATTCAGCCATAAAAATGAATGAGATCTTGTCATTTGTGAAAACGTAGATGGAACTGGAGATTATTATGACACGCAAAATAAGCCAGACACAGAAAGACTAACATCACATGTTCTCACTTATTTGTGGGACCTAAACATCAAAACAGTTGAAATCATGAACACAAAGAGGAGAAGAATGGTTACCAGGGGTTAGGAAAGGTAGTGGGCAGTGGCAGTGGAGCAGGTGGGGAGGGAGGGATGGTCTATTTTAAACAGAATAGTAAGAATGAATAAGACCTGCTATTTGACAGCACAACAGGGTGACTATAATCAATAATAACTGTACATTTAAAAATAACTTAAGGAGTGTAACAGAATTGTTTGTAACACAAAGGATAAATGCTTGAGGGTATAGATACCCCATTTTCCATGATGTGATTATTACACATTGCATGTCTGTATCAAAATATCCCATGTACTCCATAAATACATGCATCTACTATGTACCCAGAAAATTAAAAGTTAACAACATTTTAAAGTCACCTACAAAACCATAAAAATAAATCTATTTACAAAAGTACATGGCCCACAGGCCAGCACTTGCCATCCTTTGCTATATATGAAGCATCTAATGATCTGGAAAGCAACACTAGTCATTATCACTATCTTCAAGATAGTTTAAGTTTTTTGCTTCCTTGTAAAACCTAAGGTCTAGCAGACCTTCTCAAGGAACATTCTACTGAAGAATTAAGCCTTAAGGCATCCAGTGGAAGGAATAGGGAACTTTTATCCTGTGCCTCTAGAATGGAAGAACTGAGAAAAGTGTTATCAAATCATTTTCTGTAAGGCTTAACTTTCTCATGGAACCCTACTTGGAAAATCCAAGAATAGGTGCTTCATAAAAACTGAAGAGCAAAAAGTGCGGTTTTGGTGTGGTTTCTAGTGGCTCTTGAATTATTAGGCCTGAGATAATCAAGTTAACCAACCTCCTAATTTGAAGACAAGGCAAAATGAATATAAATATTTGTCTTTCACTTCTGGTTCACAGATTTGCCATTTCACTAGATTTAACAGAGACAGTAAATGTAGAAAACATGACTATAGAGTTGAGCTTATGGGATGTGGAGGTTGCTAAGGGGAATAGCACATTTTTAAAAAGTCATTTTTTTTTAGCAAAAGGTTCCAACGTTTATTTGTAGGTAGTTATGATTATGAGGAGCAGGCATTTGAATAGCAGTGTAGAGGTTGTAGCGTTTTAGATCTATACCTCAGGAACTTACATGTAGGCCCTATACCATCGTAATAGGAGAACACCTAATAATACTGAATGGCTGCATTCATATTTCAAGAGTACCCTGTAGTGATTTAAGTCCTACCCTGGATGAATTTAAAACAACCATCTTATTGTTAGAAATCACGACTACCAATCATTAACATTACCTCCATTTCAACAAAATAAAAAAGACTCCAACTTTGGGATTAGAAACAATTTAGTCCTCAACATCTTGGGGCTGAAAACAACTTTGTAAAGCCACAGTGAAATTAATGGTGCCTGAGTCACTTCCCATTTGATCTAGGAGGTAGCAAGGTGTGGTGTGAGTCTTTGCAATGGGAAGGTAGTCACACTGAACTGGTAGCAGAAGACATGGTTTCCTGCCCTAACTCCGTTACTTAGCATCTCTGTGTGCTTGTGCAATTTATTGCCCATGTAATTTATTGCCACACGAAACCTCTGTTTTCTTATGTCCAAAGGCTATAAAAATATTGTCCTGCCACAGGAGAGAGGCATAAATGACAAAACACGTTAGAATACTTTTTCCCTTTAACATTATTTTCTTGAATTAAAGCATTGTTCAATGTATAGATAAAACTAGTCTTAACACTGAAAAGTATGCAGTGCAATGAAGGAAGATGAAGGCAGTAAAGTTCAGAAACGTTATACCATAAGGCATGGAGAAAACGACAGGGCATGTGTTTGAACCACGGACTTTACTCTTTCCCCATTCTGTTACATATAGTCTCTCAATAATCAAAGACAATGTGTTCACTGTCCCTACATGCCAAGTATAAAAAACTCACTCTTTTAAAATACAGTAGTCCCCACTTATCTGAGGTTTCACTTACTGTGACTTGCGTTAGCTGAAGTCAACTGCCATTTGAACATATTGAATGAAAAAATCTAGCCATAAAAATTGTATAAATGTTAAATTGCATCATTCTGAGTAGTGATGAAATCTCAGGCAGTCTTGCTCTTTCTTACCTGTGACATGATGCATCCATGCTATACATGCTACCTACCTCTTAGTCACTTAGTAGCTAAGTTTTCACTTTCACTGTTGCACTATTACAATGCTTGTGTTCAAGCACTCATTTTATCTTATTAATCATAGTTGGTTGATATAATTGTTCTATTTTATTATCATTTATTATTGTTAATCTCTTACTGTACCTAATATATAAGGTAAGCTTAATCCTAGGTATACATGTATAGGAAAAAACAATACATATAAGGTTTGGTACTATCCACAGTGTCAGGCATCCACCGGGGTTTTGAAAAGAATCCCACATGAGTAACTACTGTACTAAAACAAAAATTAGATCAATTATATATAGTTAATTTGTGAGCATTACTTTTTAATTTTTTCCAACAAAGATAATCTAGCCTTCTGATTCCTAACTAGGGAATTTTTCTAGGCTATTATATAGTCTTCCAGCTATCAAAGTCATTCTCTGTACATATGCTATATTTAACAACACAAAGGAGTGATACATAAAATTATAGATTTCAAAAAATCATGTACATTATAAATATTTACAATTACATCTGTCAATTAAAAAAAATCTAAAAAAAATTATAAAATATTATGAATATGCAGCTTAATAGTTTTGTTTTTAAGCCTGAAGGGGGTTATTTAAAGTTTTATTAAATGTGATTCTTTCAAATTGGCCAACATGCATTGCCTGAAATGTTTCATTATGCAGTACAACCTATTTATTCAGGTGAAAGTATACAGAATATTGCATATCTCTACATGCACTGATCTAAATGCAAATGTAGTTAAATGTAAAATCCAACCTTGGTGTCATTTAGTGTTACATTCAGCTATCAAAATTTAGGAACATTCTTTCCTCATTTTTTAACATAGAAATCCAGAAATCAACAGCAATTTCAGGAAAAACTTGCAAAAAATGAGGTAGAACATTTGAAATTCATATGCCTAAACCATTTAGAAAGCCTTTGCAGGTATAAAATAAGTTAACATTAGGTTGTGACATAGTCATTAAAAAAGAAGGTTTGATAGATTCTGTAGACCATGTTCACACAGAATTTAAAGGTAAGAGAAAGGCAAAGGCTTTAGGTTTTTATTTCACCCAGTTGTAAGACTGACTAAGGTGCTTATACCAAATTCATTTAAATCAAATTGTTCTGGGAAAATTTCTAATCCTGCCTGGTCAAAATTCTATATTCCCAGTCTCATTGCTCTATTGCTGCAAAACAACATCATAATGAATCTAAAATAAATGCATGAAATTTGAAATCTGGGCATGGGATTTAATGCAACTATTTTACTTGTCTTCATTCATCTGGATTACTATAACAAAAATACCATAGACTGGATGGCTTAAACAACAAACATTTATTTCTCAAAGTTCTGGAGGCTGGGAAGTTTAAGATCAAGGAGCCACACAGACTTAGTGTGGTGTGGTGTGGTGTTGTGACAGCCGCCTTCCTGGTTCACAGATGGCACCTTCTCACTGTGTTCCGACATGGCAGAAGGGGCAAGGGAGCTCACTAGGGTCTATTCTATTAGGATACAATCCATTCACGAGGGTTCCACACTTATTATTTAATCACTTCCCAAAGTCCCCCACCTCCTAATATCAACATCTTGGGTGTTGGAATTTCAACATATGAATTTGGGGAACATAAAGATTTAGTTCATAACATCAGTGTATGAATAAGAATACTGAAATCCAGTAAGGCTAAATGATTTGTCTGTGACCCTAATAGTAGATTAAATACAAGATCAGAACCCATTCCTTTGTGTCCCATACGTTCTTCCTTTAATATTAGTTCCTTGAGGTAAAGTGTTGTTCAATGTAGCAGTAAAACTATAGGGTCATAACACTGTAAGGTATGTTAGTGCAGTGAAGGAAAATGAAGAAGGCAGTGAAGTTCAGAAATGGTAAGTCATACAATTAAGAGAAAATGATAAGGCCTGGACTTGAACCATGGACTTTCCCTCTCCCACTCTGTTACATAGCATCCCAACAATCAAAGACAATTATTCATGTCCCAATTCACTGGATTATGCTGTCCACATAAAAGTACAAAGCTGTAAAGAAGTCATTGATTCCCAATGGATAACTCTACAGTTTGTAAGCTGCATTAGGAATTTTATGCCACTTGAGGCACTTGTTTCCTTCATGGCAATACAAAATAAAATCTTTTAGGAAGAATAAAGTGGCATTGAAAATGAATAGGGGCATCCCAGCCAACTGACTGACTGTGCCTGTCATCTTTCCATTAATTATCTACAGCAAATAATTTTACTTACTGAACCATTTTGGCTAACATATTCATGTGATGAGCTAAATGTCCTCTGAAGTAGGTTTAGATGGTGAATGACAATTTCCAATTGGAAAAATATAGTATCAGAAATTTTTCCTATAGAACAATAAGCTTTATATCTTAGACATATGTGTATAACCTAAGCATATTCGTATTTGTTTCCTGAAAAATAGTAACACGTATTGGGTTGAACGTTTGCAAAACGTTTGAATATCAGCAATTTCATAATGTTTTTAACATAATAGTATAACATAGTGGTTTACATCATGGGATCTGTTCACAGAGCATTCAGAGTTCAAGTCTAGTTCTACCACTTAGACATATTACATGATATTAATAGGGCTATTAAGAAATAATTCTTAAAAATTTTGAATCTTTTTGTTATTCATAGAAGTGCTGAAAAATGCTAGTTGTTATGATGGCCGATGATGATGATGTTGATGATATTATTGATGATGTCTGCTCTACACAAATAACCCATCATGGTTGAGTCAATGGGTTTGAAGAGCTGATGTGTTTTGAATTTCCTGAATACAATGACTATAGAAAAAAGAAGATACTTATACAAAATAAGCTTAGGGAGGATCCTACCATGGAGGCTTCAGAGAGCACAGCCCGGTGGACACCTTCATTTTTGACTTCTTGACTCCAGAACTGTGAGATATTAAATTATTAAATTTCTATAGCTTTAAGCAACCAAGTCTGTGGCACTTTTTACAGTAGCTCTAGGAAATTAGTATATACTTAAATAAATGTTGTCAAATAAAAATATTAGCTTGTGTCGTAGTGAAAGTGAAAATTGGAAGGTACTGAAAATGTTGATTAGCAGACTAGGTTTTTCGGCAGATTAGGTTTAGAAAGTAATTCTAATGCACTTATGGTATAATCTTTTGTTATGGATTGAAGCCAAAATCTAAATGGATAACTAGACAATTTTCATTAAGAAAATGAGATAAGAAAATACCTTTTTTAATTTTCTTATTAAAAGATTCCCTCTAAATTAAAGATCTATTTGTTACTATGAATGAGAAAGGAGACATTTTTTTCCCTTTAAGATGAAAGTCAATCAACAATAACAATGATAATAATTAAAGTCCCTATATCATGTATTGAGCACCTGGTCCATGCACTAAATGTCTCAGTCATTGTGTGAAGCATTTGCATGCATCATTGCATGTAATCCTCACAACAATCCTATAAGGCAAATTCTGTTATCATCTCAATCTTACATATTGCAAAATTGAGACTCAGAATAGTTAAATCACATTCTTATGATCACGAAATTCTCATTGTCATGAATAAATGAGAATTTCAATATATTGAGACACTTGCATCTTGTTCATGTCTTCAGAGCTTAGCCAAAATTTGTTTCAAACTATTTGAGACTTCTCTGGGAATCTTAAAATTCTTTGATAATATTCAGCGAGTGCTTCTTCCTGAATAAATGATACATTGAAATAGTAGGTATAAAATTATCATGACTTTCACCAGTAATATTTATGATGCTTCCTACATCTAGACCTTCATGACTTGCTAAGGTCAAGCCCCTTTGGAAATACATGGAAAAAGTCTATGCTATGGCCAGGACCACACAAGGCCAAGGATGTGAAGGCCAATCCTGACATTCTCTTATGCCCTGTTATTCAAAAATCTCCATGAAATGTGCCCCAAACCTGTTTTGAGCCTGGAACTATTCACTATTATGGTTTTGCTCACTTAAACATTTATTGATCATATACTCATGTGTTTGCCATTGTTGTGTGATCTGGTAACTTGAAGGCAAACAAGAATAGATACCAAGCCTTGACGAGATCACACTCCTGTAGGTAAAGTAGGAGAGAAAACAAATGATTTCAAAATACTGTTTTATATACTCTGCTAGAGTTGTGCAAGGGAACACAAAGAATAAGACTGGCAAAAATGTCCCGAGAGAGCTAATCCCCAACCTGAGTCTTGATATATGATCAGAAGGATGTCTATACAACATGATATTCAACCTCATCTACCAGTTACAAAAACTTGAAAATTAAGGAGTTAAGTATTTGCAAGGATTAAAACCTGTCATACATTGCTGGTGACAGTAGGTATTGGTACAGCTACATGGAAGAATAATTTGGCAATATCCAGTAAAACTGCTAACACAAATAAGTGACAATATTTTCTAGATGTAAACCTAGACAAACTCTCATATGAACATACAAGAAAAGATGTATAAAGGTATTCATTGCAGCATTGCTTATAAGAGCCACCATTAGAAAAAACATGGTGACTGTAGTTAACAATATTTTGTGTTCTTGAAAAATATTGAGAATGGATATAAAGTGTTCTCACCACAAACATGATAACCATGTGAGGTAATGAATATGTTAATTAGCTAGATTTAGTCATTGCACAATGCACATATATTTCAAAAACTATGTTGAACATGGTCAATACATACAACTTTGTCAGTTAAAAATATATACGTAATGCCAATCTCATCCAAAAATGACCTCATAAAAATACCCAGAATAATGTTTGATTAAATATCTCTGCACTGTGGCCCAGCCAATTTGACACATAAAATAAGCTATCACAAGAATAGACACAGGAGACTAGTTAGTAAAAATGGTTGCAATAATCCAGGCTCCAATTCAGGGCCTCAAAACACAGTAAAAGTTGAGTATAGATTGGTTAATTTGAGTTCATTCAATAGTGATTTTAAAAGGTAAGAAATTTGTGCATATGTGCAAATAAATATTTTATGTATATTTTATGTATTTTAGATATATTTTATAACTATTCAACATATTATATTAATATAACATATTATCTATTAATATATTTTATATTTAACTAGATTAAATGTTTAATATATTTAATGTGTTTATATATTATATAAAATACATATGTATTATATATATTATGTATGTATGTGCTATGAACATTAGTGTGGCAGACTGTGCATTCTCAATCAACAAGTTCTCATCAGCTTATTCCAAAGATATTCTGCACACAGTTTATTCTGCTGGACTTCTCTCTATGTTATTTGTTTTATGTTCTGGTGAACAGTTTTGGTTCATAATGTATGGCAGAATATACTAGGGTAGTGCTGGACTTACCACAAAAAAGACTAATTTTGATAGGACCAAATGAACATTATTGTTGTTTTCTAGACTTCTAGACCTCAGTAATTGGAACAATCTAAGAAGAAGACGAAATCATCTGTTGAGTCTACCACTGCATTGACTATGGAAGAGCTAACTCTGCAAGGAATAATACGTATGTGAGAAAAGATGAACATCTATTAATACATTTATGGATGATCAGAAACATCATGTGCTTCATCAGGAGAAGTATATAAAGCATCTTAACCTGCATCCTCAAATGAAGCAAAGAAGCCATAAAAAAACATTTTGAAATAGTTGTGCTTGACTTAGAAGATCAGCCCTGCAGTAATCCGCATAGCACAGACCTTATCAGTGTGAAGTAAGTGCTGACTTACTTAAGTTAAATTCAAGACTTAGGTAAGTTTTGAATTCCTCATCTTGTCAAGGGAATGATTAGCATGGTCACTCTCAAGGTTTATTCCCCAGTTTCTTCTTAATGTGGATTAAGTTGACCTTGATGGTAAATTTGTGCCAATGAGCATTTTCATCTCATAAGAAAAGAGTGGTTTAAAATTTCCAAGGACCATTTCACTTTCTTACTGGGCAGTTATGGTTTTTGGGATTTTAGGCTGAATAAGGTTGTGCTTATAAGCTATTCAATGACACTAGTCTTCTCTACCACCAAGTCTTCCATGTTTGGCATAGGCCTGTACACTTTGCTGAATTTCTTTCTTCACTATTATTTGACAAGGAAAATATATTTATTAAATTATATTTGTAACATTATTTTAAAGTGAACACATTTCTGGTATGTGTATTAGGGGTAGAAAAAAGAATGCATCAGGATGATGTGTACACAGACACTGCAGTAATAACAGTTTTCAGAAAGTTCTCTGCGTACCAACTCCACCATTTAGGAACTTGGTGATCTTGCTAGATCATTTATGCTTTTGCAGTCTCATCCTAATTTTTTTCTCTTTCCTCAGGGTAGATCTGTTATAGGGTGGTTGTGATGATTAAATGCCCATGAGAAGCTCTTCATAAACCTTAAACGGCTATACAAACATATTAAATAGTTGACATTATAGATAATAATCTGATTACAGGAAACAGAAGATCACCTTCTCTAATATATAAAGATTATTTTTCCCTCAGTAAATTACGAACAAGTTAAAATACATTCAAAAGATTACTCTGCCACATGCTTAAAAGCAGTCTGTTCTTTCCAGGGATGTCAGAGTTGGCAATAGTAATTTTTTTCCTCAAAATCCAAGTATATTTAAGCTGAAAGGAACCTTGGAGAATATCCAATTCAATGCCCTCAAGCCCCACCCATCTCTATTTTATCATAATGTAAAATTTATTATAAACAGAAATTAAAACTTTTTGGATGGTTTAAATGGATTTTACTTTGAAAACTATATGTTAAAATGGATTTAGATTCCTCTAGGACACAAATGAAACCTGAAATTTTAGATTTAAGAATAAGAATCAAATTTCCTAAGGATTTTTTGTTAAGAGATGAATGAAAAAGGATTCAGAGAGTTGTTGGGTAAATCTGACATGTTACCATAATAATTTCTAGTAAAGTAGTACATCCATATACATAATATATATGGTCATTATCAAATAATATGAGAAAGGTGTGAGGGTGAGTAAAGCTGCTTAGAATGTGGAAAACATCAATGAGATTCCCAGTTCTTGGTTATCTATGAGCTTTATGAGCATAATTTAGATCTTTAATTCAAACATTTTCCTGCTGTCACTAAGCATGATTCTGAGTAGCTGTTATCAGTCAAGGTATGTGCAAAGAATGGAAAATAATTATAATATTAGCACAAGACATAATTAGAAGTACAAATATTGTATAAAATAATCATAGGCCACAATCTTTAAGGAGAAATAAACAGCTTTTACTATTCACACCTTCTTTTATTATAGGATTTCCTGATATTTTTAACGATTTCAATTCTCTATTGTTTACAAAGACTATTCTAAAATGGGATTATAGGGAAAAGTAATTCATAGGCCTCCTTAAACACTCATCTACTTTACTATGTTTGGAAAGAGAAGTCTTCCAAATAAATAAGTACTTAAATATTGAGGACAGAATATAAAGAGGGAATTAGGGCTTGTACTTCTGACTGGGTTTTTAGCAACATGGCCTATGATGGAGTCACAATTTCACCCATCAACTGAGATAAGTAAGTTGGAATAAAGCAGTGTCTTATGCAGTGTTACGATCTGTGAGGCATAAAGGGAGCAGTGATAATCTGTTTTGGTTCTGATTTGTGTGAATTTGGATTGGACTGGCTAAATCCCCTGAAGAGCTGGCTTAGAAGATAAATTCTATGTATAATAGCAATATTGGTGAGAGAAGTATTATAAGGGGATTTTTTTTTTAAGCAAAGGAAAAGAAAATCTTAAAGTTAGAGGGGTTGTGAAAAAACATGTCATAAAGTAATGTGTGACAGCAAGGTTAGCTTTGGGAAAAGAATGCAATGTGCTTCCTCTGAAGATGGAGCAAAGGAAGAGATAATGAGGAAGGATTATAATACATTTATAGTGGAAATTTAGGTGAGTGCCCAAAACATCTCAGCTGGAGAAGAGGGGATATGAAGGAATTTAAACCGGAGAACTTTAATCTGCCCAGTAGAACAGGGCAGGTCTTACACTTAGGGAGAAGAGAAGGAGGAAGACTTGGTGGCTCTAGAATTGAAAGTTTGGAACAGAGGCTGTGAGTCATACCACACGAAAAAAATATAAGGAGAGAATAGAAAGCATGCTGTGCAGCACTGAGGACCCAGATGAAGTTAGAAATCATAGTAGAGTCAATACATTTTCCGTTAGGACTACTCAAGAGGAAAAACATGCATTGCAGGTAGCGCAGGGCTGGCAGACAGCTGACTACAAGGACCTAATGTGTGCAGCATTGAAATGGCCCATAATATTACTCAGACCAGACAAAAAAAATGACATCAGAAAAAGTCTTCTCAGGACTTATGAGGCCAGGGAAAAGTGTTACAAAAAATGGGAACCCTCAAGGCAGAGGCCAGTTCAGGTTAAGGATATAGACAAAGAATAAGTATATAGAAATCAATAACAAAAAGAAAAAAAAATAGAAAATAACCCAGGCATAAAGAACTATCAATGAACACAGTTGGAAACAGAAGAAAATTTAAAAATACCATGTATCAAAACTCATCCAGAGCTGCTGAAAACATGCCTGGAAGAAAATGTATGTCCTTAAGCACATTTGTTAGTAAAAGTTAAAAATTAATGATGCCAAAAAGATAGAAACATATTATTAAATAAATAAAAGAATATATAATTTTGTGTATACAAAGATGAAATATCAATAAATGAATTTAGCAAGGTTCTTAGATACAAGGTAAATATATAAAAATAAATTGTATTTTTCACAAATATTAGAAGATGAAATAACAAATAACTTACAGCAAACATTTTTAAATACACAAAATAAATACAATAAAAATGTATGGGACCCCTACACATAAAGTATACATCATTTTGAAGAGAAACGGAATACTTAAATAAATGGAGGGTTACACCATGTTTATCAATGGAAAGATTCAATGTTGTAAAGATGTAAACTCTCTGCAAGTTATTTTCTAAATTAAATGCAATTCCAATAAAATGTAAATTTTTGTTTGTTTGTGTGTATTGTTGGAACTTGATAAGTTGACTTTAAAATTTATTTGCAAATGCTAAGAATAGCTAAACTCTTCTTGACATAGAATAAGGGGGCCGGGGAAAGACTCACTTTTTCAGATATTAAGGATTAATTTAAAGCTACATTAACTAAAACTGACATTGGTTTATGGATAGGAAAATTGGCCAGTGTAACACAGCAGAGGCCAGGAGACCCACGCATACAGAGAGAGCTGATTTATGACAAGAGTGTGCAGCAGAGCAGTAGGAAATGAAACTCTTAAATGAATTTGACTCTTATCTCGCATCATAAAACAATCACTTCCAGAATAATTTTACATCATAATGTTATAGGTAAAACAAATTTAGAAAATAACATAAGAGAATAATTTTAGAATCTTGGGACAGAAGAAAAATTTCTGCAATAGACACAAAATACATTAAACATAAAAAAATAGATTAATTTAAAATTATACTAATTAGGTTTTAGTAATATGAATTTCTGTTCAATGAAAGAAATAAGGAAAGACAAAGGGGCAAGATACAGACTAAGAGAAGATATTTTTCACATATATACTAAACAGATAATATATAGTGATATCCTAGGAATAATTTAGAAAAAAGTCAGTCCAATAGAAGAAAAAGGGCAAGATATTTGACTAGGCATTTAATCAGAGAAACTGTTTCTCTGATTATTAATGAGAAAAGGTATTCATTGAGTATCGTAACCTACTCACTGTAATGGTTAAAATCAAAATTATCAACAGTGTCATGTGTCACATGTGTTAGTATGTGGAGTAATTAAAATTTCTAACAATGTTACAATAGACAAAATAAATTTTTCTGAATAGTCCTGTGATAGAATCCTATTCAGCAATAATTTTTTTTTTAAAAAGCAAATGACTGACAGCTACTTGCAACACTGTGGAATCTCACAATCAGAATGCTTAAAAATGTCAAATACAAAAGCATACATACTTAAATAACTTCATTTCTACACATTTCAAAAGCAAGCAGAACTGAAGTTTGGTGTTAGCCATTAGGATAGCGGTTACTTTTAGGGAGTAAGGGCGGGGTTACTAATAGCAAGAGGACAAAAGGGAGACTGTCAGGGTACCGGCTATTTTCATCGTGGTTACGTGGGCTATTCATTTTGGAAAAATTCCTTTGGTTGTAAGCTTGTTTTGTGTGTTTTTCTACGTGTTATACTGCAACACAAAAGAAAACAGACAAAGCATGTGAATGGAATTGTTGACGGTGTATTTCTTGCATTCATAACACAGTACATTTCTAATGCAATTTCCCATTTCTGTTTCAATGAATAACCTTTTATGGACATGTAGCCTTAGATTTTAGAATCTTATTTAAAAATAATGACAACAAGGCAATGAAGATTCGGTTAAAAACTACACTATTGCATATATTATGATTGTCTAGCTTCAGAGGAGTTATTGTAGTTGCCTTCCGCCTTTTCTTTTTACCCATATATAGCCCGAGCCTTCTAATATTTCTAATACCCCCCCCACCTCCAAGGTTGTCCACTTATGGCTTAGATTATTGGCCAGTTTGATTACCCCTAAAAATGTAAGTAGAAAGGGTCACAGCAGGACATGAAGCCAGACTCCATTAAAAATATTAATAAAAGAAGAGCACCAATTTATTAAATGAAAATCCTCTGATCTGTTCACTGTAGCAAACAGCTGTTATTCTGTATCCTACTGAGGGCCTTGGGACCCAGTGGCACTGACAGGTTTGCCTCTGTGTACATTTCTCTCAGCTGGTCAAACAAACAGCTCTTCTATCCTCCTGTAGAGAGGCAGGGTTGCTCCCAGTTGTCAAACTCAAGTAATCCCCTTCAAACAGAATCCCTGGCAAGTTCAAAGAAAGCATGCCAAACCCCACTGCTCTGGGGGATAATGGCCACGAAGAATCGACAGCGCGAGTAGAAATTAAAAGATGCCTCTGAACATGAAACTTTAATGAACCAAGCATCTTTACAAATATTTCTCCCTCATCCAATGCCCTTTCTCATAAAATTAACCCCAATCTCTTGTGCTCTCATCCCCTCATTTTATATTCCAATAGTTGAAATTCAAGTTTACTTAGCAGCATAAAATTTTACCTACACTGTTTTCCAATCACATAAATGGTCTTGGATATAGTGTTACCAAAACATAAGACAAAGCAGGTAGAATTACATGTCAAAGCGCAGTTTGACTTTCATTTTAATAGCCAGGAGAGTATAAAAATATTAAACAGCTGATAAGACACAAGTGGACACTGCATGGACATGACTAGTAAACAACTGATTAGCCATAAATAACTGGTGCAACTAATAATTCATTTACATACCTTGTGACTGATGGAAGAAACTAATTATTTCTTCAAGATTTGTGAGTACGTTTCTCAATTCCTTTTCAGTCATCACAAGTTTTCCTTGTATCCCCATGGGTTCCACCCACACAGAAAAACAGGTGTTATCTTTTCTCTATCTGTCTTTTCTATTTCTTCATCTATCTATTATCTATCTATCTATCTATCTATCTATCTATCTATCTACCTACCTACCTACCTATCATCTATCTATCATCTGTCTATCTATTTATGCTTGAGAAAATAAGGTCCACAATTTAGCTGATTTAGCAGGAAGAATTGAATGTATGTTTCAGTGGGTGAATAATTATGCCAATAGTGAAAACAGCCTGAACAATTTAAAATGTCATGTTACTGTATAAATATCATATGGCTGCTTATATCCATCATTTGGTTTCTACCTTTATCTACAATGAAGTTCCTGACTTGATTTTAATAGGCACCAGGTGGCCTATGTTGCCCTCCCAGGCAGCTCGTAAACTTCAGAAATAAATAACTTCTGCTTATGTCACAGGGGTGTTTTAAGTAGTAATACAAATGTGATCACTTGCCAGAAAGTTTTTGAATTCATTGGAGAAAAGGTACCATGTATGAGAAATGTAATATTACAGTGGGTAGGGGCTAAACATGGTTATCCTTAGCCTAACGCTTATCTGGGCAGTATGTCTAAGGTTTTCCTATCGATGGAATGCTAGCCTGGATACCTAGATTCTGTGTGAGAGGAATGAACATTGAGTTGGGAGTCAAGAGATCCCAACATTTGTCATGGCTCTACTTCAGACTAGCATTGGTAAATTTTCATAAAACTCTGCTCTCCAGGCATTAGGTATCTCATCTTTAAAATGAGATAGAACAAAACAGTAGATAAACTTGAAGGTGGCTTCCAGTACTAATATTGTGTAATTCTGTAATTCATGGTAATCCTTCATGCTTAAGAGGGTAAAAAATTGTTTTTGAAAGTAAATAGCAGAATGATGATTTAGAAGTTAAAGTTCTACCTTCACTGAAATGCCTACCCTCATCAATTAATTAGGATTTAGCCTTCACAGGTGACTCAGGGTAAGAGAAAAGGCTTTCCTTATTCTATCAAAGCTTGTTTCCAAGTACTGTAGTATGTAATCTTATTCATCTTCCAACTCACTATAATCTGTAATTTTATTTTCATTTTAAAAACATGTTCTCCTCTAATATAATTTAGGCTATCTTATTTACTGCTGAATTCTTAGCATCCAGAGCAAACACCTAGCAGTTATCAGGGCTCAAAAACATACAGTGAGTGAAAAACCAAATGCATATCAAAACCATTTAGCCAAGTGTAGCATACGACTAGATATGTTTAAGAGGAAGATGTTTAATGAACACTAGTATGTGGAAGACTGTTTTCCTCAGATACACTAAAAGAAAAGGTATGCTGGAATCAGACCAATAGAAAGTATCTGGAAGTTTTCCCAGTCTAAATCAGTCTTGCCAGGTAATTAGAGAAGTACATAGCTGACATATGATGAGGTTTTGTGATAATTCAAAGAGAGTAGTCTTCTATTTTATATGACATGGCATTAATTCAGTGAAAGCTTTGCTGAATCCTAGAGTATTACTTTTATTTACTGTGGCATGGTTTTAAAATATACTCAAGTTAGATGCAAATTTTAGCAAAAAACATCAGCTGAGTGCTTTAATCAGTTTCATATTGTGATAATAATATACCATAATATACAAATTGTTATATATCATGTTGTAGAACAATAACTTATAAAACTGAGCTTTAAAAAACTTAAGGCATAAGAAATGTATTTTATATGTTTTCTTAGCATCCGTAGTTTCAACATGTATATTGTTTGTTATTGCTATTTATTGTGTGCATCTATTTTTACAGATACTATGTTTAGCATAATTAAAAATATGGATGTCATCTGTATTGCTCCAGAACACTCTATCATAGAATAGTCTGTTGGGTAATTTGTATATAGGTCATCAGGATTTCTTTATAAGGTAATCTATAGTTATAGTTTATGTAGTCAGAGAACTCATTGTCCCATGATGTCTTTTCTTGGGTCATCTTGAGAACTGATTGTCACACAATGATCCAATCAGCTATTTGATTGATCTGATTCAGTACATCCGTGGCACCTGGACCAAATATTTCAAGGTCAGACTATTTTTGTCTGACATTGATGGACACGGCATACAACATCAAGGGATAAAAAAGTCCATTATATGCAAGAACTGTCCTATATCAAATACCTTTCCATCGCTTTCTTTAAAGATGACTGAGACTCTGAACTGAATACTGTTAGGCCAGTGATTTCAGTTGACAGCAATCTGTGGTGTGAAGTTGAACAGTTAGTATGGACATTCGGTCAGATTGATAAAAATCATCATGGTAATAATGCTTCATTAAGAAACTAGAGATTTTTGTTCAGAAAAGCGACTTCAGTATAGGATTTGGAAGAAATCAATACTGAAATAAGCAAATAGCTTATGGATCTAGACAGCAATCATGAAGATATAATACAATGTTATCCAATTTCAAATTTTAAAACAAATGGACAGAACTATGGAGGAGGCATTGAATTTCCTGTCCTCTGAAGAATCAGACTCAAATACAGATTCATTTTTCATATGCCTGAACTTTTGGTTGAAGAATTCATCACAAATATCCACCGGGTATTTACATGAAATAGGCATTCCCATAGGAGCTGGGGATATAATAGTATATACATTTGAAAAAAAAAATCTCTTCTCTATTGGACTTTCAGTTCTACTGGGTAGATATAGGTAATAAACGTATTAAGCAAATTAATTTAAAAGTGTGTTAGGAAGTGATAGTGCTATGGAAACAAATAAGGATAGGGCGAAAAGGGGTGCCTTGGGCTTGGGAGATTATGTTTGAATAGAGAGATCAGGGTACGCTTTGCTGAAAAGTGACAATGGTAGAAGTTGAAAAGGTTCCATTGGGAGGGAGATCTACAATGTCAGTGGGAAGCATGTTCTGTGCAGATTGAATAGCCAGTGCACAGGCAAGGAGGCTGGACTGTACTAGCATGTGTGAGGAACACCAAGGAGGCCAGTTTGGCTGTAGTGTGATGAGATAGGGAAGTAGGAGTAAGATATGCGGTCAAGTGTGTAGGACCTTGTAAACCATCATAAAGGCATTCAAGTGCAATGTGAAGCTGACAGGGGTTTTCAGGAGAAAAGTGACAATATCTGGGTTATAATGTACAGACATATTCTTTTCACCATGGGGGAAACTACATTATGGGATTACAGGCTATGATGGAAGAAGAATAGTTAGTTAGGAGTGAGATGATGATGGCTTAGATCAAAGTTTTACACTACAAACTTTCCCTCCCAAGTCACATTCTCTTCCTTGAAATGATACATTCATGTCTCTGGAAGGCTTCCAGAGTTTTTCCAGTAGTTCTCTTTAGTGGAATCTATTTATGCCATTAATTAATGTAATGTATAAATGTACTCCATTTAACCTCACCAATCTCAGTTGTCTTATTTGCTAAATGGGTTTAAATATATGCCTAATTCATAAGTTAATGGTAAAAATTATACAAGAATATGCATGTAAAGCATAACAACATTGGTATATAGTATAAAGTAAGTTTTCAATACATGTTAGCTGTTGTTATGTATGTGATTGGAAGAATATATATATATCTCCGATGGCATATATGTCATTGGCGGGATTCAGTTTGTCAATATTTCATTTATGGTTGTTGCAACTGCATTCATGAAAATAATTGAAGTTAATACTTTTTCTTTTGTTTTCTTTTCTTTTTAAGATTTTGGTATTAATGTTTTCCTACTCTCATAAAATCAATTAGGATGTGTCGTTTTTTTATTACCTGGAAGATTTTGTGTAGGATTGGTGTTACTTCTTATGTTTGGAAGAAATCACTGGGGTAAAGCCACCTTGGCCAGACATTTTTTTTTTCATGAGAATGTTTTAAAAAACATATTTAATCTCTAAAAGAAATAAGACAAGTCATATTTTCTGTCTTTTCTTGTGTTCATTTTGGTAGTCTGTGTTTTTCTAAAAATTTGGCCATCTTTTAATTAAATTTTTAAATTAATTGGAATAAAATTGCTTAGTTATTTAGTAGGCTAAAAAATGGTCTCCCAAAAGATATTCATGTCTTAATCCTGGAAATTATGAATGTGACCTCATATGGCCAAGAACAACAACAAAAAAAAGTTTTGCAGATGTGACTAAATTAAGGAATTTGAGATGGGGGAGATTATCCTGGGTTCTCAACTGGACCATAAATGTGATCTCAGTTATACTTGTAAGAGAGAAGCAGAGGAAGATTTCAGAGATAAAAGAAAAGACAGGACCACAAAGGCAGAGATTGAAATGATGCAGCCATAAGCCCGACCATGGGGTTGCTATCCAAAGCTGGAAGAAAAATGGGATGGGCTTTCTCGCAGAACTTTGGGAAGCAGTGTGATTCAGCTGACACCTTAATTTTGACCCAGTGACTCTGATTTTGTTCTTCTGGCCAGCACTTCAAGAACAGTGAGATAATAAATTTCTGTTGTTTTAGTTCATTAAAAGGATTATGTGGTAATCCCTATTAAAACTCGTCCTGGCTGGGCGACAGGGCTCGCGCCTGTAATCCCAGCACTTTGGGAGGCTGAGGTGGGTGGATCACCTGAGGTCAGGAGTTGAAGACTAGCCAGACTAATGTGGCAAAACCCTATCTCTACTAAAAATAAAAAAAAAATTAGCCCTTCATGGTGGCACATGACTGTAATCCTGGCTACTCAGGAGGCTGAGGCAGGAGAATCGCCTGAACCTGGGGAGCAGAGGTTACAGTGAGCAGAGATCGTGCCATTGCACTCCAGCCTGGGCAATAAGAGTGAGACTCCGTCTCAAAAATAAAATAAAATAAAATAAAAAATAAAAAAAAACTTATCTTAATACTGCAAAAGTTTTCAACTATATTTTTGTGTGTATTATAGAAGTTAATAACTAAGTTTTTAAAACATTAATGGTTATGTTTGAATTCTTTGTGCATTTATATTTATGACTTTCGGAGTCATTGACCTTTTTCTGTTAATATTTGCTATTTTGCATGTTGTGTGTGTCATAACAGTGTACCATGTTTCTGGAGTATGAGCATATTGTGAGCTCAAGTGTACCCCTTCCTCTCAAGCTTTTCTCCTCCTCTTGTTGGCAGGTACTTATCTTCTATATATTCTTATACTTCAAGGTTTGCAAGGACGTTTTAAATTAGTCCTTTGGTTATTTACTGTAAAACTTTTGAATTTTCAAAATTAACCTCTTTATTTTATTATAATGTAGATTTGCATATGGTTGTAAGAAATAACACAGAGAGATATCAAGCAGGCTTTATCCAGTTTCTCTCAGTGACAACATCTTGCAAAACTGTAACACAATCTCAGAGCCAGAATATTGACATCAATAAAATCTACTGATCTTGTCTAGATATTTTTAGTTGTATTTGTACTTGTGTGTGTGTTTATGTGTGAGTTTATTTCGTTCTATGCAATTTTATCACATGTAGCTTTGTGAATTTAAACTAGAATGAAGACACAAAACTGTTCCATTACCTCAAGGGTCCCTCATGTTGTCCTTTTAACCACATTCACTTTTCTCTTCCCCACCTCTCCCAGCTACCTGTTCCTACCCTTTGGCTACACTCCTCTGCTTTCCATATCTATAATTTTGTCATTAAAAATTATGTAAATAAATACATTTAATATGTAATATTTTTTAGATTTTTTTCTTTTAGCCTTTACTTAGCATAATTTTCTTGAGAGTCATCCAAATTGATGAGTGTATTGATGGTTTTTTTGTCCTTTTTATTACTGAGTCCTAGCCCATGAAATGGTGTATCACAGTTGGTTTATCCATTTCCCATTGAAGTGAACATCCGGGCTGCTTACAGTCTTTAGCTATTAGAAATAAAATTTCTTTGAACATTCATGTACAGGTCTGTGTAAACATAGGTTTACCCCCACCCAGGATAAATGCCCATGAGTGCAATTACCGGTTGCATAGTAATTGCTTGTTTAGTTTTATAAGAAACTGATGTTTCTTTGAGAAGCTATGCCATTTTATGTTCTACCAACAATGCATATGCAATCTTTGGATTTCTTTTAAAGTTTCTGACATTCACTATCATCTACTATTTTAATAACTGCTTCTGTGTCACTTTTAACACTTCATTGCTAGGACACCACATTAAAGTCTTTCTCATCTTTATCTTGCAACTTGTGTTTTACAAAAATTTTTCTTTTCTCTTTTTTTCTTTTTTTTTGGTTTTTTTTTTTTTTTGAGATGGAATCTCATTCTGTCCCCCAGCTGGAATGCAGGGCTGCGCTCTCAGCTCACTGCAATCTCTGTCTCCCGGGTTCAAGCAATTCTCCTGCCTCAGTCTCCCAAGTAGCTGGGATTACAGGTGCATGTCACCATACCCCGCTAATTTTTGTATTTTTAGTAGAGATGGGGTTTCACCATGTTGGCCGTGATGGTCTCGATCTCCTGCCCTCGTGATCTGCCCTCCTCGACCTCCTAAAAGCGTTTGGATTACAGGTGTGAGGCACAGCTCTCGGCCTACAAAAATTTCTTTATGGGAAAATATTTGGATATCTTAAAAATAATTTCAGGGTGATAGGCAAATAGCTTCATTGTCTCCAATTCTGTAGTAAGATTTCATGTATACAAAGGAAAATAAAAAGCACCCACTTAAGAAAAAACAAATTAAGAATATGCTTTTATCAGTAAGACTACAGTGCATGAAAAAACCTGAGGGAAGGTCTAAAAATATTGCTATACTTCAAGGTTTCTCAAGGTGAAACTTTAAATTCCCAAGACAAGAACAAATTTAGTGACAAATAAAGACATTTAAATACCATTTCCAAATGAAAATAGCCCCAAATTAATTTTTTCAAAATGGAAAAAGTATCTTTATTTATGAGTCAATGCTTATTAAAAGAGCACAAAATACAAAAAAAGTATAAAGAAGAAAATAAAATTTGCCACAGTAGTATTCACACACAAAAAACTGGCTTTCATACATTCATGACTTAAAGGTCTTTGTGACTAGACTGAGCTGTTTTGGGAAAAGAGAAAAGTGGTTAATTTTAAGAAATGGGATTAAAGTGGAAGGACTATAAACTTAAAGCATTACTGACAGAATGTAGTGAGCACAGACTCAAAGCAAGAAGAGTTATCGTGATGCTATCTTAGCTGTTCAATAACAACCTTAGATTGCTGGCTCCAGCCTTGTATTGAGGCCTTCAAGCCAGCAAAGTTATAAACTCTTTTATTAAATGCCAGTTATTTGGTTTCTTGTAGTGATGAGTGTAGGGCCTGACTCAGCACTTTCTAAACTTAACCATTGTGAATTGAGTTTATGAAGGTAGTGTTAGAAATGTAAAGATGAAAGAAATGTGTATACCTCTTAATTTAATATGGAAAGCTCAGGTATTATACAAAACCAATCCTAGCAGCACTGGAAGAGGAGTGGTATAAAAATGAGTTCACTACAGCAGTGCCAGATTCAGTCATCTAGCTATTGTGTAACGTCAGTTTGAGGATCATCTATTGCTTACTATTTCACCAGTGGAGAAAAAGAACCTATAAAATTAAAAGAAAAAAGGCTTTCTCCTAGGTGTCTGTGAGAGAAGAGAGTTTAAAGTAAATCAACACTTCATTGTAAAGTATTTCCTAGTTGTTTCTTCTATGGACAAAGTCCTTGAGGAATCAGTCATGTATTTCAAGTGTCAGCAGAGTTTAGGAGAACAGCTGAGCTTCATAACTCTTAGCATTTTATTTATTCACAAGGAAATATTGACTCAGATTAGCTAGATTCTGTCGTGGTGTCACTTGATTCTTCAGATTTACACAGAGGTTGGAAAAGCAATTTATGCAATTCAAAGATGCCAACTTGTCAAGGAATAAATCAATGTGATTTTCATAAAGTCAGTTTTACATAAGGGGTCTTGTAATTCTACAAGAAATAATATGCTATTTCCTTTCATTCCATTATAGAAATATGGAAAAACAGTTATAATAAATTAATGTATGTTCCCATTCTTTGAGCATAGGTAGTAACATCGATCCAAACAATTCAAAGACTTTAAGTTGACCCATTCAACTTTATCCAAATTCTGACGGGAATAATATGCCTGAAGTTGAAAATCAAGGGCACATTCCTGCACATTTTGCCCATTTGAAAAAAGGGGACAAAACCCATAAGGCTCTATACAGTTTTTCTTGATTAGTTATAGTCTTTTAAATTATTTTAAAAATAAAAGCAATAAGGACTTTTAACTTAATCTTTGTGTTCAGCCATAAGAACACACTACCTGTTCTTACATATTGAAGCCTCAGTTGAAGATCCTATCATCATTGCACTTTGGCATCGTATGGAACTCTTAATAATGTTTTAGGTCAGGATTTGTATTTATCACATTTTGTAAGTAAAACACTTAATGTGCAAGGCAGTCTGTCTAGTTTAATCAACTAATAAGTGGCAGTCAAGGCTAGAATCCAGAGTACCTTAGTGCTAATGCTTCTGTCCCCACTAGTGCTACTTTTATTATGATTATTATTGAGACAGGATCTCACTCTGCCTCCCAGGCTGGAGTGCAGGCTGCAGTGCAGTGCCTCCCACACCTCACTGCAGTCTCGAATTTCTGGGCCCAAGTGATCCTCCTACCTCTGCCTGCTGAGTGATTGGGACCACAGGCATGCGCCACCATGCCCAGCTAATCTTTTAATTTTTTTTTGTAGAGACAGGGTCTCCCTATGTTGCCAGTGCTACCTTTAAACACACATTAAAACACATTTAATTCTTTCTGTGGCATGCAAAGCCTGGAGTAGCCTGCATGACCCTTTCCCCTCTACCCTGAACTTTTATATTCATTCCCTGTGTAATCGATGCCCTCTCCTTGAGCATGGACAAGGCATATAACTTCTCATTAGTAAATATGGCAAAGGTGAAGGGCTGTTGCAGATATGCAATTTAGATGCCAAATAGATTGATTTTTAGTTAGTCAAGAGGGAAATTATTCTGGGTGGGCCCGACTGAATCAGGTAAAAGCCCTTACAAAAAGAACTAGGCCTTCTCTGAGGTTAGAGACTTTACGCAAGAGAGAGTCTTCTTGCTGGCTTGATGATGCAAGCATTCATGTCAAGGAAGCCTAAGTCACAGGGAACTGTGAGTAGCTCCCGGGAACTATGGATGGCCTCTGGTCCCTGAGGTCAGCCTGTAGCCTCCAATCAGCAAGCAGCGTGGGCTTTCATCCACACAGACCAAAGTAATATTAATTCTGACAACAATTTGAATGAAACTAGAAGAAAAATTTTCCCCAATCAAACCTACAGATGAAAATGCAACCCAGCTAAGACATGACCATGTAAGATCTCGAAGAGAAGGTCCAGTTAAGCTATACCTGGGCTCTTGATTCATAAAAACTGGCAGAAAACAAGTGTGTGTTATTTTAAGCTGCTAGTTTTGTGGTAATGTGTTATTCTGGTATAGAAAAGTAAAGTGCTATGTAAGTGGAGAATTTCCCCTTCATACTTGAGAGTAAAATATGCTTTTAACCTGTTTGTGTATAATACCTAGAAATGGTCTGCTGTTTTGTAGTCTTGCTTCACATATCACACCCCTTCCTCATCACTGCGCAGTCCTATTAGAGCTCCTGCCAGACCGAAGAAGTGATTGTTTCCTCAGGCAGTGATTTGCAGATGTTTGATTTCACAAAGCAGGATAATTTTAAAAAATGTTTTGGCCGCAGACATAGTGTTGCCAACCTTTAAATTAACCACATAACAACATTTTAAAAAACACCAGCTAGTATCTAATTATTTTATCATTAAAAACCAAAATATAATACCAAAAAGCTTAGTAGGATTATAATCTCAGAATGAAAAGAGTCTTTCTCACGAATGAAGAGCCGGCGACTTACACACACACACACACACACACACACACACACACACACACACTCCTTAATATTCCCATTTTGCCTTTGTTCAGAATAAACAGAGCATTGTCGCAGATTGCTACCAGACTATAGAATGTGATTTGGAAGCCAGTATTGTAAGAAGTTGTTTTAAAAACCATTGGGCAGAGCAGATGGCATCCTCTGCTACTTCTTTCAGTCTGCTTACTATCTTTCAAGATTAAGATGCTTTTCTGAAGGAGTGAACTAGAAATGTATAAGCTGTCTTTTTATACCCCATTAATTATACTTTTATACAAATATTTCTTCATCTACATAGCACCTCTTATTTGCCACGTACTATTCTACATATTTGGTATTTATCTTATCACTGAGTCTTTATGATAGTCCTGTGATTTGTATTACTATGATAATCGTCATTTTGCACATGGGAAATCTTACGTAGCAGGGACTTGATGAAAGTGAAGTGATCTGTTCACTCTGATGGTAGTTTCTTTTGCTGTGCAGAAGCTCTTTAGTTTAATTAGATGCCATTTGTCAATTTTGGCTTTTGCTGCTGTTGCTTTTGGTGTTTTAGACATGAAGTCTTTGCCCATGCCTATGTCCTGAATGGTACTACCTAGGTTTTCCTCTAGGATTTTTATGGTATTAGGTCTAACATTTAAGTCTCTAATCCATCTTGAATTAATTTTCGTATAAGGAGTAAGGAAAGGATCCAGTTTCAGCTTTCTACTTACGGCTAGCCAATTTTCCCAGCACCATTTATTAAATAGGGAATCCTTTCCCCATTTCTTGTTTTTGTCAGGTTTGTCAAAGATCAGATGGCTGTAGATGTGTGGTATTATTTCTGAGGACTCTGTTCTGTTCCATTGGTCTATATCTCTGTTTTGGTACCAGTACCATGCTGTTTTGGTTACTGCAGCCTTGTAGTATAGTTTGAAGTCAGGTAGCGTGATGCCTCCAGCTTTGTTCTTTTGACTTAGGATTGTCTTGGAGATGCGGGCTCTTTTTTGGTTCCATATGAACTTTAAAGCAGTTTTTTCCAATTCTGTGAAGAAACTCATTGGTAGCTTGATGGGGATGGCATTGAATCTATAAATAACCTTGGGCAGTATGGCCATTTTCACAATATTGATTCTTCCTATCCATGAGCATGGTATGTTCTTCCATTTGTTTGTGTCCTCTTTTATTTCACTGAGCAGTGGTTTGTAGTTCTCCTTGAAGAGGTCCTTTACATCCCTTGTAAGTTGGATTCCTAGGTATTTTATTCTCTTTGAAGCAATTGTGAATGGAAGTTCATTCCTGATTTGGCTCTCTGTTTGTCTGTTACTGGTGTATAAGAATGCTTGTGATTTTTGCACATTAATTTTGTATCCTGAGACTTTGCTGAAGTTGCTTATCAGCTTAAGGAGATTTTGGGCTGAGACAATGGGGTTTTCTAAATATACAATCATGTCATCTGCAAAGAGGGACAATTTGACTTCTTCTTTTCCTAACTGAATACGCTTTATTTCTTTCTCTTGCCTGATTGCCCTAGCCAGAACTTCCAACACTATACAGAATGGGAGAAAATTTTTGCAATCTACTCATCTGACAAAGGGCTAATATCCAGAACCTACAAAGAACTCCAACAAATTTACAAGAAAAAAACAAACAACCCCACCAAAAAGTGGGCAAAGGATATGAACAGACATTTCTCAAAAGAAGACATTCATACAGCCAATAGACACATGAAAAAATGCTCATCATCACTGGCCATCAGAGAAATGCAAATCAAAACCACAATGAGATACCATCTCACACCAGTTAGAATGGCGATCATTAAAAAGACAGGAAACAACAGGTGCTGGAGAGGATGTGGAGAAATAGGAACACTTTTACACTGTTGGTGGGATTGTAAACTAGTTCAACCATTATGGAAAACAGTATGGCGATTCCTCAAGGATCTAGAACTAGAGGTACCATATGACCCAGCCATCCCATTACTGGGTATATACCCAAAGGATTATAAATCATGCTGCTCTAAAGACACATGCACACGTATGTTTATTGCGGCACTATTCACAATAGCAAAGACTTGGAATCAACCCAAATGTCCATCAGTGACAGACTGGATTAAGAAAATGTGTCACATATACACCATGGAATACTATGCAGCCATAAAAAAGGATGAGTTTGTGTCCTTTGTAGGGACATGGATGCAGCTGGAAACCATCATTTTAGCAAACTATCACAAGAACAGAAAACCAAACACTGCATGTTCTCACTCATAGGTGGGAACTGAACAATGAGATCACTTGGACTCCGGAAGGGGAACATCACACACCGGGGCCTATCATGGGGAGGGGGGAGGGGGGAGGGATTGCATTGGGAGTTATACCTGATGTAAATGACGAGTTGATGGGTGCTGACGAGTTGATGGGTGCAGCACAGCAACATGGCACAAGTATACATATGTAACAAACCTGCACGTTATGCACATGTACCCTAGAACTTAAAGTATAATAATAATAATAATAATAATAAAAAAGAAAGTGAAGTGATCTTAAGTTATTTAGCCCACACTTTTAAACATTATGTTAAAATGTTACATGGAGTCACATTTTGCTTTGTGTATACTCCTTTTTGTCCATATTGATTTCACACATAGATTAACCTAGAAAACTGAACGAGCATTTCATGGAAAAGAGGATATAAGACAAGTATGAAGGCATATAAAAATTACCTGCCATCTTGAACAGGTCTCTACTGACAGCATATTTGAGAGAGATTTTTGATTTGAGGATCTCAAATATGGAAGCTCAGAATAAAACTTAAAAGACAGCTTTTCAATATTATAATGGTGAAACCAATGGAAGAAATTATGAGGAGAAATAAAAAGAGGTAAAGGAAGACGAGAGAATGTTGAGGGAAACACTAATAGGTAACATGGTTGAGGTTCCTCTTAGAAACTACCCAGAATCTAACATGAACTCAGATTCAACCAAGATTTATTTACTGTTCATTTTGTACAAGCACTGTGCAAGGCATTGCCACATGTTTTCTAGTGATGTTTCAGAGTCATAAGCTTGTGGACTCTCCAATCAGATGATCTGGCTTTGAATAATATATCTGAGATGGCATGTAAATAGGATAATATGGGACTTCTTTTTTAAAAAATTCAAATATTTGGTTATGAATAATTTCATGTGTCAACATGGCTAGATCATGGTACTCAGTTGTTTGGTCAAATACTTGTGTAGATATTACTCTAAGGCTATTTTTCAGTTGCAATTAACATTTACCACCAATTAAGTAAAGCAGATAATCCTCCATAATATGAACGGGTCTCATGAAATTTGCTGAAGGCCAAAACTGAGGTTTCTCAAAAAACAAGAAATTTTACCTGCAGACTGCAACATAGAAATTCTGCCTTAGTTTCTAGCCTGCAGATGAAAGACTCTTAGCTGCACCCTCAGCCTGTTGGCTTGCCCTATTGATTTTGGACTTGTCAGCTCCCACAACTATGTAAATCAATTTCTTAAAATAAATCTCTATATGTGTATCCTATTGTGTCTGTTTTTCTGAAAAACCTGACTAATACATATGCCAGCTGAACTAAATGGCAGTTCTAATTCTCCAAAATACATTAAAAATCCTCATTTTTATATTATATGTGATAATGCATATATAGTATACTAAATATAATTAAGCATCTAATCTGTATAATCTTGGTCTCAAGAGTTTCCCCACCTATGAAATCAGGCCCAATTATACTATAACCTTCCAGAAAAGTGGGAATTATGCGAGAAGTCAGGTGGGTAGCATCATGCCTGACACACCTAAGATTTCATTCAACAGAAGCCGTCTTGTTATCCTTAAAATAATCCCACAAATAAATATTATTTAGAGATGAAAAAGCTAAAGCTGAGAGAGGCTTAAATAGCTCTTACGATATTAAGCCACTTATTTTGACAGTGAAATGATGGTTACATTTCTGAATATAGCTTCCTTTTTCCTGAGTTTTGTTGATCTTTCAATGGGATAAATGTGCTGATGGCTGAAATACTGAAGTTTACATGAAAAATAATTGAAAAAAGGTAAGGAGTAGCACAAGGTATAAGACAAGTAAAATACAATTTGTAAAAATGATCACTGATAATGAAAATGCTTTAGGATTGATTCACATATACTTAGATTTTGGTGGAACACTCACTAAAACAGATTTTCAACATTTAGCAGTCAGGGCTGACACTGGGATTATTGTAGAATTCTGAGAAGTGATCACAAATTGAGACTTGTAATTTCTTTCCACCATATGTTTTATAGATTTAGTAGAATTTGTGAGTGAAATATAGACCAAGACTATGTAAATATTTTAAATCTGGCTCATATTTTATTAAATATAAATATTTTGTTACATATATAAATGATGATCAGTGATGTTGAGCACCTTTCATATGCCTGTTTGCCATTTGTATGTCTTCTTTTGAGAAATGTCTATTCAGATCTTTCGCCCATTTTTAAATCCGATGATTAGTTTTTTTTCTGTAGAGTTGTTTGAGCTCCTTATATATTCTGGAGCTCCTTATATATTATTAATCTCTCATGAGATGTACAGTTTGCAAATATTTTCTACCATATATATGTAAAATATAATGTCTAAATAATCAGTTTTAGAAAAAAATTAGATTTCATTCTGAGGAAAAGAAATTGCAATTTAGTTTGGGAGGTATTTTGGGCAAAAAACATAAAGTCCTATATTATCCTATCACATACCTTTTCGCAGATCATTGACCATATAAAACAAAGATGGTCTTGTTTATTTTATTTCTTTAATATTTATTGCAACTTTAATTATAATTGTACAAAAAGACAAACAAACAAAAATTCCCTACAAAAGGAAAATGGTCAAATCCTTATTGTACATTCCTATGAAATTATTATCATTATTTTGCTTTTGGTAATCTGTGTTTAAAATTTTTTAATTTTTAATTTTTGTACATACATAGTAGGTGCATTTATTTTTAGGGTACATGTGATATTTTGATACAGGCATATGATGCATAATAATTACATCAGGGTAAATGGGTATACCCATCACCTCAAATATTTATCCTTTCTTTTCGTTACAAACAATACCATTATACTAAGTTATTTTTAAATGTATAATAAATTTTTGTTGAGTGTAGTCACCCAGTTGTGCTTTCAAATACTAGATATTGTTCATTCTATATAACTATTATTATTATTATTTTTATTTATTTTTATTTTTATTATACTTTAAGTTCTAGGGTCCATGTACACAATATGCAGGTTTGTTACATATGTATACATGTGCCATGTTGGTGTGCTGCACCCATTAACTCATCGTTTACATTAGGTATATCTCCTAATGCTATCCCTCCCCCCTCCCCTCACCCCACAACAGGCCCTGGTGTGTGATGTTTCCCACTCAGTGCCCAGGTGTTCTCATTGTTCAGTTCCCACCTATGAGTTCTCACTCACAGATCTGAATAGACAAAACCAAACATGCAGTGTTTGGTTTTCTGTCCTTGCGATGGTTTGCTTAGAATGATGGTTTCCATCTTCATCCATGTCCCTACAAAGGACATGAACTCATCCTTTTTTATGGCTGCATAGTATTCCATAGTGTATATGTTTCACATTTTCTTAATCCAGTCTATCATTGTTAGACATTTGGGTTGGTTCCAAGTCTTTGCTATTGTGAATAGTGCCATAATAAACATACGTATGCATGTGTCTTTATAGCAGCATGATTTATAATCCTTTGGGTATATACCCAGTAATGGGATGGCTGGGTCAAATGGTATTTCTAGTTCTAGATCCTAGAGGAATCACCACACTGTCTTCCACAATGGTTGAACTAGTTTACAGTCCCACCAACAGTGTAAAAGTGTTCCTATCTCTCCATCTCCTCTCCAGCACCTGTTGTTTCCTAACTTTTTGATGATCGCCATTCTAACTGGTGTGAGATGTATCTCATTGTGGTTTTGATTTGCATTTCTCTGATGGCGAGTGATGATGAGCATTTTTTTTCATGTGTCTGTTGGCTGCATAAATGTCTTCTTTTGAGACTTCACCCCATTTTTGATGGGGTGTTTGATTTTTTCTTGTAAATTTGTTTAAGTTCTTTGTAGATTCTGGATATTAGTCCTTTGTCAGATGGGTAGATTGCAAAAATTTTCTCCCATTCTGTAGGCTGCCTGTTCACTCTGATGGTAGTTTCTTTTGCTGTGCAGAAACTCTTTAGTTTAGTTAGTATAAGTATTATTTTTGTACCCATTAACCATCCCCTGTGCTCCCCTGTCTAGTACCCTTCCCAGCCTCTGGTAACTATCATTCTACTCTCTATCTCCATGAGTTCAATTATTTGCATTTTTAGCTTCCACAAGTAAGTGAGAACATATAATATTTGTCTTTCTGTGCCTGGCTTATTTCACATAATATAATGTCCTTCAGTTCCATCTTTGTTGTTGCAAATGACAGGATCTCATTCTATTTCATAACTGAATAGTACTCCACTGTGTGAATGCATATTTTCTTTATCCATTCATCTGAGGATGGACATTAGGTTGCCTCAAAATCTTGGCTATCGTGAATAGTGTTGCAATAAACATGGAAGTGCAGATATCTCTTCAATATGATAATTTCCTTTTTTTTTTTTTTTTTGGTTATATACCTAGCAGTGGGATTGCTGGAACATATGGTAGCTCTATTTTTAGTGCTTTGAGGAACCTCCAAACTGTTCTCCATAGTGGTTGTACTAATTTACATTCCCTCCAACAGTGTACAAGGGTTCCCTTTTCTGCACATCCTTGGTAGCATTTGCTGTTGCCTGTCTTTTGAATAAAAGCCATTTTAACTGGGATAAGGTGATCTTATTGCAGTTTTGTTTTGCATTTCTCTGACGGTCAATGATATTGAGCACCTTTTCATATACCTGTTTGCCATTTGTATGTCTTCTTTTGAGAAATGTCTATTCACATCTTTTTGCCCATTTTAAAATCAGATTATTAGTTTTTTTTTTCTCTCTAGAGTTGTTTGAGCTCCTTATATATTCTGGTTTTTAACCTTTCATGAGATATGATGTACAGTTGCAAATATTTTCTTTCATTCTGTGGGTTGTCTCTTCACTACATTGAATGTTTCAAAGATGGTCTTATTAATGAAAAAATACCATGGGTGTATATTTCTCCATAGCTTATAGAAACAGAGTGGGGGTGAGTTGAGATGACTGAAAACGTTATTATCTTGAATAAGCTTAATGGACCTATTTCCTAATGTAGTAAGTCTTTTCCATTGCTAACTTTGATGATTTTTATGATTAAACATAGTGAATATAAGATGTGGTTGGTTCATCTGGATTAAAATACATACACATGCCAGAATCTATTACTCCTTTTTTCATGTTTACAGAGATTGAGAAAAAATGATGTAAAGAGCCAGTTTTCTAAAGCTAATAGCAGATAGTGTCATGCAAAGATTTGTGACTAAATGTGTATACTTATAGCTTAATGCACGCTGGTTGGGACAGCCTTGTGAAATATCACTTTACTGGGGGAGGGGGGACTAGTCACATATGATGGTCCATAGTTAAAAACACAGTTATGCCTACCTACACAACATAAAGATTAAGGACATGGAACATTTCCTTGGAAATGTGAAAGGGAATGACCCTAGCTTAACCTGGGTCAGTTTTGTATTCAAATATTCCCTCTGTGTACATTTTCTCTTTTCTCTCAAACTTGAGTGAGCTCTAAATAAACCTATTTACATTGAAGCCATTGAGCATTTATCTACCTGACCACAGCCTAGAAATAAGAGTTAATAAGAAAAAGGAAAAAGTTTATGCTTTGTATTTTGTAAATGTATGCTAGATTTCTATACAGATATTTTCAAGGGCCTTGACATTTTCAGTGGCTTATGAGATATTCTAAGACCTTCATATAACATTTGAGTCCTTGAAATTAAATTTATTGGCTTTGGAATACAAAAAAGAACCCACAAAATCAAAATGAATAAATGTTTAATTAAATGTCTGCAAGACATAACATTATGTCAACTTCATTAATTATTAAATTTAGTATTCATAAAAGTTTTATTAAATTGGAAAACAGTTTGCTGGATACATTGTTCCCACTTTGCAAGAATTTCTGAGTTCTGCTGAAAAATCATGGCCCATCATTAATTATACCATAGTTAAATAATTTCAAAAGCAAAATTACACCATTCCTTTCTGGAATTTTGCAGTAAATAATTAATGTTGAATGTGGGTGTGCTTTCATATGTTTGTTATGAGGCATGCTGTGGCTTCCAAAGGGCTGACCAAGTTCTTAAAACAGCTCCACTTTGAATTCATCCATTGCTTGCTGTGCCATGATAGATAAGAAATAAATATTTGGCTCATGTTCCACTTTTTTATTATAAAACCTTTAAACTAGGGGAAGCCTTAGACTGTGTTCTCCAGAAGCAGTCTCTGGGAAAGGAGTTGCATTTAGAAGGTTTATTTACTGGGGAGTGTTCCCAGGAGATACAGCTGTGGGAAAGTATGGATGGCACAGGAAAATACTATCTGCAATATGGTTACAACAGAGGACCCAGTCGATCCTGCAGTGAGCCCTGGAGCTGGGACAGCCCTTCAGAATTGTGCCAGAAAACTGAGGCTGTGGGAGGGGACTTTATTTATTTATTTGTAATTGAAAAATAATAACTGTACATATTTATAGAGTACAATAGTTTCAATACTCAATATATAGTGATCAGATCAGGGTAATTAGCATAGCCATGTTTCAATACTCATGATGTATAGTGATCAGATCAGGGTAATTAGCATATCCATCATCTCAGATATTTATCATTTCTTTGTGTTGGTAATGTTCAATATTCTCCTTCTAGCTATTCGAAACTATATATTACTGTTAACTGTGGTCATCCTACAGTGCCATAGAACACTATAACTTATTCTTGTTATCTAGATGTAATTTTGTATCCTTTAACAAACCTCTCCTTATTCCTCCTTTCTCCGACCCTTCCCAACCTCTAATATCCTCTGTTTTACTGTTGACTTCTGTTAGATCAACTTTGTTTTAGCTTCCACATATGGGTGAGAGCATGCAGCCTTTAACTTTTTGTTTCTGGCTTATTTCACTTAACATCCTTCAGTTCCATCTATGTTGCCATAAATGACAGGATTTTATTCATTTTTATGGCTGAATAATATTCCATTTTGTATATGTTGATTCCATATCTTCGCTATTGTGAAAGAGCTGCAGTAGACATGAGATGCAGATGTCTCTTCAATCTCCTTTGCTTTGGATAGATTCTCAGTAGGGGGATTGCTGGACAACATGTAGTTGCATTTGTAGTTGTTTGAGGAACCTTCATACTGTTCTCCACAGTGGTTGCACTAGTTTACAATTGGACTGGGGCCTCTGAGTCGCTGAATTAGCTAGTTATTGGTCACATATCTCCTCTGGGAGGTGACATAACCTTTGGTAGGCAGCTCTTGACAGCTGAGGGAAACAGTTTAGGGAGGGGATCAGGACACAGAGGATCACAATATATATGTGCTTATGTACTTTAGGGAGTATCAGATTTCTCACATCAAAATTCAGCCCATATGCTGCAGTTATGACAAAGGTAGATTAAGGAGAGCTAGGATTTCATCCAGTTCATGAGTTACCAGATTAATACACTGGTGATGATGTGTTGCTGGAATAAGGGTGCCCTTAGTTTCTACTGATGTTTAATACTTAAGTGTACACAATATGCTTGATGAAACTACCAATGCAATACTAAATGTTCAATGACTTCCTGAACATTCTAAATTCAGTCATTGGTATTTTATGTGATCATGTAGAATTCTGGATTTAAGCTAATTTAGTCAAATCATAATCCATAGTTATTGTCTATTGAACATCTATCACTGTACTAGATCCCTGAATGCATTATATTACTCGTTTCTCAATTTATGTCTCCCACGTTAAAAATAGAAAGCTGATGTCTAGAGAGTTTATACAACTTATCCAAGTTTACACATGGTGTAAGAGATGACCAAATATCTTTGATTACAAAGACTTTTTCTCTGCCAATTTACCATGTTGCCGCTCTAGAATGAGATTTTTAAATCCTTCAAAATACATGGAAAAGTAATTTAAAATGGTTGTGCTCAAAAAGGTGATTAAAAAAACTGTATGTGAATACTGATTTTATAATAAAAGTAGCTTGCTACTACTATGTGCCACATATTGTTTGAAGTGCTTTACCTGAATAGACCCTTCACAAATTTAGAAAGAATATCCTACCATCTTATTATCCTCTTTTTTTGAGGTTGGTAAAATAATATACAAACACGGTTAGGTAATTCCCAAGATTACATAGCTATAGGCAGTAGAGATAGCATATGACTCCTGTAGTCTGACTCCAGAGCCTCTCACTTAATCACAAAGCTCTATCCCTCTTCTGGTTCTATCCCACTTACCCAGAAGTAGGATTCTAAACTGTTTACTACATTGTTTTAAAAAGAAAATGTTCTCTTGGGAGGGTGTATGTGTCCAGGAATGTATCCATTTCTTCTAGAATTTCTAGTTTATTTGCGTAGAGTTGTTTACAGTATTCTGATGGTAGTTTGTATTTCTGTGGGATCAGTGGTGATATCCCCCTTATCATTTTTTTATTGCATCTATTTAGTTCTTCTCTCTTTTCTTTTTTATTAGTCTGGCTAGCGGTCTATCTATTTTGTTAATCTTTTCAAAAAAACAAATCCTGGATTCATTGATTTTTTTAAAGGGTTTTTTATGTCTCTATCTCCTTCAGTTCTGCTTTGATCTTAGTTATTTCTCGTCTTCTGCTAGCTTTTGAATTTGTTTGCTCTTGCTTCTCTAGTTCTTTAAATTGTGATGTTAGGGTGTCTATTTTTAGATCTTTCTTGCTTTCTCCCATGGGCATTTAGTACTACAAGTTTCCCTCTAAACACTGCTTTAGCTGTGTCCCAGAGATTCTGGTATGTTGTGTCTTTGTTCTCACTGGTTTCAGAGAACTTGTTTATTCCTGCCATAATTTCATTATTTACCCAGTAGTCATTCAGGAACAGGTTGTTCAGTATCCATGTAGTTGTGTGGTTTTGAGTGAGTTTCTTAATCTGGAGTTCTAATTTGATTGCACTGTGGTCTGAGAGATTGTTTGTTATGATTTCCATTCTTTTGCATTGTTGAGGAGTGTTTTACTTCCAATTATGTGGGCAATTTTAGAATAAGTGTGATGTGCTCCTGAGAAGAATGTACATTCTGTTGATTTGGGGTGGAGAATTCTGCAGATGTCTACCAGGCCTGCTTCTTCCAGAGCTAAGTACAAGTCCTGACAATCCTTATTAATTTTCTGTCTCATTGATCTATCTAATACTGACAGTGGGATGTTAAAGTCTCCCACTATTATTGTGTGGGAGTCTAAGTCTCTTTGTAGGTCTCTAAGAACTTGTGTTATTAATCTGGGTGCTCCTGTATTGGGTGTATATATGTTTAGGAGAGTTAGCTCTTCTTGTTGCAATGATCCCTTTAGTATTATGTAATGCCCTTCTTTATCTTTTTTGATCTTCGTTGGTTTAAAGTCTGTTTTATCAGAAACTAGGATTCCAACTCCTGCTTTTTTTTTTCTTTCCATTTGCTTGGTAAATGTTCCTCCATTCCTTTATTTTGAGCCTGTGTGTCTTTGCATGTGAGGTGGGTCTCAGTCAAATCCCTGAATAGACCATAACAAGTTCTGCAACTGAGGTAGTAATTAATAGCCTACCAACCAAAAAAAGCCAAAAACCAGACAGATTCACAGCCAAATTCTACCAGAGGTACAAAGAGGAGCTGGTACCATTCCTTCTGAAACTATTACAAACAATAGAAAAAGAGGGACTCCTCCCTAACTCATTTTATGAGGCCAGCATCATCCTGATACCAAAACCTGGCAGAGACACAACAAAAAAAGAAAATTTCAGGCCAATATCCCTGATGAACATCGATGCAAAAATCCTCAATAAAATACTGGCAAACCGAATCCAGCAGCACATCAAAAAGCTTATCCACAACGAGACCAAGTTGGCTTCATCCCTGGGATGCAAGGCTGGTTCAACATATGCAAATCAATAGAAATAATCCATCACATAAACAGAAATACCATTGACTCAGCCATCCCATTACTGGGTATATACCCAAAGGATTATAAACCATTCTATTATAAAGATACATGCACATGTATGTTTACTGCAGCACTATTCACAATAGCAAAGACTTGGAACCAACCCAAATGCCCATCAATGATAGACTGGATAAAGAAAATGTGGCACATTTACACCATAGAATACTATGCAGCCATAAAAAAATGACGATTTAATGTCCTTTGCAGGGACATGGATAAAGCTGGAAACTATCATTCTCGGCAAACTAACACAGGAACAGAAAACCAAACACTGCATGTCATCACTCACAAGTGGGAGTTGAACAATGAGAACACATGGACACAGGGAGGGGAATATCACACACCAGGGCCTGTCAGGGTTACAGGTCTAGGGGAGGGACAGCATTAGGAGAAATAATTATTGCAGATGACAGGTTCATGGGTGCAGCAAACCACCAGGGCATGTGTATACCTATGTGACAAACCTGCATGTTTTGCACATGTATCCCAGAATTAAAGTATAATAATAATAAAAAAAAGTTCCCATTGACACACATTTCTGGGAGCCAAAGTCAATGTATATAACATCTAGAGAATTTCAAGGACGGTAAATGAATGGGATCTGAGAGTGCTATTGTTAAGCAGAGGTAATGTGCTGACCTTTGTGCCTGATAATGGTAGTAAAAATGTACTCCAAATGACACACACTATAGCAAAACGTGGGCAAGGTGCTTGGAGAAGGACACTTGAAAGAGCAAGAGTAGATTGTTTCATAGCTCAAGGACTGTTGTTTTGATCTCTCATCAAAAGAGCCATCCAGCGAGATCTCTACATTGATCAAAACACCAACACTTTATTTTCTCTAATGTTTAAATATTTCCTAGCCACTCTCTCATATGTATTTTTAAGACTATAAAATGAAGGACACTTTTAATCAATCATTTTTAGCACAGACAGGGAAAGATTATTTTTCCCTGAAAAGATTCCTTTGAAACTTCTTTCTTTGCTACTGTATAGTTAAGCACAAAAGGAGATATTGATTATAATGTATGATTCTGTAATTTTATAGTTATTTCATTACAAAACAGTTTTTTTGTGGCTGCTTACAAGCCTGATAAATAACGTATTTAGTGATTTTTTTGGTCAACACTTAGAGTGACTTTCTCTTTCTGTGATTTTAATGGCATTGCGATAAAAAGATCAAGACTGAAAAGAAAGATGGACACGAGAACATATCACCTTTTAAATTATTTTATAACTACATATGTAGGATTCCTAGAATAAATATTCTACTTTTATCATTAAGTGTGAACATTTTATAGTAATTACTTCTCTCTCAGATAAAATGTTGGTTTTTGCCAAGGAAAATATACAGCATGCAAATTCTTCCTTCAAGATGCGAATAGTGCATATGTAAGCTTTGATGGGTACTAATGGACATGTCTTCCTATTTTTGACCCTTAGGGTGAAAATAACAGCTCCTTGTTATTTTTCAGGAAGAATAAAGATCCATTTCCAAACACTTTAGAAACTCGGGGCTTTTTTTCCCTCCTATAAATAGACAAATAAATGGTCACATTAGCACTTATACTTCATTGTAAGCCAAGGACATTTTTAAAATGTAACAACTCAGGGTTAATGTTCTTTTTTCTGACATTTGGCCTTCAGATTTTTCTTAATTGTCTGTTTGCTGCCTCATTGCCATATACAGGGTCGAATGCATCTCTTTCCTTTCACATTGCCATAAGATATAAAGTCCAAATGTTTTAAATATTTTATATATTGTACACTACCAGACCTTTCCAAGCTCTATATTAATTGAAACCTCTCGAATCTAGAGAGGTCTTTTGCTCAGGCTGAAATTGTCCCCAGGAAGGACTGTCAGCTACTTGTGTCCAACTCTAAGCTGCTCACTTTTAGCAGATTCTTGTGGTTTCGCTTTCTCGACCAGTGAAAACATTTTGGACTAGCCTTACAAAAGTGAATACATATGCAACTTACACATATAATTTGCTGATATATAAGAAACTAAATAAATTTTCAAGGTGATTCTGTTAATGATTAACTCACTTACATAACCTGGACTTAAGTTTTCTTTTTACATAAGGATCACTTCCAGAACAGCACCAAATTGAATTGAAGTGTGACCTCTACACATTTTTCACTAAAGATGACTTACGAAAATATTCTAAATCTATGGGTATAGAACACTGAACCTCTTTCTGACTGATACTATTCATTGAGACTAATACAGAGTGAGAAGCACGATAATTGTAGTTTTAATATGGAGATGTTTGGTTTAATCTAGAACCCATGCTGTTCAATACATATTAAACAAACATATGGATAGCCTATCATGTGCCACACTTTGGGACAGTTACTGGGGGAAATGAAGAGAAAATCTGTCCCTCTTAAGAAGGCTAGGAGTCAAAAGACTGATTTTTGTCTCACATCAGCCTTTATATACTGATTTGCTTGTTTCCTGCACCGGATTATTATCAACTTTATAAACCATTATAATCCCTAGAATGGATTCTAAATTCTTGGCTGCCTTTTCAATCATTTAGCCACAACCTTCTTGTCCTCACCCCTCCCTCTAGCTGTGGAAAGTGGGCTGAAATTGTTCCTAGGAAATATAGGTGGCTGAATTCTGTACATCAGGATGCCATTCCCTTGGTCACAGCTGAAATGACTAACAATGGGCATCTATTTTAAGTGGATAATATTTGGGCAGGATAACAGCATCTGGTGTGGCTTTGGGCAAATGCTTTTTTAAAATGTGAACAGAGATGACTGGTTAGGTGAGTCACAGACGTCTGGGGAATTGGGCCAGTGAAACAAGAAAGCTGACCATAGCAAACTGAAACAAAGAGATACAAAGAAATGATAGTGTGTAGGTACCATACGATATCAAAAACTGAAGAAACAGATGCCATGGAGAAGAGAAGAAAAGAGAAATAATGAAAAACAGTCATTATGGCTGAAGTGATATACAGAGTGACACACACAAGCTGAATTTTCCTATTTATGTCAGAGCTGTAATTCTTGCTCCTAGAAAAGCAAAATAAATAAATAAATAAATAAATAAATAAATAAATAAAATAAACAAATGAACAAAAAATCCCCAAAAACCACACAAACAAAAAACAACTACATACAAAAAAACCCAAAAAACTTATTTCCACTGTTTTCGAGTTGGCTTTTTTTCTCTCTTGGATTTTTTTCTCTGTTGTTTTTCCAACATTACTTAAGGTAACCTTAGCGAGTCCTCTAAAATATTTTATTACTAAAAATGCATGAAACATCCACAAATTTCCCCAGTTACCAAAGCAGAGATTTGGTCCTTGGCCCTGAAGAGTTGGTATTTTCATAGTCAGAAATAGAATGTGCATAGATGAATGTAATAGAGAAGATAAATCACAACTAATAAACTTATAATTATATGTATTACCCATGTGTGACCATTTTTCAGTGGTTTACCAATAAGTTCAAGAATGAGAAAAACTGTGAGAAGGTCCTCAAGGCAGCCACTATACTCCTGCATACCAAGGGGGCATTGTCCTTCCATAAAGAAATGTAGGTGGCATTTCAAGGAGGAAAAAGAACTAGGAGCCAGGATTGAAATATGAGAAACATATAGAGAAGTGTTTTCAAGGAAAATACAGAGAATGCTGAGTGCCAGATAAGTTACTTACCTTGTGCTAGAGTTCATCACATACATAATCTCACTTAACCTTATGGAAAATGCAGGGAAGTGAATATCCCAAACTACCAAAGAAAGTTGAGGCTCATGGAGCTTGTAGTAACTTTTCCAAAGTTAAATTTTAAATTCAAAGTCATTATTTTCTGGCTTTAAAAATCCACATTCCTTTCATTTTCACAATATGCCTGCTCTTCACTCAACACAATCGCTTGATGTCAAACAGAACATAATAATCCTGTTTTCCACCAGAGCCCTAAAATCTTTTTTTTTTTTTTTTTTTTTTTTTTTTTTTTTTTTTTTGAGACAGAGTCTCACTCTGTTGCCCAGGCTAGAGTGCAGTGGTGTTAGCTCACTGCAATCTCCACCTTCCGAGTTCAAGAGATTCTCCTGTCCCAGCCTCCCGAGTAGCTGGGATTACAAGTGTGCACCACCATACCTGCCTGATTTTTGTATTTTTAGTAGACACGGGGTTTCACCAAGTTGTCCAGGCTGGTCTCGAACTCCTGACCCGAAGTGATCTGCTCACCTCAGCCTCCCAAAGTGCTAGGATTACAGGCGCAAGCCACCGTACCTGGCCAGAGCCCTAAACTCTTGATTCTTGTGTCCTTATTCTTCCCTTGAACCTACCAGAAAAGAAAGTTCTTCTAAATTTCAAAAGCTGTCAAGGAAGGGACCATCTTGAGCTAATAAAATGAAGTCTGGGCCAGGCACGGTGGCTTACGCCTGTGTTCCCAGCACTTTGGGAGGCCGAGGTGAGTGGATCACCTGAGGTTGGGAGTTTGAGACCAGCCTGACCAACATGATGAAACCCCGTCTCTACTAAAAATATAAAAATTAGCTGGGCGTGGTGGCAGGCGTCTGTAATCCCAGCTACTCGGGAGGCTGAGGCATGAGAACTGCTTGAACCCAGGAGGTTGGGGTTGCAGTGAGCCGAGATCGTGCCACTGCACTCCAGCCTGGGTGACAGAGTGAGATTTTGTCTCCAAAAAAAAAAAAAAAGTCTGGCTTGCAGTAGATGGTCAAGAAGTATTTGTTGAACGTATGCTTGAAAGGAACTTTATACTTTACAAACATTAACACAGACTACTCCAAATTAGCCCTGGATATTCAAATATAGCCTTGCCTAGCTTGCTGAGATTGCAGAAGACAAAGGTTTTCTTAGTATTTGTAGAGGCTCTGAAAGAACTTATGCCTGTGAGCTCTGGAGTCAGTGTCTGGATTTGAAACCTGACCCTGCCACTTCATAGCTATACTTTAGCAAGTTACTTAATGTCCGTAGTCTCTGTTTCCTCAATATGCTATAATAGATAATTACAGATTTTCTGTATTAAATGAGTAAATATTGTAAAGCACCTAGGGACTGTGCCAGAACAATGATACGCACTCAATAAATGTGAGCTATTTTGAAGGGACCACAAGGGTTTTTCACTCAACATTACTCCTATTTTTACCCCCTAGTAAAAAGATGATCTTTCTCAAATAATGTGTGACTTACTAAAAAAGTCAACAAAACCCTTTAATGTGGCTGCGTTTAAGTGTGTGTATGTGTTGAGTGGGGGTGGCGTAGGTAAGATATTCTTGCACTGAAGGACTTGACACAAGTTGACAGTGATCTTATTTTTGAAAAGGGATAATAAAAATTTTAGGCCTTGTAAGCCATAGTCCCAAATAATAGGTAAACAAGTAAGTGTGGTTGTGTTCTAACACTACTTCATTGGCAAAAACAGGAAGTGGGCCAGATTTGGTCCAAGGTCTATAGTTTGCTGACTGCTGCTATGGGCACAGTGCTCAAATAATGAGTATGTAGTTGAGTATATTGAGTATAATGAGTATATTGAGAATATACTCAAATAATGAGTATATTCAGTATGAATATTAATATTTGATCTGGGGCAGAGCATTTAACCTTTCCGACCAAAGTTTTTCATTCATGAATTAGAATAAATGCTCCATGAAGCTTCTTTATGACTCTACTAACTCGTAGTATCCAAGGGCCTACAAATTGATCCCATGTAGCAAAACTATCACTATTCTATTAAGATTCCTAAACTTTCCTCTATTTCTTCTAAATAGAATCCTGCTTGCCTGTTTAGATTTTCCTCTCCCATTTTTCCTGACTGAGGATTTTGAGATTTTATAATGCAGAGTAAGTACAAAGGGTTAGGGTAGGAAGGTAATGGCAACATACTTGTCAGGGCTGGGGAAAATAGTTTTGTGAAAGTTTCCAAAGTAAGAAATAAGGAAACATCTATAATATGTGGGAAAAGCAGAAGGTAAATAAAGTAGTAATGCTATGCCATATTTACTCCTTTCACTGTGTTTGAAAAATGAAAAGAGACAAGTTTATTTCGAAATTTTTTCCAGTTTTTATTTTTTATTGAAACATGTTTGTACATGTTTATGGGGTATATGTGATATTTTGATACATGCATACATGTGTAATGATCAAATTCAGGTATTTAGGATATTCATCACATTGAACATTTATTTATTCATATTGGGAACATTTTAAATATTCCCTTCTAGCTATTTTGAAATATATTGTTGTTAACTACAGACACCTTACTGTGCTATTGAACACTAGAATTTCTTCTATCTAAATGTATGTTTGTACCTATTAACCTACCTCTCTTCATCTCCCTGGCCCTCCATACCCTTCCTAGCCTCTGGTAACAATCATTCTATTCTCTATCTCCATAAGGTACATTTTTAAGCCCCCACATATAAGTAAGAACATGCAATATTTGTCTGTCTGTGCCTGCCTTATTTCACTTAACATAATGACTTCCAGTTCCATCTATATTTGTGCAAATGACAGGATTTATTATTTTTTGACGGTTGAAGATTATTGAATTGATTTTTTGTTGTGAGCTGTGTGTCTTTAATCAGAGCATCACTCTGAGATTGTACCACATGGGTAATGGCTTCTTAGATATTATATATTTATAATCATTCTAGTATTTCCACAGATTGAATAGTGAATATGTCAGTATTATTAGGTCTTCAGTGGCCATTATTGCAATTTTTATAAGCGTATTTTTGAATGAAGGGCAGCAGCTTCAGGTATCATTAATAGTTGGCAGCCTGGCACTTTCATACAAACTTGAAAAACATTTTCATCTTCCTAAGTGAGGTAAAACTAATGATGACTCTTGAACAAAGACCATGTCCTTACCCAAAACATCAGTGATTTCAAGTTGCATCATCTTTAGCTGAGTTGCCGCACTCTTGAAATAACTCTTAATGACATCTCAATGATATATTTTTCCATTGACAATGATGACAGGTTAAAAATTTCTTTAAATAGCTGCATATTTTTCTGGAACTGTACATTTCTGTAAATCTCCAATCACCTTATGACTCTGGTTCTTACTAAAGTTTTATTCCTTTAAAAAATACATTGTGAGTCTTGCAAACTGTTTCCCAAGACATCAGTAGGCTTATAGGAATTCTAGGTAGCTTGAGTGTGGACATTTGTCATACAGCAATTAATAATAGTCCGCATTTCCAGTATCAACTCTTAAAACTCCTTTTCATAGTAATAAGCCTATTCAGCACTTGGGACAGCGCCCAACACACTCAGTAAGCATTTGTGGAATGAGAAGTAAGTGAATAGTCACAGAGAATGACTTGGACATATAGCTGCCTGTAACTAGTACTACATTTGCTAAAATTCCCAATCACAAGGAAACTAAACAAAACCTCATAGAACCAGCCAATATAGTAAAGTCCGTACTCCATTAAAGAATTGAACTCTCAGATTGGGGCAAATGGGATACTGTTTACTCTCAGGTTTCACCTAGGTATTATTACCATCATGCTTAAAACTCAACTGGGTTTCGTGTTGAGTGTGGGGATAAGACCTTTGAAAACCTAATTAACAAAAAATTATTCTCTCACTAATGTCACCTTCTGTCTGCTAGGATTTTACAATGGTTTTTAAGGGTCCCTGTCATTTTCTTTTCTCTCATTTTACCTTTGGGGTTCTTCTCCAGATAGAAAGTCATGCCTCTTTAGAAGACTCACTCTTAAACTTTTATTTGACATGGGGAAGGTTTATAATGTTTTGGATGGTAATAAAACACTAGGCTCACTATTGTTACAAACATGCTAATGTTAACGCATTATCATGTTCTCTTCTTAGAAATAATGCACCATTTTCAAATGTTAAACGTATTACCTATTATAGAGAAAAGTTCTCTACAGATAATACTACAGGAAACTAAAGAAGACACAGATATTGAATAGGTGATTCTTCATTCATGACTGTATCCTGCTACTGATTTCTATGCCAAGTTATTTATAAATAAATGTATGCTGTTTTTATTTCCTCAACTGATTCATATTATTATTGTTATAAATATCACATGCAGTAAACATATTAATGGTAAATAATTGAATATTCATAGATTGGGGAATAGCTACTATATTACTCTTGTTCTTCATGGACAAGGGAAGTGTATTCAAAAGTAAATAAATAAAATGTGATTTACAAATTAAGTGTCATAGTTATTCTATTCACTTATAACATATGAAAAAGTTATGACTTGAAAATATTAGAGATACTCTGTTTAGGAAAAATCCACAGTAGACTGAAAAAGACAATGAATCTGAAACCACTATCATTCAAGATATATAAACTTAATAAACATCTATTGCATTCATGTTATGTGCAATGTGCTTTGAATATAAAGATGATTAATACTGTAGAAATTTAGAAAGACAAATAAAAAATTATGAACCTTAACCATATCAACAATTTCATCATGTGTAAATGTTCTAAACACACAAATTAAAATATATAAATTTTCAGATTTCATGTTTAAAAACCCAATACTGTTATTATATGTTATTGACAAGAAACCTGCTTTAAATATATGGACACAGCTAGGTTCAAATGAAAAGTACAAAAGACACCAATGCAGTGCAAAAGAAAGTGCAAACGCCAATCAAAAAAAGTAGAAATGGCTATATTAAAATAAAAGTAGGCTTCAGAACAGGGATATGGAGGGACATTGGATAGTGATAAATGGGCTAATCAACCTAGAACACATAACAATCTTAAATGTATATACACCTAACAACAGAACTTCCAAATACTAGAAACAAAAATTAATAGAACTAGAAGGAGAATTAAGCAAATCCATAATTATAGTTAGAGGTTTCAACATTCTTTGCTTGGCAATTGATGAAACAATTAGACAGAAAATCAGTAAAGACACAGGAAATATGAATAACACTAGTAGTCAACTTGACCTAATTTGTATTGATAGAACCCTCTATCCAATGACAGCAGATTACACAGTTTATTCAGATGCACAAGAAATATGCACCTTGATAAACCATATTCCAAGCCATAAAACAAGTCTTAAAAAATTTAAGAGAATTGAAATTATGTAAATAATGTTTTCTGACTATTACATATTCAAGCAGAAATTAGTAATAGACAATCTAGAAAATCCACTAATATCTGGAAATTAACACATAAATTTCTAAGTAATTCATTGGTTAAAAGGGAAGTCACATGGGAAATTATAAGCATTTTAAATTTTATAAAAATAAAAATACAACCTGTCAAAATTTGAGGGGGGCGGGCAGCGTGGATGTAGCTAAACAGCCATATAGAGGGAAATTTATAGCATTAACTGCTTCTATTAGAAAAGAAAAAAGTTCTCAAGTTAATGATCTAACCTTCTATTTAAGAAACTAGAAAGAGAATAGCAAGCAGAAGAAAGAAAATAATAAACAGCAGACATAAATAATATGAAAAACAGAAATACAATACAGAAATCAATGAAATCAAAAACAGTTCTACAAAAAGATCAATAAAATTGATAAACTTCTAGCCAGAGTGACCAAGTAGAAAGAAAAAAAAGACATATCAAGAATGAAAAGGGATACATAGCCTCAATACAGATAATAAAAATGTAATAAGAATATTAAGCTCAACTTTATTAACATAAGTTCAACAACTTAAATGAAATGCAATAATTCTTTTTAAGAAACAAAGTACCAATGCTCACTCAAGCGGAAATAGTCACCTGAATAGTCCTATGTCAATTAAATGAATCGAACTGGAAGTTGAAGTCTTCAAGCAAAGAAAACGTTAGAAAGTCATTATGTGAAAAGACACATGTACATGTATATTTACAGCAGCCACAACTCTCAGTTGCAAAGGTATGGAACCAACCTAAGTGCCCATCAACCAATGAGTGGATAAAGAATATACATATGCCATGGAATACTACTCAGCCATGAGAAGGAACCAAATAATGTATTTTGCAGCAGCTTGGATGATTATTCTAAGTGAAATAACTCAGGAAAGGAAAACCAAATATCCTATGTTCCCACTTATAAGTGGGAGCTAAGCTAGGAGGATGCAAAGGCATGAGAATGATATAACAGACTTTGGAGACTCAGGGTTGGGGGAAGGTTGGGAGGGACTGAGGCATCAAACACTATATATTGGGTATAGTGTACACTGCTTAGGTGACAGGTGCACTAAAATCTCAGAAATCACCGAGGAAGAACTTATTCATGTAACAAAAAAACCACCTGTACACCAAAAACTATTGGAATAAAAAATTAAAATAAAGAAAGAAAACTTTAGGCCCAGATGGCTTCCCTAATAAATTTCATAAAATATTTAACAACAACAACAACAACAAAACAACAAACTATTTCCATACAAACTATTACAAAAAGCAGAAGAGGAGGGAAAACTTTATGAGGCTAGCATTATCCTGACACCCAAATCAGGCAAAGACATCACAGGAAAATAAATCTGTAAAGCAGTGTCCCTCATGATCATAGAAGCACAAATTCTTAGAAAACTAATAGCAAATCAAATCTAGCAAATAGACAAAAGCGATAATACTTCGTGACCAAATGGAGATTATCTCAAGAATGGCTAGCCCAACATTTGAAAAATCAACCAACAACTGATATCAACATCCATTCATGGTAAAAACTTGCAGCAAAATAGGCATTAAAAAACATAGTTGCTAACATTTAAGTCTCTAATACATCTTGAATTAATTTTTGTATAAGGAGTAAGGAAAGGATCCAGTTTCAGCTTTCTACTTATGGCTAGCCAATTTTCCCAGCACCATTTATTAAATAGGGAATCCTTTCCCCGTTTCTTGTTTCTCTCAGGTTTGTCAAAGATCAGATGGCTGTAGATGTGTGGTATTATTTCTGAGGACTCTGTTCTGTTCCATTGGTCTATATCTCTGTTTTGGTACCAGTACCATGCTGTTTTGGTTACTGTAGCCTTGTAGTATAGTTTGAAGTCAGGTAGCGTGATGCCTCCAGCTTTGTTCTTTTGACTTAGGATTGTCTTGGAGATGTGGGCTCTTTTTTGACCTAATACCATAAAAATCCTAGAGGAAAACCTAGGTAGTACCATTCAGGACATAGGCATGGGCAAAGACTTCATGTCTAAAACACCAAAAGCAACGGCAGCAAAAGCCAAAATTGACAAATGGGATCTCATTAAACTAAAGAGCTTCTGCACAGCAAAAGAAACTACCATCAGAGTGAACAGGCAACCTACAGAATGGGAGAACATTTTTGCAATCTACTCATCTGACAAAGGGCTAATATCCAGAACCTACAAAGAACTCCAACAAATTTACAAGAAAAAAACAAACAATCCCATCAAAAAGTGGGCAAAGGATATGAACAGACATTTCTCAAAAGAAGACATTCATACAGCCAATAGACACATGAAAAAATGCTCATCATCACTGGCCATCAGAGAAATGCAAATCAAAACCACAATGAGATACCATCTCACACCAGTTAGAATGGCAATCATTAAAAAGACAGGAAACAACAGGTGCTGGAGAGGATGTGGAGAAATAGGAACACTTTTACACTGTTGGTGGGATTGTAAACTAGTTCAACCATTATGGAAAACAGTATGGCGATTCCTCAAGGATCTAGAACTAGAGGTACCATATGACCCAGCCATCCCATTACTGGGTATATACCCAAAGGATTATAAATCATGCTGCTCTAAAGACACATGCACACGTATGTTTATTGCGGCACTATTCACAATAGCAAAGACTTGGAATCAACCCAAATGTCCATCAGTGACAGACTGGATTAAGAAAATGTGGCACATATACACCATGGAATACTATGCAGCCATCAAAAAGGATGAGTTTGTGTCCTTTGTAGGGACATGGATGCAGCTGGAAACCATCATTCTTAGCAAACTATCACAAGAACAGAAAACCAAACACTGCATGTTCTCACTCATAGGTGGGAACTGAACAATGAGATCACTTGGACTCCGGAAGGGGAACATCACACACCGGGGCCTATCATGGGGAGGGGGGAGGGGGGAGGGATTGCACTGGGAGTTATACCTGATGTAAATGACGAGTTGATGGGTGCTGACGAGTTGATGGTTGCAGCACACCAACATGGCACAAGTATACATATGTAACAAACCTGCACGTTATGCACATGTACCCTAGAACTCAAAGTATAATAATAAAAAAAAATATATATATGTATTTGTTAGGCACCACAGTTGAGTATAATTGAGTTGAAAGAAATGAGCAAATACGTTCATTTAATTATGAACTAAATGTGGTCATGATATATAATGTTAATTCTATTAAATAAATTTCCTACTTCTCTGTAAAAAACAAACAAACAAAAAAACATAGTTGCTGATAAGTGGTATTTATTAAAAAACAAAACAAAACCCTACAGCTAATTTCACACTTAATGTTTAAAAACTGAAGATTTTCTTCCTAAAATCAGAAACAAGGCAAGATGTCTATTTTCACCACTCCTACCCAACATACTGCAAGTCTTAGCTTGTGTAACAACAGCACAACAACTATAATAAAAGGCATATAAATAGAAAAAATTAAAATGACCTTTATTCACAGCCAATGTGACTGTCTACATAGAAAATCTGAACAAATCTATAAAAAGGCTATTTGAACTAGGGTTGCAGAATACAAAGTCAACATACAAAAATCAAATATATTTAAGTTGTTACAAGGTCAGTTTTCTCCAGATTGAGCTATGGAATCAACACATTTGTAGTATATTTAAAAATATATCTGTTGACAGGCAGGGCCTGAGGAAGTCTCCTGGGGCTTGTCTCGAACTCTTGGCCTCAAGTAATCCTCCTGCCTCAGTCTCCCAAACTGTTGGGATTATAGACAAGAGCCACCGCACCTGGTTTGAAGAGTCTTTAATACACTGTATATGGGAATGTATATTGGTAGAACCATTATGGAAAACAGTATGGAGGTTTCAAAATAAATTAAAAATAGAACTACCATATGACTCAGTAATCCCTCTTCTGAGCAAATACCCAAAGGAAATAAATCATCACCTTGTTAAGATATTTGCATTCCCACATTCCTCGCAGTATTGTTCTCAATAGCCAAGATATGGAAACAATCTGTTCATTGATGAACAAATGGATTAAAAACCCCTGTGGTACATATATACAATGAAATATTATTCAGTCCCACAAAAGAATGAGATCTTGCCATTTTCTGTAACAAAGATAACCTTGGAGGACATTAGGCTAAGTGAAATAAGCCAGACTCAGAAAGAAAAATATTGGATGATTTCACCTATACACGGAACAAAAAAAAATACATTTCAAATACACAGAGCTAGAGGACAACAGGAAATGGGGAGATGTAGGTCAAAGGACACAAAGTAGCAGGTATGTAGGATGACCAACTCTAGAGATTTCATGTGCAACCTGAGGACTATAGGTAATAAAATTGTACTTGACATGAGATTCATGCCAAATGAGTAGATTTTAGCCACTGTTGCCACAAAAAGGGATAACTGTGAGTTTCTGAGTATCCCATAACATCATGTTGTAGACCTTAAATATACACAATACAATTTATCAAAGCAAACAAACAAAAAGCCCCAAGAAACAATTGTCAATCTCACAAATGGAATGCGACATTTTGGTTAAACTCAAGCACTGAAAATTATTTTCAAGCACTAATTTGTACACTGATTAGATATTTTTGTGTCCCATGACTCTTTTTACAATTAGATGTTAACTTGTAGAAAACTATGTAAGATATATTTTTCAGGTGAAGATACAGATGATTTCTGTTTGATACAGATTAATCGTAATAGTTTCAGTTTAATTGCCTCTAGAACAGTAAACATGTTTTAACTAAATTAGCAAAAAGGTATTATGATTATGTGTTGTGCTAAAGTAAATGGGGTTTATATGGTGCTATGGAGGCTTCATGAATGAAGCTATAATTGGGGTGTAGGAGTGCGTGTCAGGGATGCCTTCATTGTAACATGATATCTGAGGTACACTTTGATGAGTGAGGTCACCAAGGACCTTCGAAATGTTAAAGTCACTGTTCTTATCTCCCTTACCCCCTAGGTTCTGTGTTGCATTTCATGTTTCTGAAAATATTATTAATCAACTTCAACTAATCGGCAACATTTGAAAATTAGGTGTTTTCTCATCAAAATACAGATTTCATTCTTCTCTTGAAACATCAGAATATAAGGCAACATTTGGTTTGCATACACGCAGGGCAACAGTTAGCTCGATCTAAGCAGTGGCTGATTCCTAGGCATAAGAGTCATACTCTCTGATTTGCAAGCATGGCAGACATTATGTTTTCTTGATCCCTGCACGCAGGCAAAGGACTTGAGAAAACCTGTCCTCAAAACAAATGCAGTATCAGCACTCCAATTAGGAGATTCAGATTGGGGCCTAAAGCAAAGGTTTTGGGGGACTAAACCTCATACTCATGACTTAAGCTAAGGACTGCACGAAGGGTTTAAAGAGGCCACAGGTTAGTAGCACACTTTTTTTTTTTCCTTTTTCTTTTGAGATGGAGTCTCACTCTGTCACCCAGGCTGGAGTGCAGTGGTGCAATCTCGGCTCACTGCAAGCTCCTCCTCCCAGGTTCAAGCCATTGTCCCGCCTCAGCCTCCCATGTAGCTGGGACTACAGGCACCTGCCACCACGCCCGGCTAATTTTTTGTATTTTTAGTAGAGACGGGGTTTCACCATGTTAGCCAGGATGGTCTCAATCTCCTGACTTCGTGATCCGCCCACCTCGGCCTCCCATAGTGCTGGGACACCATGGCTCTTGATGCAATCAAGTGCACATCCTCTCTGAAGGAAATTGTTGGGAGACAATTCTCTATGGGTCTCATGTTTCTACAGATCCTGTGAGCAGAAGCCCTGTCTTTGTTATGAACTGTTTTCCAAGGATGCTTGTATAATGAAGAGCCTTGAAAGATAGAGATGGTGTTTTCCTAAGGAGTAAACATTGGGTTTGTGTACCATCCAATGCAATAAAGATGTTTCCCTTTGCCTCGTCTGGCAGGCATGCTTGCTGACCATCATAAAAGATCCAGGGAGGGACCTGGAATTGGGATGTGATAACTCAGCGGTCAGGGGATTTTGTTTATTAGAAGTGGATTAATTTTTTAACAGTATTAATATATTTATATATAATCAAAGTGAATCTATTTATATGGATTTTGTGTGATTATAAAAAATTAGCAAATGCTCATAAACCATGTATCCCCTCAAATCACACACATTAATGATGATTCTTGCTCCAAAAATTGCATTTCTGTCTTTTCCCTCAAATTCCAGTGTGCTCTCTTGCCTCCTATTTTTGACTCCTATTCTTTTGTCCATAGATTTATTATTTTCAGTATCATTTTTGTTGTTTCCCAGGCTGCAGTGCAGTGGTGTGATGTCGGCTCACTGCAGCCTCCGTCTCCTGGGTTCAAGTGATTCTCCTGCCTCAGCCTTCCAAGTAGCTGGGACTACAGGCATGCACCACCACACCCGGCTAATTTTTGTATTTTTAGTAGAGACAGGGTTTCACCATGTTGGCCAGTCTGGTCTCGAACTCCTGACCTCAAATGATCCACCAGCCTCAGCCTCCCAAAGTGCTGGGATTACAGGCATGAGCCATCATGCCTGGGCTATTTCTTTTTAGTTATTATTTATATTTATTATTATTAGAATTTGAATGTCTGTAATGTAATCAGCAAAGTTACTAATGATGAAAAGAGTAATCATTAAAATTACGTGTATCATGTACCCATTGACTTATATTAACTTTTGGCAACTATGTGGATCTTATATGCTATTGGAAAAAATACAAATGGATACAACATTTTAGGGAAAAATTAGGTATATTTTGTAAAATTCATCATTTGTATGTATTACAAGGAAGAAATTCTATTCCTAGAGAGACTCTTACACCAGGAGAATTACACAAACATATTCACAGTGGTATTGTCTATGTTAGTAAAATTCTGGAAACAACTGTGATATCTCTATATAAAGAAATGAATACATACATTGTGGTATAGTCACATTACTGGTATTTATGTGACAGTAAAAAAGAAAAACTGTGGTCTGATAAAATTGAATGGGTAATTCTCGGAAACACAATATTGATTGGAAAAAGCAAGTGAATACAACGACATTTTGATAAAAATTTTATAAAAATAATAAAATTGTGCATGTGTTTACAAATGTGATAAAACCTTTAAAAAGACAATACAGTGATAAACACAGCAGGCCATGTACACATTTATTAGGAACAGGTGATGGGAGAGGTAAAAAGCAATCCATGTAAATTAAAACTATGGTGGTGATATTCTAGTTCTTCAGTTGGGTGCTGGTTCATGATTATTCATTTTCTTATTTGTCTCATTATCTAAAAATATATACAGAGAGGCTGTGTCTCTCACATGTGTCAAAATGTTACACACTAAAAATGGAATATATGAAACTGCCTTGTGTATTGCTAATCATCTTTGTCTTGAATAAATGTCTACACACTGTATCAGTCTTAGTCTTTAGAGATTATTTTGCAAGGCGATACTTTAACTTATGCCTGCCTGGGTGTGTTGCAGGTTTTGGAGGTAAGTCACATCATCTTCTTCAGTGTCAAAGCCCATCTAACTGTGTGCAAAGTAGGAGGACAATATCTACTTGAATTACTATTGGGCAGGTAGCAGATATTTGCTTACGGGATGCATTTCTACAATTGTAATTATGTTTATAAGAATAAAAATATTCTATAGTAGGAAACAACATAGGTGTTACTGAAAGCTTCACGCTGTGTAATGAAAGTGAGGATTACTTTTTTATAGCCCATGGTTTCTATGAATAGAATTAACCAGACACCAATTATCACCTCATTGAAAGGATAAGTCACTGTGACATCTACAGCTGAGATCAAACTCATTGCTTTTGCAATGTGAATTAATTAGAGTTGGGGAGAGCTATACTGAAGGGTTAGGAAACACTGCAGATTTGAAAAGTCTATATTTTAAGCAACTCAGGGGAAAATCTGTTCCAATTAGTGTGTGATGTTAATATGCAATGGTCTTATTTATACACAAGTGCTTTAAAGAAATACTTCTAAAAGAAAACATTAAAAGAGTCATACAAAGTATCCTCTTTTCGTGATGATTATAATTAAAAGAATATAAAAATTCAGAAAGTAGATTATTCATTTATTTATTTTAAACTGGCAAGCAGGCTCTACAGAATGGGGTATCTTTACTTGAAAGCATGTGTTCCTGGGTAGTGAATAAAGAGAGATGGTTGGCTTCTTACCATAATTCAAAAACGTATCAGATAAATATGCCTACCAGCCTATTTGGACACAGCAGTAGGTATTACCATCTGCTCCCAAATATGCCTGCAACCCTGTAGCTCTTCCATTTTGGCATCAGAATTTATAGAGAAGAGCATGATGTCCTAAGATATAGTGATTTCTGAGAAGTGCTTTGAAAATGTATCTGTAGTGACACAGAGTAGGGTAAATAGCTGGGTTTGATTCAAATGCTACGTTTCTTTTGGGGAACACCACCCCCACATTTCTTCTTCTATGATGGGGCAGGATGACATGACCCAGAAGACAATTCTATTGGTATGATCAGGTAGACCGAACATTGTTCAAGAAGATGATAGCCACATTTATCATTTATTTGTTTATACCAGAAAATGAAACAAAATGAAAAAAAATTTAATGACAAAGAGATGTAAGCATTTTTATAGGTGAAAGTCCTGAGAAAACAGTAGCCACATTCTGAAGGGAATGTTCCTGTCTCAGGAATATTACTAGGCAGGTCCATTTCCACCTTCAAAATTATGTATTGAAAATCTTAGTATTAGAATCTAGATATAAAAATCTCACAGTGATGTAATATATAGTTCCTAATTTTAAGGAGTTCCTGATCTCATATTATATTAATAACATTGATTTCCAAATTCTCATTTGTACTGTGTGTATAATCATATGCAGAAATTTGATTGCTTAAGAATTTACAATGTGTAAATTGGATTTCATATAACTACAGATACTTTGATGTGAAAGCAGATTTATTTTGTTAATTTTTATTATACGTGCTTATTTGGAAAGAATAAAGAGGATAAAAATGTTTAAAAATCAGCACGTACAAGATGTAAATAGGGAATCTGAACCAATTGGCCAATATAAAACAAGAGAGAGAGAGTAGAGAGCAAGAGACCAGAAGCTTTAACAAATGAACAATAATGATCAGCAAAACAAAACAAAACAAAATATACCCGCAACAAAAAAAAAAAAACAATCCTCATTATAGATATAAAAAAAGGATCATTCAGAAAGACCTGAGCTTAAATGGATGCCTAGGGATTCATTGCTGGAAGAAATTTGGGATATTAGGTAGGTAGTAGTTTCTTATTTTTAAGAAGACAAATAGAACATTAATTATAGACAGATGATGTTCTTGAATGAACAGAAGGATTTTTCTGGCAGCTCTATAAAAATACACCTGCACAGATATGATTAGCATCCTCTCCTCCCATGAAATCAAGAATGGGGAAGGAAGGTGATTCTGAAGATATTCTTGATGCATTAATGAGGTAGCAGAGCAGGGTGTGATGAGAAAACCGAAGTGCTTGCTCAAGATTGTCATGATTGACATTTACAAAATAGGAAAACTAATAAGAGAATTATTATCTTTTGTAGCACCTGATTAAAAAAAGAATTCTCAAGCATTAAAAACCATGTCATTATGCATAAACAACTTGAGGAGCTAAAGACTTGAGACATGATGTGTGCCTGTCACTTATGCATGTTACCCCACTGAGTTATTCCCAAATACCCATGTGATTAACCCACATGTATAGTAATTGAGAATATTTTTACTTTAAAAAAAGATGTGGGAGAAAATTATTCCTTAATCATACATATAGAAAATCTTATTTCAATTATTCCAGAATTCTAGGATTACTTAAAATTTTAATCCATATTTTGAAAAAAATTGACTATCCTGAGTTATTGATGTGAGGTAAATGATGACACCTCTTGGCTATATTTGCACAGAATTTAAAACACACACACAACTTTTTTGGGGTTAATTTGACTTAGTGTTTGACATAAATGATCAAAAATGGACCATCTGTCAAGATAAGAATATAACCAGTGCTTCATTGGTAAGCATATAGAATTTTCTTTTAAATTTAAATATTTGCTTGTTCTTTTATGTAATTATTGAAGCCAACAGTCAGAGTTTTTATTTCATATGTTTTAAAAATGTCTAGGTTGTAGCTGCTACATTATTTTTAATAGCTTTTTATTTTTAAGAATACTCTTACAATAAGAGTATTTTCTGTCATCCATATATGAGGGCAAGAAAGAGGCAATTATGATGTGTCTATTTTCTTTTGAATTTACCATTCTATGGCCACCAACAGGTAGTGCCTGGGTAGGGGTGATGATCTAAACAGAAGAAAATTGCCAATTTGAGCCACTGAACCAGAATCATGCTGCTGGAACTGTGGCTTCTTCCAAGTCGTTCAAAGATAACTGCCAGCCAAGGGGGTAGAGAGAGAGGTGGCCTTCAGCCATTTGGCGTTCAGAAGCATGTAAGCCAGATATGCTCCAAGAGCCTAATCACCATCAATCAGAAAGATAACAACTCGCCCTCTCATTGAATTGGAGCTGAAAGATTCGCTTTCCCACCAGGGTTGCTCATTACATAGATAATTTAGCTCATGTGGAAAAACATTTACCAATGACAACATTTTCTTAAATATACAGACTACAATTATTTTACGATGTGATCATTCATGGAAGTTTTGTTATAAGTGACCCTGATTTCATTGTACAAATTAATATTTTCAGGCAGTTAAATTGGTAGAGATTTTTTCTCAGTTTTGAAACATGACACTCTGGGGAAAAAATAAGAAGACAAAAAATAACAACAAAAGCAAAATTTGTGAATTGTTAGTTTCAAATAGAATGAATTAATGCTATAATTTGAGCAGAGTGATTTTGTTTTCTTGCAAATAGAAAACTAAAGCAGGTATTGATTTACTTGTGTCTTTGGTCAGTTTTTATGGTCTCTGTGTCTTTGATACTGCCTTGTCCTGGCTCTTATTTGTGGAAGCATGTAGTAATCAAACAGTTCTAAATTAAATTTTATTTTTCAATGGTGATTTTCCTATTTAGAACTTCCTAGCTCTTTTGTACTTGTCTTGCCAGTGACAGGTATTCCAAGTTATAAATCTTTATTTGGGTGGGTTAGCCAACATATTTTTTAAAAGTCTAATTAATATTATTTTCTAATGTCTTACTTCCAGACACAATTTGAGAAAAAGGGATTAAGGGAACTCCTTTAGTCACCTAATATCATTAGGAAATAGTTTTTTTTTTCCCCCCCATTGTACCAACTTTACAGACGGCATAATGATATTTTAGAAATTGTCTGAAGCCAAATGTCTTTTTTAAAAAAATGGTCAGATCTCTGCTTGAGTTAGTATGAAAAAAATTTCGTAAGTAATTGTGGATTAAAAGAAAATTTGGAATAAACAAGCAAATGTATGATGAACTTATATATGTTAAATGAGAATGTATTATTTTAAAGAAAGCAATTGCTCACAATAGTTTTTGGTCTAAATGTTGTAAAAATCTAAAGAAAAAAATTTAGCATATCCTTTGCTTCTTTAGCATATCCTTTGCTTCCATAAGAAAAAAAAAATCGAAGAGGTGACAATGAACCTTCAATTTTTGCAGGTATCTCACCTTTCCACTAAAAGTGAAGCAATTTGGCTGGGCAAGGTGGCTCATGCCTGTAATACCAGCCCTTTCGGAGGCCAAGATGGGCAGATAGCTTAAGCCCAGGAGTTTGAGACCAGCTTGGGCAACATAACAAAACCCGACTCTACAAAAAATACAAAAAAGTTAGCTGGGCGTGGTGGTGTGCACCTGTAGTCCCAGCTATTCTGGAGGCTGAGGTGGGAGGATCGCTGGAACCTGGGAGGTAGAGGTTGCAGCAAGCCAAGATGGTGCCACCGCACCTCAGCCTGGGCTATAGAGCAAGACTCTGTCTCAAAATAAATAAATAAATAAATAAATAAAAAAGACGAAGCAGTTCTTTTAAACACACAATCATTTCTGTTTATAAATTGATTTTGATAATACCATTATCAAAAAGGACCATCAGATATAGCCTGGCTTGGCAAATTTTTCTGTATAGGACTAAATAGTAGATACTTTAGGCTTTGTGGGCTATCCAGTCTTTTGTGACTACTCAACTCTGCTGTTGAGGCATCAAAGCATTCAGACAATAGTAATCAAATGAGTGTGGCTGTGTTCCAATAAAACTTCACTGATGGGCACTGAAATTCAAAATTCATGTAATTTTCATGTATCATTCTTTTGAATTTTTTCCCCAAACGTATAAAAATGTAAAAATCATTTTTAGACCATGGTCTCTACAAAAACAGACAATAAGGTAAGTAAGACAGGAAGATGGCTTTAGCCAAGAGATAGTGTGCCAATTCCTGAGATGAATAATTAAGTCTTGGCTACCATATATACTCCATTCCTACTCAGGTAGGTGTTTTGAAAAGGCTGTTTAATGGTAATCAAATTTGCAAAACAGTTATCTCTAAAGATACTCAAGCCCACTGTAATTTTCACTGAATGCCAGTGCTGTCAGCTAAAACAAGCATTGTAAGAACCATGTTGGACAGTATCTAACCTCATGAAATGGGAGCTTAAAGATAAGTTCTCATGGTGAATTGCATTGAATTGTATTGAATTACTTGGTGCTCAGTGTCTGTTAACTTCCTGCGTCGCTGATATTAAGCCATGCATTAATTCACCTACTCATTTTGTCATTTCTTTGTTCCTTCTATTATTCCACATTCAATGCTAAGCACTTTCCTATGCACTCGGGAAACAGGGGAGTTCCCTGTGATTCCTGAACTGCAAGAACTGATAATAGCCGCGAGTGAGACAAACAAACTGGTGGCTGGTTTCCAGTGTGATAAGTGTGAGATAGGAAAAGATAATTGTCACAGAAGAGAACGGATGCTGTGCACAACACAGAAAGTACAATGAAGACTTCAGAGAAACAAATCTGTTTAGGACATTCAAAGAAGGGAACTCTTATTGACATCAGCCTCAGATAATACATATCCTATTTATTTATGCAGCATTGTAGCAATTTTCTGCATCTTTTACAGACAGAATTTTAGGGATGAAAGACATCCTAATGATAACTTCTTTGAATTCTCAAATTTTGACTGATGAGGAAAAAGTGGCCCTGAGAGAAGTGAGAAGTTCAAGGTCATTCACCTCTTGAGAGGTGGCCTTATTCAATTCCAAAGCTCTTTAGAGCCAACTCAGCATTGTTTTCACTACACTAAGCCTTCCAGTGCCTCTTCCATAGCTTTTCACTGATTATGCATTGTTGATTCTCTCTTTTCTATGCAGATTCTCTAAGTCAACTTTCAGAGCTCTTATCTTTTCTTCAGTGATTCCTTAATGACTATAGTTGATAAAAATTGAGAAAATGCAGTTGGAACTAATGCACAAAAGATGTTCCGTTTAAAAAATTTTCTGCTGATCTGAAGTAAAAACACAATTACCTCAGTTCTCAGACTCAGCATATTGTCTTCTTCATTCCAGGTTACTCCATAAATTGCAATTATCATCATTTGTGGCTCTCACAAGATTATAGGTGACTGAGTACTTCATCAACTAAGATCAGAATTTCCCATGGCACAAAACAAAACACTGTATAATGATCTAGGAGAGTGGATTAAACATATTGAATGAGAGAGTTACACACTGAAAATGTTCAGGGGATTATCAGTTTAGCTTTTCAAATCCATTCAATGAAAGCGAAATTGATGTGGCTCTGCTTAAGCGTCAGTACCATTTTGGGGTTTGAACTTTTATATTTCTGACTTCCTGCTATTTTCATGTTAAAGAAAAGGATCCACACTCTTCACTTAGCTACGACTCCACCCAGTGCTCTTTTTGGTACATTTCAGGGTCGGCGAGTGGAGGGAAGCATTCGACTTCCTAAGGCAGAATCTCCATAGACCTGCAGGGTCTTAGAGTTATTGTGCATTTCTCTAGGACATCATAATTAGAAAAGGGGGGATCAATGACTGAGATACCTGGAAGAATTTCCAAAGGTTGACCATGTCAACTACAACATAGCAAGAGTTTCGTAGGAAACCTTACTCATCATTTTTGTTATCCACTTAGTGGGTCACTGTATTATAGGGCTTCAGGTACATAGTTTCATTTAATCTATACTGAATCCTATGAAACAGCCCCTATTCTCCCCATGCATCTCAGTCACATCTGCAGTGGAGGGAAGTACACAGGATTTGGATATGAAGGTTATAATAATAATATCAATAATATTAATATAATATCAATACAATAATAATAATAGGCATATACCATTTGTGTTTTAGGGATTCTTATAAATATTAATACTTCACATGTTAATTTATTTAATCTTTCCAGCATCCGTAAGAGTTATTATCCTCACTTTAAAATTATGAGCTAGAGTTAAATATGCCTAAAGTTATTATTAACACGTAAAAGAACAAGAATTTGAAGCCAGGCGATCCGACGCTGGAGGTCACACAGAAATACCACTATACTACAGAGAAGCTCCCACAAAAGGCAGCCAACAGAGGGTGTTTATCTTTGCTGTTAACCTATATTCCATAGGCAAAAAAAAGTCTCATCTGCAGGCTCCTGCCTAACTTTAATAGGGGCATAATTTGCCAACAGAATTTAAGAAATACTGAGCAAACTCTGCAGTTGGTGGTTTAAATGCTCATTTAAAAAATTTCAATGCATGATAGTTGTTCTTTCTCCATGTATTTTTTAAAGAAATCTATCCCTTATCTACCTCCATGGATTGGAATTGTTTTGTCATATCTCTTATTATCCTAGAATATACCTCAGCGTAGACAGTGTGATATAATGTCTGTATGTATTTGTGATAACTTAATCTACCTTCTATGGGGGATCAGTTGGCCTAATTGGGAGAACAGTCTCCAAGGATAGCTAGCATTTTAAAACCTCTATTCTGAAGCCCACTTTCTAAAAGTATGCTCTTCAGCTATCTTTAAGATTCTTGTGTCTGATTAACGTCAGAGGTTTTGTGGATTAGCATAACAGATATATTAGAAATTTTTTTTTTGTTGCTCATATAAGGATATGAGTAATGGAATTATTGTAGGAATAGAGTGTAAGAATCTAGAGACCATGTAGTCTGTATCTTTTAGAAGGAGATCAAAAGCCAGACTTTGAAATAATCTAGTATAAACCCATTGCTTCTGAAGATACTTGCTGCCACACTAAATTCTGCTGCTAGAATATTGGTTGCATTTACTTCAAGCAAGTTTGTCACACAGCTGGTGTTAAAACACTAAGAAGGTACCGAACAAGCTGCACACTTGATTGCCAGTAAGTGTTCGTATGTGTGACCAAATTTCATCTACCAGCCTTGTTTTTACTATAATGTGGTAGTAGGAAGAGACTTATGACCTCTACCTGACTCTACTATTGAAACTTTTATTTACCACATGGAACCTACTAGTTGTGAATGATCAATTGCCTTAGATCAGATTGTAGCAGGAGTCTGTGTGTGTGCACACACATGCACCTACACACATAGGAGAATAGTGAAATAAAAGGGATGAAGTAGGCCACAGAATCAGGCTGCCAACTGTTTATATATGGGCTTAGTTGTCCTTGTCCCCTTTGGTTGGAAAGTTTTTCATCCACAAATTCTCCTGAATTTCTTACGGTGATCAGGCCATTTGTCTTTTGCTACAGAGATGATAACACATTCTTTATGATATACACTTAACTACAGTTGTTCATATCCCTGTCACCTTCAGGATTGATGGCTCAAAAGCACTCTCCTTCAGACTACCATGCCAACGTACATGCCTTTATTTGTTCTTTGAAAGCCTGTGCTGTGTATATTTCATGGAAAAATCTGGTTTAAATGTTCTTCCTTTTACTTTTTACGCATGACAAATGTTCAAGCCACTTTTTTCCCTCAAAATTTTCATTACTATTGCTTTCTTCCTTTCTTCTAATGTTGCCATACTTCTTCCTCATGTCTTTGAAATCAGAAAACCATTTAGTAAACAATGTCATAAATACTTCTTAAAACCCTTAGGTCTCATATCATGGAATTCTATTTCCAAGCCTGCGGCATCATAGTTTTTTTTAAGTTACAGTTTCTCCTTTAAAATTTATATTACTTACATTTGTCTATATGAATTAAATTTTCTCTCCCCAGAATGGCATTTCTTGAATTTTTCTCCCTACCTTTTGTTTTCATTTTCGTCTTTAAATGTAGCTATAATCTCTTTCAACAAGGAGTGAAGATACATTGTAGAACCAACAGAAACCTTCATTTGACCCAGCAGAGTAAATAAATTTAGTATTAATAAGAGCAGTTGCATTAATTTAGATAGGCTGTGCTATGCTGCAATCAAAAACAATCCATGGTAACAAATTTACTAAACAAATTTATACAACAAATTCTTTCTCACTCTTACAAAGTCCACCCAAGGTTGAGGGACTCTCCAGGCGGCTCTCCTCTATGGAGTGACTCACGGATCCAGGCTGCTTTTATCTTGGGCTTATGCCACTTATAACACTTGGCTTTTATGATCACCGAAGCAACGGGAAAAAACAGTTGGAAAGTTATCTACCAGATCTTAAATGCTTTACCCAAGAGTGATACAAATTACTTCTCTTTACAGCACATTGACCAGACCAAATCACCAATGACTACCTAACTGCAAGGGGACTATAAATACCAGGTGAGCAGTAATCATCTCTGCCTAGTGCTTTCCTAGAGCAAGCACTGTGTAACTGCTGAGGCCCTCTTGCACCAACTCCACTCAGTCTGGGGTGGGGAGCAATGGAATGCAACTAAATAGTTACAATTAGCATGCCTCTGTTATTCAGAGTTATCCTTTTAATTAACTGTCATTTCCACTTAGAGATACGACTGGCATCTCATCCAACTGAACCCAATTTCCTTCTCTCCTACTCTTTTCAAAGTGCTTTTCTTTTATAAAGTAGTCAGCCTGTTCCTCTCCTGTAGGCAAGAATAAAGAAAATGATGTGGGGATGGGGTGGTGAAGTTTCGATGAGTTCCTTCCTTAGCAATAAACCTTGAGGGAAGAATTCCAACTGTACTTCCATATTTATAAGATTGTATCCTGCTATGGATTAGGATCTTGAGAGCTTTAAAATAGTTTCTCAACTTTTAAACCTTGCTAAGCTTGTTATACTCTATCTATATCTATGTAGAGATTAACAGCAAAGTCTTTAAAAATGTAGCATCTGTGCATTTTTCTCTGAGGAATACAGTAAGGAGAAAGGAAATCTGGAGTGCTGAAGAATGGTCATGAAGAGAGGCTCTGTTGTCAGTAAGCTCTGAGATGAAATTCTCTCACTGTTGCCTATGAACTATTTGATCTTGAATAAGTTCATTAGCCTCTGTGTTGCTCTAAAATGAAGATACAAGCAGTAGTTATGAGGACGAAATAAGAAAATGTACCCAAAGATGAAGTGGCAAGCATCAGTGAATAGTGACTATCAATATAACTGTTAATACTAATAATCATAACAGTTAAATGCAGAGAGTAGGAGAAGAGAGCCACAAAGGGCGCAGTCTGGGTAGAGGTCTGGGAGATGGCCCTGATTTTAGTAGTGGAAATATTTGCAAGAAGGTTTGAGGCCTCTTCTTATATTCTTCTTGGATTATACCGTTCCAATATTTTTCCGTCTTTCTGAGAATGAAATAGAATTGTTTAATATCAACATCTATTTTCTTTTTGATTCTGCCTAGATATGGTGGCCTTCCTGGTCTGAGTGGGACAGTCTGGGGACGTGCCAGGAACACTGGGCCAATATAAGGAAAGCTTAGATTTTGAAAATCGATGTGTAGACTGAAGATGAGGGAGACATTTGTATGGGGGTCACAGGGACAGAGGAAAAGCAATATGAGGTAGATCTGGGGCGACTCAACCAAATGAGCTTGGCACCAAATCAGGAGATCCAAAGAGACACTACAGAAGTCAAGGCTTCGATGGGGACAGGACTGACTTCATGGCTCCTTTCACAGAAAATGTTATGGCATGGGGAGAAGAAAAGGAATTGTACTGTAGTCTCAAAGGACTTCATTATTTTTTTAAAGGATAGTAGTATGTATACTGCTACTATGGCATTCTCAAAAGTTTGCTTGGTTCTCTCTCCAGTTCACTTACTTTTAATACTGGTGACATGCAAATAAAAACCCTAGTACACGTCTTAGGTCAGTTTTTCTCAAAGAATAGTTCCCAGACCAGCAACTTCAACATCATCTGGGAACATGTCAGAAATGCGAATTCTTGAGCCCAACCTCAGAATCAGAAACTTTGGGTGTGAGGCCCAGGAATCTGTGTTTTCAACAAGCCCTCTTGGTGACTCTGTTGCACACAAAGTCTAAGAGCCATTGTTACAGAGTACATGACATATTTCTCATATTCAGTATGAGCCAAATGTGACACACCTCTTCCTCTCCACTCTTGCTAACCATACCCAGTCCCACTGTTTTTACAAAAATATTTCCTCCTTAAGGCCAGAGGCTCAAGTCAGAAACTTGAATTTCTACTCTACTTCTTACCCACCCATCAAATTAAATCACCAAATTATCAAATCACCAAATAGCTCTCAAATATATCCTCTTATCTCCCTGCCCACACACCACCATCAACTCAGCCTGTACTTTGGAAAGTCTTCTCTGAACCACTATTTTGTGCCGGGCATTGTGTTAAGCCAGAGTCAGCAACTATAGATGGCAAGACAAACCCAGCTCATGCCTGTTTCTGTAAATAAGATTTGACTAGAATGTAGCCACAATCATTCATTTTCGTATGACCTGTGGCTTTTGTGTTTGTTTGCTTCACTGCAACAGTAGAGTAGTTGTGACAGAGACTGTGTGGCCCACGATATCTAAATAAATCTTTACTATCTGATCCTGTACAGAAAAGCTTTACCGATCTCTGTGATTGGCACTGGGTACGGGAGAGAAAGATGCCATCTACATCCTCATGGAACTGACAGTCCAACAGGGAAGATCAGAAGTTAAAGTGAGCTCTCTAGTTATCTAGGTCAGGAACATCTGACCTACACTATGGGGAGCCAGAAAGGATTTCCAGGGAAAGTGAGGTGAAGCTGAGTTTCAAAGGATAAATAGAAATTCATTCGATAAAGAAAAAAAAGAAGAAAAGTGTTCAAACCAGTGAAAATAATTTTTTTTTTTTTTGGTAGCTTCTCTCAGTGTTTGGTCTAATCCTCAGTACACTCTGATTTTTTAACCTAGCTGACTGTTCAATGATCACCTCATAAAATCCAGTGAGTCTGTCTTCAGAGCGGGAATCTTCTGATCACCGCCTTTCTAGATGGTTTTTCGGGGCATGCTGGGTGAGTCCTCATTTTGGAAGTGGTCAGTCGTGATCCAGGTAGCACTGGAATGCCACTTTCGAGTACCCCAAACAACCCACATTAAAACTCTAAACGAATTTCTTCCTGCAAGGCCAATACACACTTTGGGAATTGCCAAAAGTAGTAACTATCAGATTGCGTTTTACATCTGGTAACAAGTGACCTGGATAGAAGAGTATTGGTGTAACAATTTTGCCCAAGGGTCTGTGGCCTTTTGCTCAAATGTTTTTAAAGGCAAATTACACACAAGATCTGAAATTATTTTGGCTACATATTTCTTTTTTTTCCTAGTGAAAATTCTTTTCCTTTTTGTGGAGACATTTAAGGAAAACATTTAAAAAACAAAAACTAAAAAAAAATCTGAAATAATTATAGAAGAATTTACTTCCTTTATTTTTTGCCTATTTCCACTGCATGATACAAACAAAACAAAAAACCTTTCCTCTGCTCATTACGGACAACTACTTCAGAGGCACTTTCCTTCTTTCTTCTAGGAGAAAAGAAGGTGCAAAAATGGGGGTCCATGCCATTGCCATGGGGAGTCCAGGCTCCAACAATTTGTGGCTGGAGTCATTTTTCTTCTCATTTTGCTGTAACCTCCTCTGCTTTTACTGCTGCCCCAACATCTCAGGTAAAACACGTATTCATTCTCTTTCCTGTCTACAAAGCCATGCTAGAATAATTCCACCTGTTTCGTAGCTGGCACTGATCCTTTTTGGCATGAAAAATGGAAACACTGGGACGGTGAAAGCACTGTCTACATTTCCAGCATCTCACTGGGTGCCCTCCTCTAGCTAATAACTCGCTCCCATCCAAATGGTACATTTTCACTTCAGGCAGGGATGTCTCTGGATGACTGTTTTAGAGGTAGAAGTAGTTAGGGGATCTGAGACACTTCTTAATTTTCCCCTCCTCTCCAGCCTCTAACATTCTTCATGAATCAGATCATTGACTGCTCGCTGCTTTTTCTCTTGCACAGCCTGCTTCGGTTATCACCAGCATTACTTTCAATCATGTTGCAGATCTAGCTGATTAAAAACACTGGCCTTGAGAAAATTCTCTTTCTCGAAAGTCAATGCTTGAAGGAGATTAGGACTATTTGTATTGTAAGGCACTCCCTGAAAGCCTCTGGTGGCTTTATTCTCTTGACTGATGCAAACCTCGACTAATTCTCTTTATCCAGATAATCCACTCACTTCCAATATTCATCAAATGGCAAAATGAAAAGCTTTTAAGAAAGAGAATAAATGTGCAGGCTTAAAATCACACAGAATTTTAGTCTTAATAAAATTGTGAAAGAAATTATGGGAAATCAGGGTTCTGAATCCTATTTCCAATGAGATTACATAAAAGCAGATAAAATTCATGGGACCATAGCAAATATGTTTCGTATCTTTTGAATTACTTTAGCAGGTGTTTCCATTACAAACCTTTGATGAGGAAAAGGAAATGTGTTTTTCTTTCTCTAATAAGATCACAATAGGACAAACTTTTAAAAATCTGAGTTCCTACTTTTTTTTTTTTTTTTTTTTTTTTAGAGATGGCGTCTCTTTCTGTCACCTAGGCTTCAGTGCAGGCGCTCAATTATAGCTCACTGCAGCCTCAAACACCTGGATCCAAGTGATCCTCCTGGCTCAGCCTCCCAAGTGGCTAGAACTACGGATGTGTACCACCATGCCCAGCTAATTAAAAAAAATTATTATTTTTTTTAGAGATGGGGTCTCACTATGTTGCCCAGACTGGTCTCAAATCCTGGGCTGAAGTTATCCTCCTGCTTCAGCCCTCGAAAGTGCTACAATTACAAGTGTGAACTACCATGCCCAGCCATACTTCTTTTTTATACATGAAATTGTCTATTGCATCCATCTCTCCAGCTGATGCTTACGTTAAGTGTATTCAATATTTACCGTGCAGTGACCACACACAAGGTACTAACAAATAAAGGGGGAGAGTATTGTCCTAAAGGAGTTTCCAGTATTATAGTAAAGACTGATGGAGTCATTCTGATTTAGGCCAGAAAACTAGGGGGAGCTAAAATAATCAAAGTCAGTCTTTTCTCTGATTCAATCACTTCTATGACATGAAGAGAAACAAAACATGGTGAGAAAAGGGACGTGTTTTGAAGTGGTGACATCTAAAACTCCAGTCCCAGATTTGTGTAATTAGCAGCTAGCTAAACAGGCTTCTGTGAACTAAAAGTGGTGTCAATCATACCTCTGCATCTGATACTCTGGGTTAGGAGTAACATGTAGGATGATGCTACAAGATTCTTACTAGTGCTGCCAGGGTCTCAGCAAGGCATATCAAAGTATTTTCCAAGAATATTCACAACATAGTATAGCCGTTTTCTCACACTTTGAAGAATTCTGGCCAAAAAAGTAAAATGAAAGGAAATAAAGACTCAGTTCTCTTTATAGATAGCAATATGCTATAGTTAGGTATCAATTGGCTTAGTGTTCACCCAAAAATGCTCTGATATTTGGAGCAAAAGAATATGAGAAGAACGGTCTGTTGATGGAAGGAGCTGGCAGGTTTCTTTTCCAGGTTTACTCTATATTTGACAAGTGGGCTGTTTCTGGCAAGTGGAATAGAATGGTGAGAATCACTCTAAGAGAACAAACAGAAGAGCTATAAACCATGTCCTTTTGACCTAAATTTTCAAACAGAAAAACTATCATTTAAAGCTCAGTCCATGCAAACAAAACAAGAAGACTGCAGGCCAATCATGTTGCCTGTAAGGTCTGATTCCAATTACTCAGGTTTCTACAGGGTAGTTTAGGTGCAAACAGGGATGGGTATTGATGGCCAAACAGTTGAAACAAGGGCATTTGTGTCTGTGTATGTGTCCTGTTCTTTATTACCTCCATAATGAAACAATGAATGTGCTGAATTGTGAAATGATAAGAATCGTTTTTAGAAGCCTTAGCCTCGGAAAATCCTATTCAGGGCTTGTTCAACACGTAAAACCTCAGTGGGAGCGTTTGGTCCTGTAGGTGGGCATGATCTGAAGGTATCTGAATAAGGGAGGGAGGTAAGCTGATTTCATCTTGGCTAATACTTTTTGACCACATCAACATGAATATTGACATGCTCCTGAGACTCAGTGTATATGTCAGAGCAATCTCTTATTCATTCCTGGGGACACTTGGACTGCCTCCCTTCCCCCAACAAAGATTTCAAGATACTCCCTGAACAAAAATTTTACAAGCTCCAAAAAACAAGGAAAAAAACCAATGTAAACCTTTTGCCTCCTCTTTCTATAGTTAAGCAGATGGCCGGTGTCATGCGTGTCCGTGTGAAGAGACCACCAAACAGGCTTTGTGTGAGCAATAAAGCTTTTTAATCACCTGGGTGCAGGCGGGCTGGGTCCGAAAACGGAGTCAGCGAAGGGAGATAAGGGTGGGGCCGTTTTATAGGATTTGGGTAGGTAAAGGAAAATTACAGTCAAAGGGGGGTTGTTCTCTGGCGGGCAGGAGTGGGAGTTACAAGTTGCTCAGTGGGGGAGACTTCTGAGCCAGGATGAGCCAGGAAGAGGAATTTCACAAGATAATATCATCGCTTAAGGCAAGGACCGGGCATTTTCACTTCTTTTGTGGTGGAATGTCATCGGTTAAGGCGAAGCAGGGCATTTGCACTTCTTTTGTGATTCTTCAGTTACTTCAGGCCATCTGGGCATATATACGTGCAAGTCACAGGGGATGCGATGGCTTGGCTTGGGCTCGGGCTCAGAGGCCTGACAGCCGGCATTAGGGGGAGATGGCTTTGAAACTGGTCCCAGTTCTTATGCTTCTATGGGCCATGGGCATAATCTAGAAGATAAGCTATTCTTGGTGGAAGCTTCCATGCAGATTACAGGACATTTAGGGAAACGTTCTCTTCAATTTGAATTTAAACTGTACTGAGCTCAAGAATCAGTGTTGTTCTTAGGAGACTCTGCATATAAAATGGTTATCTACATTTCATGGTTGTGGGCAGATTTTAGAGAGAACTGTATATAAGGTATCCAAACAAAGCTTGGGTGGTTGTCCTGAACTAGAGTGTAGAAAGATCACTTTACTTACACTCTAATCTATGGTGTTGTTGAAGGCAGAATAATTTTTGACTTTGGTAAAGGTATTTCTGGTGGTTATTCTATTTTGCAGATTCTCTGAAGGGAAGAGGTATGCTGGTAGTGAGGTTTGAAGAAGGAAGCCTGCAGGGCAGGGAAGCAAGTTTAGAGATTGGGCTATGCTCCTAATTGTAGAGGGTTTCATTTGGGATGCTTTTTACTTACATTTTGAAAATAATCTTATATAGAGGATAATTATTTCCATGACATGAACAGACATTTCTCAAAAGAAGATAAACAAGTGGCCGACAAACATAGGAAAAAATGTTCACCATCACTAATCATCAAGCAAATACAAATTAAAACCACAATAAGATATCCCCTTACCCCAGCCAGAATGGCTTTTACTAAAAAGTAAAAAACAATAGATGTTGGCATGAATGCAGTGAAAAGGCAATGCTTATACATTGTTCGTAGGAATGTAAATTAGTACAGCCTCTACGGAAAACAATATGTAGATTTCTCAAAGAACTGAAAGATCTACCATTCAATCTAGCAATCCCACTAGTATGTATCTGCCCAAAAGAAAATAATTCCTTTTATAAAAAAGACACCTGCATGCATATGTTTATCACAGCACAATTCACAGTTTTAAAGATATAGAATCCAATCTAATGCTCATCAACTGATGAATGGATAAAGAAAATGTGGTTGCATGTGTACGTTCATCAAAGCACTATTCAGAAGAGCAAAGTCATGGAATCAACTTAGGTGCCCATCAATAGTGGATTAAAGAAAATGTATATACCCATCATAGAATATGACACAGCCATTAAAAGAATGAAATTATATCATTTGCAGCAAGATGTGTATAGCTGGAGGCCCTTATCCTAAGATAATTAGCACAGGAACAGAAAATCAAATACTGCATGTTCTCACTTACAAGTGGGAGCTAAACATTGGATACACACGGACCTGAAGAATGGAAAAACAGACACTGAGAGCGTGAGTGGGAGGAGGGGAAGGGTTGAAAAATGACCTGTTGGGTACTATGCTCACTACCTGGGTAACGGGATCATTCATATCTGAAACCTCAGCATCACACATTATACTCATGTAACAAACTGCTCATGTACTCCCTAAATCTAAAATAAAATTAAAATTATTTAAAAAATAAGAAAACGTGGTATATATATAAATACATACTTACTATGGAATACCATTTAGCCATAAATACAGACAAAATAATGTCTTTTGCAGCAACTTGGATGGCGCTGGAGGCCATTATCCTAAGCAAAGTAATTTGAGAATGGAAAACCAAATACCACATGTTCTCACTTATAAATGAGAGCTAAGCTATGAGTATGCATATGCATATAGGGTGGTATAATGGACATGAAAGAGTCAGAAGAGGGGAGGGCAGGAGGGGCTGAGGGACGAAAGGCTACGTACTGATTATGATGTACACTACTCAGGTGATGGGTACACTAAAAGCCCAGACTTCACCACTATACAATTCATCCATGTAACCCCAAACCATTTGTATCCCTAAAGCTGTAGAATTTTTTAAAATTCATTTTAGCAAAGTCTCATGCACCTAAATACCTTCTATTTACTTATTGTTTTTCACGGTAGGGGAAGGGAAAGAGATGGTTATCTTCACGTCATCTTTCAGATCTTACCTTAAATCTTCCTTGCACGGAGAATGCTCCCCTAAACGCAGAGGATCAAGTTATTCAATTATTATCTCCTCCAGATACCTTGTGCGTTTCATTCCTAGTGTTTGCCACAGTTTGTAATTAAATGTATGTAATTATTTAATTAATCCAGAGCATTGTTTTCTCACTATTGGCTTTCCAGTGCTTGTTACAATGCCTGATCCATAGCAGGGATACATATTTGTCAAATAAATGATAAATGCTCAGGGTATGTGTGTGTCAGAGTTGGGGAGAAGAGCGTGAGATGGGAGAAACAGGACAGATACAGGCTTTTCTCCTCCCCAAATATATTAAAGGAAGGTGACTCCTGAAAGCAGAAGGATGCTATCCGGACACTGAATAGAAACTCTGAAGTAATTTTTGAGCTTGGTGAATTTTTAGCATGTTATAAGTAAGTGGAATCTGATCTAAAATTAGTATCTTTTTCCAGCAGAAAGCTCAGGAAATTAAGATTTTTTTTTTTTTTTTGTCTTTCAGTGTATGATTAACTTATACTCAAGTAATTAATTCGTGAGTACAAAAGCACTATTAGATTTGTAAAACATAGCTCCATTGTGCCTTAATACTTCCATTAACATCTTGTTTTACTTATTAACTTACTATTTTAATAACTTAAAACACTTATTGTACTTCAGCATAATAAAGGGATTCAAACGAGATAACGCACATGAAATGGTGACACCCCACAAGACACTATACATGCAGCTATTTTAAAATTATTTTATAATTGAGAATTTCACTAAGTACTTTGCCCACTCCAAATGTAAAGTTGGTAGGCAAACTGAGGAACAAGATCTTTTATTTTTCTCTTTATCACTTTATCTTTGTACATGCCAAGAGCCATGAAGCAACATCATTACTGAATAAAAGTTTACTAAACAAAGGAAAGAATAAATAAAAGAAAGGATCCCTAGTCTTTCCTAGAGTAAACTGAACTTAGGAAGCTTTATTTTAATGTTAGTATGCCAAGAAAAAGAATCTTTCAGAGGACAAAACCAACTGTAACATCATGGATGGTCTTTTTGGAAACAATGAACCTGTCATTTGTCCCATTGCTTGAAAAACTAAATTGATGCATTACCTGGAATGTATGGTAGAGGCAAAGAAAAGAAAAAAAAACATGAAGGGATGGATCCAGGTTTTGTGGTATCTGAAGTTTATACAATGTCGATGCTGTTTTTTTGGAAAAATAAATTTTAAAATTACAACTATAAATTTAACTACACGTTCTTAGATAGGGACATGCAAGTGAGGGACCTGAAGCTCACTAGAAGCATAAACTGCCTGGCTTCAAGCCAAATCAGGTTCTGGCAGGTTGGACAGAGAAACACCCACACTTGGGTTTTCGAACATTGCATTACCTAAACAACAATTGTTACAACCTTTGACTGTGGCTCTGCAGGATTTGAAAGACGCATAACACAATAAAAGTATTTCAATATGCTTTGAGGTATGGCAAACTATAAAAATAATATGCAAGTAAAAATACTGTCTCAATTATTAGCAGGATCTACCTGAGAATACATGGTAAGCTTGATCCCAAACCTATATAGATTCACAAGCGGAGTGAACAGACGCAGTCCACTTAGCCCCACTTAACTGACCATTTTCCGCAGAAGTTAAAGTGGGAATAGAAAAATCCTGCCCAATTTCACACTATATGCACAGTGATTTAGTACCTAGCAACTTTTTAGTCACACACTGGCTTCCTATCTACTTTTTAGGAAGGTCTGTTTTTATTCTCTATGTCAAGAATCTAAATAACTATTCTAGTAGTCTGCATAATGGAAACAGACTGGAACCTTCCAGCATTACTCATACATCTCCTCCCTTAAAAAATGAAAATAAAGTTCTTATATGTATAAAGATGCAGCCTTCCTCTATTGAGACGACAGGGTTTTGCTGGTGGCCTGAAAGTTACTTGCAAGCATAGACAGCTGATAATTGAACAAATAAGGTGACTAAAAAGCAGTTAGTTCAACATACCCTGCCCTTTTTATTTTTATAATTTCAATTCCAAATGATCAGTGAAGGATGAAGTACTTATTCTATCTTAAAGTAAATTATAAAAGCATTTTATTTTTTAATAGAATACAAACCCAACACTCCCATTACTTCTAACAAAAGTGAGGCACATGAAATCACACCATATTTTACTCCACAATTACAAAGGGAAGTTAGAGGGCCTAAAGTTGTGGTAGTGGACATCGACGCTATTCACCTAAAAATATACTAAGGTTAATATATTTCCATGTCATGTGGAAAGACCAAGACAACAAAATTAAGGGGACAAATGGAATCTTTTCTTCAGCAACATGAAAAATATGCTAACAAACCTGTATGTTCTTTAGTATGTCCTTCTGGGTTCTCTACAGAAGTGAAGCGAATTGGTTTAACCTTGTTGAGTTTATCTTATTATGACTGCTTGTCATTTTATAGGTTTAGCATGTTAGTCACCAGTCTAAGTTACTGCAGAAACCAGTTAGTTGTTTTCCTAAAACCAGCTGGCCTGTAACATCTGTAGCTAGTTTCTATGTATTGCTTTTTAACAATAACAAAAAAATGAGCCTTCCCTGCAATGTCTCAGAAATCTGAGTTAGTAAAAACGGTGAGGAGATAACTCTTTGGGTTGTGATATATTTACATGAAACTCTATTTTCTGGACAAAGTTGAGGAGATTCATATTGAAATCCAGGCACAGGATCAGAATCTCAGAAGCATTCCTGCAAAAATATTTACTTTGCAAGATGAGATGACTACAAATTCAGATTCTGTGATTTTTTTTTTTTTTTTTTTTTTTTTTTTAAATAAGAAGTCTCACTCTGTAGCCCAAGCTGGAGTGCAGTGGTGCAGTCTTGGCTCACTACAACCTCCCAGGTTCAAGCGATTCTCCTGCCTCACCCTCCTGAGTAGCTGGGACTACAGGCACGTGCCACCACACCTGGCTGATTGTTCGTATTTTAGTAGAGATGGGGTCTCACCATGTTGCCCAGGGCAGTCTCAAACTCCTGAGCTCAGGCGATCCACAGACCTCAGCCTCCCAAAGTGCTGGGATTACAGGTGTGAGCCACCACGCCCAGCCAGATTCTGTGATTTTTTAAAATCTCACAGAGAAGGATGACTATACATAAAAGTTTATTGTACTTGGAAGATGGGCACCCTAACTACCCTGACTACATCACTATGCATTATATATATTAAAAAAATTCTCATGAACTCCATACATTTGCACAAATCAAAAGAAATTTGTGTTTGGGACATAATGGTTGAATTCATACCATTTTCTAAACTGTGTTCTGTAAAACATTTTTCCTTGAAGGATGCCAATAGGTAGACACCAAGCAAAGAGCCCACGGTCTAAAGAGCAAATGATGTGCTCAATTATATTTCATCTCCTGGAAATTCACAGTGCACATTGGCATCTTGAAGGCTTTTGGAAGTCATAGAGAAGTACTAGACTGAAGAAATTTGTTCACCAAATTTATTTGAAGAAAGATGTCATTGAAGTGCTTATTAATAACATTTTGCAGAACAGTGTATGGGGGAGCATCAGCTTGGGAAATGCTGAATCAGTAATTACATGGAGACCGTGATGATATATACCATCAGGCACTTGCGGTGCTTTAGAAACCTCTAAAAGAACCTCCAAGGAACTCTGCAGCACTCAGGCAATCTGCCTCATTACCATGAATTATCATTCACTCCTGTGTACATACATGACATTTGGAGCTATGGAAAAGTCTGTCAAATATGAAAGCTGTGCACGCCTCCACTGCATATAAAAGCTACCTCTTTAGATTTAGGCGAACATTTGCAGAGCTTCTGAGATAGATGGCATTCTATAAGTTATCTAGATAAGTGGTTCTCAATCATGGAGCAGATCATCTCCAGAGGAGGATGAAAATTCATCCTCTCAGGTCCCAGCCCCAGTGAGTCTGATTGAGTCGATTTGAAGTAGCACATGGGTATTTGTAGCTTTAAATTTCCTTCAGATACTCTTTTATGCAGCCAAACTTGGGAACTAATGGTCTAGGCCAGATTTTCCAAGGATCATGTCTACAACATTTCCATAGATTGTAACGGTTCAGTGTAAATGTTTCCAAGGGTTGGTATTATTGTTAGAAACTATTCCTTGCTGGAATCTAAAATGCAACTAAGAATTATCACTTTCTCATTGCTTACTAAGTGCTAACAATATACTAATGACTCTTAGGAATTATTTTGTTTAATTGTCACAATAATGCTGTAACGGAGATATTATTATTATCTGCTTTTAGTGATGAGGAAAAGAAAACTTACGGAGGTTATATAACACCTCCAGGAGTCCAATTTTCAGTTCAAATACTTATTGAAAGTCAGGATAATTTCTTTTGTTGTAAACAGAACATAAGAAACATGGCATAGATGCTGTCGTAGTCACCAACTATTTATGAAAATGTGACAAAAGTATTTTTATTTGAAAAGCTCCATTCTTGTAATGTAAACTAGTACAGCTGCTGTGGAAAACAGTGTGGAGATTCCTTAAAGAACTAAAAGTAGAACTACCAATTGATTCAGCAATCCCACTACTGGGTATCTACCCAGAGGAAAATAAGTCATTATTCGAAAAAGATACTTGCACATGCGTGTTTATAGCAGCACAAGTCACAATAGGAAAATCGTGGAACCAATCCAAATGCCCATCAATCAACAAGTGGATAAAGAAACTTTGGTATATGTACACATGATAGAATACTATTCAGTCATACAAAGGAAAGAATTAACAGCATTTGCAATGACTTGGATGAGATTAGAGACTATTATTCTAAGTGAAGTAACTCAGGAATGGAAAACCAAACATTGTATGTTCTCACTGATATGTGGGAGCTAAGCTATGAGGACGCAAAGGCCTAAGAATGATACAATGGACTTTGGGGACTTGAGGGGAAGGGTGGGAGGGGGGCGAGGGATAAAACACAACAGAATACGGTTCAGTGTATACTGCTCAGGTGATGGGTGCATCAAGTTTTCACAAATCTCCACTAAAGAACTTACTCATGTAATCAAATACCACCTGTATCCCAATAACCTATGGAAAAATAAAATAAAAAAAAGAAAATCTCCTTTCTTGTAAAAAACTTGACCAGATATGTTTTCGCTCATGTTCTGAACAATATTATTCAATGTAGGAATCTCTCTAAAGAGTTTTGTAGTCTATAAGCCCAAGAAAAGTTTAATGAACATCAAGATATTTACTATCACTATTTATTTAATGTTCCCAGAATTTGTTAAATGAGGGGAGACTCCCTCTCTACTCCACCCATAGAAGTTACTAGCCATTTATTATAGAAAACAAAAAAAGTAGATGTTTGAAAAGTGATTCATGATTAACAGTAGCAGACTTCATCTGTCCTCAGTGATATCTGGTTTTCTGAGATATTATAATGAAATGATGTGTTAAAAAAGAGTTATCGTTACTTATCAGATATTATTTCTAGCTTTGCTGATTAAGAGAAGCAACACTTACTCAGGATCTTGTCTTTGGAGAGATATACCTATACGGGAGGATCCTTTGCCTTCTAAAACAAGAATTTCTATTTTATTTTTTTTTTTACTTCTATCTACATAACTATAAAAAATCAAAGATATATAATATTTCAAAGAAGAATCTTAATGTATGATAGAAATGGATGAGTCAGTAAATGTCCTAAATTTATGAATGCAGAATTAGCCTAACGCTGAAAACCATCAGAAGGCATTGCTCTATTTTTTTCCTTTTTAGTCAGATCTCCATCTTGGGTTTTATTTTGGACTTCTCTGCATTCCAAACATAATTGTAGCTAAATGTTTAAGAGGATTTTAAGCTTCACAATTTCTAAGTGTCCTCCCATCTTGAAATGCTATGACACTTGCCGCAGTACATGACATGAACATACGGTGATTTGGCTCAGAAGTCCAGATAACCTTGGATTGAAATCCTGTGTTTCTCATTTAGCTACATTCTGTTTTTGCAGACACGGACTATACCTATCCTCTCATCTAATGTTTATGCCAGTCCATGGGGTAATGTGCAAGAGCATGAACAACTCCGGGAAAACTCATCTCCCTCCGGGATAAACAGTACAAACCCAACCCCATTCCCAGTGATGATTAAAAATAATCTTTGTACAAAAAGGGTAACCTAACACCATTAATACAGTTACACCATTTATTTAAAAAGAAATAGAGTTTGCAACATGTGGAAAATGGCATTGCTATATCCACAAGGCACTTAAATTCACTGTTTTTGTTGTTGTTTGTTTGTTTTAGCAAGCCTGATATCTTTGGACAGATGAAGAAATGAGAACCAAAGCAGGACTGCTCTGTTTGTGCAGCAGAATCCTCCATTTTTGGTGGTAAAGTGTCTGCCATTTGATGAACACTGAAACACTAAGATTTTCATTTGCAGTTAGATTTAGGGTCAGTCATGTAGTCACGGCCTCATGCTATCTGTGCCATGTCTCTCCAACTCAGGTACAAAAATGCAATTCTGGTATTAGAAACCCAGGTGTTGGTGCTAGGACATTTCTCTGAAATGCTAGCACCATTTCCCTTTCAGCGAGCTGTGTGTGTCCTTTCCAACTCTCCTTAGGTATGACATAAAAAGGGTATTTTTAATTTAACTCCTCAGTACAATAAGTCACATATTAACTATCAACTTGAAGGAGACTGACAGCTACATGCTATGGAAAATCACCAGGCTTACTGTAGTCCAGATTAGAAAGAGATTACAGAACTCTGCTGCCTCAGCTACATACAATCAGATATGTACTGAGAAACATTTTTTTTTCCAATGGCATCAAGAAAGCCACATGTTGTTAGCAAAGTAACCAGCCCATAGACTGATAAAAACTGAACATACAATATCTTACCAAATTAGAGTTAAAAAAGCAATTACACTTTCTCGAGTGAAACCTGGGGTATTTCAGAACAAAAGGGTGTAGCTTGCTTTATTTTACATCAAATTATATGAGAAAATATTTCCAGAAAGAAAGGAAGATAACATTTGTTGAAAGGCAGATTCCAAAGTCATCACATACAAATTTAGAATATCAGAAGTCATTTTGATGAGGGGTCAACAGGAATAGCCACAATGAATCACAGTCAACCACACTGTGTGAGTGGGGAATCACGATGTCACACCAGATAAACAGAAGATACAGAGAATATCTAAGCTAAAGCACACCTCAGAAAAAGTAAATTGACCAGTGGGTAGCTATTGGTTTATGTAGGCATATTGTCTAAAAGGTGGGGTGGGGGAGGGAGGTTAAGTAGTTTTGGCAAACTGTCTAGGAAGTTAATACCACTAAGCAAGGCATCCAGCAATCACGGATATAATTATCTTTTATTTACATATCTGTGTCAGGAAACAAGAACATTAGTCATATCTACTTTGAGTATAAAGTCTTATGCCATAGATGCCTTTGATGCAACAGTAGACATTTTCCTGGGAGAGGTATTGGATAGTAACAAATACTGGAAAAAGGTAGACTTTTAAGATAATTCTCATTAAGTGTTACTTATATACATTAATAAGATTCTTTCTAACTATCTAATTATTTCCTTGTGCCAAAATGAGAATTCCTAGATTTCTCTAAATAGCAATCTTAAAATAGATGCAAAAATACCACCATATAATCAATATATTTACTGATGCATTTCTAACATGGTTGGTCAAAGACAGACTGAAATTAGACCAGAGAAGAAATGACAAAATGGCCATAATTGCTTTCAAGACAATTATAAGACTAAAAACAATCAAGCAATTATAGACTCTCAGCTCTAAAATTGCCTTAAAAAATACAAAGAACTAACAAAACCAAACTGTTCAGCTCATACCAAATCTGCTTCATTTGATTCCTGGTGAGTTCAGACCTGGTGGCTGCTATTTCAAGCCTCATTTCTTTTTGACCTCAAATAATAAAGTTGAAGTCAGCCAGTCTCCATTCAGCCTTGTTGCATTGTTTGCCAGTTTATAAGGCTTTGTGTTTGTATCAGAAATGTTACAGGAGGAAAACCACAAAGAAGTCACAAATCTGGGCAATTTTCCCTGTTACACAGATTTTAAAATTGTTGCAAAAGTTGCCAACCACTGGACAAACTTGATAGCAGAAAATAATCCAAACAATGAAAATTCCAGTCACTATTTTGTTAACTCGTTATAACAAGAGACTGCTACATTGAGCAATTGGTTCCTTCCCTTCCTTCCTTTTCTGCCTTCCTGCCATCCCTCCCCTTCACCCCATTTATCCATCTTTTAGTATCATCTGTATGCTCCCTTAAGCTTCTCAGTCTAATAGAAAAAGACAAATGTAAAAGAAAAAAACCCATGACAACATAAATTTACCTGAGCCTTCATTTCTCAACAGTAGGGCAGCTATCGTTAGCAGAACTGGCTCCTTACTTAGCCGAATGGGCCACTCCTAAGCAGTATGGTCAGAGAGTGTAACAAAGCCCTGCTTGACTTTATATTATCTAGCCAAACTTTCTGTCATGGGAGCACCTCGCTGCCAGAGAAGGGCTGATATTTCCACCATTAAAGCCATTTCAACTCAGTGTCAAGACACACTGTGAGAATTACCTCGTGTGAAGGCCCCTTCTCTAAGTTGCCCTCTCACTCCATTACCATTCAGTTGCAGTGTGACTTTCTTTCTTCCCACAGTACCTGTGCTTACCTCTCAGTTAGCATTTCCCTCACAGTGCTCCAATTGTCTGAGAAAAGCAGTATCTCCCACTTCAGACTATGAGCCTTCAGAGCAGGGACTTTACCTTTTATATTAGTTTCACAACAGGTAGCAAAATATCTGGCACAAAATAGGTGCTCAAGAAATACTTCTTGAATAATTTCATTAGAAAATATACCCTCCCGGGTGAGAATCACTGATCTAAATGATTCAGCTAATATTTACTGAGTATGTACTATGTTTTAAGTACTAGGTACAATTATGTGTGGCAGAAATAAAAATCCATGCCCTCATAGAACTATATATACTCCAAGAGAGGGGACATACAACACATAAACAACAAATAAAGAGTATTATCAAATAAAGACTCACTGGGGTAAAGCTGTTTTAGGCTGTGATGACTTCCCTGAGGAGGTGACCTTTGAGCTGAAACATGAAAGAGATGGAGCCAGCCAAGTGAAGAGCAAGGGGTGAATGGTCCAAGCAGAAGGGACAGTTGTGTGAAGATGAGTAAGAGCTTAGGGTGCTCCAGGTACAGAACGGAGGGTATCATGCCTACAGCACTGCCAACCAGGGAAGAATAGTAAGAGATGAGATTTACCCTGTCTGCAGTGCCCGATTATACACAGTTTTTAAAGGAAAGCTAGGAGTTAGGCTTTTATTCTAGGAGCAATGGAAACTCTTTGTAGGATTTTAAGCAGGAGGAGGATGTAAGCCACAATTTATTTTAGATAGATAATGCCTTTGTCAGTGATGCAGAAAATATAGTGAAGCTAACAAGAGAGGAATTAGAGGCAGGATTCAAAGCATTTAGCAATTCCTATAGCCTTTGGCATTTATCAATCAGAAAAATTGCCAACCACTCAGAATGAACACTGTCCAATAGGCCATAATATTTGCATATAAGCTGAATACAGTAAGTTCTCACCTATATCAAGGATAGCTTCTTAGAAATTGTGACTTTAAGTGAAACAACATACAATGAAACCAATTTTACCATAGGTCAATTGATATAAACAAGATTAAAATTTCTATGGCACACTTATGGTCACAAAAAGTTACCAAACTTCTAAATAAAGATCCAAAACATTTCAAATATTAAACATTGAAATTAATGTGAGCTATATATACATTTAAGAAAGATTAATGAAAACAAGATAGTCACTCAATTTTTGATAAATCAGTGAGTGATGATGGCTGTAGTAGTAGCAAGTTAAATCAAGAAATAATTGATTGTAAAGTGAAAATTTTAAGAAGTTCTTGCTATCGCCTCACAGCTCAAAGACAATCACTGAATGCTTTCCTACTGCTTCATTTGTTGTTGTGCATTTGTATGATTATTGTAATCCGACACATTTTTATTTGACAATAATTTGTATTCATTTATTCATTCATGCATTCACTCTTTAACCCATTTATTCCAGTTCAGGATTGCAGGTAGCTGGAGCCTATCCTAGCATCTAAGAGCACAAGGAATAAACTCAGAATAGGATGCCATCCCATCACAGAGCACACTCCCTCTCACACACACACACACACACACACACTCAGTCTGGGACCATGTACACATGCTGACTCACCTCATGTGCACTTCTTTGGGATGTTTGGGAAAACCAGAACACCTGGAAAAAATCCACACCAACAAGGGGAGAACGTGCAAACTCCACATAGACAGTGACCCAGCTGGGAATTGATTGCTTTTCTCATCAATGTTATAATGAAACAATGTTGAACAAAATGACATGATTTGAGAACTGCTCTAGTTGGTTAGCCTCACAACAAACAGTGAGAGATAATGGTAGTATGAACTAGGTGGGCAGTGTAAGTATGAAGAGAAATGAATTGATATAAAATACACTGGGAAGGTATAACTGACAAGACTTGCAGATAATTTAGACAGAAGGGGTCCTTAGACAAGGGAGAAATGTTTGGTAAACAAAATTGAAATGTTTGACTTGAGCAATCAATGATACGGATGTCTATTCCATTTTAGTAAAGACCAGTCCAAAGTTCTGTTTTTAACATGATAAAGTTAGATGTCTATGTGACATTCAGATATATATGCTAAATAAGGGACTGAGCTTTCATATTTGAGCCAAAGGTAGTGGTCAAGACGGGAGGTGTGAATTTATATATACATGTATCAATCTTTAGTCAAATGTGTGGAAGAGATTACCTCGGGAAATAATAAAGAAAATAAGCTCAGAAAAAATAAAATATGAAGGACAAAAAGAGGCAATGGCTAGAGACAGGAATTTAGCAAGAGGAAGCACCCTGGTTGAATTTCATATATCTTCTAACTTTGCCAGAATTTGCCTCTACTAGAATATCTGGTCTACAAGGTACTCCAAGTTCTCTGTCCTACTTCTTTTGTCTCTATTAATCTTGATACCTTCCAAATTGGCTGCCAATTTTATTTAGGCTCTAAAATAAATCCATAAACTTACCAAAATCACTTTTTTAAAAAAGATGTGGGCATGACAAATATTTTTATATGCATTTATTTGAGGCCAGATGGTTTTACTACATGAACAAAATAGATGCTGGATCATCAGCTTAAAGCATGTGTGTGTGACCATGATGCTTTGGCTATTTCATTTTAAAAATAAAACTCATAATATTTACCACTGTTAATAGGTCTTTCTAAATATGAGGTATGTATATCTATATTTCAAAATATTTAGCTCATAAGCTCTCATTTAACCTTCCAAACTCATACATTTGTGCACAGAAACATAAACACACATATACAAACACATACACATGCACATACTGTCCAAGTATTAGTAAACAAATGACTGATAATTCAAAAGTATATGTCAAAACCTACATTCTATTGCATACTGTACACCATATATTCAATTACACATGTATGCAAAATAGCATCATGACCCATTATCTCACTTATTTTGTGGCTAAATGATACAAGGCTAACATGATCAGGAATTTAGCTAGCACAAACAGATTTGGGGGCTGTAAGTATAATAGTCTACACATGTAGTTGCTTTTAAAAAATATATCAGTTTTCTGAATATCATATGACTTTTTGAGTGTTCATGCATATAATACTTGTGATGACATTCATGCCTATCGAATATTTTGAAGAACTCAGTATGATTAGATAAAAGTGGAGTTTAGGCTTTGTGTAAAAGACTAAATAAATTGTAGTTGCAGCTGTGTTCCTATGGGTAACACTGCCTGCGGCAGAGCAGAGAAGTTAGCATAGTATACAAAGAATAGCAGTATTTTTCACTGTGGTCTGAGCATAATTTTGAAATTATGAATTAAGTCTAAACAAGTGTTAAATGTAACATCACTTTTCTCATTCCAAATGGATTTATGAAAGTCATAATAAATGAATATTTAGCAAGCAAACTACAGAAGAGTCTACTTGAGAAACATAAAGCTGTATTTCATTCTTCCACAGATGTCCACGTCAACCACATTTAGTGAGGGTATTGCTCTTACAAGCAGTCCTAACACAGGGCTTTATCTAATAATGAATTAGGCCGGGCGCAGTGGCTCACGCCTGTAATCTCAGCACTTGGGGAGGCCGAGGCGGGTGGATCACCTGAGGTCAGGAGTTTGAGAACAGTCTGGCCAACAGAGCGAAAACCCATCTCTACTAAAAATACAAAAATTGGCCAGGCGTGGTGGCACATGCCTGTAATCCCAGCCACTCGGGGGACTGAGGCATGAGAATCACTTGAACCCAGGAGGCGGAGGTTGCGGTGAGCCGAGATTGTGCCACTGCACTCCAGCCTGGGTGACAGAGTAAGACTACATCTGAAAAATAAATAAATAAATAAATAAATAAATAAAATAATGAAACATTCAATTCTTGTAACTCAACTGATTTTCCTTCCTCCTTTCTTATTTACATATTTATTTAGTTATTATCGTCCACCCTTACTTTTCTAATAGAACCATAGGAAGTCATGGTCCTGTTAACTTCTGAGAGCTGATACATCATTCAATCGATGACCAGATTCACAAATTTTATATATCACTCTAGGTAATATTCTACCCCTCAAGTGTTAGCTGTGCCACCCCAACAAAACTATAAGATACCTTACATGTAACAAATACCTTGTCTCAGAATCAGTTGTTTGAGTCAGTCATTAGCCAGATTTTTTCCCTTCTATTATTTTACTGGGATCTACTGTTTGACTATATCTCACATACATATTGACATTGTAGTTACTTGTCCAACCAGAAAATATTTACCATGGATTTATTTATACTCAAGGCACGGCAGCATAGTCTTTAGGAGTACAGACTCCCCAGAACTTCGGTTTTTCCACTTACCAGTTTTTTTATTCTGGGCAAGTTACATCACTTCTCTCTGTTGAGTTTATTTGGAAAATGGGTATGACGACAACATCTGAAGGTATGAATTAAGATATATTAAGCACTTAAGAGTGCCTGACATATACTAGGCTCTTAATGTTATATATTGCTATCATTTTAATTATTAAGATGTGCTTGTCTATCTTATGTTAAGTACTAGGGATAGATTGCTGAAAAAGCGATTCTGCACTGAAGATATTTTCAGACTGGCTTGGACAATGTACAAACAAGACAGGTAATTTCAGAATAACGAGTACTTTGACAGGAGTAAGTCCAGATCTTGAAATATTTACCCAGGATATAGGGAAACTAATTTAATGATGGATGATGAAAATACATGATTACCATTAAAATCTGGGCATTTACTTTTCATCTATTTATAATAAAACATCAAAATTTTAAGTAAAATTAAAGAGTTTCTCCAGTTAAATTTCGTTGGAATTCCAAGTCATGTAAACATAATAATTTTTTACACTTTTAGAGACCCATCCTTCTGTTTCAGTGTGTTACTAATTTAATAGTCTACAACTTGTGTAAAACAGAGGTCATGCATTTTTTGTGGGGACAAAGTATTACGGTAAATTCTGGAAAAAAATCAATATCTAGGAACGAAAGTAGGACTCCTGTATAAAAAGTGTTTACATATTCTCTTTCATCTACTTATTATTCTCTTCTTGAGACTTACCTCAAAGTGAGGGAAATTGTTTTAAAGACTGAATCTCTACATATATATGTCATATTATATGGTTCCTACTGACCTTCCTGAGTTGTGATTACCTGGGTGTTGTTGCGTATGGATAACAATAGAATGGAAATCTTTGACTGAGTGTGTTTATTAGGTTGCTGAGCTATTTTGGGGTAGTCATTTTACCTACCTGGCCTCAGGGGTACCAGTTTTTTATGATGATTAGCATTGTATATCAGGAATAGGTTCCCTAACTACTTACACATCAAATATCCATTGAAAAGCAGTTTGTTTTTAACGGATCCTATGACAAACCCTTTAGTAAAATAACTAATTCTATCTTCATTTCCTGGTACCAATTTTAATTTTGTCATTTTTCTTTTCTAATACAAGATTTTAAAAAAAACCAAATTCAGTGCTTTTCTAGGATGGAAAAGTCTGAAAAATAGTCGGGAAGGAAAAGGGAAATAGAAAGGTTGAGGTTAGGAATAAAAAAAGTTGAGAGAATAAAAAGTGATACTTAGGGCAAACTCCAAAAATCCTGGTGCTTTAGATACCTTCCTTTCCTTTGCATTTGTCTCTGCTCTACTTACACTTCGATGCAAATTAAATCTTATTTCAATTTGACTGTTTTCTTTCAGATTTCAGTCTGAAAACTTTTAGTATTCGTGGAGGAACAAAAATATCATTCTGAAGAATGCATGTCCAGTAGCAATAAGAAACCTGTGACTAGAAACAATGGACTTTTCACGGCCTATACAAATTTGTATGAATAAATCAGCAAACAGATATGTCAGAAATATTGTTTATAAATAGTGGAGTTCAAACAAGAATATCCTGTGGAACAGATTGTAGCAGCTCGCTATTAACATTGTAAAAACTCCACACCATGCTATATACATAACATATTCTATTCGTCAAAGAATTTCCTTCCATGAGTAAAATTGTCATTTTACAGAGAATTACACTTAGTAATAGTTACTGGACTTTGCTTAAGTATGGAAAAGCATGTAATGCTATTGGAAATTAATTGAAATATCAGTATATGCCCAAAGAGTTTCTTTGTAAAAAAAATTATCTCTATTGTAAATATCATATATTAATAACCAATTCAAATATTTACCATAACAGATTGGTGATTTAATTATGAGAGTTTGACAGGATGGAGATGAATGTACACAGGGGTTCACGTAGTAAAATATGTTTCTTAACATGACATTAAAATTTTTTAAATTTGGCAGAGGTATCAGTGAGATAAGGCTTTTCATGCTTTATTGTAACGAATTTGAAAGACAGCTGTACTATTTCTCTTGTATGAGGGGTACTTGTTTAGTCTACTGAGCCTAAGTAAGAGCCACTAGTTTTTTCTCTTTCTTTTTCTTTTTCTTTATTTAAGATGGAGTCTCGCTCTGCTCTGTCGCCCAGGCTGGAGTGCAGTGGCGCATCTCTGCTCACTGCAAGCTCCGCCTCCCGGGTTCAAACCATTCTCCTGCCTCAGCCTCCCAGTAGCTGGGGCTACAGGGGCCCTCCACCATGCCCGGCTAATTTTTGGTATTTTTTTAGTAGAGACGGGGTTTCACCATGTTAGCCAGAATGGTCTGGATCTCCTGACGTCGTGATCCGCCTGCCTCGGCCTCCCAAAGTGCTGGGATTACAGGCATGAGCCACCGTGCCCGGCCTGGCCACTAGTTTTGAAGGTTGTAAATTTTCCTAAATCCTGCATGATTTGGGTAAAGTCCATCTGTACCTAATCTGCAAATGTGCAAATTATTACATAAAGTACATCAGTAACAATACTAATTTATATAACATTTTATGCATTGAAAGTGTTCTTGCAGAAGAAATTATTAACTATTAAACTAGATGAAACATGGGTCAAATTCAAGCTTTTAGACAATGGAGTTGGAAAAAAGTATCTTTATTTCAAAGAAATTATGACACCTTCTTTGGAGACATAGTATTCTCATTCTATTAATAAAAACAAACAATATCTAAGACGAAGTCAGTCTCTTTCTAATTTAATTAAAAGGATGTTTGATTTTAATGCTTCATTCAATTTACTTTGTCCCTAACCAAATATGCAATCATAATTAAATGAACTGTAGGCAATGTTGCAGATTCCAAATCTTCTTGCCATGCTGTAGGGAATGAATGCACTACACAACACTAATACTTGCGTGCAAAATACATAAGGCTAAATACTCACTTTTTTTTAACCAAAGAGTGATATACGATCAAATGCTATATAAAAGAAGGAGAATGTATTGATGCTGAGAATATGTATGCTGAGCATATATATTATTAAGTTATATTCATTTGTATATCTGATAAAGTCCAATACAGGAAACAAAAGACATAGTTTTTCTTTTTTCATTTTTTAAGTTACTCTAAGAGTATTGATTTCAATAGATGATATTTTAATATTATTATTTCTAATCTATTTCATATCATGCAATCAAGATTATTTTTACAGACATAAAGGAATTCTTTTTCTAGTGGTTTCTATATTTGGCTAATCAGAACAAATGAATGCATGTTAAATGCAGATTCTGGGGCCTATCCTAAAACCACTGAAAGAGAATTACACAGAGGTAGGACAGGTGTTGGCTGGCAGATAGATGGTGATGTCTGAATATTTAAAGACTCCTTCCTAGGTTATTCATATGATGGTCCAGGCTTGGCAAGTTTCCTAAAATTCATTTTAATAACCTGCTCCCCGGGGACATTTATTTTGCATAACTTGGAGCTCTCTAAATATTAATCAACATTATCTTCAAATGAATAATATGGATTCAGTATCCATTTAATATAGGATGGTCAATTCATTTTAAGAAATTAAGAATTAGAGTGTATACACTGAAAGAAAGCAAAAGGGAATTTCTAGAAATATTTCATAAACAAAGTAATGTGTGCACGGCAGGGGAAACTTTTTAAATGAGTTGTTATAAGAAAACTCACTTTTGAAGACACGGATACGTAGGGATTTGAGATGTGAGTACTATGTCAAAATCACTATTGGATCACACTGGAATATGAAAGAACCATTGTTCAGTTACGGAACAATCACAGTCATGTATGGCCAGTGAGTCTGTAAGGATGCTGCACACAGAGTTTTCAATTGTTTTTTATCAGTAGAAACAGCACAGGGCTTTAGGGAACAGGGGATGAGCTGCCTGTGCACATGTAGAATGAGAAAGGCTCCCATTTCCTCATAAGGGCGTCAACACAGTCCCAATTTACCCAGAACACAACAGCGCTGAAAGGGAAATGGATAAGGCTCTATACAGCTTGAGCAAGACTTCTATACTCTAATAGATCTCTCAGACTTACCATTTGTGAAATTCCATACCTTATCTCCATCCCCAAACCTGCTACTCCTGCAGTCTTTGGCACCTGCAGTTTCTAATAGTTCATATAGAATCATTCTTAACTCTTTTCCTCTATTCGCATCTGTTAATCTATCAGCAATTCTGTTGGCTTTACCTTCTCACATCTCTACTTGGTCTCACTTGCTAAACTGAAATACAGCAATAGCCTCCAAACAGGTCTCTCTGATTCTCACCTAGCCAAATTGATAATTTTAAACTGATACCACATCTCTTTCCACACAAAACTCAGTTATTTTCCTAATTATCGAGAGTAAATTTTAGGTATTTGAAATGCCCATAAGGCCCAGTGAAAACTCTCCCTTTCTCCTCCCAGGACACCCATGGCTTCCTCTGGCTATTTTGTCTTCATAGCACTTTTCATCATCTGACTTGCTGTGTGTTTTACTCTCTTATTTCTTTATTGCATGATTCCTACCAAGAAACAATATGCTCCTTGAAATCTGGTATTTGGGGTGCAGGCTTGTGTGTGTGTGTATTTTCACCTTTTATACCCAGCCCTTAAAACACTGCCAGGTACATTGAAGGTGTTCAGTAATTTTAGAGATGGCACATAAAAATCAGTAGTTATATCACAGGATGTAATCTTAGCAGATAGAGGTAAGGAACATTTCCACCATATAATCAAGGATTATAGGCCCTTTCTGTGCAATGACACTGTGATGTACTCATATGGGCTTTATTATGCTTTACCTTGAATTACATTAATTTGAGACCACATGTCTATGTTAATGAGATCATAAATTCCTTGAGGTTAAGGATAGTAATTGTGTTTGGAACTATAACTTAACTAAGTTTAAAGAGGTATCATATTTTGCCTCAATTTGCACAACTGAGAGAGGACTCATGTCTTTCCACTCTGATTTTATGCTTTCAACTCAGAAGATTTTAGACTTCAAACAATTCCTCTGGCACCTAGTACAATACTTTGTACATAGTAGAAAAATACATTAAATATCTCTTGATTTATTGCTTCCTATGTAATCTTTTGGTTCAGAGAAACATTTAACTTCTCTAGTTCTGGATTGAATTTTTTGAATAAAACAGCCCAAATCAATGTGTGTATACACAGAGTTTAAAGGATTGACAATAATGAGATCATTTTCCCTGCGATGGCTGCCACCAGGACTTCTTCACATTGCTGTTGACTAATTCTCATTGCAAGAGTTAGAGCTAGAGAGAAAGAAAATGGCTTTCACTGCTTTCTGGTACATTCTCAGAAGGTGGCTAAGTGTGATAGGAGACACAAAAGAGGGAAAATACTGGATTTGAAGCTAATTACTAAGGAAATGCTTACTAATTCGTTAATCCAATACTGAACTCACTTTATGCAGGATTTTTTGGGTCAAAATATTGTGAACATATATCCTATGTTACAACTTTGGCTATTAATGTTATATTGTAAGAATTTATTTTATTACATGCTTTTTAATATAGATAGAATAGCAGCTACACCTGGTCACAACTAGAAATATTCAGCTTGAAGAAAACCCCACAGTTTTCTGTCATCCTTCTTGTTCTTCAAAGGTCAAGTAACCATTTTCTTTTTCTTTTTTTTTTTTTTTTTTTGTGAGACGGAGTCTTGCTCTGTCGCCGAGACTGGAGTGCAGTGGCCGGATCTCGGCTCACTGCAAGCTCCGCTTCCCGGGTTCACGCCATTCTCCTGCCTCAGCCTCCCGAGTAGCTGGGACTACAGGCACCCGCCACCTCGTCCGGCTATTTTTTTTGTATTTTTTGCTAGAGACGGGGTTTCACCGGGTTAGCCAGGATGGTCTCGATCTCCTGACCTCGTGATCCGCCCGTCTCGGCCTCCCAAAGTGCTGGGATTACAGGCTTGAGCCACCGCGCCCGGCCAAGTAACCATTTTCAAATAAGCTCGTTAGCTTATGACAACCATTTAAATATTAATGATAATAAAATTGTATTTTTTTCATTGAAATCATCTTATAAATGATTATTTATATGCACATGTGTTCATGCACATACACACATGCAACACACATACATAGTAATTTGAGAGAACAACATATTTCTTTTGCTAATGAAACATCTCAACCTTGTAACGTACTATCGAGGTATAAAAAGGAGCATTCTCAGCTTTTACAACTTCATCAAATGTTGAATACAGGGTAATTCACTGTGATAAGGAGTTTATGTTCACATTTAGGAGAAACAAATGGCAAGCACTAGAAGCTCAAGTATTTTCATTCCAACTTGATTTTTAAGTCTCTCATTAACATCTTCTTTTGGTCATGGTTGTTTTTAGATTAACATGGCTTAACTACTTATTATAAGGAGTTGGTAGCATTCTATAAAATATTTTTATCTTTATTATTTACTTATACATGTTAATTTTTAAAAGCTGTAGGTTCTCATTAAACAAAATACAAACACTTTAAAATCATCATCTGAATTCATTTTCATAAATGTAGATAGAGGTGGTAAAAAAAACTCAATTAATGGAACACCTCAAATATAATCACTACTTAGATTCTAGAAAAAAGGGTTAAAAAGAGAAAGACTAGCAAGTCAAATGATAATACGTGAAATGAAGAGTGATTTAATTTTACAAAAATTAATTCTCTTTTAGTAAAACAAATAGTCCAACAGTTAACAATTTTCAACTTCAGTGTTTCCATGTAGTAGTTTAAGATTTTCAAAGAGGACAGCAGTTTACCTGTATGTATTTACCCCTGCAGATGAATTTCTTGAAAAAGGATCAAAACATCAATCCTTACGTTCTTTGTCTGTATGACAAATTTAACATAAACGTAAAAACAAAATGGAACCATGGAAGAATTTTGGAAGTAAAATAAACATTATCAGTATTGGAGTTGTATATTTTCAACGTGTGAAATGCCCATTTGGGATTGCCTTTACGGTTTGCCACTTGGTAGGGGATTTACTCTGTCTCTGGCTTGCTCACGGATAAACTACATCTCCACTGGCAGTGCAGTGAGAGAAAGGTGATGTTTTCTTCTTGTTTATTGTTTGGTCTTTAACTATAAAGCATCAGCTTTTTCAACGATCACAAAAGCCCCACTTTACATGATTTCACTTGCTCAAGATGTAATTTATTGCTAATGGAATCACAGAAAAGTGTTTTCACTGTTTCTGGAATGCAGAATCAAGCAAGGAAAATTGCTATTGAAGAGGAATTATTGATTCTCTTGTTACAATAGCTGCATTTCAGCTTTGATACATGAACTCTTATTTTTATTGTTGCAATAATTTATATTTAAGCCTTAAATTTTCTGCATAACCTTCCTTGAGCTATGTTGTTTTAAACCAGATGTGACAATTTTGCCTTAATGTATCATTCTCTTGGTCTGTCTTGAAAACCTTAATTGAGTAGATGTTATCAAATCTGGGTTTGAGAAGTTGTAAAGTTACCAATAACTTGCTTGGCAAACTTTTACAAGAAGCTTTACTTTGTCCTCAGTTTTTCTGTCTGAATATATAGGAAACTAATAATGAATGGATATATAACACCCCTCTTAATAGCTACAGTTATAAAATTATTATTTAACTCTCCATAGAATAACCAAGGGTGCATATTAAAACCATGGATGAATTTCTTTGTGAAATGTGTTGAACAAGGACTGGTGTGGTTTTCTAAACAAATTAGTTTATTTACTATAACAAATGTATGAAGCAAAAATGTTAATCAAATCAGAATTAATCATTTCTGCACTCTCACAGCACATTGTACTTTGGTTAAAAGTATTTCTCTGACAGTTGTATATTACAGCTGGATTCCTGGGGCATCCATTTTTCACATGAGGCTGCACAAGCCACAAAGAGCAGGGCATAAAGTTGTTCTTTATTTATTTTATTTCCAGCCCCAATGCAGGTCTAAATAATATCATCTTCCATTTCCCAAGCATTGCTTTCATCATATAATGTTTTGACTTCCCTCAAAAGAATTAATGCATCAGGTATTATTACCTCATTTTGTAACTGAGAAAACAGGTCAGAGATATTTAGTTACTTGCTGAAAATGACAAAGATGGTAAGGGATAGAGCTGAGATACTACATAGATCTGACTGATGCTAAAGCTCAACACGTTTCTCCTATGATAGGCCAGAGCAGATGAATAACACCTGCTGAATCAAAGGCAAAGAAATCTTCTTTTTTTCTTCTGGAAACACTGTGCTTAAAAATTTTCCAAAATGTGACTATTTTATCTGACTATAAAAAGAAATAGCAAAAACAATTATATTACACAGTATCTGCATCAGCTTTATCATCTCCCAAATGGGAGATATAATATTGAGATATGGTGAGAGTTAAGTATAATTATTTAGCTAACATGAAATAGCTTATGTACCTGACACAAAGAAGTTCTCAATGACTGTTACATACAATTTTTATTATCTTTATTGAGTACTATTTGCACCTAAAAGTTCAACATATCTTGAATCAGAGGAAGTTCTTACTTTTAGAATAGCTCTACTGGAAATTCATAAATATCACAAAACATGCTTTGTAATTATTTTAAAGGTGACTTGTGACCATTTACCCATATCTTTTACTTGTAATAAATGCCTCAACTTTTTGGAATTATAGTGTGTTCATTGTGCCAAGGAAAGATGATATCTGTGTTTGTGTGAGGAGGGAATAACCATAGTTTTAAGGTACATTCTTTAACTTGATTTTACAAATTGAATGTTATGAGGAGTAATTTAATTTATGCTACACATTTTAATACAGAACTAAATTAAACAGTTCTATATTTTAACATAGAATTGTTTATCTAGAATAATGTTTGGCATTAATAAGCATTGATAACTATGTATTTTAAAAATGAACAAATTAGGCCCTTTTATGTTAATATAATGCTACTATTCTAGGCTAAAATTACAGTTTTTGTACAATATTATATTTGGTTATTATAACTGTCTTAGGCATTAAATAGTAGCATAATAACAATAATAGTTATAGTAATCTTCATTAAGGTTTTATATTTACTTACTTATGTGCTTAAAAACATATAGACTCTAAATAGCAGAGCCAGGATAGAATCTCAAATCCAAATTTGGGTATTTTCCATTCTTACTAGCTATGCATTAGGCCCCCCCCCAACGCCCCCACCTTATCCATGGAAGATATATTCTGAGACTCCTAGTGAATACCTGGAAATGCAGATTATTCTGAACCCTATATTTACTATGTTTTTTTTCTGTAATAGTAAGTCCTCATTTAATGACATCCATAGGTCCTTGGAAATGTGCCTTTAAGTGAAACAACATACAGCAGGTCCTCAAATAACATCATTTAGTTCAAAATAGTTTCTTTATAATGTTGATGAGGGAAAAAATTTGATTTTCTAATAAATTGTTTCAGTTAGAGTCCCAGTTTTCAATAACCTATGTATGACGTTAACTGAAGACTTACCTGTACTTATATCCCTATGATAGAGTTTAATTTATAAGTTAGGCACAGTAAGAGATTAACAGTATAATAATAATGCATAACAAAACGCATAACAAATAGAACAATTAACGCATAACAAAATAGAACAATTAAGTAAAAGAAACGTTACTTGAACACATGCTCTGTGATACCGTGACAGTCGAGGGTGGTTACTAAGTGACTCAGGAGCGGGTAGCTTAGAAAGTATAAATAGGCCGGACAAAGGGTGGATTCATGTCCTGGGTGGGAAGGAGTGGGACTGCACAGGATTTTCATCATGCTTCTCAGAATGGTGCAATTTAAAACTTATGCATTGTCTATTTCTATTGTAATTTTCCATTTAGTATTTTCAGGCCATAGTTGACCACAAGTAACTGAAACTGCAGAAAGTGCAACCACGGCTGAGGGAACCACTGTACTGGCAACAGTGGCTTTCTATGAGGTGGCGATTAAACTATTCTACACTTAGGGAGATGCATATTTGATAATTCAGACTAATTAGTGTAAAAACCTGAAAAGGATAAATCTGAAGAGTCCTAGTACCCTGGTTGTCCATGATTTTCATTCATTACGGAAATGGTGGGAATATCTAGTATAATTGTATGTATACCTCCTGCTGTTGTTGATGAAGAGAATGGATTATTTTGTTTGAAAGAAAGATTTCTTAGAGTCAGGCAACCAAAGTCAATGAGCAGTTTGTAAGACTGAAGAAGAGTCTAACATTTCCCGAATGAAGTTACTATTAGGAACTAAAGAAAAAGTCCCTTCACAGGAGTTGAGTGACTGTGTAAATCCATGTATGGAAAAATAAATTAAATAAATAAATAAATAAATAAATAAATAAATAAAAAGGCCTGTTTGGCTGTCCAGCATGACTAAACGCAGTGTTTTATCTTGATAGATTATATACACCCCACCTTATTTTCTCCTGTATTGGCTAACCCTTGGTATATGTGTACCTACCCACACATTTAAATCCTCACTATGTTTTTGTACTTGTCTTCTTGTGTAGCACCAAATCAAATACAAATACTAAAGAAGGACAGATATAATCTTTGAAAAATATCTGAGGGTCTCCTAGATTCAAAAGCTCAGCAGTCCAAGCAATAGCAACATTCAGATGACAACCGGGACTCTGGACTCTTTCAAGACCCTGGGAATTAGAAAACCACTGTGACAGAAACAGGACTACATCTTTAACAACTCCATTTCTTTTTCTTCGAGGGAATGTAGCTGGGCTATCTTTCTCAACTTCCCCTGTGGTTAGAAATTAGATTAGGTCATATGATTGAGTGCCAATGACACACAAACAAAATTATATGGAATTCATGCTTGGTGTTTAAATCCTGTAAATATTCCACTTCTATTTTTTTTCTCTGTCTCTGTCTCTCTCCTCCTCCTCTTTCTCCTCCTCCTCCTCTTCTTTTTTCTCTCTCTCTCCTCCCCTCCTCTCCCCTTCCCTCCCCTCTCCTTCTCATTCTCTCTCTCTCTCTCTCTCTCTGTCTCTCCATCTGCCTGCTTCCCTCCCTTCCCCCTTCTCTCTCCTCCTTCTCCTTTTGCTTCCTCTCCCCTCAGGGGAAGATTATTCCCCTGAGGCATTGCAGACCTTAGGTTCCTGAGTCATTTCATGGAACAGAGCACCTGGATACTTGCACTGGACCATAATACAGGTAATTAAGAAAGGTTTGTTGTTTTAATCCAGTGAAATTGTGGGGTATTTTGTTATAGTGGTTATCCTACCTTGACCACTTTAGAATGGTAGTTTCTCTTTTATAGATAACCTTACTAGCACTGGAAATAATAAGGCACAAAGTAGTTTATTATTTTTCCACTACATTAAAATGTAGTTCTAGAAAAGGATAAATTCAATACATTTTACCGTTCTCCTTAGCCACCCACGTTTCCTCTTTACATAATTGAGAGCAAATCTCCGGAAACAGTGCACATCATGAAGAATGAAGAAACCCTTTCACACAAACACACATAAAAAATCTGATATAAATATATATTTATATATTATACATAAATATATTATCTAGTATATATCTAATGTAAACAAATATTCATATCTCATATAATAAGATAAACATATTCATATATTATCGTATAGCTCTATATAATAGTTATAAACAAAGTTTCTGGAAAAGTGCAACTATTTATTCTGGAATATATGCTTGGGGCATGAAGGTGGGCCATGGGAATCATGGAAGTTTATCATTCATAGATTAATAGTTTGGGCTTTATCATGTCCCTTTCTATCAGAGAGCAATAATAATGTCTGCAAAGCATGTGGTTTGACTGCTACATAGACACATTCATCCTTATGGTGATTATCTTCGTGGAGCTCCATTAGGAAATTAAAACTGGGTGCTGATAAAACTGAGTAATTCAATGTGCCAGTCTGTTCCTTGTGCTTGTAGGGACCATCTGCAGTTCTGCAAAACAAGTGTGGGTTGTGGACAGGTGCTCTTTGAATGCAAGCTCATTATCATTTAAGCTCCATAGAGGCAAAGCCCATAGAAGCCCTAGAAGAGCAGCAAGCAGGTGTGCTGGCACCATCTCTAGAACTCGGAGGCCTCCCTCCTGAGGGGCCCAGTCACAGGACCACCAGGATGACTGGCATAAGGGACAGGAGAGGTTGGTCAATGAGCAGTGAGTTACAGTCTCTCTAACTGAGGTTTTAGAATGAAATTGGGAGTTTTATTCTTACAAATATGTTTTCTTCATCACTTTTTGAACTTAGTACCAATGCAGTGATGGGTAAGTGGTTGCCATCAGCAACTTCAAAATTAATTTACCCCTTTGGCGATGAAATCAGTTCTTAGAAATTTTGCCAAAGTTAGCAGGGACTCATGTGCACCTGGTATTCTTTAAATTGCCCTTTGTATTTTAATATTTTCGAATAGTGTTCATTGCATGTTTAAGCTTAATTAGAGATGTTTGTAACTCCTGTACATCACTTGATATAAAAAGGAACTGCTACATGTATCTGAAGTTATACAGTAGCAGAGGACAGGAAAGAATTCAGAATTTCTGACTCCTGTAATTGAATTCTATTTTTCTGGTGGTTTTTATTTTTAAAGTATTTTCACATACCCCATCTGTCCTGTATATTTCCATTTGCTCCTCTCAGTTCATTATTTTCATTCATCTGGCTCTGTGTCCTGGAAGATTAATCTATAGGGCCATATTGTTGGGCTTCCTGGTCTTCTGGCTTCCTGTTGAGTTCAACCCCTAGGGAACACACTGTAGGAGCAGAGAGAGGGAATGCTTGCTAAAGACCCTAGCTGTATCCCTCAGAGGAAGGCCAGAGCTCCTGGGAACGACCCTTTCTCTCCACAAAGCTTTCTGTCTCTGTGTTACAGTATCCATTCTCTCCCTTCACCCATCTGAATGGTAATATTTCACTATCACTTGGTCTCTCTACTCCTCTCCCCTTTGCGAATAGACTGCTTATTAAATTCTTCCCAAATTCCTCATTGGAGCACGCCGTTTGTTCACCTCTGAGTCCCCTGACAGAGCAACCATCTCATTTGATGTTTATGCTGAATCTATACAATATTTGTCCCATTTTGTAATTGAAGTATTTGATACATAGAAAAAGAAATGACTTGCTTAAGGTCACACAGCTGGTCAGTCAGTGGTTAGAATTCAGCAATTTTGACTCATTACAATGTTTCTTCCACACTCCAGCACTGCCTCCATTTTCTACAATTATTTAATCATGTTAACCACATTATATTGAATAAATGTTTGACTCATCATCACCTTCTATTATCTTTTCCAAGTAAAGATCCCACATTGAAAGGGAGCTCCTTTAAATTAAAATTATTGATGAAAATCATTTATGGTAATGTGGATGTTAATCATAGTACTTTTTAAAGAGCGAATGTTTTCTAATGGCATAATTAACAGTCACAGGAGATCATCACAATATGGGTCTCTTCAAATATCTTTAATATTAAGAGTTTAGTACATCAGGCATTCACAAACATTGTATGAAAAAATAATTGGCCTAATAATTTTGTCACACGTTTTGACTGAACAATTGACTCATCCATCCTCAGAGAGAGGAAGGCTCGATACTGCCAGTTCTTGGGTAGAAAATCATTATAGTTTGGACAGTAATAAAACCAATTATAAAAACTACTAACTTGGCTAGTTGTGCCGAGTGATGTCAATGAAGCAAAAAGGATTTCCTCTAACATGTAATATCTCAGTACATGTTTTGTGAGGTTTTCTCATGTGATCATTCATCCAGAGATGTTTAGATACTTTTCGTCCTTCTAGGAGCAGATGTTCTGTGTATGGAGGCACACTTCTTCTAAGATCAAATTTTTTATTATTACAGCGATAACTTGGCAACCCCACCACATGTCTGATAAACGAATGGAGGGAGTCCCTTCTTTCATTACAGATCCATATAGTATGTCAACATTTACAAAAGTTAAATCAAGTGAAGTATTAGGAAAGGGAACATCTCACCCTGACAGATCTGTATTTGCTATTTCTGCTGTGTGACAAAACCCTGAGTTGATATGTGATCAGACATTTACAAGGCCCTGCATTCTACCTCATAATGGCTATAGTGGTGTTGAGCTGCTGTGAGATGATTTACTGCAATTTGTCACTTTTTGAAACTGTTCCAAAATAGTCTGCTGACATGTAGTAAAGAGCTTTCAATAAAATCTGAAATCGTTCATTTTTTTTTTATGTCAACTGGAAACATTAAGTGGTATCTAAAATCGGTTAAAGATTTATTGAAGTGATTGAAAATATTCTTTAGGCCCGGTGCGGTGACTCACGCCTGTAATCCCAGCACTTTGGGAGGCTGAGGCGGGTGGATCATGAGGTCAGGAGGTCAAGATCATCCTGGCTAACACAGTGAAACCCCGTCTCTACTAAAAAATACAAAAAATTAGCAGGGCGTGGTGGCACGCGCCTGTAATCCCAGCTACTCCGGAGGTTGAAGCACGAGAATCACTTGAACCCGGGAGGTGGAGGTTGTAGTGACCTGAGATTGCACCATTGCACTCCAACCTAGGCGACAGAGCGAGACTCTGTCAAAAAACAAACAAACAAAAAACAAACACAAACAAACAAAAAGCCCAAAAAACAAACACAAACAAACAAAAAGCCCCAAAAACAAACAAACAAAAATCTTTAATGGCAATTTGCTATATGCAAAAGCAATATTGTTATTAAAATTATGAGAAAATATTTTAATTGCATCTTAAAAGTATTTATATCATGTTTTAGTCTAACTGCATCACCTCACCACTTGGGAAATGTATGAGTTTAAAGATATTCTGAAAGTTTAATTAGCAACTTTTAAACAAATATCAGCAAAGTAAAGGGGATAGTTGTGATTTGCACAATTTAATGTCATTGAAAATCATAGGCCTAATAGCTTAAATTCCAGAATATACACTAGTGCAATTAGGCTAAAACTGTGGCTTATATACTATCTTTCCTTAAGAATCTAAGTACGTGTTGCTAGGCAGCAAAATCTATCTTGGCCACTGTGAATCATTTTCTTATTTATTTAATATGCAACTTAACTAAACCAGACAATTTATATGTACTATTAATATTAATAGAAGTTTCCTAAATTTATCTTTGGGACCACTGCCACTAGAAAGATGAGTATTTGACAGCAGGTTCCAGCTGTGTACAGAAAATTTCCCTTGATTATTGCTTATAATGATTCTCTTTAGGGGAAAAAAAAGAAAAGTATATTGTATATCTTTAGGTTTAGATATTGAGTGTGCTTTTAATTTAGAATATATACTATGAGATACTTTTGTATTAGTTGAGAATACATGGTCATCACAAAGCTTTAATTTCTAAGTTAAATATAAGAATAAAAAGATATAAACTAACTCTAACATACCCCTTCCTCACCCCCAACCCCAATTTTAAAAAGCTGCTAGGCCAATATTAATAGGAATCTGTTTTCTTGGAGTGGATCTAAGAAGGAAATATGGTAAAGATAAAATTGTCCTCATGTCTAAGCTGGGCTACATGGAGTGAGCTGGCTTTGTCCTGTGTAGAAGCAAGGAGGGAGCACAATAGAACAGAACTGGATCTTGGTCAGAGATTGGGACTATGGTCATGGCTTTTTCCTTCTTCAAATTCATAGGATGTTCTGATACCTATGATTCCCTCAGGCAAAAGATACCTGACAATGGAAACTTGCAACAATCAAATCACATCTAAGGAAAGGTAACTAACATAGGCATGTATCATCAACCAATGCAACCCAAGGAAAAACACCCTAACTGAAGATGTCCTTCATGAAGAACGGGAAACAAGTGCCTGATGGTGCTTTCACCTAACTACGTCTTTGTCCACTCCACCCACTCAACAGACTCTCCTTGTGAAAACTACACTTTTGAGTGTTCAGTGACATCAGACCACAAATGTGACTTCAAGAGGGGTTTTGATACACATTTTCCACTGTGATAATTTCTCATGCTGAACAGAAGTGATCTAGAATATCATGCCTGTAGAATTCTATGATTTACATTGTTTATTCATTAGTAGCTGTATTAAACCACTGCTGTGCATGGCTAAAAGTAAATTCATTATTATTTTTTAAAATTTAATTCTACTGTCAAGCTTAATTACATATTTGGTTGTAGTAAGTCAGTGTTTCTCAAAGTGTGATTTATGGGCCAGATATGTCAAAATTACATGGGGTATCATTTTAAATGCAAAATTTGGGGTCCTAGACTTCTTCAGTTAGGGTATCTGATGTGAGACTCAGGAGTCTGGCTTTTAATAAAGACCCCAGGTGATTCTTATGTACATTAAAATTTGAGCACCACTGTAACAGGATTTTGTTGTTGCTGTTTTTCTTTTTTTTTGGTCAGGGCTTATAGTCACCATGAACAGATCCTCACAACTAATTTATCTCACAGCTCGAAGGGATCATAGAGATTATTGCATTCAATATCTACATGATTAAATGAAGATGTGTCTGAAGTTCCAAAAATATTTGATTATTTCTATGAGAGGCCAGCCTTAGAGACTATTTCTGACATAAGTAAAAACAATAATAATTGTCATTTATAAGGGGTCAGAAATATATTTGGCAAGTAACATGACATTTTTACCAATAAAAATGACCCTCAGACATAGAAAGGTAATTTAGGAAACATAGTTTGTAAATAGGTGGGCCATTTCTACCAGTGCTCACTAACCCCAGGTGGCCTTTAGAATGATTATAACTAAACACACGTGGAGCAGCTGCGGTGATAATAAGGTCACCCAAAAACATTTGACTTGGCTTTTTAAAAACATTTTCTGATTGATTCTTAAAAATGGACAGATTTTGAAATTCTTGAACCCAATGTGTGTATATAGATACACTTTAACTACCACCAAATTGGAATATTAAGTTAATACATTACGAGTATGAGATTAGACCTTTTAAAAGGAATCATTCTTATTTTATATGACTTGATCATATAAATTTCAAGACTGGTTTACCAATCTAAGAAGTAGTCTCAGATTCTATTATTTGCAGGGTCCTAAAAACCTGAATAATGATAAATGATCCAATCCATTAATTGGCAAAACTATTCTTTGGAGCAATCACAGTGACTCTGGAACTGCCAATTTGTTCTTTTTGCAGTAAAAATGAGTTTCCCAGAGGTAAATTAAGATTGTTATCCCTTTTTGTTTTTTTTTGTGTGTGTGTGTGTGTGTGTGAGGCCCTTATTTGGCATTTACCATAAATTTTACTACTGAAGGTTCTGTTTATTCTCTCCTTCTAAGTCCAGTGTTGGCAAACTACACTAGGACCTGCCAGTTAAGAATGTTTTTTACATTTAAAAAATGATTTAAAAAAGAATATGTTGTATTGTGTAAAAATTATGTGCAATTCAAATTTTAATGTCCATAAATAAAGCTTTCTTGGAACACAACCACGCTCATTTGTTTATCTATTGTCTATGGCTGCTTTCAAGTTACAAATGCAGAGTTGAGCAACTGCTTGCCACAGAGACCATATGTCCCACAAAGTCTAAATTATTTACTATTTGGTCCTTTATAGAAAATGTTTGAGACCCACCCCCCTCTCCCCGCTTCCGTTCTACAGTAGTGGTTTTCAAAGTCTTTTTCCCAAACCTAGAATATCAATCAGCATCACCTGGGAATTTCTTGCTAGAGACTTTGGCCTCACCCTGTATATTCACAATCAGAAATTATGGAGGGAGGCAGTTGTGGAAGGTGGATTCAGAAATTGGTGTTTTACTAAGCTTTTCAGCTGAGTCTGATGCATGCTCTGGCTTGAGAACCACTATCACCAGGCAGGCTTGTTTTAAGAATGCAATAAGCAAAAATGATTTGAAAATATAGGTTAATATGCATATGGAAGCATTATAATTTATTTAACTTTTGTATTGCATTTGCAAGAAAAACATACAAAAATAAAGAAGAAAATTATGAGCACTGGTGACTACCCTTTGTTGCCAGAAAGTTTTGCTAGAGAAAAAAAAATGGCATGTTTTACTTTAGGGGTTACTTTAATTTTAATAGGCTTTATGAAATTATTTCAGAGTAGCTTTGATAAATCAGAAAAATGACATGGCAATCTTATTTTGGAAGCTGAATCTCAGTGGTACTTAAGAAGGCTTACCACTTGGTTTATAAAGAAGAAAATACAGTATGATTCAATTATTTATATACAAAGTTAAAAAACCCAATCTGCAATTATATGTGGAAATAAAATTGACTTCAGCAGAAGGAAAGAAAAAAAATACAACTTCTTTTTGTAGGAGATTCTAATCCTGATATCCTGTCATTTGATACATATGTGTCATGAACACCAAGTACTCACCCCCATATGGCTGACATTTTTGCATCTACTATTGAAGATGAGACCGCTTGGTCCCAATCAGAACTGAAACTGTGAGGACAGATGAGGATGAAAGGAGGCATAAAAACTAATCATTTAAAAATAAAATAGAATAGAATAATCCACTCTAAGTGAAGCTATTACTTTAAAAATCCCACTAAAGAAATCCCTTTAATGGCTTTTAACATTCCACTCTAAGACAATGAATAGCTCAATGTACCATTCCATTCTCATTCAGTGATATTTATTTCAGGATATTAATGAATATTTAATTTCAGTACTATTTACCACTACAATAAAACCTGAAGTAATAAAAACAAGAAAATGATATGGTTACAAAACTAGAACAAAATGGTGCAGTTACAAATAAAGGTTGTAATTGAGGGGTATGGTCTTAGGAGGCTAACACTGCCTTTGAAGACAGTAAGCAAATCTGACAATGGATTTAGTTTTCCAAAGAGCATTGTAAACTTATAGCAAAGAACTTTATTTTCAGTTATGAGACATGGAAAGATGGTCTTGGAGCAGTTAAGAGTTCAGCTTCTGCAGTCTGACTGTTTAGGTTAGAGTCCTAGCATCATCTGGATAACCTTGGGCAAGGTATAAAATTATCCCTCACCTCAGGTTCATGTCTGTCTGTCAGATAAAGAATAATAACATTATCTACCTCGTAGCCTTACTGCGAGGATAACATAGACTTGCCTTCTGGATCAGCTTTGAAATAATTTATTGGTGGTGTTCTGTAGAAGCCGTTTCAGCAACACATGCATGGTGACTCCACAGAGAAAGTTCACGGGTACCCCTGGCAATCAGCTACAGCAACATGCTTCATGAAAGACTGAAATCATCCAGGTAAAAAAAAAAAAAAAAAAAAAAAAATACAGACTTCATCCCAATCCAAGTAGGAGATAACGACTTTCACTTTTCTATGAAAAGTAAAGTTCTCTCACTTAGATTCTTTGCTAGAATTTCCAAATAAAAACATAGTCAATAAAAGCACTCTTGTCTTTATGCCTTGGCCTGTCAATTTCAAATCTGTTTCCACCTTGGGGTGGAAACAGACATGTGGATGCCGGCAGCTGCCTGGGTGTACTGTTCCTTCATGAGGGCATATCACTGAGGCAACTCCAATGCCTGACCTCAGTCTGCATGTGTGAGAGAGTCTTTCCATTTAAGTACCTGAGGACTTATGACTTAGTATAAAAAAGTAAACTCTGGCAAAACTATATACAGGCAGTCCAGTATACATGAAGACCCATTCTAGAAACACAAGTGACAACATCTTGCTTTGGAACAAGTGCTGCTGCCCATCACGTGAGCAATTCCCACCTGAGTCCCTAACTCACGACACTACTGAAACTACAGATCCAGAAAGCTGCCTTGTTTTTTGAAAACTTAAACGGTTGCCTTCTGTAATGCCTAACCATCAGAAATTATTCTAACCATGGACATGTCTTGTTATGTGCTTTTTACCATCAGAAGGTGATATTAGTGTTCCAGGGAGTATGTATGAGAAACCACAGTATAATTCTTCATCTTCCAAAAGTCTCAATATAAATGCAGCAAATATTTACTAAGGATGTGTGCTTTGTGCTACAGTAGGGTTGTGGGATATAGTGATAAATAAGATAAGTACAGTCTCTTATGTCATGGAGCTTGCATCATCTAATTGAAACTATATATAAAAATATATATACTATATATATATATATATATTTTTTTTTTTTTTGAGATGGAGTCTTGCTGTGTCACCCAAGTTGGAGTGCAATGGTGCAATTTCAGCTCACTGCAACCTCCGCCTCACAGGTTTAAGTGGTTCTCCTGCCTCAGCCTCTCGAGTAGCTGGGATTACAGGTGCCACCATGCCCATCTAATTTTTGTATTTTTAGTAGAGATGGTGTTTCACTGGCCAGGCTGGTCGCAAACTCCTGACCTCAGGTGATCCACCCACCTTGGCCTCCCAAAGGGCTGGGATTGCAGGTGTGAGCCACTGCACCCGGCCTGAAACTATATTTTTATATGAAAACAAAAACTGGCAAATATGCTATGACATATGATAAAACTTTTGGATGTGTGTGTTTGATAAAACAAGTAAGTCCAGTTAAATTTTCCTTGGGGCGGCCCGTTGATGCCCCTCTGCCACAGAGATATTTTAATGGAAGAAAAGCAAAGGTTTTTGAGTTAGAAGTACTTGCTGAATACACTTTGCAAACAAGATCATGTGAGTCCACATTTTAAATGTTATCAGTAGACTAATACTTTACCTCTATGCAGCCTTTATAATTAAATATTTTCTCCTAAATCAAAGATAATTATTCTATATTTAGGGGTAGGAATGGCTCTAGCCTCCATTCCCATCATCCCCTTCAAACTTTTGTACTCTCTCTTGCACTTTTACCTCGAATCTCAATGAATTCTAGTCCTTCAGAATCACAATTGTTTTGGGGAGTCTGAGGTTTTTGTTTGGACATCTCCTGCTCCTAGTGTTTCTGCTTTCCCTCCCTTATGCCAGACTTAGCAACTCAAAAGCAATGATGTTGCACACCCTTTAGCTTGCCAGGTTTCCCAGATCCCAGGAACTCAACCTGGGTCACAGATTACATAATCAGACACAGAGGTGTTGAGATCCCTGTTTCTGAGTGGGAGTGGACTCCTGATGTCCCCCAGGCTGCAGGCAGGCATCTGGGGATGGGTGCAAGATATCTCACAAATGAAATTGGACTTGAAGTTCTGAAAAATTGGGGATGAAAGAGTCAAACTTGTTTAAATGAGATAGACTTTAAAAACTTGAAAGCATTGAGTACCAACTAGGAAATTCTATGAAAAATATTCTCTATTTTTATTTCCTTTGAGAAAACCATGTTGGAAGATTAATTTTGGAGGCTATTGTAGACTACGTTTGTAATGTAAAATGCTCCGGTTGTTGATGAGACAGGTTTTGTTTTTCAGTTCATCAGCAAGATGGCACTTTGATAAATCACAGATTGCTCAGTGCCTAAAGAGGCACATTGTGACAGTTTTCATCACGATGTGATATAAAGAGGCAAATGAAGCAGTGCTCCAGATCTCGCCTGGGCCAGTTAGGTGATAGCACCCATTGTGTAGCTAAGAACCAGGAGGGTCTGTCATTTCTAACAATGTGTTCATTGTTTTCTGACCTACCTGTAAGCATAACTTTTTCAATCATTTAGGGACTGAATTTGATTTGGAGTTCGTTGCTTATAAATAGTTAGATGAGTGAGAGTAACACAGATAGCAGATACCTCTGTAAAGGGAAATAAACTGTGGATTTTTTTTCCCTTTTCTGTCTTGATAACTGAGATGGAATCTTCTGTGTCATCACATTGGGTACGAATGAAGAGCTGGTCACTGATTCATTCTCGCATATTTGCATGTACTAGCTAATACTAACTAACTCCATGTTTAATCCTTTAACCAAGCCTTCTGGCAAATCAGAGCCATGGCATCTTTCATAGGCATCTGATTTGAATGCACATGTAGAGACATTACCTGTGACTTCAAATTTCTTGTCCTGATGCTCTGCTTTTCTTCAGAATGTATGTAATACAACATTCTGCCCTGTATACCTAGGTAAAATTTTCCCTTATTCTGTCACTGAAAGTAAATTCTAAAGGAAGTATTGAACACTTTCACTCTTTGATTTAAGTCTCAAGGGGGAAATTATGATATTCACACACAGGTTAAAGCAGACTATAGGATCCTAATAGTAATAACTATACAAGATTAATGGTAAAGACAAATATGTAAGAAAGAATTCAGGAAAAAAATGAACTTGTCAACCAACTTTATCATTGGGTGGTAGAGGTAGGGCTCTAAATAGTGCCAAATGAATTTGCTTCACTGTAATTTTCACCTTTCAAATATTGCTGTGGCACTGTAGAGACTAGTCCAAAAGAGGCTGATCTCATTTGTCACTCAGTGGTTTCTTTTGGGCTTGGGCAAATGGGCCAACACTTATTTTCAAGGCTGACCTCATCTTTTCTGGCTGTTGAGTAGACTTTGCACTTCAGTTGATGAGGGCATATGAGAAATGAACCAGATAAATTGCTTGATTAGAAGCTTCATGAACCAAAACTGATGAGAGGGGCACACATTTGCTTGTGAATTAAGAATCAAATACATCTTTCTGGGGCCTAATACTGACACACATTTACATCCTCCCCACTGTGTGATGTTCACTAGTAGCAAACCCTGGCTATTCCTTATTTTAGAATTTTCTTACCACTATGTGGTGCTTGACTATTGGCCATGCTTCTCTTGCAATTCTCATGTTAGTCTAGAAATGGCATTCAGGTTAGGAAGGGCACTGACCTTCCTCCTGTGCTTTCACAAAATGTGAAGGAGGGAATCAAACCTGTAACTCAGCCAGTTTTAAAGTAAGCTTATTATTTCTTCAATAGCATCAGCTTCTATAACCATAATAAACAAACAAACAAGTAAATATAAATTCTCTTTAACTGCTAAATTGATGGAAAATAGACTCTTTAGTTTTTAAAAGGTGGTTATGTTTAGCCAAAATGGAATCAGCTTACATTCTTGGCACTGTATACGACGTAACAGGTCTGTGTGTGTCTGAGTATATGTGTGTGAGAATGTATGTTCTGAGAGTGATAAGGTGATAAATAACATATTTTTTCTTCTCAAATGTGACATGGCTTGGAATTAAAAATTTACTTAAAAATTATGAAATTTTTAAAATGTGAGAGGTCAGTGTCTCCATATGCCATAAGATACAGAAGTTAATGTCAATTAATTTTGTCAGATATGTGTGATTTATTTAACTTATTAATGTTAAACAGTGATATTAACTATACATTTAAAGATGTGTATTTTGTTAACTTTAGCTAAAGTGATTGGATCTCTACAAAACACGTCTTTCTAATAGGAAATATATTTGATAAATAGGCGACAAACTTCAAATACACTTTTCTAGCCAATTATCTTGTAGAAAAATCAACATTCATCTACTGCAGTGTTCCACGGCCAAAATCCAATAAAATTTGGGGTAGAGGAGACATAAATTTGTCTCTTCAGACCACACCTTCTGATATTTTAAGGGGCCAGGGACTATTAAAAAGTATCTGATCTAGGTTGTTAACTAGTGAGGCAGACAGTGTTATTGTTCTGCAAATATTCACTACTCCCACATGCATTCTTCCTGGAGGAATATACTTCCCTGCTGTGTTGACATTGAAGATGGCATCACTTTCTTTCACCAATAGAATGTGAGTAGACATGATCTAGTCAAATCCAAGGAGAATTTTGTGGTGCTTGATTTGTCTGCTTGCACTCTTACTGCCATGCATGAGAAATGCATGATCCTGGGAGCTGCAACTCCATCAGACCAAAAGAAAGACCTAAACCTGATATTGAGCCTGGAACATTAATGCCACAAGAAATCACAGACTTGTGAATGAGAACAAAATATTTTTATAGCAATAAGCTGAGATTCTGTGGTTGGTTGTTACCGTCTTAGTCCATTTAGGTTGCCATAACAAAATGCCACGGAGTTGGTGGCTTAAACCACAAACATTTGTTTTCTCATACTTTTCGAGGTAGAAAAGTCCAAGAGAAAGTTTCTAAAAGGGTTTGGTTCCTGGTGTAGTCTCTCTTTCTGGCTTGCAGAGGGCTGTCTTCTCGCCGTGTCTTCCCATCACAGGGAGAGAGACAGCAAGTGTTAGCCTTCTGGTCTCTTTTCTCATAAAGATATGAACCTACTGAATCAAGGCTCCATCTTTATGACCTCATTCAACCTAAATTATTTATGTAAAGGACTTATCCCCAAATTATTATATGAATTTTAATGGGACTAAAACTTCAGTCGATAGTAGTTATACAACATTATTGCAGCATAACCTCACTGAAATATGGTTGTTACTAAAGCCTGTCCCAGCTCTTTGCATCTGGTCTCTCCTAAAACAGCAACAGGTAAGCCAGAAAAGTAAAAGGAGAGTGTAATCTGGTGTCGGCAATGAAAATGACAAAAACTACTTTTTGTTTCTGTGGCCTTTAAAAAAAATCATTTTCTATATTTTATACCAATGTAAATATTTTTAGCCAGTAAAAAATATTATTAGGTAGAATTTTTAAATTTGCTATATTTGAATGCATGTAATTACTTTTGAAAAGTTAACTCTTATCTTCTGTCTTGTGTGCTTGTGCCTGGTTGCAATATGAGATTCATAGGTTTTCTTAAAGTCTGCCTTGTTAGATACAATCTGATGAATGCAGAAATGCAATAGGGTGGTATTAAAATCAAATAACGAGATCAAGAGACACAGAAGCAACATCAGTTTCTTATATAGTTTGAAATGATGATTGCCTTAGTATATAGGCCTGCTCTAAGATGCACTGAAGGGTAACATTCTCTTTTGATTCTAGAAGTGGGTAATGTATCGGCCTTTTCATTTTTTAAATGTAGAAATCTAGTAATTAGATTTTTAAAATTAGAATTATGTGTTCCCATCACAGATTGTCTTCTTTGTACATGAATTGGATCTCAATATTATGAATAAGCACATTATACAGACAAGGCTATCTAAATAGGAACAGCAATCCTAGAATACAAGAGTAAGATATGCTTACACTTGAGCGAGGGGCAGGTGAAGGGAAAACAAGAGACCCTGGGATTAATGTTCTCAGAAATAAGTCTCTAGCCTACAAAGGTGGCACATATTGGTAACCAGAATTATAAGATTGATTGATATGTCTGAGAAATCAACCTAGACTCATAATCAAGATTGTTTACTAGTGCAAGACCTCTCAGTATGATGGTAAATTTCTAGCCCAGTTGCTCTAAGTGAAGACATTACTCATTGAGCTACATTCATCCTTGGAAGAAATCTTTTTTTTGTTTGTTTATTTCACATAAAGGTGCTAACTGGGCCAATGTTTGCTTAGATTCATGGATAATCACGGAACAACATCAAATGCCTGGTGTGAGGGTAAGAGGTAACACTGCAGTCCTGGTGGTATCACTTGGGCATAGTTTGAAGACCACTAATTTATCTTAGCAATTACAATTTGAACTGATGGGTTCAGAACACTCTAAAATGTGGACATTTGCTTTAAGCACAATAATGCAGGCACTCATTTCCCTGGAGCCTGCTTAATGTTTTCTCTCCTGCTTTAGCTTCCTTGAACAGAGACTTCAGAATTACTACTCCCTTAGACCTTGTAACTTAGTTGTTCTTACTGATATGCTATAACAGCTCCCCTACAAATCAATGAGGGATATGCTTTCAGCCTTAGACTTCTGTTTCAGAGCAGGGCAATATTTATTCACAGTTCTTGTTTATTTAGGTGTAAAACAGATATACAGGCCCTATGAGAATCAAATATTTTGTTTTAAAAGTGTTCTGAGAAAAGTAGTCTTTGTGCCAGATATGTACATATCTTGACATAATTTTTGTGAACTACCATGAATATATTTTCAAGCTTTAAAACTTATTTCCTAATAAAAATACCTTTAGTCAATGTTATAACGCGTAATAGCTGATTTTCTAATTTTTCGTGTAAAAGTCCCATTTTCTACCTTCCAAGATATTTACATGTATCTTAATGTTTTTATGGTACATATCCCACAAATTTCAAAAGTAAGCAGATTTATACTTGCTCACCTTTTTATAAATAAAAAAGTATTTATAAAAAAACTTTTGTATAATTATATATTAATTAAAAACACCTCAAACTTAAAAATAAATTTATTTTTGGAAACCATTAACAGTCAACACATAATTGATTAGACCAAGTTGTCTATAGGAATAACCAAGAGATTATGTATAAATATATGGCTGAGGAGATTTGGGGACATCCATTTCAATGATTCACAGTGACATCATGTATTTTTGCTCACATTCAAATCAAAATCAGGTATTCCAGATTAGATCATCCTCTATGTGGACCCAGACTCTTTCCATCTTATGGTTCTACCTTGTCAAAAATCTTAGAGTCTTCTCCATTTAGCTGATGGATCAGGGAATAAACCACAGGAAAACAACACCTGATTTTTGATCACTTTGGCTGGTAAGTGTTACTCATCATTTCTATACCTATTCCACTGGTGTAAATAAGAAATGAGGTCTCTGTAGATTCCAAGGAGCTAAGAAATATATAATTCTTGCCTAGGCAGTTGCTTCTCAGGAACAATTCCCCACTCTCATTCTCTGTTACCAAGTGGTTATCCAAAGCCTCTCCACATATTTTCAGTTTTTTGGACAAGAATAAGTAGCAATGATATTTATCTATTAATATCCACTCTGTGAGAGCATAAAGAATTAGCAGTCAGAAACACAACATATGAAAACTTATGGAATGTGGCAAAAGAGAGAAATGTATAGCAATAAATGCCTATGTCAGAAAAGAAGAAATATCTCAAATAAACAATATAATGTTACACCTTAAAGAACTAGGAAAAGGAACAAACAAAGCCCAAAGTTAGCAGAAGAAAGGAAATAACAAAGTTCAGAGCAGAAATAAATGAAACAGAGACCAGAAAAAACATTACAAAAAATTAACAAAACTAAGATCTAGTTTTTTGAAAATACAAAATCAATAAACTCTTAGATTAATGAAGAAAAAAGAACACTCAAATAAATAAAATAAAAAATAGATGGCATTACAATTGATACCACAGAAATTCAAAGGATCATAAGAAACTACTATGAACTATTATATGTCAACAAACTGGACAATCTAGAATAAATGGATAAATTCCTAGACACATATAACCTGCCAAGTTGAATTATGAAGCAACAGAAATTCTGAAGAGACCAAAAATGAGGAAGGAGATTGAATCGATATTCAAAATTCTCCCATCAAGGAAAAGCCCAGGACCAGACGGCTTCACCACTGAATTCCAGCAAACATTTATTTTCTTCTCTTCTCTTTTTTTTTCTTTCAACTTTTATTTAAAGTTCTGGAGTACACGTCCAGGATGTGCAGGTTTGTTACATAGGTAAACGTGTGCCACGGTGGTTTACTACACATATCATCCCATTACCCAGGTATTAAGCCCAATATCCACTAGCTATTCTTCCTGATGCTCTCCCTTGCCCGACTCCCCACAGTTGCCCAAAGTGTGTTGTTTCCCACTGTGTGTCCATGTGTTCTCATCAATCAGCTCTCGCTTATAAGTCAGAACATGTGGTGTTTGGTTTTCTGTTCTTGCATGTTTGCTAAGAATAATGGCTTCCAAGTCCATTCATGTCCCTGCAAAGGACATGATCTTGTTCTTTGTTATGGCTGCATAGTATTCCATGGTATAAATGTACCATATTTTCTTTATCCAGTCTATCATTGATGGGCATTTAGGTTGATTCCATGACTTTGCTATTGTAAATAGTGCTGCAATGAACATACACATATCTTTATAATAGAATTATTTATATTCCTGGCTATATACCCAGTACTGGGATTGCTGGGACAACCGTTATTTCTGCTTCTAAGTCTTTGAGGAATTGCCACACTGTCTTCAACAATCTACTAAACATTTAAAGAAGAACTAGTCTGGGTGCGGTGGCTCACGCCTGTAATCCCAGCACTTTGGGACGCTGAGGCGGGCAGATCATAAGGTCAGGAGTTCGAGATCAGTCTGGTCAACATGCTGAAACTCCATCTCTACTAAAAATACAAAAATTATCTGGGCATGGTGGCACGTGCCTGTAATCCCAGTTACTCAGGAGGCTGAGGCAGGAGAATTGCTTGAACCCGGGAGGCAGAGGTTGCAGTGAGCCAAGATTGCAGCACTACACCCCAGCCTGGGTGACAGAGCAAGACACCGTCTTGAAAATAAATAAATAAATAAAAATAATAAAGAAGAACTAGTTACATTTCTTCTCAAACCCTGTCAGAAAAACTGGAGGGAATACTTGTAATTTTCTTTTATAAGGCCAGCATTACCACAGTATCAAAGTCAGACAAAGATACTACGAAAGAAAAAATTACAGGCTAATATTGCAGATGAATAAAGATGTAAAAATCCTCAATAAAATATTAGCAAACTGAATTTAACAACACATTAAAATAATCACTTACCATGATTAAGTGGGATTTATCCTTGGGATACAAGTATGGTTCAACGTAATGCAAATCAATAAATCTGATACAGCACAATAACTGAACAGAAAAAAAAAACCAAATGATCATCCCCAAAAAATGTGGAAAAAGCATTTGACAAAATTCAACACTCTTTCATAGTAAAAACTAATAGACGAAGTATAGAAGGAATGTATCTCAACACAATAAAAGCTATGCATGATAAACCTAACATCACACTCAATGGTGAAAACTTGAAAGCTGTTTCTTTAAGATCAGGGACAAGACAAGAATGTCAAATTTGATGACTTCCTTTCAACACAGTATGAAGTCCTAGCCATAGCAGTTAGGTAAGAGAAAGAAACAAAAGAACTACCTAATAGAAAATGAAGAAGTGAAACAGGAAATGAAGAATAGAGAAGTAGCAAATAGAGACTATCTGCTGAAGATGTAATCTTACGTATAGAAATTCTAAAGACTCCACCATAAAGCTGTTAGAACTCAAACAAATTTATCAATGTTGCAGGATATAAAATCAACATCTACAAATTAGTAATGTTTCTATATATGTATAATGAACAATCCAAAAATATTATAGAAAACAATCTCATTTATAATGGCAACAAAATACGTAGGTGTAAACTTAACCATAGAGGTGAAAGATCTGTATACTGAAAACTAGAAAACACCGATGAAAGAAAGAAAAGAAAATACAAATAAAAAGAATAATATCCTGTGTTCATGGATTGGAAGAACTGATATTGTTAAAATGCCCTTACTACCTCTAGTGATCGACAGGTTCAGTACAATCCCTAACCAAAATTCAATGTCATTTTTCACAGAGATAAAAAATCTCCAGAATCCTTAAATTTGTATGGAACTACAAAAGGCCCTAACAGCAAAAATCATTTGAGCAAAAAGAATAAAATGGGAGTCTCACACTTCATGATTTCAAAATACAAATTTGATTGTAATAAAAATCTCATGGCACTGGCATAGAAACAGACATATCAACCGATGAAACCAGAGAGAAAGCCCAGAAATAAATCTAGTCATTTGTGGGCAACTGGTTTTTGACAAAGGTGGCAAAAACACACAGTAGAGAAGGGGTAGTATTTTCAATCAGTGATGTTGGAAAACTGGTTATCCACATGCAGAAGAATGACACCGTATCTTTACCTCACATCGTCATAAAAATTAATTCAAAATGGAATAAAGATTTAAATGGAAGGCCAAAAACTATAAATCTTATAGAGGAAAAGCTCTACAACATAGTTCTGGGCAATTATTTTGTGGATATTATTCCTAAAGCACAAGCCAAAAAAAAAAAAAAAGCAAAACGTAGACAAATGAGATTATATCAAACTTAAAAGCTTCTGCATAGCAAAGGAAATTATTAACTAAGTGAAGAGACAGCTCACAGAACAGGAGAAAATATTTGCAAACCATTAATGTGACAAGCCAAAAATATGTAAGGAACTCAAACAACTCAATAGCAAGAAAACAAATAACCTGATTAAAAATGGGCAAAGGATTTTAAAACACATTTTTCAAAAGAAGACAAACAAATAGCCAACAGGTACATTTAAAAAATGCTTAGTATCACTAATCATTAGAGTAATGAAAATTAAAACCAAATGAGATACCACCTCGCACCTGTTAGAATGGCTTCTATGAAAATGATGGAAGATAAGTGTTGGTGAGGATGTGGTGAAAAGTGAACACTTGTCTGCTGTTGGTGGAAATACAAATTAGTACTGCCATTATAGAAAATGGCATGGAGGTTCCTCAAAAAAACTAAAAATAGAACTACCATATGATTCAGCAATCCCACTTCTGGATATATATTCAAAGGAATTAAAACAATATGTTAAAGGGATATCTGCATGCTCATGTTCATTGCAGCATTATTCACAATAGCCAAGATATGGAATCAATCTGTGTCCATCAACAGATAATATATTAAACAAATGTGGTATACACACACACAATGAAATACTATTTGGTTTGAAAAGAAGGAAATTCTGTCATTGGCAACAATACGAATGAACCTGGAGGGATATTATGCTAAGTGAAATAAACCAGGCACAGAAAGACAAATACCACATGATCTCACTTATGTTACTTACATGCAGAATCTAACAAAGTTGATCCCACAGAAGTAGAAGTTAAACAATGATTACCAGAGCCTGGGATGTGGGGCGGGGGGTGGCAGGTGGGATGGAATGAAGTGTTGTTGGTCAAGGGATACAAAGTTTTGGTTAGATAGGAGGAATATATTAAGATCTGTTGCACGGCAGGGTGACTATAGTCAATCATGACGTATTGTATATTTCAGAATAACTAAATTTCAAATGCCTCACCCCAGAAAATGATAAGTGGAGGTGATAGGTGTGTTAATTAGCTTGATTTGATCATCTCACATTGTATATGTATATCAAAATATCATATAGTGCCCTGTAGTGTAGACAATTATGATTTGTCAATTAAAGATAATATGAATAAGAAAAGAATTAGTGGTCAGGAGATAAAATTGGAGATCTAACTCTTCTTTTTCATATATGGGGCACTTTTTTTTTTTTTAACTCATATTTAATTTGCTAAAGTGATCACAAGATGCTGAGAAGAGAAAGTGTGGTCTCATTTGGGCTCCAAGCCAGGCAGCTTACCAATGGAGATTTAATTTTTAAATTTAATTATAATTAAAATGAGAAGCTAGAGATGTAACAAAATTCAAGAAGCGAAAACTATAAAATAAAATAAAATACAGGGGTAGCAAACATTTAAAGATTCATGGAGGCTCCTGAATGAGAATACTGGTATTCCACATTTTTCTCCTATGTCTCTTAGTGATAAAGACACAGCTGTACATTGATATCTGTGGCAAAATTATAGATATATTTAAAATATGTTTTAGATAAATACATATATACTTGTGTATCATACTATACTTTTATCTCTAAATAGTAAACTATGTAACACATGACAGTAATGGTAACATTACTCTATAAGCTACACATATATATTTAAATTGGTTGAATGTTTAAATTTTCCCATCCCTTCATGAAATGGGACTCAGCTCATTAATATATAGTATAGCCTTAAAAGGCATTTCATTTTAAGATTTTTTGTCTTGAATCCTAAAAGAGTAGCAGGATAATATGATAAGGGATTCAGCATTTTCAAAGACGAAAATATCAAGGCCCAGCATGTAGAAGATCTTCAACTATTTTCTTGCCAATCTGACGATTCTATGCCATATTGGCCTGTGTCCATTTGTGCCTAGAAAATTCCTCACAGTGAGATTTTTTCTTATGCATGCACCACAGTTGCTAAACTTTGCTAAACACTGCTACAAAATGTCACAAAAAGTGGCAGATTGGTGCCAATACACATTCATGATTGCTAATCTTACCCAGGCTCTCAACAGTGTCTGGGAATCCTATTAGCTTTCCATTACCCAACTTAATTCCCATTCCTGACAGATACTATTTCACATCTTCCTAACTCTCCTCAAATCTTCAGTTCATCCATCTTCCCCCTCAGAACCAGAAGATTACTTAAAGCCTCTGGGGGAAAACTTCTGGACTTCTCACTGCCCAAGTAACAACCAGCATACATCTTTTCCTTTGTCCTTTTGGGACAAGGAAGTTGACTTTCCATGTACGTAATTGATCTACCATCTATCTGCAGTCTGAAATCCTTCCTCTCTGGATTCCTTAGAAATACTCTAAGTTCTCCACCCTCTACCTGCTTGCATCTGGATTTTCTTCACTTCTGGAGGAATATCATTAGAATTTCATCATGCATGGTTTTTCAGCATTAAAAAATAGAAAATAAAAAGTAAACAACCTTCAGCCTAAACTACCTCTGCAAGTACTATTATTTTCTCTCCTCTCCCCTTTACAGTCAAAATTCTTGAAGGCATTATCTATATTTTCTTTCCCAAGTTCTTCAACTCATTCAACATTATTATTTTTCCCACAATATGCCAACAACCTTGCTCTCACATAGGTTATCCAAGCTTACATGTTGCAAAATGTGGATACTTTTCAGCCAGCTTGCTTAACTTCTTGGGAACATTTGATACTGTTGGCAACTTTTCTTCAGGACCTTCTATTTTCTCACCTCCTGTGGTACAAACTCTCTTCTGGTGTGCCTCTTTCCACACCAGCTTCTCTTTATTTTCCTTTGAACACTCCTTTTTATCTACTCTCACTTAAAATATTGACGATATTTTAAAATATTCAAGGTATTCAAGGCTCAGTTCTAGTCTTTTTCTCCACCTCGCTCTAGGACTTATTAAATGAATTCAAGAAACCTTTGGAAAGTTGGTCCACTCCCAAAGCTTCAAAAACTGTAAACTGATGACTCCCAAATCTCTTCCTTCAGTACAGACATCTTTCCTGGGATCCCTGCCTAGATATTTAGCTGATTACCAAACACTGCACATGGATGTTTCATAGGCCCCTGAAACCTAACTCACCCAAAGATGCACTCATGATCTCTTTATCTTTCTTCCACACTTCCACACTTAATTGTCCTCTTGTGTTCTCTATCTCAGAAATGCCACTACCATCTACCCAGGACACCTCTCACATCTAGTTAATCACCAAGTAATTTAGTTTCTATTGTCAAATTGCTTTCTGGATACTTCTCTTTATTGTTACAGCCACCACCCAGATCCAAGCCAATACTATATTTTTTTCTGATTGGTTGCCATCTCTTCCTAATTGGCCTTTTTCCCTCCTCAATCTCTCTCTCCCGTAATCTATTCTCTACAGTGCACCTATGAGAATATGGTTATGAGATTCTCCCACTTAAAATCTTTTAAAGCCTTCCTACTGCCCTTATGATGAAGATCAAACCTCTAAACATTTAATAACTGACTCGACCATCCATGTTCTGACCTCAGTACATTCAGCAGCTTTATAACTTGACAGCATCCTCAAATTTTGTTGTCCAGATATACTGAACCCCATCAGCTTTTCAAAGCAGAACTTGCTCTCATCCACATCTAAGCCTTCACATATTTTTGTTTTCTCTCAAATTCACTTTAGCGTCCCTCTTTTCTATCTGATCCTATTCATCCTTCAAGTCTTATGTTACATATCACTTCCTCAGAAAGCCCTTCTGAAATTTTTGGATTAGTTTCAGTAAATCCTACTGAAATATGATTTCAACATTTATGTACTTCCCTTATCATAACACCTATCATGCTTTATTATTGCTGCCAATCATATTAGTTTCTTATTTCTTCTATAACAAATTACACCAATTTTTATTTTTATTTTTGCTTAAAACAGCACAAATGTATTATACTTCTGGAGCTCCAAAGTCTAAAATAGGCTAGCAGTGCCATTTTCCTTCTGGAGGATATAGAAGATAATCAATTTCTTTATCTTTTACAGCTTTTAGAGGCTGCCTGTATTCTTTGGCTTGTGTCCCCTTCCGCAGTCTTCAAAGCCAGCAGGTAGCATCTTTAGCTTTCTGTCTTCTGACCTCTGCTTCTATTTTCACATTGCCTTCTCACATTGACTTTTCTGCCTCTCACGTTCTCTTGTACGGATCTTGGTGATTACATAGGACCCACCTGGGTAATCCAAGGTACTCTTCTGATCTCAGTATCTTTAACTTAATCACATCTGCAAAAGACTTTTTGACACAGAAGCTAACATATTGACAGGTTTCAGTAATTAAGATGTAGATATCTTGTAGGAGAGCATTATACTGCCTTTCATACTTGTTTAAATGTCTGTTTTTCCTGTTACAGAGTGTAAAATCACTTCTCTTTCCTTCTTTATTCTCAGTGCCTAGCACAGTGCCTTACCTCTGAGAGGTGTTCAATACATATTTATTATGAAAAAACACAGAGTCCTAGACTGATTTCTTTTTTAAAAAATTTATCCAAGGCCAGGTACAGTGGCTCATGCCTGTAATCCCAGCACTTTGGGAGGCTGAGGCGGGTGGATCTCCTGAGGTCAGGAGTTCGAAACCAGCCTGGCCAACATGTTGAAATCCTGTGTCTACTTAAAAAGAAAAAAAAAAAAAAAAAATCAGCCAGGTGTGGTGGTGTACACCTGTAATCCCAGCTACTTGGGAGGCTGAGGTAGGAGTATTGCTTGAACCCTGGAGGCAGAGGTTGCAGGCAGAGGAGGCATGAGCCGAGATCATGCCACTGGACTCTAGCCTGGGTGACAGAGCAAGACTCCATCTCAAAAAAAAAAAAAAAAAAAAAAAAAAAAAAAAAAAATCCAATAAACATTTATTGCTTTATTTTTTAAAAAATTTATCCAATAAACATTTATTGAACATCATCCACCTGAACGACATATTTTTGATGCTCAGATTATAGATGTGAATAAGAAATTGTTCTTTGAATCCATGGTCTAATAATGAAGATACATATATAGAAAGATAAATACATTAAGGTCTTTTTGTTGTTTGAAATAAGTGTGCACACTGTGAGTGAGGAACCAAAAGATGAATGTCAGGACTTCTTACTTTTGAGGAGAGAAGGAAGAATTTTTATGTAAGGCATTGCCTTCAAAGAGGAATAGGTCTTCTCTGGAGAAACAAAGTCAGATGAGAAATAGCATTCTATGCAGATGAAGATAGGTGAAGACATAATTAGAACGGCAAAGCCATTTGGTTGATTTACAGAAATGCAAGAAGTCGGAAATGACTGCTGTTTGGGATAGATAGAAACTATATTTTAGTAAGATTGGAAAGATAAAAAGGAGCCAGCTGTTAAGGGTCTGTACATCATACTATTCAGGTTTGAATTTAGGTCATAAATAATGTGGGACCACTAATAATTTCAAGGACGTAAACTATGACTCTGTACATATTAAAATAACCTACTGAGATAGTAACGTGAACATTTCATGGGGGGGTCACATATTAACAACGAGATAAATTAAAAGTCAATAACCAATAGTCAACGTGTGATATTAAAGGATGTCTTCTTGATCCTTGAAGCCTAAACTTGATTTCAATGTATATTGAAAGATACAGATGTAGATATAAAGACACAGATATAGGAAACATATGTAATGCTGAATGAGTACAAACTATAAAATGTAATCATAAAACAACCAACTATAATCACAAACCAGCCTTTTCCCTGTAAGTGTATCACCCTTTTAATTTTTTTCACAGTGACTAGCTCTTATCCTGTCCCTGAATATAAATTCAGTTATATACAATTCTCTGTCCCTATTTAGGTATTAAAAAAACCTGTGGTGACTTTAACTCACTAAAACATAGTTTCAATCCACTAATTAAAATGTCTCAGCTCATGAATATGTCAAGATTCTGGATTTGATTTTTTTTTAAGTTGAATCACTTCTTCTTCATCCACCTTACTATAGTTTCTGATCCTTTTAACGTTGTAATAGTAGGAGTAGAGGGGAGTTGAGAGAAACAAAACGATATTGCTTAGCGGAATCTGTGGAGATAACATATTCCTGTACTCTCTGGACTTGGTGGATGTCCAGAAACTGACTCTCTTGTGTTTATTCCTGGAATTTTGGGAGAAATTCCTTCTACTCCATCCACAGAGAGCTCTCTTCCGCAGCCTCTAGGCTCCTAGCAATTGGTCTCTACTTTCTGTTAAGGTCATCTCATTCCCCTAGCTGACCTGCATGGAAAGTTTAAGAGCACCTAATTGCATATTCCTCTCCTGTGTGGCTCAAAAGCGGTCCCAAGGAAATGCTTATGAATCACTATCCCTACAAAACCTGGAGATGCCATTAACATCCTCAAATCAGCCCTCTCCTCTGCTGCCACAGACCACGTTAGCCAGTTTCTTGCTTGTAGACTTCTTAGGCTTAGCTCAGATATTAGTTCACTACAACCTGTATTTCGAAAGGACACAGATTATGCTCCCTCACTGGTCTTAAAAACTCCTTGGAGTTTGTATGTATGTTGGAGAAGGAAGGCATTCACAAAATACCTCTCCCCAAGAGAAATCTTCTTCAAAACCCCTCCTTCCAAAACTGCCCCCAAACAAAAGAAAACCTACCTATAGTTGTAAGAGGTTTAAGACTACCTATAGTTATAAGAGTCATATAGCTGGACCAAAGTCACCACCTATTTTTGAAAACTTTCATAACAACTCAGAACCTCACTTTGCAACATACACTCTAGCTGAGTTAAGTAAGTATTAAGTACTATGTGCACAGTACTAAGTCTTATCTTACTTAATCATTTCAACTCAGTGAGAAAAGAAACCAAAGCCCAGAGAGGTCAAAGAATATGCTAAAGGTCACACTGTTGACAAATAGTGGACCTGAATTCAAAACCAGGAAGCCCAAATCAGAACTATGTCTCCTCATACCATAACCTTTATTGTATTATATTTCTTTAAATGCCCATCATCCCTATCAGATTGCATTTTTTTTCTCCTCACAATTACCATAGTAATGCTCTTCCATTTCTTAACACTGATGTGCTTCTTGTTTTTTTAAATGCAATGCAAGATGGTGTATTGCTTCACATGCTATATGGGGTGTGTGTGTGTGTATGTGTGTGTGTGCCATTTTTCTATTTACTAATGATGACAAAATAAGAAGCACAGCCAACTTTGGAATAAAAATGATTGCAAAACATAAAATATTACTGCTATAATATCCCATTAAAAAATAAGGAGGGCTGGGCATGGTGGCTCACACCTGTAATCTTAGCACTTTGGGAGACCCAAGTGGGTGGATCACCTGAGATTGGGAGTTCGAGACCAGCCTGACCAACATGGAGAAACCCCGTCTCTACTAAAAATACAAAAATTAGCCGGGCATGGTGGTGCATGCCTGTAATCCCAGCTACTCGGGAGGCTGAGGCACAAGAATTGCTTGGGTCAGGGAGGTGGAGGTTGTGGTCAGCCACGATCGCGCCATTACGCTCCAACCTGGGCAACAAGAGCAAAACTCTGTCTGAAATACATAAGGAGAACAGTTCATTGTTTTCATCTACAAAAAAGCAAAATTAAATTTTATCCTGAATTTTAAACTCATTTTACAGCCACTGCATGAAACATGCTATTTTATTTACTGGAGAGACATTGCAACTGACAATGCCCACTGTCTGATCATCCTTAGAAAGCTCCCTCTCACATGCCATGAAAAGCTATCTTTCTGGGGAGTCCTTCTGTGGAGTAGATTTTTATCTTAAAATCAGATAACTGATTTTTTTTTTTTTCCACCTTTGCTTTATTCTGAAGAAGGTTTGGCAAACTACCGCCTACGGGCTCAATCTGGTCCACTGCCTCTTTTCTAAATAAAGTTTTATTGGAACACAGCTATGCCTATTCATTTATGTTTTGCATGCCTATTCATCATGTTTTGACTCCTAACCAACACGATTCTTTTCTTGCTAAAATGGCAGAACTCACTAGTTGCCAAAGAGTTTGTGTAGGCCACAAGGTCTAAAGTATTTCTGATATGGCCCTTTACAGTGAAAGGTTACTTACCCTTCTTCTAGACAGTTTAGATCGACACAAAATCCTTTACGAAATACCACTGTGACCATGTTGCCCACCTTCAATTTACTTTTTTAACATTTATCCATTTTTTTATCTTGCCTTTTTAACCTTGTTTCTTTTTTATTGCCTTTTCCATATATTTTTAGCAATTTTAAATTTATTTTACTTTAGTATATTGCATGCATCTTCAAAGCTACCCTAATTTCTTTTTGAAATACAGTGGCATAAAACTGAAATTAAAATATCCCATGGTGTTATATACATTTTTCAGGTTGTCTCAAAGTGTCTTTTGTTTAAAATACAGTTGAATATAAATAAATAACAAGCAGCAAAACTTATATTTTAAAAATGATTTTTTTTTGTACTGACTTGACTATTTTATTGTCTTGTTTTGAGACACCACCACATTATTTGTTCTCTAACTTTGTAAGCTTTAGAAGCACTAGTTGATGTTTTTAATGAAAAAAAAAAACAACAAATAAAAATAATATTAATTCAATTTTCAACTTCATACTTTATTTTCTGAGAGGAAGAAAGCAGTCTATTTGTTACAGGGTAAATTTGAATATGACCTTAAATCATTTATCTGTTAAAAGCATTAAGTACTATCTTTTAGATTTTTAAAAAAATATTTATATTTGTTTATTTTTTTTGTAGTGAAGTCGAATGAAAATTAATGCTGTCCTGTCTTTGTATAATAAAAAAAAATTTGGATATACACTTTTTATCTCATGAGATTTCATTTACGTAGAATACGTGCTTCTGTTGTAGAAATAACCAGTGGGTGCTACAAAATGTCTATATAAATTTTTTAATCAGTGGAAACCAATTTCCATAAAATTATGTTAGCCTTCTAATTGAACAGTCCCATCTTATCTAATACACTGTTTGCTTAGCAAATCTTATAGAGGCTCTTTTTGGCTTTAACTTTTCTCATAAAAACTTTTATGATATTTCTAAAGTTTTATTTCACTTTATATAATTCAGAAACCACCACAGGTAATATATATATAAAGGTCATACTACGAAAATCTCTGTCTTGACTCCTAACCAATTCTATCCCACACTAAAGTTCCTACTCAATGTTTCTGTTTCAATGCTAAGAGGACTTTTACATTTTCAAAGACCTTTTGATAATGAATAGACAGCAAGTATTTGGAAAGAAAATATAAATCTGAGGATTATATTCCAAGTACTTTTCTTCAGTTTGCCATGCTAAAGTTAGGAAATTAAAGTGAGAAAATCTGATACTAAATTTTCCAATTAAAAAATGAGGTAGGCCCTGGTTATAAAGAAAGTCTCTTTACATAGACTTCATTATATTGCCACTCAAATCATACCCCTTACATATGTGGTGATACACCTGGGCAGCTTTGTTATTCCTTTTTTCTGTTTTTGCCAAAGTTAAAAGAGATTTTTCTGTATTTTGCTTTCTGGTTGGAAAACAAAAATTTACTACCATGTTTAATACCTCTGGGCTGATTTTGGAAATTTCAGGTTAAACACATTCTAAAAAGGCATCTGTAGTCTGAGGACTCAGAGCATAGGTGTGCCCAATCCAAAGAAAACTAAAACAACATCAATAGCAGCAACAACAAAGACACTAACTTCCTGGTAAGCTTAATGATGTTTCATTATAAATACTCAGCCAACAGCTTTAGGAAAAGTCCTGTCCTATCCTGGAACTGCAAGATTTGATGGCTCTGCCATTAGGGATTAGAAGGGGTTGATATTTGTCATTTTGCAAGCACCACAGATCTTTTGTATTTTTCATTTGTATTTATTTTATTGTAGGATTAAACTAGACTAAGTCCATAAAGTTTTTCTGAAAATTATTTAAACTTTTTTTGACTTAAAAGGTGGCTATTTATCCAAACGATAAATATCCCAATCTGTGATTACAAAATTGGATCAAAGTATGTGAAAATAACACCAGAGAAGCAATTTTAGATCACTGTGTTTAGATTTCTCAGAAGAATCTAACACTAAGCTGAATTATTTTTCTGAACCCCATCCCTAAAATGTTCATCAGAGTTCTTGTTCAAAATCACTGTGATGGGTAAGGTTCTTTATCCTTCAAATTTGTACTTATGTTAGATTTCATGGTGGCATCACTGAATAGAAATAAAAATAACAAAATAGATTGGGTGGTTTGATTTTAGGGAAAAAGTTCTTAAATGAATCTTTGGTTTTCCTGCTTTTGCTACCTCATTAATCCTAAATGGTGTCAGTCCGTTGAGTCTAATAGCTGTGAGTATTACTACCTTGGTCAGTTCCAAATTATAGTATTGATTAATTGATTGTCTCCTTCCAGTTGTGAATTATATTAGGGCTGGCCCGGGCAGTTTGTCTTGAGGCCAAAGTCTAATTTTCAATGGAAGGCAACAAGCAGTTTCACTGTTTCTCTGCTGTGGTTAAATGGGTGTTCAGAAAACAGAAACTTTTGAAAAGATGATTTGACAAAAAGGAATGCGCTAAATTTAATGAATACGTGCTTATTGATCAATCCAACCTAGAGAAACAAGTAGGAAGACAGTAAGTGAAGAATGCATCATTTCTCAACTCCAGACTTCCAAAACAGTCTTAAAACAATTGACTGGAGAATGAGAGTAGGAGGGAAGCAAGATGGTCCAGAATGATAATGAGCCAGCCTCAGGATCTGCGGAATTAAGTCCAGATGCAAGTGTGGTGACTGTGGTGCTTTCAAACGAAGTGAAACTTAACGTGGGTTACAGGCTTGTCTACATCATAGGCCCAGCTGTCCAGGAGAGCTTAAGAAACACCTGCCACATTGTGGTACCACCAGGGCAGCAGTACCATGTTCTCAGAATAATAGAAACATTACAAATTGAAAGTCTAAACAAGAAAGGCTGGTTTCTTGTTAACTCTCTGTGTTAAGGAAGAACATGAAAGGGTTGAGTGTGCTTGTCACTGATTCTTGTGGAATGGGAAAAGCTAAATGGGGCATAGAGAGGTTAATAACTTTCACAGATCTATAACTGTGAGTTTGTTTGTTGCCAGATCAACTCATTTTCTCTGTAAAATGTGAAGGGAAAACTGGTATGGGATGGAGTATCTCTGATTATAAGATTATATTATATGTAAATATAATTAGATTATATTTATAATCATTATTGGTGTTTCTTTTCAATGTGGACAAAATTATACTTGGTTTGAAAAAAGAGCTTTTCTTCTTCAAGTAAAGAGAAAGAGCATGAAAAAATGAGGGAAGTAATTGAAGGGGTCTTAACTTTTAAAGCACTGACACCAAATGTATAGACGATTGTCATAAATGCAAAGTTTTGAGGAAATGATCATGAATATGGGGAAAGCAGTTACAAGGTCAAATATGTTGACAGGAATTAGAATTCTATGGGAGTATTTTCTATAAGAGAAGAGAGACTGCGGGTAGACATATTGAGGAGGGAAAAACTACTCTTCTATAAGTGGCACTAAGTTTAATATTATTCATGATTATTTTATATATATGAAAAATCCTTAACGGTAGCAATGATGTAAGAGCCTCTTGGCATGAATTCTATAACGAAAGTTCATAGAATAAATCTCCACAAAATATAAAGATATATTAATTCTTCATAACTGTCTCAATGATCTGCAGCAAAAATAAGGTTAAAATTTGGAAAGACATAGTCATTATTTAATGAATATTATTATAAGCTAGGCTGTTTATGATAGATGCTAAGGATATTATAGAGGGAGGAACAAAACAGGAAGCATGTCTTTAAGGTAATCTGTTGAGTAGTTAGTAATTCAAGTAACTCACAGCATACATGGTATTACAAATCCAGTGTACCAGTGATTTGAATAAATTACTGCATATCTTAGTATACTAAGTATTCTCTAAGTGAGCTAATTATAATCTTAGCTTATTTTGGAAAGGCTACAAATATAATTCATCCTAGTAAATTCCTCTCCACTCAGCACAGAGACCCTAACACAAAATGAGTGCTGCATGAATATCTGTCGAAAAGGGAATGTATAAAAATATAGGCTTTGAATCAATTTCCTTCCAGTGGCAAAATGTACTTTCCCTAAAGAAACATAGTAATAAAGTCAACAATGAGATAGTAGTAAAGTAAAACGTTTGGGATCCCAGCATGTATAAATATAACTATTTTAATCTCTTCTCTACCTCCTCTCTTTACCTAATTAAATCTGATTAACCCTTTACTCACTTTCATTATCTGGAGAAGTGATCCCTTGCCCATTTGGAAGAGATTAAGCACCATTATCTAGGGCTCTGTATTTCCCAGGTTTTGGAAATATTTGCACTCTCCTATAATTGTTTATTTAATCGACTTATTAATGATAGTTGTGCTATGTCTTCTTATTCTTCTGTATGTTCCCTAGGCACTGGCAAAGGTTTTGGCATATAGATGACACTTGGTTCTTTTAGTCTGTGTCATTCTTGACCCCTCTCCTTTGTAACACCCATCTGGTTGATCTGCACATCCAGGTAGCTCTAAGCAATGCCTATCTAGAATTTAACCATTTCTCCCACTCCCAAAGCCATCATCTTATCCACTGCTTGCCAGCATTATTCCAACAGCCTTTATCCTGCACCTGGCACTGTTTTTGCCCCATTTATTCAGTTCTAACTCAAGCCTAAATGATTCTCTTAAAAAACAAATTCGATCATGTCCAAAATATTCAGCGAAAGATCATCTTCGGTTCAAAATATTCAATGAGAGATCATCTCACTCAGAATGAAAGCCAAAGTTCTTACTAGGAGCTAACATGGCCTTCGTTTATTTCTCAGTCATCGTTTCCTCCTCTCCTCAGACTTTCACTTCAGACACGTGAGCCCTTCTATTCCTCGCTTTAGGTAAGCTCCCTCCTTAGGGTCTTTGCACCTGCTCTTTCCTTATCTAGAATGTTTTCTGCCTAATATCTACATGACTCACTCCTTACTTTCTTCAGAGTTTGACTCAAAAGTCACCTACTCACTTCAAAATTTGAATATTCTTCTTACCCAATACTTTAATTTTATTTCCCTACTTTATTTTTTCCTAATAGTGCTGATTTCAAGTCTGGTATTCAGCAAGTAAAATGAACTTCCTTTCTGTGTAGCTGGGTGTCTATTCTGATGGGTTGGTATCCATTTGTACTGGTTGAGTCATGGGTTGCTTAACACTGGGGATACATTCTGGTAAATGTGTTGTTAGGTGATTACATCATTTTGCAAACATCATAGAGTGTCCTTCCAAAAACGTACTAATATTATAGCCTACCAGTGTAGCCATATGGTATAGCCTACTACATGCCTAGGCTATATAGTATAGCCTATTATTCCTAGGCAACAAACCTGTAGAGCATGCTGTTGTGTTGAATACTGTACGCCATGGTAATACAATGGTATGTGTGTATCTAAACATATCTAAACATAGCAAAGGTAGTAAAAAAAAAATGCTATTATGCTCTTACAGGACCACTATTGTATATGCAGTCCATGGTTGACCTAAACATTGTTATAGAAAGCATGACTCTATTTTAAATCTCACCTCTGCTCATCACTATCTAATATACCTGACACTTCGCCTGTTTCTCTTCACCATTGGCCTCCCCTACTCTAATGTGTTCTTGTTCAACACTGTATCCCAATATTACTTTGGCTCCTACCTGCATGCTCTTATGTTAGCCTATGCACAATTTCACCTTAAAAAGAACTGCAAATACATCAGAGAATTAGAGATTCCACAGACATATATTTTCTAGGCAATTAAACCTCTGTGATAATGAGGGAGTTGAGTACCTTTTTAAAATACTATGAGAAGTATATTGCATGAAAAAATAGTTTGAACTATAAAACAGAAATACATTTGTTTATACTATACAGCCCCCCAAATAAAACATTACCAACAGGAAAAAAATAGTTATATAGAATATTTATTTGCTTTCCTGTTGTCTCCATGTAACAGATCATGAACTCTTTGAGGGGAGGTATCATTTTTTGTATCTTTGTCTCTCCATCATCTAGAATAGTGACTGATTAATAAACATTCAATAAATAGATGAATGAAAAAAGGGACTTTGAATGTATCCACAATTACCCATTTAAGAGATACAAATCATCACAACTATGCTTTTATTTACTATGCTTACATACTTTTATTTTAATCAAGGTAAATTATTCATATATACTCCTATTGGCTCAAATATAACCTTATAAGTTCCAAATGTGTGCATTTATCTGCCTTAAGGGTTTTCAGGAGCATAATCATAATCCTTGTGATTGAGGTGAAGATATTATATATACGTAAATACTACCTCAGCATTACTATGGTTTTAAATTGTGTAATACGATGTTCTGTTAAGTAAATTGTAAACAACTGTATCCAACAAAGGATATTACATAAGAGATTTCATAATCTCATTCAATAACTATAGATAATTTCTAATATTTCAAAATGTGATTGAAAATATAATTCTGCCTAGAAAAATCTTGGATCAGATTTAGAAATAATTTTAAAAATTGTTGTTATTTTTATAAGTTTGGAACCATTCAATGTGCTAATGATTTTTTTTAAGACCGTGAGATTTGCTTTGGACTGAATGTTTCTGTCTCACCCAAAATTCATAATTTGAAACCTGATCACCAATGTGATGGAATGATGAAGTGGGGTCATTGAAAAGTGATTAGGTCATGGGATGAAACCCTCAGGAATGCGATTAATATCCTTACAAAAGAGTACCCGGAAGACTGATTTTCCCTTTCCACTATACAACGACACAGCCGGAAGACCCCATCTATGAATCAGGAAATGACCCCTCACCAGACAACAAATTTGCCAGCACTTTGGTCTTAGACTTTTCAGCCTCCAGAACTATAAAAAGTAAATTGTTATTTATATGTCACCCAGTCTAAGGTATTTTCTTATAGCAACCAAAGTGGACTAAGACAAGATTTTTGTAAAACATTGTCTTTAATGTTACTCTGTTCATCACAAGAACAATTAACTGCTAAAATCTTTGTTAATAAATTATATAAGTTCACACAAGGCATATTTGTCAAATGTAAAAAAGATAGTTTTAACAATTCTTGGCTGGGTGTGGTGGCTCACGCTTATAATCCCAGCACTTTGGGAGGCTGAGGCAGGTGGATCACAAGGTCAGGAGTTCAAGACCAGCCTGGCCAACACAGTGAAACCCTGTCTCTACTAAAAATACAAAAAAATTAGCTGAGCATGGTGGCAGGTGCCTGTAATCCTAGCTACTCGGGAGGCTAAGGCAGGAGAATCATTTGAACCCAGGAGATGGAGGTTACAGTGAGTTGAGATTGTGCTACTGCACTCCAGCCTGGGCAATAGAGCGAGACTCTGTCTCAAAAAAAAAAAAAAAAAAAAAAGATAGTTTTAACAATTCTTTTAAATTTAGGACTCAAAATATGCTTACTATTTGTTTTTAGGAAGACTCTTCTTTGTTTGACCCTATTGTATTACTCCATATTTCTACTGGCCCAAGTACCTCTCCCCATGGTCAGCACAGTCTAGGTACCCCCATCCTCACACCATTGAGTATGTGGAAAATGGGTCACCGACTAGCAAAAATCATATTATAAATGCAGAGCCATATGCAATAGGTATAACTTAATGCCCCAAATCTGTAGGCCTGAAAAGAAAAAAAAAGAAACACAACGTTTTTTATATATCATTCTTGAACTCAACTTCTAGGTAATCTTCTATAGCTGAGTCTGCAACTCCTTCCCTCGGGATAACAAATGTGCAGCTACCAAGCACCAAAAATGTAATAATTGAGCAATCTCAGATTGCTACTCTGATATTTCATCCTTCATCTTTCCACAATCTTTAAGCAGAAAAATAGTTGAAGAGCAGATAAACTTAAGGGCTTGATATTTAAGAAGGTTGTCAGCTTGCTGGTCTAATTGTTCTGGTTCTACACTCTGCCACCTATAATTGAATGTGATTGAAATTATTCAGCTTATTTATTTGGTCATTTATTTCTAGAAAGAGGCATCTAACTTTTCATGAACATAATCATTGATGATTTGACCATTAAGGTCACTGTTAGGAGGAATTAGAAGTCAGCCTCTATCTATAGTTCTATGCAGGCTTAAAAACCATTCGGTTTTTCCTAATCTTCTTTACTTTGGCACTTTTCTTCCTCTTGTCCATTTATTATGTAGTTTCCAAGTTGATTACTAAACTAAGATGAGAGATATTTAAAAATAGACCCATGTTAATTGCTATGATTTGAATGTCTCCATTAAAACTCATGTTGAAACCTAATTGCTAATGTAATGGTGTTGGGAGGTGGGGCTTTAAAGAGGTGAGTAAGCCATGAGGCCTCTGTCCTCATGAATGAATTCATGCTGTTATAGTAGAAGTGGTTTAATTATCATGGGCGTGGGCTCCTGATGAAAGAATAAGTTATGTCCCCATTTACTCTTTCTGTCTCATGAAATCACTTCCACCTTCTTCCCTTCTGCCATGGGATGAGGCCCTTGCCAGGTGCTGGTGCCATGATCTTGGATTTCCCAGTCTCCAGAACCATGAGTCAAATAAACTTCCGTTCTTTATAAATTACTCAGGCTGTGGTATTGTGCTATAGCAGCACAAAACTGATAAAGACCTTAATAGAATTCAATTCTAGATGGTTAGATGATCAAACTATGTCCTATGAGTATCTATCTATCTATCTTAGTAGTTTTTTCTGCCTATATATCCTAATGCCCACCTTTATTGATTCATTTTAATACTGTTATAAAGAACTGCCCGAGACTAGGTAATTTATAAAGAAAAGAGGTTTCATTGACTCACAGTTTAGCATGGTTGGGGAGGTCTCAGGAAACTTACAACCATGGTGGAAGGTGAAGGGGAAGCAAAGTGCTTTCTTCACAAGGCGGCAGTAAGGAGAAGTGCCTAGTGAAGGGAAAATAGCCCCTTATAAAACCAACAGATCTCATGAGAACTCACTCTGAAAAGAAAACAGCATGGGGGAAACTGCCCACATGATTCAGTTACCTCCACCTGGCCTCTCCCTTGACACGTGGGGATTATGGGGATTGCAATTCCAGATGAGATTTGGGTGGGGACTCAAAATCTAACCATATCACCACCCTAATTGTTTTCTAGCTTCTATTTTTAGAAGTGAACTGATAAGTACTGACTAAAACTAGTGTGAAAGATTTATGCTTTATACTCATTAATGTATTGCATAATTAGAAAATATGTTAAAAACTTGTATATAGCATAACCACCTTAAAATTTGTTTTTTTGTCATTATGAACTCAAACTTAATTTTAAAATGATTATGTCTAATGCTTGAGCAATTCAAACAATCCAAACCAATGATCTTTTAAAAATAATTATGGTGAGCAAAAAAATAATTATGGTAAGCAAATTGTTAATGCTTAATCCTATCAATCTTGACTTGAAAATAATTGATATAACCAAATCAATTTAAAAATCTGCTCAAGAGGCCCCTATTTATAGTAGTCCACATAAAAGTGGCTTTGTACTTTAGTGGTTTTATGAGGGCATCTTAAAACATATAAAAGATGGAGTTAATTTTAGAAGCTAAAAGTATAGTGGCCAGATGAAGAGATCCACAAAGTTATGATGGTATCCAGACATTATATGATACATGGTATTTAATTGTAGGCATCAATTTGAAACACGAAATACTATCTTGATGTGCTAGGAAAGAGAGATCAGATGATGAAACATCTGAAACCCATCTCATAATAGGAATGGTGAAGGAACTACAGATGCTTTGCATAGAAAATAGAAGACTAAGGAGAAAAAAGGCAGGTAGCTTTTGTATCAATATAAGGAAGACTTTTCTTGTAATTAGAGCTACTCAATAATGAAAGTGAGGTTTATGTTTAGTTTAATCAGAGTGTGACTGACAGTGTGTGTGTGTTTCAGGGAAGTAGACTAGAAAGAGATTGAACTGTGACCTCCCTTAGTCTTTCTGCCTTAATTGCCTTAATTTGCCTGCCTGCCTGCCTTTTTCTTTCCTCTTCTCCTCCTCTCCTCTTCTTTCTTCCTTTCCTTTCCTTTTCTTTCTCTCTCTCCTTTCCTCCCTTCCTCCTTCTTTCTTTCCTTTTTTCCTTTCTTCTCTCTATCAAAGGGTAGTGTAGTTTTAAACACTGAATAAAAATGATTTGAATCACAGATATACTACCAAATACGTTTTATTATCTTGGGCAGGTCAGTTGCCTTCTCTGGGTTTAAATTTGTCATGTACAAATCGTGGCCTAGGGTCGTTACAGCCTATTTTAGTTCTAATATTCTCTGACCATATAAATGTAGACATATTGACAAACTCTACGTCTACTCATTATGAAGAATCATTACAATTATAGGCTTTTAGAGCTGAAAAGCATTTAGTCAACCTCCACACAAGTAATTACATTATACATATTATTGTTTCTACACTGAATTGCTAGTAAATAATTTCAATAAATCCTTCTTTTAAATGCTGTATATATTGTGTAAAGGTGTTTTTTTTTTTTTTACTACCCTTGAATGAACAAATGTGACTCAAGCAGAAATGCTCTGGGAACATCCTGCTGAGCTTCCTTCTTCTGGCCATACAGGCTGCATACACAATTAACCTTCCCTTAATTAGATTAATTTGTTCTTTACCTGGGATTGTCAAATTAATACTGTAATCAAAGATCTCTATTAGACACCTGAATATGTTCCTGCTATGTGTAATGCTAATTAGTTCTTTACTAAAAGTAACTAAAAACAGGCTCACTTAATGGTATGCCTTAGAAGATCTGGTTTATGTCTCCAAACTAGTGCTACTCAGAACTTTACAATTCTTAAAATCATCTAAAGAAACCTCAGTATTTCTGATTTTCTTAATTGTTGAAATTCAAAGATTTAATAAAATTTCAGGCTACTCCTACTTACATGAAAACATTTATAAGCATTGGCACTGGTCCTTATATTAAAACATGATACTGCATAGCATTTAATCTAATGTTATTTACAACCAATTAAATTGCTCTTGCCAAAATAAACAAAGCATTTGGCTATAGAACCCACAGTATTGTTATGTTCACCCCACATATTTCCAAATGGAGACATTTTAACAGTTTCTGGCTAGCATTAACTTGATCCAATTATGAAAAGAGACACTGATGATTACATGACAAAGACAGCTCCCCTAACCAAACTGACTAAACTTGGTAAATGTCCCCAAGGCAAAATGCTATGAACCATTAGTGTAGACTAGTATATTCAGCATCAACAGTATTTTAAATACCCTCTAACATTCTCAATCAGCCATTGATTAAGTGTCCAAGGTTTCAATGTTTAGACATTGTGGGAAATACAAAGATGAGCAAAAAGACATACACCCTCCTTTTAAAAAGTTTACAGTCATGGACACTTAAGGAGGAACCGGCAGGATAATGGAAACCTGATTCTTTTGCCATCTAGTTAGATGGTTTTTATTCTCTCAATCAGGAACCATCTCAAAATAAAGTAATGATTGAGGTCTCTGAAGTTTCACCTGGGTTTGAATTTTTGTGTGATGTGGGAAGAGATTTTGTTTTTCTAGTCCTCAGGTCCCTCATTCTAACATGGAGATCAAGTACAGACCTCAGAGGTTTTCTGTGAGGAGTAAATGGCGTATATGTACAATGTTTTTTGCACATAATATGCATATCAAAAATAAATGGTAAAATATTTAAGAGATGAAGGATACATTAAACAAGAAAGCTTTTTTTTTTTTTTTTTTTTTTTTTTGGCAAGAGGGAAAGGTTAAATATTTTGTGTTATAGTTAGATTGCTACATTTAGGACTAATGTATAACACTCAGGTACTACAAAAGGAAAGAATTTCTTCTTTCTTTCAGGCAATGCCCTATAACAACTAGCTCACTAACCAGTGATCTTAAATAAGTGGAGGAAAAGACAATTTAGGAAATACTGATGAAATCTAATACCCTAAATAAAGTGTATTGAGCTTCACCCAAGTTTTTGACAACATGTTTTACAAATTTTTGTAGACAATATGGAGAAGATGGAACTAAAAAGAGCCAGGTCGATTTAAGTGCCAAAAATCATAAAAAAGACATTGGAATATGTAAATATTAATTTGTAAAGCACTTTTAGACTTGGCTCAGAGTTCTGTCTTTGGTAGAGTAAAAATACCATAGAATTTGAAAGTCAGAAAGGTTTAGGTTGGAGTTCTTGCTCTAACTCATTAGCTGTGAGAGACCTTTGCCTCCTTGGCCATCAGTTTCTTTTGTAATGGGATAATATGAAGATAACATAGAAAGTCATTCCCTTTATGCTTGGCACATACTAAGGGCTCAGCAAATGATATCAATAATAATCATTGTTATTTTTACCTTAATTTTATTTTTGTAATGAGATGAAGGTGATTATGGTATCTTGTTTTCATTTTTACTCACTTTGAAAATACAGGTAGATAAAAAAGGCTTTTCTCTAGGTAGGTATATATGTTTTTTCTGACTGTGTTCTATGATTCAAGCATCTATCCTGTTTTGAGAAGGTGAACTACTAAAATGTGTTGCCTGCTTCCATTTTCAAACATGCCTATGTGTGAGCAGACAGGTTCCTGATGCTCTAAATTTTAATAAAAATAACAATAATTACATCTACAGACACATTCATATACCTCCTACTATGTCAAATACCATTCACCAAAGCAGCTTTCATATATGAACTCATTTAATCTTCACAACAGCCACCAGAAATATACTTATTATCTTTACTTTACAAATGAGAAATCTCAGACACAAATTTGTGTAGTTTGCTTAATATCAAATGGCTAATAAGTAGCAGACAATCCAGGCAAATGTAAGTCTAGAATCTATGAAATTTGCTCCTTATAATAGAATTGTTCTGTCTTGAAGAAACAATGTCATTAATGGAAGCATATTTGAAATATTTCTATTAGCACTAGATCAGACAGAAATAGAACTAAAAAGAAAACAGGAACATCATTTGTATCATTTGTTCTATGGAAATAAGTACTTTGGACTCCCAAACAACTGGTTTTTAAATGAACACTGGAAGATAATGTGCTTGGAAAATGGAAACTGATTCTATACAAATTGCTGAAACATAAAGCAGAATGAGTAGTATTGTAAGAGTCATGAATGAAGACACAGAGTAATTTAGAAGAAGAACACATCAATTTGACTGGGGGTATCCAAGAAAGCTTTTTGGGGAAGGTGAACTGAATCTTAATATATAAAATTGAACAATGATGAACCACCATGGAAACAGGCTGAAAGCCTGAAATAAATTTACTACAATCTTCATTATCTCTTATTTGTTTGTTGAGTTATCATCTTATTTGACTTCAATGGTACCGTGATTTCTGAAGGACCTTTGTGTACCTTCTCTATAGGCTGATATTTCCATTTTCTTAGAGCCATAAGATACATCAACCCCAAAATAAGATCAACAGGGGATAGGGATGGTGATATTCTTTTCTTTAAATTGAGGATGCAAAATTTTAGCAGATAAGAAATTTGAGCATGCTAAGGAACTTTTAAACCTCATAGACTTTATTTGGAAAGTTTGTATTTAGAAATATTGATTTTAAACCGTTTAAGTTTATCTTATTATTCATCACAAGTTTATTATTAGATAATAGTCTCTGAATGACAAGCCAATAGATCAAATATCTCAGAGAAAGAAGATGGGAATTGTTTATTTCAAAGAATTATCTTTGTAGGATTAGAAACACAATATTAAAGTGCAATGGGTGAGAAAAAATATACTTGGCAGAGGATTTTAAACACAAGGTATTATTATGATAGATGAAATGTTTATATTAGAGAATGGATATGTAACGAAACAAAGCTGTGTTAATAGCAAAAATTTTGTCACAAGGTAGTGAGAACTGAATGCATTAAATCACAACCTGTTATTGTTTAACAAAGATTAGATTTTTAAAAATTCGCTAATCTACTCACTAATCTGTTTTCTCACTTTATTCCCTCATTAACAATAAATAGCTTTGTAGCTTCCAGAAGAGCCAAAACAAAGTATGTAGGCGAGGCCACCGCCAAGGGCTAATAATTTCATAGCAGCAGCAGCTAAATTCAATCAACATTTAAATCTATAGGCATCTGCTGCTTCAATTCAGAACTTTAACCCATTGTTAGATTTCCCCCACGTTCAGGCCTAACATCATATATAATTCAGAACTGAAAAATAAATCTCTCATTGACAGATTTCCTAGTTATTCTATTGTTATTAATACTTTATAATTTTGTTTATAAAGGAAAATCTATAGTAAAGAATAACATGATATTAGGTGAACAGAGTAAAATGTTGGAGTATTTTATCCACCCATCTATTCTAACCAATATTCGTTGAGTCGAACTATACATCAGTTACTGTACTAAGTATTAGGACCCAAAGAAGCGAAAGGATTAAAATGTGGTCGTGGACTCACCTTGTGTTAGCCACTGTAGGTGTTTTCAGACACAGTCCCTGGCCTCAAGAAGTTCAAAACCTAATTATAAAGATAGAAAGTAACAATTATTTAAAAAATATTTTAATCCCTACATTATCTTTCAGATATATGCTGGCACCCCATTTTTTAGTGGGGATTGAGACAGAGGAGAAAAAGCAAGCTAATTAATGAGAAACTGGTATCAATTTTATGAAATACAATCTTTAATTGAAGTAGTGAAATGCCAAAAACCAACATGGAAATCTCTATTGTTCACAGGCTATAAAGCAGAATATTGACTATTCTTTAAAATGTTAAATTGAGACTAACATGTCCACCATAAAATGGCTAAATTGCCTTCTTACAACATCAGTTTCATTAAGTCCAATAAACAGCTTGGTTTGTTCCTTCCTACAATTACATAACACATTTCAGAAAATCCATCCTTTGGTCTTTAAATAAAGAATGTCCCTAAGTTGTTAAGGGGAGCACTTAAACCTTGGCAGCCAAGTTAAAGCAAATCCTTGTCTATCCTACTCACTCTGGGACAAATCTGCATGGAAAATTCCAGCTTATAAGCATTACATTTATGTTTAAGAATTTCATAATTAATTTAACAAGATTCACACCTCTGAGACATATAAAAAGGCACAATGTCTTAATTTCTCAACAGAATCATTTGTATAAGATTTGAAGTCTACCTTAATGATTCATTTTTGTATTGTTTGTTTTCACAATTGCTTTATTTTGTTTAGCACATTTTTTTCTCAACTCTTTTTAACATATTAAACTCTTAGTCCCCCTTCAATTCCCAGCAAAGTTGTCATCTCGTAGGGCAAGATTTTTGACATCCTGCCCCTCTAAGTTTTAGTTAGATGAATCTCCTAAATGCTCCAACAAGCTCTGCATCCTTCCCTATCACACGTTATCACATCACCCTGTGTCGGAGAAAGTGGCTAGCTGTTCACCAAAACATTTCCCTTTTCCTCCTGTTACATAGCCAAACTACATTTTGTAGTTAGATGTGACTGCATTCCTCACCATGGAATACAGTCTTAAGACCATCTTGCATATGATCCTCATTCTATGTTTCTTACCTATAGGTTAAATCCTTAAGGACCTGAAGGAGGAAAGGTCCAAAAGATGAAAAGAACACGATTCTCCAGCCACAGCTTTCAAGATCACCCCTCACTTCCACTAATAAGGTCTATGCACACTACAGTGTTATATAGATGACCGTTCGTCACCTCACCCTGACTAGGACATCTATTGGCACTGCGTTTTATGTAAATGAGAATTAAATTTCTTTTCTTTAAGCCATTAAAAGGGTGGGTGTTTATTACAGCACTTAGCCTATTTGGTTTGTTAGATTTCCCTCATTAGATTGTAAACTACGGTACCCTGTGGATACAGCAACTAGTTTTGTCTTGTTTGAGGTTTTAGCTGAGCCCTTGAAACAGAAAACAGCATACACTTACCATCCCTCACTCTGGTTTTTAAAATATCTTGAATCTTATGTGATAAGATGTATCATGAAAATTTCATAGGAACTATTATTCTAAATACAGTTATTCCTTTGGGAATAGGGAACATAAGGCTTCATTTAGCATGGGTTCCAAAATATCTTTTGGTAAATACCTAAAGGTAAAATTTGATTTTGCTTAAGAGCTCACAGCAAGTAGAACACATCAAAATATGTTTGTAAAACTGTTCTTATAGGCCTCTATTTGCAGGCTTTCAGTAAGACGCTGAGAGCATTGCACAACCTTAGTCAGAAGTAATGGGCTTGGAAGCTCCTTGCTGCAGTCGTGGTGATTTGGAATGTCCTTTGACCCTCTACTGGGATTTAATGCCAATGGAGAGAAAATGAAAGGTAATTTTCTTTCCTTTTCAAAACAATAACCAATCACAGAATCCAAGACCTTCTGCTCTTCTCATATTACAATGAAACAGCTTTTGAAGTCTAGACAAAAATAGAGACATCTGACAAGCAATATCAAATCTCAGTCAGCATGCCTCCATGTATTCATTACTGACACTTGTCTTCCTTTCCCCTAGAGTCAAACACACTCTATTCAATGATTCCTTTTAGGCAACCAACCACCTGTTTGGGGCCACTTCCTAAAGGTCTCTCCATAAGTCTCACCCATCTGTCTCTCTTTACTATTTTCCACTTGCTGGTTAAGTTTAGTCTTGCTTGGCAGAACTCAACTTTCAGAGATTTACCTCCTTTACCTTCAGCACTGCTTAAGCGAGGGACTTTAGTGGAGATGATCAGATCTCCTGGCTTCCTTTCTGAGGAATAAAGAGAAAACTTTTGCTGCTAGACATGCAACTGCGTTTTGACCTGAAGTAGAAAATCCTCAGTCTCTATTCCATTACTCATTTAGATGATTGCTGAATGGCACCTTTAGGCTAGATTTTATGGTTGATTTAATAAATTTGTAGTTCACTCACATTAATGTCAAGATATATTAATAAAGCATTTCTCTAGTGTCAGGCAAACATGCATTGAATTTACTAGTCGAAGACATTTCTTACAGGTTTTCATAGACAATTTTAGACTAAATTTTTTTTGTGTGTGGTTTGCCTCTCAGCCACAACTGCCTTTCTTTTCAGAGTACAAATATCAGTCTAGTTATCTGTCGATCCGGTAGAGGAGACAACAGAAACTATTTAACATCAGTGAGAAATAGAAAAAAATGTAATCCTTTCTAAGCCATGCATAATGTCTAGGTCAACTGAGCTTTCTCCACTGTGATTAAAAACAGCAAATTATTAAGAAGTCCCCCCCTTTTTTTTTTCTGGAGATTGAGAAAAAATAGATGATAAATTCTCATGAACAGAACAAAATGGATTTTCAGCAAGTAATTTGGCTGAAGAAGGCAGACCCCAGTTCATGGAACATGCTCAATTTGGAGGAGAGAAAGAAATGAACAAGGAGGGAATAACGATAAGGGTTCTTTCATTTCCCAGCTGTCTGCCAAAATTCAGACTGGTTGTTATGACTGAGGAAACTGTAAGAGCTGAAGTTCATAACTTTAAAGGCAAGATCTATCCATGCTGGGTCACAATCTGACAAGGTACAGTTTCTAGTATTTGTATATGTTTATGAAGCCTGGGCAACATGGCAAGACCCCATCTCTACAAAAAATACAGAAAGCTAGCTGGGCATTGTGGCATGCACTTGTAGTCCCAGCTAGTCAGGAGACTAAGGTGGGAAGATCGATTGAGCTCTAGAGATCAAGGGCGCAGTGAGCTGTATGGTACCACTGCACTCCATCCTGGACAACGAAACAAGACTCTCTTTCTCTCTCTCTCTCACACACACACACACACACACACACACACACACAGACACACACGTATCCTAATACATATGTGTGTATGCATGAAAAGTTTTGAAGGCTTCAATTCACTTTGGTCATAAACCCAGTTTTCCACCTTCACAGAAATAACAAACATTTCAGAAATAGCCTTTCATTTAGTGTATCTTCCATTAAAAGAGTATAATCTTCTATTTTCTAACTGGAATTATCTAGATGATCTATATTGTATATTCTTACACAAAAAATATTTGGATTTGCTCAGAATAATTTTTTATCTTTACTATATGGCATCCCTTCTGTCATAAACTGAAATGTACAAATGTTAATGTGACTCATGAGTATTTTATAAAATATAATAATTAAAATATTTCACACTTGAAAAAGGTATTTCAACAGAAACACTGAAATTTATTATACATAATATATAGCAATGATTTTCACTCTATTTAAACTAGAAAAAATTTACTTCCTATCAATTTTATTTCTGCTGCTAACCCTATTCTATGGCATCCCTCAAAATTCTGATTATCAAAATAACATGTAATTTTAAAACAGATTCTCATTAGTGCAAGCAACTGTGACTTTTTAAAGTAGCTTAAAATTACATATTAAAGAGATTTCATTAGGGAGCTTTCATTCTCTTTCATTTAGAATTGTTTGCACATACTTCTCATTAGTCATTGTACTCAAATTTTCAGATTCAAGTATAAAGATAGTCCTTTGCATTACCTTAAACACCAGGTAAGCAAAATTCCAGGAAAAAATAGGTTTTGAAATACCTAAAGGTACCTGTCTTATGAGACTGTCAAGTCCCTTTTTCATGTGCAGTTTGTACAATAGAAAGCCAAGACAGATGAATAAGAGAGTGTGATTTTAAGCTTTGCTTGGCAAACATGTTAGATTTCTTAAGTGGCACAGCTTGTCTTCCTTCCCTCCCTCCGTGCTTCTCTCTCTTTCCCTCTCTCTCTCTCTCAACCTTGTTCTAATGGCATCCCTTATAGGTTTCTTGTGAAATAGATTGATTTGGAGCGGTGTTAACAACAACAACAACAACAACAACAACAACAAATACTACTGCAACCCACATTGCAGCTAACAATATATAAAATGGCAAATAAATTGTACCTCTCATAACTAAAGAATGAGAGGATTTTTTTGGGGTGTTGTGTTATATTGTGTGTGTGTTTGTGTATGTATGTGTGTTTCCATGTGACACCATTAAAAGAACAAGCAGGACTTCTTGGAAACCTGAGTCCTTTTGTCCCAAGTAAATTAAGAGATAGTTTAAATTAAAAAAATCAAAATATAATGCGCTTATGGAAAAGTACATAAGTAATGAATCATACAAAAGAAACATCAGGGTAAACATCACCCACGTCAAGATATAGAACATTTCTAGTAATACAGACTTCACGCTTACTCCAAACTTACTTTTTCCTCCTCACTACAGGTAAACAAACACTATCTTGACTTCTAACCTATAGTTTAGAGCTGCCTTGAACCTTATGTAAATGTAATCAAGTATTACATGTTATTTTGTGTCTGCCTTCTTTCTTTAACATTAAGGTTGTTGGTTACATTCACGTTATAATTTGTCAAATATCTGAATATACAGTACCACATTTTATGTATCTATTCTATTGCTGATGGACATTGGGTCATTTCCAGTTTAAAGCAATTACAAATAATGCTGCAATAAACATCCTTGTAGATATTTCTTGGTATGCATGTTGTATATAACGAGGAGTGGAATTGCTGGATCATCTGGTTATGCATATGTTCAACTTCAATAGATAATGCCAAACTGTTTTCCAAAGTGGTTGTAGCAATTATACTTTTCCTGCAATATATGAGTGTTTCTTTTGTGTAAACATCTTCGCCAATAGTTGGTAGAAGTATTTGCTTTGAAAGTCCGAGTTAGGTTAGTGAAAGAGGAGAGAGGGAGTGAAGGCTTGGACTAGAAAAGGGAAGACTCCTGACCTAGGATTCAGTTGACTGGTAGAAGAATAATGGTTGTGTCATGAGTGGTAAAGACTCTAATGACATGTTTAAGGATTTTCCCTGGAAGTAGGGAGATCCTTGAAGGGTTGCAGGATCTAATGAGAGACATGGTATTCTGTGGAATTATGAGAGTGGAAATAACCTGGTTGCAGAATTTTAGTGCAAAATAAATTGTGTGTGTATGGGTGTGCTGTGTGCATGCATGTGTTGGAGTCTTTTTTACAAGCAAATAAACAAAACCAACACATAAAGTGGAAAGAGTCTCTTTACACATGAAAATCATCAGAAATTCCTAGGGTGGTGAATTAAAGATGACAAGGACCATAGGAGTAGAAGCTAGTCACGAAGAACTACTTAATATCAGTCTATTCTAAATTACATCTTATTCTTCTTTTTGTAGTACATTTTGAACATGGTATGTATCAGAAGAGATGGGAATACAATTCTACTATTTTCAGGTATGAGGAATTTTCCATAGGTGTTTACTGAGCTGTTTTAGTAAGTGAGTGCTTTATAAGGTAATTATTTTATGATGATCACATAGAAGGTGCTTTTGAAAAAAATACCCTCTAGAGTCAGGAAAAATCATTGAATTTTATAGTTGAAAGAGATCTTGAACAACATCTAATTAAACCTCATTTCACAGATGAGGAAGTTGAGGTGCACAGTTGCTCAGTGATTTGGTTGGGTTAACATAGTAGTTAACTGCAGCTATAGAAGAATCTAGGCCTTTTAATCCAGAGACATTCATCACAAATTCATTTTATTAAATAAACACTGAAATTTTATTAATTCACTTTTTTTTACCTGGTCTATTCCTACACATCCTTCAGAACTCATTAGGGTTATCTACTACAAAACGTCCTCTCTGATCCCTTTTCTCCTTAAATCTATGTGAGATGCTTCTATTATGTCTTAACACCTTATAATGATTTCTATTTTGTAGTTGTCCATATGGTTATCTCTTTGCCCACTATACTGGAAAACCAGAAGATAGGAACTGCTTTTATTTTTTTCTGTTTTTGTCCTCAGCATTTTGCATAAGCCTAGCATACAGTGATAAATGGTAAATATTTTTTAAATGAATAAACAAATCAAAATCTGTTTCTTTATTATTTTGCTATGCACTCAGGTGGATGTGAAATATATTACTTTACCCATTAGATTGCTTTTTGGGCTGTTCATTGATATTTCCATTTCTCATCTTTCCAGGAACATGGTCAAAGTGAACTTCCTTTGTGCCTTTGAAATTAGTGTGACTGTGTAATTTGAGCAGAAGTATCACATTTCACTTGCATATAGAAGCTTTTACTAGCCAGTGATAATTTGCCCCTTCCTCCCTCCTGGCCCAGTGATGTTGGAGACTTTCTGAGTGAGGACAGCATGAGAAGAATATGTAGCCAATTGCTATGGTTTGAATGTGTCCTCCTAAGTTCATGTGTTGGAAATTTATCCCTATCGTAACAGTACTGGGAAAGTCAGACCTTTAAGAGGTGATTAGGTCATGAGGGCTCTGCTCTCATTGGTAGATTAATGCTTTAATTGTGGGAGTGAGTTAGTTATTGCAGGAGTGAGCCCTTGATAAAAAGATGAGTGATATGGTTTGACTGTGTCCCCACCCAAATCTCAACTTGAATTGTATCTCCCAGAACTCCCGCATGTTGTGGGAGGGACCCGGGGCAGGTGGGTGAATCATGGGGCTGGTCTTTCCCATGCTATTCTTTTGATAGTGAATAAGTCTCATGAGATCCAATGGGTTTATCAGGGGTTTCTGCTTTTGCTTCTTCCTCATCCTTTTTCTCTTGTAGCTGCCATGTAAGAAGTGCCTTTCACCTCCCGCTATGATTCTGAGGCCTCCCCAGCCATTCTCAGGTATGTCTTTATCAGCAGTGTGAAAACGGACTAATACAATGAGTCAGCCCCTTTCCTCTCTCTCCTGCTCTTCTGAATTCCACCATCTGATGACACAGCACAAAGGCCCTAGGAGGACACTAACACCTTGACATTAAACATCCTAGCCCCCAGAACTGTGAACCAGTAGATTTCTGTTCTTTACAAATTATCCTGTCTCAGGTATTTTGTTATAGCAGCATACAATTTACTATGACACCAACCCATGATAGATCATGATAGATAAGTGGTGTGATTGAGAAATAGAACTATGTTATTCCAAGTCGCAAAGATTTTAGAGTTACTACTGTCTCATAATTCAGTGCATCCTGACTAATTAATAGGATGAGACTTTGGGGACTGTTGGAGAGACTGAGCCTATTCTGCATGTGAGAGAAGCCTGAACCATAGAGTTCAGATGTTGAACTGTCATATATAGCTTCAAAAATGAATCTCAAAGATTCTTGTCTCCTGGCATTCATACACTTGTGTAACCTCCTCCCCTTGAATGTGGGCTGGACCTAGTGGCTTGCCTCTAACAAAAATAATGCTGCAAAAGTGATGGCAAGTTGTCAATTAGATTATAAAAAGACTGGCTTCTTTCTTGCTTGCCATGTCACATTCTGTCTCCTGGAGCCTTTGGTCTGGAAAAAGCCAGTTGCCACATGATGAGTAGCCCTATAGAAGGGTCCATGTGGCAAAAGGTTAATTTCTTTGGCTTACAACAGAGAGTACTGAAGGCTTGTCAACAATCCTGTGAATAAGATAGGAAGAGGTCTTCTGAGCCTTACCAAAAGCCATGTTGCTGAACTTGAGAGTAGATCTTCCTTCATTTGGTCCTTGAAATGACCCCAGTCCTGGCTGGTACCCTGATTGCAGTCTTGTGAGAGGTCTTGGGCAAGAGGCACCCAGCTAATGAAGCTACCTCTACTTGTGACCTACAGAAACTGTGAGCTAAGAAAAGTCTGATTTAAGTTGCTATATTTGGGGTAATTTGTAATGCAGCAATAGATAACTAATACATTTTATGAGTATTTCTCTATCTAAGTATACTGTCCCAATATGACAAACACATTTAACATTATGTCAGAGATGCCTGATGATGACCATATCTGAAGTTGAAAGCAATGCTGTAATTCTTTATTTATTGCAGCATTGAAATATGGTGCATTATGTGAACCAAAAGTCACGTAAGAATCAAGTTTATACTTTAGTTTCTTGCATCAATTAATTACATAAAACTTATATCGGTATTAGCAAGCATCTCTAAATGTAAATAAGGTATAACTAAACGTATACTATTAACAGTAATTAGTATTTAGGATACTGGAACGTTGGGGGTATTTTGTATCTCTTTGATTTTTGCAAATAACAGAAAATTTGATTTGCCCATTGAGGAGAAACATGGGTTTTTATTAGACCATTTTCATGTTGCCCCAATATAAACTGATTTCTACTTAAATAGCTAACCCAATTCCTGTACTGCTTCTGAAAAATTTATCAAACTATGATCAAAGGAGTTCAGGGACAGTGTGAGACTGGGACTTTCAGGCTATTTTGAGTCATCTGAATCTAAAAATGAGAGCATGACACCTACACTTTTCCCATAGTTGTTCAATATCAGGAATCTAGGACAGTGTCTGTTCAGTAAATCAGAGAGTTAATGTTAAATTTTATATAGCAAAGATAAAAAAAAAGCTGTAAGAAAAAAATTATAAAGTGTTGGGAGAAAGCAGGAGTGCAGTTCTCATATAAAAAAAAAAAATAAACTCGAGAGCTGAAAATCTTCCACTAGCTATCTTGTGACAATACGGTGAAGCCTGAGCCCCAAGCGAGGGACCTGCTTTGGTAGTAGGCTAATGAGAGGCTCAGAAGACAGGTATCCTAGTGATTAAAAGGTTTCTCGTAGGTGACTCTAATTGTTTTTACATGTTTGAAGTCAGCCTGGTTTTAATCCCAACAGAAATTTCTAGTGAATATTGCATTTTCTGTGGAAGCAACAATTCACAATTTCCCTTTATTCTTGTTTGTTACTACAAAAGACTCTGTCTCAGAGGGCTTTGATTAAGATGATGAGACAAAGAATAAAACAAATAGAGAGTCCGTTAAATGCCTGCCTGAAACCGGAGCTGCACTGCTTAATATGAAAGACTCTTCAAAACCAATAACGAAATAATCATCCTTTTTCCATGACTGATAAGAAAATGAAGGCCAGATGTAGATTTGGGAAAACTAATTTACACTGGAGGAGGGAAGAAGGGGAAGAAAAGCAACTACAGAAAATCAACTGTTAATAAATATCAGAGACTGCAGAGAAGTCACGAGATAAGCTGCAGCATATGTTCCTCCAGCTAGAAAATGGCAATCATTTCTCTGAGAAGAGAAGCTGATAAGGTCCCCTCCCCTCCACCATGCAATCATTTTGCATTTTATATTATTTGAAAAGAGGCTGATTATTTTCCTTTGAATGAAACCAGATTGATTCACATTTACCTGTCAACAAAATGTTCAAATCCTCTGTTTTGCTTGTGTATTTAAAGGCATATGACCTGACTATGAAATTCCTTATACAAACGTTCAGTTAAATGTAAGTAAATAAAAATGAGTGACCAGCTTGCATTTTAAATATTTTATATTTTTATTTCTGGTAGCAAATTATGCTAAATTAGAATCCACTGATTGATAAATATGAGTGATATGGAGTAATGAATTGAGGTCCTGAATATTGCTTTACTCAAGGTCAGATACAATCGTTAAAAATCATATGCAGAGGAAAAAGCTGCATGTGAACATGATAATTATGCTATTTGAAGCCTATTTTAAGGGGGGAAATACAACATATAATCTCCTCCTGTTTTGTAAACTTGGATAAATGTGTAAGTACACTCATGCAACACTTGATGATAGGAATACATTCGGAGGAACATTTTGTCAAGCGATTTTTCACTGTATGCACATCACAGAGCATACTTACACAAATTTAGGAGGTATAGCCTACTACACACCTAGGCTACATGGTCTAACCTATTGCTCCCAGGCTACATGACTGTATATCATGCTACTCTATTGAATGCTGTAGGCAGCTGTAACACAATGGTAAGTATTTGCATAGAAAACATACAGTAAAATAGGATCTAAAAGCTAAAAAATGGTACACCTGTGTAGGGCACTTACCATGAATGGAGCTTACAGGACGGAAGCTGCTCTGGGTGAGTCCATGAGTGAGTGATGAGTGAACGTGAAGGCCTAGGACATTACTGTGAACAACTGTAGATGTTATACACAACGTAAACTTTGGCTATACTAAATTTATTTTAAAATACTTTTTCTCAATAATAAATTAACTTTAGATTACTGTAACTTTTCTACTTTGTAAACTTTTAAAAAATATTTTGACTGTTTTGTAATAACAGCTTAAAACACAGACATATTGTACAGCTGTACAAAAATATTTTATTTCTTTATACCCTGATGAGCTTTTCTGTATTAAAAATAATCTTTATACTTCAAAAATAGTTTTTGTTAAAAACTAAAACTCAAACACACATATTAGCCTAGGTCAACACAGGGTCAGGATCAGCATTATCACTGTCTTCCACCTCCACATCTTGTCCCCACTGGAAATTATTCAGGGGGAATAACAGGCATAGAGCTGCCATCATCTATAACAATGCCTTCTTCTGGAATACCTCCTGAATGACCTGCCAGAGGCTATATTATAGTTAACTTTTTGTTTATAGGTACAAGAGTATACTCTAAAGTAGTAATTAAAAGTATAGCATAGTTAATACATAAACTAGTAACATATCATTTATTATCACTGTCAATTACGTACTGTACATAATTTTATAGGCTTTACTTTTATAAAACTGGCAGTGCATAGGTTTGTCTACACCAGCAGCACCACAAACATATGAATAATGTGTTGTGCTACAATGGCTGTGATGTCACTGGGTGATAGGAAACTTCAGTTCCATTATAATCTCATGGGACCACTGTCATATACTTGGTCTGTTGTTGACAAAAGCATGGCTATGCAGCACATGACTGTATTGCTCTATCAAGTAGAGATAGACAAGAGGAATGTGCAAAGGCAAATAAGAAGTGAGCAGTTGGTCGATATACTTTTATGGGTTTGACTTCACTTGTTGAAACAGGGCGCTGGGATCCTGAGTGACAGCGGGACAATAGTTCTAATAGCACATTGTATATTATCTCTTAATATTATAAATATATTGCTTATTACTCAAAGGGGATATGGAACAAAATGCTTCTCTGGGCATCAATGCAATTGGGTTCTAGTATGGATTCTATAGCTTATAAAGTTTGTATCTTTAGTAAATCAGTGACTTTTTTTGTTTTAGTTATTCCATTCTACTAAGTGACAGAGTCAAATAGTATTATCAAAGAACAATTCAACCCTGTGTGTGTGTATGTGTGTGTGTATACAGATACATATGGTATATATATATGTATGTGTGTGTATATATATATTTATATGAATACATATATACATGTGTGTGTCTGTATATATATATACACACTTATACATACATACCCGTATATACAACTTTTAAAACAAACAAATTATTAAGCTGACATGGTGTTAGCGCTCAAAGATACGAAAACTTGAGCATAAATCTCAGATAAAGAAAGGTAACTTATGTGGAATCTCAACTTCAGCATGCTATTTAAGTAATTCACAAACAACATATAGTTGAAAACATATGTTTGGAAAATAAATCAAAATATTCTGTGTGTGAAATACAGAATTGATACTTTAAAAGATGAAACATGCTTTGGGTGATAGAAGCTGTGTTCACTATCAACAGAATATCTAGTTTATTCTAAATACAGGCCAAATGGTCATATCCCTAGTAAGCCAATGGGAAGGTATTTGTTGGGGATTAAGTAGGGACTATGCTGGTCTCTGTTTCAGTATGTTTTTCAGTGTGTTGATATTAATACAAAGTTTTGAAATTTTGGTACTTTTCGTTAAATTCTTGGTTTTATTTTCCTCAGTTCATCACACAACTTGAAACCTTTCATGTGAATGGAGCATTCGTTTCCCACAGAGTCTGTGGTATTGTTGCTTTTAGTTAGACACTAGTAGTGTTCCTCAGTCATCTACATTTTAAAATGCAAAAAAAAAAAAAGTATATACAAAGACAATTTTAGGAAGTATACATAGGCTGTAAATTATTTATAGTGCTTAAGGACTGAAACAGCTACAGGCTGTCAGAGTAAGAAAAGACAATCACCTAAAATGTAGGGTTGCAAACAGAGTTGTAGGCTGGTCATAGTTTCATTATTATTAAATACAAATGCTGCATAAATGCTGATATTTAGAAAATATTTTAAAAATCTGAGAATTCTAAACTCTCCCTCTCTTACCTAAATTATTTTGAAGAATTAAAAGATAAAAGGCTGTACAGTTTGGAGGATAGTCCTCTGGACATAAAGATGGGGAGGCTGAGATTCTGGCCCATGTCTGGCCGCTTGTTACTTATGTGAGGACTTAGCATACCTGACCTTCAATGTTGTCATGTGAAACATAAGAGAATTATCTGCCCGTAAGAATAAATATGTGGGAGCACATTGTGAAAATCACACGATCCAAAACATGAGTAATTACTATTACCAATATTTTAAGGTTTCTTCCTACTTCCTGGGACATGGAGTGAAATTATGTGAAATAGTCATATCTGATCAAGCATGCATTTTTGGTTCCATCCATCAATTCATCCATCATCCATCTAATTGATCATTTTATATTTATGAAACACCACTCTTAAGTAAATCACAAATCTCATTGCTCTGAAATAATTCAGAAATGAACAACACAGTATCTCTGCCTTGATATACCTTTCAGTTTAATGGAGACGCTCATCTCTTAAGGTACCAGTGTTGTGTTCGTACACTCTTTCTTTTATAAGGAATGATTAAATAATTTTGTTCTAAAGTTAGACAGGTCTAGAATTCTAATCCCATCCCTACTCTATACGGTTATGCCATTTTAAACAAATAACTTTATTTGTCTAAGTCTTATTATCCTTACAGGTAATATGCACTCAAATAGTACTTAATTCATAGGGTTGTTGTGAATATTAAATGAAATCATGTATGCAAAACATCTAGCATATTTCCTGTCTTGTAATATGTATACAATAAATAAATATTCACTATTTTTCTTTGGTCTTTTTCTTACCCTAATCTTTATGTCTCTCCCCCTAAAAAAGAGCAAAGCAACAACTGATAAGGACCTGGCCTGCTACTTATCTTTCAGACGTCGGTGTTGCTACCCACTGGCCTGGCCCTCACAGCTGATTCTTGCTATTTTCCTGTTAAACATAAACAATTTCATGGAATATCAATATCAGACAAGGTCAATCTTTGACTATGATAGATCTAGACACAAACAAGATCACTCCCTAATCATGTCTGAGAATAGACAAAAACATAACAACATTGCCAAAACCAAAAAATGACCAAACATGCTCCAATGTAGTTAATATGTGTAATTGTTACTTCTATACCAATTACAGTTTTACCTCACTCAGCCTTTCTTCCTTCTGAATAAGATTACGGTACCAAATGGTAGCATTATCTTCACTTTCTGGAAGCATCTAATCCAGAGCAAAGCCACACTTCCTTACACTTTCCCCCAAAGCACTGCACACAAGCCCAAATCCTATAATATTAAAAAATCCCATCACTTCCTTACTAAAGTTTCCATAGTTCCCCATGGCTTGTGTTCTCCCATGCTGCAATGAGCACTAAACTCAACTTCTTTGACTGGTGGTCGTCTTCAGCTGGAGTGCATTGGCACTGTTATGCACCAGTCATCTGTGTTGTCTCCACATGTCATGATTTTGAGATGTCTCACTCTGTCGCCCAGACTGGAATGCAGTAGCACAATCTCTGTTCACTGCAACATCTGTCTCCCGGGTTCAAGCGATTCTCCTGCCTTAGCCTCTCAAGTAGCTGGGATTACAGGCACGTGCCACCAAACCCAGATGATTTTTGTATTTTTAGTAGAGATGGGGTTTCACCATATTGGCCAGGCTGGTCTCGAAGTCCTGACCTCAGGTGATCTGCCCGCCTTGGCCTCCCAAGGTGCTGGGATTACAGGCATGAGCCACCACGCCCAGACTATTTTTCTTTTCTGCTGAATTAATCTTCCAGTGTACTCTGGCTTCCTTTCCCTGTCACCACTCCTTTCATGTTTCAGATACTCAACAAATGATTTTTGAATGAATGAATGTTCCTTTTCTATATTTGTACTTTTTATCTTTCTTCTTTATGATAGCCCCAGTCCACACAAGCTTCAGGAAAATAATTGGCTCACCGCTCTATCAGACATTGAGCAGAGAATTGCATAGCATCAAGCTTTCTGATACTGGAGTCTCTCAAGACTTTGGCAGGACTAATCTAGAAAAATAATAATTTTAAGTAGGTGCTGTGCAGTGAAAGAACACAGAAAGACTACTGGGAATTTTTAACTGTGTGTAAGGGGGTAAAAGTGTGCATTTAGGTTTACTTATATTTTCTATAATAAAATGTAAGGTTTATATTTTTTAGTCTTTTGAAAATATCTGGTTGAGCTCACTTATTATTTTAACTTCACTTAGCTCGGTGGCTTTGCATTTCTTTAACCTTTCATCGTTTTCACTGGGAGATTTTTAGGTTATAAACACACATGTGCAATTAGCTAGGTTGAAAACATACATCATCAAATCAAATCAAACTTAAAACATAAGTTTGGTTAATTTTTCTACCCTAAGTGTCCATTCAAAGTTTCACTGGAAATTCATCCTTACGTGAGCAATTTTGTAGCCCTCTGTCAAACAGGTTTATTTTTTTCTTTTTCTTTCTTTTATTCATTTACTTAACATGGAATCACTTAGAATTCAAATGACTTTTAGAACTGACAAAGCTCCTGGAGGACACATGCGATGTGGAAGCATACCACTTATTTTTCTGTTTCTCTGCTGCTCTCAAGTCAGTCTCGAGAATTTTAGTTAATTTCTTCTCCATGAATATTTTTTTAGTGACTCAGTTTGGAATACCTGAGATTTGGCATTTCAATGTGCTGGATTACTGAGGAACATCAGCGCAAATGCAAACTTAGGAGTTAGTTTTAACCTGGTCTGAAATTCTCACATGTTCTAAAATAAAAATGAAGTGGATAGATGCCTTGTGATTCAACTGGCTTTAGAGTGTCCATAATCAGTGTCTTATCTTAATGGAAAATATCTGATTTATCCCTGAGATAGATGATTGCATACAGTATATCTTCAAATAAGAAGAGGTAGATGAACAGAACTTCTTAATTGGCTCCTATATGCATCCCATTATTGTAGGTCTGCTTTTGATTCTAAGGTCAGGCCTCTGACTTCCAGATTCAGCATAGCATCTTGGGTGATTTTTTTAAAGAAATTCTCAGCCATGGCAGGAGGATATAACTTAGGATTCTTATGATTAAATATTTATATAGTACCAAAGATATGTGGGCAGCAGGTCAAGTGTTATTTACAAAGCTTAGATTGAAAGATGACTGAGACCTGAAGGGCTTCCCTGATAATGAGTGCACAAGGAGACATAATATCATCCCTCTAGGAAAAAAAAAAAAAAAAAAAAGAGCAGAGAATGACTAGTTGTACCTAGGGTACTTTGTAATATATATATATAACTAAGTTGATTCCTTAAGGAAGGGCTCTTTGTGCCATTTGTGTATTATTGCTGGGATAAAGATTTATTTTAGAAAACATGGAAGAACTTTAAGCACATTCTTTTATTCAGAGTCCTAGTATAAACGTCTGTTATGTAAAACACCTGTTAGATGCCTTAAGTAAAATCCCTAATGCAATTGTTATCCCGTATGCCCTATGGCACACACCTGAGTCCTTAACCAGAAAACTCAGAGTCTGTAAAATGCATCTCTACTGGTAGAATTCACATGCAGTGATTTGCTGCTATGAAGTGCTAATTAAAGGAAGGAAGATAAGACCAGACGAAATACAAATGATGAGAACTGATAAAATTGTTATAAAGGAAACCAAGATCAGTTTAAATCTAGAGAAAGTTTCAGCCACAGATCAGTGTGTTTGGAAAGATGAATATAAATGGGTTAAATAGAATTTTAAAAATATTTCAGAAATATGCCTAGAGTCTCAAAGCATTTAAAATATACAAGTCAATTTCCTAAAGAAAGATAAATTCAAATTTAAGTTTCAAAAATGATTTTATTAGAAATACGCTAAAGTCATTTATATATAAATTATAAACATCATATATATAGTTGAAATCTTATTTACAGAAAAGAATGACCCTGCTCTGATTACTGGACTTGGCATTAGAGAATTTGCTTTCTGATTCTAGCTCTCCTACTTCCTAGCAGTGTGGTTTAGCAAATCTTTGAAACTTGGTTTCTGATTGTAAATTGGCAATGTCTATTTACTTACATAAAGTTGTTATGGGTCCAGTGGTGGGCACAAGATCTGACATGTTAATCAAATCAAATCAAAGGGGCAGACTAGTTAGGGCATGGTTGAGGGCTAGTGTTGACCCCTGCTGTCTGTTAGCAAGGAAATAAGTTGTCTCTGCTCCTACTGGGAGCCATTTGGTGACCATGAGCAAGTCAGCTTGACAAACAAATGAAAACAAAATGAAACAAAACCATGAAGAGGAGTTTAGAAAGCAGAAATCAGAAAATTTGAGCAAAAACCCTGATATCCTACAATGAGAGTCTGTCTGGCCTGTAGACTTTTTGTTATGCAAGATGAAACACATCCCTATCATTTAACCCAGTTTGAATGTGATCTGTTTTATTTCTAATATATTCTTACATTTCTACAAAGAGCACTTCAGGAAAATTCTTCTCTCTTCTTTATCTGAATCATGTAGGTATTAAATTTCTATGAGTGAAGAGAGGTTACACTTGTTGGCTTCACCTATGAGCAATACATTTTGTTGATATTTTACACATGTAATCTTATTTAATCCTGCAACCCTCTCACTTTATAGATTAAGGACCCAACACTCAGAGAATAAAGCAATTTGCCTAAGGTAACACAGCATTCCAACCAAGACTGTCTGGTTGCAGATTTGATTAATTTTTTCATTATGCCACTCAGCAAAATAATTGTAAATCCTTATGGAAGATTCCCTGGTTGGCAGAGATCTGCTAAAAATTGATTCCTTAAGAGGTATCAAGAAATACCCTGAATAATCACCAATGCTTTTGCAGTGAATAAATATGGTGGGGGAGTTCCTTTATCCTTCTAACTAAAAACTGCAAAAACCTTTAGAACAAAGAAATTATTAAAGCTTACACAAAACCATCATTGATTACATTTCCCCATGTGGTTTTCCTCTCTATTGTAGAAATCCTTTCCTAATTCAAAAGAAGCTATTATTAAAAAGCTAATCTCTTCTTATATGAAGCACAGTGTACGCTGCAAATATCTTAAATTGTTCCAAACACGGTTTTACTGAAGGGTTAGAATGGCAGGACTATTATCAAGTCATAAGGGAAAAGAATAGACACCTCTGAATAAATATATGGAAAATCTTATCATGAAAAGTGGTTTATTTGACTACAAACACTGACATCTTCAGAAAAGCTTTCTTCTTTTTTTGTAAGCAACGTACAAAATTGCCGGAAACTGCCATACACATGTCAGGAGCAAGAAGAAAACGAAAATAAATGTTGGAAACACGCAGCACTAAAAAACAATGCTGACTTAAGTGGAAGGAAACAGGAAGTTAAGAAATATAAATAAACTCTTGTGTTTGCATTTTGGTGGCAAGGTCTTTCCTATTTTTCTCAATTGAAGAAAATCGGGGAATGTTTATTTAGACAACTAACGTTTGGCAAAGGTGAGTGCAGCAACGTTTAAATCAATAATTCTGTTAATACCAAGTTTATTTTGATCAGTCTTCCTAAGAACAATGTAAATATTAACTAGTATGTCTTTAATAAGGCAATAGGATAGGATAGGACAGATATTAGGGACTAGAGTATGATACTATAGACTTGGTAATTAAAAAAAACACATTGATTTCCTATTACAGGATTAGGACCAGGCTCAAATATCAAACTTTCCTAAGTCACTTAATTTTTAAATATCTTACTGAAAAAATAATTAACGAATGTCTTATGATATTCACAATGCATTTAAAAGGTAAAAATGTTTTGTTGATCGCAAAATCTATACAAAATAATTCTTATTAATTCAAATAGACTGATTATTTGGGATGAAGGATAATTTTGGTGTGATAATCATAGCATAGTCATTAACTCATTTTAATGATAGTTGCCAAATGTTTACCATGCAGAAAGCCTATAAAACTGGAAGCTGTGGAGCATAGCAAAAAGCCCATAGTGAAGTGTGATCATTACCCTCAAGAAGCATTTAGGAAATGAAACACTAATAATTATTTTAAAAAGAGCAGAGAGTGTTGAATACACTAATAAAGATGTACACAAACTTTTGGTGGTATTCAGTGCAAGAAGTGTTTGCTTCAACTGGAAGAAAAGCCTTGATGGGCCGGGTGCGGTGGCTCAAGCCTTTAATCACAGCACTTTGGGAGGCCGAGACTGGTGGATCACGAGGTCAGGAGATCGAGACCATCCTAGCTAACGCGGTGAAACCCCGTCTCTACCAAAAAAATACAAAAAACTAGCCGGGCGAGGTGGTGGGCGCCTGTAGTCCCAGCTACTTGGGAGGCTGAGGCAGGAGAATGGCGTGAACCCAGGAGGCAGAGCTTGCAGTGAGCCGAGATCCCGCCACTGCACCCCAGCCTGGGCGACAGAGCCAGACTCCGTCTCAAAAAAAAAAAAAAAAAAAAAAAAAAGAAAAAAAAGAAAAGGCTTGATGGAGAAGATGCCATTTGGATGGGCTTTGGACAGTGTGTTGGGTAGCACATGCGGAGGTGGAGAACATGACTGAGTCGAGTCCAGTGTTTGGAAAGCCTAGACAGTTTGTCAGTAGTAGTAACAATGATTAATGAATCTCTTCATTCTACTACATTTGCACTCTATTGTAACACAAATCTTATTGTCAGATCTATTGCACTCTTACCGTTCTACAGATTAACCCAAAGTCCCTATGCAAGATGGTTAAAAATGTACTGAATACGTCTCTTTAATATCTTGATATGTTTAAAACATTTTAATTTTCTTCTAGACATTTTTCTTATTAACTAGGACACATTAAAGTTGTCTCTAACAGCTGTTTTCTGGTATTCTACTATAGTTGGGTTGAAAATTTTTCATTTTCAAAATGTCCCAAAGAAAACTGTCACAAGTTATTAGATCCAGATGTTGAAGAGGCCACATTACATCAGATGCAAGTTTGATCAACAGTCTCCTAACGCTTTTATCAGAATCTTCTCTAGTTTGGGGATTTGGGGTGTAGTGGTACATCATTAGTTGTTGCCTTGAAACTTCTGTCTTCCAGTTGTGAATCAGCAGTATGAATGACATTTTTATTGAGAAAATATGCTCCTATCAAATAATCTTCTGAACTGCTGCACATATAACCTGAGGACATGCTCAGTTAGCACTGAACACAACTGCACACATGGGGACTTTATAGCCACTTTGCTCTTGAACTTTGAAGCTTGGCTTTCTTATTTCATTTACTTAAGAGTCCTTTTCTAACTGTGCTTTACCCCCCCTCTTAAATGTTGTTGTTTCTTCAGGTTAGTGTCCTTAGATATGTTCTCTTCCAATGTCTGAATAGTCTCATACACTCCTTATACATCACCTTTGTTATCACCATTGATTCTCACATCACCAGTCTTTATCCATTTCTTGAGCTCTAAACATCTATTCCCAGCTGCCTATTTGCCATGTCAATTTGGAAACAATATTTTAGATACAAGTTTAAACTTCAAAACAAATTCTGAAAAGTCACTCAGCTAATTGGTAGGCTGAGGCAGGAGAATCACTTGAACCTGGGAGGTGGAGGTTGCAGCGAGCCGAGGTTGCGCCATTACACTCCAGCCTGAGTGACAAGAGCGAGACTCCATCAGACACACACACACACACACACACACACACACACACACGCACAATAAGATATACTTTTCCCCCTTTTATCTGAAATTTAGAAAGCCTAGGTCATGCAGTCAGGGCCACAAAACTGGCATATAGTAGAGCATGGACTTTACTCCATTTTAAAACCTTACCATTGAATCATATGTTTTCATTATGCTTTACCACACATCCCGTAGGAATCTCAGTCTGTTTTTCACATCATCATCTATCAATTCTCTCAAATTAGAAAATTTAAAATCACTTCTTCCTCTCCATCTATAAGTCGTTAACTCAGTCCCTCAGGTATCATTTTAATCTTCTCCTAGTCCCACTGTTACAGTTCAGGTTCTTATTGCATCTTTTCTGGAAACCATCCTACCATTCTTCCTATTCCCAAGATTTTCCTTCCCTTGATCCATGCTCTCCATCTCTGCCACAGTCATATTTCCCAAAAAGTCTAAATTGGATTACAGGCAATTTTGATTTTCTTCTTTATGTGTTTTGCAGTTTCTGATGTAGCAAGCAGGTATTTTATGGACTCAGACAAACAATACACGCTTTAAGCAAAGAAGAAGGTCTGGGGAAATATGAAATTCTTATGTAGAAAGTGGCTATTTTAGAGAGGTGTTACAGGAACATTAATTTGGCAGTAGAGTATAAGAAGAATTGGAGAAAGAAAATCAAGCCATAGACTGGCTTTTTCTGCTCACTGTACTCTTAACATTTACAGTTTAGGTAAAGATAGAGACAATATATCTCTGATTTGGGGATCAGATTAAATTGGGAACACTGAGAATTTTGCCCTAAGTGATCCACTGCCTTTCTGGGTCAACTTAGACTAATACTGGCTGCATTACTGCTAAAATTAATGCTGTGCACCAGGGAACAGATGTGAATTCATCATGTGAGTTCAAGAATAGGGACTTCTGATTTCTAATCCAGCCTGATACTCTCTTTAGCTTTGGGGAATTGAGTCAGTAAATCTGCTTTGCAGAAATGTAGTTAGTAAATATGCACAGGTCTTGTTTCATTAGCAAATATGTCTGATGCTTCCAGTGACTACATTTCTCACTGCAAACAGGTCTCTTTATATAAAGTTACTAATTTTTTTTTCCCCTGGAGTTTTCTTACTTATCATCACAAAATCAAGTTCATAAATTAATGGATGATGTTAATCTACTATTAAGGAGACCAAGTCAGCTAGTTGAATCCACTCGTTTGGATAAAGCCTAGCTCAGACACTACAGAGTTCCCCAGCCTCTAAGCATTACAGTGTTCTCAACTTTCAAAGGAAACACTCACGAGTCCTTTGCTTCCAACTACAGAGTGCTCTGTATAACTCTGCCTTAATTTTGGAAGACTCACAGATAAAATGTTTAGATTGTATTTATATAAGATATTTAAAACAAATATTAAACCAGTCAGTTCAATAATGGTTTTAAATTGATGGTCCAGTTAAATGCAACTGGAAAGAACATAAATAGTGAATAGATTTTGCTCTGGTACAGCCTAGTGAAAATGGCTTCTGACATAGATTTACTGGAAATTGTGCTAATATTATATTGTATGTTAAAAATGACCAAAAGAAACCTTTCAGAACCATTTGTAAATGTCTCACATTATTATTATTATCACAAAACAATACGCAGAACTAAGAATTTCAGAGCTCATAAGATGACTTACTGTTCTTGGAGTTAGGATATACTTCCTCAAGTATCTGTGGCATTAAAGAAAAGGTGAAGTGTGACTATTGAAGAATGCAAATTAATTCATAGAAGCTTTGCAGATCTCTAGGGGTGGCAATTTAATCTAATGGGAATTTAATAACTCATATTAAACACATTACTAATCTGATGTTTTGCTTACAGTAATTTAGAACCAGTGAAATAATAAATCACTTATTTAAAAAAAAATCTTCTTGAATTTGAATCTTTTCTTAACTAAGAAACAGCAGGTAGGAAGAATCCTTGTTGTTTTCAAGTGAATTCCAATCAAGTTTTGTATTCATGTTGAAACATTAAGTAAACACATTTAATTCAGACAACTTAAACCAGTGTCTTTTTGTAATCATTTAATACTGTAAATATGAACTAAGTACTTCACCAGTTCACATTTAACTATGCATTGGCTTCCACTTCATATTCTTGATGGTCAGGGAGCATGATCATATTAATTATAAACACATGGTAATGTGTTACTTAGGTTTCATGCTCAATTACTTCTAGATAATAATAATAATATAGATCCAAAAGAAACCATAAAACTATGCCAAAATTCAAAACATTTTCCAATAGAAACTTGAAAAACGAAGCATCATGAAGAGATTCTTCTTTCTTTGCATTATCTAAAATGACACTGAGCAAAGTTTTCTTAGCACTAAGCATACATTTTGTACCTTTTTTGTGGCTTTTAGTTTTTATTATTTTGCTAGTACTCAGATATTTCTGTCTGCTGTAATTGCCAAGTCAATACAGTATAACTATTTATTCATTCTTTTACTCATTCACCCATTTATAAAAATATGTAGAAAGCCTATTTTGTTCCAGGTACTGCCCTAGAAGATTGTATATGCAGCAGTGAACTTAATAATGTCACCCCCTCATGGTTAGCCTCAGGTGGAAGAAGGATGCAATAACACAATTAACAAATCATTATTTCAGTTTGTCATTAAGTGTCTTGAAGGGGAGAGCATGATATGGGGGGGTAGTGAGTGTGGCAGAGGGTGGGGTTATTTTATCTTGGGTTTTAAGAGAAGGCTTAAGTGACATAACTGTTGTCATTATAAGCACAGAGAAGAAAACGAGTAAGTGGGTTATGGAGATATTTAGGGGAAGAGTATTCTAGATAGCTTTTAGAGCATTCTAGAGGTTGGCAAATTAGAAGCTTTGTGCCTAGAACAAGATGAGTTTGCTCAAAGAACAAGGTGACCAGTGTTGCTGGGACCGAGTGAGTGATAGGGAAGGGAGTGGAAGCTGAGGCCAGAGAAGTAATGATGGAGGGTGGTGGGAGATGACATACAGCTTTATAGACCATTCAAAAAACGTTCAGTTTTACAAAAGGACATTGGAGGGTTGTAAGTAAAGACATGACATGATGTAACATGTTTTTTAAAGAACACACTGGCAATTATGTGAAAACTATACTGGGGTGAGAGTTGGGTGAGGCAAGAGAAATCAGCTATGAGGGTTGTGATGGTTAATATTGTGTGTCAACTTGATCAGATTGAAGGATGCAAAGTATTGTTCTTGGGTGTGTCTGTGAGGGTGTTGCCAAAAGAGATGAACATGTGAGTCAGTGGACTAGGAGAGGCAGACTCACCCTCAATCTGGGTGGGCACCATCTAATCGGTTGCCAGCCAGTGTGGCTAATATAAAGCAGACAGAAGAAGTTGGAAAGAGCAGACCTGCTGAGTCTTCTGGCCTTCATCTGTCTTTTGTGTTGGATGTTTCCTGCCCTTGAACATCAGACTCCAAGTTCTTTAGCTCTTGGACCCTTGGACTTACACCCGTGGTTTTCCACTGGCTCTTGGGCCTTGGGCCACAGACTGAAGGCTGCACTGTTGGCTTCCCTACTTTTGAGGTTTTGGGATTCAGACTGGCTTCCTTTCTCCTCAGGTTGCAGATGGCCTACAATGGGACTTCACCTTGTGATCATGTGAGTCAACACTCCTTAATAAACTCCCTTTCATATATATGTCTATCCTATTAGTTCTGTCCCTCTAGAGAAACCTGACTAATACAAAGCTATTGTAATAATCCAGGTGGAAAATAATAGGGGTTCAAATCAGAGTTGAAGTAATGGATTTGAGGAGAAGATTCTGGATTTATTTTGAAAGTAAAGCCAGTAAAAATTGCTGAAGGAGTTCGTGTGGTGACTGAAAAACCAAGAAGTCAAGGCTGACTCTTAAGCTTTTTGGTCTGAAAAACCTAGAATGATGGACTTGCTGTAACTGAATAGGGGGAATCTAGGAGGGAAGAGTCAATGTGTGGCGAGAAAGCAGTAGTTTCATTTTGAACTCATAAATAGTAGATGTTTAACAGACAACCACATGGAGACATGGAGTAGATAGTTGGACATAGGAGCATTAAATTATACATAGAAGTCAGGTGTGCTACTTTGAGAGATGTTAGTAAATGAACTGCTCTTCTCTAAAATACAAAGAGCTTCTAAAAATAGGAAAAAATCAACCATATGATAGACAAATGAGTTAGGGAAACAGTTCAAAGAAAAAAAATGCCAAATAAAAACATAAACTAAAGCTATTAGATTGACAAAACCCCCAAACTCTGACAACATACAATACCGGTTGAGCTTTGTAAAAATCAACTTGTAGAGAAACATGCTCTCTCTTACATTGCTGGTAGGTATGAAAAATGGTGCAATTACTACAGAGGATAATTTGGCAACATCTAACCAAATTAAATGTGCATTTACCCTTTGACCTAGAAATGCTAATTCCAGTAATATATTGCAAAAATATGCTCACAAAAATACTTAACAATATTTGCCCAAAGCTGTTAATTGCAAGACTATCTGTCATAGTAAAAGAGTTGAAACAACTCAAATTTCCATCAATGAGAGGTTGGTTGAATAAATTATGGTGCTTCCATATAATAGAGAACCATGACTGCAAAAAGGAATGAGAAATATCTCTACATACTTCTATGAGCAGTCTTCATAGCATATCTTTTAGTGAAAAAGGAAGAGACAAATACATTGTACGCCATCATTTTTCTCAGAAAAAAGGTGGTATGACTATTCATATATATCTGATTATATTTTTTTAAAAAACACCTTGGAGGTCAAACCATAAATCTGGTTTGTAAAAGTTATTTCTAGAGAGAGGTGAGGGTATAGGATACAAAAGAAATAAATGAAAGTTAAGACTTATTTTCACATTTTAATTCATATGGAGGGGATAAGATAAATGTTTGATATGTTCCCTTTATTTGGCATTTTGCTTTGTAGAGTTTACTTTGTAACTATATCAATATTTACATATTTATCAAACTAAATTTAATTTAATAATCTTTAAAATTATTCTCAAGAATAGAAAATAAGGGGAACATACCAAGCATTTATCCTATATGTCTTAAATGAACCAATTAGTATTTAGGGAAAGTTTCTCTATGTAGAAATAAATAAAGAAGATATAATAAAATTGGAATATCATTAGTTTGTAGACCCTAATGAATTAATGAATCTAAAAGTTAAGCATCAATGGTCTCAAACTACAAAGAAGAAAGAGACAATATAACTCTTGAAAGAGTATACTCCCACCAATGATGTAGTTTCAAGGGGGAAAAAAGATCTGAATCTTACTAAGCCTCTATTCCTAATTAGTCATTTGTAGAAAACAGAGATGATTGAAATATATATTAAAAGACACTATTGTTAAGCAATGAACAAAATTCAGGCTGTGGGTCAAACACCTGTGTTTCCTCAGTAAAAAAATTGCAAAGAATAAGAAAGAAAAATTAGAGGCAGAACCTAGAGATCAGAAGAGGGAAATATCAATCAGCCTCACTGTGTTGATTTCATCTGGATTCAGATACAAGTAATTTGTTAAAGACATTATAAGGTAATTGAAAATTAGAGATGGACCAATATTTTGGTGCATCAAAGAATTATTATTAATTAATGTTGGGTGTATTAATGGTATTGTGACGTATTTTTTAAATTTTAGAGATATCTACTGAAATATTTGTGTATCAAATGATATGATTTCTGGAATTTGCCTCAAAATACTACTATTTTGTAGGGGATGGATGAAAATGAGACAGGACTATAAATATACCAGATTGTTCATGAGTTGATTATTGTTGGAGTGGGTGATGGCCTCAGAAAGAATTCATTATACTATTCTGTTGATTTTTATAAATGTTTAAAAGTTTTAACAGCAAACAGTTAAAAACATATGTCGTGTCTGAGATTTTACCCTACTTGCAACTAATAAGTTAGCCTACCATGGTTTCATGGATGCTGACAGAAGATATGAAACTCCTGGGTCAGATACAAAGGACTTTATTACTCTCAGCAGAGCAAGCAGCATGAGCTTCAGCCTATTTGCATTGATTCCTCCTAAACTCAGATCCCATGGGCTGATACCGAAGGGCCTAGATAGATAGATGATTATCACTCAGTAGATTTGTGTCCTAAGCTAAGGGAGCACAAATCTTTTATAATGAGCCTTTCTAACCTTTGCCCCAGCAGAAAATGTTTTCATTATTTTACTGAACAGTAAAATACCTGCCCTTTGCTCCAGAGAAACAAACAATTTCTATCCTCCAAGGCTCCTCACAACCTTGAAAAGTCTGGAAAAGAGAGCCAGCATCTCAGATCACTAGACATGCAGAAATGCAAAAACCCATAGAGAATTATCTCCACAAATAACATATTGACTCTAACTCCCCAAAACGAATCTGAAACTCAAGAATTGGGTATTAAAAATATATATAACAGGTGAGTTTCATCCATATGTACAATAGTATTGAGAATCACTGTGTGTTCCACATTTTGTTTCAAAATTTAACTTGTTCATTTCAAAGATGCTTTGGGATTTGAAAATTTCTTAATTTGCCATGAAATATTTAAATTATTTATTTTAATGCCTACTCCTTTGTTTTCTTGTTTTCATCAAAAAACAAAACTTTTTGAACTTTATTATTAAGTAGTTCCACTTTTCTCCTTCCTGGCTTCTTTTGAATCATATTTAAAACATCTCTTACCACTTTTTTGCTTCAGAACGCTTGCAAATGTTTCTGGAATTTATTTTAATGGACTTGGATTATTACTTTCATACAAATGACATGCTATAGGATTTTAATGTTCCTTTCCTTGGAAAGCATTTGAAGGCTGGGGTACATTTTCCTAAACATCTTCTTTTTCTTTGGCCAGGAAACAAAGGCAACTATTTTTTTTTTTTTTTTCCGTGAACTTACTAATTTTGCTCCCTGGCACAAATGTATTTTTAGTTTCAATATGCACAAGTGGTTAATTTTGTTTCCTTTTTTGATATTTTTTCTCTTTAATAGAAACTAGTCTTTTAAAAATCATTTCTCATAGTTTCTATTTTCCTATTCCTTAATTATTATTTTTATTTTTCTGAAATTTCTTATTTCTTCCTCTCTTTGGAAGTTGAGAATAAAGATAAACATAGTTCCTTAATAATGTTTGCTTAAAAGCATTATTTTTTGTCCTTGCAAATATCAAGCAACACATGCGTGTGAGTGTGTGTCTACGTTTGTGTTGGAGTACATTCCGGCATTTTTCTCCACAGTCATATGTAAGCCACACATACAGACCCATCTATGTCTCTTTTCATATTTACTTATAAAGATCTGTATTGCCTAGTATTTAATCATACAGACTCTGAAGCTCAACTGTGTCAACTCAAACATAGCCTAGTTATTTGTTGGCTCTGAGACTTCAGCGATATTACCTTTTTAAAAACCTCAGTATCCTCATCTTTAAGATGAAGGTGATACTAGTTCTTGTGTCCTAAGTTTCTCATTAGGAATATAGTAGTTAATGTATGTAAAGCACTTAGAAGAGTGTTGGGCATATTTTTTAAGTACTGTATAAGTATTAGCTTTCATCACTGGTTTTCCTTTCTTCCTTCTTTCTTTCCCTCCTTCCTCTCCCCCAGCACGTGCGCAACACACACACAAACACACACACACACACACACACACGAGCCAAGGTTTCTTCTCAATGATATTAAGAAGTTAAATTAAGACCTTTAAACTACAAAACATTTGACATATACCAAAGAGCCTTACTTATTAGATTCTTAATAAACGATTACATGTAACATGTTTAAGAAAATAACAATAACCATCAAATTTTTGGTACTGACTTTGTCAAAGGCTCTTTGTCGTGCTCTGCACATATTATGTCATTTAATCCTCATAAGTAGCCTAAGAAGCTGTTACTATTTTTTTTCTCATTTTGAAATTAAAGAACTTTATTTTCAGCCAGGCTGGGTAACTCAGCCCAGGTTACACAACTGTTTCAGCCTTGCAGCCAGCCAAGATTTTAAACCAGTTCTAGAAAATTTTAATATCTGCACTCTTTTTAGTGATCTATGCTCTCTCCCCAAGTTTAATAAACATAAAATTTTAGAAGCAAACATTTTTATTTCTTGAATATACTCGTCAATTCTGATTCTTTATAAGAACAATAGCATCAAAACTGGATTTTGCCTGGGAACAGAATAATTATTTTAGTGTTTTGTACGGGCAATACCCACCACTGAGAGGGATAAAGATGTTTGTATTTTATGATATCCATCACTATTCACTGGTGAATTCCATGTTCTTAGCAATGTTTTCATTGTTTAAAATATTCTATTAGCACATCTGAAAACAGATTTAAAGTTGACAACAGCCTTAAATTATTGCCATAAGACTAAGGAAAATAACAATAATATCGCTAATACACATCGAATGTCTCCTGCCACCCCTAGGCCTCTGTGATTTTTTTCCTATGCTGAAACTGTTCTTTTAAGCTAGTTTTTAGTTTTTTCCAGCTACTCTCTACACATTCCTATTGTTGCCTCCTCACTATTTAGTCAGTGTGTTTATAACTTGTGATTTTAACGCTATTAATGGTATGTTACTGCGAAAGCACTTTGGTCAAATCCATTGAGCAGCCAAGAAAATTAACTTGTTTTAACTGCTTGCTTATTGCATTTTTAAAATGCCCTACACAGCCAGTCAATAGAAAGCTGGGAGAAAAATAGAAGAAGGAGCAAGAAACCTGGCATGTTGAGATAGAAGTATTTTGCACATATAGCCAAGGCCATTCACAGATTTAATGAGTGTGTTTTGATTATCATTTAAGGAACTAATACAGATATGGGTTATTGGACTCAAGATGATTCCTACTGAGAGAACAGTTGGTGTGTCACTCTTGTGTGACACATTTCAACCATTACATAGTTTCTACTTTGCAATGTGTGAGGCGAAAAAAACAAGGGATTAGGAGTTAGATCTGGGTTTCCTTCTACACGACTTGACTTGAGGTTATTTGACCTCCCGTGACTTTGGTTTATCATTGTAACTTATGGAATTAGCCTAGAGTTCTATAAGATTCTGTAGATTCTAACTCCTATAACTGTGATCTGTTTTTTTTTTTTAGGTCAGGTTAAGAGTAAGATGCCGATTAAAACTGTAATTATAACACGATTACTTATTAAATGAAGTTGAAACAATGCACATCAAACCCTCAAATAAGCTCTTATGTGAAAGTTCTAACTCATACCTTCTCAAGGTGCTCTTACATACTATTATATTCAGTGGTTTCAGATTCTGTTCCAAGATCTTATTACAGAGAATTGACTTTACATCTCTTTAGCTGAACTCATTAACTGAGAAGTGTAAATACTTTAAAGTATCATTGAGTTAGAAGAGTTGGGAGTATGGGGGACTTTAAGAAGCCTCGTGGTTTGGGGACAACAGGAAAGAATTTTCCATTTGATGCATAGACATCAACGAAAGTTAACACGAAACACAGTGTTACTCTATTATTTGTGCACAGTTATGGGTATGTGAAAGTATTCTTTGCTAAATGCAATACATTTTAATTAAACAAAATCATTTCATTTAAAACCACACTTGAAAAATCAAATGCCCTGTTTTCCTGTCTTTTTTGCTAGATAATAGGCAACCATTGGTTAGGACCACCTCATCTGGGGATCAGTTGTATTTATTACAAACAACTTTGTAAAGGTATAAATTGTAGTCCCTTTGTATTCAAATATACAGACACATTATGCAAAAGGCACAGTTAGCATCAAACAGTGTCCCTGAATAATAAGTTCACATTCACATGAGACACTTTCATGTGAGATGAAAGTGAGGTGCTAAAGGACACTGAAGAAGAGCTGATTATTCATCCCTTCACAGCATTCCTTTTGATTAAAATATTTATCTATTATCTCTCTCTCTGACAATAAACAAGCAAGAAAAATGCAACGGATTCTGAGGGTCTCCTTATCCCTTGTTCAGCTTTGTTTTTTTATGTAGTTTTTCTTGTTTGTTCTTTTATTTGCTCACTTTTCTAGAATATCTTCATCTTCTTTTTTTTTCTTACCGGGTATCATAATAAGGATGATAGCAAATATTTGGTGGAACAATAGATAAATGTAAACCTGTTCCAATGCTTAACATCCAGCCTCCAACACCCAAACAAGATGGCAACCATGGAAGAATTCTCATTCCCAAACCAACAAAGTGTTGCCTGCCCCCTACTAACTAAGGAGAAGCGCTAGGTATCTGGGACATTTGTTGATGGACATCAGGCCCGCTCCAGCTGTCAAAAACACAGCTGTTCAGTTTCCTTCTGAGTGATCAGTGCTCCAGATGCCCTCCAGCTAGTGTGTTCCCCGATAAGGTCCAGTGGAAAGCTGCAAAAGAGCTGAACACTTGGCTTCTAATAGCAAATGCAAAAACAAATTTCACAACAAATTGCATTTTCAGCACTGCCTGATGCCATACGATTAAACGGGCTGAATTTGTTTTAGTCCACTAACTCGGAAGACATCATGATGGAACAGTTTCTCTTGGTGACTGTTAAATGTTAAAGCAGTTAAGGGAGGAGGATTTTTTTTTTAACTTCTACTACAAAGCAGGCAGTGGGAGAGGGAAAGCTGAGCAAACTTATTAGAGCCTCTCAATGAGGAGAAAGCAGATAAGGCCGTTTAGTGTCTTTACCAGGATAAAACTGACAATGAGACCTGTGACTTTTTTGCGCACCTTCGGTTTTTTAAACTTTTAGAGTAGAAGATAAAAATGCCAATATTTTTATCTAGCCCTTCTAATGTTCTTCAAAGCATGTTGCAAAGATATATTATAAAAATGATATTAATACGTACATTTACATAGTGTCTACTGTGTGGCTGGCACTATATAAATGCACTAATTCATGTAGTTGTCTCAGCAAGCCTGTGTGATATGTACTAACAGTATTACTTTTAACAGATGAAGGAATTAAAGCCCAGAGATGTTAAGTAACGTAATCAAGATAACACAGTTGTAAAATGGAAGAACTAGCATTTGAACGAGCCCTTCTGGGTTCAGAGTCTATGCCCTTAATCATGACATTCTGCTGCTTCTTGAACACACACTACTTATATATTTGTTCAAATGCAGTGCTACTGTTTGGCCTACTTTCTTGGGAACAATAGTTTCAGTGCAGGATCAGTTTGATGATTCATTTGTGCGTTAACAAGTTCAAACTACAACCTAGCAAAATTGGTCCATGTGTATTTGTGAAGAAAGTTCCTTTAAAAGTCATCTGCTGGTGGGAAATGTTTAAAGCCTGCTTTCGTGTTAATTGACTCAGTTGCAGAAGTCACGCCTGAGAGTAGCTTAACCCAGGTTATGCAATGGAGCAGTTACATACTTGTACTTGTTCACTGGAAAAGTTATGGAGCTACAAGAGAACTGGATTTGCCACTCAGCCACTTACTGAAAATTTCTTCCCTGAGTTCTGGAGAGAAAATAAAAATACCCTGCCTACCACACAGAATTGCTATAAAAATCAAATGTGATAACTTATATGAAAATATATTACAAAATATAAGGATTACAATGGGTGGAAATTTCCACTGCTCCATGGGCTAAGCAGGATGAGGGGAGAAAAGGGAAAGACTGGGGCCTCTGTTTTGGCAGGAATTTCCCCTACTGCTGCAGGAACTGGGCACCAGATTGTGGAACTGAGGCACAGTGAGGTGGAGTTGGGATGAAGGGAGCAGCTCCTCGGGGGGTCTGCACAACCCAGGAGGTTAATCTAATACAACTGGGTTAAACCCTGCTTTACAAGTAACACATGTAGCTGCTCATGACTTTCTTCATTCCATTATTCATTGATTCATTGATTCACTGTAGAATCATTCATAAAATCCTCTATGTATCAATAATTGTGCTAGGGAGTCAAAATACCACAATAGTAAAACAGTACAGCATTTACCCTGGTGGAGTCAATAGTCTGGTGGAGGGGACAAGTACTGTACACTCTGCTAGGTGAGGGGCAAGAAATACCATAAGCCATTTTGTGACCCTTTCTCCTCTGTGTTGAGTGTCACCTGTATAAATATTGGCAGTACTTGCTGGGTAGTTCAGAACACACAATCTGGTGTCAGCCTGCTTGATTAGAATTCTGATTCCATTCCTCACTAGCTATGTGACACTAGGATAGTTACCAGCCTTCTAAGTCTCAGTTTATTCATCTTTTAAATGGGGATTATAATAGGGACTATCTCACAGAGCTGTGAAAATTACATATGCTTTTGTATGTACCTTGACATTACATTGTACTCAGTACTGTACAATGCCTAGAATATAGACACTTACAACAAATGTTACCTATTAAGATAAGGATGCCAATGCTAGATAGTCACCAGCTGCCAAATCCTAGCCACTTACCTCTCTCTACCTCAGTTTTCTCCTCTGTGATATGGAGCTAATTATACTACTTGCTTCACAGGGTTACAGAAAAGAAATGGGATAAAATATGTAATCCTTAGCCTGGGAATTTTAAACTTCAAATCCTATGTTGAGCCACCCTCCTACATGCCCTTTCTTTTTACTCCTCCCTCTCCAGCCTCAAAGACTAAGCCTGATTAACTACACAGCCATCATCTTCCAGGTTCAGAGTGACATTACAGTGAAAGGTAAAGCCAGCTGAGAACAATAAAAACAGGATTGGGAGAAGTTCAACAGTAAAGCTGGAAATTGTAGGTGTTCTTATAAGTCTTCAGCTTGGGTCTAGAAAGAACAAGCTTGGTATCATTCCTCTGTTTCGTGCCTTGTCTTTCTTTTTCTTCTGATTTTTATTTTAGAATGAAACCACCCTCTCCTCTTTATTGAAATAATATTAGGGTTATTATAGACATTGACATAATGAAATGCCTCTTTGTAAAATCTATGACTGTGTTAATATAAAAATAAGTAACCTTAAAATAATTTAAAATGGAATAGTTAAATGACTTTTGGTTACCACTGTTTATTGTTTTTTCTTCTGAATTATTTCTATTTTTTTCTATTATTTCCCACACTGGGTTTCAGAGGGTATTCATTCTGCAGGATTTTAAAGAGTAGAGGACAAAACAATTCTAAGAACCAATATGTTTAAGAAATGCCACTATTAACATTTTTTTTTTTAATCCTTAAGACTAGTCAGACAACTTATATGCAAATGAGAACTAAGGGCCCCTTTAGCCAAAGAGATTCCATTGGGAGGCTATAGGGCTGGTAGTTTAAAGGCCACTTGTTCCCTTTGCAACTCTGTCTCTTCCTAATGTTGGGGATCCTGGATAGGCAAGATGTTTCTCATCTGTAAAATGTGGATGATAATAGAACCTACTTTCTAAGGGTCTTGTATAAGAATTAAATCAGTATTGTAGGGTACTTAAGAAGCCTACCTGGCACCTCATAAGTGTTTTCTATGGGCCACAAATACATAAAATAGGATTCAATATTTCCCAGAGTTGTTACTTTACCAGATCTCTTTTTAAGGCATATCACTTTGAACCATTGTTCCTTGGAATAAACCTGGGCAACACTTAAATTCGTTATGTCCTCTTCTTTGACACAATTGCCTTAGCACAACCAGCATCCTCTCATCTGGGAGTATACTGGCTACCTCAGATATTTTATCCACTCAGGACTCCATCTATACAGCTATCTTTCTAAGACACAAACTTGAGCATATTATTCCCTTCCTTAAAAAGTTTCTCTGGTTTCTAAGGGCCTGCCAGAATAAAGTCCAAACTTCCTTTTCTATATTGAAAAGTCCAAACTTCCTTTTCTATATTGAAGGCTTTTCAAAACTTAGCCCCAGTCAATCTTGACATAAACTTCCCTGGAGCCATTTCTACTTCTTTAAAAACTCATCTCCACCAAAACCCCGCCCATCATTCCAAATTCCTTTTTGCATTTGTCCAGTATTATCTTGTCCATATGTTTTCTGATAAAGTATTTCAGAAACAGCTTCCTTTTTGAAGCCTTCTTTGTCCCCTGCTCTCTTACATAATTAATACATAAATTTATTTTTATCTATTGCATGCAATAGTTGTTTCTTCATGTTGCCAACAAAGCGTGTGTTCCATCGTATGACAGTTATGCCATTCATATGTTCGCTCTGTTTGTTTCTGAGCCCTCTGGGGTCAGAAAATAGAACATATAACTACCTGTTAAAGGAACACCTGATCTTCAGGCTTGGAACACAGCAGCAAATTAATGTTGCACTGGACTGAATAAAGAAAATAAAGCATCTTTGGGAATTGCTTCTTTCATTTTCTAATCATACTGGCTATCCTCAATATTCTCTTCACAATGTCAAACTTCTGTCTTATTTTCGTTTCAATTTTTTCTCTTTATTTTTTTTCTAATCAAGCCCATACGACTCATAGATCCAGATGCAGATAGGCCTTGAATGTTGCTTGATGCTCACTTTACCTTTTTTCTCCCTGTCATACTTCATTTTAAGAAGACATTTCAATGTTAAAACAAGACTAGTGTCCATTAGATGAAAATCTTACGGCGTTTAATCCTGCACCTCTGTTTCTCAGTAACATAAAAGATTTCAGTCTCATTCTGACAAGAAAAATAAAATGAAATGCCTTTTCAATATAAATAGGTCTGATAATTTTAGGTACAGAAAGGACACTGGTGTTTTTACTCCTCTATGGAAGGCTTCTAAGTAAGACAAACGAAAGCTAAGTCCTTTGGTAACCTAGATAATGGGACAGGTAAGACTGGTGAGCACTGTAACTAAATCCGGGACTTTTGTGTGTGGTAGTGTTATCAGCATTATTCCTGTAGTCTGAGAATACAAGCAAAGAGCAGCATTCTCCACTGCCATGAATGCCTGGCCCTCACAGCTGACGAGGTAAAAAACACTACCAGACAATCACACCCCACATTCTCCAGAGGCAACACTGCAACCTCCCTGGGGCACTGTCTTAGTATTCCTTAAATATAAGAAGCCAAATAGACCTTTTAGCTATGTCTCATTTGTGTAGTCCAGCTGTTAAGTAGCAAAATGAAAAGCATAAGCATCAATGAATATACTACAAGGAAAGGAAGGGGTACTTTGGTACACAATTTTTCCCACTAAACAAAATCTCTTTTCACATCTTGTGTGCCAATTAAAATATATTACATTATTACATATGCATAAGCTTATGTGAAAATCCTTTTTAGATTTCAATGTACGGATATTTAAATATTGGAAAAAGAGAATTGCTAAAACTTTCTGGGCTGATATGAGGCATTTACAAACTTTTACAGATTTAAAAACACTGTCCACAAAGATTTTTAGAGATACAATGTCTCTAGATGTACAGCTTGACATAGTACAACTGATTTTGTTTTCATAGACTACTCTGGTTAAAAAAATAGGATTGTATTTCAGGGATTGTTTTGTTCAAAATATCAAATTTCACAGATGATTTATTCCATAATCATAATGCATCTTCTGTGTTTATTAAATTTAAAAAAACTTTATAACCAGGAATCTAATACCAAAGGCATGTCCTTAAATACTTGGCTAAAAGCCAAAATCCTTAAAGTTTAAAGCAGCGGCTCAGTTTGTATTTAAAGTCACAGAGATACATTTTAAAATCTTTCCCAGTAGTATACAAATTTTTCACCATAGAATAACCCTGTTTACACTGAAACACATGATCAAGCAAAGGAAAACTCTTTGAATGTATCAAAAGTAAAATGTGTATCAACACCAAACTTGATTCTCTGGTGGGAGGATTAGACATTGAACACAAGTAAACCTTTGGAAACATTTTCTGTGGAATGAAGGCAGAAGGTGGATCAGAATTCTAACCTCCACCCGGAGAGACATAACAGTTCTACACATGGCGGAGAGTCAAAATCTGGCAGCTGCATGTTCCCAGTTCTGCAATTCTCTGCAGGAAATGGGCATCTGCCCCAATTTCAGCAAAAGATTGGGACTATGGTAAAGGGAAGCTTTTTGTTCTTCATTAGCTCAATACAATTTGCATTCTGTAGTTCTTTTCATCCATTTGTTATGGAGTTTTCACAGTGATATATAAACTCATATTGAAATAAACGGTATCATATAAATACTCTTGAAAAGCTTAGAATTTGAAGGACTTAACTGTAAGAAGTTTACGTAGAGAAAAATGGGAGAAAATGCTTTACACCTTTTCCTTTAGGTAACTCAAATTCAATATTTGGATGAAAATAAATCATTGAAGGACTACCTAAGCTCATGCCTGTGGCATTTTTAGAGTATTATAATAAATGGACACGTTCAAATAATTATTGTACATGTTGCTAAAAGCACTATCTACGGGCTGCTCTGCCTATGGGGTAGCCATTCTTTACTTTCTTAATAAACTTGCTTTCGCTTTAAAAAAAAGACAAAAACAAAAAACAAACAACAACAACAACAACAAAAAACACTATCTACAAGGTTTCATACTGCAAAATCACAAGTGTTTTTGAGTTTAGAGGCAGAAAACATTAGATAAATCTTACCAAATGGAGGCCAACACAGTAACTAAATTAGCCCAGACGTATTTGGTCTTGATAACTCTGTTTTAACTTGCCTCCTTTGTGTTTTTGGCATATATTCTTTGTAAAGTTGTTTCTGAAACTTTCTAAAAATAGGTGAATTTTAAAAAGCAAGGGGATGCTCCATGATAAAATCACACATCTTTCCATAATTCAAATGAAGACCTTTGAAAAGACATTAGTATCCATTCATTTACATTTTGGGGGGTTGAATTCAAATATTGATGTATTTAATGTTCCTAGAGCACAGTCAACTACATTTGACATATACTGTAAAATATAATTTGACTATATGTAGGAATGTGAGTAACTTAAGCACACTTCTATATCTCAAAGTCAGTTTGTCCCCATAGCCATTTTGTATTTTTATAATTCATAAGAGAATCCTTATAGTCATGCCAGATAATCGATCCCTCCAGCTTTACTGAAGAAGTACTACAATTTATTTCACTGACACTTGCAGGTTGATAACGTGGTGTATGAGTAGGAAAGTAGGGGGAGGCTAACTGATTGACAGCAGCAGGATGCCCGCCTCCATATTCTGAGAGGTGAAAGAGCCACGACAACTGCCTTCAGTTCTGTCCCTCTCCCTGGTAGAAATTTGGGGTGGGAAGACATGACAGAGTGAGATGCCATGAAATCAACCAGGTACAACTTTTCAACTAATCAGCCTGGAATTTCTACTCTAAGGCTTTAAGAAATTGTCTCAACAATTTGCTTGGTTAACAGGAATAATGTAGTTACTAAGGAAAATTAAATGCATTCATTGGCAAGGTGAGAAAAGCATCATCTTTCTTGCTCAATCCAATCGATGATGCAGGACATGATCAGGATAGAATTTGGAGCAATAGCTGAAAACTTGCTTCTGGTTACACTGGCTTCCTAATTTGGTGAACTTTACTTCCTCAGGTAAAATATGGGAGGAAAGAAAGCAAAAGAAAAAACAACATCTATATTAGTTGGCTTGGGCTGCCACAACACAATATCATAGACCGAGTGGCTTAAACAACAGAAAAGCATTACCTCACATGTCTGGAGGCTGGGAAGCCTGAGATCAAGGTGCTGGCTGATTAGATCTCTGGAGAGGGCTCTCTTTCTGGCTTGCAGACAGTATCCTCTCCTTGTGTGCTCCATGGCAGAGACAGAGAGTGACCTCTCTGGTGTATCTTTTCACAAGGACCCCAATCTGTGACTATACTCTTATGACTTTATTTAAACTGAATTATCTCCACAAAGGCCCTATCTGCAAATACAGTTACATTGGGTGTTGGGTTTCCAGCATATACATTTTGGAGGAACAGAATTCTGTCCAAAGCAACAACCAAAACCTGTTAGCAATCTGTCACGTGTAGCAGAAGACAAACAAAAGAATGATACAAGATTCCAGCGTGATGTTGCACAAAGGCTGTAGCTAAACAAGAAATACGGTCATCACTTCAGAGCTTATTAGAAACACAGACTCTGAAACTCCACCCTAGACCTACTGAGTCACAATCTGCATTTTAACAAGATCCTGAAGTGATCTTTATAGACATTAAAGTTTAAATCACTGTTATAAAATTCCTAATAAAAGCAAGGGTTAATTTTGTCCATTGTGTTGGAACCTTCTTCCACAACTAGAACTGCCAAACGTATCCACTGTAACAATATTAATATTCTTAGGAAAAATTGACAAAGTTTATTAGTTTTATTTTTCTTATGGTAGGCAAAAGTAATCTATTAATTTAATTTAATACCTTGACCTTTTGTTACCATAGCCTGTGATAGACCACTAGATTCCTCGCCCAGAAAGTTTAGCAAACAACTTATAAGCTTTGACATAAACTGAAACTTTGGTTAATTGCACCATTAGCTTAAAACATGCTATTCATCTTTTACAAGGGTTCTGTGGTTAAAAATGGCATTATTTTTGAAATAAATAGCACTTTAAACTAGGCATATATTTTCTACAACACAGGGAGTGCAACATTACTTATAATGGAATTTTCAATTATGTAGCATTCCAAAGCAACTTTAAAAAATTTATTCCATAATGTCAAAAATGTAGAATTATGCCCACAAAGCTTAATATTTTGGCACAGTTCTAGAAAAGTGCTTAATAAATCAAAAACCCTACTTACAACTGGCATTTATAGGTCCCTACCATATATTTTCTTAATATTCTGTCTAAACACGAAAACAGATGAAATATGCAAGAGAATACACTTTTCTTTGCCAATGAGAAACAACAGATACACCCTACTATCAGTCTTCAAACTATTAGCATTAGGAGATCACTGAAAATATCAATAGATGTTGTTTAGATTACAGTTTGAAGTGAACGGCAAATAAAAGTGACATATTCCTCATGTAATAATTTTTGAAAATTTGAAGGAATATATTTTAATGTTAACATATATTCTTGGTTAATTTTATAGTACAATATTCAAATTTATGCCTGAACTCTTAATGGATGCCTCATTTAAAAAGCAATGCAGATTAATAATGGATGACTTGCAATAATTATGAGCTAAACTGCAACAAGTATATAGTCCATATTTCTAAACTATGACTTTTTCTTACTGTAACTATATTTTTGGTTTGTGTGTTTTAAATCTGAACTACAGTGGAAAGTTATAACTATTTCTACTTATGAGAAACATAAAGAAAACTGTGAGGTGATAAAGCACTAATACTGTATTATAGATCTCCCAGCTTGTTTATAATATAGCTCTAAGTGGGCAGATATTTTTGGAAGGGCCCATTGAGTAACTGAGGAATAGAGCTGTGTGTGGGGGAGGTGGCATCAACATGTCACCATAATACTTGAGGGGATTGTACAGCGTAAGGCACAATGTCTAATCTCTCAGAAGTGTGATTATTTCATGAAAACCACACCCCACTGAGCTGCCTTATTGCCGTTATAAAAAATCTTTATTATCGGAAGCTCTTTTGTGCTGTAAGAAGATGAATTCCACACTTTAGAATGTTAAACAGCAGTTTCAGCAGAGTTCTCTAGTTCACACAGATTAATCTACCACTTTGGAATATTCATGATTCAATCCGAATGCTCTCTAAGTCTTGGCAATTTTACCATTGTAAAATAAACTAGGTACATTCTGATGAAACAGGCTATGCCTAACAAATGCCTTCATTAATTTTTTTGAAAGTATTTTATGGATTCTGTTACCATCAAAGAGCATCTCTCTATGAAAGTAGACATCATTCCACTAAAGCAAAATTGGTATTATTGAAAAACTTGGTACTTGAGAAAAACAGGATAAAACCAACACATTATCAGGCAAAGTGCATTGACAATGCAAATCAAATGCACATGGTTTAATTATAATTGCGTATTAACTGAAGAACTGGGGATTATAAATGATATGTCTCTGGTGAAGAGTTCGGCTGAGTACATTACATATTCATTAGCTTTCCATTTTTATTCACTAAATGTCCAGTCCTTTTTCCTATATACCTGGAATTATGCCCTGCATGGCTGAAAGGAATATTTTGAATTCAGAAGACCATGTTTACATATAAAAAGGAAACGGAACTTAGTATTGAATATAACAAATGTATTTCTACTAATCTGTTTACTTTCATCTGATTAGAAGATCCTGTTGGTTTTGTACAAGGCCAGAACATTTTATAAAGACTATTCAAAGATTAACTTTAGAAGGAGTATTGGAGATTTCCTCAAGATTCTTACATGTGAGGAAGTTGGGAGAGAGACAGGCAGCTACAGTCGGTGACTCCGTCAGATCCCACACAGAACTGGTGATAGACTCAGGAGTGAGAAGTCTAGGCACATGGCTCCTGCTTTAGTTAAATTTATTTTAGATCAGTTTCAGATAAAAAGGTATTGTGGTTGCTGGATATTATGTGTATGGGGAGGGAAAAAGGGAAAGGCCATCTCAGGAAAATTTTCAATTTTAAATAGGTGGTTCTCATTGTGCAAACTTCATTTTCAACACATTTATTCTTATTTGGCACCTTCTTTCTAGGACTACCTCTGATTTGGCTCCATTATTGAAATTTAAGTATGGCTTTCATTTATAACTTTGAAAGGAGTGTTGAAAATGGGGGATAATAAAATGTCTCTGCTCCAGTTTAGATAAGCCAATAGTCTACTTTACAGTGAAAATTGGGAAATTTAAATTAAAGTCATTATTAATGATTATGGTAAATGTATTAATTATGGTTATATTTTTATTTCTTTATGACTTACAACAACTTAAACTGGCTTACCTAGTTTATTTAATCCATTAATGACTATTTTAAATGATATCACAATTAAATTTTCTAAGTATGTGCTAACTGCTTTACTATGTTTTCTGAAGAAAGCACATCATTGTTTTATAGCATAGCAGTTTTCTGGAATCTGTAAGATATGTCTTAAGCTAAGAGTTAATTTCGCAATAAAAAGATACATGGGATTCAAATTGATGCATCTGCTAATTGTTGATGTCTACATGTGGCTATGAATTGAAATTGCTCGAAGACCTTTTCCCCAAAAAATCAGTTTGATAATTTGATTGACTCTCTATTATTTTGCTGAATACTAACTTGATCCAGTGAATTGGTTAAACTCATTTATACATATATACTGGCATCTATGTCAACCTATATCCATCGGGAATAATTGTTCCTGTTTTGTCTTTTTTCTAGAAGGAGTTATGATTAATATAATGAAACTTCTTGATAAAAAGTACATAGTTTTATTAAAGTATTATCAGACAGCAGAAGAAGGGAAAAGCTGAAGATGGAACTTTCCAGAATCCTTGCAAATGGTTTCTAGAGAAACAATTTTTAAAATTATGTTTGTGATTAGCTCATCTGATTCATTAACATATGAGCTTTAGGTAAATATGTCATAGGTGACAACCAGACAGAAATCACCTGAACAGTTTCAATAAGACACACTGGACAAGCCTTAACATCTTTATCAAAGACCAGCCATTGTAAGAAATATAGAGCACCTCTTACAAGGAACACTGTATAAGAATATGCACATGATTGATGAAAAATTCCTCACACCTAGGAGATAAACAACTCATGCTGGTTGCTTTATGCCAAATTTCTTGTGCCACAAATCTATCCATGCAGAACCCACTTCCTCACACATCATCCATTGCTATCAGTGTCTTGAACTAAATGTGGGTGCTTCCTACAAAGCCCTCTTGAGACATTACTAGCTGAGAAACTTACCTTGAGACATAATCTTTTTCATTTAAAGGATAGCACATTTAAGAATTCTAGACTCTGCGCTTTCAACAGTTTCATAAAATGAAGATGGAAAAAGAAGTCAGCTTAGAGGAAAAGCAACAGAGAATTTTGCCCAATAGAACATAAAATGCAGAACACAAGAAGAGGAGAAGGGGCAAGAACTAGACAATTCGAATAGTGTCTTTAGGGTATTTAGAAAGGTCATAATGTAGTATCATATTGATGCATCTCATTCAGGCTTGCCATGTTAAACGATATGAATACCTCCTTTTCTTCACAAGCCCGGACAGCAGCAGGAACTCCTAATATATTTTTTGTTTTCAGGAGCTTGTTACTGAGGAAAATTTATGGTTCCCTCTTCTGGAATTCTAGTATCTTATTGCACGTAAGAGAATAATAAATCAATTGGGTCAAATTTATCAATATCTAAAAGTGAATTGACATTAATCTCTATCAGATATTATTTGCATTTAAAAGGCTGCTTTATATAAGTTAGGTAAAGTGGGGGAAGAATGCTGGTCATTTTAGATGGCGAGGCAGCTTTACTTTCAGATTCAAAGATGCCTTCAGGGAAATCTAGTAGGCAGTGGTCTGTTTCTCCGTGCAAAGGGCAAGACTGGTGGGACATGCTTGCTGGCCTCAGATCAAAGCTGTTATTTGGATGAAAAATCTAATACCAGGGGATTAAGGCAAATTTTACTTGTACTTACAACCTATTTGATAAAAGTATCTCTTTTGGAATCCCTATCTATTTCAGAAGACTCACTTTTGCCTTACTATTATTATTATTGATGATACCAAATCAGTCAGGATAAAACTCAGCACAGAGAATTAAGTGGGGAGTGAAGGGTATAAGCAGAAGGTGACAAGTGGAGGGAGAGGGGGAGTTGAATACAAATGGAGGTTAAAAATAGAAAAAATACGGGAAAGAAGAAAGAGCATTGTATTGTTTCAAGGCTTTGTCTTTTATCTACAGTTGAGTAATGAGATCTTAGATCTTGGGTAAATAGTTGGAATGAGCCACAGTTTCCTTATCTTAGGAGATAAGTACTTTGACTATATCACAAGTTTGTTATGCAGAATATTTAAACTATAAGCTGCATGAAGGCAACCTTGCTAACTATTCTGGTTATCATTGTATCTTTCACTTAACATGGATATCATATTATAGGTACTTAACAAATGTTGAGTGAATCATATGAAGATATGGCCATCAACTATTTTGCATTAAGGGCTACACCAGATAATAAATTTATCTAAATTTTGTTTCCAACGTACTAAAGGAGGACTTTATTTCACAACCAAAAAGATGATAGATACTGTTAGACACTTATTATATTTCATATTTACATGGCATTTTTTTTCTTTTTTCTTTTTTTTTTTTTTTTGAGACGGAGTCTTGCTGTGTCACCCAGGCTGGAGTGCAATGGCCAGATCTCGGCTCACTGCAAGCTCCGCCTCCCGGGTTCACGCCATTCTCCTGCCTCAGCCTCCCGAGTAGCTGGGACTACAGGCACCCGCCACCTCGCCCGGCTAGTTTTTTTTGTATTTTTTATTAGAGACGGGGTTTCACCGTGTTAGCCAGGATGGTCTCGATCTCCTGACCTCGTGATCCGCCCGTCTCGGCCTCCCAAAGTGCTGGGATTACAGGCTTGAGCCACCGCGCCCGGCCGGCATTTTTTTTCTAAAGCGCATTATCATAATTTCTGTTTACTCTTATAATACTTTTGTGAAATAGCTTAAGAAAGTAATATCAAAATTTTACAGGAAAAGAGGCTTATAAATGAGGTGAAGTAACTTAATCAAAGACATCCCCCTTTCGACCATCCCCTGAAGTACAATCATGGTCATATGTTAAGTTTCCTTACATACTGGTGAAGCCGTTGAGTAATTTTTTTTCCATTTCTTTTTTTGTATATATCACAACCCTTCTAAGATCCTAGTTTCTTGTAGTGGAGTCAGTAGTTTATAATTTGCATGGTATTGGAGAAGACCAAGATTCTTTTTTTTTTCCCCCAATGTGAAATTACAGCCTTAGCCCCTAACCTGGAGAAAATATCTCCAGGTCTGAAATCCATCAGCTCTCTGTCCTAGCTTCCTTCTACTGTTATAGCATTTTACTTTTTGTGATAACTGTGACTTAAAAACATTATATCTACAATCTCTTTGATACTCTCTGACTCTCCTCCCTGTAAGAGACAAAGGCTTGAGTATGGGCTGAACTTAGGTACTTGCTTCTAATGATTAGAATAAAGCTCAAGTAATCATGTATGACTTGGAGAATAGGTCGTAAAAAAAATCACAACTTCTTTGTAGTTCTTTCCTTCTTGAATTACTTCTCCGGGGGAAGCTAGCTTACCAATAAGCAGCCCATATGGCAAGAAACTAAGGCCTCCAGCCCATAGGCAGTGAGGAACTGACACCTCCTGCCCATAGCCATGTGAATGAGCCATCTTGGAAATGGATCCTCCAGCCCTTTCCAACCCTTCAGATGACTGTAGCCCAAGCTGAAACTTGATTGCAGCCTAATGAGGGACCCAGAGCCAGAACCATCCAGCTAAGCTGTTCTTAAATTCCTGGCCCACAGAAATGATGAGATAATATTTTGGTGGCAATTTGTTATTCAGGGATAGATAACTAATGCCCTGTTTTTCCAAGCATTTCTGTTTCTGTAATGGGAGAATGCAGGCTGTCTATATCATGTCAGTTGGTCATGTTAGCTGAAATTGCTGGGCACAGTAGCCTACAAAATAAAGTGCACAAATATAGATGAATTACCTTTTATGTATATATGCCTGTATTTCTAAGGTATCACTTGCTTATATTAAATAATTCCTACTCTTATAACCCCTATGCTTCAATGAAGACATTCATTCTTCGTGCAGGAATATTCATAAGAATTGAATTCAATTAAATAGGATATGGTCAGGGTTCTCTCAAAATGTGTTACTGTAGAAACTCCCAAATGGAATAAGAAATGTTGAAAAAATTTAAACTCATTCTTTTTACAAATACATCTTATTGAATTATTGCATTTCAAATACACATGCACATTTGTGTGCACACATGTATATTTGCAATGCAATAATTCAATAACATGCACACATTTATGCATGTTTATATATGTTGATATATACAGTATATGTACATATCTGAATCTGAGCATATATATAATTAATCTACTACTGTATATTTTTCTTCTCATATGGCAATAAGTACATGGACTTTGGAGTAAACAGGTTTGAATCTCATTTTGATGCCTTGCCAGCTCTATGATCTTGAAAAAACTTACTTGATCACTGTTCTGTTCCTGCATTTGTAAAATGAATGAAATCTTACTTTGTCACAGAGTTATTATGGAGATTAAATGTCATTATGTATTTCAAATACCTAATGTAAAGCCTAGTTTAAGAAGCACACATAAACTATTAATTTCTTTTCCTTTTCCTTTGTCTTGCCCTTGTTTTTTGTGTCTTATAGTTACTTACTCCTACATTACAAATTGAAAAGTCAGAGTTTTAATAAGCAGGTTCCACAAACAGTACTTAAAAAGTATGTGAAGTGTAGATAGTTTATGTATGTACATTACCACAAATGTTTTTACAGGGAAAGCACAAAAGTTTATCTATAAAGGTAAGACTTATATTTAACCGTATATACTTTCTTTCTTTTAGAAATAATTTTATAATGTGGGTCATTAAGGCTAGAAGTGAAATGTTTGTATGTGCTGACCTTTTTATTTCCCTGTAACATTCATATCTTACATAATTTTTCCAGTAGAATGATACCACATTTTATTGCTATATTCTTGGTCTAAATACAGACATTTAAAAAAATTGGTAACATTCAACTTACAGGTATTATTCTTCTATTCTTAAAAGTTATATTTTTCTTACACTGGGTAAAGTAAAGTAATAGTCCTATAACTGATAAGATTTGGATTGCAAACAAGAGTCTTTAGCTAAGTCAAAAATATATATATTGGAAGACTACAAGGGGCCCAGAGAATTAAGACAGGAAGACCATGTGAACTGTGGCCAGGAAGAACAGCAATGGCTCATAGAAGAAAGTCTGGCTGGCCTCTTCCTGTGTGATGAATAATCTGTTATCCTTCATTGCGCCCTTACTCAAGACTCAAAACCACAAAAAAGCATCCAATTGGCCAAGCTTAGATCATGTGTCCTCTCTGGACTGTACGAAAATGTTGAGAGAAAACTTACGGCTCCTTTGACTACTCAAATGGCTGGCAAATACTTGGGTTTACTGTCAGACCAAAATTATACATGATGGAATGAAACAACTCCTCCAAATCCAATAAGACTATCATAGGAGAGACACAGCTGGGCTGCCAAAAAAAAAAAAAAAAAAAAAAAAAAAAATATATATATATATATATATATATATATACACACACACACATACACACACACACACATTTTTGAAACTAGTAATGTCTTAACTGACTCTTTTGAAGGGAAGAGAAACTACACGTACCAACTAGGCTATAGGATTGAAGAGCTGGCATGATGAGATATTAGAAAATAAATTTATCCACTTTGGGAGGCCGAGATGGGCGGATCACTAGGTCGGGAGATCGAGACCATCCTGGCTAACACGGTAAAACCCCGTCTCTACTAAAAAATACAAAAAACTAGCCGGGCGAGGTGGCGGGCGCCTGTAGTCCCAGCTACTCAGGAGGCTGAGGCAGGAGAATGGAGAATGGCCTAAACCCCGGAGGCAGAGCTTGCAGTGAGCTGAGATCCGGCCACTGCACTCCAGCCTGGGCGACAGAGCCAGACTCCATCTCAAAAAAAAAAAAAAAAAAAAAAAAAAAAAGAAAATAAATTTATCGTTGTGAACATTGATACTTCATATTTGGTTAGGAAGACTGATAGTAACATTAAATACAGGAATTATACACTTTTTAAATTAAAATAGAGAAAGAATAGGGAGTGACTAGATAATATTAGAATCATTGTTGAGATTTATTTTCATTAAAAGTTTTCTCTTGTAATGAAAATGTAAATATTACTTAAGTAATAGCAATAGATTCATCTAGTTTGCAGTTAAATGAACTCAATATGGTATAATAAACAGTGTATTTGGTCTTTGTCCTCTGTTCCTGGCTGATAGGAGTGTACTTTGTTATTCATAAGCACGCCTTTTGATCATACTTGAGTTTATGCTAATGAGACAATGGGCGTGGGTGGGTGCAGGCCTAGATAGCTTCAGAATGGGGCTGTTCGACAGAAAGACTAAATGATTAGAATGATTCTAAAGAGGAGGTAGGTAGGAGAAAAGATTAGGCTAACTAAAAACTCTTCAACAAAATTTGACGAGCTTCCAGGCTGGTGAACATACCAAAATGCTGGGAGGGTGGTGTACCTAGGCAGGATAGTGAAGCCCCATGCCCTCACTGCCACACTATGCCCCATTCATCTCTTCCATCTGGCTGTTACTGAGTTTATAATAAACTGGTAAATGTAAGTACAGTGCTTCCCTGAGATCTGTGAGCCATTTTAGCACATGATCACACCTGAGAACGGGGTTGTACAAATCCCCAATCTATAGCTAGTCCTTCAGAAGTATGCGAGGCCCAGGCTTACAACTGACATCTGTATTGGGTTCAGTGTTGTAATACTAAGCCTTCTAATTGGTAGACTCTCAAACTAACTACATTGAGATGGTGTCAGAATTGGATTAAATGCTAGGACACCGAGCTGTTGTGTGGAGAATTAGAGAATTGTCTGGTATGAAAGAACTCCACACCCTTGTTGTCAGGAGTGTTGCGCATATAGAGAAACAGTGTTTCGCCAGACTAAGAGATCCTATAATCAATTGGCTGAAAATAATAAGAGGATAAATCTGTATCTTTTCTTTTAAAAAAGATTAACCTGAGAGATTTTGCCTGAGATTACTATCTTTTGTTGGATAACCTAATTAAAAACAACCCACTGCCCAACAATTAATCCTGGAAGCTAAGAAAAACTGATTTTTATCGCTTTATAGTGTGCAGTCCAAAATGCGAATACTTCAAATAGCCAATCTTACACTTGCTTAATCTACCAAGTGAGCTGAAAGTTGAAAATGCTTATCTCCTTGATTCTTATCTGTGTGTGTCTGTGGGGGGGGTTGGGGGGGTGGGTGTTTTAACAAGTTAGGAACATAGTTAAAATGCCTGATTTTCATGTTGTTTTGTAACAGGCTTATATCTGCACTGTCTGCTACTATTGGTGAGAAAATTAGTTTTTAAAAGATGGTTTCAGTACAGTTTTTAATTAGTTAGACTTAAAAAACAGATACAGAATTCCATCCTTTATACCCAAGAAAACATTTTAATGACTGGGAATTAGATTTATCTAAATTGGCATTCTTAACTCTTTGGCTGGAAAAGCCAAATTAGAAATACAATACTCTCTTGCAAATAAGTAATTAGAGTATATTATTGACTGTGTTATAGATTTCACATATAATGAGGAATTTTACAAGTGGAACTCCTGGAACTGATACAATAAATGGAAGAATAAAGGGCTTAACAAAGTTTTATTTTGTATAGATACCCAAATTGGACAATTGAGTATCATTAAAGTAGTAAGTAGTAAGACTATCTAAAGTAGTGAGACTATCTAAATGCTACCCAGCATCTTCGAAACTACCTAATTTTCCAACCAAGAATACTCTCTGCAATATATATAATTAGATATATGCCAAAGTCAGCTGTGTTTTGCTATTCCTGAATGCCTTTTTTGTTACTTGTAATCTCTATTAAGTATATAGAACAGTAACACACTTGAGATTTAAATGAATATCTAAGAAATACTTCCTTTTTCTTTTTTAAAATTATACTTCAAGTTCTAGGGTACATGTGCACAACGTGCAGGTTTGTTACATAGGTATACATGTGCCATGTTGGTTTGCTGCACCCGTCAACTTGTCATTTACATTAGATATTTTTCCTAACGTTAAATACTTCCTTTTTCTGATAATCAGGCATTTCTTCTCTTTTGTTTCATCTCTGTTTATGTCACTCTCCATCCAGGAAACTGGTGGCATAGAATAACATGGGACTGTCCAAATGTGCATCTTCACTTTTTGTAATTTCACACTCTTTATGATTCTATTTCACACTTTTTAAAACATGGTACTATCCCTACAATGTCACTATTTACTTGTATGTTATTGTGCAGGGTAACAAATTTGCTGTGTAGAATAAATAAGTTGAGGTCCTTTAGTATGCTGAGTTTAAAAAATTAAATTCTTTAGCACATGTAGTACATTATGTCCATCTTTGCCTTTAAACTACTGAAAGGAGTTTTAGAAGAGTTGCATTAAGATCAACTACTAAGGATCAGCTTGTGGAAAATCAACAATTGTCCTGTATTACATGCTGTGAGAACTATTGAGTATTAGAATACTAAAGTATTAAAGAACTATCAATCTTTTGTTGCTATGCACCATCATTATAAAACATTTCCATTTCAGCTAGTGATATTCAATTAGCTAATATGTAAAATGAATTCAATTTTATTAAGGTATAAGCAATTCACAATAATGAAGCTTACAAGTATAGGATTCCATCAACTGTTAAAAGATCATTACATGGTAAAATATAAACATTTCACTATTATTAAATTTATTCTGGAAGTAATAAAAATATCAGTTCTTTTTGAATCAATATAAACAATAGAAACACGAGCCAAGGAATTACATTTTTTATAAGTGTGGCTGTTTACACTGTCTTTTGTTTAGTTTTATATATTTCTTTATTATCAGTCTAATTAGATCAATCTGCTAAGGCTCATGAAACAATACTCCAAAGTATGGCACTATGACGTGTTTAGTACTTTGAACTACAGGACATTGGAAAGCCCCAGAACCAAGATCCCTCTGAGCTTCTGCCCTCTCTCTCACATTCTTTCTTGAAGCAAGTCACAGAAACCAAAATTTCTCTTCCTCAAGGCCAGTCATAGAAACTAGAACCCCTTTTCCACAAATCCAGCTATAAACCTAGAAAAATACTACTCTAACCCTCCTTACTCTTCTGTTTAGGAGATGGGTGTAAGGACATTCTCTGATCCACCCTTGTCCAATAATAGCTCTTAAGACCCTTATACCAGAAGGGGCCCTACTCTGTCTCTGGGAAGAAGGAAAGATGCACAGAGGCTATATTAGTTTGTTCCCATGCTACTATGAAGAAATACCAGAGACTGGGTAATTTACAAAGGAAAGAGGTTTAATTGACTCCCAGTTCCACATGGCTGGTGAGGCCTCAGGAAACTCACAATCATGGCAGAAGGCACCTCTTCTCAGGGTGGCAGGGGAGAGGATGAGTGCCAAGCAAAGAGGGGAAAACTTCTTACCAAACCATCAGATTTTGTGAGATCTCACTATCATGAGAACAATATGGGGGTAACTGCCCTCATGATTCAATTACCTCCCACCAGGTCCCTCCCACAACGTGTGGAGATTATGGGAACTACAATTCAAGATGAGATTTGGGTGGTGACAAAGAGCCAAACAATACCATTCTGCCCCGGTCACTCCCAAATCTCATGTTCTTACATTTCAAAACACAATCATGCCTTCCCAACAGTCCTCCAAAGTGTTAGCTCATTCCAGCATTAATCCAAAAGTCCAAGATCAAAGTCTCATCTGAGACAAGGCAAGACACTTCTGCCTATTAGCCTGTAAAATCAAGCAAATTAGTTACTTCCCATATACAATTAGGGTACATGCATTGGGTAAATACACCCATTCCAAATGGGAGAAATAGGCCAAAACAAAGGGGCCATAGGCCCCGTGCAAGTCTGAAATCCAATAGGGCAGTCATTAAATCTTAAAGTTCCAAAATGATCTCCTTGACTCCATGTCTCACATCCAGTTCATGCTGATGCATTAGTTGGGCTTCCATGGCCTTGAGTAGTTCTGCCCCTGTGGCTTTGTAGGGTGTAGCCCCTCTCCCGGCTGCTTTCATGGGCTGGCGTTGAGTGTCTGCAGCTTTTCCAGGTGCATAATGCAAGCTGTCAGTGGATCTAGCATCCTGGGGTCTGGAGGATGGTGGCCCTTTTTTCACAGCTCCACTAGGTAGTGCCCCAGTGAGGACTCTGTGTTGGGGCTCCAACCCCACATTTCCCTTCTGCACTGCCCTAGCAGAGGTTCTCCATGAGGGCTCAGTCCTTGCAGCAAACTTCTGCCTGTACATACACGCATTTCCATACATGCTCTGAAATCTAGGTGGAGGTTCCCCAACCTCAAATCTTAACTTCTGTGCACCTGGGGGCCGAACACCACATGTAAGCTGTGAGGCTTGGGACTTGCATCATCTGAAGCAATGTCCTGTGCTATACCTTGGCCCCTTTTAGCTACAGCTGGAGCTGAAGCAGCTGGGTCACAGGAAACCATGTCCTGAAGCTGCACAGAGCAGGGGGGGCCTGGGTCCGGCCCATGAAACCATTTTTTCCTCCTAGGATTCCAGGACTGTGATGGGAGGTGCTGCTGTTAAGGTCTTCAACATACCCTGGAGACATTTTCCCCATTGTCTTGGTAATTAACATTTGGTTCCTCTTACTTATGCAAATTTCTGCTGCAGGCTTGAATTTTTACCTAGAAAATTGTTTTTTCTTTTCTATGATATCATTAGGCTGCAAATTTTCCAAACTTTTATGCTTTGCTTTCTCTTGAACACTTTGTCACTTAGAAATTTCTTCTGCCAGATACCCTATATCATCTTTCTCAAGTTCAAAGTTCCACAGATCTAAGGGACAAGGGCAAAATGCTACCAGTCTCTTTGCTAAAGGATAGCAAGAATCACCTTTATTCCAGTTCCCAACAAGTTCCTCATCTCCATCTGAGACCACCTCAGCCTGGACTTCATTGTCCATACCAGTATCAGCATTTTGGTAAAAGCCATTCAACAAGTCTCCAGGAAGTTCCACTTTCCCATATCTTCCTTTATTCTTCTGAGCCCTTCAAATTGTTCCAACATCTGACTGTTATCCATATCCAAAGTTGCTTCCACATTTTTGGGTATTTTCACAGTAATGCCCCTCTACCTTGGTACCAATTTACTTTATTAGTTCATTCTCACACTGCTATGAAGAAATACCCAAGACTGGGTAATTTAAAAAGAAAAGAGGTTTAATTGACTCACAGTTCCACATGGCTGGGGAGGCCTCAGGAAACTTACAATCATGGCAGAAGTCACCTCTTCTCAGGGTGGCAGGAGACAGAATGAGTGTCAAGCAATGGGGGAAAAGCCCATTATAAAACCATCATATCTCATGCAGATCCAGTCACTATTGTCATGAGAACAACATGGGGGTAATCAGCTCCATGATTCAATTACTTCCCACTTGGTCCCTCCCATGACACATGTGGATTATGGGAACTGTGGTTCAAGAGGAGATTTGGGTGGGGACACAGCTATACCATATCAGAGGCCAAGAAGAGTTTGAACTGACAGGGCTTTCTGGATTATTCCCCTTTGTCCAATCGCACTCTTACATGGCTGTCCACTCTTCATGGAACGTAAGCAAAAAATGGACAGTTTTTCCTTGTGCCTTTCAGTCTTCATTCTGAAGGCTCTCATGTTATGTTCTTCTCCTCTTGTCTTTTGTTATAGGAGAGTCAGCCTTATGAGGGGTGAGAAAAGGCATCACACCATTTTTGCCACTACTCTTTCTGGTGTGCAATATGGGATGCCTGAGATGCCTGACTCACTTTGGAGCATACAGGTATTACTCCCAGGCAACCAACAAAAAGCCAGATAAAAAGGTCAGAATTTTTACCAATGTCAGCTGTCCCAGATTCTTGCCTCTAGAATCTTGTCAAGAATGTAAAGTAAAAATTTGTTTGTTACTTCCTTTCCAAATTCAGATTAACATGAAAAAACCATTTGTATAAACTGGTTCTGAGATTCAGTAACTCTGGTGACGTTTTTTGTTTGTTTGGCCATGAGATTCTAAACATGGAAAGTTACCTTGCATCTCTCCATGAACTTATTAGTTTGAGTCAATTCTAAAAAATAATGGGTTATATTTAAAAAGAGCAAAATTGGTCAGGTGCAGTGTCTCACGCCTGTAATCCCAGCACTTTGGGAGGCTGAGGCAGGTGGATCACCTGAGGTCAGGAGTTCGAGACCAGTCTGGCCAACATGGTAAAACCCTGCCTCTACTAAAAATACAAAAAAGTAGCTAGGCATCTGTAATCCCAGCTACCCAGGAGGCTGAGGCAGAATTGCTTAAATCCAGGAGGTGGAGGTTGCAGTGAGCCGAGATTGTGCCATTGCACTCCAGCCTAGGCAACAAGAACAAAACCCCATCTCAAAATAAATACATAAATAAAGAACAAATTATTTTAGAGAGCTCTCATCCCAAACAACTATATTTCTGGTACCTATGGGAAAATCAAATTTAAAAATGGACACAAAGGAGTATAAAAGCTAGCCTTAGATACTCCCTTAATAAGATTAAAAAGCGGGAGGCCGAGACGGGCGGATCACTCGGTCAGGAGATCGAGACCATCCTGGCTAACACGGTGAAACCCCGTCTCTACTAAAAAATACAAAAAGCTAGCCGGGCAACGTGGCGGGCGCCTGTAGTCCCAGCTACTCGGGAGGCTGAGGCAGGAGAATGGCGTAAACCCGGGAGGCGGAGCTTGCAGTGAGCTGAGATCCGGCCACTGCACTCCAGCCCGGGGACAGAGCGAGACTCCGTCTCAAAAAAAAAAAAAAAAAAAAAAAAAAAAAAAAAAAAATAAGATTAAAAAGCAGAAATCGGATTAGAAACAAAATTAAAATTCAAATCCACCCACAAATTCTCCTCTCTGCCCTCTTATACTCTCTCAACTTCCCGGGAGTCCCTGACAGTCCGAATCTTTTGCATTTCTGGTCCCCAGATTTAAAATTCCCTTTCTCTAAATCTAGTTCAATTTCCTTAGTAAATTCCTTTAGCTCAAGAATGAAGCATTTGTTTGAATTAGTTTGAATTATGACTTTTGGTTTTAGGTGTCCATTCATTTCTGGTCTTTCCCCTTCCATGAACAGTCTTTGTTTTCTCATTTGTCACATTTTAACACTCTGTCTATTGGAGAATTTTGATTATTAGGGCTTTGTGTGCAGGCAGCCAACCAATCAGAGAGAAAATGTGTGTTACATACACCCCATTGTGGCTCAAATTGACTACTGCCAGCTCTCAATGTGCTGTCTAAGCTTTTCTAACTTCTCGCTGTCATTTGGAGTACTCTGGATCTTGAACAGGCTGTACCTTTTTGCTTTCTCTTTGGCAACCTTAGTTAAGCCTCAAAAGACTTGTTAGTTTTTGTCTTGAATTACTTGTCAGATATAACTTTGGTTCTTACTTGTTTGGCTTTCTCTACTAAGCTAAAATGGAGCTGTATACTCAGAAGGAAAAAGAAACAATTTATTAAAACATTATAAAGACTAACAGTTCTAAATAGAGAACACAGAAATCTTTTGATTTCCTTCTTAGTTGTAAACCTGATTCCTGACATAAAGGAGCAAACAAATGATAATACAATTGGATAGATGGGTGCTCCCTTGATAGCATTCAGGCTGCAAACTAATTATTGAGGAATTAAAAACAACTAACCTTTTCTGGGTATGGTGACACACACTTGTAATCCCAGTACTTTGAGAGGCCAAGGCACGAGGATCACTTGAGCCCAGGAATTTAAGGCTGCAGTTAGCTATGATCATGCCACTGTACTCTAGCCTGGGTGACAGAGTGAGACCCTATCTTTATAACACCACCGCCACCCAACAACTATCCTTGTCTCAAAAACTGAGTATTTACAGAAACAGAAATGTGCCCTGAATTTAAAAAAGAAAGAAAAGTTTGAGTAGTATTTACCCTAGACCTCTAATATGCAAATATCTTCCCTTCCCCCAAAGTCAGGAATATTTGCTGTTTTCCTTGTTGAAATCTGACAAGAGATTTGCAATATGTTTTTTTTTTTTTTTTTTTTTTTTTTTTTTTTTTTTTTTTAAGAGCTCTATGGTCCAAAGCTGGCTTAATGGAAAGCTCATCTTCAGAGTATAAATTTTTGTAGGCCTCTCTCTTCTGTCTATTGGATCCTGCATCTCCTGTGAGAGCTTCTCAGTCAACTGAAACCCATTTTTTCAAATCCCTGCTATATATCCTCAGTCCCTCTGTCAGCTTCTTTTCTTGTTGCCATGATATTTGATGAGGATAACAGGGCACTTCATTAACCTTTTTGAGAAACTTAAAATCTCCCAAATTAGCTCCTCTAAGAACTGTTCCTTCCATTTACTTCTGTTCCTCCTCCTGCCTTTTGTCACCTTTGACTTTCTGTCCAGTCTCCTTAAATCCTTGATATGTTCCCCTTCAAGTCCCTTTGGTGAAGAGTGGATATAAGATTACTAATAGGAAACATCAAGGTTCTGACAACCACATGAAGGGACATGAAGGAGACATCCTGTGACACTAAAACCTCTTGAGAAATCCAGGAAAGGCACTATTGACCCCCTTTGGGAGAACTCTGTCTTCTGCACATAGCTCCAAGAGTCATGAATAAGTTTCTCTCAGGTCTGAAGCTCTGCTATCTTTTGCATTCCCTAACCTCTTTGGCTTTGAGGATTACCAAGGGTTAGTTTGTGCTGTGTGAAGGCACTTGACCTTTGGGTTTCAAGTGGCTGACAAGTCACTGACAAGAGATACAGTTTTAAAAGTAACTGACAGCAGTTCATTAAGTAATTATTGTTGCAGGGGATGCAGACTCCAGTTTTTGGAATAATAGGTATCTGGGTTTTAACCCTTTGTCTCTTTTTCTTGTGCACTTAAGTGAGGAAGGCCTCAGGCATCTGTTGGGGTCAGACAGAAACTGGAAAATCATTGATTAAGTTAGCTAAAGGGATCTCATAGTCAAAGTCTTGACTGGAGGACACAGTTCAGGCACTTAAGAGCTAATAGCATGCTCACCACTGAAAAATATGACTTCCATTTTAGAATGAGCTGGGCATAGAATGGGCTAGTTGACATTAGGTCATCCACCAGCTTCAATAAAATGTCCATGCAATGAGGTATATTCTAAAAAAAAATTACACTAAGCTTGTGGCATTTTACTCTTATGCTTTTATCTTCGTTTTGAGAGACCCAAGATTAAACCAAAGCAACACTGAAAATGCACATATCTAATTATATCGGTCTCCAAAATATAGCTTTCTGATATTCAGCCCCTTATTTTGAATAAGCTTTTGAATTTTATCCTAGGACCCTCTGTGTACTTCCCTATACCATTCCAAGTCATCTTTGGAAACATTCAGACAGCCACTATATGTCTTTTTCATCACCAGCCTAAAATCTAGCCCACAGCCTCCATAAGATTGAGCTCTGATCATAGGCAAACATGCCTCAGACTCCTTCTTCAAAGAACTTGCAATTTCCCTGTGCCCATGAGATGTAAATTACCCTGTCTTCTCTAGAACTATCCTTATCTTTTGTCTTCATTAGAACTATAGATATCTTTTGGAAATACAGACTTCAGGGAGATGACTGTCAGAAAAAAAAAATCAAAAAACACAAGTATTTTATCAAAAAGGAAAAATAGAAACTAAGGCCTTTGTTTCATGTGATATGAGATAATCTTTGGTAAATAAAGCTAATTTTAAATTTTTTGGTCATATAAAAGTAGGAATGTCTTCTGAATTGTCAGCATCAAATATAATACAAACATTTTTGCCTGGGATTGCTGGTTAGACAGGTTTAAGTTGTGGCTCCTAAATGTTTTAACGTCATAAAATGATAAATCAAACCTAAGAGCAGAACCAATTACTTGATATATATTAGTCATGAGAGCAAGAAAAAAATTATGTTTAACAATTTATTCTGTGATATTTTTGATACTTGCCTGATTTATTGGTGGACTGAAGCTATGGGAGCCAGTTGCTGGGCTCTCCTGAAACCTTACACACATCTTGCTGTGAGCTTATTTTAGTATGAAGTCCTGGATTCTGGGGTCTGGGCAGGTGGCCATGGTACAGCCTGAAGACATTTGTGTATCTATAGCACCTGGGCTGCTAGTCACAGTGCAGGGCCAAGCCCAGGATAGTCCTGTCCTCCCTGGCCCAGTTGTGTCTCCTGGTGACCCAGGCATTATCTTCACAGCTGTTTGACCTCTGTCCTTTGGCTTGTGCTCCACCCCTGGTATGTGGGTCAAAGATCCAGATGTGCTCTGCCATTTGCAGCCACCCTGGGCACCACGTGAGTGCTCAAAACCCAGGATGACTAGAGGTGAGGACTGAGGAGCATAAATATGTTCAGAGTCAGAGGCCTTGGTTAAGACAAGGCTAGCTAATACAGATTTGGATCAGTTTCACTTTTTTTCAAAAGAAAAAATAGATTGTGGTTAGCCTGTTTTCATGACCTATTCAAGCACAATTGTTAAGAATAAGTAAATTCAATAAGATATAAGTGGAATAAAAGTTTGTAAGTAAACTTTTCAATAATATTTATGTTTTAGAAAAGATATCTACTTAAAAATAGTTTCAAAAATATTTTTGGTATCCTGAAACTTTAAAGTGAAATTAAGTGATAGTTATTAAATGTCTGCATTATTTATAAGTTAAAATACTGACACATTAATTACTAGTCATTGGTTTAAACTATAAGACATCTTGTTTTTATAAGGTATACAGAAGGTAAATATATTTAAGTCTATAAATGAACATAAAAATTCTTTCTAGGCAGGACGCAATGGCTCATGCCTATAATCCCAGCACTTTGGGAAGCCAAGGTGGGCAGATCACGAGATCAGGAGTTCGAGACCAGCCTGGCCAACTTGGTGAAGCTCTGTCTCTACTAGAAATACAAAAAATTAGCTGGGCATGGTGGCATGCGCCTGTCATCCCAGCTACTCAGGAGGCTGAGGTAGGAGAATCGCTTGATATTTTATACAAAGAGAGATACTAAAGCAATTAGGCTTATTTGATATATTAAAGTATATGGAAGCATTGTCCAACAAACAGTAAGTGATGCTAAACTTTCTTTAAGTTATATTTACAGATGGTAGTAATATGAATGTTTCAAAATTGTATAAAATTCCTAGAAGTCTATAGTCCTAATATAATTTTGGTTATTATGTTAAAATGTTTTATACCACAGAAACAACCAAATTTTATCATCAATTTCTCTCATCAGGTTTCTAATCTTGGCCATTTTAAGTTTTTGACATTTAAATAGTTATTGTTTTACTTTGATTTTTATTTAAAAGCATTGTCAATCAGCTGCGGTCCAAAATTGTTTCTTTAATTATATTAATGGAAAGGATAGAAAGAACTCTGAAATGTACAGGTTTCTGATAACTTTAAGATTATACTATTGGACCGGGTGAGAATTTCCAGAGTTCTAATAAATAAACTGAGTGACTTTGTGAATGTGCTCATCAAGATCAAATAGAGTAAGAATTAATTACATGGGTCTAAATGAACTGATAAGAATTTTTTATGATTACATACTCAAAATTTTGCTGATTACTTAAATCTTTACTTTTCTGGATTTAAAGAAACTGTTTTGTTTTGTTTTTAAGCTATATATATGTTACAGCAATTTGGTCAAATATACATTGATAAACAGAATGAAAACTTTATTTTTCTCCCTGTCTGGTATCTCCAAAATTTGGAAACTATTTGCGAGTATTCTCGTTTTTATGGCAATGTAGTTATTTGCATAAGTTCAATAAGAAAATATTCTCTTTGTGATACAAGTGGAAACACTTGTTATCTTACTAAGGCTTGACTGGAATGACATATTTAAAAATATGACCAGACAACTTTGAGAAAGTAAGGTAAACTTCAGAAAGGCAAGAAAGCCCACCTTGGAGAAACTGGTCTCATACCTTGAGTACATGGTTCACATGACTGCCTTACAGGTGGGTAAAAAATGTCCCTTTGTCACATGCCCAGTAACCTTTGAATGTTTTTGGGAACCTTGAGCAGAAATAAATTTACTCAAATATATAGGTATTATAGGTGAAATGTGACATTGAATCTTTGGCTTGGCTCTGTAGCTTTCAGATGTTTTTAAAAGTCCAATCTCAGATTCCTTATAAAACGTTCAAGCAAAGCAAACTTAAAAAGATCTTATGTGGCCGATCACTAGTGTTACTGTACTAACATAAATAATCAAGCCAACTTTAATGAGACAAAACTGATTTTGCAAACAAATAGATTTTACTTTGAATATCTTTGGTAGAAATGGGGGTGACTATCGATATAAATATGATACTTTAGAAGAAAAGTATAGTGAATTCATTATTAGACTCTAGCTCATTATTTTTGTAGGGTTGTCATCCACCTGAAATCTGGACTGGATCCTGAATTTTTTTAGTGTCTTCCAAGATGTCTCCAAACTAATACTTCCAGGTTTTTCTCACAATCTCTTGTGTGGAATTGTTGAAATTAAAAGTGTACTTTTCCTGAAGCCCTGCAAGTTGATGCTTGACCACTTGATATGGACTTCAGAAAAATCACCAGATCAGCTTACATATACACAAACTCTGTGCCTTTTGCTGTATGGACTGCTTACAAAAGTTCACCTAATGCAAACTGCAAACTAGAAAAATCCGTCAGGTTGCTCCTGCCTGCCTCCACTCCCACAGAAAATGCATCAAGCTCAAATCTAGAAATCTTCTCAACTGGCTATCCTCCAGACTCAGAAAATAGTTTGTAGTCTCTTCTAAACACTGACCTTTGCTTTTCTTTCATTTTCATGGAAATGCCTCTTAGTAAGTATGTAACTGCTCACACTGCATAGCGGCCTCACTTTGAAGTAAGCCCATCGGCAACATCACCTTGGGGAATGAGACTTAACAGTTTAACTGGACTGGTCTATTCTTGGAGCTGAGAGATTGGTTCCATTGCTTATGAGACAATCCAGCAACCCAATTTCTGGACTGTGAAACTTCAGGAAGTTTCTTCTTAAAGAAGGAAGAAGAATGTTGTGGTTCAGAAAATAATACCCCAAAATATGGCACTTTGGCATGCTGAGTAATTTGAGCTAAAGTACATTGGAAGGTCTCAGAAGTAACCTCAGAACCAAGGTCTCTCTGACGTTCTTCTGCCCTCTCGTCTCTTGCCACTCTATCTCCCCCAGAGTGACTCATATAAATCAGAATTCCTCTTTCCCAAGATAAGTCAGAGAAACTAAAACTCCATTTCCCCAAAGCAAACCATAAAGTCTGAAAATGTTACTCTAGCCTTCTTCCACCTTTCTTCTAGGAGCTGACCATGAAGAAATTCTTTGACCTACTCTTGTCTGATAGCAGGTCATAAGACTCTCATTCCAGAAGGGGTCCTACCCTATATGTGGGAAGAAGGAAGGCCACACAGAGAGGTCAAGAAGAACATGAACAGACAGGCCTTTCTGAGTTTCCCAACTCAGTCTATTACTATTCGATCATTCAATTTGTGCCCAATCACATTTCTACTTGGCTGTCCACTCTTCATGGAATATAAGCACAAAAGCAGACAGTTTCTTCTTGTGTCTTTTAAGTCTTCATTCTGAAGGCTCCTACATCCCATAAAACTTTGATTATATACATTTGTTATGCTTTTTTCCTGTTAACTGTCTTTCATTATAGGAGTGTCAGCCTTAACCCTTATGAGGGATGAGAAAAGGTATCACACCCTTTCTGCCTCTACAAATCGAAATGAATTTAAAATTTCTTTTCCTATATATAGCCGCTCATCTTTCTTCTCAGAATTTTCAACTCTACCTAGCCAAAGCCTCTCCAATATAAGGCCTGACTCACATGCTATTTCTTCTAGGAAGTTTTCTGATCTCCAGCAGGGAGTCACCTCTTCTGACCCTTGAATCAGACACAATAGTAGTTCTCCATCTTTGGTTAAAAATATAGATGTAAGAGATATATTCCAAATCCATTGAATCAGATTCAGTGAGGGCAGCTACATTTTTACAAGTTCTCAAAGTGATTCTGATGCACATAGAAGTTTGAGCATGATTGCCATACATTTTGTTTGCATTTTTGCTATCTCACTTATTACTCTCAGCTTTGCTTTACAGTTATTCAAATTGTCTATCTTTAATTTCCTATTAAAGGTAGCTCTTGACGGTGGAATCTGTGTTCATGATTCTCTTTATATCTCTTCCAATACACTATAGGTATTGAGTAATGTGTTGAGTTATGCCATTGAGTAAACGGAGGAATCAATGAGCTCCTAAGTTATTATTTTTTAAATTGAGACAGGGTCTCACTCTGTCACCCAGGCTGCAGTGCAGTGGCATGATCTCAGTTCACTGCAACCTTGAACTTCCCAGGTTCAAGTGATTCTCCTGTCTCAGCCTTCCAAGTAGCTGGGATTATAGGCGCCCACCACCATACCTGGCTAATTTTTGTATTTTTTAGTAGAGACGGGGTTTCACCATGTTAGCCAGGCTAATCTTGAACTCCTGACCTCAAGTGATCCACCCACCTCAGACTCCCAAAGTGCTGGGATTACAGGCATGAGCCACCATGCCTGGCCTCCCTAAGTGATTTTTAACATCAAAGTTGCATTTTATAGCATTTGTAATTATCTTGTTAACAATGATTTTTGTAACTTCTTAGAATTTTTCTAATGTTAGGGCAACATTTAGTAAGCAATGGTGGAGACAGATATGAATTAACACCCATCTGATGTTCAATACTACTAATAGTATAATTTGGTTTTATAGTAATGATTGTTTATCTTATGCATCATCTCTGATTATTAGTGGCTACCTGGTGCTCTGTGTTGAAAAGGAATCTGAGGCTGTATAAAATAGTTCTAAGCACTGTATTATACATATACTATAGCTGAGGAAATGAGAAGTCATAGCATGTACACTGAGACTGTAACATCCTTGACCATTTTTAAAAGGCAAGTATGCCTTTAGGTGTTACAAAAAGACACAATTCTATCAAAGATCACAAACTCAAATGCTTGTAGGGACCATGGAGACAAACATAAGGAAGTAAAATAGCTCAGAAAGACAGTGGGTTAACTGGAAAGATTTCTACTCTAAAGAATCATGGAGCACTCAGGACTGACTGGTAAAGTGCATGCAAAGCTGCAGGTTCAGTGTTACCAGCTCTTGCTTTTTAACAGGAGCCATAAAACAAGTGATATAGTTTGGATATTTGTCCCCTCCAAATCTCATGTTGAAATGTGATCCCCAGTGTTGGAAGTGGGGCCTAGTGGGAGGTGTTTGGGTCATGGGGGCAGATCCTTCATGAATGGCTTGGTGCTCTCCTATGGTTAAGAGGGAGTTCTAGCTCTATTAGTTACTATGAGATCCGATTGCTAAAAAAGAGTCCAGCATCTTCTCCTTTCTCTCTTGCTCCCTCTCTCTTTTACTTTCTCCTTGTGACATGCCTGCTTCTCCTTCGACTTCCATCATGAGTAAAGGCTACCTGAGGGCTCACCAGAAGCAGAGGCTGGTGCCCTGCTGGTACAGTCTGAAGAATCACAGACAAATAAATCTATTTTCTTTATAAATAACCCAGTCTCAGGTATTCTTTTAGTGCAATGCAAACAGATGAACACAGCAAGATTGTTCTGGGTAAACCTCTTGATTTCTAAATGTTGACAACCAATTATATTCAAACAAATTTGTCTTGACCAAATCAAAATGTCTGCTTATTATACCTCATAAACTTATTTGGATTCTCTCTCCACTTTTGTCTATGTCTCTGTGTCACTGATTGCCTGACTTTGTTTCTCCTTCCCTCTTCCTCCTTCTTTCTTTTGGGTTGTCCAAATTTATTTGAACAGTTAGAACCAACTACTAAAGTTTCAACTATGCATATTTGTAGAGGTGAGCTTCCATGGTGGACTCCTGTCACTGTCTTTGTCAAGGAAAAGTCAGCTGCAAATAGCACTTTGTTGGCTATTTTGTTTGAAGCTGATGCCTTACACATACCTTCTTATAGTGAAAGAGTGAACTGGAAGATGAAAAGAAAGGATTAAATATTCTTTCAAACTTCAGTGGTTTCAGGTAATAAATTATACTTCTTTAGAATTCGAAAGATATTTTGTCTTAATGAATGGATAAACAGGAAGAAATTGGGAGAAAAGCATATTAAAAAAAAAATCCCTACAAATGCTTTAGATACACGTTAAATTAAAAACTATTTGAATAACTACAGTTAAGGGGAAATCATTTTTAATATGACTGACATTTTGCCTTGCAACTTGCCTTCTTCCAGAAGAACTCCCGAGCACACCATGATTAGTTGTATAAATACATTCTTTAATACACGGCCACAATGTTGTGTTGACATCCTTACACTTACAGAAGCTCCAGAGCATTGGCCCTGAGCATGAGCATGTGTGGCTTCCTATTTTCCTATTCCCTGAATGGATGTTTTCACCCATGATGTACCAGTACTGATAGAACTTTCTGACCCCAGGGCAAAAACATCTCACTTGTGAAGGAGTAGAGGCATTGCTTGAATGTTTTGTGTATAAATACTAACATCTGCCCTATCTTATTTAGCTGAGTAAATCTCTCAGGGGGTATAAGTTAGGCAGTTTGACACAAGTTGTTATAATTAGGTGAGACAAGGGATGCAAACCCTCTGCCATTAACCATGTTTCTTAGCTCTTTTGATTTTAACAAATAACCCCAATGACAAAAGGTTAACATATTATCTGGTGTCTCTTCAAACAGCAGGTGGAGGTGATTTTCATTTTTCTGAATTTACTTAAAGCCATTCTAATATGCACTAAGCTGATAAAATGTTTTGCATTTCAATATCAGAAAATTTGGTCAGTCTCTTAGATTGACTCAGGGGCCTTTGGCCTTTTTGGGACTCTGTAATTGGAGAAATGGAAACCTATGAAACAGAGAAAACCAAATCAAAACCAAAGCCAAAAAAGAAATATCAACAACAACAAATATATTACTGGCAAAAAAAAAATGAGTCCCGACAAATTTGTTTTCCTGTGCATTCCTATGCTAGCAGCTTGTGGAATGTCTTTTTATTTATTTATTTGACTTCTTTATCTTTATCCTTGGATCACACACAGATGCAAATTCAGCAAGGGAGAAGAGAAAAATGTTCAGCTTTTCCGATCAGAAAGTGTGAACCAGCTTAAGAAATGAATTACATCTGAAATCGACCTTCTTTTCCATTCCTTCACCATGCTCGCATACCTCTGATATCCTATTTCATTCTTTATACCATTTTTAATAGGAAAAGAAATGATAGTCCAGAATCAGAGGACCAAGGACAGATTTGGCGTTGGGGGCTATCAGAGATATATAAAAATCTAGCATGGGCATTGCCAGCAATAGATCCCAGAGTTGAGGTTCCATTTTGGATCCAAGCCAGGTTGCCTTGCTGAGCATCGTTGACTGGCACCTGAATGTGGCAGCATGTTAAGGAATGTCCAATGTTTCTCCATTATGAATAGGATAAAGTTCAAATTCTTTACACAATACCACTTCATCCCTGCCTACTTTTCTAGCAATATATCTTCTATATCCCTGAACATATTCATACATACTTACTAGTAAGTTTTACAGCTCTATGCTTTTGTACATGCTTTTTCCTTTATTTGGTAATTCCTTCTCGTCCTTCTTTATTTTGAAAACTACTATTCTTTAATTTTTAAAAGCCAGCTCAAGGGTTTTAATTTTTAAAAGCCAGCACAGAATTCTCTGTGAATTCAACTACAGTTGAATGTACTTTACTTTGGGCAAATATTGCATTTAGTATATTTTGTCATTACAGACTTTGTCATACTATATTGCTATTATTATTTTTTGTATTTCACCCCCAAAAGGCTGAGAGTTCTTTAGGATAAGTGTCTTCTCTTCATTTGTGTCCTGGATAAATAGCATAGTGGGGTACTTTGTACACTTGAAAGAAGCAAAAAGTAATTGTTGAAAAAAGTGTTTAAATAAATGAATGATTTGACATATAACTGCTCTAGAATTATTGTTTATAATATTTTTGAAATATCAGATTTAGTTGCTGCAGGAGTCTTAACCACACATTGGGCCACCTTGATACTATTCCTTATTTTCTTTTCCTGAGTGAAATACAAAGTACTGCTCAGAGTGCCTTCACCAAAAACTAGCAGTCTGACTTCCCTATTGCCTTTACAACCTATATACAATGCTTTCCATCCTCTATTTTAGCTGAATTTTATATCTTGGCAGCTACATTTGCCAGGGGATTTCTTTTTTTGCTGAGGATATTTAACATGGTGCCACAATACTCCCTGGGGTACTCTGTTGTAGGGGACCAAAATATGCCACTCCAAAATATGCCTCTTTGGCATAAAGATTATTTTGAGCTGATTATTCTGGGAAAGAGTTGACAGAGAAGAAGCTCCAAAAACAGCATACTTCCCTTTTGTACAGGAAATGTACATTTATCATGGTGTCTCCGTTTTTGTATCAGGAAGAATGACTTCATTAAAATACTTTATTATCAATGGGTAAGGCATGAACTTAAATTTGCATAACACACTTTACCTTTGCTTATCATATCCCAAGTTATGGCTACCTTTCCATAACTTGTCCCCCCATACTTTCTTCCTTTATTTTAGCTGAAGATGGTATTTAAACCCAAGTTCTTAAATTTTGTTTTGTTTTGAGACAGCTTCTTGCTCTCAGGTCCCAGGCTGGACCTCAGTGGCATGATGATAGCTCATTGCAGCCTTGACTCCTGGGCTCAGGCAATCTTCTCGCCTCAGCCTCCCCAGTAGCTAGGACTGCAGGTGCATACCACATGCCTGGCAATTTGTTTTTATTTTTGTAGAGTTGGGGTCTTTCTATGTTACCCAGGCTGGTCTTGAATTTCTGGCTTCAAGCGATGTAATCACCTCCACCACCCAAAGTAAATCCAGGTTTTAAACACCTCTTCTGGGTTATTCATTGCTAGGTACTCCCATGTGTTATGTGGATGATATACATGCTAATAGGCTTCTGTTTTTTTTCTGTCCTCTGTCTTGTTAAGCTGTCTTTTGTTACAGACAACCAGCCAATCACATGCAAGAGTAGACGGAATGAAAGATTTTACCTCTCCTACACTTTCTTTTTAAAAGAAATTAACATAAATTTAAACTCACTTAAAAGAAAAGTAGAAGGATATCAAACAAAAATAAGACTATTGGCATAATTTGCTCATCAAGGAAAACTAGATTTCTTTAATGGAAAAGTAGAATAATCGTTAAATTTTAAAAAGGAACTATTTTGAGATTTCCAAAGTAAGATATAAATTCAAGAGTGTCCAGTAGCAACAACCCAGAATTCAGTCTTCTTATCTCAATTTTTGAAGTACATACTGACATAATAATATTCAGGTATGCAACATCCCAGTGTAAATGTTTTTAGAAAGCCAGGATCATGATATCTATTTTTTTCCTCTAAAAATCTAAAGTATCTATGACTTCCATGAACATTCAAAATAAATTATTAATTGATGAGGCCTGACTTTTTTTTTTATTAGTTTACAATTTTTAAACTACTAAGTTGCTGGCATGGAGTCTAGAAATTATTGGAAAAGAATGTTATTCTGTTAATCAACAAATAATATTTACTTTTCTTCAAGTAAGTTACTAAAAAAGTTGGCATATTCATTATGTTGTTGAATCATATTTTTGAGCCTGACTGAACTTGTTTTTGAAAAAAATGTATATGTATACAAATATACCCCTGTTTAATACTTTCCTTACCTAAACATCTCAGATTGCTTCAGTTTGAGTGATTCTGATGTGTTTCAAATTTCACTTGGGTTTAGAGTCTGTTGGAACCTCAACAGATGCCAAAGCATAAAAAATGGTTTGAGTGATTTTGAATGAGGAACTGTAATTTTCATAGTCCTCTTTCCTTTGGGTGAAATATTTCTACATTTTTTGAGCTTCAGTGATTGCTTGAAGTCATACTGTATTTGTTTCTGAGGACTGCTGTAACAAATTATCACAAACTTGGTAAGTTAAAACAGCAGAAATTTATTCTATTCTGTTCCAGAGGCCAGAAGTCTGAAATCAAGGTGTTGGCAGGGCCGCACTTCCTGCAGAGGGTTTGGGGAGAGTTTGCTCTGTGCCTAGTCCAGCCACTGGTGGTTCCCAGCTTGGTTTCTGGCCACATCACTCCAGTGTCCGCTTCTGTCTTCACATTGCCTTCTCCTTTGTGTCTCTCTTCACCTCTGTGTGTCTCTTACAAGGATACCTATCATTGGATTTAGGCCCCACCTGGAAAATCCAAACTGATCTCCTGTCAACATATTTGAATTAATTATATCTGCAAAGACTTTTTCCCAAATAAGTGATATTAATAGGTTCCAGAGATTAGGATGTGAGCACATTTTAAGGGGGGTGGGGTGGACACCATTCAGCCACTATGCATTCCTTTCATTGAGAATTCTATTAGAAAATAAATTTTCTTTTTGGACAAAGTAAGTCTGTATATTTTCTATTTCCTTCTATTTTCTATTTGGTTGGATGTTGCAGTTATAAATTATATGGGTGTGCCCATGGGTTACATTTGAGACTGCTTTTACAAGTAAATTTATTTCAGTGAGGGAATTTTTATCGTTGTTTTTTGTTAGCTTTCTTGGTTAGCTAAAGAAGAGGTATACTTTTACTTACAATTAATGGTAATGTTTGTAGTTATATATGATTTTTTAATATGCAAGGATGGTCATAATGAAAGATTCTCTTTCATTCTTGACATAAATTATGTGTCAGTTAATAATGTATCTTTCAATAGTGAAAAGAAAGAATCCCAAAAATGAAGATGATTTGGGGTTGGTTACTCTAACTTTCATGATTAACATCTGGAAGCCTTCGAAGTGATTTAGGAGAAATACCAGCACATGTTTCTTTTTGAAGAAATCTCAGCATACAAACATTTGAAAATTCACTGTTTTTAAACAGTATTTTAAAACCCCGTGCCCTCATTCTTTTCACTCTTTGTTCCTATATTCAGTACCTGGATTTGAATTCCTCCAGTTGTAGGACACAAAGTCACCATATATTCTGGAGAATACAATTTCCACACTTTTGATAGGTACTGTTAGGATATTTGTGATTTATTACAGTTTCATATCTCCTCTAAAATATCCATTACTCGAAAACAGGTTGTAAAATTCTGACAAAGATTTCTTTCATCATTATGCTTTAATGATATAGAGGAGCTTTTGTGGCTACATAAAGAACAAAATACGTTCAGCTAATGAATGCAACTGCACTAAATAAATAAACAAAGCTCAAGTCAAATATAGGCTAGGCTTTGCTGTGTGCAAACAGACCCAGAAGAAAAACAATGAACATCTGTAGTTCAATGCCACTGGAACATTAACTTGCTTTTAGGTGTTCAAGAATAATAAAATATGTTTGCTTTGATTACAATGATGATTTTATTTAAATTTAGATTTCATTATCATTGATTTATTTTGTTCCATCCCAAGGACTGACTTAGTCTGTATCAATAATTTCTTTTAAAAGCTATTTGCTTTTTAAGCTGACCAGAAGATATTCAATTGTTTCCTCCTACTTACAGCTCAACTGAGGAGAGGTATGGATAATAAAAATCTCTTTATATATTTAAAGGATTAAGATCCATTTTCAATAAACTAATAATGCTCTCTCTCTAAAACTATTCCACTAATACTGAAAATCTCACAATGCAATTCTAATAAAGGGAATGTACGTAATATTGGGCAACTCTCTGCCTTTTAAGTGATTACATAAGTGTAATAGTTTGTTCACACTGCCTCTCAGCACTTATAGATGTATAAAGAGATGCTAAGAATAATTAGGCCAATGAGTTTTACTGGCACAGATACTACAAAATATTGCAAAGAAGTTTTACAGCCTTTTGTTGTAAAGGGGAATCATGATGGTTGATTGCAAAACATAATCTGATTGTCCACTATTGGCATAAATAATTCCACAAGATCCGGGACTTTGTTCATTTTGTTTATGACTGTATCCTTTGTACCTAGAACAATTTGTACCTAGAACAATTTCTGGCCCCTTGTTTGACTTCAGGATTCAGAGAGAATTTTCAAACCCTCTGATTCAAAGACCTTTGTACCTTAGCACATTTCAAAGAGGGTATGCTTGGTTCTTTCAGTTTTTGGATTACAGGGCTTGAAGAGGTTTTTGCCAGGGGAAACAACTGTCCCCCAGATAAAAACATAACTTTATTGAACTTTAGAATAGCAAGACATCTCAAAGTTCACCCAGTTGTCATCCTCAGTGTTAACAATAAGAAAAAACTAGGTCTGGAGAAGAAAGGTAACTTGTATAGAGTGGCCTTAGAAATGAATGACAGAGCCAAGACTAAATCCAATTCCCTTGCTCCTTGGACTACAAAGAAGAGTGACAATGACATTGCTGGCCTTTGAAATTATAAAGGAAAGATCTCAAGGCTTTCAGCCTCTGTGATTGAAAAAAATGCTACTGTAGAACTCTGAAAATATATACAAATCACATTATCTTTCCTTCACATTTCTTTTATCTCCACCTCGTCCTTTTTCTTGTCTCTGATAATATCTGCATTTTGGTCCTTACCTTTTTTTCTCTTTTTTCCATTTTTATATCATTTTTCTCTTCCTCATGATTTGAATGTTCTTGCCTAAAAGATTTAAACTCTTCTAATCCAGCCCTAAACACTGACCTAATAAAAATTCCTCACCTTTCTCAAGAGGACCTTTAAAGTGAAAATGACTTGCTAAAATGTTTCAACCAATGATTGGCAGATCTGGGACTAGAATCCCGGATTCTTGTGTCCTAGCCTTGGTTCTTTCTATTATAAGACAGTACTTATAATATAGTTTCCATTATAAGAGATAAATAGCAGTGCCCTGACTAATTACAAGAATTCCAAAATGGATAGAAATGCCACTTTCAAATGTCATTCCTGTATATAAAAATTGACCATCTTCTTGCCCTGCCCCTCTGTCTACCTGAGACCCCAGCTGCCTCTCTGCTTATAAGAAAAATCCCTAAGTCTTATTTGCCTAACCTCTGTTGACATCTCCTCTCAGAGGGTCTTCCATATTTCCCTTCCAGGAATCAAGTTGTTTTTATGTACCATCCCCAGAACAAGAAAAGCCCTTATTCTTGCTCATGTCCCACTTCTCTAACACAATTCGATTCATTCTTTAAGGTTTGTTCCCTCTTTCTCTCACTCTGTCTTGTATCATATTAGATGTGTAAAACCTCCAGTAAATAATATATTAATATCTTAATTGTGATCCATATGTTGTCAGACTGAAAGGGCACCTAGAGATGATCTAGTAAAATATCCTCTTTGCGGGTGTAGAAAACAAAACTCTGGAGGAGTTAAGTGACTTTACCAAGATTTCTAGGTGCTGTTGGAAACTCTGAGCAGAAGGAAGGAGGAGAGGGAGTGGAATTATCTTTATATGGCTAATAATTTTATAGATAGTATGTATTTATATTTACATTTTCCATATTATGACGTTGAGTCTATGGTAGTTTCATAAACTATATGAGACACAATTTGAGGATGGAAGAGCTGGCTTCCATGTCCCAACCCCCAGCTCTTAGTCATCAAACTCAGCTGCTCCTTAATTTGAAGAGAAATTTAAAAACAGAAAGCTAAAACAAAAGTCAGAATTTTTATATATGATAATGAAAAACTGTCCAGGGATAGGGGCTCATGTCTATAATCCCAGCACTTTGGAAGGCCAAAGCCAGAGGATTGCTTGAGTCCAGGGGCTCAAGACAAGACTGGGCAGGATAGTGAGACCCTGTCTCTACCAAAAATAAAATTAAAAAAAAAAATTAGTCAGGCATGATGATGTGTGCCTACAGTCCCAGCTGTGGGAGGATCAGTTAAGCCCAGGAGTACAAGGTTACAGTGATCTTTGATTGCACTACTGCACTCCAGTCTGGATGACAAAATGAGACTCTGTCTCAATTATTAAAAAAATCTCTGTGCCAGGGCAAAGAAAATGCCAACATTATGCAAACTAGCAGGGGCATTAAGGACAAGTGGTCTTAAGAAAAAATTTTCTGAACTAACCTTTTTAAAAATAGTGACTCCTGTATGGGCAAAAATCACATACAATGCTATTAAAGAACATTTACTCTTACTCTTAGAATAATTCTCAAAAATTAGAAAATCAGCTCAATTTAAGATAATTTGGCTTTTGGCTTTAGTGGTAATGAAAGAATTTAAAGAGTAAGGCAGAATATGAAAAAAGCTAATAGATGAATGGATAGAGATAGATAGATGAAGATAGATAGATAGATAAACAGATACACTGCATCAGGATTCTAGATAAACAGAACTGCCATAAACATGATGGCTGACAGCTGCAAAAATAAGTAAAAGTGACAGTAGCCAATACCATACGAAGTTGAACCATGTAATTTACATCTTAGTGAAATTAAACATACTCTAATAGCTTGGCTTCCAGGCAACAATACTATTAAGTTTGCAGTAGTAGATTATGACATCATCTGAAACCCCAGGATACATATTTAGAGCTGGCTATTATGGTTTGTAATCTGTATTGCTGTTCTGGCTAGTTTTTCACTTAATTAATTGCAGACTTCTATTTAAAAAAAAAGACAACAATTATTGAGGATGCAATTTTTTTTGTAGAATCTGTTAAGCTTCAGGTTGCACTGATGCCACTTTTTAGAATCAATAATGATAACATAACTGAGAAGCATTCAGAGGTCGAAATTATATTGAACAGTATAATCATTCAAATATTTTTATGGTCATTATGTATAATTTGGGGAGTTTTTCTAACTCGCCTTTCTTTTCCAAGATGTTTCATAGCTAACTAAGACTATGCAGTGGTGGAATAAAATAAAACCTACTGCTTTTAGTAGAGGGTTTACATTACACAGCAGCATTCTCAAGCTAATACACTGTACTGAGATCATTACAAGTTCAGACTTTTGCAGGGGACTGGGGGATGGAGAGGTAAGCATATTTGAAATTCTAAAAACTATTTCCAGAATTTTGTGTGTAAATCAATTTCTCTGGAGAAGGGGTTTAAACTGATATCTAATTTTTTTAAAAGGCCTATTTTCCAAAAATTGTGTGGACATTGAATCATTCTAACAGTGTTTCTCGAGTTGGGGAGGTTTATTACAATTTCTTGTGGTGGGTAGGAAAAAGGATCATTCAGTTTGAATAATTCCCTCTCTCTCCACCATATGATTCTAATGTTCTTGTCTAAGGAATATGTGCTCTTCTTACCCACCCCCAAGACTGAACTAATAAAAATTCCCCATTTATTGCAAGAGGACACTTGAGGATCAGGGATATGAAAACTGCTTGGCAAAACTTCTTCAACAAATGACTGCCAGACATGGGACTAGAACTTAGGCTTCTTGTTTCACAGCCTGGGGTTCTTTATAAAAAGCTATGTGAGAAAGAGAAAGACCCACGGAGGTAATTCAATTAGACATAACAGAAAAGGATATCTGCTACACAAAACTGCAGGGCAGAGGGACTATAAAACTATGACTAGAAGGTAATTTAGAAATGTGCTTACAGGGCATGTTTCTGGAGATTCTGCTATCTTTGTACCAGCCCTCCCTCTCACCAATGAATGTATATCTACATGTGTAAGTGTAAAGCCTTAGAAAATTGGAAATTCGGGGGAAGGCACTTGGAACACACATTCAGTCACTCTGGCCTGAAATAGGTGATCCTTTATATAACCAAATTAAAGGAAGTACATCTGATTTGAAGTGTGTCATTGAACACGACAAGAACTCTAAAGCCCGTAGGAAAATATCACCTTCATTCACCTTTCAGGAAACTTAATGATGCTACCATTAGTGCTTCCCTCTTTGAATCAAGTATAAACTCCAGACAATTATCACGAATAAACATCCAGTAATAGTAAATGCAGATGAGGTGGAGAAGAAAGGTTTGGAGAACTGTATACCAACTCACACACACGGGCTTCTGAAGGAAGGATAGAACTGTGAACCTAATGTCCCAACAAAGGGCAATCAGAGATTACTGAGCACCTAGGGAAGATGAACTTAGGAAAAGTGATGCGAGGAGGATTGAAGGAAAGCTGGCATCAACCTTATGGCCTTAGCTGGACAATGCTTAGTGACTTTTGAAGAGTGAATAGCCCTTAAGTAACCTGGTATTTGCCCTAAGTCCGCAGAATCTAACAGTGAGATAATGGAGAGAATGCCAGAAAAGTCTGTGGGACAAAAAGCTGTTTTGTGATCTTTGAGATGACCTGTGAAATACATTTTCTATAAATGCTATACATGTACATTTGGTATGTACATAACATTATCTTATCCTTGACTTTCAAAAGTAAAAATGGGCAAAGAAAATGGGCAAGTTAACCCAGAACACTGGGCTGAATAAAAGCAGACTTCATCAGCTAAAGCCCTGAACTTGACATATGGAAACATTAAGACCATCAGAGTGAGGCACATGATCTTGACTCCAGAGACTGCTCTAAAGGGACTATATTAAGTCATGATTCAAGTGGAAAACCAAAATCCCATTTATTAAAATTACCTATATCTACCTCTGGGAAACAACTTCTTTTATCTTTTGCATGAAGGAAAAATAGTTTAAGACAGTTTTCGCCAATATATGTACAATAGCACTTCTTGTCATCTTAATGTTTCTTTTTCCAGGCTAGTTTTTCTCTCTTCCTTCCTATCACCTCTTTTCGTTCCCTCTCAATTTTCTTATTTTCTAATTTGCATTTGAAAGAGTAGGGTGAGGTGGGACACGGCTGTTGAAACTGGGAGGGACTTGGCTTGCCAGCATGGTAAAGTGCTGATCCTAGACATTATGGTTACAAAAGATGATAGACTAAGAAACATTTATTGGAAACTTCAATTCATAGAATAGTGTGGGTGAAATAGAATGGTAGACTACACTTCTCATGTACTCACTGAAAATCACTTTTTCCCACCCTGTTCTCTTTAGGACAAACAGTGCAGAAATACTAGGCATGATGGTCATTAGTCTTTCTTCAAGAAATCCAAAGTAATGATTTTACTGCCCCATCCTGCAATCAATAGATACTCAGAAACAGCTCAAAGATGAATCACTTAGCTAATTCTTTGGTATATTCTCGCAATCCTCTTTTTCATTGCACATTTTATTTTTTAATAGCCATTGGTACTGAAACTTATGTTTGCAAAAGCAAGAGAGTTGATTAATAGGTATTTTATGCATCTGGTATTTTCTCATAAAAGACTAGAAAACTTATTTCAATTATCATACCACCAACAAGCATGCAATCTGTTCACAAGGCCTGTTTACGAGTGGCTGCTTTGGGTAATGGCTGTTTTCTTAGCATGGGAAATGAAATATAATATTATTAAGCAGAGATATGCAAAATGAGGTGTCAACTTATCCATCTTCCTGATGTTTATAGGCTTCATTTTTTAGAATGTTTATTTTATTTTATGGGACCACACGTTAAAATACCTCCTATTTCAAAGGATGTAATTTCTTTTATTCTGATTTTAATGTCCTTGAATATTAACATTCTCAAACTTGTAAGCAATCAGCTAAGGAAACCTGTGGTAGGTACTTTATTAATTCCATTTAGATAAATGTATCATAATGAGAGAGACAATAAAAGTGAACACTTTATCTTTGTATGAGAAAAAGAACTGGTCTTTGCCAGAAGGATGGCATAAATGATTTTCATATTTAGAGGCCACCTGTGATAAAATGGGGGTAGGGGTGGCGGTTGGTAGGAAGCAAACCTCTAATAATAATGAGGTTATGTGTTTGTGCATGTGTGCACACGTGTGTGTGTATGTGTTCAGGAGGGAGAAGGGTTGTGAATCAAGGCACTGTAATGGAAATAAGAACTCAATTTTGAAGAGCTTGAGTAAGATCATTAGAAAAGTCTAGCTATATCGGTTTTTGGCTAAGTGTGGCTCTTTAATTATTTCACTAATAATCATTATCTCTGCAAGGAGTGGAAATGAGAAAGAATAAACTTTGTAAAAAGGTAAATATTACCACTTATTTAATTATCACTTCTATTATTTTCCCAGGAAGGCATCCTACTAATAAATGGACCTGCCTGCAGATAAAGGAAAGGAAATCATACACTAAAGGAGAAGGATAACTTTAAACCGTATAGATTATAGAACTCTACAAAGCCCTCTTGCAAAATATATTAAATTCCTTTATAGAGGAAAAGGAATATTAACACTGGCAAGATATATACCATGGTGTCCCACAGTGTAATTCACTTATGATTTAATGGTCACTTAAACAATGACTGGGTCATGAAGGCAATTTTATAATAAAAAATACTTCTTTTAAAAATATTTCTTAGATACATGCTGTCTAGTAAAAATATGAGTCACAAATACAATTTAAACTTTACTCATAGACACATTAGAAAGAGTAAAAAGACAGGGGCAATGAATTTCTTAAAAATATATTTTATTTAATCTAGTATGCTAAAATAGTACCATTTTAATATATAATCAATATAAAAATATTAATGTAATGTTTACATGCTATTATCCCCATACCAAACCTTCCTGGTGTTTATTTTACTTATATTTAAGGTACATCTCAATTTGGACCAGTCACATTTCAAATGCTCAATAGTCACATGTAGTTAAAGGCTACTGTATTGGGCAGTGTAGCTCTTGATTGTCCAAGATATGCCTTTTTATAGAGAAATGGGCTACGAAATGGACCTCAATATAAATGAGTAAAAAAAATGCCCTTGTATAGAAATCAATGAATCCTTACTATCATCACTCACCTAGTCAATGATTCCTAGACCTAGGATATATACAGAAAAATCAGAGGTTCTTTTATAACAAACTCTGTTTGCTTATTTTTAATGCCATGATTCTTATTGCAATCAGTTTTCCATCTATGAATACATACAACAATTAATTTGCATCATTGACTTAGATAGGTACCCTTTGATTTCCTGAAATGAAATCTGACCGTTGATTAATTTCTGTTTTCTACATTGTGTTGACTCTGCTTTCAAAAATTATTCATCTTACTTAGAGTTCCTAACAATTTTGATGTCATAAACGTAAAAACATTTATACTCCCACCCTGGCCAAATGCAAACACATCTGATACATATAATAATTTGTATGTAATTTCACTTTCATAGAATACCAAGGGGTTAATAGAAACTAATCCTTAGGGTAAAAAATTAATTTATCATGAAATATATGTGAAAGATGTTAAAGTACAGTCACAAGTTCTGGGGGCTCTGTTACATTTTGACAGACTAATGGAATCTTGTTTTCTTAAATGATCCCAATAAATCATTCAAATTTATTGTTATTAGGATTTAACTCTTTTTATTATGTACTTTAATTCTGTTTTACAAGTACGTTTCATTTTTTGTCTTTTTTTCATAAATGTTTTTTGCATATGTCTCCTCTAGGAGAATTGAGGGAATAGACATTTTCTTTTCCACCTTCTTCTCATCTAAAACATTCATCACAGCACCTTCTCAGTTCAACTGAATGACTATAAATGAACGATGATAATACATTTCTCTGCCTTCAGTCAATGGTGTAACATAACCATAATGAACAGAAAATTACATATTCCATTCCTGAATTACATTTAGAAAGCCTTTGTGTAGTTTTTGATCTGATGTAACTTCCTGAAAGCATTATATTCTTTGTACTTAGTACAGTGCCTGGATCACAGGCACCAAAACATTCAATTTGTCCTGAATTAATTAATATGCCTTTCCTTTCAAATGATGTTCATTTCTGTTTAAAGTCATCATATTGAACTTCTCATCTGCTAGCCACAGAAGATATTAAATAATATGAAAAACAAATACTGCATGTTCTCACTTACAGGTGGGACCTAAACAATGAGCACACATGGGCATAAACATGGGAACAATACACACCACAGAATACTAGAGTGGGGAGGGTAGGAGGAGGGTGTGCGTTGAAAAACTACCTATTAGTTACTATGCTCAGTGTCTGGGTGCAATATACCCATGTAACAAACCTGCATATCAACCCCCTGTACTTAAAAGTTGAAGAAAAAAAAAGAATAGTTTCCCAAGAAGAGCAAGAGATATGGAACAGACTCATCCATAGAAAAATTTGGAGGAGCCTCAGAAACTCTAGCCAGTTTGTACATCTAACCGACGTAATGATTAGCGAAAGTGACCGCTTATTCAAATGCAATGACCACAATGGAAGACTTCAAGGATTTAATGCAAAAACTTCAAGACTTCAATGAAAATATCAAGGAATATGATACCCCCAAAGGTACACAATATTTCAGTACCCAACCTAAAAGAATCGGAGATCTATGAACTGCTCAACAATTCAAAATAATTGTTTTAAGGAAGCTTGCTGAGTTATAAGAGAACACAGATAAACAACTCAACAAGATTGAAGTTTAATAAAGAAAGAGATAGAAATCATAACAAAGAACCAAACAGAAATTCTGGTGCTGAAGAATACCATGATTTAAGTACAAAATGCGATAGTGTCAAAGGCATACTTAATCAAGTAGAATAAAGAATCTGTGAAATTAGAGCTCATTTGAAAATATTCAGTAAGAGGAGAAACTATTTTTTGAAAGATAACAGAAAATAAAGAAAGCCTATGGGATTTATGGGACACTATCAAGACAGCTAACTTTCAAATATTAGGAGTCCAAAAATGAGAAGAGAGAGAGAAAAAGGCAGAAAGCTTATTAAAAGAAACAATGGTGGAACCCTTTTCGAATCCAGGGAAAGGTATAAACATCCAGGTACATGAAGCTTAAAAGTCTCCAATCACATTCACTGCAAATAAGATTTCACCAAGACACATTAAAATAAAACTGTCAAAAATTAAAGACAGAGATAATTTTTAAAGTAGCAAGAGAATTATGTACATCATAAACAAGAGATCCTCCATGCGATTGTCAACAGATTTCTTAGCAGAAGCCTTGCGGGCCAGGAGAGAGTGGAATGATGTATTCAAAGTGCTGAAAGAAAAAAAAACCCTATCAACCAAGAATATTTTAAAGATGACTGTCCTTCAGAAATAAAGAAAAGATAGAGTTTCACAGACAAATAAAAGCTAAGGGTGTTCATCACAACTAGACCAACCTTACAAGAAATGCTAAAGCATGTTCTTTCAGCTGAAACAAATGGATGCTATTAGTAACATGAAAACATATGAAAGTTAACTCACTAGTTAAATTAAGTATATAGTAAAATACAAAATATTCTACTACTGTAATGGTGGCATGTAAATAATTTCTAACTTTAGTATAAAAAGTAAAAGATAAAAATAAAAAATATTGAAAATAAATATAGCTACAATAACTTGGTAATGAAAATGCAATTTATTTACTTGTGTTTATTTATTTTTAGAGATAGCATCTCATTCTGTCACCTAGGCCAGATTGCAGTGGCATAATCATAGTTCACTGGAGCCTTGGACTCCTGGACTGAAGTGATACTGCCCCACTGAGTAGCTAGGATTACAGGCACATACCACCACACCTAGGCTTTTTGTTTGTTTGTTTGTTTGTAGGTATGGGTCTTGCTGTGTTGTTGCTCAGGCTAGTCTAAAAGTCCACGCCTCAAGTGATCCCTCTACGTGGGCCTCCCAAAGCACTTGGATTAAACACATATCCAATTTAAAAGATGTAAATTGTGACATAAAAAATAGAACATGTGCCCAGGGAGATGAAAATGTAGAATTTTTGCATGCAAGTAAAGTTGTTATCAACTTGAAATACACTGGTCTAATCCTGTGATGTTTTATGTAAGTCTTATAGTAACAAAAAAGCAAGAATCTATAGTATATACACAAAAGATGAAGAGAAAAGAACCAAAGCACACCACTACAAAAATTATCTAATCAAAAGGAAAGACAACAACAACAACCAAAAAAAAAAAAAAAAAGAAAGAAAGGAACAAAGAAATAAAAGATCAATGAAATAACCAGGAAATTGTAAGTTAAATATAAATAATAAGTTCTTACCCATCAATAATGACTTTAAATGTAAATTAATTACATTCTCCAATCAAAAGACAGAGTGGCTAAATGGTTCAGTAAACAAGATCAAATCCTATGCTGTCTGTAAGAAACTCACATCTGCTTTAAGAACATATATAAGGTGAAAGTGAATAGATTGGGAAAGATATTGTATGCAAATAAAATCCAAAAAGAAAGGGGTAAGGGTAACTATACCTAAATCAGATAAAATAGACTTCAAGTCAAAAATTGTAAAACAACACAAAGAAGGTCATTTTATAATGATAAAAGGGTCAAATTGTCAAAAGGATGTAGCAATTTTAAGTGTATGTATGTGTGTGTGTGTGTACACACCCAGTATTAAAGGACCTACATATGTAAAGCAAATATTAACACATCTTAAGGGAGATAAGACAGAAATAGAATAATAGTAGGGGAATTTGACACCCCTTTTTGAGCAATAAATAGATCACCCAGACAAAAAGTGAATAAGTGAATACTGGATTTTAATTACATTTTAGACCAAGTAGACCTAACAAACATATACAGAACACTTCACCCAAAAGTAGCAGAATACACATTCTTCCAAAGCAAACATGGAACATTATCCAGGATAGAACATATGTTAGGTCACAAAATAACTCTTAGAAAATTTAAACAAACTGAAATTATATCAAGCATCTTCACTGACCACCATGGTATGAAACTAGGTATCAATAAGTGAATAAATAAGTAGAATAAGTGGCATAAATAAGTGGAGATTAAGGTGTAAATAAGTAAAATTAAGGTATAAATAGGTATAAATAAGTGGAAATTAAACAACACACCCCTGAACAACCAATAGGGAAAATAAGGTATCAAAAAGGAATTTAAAAAATATTTTGAGACAAATGAAAATGAAAATACAACATATCAAAACTTGTAAAATAGAGCCAAAGCAGTTCTAGGAGAAAAGTTTATGGAGGTAAATGCCTAAATGGAGGGAAAAAAATTTTAATAAGCAACCTAGTTTTGCACTTCAAGGAGCTAGGAAAAAAAAAAAAAGAATGACAAAGTTGGAAGGAAATAACAAATTTCAGAGCATAAATAAATGAAATAGACACCACAAAAAAATTATAAAAATATCAACAGAACTAAGAGTTCATTTTTTGCAAAGAAAAGAACATCAATAAACTTTTAGCTAGAGTGACAAAGAAATATAAATGAATAAATGTTTTAAATGCTAATTACCCTGATGGATCACTATACATTATATGTATTGAAACATCACTATGTACTGAAGAATATGTACAATTATTATTTATCAGTTAACACATAAATAAATAAAGAGCAAAACTTCAAAATCAGAAATGAAAGAAGAGACATTACAATTGCTATATAGAAATGCACAGATTCATAAGGAACTAGTTGAATAATATCAACAAATTGGTAATCTAGCATAAATGGATATGTGCCTGGAAACATACAACCCACAAACAATAAACTATGAAGAAACAGACAACCTGAACAGTCTAATAATGAGAAAGGAGATTGAATCAGTAATTAAAAATCTCTCATAAAAGAAAGGCCAAGACCTCATGGCCTCACTGGTGAATTCTACCAAACATTTAACCGAATTAACACTAGTTCTTCTCAAACTGTTACAAGAAATTGGAGGAAGCACTCATGAGGCCAGTATTACCCTTTTACCAAACAGAAAAGGACACTACCAAGAAAGAAAATTACAAACCAATATCCCTGATGAGCATAGATAAAAAATTCTCAAAAAATTACTAGCAAAATGAATTCAATAGCTTATTAAAAGGATTATATACCATGATCAAGTGATATTTATCCCTGGAATGCAAGGATGGATCAACATACATAAGCTGATATATGTGATACACCACATCAACAGGATGAATTATAAAAATCATATCATCATCTCAATAGACAAAGAAAAAGTACTTGACAAAATTGAACATCTTTTTTTAATGATAAAAGCTATACCCAAAAATGAGATACAGAAGGAATATACTTTAACATTATAAAGGCTATATTTGACCAGCCCATAGCTAACATCATTTTCAGTGGTGAAAAGTTAAAAGCTTTTCTTCTAAAATCAGGAACAAGACAAGGATGTCCACTCTCACCACTTCTATTCAACATAAAACTGAAAGTTCTTGCCAGAGAAATTAGTGAAGAAAAGAAATAAAAGGCATCCAAATCAAAAGAAAAAATTGCAGCTGTCTCTGTTTGCTGATGATATAATCTTATATATAGAAAACCCTAAAGACTCCATGAAGAAAAAGCTGTTACTAATAAATTCAGTGAAGTCACAGGATGCAAAATCAGCACAAAAAGTCAGCTTTGTTTCTGTATACTAAGAATGAACTCTTACAAAAAGAAATTAAGAAAATAATCCTACTTACAACAGCATTAAAAGAATAAAAATACTTAGGAATTAATTTAACCAAGGAGGTAAAAGATCTGTATGCTGAAAATATAAGACATCAATGAAAGAAATGGAAGAAACACAGGTATATAAAAAAATAGCCTGTGGTGATGGACTGAAAAAAAATCATTATTGTCAAAACATACTTCCCAAAGAGATATGCAGATTTAATGCATTTTTTATCAAAGTTCCAACAGTATTTTCCACAGAAATAGAGAAAGGAATCTTAAAATTCATCTGGAACAACAACAGATTCCCAATAGCTAAAGTAAACTTGGTCAAGAAGAACAAAGCTGGAGGCATCACATTCCTGATTTCAAATTCTAATAAAAACCTATAGCAATCAAAGCACTATAATATAGGCATAACAACGACAAACAGACAAATAGTGCAGAATAGAGAGCCCAGGAATAAACCCATGTTTACCATTAACTCATTTTTAATGAAGATGCCAAGAATACACAATGGAGAAAGGATAGTGTCTTCAATTATGGTGCCAGGAAAAACTGATATCCACAAGCAAGGGAAAAAAAAAAAAAAGGATTTAAAAAAAATATTACACCAAATGCAAAACTCAACTTAAAATGGATTAAAGACATAAGCCCTAAAGCCATAGAACTCCAGAAGAAAACATAGAAGAAAAGCTCCATAACACTGGTCTGGGCAATGATTTTCTGGAAATGACCTGAAAAGCACAGGCAACAAAAGCAAAATTAACAAATGGAAATACATCAAGCTGAAAAATTTCTATACAACAAAGAAATCAATCAACAACGTGAAAAGCAAATCTATGGAATGGGAAAAATATTTGCAAACCACATACTTAATAATGGTTTAATATCCAAAATATACATGAAACCCATACAACTCAGTAACAATAAAGCTAAATAACCTTTTTTTAAAAATCGTCAAAGAACCTGAACAGATATTTTTCCAAAGATGACATACAAATGGTTAATAGGCATATGAAACGGTGCTCAACATCATCAATCATCAGATACATGCAAATCAAAACCCCAATAAGATATCACCTCACACCTGTTAGGATGGCTATTAGGAAAAAGTTAAAAGATAAGTGCTGGTGAGGGTGTGGAGAAAAAAGAATCCTTATACATTGTTGGTAGGAATGCAAAGTTGTACAGCCACTATGAAAACAATATGGAGGTTCCTCAAAAAAGTTAAAAATAGGACTACCATATAATCCAGCAATCCCACTTCTGGGCATATCTCCTAAATAAATAAAATTGAGATCTCAGAGAAATATCTGTATTTCCATGTTGATTGCAGCATTTTTTCCAATAGTCAAGATAAAATATAAGTATTCATTTACAGATGAATGGATAAAGAAAATGTGGTCAGTGTGTATGTGTGTGTATGTAAACATTATTCAGCATTAAGAAAGAAGAAAATCCTGCTATTTGTGATAAGATTGATGAACCTGGAAGACATTTTACTGAGTGAAATTAGCTGGACATAGAAAGAAAAGTACTGCATGATTCCACTTATACACACAATCTAACAAATGTAACTAATAGAGAGAGTAGAAGGATGGTAACCTGAGGTTGGGGGTGGTTAGAGAAATAGGGAGATGTCAAAGGGTCAAACTTTCAGTTAGAAGATGAATAGGATCTGGAGATCTAACAAGCAGCATGGTGACTATAGTTAATATCAATTTAATATAATATTTAAAAATTAATAATCTAATATTATATTACTATATAATATTAACATAACATGTTAATAATGTGTTATATATGGGAAATTTGCTAAGAAATTAGATCTTATGTATTCTCACCATATGCAAAAAAGGTAACTAGGTGAGGTGATAGATATGTTAGGTAGCTTAATTGTGGTCAGCATTTCACAAGTTATATGTAAAACAAAACATCATGTTGCACACATTAAATATGTACAATTATTATTTTCAATTATACCTTTATAAAGCTAGGGGAAAATATTAAAGAAATAAGTAACATTTGTCATAATTGCTCTGACAGAAATAATCACTGATGACATAAAGAGTAATAAGGGAAAAGAACATGAAAATATTTAGATAAAAATGTAGAGAAAGCCTCTCTGTAAATGTGGCATTTATGCTGAAGATATGGAAAATAAGAGCAAGCCAATGTTGGGGAAAAGGGCAGGAAGAGTGTTCCAGATAGCAAGAAGTGCATATAATAAGTGCTGAGCTGGCGAGGAACTTAGAACAGTCAAGGAAACAAAGGAAGGTTGATGTGGCTGAGTGTGAACTGCAGAGTATAATGTGCTCATGCTGGTGAGATAGGAAGGATCAGGTCAGGACAAGGATTCCAGGAAAAACTGGATTCTAGCGCAAAAGAAAGTCATAGAAGTAATTTAGGGGATCCCATGATCTTATTTATGTTATAGAAAGATTTCATTGGCTACTGTATGTAGAATGATATGTAGAGAGAAAAATGGATTTAGAGAGACCACTTTGACATGATGGTATCTTGAGATGATGGTGTTTTGGTCTAGCTAGGCAGCAGAAAAGATGGAGAAAAGTTAACAGGTTTCACATATATTTTAAGGGTAGAACCAATAGAACTCATTAATGTAATTGACATGGGAGGTGTAGGAAAGGAGGAATCAAAGAACACTCTTGAATTATTGCCTGGAGTACTTGCATAAACACTGGAGTAACTTATTAATATAAGGAAGACTGTGAGATAAAAGCTTTGAGGGTTGGGGATAAAGGTTCCATTTTGATCATGTTAAGTTTAAAGTGCTTATGAGGCTTCCAGGTGGAGATAAAGGAGGACCGAGTGGGCTACTAAGATATGCTGCTGATATGAAGTCTGAAACTCTAAATAACGTATTAGAATTAGAGAAAAGAAAGCCACTCTTCAAAGATTAGTCATTCATCTCAATTTATAGTAATTCCCTAACTAGAAACTTCATGAAACCAACTTTCAAAACTATTACAAAGCATTGAAAGAGCATTTTTTTCCTTCAAACTTATTTTTTCTCATGTTAAAAAAAAAAATCTGTGAACTTTCTCATCTTTCTGAACAAGGTATAATTTGGAAAAGTATGTTCACCTTCTCCAAATTTCTAATTAACTATTTCTCTTTCAGATCAGACCAGTTATAACCAAAAATCCCCCATTTCATTTCTGTTATGTCGCATATGAATAGAAGATAAATACAGTTCATATTCTTACTTGCACAGCAAGTGGAAAAAAACCATTTAAAACATGCTATGAATTGAATTCATTAAATCTATTGAATATAGCAATTTAATGAAGCAAAATATACTAATTTAATTATTAAAATCTGGATAGCACGTAGTAATTAAAAAGACTGTTGCTATGCAACTCAGAGAATTTCTATAGTCTGCAAAAATGTATTGGTTAAATATGTTGGTATTTTACCTTGACCTTTTGTAATCAAACACCTTCTCAATCTGTGAAAATGTTTTTTTCTAAGACTAACATCAAATACAATTAATGGATTTAAAAAAAGAAGAAATTTAGGGTTTGGTTGTGTTACTTCTTCTATTATCTTCAAAGGTATAAGAAGCTCAAAATTCCAAAAATAAAAATTATCAAATATACATATGGAAAAATAGCAGCAGTTCCTTAAAGGTTTCTGCATAATTGAGAAACTTCATTATTTACAGAGATATAAATCAGCTATTTTGCATTATTATTTCTTTCATGAGGTTGTAGCACTTTATGACAGAAGCAGGTTAGCAGTGATGAGTTTTTATACAGGTGAAGAATGGAGTTTTTTAAAGTCAAAACTTTTTTTTGACAGCAATTCCCCCCACCCCACACTGCTTGCTGAGACTGTCAGACAATTAAAAGTTGGTCACAAGTTCTAAAAGTCTGCAATGTATCCTTCCCAAAATATACTTGAAACTGCATACCCCAGAGGGCTGTTTATGTAATGAAAGAAATTACTCTGATATGTGGGCCTTAAAAAATCATTTTTAAAGGCAGTCATTGAGAGATTGACATGCAGACACACTTTAATTTTAAATGTCGGAATTAGGACTAAAAGAAAATTAGCTTCATTAAAAAATAAATTGAAAGTTAAAAAATCTTCTCTTGTGAAACCCAAAATATTTCCCAAATTTTGAAACTACTATTTAACTACAAGCAGTATTGTTGGGTACTGACTTAATATTAGCGGGAATTTACAAAGACCTCTTAATCAAACATCCCCTATCATCCCCTGATCATAGGGACTGAGCCAAACTTGGTAGAATAAGAAAGATATTTAAGGACAACCTTAAATGGGGGTGAAGGGTGGTTGTCTGATGCCATTAGCTTTGCTATAGTGGTCAGTTGACAAAACATATTATTTGCATGTATTTGAGCCTCAAATTGTTTTTTAACCATAAACATTTTGAGACTTCTCTGTCACCAGACTTCCTACTCTTACTACTCCTTGTTCAGAAGTCAGTTTCTTGTATTTTGACATACACGTTATTCCTTCTATCCCCACCTGCCACCTTCACGTCCTAACCAAGTGTTCAAAAGCAAGCACTATGGCCATGGTCTCCAAAGTCTTTGCCAAGATACTCTGTGGTGATGCAGTGAGCTTACAGAAGTGCCCTGAAATATTTAATATTTTCAAGGGAAACAGCAACACTGCACATACAAGCTTGAGGTTAATTTACAGTTTCAACATTAGATAGTGCTATATGCCTTTAGATAATGTCAATATTTGCTGTGAAGCTGTCTTCTGTGATTTCTATGGACAAAAGAAACACCACATGAAAATCAATGTGAAGCAGGAAATAAGAGTAGCAGTGGCAAATCTGAATTTGAGTTTTGTGCATTATAAGATGTACAATATCCAACATGTTCATGCATTCCATTGTTAAGTGATTGTGCTTATTTAAGAATAAAATAGAAATATTATTCTTTCAATATATGGCACAAATTATTTCCAAGTTGTTAGTAAGTAAATTCTTACTGAGTTTTTGAGACCTAACTACCAAATAAATGGAACTATTAGGCATTTATTTTGGCTTAGCAGCACTGTGAAACAATCACTGAGACACTAAGGAATAGAGTCTGAGATCCTCTGGTATGACAGTATGACAAAAATAATTATTAAAATTGTGAAGCTGTGCAGCTACTTGTTCAAATAGCTCTCTCTGTGTCTGTATGTATATATATGCATATTTAGCAGAACTTTAAAATACATAAACTGCCTTTTATCTTTCCTATATAGTGTACATTAAATATAGAAGACAAAGTTGGGTTTATTTACTATTCTAATGGAATTTACTTTAAAAACAGAGAACTGTGAAAACATTTTAATGCTTTCTTCACTGCAGATATCAGAAGTCTTCAAAATGTGTACCATGTAATCTAGAGTGTCTACCCAGGCTGACACTATTCCATAGAAATAAAAAGTTTCCATATGATCCAGTGGCTTAACCTATCTCTAAGTGACTCCACACTGATTGGCATTTGAGCTGTCTGCTAATGATTTACACAGGCAAAAGTAAGAGATTATGAGGTCGCATCCTCCACTGCAAATCTGACTAGGAGTTTTGACCCATTCTTGTTCATCATTCAGTCTTCTTATTTTATACCTTACAAGAACATTCACCAAACCTTCCGGAGGTTTGTCAATATCTTTAAAGGAAATTTCATAGGCTTCAATATGATATTCAAGATCTCCTATGATCTGTAATCAACCTATTTTTTTTTCTACCTTACATCCTGCCACATCCTCCTATGATCCTATAATCCAACAAAATGAAACTGCCTCTTTTATGAACAGGTCTTGCACCTCTCTCCCTGTATACTATTTTTTTTTTAAATTATCTCTTTCACTTGGATGTCCTTCTCCTGTCCAAGTCTTCCTGCTTCTTTACAGTTGTGCTCAAATCCTACCTCTTCCCCAGAGCCTCCACACTTCCTCCCTGCCATACTCATTATTTCACCTTGTACATGGTATAACATATACACAGTCTGGTGTTTTATTATGTTTGCTTCACATGTGACTTTCTCCATTCTATTACTTATATGCTTTATGCTTGTTTTCAAACCTCCTCAAAACAAGTACAGCATGCATTCATTTCTTTTTCCACTCACAACTTTAAATCATTTGTGGTAAATGTCTGCATGGATAGACACTCAACCAATTATTATTAGACTGTATTGGAACAGATTATGCTACAACCAAGATGGCAAATTATAAAGACTTAAGGTATTATACTTGCAAGGATGAGTCTCATTTATCAGGGCCCTGATGGAGCTTATCTAATTGTCCCAACTCTTGCCACTACCAACTTTTTCTACTGCTTGAAATTTGGAGAACCCCCCAAAATGTCTTCATCCAACTTTTCTTTTTCCACCCTCTGACCCTAAATTGAAAGAACTTGAACAAATTCTTTGGTCAGAGGTTGCTCTTGGTTTAGATTCATAATTTGTGCAAATATAAAAATTGGTCATAAAATACGTATTCCTAGAGCTGACTCAAGACGCACAGAATTCAAATTGTGTGAATATTAGCTACTATTATTATTACTATTAAACCGGCATTTCTCAGTCCACAGAACACCAGTCTTCAGTGAGATATTTATATAGGTTTAGATAGGAATGATTCTACTTGTAAATAATTTGGGAAATAGTCACTATTACATATATTTCTTAGAGATTCAGGATTTTAATAAACATGAAAAAAGTCTTTGAGGAATCCTGCAATCTAATTTAATTTGTTTAACTAAAACTTTCTTCAAACTGATTGGACCATCAAAATCCCTTTGTTTCCATATATATATACACACACACACAGACACATATGTATACACACACACACACACCCATTAGCATTTCATGCTCTTTGAATTTGAATTGGGGAAGTATCTACCTGTGACTCTTCTTGATCATCAGTTTTGCCAATTTAAAATAGTGAGGGAAGGTCAGTTGAAAGTTATTCTCAGGAAAAACTTATATTGTAAAATGTCCTTTGTGTGTGTATGTACTTCCCTCAAAAATGGCTCAGAGTCACCTGCATTCGGTGCAGAGGGCCTGTGAGATTGAAAATATCTCTGGACCCACCCGAAGAGGGTGAAACTATTTTCCTGATCTTACATATCTCAGTCTTGGAACCCATGTTTGTCTGTTCTGCACCAGGTTCCATTAGCCAAGGTTAGCTGGCAAGAGCCTACATCATGCTTTCTGCTTAGGTTGGTCTAGATCATTGACTTGAACTATAGGATGACTTTGGTCCCTAAGACAAGAGCTCCTGCCCCCAGGATACTGCCTTCCTAACTCTGGGTAGTCTGCTATTTGAAGGCCAACCCTAATATGTAATCAAACGACCCATCTGTGTCCTCTTTATAGTGTGAATTAGTTCAGGCACTCATTACTCACCTCCCTCCCTTCAGAACAAATTGCTTCTGACAACAGTGAGCGAAACAGCTGTGTGTGTGTGTGTGTGTGTGTGTGTGTGTGTGTGTGTGTGTGTGTGTTTCTAGAAAAGAAGGATTCTTCTACTATACTGGAATGTCCCCAGGCCGTGAAGGAGACTGAGCTGTGTAAACCAACCGTGCCTTATGCTCTATGGGGAAGAAAAGAAATGGAGAAGAGAACACCTCAACTGAATTTATTATAACAAATTTCTTGGGATAATAAAAGACATCAGTTCAGCCCTAGAGGAAAGTAGGTTATAGCTCAGCTAAATGTCCTTGTCTAATGTTGCTTGACCCCAGCTAACATTTCAAGACTTAAGCAAAGTCCTGTCAGTGGCACATTTTGGCCTGTTTAGTAATTTCATTGGGGACATTCATTTGAATGAATTTTTTGAATCTGATGAAGACTCACATCAGTCATTTTCAGATTAAAGCCCCTCATGTGCTGATTTCTATCTTCCCCTGTCTGTTTGATTCTTTAGCTAAGAGAGAAGAAGAAATAATATATTGTATAATTGCTCTTTATTACAATTTGTAATTACGTGTTACACTCGGCAACAACTGAGAAGAGATCTAGTCTAGAATATCACAGGCCCGGGGCAAAGGTCAACAGGAATTGTTTCGGTAATGGGCAAGGTGGTTCTCTCAGAAATGGTCTTGGCAATTAGATGGCAATGGAAATTCTAGATCCGTTGAGAGACAACCTCTAGAGTAGCATGCAGTCCAGCAACTTGTTTGTATCATTGTCCTCAGTCGCTGGCATGCCGTGTTCTGCTCCTGTGGCCTCCATGGGAGCACATGCTGGCAATTTACTTGAATCTCAGCCTCATCTTTCTTCTTTTGTGCTTTTACCTACACATGTGCCTCTTTCTCCACTTGGCTCTCATGGAGGGGAAGTTTCTGAGAAAATGGTGCTAAGGCCAGGAGAGCCTAATTTCTTTAGGGCATGTTTTTTTCATGGTATAATAATATGATGTATTATTTTTAAGTTCCTAATTCTATATTTCATTAACTATGTGGGGAAAGTCAATATTTTATTGCCATTGTAAACAAAGAGAGGCCATTTGCAAGTGTCTTGATGTGTCGTGCTCTCCATCTCTACTCACGCAGTTCCTTTTGCCTGGAAAGTTACTTCCTTCACAAATGCCAGAACAGAATTTTCAGCATCTCTGCATCTATAGAGCTTTTTACCATATCCAAGAAAACTAGAGCATCCCTGCTTTCACCACTACTATATCTTGTACATGCTTCTTTTACGTCACTTATCAAGCTATAATTCAATTGCTTGTCTATATTTTTATCTCCTCTCCTAAACTACTATTTTACATATTTTATATTTATGTTTGTACCTATAATAATGCCAGGCTTAAAATAAGGATTCACAAATATTTGTTAAATTGAACAAATATTCAAACAATTTATTTCCTATGTTTTTGAATATTCTTTCTCTACCAGTTCATTCTCTACCAGTTCAGAATCTCCATTGCCATCTAATTGCCAATAGATTCAGTATGGATGTGTCTTAACATGCCAATTTGTAAGAATTTAAATTTAATTGAACAAATATTCAAACAATTGATTCCCTATGTTTTTGAATATTCTTTCTCTACCAGTTCATTCAGTATGGATGTCTTAAAATGCCAATTTGTAAGAATTTAACATTTTTAGGAAGCTTCATATATTCAGGATGTTATGTCTCACTATCTGGTATTGATAGAGCTGCAAAAGTAAAAGAAAAGATTGTGTAATTTTTAAAAAAATGGATAATCACAATTTTTTAATTTTAAAAAATTAAATTTTAAAATACACGTATTTGTGAATAATATAAATAAAAACGTCTGTTAACTCAGACTCATCAGAAATATGCTATTGCTTAACTTTTATATATGGTTATACAGAAGGATCTTTTACCCAAGTATTAAACAACTGTGTTGCTTTATTTATTATACACATCTATCTGCAACCCTCTCGAAATAAAACTATATCTATAATAAACAATGAAAAATGATGGGTAGTAACGAAAGTTTCCCATCTGGAAAAGACCCTGGTCCAGATGGATTTGCTATGAATTTTATAAGATGTTTAACCAACCTTTGAAGAATATTCCAGGCATGTTTGATTACCTTAAATCACCAACATTTTTGGAAGTACCATTGTGGGCTCTCAAACTAAACTTTATAAATGACGTGGAAATGGTAAAATCCAGAAAATTGTGTTTCTTAAGAACATACATGTTTCACAAGAAATGCTAATAACACATTCCTTCCAAACTTGAGCCTAGTGATAAAATGTTTTTCTCATTGAAAGGATAATTTTAGGACAACCAGGTGGAAGAAATATGTTACCTCATATTCATAAAATTAATTACATTAACTTTCACTAAAGTGTTAATAAATAAGAGTTCTTAACATGTGCTGCAGGCCGGGCGTGGTGGCTCACGCCTGTAATCCCAGCACTTTGGGAGGCCGAGACGGGTGGATCACGAGGTCAGGAGATCGAGACCATCCTGGTGAACACGGTGAAACCCCGTCTCTACTAAAAAATACAAAAAAACTAGTCGGGCGAGGTGGCGGGCGCCTGTAGTCCCAGCTACTCGGGAGGCTGAGGCAGGAGAATGGCGTAAACCCGGGAGGCGGAGCTTGCAGTGAGCTGAGATCCGGCCACTGCACTCCAGCCTGGGCGACAGAGCCAGACTCCATCTCAAAACAAACAAACAAACAAACAAAAAAACATGTGCTGCAACATATGCTTTTAAAGGTGGTTGTATGCCTTCCATGATTTGACACAGAATTAGACATTTTATTCAAATAAAAAATAAAAAATAATAAACAAGTAGTAACCAATATACTATAATCTGAGGGCAACAAATGAAAGATCACGTCATAAATTATCTGTTTAAGCAGTTATCTCTCATGCCAGAAATACTACAATTAGCTATATATTCCTTTTAATAGACTTTGGCATTTTCAGAATTTTTTGTTATTATTATGGCTGTCAAATTGAATGGTGTACTAATTATAGGCATGTAGCTGACTGTATTCTTATATACTGTGGGAAATTCACTATACAATCTTATAAAATTTTAAGATTTTTATAACAAATAAAATAGTCCTAAAATAATACATGAGAAGACATATTTGTAAGCCACTTAAAGAAGTTTACTTTATTACAATTTAGTGACCAATAGGATACTCTACTAAATTGAGGATATGTATATTTTCATGTCAGATGAAGGATTTGGGAAAAGTTAAGATCATGGCTGTAGAATAAGTAGGACTCCACTCTGGGTAGAGAGGTGGTACTTGTACAGACAGAGGGCAGCATTACAGTATGTGGTTGGCCTGCCTATACAACATCTATGGAAAGTCTCAGACATTTTAATGTCAATCAGACCTGGGGAATTCTCTGAGTTTTCATTGTCTCATCTAGAACACACAGATGATAACGTTTACTTTCAAGTGTTATTGTGAGGATTATATATCTGTCTGGGATATAGTAGGTACATCTAATATTGTGTTTTTTCCTCTCTCTCACCATTCATCTACACATACACAAACACACACAGCATTTTGATTAGAACAGAGAAGAATTTGTATAATAATCTGCCAGGTCAGAGATGCTTTATTACATGTCTTTTCTCTGCTCATTGTTTTTGTGCGACAAAATAAACCTCAGCTTTATTTGAACAATAACCTGTCAGGAAAACTATATATTCATTTATGTATGGAGTCAAGGGGATATATCATATCCATAGTTACCTAAGAAATTAATGTTTAATAAAAAAGTTTACCTCTGTCTATATTTTTCTGCCATGCTCAAAATGGCAACTGAATATTCCATTTTCAAATAGTAGGCAGTTGTTAAGATAATTTTGTGTGTAAATATGTATGTGTATATGGTTATATATATATCCAGATAGACATATATATATAATATATATCTGTATAAGAATATGTGAATGAAGAATATGTGCATATATATACACACAGATTATATATATAATCATGTACACATGCATATATACAGATAGATATATATAAATTTATATATATCTAAATATATCACTGCTGCTGGCAATAGATAAACACTTTAAAGAATGCATTCTGTGCTACTGGTGTGATGCTAGAAGAGAAAGCCATGTGAAAATTCTTTTTCGTTTCTTAATGATATAGAGAGCAATTTAAAAAGCATACACTACTCATAAACTTCATTCACATATTCTTTTTTTAACTTTCCTTTTGTATAAGTCAGTATTTCTATTGAAGACAATATTACAAAGCATGGGATTTCACTAAAAGGTAACTGTAAAGACCATTAAATTTCTTTTCCTTTTTTCAAGAAGAGGATGTTTAAATACTTAATTATTAAGATTTTATATAACAGTAAAAATTCCCCTCATCTCTCCATTTGTCTTCTATCTAACCCTGGAGTAACTACAAATAAGAGCATGCTATATTACTCTCCTCAAACTTTTCTATATGGTTTAATATATGTTAATGTACAACACTTTTATTTTAAAACTATGGTCATAATTATACATTCAATATAAGAGATACAATTCACTCATGCCACTCTACTTTTTAAAATGTATAGAATATATAAATTTGCCTCATTTAAAAAAATTATATATTTTTTCAGGTTGTGTAAGCTCAAAAATTTAATTGTCTGGTTCTATATTGATAGGTTATTGGGTTGTTTCCAATGCACCACAATTACAATGTTTTAGCATAGTAAAAACTGTTTTACAAAGTATGGTACTATAGGTGGCTGTGTGGGTAGGAGCAGGATGCCCTTGCCTGGGGTCTGAGAAAATCTGTACATGACAAATACTCTCATGATACTTATGAGTGTCAATCATTTCCGCATGAATGAGGCTGAGACTTAAGTATAGAATCTATAATATGAAGGCATGTACTAAGAGGGAGTGATTTGTAAAGTATAATTCTGGAACCCAACAAGCTACTTTCTGACACTGATTTAATTTTACATATGAAAGAATTAAGGAATAGGGAAATATAACATATAACTGAAGAACTAAAGATGGTAATTCAGAAAATCCAGAAGAATCTGCAAAAAAAAACTCTTCCTGAAACCAGTAAGTGATTATTGAAAGGTTGCAGAATATAAGGCTAATTTACAAAAATTAGTTACTTTTATATGCCAACAATGAAAAAGTGGAATTTGACATTGAAAACACGTTACAATTTATTTTAGCACACTCCAAAAATGGAATAGTTAAGCATAAATCTACCAAAATATATATAAGATCCATATGAGGAAAACTATAAAACTTTGATAAAAATATCAAAGAAGAACTAAACAAATGGAAAGATATTTCATGTTAATGAATAGGAATACTCATTAATGTCAAGATTTCAGTTCCTCCTAACTTGATTTATAGACTCAATACAATCCTAATAAAAAATCTCAGCAACTTATTTGGTGAATATTGACAAACGGATTCTAAAGTTTATATGAAGTAGTAAAAGACCCAGAATAGTCAACACAATATTGAAGAAAAAGGTGAAAGGCTGACATATCCGACTTCATGACTTCCTATAAAGCTACAGTTATCAAGACAGTGTAGCTATTGGCCAAAGGATAGACAAATAGATCAATGGAACAGAATAGAGAACCCAGAAATAGATTGACATACATAAAGTCAATTAATTTTTGACAAAAAAGCAAAGGCAATACAATGAGAAAAGATAGTCTTAGTGCTGGAACAACTGAATATACACATTAAAAAAAGAATTTATATACAGATCTTACACTCCTCACAAAAATGGACCCAAAAGCAATCATAGAGCTAAAATGTAAAATGCAGAACTATATAATGCCTAGAAAATAGCATACGAGAAAATGTGAATGACCTTGGGTATGGTGATGGCTTCTTATATATATTGAGGTATGATCAATGAAATAAATAATTGATAGTCTGGGCCTCACTGAAATTAAAAAAAAACTTCTGCTCTGCAAAATACAAAAGAATGAGAAGACAAGCCACAAACTGGGAGAAAACATTTGTGTAATAAAAGACTGTTTTTCAAAATATGCGAACAACTTTTAAAATCCAACAAGAATTGAAGCAAGAAACAAAAAACCTGATTGGAAAAAATAGACAAAATACCTTAACAGAACCTCAATAAAGAAGACATGAAAATAGCTATTAAACATATCAAAAATCTTCTAACATCATAGGTCCTTAGGAAATTGCAAATTGAAACAACAATGAAATATTACTACACACCTATTAGAGTGTCCGCAATGCAAAATATTAACAACACAAAATTCTGGTAAGGATATGGAGCAGCGGGAATTCTCATTTGTTTTGGTGGGAATGCAAAATGGTACAGCCACTTAGAAAAACAGTATGGCCGTTTCTTACAGAACTAAACATATTCTTACCATATAACCTCACAATCATACTCCTTTGTATTTACTCAAGTAAATTGAAAATGTATGTCTACCCCAAAATGAGCAAATGAATATTTGTAACAGCTTTACTCGTAATGGTGAAAAACTTAAAAGCAATCAAGATACCCTACATGTAGATGAATGGATAAACTGTAGTATATCCAGATGATGGAATGTTTTTCAGTGCTAAAAAAGAAATGAGTCACCAAGTCAAGAAAAAAACATAGAGAAATCATAAATGCGCATTGCTGGGTGAAACAGGCCAGTCTGAAAAGCTACATACTTAATTATTCTGCCTATGTAAATTTCTAGAAGAGACAAACTATGAAAATAGTAAAACTATCAATAGTTACCCAGAGTAAGGAAGGATGAATGAATAGGTGAAGCGTAGAGGACTTTTAGGTAAGGGAAACTACCCTATATGAGACTGTAATGTTAGACACATGCCATTACACACTTTTCAAAACCCATAGAATGCAGGCATCCAAAGTTGGGTAATAATGATGTTTCAATGTAGGTTAATTGATGCTACCAAATGTACCATTCTGTTGGGGGAAGTTGATAATGGGGCAGGATATGTAGGTGTGCAAGCAGGGGCTTGGAGGGCAATCTGTGTTTCTTCATCTGAAGTTTGCTATGAATCTTAAAAACTCCTCTAAGAAATACATTCTAATAACAAATGACTGAAATGAAATAAACAGTGAAATTCAGAAATTATTCTACTGGATACTAAATCTTGAATATTAGGACAAATTCTGATGGTTTTAGTTTTTCCGTTCTTGTTTATGCATTTAAATTTGTGTAAATTCAGTTCCTAGATTTGATTCTGACTGCATAAATGACCCCACAGTTTGCTTTCCTGAATAGATAGTATTGATTACTTTGTAACTTTTTCTTTAAGCCCACTGATTTTAGCATTTTGGCTAAACTAACTACTTAGCAGTTCAAAGAGAGAATGAAAGTGGACAATTAGTTGTTTGTTTTCCTTTAGAAATAGCTGGAGGCTAAATGTTAAAGGTGAGTTTTGCAGCTTTGATACAGTCAATAATTAGGTTAAAGTCCTAATATACTGTTCAAGATTCAATGGCATACAAATTCAAGCAAGGTGGCTCCAAAATTTCTGTTAGGAACACATTATAAGTTGTCATTTTTGTAGAGTTAGTTATGTGAACCTTTCAATATGTTGGATTACACTATTATATTCCAAATCTGGGTATGAAGAAATCTGGGTATTCTTCCACAGGGGACAATATCCACTCTCATCCGACTCTTATCTTGAGGTCAGAATTAATGGAGTGAAGGTATCTCAATCTTCCCCTAAACTTGGTATGATAACCAAAAAAACTCATGTCATGGAAGAATACATAGGAAAGCTGTTCCTTCTTTGCTTCATTTCCTTTTTATAATTGGACCTCTGGGCAGTGAAATAAGACAGGATGGCTTGATCTATGCTTTCTATGTGAAGATGAGGTATAAAACTTCACTTTCTGTTAAGGTTATGCTAATTTTACTTCCAAGACCCTGATAATTTAGTTGTACAATTCATCTTCTATAGAGAGCAATGTGGTAGATAACCCACATTCAGAATTAATTATCATAAATCAGAAGTATATTCATTGTATTACTGTGAGATCTTTCATTTCCCAGGAGGAAATGTCCCATCTACAAATGAACCCTTTACAGGTTCAATTATATCTTCTCATTTCTTTTCTCTTTCAGGCACAGCATAATGTCTATAATTTAGTTTTATATTTTCTTTTTTACAGAAAGTATCCAACTGCTAGGAAGTAAGCCCAATTATCACTAGTGATAGAACAAATAGAAAAATGACAGTGTTCCTCAAAACTATCTGCTTAGTATAAGTCTGCAGCTGCCTTTTTCCTCATGACCATTTGGTTCAATTAAGTGAACTGCATTTGAAATTTGTTATTGAACAAAAAAAAGTTGACTGGGGCTGGAAAAAAAAATAAAAAATTGTTTCTCTTTACCATGAAATGAGTCTTGCTGCTGCCTACATATATCTCTCTAATTGGACTGCATTAATCATAGTGAATATGCTAGAAGTATATTGACCCTGTGTGATAAATAGCCCATACTGAATAATTCTGAGTACCTCATGTTTCCTTGTTCAATATACTTACACAGAGGAAAACTAATAATCAAGCAATAATTATAATTTCCTTCACGATATTCAATCTTTCTTAGGTTTTGTGACATTCCATAAACAACTAGGTTTTGCATCTGGAAAATTAACTCAACCATGATATAATCTTACTGGCATGTCCTACTAGATTTCTTGATATTTTAAAGTCAATACAATAACACTAAGTAAACATTATTGGTATTCTTAGATATCCAAGTAATGTTCAGGATTAGTCAGAGGAACTGCATATGTAATTTAATTAAACACAAAATAATTCCGTTTCTTGGAGTTCTATTCTAACTTTCAGGTCTTAATTCTTCTTGTTCCCTACAGCTGGGGTTACACTTGACCTAAGCTTAGCCACAGTCAAGGTAATAAAGTTTGTTGGTTTTTATTCTTCCATCATCTGGACTTCAAGGCAACTTTAAAACTTTTTGATCTTAAAGTGATTCTGGAGTCATGAATGGACTCCTGCCATGGTTGTAAGTTTTATTCTTCCTCTTGCTCTCCCTGAATACCTTCATTGTTTTATGGTCAGATGTCTCCTGAACTGATCAGCTTGCGAGGACAAGCAAAACAATATTAACATTAACTACTGAAATTTGCTACCCCTCACTCCCACTGGCAAGGAAATGTCTCAGGTCCATTCCATTAACATCTTCGTCAGTCATTTCTCCACCAGTCCTTCAGACAAGTTTTTGAAGATTAATGTCTTGTGTTACACTATTAATGTGATACTACTAATCATTTCTCATGAAGATAATTTCTAGAATTTTAACTTAGAGGAAATACTGAAAATGAAGACAGCCTTATAGAGAAAACTGCCCTGGTGCAATGAAAAGAACATAGATTCTTATGTTAGGATCTTGGCTCCATTATTAACTAGTCGTGTGACCACTTAACCTTAACCTTTCCCAGCTTTTATTTCATTTTCTACCAAATGTGGACAACAATGCTTTTATCAAAGGACTCTTGGAAAATATGATAAACAGTATCTGGCACAGAATAGATGCTCATTAAGTATTAGCTATTCGCCTATTCTTTATTGAAAGTGTTAGACAATGTCAAGCTAACAGAACGATATCTACCAAATATGATTGCTATTATCGTTGGGGAGATGATAGAATAAACTTTCATGAATAGGCCTAAAAATAACACTCCATTTCATTTCCCGCTACCTAGTATGTAATATAAAACCTCACATATTTGGCATGAATAGTTTTGAATTCGTTTCTTGAATAACATGTCACTGTGTATTCTTTTACAATGGAAAATATTCAACTTTTTAATTTTTTTCTCTTCCTCTATATGTTCCAAAAATAGTACTTACCACTTTTTCTCCATTCTTAAAAGAAGACATATTCACTTTTCCTCAAAGTTAAATATTACCCCACCTGCCTCACACATTGCTCCATCACATTTTCCTCTATTTCCTATAACGCTAATTGCTCTTCCTCTGACTTCTCTTCAGTCTGTAAAGAATGATAAAGACTCATCTATTCTAAAAGCATATTTTCTCAAACTATCAATAAATATTTATTCTTTTCTTCATCACTAACTAATTGGCAGAATAATCACTTGATGGCTTCATTTCTTGCTCTCTGCAGACATTCCTTGGGTCTAGTATTTCTGAACCAAAACACTCTACTACATTAACCCTTGGTAAGGCATTAGCAATTGTGCATGTGCTAAATCTAGTGGTCACTTTTATTCAGATCTCACCTCATTTCTTCCTAAAGCACTTGATTCTGTTGACCATTTTTTAAGTTATTTCTATTCTTGTTTCCAGGGTCAGCACAGCTTGCTAATGCACCTTTGGTCATTTCATGTCTTGACCCCAGGCTACCCCTCTTACAGAGTACTACTAAATGTCAGTGTTTCTTATGGCACTCACTTTGGTCCTCACTTATTTCTTCATCTTAGTAAATGAGATGCATAATCTCATCTGCTTTCATGGTCTTGACTACTCTTTGTATGTGGATAGCTCTGAAAGTAGTATATACATATGTGTGTGTGTGTGTGTGTGTATGTGTATGTATGTGTGTGTATATATATATGTGTGTATATATATACATATATGTACACACACACACACACACACACACACACACACACACATATATATATATATAAAAAATCGGTAAATTAATGTCTCTTCTCAGTCCACAAGTACGTTTTATATTTTCTGGTCTGCCACAGGCATTTCAGACTCAACATGCTCAAAACTGAAATCCTTGTATAGCTTCATTTCCATTGCCATCCCCCAGCCAATACTTCCCATCCTACAGAATTCTATCCTAAATAATGTTAGCATACATAAATTTTCTGTGGTAAATTCCTTTGTGACAACCTGGACATTCTATTGCCTTCTTTCTCCCACTCCACATTTCATTGGCCATAATAGCCAATTAATTCTACTTAAAATACGTATAGTGAATTCTGTTTCCTTACCATCTCCATTGCTACTGACTTACATCATGATTGCAACTATTATAACAGGCTCCAAAAGGGATTTTTAAAAATTTTACTTGCTTTTGTTATCAGATGAGTCCCAACAGGGCTATAAATTATACCATCAACAATAGGGCAAAGACTAAACCTCTCAGCATCATCTGCATGGCCCTGCCGTCATAGTTTTGCTACTACCAGCATTTCCATTTAATCTTTGTTTCTTCTCACTCTACAACCCTAATCTGCAATTATTCCTGTAATTATCACAGAACTCATAATGTCTGTTCGCAACTCTGAGTCTTTGAACACATTACTTCCTTTGATGAGCATACATTTTTGTAATTACCTTTTCTCTTAAAAAAATTCTTACCCATTTCTTGATAGCATTCAACTAAAACATGCTCTATAGAACCTTTCCTGATGCCTCTAAACCAAGTTAGTTCTTCCCTTTTTTGCAATCCATTGGCTCCTTGTCTTTCTCTTAATTGAATTCTAATTTCACTGTAGTTGCCATTTTGCACATCTGTATCCCTTACTGAAACTATAAGGCCAGTGTCTCATTTTTCTTTGATCTTTCTGTTGATAGCATAGTGCTTGAACAAATAATGTTCGAAAAATGAATGAGTAAACAAAACAGCTGAATGCAGTCTTGAAACTGTCTTTTTTTTCTTTCTTTTCTTTTTTTTTTTTTTTTTTTTTGATATTTAAAAGGTTTTTGGCTGGGCGCAGTGGCTCATGTCTGTAATGCCAACACTTTGGAAGGCAGAGGCAGGTAGATCACTTGAGGTCAGGAGTTCAAGACCAGCCTGGCCAATATGGTGAAACCCTGTCTCTGCCAAATATACAAAAATTAGCTGGGCATGGTGGTGTGGACCTGTAGTCCCAGCTACTTAGGAGACTGAGGCAGGAGAATCGCTTGAACCTTGGAGCTGAAGGTTGCATTGAATGGAGATCACATCATTGCACTCCAGCCTAGGCAACAGAATGAAACTCTGTCACCCCAAACCAAAACAAAAGGTATTTAGTATAGGAATGTTGACATAAATGTTTATGTGCTAGCCCAATTTAAAAATGACCCAGTTGCCATGTGTCTAATTACTATTTCATCATCACCTTTTTCTCCACAATTGCTGTAATATTTATTAATATAATCAGTACTATAAAATTTTAGTGCTAAATTATATGTCTCAAGTTTGCAGATTACCAGATTGTAGCTACTTGCTAATTTTCCTATCCAGCGAGACTTTACAAGGACCAGCTATTGTGGTCACAGAGAAGGAAATTACTCAGTACGTTATCATTTGTGGCAGAGTTGTTTATAAATCATAGACTTGAGAGTTTTCTCATTAAATCTGTGAGTCTAAATGATTGTGGATAGATATGATGGCTTAGCATAAATCATATTAATGAAATGGGTAACTAAAGGTCCTATTGTGAAACAAATTTATATTTAAAAAGATTATTATTTGCAACACTTTTGAAACATATCAGTTGAATGGGAGCACAGAAGATATTTCTGAGAAACACATTTGTGTAAGTCTGTTATTCATATCAAGATGTGGCTAAAGTAAGTATTTCATAATTAGCCAGAAAACTATAGGAAACAACCTTGACACTTCTCTCTATTAAGAAGGTGCAAACATATCAGTAAAAATGAGTTCATTTATTTGTTCTCAGATGCCTTTGAAAGCATGACTTCTTTTTTTTCTTTTTTCAATTTTAATTTTCCCCATCTGCTTTCCAAACACTGAAGCAGAATGTTTGGAAGCAAAGTGAGGCTGCCTAGTAGAGACCTATCATGATTAAATGCAGCACAAAATTTCCTATTAAGATTTTAATTTATCTACCACTCTTGGCTTCATATAAGCAAACATGAGAAACAAAGACCACTGTCAGACCAATTTGTTTCTTTCCATCTATTTATTCTGTCCTATAAAAGGGATGTTTTATAAAGCTTTTTTCTTCATTGTATCTTAGGAGATTATGCGTCTACTCAAAAATTTTGTTGTTGGAGATGATTTGTAAACATACTTTGAACATATTTATTCAGTATATTCTGCTATTTTATCCATATTATGCTATGCTATGTATGTAAAATTTAAAATCACTCTATCCTCCTCTACTCTGGACGTTTTACAGTCAAAAATCTCAATTTTTATACTTTGTTAAGCATTTTAAAATAAACTTACCCTTTACAACTACCATAATAAATACTTTAAAAAAAACATGTAAAGATCAAAGTATCTCCACAGTCATTAACTAGCACTTGGCCTTTAATATGGTATATCTGTGTGAGTCTGATAAAACCTGAAAAAATATTTAAAAACAAGAAAATTATTAATCAATATTATGTTCACATTTTCATTGTTAATTATAATTGAATCAAGGTATCTTTGTTACAAAAAACTATTGTCCAACAGTAAGATGTTATGTGCTTGAATTTCACAGGTAAGTGAAATACATGCTTTGTTTTTCTTGGTAGTCAATATGGTTTGGCTGTGTCCCCACCCAAATCTCACCTTGAATTGTAGTTCTCATAATCTCTGCATGTCATGGGTGGGACCCAGTGGAAGGTAATTTAATCATGGGGGTGGTTACCCTCGTGACGTTCTTACGATGGTAAATGAGTTCTCACGAGATCGGATGGTTTTATAAGGGGCTTTTCCCCCTTTTGTTTGGCACTTCTCCTTGCTGCCACTATGTGAGGAAGCACATGTTTGCTTCCCTTTTTGCCATGATTATAAGTTTCCTGTGGGTTCCCCAGCCCTGCTGAACTGTGACTCAATTAAACCTCTTTTCTTTATAAATTACCCAGTTTCAGGCATGTCTTTATTAACAGCATGAGAACAGACTAATACAGTAGCAATGTCATGGAAATAGAGTTTACTGAAAAACACATGCACTAGAAATAGTTACCCTCTAGAACACAAATACAAGTGAAATTTTAATTTCTAAATAGTAGGTATTTCCTTTTATTAATTAACACCATGCTTTAGCAATTTATGAAAAATTGTCATACAAACAGTGATACATGTGCATGCTAAAGATAACTTGGTTCATATCTGAAGTCAAACAGCTAACAACTTATTTTATGTGTTAAGCACCAAAACTCCTAGAACAGCTACAGAGATATGATTGACAAACCAAAATTGTATGCATTCAATGTGTACAATGTGATTTCATATACTTACACATTCCATCATGATTTTCATAATCAAATCCATTAACACATCTATCACTATCCACAGTTACTATTTGCATGTGTGTATGTGTGTCTGCTCCCTTTTCAAATTTTAAGTAAACAATACAGCATAATCAACTCTATTCATCATACTGTGAATTAGATCTCCAGAACCTATTCATCTTACAATTCAAACTTTGTACCCTTTTTACATCTCCCTATTTCCACCAGCCCCCAGCCCCTAGGAATCACCTTTCTACTTTCTGCTTTTTGAATGTTTTAAATTCCACATATAATGAGATCACACAATATTTGTCTTTCTGTGTATGGCTTATTTCACTTTACATAACGTCCCCCAGATTCAACCATAATGTTACAAATGGCAGGATTTACTTCTTTTTAAAGGTTGAATAGCATAACATTATGTACATAAACCGTATTTTCTTATCTCTCAGCAGACACTTAGGTTGCTTCCATATCTTAGCTATTGTGAATAATGCTGCAACAAACATAGTATTGCAGGTATCACTTCAAGATCCTGACTTCACTTCCTTTGGATATATACCCAGAAATTAGGTTGTTGAATCATATGGTGGTTCTATTTTTAATTTTTTGAGGAACCTTCATATTGTTTTCCATGATGATCATACCAATTTATATTCCCACCAACAGTGTACAAGGGATCCCTTTTTTCCCATACCTTCACCAACACTTGTTATATCTTATCTTTTTAATAATAGCCATCAAACAGATGTGAGGTGATACCTCACTGTGATTATGATTTGCATTATCATGAGGATTAGTTATGTTGAACAACTTTCCATATGCTTGTTGGTTATTTGTATATCTTCCTTTGAAAAATGTCTATTCATGTCCTTTGCCCATTTTTTAATTAGATTATTTGCTTTTTTGCTATTTAGTTGTGTGGGTTTCTTATACTTAGATAATAAACCCTTATCAGATACAAGGTTTGCAAATATTTTCTCCCATTTTTTATGCTGCCCTTTTTTTTTTTTTTTTTTTTTTTTTTGAGATGGAGTCTTGCTCTGTTGCCCAGGCTGGAGTGCAGTGGCCAGATCTCAGCTCACTGCAAGCTCCGCCTCCCAGGTTTACACCATTCTCCTGCCTCAGCCTCCTGAGTAGCTGGGACTACAGGCACCCACCACCTTGCCCGGCTAGTTTTTTGTATTTTTTAGTAGAGACGGGGTTTCACCGTGTTAGCCAGGATGGTCTCCATCTCCTGACCTTGTGATCCGCCCATCTCGGCCTCCTAAAGTGCTGGGATTACAGGCTTGAGCCACCGTGCCCGGCCTATGCTGCCTTTTTATTTTGTTGATATTTTTCTTTACTATGCAGAAGTTCTTTAGTTGGATATAGTCACTTATTTATTTTTGTGTAAAACAATGTCAAGGAGTTTCTTCCCTATTTTCTTCTAGTAGTTTTAGAGTTTTGGTTCTTCTATGTAAGTTTTTAATCTAAACTACTAGATCATTTGTAGCCATTTATTAATGACATATTTATAATTATGTGTATCCATTACAAGTCTTAATTTCAATGTTAGAAAGCCAAACTCGGTTAGTGGCTTTGTATGTAAATACTCTGAATCAATGATTAGCATGAACAACAAAATACTTTGAATAATGATTAGCATGAACAATAAAAGTTAACATGTGGAAATGATTTAGAAACATGGGGGATTCATTTGATAATTATTTTTCCAGTGATGAATATTATAATATCATTCATTCCTTAGGTAATCAAGAAATATATATTTTGTGTGCCAGGCACTTCTCTGTTCTACAGCCACAAGATATAGTCTTTGCCATCAGTGAGCTTATATCATTAAATTTTAAAATATGAATTGGTCATAGAAATCACTGAGCTCTACCCAAGATCTTAGTTACCTAAGACCACACTAATGATAGCAAAGATATCTCAAAATCATATGCTATTGTTGCATTCAGTTGCAAAATTTATATTTCTTCTTAAAATTTGGTTGGCATCAATTTCCTAAGAAATTTAACAGGTAACATTAAAAGATGATATACATGAAATAAGTGGCCAGTAATATTTCTGAGGCATATGGATTGTTTTGAATATAGATAATCACTTGCCATAACAGAATTATCATAACACTGACTCAAGATTAGTTGTGATTTTTCATCATACAGTAGCAGCCTTTAGAAGAGAGACCTTAAACTTTTCTTCAAAATGTGGAACCACTTATAAGACAGTTCTTTTAAACCAGAAATTTGAGAGACTGCTTTCTTTACAATTAAATGCAGACATAAAGAAATGTCAGGCTTTCATGTCCTTGAAGAAGATGCCCCCAACAGAGGTGCAAATAACTTTGTTCCTTGAATAATTACGGCAAAACATCTTAACCTTTAGCTCTGAAAACTGATTAGAGATTTTGATTAGATTTTAACATACCAATAACATAAAATGGGATTTTCCAAACAGTGTTTTTTGAAAGACCTGATTTTGTAATATGTGATTAAGTTGTTAATGTGTTATTAAATTTGCAATACATTATAGGAAGCAACTATAATGTTTATATTGCTTATAGTTTTCATCTGAACGATTTTTTTCCATTGGTTTGCTATTTAAAGGGTAATTGTGAATAAAAATTTATTTATTATAATTACTTCTTTTCCAAATGTCAAAATATGTTTCTTATTTGGGAAGATTTACAAATGTAAAGATTCTTATAATATTTTCTCAGTTTTAGGTTTTCTACGGGAAAACTCTTATTTCAAAGAGGATATATATGTGTATGTGTGTGTGTAATGTGTATATATATATGTGTGTGTGTATGGTGTATATATATATATCAAATGAATGTCATGTGTTATAAATTTATTGATTTTAAAATTCAATAAATCTAATCTAATTTATGCTTTGCAATTACTACTTATACAGTAAGAGGTTTCCCAATCTGTCAGGTAATGTGGATAACTAATATTGCCATTTTATCTCCTCAGAAGATTCATGGAGCTTTACAGCTTTGTATTATCTATGAGATGAGGGCCTAACGAAAAATATAGTGACATGAAAGGATCCTCAAAACGTTTCATTCTCCTTAGATATCCTGTAATGAATGAACACTCTCTTTTTTCTTTCCCACTCTCCCTCAATATCATCTCATTCACTTGAAATCCTTCCAAGTTAACCGAAGCATAACTGGTTCTTTATCTCTATTCTGTGATAGAAGACTTCAAAGTCAAGAAATTTAAACTTCTTGTCCATGGTCAACTTTGTCACTTTCCCCATGATGTAGGAAGATTTCCCATTTACCATTAGGTGGCTAACATACATTGTATATCAGTAACATATAACAGGTTTTCTTTCTGTTTACCAAGGGAGTATTTTTTTTTTTAAATAAACTTTATATTTTAAATACTTTTAGATTTACAGAAAATTTATGAGGATGGTACAAAGAGTTCTCATATACTCCACATCCATTTTTCCCTATTAGCTAACATCTTACATTAGTATGGTACATTTGTCTCAATTAATGAAACAATATTGATAAATTATTATTAACTAAAATCCATACTTGATTCAGATTGCCTTAGTTATTACCTAATATCCTTTTTCTGTTCCAGGATTACATCCAAAATACCACATTATATTTAATAGTCATATCTCCTTAGGTTCCTTTTGGCTGCAACAGTTTCTCAGACTAAACTTGATTTTGAAGACCTTGACAGATTTGAGGAGTACTGATCGGGCATTATATGGAATGTTCCTCTATGGGAATTTTCTGAGCAAATTTTTTTCATGGTTAGACTGGGGTTATAGGTTTTGGGAAGCAAAACTTCACAAGTAAAGTGCCATTCTAATCGCATACTATTAACATGATTTATCACTGCTGATTTTCACCTTGATTACCTGGTTAAGGTAGTGCTTGTCCCCTTTCTCTACCAAAAAATATTCCCTGCCTTTCTTTGTGTCAGTTTCCCCCATTTCCTCATGTACATGTTGGAAAGAAATTACTGTGCACATCCCATATGGAAGCGGAGAGTTATGCTTTACCTTTCTGAGAGTGAAATAACCACATACATTATTTAGAATTCTTTTGCATAGGAGATTTGTCTATTCTTCATTAATTCATTCCTCTATTAATTTACCTATTTAATCATTAGCATATGTCAGTATGGATTCAAGATTATTTATTTTATACTTTGAGTGATAATTTGATATTATTTTATTTGTTGAATATATTGTTCCAGATTTGACCATTGGGAGCTCTCTCAGTTCTCTCTTATGTTCCTTTTACATACTCCCATCATTGTTTTTTTTTTTTTCTTTTTGCATTTTGTTTGTTTTTTTGCATTTCCTTAAATTTTTACACTACAAGGTGTCCCAGGAATATGTTGTATATTTCTTGCTCCAGTCCTAGAATCACCCATTTCTACAAGGAGATTATTATTATTATTACTAATGCTATTAGAATCCAGATATGAAAGCTGAATGTGTTCATTGCTACTGGTGGTTGGTTTAGGATATCTTCCAAGACCCCAGTGGATGTGAATCTCAAATAGTAATGAACCCAATTGCTGGCAGTCAGAACATATTTCTGTTCATGTCTTCTACTCACAAAAGTAATACCTTTTCCATCTTAACTAAGCAGTTATGTACTGCAGCTATAACTTTTGCAGTTTGAGGTGCAACAGTAAAATTAACACTAATTTCCTTTTTCTTCTTTGCAATTTCACAGATAAAAGATGTTAGCAACCTCAGCATTCAGTTTTTTTAAACCTTTTCACTTAAAGGAATCACTTAATAGTTTTTCTTTGGCATATTCAAATGGCCAGCATCAGTACTCTTACACTTTGGGGCCATTATTAAGTAAAATAAGGGTTACTCGGACACAAGCCCTTGTGATACTGCCACAGCTGACCTGATAACTAAGAAGACTGGGAAGTGAGTAATTGGAGGACACTGTATACAGTGTGCATTTGCCTGATATATGGAGGATTCACGTCCTGGGAGGGATGACATCAGATTTCATCACACTACTCAGAATGTTGTGAAATGTAAAACTCATGACTTGTTTATTTCTGGAATTTTCCATTTACCATTTCAGATCACAGTTTACCAGAGATAACTAAAACCATGAAAAGGAAAACCAAGGCTAAATGAGGATTACTGTATACTAACCTGTGTATATACATATACTTATTTCTATATGTAACCATAAATATCTGTATTAGGCTAATATAAGTTCATACCTGAGAAAGTAACTTTTATGTGGCTCTTTGTTACGGATTGAATAAATAAATCCCCTAGAAATTCACATGTTGAACCTCTGACACCCTGTAGGGATGTATTTGGACATAAGGCTGCTAAGAAAATAAAGTAATTAAGATTAAATGAGTCCTAAGGGTGGGGATTTGACATATTAGTGTTCTTACAAGTAGAGACACCAGAGCTTTCTGTGTGCTCTTTCTCTGTGTCTGTGCACAAAGTCAACGTTAACTCATACCAAGATGGAAACCATCTATCAGCCAAGAGACATGGCCTTAGAATGAAACTTACCTTGCTGACACCCTCATCTTAGACTTCTCAGCCTCCAGAACTATGATAAAATGAGTTTCTGTTGTTTAAGTCACCCAATCTGGGTATTTTGTTGTGGTAGCCTGAGCAAACTGATATACTCCCTATGCACTGTTCAGATTAGACATAAATTTTAAATTTATAAGCTTTAAGATTACATCAAAATAAGGTGGTCATGAATCTGAATACTCATATTTTTATTCAGATTTGCCAAAGAACTTTTAAATGAAATATTAGACAATAAAGAAAAATTAAGGTCGAATTAGTAAGTACTTGTATCAGGTAACTTTAAGAAAGTAAAACATATATTAGTTAAATTAAATTTGACTTTTAAAATTATCTTAACCCAAAACAGTGTTCAAACTTTCAAATTTCTGAAAATAAGCTTGGTGGCTCACAACAGAAAACTGGATAATCAGGAAAAGAAAATACGTCCTTTAAAACAGATGTTAGGGGAAGCATTTAAATTTTATTTAAACAAATAAAGTAAAAGTTGCTCTTATTCTAATTAACACTTTCTGTTGAAAACATACACATCTTTTATTATAAGGCTGGAAGTAAAATCATATCAGAAGTATAGCGAATGTTCCAAAAACAACATAAGAAGCCAAATGAGTGAATCTTTACAGCTTACTCCCTTTTTCGATACCATTTTTTTTCTTGAAAATAAAGTGTAACTGACAGTTCTATCACAAAAATATACTCTATCATTGTAACATAAATATGCAGTGTAGTTCTACGTATTTTAAAATGGTAGTTGTTGTGGAGAAAACAGCTGTTTTGAAAGCACAAGAACAACCAAATAACTACTTGAAACATATACTTTATTGCAAAGGTAGCTATGCCCAAATAACAAAGATAGATTTTTAAGAGACTATTGGAGCATTCTCTTTCTTGGATCTTTTTAAGGGGAAAAAATGACTTTTCTCTCAAAAGTAATTATATTTTACTGTATAACCAGATGGTAGTATGTGTCATGACCTAAAATGTAGAAAAACACTAAGTTTACTTCAACAAGAAGCTTATTTATTTATTTATTTTTGGAACTATTTATTCACAACCAGGGTGGGGAACGCAGAAGCTTATCTGTGACTCTGGTGCATCCTAGAACTCTGATCAGGGCTTCCAAGCATAATTCAGAGGCAACGCCTCTCTCTATGGCCAGATTATGGCCCCATTTTCACATTGTAAAGCCTATCTTTTTAGCCTATTGACAATTATGACTTTACTACTCGGGAGGTTGGATTAATTTTCTGGAAGTTAAATTTTAAAAAAGCTTCCTAACATTACATGACACCTCAGGTTTTTTGTTTGTTTGTTTTGTTTTTGGTAATGAGGACTCAGATGATCTCATCGGGCACATTCTCAGCTTTGAGTCCAATACCTAGATTATTAAACTCCCAATCATGGCCAGTTAATGGGGTTTAGAGTTATGAAACAGAATAAATTCTATGACTAACGAAAGGGCTATAAAATCTCTAGACTGCTGGTTCTGCACCATGAACTTGTACTCATATTACAGTTCAGGTTTATATTCTGAGTTTACCATTTTGACTTTTTATCTCCTTGGGACAAATGTTCTCACATGACCTTTAATTACCATACTGTCAGTGGAACCTAGGAAATGGACATCATTAGCAGTCTTGCCTGGGTAATTAAGAAATAAGTTCAGAGGGATAATTGCTCCATCATTATTTCTCTTTACCTTCTGACAAATTAGATTTTTTAAATAATTGGGTTGACCATATGTTCAAATATATGCAATTAGCAATGCATTATTTTAATTTAGAAATTTGTACACACACACAAACTATGGTCATTTATTCCTCCTCCTCCTCCACCTTGGGAAAGAAATGGGGATAGAGTGATGGTAGAGTTCTAATTATTTAAATCAGTTCCAGGTTGATATTATAGATCTATTTTGCATTCATCTCCTGGGATTTATGCCTATGTCAGTTAATAGAGAGAATGTAAATGGAGAGGACTCGGGCTTCTCAAATGTGACTCTGATTGCTTTTGACATTTTAAATAAAGAAGAAGTTTTTGTGTTATCCTACTGTTCCCTAATGGACTTATGTAGATGAATCAAGACAATGCAGAAATGAATTTGAGCAAATTTTACATTACTTTTGATTGTGCTACAGGAAATCTGAAAGCAAAGCCCAGACTAAGTAATACGGGAGGTTCTAAAAGATATTAAAATGTGCCATGAGACAGGTCCATCTAAAGCAATTAGTGTTAAGATCTGAAATCTGGGTCAGTCTATAAAACTTCTTTAACTATTCAAATCTCTGCCCCTTTAAGCAGACTGACTTGGAGAATGTATTTCTTCCTGAAATAGTTCTACGAGAGTTAAAATGCACTGCATGTTGATAGCTCCTTCTGGCTTCAGACTGTAAAGATGTGGATGAGAGTCAGGAGCCACAGTCTTACCAAATTTCTTCAGAAATTTCCCTTTATCTCCAGAGCCTCTTGGTCTCTTATCAAAGATTCAGAAGTTCACTGTTAATTGCAAGCCTAGAGTCAGACTGGAATTTATGATTGATAAAATAATGATAATTAAAATAATTGCTTCCATTTTTCTGCAATCTTTATAGGCAAGAAAATACAGAGACAGAGATATGGTTTTGGGTCTTACAAACATAATGAAGTAGAATGAGATGAATGAAGAAACAGAAAAGAGGCCAAATCTTACTTCTCCCCATCATCTCTGGATGAGTCTTTTTAGTCCATGATGAGTTTAAAACATTGAAACAAAAAATCCCAATACATACACCAAATTAAATAAGTATTTATACTTATTAAATGTTATTGAGTATCTTCCAAAAAGGCTTACAGATTGGGTTTGGGATTATTTCAGGTAGTTTCCACATAAATAAATATAATTAATCCCAGACATATAATTTTTAGGTAAGAGTTACACATTATTACTGACTGTAAATCACTAGAATTCTCCATTACCATAAAAAATAATAAAATCCAACATTGATGGCTGGTTAAGGAGTTTAAGAAGGTTTCTCTTTATTAGTAAGTAGGATAGAAAAATATTGGAAAAATCAAGGTAGAAAAATGAGAGTAAGATATTAATATAAGAGTTAAACGACTAAGTTTAGCTTAGGACGTTGGCAGTGGGGATGTACACATAACTACGTGTCATCTACAGTTTTAATGCTTTACATATAGTAGATCATAATCCTTACACAGCTCTATAAGATAAGTATTCTTCCATTTTATAGAATTTAAGAGCTATTTTAAGTTTGTTATGGATAATTCCTGGCACAATGTGTGACACATAGTAGAAGCCAGGGAATATGATTAAATAAATCAGTGACTTAAAATGTGAGAGACAATGGATGGGTAAAAGAAAACTCCACATTTTTATTTTTGGGAAACTGGGAGTGTAGTGGCACTGATGGAAAGAGTGAAGTCAGAAAAGGAAGAATGTTTGAACTTAGGCAGTTGATATATTTAGTATGAAACATGTTATTAACCTAAAGGTTTCAGAAATAGAATTGAAAGAGAAACAAATGCAAGCTGACTGTTATCTTTTAATTTTTTTGGTTCTCCATGGCATCACATAAAATGTTAAATATCCTTTGTACATGAAAAGATTTGAATATATGCTGATTCCCTGGAATGCTTATTTATGATTCTGTGAGACAAATCTTTGATTCATAACCTTTTCTTTTTAAACTAGGTTTAATTTCTCCTGTGAATTTTAACTTTCATGGCAGATGGAATACACTTAGAGTCAAAAGTTGTAATAGGGTAAGATACTGGCTTAAATGGGACAGAAAAGTTAAAAGAACATTTAATTATAAGATGTCTAATAACCACTTTCATTGACTTTTTTGGAAGGTTGCAGAGGGAACTTGAAGTATTTTGCAACGCTGCAAAGATTATGATAACCAAATCAGTAGAGGAGCAATAAAGAAGCTGAAGCAGGAGGGAAAAGATAAGGATTATTGAAGGGAAGACAAGAGCATGCAGAAGAAAATTCCCTTAGCAATGGGCTGTTTATATTTAATTCCTCCTCTTCTCCAAATTGTCCTGAATTATTTACATATTGAATAATTAGAAGTCAAACCATTAGCTGTTCAATAGAAGTTCATTATAAATTTGTATATAAGAAAAAGTTATAAAATATGATTATACCACAAGGCAGTTATTAATCCTGCCAGCAATATCAGCTTATAAAATGTTTCCATTACAATGAGCATGAAATAAAAGGAGTCTATTTTTCTTAATATAAAATACTTAAATGTGTTTGCTAATTAATATACTTTAAGCTGCATGGTTTCTTTGCCAACTTCATTATTACCCTAATCATTTCAGGTTCTACTATAATTATAATGTAGATCCTGACTATTGGCAGATGAAGATTATGGATGGTAAGAAAAACTAATTGTGTCTCCAGCAAATATAGGGAGGTGCATAGTAAATCCAATAGAATAGCAAATTGATTGATCAGCTATATAGAGTATTAATTTTGGTAATGAACACAATATTTTATTATTTCAATATTAGTTAATTAGTGAAAAAGCAAATATGCAGAAAGGTAGATTTACTGCAGTGGTTATCAACCAAAGGGGACATTTGGCAATGTCTGGTAACATATTTTTTAATGATTTTCAAGGGCTGCTACTAGCATCTGGTGGGTAAAGCCCGTGGATGCTGCTAAATATCTTATAATGCCCAGGTCAGCCCGCATAACAAGGATTTTTCCAGTGTACAGTGTCAATGTTGCTGGTTAGTGAGAAACTCTGATTTCTACTACGCAGTTCTTATGGTTATTTTTCTTTAATTTTTTCTTATTTGGGATTTAAATATTGCCATCGACTTTAGATTATTTATAACTTCAAAAGGCCCCCTTCCTTTTTTGAAAGGTCATATGGGCAAGGTCATCCCTACACATCTTAATGATTATAAAATGATAACATCAGTGTCTTGTGCCCAAAGTATTTTTGATTAAAGGTGAATTTCCATTGGTGTGGCCTTATTATTTTCTCCATTTTATGTTTATAAGAGGATAGAAAAGACACATATCTGGGATGAAGGAAAATATACATATGTGGGATGAGGGAAACCCAAGTCTTTATGTCCTTGAGCAACAAAAACTGCTTATTCATTAATCTAACTTGAAAACTCAGGTCTACTTTATTCATTTGTTACTCTACTTGACAGCATAGGCCTAAATATTCCTCCACAATATATACATAGTTAACTATTATTTTGTATGTTGTTCAAATTGTAAAAAAGTTTCTTTTGTTACTGACACAAAATTTTTAAATTTACCACTTTATGAATCTGTTTAATTCTGTCCACCTCTATGGCCACTGTCCCATGTTCTCCTCATGAGACATGTTTGGTCTGTTTTCTTCTTCCAATCCATGAGCCACATGGCGCTTAGACTGACTTTAAAAATACTTAGGGTACTTAAATTTCTCAAGTGATTTCGTTTGTACTTAGGATAAAATTCAAGATACATAAAATGACCCACAGGGTCTCTAAATAGTCCATTCCCTGCTTCTCTGGAACTAATTTGTATACACTATTTTGTATCTTAAGCTCCTCCTTCCAGATCAATGTATTCCAGTGACACAAATTTTACACTTCCTTCCTTGGAAGCTTTGAATATGCTGCAATCTCTTTTTAGGCAGCGCCTCTTCATCATCATGATCTCTGTCTAAATGTCATTTTGCCATACAAGCTTTCTCTGAAAGCAATGGACTGAATATTTGTGTTCCCCCCAAATTCATGTGTTGAAATTGTAACTCCCAATGTGTTGGTAGTGGGAGGGAGGTTGGGCTTTTGGGAGGTAATTAAGTCATGAAGGTGGAGCTCTAATGAATGGGATTAGTGTCCTTATAAAAGGGATACCGGAGAGCTCTCTCACTTCTGCCTTCTACTGTATGAGGATACAATGAGAAGTCAGCAATCAGAGAGGTAGAAGGCTCTCACCAGTAACTGCTCATGCCGCACCCTGATCTCAGACTTTTAACTTCTAGAACTGTGAAAAATAAATTTCTGCTGTTTATAAGTCATCCAATTTATGGTATTTTATCAATAATTTATCAATGGTTTATATCAATCCATGATGACTAATACAGTGACTTTGCTCATTGAAAGTTAGAGGTACTTGCTTTAATCTTTTATGCGTATTATTATTTATATCACTTAATCATAATGTGCAATTATCTACCTGTTTTGTGAGTGCCTGAATAATACAATTTTCCCACTAGTGTATGAACTCACCAAAGCACCAGCACTATGTTAATATTGTTCATCTATGTCTCAATGGAGTCTCATGCAGTATCTGGCACAAAGCAGGCACTCAATAAACACAGAAGTCTTTCATCTAATTTAAGATTCTTGTGATTAATTAACCTTTTATTATTCATAATAACTAGGTACAATCTTTAATCTCCTCAGATGACTAATTTTACAAATATGTTTAGAACTATGTTACAGTTTTTTTTTTCAAACCAAATAAGATATAATTTTTGAGGATGCACTGAATTTAGGCAACATAATCAGAAACTGTCAAAACAGATTTCATGCTATTTTTAGCCAGAGACTGTGCCAAACGAAATGTGTTCCATCTCAAACAATCATAAGGTAATTTACTTGTAGCATTAGGACAGTGAGAAAACATACCAGCAGTTCTATTCTAACAAGGACCATCATAAAGATGGTGGCACAGAACTAGACTGACTACTTACTTTAATCAGTAAGAAGCATAACAGTGGGGATACATTTTGTTACCTTGGGAAATTTTGTGGTATTGCATCAAGCTACTAATTCATATTCACCTATGTTGTTCTGTGTTTACATAATTTGTCATTTTTGAATCTTGAGTTCATCATTTTGCTTTATGCCTTGAATATTGCTTTTACTAAAGCTGACTTTTGATGGAACACTAATCTGATTTGTCTCAATTGTTTATTGCCTTGAGAAATAGGGTTTACTATGGATAGAACTTTCATCTGGCTATAAAATTGTATTGATTGCATTAATTATGGGTATAATGGTCATTTCGAAGAAAGGAATTGCTGCAATGGGTCCAAAAGACTCTTTTCATTCATAAGAGATATGTTCCTAGAATTTCCCAAATTCATAAATTTGGGTAACAGGTCAATTTCACAAATGTCCTGACAACAGTCAGAGGAAACTATAATGAGAGCAGAAGCTGAGTTTAAGATACGTATTTGTTTATTGATTTGCTATGTTGGTTCATTCACTATTTAAAGTCAAGTTACTTATCAGCCTGCCGTGGCTATAATTCAAAACACATCTTTAGCAAACTGATAAATTATTAAGTATCATGGTTCTTTCATATTGCTCATACATAAGTTATAAATGTCAAGGGTTACCTATATGGTTAGTTAGAGCAATGCAATTGGTTTTATAAGTCATCAAGTTGAGATAAAAGGCTTTCATCACAATTGCTGATAATTTCTTCTTTTTTTTTTAAATGGTTTTTCTTTCTGAAAATATGTTATAGCATTTCCTTCTGACCCTGTCTGCCAGGAATTATCTTCTATGTCCTTTTGGCAAGTTAGGAAAAAGCTTAGAAATATGTCTCTTCTATGGCATCCCTCTACCATGTCATACACAGAATCGTCATTGACAGGCAGCTCTGTTTGATAATAATTATTTTATTTTTATCCTTCTCCAGTTGCTTATGCAAAACCATGTGTGAAAGTGGACAAGATGTACAGGACAAAGTTTATGCATTTTAGGTTCCAGATAAGGTCCACTGTAAGTTGACTCCCGCTTATATTTCCAAGTTCAGCCTTCCCCACGCTCCCACTTTTCATTTTTTGTTCCACTAATATTGACCACATCGTGTTTTGTAGTTTTCTTTTTGTCTTTCCTGGTGTGCTGTCCTTTGCCTTAAACATTCTCCCACTGACTTTCATTATTTTTTTTTAATTGGTTAACTCGTATGTATGCTTCTTTACTCAGCTTTGATATTACCTTTTTCCTTTGAAGCCATCCGTAATTCCTCACAACAGTTCCTCATTATTTTTTTAACTGTTTAACTCCTATGTATGCTCCTTTACTCAGCTCCGATATTACCATTTTCCTTTGAAACCTCCGTAATTTCTCATAGCAGTGTGATGTAACTCCTCTGCAAATCTGTAGCACCCTGCACAGACATTTTTGCTGAACTTGCTTCACTGAATTGGTATTTTTAGTTTACACATCTGCTCCTCTCTTTAGATTCTCTGCTATTCAAGGGCATGTCCTACTATATTGCTTGTCAGTAAATATTCATTGGCTTCATAAGAGAAGACCTTTTCTTTTCTATTTTTTAAATCTAATTTGCAAAGACATTAGCACAAAAATTACCCCCAAAACAATGAGGGAGATAATTTGGAAATAAACTGAATGAAGCCAAACTACAACCTATTCACAATGTAAACAGACTTTCTTTGCCTTCAGTCCAGACCCCCATTATCCTATTTCTATACAACAATAAATACTACTAATGATGATGATGTTAATAAATTGGTTTGGTTTGCCATTCTCAAATACCTAAGACATGAAATTTTAAGAATCAGATATGGGGAATATGACAAATTTGACTACAGTAGATAGTAGTAAAATATAATTATTCGAGTAGCCTATATGCATGTTACATATTTTCTACATTTTTCACTTTTACAATAAATAATTCTTGGGACAAAGTTATGGTGTAATAACAATAACTTTTCAGTAACTCAATACATTATTCACTATTGTAAAAAGCTATCTTACAAAATAATGAAAGTCTGCTGTGATGTGATTATGTGGATTTTGCTAAATGTTTTGAATAAGCCTATCATCTACAATTAGATTTAAGAAAAATGGGAACAGTCAACATGTGGATTGGAACTGAGATTTTAATGAAAACGCAAGAGTGGAAATTTGGAAGTACACATCCACATTTCCTCAGCACATGGTACTTGAGGGAATCCTAAAGTGAACCAAGATATAGTAATCACTTACACGGTCTCAGATAAAAAGTGAGAATGCTGTTTACAATAAAGCAAACAAACAAACACTGGCAACCACATTGCCCTTGTTTGTAGATAATCTCCTAAACATAAAATTCAGTATTTTTCTGATGTAATGATTTAATTTAACTTCCCTTTAAGGAATACTTGTAAACAGTTAAAAAGACAGATCGCATTACAGGGTTTCTAGCGGTAACATTTGTTTCTACTTCTTTCTACTCTCCAACTGGGCTCAAGGAGGGAATCCCTTCCAACTCTTTTAGCTATTGCTATTAATTTTTACCTTCGTGTTTTAAAACTGAAGCAATTAATCCATTCCAAAATGGTTATTAATATCTCCCATTTTCCAGGCACTGTTCTAGGCCCGTGATTGAGCTTATAATTTAAAGAGAAGATCCCTAAACAATAGATTTGATAAATTAGATGATAATTGGTGACATATAAGAGAGGATGATTGTCATGGGAAAAAGAAAAGAAGACTAGGATGAGATGAATGGAGAGTCATGGGTGAAAAAGAAGTTTGTAATTTTGAGTAAAGTGATCATGATAATCTTTCAAAGAACATGACATCTGAGCAAAGACTTAAAGGAGACAAGGACATTCCCATTTGGATGTTTCCTTAGAGTTCTTTTTTAATCTTTGTGCATTTGCTACTTTTATTCTCTGCTTTTCCTATTTTAGACTTTCCTTAAGTATCTGTTGATCCTTGACAACTCATTTGGACTTAAGAATGTGGAACTTGGAGCATTTTATATGCTCTGTGTACATGGGCAGGTCTTATTGGTGGGTGGGATTCATTTTATGATAATAAAGTAGCAAGCGAATTTCTGTTGGAAAGCCCCAAATATTAGTATCTTTTTTTCTCTAGATGATTCAGTTTCCCTAGATGATACATATATTTCCAGAGAAATATATAATATATATAATACTCTATAATCGCTAGATTATATATATGTATACACACACACACACACACACACACACACACACACTCTATATATCCTTGCCTTGAGAATAAGCCTGGCTGTTGGCCTAAAGGAAAGGAAAAAGAGCTAAGAGTCTTATTGTTCACTTACAGGTTTCTGTTCAATCTCCACCCTCCAATGTTCTGGGTGTCCTTGCATCCAAGGCCCTTCTCAATAATCTCTCCAAGAAAGGGTAGGGGAGAATCTGCTATTGCTTTAGAATCTGTGGTGAGATAGTCACTTGGCCGCACAGGATAGGACTGTGTAATCTAGTTGCTGAACTATGCCTTAAACAGATTTGTCCACTAGTTCCCTTAGTTTTCGGTCAATACTTCACTCCCATATTTTAGAGTCCCTAGTCCCTTCAATTCCTGAGGCTTTCTGGAAATTGGTGGAAAATCAACTTCTTCTCTTCTTTACCTCCTCTTTCTGCACATTTCAGCTTCTTTTGTTTCACTAATACAGTATACATATCTCGGACATTCCATTTTCCAAAATTATCTTCATAACTCTTATCTCGCTGCAGTTTCATTTTCTATTCTGTCATTGCAGATATTTACTTTTTTTGTTCTTTAACAGTAATCTTGGTAGGTTTTCCAGAGAAAGCAGCAACAATATGTGTTAAGTGTGCCATGTTTAAACAGCAGACAGTACAGTTCAATCAAACAAACATTTATTTGGGCTCTATTTAGTGTGAGGCACTGTACAAGGTCTTAATTGGAATACAGATGTAATTAAGGGAACTTATCTATGCTGCAGAGATTCAGTTAGTATGGATGAAAAACCACACCCTTGCTTAACTCTACCTCAAATCAGATTGATACATGCCATGCCATATACTGGATTCAATAGCGCCTCTCCCTTCTGTCTCACCAATCACCTTTAAAAAAATAAAGGAGGAATTACGTACCCAGCGCAAAGAAACTAAAAATCTTGAAAAAAAGGGGAAGAATTGATGGCTAGAGTAATTAATGCAGAGAAGGTCATAAACAAAATGAAAGAGATGAAAACCATGACACGAGAAATACGTGACAAATGCACAAGCTTCAGTAACTGACTCGATCAACTGGAAGAAAGAGTATCAGCGACTGAGGATCAAATGAACGAAATGAAGCGAGAAGAGAAACCAAAAGAAAAACGAAGAAAAAGAAATGAACAAAGCCTGCAAGAAGTATGGGATTATGTAAAAAGACCAAATCTACATCTGATTGGGGTGCCTGAAAGTGAGGGGGAAAATGGAACCAAGTTGAAAAACACTCTTCAGGATATCATCCAGGAGAACTTCCCCAACCTAGTAGGGCAGGCCAACATTCAAATCCAGGAAATACAGAGAACGCCACAAAGATACTCCTCGAGAAGAGCAACTCCGAGACACATAATTGCCAGATTCACCAAAGTTGAAATGAAGGAAAAAATCTTAAGGGCAGCCAGAGAGAAAGGTCGGGTTACCCACAAAGGGAAGCCCATCAGACTAACAGCAGATCTCTCGGCAGAAACTCTACAAGCCAGAAGAGAGTGGGGGCCAATATTCAACATTCTTAAAGAAAAGAATTTTCAACCCAGAATTTCATATCCAGCCAAACTAAGTTTCATAAGTGAAGGAGAAATAAAATCCTTTACAGATAAGCAAATGCTTAGAGATTTTGTCACCACTAGGCCTGCCTTACAAGAGACCCTGAAGGAAGCACTAAACATGGAAAGGAACAACCGGTACCAGCCATTGCAAAAACATGCCAAAATGTAAAGACCATCAAGGCTAGGAAGAAACTGCATCAACTAACGAGCAAAATAACCAGTTAATATCATAATGGCAGGATCAAGTTCACACATAACAATATTAACCTTAAATGTAAATGGACTAAATGCTCCACTTAAAAGACACAGACTGGCAAACTGGATAAAGAGTCAAGACCCATCAGTCTGCTGTATTCAGGAGACCCATCTCACACGCAGAGACATACATAGGCTCAAAATAAAGGGATGGAGGAAGATTTACCAAGCAAATGGAGAACAAAAAAAAGCAGGGGTTGCAATACTAGTCTCTGATAAAACAGACTTTAAACCATCAAAGATCAAAAGAGACAAAGAAGGCCATTACATAATGGTAAAAGGATCAATTCAACAGGAAGAGCTAACTATCCTAAATATATATGCACCCAATACAGGAGCACCCAGATTCATAAAGCAAGTCTTAGAGACTTACAAAGAGACTTAGACTCCCATACAATAATAATGGGAGACTTCAACACTCCACTGTCAACATTAGACAGATCAACGAGACAGAAAGTTAACAAGGATATCCAGGAATTGAACTCAGCTCTGCAGCAAGTGGACCTAATAGACATTTATAGAACTCTCCACCCCAAATCAACAGAATATACATTCTTCTCAGCACCACATTGCACTTATTCCAAAATTGACCACATAATTGGAAGTAAAGCACTCCTCAGCAAATGTACAAGAACAGAAATTATAACAAACTGTCTCTCAGACCACAGTGCAATCAAACTAGAACTCAGGACTAAGAAACTCAATCCAAATTGCTCAACTATATGGAAAATGAACAACCTGCTCCTGAATGACTACTGGGTACATAACGAAATGAAGGCAGAAATAAAGATGTTCTTTGAAACCAATGAGAACAAAGATACAACATACCAGAATCTCTGGGACACATTTACAGCAGTGTGTAGAGGGAAATTTATAGCACTAAATGCCCACAAGAGAAAGCAGGAAAGATCTAAAATTGACACTCTAACATCACAATTAAAAGAACTAGAGAAGCAAGAGCAAACACATTCAAAAGCTAGCAGAAGGCAAGAAATAACTAAGATCAGAGCAGAACTGAAGGAGATAGAGACACAAAAAAAAGCTCCAAAAAATCAATGAATCCAGGAGTTGGTTTTTTGAAAAGATCAACAAAATTGACAGACCGCTAGCAAGACTAATAAAGAAGAAAAGAGAGAAGAATCAAATCGACGCAATAAAAAATGATGAAGGGGATATCACCACCGACCCCACAGAAATACAAACTATAATCAGAGAATACTATAAACCCCTCTACGCAAATAAACTAGAAAATCTAGAAGAAATGGATAATTTCCTGGACACTTACACTCTTCCAAGACTAAACCAGGAAGAAGTTGAATCCCTGAATAGACCAATAGCAGGCTCTGAAATTGAGGCAATAATTAATAGCCTACCAACGAAAAAAAGTCCAGGACCAGATGGATTCACAGCTGGAGTAGAATTCTACCAGATGTACAAGGAGGAGCTGGTACCATTCCTTCTGAAACTATTCCAATCAATAGAAAAAGAGGGAATCCTCCCTAACTCATTTTATGACAACATCATCCTGATACCAAAGCTTGGCAGAGATACAACAAAAAAAAGAGAATTTTAGACCAATATCCCTGATGAACATCGATGCAAAAATCCTCAATAAAATACTGGCAAACCGGATTCAGCAGCACATCAAAAAGCTTATCCACCATGATCAAGTGGGCTTCATCCCTGGGATGCAAGGCTGGTTCAACATTCGCAAATAAATAAACGTCATCCAGCATATAAACAGAACCAAAGACAAGAACCACATGATTATCTCAATAGATGCAGAAAAGGCTTTTGACAAAATTCAACAGCCCTTCATGCTAAAAACGCTCAACAAATTCGGTATTGATGGAACGTACCTCAAAATAATAACAGCTGTTTATGACAAACCCACAGCCAATATCATACTGAATGGGCAAAAACTGGAAAAATTCCCTTTGAAAACTGGCACAAGACAGGGATGCCCTCTCTCACCACTCCTATTCAACATAGTGTTGGAAGTTCTGGCTACGGCAATCAGGCAACAGAAAGAAATTAAGGGTATTCAGTTAGGAAAAGAAGAAGTCAAATTGTCCCTGTTTGCAGATGACATGATTGTATATTTAGAAAACCCCATTGTCTCAGCCCAAAATCTCCTTAAGCTGATAAGCAACTTCAGCAAAGTCTCAGGATACAAAATTAATGTGCAAAAATCACAAGCATTCGTATACAACAGTAACAGACAAACAGAGAGCCAAATCAGGAATGAACTTCCATTCACAATTGCTTCAAAGGGAATAAAATACCTGGGAATCCAACTTACAAGGGATGTAAAGGACCTCTTCAAGGAGAACTACAAACCACTGCTCAGTGAAATCAAAGAGGACACAAACAAATGGAAGAACATACCATGCTCATGGATAGGAAGAATCAATATCATGAAAATGGCCATACTGCCCAAGGTTATTTATAGATTCAATGCCATCCCCATCAAGCTACCAATGAGTTTCTTCACAGAATTGGAAAAAACTGCTTTAAAGTTCATATGGAACCAAAAAAGAGCCCGCATCTCCAAGACAATCCTAAGTCAAAAGAACAAAGCTGGAGGCATCACGCTACCTGACTTCAAACTATACTACAAGGCTACAGTAACCAAAACAGCATGGTACTGGTACCAAAACAGAGATATAGACCAATGGAACAGAACAGAGTCCTCAGAAATAATACCACACATCTACAGCCATCTGATCTTTGACAAACCTGAGCGAAACAAGAAATGGGGAAAGGATTCCCTATTTAATAAATGGTGCTGGGAAAATTGGCTAGCCATAAGTAGAAAGCTGAAACTGGATCCTTTCCTTACTCCTTATACAAAAATTAATTCAAGATGGATTAGAGACTTAAATGTTAGACCTAATACCATAAAAACCCTAGAGAAAACCTAGGTAGTACCATTCAGGACATAGGCATGGGCAAAGACTTCATGTCTAAAACACCAAAAGCAACGGCAGCAAAAGCCAAAATTGACAAATGTGATCTAATTAAACTAAAGAGCTTCTGCACAGCAAAAGAAACTACCATCAGAGTGAACAGGCAACCTACAGAATGGGAGAACATTTTTGCAATCTACTCATCTGACAAAGGGCTAATATCCAGAACCTACAAAGAACTCCAACAAATTTACAAGAAAAAAACAAACAACCCCATCAAAAAGTGGGCAAAGGATATGAACAGACATTTCTCAAAAGAAGACATTCATACAGCCAACAGACACATGAAAAAATGCTCATCATCACTGGCCATCAGAGAAATGCAAATCAAAACCACAATGAGATACCATCTCACACCAGTTAGAATGGCAATCATTAAAAAGTCAGGAAACAACAGGTGCTGGAGAGGATGTGGAGAAATAGGAACACTTTTACACAGCTGGTGGGATTGTAAACTAGTTCAACCATTATGGAAAACAGTATGGCGATTCCTCAAGGAACTAGAACTAGATGTACCATATGACTCAGCCATCCCATTACTGGGGATATACCCAAAGGATTATAAATCATGCTGCTATAAAGACACATGCACACGTATGTTTATTGCGGCAGTATTCACAGTAGCAAAGGCTTGGAATCAACCCAAATGTCCATCAGTGACAGACTGGATTAAGAAAATGTGGCACATATACACCATGGAATACTATGCAGCTATAAAAAAGGATGAGTTTGTGTCCTTTGTAGGGACTTGGATGTAGCTGGAAACCATCATTCTTAGCAAACTATCACAAGAATAGAAAACCAAACACCGCATGTTCTCACTGAGGTGGGAACTGAACAATGAGATCACCTGGACTCGGGAAGGGGAACATCACATACCGGGGCCTATCATGGGGAGGGGGAGGGGAGAGGGATTGCATTGGGAGTTATACCTGATGTAAATGACGAGTTGATGGGTGCTGACGAGTTGATGGGTGCAGCACAGCAACATGGCACAAGTATACATATGTAACAAACCTGTACCTTATACACATGTACCCTAGAACTTAAAGTATAATAATAATAAAAAAATAAAAATAAAAAAATAAAAAAATATGTCCACCTAGAACTTCAGAACACAGGGTCTTTGGAAATGGGTCCTTGGAGATGTAATAAAGTTAAAATGAGGTCATATTGAATTAGGATGCACTCTAAATCCAATAATTAGTATTTTTATAAGATAAATGAGAGAAAGAGATATGGATGTAGACACACCAAAAAGACATGGGGAAAAGGCCAGGTGATTGTCAGGTGATAATCAGAAAAGGCCATGTGACAGTCAGAGATTAAAGTGAGGCAGCAGCAAGACAAGAAACTCCTGAGGCCACCAAGAGAGGCAGGAAGAATTTTTTCCTAGCTCTTTCATAGGGAACACAGACCTGCTGAAACCTTGATTTTGATCTTTTAGCCTTCAGAATGTGAAAGAACAAATTTCTGTTGTTTTAAGTCATCCAATTCGTAGTAGTTTTTTACAGCAATCATAAGACACTAAATACCAGTCATAACACCAGCACAGAGTACGATAAGATAACATAAATAGAACACAGCCCAGGAAATATGAAGACAAGAAGCCTGCCAAAACCTTGGCAGTTACCTTTGGCCAAGTGGACATTCTATGAGTAAAAACATGTTTGATATTATTAAACTATCTAGCAGAAACTCTTGATTATTTAAGGGCTGATTTTCCAGTGAAGATTTAACCACATCTACATATTTACACTTTAAAATCACATGTTTTCTCGGCCAGGCACAGTGGCTCACACCTGTAATCTCAGCACTTTGAGAGGCCTAGATGGGTGGATCACCTCAGGTCAGGAGTTTGGGACCAGCTGACTAGCATAGTGAAATCCCATCTCGACTAAAAATAAAAAAACTAGCTGGGTGTGGTGATATGCACCTGTAGTCCCAGCTACTTGGGAGGCTGAGGCAGGAGAATCCGTTGAACCCAGGAAACAGAGTTTGCAGTGCACCGAGATCATACCACTGTACTCCACGCTGGGCAACAGAGTGAGACTCCATCTCAAAAACAACAACAACAACAAATCACATATTTTCTTTAGAATCATCAATAATATCCTCTGAATATACTTGAGAAAATGAAGGCACACATTTTTAGCATCATGTAGCCATTATTTATGAAAGAAAATGGAATGCTATTGAATGCATTCTTGATCATGAATTTTCTTCATATAAATAGACACACTCTCATTTTTGGGGAGCCAACTTTCTAACTTTGTTAGCATTGAGAGTAACTTTTAAGAAGTACTCCATTTTACTATTATAATCCAAATTGTTAGCAAGATTTTCTAAGCTAAAGCAAGAGTAATGGTATTTGTCATGTACATTTGAATGTCTCAAAAGCAGAGATTAATGTTTAAGAAACTGAAGTCTAGGAAGAGACAAATCTTATTTGACAAATTCTAAAGACATTCTCAGAGAAACAAAAAGTGCTGGTGAAGTAAGATTCAAATTGTTAACATTTGCTCAGCAATTACATGTGAATTAACCCGCCTGTCAATATAGAATTTATGCTCCTGAGACATTTCAAGTAAGCTTTGTAATCTAATTTTTTAAAGTTAACCAAAAGCTTTATGGAAGCTAAACTGGGGAAACCAGCTATGATTGCAAACACATGGCAGTTAGCTGAAAATAGTTTGGATAGAGAGAAAAACGGCTTCATTTATCACTTTTAAGATCAAACATTTCCACTTGAGTAGCTCACACTATATAAATTTGGTTCAGTTTCTCTCTTGGAGGCTAGACACGTACCAGCAATGCTTTCTTTTAAGCTAACAAAGTGAAGAATCCTTCCTTTATACTGTTCTAAAATCCCACAGCCTCATCCAAGCCTAAATTTTAGCTTACCTCCACTCCTATGTCTTTTCCTGCACCATCTTTATTCATAAGCTTAAGGGTGCAGTTGCTAAGATAGAAACCTGAAAGTCTTTAGCTATCGCTCATCCCTAACATTCAATCAGTGGCTGTGCTGTTACATCACTAATCTCATGTCTTTGCCTTTTTTTCCATTCTAACTGTTGTTGCTTTAGGTAGAATCCCATTATTTCTTGTCTACCCCAGTGGTCTCCCTAGTGGTCTTTCCTAGACAATTCTCTATACTAGTGCCAAAGTGATCATTCTGAATTACAAAGCTGGTCAAGTTAAGCCTTGCTTAAAATCCTTCAGTGGCTCTGCATAACTTTCAGATTAAACTTCAAAATCCTTAGCTTAACACACAAAAAAATTATGATCTATAATTTGTTAATTGACCAGTATCATTTTCCCAAAACTTCATTGCAGTTTGTGTCTGCTCTAGTTCTACTGAACCACCAGAACAAAACCTGGGGGCACATTCTGTTTGCCTCCACAGTGACTTTGCCTATATTCTCCCCTTATGCTTGGTATAACCCTCCCCACGCTGTGTAATATCTGACAAGCTATCCTGCAAAATTCTATTCAAATGTCATCTAAATGGGTTTATGAACTGTCTAGGTTTACTTTAGCCAGTTAGTCAGCTTAATATTTGAGCTTATAGCCTGTGAACAAATTGATCAAAAAGAGAATGTATAACTGTGGCATTTTGAAGTAAATTTCACTCTTACCATGTGTGATTTAATTTGTGTTAGGCTCTTTTTAATGCAATCCCTAATGCACAGTAGCTAAGCGTTTAAGAGCATGGCCTCTGAAATTGAACATCCTGTGTTCAAACCTCAGCACTACCATTTGCTAACTGTGTGAGTTTGGGCAAATACCTACCTAATCCTCAGATTGTGATCAAGTAATACCACCAACTAATGACATATAACTCATATTCATTTTCAGATCATTCATGATTTCATGACACAAATCCTAGAAATACATTTTAAAGGGAACAGGTTTATGTATACTTACAGGCAGTCCAGATTACAGATATGAGAATTGCAAGAACATTGCTGTAACATGTTAAATATATACTATAATTATCTTTGGATGGCCAAGATACTAATAGTCTCAGCATCGTTTAATGTCACGTTGCTTATTGAAGCATCATTTCTTGAGAATAAATCATTGGAAAAAGAAGCATAAGATGAACTTTGTACTGAGATTCACTTTTTGTGATTCTTCATCTGCTCTCATCGGGAATAGAGCCAACCTATTAAAGACTGGTATTTGCTATCTAGGGTTGCTATTTACTGTCTTAGCTTTATCAATGGAAAGAATGCAAAAATGGATTGAAAGTAGCTTTACCTTCTATCTACCGGCACCTGATCAAAATACTTATATAATTAGGCACTTATTTTTGGAAAGAGTTATTAAAATGAATATTTTGATACAATTTAAAACATAATGTATTCTACAGATGAAATATTTTAATGTTGAACTTTTATCTCATGATTTTATTTAACTACAAAATTCTCAAACACTGTGAAGCATGCTGGTTAATTAGAATTAGAAACCCAAAATATCATTTCATGTTATTTAAAGCTGAGTCTTCAAATTATTTTGTTGAGATTTATATACTAGTACATTTTCCAGAAATATCAGGTAATATTTAAATGTCATTAATAGCAATTATATGAATGATATGTTAAAACAAATCATTTAGTTGATTCATTTTAGGCATTTATTTTTCTTAGCCTTTCTGCAACATACAAATCAAAAGAAAAAAAAAAACAGGAATGTATTTGAAAGTCTTTTCTCCTTTAAAAAAGATATTATTTTATCATGAAGTTCATGTTTTCTAAGATATAGCCCTAGAAGGATTTGGTGCCCTGTTCCTGCCTGAACCATATGCTTTTTGTTTTTTGTCTTTTAATTTTTCTTTGCCCTCCCCAATCTCAAACTCAACACAAATACTCCAATTTCCTAAAAGGTATAGACGAACAGTTAATAAACGAATGGAAGCATTGCAAACAAACAACAACAACAAAAAAACAAATAATGTAATATTTCAGGAGAATGTCACAAGCCAACATTAGGAGCTAGCAATGAAGCAAAAACTATTTCAGCTGCTAGAATTGTCTACTCTACCTTATCTCATATGTTCATGTGCCTGTATCAAAATCCATATTCTAATGTTTAGAGTTTTGGTGTCCTCAGAGCAAATATTTCCACTTTATTGGTCTCATACCGCCAGGATGCATTTCTTTGAGGCTACAGATTTAAAGAAAACTCTCTCTCTTAGCACATCAAAGAGGGACTCTGAAAGAATACTAACCCACCATACACAGTGGAATCTGTGGCTCTCCATCTTCTCTATGCTATCTTGTAAAATTTTTTGCAGAGAATATTTGAATAAAAAGGTACAATGTTATTCTTTTAATGTACTCTCTCATCCATACTGCCACATCATCTTAGGTAGTAAGAATTTCAGTATCATATTTGTTAAAATCAGAATTTCCAAACTCATTCTTTCTTCTCCAGTCTCGGAATAAGTGAGTTCTATTCTTAAGTCAGCTCAGTTTTAATATTGAGTAATTTAAATAGGACTCTGTCTGCTTGAGATGGATCATGGATTTCCTCCTTATAATGGTGTGAAGATTTTTTTTTTTTTCCTTACATAGAATTACATTTAAAATCATATTATAGGGTTTGGAAGCTTATGTGAAAACTTTCTCAACTACCCCAGCATTCTGCAAATTGAATGGGAAAATAAAATATTATTCTGAAAAGAAACTTTCACAGAGGAGTCCCTGCAGATCTCATTTTTTTCCAGACTGTGTATACTAAGGCAGCAAGGTCACACAGGTTGTTACTGTTTTGGATCTGCTGATGCTTGTGAAGTGCGACTTGGAGAGGAAAGTAGGAGGACAGAGAAAGCATGTGGGGATTTAACGAAGAAGCAGAGTAGGATGTGCCATAGTGGGGGCAGGTTTCAAGGCAGCATGATGGCAGACACACACCTTGCAGTGCTGAGACTTTTATCTCATTTCCATACTTGCCCTGTCACCAGTCCTCAGAAGAGAAGCATGATGCCTGGCTTATGGCTTCTCTCATGCTCCTTCCCTATCCTCTCTTTGCCAGCCTGTACTATCTCTAAGTGAAAGGTACTGAAGGTAACCAATTCTCTGTTGTATTTCTTTAAAAGAAATCAACAAACCTGATTTGACAATCATGTCTTCAGCTGAAAAGGCAGAAAGAAATACTTTAATTTGAAAATTATTTAATGAGCCGTTACTGAATACCTACTATGTGTAAAGCATTTTCACATATAATATCACATTCTGGGCCGTGTGCGATGGCTCACGCCTGTAATCACAGCACTTTGGGAAGCCGAAGCAGCATGATCATCTGAGGTTGGAAGTTTGAGACAAGCCTGACCAACATGGAGAAACCCCGTCTCTACTGAAAAAAAAAATTAGCCGGGCGTGGTGGTGCACACCTGCAATCCCAGCTACTCAGGAGGCTGAGGCAGGAGAATCGCTAGAACCCAGGAGGCAGAGGTTGTGGTGAGTCAAGATCATGCCATTGCACTCCAGCCTGGGCAACAAGAGCGAAACTGTGTCTCAAAAATAAAATAAAATAAAATAAAATAAATCAATCACATTCTCGGTGGGAGGCCCATATTTAATATGAAAGTGAGTGCTCTTAAGAGAGTGAATAATTCAGCAATCTTAAATTAATATGAGTACCGGAATTCAAACCCTTGTCTGAGTCCAAGTTTGTACAGGACAAAATAGGAAAAGGCAAAGGCCAGAAATTACTAGAATTTATTGTTTGTGTTAGTTGCTTTCATGAAATTATCTCAAAACAATACAGTGAATTAGCTGTTTTCATTCTTAGATCCAAAGAAAAACTAAAAGTTCAGCAAGATGACATAACAGGTTACAAAACCAGGAAGTGGTTGAGCAGGCCCCATGTCAAACACAAAATCATGATATTATGTTGTCATATAATAAAAGATGTATTGACTCTCAGGAGAGGTCTGGATATTATGTACAGCTACCAGCATATTAACAACCTAACAAAAGAAAACAGTGATAAATGTCAAACAAATAGGACAAAATCATCCCCTCAAAACTTTGGAAACAAGGCTATCACTCCAATATCTTTTTATTTTCTAAGTTTTGAAAGTCTAATAATCCTGAATTACATTAACAGGATTCTCCCTAAAACCCCTGTTGCAGAGAAAATAAGTAAAGGTTATTATCATTTTGCTTAAGGAGAATTTAGAAGGATGCTTTCTTGCATGTGATTTTCTAAACCTACCCCATAATTAGCTGTAAAAATGAGATTAAAAACTCCTCTCTGACAACCAAATCATTCCTTATTCTACAATGTAATCATTATGGAAATTTAAGGCTTGTAACTCTACCATTGTTTTAAATAGAATACAGAATCAAACTCTCCTTCTGTTTTTGAAAAATCACTGAAACCAATTGACCTGTACTCTGCAAGCAATTATGTTCATTGACTGTATCCTAGGTAGATAAAAATAGAATGTTTGAAGCAATTAATTAAATTATAATCAGTAAACAATATTCCTAATCTTCCACATTAACTTTTTATACCAGTGTCAATAGACTTTAAGACCCATTATAAATTATGCTAAAGGTAGTAACATACTTTGCAATTTTAATTTGCTAGTCCTGTTTATTCTCAACAAAGGAAGTGTAAATGTAATATCTTGAATGTGTTTTCAAATTAAACATTTTAAAATCCCTCACATTTAGTTAGTGCCTCACAGATCACAAAAATTAAGCTTGATTTCACCAAATCAAAATATTTCATTTGATCCTTAAAATAGCTAAATGAGATGTGAAATATCAGCTTTACCCATTTAAAACCTGCAGGAACTGAAGTTCAGAACGATTAAATAATCGAGGTAGAATATTGAAGCATCTGGGATTGCAACTTGAGTCTCTCTAATTCCAAAACCATGTGAATTAAATGTGTAAGATTAAGAAAATTCCAGATTACAGGGGATTTTAAAAGTTGTTTATTCAACATAGAGACTGACTTCTACATTGTACAGCATGTCTTTGAATAACATCATTTTGTTCAACATCATCTTCTTTTAATGTAGATGAGAAAAAAATGTATTTCTGGCATGAGGCTACTGTCTGTGAGGAGTTTTCAGTTTTCCCCATGTCTGCGTGGGTTTTCTCTGGATACTCTGGTTTCCTCCTACATCCCAAAGATGTACATGTTAGGTGAATTGGCGTGTCTAGATGGTCACAGTGAGTGAATGTGGGTGTGAGTACACCCTGTGATGGGATGTCATTCTGTCCCAGGTGGGTTCCTGTGTTGTGCCCTGAGCTGCCAAGATAGGCTTTGGCCAACCTCTACCTAAACTGGAATAAGCATGTTGGAAAATAAATGAATTGTATGAATGAATATAAATTATTGTCAAATAAATAATTCATAAAGTATCTGACAATCATACAAATGCATCACAATAAACAATGCAGCACAAAAGCACTCAGCAAGCCTGCCATACTTGTGATTGTTTATTTTTGAACTATGTGGTAGTAGCAGGACATCCTTACAAGTTTTGCTTTGCAAACATGTATTCCTTGATTTAATCTACCACCACTATGGTTACCATTACTCATGGATTCACAGAAAATTGGGTAAATAATTACTTTGTTTTTATTAATCTTTCTTAAATGTATATATAGCTCACATATATTTCAATGTTTAATATTTGAAGCATTTTGGGTCTTTATTTTGAAGTTCGGTGATGTTTTTGTGATCAAAAATATAGCGTAGGAACCTAACTCTATCTCAATTAGCCTATGATAAACCTGGTTTTGATATGTGTCATAATTTGCAGTTTCCAGTAAGTTACTGATGACATTAAACGAGGACTTAACCGTGTTTGAGAGGAGAGCAACACGATTATTTAATAGAAATGTGTTGAAATGTGTATAGATGATCTCTCTGTTTTGGAACAGTTAAGAGTTAGAGGAGAGCAAATTCAGAAGAAAACTTTCTTAGTCTGTGGTACAATTGTACATGGAAAACAGACAATTCTCTATTGTCTCGAGTTCACCTGGAAATAAAGAATGAGCGTAAATAAGTAGCAGATACAGAACAAGGAACTTGACCTCAGAGTTCACCCAGCAAAGGGTTGAGAGATCCTGGTAGGAATCATCTAATGATGCAATCTAGCCTCTGTTTGCTTCTGCTTACACCAGTGTTAGAGCAAAATCCAAATCTAGCTACCCAATGCATAATGCAGACCATTTCTCTTAAAGGGAAGATGGGTGGATGCCTATTAGGTGTAGTAATCAGGAAGAGTGTTTTCCTGTTGGCAGGTCAGGCAGAGAAGGTGTTTAGATTATATCTCCAAAAGGGTTTCTGATAAAAATTTATTTAAATCAACGCCTCAGTCCACAGGCGAAGAATAACAATGATTCTTCAGCTAATCAATTGGAATGGTGCTTATGACACTTTAGGAAGATTTCTAGATCTCTTTAATCCTCATACAATATTCATTCAAATTTGTTTTCGTGTGTTGATTTCTTTATATATGCAGGCACACAAGCATGCACATGTGGAAACAAGATTCCTTTGTCTGTGGACTCTTTCCATATGCTCAGTATATTTTAATGTTCAAAATCTAGCTGTCATTTGCTAAATGAGCAAAGAAGCTGTTTTACTCTAACAAATAAGAGGAAAATAGTTTATTTCCCAATAACATTTCCTGCCTATTGTCAGTACTAGCATAATTTTCACCATTATTTGTTTGTTTGAAGGTGGTGGAGATATTGGCATGTGCATTATTAAGATAGTCTGAATATAGTAATTTTCATAATGAGATTTATTGTATAAGCCTCCTGGAATAAAAAGAGGACTGCTCTATTCTAAAGCATTTAAATGGCTGTAGGATAGTGAGATTCCATTATTTTTAATGGAACAAAATTTGTATTCTGAGTTCATCAGAATACTGAATGAGTTGAAGAAACAAGCTCTGTTCTTACATCACTCATGTAATGAGGTAGTATATAAAAAATTCAGTTTTGTGGTGTCAAACACATGGGTGGAATTTAAATGGATATAAATTAATAGTAAATGCCCCATCAAAGAATGCAGGTGATTTTTTGTTGTTGTTGCAGTTTTTGGTAGTTCATGATTCCATGGCACATGGCCTAGCTTGACAAAATGTTATCAAATGAATATAGAGCAGCAGCTTAAAATTAGATGTAAAAGGCTGTTTTTCCTTCATGTCTCCAGTGCCTAGTATAGTGTGTTGCTTATGGTAGGAATGTAATAAATGCCTGTTCAATTAAAGTGAAAGAATATAAATGCAATGGGATTGAATTACCATGTGTGAACAATTTGTCCATAAACTCCGAGCCAGTGTCGAAATGAATGGTTTTTATTTTCATTCTCTAATTTAACAAAATGAATCTAAAATATCTCTAGAGCCATTTACATTGTTTTATTTATTTTTATATATGTTTGAAATAAGCTGATGAAATACAATAGGCACAAAGGACCTTTTTTTCTTCGTCCATTTTCTTCTTTGCTTCTCCAAATATCCATCACATTTATTACAGTAATTTACTTTGTCAATCTCAGCTTCCTGATCTTTCCTTTCTGCTCATTCCAGCTCCTTATACAATCTTATCACTACATATTTATAATACAACTCACCTAGATTTTGTTTATTTTCACATCAACATTTTAACTAAGGCCAACTAAAGTTGACATGTAGAGTTTTCATTGATCTTATGCCACATTATTTTACAGTGAACATATTTCCCTTTTCTTCTTCTTTGTAGCTCTTTTTCAGCAGCAAAAGATAAAGACGCTGAATTTCACCAAGCTGACTGTGTTGTAAGATATAACTCTCAAAACTTTTTATATCCTTATCTGATGTATTTTCTCATATTTGATATACAGCTAAATTAAAAGGGGAGCTACAACTTGTTGAATGCTACCATATCACTGTGATTTTGTGTCTGTGTGTATGTATATACAACTTATTATTCACACTATTGCTACAAAGTAGATATTACTTTATCCCAGAAAGTTAAACACTTATCTAGGATAACAGATCTTTAAAAATTGTAGACATGGAATTGTAAGAGCTTGCCCATCCAATTCCAAAGTCTGTGTTTTTCTGTACACCACACAGTAATTCCAAATATAGTTTTGAAATAGGGCTGAGTGAAAACGTAGTCTGATGAAATTCACTTTTTTGGGGGCCACTGAATTTTTCATTCCCTAAATACACTGATTTCTAGACTTATGGATCATATTTTATATATTAACTTCCACCTTTTTGTAATCATAAACACATTTACTACTGTAGAATATTCCTTACCAGTACGTAACTGTCTAAACAACAAAGGAAAAAAAAAATAACTAGACTAGAACAGAACTTCAACTGACTAGAAACAAGTTGAATCTGGGGTTAAATCGTATGTTTTTCTTGCTCCTTCATATAATTTTCTGTATTACAGTAGCAGACAACTTTTTTTTGGTACATGTGAGCTGCTAAAAAGTTACACAAAGAACCTTAGCTACAGAAAGATTTTCTTGCAAATTTCCTCAATAATTTTAAAATTAATTGACATATATCTGTGCCCCTGTGAATCTTTTGGACATCCATAAAAACAAAATAAGGTATACCAGTATTCAATTTATATCATAAAGCTTTATGTTTAGTGCACACTCCTGTCCATAGAATCCTAAAGAAAACTACATATTGACAGTCAATTAGGATGTGCTTGCTTGAAAATACCCTTCATCTGTCATCTTATACCAGTATAAAGTACGTTAATCTATGAGATTTTCAGTCCATGAGATTGCTACACAAATAAAGCATGATTCTCCACCCCATCTGACCCTCTCGTTCTCTCTCCCCTCCCCCGTCTCTTATACTCACTGTTTCTACCCCAGAGAAATATAACATCTGACAAGCAGTTTCCTAAATATGAACTGATTGAATTGCAGACACATTTTTCAGGTTAGAAAACTTTAAAACTCTGCTGTTAGAAAAATCACTTATAATATATGTAAAGCTTGTAAAACAAACTTATCCTGAAATTAAAAACAAGACTTTTATTAGGGTAATCTATAGATAAGTCAAACAAGACATTGCTTGACCCAAATAAAGAATGTTGGACATGATTAACCAAATAACCCTTTGTGACACGTACACACGAGACCAGTTTTTACCCTGTCATGAATCTTCCAATGGGCTTTTGTAGGGAAGAGTAGGTTAAGAGCAAAAGAGCCGAATCAACTATGTCACTTTTCTTCCAAGAACTGTAGCATGAAATTAAGTGAGCAAAGCTGGATGCATGGAATGATGCCTAACATTCCTGGTATCCACATAAAATAGCAATACATGAAATATTAAAATAACACAATCAGGTGCATTTACCAAATTATTGTCATTGTATGGTAAATAATTTCCCCAGGGACCACACAATAATTCTTTTATGAATCTTCAGTGAATGATCTGTGATTTGGCAAAAACTCTCGTCTCTTACTTTACTGAGAATATTGAGGTTATCAGGAACAAACTCTCTGTCTCTAAAGTTACAGTCACTTATATAGGAATCCGCCCTCATTTCTTTCTCTACAGTGTTGACAAAACATGGCCCTTCTCTCCATCAAGTAAAATGTCTCAAGTGTTTTCTGGTCTTTTATTATTCACATATACTAACCTAGAAGCTTGTTTCAATGTTTATTTTTTATCACAATGATAATTTCAATGTTTTACTTTCTACTGGTTCATTTCTCTGTAAACACATAAGATTTCTCATTCACTCACTCCTTCAAAATTGGTTGTTTCAGGTTCTGTCCTCTGCTCACACTATAGGCTTTCCAAGAATGGCGTTACTCTGCTCATGCTTCAACCTATTATTATTTACTAACAGCTTCTAGTCCACTAACTTAAGCTAAAATCCTATTCATTCAACCACCTGCTAAATATCTCTTTTCTCTTGGAAGGTTCACAATATTTCTAAACACAACTTACTATTCTTCCTTAAAACTTTGCTTTTCCTTCTCAATTTTCTATGTTGGTGAATGCAAGTGCCCTAGGCTTTCAACAAGGAGGTAATATAGGTTTTTTTAACTCCTTTCCACAATCAGAGATGAAGTTCTGTCTACCCCACCTCCTAGATGTCACAACTGCTTGTGCCTCATAAGTCACTGCTATTGCGTCTATGGCCTGCACTAATTAGTATTCTATCTGGTCTTCCTACTTCCAGTCCTGACTCTCTATAGCTTATACTCCACATTGATGCCAATGTTATATTTGGAAAAAAATTGCAATTTTGATTATGTTATTCCACATTCCTAAATCCTTTGATACTTTTTCTATGTAATAAAGTAAAAACTTATTTACTTGAAGCACAAAACCATGGAGCACCACAGGTATAAAACAGACCTGATAAAAATTCATGACATTAACAATTTTTTTCATCCTGAAAATGTGCATTTTCATAATAATAATCTATCAGGAAGAAAAAAAATTATTAAAAAAGGTATTTTCCAGCCGGGCGCGGTGGCTCACGCCTGTAATCCCAGCACTTTGGGAGGCCAAGACAGGTGGATCACCTGAGGTATGGAGTTCAAGACTAGCCTGACCAACATAGAGAAACCCTGTCTCTACTAAAAATACAAAATTAGCTGGGTGTGGTGGTGCATGCCTGTAATCCCAGTTACTTGGGAGGTTGAGGTAGGAGAATCGCTTGAACCCAGGAGGCGGAGGTTGCAGTGAGCTGAGATCGCAACATTGCACTGCAGCCTGGGTGACAAGAGCGAAAACTCCATCAAAAAAATAAAAAAAATTCCCTCAATACTTGTTAAAAACAAGTTTGCCACAATTAAAATACATAAATATGAAACCACTTTCCTCTGTGCTGGTTAAGAGTCAGGAAAGTAGTGAACCTCTTTGTAATATGTGAATTGACTGATATTTTTTAAAGTCAAATAAAGCAGACTATAAAGGGAGATTCTATAATTCCAAGAAATGATCACAGTTTGAAGTAATGATATTTTTGTCTCTTCTTAACTCCAAGCTCCAGTTTGTGCAAAGAGACCAAAATATCGCAAAATGTAATATTAATAGCATCCAAATATTTTAGATCTATCTTACAAAATGCTAGATTTTATTTACTTATTTTTCTGGTAAACAATTTTAAAGAATTTAAAGTATAATCACTTTTTCCCTTTATAAACACAGACTCAAATTTCAGGATTTGATAAAAGTATCTCGATTTCGAATTATAGCCTATGTTTTTTAATACAACACTGACAGTATCCAGACAGTTGTCTACTTTTAATCTATCTGCTTTTATCATAATATTGTGGACAGCAGTTATATGTGTACTGAAGTTCACAGTGGAGGTGAGCTCCTTGTTGACTTTCAAATGCAATGATAATCAAAGTGGATAAACTCTCTGCTCTTCATCCCACCTGCAGGCTTCTGGATTCATGCATTGATTTATGCCAGCTCAATCTTCTGACTTTTCATCAAGATGTGTAATATACAGTGCCTTCATTACGAACTATAGTTTCCTCTATCATTATAAGAAACACAAGTTAAGTAAGCTTTCCTCAAACAGCAGTGATTGCTTTCAAGTTCCTGAACAGGCTGCAATAGGCTTGACGAAAAGGATTGATTTATCACTTTTTAAATAGATTCTTAATCTGCAAATCAATAAAAATGTTTCACTTCAGCAGTGGCACAGGGTGAATGACTCACCCTTGAAAACAGAATGAATGAATGCTGTCTTTCTTCCTTTCTTTAATATACTCAGATTGCAATTGTGCCTTTGCTTTGCTTGTATTACTTGCTAAATTCCAGTGTTTGGGCGTGCCTGAGATTTTAGCCTGGTTTCTCCATAAATTGAGTGAGGGGTTGAATGTTAATCTGCTAGGACTGCTATTTTAACACTGCCATTCTCCTTGTTATGTAATAAGAAAATTAAACTCAAACAATCTTTAGTTGGCCAAAGATAAAAATAAAAGATGAAAACACACAGATGTGGAGATCATTTTGTGCCAAAGTGACACAGCATTTGTTAGTTTCAGACTAGCAGAAATTCTGGTAATTTAAATGTTATACAATCAGCTTGGTAAATTCTACCAAAGAGTTAAATTAAAACACATAGGCTCATTTCCCCATATGTCTTCTACTCTTCATACTTTACTAAGTGTAGAGTAGAATGTAAACACCTCTTCTTGGAGGTAGCTCTTAGGCAGTTCAGAAGTCTAAGTACTCAAAAATTCCAAAAAGAAGGCACTTTAGCCTATAGTCATCAAAAGTTTCTTTAAAATTTTCTAGAAGTAGTGATATTTAAAACAAGAAAAATAAAAAATTGGAGCCCTCCCATTACTCCTCCCAAATATGAAGAGGTAACATAAAAGTAGAAAGCTTATTAGTAGAACCTATTAACAACCAGCTGGTCTGATTTTTTTTTTTTTTTTTTTTTTTTTTTTTTTTTTTTTTTTTGAGACGGAGTCTCCCTCTGTTGCCCAGGCTGGAGTGCAGTGGCACGATCTCACCTCACTGAAAGCTCCGCCTCCCGGGCTCACACCATTCTCCTGCCTCAGCCTCCTGAGTAGCTGGGACAACAGGAGCCCCCCACCACACCTGGCTGATTTTTTTGTATTTTTAGTAGAGACGGGGTTTCACCATGTTAGCCAGGATGGTCTCGATCTCCTGACTAATGATCCACTCGCCTCGGCCTCCCAAAGTGTTGGGATTACAGGCTTAAGCCACCATGCCCAGCCTCAGCTGGTCTGATTTAAGCATTTTTGAATAGTTTACATTTAATTTAACCAGTCTCTATAACAAATTTTATTCCCATACAATTTGAATTAAGTAACTGTATGGTCACAAGAATTCCTTTTTTAACAAAAGTAAAGTGAAATAATGGCATTTTCACTTCAATTGTATCACTGATTCCAAAAAGGAAACTTTCTAAAAATATATTACCTAAGAAGTTCATCACTAATGTTTGAAAACTTCTGAAAAAGTACCTCGTTTTTGTTTTAAATGAATAATAATATTTTATTTGAAATAGAAAAAAAAATCAACTCAAATTTAGGTATAAAAGAGTTCCTTTTTGTAATGTTAAAAATGCTTTATTTATTCTAGATTTAGAGGCACCATATTTTATTTCTTCCTTTTGTTCTCATTTTTTTCAAGTTTTAATAAAATGACACTTTGGAAGATGTACTTTTTTCCCTTCACATATCATCACCCATAGACAATACAGAGAAGAAGGTGGTGAGATTGGGTATTTGGTTCTTATTTGAAATCTATGTTTGGTGAGAACCCCATATACTGGAGATGAAACTTATACACAAAAAGTTAAACCTAATCCTGAAAATCCTCATTTTAGAAATACATTATCTACCTAATTATTAAAATAAAGTAAGGAGGAGAGCAGGAGAGAAAATTAAATGTTGTTATAAATGATTGGCGAGTCCTCCTGGTCTCTGTTCACACTTCACTTACATCTGTAGTACACACCAGTCCTTTACACCGACTCTCTGAGGAAAACCGCCCTTCTCATCCTTCATGTACTATCCTCCTGATCTTCTCACACTGCATGGTTTGAGTAGACCTTTCTAGTGACCAATGAGTCATAAGGCAGTAAAACTATACAAGCCTAAACTCCTCTTAGTTTACTGTCCATCCTTGTAGTTCAATCAAGTAGACATTTCCATGGGATAACACATTGTTTGGCTTCTAAGTGTTCTACTTTTATGTTACCTCTTCATATTTGGGAGGAGTAATGGGAGGGCTCCAATTTCTCTTCAACTACTCATATTTTAATTTGATTGAGAATTTGTATTTTGTCCAAAAGCCAGAAATGTGCCAGATAAGAATTTGTCCTCTAAATTACCTAAATAGGCTCCTTCAAGAACCAAGAAAGTGAACAGACCTTGCCTGCTTGCCTTCAATATCTGTTAATAAACAATATGGGTCAGTGAATGTTCAAGAAATGGAAGCCAATGATTACAGCATCAGTGAAAATGATTTAATGATAATTCCTGAGTCCAATACTGAGACACAAATTAACATCACTGCATTAGATATCTTCTTGTAAAATCTATGTATGAAATAAATATACAAAATTCAAGCTGTATTTTAATTTTTCTCATGACTCTGATATATGTGGTACATATACTATTTGGGCGCTAAAGACATTTAAAAGTTGTCCCCAAAGCTCAGAATTCATTAAAGGAGGAGTCTGTGCCAGGCGCAGTGGCTCACGCCTGTAATCCCAGCACTTTGGGAGGCCAAGACAGGCGGATCACCTGAGGTATGGAGTTCAAGACTAGCCTGACCAACAAAGAGACACCCTGTCTCTAACAAAAATACAAAATTAGCTGGGTGTGGCGGTGCATGCCTGTAATCCCAGCTACTCAGGAGGCTGAAGCAGGAGAATTGCTTGAACCCAGGAGGCGGATGTTGCAGTGAGCCGAGATCACGCCATTGCACTCCAGCCTGGGCAACAAGAGTGAAACTCTGCCTCAAAAAAAAAAAAAAAAAAAAAAGACTCTATTTTTGTTAAAATGCCATGTATGTGCATCTGATTTTTCCATAAAATATTCTAACAAAATATAGTAATTAAAATATTTAGCTTCAGAGATTGACCATTTTCACTTACATCTACTTTTCCAGTATTTAGTACCTATGTGACACTAGCCAAGTTATTTATTTTCTCTTTCTTGATTTCTACATTTGTAGAATGGGAGTAGTAGTAGGGTCTATGTCATGTCGTTGTTGAGAGGATTAAATGAGATAATTCATGTAAGGTGGTTAGCACACAGAAAGAGCTAAATATATGCCATCTATTTTACTAACTTTATGGTAATAGAGCTAATTAAGTTGATTTTGATTGAGGCACTTTATTGCCCTCATTAAAATATACATTAATGTGTCATCTAATATTTATTGGCAAGGCATTCTGGTAAGTATTACAGTCTTAAAAGTATTTGCCATAAATAATTAGCAAATCACTGGAAGTTTTGACTTCGCAAGGCCTGAATAGTTAAGCAGTTATTCTAATTACACAAGGCTCTAAATGTACAGGGAAACCCATGACCTGGAAAATAGACGTGCTTTTGAGTTCAGTCAATAAAATGGTCTGAAAGTATTGTAGCTTACAGATGTTTTTAAACATTCCAAACCAGTAGAGTCCCATGACTTTCACCAGGAAAATCAATTGTCTTCATATCCTACTAAACTTTGGAATCATAAAAGCTACTGGTTATTGGGCATTTGCTCTAGACAAAGGATTATATACCTGTTTTATGTATATTGCTGTACTTAATTCACAATTTTCCTGTGAGGAGTATATTAATTATTGTACAAAAAAGAATGCTAAAGTCCAGAGAGTTTTAATAATACATTTCCAAGTCACATAGCTGGTGGCAAGATGTGGAATTTCAGTGTACACCTTAAATATGTCACTATACCATGCTACTTCTCAAATACATGGGCTTATTTAACAGACCATTTTGGTATTATATTACACATCCAGCACATTTATACGGCAGCAAGGGTCTAGGAGTAACATATGCATGTCAGGATCTCAGCCATGTGACTTGGATCACTGCCCTGTTTTATTAAATGAGTAAATCAGTGCAATGCTAAAGGAACACTCTAGATCTTTGATATGAGGGAATTTAGCACTTGCGGTTTCAACTGTTTTGTGGAGACTTCAAGGGACTATGGCATCTAGTAATCTGTAATTTTGTTGAGGTGAACAGGTACTACCATACTGGCATGTAAGAGTGAGTCATTTAGAAAGTGTGGAGACCTAGCTAAAACCAAGATTTGCACCTTGACATATTCCACAGTATTTCTGTATGCACATTTACTTGAGTCAAATGATTTTTTAAAAGTTCTATTCTGTTAGGTTTTTAAAAATAACACATAAACCTTCCAGGAAAATAAATTACTATTGCTGGTCTGAAAGAATCATTCAAATTTTTTAGTTACTGTTTACATTTTTTTTTTTTTTTGCAATATTAGGGTATTTTGAATACCTTGGGGCACTTCACTATAGCCAGAATACATCAGAATGATGTATTTGTGAGGTGCTATTGTATTACAGAGCAAGATTTGAATAAGATTTTCATAATTATACTATCCAAATCATTACTTTCTATTTTATCAGGATGAGAAAAATCATTTGTATTATTTTTAAAAAGAGGAAGACAAGACTTCACATAATTTGTTAAATCAATAATAATGCTTACAAAGTCTACTGAGTTGGTTTAATCAAATCTTTTTTACTTATCATCTAATTTTATTCTTGAACCAACCATGAGTTTAGGTAGAAGTACAATTATCCTAACCTTAAGGTTGAGAAAATGGAGGCTTAGAGAAGTTAAGTAATATGCCCAATGCTAATCAATGTAATCTGATGTGGACCAGGTCATCTAACTCCACATTCGGTGCTTCCATTTTTAATAGTCTATTTTCTAAGAATTTTTCGAACATTTTAAACTACTATTGAGTGAATATCTGATACCAATTCAAGAACCATCATACTATCTTATCTCACACAAACTGGCTTCTTTACTACTAATAATAATAGTGATGATGAGATCATCTGATTTCTCTTAGGCAGTTCCATATGCATCCTCTTTTTTTTATTATACTTTAAGTTCTAAGGTACATGTGCACAATGTGCAGGTTTGTTACATATGCATACATGTGCCGTGTTGGTTTGCTACACCCATTAACTCGTCATTTACACTAGGTATTTCTCCTAATGCTATCCCTCCCCCATTTCCCCAACCCACGGCAGGCCCTGGTGTGTGATGCTCTCTGCTGTGTCCAAGTGTTCTCATCGTTCAATTCCCACCTGTGAGTGAGAACATGTGGTGTTTGGTTTTCTGTCCTGCAATAGTTTGCTCAGAATGATGGTTTCCAGCTTCATCTATGTCGCTACAAAGGACATGAGCTCATCCTTTTTTATGGCTGATAGTATTCCATGGTGTATATGTGATACATTTTCTTATTCCAATCTATCTTTGATGGACAGTTGGGTTGGTTCCAAGTCTTTGCTATTGTGAATAGTGCCACAATAAACATACGTGTATATGTGTCTTTATAGCAGCATGATTTATAATCCTTTGGGTATATACCCAGTAATGGGATCAGTAGATCAAATGGTATTTCTAGTTCTAGATCCTTGAGGAATCACCACAGTATCTTCCACTATGGTTGAACTAGTTTACACTCTCACCAACAGTGTAAAACACTCCTATATCTCCACATCCTCTCCAGCACCTGTTGTGTCCTGACTTTTTAATGATCACCATTCTAACTGGTGTGAGATGGTATCTCATTGTGGTTTTGATTTGCATTTCTCTGATGGCCAGTGATGATGAGCAGTTTTTCATGTGTCTGTTGGCTGCATAAATGTCTTCTTTTGAAAAGTGCCTGTTCATATCCTTTGCCCACTTTCTGATGGGGTTGTTTGATTTTTTTCTTGTAAATTTGTTTAAGTTCTTTGTAGATTCTGGATATTAGCCCTTTGTCAGATAGGTAGATTGCAAAAGTTTTCTCCCATTCTGTAGGTTGCCTGTTCACTCTTCTGGTAGTTTCTTTTGATGTGCAGAAGCTCTATAGTTTAATCAGATCCCATTTGCCTATTTTGGCTTTTGTTGTCATTGCTTCTGGTGTTTTAGACATGAAGTCCTTGCTCATGCCTATGTCCTGAATGGTATTGCCTAGGTTTTCTTCCAGTGTTTTTATGGTCTTAGGTCAAACATTTAAGTCTTTAATCCATCTTGAATTAATTTTTGCATAAGGTGTAAGGAAGGGATCCAGTTTCAGCTTTCTACATATGGCTAGCCAGTTTTCCCAGAACCATTTATTAAATACGGAATCCTTTCCCCATTTCTTGTTTTTGTCAGGTTTGTCAAAGATCAGATGGTTGTAGATGTGTGGTGTTATTTCTGAGGCCTCTTGTCTGTTCCATTGGTCTATATCTCTCTTTTGGTACCAGTACCATGCTGTTTTGGTTACTGTAGCCTTGTACTATAGTTTGAAATCAGGTAGCATGATGCCTCCAGCTTTGTTCTTTTGGCTTAGGATTGTCTTGGCAATGCGGGGTCTTTTTTAGTTCCATATGAACTTAAAAGTGTTTTTTTCCAATTCTGTGAAGAAAGTCATTGGTGGCTTGATGGGGATGGCATTGAATCTATAAATTACCTTGGGCAGTATGGCCATTTTCACAATATTGATTCTTCTTATCCATGAGCATGGAATGTTCTTCCATTTGTCTGTATCCTCTTTTATTTTATTGAGCAGTGGTTTATAGTTCTCCTTGAAGAGGTCCTTCACATCCCTTGTAAGTTGGATTCCTGGGTATTTTATTATCTTTGTAGCAATTGTGAATGGGAGTTCACTCATGATTTGGCTCTCTGTTTGCCTGTTATTGGTGTATAGGAATGCTTGTGATTTTTGTACATTGATTTTGTATCCTGAGACTTTGCTGAAGTTGCTTATCAGCTTAAGGAGATTATGGGCCGAGAAGATGGGGTTTTCTAAATATACAATCATGTCATCTGCAAACAGGGACAATTTGACTTTCTCTTTTCCCAATTGAATACCCTTTATTTCTTTCTCTTGCCTGATAGCCCTAGCCAGAACTTCCAACACTGTTGAATAGGAGTGGTGAGAGAGGTCATGCCTGTCTTGTGCCTGGTATTAAAGAGAATGCTTCCAGTTTTTGCCCATTCAGTATGATACTGGCTGTGGGTTTGTCATAAATAACTCTTATTATTTTGAGATACATTCTATCAATACCTAGTTTATTGAGAGTTTTTAGCATGAAGGGCTGTTGAATTTTGTTGAAGGCCTTTTCTGCATCTATTGAGATAATGATGTGTTTTTTGTCTTTGGTTCTGTTTATATGATGGATTATATTTATTAATTTGCATACATTGAACCAGCCTTGCATCCCAGGGATGAAGCCAACTTGATCTTGGTGGATAAGCTTTTTGATGTGCTGTTGGATTCCATATGTATTCTCTTAAGTGAACTCCTCAATAACTCTGATGTAACTACGAGGGCTGAGGAAAATGAGGCGCAGAGAAAGTATGACTTAATGAAGGGAAAGAGAGGAGCCCATCCAGGAAGCTGCATCTTTTAGCTTTGGATACTGTGATCTTTCACTCAAATATCTCTTTGATGACAATAGGAGGAAATAATAATTCATGTGGATAATATAGAATAAGAAAGTTTATGTAATTCTGAAATTACCTATGGATTGAAATTTTTTTCAAGAAGGCATTGAATGAAACAATTAACAAAGAATTATGAAATCTTTGAAATAAAAGTTGGTGTGCATATAACTCTACTTTTATGCTCACTTAATCAATTAGAAAGCAGAGATTCAGAGACATTGGCTGATTTTTCTATGACTGCAAAGCTAATAAGTGAGGGGGAATAATCAAAATTAGAAAACAAATATTTGAACCCTTAATCTTCTGAAAATAAAAAAGAAAAATGAAAAGAATATAAATTACCATAAAAGTAAAGTTTAAATAAAAATGACAAGCATGAAATCATTGAAGATTTTTTTTTAAGTGAGAAAGTAAGATAAATACAAATGAATCCTGAAATAAAGTAAATGAGAAAATAAATGTTAGGGATTGAAGGTAGAAGAATCTCAAACAGAAATATGCAGGCATCCCGCTACATAGAGGGAAAAAAACCAAACATATTTTTTCATGACTTACTTGAAGAAACTATTTCATCTTATAAAAACTTTTAAAGCTATCTGAGCCTTCTGGTGTAGATGAGTTAGTAGCCACGACCAGCCCACTTCACTTGTCCCAGAAGTTAATTACCTATGTTTGAAAGCCTGTCACCAAGTAACAGTGTCTTAGTCACTATTAGGTTGTGAGCAGTGTATGGCTTTGAGAATAAGCCACAAAGCTAAAGGGACAAAGTAGAAGGAACTCAGTCTGTGTTTACTGAAGAGGTCAATTGATTTTAAAGTGTGCAGCTGTTCTGTAGTTTAGCAAGAACAATCTTATATAGATTCCCGGGCAGAAAATGCTCCACCCACTGAAATTCTTGCTAAATTATTAAACAGTAATCACAGACTCATTTACATTAAGTAGAAGCAAAAAGATTTAAAAAGAAGTCCCATATATAAGCATCAAGAATGTAAATTAAATCTGCCTCTAGCAGATTCTTTCAATTCTGCAACTTCTTTTGGAATATTCCCTGTTCTAGTCAGTTTTTCTTGATAAGCAATCAAAGTATTAAATATGCTTCCTGTAGTGTCTAAAACAACTGAAATGGAAACGGTTATTTGACCTTTGTTCCAGTAGTTTTTTCCATTTTTTCTTAAAAAATTTATGTTTATGGCACAACCCAAGATACTAAATGATAAATCTACAAATGTTTTCAGAGAAATTTGGAAGAAGTACATGAAGATATATGTGACAAAGCACATAGTATAAAAAGAAGTACTTTTAAATAGCCATATCCATGACAGATAGTAATAATATCTTGTATTCACTTAAATTTTGTTTCTATTGAAAGAGGTTTATTGTAGGACAAGGCGCAAAATGAGAAATGTGGGAAATAAAAATAATAAGATTTTCCTATATTGTTATAATTCAAGGATAGAGCTCAAGGATACTTCTATTTTTTCACTGGATAAAACCCTGTACTATGTTTCAGTTAAGTTCATCTTCAGCATAAAATGTGTGCTAGCATGTACATCACGGGGGTCCAATCTTTTGGCTTCCCTGGGCCACGTTGGAAGAATTGTCTTGAGCCATACTAAAATACACTAACACTAACGATAGTTGATAAGCTAAAAAAAATCACAAAAAAATCATAATATTTTAAGAAAGTTTACAAATTTGTTTTGGGCTGCATTCAAAGCCATCCTGGCCCATACCGCCCATGGGCCATGGACTGGACAAGCTTGATGCACATAGTGCTTGTGGTATCTGGTGCGTCAAAAGAGTGCTATTGATGATTCCATTTAATCTCACTCTAAAGTCTGTGAATTTAGATTAAGTAGATTTGAATCCAACATGACCAATCAAAAAGTTAGCAAAAAAGTTGAGTTTTTAACATTTATACTTAATATTCTATTACTGGAGCTATAGCAAACATGGAGAATGGTAAAGTTTTAAGGAAGAAGAGATGCTGCCAAATGGTAGGATGTAGGACCATGCATACTACATTCATTCTTACATGTAGTATGTGGTATGTCACTTACATGATTCACTTTTAGATATCTTTTGTGATTGCTGTTTCATATCAGGACCTTTAAGGTGGAGCCAGCTTAATCAATTTTAAAGTGAAAAGAAAATATTTCCCTTCCATCTTGTTATATTTCTTTAAACTCAATTTCTGCTTCAATCTGGCTGGTAACTTTAAATCTGTCAATTTAGCATATGTGTTTATATTGAAATCTCACAGCAATTATGAGCAAAACTTGGTCAAATTTTCTTTTTGATCATATTTTGTTGTTGTTGTTGTTGCTCTTATTTTGTTTTTTTGTTTGTTTTGAGATGGAGTTTTGCTCTGTCACCCAGACTGGAGTGCATGGCATGATCTTGGTTCACTGCAACCTCTGCCACCTGGGATCACGAGATTCTCACGTCTCAGCCTCCTGACTCACTGAGATTACAGGTGCCTGCCACAACATCCAGCTAATTTTTTGTTTGTTTGTTTGTTTAGTAGAGACGAGTTTTCACTATGTTCACTATGTTCACTGTTCTTGAATTCCTGACCTTAAGTTACTCACTTGGCTTGGCCTCCCAAAGTGGAGGGATTACAGGCATGAGCCACTGTGCCTGGCCTTTTTTGGGAAAATTTTCTGGGAAAATTCAGCTATCCTCTTCCCACAGCCTTCTCCAATTGTGCAATAATATATCTCAGCAAAACTTGGTAATGACAGCAAGAGTCATCCCGGTTTGACATCACAGAAGCAGGATAATATGGCTCACTACTTACTTTTTGTGTTTGTAAGTTCATGAAAAACAAAATAAAACAAAACAAACAAAAAAAGAAAACCAACCCCCCAAACAACAACAACAAAACAACTAAAGTCTTTATTTGCAAAAGAAAAAGATTTATTCAGTGATTACAGTCTATAAGACCCCATTTCATCTTTTTGTAACTAAGAGTTGGGTTTTCTTCAACTTTATTAATGCTTAAAGTACACAGATTCCATGCCCTTTACTGTGAGATAACAGTAGACACTAGATAATGTCCTTAAAAATCATTTTGAATGATGAAGTTAGTTAGTTTTTAATTAAAATAAGTTTAATACAATCAGAATTATTGCTGTTCTCTGTCTGGATATACACAAGCCAAGAATAATTAAACAGCTCCTCTCAGCCTAACCCCATAGCCTGCTTTGCAGAAAAACCTTCCATCTTCTGTTAGAGAATCTCCCAAGGAGGGAGCTAGCGAGAATATAGAAGAATGACATGGATCACATAATTGTTATAACAAACTAGATGAACATCCAGTTTCCCATTATGATTTAGAGGTTTGGTTCTTCACAGCTGTTAGTTTCATCTTCAGATACTACCTCATAATGAAAGCTAAACTTGCATTAATACAAATGGGTTTTCAGTAAGATTCCATTAGCTGCTGAGATTTAAATACAATTTTTGAACACAATCATTCATGTTCTACATAAGCCAATTCCCTCACTGAGAAATTCCTAGGGCCCTTCCTTCTCAGTCATTTCTAGTTGCTAATCCCTGTCATGGGTAAGAGAAGGTGGCTTTTCCTTGATTTCCCCACCAGTTCTCACAAAGCACATTTGTAGACTAAGCAGGCTTGACTAAAAATTTAGGATGGCAGATTGGGTTTGCATAGAGAAACACAAACAACCCACAATTGAACATTAGGTATCCACGTTGCTAATGCCCTTTAGCCATGCTGCCATTTGCTATCACTGGCTATCTTTTTCCTCAAACTCCAGACCATGCCATGCCATCTGACCCCCTGCTTCTCTTTTCTCCCTCTCTTCCTTGATTGCCTGACCCCCAAAATACATGTTCATTCCTTATGTAGAACAGTTTTCCTACTGTCTTTTCCCATACCGCTTGCTTAATGTCTGCCTTCTATTCTCAAATGACTTTCCTTAAAAAAAAAGTTAAATTTTAAGAACCTCTGATTGCAGCTGTATAAGAAGAATTATATATACATATTCTCTCCACCTGCTGCAGACTTTTAAAAATAAGGTTATCTTCAATTAAGTCAAGTACAGTAACCTTGGGGATTTATATTCTATACATATAATTGAAATTATGACTTCCCATCAAGCAATTTTAATGTATGGCCATAGTAAGAAAAAAACTTGTATTCAATGTGAAAACTAATAGTCAAATAGTAAATACAATATGTAATATTATTAAAAGGCTGGTCAGTACATCTTTAATCTTTAATTGTATAAATGTATGATGATGCTATTAATAACACATATTGATTTATTTTTATTAAATTTTGACAAAGAATTAATTTTGTCCTAGGATAATCAATACCCTTAAATGGAACAAACTCATATATAATATTGATTTGTAGAGAGAAAAAAGTCATTAAATTTTTGCTTAGGGGAATGAGTAAAATTATCTATAATATAAATATTGAAAAGTACTAATTCACTTTTTTTCTAGGAAGAAAGAGACATGGGATATTTCCGGTAATACTAATTAATAAAAAATGTCATACAGGAGCATTTTTGGGGAAAAGAAGAACCTTTTTTTTTGAAATGATATCTTTGTAGCAATTAACAGAAAGCTTTTCCTGTACTAGGTGCTAAGTAAATGTTAATGAACAGAGTAAATTTGGTCATTTGGTTGCATGTAATAAAAAAATCCTGGCCAAACTTGCTCAGATAACACTCTAAGCAAACATGAAGACCTGGAGTTGGGCTGAAATACAGTGATGTATGAGACAGTTTCAAGGACCAGCTATTCTATTAATATCTCTGATTGCCATATGATAATGCTTCACATGTGTTCTGTTCTCTTCTCTCCAAAGCCAGCTTTCAGTTAGTTTCCCCTCTTTTATAACTTTAGCTTGCAAATGGGTTAGGCTTGCTACTATCTCTCAGGCTTTCCTGATATACCTTGTCTTTTTCTACCCCCGTTTCCAATTTACTAAGTTTTTAAAATTTTCTAATTTTAAATTCCTTAAATAGTAGTATGACTGCCTGACTTATATATTTTCTGGATAATTCATAGATGTTAGATCACTGGCAGGACTATGCATAGAGTGACATTGGATTATATGCCTATCTAATCCTATCAGTTGAAACTGGAGGAGCAGAGCATATGTTTTGTCAGAAGAAACTTTCCCTTAAAAGGAAGTATTTTCAGGAACAGTGAGTATAACACCTCTCAGGAGAGTAGATCGTTATGGATGATCTCTGACCTATAAAAGGGGTATGTTCTACAACTTGAAAACCAGAGAATACCGTCTTGCTAAGATTCTCAAACTGTATCAATAACTATGGCTATCTAATACATGCAGGTAACATTTACAGAATAGAAGTCTCTTCTTGTTTCCTGCCTCCCACCTCTTTCACACTTACTGTCAATCACTGAAGCAAATCATCTCAAATAAGTAGGTGCAGTGACATAGCAGAGAAAGGGCATGCACAACTGGGGCTGTGTTGGAGCTTGAGAGATCATCCATCAGGTTAGACACGCACAATAATTAGTTCATGTTGCTACGCCCAACATCATAGCAAATTCTGGGGAAACTGGAGGGGAAGTTTGGGGAAAATTCACATGACTTACAGTTGTTGCTTGAAGAACATCCCCCCACCTATTTTTCTCTATCAGTGGGGGGAATAAAAGGCTATGCTAATTACGTATTTGTTCCCTCTCTACGAAGTCTGCATGGACAGCTAGTCTGTTCACATGTAGAGGTGAGGAGGTTCACTAAAAAATATGACAGAGAGCAATACTCAGACAATGATTTCATGCTAAAAACACCAAATTGTAAGAATGTGGATATCTCCAATATATATTTGAATCAGTCATTTATTGGCTTGCTTTCCTCTGAGATGGTGAAAGCCAATTTAGCAGGTGGAGAGAGAGAGTCAGAAAATAATCATTTCCAGAAAGAGCAGGTGAATCATGCATATTTTTTATATTCACATATATACACTCACAATGCAGATAGCTTGAAAAAATAGTTATCCCTCAGATAACCAGACTTATCTATATACCTCATAGTGTGTGCCCTTTTGTCTAGTTGCTATCAATAACTAAAAAATAACCACACAATATATTTAAATTAGGATGCAAAACAGATACTTATTATCACACTGTACCAAATATAGAAAATAAATGTGATAGTAGAGGAAAGAAAATCTGTTTCATTTATGCTGGAGATGAAAACAAAATTAAGAAAATAGATGTAAGAAAAAAAACTTCTCTGTACTGAGCTTGGGAGTCTCTCCCCAGGATTACGTTGTTCAACATTTTCTAGTGATGCTAAGGATAGAAACAACCAGCTCTTGAACTTTGAAGTAATTGGTTCACAGCTGTGCTTATACTGAGATGGAAATATGAAAATACATTTGTACAGAGGAGGATTTTTTTTTTTTGGTAGTTGTAATGAGAGAGTTGTCAAATTAAACGCAAACTGCTGTAAGTAAAATAAATTACATGTGGAAATTCAATTCCTGATACTTTCATCGAGTGGGTACATGTGCTGTATTTCCAGAAAGAATGCTAACATTAATCATAAAAAGAACTCTTATGTTGTGTTATTCTCTCATGTTAGTGTTAAGGAAGCAAGAGTGATCTACAGTGATTGTCAGATATTTTTGTATCCAAGAAGCACGGATAAGACACTGAATCAATGGAACACAGTGCACTTCAAGCATTTATTAAACGTTTGAGCGGTTTGGGAGGGACACAAAGAGCATAAAGACCACATTTCTGGCTGCAGAGATACTTCGAATATACCTGGGAAAGCAAGATTAGCACATTTGAGAGAGATAATATAGAATACATAGATAATCAGAAGAGAAAGATCAGTAGGGCTGAAATACGAAGAAAAGACTTTGTAGCTGACATAGAATAAGATCTTGAAATGTGGCTGCAGAGTAACAGAAAGGCAGAAGGAAGGCACTTTAGGGGGCATATGTCTGTAAGTCCATGCAGCAAAGAAAGTAAACAGGGACATGAAGAAGGGAGAAGATGGAGTAAAGACAGAGTATGTATTGTTTAGGGGAGAATAAAAGCTACATAGAGAGCACTGGGCTCTCTATATGGGCTACTTGGAAACCAAGATAGATATAGATATAAATTTTTCAAACCTTATGAAGGCAGAATAATTGGAAATGTGATCTTATGTTTCAGCTAAAAAATGAATATATATATATATATATATATCGTATACATGTATATATGCTTGTGATTGCATTGCCGACTATATATATACACAGATATATATAGTCTATATATATAGTTTATATAGTCTATATCTATATATAGTCTATATATATATATCTGTATATATATAGTCTGCAATGCAATCACAAGTGGCCACACAATGAAAGGGTGGGACTTAATGCAGAATTAAAAAAGAAAAGCACTGGTCTGGAAATGTGAAGAAGATCTGAAACTTATTCCAGCTGTATGACTAACATACCATGTAATCTTGAACATGCCACTTGGTTTCTTGACAGTTCATAGATATTTCCAACTCCAATAGTTACCACTAATTTATAATACATTCATATGAGGTCAAAATTTCAAATTAGCTAAAGGAAAACACTAATTTGTAGATGTGATTGGAAAATAATTCCTGTAAGTAAAATTATTAGGAAATTCGGATATATTTGCCACCTGTATATTTTACAAGAAACAGTATATATTACTTAGGCACTAGAACACCTAATGGTAAAGGGAAAAAAGTACTGACGAAATAGAATATTTCATCGTCTCTTCAATCCTCAATGTCATGCATTCCACCAGATTAGAATCTATGTGACGGGGAGGAACTATGACTAACCTAGTCTATACTTTTAATAATGCCTGGCACAAAGGAAATGCTTAACTTCATCAACGTTGAAAGAAAATGCCTAAGTGTATATGCCCATAATGTATACTTCATATTCAGTTTTATCAGAAATAAATAAAAATATAGACTTCCTCATCAATTTAAAAAATTTACTTAAGTCTCACTCCAAAATGATAATTCAATCATAGTTGCTTAATAAAACAGACATGATCTCAGTTGTTGCTGTACTTTAGGAAGCTACAATTAAGATGGCTCATATAAAATTAGCCAAAAAACAAAAAGAACATTAATGGAACTGATAAGTATTTATGTCTAGGTGCAAGTGATGTTCCAAGGGTATGTATACAAATGTGAAGCAAGCATCAGGTCAGTATTCTAAAAGTTCTAGTTTAATGTGAAGTAGTCTGTGCATCACCTGGTTGATTTATCTAGTGGGGATTTCATAATAGTTTGCCTAAATTTTCCATCTGTCAGGTTCAGAAGTGACAGAATAAAAGATTTGATGGTCAGATGGGCAGATCAGGAAGAAATCAGTTATAAGGAATAAATGGGTCTGCCACTTTCTCTTGCGGGGTGTGGATATGTCTCTTTATCTCTCTGTGCCTGTGTTGACTCCATCTATAAAATGGATCGAATCATGTTACCTTTCTCATTGGTAGATACCAGAGATTATTCAAATCACTGAGCACATTGCCTGGTACACAGAAAGTATTTAATACATATTACTGTCTATTATTATTATTATCATGATCATGATCATCATCATCTTCATCCCAATCATGTTGCTTTGTTCAGAAGTGCAGAGAAAATAAAGATCCTCCAAAGTACTGTTAAGACAAGTAAATAATGCCAGGGGAGAAATCAACATTAGATGCTTACCAATATGAGCTTATAATTCAAAATAAGTTAAGAGTAATTTTTTAAAAACCTTATAAAGGCAGAGTAATTGGAAATGTGATCTTATGTTTCAGCTTACAAAATGAATAAAATGCACTTGTTTCAAAAGCAAAGACTCCACCTGTCTCTATACTCTTAATATAGGCTCATCTTGTAGCTAACTGTAGCTCAAACTAATATTAATATTCTCCAAAGGACAAAATTGCATCAACTGAAAATTTGGTTTCTGCCTGATATTCTGTGTTAGCTTTGCTATTTTCGACTGCAATAAGCATTTTGAAAAAGCCTTAAAAAGTCATTGTCATTCCTGATTGCAGTTCATATTACATTACCTGTAGAATTTCATCCCCAGTTGAATTACTCATCACCAATCTGATCATCCTTCCATAATTAGACTCTTTTGGTGAATGATAAACTCTGAATATTAATATGAGAACACTAGATTTAGAATAAAGAACAGGATTATAGGAAATTTTTGAATTCATCATGAAAATGTTTACCTTTATTGTCATAGAAATTATTTCTCACCACATGTTTTTAATGGGTAGTGTACAGTAGACACAAACCCATCTTTTCACTTGTATATTAAAACATTACCTAAGTCTCTTTGCATTGCTCTTCCTTGGAACAGCCCTTTAAAGCTGGTATTTATTTTAAATTAAATAATCAATATAAAGGACTTATGAATTTAACAGTGTTAAAATACAATAATATACTATTTTGACCAAATGTTACACACATCAATCACATATTCATTGTTTCTTTCTTTACTTTTTTATCCCTTTCTCATTTACTTTTAGCCCAATAAGCATAGAAATGAATTATACCTTGGAGAAAAATTAATTCAATCCTTTCTTTTACAAATGAGGCCTCAGAAACTAGAAAAACGTAGATGTCTAAACTTCAAAGCAATGTGGACTTTCAACTTTTGCAACAAAAAACACAACTCAGTATCTAATGAAATCTAACGTGTTCATATTCACACTGACAAGGGAGTATGATAACATAATATTCATTTCCAATAATAGGGAAGACCATAAACTTGGATAAAATAACTTCCCCCCCCCCCAAAAAAAAGAGACATCTAAGAATTTGGAATTTCAGGAAAAAATGCACAAACTCAAAAACAAGATGTTAAAAAGAATATTACATATATATTTATATCACAGGTTAAAGATATGACACATACATAATCTTTTATTTTCATTATCACAGGAGAAATGCAAAGATATAAGCTTTGTAAGCACCTCATAAGAGTAACAAAGATAGGTTCTTTGATGTACCTTCCTAAAGCTACTTCCTCATATATCTTCCTCCAGAGAGAATTACAAATGTTTAGCTCTGATCCTATCTCTGGAAAGAATGTAGAGATGTTGATCATACAGATACAAGAATGACACACATCCTCAGGGGCAGAATCCTTTGCCCATGTGATTTGGAACTCAGGGAAGAATGTTGTGCTATCAAGTTTTGGGTTCCTAAATAGAAACTGAATCATAAACTTTTCATGGAACATATGGCCTGATGTTGCACAGTGATCCTGATGTCCAACCAGGTGATGAGGGTGGACAGGCTGGCTACATAGTTCTTTACTCCAAGACCACTTTCCATGCCCTTCCCATATCCCTAAATGATAAAGTTCATTATTTCAATCCATATTAAGTAAATTATTCTGTATATGGGTTGGCAGGTAATATCTGTTCTGGGATGAGGAAAATCATGTTTTGTATGCAAAAACACATTTGGTCCAGGCAGAAATATGCTAATATTTTAAAAATGATAAATATCTATGAGATATATAATTGCTTTACCTTATATGTGCCTGTCAATTTTTAAAGTAAGCTCACTTTTAAAATAACCTTGACATTCATACTTTAATAATTGTCATAAATTATGATTATGAAATTATTTGACTTTAAGTCTCATCTTTGTGATAGTTTGTATGAGTAAGACATTTTTCATTGATGGCTCCCTGTTGTGAACTTCTATAGCTATTATTATACTGTTCATTTGACAGTTAGAATATATATAATAGCGATTTTTTTACACATATCTTTATATAAACTAATAGTTCTTTAAGGGAAGACCTATGTAGGAATAATTTAAATATTTTTTAAAAGCAAAACACGTTGTCAAAAATTTTCTGTACATAGTAGAGTGGACGTAGACCTATGGGGTCAATGGGCTGTACTTTTCCTACATTTCTTTCCCAACCTTGGAAACAGGGAAAGAGGAATGTGTTCTGAAAAAGGAACTATGAAGTGAATCAGAGATTTGGACAGAAATGAGCGATACCACCATTAATTGACAAAATGCAACATTATCTCCAATTGCTATAACTAAAGAAACAATGTATCCAAAAGTGTGGTCACCAATGAAAGCAGGGAAAAGGAAAAACCTGGGAGGCAGGTGTTGGCAGTGTGTCTTCTCCTGCAGGTAGGGGGTTCTCTGTTGTACTTTTATCTTCAAAAAGGAGGCTTTAATAGATCATTAACAAGAGCCATTCAAATCATCTAACTCCTCTTGTTCTGATTGTATGCATGCCAATAAAACTCCCAGTTACAATTTTCTTCCCATATATCCAGGGGATGATTTTCCTTAGAGTTATGTTTCTCATTTTAAATTAATAAATGAAAATGTTGGTTTTAAATTCTAGTCTCTGATAATTTGCTTAATATGAATCTACCTTTAAGTGATGGACAACCTGACAAATCACATACGTGAACCTGCAAATTTGAAGGCCAAGACTTGTCCTGCGGTGACTTTGCCAAGAAGATGCCACTCTTTGGGGGAGCTTTCTGGGCAGCCATTTGGCTTTCCTCAAGGGCAAAAGGCTTGCTGGACAATGACCCTTTTCATTTAAATTGTTCTCTTGGTAACTATATTACAGGTTATCTTGCTAACTATATTATAAGTTTCTCTGTCATAGGTACAAATTACCTCACATTTTGTGCTTCTACCCCAGCAGGTACTAAATAAATAGAGGCTGTTATGATGTAATAACATGCAACCATAAAATTATAAAATTGCAGAATTTTACTGTCTTCATACATTCTTTTCCTGTCCAAAAAACACATGCATTAAGAGCAGATAACTTTGATCAAAGCAACATCCTATGTATTTATTCAGAAGACGTTTTTGTTTGATGCACAAATTGCTCCATTCAAATAAAAAATTACATCTGAAAAATATCCCCATACAATGACAAAGAGTTAGAATGGAAAAGCTGCTAATTTCCTGTTTATTTATTGTTCATCAGAGCCTCTAGAGCAATGCTCAGAGCTAGTGCAATGAACTATTCTTATGTTCAATTTCTTGCTGTCTCATATTTAGAAGACAAGGTTTAATAGCATATAGGCTTAATAGTGTATTCCATGTTAGGAATTCCATGGTTAAGAACATGTATCTCTGGCACATGTCTAATTCAGATTGCAGCAAGATGAAAACAGGTATTTGAAAAGTATATTTTAAACAATGAGTTGATTTGCATATTAATGCCTGAATAGTGAATGAAACTATTTTAGAATTTTACAAAACAAGAAGGGCTTTAGGATTTTTTTAGTTAAAAAACGTTCTAGTTTTTTAAATCTAATGTTTTTATATTTTATAAGATTGTTTTTTGGCAGAAACTGGTATAAAGATATAGAAAAGTTATATTACCTAAAGATTCCCGGCTAAATTATTGATATAACATTAACTTTCCAAGCTCTTCAGCATTTATTTAAAATTTTTAAAATCTAAAGCCTTCTCATTATCAATACTTGTTTTCAAAACTTGCGTATTTTTCCAATTTCTTTTCTATTATACTTTAAAGTTGTGGGGTACATGTGCAACAGGTACAGATTTGTTACACAGGTATGCATTCAGGGAACCAGCCCCCAATATTTCAACATAGGTTCTTTCTATTTTCCCTAAGTGTCAGCTGGTCTGAGAAATAAAGAGAAATAGTACAAAGAGACAAATTTTACAGGTGGGCCTCTGGGGGTGACATCACATATCAGCAGTTTCCGTGATGCCCACCTGAGCCACAAAACCAGCAAGTTTCTATTAGGGATTTCAAAAGGGGAGGGGTGTACAAATAGGGAGTAAGTCACAGGGATCACATGCTTCAGAGGGCAATAAAAGATCACAAGGCAGAGGGCAAAATTAGAATTACTGATGAGGTTCCATGTCCCACTGGGCACACATTGTCTTGATAAACATCTTAACAGGAAACAGGGTTTGAGAGCAGACAACTGGTCTGATTAGAATTCACCAGGCTGAAATTTCCCAATCCTGGTAAGCCTGAGGGTGCTGCAGGAGACCAGGGCGTATTTCATCCCTTATCTTCAACCACATAAGACAGACACTCCCAGAGCAGCCATTCATAGACCTACCCCTGGGAATGCATTCTTTCCCCAGGGTTATTATTAATATTCCTTGCTGGAAAAAGAATTCAGTGATATTTCTCCTACTTGCATGTCCATCTATAGGCTCTCTGTGAGAAGAAAAATATGGCTCTACTCTGCTTGACCCCGCAGGCAGTCAGACCTTATGGTTATCTCTCCTTGTTCCCTGAAAATCGCTGTTATTCTGTTCTTTTTCAGGGTACCCTGATTTCATATTGTTCAAACACGCATGTTTTACAATCAGATTTCATGTTCACACACACATGTTTTACAAACAATTTGTACAGTTAACACAATAATCACAGGGTCCTGAGGAGATATACATCCTCATCTTCCAAAGAAGATGGGATTAAGAGATTAAAGACAGGCATAGGAAATTATAAGAGTATTGATTGGGGAAGTGGTAAATGTCCATGAAATCTTCACAATTTATGTTCAGAGACTGCAGTAAAGACAGGCGTAAGAAATTATAAAAGTATTAATTTGGGGAACTAATACATGTCCATGAAATCTTCACAATTTATGTTCTTCTGCCACAGCTTCAGCCAGTCTCCTCATTCGGGGTCCCTGACTTCCCACAACAGGTATACACATGCCATGGTGGTTTGCTGCACCCATCAACCTGTCACCTACATTAAGTATTTCTCCTAATTCTATCTCTCCCCTAGTCCCCCACCTTCTGACAGGCCCCAGTGTGTGATGTTCCCCTCCCTGTGTCCATGTGGTCTCATTGTTCAACTCCCAAAACTTTCTATCAAAGGGTGTTTGGTCAAAAATATTACATGAGAAAAATCGCAAATTCTTTCTACTTTAAGGGTGACATATTGTGCTGAAGAAGCTAATGACAAATGATCGTCTCCTCTGTTGAGCCATAAACGGAAAATACACTTTAATCTTTTCAGTTGCCAGTGCCATTGGGAGGGCTTCTCCATAGGCATGAAAAACACAATGACCTATAGCTGAAAATCAACTGAAAAGAATTTTTCATGTTAATAGAGGAAGCATGTAAAAAGCCAGGTGAGATATCAGTGGTTGAGTACCCAGGAACATACTAAAAGTTTAGACACATTAAGGAGTCTTTATTTGATAGTTTCTAGTTGAACATTTTCTACAATTATTTTTCAATGTTTTCTATCTCTGTAAAGAAAAGAGAAAAAAGTAGTGAGTCCGCCTTGGCTTCAGAGTGCTCACTGTAAACAATTCCAAATGAGAAAGAGGGAGTGTTATGATTTCTTGCATCAGCTATAAGCACATTTGAATGTAATTTTCAGCCATATTTAAATGTTTTCCACAGTATATTTGAATTTCATGACTTTACTTTTAGCTTAAAAAAACTAAAGAAATCTAAAAGTATATCATTTTAAACAATTGCATTTCGGTTTTAAAATTAAAACTTAGAGCATATTAGGATTGTCGTGTCAACCCACTTACTTGGTTAGAATAATAAACTGTATGGTAAGCACATGACCAATAAAAACATAAGTTAACACGTAAACACTTGGTCAAATAACACTAAGCAACCTGTTTCTCAGTATCTTCTATACTATCCAATAATTTCATCTTTTTTTCATTTTCTTTCCTCTTCCTCTTCCTCCTCCCCTTCCTCCTCCTCCTCCTCCTCCTCCTCCTCCTCCTCTCCTCCTCCTCCTCTTTCTCATCTTTCTTCTTTGAACACAGGCTTTTCCATGATTTGATCTTAGTTGAAGAATCAGACTCAGACCACTGGGTCTGATCTATTTCTATAACCTGCAATAAGTGCCGGGTATAGTCCTAACTCACAGTTGTTACTTAATACATATTTACTGGATAAATTAAATGTATGCAAAGACAGTTTAGCAATTTTACTCAATTATTTACATCAACTTAATTATGAAGAAACACTTAGAATAGCTAGTGAATATTTGCTTATGTAAGTAATTGTACAGTTGCTTCTCAAAAAACTTAAGAACATTGCTTATTACCCTAAATAGTTGCTTCACAATGAAAAATGCTCACTACTTTGAGGCCATAGCAATGGAATATCATGAAAGCTTTTAGTGGCAAAGTGAAATACAGTGGATATAATAATACCATTGGTTTTAGGTCAATTTATACCAATATACATAATCATAAATACAAAGACTTTTTTTACATGCTAATCTATTTTGGAAGCTTTTATCATTCTGCGGCAAATATACTTTAATTGGGTAGGCTGTATGTAAATTTATTTCAAGATAGGAGTGACTGTGAAAAGTCATTAGCAATACAAATCTCAGAGAGATAGATAAATGGCACTCTAGGAAAGAGTGAAAAATAACAGATTTAATTTGAGCTAAGGCACTCTAGAAACCGCTGAAGATAGTAAAGTGATACTGACTGATGGGGATGACTGGCTGAAATGGAAGAAAATTAACAGCCCATAATCAATATGCGGATAAATGTCTCCCATTTAAGACAGAAAAACAGATGCTGTATCAGAAAGTCCATGATACTACATGCATATAAGAAATGGAATGAAATCCAAGAATATAATATGAAGAAACCAATTTATCTTCTCAGAACTCTGAAGATTTGCTTTAGAAGAGGGTTATGTTATTTTGTGACTATTTAAATCTCTTTTTAACCTTTTAATTATGCTTATTACACATCATGGAAAAAATATTACCAAAAATTACTTCAAATGTAGGAACGACACCGAATGCTACAAGTAGTAGTTAACCTGAAATCCATTATCCAAAGTTATTCAGTTAATGGGATCTATCCCCATGCAATATATTAATTACTGCTACAGACTTGGTGGGTGTGTGATCACACTGTGAGTGAATACAGAGTACAGAATTCAGTATCTGTTAGAACTAAAGAGCTATGAATTGAATAGAGTTGGCCCCAGCTGGAAAGCTGTTAGACATGCCATGGAAAAACAATTATATTTCCATACTTAAAGGAATTAATTACATCAGAATAAACATAAGTCTATGGTAGACATGCAAAGTAACAAGAACTGAGTCACTGAAAAATAAATATTAATTTCATTGACAAATAAATGATTTTTCTTGAGCTATTACATTCCTGAAGAAGGCATATAATTCATTTTACCCAGCTAATCATTAGAATAAACTACTAGTGAAGAAAACAGTGATAGTAACAGCAGTTTTTGAACCTAAATACATAGACCTCTTCTAACAATACAAGTTTCATTCTCTTCAATACAGAATGTGGTATGTATACAAAACCTTTTCTTATTAAAGGTATATGTAAATACGTTTTTAAGGAAATATATTAAATGTTTTGCTAATTGTTTTTCAAATCAATAAAGGGAAAATTAAATTGTAGTAAATACATATATCACAAAATATATAATGCAGTCATAGATTGTGGCCACTTAATGCAAAAATGGTGTTTCTGGTGTTTTTCCTGGCCCCACCAGCCTTTCTTCCTTTCAGCTGCTCTATTTAACCTCCATCTGTGGGCTCAGCCTGACCCAGGGCCCTGAGATGAGTGTTACTTTAGGCAGATGGGCTCTGAAAGAAATCCTTTGTTAGAAACTCTCCATTCAGTTGCTGCTCCAAAGTGAACTCATTATCCCCCCAGGGCGCGGGTGTCTGTTAGTACCCCATCTCCTCCTTTGTGAACCCCACTTCCCACTGACTGCATCCCTATTCAGTGCCCATGCTCAGACACAGACATTAGTAGCCTGGTCTCCTGGCACTTGTCCTGCTGGTAATAGATGGGTATCTGCCAATACTAGGATTTTGGACTTCCACTTACTGCTTGGCTGACCCACTTAAATTGACATCCTGGTTTTGTATCTTGAGTTTAGATCTTGGATAATAGTGTTTATGCTCTACTTGACCTTGGATTAATCTTCTGATTTGGAACCTGAGGCCTGGAATGATCACTTCTTATACCCCTTTCTGGATTAAAGGATACCTGTTTGTATTTGCATAAGGAAAACAACGATATATGTACACTGAAGGAATTCTCAAACACTTCAAGATTTTATTATTATTATTATTTTCCAAGACAGGGTCTCATTCTGTCACCCAGGCTGGAGTTCAGTGGTACAATCTCAACTCACAGCAACCTCCGCCTCCTGAGTTCAAGTCATTCTCCTGCTTCAGCCTCCCCAGTAGCTGGGATTACAGGCGCCTGTCACCATGCCCAGCTATTTTTTGTATTTTTAGTAGAGACAGGATTTTGCCATATTGATCAGGATGGTCTCAAACTCCTGACCTCAAGTGATCCACCTGCCTTGGCCTCCCAAAGTGCTGGGATTACAGGTGTGAGCCACCACACGCAGCCAAGATTTTAAAAGAAAAGTTTTTCAGTAATATAGAAGTGATAGGGATGTTGGACAATATCCTTCTTAATAATGAAAAGATTGACAGATGTTGTGGTCAAGTGATATTCAAGCAATACGGTTGTGCTTTATAGAACTCCCACATGTAGTTTATTATAACATATTTTCATGTAGTACTTCCTTAGGTCCCTGACTATTTTATGCCATTTTACTTGAATTTTAAGAAGAGTTGGAGAAGATGGGGAAAATACATTTGTATACTATATTTTAAGATGATGATACAGGGAAAGCAGAGAAAAAATACTAACAGGAGTAATGTTAGTAAATAAAATGTATTATAGGGGAAGAGATTAATACATATTTGGCTATGTGCTTTCTAATTTGGTCAAAGAAATGGAAGAAACATGATTGGTTACATGTGTATGGAAGGAAAAAGTAGAGCTGTTGCTTAAAAGAAGTACAGCCTTTTTGGGGATACGGAGTCCTATGAAAACCACTTCCTAGTAATCTTGATGTAAAATTGCTGTTGAACCAAAATGTGGTTATCTGAGTATCTTCCAAGGCAGTCTCACAAATTGTATATCTCTGATTTTTCTTTTCTTTTTTTTTTTTTTTGGAGACAGAGTCTTGCTCTGTCGCCCAGGCTGGGGTGCAGTGGCCGGATCTCAGCTCACTGCAAGCTCCGCCTCCCGGGTTTAGACCATTCTCCTGCCTCAGCCTCCCGAGTAGCTGGGACTACAGGCGCCCGCCACCTCGCCGGGCTAGTTTTTTTTTTTGTATTTTTTAGTAGAGAAGGGGTTTCACCGTGTTAGCCAGGATGGTCTCGATCTCCTGACCTCGTGATCCGCCCGTCTCGGCCTCCCAAAGTGCTGGGATTACAGGCTTGAGCCACCGCGCCCGGCCTCTTTTTTTTTTTTTTTTTTTAATTATACTTTAAGTTCTGGGATATATGTGCAGAACATGCAGGTTTGATACATAGGTATAGACGTGTCATGGTAGTTTGCTGCACCCATCAACCTGTCATCTACATTGGGCATTTCTCCCAGTGCTATCCCTCCCCTAGCCCCCAACCCCCAACAGGCCCCAGTATGTGATGTTCCTCTCCCTGTGTATGATGTTCCCCTCCCTGTTTCCATGTGTTCTCACTATTCAGCTCCCACTTATGAGTGAGAACATACGGTGTTTGGTTTTCTGTTCCTGTGTTAGTTTGCTGAGAATAATGGTTTCCAGCTTCATCCATGTCCCCACAAAGGACATGAACTCATCCTTTTTATGGCTGCATAGTATTCCATGGTGTATATGTGCCACATTTGCTTTATCCAATCTATCTTTGACAGGCATTTGGGTTGGTTCCAAGTCTTTGCTATTGGGAACAGTGCCGCAATAAACATACATGTTCTTGTGTCTTTATAGTAGCATGATTTATAATCCTTTGGGTATATACCCAGTAAAGGAAATTGCTGGCTCAAATGGTATTTCTGGGTCTAGATCCTTGAGAAATCGCCACACTGTCTTCCATAATGGTTAACTAATTTACACTCCCACCAACAGTGTAAAAGTGTTCCTATTTTTCCACATCCTCTCCAGCATCTGTAATTTCCTGACTTTTTAATGATCACCAGCCTAACTGGCGTGAGTGGTATCTCATTGTGGTTTTGATTTGCATTTCTCTAATGACCAGTGATGATGAGCTTTTTTTCCTATGTTTGTTGATTGCATAAATGCCTTCTTTTGTACATCTCTGACTTTTCTCCAAATGAGGTTTGAATTACACAACCTAATGACTTAAGTAACTGCAAATATCAAAGGTTGAAGGTGGCAATGAAGAAACTATTTTTTCCAGTGTCAACAAAATCAGATAAAACATTATATCAAACAAGCAGTGTTATGAAAAAAGTTCCATTAGAAAATCACAAACAGGAGGGCCTTTTATTTTTGAGGACTTCAGATCTATTTCCACAGTGAAATGAAGTGAAACAAATATATTCTCTTTAAAAATAGCAATGAAATGAAAGTGGGGAGGATGTTTCTCTTTTCTTCCCAGTTTCAACTAAATGCTACTTCCTGGGTGAAATTCTTTATGGTCCAATACCAACGAGAAGAAACAGGTTATCTAAATTTTCCTGGGGAAGCACTCCAATTTTCTTTTGGAAATTAAACTTCTTATTTTTCTTCCTGAGCTTGCACACATTAATAATATGTATCTTAGGTGCTATATATATCTTCTAGATAGCCAAGTATACTGAAAATGCACATCTCGCAATTACACAAATACATTAACTCGGAAGATTATTTTGTTATACTGGCATCAGACATGACAACTTACACTAAGAAAGTTAACTCATCTTTTTGTTCATGTCCTTTGCGGGGACATGGATGAAGCTGGAAACTATCATCCTCAGCAAACTGACACAGGAACAGAAAATCAAACATCATATGTCTTCACTCATAAGTGGGAGTTGAACAATGAGAACTCATGGACACAAGGAGGGGAGCATCACACACCAGGGCATATTGGGAGTTTTGGGGGAAAGGGGAGAGAGAGCATTAGGACAAATACCTAATGCATGCGGGGCTTAAAAGCTACATGACGGGTTGATAGGTGCAGAAAACCACCATGGCACGTGTACACCTATGTGGCAAAGCTGCATGTTCAGCACATGTATCCCAGAACTTAAAGTAAAATAAAAGTAAAAATTAAAAAGAGAAAGTTAGCTCATCTTTTAAATGAATAAAGTATATACATGCATTTGTGATACTTGTGTTCAGACTGCATTCATGCCTAAAATTCACAAGTGCAGATAAAAGATACCTAGAAGGTCTGCACCACAATGTTTTTGTATTCTGAAAATTAACTTCCTTTTAACTTTTTAAAAAATTAAAAGTTATTTTATTTATTTAAATGTATTGTTTTAAATTTAAAAGTTAAAACATTTTGGATGGTAGATGCAATCCAAAAGGAAGTTACCCCAATATATTTAATATTTTTTATTTTGAAAAAGTTTTACATTTTATTTTTTAAAAATCTAATGAGAAAAATTATATTTGAAACATGGTAGTTAAGAAAAAAACATGAGATGTACATGTGGGGCCAATAAATGTATATCACTATCCTATCAATAAGAAGTCTTTTAAAGAATTAATTAGAAAGCCAGAGGATTTTCTGAAAAAATATTACTTTGTTACTAATTATAGGACATGGAAGTTGGTGGGGAAAAATTGATAAGCGACAAAATAATGCCCTAGAAGTCATATATTTGGAGCTGGGAAGTTAAACAACAGCCTACAAGCAATTACTGATTTTCCACACAGGAAAGAGTTTCATCAAGAAAGTCCCTTAAGATTTTCTGAATCTGAAAGTGAGATTTTACAAATGCTAATATTAGGACGAAGCACCATATTCACACATTCTTTCATACAAATATTTTTCCTTACTGATAACTACTTACACTTAGAGATATATTATTTCTTAAAATTTTAAATATTAAACTTGTATATTTCACTAAAAATATATTATCTAATCCATTAGGGCAGTCCTCATCTTCTGCAAGTCTCTCTTCAGAGGTTACAGCAGTAGGTTTTTGTTGACCAGTATGAGACATTGGCAGAGAAGGCATGAAGGCAGAGGCTCAATCAAGTACGGGTTATGGCTGGGAAGTTACACACTAGGAATGGACCCTGGGCTATGATTTTTCACTTCCAAATTCACTTACTCTAAATAAAATAAACTTTTTTACTTGAATATTTTCATTATGTAGTATTTTTTAAGTGTTTTCTTAGAATATATGGCTCTATTACAATATTTGCATTAATGCTTATAACTCCCCCAAGGTCATCCCATATGGCTAGAGTAACACTGAGGTTGAAATAATCACAAATTCTGAAGGCACGTTATATAGATGCAAATCCTGATCACAATGACTTCCAGTAGCATGGTCTTGGATTACTCAAACTTTCAGTTCCTCCATTTTCTCCTCTATAAAACAGGAACAATAATGATATCAACTTCAGAAGGTCATTACAATGATTAGATTAACAAACATAAAGTATCTGGTACATAAAAACATTACGAAAGTATTTCTATTATTTCTCTAAATAGTGGCTCTTTGATATTTCAATGTACTTCTTTATTCATGAATCTATTCATTATTTTGTTAAGAGTGGAACTCTTTTTAGAAGATTTCAGGTGAAAGTATAACATGCAAAAAAAGATCTGCTCTTAAAGAGTCTAGAATAGGGGCCATGTTCTGGAAGCTCCCCCATGTAGTGCTGTGGAAGTCTCTCGCACCCCAGAGCATAAATAGAAGACAAATTCCTTAATAAAATATTAAGTGTAGAATATATCTTCCTAGTCATATTCTTCTGAGATGCCTAAAGGAGCCTGGTGATCTACTAACAAGGTGTTTACAATGACATTTATCACAGAAAAAAGATTCTTCTAGATATTTGAAACAGAAAACTGTACAGCAAACACTAGTTTACAATCAATTAGAAATATGGGAGAGTCAATATTCATGTAACTCACACATAATATAGTTTGATCTTGAGAATAATTTAAGAAAAAGTAACCAAAAATTAACTAATGAGCGAGATGTGTTAAAAATGTAGTTATTACCATAATAATTACAAAACCACTAATGCAATTAAACAAGTCTATGATTGTAAGTACTTATTAGTGATGCTTATTGCCAAAAATTTGAAGAGATGGAAGATTTATTTAAAGTCACTTACAAATGTCCAGTCTAAGTATGTAACTCTAGTTGCTTTTAAGCATACAGATGTATATAAGGCACTCGGTAACTCTGTTTTTGAATTGTGCCTTTGTATGTTTTTATTTCTACTATTCTATTAAATACATAAAATTCCTTAATCTTTTTTTTTTTTTCGATGGAATTTGGTTCCTGTTGCCCAGATTGGAGTGCAATGGCTTGATCTCAGCTCACTGCAACCTTCACCTCCTGGGTTCAAGATATTCTCCTACCTCAGCCTCCTAAGTAGTTGGGATTACAGGCTCCTGCCACCACACCCAGATAATTCTTGTATTTTCAGTTGAAATGGGGTTTCACCATGTTGGCCAGGCTGGTCTCAAACTCTTGACCTCAGGTGATCCGCCCACCTCGGCCTTCCAAAGTGCTGGGATTACAGGTGTGAGCCAGTGCGCCTGGCCAATTCCTTATTCTTAACACAGCCCCTGGGGCAGGTGTGTTGGCTCGTTCTTGTAACCCTAACACTTTCGGAAGCCAATGCAGGAGGATCATTTGAGCCTGGGAGGTCGAGGCTGCAGTAAGCTGTGGTCTTACTACTATACTGCAGCCTGGGTAACAGAGTGAGACTCTGTTTGAAACAAACAAACATAAGCCTCTTTGAAATGTTCAAAAAGATGATTAGATTTTATTTTATTTTACAAAGGAACTCTGTTGCATATATTATTGATGCAGCTATTTATCTAGAAATCTTATACTTTCTCTTCAGAGGACTCTCTCTCTCTGTGTGTCTCTGTGTGTGTATATATATATGCATGCCTACATATAAGTGTTTATCCTACAGATTATGTTCTCATAACACAATCTTCAAAATGAAGAACAACAATTTCTGTTCCCTTCAATGTTACATCGTTATGTTTTTATTTTCCTTTTATCCCTCAGGGTAAAACCAGTTGCTGAGTGGCCCTTACTATATACAGGTGATGCAGAGTGGGTGTTTCTGTTTCACCTATAAATTTTCATTATTCTTTAGCTATTACAGAGAGTGGCAAGGGAAAAACAAGGTAATATCCATGCAGTTACATTATATTGCTAGAAGAATATGGCTATACGTTAAACATACAGCAGCAGATATTGGGGAAAAGGGTGATATTTTGATTGATGGTACATCTACCTTCCACTAATAACTATTCAGGTTACAATGGTATTCTTATGAATTTTCACACTGAAGCAAAGTGTAAGTAGTGTTTGTTGAAATTCACTCAACAGCGCTTCACTTTGTAAAGGCACTAAGCAATGACTGGAAGAATTAAAATCATCACTATCGTGGAACACAGCTTATTACCATTGCCATTAAAAGCGTCCTATGTCATTGCTTATGTGCTTTTCAGACACATCATAATGACATCAGTAATCATTATTGTCTATAAAGTGACAAAAAAAAATCAGAGAACATGTCACCAAATTTCAGACTTCTGTTTTAGTATGCATATTCATCTACTTTGTTTAAAAAAGCAAAATCCAAGTCTGCACAATCAGACTTGGATCAAAATAGAGAGTTGATTGAATAGGTTGTTAATGCATTCTTTGAATGTTCCCACACACACAAAAAATAGCATATTTGAATTTGATTTGGTATCTTTAGAAAAGAAGCAAGAATGTTACCTTTTTATATAGGTGAGAACAAATTAGGTATTCTGTTGCTCTCTTTGGGTGATCTCAATTTACTTAAAAAATCCTTTGCTTAGATAGCTATAATGTCTCTGGCACTGAAAGTTGTGACTAGAAAATAGTTTTCTACTTTAAAAATAAATGTCTTGGCTTTCTTCCAACATTTATTTTCAATAAATGCCTACACATTTATCTTGCAGCAGGAGACCATTATCCAGTCACAACGCTCAATTCCTTTGACATTATCTCTTAAGTAAAACAGTAACGTTAAGAATAAAGGACTTGCTGATTGCAAGAGTGGGTAAGTATGCTGTGGGTGAAAATACCCAAATACTGTGGGTGAAAATCACCCCTTTAATCACCATTTGAAATGGGAAAAGCACATTTTTTCTTCCCTTCAGGCACACTGTGTAATGGGACTTGGGGGACAGGAGTTGGAGTAATAGTTTGTGCCCAAGTAAAACGTCTAGTAAGTCCAGATTCTAGCATTTTCTTGAATAAATAGTATCTTCACCTACTCTCATATAACTTAATCTCTGACATTATTTGGTGCTTTTTGTGGCTTCTCTTAAACATTTGTCCTCTGGAGATTCACATGGATTATAACAGCTCTGAAGACCTTCACTTGTCCTAATTAAGGTGCTCTCTTAGTAAGGTCCCTCTGTACTATAACAATGTCTCTTCTTCCAATTGTCAGTGGAGATTTTGGTTTTCCTGTATTTTAATCAATTCAGGAGACTAAACCTATTTTAATAGGAAGTGGTGTCCGAGGTTATTGGTATCTATGTATACACATTTATTATCAGATTTGTTTTCTGTATTTTGTAGACAATTATTTTTACAGTGGGGGTGGGTATCATAGTGCCATTGTGAAGAGGAGATCCATTATGAAAAATCAGTAGGTCAGAGGGGATGGAAATATGTTTAAGCAAAAATCATTCACTTGACATAAATCTGATCATATCACTTCTCTGCTTAAATATTTCACTTAATAAACCTCCTGCTAAGTGTTAAATTCTGAACTCCTTAACAAAGAATGGCAAGAAACTTTTTAGCATAGAACACTGACATGTCAAGGGCTAGCTTATCTACCGGTCTACCACTTCTTTGGGAAAGCATTATCAGACTATCAGTCACCTCACCTCCAACCCCCATCTTGCACAGGGACCATAAACTGATATTTTCTCTAACACAGAAACTTTGCAAGCAAGCTTTAAGACAAATCCTTTTGCCTCCCAACAAGATTGCTGCCATTGGTAGAGTAGTATAGAAGTGCTACCTAATGTTTACATTTTAGACTTTGGAACCCCACTCAAAATGTAACAAATTCAACTGTCTGTTGGTTGAGCCAGTGGTTTTCTCATTTCTCTGTTTTTTTGTTTGTTTGTTTGTTTGTATATTAAAGTTTGAGGATCATTGTTTTATGGCTCTGTTCAATTTCACTTTCCTTAATTTTCTTACACTCATCACCTCCAGTGATAATAATCTTACTCTTTCCTAATTTCTATATCACCTTGTTTATACCACTAGCACCCATCACATTTTTTTGCGCTATAAATAATTGTAAATATGTCTCATCACCTATGGGGACATAATCTGCATTTCTCATATATCGGCACTTCTGCAGAACTTATCCAGAACCCTGGTCCATGGTAAAAAGCCGTTTCATGATCACACAAAAATTTAAAAGGAAGCACTGTCTATACTTAACATTCAAAGTAGAGTGGTATCCTGAAGTGTAGGCTACCCAGTGTCAGTATAGATGTAACCTGGGTCCTTGCAACTCCTTTTTCAGAAAGCTGTTTTCAGTTATACAAATGCCTGAAGAGGTAGGAATGGAAAGGACCCCAAGAGCTATGCTCCAGAGTGGTCAGAAATCCTTTGCTGATCTAGAACACCCATGTTTTCCTTAGGAGAATCTGTGAGAAACGTCTTTTTTCAGTCTTAGTATCATGAAACATGTTCCTCTCCTGAACAAGCAGTTCATTTTTGTCATATAGAAATAATAAGTCTTAGACAGGATTCTAAGGCATTCTGACCTTTATACAATTAGAAAGCTCAGAAGCAAACAAGCAGCCTAACTCTTATAGGTGCAGAGGTATGTCATATGGATTTCTGCCTACAAATTTTATTCCTGGCTTTATTTTTGGACAAACGGACATTTACTCTGACTTTCTCAGTAGTTTGCCACACCCTTTTGTACTGTATCGACTCTTTTGTAAGAGTCTCTAAATCCTTTGTATAATTAGCTGGGATTCAAGCAAAGGCAATAATTTCAAATTATTTGCACCTCCTTTTGTGTCAACAATCTATTTTCTTCTGCCAGATAAGGTGTCATGGCTATCACTGTAAAATTTTAATTTTCATATAAATCGGTCATAAATATCTTTGGTGATGTAGTATCCCCCATTATTTTCTATAGTTTATTCTCCTCAGATGGACCAGAAAGGCATCTGTGTGGCCCTTCACTCTGATTACTACTCTTTTATTTTAAATATGAAACTGAAAACATCAGATTTGAAAAGGAACTTCAAACAAAATACTATAGTATAATATAAATTAAACAGAAGTTATTAACTTAAATAACATTCACGTCATGTTAAAGTAGCAAAAGGAAAATATTCCCTCAGATAATGAGCTCAGCCACTCTCAATATTTTAAGATCCTCTTTTTCTAACTGAGAGTGCCCAGTTGTCATAAAAAACGAACTCTGATGATCTTTCAATTACAGTGCTTTGGGCAAGTTTTTGTTCGTTTGTCTGTTTCATTTTAGATGGCAAAGGAATTTCTGTGAAAGTACACAGAACCACTGGTACCCTGAAGTCAAGTCTCAATTACCTTTGGCTGGGGGAATAGGGTTACATGAACACTTGCTGGTGATTTCCAGGCATCTGTTATTCAATTCCCTCAATATTCCCACCACCAAGTTTTCTCAGAAGGGCTGTTAACAAGGAGCCAAATGTACAGATTTCAGTTTTGCCTCATTTCACTTCTGCAAGATTACAGAAGGAAACTGAAATTTCTAAAATATATCTTGTAGGAAATGGAACATAAAAAGAGGAAACAAAGGTAATCAGAACACAGAATAACTGGCACCTGAATTCCTGGGTATATCCTGCACTGGGAATGCACTATAGAATCTAAAAGGATTAGTCACAGTTTATTGAACTTGCCCGGAAAGGAGAGGAGGAAAAGCAGAAATGAGAACAAATAATTCTATGCATTGGATGCATTTTAGTTCTTCAAAACACAAAGGACACACTATCTGAACTTCCTTTCAGGTGTTCAGGTGAACCTTCCTACGTGAAAGTCTTTATTAATCAGGGAGGCAAAATAAAGCCTAGATACACTGACACAGAACATGTTACTGAGTCAGTACAGCAAACCAAGAAGCCTTGGAAAGATACACGCTAGCTGAGGAATAAAGAAGATTGAAATATTTATTTTCTCTGTTCAGTTAAAAAGGATTTGTGACATATCGTTTTAAAAACATATTCTCTAGTGTATGTCTGTGTTGAAGATTATAAGGGTTAAGAGCGTAGCCTATGGAGTTGGCCAGCTGGGTTTATAATATGGACTAGTCCTTTCGGACTCCTTGTTTAAATTCTCTGTGCCTCCATTTCTGTATCTGTCAAGTGAGGATAATATGAATATCCACCTTGGTGGACTACGTGAGGATTAGATTAGTCTGGAACACAGTAAGAACTTTCTCCATGAGAATCATATTATTCATATTTTAACTCTATCTTCATTCTGATATGCAAATCACATTCAGTAAGCTTACTGGCAAAATAATCTTTGATGATAAAATAAAAACAACACAAATAATGTCGGACAATTAAAAACCTCAACATATTTTCTTGGTATAAAATGCGAACTATACTATTAGATAAAAATGAAGCAAAAATCATTTCAACTTTTTCCTTTTTTTCTTTGTCCCTTGTCCTCTTATTGACAGTCGTTAAAAGTATTTCAGAAAAGTATATGAATAGTATTACACATTATTTTAACTGTTTACATGAAAGTGATCATACTCCCTAACATATATATATATATATATATATATATATATATATATATATATATATATATATATATATTTGAGACAGGTCTCACTGTTGCATAAGCAAGAGTATAGCAGTGCAATCACAGCTCACTGCAGCCTCAACTTCTTATGCTTAAGTGATCCTCCACCGCAGTCTCCAGAGTATCTGGGACAACAGATGTATGCCACAATGCCCTGTTAATTTATTTCTTATTTTTTGTAGAAGCGGGGGTCTCACTATATTGTTCAGGCTGGTCCCAAACTCTCAGCCTCAAGCAATCTTCCTGCCTTGGCTTCCCAAAGTGCTGGGATTATAGGGATGAGCCACTGCACCTTGCCTTTGCATTTTTTAGCAGCCTGATTTTTGCCCCCACGTATCCTTGGAAGCATTCCCTATCTGCACATGCAGAGCACTTTCACTTTTTAACAGTTGTATAGTATGTCATAGTAAAGCTATAAAATAATTTATCTAGTCAGCTTGGTATTGCTGGAAATTTAGGTTGTTTAGTAGTTCATAAACACAAACAATACTGCCAAAAAACCCTGTGTGTGTGTATATATATCTGCTATGTTTTCCCAATAATCAATATTTAGTATGTAAGGCAAATATATTTTTCTCCTGGAAATTAAAAACAAAATCTACCTCATTTTTTTCATAACATTTTGCATTCTTTTGACTTCTGGAGTCAGTTCAGAGACAAACTCTTCACTCTGTTGCCTTCACACAAAATGGCTGGTTAAGTTTTATTTTTAAATCTCAGCAGATTTCTAACACACTCAGAGAAGAAAAAGCAAACTCAGAATAATTTACCAAACGTGAATGTAGGAACATATAGGCATCATGAATTAATAACTATGAATTATGTCTACATAGTTCACATTACAGTACCATAGTCTACAGAACTATCTTGACTTCTTTCAGTGTTTCAATAATTTTAAATGTCGGGAAGAAGACTGTCTTCTCAAATATGTAGAAAAAGAGTTGAGAAAAAGTCATGCATAAAAAAGGACATGATTCTTTTTGCTTATGGTTTGAGTGTTTACTCAGTGTTTTTATAGAAGATGCTAAATTTATAATAATTCTAATGGATACAAAAGAGAAAATACTCCTCCCTGTTTTGCTTGGTAGTGTTGTATCTGTATTGTTCTTATTTTCAGTGATAAAATTTGAATTAATTCTTCAAAATTGTAATGCAAGAAGAAATCATGTGGGAGCCCTCTGGTGGCCATAATAATGCTATTCAACGTTCACTAGAGAAGTTCAGGCTCGGTCAAAAGGCTGTCCTTGAAATCCTGAAACTTTATTTACTATCTATTTCATGTTGATGTATCTGTAGTACTTTGATTCGGTTACCAAAGTGCCAAAATATTTTAATGCCTGTTAGCAAACTCTTAAAGTAATATTTTCAGTGCAGAAGTCAATATTAAGATGTATAAAAATTATACATATATAGAGAGAAAGTTTGTTTTTTTGAGACGGAGTCTCGCTCTGTAGCCCAGGCTGGAGTGCAGTGGCCGGATCTCAGCTCACTGCAAGCTCCGCCTCCCGGGTTCACGCCTTTCTCCTGCCTCAGCCTCCGGAGCAGCTGGGACTACAGGTGCCCGCCAACAGGCCCGGCTAGTTTTTTGTATTTTCAGTAGAGACGGGGTTTCACCGTGTTAGCAAGGATGGTCTCGATCTCCTGACCTCGTGATCCACCTGCCTTGGCCTTCCAAAGTGCTGTGATTACAGGCGTGAGCCACTGCCACCGTGCCCGGCCAAAAATGTTATATTTTTAAATGAACATAGAATCATAGATGACTTTAGAGGCACAGAACTATTGAACTACAGAATTTTATAGCAGGAATAAATCTTAGTATTAATCTAGTAAAATTCATCCATTTATTGAACAAAGAGATAAGGCCAGGTTAGGTTAAATACTTTGCATATGTCTCAGAGTAATTATCAGGAGGGCTGGGGTTAGGAGTCCACTTCTATATATTGCAATCTTGAGTGATCCAGAAAAATGTGGTCATTTAATTTTGCCTTAATTTCTGTTTTCTATTCACTTTACATAGGACCTTGTCTTACGTATATATTGGCCTTGTTTTCGTGCCTTTTAAAAACATTTTGCTTCTGAAAGTTTTCTAGGTTGAGTTAAGCATGAACATCAAGTGTTTTACAGTTTAAAGGTAGAGCAGAGAAATAAAAGCAAAAAATCCAACAAGGAATATATTAGTTTTCTATTGCTGCCTGATAGATTACCACAAAGTTGGCAGCTTAAAACAACACGCTTTTATTAGTTCAGAATTTCAAAAGCTCAGTTCTGATGGGTTTCTCTTCTCCAGCCATCACAAGGCTGAAATGAAGGTGATGGCTGGGCTGTGAGTCATTTAGAGGCTCTGAGGAAGCTTCCAAGTTCTTTCAGGTTATTGAAAAAAATTAATTCTTTCTCAAAAGAACTAAAAATAAGTTCTTTGTGGTGGAATGACTGCGGTCACTCTTTCTTTCTGGATTTCGGCTAGGGGGTCACTCTTAGCTCTTAGAGGCTGCTCTTAGTTCCTTGTGCCACGTGGCTTCTTTCTTCTATAAAGCCACATGAGGAATCCCCATTTTGGTGAATCCCATTGCACACTTCAACTCATTTTTAGGAAGTGCAAGAGCTATTTATGGGCCAGAGTTACTCCTGATGGTTTCTCTTTCTTAAAGTCAACTGTCTCATATAATATAACCGAATCATGATAATGACTGTTCCATCATATTTACAAGTCCTGGGATTTGGATGGGCACATGTATGGGTGTATGAATCCTGGGAGCTATTCTAGAATTCTGCCTATCGCAGCAACAAAATAAAATTTTCTGACTAAAATATGTCTCAGTTCAAAGGAAGATTTTATTCACTTTTACAGCTTTTATACTTATTTCACTACCTTTTTTTTTTTTTTTTTTTTTTGAGATGGAGTTTCACTCTGTTGCCCAGGCTGGAGTGCAATGGTGCGATCTCAGCTCACTGCAACCTCCACCTCCCAGGTTCAAGTTATTCTACTGCCTCAGCCTCCCGGATTACAGGCATGCACCACCACACCCGGCTAACTTTGTATTTTTAGTAGAAATGGGGTTTCTCCATGTTGGTCAGGCTGATCTTGAACTCCCAATCTCAGGTGATTCCACCCACCTTGGCCTCCCAAAGTGCTAGAGTTACAGGCATGAGCCACTGCGCCAGGCCCTTCTTTCACTATCTTAAATGTACATTTTACCATACCTACAGAGATCATACAATAAGGTCTTGTAATATGAAAATATTGGCTTTACAATTCACTAACTTTTCAAATGATTTTTTAAAAACCTACATATTTATTGTGGCAGGCTCTCTCCTAGCTGGGAATTCATCAGTGAATGAAACAAAATTTCCTTCCCCTGTAGAACTTACATTCTATTGGAGAGTAATAGATAATACATAACTATAGCCCATAAGTAAATTATCTAATGTATTAGGAGGTAAAAAGTGCTATGGAATGATAGTAAAATATATCGGGGTAAGAAGGATTCAAAGTATCAGCGAGAGAGTAGGTAAGTAAGATAGCATGAAGGGGGGTACCATGGGTGCTTCTCATCGAGAAGCTGAGATTGGAGCAGACATGCAAGAAGTGATGGAGTTGTGCATGACGGTATCTGGAGGAAAAACAATGGAGGCTGAGGTAACAACTAGTGCAAAGGGGCCTAAGGATAGTCTATGCCTGGCAATTTCAATGAATAGCAAAGGAGGAAAATGTAACAGCAGTGGAGTTGTGGACAAAAAAGAAAATAAAGGGAAAGGTACCAGACAATTAGGTGCCATTGTAAAGTGTGGATGAAGCTGGTAGACGATGGTGACATATAGGACTTAAGTTTTAGAAAGGCCACTCTAGAATCTTTATTAAGAATGGGTTGCATACAATATGGTGAGTGTAGTATACACTTGTATTACTATCACCAGAATCCAGGTAATAAACTTATCTATCATTTCCAAAAGGTTTTTGGGTCCATTTTTTTCTGTTTTTTATATACCAATTATACCTCAAAAAAGTTTGAAAAATAAATATATATTGTTAACTGTAAAGAATGAGAATGAATTATAACGGGACAATAGAAGTAGGGAGATCCATCAAGAGGCTATTGCTGAAATTTAGGCTACAGTTGACTATGGTTTGGATCAGTTTTAGGAGTGGAGGTGATAACAATGAGTTTAATTGTGAAAAGACTTTCATAGCATTTTTGGTATGTTGGAATGTCATGAATAAGATAAAGAGAGGGATTAAAACCACCTTTAAGGTTTTTGGTATAAGTGACTGAACACAAGGAGTTGCTATCGTTTGCGATGGAAAAGGTGAGAAAAGTCAGGGCCTCAGTTTTTGGACAAGTTTCATTTTATGTATCTTATAGATATCCAAGTAGATAAGTCAAGCAGGCAGTTGGATACGTAAGTCTGGAGTTCATGAGAAAGACAGGGCTTGGAGATGTAAATTGGAAGTCACAGGTATATGGAAGGCGTTTGAAAGCCATGGGATTGAGTAAAAACACAAGGGAGAGAATCAAGGTATAAAATAGAAGAGTACTAATGACTGAGACCTGGAACATTTCAACATTAAGAGGTAAGAAGGATAGTGAAAAAATGAGTAAAGGAAACATGAAAAGAGAAACCAGTGAAACAGAAGAAAATACAAAGTGTGAGTATCACAGAAGCCAATAGAAAAATGATTAAAGAGGAAAGAGTGATAAACGGTGTCAAATGTTACCAATAAGATTAAATAAAATGGGTCCAGAGACTAGAGCATTGGATTTAGCAATTTTGAGGGTGTTTGTGACATTGACAAGTTTGGGCGGAATGATGGAGTAAAAGCCTGACTATAGCAGTTTTAAGACAAGAGGTAAAAAGAGGAATCACAGAAAATGAGTATAGACAATAATTTCAGGGAAATTTTCTGCAAAAGATAAAGAACCAAGGAATAGGGAGAGTGAAGCTGGCAGAGGAAATGGGGACAAAACCACTTTTTATATGTTTTTTTAATCTTGGAGAAATAACAGCAAGTTTGTGTGGTTATAGAAACAACTTAGTAGAAAGGAAAAATTGATATAGAAGAGACAGGAGAGCTGCTAGAATGAGGTCTTCCGCTTGGCAGTTGAGGGGCATCTAATGCAGATTTTTCTTGTTGTATAACAGCACTGGACTTATTTTTTTTCATGACCCATCACAGTCTATTGTATAATAAACCAAGTGAAATGCAAACACACATTTAAAATCATCAGAGCATATTCATTATGAATCATATGGGTGTTTGCCACCATTTGCACATAGATTTTACTAAATAAGGCCAACTTTTAAGATGTCATTTTCTGCATTTCAATCACATTTACAGAAAGAGTTGTGTTGGAAAAAGTAGTGATGGAGAGAAGTAGGAATATACAGGAAAGCTAATTATGTTAATCAGAATCTGCATCTTGAAGAAACATAGTTCAAGAGTCAGAAGACCCATGTTTGAGTTTCAAGTACCCCTGACTAGTTTTTCTACATTTGCAAAGACAATACTCCCTCTAGGTTTGATTTTCATTATGAAAAAGAAATATGTTGTGTTGATGATCTCCAAGGTCCATTCTAATAAATTCAATACAAAAACATTCCCTGAATTTCTACTCTGTATAAGAGGTAAGATATAAAGCTGGCAACTTGCTGCTAGTGAGAAAGCAGAATGAGAGTTAACAGAAAATTAGAGGGAAATACATCTGTAAAATAAGGTCAAGCAAGCTGGTATAAAACATCCAAGGGGGATTTGGGTCTCAAATATAATGTGAACCCTTTTGTCTTCTCTCATTCCTTCTCTTCATTTATGAATCCATCAGTAGACTTTAATTCTCTTATGCCTAATTCTGTTCTGAATATACATTAGAGAGCTTTGGAATTAAGAAGTCTCTTATTTTAACGGATTCCCAGCGAAGAGCTGATTTAGACATCAGCACAATCTGGTTTCACAAATACTATGAGAATTTATGGGTGCCTGGAATAAAGGATGATATGCACTAAGTGTTCTCTTTAAGTGAAGACTTTGGGGATGTCAAATATTATTATTCTTCTGTTGAAATGTAAATTCCTGCTTCTGCTCATGTACCTTTGAATTTAAAGCCAGATAAAATTTAATTCATTTTACCAATTTTTATTCCTAAAGGTTTGTGAACTTCTCATGACCTTATGTCTCATGGAGGATGATCTTGTATGTAATCATTAGGTCTGAAATGAGGAAAGCTTGGTGAGTGCTTCAAATGGCTTTAGTCACTATGCCTGGGAAATCACATATAAGGTCCCTTTGCAGCTTCCAGAAGACCTGAAATGTGGCTAATGATTTTAAAAGACCATATAAGAATCAGAGAGCAATGTGAGGTAACAAGCGAATGAGGGAAAGAAGCAAAGTGATTAAATATAGTTCTTTTGGCTATAAGGTACCACAATATCATTATTAAATCAGAGGATGTGCTGCTCAATAGTTTTTAAATAAAAAACCGTAGCACAGTTAAGAGGGCAATAGTGCAGACTATTTTAGGTTGACCCTGTCTCAAGTAATTGGAATATATTTGACATTATAAAGGCATTATAAATATATTTATTGATTGGACTTGAGTCTTTATGTCTTTCCTTTTTTTTTTTTTCCAGGTAACATCTTTACCTACTGCAACCATTTCTCTGTTCTCTATTTCGTTTTAAATTTCTACTCTGTAATGCTTTAGAATTTGCACTTTCCAGAGAGAGAAACTACTTCTCTGGTGTTCAGCCGAACAGACTTCTTCCTGATAAGACTATACAGTAAAAAAAAAAAAAAAAAAAAAAGAGATCTTCTATAAGATTTTTTTGTTGCTATTTTACAAACAAGGAATTAAATCACATTTCTGACCACAACTACTGGAAAATCTTTTGTTTAAAGACCTTTTGGAAACAGCATATTCTCCTGTTCTTTGCATTGCTTCAAAGGTACTGGTAACATTTGGAAAAACATATTATGTAGGCATTTTTTCTTATTCAGGTTATATTTTCTGTTTTCTATTGAAAAATGTAGACCAAAATCACTTGTATTATTCCATTTGCTTATTACTTTTCCAGGTACTGACATTATTTGATTTTAGGCAGCATGTATTCTTTTTGGTGTGTAAAAAATATAATTGCTTACTATAATAAAATCAGAAATGGATACACCAGATATCTTTCTTTGTATATCTATAATACTTTAATAAATATTCCTAGAAACATTTTAGCCTTGTTCATCCAGGAAGAATTTGGAAAAGCTGATTTTAAATACTAAGGAGCTCAGAATTAAAATAAATGTCATCTTTTTGCCTTTACAGAGAATCATTTTAGTTGCAATCCTGAGTATATACTTGCTAATCATGCCAATAGTCACAAAAGAACTGATTGGCTCCCATGCTCCAGAAAACCAATTTATCTATGAGCTTAGCCATTCTACATCTCAGAAGTCACTGCAAAAACCCAGAGAGAATGGTAGAAATAAAAAGTACATATAGAGAAGGGCCTGCGCCTGAATCAGACTCAGTCTTTGTGATTAATCCAACACCTTTACATTCTGAGTACCAATCATTAACGTCATTAAGCTGCTTGTTTCTTAATTGCATTCTTGTATAGGAAACTCAAGGCAAAACGAACCAAGTCTGAGAAGCCCACAATCAAAGTTGATTGCATCCAACCTTACTGTTGCACCTCTATTAACCTACAAGCTGTGTGGGCAGGACTTCTAAAAAGCATTTCAGGATAAAAACTGTCTCCTTCAGATTTTGCTGCACTTGCATTTATTATGAATTTTCTGGAAATTATGAAGCAGAACTACTAATGATCCCATCATAGACAGCCATTATCTCAAACTGTGAATACTGGTTGTCATTTTCAGAGTCAACAGATGTTGACCTTAGGGTGGCAACTTTTCCTTCATTGTATGAACCTAATCAACATTATATCCTTCAGTTTTCTATAAAATGCACTATCCAATTAGAAGGTAAGCTTTTTAAAAAGAGAGGTCTAGGGTTAAAATCTCATTTAAGCTGCATTAGTCTAAATGTGGCTTTGGGCTATTTTTATTAGCTGAAGCTATTTATGATTTTTCTAAGGGAGAGGAAAGGACACTTCGGGGACTACAAAGAAATTGATTTAATAGTATGCATGACTTCACATTCAATTTCTATAAAAGTGTCCCTTGATAAGAGGTTGTGAATATTTTTGACAATATCTCTCTTTCTATCTCTGTCCTGATCTTCATAAAAACTGTGTTTGCAAATACATAGCTAAATTGGCAAAGACTTAGCTAAAGAACAATTCTGCAGCATGGCTGGGATACAATAATTATTACCCCTCCCAATTAAACTGAACTTGAAACCAGCTAAACCTAGTCATTACTCACGTGGAGATGTGGTATGAAATCCTGAGCCCTGTCTACTTTTTGTGGAACTCATATACCTCATTTCAACTTGGTTCTAAGCTGATTTTCTTCAGATGACTTTCCTAATTAAACTCCATTTGATGCTGATAATGACTTTATTGACATCTGACTTAGTTTGATTTTCATGCATCTATTCAATCATCTTTATTCAGCAGGTGTACGGAGTACCTACTGCATAGAGGCAATATACTGAGCTTTCTCGAAAAAGCGAAAAAAGATTCAGAGACACTTACTTTCACAGTTCCTACAGATTAGAGAAAATGTAGAAAGAATTCCATTTCAACACAACATAATCATAACTTAAGAAAACATTTTTACACGTTTTTGCAGATAGTCTCTGGTAAGGATGCTTCAGTGATCTAGTTACAGTTCATTTTATAAACTAAAAATCCCATGTGTTTTCATTGTAGAAGTCAGATTTCATAACAAAAATGATTATGTTTTCAAATTTAATATTTATGATAAGTACAATGTGTTTAGATTTTAAATTTCCTTTTAATGGAAGTGATTCTAAAAATCTAACCGTTGTTGGATATTTTTCATTTTGAGCATTGGACAGCTGAAAAAGACTATTTCCTGTAGACTGACAGTTGTATAATAGATGGGAAAAAAAGATGATTGGCAAAGCCATAAGAGAGAAACAATAAAACTAGGGCAGTCCTTACCTCAATTTAACAGAAACAAATAATAGGAAAAATAAATCTGAATCCATGGAAGTTTTTACCTTAGACTTAGGTAAAATTAGGCAGGTAAAATCCCATTTTCTAAGGGGATGTTTTTAGCAAATTTATACTAAACTCTTTTTCCTGAAAATAAGTACTGAGAGATTTGATTAGGCCAAGTCTGTGACTAGCACTGTGGGAGTATGAATGCATATTTATTTGCATCTCTGAAATAGGTAAATTGGTAAATTATCTAGAAGTAAAGCTGATAATGAGAAAAATACAAGATGTGAATTACGTATAAAGAAATAAAGTTATTGAGTAGCAAAAATAATCTAGTCATGGTATCAAAATTAACATGTAAAGGTAAAATGTTATTTAGCAATTATAAATTCTTTTCATTATTGCTTTATATTTTCTATAAATAATGGTAAATTCCTGCTTGATTATAGATAGCTTTATAATTTTTAATAATAGATACACTAATTGAAAAAGATTTCCAAGTGTATTATGTAAGTGGATTTGATAACTCAACAGTACTGTTATTTAGAAATATCTTTCACTTGATGACAAGGAAATACAGATTAAGGCAAAGTACTAAAGCCAGATGTGTACACAAAAATTACCTTAAATTCTACTAAAATGACGTAAAAAGAAAGAACTACAGTGCCAAATAGAGATGACTTGGTTAATATTTGAATACATGGCCAAATATTTTTAGTCCTGAGGTACTCAATATATTGCATATAAAGGGATAATTTCCAGGAAGAATACAGCTAATCATGTCATGTTTAAATCCATTTTAGTTTCTGTCATTAGAAATGCAGATAATTTGGGGGGTCCCTATGGGTCAAAGGCTTACAACTCAATTGTGATAGGAACTTAAATGCTTATAACCATTCTTTTTGCATATAATCCTTACAGTTGAAAATGCCCAGGATTTTCTCCCTTCAATTCATTTGAGATCAGTACCACCTGGGATAACTTTCAAAAATATCAATTCAGTCATGTCATATTGCTTCTTATTAATAGTCAATAATTCCTTATCATAATATTTAAAGCTGTTTTTAATTTATTTCTAGATTAGTATTATCTGAATGTCTTATATTTTAGCCTTTCCTGGCATTCCTCAATTTTATACCTGATTACCTTGTTCATAGTGTTTTTAAAATGCACCCTGGCTCTTTACTGCCACATTCAATTCTACTCTTGATCTTTTTTCTTTATTGATACATAACAGAGGTACATATTTTCATTACATGTGATAATTTATAAAGATCAAATCAGTGTAATTGGGATATCCATCACCTTAAATATGTATCCTTTCTTTCTAGAAACATTTGAATTATTCTCTATTCTCCTCTAGCTATTTTGAAAATACAATGTATTATTATAAACTACAGTCACCTTAGTGTGGTCTTGATCTTTCTGTCTCAAGATTAAGCATACTATCTTTCTCATGTCCACATGGAAGATTAGATTTCTCCCTTGGTAGCTTTTTGATAGTAACTACTATTCAACGAAATGTTATGCAACTATTTATCAGTGCCCACCATGAATTAGACAACTTCTAGAAATGAGCATACAGGAATAAACAAGAATAGAAACCCCCTACCCTCCTGGGTCTTTTCTCATATATGTTGGATACTTACACATTTATCATAATAATTCATAAACTCCTTTTCGAAGAGCCAACGTTAGTCATTCTTGAGTCCAATCAGAGAGAGTTTAGTGAAAAACATGGCACTTGTTCAAATGTTGACATAAAAAATGATTGATTGGAATTAAACTCCATAATATTATTAATTCCCACTTGGAAAACCATTCCTCTTTTATATCATAAGTCAGTAACACAGGGAGGGCATTGCAAGGGATGGCAAATATGTGGTTGGGAAGCAAATATATATTAAACATTCATACAGTATTTCTGTAGTATTTCCTCAAAAGCTTCCTTATTTATGACTTTTTGAGAAATAGTAGCAGATTCTCCCTTTACTATAAATAAATATATAGGCATATAAAACACAAATAAGTATTGGGATCCTAGAAAATATATGTATGGCTTTGCTTCATACTTTGTAAAGGGAAAAGAGAAAAAATTTTAAAATATCAACCAACTAAAAACTACAACAGTGTTATATCTACAATTCAAGGATGAAATGTATAAGAGCAAGAATGGGGTCCCTTGTGGTACTTCATTGTCAGCATTGTCAGAAAAACATCAACTAATGTGTCTTGTGTAACTTTATTTCTAAAAGATGTATCTGTCCCAGATGGATAAAAAAGGGCATACTCTCTGTTCTTGAAATCCACTTACCCCTAAAAAAATTTTTAGTTGACTCTCAGTGGGCCAATATGTGCTCATAGCCTGCCAATAGAATAACTATCCATTGTTTTTTTAAAATCTATAATACTTTTGAAGTCTATATATTAGGATTTCCTTGATAGAATAACAAATGTGTTGATAATTAGCAAGCTTAACCTATTGCCTTTTGAAGATGATAGTATAAATCAGCTATATATTTCTATGGAGAATTCACTTTTAAAAGAAAAGAACAGATAGAATAATTAAGTGTAAGAAAACCTTTCTTACTGGATGTAAAGAGTGGTCAGTGGTGGAACGTACATTCTTGTAAACTCTTTTATCAAATGTTTAAGGAGTTATCAAATTAACAGGAGGCAGCTCCAGTTTACTAAATACTATTCATCTCCCAGTTTATTACCCTTTTCCTTAAGAGTTCTATAACTGTGGTAACAAAGGAATATTAATTATCAGTAAATCAGTACTATTTTGGGCTTTAAAAAAAAAAAAAAAACCTGTACTTGTGGCCACATTAGAACTGGATATGACATATCGTTTTTTGGTTGTTTGTTATTGTCATTCAAAATAGGGAATTATAAGGCCACAAGAACAATTACTGATCAATGCTCCAAAAAGGCATCTAAAATGCCTCTCAGAATCGTAACAAGTCTTGACATTCTAGATAGTTGTAATGGACCCAGATTTAGAAATCCTCATATACAAGCTGCCATCATATCCCTTATACTTGAAGAACAAAATCTCATACTAGGATATCTGAAACAAATTGATTCTCAAACATTTCTTCTATCTCTATTTTATTTAGAAATTAACTAGTTTGTTATTCGTTGTAGCATTTTATTTTTAAAGGTTAGGAAAAATCATTATGTCGATCATAAATTGCTAGAACATTGGTGTAGTTTCAGCTTTTAGAGGAGTGAGATTGGCTCTCTTTGTTCAAACAAAATCTTAGGTGTTAGTACAATAGGTAAAGTTCACAGACACAGGGGTTTTCTAGCTAAGTGGAGGTGGTCTTCACACATAGGCAGTGTATGGGGCCTGAAGCTCAAATATTCAGCAGCCTTTCCTATAGGTGACCACTCTAGATTCTCTAAGAGAGCTTTGTGAGCCTGTAAAATCTCCACAAGCAAAAACTTAGAAACCATCGATATATTTTTTTTTCATCAAAAACATTTGACAACTGACGGAACTAAGGTCCAGTGACAGTAAATAACTTTTTTGGTGTTCATACTTAATTATTTACTTTGCATTATAGTTTTAAGCATTTTTTCCATCTTATTAATGAAATTATAAAACGTGATCATCCTTTGTAATTCATTATATCCCCACACTGTCTAACACAGGGCATTTTATGGTATTAATTGAAGGCTAATACCACTTTAGAAAACATTTTACATGACTTCTATAACACTTTACATATTTACATTATCAGTATTGTTTACCAATATTTTCATGGGCCGAACTTCAGATCAAGGTCTATTGCTTCCCTTAAATCAACATGAAATTAGCTTTGGGAATAGAAATATTGATTTTAAATTGATAGACTGATTGTTTTTCTCTCTTGTAGAATTAGTTGCCTAACAGTTTTATGTGCACATAAAGTCTGTGTAGAAGTATTCACTCAGAATTCATATACAGGCACTGTTCTATATTCTGGATTATAGTAGTAAACAAAATTGTGATGAGAATTTTTTCCCCAAAGTGCTTACATTCTAATGGAGGCAGGAAGACACATAGGGCAAAGAGAAAGTACATCAGATACTGGTGAGTGTTGGAGGAGGGAATGTATTTTGAGACACGGACAGTTGTAATTTTAAAGAAAGTTGTTGGGAAGGCTACATTAGGTGATACATGTATACATATGTAACAAACCTGCACATTGTGCACACGTACCCTAGAACTTAAAGTATAATAAAAAAGAAAGAAAAAAAGAAGGTAATATTTGAGCAAATTATTGAATGTTATGAGGGAGCCATCCTTGCACATATATGAGGGAAGAGCATTCTATGGAGAAAGAAGAGGAAAAGTCCTAGGTTGAGACTGGACTGGTTTGGAGTGGCAGAGGCACAGTGAGGATTATAGCTGGAGCAGAAAGAACGAGTAAAGTCATGGAGGCAATGGAGGGAGAAAAGAAAACCAACAGTGAAGAAGGAAGAATGAGCAAGGAAAGGTCCCATTTATATAAGGACTTTCAGGCTACTATAAGAACTGTGGCTTTATTCTTAGAGATGAAGCAGAGGGTTTTGAGGTGAAGAGTGATGTGAATCTGACTTCATTTTGGAAGGTTCAGTTTGTGCTGTGAGCAGTGTTGAGTGCGGATGGAATAAAAACAGATTAGGTCGGAGGCCCTTTCAATAATCCAGGCAAAACCTAATGGTGGCTTAGACTGGAGCAGCAGCAGAGAAGGGTCTAGGAGAAAGTTAAGTTCTAAGTATATTGCGATCATACGTCTCATAGGATTCCCTGGTGGACTGGATATGAGTGTGAGAGTCAAGGATGACTCCCATCTGACCTGAGAAACTGGAAACGTGTCGTTGTCATACCCTGTGCTGGAGAACACTGAGTAATATGTACTGGAGCTCAGAGAGAGGTTAAGTATTACCAGCAGAGAAGACAAATACAAAATACTGAATCACAGCTTTTTAAAATTGTTCTATGGTATAGGGAAGTTGCCACTTAGCTTAAGATCATGTGTCTCTTTTATATAACTAGAGATACTGACTAAGCCTCATATCCTGCAGTGAGATTTAAAAGGTAGTGTTTTAAGTGTGTAAATCCAAACACATAATCTTTCACATATAGTTGGTATTAGCCTTAACAGAGACTAAAGATTATTTTTATGCAATGAAGAAATAATGTCCTTATTCATTTACCCCTATTTTATGATTTTTAATAGAATATTGAAAATATAAACAGTTGTTTAATTCATGAATTCCCTAATTGTCCTTTTCTGCTGAGAATGTTGGCCTGCTTTCAACCTTTATCTGAGGTAGTTCTGTAAAATTCCATTTATTACAGGGAAGTATGGCCAATACAACTAAATGGACAGCTGTTCATACTGGTTTAAAATACATTATAATCAAAAGCTTTTCATAAATGTCTATGCTTTTCCAAAGCAAAGATTATAGACTATTAAATGGGCTTAAATAGACAGGTCAGGAAAGGATCAGCCAAAGGTTTTGCCTCCTTCCTTGTGTGCTGTTGACCTACAGCTTAACCCAGTCCCTCCATGAGTCTCTCAAACAGACATTTTCCACAAATAAAGGCCTCATCCCCAAATCTATAACCCTTAGATTATCAAAACTCTAGAGTTATGTTATACAGCATTCTTAAAGTGATGAATATAAAATAAATTCATTCATTCATTAGAATTACGGTAACTGAATATAGTTACAAGAAAATATTATTTTGATAGAAACATAGCATGGATCTTTGCAGATATTAAACTATAATATTATAAATCTCTACAATGATATTCTGAATAAAATTCTCCCATTGAAGTTATCAAAATTCTGAGGCTATAAAATTCCTAGGAATAAGTCTATTGCATGAGAATTCAAATACCCTATCTATCTAATGAACACCAGATCATATATGGAAGGAACTCCTGTGAAATAATTACCAACTAAGCAATTTTATTAACAGATACAACTAAAAAAGAATTTAGATTTGTTTGGTTGCATAACTGACTATATATATGGCTTACACCTGAGTGTCGTGATTTTTTTTTTTTTTAAGTAAGGATTCTTTTTGGTGAGGATTTATGAGATGTTTTATTTTTTCCTGTGAAAAGTATTGATTTTGAAAGCCTTATAAATAAACAGCACTGACCTATCTATTCTTGAATCATTGAGAGTAGGTCACCTGTGGACAGCAAATGATTTTCATTTCCTGGAGGTAAATTTTATTGAAGAGAAAGCAAAAGAAAGGGAAAGCTTAATTTATAATGCCAAGTGAGATTACTGAAATTCAGCATTTTAAAAACTTCTGCTGTACAGGGTTTGAGAAAGCACTGGCTCCTAAACTGAAATGAATAGGCTGGTTCTGTTTAATCAGACAGAAATCTTATAAAATGAGCCATTAATAATGAAAACTACAGGAATTAGAAACACTTCGTCCATCACCATACCAGTTACATTTCTTATTTGACACTGATTTTAGTAAATGAAATATACAATTTAAAATAATGAATCATTAAGAATATGGAAAAATTCTTCTGAGTAAAAAAAGAGGTTACAAAAAAGACAAAATAAGGTCCTCATTATTAGTAAACATACATGTAATAAAAATGAATAGAGCTAAATATATTAAGGTAAAACAAAGGTCAACTGATCTTTGGGTAAAGAGATACTGACTTTTTTTTCTACTTTTGTGTATTTACTGAATTTATCTCTTAACTATGTATAACTGATTTTGGAAATAAGAATGAAAAAAAATTACAAAATTTCTTGTGAAATTTTGTAAAATGAAACAAATCTCAGGATATTGTAATGCATTGAAAAATGATAAATTTTAAGAAAAGTTTAAAAAATAAAAACTTTTGTCCCACAGAAAATGAGTTTTTGATTTATAAATGAAGAGAAATAATATAATCAGTGTTACTGTGAGGTTATTTATATTTATACATACTTCTGCTAAATTTTATATACTGATGAAATGTTTTTTAAAGTTTCTACAAGGGAGAACTAGGAACAATCTATACAGAGTACAGTGTGGCAGGGGGAATTAACTAGAAGTTAACCGGAAGGAAAACAAGAACACAAGTAAAAGTATCATTTCAAGGACATTAGATTTTAGTATTTTACAGCAAATAAAAGGAAAAAATACATATTTTGAAAATGTAAAAGATTTGTAAGGGGCAAGAGAAGAAAGTCACATTTCACCACGTTGACATTTTGGCTTACAATTATATTGTCTCTAGTGAAATAAACTCTCTCTCAATTGGAAGTAAAGTTACCAATGAAATACATAACTTTGAAAACAATTTTGGATTTTTTTCCAGGTACAGGCTCTGTATTGTTCAATTGAAGTCTAAATTTTTATATATTAGAATGAGTAACTATCACTGAAAGTTTGGCATTAAAAAGACAGTAGATTGTCAGAAGTTAAATTTTTAGACTATACAAATGGGAGCTGTTTCCATCAAAACTGCCAGCGATGTGTTCAGACAAAAAAAATAGCTCCGGGGGCGGAGCAAGATGGCCGAATAGGAACAGCTCCAGTCTCCAACTCCCAGCGCCAGCGACACAGAAGACCGGTGATTTCTGCATTTTCAACTGAGGTACTGGGTTCATCTCACTGGGGAGTGCCGGACGATCGGTGCTGGTCAGCTGCTGCAGCCCGACCAGCAAGAGCTGAAGCAGGGCGAGGCATTGCCTCACCTGGGAAGCGCAAGGGGGAAGGGAATCCCTTTTCCTAGCCAGGGGAACTGAGACACACAACACCTGGAAAATCGGGTAACTCCCACCCCAATACTGCGCTTTAAGCAAACAGGCAAACCAGGAGATCATATCCCACACCTGGCCGGGAGGGTCCCACACCCACGGAGCCTCCCTCATTGCCAGCACAACAGTCTGTGATCTACCGGCAAGGCAGCAGTGAGGCTGGGGGAGGGGCGCCCACCATTGCTGAGGCTTAAGTAGGTAAACAAAGCTGCTGGGAAGCTCGAAGTGGGTGGAGCTCATAGCAGCTCAAGGAAACCTGCCTGTCTCTGTAGACTCCACCTCTGGGGACAGGGCAATAACAAACACAGCCGAAACCTCAGCAGACTCAAAGGACTCTGTCTGACAGCTTTGAAGAGAGCAGTGGATCCCCCAACACGGAGGTTGAGATCTGAGCAGGACTCCCTGCTCAAGTGGGTCCCTGACCCCTGAGTAGCCTAACTGGGAGACTTCCCCCACTAGGGGCAGTCTGACACCCCACACCTCACAGGGTGGAGTACACCCCTGAGAGGAAGCTTCCAAAGCAAGAATCAGACAGGTACACTCGCTGTTCAGAAATATTCTATCTTCTGCAGCCTCTGCTGCTGATACCCAGGCAAACAGGGTCTGGAGTGGACCTCAAGCAATCTCCAACAGACCTACAGCTGAGGGTCCTGACTGTTAGAAGGAAAACTATCAAACAGGAAGGACACCTACACCAAAACCCCATCAGTACATCACCATCATCAAGACCAGAGGCAGATAAAACCACAAAGATGGGGAAAAAGCAGGGCAGAAAAGCTGGAAATTCAAAAAATAAGAGCGCATCTCCCCCGGCAAAGGAGCGCAGCTCATCACCAGCAACGGATCAAAGCTGGACAGAGAATGACTTTGACGAGATGAGAGAAGAAGGCTTCAGTCCATCAAATTTCTCAGAGCTAAAGGAGGAATTACGTACCCAGCGCAAAGAAACTAAAACTCTTGAAAAAAAAGTGGAAGAATTGATGGCTAGAGTAATTAATGCAGAGAAGGTCATAAACGAAATGAAAGAGAGGAAAACCATGACACGAGAAATACGTGACAAATGCACAAACTTCAGTAACCGACTCGATCAACTGGAAGAAAGAGTATCTGCGATTGAGGATCAAATGAATGAAATGAAGCGAGAAGAGAAATTTAAAGAAAAAAGAAGAAAAAGAAATGAACAAAGCCTGCAAGAAGTATGGGATTATGTAAAAAGACCAAATCTACGTCTGATTGGGGTGCCTGAAAGTGAGGGGGAAAATGGAACCAAGTTGGAAAACACTCTTCAGGATATCATCCAGGAGAACTTCCCCAACCTAGTAGGGCAGGCCAACATTCAAATCCAGGAAATACAGAGAATGCCACAGAGATACTCCTCGAGAAGAGCAACTCCAAGACACATAATTGCCAAATTCACCAAAGTTGAAATGAAGGAAAAAATCTTAAGGGCAGCCAGAGAGAAAGGTCGGGTTACCCACAAAGGGAAGCCCATCAGACTAACAGCAGATCTCTCGGCAGAAACTCTACAAGCCAGAAGAGAGTGGGGGCCAATATTCAACATTCTTAAAGAAAAGAATTTTCAACCCAGAATTTCATATCCAGCCAAACTAAGTTTCATAAGTGAAGGAGAAATAAAATCCTTTACAGATAAGCAAATACTTAGAGATTTTGTCACCACTAGGCCTGCCTTACAAGAGACCCTGAAGGAAGCACTAAACATGGAAAGGAACAACCGGTACCTTTGCAAAAACATGCCAAAATGTAAAGACCATCGAGGCTAGGAAGAAACTGCATTAACTAATGAGCAAAATAACCAGTTAATATCATAATGGCAGGCTCAAGTTCACACATAACAATCTTAACCTTAAATGTAAATAGACTAAATGCTCCAATTAAAAGACACAGACTGGGAAACTGGATAAAGAGTCAAGACCCATCAGTCTGCTGTATTCAGGAGACCCATCTCACACGCAGAGACATACATAGGCTCAAAATAAAGGGATGGAGGAATATTTACCAAGCAAATGGAGAACAAAAAAAAAGCGGGGGTTGCAATACTAGTCTCTGATAAAACAGACTTTAAACCATCAAAGATCAAAAGAGACAAAGAAGGCCATTACATAATGGTAAAGGGATCAATTCAACAGGAAGAGCTAACTATCCTAAATATATATGCATCCAATACAGGAGCACCCAGATTCATAAAGCAAGTCCTTAGAGACTTACAAAGAGACTTAGACTCCCATACAATAATAATGGGAGACTTCAACACTCCACTGTCAACATTAGACAGATCAACGAGACAGAAAGTTAACAAGGATATCCAGGAATTGAACTCATCTCTGCAGCAAGCAGACCTAATAGACATCTATAGAACTCTCCACCCCAAATCAACAGAATATACATTCTTCTCAGCACCACATCGTACTTACTCCAAAATCGACCACGTAATTGGAAGTAAAGCACTCCTCAGCAAATGTACAAGAACAGAAATTATAACAAACTGTCTCTCAGACCACAGTGCAATCAAACTAGAACTCAGGACTAAGAAACTCAATCAAAACCGCTCAACTACATGGAAACTGAACAACCTGCTCCTGAATGACTACTGGGTACATAATGAAATGAAGGCAGAAATAAAGATGTTCTTTGAAACCAATGAGAACAAAGATACAACATACCAGAATCTCTGAGACACATTTAAAGCAGTGTGTAGAGGGAAATTTATAGCACTAAATGCTCACAAGAGAAAGCAGGAAAGATCTAAAATTGACACTCTAACATCGCAATTAAAAGAACTAGAGAAGCAAGAGCAAACACATTCGAAAGCTAGCAGAAGGTAAGAAATAACTAAGATCAGAGCAGAACTGAAGGAGATAGAGACACAAAAAACTCTCCAAAAAATCAAACAAAATTGACAGACCACTAGCAAGACTAATAAAGAAGAAAAGAGAGAAGAATCAAATCGATGCAATTAAAAATGATAAAGGGGATATCACCACCGACCCCACAGAAATACAAACTACCATCAGAGAATACTATAAACACCTCTACGCAAATAAACTGGAAAATCTAGAAGAAATGGATAATTTCCTGGACACTTACACTCTTCCAAGACTAAACCAGGAAGAAGTTGAATCCCTGAATAGACCAATAGCAGGCTCTGAAATTGAGGCAATAATTAATAGCCTACCAACCAAAAAAAGTCCAGGACCAGATGGATTCACAGCTGAATTCTACCAGAGGTACAAGGAGGAGTTAGTACCATTCCTTCTGAAACTATTCCAATCAATAGAAAAAGAGGGAATCCTCCCTAACTCATTTTATGAGGCCAACATCATCCTGATACCAAAGCCTGGCAGAGACACAACAAGAAAAGAGAATTTTAGACCAATATCCCTGATGAACATCGATGCAAAAATCCTCAATAAAATACTGGCAAACCGGATTCAGCAACACATCAAAAAGCTTATCCACCATGATCAAGTGGGCTTCATCCCTGGGATGCAAGGCTGGTTCAACATTCGCAAATCAATAAACATAATCCAGCATATAAACAGAACCAAAGACAAGAACCACATGATTATCTCAATAGATGCAGAAAAGGCTTTTGACAAAATTCAACAGCCCTTCATGCTAAAAACGCTCAATAAATTCGGTATTGATGGAACGTACCTCAAAATAATAAGAGCTATTTATGACAAACCCACAGTCAATATCATACTGAATGGGCAAAAACTGGAAACATTCCCTTTGAAAACTGGCACAAGACAGGGATGCCCTCTCTCACCACTCCTATTCAACATAGTGCTGGAAGTTCTGGCTAGGGCAATTAGGCAAGATAAAGAAATCAAGGGTATTCAGTTAGGAAAAGAAGAAGTCAAACTGTCCCTGTTTGCAGATGACATGATTGTATATTTAGAAAACCCCATTGTCTCAGCCCAAAATCTCCTTAAGCTGATAAGCAACTTCAGCAAAGTCTCAGGATACAAAATTAATGTGCAAAAATCACAAGCATTCTTATACACCAGTAACAGACAAACAGAGAGCCAAATCAGGAATGAACTTCCATTCACAATTGCTTCAAAGAGAATAAAATACCTAGGAATCCAACTTACAAGGGATGTAAAGGACCTCTTCAAGGAGAACTACAAACCACTGCTCAGTGAAATCAAAGAGGACACAAACAAATGGAAGAACATACCATGCTCATGGATAGGAAGAATCAATATCGTGAAAATGGCCATACTGCCCAAGGTAATTTATAGATTCAATGCCATCCCCATCAAGCTACCAATGAGTTTCTTCACAGAATTGGAAAAAACTGCTTTAAAGTTCATATGGAACCAAAAAAGAGCCCGCATCTCCAAGACAATCCTAAGTCAAAAGAACAAAGCTGGAGGCATCATGCTACCTGACTTCAAACTATACTACAAGGCTACATTAACCAAAACAGCATGGTACTGGTACCAAAACAGAGATATAGACCAATGGAACAGAACAGAGTCCTCAGAAATAATACCACACATCTACAGCCATCTGATCTTTGACAAACCTGACAAAAACAAGAAATGGGGAAAGGATTCCCTATTTAATAAATGATGCTGGGAAAATTGGCTAGCCATAAGTAGAAAGCTGAAACTGGATCCTTTCCTTACTCCTTATACGAAAATTAATTCAAGATGGATTAGAGACTTAAATGTTAGACCTAATACCATAAAAATCCTAGAGGAAAACCTAGGTAGTACCATTCAGGACATAGGCATGGGCAAAGACTTCATGTCTAAAACACCAAAAGCAACAGCAGCAAAAGCCAAAATTGACAAATGGGATCTCATTAAACTAAAGAGCTTCTGCACAGCAAAAGAAACTACCATCAGAGTGAACAGGCAACCTACAGAATGGGAGAACATTTTTGCAATCTACTCATCTGACAAAGGGCTAATATCCAGAACCTACAAAGAACTCCAACAAATTTACAAGAAAAAAACAAACAACCCCATCAAAAAGTGGGCAAAGGATATGAACAGACATTTCTCAAAAGAAGACATTCATACAGCCAACAGACACATGAAAAAATGCTCATCATCACTGGCCATCAGAGAAATGCAAATCAAAACCACAATGAGATACCATCTCACACCAGTTAGAATGGCGATCATTAAAAAGTCAGGAAACAGCAGGTGCTGGAGAGGATGTGGAGAAATAGGAACGCTTTTACACTGTTGGTGGGATTGTAAACTAGTTCAACCATTATGGAAAACAGTATGGCGATTCCTCAAGGATCTAGAACTAGATGTACCATATGACCCAGCCATCCCATTACTGGGTATATACCCAAAGGATTATAAATTATGCTGCTATAAAGACACATGCACACGTATGTTTATTGCAGCACTATTCACAATAGCAAAGACTTGGAATCAACCCAAATGTCCATCAGTGACAGACTGGATTAAGAAAATGTGGCACATATACACCATGGAATACTATGCAGCCATTAAAAAGGATGAGTTTGTGTCCTTTGTAGGGACATGGATGCAGCTGGAAACCATCATTCTTAGAAAACTATCACAAGAACAGAAAACCAAACACCGCATGTTCTCACTCATAGGTGGGAACTGAACAATGAGATCACTTGGATTCAGGAAGGGGAACATCACACACCGGGGCCTATCATGGGGAGGGGGGAGGTGGGAGGGATTGCATTGGGAGTTATACCTGATGTAAATGACGAGTTGATGGGTGCAGCACACCAACATGGCACAAGTATACATATGTAACAAACCTGCACGTTATGCACATGTACCCTACAACTTAAGGTATAATAATAATAAATAAATTAAAAAAAAATAGCTCCAATTTCCTGGGTGTGGAGAGGCTATCACAGGCTCACATATTATATGCTAACTCGAATTTGCAAAGCAATCTGAGAAGCACCAAATTGCTGTAATAAGAAAAGGTGACATTTGTACCATCTCACAGGCTTTTTATGTATTCTGTTCCTAGAATAGGATAATAGAGGTCTATTTTCTGTCTCTTCCAAACCCTGTCATAAGGGAGAGCTACTAGCACACATGAGTGCCCATTAGGTCATGTGAAGAACAACTGGGTGACATCGTATATGTTGACCTAAGGAGAGCTCAGTCTGGCATGATTAAACTACTGAAAACATATTATTGATCTTTATTTAGGGTCATAAACTACTCAATATGGATCCCATTTCAGTGTGTGCATTTTATTTACATAACTCTCTGCCCAAATTTGATTTTAAATATGTCAAAAACTGACCAAGGCCCATGGGGTAAAACATTAGACCTGCATTTGTTCCTACTTCTCTCACTTATTGACTAAGTGACCCTAGTAAATTTCCGTGACATTATTGGGACTCATCTCCCTCAACTTTACCATAGAGATTATGACTTGAGCCTCACAGGATTTTATGAGGTTTGTATGAGCTCACATGTGAAATATACTAGCATAAATCTGGCACAGGAAAAGACATGTAGGACACTTAAGTGTTAGCCCGTTCATTCTTTGTTAGGAATCTACATTTGCATCCTTTCATCTACTACAACACTCGGAGAGATGTAACATATTCCCTTTAGACTGAGCCACTTACCGTAGCAGTGATTCTTACAATGAGTGTTAGGGACTCATGTCCCTAGCAAAGAATATTAAAGTCTTAGAGAGAGGCTAGGTTGAGGCAATAAAAATGATAGTTTGAAAAATTCCCAAAGATTATTCTTAAATGTCCCACTTTTAGGGGGAAGACTTAAAATCATTTTAGTGGACTAATTTAGTTAAAGGTAATGACACTGAATTATAAATAAATATGAACCTAGGGTAGGAAAAACATTCCTATTTTTAGGGTGCTACAAACAAAAGCTGCAATGGATATCTTTGTAAGTGGAATCACTTGGTTAAAGAGTAATGCACACTCTCCATTTTGAGAAAACTTTAGTATTACCCTACAAAAAATACCAGTTTACAATCTCACAAAATATGAACACTTTCTTCTTCTACATCTTTGCAAATACTCAATGTTATGTATCTTTAATTGCCACTATCTCTGATGCCATGCTCAATCTGACAGTTTATGTTCCTTACCCATCAACTTCTATTTTTGGAATGACTAGTTTTCACAGAGGCTGTATAGTGCAAAGGTTAAATACATGGACTGAAGACCTGGACTTTCTCAGTTGAAATACTTGCTCCACCACTTATTAGGTGTGTAATCATGGACAAGCTACTTAAACTCCTGGTGCCTCAGAATGCTGCTAAAGTTAGTGTGAGACATAAATGAATTTAAGTGACTTTATATAATTTATATGCATAGAAGAGTACTTAACACCTAGAAACCTTATAGAAATGCTTGTTACTAGTATTTGTATTAGTCTCTTAGTGCTGCTGTAACAAATCACATACTACATAATTAGTGGCTTAAAGCAATAGAAATTACAATTCTAGAGGCCAGAATTCTGAAATGAGTCTTATGGAGCTAAACTCAAAGGGTATTCAGGACTGGTTCCTTCTGGAGTCTCCTAGGGAGAATTAATTTCTTGTCTCTTCTAACTTCTGGTGACTGTCAGCATTCCTTGGCTTATGGTCACATTACTCCAGTCTCTGATTCTACCAGCACATTGCCTTCTGCTCTTCTCTAATAAAATCTCCGTTTCCTTCTCTCTTATAAGGAAATTTGTGATTACATTAGAGCCTATCAGGATAATCTCTTCATTTGACATCTTTGTTTTTCCAAAGATTTGACTATCCAGGGTGAAATCCACAGATGCCATGGTTTAGGACTTGGAAATCTCTGGGGACTTTATTCAGCCCAGCACAGTGCTCTTTTACATTTTATATTGGAATACTTGCATTATTTTCATCTATTTTTTTTGTTTGTTTGTTTTTTGTTTTTGTTTTTGTTTTTTTTTTTTTTTTTTTTTTTTTTTTTTTTTTGAGACGGAGTCTTCCTCTGTGCCCCAGGCTGGAGTGCAGTGGCGCGATCTCGGCTCACTGCAAGCTCCGCCTCCCGGGTTCACGCCATTCTCCTGCCTCAGCCTCCCGAGTAGCTAGGACTACAGGCGCCCACCACCTCGCCCGGCTAATTTTCTTGTATTTTTAGTAGAGACGGGGTTTCACCGTGTTAGCCAGGATGGTCTCGATCTCCTGACTTCGTGATCCGCCCGCCTCAGCCTCCCAAAGTGCTGGGATTACAGGCTTGAGCCACCGTGCCCGGCCAATATTTTCTCTTAATGTGTCTTTTAATTTGGCTTATGGTAGCTTTCAAAATACAGGCATTTTTATGAGATTATCATTTATTACAATTAACATATCTGCTAGATGGAAATAAATTTTAAAAAATGGTATATTCATGTTACAGAATAGTATGCAACCATAAAAATGTGCATCTAAATATTAACCTAAAAATATTCCAGAAATATTAAGTGATGAAAAAGAGACAGATTTTATGTAAAGTATTCCATCATATATATAAAACAATAGACTGCAAATTTCTAGATAGCTGCCCAGGGGGACAGGAATAGGAGGTAAAATAAACTGTTACTTTTAAATCTATATTAGTTCTATTTAAAATTTTTAATAAGGAATATAGTTATATGTAATTTCTATAATTAAATTTAAAAAACAGGAATATTAAAGTCAAAACAAAATTATATTTAAGGTGCTACAGAATTTCAGAAGAAGAAGATAATTACTTATTTCTGAGAAAATTGAAAGGGGCAATATTTGAGAAAAGAAAAGCAGGTTTAACCATAATATAAATTAAAAGCATATTCCAGAAAGTAGTTTAATAGAATGAAGCTGAATGAGGGTAATAAAGTAAGGTAAAGTAAAGGGAAATAATGACGAACTGCTTCAAATGAATTAAATCTTAGAAGGCCTTAAAGTAAGACAATTTACATGTATTTCTCCCAGGTGAAAACCCTCAATACATTGTAACAAATGGACAAACTCTGACTGTTCAGAGTATTGCCAAGTTTACCTAAGCTCTTGTAAAGCAATGCATATGCAAAGAACAAGGCACCAGCCTGAGAGTGCCCCAGGGTCATCTTTGTCTTACATTGGAAATGGTCTGAAACATCACCATTGTCATCTTTCCAGTCTCCTAAATGCTCTCATGGTCTTAAGGCCAATCATGAAAGAAATTATTGTTATGGACATCCTGCCTGCTTATCAATAAAGACAATAAAAGGGACAAAGAAATTTGAATTTGGCTTGATATAAAAGATTTTTTAAAGAAATGGATATCATGAGCAAAAATATCATAGAGATTCAGTCATGCTCCCAATTACTAGAATTTTTTTTTACAAAATAGAATAGATTACACATAGGTCTATAACCAAACTTTGTGTGTGTGTGTGTGTGTGTGTGTGTGTGTGTGTGTGTGTGTGTGTGCTGGCACATGTATTTCACACAAAACTTGAAAGAAACATTTTTGTTAATATCATAAACTCTCTATATCATGCTGAAAGACAATGTCTGTTACACCAATGTTCATAGCAGCATTATTCACAGTAGCCAAATGAAGATATATCTACCAATGAATAAGTGAACAAAATGTTGTGCAGGTATCCAACAAAATATGATTCCACCTTAAAAAAGAATGAAAATGGCTGGGTGCAGTGGCTCATGCCTATAATCACAGAACTTTGGGAGGCCAAGTCGGGTGGATCACGAGGTCAGGAGTTCGAAACCAGCCTGGCCAACATGGTGAAACCCCATCTCTACTAAAAATATAAAAATTAGCCAGGCATGGTGGCATGTGCCTGTAATCCCAGCTACTCGGGAGGCTGAGGCGGGAGAATCACTTGAACCTAGGAGGCAGAGGCTGTAGTGAGACAAGATTACGCCACTGCACTCCAGCCTGGGAGACAGAGCAAGACCTCGTCTCAGAAAACAAATAAAAACCAAAAAATAATGAAAATATGATACATGCTATAACATAGATAAACCTTCAAAATATTTTGCTATGTGAAATAAGTCAGACAACAAAGAATAAATATGGTATGACTCTGCTTACATGAGGTATCTAGAATAGCTAAATTTATAGAGACATAAAGTAGGATGATGGTTATCAATGGTAGGGAGGAGGAGTTATTGTTTGATGGGTATGAAAATTCACTTTGGGATGATGAAAAAATCCAGGAATGGATAATGATGATAGTTGCATAATAATGTTAAAATACTTAATGCCACTGAATGGCACACTTAAAAATTGGTAAAATTGTAACTTTTATATTACATGTATTTTACCACAGTAAAAATAAAATGAAATGTCTCAGGATTTAAAGGACATTCTCCTTATAAAGGTAGTGTTAAGTCATTTTCATAATATAAAGTGCAAGAAAAGGAAAAATTGCTCAAGGAAGACCTTATCATTATTATGTAGTAGATCTTAACATTCTACTATACCATGATTCCTTTTGATTATGTTACATATTTCAGTGTTAAAAACCATTGAATAATTTGTATTCGGTGTACGGGCTTGAAAAAAGTCTTCATTCAAAATCATTTTTCTGCTATAATCTGTATGTATAGGATAGGTAAAATTGTTTTCTCTCTGGCAAACAAATGCCTGGATGACCATTATTGCAAGACTATTTGCTCAGGTTTGAGCTGCCTCAGTTTCACTCTGCTGTAAAATTTGACTTTGGCTATAGACAACTTAATCTGTGATTACTAAAAACCAAACCTTCCTCCATTAGTCAAATTATCCTTTAAATTACAATATGCATGCAATTATTTCATGAAATGTATTGACCTACATAGTGATTAGGACTAGGAATTAAATTTCACCTATGAGCCCAAGCCCATTAATTTCACTTAAAAGAAATTTGGTTGGTATTTAATTACTGATATCCTACAGAAATTGACATTTAATAAAGTGAAACATTTCCTAAACACTAAAGAGCTTTAAGATATGAAATGAAACAGTCTATGTCTTGAAAATGAATCTAGTCTTAAAAGGAAGAAAACATTAATAGAGTCATGTTCAAAAGCTTTTAATAGGACTGTAAGACTGAAATAGAACCCCTCGGGTCTCTCATTATAAAGCAGTATAACATTTTGTTCACAGTCTCAGGATGAAAAAAGAAAGGCAGGATCCAATGAAACACCAAGTTATACATAGAACATAATGTGGAAAATATATGTCCTTTAGTATTCAGTAACTTTCTCAGTAATCCCATCTTAATAGACACTAAGAAAATTCCAAAAAATTTGGGCTACGAGACCAAATTTCAGATCTATATTCTAGGAAGCACTCAATATGAAAACTGAAAATTTTAAGTCTCTTGTCTGCAAGGGAATGTGGAAATTTTTTAAAAGCATCATCAAGCTAAAGGAAGAATTTGGCTGGAGAATTGATGTTGGCTATGGCAATGTATATTTTTTTAAATTTCAAAAGGAGTTAAAACAATTTAAAAATATAAACATATGAAAAAATCCAGTTATAAGTTTTTTTGCATAAGCTAATCATGTATGCAAATACAGGTTCATACATAGATATATATGAATACAATATCTTTGTGCATTTAGTATAGATACTGAAATTACTATAACTGTGTAAGGAAAAAACCAGTAATCCTCCATGAACAAAAAGTACTTCTTGTGCCAATTTTTCCTGGTATAGAATGCTACAAATAAGATGTTTTCCTGTGCTTACCAACAATTTTCATCAAGTATCTTAAATTAATATGTTAATATTTGTCAGCAAGTGAGGATCATAGAAAAATAATAATATTAATTTGTTGAGAACTTGCTACGTGCTAAGTCCTTTATATACATCATCTCATCCATATATACAACTCTATAAGTTTGGCACTATTATTGATCCTACTATCAGTGAAACAGAGGCTTTATTTGGATATTTGTTTAAGGCCACATGGCCAGCAGAGCCATAATTCAACCCCCAGCTTTATATAAAACTAAAACTTCTGGAATGGATGACTATGCAAAATCCCTTCAGACATTGCCTCCAAACAGCTTAAGAGTGGCCCAGTTAAGTGGAAAAATGTTGGCACAGATGAAACAAGGTGGGTGGTGGGGGATCAGGGGGTGGTAAAAGTAGCTACAGCAAGTGAGAGAAGTACCACAGTTGAGACACAGCAGGGTCATACCTATTAGGCATACTTTTTAAAACAATATTTTAATTCTCAATAAGGAAGCACCTCTTCTAGAAGATTTTCGGTTTTTTTTTTGTTGTTTCTTAAACTATTTGTTATTAAAAAGAGTAGTTTTAGGTTTACAGCAACATTGAGAGGAAAGTGCAGAGATTTCACGTCTACTCCCTCTCACACACATGCACAACCTCTCCCATCATCAGTATTTCTCACCAGAGTGATATATTTGTTACCAATGATGAACCAGCATTAAAGCATCGTTATCCAAAGACCGTAGTTCACATTAGGGTTAGCTCTTGGTGTTACACGTTTTATGGATGTATCACACAGAGTAGTTTCACCACCCCAAAATCCTCTATGCCCCACCTACTCCACACTGCAACCCCGGGCAACCACTGATGGTTAAATATCTCCTTAATTTTCACTTTTCCAGAAAGTCATATAGTTGATAACACAGTATATATCTTTTTCAGATGGGCTTTTTTTCACTTAAGAATACACATTTAAGGTTCTCCATGTCTTTTCGTAGCTTGACAGATCATTTCTTTTTAGCATTGAATATTCCATTGTCTGGATATACCACAGTTTATCCATTCACCTACTGAAAGACAACTTGCTTCCAAATTTTGGTAATGATGAATAATGCTGTTATAAACATCTGCGTGCAGGTTTTTCTGTGAACATGCTTTCAACTCATTTGCGTAAATACTGTGGCGATTGCTGCATCATATGGTAAGAGTATGTGTAGTTTTGTAAGAAACTGACAAACTTTCTTCCTAAGTAGCTCTACCATTTTATATGTCTACTAGTAATGAAGGAGAATTCCTCTTGTCCCATATCTTAGTCAGCATTTGGTTTTGTCGGTGTTCTGGGTTTTTTTCCATTTTAATAGTTGTGTAGTTGTATATCATTGTTGTTTGAATTCACATTTCTGTAATGACATATACTGTGAATCACTTTATCATATGCTTAATTGACATCTGTATATCTTCTTTGCTGATATATCTCTTAAAATCTTTGACCCATTTTAAAATTTTTTCTTATTGTTGATTTTTAAGAGTTTGTTGTATATTTTGGATAACAGTTATTTATCAGATGTATCTCTTGTAAATATTTTTTTTCCAGTCTGTGGCTTATCTTCTCATTGTCTTGACATTGTATTTGAAAATCAGTTTTTTATTTTAATGAAACCCAGCTTATCGATTATTTCTTTCATGTACTGTGTCTTCAATGTTATAATTAAAAAGTCATTGCTATATTTTGTCATCTAGAATTACTCCCATTTTATCTTCTCTGAGTTTTATAGTTTCACATTTATGTCTGTGATCCATTTGAGTTAAGTTCTGTGAAGGGCATAGGTCTATGTTGAGATTATCTATCTATCTATCTATCTATCTATCTATCTATCTATCTATCTATCTATCTATCTATCTATCTAATTTGCCTGTGAATGTTCAGATGTCCCTCTCCCATTTGTTGAAAGGATTACCTTTACTCCATTGTATTGCCTTTTCTCCATTGTCAAAAATCAGTTAATTATATTTATGTGGGTCTATTTCTGGGTTCTCTAGTCCATAAAATTGATATACTTTTCTATTCTTTACCCAATACTATGCAGTCTTGATTACTGTAGCTTTGTATTAAGTCTTCAAGTCAGGTAGTATCAGTCCTCCAACTTTGTTCTTCTCCTTCAACATTCTGTTTGCTATTCTGGATGTTGTTTCTCTTTATATAACTCTAGAATCATTTTGTCAGTATCCATAAATTAACTTTCTGACATTTTGATTGGGATTGCATTGAACCTACAGATGAAGTTGGGGAGAACTGGTATAATATCAAGATATGATATCTTGATATTATATCTTCCTATCCATGGACATGAAATATATATCCATATATTGGGTTTTCCTTGATTTATTTTGTTATAGTTTTGTAGTTTTCCTCATACAGATCCTTTATTTTTTGTTAGATTTCTACCTACTATTTTATTTTTGAAGTGTGCTAATGTAAATGTTATTTTGTTTTTAGTTTCAAATTCCACTTTTTCATTGTTGGTATATAGGAAAGCAATTACTTCTGTATCTTAACCTTGTATATGGAAACTTATTTTAGTTGCTTATTAGTTCTAGGAGATTTTTCGTTGATTATTTTGTATTTTTGCATAGAAAATCATGTTACCTGAAACAACGATATTTTCTTTTTTTTTTTTTCTTCTCCCTTCTCTATATTTTAATTTCTTGTCTTGTTACATTTATTAGGACTTCCAATGTGGTGTTTAAAGGTGTAGTGAGATAGGGAATCCTTTCTTAGTTGAAAAGCTTTGAGTGTCTTACCATCAAGTTTGAAGTTAGCTGTAGGTTTTTTGTACAGATTCTTTATCAAACTGAGGAACTCTCCCTATATCCCTAGTTTACTGAGAGTTTTAATCATGCTAGACATCTCTCTAGACACTACTTTCACAGCATCCCACACATTTTGATAAGTTGTGTTTTCATTTCATATTTCAAAATATTTTAAAAATTGTCTTGAGATTTCTTCTTTGACCTGTGTGTTATTTAGAAAAATGCAATTTATTATTTATATGTTTGTTTTTAATTTTTAATTTTTGTGGGTACACAGTAAGTATATACACTTACAGGGTACCTGAGATGTTTTGATACAGGCATACAATGTGAAATAAGCTCATCATGGATCTCCTCATATTTTAGAATTTTCCAGTTAATCTGTCCATTATTGATTTCCAGTTTAATTTCATTGTGGTATGAAAGCAGACATTTCATAATTTCTATTTTTAAAAAGTTGGTTCATGTGTATTTCACAGCTTAGAATGTGGTCTTAGTAAATGTTCCATGTGAGTTTGAGAAGAATTTTTTTGCCATTGTTGGATGAAGTGTCTATAGATGTCAGTTATATCCAGTTGATTGATGTTGTTGTCAACAACACTATGTACTTACTGATTTTCTACCTGACATGGACGTGTCTGTCTATATCTGATATAGGGCTGTCAAAATCTCTGTGATTGTGGATTCTTCCATTTCTCCTTATAATTCTATCAGTTTCTGCCTCATGTATTAATACTGTGACACTCTGTTTTTAGGTGTATACATGTTAATAATTGTTACGTCTTCTTGGAGAATTGACCTTTTTATCATTATGTAATGCTCTTCTTTATTCCTGATACTTTTATTTGCTTTGAAATCTGCTTTGTCTGAAATTGATAATAGCTATTCCTATTTATTTTGCTTAGTGTTAGTGTGGCATATTTTTCTTCACTCATTTATTTTTAATCGATAAACAATTTTTATATAAAATGTGGCTTTCCTGTAGACAACATATAGTTGGGTCTTATATTTTGATCTACTCTGACAATCTCTTTTAATTTGTGAACTTAGACCATTGTTCTTCAAAGTCATTACTGATGTAGTTGTTTTAATACTATTAAATTTGTTACTAGTTTTTCTATTTGTTGTCCAAGTTATTGGTTCTCATTTGTGTCTTTCACTCTTTTACTGCCTTTATTAGTTTTAATTGAACATTTTATAGGATTCAATTTTCTCTCCTTTCTTAGTACATCAGTTATGCTTTTTTCTTTCTTTCTTTCTCCTTCCTTCCTTCCTTCCTTCCTTCCTTCCTTCCTTCCTTCCTTCCTTCCTTCCTTCCTTCCTTCCTTCCTTCCTTCTTTCTTTCTTTCTTTCTTTCTGTTTGTTTTTTGAGACAGGGTCTTACTTTGTCACCCAGCTGGAGTGCAGTGGCATAATCATGGCTCACTGCAGCCTTGACCTCCTGGGCTCAAGTAATCTCACCACGGGCCTCTTGTGTAGCTGAGACTACAGGCACGCACCACCATACCCAGCTAATATTTATATTTTTGTAGAGACAGGGTTTCACCATGTTTCCCAGGCTGGTCTCCCAGACTCAGCAATCTACCCACCTCAGCCTCCCAAAGTGCTGAGATTACAGGTGTGGGCCACGACGCTCAGCCAGCTACACTTGTAAAAAGTATTATTATTTTTTTTTCTTTTTGGCCGGGCGCGGTGGCTCACGTCTGTAATCCGAGCACTTTGGGAGGCCAAGGTGGGAGGATCACAAGGTGAGGAGATCAAGACCATCCTGGCTAATATGGTGAAACCCTGTCTCTACTAAAAATACAAAAAATTAGCCGGGTGTTGTAGCAGGCACATGCTACTCGGAAGGCTGAGGCAGGTGAATGGCCTGAACCTGGGAAGCGGAGCTTGCAGTAAGCCAGCTTGGGCGACAGAGTGAGACTCCGTCTCACAAAAACAAAACAAAACAAAAAAAGTTATTTATTTATTATTTATTTATTTATTTATTTATTTATTTATTTATTTTTAGTGGCTACCATAAAATTTACTATATGAGTTTGCACTATAGCTTTGTAATATATTTTTAAATCAGGAAGTGTGAGACCTCCAGCTTATTTCTTTTTTTTCCTAAGATTGTTTTGGCTATTTTGAATCTTTTGTGGTTCCATGTGAAATGTAGTATTGTTTTGCCTAATTCCGTAAAAAACAAGAAAAACCATTGGGGTTTTAATGGGTATAACAATGAATTTATAGATCACTATAGGTAGTATGCACATTTTAAAAACATTAAGTCCTCCAATCCGTGAACTCAGGACGTCTTTGGATTTATTTGTGTCTCTTTAAATTTCTATCATCAATGCTCTGTAGTTTTCAGTATGTGAGTTTTTCATTTCCTTGGTTAAGTTTATTCCTAAGTATTTTACTCTTTTTGGTGCTATTGTAAATGAGATTTTTTCCTTAATTTTCTTTTTGAATGATTCATTCTTAGTTTACAGAAACACAAGTAATTTTTGTATATTGATTTTATAAAACACAACTTTGCTAAATTCATACATTAGTTTTAATAGTTTTAAGGGAAAAACTTCTTGACATTGGTTTTGGCAATGACATTTTGGATACAATACCAAAAGCAGAGACAACAAAGCTTATTCAGAACAAGAAATAGTCAACAAAATGAAAAGGTAACCTACGAATGGGAGAAAATGTTTGCAAACCATATACATGATAAAGGGCTAATATCCAAAATATATAAGAATATCCTACAATTAAATAGCAAAAACATAAATAACCCAAACAGAAACTGGGCAAAGGGCTTGAATAGACATTTCCCCAAAAACAACATTCAAACAGCCACAAGGCATATTAAAAGATGCAAATCAAAATGAAAAATGTGATATCACCTCAAATCTGTTAGGATGGTTTTATTGAGAGAGAGAGAGAGAGTAACTGTCAATGAGGGGATAGAGAAATTAGAACTCTTATACATTGTAGGTGGGAATGTAAAATAGTACAGCTATTATGAAAAACAGTATGCAGGTTCCTTAAAAAATCAAAAATAAAACTTACCATACGATTCAGTAATCCTACTTCTGGATATATATTCAAAGAATTGCAATGAGAATTTCAGAGCTATCTACCTCCCATGTTCATTGCAGAATGATTCACAATAGCCAAGATACAAAAACAACCAACCTAAATGTCTACTAATAGATAAATGGATAAATGAAAATGTTGTATCTTTATATAATAGAATATTATGTTGCCTTATAAAAGAAGAAAATCTTGTCATTTGCAACAACATGGGTGAATCTGAAGGACATTATCTTAGGCAAAATTTCCCTGCCATGTCACCACCAGACTGTGTTTCTATATTTCTTAAATTTGCGAATTGTATTTTTAGATCAAAATAACTTTTTATGAAATCATAACATTTTTCTTTTGTGATTTGGCACTTTGCAGGTTTTGCGCTATCATATAACTTTCATATCATTTCTGGAGTTATTCTCCAATTAGACTATATATACTCCCTAAAGACAAGAAAATTGTCCTAATTTTTCTCATATTATCCAATGAACTAATACATGCTTTAAACATATTAAGCATTTAATAAATGTTTAAAATTTTATTTCTGAGTACAAAATAAGTAAACAGATGGAAGAAAGTGTACTATGGACATAAAAGTTCACCATGTTATATCCTTAAGAGAATTTGTACAATGTGATTTACAAAGTACTAACTCAACTTATTAATTCTAGAATAATGAGGCCAGAAAATATCACCAACTTGCGCTTCATCATCCTGAGTGTATGATTGGATTGAGGCAATGCCATGTTTGGGAATTTCTTAGTGCTTTAAGCAATACATTATTAAAGTTAAATCATTTGGCTAAGAAAAAATTGTGATTCATATATTGTCACTTTTTATATGTATGCTTACATCTATTTTTATGAAAAGTTATCATAAGCTTTTATGAGGTACCTTAATTATACTTATTGGTAAGTATAGGGTAAGTCCTGCTGCAGTAGCAAACAGACCCAAATCTCAAGTAAATATTTATTTCTCACTTACGCTAAAATGTCATAGTCCCTCAGCAAGGACTTTCAGCTCACAATGGGAACTCAGGGATCAAGTCTGATAGAAGAGTCACTACTTTGAATCCTGATAGTCATTGTTTCAGAAAGAAGAAAGCATTCTGTGTGTTTTTGCAACAGTAATTCAATGCTTGTTCCAGAAGTGATATCTAACCCCGCTTAGTATATTGACCAGAACAAACCACAAGGCCCTGCACACACACAAAAGTTTAATAAGCATAAACCTATATACTAGATATAGTTGGCCAACAACCACATTCTATTACTAATTATATTGAATTCAAACTATGAAGGGATATTAAAAAATTTTCACATACTTGTTTTTGCTTACAGATGCATAATTTATATTTTACAAACAAACATATATCTCAGTGTGTTACTTATATAAAGTCACTGAACTAGTTGGAATAGAAGATGATGAATAAATCTAGGCTTCTTTAGATTTTCTATTTACCATGTTGCGTATTGTAAAGTTTTGTGTCCAGTTTACATTAGGTATGAAAGGTTTTATGTTGAAGATGACATTTGAGCAAAGACTACGCCTTTTTGTGAGTCAACAACCCTATCCAAGAGATAGTTCAATGTAGAAACATCATCTTTGTATGAATCTAACACTAATCACCTGGTATGCTGAGGTTGAGTTTTTGAGCTCTTGCAGTAAGTATTCACTACATTTTTATTTAACTTGTAAAATATGTTCCTTTCATGGTCTTGGCACTTGTAACAACTTTTCTAATTAAGCCAACTCCTAAAAAATAAATAAGTAGATTCCTTGACATTTAAAAATTGATTGCTTTTTCACCCTGGTTGTTAATGTTTCTTGTAACTTGTAGTTGTTGGTTGTTTGCCAATACTAATAAAATGAGCTCCTTGATCACTAAATATTATTATAGAGACTTTCTATTATGATGCATTTTCTCATTGCTGCTTTTTTCATCCTTCACTACTTGTTTTCAGATTTTTAGTGGTATTTCCATTTGGTGACTGTTGGAGAAAACACCCACATGGGATGAGACATTAGAAAAGAAAGTGCCTCTGAAACAATTGTGCATTCTGAAACTCTCGAACACTTTAAAAAATTGTTCATAGGATCCCTCATAATTGATTGAGCATACATACATTCAATATATCATTTTTTCTAAACACAGTGTTTTGAACTTTGAAGTATTTATATTTTTCTATCAAGTGCTATTTGATAGGAATTTTATTTCCTGACTAAAGCTATTTCATAGGTTGAACAAACACAGGTCTTCCAACATAATGCCACGATGTAGACATAATATCAACAGAAAAAAAGAATAATGAACCCACATGTTCTGTCTTCATTTACCAAGTATCCACTTGTCTGAAAGCTTTTACAATAATTTGGCATTTTCACCTATATTCATTTGGACTTTCAAGCACTATGAAGACAGCCAGAAATTTTAGTCAAACATTTATTTGCCACAGTTTTCCTCCAGGATATAGACTATTTTTCTTCCGTATGATCAACAGTCTTCAAATATGGTCCCAGAGAGTAAGATAAACAAGAGGAAAGTGAGATAAATGAGAGGAAAGCGAAGTACTAGACAATCTTTCACAAGGAACTCAAAATGCTTACAGATTCTACTTTTGCTTTAAGCCTACCCTGGGTCAGTAATCACAGGAAACCAATCCTTTCATATATATTTTCAGGAAAGTGTGTGAAATAAAGTTACCAGTCCTTTCAATGACCAAATATTTCATCCACAGGCCTTCTAGCTACTCTGTGACCTGGATATGTGCATGCCTGTGTGGATGCCCAGACTGGACAAATCTTAGTGAAAGTGAAAACAGACAAGAAGAATGATCATTCTCAGTATGCTGGGTAAGGGAACATCCATTAAACCATGTACTTTTCTATGTATTTAATATACATTAACTCATTTAATTGACACAACTTTGGGGTGAATATCACTTTTAAATTCCATCTTCCATTTGAAGAAATAATCTCATAATTAAAGTGAACAGTCCAAAGATACATAGAAGGTAAATGGTAGAGGTGTCATTTAAGCCTAACTATGACTACAGTCTTATGTTCTTTTAAAATATGCTGTATCATAAAACAGTTATGAACACTCACCAGGAGCCTCCTGTGTATCTGTATCTATTTGTTTCTGGAACAGCTGTGTTGGGAGATTTCAGAAGCCCAATGTGGCCTGCATCTTATAAGAAAATACTTACCTAAGGGAAAATTTTAGACTTCCCACTACAAAAAGAGGCAACTATTTGTTTACCCCAAGCTTAGGTGATATTGTATTACCTGAGTCGAGTCTGTAGGCTTAGCTACAATGACAGCTTACAATATATGTTTGTAATACCATGCACCTTCTAAATCTCCCTTAGTCTTGCATATGTGACTCGTATGAAGTATGTGAGCCCCTGGCAGGCACCTGTAGACTCATGAACCACATGGGGATTCATCACCTAGGGTTGCTGACCTGCTAAAATGCCTCACATTGAACCAATGAGGTATGGCACTGAGAAAACATCTTCAAATGCCTCTGGTATGTCAAGCAACATATTTTAGTAGAGAAAACCCCACCAAATAAAAGAATGAAGAGTGAGGGTAGATCCCAGGAAAATGAATGGTGGTTGCATTAGCCTTTCTGGAGGCTTCAACAGGGCAGTGGTGAGAATCTTGGTGATGATTCAGTCTTCCAAGAAAGCAGTCAATCATTTTGAAGACTAATAGGCATTTTATAATAATGGTTGTTACATGAATTTGTGGAGGAGGAGGTGAGAGAGTTATAGCGAAATGCATTTTAAATAGCAAAATATGAGGAGAAATTAAAGTGTTCGTTAATTTTCTAAAAATTAAAACCTTCATATGTACATAAAATCACACAAATATTATGATTAATATTTCTGATGCATTTTAAAATTCACCACCTGGATGGAAAAAAAAAAGAAAAGAAAGGCAAGGAGTAAGTTATAGGTTTTAGGTCTGAGGCTTCACGGACACTTGGATATACTCGGGTGTTTTATGAAATAAAAGGGAACTGAAAGTCCATCTCAGGTTCCTAAGCCCCAACACAGAGGCATTTTCCCTCATCTAAAGGGAGAAATGAAACAACCCTTCATGTGAAATCTACAGACTGAGACGTCTGAGAATTTGTGTCCTAACAACTCAGATGAGAAACAACATAACTTATTTAATGCTCAGAGGGACTTTGATGTGAGTGTAGGTGCTAAGGTTGATTGCTAATTTGTTCTTTCCTTTGTCCTAGCCAGAATGGCCAAAGACCTACATTCATTGGAATGAATTTTGTGGAACAGTAAATGGAACACAGTACTTCAGCTAGGGTATCTCTAATGTTTTCTTTATGTATTTATGTGAAATCTCGTAAAGACCTAGAGAAATAAAATAAGTGTTTTGTCCTTCCTGGCAGAGACTATTTTAATAATACAAGTTGATTTTTCAGATTGGTTGAGAGAATTTCTATTAAGCAAGTGGAAGCATAGTTTAGGCCTAGTATGTCTCATTTTGGTGATTATTAATTTTTTCTTTAGATTTTAACTAAGTGATTGCTTTTGAAATTAAAACAAAGTGATTGAGGACATTTATTCTTTTTTCCTTTTACACTAGGGTATATACCTTTTTCTTTTAAAGGACAAAATGTTTTTATTTCAACCTTATTTTTGAAGGGTGGCTTCACTGGATATAGGATTCTTGGCTGAAAAAATTCACTCCTCTGCTTCTTATAATACTTTCTAAAAATATCACATACCTGCTTTAAATAAGTGAGCAGAAAACTTATTGCCTATTATGGACACTTCAGAGGCACTTTGGAAAGTGATAGTACATGAGCAATGGGATGGGGGCGTGGCTCACTTCTTCAGTGCCCGGCTGCTCAGACCTCTAGGGGAGCATACAGACGGGCAGGCTGTGGGGCTCCGACCCCACGACAGTGTCTAGGGTGAATGTTTACAGCTGAAGCCCCAGTGGGCAGGTGTTACAGGGTGCTCTTTTAGTTTCCCACCTATAGGTGGCTTGTGTTAACCAGCTCAATTAGACCCCCTTCCTTATCACAAGGACAGAGGGATTTCTGTATCCCAGAGTTTCTTGCCTTGGTGTACCGGAAGAATCGGATCAGACGTGGGCTTGGGAAATTAGTGCAAGGTTTTATTGAGTGGAAGTAGCTCTCAGCAGATGGGGGAGCCAGAAGGGAGAACTGGTTTTCCCCACGACCAGCTGCTTATGTCTTCTTCCATTGACATGTTCCTCTTGCTGTCCAGCAGCTTCTATCCTTACCTTGCTAGGGTCTTGGGTTTTTACAGGCCCAGGATGGGGGTTGTGGCAGGCCAGGGTGGTCTCGGAAAATGCAACATTTGGGCACGAAGGCAGAAGTGCCTGTCCTCACCTAGGTCCGTGGGGATGGAGCTTTAGCCAGGGACCACACCCTCCTCTACTCAGCCCTTCCCTTCCCCCCTTCTGTATCATTTAAAGGGACTACTCTCTTCCCTTCTCAGCACTAATGTATCAATATATCTACATGTATAGCATACTAATAATTGCACTGGGAGAAGAGACATGAACTAGGACTGTCCAAGTAAACTAAGATGTATGGTTACCTTAGTTTTAAGCATCAGTCAGGTACTAAAGAGAAAGCAATGGTGAATGATTCCAAGGCTTCATTCAATCACAGGCTTGTTCTCATATACAAGTTTACGAAGAAACATGATTGCAAAAACAGATTGTAACAGGAAAGTTTTAAATATACGAGCCAAAAACTGCCATCAAAAAGTTTTAAAAAAAATCTTTTATTCCTGTAATTATAGGTATTAGTCTAAGGAAAGTAAGTAGCATGTGTATACTAATGCATTTTGTTAATTTCTCCAAGATAATTTCTCAAACACTTAGAAAGAATAAATAATAAAACAGGCTTTCTGAGATAATGAGTATAAGGGAATGCAATAATATTGCCACTCTTCTGAAAAAAAAATATTTCAAAGTGAGTATTTTAATCAGGATCATTAGGGAGAGTTAGTACTGAACAATAAATCAGTGTGGGAGAAAAAATATATATGCATATATTTCAGTTTGTAATAGGAGTCTATGGGTTTGTCTCTGACTTTGGGCAAGCAACTGAACATTTTCTGGGCCTCATTTTTCTCATTTATGAAATGAATATAATAACAGTGCCTCCATTATAAGGTTGTGGTGAGGATTAAATTTGATAATATATGTAAAACATGTAAAATAGGGATAATATATAGCTAGTAGCATACTGCTTAGCGATTGCTCTTATTATGTTCTCAAAAATAGTAAATGCCACTGGGCGCAGTGGCTCTTGCCTATAATCCCAGCACTTTGGGAGGCCGAGGCAGTTGGATCACCTGAGATCAGGAGTTCGAGATAAGCCTGACCAATACGGTGAAACCCCATCTCTACTAAAAATACAAAATTAGCCAGGCGTGGTAGCGCATGCCTGTAATCCCAGATACTCTGGAGGCTGCACTCCAGCTTGGGCCACAAGAATGAAACTCTGTCTCAAAAAAAAAAAAAAAAATTAATTAATAATAATAATAATAAAATGTTAATTATATGTTCCAGTAATTTATCTTTAATTTTCACCTTTTATACTTGCCTCATATAAAATGACATACACTAACCACTGACAAGACTTGAATATATATTCATGTATATTATGCTGTAAAGAAAACCATTTGGTACTGTACCTAACAGGCAGTCATTCTAGCAACAGCTAAGTAGGGAATCCTTGAATAGAGTCTTAGAATATTCATTTACTTGCCTATTTCTATAATTTGATTGTTGTCCATTTGTGCAGCAAATAGTTACTGAACATGCACTCTGTACCAGAGGCTGCGGATACAGAAGGGAATATTCTAAACAAAGTCACTCCTTTCTTAAGGTTTCTATAGTTTCTATATATTCTAGTATTAAAAGCTGGACAAATAAATAGATTTATAAAAGGCAAGGTAGGTTAGTGCTCTGGAGGCAATGGAAAGTAGATTAAGAGCATTAAGTGGGATAAGAAGAGACAGAGGTGAGAGAAAAGCATTGCGGTAGGGTGACATTTCAGCAGAGACCTGAAGGTTGCTAGGGGAAGTCACATGCTGTTATGTGAGAAAGCACTCCAGGTACAGAGAGCAGAGGCCAAATTCCTCAAGCCTGACATTGGTTGGGGATTCCTGAGGCAGCAGGGAAGCCGGATTAGCTTAAACAGGTGAAAGAGGAAGATGGAGGTGGGAAACCATGTCAGACAGGAGACTAGAGGATGGGCAACTTTGAAGCCCATTGTAAGAACTTTGGTTTTCATTCTGAGTAAGATTAATTATCCATTGGAGAGTTTTGAGCAAAGATTATGTGAATTAGAATACAGAAGTACTTAGATTTTTACTTTAAAAATACTTAAGAGAAATGGGAAAACAAATTCTCGGGCTCCATGAAACACTCATCAGTCAATGGTAGGTCCTGCCTTGGGGTTCTCCAGGCCGTCTAAACAGCTTTCTAATGTACCAAAGTATTCGTAGCAACAATAAAAGATAAGAGAGTAAGAGAAAAGAAGAACATATTTTTTAAAAATTAAAAATGTGTTATTATTATTATTATTGCCTTAGGACAGGTAAAAGAGGTAAGAGATCGAGGAGGTAATTCTTGGACAAGTAGATCCCATTACAACTTTTAATACAGTCACAGATGCTTTACAGGAGCAACTGAAGCAGACTTAGTACTGCTTTTAAGGAGGACAGTAGGCACAGTCTTATCAAGTTCTGAATTTCCTCACTTTGTCAAGCAGTTGCTGTGTGACTTTGAAAGAGTTATTAATACATAAGTAACCTGTGTTTGTTTCCTCATCTGTGAAATTCAGTAAAACTATCTTACATGCTGGTTGTGAGGGGTAGTTGCTTGGCACATAGTAATCACAGACAAGTGTTTGCTGTCACTGATAACAGGATTGGATTTCTAAGAAGATAGTGTTGATTGCAAGATGGTGTTTATCAAGATATCTTGATAAGATGGATAGTTTTTATTGTGAGATGCATTATTGAGGGTTGCTTTAAGGATAAGAGATTACATTAAGTGCACTAACTGACTTTTAAATCTAATTTTAAGAAATGTCAAATATGAATAGAAATGGGAAATAAATGGAGGGTTTATGATCACGGATATTCTATATACGCTACACATTTACTGCTTTATCATTTAAAATAAGCCTCCAAATTGAAAGTGAGTCAACATTCGACATATCATCAATATTTTCCAAGGAATAATTTGTGTAACCAGTTTTCAAAACTAGAGGCTATAAATTACTCTGATTTTTAAATGATATTGATAAACAAGGAGACATTTCATTTTTTAAATGACAACAATGTGATTATTGAAATAAAAAAATATAAGACTTGATTTGACTAATGGGTAAAACATGAGCACCACTAGGTAAGACTTTCTACCATGACACTATCTTAAATTAGAAGTCACTAATTATGTATGCATGTGCCAAAATAAAACTGTTCTAACAAATGATGAATTTACATACACAATGATTTTAATCAAGGCACTTCTTTGATTGTACAATTATCTGTTTTGCATACACAAAATTTGAATTCCGTACATGTGAGTCCTCATTTGTATATGCACCAAATTATTTTGTTGGTGCAACTTAGAAATCTCTACTTGATATATTAGGGCATTATTCCTCTTCCATTTATAGTAAAATGTTTTCAGTTTTTATTAAGTAGTAAAACCAAACTCCCTGGAAGAACATGGGAAGTGGGCCCTGCTTCTAGTCATAATAGAGGGAAACGCCACTATATTTCCATTCTGTGTTAAGAAAAAGCAAAAAGTTTCTTCCACACACAGTTTGCTCCTTTCTGCCTTATTTGGAATGTATCTCAAAATTTAAAGAAGACTTTGGTTTACAGAGAGAATCCTTGAGTGGCAATCATATTGAGTTTGCTTGATTTTCAACATTATTAGTCCATAAATGATGAGAGTAGGGTGTTGATCCTTACTACTCTTAAGCAACAGAGAAAATTTACAGCTGTTGAAAAGTACCAAATTTATAGTCCTGGAGACAAATATTCTCTGCAGAGTTCCTGAAAAAAGAAATAGCCAGAAAAGCAGTGAGGCAAAACTGATTATTTCATTATGGTCTTCCTGGACAACTGCGACTCCCCTTGGCCCTCATCGAGAGCAGTGTGCTACATACAGTAATCTGGGTGCGTTGATGACCGCAGTGATAAAGCTCTTAGTAAGTGGGATGTTTGTTTTGTTAAGTCATCCTGACAGGCCCACTGGGACGTCAACTTGCTTACAATGCAACGTTATTCACAACCTCAAAATGAGACTTCTGTACAGTACACATAGGTCATGGGTAACAGCAGAAATCTTAGCTTTTGAATCATTCAAATCAAGATCTTTTCTGCATCTTTGGGTTTGGTCTTGAGGATTCAACTGAGATAAAATTGTCTAGTATCAGTAGATACAAAATTACCACGGTCCCTCTGTTGTCTACCTGCCTGCACATGTGTCCTTGCAAAAATGGGATCCTATGTTAGGCCAAGAGTAGAATTCTAGTTTGTAAATTTTCAGTTTCACCATCTTTGCTGTGACTCTAGCCTAATTTGATAATCAGGCTATAAAGAGATCCTTTCAAATTCTCTGAATTTTTGAACTTTGAACCTTGCAATTTATCTAACACTGGATTTTCTATAATGCATTTCTTCCTGGCTACATAGATGACCCACTGTTATTGGAATAATCCCAGGTCAAATTGTCTATGATGTGTCTTCAACAATATTTTGTAGTCTGCTTTCTTCCAGTGATCACTTTCAATCTCCTCAGGGAGGGAATATGCTATAGTAGTGAAACTATAGTACAGTAATTAGAGTCAGCCACATTGACACGGCTAGGTAAAAAGGGATCCCTGGAGAACTTCTGACCAATCTGCACACTTGGAGAATGGGATGGAGCCATGGAAGTTCCTGTCATTTGTAGAAGGGAGGAGTCTGGTCTCTTAAGTTCCTGTGTGATGGGGCAGGAGCTGGTTAATTGACTTCCCTCTTGCTCTGCTGAAGGTTTTTCTCTTTTTCCTTTTTCACCCAATAAATTGTTTTTCTCACCCTTCTATGTGTCCACGAACCTAATCTTTCCTGGCTGTGTGACAAGAACCTGGTTTTAGCTAAACTGAGGAGAAAGCCCTGCAACAATATCTGGTGTGATAGACTGAACCATGCCTCCAGGTATGCTTACACTTGTCATCTTCCTGATTAACTCTGGGCTTTTCATGTAACTTATTTTGACCAATGGGACGTTAGCAAGCTTGATACCAGGATAGGCACTGTGCAAAACTCCTTGGAGCTGAGCTGCATGCTGTGTGAAAAACCATGCTAGTCTGCTCTATAGAAAGGACATATGGACAGCCGTTGGAAGATGACTCACCATATAGAAAGAGGGGCCTCATGGGAAAGAACTGAGACCTCCAGTTAATCTCTTAGCTGAATATAGTTGCATGAGGGATCCTTATTGACACTTATTGGAGTGGAATAACTGCACAGTCAATCTACTCTCAGCATCATGAGGAATAACAAATTGTTATTTTAAGCCACTGAGATTTAGGGAGGTTTCTTCCATAGCAATAGATAATTGATATATTTTGGGTTAAATTCAGCCTCCGTTATTTGCTGAGCTATGTGACTTCGGTGAGTAGTTTAAGCTTTCTAATCCTCAGATTCTTGAGCTCTAAAATATATTATTATTTCCACAAGGCTGTGGAATGGATTAAATACTGAATATAAATAATTTAGCACAAGGCCTGAGCTATAGTAAGTGCTTAATAAGTGGTAGCAATTACCATCAATTTCATCATTTCAGTCAACATCACCATTATCACAAATATCATAACTACTAGTACCCATGCCAACACAAACACTGCAACATTGCCACCAATACTTTCCTGATAGTGCTTTCATGATGCCCTACTGCTATGGGGAGAATCAATCTTTTTCATTAAGGTATTTTTAAACCATATATATATTTATACATACACACACAACTTTTATTTTTTAAACCATTCATATGCACAAAACTTTTATTATGTTAAAAGATGATGTAAAGTAATAAAAATAAGTTATTTACATGTCCCTTTACATCATTTAATCAGATTACTAAACAGGTAAAGAGATTTGACAAAATCATTCAGAAAGCAAATGGAATGGCTATATTTGAATTCTATGTCTTCATGTCATGAATGTTGAGGCCTTTTAAAAAATTCTGGCTGTTCTAAAAATAAGAACTTGCGTATCTCACTAAAAGGACATCTCCATAGGGGAAGAGATTTTATTGCCTTTAGTGCTCTATTCCTAGTACCTTAAAAATTGCCTAGTATATAAGAGCTCCTCCAGAAGCATTTGTTGAATACATGGATCAATTCACAACTTATTGGAAGTTTACAGAACATTTATTGTGGAGCCAGAGTATCTGGGTTTGAATCTCAGTTCTAACACTTACCAGTTAAGTAAATTTTAACAATTTAATATTTTTGTGCCCCAGTTTTATTATACGTTTAGAGGGTAATAATAGCACATATTATTTAGGATTTTCCTTAGAAATGTGAAACTCTGAACGGTGCCTGGCAAATAGTCATCACCATGTAACTCTTAGTTATTATTATTATCTTGTTATATTGAGCTTTATTAATGCATAGAATAGTATATGTATGCATATTGAAAGAAAGTCAAGAAAGATGGTGTTGTGTGGTCTAAAACAATCGCTTCCAAGCTCCATTTCTGATTAGAATCACCTGGGATTATTATTAAAATTCAGATCCCTTCCCCCTCTACCGCTCCTTCCATGCTCTATATTTGTAACAATTGCACCAAAGATCATGTTTGCATAGTCAGCTTTGGAATGCAGTGAAATCAAATGAATTTTAATAATGCATGTTCAGGTACCATATAATTTAATTAGAGAAGATATTTTGGTACAGGGGTTTTTCCATTGACCTATAAATTCAATCCTGTGGGGAGCTGCGCATTCTACCGTGTCTCTACCATGTGCCATTAGGAGGTCTCCTCTCTCCTTTCTTCCTTTCCTCTTTCTTCCCGCATCCTTAGAGAGAAGATGACTACTCCCAGGTGACGCTGACCCTCCCAGGAACATGAAAAAAGTATGGCGTCTAGTGGGTCCTTGCTACTCAAAGTGTGGTCCACAAAGCAGCAACATAAACATCACTTGAGAACTTGTTGAAAATGTAAAATTACAGGCCCTAATGTTAGGGATTTTCAGCTCCATTTCCTGATGTAATCACCAGGGAGCTAAAGCATCAAAGTTTAGCTGTTAGGCTTCATTTACTTTGAAAGACTCTGAGGTAATTGGTTTGGGTAGTACCCAGATCTAACTAGCCTTTTCGACTCCACAGTTGATTCTGATATGTAACCTGGTTTAAGAAAGGAGAGTTTTAGCAGAAAACTTCAATTGATTTTGAAACTTCTGCTTCTATGGCCTTCTTCAAGTGCCTACAAGACTCTGGGTTTCAGAAAATTCTTCAGATTTCCTTGCACCAGTGGGCCAGTGGCAGATTTCCTTATACCAATTTCCTCTTGGCCCCATTATTCATGGTTACTAACCAACCCCACTAACTTTGCCATCTACCCCCTTTTCTCTGTAATCTTGAGATCTGCACAAGCTGAACAATCAGACTAGAAAGCATTCATAATGTCAGTAGGAATGTGGTATGAAAACAAAAGCATTTTGTCACATTTTCAAGCAAATCTCAAGTACTTTCGAGCATAATAATGATGATAATGTCCGCTTGTATTATGGTTAGGACTATCTACACCCACAACCATTGTTGTTGCTTTTCGTAATTAGGCTATTACAAAGTGATATGATTGCCTTTGAATAGATTGCAGTATTAGAATAATGTATTTATATTTTTGTAAAATCTTGTATTTTGTTAACTCAAAAATTACTTGACTGAAAGAGATTGACTTTTTAAAATCCTTTACAATTTACCCTGGAATAATTAGGCAATAAGAGGGAAACCAGATATAGAAGCTAGTCAAGACCCAGTTCTTTTTGTATGTGACTGAACTAAAACAGCATTTTTGCTGTAATCTTAAGATAATCTTTGAACAGTGAATCAGAAGCACTAAAACTCAAATCCAAATCAAACATTTGAAAATTAATGTCTTGATTGAAGTCCCTTGGGGAGGAGTCAAAGGAAGAGAGTTATTTATATACTACCTTACTATTTACAGTGTGGTTTTTAAACCAGCAGTTTTGCATCACCTGGGAGCTTATAGAAATCAGATTATTAGGCCCTACTTCAGCTCAGATTCTCAATCAGAATCTGCGTTTTGAAAAGATAGCCCACATTACTCATAGACATATTAAGGTTTGAGAAGCACCAATGTAATATACAGTAAGGCTTTTAATTTTTTTCTTCAACATTTGCTTTTTCTTAAGTCACACCACACACAGCATCCCATACAGTTGCTCTATTATTTCTTATCCAAAACCTATGTAAATTTTTTTACACCTTCAAACTTGTTATCCTCCTGCCAACCAGCTCCCACTCTGGCCATTTCTTATTTTACCAAGCAGTCTAGTCTGAGGGAAGGGGGAGGATGCTATACAAAGACATTCTTTCATAACATTTTCCTTATCACAATTGAATAGGAACAAAAAATGCAACACTTTCTCTCAGTATGCTCTAAACTGGTAAACTCTCAAGAAGTAAAATGAGTAACAATTTTATGTAGTCTTCTTTTTGTAAGTCTGGCAGTGTGCAGAGAATCCTTGAAAATACCAGTTTACCAGTACTGTGAAAGCACACAAATATGTTGTGTTTATTCTTCCAAGAGAGACATAAATGGGTAGCAACTTCTCCGGAGATGAACTATATTGATCCAAGTTATACCCACTCATCTTAGTTTCCAATGAATAATCATAGCAATATAAGGCAATTATGTAAGCTAAGGAATGTAAATTCTTTTTCTTCTTTCTCTTATTGTAAGGATAATAGAGAAAACAAAAAATAATTTTTGTGTCAGTATACACTGGGTATTCTGCTATCAATCTAAAAACTATAAAGTATTTCTTATAACTACTAAAAGAGTAACTAACAACAGGATATTACTTTTCCAGTTGATTGAAAGATTGTTAAACTTTGAGTAAGTGAAGCATCTGTGAAAATAAACATCTCTGTTGACAAAATCTGGTTGAAAACTAAAGTCTTAGTTTTAATTGAAAAGAAACAAAACATCCTAAAATTCCTAATGGATTGCCAAAAGGAAACTCATTCAAAGAATTTAACCGAAGATTTTACGGGTAAAATAAATCCTTTGGAATATCAAAAAGAAAAGTATTCCGTGCAGACATAAGATGAGCAAAATAAACTTACCACAGTTGTTCAGTTAATGGACAGGCACCATCATCTGAAACAACAAAAATGTATTTTGTTATTGTGATCATAAAAACTATCAAAACCTTTCAAATTGTCTTCAAACACATGTTATGAACATATCTATAGAAGTAAAATTAAGTAAGCAATGAAGATATATTGTCTGATCTCAATTATTTATTTCAAATGAAAGTGTTTCATCACCACCATTTTAGGATTAAAACAGATTATTAGTTGTTTATTAAAAAATCTTTTTTATAGGCATACCTGGCATATATATGTATTGCACCAATATTTTCTTCTGATATATGAGTTTAAAAGGCAGGCAGAAATACAGAGTCATCTCTTTAATACAATCTTGGTCCTGGCACAAATACAATCTTGAAATACTTGTCCTAATACTCAGCTCTGACAGTGCCATATACACCACCTTCCTGAGCTCAAAAATTCTCTTTGTTGTCCACTCAAAACAAACTATTTAGCATAGCATTCAGGAGCTTTAGTAGGTTGCTCCTATTCTAACTTTTTATGATTGTTTTCTATAATTCTCCAATGCATACTCATGCTACTTTTCAAGTTTATCTCCCATTATTTTCCCTTGTACTCTAGTCTCGAATTGTAAACCCACCTTCGCTTCCTTTCTTCCTTCCTTCTTTCCATACTTCAGTTTACTCCATTTGCTCTGCCTCAATATTTTTTTTCTAGCTATTCCTTATGGCCAGCTCAATTAACATCTCTTCAATAGAGCTTGTCTTGACACCTAGAGAAGAAATTATTCTCTTTCTAGATGTTTCCACCATATTTTATACATTTATTACAGTACTTTATCAGATTCTATTTTGTGTGTTGAGCCCATATTGGTGTTTATGCCTTAACCCTGTTCATTGTTTCCTACCCAGAAGACTTCTTGCTATGCCTCTGAAGTAAGAGATGTCCAGAAGATGCTAGTTGAGCTAAAGGAAACAATGTATTTAGTGTATAGATAGCATATGGTAGACATTTTCTATATTTTGTCAATCATTCTTTAAGTGAAAAGGGCAATTTCTATTGTAGTTTCTGCTAATAAAATTTGACTGTTAAAGACATAGTAATATACCCTATGAATAAAACTTTTTAGTTTCACAAAAAATAAAGAAATTGAGGGTGAAAAATGTTCTTCACTGATAAATGATTTTTAGAAAAATTCTTTAAGACTTTTTCTACCATATGGGAATACATTTTCTTTTTATATTTTCTAGATTTAAAAAACATGTTTTTCCCCCACGGGGTTAAATTTTGTATGGAAAGTTAGTGTTTTGAAGAACAGTGACAGATTTGCTTTGAACTATGAACATGGTCACCCCAGCACCAAGATGGAAGTTACTAGCATAATCTTAGAAAACAGAACTTATCTTCTTATGGAGAATGAAATAATAACATTGCCTTGTTGGTAATTTTATACTCCTAGCCAACTATGCCAGATCAGACTCTGCCTATATGAAGCATACAGGTGTATTACATACCCACAGTGTCTCATACTTCACTATTCTTCTGGACCCACAATCACTTTAGACTTCAAAATGTTGGCAAACCATTCTGTGTAGTTACTTGTATTAAGGTTTTCTGCGTTGTTTGCCTAAAAAAATTATCAATCCACTATTCTGCTATTTCATTAAGAACTTTTCTTACTGGTTCATGCAATATATTATGTATCAAGAGAAGGTATTATGGAATAAAATCTTAAATAACAGAAGTAAAAACTTGTACATAAGTATTTAAAATAAAAGCACTGGTTTCTTAATTTGGTAAGAGGGAGGACTTTATTAGATTATTTGTACCTAAGCATGGAATGTGATATTTCAACATTCAGCTTCTCAGATTTTGTGCTCTTCATTCTAATCCCCTCTAGTTCTCATCATAGGAGGAACATGACTTAACACACAATTATGATTTTTCTCCAAAGTTTTTGTGACTTAAAGACACCCCTAGAGTAGAATAATACTCAGTAATTTAAAATGTGCTGGTAGTCTGAGTCTACATCTAGATTATTAGTGGACATTTTCCTCTCCAAAGGCCAAAGTTTTCCAAGTGTTCTGATATGGTTTGACCATGTCCCTACCTAAAACTCATCTGAAATTGTAGCTCCCATAATTCCCACATATTGTGGTAGAGACCCAGTGAGAGTAATTGAATCATGGGGGTGGGTCTTTACCATGCGGTTCTCATGATAGTGAATAGGTCTCATGAGATCTGATGATTTTATACAGGGGGGTTCCCCTGCACACGCTACCTTGCTTGCTGCCATGTAAGACATGACTTTGCTCCTGCTCCTCATTCACCTTCCACCATGACTGTGAGGCCTCCCCAGTCATATGGAACTGTGAATCAATTAAACATCTTTCTTTTGCTAAATTATCCAGTAAACATCTTTCCTTTACTAAATTACCCTTTACTAAATTACTCAGTCTTGGGTATTCCTTTATTAGCAGCGTGAGAACAGACTAATACATGATCTAAATAGAATAATCAGTAATCATGGAAGTACCCTTAGAAATATTAATAAAAGTGAATTGAATTTTTGTTATAATTATTAATTCCTATCATCTATATTATTTTGACTTTCCTAAAAAAATAGAATGTGGACCTAACTTTACCTACTGATTTTTTTTTTGGACTGGCACTAGTAGATCAGTAAATAGAAAAATATCAGTTGTAAGTACCCATTGATTTATTGCTGCCTTACACTTCCATGCCAGAGGTAATATAGTTGGGCAAGGAACTGCAGAGATCTATGGCTCCCTATAAATAATGACTCAATGGCAGTCTTCTATTTTACTCAAATGGTAACCAAAATTTAGATAAGAAACTCTCCCTGGAGAGAAACATAAAGCAGGGAATATTTAAATGTCCCCAGTATCTGTTCTGAGGGCATTTAAAAGGAGATTTTCTTTCACATGATTGAAAACAACAGATAATAGGACCAATCAAAATCTGTCCTTCTAATACTACAACATAGTTTCAATGATCTATATTTGTTAACTGCGGATCTAATTCACTTCCTTTATCCAACCCCCACAATTTTTTTCAGGCCAAGTATCTTTTCCATTCATTTCCACCACATCTCTCCACCTACTATAGAATTTTGATTAGGTCCTGAGAGTGGCATCTGAAAAATACAGAAATCCTAACAGTTAAAACAGATAATCACTAAATGTATAACAATTGATTGAGAGAAGAAGGAAGATACTGTAAACAATTTTGGAGCTTTTGCTTTGACTCTAGCAATGCTGGTAAGAGTGAGGAAATAGAGTCAAAGCAAATCAAGTGATTTATGGACAGCATATGCACCTACAGAAAGTTTCTCTTAAAAGAAGTTTCCTGAGAACCTTTCAGATGCAAATTTATTCAAATATCATTTAGAATTACCCATCCACTTCTCCATATTCAACCATTTAATTCTTATAAAGGGTGTCTATTTTCTATAAAAGAATCCTGGCATTTGAATGCAGGAACAGAATACTAAGTTGGATATTGTCCCAATATTGTGATCATATGATTTGTTGGAAAATAAAGCAAAGAAAAAATTAAATATGTATTATTACCTTCTCTGTATATCTGTACTAGGCAGGTGGTAGGAATAAGCCAGCTATTTCAGTATTGACTTGTGGAACCAATTATAGAAATAATTATAAAAGTAAATGCGAATAGGTACCCATTCTGGGCATAGAAAATTATTTTTGCAATGCCATTCTTATGAGTTTCAATAATATAACTGAAATACATACATGCAGATATAATACATATAATCTGTCTCTATCACACACACATACACATATGCACACATACATACAGATATATATACACAAGTCATCAGAGAAATCTCCCTCTTTTCTAATTACATCAGATATCTCTTTCCTTTGGCATTTCCTTTTTCTCATATCCAAACTCCAGTCCTTATCTCTCATATCAGTCAGGAGTAAGTTCAGGACTTGGACTGAAGTGGCAGAAGGTGAATGGTAACAGGGAAAGGAACTGGGTATGAAGGATAATTGGTATGACTGACCTTACTACATATATTCTTTAAACAGCCCCTGAGCCAAAAATACAGACCATCCTTTCTCTGAAAAACAGGAAGGCCAAATGTTATGTCTTACTTTTTCCCCTGAAATACAAATAACTTCTTCCAGTCATTGATAGGGTTTTTCTATGTACCCACCCGAATCTCATCTTGAATTGTAGTTCCCATAATCCCCATGTGTCCTGGGAGGGACCCAGAGAGAGGCAATTGAATCATGGGGTGGTTACCTCTATGCTGCTGTTCTCCTGATAGCGAGTGAGTTTGCACAAGATCTGGCAGTTTAATAAGGGAGTTTTCCCTCTTGGCTCGGCATTTCTTTCTGTCATCATGTTAAGAAGGACATGTTTGCTTCCCCTTCCGCTGTGATAGTAAGTTTCTTGAGGCCTCCCTAGCCATGCAGAGCTGTGAGTCAATTAAATCTCTCTCCTTTATAAATTACCTAGTCTCAGAGAGTTCATTACAACAGAGTTCATTACAACATGAGAATGGACTAATGTAGTCATAATTGTGAGTTCTTTATGTTTATTACAGGGAAAACATAAAAATACAAATGAAAGTGGGTTCATTTTTGCCAAGAAGATGTGTCAGATATTGTAAACCAACAGTAAACAATCTTAATGCAAAACATATTTGAAATACTGGAATAAAATATGACAAATATTGTAATGCACCCTTGAAAAAATATAGTACAGAAACGTCCAGTGGCCAAAAATGAAGAGAAAAGTGGAAATGGTTAACATGCAGTCAGTGATATTTGGATGTTCCCTGCAACATTTGTCAATCTTAAAGAAGAGCCTTGGGATCTCTAGGAGAAGTGATAAAAAGTCTCTCCTAAAAATCTCTCACAAATGTTTCAGGTTTGAATGTATACCACCCACAAGGACAAACAAATCCTAAAGGAAGATTTATCAAAACAAGTGTTCCTGTGTTGTTACCTCATACATTTAATCACCAATTTCTCTGGAAGGGTACATTCTCAACAGAGGACATTTAGGATTTCTAAATAAAGTCCTGTTAAGTAGAAGCTCAAATCCATAGTTATAAAACACATGAGGAAATCATGAGTGAAAGTAAGTACAAAGATCAAAATCAAGATTAAAAATACCAAAACATTGAGATAAAGCAATTCCAAACATAGATTATGAAATGAGTATTTAAAATTATTAAAAATAAAAGATGTCGAGAGCAAATATGTGAAAGACATATTAATCCAAAGAACAAGACAATTTTCAATGGGTACCAATTTTTAGAAAAATGTAATAATTGAAATTAAGTAAATAAACCGATATATTAAATACCACTAAAGGAAGAATTAATGGGCAAGCAGAACTGAAGAAATTATCCATAATGTTGCTCAGAGAAGCAATGAAAAATGATGTAGTGAGAGGGCATATGGGATGTGAAAATTAGGGTGAGATGGTTCAACATTTGTTTAATAGGGGGCAAAAAAAAAAATGAGGCGCCGAGCGCGGTGTCTCATGCCTGTAATCCCAGCACTTTGGGAGCCCAAGGCTACTGGATCACTTGAGGTCAGGAGTTCAAGACCAGCCTGACCGACATGGTAAAACCCCGTATCTACTAAAAATACAAAAAACTAGCTGGGTGTTGTGGCACAAGCCTGTAATCCCAGCTACTTGGGAGGCTGAGGGAGGAGAACTGCTTGTGCTCAGGAGGCAGAGGTCACAGTAAGCTGAGATTGTGCCACTATAACTCCAGTCTAGCCGACAGAGCAAAACTCTATATCAAAAAAAAAAAAAAAAAAAAAAAAAAAGACCAGAACTAATCTAAAAAGATTAATGTATGAATAATGGTCAAGAATTGTGATATCACATGTATAAGTTGTGATACATTTCTAAATATTGATATGAATATTTTCTTTCTTTCTCTCTTTCTCTCTCTCTAGGAAGCTAATCATATCTCAAGTAAGATGCACTCCTTAGATTTTGAAAGCACTGCATAGTCACTCTCCATACCTCCATGCACTTCAATAAAAAACAACTCTATTTCTCTATTTCATTTCTCCCTGTTCTCTTACATTGTAAAAAATATCTTAACCATGTGATAAATCCAGTGAATAAATGGTGTAATATCAAACAAATCAGTAGGCAAATATAGTGGGTTAAAATGAGTAAGAGATAATTTATTAATTTTTTTCTTTCTGAATTAAACAAAATTTTAAATGTTTAAGAAATGAATATTTTTAACAATATGTTTTGTATGCTATTTTAGGCATTGGGGATATAGTGGTAACCATGTGGACATGTTTTCTACTTACATTATTGTGACATGGAGAGGCAAGAGAAAGACCACACACAGCTAAACAAATAAAGGAATAAGATAATTTCAGATAGTTAGTGAAATGGAGAAAATAAAACATGCAATATAGCTCAAAGGAGGAATATTTAGATTGGATGGGCAGGCCTGAGCAACACAGAACAAGCCAGTCATGCAAGGTAAGAAGATAGAATGTTTATGTAAAGGAATAGTTAGCACACAAGGACTTGTGTGGACTTATATTCAAGCAACAGAAAGAAGGCCAATGTAACTAGAATCTAGTAAGCAGAAAAGAGTGGTAAAAAATACAGTTAGAGAGGTAGGTGGCCAGATTAAGAGTGCAAGTAGGCCAGTGCCAAGAAATTTGGGTTTATATTGCAAGGGCAATGCAAAGTCATTGGAGGGTTTTAAGAAGTTGAGTGACATTACGGTTTTGTCTTAAACATGTTTCCGGCCACTCTGTAGAAAATTGAAAGCCAAGGAAGGAGCAAACACGGGAAATCAGGTTTGAAACTTTCCAGGCAAGAGCTAGTAGTGGTTTAGACCAAAGTGTAGCTGGAGATGGAGAAAACTGGAGAGGTTTGTATAGATCTGGAATATATTTTGAAGGTGGAACAAGTCTTGCTAATGGATTGGAGAGTAATGAGTGAAAAAAAAGGCATTATGGATAATTGCTGGTTTGGAATTTTAGTAACTAAGTGGATATTAGTGGTATTTACTGAGATGAACAAGACTGGAACAGGAAAATACAGGTTTACTATATCTGTATCATCTGTGTTAATTAGAACCAACACACATTTTAGCCATTGTAGATGGGACATATATTAGATATATGAGTGCAAGTGTCAAGTAGGAGGTTGGATGTGGAAACCTGTAGTTCAGTAGAGAGTCTAGGACTAGAGATAAACATTGAGAACCATTATCACTGAGATCATGGATGAAGACAAGAGAATTGGAGAGTACATAGGTAGCACATTAGAGAGTTTAGGCCAGAGCCCAAGAAGTCCAAATATTAAGAATGGGAACTGAAGACATGTTGCAACAAAATTATGTGGCCCTGTGCTAGATGGGATGGTTTAATTTAGTCTTTTCCAAGTCCCTACTTTATGTCACGTTCTATACTTCATGCCCCAGTGAACAAAATCAACTGGTTTGTGGTTTAGACTCCATAAAATCATGCTTATTTCCCCATCATTTCTGGATTCAGGATAACATCCCAGTGGCGCCCTAATGATGTGTCAATTTCAACCAGCTCTTTATTATTCCAGCCACGAAGCATTTCTTATAGGAAACACTCTCCTTCATTTCCTCCCAATTCCTTTCAAAATCTAAAACTCACAGACAATTTTTTCAGTAGGAATAAATAACATTATGATATTGATTTTCTCTGCTATGCATTTTGGGAAAAGGAGTTATAACAAATTTACAATGTAGTTGCAGCTTAATATTGTTCTCTTTACTCTATTTGATCCTATTTTTGCAAGTTATAACTGAACATGGAAAATTGCAATGGCTTCTGGATTAAAGTGACGGATTCTCAGGTTCCTCGAGGGTTACCAATCACCATAGAAGTTGCAGGCAAAGCAACAATGTATGTCTAACTCCAGTAGAAGAAATAAGGTGAAAATAAAGAAAACCATTAGAATCCCTGCCATCCTAAATTAAATAGAAATATGCAGATAGACATCACTAGAAACACATTTCATGGGGAAATATTCTGCTCCAGGGCATGCTTCATAACATTAGCCTGGGTAAATCTGCTTCAGTTTCAATTAATAAAATTGTAAATTCAGGACTTGTGCTTTAGCTAAGTTATAGTCTGGGTCTGTGCTCTGTTAGATTATTCTTTTTTAAAGCAAAATAAAGCTGTGAATAAAGCATGCTCTCTGGAAGACATTATTGTGGTTGGTGCAAAATTGAATTTTTATCCTATACCTTGGGGGAGACAGTTTAACAAAATGTATTTTCCCCCATTATCATCATTGTTTCCATCTAAGAATTTTTTCCAACACCAAAATCATTTTTTTGTAGCCTTAGAATGTGTATTGATGTTTGTCCTTTGGCTTTTCTCTTTCTTGAGATAATTTGTAATTTGCTAAAACATTGTAAACACTAGAGCTCTGCATATTTTCTGCATGTTTACTAATCTGTTTGTGCTAAAAAAAAATTGCAAGTTTGCCATTTAATTTTGCTGTTATTTTTCTTGTACATTAAAAATGTGTTATTTGGATAACTTTGGTTTGGAATATGAAGGGCTAATGTTAAAATTTACCTTTGTACTCTATTTAGAGGAATAAAATATACTGAGAAAACTGAATAGCTAAAATAAGATTTTAAGGAGAATGTTTATATACCTAAGAAGATAAATGTTTTTGAAACATATTAAAATTATCCCCTGAAAACTGCTGTTAAAAAGCTGGTAAGGGCCACTCATTGTTTAGGCCATTACTTTGATTTTGGCTTAGGGACTTTCAAAATCTGCCTTCTTTTGTCTCTGTCTTTCACTCTCAATTAGAAGGCTTAGAACATTAAACTTGCAGTAAACACTAAGCTGTAGTTCTATTCCATGAAATAAATAAATGGAATGAATAAAGGAAGTAAGAAATAGAAGAATGCTACATGGCTGAAAAACTTGAGCCTTCAAGAAATATTAAGAAAAGCATCTTCCGTCTTTTCTACAAACTTCTACCTTTTCACTGAAATCAAGACATCTCACATTCACAGTATTTACTCATTTTTTTCCAGTGTAGATCAGCCTTTCTTTCTTCGCAATTCCAAACTTATAAGAGGGAACATTTTGACATATTTTATATATTCTTGAGTTTTCAATACTATTCCCAAAAGCAAGAGGATTAAAGCAAGTTTTTGAGATCAGGGAGCAGGACTGAAAGAGTGTATTGGGGTAAGAGAGACTGACGAAGTTGGATGCTTGAAGAAAGAGTCTGTGGAGAAGAAGAATATTGATGAGCAATTTTATAGTAGAGATAAAGAAAATGGTTAAAGAATAGTGGGCTTGAAAAAAAATCTAATATGAACTCTTTCTTCTGTTTTCTTTTTGAGATGAAGATGTCTTCCATGGAAAAGGCACTTTTTTCTGATTCTTGTCTATTATAATGCTGAGCACTGGAGCTCTGGAGCTCAACAGATTGGACTTGAATTAGGAGTTTGCCATTAGCATTGTGCTCTGGAGAAAATTAGCAAATTACTTACCCTCTCTGAACTTCAGTTTTCTCATAGGTAAATGGTAATAGTAACAGTTCTTATTTCAGAAAATACTGTTTTTGGATAGATTAGATAGGTTTACCACCACCATTTAAGTTCAAGCCCTCATTACCTGATTTATAATACTGTAGATTGGCTTAACGATAACTGAAATTTAAATAAATCAAACAAAAGCATGCCTGTTTTTGGTGTCTGGCTTTTTGGCTCAATTTCTGAGCATCAACCATGATGACATCATATATGATAGTTGTTTATTCATTTTCATTGCTGTGTAGGATTCTAGTATATGAAAATACAATGGCAAAGTCATCTGATTTACTATTCATGACATTTATCTATTTCCACCTAACATGATTATAAATGGTTCTGTAAACATATTTGTACATGTTTAATTGTGATACATGTAAAAGTTTGTTGACTACAGAATGGGAGAAAATTTTTGCAATCTACTCATCTGACAAACGGCTAATATCCAGAACCTATAAAGAACTCAAACAAATTTACAAGAAAAAAACAACCCCATCAAAAAGTGGGCAAAGGATATGAACAGACACTTCTCAAAAGAAAATATTTATGCAGCCAACAGACACATGAAAAAATGCTCATCATCACTAGCCATCAGAGAAATGCAAATCAAAACCATAATGAGATACCATCTCACACCAGTTAGAATGGCAATCATTAAAAAGTCAGGAAACAACAGGTGCTAGAGAGGATGTGGAGAAATAGGAACACTTTAACACTGTTGGTGGGTGGGACTGTAAACTCTTTCAACCATAGTGGAAGATACTGTGGTGATTCCTCAAGGATCTAGAACTAGAAATACCATTTGACCCACTGATCCCATTACTGGGTATATACCCAAAGGATTATAAATCATGCTTCTATAAAGACACATGCACATGTATATTTATTGCGGCACTATTCACAATAGCAAAGACTTGGAACCAACCCAAATGTCCATCAATGATAGACTGGATTAAGAAAATGTGGCACATATACACCAAGGAATACTATGCAGCCATAAAAAAGGATGAGTTTGTGTCCTTTGTGGGGACATGGATGCAGCTGGAAACCATCATTCTCTGCAAACTGTCGCAGGAACAGAAAACCAAACCCTGCATGTTCTCACTCATAGGTGGGAACTGAACAATGAGATCACCTGGACAAAGGAAGGGGAACATCACACACCAGGGCCTGTTTTGGGGTAGGGGTAGGGGGGAGGGATAGCATTAGGAGATATACCTAATGTAAATGACGAGTTAATGGGTGCAGCACACCAACATGGTGCATGTATACATCTGTAAAATACCTGCAAGTTGTGCACATGTACCCTAGAACGTAAAGTAAAATAATAATAATTTAAAAAGTTCTTTAAATTAAAAAAAAGTTTGTTGAAAATATACACAGATAGGGTATCTACAATGAGTACACCAAACAGACTTATCAGACTAAGAGTGGATAACTCTGAATAATAGGATATGAATAAATTTTTGTCCTGTCCTAAATTTTCTACCGTCAACACAAAATATATTATTTTGAAATTATTATACCATATTGATTTAGAATAGAGAGTCAAAAAGCCAAATTTCACTTTTAGTGCCACTGTTATTCCCTCTGTAGCCTTCACACTGCTAAGACTCAGTTTCTTTATTTGTTCCTCTGTAAAATTTGGAATCAGAGTATCTCCCTCACATGATTCTTGCAAGGAATAAATTATCTAACACACATAAACTCATTTCAGTTCCTTCCACACACTAATCATTTCATAAATGCCAGTTGCAATTGTATTATTATATTTATGGTAAAAGAACATTGTTTCCTTGCCTATGACATAATTATCTTGTAAAATTTGGTTTAGATATAAGGAAAAATTATAGTGTAGTAATTTTTTAAAAACCCAAATACTTGGAAAGTAGACTTTTAATTTTTATTGACATTATAAGAACAGGGAGACAATCTGCCTGTTGGGTAAGTTACCTAGAAGTACATCTAAACTGGTTAATTTTAACAGACAGGATTCTGTAAATGCATGAACAAAAGCCATGAAAGTAACACTGGCAGTAGAGAGAAAAAAAAAAAAAACACAGGAAATTTGCTTTATCAGTATACCGACTGAATCATTATTGATGCTTCTCACAATTTTGTTTTTGGGTTTGTTTTCTTAAACATTCTGACAGCAAAGGAAATTATTATATGTGCAAATTGGGTATCACTTCTTAAACTTTTGAATCAGCTGGAAACTGTACTCAACTGAACCAGCAAAATCTAAAACAAATAAAACACCATTTATGAGAAAGCATGTAAGAAAATCATAAGTACGACAAGCATTTTTCCCCAACCCATACAGCTCAAATATAAATGATTCTAAAATGTATGTGCCGTGTTTACAAATGTGTCCTTATTGAGATTCATACCTGCATTACTTGTTTGTTCAGAGTCCTAGAACATTATGATAAAATGGAAACTCTCACTCTCAATTAGCAGATTCATTTCAATTAAGAAAGGAAAACAAAAGAATAATTTTCATCAGCTTCCACTTACTTCTTAGTAAATGGAATAAAATATATTTTAAGGAACCTGACATTAGATTAAGAGGCATTATATTAAGGAAAGAATAGGGATTTGGGGTTTCAGACAGAGCATTGTTTGAAAATCAATACTGCCATTTACTAGTTTCAGATTTGGGGCCGTTTTTTCAAAAATAATGAATGTGAAGATTAAATAAGATAATGAACATAAAACATCCCTCACACTGTCTGGCACAAAGTGCGTTCTCAGTAACAATATTTTCCTTTTCCTGTTATTCTATTTTTTAATTATTTCCTTCTAAGTAATAGAAATTTCCCAATATTGGCATTAGTCTGGTGTGTTAGAGACTTTTTATATCATGCAATATATTGCAAAATATATTAAGGTCTTTTAAAAGATCAGTATTTATCAAGAATATAAGAGACTGAACTTTCTTTCATCAAAACTTAGACACAATTATTGAAGGATAACTTTTCTGAAATGTGTCTTTATTCTAGAATACTCTTATCTGACAAGGATAGATGGGTAATAGTCTCATATTATGCTTTTTTGTTTTAATATAAAGACAAATATATGTGCTCTGAGCTTATCTCAGTATATTATTCCCACAGTATTTTTATAAAGTCAGGGCTATTGTATGATAATATTTTATGCACCTGCCACTGCTCTTGCATACATAATCTAAGACAATATCCAATAGCAACTTTTAATATATCTTTATCATTGAATTTATTACATTGGAATTAGGTAATTTTTTATTCATCTGAATATTTTATTTTACCTTGAGCTTCTCCAAATCTGGAACTGTGTGCTTGGGCCACTCCTAGTAACATGGTCCAGTAACCTGACACGGGAATCATTTACCACTTCAAATATGCAGTATTAAATGTAATTTTTAAAAGCCATAAAAATTAAACTAATTCAAGACCAGTAACACATCTGGTGAGTAAACAGAAGTAAATTCAGAAAAAGATATTAAAGGAGACTGCTGGAACTGAGAACACTTAAAATTTCTACTGAAAAGCAAGTCACTAAAGATGAACTCAGAATATAAAATGTACAAGCCACAAAAGCAAAGGAACCCACCATAAGGGAGAATCAATAACTACAACAAGCAGAAAAATGTATTTCCCAAGAAATCACAGAAAAGTCCAGGACTGGTTACTTTCAAATCCTAGGAGAGTACCAGGGGAGCTGTTGATTCTCAAATTTGCTGGATATCAGTATCTCAATGATTTTAATCCATATATTAACTCATATTTTAGATTAGAAACATCTAAGGTTTCTAATATTTTTTCAGCATATACAATACAGATAAAGATAAAAACTGTGGTCTAATATTGGATCTAAATATTTTATTTAAAAGCATGTGAATGAATGAAATGTATAATATGTTGGCCTGATTGACTACCATCTTTTATTACCTGCGAGAAAAAAATTTGAAACTCAGTTTTAATAAATTTTTTATCAAACACATTTGTAAGGTAATGTGGCACAATGAAAATTATAGTAAGGTTCACTGAGCAGCCTTATACAAATTCAATAAATGCTAGATTTCTTTAAAGACAGCATCAGTTGTTTAGATAAATGAAGTAGGCTTCCTGACCAGAGGTTACTGGCACAAATCAATACAATGAAATATGCATTCAGTCCATATGGTATTTCAGTAATGGTTGCTTGAAATTCAGTACACAGCTTTGCTATAAATCACAGACAGAAATTATATTAAAAGAAAGTTTGTTCCATGATTTGAACTCAGAAATCAATGGAAATGTACACCAAAAATGAAATACTTTTAGACATAAACATCAAAAGAAAAATGATTTGTGTCACTGCTTTTCATAGTTCATCTTTTTGTTTCCTATGTCCAGCTTACATTGGATCCTTTCCATGTCTCCCTTTCCCCACACAGAAATACACAAGCATTCCCCATTGGGAATAAATCCACACATGTGATCCTTGTTAAAAATATAAGCAGAGCAGAAACCCAGAGTAGCCAGAACCTAACTATGAATTCCTTGCTAGGAAAAGAGGAGCATGTGGCTTTTGCTGGTGGAGGGAAAAGAGGCTTTGAAACAGGAAGTTTTAGGGATTAGCATTAGAAAAAGACACCAGAAAGCAACCATGATGCTGGTTCACTGAAATTGTATTTTAGTTATGTTATTTATACACATTTACTCTAGGGGTTGAATAATGACAACATCTTACTACTGTATATCAAAACTATTATTGCCACATGTCAAGGGTTCCCAACATACTTTCCTGCATAAACATGCAAACAAGAAACACATGCAGCAGAACTCTGCAACCACACTTGTGCTACAAGCAGAAGCTGCTGTGATGAACTGACTGGGTGATGTTCAGTGACCTAAATTGGGGCTTAGAATAAGTGTGGGTGCGTGCATGCCTTCATCAAATGAAAAGCAGGCCAAATATATGTGTTTACTTTTTTTTTCTACCACAGCTGCAAAACCTCTTTGAGTGTGTGTGTGTGTGTGCGCGCGCGTGTGTGTGTATGTTTGACTATAAAAATAAATATGCCATTAACCTGAAAAAGAAATGAACCACAAGGTGGGTATCCATCAAAATAGACATAAAATAGATTAAATATTAAACTCCAGATTGGGACGTACTTTATGTTCCTATTCAATTCCCAATAATATATTAGTCTGCAATAAATTCCCCGAAGATACATAGCATTGTGTCTTTTTTTTTTTTTTTAATATAATCAAGGCAAGGGTGAAAACAAAGACTTTTGTCTCATAAAATTGTGGCTTCTAAGATTACGACCCAAATATAAAATAAATCCTAAGCTAGCAAACCGTTATTTTCTTCTCAATTGTAAGCATTTTCTGTGGGTTTGTGTGGAAATAGTGCCTATGAAGATCATCATCAATATCCAGAACTGTCTAAACAAAAGCAGCCAAATTACTCTTTTACTCTAAAATATGGTTGGATGTAATACAATGCCACTTACTACATAGGCATCATTGAAGTCGTTAAACATGAAGTGGAAATAGCCTTTTGCTAACGTTTCTGAAATGAGAGCTAAATTGTTGTATGTGGCAAAGTTGAAAGGAGATACTTGCTGTCTGACACCTGAAGAAAGGACCTAAACAGGCAACTTCCATTACCACCAGAGGCAAATGGCGAGAGTGCCTGCATGTTAAGTGACAGCATTTCTCTTCATGTTTTAAATTAACCAAAGAATTCACAACTCAGAGAATTTCAGCACTATGCACACATAAAAAAGATCCCTAGGGAATTAAACGTGTGTTTTTGAAAAGGTTTTCTGTGTAGGGAAATGAAATACTAAATGCAGAGTGACCCTATGACCCTGCAAGCAAGAGGGACCTGTGGAATCACTTAGACCAAACCTGTCATTTTACAAGTGAAGAAACTGAGGCCAGGAAAAGGTCAGTGAAGTATGCCAGGGCTACACAGTGAATCCATGTCTTATGACCACATTCACAGGATCTTTCTGCTATGCCTAGGTGTCTGAACCACCAGAGTAGAAAAAGATTACACAGCCAAATTTTAGATATAACTCAATTTTATCCCAAATCATACAGATAGCACTTTCTTTTTTCTTTGGCCAGAATTACCTAGAGTCAGTTTCTGTTTTACAAATAGACAAATCACCCACTTTTATATTTTAATAATTATGCCTTATTTCAAATGAAAACAAATTCACCTTTTGTAAATTTGGTATTTGTGGCAAGTGACAAGTATAATATGATACCACATTGCATCTCAAGCACCCGGGCCTACTGAAATGGTTGCCTACTTTTCTATGGGTGTAGCTTCTTGTCACTTGACTTTACATTGCCAGCACTGCAGCCACTGTGGTTGCCTTCCCAGCATGCAGCCCTTACAGGTCTGGGCACAGATACAGACTCTCATCCCCCAAGGCCATTATAATCTCAGTCTGTTCTCTTCTTTAGTAATCTCCCTTTCACATTTCCTACAGTTCCTTTCCCAGCCTCAGGCCACTTTCCTCAAGGCCCTCATCTCATCCCAGTCACTACACAAAGGGGTTTAGACTCTCATTCCATGGACTCCAACTTCCATCCCAAATTTGTCTTCATTTACACCTGTCTTCACTCTACTACACATATTTTTACTTATATCTGTTTTTTTAGAGGACCTTACGGACTTCTCTGTTCTCATGCGCCATCCCCCAAAAGAGGACCTATCCTTTATCACAAAATTTCACGTTTTTGATAAGACAGTCTAATAAATTATGGGCTCTGATGAGCCAATACATTAGCAATTTCTGGGACACTTTTTGTACTCTCTCAAGAATTTCTGAACCCAGTGCCGTAAAACAGATGAATAAATCTCACTAAGGATACTTCAGAGTTAAGATCAGTGGAGGGATTTCGTTTTGGCAGTGGAACATAGCATTCCACCTCATATTATACCGAAATGCATCACACACTCCAGCTTGATGTAGGGTTGTTATTCCATGCAGCTATTTGTGATGAGGACAGTCATTTTGGGCAAACAAGTTATAAAATATCTTGCAGCATTTTATTTTAAATCACATTTCTGCATTTAACTGGTTAGTAATAAGCAAGAAATGATTTGCACAAATACAATTAAACAGAACCTTATAATGGACTATGCTGTCAGAATTTTCTTATTAAATGTTTATTCATCATTATCTGAAAAAAAACAAAGAAAACCAAACTAGAAATTATATAAACTCTCTGTTTTGAAAAAGTCTGTGAAGCCCATGTCACCTATTTGTTTATCAACTGAACAGTGGTGGCAATCTTGGTTCTGCCCTGTTTAAACTTTGTGAACTTGGTCAATACATAAAGTTTCTTTAAGCTCCGATTTCCTTACTTGTAAAGCACAGGGGAGGGATATCTGTCCCTGAGGATTGTTAAGATAAAATTAGATAACATTTTTAAAGTAGTAATCACACCGTCTGCCATGTGACCGTCACTCAATGACAGGTTGTATTATATTTCACAGTGAGTTTGCCCCTTACATGTAATACCTAATCACTGATACCAGTTCAATTTTGGACTTTAGGGGATGAATCCACATTTATAAAACTGAGAGAATTTCCTGGGAAAGCATAGAATTTTCCCTTGCAACATTTTTTTTTTTTTCTGTTTCCATTAGAAAAGAGTATCGCATAGCTCTATTGAGAATTCACCTCCTATTATTTAAAACAATGTTTGATTGGATTCAAACTCTCTTCTGACATCTTCTCAAAGGACAATCCAAACTCTTCAATTATGTTTTTCACATACATCTCAAAAGGTATTTTGAGTGCCTGAAAGGCCATAATTCTTTTCCCCTAAAGTTTTGAATTCCATCTGATGAAGATATTACACTTAGTGGAATAGTACCATGTCACAGAAACAATAGCTTAAATTAACCTCTCACTGTGTTCAGTCAGGTTCTTTCTTTTCCTTTATAGAAGTTGATTCAATGCTTTTGAAAGAGGCAAGATTGGCAAGGATGGAGAATTAAGGTCTTTACGTCAAAAAATAGGTACTGAGTAGAACGAGTAGCAATATCTCTAAAATTATTGCCTACAGAATATCAAATACATTTAGGGAAGGACTGCCTTAAGGGGGTGGTGGTAATTGAGTCTTCCTAGTACATTTAGTCCAGGGACATATCCTAGGGATAATAATCAGCTCTATTCAACATGGTGAGTGTTAGTTTTTAATTAAAAACAAACAAACCAACCCATCTTCATCATCTCTTAGATACACTGTGTTGCAAGGTTAGAACCATCATATCAAATTACATGGAAGAAACAGTTTTGACAGGACAATTTACCCTCAAGAGTTTCAAAATGTGAGACTCAAGCCTAAAATAATTCTTTAATCAACAAATACCAGGTAGCTATCATCTCCCCATCTTTTATTTCCCATGAGACATTGAGAATAAGACAGACATTCTCCCTTTTTCCATGGAGTTGAATGGAGAGAGGGAGAGATATGAAAGAAATAGAAACACATAAAATTTAAAAGATAATTACCTGGCTGGCCAACATCAAGAGCATATGACCTATATGATCACACAAGGCCCTGACTTTAGAAGGGCCAAACACTTGACTTAATGATTTGCTTTTGCCTTCCTGAAACTCTTTATACCTTTTAACGAGAGGACTGCATTTTCATTGCATTTCGAACTGGACCTAATTACGTATTTGTTTATTTATTTAAGTATTGTGTAATTATGCAGTCAGTTTTGCTCAGATAGCAATAACTGCTATGAAGGAAGTAAAACACAGAAATGAGATAGAGAAAAACAGGGGTTATGAGTCACAAAGTTCCTTTGGATGGCATAAAAAAGACCTCTGCCTGTAATCCCAGCACTTTGGGAGACCAAGGCGGGCAGATCTCTTGAGGCCAGGAGTGTGAGACTAGACTGGCCAACAAGGCAAAACCCCATCTCCACTGAAAATACAAAAATTAGCCGGGTGTGGTGGCATGTGTCTGTAATCCCAGCTACTTGGGAGGCTGAGACACGAGAATTACCTGAATCCTGGAAGCAGAGGTTGCAGTGAGTCGAGATTGCGCCACTGCACTCCAGCCTGGATGACAGAGCAAGACCCTGTCTCAAAAATAAAATAAATAAACAAAATAAAATATAAAAATAAAAAAAACCCTCTCTAATGAGATTTATGAGCCAAGAATTAAAGTATTTGCTAAATTAGTGGATCTCACTTCATTCGCTTACAAGCAACTGAACATAAATTCAACAGACACTGATTTAACACCTAACCTGTACAAGAAGCCATAAGATTACCCTTTAGGAATCAGTAATAGGACAAAAGTTTTGACCCAGTAAATTTAAGGTGAAAAAAATACTCAGGTAGTTCTCAATATGTTCTTTAACAGAGACATTCAGAGATATGAGTATTTCAGTAGTGGAAGTGAAAGACACAAGTGTTTGGAAGAGCAAGAAAAGCCTTTAAAAGCAGGAAAGGTTGATTTCATTGTCCCAGTTAGTCGGATAGGATGGGGTGGCAAGCACTTCTTTTCCGGAGAGGACACGGCATCATTGAAGATCAGAAGAAAAAAAAGCAGAGTGCTTTTGAGTAACAGTGAGTAATGTCTAAGTTTATTTACAAGATAGGATAGACGTAGGAATTTTTTTTTAAAACGAATAACTGGGTGCATTCTCATCTCCTGCTTTTCTCTTCTCACTTTTACCTAGTAAATTGCCAAGTCCAATTGATTCTATCTTCAAAATATCTCTTGAAGGTATTGCTTCTGTCCTACTTCCAGCTTCCATCATCTCATTTCTAGATGGCTGAATCAACTTCCCAACTCGTCTGTCTTAATTAGGCCTCTTCCCCAGATTGGTTCTCTTGTCTGAAATTAGAGAACTCATTTTAAAATGAAAATCTGATCATCTAATGGTTGGGTTTGAAATCTTTCCATGCGGCCGGGCGCGGTGGCTCAAGCCTGTAATCCCAGCACTTTGGGAGGCCGAGACGGGCGGATCATGAGGTCAGGAGATCGAGACCATCCTGGCTAATACGGTGAAACCCCGTCTCTACTAAAAAATACAAAAAACTAGCCGGGCGAAGTGGCAGGTGCCTGTAGTCCCAGCTACTCGGGAGGCTGAGGCAGGAGATTGGCGTGAACCCGAGAGGAGGAGCTTGCAGTGAGCTGAGATCCGGCCACTGCACTCCAGCCTGGGTGACAGAGCAAGACTCCGTCTCAAAAAAAAAAAAAAAAGAAATCTTTCCATGCAGTGTTATGAGTGGGTAAATCTTGATTTTGAAATAAGGCAGAATGTGATTTGAGTCCCAGCTCTCCCACTTAATAGCTGTGCTCTTTAATGAGCCTCATGTCCTCTCTGACACTTGGTTTCCTCATGGGGAGTTTATGGTAATTAAATAATGTACATAAATTGATAACACTGCCTTGTGAACAGAGCACGCTTGGTGAATGCTATTGCTGTCCGAACAACGTCCAATTCCTTTGTGTGGCTTTTAAGGCTCTAATTTAGCTTGTTTCTGGTTTCCTCTCTAATATCATTCCTTGCCTTATTCTCCACTTCCACAACATGCTCAAGGACGTGCTCTCCCTTTTCCTCGGGACTTTAGCATGCTCTGCTTTCTCCTAAGAATATCTGTCTTCCATTACCTATTTGTATTCTTCATTCAATCTATTGTTGTTCTACCCATTTGACAGGCAGGAACACTCAGACACTAGTTGGCCAGATAGCTTTTTCAAAGTCGCATGGTGACTAGCAGAATAAAGCCCTAAACCAGCTTGTGTTGATTCAAATCCTGTTCTCATTTCCCATAAGACCTATTGTCTCACAATTTTCAGATGTTCTCTGGGAAAATATTTGTTTTTTTCCCTCAATACAAGTACTTTCACAATATAAATTTTGTCTGCTGCACTCATAGTTAATCTGGGTTTCTGCTAACAGCTTATGTATACCAAGTAAGATCAGTGAACAAAATAAACCAATGAACAGAAACCTGGACATACTGCTTCCCCTTCCAAGCATAGTCTTCAATTTTGGGGTTAATGAGCTGTTATCCCATTCTTCGGTGGACACATAAGGCAGCCATTTTTAAGTTTCACTTGCTTCAGCTATAAAATTGGTGCTATGGAAGCAGTTTGTTATTTTTAAGGCATTTAGGGAAAGCTGTCACAGATAAAAATGTAAATGGAATGTTAATCTGCTTGGTAAAATTAGAGTTTTAATCCTAAAGTCTGAGCTAAAATAAATTCAGATTGATATAGATTCATTCCACAAACATCAATAATTTTCCATTATGTTAAAATCAATCCCAAATTTACATGCAAACAACAGATTCAAGTAAAAACCTTAGAGGTTTGTGTTCTACTACAAGCATACTTATTTTGGGTCTCTGCAAATCCAAAAGCATTTGGAACAGCTGCATGTTCTCCTTGCTAAGGAGGGCACAATTTTACTTTGATGCCTTCAATTCTAAAAATCTCCAGTTCATTCTTTCTAATTAACCATCATATTTAGTTTGAACTCAGGGTCTTAAAAAATTCAAAAGAATCATGAGGGATGTTGAGTTAAAAAACTATAGTCACAACAAAACTTGACTAAAAGCACATGAAATTATCTGGAAGTAGCAATATTTGTAGTGACATGGGAAATGCTAGTCTATTTTTAAAAATCGCATTTAGAAAGTCATTTAACCTCTTCAAAACTCAAGTTTTGTCATCTATAAAATGAGATCAACTTGCCAACTTTTCAGACTTTGTGTCAGGATTAAATAAAATATTGTGAAAGCACTTTGAACATACATATGCTAATCAAATATAATGTGAGACCATTTCATACTGGAAAAGGCAAATAAATCCTTCATTTCTCTTTTCTGTTGATAAAACATCTAATTAGGTCCTGTTTCCAATTGCTGTCTGATTTTGATTCCATCTGAAATGTTTTTTCTACTCTCCACTCAAATTCCCTAAAAATTCATTTTCTCTATGAAATGTTCTGACTCCTGCAGCTCTTGTTTATCCTTTCTCATCTGTGTAAGAGAATCTTTTCAACTTAAGTTCACATACATCAGACTTGCATGGCATCTTGTTTTCAGATCCTTTAGAACAGAGCGACTTTCACATTGCCTCTGGGTGCCTGGCAAAGTATTAAGCATGAAGGAAATGCTCAGTGATGTATTTCTGAATGGATCCATTCACTTCTTGAGAAGGCCAACTGGGTTTTCTGCTTAGCCATGCTGATGGTTATTCAGTTTGTTATGTTTAAAATGAATCTAGCCCAAAGTTAGCCATGTGGAGATTAGTACTAGAGAAAACAGACATAACTCACTGGTCATGTTAGGATTTAAATATCTCTTGCACCTTATATTAATGACAGTAAGAGCTCTTATTTGAAGATTAATCTTCAGTGAGAGACATTCATTAAGATGGTGACCGGCAGTAGACTGACTTATACAACATTTTTTAGTTATTAGCCTTGCAACTTTTGAAAGTGAACTAGCTATTTTGTATCTCAATTTTCTTATCTGTAAAATGGCCATGCTATTACCCACCTCAGGGAGATGTTGTGAAGTTTAAATGAGATATTGTATATACTATTGGCTACAAGTGTTATTAATGTCTATATCATAAGATACATGAGCAACTCATTCATTTATCCACTTACTGTCTATACAAATATGGATTAAACATAGTCTTTGCTCTTGAGCATTGAAAGTGAGATCAGTTCTAAATTTTGATCAGTAGTAATATCGCTATGTTTGAACCAGACTGGTTTAAGAGTACAATAGAAGAAATGATTAATTTTGCATGGAACTTCAAAAGGAGATATGATAGAAAGAAGAGTTATTTGACTTGGGCTTTTAGTTGATAAGCAAACTTGTTTTAATAAGTAGAAAGAGTGTAGTAGAGAAGGAAACGGCTTTCTAGATAAGCAATAAATGATCAGCAAGGCTTAATTTTGCAGAATATTTTGTGCAAAAATTGAATGAGAACACACATATGAAGATATTACAAGAGTATCCTATTGTACCACTGGGTAAGCTTAGTTTTATGAATTCTAAAGATAGATCCCTTATTATACACACACACACACACACACGCACACGATATATATAAAAAGCTAAATATTGTATCATTTATCTGTAACATAATGACATACACCTGGAAAATGAAGACGATCTCATTGTAAAACAGAATAATACATTCTGATAATTAAAAATTATATCAGATTTAATCAAGCTATTTCTAAACAATAAAATAGGAGTAGCTGGTTTTAAACTAGTTTATGATTTATTTGTCTAGTCATATTTAATTGAAGTACTGTAAGGTTGTATTAATGACTCTTCAACAGTTTTACTTTAGTTACTTGATAAGTGAAAGTAATATTATCTATTTCAGAAATAATAAACAACATAAAATCAGGTCCATGATGTTGTAAGGTTTAGGAGACCTATAATTCTGCTTAGAAGTAAACAGTTTAAGAAAACCCCCAATATGTATATTGTTTATAAACTTTAACAGAAGCAGTATATCATCCTTTCTTTGTTCATGTTTTCGGTATTATAAGAAATATAAAACCCAGTTTATTAGTTATTGGAATTTGTCAAGGATTTTTCATGGCTGGACCTACATTAACACAGATGGCAAAATTACAATTTGCCTTCATAAATGTGTTCATTAACAGTAAGAAATACATTATGAAGATGACTGCAAGGAAAACAAAATACAATTATTAGATTTTCATATTTAAAAATTATTAAACTTAATATATGAATTTAAGAAAAATGTTTTATAGACAATGTATTTTGCTTTATTTATCAACAACTGAACAAAGTAGTAAATCAAAATACTTTCAGTTATCTTTGATCCAGCACAGATATAAGACTTTCATATGTAATATCTAAATTTCAGTGGTAAGGAAAGGTAGTTACTCCCAAAAAAATGTATGTATTTCAGAAATTCTATAACCAGGTTAAACTGATCTTTTAAAATACACATAGTATAATGACTACCACACACTATAATAAAGATTTATAAAATTTCTCCTTGTTAAAGTTAAGCTAAAATTATCAACAGATTAATCACTATAAAGCTTAATATTTTAGAAAATAACTATAATTTTAATTGCCACAAACAAAATATCAACTGATATTCTGTAGTGGATCTGAGGTGTCAACTATTTTACTTTTCACAAGATTAGCTTTATCTAATGAACAGAAAATATTTAGTAAACTTTTAAAATATAAAGCATATTTCTTCATTGCTGAAAATAGGTAGTAAAGGATTTCCATGTGTGTTCAACTAGCTGGTACTGCCTCCCCTATTTGTTATCATGATAGGTTCTAACACATATTGGTGATAGTTCTTAAAGTAGTACTTCTAGACTACTGCCATTATATTTTAAAATACCTATGCTATAATTGAGGAATATACATCAAAATTTTACAAATGTGAATAACTTTGGGTCTAACAATTTGGCTCGAAAACAGTCAGATAGTTAAACAAATATGTGTGTGCACTGAATGTTTAATGCAAGCTTCTTTCTATTAGTGAAAGTTGGAAACAACAAATATCCATTGATGAGACTGAGCAAATAAAATATTCACCTCTGCACATATATGACGACATGCAACATAACCACCAAAATAATGATGTAGCTCAATATTTAGGACATGGAAAGATGCCCATGACCAATTAAATTATTTTAAAAAAAAACAGTATCTCAAGTCACCAAATAGCAGTGATTTCATTTATGTATCTATGTATTTGTAAAGAAAAAAATATCTTTTCATAAATGCAGATAATTTGGTAAAATATTTGACCAGTCCTTAACAGTGGTCTTTTTTCTCAGTGGTATAATTTTTGTGATATCTCTTTAATATTTTATGCCTTCATAAGGCTGCCATTTGGCTGTGCATGCCTTGTCCATAATAGAAAAATACACAGCTTCTGCAAACACTTTACTTCCATCTATCAGAAAACTGTCAAGTTTAATGGTCAATTACATATTTGTAAATATACAATTTATGAGGTCTAACAGTTGATGATGGTACTTAGAGTTGTCCCATCCATAACCTCCACAGCCATAAACAATGGCCCTGCCTTTATATATTGCCTTTAACAAACACTAACCATTATTTCTAAAATAAGAACACTTTAATTCTAAAAAGTCCCTAAGTAGCAAGTAATAGTATTGTCTTTGTGACAAAAAATTATACCAGTGTTACATACAATATAAAAAGGAAATATGCACATGTTAAAATAATAAAACATTATATAATTTCAAATTATTTCTCTCTCCCTATTTCTTAGGAATCAAGAAAAAGACTCTAAGACTGAGTAAACCATAAAATATTTCTGAAAATGAGTTAAGACTTGAATTGCTTGAAATGTCTTTGTATGCCTCACCTGTGGTACTGCCAGTTTCAAATACAACAAAAGTGTTTTCTTATTCTTTGTTCTGGGCAGAAGATAATCTGAACTTAGAAATACACCCCATGCTTCTGGCTCAGCAATACACCACTTGGGATTTAATGTTCTTTTTCATACAGGTTTGTCACATCATTTTCTAATGAACACTGAACTGGCCAAAGGTGAAAATGATACTAACCAAAAGAAAATATTCATATAATACAGTCAGCTTTACTCTTACTAAAAAGCTCATTTGTTATTGTAGCTAATAGGATTTGACATTGGGGTCTCGGCAGTCCTGGCACATTCTTGGCACATGGTGTGCACTCAAGAATTCTTTCTTCTTCCCGATGATGAAATGATGCTCAGAGATAATATGTTGATGGGAAATAAAAGTCTGATCCAGATTGATGGGAAAGAATGAAGAATTAAAAAAAAAAATCCCAAACAAACAGCAATAACACAAACAAAAACCGTGGGTGACACCAGTATTGAAAAACAAAAAAACAAAAAACAGTAGAGAATGTGAAGGAGTAATGAAAGCATTTGATATCTAAGGACAGATATTTAAGTCACATATTTGAGAATATCTGTAAATATTTTTTGAGTACATACTACGTGATTGGTACTGTACTAAGAGCTTTGTATCCATTGCTTTGTTCGCTATTGACAAATATGTGAGATAAGTAAAATTATTATCTTTATTTTACAGATGAGAAAGCTGAAACACAAAGGGCACAAAGAGGTTAAATAGCTTGCCCAAAGTCACACAGCTAAGGCCCCAGTTCTGTAGGATTTAATTCTTGGTTCTTAGTCATTATACTATCATAAAGAAGGGGGTGTGAGGTGACAATCAAAATATGAGTTGCATTATTTTCATTTCTAGCCATGATGGAGTAGCTTGTAACAGACCAATCTTCTGCTTAGAACTACTAGAAAATCTGTATCAAAACACACACAGACAAAGCAGCATTTTTTAAGGCACTAGAGAGCTTTGAGCTTGCTAGGATGTTGGGACAAAGATCCTGGAAGGACGGTAAATTCACTGGAGGTGAGACATACATACACACTGTCCATTTTTCTCCTTGGGACATTTGCTATTTTCTTAAGCAGCTACCAGGTAGAGACAGTGATGTCAGATAGATGCTGCCACCAACAGAAGCTGGTAGAGCGTTCTACACTGTCAAATAGCTAGGGAGACAGAAAGTTAGGTTATATATCAATTAAGATAGCTATGAATTGAGGGACTGAGATCCTGATGAGAGAAGAGAGGAACACAGGAGTTAGCTCAACACTTCGAGATGGTTTTCCTTGAGACCTTTGCAGTTCTTAAGCCTTACAAGGTAAAAGGCTATGAACCCAAACAAATAAGGAACTGAAAAGCTGATAGCTGTTGGCAACTTTGTTAGAGAGATAAAAATTAGATTTGAGAGCCCATAAGGAAGGAGAGTCCCTGTTAAACATGTCAGGCTCTTAGTTGGGGCCCTCTTGGGGTATAACACAAAGTTGGAGGAAACTAGAAGTAAGCTGAGTCTGAACTTTGAAAATTCTAAACCTCATCCTCTTCTCCATGAAGTTCTTGTTTGGAGGGATGTATTCTGATTCTACTCCATCTGCCTGCTAGATAGAGTGAATCTTCTCTGTAGCTTCTACAGTTTTTCACACAATGTCCAGTATATGAAATGAACGTTTGTGTCCTCCTCAAAATGAAGCATTAACCCCCAACATGATGGGATTTGGAGATGGGGCTTTGGAAGGTAGTTAGGTTTAGATGAGGTTGGTAGCCTTATAATCACAGGATGAGAGACCAGGGTTCTCTTTCTCTCCACTACACAAGTACAGAGCAAAAAGGCAGCCTTCTGTAATCCAAGAAGGGACCTCTCACCAGGAAACTGAATCAGGTAGCCTCTTAATCTTGGACTTCTCAGCCTCAAGGACTTTGTGGAATAAATTCCTGTTGTTAAAGCTACCCAGTTAATGATATTTTGTATGGCAACCCAGGGTAGATAATTAAATGCAATATCACTAGGCACATAAAAAATGTCATAATAATAAAAGAGACAACAGAAACATACTCATAAGTGATACAAATATTAAAATTTCCAGATATGCACTGAAAGTAAATGTGTCAAAATAGGAGGACAACAGAGATAATTGCATCAGAGAAATGGAATCTATGAAAAATAATCAAATGAAAATTCTAAAATACAAAAAAATGAAGTAACTATAATTAAGAACCCAATGAATAAGTTAAATTCCATATTAGAATTGAAGAGGGAATTGGTGATTTGAAACATAAAGCAGTACAAAATATTCTAGTTGATATACAGAGAAGAAAAGAATAAATATCGCAGAAAAAATACAAAATATATAAGAAACAATGAAAAGGTCTAACATACTTTTAGCTGGAATCCTGGTAGAGTGGATCCTATAATGCACCACTCCGAGACTAAGGCAGTCATTCTCCCAAGTGCTGGAAGTATTGGCAACTCAAGCCCCTTAGTCAAATCCTACTCTAGGAATTTTCCTTAGCCAAAGATATATGCTTTGCTCAAGGCTGCATTCCCTCTTGGAAGGCTGTCGACAACCAATGACTAGTTGATGCAATGACATGAAGATCTGAACCACTTGAAGGGACATCCTAGCTCCAGAGCTGCCCGTGGAATGGCTGAAAAATTTGTTGCTATTTCATCACAGTTTTACTTCTCCCTCTGCCCATTCGGACTTTTTCACTCCTTATATAGATGTTAATCCTGAGGGCACTCCCCCAATTCTCATCTCAGAGTCTATTTCCTGGGAAACTAAGACAGTTGGTGCCGGTAATGTTCCAAGGAAGCAAACACTAAAATAGGATTTTGGAATCTGTCAATCTACCAGCTGGCTGACAACAGTCACTGGTTGAAGGTGAAGTATAGAATAGCCCACAGCATAGTGTAGAAATTCCATCGTTCACTGTGGTGAAGTGGGTTGGGATGACAGTAGAAGAAAATGCTGTTGCTTGTACAATATCTCAGGTTTTTGAGAATTTGGGGACACTACTAATTACAAAGATAATAGAATCAGAAGACTTTTGACAAATGCCAATAATGCAATGGAGAAAAATGGTGAAAGGCTAAGGGTGACTAATTCAAATCAAAATTAATTAAAAACAAAAGAGGCTTTCTTTCACAGCATATAAAGAAACATAATTGTCTATCTAGCCTAAAGAATCTACTGACAACTGTTAGAATTAATAAATTTAGGAAGGTCACTAGACACAAAGTCAATATTTTAAAATTGTATTTCTACAGACCAGCATAAAGAAATCATTTAGAAAATGACAATATATGCGTATATACTATGATAGACTGGCTGCAAAGAAGGTCGCCAACAATTTCTTCATCCTATATACCTATATCATTCCACCAATCAAGAAATAGGTTATTTTTACCTTCTACTTAAATCTGGACTGGGCCTGTGACTTGCTTTGACCAGTAGAATGCAGCAGAAGTGTTATTATATCAGTTCTTAGTTTAAGCTTACCAAGGTCTTGCACTGCTGTATTCATTTTTGAAAGTAAGCTACCAAACATAGAACTTGGGCTAGACTGTCTAATCATGATAGACCAAATGAAGAGAATCAGAGGCCATGTAGAGGAAAATCAATGCATCCCACACAATAGCCAGTACATGCACCTTATTGAGGTGATGCTTGGCTCCCAGAAGATCCATGGCAGCTGGCATCAGGAGAGACATACCAAATACGCTGAGCCTGGCCCAATCCCATGACCTTCAGAATCATGAGCAATAAATGCAACAAAGTTTGGTGGTGGTTTGTAATGCAGCAATATTATATATGCATATATATAATATTATAATATCTTATGTTATATAATTTATAATATATAAAATTTATATATATGTTTGCTACAAAAGTAATTGCGGGTTTTGCCATAAAAGTAATGGCAAAAACCACAATTACTTTTGCAGCCACCTAATATATACATCAGAATAGAGAGCTCACAGGCTGACACTTACAATGTGGAAAGCAATGTGAGATCACAGGCACAGAGAAAAGAGTAAACCACTGCATGAACTTACATTACTAAATTTTATACTTGAAATTACATTTAACAGTGATGCAGATATAGTTTTGAGCAAAGAAAGCTTCTTGAGATATTTCTGCCTACAGATTCAATTACATTTGGTTAGGAAAATCATTATCTTGAACTAGTAACAAAACTGGAATTTCTTCGTCGCTAATTTAAGAAGAGGAGATAAAAATAGTGTTGAGTTGATTTTTACATAATAATAATGCAAAGAAAAAAACGAATGCAACAATCAAAAAGAACAAAATCAAAAAGAAACACCAAAACAAAGAAAGGGCAGGCAATATATAATGATGCATTGTGTGAGATACTTTAATCATGAAGCAGTGTTTATAGAATTAGTTATAAAACAAAAGTAGAAGGTAAGTGGGATTGAAAATCTGGCAATCTAGTATGAAGAGTGGGGAGACTTCCAGAAGCAAACATTGGCTTATCTATTTTTGAGGCATGTCAGTTTCTAATTTATACAGTCTTAATTGGCAAAGTGTTGGGCCACTTTCCTTTAAGGTTAAAATGTAGTTTGCATGCTTAGTTAATATGGTGAGCCAAAGGAACTAAAATTCAAACTTATAATTATTTTTAAAATGCTTCTATAGACACTTAGGTGAATATATTATTATTTGTAGACCAATACCTCATTTTAAAAAAGGGCAATATTGATCCAACAAGAAACAGCATAATTATGTGATTTACTGAAGAGTTTTTAAATTTACTTTGCAGCTCTCTCTAAGGATCTTTTATTCTTTTGAATAACATTGAAAAATAAACCCAACAGTGCAGACCCATGCCTCTGCCCAAAGGGAAAATGCTTTGTTCAAATAGAAATTAGCTATCATATTTAGGATTTCACAATGCTAAGCAATACATATGGAATTTCTAAAGTATCCTTTAATGAATAATGAAGCCACTTTAATACCCACGAAAAGAATAAGCCCTCAAACATTTCAAAGAATCAATTTAATTTGATTTCTTATATTTCCTGTGGCATAACAAAGAAAGGATTACAGCCAACACTGAGGAGAAAAAGTGGAGTTTTAGCGGGATCAGGAAATCGCTATAATTCCCAGAGTTGTAGACAATGCTTTACTTTCAAATATTCACTAAGAGCATCCCTCAGATTCAGAGGCCACTGAAATAGTCACTGTGGCAGAATCAGAGGGGTATAATATGTGTGTGTTTCCAAGAGTGTGTGTAAGACTGTGTGTGTGTTAGGAAGGGCACACAAAAGATAGGACAAGGTAGATGAGGGGCATCCAGAGAAGAAGAAAAAGTAAAGAAAGTGATGGAGAACCTTCAAAGCAAACACATGCCTTATCCTCAGAGATGATTTTGCATTGCTGGCCCTCCTACCGACATGCTTTCTGAAGGACTCGTGATGCCTATACACTTAAAACAAGTTTGTATGTCACCAGGAACAGTTAAAACTTAATGAATTGTTGATCTGGGATCAGTAGAAAGTCAGTTTCCTTTTCAGACTGAACTGACACACAGGAAGTTGAGTCAGAATTATGTTGAGGATTAATAATGAATATCACAGTTATTTTTCAGGACAATGGTTATACTTAAAGTGGCTTTATTAAGAAGGCTTACACATGTAGGTCATGTGTAATCAAAGGTCATGTGTTATTCAAAGGAATCAACAATGTTTTTTTTAAATAAAGTGCTTGTTTATCCCGTTTTGACTTTAGAAACTAAAAAGTGGAAAATTAATTTATTATGGGGAAACTTTTCATTTTGATTAGAAACCTTTCCCTAATTTATTGGAAATGACAAGATTCACAATAAATCACAATGAAGCAAGAGTCACAATGATACTTCACAAAATAGATTTTACACAGATAGATTTCTGAAAAATCATCTTCTTGATTATTAATACATATTTACAAGAGGCAAAAGAATAGCATGCCATTTTAATTTTAGTACCAAAATGGCAAGTGCATGTAAGACCTACAGCATTAAGTCACCACATTGGATAATTTTCTTTAAAATTTTAGTGTCAAATAAACTTGGATCTGATACAGGCAGATCTGTAACATTCCTAACAATCTTTGTGGCCGAGGGTTTGGCCACTTTTTCTAATAAGCTCAAAAAAGTAGTGCAGTTTTCTTTTTAACATGAGTTGGCTAAACAGAAAAATCATTAAAATTATTTGCCTCGACAAAGGCAATCCTCATTGCAGAAGCCCTAGAATGTCACTTTACAGAGGACGTTTTGTCAGTCTGTGGTTTTCATATACTAAAACCACAATTTCAGGAATGTGATCAACAAATGGCTTTACATATTGTAATACGAGTCCTAGAGTAAAAACTGAATCAATAAAAACTAGGATTGAGTATTCTAAACAATTGTATAAACACTGCCCCTAGACCTCTGTGAGCTTCTTCACTAGAGAATAAAAGCAACCTTAACCATAGGGTTCTCTGTTTTTAAAATAGCTTATTTAATGCACTTAACCAGGGAGGCGAAGTATCTCTACATTGAAAAGTATAAAACATTGATAAAGGAAATTGAAGGAAAGATAAATAGCAGTGTATCCTGTGTTCATGGGATGGAAGAATTAATAATGTTAAAATGGCCACGCTGCCCAAAGTGATCTACAGATTTTATGCAATCCCTATCAATATGCCAATGACAATACCAACTTCTTCACAGAAATAGATGAATGTGGTTCTAAAATTTATATGGAACCACAAATAATCCCAAATAATCAAAGCAATCCTGAGCGAAAAGAACAAAGTTGGAGGAATCATACCACCTGACTTCAAAATATACTACAGGGATAGATTAACTAAACAGCATGGCACTGGCATAAAAATAGACATATAGACCAATAGAACACAACAGAGAGCCCAGAAATATATGTATATACAACAAATTGTACCCCATAAATATGTTCAATTACAAATATGTCAGTTATGGACATTTTATTTAGGTTATTCTGTTCTCAGTGACATTGATTGTTGTTACTCAAAGCCAGATTATATATTATTCTTATATAGTATAATATATAATCTATCATATATATTCTTACATATTATATAATATTCTTATCAGATAGTTCTGATTTAAGCTATCCTCTGTTTTCATTAGACTTTGATAATAATATCTGTCTTTTCATAGAATTCCTTGTCATTCAGTAAATAAAATGTTAAAGACAAAGAGTATTTAAGAATAAAGAAGTGGAGTAAACTGATAATTAGGTCTAGATAACTTGAACTCTTTTAATTTTCTATTATTTCCTAAAATTTTGGCAAATTTTAGACCTTGCTTTACTTTCTTTATTATTACTCTTACCATTATGTTTTAATCATCTTGGCCCTCACACCCCCAAACAAGAATTGCTAGTAAGTGGGAAAAGGCTTAAACTTGAAAATGCCAGAACCTGGCTGGTTGCAGTGGCTCACACCTGAAATCTCAGCACTTTGGGAAGCTGAGGTGGGAGGTGGGAGGGTTACTTGAAGCCAGGAGTTTGAGACAAGCCCAGTCAACATAGTGAGAACACCCCCGCCCACCCCACCCATCTCTACAAAAAATTAGCCAGGTATGGTGACATGTGCCTGCAGACCCAGCTACTCAGGAGGATCCCTCGAACCCAAGAGTTGGAAGCTGCAGTAAGTTGAGCTATGATTATGCTACCACACTCCAGCCTGGATGACAGAGCAAGACCTTGCCTTTTAATTGCTTTTTGTCAACAGATTTTAAATGCTAAGGATTTGTTTCATTACACTTCATCATCTTTGGTAAAGATTTCTTTTATTAGATTTTTAAACTCTCTTTCATAATTATTTTCCAGCAAGTACACATAAGTAAAAATTGCACATATCATATTTATCTATGAATTATTGGAGATAAAATATGACTATAATTGAATATTAATATTTGGTTTTCAATACTTATTACGTGTAATGTCTTAGTAAGCTTTGGATCTATTATTAGAAACCTGTGGGATATAATAAACTAACTTATCATTTAAGTAATATTTTTACCCGTTTTTAATTACCAGCAAAAGGTTTAATATTGTTGAAAAGTAAAGTAATGGAAATCAGATGTCTGGCACAAAAAGTAAATAGTGTACGTATTAAAAATTTATTTAGCCCTGTTTCCCATTCAATTAGCTCACCTTTTTCTCCATTTCTGCCTACTCAACTTCCTGTAGGTATATAACCTGACCTCACCTCTACTTCTGCTTTGACTTCCTGATCCTTCCAACACCCAGCCATGTATTACCTAGAAATGCAAGGGAATAAATACTCTGTAGGATGACCCTTGGTCAGTGGGGGATGGTAGTTGGCCAACGAAGTTCCTTATTCTATACTTTGGGTGAACAATTCTGAGGTGTTATTTCATCTTTAAAAAAGTATCTGCATGATAAGCTTCTAGTTGCCCTTGGCTGTGACCACCTATTTAACTCACCCTTCAATAGATTTTTCACTCTTTCTCTGTTTTACTCCTTCTAGTTCCATCCTATTCCCTCAGACCCAAAATAGGACTACCTGCACATAAGGCCATTCTTAGGCTCTGCTTCTCAGGGGAAAAGACTAAGACACTGGATACATTGAACCCTTTAATTAGGGTTTATAGTTAACACTGGTTCGATACCTACATACTGGTAAGAATTAAACTCTCCCTAATTTCATCCTTGATTTTTGGATGGAGCTTATAGAAGTCTCCTAAACAATTTCATTTAAATTTCTTGGTAAAATGTAAATATTTTAATAAATTTTATACTTTACGAAAATCTGTTAATCATGAGTACTCTTATACAAAGGCATATGTGTCATTGTTCCCTCATTCAAAAACGCCAAACTTCAGGAATTGAAAAAAAAAAATCTCTACATTAAGGAAATAGAAGTTGGAATATTTTATGAACATTGAAATATTTAGCAGAGTCATTAATTTTACACAGCACATATGTATACATTTTCAGTCAAGCAAATCTGTAGCACAGAATTTTCCATGCTGGTTCCTGTAGACTTGAGGCTGGTGTATCTGTCACGTTTTGCTTATACAACAAACAAAGTTACTAAGGCAAAAAAAAAGCCTATTTATAATACCTGAATCCATGGCAATAGTATGAATAAAGAATGTCAGGAAAGCTGTTAGCCTCTCTGACTACTTTCTTCACCCTTCTATTCATTGTTTGTTTTACGTAGTACAATGCAGATCTTTCCCTTCACTGGAGAATATCATCTTGCTTTCTTAAAGCAATGTAATAAACTCTAATATTTTTAGGGCAGCAGATTCATTGGAGCACTATATTCAGTGCACATTCTGCTTTTATTGGCAGACAGCTGAGAGGGCAATGTTAAAAGTTAAAGACAAACAATGAAATATCAGAGAATGAGCTCTTCCACATAACACATTTTGTCATATAAATAAAGATGGCTCTTTGAAATTCTAGATTTTTATTTTTAACTCTTCCTCTTGGAAATTTTTTCAAAATGTATTATTACTTATTTTACTGATGTCTTTCACAAAAGAAGCTGAATGTAACTTACAATTTTTGATTGCACTGTCACTAGGAGCTATTGGCTAGATGGCTGTAATTACAATGATGCCCCCTGGGAGTAATGAGGTGTGTCAGGTGTTATATCCCCATGTCAAAGGGTCTGAGACTGCTGCGATTTTTAATATATTTAAAATTTTCATAACCACATTCTTTTCTCTATTATCTGGCAGATTTTTCTGTTTTAGTGTTCCTGCTTGAGTGTTCTTCCATCTTGGGAATTAGACTATCACACTTTTTAGGATCTGCTGAACTTCTTTTAACATGTAAATTATTCACCAAATTCTGAATCACATTAAAGATAAATAGATTGTGGCATCTGTTGTAACTCGTGGCATATCCATGGTGGTATATCCATGCTAGTGTGATTTGAGACGGGACTGAGATCTGCTGCTCCAGGTTCAAATTTCACAGCTAACCCAAGGGGAGATGCTGATCCCTCCCTGAACTTGGTAAAAGTCTGTCAATCAACAAAGACTTAATTGTTTACTCATTTCAAGTGTTTCTGCTTCTTATAGTGCTGCATTAGTGGGCAGCTAACTCAACAAAAATTCATTGTCTCACAGTTCTGGAGGCTAGAGTTTTGAAATTGCAGTGTCTATAGAGTTGGTTCCTTGTGATGCCTGTGAAGAGAGGGTCTGTTCTAGGCCTTTCTCCTTAGCCTGCAGATGGCTGTCTTCATGTTCCCATGGCTTTCTCTCTGTGTGCTTGTCTCTGTATTCAAATGTTCTCTTCTCATAAGGCCACAGTTATACTGGAGTAGAGCTCAACCTAATAAACTCACTTTAACTTGATAATCTCTAAGCAGATCATATCATCAGGGTCATATTACGAGGTATTAAAAGTTAGGATTTCGACATAATGAATTTTGGGACGATACAAATCAACCTATAGCCAGTGCCTACAGCCAAAGACTACTATTCATTTAACAAATATTTTAAAATAATGTATCCAAGAATCATGCTAGGGATAAGGGACACAACCATGAAGCTATGTTCTGTGGAATTGTGAAATAAATACTTTCATTCAGTTATTATAGAATATTAATTGGAAAAAATTTCCTTCTGACTTCTTTCTAAATATGCATTGTGTGAAAGTCATAATAGACTCTGTCCACTTTACTGTTATGAAAACAATTTATATATGTACAGGCAGTTCACAAAGGAATCTAAATGTGTTAGCAAATTGTGCAAATCAGTTAGTCGTGTACTGGGCCAACCAAAGCATCTATCCCTCTATGTCTCTGGAATATGATGCTGAGCTTTATCAAAATGATTTGCTAATTATTCACTATGACTACTACTGGATATTATGAATTAGTATTTAAAAAGTTAAACATTATCTTTACAGTTCTTCCAAAATTGCAATTTGAGAAGAAAATTATATACTAATATTAGCATCAACATTCTAGTGTTAAATAATTAATGTATGTGAGTACTAATTTCTTTCAAAGTATAAATGCAATATTCTAAATTGAGTATAAATGTATCATTTGTGTAAATGTAAGTTTATATAAACTTTTCTATGGATCATATATAAAATGGGAATGCTGTAGGACAGCATTTAAATTCAACTTTATCATTATTAGTCTGCAGTGTTAAATATGGAACTAAGTCAATATCCTATATGAAATGATGCACTCAAATAAAATGCCAAATAATATTTCTGTGCAATGTTCCATAATCATTTTATAACCCCCATCTCATTCTCTTCTTTTTTTCAAAGATAAGAATTCACAAAGTAGTATAAAGTAACACTAAAATATATATGGCTTATATGAGTCCAGAGCAGAAAACAGTTTAAAAATAAACAAGATCTGTTAATGCATTAGATTTTTTAAAATGAAAGTTTGAAGCATGAGAAAGAAATTAGTGAGTACTCCCCCACAAATATAATCATTTCTTAGGGTACAGCACCCCACTTATTAGAAAGTTCATTCATGAATAACATACTCTGATGAAGATACTTTGATTTCTAAGGCGAACAGACATCCCAAAGAAACTGATGATCAGGAGTCTCAGGTCTTGTCTAACAATTTATCAGGTAGGATAACTGATAAGGTGGAATAACATGATAAACTATTGGGTATCGGGTTCTGTTTTCATTTTACTCTGAACAACCTACTGCAAGGAGACTACTGGAAACAGATCATGTTCAACAAGCTCAGCAACAGCATGTGAGTAAATACAATAGGAAACTGCTTCATCAGTCCTTTCAGCTCCCTAAATTAGAGATGCATTCCATTAAAAATCAAAAAAAGCGAACTGCTCTTCAGATCCCTTACTTAGGTGTAAGATAAAATCAAGTCTGGCAAAGGGCTATTCTACAAAACGTCAAATATTCTTACCTTCACTACCCGAAGACTATCACTGTGTAGATGAAGAGCATTAATGGTAATCATAGACACTGACACTTTATTTGTATAATTTCATTTTATCAACCCAGTAATTCTAGGAAGTTGGTACAATTTTTATCCCATTTTGTAGATGAGGAAACTAAGTCCCATAGTGGGTAAACAATTTTTCCAAAGTCTTGCAGCTGGTAAGTGGCAGAGCAGGATTCAAACTGGACGCCAGAACCCAGCCTATTTACAACCATCCTCATGACATAGTAAAGTCATTACAAGTCAAAGTCTATACCTCCAGCTTCATGAAAGCAAAAGTTTAGGTTGTCATGTAGTCTAGAAACCTTAAAAATTCCTTCAACTTAACCTGATTGAATTCTGCACTTTAATACAGCTCAATGAAAATATCATTATATATAAGTATTAAGGTCAGAATTAGAAGTTCAATTTCATGGAGAGTAGAAGTAATGTTATTGCATAAATTCCTAAAAATATTGCCAACTTCAGCTTTTAACTTGTAAATATTCAGTTTGGAATGTTTATCAAATTTGTATACACACAAGGAATTTACTGTATTTTATTGTAAACTTATTTTTCCTTTGGTTTGTTCATTTGCTTTGCCATGGTTTGTTTTTGTTTTCTTTTCATAATTCAGGCTTATTTACGTCTATTAAATTGCTAAATACGAAAGTGAAAAGGTAGAAACGGGCAATTAATTTGCATGGTAGGAAAAAGAGACAACAGCGCAAAGAGGGTGTCTAGGAGAGTCAACAGAATTTGCAAAATATCTAAGCCATTATTCAATACATATCTCTTAGGTAGAAAGTGTGGTCTATAACAATTGTCACTGATAACTTCAGATGGAATTTTTAAAATTCTCCAAGGAATGATACTGGATTGAGCAGTATCTATTTACTGATCGTAGACATTCTTCTTTAAAACAATATTGCCCAAAATTCTGTCTTCAAGAAATCTATTTGTTCATTAATCCAGCCATTAATTATTCCATATTTATTGAGTATCTACTTATCTTCTCGTGTTAAGCAGAGATAAAATGATGACCACAAAATTGTTTCAATCACAATAATATGGCATGACAAGATCAAGGTATAATGATTCATAATTATGTTTAGCACATTGGCTTTTCTGAGTTAGAGTTTATAATGCAGAATATTTATCAGGGACTACCCTGGGATCAGCATTTGAAAGGGATGAAGGAAGTATGATGGGTAGAGGGTGAAGTCAAGCTTATCTTCAAGCCTGATGTTAGCCTAGTCAATCTACAGAAAGTTCCAGAGCTGAAATGTCCTGTGAAACTTCCCCTCATTGGGCCAAAATGGCTGGGTCTTTATATCATCATATGAACCAATAATTTAACATGGTTCACCTTACCTTGGAAAGAGTGTGACCTTGAATGAAGTGTCTCTCTACAGCTTAAGTGATACCAAAGATGCTATCGACTGAGCACTACCTGATGACAGGACTCCAAGCAGCTGAGCAACAAGTCTATCCTTGAAGTGGTGTAGGAGGCATAACTATGTCCATCACACCAGTTTGTCAGGGATTGAGGTGCAGGAGGGTGTGAGTTAAGGAATAAAGGCTTCTTAGAGAAAATTAAGTTTGAACTAGAAAGATGAATAGGAAGAAGACAGGTAAAAAGGTAGAAATAAACTGCTAGACAAAAGAAAAAGTATATCTGAAATTCTCTAATGGAAGGATAATGCTGTCTATGGAGGTAGTGGAAAGTATTTGAGTTCAGTTGCAGCATAGAGTGCAAAGGCTTCAAAAGTCAAAAGGTGATGATGGAGAGAGAAACTAGGTGATGAAGTAAATGGTTTCTGCTGTTTATGAATGAGATACTCATTTCAGGAATTATCATGCTGACCTTTCCATGGAGACATATCTGCAAGGCTATCAATATAACATGTTACATTAAATTCTGAATCAATGAGGCTACTCTGGAACAATTGAGAGTTAAAACAGAAAAAAAAAATCCACTTTTCCTAAATGAATAAATTTGGCTTTGATGTCCCTTTTGAATATGTATACTAAAATTATATCATTATGTACAGTGCCATTTGATTACCACTCAAGCTTTGCAGAATGATGTCATGTTAAGGACAATTGTTATAAGTGATTAAATTGCTTCTGCTGAAACGTCGCCTACATGATATGATATTGGAGCAATAGCAGGGGTGTTTTCCTTTGCTGGGGATTCTCCTTATCTATTCCCAAAATAAGTAATGGAACATATTTCAAGATATATCTTATTCAAAATGTTCTCACTTCCAGAGCTTGAAAACAAAAATCTGTATATTCTCTCAGAGTTAGAATTCTATAATGTTACTGGTATCCCCTAATTTTGTTATAGCCACAGTTCCTTTCACCTGAGCTCATTACAGAGACAAATATCCGTTAGTGACAGGTAACTTTTCATTCTAATGCGCCTGTACTACTGATGTCTGGGCCTCTGAGATATTCTATTTTGCACCTGAAATTAGTTTCTGTGTTACAGCTCTGAACGTGTGATAAGAAAACAGATACTGTAATTTAGATAAACTCCACTAAATGGCTTGACTGAAATAAAGCCCAAATGAAGGTATAAATGGCTGAAGTGATTAAGACTGTCAAGTTCTCTGGGGTACAGTTAGAGAATAAAATAGCTGATGGATTATTATTTATCTGTGAATGTGAGTTTGGGGGATTTAATTAAAGATGTTCTATTATATTTTCAAAGCCTTTCTGAAGCTGTAAATCAAAAGCTGCAGAAACAGAGAATGTTGCCATTGATCAAAAAAACCAGATCTCTGGCCATGCCGGTAATGTCTTCTTTTGGTGCTGGTTTTAACGTTTCTATTTAGTGTTTTACCCTAAACATGACTATAAAGAAATAAAGGGAATCTTTTTGGTGTAATTATTTCCTAAAGGATTATTTGAGCCATTGTGGTGTGTGTGTATCTATACAATTTTATCCATGTATATAACATGTATGTTTACATATGTATATCCATATGTATGCATATATGTATATCCACATGTATGCACATACATATATATGTGTGTGGGCGTACTTGCTTTTCTTAGTGATTAGTATTCTTTCTTAAATTGGCTTTAAACATAAATCCCCAAAATGTGCCACAAGTAGAATTATGCAACAAAATCTGTATCACAGGAGAAAATTGAACCCAATATAAAATGAATTTTAAAAATAGGGCCATTTTATGCCCTTAATATCCATTCCTCTTTAAAAAAATCTTCAACTTTTATTAAAACATGATGAAAGTATTATATGACCTAACTATACCCGGAAAAATCATATGGCATAAATGAATAAATAACAGGCATGGACAGCATCCTAAGGGTCAACCAATCTGTTCTCTACTTCTGGTTAGTATTATGACATGTATATTGTTATTAAACCACAATAGAAACTACTCTTTTCTAGAGGATTAAGGATGGTCACAGTTCTTTGATATTACTTGCAGAGAAAGATAAAGTCTGTTTTTGGTCCCTTTGAATCCAGAGTGGCCTGTAATGGCTTAGGCCAATAGAATGTGGGAGAAGTTTGACTTTGCCAGATCAAGGCCAAGCCTGTGTGTGAGAAACCTGGCAGCTTTGGCTGGCCTCTTCAAGCCCTTGGTTGTTATGTAAGGAGTCTGACTACTTGTCAGAAAGATCGCTTGGAGAAACCATGAGAACACATAGAGAAGCGGGTAGCTCAGCTGACCCAGCCCTCTACTTGTTCTCACCAAGGTACAAGACAGGTTGCTGAAGCTATTCTGTATCTTCTAGTCCACTCTAGTTCCCAACTGATCTAGTTGGCATCCATGGAGTACAAGTGTCAAGCTGACCCTCTGGAGGTCCTGGTCCTCAGTATCAGTAAAAAAGATGATGTTTTAAGCTGCTAAGTTTACAGTGTATTATTACACAGCACTGGATAACTGGAACAATCTTGAAAACAAGACTGAACATGCACCTATATTCATTCATGTTTTTGAATTTTATAGGGACTTTTTGTCTACTGTACATAATGACAATTTTTCTAACTATAGTGGCAAAATAAAATCATATGGACTCTATCTTCATTACAACTGAGTCAAGGAAAAATAGGATTGGACTATTTCTTGAGTAAGTCATCCTGTTTGACCAAATATTGTATAATAAACTTGAAATTATTAAATTTTTAGAAGGTTTTACTGTTGATTTATACTGTGTACCACTCAACATGTTCTTTGGATATTGGGCATCTACTTTTTTTTCTGAACAACTAATTTGATAGGAGAGTATTTTATAATATGCTTTAGTTTCTTTGACTTCTAGTTTTTTATTTTAAAGAAGGCAGAGACCTCATAAGAGATTAAAATGGTAAAACAAGTCAGATAAATATGAAAAGTTTTGATATCTATTTTTTGTAAGGCTTTCATATGAGTTATGTAAATCCTTCAAACAATAATCTCTCCTATGTGATCCCCTCTTTGACTAGAACTATGTTCTATGATACTGTGCCTAGTATGGCATTTTATGGCATTTTAGAATTAGCAGATGCTCCATAAATTGGTAGAATGAATTAACTTGATTCAAATGATTACCAGCGCTTTACTAATCACAGATGTTTTTATGAATACGACAACATTTTAGCATTAAGGTATAGGAGATATTCAATATTCTCGGCCCTTTTCTATTATTTCCAAGAGACTTTCTGACCACAAGTTAGACTGGGGTAGGAGTTGCTGGTAGCAAAAAGAACCATCTTTTGCCTTTCTTCATGCTACTCTAAGAAACTCTTAAAATTTATGCTTTTAGAAATGGCGCAGCAACTTCTAGTAGTTTTTTTATATTTTAATTTTTGATAGCTGCAAATTATACCCCATGTAAACAAATATTTGATCTCTACAACTTTTAGATTGATCATTTAAAGAATACATGCCTACTTGGAAGTTAAATGCAAATTGACCCTACTTTCTGACCTATTTTCTCTATCCTTCATTTATTCCATTTGACCAAACAATTTTAACCTAATTTCCTTGCTCTATTATGTGTACCTTCAAATACTGTTTTAAATTATTTCTTGATCAAATTTTTAAAAAATGAGTGAGCAACAAACACACAGATAAATGAATTGGCATATGGTATGACAATCTGTAAAGTTTTTGCACTTGGTAATATTTCATAAGTTTAGTTGATGGATCCTCATTGTATCAGTTTTAAACTAGAGGTTATTCTGGATAATAAATGGGTAGGTCAAACTGTAGCCCATTCACCTCTGTCTCTATGACAATCCTAGAACCAAGCAACCATGCCTCTTACCTACCATATTTATCTTATTTGTAACATGTGTATCCCTGCAAATGGACAATACAAATTAAAGCTAGTCAGTTACGCATGCCATTGATGGATCTGTTTCCTTGAGATCTGGAAAAAGTGGTTCTTTTTACATTTCTTTCTCATGGTTGGTTAATCCTTAGAGAACAATTTTCACTTGGCACCTGTATTAGTCCATTCTCACGCTACTATAAAGAACTGCTCGGGATTGGATAATGCATAAATAAAAAAGAAGTTTAATTGACTCACAATTCTGCATGGCCAGGGAGCCCTCAGGAAACTTACAATCATGGCAGAAGGGGAAGCAAACACATCCTTCTTCACATGGCAGCAGTAAGGAGAAGTGCCAAGCAAAGGGGGGGATCCTCTTATAAAATCATCAGATCTCATGAGAATTCAATCACTATCATAAGAACAGCGGCACGGGGTAAATGCCCCCATGATTCAGTTACCTCCCATGATTCCCTCTCCTGACACATGGGGATTATGGGAACTACAATTCAAGATGAGATTTGGATGGGGACACAGCCAAACCATATCAGCTCATATAGATTGCTTGAGGTCTTTATAGACAGCAGAAAGGTATAGTGGTAATATTACTTTGGGTGTCACGAACTCCTGTGCTTATGCAAGTTCAAATGTGTAAGAAATGATTCCTTAGCACAGTTGTACAGAGCATTGTTTAGACAAAAGGAAATGAGAAACAATTTCAATATAGCAAGCTTTTCCATAAAGCTAATTCAATTGAATTTAAAGAACTCCATTTTAAATTATGTTCTATTTTTTAAATTCATTTGTTTTCGATAAACATTGTTTTATGAAAGCCGTGTTGTAAGAAATGACAGATAACATTTTGTTTGATATTTGCACACGGCACCTCCAAGATGATCCTTCAAACAAAACAAACAAAACAGAACATGACGTCAAGAAAGTCAAAGTTTAGGTAAGACTACACTTAAGAAATTCCCTTAGAGTTACAATCATGTTAAGGTTAACAAAAATTCCTAAAGACTTACACATCTGTCCTCCCAAATGTTAAGGATTTAATAGTGGCCTAAAGATAGGTATCTTCCCAGATAAAACAAGGAAGAGAGGATACCTTATATTCCATTGTGACCCATCTACTTAATATACCTGTGAGGGAAGAAAATCCTTCTGTAAGAATGCTGACTAAGCTGGGTCTTGTATCCAAACTGATTCACACCTCCTGAGACTTTTGTGAGGTTTTAACATTAGGAATCAATGTGGCCTTTGGCAAGTCATTCCACACACCTGTAACTTTATTTCTTTATTCAGTTCACTGTCTCTTCAATTGATATTTATTGAGAGCACATTATTGAGCACCCAGTCAATGTTATTGTCAATGGTGCCACAGAAGGGAACACGATAGATTAAAAATCCCTGACCTCCAAATGGGATCTAATTAAACTAAAGAACTTCTGCACAGCAAAAGGAACGGTTAATCTACAGATTTCCTTCCTACGTAATGAGAGAAAATGTTCACAAACTATGCATTTGACAAAGCTCTCGTATCCCACATCTATAAGGAACATAAACACATTTACAAGAAAAAGGAAAAGAACCACATTAAAAATTGGGCACAGGACATGAAAACTTTCCAAAAGAAGACATACATGTGGCCAAAAAGCATATGAAAAAAAGCTCACTATCACTGATCATTAGAGAAATGCAAATCAAAACCACAATGAGATAACATCTCACACCAGTCAGAATGGCTATCATAAAAAGTCAATAATATAACAGATGCTGGCGAGGCTGTGGAGACAAAGGAACGCTATACACTGGTAGTGGAAGGGTAATTTAGTACAATCATTTGTGGAGAACAGTGTGGGGATTCCTCAAAGACCTAAAAACAGAATTACTATTTAACACAGCAATCTGATTACTGAGTATATACCCAAAGGAATATTAATCATTCTATCATAAAGACACATGCACATATATGTTCATTGCAGCACTATTCACAATAGCAAAGACATGGAATCAACCTAAATGTCCAGCAATGATAGACTAGATAAGTAAATGTGATATATATATATATATCTCCCATGGAATATTAGACAGCCATAAAAAATGAGACCTTGAAAAGATCAACAAAATTGACAGACCACTAGCAAGACTAATAAAGAAGAAAAGAGAGAAGAATCAAATCGACGCAATAAAAATGATAAAGGGGATATCACCACCGACACCACAGAAATACAAACTACCATCAGAGAATACTATAAACACCTCTACGCAAATAAACTGGAAAATCTAGAAGAAATGGATAATTTCCTGGACACTTACACTCTTCCAAGACTAAACCAGGAAGAAGTTGAATCCCTGAATAGACCAATAGCAGGCTCTGAAATTGAGGCAATAATTAATAGCCTACCAACCAAAAAAAGTCCAGGACCAGATGGATTCACAGCTGAATTCTACCAGAGGTACAAGGAGGAGTTGGTACCATTCCTTCTGAAACTATTCCAATCAATAGAAAAAGAGGGAATCCTCCCTAACTCATTTTATGAGGCCAACATCATCCTGATACCAAAGCCTGGCAGAGACACAACAAAAAAAGAGAATTTTAGACCAATATCCCTGATGAACATCGATGCAAAAATCCTCAATAAAATACTGGCAAACCGGATTCAGCAACACATCAAAAAGCTTATCCACCATGATCAAGTGGGCTTCATCCCTGGGATGCAAGGCTGGTTCAACATTCGCAAATCAATAAACATAATCCAGCATATAAACAGAACCAAAGACAAGAACCACATGATTATCTCAATAGATGCAGAAAAGGCTTTTGACAAAATTCAACAGCCCTTCATGCTAAAAACGCTCAATAAATTCGGTATTGATGGAACGTACCTCAAAATAATAAGAGCTATTTATGACAAACCCACAGCCAATATCATACTGAATGGGCAAAAACTGGAAACATTCCCTTTGAAAACTGGCACAAGACAGGGATGCCCTCTCTCACCACTCCTATTCAACATAGTGTTGGAAGTTCTGGCTAGGGCAATCAGGTAAGAGAAAGAAATCAAGGGTATTCAGTTAGGAAAAGAAGAAGTCAAATTGTCCCTGTTTGCAGATGACATGATTGTATATTTAGAAAACCCCATTGTCTCATCCCAAAATCTCCTTAAGCTGATAAGAAACTTCAGCAAAGTCTCAGGATACAAAATTAATGTGCAAAAATCACAAGCATTCTTATACACCAGTAACAGACAAACAGAGAGCCAAATCATGAATGAACTTCCATTCACAATTGCTTCAAAGACAATAAAATACCTAGGAATCCAACTTACAAGGGATATAAAGGACCTCTTCAAGGAGAACTACAAACCACTGCTCAGTGAAATAAAAGAGGACACAAACAAATGGAAGGACATACCATGCTCATGGATAGGAAGAATCAATATCGTGAAAATGGCCATACTGCCCAAGGTAATTTATAGATTCAATGCCATCCCCATCAAGCTACCAATGAGTTTCTTCACAGAATTGGAAAAAACTGCTTTAAAGTTCATATGGAACCAAAAAAGAGCCTGCATCTCCAAGACAATCCTAAGTCAAAAGAACAAAGCTGGAGGCATCACGCTACCTGACTTCAAACTATACTACAAGGCTATAGTAACCAAAACAGCATGGTACTGGTACCAAAACAGAGATATAGACCAATGGAACAGAACAGAGTCCTCAGAAATAATACCACACATCTACAGCCATCTGATCTTTGACAAACCTGAGAGAAACAAGAAATGGGGAAAGGATTCCCTATTTAATAAATGGTGCTGGGAAAATTGGCTAGCCATAAGTAGAAAGCTGAAACTGGATCCTTTCCTTACTCCTTATACGAAAATTAATTCAAGATGGATTAGAGACTTAAATGTTAGACCTAATACCATAAAAATCCTAGAGGAAAACCTAGGTAGTACCATTCAGGACATAGGCATGGGCAAAGACTTCATGTCTAAAACACCAAAAGCAACGGCAGCAAAAGCCAAAATTGACAAATGGGATCTCATTAAACTAAAGAGCTTCTGCACAGCAAAAGAAACTACCATCAGAGTGAACAGGCAACCTACAGAATGGGAGAACATTTTTGCAATCTACTCATCTGACAAAGGGCTAATATCCAGAACCTACAAAGAACTCAAACAAATTTACAAGAAAAAAACAAACAACCCCATCAAAAAGTGGGCAAAGGATATGAACAGACATTTCTCAAAAGAAGACATTCATACAGCCAACAGACACATGAAAAAATGCTCATCATCACTGGCCATCAGAGAAATGCAAATCAAAACCACAATGAGATACCATCTCACACCAGTTAGAATGGCGATCATTAAAAAGTCAGGAAACAACAGGTGCTGGAGAGGATGTAGAGAAATAGGAACACTTTTACACTGTTGGTGGGATTGTAAACTAGTTCAACCATTATGGAAAACAGTATGGCGATTCTTCAAGGATCTAGAACTAGATGTACCATATGACCCAGCCATCCCATTACTGGGTATATACCCAAAGGATTATAAATTATGCTGCTATAACGACACATGCACACGTATGTTTATTGCAGCACTATTCACAATAGCAAAGACTTGGAATCAACCCAAATGTCCATCAGTGACAGACTGGATTAAGAAAATGTGGCACATATACACCATGGAATACTAGCAGCCATAAAAAAGGATGAGTTTGTGTCCTTTGTAGGGACATGGATGCAGCTGGAAACCATCACTCTTAGCAAACTATCACAAGAACAGAAAACCAAACACCACATGTTCTCACTCATAGATGGGAACTGAACAATGAGATCACTTGGACTCAGGAAGGGGAACATCACACACCGGGGCCTATCATGGGGAGGGGGGAGGGGGGAGGGATTGCATTGGGAGTTATACCTGATGTAAATGATGAGTTGATGGGTGCTGACGAGTTGATGGGTGCAGCACACCAACATGGCACAAGTATACATATGTAACAAACCTGCATGTTATGCACATGTACCCTAGAACTTAAAGTATAATAATAATAAATAAATTTTTTAAAAAGAAATACTATTCAGCAATGAAAAGGAACAAGTTATAGATACATGTGACAACCTAGAGAAATTTGCAAAAAATAATGCTGAGAATAAAAGTCAACCCCAAAAAGTTAAAAAAAAAAAATGAGACCAGGTCCTTTGCAGGCACATGGATGGAGCTGGAGGTCATTATCCTTAGCAAACTAACACAGGAAAAGAAAACTAAATACTGCATGTTCTCACTTACACGTGGAAGTTAAATGATAAGAACACGTGGACACAAAGAGGGGTACAACAGACACTGGGGTTTACTGGAAGGTGGGAGGTGAGATGGAGGAAGGAGAGAATCAGGAAAAATAACTAAAGGGTACTAGGTTTAATACCTGGGTGATGAAATCATCTATGCAAGAAGCCCCAATGACAAATGTTTACCTGTATGAGAAACCTGCACATGTTCCCCTGAACTTAAAAGTTAAGCAAAAAATTTTAGTTCTCAAGGGACTTCTACTTCTATATGTTCCCTTAATAAAACGTGTATCATTTGATGACAATTGCTATGGTTGCTAGGGTACTTCAGTATGCAAAAGAGGCCAGAATATGGAAGAAGGCTGTTCTAGGGAAGGAAAGATGAGTCTCAAGACCCTGAGGTAGAAATGTGTCTGGCATGTTCAAAGAGCAGCAAAGAGGTCAGTGCTGTTGGGCCACATTAAAGAAAAGACTGAGTGATGAAAGATCAAGGAGACGCTCAGAAGCCTGGCCACATAGTCTTACAGACTGATTTGCTTTTATTTTTTGGTGAAATGGGCTACCACTGAAGGATTCTGAACAGAGGAGTAGCACAAACTGACTTGTGTTTGAAGGGATTCATTCTGCTCCTGTGATAGAAACAGGTTTTGGAGAACAAAGGAATGCTATGAAGACCAGGTAGGAGCCCCATGCATTTAAATCAGGGTAGTAACAATGGAGGCAGTAAGAAGTTGTAAAAGTTTTGAAAATACAAATGATTGAATCACATTTATACACTTAGTCAAAAAGTACTTAATGAACACTTTGATATCGTTTGGCTATTTGTCCCCACCCAAATCTCATCTCGAACTGTAGTCCCCACACGAGGACGGAGGGACCTGTAATCCTCATGTGTCGAGGGTGAGAGGTGATTGGATCATGGTGGCAGTTTCCCCCATGCTGTTCTCAAGTTAATGAGTTCTCATGAGATCCGAAGGTTTCCTAAGTGTTTGCAAGTTCTTCCTTTGCATTTCTTTCTCTCTCTTTCTATCCTGCTGCCTCGTGAAGAAGGTGCTTGCTTCCAATTCTGCCATGATTGTAAGTTTCCTGAGACCTCCCCAGCCATGTGGAATTGTGAGTCGACTAAACTTCTTTCCTTCATAAATAACCCAGTCTTGTGTATTTCTTTACAGCAGTGTGAAAACAGACTCATAAACACTCACTAATGCCCTGTTCTAAGAGTTACACATATAGTGGGGAAGAAAACAGGCCAGCTCTTACTTATGTGGACACGATATTTAATGGAGTCCTTTAATACCAGGTCAGCCTACATTCTTGGTGTAGTTCAAAGAGATCCAGGAAATTTACTGTTTTCAGCAGGGGGATTAAACATACACGTGCATACACACTGTGGTATAGGTAGTGATTAAAAAGCAGGATGGTTAATGGATGAGGTTGATAATCATTGCCTCATCTTCCATCAGCAACTCACTAAGAAGCCAGTGAAAAAAGAGAATGTTGTATCTAAAAAATGTTAGTCATCTGCACAGATGTCTGCTCTTTCTGAGGAATTCCTATCTCCACTTTCAGCTTCGCAAAGCATGTCTCTTTATGGACCATGTTATTAATGAAATGGAAAAGAATGTGCAAGAAAGCCTGCTGTTGTCTGAAATTATCTTTACTTCTATACTGCCACTGGCAATAACTGTCTCTTCTCCAGAATTCTGGAACAGTGAATTCTTTCTTCACGAGATTAAAAGCAAAACAATAAAAACAAAACAGAACAACAACCACAGGGAGAAAAATAACTTACCATTTTGGAATCATACTTGTTGTATTTTGAGTTGTGCTGATGTGTACTACTCCTCAGCAATTCAATCTTTTTTTTATTAATGTAAGATTATCTCAAACATTATTAACAGAGTGTCTAATGAACAAGGCAATTATCTGTCTTGTATATTCCTCCAAACCCAATAAATCAGTGAGAAATTAAAATTGCTATATATTTTTTTTTAATTACCAGTAGTGAATTATAATTGCCGGTTGGATGTCACCTGTTTAACAGCAGGTCATAATGGTCTGGAAAACTGAGAGAATATAAGGAACCTGTCCTGATGGGGTACAGCCTCTGTGAAGGAAAAAGTAATTATTTCATTTGAGTCCTCCAGCAGACCCTTTGTCTAGAACTCGTCCTTGCAAGCATATAGTGTGTAAGTAGAGGGATTCCACATTTGCTCATTCACATTGTGTAGAAACATGGCTAAATGATTTTTGGATGTGTATTCAGACATAACTTCAAGTATATCTTATAGCAGTCATTCTTTTTTTTAATTTCAATAGTTTTGGGGGTACAAGTGGTTTCTGATTACATGGATAAGCTCTTTAGTGGTGATTTCTGAGATATTGGTGCACCTGTCATCTGAGCAGCGTGCACTGTGTCCATTGTGTGGTCTTTTACCCCTCACTCCAACCCACTCTTCCTCCCAAGTTCCCAAAGTCTGTTATATAATTCTTATGCCTTTGTGTCCACACATCTTAGCTCCCACTTATAAGTGAGAATGAATGATATTTCGTTTTCCATTCCTGAGTTACTGTGCTTAGAACAATGGCTTCCAGGTCCATCCAAGATGCTGCAAAGGCCATTATTTCGTTCTGTTTTATGGCTGAGTAGTATTCCATGGGGTGTGTGTGTGTGTATGAATCAGAGTATGCATATCTATGATAAGAATTTACATATGTCTTTCTTATAACAAACTCCAAAGGTAATTCTGGTATATACTCCTGATTAAGAAAAATAGCTATGGGAAGTGCAAATCAAAATCACAATGAGATACCACCTTAGTCCTGCAAGAATGGCCTTAATTAAAAAGTCAAAAAATAATAGATGTTGGCATGGATGGGGTGAAAAGGGAACACTTTTATACTGCTAGTGGGAATGTAACTAGTACAACCACTGTGGAAAACAGTGTGGAGTTTCCCTAAAGAAATAGAAGTAGGACTACCGTTTGATCCAGCAATCCCACTACTGGGTATCTACCCAGAGGAAAAGAAGTCATTTTACAAAAAAGATACTTGCACATGCAGGTTTATAGCAGCACAATTAGCAACTGCAAAAATATGGAACCAGCCCAAATGCCCATCAATCAGAGTGGATAAACTGTGATATATATACATATATATATATATATATATATATACACACATATATATATATACACACACACACACACACACACACACACACACACACGTGTATATATGTGTGTGTATATATATGTGTGTGTGTATATGTATACACACACACACACAGAGACACACAGTCAAATATCTGTATCTTTTAAAATATATCACTGAACTAGCCAGACAAAAAGTCCACAGAGGTCAAAGATTAAAGAAGCAGAAATTGTAGAACTTCAGTAAATGCCAAAGTCAGCTTTACCTTCTCTAAATGAAATCTTGATATCCTTGAGTATCTGTTTATATAAGGGGCAATACACAGAAGGAAAAACCCAAGTTTCACCCCATGTATGGAGAACACTAAAAGACGTCATATAAATCTGACAACCTAAGGAATAGCAACTCAGTATAAGGTTTAAAGAGAAATAAACACAAGGCTACAGGAAAAAAGTTCATCTGTCTTGATTTTAGCATTATTAGAAATATTAAATAATTAAAAATTTAAAAAAATGAAACTACACAAAATTTTAATAAGATAGAGTTCATACAATTTTGCAGTTTGTTTCCATTTTTATGTTACCTGTTGAGCATAAAGGCATCATGAAAAGAATAAAATCAATGATACATTTTTCACTGGAGAAAATGCAACTTCAATATAGCCTCAAATGATTTACCCAGTAAAATGTTTCCTAGAAACATGTATCTGCAGTGAAAAATTACAAAATATATAAGGCAGCAAGTTGGCATGAATGAGAGAAAGTAGAAATAGAAGAAAAATCAAACTCACACAGACTTTTTACATCAAAATTAACAACCAAACTGGTTATTATGTTTCCAAAATAAACCTTAAAATATGAACAAGGAGTTAGAGAGTATTAAATTAATAAGATACACTTGAAAAGCAACCAAATAGACTTGTTAGAAATAAAAAATACAAAAATTAATTTTAGAAAGTTGGAAGGATGGGTTGAATTTGCACTGTAGATACAACTGAATAAATTAGAAGATGAATGAGAAAAAATTCATTACAGAGAGAAGAGGAGATGAATAGTTTAAAATAAAATAATATGAAGGAGAAAATTAAAATTATATATCTTTCAATTTCTAGAAAGAGATAGCAAAAAGAATACAAGTAATCATCATACATACAGCATAAAAAATTTCTAAAATTGTTGGAAGATATAATACCTCACACCCAGAAACCCCAAAAAGTCTCTAGCAGGAGAAACAAACATACAACAATCTATACCTAGCACTTTATAATAAAAAAGCTGAATGCCAAAAACAAAAATATCACAAGCAACAAAATAGAAAGGACAGATCAACTTAAGATGTGTCATTTAAATAATTATCATTTTGTCAACAATAATGGAAACCAGTGACAACAGAATAATATTTTTAATGTGTTGATTAATGACAATTATCAACCTGGAATTCTATACCCATTAAAAATATCTTTTAAAAATGAGGACAAAGTAGTAGAGTTTACTACCAAACATTTCTCACTAAAATAAATTTAAATCAAAATAAATCTTTCCAGATAGAATGTGTAAAATTCAACAATGAATAATGGGGAAAAATACTGGTGAATATGCGGGTATATCTAAGTAAATATGGAAGTATACATCAATAATGAATATGGTAAGATTTGAGGTAAATAAGAGAGAAAGAAAAATCACAGAAGTTGGTTTACTTATGAGAAAAACAGAAAAAAAAACTTCCTATAGCTAACGTACTCATCTTTATACAATTACCACTCTTAAATTACTTTTAGCATTAAGTAGAAAGGATTTGCTAAGGATTCAGAGACTTAAAGATTCTTTGTGTAAATTTAGTAAAAGTTAAAGTCAATTGTCAGATACATCACATAATTATAATATGAAGTTCACATATCCCTAAAAGAAAATGTAAAATAATAATTTGCTAAATATTTACAATGGGAAATGAAATTTATTAAAGAACTTTAAGCTATTTCGAATTCAACAATATCCAAAATTTTATTTGCTCAAGCTCTTGAGATAAATTCCAAAACAAGCATATTCTTTCAAAATTAAAATATAGTTTTAACATTAAAACTCCCTCTTTTGAATCTGGACTTCGTATGATTTTTCTATATACTTAAATTTTGTGTCACATTTAACTGAAGCCTATTTTTAGTTTTTTTGCTCTATACACATACTGGAAATTTAATATCCATAAGATGTGGCCATTGATACATATTAATTATCCAAATGGAATGGAAATTAATATTGCTGTTAAAACAAGACTTACAACACCCCCCCAAATGCACTGCCTACAAACTTAAATAATATTATGCAGGACATGTTTGTTAGTGTAGTTAATTAAACATCTTTACAAGCCATCTATATCACGCAGCTACCTGTTCAACCTCATTTTATAATCATTCCATGTGGTTGCATATTCAGAGGCTACCACATTTATATTAATAAGTAAATATTAAAGTAAAACAGAAAACCAAACACCGCATGTTCTCACTCATAGGTGGGAACTGAACAATGAGATCACTTGGACTCAGGAAGGGGAACATCACACACCGGGGCCTATCATGGGGAGGGGGGAGGGGGGAGGGATTGCATTGGGAGTTATACCTGATGTAAATGACGAGTTGATGGGTGCAGCACACCAACATGGCACAAGTATACATATGTAACAAACCTGCACGTTATGTACATGTACCCTACAACTTAAAGTATAATAATAATAAATAAATTAAAAAAAAAAAAAAGTAAAACAGAATTAGACTTCCAAATAATTTCTGAAGTCCAAAGGGCAACATAATGTCATAATATTTTAAAAATGTTTTTTACCCCATCATTATCACCATTTTATTGTTGAAAGCACATCTGTGTCTGGGGAAATATTCATAGAAGAACCATTCAAAGAAATATTCAGCAGATGCAAGGTTGCCTTATTAAATTACAGTCTAAGGGGATTCTTATTACTAAAGATAACTATTGCCAATTACCAACATGAAAAAAAATCTCTTTATATTTCAGTCAAGTGCAGGAATATGGGATGTATATGTTTGTTTATTGTTCTCTTCAATAGCTTACAAAAATATGGATATATCTTAACAGATATAACTAAGCTAAAAGGTAAGTTGCTTTAAATTAATCTGACATTTTTGGATTTAAGGGAAGAGGAGGTTTCAAATATTTATTTAAAGCATTTTTTTAGTGAAGCTTGTAAGGAGATATAAGGACCTAAAGAGCTTTCAAGAGAAACTTAGAAGAATAATTTCATGACTGCCACATTAGTCTTCAATCCATCACTGCTCCATTTGTTAGTATATTACTCTACATGAGATCCACTTCTAAAAAATGTCTTCATTTCTCTATATCTGTCATATTTCCATGTCATCCTCTTTTCTTTAAAATTTCAGTTATGTTCCCTTTTTATGTTTTCCCTATTTATATTTCCTGAATTTCACGACAGATTCTTATAGAAAAAAAATGTGTAAGACAATGTTTACTACGTAAAAATGAGAAAAATGGAAGTATCCATTTTTACAAGCCTAAACAAATGAACATCTTTGAGTTGTTAGATATTTCCAGTGATGAGCTAACAAAGGTTTAACAGCTGGCTTTCTGCTGAACAAAAAAGCCCTGATTTGCAGCTTTTGCCCATTTCCTTGAGGAAATCCTCCCAGTGTGGTTATTTTCAAGCCACCAATGTGAAATCTATGGACATGGAATTGGGAAGAGATACTAGCCACCAATTCTTGCAATCCAGTATGAGTTGGCCCTAACATATCATAGTAATATTTTGTTATAAAATGGCTGTGGTTCTGATTATTCCCAGGCACTACAGTAATATAAAACAATTGTGGTTTGAAGCACATCACAATTAAACTCTAGTACAATTATACTGAATTCCCCACTGCTAATCAGAAATTCAAGTGTTCCCATTAGTCCAGTAAGAATTTTCAAGATAAGCATTTCAGAATTGCAAAAGGTTTTGAATAGCCAAAAGAAATTTCTCACATGCCAAAACCAAGTACAGCATATTTTACACAACTGTAACTGTAAATTACATATAATTTATTCTTAACTGTGTCTATCTGTATAACTATTTTGCATTACACATATTGTAAAACTTAACAACATTCTACAAACATTTAGCACCGACTATGTGTTAGTCTCAATATGAGATGTTGGCAAAAGACAGGTGAATCGGATGTAAATCATGTTTCATATATACATATATACACACATATATGTGTGTATATATATAAGTTAAAACAGAATAAACACATATATATACACACATATACATATATACACATGTGTATATCTGTATATGCATATATATACATATATATGTGTATATATGCATATATGATATGATTTACAACTGATTTCATATATATGTGTATACATACACATATGTGTGTTTATATATGTATATATACACATGTATATATACACACACATATATGTGTGTATATATACATATGCGTTCTGATTACTGGTTATTAAATATATGTAATACAAGCATTTCATTGTTTAAATAGAATCTGTATAATCATGGCCCAAGTGAGAAACTTGAAGACGACTGCCCAAGGGCACAGATTAATTCTAGTTCCAAAAAGAAAAAACAATGCAAGTATTGCATTTTATCTATCTCCAGTTCCTGATAAGAATTTTAAGGGACAGTGTTGAAATATAAAGGAAGTAAACATTAAAAATGTTTTGTTTTCTTTAAAAGTTTTACTTTCATAAGTGTGGTAACATCTGGTGGTAGCATAAACGGTTAATCTGCAGTTGATATTCTAAGTAACTCTCTTTTTTTGTTTAACAGATATATTAGATGACATTGAAAGATGTAGACGGGAAAACTGAAGTAATTAGGTACCTTGCTGTAATTTATGTAAGAAATACCTCGTTTTAAAAAAGATTAATGTACATGATACAGATATGCAGAGAATGAAAATTATACACACATATAGTGATAGATAATTATAAGTTTCTATAGTTTCATGTGTATTTTTATGTACAATATTATATATTTATGTAAAATAGTATATATTTATGTAAATATTATATATTTATGTAAAATATAACATCATAACAATACCAACAGTACAGGGAACATTAACAATAATTCCAACACAGGTTAAATAAGAGATCTGTAATCTTATCTCAGTAAGCTACTCTAAAAATCTGGAGTTTACTTTTTCCATGCTCCCCAAAAGGCCTTTCAAGATTAATATTATCGTTACTCAGCTGTGTTAATTAGCTGGTGAATCATTTAAGCCTAAATGGAGATCCAAGTAACTGAATCAGAAATTTGGAGTTTTCCCAAAGAAGTAAAGAGAATAATCCTGGAGTTTCTACATTGTTCAATATAAAGAGTCAAAAGCATAGGATAAGTTGTAGAAAAAAACTCTTTTTGACTTCAATATACTAAATATTATAAAAACAATAAGCTACTGTGAAATAGTTTTCCATAAAGTTCAAACAGAATAAACAAACACAAAAGGATGCTACTGGAGTGGGGAAAGAGGGACCACATGAAGGCAGTGAGTAACACATTGATTAAGCTGACGGTTGTTCAATAATTGCTCCTTAACTGACTAAAAGAAAGGCCAATGTTGAACAATTAATATTTAACCCATTAATATTACTACTTGCTATATTTATTGATAAATGTTGCCAAAGTTAAATTGCCAACAACCTAACATTAAAGAAAATATTAATCCAAGTCTGAAATATAACATTTTTCCAATAAACCATTACAGGTAGAATACATTCATTTCCAAATCCAACACATAGAATATAATAGAAATTTAATTACAAAAACTGAGGTATGTTTAGCTACATTGTTAAGAGCATAACTCAGTTTTAATCATCTCTTTAGTTCAATGAAATAATAAACTTAAGGAGTTAGAGTGGACTGATCTGATTATTGAAAACTACAAACACAAATCCCCAGAGAGGTTTGTTGTTAATGTCTGCTGATGTCTGAATGCTTCCAGGTATTGATTATGAATAAAAAAATATAGATCAGATAAACTGTACAGATTGCTTTATATAAAGATTAAATACAAAACCATTCAATTCCTCCCAATAAATTGGTAAATGACAGAGAGAGAGAATGCCAGTCTTATTTTCTCCCCTTTTATTCATGGCTTCCGTGTTCTTACATACTTTCATTTAAAAACCCAAACTAAACCATATGGCACAAAGAATATAGAGCTGAAAATGTATTACATATATGCCTAAAGCCCTCTCTCAGGTCATTATTAGTCTCTATCACCTCTAAACTTTGATAAGTAATAACTAATGTTTAAGGATTGCTTATTATGAGCTATACATTTAATGCACATTTGTATTTTTCATTTAATCATCTTAAACTGCCACATACTAAATAAAATTTATAGGGTCATTTTATAGATGGGGAGACTGAGAAATAAAGAGGTTAAATAACTTCTTAAAAGTCACCAGGCGGGGCGGAGCAAGATGGCCGAATAGGAACAGCTCCAGTCTCCAGCTCCCAGCGCGAGCGACACAGAAGACAGGTGATTTCTGCATTTGCAACTGAGGTACTGGGTTCATCTCACTAGGGAGTGCAGGACAACTGGTGCTGGTCAGCTGCTGCAGCCTGACCAGCGAGAGCTGAAGCAGGGCAAGGCATCCCCTCACCTGGTAAGTGCAAGGAGGAAGGGAATCCCTTTTCCTAGCCAGGGGAAATGAGACACACAACACGTGGAAAATTGGGTAACTCCCACACCAATACTGCACTTTACCAAAGGTCTTAGCAAATGGGCACACCAGGAGATTATATCCCACACCTGGCTGGGAGGGTCCCATGCTCACAGAGCCTCCCTCACTGCTAGCACAGCAGTCTGCGATCTAACGACAAGGCAGCAGCGAGGCTGGGGAAGGGGCGCCCGCCATTGCTAAGGCTTAAGTAGGTAAACAAAGCTGCTGGGAAGCTCGAACTGGGTGGAGCTCACAGCAGCTCAAGGAGGCCTGCCTGTCTCTGTAGACTCCACCTCTGGGGACAGGGCACAGCTAAACAACAACAACAACAACAACAACAACAACAACAAAGCAGCAGAAACCTCTGCAGACACAAACGACTCTGTCTGACAGCTTTGAAGAGAGCAGTGGATCTCCCAACACGGAGATTGAGATCTGAGAATGGACAGACTGCCTGCTCAAGTGGGTCCCTGACCCCTGAGAAGCCTAACTGGGAGACATCCCCCACTAGGGGCAGACCGACACCCCACACCTCATACGGTGGAGTACACCCCTGAGAGGAAGCTTCCAAAGCAAGAATCAGACAGGTACACTCGCTGTTTAGCAATATTCTATCTTCTGCAGTCTCTGCTGCTGATACCCAGGCAAACAGGGTCTGGAGTGGACCTCAAGCAATCTCCAACAGACCTACAGCTGAGGGTCCTGACTGTTAGAAGGAAAACTAACAAACAGGAAGGACACCCACACCAAAACCCCATCAGTACGTCACCATCATCAAAGACCAGAGGCAGATGAAACCACAAAGATGGGGAAAAAGCAGGGCAGAAAAGCTGGAAATTCAAAAAATAAGAGCGCATCTCCCCCGGCAAAGGAACGCAGCTCATCACCAGCAACAGATCAAAGCTGGATGGAGAATGACTTTGACGAGATGAGAGAAGAAGGCATCAGTCCATCAAACTTCTCAGAGCTAAAGGAGGAATTACGTACCCAGCACAAAGAAACTAAAAATCTTGAAAAAAGAGTGGAAGAATTGATAACTAGAATAATTAATGCAGAGAAGGCCATAAACGAACTGACAGAGATGAAAACCACGACACAAGAAATACGTGACAAGTGCACAAACTTCAGTAACCGACTTGATCAACTGGAAGAAAGAGTATCAGCGATTGAGGATCAAATGAATGAAATGAAGCAAGAAGAGAAATTTAAAGAAAAAAGAAGAAAAAGAAACGAACAAAGCCTGCAAGAAGTATGGGATTATGTAAAAAGACCAAATCTACGTCTGATTGGGGTGCCTGAAAGTGAGGGGGAAAATGGAACCAAGTTGGAAAACACTCTTCAGGATATCATCCAGGAAAACTTCCCCAACCTAGTAGGGCAGGCCAACATTCAAATCCAGGAAAAACAGAGAATGCCACAAAGATACTCCTTGAGAAGAGCAACTCCAAGACACATAATTGCCAGATTCACCAAAGTTGAAATGAAGGAAAAAATCTTAAGGGCAGCCAGAGAGAAAGGTCGGGTTACCCACAAAAGGAAGCCCATCAGATAACAGCAGATCTCTCTGCAGAAACTCTACAAGCCAGAAGGGGGGGGGGGGGGGGCAATATTCAACATTCTTAAAGAGAAGAATTTTAAACCCAGAATTTCATATCCAGCCAAACTAAGTTTCATAAGTAAAGGAGAATAAAATCCTTTACAGATAAGCAAATGCTTAGAGATTTTGTCACCACCAGGCCTGCCTTACAAGAGACCCTGAAGGAAGCACTAAACATGGAAAGGAACAACCAGTACCAGCCATTGCCAAAACATGCCAAAATGTAAAGACCATCGAGGCTGGGAAAAACTGCATCAACTAACGAGCAAAATAACCAGTTAATATCATAGTGGCAGGATCAAGTTCACACATGACAATATTAACCTTAAATGTAAATGAACTAAATGCTCCAATTAAAAGACACAGACTGGGAAACTGGATAAAGAGTCAAGACCCATCAGTTTGCTGTATTCAGGAGACCCATCTCACATGCAGAGACATACATAGGCTCAAAATAAAGGGATGGAGGAAGATCTACCAAGCAAATGGAGAACCAAAAAAAGCAGGGGTTGCAATACTAGTCTCTGATAAAACAGACTTTAAACCATCAAAGATCAAAAGAGACAAAGAAGGCCATTGCATAATGGTAAAGGGATCAATTCAACAGGAAGAGCTAACTATCCTAAATATATATGCATCCAATACAAGAGCACCCAGATTCATAAAGCAAGTCCTTAGAAACTTACAAAGAGACTTAGACTCCCATACAATAATAATGGGAGACTTCAACACTCCACTGTCAACTTTAGACAGATCAATGAGACAGAAAGTTAACAAGGATATCCAGGAATTGAACTCATCTCTGCAGCAAGCAGACCTAATAGACATCTACAGAACTCTCCACCCCAAATCAACAGAATATACATTCTTCTCAGCACCACATCACACTTATTCCAAAATTGACCACATAATTGGAAGTAAAGCACTCCTCAGCAAATGTACAAGAACAGAAATTATAACAAACTGTCTCTCAGACCACAGTGCAATCAAACTAGAACTCAGGACTAAGAAACTCAATCAAAACCGCTCAACTACATGGAAACTGAATAACCTGCTCCTGAATGACTACTGGGTACATAACGAAATGAAGGCAGAAATAAAGATGTTCTTTGAAACCAATGAGAACAAAGATACAACATACCAGAATCTCTGGGACACATTTAAAGCAGTGTGTAGAGGGAAATTTATAGCACTAAATGCCCACAAGAGAAAGCAGGAAAGATCTAAAATTGACACTCTAACATCACAATTAAAAGAACTAGAGAAGCAAGAGCAAACACATTCAAAAGCTAGCAGAAGGCAAGATAACTAAGATCAGAGCAGAACTGAAGGAGATAGAGACACAAAAAACCCTCCAAAAAATCAATGAATCCAGGAGTTCGGTTTCTGAAAAGATCAACAAAATTGATAGACCGGTAGCAAGACTAATAAATAAGGAAAGAGAGAAGAATCAAATAGACGCAAGAAAAAATTATAAAGGGGATATCACCACCAACCCCACAGAAATACAACTACCATCAGAGAATACTATAAACCCCTCTACGCAAATATACTAGAAAATCTAGAAGAAATGGATAATTTCCTGGACACTTACACTCTTCCAAGACTAAACCAGGAAGAAGCTGAATCCCTGAATAGACCAATAGCAGACTCTGAAATTGAGGCAATAATTAATAGCCTACCAACCAAAAAAAGTCCAGGACAAGATGGATTCACAGCTGAATTCTACCAGAGGTACAAGGAGGAGCTGGTACCATTCCTTCTGAAACTATTCCAATCAATAGAAAAAGAGGGAATCCTCCTTAACTCATTTTATGACAACATCATCCTGATACCAAAGCCTGGCAGAGACACAACAAAAAAAGAGAATTTTAGACCAATATCCCTGATGAACATCGATGCAAAAATCCTCAATAAAATACTGGTAAACCGGATCCAGCAGCACATCCAAAAGCTTATCCACCATGATCAAGTGGGCTTCATCCCTGGGATGCAAGGCTGGTTCAACATATGCAAATCGGAAAATGTAATCCAGCATATAAACAGAACCAAAGACAAAAACCACATGAAAAGGCCTTTGACAAAATTCAGCAGCCTTTCATGTTAAAAACTCTCAATGAATTCAGTATTGATGGACACAACTCAAAATAATAAGAGCTATTTATGACAAACCCACAGCCAATATCATACTGAATGGGCAAAAACTGGAAAAATTCCCTTTGAAAACTGGCACAAGACAGGGATGCCCTCTCTCACCACTCTTATTCAACATAGTGTTGGAAGTTCTGGCTAGGGCAATCAGGCAAGAGAAAGAAATCAAGGGTATTCAGTTAGGAAAGGAAGAAGTCAAATTGTCCCTGTTTGCAGACGACATGATTGTATATTTAGAAAACCCCATTGTCTCATCCCAAAATCTCCTTAAGCTGATAAGAAACTTCAGCAAAGTCTCAGGATACAAAATTAATGTGCAAAAATCACAAGCATTCTTATACACCAGTAACAGACAAACAGACAGCCAAATCATGAATGAACTTCCATTCACAATTGCTTCAAAGACAATAAAATACCTAGGAATCCAACTTACAAGGGAGGTAAAGGACCTCTTCAAGGAGAACTACAAACCACTGCTCAGTGAAATAAAAGAGGACACAAACAAATGGAAGAACATACCATGCTTATGGATAGGAAGAATCAATATCGTGAAAATGGCCATACTGCCCAAGGTAATTTATAGATTCAATGCCATCCCCATCAAGCTACCATGAGTTTCTTCACAGAATTGGAAAAAATTGCTTTAAATTTCATATGGAACCAAAAAACGACCCCGCATTGCCAAGACAATCCAAAGCCAAAAGAACAAAGCTGGAGGCATCACGCTACCTGACTTCAAACTATACTACAAGGCTACAGTAACCAAAACAGCATGGTACTGGTACCAAAACAGAGATATAGACCAATGGAACAGAATAGAGTCCTCAGAAATAATACCACACATCTACAGCCATCTGATCTTTGACAAACCTCAGAAAAACAAGAAATGGGGAAAGGATTCCCTATCTAATAAATGGTGCTGGGAAAATTGGCTAGCCATAAGTAGAAAGCTGAAACTGGATCCTTTCCTTACTCCTTATATGAAAATTAATTCAAGATGGATTAGAGACTTAAATGTTAGACCTAATACCATAAAAGCCCTAGAAGAAATTCTAGGTAATACCATTCAGGACATAGGCATGGGCAAAGACTTCATGTCTAAAACACCAAAAGCAACGGCAGCAAAAGCCAAAATTGACAAATGGGATCTAATTAAACTAAAGAGCTTCTGCACAGCAAAAGAAACTACCATCAGAGTGAACAGGCAACCTACAGAATGGGAGAAAATTTTTGCAATCTACTCATCTGACAAAGGGCTAATATCCAGAACCTACAAAGAACTCAAACAAATTTACAAGAAAAAAACAAACAACCCCATCAAAAAGTGGGCAAAGGATATGAACAGACATTTCTCAAAAGAAGACATGCATATAGCCAATAGACACATGGAAAACTGCTCATCATCACTGGCCATCAGAGAAATGCAAATCAAAACCACAATGAGATACCATCTCACACCAGTTAGAATGGCGATCATTAAAATGTCAGGAAACAACAGGTGCTGGAGAGGATGTGGATAAATAGGAACACTTTTACACTGTTGGTGGGATTATAAACTAGTTCAACCATTATGGAAAACAGTATGGCGATTCTTCAAGGATCTAGAACTAGATGTACCATATGACCCAGCCATCCCATTACTGGGTATATACCCAAAAGATTATAAATCATGCTGCTATAAAGACACATGCACATGTATGTTTATTGTGGCACTATTCACAATAGCAAAGACTTGGAATCAACCCAAATGTCCATCAGTGACATGCTGAATTAAGAAAATGTGGCACATATACACCATGGAATACTATGCAGCCATAAAAAAGGATGAGTTTGTGTCCTTTGTAGGGACATGGATGCAGCTGGAAACCATCATTCTCAGCAAACTATCACAAGAACAGAAAACCAAACACTGCATGTTCTCACTCATAGGTGGGAACTGAACAATGAGATCACCTGGACTCGGGAAGGGGAACATCACACACGGGGGCCTATCACAGGGAGGGGGGAGGGGGGAGGGATTGCATCGGGAGTTATACCTGATGTAAATGACGAGTTGGTGGGTGCTGACGAGTTGATGGGTGCAGCACACCAACATGGCACGGGTGTACATATATAACAAACCTGCATGTTATGCACATGTACCCTAGAACTTAAAGTATAATAAACAAACAAACAAAAAAGATCCAAAAACAAATTTATCAAAGTCCTCTCTTGGGCACAGTTATAATTCCTATTTGACTAAGTATAAGAATTAATTGAACTGAAAGTTTAATAATGGCTAAAAAATATAATTCCATGTTCTATATTTCAGTGTTTGAGCTTAAAGAACATAAAATTAAACACTGAATATCAGAACATCTAAGAAGTCTATACGAAAATTTAGGGCATGATGTATCATATTTTGTTCTGGGGAAGATTTTTGGGGCTCGATTTTTTCTTTTCTTCCTTTATGGGAAAGATTTCACTGTGATGCAAGTTTTAGAGACATGTTTCAATATACAGTTTCTTTTGTACAATACGTTATATATATTTAACTCTAATATGCAACCATTAGATTTTTTCCATACATTCAGTTGTTTTCCAAGTATGTATGTTTTTAAATGTTTTCAATCAAATACAGGGAAAAGATAAGTTTTACTGAAACAAATTACATATGTTCCCCTCTCATAACCATACCCCAGGGCATTTTTTCCCCAAGGGGCATAGAGCAGTCCACTAACACTATAAATTATACCCCTCCTACCATCATTGGTGGTGTTTCCAGTCTAACATTTTCATGTCTAAAAATTATTTAAATGTAATTTTGAAGTAGAAAAAGTATTTCATAAATAAACAAGCAACGTTTCACATTGTGTTTAAATGTGATCTTTAATCTCTAAAATTTGATAAGACAATTATGCTTTGAAAGAAGTTACTGATTTAGCCAGATTTTATTTAGAATTTTAAGAAAATACATAATCCATACAATATTTTCAGAGCATAGAAGTTCCTTTAAATTATAATCTAGATATAATCTAGGTATGATTAGTGGTAAAGTACCATGTAATAACATGAGACTTTAATAAATGAGTAAATAATTTAAGTGTACAATGGAAAATATACTTCACTTACATATATTATTGTAAAGAAAATAAAAATGTTTCTGTATCTGTCAAGAATAAATCCAATATAGTACCACTATATTTTTTTAGTATAAAATGTTTATTTGTTTTTTACTAACATTTTATGGTTTTAAAAAAAAAAAAAATTAAATGGTTTTGATAGGTTAAGATTTTATTCTTTTAGGCTAACTTTGTATAATGAGTGTGCATGCCTTTACTTCAAAATGTATGAAGTGTATGAAATGTATAAAAAGTGAAAAATATTGTGTCAGGAGAGCAAATTATAAAATATTTTTTAAAAATGAGTTTTTTTTTTTTTGCTGTTGTTGTTGTTGCTATTGTTTCCCCAAGATGGGGACACCTGAGAAACTCAAAGCCCCATTGAATGGTCCCACAGGAGATGGTGTGTTGGCTCCTATGTCCAGTATACCACTACAGCAAAGCAGTATTTGAGAAAGCCACCACACAAAAGCTATCAACAACCAAGGAACCCATACATCATACTGAATGGGGAAAAGCTGAAAGCATTCCCACTAAGAACAGAAACAAGACAAGAATGTACACTTTTATCACTCCTGTTTAACATAGTAGTAGAAGTACTAGCCAGAGTAATGTGGTTAGAAAAAGAAATAAAAGGCAGCCAAATTGGAAGAAAGACAGTCAAATTATCTCTGTTTTCTGACAAAAAGATCTTATACCTAGAAAACTCTAAAGATTCTTCCAAAAGACTCCTAGATCTGATAAATGATTTCAATAAATTTTCAGGATACAAAATTAATACACACAAATCAGTTCCATTTCTATACATCCACCATTTTCAAGCTGAGAACCAAACTAAGAACTCAATTGCATTTGAAACAGCCACAAAAATACCTAGAAATATTTTTAACCAAAAAGGTGAAAGACCTCTACAACAAGAACTATAAAACACTGATGAAAGAAATCACAGATGACACAAACATATAGAAAACATCCCATGCTCATGGATAGGAATAATCAATATCATTTAAATGACTCTACTTTTTAAAGCAATTTACAGATTAAATATGATCCCTATCAAATAACCAATGTCATTTTTTACAGATTTAGCAAAAGCAATTCAAAAATTCATATGGAACCCAAAAAGAGCCCAAGTAGCCAAACCAAACACAAGCAAAAACAACAAAGACAGAGGCATCAGGCTGGGCGCGGTGGTTCACGCCTGTAATCCCAGCACTTTGGGAGGCCGAGGTGGGCGGATCACGAGGTCAGGAGATCGAGACCATCCTGGCTAACACGGTGAAATCCCGTCTCTACTAAAAATACAAAAAATCAGCGTGGTGGTGGGCGCCCGTAGTCCCAGGTACTCGGCGGCTGAGGCAGGAGAATGGCGTGAACCCGGGAGGCGGAGCTTGCCCGGGCGACAAAGCGAGACTCAGTCTCAAAAAAAAAAAAAAAAAAAAAAAAAAAGACAGAGGCATCACATTACCAGACTTCAAACTATACCTCAAGGCTGTAGTAACCAAAACACCATGGAACTGGTACAAAAATAGACACACCGATTAACAGAACAGAAGACAGAACCCAGAAATACATCCACATACCTACAACCAACTGGTCTTTGACAACGCTGACAAAAATGAACGCTGGGGAAAGGATATCTTGTTCAATAAATGGTGCTATAAACACCTGGCTAGCTATATGAAGAAAAGTGAAATGACCCCTGTTTCTCACGATATGAAAAACTAACTCAAGATGGAATAAAGACTTCAATGTAAGACATGAACCATTAAAAATCTTAGAATAAAACTTAGGAAAAACTCTTCTGGACGTTGGTCCAGGTAAAGAATTTATGACTAAGACCTCAAAAGCAAATGCAACAACAATAAAAATAGACAAATTACACAAAAGAGCTTCTGCTCAGCAAGAAAAACAATCAACAGAGTAAATGGGCAGCCTGCAGAATGAGAGAAAAGTTTTGCAAACTAACCATCCAACAAAGAACTAACATCCAGAATGTACAAATGATCTAAATGAATCAAAATGAAAAAAATCAACTCCATTAAAAAGTGGAGGACATGAACAGACACTTCTCAAAAGGACATGAAAATGGCAGCAAACATATAAAAACTGTTTAACAATAATCATCTAGGAGATGCAAATTAAAACCACAATAAGATACCATCTTATACCAAATAGAATAGCTACTATTAAAAAGTAAAAAATAACAGATGTTGGCAAGAATGTGGAGAAAAGGAAACACTTACACACTGTTGGTGGGAATGGAAATTAGTTCAACCTTTATGGAAAACAATATGGATAATTCTAAGAGAAATAAAGATAAAACTACTATTCATCCTAGCAAACCCACTATTGGGTATCTACCCAAAGGAAAATATATGATTTTTATCAAAATGATACCTGTACTCTTACGTTTATTGCTGCGCTATTCACAATAGAAAAGTCATGTAATTAACCTAAGTGTCAATTAATGGTTGACTTGATAAAGAAAATGTGGTATAAATACACCATGGAATACTATGAAGTCATTAAAAAGAATAAAATCATGTCCTTGGTAGCAACATGGATGGAGCTATGGGCCATTATCCTACAGGAACAACTCAAACAGAAAATTAAACACTATATATTCTCACTTACAAGTGGGAGCTAAATAATGGGTGTACATGAACATAAAGACAGAAGTAATAGACACTGGGGGATCTAAAGTGTAGGAGAATGGAAGTAGGGTTGAGGTTAAAATATCTACCTATTTGACACTATGTTCACTCTTTAGGTGATATATTCACTAGAAGCCCAAACCTCAGCATTATACAATATACCCATGTATCATGCCTGCACAGGTACTTCCTGAATCTGAATTTTAAATAAAATCATATCATTCTCTAATTATATATAGAGAAGTTGTCTGTATTCTTTTATTACCAAAATATGACTTTTAAATTAATGTCCCCAGATCAACCTCTCTCAAGTCACATAGCCCAGGGAGAAGATTTAATGGAATTAGAGTAGATAAAGAAATCAGAGAACACAGAAAAACAAACACATGATATACAAACAGAATGGAAGAAAGTTAATACGAAAAGGGGTCTTAACCATTTGGGGGTATTTGAACCATCTGAAAATGTGGCAAGAGCTAGGGCTGTATTCAGGAAAATACCCATATACTCATACCCTCAAAAGGTCCACGAAATAGTAAAAGTCTGCATTATTCCTAGAGAATTGCACAGCCTCACAAAATTGTTCATATCCTCTATGTTAGGAATTTATGCACCAGATTGAGGGAGCAATAATCAAGACCTAGAGTGAAGGCATTTGGATGTTAAACAGTAAGGATACTGAATTGTGCAGAGAATAGAATCTATGAGCCTTTCTGTAGGCTTCTCTCCTAGTTCTTCTCATGAATGACTTCTGATCTTTCAGGTCTCAATTTAAATACCATCTCCTCAGTTTCTTTAACCATTATATTTAAATTGAGACTTCTACCTTATTCCTCCTTCCTTGTATTATAGTATTAAACCAAATTACTTTGTTTTAATCTATTACAGTACTTACCATAACTTATTAATGTTTATTTCTCTATTTTTGTCTTCCTTATCTATAACATCTATGTCTTGTTCGTTATTATGTCTCCAAAGTGTGATATACTGATCTGCTAATAGTTGACTCACAATAAATATCTATTGAATTAAAAAGTATGAGTGAATAGACTTTCAATATCGGGACTATAAAGGACTTCAAAGTATTATATAATTCTACCTTCAGCCACCTTTTAGGATTTTTGAGAGAAAAATGAGGTTAGAACTAGAAGTCTAGAGTTATAGTAATTTCTGGCAGTGAATTATGCAGCCAAGAATGGAACTGACATTCATTTGAAATGTGAAATAATAGTTCTCATTTGTCATAGTCTTGGGCATTCGTATTCATGTATTTGTAACTGAAAGATTTTGCAGAAAGGCAATAAATGATTCACCAGAAGTCGTTATTATAAAATTATATGTTTAACATATCAAATATGCACTTAAAATTATTTTAGATTTAATACATACAGATAAGTTAAATCAGATTTTTAAAATAGATAATTTAATAAGAGTAGAAACAAATAACTACAATGAAAACCATGCATAGTCCTCCAGGGTGGCCTGTTTGAGCTGCCTAGTTGTTTTGCAGATCCTTCTCCCTTATGTTCAAGCCCCTTCTTTAACTTTTCCATTTTGATCTCCCTAAATGCTGTACTTTTCCAGTTTGTGACCCAAATCACTTAACAGGGAAAAATGACAGTGCTCACATTTGGGAATATAGCAGGTGACATGGCAGATGACCAATAGAAATGGAAACTTTTGTGGGATCTATAAATTCTCCTCCTATCCCTCTTCTACCCTGTTAATCTTTATCTCTCTTCTACCCCCTTAGTCTTTACCAATAGTTCTTGTCTGCTGTTACCCACAAAAAATGAAAGAATCATCACACCAGTTTTCTTTGTCACCAATTGTATAGTTTAAGGTATTTAAACATTTTCAGACACTATGCTTTACAGAACTGACTACCAAAAATAAATAAGATTGTTTGTGGCATCTAGTTTCCAAGTCACTAAATAGGAACAAAAGCCTTTGTGGCCTCTTCAGATTGAACCACAGTTACTGGTATTAATTCAACCTTCTCCCTTGGCTCTCCCATTTGGGAGGTCCTTTGGATGAAGGATTACAGCAACATTCCTTTGGAATTTTGCTTTAAGAAACAGGCAGCTAGCAATCATTGAATCCTTGAAGTTTAAATTTAGAAAGATAAACAGGAATAACTGTCCCAACAACAAAACAGCAAGGACAGGCTACATTAACAAAATCTAGACTCCTTCACTACTTCTGGATGAGAGAGTGGGTTGGAAGAGGGAGGGAGGGGCAGGAAGAGAAAGATTTGGAGAGAACACCAGAGAGAGAGAGAAAGAGAATGCAAGAGAGCAAGCGAGCAAGCAAGCACATATGAGCAAGCTGGAGGTGGAGGAGGCAGGCAAGGGAGACCAAAATATAACCAGAGTATGCACTTAAAAGTTTAGAGTCACTTTCCTATCACCTACTTTTAATTTCTAAGACTGAAAAAATACAATCCAAAGAAAACATACAATTTTTTAAAAAGTTCTATTTTTATTATTTAAAAAAATTTTACATTCAGAGGGTACATGTGCATGTTTATTACATGGGTATGTTGTGAAACAGTGGGCACTGGGCTTCTAGTGTACTTGAAACTGGCCCAATTTTCTCATGGAGCTGATGTTTATGGTTACTTTTGAAAAAACATAGCAGTTTACTATCCTAAGTCTTAAAACTTGAGAAAATTGGATTTGTCTTATCTCAGTGCCTTTCTCAGGAAATCAACTATCAGGCCTCCCAAACTGTATCAAGGAACTGAAGCTTATCAGATCACCACATTTGGACAATGAGACACAAGACCCCTCACTCATCATGACTGCCTAACTAGCTACGTGCTTCTTGTTGACTAACTCCTCTTTCTTTCCATTCCCTAATTCCTGTTTTCTCAAACATGGTTACATTTCTTCCCAGCTATATAAACCCTTAATTTTAGTTGGTTGAAAAGATAGACTTGAGTCTGAATCTCACTTCTCCTCAGCTGCAGCACTTTAATAAAGCCTCCATTCCAGGAAACACTCATATTGTCTAGATGATTTGCTTTCTCTATATTGAGCAGTGGGACCTAGACCGAACCCTGGCATTTCGGTAACATACCCATCACTCAAATAGTGAACGTTGTATCCAGTAGGTAATCTTTCAATCTTTTCTCCCTCTCACCCTCCCTGCTTTTGGAATCCCCAGAGATTATTGTTTCCAAAACATAGTAAAAGGATAAATAGTGAGAGTCTGATTAATTCTCTTACTACTTTTTATTTAGATTTTTATAGTTACTATCCTTGCATTTTAAGCTGTTTAATTATAGAAACAAAATTATCATTAACTTTTGTCTAATTTTCCTCTCCTGTGACTATATATTTGTCTGTGTTTAAAATTGAGTTCTTTCTATGAGTTGCCTAAAGTCTAACACAGCATGAGGCAAATTTATTAGTATGTTTTATTGCTTGAATTTATGAAAGTTTTTGTTATCCCTGCTTGGTTTAGTTCTAAAGTCTGATCACCTTAACTATGGAGAGTCTATCAAATTCCATCTGTTAGTTGATTTCCACCCTGGGAATCACATTATCCAGTCGAATATAAAATCCATCTGCAGTAAACATGAGTTTTAGCAACAAGTATCTTTTTATGTATTTATTTTTCTTCCTTAACCATGATTATTCCTCTAGTGTTTTGTGTCCTTTCTTACCTAGGTCTTAAAGGTACAGCAAAAAGTGACTTATGCTCCTCAATTCCCTAGACTTAACCGTATGGGATGTTAATTAAGCATGTCCAGTGCAGGTGTCTAGAGCATTGTGCATGAAATGTCATGTACTCATTTTGCAAATTTTAGGGCAGGGTTGTAAAGTACAGAATAATTGAAGTTTCTTGTGAGATGACTGAATTTTGGTTATTATTAAAGGTATTTTCCATAATATTTACAAATATTGCTGGCTACAGAGATCTCCTGCCCCAATGGTTAAACTCTGGTTCTTTACATATCTTCCCTTTTGTGGTTTTCCTTATGATCTGTATAGTTTTGATCTTAAGATACAGCCGTATACTTTAATAAACTGTAGAAATGTACCAGGTAATCATCAATATAACAACCTAAACTTTTCTAGTATGAGAGGATACAGTCCCTCTTCCAATAAAACAAAAGCTAAAGAACTTACAAAAGATGCAACTCTTAAAACTTCAAAGTTTTGCAATAAAACAAATAATGAATACTTTATCCTTAAGATATGGAAAATGTATAATGAACTTGCTTGAATCCTTCCTAGGAATAAACAAGATGGCATTTTATAAGACTAACAGTCAAAAACCAACACCCAAACTGATTGAATCAGAAGAGTCCATTACTCAAGTGTGAGAATATAACATTTATCACTAATACATAAATGGGTGAGAGCAATATGAATTTAAGTAGCTATAACAGAATTCATACTTGGTATCAAATACCTAAAAGACAAAGAGTTTTTCTCTCTCTACAGGACAGCTCAGAGTTGATTTCCAAATTCCCGGTTTTTGAGAACAATCCTCTCTTCCACCTTTTTGCCTTTTTCTATACCCAAAACCCAATGTGTTCTGGATCCAGAAAAGGCACCAAACATTTAATGTGAGATTTTGCTTAATGAAAGATCATTTAAGCTGTCGTTTCTCGCTGGTGACAATATTGTTACATCTGTGTCGGGGGCGGGGGAAGTGGTGATTTGCTTCTATGGAAATCAAGACAGAATGCTATTGGTGGGGAGGTGGGTGTTAGCCATGCACTGGATCTTGGTGGGTTTCTCCTAATACACCCAATCGGCCTCAACCATTGCAATACATATCAGCCACAGTGACTACAAACTGTGCTTATTTTTTGCCAGAGATTCCACAAAAATATTTAATTCCATAGCATTGTATGAATCACAATACAATATAAAATCTAGTAGCCAGGTGTGATGCTTCACACCTATCATACCAGCACTTTGGAGGCTGAGGTAAACAGATCTCTTGATCCCAGAAGTTCCTGACCAGCCTGGCCAACATGGCAAAACCTCATCTATATAAAAAATACAAAAATTAGCTAGGCATAGTGCCAGGCACCCATAGTCCCATCTACTTAAGAGGTTGAAGTGGGAGGATTGCTTGGGCCTAGGAGGTTGAGGCTGCAGTGAGCTGTGATTGTGTCACTGTACTTCAGACTGAGCAACAGAGTGAGACCCTGTCTCTAAATAAGTAAGTAAATAATAAAATGAAATCTAGCTTATCTTCTTCCCAGATCAGTGTTCTAGATGAAGTTACTATTATGAATCATATAGTATACAACTCAAAAATAGTCATCTGTAGTGAAACTGCAGAGTACAAATCACCGTAGAAAAAATAATTTTGAAGCACATTACAAAGTTTATATAATTTAATTGAAGCAAAGACACTCACTGATGAATTATTTTCATTTAATTAAAGGAGTGTAATCGAAACAAAAATCTGTGTTTCATACTTACTTTTCACATGAATGACCAAGCCATGCCCATTTCACCTCCTTGAATGTGTTTAGTAAGAGGTAGGAATATCCTATATAGATAGACAACTTATTCAATAGTTCATCCTTTATCCAAATATTTAAAATATATTTTTTCTTAAAGCAAGTTTCCACATCTATTTTTTCCTGGACTTTTTGTTTTTCTTATCAGTTTACTTGTGCAAAATACCTTACTAATTCTAATTGTTATAATCAATTTGTGATGTGTTGTCATCTTCTCCTCAGTCTTTTTGGTCTTCCAAATAGTCTTTCTAATCTACATTTTTTGTTCTTGCATGTAAGTTTGAGTTAGCTTGTCAAGTACTGAGAAAATATACCATGTTATAATTTTGAGACGATGTTCTTGAATTTTTTGATTTAGCAGAATAGCTGAATTTAAATTTTCCTGAGTCTTTCCATTCATGTATAAGATACAATTTATTTTTTTTCATAATGATATCATATAATTCTGGTAATGTATTTCTTAAAACCTAATTTTTTCATTACATTTCCAATCACCTGTTACTAAGATAGAAGAATGCTATTGAATATAATACATTTATTGAGTGCTCACCATCCTTTCCTGGATTTTGTATGTGAATAATCACATCATATAGAGATGATGGTTATCTTTTTTTTTTTTTTTGGTCTTCTCTTTGGCCAAAATCTATCCTAGAAGTTGAATAGGTTGGGCATTGTGACTCACGCCTGTAATTCCACAACTATGGGAGGCCAAGGCTGGTGGATCATCTGAGGTCAGGAGTTCAAGACCAGCCTGGCCAACATAGTGGAACCCTGTCTCTACTAAAAATACAAAAACTAGCCAGGTGAGGTGGCAGGCAACTGTAGTCACAGCTACTCAAGAGGCTGAGGCAGGAGAATCGCTTAAACCCAGGAAGCGGAGGCTGCAGTGAGCCAAAATCGTGCCACCGCACTCTAGCCTGGGCGACAGAGCAGGACTCTATCTCAGAAAAAAAAGAACAACAACAACAACAACAAAAAACAGTTGAGCAGAAATGACCACATCTCTTATCTTTCATAAACAGCATGTTTACTATCGATTTCCGTAGATATTCTTGTGTTAAATTTCTCTCTTATTTTATACTTCTATAGTTTAACTTTTAAAAAGTTTTAAGTAGGTATTGACTTTTCTGCATGTATTTAGGAAATCACATAGTATATTTTTCCTTTATTCAGTTTACATGGTTAATTACACAAATATCCAACCACTTAATTTTCTGTAAATCCAATTGGTAACTATTCATTTTAAAATATATTGGTGTATTTGGTATGTCAATTTTTAACTAAAGATTTTGCATACATGTTCATAAGACAGATTAGCTTACATAATTTTTCCTGTAATTGTCCAACTTTATTATTAAACATCACTATCCTTGAACAATGATTTGGGAACTTTATACCCTGCTTATTTTGTGGAGCAGTTTTACATTTGAAAGTGAAAGTTTACTTCTTAGGATTTGTAGAACTTGCTTCTACTAGACCTACTGTTTGTTTCCTCTTTCCTTTTCTCTTTCTCTCTCCCTTTCCTTCTTTCTGTCTAGGTAGTATTTAACTATTGATTCAGTGTTTTTATTGGTTTTGATTTTTTTCTGAAATCACTTTCAGTAATTTATATGTATTTCGAAACTTCATTTCCTATAATATTTCAAAACTGTTGGTAAAAGTAGTTTATAATATTATCTTTTTGTATTTCAAAAATAATCTGTATTAAACATATAAATTTCAAAAAATAATCTTTACTAAGATATCTATGTAGTTATCTTTGTATAGGTATGTGCATTTAGTTATATATATAAACACATACACAAGTATAATTATACGTGTGTTGTTTCCTGTTTTTATCCTAGTCTTCCAAATAGCTTTTGATATTTTTCACTTTCAGCACTCTTCAGTCTTAGCTACTATTCTAACTTCTTGATTAGGACATATCAGTTATTAATATTCCATTTTTCTATTTAATAAACATGCATTTCAGTCTAATACATGTTTTTCTAATTGTTTCAGCTGACAAAAACCTAGTACATTTTGTTAGTTCAAAATAAGTGATATTTTAAAATTATAATTCTAAAAATTCATATATATAGTTAGAAATGTATATTGTAGTTTCCACATATATTGAAAAATGGTTTGATTTTATTTCTGAAATTAAATTATAATTTTATTTTTATCAGAGAAAGTCATTTACATAATATCAGGCACAGTGACAGGTTTATTATCAAGGCTTTGTGTGTCTACGTAAACCTATGATTTTTAATCATTTTGATCAGGGCAAATTCTCATGTATATCTAGAGTAAAATATCTCCATAAAGGGGTTACACCAAAATCTCATAGGGATACAGTACCATTCAATCCTTCACCAAATATTTATTTGTGACTTTAGCATCATAGCTTTAGATGATTAAGAGCTACACTTGTGACCATAAAGCACTTGAAATGTTTGGACCAAACTGGGATATGCTTATTACATACAACAGATTTTGAAGACAGTGTGAAAAAATATATGAAATATATTGTTAACATCTTAAAAGATTATGTATAAGTTGAAATGGTAATACATTGGATATATATTAAATAAATACTGTGTATTATTAAATTAATGTGCTTTTGCTGTTTTAAAATGCAGCTATTAGGAAATTTAAATTATGTATGTGACTTGCATTATCTTTGAATAGTGCTCATTTAGAAAGAATCTGAAACTCTGTTGTCTTCTAGGAGCAATGATTTTAAGGATAAAGCTGGCAGCGTTCCCCAGAGAACAGCCTTAAGTCAAAAGGGCTCACTGCGTCTCACATGGCAGATCTAGCTGGGTTCCAGAAAGCCTCTGTGGTTAAAAACCTGTCTCCTGAGCTTGAGACACAGGATTTCTACTTAGAGTTGGTTTATAGTAACAATACTTCCTATTTCAAATAATAATGTACAATAAAAAGACCATGTGATTAACTGATGACAGATGAAAGGGCCTATTGAGTGCTGGCAACTAATTTGAGCATGTACATTCTATAATGTATGTTACAGTGGATGTGCAGTGGAGAAAAATACAAAATTGATGCTTTCTAACAGTTCAAGGTGGGTATGTTCCTTCTTGATGTTTTTAAAATGCCTGAATCTCTGCCTGAGCTTCCTAAGGGAAGCGTCTGTTCTTATTATACTTATATATTATATGCAAATTGACTTGCTTATTTTATATATAATGTAAAATCAAATGGGAATGGCATATGTTCAATGAGGGGTCAGAATACCATAAGTTCACAAAACAATTCAATCAGGAACCATTCTCAAACTATGGGGAACCTTATTTGCATGTGGACAGAAGAAAGGAGGTTTTTGCTTTGCCTGATTGTTACTTCTAGTAAAAGAAAATGAATACTGGGGTGGATGAACTCCCAGAGGACACAAATGGTAGCTAATAAAGAGGAGGTGTTTTTCTTAAGTGTATATCTTTGTAGAAGCTGTAATAAAGTGCCAGTGGTGGCCAGGCTGTCAGGTCATAGTGGTTTGAATGAACTAGTGGTGCTAATAGCAGATGTGCAATATGATGAGGCTTCTTAACTGCATGTGACATTAGATTTCTATTTGTACGGTCATTTCTAGGACTTTCTCTCCTTATATTTGTAGCATTTTTGTAGATGTTTCTCATATCCACATTTGGCTGTTTCTGAAACCTACCATCTTCATCTTCAAGTATTGGAAACAGCAAGATAACCACCTATTGGAAGAAGTTTCATTGATTTCCAAGATGTTATAGTTTTTACAGTTTCAAAAGTCAATATCACATTAAAGAATGAAGAATATTGTTATTTAGCAGAAACTTTGACTTCTTTAAATGCCTTAAATATAGAGTATTTTATTAATTAGAATTGGGAAAATAGAATTTTAGTCAACTGAGAGAGTTGAAACAGAAGTGTTTTCTAATAGTACACACTTAGTCAAAGGGGGAATAAACATTTTGAAATAAAGGCAGCTGTCCTCTTTTCCAATGGCATGGTTCCATTTTGATTGGACTGAAGTATATGGTATTAAAATTCCAATTCAAACGAAGAAATGACTACATTCTCCACTACCCTAATAAATTGTCATATGGATTGGTTTGGTAATCAGAGGTTAGGAATTGGAAATCAGTGCAACAAGAGCCCCATTCATCATTTGTCTGGAGGGACATGAATCAATGTGAAGCTCCCATGCTGTCTCAAATGCTAACTTAATAAGTTCATGTGGGGAGGTCTAAAACCAGGAAAGATAAAACTACATATTTAACATGAATAGGCTTATTCTTCTGTCATAAATGATTGGTGGGATGGAAACTTAGACTATAGTATCCTGATATTTTCTCACAAATATTTCATAGACCAGAATTCCAATGGGTGCAGTCATCTATCGATTTCCATGGGAATTATCAGGTCGTAACATTCAGGTCTTGGGGTCTAACAGAACTGATAAATCTGTAAGATTTAAAGCATTAAGGACTTTGTGCTTCAGTGTCTCTGCATTTTTCTATCCTTCCTTGGTCTTACAGTTACAAAACAATGTATATCATTTTCCAAGACATATTTTAATTCACAATTTGACCACATTTGTGTGCATGTATATGTATCTATCTATATATACCAACATACACATATATATAGACACACATTTGATATTTCTATGAATGAAGGTCAAAGGAAACTAGATGTTTCTTTTAGCTGAACTTATTACAGTGTCAACAGTGACAAGAGCAATAGGAGAATTTCTCATGAACAATCTACAAAGCAATCATATTTCATTGGTGACTTAATAAGGATCATAAACTTTCAATTTTGAATAATAAATCAAATTGTTGACATTTTACCAAAATCAATACTCTTCTCATTTCAAATAAAAAAAGAATGCTCCCTAAATGAATATTAAAAAATTTATTGCTTACATAGAAGTGAGTCACTATAAAATAGAAATGTCAAAATTGCTACATTTTAAAATTATTCCTATTTATTATGTTTTTTAATTCCTGATCAAGTTTTCTAATCTTATTATATTTCGATTTTTAAATTTCATTGTAGGAGATGTATTGCTCTCATGTACTTGTTTTGAACAATTCAATGCATTTCAGTTACTTTATTTTTTCCTTACCAAACTTTTAGGCTAATTAGTATGCACTTTAGACATTCACCTCCATTACATTTCATGCAAAAATGCAATTTATATAGGCAGCATTGCAGCATTCATACTTCTATTTTTATACATTTAAATGGTCATATTTCATGTTTTAAAGGGATAAGTCTATCTTGAGGATTACATTTTAATTATTTTTTAAACCACTGTTCACTCCTCAAGTCCTGTTTCCTATACATGAAAAACATATTGCAATTACCAGAAAATTCCATTTATAAAATATAGACCATTACCTACTTATGTATCAAATATTTTGTATCTAAGTGATATACAGACAGATATAAGACGGTGATCTACGCCTCTATTTTAAATGTTATATTCTACCTTGTCATTTTAACTACAAAAGTACATGTCTCATTTACAAGTTAAATAATACGTGAGCATGATAATCTACCCCTACTCCAATCTTCAGGCACTTGCAACCTCACATACTTGAGGTCACCAACATAAGTTCTTCACTTTGCAGCCAATCTCAAGTTTCCACAGCATTTGAGGGGAAAAAATAGGTTAAAATAATGATTCATAGAGTTGAATAATGCTTGCTGTGATCAGTTATCACTATAAAGCAGGTGTGTAAAACATCATTTTACACATTCCTGAAAAACTACTCAATTTTAATCTATTAGAGTTTTGCTTTTTAAGTTCCCTTAATCGGCATAAAATCCTAACAATTTAAAACTGAAAGAAAACATTGCAGCTCATCTTATCCATTTTCTTACTTTTATTCTCTTATTTTTAGTTGACATATTAATTGCACAGATTTATGGGATGCAGTGATATATTATTACATGTATACAAGGTGGAATAATCAAATCAGGATAGTTAGCATATCTGCACCTCAAACATTTATTATTTCTTTGTGTTGTTAACACTTAAAATCCTCTTTTCTAGATTTTTGAAAATATATGAAATTATTGTTAATGAACTCTACATTACTACAGCACACTAAAATTTATTCCTCCAATCTAGTTGTAACTTTGTACCTGTTAACCAGCGTATCCTTATCTTCCCCCTCCCTACACTTCCCAGCTTCTAATATCCACAATTCTACTCTCTACTTCTGAGAGATAATTTTTAGTTCCCACATATGACTGAGAACAGATGAATGAAAACATGCAATGTGCCTTTCTGTGCCTGACTTATTTCACTTAACATAATGTCCTCCATGTTTATGCACATTGTCTTGAATGACAGGATTTTCTTCTATGTCTGAATGGTATTCCATTGTGTATATATAACACATATTTGTAGGCATCTGTTGATGAACATTTAGGTTGATTCCATATCTTGTCTATTGTGAATAAAACTGCAATAAACATTGAGGTGAAGATATCTCTTTAATATATTGATTTTATTTATTTGGATAAATACCCAGGAGTGAGATTGCTGGAGTGCATGGTATAATAGTTCTATTTTTGGTTATCTAAGAAACCCTCATCCTGTTTTTCATAACTGCTGCACTAATTTACATTCTACACAAACAGTGTATAAGAGTTCCCTTTCCTTCACAACTTTGTCAGTATTTGTTAGTATTTTGTTCTCTTGATGGCCATTCTAACAGGGTGGCATAATTCATCATTGTGGTTTTTATCTTCATTTGATGATTAACAAGTTCCAGTATTTTTTCATATATCTGTTGGTCATGTGTATGGGTTTGTTTGAAAAATGGAATTCAGTTTGTTTGTCCAGTTTAAAATAGGATTTTTTTGGTGTTAAGTTTTTAAGTTTCTTATATATTCTGGATATTTAGTCCTTTGTCAGAAGGATAGTTTGCAATATTTTCTCTTAATCCACAGGCTGTCTCTTTACTACATTGTTTTGCTTTATGGAAGCTTTTTTGTTTGATACATTCCATTTGTCTATTTTTGTTTTCATTGCCTGTGCTTTTGAAGTCTTATCTACAAAATCTATTAGATGAACATCCTGAAGTGTTTCTCCTATATTTACTTCTAGTCATTTTATAGACTTGGGTCTTATATTTAAGTCTTTATTCATTTTCAGTTGATTTTTGTAGATGGTGAGAGATAGGTGTTTAATTTCATTCTTCTGCATATGGATATCCAGTTTTCCAGCACCATTTATTGAAGATTGTCCTTTCCCTAATGTATGTTCTTGGTACCTCTATAGAAAATCAGTTGGCTGAAATATGTGAATTAATTTCTGATTTCTGTATTCTTTTCCATTGGTCTATTTGTCTGTTTTTCTACCAATATCATGCTGTATTGACTATGATAACTTTATAGTAGATTTTGAAGTTGTGTCATATAATACTTCCAACGTAGATGAAATACAGGCTTTTAAAAATAAAGAGTACTGCTAGAAGAGTCCACGGTCACTCTAACTATAGCCAGGGGTGATACATACTACCAACTGAAGTCAGGCAATGTTTCTCTTAACACAGTTCCTAAATATTTCTATTATATAATACTACTTATGCTTACTATTTTACTTTCTCAACATCCAGAGCAAATAGCAATAGATAATATATTACAAAATCTGCAATTATGTAGGGTTGAATCTCAGAATATTTAACAAGCATATGACATGTAGAGCAACCATCCAAAACCAATACTGGAAGGTCATTAACCAATAAAAGGGATAACCATAAACAACCTGTGTAGCCTCATTCTTTCTTACAGATAACCCTATGGCAGTAACAGCTGTTATGGAAGATTTTGAGGAAAACATTGCGTTAGCTGAGACATTTTTCAGAAGGAGAAATCTAACCTAAAAAAGATCAAGCAAAGATAGATTTTATCAGCTCATAAATCCATGATTGTGCTAGTTTCATATGTAACTGATCCATGGATCAATCAATGTTATCAGGACTTAAAACTCTCTTTTTCTGTCAGCCTTGCTCTTTTCTGTGTTGGATTCATGCTCAGACACGGTCTCATGAAATGGTGGGGATCATGTCACCTCATTTTCACTATGGATGTTCCTGACTAGATAGCTTCTAGTTAAATGATTCTGAATGTTGATTTTCATTAGAATAGTCTGTGCGTTTTTTTAAAATGCCCATTCTAATATTCCATAGAGATTTCGGGTCACTAAGTCTTGTGTATGACTTGGCAATCTGGATTTTCAGCACACATTCCAGGTTCTTCTGATGCAGATGGACTAAGATCACACAACTCTAGAAATAGGCTTTGGTCTATGCTATATATATATATACTGTTACCTCCACAGTGGTAGTTTCACACGTTTTAAGGATTATCATCACTTGTTAAATTAAAATCTTATGTAGAACTCCAGTACATTAAAAAAAGAAAAGCAAAGTCTCATTGACTATACATTATGATATGTTAAGAGGGTCATTTATGAATATAAGAATTGAAGTCGAGAATCACAAGATAACTGAGAAATATAAAAATTCATAATCTTTCATCTTTTGGTGAGAAAACAGGCATAGTGATATGTCTGCCTCAATGTTGCACAGTGAGCTAGGTATCAGAACAGGATCCCTCAATTCAGCCTGCTAACTTCTAGTGTGTCCATCTCTTCTAGACATATAAACTCTTGCCACATATATTTTTTAATAGATTTTGAGGAAATAGATGATTAGCAAGCAAGTATTTCCATTCACTCTGTCTATTTCCTTTTTAAATTGTGAGTAACATGGTGTGAACAAATGTAGCCAGGGGCCTAATCTCAGAAGAGAAACAATATATAAGGAATATATAAACAAACAGGATAATTGAGGATTATAATGGATTTTGTAAGGAAAATGAATAGTGATATGTTACAGGGATAACCAAGGGAAGGAAGTACTTAAGTAGCTTTCATGTCAGTTTACACATCTGTCTTCTTAGCTTGACAGAAAACTCATTGATGTCAAAGACCAGAACACCTTTATGTTTGGTTCCTTCACTGCTAGCATGTGGCCTCTATAATATAACTTATGTTTATAAATGTTGAATTTTACCTATATATAACTCCTCTGCTCATACTAATGAGTATACAGATAGAAATCTGAAATTTTATATAAGAAATCTAACAAACAGAGCATTGAATTTTTTGTTGTTTTTTTTTTTAAGATGGCGTTTTGCTCTTGTTGCCCAGGCTGGAGTGCAATGGCACCACCTCGGCTCACCGCAGCCTCCGCCTCCTGGGTTCAAGCAATTCTCCTACCTCAGCCTCCCGAGTAGCTGGGATAACAGGCATGTGCCACTACGCCTGACTAATTTTGAATTTTTAGTAGAGACAGGGTTTCTCTATGTTAGTCAGGGTAGTCTCGAACTCCCATCCTCAGGTGATCCGCCTGCCTCGGCCTCCCAAAGTGCTGGGAGGCGTGAACCACCATGCCTGGCCCTTCATACCATTATTTCCAAAGCATACAATGGCAATACAGAAAAGGTACTATTTACCTGCAGTCTTTAAGTGAGTGATTCAGCAAATGTTCCAAGAATGTAGGCCATTGGAAAAGACAGCATTTATAACTAGGACTCTCTGAATCCACAATATTTTTATCCCATAAACCAAATTATTTATCAGTTTACTGCTATTCAATTGTAGTCATCTTACTACCTTCAGTTCTGATGTGTACTTGCCTCTTACTATAAAGGTAGGTTCTGCTCTATGATGATATCACCTGTTGAGATTAATAGCGTGAGGATGCTCATGTTTCTCATAAGCGGGATACTTTTTCTTATAAACTGGGACCATTTGAGGATAAATGGAGGTGTTATTAGTCATTAAACTGGGACAATAAGATTAAACCAAAAATACCTGAGGCATTAGAGGAGGTGTAGTCACCTCACTCAGAGAAAAAGCTTTTTAAAGCTCTGATTATTCATTTTCAAAATAATTTATTTTACTATTCATATCACTGATATGAGGCTGGTATTTTTTAATCTTAATTTCCAAGTTGAAAGGGTGAGACCGAAAACAAGCATGACAATGATGATTAAGTGAAAGAACTGATACCGTGCAAGGAACTACTGGACTCGGAAACGTATCTCCCAGTACCTAATAATAAAATTGGTTTGGTCACTTATTACATTATATGGCACAAGAACGTGATAGTGATCATGAGATCCACGCAAAGGATGCTATTAGAACTGCACGTTTTCTTGACAAACGTGTTTCAAAAAAACAGCACAACCAATCGATGTTAAGGTAGAATGATATTACTTAATCTTTGCTGATTCTCAAATTGAATTTTATAATATCTTCTGTAATAAATAGTTCTCAAAAACTCAGGGTGGAGATTGATTTGTGTATCTTCTAAAAGCCACCCAGGATTGATAACCATTGGTTTCAAAAATTTAGTAACAGTAATGAAAATATTACATTTACATTTGTGCTACACATGTACCATTCTGAAAAATTTGTGGTCTATGAGGTTATTGTTTGTTTTGATTGCCTCAAATAATTTAGGTTTTTTAAGATTATGTGTAAACCTTCTTTGGCCTTGTTACAGTTTGAGCAATAAGTAAACTGCTCTGTTAATAACTTGAACATTTAAGACATTTTTGCCCGGGCCTTTCTAATATTCGTGAGATTTATTCTACAGATTAACTGCATGGGTATCAAATAAGGCACCAATGACTGACTTTAGGCAAGTAAGGAAAGAAGTAAAATGACAGCATCTTCTTAGTTCTGAAATGCCTTTAAGGTCGTGGATTCTGACATTCTGAGAGGTTAATAGCTGAATAACAACAATAGTAAAAACAAAAACAATGTCATTTATCACTTATTGAGCCCATTAAATGTGAGGCATAGTGCTAAGTACTTTGCATACATTATCTCTAATTCTTACAACAAACTTCATTCTGAAAATGAAAAATAGTGAGGATGAAAGTGGTTATGTAAATAGCTCAAGGTCATGCAGTAAGTAAACAGATCTTGCCACACATTCATATCTGACCATTAATTTCCCACCATATCCCCTCTCTCTCTATCCCAAAGAGTTAGCCTTTTTGTAAGTGTTAATGCCAACAAAGGTTTATAGAGTATTGAATAATATTAAAGTTGATTATTAATTAATCTTTTTAAAAATTTGATGCTGAAAATGTTGAAAAAAAAAAATTAAAAACCCCAAATAGTTCAAGTGCCTCTTCTTTGTTAAAGACGCAGCTTGGGTTTAATCCTCAGAATACTGCCCTGTTGGAGATAGTTCAAGGGTACAAGTGAGTCCCATCTCCTGTTTGCCTACGCAGCTCATATATGAGCTGCTTTCACACACTGGGAGAAATTTTTTGGCAACTCCTGGTTTGTCATAGTAAATATGGCCTAAAATATGAATGATAATTACATGATAACATATAATACACAGGCTAATTAGATGTGGCTTTCTGGATTCAGAGAAAATAATCGCACAATGGTTCATAAAGTCTATGTTTTTCCTTACTTTTTTTCTTTCAGAATGTGTACTTTACTCATTGCCTTTAGACCATTTTTCATCCAAGAAGGACTAGATGGTCATTTTTATTGTCCAAAAATAGTTCTTATATGAGGAGAAAATAAGCCACACACACACACACACACACACACACACACACACACAATCCTCTAGCATTTGGAGTTATAAAACATTTCTAGTGTGTTTCATTTCCATTTTCAGGAAAGCAAATACAAACATCTCACACCTTTGAGAAAATGTGATAACTGATACACACACACACACACATACACACACACACTCTCTCTCTCTGTCTCTCTCTTGTTGCTGTTTTTCTATATTTCATGAAAACTAACTCAGAATTATTTCCAAATAATAACCGTTACCAGTTGCTGAGGACTTGATTCTTTTCAAACCTTATATCAATTAAGTCCCTGACACCATTACAAGGTAGGCAGTATTTCTATGTCAATTTTACAAGTGCTGAAAAGAATTCATTGGATTTCTATATAGAATTCAAACTTGAACCAATACTTTTAAGTACTCTTATATACCATTCTTTAAAAGAACAGAAATTATTTGATTGATAACAAATGATGGCAATCACTATTGTTTTATAGATTGAAAACCTTAAGTAATTTAGTCAGCAGCAAAGACGAAGAAAAAAGCTGTTAAATTCCACCATTTGTCCTCTCAGGAAGATACAAATTATTTCGAAAGCACTGGAGTTTTAAACATCGAGTAAGTGTAATGTCAATTTTCTAATGAAGATGGCTGCAGGATTACAGAAACTGACAATATTGAATGGATATTTGGTACATAAATTATATAATAAAAGCAAATCTGACAGGCTACTCAGAAAGACTGTCATGCCATGGACTGCTACATACTTAATTTCTTCTCTTTTCATGAGCAAGAATAATGGTAAAGTTTGATGGCAAAATATCTGGATCAATGTCCTATCAGGAATGTTACTATCAAAAATGCTATGAAGATACTGCCCACAAAATTTATTCCTGGGCACATTGAAAGAATAAGGACATTCATATGCTTCAGGTGTTAAATCCATCAGTCCAAGGGTACATGAATAAAATGTGAATAATTCCACTGATGGTGAAGGAGATGGTGATTGGCGGTATTCACACTTTTCTTAAATCATATGCTGACATTAAAACAAGTATATTTTCTCTTCTAAGTTAAATTCGGCTTGGGACATTGCTCACAAGGGAAAAAAGACAGAATTGTTCCCATAAAAGAAAACAGACATTCAGTTAAAACTGAAAGCATATTTGAAATATAAGTTCCTTTTCAAATATAAAATAATTTTCTTCCAGATCTCAAAACACAATGAAAGCTTATACATTCATGAAGTTATATGCAAGACAATAAAACTAAGCTAAAACAATACTAAGAAAATGGTGAAACATTTTAAAAAGTGATATTTTAAAAAATGTTAGATTTCAAAGTTTGTATTGATGTTTATAGTGTTTCTTTTTCTTTTAGTAATTTCCTGCTATTGCTCCAGTTTTAGTAATGTATATTTTTTCAAATACATGATATGTAGTACATAAAAACATATACCATATATTTTTTAGAATATTAAGTGCTGTGGCCACAGAAAATCTCATTTTATTCAGGAAGCAATAGTCTTGATAAAAAAGATGACATTAACATCCACCAATAATTAGATAAAAATAAAAAGCATATAACTAAATGCTAAAACATGTGGTATATGGACTGTCTGTGATATCAGATTTGAAAGAAGAAAGGACTGGTAAGAGATGGAGCTGTCAAAGGATTAATCATGCAGTCTACAGGTTTCCTTCATATGTCACCCGCTACCCACTACCTGGGTCAACTTAGATAAGTTATTCTATTTCTCTGGGCCCTACGTTATCTGCTGAAGACATACAATAATGCCTGTATGATGGATTTAATTTTAAAGAGCAAATAAGTTGGAATAAATTAGATTGTGCACTCAGTATATGCTTCCATGATGATGCTGGTGATAATAATGATGATGATGATGATGATGACAGTTAAGTGGTAAAGGGTGGAGTGTAGAGAGGATGAGGGCAGACTAGGCAGTAGACAGTAAGGAAAATAATGAGATATTTTTAGTATTTATTACCTAGGAAAAAAATCGGACTTGGTGAGGTAGAAGCTGGAGGGTATCAAAGTCCAACATAGGCAGATTCAATTCTTGACTCACAATTATTACTGTGTTTTCAATCAATTTAATTAGCCTTGCTGATCCTTAGTTTTCTCAACATGTAACACAGAGATAGGAAGATCAACATTACGGGAAGATTTTGAAGATAGTATGTCAAAGCAGCATAATTTTCTGTTGTGCTCAGCAGGACTGATTTACCTATCAGACACAGTAGGTAGGCCTTACTGTCTAGGGCCCGTAGTATATTTAGAGGTCTACAAAATGTTTTAATTTTAATTTCCTTAAAATCAGAAGAAAAATGAATATAAAAACAAATATATAATAGTTAATTCAAGCTGGATTATATCCTTTTTTAAAACAATGCAATTGTAAAATATATTTGGTAGTATTTTTTAATGAAGAAAGAGGTATGTGAAGGCGAAAATGCCTAGAGCTCACAAAAGTCATATTGCAGTGCTGGCGTTCAGTTCTATTCTTGCCCCATTTCACACCTAGTCAAGAGAAGAGGGCTAGGCCAAGAGAATCACAGAAACAGAGTTTGAGCTCTGCTCCATACCTGAAACCTGGTAGCCCCTGTCCTTGCAGTTATGTGAAGAAATACTTTTGATCATTTAATTCAATTTTTATTGCATTTTATCTAACCCAAAGAATCGTAATAGATAAAAATTAATAAAATTAAATCTGCTTGAATTATCACAAGTATATTTCAATGTTTCCCTTTCATCATAAGAGAACTCACCCAGTCAACATGTTCTTAAACAGTCTCTGGGGAAGTACTCTGCCAAATTAATCCCATTCAGCATCTGTATCTGGCCCTAGCAGTTCCCTGAGAAGACAGGTAAGGAAGTCATCAAGAGGTACAGACAGGTTGGTGAGGTTGGGAGAGTAAGATCTTTTGAGGAGATGTAGGGTGCTGGAAATTTTAAGAGACACAAAATTTTAATAAGATTTATTTATCATATACCTGGATATTCCTAAATATTTGAGAAAAAAGTAAGTAAACCAGTTCAGTGAAATGACGTTAAGTGTAACACTCATTTTAACCTAGAATTCTAGAGTCATGGTATTCTAAGCATACTTTGATTCAATAACAGCTAGTCTTGTTTAAAAAATTAGTGAGTTTTATTTTTTTTAGAGCAGTTTTAGGTTCACAGCAAAATGAGGTAGAAAGTTAAAGTTTCCATATAATCCCTGTACCCGCACATGCATCGTCTGAAGAATTGTTCTTTTCTTTCATTGTCCAGATACTTAAGAAGAGCAGAGTCTGGCACAAGGATGGGAAAAGGCAAAGAAGCATCACAAGTAAGCACACATTATCTTGTACCAGCACTACAGATAGGATCACAGTTCAGGTATTTACTGCCATTCTCTTCTGAGGACATTAGCTATTATCCGTAGATGGCAATGGTTCTAAGCACAACTTAAATAGCACATTTATACTTAAAATAAGCTTGTTTATAAACAGAAATTACAAATATCCATAGAAGATAATTAAGGCTATGAAGAGACAATAAAGGCTCCTCCTTAGGGCAGCATTTTGTTTTGTTCTGTATTTTACTGAAGGATTTAAATAGCAATATCACAATTATGCAAATAAGGAATTGCTAAACTTCTAGTCTGCAAGGAAGTTTAACTCAAATGCTTCTAAAATTTAGATGCTCCTCTCTTTAAATAGTTTCTTAAGTAAAGGCAGTAAAATTATTGGCAAGCTGCATATTTACAAGTTGATTTTTCTTCTCCATCTTAATGAAATCATTTTAAATTCGGCAGTTCTGTGATAAGGAAAAAAATCTGCATGCAGAGTATGATTAAATGCTTTCTAATATATTGATATCTAAGAATAAGATCTATCCTTTAAAAGGATTGCAGTACAATAAATGCTCCTTTGTCTTAGACACCATGCATAGAACATGACAGCAGAAAGACTCAGTAGAGACAGACCACTTTAATTTTTACTGATAATATGATCACAGGTGCATTTTTAATTATCTCCCTGCATTGCTTTCCCCATCAACTGTCACTAGTAATTTCATACAGCAAGTATATTGCCCTTATGACATTACAGAATACAATTTAGAGTCATTTAGGATGCCTGAAGATTGACACGTGGCTTCACCTTTTGTGAGGATGTAAACAAGGGAGTCAATGGAGTTAGGAAATTAGATGCCAATCATTTTTGCAACCTAGTGGTGAGGAAAAGCATGAGCAAAGTAATAAAAATATGGAAGTTTTTGACATTAGTTGGGTGACTACTGCTAAGCTTACTACAGTCTGAAGACAAATTAGGCAAAGGAAGCTACTTGTGGGTATTGGTTGGGAGATGGAGAGAAAAACATCACATTTTGGTCTTTGTCTCAGTGCTAGTGGGCTTATAGAATCCTCACTAAGTAGCACTTGTAGTAATAATACCATGAACATAGAGGAGGCTCTGGATGCTCTGACCCCAAGGCATAAGTAATTCATTTCCTGGGCTCATGGTGTTACAGAAAACAAAGAAAACAATGTAATGTCTTTCTTTCTTTCTTCTCTTTCTTTCCTTCTTTCCTTCTTGCTTTCTTCTTTCTTTCATCATGCTATAATCCTGTCTGTGAAAATTCATTCTGTTTGGAATTGCCTACTTCTCTGAGGTTAAAATTTCAAAAAATAAACAAAACAGCAATAAAATCCCTTTGTATCCTATCATGTTTATGTTGTATTATAAATGCTTTTCTAGAAGCCCCTAGCTACAGGTTTTCTGTGTTAAAAAAATCCACACCATATAATAGTATTTTACTATCTTCTATAGGTGACTCATCTTTGTACCCTTTTTAAAAACTAATGACCAGCTGCATCTTATATTTAAGTAAAGAAAAATCTTTAAGAATTGGAAAAAGTAATGAGTTAATAAGAGATTGATTTAAACAAATTATAATTAATAGGAAAAGAAAAAAATTAAAAACATTTAAAAGTTCTATATTTATATAATAGAATACTATACAGCAAAAAAAAAAAAAAAAAAGAAAGAAAGAAATTAAACCTACTGGTCATATAGATCAATCTGATGAATTCAAAAAATGTCATTTTGAATGAGAGATACCAGGCATAAAAGTATACATATTGTAGGATCCCAGTTATATGAACTTCAAGAATAGACATGGTAATAGAATCAGCATAGTAGTTAGCACAGGAAAAGGGAATGGGGTATTTTTTAGGAAAAGAAGACAACATAACTTCCTGGACATATGAAAATGTACTACTATATCTTTATCTGGAGGTGGCTACATGGATGTCTACATATGTAAACATTAGTCAAATTGCATTCAAGATTCATATATGTTGCTGAATGTAAGCCATACTTTAATAAAAAACAGAACAAACATCATTTGCTTATGGTTATCATTAGTTTACACTCATTCAGCGCTCATATACATTATTTCATCTAATCCTTGCAACAACTCTGTGAGAAAGACACTGTTATTGGGCCCATTTTTAGATGAAAACTAAGGTTCAAGGAAGAAACAAAACTTTACAAGGTCATATAGGTATTACATTGCAGAATGAAGATCAGAACTCAAAGTGTCTGGTTCCGGAGCCTACAGTCTTGACCACCAAGCAATATTGCTTCTTCCTATTAGGTATCTATATACCTAGTTTTCATTTTGTAGAGAAGCTCCATGTAACAGAAAACGATAGGCTTGTACAGAGAAAATGAGTTATTAGAAGCATCAGTGCATTGGAAATTGAAAGCAAAAACTATCAAAGAGGGTTTCTGGGATTTAAATAATTTTCAGTTTATGAATTATGCATATGGATGTGTAATGCTTTTAACTGTAAATGTCACATTGTTCCCCAAAGTGCATTCAAGAGAAGCCATTTGCCTGTTGTAGTTTTTAAAAGATCAATGGATGCTAAAATGTGTCAAGCAGCTGTCATTTCAGGACTTCTCCCTCCACTGTAAAAATAATCTATAATACATTTTCAGAACACTTTTACATGTTTTGAAAACAAATATTATGAGTAAAAATATTGAAGCACAATCCATTAATTCTAGACTTAATATCTAAGCATGATTTGTAAAATAGTAAGTCATTATATCTCTAAATAGAAATAGGTTTTAGGCTTTAGAGTACTAAATTTAGTAACATTTAGAAGAAATGTTTTGGAATAAAAAATAATATTCATAAATGCAGCTGGTTAAATCATTATGAACATAGCACCTCTACAGTTAGCTGTATCAATCTTAAATTTTGATCACTTTGCTTAGTGCATAGCTCATTATCAATCTTTCTTCTCTGAAGTTCTAGGTTTTAGTTTAAGTTTATATAATATTCACTGCATTTTTTCCAACCCCTCAACTTCTTTGGTTGCTTAGTAGATAATCTAGTCTCTTATTTAACCAAGAAATTAAGTGATCAAATAAGATCTGCTCAATTTTATGCCATAATTCCACAAAATTCTCTGCATCTTCTCCTATGATTTTCTTCTTTCCTCCTCTAAAGTATTGCGATTCTGGTACAAGATTTATTTCTCCAAATTTACTCTGAACCTATCTGATCCCTAACTGTCCCTCCCATTCAATGGATTTTTCTGTTAGCCATTTTAGGGGCATCACTTTCTCTACCAGATCCTTCCAATCAGCGTCTACGTCGGCCCAAATCTCTCCTGCCGTAAAGCCTTCCCTTGGGTCAGGTGGGGTGGCTTACGCCTGTAATCCCAGCACTGTGGGAGGCCGAGGCGGGAGGATCACGAATCAGGAGTTTGAGACCAACCTAGACAACATAGTGAAACCCCATTTCTACTAAAAATACAAAAAAAGAAAAATAGCGCGGCGTGGTGCCTCGTGCCTGTAGTCCCAGCTACTCGGGAGACTGAGGCAGGAGAATAGCTTGAATCCGGGAGGCGGATGTCGTGGTGAGCCGAGATCATGCCACTGCACTCCAGCCTGGGCAACGGAGCAAGAGTCTGTCAAAAAAAAAAAAAAAAAAAAAAAAAAAAAAAGCCTCAACTCACTATGTGACCTCTCTCCTGTGCTTTTGTTTTCCTTGCACAGAAAACCTTGAATATGCAGTCAACATCCCTTACCTTTGCATCTTCAAACAAAGATGGATTGTTAGGCTGCTATTTCAGTCTCTTTTCCACCCCACCACTTCCCTGCAGATACTATTCCCAAGGCACCAATATTCCTATTGCTTCCAATGAACTTTAAAAAAACAAATAAACAAAAACCCTTCACGTCTTTTGGATTTCCAGCATTATTTGATGCTATGGAAAACTCCCTTCTTGAAATATTTTCCCTTAGTTTTAAACACATACATTCTTATGTTTTATTTTCCTCCTGCATCTGTATAGCTGCCTTCTTAGTTTTTCTTGCCCCTGCCTTCTCAAGTGTTGAATTCTTAATTGTTTGCATCCCTGTCATAGTCTTCAAAACCATATTCCATCTACAAACAGGCTATGTTGGCACTGGAATCCATCTTCTCTTAAATAACGTACAATATTCATATCTCAGATTAAATTTTGCTTCTTCCAAGAGGCATTCATTGAATCTGGGATACACACCCTCCAAGAGCTCTCCTGAAATGTAGTATTTCCCCTGTTACAACACTTAACATCATACATTATAATTGCTTATTCTTTTGTCTGTATTCAACATTTTACTCTCCACTTCTATAAAAGTATGGGTCATGCCTGCTTTCTTTTACCAGACACATCACCCACATTTATCACAGTGCCTTGCAAATGGCAAGTTCTCAAAATGTGAAGAGATATTTGTCTTTTCTGGTGTCAGTACCATATTATTTTAAATATTATAGTTGAATAATAAAATAGAGCAAACAGTCTTTATTCATTTTCCTAATTCAAAATCATCTTAGTTTTTCACTTGCACTTTCAGATTTGCTTTAGGAAATGATGTCCAAATCAATTAACAAGCCCATTATTTTCAATCATAATTATTTACTGTAGAAACATGATAATTAAAATATTAAAAACTACCTATCTCAGTAAGCATATATTCCTCAACTGCTCTTGATATAGACTTTGATTCTTTACATATATACGCTTAGATTTCCAGCAACAAAAGGACTTTCTGCTTGTTTTGAGGGTCAAAACTAAGTAATATCAGAAAGTGTCCCTAATAATTCCCAGTATTTCATACACAGATTCTGACAGAAGTGATGTGGAAAATGCACATGTACTCCATGCATTGAAAGAAAATGAGTTCTTGTCAAAATAATATCTTGAAATTAAATAAAATCTGAGTATTTTTCCCATGAGGTATTTTATTTTTTATACTATTTGTGTGCCATAAACCTATGAGGTAGATTTTCCTGGATTGTTGTATAGGTTGATCCACTATTATTGTCACTTATTTTGCAGCAGAAGAAATGGAGACAGAAAGATAATGGAGTATCTGTCTGATGCAAATATTTTAGAATAGTTTTCTCCCAGTGTCAAGCTGAATATGCATCTCCTTACACTATTCACCTACACAATGCTTCACAAGCATACTATAAGACAATGTTCATCACTCCATCACTTTTTGGAATATAGTTACTGCTATAGTAATTCTTTGGTGTAATTCCACAGTTTAATGTATTAGCAGCATAAAATTTCTTTTGCTGCTTTTCATCAAGGGGCCTAATTAGAACCTTCATTTTGATGCCATACTTTCCAGTATATGCTAAGACCTGCTGCCTCTATCTTGGCTCTCCCACTCAGTGGTACCCGGAAAGCAACTGGAGAACAGTGTTCATGCTCTCACATTCTTCCACTCAGCTTTCTGAGTTCAGAGGACAACGAAGTCCTCAAATCTAGATGAATTTCCACCGTCCCATTAGATTTTTAATTAAATAAAAATAAGGCTATTATTTTTAAAGTTAAAAGTAACTGAGGAACAGGATTCTGGGAAGTGGAAAACACAAGGAATTTGTCTCCCCACTTAGGAGAATGCACTTGCAGAGTATGTCTGATGTAAAAATTTTGGAACTCTGCAGTCTATTTAAGGCTTGCAACTTCCAGGTAAAAGCTCCGACTGGGAATTGCAGTTAATTTCTGATGAATTTCAATGCTCAGCACTGTAGCAGATACTCATTCTCCACCCCTAGCCACACTGCAAGTAGCTGTGGACATGTTCCTGAAGCAGCTTTCACCCAGATTGCAAGAGTCAGGATGGGCAAAAGGAAGATCATTCTCCACATATCCGGGATCTTTGCTTGGATTGCTGGTTGCCGCTTCTGATCACAGCAGTACAAAGAGGCAGGAGGCCATAATTGTTGCACTTCTCACTATTGTTACTAGGCCCTCACTCTTGGCCCAAGTGATTTCCCCGAGACATAAAGGGCCAGCACACTTTTCACTCCATTTTTCTCTTTTAAAAGCCTTATGTAAAGATTAGGGCATTCATTAACAACCGCATATATGAGAAACAGTAGCAAGTAACTGTGTGCCCAGGAAATGACACAGGCTCAGAAAAGATCTGACAAACTTTAAGCTTACACTTGTGGCTGATCCTTGGAACTGAGACAGCCTACAACAATCAGATGAAATAAAACACAAACATTCCAGAAAATAGCAGACGCTGTGGAAAAGAGAATCTGAGTTTCGTAGTTGCTACATTATTAGATTCAACTGCAAAGCTTTCAACAAATAACCCACAAGACAAAGAGAGAGGAACATAGGGACCATTCAAAAGAAAACAAACTGTCCCTGACAAAGCTTGATGACACATCTACTAAACAGACTTTAAAACAAATGTCTTAAACATACTCAGAGAAGTAAAAGAAGATGGGGAGAAAGTCAAGAGAACAATATAGAAACAAAGTGGTGATATTGATATAGAGGTGGAAAACCTAAAACAAAACCGAAAAGAAATTTTGGAGCTGAAAACTATAATAATGAAAATCAAAAATATATATATATAGAGAGAGGGCTTCAAGGGAAGATTTGATTAGGTAGAAAAATCAGCAAACTTGAAATAGGACAAAAAATATTACTGAGTCTTAAAATAAGAAAGGGAAAAGACTGAAGAAAAGTGAATGGAACCTAATGTATCTGTGGGGCACCATAAAGTGGACCAATATACACATTGTAGAATAAAAGAAGGAAGAAAACAAGAGACAAAAAAACATTTAATGAAACAGAGTCTGAAATGTTTCCAAATTTGGTGAAAGACATGAATATAAACATCAAATAAGTTCAATGAACTTTAAGTAAGTTAAATAAAGAAACTCACATCAAGACAGTTGTCATCAAAATTTCAAAAGCCAGAAACAAAGAAAATCTCAAAAGGAGCAAGAGAAAAGCCACTTGTCACATACAAGAGATCCTCAGTAAGATTATCGGCAAATTTCTTATCAAAAACTGTAGATGCCAGAAGGTAGTGGGTTAATATATTCAGAGTGCTAACAGAAAGCAATTGTCAAACAAGAATGCTATAGTTGGCAAAACCATCCGTCAAAACTCAGGAAGAAATTAAGACATTCACAGATAAACAAAGCTGCTGGAGTTTGTTACCACTAAACCTACCCTGCAAAAAATGCTCAAGGGAATCCTGGAGCGTGAAAAGAAAAGATGCAAGACAATAACTAGAAGCTATGTGAAGAAATAAAGATCTCAACATAGAAAAATATATGGGCAATTATAAAAGCTAGTCTTATTGTAGTGACAGTTTTTAATTGTATTTGTCGCTTTCCACGCAATTTAATGAACTAACACATTAAAAAAAAATTACTGTAAAAGCCAGTATCGTAACGTTGGTTTGTAACTCCACATTTTCTTTTCTATATAAGTTAAGAGGCATCTCAAAGAATTATTTGTTTATAATTTTGGGCACACAATGTATAAAAATGAAATTTTATTATATCAATAACCAAAAACAGTAGGGACATAGCTTTTAAAGGAGCAGAATTTTTGTATGTCATTGAAGTTTAGCAGGTATTAAGTTAAATTAGAGTGTTATAACTTTAGGATATAATTCCTATGGTAATCACAAAGAAAGTAGCTGTAAAATATAAACAAAAGTAAATGAGAAAAGAACTTACACATTTCACTACAAAAAATTAACACAAAGGAAGACAGTGATGCAGGAAATGAGGAACAAGAAAAACTATGACACTTACAGAAAAAAGTAGTAAAATGACAGAGGTAAGTTATTACTTATTAGTAATTCATATAAATATAAATGAACTAAGCTCTAATTAAAAGTTAGACAATGGCAGAATGAATAAAAATTACTGATCTAATTACACACTGTGTATAAGAGACTCTTTTTAGATTCGAAGACACAAATAGGTTGAAAGTTAAAGGATGGAAAATACATTTCACGAAAATAGTAAGCAAAAGAGAGCAGGGAGTGGCTGCACTAAGATTTAAAAATAGATTTTAAATCAAACATTTACAAGAGTCAAAGAAAAAGACATTGTATATTAAAAATTTCAACACAGCACTAATATATAGCAATGAAACACTTATGCACCTAATAACAGACCATAGAGACATATGAAACAAAAACTTACAGAATCAAAGGAAGAAATAGTTCTATAATAATAGTTGGGGACTTTAATAGTCTACTCTGAAAAATGGATGGAATTACTAGACAGAAGATGTGTAAGGAAATAAAGAACTTAATATAATTTACCAACTAGATCTAACAAAAATGTACAGAATACTCTTCCCAAAAACAACAGCATAAACTTTCTTCTCAAGAGCACACGAGACATTTTTAAGGACAAGCCATATATTAGGTCGCTAATTAAGTCTCAATAGGTTTAGAAAATAGACATCATACCAAGTATATCTTCAAACCACAACAGGATAAAGTTAGAAGTTAAAAACACAAGTAAAACTGGAAAAGCCACATATTTTTGGAAAATAAACAACACACTCTTAACTAATGGGTCAAAAAGGAGAAATCAGAGAGAAAATTAAAAATATTTAGAGATGAATAAAATAAAACCACAACATATCAAAACTCATGTGAGGTAGTAACATTTATGAACATCTTTAAAATGAGAAAAAAATCAACTCAACAATCTATCTTTACAACTAATTAGAAAAAGAAGAACAAATTACATCCAAAGCTAGCAGAAGGATGGAAACAGTAAAGAGCAGAGATCAATGAAATAGATAATAGAAAAACAGTAGAGTAAATCGATGAAACTAAAAGTCGGTTCTTTAAAAAGATTTTTTAAACCGACAAATCTTTAGCCTGATAGACTAAGAGAAAGAGAGAGTATACGTAAATTACTAAAATGAGAAATGAAAGTGGGGACATTGTCACCGATTATACAGAAATAAAAAGGATTATAAGAGAATACTATGAGCAACTGTATGGCAACAATTTGGATAACCTAGATAAAATGCACAAATTCCTATAAACACAGAACCTACCAAGACTAAATCATGTAGAACAAGAACATATGAATAGACCTGTAACTAGCAAAAAGATTGTAATAATAATAATAATAATAATAATACTCCTGACATATATCTTCTGTACATAAAAAGCCCTGGACATGATGGACTCACTAGTGAATTTACTAAACATAAAAAAAAAACCTAACATAAATTATCTAACTTTTCCAAAAAGTGAAGAGGAAAAAACACTTCTTAATTCATTCTATGAAGCCAGCACCAAATCCAGGAGCAAGTTAACAGGATTATGTACCATGACCAAAAACCAATGGTATTTATTCCTGGAATGCCAAAAAGGCTCAACATATGAAAACTGATTAATGTAATATACAATCTAAACAAAATATAAAACAACATGATCAACCTAATTGATGTAGAAAAAGCAACTGACAAAATCATCACCTTTTCATAATAAAAACAGTCAACAAATTAGAACTAGAAGGAAAGTATTCCGACACAATAAAAGCCATGTACAGGCGTACCTTGTTTTATTGTGGTTCACTTTATTGCACTTCACAGATATATATATATATATATTTTTTTCAGATTGGAGGTTTGTCACAATCCTGAGTCAAGCAAGTCTGTAAGTGCCATTTTTCCAAAAGCACATGCTCACTTTTTGTTTCCACATCATATTTCGGTAATTTTTGCAATGATTTAAACTTTATTATTATTTACACTTGTTATGATGGTCCGTGTCCTGTGATTGTTGATATTACTATTGTAATTGTTCTGTGCACCATGAACCCCACCCATAAAAGACAACAAACATACTAGATAAATGTGTGTGGTCTGACTGCTCCACTAATTGGCCATTCTCCCATCACTCTCCTTCTCCTCAGGCTTCCCTAGTCCCTGAGAGAAAACAATATTGAAATTAGGTCAATTGGCCGGGCGCGGTGGCTCAAGCCTGTAATCCCAGCACTTTGGGAGGCCGAGACGGGCGGATCACGAGGTCAGGAGATCGAGACCATCCTGGCTAACACGGTGAAACCCCGTCTCTACTAAAAATACAAAAAAAAAAAAAAACTAGCCGGGCGAGGTGGCGGCCGCCTGTAGTCCCAGCTACTCCGGAGGCTGAGGCAGGAGAATGACGTGAACCCGGGAGGCGGAGCTTGCAGTGAGCTGAGATGTGGCCACTGCACTCCAGCCCGGGCTACAGAGCAAGACTCCGTCTCAAAAAAAAAAAAAAAAAAAAAAGAAATTAGGTCAATTAATAACCCTCAAATGCCTGTAAGTATTCATTATAAGAATAATTTTACATATCTCACTGTAAATAAAGAGCTATAGAAGCCAATTTCATTTACCATTCTGAAAATCCTAAGGCCCTTAAGAATAATGCTAAAGGTACTCTGCCTGTGCTCTAGAAATGGAACAACAAAGCCTGTATGACAACACATTTGTTTACAGTGTAGTACCAAATTTTTAAAGCCCATCGTGGAGACCTTCTGCTCAGATAAAAAGATTTCTTTCCAAATAATCTGTTAATTCACCAGGAACCTCATCTACTAAGAGCTCTGATGTAGATGTACAAAGATATGAATGTTGTTTTCATGGCTGGTAGCACAATAACCATTTTGCAGCTCATGGATCAAAGAGTAACTTTGACTTTCCAGTCTTATTATTTAAGAAATACATTTTATAAGGCTATATCTATCATAGATAGTGATTTCTCTGATTGACCTGGACAAGACCTAAACTGAAAACCTTGCAGAAATAATTTAGATTTTATTCCAAATGCTGCTAAGAACATTCGTAATTCATGAGAGAAGGCCAAAATATCAACATTAACAGAGTTTGGAAGATGATCCCAATCCTCTTGAATGGCTCTCAGGGGTTGAAGACTTCAGTGGAGTAAGGAACTGCCAATGTGGTAGAAGTAGCAAGAGAAATAGAAGTGGAGCTGGAAAATGTAACTGAACTGCTACAACCTCATGATAAAACTTTAATACATGAGGAGTTGCTTCTTATAGGTGAGCAAAAGAATGTTTTCATGAGATGAAATCTATTCTTGAAACAAGCTGTGACTATTGTTGACATGACAACAAATTATTTAGAATATTACATAAACATATTGATAAAGCAGTGACATGATTTGAGAAAACTGACTCCAATTTTAAAAGAAGTTATACTCTGGGTAAAATGATATCAAACAGCATTGCATGGAACAAATGTTTTGTGAAAGGAAGAGTCAATTAAAGAGGCAAACATTCATTGTTGTTCTAAAGAAATTGCCACAACCACCTCAACCTTGAGTAACCACCAACCTGATCAGTCAGCAGTCATCAACATCAAGGCAAGAACCTCCACTGGCAAAATGATTAAGATTTGCAAAGTAATAGGATACAAAGTCAGCACATAAAATTCATTTGTACTTTTATACACTAACAATGAACAATTTGAAATAAAAAATAAAATACTTAGGAATCAAGAAGGTGGAAAATTTGTACAAAGTAAACTATGAAATATTGTTGAGAGAAATTTTTTTAAAAAAGAAATAAATAGAAATATGCTTCATGTTAACAGATTGGAAAACTTCATGTTAAAATGTCAGTATGACCCAAAGTGATCTATACATTCAACACAAGTTGAATCAAAATCTCAAATAAGTTTCTTTGCAGAAATAGGAAACCCCATCTTAAAATTCATATGGGATTTCAAGGGACCCTGGATTATCAAAACAATCTTGAAAAGAAAGAATAAAACTGTAAGATTCACACTACCTGATTTAAAAACATACTGTGAAGCTATAGTAATCAAAACAGTGTGGTACTAGTATAAAAACAGACACTCAGACCAATGGATAGAATAGAGAGCTCAGAAATAAACACTCACATATTTGGTGAAATGATTTTTGAAAAGGACACCAGGACCATTCAATGGGGGAAACTATAGTCTTTTCAAATAAAGGGTACTGGGAAGACTAGACAGCCATGCACAACAATGAACTCAGATCCTACTTCATTCATTATAAACATAACTTACATCAAAATGGGTTTAAATGTCAGACCTAAACCTATAAAACTCAGAGAAGAAAACTGAAAATTAACAAGTCTGATGTTGATAAAAACAGGAGGTAGAGAAATTCTAGGCAGACAGGGGTGGGTCCCCAGTAAAACCCCACCTTCAAGCCAAAAAAAGCAACAACAGAAAAATCCAACATTTTGAAACCTGCAGCCCAAAGTGAGAACTTCTATTCCTGTTTGCCCACTCTCTTCCAATTGGTTCTTTCTGAATAATGCCTTTTTACCAATCAAATGTTGCCATTTCCAAAACTACCAATAGACTGCCCTGCCCCTATCTCGTGCCTATAAAGACTCCAGACTCAGTCGGTAGAGGGAAAGACAGGTGGACCTCAGGGAGATGACTGGACCTTGAGGGAGATGGCTAGACCTCAGGGAAGAGATGACCTGACTTAGGGGAAGATGACTGGCCTTTCCCATCCCCTCCCCAGGTCCCCTCTCTGCTTAGAGCTATTTTCATCACTCAGTAAAATTCTCTACTTTCACTATCCTTCAATTGTCCATGTGACCTCATTCTTCTTGGATGCTGGAGTAAAGCTCAGGACCCATTGAGTGCAGGTACCCAAAACTGCTGTCACACTGACCCTTTGCCCTCACAGGCAGAGGGCAGCCACCTCACGTGATGAGGCAAGGGGCCAATTGAGCTGCTAAGATGCCGCCATCTGCAGACAATGAAACTAAGAGAACATTGTAAAACCCTCTCTGGGGCTTTGGGGTGGCAGGCACCCCAACTTGGGTGCCACCTCAGGTCCCACATGAAGCTTGCTGAATATCATTCAGCCTTAAAAAGGAAGGAAATTCTGACATAAGCTACAACATGAATTTTGAGGATATTATCCTAAATGAAATAAGCCAGTCATAAAAAGACAAATAATATATGATTCCACTTATATGAGGTAGTCAAACAGTCAACATCACTAAGACAAAGCACGCTTATTGTTGAGGGGTGTTTGGGGAGGCAGGAAATGGGGAATCATTGTTTAATGGGTATGGAGTTTTAATTTTATAAGATGAAAAGAGTCACAGAGGTGGATGGTGGTGATAGTTGCACAACAATATGAATATATTTAGTGCCACTGAGCTGTACACTTAAAAATTGTTAGGATAGTAACTTTTATGTCATGTGTATTTTACCTCAATTTAAAAAGTAATAAAGCAAATGAGATACTAGTGGGAATTGACTTTACCATCTGGTCACTATGATCCAATCTATCAAATCTCTTCTGTATTCTATATTTTGGTGCATAGAAGAGTCTATTTTGGAAATAGATTTGACATTCAAGGGTCTTTTGGTTATTGTTGTTTTTAAATGACTCACTTTGACCGAGCAGCTCATTATCATCCCCCTCCAATATGTGCAATATTGACATGCATTCACTCAAACTAAGTTTATAAACAAAATTATTTCACAATTAAAATAAGGGTATTCTTAAACAAATATTTTTATTTTGACTGATTTTGGTAAGAACATTTGTCAATGTCAACTATCATCATTTGTAGATTATTGTTAGAAGTTATCTCAAAAAGAGTAGAAATAGGAATATTATCTAGTTTAAAGAGATATAATTACCATCGTTATGCCTCCACCACCCAAATGTGTAGCATAGTTCAAGTCATATAGCCAGCTTAACATATTTAAGATATAATATCACAATAGCAGTAAAGTTTATCCAAAAGTATCAGTGTTATAGAATGAAACACTGGAATGGTCACTGTATTGACTTTGTCAATATTGACTTTGATCTTCAGTCAGAATCTTCACATATCAGGGCCTCAGTTTTCTCATCTATAAACTGTGCAGGTCAATTTAAATGATTCATAGTGCCTTTCAGCATTAATATTTTGAATTTCTATAAGATGAGTAACGCATTTTGCTTGCCTGAGATAACAGTTCCCAGTTTTATACATTCAAAGGGATCTTTAAGTGTTTTCATTAGAGTCCATGAAGGAGCCAGGAAGCAGTTTACTTACCAAGAGAAGTTTACTCTCCTAGCTCCTGCTTTACAGTAGTGCCTGCCTCTGTTCAACACTGTTTTAGTGGCACAGTTGTAGGATTTTGATTTAAAAATAAAAGTATGCTCTTTGAGTGGCATTCTGCAAGAGAAGTGATTTTATTGCTTAAGATCCCTCTTGTATTATGCAGTCTTGTAAGCCAAGTATGAATGTTGACATAAATGATGTATTGCACAAGTACAGGCTTCACAGATAGAGCTGTAACTTCTAAAGATCCAGAAAGATAAAAAGTAAATCCATGCTGTAATTTAAATCCAGGTTATAAACTTGGACTCCACCTGGGGTTTCATTTAGATTTGATAAATTATCATATCTCAGCTCAGGGAACTTTCTCCAGAGCCTTTCATTCTCACTTCATTGACATTTCAGTAAACAGTATTTAAGAAGTAGATATGAAATTCTCCTTGTTTGGCCTTTAGTGGCAGGCAGATTTACTGGGGGTGAAAAAAGAAAAATTTTATACAGTGTAAGGAGAAATATTTTGAGGTAGAATTCTATATAAATATTTATTGGGGTGAATTTAAATATCTCATTAGAATGATCATTCAGGAATGTTTTGCCACTGATTTGAGAAATAAAATGCTGTACAAATAGAACATAGGCACACTAAAATGTGTGTGCCTATGTGTGCTATACAAATGAACATATACACACTAAAAACTAGTGAATAATTACAAGACAGGAAATTGTCTTTGTGATAAATACAAAAAAAATAGACAATTAGAACATATCTGTGTGCTTAAATTAAAAGTGTCCTTCATTAGAAAATTCACAATCACAATTAAAACAATATTCTCAGATCCATAAGTACTTTTCTTTAAATAGTTTAGGCTTATTTTTTTTCTCTCTCACTTGCTCTCACCCTCTCACTCTTGCTCTCCCTCTCTTTATCAATTGTTTATCTGTCAACTCAAAGGAGTAGATATTGTAGCCATTATTTAAGAAATTGGAAAATAGCACTAAATCCTTTCTCAAGGCAACATAATAAATTGACAATGAGCACAGATTAGAAGAAAAATCCTATTGTTTCTCTTCAAAGATAATCATGACACTCAGATACTAGAATATGTATTTTTCATCATGTTGATAAAAACATTGTGATGTTATTAAGACATATGATGTTATCCCCTTTTTAATGGATGAAGAAACAAGTTCTAGAAATTGAAAAGCCTGCTCATATGTGTGTGCATCCATGGCAATGAAAGATGATGAATTCTGACTTCTCATTCTGTGTGTTTCTCACTATACCACTCACCACTCTATATTTTCTTATATTTACTATTTCTAGACATTTAAAAATATATTGCCAAACTATAGTTCATCAAATGGAAATCTATTGTTATTATAATCTTTACTTGAGCTATTATGTTTTTGAATTATTTTGGTATATATACAAAAACTCATTTATCTTCAAACATTTAAAATTAAGACATTATTTTTGGGGGTAAAATTGACTAATTTGACATAGTATTCCTTTCAGTATTATTTATCAGTGAATCAGACTGGTATATGGGCAAACATTCTGTACACAGCAGGAACTCAGCAAAATAGCCTGCTTCTTCTCACAGTTAGGACCTCCTTTGTTCAATAATGCTGATTGAATACTTAAAACACAAGCACTGATAGTGTTAACGCACTCTAGTGTACAGAACTCTCCCAACCAAAAATAGTGCATGATTTCTTTCCTTCATTTGACACTATCTCATAAATAAAAGATAAGAGACTAATGAATTATAGTTTGTAAACACTAGAGCCAAATAATAACTGCTGATTGCCAATAAACTGCAATGAAAACTGATCCATACCAAGCAGAAGTGATACGGCAGCAATAAACATTTGGAAGAGAACTGTACATTAACAATTCTTGGGCTGCCCCTTGAATATTAATTCTTATGCACACAGCATTGTTTAGGAGTAATTTACAGAAATATTCTTTGGATGGGCTGTAAAAAAACTGTCAAAAATTTACTTTTCCTTCATTTCTCAGTTGCTTTTCATTCCTAGTATTTTTTGAAAAGCTACTTTTCATTCAGGAGCTATTTTATGAAAAGAAATAAAACATTAAATACAACCATCTAAAGCTACAATGTAATCTCTCCTCCAAGCCATGATAGAGAAAGTTATACCAGGCTTGGCCTCTCGATGTAAACAACAATAAAGCTGCACACAACATATGAAGCAAGTATTTCAGGCATTGGATAATATGCATTCCAGGATAATGGTTTTGAAGGATAACACAATGAACTAAGTTCTACATTTCCTTGGATATCTTCCCAGCAGAATTTTCCTGATAGCAGTGCAGGAAGGTACAGCTAAAGAACACAGTAGTGCCACTGGGTTGAGACTATAGATACTGAGGTTTGGTGCTGTAAGTTGACTGGATTTGGTTGATTAGGGAGAGCTCTACAGATGGCACCACTGAGGCTTGAGAGTGGGTTCACTATAGAACATTGGGCTGTATATAAACAGACTTGTACTAAAAAAATACTAAAGGAAGTTCATTAAGCAGAATAAAAAGTATTCCAGATGAAGATTTGGATCCATAAGGAGAAATAAAGAAGACTGGAGACAATAAATACGTAAGTAGATATAGAAGACAATTTTTTCTCTTCTCTTAGTTTCTTGAAGGACAGATGATTGTTTAAAGTAAAAATAATAAAGTTGTTTTGGGAGGGTGTTACGATAGATGTAGAATTGATCAAAGCACAAGGGATGATGGTAAATGGACTTATTACTGTTTTTATACTACTCTATTTTGTGTGAAATTGTTCAATATTAATTGCAAGTACACTTTGATAAGTTAAGGATAAATATTACAATCCCTAGAGCAACCATTAACAAAATACACAGTGCTATGGCTAAAAAACTACTTGGGAAATAAAATGTATTACTAAAAGATATTCAATTAACCAAATACAATTTGGGAGAGGAAAAACAGAGCAATAAATAATTAATGGGCCAAAAAAAGCAAGGTAAAAAGCTTAAATATAATAATATGAATAATTACTTGAAATGTGAATGGATTAAATTTTCCTATTAAAAGCCAAAGATTGTCAAATTGGACAAATAAGAGTCACTGAAATAAATTGTGCCTTAACAAGTTAAACCTTACGTTTTAAAACACAGATTGGGAGTAAAAGAATATAAAAATATTTATCATGCAAATAGTAAGCAGAATCACAAAAAGTAGGCTTCTAAACAATATTACCAGAGATAAAGGAGAAATATTTATTAATTATAAACTGTTCAATTCACATAAAGACATAATAATCATATGTGTGTATGCACCTAACAACAGAGTTTAAATATGTATAAAAATGGCCAGAAAAGTGTGAAATAGATAACCCCTCAAAAAATCAGTAAATATATAAATGATCAAAATAACACAATCAACTACCTTGTCCTAGTTAATGTATATAGAATACTACGCCCAAAGGCTGGAGAATATATTTTCTTTCCAAGTGCATATGAAATATTTACCAAAATAGACTACATACTGGACAATATCATAAAACTATACACCTTACAAAAGATTGAATTTTTAAGGTATATTTTCTGGACACAACATACCTACACTATAAATAACTAAAAATAAGATTCAGACAGGACCAAAATATTTGGAAATGAAATGGCAAAATTTTAGACTACCAGTGAGTCAAAGAAGAAATCACAAAGAACTTTAGAAAATATGGTACACTGAATATTATTATTAAAAATAACACAAAAACAACAGAGAAAACTTGGTGGGATGCCTCTGAAGCAATACTTTGGAGGGAATTTTAGGAAATCTTTTTTGTTTTTAAACCCTCTTTATTGATGTATGATTGACATACAAATAGACTCCAACTTGATAAGTTGGAGATACATACACACCCATGAAAACACTACCACAATCAACACCATAAACTTATTCATCACCTCCTAAAGGTTCCTCTTGCTCTCATTTATCATCATTTTTTGTTACATGAACACTTAAGAGCTATCCTTTTAGCATATTTTATACAACACATTATTGTTAACTATAGACACCATGCTGTACATTAGATCTCTAGGACTTACTCATCTGGCATAACTGAAACTTTGTACCCTTTGACTAATACCTCTTTCTCCCTCTGCTGAGCCCTTGGCAACCACCGTTATACGCTCTGCTGCTATGACGTTGATTGTTTTAGATTCTTCATACAAGCAGGATCTTGTAGTGATTATCTTTCTGTATCTGGTTTATTCACTTAGCATGTCATCCAGGTTCATCCATGTTGTAAATGGCAGGATTTCCTTCTGTTTTAAGGCTGGATAACATTTTACCATATGTATATGTATTGCTGTTTTGAGTGTAAAATGATATAACTCTTTGGAGTAACTAATACTTTCTTATGACCTTACGCATTCACTGAGTATAATTCAGTCATTCCACCAGTAAGTCTTTAACTAAGAGAAATAAAAACATTTGTTTATGAAAAGAATCAAGCAAGATTGTTTATAGCAGCTTTATTCATAATAGCCCCAAACTGTAAACAACCCAGATTTTCATCTGCAGAATGATGATTAAACAATTTGTGAAATATTCATATATTGTTTATAAAAAAAGGAGTAAATTGAAGATATATAACAAATGTGTGTACATCCTAAAAACATTATGTTGAAGCAAAGAAGCTACAGGCAAAAGAATATGCAAAATGAGATTCTATTTATGTGACATTCTACAACAGACATAACTATTCTATGGTGACAGAAATTAGAACAAGCTTGCCTTCACAGTGGGATTAGATTGACTGCAAAGGAGTTAAAGTAATCTTTCTCAGTGATGGAAATATCTTGTGTCTTGATTGGGGGATGGAGTACACAGGTTAATATGTTTGTTAAAATTCATCAAATTGTGTCAGGATCTGATTTCACTGAATTTTTTTTGCCTTGATTAAAATAGACAAGCAAATTAGTAAATAAATAAGGTCAAAGGAGGGACTTGTGTGGTAGTTGTTTTAAATGTATCTCGTCAAAATTGTAATTTTCTCCACTGCTTTTTGAGAGTCACTCTTATTTTAGTTATAGCTCAGCAATGTTACCACTGGGTTTTTAACAGGCTATTTTCAGTTCTGGTACCTATACCAAAAAAGGTCTTCTTTTATTTTTCTTCTTATTAGAGGTGTTGAAGCATAGCACATCATTTAGATGAGATGTGTGGGTTATGCTCTGATAACAAAGTAACTCACATTTTTTAGTGTCTTTATGAAATAAGATCTGTTTCTCACACAACATATACCATATACATCAATAGGGGACTTAGGTTCAAATAGGCACTCAAGTGCCTGGGCTTATAACTGTAAGACCAGATGAAAAACATAGAGGAGGCCATGGAATGTTTGCTGAGTGCTACCATTTCTGCCACAATGATCATATGGTTTAGTCAACTGCAGTAAATACTGCATAGAAATCAGTGGTGGTTATAACAGCATCAAACCTCGCAATCTTATAGCAGGACTATGGTAGGAGTGTGTAAGTTGTCAGAATCAAAGTAGAGTCACTTGTATCAAACTCTAACATAAAGTAAATATATAAAGCCAGGAGGCTGAGAAGGGAGGGCCCTCACACACACGTCTATGACTTTACAAAGGCTCTCTGAAGTGTTCTGGTGCATGTATGCCTATCACAGAAGACTGAAAAAACCATAACTTTACATAAAGACCATTGCCACTTTACATAAAAATAAATTACTTCTGAGAGGACATCTGCTCAGCAACTACCTGTCCAACCTTGGACTGGTGCCACTTTTGTTATCCATTGTTTTACCCAAAGACAATTATCTCAAAACAATTACGTAATCCTTCTCATTATTACTTTAAAAATCTTTGTCTTCCTTTACTTCCCCAAATGCACCACACAGTTACCATGGCAAGGGTATTCTCACTGCAATACCCTATTCCAAAATAAATATCATTTTCTTTTACAGAGTCTCTCTCTGTTATTTGGGTAGACAGTTGAAAACTAGAGAGATTGTAGTCCACGGCTTTTTCTAAAATTTATAAAGACGTTCTTAAATGGACAGGCTTTGGTTTTTGTATTACTTGCTGAGTGTTTGCTTTATATTTCTACTTATTTATGTTTTAAATGTCTTTACCCAATATATATTGCTCAAATATGACCACAAAATATTCCAGATATAAAGATTTCATAGTCCCATTGTTCTTAGTAAATTATTATGGTTTATGATGACCTACAAGGCCCTAAGTAATGCAATCCTTGTCTCCATTCCAAATCTATCTTAAGCCATATCCTCAACACACATTTACTATGGTTTCAAAAAACAGGTGTTAAAGGAACTTACTTCAGCACAATACCTACCATGTGAAAAGCCTGCAGCTAACATCGCCATCAATAGGAAAAAACTGAAAGCATTCCCTCTAAGATGAGACGCAAGGCAAAGTTGCCTACTCTCACCATTTCTTTCAACATAGTACTAAAAGTCTTAGCCAGAGTAATTAGACAAGAAAAAGAAATAAAACGCATCCAAGTCTGAAAGGAAGAAACAAATCTATGTCTACTTGTGAGAAGACATGATCATGTATATAGAAAACCCTAAATGTTTAACAAAAACCTATTATAACTAATAAATGATTTCAGTAAAATTACAAGATTGAAAATCAATATGCAAAAATCAGTTATATTTCTATACACAAACTGTTTAAAAAGTAAATTAAAAAACAATTCTATTCACAGTAGCAACAAAAATAAATAGAATACTTAATAATGATTGCAGTAGAGAGGCTAAGAAGGCATCATTCTTGGGAGATCCAGAATGCCTTTGTTGACAGAGTAGCTCAACAATTACTTAGACTAGCTGGAGCTAGTAGTAAAGGACACTTCCTCCTAACTTTCTAAACCTCACTCCCTCACTCAGGGTCAAGCTTGCATCACAGTTTGATTGCCCTTCTGGACTTTTCTGACTTTCTATTTCCTTTGATATAGGTATTTCCCCTAATAAATTATTTTCATGTTTAATCCTCTCTTGACCTCTTTTGGAGGACTTGGTCTACCACAGTGGTTTCATTTAGGACTAGAGCAGCTGACTCTCATAGATTAAATAATTAATCAGCAGTAGATCCATTTTTTTAAACCTACTCTTCTTTATAGATCATTTCATATCGTCATGTGATTTTTTCAATTGTATTGGTCTACTTTGGCTTCATAATTTTGCTTTCCTCTTGCAAAAGTGGCCCAGATTCATTGCTGAATATAGGATGTAAATATTTAGAATCCACAGATCAGAAAGACCTTTAACCTGACAAAATTCTGAACCCTGGAATAAATTTGATGCCAGATTTAGTATCAGAGAAATGTGCAGTTGTCATTATTATTTGAGGTGCTCAAATATTTTAATAAACTTCTTTAAAGACATGACTCGAGAAGCAAAGGATATGTTGCTTGCCAAGTCAATGGCAATATTGCATTCTACGATGGGTGCAAGGTTTCATCTGGGCATGCTCACATGAGGAATCAATAAAAATAAAATAATTATCCCAGGGAAAATAATTGGGCACTTTTGTTGTTGATGTTGTTTTCATCTACTTAAAAATGTTTAATATGTTTATAACAATGATAAACCTTTTAAATTTATTTATGATCCCAAGGAACAATCAATTTTTAGGATATGCTTAACTACTTTGTTTTTCTTTCTAATGTGGGACATTACAACATGACAATGGACTACAGTAACAGGACAATCACCAATAAACATCCAACTCTTAAATTGGAAATATTCTCTTATCTCTAAGTAGGCAGAAAAAAATAATTTGAGAGTAGATAATCTCATAATTTAAGGGTACAGGTCTGATTTTTCAGATTCAAGACAGAGGAGCTTAAATGATAAATAATAAATAAAAATAAACTCAACATTCAAATGTCTTTAAGTGATGGCAAACCAGGCTAAAAATATTCTTGTTACATTTTCAAAGCTGGTTTGAATACATTTCAAACAGTCTATAGTATTTCACCTATAAAGATTTTTAAATTCACATAGCAACCTATGTAACTGTCTCCATGTTTACAATACATTGCTTTATGCAACATGATCCCAAATTTCCCCATTCATACTGAGGACAAAAGGAAATATTGTACTTTTAATTTGTAGAAGCAATAGAGGATCTTTATCTTAAAGGGAGAACTTCAGGGAAGAAAAGCTGATTATATAGCTAAAAAAAAAAAAGACTTTCATAAGAATCAGGATATCTTACTTCTTGGAGATTATTTCCAGTGAGATGGGTCCAATCAATCTTCAGAATCCTGCCTTTTTATCCTTCCAGATGTATGATTCTAAGATTATGCTTCTTATATGGGTTTCTTTATGTGAAAGAAATGGGAAAGTTTTGTTGAGATAATGTCTAGAAGATAACAGAAATGGCCTAGAGATAAATGTATCAGATTGTCTCCAGATATCATTTCTCAGCATATTCCTTTTTTAAAAAATTACCTTTGGAATACTCGATTTGAGATGGCTTAGACTCACCTAGATAGAAGTTGAGGAAATCCATATATTTTAGTGGAAAAGCACACTAAGAAGTTATCTGGAGTATTACAAGTTACAAGAGTCTGACTGAGACATCTGCCAGTGGTGTTTAAAGGTATTTCTCAGTTGAGTCCTCAGAATGAAAAGGCCAGAAAAGTCACAGGACCTACCAGTCTTGTTAACAAGGCTGGTTAACAAACAGTGAAATTTGGAAAGCAATAATGATTATGTTTTAAAAGTATAGAAAATTAAGTAACCCAGTAATTCTATTTCTAGAAGTTAAAGGATGTACTCAAAGATTATATACAAGTATACTTGTCTTAGTTCTATATGTCATAGTTCAAAAAGACGTTCAAACAATGCATATATCAAACAACAGAAAATGGATGAACAAATTATGTTCCCGCCAGGAGTTTGAATTCCAGGAAATAATAAAAGATGAAATTTTAAAATAATTTGAATGGCATGAAGAAAATGATTCTAATATAAAATTAACTGATTAAAAAGCAGGATAGTAAGCATTATAATTTCAATTTTGTATGAAAAGAAGCAGGGATATACAACATATATTCATTTATCTATCTATATTCACAAACATACAAAACTGCAGAAACTGGGATTAAATTTGTTTATTAAGAATGCAACCTGGGTAATAGGATAAATAGTGCTTTTTATTGTCTTCTATATACTTTCTTGGATTGTCTGAGTTGTATACAATAAAAATGTAAAGCTTTGTAATAGGAACAAAATATAATGGTTTTCTTAAAGAAAAATAAAAATACTCAGCTGAAAATAGCCTGGAAAAGAAGACAAGATAAAATGAATTATAAAAGAGTAAGATTTTATACCCCATGGAAAGGGAGAACAGAAAGTAAAGCTAATATGAATAAGGAAGAAAAATTATGAATGTTTTATATTTCACAGGAATTTATTGCAATTGGTCTTGTGATGCTATTGAATTGTGAACTAAAAAAAATACCATTGGTAAAGACAATTAGGTCATTTCTGCTGTAACAATTATTGTAGTGTTATAATGTAAATAACTCTAATCTTAGTGTATGTAACACTCAGTGATCCAGATGCAGATAAAAATCTGTTTATAAAGATGATTTAAGATACAGACTCATTGTTCAGGTTGCTATGGTAATTAAAATCTCAACTGGGCCTTTATAAACCAAAGTCTATTTGATTTTTGTCATCCTTGCCAAGGGTAGCTCTGTATTCAGAGAAAACTTAAAACTCATTTCGGAAGGGAAAAATGAGCTGTTAAAAATCTAGATTCTTTATTATTGTATCAATAGCCTAATGCGTCTATACTATCACACATAAAAAGCCTCAATATTTAATTGATTACATATAATTTATGTGATATTTTAATAATTTACAAGAAATGTCAGCAAGTTCATAATGAAAGAAAATAAAATCAGATTTATGTATATTTTACAGAAATACATATACAACGCAACAACTTAGAATAGCTTTTTCTCCATATATTTCTCCCCATAATCTACTTTTCGAGCTTGCTAATGTTTAAATTTAATAATGGCATTTCTCCTCTTACATTTTTGATGAGTTGCCCCTGCTTTCCAACTAAAGCCCACATTTTATAAACTATCACTTAATTCTGCTTCTTTCTCCACTACATTTTCAATCTTCTTTGAACTTCAAAAGGTGTTTCATGTTCTCATTTTCAATTTATTGTACTTATGGATCTATCTACCTGGAAGAACACTCATCCTTCAGCAACTTTCCCTGCTGTTATCTCTCTCCTTTTCCCTGGCTGTCTCCTATTCTTCAGGACGCAACAGGATTTAACCACTTTTGTGAAATCTTCCCTGAATGATCCATTATTAACAACGCATTATCTGGTGACCCTCTTATATATGCTCAAATAATCTGTATATCACCCTTGCATTTGCCATATTTATATTAATTACATGTTACTGTGTTTACTAAATAATGCTTGTGAAACCGTTCCAATTGTCCAATTGTGAGTGCACTCACTAAATATGGTTGTAAAACCTTTCCAAGAAAAAAAATTCTTATAAATTATTAAAATACCACATAAATGAAATGTAGGAAGAGGAATGCTATGATTAAGTTTAAACATTAGCAAGTTCGGAAAGTAGATTATGGGGAGCAATACATGGAGGAAAAGAGGAAAAGCCACTCTAAGTTGTTGGGTTGTAATTTTTCCTGTAAAACATACATACATCTAATTTAATTTAATTATGGAAAAAAGCCATGTAATTTCTGCACACTAAATGTCATTTCTGGGGAATGGAAACTGATGTTTATGGTTTCTTTTGAATAAATATAAATATAGAAATTGATCCTCCTACTATTAAAACTTGAGAAAGTTACAATTGTCTAATCCGAATTCCTTTCTCAGGAAACGAACCAGCAAGTCTCCTAGATGGTGTCAAGGAACTGAAACTTACTAGATCATCGCAATTGGACAACGACACACCAGATCCCTCACTTGTGATGACTGCCTAATTGATCACCTGCTTCCTGTTGACCAACTCTTCTTCCTTAGCCCTCCCTAATTCCTGTTTTCCCACATATGATTCCATTTCCTTCCTGCTGTATAACAAACCCAAAATTCTAGACCATCAAGGACATGGATTTGAGACTCATCTCCCATCTTCTCAGACACAGCATGAGAATAAAGCTGTATTCCTTGGCTATCTTCATTGTGGCAGTGATTGACTTTCTGTGCAGTGAGTAGAAAGGGTTACACCGAACTCCTTTCTTTCAGTAACAGTTGTATTTACCACAGTTTATTGAAACTACCTTTTTATTAAAAATAAATAAATAGATAAAAATAATTTGCTGTCCTATACGATTACTTTCCAGATCATTTGCCTACTTGGCCTTAGCTCTATCCTCTGTCCTTACTGTGTGCCTTGTATCTGACGTAACTGCATTCCCCAGTTTCCATTTCCAACTGGCTCCCTGATAGTCCCTAACAAGAGACCAGAAAGTGAGAAGAGTGAGAAACCAGAATATTTATCCTTGTCCCTTGTCTTTCCTGCTCAGGTGATGAGGAGACTCAAAATTGCTGCATCTCATTCATGTCTGTTTCCCACAGGATCACCTGTACCTGTATATGGCCCTACTTCCTACTGGGAACTTCTTCACACTGGTTCCATATGGGTAGAGTAGCTTTCTGGTATTCACAAATCAAGGTGGCCTCAGCCACACTTATTTGGCTTCTCAGCTTTTGTATTTTAAACATGATCCTACATTAAAGTCATTTTTTTTTCTTTTTTGCAACTACTTAGAATAGTATCTCTCTCTTTTTTTTTTAACTGCATCCTGAGAGACACACTATAAACTTTTAAAAACAGAATGTCTTATTCTTTTAGCTTTTTCAGCAATGAGCAAACTTCCCAGTACACATTAGGCAATCATTAAATGCATGTTGAATTAAATTGTGATTTACAAAACATAGATTTCTGAATAAGGAAATATTAAATTAAGAGGGATAATTAGTTGCTTTGATACTTGAAACTATACTGGTACTATCTGTTACTTAAGGTACTTCATTTTCATTTCAAAATATTCAGTCTCAAAAAGAATGCTTCTGCTTTAAAAAAAGTTGGTTCTTTATCTTTAAATGTCTTACTATCAGCCATTACGAAAAGGAAAAATTCCTTTTTTTCTAGAAAAAAACATTTGCTATTCCTTTCTTTCCATTGACTTTGTGCACCTATTATTTGGGCAGCCTCATCATGATCTCTTCAGGCATAATCATGCATCCTTGATTTATCACTTCATTATACAATAAAATAAAATAGTGGCAAAACATATTTTTTCAATTTGGAAAACAACCTTAAATGCTCTAAAATTTTTACTCATAATTGACAAAAATATCCCAGAGCAAGAAAGGAAAGTTTAATCACTGCTTGGTTTTAATTTTCTCCATTTAATTTTTCTAATTAAAGATGGAGGCTGAAAGTAGTGGGACCTCTGGGAGACACACAGATAGCAATATTTCTGCCAAAATTAATAAAGTCGAGCAAAATATCTAACCCAAACAAAGCTCTTGTACAATAGAATCTATGAACAAAGGCCATGGCAAACGCTTTTCAAAAGAAATGTGTGTGTTTTGCAGATAGCTTTTTGTTTATTTTTTTCCTAGGGTCGGACTTGGTTTCATTCAATTAAAAATATCACACTGTACATTCTGAAAAATATTTATGACTATGTAGTAAATGGAGACATTTTATAAATACCCTTATCCTCTATGGTAAAGAGTACATGTGCTGATTACTAAACAGGTATTGACAAATTGGTAACATGCAATGCAAAGCTTTTGGTATGAAAGAAGAATCTGGTATCTGACATTCAATACAGCTGTTGTCTGTAAGCACATAGCTGATGCTAGGTGAATATGTGTAGGCCATATTTTCAGTTGTCAAATGTCAAAATCATTTGTTATCCATGTAATAAATATCTAGGCTGATAGAAATTTATAATATATATTGTTTGCCTAACAGAAAAAACAAAAATCTTGGTATCATTCATTGAAGATCAAGCAAAAGGAAGGATTTTTATGAAAATTTATAAGTGTCAAAAGTTAAATGAAAAGAAATACAGCAATATCAACATATCTCTTGCATTGCTTTAATTCAGTATGACTTGGGTTCTCATAAAAATACGGAATTATATTTTTATTCTTTCTCAAGTGTTTATTAATTCTTTAAACATATATATTAATACTTTCAAAATTGCCATAGTTTATACTTTAGAAAATTTTATTCCATACCAAAGATCTCTTTGATTATTTGAGACATTTCTGTAATGTAGGTCAAATGCTCAGAGACATTTTGCAAGAAACCAAAGTTAAACTATTTCCAAACTATTTTAGGTTTTCCCCCAAGGATCAGCAAATTTTTCATAGAAGACATAAAACTGCATTCTTCCTATTTATCCTTCTCTACCAGAAACAAGGTACATAATCTAGGAAATAGGTCATAAATGTGACCTACAGAAAAAATCCCATCTAGAAAACAGATTATGACATATTTTGGAAGTAACTTCAATCCAGTTTCTATGGAGCCAGAGATATGTTTTTCCTCTCATTGCATCTCACTATAAGTTTAATAAGAGAAACAGCTAAGGACTTGTTGAACTCATGATCTCTCTTATTCAAACAGACCCAACAGTGTCTAAGACATAATTACATGATTAGCGATTGAAAACACAAAAGCCATTGCTTCAATTAGTATGCAAGCTTTCTTCTGACAGAATAAATGCAGAAATCAAAGATGATTGAGCAGGTGATTATTTCTATTTTTCTGGGTACATGAGTGAGGGGGTAAAAGGTTATTTTTAAAAGGCTTCTAAGAAAATATGATCTTTTTAAAGAGATAAAGTATTCCCCTGAAAAGGTAGAAGGGTTATCTTCACATAAATAGTCTTTTAATCAAGACAGTTATTTTTTAATAAGCTGCCACTATTTCTTTTAGCTTATAGAGAATACGTAAGGCATTTCAGTGATATAACAAATGCAATTTTGTTTTCCAATCAAAACATTAATAACTATCTTTTCTCATTTTGTGAGCCTCTTTTTGGAAAATGTATACAATGACAATAAAAATCATGGCATCTTGTATTCACAGGAGATTCTGTCTTAAAATTTCAAATATTAGGGGATACATGAGTTTCTTTTGTTCATCTAACCCTGGGGACTATACACAACTATTAATATATCTGTGGCCACAGGGATAATTTGACTGGCTCCATAGTACCCATATGTCTATGGTAAACCTAAAACTTGGACTTCTGGGCTGCTATGCTGTTCTCTTCAGAGTGCAAGACCAGATCTTTTGCCTTCTATGGTGAAGAAAAAAAACACAATAATAATCACAAGTAATCATTACTAATGAGAAATGTAAGAGGTTTTTATGCACTCCCTCAATGATAATAACAATTTAGGAAATAAATTCATTTCTTCCTTTTGGCAAATAAAAATCTTTCTTTTGGGATCTAGATGTGTTACTGGTTAACACATCTACTACTGGCCTGTATTTAGTGATCTCATAAATTCTGGCAGAGGGACTGATCTTCTAACCCACTAAAATAACAAGATAGTATATGTTTTATTTGCTATTAAACAGTATCAGTAAATGGCCACAGTCTTTTCAAGGGATATAACTCTGCATACAACCTAACTACGATTTCAAACAACTATAAAATAAAGTGATGACTTTTACAGATAAAACTATGTAAGTGCTAAAATGTCTCACAGCGTGATAAAAATGTTCACAGTTCATGCTAATATCTTTGCCCTTCCTTTTCTTCCATGTGTTGCTAAATTGATTACTTTCCTCTATGTTATGACTTGACTATATTCAAACTATTTCAAAGAAAAAGGGGATGTTTTTACTCATGTATGTTGAATAGACAATTGCATTTTAAAAATGCTAATTATATATAATCTAGTTTTATATATTAACATCTTTCTCTTTCTTAAAGATCCAAAAATTATTTATATACATTTTATTTCATCTCTATGTACTCAGTAATAATCTGATAAAGATACATAACAAAAAATAAAAAAATAAAAAATCTCATAGTCACATTTGTGCAATATTCACATTTTCCTGAATATTCCTCTCCTTCCCCAAACCTTTCATGAAACACAGACATGAAGAACTGAAGTAAATAAACAGGTTTAGCCAATAGACAGCACCAATATTCCATAAAAGAATATTATCTACAATGAAGTTAAAGAATAATGGGACCTCAATGGTAGTCATTGAAAGGGCAAAACTCTTGCTCATTAGGAACCAAATATCACCTGCTGGTTTTTATTAGCATTTTCTTCCTCAAGTAAAAAGGGAGTGTGGATAAATGTTGATGGCAGAGAGAGTGAAAATGTTTTGTGAATAAGGCTGTTAAGATGGGAGCCAAGGTAGTACCAGTTTCAGGCCAGAATGAGGCTGTGGCCATCTATGTTGCCTAAACAAATCGCCTTCCTGGAGAGCCTTAATTCTCTCTATGAAGTCCAAATCTGTGCTAAGTACCCCAAAGCAAAAAGTCCCTTGTTTGTCTGCTTTGAACATTGTGAAAATGCTGTTTCCCCCAAATTTACTTTGGCCTGCTTTTGGTGGATGACAGAAACAGAGATTCAATTCTTAAATTAGGAAGGAATTTTTCTCCCCTGGAATAAAATTTCCCTCCTGGTTAGGGTTCTGCATCAGCTTCATGAATCCTCTAGCATGAGTGACTTTAACAGACTCTAACAGGTTGAAGAATAATGAGAATCATAACTGGGTTTTTTGATGGCATATACGAAAACTTGAATACACAGGGATCTGGATAGTTATAGTGCTCTTGGCAACTGTCAGTTTGGAGCTGTGTGTGTAAAATACTAAACAGAAAGATGAAGCTAGAGGAAAAGACAAGGACTTGAGATTCCACACACTGTAATTACATTGTTCCTTAAGAAGTAGACAAAGAAGACTAAATTTTACCACAGGAGAGAAATTCCTGCCATCTGAGGAGTTCTCAGGTGATTAATGTCCAAGTCAAAATTGCTAAGTCCCATTAACTTCCTTATACTCCATTTTTAGAAGAAACTGCCACATCATATTCTTAAGGAGAACTGAGATATAAACAGTTACTTCAATTTCCATTTTTCAACTGACATCCTAAATTTAAAAATGAAGGTCCTCCTCAGTGCCTTACTGGTAAGTTTCTCTGAGGACTTCCTTTTCTGAGGACTGTTCCTCCTGAGCCATGGAAGTTGTATACTTTGAAGCTTCAACTGCCTTGGCAGCACCAAGGCAAATAAGCCTACTCTGAAAATAGCTCCCAAGTGCCTAATTGTCTCCCTCTGGTGGCCTCTCATTAAATTGCTCTGTCTCATACCTAAGCAAATACTTATTTGTAAAGTATCTAATTAGGGGCTGATTTGAGGACTTTTTAAAAAATGCCAAACTTTCATCCATGCAAGTGGTCATAAACCATTTTATCATTTATTTACTCCTGCTTTAACATTACATTTATTTGTTGGGTAGCAAAAGTCCAACCTGGTTTCTCTCATTCAGGGAGCTAAAATCCTTCAATTTCCAGTAAATCTTAGTTAATAAGCTTGGTGGGTTATTGTTACTGCTATTGTTCATGGTAGAGAGGCTGGTATAGAAATCTTTTGTAAACACTTCAATCTATGCCTGTAGCTTGTATGAGGGTCTGCCTCTTCACATACCATATAATCATTGCTTGCCTACTCTGTTTTTGTATGATATCATGCTTTTTTCTTTTGAGTCTATAAGTTTGAACATCTATAAGATTTTTAAAATGCCTGGCTATATATCTAAATCTCATTTTGATTTTAAACTTAAAGGGGCACAATTCCCAATGAAAAGAATGAGGAAAACTAATTTACATTTCCAGGTTCATTTCTATCCACCAACCTACTTTTAAATGCATTATGAGGAAGAAAAAATAATCTGTATGCAGAAAGGTTTTCTATGTATCACTACATATAAGAGAGAATGGTAGAGATTGAAAAATTGTTCTTTTCTTGGGGTGGTTGCAAAATTGATTAAATTATGTATTCTCTACAATTATGATTAGAAGATATGGAAAAATAAGAACTATATAAGGTAATTGTACATTTTGAAAACCATATATAAATATCTATATTAATAATTACTATACAGATTTGCAAATATTTAATAAGGACTGCTAGAAAACACACAAAAAAGTTTGATGTTCTTAAGTATGATGAGATAAAGGTGACTTTTTTCCTTTCTGTAGATTCTTTATTTTTGTTATAGTGTTCTTTGTATGTTAATTAAGCAATAAAAAAGAATTACTTTAAATAGAATTATAAGGAAATTGAATATTGCCCCCAGCTAACTGACATGAGAATATTATATTAGATTTCACATTTGGAAGACTAAATTTCAAATTATTATGTGAATGCTGCAATTGGAACTAATTTATTTGTACCCATATGCAAACATTCAACTGTTGTTCAACATTCAAGTATTTTGCTTGACCTTCAAGTTCTTGAGATAATTTTGAGTATACTCTAACTCTAATCTTTTAAAATTAAAACCGATTTTTCCTCTTTGTCTCCTTGTACCACTGGATCTTATTTTGTTTATATCAAAGGAAAAAAGAGTACCAAAATATAAACAAAAGCAAAGTTAATTCTACAGTCCATCTAAATCAATAAATACTCACTAAATCTATTTTAACTCCCATCTATATTTACTTAAGCTAAAAGAACATATTGTAATGGGAGCAGTGACACCACTCAGCTTTCGTCCTCTTGTGAGAAAATTATCCATAACTCTCAAAAGACAGACAGTTATGACAGCCTCTACGTTGTATGAACTTGATCGAGAAAAGATGGAGAACACCTTACATAAAAGATTCTTAAATTCTCTAATGGAAGTCAACTTCATGAGGAATATCATTTATAAAACCATAAACTTGTTTCGAAGATTACATATATATATATATATATATATATATATATAATTTTATTTTATTTTTTTGAGACGGATTCTTGCTCTCTCGCCAGGCTGGAGTGCAATGGCGCAATCTCAGTTAACTGTAACCTCCACCTCCTGGGTGCAAGTGATTTTCCTGCCTCAGACTCCTCAGTAGCTGGGACTACAGATGCGGGCCACCACACCCAGCTGATTTTTGTATTTTTCTAGAGACAGGGTTTTACTATGATGGCCAGGGTGGTCTCAATCTCTTGACCTCATGATCCGCCTGACTCAGCCTCCCAAAGTGCTGGGATTACAGGTGTAAGCCACCGTACCTCCTCCCAAAACATATTATTTTAGGCTTCTGGAAATTAAATTACTTCAGTCCATTTTATCTACACTAAAAATTAAGCATATTTATGGACTCAAACAAAATCAAGGAGCAACAAGCTACTCAATCACTATAAATTTAGGTGATGGCCCAAAAATGAATAAGAAAACAAATGATATAAACAAAATAAATGCTGTAACTTGAAATTAGTTGCAATGAAATGAAACCACATAAAATGAGGGGACAGAAACTAAAAGCAGTTAAGTAGACTAAAAATGTTAGTTCAATAATTAGAGATATTAACATTAGATTAATTTTTAAAATATTAATTTATGCTAAATTCTGCAACATTTAAACATTCATTTATTTATTCTCATAACTTATGAGGCACTGTGCCATGTGATGGGAAAATATTCCTAAGGAGACTCTCTGTGTATCCACTACCCAACTCACTGCATAGTTGGAAATAAGAGACCATAAAATATGATTAGCATATAATTCAGTTTGTATGAGGTAGGAAGATGCCCTGGAAATAGTCATGGCTAATTTTAAATTTTAATGAGGGGATAGACTTTGTTTCTGTGAAGATGAGATAATGTGACATAGACATACTAAGCAGAGCAAACAGCCTAGGCAAAACACTGAGATGAGGAAAAGCTAGAGTTAATTAAAGGTGGCCCCTATAACACAACTGTTCACTTTTACACCTCCAGCTTTCTTATCCTCTGCACTAATAAATATGTTAAAGTTGCTTCCTAAACTAACAGCAGTGAAAAAACCACTTAGAGTATTAGAAACACCTGACGTGTGACTTGAGATTCCCAGTGAAACATTAGAATCCAATTTACAAAGCATAACAAAGAAGGTCATATTGAAATTAAAAACCAAGGGGTCACTGAAAAACATCATTATTTATTTTTCTCTTGGAATTTATTATGTAAAAATTTCCAGAAAAAAATTAGTGTATATTAATTGGTAATTACAATTTTTAACACCTATGACCCTAATTTTGAAAATAATTCAAACCACCTGGGGTGAATAGATAATGCTTACACAAGTTATAGAAAGATTTACTTAGAAAAGAAGCTTCTAATGTAAATTCCTCAAAACAACTGTAATAATTTTAACCTGTGTTCTATATGCAAAAATACACTTTAAAAGTTAAAATTATTAATTTTTGCTTTTTTGTGAAGTATTACTTTTATACTCAACAAATTAATAACTTTATTTCTCAATATTTACTTTCTTATTTTTGATAAACATTGATACTTTAATACTTGTCAAGTAGGAAGGAAACTTCAAGTAACGACTCTGCTCATAAAATGTTAAAGTTTGCCTTAAAACACTTAATTTGGGATTTTTGCCATTTAGAAGCAAATTAGGTGGTAAATTCAGGATCAACTTTCTGCAATGTTGAATCATAAAGTATAAGTTAGAGACAAAGCAGACCATGAGTCTTCTTATGTAATGTTAACAAGCACAAACTTTATCCTTAAAATGTTGAGTGAAGTGTTTCTTCCTAACATAGAAAATTCTTTTTTAGGCTATGGGAAGATTCTATTCACACTAGTGAAAATATAGTAGCATTGTCAAAATTTGTTAGGTGGATATAATTTATAGATGTAGATGGTAGGAGATAGGTGCTTTAAAATTTCAGTCATATTACAAAATGCATAATGAATTCACAAAGCAACTTTAATACAAATCTAAGAAGGAAGGCATAATAGGGTAGGTCAATGCAGAAATTGATATTCTGGCAATGCAATTAAATGTAGAAAATATTGCAGCACTGATTCTCCTGCCTCTAACATGGAGGAATAGCAAAAACCTGGGACCTGAAAGGGCATTAAATATTTTCCTCAGGAAAGATACAGTTCTCCACTTTAAATTAAATATGACAGAATTGTATGAAAGACTTTTAATGTAATGCATGCCAGTTTAATAGCATGGACAAGGTAGCACAGTAGAATTCTAAGACAGAAGAAAAGCATAAGAAAAATAGGTAAGAAAGATTCATCTGGGAGACAGGTAGCTTCCGATCACATCTTTCTGCTTTTATATGACAGTTAAAAGATCTTTATAATATATGTCCCTCCCTTGCTTAATTTGCTGTCTCTTCTCCATACTTAGTATGAATATGTATTCTTCTATAATGAGGGCATTGTTCTTTCTGTATGTGGACCATTAGTTATTTCTCAAAAAATTTTTAAAAAATTGAAATAAAATATAATTACAGTATGTTAATCTAGATATGAAGAGACCAAAACAATTAATCTCCATGTGTTTGCACATTATGATACCTCCAGATAACCCATAACTTAAAGAATAAATCACAATGAAAATGTATAAATATTTTGAAATATATGATAGTGAAACATTACCTGTCTAAGTAGTGAAATACGGTTAAATTATGTTTATCAGCTATTTTGAGATTTTAATGCATACCTAAGAAAAAACAAAGGCTGAAAATCAACGACCTCAGTGGTTACACACATGACAGCAGAAAAAAAAGTCAGTATAATAAACTATAAAATCTAGAAGAAAGACAATGAAACTAAGAACAGAAATAAATGAAACAATCAAACAAACAAAAACACACAGAGAAAGAATCAACAAAGTTATAGGTTGATTCTTAGATAGGACTAATACAACTGAGAAAATCCTGAAAACCTAATCAAAGAAAAAGAAAATAATAAAGGCACATATAATTGATACCAGGAATGAAAAAAGAACACAGCTTTTGAGACGACAGACATTCAAAAGAACACAAAAGGATCGTATGAACAACTGTATTCAAGGAAATTTGAAAAGTTGGATGAAATAAATCAACTCCTAGAAAACAACCCAAAATACAAACCTAACAATACTAAGGAATAAGTATAATGAAAGGTATGCAAAATAACTACAAATAGAACTATAAAATACATATGGACAGGAATTAAAGAACATATAATAAATGGAGGTATACAAGATGGTTCATCAATTGAAAGACTCAATATTATCAAAATGTTGATTCATCTAAAATTGTTCTATACATTCAATAAAACCAATAAAGATCCTGAAAACCAAACAAGTTGATCCCATAATTTATGAAGAAATGGAAAGGGCTGAAGAAGGCTTGCTCCACTGATGATCACACTTATAAAGTTACTGTCATGAAGACAGTGTGGTATTGGTGCAGTGATAGACAAATAAAATATTGGAAAAGTACAGAACCTGAAAATAGGCCTATGTATGTAGACTTTCTTTAGAATAAAGTTGGTACTTCAAAACACTGGGTGAAAAACGTAGTTCCGGAGCACACATATATTCATATAAAAAGAAGAGACACATGATGCCTGTGTCATCACACATAAAAATTAATCACAGATTGTTGTAGATCTAAATATGGAAGGCAAAATAATACGATAGTTGAGGGAAGTCAGGGACCCCGAATGGAGGGACCTGCTGAAGCCATAGCAGAATATAAATTGTGAAGATTTCATGGACATTTATTAGTTCCCCAAATTAATACTTCTATAATTTCTTATGCCTGTTTTTACTGCAATCTTCGAACATAAATTGTGAATATTTCATGGACATTTATCACTTTCCCAATGAATACTCTTATAATTTCCTATGCCTGTCTTTACTTTAATCTCTTAATCCTGTCATCTTCATAAGCTGAGGATGTATGTCACCTCAGGACCCTGTGATGACTGCATAACTGTACAAATTGTTTGTAAAACATGTGTGTTTGAAAAATATGAAATCTGGGCATCCTCAAGAACAGGATAACAGCGATTTTCAGGGAACAAGGGAGATAACCATAAGGCCTGACTGCCTGGGGGGTTGGGCAGAACAGAGTCATATTTCCCTTCTTACAAAAGTGAACTGGAGAAATATCACTGAACTCTTTTTCTCAGCAAGGAACAGCCCTGGGAAAAGAATGCTTTCCCAGGGGGAGGCCTCTAAAATGGCCACTCTGGGAGTGTCTGTCTTACGCATTTGAAGATAAGGGATAAAATACTCCCTGGTCTCCTGGAGCACCCCCAGGCTGCTAGGATTAGGAAATTCCAACCTGGCGAATTCTAGTCAGACCAGTTCTCTGCTCTTGAACACTGTTTCCAGTTAAGATGTTTAACAATGACAATGCGTGCACAGCAGGACATAGAACCTTATTAGTAATTCTAATTTCGCCCTGGCCTTGTGATCTTGCTCTGCCCTCATTTGCCTTGTGATATTTTATTGCCTTTGAAGCATGTGATCTCTGTGATCCACACCCTATTCGTACACTTCCTCCCCTTTGAAAATCGCTAATAAAAACTTGCTGATTTTGTGGCTCGGGGGCAATCACAGAAACTACAGACATGTGATGTCACCCCCAGAGACCCAGCTGTAAAATTTATTTCTTTTGTACTCTTTCTCTTTATTTCTTAGACTGGCCGATACTTAGGGAAAATAGAAAAGAGCTACATTGAAATACTTGGGGCTGGTTCCCCCGATAAGATTTCTAAGCTATCAAATAAAATAGTATCTTCATGACTTTGGTGTTTTACCAATGATTTCTGAAGCAGGACACAATATGACAAGAAAATAAATGAATGATATAATAGGTTTTAATTTTAAAATGCAGATATTCTGTGTTTAAAAGACACAATGATGAAAGTGTAAAGGGGGGAGTTACACCTATACCACAAAGGGTTTATAAATTCTTAGATATTCCAATTTTAAATGGAGCAAAATACTTGCCAATATTTCACAAAAGAGTCTATCTAAATGGCCAAAATGTATGTAAAAAGTGGTTTAATCTCATTTGGAATCAGAAAAATGCAAATTAATGTTACACTAAAATATAAATACATGACTACCAGAATGGATACAATTTTTAAAACAAAACAATAACCAGTTTACTGAATGGGGGTAACAATAAGAAACACTCCTACATGACTGGTTCAACCATTTTGGAAAACTGTTAGGCATTATCTACTGAAATGAACGTATGCAAACCCTCTGGCCTTGTAATTTCTCTACAACAGAAATGTCTGTCTGGGTTAACTAGGAAACAAATACAAACACATTCAAGGCAGAATTAAAGCCAATCATTATTAGATACATTCACTGCATATTGTAGTATTAAGTCAGAAGTACCTGGATTTCAATTCTGCACTGCCATTTCTTAGCCACATGATCCTGTGTTACATATTTATACTTTCTTACTATAGTTTCACTATCTGCAAGAGGGGAATCATTCCACCCATTTCAAAGTGTTTGTGTGAGAATTAAATGACATCAGGAATATAAAGACTCTATCATATTACTGGATATAAAAGCATGTTCTCAAATATGTGTTACTTTTATTATTGGCAAAAATAATGAGTTTCGTGTGCCTTCAATTTTCCACATATGACTGATTTCTCCCATTGAAGACATCAGTTACTCAACCATTTTTTTTCAAATATTTAGTTTTTGTACCTATTCATACAAGAGATAACACTGAAGTAAAACTGTTCTCACCTCAATCTGTTTTATGACGGTCAGTGTTTCTGTTGAAATGTAATGTTTTACATTTACTTTTAATATAATGTTCCCTGCCCTAGAGCACATAACTTTTTGTATTTAAATGTAAAAATAGACTTCTAAAAATATATATATATATATATATATATATATATATATATATGTATGTGTGTATATATATATATGAAAATTTATATCTGGGAATGCATTTTAGAACATGTGCAAATACTGTGAGATTAATTATCTTTGTATTCAAACCTGCTCAAGTATAGTATATGAACAGTTAATAATATATGGAAAATACCTCTCCGTGAAACTGAGGGAGACGGAGCATTTAATTTACATATTCCCATGCATTTATGTGTTTTCATAACTGGAAGAGACACAGTGTCTTTTTCCTACTCAGCTGTTTAACATTTTATGCTTGTTTGTTTGCTTCTCAATAACTTTCAAAGGCACAGACTAATTTTGAAGGAATCTGGTCAACAAACAGTTATTGAGATAAAATTCTTTTCCATTTTTGGCATGGTCTATCTTGAAAGTAATTGGCAGCTGGAGAAAACTTTTATAAGCAAACAACTTCTCAACTTCTCTCATTTTAATTGAACGTCAATAAAATTTTCAATGTCAGCATGGGTTACAGAACTGCGGGATTTCATTAAAGCAGTCTACAAGTCGTAGAATCAAGGGTTTAGCACTATTTAAACAAATCTCAGCAGGCAGCAAGCAGTCTCTGACCTGAAGAAGCAAATCTTTAAATTCTTCAGCCAGTTTTTCTTAGTTCCAGACCAACTGCACCAGAATCATCTGGAGGCTTGCAAAAATTGTAGATTTGTAACTCGCACCTGAATCAGATGGGGTACTAAAATCACAGATGATTTTTATGCACACTAGATTTAAAGAATCTCTAATTAAAACGTAATCAAGGCCGGGCGCAGTGGCTCATGCTTGTAATCCCGGCACTTTGGGAGGCCGAGGTGGGCGGATCACGAGGTCAGGAGATCAAGACCATCCTGGCTAACATGGTGAAACCCCAACTCTACTAAAAATACAAAAAACTAGCTGGGCGTGGTGGCGGGCGCCTGTAGTCCCAGCTACCCGGGAGGCTGAGGCAGGAGAATGATGTGAACCCGGGAGGCAGAGTTTGCGGTGAGCTGAGATCGTGCCACAGCACTCCAGCCTGGGCGACAGAGCGAGACTCCGCCTCAAACAACAACAAAAAATGTAATCAAATCCCCTAATCTTTTGTTTGGGAGATTTAGAATATCTCCATAACTATTTAAGAACTTAAGAGCCTAAACCTGTTCTCTGGCTGCTTGAGAGGTGTTACTGATTCAGGTGGTGTTTGATCCCTCACCCCAACCCCACATGTGTATTGAACAAACAAGTTGCTACAGCAGAAATGAATGACCAGGTCTGAGTGATACTTTTCCTCTTAATTCTCAATTTCATAGTCTGCATTCCAGCATGTTTCCGTCCCTTCTTGTTACTTGACATTCCACCTCTACTACTTAGTAAACACTTATAATCCACTTGTCACCCATATTCAGCTACTTGCTAGTCAACTCCCAACCATAAGGACTCTAAAAAGGCAAAGGGAAAAAAACCTGGCAGATTATTACTTCAAGATTTCCCAGGTATATCATCTGAATCTTGAAGCTGGAAGAAACCTTACTGTTCTTTCCAAGAATGCATTGGGAAGTAGTGCTTCCTCGGAATGCACTTTCTCTAAAAGCAAGTAACTCTGCATAAATGAAATCATTGTTTTCCTGAACAGGAGAGGTGCTCTAAGTGGCAAATGAAAAGGAGATTTCCTTTAGGAAATTAAAGCTCTATGCCTCGTAAATGACATGTACATGTATGGTCAGAACAATGAACAGTTCTACTTAAAAAGGAAAAGGTTAACAGAGTAAATATGTAGTATGAACATTTCTAAGGATGCTAAGACATTGCTATTCTGTGGTACCAACTGCACTCCAACTATAATGGGCTTGTTTAGTGTTCTTTGGGGGCTTATAATTACTACAGTAAAAAAAAGAAAAAAAAGAAAAAAAAATACAAATCCGTCTGTTCTGGCCAGGTGCAGTGGTTCATGCCTGTAATCCCAGCACTTTGGGAGGCCGAGGTGGGTGGATCACCTGAGGTTAGGAGTTCGAGACCAGCCTGACCAACATGAAGAAACCCTGTCTCTACTAAATATGCAAAATTAGCCTGGTGTGGTGGCATTTGCCTGAAATCCTAGCTACTCGGGATGCTGAGGCAGGAGAATCATTTGAACCCAGGAGGCGGAGGTTGCGGTGAGCTGAGATCGCACCATTGCACTCCAGCCTGAGCAAAAAGAGCAAAACTCCATCTCAAATAAATAAATAAATAAATAAATAAATAAATGAAATCAAACCTAAATCAGTCTATAATTTTACATATTAAGAATAAAGTTGACAACCTTTAATTTAGATTCTTGTTATTTCATTTCATATATTTACTAGTTTGCTGTTTGACTAGTATACAAATTACCTAAAGGCAAAGCTTCATTTTTAGCTAAAACCCATAGTAGATGGAAGGGCATATATGTTGTAGAGGGAACTCTGAAACATTCCTAAAGGGAACTATCTGGATATGATAAAAATACAACCCATTTAACCAGATAGAACGAAAACAAGTAAGTTCAGCTACAGTAAAAACTTGAAAGAACACTACTGATGTGTTGACAGACAACCCCAAAAAAGCTTTAAATTACACTTTCAATAATAATAGATTCTGCAGAGTAGGTCTTAGAAAAACAAAAGAATCTGGATTCTATCCCAGTACCTGAGACATAAGAAAGAAAAAAGCCAAGGGAAAAACCATGCTCTCTGTTGGTATAATTTCCTGCACTTTTTTCACTAATAATAATAAAAAATAAATTTTTAAAAAGGCTTTCACTGGAGAGTAAATTACTTAAAATCAAAATAAAGAGGTAATCAGTTGAGAGTTCTGAATTCTGAAACTTAAGGCTCTTTAGATTTTGGAAGCAACTAGAGTGAACAGTATAAAAGGAATTGTGAAGTGAGGGATTTCTCCAGCTGTGCCACCTCCCTCTGGCTAACTAGCAAGTTTCCTAACATTTATAACCTGAAAACACACTTGCTTTGCACAGAATATTTGATAGGGAAGGTGGAAAAGCCTAAGGGTCTGGCCGTCTATCTATGGAGGAGATCATCTATATAGCAGAAAATAACACTAATATTCACTATTTTTAAAAAGTGACCTAACTAAATCATAATTTATTCATGTTGTTAAAAACATACAAATCCTTTTCTACAATTGAAAAAATAAAATAGGCACAAGTCCAGAAACATAATGAATTTCAAGTTTTATAATTAAAAAAACATTGCTTTTTATTTCTTGGAGAACAATATATTGTCATAGAATAATAAATTTGTGGATAATTGTTTAGACAAAGATTATATTTAATTACTGGTAATTTTTCTTTACTATCCCTTGGCTGATATCCTCCTATACACTATTGGAAAAAGCAGTTACCACACACATATGAAAAATCACATTTGCTGAATATGTATGTCTCCTGCATATTGGAGGGGAGATATTGGGTTTAATTTATTCACAAAGATTCATTTCATAAACTGAACAAAATTTGCTGAGGGCATTTTAGTAACAAATAAATAAATATTGGATTATAGTGTGTTTAATCTTCCCTTGACACAACATATTTATCTAACTCCTGTTCTATCTATCTCTTTGCTTATCTATAATTCCTAAGATGTCTTCCCTTCCCCACAGAAGTCTGGCTTCTGATTTCACTGAAACTGCCCTTGTTAAAGTCCTTGGCTTTCCAAAGCAAACTATGAAGGGCTGTTTTCAGTTCGACTCATTTACTTGAGGCACTTGACACTCTTGACCCCTCCTTCCTTTAAACTGTCTTCAACCTCTGAGACAGCATGTGGTCCCGCTTTGCATCTCTCTGACTCCTACTCTGTTTTTCTTTCTATTTCACTTCTCAGTTCATTCCTCAAATCTTCATATTTCTCAGAAAGGATTGACATTAGCTACTTTTGCCGGCCCATGACCTGGTGTCCTTTCTTTAGTAATACTCCTCCCCAACCCTCAGTCCATGTGCTTCCTTCCGATGGGTTGGCTTCAGGAGTGAGCAGGTGACCTAAGATGGGCCCACTACAGCATTGAATTCCCTCAGCCACAGCCATCAATCATTCATGGATGGACGAATTCACCCAGGGCAGTGAATGCAAAACAGGATCAAGTTATATTTTGAACTGTGGGTTTCTAAGCTGGGGAAGGTGTGCTGTATGTTACCAAGAGGAAAGACCCAACTTGAAAACAGAGCCAGCAAAGGAAAGTCCCCCTGAGAGACAGAGAGAGACAATTTTTGGAGATGAATATGGGAGCCTTTGGGTACTGCTGTGTCTGAAAGCTGTACTGGGGCTTCCACTTACCAATAGTTTGTTTCTTTCCTCCTTTCCCCTTTCCCTTCCTTCCTCCCTCTCCAATCTCTCTTTCTTTTGCTTCAGTCTCAAAAATCAAACCACTCTAATATGCCTAGGTTCTACTTTTCACCATTTAGTTCTCAAATTCTATTTTGTTTATTTAAATATTATCCTTGATTCCTAAAGATTAATTTATTGCTTAATACTAATAATGCAAATTTTCTAATCCATACTTTCGTGTACTCTATCATTTAAACTATAGAAAATCCCATAGGGTACTCAACATTCGTTAGAAACTATCTGAGCTCAACAAGAAAGCTTACTAGGCTTTTGCCAGATTTTTGTTATTATTTCATATTGTTCCTCAAGATTCCTAGAAACTGAACACCATATTGGTCTCAGATCTATGAAAACAATTATTCTATCATTAATGTATAGTCATTTTGTCTTTATTGATCCTCACTGTATTCTCTTTGATATTTTCCTGAGATTTTAATGATTTTAGATTTCACATTGACTTAATTTTATGCAGGCTGTGCATAGAAGAACTTGAAACCTCTGAATAATGTATTAATTTTGGATTGATTTTGGGTGATAGGAGTTTTGTTTGTCTGTTTTTTGAGACCGAGTCTCACTCTGTCGCCCAGGCTGGAGGTGCCCAGCTAATTTTTTTTTTTTTGTTTGTTTGTTTTTGTATTTTTAGTAGAGAGGGGGTTTCACCATATTAGCCAGGCTGGTCTGGATCTCCTGCCTTTGCGATCCGCCCACCTTGGCCTTCCAAAGTGCTGGGATTACAGGCGTGAGCCACCGCTCCCGGTTGTGTGATAGGAGTTTTTGCAGAAATGGAATATCATGTACAAACATCATATTGTCTTTCAGAAGATCTGGATATCTGGTCCTCTCTGTCTGACATTTCATAGTCCTGGATTTTCTGTCCTTTTTCTCTCTGTAGACTATATTCTTGGCACTAATCACAAAACATACAAGAATCCCATCCCAGATCGTTATATTTCAACCAAGGATGATTAACGCTTATTGTGTATCAGTAATCTGCAGTACACTGCAATCAATGTTCCTTTTACATGAGGTAAAATTTTTTAAAAAGTAAATAAAAAAATACAGCTTCCATGAATTAGTGGTGTTTCACAAATTAAAGGGAATGTCCCATAAAGAAAAATTTGTGTTTTTCTCTATTGAGAGGAATAAATTATTAATAATAGTAAAGTATGAAAGCAACTTATGGGGAAATTGATGGAGCTGTGTTTGTTAATTTTTTTTCAAATAGAAGACATTAAGTCATAAGTTAATCTGTTCATGAATCTAAAAAGAAATGCTTAGTATTTCTACAGTAAACAATAAAAATAAGGCAGAGAAAGTCAAATATCTAGAAACACATATAAAAGAGTTTGAAAACCTCTTATATACCTAATAATAGTAGGTTTTCATATTTCTTAAATTTTATACCTTTGTAAACTTTTTTTGTTGTACAAACAGGGACACACGAATCAACACAACTTGACTGTTTTACAAATAGGTATTCATCCATGTAAGCATCACCTAAGTCAACATAAAATACATTGCTTCGCTCTAGAAATTCTCATATGTTCCTTTCCAGCCATCATTGTTTCTCTTCACTTTGTGAGAATAGCATCTTAAGTAGTATAGTAAGAATTCACTTGTCCTCCTCTTTAGGTAGATATGCATACCAAAGGATGAAGTTCAGATTTGTCTGATTTTGAGCCTTAAAAAAATACATTATACATATTTTTAAGCCTTGCTTCTTTAGCACAACTTATATTTGTAAGCTACAGTTATGTTCTTTAGCCCAACTTATATTTGTGAGCTACAGTTATGTTCTTGGGTGTGTTATAAACTACTTTTATTGTTCTATTTTCTGATAAATGGCAAAAACCACAGTTAGTGTATGCAGCCTACTGGTTATGAGCATTTGAGCTTTTCAAACTATTAATGGTGCTTTTATGACTATTTACATATACATATTTGGGTGGGCATGGAAATGATTTTCTCTAGGGCATTTACCTAGGCTAGGTCATAGGGTATACCTATCTATGTGTTACATATATTAAGACCAAAGTGCTTTCCAAAGGGGTTGCACCAAGGCATTATGTAATTTTAAAAATATATATTTTATATTTGCTTCATAAATAAAATTACTGTGAGTCGAGGTAAGATATTTAAAAATACAGACAACAGTTTTTATGCAGATGCTTTACTATAGTCCATCTAATCTTGAGGACTGATAGAAAGTTATCAGAAATTTGTCAGCAAAGTTATCGTATAATTGGACATAACTTTAATGCCACATTAAATTAGTAAATATCTGATGATGGGATCCTTTATCTTTGAAATGTACTTTTATCTGAAATACGCTTCTAAGAAAGATATAATGAATTATTTAGAGCATTTCACAATCTTTGTGGAATTTCCAAATGAGTTTAAATAGTCAATATTCTCAGAATAATTAACGTGATGAGTTCTGTCTGATTTCTGGTCACCTAAAGCTTGGCAGTTTAACTTACAATGTTTTATATACCTGTTGTTTTCACTGTAATTCAGATGTTCATCTTATTTTTATTATAAAATCGCTTATTTTAACCCGGTGAACTGTCAATAAAAGTTGAAGTCAAGGAGGTATTTTAAGATGTATAAGGTCAAAAGTCTTCAGTTTAACATCTGTTTATTATTTTTACCTTGTCAAGTAAAATATAATATTTAATGAGTCTGTTAAAATCCTTTATGGCTTGAGAGCTGATTTAATTTGTATCAAATAATTTTATATATGGATGTGAGTTTGTGTATTGAACAAATGAAATTACTATTCAAAGATTTGAGTTTACTTTTATGAAAGGAATATAGATTATGATCTTGAATGTTTTCTAATCTTAAATCAGTTGACTCTTACACTACACTATGGTAGTATCACCTATATGTGTCTGTTGTGTGAAACCTATGTCAAATTATTGCGCCTAAAGCAAAATGTATTTTGTTATTCAGAACTTAATGACAGTCAGATATAAGAAGTTTAAAATGCTGCCTCCTGTCTAGACACCATGTGAAGCGTGGGAACTTGTTGTGGCACCATGTCACTATCTTGTTAGTAAGAACAAATGTTTGGTACTAACTGTCTCTTCATCAGAAAATAATATATCTTTTAAAAAATTGTAATCAAAAATTTGCTAATTTTTTAAGGGGAAAATCAGGACAAACTGCTTACATTACTTTCTAATCAATTATCAGGATGACTCCAAATTTCTTAGAATTGTTTCAGTTTTTGTCCAGTATGATTCTCTACTATTTAAAATCTTGCTTCTCTTATGCATAACAACTCCTCAAGAATTTGTCCTTAGTCATTTTTTTTCTCTTTTTTATATGTTCTCTTTCCCAATAAGGAGTTTATTTATCTACCTTCAATTACTATAGTTACAGAAGTAGTTGGGAAATTTTATATAAAACATGTCTCCTTTGAGTACTGTGTTTGTCCTTTCTGACTTCTTGCTACACATTCTACCAACTCCGTAAACTCAGCATGTTAGATTAGAAAGCTTCTGGCTAGAATGTAATAACAAAGACTCTTCTGCCTTAAGCAACATAGTCCAGACAAAGTATAAAAAATATATGAAATAACGCTTTTCAGGCATTGGACAACAAGTAGTGTAGGACTATGATCCCAAAAATAATTAAAACAAAACAAAAGAGGCATTCAATTATACCAAATAATTGCCTATATGACATTTCTAGGCAAGCAAAGGGAGACAATCCAGCTATCTTGTGAAAGTGAGGAAATAGAAATCAAAATGTGGAGGGTGAAGGAAACTAGATTTTACAGGGCAGAATAAGAGAGAGGAGTGAGCTGCAAAGAGAGATTATTCTGTAGATCTTCAAGGGACTCCACCAAGCCTTTCACTGAGCAATTGTCTGTGTATTCATGAGACAAAACTACCAGAGATCAGGGAAACGACTGAAAGAAAGTAGCAAGTAAAAATATTCCTGGAACTGTCAGAGGGCTGGGAATAATTCATGTTTCCACCTGTGACAGTAGAAAGGACTCATAATACATAGGACTGACATCATCTAGCACCCTCAGAAGCATATTTCTTTAGTTTGGAAGCTAAATTAGCTTGGTCTAAACATTTGTCAGGAACTGAGAAAGCTTAAAAAAAACTGATTGATAAAAATGTAAATAACATCAATTTATGTCATTAAGTTCCCAGAAAAGGGATGGCACAGGTAGAGAACAAAATACTTGAAGAAATATTGTGAGAATTTTCCCAAGTTGCTGAAAACTATAAACCTACAGAACAAAGAATAAAAAGAACCACAAGAAAATAAAAATAAAGGAATCACTCCAAGAAGTATCATAATGGAACTGCTGAAGATCAGTGACAAAGAAAAAATATTGAGGTAGATGAAGAAAAAGGAAATACTGCATACAGATAAAAAGGAAGAAAACAGGCTTCTCACCAGAAACTATTCAAACCAGAAGACAATGGAAAGACATCTTTATAGTATTGTGGGGGGAAAAATCCATCATTCGAGAATTTTTTCCCATTGAAAATATAAAATTTATACAATGAAATATAGTACAAAAATCTGTGTCCTTGAATTTACCAGTTTCTTTTTCTTTTTTTTTTTTTTTTTTTGAGACAGAGTCTTGCTCTGTTGCCCAGCCTGGAGTGCAATGGTGCGATCTCGGCTCACTGCAACCTCTACCTCCTGGGTTCGAGCTCAGTCTCAGCCTCCTGAGTAGCTGGGATTACAGGTGCATGCCAACATGCCTAGCTAATTTTTTCTATCTTTAGTAGAGACAGGGTTTCACCATGTTGGCCAGGCTGGGCTGGTCTCAAACTCCTGACATCATGATCCGCCCGCCTCGGCCTCCCAAAGTGCTGGGGTTACAGGCGTGAGCTACCACACCCAGCCAAATTTACCAGTTTCTTAGATTGAAATTTAAAAACTCCAAACAAATAAACAAACAAAAATAATTGGATTCATTTAAAAAAAAAAAAAAACTTTTAGTCTTCGAAAGACTAGTAACAAAATAAAAGGCAAGTCAAGCTAAGACTGGGTGAAATATTTGTAATACATGTATGTAATAAAGGACATAGCACTAGAATATAGGATCTTATAACTCAATGTAAACCCAAGAAACTTAATTAAACATGTTTTTAAAGTCATTAATTTCACTAATGAAGTTATATGAATGGAAAATAAACACATGAAAAGATGATCAACATCATTAGTCATTGGAGAAATGCAAAACAAAACCAGAAAATCACAGTAAGATAGGACTACATACTCAGTAAAATGGCGAAAATTAACTTCTGTTATAGTGCCAGGTTTTATTGAAGATAAACAGCAACTCTCACTCATTGCTGATGGAAAGGAAAAAAATGCCATAGTCACTTTGAAAAACAATTAGATTATTTTAAAGTTAAACATGCATTGTCCATATAAACCAATAATTCTTCTCTAGGTATTTACCCAATAAATATATATGAAATATATTTACACGCAAAAAGTATATAAATATATTTACACACACTATATATAAATATATTTATACTCTATATAAATATATTTACACGAAATATTTGAATATTTCTGCAGCTTTATAAATAATAGCAACATCTGGACATAAAGTTTTACAAATGGAAATTAAAACACAACATACCAAGACCTATGGGAAACAACAAAAGCAGTGCTAAGAGGAGAGTTTATAGCAGTAAGTACCTACATCAAACAAGTATGCATATTTCAAATAATCTAATGATGCATTTCAAGAAACTATAAATGCAAGAACAAACCAAATTCAAAACTGGTAGAAGGAAAGAAATGATAAAGATCATAGCAGAGCTAAATGAAATAGTGACTAAAAAATAATACAAAGGATCAATGAAACACAAAGTTGGTTTTTGAAAACAATAAAATTGATGAAACACTTTCCAGACAGAAGAGTGAAGACCCAAATAAACAAAATCAGAAATGAAAAAGGAGACATTACAATGATATCACAGAAACACAAAAGAATATCAGAGACTATTATGTGCAACTATACACTAACAAATTGGAACACATAGAGGAAATGGATAAATTCTTGGACACATACAACCTACTAAGATTGAATCAGGAAGAAATAGAAAAACCAGAACAGACCAATAACAAGTAATGAAATCGAATCAGTAATAAGAAGTCTCCCAACAAAGAAAAGACCAGGACCACACTGCTTCACTGCTGAATCGAGTTAACTTTCAAAGACTCTGCACCCCATGTTTACTGCAGCACTATTCACAGTAGCAAAGATACAGAATTGACTAAGTGTCCATTAATGCATGAATGGATAAATAAAATGTTGCGTGTGTGTATATACACATATATATATGTATACACACACACACACATATACAATGAAATACTATTATGATGCAAAAAATGAATGAAATCATGTCATTTGCAGCAACATGGATGGAACCAGAGGTGATATGAAGTGAAATAATCCAGGCACAGAAATACAGATATTGCATATTTTCACTCATATGTTGGGGCTAAAAATGCTGATCTCACAGAGGTAGAGAGTATGTAATGATGGATGCCAGAGGCCAGGGAAGAATGTGGGTGGGAGGTGGATGATGAGGAGAGGTTGGTGAATGAGTACAAACATACAGTTAGGCAGAAGTTGTAAGTTCTAATGTTTGATAGTAGAGTAAGCTAACTATAGTAAGCAATGATATTTTGTATATTTCAAAATAACTAGAAGAATTTGAATTGTTCCCAACACACAGAAATGATAAATGTTCAAAGTGAGGTATACCCCAAATGCCTTGACTTCATCATTACGCATTCTATGCATGCAACAAATCCTCATATGTACCCCCAAAATATGTAAATATGTGAATTACATATCAATTTTAACTAAATGAGAAATATGATAGATCCATTCTATAGAATGTTACTCAGCAGTAAAAAGGACTGCCGTACTTACTGGTTCATATGACAACATGGATGAGTTACAAAGGTAGTGGATACATATTTCAGCTCACAGAAATGACATGGACAAGGAAATGGAGGGCTGAGAGAATATGTGGCATATAGTAAGTACCTATTAATAATTGGATAAGTGATTATTACTCTTGTGTATAAGTGATTTGGTTTGAATGTGAGACAGAAGATACTGGCAGCTCATGATATGATTCAGTTTGATTTTCTTGCAAAGTTTGAAAGAGTTTTGTCAGGGTGACAAAAATTTTACATAATTATTATGATGATCACATGGTGCATCTGTGTTCTAGAATGTATCAGTATCTCATTGTTTTTATGGCTGAATAGTACTCCTTGTACAGATTATGTTATATTTTGTTTATCTATTCAGTGGGTGATAGGCATTTGGTTGTTTCTAGCTTTTGGTATTGAAAATAGTGCTGCAATGAATATTTGTGCTCAAGGTTCTGTTTGAACACCTATTTTTAATTCTCTTGGGAGCAGAACTTCTGGGTGATATGATAATTCTATATTTAACTTACTGAGCACAGTTCTTTTTAAATAAGATGTATTCTTTGTTGTGTTGACAGTCTGGCTGATGAGGTTACAGAAGATTATAAGTACAGATACATGTAGATATTATTTCCTTAATACAAATCTATTACTGATATATACACATATATATGTTTAGAAAAAACTTACATTAACATTAAAGTGTATTACCAATAATGTTATTAGTGATAATAAGAAATCACCGTATGACAGATTCCATATTAAATGCTAAGAATATGAGCATAAATAAGGAAAAGTCTCATATATGGTTCTTGCCCTTAAAAAATTAAAATCTAAATGAATATAGACTATATACAGGAGAGTTAGGAAAAAACACGAGGTGAATGTGACTCAGAGTGAGGATGGGTAAAGAACTCTTATGTGTATGGCCTTGAGAGATAAGGTCTGTGTGGTGGATAAAATCTGCAGAGATTTATATGAGGGTAGAAACTATACACGTAAAACATTCAGTTACCAAATTACCAGAAACATAAAGTCTGGGACAAATGAAATTTGGATTGTTTCAGAGCCTAGAAGTAAATTCTAGCAACCTGACCTTACCAAACCAAGATCCAAACTGGCATCCTGCCCAGTCCTCTCTGAAACCTGGAACTGGACTTTCTGCAGGCTGGCTTTCAACATGGAATCAAGCTTTGGTTAGGTCCCCAGCCAGCTGGAAGCACAGATGTAACAGTGGTCAAAAGATTCTTCTGAGACTGAGAAATCAGATTTCTTTGAGAATTCAGGAAAGCTACATGAAAAGGCTTTCCAACTCATGGCATCTTTGAATCTCTGCTGCTGTTTCTCATGACCTGGGAGAGAATGGATTTTGTGGTTCAGATCATTTTTCAGGCTGAGAGTTTGAAACCCATAACAGATGGATGATTAGTGATTTATTTCAGGAAGGCTTCCATTTCAATCTTGCATCCCAGTCTTCCATCCCAGAAGTACTCATTAGCACCCTTGGAGCAATCATTGAAAAAAGTACTTACAACTGTCAAATTAGCTTTATAATAACATGGCACAGTTTATATGACTGGTTGCTTATGAACTACTGAAACCTCTCTTAAAATAGCCATTGTGTGACTATTTAAATATTTTGGTTTTACCACATTCTTCCCTTCAGTTGTTTAATAGCCATGAAATAACAGTGAAGAATTGAGTGAAGGCAGTGCAGAAGAAGTTTACAGAGATGCTCAACATCCTTGGCTTTTTATGGATACAAACTCTGGCATGTGTATATAACAAGTGAGCAGCTTATAGCATTTTGCATATAGATAGCAGTGCTATTACTTGTTTATATATTTCTTTCTCTTGATAGTGTGAGGACTCCTTAAGAAGGGCATATGTTTTCTTCATTTCTTTAGCTCAAACAGGCCATAGATATCAAACCTACTGGCAATTTACACATGATTATTGGTGAATGAATGAACATACAATGTATAGATTTCTTAATGGTTCCAGTGATGACTTTCAGGTAGGTCTCCAGCTAAAGTTTTCTTTTCATTGTCAAGCAATATGCCGGCCAAAATGCATTCATTACTGCCACATTGATATTAGCTTTTGCTCAGAAAGACCAAATAAATGATTTGATTACCTCTTATTGCATCATGGCATTTTCTGTTTAATTTTGATGCTCTGGGTTTTATTTTCTTTTTGTTTTGGGTATTTTCTTTTTGGTCTGTTTTAATTTTTTTCTGTAATATTTTCTATTTTTCAAATGCATTATTCAGAGCTGTGTTTCCCTTGAATAAAAACAATAATATTTGAAACAACCTTCAGATTTTACAAAAATGGTAAGCTTCAAATAACACTTAATTTCCTTTAATAATTCATTATATCTAATTTTTTACTTCTTTGTTCTTATAAATCCACCTTAATATTAATGATGCTATCTCTCAGTCACTAATAATATAAATTCATGAAGACCATTGAGCAAATGACACATATTTTGTCTTAATAATGTTGTATATGTGCATGTTTTTTTTTTTGTGGGACAAGAGGGTGGAATAGAAGGAAGAAGGCAAATAAATTCAGAGTATTTTCCTTAATGTATTCTGAAAAAATTTAAAATATACTTTTCCATATTTATCTCCTTTTTATTATATCCTTACTTAAGATGTAATTTGATTCATAATAATTCTGCTATAAGATGTGTCAAGCTCATTTAAAAAACATGATAAAATTGCTAAATAAACTCACAATGTGGCACAGGCACACACAGACAGACACATACACACACACACACACACACAATAGCAATAAAACCATAGTTTAAGCCAGCAGGATATTTAAAAATAGGGGCAAAAGACAGTTCTCTTATAAATTGCTCATCTTCTCGTACATCTTGTTGCTATGTTCATTGTTTTGTCTAGTAAGGAGGATCATTCTGACAGCTATAACTTGTTAATGTTTCTCTATAAAATATGACGAGAAATATTATAGATATTCTTATGATCTGTTTAACATTTTAAGAGTATTATTTATACAACACTGAAAGAATGAGGACACAGTAGTCACATGTTCTTTACTCTTCAAAATTAGTCATCCTCAATTACCTCCATGGCGGCATCAAAGCCATTTCTCATTTGGCTTTGTTTAGAGAGGTAAAATTTCTCACTTCCTTACCTTCAAGTGCCTAAAAGCACAATTGGGAAATAGGAGGCTAAAAGAGATGAGGTAATATTTATTGACAAAGGGGATAACAGTTTTATACAATGGTTAATACTGACATAATAATATATAAACTTGTTAATATATACCAGTTAGAAACAAGTGCTCCATTTTAACTTCAGGTTCTAAATAACATTGTAAGACATCACACTTTATTTACTATTTAAACTTTGTCCAGGAATAATACTTTTTAAAGTTCATTGAGTAAAGGGAAAAAATGTAATATCTATTACTAGCCTAATGCCAGTTCCTAAATAGGATAGAAAAAGTGGAAACCTCCCTGGAATCATTGTACATAGTCATGCAGGACCACTTTTAGTTATCTATGTCCTCCTTATTTTTACTTTCGCCTCTAGCATACAACATGTTATTGTCTTTAAAGTGTGACTACAATTCTAGTTTCCTTTATACTCACAGCCGCTAAAGACGGCTATTTATTTATTCAGTGAATATCTGCTGTGTGCTTACTGTTGTTCCAGGGACTGTAATACAACTGTAAAGATGAGGAACAAGTTCCCACCATTATGAATTTAACAGACTAAAGGTGTACAGGGAAATGTCCCAATAAAATGCAAGATACAAGTGGCAGCATCTTGAAATATGGAAAAGTAGGTTTGCCTTTCTTTTCTTTTGAGTGGTTAATTTGCACACCTGCAGCCTCTGGACTGATACGCTCTGCCCTGTGAACTTCTGCCCGTTCCAGGAGTAATTTACTCTGTGGATTTGCTCCCAGAGAGATGGGACTCAAACACATCCTGATTCATTTTTGAAAGCTTTTATTGAAGATGTAAACGATTCCAGCTTTATTTGCTTTTAGGTAGAAGTTTAATATTTCAGAGGCTACAGAATAGAGAAAACCAAGTTTTAAACTATCCAATGCTCGGAAAAGATAGCATAACACATGAATCTTGTTGAAAGGTTGTGAACCTATTACCATTTTCAATTTGAATGTTAGTTTGGGGTTTGATAATATGAAAAAACAAATGTCCAGTGACTTCAGTTCAGAACAACACTGCTGTGTCACTAAAACTCTATCCCAGAGGGGAGGGAGCTTTGAAAATGATGTACACATACATTAAAAACAGATTTATTTTTTTAAAAGCAGCCAATGTGGTGAAAATATTTTTTCTTTACGTATATAGTTTTAAACTCTATTTAGCCATATACTTATTACATCCATTAGAGTTTAATGTGGAGAAACAAGCTGAGCAGAAATTGAGCTCACATTAAAGGGCCTGGAAGTGTTAGAGAAAAACATTTTCAGAAGGGATTTCCTTTCTACGTCATCAAGAAGAGAAAGACTGGATCACTTCAGTGAATAAAGATTTAAATTGTGTGTGTGTGTTGGGGGAGCGTGTGTATACACACAGGAGGAGGTAGAGGTGAGGAGAAATGGTAATGCCAATTCCTCAAAAATATTTTCACTTTTGCTATAAGATTCGCTATTTGAATATGTTTATTCATCTGTTCCTAAGAGAAATCTTGTTCCTAACCAAGAAAGGTAATGTCATATCAATATAAATATTCAACCATACATAGAATTTCCTGATCTGGTAATCAGGAACAAGGATACTGGTTAGATATGCATTATTTCTGTTACTATCTTCCTAAGACATATCAAGATAATTGCTTTTTGTGCTTCAGTAATATTCTATGCATACTATTTCATTTGCTGCATTATTTTAAAATTACATGTTTTTGTATGTATCTCTCTGCTTAAGGACAGGGAATCTTATTTGTGTTTCCATTCCCGGCACCTACCTCAGTGCTTGGCTGAAGATTAGCACACAAACAATGTGTACTCAAAAAATGGGTATGCTTACTGGTAGGTCAGGCTCCTCTATGACTCTTCAAGTTACAACATTCTTTCTTTAAAAACATTTTAAATAGAATTTGCATATTATACGACAAGAATTAATTATTTGCCTAAGAAACAGAGCATTTGGATGGCATAAATCTAATGGAATCAGTAATATTCATGCGTCTGTTGAAAACCGATCAACCCGTTTAAGATTTCAAATTATGATCTGAAATGTGAAAATGATTGGTAGAAGATTATCAAACTCACTGGGCTGGACAGAGCAGTATGTCAGCACCTTTGCTCACGTCCACAGCCTGAAGGGTTTTGAAGGTAAGCAGCGCCTTCATCATTTTGGCATTCTATTTTAGTCTAAGTCTACATCAGAAGCCTGCCAGGGCTCAGTGCTGATAACAAAGCACTATCGCTTTTCAAAGTGACAGAGCACAGTGACATATCAACACCAGGACTTAAATGAAAAGCCCCTTCTAATTTAACTGGGAATCTGCTGAAGCTGTATTCAGCCCAGCACTCTTGTTTTCAATTAAAACTTTCTTGTCGCAGGAGAAAAGTTTGGCATATCCTTTTATTTTTAACGACAGTTATGGAAGTGAGTGGAAAGGGTAGTGTAGCGTAGAGTATAGATGGCCCAGTAACAGCTAAGTACATATCAGCCTTTTTCATCTACTAATTGCAGTACCTATGGTTCAACAAAAGTTTTACCTAATGACTCATGTTGCTGAAAGAGTACTTCCTCTCAATACCGCTGCTCTTCCAGGAAGGCAACTCACGCACAGTGTATAAGGCAGTAAAGGGGAGATGATGTATCAATGACTTCAGTACCTGCTATGTGCCATCTACTATGAGTAAGAAGGTAGAGGGTTCTTACCTGTGCTATTTCATGAAATCCCTACCAAGGTGTATGATATAAGTAAGATTATTTTCAGTTTTTTTGTTTTTATAGGAAAAAAACAAAGAAGTTTTAACTAACTTCTGTACAGTCATACATCTTGTAAGTAGTGGAGTTGGAATGTGAATGTGCATCCATGTCCAGTTAGTCCAGTTGCTGTAATTTTAAAGTGGAGAATTACGGGTAACATCAACATAGTGACATCATCATAGTTTTCTTTTTAAATGTTATGGCACATTCAACAGCACATTTTCTTATCATGGAGTTCCTGAAAAAGACTTAGTCCATAGTCTAATTTTGTTCCTAAAACCAGTTCAGGGCAATTCAGCAAACCAAATTTCAAATACAAATCTATCACACATCTTAGAATCTGTTTTTGAGAACTTTATTTGGGTGTCTGTTCTTAGACTAAGGTATAGTTCAACAGAATTCCCAGAGAATTTACTGTAAAGATATGGCTAAGGGTGTTGTTTAGATATCACCTAATATCTTTATGAAGCCTTAAGATAGATGTTTCTCTCAAACCTCAGTGCTAACAATAACTTTGCAGCTTAAAAGTAACTGATATTAAAAACTTTGTATCCCACAGATACCACCAGTTATATGACTAAGCTTTTACCCCTTTTGTTTGGTCACTAATACTCTCAGGTTCGAATTCATTAATATTTTAATGAGCTTCTGAATTTTTTTCATATTTAAATTTACACTTAGATTGGATTTAATATTTTTCTTTCTCTGTACCTTCGCATCTTTATCCTCATTTATTCTATGTTACTATGTATATTTTTATAATCACCTCTACTACTTTTGGGAGTGGGATGAACTATCAATAACAAACTAAACCGAGTCTGGACTGGAGTCAGAGAAAGGGTGTGGGCCAGACTTCTTGGTACACTTTCTATACCATTAGATCAAATCAGCATCTTTCAAAGTATTTCCTCATATTTCCTGGTGGTGTTTCAAATCACTAAACTGAAACATTGTGTTTTTTTTTTTTTTTTTTTTTTTTTTTTCAGATTGCTAGCAGTAAAAGAATAGACTTCCCTACTTCAGGGGATAAAAATCTTCACTATTGTTGATAAAAAATAATTTTAGTCACAGACACAAGCACAGCACCAGTTAAAATTTTCAAAGGAGTATTTCCCTTCAGGGATAAAAAGAAGTTTCTGGCAATTTGTCTCCGAGACAACCATTAAGCATAAAAAGTGTTTTACATATATATGAATATATTTAGTGGAGCTTATGACCCTCCCTTAGAACACATTTTTCTTCAAAAAGTATTTTAGTGAATTGGCTCTACATCAAATCTCTGTCGTCTTTAAAATGGCATGAGTCAGTCTGCCATCCTTTGATTGATCAAAACTTGGACCAAAGAAGGGCGGCCATATGGCACCCAACTCAGTAATGCTATGCTACATACTGGAGAATCTGGAATCAGTAGATGCCAAGAAGCAGAATGCATAGTGATGTATGAATTAATGCAGGCAGACAGGAATAAAAATATTGATGCATTTTTAAATTGATATTGATACATATATGTCAACGAATAGTTACCGAATTATTTTCGCTTCCCAACAAATGCTCTAAAGAAAGATTATGAAAAAGGCTTTGGTTCAAGGGAGGAGTCAATTAGAATTGAACATACATTCAAATTCATACTTTTGTTTTGGTTTAATTTTTTCTTTTGGAATATAATAACACTGGCATAAGAGATATCATATGGATATATAATTCAATCATTTAGTAAATTATTTTCTGAGTACTTCCTAGTGCCAGATACTTTTCCAGGCTCTGATGATAAAGCAGCAAGTAAGACAGCCATGCTCCTGTTATGGAGCTTAGGTTCAAGTATGGCAGACAGAAATTAAAAAAGAGAGTTCTGCACAAGATAATTTCAGATAAGTACTATGAAGAAAACAGGGCGATGTAACAAAATAACAGTAATCGGTAAAGAAGGAGTTACTTAAAACAGGGTGCTCAGAGGTGACATATTTTTGAGACCTAAATGGAAAGGAGTCAATTATAAGATATGCGGATGGAATGCACACTGCAGAATCATCGCAGGTACCTAGGCCCTTAAGTGGGAATAAGCTTAGAATGTTGAATCAGAAGGAAAGCTTCTGTGACTTGAACATAGGGAATGGAAGGGGGTAGGTGGGAGTTGAAAAAAGGAAAGACATCTTGATAATATGGGAGGCTTCTGTTGAAAATGACTTTTATCTCTTGGATAAGCAAGACTTAACTTATCTAGACCTTACATTTCTCATAAGTCATGAGCTGATCTTTGGGAGTCCAAGTCTAAAATATCCTGATAAAGTAAATCTTCATAGAGTCCTAGTTAGGCTTTGATTATTCCTTCACATTAACTACATCTGGCCTTTAGAAACATGCTATCTTTAACTAAAAGTGTTCAACTCGTTAACTGTATTAGTAATGTACTGCATTTTAAAAGTGATGGATAAAATATATGAGTAAAATAAGTTCTCCCAAAGTGCTCACTGCCATTAACTGGGAGTGTTGTCCATTTTTGGAAACTGCATTAAACTCCTTTAGGATGTTGGAATGCTACTCTATAAATTGCTGCTTTGGTTCAGCAAACAGGAAAAGCATTTCCAGTTAGCTAAACTCTAAGCACATAAAGGTGAATATATAAAAGCAACAAACATTTAGGAATCTATTTTTTAAATCAATGGTTTTCAGCTTTTTCCAAATGTGACACCATTCTCACATGCATCTCCATTAGTAATATTCCTCAGTGGGGGAATAGAAATTACCCTATATGGATATTTGAATAATTTTACCCCATTTTGAGATGAAATTCCTCCTAGGGAAATACATTCCCCTTTTCACTCTTCCCCAAGAGTTATTCTTTTAAAGTTATTAATTATATAAAGAAATCCACTAAGTTACTAAATGCCTTCTTACCACTACTGCATATGTAGCTTTGCATTCATAAATCTGGCAACTTAGTAATCCATCACTTGGCTAGTATCTGCCACCCAGGGCTTTGCAACATGCTGGTATAACAGGATCAAATGAGAGATGTTACTCACACAGTCATTCATTTAATATACTTTTACTGTGTAAACACTGAGTGTAGGATACTATACTTTGTGCTGGGGATAGAACTGAGGTAAAGAGACATGATTTCTACCTCATGGAGATCATGGTGTAGTATGTGTGTGCATGAGAGATATAAGGTGGGATGGTTACAGACAGTAGCCATCTTTACAGACAGATTACAGTGATGTACAATGTACAGTGGTAATGTCTATGATGGAGAAAGCACTGAGTGAAATAGGAGTACCAAAAATGCTACCTAGCACAGGTTGAAAGAGCCAGAGACTATCCAGAACAAGGGATATTTCGACAGAAGTTGGGAAAAGAAGTGGCAATAGCACACATAAAGTGGGACCTGAAAGAGGAGACTTCCAGATGGATTATTTTTAAAAATCCTGTGGTTAAAAAATATGTTTCATTAGTTTATTAATATTAGGTTATATTACTGCATTTGTAGATTTGGTGACAGGAAGTTGAGGTAAAATCTCCTCTTTTGGTTTCTATTTTCTCTGTGCCACCAGTAAATGAAATCATCTACTTAGTTTAAAGGGAAAAGTTATGGGCCCTGAAGTATTAAGCATAGGTGAGGAAGTATGAAATATAAGTAGTGAGATTGGTTCCACTTACCGCTGGGATGCAAAATGTTGCTGTAAATTTTTGTTCCTATACTAAGAACAATAGATGAGCTACAAAACTGTAGATTTCCTTTTTATTTTTAACTTATCAGATAGCTGAAGATATTAAAAAAAAAACTGAAAAAGACTAAAGAGAAAACAAATACCTCTTTCTAGAAGCAACTATATCTGTAGTTACTTTTATCCCTTGCTGAGTGACAGGAAGAGGAGAAATACACTGTAGACCTCAAGGAATAAGGAAAAAATTACTATGGTGGCTCACTATGAACCAACTTTCCTAGGCTAGGAAGTTCCTTGAACTTTGGTCAAGGCAAAGTTAGAAGTGTTATATAAGTAGAGCCTTGAAAAGCACTTTTAAATTAGGGCTTATCTTTTTGGAACACTCCCTGTAGGACTTCAGTTGCCATGATATAAGGAAATTGAGGTTATACTGCTAGATTGAGAGGTCATATGGAGGGGCCCTGGAAGAAGAAATGCCATGTGAATATAGAGGTCACATGGGGAAGAACATGAAGGTCCCAGAAATAGGAGAGATGCCATCTTGGAACTTCCAGCCCAGCCAAGCTACAACCATATGAGAGATCTCAACAAATATCATGTAGAGCAGAAATTCCTGAACAACCAGAAACTGATTAATGCAAATGTTTAAGCCACTTGTTTCATAGATATCTAATCTGGTATACCAGTTTAACCTTTAACCAACTTCTAATTATACATATGACATGCATGATTAATTAGAATCACAAGGAGGCTTAGCTATAGAACAAGGATGAATCTAGCCACAAATATTTCCCCAAAGGCATTTACGAAGTGCATAAAGTGGTATGGTGATGGCTAGGACAGAATAGAAGAGCTAAGAACGTTTCCACTGAGGCACGCAGAGAATATTTTCAGTGTAAGTCAGTGGTCTGGCTGAAGAGCAGAAGCAGGGCAGGAATGGTGAAGTATAACTATGATGTATTTTGGACTTTCACTGAGTAACTAGTGAAGGTTGGGTGGGGAAGAGAGGTATCTAAAATAAGAAAAGTCTAACAAAATGACCCAAGATTCTAGAGCAAGAAGTTAGAATAATAAGAGTAAAGTAAACCTAGAATAAGGCAATATTCAAGATAAGAGGAGAGGTCAGCAAAATAGAAAAGAGACAAAGGAGTAGAAAAAATTAAAGTCAAAAATTGGTTCTTTGAAAAGATCAAGAAAAATGACAAACCCTGAGTTACTCTAATCAAGAAAAAGGAGATACTGAGAGAAAAAAAGAAAAAAGGGAAGAACATAATCTACTGCTATCAGGGAAGAAAGATTATCTCAACAAATCCTGGAGACAGTATACGAACAATCAGAGAATATCTTGAGCAACTTTATGCCAGTAAATTGGGTAATTTAGGTGACAAACAGGTATCTTACAAAATAAACATTGATTCCTGTCTCACTTCATGCTAAAAAAGATCATGGACCTGTATGAAAAATTAAGAATACATAGGATAATATCTTCAAGCTTCAAAGGAGTCCAATATTTCTTATACAGGACACAATAATTTTTACCTTTATATACAAAACACTAACAATAAAAATGTTATATTGAATTTCATCAAAATTAACAATGCCAAATCATCAAGAGATGTCATTAAAAAGGTGAATAAGCAAGTCAAGCTACAGACTGGGAAAAATATCGGCAATATTTATATCTGACATAGTACTTATATACAAAATATATAAAGAACTCGACAAATCAATAATATAAACACAAATGACCCAATTAAATTTGGGGAAAAAAGAATAGGCACATCCTAAAAGAGATATATGAATGGCCACCAATCAAATGAAAAAGGTACTCAACATAATTAGTCATTAGAGAGATGCAGATTAAACCACAATGAGATGACATTTCAGTTTACTAAAATGCCTAACATCAACAATACAATTCCTAGTGTTAACAACAATGAGGGGCGACTGGAACTCTTACAAAATTCTAAGGCATTTGTGCTGCAGGAGTATGAAATTGAGTAATTATTTCAGAGAACTGCTTGGCACTTCCTTATAAAGCTAAACATAACCCTACTCAGCGTTTTCTAGCAATTCCAATGATTCTCTAACAGATATTTACACGATACACATGAAAACGTATGTCCACAAAAGTTTTGTATGAGAATAATCATACCAACTGAAAACAATGCAAGTGCTCATCTACAGGGAAACAAACAAATTGTGGTATATCATACAACGAAATACCACTTAGTTACAAAAAGAAATGAGACTACTAATAAAACAACATTAATGAAACTCAAAAACATTGTGTTGAGCAAAAGAAAACATACATGAAAGAATGCATATTTTAAGATTCCATTTACATGAGTTTTAAGAATAGGCATAACTAATCATGGGGATGCTATTCAGAAAATGTTGCCACTGGTGGATGTTAGAGTTGTAGAATTGATTAGAAATTCTCACAAGGCTACTTTCCAGAATGATGCACATGTTCTATAATTTGCCTCATTGGTAATTCCAAGGGTATAAACAATTGCTAAATTCCCTGGGCTTAACATTATATCAATATCATATATCACTTAATATCATTGTTTTTATTTTATGTAAATTATAACGAAGATTAGGTAAATTTCAAAATTTTAATTGACGAAAGATTTACTTAGTTTTCCAAGATAGGGTAAATTTAATGATAGATTTCTTTGTGATGGATAATGCAGATACAAATAATTTTCTGATAACTTTGCAAATCCCAGAGCCCATTTTATGTAACAGATTGGCCTAGGTTCAAGGCCATCACCTTGATTGTTACTGGAAACAAACAATAAATCAGAGAATCAGAGAATAAATGAACTTTGGTTCTAGGCTACTTTGTAATCTAGTCTGTACTACAGTGTTGCACACTTGATTTTTCTAAAACATTAACTTAAAAGATGAAAATAATTGCTTTAGTGAAATCAAAACAATATGTGCTTAACTATTGTTAAAACCATTTGTGTTTATTAAATATATAGTAGAAGCTACCATTTTCCAGAACTTTTAATACAAATTTTGCTTTGAGTCCAAATTTTATCAGGTAACTGTCAGATTAGAATCCCTCTACCTTCAATTTTGTAAGCTATTCCAAATTCATAAAACCAGACTTAATCTCTTCTACTGTAGAAAATGCATCTAAGCTACTGCCCATATCTCTGTGATATACTTCAAAATAACCTTGGTTTGAATTAAGCTTAAGGATAAATAGTGAGCATTAGGAAGCCTGTTTAATACCAAACTATTTTCTATAAAACAGTACTTTTATTTGTATCTGTAGATTTAACCATTTCTCCCTAAAAATTGTATTATAAGAACCAAATGTGAAAAATAAGTATTAACCATTTATAATATTAATTTCTGTGACATTTTAATTAATTGGATTAAAAGCTTATTTTTAGGTTTCCTTATCAGAAAATATCATTTAATCAATGAAGGTTTCCAAAATAATTATTTTGCATAAATATTTTAAGTCCGACTTCATTGTGATATACATGATACAAATTTCTTAAATTTTTAAGGTTTATATTTAAGATATATTTATTTCAAAATAATCTCTCTTGAGGGCCTATATACTTAATCCAATGATGTTAAAAGCAGTTTGAGAACATGTCTTGAATGTGTCTTCAAATGTATTCTAAACCACAAAGAACATCAGTCACCTTACTTTTAAAAACATTTTAACCAAAAATATTTTAATATCTATATGCACTTTTTGCTTTCATACAAATTAAAGTCATATGGCCATTTTTCTAGGAACACAAATTTTTCTTTGAATCATTAAAAAAATAGACATTTTGAGGCAACACTAATAGGACTAAGCTTTATGTATTTTATTATAACAATTTTATTTTATACTTTTGTTTTAGATTTGGTATTCTGCTTCATAGTTTTATTATAGTTTAACTATAATAGTGAATTAAAATTAGGAACTCTGAGCAAATTCTAGCCCATAGCCCACATTTCTAATTGGAATAGGTTTCTGACTATACCTGAATATGTTTGGAGGTTTAAGCTAATCTAAATCTCATGTTGTTGTTGTTTGTCATTTTTTAAATATTTTAGCAGAGTTTTAGATTCATAGCAAAATTGACAGGAAGGTATAGAAATTTCAAATATATTTCTTGTCCCACACATGGATAAGGTCCCCCTGTTATCAACATCCCCCACAAAAATAGTACACTTGTTAAAATTAATGAACCTATGTTTTTTTGTTGTTGTTGTTTGTTTGTTTGTTTTTTTGAGACAGAGTCTCGCTCTGTCACCCAGGCTGGAGTGCAGTGGCCGGATCTCAGCTCACTACAAGCTCTGCCTCCCAGGTTTACGCCATTCTCCTGCCTCAGCCTCCCAAATAGCTGGGACTACAGGCGCCCGCCACCTCGCCCGGCTAGTTTTTTGTATTTTTAGTAGAGACAGGGTTTCACCGTGTTAGCCAGGCTGGTCTCGATCTCCTGACCTCATGATCCGCCCGTCTCGGCCTCCCAAAGTGCTGGGATTACAGGCTTGAGCCACCGTGCCCGGCCTAATGAACCTATGTTAACATCATTAACACCCAGAGTCCTGTTTACCTTAGGGTTCACTCTATGCATGAGTTCAAAGTCATTCCATGGGTTTAGACAAATGTATAGTGACACACACTTGCCATTGTAGCATCATACAGCATAGTTCCACTGTGCTAAAAATTCTCTGTGCTGTGCCTATTCATCCCTCCCTTTCTCCAACCCCTGACAACTACTGATATTTTTAATGTCGCCACAGTTTTGTCTTTTCTAGAATGTCATATAGTTGGAATCATACAATATGTAGCCTTTTCAGATTGGCTTTTCTCACATAGTAATACGCATTTAAGATTCCTCCATGTTTTTAACATTCTATTGTTTAGATGTACCACAATTTATCCACTCGCCTATTAAAGGACGTCTTAATTTCTTTCAAATTTAAACAATTATGAATAAAGCTATTTTAAATATCTGTGTACAGGGTTTTTGTGTGGACTTAAACTTTTAACTCTTTTTGGTAACTACTCATTGTTCTATTCCTGATTTCTTTATTCTGTTACACTGATCTGCAGGTCTGTTCTTTCACCAGTATCACACTGTCTTGATTACTATAGGTGTACTGTATATCTTGAAGTTTGCTAATGTCAGTCCTCCAACTTTGTTCATTATTGGCTATTCTGTGTCTTCTACTGTCCATATAAACTTTAGAATTAGTTTATTGATATCTACAAAATAACTTGATGAGATTTGACTGGGATTGCATTGAGTCTATAGATCAAATTTAGAAAAAAGTAACAACTTGAATATATTGAGTCTTCCTATTTATAAGTGTGGAATATCTCCCCACTTTTAAAACTTTTATTCTATCAGAGTTTTTCAGTTTCTCATATAGATCTTGTACACATTTTGTTAGACTTACATCCAAGTATTTCATTCTTCTGGTTGCCAATATACATGGTATTGTGTTTTTAATCTCAATTTCCACTTGTTTATTTCTGGTATATAGAAATATACACTTTTTTTTCACTGAATATATAGTTTCAGTGAAATTTTGTTTGTTTTGATTGAGTTTTGTGCATTAATCTTAGATCCTGCAGCCCTGCTATAATCCATGATTAGTTTCAAAAGTTTTTGTTGATTTTTTTGGATTTTTTACGTAGAAGATCATGTTATCTGAGAAAAAAAAATAGTTGTGTTGCTTTCTTCTCAATCTATATACCCTTTATTTCATTTTCTTGTCTTATTGCATAAGCTAGAACTTACTCAATTTTTATAGCAAAACTAAATACCAGATGTTTCTTTTTTGTACATTCTCATGTATTTCTACTATTTTATCTTCTTTATTCATGTTTCAGTTTTTCTAGTTAATGCCATTTTACAATTTTTCCTCCTTAGGTGACTTTGAATAAAATCTTTGTTGTTTTCTCTATATTTATCTTATATTAATTTTCCGTATTATTTATTTACCTCTCTAGTAGTGCCCATATTCCACTGACAATTACTACTACCTTTATGTTATATAAATTATCTTTTTTATATTTAAAATTCTGGCAGCAATGCACAAATTTAAAAGTGTTCCTTTTATACCAGGAGATTCTGTGTTTATAGTAATAATAATTACTAACTTATTGACTACTTATAATATGTTAAATGGTATACTAAGTACTAAATATTGTGCTGTGCTTTATATGCATTACATTATTTAATCTGTAATGAAAAATTAAAAATCTTGAGATTCATATAATTTATGATCGTAATATAGTGGAGTAATCATAAAACAGTGTTCCTCACTAAAAGAGCATTAAAAGTACCAGGTAAATAATGGAACCCTATTATATAGGCAGTGAGTTAAAGACTTGTGTGAAAGTTCTCCAAATCAAAATGGAGTTGCTAATGTTAAAAAAAAAAAAAGACAAAAAATAAAAATAAAAAATAAAACCTGACTAATAGAGCAGGGAAAGACTATGAAGAGAGGGTTCTCGTGCTTGTATGCTTGGTAACAACAGCTATCACAAAGACACCACAGAAACCATATACTTGCACAAAGGCCAAACTAAACTTATACAAAAATACTTCTACAAGGAAACCCTGTCTAAATTGGACTGGTGTCACCCTTGCTATTGATTTTGTAGCCAATAACAATTATTTCAGAACAATTACGTAGTCATCCTCATTTTTCCTTACAAACCTTTGTGTTCCTTTATCTCCCTGAATATGCAGAACTTACTACAGTGCGCATACTCCCCTTGAAATGCTCTATTTCCAAATAAACATCTTTTTCTTTTGGAGAGTCTCTCTCTCTTTTTATTTAGGTTGCCATTCAAAATACAGCTTCAGTGAAATTTTTGTTTGGTTCTCACAGCCAGGACTTAATTAGCAATCAAGCTGCCTAGCCTGTGGAAATCTCAGAATGCTCACTTGTAAAACATCGATAATAAGTGGGTCTACTTTAGACTGTTTGAGGACTAAATACATGTAGAGTGTGTGATTCAGTGACTGGCACTCATAGCAAGGGCTGAATAGGACATAGTTGTTTTAGTCTTGTAATGACATGCCATAGGATATCTGCATGACAACCATACTTTGTACATCAGGATATTTAGCCCTTCTGACAATCCAAAAGAAAAAATATTTCAAGGTTATTTTCCAAAGTTTTCCAATTGTTTTCCCAATTTGATAGGAGCTATAAAACCAAAAATCTAAGAAACCTCAGATAAACACAAATACACACACATACACATACACACACACATACACCAGGAAAAAGCCCAAGGCATATAATAAGCAAATTGCTAAAAATGAAAGATGAGAAAAATGTGAAAGAAGCTCAAGAAATAAAGGCTTATTACATCAAAGAGAACAATGATAGGAATTTTTTGACTTTTCTCACAAAAAAATGCAAGACAGAGGACAATGAAACAAAATCTTTCAAGAGTTGAAAGTATAAAGAAAAACACTGCTGTCCAATATTTTTTATTTAGCTAAAATGAAGTTGAAATAAAGGTATTTGCTGAGCAATGTAATACAATTTGTCATCAGCAGATATGTACTTCAAAGTATGATAAAGAAAATTCTTCAAGTTGAATGAAAATGATACTAGATAGAAAATTCATTCCAAGTGAAGGAAGAAGAAAGCTGGAAATGATCAATAATAGATGGGACTAATAGAAAATAAATAGCAATAACATAGTAATAATATAATATATATAATAATATATATATAATATATATCATATATATAATAAATATTATATATATAATAAAATAGCAATAAATATTATATATATAATAAAATAGCAATAATATAATATAGTAATAATAGCAATAATATAGTAATAATATTATAAACCCAAATTTATTCACAGTTGCATTAAATAGAGAAAAGAGACTAACCATGTAAGCTAATCATTCAATTAATGGGCAAAGAGTGTCAGAGTGTATGACAGAGCTTGATTCAATTATTTGCTATGTATATGTGACACTTTTTTCTTAGATGACGTCTCACTTTGTCATTCAGGCTGGAGTGCAGTGGCATGATCTTGGCTCACTGTAACCTCCGCCTCCTGGGTTCAAGTGATTCTCCTGCCTCAGCCTCCTGAGTAGCTAGGGCTACAGGCGTCAGCCATCATGCCTGACTAAGTTTTGTATTTTTAGTACAGACGGGGTTTCACCATGCTGGCAAGGCTGGTCTCGAAGAGATACACTTTTAATGTAAAGACACAAAGTAGTTAAAAGCAAAGGTATAATAAAAATTATGTATTATAAGCACTGATCATAAGAAAGATGGAATGCCGTATTAGACACAGTTGACTTTAAGACAACGAATACTACCAGAGATAAAGGAGGATATTTTATAATAATGAAATGATAAATTCGGCAAGTAGACATAGAAAAACTAAATGTATACCCCTTAATAAGAAAACTTCAAAAATAAATGAAGCGAAGATTGACAATACAAAAGGAAGAAATAGAACATTTTACCATTATATTCAGTTATTTTTCACTCTTGCTCTCAATAATTGACAGGAAAATCAATTTAGTCACAAAAGATTTGACCAATCTTCTCAAACAACATAACTATTACTTTTAGGATACTATCCAAACAATTTCAGAATATACCTGTTTTCAAGAGGAAAGCATAGGCAACTATCTTTGTAATCTTGAAGTTGGCAAGATGTCTTAGATAAGACATAGAAAGCACAAACTTATAAAAGAAAAAAAGCTCAAAACTTGGTTGGGTTTAATCATTTTTTAAAATGCATCTTATCAAAAGACATTGTTAAAAAATAAGCAGTCACAGGTTAGGAGAAAATTATACATATATTATATATGTGTATAATGTATATATTACACACACAGACATACATGACAAAGGACTTGTTTCCAGAATATATAAAGAACTCCTAAAACTAATCAAAAGACAATCCAATTTTTAAATGGGTAAAATGTCTGAATAGACACTTTAAAATGAAACTATAGTTATACCTGATGTAAATGATGAGTTGATGGGTGCTGACGAGTTGATGGTTGCAGCACACCAACATGGCACAAGTATACATATGTAACAAATCTGCACGTTATGCACATGTACCCTAGAACTCAAAGTATAGTAATAAAATAAAAAAATAAAAAAAATAAAATAAAAATAAAAAAATAAAATAAAATGAAACTATCCAAATAGCCAATAAACTCATAGAAAAGTGTTCAAAAGCATTAGTTATCAGGAAGATGCAAACTGAAATCACCTTAAGATGCCACAACATCTCTACCAAAATAAATAGTCAACAAGACTGATCTCATTAACTGCTGGTGAAGATGTATTAAACTTAAACAGTCACTATGGCCCAGCAATTCCATGCCTTGTTATTTACCAAAGAAAAGTAAAAACATGTCACAAAAACACTTATACAAAATTGTCTTACACACATGCTCCACTGATTTTTGACAAGGAGGTAAAAGCAATTCAATGGAAAAATGACTCAACAAATGATGATGGAACAATTGAACATATATAGACCAAAAAATGAGCCTCAACTTAAACCTCATACCTTACATACAATCTCTCAAAATGGAGAAGAGACTTAAATATAAAACACAAAATACAAATTTTTTAGGAAAGTAAATGAAACACACAGAATATCTTGTGATCTAGGGCTATGCAAAGATTTCTTAGACTTGACATCAGAAGCATGATGGATAAACGTAAAAATAAATAAATTGGGCTTTCTGCCCAATAGATAATTGGACTAATTTTTAGTGCCAAATTGGTTAGACTAGTGACCAGTTGTTTGGTTGAACCCCAAATTAAATGTTGTTGTGAATGTATTTTTAAGATGTGATTAACATTTAAATGATACCTTGAATAAAACAGATTACCCTCCATAACATGAATGGAATTGATCTTATCAGCTGAGGGCCTTAAGAGAAAAGAGTTAGGTTTACCAAAGAAGAAATTCTGCCTCTACTGTAGCATAGAAATTCTGCCTAAGTTTCAGACTTTAGACTGCAACATCATCTCTTACCTGAATCTCCATCCTGCCAGCTTTCCCTACAGATTTCAGACTTGCCAACTCCAGCAATCACATAAGTCAGTTTCTTAAAATCTCTCTCCCAATCTCTATGGAAAGAACTGTATGTATTTCTCATATATATATATATATATATATATATATATATATATATATATAGTTCTCTCTCTATATATATGTGTTATGTATAATTTTATATATAAAATTATATATTTATATATTATGTATAGCATTATATATACTATATTATGCATTATATACTATATATGGTATAATATATAGGAGAATATATTATGTATAGTATTATGTATAATATAGTATATGTATAATATTATATAATATTAATATCCCAATGTATTCTGTTGGTTCTGTTGATCTGGAAAGCCCTAACACAAAGTTCATAAAAATAAGAACTTTTGCTCTGTAAAACCCCACATGAAAAGAATATAAAGATAAGCTACTTCCTGGGATAAACTAGTTGCAAAACATTTATCTGGCAAAAGGTAGTATAAAAAATAAAGAACTCTCAAAATTTAACAATAAAAAAATAGCACATGAGCAAAAGGCATGAACAGACATTTTACTAAAGAGGATATAGAGAGAGTATATAAGTACATGAAAAGATGCTCAATATCATTAGACATCAATGTAAATTAAAACCACAAGAACATATCACTATATATTGATTAAAAATGGCTAAAATAAAAATTAATGACGTCAGCAAATGTTGGCAAGAAAGTAGCAAAACTGTATCACTCATGCATTGCTAGTGGGAATATAAGTTCCTACAGTTATCTGAAAAATGGTCTGAAAATTTATCATGCAAATTTAATCATGTAAATACTATATGACCCAATTGTTACATTCAATTTATAATTCAATGTATATCCTTGAAAAATAAGAACTTATGTTCACCCTAAAACCTGTATATGAAAGTTTCAAGGAGCTGGAGTAGGATGGAGGGGCTCATTTATAGTGATAATCAACCTGACGTTAAATAAACTTCATAAATTTACCTGAGAAGGATCAGTAAATGCTTAACTGAAAAATCTTATAAAGCTGACAAATGGAGATCAAAACCTTACAACCTTAAGAAATACAGTATTTAAATCAATGGTCTCTAATTATTCCCTAAAGGTGAATAATTCCAGTTATCTATTGGAATATTCTAGCTTTCCAGTGGTAGTACTAGGCAACATTGATTATATTTAATTTTCCATCAATAGAAGTCTTTTATTCATTCTATATATAACACATAGTGAAATTGTAATAGAAAATATACATATATATTTTCATATATATGTATTAAAATTCACTCTGTATCTAGCTACTGGAATTCTGAAACAGGTTTGCAAAAAACTGGATTTAATCTTCCAGAGTGCAGGCTAAAGATACTACGTTCATGTTTGGCTCCTATATGGTTCTCAATACATCCTTTGTCCTTCTGTCATTAAGCCTTCTTAAATTCCACTGGACTTTCCATTTTAATGGTGAATTAGTACATGTCAGTCCTACCTCATATAGCCTGGGATAAAAAGCTGATCACAGAACCCCACCAACTAAGTCCTACCAGATTGGACCAAATTAAGGGACACTGCATAAACCAATTTATGTATCTGCTAGTGGACTGTAATTTAGGACATTGTAAGATGCTCCCCAAAAGGAAAATGTGGAACAATGAGATCATCTCTCAGTAAGTTTGAATTCAAGACATGCAGAAAAAAGTCAGAGTTGGTTGATATAGAAGTGAGAAAAAAAAAATTAGGAAGTAAACTGAAGCCATGAGGCAAAAGAAGCAACTCATAAGCAAAAATCCAAAGACATATAAGCCCAACTCTTTATCACCATCACCCGAAGGGTGTTTTAGGTGTCATAATCTCCTCGCACTTTCAGAATAGCCAATATTCAGAATTTCATTTACTCCTCAGTTAAGACAGGTATTAGTATCTCACTTTACCAATACAGAAACAAAGGCTCAGAGAGGTGAATTGATTGACCCAGTATGATTCAAAAATCCACGCCATTTCCGTTATTCCATGCCATCTCTTAACAAAACAGAAGGAAAACAGTACATAAAGAGTATTCAAGAATAAGGAAGTGGTTTTAAAGTCATTGTTTTTGCTTTTGTTGAATAATTTCGCAGTCAAATGCCATTTTCTATACATAGTCATATTTTGAGACATTAGTAAAACCCTCAAACCTCTAAAATTTTGTTACTCCAAACGATGAACTTTTCAACCAAATCTTGAAAAGTATTGACTATTCAGTAATTTTAACTTCCTAAATTTAGTTCTGTATAAGTTACTTCAGCTTATGAAATGAATTGTGCCATTTTTTAGTGGGACTTCTTTTATATACAAATACTTGCTTCTCTGTAGTAAGCCTATAGCAAACTTCTTCTGTCTAACGACCTAAGAATACTCTGAGATTTATCTACTGTTTTTCAGACATTCCTTCTTGGGTTCAATGTTAGTGCTCAAGAAGACTACAGATTCCTGGGTTCAAGGTTAGTGCCTGGGAAGACTTTAGAGATTTCTGCATTTTTCTGGAGCAAAATCACATTGTGACATGGGTGTTTTTCAAAGGTGAATGCTTCATTCAACACTTTGCTTCATTTCCTAATACAATTGAAAAGTCATTTGCTGACAGTAAACCAGTGGCAGGTGTGCTTTCGTGTTGACAGCTGCAGTTCTGACATGGATCACAGACAAGCTCTACTGACAGTGCTAGAACATCTGGAGCATTTGGTCAGATTTCAAAAGCTAATTTAAGTGGGCTGTCTTCTTCCATTTCAAAAAATGAAAGAAATTATGGACACAGGAACCATATTTACATTGTGGTAGTATAATAATTTATTCAATTTATTTTTTATTAAATATGGAGGCAAAGGCAGCAAAGCGCGCCAATACATCTAATGTCTGGGAAGATAGTTTGTAATGTAGCTTACTGCAGTCCCCTGCTCCTATCAAGATTTCCTTTGATATTGTGAAAGCAACTGATTGACAGAAAATGGACTAAAATTTCACCCCTATAAATATGTCTGAGAAATTGTTATATGGCTTTACACATAGAAAACATTTAATATTTATTGAATGAATGATTCAGTTTTTTTCTAATTTCTTATTAATAATATTCATTGCCAACACTTATTAAGCAGCATTTCTGCCAACATTGCACAAACCAAGTCACTTAATCTCCAGAAATATCCTTCAAGGTAACAACAAATGGCATAATTCCCATTTAACAAATGAGGATACTGAAACTCAAATAATTAAGACAATTGCCCAAGCTCCGTAAGCAGAAGGCAGAAAAACTCGGATATTTTTTCCATGTTGGTATTCCAAAGATCATGCTCTTTCTACAGTGTTTTGGTGTTTCTAAATGACAGTATGGATACTCTTTACTTACTGAATTAATAACGTTAGTAAAGAAAGCATAAATTTTTTCTTTACTACCAAGTAAATACAAATATGCTTGACTATATTGTTGACAATAAGGGACTTCCTACCAGGCTATTCAGGTAGGAAGAAAATATTAAGGTTTGTACTTGGAAATTGTTAGACAAATGAAGCAAAGGAATTTAATGTGTTTCAAAGTTCAATAATCACATTTAGATTAAAAAAATAATGCTTACACATTCTCACATATCAGTTACTTAATTGCTGATTACTGGGCCCTACCGGAGTGAAGGAGGAAAGTTGACAGCCCCAGGCATATGTCCTCTGACAACAAAGCTCACATATATGAGCACTGCTTGCTACAGATTCTGGGTATTTTAAAGGCAATGAGTTAGACAATGATGGGAACATGACATCTGAGAATTGATGCCATTTATGAACATTTTATTATGGATGGGCTAGAAAAGTTAGATTGAAACTTCACCTTTTACGCTTTCATATGACAGTATTTCATGGGATATGTGGGCAAGAATCCAAAAATATTAATTGCAGACTCAATCACTGTGGTTCATGTGGGTGTATGAAATACAGAAAACGCTACCAAGTAATTTATCTTCAATGTTGTGCCAATAAGGATGTGGCCTCTTACACACTGCACACCAGAGAATGTCCATTCGAATGAGATTTGAGCATTTTATGGGTGAATGTCTGACTAATAGATAGAGACTAATATATTCTTCTGCCTCAATATTATGAAGACTGCAGTATTTATTTACTAGTGCACACTGTGACAAACGATCCTGTTTTAAATTTTTTTCTTTGATCCTACTCTTGTTTTTAGGTTACACTGGTAGCTGTTTAGAAAAAAATGTTGACATGGTTCAGGGGAGGGGGCGTCCACATCAAGCAAATACTATAGGGCTAAATATCTTGAAAGAAATGTATTCTGGCACCACCCAAGAGAAAATGAACAGTCACATTCACTCCTCTGGTACCTGAAAATATTGGTCGTTGTTTGGCACCTGAAGAAATTACCCATGAAATGAGCATTTGAGGCTTGACTCATTAGAATTCAACTCTAGCGTCTTCAAATGAATAAGAATCTCTACACGGATACTGAGAAATAGAGATAAAAAGAATTGCTGAGGAAACGTCAACACTTCTTAACTACGCAGGAAACTTAGATTTAATGGAATTTGCCCCATAACGTACACAATGTCAAGGTATAATCATAGGTCAATAAAGTCATTACATTCCAAGCTAGGAAAAACTGCATATTCAATTATTCAATGAAATAAAGTCTATCTGTAAAATGTGGATTTTAATTTGCTTGCTTATACGTCTACATATTCTATATTATACAAGTTATTTTATATCTATAATTTTGTCAAATAGGTTGGAATTTTTATCGTGCAAAGAGGAAAATAATTCTATGTTAGAAAATTTAGACTCAGTTCTAAAAGCAGGTTTCGTTTAAAGGCATAAGTGCATAATGTGAAACATTTCAGAGTTTTGAGCATAGCTTTAGAAGACTGTGCTTGTAATACTGTCAACATGTCCGTATTATGAATATGTTCATTTTTTGCAGAATATTTGAGGTATGGTATTATTTCTTATGCTTCTAGAAGACTTTCTAATAAAATATTTTATTAGGGCAGATATATGGCCACAGTTTTTTCATTGTTTACCTATATAAAACTGAATGTTCCCCCTAATTATTGACCAGTCACCTGTTGAGCAACATCACACATTATTGACTGAGATCACCAGGAAAAGGGAGAAAGCTGGTGTTCACAGAGTTAGACAAATATAAATAACTCTGTAGAGTGATTCCCTCAACTTGTCTTTATTGTACTACAGTTTCATCAACTCTGGAAACATACACACATAAACATACACACATGCACATAATTACATGACACTTCATATATTCTGCCACTAAAATTCAGCATCATTATAGGATGGAAAGCATCTTAACTGATTTCTTCCCTGTTTGCTTTCTATTTTAGAAATGGGCCAAGTTCAATATAGTGTAAATCTAGTACTAGAAGAAACCATGTTTGGCATTTATATAAGTAGGTCACAAAATATGTTCCTATTCCTTATGTTCCTATATATACAGATAAAACTACAGAAAACATTAGCTATAAGTACCTTTCCCATTATATTATATAAGAAAATTATATCTAATTACCTTAAAAGAGATAAAATTGTTTAATGCAAATATTAACATTTAAGAAATGCAAAACTAACAAATGCCCCTGAAAGTTCAAAAGACTGTCTTCCTCTGGAAATTATGCATATCAAAACTAAAATAGAACCTTTGCTTCTTTTTAAATTTATTGTGTGTTAAATTACTCCTTTTATGGCCTTAGACTGTACAGTTGACCCTTGAACAACGTGGGGGGCCCCACAGGAAGCCAAAAATCCTAGCGCAACTTTTGATTCCCCATGAACTTAACTATAAATAACCTATTATTGACCAGAAATCTTACTGATAACATAGTAAATTAATATATATTTTATATGTTATATGTATTATATATTATATTATTAAAATAAAGCCAGAGAAAAAAATGTAATTCAGAAAATCATAAGAGTAAATATATTTACTATTTATTAAGTGAAAGTGAATCATCATAAAGGTTTTCATCCTCATTGTCTTCACACTAAGTAAGTTGAAGAAAGGCGGAAGAGCAGGGGTTGGTCTTGCTGTCTCGGGATAGCAGAGGAAAAAGAGGTAGAGGAGGTGGAAGGGGAGGGAGGCATGTTTGGTATAACATTTACTGAAAAAATTTACATATAAGTGGACCTGCCAGTTCAAATCTGTATTGTTCAAGGGTTCAAGTCTATTTATTATTCATAACAGTCATAAATAGATTGTAAATTCCTGGAAGTCTATCAATTGTGTTTCCCACTTTGAATCTAACTTGCCACCACTTTTCTTGCCTGGTGCCTTCCCACATTGTAGATCCTCAATCAATTATTTTCAATAAGTTATTGTTGCTAGGGCCCCATCTAAGATAAATAAACGGTTTAAAGTATATAACTTTGTCTTTATATCTCTGAGAACTAACACAAACCAAATCCTTCAAAACTTAGATGGTCAGATGATCAAATTACATCCAAACTTCAAAATATAATTCCTGGCAAGAAATTGAGAGCTCTATGGTTCAAAATATTGATGATGAGGGAGTAAAACCTCAGCGATTTCTCGGTGCCTTGCAGGGTCCTTTAGCTATCAGAAAAGAACAAAGGATTAGAAACCTGTATTCTAATCTGAGACAATATCTTCAATTCTATTGTAGAAAAGAGTAAAGATTTCAATGGAGATGGACACGGTGGTTCTGTTTGTTACTCTATCACTTTAGGGAACTTACCTAACCTCCAAGGGACTCAGGGCTTTATCCACAGAATGCTGATTGAATGATTATTTTGAGTGTGAGAGATAATGTCCATCAACGGAAGAAAAGTAGTATCCTTTCAGCACATTGTCTGGATTTCATTGCCATTGTAAACCAAAAATAAAATTATAGCACCCGCAATTGACGTGAATGTACCCTCCTCTCAGCCAAGGCATTCCAAATTAAACTTGAAAAACTAGTTCAGGCCATGACGGAAGTGGGGAAGGTTGTCCAGACTTTTCTCATTGTAGTCTCCCATCTTTGGAATTTAGGCACAACTGATCGGCATTAACATTAAAACAGAGATCTTAAGAATGACAAAACAGACTCTTTGTACCAATAAGATACCAAACTCCAACCTATCACTGACATAGCATTGCATAGCAGATAGCAAGCCCTGGAAGAAACTGAAGTATTTTATCCCAAAATACATTTTTTGACATATTTTGAAATGGCCCTGCAAAGCTGTCTCTTGTGAGAAAAAAAAATCCACGCACTATAAAGAAACCCCTTCCCTTTCCAGGGCTTTTCCTAATCCAAGAGAGATTAATTAAGAACCTGGTACCTTTTTAGATCTGAAAAGAGACATGTACCACCTATTCTTTCTGAAGACTGCTACCTAGAGACTTCATCTGCATAAGAACCTTGCTCTCCACACCCCCTTATCTTAACCAAAACATTCTTTTCTATGGATTCCAGATCTTTCGATAATTGCCAGTTAGAAAAGCTTTGAATTCATCTATGATCTGGAATTCCCCCTTCAAGTTGTCCCATGTGTCAAGCCCTGGAGTCCTGGTCCAGCCCATGCTGAAGTCTGAGGGGAGTGGGTGGATAGGCAGAAAGAGCACTTGGGGGGGCCGTAGGCAGGTGAACATGGTTTTATTCAGCAGCAGTTCTCTTACAAAGTTTACTTAAACTAACTTTCTCATTAGCAGCTTACTTTCACACTGTCCACACTATCTTGGCTGCTTGAGCCAGCAGCCTGCATGCATAGCACACAACCAGCTTTCACTTGCCTTCAGGGTCAGCAGCTTAACTCTTTCTTTCTCTGAGCATGAGTAAGCTGAGGTGTGGCCAGGCTCGCTCCTGTCCATCTGCAAGACGGACAGCTTTGACTCTCTCTCTCTCTGGGTGCCAACGCACCCACCATGTCAAGCCATGTTGAGCTGAGCTGAACCTCAAGAGCCAAGCAAACCTGTACAGTGTTAGCAGGGCAGTTGTACCTTTTACAGACAATAGTGGCACAGAGCCAAGTGATGGCCTTTCCATGTTATGGCTACACGGTTGGGATAACAAGTGGAGTTATACATCTGTGCTCTAAAGTCACTGAGTCATGCAGAATATAAACATCCTACCTCGGCCTATCCTTGACTAAAGCACAGCCACGTTCCTTACACTCCACCCCTTTGGCCGAGGGAGACATAGGACTTGGACACGCAGGTTTGATACACAGGTTTGGCACACAGGCCTGACATACAAACTTTGGGTACACACACCTGATACATACACAGGATTGACCCATCAGCCTGACATACAAGCTTTGAGCATGCAGGCCTGATACATACATAAGCATCTGAGCACGCAGGCCTGTTACATACACAAGCTTTGATAAACTGCCTATCTATTGGCACAGATTACCATAGGTGTCAGCTCCTTGGTGATTACCATTCACACTGCCCAGAGTTTAACTTATTAGCTACTCTGTTTACAACTGGTTTTAAACCATATGTTGTCAGTACTAGGCTAGACTTAGACAAAAGTCCAGGCAGAAGGATCACCCCGGCTAGACCTATCTGTATATAATGCCCTATTAGGAATTGGGGGACACCCTTCCTAACAGTGAAGGTTCAGGGTCTAGGGGTGCCTCAGACCCTATGACCTTAGGCCCCAAGGCCTTATATTGCATTAGGACTACAGGTCCTAAGGTTTTTCATAACTCTGCTACTAAGGAACTTTTACTCAGTGTACTTCAATGCTCTAAGTAGGTGCCCCACGTCACTAAAGTGGATGTCCTCACTGTTTCAGTCCGGGGGGCCCACTATCCATGAGTGCACCCATCCCGCTATTGGGTAAGTCATCTGCATGATGACTGTAGCCTGTCCTGCCACACTCTTATGAGCCTAGAGGGCAGCATATGCAGTTACTAACTGCTTCCCAATCCAGGGCATGGATACCTAGGAACACACCCATCCCGCTATATGGTAAGTTGTCTATAGGATGACTGTGGACTGTCCTGCCACACTCTGAGCATGAAGGGCAACATATGCAGTTACCAACTGCTTTCCAGTCCGGGCGGTGGTTACCCATGAACACACCCATCCCGCTATTACTAACTGTTTCTCTATTAATGAACACTGGCACTTAGCTCCCTCCCACAGCTGGGACTAAAAGCCTACTGGCACTTCCAAGCGCTCCACATTGTTTAGGCCCTAGCCAAACTATCTGTGGTCACCTGCACATTCAGTTTTAATAGGCACCCCTGGTTAACTACCCATAAGGCTTGTGCCTACTGAATAGCCTGCTTGGCTGTCTCAGCCTCATTATCCAATCCCAGGTAAGAGGGGCATTGCTGTTTCTAAACCTGCAAGAGAACGAGAGGTTAGCATAACATCAATCAGACTATGACATATAGTGGGGCTATGCATATAGCCCTCCAGCAACACTGTGAAAGTCCACTGTTGCCCTCCAGTGAAGGCAAACTGTTCCTGGCTCTCCGGACAAGAAGTTGCAGTTCTGTTGTCAAGCAGTCCAGCAAGTCTGTGACAGACCGTACAGCTGCTAACCCATGAAAATCATCCACTCTCAGAATATCCTCAGGCATGGGAGAGACACAAGCAGTGCATAAGTGGAGAGCCAAGCTGCCAATGCCAAGGTGCAAAGACAGAGGTTTCACTTTCACTGACCAGCTTCCATAGCTGTCAATAAATGCAGCTCTGCCTGGAAACTTATCTGGGTTCAGAGACCAGTGGATTGCCAAGTCCACATATGGCTCTGGTTGTCCAGTGCCCCCCTCAACTCGGGCACTCGGTCAGTTCTCTTATCAAACAGAAAAGACTACACGTCTACCAACTGCAGCAGGTACTCTTTGAACTGGAACACTCAGGCAGGACTGGGTTGTGCAGCAATGTTCTTCTTGCAAATGACTTGCACTAAGTCTGTACATGACAGCGGACATTACCCAACTCCCACAACACAGCGGGGGTACAGGCACCAGAGGAAGTGCACTTCACCACAGTAGGGGGTCTCTGGGACCATCCTTGGGGCTAACAGCTGCTCATGCTCTATTTTCTGGTAGACTAGAGGGCAAGCCTGCAAGGACAGATGGTGGTAGATTCTGGAAATATTACATCCTGCAGGATTGGGCATGCAATTCCCGCAGCACGGTTACAAATGCCCATCTGACTTTGCTGGCAAAGGTATGTTCCTCCTTGGTGTTGTGCATCTCAGGTGCTTCAGTGCCTTCTCCACACTCACAGGGAATCTGTCCACTGCCTCCCATGTTTCCGTTGAGGCTTATCCAAGCAACATCACTGCCACCGGGTACCACAGCCCATGCTGCAGCCACATAGCTGACCCAGGAGGCCTCAGGGGCTGAAGACTCACTCACTTCATCCCACCCTCACTGCCAATTGTCAGGTCCTAGGGTCCGGGTCCAGCCCATGCTGAAGTCCAAGGGGAGTGGGTGGATGGGTAGAAAGAACACTCGGGGGCCGTAGGCAGGTGAATATGGTTTTATTCAGCAGCAGCTCTCTTACAGAGCTTACTTAAACTAGCTTTCTCATTAGCAGCTTACTTTCACACTGTCTGCCCTGTCTTGGCTGCTTGAGCCAGCCGCCCCCATGCACAGCTGTGCAGTAGGCTCTCCCTTGCCTTCAGGGTCAGCAGCTTAACTCTTTCTCTGGGCACAAGTAAGTCGAGCTGTGTCCTGGTTCCCTCCTGTCTATCTGCAGGACAGACAGCCTTCACTCTTTCTCTTTCTCTGGGTGCCAGTGTGCCTGCCATGTCAAACAATGGTGAGCCAAGCTGAGCCTCAAGAGCCAAGAAAGCCTGTACAGCGTTAGCAGGGGAGTTACACCTTTTACAGACAATAGTGTTGTAGAGCCAATGATGGCCTTCCTATGCTATGGCTACATGGTTGTGAAAACAAGCGGAGTTATACACCTGCTCTCTAAACTCACTGAGTCACTCAGGATGTAAACATCCTACCTCGGCCCACCCTTGACTAAAGCACAGCCAGGTTCCTTACACCATGTTTCCAGATCAAACCCATGTACACTTTGCATGTATTGATTGATGTGTCTGCCTGTGACTTCTGTCCCCGTAAAGTGTATAAAAAATCAAGCTGTAACCCAAACAGCTTGGGCACATGTTCTCAGGACCTTTTGCGACTGTGCCTCAGGTATTGGTCACTCACATTTGACTCAGAATAAATCCATTCAAATATTTTACAGAATTTGACTCTTTTTCATCAACATTACTAAGTAAATGGCCACTGATTTATCATCAAACCATTTGGGGTAAAATTCGATTTTCACAAAGAACAAGAAAATGGCATAGTGCTCAAGTGTAAAAAGAATAACCTCTCTCTATTTTCAGAACTACAGTTAGAAATGTGCAGGGGAAAAGGCATTTAAGTTTAAGCCTTAACTGAAAAAAACACTCTTACTTTCCAAACAAAAGAAGGGTACTAATTTGCAAAACATCTGTGTTGGTAACAACCTGTTTCTCTTCAGAGGTGATGAGATCTTTCCTCTTAGATTGAAAGACATCACATTTCTTTCTCTTTCTATCCACTGGCTGTACCTTCTCTCATTTGTTGGTTCCTTCTCCTTCCAAGCTCTTATTGTTGGAATGGCCCATGGCTCAGACTTAAACATTTTCTCTCTATATATACATGCTACTTTAAGGATTTTTCTCTCATTTTATGGCTTTAAATATCATCTCTGTGCTACCAACATTCACTTTTTTAATCTTCTGGACTGACATTTCTTCCAAACTGAAGCCTCATATATCCAAATGACTACTTGATACCCCACTTCAGAGTCTAAAATATATCTAAAATACAACATGTCCAAAATTGATCTGATTTTCTGTGTCCCCCATATCTGCTTTCCTCACACTCATACTCTTTATTTTTTCTTATTTTTATTTTTTGGTAAACGGCAGCTCCACAATTAAGTTGCTTAGCTCTCAAATCCCTAAGCCAACCTTGATTCCTCTTTCTCTTATGTTCCGCATGCTATTTGTTGGAAATTCTGCTAACATATCCTTCAAATTTTACCTAGAATCTAAAGTCTTTTCATTGCCTCCTCTGACTATTCTGGATGAAGTCACTATCATCTCTTATCTGCATTATGATAGCCTTTAAAAATGTCTTCTGGCTTTAAGACTGTCCCCTATTTGCTATTGTCAACAGAGAGATAATTGCCTTAATATCATCCTTCTGCTTAAAATCCTTCAATGGCTTTTCACCGCTCTTAGTGTTAAAGCCAAAGCTCTACCTGACCTTTCTTCAAGCCCACCTCTGTTACTACTCTGACCTCAGGTCCTAGAACTCTGACTTCCTCTGCTCGCATTGCACTGTCCTCTTCACTATTTTCCAAGCCTCCTTTTAGTCTTTGCCTTTACAATTAGACCCCTCTCCTTCCTGACATCTATATGGCTAACACCTTTAGCTCCCAAGCAAATTTGCCCAAATCTGTTCTTTTGGAAAATTCAACTCTAAGCATCCTATTTACAATTATATTTCTTCCCACCCCACATCTCCTTATCTCCAAATTCCCCCATTTCCTTTTAACCTGTTCTACTTTTGTTATTTTCTGTGAAATACATAACCTTTAAATATGCTAGATTATTCTATCACCATCTCTCCACACTGGAATCCAACCTCCATGTGGGCAGACATCTTTGCCTCTTGTATTTACAGTGTAACTGAAGCAGAAAGACAATTGTCTGGAACACAGTAGCTGCTCACTAAATATTTATTGTTGGATGAAAGAATACAATAACATTATTAATAAATCACTTCTTTCAACTGAATGTAAAATTTTAGCAAATTGCATGGTTATAATTGTACCCACTTTATTATGAGAATTATATAATGTGTTTTTGCCTGACCATTCTCTTTGGTAGGAGTAGAAAGAGATTAAAAAAGAAAAGGGGCAAGGGGTAGTCAAGATATAGTAATAAAAGCTGTAATGAGCAAGTCTGTCCAGGTAAGTTTGAAATGTGAGAAGAATCTATGGCTTGGGTGTAAATTTGCTGGGTTACTTCATTTGGGAACTACCTTATGGATTGACTATTATAAGTTGGGATCAGAATGCTTTGACAATATAATAACTCCAGTATCTTTTTCATTATCTTATTGCCATGAGAATCAAATTAGCTTTAGTTATTTTTCTTTATGTGCACCCAAACCATGCATCTCTCTGTCCTTATTTTATTCTGCAAGGACAAGAAAGACACATGGTTGTAGATTCTGGAAATATTGCAACTGCTGAAGAATAGACCAATTCCAGAACACAGGGACAGCCTACAGAGCTGGAGCATAGTAAGAAAAGTAAGGAACCCACATTCAGAGGATCAGGACAGTTGTTGATACTTTCATCCTTGGCTTTTATGCCAAGGATTAAACATTATGTTATATGAAAATCATTCTGCAACCATGTAAACAAAACCATAAAGTTTCCCTTAAGTAATATCCCATGCATTCAATCTATGATGTTTGAAAGAGATCACTGATATATTGGTATGCCCAAGTAATACTTTGATCTTTCTTTCTCATACTAAAGAACTAGAATTGACTCATATTGACAAACAACCAACATGCTTTACCTGAGCATTTAAATCTTGACTTCAGTTAACCTTGTCCAATGATATCCTGACTTTCTCCTCCACATGACTTAGCCCAGTGGCTCTCAAGCCAAACAGGCATATGAGTCACTTGAAGAGGAAGTAAAAGACATGTTGACCTAGGCTCAACTGAGTAGGTGAGAGCTTGGGTGGTTTTATATTTACCAAGTTTTCCAGTTCATTCTAATAGCTACCAATGCTTGTGGATCATTAGAATAGCAAGCTCATCTGGCCTCCCAAGAGTATATTTAATGAGTATATCAGCCAAAGAGGCTATTAGAATCACCAGCTGGGCTTTGTTAAACTTTAAGTACCCGTGCATTAACTTTGTAGACCCTTATTCATTCAACCTGAGGAGGAGCTCAAAGGTGTGCATAAAAAAAAAAATCTCCGGCCGGGCGCGGTGGCTCAAGCCTGTAATCCCAGCACTTTGGGAGACCGAGATGGGCGGATCACAAGGTCAGGAGATCGAGACCATCCTGGTGAACACGGTGAAACCCCGTCTCTACTAAAAAATACAAAAAACTAGCCGGCGAGGTGGCGGGCGCCTGTGGTCCCAGCTACTCGGGAGGCTGAGGCAGGAGAATGGCGTAAACCCGGGAGGCGGAGCTTGCAGTGAGCTGAGATCCGGCCACTGCACTCCAGCCTGGGCGACAGAGCCAGACTCAGTCTCAAAAAAAAAAAAAAAAAAAAAATCTCCATGGGTGATTCTGATGAGCTTTCCAAATGAAGGAGCAATGCCCAAGTTTTTGAAGTACTCTTTCTCCAGATTTCCATCAGTTGTGAGGAATGGTTCTCCTGTTACCCTTCAGAAACAAGTTAACTCAGAATCTTCCTGGCATAACAGTGTTGGGGTGCGGAATGCAGGGGGCCTTGTCAATTTAAATTTATATTTTAAAAAGTTTCTGACTCCATATTAGATCAACTACATTTGAATTTCTTAGGCTGAGGTTCATGAATTCACATTTTTATCAGATTTACTAGATGATTCTCTTGCACACCAAGTTGTGAGAATCTTTGGGTTGGAACTTACTCTTTCTTTAAACAGTTTTTAAACTTACTGAACCAAAATCTTTGAATCCTGGGATACATATGTCTTAAAAGCTTTCCAAGAAGATTTTTTAAGGTCATTATATTTAGGAACTCCTGTATTAATATGTAACTCAAGAAAACCCATCTCTATGAATTGTTTTCCCTAACTCTAGTCCAGTGACTGTCTTTGGATTTATTAGCACTTAGGAAAAATATATCACACTTACATTTTACTTCGGAAGATAATTCTTGTTCTGCCTCCAGAAACGTAGCACCTAAGGCTAACCTGTTATGGGCTATGTAGTATTTGCTTCATAAATATTTAAATGAATGACATGCAGTTTTCAAATTTACCTAGTTTCAAAATTATCTCAAGGTCTCCAATGTCCTGTTAACTAACTTAATCTTATATAATCCCATAAAAAAGAAGCTTAATAAAGTGAAAAGTTATATTCAAATATTTTATTAAAGCTTATTAATATGTGTAAAAGGTTTTGTAAAGTGGAAAGGATTATCTGAACCAGAAATTGTAAACTAACAGTACATTTTATTAATTTACCTCCCTTTTTACAACTCTAAACAAACATTTTTAAGCCCACTAAACTCTTTCTTGATCTGTTTTGATTAGGAATTTTCTGATCTGAAAAATATGCAGTTTTAAAAATTAACATTTATAGACTATGTAGTAATGGAGATACACTTCTTGAGTAAAATGTTTATTAAATTTAAAATTGCAAAAAATGTCATGTATTGAATGATGTAATCTAAATGCAAATCTGTGTAAGGATTGGAAAGGAAGGCATAAAAATCCTTTTATTTTGATACTTCAGAATGTGAATGCAGAAGGATGATGGATTTCTGAAGAATAACTTTTCTTTTCTTTTTGTTATTTATATTACAAAACTGTTTATTAACATATAAAAATGCTTTTAATATTTTTAACATATAAGAAATACAAAGAAACTGCTACAAATAGCCACAGGTTCAGAAATAAACTACGGGTATCTTTATTTTTTAAATCATTTTTACATTTTTTTGTACCATAACATATTCCCAGAAACTGTTATATTATCATTCATTTTTTTGTGCATTTAGGAAACCAGGCAAATGTCCTTCTTAAAAAGAAAACAGGACATTAAACTTTGGCCCTATTTTCTAGGATTTTGAAGACTTTATATGTTAGAGCTGTCAAGGATGGAATACAGAGAAATGAGATAAATGAAAATGACCAAGTAACCCTACTTAAATCCCTTTGTTGATGGTGTCATCTATAGTAGGGAATCTAGAATTTCATTTTTCTGCTCTCTGATAGGCCAGAAGTGTCAGATGGATTTATAAATATGCTATGAAGGACACAAGATAAATCATTTATTGGCTGCATCCTCATTTGTGACAACTCAAATTCTATTCTGTTAAGTCTTGCTTTTTTATCCGTGCACATTTCTTCTTCTCCAGCAATTTCATCTTGGTATATATATATATATATATATTTTTTTTCTTTTCCAGTACTTACTAAAATTCTCACTAATTACATTTATACATGGACAACACAAATCAAACTATTGTCATATTTTGAAGACTATTATTATCTACTTATATGGATCTTTGAACTTGATAAGATAAAAATAATTTGCACATGTTAGTCTGTCAAAAATTGTGATATATATGAAGGTAAATTATAATACACAACTAAAATAATTTTATTTGTTTAATGTACAATGAGCTTAAATTAATTACTCAAGAGCACAGCAATAAGCAATGGTGTTGTGGTCAAAATTTTAAACTCAGATTATTTCTCTATGTCCATGCTTCTTGATTAGAGAATTAAACCTGTGTGAGAGCTTATAATGGTTTCCCAAGGATACCAGGATAAACAATGTAATTCTTGCTGGAGAATCAGTTTTACACAATGATAACATAAACATTCTTACATGCTAAATAAAACCCGAATGTTTTATGACATAGACCATGTAACATAATTTAAAAAGACTAAACACTATAAAATATAAAATTAGCATGATTTACAAAGATTAAACACCAGATTTTAAGGAAAGCTTACACTTGTAGTGGGGTCGAGACTAATTATATTTCATAGATCCTTCTTTGTCAGTAAAGTTTTGGGGCAGTAAAACCTTTTGACATTTGTGAAAATATTGAAAAGCACTTCTTTGGCCTATCTTATTTTCTTCTCATGGAAAAATAAAAGAAATGCTCCACGCATTTACTTTGCTTATGTACACTGACACTAACACTTTTTGTTGCCCAGGCACATACTCTACCAAACACACAATAAACCTTGCCTATGCCAGTTATTACAGAGTCAAATACAAAGGCAGAAAGGGCACCAACTTTACCCTCGAAGTGTGGAAAGTCCAGTGCCGAGAGGTCATCAAGTAGATATAAAAAACATAAAATAATCAGTCTAATGGAAATACGATTGAAGGTCAACGGGAAAATGAAAGAGCACACAGGTCACCTGAAGATTCATGAAATACTGCATAAGGAGCCTGACATTTGAGCTGAAATTGGAAGGAATGAAGGAATATCAGTGCCTTTTCTGTCAGTCAAAGGAGTGTGAGTGGGTCTTGGTCAAAGCTAAAATGCAGAGATGATTGATTGGGGGTGGGAGGTTCTGCTAGGGGTGGGATTGTTGTTAATGAAAGAACAGGATGGGTGAAGGCACCAGACTGAGAACAAGGAACACACGTATGCCAGTGTCATGAGTGGTAACAGAGCAGCAAAACTGAGGGAGAAACCCTGTCTTTATTCTGTACATTTTTATACAGAAATTATTCTCTTGAAGATGAAGAGTCATTAAAGAATTTTGAGAAGAGATGTGGATGTAAACAATAATAACCGCCTACTTCCTAAGCAATCACCTGTTTAATTTGATGTGATTATCCCTGGGGACTTCATTGTAAAGTAAACTCACATTTTATCTATTATTGCCTCAGGGAAATAAAAGTATTAATTCAAGAAGTATGTAGTACACCAACAAAGCATAATAACTATAACAGATACCACTGGTTGCCTGGCAAAGAACCATTTCTCCTTTTCTGCTTCTTAAGGGAACTTGAATTTTTTATCCCCTCATGCTTCTCTGTGCAGCCTTGAGCTTCCATGCAAACAGAACACATTTTTAAATGCAGAGGGTAAACATCATTGGTCTAAGCCAATAGTAAATGATCCTTATAGGCTGGGGCATATGACACATTTGATAGAGATGTGACACACTGGTTAGAAGAGATGTGAAAAGGTATTTGCTGGCAATAGGCACAAGAGTGTCCATAGTCATAAAAACTTCCTTAATCATTTAAGGCATAAAAAGAAGGTAAAATCCTTTTTTTTTTTTTTTTTTTTTTTTTTCTCTACTGGGTATCTTGTGTCTGGATATATAACCTATAATTATGGCAGACATCTTTCAATATTGAGGGATTCTGGCCAAGGACAAACCTAAGATAGGACACTGGGAATAAAGATGAAAAGAACATAGGTCCCTTATGATGTCAGTGAGTCATCCATGAAATTCTACAACTTCTTAACTTCTCCTTTGTATAATAAGAAGCCTTTCTTAAAGCCTAAGCAAGTTAGTTTCCTGTTATTTGTGGCTCAAAGCATCTCAACCGATATAATTAGAATAATTAAATTTAAAGCTTGAAAGGATTCAAAATTCATAGTTCTTATCCTTCTTGCTTTTTATTTGAACATATGGAAGACTTGAGAAAATAAATGACTGGGGTTTGAGGACAAACAATTAATTATAAGCAGAATCAGCCTTCCTAAGTTCCACAAATATTCTGCCTTCTCATCTTTAATATATTTCAGATTTCTCAGAAGAGCATTACACAAATAAAACCATCCAGAAGAGTATGTGACATGTAATAAATAAGTGGTCAACAAATACTGAATAATACCTGACTGAAAATATGGACTCTTATTTCCAGCTTTGCCCAACTAGTGAACAGTTTTGATATTAACCATCAACTATGACAGTGAGAAAATATATGTTACTTACAACTCACTGAGTCATACATGTATGGATTTATAGGTTTTCCTACATGCTTTGCTCTATGACATGTGTACAGTTTTTTTTTTTTTTAAACCATAATCAACTGCTATGTCCCTTCCTCTACTAATTATAACTTAATGGGAGGTAGCTCTTAATTTTCCACTGATGGGTTACTAAAGTTTTGATGGGGTGATGAGGATATGCATATAGTATAGAAGACTTCACAGATGAAGACCCTTTTGTAGCTGGAGGATGACTGTAGACCCTACAAGCTCTCCAGAACTATAAATTTCCTATGGGTCCTGTTAGTTGACTGTTTCCCAATACTAACCCAATGCCTAGTACATACAGATGCTTAGTGAGTTTTGTTTAATAAAAGAATGTGTAGGCAGTAGAAAATGGGTATCTACAATAAGGAATTGTGAACAAAAGAGAAAAAGGCAAAGACATGGGGAAAGTAAGTTGAGGAAATGGACTATGCCCACTTTCTCATTTTGCTAGGTAATGGCCATGATACCGAGTTTAAAGTCAATTCATTTTCTTAATTCTTACTCTGTCATTGTCATCATCTACATTGAGTAATAATAGTAATAATCCTCTATATGTGCATGTATCTGAACACAGATGATACACTAGTCATTTGTGAATTTTATTAGTGTAATGAAATTAGAACCACTGATTAAATGGCACAATAATTTCTACAGAGCAGAGGGAAAAAAAGGTATTTAAAGGAAAGAATGAGCCACAAAGTAAAGCTTACTTTAAAATATACATTTGAGTTTCAAGTTTAAAAAAAGGCAGTCACCAAAGATTGGTATCATGTGATAACAGTGACAGTTTATTAATAATCTGTCATGTAAAGCTGACATATTAGAAGCTGAATTCTGCTCAGCTTTACAATAAAATCCCATGCATTTTATTGCTACCAGAATTAAATATATGCCATTGAAAGGCTTTAGTAAGCTTAAATATGTTCTAAGCTCTTTTTTTTCCTAACACTTTGTTATCAACAAGTCAAATCGACAAAAGTCTAATCTCGATTTTTCCAGATATCCATAGTATATCAAAGTGGGAGCAAGATAACATACACATTTTTATAGAGGTTGATAAAGTTTGCCTTTAGACAAACAGAAAAATCTTAGAAACTAAATTACTTGTTCCTGACATGTTGGGAACAGGGAGAAGGCTAGATATAGTGTGGAAATAATATAGAGTAAGTATTAAAAGTTAAGCCTAGGGGATTCACAGATGGATAATTTATTTAATCAGAATTATGGGTGAGCTAGCCAGATAGGAACAATCTATCCAAAGGTGTGAAGAGGTGATAATCCATATGTATTCAGACTAAAGGATTTAGGTGAGGCATTTTGTAACAAGTAAATATCACTGAACTAGTTTTTCAGAAATATCAGTTGAAAGTGCCCATCAGAAGTAGAACTCCATTTTTTCCTATATATATTTTAGGAAAAAAACCCCCACAAAACTGCACTTTAACAGTTCTGTGTAATCAATTCATTATTGAATAGGAAGCAAAAATTCTCAGAGAATATTTGTACATGCAGTGTTCTCAAATTCAAATTTCATTTATGTTACCAAAACTTTTTACCTATGTCTTTCTAATTGTATTATTATTATTTGGACTTCAATGGGTGTTCATGACTTCAGATTAGACTTCTATTGCATAATTCAATCTTTCAATATTGGGTCCAAATAATGCACAGTAATCCTTCAGTTTCCACTATTTTCCTTCATGCAGGATGTTACTTGTATGTCTTTTAACTTCATTTTTCCCCAAGCCCTGTCATCACTGTGAAAATAAACTAACCTAATTTAACTGGCATCAATTACCTCTATATGTGGTTTGTGTTTCTTAACTGGATTTTTTTCCTTTAACTATCACTTACATTCAGGGACACATGAAATAAACCCTGAAATATTTATTTCTATAACCTATGCTGTATTTCTCAGATAAGCTCATTATTTATCTATTTGGAATGGCTAGTGGAGGCTAAGAAGTATTAGTGCTACTTAAAGTCTTAGAACCAATACTCAAGACAGCTTTTTGTGTTTTACCTTTGTTCTCCTTGCTTTCATTATGACACACAGATTGGTAATTTAGAAAAAGTGGAGAAACATCTAATTAGCTCTTGATTATTGTACTCAATATTTCATCATCTTTGGCTATCTAAAACAGGTGAGAAAGCAGAAAGAAAAAGAAAACAAACAAAATCTTCTGAAGCAAATCCCAAGCTCTTCAAATATCCAAATATATGGATTAAAAAAAATCCATCTTTAGTTTCAAGAATTTTAATCTATAAACCCCAACATTTCCTCATCACATTGTTTCAATATTATGAAGACTTGAAACACACTAGCTCATTACTAAAATAAGATATTATCTACTTTGCTGTTCTACTTCCATTGTATTACATTATGAGTTACTCTTAAACGATGACATGGCTTAGACTAAGCACCCGGAGATGAAAAATATACATTCTAAGAATGTATTTAAATTAAGATTTTTACTTCACGAGGAAAAACACATGCAATTCTAAGAACATGTATACTGCAACCTGTGGCAAACACATGTATGTTTGCATAACTGATGCAAAATTTTTAAAAATAAATAATCCTGATTTTTATACCGTCCTTTCTATCGGCACAAAACAAGTATGTGATGCACTGTTGTGTTTTTGGTGAAAAATTTAAAACAAATAAACAAACAAAAGATATATATGTCTCTCTTCTTTCTATATATATATCTCGCAAGACAAGTGTTAAATAAAATCTTAATGAAGTGCATATAATAGTATTCTTTAGTTAATACTTAAGGCTGTACTTATTATGGCTGTTATATGCTTATATAACTTATTAGACATAATATTTTAGAAACAATAAATATATTTTAACAATGATTACATGTAAATGCTTAAAGGTTAGCCTAGTATTCTGATATTTTAATGATCCTATAGAACATTCATATTGCATGCTTTTGGTTCACTTAATAATATCTTATGGAAATAAATAAGTCATTTAGGCTTAAAGTCAAATAATTTTGTTATAGTGCTGAATTTTTATTTCAAAATTGTGGCCACATAACTAACTGTGGTGCATAAAACTTATAATGGGCAATTCATAAATATATATATTGACTTAACAAAATACTACATATTGCTTATTTTAATAGATGCATTAAATTATTAAATAACTACATACCAGTCTTCATATTTATGTATGAATTTTATAATAAAACATTAAAACATATACAGAGCAATTACTATTCTAATCCAAATCTATTTATCTTAAATGCATAAGGTAATAAACATAGAACAATGTAATACCTGGAGTCCATTTACTGTAAAAGTTTATACAATAAAGAATTTAGAGAAACCATAATATCTTAGCAACAACAGAGAAGGCAAAAATATCTTAAATAGAACATAAAAAACTTTGATCATAGAAGGAAAAGGAAAAAAAAAACTAATAAACAGAAATAAATCAAAATTAAGAACTTCTGTTCATCAAAATATATCATCCAGAGAAAATCCAGCAAAGAGTTGAATACAGAGTGCAAATATTCAGTGGTGTTCTGGTAAATATTTCACAACTAACTCTCCAGAAGGAAAAAATAAAGCCATTATTTCTGGTGTTTCTCACACTATGTTGTGAAAATACTTCTATCATGACAGATTTTCAAACCCATAATTCTTGACACTTTCATAATTGGCTATGGTTAGTTTTGAGAATGCATTTAAGAATGTAAGAATGTTAGTCTAAGAATATATTTAAATCAGGATTATTACTTAATGAGGAAAAACACATGCAATTCAAAAACCATACATAAAAGGACAATGCAATCTGTGGCAACTACACATTTGCAGAATTGATTCTGAATTTTAAGAAAGACATAATGCTGATTTATTAACTGGTAGTTTTAAATCTCCTATTGGAAATATACAATGACATATGTATACACACACACATACATATATGTAAGTATATACGTATACATATATATATGGTTTTTAAAAAAAGAACGTTAGAGTACTTTGAAGTCCTGTTATACTCTTTCTAGTCACTAAACCTACAGAGCATAAGCAATATCTTCACTTCTAGAAGTGGGGTTTGCCTCCTTTACTATATTCTATAAATGAAATCATACAGTAGGAACTGCTGTTTCTTTTGCCCAACATTATGTTTGTAAAATTGCGTGCAGTGTTAAATTGCTCATTTTCATTGCTGTGTAGTATTTTAATATATATATAATATATATTTATATTATTTTATATATTTATTATATAAATGTATAATATATAAATATATATTTATTAAATAAAATAAATATATTTTTATATATATTTAATAAATATATATTTATATATATCTAAAATAAAATAAATAAATATATATTTATATATATCTATCTCAGTGTATGTATAAACACAACCCAATAGAAAAGGGCAGATAATCCAGTAAGAAAAAAAAGGCAAAAGTTTTAGGACATTTCAACAATAATGTAGCCACATGAGAAATAAGAGCAAATGCAAGTGTTTAATAACATAAACTTCAAGGTATTCCAATTATAATACCCCTATTCACATACCCAAACTGAAAAACCCCAGTGTCAGTGACTATAGGGAATATCTCAACTCTCATATCCTGCTCCTAAAACTGATAGACACTTGATGAATTGTCAATATGTACTGAAGCAGAACATGTGCATATCTTATGTACACAATAAAATATGTACATGTGTTCTCCAAAAACACATGTTCCTGATATCCAAATCAACACTATTGATAAAAGCCAAAGTCTGGATGCTACTTAAGTGCCTATCAATATTAGAAAGGGTTAATAATTTGGTCTATCCACACAGTTGAATACTACACAGCAATGAAAATGAGCAATTTAACACTGCACGCAATTTTAGAAACATAATGTTGAGCAAAAGAAACAAAGCAGTACCTACTGTATGATTTCATTTATAGAATATAGAAAAAGGAGACAAACCCTACTTCTAGAAGTGAAGATATTGCTTATGCTCTGTAGGTTTAGTGACTAGAAAGAGTATAACAGGACTTCAAAGTACTCTAATGTTCTTTTTTTTTAAAAAAAAAACTGATGTTAGTATTGGTTATATGGGTGTATTCATTTTGTAACAATTCAGTAAGACTGTGCACTTAAGGTATGAGTAATTTTCTGTGTATATATAAGATAATTAAAACACTGGAGATAATAGTAATTTTAAAAAATATTTTTGTTTCTTATTATAAATTATAATTATTTTAAAAGTTCATTCACGTATATTTGTGAAGTATAATTTAAAACTTAAAAATAAGTACTTGGGGATAAAATTATTACTCTAAGTGCATCTAAATTATTCCTCTAAATTTCTGCCATTATCAGCATAGTACTCCTGGTAAGGCAGAGGAATTTTACTTTCCTCCTATATGATACTTGTTTTAAATAATCCTACATTATGTTGAGTGTTTCTTTAAACAGTAATGAAAAAGAATGTCTTATAGTTCCTAGAGATGGATTGTTATCTACAATCATTTTAAAACATCTTTTTCAAGATATATTGCAATAATGCCATAGAAATCACTTGTTATTTATTACCATTTTATTTTCATAGTTACATACTTTACTCTCAACTTCCTGGAGCTCTACCATCAAGCTACATGGAGGGACTCAATTTTGATACATCTTGACAGATGATAAAACAAGTTTTACTTTCAATAACTCACTGCCATCAAATAGACTTCATTATGAAAATTTTAATAGATAAAATTGTCATTCATGTTCAAAGAACTGTTTTCAGTGGTATCAATCTTTACCTTTGTGGGCTATGCCTTCAAATTTACATAGAAATCTATTAAAGACTATATCAAATAACTGTATTACTATAATCTATCCAAGAACATAAAAATTTTGATAGAAAATATCACATAACTTCTTCAATATTTATGGTTAAATATCAAATGACTTACTTGAATTTTCTTTATTTTGAAAAAACTGGACATGATTTAAAACAAAGGTAATGAAAATAACTCTAAAATTAGGTAAATCTTACCGTAAGCTCACAGGTTTGGAATTCAAAGAAAACGTTCACCACCCTGAGACCTAGAAAAGTATAACCCAAAACATTCTTTATTAGTACTAGCATTCAATTTAAAGAACCTTAAGAGGTCAGTAATTCAATATGAGAAACGTTATTATATGAGTAATTAGTGTACATATCACTTGACAAACATTTTTGACTACAGTATTTGTCTGAAATAGCATTAGCAGTTACTCATCTTACATCAAAGTACTGTGATTTAAGATTAATTATTGTAATTTAGGCTGCTTTGATGCAGTGATGACAAACAAGCAGACAATTATTGTCTACTTGCTTCTTGTAGGACTATAGGTAATGGATACATTTGCAAGCTTAATGTATTTTGTTAGAGAAGCTTCTCTGTTTCATTCATTTAACAATGTCAGACATAACATATATCCTGACATATACATGTGCAAACATGTACACATACAGATGTGGCTATCATACCATAATCCTACTTTTTATCTCTGCTTTATCCATTTTAATTACTAATAAATAACTCTCCATGATATATTCTATAAAGTATGTAAAAATTTTAAAGGTTGTACAGTACTCCATCATTCACTGTACATCCTAAATTATTTAAGATATTTGATTTAATAATTATGCCAGTTATTGTCTTTAAATCATCTTTAAAATAGCCAGTTAGTTACCATTGTGTGTGACTTTATGTAATAGTTACTGAGGTCAGGTGTGGTGGCTCATGCCTGTAATCCCAGCACTTTGGGAGGAGAGTGGATCACGAGGTCAGGAGTTCGAGACTAGCCTGGCCAATACGGTGAAACCCCGTCGCTACTAAAAAATACAAAAATTAGCCATGCGTGGTGGCGCACACCTTTAGTCCCAGCTACCTGGGAGACTGAGGCAGGAGAATCGCTGGAACCCAGGAGGTGGAGGTTGCAGTGAGCCGAAATCATGCCACTGCACTCCAGCCTGGGTGATAGAGCAAGATTCTGAGAAAAAAAAAAAAAAAAAAAGAAAGAAGGAAAGAAGGGGAGGAGAGGGGGGAGGAGAGGGGGGAGGGGAGGGGAGGGGAGGGGAGGGGAGGGGAGGGAAGGGAAGGGAAGGGAAGGGAAGGGAAGGGAAGGGAAGGGAAGGGAAGGGAAGGGAAGGGAAGGGAAGGGAAGGAAGTTACTGAGCCCTTTGTAACCAGTTTTCTCATTTTGATGCAGTGGTAACTTAACACACATTATTAGCCATCAAGTTCGTCTAATGCTTGATGGATATTATCATATATGAACAATAGAAGAAAACTAAATATTTAACCTCTGCCCTCAAGGAAGAAATTAGTAGTACTTGCAAACTCTTTGGAAAATTCATGAATGACTGGTAGGTCTAAGGTAAGTGCTCTACTGTGTAATCTCTAGCTAACTGCACTATAATTTAAAATAGAAAAACTGTAATAGATTGAGTCTTTTATGTCAATTCTTTAATTGTTGGTACTATTTAGGGAGAATGTGTTTTTCTCAGGTGTTTATGTATTAAACTGTTTCAACTGGTTTCTATCATAATTGAAGAAAATAGTTTATATAACTTCATTGATTTGATGAAGGAATAATACTTCATTGTTAGGAGGGATTATCATACGTGAAAGTGAATCTGATAGTAAAATGAACCACTTGAGAGGTGATATAAAATGTTTCTCTTTTTGATGAAATGTTAGAGGAAAACAAAATATCACTATCAAAGAGGTGCAAAGCAGTACACTACAATTCTTCTAGTAGACCTCCCAGGCTCATTCATTCAGTATGACTTTCTGCTTTCATTGACCCTCCAGGAGCAAGGACAGAGATGATTTCAGGAGATCTAGTCCTTATTGACATTTGTGAAAGGAGAATCCTCTCCGAAGAATCTAGTGTGATTTGAAATGCTCGTACTTTAAAAAGTCAATCAATGAATTAGAATGACTTTTCTTGCCCTACCTTTTTATTTAGAGGTGCAGCAAATTAAATTTTGATTAAATGTTAAAAGGTTGAGTATTAGAATTAACATTTGGCTGATGCTAAATATTACCATTGTAGAATAAACTTCTTGGATACACAAATTAAAAGTTTTAATTGTTATTACTATTTTATTATTAAAAGTTTAAAGTCAAGCTTTAAGGTTTTAACATTATAGCACAGAAACAATAATTTCTGTTAGCACGATCAGATGCTAGATTACTCCTGCAGGCACTGTGTTGCATATTTGCAATATCAGATTGATACTTTTAACAGAATAATGGAATTTCAACATAAAAAGCCCTTAAAGAGATTTATGTCCTTTTGTTCTATCTAGAATGTTTATCTATATTTGAAAGTGAATATTTCGATATTAACAATAAATCCAAAAGACATCCTTGTTTGTATTACTGACATTGTTATGCTGATCAGATATATTGTGTATGTAGATTGTAAGTCATGGCTCATATTTAAGTTCAGGGATTCCAGAAATGATATTCAAAGTATTTGACTAGTTGGTCTTCCAAGGACAAATCCAATCCAGAGAGGTAATTTTAGGCATACAAGAAGGTCAAAGCAGAAACACAGTTTATTCCAACTTTAATTTACCATTTTCAGTAATATGTGGAGCTTGACTCAGGCAAAGATACATTTAAAAAGGAAAGCGTTGGCTGGGCATGGTGGCTCATGTCTATAACCCTAGCATTTTGGGAGGCTGAGGCAGGCAGATTGCTTGAGCCTACGAGTTTGAGACCAGCCTGGGCAACATGGAGAAATCCCATCTCTACAAAAAAGACAAAAATTAGCCAGGGGTGGTGGTGTGTGCTTGTACTCCCAGACATTTGGGGGACTTAGAAAGAAGGATCACTTGAACCCTGGAAATTGAGGCTGCAGTGAGCCAAGATTGTGCCACTGCATCCAGCCTGGGGGACAAAGTGGGACTTTGTCTCAAAAAAATAAAAATAAATAAAAAGGAAAGAGTTTAACATGATGTGCATAAATAACTATTTTTAGAGGAGAGATTTGTGATGAAGGGCCAGTTATTAAACTGTCAGTGACATTGCCACTAGGTTGGAGTTTTATCCTTGATAAATTTTAAGAAATTTTATTTCACATAAGATTCCAGCTGAATGAATTGGATCAGGCCGGGCACGGTGGCTCATGCCAGTAATCCCAACTCTTTGGAAGGCTGAGGCGGGTGGATCACCTGAGGTTAGGAGTTCGAGACCAGCTGGCCAACATGGTGAAACCCCTTCTCTACTAAACATACAAAAATTAGCTGGGTATGGTAGTGCACACCTGTAGTCCCAGGTACTTGGGAGGCTGAGGCCAGAGAATAGCTTGAACCCAGGAGGCAGAGGTTGCAGTGAGCTAAGATCGCAATATTGCCCTCCAGCCAGGGTGACACAGTAAGACTTCATCTCAAAAAAAAAAAAAAAAAAAAAAAAGAATCAGATATACTTCTCTCATTTATACTAGTTATCTGAGGAACAACCATTCAGAAAGCACTGATGTTAAGCGAAGTAAGCAAACCACGAAAGAAATTATTGATAATTTTATAATTCTGGTATCCTAAACCTACCATGCTGAATAAGAAATTCTTCAGAGTTATGTTTGAACGACTGTCAAATTACTACAGAAAACTTGAAAAGTTATATTTTTGAGTACAATTTTTTAGTATTATTTTAATATTTCTGTAGATAAATGCTTTTAATGAATGGATGTATTGGATCTATGATGTAGTGTTTGGAGAAATTCATGAAATTGGCATCTTAGATGGTGATTTCTTCCTCATTAAAAAGAATTAGAATACATTACTTCCTCTTGACTTAATTTTGCCGGGAGTCCAAAAATTTGGGGGAGGGAGTAGAAATTGAATAAAAATTATTTGGAAACCTAAAAATTAGAAAAGCATTTCCAATAATAATTTTAAATAGCTATAAATACTTCAAAATAATTGGGAATAATTTTAAAGTCAGTTTGTTGGGTTTAGGAAAATAATATTTAATCAGCAATAAATAGTACTATAATAGGATTTCTACATTTTATCTCATGTATCCTCAATTGAGGCTCAGAAAAGTTTCATGTATTAGAAAGTATTTTCCACATTTTCACAGATGAGATTGAAAGCTAACAGTTGCCTGAATAAACTACAAAAAGACTTACTATCAATATGTTGTCAAGTCAAAATTGAACCTGAAGTTAATTAAATTTGGAATCCCAGTTAAGTCACATACCAGGATAGGATAATGTTAGTAGATAACATTTACCAAACATATAATGTGTGTAAGATCCTGGTCTCAGTATTTTTATGTATGAATTCATTTAATTATCATAATTATATTTCTACTTTATAGATAAAACTGAGCTATAAGTATGTTGTTCTTTAACCCAGGGAGCCTGACTTCAGAGCCTATGCTCCTAGCCATTACATCTCTATATGATAGTTGATCATTGTATGGTATTCTTACAAGTGCTATTTCAATGCACATATATTCATTTATTCTTTTCAGTTTTGGGAGTCAAGTAATTATACATTTATCATGAGTCTAATAGCATCTTAGTGGGCTGGTCCACATTAATAACTATCTTAACATTTATTGAACACATACTAAGTGCCAAGAAGTGTGTCAAAGTCTTTAAGTTCGTCTCACTTAATCTCCATAGCAATCCTACCAGGCATTATGAGCATCTATGTTGTATAAATAAGAACACTAAGTAGAAAGGCAAACAAATATATCCAAGGACAGAGAGCTAGTAAGTAATACAGTTGAGTTTTTTAAAATAATTATTTATTTTTTTAAGATCTGGGGTATATGTACAGGATGTGTAGGCTTGTCACATGGTTAAACGTGTGCCATGGTGGTTTGCTGCACCTATCAAATCATCACCTAGGTATTAAGTCCAGCATGCATGATCTCTTTTACCTAATCCTTCCCTGCCACCTCCACATCTCCCCTGACAGGCCCCAGTAAGTGTTGTTCCCCTCCCTGTATGTTCAGTTACAGTTGAGTTTTAAGCACAAACTCTCCTACTCTTCAGTTAGATGTAGCTTAGAGATACAGATTCTTTTGTTTGTATAAATTTGTGGGGTATAAGTGTAATTTTGTTGTATGTATATATCACATAGTGGTGAAGTCAGGGCTTTTAGTATGTCCATTACCAGAATAATATTCATTGTACCCATTAAGTAATTTGACATCATTCATCTCCCTCCCAACCCCTTACCCTGTGAGTTTCCATTGTCTATCAACCCAAGCTCTAAGTACATATAAACATATGATTTAGCTCCCACTTATAAGCGAGAATACGCAGTATTTTTCCTTCTGTGTCTGGCTTGGTTTACTTAAGATAATGACCTCCAGTTCCATCCATGTTTCTGCAAAGACATGTTTCATCTGTTTTATGGCTGAATAGTGTTCCATACTATTGTGTGTATGTCTGTGTGTATTACATTTTCTTTATTCAATCATTTGTTGATAGACAATTTATTCCATATCTTAGCTATTGTGAATGGTGCTGCAACAAACATATGAGTGCAGGCATCTTTTTGGTACAATGATTTCCTTTCCTTTGGGTATATATCAAGTAGTGGAATTGCTGGATCAAAGAGTGGTTCTATTTTTAGTTCTTTCAGAAATCTCCATACTGTTTTCCATAGTGGTTGTGCTAATTTACATTCCCACCAACAGTGTATAAGTCTTCCCTTTTCTCTGTGTCATTGCCAACATTTTTTTGTCTCTTTGTTAATAGCCATTCTGATTGATGTAAAATACAACATTGTAGTTTTAACTTGCACTTTTCTGATGATTAGTATTGATGAGCATTTTTCATGTGTTTGTTGGCCATTTGTATGTTTTCTTTTGAATGGTGCCTATTCATGTCCTTAGCCTACTTTTTTACTCTTTTTTTTTTTTTTTTTTTTTTTTGAGACAGTTTCGCTCTGTCACCCAGGCTGGAGTGCAGTGGCGTGATCTCAACTCACTGCAACCTCCGCCTCCATGATTCAAGCAATTCTCCTGCCTCAGCCTCCTGAGAAGCTGGAATTACAGGAGCTTATCACCATGCCTGGCTAATTTTTGTATTTTTAGTAGAGACGGGGTTTCAGCACTTTGGCCAGTCTGGTCTCGAACTCCTGACCTCATGTGACTCACCCGCTTCGGCCTCCCAAAGTGCTGGGATTACAGACGTGAGCCACCACGTCCAGCCCTTAGCCTACTTTTTAATGGGATTTGTTTTGTTGTTGTTATTAAGTTGTTTGAGTTCATTGTAAATTCTGGATAAACTGTCCCTGTCAGATGTGTAGTTGTCAAATATTATCTTCCATTCTGTGGGTTGTGTGTTCACTGTGTTGATCAGATTCTTTTAAAGGGGAGGATGTGTGAAAGAAATTGGGGGCTTGCACTTTAGTCAATTTAGAAAGAAATCTAAAATTGTATCTTCATAAAGCAGATATATATAACTATATTCTAAATTTTTTATAGATCGATAAGAATAGTAAATAGATTAAAAAGCTTCTAGTCTTACAACTCTAATAAATTATAATTAATTTTAGATAGTGACAGCCCCACAGTACCGAGCTGATTAAATGCTAAATAGAAACTATGCATTATTTATCAGACATGCCAAATTCCAGAGTTTTCTGCCAAAAAATTTTAGAATACATAAGACTATTACAAAATATGTAAATTATAGGTAATATAAGAATGATTTTGGCATAGGTTATCAGAAACACTTTCTTGCAAAACCAGATAGCCTTCTATCCACTTAGAAAAATGCAAATAATGCTTTAAAAATAACAACTTTGAACTCTCACTTCTTTCAAGACTGTGAAGCTTATCATCTCAGAAACACAATTCCTATTATAATTGTAGGCAACACATTTGGGAAAATATGTAGACTGTTTCAGTAAAACCTTGTACATTATAAAGTCTCAATAAATAATCAATGACCATCTAAGTGCTGCAATAAAGAAATAATAACTAGATAGACCCTTAGGAAAAAAATACCATGTTTAGATGTTAGAGTTTACCTTATCCAAATCTTCTCAATGTCTTAATCAATGCCTAACTCATTTCTTACAAAAAAAGATCTTAAACCCTGGAAAAGTTGGAATGACTGGCAAGTGGTGAGACTAGCAAAGTATCCTATGAATAATGTATGTAAATCTATTGTGTAAAATGGTATATAATGCTAGTTAAGTAATTCATACATTTATTCCACAAATATTTACTAAACAATTATTTACCAGCTACTACTATACTATAATGTGAGGTTAAAGTGACAAATGAGACAAAAACAATAATAGATTCAGTGTTCTGGTTACTAATGTTTAATAATTGTGTGTTTTATTGCCACTTCAAAAGCTACTAGACATTGCACAACTGCATTCTATAATCTCTTCCAGAATTTTTCTTTAGGTATTCCAAAATCTAGCTTGAGAAGTTTTGTATAAGTTTGAGTGGGTTTAACACTATGGAAGAAACTTTTAGTTATCCCTCAACATCCATCTTAGTTTACTTATTTTTTGCTAGGTTCATGACCACTTGGAATAAGACAATGATCCTTAGTCTCAATGCCATAAGATTAAGTTCTGGCAAAAGCACACACATGGACGTTCGGTAAGCAAAGTCTAACCAGTGTCAGTGAATGTTAAGAGGCATGTTCGTCTTTGTCCCTCCTTCCCTAATTACAATTTCTGGTTAGAATGCAGAATTAATGCCCGGAGCTCCAGCAATCATTTTGTATCATAAGAGGCCACACCAGCTTCTTTGTTTCTCAGACTCCCAAGTAGAGCAATTAAAATAGGAGGAACCCAGATCAAATTACAACATGGTATGTCATCTCAGACTTGGATGAATTATTTCTTGAATTTGAGAGATAAATTCTATGGAAATAGAAAGCAGATTAAAGTTTATTAGAGAATAAAGGGTGGGAGGAATGGGGAATGACTGCTAATGGGTAAAGAATTACTTTTGGGTTGATGAAATTATATCTCAACAAAGCTGTTATTTTTAAAAGTTCCTTACATTACTCTATTAGTTTATCTCTTCAACAATTAAAGTGTATTTTATATTTTCAAAAGATATTTGTGTGGTATATTCTTCTGGGGGCTCAGATTTGTCTGAATTTCTGAACCTGCTATAATGCATTAACATGTTATTATATATTAGGATGAATAAAATAAGGAAAAACTATAATCTCTGTCTTCCACTGTCTAAAACCTACTGTAAAGAAGAAAAAGGCTATTCATGAATTAACACCAAGAAAAACCATTAACCTCCCAGGGCGTTTGTTGGAATTTCATTATACAATTGAAAGTCACTTGAAAGATTACTTGTTACTACATAACAAAATGTGTGATTAAAAAAACATATGGAAAATGTTGCCAGTAAATAATATAGACTGGAATTTGTATTTTAGCCTGTTGGTCGTGGTGCCTTTGATATCCTCCTCACTGAATGAATATGTTCTTAAATTATGCTCAAAAAATCCAAAATGTCAAAACCTCTAAACAAAGTTTCATACTTATTGAAAAGGTATGCAATGAAAATGATTACAAATATTTTTGGTATCAATGATATATAAAATAACATTAAACAATCCATTTAACAAGTGGGAATTTATGTCTCTTAACTGAAAATTTATACATCCTTATGTTTAATATTTTGACTCTTGGGCATTACTAAGAAAAATGTCTCTCTAAATTATTCAGAACACTAAGATCTTATTAAAATGTTTGATATTGTATTGAAAAAATTGACAATAATAACCTCAAACTATAAATAGATGCATTCCAAAAATTTCCTCTGAATTCTTTTTCATGAGTGACATTGTCATAATTTTCCTCAGTTGATAATGAGCCACACTAATTGGTAAAACTTAAAGAAATAATAATGGTCATCATAAAGTTGCCTTGTTATATAGATAACTATGCATTTAAGAAGACATTAAAATTATAAATTGTAACTCCCAGCATAATATAATGATTCTTTCATTTCTGGAGATAGTAATATTGAAAAATCTGTAAGTCCGTGTGAAAGTTCACAAGATTGGTATAGCCTTTATGTAAATTCACGGTAACTATGGCAACATTCATTTTCATTTTACTTCAGCTGCTGCACTAGCTCAGATAAGGTTGGAGACTCAGTCTTATAGTTGCCATTATGACTAGCGGATCTTTATCTCTCCCTATTCTGAAAAAATACAGCAGCATTTGGGTGCCACTGGTCCCTTTCTATCTTACTTGCCATGGTTGGCTACTTTAATCAAGTCCCGAAAGTATCCTGTATTCTCTTCTTCCTTCATCCTTACCATACTTTCTTGCCAATTGCCAATTCAGAGGCAGAAGCTAAGTACACAGCGGTACCTCTCAAAATTAAATGCACATACAAATCACCTGGATTTTGTTGAACTAGAGATTCTGATAGTTCTGTCTTGTTAGAAATACAGAATCTCAGTCCCCATCCCAGAAACATGCATCGGAAGCTTCATTTTAGTGATGCTAGCAAGCTATGTAAAGCTTCCTAAGCCACGGTTTCTTTATCTCAAAAGTAGTTCATGTATATGAAGTGCCCTGCAACCTCTGTCTCCCCTTAATCTCCCCTCACTCAAATCTACCCCATCTCATTTAGAGGATGCTTCATAAACCCTCTCAACCTTTTAATTTTTGGAAAAGAAAGCTACTACATTAAAACACTTTATTTCATCACCATTACTATTATTATTATTATTTACTATGCTACCACACAACTAGACCTATATGTTGCTCATGTTTCACCATCACTATTATTTCTCTACAATTACCTAATCATTATATTCCTAATGCTGTATCCACTAAAGTAAAATATCTCCAACTCTCTCCCATTTTGTACCTGCTTCTCTCTCCTGCTATGACATGACTTCTTCACATATTAAGAGGATGAAAGTTATTCATGAGAACAACTTTGTTATTCTACACTTCAAAAATCCATGTGCATCTTCATTCACTCTTCTTCTATTACTTTACTTCCAAGAAAGGATCTCTCTCCTCCTCACATTTTTGCTTTCATCCCCTCTTTTCAGTCCTGAATTACTGTGCACCGTTTATGCTTTTTCTAATGACAACAAGTTTCTCATTCTCCACTTTATTTTCAACCTGTAATGTCAAGGCTTATCTCTCCTGGAGAACTTTGCCCTCAACCGTCCTGAGTCTTCAAGCTATCTTTTATTTTCTTTGTGTGTGGATGCTCTACACTTCTTATGATTTGAAACATTTTTTTCACCCAAAAAACTCTAATGATGCCTTTTGTTGAACATCCACAATCATGCCAAAACATCAAATTCCATGTTCCTTTTAAAGTCATCATCACCCTGGAACATTTCCAGCACCCAGAAGTTAACCTCTTCTTCCTTCATGAAATTCTCTTTTTCCAGGAATTACAAAACTGCCTTCTAGTTTTGGATTATTATCATTTTTGTTTCGTTATGTTTTTATGTTCTCATGATTACACCTTATTGTCTTTGCCTTTATTTTTCTCTTCTTCCCAGTACTTTGAATGCAGACAGTCTTACAGCATGTTCATCTCAGTGGTAGACACAATGCCTATGGGCAAAGCTGTACTCAGGAATGTTTGAGTGAATGCAACAATCAAGGTATGAATATATTTTCTGATCCTGTCCTCTTTCTACTTATTCCTATATGAACCTGCACTTAGACACTTGGTTGCAATCTTCATCTTTACAAATTTCATCTTCAAATTACATCTTAACCTTCCAAATTAGTATTTCTAGACCTGAATGTATTTCTGGTCTAGGTGCTACTTTCCAAACTTCTTGTTAGATATTTCTACCTATATATTGCACAATTACTTCGAATTCAAATGTCCAAACAAAATGTATCACCTTTCTGCTAAAACCCACTTTGTTCCTTGGATTTTTCTTTCTGTTAGTGACACTTCTAACTTGTCATTCACATAAACCTAAAAGGCTAGTCATTACTGATTCTTCCCTTTATTTTCTTCCCTTCATCCAATCTGTTTTCAAGCCCAACAATTCTACCTCTGTTGTCTTCATGAAAATGAAGAAAGACAATCCAGATGTGAATAAGTAGGTACTATTTATTTGCAGTTGGCGGTAGCAAGGGAGTCAGCCATGCATCATTTGCATTTGCCAGAGACTCAAAGGTAGGTAGGGGAGCAGGAAAACCTAACAGTGAATAAAAAGGGAAGGCTTGAAGTGCATTCTGGTTGGAGAAAAATTAACATGGAGAAACTGGAAGCAGGCTAACTAGAAGTAGAGCAACCTATGTAATTGCTTTGGGAAGTATATTTGGCTTTCTCTGGTTGGTTCTGAGTTGGAAGCAGTGGGTAAAAATTAAGGAAGTTGGTAATCAGTGACCTAAAAATGTTCCCAAAGTCCTTGCCATTCTGAACCAATTGCAGAGGCTGTGGTTTGGTTTCCTGGGCTAGATGCTGTGGAGGTGGTAGGTCAGAGCTTTATCACATATGTTCTGGCTGTTATCCATTTGTATATTCAGTCTCTCATCTCTCATATTTCTTTTTCCCCTTCCAGTCACAGGGCCATCCCTCAACTCAGCCAGTAGTTTTGTTGTATGCCACATTGTTTGGTTTTTGAGATCAGATCGTCTCATCCTTCTATAACCAAAGAAGAGTATAATGTTTGAGAGTATATTGGTTTAATGAATACTTGCTAATACAAAAAGAAAATCTAGTATAATTGGCACAATGGGAATGATTATGTAGTCATAAGTACACAGTAAGATTATAATTCTTATAATCTTATATAGGAGTTGAGTTTTATGTACCAGGCATTTTTTAGTAATAAAAATATTTTCACTGAAAATTATTGTTTCTTCTAAGTTGTCACTTGCTCAATATGAAAACTATGCAAACTATACTCAGGATAATTTAGTTAATCTCAAGGCACAACATTATTTCCTATGATTCTATGAGGTGAAACATCTTTAGTTGAATAAATTAAATGCCATTTTAAAAATAGAAGAACCCATAAATACTCACATGTTTCTCTACTGTTTGTGCTAAATAGGCTGGACATTGATAAATGAAAGAGATTTACTCAGAGAACATCTAAATTTTCAGCCCTGTGTACAGACTTAGGCTACTCTGAGATATGACTGTCAAAAATGGGGGGGGGGGGAAGATATATATCACTTTAATATGATTTCTACAATCTCTGATTTTATTAGTATATCATATTTATTCCATTTTATCAGTGTTTGAAGAAGTAATTGATCATGATCTTATTCTTCATCAATTAGCAATTATTTATTGAACATCTATGTACCTAAGTATCATTTCAGATACTGGAGAGCATAAGGCATCACTCTATTCTGTGATGTTGAGCTAAGGAAGCCAGTCTATCAAAGCAATGTTGAAAAATATGAGAGGAGGAAATGTATGCGTATATAGGTAACAAAATGTGTTGTGCTAATACAATTGTTGTAAAGAGGGGAGACAAAAAAAATTATTTTAGAGGAAAATAAAGCTGGAATAAACTTCAGGCTTCTACCATTTCAGTTGTATTACATCTAGCAAGTTGCTTATGAAGGCCTCAATAATAATTATAATTGTTAATAATAATATATTAGAGATAATAATGATATAAGCAAACACATGTACACATTACATGTGTTTTAGGGTTTTTAATGCACTAATCTATGAAATCCTCCTAACAACTCTAAGTGGTAGGCACTTCTATTATATTTATTTTATAGACAAATTAACTTAGGCACAGAACAATTAAATTACTTGCCCATGGACATAGATTTAGACAGGAGACGGGCTTGCTAATAACACAGATTTATATGCTGTTAGAATTATTAATAGGTAATTTAATTGAAGTGTCCTCTATGGTAACTGATTCCCGATGGCGGCCCAAACAAAGACCAGTTTGCTTCCTTCTATCTAAGTATAAGGTATTATGATGCTTCTCAAACTTTAGAGTGCATCAGAAAGGCTGGGAGTCTCAGTAATTCCCTAGCTGGGAAGTGGGATCCAAAATTAGCATTTCTAAACCAAGTTCCCAGGTGATGTCAATGTTGCTGCTCTGGGGATCTGGATGGAACTGGAGGTCATTAAATTGAAATAATCTAGTCATAGAAACACAGATACTGCATGTTCTTATTCATATGTGGGAGCTAAACAAATTGATCTCATACAGAATAGAATGGTAAATAGTAGACACTGGGATGGGTTGGTGGTTGGAATGGGAGGATAAAGAAAGGTTGATTAATAGGTAAAAACATATAATTAGAAGGAAGAAATAACTTTTAGTGTTGGTTAGCAGGCTAAAGTGACTATATCTAGCAAAAGTATTTTGTATACTACAAAGTAATAGAAAAGAGAACTTGAAATGATACCAACACATAGAAATAACACTCAAGATGATGGATATCTCAAATATCCTGACTTGATCATAACACGTTACATACATGTAACAAACATTCAGCTGTACCCCCAAAATATATAAAACATCATGTATCAATAATAGAAAAAATAGTCCCAGTGAAGCTATGGGACCTGCAAAGATTTTAACCATAGGCAGCAATAAGGATTAACCCTCAGAGCAGAATTGGAAGATGGAAGGGAGAAAAAATAAAGTGTCTTCATAAATGACCTGTTGATTTCAGTTCATTCAGTTCCTTTATTCATGGCAATGTTTGCTTTTACTGGGTTACATTTTCTATTTTGACAGCATGCACATTTAGAATGGTCAAATTGCTCAGAGGAAAAATTAAGGACATCTCTCTGGGAGAACAGCCGATCGACTTAGGCAAGGGGGCAATGAAAGTCATAGCCACTTCGCGTGCCAACCCAAAGTTTACACTTCGGGAGGGAATTTTCTATGATATGGTAGTTTTTGATTACTCAGACTTTGATGATTGAGTTTATCTTATTAGTGAAAGATAGGAAATCAAGGAATATATTTCTTAAAGCTGCACGGAAATAATTAGGAATAACTCTGAAACTAATATTTGTTAATATCCATGTCTATGAATGTTGGTAATTTTATTACTTCTACTACCAGTCCTTGAATTGTTAATTAGAGAAAAAAGTGAAAAGACCAATGAAACATTAGGGGAGCTGCATCAATATATTTTCTAAATATTTTAATTATCAACGTCGTCATTTTTGTTGAGTATAATGAAGAATTATTATGAGCCAGAGCTTTACTATGATTTTGAAAGCATTTTATGAGTTATTTCTTATAGTTGGGTTCAAATTCTTTGTATCTCCATTTGGAGAAACTGAGACTTAGAACACTTTAATATTAGAATTTGTAATATTATGTTCAAATACAGTGTTTTTAGTTTTGTGATAAAATTTTTATTCGATTTTAATTTTATCTGTTTATTTAAAAGCTAGTTGACCATTTCCTTATGCTTATTAATAATTTGAAGCAATTCATGCCATTTCAGCTTTCTTAGTTCTAGGCAATTAACTGGAGAAATATTTGCTTCTAAATGTTTGAAATGGTGAAAACTGTGTAATAGTGATAACCAATACAACAGTAGTTTATTTGGTATGTATTTTTAAATATTTGATAGTAAAACATAGCACATAGTGGCATACAGCAGACAAAATCAGTAAAATTCTCTTAAAGATTTTATGTATTTCCTATATAGAAAATTTAGATGTTCTTGGTTGCAGCTATTTTTTTCTTCATTTATTTCCTAAAATGTCTTTCCTTTATAAAAGGTTCTTGTTAAGTTAACTCTGGTGACATGTTCTCTCTTTCTCCTACATATCTCTTTAAAATATAGAACAAGTAATACTGATTTGTAGCAGTTAAGACAGGTCGTCAGTGTTTCTGATTCCTCAGTAAGGCCATGGAAAATAGGATTTTTCTTAGGAAGTTAATAAGCAATCTATGACAACAGTCAGTACACCATGTTCCAGTGATATTTCAAAATGTTTAACAGCATTAGATAACTTTTACAGTAATTATGATTAATATTCACAAATATAGCACTAGGATTTATGTGTTACTGGATTTTTAAAAATCTAAAATGCCATGGATTATAAAACAACCCATTATTTCATAGAGCTCTACAAAAGAAAAAAAGTTAAATCATTCCATTGGGTATGCATCCTAATTTCAGAGATGTTAAAATTTGAAAAACAACATATGGTAAACACACGTAGCAGTAATTGTTGTCATTAGTAGATGTTTGGAGTAGTGTTTATGAGCAAGGGAAATAGGCACATGCACACGGGGCTTGTGGGAGAAGACGCTGGGTCATTATTTCTAGAGGTCATCTTGGCAATATCTATCCAAAGCCCTCAAACTATTCACACATTGTGATTCTAATTATGATTCCTCTTACCCAAAAGAGTAAGCAACCCTTAATCTTTTGTATATGAATGTAACTTCTTTTACTTAAAAGAAAGAGTGCAAACATATAGGAGCAAATCGATATCCGAAAGTTTTATGATTTAAGATTTATGAAATGTCAATAAAAATACAAGCCAGTTGGCTAAACACATTATGCCAATCACTTACTGTACGATGACTGTTTCTATTTTTTAAACACATTTACAAATTAGGATCATACAGCAAATACTCTTCTATGATCTGTTTTTTTTTTTCACAGTGCAACATATCACAAGAATTTTTTTCTGTCTTATGACAGAATGTGAGCTCCTCACAGGCAGAAATCTTTGCTCCCTTTACTAATATTACTATATCCAAAGTGCTTAAAACAGAGCTTAACACATAGTGGGTACTTAACAAATGTTTATAAAGCACTGTATCTATGACAGTGTTCAAACTTGAAAATGAAGGTTAGCAACACTGCTTACAGTGTGATCCCCAATTTTAAGTGTTTTTGTATGAACATTATAAAAAGACTGTTTCTTCCTAATAGATGAATTATCTGTATTAATTCTAATGTATTTTATGTCTTATTTTCTATAATGAACATCAATTCCTTAACAATTCAGAAATATTAAACATGTAATTTTTAAAATAGCAATGGCTTCATGTAATTATTTTTTATAAGACTTTCAAGATAACACTTGTCTTTTTCATAAGATGATAATCATTTACATAAAAAGAACATGAGCTTGAACCATTCTTACCCAAAATCTGAAGCTTAGACATATTACATTCGCAAAGCAATCTAGAAATGAAAAGTTTCTCCCTTGCCCCCATTTGAAATATGGTTTGTCTTTGTTTGCTTTATAAAAGTCCCTTAGAGATTAATGATACTAACTCTTTCTCATGTATGCGGCACACGGATTTTCACAGGTCATTTGCTTTGGGTATTACTGTGTTTTGGAGGCACAGAAGATGCAAAGCTTTATGTAATGAAACACATAATGGGCTCCATTTTAGTATCTTAATTAGAATGCCTTCTGTGGTAAGCAGCATGACTCCCTAAAGGTGTCCATGCCTTAATCCCTGGAACCCATGTTACCTTCCATGGCAAAAGCAGTGAAGAAGCAATGAAGACTATGGACCTTAAAATACAGGGATTATCTGGGTAAGCTCATTCTAATCACATGAATCCTTAAAATGCAAAGAATTTTCTCTGGCTGTGGTTAGATGGATGTGGCGGAAGTCAGAGAGACTGAAAATGTGAGAGGGAGGCAATTTGCCATTCCTGCGGTGGGAGGACATATGGAAGGCAGGAAAGGGAATGCAGGCAGCTTCAAGGACCAAAGATCACACCAGATGACAGCCAGCAAGGAAATGAAGAAAATGGATCTGTGTCCTACCTCCAAAAGGAAGTGATTAAGACCAGAAAGCTGTGTGAGCTTAGAAGCAGATTCATTCTTACAGCCTCCAGGGAGGAACGCAACACTGCCAACATCTTGATGTTGGCCTTGTGAGAATTTAAGCAGAGGACCCAGCTGAGCTGCACTGCGTCTGCAATCCTAACCTACAGAACTCTGACATAATAAACAAGTGTTGTTTCAAAGCACTAGGTCTGTCACAACATACTATGGAGGCAACTTAAGAAAACACAAATAAACCTTCAATAAATTATGTGAATACATATCTAGCTCTGGCTTTTTCTGGCACTTTTTAATATGTTTTCTTTCAGTTTTAATGGACACATAAGTGTATATATTTATGTAGTACAGTGGGATGTTTCCCAGTGTTACATCATGTAATGATCAAATCAAGATCATTAGCATATTCATCACCTCAAATACTTATCATTCCTTTGTAGTGAAGGCATTCAAAATTTTCTTTTCTAGCTATTTTGAAATATACAATACATTGTCAACTATAGTCACTCTACTGTGTAGTGGAAGACCAGAACTTATTCCTGCTATCTAACTATAATTTTGTACCCAACTGACCAGTCTCTCTCCATTCTCCCCACCCACCCACTGGAAACCACTATTCTACCCTCTACTTCTTTATTATTATTATTATTATTATACTTTAAGTTCTAGGGTACATGTGCATAATGTGCAGGTTTGTTACATATGTGTACTTGTGCCATGTTGCTGTGCTGCCCCCATCAACTCATCAGCACCCATCAACTCGTCATTTACATCAGGTATAACTCCCAATGCAATCCCTCTCCCCTCCCCCCTCCCCTCTACTTCTAGGTTATCAACTTGTTTAGATTTTTTATGCCTGATTACTTTAAATATTTGAAGTTTAGTTTCTTAAGTCTTTTTTCAGTATGGACTTAAAAATATTTGTTCTCAAAATTATTTAGCCATTGTCATAACACTTGTTATGAAATAACTGGAGAATCATTTTCTTCACTAATTTAAAGGGCATCATTAAATCACACAAAATCTTAGGTAAATTTATGGCTTTTTACCTAAATTATATTTGGTTCCATTTCTATGCTGTACATGAGTTTGTGTGAATGAGGCCTAGATACAATCTATTGCAAAACAAATTCAAACAAAACAAAAATAATGCAAAACAAAATCAAACCAAACAAAATATAGAATACACTGTCGTTGTCTTTCTTTCTCCATGTATGCTTATATGTTCATATACAGTATGAAAAATCATTGAAGAGCAAACTCCCAGTCTGTCCAGTGTGGGTGGAGGTTGACATTGAGGAAATCATTATTTAATAGTAGGATAAGGTAATAAAAACAGCAAACTATTTAATATGGGAGAGGATTTAGGCATCAAGCAAAGCAATCTGAAATTTCTCCTCTAGTCAAACTCTGTTAAGTTGATACTCCATTCATCATTCCCTGCTCCTACAAGGAAATGCCAATTTCCTGGTCTCTACAGTGGATTTCTCCCCCATAGCCTACAAGCAAACAGATGCACAATTCCTGTAAGTGAAGATTGCTAAAATCAATGTAATATCAATAGAAACAGGATTATATGACTGAAGGGCATGGTGGCTCATGCCTATAATGACAGCACTTTGGGAGGTCGAGGTGGGTAGATAACCTGAGTTCAGGAGTTCGAGACCAGTCTGGCCAACATGGTGAAACCTCGTCCACACTGTTTTTTTATGGAAACCTCACGGTTTTTTTTTTTTTTTTTTTTTTTGGCTCTTCTTTATTGCAGGAATAAGAAATACAAATATTTATAGGTACATGTATATATAAGCTATATTTATATCTCCAAGGTTTGCATATTGAGCAATTTAAACATTTTAAAGAAAAGTAAACATGGTTTTGTTGTTGTAACTCAGATTTTACAGCCTATAAAAGGCATATTGAGAGAATATAATTTTAAGAAATGAGAAAACTCCTAATGAAAATGTTAATAATATCGAGGGAGTCACCCCAGATTACTAAAAAGTTGGAGAACAAATGCCAAGTGAAGGAGTGTGAAGGCAGCCCCACAGAGCACCATGATAGCTTACAGAATTTGCCCAAGAAAAAAGAGAACCCTCTGTCCTAAAAGTTAGAACTAGGGGAGAACCAAAGTAAAGGTCACTGGGGAACAAAATGAAGGTCACTGAGGAAATTCAGTCATTTTCCACCTGATTATTAGCCATAATTGGAGTAAGAATCTCCATTCAGTTGTAATCTGAAGAGATCATGCCTTCTTTAGCACAGCACCCCACAAACTAATTGTGCAGGAGTGACACCCCTCATGATTTATTTCAGTACCTTTTGTTAGCCAAAGAAGATACTCTAATTTCAGAAGATCTCAGATATCTGTAACCTGAGAAAAGGGGTTTGGAGCCCTGGCTACCTGTTGGGATGACAATATAGGATAGTACAGCTGAACTTGTATGTGGACAATGGATGGTAGTTAATGAGGCAGTGATTAAAATTCTATAGTATTCCTGTTGCATTGAAAATATCAGTTCAGTATGAATCATTTTAGAATATGAATGATCACTTGCTAATCTAGAAATTATTTAAAAAATAAGCAATATAAGATAACTGAGTTACACATTTCCCAAGATACACATGTGAGAGAGTGTATCTTTCTTAAGATTCACATGTCAATTCTGTAGATGGGCTATATAATGGATTTATATATTAATTTAAAATATTCCTATTATTATTTATCTTTGTTCTTATTGCATTTACTTTTGGGTTCTTTGTCATGAAATCCTTGCCTAAGCCTATGTCTAGAAGTGTTTTTCCAATGTTATCCTGTAGACTTTTTATAGTTTCAGGTCTTAAGATTTAAGTCCTTGATCTATCTTGAGTTGATTTTTGCATAAGGTAAGAGATGAGGATCCAGTTTCATTCTCCTACATGTGACTTGCCAATTATCCCAGCACCATTTGTTGAATAAGGTGTTCTTTCCCTACTTACGTTTTTGTTTGCTTTGTCAAAGGTCAGTTGGCTGTAAGTATTTGAATTTATTTCTGGGTTCTCTATTTTGTCCCATTGGTCTGTGTGCCTATTTTAACAGTACCATGCTGTTTTGGTGACTATGGCCTTATAGTATAGTTTGAAATCAGGTAATGTGATGCCTCCAGATTTGTTCTTTTTGCTTAGTCTAGCTTTGGCTATGTGTACTTTCTGCACAGCAAAAGGAACAGTTAGCAGAGTAAACAGACAATCCACAGATTGGGAGAAAATCTTCACAATCTATACATCTGATAAAGGACTAAAATACAGAATCTACAAAGAACTCAAACAAATCAGCAACAACAACAAAAAACAAAACAATCCCTTCAAAAAGTGGGCTAAGGACATGAATAGGCAATTCTCAAAAGAAGATCTACAAATGGCCAACAAACATATGAAGAAATGCTCAACATCACTAATGATTAGAAAAATGCAAATCAAAACCACAATGCAATACCACTTTACTCCTGCAAGAATGGTCATAATCAAGAATTCAAAAAATAATAGATGTTGGCGTAGATGCAGTGAACAGGGAATATTTCTACATTGCTGTTGGGAATGTAAATCAGCGCAATTTTCCACACTATGGAAAACAGTGTGGAGAGTCCTTAAATAACTAAAAGTAGAACTAAAATAACTAAATAGTTAAATAACTAAATAGCTAAAATAACTAAATAACTAAAAGTACAACTACCATTTGATCCAGCAATCCCACTACTGGGTATTTACCCAGAGGAAAATAAGTCTTTATATGAAAAAGATTTATATATATAATATTATATATATTCATCATATATATGATGGATAAAGAAACTGTGATATATATATTTCATCATATATATATGATAGAATACAACTCAGCCATAAAAAGGAATGAATTAATGGCATTTGCAGGGACTTGGATGAGATTGGAGACTATTATTCTAAGTGAAGTAACTCAGGAATGGAAAACCAAACATCGCATATTCGAACTCATAAGTGGAAGCTAAGCTCTGAGGATGTAAAGGCACAAGAATGACACAATGGACTTTGAGGACTCAGGGGGAAAGGGTGGGAAGGGGGAGAGGGATAAAAGGTTACAAACTGGGTGCAGTGTATATACTGCTCAGGTGATAGGTACACCAAAATTTCACAAATCAACCACTAAAGAACTTGCTCGTGTAACCAAACACCACCTCTTCCCCAGTAACCTATGTAAATAAAAACAATAAAAAATAAATTAAATATTCCTATTAGTATCCATCACAAGGGATGGTTACTTATGTCCTTATGCAAGAGTTTGTGTTTAATCAAAATATATTCACTTAGATATAACCATAGTGTCCACATATGTGCAAAGGAACACCCATGGGTACACTATCATTATGCTTAAGTTAAACAGATAATTTATACATTGTATTTATTCTCATATGTTAAAATGCCAAACTTAAATAGGTTATATTAAAGACATCTTTAATGAATATTTTGTGATATAGATCAGATAAAACAGCGTATCAATAGAATATTCTCAAAGAATAGAAATTCTTGTGTGTCGATTAAACATGTTACACATAGATTACATAGAAATACCTTTACATATTCAGTAAAATATCCATATGTACCTTTTGCATTTCCTTAAGAGTTCTTATAGGGATGTTGTTATGCTGAACTATTTTCTACGCTCACTTTGTAGAAAATCTTGTCTTTTTATTTAGAAAGGTTGTTATTGTTAATACACAGAAATATTTTTAAGCCATCACTATCATCTATCATTTGTGATCTTAGCCACGTTTTTCTAAGACTAGTAAAATGTACAAGAAATGATTTATTGCTAGTCTCCTTTCAAATGATACAGTGACAAATAAAAAGCTGAATTCATGTAGTCTAGGGTGTGGTTGAGTATTAAAGACTTGACTGTGTAAATCAGTCCATATCCTTCTGATTGGTATCTAAAGTACCTAATAGGCTTGCATATATGAAGGAGGCAATGAATTGAACTATGCTTAGCCTAAATTCATTCTAAACCTTTGCACATATAGAAATATAAAACACATTCTGCCCTGAACTTAAAATAACTTTCAAAATTACAAATTAAAATGTATGATATTATTCACAAATCACACAAATCAGTATACAAAATGTATTATTAGCGAAATTGAGATCCATTGTTTAGAAAGGATTATTCTGCTCCAAAGAAACTATAGGGATCAAAGAAAGAGAATGCCTCCATACTGAAAAGTAACAGGCATGAGTGGAGATGAATAGACTTATGTCAAAAAAGCTGCAGGTGAGAAGCTTCCAGCAGTCATTGAAAAGCGAATGAAAATAATCAGTGAGACAGAATAGGTCTTAAACATTTACCTGCTCTCTAACACTGTGGAAGCAGGCTGAGGGTGGGGGGAATCAAAATAATAGTTAAAACAAAAAGCGCATAAAGAGAAAAGGCCAACACATATAACCTCCTCCACTGCAGGATATTATCCTATCCAAGTGGGAAAGGGAAAAAGACATACATTTAAACAAAGTTAACAATCTTTATAGCTATATCAATGATGTTACAAATTTATACTGAATGGAAAACAATTTATACTTTTAAATGACTAACAAGTCATGGGAACTGGCTTAAATTCCATCGAGGAATAAAGGACCAGTTCCACAGATAAGTCATTAAGGGAAAGGAAAAATAAAAACATAATGAAGTTACTTTTAGATGATATCCCTTGAACGCTGATTGTTCAACATGATTATTATAAATAAAGAGTGTGTGTTATAGGAATATTCCAGAGGACAAGTAGTATAGAACTGCAAAAATTAAAGCAGGAGAGAATTTTATAAAACTGGGGGAAGTCAACAGTATCACATATAGCAGAGAAAGAAGAAATGGGACAATAAAAAGGTCATTGATTTGTGGAAAAAAGATATGTAATTGATGATAGTGGAGAAAATAGATTCAGTTCAGTAGTGCAAATAGGTAAGAGACAGGTGAACAAGAAATAAAGGCAACAGATATATGTATATATCTGAATATACATATTCATTTAAGAAATTTGGCAGCAAAGTAGAAAAATAATATGACGCTAAATATAATGGAATACCCAAAGTACTAAATAAGCAGTGTTGATAAAAGAATAAAATCTTTCCCTACTTTTCCATGATATCTAAACCAATGCTTTTGTTAGTTTATTATATTTTTTCATCATCACTACATTGATATAAATATTAAATGCAACAGCCATGTATCCTGACTAAATACCATTTTCCTGCAAACTGTCCTGCCACTTGTACAGGACTTTAGTTGCTGTCCGGCTTGGGCAAACTGCAAACAGTTAGTACATTTGTACTACCACTATCCCCAACACTCCCTCAAAACCAAGAGCCTCACAACTAGAGGCCTCACGTCCACGATGGCACAGAGGTACAAGAATAAGAGTAAAGGGGCTGCCAATGAGAAAATTGCCCTCCTTCCTCAAGGTGGACACAGTCCTACATCAGGGCTTAGTTACAGCCTTTCTTCAGCCCCTTGGACAAGATGCCTGAACTACTGTATATGGTAGATGAAACAAAATAGAAAATGGGGATATAGAGTAGGAGAGGGCAGAGAGAAGAAAAAGGAGAGGAAATCCTGCCTTTACTATTCTCTCTATCCTGAGCTCATTATTCTTGGAAACCATTGCCCTACTTCAGAATCCCAACTCTGCTTTGTTAAAAAGCAGTTACTTTTAATAAAATAATTTAAAAATAATAAAAATGTTCATGGTAGAAAATTACGAAGTTATACAGAATACAGTTTTTGAAGAAGCAACTACTATAGACCTACTACAGACCTTTTGATTAACTATTTTATAGACCTTTTAAAACTTCTAAAGAAGTCTTACAATTTTTTGTTACCAGTTATTTACATTTATATCCTATTTTTTCACAGTATTAAATGTTTGCTTCTGTTCCATTATTGGTAAGCATAATTTTTAATGCCTTTCCCTCACTTGTCCCATATTTAATTAATCAATCTCTATCATAGTGGCTTATAAGAAAGTGATTTGTACAGAGGTGGACTTGAGTTTGAATCTTGGCTTTCTTAATTCTCAGCTGTGTCACTTTGGCCAAAGATTTTTTTTGAGCTTCAGAATTTTATCATCACAGTTCTCAGTTCCTAAGGCCCTCAAATTGGAGTCTTTTGAACTAATACATGAGAATAATATTTTTACACTGCTAGAATAATGGATGATACAATGGATGATACATGTTTTTCCCCAGAGATTATTATCTAACCACATCATATTTAGATCTTTGAATATTATTTAGTACCTATTACTCTATACAATAAATGAGTATAATTAGTGCTACATTTCTAGAATCCAATAAAAGGTGACATTACCTAGTGCTTTACATGCTAGGCACAATGCTAAAGCAACACCCTTTTATTATCTGAGTCCCATGATAATGTCATAAATTAGTAACTCTTCTGATGCTCATTACGAACATAGGGAGACTCAGCCTTAGAAAGGACACACAATTTACACATGCCCACTGACTCTTTAGTAAATGTCTGAGTTGGGATTTTATCTGATACCAAGGGGACCACTAAATACATGCCGTTAACCAGTAAGCCTCAAGCCCTCAAGGCCTTACCGGAGGTTCACCATAACAGTGTTGGGCTTCCTGGGCTGGGTGTGGATATAGCCCTTCCTCCAATATCTATAGTCTCAGTTTCTGGAACATTTTACCATCGGCTAGTGTTACTCATTCTATTCTTCAGGTATCTTAATTTCATTGTTTTCATATATTTATCTTTATCTTTATGTGTTGCATTCTGAGTAATTTCCTCAAATTTATCTTCTACTTTACCATTTTTCTCTTTGGTTTTCTCTATGTCTTAATTCGTATTTCTAAAATTCTAATTGCTATAATCAGTATTTTTAGAATTCCTGTAATTTAAAAACACTAGCACATGTCTCTATGTTAGCAAACACAAGCTTAAAAATAAAATAGAACATAGGCTGCCATTAATAATATAAACAAATGCTATTAAATATCCAGTTATTAGTCAAAGAATATTTAAAAACTTTATGAAGCAAATTGTAAAACTCAATGTAAGAATATTAAAGAAGATCAATAAATGAAGAACTATGTCAATTGACAGAATTATTTAATATTGTTAGTATCTCAATTGTCCCCAAAACATTCCCCTTGCTCTATGGGCTTGTTTCTATAATATGTAAAATGCATTCTGAGTCCAAGCAGATGAGTTACTATAAATTTTTGAGACATTGCAGTGGTTGAGGACTGATCTTACGTTGTGTTTGTGTGTGTGGTATACACAGACTAATCATTTGGGGAAAAATGACATGATAGAGGTACAAGAAAGCATAGAAACAAGAAAGACTTTCTAGCAAAGACTTTGTGACACAAATTATTTGCCAGGATAATAAAGAACTTTTTAGTTGGAACTTAATAATGGGAGGAGAGGAAGTACAATTAACAGGTTTAAATAAAAAATGTACACCTCAGTATGTTTCTTTTTTGCACAAGCTCACAGTGAAAAAATACAACTGTAATAAATTCTTTTCCTCTGAGGATACTACCCATGGATCATTACGCATTCATTCATTTCTTCATTCATTCATTGTATTAGTCAGCCCCTGTTTTAAGGTTTAGGTGCATCATTGAGAATCAGCATTCTAGTCTGGCACACTGGCATGTAAAGAGAGACGTTTATTTTGGTGTAAAAAGTGTCTTACAGGGTGTGTGGTGTTGAAGAGGAAGGAGGCGTAAACATGGTTTGAGTATCTGCCTGTCAGTCCCATCTGACAACCAAGAGGCCCTCACCTACATGGAGCTGGCATCAACTATTTTGTGAGTTCCCTTTAACTGCTCTTTCTTCTCTAATTATTCTATGAATCTCACAAGCTATGGGTAGCATTGCATAACAATTATAACAGAACTGTACATCCTTTGGATTTGATTCACTGAATGATAATTTGGCTACACATATATTTAAAATCCTTTTGTACTAAAATTTTATTGATCTGGCTTCTAACTAGTTGCTGTGATAAGGATGTATCAACTAATAACACAAACTATATTTTTTTCTACTTGTATATTTCATGATATGTTTGGTTGTTAAGGTGGCTTTCTTATTTTTGGTTCGTGATGTATCTAAAGCCACCTGGCCATTGGTAATGAGACCTGGATATTTTATTTGAGAAATGGCTCAAAAATATGACAGAAAGAACACAATGCTGACAAACCAATTGACCAAACAAAGAAAAGTCATTGGTATCACACAGGATAAATACACTGTGAAAAGAGATTAGTGTGTGTGTGTGTGTGTGTGTGTGTGTGTGTGTGTGTGTGTGAGAGAGAGAGAGAGAGACAGACAGAGAGAGAGAGAGAGAGAGAGAGAGGGAGAGGTAGAGGGGATGAGGGGGAAAGGGAGACAGAGAGACAGGGAGGGGAGGGGGGAGAGAGAGATTTGGAATTTAGTAATTAACTTGCTAGAATATTTGAGTTGTAATTACTTTTGTTAAAAATTTTCTTTTTGTATGGTCAAAGATGAAGCTTTGTGAGATTTTAAACCTGCAGTTCAAGCTGAAATTTGACACTGATAGTTGCTAATTTTCCAGCAATAGTGACCTTCACATCTGCACTCTGTAGCTAAATCAGAGAACGGTCTGTAGAGTCATATAAACAATACATGGTTAGAGCCATATCATAGAGTCATTACTGCATCCTAAAAATGATAAAACCATGAACTTGGAAGAATGGAGTAGGAGATATTTAGATCAGCAATTCAATGCTCAAATTTACATTCTCATTTTTTAGCTCAAAATTCACACTTTTATTCTTAATACAAGATATATCCAGTCATCATAAGTATGATCATTGATTCAGTAAATAATGAGGGACTATTGTATATAATAACTGTTCTAGATGTACTTTTGAATAGAAAAGGCTAAGATCATTGTTCTGGTGGAAACTACATTATAGCGGGTGGAGCAGACAATAAACACTAAATATAATACATATGTAAATTATGTAGTACATCTGATGGTGAGAAGTCTATGAAAAACAAATAGGGCTAAAGAGGATTTAAAGTCCTTGGGGTGAGCATGAAGTTTTCAGAGAATAAATCATTATAGACTCTTGGGTCAGCATATATCTGTGAATTCTATATTTTATACCACTACATATATAAAAGTAGTTTTAACTGAAGATTGGCAGATTTGTGTGTATGTATATGTGAATATTTTTGTAGGCAGATGATCTACTGGTTTCATCAGACTCTTGATGGAATCATGTTCCAAAATTAAAATGATTGAAAATTCCAATATTTTGTTTTTCACAAAAGTAGACAATATTGTTCACTTCATTCCTATTACTTTTGCTTTTTCAATACTTGTGAAAACTAGACTTTTTGGAAAAAACTATATTATCATTAAACATGTTAATATTTACTTTCAGTCTGAAAAATGTACATAATAAAATCCATGACACAAATGATTTACATTTCCTCTTACATTTTAGGCCTTTTCAATTTAAAATGAAAATGTACTTGGAAATATTTAATGTAATAACAACTACGGATCCCTCTAATATATTTAATTTATACTTTTAAAGCAATGGGCATTTAAAACAACATTTTCCACAATGTGCTAAGTACGTGGTGAACAATAACCATCAATTCCTTCTAAACATTTGTAATTTTATTCCATGTAAGTTTATATTACTTCAGTTATTTATATCTTAAAGAATAAGAGTAATTCCTGCCTCAAAAGATTGTTACAGGAATTAAATGAGGTAGCACCTGAGTACCCTCATCGCTCATTATATTCCTTTTTATTTTTAAATAATACGTACCTATGGTTTTTTTCATTACAAAAAATAGATATACAAGCATTCTTTGCTGTGATGGAGTCTTATTTCACGTGTTGTTTCTCTAGTGTTACTGTATTTTATTCACCTCTGGATAAAAGATCTTCGAAATGTTCTTTCATTGAGGTGAAACTGCTTTCCTCCTGGTCGTCTTCATAATGAGGCCTACGATGCCAGTCGTAACTGGTTTATTATCTCTCCCCTCAAGCTATGTCTATGTGAATGATTCAGCAACCACATATTACAAAATTCTAAGCAATTTGAATAAGAAACAACTTATGATCCTGGAGAAAATTATTTTTTTAAGATAAGCAAATTGCTATATTTAGAAAGATTAGGTTGTGTTACAAAATACATTAGTAGAAGAGTAAGGAAAAAAAAAAGACTAGCTCCCTTAAGAATTCTTGATTGAAATTAATCTGTGAGCATAATGATTAGGATAAAATGCTGCTGATATATGGCTAGAAGGAAATTAGAAGGGGCAATGCATAAGTGAGATACATTGCATAGATAGGATTCTTCTGAAAGGGTAAACATTAAGACTGAACGTATGTGGTCAGTTGCTGTCAGAATAGCTTTATGTTGTCCATATTAGACAGGAATGGCGCAATAGTATGAGCTCCTACACCCCTTGCATAGGCATGAGTCAGACACATGGTCAAAGAAAGTATAACAGACTAAACAAATTCAATAGCTTTGAGATGGTTAAGTACCGACTTTGAGAATCAGCTACGGTTCTCTAGTTTCAATGCAATCAGAAATAGCAAATAAAGGTCATATATGCCATATTAAGCTATAAACCAGAGGTCCCCACCCCTGAGGACACAGACCTGTACCAGTCCTTGGCCTGTCAGGAACCAGGCTACATACCTGGAAGTGAGCACAGGCAAGCACGCATTACCAGCTGAGCTCCACCTCCTGTGCAATCAGTAGAGACATTAAAGTCTGTATAGGAGCTCAAATCCTATTGTCAACAGTGCATGTGTGAGGGATCTAAGTTGTGAGCTCCTTAGGAGAATCTAATGCCTGATGATTTGAGGTGTAAGACACTATCCCCACCATCTGTGGAGAAATTGCCTTCCACGAATCAAGTCCCTGGTGGCCAAAAGGTTGACGATCACTGCTATAAAGTATACAGAAATCCTAGAACTTTCAGTAAGAGTAAAAATTTGTGAAACACCTTGTTTTTTTTTAACTTTTATTTTAGGTTCAGGGGTACAGGTACAGGTTTTTTATAGAGGTAAACTGTGTGTCACTTTTGATGTACGGATAATTTCTTTAATATAAATTGCAACTGATACAAAGCAAGAAATACAACTCATGAGAATGCTTTCTTAAATTTTATTTTTGCTGTGAAATATACTAGTTTTAACTAAAAATTTTGTGGCATTAGTTTGATTCATATAATTTTGCTTTTATTACTAAAATTTCACTTTTTTTCTGGGAAAAATAACAGCTAAGTTTTGGAGAGTTGGTCCCTAGTTTTTCAGTTATTAGAACATAAGCCACCGATTAAACTGTCTAAATGCATCTGGTCAATTCAATACTATTTCATTGAAAACACATCCTGTAGAAATACAGGATTAATCTGTTCACACATTTAAATGTATTTCTTTTAATTCATTAAAATATGACAGGCACAACCCTGAAAATCAAATTCTATTTATTGAAGTCAATTGGTATTCAACTTAAGCAAGGGTATAAGCAGATTTTATGAGGGAAATATTTGGCCTTTGTAATCTAAATGATTTATATATAAAATAAGAGAGATCAGTGGAATTTTAGTTCTGATTATAACAAATTATTTGCATGTTTTGGAATGTATGTTTTCTGTTAAATAAAGGTATTCTAACTTTCAGTGTAACTTTAAATATTCATTTTGTTCTATAAAGTGTTCTTTGAACTTGAAATTTCGCTGTGGTTGAGTCCAAAACTACCATTACTACTACATTTTATTTTGTCAAAAATATTGAGTTTTACGTAGTTTGTTATGTTTAAATTTTTAAACCATATCTACATGTATGGTGGCAAATTTAAAAGGGCATTTGTTTGACAAAGTCAAACATCATCCATTTCTATGGCTAAAAATTTACATTTTTGTTTTTAAATCACATGTTTTGCCATTCTTCAGGGTACTACCAAAGGAACATAGCCTAGTAGAACATTAAGAAAAGAAAACTATTATTAAAGAACAAAAAAAAAAAAGAGAGAGAGAGTTATATCATGACCACTTTCTTAAAAACTTCACAATATTATTTCAATAGGAAGTTGTCCCTGATATTATTTGTGTAAAATCTAATGGACCAGACCTTATTCTCAACTGTGAAATATACGCTCATAAACTCAGATTGTTGCTTTTTTATTTCTTTTTAATCTATTTGAATGGAACTTACATAGCATCTATTTTCATCTAGCAAAACATTTCTCTTCCCATTTACCCAGTATATTCACATAATGTATACACTGGAATATTACCATTATTTCCCAGGTCTTTCACACTGAAATAAAGTAAAATTTAGAAAATGATTGAGTGTATCTAATATGTATAAAGCACTCTGCTGATTGAAAGAATATGTTTAGTATATGTGGTCCATTTTTAAAATTTCCTCAGATATGTGCAGTCCCTGGCCTATAGTGTCTGTGTCATTGGAAGCTATAAACTCCTTAAATGAAGAAATAAGTAGGGAAAAGTCATGCAAAGAAGTGGAACATCTGCTTCTACCTATATTGTCACTATATCCTTAATGAATTTTTGGTTTCTTCATATGTGTGCATGTGTTATAAAAAACATGGTTCCCCCAACAAAGGTTTTCTAGCCTGTATGGTTTGCTATTTGCTAATGATTTAGACTTTACCTTGTAGGCAATGAGAAGCCACTGTATATGTATCATTATGCAAATTACATCATAAAATTTGTGTTTTAGGTCAACAATGTAGTGGACAAACTAGAAGTTGACACTGGAGTCAGGGAGAACAATTGGGAAGTGAAGACAATATTACAAGGGCAACAACTAGATCTGAAACTCCTCTGAAAATTTCAGTTGTTACAAATGCTTGTTATTATTACTGAGATTAATGCTTCTGGTAATTAAACTTTCTTGGATTAGTTGTAAGAATAAGTTGCATTACATGAATTTCCAACCATAATGGAACTTGTCATAATGAGGTTATTTTATGATTTAAGTAAAGGCCAAAGTGCAAAACTAAGCTGCTGCTTGACTGTTTTGCACTACAATGGTTCAGCTGTCATTTAAATAACTCATGCTAAAAAGGAATCTGTTATTATATTAACATCTCTTGATACTACTACAGAAAATGCTCCCAAACTGTTCCACAGTCAGTTTCTTTTAAGAGTGGCCTTTCCATGAATACCAGAATGAATATTCCTAGATGTAACCTAATTTAAATGGCATATAAATCTGCAATTTGCTATTTGCGTGTAGATAACAATAAGCACTTTAATAAGAAAATGTAGGTGTCATTACACTTGGTCAAATTTACTAGTAAATGACTGGCTAATAGACTTGGACAATTTTACATCCTTTATCAATGGAGATGTCATTAACAACAGACCCTGGAGCTATTTCCTGAATTTCACTCTAAAATCAAAGTACATTATCATTTTCTGATTCTATCTCACTATAATTAGCTTGGTCTTAATACAAGAGCAATTTCTTTAAAGCTTACTGTGTTAGAATAAAATCTGATGGTTATTTTATTAACTATAATTAGCTTTCAGGTATTTATTTTCTCTATCCCCGTCCATCTCTGTACTCTCTCCATTATTAAATTGTGTCACCTAGCTCGTATGGAGATCTCTCAATATTTGGGAAGTTATATTACAACGTCTGGCAGTCTTGGAAATAAAGCTGTGATCCATATGTTAAATTAGGGAGTCTTTGATCGTATAAATTCTGTGGAAAAGCAGCCTTAATATTCCTGAATTTTAGCCTGAAGAAAGGACAGACCCTTTATTATGTATTTATACTACCTACCACCAGAGGGTAATAGAATACTCTAAAAACAAGGTCGACTAACCTCAAAAACAAAACAAAACAAAACAAAAAACCAAAAAACAAAAAACGAAGTTCTTACTAAAAGGGTAGAGGCAGACAAATGAATTCTTAGCACCTAAGACAATAAATGATCATCAAGCACACATAGATTATATCTGAATATCCTCCAAGCACAGCCTGCAAGCTATACTTTCAAGAATAGGTTTGTCTAATGATTAAGGCAGATAGAGCTATCTGGAAAGTTGATTTTGGCACAGTATCTGATTACTCAGTACTGCTAAAAAAAAAAAAAAAAAAAAGAAGAAGAAAAGAAAAGAAAAAACATGATGTGTTTCTGCCATGTCACAGACCAGCATAATTTAGAGGAATTCACCCATAAGTGGAAACTCCCCAACCCAAAACATGTGGCCTATAACACTTTTTATATTTAGTTTTACGCAGACTGAATGAAATGACTTATTTATTCATGCACATTAAAGCCCTTTGAAGGTGAGGATCAGAAGAGTAGCAACACAATTTTAATGACTTAGAGCATAAATTAAAAGAATCACAAGTAGTAACCCAATCACACCGCAATGTGTGGGGATTGCTGGCCATTTCTGTTTTTACCAATGGGTCTTTAATCCAAATAATAAACTCTTTTAAGAGAAAAATCATAACAGCTTAAATGTTTTAATTCATACCATGCACTGGACACTATATGCTACATGAATCTAACAAATTAATTCTCACAAGTTGAAGAAAGAGAAATTATTAATACTTGTGTTCTACAAATAAGAAAACTAGCTAAAAACCAAATAGCTGTGGTGAGGTGGAATTTGATTACTTGAGTCTAACCACTTTAAGAAAACAAAAGATGCAAAGTTTATATGTCTTCTTTATAGATCCTCGGTCTATCCAAAAATATCAGGAACAACGTAAATTTGAAATGCTTGAGAAGAGGTGGTTTAACCCCAGAGCATTCTGCAAACCCTTATAATTCCTGGCATTGTGCTTTCAAGAGTCAGTTACTACTACTGTTATTGCTGCTATTATTATTATACAGTGAATAGACTGCTAGTAAAAATATTTCATCGTCAGACATTTTGAGGGATGTATCTCCTGATGGATTCCAAAGGCTTGTCCCAAAAGAGCTTCAAGGGTGACCAAGAAAAGCTGTCAGGTGGGTATTGACTGACAAAAAAAAAATTAAAAACGCACTTGAGCTGTCCTCAGTCAACTACATCCAGCAGATCTTGCATTCGGATAAAGGGCAGCTCAGCAGTGTGGAAACAGTCTGGATTGGGGAGAGCAATCTATGGGTTAAACTCAGATTGGAATCAGACTCCACCGCTTACTAGGCAAAACATCTAATCATGAAAATCAAAGAGGTTAAGATCACTGGCTCCAGAATCAGTTCGACCACTTTGTTTTCTATATTTGAAAAACAGAGGTAACAGTAGTAGCTACCTCATTGATTGACATAAGAATTAAGTGAATCACCTCATATGAGATACACAACGTAATTCCCGACATGGTGCTTTCAAGAGTCAGTTACTACTGCTGTTATTGCTGTTATTATAATTACATTAAATTAATATCATTTGTGATGTACTAAATTAAGTAATATATACAAGTTTAAAGCCTCTGGTGCATGGTATTTAATCTTATTGATACATCGTCTTTGCTAAATCTTTAAATACTTACTAAAAGTTTTTAAATCAAAGCTGTCCAGTAAGGGAAAATTTCTGTTCTTAAAAAACTGAGTGAGTCCTCAGGTAAAACATTATTTCTCTAAATACCTTTCTCCCACACAAAGTAACCAATGGCCCTTTATGCCAGGGGCATATCTTCCAGAAGACTAATCGGCCCCACCTTTAACCCACAAGTTAATAGAAGGTAGACATGTAGAAGAACAAAATGTCATCCTTGAGGTTGTGGACATGGTCAAACAGTGCTTCACTCTGGCATAGAATCCGTACAATTTATGTTTTTTGCCTTTGCACCTACTCAGAATTTCTACCCGGTCCTCAAGTGACAGCTGTGGCACACAAGCTAAAGGCACTTAACTTGCTCCATGATTTCTTGCCCAGCTCTTATATGAAGAGTTAGATTTAGTAGGGTTTGCTTCTTGCCTTGGTAGGTTATTCTATATATTACATCTAAGAATTACCCTCTTTCCTGACTCACTGCCTTGCATTTGTGGTCTCCAGCATTTCATTTATTGTTTATTCTTGGTTCGGGGGAAAAATAAATTACTTCCCTTTGTTCTGATTCTTTATTTTTCCTGTCTACTTGCAAAATGTTAGAACATTGTGATTATAGCCAATTTCTCAAGTTCGAAATTTATTATGCATTGAATTTTCTTTAAAAATTGAAATATAGATCTGTGAGTATTGCATAAGAAGTGAAGAAATTGGACATACAACTTGTGCACATATACTTAATTTTTCTATATTCTCATAGCGATTATCTCGACATTTATGGACCTACATTGATTTATTATTGAGTGAAAATTTTAAAAGCCCAATAATTAAAAAACCCAGAATGTACTTAAAATAATGAATCTAAAATGGAATCAACTGATTGATCATCAATAAACCTGACAACAATTCAGTCTGAGGTTTCCATATACATATTTAGAAATTTGGAATATTTCTTTAAACATTTCCCATGCTACCTGAAAACAACAACAACAGCAACAACAACAAACAGAAGCACAAACAAAAGAACCTTTGGAAAGAAGAGATGTATATCGTCACAACGTGAAAGTGTTTTTTTTGTTGTTGTTGTTGTTTTTGAGACAGTCTCCCTCTGTAGCCCAGCATGGAGTGCAGTGGTGCAATCTCAGTTCACTGCAACCTGTGCCTCCCAGGTTCAAGCAATTCTCGTGCCTCAGCCCCCCAAGTAGCTGAGATTACAGATGTACGCCCACCACACCTGGCTAATTTTTGTATTTTTAGTAGAGACGGGGTTTTCCCATGTTGTCCAGCCTGGTCTGGAACTCCTGACCTCAAGTGATCCACCCTCCGTGGACTCCCAAAGTGCTGGGATTACAGGCGTGAGCCACTGCGCCTGGCACAATGTGAAGTTTCATAAGCTTGAACTCTCCCTGTGGGAAAACCAAATCCTGTTAGCCTGGTGGGTTGTGTTTCGTCAATTCAGCGTGTAAAACCACTGTGAAAATGTACGTTTAAAAAGTAGATATCTAATTTAAAAAAAATAAGAACATTTAGGCTAATACTCCTGATCTGCAAAATTAGGTGAAGAGGAATATTGGTGGCCCCTTCTACTCCTGGTATATATTTACCAAATGCCTGGTGGACCCCTTCTTTCCAGCCTTCTCCACTCATTTATGTTAGTAGTCTGGATTCCATAGATATTTTTGCTTGGGGGACCATTGACACAGAAACAAAGATGTGTCAAGCTCTGACAATCAGCTATAAGCTAGTAGAAATAGGTTAGGAATCTTTCAAAGGGCTTTTATAATGTAGGTTATTTCAATGTAATAAGAGCCACGATGAAAATGAGGATAATTACCCACCCAGCACTTGAACAACTACAACATTATGCAGCCATTAAACAAATTTTCAAAGAAAGTCATATGCAAATGTAAACATGATTTAGTTAAATAACAAAATTAGATAGATCACACAGTTGCAGGTAAATTAGTATTGACTTATATTATGAACAGAAAACTACATTTGCACTAGCACAGCAATAATATTAATGGATTGATAATCACCCAGAAATGTGCTAAATCATGCTAGGGTAGCCAATTTTAGAACCAAGGATTCATATTTACACATTAATTGCAATTAATTATATTTTCATTGAATTTTTTTTTGGACAAATTAGTGAGACCAGTACGCTCCCTTGGAATAGATGGGGGAAAGTGAAATATTTATTTTATGAATATTGTCCAAACTTTAAGGTCCACAAGGAATGTTTGAAAACTTGAGAAGGATGAAAGATGATAATTATCTGAGATTTATGAAGACAGTATTGGTTAAGCAGCATTTTAACTAATATAGCTATTGTTCTGATCACCTTTCTTTAATCATAAAAGTAATTCATTCTCATTGTAGGTGATTGGAGGATAGACAAAGGTAAAACTAAGATAACAAAAATCACCTGTAATCTTATCAAGAATATTTATTAGTAAAAGTTTTGAACTTTCGTTTCCAGTTTTATTTCTGCCAAAACAACCCACATGAGGACCAGGGGTTACCATTTCACTCACCAATATGCCTTAGAACCTAGAACAGTGATTGGCAAAAACAAGCAATTAGGCGCTCAACACATATTGGTTGAATATGTAATTTCAAAACTAGTTTTCTACTGTATCCTTAATTTTGTGTCTCTCTTTTAACATCATATTGTGAACATTTTCCTCTGTCATTTAATGTACAAATACAGTATCTTTTAATATGGCTACATGATGTACCATAATTCCTTCTGTTGAATATTTAGGTTGTCTTCAAATTGTCACTGTCATCAAAATGCTTCAGTGAACATCTTTGCACACAAAGCCAGTAGCATATAATTATTTAATGATGATGTATAAATAACAGAATTGGAAAATCTAGATCAAAATACACAAATGATTTGATATGTTTTTGGTATATGCCATACACTTATCTCTACCAGTAGAGAATGAAAAGCATTGATGCTGACCATTATAATTTTTTTTCAAATTTTACAGGAAAAATAAATAATATGCAATTGTTTTGATTTGTAATTAATTACTGATAGTGCTGAATATTTTTGTATATGTCAATAACATCATCTTTAATTGGAAATACTGTTATTCTGAAATGTAACATAGAATCTGATGTACAAAATATTTGGATGTATCTAATCTGCACATGACTATAAACATAGTCATATATATTTTTGTGCTAAATAATGTTATTCATATTATATTGGTCATCCATAGCTTCAGAATACACACACACACACACACAGACACACACACGTGTGTATCCATTGAGCAATCACTGATGTGTGTGTGTGTGTGTATATATATATATATATATATAGTCTGATGACACATGGATATTTTTTGACTGATGTAGAATTATTTAACAGTAAAAATATTAGTGTTGGTATAGTTATTTAAAGTATTGAATATTAATTCCTGGTCTATGTTACACATAAAAATGTAGTTATGCTTCAAATAATAAAGCTATGCTCATTCTCTCTCTCTTGCAGGCACATACACACACATACACTTTGATCTGGCATGAACAAAATCTCCTGTAGTAATTTCATATACATATGACTTGACAGACACTTTATATGCTTTCATAAAAATTTAAATATATCAGATATTTTTTAGTGTAAAATTAGAAAAATTAATTTAACATGACTATCATATTTTAAATTTTCAGTTTTGAGAGACATAATTTATGCTATTTTCATTTTATCTGTATATAATGAAAATATATGTAAATAAATATATAAAATTATGTAATAAAATATTTATAAATATATAAAATTATGTAATAAAATTATGTAATAATAAAAATGTAAATATATATTTACATTAAGTTCCTTTTTTCTTTATTTGTGGAAAGATGTTTAATTACACCTATCTGTAGGGGGAATAAAAAAACAGTACTGAAGCTTCTGAAACGAAGTTAGCAAAGGTGGTCTTGATTGAGTACTCAGATGCAAATAGTACAGCCTGTAAGTATCCTTACTGTTCACAGAAGCCCTCTGCCCTACCACCCCAGGACGCAAATCTGGTTGCTGCTGGGCTTATTTCAAATTCAGAATCATGTAACTAGTGGCAGATGTGTGTGTCTGCAACTGCGATAGGATCCATCTGCAGTTTGCACCTGTTGTTTTGCTGAGGCCAGAGTGCAGGTGTGAATACAAAAACTCAAACTGTAAGTCGACAGCAAAATTAAGAAAGTGGTTTTTCCTCTCTTATGATCTGTGTTTCTGTTTTCTTTCTTTCCTTCCACTTCAAAAATTGAGATGCTGATGGAATAATAACCTGTGGTCAGCATCAACCAATTATCCCAAGACTGTAATTATTATAATTTTTCACTATAATCTTTGAGAAAAAAAAAGGAATATGAGAAAAGCAAATTTGAGAACCAAAATAGAAAAAAAAAAAAAGGAGATAAATAATTCTTCAAGAGCAGCCTCTGCTTGGACTATTGTGATTCATGTTGATATGAGAAACACTTTGTTGTCAAGGGAAACATTGCTACTGTGTGATTACATATTCAGAACTTCATCTATTTTTACTAACATATTTTTTTAAATATAGTTTTGAAAAACAATACTGAGATATTTTCCAGGGTATTTACATGGCCAGCTCTAGTTTTAAAATCACATCTTCTAAAGACCAGTGGTTCTCAAACTTTACTGTGCATATGAAGCCACTGTTGATATTGTTAAAATATAGATTTAGGGTAGGGCTGGGGCCTAAGCTTCATCTTCTGAACAAAGTCTCATGATGCTGATGCTGCTGGTTCAGGGACCATACATATAATAGCTAGGCTGCAGGTTATATATATATAATTGCATCCTATGAAGTATGTGGAATAATTTTGAAAACTGTTAAGAGAAATCATTTAACAAATATAAACAATTTAAGTGTTAAAACTTCACGATTACATTGATAATGAACATAACTAATGATAAATCATTCAGTCAGTTATTAAATTATCACGTTTTAAGCATTCAGCTATCTTGAGAAAGACATTGTCTTGAGTTCTAATGATAATTGCCTTCACGATCATTGTCCCTGGGTGTGACAGATGGATAAGCATTCTGTTCTTTTTGTCATCTACTTTTGATACACTTTTGTCCTTGTTGTGAGTTTCTTCATGACATTTATGCAGGATCTTCCAAATTCTCCCTTCTTCTTTTAGAGTCAAGAAGTTATAAAGCATATCCTTCATTGATCTCTTTAGTTTTTCTATTAAGTTGAACTGCTGAAATCTTAAGCTTATTTGGATCTCACTAATATATCGGTCTTTTCCAATCACATTTTTCTCTTACTCATTTCTACAGTAAGTATGGCTCATGGACCAGTAGTATCGGCACCAAATGGCAGCTTGTTAGAATCTCAGGCCCACCCCCAACCTACTAAATTAGAGCCTGTGTTTTATAAAGATCCTCGGGTGATTTGTGGGTACGTGAAAATTTGAGAAGCAGTGCTCTGGATAACACTTCTAATAATAAAGTACAAATCTCTACTTTAACCTAGAGTTAGAAACATGACTAAAATCAGTGGGAGTTTTGGAGACAGATAACTCTTCAAATCCCAGCTGTTCAGCTTTTGAAATGATGCTCTGTTACAGTCTCCTCACGGTCCTCATCTGTGGAATGATGACAATAATACCTTCTTCACATGTTGTCATAACAGGAGGAGTGTGATTAAAATACAATGTACTCAGTACAGTGTCTGGCATATAATAAATAATCAATTGTTGATAAAAACATATGTATATACGTGTGTGTGTAAATATATATATTTTATAATTAGAGATAAAGAAATTAGAGGAAGGAAAGTTTATGAGTGCCGGAGATTACAACGTGGTTTATTTTAGATCTCTGTAGATCAGTGCCGACCTGATAACCAGTGTGATACATTCAAATACCATGTCACTTTGCCATAATATAGCAATTCTCAGCAGTTCAACTAACTTCATATTTGCAAGGATTCTTACTTTTTATCTGGCATCATGATCAGCATAGTAATTTTTCTTTTATTATTTTCTCTGAGAAACATTTTTTTAAAAGAGGAAAAAATGAGCCCTCTCACAATATATCAATGCAATATTAAAGACTGTTTAAAATATATTTCTTTGCAAAACATATTAAATGGATCATTATTTACAGGAGATCTTCAGAAGTCATTATGGTCTATTGTGCAAATTTTAAACCGACACCAGAAAGGTAAATTATGTTTAGGCAGGTTTCAAAAACTGGAGTTTTGATTCAATAGACCGTAGCATCTCTTTGATGTGCTATTTTGTAATTCTTCAAATTATTTTGCAGCATATGCACAGCTATCATGATGCTGATGGATATTCATATTTAAATTATGAACTAAAGTAACCTTATACCTATATATGCCAATTTTTCATATCAAAAAACACAGAACTGAAAGAGCTATAGAGCAGAACACAGTATTTGAACACATTTTTATGGTGGTGTGATTTCTAGATTATCTCTGTATTTGTTAGGCATATCTGCTGTGTCACTTACCAATTTATTGCCTCAGCTCCCAATGCACTTTTAATGTAATAAACAACAGAATTTGTTTAAGTATTTCTCCTTAATGTGAAGGTGATATTAAGCTTTCTCAGTAGAAGGCACTGGGGGAAAATTGCAGGAGGAAGGGGCTTCCTGCAATTTCCAGCCCAGACCAGGAGGTGTAAGAATATCTAGTAGAGAACGTCCCAGCAGCCACTGGCCCAATATTTGTCCTTTTGTGATCCTGTTACCTTGACCTGGCAATATTTCCACAGACATCTTGGATGCCCTGGGCAAGCCCTGCCTAGCTGGCCTGCATTCAACCACCTGTGTCCCAGAGGTTCACAACACCAAGTGGTGGCTCCTCCTGCCAGGTGCAGGCTCTGAAAGCCTTCCACCTCCACCAATACCTGGACTACCTTGCACTTCACACCAGCCACCAGGTGCTGATCTCTTGTTCTTCGCCTGCTGGCACTGCATTATAAAGGGTGGCATGTCTGTGTAGCAGCACCAGACAGCTCCAGCCAGGCCAAACCAGTGAACATCTCTGCTCTCCATTACCAAACCACGTCTTCTCCAAGGGAAGTCTTCCTGATTTGTCCTTCCTTGGATCAAGGGTTGTCTGTCTAGGTTGCCGTATAAAATTTCCTTCTGTCTTATAGTTACGTTTACCATAGTTTTTATTTTATTTATTTATTTATTTATTTATTTATTTATTTATTTATTTATTTATTTATTTTATTATACTACTCACACTTTATCCTACTGTATGGTTTCTACCTCCTAATTGGATCCAGACTGCTAGATTGGCTTTCTATAATTAGAAGCGAAAATTCTTCTAGAGATCATTTTGCTATCATAAAGGCTGCTACTTAGTGTGAATTACCTTTGTGCCAGGCTCTTTACAAACATTATCTAATTTAATCCTGACAAAAATCTTATAAAGCGAGTACTATTATCTGCATTTTACAGATGAAGTAACTAAGCCTTAAACTTAGAAAATGTACTCAGAGTCAAATGATAGAGTTGGGCTTCAAAACAAGTCCTCTCTCAATAGTATGGTTCTGTGTATAATTACTCTTTATTTTGTAACCATCCCAAAACTTAACTGTCCAAGAAAACTCCACTTTATTTCTGTAACGACTGATGAACGTAATACTTTTAAAGGTTTATTATCCAAATAGAAATCAAAATGTTTCTAGAATGCATTACCCTGTAGTGCTTACATAGAACATGGTCTTTACCTTCTGGGCTTTTCTGGTTCTCCCAAATTGATGCAGTAATATACAGGTTCATAATAAAGAAAGACATGCTTCAGAACAGTATATTGTCTGATAATATATAGATGTCTAGTTACATTTAAATTTCAAAAGAAATGATTTTCTTTTTTATAAGTATATCCCAAGTAATACAGTTATACCCCCCAACATTATTTTTTGTTTACCTAAAATTCAAAATTTAACGGCATGCACTGTGTTTTCATTTGCTAAATCTGGCAAGCCTAAAGAGAAGGTTCCCCTTTGCCTGTTACTGTTGCTATAAGTTTCTGTGATCTTATCACAACCAAAATAATCTTTAAATAAGACAATGCATCTAGGATACAACCCCACTTTCCAAATACATATAGTTGTTCAAGTTCAATTACATAAGGTTTATTCTAAGTTTTCTCATAGACCCTAAATGGATTTTAAGAATGAAATAAATTCCTAGTAGACCTACTTTTATTATTATATCATGACTTCTGATCTTATCTGTTAGAACTGGTAAGACTTTTAAGAGACCCCAAAACTTGTTGGGGTTATATCCTAAAACATGGTTATATGAAAAAATTCATGATCACATAAGAAAACAGATAGAAACTGGCCCTTTTCTAGAAAACTCATGAATTATCCACCCCTTGTTTAGCATGTGATCAAGAAATAACCATAAAAGTAGCCAACCAGCAGCTCTAAGCCTATGGAGTAGCCACTATAATTTTTAAAAATTTTCTTAATAAACCTGAGTTCTAATTTGATTGCACTATGTTCTGAGAGACTGTTTGTTGTGATTTCAGTTCTTCTGCATTTGCTGAGGAGTGTTTTACTTCCAATTATGTGGTCAGTTTTGGAATAAGCTTGTTTTCCCTTTACTCTGTGGGCTAACTCTTAAAATTCTGTCCTGCACAAAGTCAAGAACTCACGTGACCTCCCAGAATGAACCCCAATTTGGGGTTTTGCCCTGTGAAAAGAGCCACTGTTGACATTGTTATTCTTGTTATGTGATGCTGAGCTTAATCGTAAGTAATAGAATGCTTTCTCTGGGAGTTTTATATTTTTATTTTTCCCACTTATTAACTGAAGGGAAATCTTAGAAATATGTATCTACAGAGAAAGAGGAACCAGAATGTATAAACTGCTGAGTGGAAAGGAGAATTAAACTCCTCGTAGCCAGTCTAATTAAAAATTAATTCAGGTCCTCTGCATTAATTAAAAGCATGTTACTGGAGGTAGAGTTATGAAAAGATAATGTACCAACAGAAGAGCTGATTGTACTATTGGGTAGGATATATTATAATATAGACAATTAAAGTATATAAAGTGTCATGAATGAACTATGCACAATCATTTTGGAAATAAGTAGGATAATCCTGGACACAGATTGAATAATAGAAGATTATGGAAAGGTTGGCAAGGTGTGTGAGTCCTGACGGCTGAGTAGGTATTTAGTTTAATGAAAAAAGAGAGTTCTAGGTAAACTGAGAAGCTTCTGCAACGGTAAATGGACATGAAAAAAGAAGGTTCTTTGGGAATAGAGTAAGGATTTCTTTAAAACCAGAGCATAGTATTTGAGGGGTGGGGTGAAGTTGGGCCAGTGTAAGAGATTAGGATGGTGAGGGTGCCCTCTAAGCCTTGGAAGGATGTTTAGATGCTTTTATTTTGACTTCTTTTTAGAAATATGATTCTGTCTTCTGGTTGGAGAATAGATTGGAAAAAGGCAAGATTGGAGGTGGGGTATTTCTTAATAAATAAAAGGAAAAGCTAATGTCTCATATCTAATCTGTGTTAGACACTGTCCTTAGCTTTTAATATGTATTGTCTCTCTTCATCATTATACTAATCCTTCAGGGAAGACAGTAGTATTATCACAATTTTAGGTTGAGATGTATTAAAATTAGAGGATTACTCAAGTCATTAGAGACTAGACTTTAACCTCCTTTTTCCTCCATACCTCTGAATTAAAAAAAAATTAAACAATAATATAGTGCTTTATTTTTAATTACATCAGCAATTGGCTTTGCCAAATAACCTAGATGAGAACAGCTGAGAACATGAGCTATGGCAGTGACACTACAGAGGAGAGGACAGATGGAAGTGATATTAGGGAAGTGAGTAACTGATCTTGATGTGGAAAGGGTGGGAAGAAAGAAGCATCTTAATCCTTGGAAACTGTACTGTTAAAGAGAGGAAACAGAAGGGAAAAAGTGAAAGTAATAAGATAATACATTATCTTTGGGATGTGCTTAATGTAAGATAGCCATCAGATATTCAAATAGAAATATCAAGTAGGTATTGAATATACACTTCTGAATTTCAGGAGAGAATTTTAAGTGGGAGAAACAGATTTGGAAGTCATAATATTCAAGGTGATACTTGAAGTCTTGAATTTAAATAGGATCATCCAAGGATAATGTATAGAAAGAAGGGTGGAAGGTTACGGAAGGCCCTGGAAAATCCTGCCACTGAAGTCACAAACAAAGGGAAAAAAAAATCTGAAAGTAGTTGAGAATAAATATCCAAAGACATAGGAAAAAGCAGAAGAGGATAGAGTCCTGGAAGCAAAGCAAGAAGAATGTTTCTGAAATGAAATGCCACAGAGAAAACTAGAAAAAATAAATAAAAAATATGTGCTTTTGCTTTAGCTATGTAGAAGTCATTGACTACAATAGTGGACTGGTGGTACAAATTTCATATTATACTAAGACAAATGCATGAGATGTGAGGAGGTATGCACTTAGAGAAAACAACTCTTTCAAGACGCTTGACTATGAAAAGAAAGGTGACAGCTATAGTCAAGGAGAGTTTTATGGTTAAGATTATAGACTTGCAAATGTTGAAATGAAGTTGCAACATCATTTCGAGACTAGATGTTTAAGATACAGGAGAAAGGAAACAAATGACAAAACTCTCAAGAAGGGAGGAAGTATGGAGAGGGGGCTTCAAACATCACAGAAGGTGGCTAAATTTGGACACTGATCTAACCTATGAAAACCAGTTTAATATATATCTATCTGAGCGTGTCTCTGTGTGTGTGTATATACACATATTCTATATAATCTATATATCTATATATTATATATCTATATAAATGACTATATTTCTATATAGAAATATCCATATAGTATCGAATATGTCTAGATTATCTAATATATCATATATGCTATAAAGAGATAATATAGAAATATCTGTATATAATTATGTTAATATTTATATTGCATAGAAATATTTTAATATTTCTATAATATATATTCAAATATTTCTATATAGAAATATATGTATTTATATATTATATGATAGTATAATTTTCTAAATATGTAATATTTATAAATATATAGAATCTAAATATATACAAATATCTATATAGAAATACATTTATATAAAGATATTTATATCTATGTATAATATGTTATGTTAGTTTTTTATTTATATGTAGAAACATCTATATATAATATAGATATTTTTATATATGGATATCTCTGCATAGAAGTATATATGTAATATAGAAAGCTATTTCTACACATAGATAGAAATATCTCTACATATACATGGAGAGAGAGAGAGAGAGAGAAAGAAAGAGAGAGAGGTGGAGAGTTTGTTTTCAAAATGTAGATTGGGCATTGTTAACCTTGTTTTCCTTGGCATTAAAGTCCTTCTGATGAATATGCCAATTGCCTGGGATTGATAAACCCATGTTTTGGAATTTCTAATTTCCTACTTAATGTTCTCCAGGTCCTCTACATAACAGAAGTTGATGAATATTCAGAAGAGCACAGCCCTAATGTTGAAATTGCAGAGAAAGAAAAGTGCACACATTTCAGAGCATAAAAGGATATGGATACCTACATTTATCTAGACTGTAAGCCCCATGAGAGTAAGAACTATGCCAAATTGTACTTTAATCTATTAATTAACCTACTTTTCAATGCTAGGCAGGTAAATAAGATAGTTTAATAACCATATTTATCCTCAGCCAGTATCTTGGGAGGACTGTATTCCATAACATTATTTATATAAGAGCTGTATCATCTGAACTAATTCCTTCCAATATTAAACCAAACCAAATAAAATATTAAGCCCTTTCTTACAACAGAGTATTCCAAGTTTCACTGTATTTCTCATCGATTTTTACATTCTTTCTTTTCTTTCGATTAACTTCTTTCTACCTCCTGTAGTTTTCAAGTTTGACCTTTCAACATCAATTTGAAGGTTATGACTTAGGCCCACATTGCGATAAGTCTTTTTCACTATTTCACCAAAATTAAAATAGGTTTTGGCTTCAGAAAAAAAAAAATCAACATAATATGCGTTAGCTCTTCGTTTCCTTATAGTTTTTGGTATTCAAGTGATGACATAGAGCTTTATTGTCAGCTACATCAGCAGTTAGCTTTGCCAAGTGAGGTTGCTAGCTCTTCTAAATGCAAATTGAAAGAGAGGGAGAAAAAAAAAGAGCAAAGCATTAGTAGGCAGCAAAATGATATGGTACATGGCCAACGAGGTAATAGCCTTTATTGCAAGCCAGTCAGTGTTCCACAGATGGAGAGTTATCACACCAATAGTGTCCGACGTAAGACTCAATTCCCCTTGTGTTGGTGCCTCTGGGCAGGTGTTAGTCTGCAGCGGGAGGTAAATAAACCCCTCACTAAACCAGTATTCTTCATTAATTCCTGTGGAAGTACTCACTGACCAGGCTGTAAGAATATCAAGGAGAACGTGCATAATATTTCTTCTAACTGTGAATACTTGGCAACAAGAAAGATTCTGCAGTGCCCTCTTCATTCACAAAGGACAATATGCCTATATATTATCAAACAGTAGATATTAGAACATCTCATCTATTTTTAGAGTTTTATTTCATGTTCATAAAAACATTCCCATTTTTCTCTTCCTGAAGGGTGCTGCTTGAATTGAAACTGCCAGTGGCTTTCCACATCCCTCATCCTATTTCATTACAGAAACACTCATAAAGACACAATTTCCTCCTATCAATAAATATGTTTGATGTTCCATAGAAGTTCTATATAATACATGCAGAACAATGGAGTCAGACTCTGGGATAAATTATTACCAAAACAACTTTAAGTGATCAGGCTGCCTTTGGATGCTCTCCTGTGGATGTGATGTGGATGCTCAGTGTGAAAGCAGGATGAACAATAAAGCCGATGAGTAATAATCATAAATCCCAAATAGGGATTACTCTTCCTTAAACATTTTTAAACCCCTTGAAAAAGAAGACCATAAGGTGCAATCTGCTTTTAAGGGCATTCTATCCTTTAATACATTTAGTTAAAGTGTGAAGTGGAGCACGCCTGGGCTGGGGTGCTTTTTAGATGCAGCAGCACGCTCAGCCAGCAGCTCTGTGTGGATAGTCATGGTGTGATGGAAACACAGAGTGTGATGCCTGTGGTTTTCTGGACAGGGCCTTATTTACTTTATTTAGGTTTGCTTTATTTTTGCAACATATTCTTCTTGAAGGCTTCTAAAATTCCCTACCTATGAAGTAAGGCAAGTAAGCTTAGCCATCTAGTCACCCATACTGAACGGAGGCTAGGAGACCTGGTCACCTCTATAAAGTAAGAAGAGGTTTACAAGTATTATTATTTGAATATATGTTGCCTTTCACAATTTACCAACTGTCTCAAAACACAGACTCTACATAGAAAGTATTAGGGAACAAGAATAATTTGACGTGACTTGTTTATCAGATAGGCAATAAAAAGGGACTAATGTTTTTCAAATTAGACCATTAGATCTGCTATGTTCAACTATGATTCTACCTGTTTAACACTCATTAAGTACAAAATTCAGGGTGCTGACTGCCAAGATAAATAGGTTTATTTTCTGCTTTTCCTATTTTTTCACAGGAAGACACATATACCATGCAATCAGGTAGTAATTTCAGAACTAGACACATTGTGTGGAAAATGTCACGCTGAATATATCTCCACTAGTACAGTATAGCTAAGCCCTTGATTAATATACAGAAGATGAAAGTTTCTCTTTCTTATGGTTTTATATCATTTACATATTGTACAAATAAAATGTTATTGCAGCTCAGAAGAAAAAAGATTTACTAAAATGTTTGTCAACAAAATTTCAAGCTAATTTATCACTGAATTTCTGATACGTTGCATTTCCCATGAAGCTTAGTACAACATCAGTGATAATTACTGAAGCCCACCATCATGTAAGTTCTGATCATTGCTGGGATCACAGAAAAAGTTCATAAAGTCAATTCAAAGTATTAGTAAAATATATTTATAATGCTCAAATAACAAAAATATAGTAAGGCAAGGATCATTTTTAAAGATCACCCCACAATGGTATACATTTTGCACACTTGGTAAAGGGATAAACACTGCTCATGAATCTCAGAACAGGGGTCTTTATTACATCTAGCAGCTCCATCAGTTGTTTGTCATTGCAGCTTTAAGGGAAAAGATTCTAAAATCTCAAGTAGAATGCCATTAGTATGCAGCCCCAAGTTCTAGAAATTTCACGCCATTGAGATAGGTAACCTATGCCTCCCTCAATCAAAAATCAGATAGAGATATCCAATTTGCTACCCTGTGTGGTGATAGAAAATGTTAGCTTAGGTATTCAATCAACCATACCAAATTGGGCTGAAGAGACCTACCTAAATCCATAAAGTAAGAAGAGATTTATAAATATTACTACTTGCATATATGTTGCCTTTCACAGTTTACCAACTTACTTTCACTTAATTCATTTCATATAATAATCATATTGAGGGAAGATATTATTTTTGCATTTTTATTATTAGCATCTCCTTTGTATGAATCAAGAAACAGAGACTTACAAGAAACTGGGTAGTTCTTTCAGTGTTGCACAGTAAGGATGTTTCAGTAGTAGGAGTTCATCACTTCTTTAACTCCTATCAATTATCACTTTACTAACATCTACATATTATGTCAAAATGATGCTTTCACTTTTCCAAAGCCCTCATTAGACGCCGTGCTATTCAGAAGCATGTAGTATAACAATGTATCTTTTTCCAGTATGGGCAATACTGTCCAGTACTTGACAGGCACTCATTGAGGGCTAAACCATTGAATTACCAGATGAATGAATGAGTACCTTATATGGCCCCCTTTCTACTAACACCTTTGATTATTGATTCATTTCTTACTAAATACCCAGCACAGTGTCACACTGTGTGAAATAAATGATACAACAATCAATTACATGCTTACTCCTATGTGGTACAACGGCCAGCCTGCTGCCATCTGGATGCTTGTTACAAATCCAAATTCCTGGGTTCCATCCCAGATTTGCTGAATTTGAATCTCATATATACTGAAGCTTGAAAAGCATCTCACAATACGTTGACAGTCGACTTATAAAAACAAGTCAATGGATTTAAAAATATCACTTTCAAGAAACAGTGCTTCTTACAACTATTCTACAATATTTTTCCTGTGCAATCTCTTAGATTGCTCAAAACTAAAATTCTGAGGAAATGGCAAAATAAGAACATGTAAGTGAAAGTTCAAAACTGAGGAAAAGAGCAAGCTAGTTTTGTGGGTCTGGAAACACAAAACCAAAAGCATCTCTGGGAATATGTGCTCATGAAAAGCACTCATGATTAGAGCAAATCAGACACAGATCAACTAATGATATGGCGATCATAAATCAAATGTCCTTATGTAACTATGGTTATACAGAAAATGAAGACACTTATTCCCAACAGCGGATAAAGCAAGTCTTAATTGGCATCATCTTACACTTTATTATTTTTTTAATTACACTATTAACTCAGCTACTTTCCTCTGGTTGACTATTTCTATTACTTTGTATTTCAGTAGCTAGTGTTTTTTTGTTGTTGTTTTTTTTGTTTTTTTTTTTTTGTTTTTTTTTTTTTACAGAGTCTAACTCTGTCACCCAGGCTGGAGTACAGTGGCATGATCTCAGCTCACTGCAACCTCAGCCTCCCGGGTTCAAGTGATTCTCCTGCCTCATCCTCCGAAGTAGGTGGGATTACAGGCATATGCTACCACGTCTGGCTAATTTTTTTTTTTTTTTTTTTTGTATTTTTAGTAGAGACAGGTTTTTATCATGTTGGCCAGACTGATCTCAAACCCCTAACCTCAGGCGATCCTCCCGCCTTGCCTGCCCAAAGTGCTAGGATTATAGGCGTGAGCCACGACACTTGGCTGTATTTTGGTAGCTAGTGTTTTTAAACACCATAACTTTTTGTAACTGTCAAAGCCCAGGTTACTGAAACCCACCACAGAGTTAAAAAGCCCAGTTTGCTTACTTTCTCAAAAATATTTCAGAGGGATCGATTCAATATTAGGAAACAGAAGCAGATCTGAGGAGCTTCCAGCAGTCTGAGTTCTCAGAGTTCTAGCCATGTTTCTTTACGGTAACTTGTTACAAATAAACTGAATGGATTCATGGGGAAAAAAAGTAGGGGTTTTAGAGTCAAATGTAGCTGGGATTAATCTGTTAGTTACTAGCAATGTGGCCTTGGGTTGCTTATTAAGTGTGCTTTTCTCAAACATTTGGTCAACACAAAATTAAAGAATTATTGCAAGGAAGAAAAATAAATACTTTCCTTGTGCCTACTGATTTACAGAGTCAAAAATAACCACTGTTGTTAAATGACTCTTAAATCCATAGTGATGACTTTAAAGCCTAGAGAGGGAAATCAAATTATTTGAAGTCACCAAGCCATTAAAGTCCATAGTAGTGCTTGGACCTGCCTTTACTCAGTCCTTATCCAGTATTGTTTCCACTCTATGATATCTCCTTCTAAAGTTGAAGGTGTGTCACAGTGGGGATATAGACAGTATACACAAGGCCAGGAGAGTGTGGACATGGGCAAGGGAGCAGAAGCACATGCTGGAGTGCATAGATCCCAAGTAGGACAAGAAAGCCTGTTGGCTGGTGTCTGATGTGCTGCTCAAATGTGAATACCTATAAGCTGCATGTAGTGTGGAGCTTGCTGTTTGAGTGGCTAGGAGGAAGTCTTGGCATTGTATTAATAGCATCAGCCGGTGTCTGGGAGTTTCTGTCAGTTATTAACCATAGGCAGCTCCAGCATCCTGATTGGACCCTACCACTCCAATAGTTTCTCTACACTACAGTGAGGTGATTTTCTGACCAAATATTCTTCCTCTATTTTTTTTTAAGAGTGAGGGGAGGATGGGACTCAAAATAAAAATGAAAAGAAATGGGAAAACATAAGGGCTCAAAGTCTGAGATAGTCACTATTTTGTATAACTACAGGAAATCTCTTAGGTTAGTGCAAATGGTATGGGTCACAACAAGAGAATTATGAGGACATTTTGGAAAATTTCTTCACATGCAACAAGTAGGGACATTTTATTTGAAGGACCAGCAAAGCAAAGAACAGTTAACTGTAGAAAGAATGGAGGCAATTATAATATGTCTCTGGCTTGTTTAGGGAACCAGCTCTCTGGTAGACATTGGTAGAGATTTTTTTCTAGAGCAGGAACAGACTTTATCTGTAAAGGGCTAGACGATACATATTTTTGTCCTTGCGCACCACAAACTTTTGCTGCAACTACTGAGTTCTGCCTTTGTAGCCCGAAAGCAGCCATCAATAATAGGTAAGCGAAAGAGCATGGTTGAGTTCCAACTGGACTTTACTTGCAAAAACAGGCAAAGAACTGAATGAGGTCTATGAGCCAGTTTACCAACCTGTGGTCTAGAATTAAAAAGTTGAAAACAAGAAAACATCTCGGATGTTTCCAACCCCACTCTCCACTAGTCAGAGCAGATGCCTGATTTTGATTTCCTTTCATGTAACTCAGAAAATATCTGCAGGTGGTATTGCAGTGCTTCAGTGTGAGTAGGGTGCTAGCTAATAGTAATGACTATTTTTATAATGACACTCGCAAAGAGGACTAAAAGCTAAGGCTCGGTCTGCTTTTATACCCTGCCGTTTCTCAGCAACGAGCATAGTACCTAACAAGTCAGAGGATTTAATAAATTTGTAATAAAGAAAAGCTATTCATGTACATGTAAATTGTTACTTCAGAACTACTGGGGGAAAATAGATCTCAAATGGCTTCAAACATTGAAACCTGTGTTGGCACTTTTAGTTGAATGATTTGATTAAAAATGGAAAAAGAAGAGGAAGGAAGAAAGGAAGGGAAGGAGAAAAGGAAAGAGAGAAAGAAAGAAGAAAAGGTGATTTTTCTTAAAAGTTTCACAGTCAGGTATGTTTTAATTCATTGATGAGAACTGAGTATTTATGACACTTAAGTACTATACGTATAATATTTAATCTGAAAATGAAGCAAATCTCTCTGAGGTAGGGTTACCCATGGTAGAGATAAGAATACATTTTCAGAGGTAACATGAAATGGCTTGCCCCAAATTAACAATCCATACAAACACAAATTTAGACATTCTTATTCCAAATCTGTTTTTCTCACCAAGATAACATACCTACATGAATGTTAAGTGAAAGTAGATGAAGGTAAAATTGGAGAAGCTGAAGGACAAAATTGTCAACATGAAATATTATTTTAATATGAATTTCAAGATAATTTACGAATAGTATAAGACAGACAGGAAGCTTTCCAGATTTCAAGCAAAATTAAATTATCTTTTGCAGGCCAGGCATGGTGGCTCATGCCTGTAATCCTCGCACTTTGGGAGGCTGAGGCAGGCAGATCACTTGAGGCCAGGAGTTCGAGACCAGCCTGGCCAACATGGTGAAACCCTGTCTCTGCCAAAAAATACAAAAATTAGCCAGGTGTGCATCTGTAGCCCCAGTTACTCGGGAGGCTGAGGCAGGAGAATCGCTTGAACATGGGAAGTGGAGGTTGCAATGAACTGAGATCGGGCCACTTCACTACAATGTGGGTGACAGAGTGAGACTCTGTCTCAAAAAAATTCTCTTGCAGATGCAATACCAGAGTCCGCTGTAGATGCTTAGTCAATTCTCCTGCTTAATTTGTGTGTATTCAATTTGTTTGTCATCTATGTTAATAATTTATTACTTTCTATGATGAGAGAGGTACAGATCAGTGAATCAATTTGAACTACTTGATAGAATTTCTCTCTAAAAAGTAACTACATTTTTTCTTTTTTTTTCTTTTGAGAGGGAGTCTCGCTCTGTCACCCAGGCTGGAGTGCAGTTGCACGATCTCGGCTCACTGCAAGCTCTGCCTCCTGGGTTCACACCAGTCTCCTGCCTCAGCTTCCCGAGTAGCTGGGACTACAGGCCCCACCACCACACCAGGCTAATTTTTTGTATTTTTAGTAGAGACAGGGTTTCACCATGTTAGCCAGGATGGTCTCCATCTCCTGACCTCGTGATCCACCCACCTCGGCCTCCCAAAGTGCTGGGATTACAGGTGTGAGCCACCACGCCCAGACCCAAAAGTAACTATATTTTTATAGCAGTAGAATTTCATAATGTTTTCCCTTTTTCTCCGTAAGGTGGGGCTGGAGGGTGAGGTAACAATAAAGTGTAAGACAAACTCTATTTTAACAAATAACACTTTAATTGCTTTGTACAATTGTTGAGTAGCTGAATTCTTCCTGTTTTTTCTAATAAAGATTAACAGGAAACAGGGGCAGACAGAGAGAGAGCTTTCCAAGAAAGGTTAGAATGGTTTCAATATGTGAAGCCATTTGAGATCAGTTCTTCCCCAACCGTTCTGAAGTATGAGTTTGCATGTATGTGAATGACTTTCCTTTATTACAAATTCATCAAATTCTATGACTTGTTAGGCACTATGTTAGGTGCTGAGAAACAGCAGGGTATAAGAGAGGTTAGAGAAGTTAGAGAAAAAGTATATGTTAGAGAGAGGGAAGTAACCAAAACTTGTATTTTACAACGTATGATTTTTTAAGTGACACATTAATTTATTCAAGAAAGTTGGATAATCTTCAACAGCAGCTTCAAAAATATAAGAAACTAATATTTGCCTTTAACATGTGATTTCCTTTGGTTAGTTTTACCATTTATAGTGTTTCTCACAGATTTGCCTCCTAAAATCTTAATCATTAGTCAAATCTCATTATGATACTGTATAAATGTAGGCTTTAGCTGACACTATTTCTTAATTTTTCTCCTTCCTGTGGCCCCTGTTTTGTCTCTCCAATCACTTCACCCATAACACATGTGTGGAAACTCCTAAGTCCATGGCCCACTCTGAGGACTCTTTCATGCTCTAGTTTTGCTCTTGCAGTGGCTTATTCCATATCCTACCAACAGCTCAAAATCAGCATGTCCAAAAACACAATAAACTCCCAGGTTCCCTTTTTTTGTTCCCCCTTTCTGTTGCCATCTTTGATATCTCCCCATACATCTTCAGAATCCATTCTGATGATTTCTCAATTGCTACATCTCTTCTACTTCTTAGCTTGCCATTGGTCTCCAGGATCTGTACATAGCTGCTACACAGAGTTCCTAGAACAGCTCAAACACTTGCACTCCCCTGGGCAAAAGCTTTATTATTCCAAAGGTATTTCAGATTAAAAAACTCTTAAAGACAGAAAAATACTATTTTCTTTAGAAATATTGAAAGAAACAAGTTCCCAATTCCTGCATCCTTCTTAGTAATCTTAAGAGGCAAGTGCTAATGACTATTTATTAACTATCTTCTCAGGTTTTTCCATGATTATGTAATCTCAAATATACATTTTTATAGGAATAAAATCATTATATATAATGATAGACATCAAATATATCATAATACATATTTATATATAATGGTTTTATTTCTATAAAATATACATACTGGGCAGGCACAGTGGCCCAAACCTGTAATCTCAGCACTTTGGGAGGCTGAGATGGGCAAATCATGAGGTCAGTATTTTGAGACTAGCCTGACCAACATGGTGAAAACCCGGCTCTACTAAAAATACAAAAAAATTAGCCGGGCATGCTGTCGTGCACCTGTAATCCTAGCTACTCAGGAGGCTGAGGCAGGATAATCACTTTAACTCAGGAGGCAGAGGTTGCAGTGAGCCGCAATCATGCCATTGTACTCCAGTCTGGGTGACAGAGTGAGGCTCTGTGTCAAAAAATAAAAATAAATAAAAATAAAACAATAAAAATGAAAGTTCTGGGGAGAGATATATCTGTGTGTGTGTATATATATATATATTTATATGCACACTTTGTGTATATATGTATGTACATGTATACATATATGTTTATTATACTTTATCTAGATATTTAGTTATTTAACTTCATTTAACTATATATCACTATGATAAACCACCTAAAATGCTACTTCCTTTATTTCAGGACTGTTTTCTTCATTCTTTTAATAGCAAGTATGTCTTCCTCCATAGGCCAGAAAACTCTCTTTGAATCTTTATTATTGCATGTGTAACAGGATGTTGATTAAAATTTGGGGATATTTGTAGACTTGTGGCTAACACCTATAGCTGAGAAATTAAATGCATAAAATACTTTGCTTTAAAGTTCCAAGACTCAACAGCCCTGAGGGACAGGCTGCTCTGCACCAGAATTACCGAGCAGCGACAGATGAGAGAACTGGATCTAACAGATACCAACAACAAACTACCTGTTGCTGTCTCTATCCCTATGCCAGTGGATGGAAGAGGGTAAGGAGAGAGGAAAATGTCTTTTGGAGAAAGTAATAGGTTATTTCCCTTCTGAATTCAAACCACTAGAGACAGGTGATTAAAAAGAATTACCCAAAACTATACGGAGAGCTTACAAGAAGGGAAAAACAGCACTATGTTTCACACAGTGTCTGCTTAGGCAGTGATCTTGGCTCCTTATGTAGCAAGAGTGGTGGAAATGAGAGTAGGTGAGATTAGACAAAGTGAAAAACTTCCAGGGAGAAAAAGGTTAAGACAGCAGCCTCCCTTTGTTTCCAGCTTTGGAAAGTAAGGAAGATTGGTGCCCTGTGTGTCCCTGGATCTGAGAGTTACTCTAGGAGGATACAGGTTTTCTAGGTCCACCACAAGAAAAAGGATTATAGGGAAACACATGCATTAGGGGAGGTGTACCAGCACAAGTTCAGCCAGACGTACTGGCCAGGTCCTTTTACAGGACTTAAAAATACTGAAGCTTGCTGAGTGAAGATAAGCTCGTCTTTGTGGGGATAGGTTGGAGGTTGCCACCATTTTCATTTAGGTCATAGACAACATGCCAGGTGTTGGTTTGATAGAGCAAAGAAAAAGAACTCATCTTTTCCAGTTACATAAGAAGAGACTTGCTCTTTTCCTAATTTTCCTTCTCATTAACCTAAAGGAGAAGGCAAGGAAAGGATGGTTTCTAAGATCCAACCAATGCCCCACTTTTCCTATACCTTCTACTTCGAGTCCCTGAAGGTAAAGCACTAGCCTGAAGTGAGGGATGGGGAGGAAAGGAGATAACAATTGACCTTGAAATTGTAAACTGAACTGGAATTACACTTAAATATTTGAATAAGAAACTTTTATTAACCCAAATTGGGGAAAATTTATGAAATTTAAGTAAAATGCCATTTAAAAGAGCTGTTGAAAAAGAGGGACACCAGTATACAAAATCTGGGAGGAAAATAGTGACTGGAAGATAAAGGTATTCCCCTCTCATATTCCAAATAGTAGATACTTTTCAATAAATCGGTTTTATAATATTCACATATTAAATTTTATTACATTTATTTACATAAATGTCTGATGCCATAAATAAGATTGTAAACTTCTTAGGGTCAGGAATCAGATAGTAAACAATATTTCCCAGGACCTCGAATGTACTTATATATAAAAGATGTTCAATAAATATTTGTCAATTAAAACATAAGGAATTAAATTGAAGTACATCAGAAAACAATTAAAGAGGATAAAATATAGGAATAATGAATGCAAAGTATATCAATCCCTTTCATTTTCAATGCCCTTAATGAAAGGGGCAGCCAAATATAAAGAAGCAGACATGACTCTGTCATTTAAAAACAATAAAGATTGTTACAAAAGATGAAGAGCACAGCATTTGTAATCACATAGACAAGGATTTAATCCTCAGTTCTGCTACTCCTTAACTATGTGGTCCTCAGACAAGCAGCTGTGCTATGCCTTAGACAAGTACCTCATTCATACAAAAAATAATAATAAAAAGAAAAAAAAGAGTGAGCTCTGGTTGAACTATAGGCTCTAATGTTACTCCCAGGTATAAAATTCTACAAACTATGAAAATATGCAGCAAGACACAGCTGAAGGAACGATTACATCATAGTCCTTATAATCTATATCAATAGTTTCTTTTGGTATGCACATACAGCCACAAGTTATTCTTTCAAATGTTAAATTTGACTCATTTGGGTAAAAGCAAGCTGCAAGTTTTCCTTGGTTCATTGAGTTTTTGAAGCAGCACTCTTTATTCAAAGTATAGGGCCTTTTTTTCTTATTTTCTAAACATAGTCTGTAAGATTCAGCAGGTTTCAGAGTTGTATTATAAGAGAAAATACAAGTCAAGTAGGTTCAGCCTCATCCCTCACCCAGTGCAAACACAAGCAATGTCAGGTAACATAGGGAAAGGAGCAAGTTGCCATCTCTATATTCTAAGTGCATCTTCTCCTGTCAGTGTTGATGATATTAGACACAGCAAAGCATAAAAACAATCATCTAAAATTAGTAGGAAGCATTATCCTACAACAGAAAAACAATCAGAGCCTCATTTACAACACAAGAACAAATAACCCAATTCAGTCATTTGCTGGGCAGTTATTTTAATTATTAGAAAATATAAGTAATTGGAAAAGATAAATCATTACATGTCAGTAACGAATTAGTTCTGACATTAATTATCTCTAAGAAGCTCACCAGGTGATATCAAAAGTAAGTTTTATAATGGAAACACGGTTTAACAATAAAGTGAGTTTCTTAAATCATGGCAAATCATTCCAATGCAAAAGATACTAGGAACAAAATAGTATGACAGAAAAGAGTTATTATGTCCACACGAAAACTTGTATGTTCATAGCAGCATTATTCACAATGGCCACAAAGTGGAAACAATAGAAGTGTCCATGAACTGGTGAATAGATAAACTGTTGACTGTCCATGCAATGGAATATTACACAACCATCAAAAGTGATAAAGTATGAATACAGTCCATGTTACAACATGGGTAAACTTTTAAAACATTATACTAAGAAAACAAAATCAGAAACAATAGGCTATATATAGATGATTCATGTAAATGCTTCCATTTATATGAAATGTCCAGAATAGGCAAATCTTTACAGGTAGAAAGAAGACTATTGGTAGCCAGAGTTGGGGAGAAGAGAATGGAAAGTGATTTGTAATGGTTATTTTGGTAGGAAAGGGGCACTAAAAATGTTTCCAAGTTATATAGTGGTGATGATCATATAATCTTGTACATATATTAAAACAACTAAATTGTTCACTTGCAAATGGCGCACTTGGTATGTGAATTTTTTCTTAAAAAATCATACTTTTTTTAAAGTAAAAAAAAAGAGAGAAAGCTAAAAAAACAAAGTTAAAATGTTGGCTTGCTTCATTTTTCCACTTCTACACATCTTTTATGTAAGATATAAACCCTGACCTCAAGAATTTCACCAGGTGGTTCAACAGGATGCCTGACAAACTATAAAATAAATGAGACAGTTACATAGGTATAAATATAGATAAAGATATAAATGTGGCACTATGGGAGATAAGAATGGTTTGGAAGACTTCCCAGAGCATGTGATTTTGAGCAAGCGTTAATGAGCGAGGAGGAATTGTTAGGTTTGAATGAAGAGAGAGATTTCATGGAGAAGGAACAGTAAGATCTAAGATCTAAGAAATAGAGTGCCCTTGGGAAACATTATGGCCAAATGGGAAGGTATGAAACAAAAAGATGAAATTAGAAAGAGAAGGTGGCTATAGAATTCTCTGATGTTAGTTTGTATTTCTGTGGGATTGGTGGTGATATCCTCTTTATCATTTTTTATTGCGTCAATTTGATTCTTCTCTCTTTTCTTCTTTATTAGTCTTGCTAGTGGTCTATCAATTTTGTTGATCTTTTCAACAACCAGCTCCTGGATACATTGATTTTTTGAAGGATTCTTTGTGTCTCTATCTCCTTCAGTTCTACTCTGATCTTAGTTATTTCTTGCCTTCTGCTAGCTTTTGAATCTGTTTGCTCTTGCTTCTTTAGTTCTTTGAATTGTGATGTTAGGGTGTCAATTTTAGATCTCTCCTGCTTTCTCTTGTGGCCATTTAGTGCTATAAATTTCCCTCTACACACTGCTTTAAATGTGTCCCAGAGATTCTGGTATGTTGTGTCTTTGTTCTCATTCATTTCAAAGAACATTTTTATTTTCTGCCTTCATTGTGTTATGTACCCAGTAGTCATTCAGGAGCAGGTTGTTCAGTTTCCATGTAGTTGAAGGGTTTTGAGTAGGTTTCTTAATCCTGAGTTCTAGTTTGATAGCTCTGTGGTCAGAGAGATAGTTTGTTATAATTTCTCTTCTTTTACATTTGCTGGGGAGTGCTTTACTTCCAACTATGTGGTCAATTTTGGAATAAGTGTGATGTGGTGCTGAGAAGAATGTATATTCTGTTGTTTTGGGGTGGAGAGTTCTGTAGATGTCTATTAGGTTGACTTTGTGCAGAGCTGAGTTCAATTCCTGTGCAAATAAACTAGAAAATCTAGAAGATAAATTTCTGGACTCAAACACCCTTCCAAGACTAAACCAGGAAGAACTTGAATCCTCAATAGACCAATAATAGGTTCTGAAATTGAGGCAATAATTAATAGCCTACCAACCAAAAAAAGTCCAGGACCAGACAGATTCACAGCCAAATTCTACCAGAGGTACAAAGAGGAGCTGGTTCCATTACTTCTGAAACTATTCCAATGAATAGAAGAAGAGGGAATCCTCTCTAATTCATTTTATGAGGCCAACATCATCCTGATACCAAAGCCTGGCAGAGACACAACAAAAAAAGAGAATTTTAGACCAATATCCGTGATGAACATTGATGCAAAAATCCTCAATAAAATACTGGCAAACCAAATCCAGCAGCACATCAAAAAACTTATCCACCACAATCAAGTTGGCTTCATCCTTGGGATGCAAGACTGGCTCAACATACGAAAATCAATAAACGTAATCCATCATATAAACAGAACCAAAGACAAAAACCACAAGATTATCTCAATAGATGCAGAAAAGGCCTTCGACAAAATTCAACACCCCTTCATGCTAGAAACTCTCAATAAATTAGGTATTGATGGGATGTATCTCAAAATAATAAGAGCTATTTATGACAAACCCACAGCCAATATCATACTGAATGGGCAAAAACTGGAAGCATTCCCTTTGAAAACGGACACAAGACAGGGATGCCCTCTCTCACCACTCCTACTCAACATAGTGTTGGAAGTACTGGCCAGGGCAATTAGGCAAGAGAAAGAAATAAAGGTATTCAATTAAGAAAAGAGGAAGTCATATTTTCCGTATTTGCAGATGGCATGATTCTGTATTTAGAAAACCCCATTGTCTCAGCTCAAAATCTCCTTAAGCTGATAAGCAACTTCAGCAAAGTCTTAGCATACAAAATCAATGTGCAAAAATCACAAGCATTCCTATACACCAATAACAGACAGAGAGCCAAATCATGAGTGAATTCCCATTCACAATTGCTACAAAGATAATAAAAAACCCAGGAACCCATCTTACAAGGGATGTGAAGGACCTCTTCAAGGAGAACTACAAATCGATGCTCAGTGAAATAAAAGAGGACACAAACAAATGGAAGAACATTCCATGGTCATGGATAGGAAGAATCAGTATTGTGAAAATGGCCATACTGCCCAAGGTAATTTATAGATTCAATGCCATGCCCATCAAGTTACCAATGACTTCCTTCCCAGAATTGGAAAAAACTGCTTTAAAGTTCATATGGAACCAAAAAAGAGCCCTCATTGCCAAGACAATCCTAAGCCAAAAGAACAAAGCTGGAGACATCATGCTACCTGACTTCAAACTATACTACAAGTCTACAGTAACCAAAACAGCATGGTAGTGGTACCAAAACAGAGATAGAGACCAATGGAATAGAACAGAGCCCTCAGAAATAATACTACACATCTACAACCATCTGATCTTTGACAAACCTGACAAAAACAAGAAATGGGGAAAGGATACCCTATTTAATAAATGGTGCTGGGAAAACTGGCTAGCCATATGTAGAAAGCTGAAACTGGATCCCTTCTTTACACCTTCTACAAAAATCAATTCAAGATGGATTAAACACTTAAATGTTAGACCTAAAACTCTAAAAACCCTAGGAAAAAACCGAGGCAATACCATTCAGGACATAGGCATGGACAAGGACGTCATGTCTAAAACACCAGAAGCAATGGCAACGAAAGCCAAAATAGAAAAATGGGATCTAATTAAACTAAAGAGCTTCTGCACAGCAAAGAAACTACCATCAGATTGAACAGGCAACCTACAGAATGGGAGAAAATTTTTACAGTCTACCCATCTGACAAAGGGCTAATATCCAGAATCTACAAAGAGCTTAAACAGATTTACAAGAAAAACTCAAACAACCCCATCAAAAAGTGGGAAAGCATATGGACAGACACTTCTGAAAGAAGACATTTATGCAGCCAACAGATACATGAAAAATGCTCATCATCACTGGCCATCAGGGAAATGCAAATCAAAACCACAATGAGATACCATCTCACACCAGTTAGAATGGTAATCATTAAAAAGTCAGGAAACAACAGGTGCTGGAGAGGATGTGGAGAAATAGGAACACTTTTACATTGTTGGTGGGACTGTAAACCATTGTGGAAGACAGTGTGGCAATTCCTCAAGGATATAGAACTAGAAATACCATTTGACCCAGCTATCCCATTACTGGGCATATACCCAAAGGATTATAAATCATGCTGCTATAAAGACACATGCACACGTATGTTTATTGTGAGTGGCGGCACCACTCACAATAGCAAAGACTTGAAACCAACCCAAATGTCCATCAATGATAGACTGGATTAAGAAAATGTGGCACATACACACCATGGAATACTATGTAGTCATAAAAAAGGATGAGTTCATGTCCTTTGTGGGGACATGGATGAAGTTGGAAACCATCATTCTGAACAAACTATCACAAGGACAGAAAACCAAACACCACATGTTCTCACTCATAGGGGGGAAGTGAACTATGAGAACACATGGACACAAGTTGGGGGACATGACACACTGGGGCCTGCCGGGAGGTGGGGGTTGGGGGGGATAGCATTAGGAGATATAACTAATGTAAATGACGGGTTAATGGGTGTAGCACACCAACATGGCACATGTATACATATGTAACAAACCTGCACATTGTACACAAGTACCCTAGAACTTAAAGTAAAATAAAAAAATAAAAATAAATAAAATTTAAAAAAAGAGACGGTCGCTAGGCGCAGTGGCTCATGCCTATAATCTCAGCACTTTGGGAGGCCAAGACAGGTGGATCACTTAAGGTCAGGAGTTTGAGACTATCCTGACCAACATGGTGAAATCCTGTCTCTACTAAAAATACAAAAATTACACATGTGTGGTGGTGTGTGCCTGTAATCCCAGCTACTCAGGAGGCTGAAGCAGGAGAATCACTTGAACCTGGGAGGCGGAGTTTGCAGTGAGCTGAGATCACACCACTGCATTCCAGCCTGGGAGAGAGAGCGAGACTCCATCTCGGGATAAAACAAAAAAAAAGAGAAGTTATGGTCAGTGGGTAGGGAAATTCAAGATGACACTTGCTGAGGAATTTGAAGTGTATTTTATAGATTGTAGGGAGTCATCAAATATCAAAAAATTCAAATGACTTTCAAAATCTAGTCATGTTTTCAGAATAACACATATATTAATTCCTCACATTGCCACTGCATATAGAATCTAGATGTAAGGTTAAAAGTGATGATAGCAGATATTATTTATTTATAGCTGTCATAAGCGAGGAGTCTGATTCTCTCTCAGTGAGAGATATTCCTGGCTCACTCTGTCAGCTCAGTCTGGTTAATCTTATTATTCATGTTTGAAGGAAAGTAATAATTAAAAATATTTTCTAAAGGTTGCAGGTTATCCCTTATATGTATCATTAGAGGGTAAGGCTCAATGAGTGTAGAACAGGAAGAAATCTCCTACACTAATCACAAACATATTTTTTTAAGGCAAAATCATCTGCTTAAAATTTAGAAAGTGCTTGAAGACTATTTCAGAATAATCTGTTGTCTTTTCCAGTGCAAATCATTAACATAAATAGATTGTATATTCATGCAGTATATTTTGCCCAAACAAACTGTATGTAAATCACCAAGTTGAAATTAAAAGTCTGTGTGATTAACTTTTCCCCTTTATGATACTGCTGTCAAGGTTGGGAGAAAAACATGTTATCTGGATATAAACCTTTATCATATAGAGAGCACATATCAGATCTTAATTCTTTTTGTTTTTCACTTAAAAAATGATATATATTACCAGATAGCAAAATGTTCATCTTGACAAAAGCAGCTTCAATTGTGTGGTCAAAAATTCTACATCATCATAAAGGGATGATGCTCCTCACCAAATTAACGTGTTCCAAAACTCTGTTCTAATATGCGTGTATCAAAAACGTTGGTGGATATACTGAAATTACTATAAACATTAAAGTACTGAAAAACACCTAATGTGGAGTCTGGTAAATAATAGCTAATCAATAAATGTTAATTTTGTTTTCCTGATTTCTCACAGAAACAATAAGGGGAAGAAGTGGTTGTTAATATTAATTGGAATTCTAGAAATATCAGTGCAATTAGAAGACTGAAAGAATAAATGAGAGAAATGGCAAATATAATTTATACGATACATGAGACTGTGTGTTTGTTTCTGCTATTGGTAATTCAACAATCAATCTGCTGATTATTTAAAATCCACATAATTGCTTCTACCATAAGAGGAAGGAAATAAATGCTTGATCATATCTTTATCAGATAAAATTCCTATTGTATAATACAACCATCAAACTAGGAACACAAAATAAAATATCTTTCTCAGCAGTTTCTATCTTGTTTAAATCCAAGAAGCAGTCAATTCTTAAAGCTCAAAAATCATGATATCTTATTTGAGTAGATTTCTATGGATAGTACATATATACTTTCATTTGAATGGGTATAGAGTTAAGTGTACAACATCCCACTGTGTTAATGGGAAATCTAAGTACCAGTTCCCACAGAGCAGGGATTACAAGTTACTTTTGTGTTGGGTACTTGTGCTATTTTGAATGTTAGCTTCATTGTGGAATAACCAGACAGAGAGGTAAGTCGTATGTGTAAAGCTGTAGGATGCAAAGAAAAGATTTAAGATAAAATAAGGATATGTGAAACACAAATGAATGGATGGATTAGATGCTTAACAATATATTGAGTGAATGGTATTTAAAGTCTGAGCAATAGGACATATCCTTATTATTTTTTAATGGATTAGACCAGAGAAACAGTGCCCATCTATGGCTAAGAAGGACATCTGTAGCCACACAAATTGGAATAAAGCTATAAAGCTTCTTTTTCTTTCTTTTTTAAGATATAAGATCATCGATAGAAAGTAAAGAAACCCCCTTATATCGGAGGGATGTATGCTTTCAAAGTACATTGAGAGCATACTGTGTATTACTTTTTGGCCTTCCAACAAATTGCTAGTGGAAGAGACTGCTGAATGATTAAATCCCATATGTCCAACTTCAAAGCTTTTTGGTTCAGGGCAGGTAGCCTATTCCTCCCGCATCAAGTGGCTCCCGGACTTTATTGTAAGGTCCAATACTTCCTATAGAAACAGCTTCTGGCTGGACACTTAATGATTTCACATGACGAAGAGTGATTGGTCACTCGGTTTCATTCAATTTTGGGGACTATGATGAGCTGTGTGGGTTATGCTTTTACAGCTGAAGAAAGCCATTGCTCAGATTTTGGAACCTTGACAGATTTAAGGAACACAAATGCAGTACTTCTGTAACCTGTTAGCCTTGTTGTCATTCCTTTTCAGATACTCTGTTACTTCTTACTGTAGAGTCTCAACATGGATAATTTTCCTGAACTACCAGTTACTTCAGCGAGCCTGAAACCCAGAAGTCATTGTCAACACCACCTATTTCCTTGCTTCCTGAAACCATGATGCAAAGCATCTCAAATCTTGTCAAGTTTTCCTTCTAAATATCATATCAATCTACTTCTCTACATTTTCACTACCAATACCCAAGTGAAAAAGTAGCATCATCCTTTACCTGGAAAAATCCTTTTCTCCCAGTGTTCATTTTAAGTCCCCTTCACAGCAGAAAAAAAAAAAAAATGATATTGCAATGACTCTCCATTGTTCTTAGGAAAAAGAGACAAAACTCTTCACCGATATATGTAAGGCTTTCTCTAGCTTCATCTAAATGCAAAGACCTATCTTTGCTCTCTCAGCCAAAGCCCCACCACACTTTTTCAGGTTCTTCATTTGCTCAATTTTCTCCAGCCACAGGGCATTTTTCACATGCTCTTGTCTTGACCTGAAACACTTTTTTGCCCACTCGTCACTCATCCAAACCCTACTTATTTACTTTCATTTCTGCTTAAGCCTCCTCAGGAAAATCTTTCCTGATGCTGTATTTCCATAGTAGAGACTTTCAAACAATGTCTAGGACTTTTTGTACCGTTTACATTTTTAACTTTACATTTGTTTCTTTGATTTATACAGTAATGACTGTAGTGGACATTTTCATTGATTTTCAACATCCACATAATATTAGATAATTACTTTAGATCAAGCATAGGAATTCCTCCACCTTTCTCCAATGATAGATTCAAATATATGGATACAGATGTAGATATAGTTATAAAGATATGGATGTAGATATACACATACACACAGCCTCAACTTGGCCAATGAGATTAAAGAAGAAATCTGATGAGGGAATTCTGAGAATTTTTTCACCACGTCTATGAAAGACACTAAAGGAGAGACAGTCTTCTTTTTCCTCTGGACATTTTATGTTTGGGTATAGTCTCTGAAACTATAGCACACAGATTGTCACCAGCTTGTACATGAAACCAACACCAAAAGTGGCAGAACAGAGAGAAAGATTTCATATATTTAGTTATGTCACTGAGCCATTTAATTATTTAACATTGTGTTAGTCTCTTTATCTTGCTGTATCAGAATACCAAAGATGAGGTAAATTATAAACATAAATTTGTTTCTCATAGTCTTGGAGGCTGGGAAGTCTAAGATCAATATGCCAACAATTTCCACATCTGGTAAGGGGTGAGTTTCTGCTTCCAAGAAGCACCTTGAAGCCGGTATCCTCCGGAGGTACGGAATGGTGTGTCCTCACATGGTAGAAGCAGAAGTGAAAAAATAACCAAACTCCCTATATCAAAGCCTTTTTAATGGCATTAATTCATTCACAAAGATAACACTCTCATGATGGAAATAGCTCCCAAAGGGCCCCACCTCCCAAAATTATTACAGCACGGATTAAGTTTCCAACACATGAATTGTGGGGGACATTCAGATCATAGCACTCCACCCCAGGACCCCCAAATTTATGTCATTTTCACACACAAAATACCTTCATTTCACCCTGATAGCCCCCAAAGTCTTAACTCACTGTAGCATAAACTCAAAAGTCTAAAGTCCAGAGTCTCATTTAAATATCAGATATGAGTAAAATTCGTATCGGGGCAACTTGCTCTTCAGCTGTGAGGCTGTGAAATCAAACAAGTTATGTACTTCCAAAATAGGATGGTAAAACAAGCGTAGAATAAACATTCCAATTCCAAAAGGGAGCAATAGAAAAGAAGGAAGGAGTAATGGGTCACATGTAATTCCAAAACTCAGCAGCATAAATAGCATTAAATCTTCAGACTTGAACATAATCTTCATTTACTCCATTTACCCACCTTCCTAGTACACTGGGGTGGGTGTGGGTCCCCTAATGCCTTGGGCAGCTCCCCACATGTGGCTTTTCTGGGTGCAGAGTATGCTTTAGCTCTCATACATTGAAATGCGTGCCTGAGGCTTTTCCAGGCTGGTACTGCATGTTGGTGGCCCTATAGTTCTGGGGTCTTAGGAATGGTCCTGCTCCCGTGGCTCCTTAAGCATTGCCCTATTGAGGACTCTCTGTGGTAGCCCAGATCCCACAGTTCTGCTCGGCATTGCCCTTGTGGGGGCACTCTGTGGCAGTTCCACCCCTGCAGTAGGTCTCGACTCGGCACTGCGACTCTCTGAGGCGTATTCTAATATCTAGCGGAAGGAAGTCATGCCTTCACAGATCTATACTCTGTGAGTCTACAGACTTAGCAACATGTGAACATCACCAAGGTTACAGCTCATGCCTTAACTCCCTGGCCCTCACCCCAAAGGCCCTGGCATTCTGGGTCTGTATAGGAGGGAATACCTCAAAGTTCTTCAAAATATCTTCGGGGTCATTCTCCCATTGTCTTGATAAATAGTATCAGGCTTCCTTCTATCCATACTAATATCCATATCAAACCTGTGATTTTTCTCCTCTCAAAATCTGTTTTATTCTTTACTTGGCCATCCTGAAAATTTCCCAAATCTGCATATTTTACTGCCCTTTTAATTATGAATTACATCTTGAAATCATTTCTCTCTTTTCACATTTTACCATAAGCAGCCCAGAGAAGCCACACAGCATCCTGAACACTGCTGCTAGAGATTTCTTCTGCCAAATATCCTGGTTCATCATTCTTAAGTCCTGCCTTCCACAAAGTCCTAGGGTATGGACATAATTCATCAAAGTTCTTTGCCACTTTATACCTAGAATGACCCTTTCTCCACTTTTAAATATTCTTGTTCCTAGTTTCTGTGTAAAACCTCATCAGAAAAGTCTTCACTGTCATGATCAATTAAGTAATGTCTAAGAAGACTGAGGGTCTTCCTATATCTCTTCTCTTCTTCTGAGCCCTCAGCTGAATCACCCTAATGCTCCATTCATAGCAAAGTAGACTTCTTCCAGCACTCATATCAAAACTCTTCCAGTCTCTACCCATTACCTAGTGCTGAAGCCACTTCTACATGTTTAGGTGTTTGTCAAGGCAACAGCCCACTTCTCTGGTATCAACTTCTGTCTTAGTGCGTTTGTGCTACTATAACAGATTACCACAAACTAATTTATAAACAGCAGACAGTCCTCACAGTTCTGGAGGCTGGCAGATTTGGTGTCTGGTGAGGGTCTGCTCCTGGCTTCCGAGATGTTGCTGTGAAGGCTGCATCCTCCAAAGGGGAGAAATGCTATGTCTTCACATAGCAGGAGGTGAAGGGGTAGAAAGAACAAAACTCTCTCCTTCAAACTCTTTCATAATGGCACAAATTCATGCCACTATGCCCTCCTCGCCAAAACACCTCCCAAAAGGCCCTACCTCCCACGACTGTTCATTCAGAATTACATTTCCAACACATACATTTTGGAGGACTAATTCAAACCATAGCACATCTCAAATCCTTTCCAAAATCTGTATTAACAGTTTTCTGAGTTAATAATTATTAAGCCACTTTGATTTGGGGTCTGCAAGCAACAGCCCCCTAACTTATTGTATTAATATTATCTATCTCAGTCTTAGATTCTAAGCCACATGGGAGTAGACTCTAGGATTGTTTCTACTCATCATTTTAGTGCTAGCATCTAGTTCAGTGCCTATGTTTTATAGTTTGTGTTTATTAAATATTTACTGAGTGAATGGACAGATGAACACCAAACATTTTCTGAAAAAGTCCTTGGGATATTGATTGCTTCCCTTTTAGCTTTGGATTATTCTTATTATCCATGTGGCCAGTTACTTCTGTTTCTCAAAAGGCATAGTTTCACTCTGGCCATTTTCCTATTAGCAGGCTATGTTTATCGCAGTACCTCCAAAATATGACTTTTAGTACCAGGCAAAATTGTTCAGCTATTCTCTTGCCAGCTAGATAATAGTTATATTTTTTCTCTCATTCTATAAAGATCAATTATTTCATAAATTAAACTGTATATGAGACTTATTCTGAAGCTTTTTAAAAACGTATATACCTTTGAGGTCCTCCAAAATTATGGGGTGATAGATCTGGTATGGTTGATATGCAGGCATATTTATATTTTGGTGCTCTATCGAGTAATTCTCATGTGCTTTCAGGGATTTTATCCATTGTTCCATACACTAAATCTCTGTTAACTTTGCTTAGGTTTGTATTAACTCTTTGGTGATCCTATTATATTAACTATCCTAAATTTATTATAGCTTAGAGAAAGAACATTATTTCTTCAAAATGAAGAGATTGTAGGAAAAAGAAAATATAGAGTTTCTTCTGTAGAGTATGAGGAATCAATTATTATTTGATGATAGAAACCTCTAAGACAGTAAACTTTGTTAGACTATAAGGACAAAGATACTTCAATAATTTGTTTCCTCTTTCCTTGGTAACTGAACCTTGATTTCGTCCTCGAGACCCATACCAAAACTTTCAGCCCATGTGGGATGAGTAGACCTTGATCAAACCTTGATTCAAGAGTTCAAGAGCAGATACATGGTGTTGGGCAAAATAAATCAGAGTACCCTACTCTTCTCACCAGAAGTGATGAGCTCAGTGGCATGCACATGATCTACATATGGCCAATGAGGTACAATTTTGCTTGGAATGCTTAAACAGTGACTGGCACTCTTTCTTACAGTTTTTGAAGCTGAGCCAATGTAAGATCCTAAGGCTGGTGTAGTCATTTTATGAATTTAGGGATAGACCCTGTCTGAAAACAATGAAGCAGAACTGAGAGAGGAACAAGGGCCTGTTGTCATTGTTTTCTTATGTCTATATTCTGCCCTGCCAGAAGCCCGTGCAGTTTTCATTTAGTTGAGACAATAAATCACTATTTCATTCAAGACAGGTTAGATCAGGTTTCCTGTCACCTGGAACAGAGTCATAACTGATAAAATGTGGAAGACCTTTTAAATATATATTCACATAGAAGGTAAGCCTGTAAGTATGAAGTTTCTAATCATTAGAAGAATTTTTATGAAGGAGTTAGACAATCACTTGAAATAAATATTTTTAAATGGACCAATCATCAGAATGGCGATTGGTCTTGATCACATTTACGAGGCTGGGAAGTGGAGGGGAGACCCCAGGAAGCAATGAGTCAAAAAGAAGGAAGAAGAGAATCTTAAGGGGATATTCTTTGGCCCTAGGCCATCTATACAATCCTGTTATTGTTAAGAGGACATTGTAAATAATGGATACTTAAAGCAAGCACATTATATGCCAAGCACTGCAGACACTAAGTGATTTAAGTTGAATGATCTGGTCAGAATCAAGAGCAAATCCAACTGGCTTACCGCCAAAATAGTTCTATGTGCCTAACAGGTAGTGATACCTCACATTGGCAATGCTGGATCAGCAGAAATTGCTAATGATTTTGGCAGTCAACAAGCTCCATGAGGTAATGATGAAAGCTATAGCTTTAAATAGTTCAATGGAAAAATTCAATGGGGCAGAAGGGAATCGCAATGGGCTTTCTGAACTGTTCTGTTGATGCTGCTGAGCAAATATAGCTCCTTGAGTTGTTTTCATTTCATCAAAATCATGATACTCTTGAGTGTTGGCAAGGAAATATCAGGTAATGAGAAAGCAGTGAACATGCCTTTCATCAGCTGAAAACCTTTAATTGTAAATGCAGTATGTAATGGTGTAATTAGTTGTCTAAGTGACAGGATAGGCTCAAATCTTTGCTAGTGTTTTGCAAAAAGACCATTAGGTTTCCACAACTCTTTCTTCAAATAAGATGATGAGCAGGCAAAGATAAGTAAGGGATTCATTTTTAACCCCATGAACTGAGCACACTCCCCACTAGAAATAAGAGGCTATAGGAAAGTACCACAGTGTGGCAGGCCAGATCTCACTAACGCAGGCCTCCATAACAACTGTTTCTGTACTGACTGAGTGGTTAAATATTAAAAGCCAGTGCCCTTATACAAAGGCTGGGATGTGAGAAATGTCCACCAAGAGTTTTGCCTAGGCCTTTTCTGGACCTTAAAGCATGACAAAAATAACAAAGGAATTTTTAACAGGATCCATTTAGGATTAAGCAAGTCTCATTGTGGGTCTGAAGAAACTCCTCAGGCCTTACCAACGCGTTTGTTGGGGGGTCTGAAGGAACTCCCCAAACCACCGTGATTTAGCAGGAGTCCAGCACCTGGACCCTTTTAGAATAAGTAAATTCACTGAGACTCCAGAAGAAGGCCTCAGGACTCTGCCCTTAGTTGTAGATTAAAATAAGTTAATCACTTATGTCTTTAGATGAACGCATACTGTCACGTAGACATATAGCTTAGAAGGTATATAAGCTCTAGAAAACTGTAATTTTGAGTTGGTCTGGCAATAATTTGCAGGCTTTCTCTCTGTAACCATTTGCATATAAAAAGCTCTCTCCCTCCCCAGTTCATCTTCATTTTGTTATTGAGCCACAAGAAATAGCAGCCAGACCCACACTTTGGTCCTGGAACAATAGATTAGTACTCCTCAGATATGTGTTGGTTCTAAAGAACACACACACACAGGGGTAAAATATGTGTGTAAAATATGTGTGTAAAATATTTTACACAATTCAAGGAACTATACATATATTTGCTCCCTAAATCTTAGACACAATCTTGCAAAACAGGTATTATTTCCATTTTTCACACAAGACAATTGGGGCTCATAGAAATTGAGAACATATTTAGGGTCCCACAGCTAGTATGTTGCAAGAACAGAGCTGTAATTTGCACCTAGTGCAAAATCTAAGTGTCCAACTTCAAAGTTCTTTCAACAGGATACCCTCAACTGTCTTTAAACATTTAGAAAGCTGGTTCTAACATTTCTCTACATACAAGAATTATAGAAAAGCTTGCTAAAATGTGGGTTTCCATGAGGACATACATGTGTATGACAGACAGGGAGAGAGAGATTTGAAAATTTGAGTTGGTAGATTATGAATGCAGCTAAGAAATTTGCAATTTAAAGTAATTCCTCAGGGAATCCTGAGGCAGGTATTCCTCAGACCACACAGTTTAGAATGTCTTTTGCAAAATCCTGTATGACAGAAGTCTAGAGATTTTTATACAGGGAAATCATACAATGAGGTTTCTAATGGAATCTTGATGACAAACTGCAACATGTAAAAAGACAGACTTATGCTTAATCAGAACCAGTTTCATAGAAAGCCCTAGGCTTTTCAAAGTTACATTTAAAAAAAGAACATAGGGTCTCAATCATTAAACTCAAATTGCATTTGTAACTCCAGGACTGTTAGAAAAACAGCTTTTCATCTGTACTTGTTATGGTGGAGATGATTCTAGAATGAGCAGAGTGAATCCAAGAAAGTATTTTTCTTCATGAAGGAAACAAATAGTGCTCTAGGCAACTGTGGTTGATGGATGTGATAGCGGCTCCTTTCTTAGCATCCTTGCCTTATAAAATTAATCCATCCCCACTTTTAAACATATTATAGAAAATGGAAAAGAGAATCACACTAACAAAATCTATTTTTCTAAATTAAAAAGCTTGAAAACGCCCTGCTTCCTTTGTCTGTCATAATGATATCACTGGATCACTGCCAAATAAGAAGCTATAGGAATGATTCTTCTTAGAAAATATTTCCTTTTAGTAAAATATAAAGCTACTTTTCCCAAAACTCTTAGCATGAGTTTCCAAACATAATAAATCCTAGTTTTCTAAAAAGATGTTTTATTTTGGAACAGATTTTGCCTGAATTTTAACCATTGTCTGCTAAAGAATTATGTCAGTTATACTCATAGGCATTTCAATATTCCACAACTATTACCATTGTATAAATTCTACTGTTTGCTTAGTAATCCTGCCAACATCATTCATTTTAACAGAAAGATTTATACATTGCAAAGGTATGCTTTTCAAAATGCTGGTTCCCCAAAGATTTTTTTTCTGTACAACTGTAAGGGTATTCTACTTTATTCAAGAAATTCAAATGTGCTTTTGATAATTACATTTATTCATAAAAATGTTTGTATAGATTTCTTTGTGACAGTAGCAGCAAGTATGCATTGTTGTAGCCTTATCCAACCCTGTTGACATTTTGCATTTCCCTTGTGCAGAAAATGGGGAGGTTTCCAGTGGTGAGGGCCGGCTGGAACTGGGATGGGAAGAGGAAGAAATCAGAACAGCAAGGCTTTTTTGGTTCTCTGGGCTCCTCAGTCGATTTAATGCAGCAGAAATCAGATAACCAGTATCATTAATCATGACAATCATATGAACTCTGTGTCCATGCTTAGATTGCTTTATTTTCAGAATTATTATTTTCAAGTTATTTGGTCCGAATAAAGATTTCCATGCCAGTTAATAAATGATCCTCTGTATCTCCCATTTCAGCTATGAAGTAATGAAAATAACAGATACAGTTTTCTTTGAGAAAACCTGAATTTGAATCTTGACATTGATACAAATAGGAAGCAGAAGAATGCTGGGTAGAAGAGGGAGGTTCCCCAGCAAAGGCCCCGGCCTTAAGGATGGAAACTGTAGCCCCTAAATGAGAACAGTTATCCCCATTTTCCAGCCAAAATGTTGCTTTTTCCAAAGCCACACTGGCCCACCCATCCCCACATCCTGTACCCATAAAAACCACAAACTCCACTGGCAGAGGAGCAGAGGAGCAGAGTGGCTTGGCAGAGAAGGAGAGAAGAGAAGAAGCATCTCAACGTCAAGAGGAGAAGATTCTTTTCCCACTTCACCCGCTTTCTAGCTTCCCATCCCGCTGAGTGCCACCTCCATCATTCAATAAAATCTCTGCATCTTTCAAGTTTGTGTAACCTGATTCTTCCTGGATGCCAGACAAGAACCTGGTTACCAAAAGGGCAGGGTGTAAAAGGCTGTCACCTTGACTCTCCATTGAGCTGGTTAACACTTAGCCATCTGCAGACAGCAACTGCTAAAAGAGCATTAATTGTAACACACCCCTAAACACTGCCATGGGGCCAGAGCCCAAAAGCACTGTCCCTGGCTCCTACACCCATTCATCTGCGTGCTCCCCCTCCAGGAAAGGGCTTGAGCCACACCCCCATTGCAAGTTCTCAGAGCAGGTCAAGGGAACCTTGTGGGCCCTTGGGTGAGTTACTTAAGTTTCAGTTTTGTCACCTGTAAAATGGAGACAATAACGCCCATTTCTCAGAGTTGCTCTAGAGACAAAATAACATAACATTTTGAAGAGAGCTTATTCATATTAAACTCCTAATTTTTTTTGTTTGGGAAGACTAATATTTTAGTCTTCCAATTGGGAATATTAAGAATATTGGGAAGATACTGATTTGTTTTGTTTTTTTCATTATCAGGTTTCCCTACATATATATTTTTTCTATTTGCTTCTATTTAAAGTATCAGGTGAACACAACATTTTTAATAATTTCTCAGCATTCTAGATTGAGATTTTAAGCTGTAATCTATCCTATAATTTTTGATGTCTTCAATGGCTGCTACAAAATAAAAACATAAACTGTAAATGCAGCTCATCTAGATTTTTTTCCCTTTTCTTGCTTTCCTTTGATAGATGTTTTTTCCCTTTTCTTATTTCACTTCCTCCCACTGTTTCCTTGAAAATTGTACTCCTGTATGACCTTTTAGCATTAATATCCACCATTTTAACATTCATATCTTTATCTTTCTCCTGAATAATTTAAAGACATTACAGTGAGTATATTTTAATGCTAAATAATTTTCATCAAATTTACAAGAAAATTTCCTACAGCATTTCAAAAATTTTTTAAATTTATTTTTAACTTTTGTGGATACATACTAGTTATATATATTTTAGGGGTACATATGATACTTTAATGCAGAGCATTTTCATCTATACCATTTCTTGCTCCATAAATGAGACAGTGTTGTTGATGCTGTTTTGTGTTGGTTTAGAATACAATTCATGTTTATTTGTATTTAACACACATTTACAATTATTTTTACTTAGCAAGATGCTTTCCATCTAAGATAGTCCATTTGTGATAATATTCCCTCAGCCTAAATTATATATTTAGAAGTTCATTTATTGAGTGTCTGTTGGTGGTAAACTTAATATTTGTTTGTCTGTAGATTTGTTATCTTGCCTCTGCTCTTAATGGAAAGTGTTCTTGGATGTTGTTAGTCTATAGAATTGTAGGGTGACCATTTTGGGAGGGGTGTGTGTGTGTGTGTGTGTGTGTGTGTGTGTATTTGCCCAGCACATGTATATTATTCTGCTGTTTTCTAATTCCATTGTTGAAAAACCATTTAGCAGAGTAAGTACCAGTTCTTTGAAGGAAATCTGCCTCTTTCCTCTGTCTACTATTAAGTTCTTTTCTGTTTATTTTTCTGCTGGCTCACTATGATATATCAGAATGTAGGTATTATTATCTGTTTATACTGAGAATCAATATGTTTTTCAACAATTTTCGAAGGTATCAGCCAGCTATCATCTAGTTGAATATCCCTTCTTCCTCCTTTTTATACTATCCTATAAAAAAGCAGTAGTCCCGGTCTTATCCACAGGGCATATATTCCAAGACCCTCAGTGGATGCCTGAAACTGCAGATAGTACTGAACCCTATGTACACTGTGTTTTAGGCACAGTAAAAGATTAACACTAATAACTAAGAACAGAACAATTATAAAAATATGCTATAATACAATAATGTAGTCTCTTTCTCTCTCAAAATACCTTGTTTTACTATACCACAGGTTGGCTGAAACTATGGAAAGCAAAACTGTGGATAAGTTGGGGAGGTGCAAGGGGCTCATATAGAGTATACACTGTTGTAGACATTTATACACTGGCCTACATTTTTCAGTCTCTCATAATTTCCACCTCTTTGCCCATCTGTGCTTAATTCTAAATAAATTCTTCAGATCTGAAAAAATTCTTCAGGTCTATTGTTGATGGCTAGGCTAATCTACTATCTGATTCACCACTGAGGTTTTAAATCTAATTATTGCATCTTTCCCTAGCTCTTTCTAGTCATTCCATTTCTTTCTTTCTCAAATGTGCCAGTTGTTTTTGTAGCCTTTTATTGCTTATATTTGCAAACGTTATTTAAGCAAATTAATGAGAATTATTATTTTTCATTTGATGACTGCTAATTGGAAAATCTAAATAATTTTGTATCTGATTCTGTTTCCTTATTTCTGATGGCTTTCTCCCAGGATAATTTGTTTTTTATGCCTTTTATTCTTTTGGAATTTTTTGTTATGGGTGAATAATACTGTTCAGAATGTTATCTTTAGGTATTATTTTAAGCCTGGGTGAAATATGCATTTCTCCCAAGAATATTTGTCCTTACTTTTGCCATTCTTATATATATACTACCTATAAGAGACCAGTTTACATTTGTCTTTTCCCTACAGGTATACTGTGAATGTGGGCCAAAAATCAAATTTTGCTTATGGTCGTAAATTCTCTTGCCATGCAAGACATTGCAAACTCTCGGAGCAATGGTCTAATTTCTTGTTCAGCCTTATTGTGACGGCAGACCTTTCTGTCTTGACTTTATGTAGGGTACTTTCTATTAGTCTTCACAACTTGGGTATACCCAAATTTTAAGTCCTGTCTCTCTCAATCCCTGAGAGAAATTTAAAATAGAAGTTTAAATTAATGGTTCTCAGAACTCTAAGATCAAAATGTTGCTGCTGTGAGAACCACTTAAGTCCCCAGATCTCATACTTTAATTGTGTGTGGCTTCTGCATACTCTTTCCTCTGTTGCCGCACAAAATCTACTTCACAATTAAAAAAAAAAAATACTCCTTAAACATAGTGATCTTTTATGCCTTTGCAATTTTTCTGCTAATTCCCCTGCACCTACCAAGTTATGACAGTTGGAATTTTTCCCCTCGTCACTATAATCTGAAAGAATAATTTTTGTTGTATATTTATTTTTAATACATATTAAAAATATGTACTTATACTCAGAAATCATTTTATTTTCATGTATTTGAGTCTATGTATAAATATTATATAGGCTATTTTTTTTTAAGAAACACTAAAGTGTATATTTAGAGCCAAAAAAACTTTTAGAGAGCACCCAGACCTAACCTTTGGGAGGTTGCAGGGACTTTGCTAATAGCACATGGTGCCAGGTGGGACCAGAATCCAACTTTAGGGTAACCTGATACAGTGTTCTTCCTACCACAACAAGGTTTATTTTTAAAGTATGGTCATAACGTTCTGTCTTCTAAACAAAATTCATTTTTTCTAATGAGGAAGTGAGCTGAAAATAAAGATTTTATGTTTCTCACCTGATGGCAATTTTTTCAAATCTCAGACATTGATGCTGCAGAGGAGAAATTTCAATTAGATGTTTGATGATCACTACAGACAAAGATGAATAATCACAATCTCATGTGGGTGGTGATATTTTTAGCAAACAGTAAACATGAGAGACCATACTAAGGAGTTGTGGCACAAAACCATATTTTGTCTATATTTATTGAAAACTAATTAGCAATGAATTGCAGAGAAATTACTTGAATTAGTGAGGTCCAAGTCTAAAATATAAATGTAATGTCCTTATACTGTGTTGTGTACTTTTCTAAATTTGTAAACTTTTCATTACAAAAGTTTAATGGCCCACACTGTAAAATAAGCTATAGATGGGAAACAGAAAAATGAAATCCCTCAGGGAGGTATTAGCTAAAATAATGACCAAGTAAGCAAAGTTTAGGTAACAACAGTGAAGGCCAGCAGCAGAAAAACTGGCTCACTAAGGGAGAAAATATCATAGGAGTGTTTGCATTTCTGGGAAACCAAGTAGACGGGCCTTTGTGTTGAGGCCTCAATTTCCCAAGTCTCAAGGATGAGCCAGGGGAATTGGGCAATAGTTTGGGAGGTAGTAAGCAAGCCAAGATGCAGTGTTATTCAGGGTCTGTGACTAATGAAATAGCAACCATATATCATGTAGCCATATGTCAGTAATTTTCTAGGGGAGTCCTCATTTCATACTTTTTGACCCTGTGTACATATTAGCAGAATATGCTGAAAATTCCAAGGTGGCACATTCCTCGCTGTGTTGCCAAAACTGCCTCTAGAATTCAACAATGGCACAGAAATCCCTTCTGATACTACATATTACATTTTAGAGTCAAATAATGTGTACACTATATCTGCAAAATGGCAAAATCAAAGAAACTTGAATGGCAGCAGTGATTATAAACTGCTTTTTAATGGCATTCATTTAATCATAAATATATGGAAAGAAACGTTGGAAAATTAACTACATAATCTTAAAATGAGAGTCTTCTAAACAGAAAAACAAGGAAAAAATGATGTATTAGTCTATATTATAAAAAGAAATAAAAGACAAAATGTATATTCATCCTACTTTGAGTGAGACTAGTGCCTTAGAGCACTAAAATATTTCTCACATCAACGATCATATCTGAAATCCTCACAATTAGAGTCACTCATTTTGCACTCATTAATGTGGTTGCACCTTGGAGTGGGATAATGTATTTCATTTAACATGTTAACATACAATTACAAATATATTTATCTAATTATTCTCTCAGTGCTACTGTCATTTTAAATTTAAGACAAAACTTAAGCTTTAAAATTTAATAAAATATTTTGAATTTTATTTTATAATTTATGCATCTTTTAAAATTTTCCTCATTTCTCAGAAAGTGAAATAAATATATTTGGAGCAATCAAGTTTTAGAAATGTGATAGTATACTGTGCTACCGATAGAAAAAAAAATGAAATATAGGGAGAACTGAAAATGAAAGCATGCCCATTTTTTCATATTTGTTCAGCACTATGTGAATTAGTATATTCAAATGGTTCTAAAGAACAAACCCTTATACCTAATACTTTATTAGCTAAACAAACCATAAGCTACTCTATTGTCCTGAAGTAGTTCTGGAAATCAGTGCTGAAACACTTGTTCATTTGATTCTACTCCCTTAAGGATAATAACGTTATATTATACAATTGTTTTCTATCAGAAAAAATAATATTCTTATAATAAACATTTACTATTTGTCTGTGAAAAAGGTTTTAAATATAATGAACACAATATATTCAATGAAAATAAAATAAAAATGGGCAATGCTCCCGAATAGACATTTCTATTTTTCTATTGAGTTGTTAGAGTTCCTATACAAATTTTGAATGGTAACCTCTTATCAGATGTATGGCTTGCAATTATTTTCTTCCAATCCATAGGTTGTTTCTGCACACTATTAACTGCTTCCTCTGATGTGCAAAAGCCTATTAGTTTGATGTCAGCCCATTTTTATGTTTTTGCTTTTGTTGAATATGCTTTTGGTGTCAAATCCTTTTTTAATATCCCCCCTAAGTTTTCTTTTAGTATATTTAGAGTTTCTGTTCTTATATTTAAGTCTTTAACTGATTTTAAGCTGATTTTCCATATGGTGTGAGATAAGGGTTCAATTTTATTCTGCATGTGGAAATTCAGTTTTCCCAACACCATTTATTAAACAGATTATTCTTTTCCCATTGCATATAAGAATAAATAAGCAATTTATCAAAATCAGTTGACTGTATATGCGTAGGTTCAGACCTACCCATTTGTTGATGTGTCTTGTTTTGTTTTTGCTAATACCATGCTGTTTTAATTACTATTCTTTTGTAGCATAGTTTGAAATCAGGTAGCGTGATACCTGTAGCTTTGTTCATTCTGCTTATGATCTCCTTGGCTATTTAGGGTTTTTTGGTTCCATATTTCTTTTTCAATGAATCAATACATAGGGATAAAATTAAATCTGTAGGTCATTCTGGGTATTATGGATATTTAACAACATTAATTCTTTCAATCCATGAACTCAAGTACCTGTTTATTTTGGTCCCCTTTAATTTCTATCAAAATTTTATAGTTTTTAATGTACAGCTCTTTTAAACCCTTAAATTTATTTGTAACTATTTTATAGCTATTGTAAATGAGATTGTTGTCTGGATAGAAATGCTGATATTTTCGTGTTGATTGTGTATCATAAAAACTTACTGTATTCATTTATTAGTTCTAATAGTTTTTGTGGTAGAATCTGTAGAGTTTTCTATAGCTAAGATGTCAATGTCAAAATTTCACTTCTTTTTTTTTTTTTTTTTACTATTTTGATGGGTTTTCTTTTTTTCTCTTGTCTAAGTGCTCAGCAAACGCTTCCAAAACAATGCTCAATAGAAATGGTGAGCATGGGCGTTCTTGTCTTGTTCCAGATCTTAGAAGAAATGCTTTCAATTTAGCACCATTGTGTATAATGTTAACTTTGAGCTTCTCATATATGGCCTTTAAAATGTTGAAGTGCATTCCTTCTATATCTAGTTTGGTGATAGTTTTTAATCATGAAAATGTGTTGAAATTTGTCAAATGTTTTTTCTACATCTCAAGAGATGATCATATAGTTTCTCTCCTTTATTTTGTTAATGTGATATAACACATTTACTGATTTGTGCATGGTAAATCATTCTTGCATCACAGGGATAAATCTTACTTTATTATGGTAGGTGATCCTTTAAGTTGTTGTTAAATCAGGTTTGCTAGTATTTGTTGAGGATTTTTATATCTATATTAATCTAGAATATTGGCCTGCAATTTTCTTTACTAGTAATGTCCTATTCTAGTTTTTGTATCAAGGTAATGCTGGCCTTGTAAAAAAAAAGTTTTAAAGTATTTCTTTCTCTTAAATTTTTTGATGCATTGGGGAATGATGGTGGTTTTTGTTTGTTTGTTTGTTTGTTTGTTGTTGTTGTTAGTTAGTTTGTTTGTTTGAGACAGAGTCTCCCTCTGTTGCCCAGGCTGGAGTGCAGTGGCCCGCCTTGGCCTCCCAAAGTGCTGGGATTACAGGCGTGAGCCACCGCGCCTTGCATTTTTAATTTAAATATTTGGGAGAGGTCAGCCATAAAGCCATCAGCTCCTGTGTGTGTGCGAGTGTGTGTGTGTTTTGACTATGGACCTTTTTTTTTTTTTTTTGAGACGGAGTCTCGCTCTGTCGCCCAGGCTGGAGTGCAGTGGCCGGATCTCGGCTCACTGCAAGCTCCGCCTCCCGGGTTCAAGCCATTCTCCTGCCTCAGCCTCCCGAGTAGCTGGGACTACAGGCGCCCGCCACCTCGCCCGGCTAGTTTTTTGTATTTTTTAGTAGAGACGGGGTTTCACTGTGTTAGCCAGGATGGTCTCGATCTCCTGACCTCGTGATCCACCCGTCTCGGCCTCCCAAAGTGCTGGGATTACAGGCTTGAGCCACCGCGCCCTGCCTGACTATGGACTTTTTATCACTTACACAATCTTTTTACTCATTGGTCTGTTCAGAATTTCTGTTTCTTCATGATTCAGTTTTGATAGGTTGTATTTGTCTAGGTCTTTATCCATTTCTTCTAGGTTTTCCAATTTGTTGGGGGATACTTGGTTATAATAGTCTCATAATCCTTTGTATTTCTGTGGTATTAGTAGTAATGTTTCTTCTTTCAGTTATGATTTTATTCGTTTGAATCTTCTCTCTTTTGAGTCTAACAAAAGTTTTGTTGATTATGTTTATATTTTAAAAGCCAAACTATTATTTTCATCAATCATTTATATTCTTTTTCTAGTCTAATAATTTATCTTCACAAAAAAACTATTAATTAGGGATTACCCTTCGTATTGTATAATAAGGAAACTGGTACTAAGAAAAGATAAATAATATACCCATGGTTACTCTTCTAATAACTGGGATATCTCAGTCTTATGCTTTTCCATCATCAAACTATTGGTTCCTGTGTAAAACACATTTTATCATTATCTGTGAATAAACCTAGAAAATTATTTTGGCTGTATGGATTAACCTTATTTATAGCACCAATAACATCCTTTTTTTAAAACTTTTAAGTTCAAGGATACAAGTGCAGATTTGTTACATAGGTAAACTTGTGTCATTTAGAGTTTGTCATATAGATTATTTTATTACCCAGTTATTAAGTATAGTGTCCATTAGTTATTTTTCCTGAACGTCTTCCTCCTTCCACCTTCCAACTTCCAAAAACCCTTAGGGTGTGTTGTTCCCCTCTATGTGTCCATGTGTCCTCATCATTTGGCTGACACTTGTAAGTGAGAACATGTGGTATTTGGTTTTCCGTTCCCGTGTTAGTTTGCTAAGGATAATGACCTCCAGCTCCATCCATGTCCTGCAAAGGACATGATTGTGTTCTTTATTATGGCTGCATGGTATTCCATGGTATCTATGTACCACATTTTCTTTATCCAGTCTATCAATGATGGGCATTTAGGTTGATTCCATGTCTCTGCTATTGTGAATGGTGCTGCAATGAACATATGTGTGCATGTGTCTTTATAATAGAAGGACTTATATTCTTTGGGTATATATCCAGTAATGGGATTGCTGGGTCAAATGCTATTTCTGTCTTTAGGTCTTTGGGGAATAACCACGCTGTCTTTGTATTTATTGAAGTTTTTTTTTTTTTTTTTTTTGGATGGAGTCTCGCTCTGTTGTCCAGGCTAGAGTGCAATCTCAGCTCACTGCAAGCTCCGTCTCCTGGGTTCATGCCATTCTTCCACCTCAGCCTTCTGAGTAGCTGGGATTACAGGTACCCACCACCACGCCTGGCTAATTTTTGTTTTGTTTTGTTTTGTATTTTTAGTAAAGACGGGGTTTCACCGTGTTAGCCAGGATGGTCTCTATTTCCTGACCTCGTGATCCGCCTGCCTCGGCCTCCCAAAGTGTTGGGATTTATAGGCATGAGCCACTGTGCCCGGCCTATTCAAGCTTTAATTGTACTTTTTCAAAGGCATGCCTCAAAGCCTTTCTGCTGTATTACCAGTGTTTCCTTATCTTACTATCTACTGGCTTGGCTGATGCCTTTTGTTCTCTCTCTACATTTCTGGTACCTGGGTTCTTCTACCTTGCCCATTCTCACATGAATTTCCCAGGCAATAATCTGAGACAAAGTTTCTAAAATGTATCATTTGTATTAATATATGTAATTATGTGTCCTTTTAGTTTTTATAACCTTATCTCTGACATAATGAAATGTAGGAATGTGTAGTTGGGGAAGGTATTTAGAGTTCTTGATATCACCAATATGGTTGCAGTTGACTACTATAATTTCAATAGGCTCCGTATAACCCCTTTATTGCCTATATGAAAGGGTCAGATTGTGAAATCCTTCAGGACAAATTCAAAGTCCTTTATTTATTTTTGTATCTCTCTAAATTATAAAATATCATATCTTTTTTTTTTTTTTTTTTTTTGAGATGGAGTTTTGCTCTTGTGGCCCAGGATGGAATGCAATGGCACCATCTCGGCTCACTGCAATCTCTGCCTCCCAGGTTCAAGCAATTCTCCTACCTCAGCCTTCCAAGCAGCTGGGATTACAGGCATGCACCACTACTCCCGGCTAATTTTTTGTATTTAGTAGCAACGGGTTTTCACCATATTAGTCAGACTGGTCTCAAACTCCTGACCTCTGGCGATCCGCCCGCCTCTGCCTCCCAACGTGGGGAGATTACAGGCGTGAGCCACTGTGCCCAGCCAATAATATAGCCCTTTTAAAGTGCTAAATATTTTCTTGCTTAGTTTCATTCCTAGCCACAATTTCTGCTTCACAGGAAATGTTCAATATGTACTTGATCAAAGTCCCTATTTTTCCTTAAAATAGTGCCCCTTAAAAAGTGCCTTATTCTCATTTTACGCCTAAAGAAAAAATAAAGGTTAGTAAATATAGGTCCTTTAGTAAATTTAAAAATGAATACATTTTTTCAAAATGCAAAAGAAAAAACTGCACCTTAACATGTCGAGAAGCATCAGTTAAACAAAAGCAATCAACAGTCTCCAGCTTCCATCGTAAATGGACTTAACTGGACTTAACTGCTTAACTGTTTTTGTGGTTAGAAACGTTACTGAAAAGCATGAGTAAGTTATCCCTCAGGTGCTGTATTATAACGTAGTGGAAGCCAAAAGCATTCCAATGTAAGCTTTGAAATTGTTTGCTTGTAGAAACCTAGACCAATGGTAAAAATTAGTGTTTTGGATATTGTCAACTTTTTACTCTTTGATACACTTACAAAGCTCTTTCCTCTAAAGGGATTTGGCTTTGATGGACTATTAACTAAGGACACGTGGTATCTGAAGTGATAAAGACAAATTAGAATTATTTTCTTGCTCCCTTATGAAAGTCTTGAAATCTATTACTGTTTTCAATGGAAGGCTTATTTAAATGGCGTTTTTGGTAGTTTTTATTATATATAAACTTTCTTATTTTTGCTTTGATGTAGCTAAGATATTACAGACTTCACTTAGAATACGATGAAAGGAAGGTTAGGGTTACAAAATTGAAACCTCACAAGACCACTGTCTTAGATCAAAGACTTCAGCTGAAAATAATGGGCTGGGCTCTGATAATTTATTCTTACAAAGGAATACACTTTTATCCAACCCAGGTTACATTAAAATGTTTCTTTGCAGTATAATGTAACTAGGCAGGTAATAACACTGAAAGATTTTTAATAACCCTGTTGTCTCCTAATCTTAGTATCTTTAGTAAGAGTGAGAAGCTATAAAAATAGTAAAACATGTCATATATAATTTTAAGAGGGATAGTAACATACTCTTCTTATAAAAAATGTTTAATGCTTAAGATAAGTAATGAATTCAATATGAGCATTATGTATATTATATTTATACACATGTCTATTTGCAAATATATCATACATATATACATATATATGAGTGTGTGTGTGTATATGTATATATACATTACCCAGAGCACACATTACCCAGAGCACACAACCATTCATATAATGCCACATTTAACTGGCAATCACTTAGGTGTTATAAACACTATTGAGAATATGGAAATAAACAAAACAGCACCTGAACATTACAAATCAATTATGCAAAATGCTTTCATTAAAGATTGTGAATATTACTCGTAGGAATGTTCTACATTCCTATGTTTGGTTATCTAATTTTTCTGTCCTCTGGTTAAAATATTCTGATTCTGAGTTTAGCTAGAAGCAGTAACTGTCAAAAGCAAGACACCGTCAATTGAGATCTGCATACATGCAAATATGTAGCATATGTATACACATATCAGGTTTGTTTATTAAGTGTATAACAAATGACTTTCTCTCTTTAACTGATACTGAAGGCATCCCTATATTAAAAGCCCAAGATAAAATTGGTCATGGCAATAACATATGAAATCCTTAAATGATTTTATACAATTAGCTTTTGAAAGTAAAATATGTGTAGGCTGTGCTAAAGAATAACACATTTACACAAATATCTTTTAAACTGAAGCTTGCATATATATATATTTTTTCTACATATCTGAAAAGTTTACTTAGGCCTTGAGAAAGAGAATATATTTATTCTAAACCTATTTTTTTAAATAATTAAATGGGTATCATAACACATACCTTGTTATAAAAACTGTATGATTAAGAGAATAAGACAAGACACAGGGTGGAAGAAATGTTTGCAAAAGATGTAGCTGATAAAACACTGTTAACCCAAAATATGCAAAGAACTCCTCAAACTCAACAGTAAGAAAACAATCTGATTAAAAAATGCTCAAGGCTGGGTGCCGTGGCTCACACCTGTAATCCCAACACTTTGAGAGGTCAAGACGGGCAGATTACCTGAGGTCAGGATGGGCAGATCACCTGAGGTCAGGAGTTCAAGACCATTCTGACCAATATGGTGAAACCCCGTCTGTACTAAAAATACAAAAATTAGCTGGGCGTGATGGCTTGTGTATGTAGTCCCAGCTACACAGGAGGCTGAGACAGTAGAATTGCTCCAGGAGGCAGAGGTTGCAGTGAGCCGAAATTCCACCACTGCACTCCAGCCTGGGTGATAAGACTCTATCTCAAAGGAAAAACAAAACAAAACAAAGCACACCTCAAAAGATCTGAACACACATCGCACCATAAAATAAATAAAAAGAGCCGGGTACGGTGGCTCACGCCTGTAATCTCCCCACGTTGGGAGGTACTCAGGAGGTACTCCTACTCAGGAGGCTGAGGTAGGAGAATGGTTTGAACCCAGGAGACGGAGGTTGCAGTGAACCGAGATTGCACCATTGCACTCCAGCCTCTGCAACAGAGCGAGACTCCATCTCAAAAAAATAAAATAAATAAATAATGAAAAATAAGCATATGAGAAGATGCTCAACATCATATGCCATTAAGAAAGTGAAAATTAAAACAACAATGAAGTACCACTACAATCTATTTCCACGGGGAAAATCCAAAACACAGACAACATTAAATTATGGTGAGGATGTGGAACAACAGAAATGATCATTTATTGCCAGTGGGAATCCAAAATGATACAGCCATTTTGTAAGACAGTTTGACAGTTTCTTATAAAACTAAACATACACCTATCATGTGTTCACATTCTTTAGTATTTACCCAAATGAGCTGAAAACTTATGTCCACATAAAATCCTACACAGCTGCTTAGGGGAGCTTTATTGACAATTGTCAAAGCTTGGAAACTCCAAGATGTCCTTCAGTTGGTAAATGTATAAATACACTGATACATACAGACAATAGAATATTATTCAGTGCTAAAAAGAAATGATCTCTTAAGTCATAAAAGACATGTAGGAAAATTAAATGAATATCACTAAGTGAAAGAAGCTGATCTTAAAAGGCTACATACTGCAGGAGTCCAACTACATGAAATTCTAAAAAAACAAACAAACAAAAAAAGCCAATACTATTGATATATTAAAAAGATCCATGATTGCCAGGTTGGGAAGCAGTACAGAGGAATAGGTAGAGCATGAAGGACTTTTAGGGTGATGAAACAGTCTGCATGATACTATAATGGTGGATACATCATTGACATTTGCTCAAACGTACAGAAGATACAGCAAGAGTGAATCCTAATGTAAACTATAAACTCTGAGGGATAATAATGTGTTGACATAGGTTCATCAGTTGTAACGAATGTACTGCTCTGATGGGGGATGTTGATAGTGGGAAAGATTGTAGGTGAAAAGGAAAAGATGTATATGGGAACTCTGTGATTTCGCCTTGATTTTTCTGTGAACATACAACTGCTCTAAAAATTTAAAGTCTACCTATTTACAAAAAACTAAATGAGAAGACAAAATATGCAAGAGTTTAGCATCATGTTTGATGTGTAGTATGTACTCAATAAATGGCAACCACTTTGAATAGTCGATAATGTTGAATCCCAAACACCTAGCAGAGAGCCTCACATATAATATGTACTTGGAAAATATTTTTACTAAGTGAATGAATAAAACATTGAATCCTCAACCTGTGTCATGTCAAAAGAAACATAATAAAATGAAATAAAGTTTATAACTTTTATAGTAAAAAATTGAGACAAATTATCCATGGTTTCAGGATACACTGTGAAACACTATGCAGCCATAAAAAAGAATAAGTTCATGTCCTTTGCAGGGACATGGATGAAACTGGAAACCACCATTCTCAGCAAAGTAACACAAGAAGAGAAAACCAAACACCACATATTCTCACTCATAAGTGGGAGCTGAACAGTGAGAACACATGGACACAGAGAGGGGAACATCAGACACCAGGGCCTGTCGAGGGGTGAGGGACTGGGGTACAGGTAGCATTAGGAGAAACACCTAATGTAAATGACGAGTTGATGAGTGCAGCAAACCAACATGGCACATGTATACCTACATAAGAAACCTGTACGTTGTGCACATGTACCCCAGAACTTAAAATAGTAATAAAAAATAAATAAGTAAATAAGGAAAAGAAAATAATCATGGCTACATGTTATTTATGACCAAATCTTTGTTTTTATTATTGGGAGAATTTTTAAAAAATAATACAAGATTGAAGAAATATAGAGCATTCTTTGAGATAGGACAAGGCTTGCCACGCTGGAACAAACCAATGGTACATTGTCCTTCCTTTGATGGTGGTCTATACCACATGCTTTGGAGTAAGACAAATGAACGAAACCTCCGTAAAGTACCTACTTCAGGAGTGCAATATAAAATGGTGACATTTTTCTCCCTGACCTAAAGAGAGGATGGGTCCCAACGGCCCTTACATATTTAATTCAGCCAAGTGGAACTCATTTGAATTTTGTGCTTAATTTCGAGTTTTATGTTTAGTTTCTTTTTTGAATTTTGTCAAAATATTTCTTTCCATATGTCTTCCGGCAATATCTTTTGCAAAGTCATAATGATTCTTCTATGCGTTACAGGTACTGTTATTTTTTATTTAATGAGAGTAACGTCGTCATTATCTAAATGAAGAATTGAGTATGATGGTTTTCATCATTGATATAATCAAAAGTCAGATGTACCAGGAAAGTAAAACGTTGATGATAAAATCACTCATTATCCAATTGCTCTGGAAGATCAAAGAGTATTTACTAGGTTGTTTTTTGTTTAAATATTATTTCATCTTATATCCTACCCATTTATCTCCCGAACTGGGTTGGCTGTTTCTTTACCCTAAAAGGACTTCACATTTAGTACTTATAATGTATTAAAATTGACTCTTCATTTTCTCTCAAACTTGACTAGAAATTTCCTGAAAGGGAGGATTTCCTTCTTTACTGTTTTCTTGAACATCTAGTACAATGATTGACACGTAGTAGGAGTTTGATAATTGTTTGTAAAACTAGAGTTCATACTTAGGAAGCAGTCTCTCTCTCCAAGAAGATCACATGTGAGGTTCCTTCATTGTTCAGACAGACCTAGTTCTTTTATTGGCAGAGAAGTTTATATGCTATGAAAATTCTGGTCACTTCTGTCTGAACAAATGCCATGATTCAAGAATCATTAAGTGGCTGAAGAGATTTTATCCTCGTCATTATCACTAGTACTCTTAATACAGCTGCCACTGCTGGGAAATCTTTATTGAGATCTTACTCTGTGTTGGGTACTGTGCTTCATAAGCATCTTATTTAATTGTTGCAACAATTCTTGGTGCTCATTATTATTGCTTATATTGAACATTGAAGCCCAGGCTTACTGAAGAAATAAGAGTTAGAGCCTGGATTTAAATCAGGCGGTTTGATTCAAGAGTTAGAAAGCAATCACATTTAAAAGAAGTAGAACACAAACTATCAAAACATTCTACTATGTGAATGTGGTTATTATTTTTTCGAAAAGCCAGGCAGAACTTAGGAAAGACGAGACTGAAAGAAAAGAGCTGAAGATAGAATTACAGGATACATAAAAACAGTTTTTGTATTAAATTGATCACTAAACTATAAATTAATATTCAATTTTCAATTCATTAGTTACAAGTGAGGTGGACTATCACCTCATGCTTCCTATGTTTTTATTTAATATGTTTCAAATTTTCCGTAAAAATTTTACATAAGTATAGCTTAAAGATTCAAATCATTGTACAAGAATTATTTCCACAGGCAGTTGTTTTATACGGGCTCAAATTCTTTATCTGAAGATTTGAGAGAGAAAAAATTTCAACAAATAAATATTTCAAAGTTTTCAATGTAAAATTATGTTGCAAGGTGAAATTATGAAATAGTGGCTATTAACCTTTGTTGCTTATTATACTGGGGGCTTTTGAAAACCTTAATGCTCAAGCTATACATCAAATCAATTAAGTCAGAATCTCTGGACATAGGACTCAGGTTTTAGTATTTTTTTAAAACCCTTGGGTATTCCAAAGTTGAGAATTACTGTTACAGAACTATTTGGAATAGTTAATGACATACAAAACACCCTGAAAAACTCTTTCTCTAGTAATAACAGCTACAGCTTCAGCTGTCAATGAAAAAGTAAATAAATAATACAATAAAAAGTCACTAAAAAGGAACATTATTACTGCCAGTCATTGCTACTTGCATTCCTAAAAGGTGATTCAATCTCATCACAAGTAAGCAAATATTTTGTAGTTATACCCACAACCATTGAAAATTGGGACTTTCCCAATAGACTAAAATTAGAAGATAAACAGAACAGGAATAACCTATTCTACTTTGGAGATGAGGATACCTGAAACAAGTTTTCAAGGTGAGGAATCTATTTTATAGTCCTTTTCATTAATATACAGTGTTCATGATTACATGTATTACTGTCTTCTGGGCTGTAAATGAATTTCTCTTGTATAAAATGGAGTCACAAATACCATTTAAAACACAATATGTTTATTTTTAACATACTTTATTTAAATTAACATAGACTGGTATATGCCTTTTTTGTTTGTAAAGCTATTGGCCTAATTGTTATATGCTAACAGTATTTTTGCACTTCAAAAATTTCACGTAATTACCCTGTAGTCAAAGGATAAATGAGAGCAGATAAAGAAACACCTGGGCATATACAATTTTGGATTTCATTTTAGGTGATATACGAAGCCATTGGAGTTTTAGAGTGGAGGACTGACATGGCTTGAATTTCACATTAACAGACCATCTTCTCTGTGAAGAACAGACTATAGGGAGGTAAGGGTGCAAGCAAGGTTAAAGGGTTATTTCAGCTACCAAGTATGAAATGTTGGTGGCCCTGGGTCAATGAGTAGTAGAGATGCTTTGAGTGATGGGATCTTGAATATAGTTTAATAGATAATATTTCTCAAGAAAGAGACGTGGGTTATACTTGGGATATAAGGCATAGAAAAGAGGAGTCAAAGTAAATATGTAACTCTATCAGAAGTTATATGCGTTCAGAAACTGAGAGTTGCCTCAATAGGATCATTACATAGGCACTTTTGAAATTTTAATTTCTTGATTTGTCTCACCAATGATAATCACTTTCTCAGGATTTTGAAGAAACTCACAGTTTTTGTAGTTCAGATATGCATATGTAGCATAAACAAAGTGATTTCTAGTGATTTCCTTTGCCTTTATTCACACATATACATAGATTATGCATAGAAAATTAACAACCTTGCAACAACTCAAATAAGCTCATAACTCCTTCTCATTATTATAAACTCAGAGCCTGAATCACTGGAAAGCTCTGCTTCTACCAATTCCAGGATTCATTACTTTTTCATTGCGTCATGTTTCAACAGTGACTTTCAATAACCAGAAATTGTGAAGACTTTACACAGCTTCATATGGAAATAATGTTTTATTCAGGTAATTATCTAACTGTCCATTTTTTTGTTATTAATAAACCACATAACTTTCCAAAAATAAATGAAACTTCCTACTTTAGAAAAACACTATTCTATTAATTTTTCTGTATGTGGGGGTCTAAATTAAATATAAAACATATGCCATATATTTCCAATGGGAAGCTATGCAAATGTTCTATAAATATTCGAGGTGGATCTGTCCCTTCCTCATTTCTCTACGTTCCATTTTCTAATTAAGACTTGAGTTTCAATAAATAATTAAAACTAATTATATAAAAATACTGGCCACTACCCCAAAAGTAATATCTTAACAATCAGTGCTTCAGATGAATTAAACTGTATAGTTTTTAAATTGCTAAACTAGATTCAGCTCATCTAACTCTTTCTTAAATATTTTCAAATAATATCTTTTGAGTGTTTCAACCTAGAAGCAGCTTTATGTTGCTACCATTTAACATTATATTAAACTACGGTATCATTGGACAATAACTGCTACCATTTAACCATTATACTAAACTATGGTATCATTAGACAATGTAGAATACTTATGACTTACTCTACTTATACAGAATTTTCATATATGCTCTGTTTATATTTGTCTTTCCAACACTGCAAGTTTCATAAAAACAAACAAACAAAAAAAGCATGTCTAATTTGTTTGCCACGAGGGTCTTGTAAATAGCACTAGGTTTGGCATACAACGTGATTTGAAGAAGAGGAGAGATATAAGATGTTTACATTTTAATCATCTAAGAAAATAAAGGAAGAAAGAGAAGGAAAAAGGGAGATAATTTGAAAAGGAGGAGGACTGAAAGGGAAAAAGATCTTGTGTAAATAAGGAGATTTGAGTGCTTGTTTCAGCCCAGATATTAAACAGCTAAGTTACTTTGAGGCAAGTGCTACTCTGGTGGAACAGTGAATTTAATCATCTGAACTCTCAAGTTCTTTACAGATTTTATACTTTTTAACCTTAATTTGCAATGTAGGTACATATGCACCAAACCCATGTATGATATATATGATTCCTGATACAATTTAAAGTATATCAATGCCCAGTTTTATAAAAGTATTCAAATACTATATAAATAATTACAAGATAGCATTCTTCTCATTGAGAGTAAATAACTGTGTAATTCTTTTTTCTTAATTGCCGTTCTTTCTTCTTTCTTCTTATTTTTATTTTTTTTTATTTTTTATTATTATTATACTTTAAGTTCTAGGGTACATGTGCATAACGTGCAGGTTTGTTACATACGTATACTTGTACCATGTTGCTGTGCTGCACCCATCAACTCGTCAGCACCCATCAACTCGTCAGCACCCATCAACTCGTCATTTACATCAGGTATAACTCCCAGTGCAATCCCTCCCCCCTCCCCCCTCCCCATGATAGGCCCCGGTGTGTGATGTTCCCCTTCCCGAGTCCAAGTGATCTCATTGTTCAGTTCCCACCTATGAGTGAGAACATGCGGTGTTTGGTTTTCTGTTCTTGTGATAGTTTGGTAAGAATGATAGTTTCCAGCTGCATCCATGTCCCTACAAAGGACACAAACTCATCCTTTTTGATGGCTGCATAGGATTCCATGGTGTATATGTGCCACATTTTCTTAATCCAGTCTGTCACTGATGGACATTTGGGTTGATTCCAAGTCTTTGCTATTGTGAATAGTGCCGCAATGAACATACGTGTGCATATGTCTTTATAGCAGCATGATTTATAATCCTTTGGGTATATACCCAGTAATGGGATGGCTGGGTCATATGGTACATCTAGTTCTAGATCCTTGAGGAATTGCCATACTGTTTTCCATAATGGTTGAACTAGTTTACAATCCCACCAACAGTGTAAAAGTGTTCCTACTTCTCCACATCCTCTCCAGCACCTGTTGTTTCCTGACTTTTTAATGATTGCCATTCTAACTGGTGTGAGATGGTATCTCATTGTGGTTTTGATTTGCATTTCTCTGATGGCCAGAACTGTGTAATTTTTAACACTCCATATAGTTACAAAATATCTTGAGAGGCTTGGAAGGTGAAGTCTCAGTTCCAGTATTTACCTATAGTATTATGGAACCTCCTACTATAAAGTGTCATAACAAACCCATTATCCAATTATTCTGGGAGTGACACTCAACTCTATATGTAGTAGAAAAAGAAAACTGTTCAAATTTATACCTTAGGTAGTTAACTTGGAAAACTGCACTTGCATTTCCTGAAGGAACATAATCATGATCATTTCACTTGTGCCACATAACTGCTATAACAGCAAGAGGCTTTTTCTTAAGAGAACACATTTGTGCCATAAATAAGCAATAATGTATAGAGAAAACCATCAGCAAGGATATGAAAGCTGAGTTTTGCTATGGTATTCCTTATTATTTTATGCCATTTGAAGCAATAGTGTTTTTTTCTTCTGTTAAGAAATCTGAATAGTATCGATATGAAAAGGCTAGGACAACATGTTCTATTAATAATTCAATAGATTCTATACGTAGGGAAAATGTGCTCAGTACAAAGTAAGATTCCTAAAAGACAAAGTAATATTTCTAAAAATGACTAGACAACACATATCTACTGAAGGCTTGTCCCTTTTTATAATTACATAAATTAATCCAGAAATGGGATTGCAATTAGGCATTAAAACCACATGTATCTTAGTTTCTTTCACATGATGCTCATGTTATTCTACCTTGTTTTATTGCCGTGTATTAGTTTGATTCCTTGATAGAGTACAGTATTTGAGAATAAAATTTGTTTTCACTGCAATTCTTAAGAATTGATGAATCTGATCCAGTTTAATGGAGGCATCAGTTAGGCTCGCTATTTTTCTTTATGCATAAGTTTATTCAAATATTACTTTGAACATAAACTGACACTGTAATTCCTATCTAATTTTGAGATATATAAATAGCAAAATTTCATTTGATATGAAAAAATCACAAGTGGTTATGTGTGTGTTTATATGCATGTAGATATTATAGCTAGCAATTTTTTGATAATCAAAAACTCAGAATTAAAATTAAATGTCAGAATAGGTTTATCTCATAGGTCTTTCTGTCTCTACATTACTCAGTAGTCATGGAAAGAAAATACAACTTATTTTTAAATAGGATTATATAATTATGCTGAAAAATACATAGAAGTAAAATATAACCATTGTAAATAGCTATATTTATATGAAATTGCTGGTTATATCAACAAACTTAATTTCAAAGTAATACTTAGTAAAGAAATATATAATTCAATGTAACTTTTAAAAAAGTGATTACAGTATCTTAATAAGATGGTCTTGACACAGAATTCAACCCAGATTGGTAGATAAAGTTATTCAGTTAACTTTTTTGTTTGTCTTCTCATTGGTAGCTTAATCATAAGCTAAACAGAATTCCATCTCTAACAAATTCCATCCCTAACAAACTCTCATAATAGTGAACAATGTCACCATCTAACTTGGTGCTCAATTTAAAAACTTGAGCATCATCACTGACAACTCTCTCTCCTTCCTCTTCATATTCAAATGATCACTAACACCTGAATTTGATCTTTATTTAAACTTTCACTTATTTATTGGTAAAATTACATAGAATTTCGAACGCTGTATTAAGTGATATATACCTAAATATATGTATATAAATATATATGGCATTTTCTTCTAATAGTTTTGATTAGCAACTGTTAACAGTTGATTAATGTTTTACTTTGGAATGTCAAAAGCAAAGTTGTATGTGAAAAATCAATCTTGTTACTCCTGTACTAGTGTGGTAGCTGGGTTTGAGTAGTTTTTAAGATAAAGTTTTAGAAAGTCTCTCACACAGAAATTCTTCCTATACAGATATTATATAATGTATTACAATGAAGGAGAACTTATGTTTTAAGTTACTTCAGATTATGTTCACTGACACATTTAGGTTTTAAATAGACTGTATCAATATCTATGTATACAAACATTTACATTCATGTGTAAAAGAAAAAGAGGTTATGACTCTAGGGAGAAGAAGAGCTATGAGTTATACATAAAGTGTCCCTTATAAAGCCTGAATTTAAAATTAAAATTAAAAACTAAATAAAAACCAGGTATGGGTTCTATTTATATAGTCAGTGATTATTGATAGTGATAACCATCTATGAGCTCAATAACTGCTATTAATGAATAACTTGATAAAAATATTTAAAAAGAAGAATGCTTTTCTAATGCATAGGGTGAAAAGGATCAACTTCTAATACTGTTTCAGTCTTTGTTAAGAATCACTTCTCTTCTCATACATTAACTACATTTATGAACTATGCTACAATTCAATGGTTGTAAGAAACCAGATCTGACATATCTGCCTGGACATGCAATTAGATCAGCTCTTTTTTCATTTTAATCCTAATACAAGAGTTTCTAATTTAAGCATTGAAACTAAATGGAAACCTATAAGGTCTGTCAGTTTCATCCACAAAGCTCTTTTGTTAGACAGTTCCATCAAAAGTTAGACAATTCATTTTACTAGGAAAAGAACTGATCAGTAGAAGAATAAATTGTATCATTAATGCATGGACAGATCACTGGATTACTGTTAAAGTATTATTAGTCAAGCAGAATCTCCTTTTGAAGGAGTCTTGCAGTCCACGTCATAAACTGATTAAAAATCAGTGAATGAGTACTTTCTACCTTTGTTGTATGTTAATGAGAAAGCTTCTATCCCAGAAAGCTTTTCTGGAAGCTAGTAACCTTTAGCTTCCCGAAACTAGAGCATATTAGAGTTATGCAAGCACAAAAGTTCTAATCACCAGTTCTTAGAACAGAAACTTGTATTTTAAAATGTAATTTATTTCATTGAATGAAAACTTTTTATATTTGATTACCAGCCTTCATACTCATATTATTATATATCAGCAAATAATGAAATCATGTTACTCTTCGTAGTTGTATATTTGTTTGTATTAAGGAGAATGATACATAAGAAAGAGGATTTTATGTGTGCATCTATGTGTGTATGTAGGTAGAGAAAGGTGAGGAATAATTACTCAGAAAGCACTAGCTATAGAAAATAGTCTTCTGACTCAGAAAGGTAAAGAGCCAACTTTCTCATAACAAATAAAACCTTAGAATGGTGCATTTAAAAACCACAAATAATTGATGTGAATAGAAACAAGGCATAAATATGTAGCATTTATTTGTATTTTGATTTAATCTCGTTTGAGCTGTGTACATTTAGAAAAGCGGCTTAAAAAGATTGCATCAGAGTATCTTTAAAGGACAAAATAGATTTTTAAATTTAATATCAAAACTTATAAATGCTCACTGTGATAGAGTATAGAAGAAAGAAAACTAAAATTTATTAGATTATTATGTTCTGGCTTTCTGATCCTCTGTCATATGTGAGATCCTAATTATTCATTTGGGAAAATTGAGGTTCTATTTAGTAAATATCTGACTCAGAGACCCCCAGTTACTGAATGTGACAAGGATTCAAATTTAGGTCTGTGGAATTTCAAGTTTCATTCTCTTTCAGCTGTATCTCCACCTTTCACGTGTAAGATATGCAGAAAAGTTCCATTTGAATTTACTTATATCCTTTTTTCCTAACCCACATTAATGATATTAATGAAAAATAAAGTCTTCAACAGGAGATTGATGTTTTAACGTAACACTCCCTTCACAGTACTGAGGTAAACTAAGAACTTTGCGTGGCAAAATTCTAGGGAGCACATTACTGAGAATTTAATTGGTAATTTGATTGAAGTGACATACCATATTTCAAATGTTTATTTTTTAATGGTTTGAATAACCAAAGAATGTATGTAAAGTCCAGAAAGAGGAAAGGGATAAATTATAAAGATGCAAAAGTCATTTATCTTTCAAGTTTGAAATAAGTAAGTGTTCTGCATACAAAAATAAAATGTTGTCATCAATAAGTTGGTAGAAGTTTTCTGGAGTTCTTCAATAACTATCCACATATCAAGTTGTATGCCCATAAACCCCCAAAATTCTACCTGGGCCTTAATGCCGATGAAATATATATTTATTAAAGTAACTGAAACTTCATTTATAGCATTAAAACAGGAAATGATTAATGCCTATTGGTGAGAGATTGGTTAATTAAAACATTACACATTGATAAACTGGTATCCTGTACAGTAATTCAAAAGGATGAGTAGATCTATATTTTATTGACATGTAAAACTGTCTGATACATTGCTGATTTAAAAAAATAGTATCAAAAATAAACAGTAAATAAATTATGATCTTATTTGTATAACTTGCAAAATTTGTCTATCTTTCATAGAGGAGAATATTCAACTGCTAAGATCTTATCTCTCTCTGGTGGGAGTTTGTGTGGCTTTTACTTTCTCCTTTGCATTTAAAAGTTACACACAGGTCAATTTTGCCAAACAATGACAAAACTTACAAACAATTACAGAATAATAATAATAATCATGGCATGTGTATTTGAAGTAACTGACCTCATATTTAATAAGTTGGCAAATTGTATTGATTCAGTCTCCATGTCTTATTTTTTTTGGTTTCTACAGTTCTACCTAAGGCCTTTACTTTCAACTACCTTGTTGCAGTAGTTCCTTTATCCTTGCATCTAGTTTCTCATTCCCCTTCAATGAGTTCCATACATTCTAAAACTGAAATCTAAAACCCAAAATGTGTTTAATATCATAATAATCTATCAACTGTAAGGATAATTTTAGGGTAAATATCACATTTTTCTTCCACTCCTTTTTACCTTTAATTCTTTACCTCCCTTTTTATGGATACATTGTTGTATTTAATGCAAAATCCTTGAGTTTGGGTTGTAGGAACTACTGATGGGTACTTTTTGTAACATTATTAAAATTGGACTAAAGCCATCATTTCTCTTTAAATATATTACCTGGTTACCCTCAAAGTGCAAACATAAAAGGATACCAATTTGTTAGCCAGTCTTTAAGATGGCTTCACAATCTGATTCCTGTATAGCTTTATATCTTCTTTACTCTCTTTTCTATCATGCACTTTATTGATTACTGATTACTCATGGCTGTGAACCCCAACTCAACCAAGCTTCATCCTGTTTTCTTATGCTGATACTTCTTACAGCAGTGCAATCATTTCCACTTCTATCGAAACTCCAAATATTACCATACCTTGCTCGAATTCTATTCTTTCCCCAAGCCTTATGAGATCCTCCCATTCATTATTTATCCCTTTCATCCTCACTTTCAAATTAGATGTTTTAATTTTCTTATAGTGCTCAACAGTGTCTTAGTAATTACTGAATAGGCCTATGCATATTGTGATCACAGTCAGCAAAACTGCCTCTCCATCACTCACTGGTTTGCCCGAATGTTGTGAGATAGTTTATGTTCATTCATTTTACAGATTATACAGCAGTAAAAACGGTATTATTTAAATTATATGTAGTAGCACGTTCTACCCCTTAGAAACTGGCTCTATCCCTAAAAATGAATTCATTTAAGCACACAGGGATTTCTAGAGGTGATCTGAGTGCTGATAGTGAAGGTCAACTCATCTAGAAGCTAGACAGTCATGCAGTTTGGATTAGCTGCCACATACTGGCAAATGCTTAGAGAACTGGTCAGCAAGCATCAGTGTACCTCTGAATCATTTGTGGTGCTTTACAAAATACAGGTTTTCAGATTGATGGCCAGAAACATTTATTCAGAGGTCTGTGGGGTAGGAGAGGGAAGCAGTAAACTGCATGCTGTCAAGCATCCTTAGTGACTTTGCCACAAATGGTCTGGGTGGAGAGCTCCTACTTTGTAAAACATTCTCTTAGCAATGGGACAAGTACAAATATTTCTAAATAAAGACTTATGAGCTACATAGATTATTGAAACAACCTACAGTAAAATAAAATTCTTGTGAAAACGGGCAGATTATCATCCATTTTCAAATTCAAAATCAGAGCTAGAATCATAGATCGCCCCCATCCCACCCAAACTCAATTGATGGTTTGTTAAACTTAAAACAAAATGATCTTCACGTATCATCTGAATAACAAGCCACCAGGTCTCACTCATGGAAAGTAAAGAAACTCTTATAACAATAACTGATTATAAGCACAACTGATAAAAGGAAATCATTCTACAGTCATTTTTTCCCCTTATGCAACACTATTGAATAACCATCTGGACCCGACAATTTATTTCCTGAATGGTCTTCAGCAAGTCTTCACATTTCCTCTCCAGAAATAAAAAATTTCAAAGGATTTTGCTTATTTGTGGAAATTTTTGCTAATTGCGGGCTTCAAAGTCTAAACTAGGTCTGATTTGGTTACCCTGAGACATACAATATTAGAATATATTATATTAATCCTTAAATGCCTTCTTAATTACTACTGCCTTTTTAGTACTTTGTTGATCTTTTTCTTCTAAATGGATCCAATTAAGTTTTGATTGGCTGTTTTTTCCCCACTAAAATTATAAACTAACTTTTATCGTCTTTGCCCATAATAGATTTGTTCATTCAGCATAAAGAGAAATTCAGTTGTACTAATCATTTAAGCCATAAACGTGCCCCTGGCATTTGTTAACATTCTAAAGGTACTTGTACCTACTTATTTTTATTATTACTTTGCATACTCTTAATTAGTTCAGCTAACTGATTTTCATTTCATCTTTCATTGATGTCATTTTAAAAATTCAGGACACTGGTGTTAATAATAATTCTTATAAAACTGTCGCAATTTTCTCCTGCATCTCACGCCATAATATATTTTGGGAAAAACTGCACTCCGTGAGGCAGAGTGGTTTCCTGTAGACCAATCCTGAACTTTAGTGTTGAATGAAATTTTGATTCATATGTTTCTTTAACTCAGCTCTTGATTAGCTACTGTAGTGGGAAAAAAAGTGAAGCAGTAAATTAATAGCAGATTGTTTTCTACAATGGCAACAAAAGGTAATTTTAACCTCTACAGTTGGTGAGATACATGAGAAACACAATAGAAAGAGATTCTGTTAGTATGACTAATAGTACCCCCTTGTTCCTGATCGTATGGAATTAGTTCTGGACCAAACATAGGTAATTCTATCACTAGGAAATTGATATTATTGAAAGGAGACCAAAAGATCAAAGTGGTGCATCAAGTAGAGTTCTAAAAACAATTTATGAGTGCTTTAGAAGGAATTAAGACCATTTTTTAAAGTATCACTTTAAACACATTTTGAAAATTGATATAATTCTTATGTGTGAGTATTTGAAGTACTGAAAAATGATGTTTTTAAACTTGTTAAAAATGTCAGATTTATTGTACTATTCCAAATAAATTATAACAGTTAAAAATCTATATATTTGTCTTTATTGAATACATTTGGAGTCAGAAACTAAATTTTCATATAATTTGGCCAGTTTCAATGACTTCATTGTTCTTCAACATCGTTTTTATAATTCAAAAGTCCCCATATATGAATGTTTAAATGTAAACCTTTATAAGAATATTGAGGATCATGTACATACATATTAAAGTTATCAGCCAACTTAGATAGTGACTATACAAATATCAGTGATTATAGCCATGTGTCCATAAAGCTATGCTTAGCACCCAATGACATCATCAACTGTAAAATTATTAATTCATTTACCATATTCTTTTATAAATGTTCTAATGGCCCCTCAACATCTTTTAGCTTCCCTTTTTAGCATTTTATCAGATACATTGAGAAAAAGGGAGAGATCTAAAAACTTTAATCAGCTAACAGTAAATTGGAGTAATATTTGGCAGATAATTAGTAATTTGCAAAATTAGTAATTTGTAACATTTGTAAAATTAGCAATTAGTAATTTGTAATTTCTGTTGAACGAAGAGTAAATATAAGACACCATAGAAAACTGTGTTTAATGTAGAAGCAACAAGACCAGGGAAGCTGAGGGGAATGATATGGTTTGGCTGTGTCCCCACCCAAATCTCATCGTGAATTGCACTTCTATGATTCCCACATGTTGTGGGAGGGACCCAGTGGGAGATAATTTAAATCATGGGGTCAGTTTCCCCCGTACTGTTCTCGTAGTATTGAATAAGTCTCATGAAATCTGATGGTTTTCTCTGGGTTATCCAGTTTTGCATCTCCCTCACTTTCCATTGCACAACCATGTAAGAAGTGCTTTTCACCCCCTGCCATGTTTCTGAGGACTCCCCCTCCATGTGGAACTGCAGTTCAGTTAAACCTCTTTTTCTTCCCAGTCTCGGGTATGTCTTTATCAGCAGTGTGAAAACGGACTAATACAGTAAATTGGTACCAGTAGAGTGGGCATTACTGAAAAGATACCAAAAAAAATTGGAAGCGACTTTGGAACTGGGTAACGGGCAGAGGTTGGAACAGTTTGGAGCACTCAGAAGAAGGCATGAAAATATGGGAAAGCTTGGAACTTCCTAGAGACTTGTTGAATGGCTTTGACAAAAAGACTGATATAGATATGGACAATAAGGTCCAGGCTGAGGTGGTCTCTGATGGAGATGAGGAATTTGTTGGATACTGGAGCAAAGGTGAATCTTGTTATGTTTTAGTGAAGAGACTGGTGGCATTTTTCTCCTGCCCTAGAGATTTGTGGAAATTTGAACTTGAGAGAGATGATTTAGGAGATCTGACAGAAGTAATTTCTAAGCAGTAAAGTATTCAAGAGGTGACTTGGGTGCTGTTAAAGGCTTTCAGTTTTATAAGGGAAACAGAACATAAAAGTTCAGAAAATTCATAGCCTGACAATGTGATAGAAAAGAAAAACCCATTTTCTGAGGAGAAATTCAAGCTGGCTTCAGAAATTCACATAAGTAACAAGGAACCAAACGTTAATCCCCAGGACAATAAGGGAAAAGGGAAAATGTCTCTGGGAATGTTAGAGGTCTTCATGGAAGCCCCTCCCATCACGGGCCTAGATGCTTAGGAGAAAATGGTTCTGTGGGCCTGTCCTAGTGTCCTGGTACAGTGTGCAGCTTAGAGACTTTGTGCCCTGTGACCAAGCTGTGCCTGCCATGGCTGAAAGGGGCCAACACAGAGCTCAGGCTGTGACTTCAGAGGTTGCAGGCCCCAAGCCTTGGCAGCTTCCACATGGTGTTGAGTCTGCGAGTGCACAGAACTCAAGAATTGGGGTTTGGGAACCTCTGCCTAGATTTCAGAAGATATATGGAAATGCCTGGATGCCCAGGCAGAAGTTTGCTGTAGGGGCGGGGCACTCATGGAGACCTCTGTCAGTGCTGTGAGGAAAGGAAATGTGGGGTTGGAGATCCCCCCAGAGTCTCTACTGGTATATCACCTAGAGGAGGTGTAAGAGGAGGGCTACCATCCTCCAGACCCCAGAATGGTAGATCCACTGACAGCTTGCACCATTCACTTGGTAAAACCAGATACTCAATGCCAGCTCATGAAAGCAGCATCATTGTGACCTGGATGTGAGACCAGGAGTCAAAGAAGATCATTTTGGAGCTTTAAAATTTGACTGCTCTACTGGATTTCAGACTTGCATGGGCCCTGTAACCCCTTTGTTTTGGTCAATTTCTCCCACTTGCAATGGTTGCACTTACCCAATACCTGTATCCCAATTGTATCTGGGAAGTAACTAGTTGCTTTGGATTTTACAGGCTCATAGGCAGAAGGGACTTGTCTTTTCTTAGATGAGACTATGGACTGTGGACTTTTAGGTTAATGCTAAAATGAGTTAAGACTTTGGGGGACTGCTGGGGAGGCATGATTGGTTTTGAAATGTGAGGACTGAAATTTGGAGGGTCCAGGGGCAGAATCATATGGTTTGGCTGTGTCCCCTACAAAATATCTTCTTGAATTGTACTCCTATAATTCCCACATATTGTGGCAGGGACCAGTGGGAGATCATTTGAATCATGAGGGCAATTTCCCACATACTGCTCTCATGGTAGTGAATAAGTCTCACAAGATCTGATGGTTTCATGAGGGGTTTGCACTTTTGCATCTTCCTCATTTTCTCTTGCCGCCACCATGTTAGAAGTGCCTTTCACCTCCCACCACGATTCTAAGGCCTCCCAGCCATGTAGAACTGTAAGTCTAATTAAACCTCTTTTTCTGCCCAGTCTCAGGTATGTCTTTATCAGCAGCATGAAAATGGACTAACACAGGGAAAGACTTACATTTGCCACAAACATTCCTGTATAAACATCCAGACCAAAGAAGACTATCATTAGGGGGTTGTTATGAGATGTGATGAGATGAATAAAAATTGCTACTGTACATTAAAACATCAGAACTTGTCAGGGATGCACTTGAGAGAATGAGGCAACCTTTACAATCTGTATATCTTCTATGAGAAATGAATCACATTGAACTAATTACTATAGTAGGGGCAATGCAGTTACTAAGGAGTCTGCAGCATAAAGTAAGAATAATATTATTTTTTCAGTATGTAAAGAAAACAGGCATAATTCTACATGATTCCATATTAAAACCACAATAAAATTTTCTGAAAAAATGTACAACATTTAGCAAATTCCATCATCTAAAGACTATTTTTAATAAATTGGAAAATATTGATGTTTATGATGGGCAAAAAATAAAAATAAATTACCTATATAGAGGAATGACTACAATGATATTATTATGTACATTTAGGTATTGGTTATTATGTGCCTGCTGCTTTTTTGAGTATCTTATTAGATATCAACTCATGTAATACTCAAAGCAATCCTATAAAAATACACAACAACTAATTTTACATATGAAGCACAGAAGCCCAGCAAAGTTTAGTAACTTGCCAAATATCACACAGGTAATACATGGTAGAGATAAAATTCCATCCAATTTAACCTTAGAGCTCATGATCTGAACATTTGTACTTAGCTACTTCACACAGAGAATGAAGTAAATTTAAAGTAAATTTTTGAGCTCTACCTACTGATCCACCTATTTATCATCAATTTATTCTTTACAGAAATCCTGAGAGTTATTATCCACCCAGTTTCGCTAATGAGAAAACAAAGGCTACAAAAAAATTTAGCAATATATGACTGTACAGCTAATAAAAGTAATCTAGACATACAACCTGAATCTGCATATTTGTAATGCCTGAAAATGGAAAATAATTATAAAAGTGCTAAAGAAGTATATATAGATGGTAAAATGCATGCATTAATGCATTTGCATTTATTTCCTGACATTGGTATTTGACTCTAGCATAAATTTGTTATAAAATCCCTGTTAACTAAGAGACAGACACATATACCTTGATAATAACGTATACAAATTAAAAGATAATATAAAAATGTAGACAAATTACCAATGCTGCAGAAGTCTGATAATAGTGATTCAAAGGACACTTCACTAGGCTGACAAACAGGCACACATTTTGAAGTTAATTCTAGGGAATTGTCCAGTATTACCCTTTTTATCACACATTTTCAAAACCCTGTTAATAATATTTAAGAATTTTTAAAACTCCTAATAGCCAAATTATTTATGTGTTGATTTCTTTTCCTATTAATTTTCATTATTCCACCATTAAACTATTAGCTATGGGAAGAAAAAGACCATGTCTGTTTCATTCACCATGATATACTTGTAGCCTATAATGTTGCTTAATTCAGAGAAACTACTCAAACGTATTTGTTAATGAATAATTATGCTCAAATTATTAGATAGAACTTTGGGGAAAAAAAGGATAAACTTCCCATAATAAGAAATGTAACTCTTGAAATAAAAATTTCAATGAATGGTTAGATTAAACCCACTATAGATGCAGTAAAAGAAAAAAAAAAAAACCCAGTAAACTGGGAAATGTTTCTGAAGAAATTACCCAAAAAGAAAAGATGAACACTACAAAATGAGTTTAACCATTAAGGACTCTTGAAGTATTGAGAATAGATGAATGAAAAATAATAATTGCTAAGCTATCTAAAAGTATTTCTGCATCAATGAAAATTATAAATCTACAGATACAGGAATCAAAATCTATATTGAGAAGATAATGTAGGAAAAAAAAAAACATACCTGGATACACTGTGATAAAACTTCAATGGTAGAAATACAGAAACCCCAAAAAGATCATGAAAGACAGATTACATATAAGGAAAAACAAGTGAGCTGACAGCATAGCAAAAGAAGTAACAATTAAACCCCAAAGACAATAATATATCATACTTAAAGTACTCAATAGAAGTAACTGTCAATACAGAACACTATACTTTCCAAAACTATCTTTCAAGAAAATGAAATAATAACATTTACAGATCAGCAAACACCAGGAAAGTTTACTCTCCCAGATTTTGTTGGAGTAATAGCTACAGCAGGAAGAGAGAAAATAAAGATAGTTTGAACTACAAGTAAGCAAAATTCATAAATATGGAGATAAATATTGTCTGTGTAAAATAATATATCTGATTTGGGGAGTTAAAAATGAACAAAACTAAAAACTAAAATATACACAAAAGTAGAAAATAAATGGTAATGGAGCTGATAGGCATTATTTCGGTATTTTAGGTAGTGATACTGTTTACAAGGATGGCTTATAAAAATTAACTTTAAACTTTGCAATGTATATTTCTACAAGTATGTACAACCACCACCAAAGAATCAAAGGAGGTTATAGGACTATTACTTTCTCCATGATACAGTGCAACAATGAAAAATGGGAAAAACAACATTAAATTGAAAGAAAAAAGAAAAAATGGAAGAGAAAAAAATACAGAAAATTGGAAAAATTAAATTGTAATATATTAATAATCCCAACATATGTTAATGTAATAAACCAGTTGAAAGACAAAAAGCATCTAGTTGATTTTTAAAAATTAAATATGCTATGTAAGACACATTCACATACTATAAGAAAAGAGAAATGTTGAAACTACAGGACAGCAAAAAACAAGCCAAATACATACCTTGAAATGCTAACTAAGCTAATTATATTAATATTAGGCAAAATTAGTATTTTGATAAAAAGATTGTTAGGGTAATACGATTTCACTACATTATGATAAAGTATTTGATTCACTGGAAAGATGTACAATTCTCAACATATATTTCAAATAAAAATGTTTTGATACATATAAAGTAAAAGCATTCTTTACATCACTGGTAGCTGGTGTTGAGAAAGGAAGACGATTGGGAAGTTCATCATAATATTGAGAAAAATGAACATGTTTCTCTCAAATGTTGAACAAAAAGACAAAAAAAAAAAGTAGTTCAAGTATAGAAGGTTAGAAATAACAAGCCTGATTATTGGACATATGGGATACAAAAAATGCTAGATAAAAACCAAAGAATGAATTCTCCTCATGTCAAGATCATATTTAAAATTTATAAAACCTCTAAGCACATGGAACAAGTCTAGCATATTTAAGATATTTTTGACAAACACACTCTGATGGCAATTACATTCAAAACAATTATGAAAGAGAAACAAACAATCTGTATATATTTAAATGCTCCACTTCAAATATCTCATGTATCCTTAGAGAAACCATTTTAAAAGTATTTGAACTTAATGATTTAAAGTTTTTGTTTGTATCAAAATCTGTAGATGCAGTAAAAGAATCTTCAGAGTAATATATAGCCTTAAATGCTCATAATAAAAATATGAAGAATGCCTAAAAATTAATCAATTAATATCTAATCTAGGAATTTGGAGACTAAACATCAGAACAATTATAAAGAAATAAATAGAAAACAATAATACAGAGAAGATCAACAAAAGTAAAAGCAACTTGTTTAAAAATATGCTAAATACATGGCAATTATAAAAAATATAAAGGTCAGATTTAAAAAGAGACTACAAACACTTAGCAGTGCATTTTTATAGGATACTCATATAGATTCAAAGTAGATTAAAATAAAATTTTAAAGCACTATAAAAATTTAATCCAATAATTTGAAATCAGATGAAAAAATAAAGTAATAAAACTTTATGAAATTAGCACCAAAAGAAACAGAAAAATCTGAAATGTATTGTAAAGAAAATAGGTCCACCAAAATGCTTATATTGGTGAGTTCTATCACAATACAAAGATTCTTCTGGGTATTTTAAAAGCTACCCAATTCATTCTGTAAAATCTACCTAACCTTAATATAAAAACATCGACCTAATCTTAATACAAAAACAGGCCAAAACTGTATGAAATTAAAAAGTTATACCCAATCTCACTCAGCATCATTGATGCAAAAATTCCAAGCAAAATATTAACCAACTATATCTAACAATGTTTCAAAATGCTAAGACATTATGACTGAGTTTGATTTATCACATATTGCAAGGGTTCTGTAGCACTAAAAAACTACAAATACCATTTATCACATGAACAGATTAAATAATAAAATGTACATGATTATCTCAAAATATACTCTAAAAGCATTTTATGTAATCCAGTTTATGTAATTTTCAGAGCTCCTGGAAAACTTAAAAATAAAAAATCCTTCATATCTTTATTAGATACCTCAAAGATATTTAATAAAAATTATAGTGAACATCATTATTAACAGTGAAATATTACAAGCATCATTTGGCAACTTTGGTGGCTATTCAGAGTTCTGTCTCCCCATGCTCCAAAAAAAAAAAGCCATTATAGAACAATTAGAAGAAAAAAACAAAACTCTAAAAAAAAATGGTTCTCAACATAACAAGGAGTCAAAGAGTCTAAACTTTAAGACAACTGTATTTATAAAAAGACGAAAAACTACCACATTCCAATGAATGATCTCTCACATTCCTGCCATAAATTTTGTGATGATCAAGGGTAGTCAGGGAAAAACTACAGGTAAAGGGAAGACAGGATCAAAGTGACAGTTCAAAAATCACTCAAACTCTTGCCAGAAGATGAAGTCTACCTTGTGGGAAATTATTTTAAAAAATTAAATTTAGAAAATGAATTTTGATACATCAGAGTAATAATGCTAGAAAAGAGGGTTAAAATATACACAATGTATAGAGGTAGTCTTTAAAGCTTATTAGAGAGTCAAAATTTCAGAAGAGGAGAGAGATACCTTTTGGTAATTAGGTTGAAAAAGAGAAAAAAATAAATAAAATGAAGAAGAAAATGAATTCCTAAAAGACAACCAACCAGAAAAATCTAAAGATAACACAAACGTGCCTTATCTTCTTTCACTGTTCCTCTCTCTCTCTCTCCTTCCGCCATGCCCCTCACACACAGGCACCTTGCTACACACAAAAGATGGCACCATTGATCTAGGAATCTCATAAACTACAAATAAATTAATACATATAAGATCAGTAACATTGTTGAATGTATAAGCAATCAATCCATAAAGTAATTACCTATAGAAGAAACAAACTGTCAAAAACCTGAACTTTAAAAATAAAATAGAGACCATGTGGCACCCGATGAAATGAAAGATCCCCTGTGAATTAATCTTGCTGAAAAATCATAATCAAATGGATCAGTCCTCTATGTTTAAATAACAATTGACAGAGGAATGCTTTAAACAGCATCACAGAATGACAACTGCAAATATCTACTGTGGGAACTTTCATGAAGTAGTCATTAAACAAATATAGAACATGCTAAACTAGCCGGGTGCCCTAGATTCTCCAACTTTTTGGCGATTAACAGAGTCAAATTTTAAAAACTAAAAGATAGAAGAAAGGAAAATAACCAAAATCATGAAGGCCTGATTTGCCAGTGCAATTGCACTTCAGTGACTCAAAGATGTTTTGATTAAAAACAAAATGAAGGTGTAGAAAATCTGCCAATCTTCCTAGAAATCTGGAGTCTGTCAATAATTTTCAGAATAAATAACAGCACATAGGAGTAAAATAGTGTGCTTACACAAATAGCAAAATTGATATAAGATATGCAAAACTGGCATAAGGGTATTTGAATACTTATCTTTCTTTTGAATATAAAATAATTTATGCTTATCCCTGTTGAGGACAATATTTTAAAAATAATATTTCTCTTTGAAATTTTCTCAAGATAAATATGGTATCAGGGAAACAATGAATACTGGTAAGATTCACTTACACTTGACAGTTAGTTATATGTCTCCTAATAGCTTTTCAACCTTACAAAGAAATTTTATTTCCAGCAATCCTGTCAAGGTAATTTTTCATCACAACTATTTCTCCACTTAAAATGATAAAAAAGCCTTTATCTTCCATAATCTACAAAAAGATAAGTACATTTTTTTGATTTGCAAGAAGAGGATGTTTCAAAGCTGGAACTCCGAAGAATCAAATTCATATTTAAATATATTGCTTTGAAAAATTAGAAAACAAAAAGAAAAGCTTATTTTGGCATCATTTGTAGAGCAAGCCCAGAAATTATCAGAAAACATTTTCAAAAATTGCTGGAATTCTTTCTAGTACTTCTATGTTTACAAGTTCATAACACAAATTCTTTTACCATAATTTGATGAGCCACTATTAATGAGAAATATTTTTATGCTAAGTCCCAAAAGTGATACACTTAACAAAGGTTTATCACAAAAGTGTTGAAACTTAAAGAAAGGCTAAGGTAATGTGAATTGGAAAGAACTATTGAGAAGAGCTGACTGGATACCACTTACTACTAAAACATAGCTTGGAGGTGTGATTGCTAAGTATCTTGATTCCTTCCCACAATCTCCTCCTAGGATTGAGAGGAAGAAGGGATGCAACTTCATAACTATTTGGGGATTAACTAACAGAGGAAAAGGAGAAAAGAAAAAAAAAATGCTGCTTGAGCTGATTAACTACCTGCCACCTACCCAGACCATCCTCCCTCCTCATGTGGGTGAGTTGAAGGAGCACATGTCCTTTCTTACTGCTATGAGCATTAATATTGTGGTACCCTCTCTTGCTTTTTGCTGCCTTAAAGGCCCATAACAATCAATCTTCATGAATATATCACTATATTGTTCTCATTTAGTTCTTTAATATGGGACTTGGTAAAAATTGTCCCACAGAGCAGCAGTTGGAAATTCCTATTTTATTGCACTTTTCAAATTTGTAAGAGATTTTGAAATAAACATATGTTAGAGCCAAATAAATATTTCTAAAAAATGGGAATACTCAAAGCCAATTTCCATTCACTTGAATCTGGGATACATTCTTATAAATAATGTAATAAAAATATTTGTACTTTCAAAGTATCTTACACTAAAACATAATGTTCTTTCTGAAGTGTAAGTGTAGGGTGCAGAGCCCTGTTTCCTTGGTTAACAGATTGTCTCATCGACTCTGATAAAATATGGACTTAACGATTATCTTGAAGTTTAAGACATTAAAAATATCTGAATGGATATCATTCTCCCTTGTTTTTCCTCTTTCATTATCTTGTCTACTATTGAGTCTCCTAACACCCTGAGTAAATATTGGCCCCAAGCAATATTTGAGTAGTATCAAAACAAATGTTATGTAAAGATATGATCTTGACACATAACCCCTACTGAAAGTAATCCTGTCTAAACCCAGTATGACCCCACCTATCAAGCCCCAATCCCTCCCCATGTGACCTTTTCTCACTTTGATCTCTCTTTTAATAAGACCATCTTAAAAGAAGCAAACACCAGATTGCGTCCCTTCTCCTTACCTCTTTTATCTCCTTGAGAGAAATTAATCTGTTCCGTGTTATCCCTGTACAGCAAACAGGTCATTTTAATAATAGAAAAGTGAATGTTGAGATTAGCAGTTACTTTAATTAAAAGGTGGTCACTAGAGAATTGATTTCTTAACTGGTTGTTGACTTACAAACAGAAAATAATTGGCACATAAAACCCAGCAGAGGGACACTACTCAGAACATAGAACCTGTTGACAATAAGAAAGTAATAATGCAGGAAAATCATTTATGTTTATACAGAATATGTTATATTTATGTCTATTTCCAGTTATTAGCATTCCAGAGCTTAGGAAAGACATCACCTTGAACTTTCTCATCGTCACCCACTCTCTTTCTCTGACAACTGATGAGCTTGACAATCTCGTCAAACTGCCAACTACATAATTTGCAGAGGCTCTAACTCGCCAGCCCCTGGAAAACAGCAAAGTGATGGTTTAACACAAACCTGGCACTAATCTTAATGAAAATTTTATTTCATAAGCCAGATTTCTAGCATATCCCTTTCCTTGAAGTCTGCACTAGCTTCAAGCAACACTGCAAAGTAAGAAGACAGGGACAGGAGTAGGCGATCTGTTAAGGTTTTTCTTACCTGGTTTTCTCTAGTCCTGTAGTTATATTGGATCCTCTTTCCCATTCTACCAAAGATACACTATCTTTTTTTTTTTTTTTTTTCTAATTACTATTCCCATCATCTATTGAGAATGCTCACATTTTCTGTCAAAGTCAGCAGGTGACTGTGGCTCTGGGTTTGAGAGACTTTCAAGGTTTATTTCTAAAGAACAAGAAGAAAATTTGTTGTTGCCATTGTTTTATTTCTGATAGAGTAGATCAATGCAAGTGTGCATGTGGTGTGTGATTCCTTATGGAGGAATGTTGGGACAGAAAAGAAAGCAGGGAAGGGAGTTACCAGCTTAGGAGCTAAGCCTTGGAAGTTTTTAGGAGAGAGACACCCACTGTCCAGGTACTGGTTGAGTATACCAGGACATGCTCAGCAGATAAGAAATTCTCTGGAGGCCAACTATCCTTTTTGTCCAGCAAGAACTTTCCTCTCCAGCATGCAAAATACTTTAAGAAAGTCTGCTACCAGCACATAGCCCCGAATACTGCCTATTAGTACTACAGCATTTTTCTCAGTTCCACAAATACTCTAGGACCTCATATGTACAGGAAGAAATAGAGTTTTCTGGGTCTCTAATAAGGTGGTGATAGGAAGGCCACTGGAAAGAGCTTTAACTGATGAACAAGATATGGACGGTCATCAGTGATAGACTCTTTACTTTTGGTAATATAATCTAGATAGACATATTGGGGGTTATAGTATAAAATCACAGATATTTTGAAAGATATGGGACTCAAATATAATGCTTATGTCAAGGTCATTAAGCTAAGGTTCTAGATTCTCTTTTGATGACTATTCTTTTTCAACAAATTGGTGGAACCATTTGGAGGACTTCAGGGAGAACTTAGGCAGTCCCTGAAATTTTGACAGTTATATTCAATGAGTTAAGTGATCTGTTAATTAAAAGGCTGAACATGAAATATTAGTGGTTCCCAATTAAAGGAGGATGTGGGAATATTACCAGGCACTCAGGAGTAAATTGATTTTCTTTGGAAGCCTACATAGGGAGTCTATTGGCATCACAGAACTCTGTCAGCTGAACAGCATGGTTTGTGGCACAAGGGTGAGATTTGGGGACAGATACCAGCACCTGGTAAAACAGACTAGTGAGGAGATATAATAATCCAGGAAAAACAAAAGTCCAGAATCAAAAGCAAAGCAAAGCAAATATATATATTTTTCTTTCCTATCAGAGCAATTCAAGAAGCAACAATGCATATAAAGCATAACATCCCTAGTTTGCTTTTGGAAAGAAAAAAGAGGGCTAATAAGAGTTTCAAAGAAAAACACAGAATGTCAACTCTGAAGTAATAAGATTTATTGGTCTGCTGCCATTGGATTTTAATAATCATATTATAACAGTAATCTGTTGCAGGAAGTCAGGGACCCCGAACGGAGGGACTGGCTGAAGCCATGGCAGAAGAACACAAATTGTGAAGATTTCATGGACACTGATCACTTTCCCAGTCAATACCCTTGTTATTTCCTATGCCTGTCTTTACTTTAATCTCTTAATCCCGTCATCTTTGTAAGCTGAGGAGGATGTATGTCACCTCAGGACCCTGTGATGATTACGTTAAGTGCACAAATTGTTTGTAGAGTATGTGTGTTTGAACAATATGAAATCTGGGCACCTTGAAAAAAGAACAGGATAACAGCAATGTTTAGGGAACAAGAGAGATAACCTTAAACTCTGATGGCTGGTGAGCCGAGTGGAACAGAGCCATATTTCTCTTGTTTCAAAAGCAAATAGGAGAAATATCACTGAATTCTTTTTCTCAGCAAGGAACATCACTGAGAAAGAGAATGGCCCCTGAGGGTGGGCCTCTGAAATGGCAGCTTTAGGGGTGTCTGTCTTTTACGGTTGAAGCCAAAGGGATGAAATAAGCCCTGGTCTCCTGTAGCACTCCCATGCTTATTAGGACAAGGAAATTCCCGCCTAATAAATTTTGGTCAGACAGGTTGTCTGCTCTCAAACACTGTCTCCTGATAAGATGTTATCAATGACAATGCGTGCCCGAAATTTCATTAGCAATTTTAATTTCACCCCGTCCTGTGGTCCTGTGATCTCGCCCTGCTTCCATTTGCTTTGTGATATTTTATTACCTTGTGAAGCATGTGCTCTCTGTGACCCACAGCCTATTTGTACACTCCCTCCCCTTTTGAAAATAGCTAATAAAAACTTGCTGGTTTTATGGCTCAGGGAACATCACGGAACCTGCCGACATATGATGTCTCCCCTGGACTCCCAGCTTTAAAATTTCTGTCTTTTATACTCTTTCCCTTTATTTCTCAGACCAGTTGACAATTAGGGAAATAGAAAAGAACCCATGTTGGATATCAGGGGTGGTGTTCCCCCGATAGGAATCCACAAGGAAAATTGAAAAAGCACATAAAAACAAGGTAAGAATTCACCTAGTGTTTTTAAAATGGCATTGTGAGATATAATCATGTAATGTGGGATTTCATACATAAAAAATCGTTTGAACAAATTGATATTTATAATCAGAGTGGCATCTTTTTTAAGACTTTAAGTTAGTTTGGGTTCTAAGATACAGACTATTCTAACTTTATAGTAATTATACGACTCCAACAACCCAAGCTGGTAGAAGTAAATATGATCAACATTAATGTCCTTGAATGCCAAAACATGCTCTGAAAGTGACAGTGAGGGCTTCTTTGTATCTAAAGAAGATGATCTAAAGTAGACCTCTAGGGAACTGTTTTCACAATTTTAAAAGCAGTGAAGGTCAGATACTCTAATCATATTGAAGTGGCCACTTATACCTTGTTCAACAAAAAGGCAACCTGAACACATAAGATTATATTAGACGTGCTTGGTTAAAAAAATAAAAGACCATTTAACATTTCATATCACTCAAGGAGTCATGTTTTATTTCAAATAGCCAAGAATAATTTAAAACTAAGCCTCTAAGTAATCTAACCTTACTCAATATACCTTTCTGGACTAATTACCATGACACTCTAATATGTGAGATGTTATCCTTTTCCAGCGTCCAGATCCTATCAATATTGAATGCATTTTCATTAATATTTTGCTGAGGCATTTTGAACATCAGATGTTAATTTTCCAGATTAGTTCAACTCTAAAAACATCTAACACCTTATATTCTCCATGGCCTCATCTAGATGACCTTTGTCAACTCAATTCCTCCACATTTTTATTTTCAAGAAAGTTGATTATCATCCCTTCAACTTAGAAAATATGAAAAAATAATAGTTTCTGGCTCACGAGTACATACAATCGTTAAATGTGTGGTTATTTTTGTATAGCATATATAATATATGCTTACTATATATATGTATCCATAGTTTATACATTTTACTTGAGAAGAATGCAAATAGAATCTGCATATATGCACATACACACATAAACATGTACTTATTAAAAACAAGAGTAGTTTCCCAAATGCAAGTTCAGTAAAAGTTTACTACATTTTCAATTGAGAGTAAAAATATTTTATTTGGAATAAACTATTATTTTTACATTTCATGATTTAAATGCTTTCAAGTGTCTAACTTTGTGTTACTTTAGATATATATTTGAACTTAATTTTTTTCTGGCAATATTTTAAAACATAAAGAAAAATAAATCTTAACAACAACCAAATCAAAATATTCACACACCCTCATTGAATTAAAGAAATAAGGAAAAGTATGTTGCTTGTCTACTACCAGTTAGCTAAGCTTCAGAATAGAATAGACTACTCTTAAGTAATAGGTCACCATTACCTAGAAAAAAAAACTTTGAAAGGTAAACCAGAATACTTTAGCAGTACAACTTTATAGTCTGTTTCAGGATGATGTTTAATACTATTTGCCAAATATTCTATTTCTCCTTTTAGTACTTAAAGCTCTACAACTCTTCATTATTATATACCAGTAACTTTGATTCATTTTTCTTTCTCAAAAAGGAATTACTACAGTTTATATTGTCTTATCTGAATTGATAAAAAAAATTACCTCTTCATTATAAATAAAAACCCAACTTTTTTGGAAGTATTGGTAACTGAAAAAATCTTTCTGACAATCTGGAATTCTTAGAAGATATTTTGGTGTTTTCAGGAGAGCATAAGAAAATTTAAGGCAGAAATATATATTAAATTATATTTTGGGCAGTTTATTTGGAGAACTAGATGCTCTACATCTACTGAATTTTTTGTTATTGCTGAAATAATAATTTTCTAATTTTCAAATATTATGTATATAATTTTGTCCTTCTTAAATTTTCATTCATTTGGATTTTGTAATACTATATTCTACCAATTTTTCTCCTACCTCAAAAATGAATCCTCTCTTATATTTGAGATGTATAAATTATTTTTTTTCTAAAAATTCTATATTTAAACTCATTTCTCTACTGTGTATCCTGTATATCATTTCAATTACTCATTTCAACAAATATTTGCTGATCTGATATACATTTTCCAAGTCATTCTTAATCTATAGATAGACCCATAGTGATTATCTAGAATAGATAATACACTATATATTATGAATAATTTATAGATCATTATTCTATATAGATATTATCTATTCACAAGTAATTATGCTGACAGAAGTCCAAACAGTGGTTGCCTTTGTGATGGCTAATAGGAAGGCAGCAGGAGAGAGACTTTTTAAATTTCTAGATAAATTTTATCTAGAAATGGGTGTTGGTTTGGTAAAGATTTATCAAACTCTACCCTTAAGATTTGTGTACTTTATGTAATATGTCAATGAATATTTACAAGTTATATGCATATAACATGTCCTTATATATAACAGGTAATACATTGTGTACATACAATATTGATTCTTTCTATCCATGATCATGGAATGTTCTTCCATTTGTTTGTGTCCCCTTTTATTTCACTGAGCAGTGGTTTGTAGTTCTCCTTGAAGAGGTCCTTCACATCCCTTGTAAGATAGATTCCTAGGTATTTTATTCTCTTTGAAGCAATTGTGAATGGGAGTTCACTCATGATTTAACTCTCTGTCTGTTACTGGTGTCTAAGAATGCTTGTGATTTTTGCACATTAATTTTGTATTCTGAGACTTTGCTGAAGTTGCTTATCAACTTAAGGAAATTTTGGGCTGAGACAATGGGGTTTTCTAAATATACAATCATGTCATCAGCAAACAGGGACAATTTGACTTCTTCTTTTCCTAACTGAATACTCTTCATTTCTTTCTCCTGCCTGATTGCCCTGGCCAGAACTTCTAACACTATGTTGAATAGGAGGAGTGAGAGAGGGCATCCGTGTCTTGTGCCAGATTTCAAAGGGAATGCTTCCAGTTTTTGCCCATTCAGTATGATATTGGCTGTGGGTTTGTCATAAATAGCTCTTATTATTTTGAGATATGTCCATCAATACTGAATTTATTGAGCGTTTTTAGCATGAAGGGCTGTTGAATTTTGTCAAAAGCCTTTTCTGCATCTATTGAGATAATTATGTGGTTTTTGTCTTGGTTCTGTTAATATGCTGGATTATGTTTCTTGATTTGTGTATGTTGAACCAGCCTTGCATCCCAGGGATGAAACCCACTTGATCATGGTGGATAAGCTTTTTGATGTGCTGCTGGATTCAGTTTGCCAGTATTTTATTGAGGATTTTTGCATTGATGTTCATCAGGGATATTGGTCTAAAATTCTTTTTTTGTTGTGTTTCTGCCAGACTTTGGTATCAGGATGATGTTGGCCTCCTAAAATGAGTTAGGGAGGATTCCCTCTTTTTCTATTGATTGGAATAGTTTCAGAAGGAATGGTACCAACTCCTCCTTGTACATCTGGTAGAATTCGACTGTGAATCCGTCTGGTCCTGGACTTTTTTTGGTTGGTAGGCTATTAATTATTGCCTCAATTTCAGAGCCTGTTATTGGTCTATTCAGGGATTCAACTTCTTCCTGATTTAGTCTTAGGAGAGTGTATGCATCCAGGAATTTATCCATTTCTTCTAGGTTTTCTAGTTTATTTGCATAGAGGTGTTTATAGTATTCTCTGATGGTAGTTTGTATTTCTGTGGGATTGGTGGTGATATCCCCTTTATCATTTTTTATTGCGTTTGATTCTTCTCTCTTTTCTTCTTTATTAGTCTTGCTAGTGGTCTATCAATTTTGTTGATCTTTTCAAAAAACCAGCTCCTGGATTCAATGATTTTTTCAAAGGGGTTTTTGTCACTATATCCTTCAGTTCTGCTCTGATCTTAGTTATTTCTTGCCTTCTGCTAGCTTTTGAATGTGTTTGCTCTTGTTTCTCTAGTTCTTTTAATTGTGATGTTAGGGTGTCAAATTTAGATCTTTCCTGCTTTCTCTTGTGGACGTTTGGTGCTATAAATTTCCTTCTACATACTGTTTTAAATGTGTCCCAGAGATTCCAATATGTAGTATCTTTGTTCTCATTGGTTTCAAAGAACATCATTATTTCTGCCTTCATTTCGTTATGTATCCAGTAGTCATTCAGGAGCAGGTTGTTCAATTTCCATGTAGTTCAGTGGTTTTGAGTGAATTTCTTAATCCTGAGTTCTAGTTTGATTGCACTGTGGTCTGAGAGACAGTTTGTTATAATTTCTGTTCTTTTACATTTGCTGAAGAGTGCTTTACTTCCAGCATCATGATCAGTTTTGGAATATGTGCGATGTGGTGCTGAGAAGAATATATATTCTGTTGATTTGGGGTGAAGAGTTGTGCAGAGCTGAGTTCAATTCCTGGATATCCTTGTTAACTTTCTGCCTTGTTGATCGGTCTAATGTTGACAATGGGGTGTTAAAATCTCCCATTATTATTGTGTGGGAGTCTAAGTCTCTTTGTAAGTCTCTAAGGACTTCCCTTATGAATCTGGGTGCTCCTTTATTGGGTGCACGCGTATATTTAGGATAGTTAGCTCTTCTTGCTGAATTGATCCCTTTATCATTATGTAATAGCCTTGTGTCTTTTGATCTTTGTTGATTTAAAGTCTGTTTTATCAAAGACTAGGATTGCAACCCCTGCCTTTTTTTGTTTTCCATTTGCTTGGTAGATCTTCCTCCATCCCTTTATTTTGAGCCTATGTGAGTCTCTGCACGTGATATGCATCTCCTGAATACAGCACACTGATGTGTCTTGACTCTTTATCCATTTTGTCAGTCTGTGTCTTTTAATTGGAGCATTTAGCCCATTTACATTTAAGGTTAATAATGTTATGTGTGAATCTGATCCCGTCATTATGATGTTAGCTAGTTATTTTGCTCATTAGTTGATGCAGTTTCTTCGTAGCACCAATGGTCTTTACATTTTGGCATGTTTTTGCAATGGCTGGTACTCGTTGTTCCTTTCCACATTTAGTGCTTCCTTCAGGAGCCCTTGTAGGGCAGGCCTGGTGGTGACAAAATCTCTCAGCATTTGCTTGTCTGTAAAGGAATCTCCTTCACTTCTTTTCTTTAAGAATGTTGAATATTGGCCCCCACTCTCTTCTGGCTTGGAGAGTTTCTGCTGAGAGATCTGCTGTTAGTCTGATGGGCTTCCCTTTGTGGGCAACCTGACCTTGCTCTCTGGCTGCCCTTAACATTTTTTCCTTCATTTCAACTTCGGTGAATCTAATAATTATGTGTCTTGGAGTTGTTCTTCTCGAGGAGTATCTTTGTGGCATTCTCTGTATTTCCTGAATTTGCATGTTGGCCTGCCTTGCTAGGTTGGGGAAGTTCTCCTGGATAATATCCTGAAGAGTGTTTTCCAGCTTGGCTCCATTCTCCCTGTCACTTTCAGGTACATCAATCAGATGTAGATTTGGTCTTTTCACATAGTCCCATATTTCTTGGAGGCTTTGTTCATTTCTTTTTACTCTTTTTTCTCTAAACTTCTCTTCTCACTTCATTTCATTCATTTGATCTTCAATCACTGATACTCTTTCTTCCAGTTGATTGAATCAGTTACTGAAGCCTGTGCATTTGTCATGTAGTTCTCATGCCATGGTTTTCAGCTTTATCAGGTCATTTAAGTACTTCTCTGCATTGCTTATTCTAGTTGGCCATTTGTCTAATCTTTTTTCAAGATTTCTTTGCAATGGGTTCGAAATTCCTCCTTTGGCTCGGAGAAGTTTGATCGTCTGAAGCCTTCTTCTCTCAACTCGTCAAAGTCATTCTCTCCATTCAGCTGTGTTCTCTTGCTGGCAAGAGGCTGCATTCCTTTGGAAGGGGAGAGGCGCTCTGATTTTTAGAATTTTCAGTTTTTCTGCTCTGTTTTTTACCTATCTTTGTGGTTTTATCTACTTTTGATCTTTGATGATGGTGACGTACAGATGGGGTTTTGGTGTGGATGTCCTTTCTGTTTGTTAGTTTTCCTTCTAATAGTCAGGAGCCTCAGCTGCAGGTCTGTTGGAGTTTGCTGGAGGTCCACTCCAGACCCTGTTTGCCTGGGTATCAGCAGCGGAGGCTGCAGAAGAGTGAATATTGCTGAACAGCAAATGTTGCTGCCTGATCGTTCCTCTGGAAGCTTTGTCTCAGATGGGTACCCAGCCATGTGAGGTGTCAGTCTGCCCCTACTGGGGGATGCCTCCCAGTTAGGCTACTCGGGGGTCAGGGACCCACTTGAGGAGGCAGTCTGTCCATTCTCAGATTTCAAACTCCATGCTGAGAGAACCACTACTCTCTTCAAAGCTGTGAGACAGGGACACTTAAATCTGCAGAACTTGCTGCTGCCTTTTGTTTGGCTATGCCCTGTCCCCAGAGGTGGAGTCTACAGAGGCAGGCAGGCCTCCTTGAGCTGCCATGGGCTCCACCCCATTCGATCTTCCCAGCAGCTTTGTTTACCTGCTCAAGCCTCAGCAATGGCAGGCGCCCCTCCCCCAGCCTCACTGCCACCTGCCTTGCAGTTTGATCTCAGACTGCTGTGCTAGCAATGAGGGAGGGCCCGTGTGCATGGGACCCTCCATGCCAGGTGCAAGATATAATCTCCTAGTGTGCCATTTGCTAAGACCCTTGGAAAAGTGCACTATTAGTGTGGGAGTGACCCGATTTTCCAGGTGCTGTGCGTCATGGTTTCCCTTGGCTAGGAAAGGGAATACTCTTACCCCTTGTGCTTCCCGAGTGAGGCGATGACTCGCCCTGCTTCGGCTCTCGCTTGGTGGCTGCACCCACAGTCCTGCACCCACTGTCTGACATGCCCCTGTGAGATGAACCCAGTACCTCAGTTGGAAATGCAGAAATCACCCGTCTTCTGAGTCGCTCACGCTGGGAGCTGTAGCCTGAAGCTGTTCCTATTTGGCACCTTGGAACCGTCCCCTGGGTTCTCTATTCTCTTCCATTAGTTTATGTGTCTGTTTTAATGCCAGCACTATGCTATTTTGGTTGCTGTAGCTCTGTAGTACAATTTGAAGGCAAGTAATGTGATTCCTTCAGTTTTGTTCTTTTGCTCAGCATAGCTTTCGCTAGTCTGGATATTTTGTGATTCTATATAAATTTTAAGTTGTTTTTTTTTTTTTTCTATTTCTGTGAAGACTGTCATTGGTATTTTGATAAGGATTTCATGAATCTGCAGATTGCTTTCTGTAGTACAGACAATTTAACAATACCGATTCTTCCAGTCTATGAACATGAAAATTGTTTCCATTTTTTTAGTGGCCTCATAAATTTCTTTCATCAGTGTTTTATAGTTTTAATTGTAGAGATCTTTTACCTCTTTTCTAGGTTAATTCCTGGGTATTTAATTTTATCTGTGGCTACTGTAAATGAGATTAATTTTTATTTGTTTTTCATATTGTTCACTGTTGGTATATAGAAATGCTAATGATTACTGTATGCTGATTTTGTAACCAGAGACTTTGCTGAACTTATCAGTTCTAATATGTTTTTGGTAGAGTCTTTAAGATTCTCAGAATATAAGATCATATAATCTACAAACAACAATAATTTAACTTCTTCCTTTCCAATATGGATGCCCTTTATTCTTTCTCTTGTCTGTTTGCTCTGGCTAAGACTTTAGCAACATGTTGAATAACAGCAGTAAAAGTGGGCATCCTTGTCTTGTTCCAGATCTGGTATGATATAGCTTTGGGTTCCCACTAAATCTCATCTTGAATTGTAATCCCCAGGTGTGTAAAGAGTCACTCTCATTGCTATGAGCCATATTGCCTGAAGGTGGGGGAAGGATTGTGCAAACCCTCTCTTAGGTGTGCCCATCATGTCTCCCTAGGTCATATGTGACCTTAGTTCACTGGCTCTAAGCTCAGCGTAGCACTAGGAATTGCACAGGAATTGCAGTCCTTGTGTCCTAATCGTATATGGCATTTATTAATTTGAGGTACGTTTCTTTAATACTCAGTTTATTGAGAGGTTTTATTACAAGTTGGTGTTAATTTTTATCTAATGCTTTTCAGTATCTATGAAATGATCAAATGTGTTTGTTCTTGGTTAATGTGATGCATCATGTTCATTGATTTGCATATGTTTAACCATTCTTGTATCCCTGGATTGAATCCTACATGATCATGGTGATAGATCATTTTAATGTGTTGTTGAATTAGGTTTGCTAATATTTTGTTGATGACGTTTACATCTGTGTTTATCAGGAATATTGACCTGGAATTTTCTTTTATATAGTGTCCCTGTCTGGGTTTGGTATCAGGGTAATGCAATTCTTATAAAATAATTTTGGAAGTATTTCCTCCTTTTCAATTTTTTTTAGTTTGAATACAATTGGTGTTAGTTCTTAAATGTTTGGGAGAATTCAGCAGTGAAGCTATTAGGTCCTGGGCTCTTTTTTGATGGGAGACAGCTTCGACCTTGTTACTTGTTATTGGTTTGTTCCAGTTTTCTATTTCTTCAAGATTCCATCTTTAGTAAGTTATATGTGTCCATGAATATATTCCATTGTGGTTATAAAAGGTACTTGATCTAATTTTCATTGTTTTGAATTTGTTAAGAATTATTTTGTACCCTATGTTCTTGAGAATGTTTCATACGTTTATAAGAAAAATGTGTATTCTGCAGCAATTGGATGAAATGTTCTACAGATATTAGTTAGACCCATTTGGTCTAGTGTTTAGTTTATCTCTGATGTTTCTGTGTTGACTTTCTGCCTGGATAACCTGTTCATTACTGAGAGAGAGGTGTTGAAGTCCCATACTATTATTGTACTACAACCTAGCTCTCCTTTTAGATATATTAATGTTTGCTTTATGTAATTGGGTGCTCCTTTTTGGATGCATAGATATTTGTAAATGTTATATCCTTTTATGGAGCTCGTCCTTTTATCATTATATAGTTTCCTCCTTTTTCTATTTTTATAGTCTTTGACTTAAAAGTCTATTTTATCTGATTTAAATATAGCTACTCCTGCTTTTTTGTTTCCATTTACATCAACTATCTTATTCCCTCCCTTCAATTTACAGTCTATGTGTGTCTTTATAGGTGAAGTGGGTCTCTTGCAGGCAGCATATAGTTGTGCCTTGTTTCTTTATTCATTCAGCCACTCTTTGCCATTTAATTGAATATTTAGTCCATTTAAACACAATGTTATTATTGATAGGTAAGGATTTACTATTGCAATTCTGTTACTTGCTTTTTGGTTGTTTTACAACTTCTCTCTTACTTTCTTCCTTTGTGGTTAAGTGATTTTCTCTGGTTGTGTATTTTGATTTGTTGCTTTTCATATTTAGTGTATGTATTACATGTGTTTCTTCTCTGAGGCTTACAAGAACATACAAAGGTTTTATTTTAAATAGATGACAACTTATCTGATCACAAAGAAAAAATTAGAAACAAAGGAAAAGTTAAAACAAACTGTACACTTTAACTTCATAGCTATTTAGATTTTTCTTGCCTCAATTTACATATTTTTATAGTGCCTATCACTTAAGTTATTGTAGCTATTATTGTTTTGATAGATTGCTTTTTAGTCTTCACACTAGAGTTATGAGTGGATTGTATATCACAATTACAGTGTTAGAATACTGTGAGTTTGTCTGTGTCCTTACTTCTGCAAGTGAACTTAGTAACTTCAAATGTTTTCTCTTTGCATGTTAGTGCTATGTTTTCTTTCAGATTGAAGAAGTTTTAGAATTTATTGTAAGATCGGTCTGATGGTTATAAGTTCCCCATCTTTTGTTTCTCTGGGAAAGATTATTTCTCCTTCATGTTTGAAGAATAGCTTTGTTGGGTACATAATTTTTGTTTCAGAGTTTTCATTTTTTTTTATGTCAACATTTTTGCATGTCATCCCACTTGTACTGGCCTATATATTTTCTAATGAGAAGTCTGTTGCCAAAAAGTTGGAAGTCTCTCATACTTTTTTTGCTTCTTTTCTCTTGTTGCTTTTAGAATTCTCCTTATGTGTTTGACCTTTGAGAGTTTAATTATTATATGCCTTGGGGTAGTTTTATCTGGGTCAAACCTGTTTGGTAATCTCTGACCAGGATATTTATATAATGTTTTTGAAAGCTGTCATTATTTCTTTTAATAAACTTTATACCCCTTGGTCTTGCTCAACTTCCTCAAATAATACTTTGATTTGCTCTTTTGATATAATTTTATATATCTTGTAGGAATTCTTAAATCATTATTTTTCCCCTTTATGTATTTTGCAAATAGCCTGTCTTTGAGCTCACTGATTCTTTTCTCCACTTGATCCATTCTGCTATTGAGAGACTTTAATGACTTTTTCAGTTCAGCAAACATATTTCTCAGCTCCAGGAATTCGGTTTCAATTTTTAATTATTTCTATCTCTGTTAAATTTTTCTGATATATTTTTGACTTTTATTCTGTGTTATTTTGGAAATTAATGAGTTTCCTTAAGATTTCTACTTTGGATTATTTGTCAGAGAGCTCTTCTATTGCCATCTTATTAGGGTCTTTCACTGGCTCCTCACTTTGTACACTTGAGAAGGTCATAGTTACCTCTTTACTGTTTTTTCTTGTGGATGTACACCTCTGTATTCCCATTGAAGGATTAGTCTTTTATTTCAGTCTTCTCCTTCCGGGTTGATGTTTTTATTGGGTATGTTTCCTTAGAGGTTTCTTTGCAATATAGTTATTGAGTATCTTTTCTGCTAAATTACTTTCTCCTTTTTAGCACTAGAGAGTGCCTTAAGCCCAGGTTTGTCTTGGCTTTACTGAAATTCAGTGTTGCCTGTCCCAGATAGGGGAGATCCCAAAGGGTATATGCCAACAGTATGAGAAGACCTGGGTAGGGGTTTATACTCAGGAAACCCATGGGACATGCCAACAACAGTATGGTCCTGCTGAATGGCTACACTAATTTGGCATCTCCTTTGGCTGAGGTAGAACAAAGTTTTCTGGTCTGGTGATGGTAGTCCTGCCACCCTTGCCACTCCAGTCTCTGACTGTCTTCAAGGATATTTCTCCCTTCTGGTCGTCCCAATGCTTCCTATGAGTTGAGGCAGGGACAGGTCTCCTGCCAGTGCACCCAAGAGGTTGAAAAGCTGGCTATTCACCTTGATCCCACTTTTCTAGTGGAGTATCCATAAGTCCGGGGGAAATTTTCCACAAATTTGGTGCCTGGAAGATTGGAGTAAGAGCATCACAGATATAAAAGTCTGATTAGCCTAACATCATAGCCCAGCTCCTAGCATGAAGTTTTTTACTTCTCTGTAGCCTCAGATGCTGTCTCATCCTCATATATAAATGCTGTTACATTGCCAAAAGTTTGGTAATTCACTGTTCCTTATGTCTAACTTTTTAATAAAAAATTTGTCTTTGGCATGGTTTTCTCTCTGCTACTATAAAATGTTTTAATATATCCTTCTTCTACTCATGTTTATTGACTGAGAAAATGGCTATGTTTTCTTCAATTAAGAATAATCCATTTTTTTAAAAAAAACAGTAATTGGCTATTTTGGTTGTGGTTATCATGGTAACAATAACATGTAGTTCTGCTACTTACATTTTAGTCAAGCTGTTTCTCTGAAATACAAACATTTTTCTTCTACATACATACTTTCTACTGAGTTATGTGAGACCTAGGTGTTTTTTCAAGCACCATGGTATGTTTTTAAGAATTTGCTAATCAAGATCTAAATTATTTCCTTTTCATATTATGTATAAATTACTAATCACCATTATCTTTTAATAAAATAATTTTAAAACTTGTTGATTTATACTTAAGCTAAAATTCCTTTTTGTTCTTTTCTGTCCCCCTTAGGAATGAAATGCCTGAATTGTAATATTAGGGTCTCTGGTGCCACATTCTCAGAGCACAGGGGATCAATGTGTCTGATAGTTTAAATAACAGTTAAATTAGAACTCTAAAATGAATCTCCTCTATTACAATGGTGTTTACCCTCCAAATATAGCTACTTAAAATAGCCCATTTGGGAAAATGCTCCCTTAGAAGAATGCGTGTTTTCTTTTGACCAACTAAGTGCCTTGGTCACAACGGCAGGGCTTCTATTCGCTAACAGACTTATTTCTTGCACTCATTGAAAGAAGAGGGAACATTAAAGTTTAGCAGTTGAAAATTATCCACTAATTAGAACTGAAAGCAAGAAGCCATGAAGTACAGGTGAAAACCATAAATCAGAACAATTAGTCTGTCTGGAAAAGCAACATGATCAAATCAGAGTCAGCATACCAGCTGCTCATTTAATATAGGGTTGCAATGCTTTTCCCTTTTTGAGAGATAACCCTGTACAGCAGGAGCTTGAATCTGACAAGTATACATCCTTCAGAATTATTTATGACTTCAAGAAAGTGTTGGTATGCTGATGTTGCTTTTACAGAAATGCTTGGATTTGAATAAGAAAATAAATGACATTCAAAAAGTGAAATTCCCTAAATATAATGTTGCATTTTCACCTAGCATAAATATTTACATTGGAAAAGGTACTGAACTATATATTTTTCTTTTGATTGATATTGCTTGAGAGATATACATTATGTGAATATCATCATTTTGTTGTAATACTGCCCTTGGGAAATGCATTAAACTTCTACATAAAAGTTGAATTATTTTATAATAAATGAAATTTTAATATTCCTCTAAATCATTACTTGAAATCTGTTTTTATTTTCTTAGACATTCTGGCACAGTTTTAAAGAGAGAAATAAGTATTTTGAGTGCACGCACAATGAACAGCAGCAATATACAAGACAATGTTTATATACTGACGCTGTTTCCTTCTGTAAGATGATAATTTTATTACAGATTATTTCTAGAGTTGAGATGTGAAAGGCACTCTACATGGTTTTGGAACTATACTCTTCTAAAATCTCACTTGTTCTCAAAACATTATGTTTGTAGAGAAATGAGATAATTAGACAAACAACAACAACACAAGTTGAAAGTGGTAACTATTGTTACAGAAACGATAAAGCAAATGAAAGATCAGAAATTTCAATAATTTAATTCAATGTATGATACTGAATTACAGTCAGATACAATAATTCCTCATTGTGTATACAATATATAATTCCTTATTGCTTATATAATCATTATCATTATTATAAAATGGTCTTGTTTTCTGACCTTAACTAAACTTGACTTACCTCTTATTTTCATCTCCACAAAAATTTCTAGATTTCAGGCAGATCCTAAGATTCTGGAATATAATGATGAATGAAAAAAATGTGTTTTCTGCCATCAAATAACTCACAATCTAACAGAAAGTTACAGATGTAAACAAACCATTACAATACTAGGTGTTAACAGCAAAATAGAAATGTGTGCAAAGAGTTGTAGGAACTCAGAGAAAGGAGAACTTGATTCCCCTAGAAGTCAGAAAAGCTTTCTAAACACTTCATTCTGAGATTTAAAAAACAATGAATAAGTACTCCCCCGGTGGAATATGTTGGGAGGATATTAAAGAATGGAGAGCAGCTCATACACAGGCACTGAGAGATGTGTATCACCCATTCTTAGAAGAGCTTAGGAATTTGGCATTGTGTTGCCTAGACATACAAGGAAGACATTTTCGGAGGTAACATTGAAAACTTAAAGCGAATAACTAAGAATGTTTTAAACATGATGGTAGTTATATCTCATATACAATAAGGAGCCATTTAAAAACTCCAAACGAATTAAGGACAAAAACAGTTTTGCATTATAAAAAAAAAAGTTACCCTAACAATTACATGGTATGAACTGGAAGTAGAAAAACTGGAGACAGGGGTCCAGATAGAAACATAGGGGAACAACCTAGAGATTATAGGCAACTCCCAGTTGTGCTAAAGAGTTAGTACTTGAAGGTTTTAAATATCACAGTCAAATTAGCAACAAACCATAATACTTGTTGTATTTGGCATTTGGGAAGGCACTGATGACCATTTTGCATTTAGCAAGCCACAAAGTCTTCTGAGTGGTAGAGGTGGGGATGGCAAATGGGAGATAAATATGAAAGACCTTGGAGAGGAGAAGAGACAGTACTTAGAAATTCATTAGATGTGAAATAGAATATTAAAGTTGAATTCGACCAAATAATTCCTTTTCAAATGAGAAAGATGAATATGCTATTAATACAATTTGGGAGTCTACATGAGAATTCCAGAGGGAAGAAATGAAGCTTTCTATATAAACTGATGAGAAGTTATTTGAAAACTAAAGTATCGGCCGGGCATGGTGGCTCACTCCTCTAATCCCAGCATTTTGGGAGACTGAGGCAGGTGGACCAACTGAGGTCAGGAGTTCAAGACCAGCCTGGCCAACATAGCGAAACTCTATCTCTACTAAAAATACAAAAATTAGTCAGGCATGGTGGTGTGTGCCTGTAATCCCAGCTACTAGTGGGGGCTGAGGCAGGGGGATTGCTTGAACCTGGGAGGCATAGGTTGCAGTGAGCTGAGATTGTGTCACTACACTCCAGCCTGGGCAACAGAGCAAGACTCTGTCAGGAAAGGAAAGGAAAGGAAAAAGGAAAAAGGGAAAAGGGAAAGGGGTGTAAAGATAACTTTGGTTTTGTTTACCATTAGAGAATTGGTAACAACAGAGGAATTAATGCAGAGGATGAGGCAATAGTGTGAGCTCACAACAATGCAATATCATGGAACCCAAAGAAGCATAGTTTCATGGTAGGCTTCCTCCGGATCAGATGTTCTAAAGATGACAGACAGACTCAGAAAATCCTTGCATTTGATGACTGGAGGTAGTAGTGATCTTCCAAGAGAGTAATTGTGTTATATAGGCTGAAGTGGTTATTGGGAAATGGATTTCAGGTGGATAGTTAATGAAGAACAGACAAGAGAAAAACAGTATATTCAAGCCACTTTTTGAGAAAACTAGTAGTGAGGAGAAAACAGAAAAGGTATTTCAGAAAAATGTGTTTCTTGAAGTAGACTGCTCATGGAGAAAAAGTGGAGAAAACAGCTGACATAGAAGTGGTAGTAACTAATTATGTGTTTGTAGGAATGGAAATGCACAAAAGGAGCAGTAAAGATAATAGTTATCAATCAATACACTTTATGGATAGCTTATTGTAAGGTCTACAACAAGAAAGTGAATGTGATCAGGAGAGTAAAGAATAACAAGATCTTAACATTTCTGACTCCATTTGTGTAGGATGAAAAATCCATAAAGCCAATCCATACATGGATCTATATATTAGTCTAGGTCCAGAAAACCAATCTAATACCATTCTCTTTTTTAACAGAATGTACTATTGATATGCTTATCTCTGTGTCCCCACCCAAATCTCATCTCAAATTGTAATCCTCATAATCCCCACATGTTGAGGGAAGAACTGATAAGAGGTGATTGGATGGTAGGGGCAGTTCCCCTATGCTGTGATAGTGAGTTCTCATGAAATCTGATGGTCTTATACATTTAACAGTTCCTCCCTCACACACTCTTGCTCTCTCTTGCAGCCTTGTGCCTGCCTCCCTTTCACCTTCCTCCATGATTTTAAGTTTCCAGAGGCCTCCCAGCCATGCTGAACTGTGAGTCAATTAAATCTCTTTCCATTATAAATTACCTAATCTCAGGTATTTCTTTATAGCAGTGTGAAAATGGACTAATAGAATTATCCAAACTTAAACTTTTATGATAGCCTAAATCTATCTGATGTTCTTTTAACATTGAAACCCCCAATAATCAAAGTGGGGTTTACATGGCATGAACATTACAATCACCAGGAAGCTTGTTACCAAATGCAGAAACTTAGGTTTCACTCCAGACTTACGGAATCACCATCTGAATTTTGAAAAGATTGGCAGGTGATTAATAAACACATTAAATTTTGAGAAACATTGAGGCATAGCATATTAATTTAAATAATATTATTACATACATGTATGTGGCTAATTTTGTTATCTGTTGATTTGTTCTGTAAAGTACAGTTAACCTATCTGAGAGAAAATCTATTTGTTAATAAGCAAATTTTTTTGCCAAGAATCAATACAAATTTAATTTGTTCTTAGAAATCAGGGAGATTAATAAAATAACCCTAAAGAGCTGAAGCTAATTAGAATAAAAATGTATACAGTATTTTAAAACCATGTTGAAAACATACAGAATGCAATAAATTTTGTACAGTAGAAAAATAATTACTTGATTAACGTTACTTTCTTTGAGACAGGGTCTCACTCTGTTGTTCAGGCTGGTGTGCAGTGGCACAACCACCGCTCACTGCAGCCCTGATCTCCCAGGCTCAAGCAATCTCAGTCTCCCAAGTAGCTGGGACTACTGGCATGAGCCACTACACCTGGCCTAATTTTAGTTTTACTCTAAAAATAAAATGTCTGTAAGACCACTGAAACCAGATAATAGCCTTTTTAAAATTTACATGTTAATTTTCTGAATCTCATAATGCAAAGTGACTTTCATTGGGTCTCCTTCAAACTCAAGTCACATCTACATACATTTTAATGAACTATTGTCTATGATATAGCCATCAAACAGCATTCTTTTTTTCTTTTTATTTCTTTTTTTTTTTTTTTTCTGGTCACCAGCATTCTTCTTTATTACAGCTCACTAAAAAAAAAAAAAAAAAATGTGTAGTCCTTCACTTCTGTTTAATTAGTGAGTAAAATTACATCCACGTGACATATTATTTTGAATCATTAGTGTACTCAGCATCTCTAGCTAAGGCAAATCACAAGAGAAAAAGAGAACGTTGAATGAGAATCTGGTTTGTGTATGGTGGTTGAAAGATGGCCACAAGTTCTTTCATAATTCTCCAATTCAAAGATTGGGTCCAGTTCCCCTTACCTTGTATTTGGACTAGCCTTAAAGACGTATGTGAACAACAACAAAAAAAATGCAGCCAAAGTAAAGTTCTGGGACTTCCAAGAATATCTCGTGATAATTATTGCAGCTTTTGCCCAGGACTCTTAGAATATTTTCTTTGGGATACCTGATCCATCAGGGAAAGAATCTGACTACCTGAGACCGCTGTGACAAAGTGTGCACATGAAGTGCTCTTGTTAACAGTCCCTGATGAGCCTAGGCTACTAGCCATACCCACCAAAGTGCCAGACATAAATGAAACCATCTTATAGATTCCAAGTGAGTCATTTTCCAGTTGAAAACCATCAAGAGATATCTGTTGATGCCACATGAAACAAAATAATCACTCAACTGAGCCCTGTCCAAAATTCTTGAGCCCAAAATTTACGAGAAAAAGTAAAATGATTATTTTAAGTCACTAAATTTTGGGGTAGTTTGTTAATTAGCAACAGATTAATGAAGTTACGTGTTTTTTATATGCCATCCCCTCCTTCTTTATCTTTTTCTTTTTTTTTAATGGAAACAATGTGAGCATTTTCTAGTACTACACAGAGCACTTCATATGAAGCTAGAAATTCATCCTAGATACTTGCTTGAGTCTGTACTCAAATACAATTCAGTATATATTCATAGAATTGCATATGACAGATAATATTTCATAATGGTTCATTTCTTCTCATGCCGATGGTTTTGTGCTTCTGAATTACTAAAATGAATTAGGATTTTAGCAGAATTTTGAAATGTAGAATTATACATTTTCCATTATGATTATCTTAATTAGATGTAGAATTAAGCCAAGGAAGAATGCAAAGGCTGAAACTTAATATTTTGAAATATGATTATGTTGAAATAAAAAATTAAATTTTCTCTTTTTATATTAAAACACTCTGAAGTGGCCTTAATATAACACACAAAGGGCTTTTCTATTTTATTTTACATTTACCAAGAATGAGATAACTTCTACTATCTAAAATAGAACTGTACTCTCAAGCACTTGAGGTATTTGCTCTCTATGATCTTAGAAGCATATAATAAAAAAATAGTAATAGTGTATGAGTAATTCTCATACACTTTCTCAGCTAATGAAAATATTTTATCTTAAAACATATTTTAAAATATACCTACTTCTAAGTATCAAGAGTTAATTTAACTACCTTAACCAGTTTTGTCATACTAATGTACAAAAAAAACAAAAATAATTTTACCTGTGCAGAATGATTTTTAAATTAAATATCTTTATCAACTTACACCATTCTTGAAGCCTAATTGCAATATTTGGCACTAATATTTATGCAATCACTTTGAAATTTATTGTGCTTTCTGGCAGTGACATCAAAGAGAGGTAGCATGGCTTAGTGGAAAGTGTGTATTAGGCATCAAAGTGCAATAGACGATGGTCTACTTAGCTCGTGGGCCAATTAATGGCTTTAGGCAATGTTTCCCTCATCTTTAAAATGGACAAAATAATATCTTCTGGCAAATTAATCGTGAGGATTAAGTTAAATAATCTAAGTAACATGCATAACAGTTCCTGGAACATGAATACTGAATGACAGCTATTATTATGAATAATAGTACGTCTCTTAAAACTGATTACCACAGTTTGTCTTGAATCACTCCCTAATCTAGAGAAATACACAGTTATTACAAAAGAAAATCACAAACCATTCCGTTTTAGATTTCTTATCAAGTATTATGTATTTTACATAAAAACTATTTCTCGTAAACCATTATCATTCAAAAATATTTTACATATATGATCAAGTTTCCTACATACATTGATTTACTTCTCATGAAGTTTCCTTCCAATGTATTATCAGACACCAAAATAAGTTGAGTACTATTGTTATTTACAATAAGTCATTACACATCACCATACTTTTGCTCTTTTTTTTTTTTTTTTTTTTTTTGAGACGGAGTCTCGCTCTTGTCACTCAGGCAGGAGTGCAGTGACATGATCTCAGCTCACTGCAACCTCTGCCTCCCAGGTTCAAGCGATTCTCTCGCTTAGGCCTCCTGAGTAGATGGGACTACAGGCATGCGCCACCACATCCAGCTATTTTTTGTAGTTTTAGTAGAGTTGGGGTTTCACTATATTGGCCAAGCTGGTCTCGAATTATTGACCTCAGGTGATATGTCTGCCTCAGCCTCCCAAAGTGCTAGGATTAGAGGCATGAGTCACCGTGCCCGGCCTGCTAAGTCTTAAAAAACTCAATTGTGTATCCAAATAATCTGTCCACCAGAAATCTACATACAAGATGCAGAGCAAAAGCCTGTTTGGGGTGGGAATGGAGAGAGGTAGGTGTGCTGCTGGAGGACACGTATTAAAAAAAATGAAACAATAAGCCAGAAAACAATTAAAAAGTCTGAAAAATCTTGCATCCAAAGGACCATTTGGCCATATCCACTAAAATGACTTGTTATCAGCAAAGAGAAAATAATGGAATAAGTTAAAATAGCTAGAAGTGAAAAATGCCACTCAAGAAAATGTTATCCATGATTACAGATAAGAAAATGAATTGATCTCCTTTTTATTAAAATTACAAGTTGTTAACAATGGCATATGTACATCTGACTGACATGTTTGAAATGCCATAAAGGAATTCTTTTGTATATCGGTAATATTTTTCCAATGCTTTTAAAAATGGTATTTATGTACATGTAAGGTATATTCTGAAAATTATAATTATGGGTATCGTTAATTAAAACCAGTGTGCTGTTAAAACAAAGTAAGTTTTTTTTGAGCAGCCTATCTATTCTGGGGCCTTAGAGATCACACAGTTGTGAATAAATCCCTTCAAGTCACTATTCAATTTACACAAGATACAAATTATTATGTCATAGATGAGATATATTTCATTTGTAATCCCTCTCTAATACAACTTATAACAAAATAGAGGACGTTGCTTGTTTTGATTGAAAATGGCATTTGATGTACAATAGAACTGGTACAAGTAATTCATTCCTAAACAATGCTGGCATACTCACTGGAATAGCAGTGTGATTATTATTTACTTTTACATTATCTAGCATACCATTTCTAAAATAATGCAATAGCCTACATTTTTCTAAAATTAGCAAAAAATAGTTTTGCATATGAATTATCTGATAAATTAAGCTTTTTCCTTTAAAATACAACTTTTTTCTAAAATGTATAAAATACTTAATCCCTCTCTTACAGTCACATCATGTAAGTTTATCTTATTTTTTATGATAGAGTTAGCAGTGCCACTATTCTATTGGCCTACATTGTGATATATAAAAGAATATTGAAACCTGTAGTTATTTGTCCACACAATCAAAGACTCTACCTGCTATGCTTTGAAATTCCTTAGGCCTATTAGAGTACTCACTTATTTTCTCTTTTTCACTGCCACTTTTTACTTCTCATGGACATATACCTACCAGTAAGAAATCTGATCACCCTTTAAAGTACTTATTTCATTTAGAAATATGACATAAAAGCATAGGACCAAGCTTATAAGGACTTGCTATAAGCCAAGAACAAAGAGACTTTCAATGACAAAGAAATGTCTCCATAAGAACTGGTACCAATAATGGCAAAGATTACTATGTTGATTTAGTTCTATAGTTCTGCCTACGTTAGTCAAATTGACAAAATAGATTTCTAGAAACAATGTGTTTACAGAAAGTTCTGCAGTTGCTGGGCCAAATTTCATTAATTGTAGGACATTCATCAGTGATGCATTCAGCTATGTGTTTACTTTTCCTCTCTACCTGGAGTTTCTCTTCAGAATGGCAATTCTCTTCCCTCATACTTTTGCTGGAGAGATCATCCAGGGTGAAAGATAAGGGAAGAAACCCCAATGAGATAGACTATTTTATATTTAATTTATTCTTACTAAAATGTACTTAAATTTCAGCTGTGTCTTCTTGGGAGGATTTCTAATTGGATTCATATTTACATAATCAATTATTTGCATTATTATTGCCATTATTGTTTTTGAATTGTCATTATTCCTATATTAGTGAGCTAATCACTGTCATTGATTGTGAATTTTACTAACATAACTCTCAGAGCACAACCCAGTTTCAAAGTCCTCAGGAGTATTTCATGGTTGTCCTAGCATAGAGACAATAAAACTGTTTCACTTTTACAGACATTTAAAAATTATATTTAAATTTTAAAAAGAGACAGAAGTCTATACCCGTCAGATAACTCTTGATTGATGAAAATTCACTTAAAATTGGTAAAAACTTGCATAATACCTGGAGTTTCAAAACTGTAATTCAGAATGCCATTGCAAGAAAAACATGGTGTGTTTTCTATATTTTTGTTTAGTTACACCTCATTGTAAATTTAAAAAACACAATTTTTAAAATTATAATTGTGCAAACTAGAGTATTTTCCCTTCCATTGTCAATCACAGAAGATCTTTCTTAAAGACTCTCCAGATCACATTATATAGCATTAATTATACCATGAGCTTCTCGAGGACAGTAATTATATCTTTTCAAGTCTGCAGTCTTAATTTCATGAGTGAATGAATATCAATAGTTTAAGATTTTATAAAACATTTTCTTACTCTGAATAAATTGGCATATAAATTATAAGGTAAGAATTTGTGGTTTTGCAGAGATTCAAATACCAAAACAAACTGAATATTTTTAAAATATGCTTAGTCATGAATGCTTAGTATTTTCTTACAACTTTCTATACCCGTATAATATTTTTATTTATCTTTTGGATTTTCTATTTTGAAGTATTGTTATTATTTATAAAATACCCAAAATTAATTTTAATAAACATTAAGACATCATCAACTAATATGACTTTCTAAAACTTTCTCAATAATCTCTTAAAATTGAAATGGCAAGATACCACATGTGCACGCTCTTGCTGTGGTAAAGATAGACATGTTATCAAATTTTACAGGTAGGCCAACACTCAGGTAGTAAACTATAGACCTGAACAATAAAAACTAAAAATAAAACTGATAAATTACTATAAAACAAGAAACAAATAATGAGCTACTTTGATTTATGGTATTCATTTCCATTTCACATAAGCAATCTATCTTAATACATACTCCAAACCTTGCATCTGCTTTATTAAGGAGTACATTTCACATTCAGCCATTCTAAAAGAGAAAGATAGTATTTGGGTAATGTAGCAGATCATTTCTGTTTATCAGAAGGAAAAGTTTAAGCAAATCTTAAAGGGGCAAATTTTTATAGTACTATTTGTTCTGTATTATTGACCTAAGTACTGTAATCACCATTGATATAGTAGAAGTCATTAAATCATATTTTGGAAATTTAGAGATATTTCATTATAGATTGATTTCTCTATGTATGCTTATGTATGAATATGCTGAGGAAACTTGTTTAATTAAATCCAATTAATAGAATATCCTTTTTCTGTATTTTACATGCATTTATGTAAATATTTACAAAATTATCTTCTAGTCTGAAGGCGCTATAGTTCAGTGAATAGTATCATGCTGATTACATCCAATGAGGTTTTTAAAAGCAGATTTTATTTCTTTTTGTGTATAAAAAATAAGAATAGGTCTCTGCCATTCTTACCCTGAATGCCAGTTTGCTAAGTAAAAAGATTATCAGATCAATCTGAATTTATCTGTGTAGCAAATACATTTTAGAGCTTAGTATTATTTGTTACAAAAATATAAAGTAGGTAAGAGTGGGGATTTACTCCATTTTCCTTTTTTTCTTTACAGAAACTAAAGCTCAAATAAGACTAGGTTATTTGGCTAATTTACATAGCTAATCAGTAGCAAAAAGAAGGCAAAGCCCAGATCTCTAAAATTTAGTCTTAAGTTCTTTCCACATGTCAAGAGGTACTTGAACTTACAATGGGAAAGGTGATTAAGTAAGTTTCTTAATCTTAAGATTTAGGCCTACAGTAACAAAATTCAATTCATGGAAAATATGTAAAAACAGAAATTGTAATGGTTTAATTTCAAATACTTGATTCTTACTTATGAATTGGAAAGCAACTCATGGTGGATTTGAAGGATTACTTCTTAATTCAGGTCATTCTGACTTCATGCAAAGATTTAATATCATCTATTCTGTGTTTTTTTTTTAAGAGATTCATAAGAGAATTAGACAATTTTACTTCCTAAAAATTAATTAAATTCCATTTTCATTTTCAAATTTCCTCTTTAAGGTATGAAGGACTATACTATTAATTTCTGAGTAGATCCAGAAAGTTGTCTATCCACATTATTGACACCAACCTGTTGGACACACAGCACACACACAGCAGTTCCTAAAATAAAGTTATTTCATTCAATGTTGTTTACTAATAATATTGATGAGAAAAAAACATGATATCCAGCCAGGGCCATGATTTGTATGGAATTTGCATGTTCTCTCCAGGTGAATTGGCACAACTAAATGGTTCTACTCTGAGTGAGAGCAAGCGAGAGAGAGCAAGCGAGCATGTGTGTGTGTGTGTGTGTGTGTATGTGCGTGCCCATGTGTGCATGTGCCCTACGATGGAATGGCATCCTATCCAGAGTTGGTTCACAGCTTGTGCCAAGCTACCTGGATAGGATCAGGCCATGTGAGACCCAAACTGGAATAAGCAGGTAAATTATTGTTTTTACTAATCATTCTGAAACATATGCACAGCTCATACTTATTTTAATGTTTAATATTAGAAGTGATTTAAGTGTTTGAGTCTTTATTTAAAAATGGAGTGATGTGTTTGTGAGCAGAAATATGCCATAGGAATTGTATTCTTGTTTATATCAATTAGTCTTTGGTAAAATTGGTTTCCTAATATGTTATTTCACTTAAGACGGCAGTTTCCAAGAATCTATCACCCATGATAAATGAGGCATTACTGTACTTCGTTGGTAATGTATGTACTTTGTTCCTATTTACTTTGTATCTATTAGAAAAATATATAACTCTGTCAACAATAACAAAAACAGGCTAAAATAAAATTATATGCCAAATAATAACTAAGACTACTTAATATCTTGTTTTAATGATCACTTCTCAGAGATGGGACATATACTGAGAGTACACTATTTCTATTGGAATTATATCCACTTTATTCCAGTGGTTCTCAACAAATGGTAAACTTACTCTCCAAGTGGTGACACTCTCAATGTCTACAGACACTTTTGATGATCAGAACTGCCTAGTTAATACTGCATGTAGTGGGGAGAAACTAGGGATGCTGCTAAGCGTTCTGTAATATATAGCATGACCTTAAATGTCAATAGTGCAGAGACTAAAAAATGCTGCTCTTCAAACAACTCTCTTATTTTGAGCTGGATTCACATAGCCTCAATAATTACACATGCCTGATTCAGAGTCATGGCATGATTTCCAAGCTAAACCACTACATCCAACTATATGAAGGATTGTTCACTGGGAAAATAAGCCAATAGCATTTCCCTGGGCATAAATACTGTCATTTTGATGTATGAATATACATAATTTTTCTTTTAGCATTCAATTCAGCATTAGCATTGTGAGATTTTGCACCAACTTAGCAAAACTCAAAGTCTAAACAAGTTTTTCATTGATTTTAACCTGCAGAATTTAACTTTGAGTTTCTATGGCATTTGAAACCAAATATAAAATTATAATAATAAGAGTATTCATTAAATTTTTTTGTCTCTTACTTCTGATTTACTTTATTAATGAACATAAAAAAGTAGCCATCTGGACAGAGAAAGGAAATAACAACATTTCTCATTTCTAAAATAATTCAGCAATAACCATAAGCACAAAGAAATAAAATTCTTCAGATTTTTCTCCTGTTGCTTCAGCCTAGGGACACAGTGACAGGCTGACAAGTCTGAGATATGAACATAAACTTTGATTGTAATTCAATTTAAAAAGTTTTATTTTACTCTTTACTCTAGTTCATTAATATTCTTAATTCATGCACTGCCAAAAGCATGATGCTCTCTTTCAGTCAAAAACACATTAAACCCAGGGAAGAAGAAATACTACCCCACAAGTAAATGTTCCTTCCTCAGCTTGTCAAGAAAGGCATTCCAAACTCAAACAATGGTAGATAGCAGATCTTGCTATATAACACATTTCTTCTACGATACACTGCCATTCTTGAATGTACATGCATCCTTCAGATACTACAATGGATTATAATACAAATTAGGTTGACAAAAACTCTCTTAGTTTATCCATTGGTCTCAGAATAATGCAGAGTTTATTTATTTTTTTTTTTCATTTAGATATACTTTTTATTCTGAACAGTTGATGAAACTGAGACATACACTGTTACATGTCAAGGGAAAAAATATTGTCATTGTTACAGAGCTTTTTACCAAATTAATATTTGACCTGTGTTAGAAAAAAAGATATGGTAGTTTTTCATTTATGTGTTGTAAGTTACATTTAGTCTGATATTTTAATTGATTAGTTGAGCAGACTTTAAAGTTGTAAAATAGCTTTAAAAAATTGCTTGAGTTGAAGTTCTCATTACCTAATGTTTATCCTTTAATCTGTATGCAAAATTTGTGGCAAATGTACATTATTCTGGGAGTTTTTTAAATTCTCAAAGATTTTTGTGACCTAGAAAATGTTTAGAATCATGGCAAAAAAATAAATTGAAAGACAATTGTAAAAAAAAAAAAAAAAAAAAAAAAAAAAGCAGATTTTCTTGCTTCATCCGAGCATTTAAAACTCAATAATATGCCAGAACTACCTAAGAAATGCCTTAAAAGTAGTTTATTATCTAGTATAGCTTTCAAAAAGAGAAAATATTATGTTATGGTATTTGTTTTTAATAGAAGGTTATGTAATTGCTATAGTGACAGAAATAACTGAAAAGACCTACTGTATGTCTTCTTGTATAAGAAATACCCAAGACATTGATGAAAAAACTCATTTGCTAAATTAGTCACTAATCTTGTCCAGTTTAACTTGCTGTAATCCCTGATAAACAATCCTAATATTCAGCTCTCAACAAGTCATGCAGAAACATTTAAATAAAATAATGGTAAATGGGCAAGATTATTCTACTTGGTAAATGGCCTATTGCACTGATATCCACCTTTTGTTTTTTAGAAATGAAATAATCACAGCCTTGCAGCTTATTTCTGCCAGAAAAGTTCAGACAGAAAATGTGTATTAATACTCTATGTTTGCCTAAGAATAAACTTAAAGACACAAATTTTTCTTGTATATTGTTGAAACAAGACGGAATCACAGACCAAGAAAATTAGAGTGGGGAAAGGGAATCATATTTCTAATGAGTTAGGAATGATTAAGATGCATCAAGAATATCACTCATCCTCTTAGATCTCTAGACTGTATGCTATGCATTATGGAGGACAGCAAGAAATGTGAGCCATAATTTTGTCCTTAACTACAATGAATGGAGAAGAAAGGAATTATAAACATTTAGAAAAAATTGTAACAACAGTCAGGTTACGCCAAGCGCACTATAGGGTTCAAGCCATAGATTAATGAGAGATTTATTTCTGACATTTTGAGACATTATACAAGAACCAAAATTGAGCTGCTCCTTTAAAGGATGGATGGATTTAGAAAAATAAATGCAGAGCTTCATAAATCACCCTGTTTCAAGAGATGAGGATATTATATAAACTATTCCATTCATGCTTTTTTATCACAGGGACAGTGGGAGACAAGAGAATAGAATATTGGTAGAGCTAGTCTTCAGCATGATGCTGGCAGATTCCAATAAAATTATGGCCACTTGTCTCCAATTTTATAATTCAGGGCTTCCTCATTAATCATGGGATTTCTTTCTCCAAACTTATGTCTCTACAGTGTAAGTGTGAGATGCTCTCAAAAGAACTTCCAGGAAGGTAGGTTACCCTCCTTACTTGTAGACACCAGCAAGCTGGTTTTTATCTCCAAAGTAGAATGTCTTGAGCCCAGTGTAGCTTATGCAGATGTGTAAATGGCACAAACATCTCTTACGAGATGTTGTTCACTTGAGAAAAAAATTATTGAATACAGGGACACTGATTTGTTTCACTGAAGCTTCCTGTATTTAAAGCTGAAATGAAGTTGCACTTTTTACTCTTAATTGATATGTATGCTACTTTTACCATGGGGCTATAGCACATGTTGTCTCATAACTGTTTTTCAGAGAAGGATCGTTAGGTTGATATATTTTTGTACACCAACAGGAATGACTGTTCTGCTAAATCACTAAAAATTAAGACAAACACAAACTGAAAGCTGCAAGAATTGACTTGGCTTCTGTCCATAGCCATAGAATTCTTGGCAAATGTGAAACCATTTTAAGAGTTTTTATTATTGGCATGGAAGATATTTTGGCATACACATATACAAAGTGAAAATTATAATGACAATAAGAATACCACTTCGTTAGTTTAAATCAGTAGAATATTGATTACTCAGTAATGTAATTGAGACTATTAGCTAGGTTTTTGCCAAAAGTAAAGCTATGCTGTATTTCTTTAGTATATCTTGCAGAAAATTGAGATTCATCTAAAGGAAAATAAACTAAATAAAAAACATTCTAACAATGCCAAAAGAAAATATAGTGAGTACATCTGGAAGCTTGAAGAGGAAAAAGTCTTTCTAAAGATGACATGAAAGTAAAAAACCATAAAGGAAAGAGTAAATTTAACTACATAAAAAATTCTGAGTGGCAAAATACATCATAAATGAAGTTGGAAAACAAAAGAAAAATCCTGGATGTTTTTAAAAATATATATTTTAATACATAAGAGCTTATACAACCAAGTGTTTCTTTAAAATCCTATTGAAAAATAGGCAAGATACATAAATGAATAATTCACACAAATACACACACACATGCAGGTTATACCTTTCAAACTTAAAATTGTGCATCTATGTTCAGTAATTATTTAGAGATGCTTTACTATTAAAATAGTTGTTCAAGGACATGTGCATTCTGTAAAATTATATTATTTGTAGTGTTAATAATAACAAAATTTGGAAACACACCATTGCAGACTGGAGACCTCTGGGAATGGCAGAGGCCTGAAGAGTGGTGGAGCTGATCATACTGATAGCTGTGAGTTCTCTGCTGTTGGTGGGAGGTGGGTGGCAGAGCCATGGAGGTGAAAGATCTAAAAGTTCAAGGCAGCAATGTTGCTTGTGAGTTTGAGAAATATCATTTGGCAGGGGAGATGCTCAATGTTCCTTTCCTTCCTTTATCCTGATATGAAAAATGGAGATGTTGTAGTAATTAGGGGGGTAAATTGGGCATGGGGAAGAATTAAAGTATTTAGTATATTACGTTTATTGTTGGCTTATGTTCATGATTTGTGTTTATTTTTTCAGCTTTTAGAGGAAGAAGAAAGTACCAGCAATAATTCATTTCTTACATAATTTAGCTGTGGATTTGTAGAGAAGAAATTAGAAGTCCTGGGTTTATGATGGATCCTTGTCCAAATATCTTTGTGACTTTGGGCAAATTACTTTATGTCACTGGACTTCACATTTTCTGTATGCAAAGCAAGATATTTTGATTACATTCTTCCACTGGTATGCATACAATTAGGGTACTGCAATTTATGACTTTCTGTTCTTACTATATTGTGGGCAATTTGAAGGAAGACAGTACATTTTTCAACTCTAAATTCTCAAGGCTTGATGCTGGTTGGCATATAGTTAATGCTCTGTAAATGTTTGCTGAATTGACTTATGTTGATTATCTTACTTCCAAGTCCTTGCAGCAATGACATGTTATAAATAGCCTCTCTATCATTTCATAACATTAATGATAGAAAGTCATATTAGTGCCTTGGTAGGAGCTAAGAAATAAAAAATAAATACTATATTTCCTACAATAAAAAAAATTAAGATGGACAGTTTTAGTTGATTTCTAAAATCAGAGAACAAACACCTGTTCCAGTAAAACTAAAATGACAGAATATACATTAATTAAATCTGTGGAAACCCTCAACTTCAAATAGAATCTAGATAGAGATACTTCATCTGGATGGAGAAAATAATACATCGCAGTATTAAGAGAATGTATTTGTTCCTAACAATGAGCCCTTTCACCTCAATATTAAAATCCTATTTCAAACAGAGGTTAATCATACCTGAAGACTGTTGTATATTGCGATTTTCACAGTATTTGTAATTCTAAGACGGACCCCTTTAATAATCAAACTGGTGCTCATAAGCTTCTTAATGAAGTCATCTTTCAATGTAAGCATATATAAAACTCACTCATTTTGTTTATATTACTTTTGTGGTCATTTCATCCAGTGTCTATGAAGTTAGTTTTGAAAATAGCAGACATGGAAGGAGTGATTCAAAACAAAGATGTCTTATGATTTCAGGGGAACATTTTGTTATGAATATGGAACACTTAAGCCATAACTTTAGCTCTACAAGTCTTTGACAATTTAGGGAATAATGGCAATACCAAGCCAGATTTCTATGCAGTGGATGGAAGCAACTAATCTTAGCAAGGTAAACCCTCGTTTTTGATTTCTCAGACCCTCCATTTCTAAAAATAATATGGGAACATATAAACCACTTGATATTTCTATCTGTAAAACACTTATGGCAAAAATATATATTCTTGTAGGAATCAAAAGCATTGGAAAGACTTGAAATAAAAAAAAATTCATTTTGTCTTAGCAAATCTAAGTATAAATTCAAATCATCCTCAACTTTCCAAAAAATACCCTCACAAAATTTCCTTACCTACTGGGGTGAAATAGGCATTGCTATTATACCATGCTAGCTAAAGAAATTCCACTCTTTTGAGAAAATAGTATATATTTTACAAATATGCTTCTTTAGCTTGTCAATAGACACAGATACAACATAAATACTTGAGTTATAATTTGGAATTCTTTAAAGAAAGTACATCAAAATATTTTCTTTTATAAGAGGAGATGGCATTGAAAACATGAGTATGAAACAATAGCAACATTAAAGAAAAATTATGTCATGCTAGCAGGAGTATCATGTTCAACTCTATATAAAATTGTATGCATTGAAGTAAAAAATAAACACTGACGGCAGCAGAAGCCCATCTAGAGTGGCCGCTGTAAGGATGCCAGCTGCAGCAGGGGAGGAGCAGCTGGGGCTGTGTGCTCTGTGGAACTGATGAAGGAGGGGAACAGGTGATCCCAGTGGGAGCCCTGTACCCTACTAAATAGTGAGGTGGGAGCCCCCGCTCCCAGGCATAGCTGCAGCTGCCCAGCCATGGCTCCAGACCCAGGCATCTCTGTGCTCTCAGAGACCTAGGAAGCCCCCTCCCCTGCAGGCTCAGAAGTGCCTGCTCCCACTCCCTGGCCTCTCCCTGCTCCAAGCACCTGCTCTGTGGTGGAGCAAAGTTGTGGACATGTCCCGATAGCTAAGCCCAGGTGCTGTGGTGACCTGGCCAGGTGTGCCTGTACTTGGAGGCAGCACTGACATGCAAGCACTCTGCTGTCTTGGCCCCCTCTGGAAACTGCTTCTGAGGCTAAAACTTTGGGTGCCAACAAGCACAGGAGGGAGGCAGGGTGGCTGATATTGGCTTGACACGTGCCTGGTGTTGACCCTTGGCACAGACAGCCTGGACACCACTGAGGACATGTTGATGATGGCCAGAGGTAGACAGGTTCCTACATGGGAAGTTGTGGGTCCCTGGTGAAACCCACCTTCAAGCCAGAGATGACCTGAAGTCTGGGGGCCAGGATGCCAGTTTTGGGTGGAGTCAGTGACCTGGAGTCAGAACTTCTTTGATGCCTTTTGGCCAATTGAATGGTGCTTTTTCCAGGCCTGTCCATGGCCACTCACTGACCAACCAGCATGTACTTCTTCCATTCTGAGCTCATAAAATCCCCAAACTCAGCCATACCCAGAGACTTGTGAGGATGACCTGCTTGCAGATAGAAGCTACCCACTTCAGGTAACTTCTCTGCTGAGAGCTGCTCTGTCACTCAATAAAGCTCCTCAATAAAGGACAACCTTCAGTTGTCCACATAACCTCATTCTTCCTGGACATGGGACAAGAACTCAAGACCCACCAAACAGTGGGAGTGAAAAGAGCGATAACATATTTCTGGCCAGCTCACTAAGTCATGGGCAGTGACATGCTCCTGGACCACAGGACTGAAGAATGGTGACCCTTCTGGGGGCCCAAACCTCTGGATTCCCCAAGTCAGAGCTGCTATAACATCATAGCCCTCCTGCTCTCTGCTGGTACCAGGCAGCTTCCACAAACAGGAAGCTGAGCCAGTCCAGGATTTGCAGGCCAGACAAGGTGGCAGGACTGAAAGAGTTGTAACACAAATGGTCTGAAACACATCTGTTCTGCAACATCCCCCTCACAGCTCACTATGCTTTGGCGGTGAGGAGAAGGGCTGCAAACCTTCTGGGATCCCAGACCTTGGGGCTCCCCATGTCAGGGCTGCATCATTCTGTAAAACCCTCTCTGGGGTTCTGCAGTTTCTGGCATCCCCGAGCTTTCAGACACACTGCATTCCCCTCGTCCAGACGTCGGTGCCTATAATGGAAGCCTCTTGCAGCACAACTGGTCCAGTCTCAGTCTCTCATGGACCTGCCACCTGTGCTGGTGTCTGGAGCTGCCCACCCTGCTCAAGTAGCCTGCGTGGCCAGTGTGCAGTGGCCAGATCCCATGCTTGGTTGTTCACACACCCTTGCCACACCAAACCTGTTTCGCCCTTGGCAGGCATGGGATCTGGGCTGGTAGCACGAGCCGAGCACAGCCTGCAAGACCCAGTGCGTGAAACTAGCCCAGCAGGCATGAGCAAAACTCAAGCAGAGGCACCATTGAACCCAGATGTTTCCAGCTGGCAAACTGACATCATGCATCAACAGCTTATAACTGTTTTCTAGATATAAAAAAGGGGTAGCAGTGAGTATTTTCATTCGAAGTAGATCTTCATAATTGGAAATAATTTATACTTATACTCTTACTTTATAGATGAGAAATCTCAGATCCAGAGATTGCAAATTGTCAACAGTCACAGAAGAAATCAATATTAAAACTGCCCTACAACTGAATCTCAAGTAACCTACAGACGTTATTGGAGAAAAATATTTCCATAGCTATATATGTTCCAACCAAGAATATGTCACTTGGTGTTTTACATTCTTATTTACCTAAGGACATGAAGCCGAAAGTCAGAAGTCAGGACAGACTTAGAAAATACGGGCAGTGTTGTAAACATATATAGAACGACTGTGTGTTGCTTTGAATTAAAAGTGATGGGAATAACCTGCCACCTGCATACGTGAATCTAAATCCCATGCAGGTGACGACTACTGAGAAAATCTGGCTTCATTTGCTGCATTGAAACAGTGCAAAAATAAGGGTGTTCATAAAGATACATACACAGGAGTGTTAATTGCAGCGCTATTCATAACAGCAAAGCTATGGAATCAACCTAAATGCCCATCAGTGATAGGTTGGATAAAGAAAATGTGATATATATATATACACACACACACACACACACATATATACACACATATATATACATATATATACCCATACACACACACACATATACATACATACACATACATACCATGGAATACCATGCAGACATAAAAAAGAATGATATCATATATTTTGCTGGAATATGGATGGAGTGGAGAATATTATCCTTAGCAGTCTAATGCAGGGACGTATACCCCATGTTCTCAGTTCAAAGTGGGAGCTAAATGTTAAGAACTCGTGAAAACAAAGAGGGGAGCAACAGACTGGAGACTACTTGAGGGTTTAGGGTGGGAAGAGCAAGAAGGGTAGAAAAAAATAACTGTTGGGTACTAGGCTTAGTACCTAGGTGATAAAATAATCTGTACAACAAACCTCTGTGACATGCGTTTACCTATATAACAAACCTGCACATGTACCCACAAAGTGAAAGTAAAAATTAAATAAAAATAAAATAATAAAAGTGTGGATAAACATTTTTAAAAGAGTATAGAAGGTTGCAATAGAGGATCATGGAATATCTTCAAGGCATCTAAGAATTTATTATTATTTTCATTCTAAATTTGACAAGTGGACAAAAGAGTACAAGGTCTATACTATTTTTAATGAGAAAGAGAAAACAGTCTTGCTTCTTTGTAGAAATAATTTATAAGAACATGCCACAATAAAGCCTGAAGTATGTGCCTCTATTCTATAGGGGGCACAGGCTCAAAAGCAAGACATTTGACCAGTTTTCGACCATGAGAACAGGATTTTTTTTACCTTAATTCCTTATACGTGACAAGTGGATAGGAAAAGCCCACATTTTGCTAAGATACAGTCATGCTGCCATGGGAGTTAAATGAGCAACTTTACTAATGTCTTGACCAATCTGACTTTAGGATTCTGGATTTATAATGTCATGTGTTTAAACTCTCCCTGATAAAATTATTAAAGAGATACACCCTGAGGTCACATGAATTCTTACTCATATCTCACTTGTTTGTCATTCAGGTCATTTCTATGTTTTTTGGAAGGTGAATTAATCACATTAGTAATAAAAATTATAGCACTGAATCATTTTAGTGCATTTAAATGTGGAATGAACAGTAACAATCAAAGACTAGGAAAACAATAAAATCTGAGTTATTACATAAGAATTTGAGTTGTGAATACCAGGCAAGGCTTTTGTACATATAATTTTAAAAGTATTTTGGCTTATTCCTAGATTAAGGTTTGCATGAGTGTTAGACTTATCTCCTTAAGTTTTAATATATCATCTTTATCCCAGTTTCTTTTTTTTTCTCCCTTTTTTTAAGGAATCACTGTCTTAAGATACATTTTACACACTATAAAACTCTCCCTTTTAAAGTATACAATTCAGCAGTTTTTTGTTAACTCACAAGGTTGTGTAACTATCACAACTACTTAATTTTAGAACATTTTTAATACCCCCAAAAGAAATCCTATACCCATTAGCAGATATCCTCTCTTCTTCTTCCTCAGCTCTGGGCAACCAAATCTATGGATTTCCCTATTCTGGATAATTCATGTAAATAAAATAATAAAATATGTGGTCTATTGTGACTGGCTTCTTTCACAAAGAATGTTTTCCAGATTCATTTATATTATAGCACGTAACAGTACTTCATTTCTTTTACTTTTGGAAAAATAGTATTGTAAAATCTATACCACATTTAAAAAATTTATTCATCAATTGATGAACATTGTGATTGTTTCTATTTTTTAGCTATTATGAATAATTTTCCTATGAGCATTTGGGGACAAGTCTTTATATAGACATATATTTTCATTTTTCTTGTGTACCTAACTAAGAGTAGAATTTCCAAGTCACGTAGTAACACTGTGTTTAATCATTTGAAAAACTGCTAAACTACATGTGAAGTGTCTACATCATTTTGCATTCCCACCAGCAATCGATAAGAATTCCAATTCCTCCACATCCTTGTCAACACTTAATATTATCTGACTTTTTGATTCTAGGCATCCTAGTGGGTGAAAAGCAGTACCTTGTTGTGGTTTTGATTTGCCTTTGTTAGCTAGTGATATCAAACATCTTTTTATATGCTTGTTGACCATTTGTATATCTTTGGAGAGACTTCTATGCACGTCGTTTGCATTTTTTAAATTGGGTTGTCTTTTTATGTTTGAGTTGAGCTCTTTATATATTTTAGATACTAATCTCTTATTGGATATATGATTTCACAACATTTTCTATCATTCTTTGAATTACGTTTTCACATTTTTGATGGCATTATTTAAAGCACAGAAGACTTTAATTTCAATGAAATTCAATTTATATATTTTTCTTTGATGTTGTAGTTAAGAACCACTGTGTAACACAAGGTCACAAAGATTTACTCCTATGTTTTCTTCTAAGAATTTTATAGTTTTGCCTTTTATATTTAGGCCTGTGATTTATTTTGAGTTATATCTGGTTTGAGATAGGGATCTGACTCCATTCTTTTACATAAGACTATCCAGTTGTCTCAGCACCATTTGCTGGGAAAAAAATATTACTTTCCCCATTGGGTTATCTTCATACCTTTGTCAAAGATCATTTAGCCATAAACATATGGCTTTATTTCTAGACATTGAATTCTATTTCATTGATCTATTCTTTAGGCCAATTTTGTCTATGCTTGTGACAATGCTATACTGCATTGATTCTCATTGTTTTATAGTAAATTTTGAAATCAGAAACTGTGAGTCCTCCTTTGTTCTTTTTTAAAGATTTGGCTATTCTGGGTCCTTGACAATGCCATGTGAATTTTAGAATCAGCTTGTTAATTTCTACAAAGAAGTGATCTGGGATTTGGGATTCAGATTGAGATTACATTGAGGTTGCAGATCAATTTGGGGAATATTGCCATCTTAACAATGTTAAGTCTTCCAACCCATGAATATGGTATTTTTTTTCATTCATTTAGATCTTTGATTTTTCCCCATTAAGTTTTCTGAGTATAAGTTTTACACCTCTTTTGTCAAATTTATTCCTAAGTATTTTACTCGATGCTAGTTTGAATATAACTGTTTCCTTATTTTCATATTTGGATTGTTCATTACAAATGTATAGAACTATCATTGGTTTGTAAAGTATCAATCTTGTATCCTGAAACCTTGCTGAACTCATTAGTTCTGATATATATTTAAGTAGATTCCTTAGGATTTCCTACATATAAAATTATGTAATCCAGAGATAGAGATTCTTTACAATGTGGATCCTTTTTATTTCTTTTTCTTCCTCAATTGTCCTGGCTAGAAACTCCAGTACATTGCTGAATGGAAGTGGCCACTACTTATCACTCCTGGCCAAAATTATTTATGTCTTCTTTTAATAAAAACATTGAGTTGTTTTCTGTTATTGTTGTAGTTAAATTCATATGATTGACTTCTAGTTTCAGTACAGTCTTTAGAGAGTTTGAATTGTACCTTTTTGGGGATCTCCTTTAAAGTTTTCTCTGTTTCAATGTACATATTCTTTTTTAAAGGTTGTATCCAAAGTTTGAGAAATATATTTTATCTTAGGTCAATATTTGAAATGGCCATTCAAGGAAACACCACAGTTACAGATTGAACACTTTTGAGGGTGTTTAGGACCTCTCAAAGCTCAACTCAATAACATAGCATTGAAATTGTGTGCTTAATATCTCTTTGCCAGAGTTACATTACTTTTACTTTCTTTCCCAGAATGGAAATAACCTGATGTTTATGTGAATTATGTTGAGGTAGTAAGGCTTGGATAGCCTTACTCCCATAATTAAACCCTGTATAGAGCAGCCAACTATATTCAACAGTGAGGTCTTTACTGTGTATTAACAGATCCTTAAGTGAGTGAAAGAAGGTCACAGAATGCTTGGAATGTATTTCTGATCCAGTTGAAGACAGTATTGGATAAAAATGTAAAGGATGAAGGTGATAAAAATGATAAACAACACTTCGTGCCTGATATTGTTCTCAGCACTACAAAATTTGCATGTAAAATCTTTACAACCACTCTTTAAGGTATCCCCATTTACACTGGAGGAAATGGAGGTACATAGACATTAAATAACTCACCCAAGTTCACGCAGGTAACAAGTGATAGAGCTGGGATTTGAGCCTAGGCAAACTAACTTCCAAACTGTCCTCTGATTATGAAGCTGCAGTACAACGAAGATCAATGGCAGAGGAGTGGTCAGAACACTACCTGGCTTTGGTGGACTCACAGAGGTTATCTGGTATCCCTTCCTGCATTCCCTAGTTTGTCACCCACATTATCAAGAGGGAAACAGGAAGATTTCAGACTGCATAAGCGGGGAAAGCTGGTAAAATATCTGGGGTATATTGGTCAGAGTGTCCTTAACACGTCCTCTTTTGCTTCATAGGTGATATGGTTTGGTTCTGTGTCCCCAGATTTCATCTTGTAGCTCCTATAATTCCCTCATGTTCTGGAAAGGATCTGGTGAGAGATAACTGAATCATGGGGGTGAGTCTTTCCTGTGCTGTTCGTGTGATAGTGAATAAATCTCTTGAGCTCTGATGGTATTAAAAATGAGAATTTCCCTGTACAAGATTTTTTTGCCTGCTGCCATCCACGTAAGACGTGACTTGTTCTTCCTTACCTTTCACTACTATTATTGTAAGGCCTCCCCAGCTACGTGGAACTATAAGTCCATTCAGCGTCTTTTTCTTCCCATTCTCAGATTATATTTTTATCAGGAGTGTGAAAATGGACTAATAAAGGCCAAGAGAAAAGGCACTGAAGTTCTAACCACATATTGTAAACACTTTATCTGAGCACATTCTCCGTCTACATTCAGGGCGTGCCTACTAAGTTGGTTTTCCTTATATCCATTCCATTTTTGTCTGATATTCTGGTTTCTTGAATTTCAAGATTGACATTATTTGTAATTATTCAACTACATGTTTGTAGAAAGAAACAAATGTGTGGTTTTTTTTAAAGAATAAACATTTGAGAAGTTTCCTGTGGTGACAAATATTTCTGTGAAAATTAATGACAAATTACTATACTCGGGGGAACTGTAGGACATTTTTTTATTAACAAGAGAATTCTTCTTTCAAGATAGCCCTCACAGCAAAACTTGGCTATGTCTCCAATCATTGGAAGTTTCATTCTCTGTCTGTCCCAGCAGTACGCATTGTTTAGGGAAGCAGATGACTTCAGAACAATCATGTAAAAGACAAGACAAATCCCAACCAAGCCAGCATTATGGGTAATACAGTAACTACATGACTATGGACATTTGAAACATTATTAATTTGATTTGTTACATTTTAAGAAGAAAAGAAATTTCTCATTTTTTTTGGACAACTTGTAAATCTATTAAACAGAACATTGATATGCTATAATACCAAGAAAATTTATCCCATAATTAATCTTCTATTAGGATCTGTCTCAGAACCTCCTTGGTTATCTCCATTGCACCCTACACCAAAAAAAACTTCACTCTCAGATATCCACATAACACTGACATTGCCATGCACACATTCCAAGCATTTAAGTGTCTTCCACATATCCAAATCATACACCTTCCCAGTCTATAAGGGGTATCTCAGAAGCAAGAAATGAAGATAAAGTGTGATTCCCATTTAGAGGTAGGTGGCCATAGGCAGGATATTGTAAAATTATTTGTCTATACTCTTTATTGGCATAACCTCATTCCGTTAAAGGCTACCTAACATCCCTACCACTTACCATTGTTCAGTACTTCAGGAAGATGCTATGTTATTCTTTAAGGATGATTTTTTTAAACCATTTTAGTTTAAATGTTAAACTGTTAAATGTATCTTATAATTTTGCATTTCAGGAATTTCAATCATCTTCCACTATCTTTCATTTACAAAAATGGTAAGTCAATTCAGCATCAACTAGAAAATAGAAATAATATGTGAAAAGACATCTTCATATGTCTCAATATGTTTGTGGAAAACTTTTCAAGGTATACATCTTTCTTTGACATTAGAGTTTTTATAGCAAGAATGGTATACAGGCTCCGGCAAAGTGGAAATATTCTCTTATTACAAATAAGGGAGGAGAATGAAAAGTGGATAGGAGTGTCAGCTGTAAATTGTAGAATGTTCTGTACCAAAACTACATGATATTTGTTAAATAATAAGTACAGTGTTCTAAGTACCCAAGGTTTTGTTAAAAAGTAATGTACAATAACAAACAGAAAATAATAAGCAGAGAGCTTTTGAAATTAGGAAAGAACTATAGGGTAGTATTTCTATTTTGGTGAACACCTGGAGAAGAGCTGCTTGATTTAGGACAGGAGGCAAGAAATTATACAGTGAATGTGTGCTTAATTAACCACAAAATGTTCTTTCAATATATTAGTAATATGATAGATAATGTCAGATTTATTAGAATCACTATTTAAATTATTCTTGGCCGGGCGTGGTGGCTCACACCTATAATTCTGGCATTCTGAGTGGCTGAGGCAGGTGTATTGTTTAAGTCCAGGAATTCAAGAGCAGCTTGGGCGACATACTGAAACCCCATTTCTACTAAAAATATAAAAAGTTAGCCAGGTGTGGTGGCACAAGCCTGTAATCCCAGCTACTCAGAAGGTGAGGCAGGAGGATCACCTGAGCCTGGGATGTCAAGGGTACATTAAGTCAAGATCACACCACTGCACTCTAACCTGGATAACCACAGTGAGACCCTGTCTCAAAATTAAATTAAATTATCTTCATAAAAACATTTATAAATATTTTATGTCAGATGAGAGGCTAAAATAAAAAAGTAGATAGTTTAACTTCCCACTAAATGAACACTCTTCCATGTAGTCCAATTATTAACACTCTTAGAGTCAATTCCTTGGAGTGTTAACAAATACATAAGTCCTGTGCTACCCTGAGGGGCAAGTTATGAATATAATATAATTTTTACTTAATGCCAAGGAAACATGTTTAAACACTAGTAGTCCTTCTAAAATGAAACTTGCTGTCTTGCAAATGTTTATTCAGTGCTATCCTGATGGTGAAATTAGGTGAAGAGCAAGCTGATACTCAGTGAATGAAAGCTATTGTAGGTATGTAACCTCTCAAGCTGGATTGAGTCCCACATGTAGAAATTCTGATTCTTACACATTGAATAAACTTTATAGAGGTAGATTTCAATGTTCTGATATTGTTTGGCTGTGTCCCCAGTCAAATCCCATCTTGAATTGTAGCTCCCATAATTCCCATGTGTTGTGAGAGGAACCCACCGGGAGGCAATTGAATCATGGGGGCAGTTTCCCCCATGTAATTCTTGTGGTAGTGAATAAGCCTCATGAGATCTGATGACTTTATAAGGGGTTTCCTCTTTTCGCTTGGCTCCCATTCTCTCTTGCCTACCACCATGGAAGACATGCCTTTCACCTTCCGCCATGATTGTGAGACCCCCTCCCAGCCACCTAGAACTGTGAGCCCATTAAACCTCTTTTTCTTCATAAATTACCCAGTCTCTGGTATGTCTTTATCCACAGAGGGAAAACGAATACGTGTCCCATGAATATTTTAGAGGCTATTAGTGACTGACACAAAATACTTCATGAGTCATAATTTGTTGGGCCTCCTTCCTTAGTGATAAATCGAAATCCTTTTAATTCCAGTTAATTGTATACAATTATTTTTGATCTCTAGTCCTATGTGTGAAGAAAAGAAGTTATGTTTAACTAATTAGCTGTTGTAGAAATGAATGATGCTAGTTGGCATGTTGGTGGCATTTAAATTACTATGGATCCTAAAAAGTAAAAATGAAATCACAGGGGGAGACTTCCACTCTAAAAGGTAAAAAGAGCCAAAGACATAGGAAGCAGGTGGTGACTCAGGTCATTCCAGAAACTACGGCAAGAGTCGAACATAGTAAACTCGGCACCACATCAAAATAAAATCACCTAAGATACAGTGGCTCCTGGCTCCTTTAATTTAGAAATTGTTGTTAGATTGTCTTTAATATGGATTGTTGCTTAATGACAGTTAAGATTAAAGAACTTCAGCTATTATTATAAGAATGCTGTCCATTTTCCTATTAGAAAGTAGACCATTTTGAGCATAGATGGGTATCTTGTAGAGTTTTTTCCTATTTCATGCTTTTTTAAGTTTATCTAGTGACATTTGTTAAGTCAATAATAGCTGATTGTTAAAAAATAATTTTTAGTACTATTTATCCCGAGTCTTCTATTTTGGAGGCCTAAGTTGCCTGCTTTGCCAGACAAGTAAGTGGTACTGCAGGTTATTTGGTAAAAGTTAGGAGAGAATTATTTCAAAGTCTAAAACAAAATTGTCAAAATATGTCTTTGGAAACATGGCTCTAGATTTCAGAATTACCCAAACGTAATAGTGCCCGTTTTCCCAAGGACAATTTGAATAGTTTGGGCGGGTTTTATGCTGCTGTAACAAACAAACAAACAAACCAAAAAATTAAATGCAACTCAGTTGCTTAAGAAAACAGAATTCATCTGTTGTTTAGAAAAGTTAGCTGTGAAACTGAGAGAATCTTCACTGCAACTGTCCTCCATCAGGTGACTCAATGATTAGGATGATTCAGTCTTGTGGCTCTGCTGTCTCAAACGTATGCCTCCTCTACAATCTCCTTTGCAGAGGAAGAGAAACACTGAAAATGCACATAGAGGCTTTTTACCTCCTCTGCACAGAAGTGATATACTTTACTTCCATTTTCCCTTGGCCAGAAGTAATCCTATGACCCCCACCTAACTGCAAGGTGGACGGAAAGTATGATTTCCTATATGATCACTAAAGAAAGAAACCCAGATATTTATGCACACTAATAGTATCTCTCTAGAAATAGTATGATTTCTAATAGCCTATCCCAGCAAGCTAAAGGGAATTAATAAAAGGCTTAAAGCAAATGCTCATAATTTTAAATAACATTTCTTAAAAATAATAAATAAAAGCACATAATTATACAGGAAACATAAAATTAAGGTCCTTGAAGTCGGGGTCATGTCAAATCCTTTTTATATTACCCAATCCCTATCAGATGGTTTGTGAGAGAACGAACATATTAATAAATTCATGAGAGTATGATTCCTTCCTTTGGTCAGTGAACACATGATTTATGTTCATATCATATCAATTTACATCAGGATAGCATACTAGCAGTAATAACAAATTTAATAACTGTGTATAACGTTAAAATGTGCAAAGCATTTTGATATACTATATGCTTAACAAGTCAAAACTGTGAGATTGGTATATACGTTTGGTTTGTTCTCTATAATTTAAATACATAACATAACAACCTTGAAAAACCTAACATCATTTTAACACAAAACATTTAATTTTTGAGGGGAGAGTAGTTCAAAACATTGGAATATTTTGGCACATATAAAAGAAATATACTTTTTAAACTCTCTAGATGGAAATAGCATTCAATTCTTGGAAAATATAATAGTATATTTGAATTAATTTGTATTATTTGAAATATATTGTATGACTAATGCTAAGCACATGAATTTAATTTGCAAGTTACCTGTAATATTGTTTAAAAAAATCAGGACAGCCAAACTTGCATAAAATTGGCATTAGAAAACTGAGAACACTAATGAGGAAATGAAATAGTCATTAATCATCATTGTGTGACTGCAGAAGGATTAAGTGGGTTTCTATAGATTTTGCTTCACTTATTAATGACATGGTTTTACATATATAAAAGATATAAAAGACATGTATACATATATCTAACATTGGGGCATGGGCTGTGACAATTTATTTTCCCTTGGATTTAAAGTAATCATCTCTGAAGTTTTCTCAATAACTACGTAAGTACAAAAGATAAAATCTCATTTTAACCAGCTATATATAAACGTTCTTAAGGGCTCCAGATCAGGGTTATTACTCAAATATATGCAGAATTGGGTTTTATTAAAAACTTACTAGTGCAATAGCATCTCAATATAGTCTTTGGAGTCCAAGAGATAGACTGAAATCTCAGCATCTTGATTCATTGTGAGACTGTAGATGAACTAATTAAGCCCTCTGACCATTAGTCTCATCTCTAAAGTGATATCAAAATGCCCTTTACAAAGTGAGATTAGAAGCATGAAATGAGAATACAAAGATAATGCACCTAGCATTGCACCTACCAAACGGTGAAAGCTTGACAATTCAAATTCTCTTTGAGTGTACATCACGGTGCATGTTATTATTTTGACCTCTTAAAAGGTCCAACATCCAGGTGCAGAAAATAAAATACATGAATTGGAACAAATCGCCACAATTACACACACAGATACAAAATTCAATGATTCGTAAACATTAAACACATTACCTTATTTAAGTGAAAAAAAAAATGCTGCAATAAGATTTTCTGTAAATATTTTACCTGCTATGTGGAAAGTGTCAGTTCTTTATTTTGAAGTAAATTTTTAGTGCTGGTATTTAGTTTCAGAGTAAATTTTTTTTAGCTTGAGAATTATATAATAATTTAATGGAGTATATTTTAATGTATTTAATTTGGAATCTAAATTTGCATATTATAATTTGTATTTCAATACTACTCTGGTTTGAATTTTCCATTTATTTTCTTTTCTCTCAAATGGCACTCAGTTTTGTAGAGTGTACCATGATAATTCAGGATGTTTTAGAGATTTTATTAACAATCCTTTATGTTCACAGCATTGTTTTCTTTGAAAATGATAATTAGAAGCAAACAATTATGAAAATTTAAGGTTATTTTTTAAGCAAAGGTCAAATCCTAAATAGGTTAGTTAATTGAAAATATTGAGGAACTACTAAACATAGAGCAATGTGTTAGGTATGCTGCAGTAAAGAGAACAAGATGACATTGTTTCCTCATTTAACAAACTTGCAGAATTGCTGAGTAGAAAATATGTACACAACACAGGAACCTTAGAACATATGACAGTGTAAGGTAAAGGGCTATACTTTGTGATCTTAAAAACAAAGAGTTCAAGGAGAGGGGGAATCAAGGTACAATATTTAAAACAATGAAGACTTCCAGGAGAAAGTGGGACTTGAATTTGGCCTTGAGGAATGAATAGAAAATGGGGATCTGAGCAGATACACTGATCATGCTGTTCACAGAAGCAGAAATAGTGACGGTGGGGTTTGTGAAGGGAGAAAACAGAACAACCTTATTAGCTTTGAGATTTCTGGGATGTACTGAAGAAAGATTGCTTTTGGATAAGTGTGGCAATACTTAATTGTATAACTTGTATACCAAACTGGGGGAAGAAAGCTCAAAAATTTTCCCAGACTGGTCACATTAAAAAACAAATAGATAAACAGGAGAATACATGTTGTTTTAGAATCTATCACCTGGTAGTATATAAAGAATGGATTTGAAATAAGATATATTAGAAGATAGAAACCACCCAAAAGATCATTTTGGCCATCCAGAATTGGAAATTCATACTGACAATTTAAATGAAAAATGATGGAATTTAGACAAAAGGACAATTACAGGAGGAGGGTCCAGATCCAACTTTTGCAACTAAGGAAAGCTTTAGGATGGAAAAAGTATACAGGGCCTCTAGGATTTGTTATGATGGAAATGGGGAGGCAAAATTTCTACTACCTAAAAGACCCCAGTTCCTCAATAAATGCATAAGCAAAGCTTTCCATTTGCAGAAAGTGCTAAGGGAGATGGGAGGCTAACCCTCATCCTCATTTTGAGGCTAAATATTGGCTAATATTTTGATGAATACTTTTAAAAATCATTAAGGCAGCCAGGGACCGTGGTGTGACTCTGTTGTCTCAGCGATTCTGGAGGCCAAGGTAGGAGGATTGCTTAACCCAGGAGGCCAGCATGGTCAACACAGTGAAACCTTGTTTCAAAAAAAAAATTACTAAGAAAAAATATAATTTCAAGTTTTTTTTGTTCATATTTATGGTTAAATATGAAGGACTGAATTCATCATTGTGAATAGATATTTCTTTGTTTGGCAGAAATTTCTAGGTACAACTCTCCAAAGGTAATGCAAAATTCTACTCAGGCCTAGTAAAAGCCTGCACAATGAAGGGCTAAACTAGTCTCTCAGTAAACAAGCTTGCCTTCACTGTGGGCTGGTTAAAGTTACAACAGAATATTTTCATGTCAGCTTATTCTTCACATATCTTGCAGGGCTCAAATATGAGGAATAAGACAGAGAGAAACATGTCAAAATGTATTCTTCTAGGAGAGATGCAGACCCCTATGGTACATGGTGCACTGATGATGGAGAGAAACAAAGTACACATCTCTGTGGGAAAGGCACCATTCAGTAGCTTTCTTAGTGATGAGATCTGATATACAATTTTAAGTTTTCTGTTTGTGTGAAATAATCCTGTTTAACCTCAAGTCTTCAGTACTGTTTGTTCAACATGACAGCTTACTATCAAATGTGGTACTGTTTGGTGGGAAGTGTGAACTTGAAGGATGAAACTGGCATGGAAATGAAATGATTATAAGATATTGAGAAATTCTGAAATCATTTGGTTTCAGAAAGATAATGAACAACAGCAAGGAGATACTGGACCTTCAACGCTCTCCCAGTCCAATCCAGCAATACCCAGTTATTACTAAATAATGGAGTACAAGACTGTATTCCTTCAGTCCATCAGGCTGGAATCTCATTCTTGGTTCAGTATTATAGAAAGGGTCACTTAATCAGGCGAGTTGGGATATCCAGTCTACACAGGTATCTAAGCTAGAGATTTCTTCATAGTATTAAGTGAGATAAAATGTTTTATAATCTTGTATACACTCAGAACATAGTAGGATCCCAATGTATGAATTGGACGGTGAGCAATATTTCAATAATATTTGAAGAAAAAAGGACTGGGTGCATTCGAACATGAATACAAAGCTGCTGTTTGGAAAAATACACGACGTCACAGAAAACCTCCTATCTCAACCAATTCAGCTTTATCATCCCTATAATGCATGTCCCAGGAAAATGCTGTAAGAATTTTAAGAGTTTCCATGTGGAAAAGATCAGTGCCTTCAGTGTATTTCTAATTTTATAACATGTAAATTATACTATCAGCATTGCACTACTGAAAAACTTTTAAACACCCAATTTTTGTGTCAGCTCATCTTTGGTTTTTATCTTGCTTCTGCGTTTGATCTATTTTTAAAGAAAAATTTTCAGACTGATACTTTCCACATTTTACCTGCATAATCCTCCTTCCTGTATCACAAACTCTTTCTGTGGGGATTTTAGTTTCCTTAAGAAACAAATGTTCCCTCTGTTTGGAATGTTCTCCTAACTCATGAAGTTGAATCTCCAAGAAGTATCTGAACTTACCAGATTGTCTTATATGGGTTAAGATGTAATTGATCTTTTCTAACTGTCCTTATGAGTGTCAAACTCAGAAGATGGAAAGGAGGGGAGAATTTTTTTTAAGGATTAAGTCTGACACAGAAATAAAAAGATACTCCAAAGAACAATGACAAACGAAATAAAAATATCAGAGGGTTGAGAGTCCCAAAGAAAAAAGTATCTTACCAGATTTTTGAAGTTACCAGACAATCCAGGAGTCCAAGCCTGATGAAAAGCAAAACAGACAAAAAACAGAAAACAAGAGTTTTTGTTTTAGAAAAATGGACAATAAAATGTTATAATCCTACAACATTATTCTATTTACAAGTACTGCCGACTGAATAAATACTTTAGGACATAATTTCTGTAGACAAAAATGTGTCTTTCACTTCAACTGAAGTGTTTAACCTTATATTGTGCAATTAAAACAAGCAATAAAAGGTAATGTTCTGGCTCCAGAAAATATTTTTTCCAATTATTTAGGTGACTATAATAATTTGGTTAATTCTCTAAGTTCTCAAAGAAGGGAGATTATTATTAAATGCACATGAAATTCTCCAGTAATTAGTACATGCATTTGATGATTTTATGGGAGAAGCAGACCAAAGTTTCATTTTAAAAAAAACTTTTCCCATTTTTCAGGTTTTTGCTGGCTATGACAATAATTACTTTTGGCTTTGATTTAGTTTTGAAAAGTAAAGCCATGGAAGATATTATAATGACAAAAATGAAAGCTTTTTAATTTTTAAATGATAGTAAAATGCAGCCTCTATTTTTTAAAGGTGTTTGAAGTTCAAATGAAAGGCAATATCTGAACAGCACAAATTCCCAAGAGGAGACTCAGCACCTGCCATGGGATACAAAGGTTTTATAAATATTGTCTTGTGTAAAGGCAATGGCAAACATTGTGAGGCCTTTTGCAAATATGCCTGCCTGCTTGTGTTTGAGCAGAAATATTGAACTTCTAGCCATTACTATTATAAAATAAAGGAGATTATTCTTTAAACATTTGATGGTAGCCTTTTCTTTTTGCTTTGGGAATCAAGTTTGAAATTACACATTGTATGAGTAGTAAAACACATGTCTTTCTTTGAAAGAGAATGGAGAACACAGTAAGTGTGAAAAGGAGTTGACACTATTGTGTGCGGTTTTATATGTGCATATGAATATGTGTCTGCATCTTATTGTCAGAAAATTTAAATTAGGTGATTTCTGTTGGGCCAGAATAATCTCTATAATGCTAGACTACTAATTGGTAACAAATTGCCCAGAAGAAAGTTATTAATATTCCTTCTCTAGGGTCCAAAATCATTTGAGAAGATCAATGCTTCACTTTTGAAGAGCAAGTAATGGATCTTGTGGTATTATTTACAGAGCTTACTGAATTCTCTAGCCTGGCTTCAAAGGTGTAAAATGGATGATCTCTTAGAAACTTTTGTCCATGGATCTTAGTTCTATTAATGACCTTGGAAAATAATCTGATAAATTCTTTTATTTTCATATTTTAAGTTATTTCTTTGTGGTGAGATATAATCCACAAAAGATTTGCAAAAATACAAATGCGTACAGCTCAATAAATTATCACAAAGTCAATGCTCATGTAATTATTATTACAAGATAAAGAACTTGAAGATAACCACTACACAGAAGCCTGTGGCTTGTTCTGTCACACTGGGTAAGTTTGTATGTATACACAGAGATGCATGCGCAGAGATCTGTAATCATGCTGCATTAATGTCTCATGTTCATCACAACTTTGCAAGGCATTTGAATGCACATTACCAGGGAGGGACAACACGTTGAACATATCATATGATGTCATTGGATATATCATACACTGTAATCTCAGTAAACTATTAATTACGTGTGTTTGTCACAGTATCTGGATTTTTTTGTCCAGCCTATGGTTTTAAGTTTTAAACTTTAGTTGGAATCATGTACTACATCTCTCTGTGTTTAGTTTCTTTCCCTTAATATCTTATTTGTGAGATTCATTCATCTGGTTGCTCATAACTGCAGTTAGTTTTCATTACTCTATAGTATTCCGTTGGATAAATATTCTACAATTTACATACTCATTCCACTACTGGCAGCTATGTGGATTGTTTCCACTTTGGGATTATTATGAATTACCCTACCATAAGCATCCTTTGTTAAGAGTGAGATTAGTAGGTCAGAAAATACACCTATGTTCTACTTTAGCAAATAATTTAAATAGTGTTACGAGAATTGCCATTGTTGCACGTTTCCCAGAAAATATTTCTTTTCTGCTTAATTTTAGCCATCAGTGTACTATTTAGTGGAATATTTCCGTACTTTTCATTTACATTGCCTTCATTACAAATTTTAGTGCATTTTCATATGTTTATTAGTCATACATATGTAGTCATTTGAGAAGGTTCTTAAGTTATTTTTACCCATTTTATATGGGTGGTCTTTCCTTATCAATTCACAGAAGTGCTTTATGTATTCTAGATGTGAGTCCTTTGTTGGTTATATATTGTGAAAATCTGTTTCCTATTTCATGGCTTCCTCTTTTACTCGCTTATTATTTCTTATGTTGAACACCTATTGTTAATTTTAATGCAGTCCTATTGAATCTTTACTTATGCATGCCATTTATTACATAAAATAATCATATATACGCTTCTGTATTTGCTTCTAAAAATCTTTTTATATTATGATTTCTTTGCCTTTCACATCTAATCCAAAAATCTACCTGAAATTTATATTTTGAGCTGGGGTAAAGTTTCATTATTTTTCCAAATTGGTCCAGCAAAATTTATTCAAAATATGACATTTTCAAATTGCTCTACAATATTAGTCATGAATTCAGTACCCATACATCCTTGGCTCTGTTTCTAGACATTTGTGTGTTCCACTGAACAACTTGTCTATATTGTACTGTCTTACACAATATACCTAATAGCATTCTTTGATAGCTGGTAGAGTAGATTTTTCTACTCTTTCCTTCAATATAAGTGTGTTGACTTCTTATTATATTGACATAATTTACATAAAGTTTACTATTTTAAAATATACAATTCATTGTTTTTTCAGTATATTCAGTTTGTGCAAAGATAACTACTAATTCCAGAATGTTTCTAACACCTCAAAAGAAAGGTGTTAGCACCTACATGGTACCTATTAGCAGCCAATATCTGATTCTCTTGTATCTTCTTCCCCTGATAACTCCTACTCTACTATCTAGCTCTCTGGATTTGCCTATTCTGTACTTCATATAAATGGAATCACACAGCATGTGACCTTTTGTGTCTGGCTTAATTTAAAATATTTTTAAAGTCCATTTATACTGTAGCACATAATAGGACTTGATTCCTTTTGTTGCTAAAAAATATTTCATTGAATGGATATACCACATATTGGTTATCTATTCACTAGCTGAAGGACATTTAGGTTTTCATTTTTTTGCTATTATGAATAACAAAGCTATGAACATTCCTGTATGTGTTTTCTTGTGTGAACATTTGTTTACAGTCCCCTTGGGTATATACTTAGGAATTTCAGGGTCATCTGGTAATTCTAGGTTTGATGAACGGCCAAACTGTTTTCCACAGCAACTGCATCATTTCACATTCCCACTAGCAATGCATAAGGTTTATAATTTCTCCACATCCTTGCCAACACTTATTTTCTATTTTATTAAAAAAATCATAGCTATACGGTGGAGTGTGATGGATCTCACTGTAGTTTTAATTTTTGTCTCCCTAATGCCTAATGTTGAACATTCTTTTTTTCATATAGTTATTGCCCATTTGTTTATCTTCTTTGGAGAAATATGTATTAAAATTCTTCACTCACTTTTTTTTTTTTTTTTTTTTGAGATGGAATCTCTCTCTGTCACCAAGGTTAGAAGGCAGTGGCACCATCTTGGCTCACTGCAACCTCTGCCTCCTGGGTTCAAGTAATTCTCCTGTCCCAACCTCCTGGTGGGAATTCAGGCACATGCCACCATGCCTAATTTTTGTATTTTTAGTAGAGACGGGGTTTCACCATGTTGGCCAGGCTGGTCTCGAACTCCTGACCTCAAGTGATCTGCCTGCCTCAGCCTCCCAAAGTGCTGAGATTACAGGCGTGAGCCACTGCACCCTACCTCTTTGCTCACTTTTTAATTGGGCTGGTTTTTTTTATTGTTGAGTTCTAAGTGATCTCAATAATTTATTAGATATATGATTTGCAAGTATTTCCTCCCATTTTGTGTTGCCTTTCACTCTATGGTATTATTTAATTTATCCCAATAATGTAGAATTTTCTACATATAGCTTTACATCTTTCAGTAGGTACATTTTTATTTGATATTTTTATGTTATCAGACATGGTATTTTTATATTTATTACTTGTATATAGAAATGCATTTGATTTTCTATTGATCATTTAGGGAGGAACCTCAATAAAAAATCATGTATTAAAATAAATAATCTGGTACATCCCTTTCAATTTACTATCTACAGTCATACAATAATAGTTTTATCTAGTCCATTCAAATCCTTTAACTTTACTAAAAAGGCATGCATGTATGTATGCATTAATTCATGTGTATATGCACATATATATTTTGCATTTGTGCATTTAACAAGAACACCAACATAACACTGAATAGAAGTGGTGATACTGGGCATCCTTGTCTTTATTTCAAAAGGAACCACTGCTACTAAGTGTGATATTTGTTGTAAGTGTTTGCTAGATATTTTTATACCATAATAAGAAAGCACACTTCTATTAGAATGTTAATGATAAAGGGTTTTTCTGTTGTCCATTACATTACTTAAATAGTTATATAATTACTTTGAGTGTCTTTTTCTTGCTCTTCTCATCTTTAAGTTGTATTTTTCTAGAAATTTTATTCAAAATTCCATGTTTTTAGAAAAGTAATTTCTAATATCCTCTCAACATCCTTTTAATATCATCAGGGTTTATAGTGATTTAACTGACATTAGCTTTTCTTGAATCCTCTATTTTTTTACTTGGCAAGTTGCATCACTATTACTTTCATCAGTTCATTTTAAAAAACCAAATGTGGTTTTGTTGATCCTCTCTGTTGTATGCAGTATAATATATAGTATTTTCCATTATATTACCTTCTGATATTTATTATTTATCTTCTTTTGTATTTGAGATAAATGTGCTGTTTTCTTCCTAACTTGTTGAGATACTTATATTGTTTTTCTGCCTTTTTCATACATAATGTATATATTTATGTGTATATATATAAAAATTACAGGTTTCACTTGCAATATTGGTTTTCACTTTGAAACAGCATTTTAATTTGTATTCATTTCTAAATATTTTCAAGTTGAGTTTTTAAGAAATTCCAAAAATACAAATTTCTATGTTTTAAATTTCCTAATATCTGAAAATTTTCTAGCTCAAATTAATTTGTACACAAAGCACTTACTCTATATGATCTCAATCCTCTGAATGTATTGAAATTTGCTTTAGGATTCAGCATCTGGTCATTTTTCATGAATGCTCTGTATGTACTTAAAATTATATTGTATAATTACATACATAAATTACCTTAAATGTGTTGATCTTGTGGTCTGTTCAAATATTAGAAGATGCATGTTATCATATCCCACCATGATTTGGCATTTTTTCCCTGTAAGCTCCATCATTTTTCCTCGTTATGTATATTAGCCGTTAAGAAATATATAAACATTTGAAATTTTCATAGTCTTTTGTTCAATATACTATTATGAAGTTGTTCTATTTTATCTCTAAAACCACTTTTTTTGTGTGTTTTTGTTTTTGTTTTTGTTGTTTTGGAGACGGAGTCTGGCTCTGTTGCTCAGACTGGAGTGCAGTGGTGGGATCTGGGCTCACTGCAAGCTCCGCCTCCTGGGTTCATGCCATTCTCCTGCCTCAGCCTCCTGAGTAGCTGGGGCTACAGGCACCCGCCACCAGGCCCGGCTAATTTCTTTTTGTATGTTTAGTAGAGACGGGGTTTCACCGTTTTAGCCAGGATGGTCTCGATCTGACCTCGTGATCCGCCCGCCTTGGCCGCCCAAAGTGCTGGGATTACAGGCTTGAGCCACCGCGCCCAGCCTCTAAAACCACTTTTATTTATTTCTAAGTCGGTTTTGTTTGAAATTAATAGACCCGTATCAGTATTTTCCTTTTTCTTCTCAATACAAGAGTAAATAACTTTAGTGGAAAGTATTACATGTTAAAGTAAATTCTTGGACTGTAAATTCACTAGTGGAAGCTACCAGCTCTTCGAAGGAAAGTCAACGAATGCTTTGACTGGAGTGAATAGATACTCTAAACGAGAAAATAGCATATGAAACAACATAGATGGTAGTATATTCTGTGTGGCTGGAGTCTGAGATTCATGGTGGAAATAGATATAACCAACACTGGACACTGGAATTTGAGACCAGATTTGAAAGACTTGATAATGGAAAGACTTTGGTAGTTGGCAATTTGAAGATAAGGCAAATAAGGTGTGGGTCAACTGGGTGATGATGACCTTCACTAAAACAAAGCAATATGAAGAAGTGGAAGAGGAATATAAAGTAAAATTTCAATGTATTGAGTTTGAAGACGCTATAGCTTTTTCTGGGTACATAGTTCTGAAATCTGGACATGTAGATCTGTGGCTCAGGAGAATGTTACAAAGTGGAGGTACAGATTTGGAATTAGTACTTTAGTGATAGAAGAAACATGGGAGAAAAGAAGGACACAAAATTAATGACCAATAATAGATACACAGGCAATAAATGAAATTTAAGAAATAGTTTTTTTTAAAGCAGTAGTATAACTTTTTTTTTAAATGAACTTTACAAGTTAACAACAAAAATCCAGAAATGTTTGAGTTGGCTTTTTTTTTTTTTTATGATTATACTTGTAAATTCTGGGATACATGTGCAGAACGTGCAGGTTTGTTACATAGGTATACACATGCCATGGTGGTTTGCTGCACCCATCAACCCATCATCTACATTAGGTATTTCTCCTAATGCTATCCCTCCCGTAGCCCCCCAGTCCCCAACAGGCCCCAGTGTGTGATGTTCCCCTCCCTGTATCCATGTGTTCTCATTGTTCAATTCCCACCTATGAGTGATAACATGCAGTGTCTGGTTTTCTTTTCCTGTGTTTGCTGAGAATGATGATTTCCAGCTTCATCCATGTCCCTGCAAAGGACATGAACTCATTCTTTTTTATGGCTGCATAGTATTCCATGGTGTCTGTGTACCATATTTTCTTTATCCAGTCTGTCATTGATGGACATTTGGGTTGGTTCCAAGTCTTTGCTATTGGGAACAGTGCTGCAGTAAACATACATGTGCATGTTTTTTTATAGTGGAATGATTTATAATTCTTTGGGTATATACCCAGGAATGCGATTGTTGGGTCAAATGGTATTTCCGGTTCTAGATCTTTGAGGAATCACCACACTGTATTCCACAATGGTTGAACTAATTTACACTCCCACCAACAGTGTAGAAACATGCGTATTCCTCCACATTCTCTCCAGCATCTGTTGTTTCCTGAGTTTTTAATGATTGCCATTCTAACTAGTGTGAAATGGTATCTCATTGTGGTTTTGATTTGCATTTCTCTAACGACCAGTGATGATGAGCTTCTTCCATACATTTGTTGGCTGCATAAATGTCTTCTTTTGAGAAGTGTCTGTTCAAATTAAATTAGTAAAATTGGCTGAGAAACTTAAGAAAGAGATGTGCAAGGAAGGAGCATAAATGATGGGGACCAAGAACAAGATTGTCAACAATGTGGAATGTTCTTCAGTGAGCATTTTTCAAGAGCATGTAAAAATAAATGTGTCCTTCACTTTCACCTTTAGTAGATAAATGTATGCAGAATACTCAAATTAGAAGCATCATGCATTCAGTGATAAATGGTAATTTATAGAAATATAATTGTAATTACATGTATGATTTTCTTTTTTGTAATTTTGATGAAGAAAGGAAGAAAAGGGCATTATTCATACCTTTTCAGAATGAGATATGGGTTAAGGAAAGGTAGTTCTTGTTTAGGAACATGTTATGCTAAAACTTTGAGGTCATCAGAGAGTCTGAGCCATATTCTTTGTCAACCTTTAAAAAAAAAACATGGTATGTTCCTTTTTTCATCTCAAATATGTAACAACTAGACTTTTATACCTAGACCTTAGTGTTTCCACTTAGATACACCTGTTATAAATATCAACTCTTTCTTTCCTCTACTAGCTTCTTTTGACCAAGATGTGTAATTCAAATGACATATCTGTGGGATCATATTCATCTACTTTTGCTAAAATCGCAAGGTTTTGTTTTGTTGTTATACATACTACAGAGACCTAAAATCAATTCTACTGTTACTATCTTTCTTTAGTTTCTTCCTTTCTAATAATTAATAGGCATGATTGTACTTCTATGTCATACCAATTTCTCCAAATGATGTGTATTTTTACTTTCTTATTTATATAATTTATCTTGTCCTTTCAGTTATGCTTTTTGGGATACTCGGTTCCCACATATCCTTACCTTCTCTCTACATCCCCCTGCAATGGCTCTTGATCCATAGGCTCTCAAACAGTGTTTAAAAAATAAATATGTGTGGATAATAAAAATTCATTCATAAATAAAACGATTTTATATAAATGTAAAATCACAAGCCAAACACATATTTCAGATCCTTTGGAGGGAGGCAGCCATGTTATGAGTCCAAGAGGACTGGAACCAAAATGTCACAGTTTGTGTTCTGACTTTACTGATTTTTAGTTGCAGTAATTTGGATAATTTGCCTAACCTTCAGTTTTCTTATCTATAAACAGAAGATCCCTTTTCTTTTTTTTTTTTTTTTTTTTTGAGACGGAGTCTCCCTCTGTCGCCCAGGCTGGAGTGCAGTGGCCGGATCTCAGCTCACTGCAAGCTCTGCCTCCCAGGTTTACACCATTCTCCTGCCTCAGCCTCCTGAGTAGCTGGGACTACAGGCGCCCGCCACCTCGCCTGGCTAATTTTTTGTATTTTTTAGTTTCACCGTGTTAGCCAGGATGGTCTCGATCTCCTGACCTCGTGATCCGCCCATCTCGGCCTCCCAAAGTGCTGGGATTACAGACTTGAGCCACCGCGCCTGGATAAACAGAAGATCTTAATGCCTAGCTCTAATTACCCAACTCAGTAATGTTATAAGGATTAAATAAGTTATTCCTATGAAGGCACCTAGGTCAGTGCTTGAACTCAAGTGAGGCCTCAATATTAGATAATCCTGGACTTAATGGACCATCTGACCTCCCTAAGAGCCCATTTCTCTGGCACCATAAACCATGACCTATTTCTTGACACTACCTGTTCACAATCCACACCCTCTTCCTTTTCCAAAGGAATGACCTGTAACTGTCATGATAAGACAGAAGAAGAAATGAAAACACTCCTTTGGAACCCCATACTCCAAGTCTTACTGCTTTGTACCAAAAACTTTAGTCACTATACACACACACACACACACACACACACACACACACACACACAAAATTTATACTGACTGTATAAATTTCCCTCCAAAAAATTAAGAGTGGGTTTGATGATTTCTATTGGACTCTCAATAAGGTCTTGAATTTTTATCCAAGAAGAAAATATGCAGGCTAATTGATCAAATAAATCTATATATTGTAGCCTCTCTACTCCTTATAGAAACAGTGACATTAAATAATCTACACCTCCTATATCCTAAAATGTACATGTTCTACAAAATGCATCTGAGTGGGCAGCATCTTGATGAAGTCATTCTGTTTGTAAGACTTTTACATATACTACTTCAACTTAACAGCATTTCTGTAAGCCTAGGAATTTTCTTGCATGAATACTTATTACCACCATTTTGAATAGGCATTTTAACTCATTTGAGGAGATTTAGTTCAACCTTCCAAATGATCACACTTCCCAAACAAGTCATAATCAACGATATATTGTAAAGGAGATTCATGCAATTATCTACAAGTCTTCTAATTGGAAATAGACATATTACCTTTCTTTTGGAGGTAAACCAGAGTTGTTTTACAGTAGAGTGGCTACAATTGAGGCAAACGATTTAAGTAAAAACAAATGGGTTTTATACACTTTGCATGTAGATGTTGAGGACTGAATATATTTTTATCAATTTTGTTAGTTATTTAACTCTGCAAGAATAAGTTTGAAAATTTAATGACCAGTGATACATTTTCCATAGTGAACTTACAGAACTTATCTCAATTTAGTTAAAATAGCTCTAATTTGTTTACATAAGGTTCCTATTTTAATATCCATAACCTTTGCTATTGTAGCAATGACTTCTCTAATGACATAAGTGAACACTACCTAAATTTTACTTGGAAGAAAAGTGCTACTGTCACAAATACTTTGTGAAATATACATATACATAAATATGTCATCGAGTATATATATGTTGAATAAAAAAGTAAAAAAGTAAATAAATTAATGAAGAATAGAAATTAATAAAAGAATATAAATTTCCTCGCCTGGTATGCTTGATAATTAGTAAGGGCTAGATAAATACTCACAATTAATATAAACTACATCATAATCTAATTCATCACACAGCTTTTATGTAAGCCCTCCAGCAATTTTAATAATACCAACAATTTTACAACTATAAATATGTGCTTGAGTGTATCATTTGCATGCCGTTCTAATGCTGCCCTGGAATATTATCTGTATATCAGAAATCAATAGAAAGTGTGTTCTTGAATCTCATTTCCATAATCAACAAGCTAATTCAAATTCATATAGAGCAAATAGGTGATTTTGACAGAAACATTTTTTAATGTCTTTAAAAAAGTGGATTGATAAAGTACTTTAAACATGAAAAGTAACTTAATTATTAAAAATTATAATTATAAAAATAGTTAACGAGAAGAAAAAACTCAAAATTCAGATATTTTTAAAACACTACAGTTTATCATGTCTCTATTTTTTCTGGTGCAATTTTTATAATATGAAATTGTGTGGCTGTTGTTTCAATGCAATGGGGAAACAAAACAGCCTTAAATGCTGTGGACTATGCTAAATATTAACTTATTTTCAAGGAATAATTCAGTAATTCTGACTACTTTTTGTTGTTAAACTGTTTCCTAGAAGTGAAATGAAGGCTTCAGTCCCACCAGAGGCAAGTAGCACAAAGGTTTCCTTTCTCTTTCTTCCACCAAAATGACTCAGACTATGAAATTAAAATTTGGAAAACATCACCCTATTAAATTTCCCTCTCTTTATCACCATCGTGGCAGGGCAAATGAATGTTTCTTTCAGCTGTGTTCCCATGATTTTTATCAATTTACATATTGCAATTCCTCAAAATAATTTTAACTATTTCTTTCCCCTGTACAAACTTTCTGAAGATTCTGAACTCAAGAGCAGAAAGTGCCTTATTGTACATGATCCTTGTCACAGTCTAGATAACCTTGTAGACTCTGGCCCTTTGCCTATCCTTCTGGCCTCAATTTTGTTTTCCTCACTGTACTCTAGCTACACAGGACATATTTCAGTTTCTAAAGTGTGGTCCCTGCCCCCATCACAGTGCTTTTCATACCGTATATAGTAAGGTAGCTAAATGCTAGAATAGCTCTCCAAAGTTTTGTTTCTCTGAACTGATTTAAGGTAAGAAAACTGTAAAAAAGATCAACTTTTTTATTCACATGGATGATGTGTCAGTTCAATTTGACTCCGCCCCCCAACCACTTAGTTATAGCATAAGTTGTCTTTAGAACAAGAGAACAACTGAAATCACAATATAATGGGTTTTAATAATAAACACATTAAACAAAATGGTGGCCTTCTTATTTAAAAATATGTCATCTTCATTGGTTGGGATGGATAAAAAGAACTCAATTAACTTTGCAAATTAAATAAAAAGATTTTATATAAATACTCTACTATGAGAAACCAAGTTTTCTCAGGAAACCCAAGAGAAAATCTGCAATGCTTTAAAAAATGTACTTCAGTCTGCCCAAGAGAATGAAATTATGAAAGAAACAATAAAAACAGTTTGATCTAGAAGAAGAAAAAGATTGTTCTTGAGAGGTATATTGTGATCTTAAAGGGTAAACTAAGCACATATAAAACAAGAGACGACATGCCCAGGTCAAACTTTTTAGAAGGGTTTCAGAAAAAAAGAAAAGAGGTTTTAATTATTACTAGATCAGAAAGTTACTTGTGCCCAATAAATATAATCAAAGAAAGGAGACAGTCTCAGAGACTCAACTCTTTTGGAGAAAACATATCTAAATCTATCAGGGGAGCAAATCTGCAGATAGAGTAATTAGCACAATGGGGAACCACCTCTTCAATACTTAGATAATCAGACCACATGGCATCTGAACATTCGTAATTCAGAGGAAAATTGCCAAAAAGATCAACATAGAATTCGTAAAATTGTATCAAGTAAATATTGTGAGTTAATATTCACTAAATTGGCATAATTTATAACAAATTGGGATATGAGTGTTGCTTAGCCATTAGGGATTCTGAGAAGTTGGATGAGAAGTGAAATAAGGCATAGAAAAGACAAAACATAGTAAACGAGAACCCAGCAGGCGATAATATACTGAATCCAGAGCTAGGTGACATGCTCTGCAGGAATGTACATCTTGGGTCAGAGTTTTTAACTTTAGGGTGTGAAGGTAGACAAGATCTGTTTGAAAAGTATTTTTTTATGTTTTTTTCTTTTTTGGCAGATGCAGTACTCATTTATTTTTTACCTGTCGTAAGATAAAATATGGACTGCAAAGCAAAGTTGACTACAAAGGAAACAGAACATTCTGAATCTACAAACAGTAGTAGCCCTGTAGCTGTTAGGAAAGGTTTAACATGTTAAACAGTTAAAAATTCACTTGAGCCTCCTAGAAATCTGTAAGGAAACAATATGAGGAAATAGAATACCAGGGTCATTCTCCATTGCCAGAGAGAAATATATTGTAGAAATGAAAAGTTTGTGATGTGCCTATAAGAGTACAAGTTTTTCAAAGCCTGGAAAAGAGGTAAGAAGCATTCTGAGCAGGAGCCACTGACAGAGGTATTGGGCTTAGCAGACCACCTGGGGATGCACATTTCAGGACTATCCACAGCTTCTGTCCAAGCTCATGATTTCCCATATGAAATAAATGTGGGGCTACAAGAAGAACCCTCCCAAGAAGACATGTTTCACAGGTTTCAGCATTTCCATATCTAGAGTTCATGGCAGCAACTGGTGCATCACGGAACTTAATATATCTGCTCACAATAGAGTGTGTGAGCCATGCCACAAGACAGAATCCACATTCGTTACGAAACTGGAGCTGAAAATTAAATTGCTTTGAATATACTCTTTGGGGAAAAAATGGTGCCTCAGGTTATATCTGGTGACTTAATCTGCCTTCTTTTCTTTTTTCTTTTTTTTTTTTTTTTTTTTTTACCCCGAGATAGAGTCTCACTCTGTTCGCCCATGCTGGAGTTCAATGGCACAATCTCGGCTCACTGCAACCTCCACCTCCCAGGTTCAAGCAATTCTCCTGCCTCAGCCCCGTGAGTAGCTGGGATTACAGGTGTCCACCACCACACCTGGCTAATTTTTTTGTATTTTTAGTAGAGACGGGGTTTCACCATTTTGGCCTGTCTGGTATCAAATTCTTGACCTCAGGTGATCCACCTGCCTTGGCCTCCCAAAGTGCTGGGATTACAGACGTGAACCACCACACCTGGCCCGAGTCTGCCGTTTTTACAAATTTCTAAACTTAGCAACATGGCCGGAAAGTTTCAAAAACACTCTTTGAGAAAGGAATGTATAAACTGGTGGATTTCCTCTGAGTCATGGTCCATTGTGATTAAGCTTATGACGGAAGAATTAGATCACGCAGGTGACCACAGCTCTTGGAGTCCAGAAAAATGGCATGAACTGAATGGCATCTCAGCAAGGGTGATCCAAGCAAGATTTTCCTGGGATATATTCTTTCCACCATTCACCAGCGAATCACAGGTTCACTGCTGTAAAATAGTGGGTTGCTGTGTTTTCTAAACTTGGTGCATATAAAGATAGGGTGGTAATAATCTTCTATGTCCTATTACTTATTTACTTTTTATTACTTCCATGTCCTCTGTACTTTTTAAACAGTGGAATCCTACACTAAAATATTTGCATATTTGCATGAATGTTCACACCAGAATTGTTCTTAATAACAAAAATTAAAAGGGGCAACGATCCATAGAAGTGTTTAATAAATTGTGCCATATTCTATCCACGAGCTATTGCTACATGCATTAACACGGACAGTTCAGAAACCAAGGCAATCAAAATAAAGAAGAAAAAATATCTGTCCATTGTGATTCAATTTATTTTGAAAACAGAAAAATAAACAACACACTGTAAGGGATACATACTTAAATAATTATAATGATAGAGAAAAGCAGGATGGTGCTTACCTCAACGAGGAGGAGCATTGCTGAGGTACCGAAGGAACTACAACCAATTTCAATGAGTGACAGCTGCTGAAGTCACCCACACTACTTGGGAATCAGAGAAGTTAGCTGCCTGGCTGAGCAAATACATTATTTCGGGCTTTCATTTCTTTGGCCTTCAACTTAGGAATTTTGTCCTTTGCTTTGACTGGAGTTTTACACAGCAAAGTGATTTCATTTGGAGATTTATGTCAACCTCTGGAAATTTAATAATGGAAGAGTTATAGTGTCCACATTTGGTTCTTTCAGTATCAGTGACATTATATTATTGTCTGCATACTGATATTCATTTGTTGTGTACTATTGTAATCCACATTTGACAACATGGCTGGTGATAATTTGAGATGGGAAAAATCAATAGTGTGGTAAAACCCAATAAGCTGACAGAACCAGTAGCTGCAGGATGTGGAGTATAATCTCCATTCTTCCTCTTTCCTCTGGTTTTTGTGAGTGTCTCCATTAGAACAATCCACCTGACCTTCTCTTTACTCCTCTGATTCTAAAGTTTGGCAGAAGACCCTGAGCACATCCACTTCAGCCCCCTCTTGACTCCTGCCTCTCTCCATGCCTGTCAGTTTCAAATCTCAGTCAATTTCTATGCTCTCATGTGATCATCAGGGAGGGGGCAACTCAGCTCTGTTGGGGAGGCCTTTGGTTGGTCAGCCGCACCAGTAATTAAGTTGGTAAGTTAGCTTAACTCAGTGGTAGAGTATTAAGCCTTTTTGCCCACACCTTTAAAACCACGTTTTCCAATCATCTCTATAATAAAACTATTTGACCTCCATTTGTCTGTCTCCTGAGTCTTAATTCTGAATTGATTCCAGGCTCAGGAGGGGAAGAACAGGGGATTATTTATTGATCCCCTAAACCCTAAGAGCAGTGATTATAATAAAACACTGGATGACTTTATCAGATATTTACTATTATCAGATCAATCATTGTTTAACAGTCTTAATTCCTTTCATGACTCCATAACAAGACAATATTCTATATAGAATCCACAGAATGTACACACCACAGGGTCAGTAAAAGAGGAATGCCTTTTTAATAATAAATCATTTTTTGTGTGTTCCAATGTTTTTAAGGAAGGAAGGCCTCAGGAAAGGATTTATATAAAGAGTCTGACAGTTCATTTGGAAACCTCGTAAGGCAAAAGTTAGGACTATAGTTATTAGAATAGCTCTCAGGTTAGTCATGCTTCCTGTCTCTTTCCTCCCCTCATCCATTAAAAGGAGGAGAAAGAAAAAAAAAATAAGTTTCATAAAGTTGAAGTTGGATTTAGCTAAGGTCACTTGAAATACCCAGCAATATTTTTTCACTGCATATATAAAATAATGAAAGATGCTCATATGTTGACTAATGTGTGTAGAACTACTTGCACAGCCTTCATAACAAAGAGCTCTGGGGTTTTGAAGATGGGTATTTTAATTGAAAACAAGTGTGAAAAATAAACTTCTGTATGATTAATGTAAACCAGTTTTACTTAACATTACACCATTACTAATACAAATTGCAAAGGTTTTGCCAATATGCCAAATCCTTTATTCCTCTCTCTAGTGCATATCCTAAATGCAATCAAAGGTGATGATTAGATGTTTTAAATTTATTCTAGCAATTATGTACTCTATGTAACTATTATTGAAATGTTCAAAAATAAAATACTGTGAATGGCAATCACAGGTTTCAAAAGTTGCCTTTGCTTTAATTATCAAGCAATCCAAAAAATATAGCTGGAAATAGAGATTAAACATCTAATCTATAGCACCATTACAGAGAAATTATAGACTCCCTTAGCTTAGACATCTGCAAACCATGATGCCTCTACCACGCATTCTCTTTGATGAGAAAACATGGTCCAAAACTCCTCCTCCCTTTGTTTAATCCAGTTCTGCATCAAGACTTCTATCTACCTCACCATAACCAATCTCAGTAAGAGTTCTTTAAAGCAAAGGGTGAGCCCAACAGATTCACATTAAATTATAATGTGAAGCTCTGTAACTTCCCACAGAGGTTTGCACTAGGGGTGTGTGTGTGTGTGTGTGTGTGTGTGTGTGTGTGTAGTTTCTTCTGCAGGTTGCCCTTTATTATATAAGAAATCTTAAATAAGTGAAATATTTTCAACCACTAACAAGATATCTTGAGGAGAGGAAAACTATGAACTCCAGGGACTCAGGGCTTCATGGAAACTTTCCTATTTAATCTCTAAATTTTATTTCCCCTTCCCTAATTCCTGAAGTCTATATGCTTCCTCCAAAGGCCCAAGGTTCTGCCCTATTCCACTTCTGTGTAGGACATCAAATGGAGGTGCTCAGGGCAGAACAAGATTAATGAGCAGCCAGTTGACTTTACATGTCGCAATCATTAAAGTACATTAAATCATCACTGCATAAAAAAATCAAATATGGTGCCTAATTTTGATTTTCCAATGCAACTTACATGACTTCAGAATGTTCATGGGCCCTCTCCTGCCACAGCAGACAGATTCTTGAATGAAGATTCAAAACAAGCACACTCATATCCACACAATGAAACAAACAGAAAAGTGCTCCTAGGTGCTGTTTTTAAATCTCCACTACTAAGTGCTGAACTTTAAAAAATATTTTTACAAGACTACCCCATTATTAGACTTCCTAGGATTACTATAGGTTCCCTGCAAGATGACTTTGGTTCCAGGCTTATTTATTCATTTATTTTAAAATCACTGCTCAAAGCTTAGGGACACTAAGAAATAATTCTGACAAGTGGATGTGAATTCCAACTTCACCACTGACTGACTTTGGAACTCCAGACAAATTAATGCAACATTAGAACCTTAGTTAACTCATCTCTACAATGGAATAATAATGGGAATGATCACAACCTCTTATAAATTATGTCACCCTCAAAACAGATGTGTTTGAAGTCCTAACCACCCAGTACCTCAGAATGTGACTTTCTTTGGAAAGAGAAACTTGAACAGAGGAAATCAAATTAAAACGAGGTCATGTTGAATTAGGATGGGTCACTTATCCAATATAACTAGTGTCCCTTTAAAAATAACGTGAAGAAGAGACACAGTAAAAATGACATGTGAAGATGAAGATAGAGATTGGAATGATGCATCTACCAGTCAGAGTGCCAAAGATTGCCAGCACACCATCAGAGCCAGGAGGTGGCATGTCTCATTTCCAGAACTACGAAATAATAAATGTCTGTTGTTTAAGCTACTCGGTTTGTAGTACTTTGTTATAGCAGGCAAAGAAAACTGACACGCTACTCAAAAAGCTGATTGTGAGGTTTAAATAAAGTGATATATAAAGCACGTGACACAGGATAGGCTCTTAATTAGTATTAAAAATCATTAACAGTGGTGGGATATTTTGAAACATAACCATTTGGTAGATTATACAACTATATTCGATTTAGTCTTCATTTCTATTTTTAGGACTGTAAGAATGAAAATATCTCAGTGGTAAGGCAGTAGAGAATGAAGGAATTATAAAGGAGATAAATTTCATACCAGTCAGTGTGTGCTAATTGTTTCAATCCCCTGTAAATGGTTTGGCAGGAGAGGAGGTTGGAATACTTAGCTAAATTGAAGTTTGGGGATTATCTGTGAATTTAAAGTATCCATGCCATTTTGGCCCCTATTAGCACAAGTAATTGAGAGGAAAATCTTGCCAGTTATGCTTTTCCATAAGGCTTAATGTGGACTTCGATATTTAAGTAATTCATTAGCTGGCTTAAATGGTATCATGGAACAACATTAAAGAATGTAAGAGATAGTCTGCGACCTTCATTTTAGAGATGAACAAATTGAGACTCATAGAGGTTATAATAAACTCAAGGTTATACAGTTTACAGCGGAAAAGCTGACACTAGAATCCTTGTGTACTAGTTTCTTGTAAAAATGGAGTGTGCCTTCAGAATTCTCTGAGTTTAATTTTCAGAATCCTGTGGAGCTTTTTAAATTATCAGAACTCTAACTCTGCACATGGAACTTTAAGATTAAGGTTGAGGGAACTCAGATCCAGAGATAAGAAAATGACATTAACATTTTCAGTAAAGAAACCTCAAAAGTTTCATTTGGGGAAGGAGATGCAGTGGGGATGGAGGACAATTATTTTTACACTAAAATTATTAGCTGTATACAATTTTAGAAGAATCTTTTTACATTGTTTAGAAGATCCATTAAATATGGCCTGGCACGACCTTTCTAAGACAAGTCATTAAAGCCCTAAATGGTATTTGGAAATGCTGCTACCTCAGATTGAGGTCATTTGCATTATATTATAAAACACACGGCATACTTTGCTTGGCAAGTTCACTGGAATGGCTGAACTTTGGCCCCTTGCATGATTTTGCAAATACAGAGTGTACTTGTTCTCTACTTAACAACTAACCCCACTTAAATTAAAGCAAGCTGCCCCCTTGTCACCTCCGGTGTGCTGCTTTTAAGTGTGCCTTGTGAGAAGAAATGTTAGACTTTTAATACAACAAACTTTGTTTCATTGCATTAGATTTTTTGTTTTGCTTTATTATTTTATATTTTCAGTTTCTTTGGACATTTCCTTGTGGTCTTTCCCCAAGGATATCGCTACTGTAAATGAGGGGGTCCAGTACAGAATCTATTCCAGAAATAATCATTCAGTTTCATTTTGCAGCTTCATAGCCCAGAACCAGAACGTTTCAGAAAACACTCAATAACACCAATACAGGGACCCCTCTGGACAACATATCAATTTGTATTATGAAGTGAATTATGGCTGGGCCCATCAGAGCTGGTATAGTTAAGTGTCTGTCAATGTTTCCACTATATTTTGAGGGCTTTGTTCTTGGTTACAAAAATACTCGTCAGGCCAAAGCATACAAGGCTAATGTGGGGAGTGACTGTTCCCTTTGTTTATTTTTTACCATTTAAAAATACTAGCTCTCTTTTGTGTTTGCTTGTTATACATTTTAAAATAAAGAAATTTTGGTTTTAGAAATCAAAATTTTATAAAGGTGATGTCTGCCAGGGTGATGGTGGTTTTAAAGGGATGAGCTTAGGGTATGAAAGTTGACAAGATCCACATTGTGCATGGTGGAGGTTGTCAAGGCCTCAAAAATCAAGGTCCAATATGTCACAAGCACTCTCTGCAAATTACATGTGTAATTATTGAGCCTCTAAAGTTTAAATTCAGAGGTCTCCATTTATATCTTGGATGGAATATGACTGCATTATGTTTAAGGTTTAACTTTGTCTTCCCTTTTTTATGTCCCTGTCCTTACATTGAATCCATGTGAATTCTTCCCTTAAGAACCTAGCTCATATTTCCTATTTTCTAAGAAAACTAGGATTTCCTCAAATAAACTCAAGTGTTCTTCCCATAAGCTCACTTAGATCCCCTAGATCCAATATAGCAATTATTATATTATACCATTTGTCTGTGTGTCTTTTTCTTCACCAGGCTGGGTGACCTGAGGAAAAGAACTATAATCTATTTATTAGCCCAATGCTAGACATATTAAATATTAAATATGCTCAGTAAAAACGGGTTGCTTGAATGAAAGGATGGATGGATGAATGGAATATGTGTTCTATGAAACAGAATTAATGACAAGGGAACTGGAGGAATGAAAGGGTCTTTGAAAAACAGGGACTATCTTTAATATGACTTCCTGCTTCTAGTTTTCAACCTTCCAGAGGGTACAAATCCTTATATGTCCCATAATGAAGAACCTCCCAGGAAACTGGATGACTTGTAAACTTTTACAGGAAGAAATAAATGCGATGGGATTTGTTGAGAAAACTACTGTTCAAGGAGCTAGGAGATGAAATGTTTATTTTGACTTAATCACTGACTCGGTGACCCTCTTCAAGTTACTTAATAGCTCAGTGATTCCATCTCTCTGCAAATGGTGATAAATAATAGCAGTTCTTGACTGTTTCACAAGAATGGCAAAAAATGCGTTAGCATCTTTGAGACATTTTATTTAAAAACAAACTGTATATATTACATATATTATATTGATATTGCAGGCTATGTACTCAATAATTTATTTTTAAGGGCACTATTTTGTTGAAATTACACTAACCTAATCACAAAGTATAATTGGAAGTTTTGATTCTTCTACTTGTTATGGGCAGTTGAACTATATCTATTCTAAAAAGAAAGTTTATGTAAAGCAGATTGTTCAATTGTTTCTGCATTTAGCACGTCGGACAGTCCACGTGGTTAGTATGCTGGATAAGCTGTCATGTTCTACCTGAATCACCAAACACATCTTCAATAAAAGGTGCTAAGGAGAATTACCCATGCTTTTAGAAGAAAACGATGGAGGAAATAATTTATTTTAATCACAGGTTTGTAAAGCAGGTTAGAATTTAAGGACTTGAAAGCTTCCACTGTCTATCAAAGGATAATTTGTGAATCAGCTGCTTTGATGTAACCTGGAATATTGTACTGCAGAGTCACAGACCCCATTCTGGATTTAAGGAATAAGAAATTTTGGGGAGATGCACAAGAATCTGCACATTAAACAAGATCTCCAGATGATTCCTATAATGACTCAGGTTTGAGAACCCCAGTGAGATGTTGTATTTTCTGGTTCAGGAGGCAAATGAAAAGAGTAGAGACTGCAGCAGATCAGGAGAAGGAAATGGAACTTCCCAGTGTACCAAGGGGTGATAAATGATTACCTCCCTTTAAAATCAATGAGTATACTAACTTTCGTAGAATTTGGGAGGGAATTATAAATTTTAACGGGAAAAATTGTACTAAAAAGACAGGAAAAAGAAATTAACAGCTTCAATTTGTTGTCTGTTATCAGGGTTAAGGTCTGTTAAGGGTAAATTGTATTTTTGGAAGAATAAGGCAGGGCTCATCAAACTCTTCCTCATTCTTTCTTTCTCAGGCCTTTGGAGGCAAGCTGATCTGTTTAACATTCATAATCAGTTTCATATTTTTCTAAAGGTTTGTGCTTCTAGCAACGACGAAGAAAAATTGGATAAAATAACAAATATAGTACGGTTATAACCCATCGCTACTGTTGATATAGCTCCGTTGCTTTGTTTCTGTTAGGAAGGTAGCATATACACATGTGGAAATTTAAGCAATTATATAAAAGAATACAAAGGCAAGCGAAAAACACCTGGGGTTCTGATACAGCATAGGAATTACTGCTGTCATTTTGGTAAAAATTCATTTAGACCTACCTACTCATTGTCAAATATTATTCAATTTATATAAAATTATACCTGTACTTAAATTTACGTATTTTATATAAACATAAAACATAATTTTATGTTTTAAAACATTTTATAGTTTGTTTTTCCATGTAGATGACACTTTAAAAATTTTTATAATCATGAACACCTATCAAGTAGAAAATAATTAGACCTAGGTTAGGGCTGCCGTCAGCTGTTTATCTCCTTCAATTCTTCTATTGAAGAAATGTATTCCCTCTCATAAACCTTTATATTCCTCTTATTTTTAGATTGAGGATATCTGGAAAACTCCCTCCTTCTTTCAACATCTCTTGTTCTAATATCAACCTCAAGCCACTTTAGCAAAAATATGCTGGGGAATGACAGAGATAAACATAAGTTCTAACTCTGAGTCTTCTGGAGCACCAGAGGGTCATGTGAGATTCATTAGCTTCTAAATAAGACAAAGTCTATGGCTTCTCTCTCAGTATTTGCCTATAGTGATGACTTTGATTCACACTTCCTGGAGAGTGCTTTCTAGAACACTAGTTCCTGTGGATTCAACAGAGAGCTACACAAGTTTAACATTGTAACATTTATTTAATTTTTACAATGGTTTGAGTTCATTGTATTCGTTACTTTATTGAATTCTTACAACCACCATATAAGGTCAAAGCCATATCTATCTATATAGAAATAAGTGGGAAACTGAGCCTCAAAGAGGGTAAGCAGAACGTCCACACAATTTATTCAAGTGGAGCAAATTGGGGGTGGCTGTTGGAGGAACCGGAAACAACTGTTCAATGGATACAGAGTTTTCCTTTGGGGTAATGTAAATGTTTTGGAACCGGATACACTTTGTGAATACATTGTGAATGTACTAAATGCCACTGAATTGTTCACTTTAACATGGTTATTTTCATGGTATATGAATTTTACCTCAATAATAAAATTAGTGGAGCAAGCAATTAAAATTAGTAGAGCAAGCAGATTCCAGAGACCACAGTCTTAAAGATTACAAAATCCTGCCTCCCATGTGGTTAAGCTAGCTCCATATTTTTCTAGACTAAACATTGATAACTTTCTACTGCAGAAGTTTTCAATGTCTTTGTTGTGCTGAAAAAACATGCTAGTGGTTTTCCAATTACTTTTTCCGTGGAGCTCATTTTACCTGGAAAGTTTCCACAAGAATGTGTTTCATAAAACACTTTTATAGAATCACTGTTTTCTTCAAACCAATGAAAAGAATGTTTATTACAGAATTATTTTATCTTAGATGGTCTACCTAGTATGACAGTAAAAGTTCCAGGAATTCAGTCCCTATAACAAAGATTGGGCAGTTTACCAAGATTCCCTTTATGACCATTCCTTAGCAGTTGTTCATAATAGAAAGAGTAAAAGTGCAAAGGATGCTAATCAATTTCATCTTTTATTGTCTGCTTGAAAACATTTCATATTTACTCTTCAGTTAAGTTTCATGCAAATAGTAACGCTGCTATGTGCACATAAAGCTATTTAAATTTCATGATAAAACACGGAAGACATAAGGAAGTATACATTGGCATCTGCAATTTTGAACACAGCAGCTTCTGGGCTTAAATAAGTCTTTCATAAGCAACTGAAAACACTAACTTTAAGAATTTGAAAAAAACAAATAGATGTTTTATGTAAATTTTGCAGTATCATTTTTGTTCAGTTATTTTCTCAGTAGGGAAAACAATGATTTCAGAAAAAGTTAAAACACTTGGAAATTCAGAGCAATAATTTATTATAACATAATTATCTCTTATTTGATCAAAACCAACTTATAACCCAATCTTCCTATTCTCTTTTTTATATATTAGCCACTAGAATTTCATAGAAAGGATGTGGGGTTTGGGTTTAGCAAAAACTGAGTTTGCCTGTCATATATTATGCATTCTATTATTCAGTTTCTCATCTAAATATAAGATAGCATATGCCTATCTTATAAAATTTTCAAGAATTCATAAGATATACGTGTTAAGCCATTCTTCCAAAAATATGTATATACTTTTAACCATCTTACTCATTATAACTAATAATTTTGACTCTCCTAAGTTTTGCCAGCCTGTCATTATTGACTTTACTTCCTTCTTTGCATATTGTGGAACCCGAGTGAAGCCATTTGCTTGGGGGGGGGTTCCTAGAACCCCCAAATCTCTAAGTCATAATTATTACCAACTTAGCAGTGCTTACGTTTGGATAGTTCCACTACCATATCTGCTGGTGAGCCTCTTGCGTTGTTGGGGAAAAGACCCCAAATAATACTGATTGGATGTATTGCACACACATCCTAACACCCACAGGCTGTATTTGAACTGCTCAGTTCTCATGAGTAAAAGTGGCAAAAAAAAAAAAAATTGTTTTCTCCCATAGTAGACTTTCTTTTTATTCCTGAACAAAAACATCACGTATTTCCTTATAAGAAAAGAGACATTATTCAATGTAGCTCTCTTACTGCCATTCACTTGCATTTTGTATATTTTTACTAATGTTTACTTTTAAGGCAATTCTTATTTTATGAAAGCAACACAAACCCATGTACCTTCTCATATGCGAAGACTGTTATATGGCCACCTGTGATGGTGGCTGATAAGGGGTAGGGATGGGTAGGAGAAGGTCAAACCTCAGCCAGCTTTGCCACATTAGGCAACACTACAGAAGTGTCCTCAAGAAGTAATCTGAAGAATCACCAAACGATTGTGAGAGAGGCAGTGTGTGAGCTCCAGGTTATCAGAAAGTACATAAGGCCAAAGATAGAACAGTGGCTACAACCAGCAAAGGAGAGACAGCACTTGGCAAGGAGAGTTACATATGGAAGGACTGTGTCCCGCCTTCCTATCTTGCCCCAACCAAGACAGATAGCAGGGAAGTAGAAAAAGATGTGAGAAAGCAAGGACGCTCCAGAACTTCTTACCATTCTCTCATCGCCACCCACCCCCAAGCCCCATCCCACTACTCCCACCCCACATATATTCAGAGCAACTGGAACATCAAGTTTCTCTTGTGTACAGGCAAGGGGGAAGATCTCTGAATCAAGTATGAGGTAGAAGATTTAAAATAATCAAAACTAATCCTTAACAATAAAAATAAGTCACTTTAATAATAAAAAGTGACTGAAAAGCTATAGAATTGTCAAATATGATTAAGGTAGCAAGTATGTTACCCAGTAAGAAAGGAATGTTGTCAGAGAATGGAACGTGGTGTTTAAAGAAAAAAAAGTCATATCATTTTATACCCTCAGGATTTCTGACTTTTTAGCAAACCAATTTGGATGATCCCTATAGTAAAATAATTTTCAAAAATAACCTATTCCTTAATTTCTATCTTTGAGCAAGCGGGTCCCTAGCTCCTTTTTCACAGTCAATGTATTCCTAGCCTGACACCCCTGAGATCCTATAGTAATACACATATGGTCTAGCCTGTGTTCAGTCAGTCTGTACTGGTAATGGTTATATTGGTTATTAAAATATTAAACAACTTATATACCATTGGTAAACTGGCACTGACTGACACAAACCCCATCCCCCAGTGCTCTTGTAGTCTTGGTCTCTCCGCCAGGAGTCCCCATAACCCAGTAATTAAAGTGTTAATGCTAGTACACACGAGGAGCCTCCCAGTCCCTGCTCCATTGAGTGGACCTCTGTTTGGTTCGCACCAGTGCCTCATTAGTTTTAAATTTTGAGTATACACTTAGTCTGTAATATAAAATTCAGAAAATGACACAAGCATCTTCAAATAGTCAAGGTCTGTCTTTTTTTTTTTTTTTTTTTTGGAGATGGAGTCTCACTCTTTTACCCAGGCTGAAGTGCAGCGATGTGATCTCGGCTCACTGAAAACTCCATCTCCCAGATTAAAGCAATTCTCTTGCCTCGGCCTCCCAAGTAGCTGAGATTACAGGTGCCCACCACTATGCCCAGCTAAATTTTTGTATTTTTAGTAGAGACGGGGTTTCACCATGTTGGCCAGGCTAGTCTCAAACTCCTGACCTCGTGATTCCCCTGCCTCGGGCTCCCAAAGGGCGGGGATTACAGGCATGAGCCACTGCACCCAGGGGTCTGTCTGAAATAATAAATTGTTACTTTGCCACTGGATCTCCTCTATAAACAAATATACTCTATTCTTTCTATAATTTCAAATACATCTTTCTTTCCTTCTCCTCTAACCTGGTGTTGTACATTTTGCTCATGTTAAACTTCCAGCTTGCCTGCTTAACTAGATTGCCAAGGTTGTCCACCACTAGACATTCTAGATAATGTATTTTCCCTCTGAAGTTTCTCATAGTGTCTTGAGAAGGATCTCGTTACAAAGTGGATATCGCTACCCTATTTCTGTGTGTGATCTGAGTTCTAGATTGTAGCCTCAGCAAGCTTTTCCTGTCTCCCTGGGTCTATGCAACATACCAAAAATACATTTAGTTTTTTTTGTTGTTGTTATTGAAAATATTCATGTGTCTTACCGAAACCACTCAAATGTTGGTAGTATTTAAGGTGTATGGTAGGTGAGAAAACCTTAGTGTTTTATATAAGACGAAGTTCAGAAAATAGAAAAGCATTTATTTACATACAGTAAAATTTTTGAGGGTAAAACATTATTCTGAATTTCAAGGAGACACAAGAGCTTGATATTTTTACCCTCCAAGATCTGCTCCAATACCTTAACTGTCACACGTTCATAACCTTTATTTCTATCCTTTATTGCTTCTCAGGACTTTGGACTTATATGTACAGCCTCCTGATTGTCTGTCTGGACTTTGAGAGATCTCTTCTTCCCCATCATTTCTACTCAGCTATCACATATATATACACATACACACACACTATATATATACACATACATATACATAGATACATATATACATATATATTCAAGCAGTGTTCATATGAGTACTCAAAACTCAGTAGTTTCCTATATATACATACATATATATTCTCATATATACATGTATATATATTCATATATATATTCAAGCACTGTTCATATGAGTACTCAAAACTCAGTAGTTTACAAATAATCTGATTAGAAAATAGATAAACTACATGAAGATTTCACTGAAGAAGATAGATAGATGGCAAGTAACCACATGAAAAGACATTCAACATCAATAGCCATTAGAGAAATGCAAATTAAAAATATTAATACAATGAGATATCAGTATATACCTATCAGAATGGCTAAAATAAGAAACATCAACAACACCAAATGCTGACAGGGATACAGAGAAATGAGATAACTCATGCATTACTGCTAGGAATATAAAATGGTACAGCTACACTGAAAAACAGTTGGGCAGTTTCTTATAAGACTAAACATGTAACTACCATACAATCTAGCAACTGCAGTCTTGGGCATTTATTCCAGAGAAATGAAGACATATTCATATTAAAACATGTATACAAATGTTTATACATTAGTATAACAGACAAAAACTGGAATCAGCCCAGATGTCTTTCAACAGATAAAAAGTTAAACTGTAGCACATACATACAATGGAATGCCACTCAAAAATAAAAATGAACAAACTGATACACGCAACAACTTGGGTGAATCTCCAAAAATTAGGCTAAGCAGAAAAGCCAATCCCAAAAGGTATGATTCCATTTATATATCATTTTAAAAATAACATTTTAGAAATGGAAGACAGAGTAGTGTTTCCAGAAAGTGTTGTTTAAGAAGAGGGTTGGGGTGGGAAAATGCAGGGAGGTGGGTGTAGTTATAAAAAGCCAACCTTTCAAATCCTTGTAGTGTTGGAACTATTGAGTATCTTGACTGTGGGGTAGGATACTTAAACTTACAAAGTAATTGCATTTTATAGAACGTAATAAAGACAAAAATGATTACAATGGGCATGGGGTAAATCTGAACAATATTGGGGGTTTATCTCAATTTCGATATGCTGGTTGTGATATTGTACTATAGTTTTGCAAAATGTTGCCATTGGGAAAAACTTGGCAAAGTGTACAGACTCTTTTACGTTTAATAACTGCATGTGAATGTAAAATTATCTCAATAAAAATTTCAACGAAATTAAAAAAAAACTATTCATTATCATTCCACCAAATTGGCTTTTTTCCCCCATCTCTGTATTTCTACATAAACTGAAAGGAATTACTTCCAATTGCCTACATCAAAATCTGGGAATTATTCCATGCTCCACCCCTTCCTCTTTATTTTGATCTTTCATGTTTGCAAAACATAATATTTCTATATTCATCGCTTTGGGATATTGGTCTGCTTCGGCTGCCCTAACAAAATACCAAAGACTGAATGACTTAAACGTAAATTTATTTTCTCATAATTCTGGAGGATAGAAAGTCCAAGATCAAGTGTGGCAGCACCACCTCCATAGCTGTAGGCCAGGGTCCAAATTCCAAGGCTGTAGGAAACCCCACCCTTACACATCATTCCAGGGCAGTCCTGCCCTCGAGGCTCTGAACAGAGGTTGTCTGACATGTTGAAACTGAAGCACAAGGCTTGATAACTTCCCTCTTGGAAGGATAGTGAATGTTTGCAGCCAAAAAGCCCTATTGTCCTGTCAAGTCCAAGAAGTCCAACAGCCTTTCTTCATTTTGTCCCATCTTTGTCTCTTCAGTAAAAACTGACAGGATTTCAGCTGGTATAATCCCAAAAGCTCTTTTTGAAGTGACAGTCTAGCCACACTCTTGGTGTTCTCTTCACAGTAGGCTTTCTCTTTTTGGCAATATAAACAGACTGCAAATTTTCCAAATCTTTAAGTTTGGTTCCTTTTCTTTTTGCTTAACAATTTATTATTCAATTCCTCTCTCTCCTCTGACATTTTACTGTAGCAATCAAGAGGGACTAAGCCACTCTTTCAACACTTTGCTTAGAAACCTCCTCAGCTAAACATCTAATTTTATTACTCATAAGTTCCACAAAACACTAGAACACAATTCAGCCAAGTTCTTTGATGTCTTATAACAAGGATTCTCTTTCAGTTTCCACTGACATGATCCTCACTTTTATATAAGACTTTATCAGAACCTCACATATTTCTATCATGCACCTCAGAACTCTTATAACCTTTGTTATCAAGATGCAAAGACACTTCCACATTTTTTAGGTGTTATTCATAGCAGCACCCTATTTCTTGATGTCAAAGTTTGTCTTAATCAGCTTGGGTTGCCATAACAAAATACCATAGACCAAGTGGCTTAAACAAATGAAATTTATTTCTCATATTTCTGGAGACTGAGAAGTTCAATACCAAGGTGACAACAAGGTAGACTTTATTCTGTAGCTCTTCTCTTGGCTTGTTGGTGGTTGCCATCTTGCTGTGTGTTCACATGATCTCTCCTTTGTGTGTACACAGAGATGGAAAGAGAGAAAGATCTCTTCCTCTTCTTATACAGCCACCAGTTCTATCAAATTAGGACCCCACCTTTATGACCTTGCTTAACCTTAATTACATCTTCAAAATCCTGTTTTCAAATATAGTCACATTGGGAATTAGAGATTCAACATATGAATTTTAAAGGAACACAATTCTGTCCAAAGCAATTAGTTTCTTCTTTTGCACAACAATTACCACAAATTTAGTAGCATAAAACAATATACATTTATTATCTTACAGTGTCTGTGGTTAGGTCCAGAAACAGCTTAGCTGGGGCCTTTGCAAGGCTATAGTCAAAGTGTCAGCTAAGACTAGATTCTTATCTGGAGTCATAGCTGGTAATATATCCACTTCCAAGTTCACTAACGTTATTGCCAGAATTTATTTCCTTATATCTGTAGGATTATGGGCCTTGACCTCTTGCTGGTGGTTGACTGAAGGCCACTCTCAACATCTAGGGACCACTCTGATCTCTTAGAGGCAGCCAGTTTCTTGCCTGTGGCCCTCACAACAGACCATCTTACAATATGGTGGCTTACTTCTTCATGGTCAGCAGGAGAGCAGGAATGTATCTACTAACAAGATGTGGTCTTATATAACATAACATACCTATGGGATTGTCATTCCATCACCTTTGTATTATAACATGACATATTCACAGGAGTGACATCCTTTACCTTTGCCATAGTCAATTGGTTAGCAGCAAGTCAAAGGTTCTGCCCCAACTCAAGGAGAGGGGATTACACAAAGGTATGAGCATCATCAGGCAAACATTATGGGAGCTGTGTTAGAGGTTATTCAATGAATTAATCATACAAAATGTAAAACACATCAAAGTTTCAAGAAAAAATAGAAAGCACACACATATATATCCATGACATAGAGATAATCACTGTTAATAATGATGGGTGTGTTTCTTTTAAGTCTTTTCCTAAGCATTTTCCTGGAACCCTGTCCCCTAACAAAAGCACATCAAGCATATAACTGAATACCCATATGTATCTGTTTTACATAAATATATGTATTAAAAGGGGTATGGTATTATATTATTAATTCATAATTTGTCCTGTTTTTAAGAACACAGTCTTCTTTTTAAAATCCTCAAAATTATAATTTTAGTAACAGTAAAATATCCCATGTTTTATCAAAATTTATAAAAGCTTCCTTATTGTTTCCCATTATCATGTTATAAGTAACAATATGATAAACACATCATTCATAAATCTTAGCTCTGTAAAAATAACCTAACTATAATCTACATTACCTTCAAGAACAAAGTAGGAGGGCTCAGCTCCCCAACTTCCAATCTGTACACTTACGGCTACTATCATTGTTTTGACTTCAGACAACAGATTCCTTATCTCACTGCCCTTCCTCTTTTTAGATAAATTGCATTAACAAGTTTATTAACCCCCTAAGAACTTTAATTCCTTTTATCATATCACAGAATGAATTGAAAATTATATATTTTTAAATAGATACAATCACATTTAAATATTATGCATTCTTGACAACCGCTCACCATCATGCCTCTATGTAAGACTGATATCTGGCCAATTCCTCATCATTTTTTAAAATACATGAGGTGTCAACCCCTCCAAGAAGCCAGATTGATTAAAATTTATTTTATATTTGCACAACCCCCATCCCATGAGCACCTCTCCATTGTAGCATATTATCATATTGTGTTAAAAATGATGTATTTACATGTTTCTTCCCATCTAAGATTATAACTCCCATGAAGGCAAAGAATATATCTGTTTCTTCTTTGTACTCTTAGCACCTAATGCTATATGACACATATTTATTTATTAATGAGAGTTGAAACAAACATTTGAACTAAAATATTACGGGCATGCTATGGAGGTATAATTTTTTCCAATCCATCTACATTTTATAATGTGGTGTTCCATCTTTGATGATACTAACGAAACCTAAAATTAAATCAAATGCATTCAAAACATTCTTGTGCAACATGAAGACCCTTTATGTATTACATATAACTCTTAAAAACCATTGCCCCACTTCAAACAAGAGTGCCCACCTAAAAAGATAAAGACAAATAATATCACATGTGCTTACATAACTCAAAAGTTACAAATGTATATTAGAGTCATTCCTCTTCTATTAATAGGATAAAGGAGAGGATTATTAAGAAGTTTAAAACAAAATCCAACTAATTACAGAAGTGGAAAAAAGTAAAATAATATTTATTAAATGTTTACTATATAACAGATATAGGAAATGCTTTAGACTAATTGTATCATTTTAATGCCTCCACAACCCCTGTGATAATTCATTTTATATCTTAGGTAGCTTCTCCAGGATTTCACAGCTAGTAAGTGACAGACTCATCCTTCAAACCCAGGAAGGTCCAATTTCAAAGTCATGATCCCCCCAGTTGCCTCAAAGTGTAAGAACACCTAGGAAATGTTCTAGTTTTCAATGCATTACCAGAAATGTCATTCTCTGGAATATCAGGAGAAAAGAGTAGTAATGACTAACAGCAAGCTCGAGGTTGAAGCTGCACATCCATGGGAAACTGAGATTATTTGCATTGTGTATGTTTGATTTAGTCTCTGCCAAATGTCATGCCAAAGCCTTGACACAACAGAGATTTGTGCCTGGAGCCATTCATTCCCTGTCTGGCAGTGCACGTCAGCTGGCTTATTTTCTTTGGATATTCTAAAGTCACATTAGTCTCTTTACAGACATGGAAAATGACCAAAAAATTACATGAAAAATAGTGGCAAGAAAATAGCTGGGAGAGTTTTCCATTTTATTATCTCAGAAAATTATTGACATAAGCATTTATAGGATGCTTCTTTTTCTCATATGAGTAAGACTGCAGAAGACATGCAGTATGTTTTGGGCCAAACTAAAAATATGAATATGTACATATAACTGTATTTCCCAAAGCATTACGTTTGCATGATATAGAACAGGTATCAATCACTAATGATAATATATATACCTACATTTTTCTTATAACCACAAACCAATGATGCCCAACTTTTACTTCAATATAAAATTACTCTAATACAGGGAAAAATAAAGAAAAATGACTCATCAAGTCATGTGTGGGGTTGGAAGAACCTTGAATAGGATAGCTGATCTAGAGAAGTTTTAGAGGAACCATTGTCAAACATTGTGAATCTATTCAATATTTAAATATCTCTAGAAAAATGATAACTAACCTTCTCCCACTACCTAATCCTGAAGCTTACATAAATATTTATTTATTTATTTATTTATTTATTTAGAGACAGAGTCTGACTCTGTTGCCCAGGCTGGAGTGCAGTGGCACGATGCTGGTTCACTGCAAGTTCCACCTCCCGGGTTCACTCCATTCTCCTGTCTCAGCCTCCCGAGTAGCTGGGACTACAGGTACCCACCAGAATACCCGGCTAATTTTTTGTATTTGTAGTAGAGATGGGGTTTCACCGTGTTAGCCAGTATGGTCGCTGTCTCCTGACCATGTGACAGCGCCTCGGCCACCCAAAGTGCTGGGATTACAGGCATGAGCCACCACCCCCAGCCCATAGATTCTTTATGTGTTAGTTCAAGCAATTTTTCTCTTGTTAATTTCTCTTTAGAGAAGGCCTGATAATTAATAGCTCCTGTATGTGATATTTATTTCATCAGTTGTCATCCTCCTTCACCATTGTCCTCAGGAATCTTAGTTCCCTTACTCAGTACTCACAGGTTTTCCTCTATGTAACGTTTATTCATCTTATACATTTTCTTGCAACTCTCTCTTAGAATTCAGTCATAGTTCATGATCTTTTTAATCATCTTTAATAACATCTTTTTTCATGATAGCATTCCAGTTTGAAATAACAGGCATCCTGTATTAACCTTGAACTATTCCCCCTATCTTTCATATAGTACATTTATATACTGTTTACTGAGCTGTTAATGTGTTTATTTTCCTAATTCCTTCCTCTTTTTAAATTGGTTTTAATTCTAAATGTATTTATCTATTTGCTCCCCCAAAACCTAAATATTTTTAGGTAGTTTGTGTCTGATAATCTAACTTACATATGTCCCATTTCAATAATTTCATCATCAGAGTCACTAAAGACATGCTAAACATCTTCCATCAACCTTTGAATAGTTCCATTATTTAACTTGCAAGGGCATTAGTGTTAACAGTTCTTTTAATATAGATTGTATGGATTAAGGCTTTCTGTATGCAGGCAATGGTATATACTTAATAACCAGAGTTCTAATTCTGATATTTTCTCACTATTACATATTACCAGACAAAAAGTGCATGTCCCATGATATAAACATGAACTATAATACCATATTTCTAAGCATGCAACAGTAATATAATTGTCATAATATTTTTATACTTTATTTATGGAGAAAGTTTGAAATCTATTTTAAATATACTCACCTTTGTCCAAGGCACATTCTGCTGTGGTCTCAGGACAGAAACCTAATATAAAAGAAAGAATATTTCTATCAATAGATTTAGTAAATACATATATTGAGAAATACCAATATATAAAACTAAAATAAGAACAAGTTTTAAAACTCAATCATTGCTCATATTGTGTATCTTTCCATTAATTGTAAAAAGTCTTATCTTTTTTCTTTTTTAATTAAAGCTCATTAAGACAAAAAAGACAGAAGGCAAATATTCTGTAATACTTCACAATTTGAACCCAAAGGACTTCTGTTCCTTTACGTCTTAAAATAAACTTTCCTGGAAAGAATTATAGAAAGAAAGTATAGAGATATCCATTTTATGCAGAAAATCAAACTTATCGCTTTTCAAAAATGCTACATGAATTATTAGATTTAAATCAGAAAGATGAAGAATCAGGTTAAATAGATTTTATAATAAAAGCATTATAATGATTGTTCATCACAAAGTGGCAGTGAAGCACTCATTTAAGCTAACACAGATACACTTTTATAGCAATAATGTTTCAAAAACTTTCAGGCAATGAATCTAGAATGAAGGCATAGATAATAGATTTAAATATGTTCAATGAACTTCAGTAGTTTAAATATCAAAACAGAAAACAGAATTGCTGAACTAAAGCCCCAAATTTCTATTATTTCTAGCTTATTATTCTATTAGATGCAGTGCCACATTTATAAATATGTTCAGAAACTCACCTACCTAAAGGCACAGATTATCTAAATCTGAGAACTCAAATTGCAAATGTGATAAATCTAATTATAAGAATTTCAATTAAATGTAGAAGGAAAAAACCACTAACTTTGTTCATATGTTCTGGCATTCTAGCTGCCTAAAATTTCCAGATGTAAGAAAAAGATCAGAAAAAAAAAAATCTATCTTGTGATCTCTACCACTATTTTGGGGTAAAAATTTTACCATGAATGAAAAATAACACCCATTAAAAAGTAGAAGTATAAGCAATTTTCTTCCATATTTAATATTCTCCAACTCAAAGAATTTTAGTTCCAGAAGAAACGTAACTGGATCATCAAGTAAACTGGATTCAGACTTATGATTTAAGGGGTTGTTATTTTTATATGAAGATGCCTGTGGAGCTACTGGGTGATGGAAGGAAATCAGGTCACTGTATGTTCCAGAATGCTCCCTAAGCTATCGCCGAAACAGCGCAAAATACAAGTGCATCCACACATACACCACCACTTAGATCATATACTATTTAGCAACAGGATGTTGTTGCTTAAAATACATTTACGTGCGTGGTTTTATACATATATAACCCCCCCTTAGGTCAACTTCTTTATTTGATGGCCAGAACTAGTCTTTTCCACACCTCCTAGATTTTATTTGAATCTTGGTTCCTTGGATAGCTAGTCAGCCCAGACTGTAGACTATTTATGTACCCACTCTGAGACTTGAATTTTTACAATGGAGTGGTTGTAAAGATTAAACGAGTCATTACAAATAAATTGCTTAGAACAGTTTTGGGGCCATAGTAAGTGATTAATAAATATTAGCTAGTAAAACTATAAACATTTGAAAAATATTAAATAATTTTGATATTTTAAATATACTTATGTCTTATTCATAACTGATATTTCTACTTTACCACCTGCCAGTGTCAAAACCTTAGTTTGTGTTTCATTTCTTCTATTATGTTCAAAATAATTGAGAAACACAAGTATGGATGATAAACTTTATTCATGAATTTTGCATCAGAGTAATCAAAGTAAACATGGTGGTACTTTTTTTTTTTTTTTGGCAGGGATGAAATGAGGCATTTTAAATCCATCCTAATAGCTATAATTTTATGTTCTATGCTTACATGTAGTCTGGCATGACTATAGAAACAGAAAATCTCCTTAAATGACAAGGAAACAAAGTTTTCCACAGGTCAAATAAGAATCCAGTTGTCTAGTAGCCATGAAAATAAAAGTATGAGGTCAAGGTATTGCTTAAACCTCTGAATAGTCAGCATTGCTGCCAGGCTATGATGAATTTATCACAGAGAAACATGGTACTAATGTAATCAGGGTTGAGCTTAAAGAGTAGACAGGCCGGCCGTGGTGGCTCACGCCTGTAATCCCAGCACTTTGGAAGGCTGAGACAGGCAGATCACAAAGTCAGGAGATCGAGACCATCCTGGCCAACATGGTGAAACCCTGTCTCTACTAAAAACACAAAAAAATTAGCCAGGCGTAGTGGCGGGCACCTGTAGTCCCAGCTACTCAGGAGGTTGAGGCAGGAGAATGGCATGAACCCGGGAGGTAGTGAGCCAAGATTGTGCCACTGCACTCCAGCCCGGGCAACTGAGTGAGACTGTCTCAGAAAAAAAAGAAAAAAAAGTAAACAGACAAACTTCAGTTTGTAACATGCACATCTCTCTACTCATTAGGAATAGCCTGGGCATTATAATCGGATTAAGGTTACATGTTCTGATTTTTCTGATAGGCACATATACCCTAGGATGGGAATAAGTTACAGAAAGAAGGAAAGGAGTGATATTTACTATTTAAGATTGGTTTAATTTAACTTTAATATAGGCTAATGTTAGGAGGAAATAAGACTTCAGAAAACAAAAAGAGAAAATGAACAAAATAACAACAACAAAGAAAAGAAGAAAAATAAAACAACTATGAGCTTAATAAGAAAAGTTCTGAAAGTCAAGCTTATAGGGTGGACAATATATTTTGTAAACTACATTTTAACCAGAAGACCTTTTATACACTGGTGGTGTCAAGCTTACAGGGTGGACAATATGTTTTGTAAACTATGCTTTAACCAGAAGTCCTTTTATACACATGTGCAGAACTTGCAGGTTTGTTACATAGGTATACATGTGTCATGGTGGTTTGCTACACCCATCAACCTGTCATCTACATTATGTATTTCTCCTAATACTACCCCTCCCCTAGCCCTCCACCCCCCAACAGCCCCCGGTGTGTGATGTTCCTCTCCCTGTGAGAACAATGTTCTCATTGTTCAACTCCCACTTACGAGTGAGAACATGTGGTGTCTGGTTTTCTGTTCCTGTGTTAGTTTTCTGAGAATGATGGTTTCCAGCTTCATCCATGTTCCTGCAAGGGACATGAACTCATTCTTTTCATGGCTGCATAGTATTCCATAGTGTATATGTGCCACATTTTCTTTATCCAGTCTAACATTGATGGGCTTTTGGGTTGGTTCCAAGTCTTTGCTATTTGGAACAGGGCTGCAATAAACATACGTGTGCATGTGCCTTTATAGTAGAATGATTTTGAGTATACATCCAGTAATGGAATTGCTGGGTCAAATGATATTTTTAGTTCTAGATCCTTGAGGAATTTCCACACTGTCTTTCACAATGGTTGAACTAGTTTACACTTGCACCAACAGTGTAAAAGCATTCTTAATTCTCCAAATACTTTTCAGCATCTGTTGTTTCCTGAATTTTTAATGATTGCCATTCTCACTGGCGTGAGAGAAATTTTATACTACATTATAATTCAACAAGTAACAACCAAAGTCATTTTTAAGAAAAATACGGTGGTTTAATCTTACTTTTTAAAATTTTACACAAAAATAACAACTGAACTACCACAAGCGAAACTAAGATACATTTGTATTGGTATTACTTATATAAAGATGCAATATGTTCAGTGACTTGAACTAAAACTAATCCTTGAACACAGTATTACTGTCACCGTTTAATGTAATCCAAATTGAAATTTTCCACTATTCTCATTGTGCTTGTTTTCAAATGTCTCATTCCTATCATAATGCTCAGAGTACTTAATCTGTAAAATATGAATGTTTACTTAATATTGGTTTAGTGGGGTTGACAACATAAAAAATGGGCCATGTTTGTTTGTTGATTGTTTCTAAGTGTATTCACGCAAAGGTCAAAAATCTGGAGAAAAAATTAATTCCATAAAACAATTCATTAATTACAGATATATTTCTAGAGCTAAAGCAGTATATTGATGAAATGAGAAGAGGAAAGGTGGGAGGTGTGGGGGTTTTTGTTTTTGTTGTTATTTTACAGTTATTGTACTTTAGAGCCTACTCGGAAATGGTCAAATATGCATAGTAATGCAGTATCATTAGACCTACAAATCTTTCTTATGTTTTAACTAAAATAAGAGGTATTCTTACAAAGGCAGATGGAAGTCAACAATTATTACTTCACCACAGCAGAATCACTATTTTACTCCAAAACAAATTAAATGATCATCACAATGATTTATGTACTTTATGCCAATTCTGAATGTTGTAAAATTGCTCAAGATTATGTTTTTTTATCTTTATTAACTACTAGTATCCAATAAATTTGACTATCTATCTATATAATTTCCAGAGATACACATAAAGTCAATGTTTTATATCATTTCTTATCTGTCTATTTCTTTAAAGGTATCTCATAGTTAACACTCATAAGTAAGTGTATGTATATATAAGCTGCATTTAAAAAACATATTTCCAAACCTAATTCATATCGTAAAGTATATAATTATTCTATGTCATTTGTAGTCAAAATTCAGTGTATCCATCTGTTACTGTAATGGAACCAACCATGTCACACATGACAAGTTTATAAGCATAAGAAGTTGAGCTTATCGTGGAAGACTTTCTCTCAGTTGTATCATTTTTTGCCTGTCATAAAGCTGTTGGGAGATCATAAGGATAGGCAGCAGAGTTATTCCACATCACCTTATCTAAACCTTAAGCCTTTGAAATGACTTCCTTTTTCAATCTATCCTGGAGGAACTTTTAACTTCGTTTTAATTTCCCTACTGACATACGACCTAATTTCAAGAGCATATATCTCCCTACTGATGTGTGATGTTTCAATAGACATTCTGTATTCCAAAGAAAGATACTCTATACAGTGTGTAAACTGAATCTAAGAGATCAAATAAAATTATTTTTTTTCTCTTTTCTTTTCTTTTTTTTTTTCTTTTTTTGAGACGGAGTCTCGCTCTGTCGCCCAGGCTGGAGTGCAGTGGCCGGATCTCAGCTCACTGCAAGCTCCGCCTCCCGGGTTTACGCCATTCTCCCGCCTCAGCCTCCCGAATAGCTGGGACTACAGGTGCCCGCCACCTCGCCCGGCTAGTTTTTTGTATTTTTTTAGTAGAGACGGGGTTTCACTGTGTTAGCCAGGATGGTCTTGATCTCCTGACCTCGTGATCCGCCCGTCTCGGCCTCCCAAAGTACTGGGATTACAGGCGTGAGCCACCGCGCCCAGCCAAAATTATTATTAAATCTAATGTGTTTGTATCTGCTTACTGAAAACCAGATGTGTTGTAAACAGAATGACTTCAAAATAAATTCAGAATAAGTGTGAAACATATTTTACTCTCATAAAAGACAGTAATGATGCCATAATAACTAGTGAATAAAGAGGTAAGCATCATTGTTTATTTGCATTACATTTTAATAAGACACTAGAAATTTCAACATATTGGTGTTATGAGCTAAATTGTGTCTCATAAAATTCCTATGTTGAAATCCTAACCCCTAGTACCTTAGAATATAAGTGTATTTAGAGATAGGGTATTTTAAAAGGTCAATAATGCCATTAGTTTGAGCCCTAATCCAATGTGACTGGTGTCCTTAAAGAAGAGGAGGTTAAAACACAGTGAGAGACACAGAAGACAGACCACATGAAGACACAAAGAGAAGACGGCCATCTACAAGACAAGGAGAAAGACTCTTAGAAGAAATTAACTTTGCTGACAACTTGGTCTTGAACTTTTAGCCTCCAAAATCATGAAAACATACATTTCTGTTCTTTAAGTTACCCAGGGTGTGGTTCTTTTCTATGGCAGTTCTAGTAAACTAATACGACTGATAATTTCCAGTTAGAGTGTAGCTTTACACAAATATGTGACAGGGGTAAATTTTATCCTCAGTTCTTGCATTTTACATTTAACATTTATCTCTCATGGGCTCTTATAACTGAAGCTCTCTTGACATTCCTAGGTTTCAAAGGGTTGTCCATCAGTGGACACAAGCTTCCCTTTCCTGCTCTGCAAATGCCTTCTAAAGCAATCTACTGACCTGAAGAGAGTCTATCACAAATACTTTAGTTACTGAGAACAGCTTAGTATATATCTGTCTCTGAGGATATCTGCCTATATAAAGTAAATATTATCTTTTTTTCATATAGAAAGTCTTTCATGTTGTTTTGATAGTAATGAGCAGGTGTGATAAAACTGCCATCTTCACTCACTGCTGGTGGCACTATAATTGAAAAGCACTTTACAAGCATGCATCAAAGTCTTAAAAATATTTGCTCCCTTTTACTCAGTTATTTCACTTCTAGGAAACTCTCAAAAGGATATATTCATATATGCTGACAAACATTGATGTATTCTGATCATCTATTTCAGTACTATTTATGTTAGTCCCTTTCTTTCTAAAAAAGGAAATAAACTAAATGCCTTATCATAGAATAAACAAACTATATTACTCCCATAGCACATAGGAAATATTGTGCTTTTATTTGTAAACCATGTTTTTAAAGATAATGTAATGACATATGAATATTAAGTGAATTTTACAGTTTTAGATGAAGAGATAAGGATATAAAAAGATCTCATTGTGCTAAACTATATTAACACAAGAAAATCAAGAGTTCCCTTTACTGTCAACCTCCTTTCCCTCCTCATCCCCCCAAATGAATAGTTTCTTTTCATAAACCAGCATAAAACACTCAGAATAAAGAAGGATATGTGCCTCACAAGGGTTTTTCAGCAGAGTTCTCCATCCTCTTAGGAAGCCCAGGGAGAAAAATGTTTTTCCCACAGTTATAATATGTGAATACAATGTGGTAACTGCTTCACTCTTGAAGTCTCCTGCTTCTCTCTAATATATACATGATGATTGACAGTGATGACATCTAATTAAAACTTTTCCTTTCTCATTTGGAGGATCAAAAGATAATCTTCCTTAATTCTCTAAGAGAGGTATTATAGAATATCTCATAAGACATAAAGAATAAAGAGTGTTCCATCCTCTGCTCCATTCCCTTACTATAAGGTACATACGCTGCTATATTAGAATGAAACAGCCTAAGCCTTGTTGTACCATGATCTCCAAGTGAGAGTTTAGCAAATTCGTATTTTAAAAAATAAAGAAAGCATTGTACAAGGCTTGACTTGTACAATGCTGTCATGACTGCCAATTTATGCTGCTGAAGCAAGACTGATACCAGGCTGCCTGGAACATTCTAACAACCAATTCTTTTTATAAACTGTGAACAGACAGGTGCAAGTCCCTTTTGGTATAGTCTACCCACAGAAATCTTAGGGAAAAAAAAAGATAACCACCGTCCTTAATGGTTATCTCTGAGTGTGATTTTCTTTATTCTGCATCTTTAAATTATTTTTCCACCATAATATTGTATTGCCTGTATGGGCAACGTCAATGTTTTATTCCAGAGGAGTGAAGTGCTAATTCTCCTATTCTACCAACATGAAAAATAGGCTGGACTCACGCAGGTAAGTGGATATCTACTCTGTCTTTGCACTAAGGTCTGCCTGGTTCAAGTCACAGTGCTCAAAATGAGTTATACTGACAATGCTAAGGATATCGGGAATCAAGACTTCCAGGTCACAGTGTTCCCCATAGTTAGAAATGCTGAATCGTCATGTGCTATATGGCTCTTCAAGATCATTAAAACACTTGGAGTTTGACTTTCATTTTTACCTTCCTAGAGGACTTTCTACCTAAAACTCAAATTTCCTACATTTAGAATTTTGGGGACTCGGAGAATATTGATACAGATTTACACACATATTTTAAGATGTATTTTACTACCTAAACAATAGTGCACTGGTGAAAGTGCAAATTCCTTTTAACACAGTGGATAGGGTGATGATTTGGGCTCAGGGTCCTAGGGTTCAAGCACCAGGTTCCATCATGTATTAACCTATGTTCTTTAAGAAATCACTTGTCCTTACTGGGAATTGTAGTTGTCTGATTAATCTCATAGTGAATACTACCAAGTTCAACAGCCAGCTAAGGCCACCAGCCTGAATAAATACCTGTACCTGTAATACATTCTTTCTATATATTAGCCTACTAGTTCTATTCATCAGGCATTGAGCTCTTTAGTTTGAAGGATCCATTATACTTTTAAATGTGATATAGGCATTCACATAGAAGCCTTCAGGGAGTTCTTTTTTTAAAAAGATTCTAAGTAAATGCTAAGCAATACAGTGTGTCATAGCCTTAACATATTTCTTTTGTCTCTGTTTTCACATATTGTAAACCTGGCAGTCTCTAGAAGGGTTAATCGTTATATTCTTTTGCTGTTTCATTCATGATAGTACCTCATAAATGCCTGATCTTCAAAACAATCATAAGCTACAGCAACAGAAAACAAAGTAATAATGGAATGAATGTGGAGTAATGGCAGCACTGACATTATCCTAGGTTTGTACATTATTATCGAAATGCAGCATTAGCACCTGAAAAGGAGGCAAGATGAAGGAAGTAAGTCCCTCATTATTTCTGAGAGTTAAACTTGAGCACCAGTTTGGAGAGTCGAATGCTCCATTATAATCAGTCCGTAACAGGCATTTATGTATCTGTCACCCCACAAGATCATCAACTAATTACATTAGTAATTGAATCCCATTTTCCTCTGTCTTTTTAATTTTAACCACAGAGAATTTTTTTTTTTTTTTTTTTTTTTTTTTTTTTTTTTTTTTTTTTTAGACGGAGTCTGGCTCTGTCGCCCAGGCTGGACTGCAGTGGCCGGATCTCAGCTCACTGCAAGGTCCGCCTCCCGGGTTCACGCCATTCTCCTGCCTCAGCCTCCCGAGTAGCTGGGACTACAGGCGCCCATCACCTCGCCCGGCTAGTTTTTTGTATTTTTTAGTAGAGAAGGGGTTTCACCGTGTTAGCCAGGATGGTCTCGATCTCCTGACCTCGTGATCCGCCCATCTCGGCCTCCCAAAGTGCTGGGATTACAGGCTTGAGCCACCGCGCCCGGCCAACCACAGAGAATTTTATCCATGAAGGTCACTTGCTTTATTGTACTTCTAACATACACATATCACCATTAATACTTGAGTTAAACTATTTCTCTGAAACTGAAGGGTTGGTTCCTTGTGAATTTTTATCTATGGGTTTTGAGAAGGAGGAGATCAGGGTCCTAAATTCTGGTTTAGTCAGAATCTCTCTAGCTTTGGGCAAGTTATTTAACCTGTTTGACCTCATTTCCCTCATCATAGAATAAAATAATTAGAATTACAATCAAATAATTAATTCACTTCTGTATTTCTAGGATTTTACACCTAAACTTTCCTTTGGAGAGAAGGGTAGTAGATAGAAGATTCATGCAGCATTCAGAGGCTAGAATTTCTAATTGATCTCCTCACCTTTAATTTTATCTTCATCCAATCTCCCTTTCATTCTATTATAGGGAGATTACTAAAAAGCAAATTCTTGACTGGTTGTGGTAGCTCAGGCCTGTAATCCCAGCACTTTGGGAGGTGGAGGCAGGCAGATCATGAGGTCAGCAGACTGAGACCATCCTGGCTAACACGGTGAAACCCCATCTCTAATATTTTATATATATATATAAAATATATATTATATAGTATTTTATAATATATAATATATATTATATAACATTTTGTTATATATTGTATACATTATATTATATTATATATAATATATATAATATATATATTATATATAATATATAATATATATAATATATATATATTATATATATATATTAGCTGGGCATGGTGGCGGGCACCTGTAGTCCCAACTACTCAGGAGGCTGAGGCAGGAGAATGGCGTGAACCTGGGAGGCAGAGCTTGCAGTGAGCCGAGATCAGGCCACTGCCTCCAGCCTGGGTGACAGAGCAAGACTGTCTCAAAAACAAACAAACAAAAAAACCAAGATTTTTTTTATGTCACTCCCGCTAAAGTTCTTAAAGAGCTTCTCATCACCTAGGTTAATATAAGTACTTTCTGGTAAGGGATTTACAAAGTGAGTGGCTCCTACTTTGCTCAGCAGCCTTACATCACATTTAGCTATACCCCAGTTCTGCTGGAGGAAAACTAAACCACTTGCTGTCCACTGAATATGTATGTTCTCTTTCATTTTTGAATGTTTAGATTCTATTCCTTGTTCCTGGAATACCCTCTTCCTGTTTCTCCTCCTGTCTAAAACCCTACTTAGGCAAATTCTTTCAGTACTCAGTTCATACCATCCCGCTTTCCATCTTTATCCTTGTCTTAGCTATATGTTCCTAATTGCTCTTATATCTCTTGAACTCATGTGCCAAAACCCTTTCCTGCAATTGTTGATTTACTGGTCTATGTCTTCCATTATACTTATGAGCTCCCAGCCACAATAAACTTTGCTTTTTGATTTTTCTCATCTAGCATCTAGCATAATGCCTGGCACACAACAGTCACTGAGAAAACATCTATTGAATGCATGCAAGAAAAAATAAACAACATGATTCATAGTGTAATTTATTATTTGTTGGTCTTTTGCATGTGTTGAATCCAAAATACTCCCTTCTAACAAGAAAAAAAGAAACAAGCTAGTTTAACAACCTAATCAGCCATTACATGTTAAAATGAAGATAGTGACTTTTCCTAAACTTTTCCTTTTCTTTAAAATTACTTTTTTTCAAAACCTTAAATTGAAAACAAAAGGAAGATCAATATAGCCTCATAAAGCACCATTTATATTCTCTTTCCACAACTGCTCACTTCCACTTCATAGCACACCAGACAGCAAAGCCCATTCGTTAACTAGATAATAGCCAGCTAATTTTACACACACATTTTCCAGTCAGTACATACTTTCTCCTATCCTCTGGGTTGAAAGGCATAAATTCAGGGGATCAATTTTCTAGTCATTCACTAAAAACACCTTTTAAATTGAACATCCATGTGAGAACAGTCTGGGTACCACTGAAGAGTTATTTTATAAACACATAGCTTGCCATGTACAACTTCACATTTTGAAACAGATATGCTAATTGTTATGGCTAACATGTATTATAATAAGAACATTGGAAAGTAAAAAACTAGAAACACTCCTACCTCTGATCCTCAGATCTTCTTCAATAAAATGAAGTGATCGAAATACCTTTTAAAAAACATTCTAAGTCCACGATACTTATTTTGGAAGAGAAAAATATCTCATAAATATCTGGTACCACTTTCCTCTAAAGCATCCCTAACAGAAATAAAAATATGCACATACACGTGCACGTGCGCGCGCACACACACACAGACCCCTAAGTGTTTAGCTGTCAAAAACAAATTCAACTATTTAAGATAAATATATAATTCCAGCTGGGTGTGGTGGCTAATGCTTGTAATCTCAGCAATTTGGGAGGCCAAGGTAGGTGGATCACTTGAGCCCAGGAGTTTGAGACCAGCCTGGACAACATGAAAAAATCCTGCCTTTACAGAAGAAAACACAAAATTTAGCCAGTTATGGTGGCACATGCCTGTAGTCCCAGCTACTCAGGAGCCGGAGATGGGAGAATTGTTTGACCCAGGAGGTCAAGGTTTCAGTGAGCCATGATCATATCGCTGCACTGTGGTGGGGGCAACAGACTGAGACTCTATCTCAACAACAAAAACAAAAAAGTTAAATAAATAAATAACTCTGGAAACATGCTGATATTCTATACTAATATTAAAGAAGGTTTCAATGGCTTTTTAAAAAAATGCATTATAATCAGTAAAATGCATAAATTGTAAATTTCTGTAAAGAGAATTAGAGTACCATCAGATGAAAACATCATACTCTTCAACACGATTACCCCACATGGGTTTATACACGAGACACTGTCTATAATGCCATCTGAATAGCAGAAAGAAAATGCTAGAAAAGCTTGGACAAAGAGGATATCCCAAGAATAGCACTAGCTGTGATTCCTCAAGAAAGGCAATGGTAGAGAGGGGAAACAAGATGGCTGAAGAGACGCAGCAAGGAAGTGCCACTCCCATTGAGAGAGATCCAGTTATTGACTAAACCACCATAATATGGGCAGATCTTTGGAAACAAAAAGCTGAGATGGATGGAGAGGCGACACTGAAGGCAAGCCTGAAGAGGAAGGAAGTTGGAAACCCTGCACAGCATAAGGGAATGCTAGGGCTAGTTCCCAGCCCTGAATGACTCCTGGGAAAGGGGTGAGTGTGGGAACAAAGGGATAACTCACTCTCTCTGTGGAGTCCTAGGATCCTAGCTACAGGGTAAGCTGTGTCCTCCATGAATGCATGATCTGGAAGGGGGATCTACCTGGGGAAAATGCAAAGACAGGCCTTCAGGTGGTGTGTAGCACAGAAATGTTTGTGTGTTGGGCAGCTCCAGCAGAGAGTAGCCATAGATGCCCATCCCCTAGAACTCCCCGATTCCAGGAGTCATTGTCCTTAGCTGAACTCCAAGTCAGGAGAGGGCAGGATTGGCTTCCCCATGACTAGGGCATGTCTGTTTTGTAAGCCCTGCTGTGTGCCTGCCCCTCCCATGCTGCCTGTCTGCCCCTCCTAGGGCCTACACGTAGCCACTCTGCAGGAAGAGGTACACAGTGTAGCCTTTGCAACCCAGCCTGAGTGCTCTATGTTCACACATTCCTGGTGACCCAGAATTACATCATATCCCCTAACACAGCTGGAACCTGACCTAGGCCATGTTCTGGTGCCTCCAGGCTACGGCACAAAGTATGGGAGTACAGAGTTATTCCTATCAAACTACCAATGTCATTCTCCACAAAATTAGAATAAAAATTCTAAAATTTATATGAAACCGTAAAGAACCCCAATAGTCAAAGCAATCCTAAGCAAAAAGAACAAAGCCAGGGCATCACACTACCCAACTTCAAACTATACTATAAGGCTACAGAAACCAAAACAGCATGATACTGGTACAAAAACAGAGACACAGACCAGTGGAATGGAATAGAAAACTCAAAGCCTCCCACCTACAGCCAAGTGATCTTCGATAAGACTGACAAAAAAAAAGCAATGGGGAAAGTACTCCCTATTCAATAAATGATACTGCTAGCCCTATGCAAAAGAATAAAATTAGGGCCTTGCCTTTCACCATATACAAAAATTAACTCAAGATGTATTAACGATTTAAATGTAAGACCTCAAATTATAAAAATCTTAGAAGAAAATCTAGGAAATACCCTCCCAGACATTGACCTTGACGAAAAAATTTTGGATAAGTTCTGAAAGCGATTACAACAAAAACAAAAACTGGTAAGTGGGACCTAATAAACTAAACAGCTTCTGCACAGCAAAAGAAACTGTCAACAGAATAAACAGACAACATACAGAATGGGAGAAAATATTCACAACCTCTGCATCCAACAAAGGTCTCATATCCAGCATGTATAAGAAACTTAAACAAATGCAACAAGCAAAAACCAAATAACTTTATTTTAAAAATGGGCAAAACACATGAACAGACTTTTCGCAAAAGACAAACAGGCAGCCAAGGAATATATTTAAAAAATGGTCAACATCATTAATCATCAGAGAAATGCAAATCAAAACCACAGTAAGATACTATCTTACACTAGTCAGAAGGGCTATTATTAAAAAGTCAATAAACAACAGCTGGTAAGACTATGGAGCAAAGAGAACACCAATTTACATTCCTACCAACAGGGTATAAGTACTGCCTTTTTTCCACAGTCTTACCAGTTACGTAAATTAGTCTGTAAATTAGTTCAGTCACGTGGAGAAAGCAGTTTGGAGGTTTCTCAAAAAACTTAAAACAGAGTTACCATTCAACCCAACAATCCCATTACTGGGTGTATACCCAAAGGAAAATAGGTCATTATGCCAAAAAGACACATACACTTATATGTTCATCATTGTGTCATTCATCATAGCAAAGACATGGAATCAGCCTAGGTGTCCATCAGTGGATTGGATTTCTTTTTAAAAGAAGTACATATACACCATGGAATAATATGCAGCCATAAAAAGGAAGGAAGTCATGCTCTTTGGAGTGGTATGGATGGAGCCAGAGGCCATAATCCTGAGCTAAAACAGGACCAGAAAGTCAAATATTGCGTATTCTCACTTATAAGTGGGAGCTAAACATTGAACACACATCGACATAAACATGGGAACAATAGACACTGCAGATTCCAAGAGGGGTAGTGAGGGAGAGGAGCATGCTTTAAAAAACTACCACTGGGCACTATGCTTACTACCTGAGTGCAATATACCCATGTAACAAATCTGCATATGTGCCCCTGTATTTAAAATAAAAGTTGAAATTTTAAAAATAAAAAATAAAGGCCATTTAAAAAAAATACCCAATTTTCAAATGGGCAAAGCATCTGAATAGACATCTCACCAAAGAAGATATATAGATGACAAATATGCATATGAAAAGATGCTGATCATCTATCATTGGTAACAAAGAGTTACCACCAAATGTTAGCAAACACGGAATAACAAGGACTCTTATTAACTGCTGGTATAATAATGCACGAATGGCGCCGTCGGTTTGGAAGACAGTTTGGTGGTTTCTTACAAAGTGAAATGATATGATTTAACCATCACGCACCTAGTTATTTACCAGAATGATTAGAAAACGTAAGTCCTGACAAGAACCTGTGCCTTAATATTTAGAGCAGCTTTATTCACAATTCTCACAAACTGGAAGCAACTAAACTATCCATGAAAAGAGGAGTTTATAAACAAACTCTGATACATCCATGTAGTGGAATAGTATTCACTGATAAAATGATATGAACTATCAAGCCAAGAAAAAGCATGGAGGAACCTGAGTAACAAATGACTGAGTGAAAGAGGCCAGCTTAGAAAATCTGTGCACTGTATATTCCAAGTGTATGACTTTCTGAAATAAACAAAGCTATACAGCATGAAGATCAGTGATGGCCAGGGGTTGGCCAGGAGGGCGGAGAGGGAGGAACAAATAGGAGGAGCACAGGGCGTTTTCAGGGAAGTGAAACTATTCTGTGTGTTGCTTTCATGGTGAACATTAGGTATTAGTCAAAACCCATAGAATGTACAAGACCAAGAATGAGCCCAGATATAAGCTATGGAATTCAGTTAATTATAATGCATCAACAGTGGTTCATCAGGTGCAACAAATTTATCAAACTAAAGATGTTAACAATGGGTTTAACTGACAATGGGAAGAGGGAACTCCTTGCTATAAACTCAGTATTTTGTACATTTAACACTGTTCTAAAAATAAATTTCAGTAATTTAGTTTTATAGTATGTAAGAATGCATAAACATTCTATAAAAATATGCAAAAATGCTCAAGCTAAATGCTATGTAATGGGAAAAAAAAAGACAAAGGTGACATTGGAAGAAGAAAATCTAGTCAAATTTAATCAAATCAGTAAGATCTAATTGACCAATAATGTACAGTTGCCTAATTGAAGTGTCAGGTGTGGCTATTTGGAGGCACATGAAAGCATGTAACACAGCAAGTCTGAAGCACCAAGCACACTGAAATACAGTAGGCGCTCCACAAGTGTTTGTTTCCTTTCCCTGAATTATACTGAAACTTTTGGAGTTTAGCCTTAATGAACTTTACAAATTTCTCAAAAAGACTATTCTCTCTCAATTCAGTAGGTTTTCACACAACCCCTTTTGCTAAGACTCATCTTCCCTCTATTATCTTTTGACTAACATTTTTTGCCTGGATTCAATTTTCTTTTTATTATTATTATTATTTTATTTTTTGAGATGGAGTCTCGCTCTGTCGTCCAGGCTGGAGTGCAGTGGCACGATCTCGGCTCACTGCAAGCTCCGTCTCCTGGGTTCACAGCATTCTTCTGCCTCAGCCTCCCGAGTAGCTGGGACTAACCATCACGCACCCACCACCACACCCGGCTAATTTTTTGTATTTTTAGTAGAGACAGGGTTTCACTGTTAGCCAGGATGGTCTCCATCTCCTGACCTTGTGATCCACCCACCTTGGCCTCCCAAAGTGCTGGGATTACGGGCGTGAGACACCGCACCCGGCCTTTGGACTCAATTTTGATGCCTTTCTTCAGAAGTATTCTTTGACTCCTGGTGGTTACTTGGTTTTCTTTTCCAGGAATTTTCATAATATCCTACAATTATCTCAACACAGTGTGTATATGTCTGCATGAACATGGTAAGTATCTCAGTAAACACTCCCTGGATGTCCTAAGATACACTGTCTTACAGGTATCTTTAAGTCCTAATTAAAATTATAATTTAAAATGCCGATGAGATTAAGATTTTCTAAGAATTCCTAACCCCTTAAAGTTACTAATCACAGTGTCTATTGCCATGAATGTTCACTGATTGACAGTCTATCGATTGGAGGAACAAACACATTTGCATCTTTAAATGATTATTGAGAATCATAGACTAATTGAGGTATGTTACACCAACTGATTAACTGAGGAAAATGGAAAGAATATTTTCTAAACATTTAACACATGAGGAAACCCTAGGTTGTAATAAATTAAGAAACATAAAACTGGACTCTGTCAGCTTTGAACTCCCTGCCCAGTAATCCTTTGACTTAACCATGCCGTCCCTGGGGAAAAATTACCGCAATGAGTATAGATAACTCCGAGTTATTTATGTGGAAGATAAAAGAAGGAAATAAAAGGTTGATGTGGGACCTCCTTAATTATAACATTCTGTCAAGTCCTCAGAGTTATTATAATAAAACTCCAGTGTATAACAAGTTGTCGAAATTTGAAATCAGCATGGTATTTTGAATACCCAGGAAACCCACGAAACAAAAGGTCATCTTACTGTTTTGTGATTGGATAGATCTGCTTCCTCGGAATTTGTCTATTGCTATTCTTCCAGTACTTTATAAATACATGTTGACTGACTTATTTTATATTTGGTTTAACATATCTGGATAGATAAGCCCAAATTATGAAGTCATATAATCTAAATACATGAAAGTAACCAAATCATCATGGAATTTATTATTATGCCTTAATATGTATGTTTAATTATCTTGTTTAAATTCTTCCAAGATTATCAGTGATTTCCACTCCTTGAAAATAAAAAAAAAGAGACTAATGTTGAAACTTTTCTCCCATGCAATAGTAATTCTTAAAATTTATTTAGAAAAGTAAAGCTGTTTGTTTTTGATTCTGTGCGTATTTTTTATTCTCAAATTATTTTCCCCATTATAGGAGATGTGCATTAGTATATTTCTTTTTTTTACCAAGGTTTTTAAGTAAGCATATTACATAGTGCAGTGAGAAAAATTTCCAATTTCTCTCTTGCATGAAATATCTGAGCTAATAATTGGACTAGGAGAAGTAGAATCTTTCTTTTCATTAGACTTCCCTTTTCAACAAAAGCTTTGTTAGCCTACTGAGTCATGACAAGTAATCCTTTATATGCTAGGGTACACTGTTCTTCCTGATGAACTTACAAATTAAAATGTAATGTGAAACGATGGCACTGGGAATATTGAGGAATAGCCACTGATGTGGGAAGAGATCTATAATTAAACCAAGATGTACATTTTAATTATAACGTTATCAAACTGATAATACAGAATAAAATACAGTTGGAGAAATCCAAGGAAGTCATAATAAAGAGCACAAGACCGCTACCTTGTACCCCTTGTTGTCTCCTCTACCTTCTGGTGCCAGGCCCTCCCCTCCCAAGCCTTATTTTAATATATCTTGCCAAGGATTAGAAAGCAATCAAGTGATTTTTCACCACCTTTATCCCAGGCTAAGGTAATTATTCATCTGTTTTTCTCTCTTGCTTCTTTTTTATTTCCTTAAACTTGGTTTGCTCAAGAGTAAAATGAACCACAGTACTTATCAGCTCAATGCATACACAAGCGATACTGAAGGCAACTGCCAGAGACTAAAGCCATAGGTTAGCTGCAAATCCATTAGTGATTTTAAACAGCAGGGAAAAAATCCTTGGTGAGTCGTGATAAAGCTGAACAATAACTGAAGAAGTCACAAAAGATGACAATTTAATTTGCATTAATATGTCATCAGATAGATTTACAGAAAGCTAACACAAGTGCAAAAGATTTCCTATGAGATAAAGCCATATTTGCTGTTAATGTTTATAAAAGTATTTTTAAAATTATCTTTGACATATAATGCATAGTTTTAAGGGTCATAGTTTAGGAAGAGCTGCACAAAGCATAAAACTAACATATCTAAAAGATATTCTTCCCAACTCCAAAGCAACATAAATCAGAGAAATACTTGGAATTTACTATGGAAAATTTTAAAGTGTATATTGGGAAAAATCTAGTGACATAATTTTTATTTAACCTTCCAAGCTTTTTATGGTTTATTTAGTATAAATAAGCTTTCAACCACAGCATCCACAATTATACTGAAAGAAAAAATATTATTTTAAGTCATTCTAATCTCACATTCTAGAACTACAGCTTATTTTAGTACTTTCTTTTTCCTGTTTTACAAAATTTCCTTCCAAAGCCATGGTAAACTTCCATAAGGGAGCTCTAAAGTCAAATCCATTAAGCCATCATGGCACATCTTATTTCAAGATTTTTTAAATTAGCAGATCAATAACCTAACACACCATACTGACTCATTCAAAGCAATTCCAAAGTATTTGTTCATTAGTGGAGCTGTGCTAACTTAAAATCTGAAGTGAAGTCCAATGTCAAAATATATTGCCCATGTTTATTACCAGCATTTAAAATTGTGTGTGTGTATATATATGTGTGTATATATATGTGTGTATATGTTTATATCTATTATATCATAAAATATGTATTAGATATATGTATGTCTTAATAATGTGTATATACACACACACACACACACAGCTCTATACACACATATAATCTCCCCTACATTTTATCAACAAATTGTATATGGTTTGAGCAGGGTTTGCTGTGTACAGGGTTTGGGTGAATATAACTGCTTCACCAACACGGTTTAGCTAAAAACATGCTTTGGATAAAAAAAACTCTAGTCCAACCCAGCTAAGTCTTTAGAAAGAACGAAAGAAAAGTTTTATGAAATAAGGAGGAACAAAAGTATGAAATAGTATATTTTTGTTTCTGCTCAATATTGATGGCAAATACTATTTTAAGTAACAAAAAGCTTATTATATAATAAATATAGAAAGAATAAGAAAAATACAAAATTGCCATTCAGGAAACACTACAGCAGTAATTATTGCAGGCAAGATTCAGCAAGGGATACCAAAATTACTGGGTGAAACAGGATATTTGCATAATCTCACAGTATCTCCTCCAGTATATTTATTAGTTATGAAGGGAAAAATACTACAGTTATGGTGGAAAGACCTAGTACATGCTACTTTCCCATAGATAAAATATATATCATTATCATGTAGCCCAATATAATGTGCTGGAAAGGACACAACATAATTTCTGTAGTATTTATGCCAAAAATTCAGAACCTTAGTCTAATCATACATAAATATTACATAACCCAAAGTGAGAGGCATTCCACAAAACAACTAAATGGTACTCATATAATGTTTCAAGATAATGAAAGATCAAGAGAGATTTAGCAATTCTCACAGATTAGCAGAAACTAAGGAAACCGAGCATTTAAATGCAATTTGACATACTAGTTTGGGTCCGGGAACAGAAGAAGAATATTTGTGGAAAAACTAGTAAAATTCCAATAATGTCTCCTATTACTTAATATTATTGTACCAGTGTTAATTATACAATTATACAAAGAAATTTTACAATGACTATGTCAGTTGTTAACATTTGGGGAAGCTGGATAAGGGGTACATACAAAATGTACCATTTTAGCACCTGTCCTGCTAGTCAATAATTATTCAAAAAGAATTTAAAGCCAATGCTTCAAGTAGGTCATGATGTAAATGAAGGCAACATGTTCCACAATTTTCTTTGTAACCACTAAATTATTTATTACCACTTTGCCAATGTTATAATTATTCGCTATCCTAGTTTTTTCTCCAAATACAAAGATGAGAATATATTACTTCTCCATATTTCATTATCAGTGATACAAACCAACGGCTTAGGCCTGATTTCTATTATTATATTTACCTAACCTAAAAACTTTTTTGGTCTATTATAGTATTTCATCAAATTCAAGACAAGCATTTATTGATTGCCATTATTTGCCATGCACTGAAGCAGCTATAAGATGATTATAATACATTTACCTGCATAGACCAATGAAAACTAGATAAAAGTTTATGTAATTTACATCATCTTTGCCTACTCTAATCCATTATAAGTTAAAACTATTTTGAGAATTATTGATACATTTGCATTCATTTCATGGTTATATTCATGGTGGAAAACTTTATTAGCATCGAGAGAATATCAAGAACCTGAAGAATTTTACTGTAATTAGATTTGTATATAATGGTATGAGGTCATATAAGCATAAGAGTAAAATAAATTATCACATAATCAGCATTTTGTACCATAAACGGTAATACTGAAAAACAGCATGTGAGAAGCACAGCAGAATGTTATAGGCACAGAAGCAAAGCACAGTGGACATTTCCTTGCTGGTAGAAGCAAGAGGAGGAGTACTTTAAAATCACTTGCAGGTGGCTGGGTCAAATGGTATTTCTAGTTCTAGATCCTTGAGGAATCGCCACACTAATGTAAATGACGAGTTAATGGGTGCAGCACACCAACATGGCACATGTATACATATGTAACAAACCTGCATGTTGTGCACATGTACCCTAGAACTTAAAGTATAAAAAAAAAAAAAAAAAACACTTGCAGTAAGTTGTACTCTAGAGATTCCTATCTTAATACTAATTTTATTAACTTCATGTTTTTACTTATAAAATTGGCTGGGCACGGTGACTCACGCCTGTCATCCCAGCACGTTGGGAGGCTGAGGCAGGTGGATCACCTGAGGTCAGGAGTTTGACACCAGCCTGGCCAACATAGTGAAACCCCATCTCTACTAAAGACACAAAAAAATTAGCTACTGTGGTGGCGTGCGCCTGTAGTCCCAGCTACTCGGAAGGCTGAAGCATGATAATTGCTTGAACCCAGGCAGCGGAGGTTGCAGTGATCTGAGATCGCACCACTACACTCCAGCCTGGGCGACAGAGTGAAATTCCACCTCAATTTAATAATAAATAAATAAAAATTTAAAAAATCATTTTATATTTCTCATTTGACTAGATTTTATAAAATATTTCATTTTTAAAAAAGAAAAAACAGTACTGCACAACAGTGACACTCTCAGTACTAAAATAGTTGGGGGTAGAGAGGGCTACCTCACCAAGCTCAAAATGTTTGCCAGCTTCCAAGTGAAGGTCCAATTGGTTTATGATAATGATGACATATACGCATTGACAAATATATATCAAGATTCAGGAACTGTTTATGTCAACTATGTTAAAAAAAAAAAAAAGGCCAAATCCTTTACAGTCCAAATTTTAATTAATTGATATTACTTTTTTTCTGTCAATTTTCTATTGTCACAGTTTAACTAATATACTCTCCTAAATACATCATTTTATAAAGCAAAGAAAGGGTTAAATAGGATTTCAGAAAAAGAAAAAGAAGATTGGGGAATGGAGAAAATCATACCAGGTAAAAGGGATTTGGGACAGCCAATAATAAGGTGGATAAAGGAAAAGAGGAAAAAATAATGCTACTACAAAAGGTCAGAGACTTGAGAAAGATTAAAGATCCAAAAGAAATGAAAAAAAAGTAGAAAAATTTGAATCTGAACAATGTATATCAATTTATTATTATTATTATTATTATTATTATTATTATTATTATTATTATTTTGAGATAGTGTCTTGCTCTGTCACCCAGGCTGGAGTGCAATGACGTGATCTCAGCTCACTGCAACCTCCACCTCCCGGATTCAAGAGATTCTCCTGCCTCAGCCTCCCAAGTAGCTGGGACTATAGCCGCCTGCCACCATGCCCGGCTAATTTTTGTGTGTTTTTAGTAAAGACAGGGTTTTGCCATGTTGACCAGGCTGGCCTTGAACTCCTTACTGAAGGTGATCCACCCACCTCGGACTCCCAAAGTGCTAAGATTACAGGTGTGAGCCATCGTGCCTAGCCGGTATACATACCACTTTTACAATCAGTAGACACTTGGGAAATACAAATAAATCATGAAGTTTTTCTGAAAAAGTTTTTCTAAAAAAGTTTTCTAAAAGTTTTTCTAAAAAAGTTTTCTAAAAGTTTTTCTAAAAAAGTTTATTTCCTTTTATTCTTTTATATACATCTAAATGTACAGAGGACAAGCTCCTAGTCATATTTTCTTTCACAAAAGCATGCCATGAAAAAAGGTATAAAAATGGCTCTCTGGCCGGGCGCAGTGACTCACACCTGTAATCACAGCACTTTGGGAGGCCGAGGCGGGCAGATCACGGGGTCAGGGGATCGAGACCATCCTGGCTAACACGGTAAAACTCCATCTCTACAAAAATACAAAAAAAATTAGCCGGGCGTGGTGGTGGGTGCTTGTAGTCCCAGCTACTTGGGAGGCTGAGGCAGGAGAATGGCGTAAACCCGGAAGGCAGCGCTTGCAGTGCACTGATATCGGGCCACTGCACTCCAGCCTAGGCAACAGTGTGAGGCTCCATTTAAAAAAAAAAAAAAAAAAAAAAAGTTCTCTAAGGCGTGGTAATGGCTTTTATTTAAATCCCATAGACACAATATATAATATTAATCTGAAACAAACAAAAAAATGTTTAAACGGGGAGAAGTAAAAAGAAGAGCCCAAATAGCCACCAGGTGAGCCCATTTCCTAAAATGTGATAACCAAATCTGGCCATATTTTAAACAATATTTTTTTCTGCATGAAGTTGACATGCAATAATCAGTGAAGTGTTTAAACATCTATCTAAGTCTTCTTTCATATTCTTCATCTGGAGTCAAAATTAGATCTAAAGTGGAAACAATTAAAGAACCCTCTGCTTTAGTTATCACTTTACTCAAAAGTTTCTGGTGCCTCTCTAGCACTTTCGGAAATTGATTCAAATTTCTTCATTAAGTTTAAGTCTATATTCCATCACCTATAAGCGAATCTGACACATTATACATGTTTAAATATTTTCCGTCTGGCTACATGGGCATCTGGATGGATCTTATAATATTTTTTCCTTTCCATACATAGTATTTATTGTAGTCTACTTTGAGTTGATATTTATGTTTGTATGCCCATATATTTTTCTAAAAAGGAATTACATGTTAAAACATTTCAGAAACCAGGGCTCTAACTTTGGTGGAGAAAGCACTAATATACATCCAAGGTAAGCATCATCAAGCGGAATGACTTGGCCTATAGGCAAGTTCCTGTAGCATATGAGATTTTCAGTGCATAACTATTCAAGCTTGGGAAGTGCACTGGATGTCACACAAGAAGTTCATAGAATATCAATAAATCCAAACCATAAATTACTTGCTCCAAAATATTTTATTCTTCACTATTTTTCCCTGTTCACAGGCCAAGACACTCTACTGAGGGGGAAATAATCAACATCTTCCCTAGGTGATTAAAACTTTTAATTCAATTCAGAATTTATCAGGACAAGTGGAAATCAAACTTAAGATAAACATTGTAGCTACTGAAATCTCTCTTATAAATTCCCTGGATGAACTTCAATTATTGTCAGGTCTTCAAAAACAGAGGTTAAGCACTTGAGTATTTTATTTATCTTTGTGAAACAACAAAACAATACACATAATTTCTTAACTCCATGGGATCAAAGATGGTCTTAGCAGGCCAGAACCTCTTTCTAATCTGCTCCCAATCTCTTCTAATTTTAATGTAGAGGTGGGAATATCTGGCTGGGTTTCTAGCCTGTACTGTTCATTAACTCTCCGTCCTCAGATTAAATGTATCCAAGTCTCAAGTTGCATAGCCTTAAAAAGTGAACGTTTGTTTTCTTGATGTATTGTCTTAGACATTGGACAATTTTTCTCAAATAAGAAAAAATATGACAAAGAATTTTATAAAATGTTTATCCTCCTCATCATCTAATTTGTTTCCTGCCGCTGAAAGCCACCTTCCCCAGAAGCTCTGAGACTAACACCTGTCCACCGTTTCAGCAGTTGGTTTGCTTCCCTGCTTATTGTTTTCTCTATGAAATCTTAAAAAACTAACTAAGGCTTTGCTGCCCACTGCAGGTGGAGAGGAGAATAAATCAATTCCCTTCTGCCTGATGTCAGTGGCTTTATCTCAAGTGTTTTGTAAGTTATTCTGCTGCTAAACAATCTCATTGATAGATATTTCCTTCCTATGAACTCAATACTAGTTTAATAGGTATAAGTTTTGATCAACTATTAAATCCATAACAAACTAAGAAAAATAACAAGGACTTAAACAATGTATGTTAATAATTACGTTAGCTTGAAATTAGACATTCACACAAATGTTTGGCTGTCAAATTCAGTTCTTATATTTTCGGCCATTTTCATATTAAAATTGTTTAATTAATCCTTCAAAACTTGAAATGTGTTTCAGTAGTTGCCTAGAATGGGACCAAGTATTAGAATAGGCAAGAAATATATTTTGAATAAACAAGTGAATGGATCTACACTAATACAGGAATACATGTAAAAACCCAAACTAGCCTTATAACAAGCACAGTAACTAGTTCAGTTTAAACAGGTCCTATGGTATTTTGGAAGACAGATGGTTCAGTACATACCATAAATATATATAATGAACCAGAAAATGTAATAGATAAATGCACTGTGTTTTAACAGTTCATAGTAGAATGTATTAAAGAATTTTCCTTAAAATTTCTATTCTAGTAAAATTTTGTTACAGATTTTTTTTAGGAACCATAAAATATTTTTTTCCAGTGTCCTTTTGTTATGTTGCATATAGCGATAATTAAAGGGATTCTCAGCTTGTTGTAAAAGATTTCATTTTGTTGTATCTTCAGTTAAATGTGTTAGCTAAAACAGATTATACCTTTAAAAATGAAAAAGGTGTTCTGGAATTATTTGTTAACTGCACAGATTTGTTCTTTAAGAAATTCATAAGATCATAGAATCATGGTTTTTTTAAAGCTGAAATAGACTTTCAAACATGGTAAATGTAAGAAGTTTGTTTTGAACCTGTGCAATTATAATAATGACCTTTAATTCTTTCCTAATGGCCTAGATGGAATTAATTGGTTATTTCAATATCAGGGCTCATCTTGTGTGGAATTTTAAAAGAGTCTCTTCTTTCTCATAATGGGTTTTATCAACCATTATGATAACTTTATCTATCAAGCTTATTTAACATGTTCTGAAAGCACATTTTTAAGAGTCTTGGCACTGTCTTTCTTCCTTTCATCTTCTACATTATTTGCAGTGAGGAAGAACCCATTTTTGTTCCTTTGTAATTTTGTTCCGGTCAAGCTATCATTTAGATCTTACCAACAGTCTTTCCTTTTAATTATGTTTCCTATATTGAGAAATTTTTTTGGTTGGAAATAGTATACTGTTTACAAAAATCGAGAAACCATTCTTTGCTTATGGAAAGTTATAAGCCATGCAATTTCTAAATAGCAGCCATGCTGCCATCTTCTGGTTATCTTGTAAGAATTTTCTTAAGCTTACAAGCTTCATTTTAAAATGCATCTTGATGTATTTTCAATTTTTTTTTATGTCTACTAAGTGAAGGACACATATTTGGATAATTAGAGCACTGCATCTAGAGTTCTGTTGTCCTGAAGTCCTAAAGCAAAGAAAAACTTAAGTCTTATAATTTTAAATATTATAATCGAATGGGACGCCAAGGATAAAAAAAGAAAATGTTTTATCCCATGATTAGTTACCTTGGACACCAGTGAGATTTTCTGACACTTTTAAAAAAATCATATTAGCCTTTACTTCATTTTTTTCACAGCTTTTCAGTGGGGCAGCAAAATGACCACCCTTCCCTCAGTGAGTGTAACATTTTCCAAATCCACAATTCCTGTTAATATTAGGACTGCATGTTATTTAATGCTATTTCAGGTAGCACTGAACCATTCGCCAATTTAACTGTCTTATTTTCATTTGAAAACTCTGCCAGCACCTATAGTGCAGGCCAATGGCCACAAAGGAAGGGTAGACGGAAGCGAGCGTTTCACGTATCTTTAAGTGCTTTTTCATTTTAAATGATCATTAAGACTTATAGCACTCTTTTTTTTGTGTGCATTAGTGTAATCTAATGATGTTCAATTTTTGTATGTGTGAAAATTCCCATTTACCCCATTGGCATTCTTCTCCTAGTAGCCCTGTAGGAAAAAATAGAACAATTTTATGAGATAAATTGATGTCTCACACTGAAAACTGATTTTAAAATGTAAGATATTACATACATTGCTTCAAATTCAAATGAGGAAGTACATTCAGTGGCTTCAAGCTCTGTGCTATTTTCAGATGACTATATGAGAGTGTAAATCATAATAGCTCATTGAAAATCAGAATGCAAATGGCCCCAGTAAATGTTTAGCAACAGAGGATTTTCTCAACTGTTTATTAAGAGCAATCCAAAATCTAAAGCAGCTGAGACAGGTGCTAATTTCAATCCTGTTATTAGTAATTAGTGACGAAATTTAATGATGTTTCTAAGTAGCTCTGAAGCATTTGTCATATAAACATGGTTTAAATTTAAGGGGGCATTAAAATTGAGTTTTTAAGCTTAATAGACTTGGGCAAACAGGTATTTTGAATAATCAATCCCTCTGAGAGCATATGCCAAATTTAAATGGCAAAATTGGCCCATTTGTTGTGGGCACAAAAATGACCTTGTCACTTCTGGATACTGTGTGTGTGTGGATATGGATGTGGATCATACCATACCTGGATGGTTGATTGCTATTAGTTTACTAAAATACAGGACCTGAAATTTCATTATTTTGTCATGACAAAATTATTTTTAGTCTCCTATATTCACAAAAATTGCTGTTATCGTAAGTTGATAGATGCCAATTGAATTGAAATTTTATCATCCCATAGTTTTACTATGAATAAAATGGGTGTATCTGTAAATTGTACCATTTGATCCATTTCTCTGAGCTGTTTTGTTTTCTTCCGATTATGAAGATGCAATATTTCTTCATATCCACAAACAAAAGTAAAACTCTTACTTGGTCAAACTCATGATCTTCTATTATCAGCAGCAAAGCAGAACTAAATGTATTAAAATGCCCACACATACGTATATGTTATCAATATAAGTAGATAGACAAAAGGATAGATGGACAGATAGATACATATGATTGTCAATGTGTTTCCTAAATTTCTTTTATACTGTTAAGAAAGATTATCTCTGTTAGTAAAAAGCATAATAAATTATTTTATTCAGAAATTTACTCCTGTTATACACAATGTGAACCTGAGTCAAGAGGGAAAAATGTTTTATTCAATATTTTCATAAGTTTCAAATTCAGCTCAGAATATGGTATTTTAGAAAAAAACTATGTAATGGTAAAAGTATCTTATTTGTTCTTCCTTCTATGTAGTTCCTACTTGGTTTCCATTAGATTAAATCCCAAATTCCAGTTAACTTTAAGTAAATGGACAAAAAGTACAAAATAGGTAACAATATTAAGATTAAAAAGTTTTGAGGATAAAATGAGACTTTAAGTTGTATGGTACTGGAAATAGTTTATGAAATTCAACCTAATACTTCCTAAAAAATAAGAGTATCAAAGAGTTAAAGAATAATCAAAAGGAGTAAGAAATAAAAAGACTTAATCTGATTCCACCAACATATATTGACCTCTTGTCCTATACAAGGCATTAAAATAGGTTAAAAAATATGTGTTTGGCACATGTCCTGCCCTCAGGTGTTCAGAGCTCATCAAGTGAGTTAGACACATAAACATCTATTAAAACAATATGATGAATACATATATATGGTGTTCCAAAAAGTACAAATTACAATACCATTAATTATGCCCATGTTGACCATAGAAGATATTACCAAGAAATGACATAAGGACAGGCCTTAAAGGATGCTTAGATTTCTGCAAGGCAAACGAGTGGTTATTTGAAGAAACATGAGTAATATAGTGAAAGGTATGGAGAATTAACGATTTATGGTATTTGGGGCACTGGTAGCAGAGGCAAAAGTGAGTGTACCAGTATGGCTAGAGCAGAAAAGGCATGGGGGGGATATGTAGAAGACAAAAATAGGGAGGTAAGTGAGGCATACTGAATGATAAGCTAATCAAACAAGGAGAACTTAGACTCTTTAAAGAGATGAGTCTTGACGATCATCATGAATAGCATTGTTTGTTGACTATTTCACATGTGAGATTTAATCTGATCTTCAAAAAAGCCCTGAAAAGTAAGAATTACTATGCTCTCAGTTTTACAGATAATAAAACCAAGGCTTACAGAAGATAAATATTTTCTCTGGAATCAAACCCGTAGTAAGTAACTCAAACTGAATATCTCTCTAAAGGTCTTATCTCTTCTACTAAACTGCCAACCTGACCAGAATGGTGTTTTAAAAGATAACTTTACTAGCAGTGCTAAATAAGAATACACTGAAGGGAAGCAAACCTAAAAGGGGTAGATAACAGTTTAGAAGATGCTGCAATCATCTAAACTAGAAATATCACAGGTCTAAATGAATGAGGGAGTGGAAAGAGCAGAGGCAGCTTTACCGTAAAACCAAAATACTTGAGCTTGAATGTCCTCACTGGTACAGGCCACTCCCAAGCCCCTGGGAGGAGCCCTTGCACAGGCTTCACATTATCATATATGTTTGTATATGTTTGTAAAATGTGCGAATACTTTACGTATAATTAAGGCTCCTGTCTCTTTCTACTTTGTCTTCCAATCTGTCACACTTTTGCTCCTGTCCTGTGGTGTTGTAAAGGCCACATGTATTTGGAGATCTGGATAGGGAAATATTTGAGAATATATTTAGTGTGGAAATAGTAGGTTATATTGGGTTTTAGTTTTAGCTATCCCATTGTAGGGGAAGTTTTTAGGAATACTATCACCCGAAGTTAACTCATCCAGCTCTGAAATACTGTTATAGGGCTAGAGATCTGATCACAATATTGAGGGCCATTGCCACCCAGCCAAGGAAGCATTTGGCTAGTGGAAGAAAAACAAGGTTTGAATTTTAAGGAACCAAAAACAAGTCTGGGGAAAATTCTAAATCATCAAACAAATAAAGTATAAGCACAGTATTGTGTTATTGACACTTAGGCAAAAAGGGATGTCAAAAGGGAATATACATACTAGATAATGAGGCGTATACAATTATAAACATGTCATTAAACCTTTTCCTTATTTTTGATGGAAATAACAAAATAGACTTGATTAGTATTTCTTTGTTGTACGACAAAAACCTCCAGCAGTACTTCAAACTGCAAATACACCTGTGTATGAAGTTGCATGGTTCATATTTCCTGTTGTATCAGATCATGTCTTACCACATCTGACACATCTTCTTCTGACAATGTCTGGGAGTTCCAGACTAAACAGTAAGTAAAATTGCCACTGACATAGCAAAATGATCCAAATATACTAGAAAAAAAAAAAGTACATTTCTAGTCTCTCTATAGAAACTATCGCAGGATTGTTTTTATGTGAAGAAGATATCAATATCCATGCACCACCACCACAAGAAAAAAGAAAGAAAATATGTAGAATTACAGAACTGTATTAAGAAAAAGATTCTTCTAAATTTAAAGTATTTTTCAGTTTTTTAAAATATGCAATTTATTGTGATTTCTTTATTCTTTCTAATCAAATATTCACTTCTGAACAGATGCTGTATTTTTAAAGAGGATCCCCAAATTGATACCAAGTTTTGGTTCTGAAACCCAAATCCTTTCCTAAGTTTAAAGAAGAAGAAAAGGAGGCTGGGATATCTGAGAAATGTTTTGAACATAAACTTGCTAATACTTTTTAATCCAATGGCAGGGAGAGTAAGATAAAATTCCATGGTGCCTATCATGGATAGAGTACTGAAAAGGATTCCAGGTTTGCATAGAAGACAGCTCAATTTTAGATATGTGATGTCTGAGGAATCAATGAAATTATGGGAAGAAATATCTGGGAGGAGGTTGAAATGATGGCTCTGATGTTCAGGAGAAAATTGAAAAAAAGTCATGTAAATTTAAGGAAACTAAGCATTTGGTGACAGCTAAAGCTAAGAAAGTAGATGACAACGCTCAGGGAGGAACTTCTCAGTTGGAAGAAATGAATAGAGGTACAAAGACTGTAGCCTGATAAATGTGTGGAGGAAAATGAGGAACCAAAGCATGTCCAAGAAAAAGCAAGCAAAAGTTGCACTCAGAAAGGTAGGCAAGAATTAGTAGAAAGTTGAATTTGGAAGGTAAAGTCAGAAAGGACTTCATGAAAAACCTAAACATAGCAAAGTCTTCAGGAATAAAAGGGACATGAGGACTGAGAAAAGGATGCTAGTGTTTTGGGGTTCCTTTAAACCACTTTATTGAGGTATGATTTGGCATACAGGAAGCTACATAAATTCAGCGTATACAACTTGATGAGTTTGGAGAGAAGTATACACCATTATGCCATTGCCACGATCAAGGCCATAAACTTATTCATCACCTGAATAGTAATATTTAAAAGGATGCTGGTGAACTCAGTGTAAGAAGTTTTTATCAACTAATAGAAATGGAAGATTGAACATATTTTTCTGAATAGTAACTGGGATATCTGAGAGCAAAGACAGTGGCCACACACTGTACTTTAAATAAATATATGGGGAAGGAATAAAAAACACATTTTAGAAGAGAATGTTACAAAGTATTTGGCACAGAATTAGCTTAATTTCAAAAAATACAGCATGCATAAAATATCGAGATTTATGCCAAAATAGTAATACCCTAGGTAATAGAATTTCAGGCAGTTGTTTTTGTTTTTTCAAACAGGTAGTTTAGTTGTTTTGTTTTGTTTTGTTTTTTGTATGTATTTCAAAGTTTTTTTAAAAATAAAATTAGTTTATAAGAAAATACTATAAATATTTAAAAAGTGTAAAGCAAATTTATAAAATTTAAGAAGGTAATTATTGTTTAAGGAAGAAAGTAATAGTTAAGGTTAGAAGGTTCTAGAAGATAAACACCAAAGATAATAGATGGACCAAAAATCTAGAAAAATGAGAAAGAAGAGAGTGAATAATCAAAAATTGATGAGGCTATACTTGATGAAAAGAAACATCTTCTGTCAGGCTAGGCATGGTGGCTCACCCATGTAATCCCAGCACTTTGGGAGGCTGAAGCAGGTGGATCACCTGAGGTCAGGAGTTTGAGGCCAGCCTGGCCAACATGGTGAAACCTTGTCTCTACTAAAAATACAAAAACTAGCCAGGCGTTGTGGTAGTCACCTGTAATCTCAGCTACTTGGGGGGCTGAGGCAGGAGAATCGCTTGAACCCAGGCTGTGGAGGTTGCAGTGAGCTGAGATTGCGCCATCACACTCCAGCCTGGGGTACAATAGCGAGACTTCATCTCAAAAAAAAGAAAAATAAATAAATCATCTTCTGTCATAAAATTGGGAAGGAAGTAGCAAAGGAGTTAGAAAATGATGGATTTGGGGTGAAATAAAAGTAAGTTAAAGAGTTTATGTCTGAAAACATGAATGTTCTTGATCATATTAGAGATTCATAGTTCAGCAAAATTTGAAAAAGCCAAAAGAGGATTGGAACCTTACAGAATAGCCACCAGGGAGAAAGGACAAGGAAGGGAAATATAACAAAAGAATTTACCAAGTGATATTGAGGGCCCAAGCAGTGTCTGAAAATCATAAATCTTAATAGAGTCAATTAATAAATACTATGTTATTTTCTTTGATAACATTGTAGGGGAGGAAGCCTTTATTCACTCCTCACTAGATTTATGGCTGAGACATATGTAATAAAATAGGTCAACAAGGAAAAATCATATTTATTTAATATGAGTTTTACCTGACACAGGTGCCTTCAGAAATGAAGACTCAAAGAAATAGGGAAACCTTTTACATTTGATAAAGTAAATAGTTGTGAAGTATGATTGGACAAAAGGAATATGATCTAATGGTAATAAATTAGGGGGAATTTAGCAAGGGTTGTTTGTTCAGGTTCCTCTGTGTCCTTGTGTCTTCAGACATAAGGACATTCCTTTCCTCCAAGGATAGGGAAGGGGCTTCTCAGATAAGAATCTTATGACCTGTTTCCTGGGAGAAGGTCAGAGAATGACCTTTCTGCTTCTGCTATTTTTCTCAAATGTTAAGATGCCATATTTTGGGGTATCATGTTCTGAATTCTGTCAGAATGTAGCAGCCTAGAAGTAGAAATGGAGGAAGAAATGGTTATTTGGAATAGTATGTAGAGAAGAGAAAGAGAAGGAAATAAAGTAGTTGCTGAGAGTGCAGTTAAAATGACTGATTTATGAAGCAGACACAGCAAATTGGAAGCAAAATCAGGGAGAGGTCTTCCATATGGAGATATAATCAGAAATTAGACAATATTACTCAAATTACCAAAGCATAGTGGGTGGGAATCTCTAATCCTGAGACATAATGGAGGCAAAATATTTTGCTTTTGTTTTTCTTTTAATGTTTTAAAAAAATGCTTTGTTCTTAAAAAATGTTGAAAGTTGGGATATTTTGCACATTAGATCCCCATCCTACTTATTAAGAAAACATCAGAACATTACTCCTCTTATTATTATGGGAATGACTGCAGAATCAAAACTTATATACCTCATCTACATATTTTAAAAGTCATTTGACCAGGAGTTTCCCTCCAATTTATATATTTTAAAAATAAATGCAATTAACTTCCATATAGGAAATAAATGAGATGGGTTTGTAGTCAGGTTGAAGAGTACATTAAATGCTAATATATTAGGTTGAGATATATGTTTTGGAAAGAGAGTTAAACTTAAAAATTAAAGATCTTATAGTAAGAGCAATTACAGAATGTAGCTCTTTAAATGAGTTAATCAATAGAATAGAATTGAAGACCACTGGAATTTGAAAGTCTTGAGAGTTCAGAATGGATCATTCAGAGGATACTGAAGTTACCCACAGTCTTTTGAAGTGCTAAGGGTAGAAAGGGACTCTAAAGGCCAGGCCAAATACTTCTAAAAATGAAACTAAGCATAGCTTTTGAAAGAATGACACTATGTTTCCCTGGGGGCAGATAAGGAAGAGTCATAAGCTAAGTGCTGTCAGTTCAATATTCCATAAACACTAATGAGAACCAAGGTAAAGCATACATTTGCTAATGCTAAAATCCACAAGAGACCGAACTATCTCTTTACCAACAATAAAGAAGGGGGGTGGGCATTAGAGGAAGGTTAGGCTTCAATAAAAGGTTGGAAATAAAATGCCCCAATGAACATAAATAAAGAGTTAAAAGTAACATAAGAGTTTGAGGCCTTAACAAAAGGACAAAGCAAGGAAGATAAAGTAGTCATCTAAAGGGAATCCAGGCTGAGAGAGACTAAGTGGAGAGCTTTCATTTTGAACTTTGATTAATTACGAAGACTAAAGAAAAAGAGACAGAAAAAAAGGATAAGGATTAAACCTGCTTCAAAGTACAAAAAGAAATTCCTTTCAGTCTACAAATTTTCATTCTCAACTATTCCTAAAGGTGGATGAGTCACTTGACATTCTTGTCAAAAGAAAAACAAAATAAAATATTGAATTCCAGAAGAGATTTCCATCAAAATAAGTAAAATAAAGTTTCCAAAGTGAAATACATTTTGGAAGTCCTGCATACCACACTATTTTGGGATTATCTTAATGCCCATTTGTTTTATAAAATGTTTGATTAGACAGGCAGGGTGGTGCACTTGTAGTACCAGCTACTCCAGAGGCTGAGGCGGAAGGATGGCTTGAGTCAAGGAATTCCAGCCTGTGGTGAGCTGATTGAGTCACCGTGCTCCATCCTGGGGACAAAGCAAGATCTTGTCTTTTAAAAAATAAAATATTTAAGATATTCCCCAGTTTTGCAAAAACTCTATTTAACATTTCATAAATGTATATGAACTCAGCCATTTGGAAAGAAAAGGGACTAGTGTGATCCTAAATCACAGGTTCCTTGGAGAAAAAGGGCAAAAGCAAAGGGCCAATTAATTAAATGATTTTAAAAGACCCTTTAATGATTTATAACTAATGAATCATAGGTCTGTAAAGAGAACCGTTTGAAACTGAATAGATGAACAAAGGAAGGATCATTGTCTATAGACCATGGGTTCCTGGAAGACAGAAACCACTTGTTTGATACTTTGTAGCTCTGTCAGCACATGGTAAATACCTGATAAATGTATTTTGACTGATTGAATGATACTTCATTAATATTTGGTATTTAATTACATTTGCCCAATTTATGTAATGTTGAAAGGTGTTTAGGGGTGAATAGAGGAGCTCATCCACATCTCTAGCTTATAGCAGTACATATAACAAGCAATTTAAAGCTTGTAAAACAATAGCCACTCAAAATTTAATGAACATTTCTTAAGGGATATGCAACACAAGCATTTACATCTCTAAAGGAGATAAAGGATTACTTGAGCTTTTTGACAACTGTCCAAGTACTAATCTCCTTGTTCTATACTAAGAGTTTAGAATGTATTTAAATTAGAAAGATGTTATAAATAGCCACTCAACTGTTTTTTATTTATTTATTTTTGCATTTGAGAAGGAAAAAAGAATCAGACACTTATTTAAAAGTCATCTTATATCAAAAGTAAATATTAGGCACTTCCATTGTGTAACAACTTTGATTTTAGAGGTCTTTTTAGTGACAAATATAAATGAAATTTTTAAATGGTGAGTACCCGGTATACATTCTTAGAAAGGAAAATGCTTGCATGCATATAAGTCCTCTCTGATGAAGAAAAGCTACTAACTTTAAGCCGACCCACTTTTCTCTATGCTGCATCAGGTATAATATAAGCAAGCTAAAGAGGATTAAAAAAAAAAAAGTATCTTTCAATATAAAACAGGAATGGAAATACACTGTACCTAAACGCCAATGGGATTTTCCTTTTGTCAAAGGCTGCCCTTCTATAACCTGTTCTGAGTTTATAAAGCATACTAATCTCACTGTGGCTCTTATTACACCTCTTTGGTTGTTAATTTTAAATAATCTGTACCAAGTCAAGTTTACCAAAGTACATAAAGGGAGCATATTTCTGTCACCATTGGAGAGTAAGCGAACAAAACTTTTGTTGGACTAAGAAAAGCAGTTTTACCTGCAATTCTGACAATTCATTTTATTAACTGATTGGTCAATAATTGTTTTGAGTTTATAGGGTAATAATTTCGCTGTTGGAGGACACATTTCAGCTAACTATTAGAAGTTAAATTCAGCAAACAGAAGGATACTAATTAACTGCCGCTTAAGAAATTGACCAGGCCACTGCAAGTTCTTTTGTCCGTTGTCTATAAATCAGAAGGATGCTCTTTAAGGCATTTCCACCAGGATACATGTTGGCACAAAACTCGGACAAGCAGTGCTCACAATCAGAAGACTACAATGATAACAGATAAAGGTTATTGTTCTGTTTATATGAAAATGGAGTTAGGTTGGATAATTTTCAAAATTTAAGGATATATTCTGAGTTGGTGGGTATTGAGAAAAAAATTGTTTCATCTTATGAATTTCAAATTGAATTTATTTAGCACCAATTGCTTAATTGCAACGCAAGTTGCTTAAGGTGTAGTCTAGTTTATTTGAATACTGTCTTTCATCTCCTTAAATTAGTGCAGACACAGTCCAGTCCAGGACACCTATTGGTCCAATATGATAATTTAAACTCCGTTTAAAATTGCTTTTACTTTACTCCTGAAATACGCATAATGTAATGGAAATGTTTGAGATCAAGATTCCTGTGGGTTGATAGGAATCCTGTTGTTTCCCTCATTTTTCATCCAAATATGTCCATATTTTGTATTCTTGGCAATTGTATGAACTAAGATGTCCTTAGGTCAAAAGGGCACATAATTATAACTTGCTCCCTGCCTTCTTATATTTGAAGTTAATGCACTAACTTATATTAAGCGATAATTTGCTCCTAAATTAGCCGCATAACCCAAACTTAATCTCTGGGTTCCAAATATGAAATACCTTGTTTTTCTAACATGTGGATAATGTCCACTTTGTACATCTCTGCTCTATAGCCTAGGGAACTCTTATAAATGTATATTCGGAAACTTTTTGTGGGAAAGCTTAGCCATATAGTAACTCATATCACACAAAGCCCAGGATGCCAGGAACTTTTTTTTAAAAAAATTCAGCTCTCCATACCCAGAATCCAGAACAGCACCTAGCTTATAGTTGGAGCTCAGTAAATGCTTGTTGAATGAATACACCTATCAGCTTTTTCTCCGTATATTCTCTGAGGACCTCTAACACATGCTGGCAACCTCTCCCTCCCCCACAAAAAAAATTCTAATGAAACAAACTCACCATGGTTTATTCATTCTCTCTTTCTCACACATATTTTCTTTTGCATTACATGAATAATGCATATAATTTGAGATATTTTAAGAGTACCAAACACTATACTAATTATATTAATTTTAAGCATGGTAAGATGATCAAATTTACTATTACTGAACTACATGGAATTTCCTTGGAAAACCTAGTTCCACAAAATATTTTAATCTGATTCAGCAAAAACTGACTAAGACATATTTTGCAGCATATCCATATCGGTTTATTATAATTTTAAAAATCTATAATTAGGCAAATGTATTGCTAGATATGTAAGCATTATGCAAGTAGAAAAAGATACACTAAATCACTGAAAATGTTGGTGGTCTACTATTGGAGTAATTTGGGGAAAATACTAATGTTGCTTTCACCCTCACTTAACTGGACATTTTGATAAAACAACAACAACAACAACAGCAAGTCAGTAAACCATTCAGTGATAATCCTCATTGGTAGTAAAAAATATCAAACTCTTATAAGAAACACAAATTTTTAAATCACTCTCACTATAGCTGCAGAATTGAAGAAACTGTATTTTTTCATTAGATTGCTTCAGTATCTAGAATTCAGAAATAATTATTTCTTTTCTTAAATTAATGGGATATTACTTCCAACAATAGTTTTTCTGCATTTTCTCATTTTTAAATACATCAGTGAAATTTTAACTTATAATGAGCATCCTACAAATGTGCTTAATCACCCAATATATTTTTTCTATTCCCTGTCCCTTTCTTGTTAACACATGCAAGCACACTTCACATACTCATGTGAAGATAAGTATTGAAAATCCTCTGATTTCAGGAAACAGGTGGGCATGAGTTCGGTTATGGTTATCAAACAAGATGCGATGTTGGCTGGGAAGCTTGTGGGAAGATTTCAGAGAAAAGGCAATAGTAATGTGAAGAGATAGTTTCCCTCTTGCTCTGACTTCTCCCCTTGTTAACCATTTTCCCATATGCTCCAAGAATACTCTCTGCTGATGCTTGCAGCTACAGCATTCACCCTGAGACAACTTTGTGAAAATATCTTGCTTTTATTATTATTTACGCATTGCTCTACTATATTCACTTTGGAAACAAAAGACGTCATTCTATTTATAGCATTCTATTTCTACTACTGGTGTTTTCATTTACAAAAATATAGTGATTCTTGATGGCTGAAAATTTCAACTCCTAGAAAACGGAGGATTTCTACGCATGATGCTAACTTCATTATGGAACTGCTATTGGCTGAAGATTCATTTGAAGAATCCAATTTTTCCATAACAGATGATTCTGATGATTCAGATAATTCTGATGTTTGTTCTGTTTAGAAATCATTCTAAGAGCAGTTTTTATATTGCATTTTCATACTGAAAATCAATCAGATTTGCTTCCGCCTCAAAGAGTGTGTTTATGTAAAAATTAAATGAGTGCTAATGGTGAGCTGTCCCCTTTTGTTTTTCTAAATGAGAAAAGAGTGGAACTAAAATAGGCAACTACTAGGTTGAGAATCTATGAATATATGAGAATATTATGAATTCCTGTTTAAGCCACCCTTAATCAGTTTCTCTAATCCTTATGTTTGAAATTGTTTGTAACTATTGCATACTCCATAACTGCTATGTTTTATAGGTTACTGGGGGCACAGAGAACGATTCTCCAAATTACAGTGTTTTGGCCTGCTGAACATTTTGAATTAAATTAAGTTGGAAGGCCCTAAATCTTCCTCAGATACAAGAACTTTTTAATCTCTTGTTTTTCTTCCACACCTCCACCAAAGCCCTGAAAGGAACTTTGGAATTTCCTTATCTGACCAGAAAAGTCCTTTCCATAGAGATGCAATTGTCTTAAAACCCGCTTTCTAGGAACCTCATCAAATAACCAGAAAAGATTAATCACTGGAGAAAAAGAAAAGATAAAATATCATCACCACACCAGGATATGCTTTGTATCTATTTTCTGAGGGCAGCACAGAGAGACTGCCTGAGAGTCTATATAATAAGACCGTCATTGTTCACGGTGCAGTTTTGCCCCTCATTTTCCGTTAACCTGCTCATCCCATTCAGTTTTAAATAAAATCATAAGAAAATGTCTGCCTCCTGGTTCCATTTATTTCCTCTAAAAATTATTTACTATCCACTCTAAAATTGCCTATAGACCCAACTTCCACCTCCCTTATGATTAGAGTATTAGTTTAATTTTTATTTAATTAATTTAGATACTGGGTCTTGCTTTGTTTTACAGGCTAGAATGCAGTGGATCAATCACAGCTCACTGTAATCTCAAACTCCTGGGCTCAAGCTATCTTCTCACCTCATCTACTGAGCATATAAACCTACTGGTACATGTCACAATACCTGGCTAATTTTTATTTTGTAGTTTTTGTAGAAACAATGTCTCACTCTGTTGCCCAGGCTAGTCTCAAATTTCTGGCCTCAGTTGACCCTCCCACCTTAGCCTCATGAAGACCTGGGATTACAGGCAGAAGCCACTGTGCCTGGCCTGAAGAGGGCATTTAATCCCAGACTATCTGGCCCTTCTTTTGGGTCTCATATTTGTGGGTCTCCCATGTCAATGTGCATGTTAATAAGTTTGTATGCCTTTTTTTTCTGTCCATTCTGTCTACTGTCAATTCATTCCAGCAGTGAACCTTCAGTGGATAAAGGGCCTCAACCACTACAAAGTAATAGAGACAAGAAATTGAAGATCAAAGGATTAAGTGATTTCACAATGATTTATGCAGAGTAAATAAAAATTTGAATGAATCTTGTCAGTTGTTCATGAGAGGGGTAATGGAATTAAGAGTGAGAATGTAACATCAGTTGAATTTTTGAAATAATTGGCTAAATACTGGAAGAGAAGGAAAAGGGAAATGTGAAGCTAACACTGACATTCAGACTGTGTCTGACCAAGACATGTGACATTCCATGATCAGGAACAGGAGATCAGAAGGGAAAATGGTGACTTTGATACTAGATGTAAATTTGACGTTGGAGCAAAACATTCAGGAGGTTGGAAATTATCAAACACACATCAAATGACAGTTAACAATAGAGGTATTTATGCAAATTCAACAGCAGAGTTGAAGTACACTTGGCCTACGTGGGCCTACGTGGGTTTGAACTGTGTGAGTTCACTTACATGTGGATTTTTTCCAACAAAAGTTATACCAAGTGTGTCTGCCTCTCCTGCCTACCCTTCTACCTCCCCTTCTTCCTCCACCTCCTCTTCAGGCTACTCAATGTAAAGACGAAGATGAAGAACCTTATCATGATCCACTTCCAGGTACAAAAAGCAAATACATTTTTTCTTCCACATGATAGTTTTAAAAAGAATTTTCTTTTGTTTAGGTGACTTTATTGTAAGAATATATACTACACAGACTACACAAAATATGTGTTAATCAAATGCTTATGTTATAGGTAAGGCTTTCAGTCAATGTAGACAAAATAGCCTTCTATTGAAAAAAGATGGCATCTAGCACTCTGATGGCAGAAAAGGAGAAGTCAATACCTGTCTTCAAAGCTTCCAAGGACTGGTTTACTCTCTTCTTAAGGGCTAACACAGCTGGTGACCATAGGTTGAATCCAAAGCTGATTTACCATATTGAAAATCCTAGGGCCCTTAATTATTGTGTTAAATCTACTCTGCCTGTGCTCTAGAAATAAAAACAACAAAGACTGGATGACAGCACATCTCTTTACGACATGGTTGAATATTTTACGTTATTTGTTGAAACCTATTGCTCAGGAAAAAAAAATTTTTTTTCTTTTAAAATACTGTTGCTCATTGACAATGCATATAGTCACTTAAAAAGCTCTCTGATGAAGGTATAAAGGATATCAATGTTTTTATGCCTGCTAACACAATAGCCATACTGCAACCCATAAATCAAGTAGTAACTTTGACTGTCAGGTCTTATTATTAAATAAATACATCTTTTAAAGTTGTAGCTGCCATAGATAGTGATTCTTCTGATGGATCTGGGCAAAGTAAATCAAACACCATCTGGAAAGAATTCAGCATTCTAGATGCCAGTAAGAACATTTGTGATTCATGAGAGGAAGTCACAACAGCAACATTAAAAGCAGTTCGCCACCGGGCGCGGTGGCTCATGCCTGTAATCCCAACACTTTGGGAGGCCTAGACAGGAGAATCACGTGAGGTCAGGAGTTCCAGACCAGCTTAAACAATATGGTGAAACCCCGTCTCTACTAAAAATACAAAAATTATCTGGGCGTGGTGGCCCACACCTGTAATTCCAGCTACTCAGGAGGCTGAGGCAAGAGAACCGTGTGAACCCGGAAGGCGGAGGTTGCAGTGAGCCGAGATCGCGTCATTGTACTCCAGCCTGAGCAACAAGAGTGAATCTTAATAAGTCTCGAAGTCTTATTAAGTCTCTAAATAAATAAATAAATAAATAAATAAAAGCAGTTCCCAAGAAGTTGAGTCTAACCTTCACAGATGGCTTTGAAGAGTTAAATAACTCAGTGAAAGAAGAAACTACAGATGTGGTAGAACTGCAAGGAACTAGAATTGCAAGTGAGACCTGAAGATGTGACAGCATTGCCAAAAATCTCATGATGAAACTTTAACAAATGCGAAGTTGCTTAAGGATGAGCAAAGAAAGTGGGCTGGGCACGGTGGCTCACGCCTGTAATCCCAGCACTTTGGGAGGCTGAGGTGGGCGGATCATGAGGTCAGGAGATCGAGACCGTCCTGGCTAACATGGTGAAACCATGTCTCTACTAAAAATACAAAAAAATTAGCTGGGCATGGTGGTGGGCACCTGTGGTCCCAGATACTTGGGAGACTGAGGCAGGAGAATGGCGTGAACTCAGGAGGTGGAGCTTGCAGTTAGCCCAGATCGCACCACTGCACTCCAGCCTGGGTGACAGAGTGAGACTCCATCTCAAAAAAAAAAAAAAAAAAAAAAAAATGGTTTACTGTAGTGGAACCTACTCTTGATGAAGATGCTACGGATATTGTTGAAATGACAACAAAGGATTAGAACATTACATAAACCTAGTTAATAAAGCAGTGACAGAGTTTGAGGGGATTGACTCCAATTGTTAAAGAAGTCCTGTTGTGGATAAAATCCTATCAAACAGCATTGTATGCTACACATAAATCTTTCAGGAAAGGAAGAGTAAATCAAAGTGGCAAACTTTACTGTTATCTTAAAAAATGCGCTAGCCACCTCCACCTTCAGCAATTACCACCCTGATCAGTTAGCAGCCATCAACATTGAGGCAAGATGCTTCATAAACAAAAAGATTACAACTCACTGAAGGCTCATATAATTGTTAGCAGTTTTTACCAATATGTTATTTTTTAATTAAGGTGTATGCATTGTTTTTTAGACATATGGCATTTCACACCTCATAGACCATAGTATAGTATAAACATAACTTTTATATTTATAGGAATCCAAAAATTTTGTATCACTCACTTCATAGTGATGTTTGCTTTATGGTGATATACCAGAACTGAACCTGTAATACCTCAAAGGTGTGCCTGTAATACGTGCTTGCCAATCAATAATTGCTTTAATTGTAAACAGATTAAATTATCCAATCAAGAAATACACAGTGACTTAGTGTATTTAAAAAAATTTGCAGCAACATGCTCCCTATGAGAGACTAACTTTAGCTTTAAGGACACACATAGGCTAAAAGTGAAGGAACAGAAAAAGATATTCCATGGAAATGGTAACCAAAAGGAAGCAGTGGTACTTATATGAGACAAAATAGACTTTCAGTCAAAATCTGTCACAAGAGAAAAAAAAAGTCACTATATAATGATAAAGGAATTGAATCATCAAAAGGATGTGACAATTGTAAATATGTATGTACTCTACATTGGAGCACCCAAATATGTAACGAAAATATAAACAGAACTGAAAGGAAAAATAGTAATACAATAGTAAGGGATTTCAATAATGGATATATCATCCAGACAGAAAATCAATAAGGAAATAGCAGACTTGATGAACACTACAGATCAAATGGACCTTAGAGACATATGCAGAAAATGCCATTTAACAAAAGAAGAATGCACATTCTTCTCAAGTGTATACAGAATATTCTCCAGGGTGTATTGTGTTAGACTGTAAATCTGAGCAAATTTAAGAGGACTGAAATTATCTCTTAAGATATTTGATATATTTGGTAAGATTGGTATCAATCCAGTGGTATGAAACTAGAAGTCTGTAAGAGGAGAAAAATAGGAAAATTCACAAATAATGTGGAAAGTAAACAACACACACTCGATGAAATCAATGGGCCAAAGAAGAAATCAAAAAGTATCAGTAGACAAATGAAAAAGAAAAAGACAACATGCAAAAATGTAAAAGATGCAGTACAAGAAGTCCTAAGAGGGAAGTTCATACTGACAAATGCCTACATTTATTAATAATAAAGATCTCAAATAAGCAACCTAATTTTACATCTGAAGAAACTAGAAAAAGAACAAATAAACCCAGAATTAGCAGAAAGAAAATACAAAGATTGGAGCATAAATAAAATGGATACTAGAAAGACAATTAAAATGATTAACAAAACTGAGGGTTTTTTAAATTATTTTTTATTATTATACTTTAAGTTCTAGGGTACGTGTGCATAACGTGCAGGTTTGTTACATATGTATACTTTTGCCATGTTGCTGTGCTGCACCCATCAACTCGTCAGCACCCATCAACTCGTCATTTGCATTGGGAGTTATACCTGATGTAAAAACTGAGTTTTTAAAGACAAACAAAATTGATAAACCTTTAGCCAAAAATAGAACAAAAGAGATAACTCAATAAATTAGAAATGAAAGAGATCTAAGAACTTATGCCATAGTAATATAAAAGATTATAGCAGGTTATTAACAACACATCAATAAATTGCATAGCCTAGAAGAAATTAATAAATTCCAAGTAGCATATAGCCTACTAGAACAGAGTCATGAAGAAATGGAAAACATAAATAGACTAACAATAATTATGTAAAGGGTTTGAAGCACTTATGAAAATCTCCCAAAAAAAAAGTCTGGGGCAAAATGTCTTCATGAATGAATTCAACCAAATATTTAAATGATTAAAACCAGTCCTTTTCAAACGTTTCTAAAAATTTGAAAAGGGAATACTTCTAAACTCATTTTCAAAGGCCAGAATTACCCTCATACCAAACCCAGATAAAGATGCTAAAAGAAAATTATTCACCAATATTTCTGATGCACATAGATGTGAAAATCCTCAACAAAATATTAGCAAATTTAATTCATCATCACTTTAAAAGGATCATTCACAATGATCAATTGGGAATTATCCCTGTGCAAATGGGTCATTCACCATAATCAAGTGGGATTTATCTCTGGGCTGAAAGATGGTTCAACATATGCAAGTCAAAACGTGTTGTATACCACACTAATAGAATGAAGGATAAATTTCACATGATCTCAATAGATGCAGAAAATGAATTTGACAAAATTTATTATCTTTCCATGATAAAACTCTCAATAAATTACATGTAGCAGACATGTAAGTCAACATAATAAAGGCCACATGTTACAAGCCAACAGTAAAAATTAGACTCAATGATGAAAAGTTGAAAGGTTTTCCTTTAAGATCAGGACCAAGACGAATGTGTCTCTCTTACCACTTCTATTCAATGTAATAACGTCCTAACCAGAGCAATTAGGTAAGAAGAAGAAAAAAAAGCATCCAAATCAGAAAGCAGGAAGCCAAAGTATTTGTTTGAAAATGACTTCATTTTATGTAGAGAAAACCCTCAAACCCCACTATAAAACTGTTAGAATAAATGATTTCAGTGAAGTTTCGTGATACAAAATCAACATAAAAAATCATGTTGTATTTCTATACACTAACAATTAACTATCTGAGAACAAAATTAAGAAAACAATCCCATTTGCAATAACATCAGAAATGATAAAATACTTATGAATAAATTTAACCAAGGAGGTAGAAGATCTGTATAATGAAAACTATCAAACACTGATGAAATAAATTGAAGAAGACACAAGTAAATAAAATGTTAAAATGTCCATACTACCTCAAACAATCTACAGATTCCATGCAATCCCTACCATATTCCAATGGCATGTTTCACAGAAATAAAAAATACAATTCTAAAATGTATGAAACCACGAACACTCCAAATACCAAATTAACTCTTTTTATTTTTATTTATTTATTTATTTATTTTTGGTATAGAGTTTCACTCTCTCACCTGGGCTGGAGTACAGTGGCACAATCACGGTCCACTGCAGTCTTAACCTACTGGGCTCAAGCGATCCTTTCACCTGTGCCTCTTGAATAACTGGGACTATAGGTGCACGCCACCACACCTGACTAATTTTTGTGTGGTCTCAAACTCCTGGGTTCCAGTGCTTCACCCACCTCAGCCTCCCAAGGTGTTCATAAAGCCTCCCAAACTACAAGTAATTTTGAGTAAAAACAGCAAAGCTTGATGCACTACATTTCCTGAACTCAAACTATACTACAAAGCTATAGTAATAAAAAATATGGTATTGGCATAAAAACAGACACATAGACTAATGGATCAGAATAGAGAGCCAATACCCATGCGTGCATATGCTGTCCACATATGAGGTCAACTAATCTTTAATGAGAGTGCCCAGGATTCACAATGGAGGAAGGACAGTATCTTCAATAAATGGTGTCTGAAAAACTGAATATTCACAGACAAAGGAATGAAACTGGACCCTTAACTTACATAGTACACAAACATTGAATCAAAATAGATTAAATACTTAAATATGAGACCTAAAGCTATAAAACTCCTAAAAGTAAACACAGAAAAAAGGCTCCTTGAAATTAATCTGGGCAATGATATTTTTATATGACACAAAAAGCAAAGTCAACAAAAGCAAAAATAAACAAGCGGTCTGTATCAAATTGAAAAGCTTCTACACAGCAAAGGAAACAATAAACACAATGTAAAGGAAACCTACAGAATGGAAAAATGCAATCCTTATATGCTTTCATTGTGTTAAGTGAAATAAGCCAGATATAGGAAGATATATATAGTGATGTATGATACCACTTATATGTGAATCTAAAAAGTTGAACGCTTAAAAGCAGAGAGTAGAATGGTTGATTTCAGCAGGTGGAAGGAGGTAGGGGATGGGAAATGGGCGTATGTAGGTCAAAAAGTCCAAACTTTCAGTTGTAAGATGAATAAGTTCGGGGGATTTAATGTATGACATGGTGACTGTAGTTAACAACATTGTATTTTTTACTTAAAATTTTCTAAGAAATATACTAAGTCCAAGATAGTAAGTGTTCTCACCACACACACACACAAATGGTAAATATATGAGGTGATGGACTTTTTTAAGTCAAAGTATGGAGATTTATTGCAAAGTGAAAGTACACATTGAAGAAACGGACTTCCGGGTGTACTCAAGAGTCACTGCGAGGAATGTTTTAATGAGCATGGTTGTGGTAGTCATTTTACAATATATTTACCTATCATATCACCATATAATACACCTTAAATTATATACATTGTTTATTTGTTAATTTATTCTTCAATAAAGCTGGAAAATAAAATATTTGTTTTCTTGGCTTGTCTGAAAGCAGATAACTTTCACATTTAAAATTCTAACTTTTTTTAAAAGTATATAATTCAGTGTGTTTTTTATTATTATACTTTAAGTTCTAGGGTACATGTGCACAACGTGCAGGTTACATATGTATACATGTGCCATGTTGGTGTGCTGCACCCATTAACTCGTCATTTACATTAGCTATATCTCCTAATGCTAACCCTCCCCCCCCCAATACCCCACAACAGGCCCCGGTGTGTGACGTTCGCCACCCTGTGTCCAAGTGTTCTCATTGTTCAATTCCCACCTATGAGCGAGAGCATGCGGTGTTTGGTTTTCTGCCCTGCAACAGTTTGCTCAGAATGATGGTTTCTAGCTTCATCAATGTCCCTACAAAGGACATGAACTCATCCTTTTTTATAGCTGCATAGTATTGCATGGTATATATGTGACACATTTTCTTAATCCAGTCTATCATAGATGGACATTTGGGTTGGTTCTAAGTCTTTGCTATTGTGAATAGTACCACAATAAACATACGTGTGCACGTGTCATTGAGCAGCATGATTTATAATCCTTTTATTATATGCCCAGTAATGGGATGGCTGTGTCAAATGGTATTTGCAGTTCTAGATCCTTGAGGAATCGCCACACTGTCTTCCACAATGGTTGAACTAGTTTACAGTCCCACCAACAACGTAAAAGCATTCCTATTTCTCCACATACTTTCCAGCACCTGTTGTTTCTTGACTTTTTAATGATCACCATTCTAACTGGTGTGAGATAGTATCTCATTGTGGTTTTGATATGCATTTCTCTGATGGCCAGTGATGATGAGCATTTTTTCTTGTGTCTGTTGGTTGCATAAATGTCTTCTTTTGAGAAGTGTCTGTTCATATCCTTTGCCCACTTTCTGATGGGGTTGATTGATTTTTTTCCTGTAAATTTAAGTTCTTTGTAGATTCTGGATATTAGCTCTTTGTCAGATGGGTAGACTGTAAAAATTTTCTCCCATTCTGTAAGTTACCTGTTCACTCTGATGGTAGTTTCTTTTGCTGCGCAGAAGCTCTTTACTTTAATTAGATCCCATTTGTCAATTTTGACTTTTGCTGCCATTGATTTTGGTGTTTTAGTTATGAAGTTCTTGCCCATGGCTATGGCCTGAATGGTATTGCCTAGGTTTTCTTCTAGAGTGTTTATGGTTTTAGGTCTAACATTTAAGTCTCCAATCCATCTTGAATTATTTTCGTATAAGGAGTAAGGAAAGGATCCAGTTTCAGCTTTCTACTTATGGCTAGCCAATTTTCCCAGCACCATTTATTAAATAGGGAATCCTTCCCCCATTTCCTACTTTTGTCAGGTTTGTCAAAGATCAGATGGTTGTAGATGTGTGGTATTATTTCTGAGGGCTCTATTCTGTTCCATTGGTTTGTATCTCTGTTTTGGTGCCAGTACCATGCTGTTTTGGTTACTGCAGCCTTGGAATATAGTTTGAAGTCAGGTAGTGTGATGCCTCTAGCTTTACTCTTTTGGCTAAGATTCCCTTGACAATGTGGGCTCTTTTTTGGTTCTATATGAACTTTAAAGTAGTTTTTTCCAATTCTGGAAGAAAGTCATTGGTACCTTGATTGGGATGGCATTGAATCTATAAATTACCTTGGGCAGTATGGCCATTTTCACAATATTGATTCTTCCTATCCATGATCATGGAATGTTCTTCCATTTGTTTGTGTCCTCTTTTATTTCACTGAGCAGTAGTTTGCAGTTCTCCTTGAAGAGGTCCTTCACATCCCTTGTAAGTTAGATTCCTAGGTATTTTATTCTCTTTGAAGCAATTGTGAATAGGAGTTCACTCATGATTTGGCTCTCTGTTTGTTTTTGGTGTATAGGAATACTTGTGATCTTTGCACATTGATTTTGTATCCTGAGACTTTGCTGAAGTTGCTTATCAGCTTGAGGAGATTTTGGGCTGAGATGATGGGGTTTTCTAAATACACAATCATGTCATCTGCAAACAGGGACAATTTGACTTCCTCCTTTCCTAATTGAATACCTTTATTTATTTCTGTTGCCTCATTGCCCTGGCCAGAACTTCCAACACTATGTTGAATAGGAGTGGTGAGAGAGGGCATCCCTGTCTTGTGCCAGTTTTCAAAGGGAATGCTTCCAGTTTTTGCCCATTCAGTATGATATTGGCTGTGGGTTTGTCATAAATAGCTGTTATTATTTTGAGATACGTCCCATCAATACCTAGTTTATTGAGAGTTTCTAGCATGAAGGGGTGTTGAATTTTGTCGAAGGCCTTTTCTGCACCTATTGAAATAACCATATAACTTTTGTCTTTGGTTCTGTTTATATGATGGATTACATTTATTGATTTGCGTATGTTGAACCAGACTTGCATCCCAGGAATGAAGCCAACTTGATTGTGGTGGATAAGCGTTTTTGATGTGCTGCTGGATTCAGTTTGCCAGTATTTTATTGAGGATTTTTGCATCAATGTTCATCAGGGATATTGGTCTAGAATTCTCTTTTTTTGGTGTGTCTCTGCCAGGCTTTGATATCAGGATGATGTTGGTCTCATAAAATGAATTAGGGAGGATTCCCTCTTTTTCTATTGATTGGAAGAGTTTCAGAAGGAATGGTACCAGCTCCTGCTTGTACCTCTGGTAGAATTCAGCTGTGAATCCGTCTGGTCCTGGACTTTTTTTGTTGGTAGGCTATTAATTATTGCCTCAACTTCAGAGCCTGTTATTGATCTATTTAGGGATTCAACTTCTTCCTGGTTGAGTCTTGGAAGGGTGTATGTGTCCAGGAATTTATCCATTTCTTCTAGATTTTCTAGTTTATTTGCACAGATGTATTTCTAGTATTCTCTGATGGTATTTTGTATTTCTGTGGGATTGGTGGTGATATCCTCTTTATCATTTTTTATTGCATCTATTTGATTCTTCTCTCTTATTAGTCTTGCTAGTGGTCTATCAATTTTGTTGATCTTTTCCAAAAACTGGCTTCTGGATTCACTGACTTTTTGAAGGGTGTTTTGTGTCTCTATCTCCTTCAGTTCTGTTCTGATCTTAGTTATTTCTTGCCTTCTGCTAGCTTTTGAATGTGTTTGCTCTTGCTTCTCTAATTCTTTTAATTGTGATTTTAGAGTGTCAATTTCAGATCTCTCCTGCTTTCTCTTATGGGCATTTAGTGCTATAAATTTCCCTCTACACACTGCTTTAAATGTGTCCTAGAGATTCTGGTATGTTGTGTGTTTGTTCTCATTGGTTTCAAAGAACATCTTTATTTCTGCCTTCATTGCATTATGTGTCCAGTAGCCACTCAGGAGCAGGTTGTTCAGTTTCCATGTAGTTGAGTGGTTTTGAGTGAGCTCCTTAATTCTGAGTTCTAGTTTGATTAAACTATGGTCTGAGAGACAGTTTGTTATAATTTCTGTTCTTTTATATTTCCTGAAGAGTGCTTTACTTCCAACTGTGTGGTCAACTTTGGAATAAGTGTGATGTGATGCTGATAAGAATGTATATTCTGTTGATTTGGGGTGGAGAGTTCTATAGATGTCTATTAAGTCCACTTGGTGCAGAGCTGAGTTCAATTCCCTAATATCCTTTTTAACTTTCTGTCTCGTTGATCTGTCTAACGTTGACAGTGGGGTGTTAAAGTCTCCCATTATTATTGTGTTTGAGTCTAAGTCTCTTTGTAGGTCTCTAAGGACTTGATTTATGAATCTAGGTGCTCCTGTATTGGGTACATATATATTTAGGATAGTTAGCTCTTCTTGTTGAATTGATCTCTTTACCATTATGTAATGGCCTTCTTTGTCTCTTTTGATCTTTGTTGGTTTAAAGTCTGTTTTATCAAAGACTAGGATTGCAAAACCTACTTTTTTTTTGTTTTCCATTTGCTTGGTAGGTTTTCCTCCATCCCTTTATTTTGAAGCCTATGTGTGTCTCTGCATGTGAGATGGGTCTCCTGAACACAGCACACTGATGTGTCTTGACTGTTTTCCAATTTGCCAATCTGTGTCTTTTAATTGGAGAATTTAGCCCATTTACATTTAAGGTTAATTTTGTTATGTGTGAATTTGATCCTGTCATTATGATGTTAGCTGGTTATTTTGCTCGATAGTTGATGTGGATTCTTCATATCATTGATCATCTTTATATTTTGGCATGTTCTTGCAGTGACTGGTACCTGTTGTTCCTTTCCATGTTTAGTGCTTCCTTCGGGAGATCTTGTAAGGCAGGCCTGGTGGTGACAAAATCTCTCAGCATTTGTTTGTCTGTAAAAGATTTTATTTCTCCTTCATTTATGAAGCTTAGTTTGGCTGGATATGAAACTCTGGGTTGAAAATTCGTTTAAGAATGTTGAGTAGTGGCCCCCACTCTCTTCTGACTTGTAGAGTTTCAGCCAAGAGATCCGCTGTTATTCTGATGGGCTTCTGTTTGTGAGTAACCTGACTGTTCTCTCTGACTGCCCTTAACATTTTTTCCTTCATTTCAATTTTGGTGAATCTGACCATTATGTGTCTTGGGGTTCCTCTTCTCAAGGAGTAGCTTTGTGGCATTCTCTGTATTTCCTGAATTTGAATGTTGGCCTGACTTGCTAGGTTGGGGAAGTTCTCCTGGATAATATCCTGCAGAGTGTTTTCCAACTTGGTTCCATTCTCCCCATCACTTTCAGGTATGCCAATTACAGGTATGTTTGGTTTTTTCACATAGTCCCATATTTCTTGGAGGCTTTGTTCATTTCTTTTTACTCTTTTTTTTCTAAACTTCTCTTCTTGCTTCATTTCATTCATTTGATCTTCAATCACTGATACCCTTTCTTCCACTTGATTAATTGGTTACTGAAGCTTGTGCATGTGTCACATAGTTCTCGTGCCATGGTTTTCAGCTCCATCAGGTCATTTAAGGCCTTCTCTGCACTGTTTATTCTAGTTAGCCATTCATCTAATCTTTTTTTCAAGGTTTTTAGCTTCTTTGCAATGGGTTTGAACATCCTCCTTTAGCTTGGAGAAGTTTGTTATTACCGATTGTCTGAAGCTTTCTTCTCTCAACTTGTCAAAGTCATTCTCTGTCTAGCTTTGTTCCATTGCTGGGGAGGAGCTGCATTCTTTTGGAGGAGAAGAGGCACTCTAATTTTTAGAATTTTCAGCTTTTCTGCTTTGGTTTCTCCCCATCTTTGTGGTTTTATCTACCTTTGGTCTTTGATGATGGTGACGTACAGATGAGGTTTTGGTGTGGATGTCCTTTCTCTTTGTTAGTTTTCGTTCTAACAGTCAGGACCCTCAGCTGCAGGTCTGTTGGAGTTTGCTAGAGGTCCACTCCAGACCCTGTTTGCCTGGGTATCACCAGCAAAGACTGCAGAACAGCAAATATTGCAGAACAGCAGATGTTACTGCCTAATCCTTCCTCTGGAAGCTTTGTCTCAGAGGGGCACTCAGCTGTATGAGGTGTCGGTCAGCCCTAACTGGGAGGTGTCTCCCAGTTAGGCTACTTGAGGGTCAGGGACCCACTTGAGGCAGTCTGTCCATTCTCAGATCTCAAACTCCATGCTGGGAGAACCACTACTCTCCTCAAAGCTGTCAGACAGGTACGTTTAAGTCTCCAGAAGTTTCTGCTGCCTTTTGTTCAGCTATTCCCTGCCCCTAGAGGTGGAGTCTACAGAGGCAGGCAGGCCTCACTGAGCTGCGGTGGGCTCCACTCAGTTCGAGCTTCCCTGTGACTTTACCTACTGAAGTCTCAGCAATGGTGGACGCCCCTCCCCGAGCCTAGCTGCCACCTTGCAGTTCCATCTCAGGCTGCTGTGCTAGCAATGTGCGAGGTTCTATGGGGGTGGAACCCTCCGAGCCAGGCGCAGGATATAATCTCCTAGTGTGCAGTTTGCTAAGGCCATTGGAAAAGCACAGTATTAGGGTGGGAGTGTCCCAGTTTTCCAGGTACTGTCTGTCACAGCTTCCTGCTGCTAGGAAAGGGATTTCCCCGACCCCTCTAGTATGTTTTATGCTGAACAAAATGTTTCTGTTTAAAAAAAAATGAATATATTCAAACCTAGAAAACTGTTTATCATAAAGACCTATAATGGATATTGCCACATTAAAGCAAAATTCATCTTTTATTGGAAAGATCAACCATGTTACCCATTTAATAAATAGCCTTATGTTCCATGCAAAAAAGCTATCTAACACATCGTAATTGCTAAAGTGCTTTGGTACATTTATATAACTCTCACTATTTGAACAATATACTTTCCTGTTAACATATTTAAATAATATTTTCCCCTCAAATGCCTTGTGAGCCTAAAAAGATGGAAAAAGGGAAGACCTTTTGCATATTCTGAAGCCTACAAACATGTAGCTTAAACTTTTCTGGGATGCCTTATCCCAAAATATCACTGTGGCTAAACCACTATCATCAATGACAGTCATGGGTAAGGTGCATTCCTTTAGTAATAGTGAACTGGAAAAAAATCCTTTGACAATAAGAGCTGGATCTCTCTTATCATATGCATGAAATGATAATCACCATTATACTAAGGTGAGAACAAAATCACAAGATACTAATACTAGTAAGAAAAAAAGTTAAAGTTTGTTTTTTCTTAGTGGAACAATTAATAGAAAATAAGGATTCTTTAACTGAAGATTATTATTTTATATAAATAACTACAGCATTAGAAAACATAATCAGGAAGCTGTAAATAAGTAAATTACCAGCTGTCAAAAAAATTATCACTATCAAATTAAATGAGCTTCCCCTAGGCAAGCTAACATTGCTTTTGCCTGAAGGCTGGTTCAAAAATGAATCATGAGGGAGACAAGTCATATAAATAAAACAAATTTTAAGTTATGTCTGTGTAGACTAACTTGAAAAATAAATCTTAAAACTCATTGCTAAATCTTTCAGCAACTAACGACAACGATTAGGGACTACTGTAAACCAGACTAAATATGCCTCAATGACTTCTGGTTTTTTTAGATTAACATAATTATATAATATCAAGATAGATAGTATACATGTCATTCCTGTAGGTCAGAGTAAGGGGTGACTTTCAACATGAAAAGTGGAGGTAACTTGGTTATAGATATTTAATAAACTACAAGTTAACTATTTCCACTTTGGCTAACTACTCAAAAATTGCTTCCAGTATGTCATTAGAGGCCAAATCTACAAGAAATATATTGCTTCTCATCCTGTCACGTTTATTTTTGTCCTGTATTTACACAGATAGGTCCATAAAAAACTGAATGTAAAATACTGAAGATGGTTAATGTTGTTTCTTTCATCTTATTGTTTACATTATTTTTGTTCACCCTCTGTCCATAGGGAATAAAACAAATGGGCTAAGGGGTTAGAGGGTCTTCTGTGATGATTACAGAAATGAAAACAAAGAGGTTAACTGTCCTGATACAAGGGTGCCTTGAAAGCACATCAGATGCTGTATCAAGGTCAAAAAGCCACAGGTTTTTAAAAGTGTTAAAGAAATTTAAATTAGCCGCTTGTGTCTCATTGAAACCAGAAAAGCAGTGCCTGCCATTGTATAGCTAGTTAGCAAGATCATTGTAAAGGACACTCCACTATTTTAAGGACTACTATAAGACATTTTAGGTATAGAGTTAAAATGTTGATCTCCTGAGGGACTTTCTTCAACCCAATTCCAAGGGCTGATCTTGGGGAAACAAGTAAATATGTTGTATGCAACTTTGGTTCTCTCACAGTGGCTTATGTTTTGATACGACACTTCTTTAGTTGATAATCTAAGTGCCCTCTGAGTATCACTGAGATGGAGAATGACAAAGATTCAGAAATAGTATGTATTTTTAATGGGACCCACACAGCAAAGTGTCAGTTAGACCTAAAGAAATGGGTCTTTAAATGGTGGGATCCCCAAAATTTCAGTAGATAATGTACACTGTCCTATATCCCCTAGACAACATTACACAGCTGCCAATGTGTAAAATCAACCCTTTTTAAAGCCTAGTGAAGGAGGTAAGCCTTTTTATCAGCTGAGCATTTAAGCCTTGTGTTTTTTCTGCTCATTAACCAAGCTGGTGTGACAGGTAAGGGAACACAATTCTTAGATGCTATCTTTCCTCTTAATTACAGAGATTCCAGGAACATTATTTAGTTTACGAGTAATGTCGATGTTATCGGAGAAATAATATATAACTAGAAATGTAGGTAGAGAAGGAGAGAGAGAGAGAAAGAGAGACAGAGTGACGATTTCGGCAAACTACATTGTAATTTTGATTGCCATTAGAACAATACTAACAAACATTATTATTCCAGTAAAGAAAATGGGCCGGGTGTGGTGGCTCATGCCTGTAATCCCAGCACTTTGGAAGGCTGAGATGGGCAGATCACGAGGTCAGGAGTTCGAGGTCACCCTGGCCAACATGGTGAAACCCAGTCTCTACTAAAAATACAAAAATTAGCTAGGGGTAGTGGTGTGTGCCTGTAATCCCAGCTACTCAGGAGGCTGAGGCTGGAGAATTGCTTGAAACCAGGAGCTGGAAGTTTCAGTGAGCCAAGATCGTGCCACTGCATTCCAGCCTGAGCAACAGAGCAAGACACCATCTCAAAAAAAAAAATAAAATAAAATAAAAAAATAAGGTTGGTAGGTATATCTTTCAGTTATTTTATTGTAATAACTGACAAAGATGTATCATTTTCTCATTTAAATGTAAAGCACTTCACCAACACTTTTTTACTTGATCCTGAGATACTATCAAAATGTTCCCTGATGGGTAACATACATGTGAATAACGCAGTCCCACATTATGATCTACTGAGCTTGCTGGGGCTTTGGGAGGCTGGAGGCAGAGATTGGTAAGGAACACTGACTTCAGCCTCTCCCTGCCCCTCATAACTCCTCCCCAATGTGAGGAATTGTCTTCGTTGATGTTGAGTTTGCCTGGCATATTGGCAGAAATTACAGGTCTCTATAACTATTTATCTTTAAAGACTTTTACAATATAAATTCCTCCAGAAGGAGATGAAGCCCCAAAGGAACTTTGGTTGAGGTTTAATAAGAATTGTACTTTGCAGATTTGATATGATTCACCTTTGGTTTAAGGATGTAAGCCTAATGATAATTAATTTCTACTACATATATTGCTGTAATATATAATTTACTTCTGTTAAGTTTTTATTGAAATAACTTTTTTCAACTTTTATTTTAGCTTCATAGGGTATATATGCAGGTTTGTTACCTTTATACATTGCGTGATGCTGAGGATTGGGGTACGAATGATCCTATCACCCAGGTACTGAGCATAGTCCCCAATAGTTAGTTTTTCATCCATTGTCCCCCTCCCTCTTTCCCTCTTCTAGTAGTCCCCAGTTTCTATTGTTGCCATTTTCATGCCAATGAGTACCCAATATTTAGCTCCCACTTATGAGGGAGAACATGTTCCTGCATTAATTTGCTTAGGATAATGGCCTCCAGCACATCCATGTTGCTGCAAAGGACACAATTTTTTTTTCTTTTGTGGTTGTGCAGTATTCCACGGTATATATGTACCGTATTTTCTTTGTTCAGTCCATTGTTGATGGACACATAAGTTGATTCCATATCTTTGCTATTGTGAATAGCACTGTAATGAAAATGGGAGTACATCTCTTTCTGGTAGAACAGTTTATTTTGGAATTATACCGAGTAACGAGATTGCTGGATTGTATGACAGTTCTGTTCTATGTTCTTTGAGAACTCTCCAAATTGCTTTCCACAGTGGCTGAAGTAATTTACATTCTTACCAACAGTGTATAAGCATTCCCTTTAAACGACTCCTTGCTACCATTTGTTGTTTTTTGACTTTTTAGTAATAACCATTCAGATTGGTGCATTCTGGAATCTCATTATGGTTTTCATTTGCAGTTCTCTGATGATCAGTAAGGTTGGGCATTTTTTTCAGATGTTTGTTTACCACTCATATGTCTTCTTTTAAAATGTGTCTGTTCTTGTCTCCTGTCCATTTTTAAAATGAGGCTGTTTTGGGTTGTTGAATTGTTTCAGTTCCTTGTAGATTCTGAATATTAGGCCTTTGTTGGATGCATGGGTTATAAATATTTTCTCCCATTTTGTATGTTGTCTGTTTACTCTGTTGCTAGAACATTTGTTATTCAGAAGCTCTTTACTTTAACTAGGTACCACTTGTCAATTTTGGTTGTTGTTGCAATTGCATTTGAGGACTTAGTCATAAATTCTTTCCCAAGGCCCCTGTACAGAATGGCATTTCCTAGGTTTTCTTCTAGGATTCTTGTGGTTTGAGGACTTACATTTAAATCTTTAATCCATCTTCAGTTAATTTTATATATGGCAAAAGATGGAAGTCCAGTTTCATTCTTCTACATGTGGCTAGCCAGTATCCCAGTACTATTTATTAAATAGGCAATCTTTTCCCCATTGCTTATTTTTGTCAACTTCACTGTATATCAGATGGGCTGTAGGTGTGTGGCTGTATTTCTGAGTTTTCTATTCTGTTCCATTGATCTATGTGTTTTTGTACCAGTACCATGTTGTTTTGGCTACTGTGGACTTGCAGCTTAGTTTGAAACTGGGTAATGTAATGCCTCTGTCCTTGTTCTTTTTGCTCAGGATGCTTTGGCTGTTTTTTGATTCCATATGAATTTTAAAAGTTTTTTTTCTTCTAGTTCCATGAAACATGTTGGTAGTTTCATAAGAATAGCATTGAATCTGTATATTGCTTTCAGCAGTATGTCCATTTTAATTATATTGATTATTTCAATCCATGAGCATAAATTTTTTTCCCATTTGTATCATCTGTGCTTTCTCTAAGTATTTTCGTGTGTATATGTGGCTACTACAAATGGGCTTGAGTTCTTGATTTGGCTCTCAACTTTAATGTTATTAGTGTATGAAAATGCTACTAATTTTGGTAACATTGATTTTGTATCCTGAAACTTTACTGAAGTCAATATTTTAAGACATTTAACCAATGAAATGTGAAATATAATTGAGTTTTATGGTTTCTTGGGGTATATGTTAGGGTGGAAGGGATTGTACACACATATGTGTGTGGCTTTCCCTCTAGCCAACTTTTAGCCTACCTGGACCAATACATCCACTTTATTTGGAAAGTTTTCAAAGCTTATCTGAATATTCCCCAGATATGTAGTTACATAAAGACTATCATGTTTTGTATACAGAATCAGAGAAGCTGAAGAGGAAATATATACAATATAGATAAATATTGTAATGGTTATTGCATAGGCTATTCTCTCTTCTTGTAATGTGTTTTCTTTCTAGGTATAAAAATACTGATATTGTTGCCACATGTATTTTTAATCATTTGTATCTATTATTAAATGTAGCATTATCAACAGCTCTCTGAAATAGGTTACTATTATTATTCTTTTTACTGAAGACTTTGGGAAATAACTACATTGGCCAAACCACATAGATAACAAGCAGTAAAGTTAGGATTTGAATTTAAATATGCTTACAAAGTTTCACTTAAAACTTCCAAAAATAAATGACATGCATATGCATGCCTGTATATGTATGTGTGTGTGACTGCATACTTTTCTTGATCTCACACACACACACACACACACACACACACACACACACACACACACACATGTCTTTAAATTCTGCAGGCTAAGATAATTCAATTCTGTGACTGAAGCCTTATTCAGCTCTGTGTTAGTAAATATCACCTTACCTGTACATTTGCCCAAGGCACCATGGCCAAAAGCCATTATAACTGTAAATTTATCACATAAACTTAATTGAAAATTGGCCTTATAAATATAATTAAAATAGGCTGGATGCAGTGGCTCAGTCCTGTATTTTTAGCACTTCGGGAGGTCAAGGCGGGTGGATCATGAGGTCATGAGATTGAGACCATCCTGGACAACATGGTGAAACCCTGTCTCTACTAAAAATACAAAAATTAGCTGGGCATGGTGATGCGTGCCTGTAGTCCCAACTACTGGGGAGGCTGAGGCAGGAGAATCACTTGAACCTGGGAGGCAGAGATTGCAGTGAGCCAAGATCACACCACTGCATTACAGCCTGGTGACACAGCGGGACTCCATCTCGAAAAAAGAAAAAAAATACATATAATATAATATGGACATAGTCTATATTCCATATATAATACAGACATAGTCTATATTATGTAATACACAATCTATATTATATATTATAGTTAAAATAACCAACTACAAATAGTAAATCATCCATTTTTTTTTCCTTTCTTCTTGTTAAACTATTTGTAATGTTATTTTAAAAAGATACTCTGGCTCATTAAATATTTTTAAACTTACGGTCAAAATATATCTTCATAACAGAAAATAATTTCAATGTACACATACTACAGGCTGAGCATCACTAATCCAAAATTCTGAAAGCTAAAATGCTCCAGACTATACAACTTTTTGAATGCTGACATGACCTCATGTGACGATTCTCAACGAAATAATAACAGACGCTGTTGAGGATGTGGAGAAAGGAGAATGCTCATACACTATTGGTGGGAATGTAAATTAACACAGCCACTATGAAAAACAGAATGGTGGGTCCACAGAAAAGTTAAAAATAGTACTACCATTTATTCCAGCAATCCCATCATAGCTTTCTTATCCAAATGAAAGAAAATCAGTATATTGAAGAGGTTTCTACACTCTCCTGTTTATTGAAGCACTATTCACAAGAGTCAATATATGGAATCAAAACATGTGTCCATCAGTGGATGAACATATAAAGAAAATGTGGTACATATACATACATTTGGCCATTCTTGCATTGCTATAAAAAAGTACCTGAGACTGGGTAATTTGTAAAGAAAAGAGGTAATCAGTTCATAGTTCTGCAGTCTTTATAGGAAGCACAGTATCTACATCTGCTTGGCTTCTGGAAAGGCCTCAGGAAGCTTACAATCATGGTGGAAGGCAAAGGGGGCACAGGCACATCACATGGTGAAAACAGGAGCAAGAGAGAAAGAGTGAGGGCGGAGGTGCCACATACTTTTAAATGACCAGATCTTGTGAGAACTTACTATCGCAAAGACAGCACAAACCATGAGGGATCTGCCCCCATGACCCAAATACCTCCCACAAGGCCCCACATCCAGCATTGGGGATTAAAATTCAACATGAGATTTGGCTAGGGACAAATATCCAAACTATACCTATACTATGTGATATTATTCAGTCATAAAAACGAATAAGATCCTATCATTTGAAGCAACATGGATGGAACTAGAGGAAATTATGTTAAATGAAATAATCCAGTTACAGAAAGGCAAATATCACATGTTCTCACTCATATGTGTGAGTTAAAAAATTTGATGTCATGGAGGTAGAGAGTAGAATGATGACTACCAGAGGCTAGTGGGTGATAAAGAGGGATGGGTTAATGGGTCCAAAAATATAGCAAGATAAAATAAAACCTAGTGTTCAGTAGCACAACAGGAAAGCTATAATTACCATAATGTATTGTATATTTCAAAATAATTAGAGGAGTGAATCTGAAATGTTCCCAACAAGAAGAAACAATAAATGTTTGAGATAATGGATATCTCAATTATGTTGATTTGATCATTACACATTTTATGTTTGTATCAAAATATCACATGTACCTCATAAATATGTACAATTATTATGCATTCATAAAAATGTAAAAATAAAAAGAAATGCAGTCAACTCTTAGTTTCATGCACAAAATTATTTAAAATATATAAAATTACCTTCAGTCTACGTGTATAAGATATACAAAAATGATAAATGAATTTTTTTGTTCAGACCTGGACCCTTAACAAAGATTATTATGTATGTACACATTATGTATGTGCAAGTCATCAAAAATAAAAAAAATATGAAATCCAAAACATTTCTGAAGCCAGGAATTTTGGATAAGAAATACCCAACCTACACCTTTATTTATCCTTAGTATTTTCGCAAAGGTACTATTTCTACTTTCTTCATTACTTATGCCTAAAACTTCTTTTGTACTAAACTACATAATTTCTGAATAGAATTTGACCTAGCACAGTATTTTTCACATGCTGCTGTTTACTTGAGAGCTATATAATTTTTATCATACCTACCATTCATACTACAATTTGCTTAATGCTTTGTGTGCTTTATTACGTGAATAAACCTTTATATTGCTTCTATAACAAACAATATAAATTTTTATTGTCATGAATTAACTGTATAAATTAATACAGTAAAAACCCAAGCATATTAATAATAAATTATGGTTAGATCATTCTGTGAGCATGAGACCTATTCTTTCTTAAAAAACAAAACAATTGGAAAATATTTGAGTTATAAAAGACATACTAGTATCAAGATATGTTTTTATTGTTAGGAATCAGAAAAACTGAAAAATTAAACAGGTAATAAAACTATTAAAGACAAATTAATAAATATTAAATATTTATTTATTTGTCTTTAATAGTTTTTATCTCTTTCTACTCTTTTCTTTTTACTTTCTAAAATATGACTTCCTCTAACTTCTTCTTAGTGCTTGACCCATCAGGTATATTTGTTTGCTCTTATCTTCTTTCTAGTTCAGTCTTCATTTCTGAAATGATTTTATTTTATCTCTGTTTCTTTCCTGAGTTCAATCAGCTCCTTTCGGAGATTTTCTAATATTGATTAATGTTGTTCATTACTGTTTAATTTTACTGGTTGCCTTTCAATTATTTCAATTATTTTGAAAAAATATATTATAATTTTGAACTATTTTGTAGGCAGGCTTTTCTGGCTAGATTTTATTTTCAGTCACATGGTTATTTTGAGTATGAAATTAGCTAATCCAGAGACAGTACCATTATAAAGTAATTTATCAAAAAACAGAGACTTTCAGGTCTTCAAATAGCCATTATTGATTATAAAATGTTGGAAAAGTAGATGTATACATATTCCACTATTTGGTACTCAAAGTATACTTAGCGTCCTTAGTAGTGATATTCTCTTATAAAACTTTAGAACAGATGTGTAACTTTCAAGCACTTTTAAAAAAAGATCTTTTGCTAATTTACTTGCTAATGAAAATCTAAAGGTAAGAACCTAAGCAGGAATTTTTTTAACTTTGCTTATAGATAGTTACTTTACCTTCCAACAATCAGTATAACTCCTTGAAGTAGTGTTTATACCATCATCTAGTTGTTGGTACTTAAAAGCATGTAATGCTAGAAAGAAGATAACCTCAAAATGTATTAGATGATGCTCACTTCCATTTAACTGCATCTTTATATATGTTGTTTCAATTGAAATTTTTCTGTAGATGTAGACTTACATAAATTTAAAGTTGTAAGGAAATATCATCTTGCAGATTTATTCTGCCTAATACATCTGAAATGAGTTGATACAAATTATTATTTTACTGCTGATGCATCCTGATGTTTAGATGAATGAAGTATAGTGGGGAATAAAAAATTTAAACATATTTTACATTTATCTATGACTTTGCTATTTATATTTATAAGGCATACTAAAGAATATTATGTAGAACATTGTATTAAAAGTTAGGAAAGATGAACTCAAATTGGTGTTGACATATTTCTGTAAACTGGTAACATGTATAATATAAGAATAGCTACAGTGATGTTTATCTTCAGAATTGTTTACAGATAATCTAAAAATATCTTTTGATTTCTACTAATCTTTAAGAACTGATCTGTGATAAGTATAACAAATAAAACAAGTCCATATTTATTCATGGGTATTAAGCATTTACAGTAAAACCTGTAATAAATGTATAAAAGCACAGGTACTGTGGAATTCATTTTGTTCTGATTTTAAGATCCAATTTCCTCTGGCTTTAATGTGGTCAAATGATGATCCTAGAGAAAAATCTCTAAAAGAATATTTGTAATCTTTGTTCCAGAAAAATTTTAAATATTAATATATGGATGGCTATTTGGCAGTATGTTACCTATTATTTTGATAAGCAGTTAGCCACAAAATCAATGTGATGTGTTTTTCCACATACAGGATAACATTAAACAAAACCACTACATTAAATGAGGCTCAGTTTTAGACACTGAATATTTTAGTTGCAGGTTACAATTCTTTATTTTTTCTTTATTTTTAGCTCAGAAAGTACATCTGGCAGACAACAGACTTGGAAATTACTTTCAACTCCAGAAACCTACATTATCATTATTACTTTTAAGAGATTCATTGTTTTGAATAAATATTCTGTCATCAAGCATTTGCTACTATTTCTATTACGTTTATAAAAATTTTGAGTGTCTAAAAATAATCGTAGAATTCATATTCATTTAACAAATTTTTATTGAGTGCTTACAATAGAGTAGACTTTCTTTTGCATACATATCTGTTAAAGTATAGCAGAAGGTTAATAGTTCCATGTGGATCCTGGCTAACGCGGTGAAACCCCGTCTCTACTAAAAATACAAAAATAAAAAAAATAAAAAAAAATAGCCGGGCTTAGCCGGGCTTAGCCGGGCGTGGTAGCGGGCGCCTGTAGTTCCAGCTACTCGGGAGGCCGAGGCAGGAGATTGGCCTGAACCCAGGAGGCGGAGCTTGCAGTGAGCCGAGATCGCGCCACTGCACTCCAGCCTGGGTGACAGAGGGAGACTCCGTCTCAAAAAAGAAAAGTTCCATGTGGTATCAACTAAAGTCCTCAGCAAGTTTTCCTAAACTTTCATCTCTATTTCTTGGCATTATTAAGTAAAAATAATATTGTTTTATAATTTTATTTTAAAAATTCATATATACCTTTTTACTTAAAATTTTAATAATATTTGTGTGGCTTTTGTGAATCCAAAGTAAAAAGTAAAATTAATCAAATATTTTAAAAAAGTTATTACTACTGATAGATTATCTTTTATATGTCTATTTGAAATATATTATTTTTCACTTATAAATTATCTTCATGACCACCTCCCATTTTTTATTTGCCTTTTTATTTCTTAGTTTTCACTTTAAAATGATTATTCAGATCACTATTTGTCAACATAGGAAATGTACCTGATATTTGTTAAATGGGTGGGGAAGCAGCTTTTAAAAGATTAAAGTATGATCCTATTGTTGATCGATAAATGTACGTACATTTACTTTTTTCATGACTCCTAGCATTGTAACATCTTTATTATTTTAAAAACTTGTTAATTGTATTAATCAAATGAGAAGCAGAGTTCACTTCCACCTATGGAGGCCAACAAAGGGATGAGAGTTTTCTCTCCCCGTATACTGGAGCTAGGACCTGAGCATGTTAGCCAAGATCATTCATAACCTTTGCATATTGACAGACTGGCACAAATAAATCAGAACAATATAATATTGAAAGACTGGCAGTGAAATGATATGAAGTCCAGTGTTGTGGTATCAACAGTGTAGTCTTAAGCAGACTTTCAAGGCAGGTCCTTAGCTGTGACCCCATTACCAACTCTTTTATTGCTAGCCTTGTTTTCATAATCTATCCAATGTATTCCTTTTCTACTTAATTACTATCATTTTTTTACTGTTTCTTACAATCAAAACTGTCCAACATAAAACGGATTGTAGGTATCCGACCCTCAAGAATATGCAAGAACTCTGGATTCGTTAGCTGACTGCGTTAGGATTGAAGACAGGGAATTTTCATTAACAATTTAAGAAAGGAATTCTAAACTGCATGCATTTTAGCATGGAAGGTGAAATGCCTTATTTATTATAGCCTATGGTCACCCAGTAGAAGCAAAGCTTCAGGGTACAGCACTGATGTAGTCATTAAGTACTATGAAGGTTAAGAGGAATTTAATGACAGCATGGTTGAGTAGACACGTTAAAATGCATTGGATAGCATAAATAAAGTGAATGACACATACTTCTAAACTCTCTGCTAAAGGAACAGACTGAAACCTAGAGACATTTACTGACATTGCTTAAAGCACCTCCTATTTCTTTTAGCCTCAGGCCGAGGTAACCAAAATACAAAAGCAAAATTAAATCTTATTATTTATGATTTTCAATGTCAGCTGAATTCACAAGATTACTACATTTTTGAGATGAGACAGAGTATGAATTTGGAAAGAGTTATACCCTGAAATTGAAATGGGAATACCCCAATCATCTAAAGCTTCTGCTCTCCCTTACCTGACAAGTACCCTTTTATAACTTGTCTGATAGGGTTGCTCATCATAAGACTGAAGATGATGATATTATTTTTCCTGTAGGAGCTGACTTGCAGTAGAAAGTCAGTAATCCACATGCTCCCTAGCTAACCACCTCTCAATGTTCTTTATCTGTATTATCAGATTCCAGCATAACCTGAAGAGCTGATTACAGACTGAAGCATTTTATCCATAGACAATGTGCTTAATTTCCCTAATTTATATCAATAAGGAATTTTGAAAATTAGTAAATCTCAGTGACAGATTGGATTAAGAAAATGTGGCACATATACACCATGGAATACTATGCAGCCATAAAAAAGGATGAGTTTGTGTCCTTTGTAGGGACATGGATGCAGCTGGAAACCATCATTCTTAGCAAACTATCACAAGAACAGAAAACCAAACACCGCATGTTCTCACTCATAGGTGGGAACTGAACAATGAGATCACTTGGACTCGGGAAGGGGAACATCACACACCGGGGCCTATCATGGGGAGGGGGGAGGGGGGAGGGATTGCATTGGGAGTTATACCTGATGTAAATGACGAGTTGATGGGTGCTGACGAGTTGATGGGTGCAGCACACCAACATGGCACAAGTATACATATGTAACAAACCTGCACGTTATGCACATGTACCCTAGAACTTAAAGTATAATAATAATAAATAAATTTTAAAAAAAAGAAAATTAGTAAATCTTTGGCTTCTAATATTATTTCACCAAGGTGGATGGATATATTTTTAGATCAGGCTCAATTTATTAATATGGATACACTTTCCAGAGTTTCTTTTTTTATGCTAATTTGGACTTCTGGATGCTGCAGTAGATTTCTTGCCTGGTTGGCAAAAATGTGGACCCAACCGTGAACCTCATTAAGTAACATTTCAATGCCAGACATTACTTGGTATGCCATAGAATAAGGAATCCAAAATGTTGAGTAAATGGAAATGCTGGAGATGACGTTTTAAACCTTTAACCTACCATTCTCTCCCTAAAAACACCTCTCCAGTATATAAGGGTAATATCTTGCCTATAATCTTGAAAAATACCTAGTTGAGCCAAGCTGGTGTTGTGATACATGCTGTTTTGAAAACTAGCAAGCCAGTGAAAAACACTGTAGTTGAAAACAAACCCTTTATTTTAATGGGAAGTAGATCTTGGAGTAGTAGAGGAAAGAGTAACTACAATGAAGTACCAGAAGCAAAGTAGACAATGCATAGTAGGCATTGTCTGCTAAGAAAATACCCCTATCTACAGGGATGGATATCTGAAGATATGTAACTGTGTATTTTTCAGGACCAAAATAATAGATAATTCATTAAAGTTCTATATAGCAGATGTTACTGATGGACTATGTAACAGTCATAGTCATTTACTGTTCCATATTAACAGAACTCTAATTATTTTCAGGTACATAGCACTCATAAAAATTAATTTGTGTGTCCTCTTCAGACATAAATGTTGATATCTAAGTGACGTTGGTTATCTCATTCATACTGCTAGGGTAATTTAGGCTTGGGGGTCTGTATAAAATTATGAAACATAAGAGAGAACTTCCAGGACTTCCTGGAAAGGAAGCTTTTAAAAAGAGTTTTTAAAAGAAATGCAAGGAAGACATAGACAGACACTTTCCTATCAGTGGAACATAACCTCTCTGGATGATGCCCAGAACTGCAGCAGTCATCCAGTGATGATGAAGCAACTAGCCAACGGACTAGGATTACATGCTGACTAGAGCAGAGCAAAAATATACAAAGACTCCTCAATGGGTTTTTGTAGGAATTCAATTAATGAACGGGAAGCTTTTTTCTATGGATTTTTCCCATATGAGAGAGGAAAGAAGTCCTTATTGTTTTAGAAATTTTAAGTGATATTGCTTTATACTTGTGGGAAAATAATTCCCGGCCTGTTTTGCTGGAAAAGAGATGCTTTACTGGAGCCAAGATTATAGAAATTCATGGTTCCTCTCATAATACCTGACAAACATAGAACCTCTGTAATGAAGAGAAGGGGCAAGGCCAAGTAATAGCAATACAGATGTATTTCTAAGGAACAAAATAAATAGACAATCTGTTAAGAGTTCTAAATCACAGGTACTACTATTGGACTATGTAACAGCCATTCACTGCATGTAGTATGGAAATTTATCATAATCTCCATGCTGTGAATAAAGAAGAAAGTCCAGATCTACCATGGATTATTGCATAGTGGCTCCGATTGACATTAACTGTTGAGAATCCTGAACACCACAAATTCACCAATCAGGATGAAAGTTTATAGGGGTCCAGTGAAGTTTTACCCCCAAGTTTGCCTCATAATCAGCCCAGTGAGATCTCCAATTCACCCTGTGTTTATTCTACTAGTTCCTAAGTATACATTTGGAAAAAATAAGAGCCACCAGCAGGATTATTTTACTGGCCTATTGGTTTCTGAAGTAAGTACTACTTTGGCAGGAAGGAGCAACCCGAAGCCTCGGGGGTTATTTCTTATTCAAACAGTTAATAAAAATTAATTGCATCTCTCTAGGAAGAGTAAAACATTAGTACAGCCACATAAGATTTTACAGGATGGTGATTCCTATTGCACCCTCATTTAATTCTCCATTTGGGTTAGTGGAGATAGCTGCTGAAGAGGGACACTGGATTGGCATATATTTAATTGATTGGTGATCATAGTCAGAGTTTCAGACATAGTTTCTTTCCTAGAGGAAAAACTGTGTCCTCTGGTCAGAGTAAATAAATGTTAACCTAACAGATACATTTTTTTTGTTCCAGCCCAAATAAGAGCAGATCCACTTTGTTTTGTGTGGTAGCAAGAGAGTACTTCTACCACCTTCCTTTATTGTTATATAGTAGATAGGGTACTTAGTTATATAATCATCAAAAAGGGCATAAACTGCTCTACTATTTGATGGCATCATATTGCTTGGACCAAAGTAGCAAGGAATATATCCTAGATATCTAAATATAATACATAGTGTTAGTACAAAATAGAAGTATCTGCAATTTCAGTGATATTTCCAGCAGGATAACACATTCCAAAATGAAGGCCACTTGTGCGTCTGCCATTAGATAACTGTACAACACTTGAGACTTTTATATTTTGGATTCAATAAATAGCACATTTAGTTATATAGATCATATCCATTAATCAGTTACCTGAAAGGGTGCCACTTTTGAAGAAAGCTTTCTAACTTGTAAAGGTGGTAGTGCAAGAATCTCTGTTATTGAGAAGATACAGTAATGTACATTGTATTGTTGGCATATTGGAATAGAGTATGCAGGAAGAAAGAAACTCCCAAATGAGAATTAAACTGGAGATAAATTGGGTTTGAAACAAATTCATGCCTTCTTTAACAAGTAGCTCATCTGCTTTTGACAGATAGCTCTTGGCCTGCACTGGAACTTGACAGAGTCTGAGTAGCAAAATACCTAATGACAGGACAGAAGATGACACTGTGACCTTACCAAATCAAGTATTACCTGATCTACTTCATTCTGAAGGTCAGAGTGACCAGTACAGGACTCCATCATAACACAGGAGTGGAATCAACTTAAGGAATTATATAAGAAGATAGCACACATTCTCAGCACCTCTCTCCTGCCATATTGTAATCCCTTCTATAATAATCTTATGGAAAGTAGCCAATCATCATTCAGTGAGAAGAAAATGCTGGTGCCAGTTTTACAATAAGTGATGAATGATATTCTAGCACTAGCTGTAAATTACTCTTATAGAATTATACTATCAGTTTTCCTTGAAAGATTATAAAAGAGGCTAATTCTTCCAGTACGAAGAACTTTTACCAGTGTATGTTATTGCTCACATCTTTCTGGAAGAGATGATGGCCTGGAGCAAAAATCTACACTAAATCATAGACAGAGCCTAATGGTTTGGACAAAAGTTTAAGGAAATGGGAATATCAAGAGTCAAGGATTAGTAACAAGGCAGCTCGGGGAAGAAACATACGGAAGGACATCCTAGAGTAGCCCCAGAATGTGAGCATATGAGTGCTCCATGTAAAAGTTAGCTTAAGGCTCATTTGAATACTTCCAGAATGGAGGAAACTTTTAATATCAGGTAGACAATATCAGGTAAACAAGGTGGCCTGATCGTTGGATCTCAGAAGCTCTCATTCTCTAGCCTCTGATGGGACTGCTGAATGGGCTTGTTACCCACGTGGTCACAGCAGCAGTCACTGAGATTAATGCAAACCCTCAACAACCTGAACTTTCTCTCACCAAATCTCACCTAACTACTACCACTGATAAATGCCAAATTTGCCAATAATAGATATCAGCATTTGAGTTTGTGGGGTGACTGAACTTAAAATTCTAGTTTGGGGGGTGGTTGAACCTGAAAGTAATATTGGTCTTCCTCAAAGGATGTAGAGAGTAACATGGAGAAAACCCATGTGCTTCTATGAAGCATTCTTTCACACAGCATAGACCATGTGGGAAACATCCTGGTTCCACTACTTACCACCTGTGTGAATTTGAGCAAGTTATATAAACTCCATAAAATAAGGGAGAAAACTTACCTATGGCTCAGGGTTGTTAAATGACTTACTATACGTAAAACACGTAGAGCAGTGAGAGATATATAGCAAATACCACGTAAGTAATGGTTCAATAAATTGAAAACTACCATATCAAGAGATACATAAATTAATAGAAGATTGTAACATGACTGTTATACCTCTTTCAAGATTGAATGTGTGGGGCACACCAGTTGGTAAAAAGCTTCACTTATGTGTGGTATTAGTTTAAAATAAAAGAAAACATAAATGAATTCATGAATGCTAATTATATTCTTATAGGTACAGAAATGGGATCTACAGTAGCTCTACCTATATTCTTTTCCCTATGTTATGTGTATAAGAGTAAATATTCACTTCACTTTCCCCAATGTTTAGCCAATTTTTGTGTAATAAGTATGTGTGTGGTGGTAAACTTTTCAATGTAGCCCCCGGTTTGCAGGATAATGAGATGGATCATAATAGATGAGAAAAGAAATGGGCATCATCCAGGTATACTGCAGTTGACACTAGGTGAGTGATGAAAATATGGGCTATTCTTTTGAGAGGATGGCTTAATGAGAGATAGTTACACTATCTAACACAGGACCAGCGATGAGAAAGATGGATGCAGCTATTGCATGGCTAATGTTCTAGAACCAATTGCATTTTAGTCAATAACCAAATTTTACATTCTCTTTTCCTTTTGAAAGGTTTCCCCATTGTATTAATCTTGATGGGAAGTAGGTCCAGTGTCATATATGAAAGTCAAAGGGGCCATATAGCTGAAGATAAAGGCGTGTGTTTTAGGTTTAAGCAACCAGTCTTTCATTTGCTTTTGACTTTTGATGGTATAAAGCAAAGACCCAGTTTCTTGGGGAAATGAATTTGGGCACATATGAAAATGCCAAAAGTGTCAGTGATATGAGGAGAGTGGCTGTGATGACAGTAATAGCATCCTAACCAGACTGGTATGACTTTGGCTGTGTTTTCTGTTCTCTGTCCTTGCTGCATTTTTTTTAAGAGGCCTCAATCTCTAATTTCCTCAATATCCTTCTTTCCGGTGATGGTAATTAAGAAATCTAATATGTATTAAAACATATATTGATATGCATCTTTAAACACACACATACAAGTTGAAAATTTGTATATAAAAATAGTACTAAAAATAATGAAAAGCCATACATCCAAATACTAACAGTAGTTAACTCAGAGGGATTCAATTTTATGGTTGGCCTTTATTATTTATTATTTTTTTGAGACAGATTCTCACTTTGTCACCGAAGCTGGAGTGCAGTGGTGTGATCTCAGCTCACTACAACTTCCACCTCCTGGGTTAAAGCGATTCACTTGTCTCATCCTCCCAAGTACCTGTGGCATTACAGGCACTCACCACCATGCCCAGCTAATTTTTGTATTTTTTGTAGAGATGGGGTTTTGAACTCCTGGTCTCAAGCGATCCTCCCACCTCCTAAAGTGCTGCATGAGCCACTGTGGCTGGCCTGTATTTTCTTATTTTTTCTAGTATATTACTTGTAAATTTAGTTAAGGAAAACCCAAAATTTATCAGATTTGAAAAACAGACTTTGGTTTTTTCCAGTTATTGAAACATTATCCTTCAACCATTAAGTTTAACTTTCTTTTTTTTTTTTTTTTTTTTTTTTGAGACGGAGTCTCGCTCTGTCGCCCAGGCTGGAGTGCAGTGGCCGGATCTCAGCTCACTGCAAGCTCCGCCTCCCGGGTTCACGCCATTCTCCTGCCTCAGCCTCCCGAGTAGCTGGGACTACAGGCGCCCGCCACCGCGCCCGGCTAGTTTTTTGTATTTTTTAGTAGAGACGGGGTTTCATCGTGTTAGCCAGGATGGTCTCGATCTCCTGACCTCGTGATCCACCCGTCTCGGCCTCCCAAAGTGCTGGGATTACAGGCTTGAGCCACCACGCCCGGCCGAAGTTTAACTTTCTCAGAGGGTATAAAACAAAGTAAATATGTAAGTATGATTTGCCTGATAATGGCATGCCCGAGTTTATTATTAAATTATGTCTGCTCACTTCATTGGACTAAGGAGCCAAAAATAAAATAAAATTATAAAATTTTATTATAAAAAAAGCATTGTGAATTGGAAAGAAAGGGGGAAGTGAATTAGCTGGGTATGGTGGTGCATGCCTATAGTTCCAGCTACTCAGGAGGCTGAGGCAGGAGAATCGCTTGAACACGGGAGGCAGAGGTTTCAGTGAGCCAAGATGGCGCCACTGCACTCCAGCCTGGCGACAGAGCAAGACTCCATCTCAGAAAAGAGGGGGGAGGGGACGGGAGGGGGGCGGAGAGGGGAGGGAGAGGGGAGGGGGGAGGGGAGGGGAAGGGGGAGGGGAGGGGAGAGGGGAGGAGGAGGGGAGGGGATGGGGGAGGGGAGGGGATAGGGAGGGGGAGGGGAGGGGATAGGGAGGGGGAGGGGGAGGGGGGAGGAGGGAAGGAAGGAAGGGGAAGGGAAATATAGTGGAATGTAATCTATGTATGTATTTATTTACATTTCATCCAATTTGGTTTGGTGATAAATAAAAGGAGTTCAATTTTTATATTCAGCAGATCCTGGGATCTGTACTGTTCTCAGATAGAGATGGACAATAAACTATGAGTGATGGTAAATAAAGGACCACTGAGTTAGATCCAAACACCATGCTTTAGCAGGAAGTTGTTGTGAGGGGAGCTGAAGCTGCATTGGATTTAGAGAAAGTATCTTTGTACAAGAGAAAGTGTTTTTGTCTGTTTATTTTTCTTGTTAAATTTCAGCTGAATATATTTTAAAGGTCGCCTAAAATATTTACTAGTAAAAATATCTAAATTATTTTGCATCATCAGAATCATACTGGGGGATAGGAGTAGTGGTAGTAGTGTTAACAGAAATAATAAGGATACATAATGTACATATCTATATACATAAATATAATACACACACAAAAGAGTTGACGTGTAATGGGCTGATGAATTACTCAGTCTTTGGTTTATTCCTACTTTGTCTTACTAGCTATATAACTTGTGCTAGTTACTTTTTTTTCTCTAGGTCTTCAGTTTCTGATGTTAAAATAAGTGAAACAACTATGTTACTCTTTGGTTTTGGATATGCAGTACATGAGATAATCCATGAAGAAAATGTATCCCAGTTCATGGCAAAAAGTAGGAGTTCAATAAATTATAGTTAGTATTATTTTTACATATTTCTTCTGTTAGAATATATAATGCTAGAATATGGACGTAGTGATAGAATGTCCCTTAGAAAGTATTTGTTTCATGTCCCTTACACCATTAAAGATGAAGTTGTTAGCATTGGAGATAGTAAGTAGTTACTTAAGGTTACACATATTTTTAGTGTTAAATCTAAAAATAGAATCTGACTTTCCTGAATCTTACCTTGTATTTTTTCTCTATCTGGTATCTCCTGGCATCTCAGATTTCTGTACAAATGATAACCCATACCCATATGCCATAAGGGCATGCATGTACCTTAGGTTAAATACTAGCATAAATATTTACACTTCATTTGTAAAATCTTAAGAAGTATCTGTTGGATTTTTACAATTGTTAGTTCCTTAAATATGTTGGAAACCACGTAAGTACTCATGTTAAAAACATTTTATTTTTTATCTTTGCTTGGACAAGGAAGTAGGATAAATATTTAATATGTCTATGAACAACTATACATTTTTAATATTGAAAAAAATTGCCTATTTTTCTGCTAAAATATCTAAAGAAGGGTATTTTTGGATGTGTATATGCATATTTATACACTCATCTATAGTTTAAATCATGAGTGAAAACAAAGAATATTGAGAATGTATGCTTAAATTTTTTGATTTACAAGGCTTTTCAAGTCTGCGTCTTTGGAACCAACACACTTATGGTTGTCTTTTTGGATTAATTATGAAGGGCTATGACTCAAACCACAAAAAACTCAAAGTCTACTGAAGGAGAGCAATTTTTTTTTTTTTTTTGTCATGGACACCAAGAAGGAAAAGTCTAATATGGTGCTCTGTAGTAACACTGTAGGATTTTTCCATTTCATCTTTCCTAAGTGAAAAGTGGAATTAAATCCATGATAATATTGATAGCTATTAACTAAAGCTATTAATTCAAATGGGCTTTAATAAATAAATAAAAAGGAAGAAAAGGGGGGTGGTAGGGAAGCAAAAAGAAAGATTTGGGAACAAAAAGGAGATTAGATGTCAGTATTAATTCTAAAACTAGTATCATTGCTAAAACCTGATATTCTGATTGTGAATAAAACTGTCCTTTAAGGAACATACCAGTTAAAAACTAATCAACTATCTAAAAAAGCGTCCCCCCCTCCAACCTTTGCGTCATTGGCTTTATCTTGGGCAGTGTTCTTCAGTGTTGCGCTTCGTACACCAAGTGGTGGCCCACACAGTCCACATGACGTGGAAGAAAAGGGAATCTCTTTTTACGTATTTTATTTGATCTTTAGTGGATTTTTTTTTGCATGTTTCATGCTTAGCATAATGTATTAGAACAGTAGTACTTGTGATATTCTATAAATAAGTAACATAATGTATCAGGGTACTCATGTAAAACTTTCTAAATGATTGTGTATATAAGTTGTTGAGATCACTAGTCTAAACCGTAAGGCAGGAGGAGTTAGCAAACTATGGCCCTTGGACCAAATTCAACATCTAACACTCGTCTTCATAAATAAAGTTTTTTTGGAACACAGCTATGTTTGAATATTTTCCATAAAGGATTTTGTGCTATAATGTCAGAATTAAGTTGTTACAACAGAAAACTTATGGCTTCTAGACGTTAAAATATTTATTCCCTAGGCATTTACAGAAAAAGTCTGCTACTCACTGCTCTAAAGAAACAAGAATTCAGGTCAAAGTTGTTTGCAGACAAGGCAGAAATAATAATATCGCTTAGGAACTTGGTTCCGGGCTTTATAAATAGTTGTTACACCTTGGAATTTTCTCAGCTAACAAACAAACAAAAAAAAAGGGGGCAAATGTATCACATTTTTTTTTTTAACCATAAATGCTAAGCACACTTTCTATCTGTTTCTCAAATTAGGCCTTTTCTTTATTGCTAAAGGTTAATGACCTTGGTCAAGTTATTTAGCCTCAAAACCTTAAGTTTACCTATACAAGAAAATTAAATACTATCTTATAAGGTTTTATAAGAATTATAATGCCTGCATGTGTCCCAAATTTGCCAAATGAGCCCTCAGTAAATGATAAATGACTCTCCACCCACATATTTTGACAGGATATATCTCATGTAGGTTTGACTTTAATAAAAGTAACAGCAATAAATGAGTATTTCTCGATCTTTGAAAACACATATATTAAACTTTCTTTATATAAATTATATATCTAGAAAATCAACATAAGCAAAAATATAAAAACAAGATATAAATTGCTGATTAAATAATATTAAAATGAGAACCGAAATCTAAATAGAGGTACAAGAAAACTGTGGCTGATCTTTAATGGTTGTTAACAGATTAATGGAATTTAGCTAGGATTTTAGCCAGTTATCTCATTGATTAGACCATGACAACATGGCTCAGCTTGTGGGCTTAAGATTCACTGGGGAAGAGCTTCACTACATTTAATGGTTTTAATTAGAAAGATATGCCTGTGTATATGTCTTCAAATACAGGTGTTCTAGTGCTGTAGTTCCAGTGCTATAGGCTTCATTTCAACCATGTTATTTTGATCCTTTAATGACTTCGGATTTTGTTAATAAAAACCTATATTCTTTTTATTCATTTTAATTTTAATTTTTTTTTTTTTTTTTGAGAGAAAGGGAGAGAGAGAGAGAGAGTGAGTCTTGCTCTCTTGCCCAGGCTGGAATGCAGTGGCACGATCTTGGCTTACTGCAAGCTCTGCCTCCTGGCTTCACGCCATTCTCCTGCCTCAGCCTCCTGTGTAGCTGGGACTACAGGCACCCACCACCACGCCCGGCTAATTTTTTTTGTTATTTTTTAGTAGAGATGGGGTTTCACCGTGTTAGCCAGGATGGTCTTGATCTCCTGACCTCGTGATCCTCCCGCCTCGGCCTCCCAAAGTGCTGGGATTACAGGCGTGAGCCACTGCACCTGGCCAAAACCTATATTCTTAATGAAAGTAGCAATGGAATATTTTTCATTGTTTACTGCCTTAATTTTATTGTTTTTTTTTTTCTAGCTTTCACTTTGTTGAATTAAAAACAATTTAATTGACAAACATTGAATATATTCAAGATGTTTAATGTGATTTTTATATGCACACTTTGTGTAATAATTATCACAAACTAACACATCCATCATCACCCATGCTGTACATTAGATCATAATGCCATTAGACATCATGCTAAGTGAAATAAGCCAGAAACAGAAAGACTAATACTGCATGATCTAATTTATATATGAAATCTAAAAAAGTCAAACCAAAGAAACAGAGAGTAGCATGGTGTTTGCCCGGGCTGAAGTGTGAGGTAAATGAGATCTTGATCAAAGGGAACAATGGATTTTTATCTTTATAATCCTAATAATCTACCTGGTTGCCTAGAAAAGATTAGATTCCAAGTAAATATTTATAGCATAAACAAAAAATAAAAGGAATTGATATGACATATTAGAAGGAATAGGGGAGAAAGGACAAAATAGTCTCTCATAACTGCCACAAATTACACCAATTAACAGTTATTAGTTTATTTATTGATCATTTAATGATCAGTATTATATAGTATAAGTCTCATTAACTAGAATTTGTTCAGGACCCAAGTTCCTAGCAGAAAAATCCAGGAGTTTTAGAATACTTAAAACTTGCTATTGAGATGAGCATCTGGAGTGTCCAAATTTAAAAAGTGTCAGAATTTGTGGCATTTTATTTTATAAATTGAAAAACAAATAAAAGAAATTCCCAGGTTTGTTAGCATAGAAAACTTGTAACACAGACATTATAACTTGGACAGTCTAATTTAAGGTGGTTATATACATGTTACCAACTGTAAATATTTTTTAATAACCACTAAAATACTGTGTGTGTATATATGTGTGTGTGTGTATATATATGTGTATATATATATATAGCAATAGTGATTCTAACAATTCTATTTAGAAACCTATTTTAGTATTTTCAAAGAGAATAGAGGGAAAGGGATATTTTACAAAGTCAAAAACGCTTAACTGACATAACTTGAATGATGTTGTCTACAGAAAGACTTCAGCAGTGTACATAAGGCACACATTTGAAGGCAAGGACCACCAGGGCATAAGTTAGACCTAGTGACCTACAGAGGACACCCCTTAAATGAATTATAGAAGCTCATGAGCATATGTATGTGTGTGTTTGGGGGTGTAGTGGGGGGGCATCAATTCATGTTAAATTTGAGCTCTTTTCAATACCTAAGGACTTCTAATATGGCTAGAGACTCCAAATCATAGGGTCCCTTCAGTTAGTGGTGATATTCAAAATCATGTCCTATTCTCTATGACATGTTGGATTGAGGCAGGTTTAAACAATAAACTTGAGGTAGAAAGAATCTACCCATCCGTGAAAGAAAGTCCTCAGCAAGAGGACGTGAAATCAATCACATGAGAGAAAATCTAAAATGCTAGGTGCAGACAAGACAAAGTAAATCATAATGCTGATCTTATGGACTTAGTATGCAAACCTGGCAATAGTTAGCAGAAGGCTGCGATTAAGTAGGTAACTGGTTGTCAGTTATGGAGCTATTCCCAGCTCCATTTCCAGAGGAAGGACATGAAATATACCTGGAGCAGGGAAGGGGCAGAAGAACTCAAAGAAAAAGCAACAGTTTGATGTTCTTCATTACCAACAACTGGGAGGGACTAAGGCAGGCAGGTATTAATCTACTTGTGTCTTGAGAAAGAGTAATTCCTAGTGTTATACAAATTATGTAGCTAGGCATGGAAAGTAACTTTCTATTTTTAATATTTGCTATTTATCAGTTACCTAAATGTTAAATAGGTAATACGCCTCCTCCCTCCCCAAGCAGGGTATTTCATTTCTCCATTTAACATTGTATTGTTCTTGCCCAAATCACCCCTAGATTGCAGATCTTTACACCTGTGCATAAAGCACTGCAGCAAGGGATATTTCACAAACTCAGTACCCCACAGCATTCACAATCAAAATTACTTGTCATCTCCAATGCGATGCTCAGTTTTCACAAAATTTATCCAAAGTCTAGGTAAGAAATCAGACTTGTGACAAGTAAGCAACTTTCGTATGAAGATACATAGCTATTCTCTCTTGAGACTTAATTTTTCTTTAGCGAAATTAAGCCCTTAAAACTACTCTAAATAATTGTTTCTAAATATGTAAATCAAGTTATTATAAAATAAATCAGTTATTATAAGAGAAATCAGACTTGTGACAAGTAAGCAACTTTCGTATGAAGATACATAGCTATACTCTCTTGAGACTTACTTTTTCTTTAGAGAAATTAAGCCTTTTAAACTACTCTAAATAATTATTTCTAAAATGTAAATCAAGTTATTATAAAATAAATTCTTTTCAGGTAACTTAGCTCATGACAGTGAAATTCTTTCAACATACAGCAATAATGGGTATGAAAACATGGTGTACATAAAGAGTGACCAAATCAGTTTGCAGCTAGGTGGGCTATGTCAACGAGTTATGGCTTTGTATTTTGAAGTCAGAGCATGGAAACTTATTTTTAAGAAAGCTACCAAGCTTGTTATTCTGCCAAACACCAAATAAACCAAATGAAAGAAAAATGAAACTGAAAGGTATTAGTGCTGACACTGCTTGGCCGGTAGAAATGAAACATTGAAAGCCGGAGGAAGGAGGATTTCCTTTTGATGGACTAAAAACTGCCAAAATCATCTTTGAAGGAAGCCATGTTTAAGCCCACAGGAGAATTAAAGAGAGTAGGGGATTATGGTAAAGCTTTTATCTTGAACAGAACTGGAGTGACTGCACTGTGATGTATAAAACTAGCAGGGAGAATATCATGCCATAAAATATAATTTTTTTGAGTATGCCAGAAAAAAGATAAAGCATCCAGACATTCAAGTAATTAGGTTTTTCTTCTGAATAGTTTCAGTTTTAAAATATTATTAAATTGCCAAGTAAAATTTTTCTTTAACTTAGCTCTTAAGTAGAACGAATAACTAAATGTAGTTAAATGTCCTTTCAGAGTGGTTAAAATTAAGCCCTATTTTTCTTTGTCCCTGTGCATGATTAAAAATAAACAACCAAATCACATTTGACTCTATACCCCAAAAGTGATTACTTTGTTATTTTCACTTCAGTGGGACACATGCTATCATCCATAAGAAATTACTAATGTGTTCTATGGCATTTTGAAAATAAATGCAATGTATTTTTACTCATGAGAACCATCTGCAGGATTTCAAGCATGTCAAATATTTTGATGCTTCAGGAAATTTTGTACAATTGATGCTATATTTTTTTCCAAGAAATGACTTACATGACTGATAATGAAGTATATTCCTAATTTGTACTAACTTTTGAAAATAATGTCCCCATTCTCCGGCCCGAATGTGCACAGTCACCCTACTTCTTCACCAATGCCCCCTAGGTTTGCCATATTCTTGCCACTTTACAGGAAAACAAAACAAAACAAAACAAACCTCACTAGTTATCTAAGTATGTAAAAGAATTTTTCCCTCTGGAAGTACTTGGTCATTTCTCGTTAAAAATAAACACAAACAGAGATTAAGCTTCTTTCCTACAGTAGCTAAGTACTCTCATCCCATTATTCCATTCCTTCTGTTTCTATGGGAGCTTTCCAGGCAGGGCCAAGTCTTCTTGCCATGCTGTTGCTCTTGACCAGGAAACGTAATTACCCCAGACTTACCAGAACCATCTGGTGCCTGTGAAGTAATCTTGGAGCATTAAAAGAGGAGCTTGTAGGGCTGTCTGTGGAGCTGAGCCCTCAGGCTGGAAAACGAAAGTGCCTTGCCTTTCCACTGATCCAACTGAGATACCTGCCTGTAGGTGATGTACATCACACTTTTTAAAAAAGGCAGATCCATGTGATGAAGCTACATCCTGCTAGAACAGCCCCCAGCAAGAAGTGCCAGAAAATGAAAGTCACACAAAGGTAGTGGCAGTCCACGTGATTCACAATCTGCATTGAGGACTTTTCTTATAAGAAAAGACTTGTGAACAAGTCAGATGAGCTGAGATGCCAAATTGAGAGCAGTAGAATGGGGGAAAACTTTAGAAGGGCCTCTAAACAGCTATAACACGCTTCAGAGTTTTCTATTTTCTGTCTACTCTTTACGCTAACCTCATGAATTAACCCATAGATTTTACATTGTAATTTTCAGAGGCACTAGCTGTAAAGCCACAGATTCCCCAGTACCGCTTCTGTTATGTTCATTTATATCAACACATATCCCCTTAACTCTATATGTTAGCTTGGGGGTTGTAAATAAAGAAACATGACCACTAGACCATATGCTTCCTGAAGGCCAGAAATGCATTTCAAAAGTAGATACAAAATTATGTAAAATGATGGTAAATGCTTAGATGTGTATAGAAAAGAATAGGGATAAAGGCATTTATCCATTAATAAACATTTACATGGCTCATTTAATTCTCATAACTCAAGAGGAAAGTGATGAGAAGACTAAGACTTTAAGAACTGAAGACCTTGTCCAGTATGACACAGCCTTTAAGTGGCAGATCCAAGCTTCAAACCCAAGCTTTCTACCCCAGAGAGCTGTGCCTTCAATCTATATTTTCTATCTATTCAGTAACACATGATAAAGAGATTTAGAAGAAAATATCACACAAAACAGATAAATATCAAATATATCCTTACATCTTCATCTATTTTAATAGGAAAACAATTTTCAAGTGTGCTCATGTAGACGGAACCCATTACAGCCTTATTTCCCTTTCTTGTAAGAACAAAAGTAATAGCTATTTGATCTTCAAGACTCCTAGGTACTAAATGTAAATCAATTGCCTCGATAACACACTTTAAATGTCTTTAAAATCAATTAATAAAAAAAAAATGAACACTTTGGTAATTTCTAATTAATAACATATTTATTGGATAATCCAACCTACTTTCTAAACAGACACAGAGAAACGTCTGGGCACGTCCAATTATCTGAAAAACAGGATGTGTCTAGGTATTTGGATGGTGGTCACTTAAAGAATAAAGTTATTTATTTACTTTCTGTTAAAAATTGCAGTAAAGGAAACAGTTACTGGGGAAATTGGTTCCCTGGGCTACTCACAGTGAATTCCAGCAGATCCCAAAGGATCACCCTATAGAGAGAGAATGTACAACCTGTATAAGGAGAGCTTTAGGAAGGAAACACACACCTGAATTTATTCTAGAAGACAGGTAGTAAGAGAAGAATAAAGCAATTCACCTAGGCATCAAAGAAAAAAAACAATTGAGAAGATTCTGATTATCAATGTTCTCTTTGTTTTTATACAAAAGCTGCTGATTAACTTCACATGTGCTACTTTGGCAAAATGAGAAAAAGTCAAGATATTAATATATTCTTAAATTTATATATAGAAGACTGATGGTGATGCTATTGTCCATTCCAGTTTTGAAAAGAATGATGATGAGCCAGGAAAGGGAAGGAATTTCCAGGAGTAACATAATGAACTGTTGTGAATCATTCTAGATTTCAAGAAGCACATTTATGTCAGGTGTGATTGTCAAGTTCTTTACTGGCATTTTAATATCTTAGTTCATGATCTTCAGATGTCAGTCCCCACTGAATTGGTGCTAAGGAAATACTAGCTGTGTGCTAATTTGAGTAGACTTTTGTATCCAGCTGATGCCCCCCACAAACCGGCAAGCCTCTAAGAACCAAATCTAAGTCTTCAAATGCTTTTCCTCAACACAGAAAAACATTGAAACTGTAGTAGTTAGGTACATTTTAGGGATTAACATAGTAAAAGTCAGAGAAGAGCATGGTACTAGAGCAGAATAAGATCTGTCGACTCTGCTCCTAGTTCAGAGCAGTCATCAAGATAATGTGAAAATAAATGCATAGAGAGATGGCACTGATAAACACCAGAGCCAGATCATGCTTGCGCAGTGAACTCACTAACAGAGAAGTTACCCATATAACCCAAATCAACAAACACCAGCCCTTCACACCCCAGCCCCACCACCCAAATCACTTAGATTTAACTCTAGACCACAAAGTTACCACTGAAAGGTATTTTTTTTCTTCAAGGATATAAAAAGCTGGGTTTTAACTTTTCTTTTCAGATACTCAAACGCTGATCTTTCCTGTGATGGTTTGTGGGTTTCAGATGCATTATAAACCTTGAGGCTTGGGAGATTAGAAGTCATGCTGAAGATAGGAAAGAATTCTGGCTCATCACATAGTAAAGAAGTGGAGTTAACATGTAAATGTTTGTTCTTGTTATTATTATTAGCATTGCTATTGTCCTGGTTTTCTACTTAGTTTACTGATTGGATAGACGACAGAAACACCACATATACAAGAGTTTAAGCAACATTTTCTGGAGTCATATGACGAATTTCAGGTAATTCATAACTAAAACAAAGATTAAATGGATAGGTAAGAGAACACTATTTCATTTTTATATTATTTTTTAAATAGACAAATTAAAATTATATATAGTGTAAATGATGTAAAATATATAAAATAGTATGGAACGATGAAATCATGCTAAGTGAATTATGTATTGCATCACATATTTGTTTTTTGTTGTGAGAACACTTAAAATCTCCTCTCTAAGCAATTTGCAAGTATTAAACACATTGTTATTAACGTAGTCAACATGTTGTACTACAGATTTTTGAATTTATTCCTTCTAACTAAAATACTATATCCTTTGACCAACGTCTCCTAACCTCCTCCACCTACCACCACCACTCACCACTGGTAACCACTATTTTACTCTCTGCTTCTATGAATTTGACCTTTTCTTGACTACGGAGAGATTTAATCTTAAGCAAAAACCTTTGGAAAATGTTAAACAAACGTACAATGATTATCTTTGGAACCAGAAAGACCTTAGTTGCCACCTGCTAGCTATGTGATTTTAGACAAAATTATTTGACCTAACTTCAGATTGTTTATCTGTAAATTGGGGATCACAATCCCTAAAAGTCATAAGCTTATTTAAGGATGAAATGAAATGGGGAAGTTAAAGTACAGTGCTTAACATACAGTAAACTTTCTATGTTGTTCTATATTCTTCTCTACTATTTTAATAGAAATGATATAAGCAAAAGTAGAATTAGTATTACAGACACTGCCAAAAGTATCTCTGAGTGAAACTTGTCTTCTGTGGGTTAATGCAGTATCATACTGCTGACTGGGAGATTCAAAGTGTAAGGCGAAATGCTCTCATTAGGCCAGCCTTGGCATGGCAGCTTCTACATAAAAATAACTGTTATATCTGTTCCATAGAGTCAACGGAGGATCAATTATATCTTCTAGAATGTATATTATAAAGATTTGAATATTGCCTCTTTTTTGGTTCAAGTGAAGTTACAACAAGTACTGCAGGGCCTAAAGATTCACATTCTTCCAGCAACTACCTTCATGATAATATTTAATTATATTATTTACAAAAGGTGTAAATATAAAGTTAGTGCGGGTATTTTGTAGGATTTATCTATAATATGTATTCATTTATAATTTCACTGGCTTAGCTGGGCATTGTGGTGCACACCTGTAGTCCCCATTATTTGGGAAGCTGATGCAGAAGGATCACTTGAACCCAGGAAGTAAAGGCTACAGTTAGCCGTGTTTGCACCACTGCATTCCAACCTGGACAACAGAGGAAGACCCCGACTCAATTAAAAACAACAACAAGTAAGTATAATTTCACTAGGCACGTATGTTTGTCTTGCTTCTTACAAATCTTTGTCATAACAAGAACTATGACCCCTCACTGTTAACACTGACAACATCATTGTCATAAAAGAAATCACAAAGTCTGTGAGCTACTTATATTCAGTGGAAATGTTAATAGACTTGCAAATTAAGTTCTAGGAAGTCCTTAATTTCAGATTTAAAATGGAAATTTCTCTTCCTGAAATATAGAATGGAGTATGTAAGTCTTCTCATCTGCAGAGCATGAACAGAGACCAGACATATAAAACAAGGGAAGATACATGCATTAAAATGTTCTTGGAAAGAGATAAGAAAATTCTATGGCCAAATAAATCTAATTGAAAACATTTTTTGTTTTTGAAATGAAATATGGAATGAAAATCATTTTTGCATAAATAAAATGTATAGATGAAAGTAGAAGAATCTTCCGTAGGGAAGAGATGGTGAGAGCAGTTGATCTAAAATCAGAATTTTGAATAAAAATTTCTGTAGGCCACGACATTGAAAAGCAAGTTTTTTGTTAGCTATTATTCTCATCAATAAGAAAGCTACCCAGACATAAAAAAATGTGGAACTAGGATAAATGCTAGTAGCAGACAAAAATTATTAGACATAGAGATTAAGAAAAAAAAAACAAGTCATTTTTCCTATTTTAACATATATTTAAAGAAAATAATTAAAAGGTAAAATGAGACACCTGCTATAGTGTCTAGAGTTATATAGAAATATACTCAGGTTAATTATATATAAACTAGATATAATTATCACTCCTTCATATAGATTTGATAATTTTCATATAATCCTTTATGTTGTCTTTATAAATAAGATAAAGATTCATTTTTTCTTGTATTTATACCTTTTAAAGTAACCATTACCAAATTTTATTGAACATTTATTGTGTGTCAGACATAATGCTAAGCAGAGGCAAGATTTCATTTATTCTAAATTATACTATGAGATAGATACAATTGTTTTTCTATTCTTCAAATAATATTACAAAAGTCCAGGGAAGTTTAGTGATATTTCTAATCACATAAGTCATACATAAATCTACACAGTAGCAGATCAAGTAGAGGTTCTTGATCTGAGCACTATACCTGAGTGAATCAGCTGGATATCTAATGGTGTCCCACAAACAAGGTTTTGGTTCCCAGAAGTGAGCACACTAAATAGGATCACCCTTAGAGCATCATGTACAACACTCCCCATGGTCTAATTCTGTGCTATGCATGGAAGTACCATACATCATTCAAGTCACATGTAATTTAAATGTGCCCTATGACATAGAAGATGTCTAGTCTCTGCAGAAGGATTGCTAAACATTTTCTGTAAAGGGCCAGATAGTAATTATCTTAGGCTTTTCGGGACCAACAGGCTTTATTGCAAGTACTCAACTCTATGGTTATAAGCAGCATAGGAGCTATAGACAACATGGAAACAACTGAGTATGGATGTGTTACAGTATTTTATTTATAGATACTAAAATTCAAGTTTCATATAATTCTTATGTCATAAAACACTCCAGGCTGGAGTGCAGTGGTACGATCTCAGTTCACTGCAACCTCCACCTCCCAGGTTCAAGCAATTCTCCTGCCTCAGCCTCCTGAGTAGTTAGGACTACAGGTGCATGCCACCACACCCGGCTGATGTTTATATTTTTAGTGGAGACGGGGTTTCACCATATTGGCCAGGATGGTCTCAGTCTCTTGACCTCATGATCTGCCCGCTTTGGCCTCCCAAGGTGCTGGGAGGACAGGCGTGAGCCACCACACCTGGCCAGTTTTTTTTTTTTTTTTAATGAATGATACATAATTGTACATATTTAATGGGGCACAATGTGATGTTTCCATATATGTATACATTATGTAATAATCAAATCAAGATACTTAGCATATTCATCACCTTAAACATTTATCATTTCTTTGTGATGAGAACATTCAAAAACCTCTCTTCTAGTTACTTCAAAATATACATTATCATTAACTCTGTCCATCACACCATGCAACAAATCACTACCACTTACTCCTCCTAATTGTAGTGTTGTAACCATTGACAAACCTTATAAAATCCTCTATTACTCTATCCTGCTATTTAAATGCTAAACTTTAATCTACTATTTTGTGCAATCTTTTTAAGGTACTATGCAGCTTTGAGGTGATATAATTATACCCATACTGCACAAGTTAAGCAACCTATGTTCACATAAGGAACAAGGCAGAGCTTACCTTTAAAACTAAGTTGTATTTGCCGTGACTAGAATTTAATCATACGTCCTGGAATCAAGGAAAAAAGCATTGGGAATTTCTTCTGCATCTGACAGAGTGAGGGTTGGGAAACTTTATCCTATGAATCATAGAAAGTTTGTCAAGGAGTAACTTACAAGATTCCCAAGAAATAAAATACCTTTTCTCAGAAGCTTTCTACTGGTATATACAAATTTAACTATTACAGATAAATTTATTTACGCATTTTTGTACTTATTCTTTCAAGAAATGATGTCCACCATATTACTTGTTGTTGATTACTTATCTAAATTAAAATGTTATTTGAATTATAATCCAGTTTTAAAAAATCCCTTTCAACTTCATCGTTTCAGCAAAGCCAACACCCCCAGAAAACCAACAAACACAAAAATACAGTATCTGACCTGTTGCTAATTTTGACAGTGTTTCTAGGTGTAATTGTGCCTTGTGCTGTATCTATGGATAATACTCAAAAACTTCCAGGAGACACCAGTAGCACTAACTTTAGTTTATTCCAACAACTGGACTATCACATTGAGGAACTTGGGATACTTTTATACTAAGCTTTAAAATTAATGGAAGAAACATGATATATTCTTCTGCTTGCCAAACGGCCACAAAATCAAGCAAAACCAACAAATCCTATAACAACAACAAATTTTCAAGCTTTCCCCATAGCTGATGGTGTCTTTGCAGACATCTAAGTGAGTCAACATTGGAGTTGTCCTGATCAACCTACTGTCATCATTTCATGTTGGCTTTAAGTCCAAGTCAAGGTAGCCTTTCTTCTTTTACAAGAGCAAAGGATATATAATGCTTTACTTTTGAACTTACAGCAGCTAAAATCAAACACTACAGGAAGGAAATTAAAAAAAAAAAAAGCCACAGGATCTATGACTTTCATTTATACAAAGCTTTGAAGTATTCTATATATTGTAACAAACTTCTCCTCAGCTGAACTTCACGGTAATGCTGAGTAAAATAAAGGGGAGGAGCTCTTTCTAAAATAGCAGAGGCTCTCTACTTTGCCACATCATAGTTGATCATAAGAAACAAAAAGGAGAGGCTAGAATTCCACGAAGAAAACAACACTTGAAGTACTAGGAAACAAAAACCTACTTTAAAGCAGGATATTTTCCTGATCCCTTTCGTGGGACTTGTGAGAGTGCCTCATTTACTCAGCCTGTTGCTCTCAAACAACTCGCCGGAGGGAGCGCACAAGTAAACCAGGCGGGAACCGGAGGGCACAAGCACTGGAAGCAGCCAGCCGCTTCCGCACCGGCAGGAGTACACTCCACCCCTCTGGGAGGCAATAGGCAGGAGAGTGGGTGCAGGAGCAAACTTTTGGGCGCTGGCAGGAGCAAACTTTGTGCGGGTCCCGCAGCAGCATCCAGGAGGGATGCCTTCAACACCTGAAGCCCCAGAGGGCATGTTACAGGCTTTTTAGCTCTGCGGTCCATGGACGTTTTTAAGTGTTAGCAGGTTAGTGGGCCATCTGCCTTTTCATGTGAGGCAGCTGCTCTCTGCCGGTGAGGGTAAAGTGGCCAGTGTGACAGCCTTTTGTATCCTCACTCATGGCTCCAGAACTCTTGTCCAGCATCCAGGAAAAATGAGATCACAAGAATGAGCTGAAGAATGGTAAATGCAGGGGAATTTATTGCTGATGAAAGTGGCCCTTAGTGGGAAGGGGAGCTGAGAAAGGGATGGGGTGGGTAGGTAATCTTCACCTGAAGTCCGGCCATCTGCGTCAGGATTATTCTCTGAAGTTACACCGCCAAGCTGTCCCTCTGAAGTCAAGCCGCTTCTGAGGTCCCGCTGTAGTGCCCGACATCCCGTCACTCCTCCTCTCTGCCAGATGAGCCTGGGGTCGTTATAGGCATAGGATGGTGCAGGGCTGGGCCATGGGTGGTTTAGGAAAAGGCAACATTCCAGTGGGAAAACGGGATAGAAGTTCTCACTTTGAGTCACGGTCTCAGGGTTTTTGGCTTGAGGGTGGGGCTTCACCGGGGACCCATCCTTTTCCGCCTAGAACTTCTCTGCCTCCTGTCTCTATCAAAAGTACAATAACGAAAAGAAATGCATCCAGTGTATAAAGCAAAGTGATGGAATCTTCGTTCCTCAAGATTAGCAAGAGAATGACGAGAGGAGTAAAGCCCTAAGACAGGATCTCAAGATATGAAATGGGATCAGTGACAATTCCCAGCAATCATAGAGGAAATGAATTGTTAAAAAAAAAAAAAAAAAAAGAAGAAGAAAATTTACAAAAAAAAAAACCCAAAAGTTTATTGTCAAAACCTTTGGTGGGAATGTGTTATAGAATCGGTTAAAGCTGTCCCACTTTTCTGATGGACCTTGCAGCAGAAGGGATACTTTTCTCAGCTGCGCTTAACTCTCTGTGTTCCCCCTTCTTTCTTGAATGGATGCCCCCATGGAAAATGGTGTTACTTGGTGGGACTGGAAGAGCTCTACTGATAAGTGAGCTGTGAAGGAGAAAGGAATGTACACAGGTAGTGTGATAGAAATTTAGAAAAATAAGCTAGAATAAAATGTGAAATAGGTCACTTAAACATGGGAAATGAAAGCAGTGGTTATTGTTAATGGGCCAATGTATTATTTTTCCTCTTTTTGACCTCTCAAGATCAGCTGTGAGCCTTGGAAGTAGGAACTTTGGTTGCAGCCCTGAAAGCCATAGCTTTGTGCGGGCCCCGCGGCAGCACAAAGCCATTAATCCTTAGCTTTGTGGACAATGTACTTAGTTTCAATCCATTCGCCTAGTGGTTATTACAATTGTTTATGTCACAATTTCAAATGCTTTGCCCTCAATGTCTGGCACTGGAAATGGAATGAAGGCCATCTTCATGTTTTTGTCTTTCCCCTAATGGTAGCTTTCTCAAGTCCTCAAAATTCTCTGAGTTCTTGTTACCAGGGTGTGAAGCATCATTCTGCTACTTCCAATTTGACTTGGCATATATTAGGGAGGATGGAAAAGGGGAACCACAATTCATTGGAATGGAGCCCTGAGTAAGTTAAATGCTTCCTGAATAAATGTGCAGTATCTCTTTCCCAGGCCTAGGTAATTGCTTTTTTATTTATCTCAAACCATTTCCATCCTCTCCTATAGCCTAATAGAGTCACTCTCTGCACACGGTGCATTTCCATCACAGAAGCTCACAGGATGCAGGCTCTGCTGATAATAAATAAATAAATAAAATCATTGAGTCCATATTACAGCTAGTGGAAGCTGAAGTTTTACATTTATATATTAAATTAAAATGCTTTCTGCCCATATTATACAAAATGTAAATGGTAGTTCAGTCAGGCAGCAGACAGAAGTTGGCTACTTTTTGAGCAGAGATGTCTTAAATGTCTATTTCAGGGCAAATACTCCTCATGGACCATACAAATATTTATTAAGAAGCTAATATGGCTGTGCTCATTCTAATCACATTTAGTATCTGTCTTCTGAAAGAGTAAAAGTCTGGTTGAAGAAAGAGAACATTAATACCTCTTAAATGAGCACAGTTGATTAATACTCTACTTAAAGTAAATGAAAAAAATCAAGTGGAAAGAAATAATTTTAAGTGAATGAAAAGTGAAGATATGAAGAATGCATTATCATGCTATAATGAACCATTACCTATCTCAAAAGATTCACTCTTTAACACCAATCAGAACTTGATACTTTTTTCCTTGACCAGACACTCAGGAACTGTGACATATAGTCTGTGGATTGTTTTAGTGAATAGAGAGCCACAGGCCCTGAATTATAAAAATATATTTTAGTAATGAGAAATCGTTTTCATCATTAAAATATGAACTATTTCATGATGTTCTGGAAGCCCTATAACTAAAAGACATTTGCTAGTAGCAGACACATTTGGACGATAAATATGATGGCACAAAATATTTTTCCTTTGTATTTAGCCAGTGTAATGGAAACACGCCTGATTTTAGAGAGACAAACACCTTTCCAAAAAATAGTGCCTGTGACTTCAAACCTGTTTCAACTTTCTCTGCTCTCAGATTTGGTGCACAATGATAGTTCTAGTTAAACAAATACTTGGGATAGCATTTAATCTATTGATGAAGAATGACAAACACCTGGCAGATGTGCCAACATTCTCAGATTCTACTCTCAGAAGAGACACAGCTAATTCATTATGGCACCTTTTCCAGCAAGCCAATATTTGCACACAGATGACTCAGAACACGAAGCAGCAGCTAGCCATTGATCCGTGTCTCGGTTTCTTAATCATCAGTATAGGTAAACAAAATTTCTGGCTTACAGGGTTGTGTACAAAATTAAAAATGATATAATGAAAAAGCTATTTTAAAAATCTAGTTAGTATAATCTTATTTCACAGATACAGAAAATAAGGCCAAAACAGGTAAGTGATTTACCCAAATCAACAGTTATTTTTAGATTCAAATCAACAGTCACTTGTAGTGCAGCAAAAGTCCCTGGGGAAAAATTTAATCCAACCCATTCATTTCACAGATATGGAAACTGGAACTCAGAGCAGAAAGCTTTGCCCAAGAGCAGGCGTCACCTCTCATGCTGATATGGTTTGGCTCTGTGCCCCCACCCAAATCTCATTTCTAATAGGAATCCCCACCTGTCTAGAGAGGGACGTGTTGGGAGGTGACTGGATGATGAGAGCAGTTTTCGTCATGCTGTTCTCGTAATAGTGAGTTCTCAAAAGAGCTGATGATTTTTAAATTGTGGCACTCCCCCTTGCTTGCACGCACTCTCTCTCTCCCCTACTGCCTTGTGAAGAAGGTACCTGCTTCCCCTTTGCCTTCTGCCATGATTGTAAGTTTCCTGATGCCTCCCCAGCCATGTAGAACTGGGAGTTAATGAAACTTCTTTTGTTTATAAATTACCCAGTCTTAGGTAGTGTCTTTATAGTTGTGTGAAAACAGACTAATACCCATACCAACCCCAATCAATTGCAACAGCTTCCTGGACTATTGGCATTGAGGAAGATTCTAAAGTTGAGTCTGAGCCTAATAGAAAAGAGTGCCTTGATCAACCAATGCTTTGTCTTAGCCTTGTGGGCAAGGAGGGGCAGGAAAAAAACATGCTATATGTTATGCATTATTTAACATCCTTATCCTGAGCCCAATTGCCCCAAAATAAGTTTATAATAATGATTTAGATTTCCACATAACTCCCTCCACCTTCAAGGTCATATGCTCTTGTCATATTTGTATAAATATTCTAGTTCACAGGAAAATAATATTTTTCAATAGCTATAAATATGCTGGTATTCTGATTTAATACAACAATTCTGTGAACTTAGTTAATGCTCCTGAGATCTAGTCTCATACTGCTGACAAATTTAAATTTCTGAGCCTGCAAGTTTCAAGGTCAGACTCTGGAATACAGTATCCTTACCAAAGTAATTTGTTTTGGGGGAAAGCCAGCTGACTTTCTCCTTATAACATGCCTCTGTTTCTTCTTGTGCCACGTACCATTTTCTTCAGACTTTCTACCAGTATATTTGTACCTAATTATAGTCAACAGTATAGAAAAACTGCAACTTAGAAAATAGAATATGTCACATTTTAAAAAGTGTTCATCACAAGATCTCTAATAATAACAAACTCCTCTGGTACAATTAAAATCAGATTTGATTCTCCTGAATTATTTAAAAATAACTGTTTAGTAACATACACGCAATGAATAAAGTAAAATTCACATGGCCATGAACAATATCTACTATAAAACAAAAGACAAATAATTGATAATGTAAAACTATTTCTTATTCTAGAGTCAGATGGTACATGGTATTTCACAAGATCTGCTTTTGAAGAGTGTCATAATTATTTTTTACTGTGGAGTCACTAAAGACAACACAAATGATGGAAAAGAATTATAAATTCAGCTACAGAAACCATCATTGTTAACAACTTGTATGTGAAAACTCAACCAAAGGACAACTGAACTAAGTTTGGAGGAATTGTTTCTTTCTTAAACAAATGTTTGGTTGTCTGTATATAAAGTAGGCACATTTGCCTTATGTGGGATAAGGAGAAACAAAACATCACTTTTCATGGTTTCATGTTTATTGTTCACATGTTTACAAGACGATAAAGATACTGAGCAATATTTTATTGATCTTTCTGGATCGTTGCTGTTGCCCATTCATTCTCTGCTGGCACTACCTTTGATTGCCTTATGCCTAGCTTTCAAGAATACTAGCCTCTGACGATGACAAATACATTTCCCACTCTGAAGGAAAACAGGCAAAAGCTAGATTGAATGGTGATGCAGAATATGTCAATGTCACTTAGACTATCCCATTTTATAAATATATATGTGAAGCTTTCCTAGGACCATTAACACTTGTAGTTCATTACTGATCCACACCACAGTGGTCTTGTATCTAGTGATATCCCTTGGTCAAAGATTTCTTTGTGACTTTTATCACCAAAGCACAAAACAGAGACGTTGGTTTTTTGTTTTCTTTAACTAGCATCACAAAATTGCTATACTCAGCATGTGAATCTGAAAACTGGCATCTCTTCTTTAAGAAAAATGCAATTTGAGAAAAAGCTAAAATTATGTATTGGATTACTGAAAAATAGCAGAACTGTTGAAAAAATAGGCATTATAATTGGAAGCTTTTTGAATTAGGCAATTATTTTTTTAAAAAGAGAAATCATTATTTCTTTCAACAGTAAAATGAATCCCAGTTGGCTTTTTGCTATTCTACGCTAGCATCCATAATGAATTATTGTTACTTCATAACCACATTTTGACCACATTTCAATCACGTGAGTGTATTGGGAGAAATAAATATTCTATTACCCCAGTGAGATTCATTTACTCCAGTGAGACTCACATGGTATGAAAATAATTAAGATTGAAATAGTTATTTTTTATCAAAACTCATGGAAAGAATATTTAGATGTTTATTATTGATATATAGTATATTTTGTTTGTAGTGATATGATTCATATCTTTGTAGAAGAATCAGAAATATAGTGAGCCCATATATAGAAGCACTAGTTTAAAAAAGTAAATAAATTCATAAAATTATTTTCAAAAGACTAAGTTGGTAATGACAAGAAAAACAAGTCAGAATTTTCACAAATAATTATATCTATGTGTATATGTACAGGTGTATTTATTACCCTCCCCCTGCATCATTTTTACCTTACCTATTTTGATTATAATAGTAGCATATGCTCTGGTTAAAGAATTTGCCTTGTGAAACTCAGGAATATTTGGTTACTTCCATTTTTTATTATAAATAACAATGTGATGGCCATCCTTGTCTGCATGTATGTTCAAGAAATTCACTGATTCTTAAGAATAGATTTGAAAAGGTAAGATTATGGGCTAAATGCTACATACATTTGTAAACTCTCCCTATATATTACTAGATGGTTTCCTTAAAAAGATTTTTTCTCGCCAATTTCTTCCCACAAGCAGTATATAAGGAGACTTCTTGCCAAACTTGTTTGTATTGAGTGCTGTCATTGGAAAAAAAAAAAAAAGTGTTTACCATTTTGAAAAGCAAAGATATATTTAGACAAAACAAATTGTTATAAATCCATTTAAAAGTTGTATTGCATTCTGCAAAAAGAAGGGAAACACAAATTAGGTTAATGAAAAATCTGCCCCTATCTATGTAGACATAGGAACTAACTGCTATAACTAACTGCCTATATCCAAACCTGCCTGGTAAGTGTCAGTAGTTCTTCAAGATATGAGTGAAAACAAAGCAAAACAAAACAAAACAAAAAGCCATTTCCCTGGGCTTAGTGAGAGGTTTCTGAAAGCTTTTTCCCATATTTTCTCATCCCTGTTTTAATTCTCTGACATGGCAAAGGCTTCAGAAACTGCGAGAATCAAAAACACCCGCATCTGATTGAAATGGAGATAAGAAATACTACTCAGAGCAGAAATCATTTGTATGTAGAAATATTTGTTGTGGTGTGTCGAGCTGAGCTCCCCACGTTCGGCCTGTCTTTGAAGACAGTTTACCACACATGCTATTGGGAGGGGAAAAAGTAGTCCCTCAAACACCAACCCTAACACTTAACCGAACTATTTACTGGATTTTTAAGAAAAGTATCTACAATCTTCTAAGATGCCTCTATTTAAGTCTTTCTGTATACCACCTTCTATTTCAGGTTTTCTTGTGCCTTTTCTGTTATGTTTTAGAAGACACAACAAAATATTTGGGGCATTGAAATTTACCTTATTTCATAAAATAATTTGTAAACTTTTCAACCAGTATTTCTTCACTAATATAGAAGACTTAAGAACAAATGACAATAGGAAAAAAAAAAAGCATTTTGTAGCTCTTTTGTGAGATTTTTAAAATTTTACTCATTCAACAAACATATTTGAGTGCCTGAAGTATTTGAGTCTAGAAAATGCTGAATTAGGAAATACGAAGATAAATTTGACAAAATCCCCTCACTTGAAAAGCTGACAACAGTCCACAGAAAAGATGAGAGAGAAGGCCACTGCAAATTCTAAAGCAGATTAATGGTGCATGGACTAAGACAAAGACCCAATGGAAGCGGTGCAGGGGAGTTGGGTTAGTAACTATTTGAGATACATTCTAAAAAATTTAGTGCTAGATAGAGTAAGGGAGAGAGTCAAGAATGAATCTAAGTTTTCTAGCTCGACACACTACAGTCATATTTTTAAATGTAAAATCAAGAATGTAAGAGTGAGCATGTTTGGGGGCAAGGAGGGTGTAGTGAACATTGAATGTGTCTGATCAGTTTCCACCTCATCTTTCCCCCATTGTGTAGCAACTAAACAATTTGGGGGAATTGATCTCAGGTCCGGAGACAACTTGATTAATCTAAGCTAATCAAGATCATGACATCCTCCTTGCCAAAGTAATGGCTTCAGAGGAGGCAAACTTGAGCCCAGCAAGCAAGGCATTCTTTTCCTTTTCCCCAGAGATTTATTAAGAATGGACATGTGACCCTCTTACATCACTGAAATACTTGTGAGAGGGCTATTGGAGATGAAAAGAGACAGAAGAGAATTGTCCTAGCTACTACAAACAAACTTCAAAAAGACACTCTCTTTTGTCTGTGAACAAGGTAGCAAGAACTGCTATTCCAGCAGCAAACCTACATGTAAGATGGAAACCAAAATAAAGCAGTACAAAGAAATGGACCAAAGATTCGATTGAACTATACCCAATCCCTGCCCAGTTTCTGAATTTTGCAGTTATTTCAGTTATTTTGAGTTGGTTGATTTCTCATTTATTACTTGCTAAAAATATCAAAAAGACTGTTCCATATGGGGCCTAGTAAGTTTGAAAGGTTTGGCCTGGCACGGTGGCTCATGCCTATAATCCCAGCGCTTTGAGAGGCCGAGGTGGGTGGAACATTTGAGGTCAGGAGTTCGAGAACAGCCTGGCCAACATGGTGAAACCCTATCTGTACTAAAAAATACAAAAATTAGCTGGGCGTGGTGGTGGGTGCCTATAGTCCCAGCTACTTGGGAGGCTGAGGCAGGAGAATCGCTTGAACCCGGGAGATGGAGGTTGCAGTGAACTGAGATCATGCTACTGCACTCCAGCCTGGATGACAGAGTGAGACTCAGTCTCAAAAAAAATAAATAAATAAATAAAAATTTTAAAATTAAAGAAAACAGTGTTGTGGGATATACAGATATAGCCATGAAGTAAGAAGTTGGGAATAGAGGTCTAGAAATGAAGGAAATACATGGGGTGTGTGACATAGATTCCGTGGTCTGCAAAGTATGATCAGAAATACAGAAAACACTAATATACAATTTCTGTTTTGGGTTTTGTTGTTGTTTGTTTTTGCCTTTTGTTTGTTTGTTTGTTTTGAGGCAGGGTCTCACTCTGTTACCCTGACTGGAGTGCAGCAGCATGAACATGGCTCACTGCAGCCTCGATCTCTTGGGCTCAAGTGATCCTCCTCTCTTAGCATCCTGTGTAGATTGGATCACAGGCACACACCACCAAGCCCATCTAATTTTTTAATATTCTGTAGAGACAGGGTGTCACTTTGTTGCCTAGGCTTGAACTGCTGAGCTCAAGCAATTATCACACCTTAGCCTTCCAGAGCACTAAGATTATAGGCATGAACCACCAGCCCCAACACAGCTTCTGTGCACTTCATAGTAAAGGATGCATTATTCAAATTAAAATTTATTACACATTTTATACTTTCTAGAAGACTTCATCTTTTAAAATTAGATTTTAGGATAAATTGTAAAATAATGATTTGTAATGTGTTTCTGATATTATGGTGCATAATAGATATAGATTCTATTAGATAGATTATCTCTATGTTAAAACACCAACAAAAATACCTCTATATTCTTATTTGAAGTGTGATGTGTTTTATTATGTTCTAATTTTTCCTCTACAAATTGCAAATCTACTGTTTCTAAATGATCATAGACAATGGTATTTGTAAAAGTTAACGTATGCATTGGGATGAATGAGAAAAACATACTCCTATTTCAGGGTTGTGTGTCACAAACAATAAATCTATTTACATTTGAAAATCAGGTTATTGCTATTGTTTGAATGTCCCCTCCAAAAGTCATGTTGAAACTTAGTCCCCAATGTGGCAGTATTGAGAGGTGGAGCCTTTAAGAAATGATTAAATAATGAGAGCTCTGCCTTCATGGATGGATTAATCTATTCACAGATTAATGGATTAATGCATTATCATGGGAGAGGGACTGGTGACTTTATAAGGACAGACAGAAGCCTTTGTTAACATATGAGCATGCTCAGTCTCTTTGCCATGTGAAGCTCTGTGTCACTTAGGGACACCAGAGTCCCCACATGCAAGAAGACTCTCATCAGATGTGCCCTCTCAACCTTAAATTTCCCAGCCTCCATAAGTGTAAGAAATTCCTTTTCTTTATAAGTCACCCAGTTTCAGATATTCTGTTATAAACATCAGAAAATGGACTAAGACAATAATGGTAGAAATAAGAAAGTTCTCCATAATTACCACCAAGATCATCAGTTGGTTCTCTGGTCAATACTCTGTAATTTTCTGCTAAAAGAATAGTTTCCTTACTAAGAAATCTAAGCTATCTTGAGTATTTATTATAACATGTGATAACAAAATTAACATTCCATTTTAGCAGGTTTAAGATAATTTAGCTCTTTTCAAAGCAAGTCTCATAACACCAATTTCCTCATGTCGTTTTTGTTTGTAAGAATCTGTAATGGCTTCCAGTTGTCCGCAGACTGAAGATAGCATCCTTCAGTGTGTTCTTCTCATCTGAACAATCCAACGAAGAGTCCTAGACACTGCTCCCTTCCAATCTTCTCTTTGTTCCCTTCTCATGCCATTCACATACGCTTGCCTTCCTCTGTGCATATGCACTTCTACATATGGTTATGTGTCCCTGAAACCTAATTCTCTTTCATTTAAAATTTATCATTTAATATCTAGTTAAGGTTATATCAATTTTCTAAAGTATGTCTAAGGTGATTTTTATTCCCTAGACTGTTTGTAATGTTAGCAACTTGTACTACACACTTTAGAATCTGCTACATATGTCATAATCACTTCTAGTTTTGTTAACATTATTTTCCTGAAAGTGAATTACATACTTAGAAAAGTATTTCATAACACTTATTATAGTGTTACAGTTTTAGGAACAATGTGACAGCTTTAAAATTTTTAAGTAGGCAGCCACAAATTCCGAAGACATGTAATGTGGTGACCATAAATATGTTTTTATACAGTATGACTAGAAATTTTTGTCCCTTAAAACAAACAGGTAATAAAATTAGTTATATACATAAGTATTCACTCAAAAATTTAAAGAGGGGAATAATAGTGAAAATAAAGTGAAAAGAAGGAGAACATGTTTTAAATTTTCTTCTTGAAATTAGCATAAGCTTCTATTGAGATTTCCGGGTAGATTTCAATATTTCTTAGATAATTGTGAATATGCCCTTGTAGAAAACATCTTTTATGTTTTATGACTGTATTTATATAAAAATATTTTATATTTATAAAATATCTTAAGTCTTTAAGTAGCTTCTAAGTTTGATGCCTAAACAGAACTTAGGTAATGCTACTCAACATTAATGGAAAATAGTGTTTCAGATGTATATAGAACAGCAAAGATCCTATTAAAGAGCAACAGTTTTTGCTTTTTGGTGGAGTGTAAGTACAGCTTACACTAATTTGTTCTTTCATATTTTGTTTGAGTATAGTCATGTTATTTCTTTTGGCTTTATAGTTTTCAAACTTAGTACTCAGACTCAAAGTTTTCTGTATATAGACTCAAAGTTTACAAACAAAAGGGTTTCTATACAAAACAGTAGAGGTTCACCTATGCTACTGTTCCAATTAATGGAAAAGGAGTCAATATTATTGTATATTTTTCCCTAAAGCTTAACTGGTAAGGATTAAGCATTAGAACGCAAGTCTCCTGATAAGTTGAATTACTTGTTTATTTTCCAGACCACATTGTTGGCTTACTCAAAGATACAATTCATTCTGTTTTTTAAATGGGAGGTCTTAGGCAGCTATGAATAATCAAATCATTATACACAATCTCAAATTATCTTCCTATTCAATGTTGGGTGGGATTAAAAATTCATTTACTGATTTGTGATACCTACCTTCCAAGTAGATTCAAAATATTCTGCATGATTAAATATGATACATAATAAACATATTTTCCTCAACATATTGCTTCTATAAATAATATTAAAGAAAGAATCTCAAAGGAACTGAGATTCAAAATAATTTCCTCATAAATGTGACCAGCTGCTATTTCAAAGGAGAAAAAAATAAAAAGCTCTTGGCTCACATGAAAAATGAAGCTAACTGATTCCTCAAGAAAGATATAATCTCCCAAACTCTAGGTGGAGAAAAGCATCCAGAATCCCTTTAATTCTCAACTCAAACCTATTGTTTTCTCTTCGGTCAATAAATTATGGAGTTGGCAGGTAAGTAGGTTTAAGCTCAAACATTAATAAGGAACTTCTTCCTCTATGATATAAAACCATGGCAATCTGTGAAGAAGATTCAAGATGTGACAGAAACTGAGGAGACCGTGGCCCCAGGGTAGAGGAGGCAAGTTTTCTGATTCCCAAAAAGAAATCTAGAACCAGCCAAACATGAGTAAGAGTGTTTTTCTCATGCTACAAAGAGCTGCACATAAGCTGAATAGCTAGACTAATTCCTTTCCCCTCACAAGGTCAGGGGAGTATAAAAGGACTTGGTAGGAAAGATGGCCTCCTCCTGGACCAACCTGATTGTTGCTGTGTCTACAGCCCACAGGTGCAGATAGACCACTATGCTTTTGGCAGTCTGTACCACTGCTTCAGGATTCCAAGCAGCTGAGTCCTAGTGAGTAGAACAAAAATAGTTTTAGCGCTGTAAAAAGTTTAGTAGCCAGAAAGAGAAAGATCAAACAGAATAATCAAAACAAACTCTAATGTGAGGTATCAAAGATGACAGGAAAGAACTTGAAATTATAATATAATAATTATAGCAATAATAAAAGTAGATTAAATATAGTCCAAAATGCTTGTCTGGAATAAAAATATTTTTAACTAAAATTTTGCTATATCCACTGAAGAACGCAGTTCCTGTCATAACTCTAGTTATTGGTCTGAAAGATCAAGTCAAAGATCAAATTAAAATTTAAAGAGATTGTAGTCAGGAGAGAAAGATAAGAGATTTGGAGGTAGATTAAGAAATATAGTTTGGGAATATATGAATAAAAAGTAGGGAAAGAAAGGTGACAATAAGACAAATTATTAAAAAAAAAATATCCCTTAGTGGGAGAATACCCTAATGTGCAGTTTAACAGAGTGTGGCTAGTTTCAAGCAGGGCTTATGAGGAAAGATACACATGTAGGAATATCCTAATAAGATACTTAAACTCCTGGAACAAAGAAAAAAGAAATCTTAAAAACTTTCAAAAAGAAAGCACAAGGGACTTATAAACAATAAAGAATTTGCCTGTTATTCAATCGCTCATCTACAACACCAGTTTCTAAAAGCTGATAGAGAAACTTCTACAAACTTCCAAGAGAAGAAGTCTGAAATCAAAATTCCTTTATTTAGGAAAGATATCCTTCAACCATCAGCAAGGAAAAAAAGAGTATTTGCAGATGTACAAGGATCAGAGACTATATCCTCACCTAAACAAATGCATCTAATTAAGAGGAATAATTTGAGAATATGGTATAATTAAAAGCCTGCATGCAGCAGCCAATAGATCAACTACTTACATAAAACCAAAACTATGAAATATGTATGAAATTCACCATTGGAGGTAAAATGAGGACAGATACTTTTTAAATAAATACATAAAGGAAATGAATCAAGCATATCTTGACTTTTCTGAACAAACCAAAAAGGCTGCAAATATTCATGTGATCAAATGACTGACAAAGGAAAAGTCTTCTTTATGGAAGTCTTGCTAACAAATGCAGAAGAAATGTTGCATTTAGAAAATCGCCATTTTAACCACTAATAAAACAATGTGGTTAGACAATGATTATTAATCGATTCCAAAATCATCGGGTGAAATTTGGTGGGACACTTTATAAAGAATTGATTAGATTGACACCAGCTGAATTCACCTATATCTTTTCTGTGGGTACCACCTGAACTCACCTATAGCTTCTCTTTTATTGTAGAATGTTCCATGTTCTGGATTTATCCCACATTCAGATTGTATCTGACATTGCATGTTTCCTGACGGTATATAATAGCAAGCATATAATGCCACCAATGAAGTATTCTTGGAAAAAGTAAAAGACAAGTATCTAAATCTAATCAAACATCTAGATGTATTAATCAAACATAAAATTTGGGTGAATGAGGATGGTTTAAATGTCATCAAGAGCAAGCCTGCAGGAAAATCTAGAATGTGGAACATTCTACAAATTAGTAACAAAAGCAGTTTTCAACAAGTAAAACTGAATTAAAAAAAAAAAAAAACACAGAGGAAAAGAAAGGAGACATGCAACTCGTAGACCTGTTTGGAGACTACGTGAACAAACCAACTGTAAAAACACATAGATTCAGACAAGCGGGAAAACAATTAGAGACTAACCACTAGATGACCTTAAGCAATGGTTGTTAATTTTGTAAAGTTTGTTAATAACACTGTAGCATGTGTGTATATGTATACACACATAAAATATTTGTTAGCTTGCATCATATTACGTGTTAGGCTAGGTCCTATTGAAGGATCTGCAGGTAAAATAACATGATATCTTAGATTTGTTTTAAAATATTACATAACAAATGGACAAGGTAATCTGTAAGATTGGTAAAATGGTAAAATCATTGAAGATGGGTGGATGGGTTTATGGAGACTTATAGAATAATTTCTATTTTGGAGTTAATAAAAAGATTTTTAAAATTCAAAGAATCTTGATATGAAAACAATTATAATGATAGATTTCAATATATCATTCTTCTTCAAAATCTCGATGGATACATTACACAAAGAAGAAAGAAAATAATGAAGTTAAATAAGGAAGACTACAGTCTATATTTACTATAGACAACTTTGTTACTGGCATATAGGTTTTTATATATCCACAGAAAATTTAAAATATGTTACCCGTACCCTTTAACATGCTCAAAGAGTTGAGATTTTACAGCAACCTTTTTTGATTATAATGTATTTCATTTGAAATGAAAATTACACTTATAAAATATTGTTGAGATAATTATAGTAATTTGTATAATTATTATATAACATTATTTATATTATTTATATTTCACTGATGTTAAATTTCTTGGTTTTGATAATGCTATTTTGGTCATGTATGAGAATGGCTTTGTTCTCAAGATATGTCTTCTGAAAGATTTGGGGATGAAGTGTACTGACGTTTGCAATCTAATGTTAAATAATTTAGCCAAATAATTTTATACACACACTCCAGGAGAGATTGCAGATAAAGGGAAAGAGGAGGTGAGATAGACACTTAGTGTTGAAATATGTTAACAATTGTTGAGCCTGGATAAAGGGATAAGTGATATACACGTGTTATTATAACACATATTCAACTTTCTGTACATGTGAAGTTTGCGTGGTAAAGAGTTGGGGAAAGAAATAAAATTAAGCCATATTAATACTAAAATGTTCAGTGAACAAATTACTACTCCATAAAAATTAAGAAACGTATTCAGAAAGGATAAAAATATGAATTTACATTCTCTCTAGTCTAAAACATTTTGTAAAGATACTAATGGGTTCAACAAAAGCTGTTATATGAAAACTTGAAGGCTACAAAAATTAGAAAGAAAATAAAATAATTTAGTCCTTACATTAGGAAATTACAATATAAAATAGAATAAACCAATTACAAGTCAAATAAGAGAGGAAATATGGATACAATTTTAGGTTCATCAAATAGCAAAAATAACAATAAGACCAAAAGTGTAAATAATGACAATTGCACAAGAGAGATCCATTGACACTAAATCTTTCTGAGAATTTAATTTCACGTAGTCTTGTATCCTTCATGGAGCCTTGTCTATTCTCCATTTTGAATATTTTCTGATATTTTATTGCAATATTCTCTCTGGTTCAGTATACGAAAGGATGGGTGAAAACCAAAAGAGACTGGATTCAAAGGAGCTGCTGTATTTCTAACTCTAGCTCTTCAAAGAAGCTTAGGGGCAAAGAAGCTCAGAGGGTAAGCAACCTAACCTCCTTGGAGCCTAAGATTATCTTCTAGAAAGGGACCTGGGAGAAGCTCATGGGCAGAGGGTAAGCAACCTAACCTCCTGGAGCCCTAAGATTATCTTCGGGAAAGAGGCCTGGGGGCAGGGGTTGACTTGATCTTTTCCTTTAACAATAGGAATACATAGGCTAACTATTCTAAATCAATCATAATAACAAAAGCTAAGGTTTATTGCCTATTTTACAATTTCCAGACAAAGAACTAAACACTCTACATGTATTACTTCATTTAATCCTTACCACAAATTCAAGAGTAAGCATTAGCATCCTCCTGACTTGATAATAGTACCACAGACAGTACGTGGTGGGGTCATGATGGCTCCCCTCTATAATTATTCACAGTATAATCACTCATCAGCTTCATCTTGCACTTATCCATCAGAGTTGGCAATCACCATGTTCTCATAAACAAAAGGTATAATTTCCTGTGTCTAACTTAGCATAATGGTTAAAAGTGTAGGCTCTGAAGGCAGCCAGCTTGCAAATTGAATTCCAGCTAGAATAGATACCATCCATGTCACCTTGGGCAAGTGATTTGCCCTCACAGTCCCTCAGTTTCCTCAACAATAAAATGGAGACTCATGGCTGTAATCCCAACACTTTGGAAGGCCAAGGCAGGAGAATTGCCTGAGCCTAGGAGTTCGAGATCAGCCTGGACAACATAGTGAGACTCTGTCTCTACAAAAAAAATTTGTTAATTAGCTGGGCATGGTGGTGCATATCTGTAATCCTAGCTACTCTGGAGTCTGAGGTGGGAGGATTGCTTGAGCCGATGATATCGAGGCTATAGTGAGTCACTGTACTCCAGCCTGGGCAACAGAGCAAGGCCCTGTGTCAAAACAACCACCACCACCACCAATAAAATAGAGATAAAACACAGCTCTTTACAGGGAGATAGAATTACATGAGATAGATACACTCAAAGGACATAGCACAGTGCCCGGTACATGAATGTATACATTAAATGATAGATATCATCAGGATGGTAACATTACTTAGTGAAGTAGCTTCAAGTGATTTTTAAAAAAGTAATTGAGTATGTTCCCAAATGAAAAACCTCCAAGAGAAGATGAAGGAGAGGTAGAAACTGAAAGCACCAATATTAATCAGCTAAGTAGAAGACAGCCTATATTCAATTATATCCCCAAGTAGAGGGCCTGCTTAATATTTATTAAGTATAGGCTTGATAAACATTTGTCAAATAACTCAACAATCAATGTCTAAGCACTTTACAATTGAGAAGAGTTAGAAGATCAATATTATTTTGATAATCCCTTTTAAAATAAGAAATAATCCATCTAATAGGATTAAGATATGAAATGTGGAGTGTTTAATGATTATTCCATGAAGTCAGTGCATTTCACTGAATCTCCCACCATAGTGAAGGAAGATCAGACTCATCACCAGTGTACTGGGAACATTCACCACTGTCTATTTAACATGGATAGATAAACTGTTCTAACCTTTCATGTAAATAAAGGTTTTCTTTTGAGCTCTCTGCTTTCAACAGTGAAAGCATTAGCCTTGGGTGTCTAATCTGCACCTCTCCTTCCTATTTTATCAAACAAATAATTAAAGAATGAAATAATCCTTAAAGCACAAAGCATGATAAATATATTTCCCATCCATTTACAAAAAAAGTAATTATCCAGAAAGTCACAAGCTCTAACTAAAACCTGGATCGTACTTACTTTTTTTCTATAAGGGAAGTTAATAAGAGGTAAAGTAACAATGACTCTCTGGGTAACTTACCAGAGTCCAAGGATTAGGGCACAGAATTTGTTAAAGGAAATACTGCTCCCTTCTTGCATTCTACGTCTCCATTAATGCCATGCCTATGGTTATCTAAACATCTAAAATATAAAAGCAAATTAGAATGTAGTTTGCTATTTAAATAACACGAATTATGTAAATGTTCTAAACTGAGATAATACACGAACATTCTTAATTCTTTTAACTACAATATTCTTTCTCCATCCTGAGGCTCATATTTCTGAGTATCCCTGTAGTAGAGTAAGTTACAGAAGCACATCTCAAGACCTATTGGGAATTAGTGTTATGAAAAAAAGAAATGAAGATATGCTTGAACTTAGAAAATCCTTTTAATGGGTTTTTTATTTACTAAAGTAAAACAATAGCTGATGTGCATTGAAGTAGTAATAGTGTATATTATTATATATACAAGAAAGAAACAAATATGACCAAGAGACCAATTTCTTCTTAAAGCAGATTTTAGGATTTTAAGATATTTTTAGGACCTCACAACAGATGAAATGTTTTTAGGAAAAAACATTTTAAAGGACCTTGCCCTTGTAGAATAGAGAGTGGTCTGGATGAGCAAGAGTAAAACAAAAAGAAGAGTAAATGACTATGTATAGTAAATGAACAGGAGCCTGTCAAGGGGGCATGCCAGTGGGCTGTGGAATGAGACAGGAGGCTGAAGATGAGGGAGAGGGCTGTATATACAGTGGAGCTCTACTAGTAAAGCTGGCTACTATTCATTTTTAAATGATCTAATTTTTGATTATACAATCCCTAGCCATAACCTCCATATCTTAACTAAAATTCTCTTAAAAACAATCAAATACCTTACATGAGTGATATTATACAGGATATCAATATTGGATACACTTGGGTCAGAAAGAAAGGAACAGTTACAGCATATGAAATGCAGAATTGGTGGAAACAGGAAGTTATCACCAGGACTTAAATGTAAGCGTGCCTTTCACCAAATCCAGAGACCTGAAACAGGTGCTGGATTTAGCAAAATGTATTTGAATTAGAAAGGAAAGAAAACGAACTCAACTTACATCATCCTAATTCCTCATTCCCTTTTATCTTAAAGAATAAATCTTGAAATATGTTTTTGCTTTCTATCAAGCACTATGTTCACAGTCCTCCAGTCAAACATTAAATGATTTATTTATTACTCAGCACAAGACAGTCTCCCTAACTCACGGAACTAATGTTTATTCACATGTATTTGTGAAATTCCTGTCAATTTGGAAACTTATGTAGGATAGATCTAAACCTTAGTATTTTGTGTCCAGGGAATTTGAGATTAGTGACACATTATCCTGTGGTATAGTCTGTAGGCTAGAAACATAAAATACTTTCCAGGTTAAAATTTTATGATTCCAAGGTTTATAATAGACAGATTACCTTGAAATTTCTGAGCTTTTGTCCAGTCATTTGAATAAAGAGCACAATCACTTGTTTCCTGCTACAAAGGATTCTGAGAATGATTAGATAATTCAAGTGAACACAATGGATAAATTTTAACCTATACATCAATAAGGCTTTTTATTATATTTCTTAAATATTTAGTTCTTACTCAGATCCTGCACTCTCTAGTCAGTTTACCCCAATGTTCTCTATACTTCTGGCTAGAACACTATTAACTTGGGGCCCTAAATAATTTCTTAAAATTATACATCTTTTGAGATCCTTTATGTTTATCTTACAGAGGAACAAAATTACATATCACTAATAATGCAGAGTTAAGTACTGATATTCCTAAATTACTGAGAAAAAATAAGTTTTATAAAGTCTGTACGGTACTCTAGCCTAGATGATAGAGCGAGACCCTGACTCAAAAATAAAAATAAAAAATAAACTTAAAAAAAAAAGGCTGAAGAATTTCAAGAACATTGAATATCTGTTAATAACGTAAGTAGGATGCAAACCAAAGAGTATCTGACCAATCTACACTACCCTCTTATTTTACTTTGCATATGCTTTACTCTCAGGACCACCAAATTAGGTAACTATCATTAGAATTATTGTAGGTTAACAATGTCTTATCACTTTGGAAACATAACCTGAAACTTAGTATTAGTAATAATGTAGTTTCTATGGATCCATGCTCTAGGTAGCTGAACTAAAAGCAGAATATTTGGAATATTAACCCTTTGTAAATCACAAACATCCAGGTTTAAGACAAAATAACAGTCCATAACACCAGCTAATCTTGGTAAAATGTGATAAATATTAATTTATGTTAACTGATAAAAGTTGAAATATTATAAAAAAGGAAATGCAGAGATTGGTGAATAAAGAGTCCAAGCTAATGGTTTTGTCTAGTGGATGGAAACAAAGACGGGATGGGAGAGACATATGACTAATGCAAGATCATCTGGAGATCCTGGGTCTGTTTTGCCTGGTGAGTTCGCAGGTGCTTAATTCATTATTGTAAAAAAAACAAAAAAAGGAAGCAAAGAAGGAAGGAATGAAGGATAGTTGGAAGGAAGGGAGGAAGACGGGCCATGCATAGGCCAATAATGATTGTGTTTTGAACTAAGGATTATGATTACTATGATTATGGGTACCTGAGTTCCAAAGGTGAGTCAGGGAAGGGATAGTTAGATTTCACATTTGCCATAAAAATTTAGGTAACTTAGTTGTACACAATCAGATTTTTCTTATTTATCAAAATGAATATATGATTTCTTTCTAAAAAAGAACCCTACTAAATAAAACAATCACTGAAAAGGTCTTGGGAAAAATACTTTGATACACTCTTTTTAAACTAGGGCTTCAGTAGCAAGCACACATTTAGAAATTTTGGTTAACATCTGTGAAATTTCACTTATATTTAAACAGAGCTGTGAATGTCTCTTCAGGGCACCTACAATTCTATTTTAATTATATCACCTAAAAAAACTGTTTTAACAACTAACAAAGCACACATGATGTGAAAACACTTGTTAAACCACCTCTGCAGTTTTAACAATAAGACAAATATGAGATCATTGCATTTCTTAATGCTCATTATATGAGAATTAGTGCAGTGGCCCTATTTTTGGAAAACATTTGCCCTTGACAGCATCTCCTTTTCACACATATTTGTCATTTTGGGAGCTCTTTCTCAAATTTACTTTATACAAATTCTATATCAGAAGGATGCAACATCATAAAATAACACTATGTTATTGTGGTGACACAAACATACTCGTCAAGAAATTCAAAATAAATGAAGGCATGCCATCCATTAAGGATGACTTTAAGTCATGTTTTTGTGACAAACTGTCATCTTAAAAGACAAATTACAGGTTTTTTACTCATTTGTGTCACATCAAATACATTATTTAAATACACTAATTTTATTTTAAGAGACGAGAAAATGTAAGTTGCATGTATAAATAAGCTGAATTATTTACCCTTGCTAAAGTTTCGGGTTCAGTTACATTGCTCAAGTCACTTACTTAAGCTTTTAGATGCCTGAATACTACAGAATTCAAGCATCTAGGCACCAAATAGATCTAATTACAGAGAAATATTTCAGCTGTCATTTGAAATTTATCATAGTAATTCTTAGGATACAGTGGTAGCACTTCAATATGAACTTGGTTAACTAGGGAGTCATGCATCTCCTGAGTAACTGGTAATGCAGGTAATTCTACATTTCTCTTGTAAAACAGATATTGACCCAAGAACAACTGTCTTGGGACAAAATAAATAAATATTAGCTTCATAAATATACTCTGTTCCTCCATAGTCCGATGTCATGGGGAGGATAAGGGAGAAAGATTTGAGGCAAAGACTTCAAGTCACTTTTCCTCCACTCTTTAGTCCAAGAGGAGAAACTTTAATTTGTGATATGGATCAGTATTAAATCAGGGATTCTTGAATATGTTAGAATCACTGTATGTGGTGGAGATTCTTTTCCTCTTTATGACTCATGTGATCAAAGTGAGAGTGAATCTTAGGTGAAAGGAGGAATGAGCTCCACGGCTTCGTAGTTGAGGGTAAAAAGAATTCTTAATTATTGTGTTGGGTACATTCTAGATCACTAAGATAGGAAAACATTTTGATTAAGTGCATCAACTCTTGAAGATATGCTGGGCCAGGCACGGTGGCTCATGTCTGTAATCCCAGCACTTTGGGAGGTTGAGGTAGGCAGATCACCTGAGGTCGGGAGTTCTAGACCATCCTGGCCAACATGGAAAAACCCATCTCTGCTCAAAATACAAAATTAGCTAGGCATGGTGGCCCATGCTTATAATCCTGGATACTTGGGAGGCTGAGGCAGGAGAATTGCTTGAACCTGGGAGGCAGAGGTTGTGGTGAGCCGATCACGCCATTTTGCATTCCTGTCTAGGCAACAAGAGTGAAACTCTGTGAAAGAAAGAAAGAAAGAAAGGAAGAAAGGAAGAAAGGAAGAAAGAAAAGGAAGGAAGGAAGGAAGGAAGGAAGGAAGGAAGGAAGGAAGGAAGGAAGGAAGGAAGGAAGGAAGGAAGGAAGGAAGGAAGGAAAGAAATGCATCTTTGCCCTTCTCACTATATCGGTTGCCCTCTAAAATTCAAGTATAATCTCATTGGTTGTTTGATCAGATAAAGGACCCTGCCAACTGTGGTAAAGTTGAAAGAATTCAACTCAACCTCTTCTCAGGACATCCAGCTAGAGAACAATAGTGGCTTTATGTATAGAAATCTTTATTTTTTTGGTATGCTTAATTTTATTGAAATATACTTAAATATTATACAAAATACCTGAGAAAGTATCATGCAGAAAGTCGTTTAGTCACATAGGAATATATATTATATGTCATGTACTAGTTATTATATGTCCTGCTAGATATTATATGCTGTGCTAGTTACAGAGAGTTCCAAGAGCTTACATTGTAATTGAAGTGTGAATGGACATAGGCCATCACAATCACCCGGAGTGTTAGCTATGGTGGGAGAATTATAGGGACAACATACTGAGGGGGCACCTGGAAACTTGCAGAGAATACTAAAGAGAGTCATCTGAGTGAAGACTTAAAGGATGAATAGGCATTATCCACGAGGGGCAAATAAATGTAATAGCAGACAAATTAACCTGAATGTAAGAGACTTCGCAAGTTAGAAAATAGAGAAAAAGTTTAGACCTATGAGAGCAAGTTCTATCAACCTAAGTCCTGGGTACATTGCTGGATGAATGACAGAACTCTTGGCTTGTTTCTTCATTTTCAAATGCATTGTTAGAATGAACAGTCTCTAAGCATATCCCACCTAATTGGAGCACAGGTGCATTTCTCATAATTGTTAGATACTTTCTGCCTTAACTTTTCTCTATCTACATTCGTCTGTCTTCATGGCTTTTATCACATTATCATTAGAATTTCCACAACTAAAAAAGATAAAGAGGAAGAACCATTTTTCCTTTACCTTCCTCCTTCCCTCCACAATCAACCGTCAGCTATTGATGTCTGAGTAATAGAGACTGTGTATAACTGATTGACAGTATATCCACTCCATCCTTATCAGTCTAGACTTTATTATAATTTACTATATTATAGGTTTTGAATGAATGGATGAATGAATAAATGGGAGGATATTTGTTACTCTATGTGCTCTCAAAATAGATTATTTTATCCACCCTCAAACTTTTACATTCAGTATTTTCTAAGGTGTTTTATAATTCTATGATGACTATTAAGTCTTCTTTCTAAATGTGAATCTATAATTTAGCCTTAGGCTCCATTCTCCATAGATACAGAGTGTGAAGGACTAGAGAGAAATTGTAATCGGTAGTATTTGCCCTTTTTTTGGTTTATTCTAAAGGTTTTTCAACCTCTTTAGTATTAACATTTGAGACAGATAATTCTGTGTCATGAGGGGCTAACTTGTGTGTAGGTTGTTTAGCAGCATCCCTGGCCTCTATCCACAAAATGTCTGTATTACTTCACTCCCACTTGTGATGAGAAAAAAATACCTCTAGGTAGAATCAAATCTGCCTAAGGGCAACCTCTTTCCCCCAGTGAGAAATAGAACTATACTATAAACAACATTCCATTCAAAATAGCTTGCATCATAGAGGAAGTGATCAATTTCTCTTATTTGAAAAATTAAATACAAGGTAAATTCTGAGGATTGAAGAAAAAGGTAAAATTTAAGCTTGCAAGTATTTGACACTGCAAAAATTATAACTTTTTTTCCAATACAACTAACTCTCCACTCACATCTGTCAAACCAGGAACATACCGACTAAAATTGACAGGGATGCTAAGCGAAAGGTTAGGTTTTTCGATTTAGAGAACAGAAGCTTCAAGATCAAGAGGTGAGATGTCTCTGAGATAGGATCAGATCATCCCCAGAGACAAGAAGCTTGAAAGAGTGGAACATTTCTTGCTTCTTGGTTTTTCTAATCAGCTTAATATTGAAGAACAGCTTAAGTTTCCAGTTCATCTTGCTTCAGAGAGCCTGGAGATAAAGAATAATCACTACCAGTTGAGTCAGTATTGACAAGAAAAGTATATTGGAAGTTTGAAGCTGTCTATATACTTTATGCCTCAAAATATCTGAATTCTTTCTTCAAGTGGAATATGGCTTGCCTCTGTGTCCCCACCCAAATCTCATCTCTAACTGTAATTTCCACATGTCGAAGGAGGGACCTGTAATCCCCAAGTGTCCAGGGAGGGAGGTTATTGGATCACAGGGGCAGTTCCCCAATGGTGTTCTTGCAATAGTAAGTGAACTCACAAGATCTAGCTAAGTACGGGACTGTTCTCACTTTGTGCACTCTTTCTCTGTTGCTTGCTGTCATGTAAGACATGCCTGCTTCCCCTTCCACCATGATTGTAAGTTTCCTGAGGCCTCCTCAGCCATGTGGAACTGTGAGTCAATTAAACCTCTTTTCTTTATAAATCACCAAGCCTCAGGTAGTATTTTTATAGCAGTGTGAGAATGGACTAAAACAGGATGCCTAAAAGATAACTATATGGTTAATGACTAGCATTTAAGTGAAAATGTTAATGTACTTTTCAGATGTTATTTACTTTTTAGAATTTCAGAAATCAGATTTCACCATTATCACTGCATATAATTCTAAACAGTATAGAATTTATATACAAATTAAAATTATCATATATAATCTTCAGATATTTACTTGTATTTTCATATCAGGTTTGAGTCTCAAGTGTATTTTACCTTGGCTTCAATGCACTAGAGAATTTAATTTGTTTCTTTGGTACTCTGTGTGTGTTGTGTGCTTGTGTATGAAAAGCAGTGTTTTATACACACTGAGCAGTAATTATTATGACAATTCACTTTTTGTAACTATAATAAAATATCTCTTTAAGCAGATGCTATTTAGTGGTGAGACTATTAAAGTCAGCCAAGCATGTATTTCTATTGATCTGTTAGCCTCAGAAAGTTCCTTAGGCTGATGCTGCTTTGACCTTTGCTGGTCATTTTTTTTTTTTCTACTGTCTAAAACTGATTTTTGGTTGTTTTATTTTGGAAAATAATTAGAGGTGCGTATGTGTTCTAAATAGTCTAAGTGAACAAAAATTCTTTATTTTACTAGTACCTATGTATAGTCAAAAACTATTTTGCATAGCCACATTTGGAAATCCTGCATTGAAAAATATTTCTATTTAAAGTATGAGAATATTTGGAAAAGTCTCATTAGCCATTTTGGAAGGGTATATTCTGGAAATCCTTGAGCAGTGAAGTGAAACTTCACTTAATAATATCTTTTTAAAAAATAAATTATATATTAGACAAAATTAGATTTTTTTAATTGGCTAAAACTGTAGAATTTGGACATTCAAAGAAAAATAAGAGTAAACAGCTACTTTGGGACATGCAATCATCTTTTGCATACAGAGCTACAATTTGATGATCAGCTATTTAATACCAGACTCTCTACCATCAACTTATTTCTCTCACCATTGATGTTTCTATGATTGCTATTTTGCATATCTCAGACTATGAGTAATTCCTACTTCCCCAGTTCTCTGCTCTTGTAACAAGATCAAGAGCTTTGTAGTCTGACTTGGGTTTGAGTCCAAGTTTACCAGGGCAAGTTACGTTCTCTCTCCTCCACCGCATCTTCATCTTTTATAAACAGAAAATAGCATCCTACAAGGCTGTTGTGAAAATAAACCAGGATGCTTATGTAAACAACTCCCAATTATACATGGAACTTTCAGTTAGTTTTAGAACTTCAGTTAGCTTTGGGGACATAGCAAAGAGCTGGAGGGATGTATGAACCCTTGTATGATACATTGGCTGTATTAAGGTGCCACTTTACCGCAACCCTCTCTCCCCCCAACCCCCACATCTCACTTTGTGACCTTCCAGAGTTCTGCGGCTGGATTTTCAGAGCAACCATATCACTTGCTTTAGCCAATGGGATATTAGTAAAGGTTAAAAGGTAGAAACCTGACATATGCCAGAATGACTAGGTTTGCATCCTCTTACACCTCTACATTTACCACAAGAACATGCCTGGGCTAGCTTGCTGGAGAAATGTGAACGATCATAGGGGCAGAGTCAAGTCACCCAGGCAACCCCCTGGGCCTGTAAAACCCCATCCAACTACCATTGCTTTTCTCAATTTCCACCATGGATTGCATAGTGTAACACTTTGCAAGTTCTTTAATATCGACATAATTGAAAAAAGAATGTAGATAAACTAATATAAATTAAGATTCCCAATGACCTGTATTTAATATTACATACTCACATTTTTATTGGTATAACACATATATCAAATACATAGTTTATCTCCTCCAACATGCCCTTCACCACCTGAATTTTTTTAACTTCTCTCCTCATTATCATGTCTCTCATTGTTCTTGATAGTAAGCAGAAGGATCAAAACTAGAACATTTTCTAGAGGCTCACTAAGCACTAAGTTGAAACTGAGAGAAACCTTTAAGAGGTTTTCCCATCATTTTTGCTTGTATCTGTTTTATATACCATTTATATTTGGCCAACACTTGGTCAATATCATGATCCAAATGGTAAAGTTGGTTTCTTCTGCTGTGGAATAAATGCTCCCACCATTCTAGGCTTGAGGATGAAGGGTACTGATACACTTTTATCTTTTAAAAAGGGCTCTACTTTAGAAATTTCAGGCATGTAATTTATATTCAACCTAAATTAAGTAACTTTTGTGAAGAAAAGAATGAGGTTTTTCTTGGTGGTATTTCAGACTCTGAGAATTATCTATAAGCCCATTGTAAGGTGGATTGAATTCTTACTGTTGAATTCTCCATTTACGTTGTGCATTAAATGTCTTTATGTTCCTGTTATTAAGCAGGGAGTCTTGTGCACATGACCCCCCCAACCACACCCCTAGACCCACGCTGATGTGATTTGGATATCTGTCCCCTCCAAATCTCATGTTGAATTGTGATCCCCAATGTTGGAGGTGGGGGCCTAAATGGGAAGTGTTTGAGCCACTGGGGTGAATCCCTTGTGAATGGTTTCATGTCCTCCCTGTGGTAAAGAGGTACCATGGTTGTGGTTGTTGAAAAGAGTCTGAGACCTCCCTTCTGTCTCTCTTGCTCCCTCACTGGACATGCGATGGTCTGGCTATCCCTTTGCATTCTGCCATGATTGTAAGCTAAATGAGGTCTCACTTGAAGCCAAGAAGATGTTGTCATGATGCTTGTACAACCTGCAGAACTATGAGACATATAAGCCTCTTTTAGTTATAAATTACCCAGTCTTAGGTATTCCTTTACAACAACACAAAATGAACTAACAACCCCCCCCCCCCAAGAGGCGAAGTCTCATCCTTGAAGGTGCTTATACTTTTAAAAGGTAATTCACACGAAAGGCCCCAGATAAGTTTATTTTTTCAACCTTCTCTTGTTGCTACAAACATCTAAACACAAATTTCTTACTTCCTATTCATTGATGGTCACTGACACCTCTTTATACTAAGAGAAACGCTAGAAATTTATTTATAAGTAGAAAAGGCTGTAGGGAAAAGAAAAACAAAAATGTCTAGAAACCAACATTGAGAGAATAGAGAACAAGGTCTGAAGAGGACGTCAACTAGGAGAACAGGAAAGTATAAATGATGTCTGATAATCAGGGGATACTAAATGTGCAAAGATGTTTCAGGTACTTCCTGATTTTCACTCTCAGTGTTACATGGTCTCTTAATCAATTATGAATTTTAAGAAGAATAGATTATCTTTTACCAAAGTCAGGCTATTATCTATCTGCTGTTTTCAAAGTGAAGCAATCACCAACAATTCTAAAAATATTTTGGTGACATACCACTGCCTCACATGTACTCTAACCTCTTAGCCAGCTTTTATTACCAGTATTAAAATAAACATATTTATCATTTAGCCATATATGGTGAAATTTTCCCATCACTTGGTTTTCTCATTTTCCAGGGCAAACTTTTCAATACCCAAGGGAAAGCAATTGAAGTAGAACTGTACCAAAGTGCATTTCCAGTGTCATGCAGCAGAAATAACATTCAGTGAAATTACTCTGTTAGTAGCGCCTAGAAAATCAAGCTGAATATTCTATGCTTTCAGTGGGTATTTGACATTTTTTCCTTTTTTTTAAAGTCTTGGAACCTTCATTCTTTGTTTTATTCCTTAGTACATATTTATTTGCAAGATATACATTATCTAAGACTTATTTCCAAATATTTACCTAGACACAGTGAATTAAAGGATATGCAGTAAACACAGCTAAGAATATGGCTGATTGTGTTCCAAACTATATAGCAGTGAAGTTTATCTTGGTCCCTCCAAGCCTCCCCATCATCCATCGAATATTGACTATGGACTCATTTCAGGGCACCAACATTTGACATTGTGAAGAATGGAATGAGGGATAAGACACAGAGTTCAGTCTTTCCAACTTCACACCTTTATGTTGTTCCAGAATGTTGTTTTTATTTATGATTTTCTTCCTACCCTCAAAGCAAGAAGGCAACAACATCAATTCTTTCACCTTCAGTGTACATGTAACTCAGGAAGTTATCTCTTCTCATATTCTATCTCTGTAAGGAGCCCTTCCTCAATACTACAGCAGAGTTCATTGTTTACAAACATTTACCACTACCAAACTAAAGCATGTGGCATATGTCTCCTAAAACATACAGCAAAAGCTCTGGGAATAGATGGCAGGTAGAAGCTGGAAAAGACTTGGAGACACTATTTGTAGAAGTCTGATGAGCCTCGAGGAGTGATATGGTTTGGCTGTGTCCCTACCCAAATCTCATTTCGAGTTGTAGTTTCCATAATCCTCATGTGACATGGGAGGTACCTGGTGAAAGGTAATTGAATCATGGGGGTGGTTACCCACATGCTATTTTCATGATAGTAAGTTCTCATGTGATCTGATGGTTTTATAGATGGCTTTTCCCCACTTGCTTGGCACTTCTCTTTGCTGCTTCCATGTGAAGAAGGACATGTTTGCTTCCCATTCCACCATGATTGTAAGTTTCCTGAGGCCACCACAGCCCAATGGAACTATGAGTCAATTAAACCTCTTTTCTTTATAAGTTACCCGTTTACAGGTATGTCTTTATTAGCAGTGTGAGAATGGACTAATACAACGTGGCTTTCAGGAAAGCAAAGAAAATTTTATTGGCATCTAGAGGAAAGGAGACACTTATAGTGGCAGAAAGGCTAGTAAAACTACTGCCTGTAGTAACACAAAAAGTAAAATATTCCTTAAAAATTCAATGATAGAGCTAAGTAGATTACCAGGCAGAGAGCCTAAGGTATTGCATGGTTTCATCTAGCTACTTATAATAAAATATAAGAAGAAAAAAATAAACTAAAGGAGTATTAATATATTGAATAAAACTTAGAAATTACTAAATTGAAAAGGAAGGGTCCAGAAGAGTCCTTTCAACAAGCAAAAGTTTCTCTAAGTAACAAAGGGCTGAGATAAATTCCTTAGTTAAGATGTAAGTAAGATTTAAGATGATGCCTCATAGAATCTTTAACATACACAAAAGTTTCACTGAGGATTTCAAAGGCTTGCATCTCAGATCTCCTTCATTATATGTTAGGGCTTCTAAGGATCTGAGGAGTTTCCCTCAGAGCTTCACAGGGGTCCTACAGATGGATATATTACTTACATGGCAAACGGACTTTGCAGATTTGAGTATGTTAAGAATTTTGAGATTGGGGGACTGTTCTGAATTATCTAGATAGGCCCGAGAGTCATTATAAGGGAAAGAGAAGGGAGCGTAGTTTTAGAGAATGATATGTGGCCATGGAAAAAGAGGTTGGCATGCTGTGGGGCCACAAATCAAAGAATGTGGGCAGCCTCCAGAAAAGGCAACAAAATAGGTTATCCCCCAGATCCTCTAGAAGGAAAATAGTCTGCTGACCCATTTTAGACTTCTGATCTCCAGAACTGTAAGATATTAATTTTGTATTGTTTATGCCAGTAAATTTGTGGTAATTTGTTACAGCCACAACAGGTTAAAAAACAAAACAAAACAAAACAAACAAACAAACAAACAAACAAAACATGGCCAAAAAGAAGAGAAGGTCCTATCTGCCTATCTGAAAGAGATCTGTGATTGTAGATTTTTTCTAATATAGTGGATTAGCATTTGATACCTTACAAAACCCCACATGTTAAAAAAAATTCAAAGTTAACATGAAAAGGATAAACAGTGCCAAATGAAAAGAAGCCTTTGGACTTCTGAAATACTATGGACAGAAAACAGACTGAGAATGTTTCTCATTTATACACACCAGCCACTTCCAGAAAAAGAATGATGCCCAAGGGATATAGCCAAGAGACATCAGAGGACAACTCCAGAGAGCAGGATTAGGCCCTAACCAAAGAATTATCAATACATGCCTGGCTGCATATTGGAATTGCTATATGCCAGTCACTGCCCTGGTTCTCATGTTTTATATGTTTGAATTGGAATTTCTCTACTGGTTATCTCATGTTTCTTTATTCCACAGGCATTTAGATGAACAAGAATGATATGTAATGAATTGCAAATAGCTTTCTTCACATATGGACATAATATAAAGGATCTTAGACCTTGAGCCCGAAACTGTTGCCATAAAAAAGGGAGGTTTCAAAGGAGAGTCCCGAGGAAAGGAGGGTGTGTATTTTGCCCATGGGAGGGATATAAATTGTGGCCAGAGGTCAGACAAGGCCATAGTGTATTTTCCAAAATGACTGTACCAACATCTTCTGTCTCAGAAGAAATTCTACAATGTGATCTTGACAGTTCTGTCATTGAAAAGAGGGGTCTATAATCTCTGCTGTTTGAATCTGGGCAGGAATGGGACTTCATTGTACTAGTAGAATGAAGAAGTAACACTACATGACTTTTGTGATTCAGTTAGAAAAGACAAGGCAGGCTCCATCTTGTTTGCTAGAACGCTTGCCAGTACGCTGAGTCACCATATATGTTGTTCAGTTGCCTTATGGCTGCCAGGCTTTGATAAAGTTCAAATTAACCCATGTGGAGAGACCACACGGAAAGCCCTTAGACTACATGGACAGAGAAGGCCTATCCAGCACCCAGATGCTCCAGTTCCTGTCTGACTTGCATCCACACCACTGTCCCCAAACACCTCCCAAATTCCTGATCCACAACAAACCACAAGAGGCCATAAACTTGTTTCTTCAGTCACTAAGTTATGAGGAAATTTGCTTTGCAACAATATATAACGGAATAAGTCCCTTCTCCTATTCCTTAGAAACACAGTGACTTACACATTGGTGGTAAGTTATTTCTTCTCATACTTTCACCTCAACTTTCATATTTTTTCTCAACTAGAAAGCCTTATGTCAATATCATAGCAGAACTGTTTGTTCACTTCACCTTATTTACCACCAATAAACCATGAAATTTTTCCTTGACATTGTTCAATGTATTGGATGTTTGTTATTTCTATAACTCTATGTTTTTCTCACTGAGCTATGAATCCTCAAGAGGAAGAACTATTCTCTTCTCCTGCAAGTTTTGTCTCCTGCAATGAAAATGCAAAGGATACATATAGTCATGTGTGGCTTAAGAGGCTGCAATACATATACAAAATATGATGCATAATACTTTTGTAGGACCACATATTTGGAAGGAGCAAGAAGCAGCTGATCTTACAGTAAAGCCCCTCGTCAAGGGGCAGAACAACATTAGATGTTAAGCTTCCCTGTGGGATGAATTTAGGAGTCATTAGTGAGAACATCAGTGTACCATATACTCAGACAAACCTGGAGAGTCAATTGGTTGTATGAGGGGTAGTAGAAAAACAATTGCTAGAGAAAGACCTAACTTGCACTTCCTTAAAAGTATTTAATGGGAGGTGGAAAAATTAGAGAAAGCTAAACACACTTTTCAGGAGTAGAAAGTTTTACTAGTAGGAAAATGTGGAGGGGGCAATATTTTTAAAATACTCTTTGGTACACTGATTCAGCTGACAAATATTGATGGAATATCTATTCCATTACCTGAAAAACAAGTAAGACAAATGTGTCCCAGTAAACATGGGGGCTTAAGTGTGATGGAGGGAGATAATACACTCACCCAAAAATAACAAAATAAATTCAGAAAATGGTAAATACCAAAACAGAAAATGACACCTGACAATGGGCAAAATAATGACCTGGGAAAACTGGCCTTTTGGCAAGGATGGTTAGAGAAGGTGTAGCGCACATTGCTGTCTGCCTACCCAGCAGCCATTCCTCTCCCTTCAGTCCTAAGGGAAGATCAAATCTCTTACCAGTTCTTCACTTTCCCATCTTCCCACGTAGCAAATGGTGGAGAGTGTGAAACACAATTCTGAGATGTTATGGAGAAAGCTGTCAGTGAAGTGAAGGTAGAATATGGATATTTCCAAGAAAAGTGCTCCTCTCAGGTGAAGAGTGAGACTCTCATGAGGATAGCCCCCGAGTCATTATCTACTTTGGACATTGACTTGTGAAGACAAGATATACAGGACTACTGCCATCATACTGTGACACAATGAGTATATAGTTTGGATATTTGTCCCCTACAGATCTCATGTTAAAATCTGATCTTCAGTGTTGGAGGTGGGGGCCTCATAGGAAGAATGGTCATGGGCCTGGTGAATGGTTTGGTGCTGTCCTCAAAGTAATGAGTGAGATCTAGCTCTATGAGCGAGCTCCTGGGAGAGCCAATTGTTAAAAATAGCCTGGCACTTCCTTCCCCTTTTTCTTGCTTCCTTCCTGTCACCACGTGAAGACTGCTCCCTGTACCTTCTGCCATGAGTGAAAGCTTCCTGAAGCCCTCACCAGGTACAGATCCTTGTGCCATGCTTCCCATATGGCCGAACCATGAGCCAAATAAAACTCTTTTCTTTGTAAATTGCCCAGATTCAAGTGTTCCTTTATGGCAACACAAATGGACTAAGACAGATAGGGAAGGCAAAGACTATTATAGAGAAACTGGCCCAATACCCTGATTTCATTGAGCCAGCACCAAATGTTAGATCACCTATTTCACTACCTCTTTTTATGAGAAAGGCAAATCCTAATTGTTTAGCAAAATTTATGATATTAGCACCCAAAAGCATCCTGAAAAATACAGAAGTTCTAGGACATTATATTAAGTGAAATAAGCTAGGTACAGAAAGACAAACACTGCATGATCTCACTCACATGTGGAATCTGAAAGAGTTGATCTTACATAAGTAGAGAGGAGAATGATGGTTGCCAGGGACTGGGATGGTTGGGAGTGGTGGAGTAGGTTAGGGAGATGTAGGTGAAAGAATACAAAATTGTAGACCGGAGGAGAAAGTTCAAGTGATTTATTGTGCAACGTACAGATATATAATAGTTAGCAATATATTGTATTCTTGAAAAATGTTGAGAGTGGATGTCAAATGTCCTCACCACAAAAATGGTAACTGTGTGAGGTAATGCATGTGTTAATTAGCCGAATTTAGTCATTCCACAATGTATATATACCTCAAAACATCATGGTATACATAATATATACAATTTTATTTTTCAATTAAAAAATACAAGTTTGAAAGTATTTAAATATAGAAGTTCTCACTGACGAGGCAACTCCTACACTGAGATACGAGGATTACAAAAGGAGGACTTACAGATTTCGATGAAGACTACTATGAGCCCGGAGAATACCAAGCCTCTAAGTTGGTGCTTTAGTCAGAATTTCATTGCATATGTGTGCTAGTAATTAATTTATTGCCTCTCAGCCCCAATTCCACAATCCATTGCCTGTTCTGTGACAAAGTAGCTGGACTCTGTAAATATTTCTCCTTTGCTATCTGACACTATATTTAGTGAACTATGTCCACAGAGGGCCCTGGTGGGTCACAGCAGGATACAGGTCCTCTCTTCCTGATTCTGTTGTGCTTGTCTCAGCAAGTTCCTGCTGCGTGTGTGTGTATGTGTGTGTGTGTGTGTGTGTGTGTGTGTGTGTGTGTGTGTCTGGGTGTGGTCTCTGCAGGGGCAGGTTTCTGAAGTGTGCACAGGTTCTGCAGTGGCCATTGCCAGCAGCACATGGTACTTCCCTGTGGGCACTTTCCTGAAGAACTGCAGAGGATGAATTATCAGCAATCTGACTAGCACAGGGCAGTTCAGCAAATTTCTCGTTCATCCAGTAAGCCATGAACCCACCCTCCCAAAAAGAGGCATGGATTTCAGATCTAAGGAAGGAGCTTCTCTCTTAAACTGGTCTGTTTCTTGGGTGCTCTATGTTAGCCTTAAAAGTAGTAATGATTCCCTTTATATGATATTTCTGATTTCTAAAAATATCTCTTTACTCCTTACTATTAAATTAAGGTTACTAAAATATCCTACTCATAGTTTATTTTTTTTGAGACAGGGTCTTACTCTGGCCCAGGATGGAGTGCAGTGATACGATCCTGGCTCACTCTAGCCTATACATCCAGACCTAAGCAATCGTCCCACCACAGCCTCCCAGTACCTGGAACTACAAGCATGCCTTCCATGCCTGGTTATTTTTTTTTTTAATTTTTTATAGAGATAGGGGACTTCCTATGTTGCCCAGGCTGGTCTTTAACTCCTAGACTCAAGCAATCTTCCTGCCTTGGCCTCCCAAAATGCTAGGATTACAGGTATGAGCCACATGACCAGCCAATAATTCTTCATATTAAACTTTTACTATTAAAATTATTCTGTGGTTTCTGCCTTTTGATTTGCTCATCATTTACACAATATACCAGAATTATTTTACAGTATCATCAGAAGCGTAAAGAGCAGGTTCTGGGATGGGACTCAATGAATGACCCCCAAAACAATGTTGCAGAACTGACCCACAGAGACTCAGTGCAAAAGGTCAGGAATCAGGAAGTTACTGGTGCCATTTCCAGAAACACACCAGTTTAATTTCCATCTATTGGAAGGGAAAAGCAGGTGCCTATTCTCAAATATACTATGTCTTCAATGATGCCCCATAAAACACCATATCCCTCAGACACTCCTGAATCTCTTCTCTCTTGTCCTATTTAATTCCAAAATTGATTTTGCATAAGACCATCAGAGTAGCTGAATCTAAATTACACTGAATTTGAGTTCACTATATCTACATTGCTAGCAGTAAGATGTAGAAAAGAAAAACATGCAAAGTGGAAATGCAAGTTGATTTTTCCCCTCTACAAAAACTTTCATGGAAGTTTTGATTATCTTTCATTGACCAAAGCTTGGTCATATGGTCATGTCTTGGCAACTATTAGAGTATGGCTAGGAAAAGGTGAAATGTAGAAGGGAATGTAGTCAGCCAACCAACAGTATATGCACAGTTATATATACATCTCCTGTTCTCTTCTGCAATCCAACACTGATTTAACTTTCCCAGCGGTGTGGGGATGGGGATGAGATGGCCTTTTAATGAAATACTCAATAAATGTCCAATTATTTTAGACTTTTTGTTCCCAATAATTAAAGAGTACCAAAGAGATATTAAGTTTGAAAGTAATAAATGGGATCAGGAAAACAAGTTTTTGTTTGTTTTTTTGTTTGTTTGTTTGTTTTTCCAGCACCAAGGTATTCTGTGAGAGCTGTGAGCAATTTGTCATTCAGAATGTAGAGAAAACCATTACTAACACATAGACCATTATTTATTCTGTCCTATAAATGCTATGTATATTTCTTTGCATATTTTCACTCCTAACAATACATACGAGCTTATTTTTTTTTTTGACAGTACTTTCAGATTTACCTATTTTTAAATGCTGATACAGGTCTATTCTACTTCACCAATTAGAGTTTGATAGTTATTGAGAGTAACAGGATTTTTTTTTCAGACTTCTAAACACAGGTCACTGGTCAAATATACACTATTTCCTATTTATAAGTTGGGAAATATTGAGATGTTTTAAGAATAGTACGTCTGGACTTTGTGTACATAGGCATAAAACTTACTAAATATAGACTACATATGACTGGAAGAGTTCAGTTCAAGCTTTTAAGCCATAAGGTTTAGATTTTATCAAAGTATTTTATATATAATTTCAGATTTTTGATTAAACAAGATTTAATGAGCTATAAATTTAATTTAAAAACTAAAAGCTGTCCCACATATTTTATTATTTATCACCATGTTCCAAGGCTAAGCTAGAAAACAGAAATGGCCCTGTTTTCTTCATTTTGTCAGATAAAATAAGTTGAGAAGTCACTAAACTAAAATTTACTTTTAATTTCTTCTATGTACACATTCATTCATAAAATGAATATTTATTGAGTGCCTACCATGTTCCAAGCCTAGTAAATAAACAAGTAAAAAGTACAATTTGTTTTAGGGCAGGTGCTGATAAGTTCTACGAAGAAAAATGAATTAGCAAAAGGAACACATAGAAAGAAAAGGCATAAAGGAAGAAAGGAGTGGATATTAAAATAAAATAGCCAAAGAAGGCCTTATAGAGATTACCTTTGAACAGAGACACAAAGGAGGTGAAGGAACAGTCCCTGCTGGCATTCAGAAGAAGAACAATCCATGCCTGGCAGGGAGGAAGTGTTGACTGACAGCAAATGCAAAAACCCTGAGTGTGTGTGCACACTTGCTCTGCTCAGGGAACAGAAAGTAGATCTAGGGCACAGTGAGCCAGAGGGAAAGTAAAAGTAGAGAAATTTGAAGATCTAGCATAGAAACCAAATGATTCACATCATTGTGGACACTTGTAATGATGTTGGCTTACTAGTAAGATGGAAAAACATCGGAACTAGTGAGATGAAAAAACATTGGAACATTTTGGGCCAAACTGTTGGGAAATGATCTCACTATATTTTTTTAAAAGATCCTACAATCTGCTGGTCAAAGACAGACTTTGGTGATGCATGAGGGTAACCAAGGGAGAAGGTGCATTGGTTAGGAGCCTGTTATCACAACCATGTAAAAAAAAAATTGTCTTGTTCAGGGAAATAGCAAAAGAGAGGTTGAGTGGTATGATATTTGAATACTAGTTTAAGGTAATGTTAAAAGGACTTAAAGAGGTACTGGTATAGTACATACGAGAGAAAAAGAGTCAAGGATGACTCAAAGGTTTCAGTCTGAAAAAACAAAAGGAGAGATTCACTATGGCCTATGTTGGGAAAATTTATAGGAGTAAAATTGGACAATGGTGTTAGATCATGGATTTGATTTCGGACAAGATAAATTTGGATATCAGACACTCACTTAGATATGTTGAGTAGGCAGTGGGAAGTAAGAGTATAAAGTTCAGGAGAGTGCTTCAGGCCTGAGATATACATTTGGAGAATATCAGTATGTAGACTTTAATAGAGCTATGATCTTGTTCTTTTTTATGGCTGCACACACTAAAGTATACAGACTAGTGACACTATAAAGCAACCACATAAAACAAGTCTGCAAAATAACCAGCTAGTGTCATGATGACAAGATCAAATCTACACAAAGCAATACTAACCATAAATGTAAATTGGGCTAAATGCCCCCAATTAAAAGACACAGAGTGGCAAGCTAGATAAAGAACCAAAAGCCCTCGGTATGCTGTCTTCAAGAGACCCATCTCACATGCAATGACACACATAGACTCAAAATAATGAGATGGAGGAACATTTACCAAGCAAATAGAAAACAACGAAAAATATTTCTAATAGATTTCTTCTTTTAACAATGTAATATGTCAAATTCCTATAAAACCTATATGTAAGAAATATAAAACTTTATATATAATTCATGTAATGGTTAATAGTAACTGAATAGCTGGTATTGAATAACCAAGCTTCTTTTGTTGTTTTGACATTGGAGAATTGAACATGCTTAAAAGTTATTGAAAAGTATCCAGGTAAGAGAGAAAGGGAGTTTGAAATACCATTAAGATCCTTCCCAATGACTTTTAAACATAATCACTTATCATGTTAAAAACAACAGAAGCTTGGTTATTTAAGCTTGGTTACCTTCTCTAGCAACCACCTTGTCTTCTTTTAGCTGGTTCCCTTTAGGCTTTTTTTTTTTTTTTTTTTTTTAAGAAACAAGATCTTTCCCTTTTGCCCAGACTGGAATGCAGTAACATGATCATAGCTCACTGTAACATTAAACTCAAACAAGCCTCAGCCTTTTGAGTAGCTAAGACAACAAGTGCATACCACCACACCCTGTGTTTGTTGTTGTTGTTTGGTAGAGAAGGGGTTTCACTATGTTGCTCAGGCTGATATGGAACTCCTGGGTTCAACTGTTCTTCCTGCCTTTCCTTGGCCTCCTAAAGCCGTGGGATTACCAGCATGAGCCACCACTCCCAGCCCTTTTATTTTTTTTATATGCCACATGACCACCTCTATATCTCCAAGATAATATCTATCATTTCTCCCCTGAACTCCTTTAACAGCCTCCTGGCTGGTCTCTCTGCCTCTGTTATGGGTCTCTCAAATCTGTTCCCCACTTAGCCCCAGATGTTTTCTGGAAAGCAATTCAGATTATACTAACTCCTCATACTTAAAACCTTTTCACAGTTTCCTCTCCACGTGTGCATTAAGACCAATATTCTTTAAAGGCTCCTCAAGACCCTTTGTGATCTTTCTACTACCTCTCCCAAGGCTCATTTTCTCTACAATTTGCCTTTAGCTCATTGTGCTTTAATCAGATTTTTTAAAATTCAATTTTTAACTTGTATTTAATGTTTCATCCTGCCAGTTTTCCTTTTCCTGATATACCTATTTTCTTTCCATATTTGCCCAATCAACTTTCACTCATCTTTTGCATTGCAGTTCAGCACCATCTTTTTTCACAAGGTTTTCACTGAGTTCCTTAAATTCCCTCTGTACTCCCACATCACACTGCATGCCTTTCCTCCTAAGAACTTTCATAACAGTTACCATTTCACACATATTTGGGGGATGAGCTAAATAATATCTATATTTTTTATTATACTATATATTCTATGCATTTGGATATTTAATTTTTTTCTCAGTATTATAACCCTAGTGCCAGCACAATACCTGGTATATACATGGTAATAAATGTTTTTGAATAAAATGTCTATGTTTTTTTCTGACACTTTTGTTTCTTTTTGAGATGTTTCTGTGATTTTAACTCTAAGAACAAAAGAGCCAAAATACCAAAGGGGCTTGAATTTCTGTCTTGATCTCTAATCTTCTTTTCATTCTTGTTTTCTTTAAAATATTTCTAGAAAAAAGCAAAGTACAGTCTCCAGGTATACAATGGGTTGAAATAATGTGTAAACAATGCCTACTTATTTCTAAATTTCTTCCAGATGAGGGATATGAGTTACAAAACAATTTGAAGCTTTGGCTGGTTCTAAGACTATAAAAATGAAAATTGTCTTCTTTCCTTACAAGTACTTGTTCCTGACTCAAAAGATGCATTTGGGTTAAAGTTCAAGAATAAATATACATACCAATAACACCAGGAATTCTGTTTGTTACCAGTAAGAGAAAAAAAGGAACAGAAAATAAAATATAAAATAAACCTTAGGTGGTAACAGTGGGAAGGGGGAAGAATTCTACCAAAGACTTTTAAATTGGGAGGAAAGAGATGGATACAAGCCATGTATATACCAGAGCCTGAGACCTTATATGTATTTGAATAGTTCAATAGAATGTTTGATAAATTTTTTTTATTTTTAAAATTTTTGCTGTTACAGAGCATGATTAAATTTTTAAGTAATTTTTCAAATTGACATATAAACTGTCATGTGCAACTTGATGAAAAGTTTATCTCACAGAAGTAGGGAATACAACAGTGATAACCAGAATCCAGGATGGTTACAGGAGAGGGAGGGTTTGGAAAATGATGGTCAAACATATTTACAGTTACACAAGAGGGATATGTTTAAGAGATCTATTATACTACATGGCCACTACAGTCAATGACAATATATTCTTGAAAAATGGTAAGAATGAGCAATTATTTTTGTTTTTTCAAATTATAAAATGAAGGACTAGTAGCAGCTGAATTTCAATTTAGAACTCATGGCATGAAGTTCCTTAAAATCTTATTGATTTATACACTTGGTTTTTTATAGTTATGATAAATAACTTTAAAATTGAGTCTATCACAAAGGTGATGAATAAAGTCATTTTTCACTTATAATGGAAAGTCTGTCTTTCTTGAGGTTATATGGCACATAGGTAGAAGCTAAACTTACTCACAACATGAATGATGGGTAGCTAAAGGGTCCGTTTGTCACAGTTCGTCTGCTGCAAACGAGATGACTACAAAGCTTAGGGCCCATCCATTTGTTTACAGAGACAGATTAATTTTTTTTCATCTTTTATTTTCTCTTTGGAAGCTTTGTTTACAGATGAAGGGGGCTGAAGTCTTCTCTAAACACATACAACCATACACACATACACAGCATGTGAAAATGTGAAAGTCTTATTAAAAGCACACACATAAAATATGACTATTTCCATGATACCAGGGTCTCTATTTTTCTGAAGCAAATGAAAGACTTTGGAAACTTTTAAAGACAAGCTAAGAAGAGAGTCATGGACAAAGATTAAGATTCAGCTAGAATGTCAGATCTTTCAAAATTATTTTTTTCAGCTTCAAATCATTTTTTCAGGTGAACATGTCTTCACTTGTGCAAGGTTTGAAGCAGCTGAAACTGGAACAGGCCTCTTCTGTTTACTCTTAGATAGTGCTTTGAATTTCATTAGCATAACTTCTGGGAAATAGTCTAGTGCATTTGGATAGCTAAACACTTTTTTTAAAAGAAAGGGAAAAATCTACAGTGATTGGCAAAAGAACAACATAAAAACCGTCAGAACATTTATATTTCTTTTACAGAAGAACATCCTCCAACCAATTAGATCCGAGGAATTCATGTTTAAGAGGATCAGCCTAAGAAGCTAACTGACTCATGGATTACAAAATAATATTTTACAGAACATATCAGAAAATATAGTTGCTTTGGGAATCAATTGAAATATTAGCAATCATAATTGAGCACATTTTCAAATATAAATATAATGTAAAAATGACCTCAGTTGCCATTTATTTGAATTATAATGAGAAACACTTTAAATAACATATTAGGAAAATCATTAACTGGAGATCCATTTATTAAGTGACAATAATAAAAATTGATAAGTGAACGTGAGCAGATTTATATTTGCAATCTCAAAGCTTTCTCTAGTTTTTCAAATAATCTCTGGACTTGCAGAGTTTCTCAATGGAGGCATTAATGGTATTTTCAGGAGAACAATGTTTCCCTTTGGGATCATTGAATTTTCACATGAATTTTGACATTCCTCCTTCCTGGGAAGTAAACACTTCCCAGTCATTAAAACAAAAACATCTCTCACACTTACACACACACACACACACACCCCCCCCCACACCCACCACTGCTAAACATCCCCTGGGGGTTGGTAAAGGTAATGCCTAATGCCTGCTTCCTTCAGAATTGTTGCTTACATCTAGAGGCAGAGGTACGAGTTTTCAAGTAAACAGTCCGCAGTTGTCTCTGACTTACTGATTTACTATATCAAGTGTATATACTTTAAACCAAACAATATATAAAGACAGTATTATGAACCTACACACTTACACCAAGAGTTTTTAAAAGAAAAATATTTATTAGTATTTTTGTAAGTAAAAAATATATATTTGAGGGGAAGTTGAACTCTACAAGTAAATCTCTAGGAAGCCAAAAAAAAGTTTATTTGCAATAGAGTTAATATTTTTCATCTGTTTTTCCTCAATAGGACTATATCTATTTTAAAGTATCTGTAACTTATTTTAAAATACCCCAATGGGAGTATCCTTGTACTTTATTGTAAAATAAGCTTTCCGATTGAGAATATATTACAAAACAATGTAACATGGACAATTTAAGTTATAACTGTTGATTCACCTATTGATTAGGATTTTACTCGAACATAATAATGTTATATACAATATATTATTTTTAAAAATAACATTTTAAAACTACCTACACACATTTTATTTTAAACTTGGTATTTTTTAATGTAGACAATGTATGCTTAACTTTTTTTCTGACTCTTGGCTAAATTCAGCATTGGCGAACTTTTCTCTATAAGAGCCTGATAGTATACATTTTAGGCTTCACAGGTCAGATGGTCTCTGTTGCAACTATTCACCTTTGACAGCAGTGTAAAAAGACCTCAGAAAACAGGTAATCAAAAGTGTGGCTATGTTTAAATAAATCTTTACTTATAAAAACAGGTGGCTTTGACGCACCAGCTGTAGTCTGCTTAATTCTGATCTAAATTACGTAACAGTAAGAATATCTTCAACAGAACAGAGAAACTGAGGAAAGCCTATTTTCTACTGTTTTTAATTTATTCATGACAATGCATGAAACTTCTACAGTTTTAAATATGTTTTAGGGATAAACTAGGTCATTGATATGAAGAGATTAACACAGAAATATAAAAGTCTATATCAATGCGACAATTAAAATTTCAGTAAATGAAAAAAGTAACCGTTCATTTTGGGACTGGAGGTAGTGAATTCCTTATCCGACAGTATGCTAGCCTATTTAATGAAGGGGGTAGATTTTAATTAGCTGTTTACAAACATGGTAATAATGCCTTGATATGTCAATATTACTTCATTATCAATAAAAGCAGGACTCACACCTTTTCATTTCCATTGAAAAGTTTTTTTTCCAGATACTTCATGTTTTATTGACATTTTATTTAATAGGGAAAGATACCACATCAAGGATTACTTCATGTGATTTCATATGAAGCTCTAGATTATGCTCTAGATTTGCATTATTTTTCAATTTAAGGAATCCTTAGACATTAGAGACAGGAAGTCACAAAAAGATTCTTGTGTGTGGTTGCTGCACTGAAGTGTTGTGGTTGTATAATGTCATATATGCTTTATATGAACTTCAGCAATGGATTGAGATATTTGGCATAGAAATGCTATGTTTTTAAGTCTAGTTTAAGAAACCATATGCTGTAATATATTCCACTTGACCGATGTTCTAACTCTGGCCCTCAGATCTCCTTTATTAGCATCTCTTAGTGGATTTTTTAAAAGATATATGTTAGTCTATATATTAAACCCACTGGATTAAAATCTCTGTGCATAGTGACTATGACTATGTATATCCCATATTTTCCAGAATTTTCTTGTTTTCTTTTGAAAGGAAAAACAAAGCTGTCTTTATTCATGGATTACATGATTATCTACATAACAAATCCCCAAAAACCAAACAAAAATCTTATGTAACTAACAAGTGAGTTTTGCAAAGTCATAGGACACAAGGTCAATAAACAAAAGTCAATTAGTTTTTCATATGCCAGCAAAGAACAATTAGAATTGTAAGTATAATAAATAACTTTTACAATAGCATACCCCAAGAAGAAGTACTTAGGAACAAATCTAACAAAATACCTAGAGAATCTGTATGTAGAGAACTATAAAACAGATGAAAGAACTCAAAGCTCTAAATAATGGAGAATGTGAAGACAGACTACGAAAAATGGGAAAAAAAATACTGTACTTGTGAACCATGCATCTAATAAGGGTGTTAATATCTAATATATAAGGAACTGAAACAACTCAACAGCAAAATAATTTATTTAAAAATGGGCAAATAATCTGAATCAATATTTCTGTAAGGAAGACATACAAATGGCTAAGTAGATTAAAAATGTTCAGTATCACAATTCAGCAGGGAGATGCAAATTAAAGCCACTGTGAGATAACACCTCACACTGTTGTTAGAATGGTTATTATCAAAAAGATGAAAGATAACCAGTGTTGGTATGGATGTGAAGAAATGAGAACTCATACACTCTTGGTGGTAATTTAAGTTAGTACAGGTGTTGTGGAAAACAGTATGGAGGTTCCTCAAAAAATTAAAAATAGAACTGCCATGTAAGCCAGCAATCCCACTACTAGATATATATCCAAAGGAACAAAAAAATCAGTATGTGGAAGAGATATCTGCACTTCCATTTTGGTTACAGCACTATTCACAATAGCAAAGATATGTAATCAACTTAAGTGTCCATCAATAAACAGATAAAGAAGATTTATCATACATGCAGATGGAACACTAGCCTTAAGAAAGAAAAAATCCAGTCATTTGTGACAATGTAGGAAAACCTAGAAGATATTATATTGGTGAAATAAGCCAAGCACAGAAAGACACTTACATGATGAATCTGGAAAAAGTTGAACTAATAGAAACAGAAAGTAGAATAATAGTTACCAGAGGCTGGGGGGAAAACAAGAAAAAAAATGAAATATTGAAGGAATATTGTGTGTTCATGAGTAAAACGCTTAATATCATGCAAATCTCTCTAGCAAGTGGTTGTTCCAGAGCTGCATTAAGTTCTCCTCCTGAAAATGCTCTATCCTTCCCTACCACATGTCCAGTCTGCAAAATTTTCCAAATTTTTATGCTCTGCTTCCATTTTAAATAAAAATTCCAACTTTGAATCATTTTGTGCTCCCACATCTGATCATAAATTGTTAGAAGCCAGGCCACATACTGCATGCTTTACCACTTAGATATTTATTCTTCTACCAGATATGCTAAATAATGACCCTTAAGTTCAAACTTTCACAAATCGCTAGGGCATGGACCCAACGTAGCCAAGTTCTTTGCTAAGGCAAAACACAAGGACCTTTGTTTCAGTTCCCAATAACTTCCTCATTTTTATCTGAGTCTTCATCAGCTATGCCTTCACTGTCCATATTTCTATCAGCATTTTGGTCACAACCACAAGCCTCTAAGAAGTTCTAAACTTTCTTTTGTCATCCTGTCTTCTTCTGAGCCCTCCAAACTCTTCCAAAGTTGGCCTGTTACCCAGTTCCAAAGGTACTTCCACATTTTCAGGATTTTTTTTTTTTTTTTTTTGAGACAGTCTTTCTCTGTTGCCAGGCTAGAATGCAATGGCATGATCTCAGCTCACTGCAACCTCTACCTCCCAGCTTCAAGTGATTCTCTTGCCTCAGCCTCCCAAGTAGTTAGGACTACAGGCACACACCACCACACTCAGCTAACTTTTGTATTTTTAGTAGAGATGAGGTTTCACAATGTTGTCTAGGATGGTCTCGATCTCTTGACCTGGTGATCTGCCCACCTTGGCCTCCCAGTTTTCAGGTATCTTTATAGCAATGCCCCACTCCTTGGTACCAATTTTCTATGTTAGTTCATTTTGCATTGTTACAAAGAAATATCCGAGACTCGGTTACTTTATAAAGAAAAGAGGTTTATTTGTCTGACAGTTCTGCAGGCTGTACAAGAATGGCACCAGCATCCACCTAGCTTCTGGAGAGCCCTCAGAAAGCTTACAGTCACAGTGGAGAGCAAAGCGGGTGCCTGTGTATAACATGGCGAGACCAGAAGCAAGAGTGGATTTTCTGATATAACCATCCCAATTATATGTCTCTGACTAGCCGTTAGCAGCTACTGTTTTAGGGAAGCTTAGCATACAATATTGTTAAAGTTCCAATATGTCATTATAATAATAAAACAATTTTCAGAGTTCATTAATGTTTTCTTTAAAACTGTTAGAACTTCAATGTTCAACCTCCCTAAATAGTGCTTCAAACCTAGAGGCAACATGTGGGATAAGTTGTCATAACTGTGGATGAGATCAAATCTTAAGAAATGACACTAACACAGTAATTTCTGATAAATAAAATATATTAAATATCTAAGAATTTACAGTTGCTGGGGAAATATATAACCAAAGTTTAAAATATGTCAGAATATTTTAATAAATTCTTAGAATTAATAAATAAATTCTTAATTAAAAAGACCAGAGAAATCTGACTTCTTTCTTTCTCAAAAGCTAGTGGTGAGTTCATTGTATTAGTTAGTTCTCACATTGCTATAAATAACTACTTGAGATTCAGTAGTTTACAAAGAAAAGAGGTTTAAGTGGCTCACAGTTCTGCAGGCTGTATGGGAGGCATGGTCAGGGAGGCCTCAGGAAACTTACAATCATGGCAGAAGGCAAATGGGAAGCAAGCACGTTTTCACATGTCAGCTGTAGAGCAAGAAAGAGCAGGGGGAAGTGCTACACACTTTCAAAAAACTAGATCTTGTGAGAACTCACTCACCATCATGAGAACAGCAAATATTTTTAAATAGTCATTAGAATTGTATGATCTGTAATTTTCATATTACATCTATCTATTTCACAGTTAATATCATATGAACTCTTTGAAATGAGCCTTCCTGAAATTTAGTTAATAGGTCTGGTAAATAACTATTGGCTCCTTCTACTCATACCAACTTTTCCCCTTCTTCCTAAAGTTTACTGTTCTCATATAATTGATATGTGTTTTCCATCAGCCTTATTGTTCATTCTATTTTATAATCCTAAACTTGCGTGTACGTGCATTGGTGCCCATGCATGAGTGTCTGTGTTCTCTATTTCTTTCTCAACTATTTTTAATTCAGTTACCTCACTGTGTTCTAATTTATGTATCTTTGTGAATACTTAAAAAATTTTTGGAACATGGTGTAAACCAAAGAAATGAAGAATTTTAGTTTCCCATACCATTAATGTATTGTTTTCATTTCCTGAGTATGATGCTTTAGTTTCTTTTCTTTTTTTTTTTTTTTTTTTTAATTATTATACTTTAAGTTCTAGGGTACATGTGCATAACGTGCAGGTTTGTTACATATGTATACCTGTGCCATGTTGCTGTGCTGCACCCATCAACTCGTCATTTACATCAGGTATAAATCCTATGCAATCCCTCCCCCCTCCCCCCTCCCCATAATAGGCCCCGGTGTGTGATGTCCCCCTTCCCGAGTCCAAGTGATCTCATTGATCAGTTCCCACCTATGAGTGAGAACATGTGGTGTTTGGTTTTCTGTTCTTGTGATAGTTTGCTAAGAATGATGGTTTCCAGCTGCATCCATGTCCCTACAAAGGACACAAACTCATCCTCTTTTATGGCTGCATAGTATTCCATGGTGTATATGTGCCACATTTTCTTAATCCAGTCTGTCACTGATGGACATTTGGGTTGATTCCAAGTCTTTGCTATTGTGAATAGTGCCGCAATGAACATACGTGTGCATGTGTCTTTATAGCAGCATGACTTATAATCCTTTGGCTATATACCCAATAATGGGATGGCTGGGTCATATGGTACATCTAGTTCTAGATCCTTGAGGAATTGCCATACTGTTTTCCATAATGGTTGAACTAGTTTACAATCCCACCAACAGTGTAAAAGTGTTCCTATTTCTCCACATCCTCTCCAGCACCTGTTTTTTCCTGACCTTTTAATGATTGCCATTCTAACTGGTGTGAGATGGTATCTCATTGTGGTTTTGATTTGCATTTCTCTGATGGCCAGTGATGCTGAGCATTTTTTCATGTGTCTGTTGGCTGTATGAATGTCTTCTTTTGAGAAATGTCTGTTCATATCCTTTGCCCACTTTTTGATGGGGTTGTTTGTTTTTTCCTTGTAAATTTGTTTGAGTTCTTTGTAGGTTCTGGATATTAGCCCTTTGTCAGATGAGTAGATTGCAAAAATGTTCTCCCATTCTGTAGGTTGCCTGTTCACTCTGATGGTAGTTTCTTTTGCTGTGCAGAAGCTCTTTAGTTTAATGAGATCCCATTTGTCAATTTTGGCTTTTGTTGCCGTTGCTTTTGGTGTTTTAGACATGAAGTCTTTGCCCATGCCTATGTCCTGAATGGTACTACCTAGGTTTTCCTCTAGGGTTTTTATAGTATTAGGTCTAACATTTAAGTCTCTAATCCATCTTGAATTAATTTTCGTATAAGGAGTAAGGAAAGGATCCAGTTTCACCTTTCTACTTATGGCTAGCCAATTTTCCCAGCACCATTTATTAAATAGGGAATCCTTTCCCCATTTCTTGTTTCTCTCAGGTTTGTCAAAGATCAGATGGCTGTAGATGTGTGGTATTATTTCTGAGGACTCTGTTCTGTTCCATTGGTCTATATCTCTGGTTTGGTACCAGTACCATGCTGTTTTGGTTACTGTAGCCTTGTAGTATAGTTTGAAGTCAGGTAGTGTGATGCCTCCAGCTTTGTTCTTTTGACTTAGGATTGTCTTGGAGATGCGGGCTCTTTTTTGGTTCCATATGAACTTTAAAGCAGTTTTTTCCAATTCTGTGAAGAAACTCATTGGTAGCTTGATGGGGATGGCATTGAATCTATAAATTACCTTGGGCAGTATGGCCATTTTCACAATATTGATTCTTCCTATCCATGAGCATGGTATGTTCTTCCATTTGTTTGTGTCCTCTTTTATTTCACTGAGCAGTGGTTTGTAGTTCTCCTTGAAGAGGTCCTTTACATCCCTTGTAAGTTGAATTCCTAGGTATTTTATTCTCTTTGAAGCAATTGCGAATGGAAGTTCATTCCTGATTTGGCTCTCTGTTTGTCTGTTACTGGTGTATAAGAATGCTTGTGATTTTTGCACATTAATTTTGTATCCTGAGACTTTGCTGAAGTTGCTTATCAGCTTATGGAGATTTTGGGCTGAGACAATGGGGTTTTCTAAATATACAATCATGTCATCTGCAAACAGGGACAATTTGACTTCTTCTTTTCCTAACTGAATACCCTTGATTTCTTTCTCTTGCCTGATTGCCCTAGCCAGAACTTCCAACACTATGTTGAATAGGAGTGGTGAGAGAGGGCATCCCTGTCTTGTGCCAGTTTTCAAAGGGAATTTTTCCAGTTTTTGCCCATTCAGTATGATATTGGCTGTGGGTTTGTCATAAATAGCTCTTATTATTTTGAGGTACGTTCCATCAATACCGAATTTATTGAGCGTTTTTAGCATGAAGGGCTGTTGAATTTTGTCAAAAGCCTTTTCTGCATCTATTGAGATAATCATGTGGTTCTTGTCTTTGGTTCTGTTTATATGCTGGATTATGTTTATTGATTTGTGAATGTTGAACCAGCCTGGCATCCCAGGGATGAAGCCCACTTGATCATGGTGGATAAGCTTTTTGATGTGCTGCTGAATCCGGTTTGCCAGTATTTTATTGAGGATTTTTGCATCGATGTTCATCAGGGATATTGGTCTAAAATTCTCTTTTTTTGTTGTGTCTCTGCCAGGCTTTGGTATCAGGATGATGTTGGCCTCATAAAATGAGTTAGGGAGGATTCCCTCTTTTTCTATTGATTGGAATAGTTTCAAAAGGAATTTTACCAGCTCCTCCTTGTACCTCTGGTAGAATTCAGCTGTGAATCCATCTGGTCCTGGACTTTTTTTGGTTGGTAGGCTATTAATTATTGCCTCAATTTCAGAGCCTGCTATTGGTCTATTCAGGGATTCAACTTCTTCCTGGTTTAGTCTTGGAAGAGTGTAAGTGTCCAGGAAATTATCCATTTCTTCTAGATTTTCCAGTTTATTTGCGTAGAGGTGTTTATAGTATTCTCTGATGGTAGTTTGTATTTCTGTGGGGTCGGTGGTGATATCCCCTTTATCATTTTTTATCCAGTGCTCTACTTTTGAGTAATCATATACCAATCACTAAAATGCAAGAGTCGTGCATCTGAAGTCATGTATGTTGATTAACAACAGTGTAGAAATTTGGTCTTAAGATAACCACAATATTTAAATCCTTAATTCTACATTTAAATAAAAAATAAACTAGCACATTTAGAAACACACACTTCAACTTTGCTTATCTGACTAGCACCACGTGTCTGCTTATTTACTTGCTGGCTTGTGAAGGTATTATTGATAACACATTCAAAATCATGGGGTGATGATGAATTCAGACACAGATCGGTAGGTAGGATGATAGACACCTTAGATAGATACATAGATAAAACTCACGTGCATTTGGAGATGTAAAGATGAGCTAGAGCCACTTTCATTCACAAACTTTTTCCAAGCTCACTGTAGTATGAACTGCATTTGAACATTTAGGTGATAGCAATCTTTCAACACAAAGCAACATTTCCTACATCTTGTTGTTTGTGTAATATCAAAAGTGTGACTTTGACTAACGGTGAAAATAAAACTGTAGCTCACTCTAATTCTGCCAAAATATCTTATATTTTAATTAAGGGAGTTTTACCTGAGTGGAAAACATCCAAAATTCCAGTAAAAATCAAGGATTTTACATACGTATATGTGAATTTTAGCTAAAGACATATATTCTTATTTAACCACCTGTAGCATGAAATAAGTAATCAAATGTGAAAGCAGCAGCTAATTTGTTGAATCAAATAATTTTCTTCCAATGATTACATATCTCACATAGCAGAAAGATTGCATGCATATGAATGAATTTGCTTCACTTTATATCCTCCTTTGCCACTTAAATCTGCATGCTTTTCTGTTTTCTTCCCTGTTTTAATTTTATTTTCTAATATTGTATGTGATGATGAACTCAACTAGTGTTTGAAGCTATTAGATGCTTAAAGACCATTACCACTCTAACAAAAATGGTCATTGTCTTTAATAAAGACCTCTGTGTCTGTTGCCACGTTAGTAAAACTGTGATAATCATAGAAACAGTTTCACAAGTTTGTGAAAAAAATACTGATAAAGCACTGATAACTCCATTATACACAGATCAGGCAACCAATAAATAATGGGTATTTCTCATGAAACAGATTAGCTTTGTATCACTTACTTTACATTTCCAGCATAGAACACAGTGCCTCAGACTGAGAAGCAGCTCTGTTAATACTTGCTGAAAGAATAGCATTAAATATACAAGAAAAATAAGATATAATTAAACAAATCAATATGATTGATCTCTGTGGACGTCCACAGTTTAAAAACATTTCCTCTTTTTTCTCTCCATCTTATCCTAGGATCAGAGATGCCAGGAAATTCTAAAGTACTTGCAGCTTTTCACTGGATCATCTTAACTCTCTAGCTTTATCTAATTAACATGCAGCACCATCATGACTATGCATCTTATTCAATGTGTGTCAGAACAACTGTCTTCTAAGTTACATTTGACCATAACAATAAATTCGGTTTTCAAAATGTGTCAATCAACTAATAGGGTCATTGACTCACAAACTATAACAGTAATAATAACATTAGCCTCTATCTCGGGTCAAAGCCCCTGCCTTCACTTTTGGGATCATCAGAAAACCATGGAGTTACCCCTGGCAAAGTTCAGTCCTCCAGGTGTACGGATGATAGTGAAAAGACAGTTTTCCAAAGCACAGCTTGTTCCTTTTCATCATCTCACTTCTCTCTCTTCTCACAAAGAATCTCTCTGTGTCAGACAAAGATGGGTGGTACAGTGTATCTGGATCTAAAGCTGGAAATGTTTTTCTTTTCTAAATTTCAAATATGTTTTCAGCCTAAACGTTTGATGAACTCCAAGAAATAAGATTCAGGAAGTCAGATGTTCACTAAGATAGGTCACTTCTCTAAAACTGTCTTACACTGACTACCAAAATATGACAATTATTATTTCAGGAAAGGGAACAAAAATGCTTGGGATTAGAAGATTGTGGAAAAGGACTACCTCTTCTACAGTTATTTTGAAATTGAAATATTTGTACTGTTATTTTAATATTTTAAAGTGTATTCGCTTTTTGTTATTCTGAATCCTCAGTTATACTGTAATTATCTCAAAGGGTAAGATCACAAATCAAAGGTTATGCTCTCAACTGTATCACTAAAAATGGCCACAGTAATTCTTTTAGCTTTAGCTTCCTTTCACACCTACAAAATGAACAGAAAAATCTCCTATCTCGAAAGGATTAAATGCAATAATGCATTTTAAAAATGCTCCAAAAAAGGCAAAACATTAGATAAACATAAGGCAAAATATAAGGTTAAAAAGACAGAGAATAAAGCCGAAACATCGTTTTAATTTGAGAAAATGTCATGATACATTCAAATTTATTTGGAAAACAGATGACGTAAAAGATGTTCACCGAAGTTTTGTCCACCCAAGATCAAACTCAGAGAAATCATAGGTGGGCAATGAAATGCCTTGGTGAAACAACAAAGCAGGGATTTAAGTTCTCATGCTGAAAGTGCCTTTAATCTGTCCCATATTTTTATTCAGTTCATTAAAGAACAACATGCATAAACATGGATTTTTGTGTGCTTAAATCATCTTCCTAAAGATGCAAATCAGTGAGGCATATATTATCAATGTTCTGTTTAATATTCATTGTGATCTACTCAGTAGTTTTCCTTTCTAATGAGAGTATACCATCTAAGTAACTCACTTTCTTGTGCCTGAACTTAGCAAATTTAGTTTGTACTTGAACAGGACATTTGTTTTAAAGTTCTTTCTAAACCATTACACATACGTATGTATGTTTGTATCTACATATCTTCTATAGCTCCTCATTTACTTTGCAAACATATGGTCACCCTAAATTCAGTTTGATTATTGAAAGTTAGAGTTTTTTTTTTTTAACCAGAATTATATTTCAGGTAGAATTTTAAATAATTAGCTCAATTGTTATTATTGACTATTAAATGAACACTCTAGAGAGCATATAAAATATATTCTAAATCTAAGTCTGCAAACAACTATATTGTCACATATGTCATCCTCATATACAACAACAAAGTTTATGGCTACATACAAAAATTTGGCTCTATATATATACATACTAGTTATCAAGTCAGTCAGATACTTATTTAAAAAAGTTGTTCAATAAGGGAAATTGTATAAAATAACTATACACACACATGTGTTCATAAAAATAATATACTGGTCCCTATTATCAGAGATTTTTGTAAATGACATAAGAATCAGAACAAAACTCAAGATAACATGTAATTAAATTTCCAACTGCGTAATTATCACTGTATTTGTAATACTAATATAGAAGAATTCAAGACACTAGGAGGAAAAGTAAACAAAAACTGGAAGAATAGATAAACAGACAAAGAATACAGACATTACTATAGTCAAGAAAAAGTACATAAACAAGGACAAAAGAGAGAACTAAACAGAACACAGAGGCCTGAGGTATAAGTACAAACTCATGAGGACCCTGCCTTGACTGGAGAAGCATGTGTGTGGAGAATTAACCTATTAAGATAAGGTGGGACCAGATTAGGGTGGGTTTGGCTGTAAGAGAAAATTTTAAGCCAGGTGCTCTAGGCAATAGAAGTCTTCGTAACTTGAGGTACAGCTAAAAAGCTTGTTGCAAAGCTTTAGGAGCACACAGAATAGAAAAAATACAGGAGGCCTACGAGGCAAACTCCTGGAGTTTTGTGGAGGCATACAAGTTATTCAAGTAATCTAGCCATGGGGGAAGGAGAGTGTCAGGCTCTAGTAAGGAAAAGAAGAGAATCTTTTAAAGTATACACCAGTTTCATGACATATTTGTTATAAAATATTAAGGAAAGGAAAAAAAAGAATCGTTCCTTCAAAATTTTTCATCTTGGATGTGAGAAGAGTGCTTTTTTGTACTTATGTGATACAGCCCTAGGTACCTCCAATAATTCCAACTTCACTCTATACTCAGTTGTTATCATTGTCTTTATTTTATGTAGACTACACTATACAGATAATCATTGCTTTTTTCTTATCTTTTACTGTTTAACCTGTATTGGTGCCTACATAATCAGTAGGCAAATGGTTGAAGCTTTTCGCTTATTTTCTATTACATGATGATAGTTACATTGGTCATCCAAAATAAATGCTTAATAAAGAATTAGGTTAATTGAAGACAGACATTCCTATGACACATTTAGGTCATACTACACTTAAATAATTCCAAAGAGAATTCATTTATGATGTTTCAACTCACCTATCATATAATCAGCATTTCTGAAGGCTTAGAATGTATTATATGTAGACAATTCATAGGAAGGGGAAAACTCAGTATTTTTAATTAAATCGAAACCCAGTTTTCGAAAGTATATGGAGTTTTTTGTTACAGACCACTGTCAGTTTTCAAAAGCACATTCTTAAGATTATTCTCTTTCAAGACATCTAATTAATTTTTTTCTGAATAAAACATCATGATAGGTTAATATGAGATCTGGTTCATGGAACTTATTTTGAATTCACTGCATTTGGGGCCCTCCAAGATTGCAGCTGTGCTGACAAAAGTGAAAAAGCATCATTGCCAAAATTAAGATGAACACAGCAGACTTTAGGACAAGTTACCTAAATTTTCTTATTTTAAATCTTGCTCCCCATGCTCTCCCCAACACACACCAAATCCTTATATAGTCAGTTCCTAATGATGAGAGTACTTCAACTAGCATCTTCCAAGCAAGAGTTCTGTGTCCTTTTTTGCTTATCCCCCAAATCTAGGTTTTTGTTTTTGTTTTGCAGTCGCAAACACAGTCTAATTAGGTCATGTGCAATTGTCATATACATGATGATTATCAGGAGGTTTTGGAGTCTGTTATTTCTCTTGTTGGGTTCTTATATAAGCATCATTGCACAAAACATCCTATTATTATTATTATATTAGTCTGCTAGGGCTGTCATAACAAAATACCACAGACTGGGTGGCTCAAGCAATAGAAATTTATTTTCTCACAGTTTTAAGAGGATAGAAATGCAAGATCAAGTTGTTCGTAAGTCTAGTTTCTCATGAGGCCTCCCTTTCTCCTTGGCTTGCTGATGGCTGTCTTCTTACTATGTCCTCACATGGCATTTGTACTATATGCACATATCACTAATGTCTATTCTTCTTATAAGGATACCAGTCATGTTGGATCAGACTCCCATTCTTCTGACCTCATTTAAACTTAATTCTTTTAAAACTCTATCTCCAAATAAAGTCTCATTAGGGATTAGGGCTTCAACATATGAATTTCAGAGAGACACAATTCAGTCGATGAAACTGATCACTAACCAGTTTGAGAAAATATTGTCATTCCTAACATAGCCACCATTTACATAATTAATCATAAAATTCTCCTAACCGTAAACACTCTTTAAAGTCAGAAACCTACTGAATCTTTTAATGAAAATAGTGAATCACTTAATAGTTGTCATTTTCATCACTCATACCAGTAACATGTATTATATAACTGTAAATTACTACAAAGCTTAATGGAAAACAGGTATAACAACTCACAATTTTTGCAAATTATAATTGAGTTTAATGTATTTATATATCATGTACCTGACCTATAGCATCTTATACTTTGAGGACCATATAGGATGCAGTAAGATTATAATATGAGAACATATACACCAAGATTAGGACAAAGGGAATATTAAGACAGAAAAAAAAAATCTCAGAATAGAAATGAGAAAATAAAATTAACAGAAAAAAAAGTATCTAGTTGGGCAAAGGAAAAGTCCATGGAGATTGAAAGAAGATGGTCAATTCTGGAATAAAAGTTAAATTTAATCCCTCTCTGGAATTTACACATAGAACATTCCTGCTTAATGTGCCTAGGCTGGCAGTGATTGCTGTATCATCTGAGAGTTCTTCCACACTAATAGTATCAATAGCTGGCATAAAGGGGGAGTGCCAAGGAAGGGAACAGAGGGCATTTCAACTGGAACAGGTGAACAGGTGGGGAGGGGTCTCTCCGACCTGTCTGAGGACTAGTCCTTTGAAAGTACTGGATCCATACCTTGTTAAGGACATTTTCATTGTGGGCCTGAAAGGAAACACAATTATATTTATTGAGCATTCTTTCTGCTGGGAGTATGTCCCATCCACAGTGGTGTTAATGTGTATTATTTCTCAAATGGTAGTCCAGAGATAAAATGAACTATTAAATGTTTTGGATGAGGGAAATGGGTTTTAAAGATTTAGTTGCCTAGACTGTCTTTAAAATATATACTTCCTATCCATTTGCTATTTAATATATGAGTTTTCTGTTATTTTATCTTGCTTATATTTTTCTGTGCTGATTGCTTAACTAATATATCAAGTATTTCAGGAGTGGTGAACAAACAAAATATAACATATTTATCTATGAAACTTATCTTTGAGAAATTTTTGAAAATAGACACTCATACAAATTCTAGGTGTAAGAATAAAAATATTATGTCTTTGGTATCTAGGTCAGTAACACTTCTCTGGAGTTTAATGGTCAGTTAAACCAAAATATTATATAGATAAAAGATATAGGCTATATTCCTCAATTTATCTGAAACTATTATATAACAAGTGGTTTAAAATTGACATGATCTTATATTAACATCCTATTCTATCAATATCACTGAGGTAAATAAAGGATTTTTTTTCACATATTTTCCAGGACTGAAAAGCAACTCCAAACTATAGAGCTCAGGATTTCCTTTTTATTATGGAGGAGGGGGTAGATGTAATGATTTTTTATTGCTGATATACATATTTTGTTCACCAAAAATTAAATGAAGCAGCACATTTCTACCTGAAATGGCATATCTGTCAGCTGTGTGCTTAGTGTGTATTTTTCCTCTCTCATACAATATTGCTATGGATGAATAGCATGCTGATGAATGGGATTTTAGGTTGAGTTTTTAATCTGAAAGTTCTTTTTTTTTTTAACTGCTTTTCCTATTAATTTAACTAACAACATTTCTGGGGGCAGGGGCAGCTGAGGAAGTAGTATTGGAAGGACTTTAAAATATTTACATATCTATATAAATGCAAATTTATTAAAAATGACAATTGAAAAAAGCAGTGTAGTACTGAGTTAAACATAGGCCTTAACTCCTCCACTCTAAATGCATTATTGGTTAATATATTTATATGAATCTATTATTAGGCACTATCTTAGACATCATTGTAAAATGTGGTATCAAATATGGGGCAGTTTAATTGGTGTAAATATGTCAAAATGTAAAATTACTTTTTTAATTTCTCAATTTAATATTGTCAGACTTCCTTTTCTTTATAGTGCATTTATACTTCAATGAACTAATTAAGAAATTGACTAAGTTGACTTCAGTATAAGACATGTGAGCCTTCAGGACATTATTATTTGTTGATTCCATGTTTTTTTGTCATGGGCATGCACTATTCACTAGAACTGACTCAACCTCTGTTTTTGCCTGTAAGTTCAATTAATTTTTCCCTAACATGCAGCTAGCTGTATACTTTTTTCTTTATAGGAAAGTAATACATATTCCTTGTAATACATATAGATAATAGAGAAGGCATGTATACAAATGACAAAATCATCCTATCAGCTAAAGTTCTAAATCCTTGGTGTTACTATTTTATGGTAAATATACGGTCTCTGGAGCCATAACCTCTAGGTTAAGTGCTAGTTCAAGTGCTTACTACTTTCTTGACATCTTGGTCAAGATTGTACCTCAGCTTTCACATCTGCAAATGCAGAGGACAACAGTATCTCAGTTACTAGGATTAAGTAAGTTATATACAAAGTATTCATTACAGCTCCTGGCACAGAATAAATTTTAAGCTGATGACAATTGTATTATTGTGGAGTTTTATGCAAACCCAAGCATTTTTACAGAAAATAGACAGTTTATGAATATTTTTGCTACTTGATGTAATGTGAAATTTTAAATCTCTCATGATACATGTGTGCAATCTTTTAAAAATATCTGTATAGCAATTTTCAGTAAACATTCAGTATACAAGTATGTTTGCAGTTCTGTTCAAATAATCCCATGATTTCCTAGAAGGAAATGCACCAAGTTGAAAGAAATATATTCTTGAAGGATGTTTGAAAACATACGTACTCCTCTTGACAGCGTAGGGGTCTGACCATTTCTGTTCACCTTTCTAGTATGAAGTATTGCCATTAACTCCCTTCTTTTTCTAGTTACTAAATTATAAAGGTGTTGCTTCAATTTATATTTAATTATTGTGGAATTATGCATTGTTTTTTATTATTTAACTTTGTCTTTTATGCATTATATATAGACGTATTTGTCATTTTCTTATTAATTACCATGAGATCATTTGATACAAAACTTGAGTTTCTTAAAATATTGAATGAAATCATTACCTACTGAAGTAGGTAACTCTTTTCCAAGTTCTAGTGTGAAATCATGAGACTCTTAATGATCTGAATAATACTTGGAAAATTGAAAAGTTCTGAGATTAATCACTCAAAAGTGATTTAAATCTTTGTCAAAACCCAACAAACATTACACTATGGGTTCAAGTAGAGTAGTTCTCATTCCAGTGGGAATCATTTCCTTTAGAAACTACTTGTTTTGGTTTGGTGTCTAGTTTCCAATTCATTGTTTCATATCTGAATTTGTCTTTTGGCTAACTCCTTGCAGTTGACAGTTTGTTCTTCCATTTCCTGTCTGCTTGGCTTGTAATCCTGGCACTGCTCCTGTTCTTTGGTTTATTGTGTGGATAATATACATCAACCCCACCCTCTCCTCTAACAAGTCTTTCACATTCCTAGCTTTAGTTTGTTTGGGAAGGTAGATAGCTATGACAACTACCATTATCCTTGTTAGGAAACAAATTCCAAGGCTGGATAAAACACTACTCTCATCCCATACTGCATTTGATACTCCTTATAGCTAAACGCAAGAACTCGTACTTAGAGTCTCTGTGTGTGATTCCATCTAACTAAAAAGGACACTTCCAAACTTGTTTGAATGCAAATGTGCATGAAAATGAACATTAGCCACACCATAAAGAAGGCATTTAGAAACACAAACACACACAAACCTCATGTCAGAGTTGACTCTCTTACCGTAATAAACCCCAACTAAATTACCATACACATAGTTACACTGCTAAAATAAAATGCAATGTAAAATTTCTAATCATTTTAATAAAGTTAACATTCTGGAAAACAATTATTTTATTTTCATAATAATTTGCATTTTATCAGTTCAAAAAACTGTTGCTTTTATATTTCCATTTAGATATAAACTTTCATAACATTCAAAATGCCAAGTAACTGAGCTAAATAACAGTGGGATATAGGAAGCAAAATTAATACAACTTTTTATTTCGACTTTTAAGTAAAATTTTCAGGATAAGAGAAAATGTTAATAAAATAATTCACTTTAAAATGATTCCTGTGGTGATATTGTTTAATAAAAGCACATTTGGAAAACTAAATCTTCAAAAATAGCCAGGTCATTTTTACTTAAAATACGAGGAGATCATCTGTTTGTTCTTGTCAATGTTATGGAACCAGTTTATACTACCATAATTCATTAGACTTAAAAATAAGATCTTAATAATGTTTATTTATGAATTTGAGAATGTCAAGCAAGAATAAGAAATAACAAAGTCAATAATCTACAGTCTTGCTGATATATCGGTAATATATAAGTGGGGGAAAAATACTAAGTACTAAAAAGGAATACCTTGATGGAAATTCAGTAAATTTCTATCAAGTATATTTAGAAGTAAAAGCGAAAGCAAATAAATACACATACTTTTTTATCTTTTAATTTAAATTCAAATTAAAAGATAAAAGAGCAGGTCAGCCCCTCTGGAAAACCTGCCACTTAAGTTGATTGTGGAATTAGGCATTGTTGAAAAAACATTAAAGGCATTAAGTTGAAAAAGCAAGAGACTGTCATTTGTTCTGAGTTAGAATATACAAACTACAGTATTCAAAGGAAAACATTTGTCCAAAATTTAGGGTGTCAACTCATTTATTATGAGGTAGAAGTCTCCCTTGTCAATTGCCAACTTTGATTATGCTCTAAATTCCACTATTCCTATGGGGTTATCTTGGACTCCTCTGCATAAAATAATGTTCTTTTTGTCATATGAATTAAGGTTGAGATTGCACTAACACTCCTCAATAGCAGATGTTTTGCCTTATCAATACCTAGAAATAATTTGGTAATGAAGCTCCCCAAGAGAGAGAAAGCTGAGTAATATTAAATGGTATCACTGGCAATCAGCGCTGAAGCCCGACATGTGAGTTTGCATCTCCCTCTGGTGGCAAAGAGAAATGAATAGCCAGTAGGTATTATAGTCCATAATTACAATTACAACTGCACTAATAAAACGATGTCAGAAGCCAATAACCCCAAGTCGAGAATGATCTTCCCTAGACTATCCAGACATAAAGATTTTTTTTCTTTTTGTAAACAAATGTGATTCAGTAGCACTGAAAATATTGCAAGAGTTTTTATATCTTGATAAGTTCTAACTTCTTCATAGGAAAGAACATAAAAATAGAGTATAATCAATGCATCTTACAATTTCCTAAAACCTGACACTTTCTCTTCCTTTTTTCTTCATGAATGCAAATAAAGACAAACACATTAAGTAACAATCAGATTTGCTGTAAAAATTCTTATAGGTTTTTTTAAGTCTGCTTTTTATTTCATTTTATAAGATCATACAAATATGTGATTGATCATAAATTTCCTGGGACATTATAAGAAAATGTGACAATATAGCTCCAGTGAAAAATAATTCCAAATTACATTCTAATTGCTATATAAATTCATGTTTATCAAAAAAAGAAAAGTATGTTATGCATAGTATTTCACTGTTAATGTGGTTAGCTGCAGAGCAAAACAAAATATAAATTTCCTTAATCTTCGATCAGGAGTCTTGATATGAGTCAACAGTGGTAATGAATCTATTCAGCATCAGTATTTCCCAAAGTAAAAGAATGCTGATAAATACATGCTATATAAATTGCAGGAGGAATAAAAGTACTTTAAGATCAAACAGGGAAAAAAAACACAACAGAGTGATCTCATCAAGATGGCTGACTATAGAGGCCTGGCATTCATCTCTCCCAGAAGAAAGGACCAAAGTAATGAATAAACAGCTAAGACTGGACTGGAGTGTGGAAGAGAAAGGGAAGTGGAGATGCACCCGTGGTGATTGGAAATTTAGGAGGGAAGCATGGAGGCAGCCAGACTCTGCAGTCCCATCTCCTCAACCCTGATCTAATTTGCCAAGTCAGGAGGGACTTCTCGTTGCCGGAAAAGGTAAGCAGAAGGACCCCACAAGCCCCATTGCCTATGTAAACATCTACAGTCTCATACCACAGTCCACACAAACCCTGAAACCAGTTTAGAGAACTGCTGGGAATTCATCACCCTGGATTAGGAGCACAAGGTGTGTACTTTCTCCCTCCACCCCCGACCCCCGTTCCCTGCCATTAGCCAAGCTGCTGCAGCATGTTGCCATCTCAAGATCAGAGCCGCCTCTGGAATACATGTTGTTCTGGGGTCAGTAGCCACCATACTTCTCCAACACAGGGCACCATCTTCATTATGACAAGCTGACAGTAGTAACTGAATGCTACAACCCCAGCTATGTGGACTCTGGGCCCAGGATCGGCTGTGATTCTGATCCTGTACAGTAGAGAAACCAATATTTGGCACTACACTTCTGGCCAGATAAATCATCTTACAGTCCTGCCTCAGGCAAACCCACCCTTGAACTAGCCAAATGCTGCTGCACTCCTTTCCCAATGCAGGAGAGAATTCTGAGGTTCTGAGCAGCTAATAAACCCCCAGATTAGTGGAGCAGCTAACACACCCCCAGATTAGTGGAGCAGCTAATACATCCCCAGATTAGTGGAGCAGCTATGTTCCTGCATTCAGGGTCTGAGAAATAGCCCCACAGCAAAGCAACCCCTGCTGCTCCAGACATGTCTCTGGCTTGCTTAACAGCCCTGTGCCTGCAGTCAGGGTTTGAGAAACAGTCCCAAAGGCTTCTTCCAGTGGGCACACCCATGGGCCAGTCAAACAGCAAAGAGTATGTGTCTTGGGCCTTGAGCTTCAAGTGTCTACCCCTAGTAGACATGCTGAGTAGCTGTGTAGCCATGTCAGGGGCCTAAGAAATAACCCCGTGCCTGCACTTAGCAGACACAATAAGAGGTCAGCCAAACCGCCTTTCTCTCACATTCTAGGCCTGACTTACAGTCTTGCAGATTGCCCCTAAAAGACACATATCCAGGCTGGCTGAACATCTGGGTGCCTGTGTTCCGAGCACCTGTTTTCTGGGCCTGTGTTCTGGCACTATAGGCAACCCACAGCAAACATGCACCCAGACCAGCCAAGAAAGCATGTGATTATATTCTGAGCTTGAAAAACATCCCCATAAGCTGACCGCCAGCAGACATACTCCCGGGCCAGCTGAACCTGCTTGTGCTCATATCTCAGGCCTGAGAAATAGTCCTATGGGTTACTTGGGCAAATATGCCTCCAAGCTAGCTAGGAAACTGGTTCTATATCATGGGCCTGAAAAACAGAGCCACAGGCTGCCCTTGGAAGACATGCTTCCAGGCTGGCAGAAAAACTTCATGCCCATGCTCCTAGCCAGAGTAACATCCCTATGGCCCCAAACCCAATGAGCCAGACACCAAGTTGTCAGACCCACTGTGTGCACACATATGCCCCTGACCTGAGAAATAGCCACATGAGCCAACTTTCGGCAAAGCCTCACCATTATCACCACAAACTCTCTCAGCATAGGCCACAGAGCAACTTGCAAATGTCTTTAGCATAGGTTACAGCTGTAGAAATGACATGGAGACAACAAAAATGTGTCTACCTAGAATGAAGACCAACACACCCCACAAACTGACACCCCCCAAGACCCATTCGTATGAATATGTCTTTCCATATGAAACTAATTCCATAAAATTAAACTAGATTACTTTTCTTCCAAAGGCATGGAAATTAATGTAGGAACACATCAGACAGAAAAAATAAAGGAAACATGATGTGTCCAAAAGAAAATAATTATCTAGTAAACAGTCACCAATCATAAGGAAATATATGAAATGCCAGAAAAAGAATTCAAAATAATAAATCTCAAGGAAACTGAGATATAAGAGAATACAGATAAATAATTCAAGAACATCAGGAAGACAATTCATGATTTAAGTGAGAAATTAAACAAAGAGATAGATATCATTTTAAAAAGTACCAAACAGAAGTACTAAAGCTGAATAATTCAATGAATTTAAAAAAATACAATTGAGAACTTTAACAACAGCCTAGACAAGCAGAAAAAACACATTTCTGACCTTGAAGACAGATGTTTTTAAATGAACCAGGCAAAAAATAAAAATTAAAAAAAAAATAGAATAAAAAATGATGAAGAAATCCTACAGGATTTATGGGAGATCATTAAGTGAACACATATTTTATTATAAGCATTCAAGAAAAAAGGTGAGAACATTGTATTTAATGAAATGATAACAGAAAACATCTTCTTTTGTTAGAGAGATGGACATTCAGATCCAGGAAGCTCAAAGAACTTCAGATTGATTCAACCCAAACAGGTCTACTCCAAGGTACATTATAGTCAAGTTGAAGAAAATCAAGGACCAAGAAAGAATTCTAAAAGCTGGAAAAGAAAAACATTAAGTAACATATAAGGGAATTTCCACTAGACTAACAGCATACTTTTCCACAGAAGTCTTAGAGGCAAGGAGAGAATGAGATGATATATCCAAAAGTACTAAAATTAAAAAAACAAAACAAAACAAAAAACTATTGGCTAAGAATACTATATCCAGCAAAACCATCTTTCCAAAATGAAGGAGGAAGGAAATCTTTCTCAGACAAGCTAAGCTAAGGGAACTCATTACTACTAGCCAGCCTTACAAGAAATGTTCAAGATAATTGTAACTCTAGAAGTAAAAAGGTGGTAAATATCATCATGGAACCATACAAAATTCAAACTCACTGATAGACAAAGGAGAAAGAGAAAAGAATAAGACCATGTCACTATAGAAAACAAACTATCCACAAATAATAAAAGTAAAAAGGAACAAAGGATATACAAAACAACTAGAAGTCAATAAAATGATAGGTGTATGTCCTCACCTATCAATAACAACCCTGAATGTAAATAAATTAAATTCCCCATTTAAAAGATATAAATTGGTTGAATAGATCCAATCCCATTTAAAAATCCTCTCTCTATATGTGTATATATACACACATACACTTATACACACATATACACACACATACACACATATATACACACGTGTATACACATATATGTATATGCACATGTGTATGTTATGTACATATATGTGTATATGTATGTATACATGTATATGTACATATATATACACGTATGTTAACTACAAGAACCTCATCTCACCTTTAAAGACACATATAGAGTGAAAGTTATGGAAAACAAAAAAAAGACGTTCCATGCAAACAGAAACCAAAACCTAACAGGAGTAGTTATAGTTAGATCAGACAAAACAGAAAAACAAACATCAGCTTTAAACTTCACCATAGAACAAATAGATCTAATTTACAAAACAGTTCATTCAACAGCTGGAGAATACACATTCTGCACATCAGCACATGGTACATTCTCCAGGATTGACATGTTAGGACACCAAACAAGTTTAAATATTTTTAAATCAAAATCTTATCAAGTATCCCATTGATCACAATGGAATAAAATAACACGAGGAACATTTGAAATAATACAAATTCATGGAAATTAAACAATATGCTCTCAAATAACGGGAGTAGGAAAAACAAAAACTTCTTGGTTTTTTTGAGAAGATGAAATTGATAAGTCATTAGCTAGACAAAAAAAGAAAAAAAAAAAAAGAAAGAGTAGACCTAAATAAAATACGAAGTCACAATGGAGATCACAGGAGTACAAAAGATTGTTAGAAACCACCATGAACAACTACACTCCAATACATTTTAAAACCTAGAGGAAATAGATAAATTCCAGAATACATACAACCTATCAAGATTAAATCAAGAAGACATATAAAGCCTGAACATACCAACAAGAAGTAAAAAAAAATGAAATAATGAAAAATTTCTTAAAAATTTTCCTAAAAAGAAAAAAAAAAATCCAGGACCAGATATCTTCACCACTGAATTCTACCATATCTTTAGAGTTAACACCAATTCTTTTCAGGCTATTCCAAAAAAAAATGAAGGAAAAAGTATTCTTCCCAAATTATTTGATGAGGCTAGCATAACCATAATATGAAAAGCAGACAAGGATACAAAAATAGCGAAACAGAAAACTGCAGGCCAATAGCCTGAGGAACAGACACACACAAGTCTTAAGCAAAATACTAACAAACCAAATCCAACAACACATTGAAAAGATAATACACCATGATTAAATGGGAGTTACCTCAGAAATGCAAGGATGGATCAACATATGCAAATCAATAACTGTGATACATCACATTCGTAGAATGAAGGAGAAAAGCCATTTATCAATACATACATTTAAGACAATTAAACATCCTTTAATGATTTAAACTCTAAATTAATTAGGTATAAGAGGAACATATCTCCGGCCGGGCGCGGTGGCTCAAGCCTGTAATCCCAGCACTTTGGGAGGCCGAGACGGGCGGATCACAAGGTCAGGAGATCGAGACCATCCTGGCTAACACAGTGAAACCCCGTCTCTACTAAAAAATACAAAAAACTAGCCGGGCGAGGTGGCGGGCGTCTGTAGTTCCAGCTACTTGGGAGGCTGAGGCAGGAGAATGGCGTAAACCCGGGAGGCGGAACTTGCAGTGAGCTGAGATCCGGCCACTGCACTCCAGCATGGGTGACAGAGCGAGACTCCGTCTCAAAAAAAAAAAAAAAAAAAAAAAAAAAGAGGAACATATCTCAACATAATGGAGGTCATATATGACAAATCCAAAACATCCTACTATTCAGTGAAAAGCTGATATGTTTTTCTCTAAGAATGGGAAAAGACAACTCTCACCTGTCTTATTATATATAGTACTCGAAGTCCTACCCAGAACAATTAGGCAAGAGAAAGAAAAGTAATACAAATTGGAAAGAAAGAAGTCAAATTATCTGTACTTAGAGGATATGATTTTGTACATAGAAAAATCTAGAGAGTCTACCAAAAACTCAGACTTGATAAACAAATTCAGCAAGGTTGTAGAATATAAAAATCAATATGAAAATTAAGTCAAATTTCAATACAGGAAAAATGAACTAGCTGAAAAAACAATCAAGAAAACTATCTCATTTACAATAGCTACAAGAAAGTTATAAAATACCTAGGAATAAATTCAACCAAGGAGGTAAAAAAAAAAACTCTACAACGAAAACTACACAACATTGATGAAAATAATTGAAGAAGATACAAATAAAAAGATACCCCATGCTCATGGATTAGAAGAATATTGTTAGAATCACAAAACTATCCAAAGCAATCTGATTCAATTAAATCTCTATCAAAATATCAAGGACTTTCTTCAAATAAATAGAAAAAAAAATCATAAGATGTAAATGGAAGCAAAAAATACTCCAACTAGCCAAAGCCATCTTGAGACAAAACAGCAAAACTGAAGGCATGACACTACCAGACTTCAAAATACACTACACAAAGCTGTAGTAACTGTAAAACAGCATAACACTGACATAAAAACAGAAAAAGACCAATAGAACTGATAGAGAACACAGAAATTAATCCACATATCTATAGTCATCTGATTTTTGGCATGGGTATCAAGAATAGTCACTGTTGAAAAGACAGTATCTTTAATAAATGGTGCTAGGAAAACTGGATAGCCACCTGCAGAAGAATTAGACCTCTGCCTCCAACCCTACACAAACATCAACTCAAAATTAATCAAATACCTAAATATAGGACACAAAACTATGATACTACTAGAAGAAAACAGAGAAAACGCTTCAGGACGATTGCTTGGGAAAAGATTATAGGAATAAACCTCAAAAGCACAGGCAAAAAAAATAAGGCAAAAATAAACAAATGGGATTATATTAATCTACAAGGCTTCTGCACAGAAGGGAGACAATCAAGAAAGTGATAATGCACACTATAGAATTGGAGAAAATATTTTCATCCAACAAGGGATTAACGTCCAGAATATACGAGGAACTCAAACATCTGAACAGAAAAAAAAAAGAAAAAGAAATCCAGTTGAAAAATGGGAAAATGACCTGAATAGACATTTCTCAAAAGACATAAAAATGGACAGTGTATATATGAAAAAAATACTAACATCACTAATCATAATGGAAATGCAAATCGAAACCACAATGAGATATCATCTCACTCCAGTTAGAATGGCTGTTATCAAAACGAAAATAAGCCAGTGTGGTGGTTCACGTCTGTAATCCCAGCACTTTGGGAAGCAGAGATGGGCAGGATCACTTGAGGCAAGGGGTTCAAGATCAGCCTGGCCAACATGGTGAAACCCCATCTCTACTAAAAATACAAAATTTAGCTGGGCATGGTGGGGGTGGGTGCCTGTAATCCCAGCTACTCGGGAGGCTAAGGCAGGAGAATCACTAGAACCCGGGAGGTGGAGGTTACAGTGAGCCAAGATCATGCCACTGCATTGTAGCCTGAGCAACAGAATGAGTGATTTTCCACCTCAAAAAAAAAAAAAAAAAAAGAGAGAGAATGTAATCTAGTATAACCACTATGAAGGGGATGTAATCTAGTATAATCACTATGAAGAACAGTATGAATGTTCCTCAAAACAAACAGAAGTGGAACTGGCATATGATCCAGCAATCCCACTACTGGGCATCTATCCAAAGAAAAGTTAGTATATCAAAGAGACATCTGCACCCCTATGTGTATTATAGCAGTATTCACAATAACCAAGATATCTAATAAACCCAGATGATCCATAACACGTGACTGGATTAAAAAATGTGGGACATATACATGATGGAATGCTATTTAGCTATAAAAAAGAATGAAATTCTGTCATTCGCAAAAAAATGGAAGCCATCATATTAAGTGAAATAAGTAAACTAGAGGATATCATTTAAGGTAAAATAAGCTAGGGACAGAAAGTTAAACACTGCATGTTCTCACTCATATATGGAAGCTAAAATAAAAAAGGTTGATCTCACAAAAGTAAAAAGTAGAACAGAAGACACTAGCAACTGGGAAGGGTACTGGGAAGAAAGGGATAGGGAGAAATTTGTTAAAAAATACAAAATTATGGCTAGACGGGGGAAAAGATTCTAGTGTTCTATACCACTGTAGAATCACTGTAGTTAACATAGTTTAAAATATATGGAAAGTTACTTAATGTTCCCAACACAAATAAATATTGGAGATGATGAATATGCTAATTACTCTGATCTGCTCACTATACATTATATGTATCAAAACATCACTATAAACCCTATGAATATGTACAGATATTTGTTAATTAAAAAAACAAACAAAATGAACAAATAGGTTGGATAATTATGAGATAAATTATTTCAATACATTTGTTACCATGGGACCTCTCAGAGCCTTTACTAAAGCTAATATACACTGTGAATCTCACTTCCCAATCAAGTTACTGACTATTTTAGTCATTATATCATGGAAAACTGATTAACATTGTCAAGAGCATGTGTCCTTGTGGGATAAATTTTTTAAAAATAATACTTTATTTTTTTCTGGAATAAATTATTTTTTAATTGAGGTTTAGAATTCAGTATCAGAATATCTTACTTCCCTTATTTACCATAGACTCACATGTGTTGAAGGCCAATTTATATAGAAACAAATCTGCTTTTCCTATATAATTTAGCCTTCAGTACACGTGTGAGCAGTTGTATTTATCTGCCTTATCATTCTTTCATCAATGTCAACTCCGTAACTAATATATCCTCATGTTATTAGGTATACTTGAATACTTACTTTAACTTTTAACTTGAGAGCATTCCAAAATTCTCATTTCACCATGAACTTTGGTGGAAATAATAGGGTTTTTGGAACAATGTTATTTCACTCAATATTTAGGTAACCTTAGAGAAGTTTCTCTTCTTCTCTGAGCCTAGGTATTCTCATTTGTAAAAGAGTCACATTACTGAGCATATTAGAAAATTTCTATGAAGATTGAATACAGTAAGATATGTGACAGTATCTTCAGTAATGCTTAAAATTAATTAAGAATGTCTTCTTGTCTCCTCTCAAAAATTTCCCAGGCTGTTGGCATGCCTTGAACATCAATGCTGAGAAGTTCTCCTTCTCTTAAGATGCGGGATCTCTCAAACTGTCCTTTGAAAGGATTTGGTTACTCTTCTGCCTTTCTCATGCTCATCTTCAGTGGCATAGTAATCTGTTCCTGTTCATCAGTTCATTTTGGTTTCATTTGATCCTCTGCCTAGGCTGAATTCTCTGTCCAATCACGTCAAAGATGTATTTCCTAGTATTTTGTATCCCCTCACTCCTATCTTTTTTGCCTGTCTTGCTTTAGAATATCTCCCAACTTGAGTAGACAACTCCTTCAACTTTGGACAGTTTTATTAAATCAGATATACAGTAAGCTCTAGATATTTCAATCCGTGGATAAATTCCCATGTATGTCCAGCATTTTTTTCTCACTTTCAAATGTTCTGTAGCATATTTTACAATTGGAAATTATAAATTAAACAACATTATGTTTAAGCCAGTAACAACTGAATATATAATCTGACTTTGTTAAATCTCTTATTTTACCCTATATGCTATATGATTATGAAACATTTTTTCTTTAAAAAAAAAAAAAAAGATGTCCAGGGAAACTGATTTCTCTCAAAAGCTGGAATTCCAATAGGTCAAATTACCTTCAATGACAACTGATATGTTGGTAAAGTATGCCAAATTGCTAATTTTCACTTCAACTTCCCCACCCATTCCAGCCACTCTTCCATTTCCCATAACTTTGCAGGTTTGGTTTGAAAATCTCATCCAGTTACACAATCTTTGAAGGCTCTGTACCTGGAATTAGAATAGGTGTCACCATATGATACCATGGAACTGTCTACATAGGTAAAAATGTTAGTGTTCCCCTGTTGTGGCTCTGGAAGGGACATAGATAAAACTATTTCATGTTCTCTCTATATAAATGTTGCTTTAATACAGTATCAATTTTAATTTTTAAATTCCTACTTCTAAGACCTGTGATAAAATATTTGGTGAGAGTAAGTTGAATACTGAATTTTTCTTACTTCTACAATTTCAATCAGCAGCTAACCTCAGTCTTCGACTATACTTCATTGTCAATGCAATTCTCTACTTTGTGAAACCCAGGACACTGAAAGTGAACACTGGATGTACCCGCCCTTTCCATGAATACCCACTCCACAAAAGCTGCTCACCATTAAAAACAAGTTAGTTAGCTTCCACGGGGGACTTCTCGTTAACCCTCCAGTTCTTATTATATCTTTTTATCCTTATCCATACTCTTTAGTGAGTAAGAATGTATTCTCTCTCTCCTGCTACTTCTCAGTTTCCTGCTGCTCTAACATACTGCAGTTGTGATATTAAGATCAAAAAAGATTTCTTTACAAAAGGAGATAGTGCTCGCATGAAAATCTCTACGGCTGGGCTCAGTGACTCATGTCTGTAATCCCAGCACTTTGGGAGGCCGAGGTGGGTGGATCACCTGAAGTGAAGAGGAGTTCGAGATCATCCTGGCCAACATGGTGAAACCCCGTCTCTACTAAAAATACAAAAATTAGCTAGGCGTGGTGGTGTGCACCTGTAGACAGACCGAGACTATCTCAAAAAACAAACAAAAACTCTAAGATTGATTCTTTTAGTCAAATATTTATATATATGTATGTGTGTGTGTGTGTGTGTGTGTGTATATATATATATCCCATCTCTTAATATTCACCATTTATTATAACACAATGGATAGACGGGATTACTAAAGATGTTTAATTCAGGAAATTTCCATGTTATTTTTCAGCTTCAGTTTAGGGTTACTGTAGGAGATGATAGATAAGGAGTAGGATCTAGAGTCCTACTATCTGGGTTCAACCCTGGCTTTGCCCTTACAGGTTAAGTGAGTTTTAAAAACTAATTTATTGAGGTATCTGTCTCTTCATTGACAGAAAATAGATAATAACACTATTTTGGAAGAGCTAGGGAAAAGTTAAATATATAGGATTTAGCGCCTGACACAAAGTAACAAGCATTTCACAAAGGTTAACTGTGACCATTCTGTTATTATTAATTACATAAAAGGCCAATCTTTTTTTCAGAAAGACTCAAGATTAAAGAAAATTTGCATAAAATACAAGAATTATAACAGAAAGTATATCATTGTACAGATGTTTTTATATGCATAGCCTATTTCTAAAAATATGTGTAAGAAACTAGAAAAAAAAGTGTTAACCTCAGAATGTAGAATTGGGTGAATAGATGACAATGTGGAAAGGAAACTGACTTTCTCTCCTTTCTTTACTTTCATTTTGGGATTTTTTTTTTTCCCATCAGACTATTCACCGAATGTGAATTACTTCAAATTTTTTAAAGAATTTACAGGATTTTTTAAAAACACAATACTAATTCTTTGTCTTCAAAGTCTTGTTATTTTTCATCAAGTTATAGAGCTACAATATTCTCTAGAAATATGCTCATCAATCAGGCCTGCCAACCAAATCCTGCTGGTCTGAATTTGATAAGTCCTCCTACTAAATACCTCTTGGTCATAGTCTTTTTCCACTTGTTGCCTCAAATTCTGTCCTAATAATAAGCAGTTTCAGGATCTTGCTTTAAAACGAGCAGCTCTTTGAGGTGATAACAAGGGGAGATGTCAGCTTTTCCCTACAAGGTCTGAATAGATGCTGGGGCATGAAGGAAATATTGTACAATATGGAGTCAGAGATAAAGAATGCCTTTTAGGAGAAAAGTTGGGACAAAAATATGCATTTCTGCTATTTTTCTCTCACCTTTCTAAAGGCTCCATACTCAAGACATAACTTGAATGGCTCGATGAGGTAGTGAGAAAGAGTAAGAGATAGGTGAGAAATAGTAGTTCATTATCATTGAGGGGTTTAGTAGAGATATTTTTCACTCCATTACCTTGTCAAAACTCTTGAAATATACTATTTAGGTGCTTAATATAATTTACTGACAGCACACTAATTACAACTTTGACTCTATTGCTCACTTTGCTTTTTGTCTTGTTTGTCCCTGGAGGTTTCCAGGTGAGGTTCTGGCTTCAGGAAACAAGATGCGGAATAATTTAGTCAAGTGACATTCTCCCAGGGACTGGGTTTTCTTGGAGACTGAGCACCCAGAATTCCCCGCAGGTCTCTTCATCTCAATTACAACTCCTCTTTTATACTTGTAAGTAACTCCAAAGTTTCTCTTTTCCCCCACTCCTTCTTTTAAAAATTATTTAGAGACAGGGTCTGACTCTGTCACTCAGGCTAGAGGGCAGTGATGTGATTATATCTCACGTTAGCCTCTGCCACCTGGGCTCCATTGGTCTCCCTGCCTCTACTTCCTGAGTAGCCAGGACTACAGGCATATACCATCATACCTGGCTATTTTCTTTTTCTTTTTTATGTAGAGATGGGTTCTTGCTATGTTGCCCAAGCTGGTCTCAAACTCCCAGCCTCAAGTGATTACCACATCCCTCCTTTTGTGGGACTTTATAAATTTCTCAAACTGCAAGTCAGACTTTTATAGTTGTTTTATTTTTAATTCACATGTAATCTTCTATTTACATGGTTTGTGCTTTAGAAAAAAATTTCTAATAATTCAATATTCTTCCCTTCCCTTCCCTTCCCTTTCATTTAATTAAACCATTCAGAGTTATAAAAATGTCAGCTTCATATGGTCAACATTGAAATGAAATAGTTAATTGATTGTAAAAGTATTCATATCTCAGTAATTTTCAAAGGGACCTGAGGTTGCAAATAAATAATAATATGTACAGAAGAAAAAAATCAAGAAGAGTACAATAGCAAAGAAAATGTGGTTAATACCACTCACTCATGTCATTAGGCCCTGCATGCTTTTCTGAATCATTATAAATTTGTTTTTGGGCATCCTAGTAGCAAACTCAAAAAGGGAAATGTCAATTACATGACACATAGTATCCATAATGAAAAAACACCAGTTTTTATGTTATGTAGGGAGAAGAGTGCTATGTGACACTGAAGACCAAAACAAATTAGTCTTATTGGCTTTCATAAAAAGTACATGTTTTGTTATGTAAAAAATAGTCTGGTACACATTTATAGTGAAATGTGGCAAGGAAATTGATAGAGTAGTTTATTATAACGACTAATATCTATGTATCTTGTGTTTCTAGTACAATTCAGGCCTTATTTAAACATAAAATGTAGAGTATTTGGGGAATTGCTGAGAATTTTTTTGTAGTGTTACCTCACTTGTATTTTCCTTCACAATAGAAATTTTGAGAAGAATTTGGGAAAATCAGTTACTACGTATTTCTGGAACAGCCTGAGTCTTGGCTTAAATTATTCTCAAAAAATAGTTGCCTGTCTCTGTGCCTAAAAGGGAAGGGAGTTAAAGATAATTGTGAGTTATGTGTGACCAGAATATGAATAATCTTGTTCATGAGAAATATTTGACTAATGTTACAAATCAAATAAAAGGGAATGGACCATGGCAATAATGGCAGATGGCAACATTAAGATTGCCAGGACAATACAAAAATCAGAAGCAATTTATGTGAATTTCCTCTTTCTTGGAAATACTTGTACATTGGCAGGTCAAGGCTGATCCATCCTTGTTTTAGTAATTTGAACCAGTTTGTGAATTATCTTCTTCACTCTGTTTTGCAGATTCAGAATATTACTAGGGGGCCTTCAGAATTGAGTAAGAATTTATTTTAGAATCTAAGTGTGTCAAATATTTTCTTCTTTATTATGGCATTGAAGCAACACCATTTAAGTGAAAATTCATAGGAAAAAGCCTTATGAAATGACATAATTGGCACTTAATTTTAAAAATTGAATCAGTCAATGTATGTTTTTTAACTTTATATCAGGGAAATGGTCATTTATTTAATAAGCCAAATGGGTACAGTTTTGTTTTTCTTTTTTATTATACTTTAAGTTATTAGATACATATGCAGAACGTGCAGATTTGTTACATAGGTATACACGTGCCATGGTGGTTTGCTGCACCCATCAACCTGTCATCTACATTAGGTATTTCTCCTAATGCTATCCCTCCCTTAAGCCCCCACGCCCCAATAGGCCCCGGTGTGTGATGCTCCCCTCCCAAACAGGGGTATAGCTTTATTAGTTTGAACTACTAACTGGTGGACATAAAAATGAACTATTCTGTAATATCTGGATTTATTGCACTATTGGTGAAAAATTGATCTCTAAAGAACATCAAGTCTTACTTGGAAACTGTTTTCAAGAATTCCTTCCTCAGACTGTATACTTTCTCAGAAAGCTCTTAAAATTTTAGAGGAAGAATGCATTTACCTTATTTTCAAACAGAACTGTTTGCAATGAAGATTGAAAAGAAACCTAATGCCCAGGGCTAGCAAAAGCATAGACAGAGACACTTATATAGACTTTTTGTTGGAGTATAACCTGGCATAGTCAACAGGGTAAGAGGTACACAGACTCCAATTCAGCAATTGTGCTTCTACTTCTAGGAATTTATCCTGAGAAAATAAGAGAACAAATTAACAAAGGTATTCATGTAAGTTTCTTCATTAGAGTATTCCTTCTAATAAAAAAAATTACAAACAATCAAAATATCTAATCGTGGAAATTTAAAAATTATAATAAATTTATGCCCTGGGTTTTATTAAACCATTAGGAATTTATTTTATGTAGTAGATATACGAATACGTTCACAATGTGCTCTTATTGAAAAGAGAAATTTATGAAAAGTGCAGCAGCCTAATGTGTTAAGATCATGGGTTTAAGGTAGCCTAGTCTAAATCTTATTTCTGCTACCAATTGACTGTCATAGGGACTTAGACAAATTATCTTGCCTTTCTGCCAGCCCTAGGCATTAATTTTTTTCCCCTATCTCCATCAATTACATACATTTCTATTTAGAAATAATAACAATGCATTTAAATATCATTTCATATATGATAAAATGAGGCTGATCAGGTAAAATAATGCTGAGTAAATTTCCCAAACATATTAAATAAATGCTAGCAATAATGACAATGATGCAAAAACATGCACACACAATCTTCTAGAACTATCAATAGTATACACAATTATCTCTAGGAACTAAGACTAGAAGAATTGTATATTGTAGTATTATTGCTTATTTTTACTTTCCATATTTCCCCAAATGGTACACGTGTTTTTAAAAGTTAATAAATGCAATAAAATATGCATTTTATTAAATGAAATATTTAGAAATAACAATAAGTTTGGTTTATAAGTACATTTTTAAACTTAAAATACAGTATGGTAAATTGCAAAGAATAACTCTATGGGGAGAAAAGAGTTTTTTTCAGCTTATGTGTTCCTAAGGAATTTTCATAAAGCTCAATAATCCTTTTTGCCATCTCATTACAATCACCAAAATCATCAGCTTTTTATAACTGATACAATTAAAAATGATAGAAAAGATACACAAGACTTTCCTCACTGTTGAGTTGTAAGATATATAAGGAGACATCATAAAGGACTTCACTTTCCAAATATATATTTTCATGTATATACTTTCATACTTTTTAAGGAGAACTACCTTCCTTTCTGAGCTTCTGAACTATGATAATGAAAAAAATACAATGTTTAACAGTATTTTCAGAAAGATCACCATAGACCTTTATTTAGATTGCTTTTCATCTGTAATCTATAACGTACAATGTAGGCTTTCAAGAAATATTGAATCTGTACATGACTTTGCCCTTCTTTTAATTAGAAAATAAGATCATCCAATCCAACCTCCTATAATTTCTCTACTTTCAAGTTTTTTTGTTTTCTGTATTTTCTACTTCTTCCTTCATTTTTATCTCCCCATTCCTTGTCTTTTCTGTCTCAAAGAAAATACATTCCTCCTCCTTCCTGGGGCTAATGTCTGTACTTGTACATGGATTTCATTCATTACGCTTTCTTCAAGGTCCTTATTTGATAATTTCTTTCTCCTCCTTTTACCTCACTTCTCTATTTTAACCTGAACATGTGGGCCATATACCAATACATTGATTCTGTGAAAAATGATTCTCATTTAGCATGCATACACAATTCTTGTTGCATAGATATTGGTGTTATTATATGACTTAAATAGAACTATTTTGAAGAAAATACAGTTATTTTATGCTGTTAACAGAGATTATTCTAGAAACAAAAATTATAAAATGTTCCAGGGAGCAAATGGAGACAGGGCCCTAACATGATGGTAGAGGTGATTTGGGATACCTCTAGAAAGGTACAAAAATTAGAATGGATTGGAATGAGGTACTCTGCTTTGGCCAGAAGAAAGATACGTAATCACTATTTATGGCAGTCATGTTATACACAGTTACAGGAACACTAAATTGGTAACTGAAGCACTGCTCCTAGAGGAAACATAGGGCTGGGTTCCTGCAAGCCTCAGTCACAGTATTTTTATCAACAAATCTATACGTAACCTTGCTTTATGGTTGTTTCTGTTTAAAGATGCCATACTTAATATACTATTGATTCATTACCACTGAACTCACAGCCAATAGTATGGTAACTCATGCCTGAATGAAGTTTCTCTAACACATATATTTTCTCCATAAAGCTCATTACAGCACTTCATTATACTTGGTGGCTTTTGTAAACAGTGAAAAGATCATTTAAAAAAACACAAAAATGTGAAAAACGTGGCACTAAATTGTCAAAACACTTGTTAATATAAAAATTAAAAGAGGAAGGCAGAGTGTCACCTTGTTCTCCTTAGTTGACAATGTATGTTGAGTGACTCAAGTTTTTTTTAATGCTTTGTGTGTGTCCACAAATGACCACAAAAGTACCTTAAGTGTTGGTTTTGGAGTACATATACATATGTACATATACACATGTACATATACATATAGATACAGTTGATCTATCTATACACACACATTTTTTAGTAAGAAGAGTCTAACATGGTGAAAGCCATGTTCTGGTAGGGAGTTATAACTTAACTCCCTGTTTAAAGAGGTAATGTGACTATAGGCTTTACTATGCCACCTTATGCATCAGGGCAATCATTCTTACTTAAGGTCATCCAGCGCTATCAGATGGATTTCATAAGAAATTAAAATAATCACAATATAAGACTGCAAAATTTGTTTTCTTCCCTGTGAAAGAAAAATAAAAATGTGGAATGCCGATTTACTATGCCAAAAAGAAAAGTTAGGCTGAAAGCTGAGTCATGCCTTTGTTTTTGTTACTAAGCAGATGACTACTAATGAATGGTTAAATATCTCCACAGGTAGCTACTCTATGTTCACTTTATCTTATGTAAAGTGCTGATTTACTGAACATGAGACAAATATATAATTGGCTATTCCCCTAACTATTCCTTTTCTCTTACAAAATGTGGATTCAGTAATGAGACCACACCCTCCCTCTTTACCCTCCAGCCAGCTTTTCTCCTTTAGATATTGAAGCCCTCAAAATTCATTTTTGGAGAAAGGCACAGAACTATCTCAGGGGCATGTCTTTAACCTTGGCAAAATGAACTTCTGAAACTGATTGAGACCCGTCTCAAATACTTTTTGGTTTACATCTCATTATCTCATAAAGCAAAACAGTCTTTGGGAATATTCAAGCAGTATCATTTGGATTTAGAATTTACATAAACTCTTGAGTTAACCAAAATGTAATTTTTAAAGGCAAATAAAAACTAAAACCATAGTAAATGAGCAAGCAGATTCATTATTATTGTTAGATAATAGCCTGAAAACTGTTAAGAGTAAATCCTGGGGAGCTAAATGTTTCCCACTTACTAGTTTTGTAGTTTCTTTTGGGCAAGCTACTTAAACTTGCTGTACATTATTGTCTTGGTATTTAAAATAAGAGTAATTATTTATGTATATAATACATACCAGTAGAGTCCTCAGAAAAGTGGCCTATAGTTACAACTTAATGAATGCCATTATTTTTATTATAATTTTAATTATTCATACTAATCTTGATGTTGAGGAGACAGAATAATATCTGACAGCCTTTTATTTGCTAATGTTAAATAACTAAAAATAGCTTTAAAAAAGTTAAAATATCCAAATCAATGGCAATATTTGATTTATATAAAATGAATAAGTCATATTATTTAAATTTTAGGGTTTTGTTGCTCCTAAGTTTTCATTACTTTACGTTTCACACTGATATCTTAGCACCTCTTAAAAACATACCCTCTCTTCCCTCTAACTAGTTTCAGGATTCTATTAACCTTGACCTCCAATCATCTCTCTAAGTCAATTCCATTGAGCTGGGTGAATTGTTGGCTTGGCCCAAACTTCACCTCAACCCAGTCTCTCTTCGAGCAGGAAAGAAAGTCCCCACACAGGAAGGAATGTGTCTTTCAACTCATATGTCATTTTTTCAGAAGCTTTTCAGACAGCCCCCTTACCAGTGATCTCAGTTTCCTACCCTTTAGATGGCTGTGGAGTCCTGCATGTGCTGCATGTGGACAATTATTCAAATGAAGTACACTTAAGAGCTTGCATTATCTAAAGGCCCAATGATTCATGTAACTCCCATATCAGCACAAATGAGAAGTTCCTGCCTGAATGCAGCAGATGGAAATGGAAATTATAGACTCTGGTAAGGCAGACTATATTGCAGCTTAATGATTTGCATTTTAAAAGTTGGGAGTTCTCATAAATACTAAAGAGAAAGAACAACGGGCTATATTAGGTAGTTTCAGGTGCTTGTATGACCTAGTGCTAACTATTTAACCTGCCTGATTGAGTCTCAGTCTTCATTACTGCAGCATTTGTAAGATAATCAATGCCTGTTTGAACTCATGTCTTACTAAGATGCTGCCAGGATTGAGTGACATGTGGATATAAAATGACTTCAGAAATTAGAGTATTTCATAAATGCAATAATAATCTGTTACATTTATAACACCTATACACTTTTCTGTTTCTGTCTTCATATACACCTTGAAGTTTTAATCATAATCAAAAATCTTTTCTTGAGGTTACAATAAGCAGATTTAATCCACAAGCAGCAATGTTAGCAATTTTCAAATTTCTTAGACATGTTTTAATTTTTCCATTTAAATCAGTGACAAAATTGTTTTCAGTTTTGGTTTGTGTCTTCTAAAACAGTGTCACAGGCACTTGCTCTTTGATGAGACACTGTGTAAAGGCTGATGGATATTAGAAAACAGAACAGTTTGTTTACCTCAGTTTTTTGTGGTCTGGATAATTTGCACACTGCTTTTCAATAAGGTGGTTTGTCTTCTTGTTTACATAGGCTGTGCTATAGCCATTTAAAGTTCAAAAATACTGCTAAAAAGTAATTGATCCTGTACTTCAATATCCCTGCTGTTTCATGAGCTCTCTTACAATTTGAAGGAATGTATTTGTCACTGATGTTGAAAAACATAATAAGGTCACAGCAGGGAGGCTTTAGCTTCATTAAAGAACATTATAATAAAAATAAAATGATCGAGGGCAAATTGTTTTTGTCCTTGTGGTACTGTTTCTGCAGATCCACATTAATCTGAACGTTTAAAGCAACAATAAATTTGTTACCTCCTCTTTATCATTCACTTCACCATGGTAGCCCCTAGTGGTAGAAGGAGATGCTAACTGCTCACTGCTCATGTTCCAGGGGATTTCTTCCTCAGTTGAATAAAAAGGAGTTAAGCCTCTTTGGAATTGAGGGCTATAGCCTGTCAATAACTAATTTATTCCTGCTTTTAACATATAAGAATTCTGGTGTCCAGAAAATGTAGATGCCAGCATTATTTAAAAACTGAGTAGAGAAATGAATGGAAATTTTGACCCACGCCGGCTTCCATCTATCATGGGAGCCTATAACGCAGGATGAACGAAGAAGGATTTAAGATAGAGAATCAGTGATTGCTCTATTAATCTAGTTTAACTGATACTAAAATCTGACAGAGCGAATTACAAGTTGCAGGCAGTAGGGCTTATCAATTCATTACTACTTTCAAGGCTCTACCTTGCTTTCTTTTTGCCTTTAGCTCCTGGCAAAGGACAGACTTTTACAGTTCAATTTCTCAGTTTATTTTTGACTGCTTTTAATTAAATTTGATGGCCTGCTTCTGCACCACTGAAGTTATTGGAGTTGCAAAGCACTTTGCTGTTATAATGATAGCTCCCTTGATGTCTGTTCATTATTAACTGCTTTTCAGAAGTGCTGCTTTCAACTCTCATTTTATAAATATTTAAATAACTGAATTTCTATAACATAAATATCTGCGCACAGAAGATAGGGATTCTGTTTGCCTGTTTAATACATAGTAAAATAGAAATTCCTTTTTTGTAATGTTATATAATATTAATTTAGGTGTCCTTAATTCATTCTTAACATAAATTCTCACATGAATAGCAGTATCTCAAAATAATAATGATCAATGATTTAAGAGCTATGATACTCACACATATAATTAATTCTACTAAAATATCTTAGAATGATTTTATATATATATATATAAAATTCTTCTATATATATATAGATCAAGAAAGTCCTGATTCTTTCTAGTCTTAAGATGAAATGGAGTATATTCAAGAGAAATTACAAATTACATAACAGTTTTACTGCTCAGGGGAAAAAATTGGCAGACTAATTAAGAGGATAAAATTAAAAGCCCTAACTTTTTTTTAAACAAAGTCTGATGAATTAACAGTAGGTATCAATCCTCTTTTCCTTCTCCAAAGTTCAGACAAATTATGGGAAAATAATTTTTAGAAAGCCAATTTATAGAGGTAAAAAAAAAAAAAAAGCACTAAAGATAGTAGAAAAGACAATAGTGTAATTGAGAGCAGTTGACACTGTGTCCGACACTGTTCTCACTCATTTAGCATCCATAACATTTCTATCATTACCTCTATTTTATAAATGAGGAAATGGTGAATCATTAAGCAATTTGCTGATTATCATATATTGAGTAAGTGGCAAAGCTAGTATTCAAGTCCAGGCAGTGTCATTTTAAAGTCGTACATTCAATCCCTGTACCATAATTCAATAAGTTGTGGAGGATGGGAAGCCGATGGAGAATTGATTCATATAGCAGGGCTGAGAAAGTACTGCCTATATGCCCACAGTGTGGAGCCCCACAAGCAGCATGGGTTTAAAAAGTTAGCAAATCACTCAGAGAAGCTGTGAGCAGCTTACCACTTGGAGAAACTGAGTGCTTTGGAAGGCATGAAGTGCAGTTCTGAAAAGAGAAAAATTCATCAAGTTCTAAAGTGGTTGCCCCTCTCTCCCTCTACAGTGGGCAATTACCTCTTCATTCCCATCACCTCCCTTTCTCTGAATCCTTTGAATCCAAAGTATACCATTCTGTGAAGAAATTAAACCTGGTAAAGGTTAGATTCCGATCAGAGCTATTACTGGAAGTTCACATGATCAAGGGACCTGTAACCTTCTTTCCCTTCTTGATTTTTAGAACAGCAATTATATTACCCAAGCCCCCATTCTAAAATTCCCTTGTAAAATATGAATGAAGAGTCACTGAAGCAAAATTTCAGCCTAAGGAGTTGAGACCTGCGACTAAAAAGGACTGAAATCGAGATCATGTCTATAATCAAAGAACAGGGAAAGATTACAAATAACCAATATTGGAGTGAGAAAAAAGTATGTGTTAAAAAATCAAAAAATGAACGCTATAAAATAGTTAACAAAAGAAGTTATTGGAAAAGTGTGATAAATAACATTTAGAAACCAGTAGGACATAAGACAAACCAAAAATGAAAACATTCTATTAAAAACAGGGACTGTATCTTTAAAAAATGGCATTGTGAAAGGCAAGAAAAGCTGAAGAGGTTTTCCAGATTGAAGGGTACTGAAGAGATATGACAACTAATTACAATACATGATTCTATGCTTGACCACATACTGGAAGGAAATCATGCTAGAAAGAATTGGCTCAATTGATAAAATTAGAATGCTAGCAGTATGTTACATCAAAGTATTTCATCAGTGTTACATTTACTGAATCTTAGTACCATACTGTAGGTATGTAAGAATATCTTTATTCTTAGAAAATACACATTGAAATATTTAGCGGTGAAAGACCATGTAACTTACAATCACTAAGAAAATAAGGAGTGTGTGTGTGTGTGTGTGTGTGTGTGTGTGTGTGTGTGTGTGTACAGAAAAAGGAAGCAAATAAGGCAAATGTTAACTCTACAGGCGATCTGAGTAAAAGATAGTGAGGTGTTGTACATTTTTACACCCTTTCTGTTAGAGTTATTTTTCGAATAAACTATTTCTTTTAATGAATAGAAGAGTAGAAGATAAAAATCAAGAAAATCTCTCAAAGGTTAAAACAAAGACACAAAGATAGAAAATGACAAAAGATAGGAAGAGGAGAGGTCCTCTTCCAATGCAGAAGGTCCAACGGCTGATTAATACATTATAAATAAAGATTTGTGACAACTGATAAGACTACATTATCAATGAAGCTATAGAAGAAAAATTTCTGAGCAAACACAAAAAAATCCATCTCCAAACAAAATTAGTTCCACACAAAGGTATATCAAGAATTTCAGAAATGCTCAAAAGTTTCATATGAAGAAAAAACGTACAACAAAACCATTTAAAAAGTAAAACAAGTCACCTACAAACAAAAAGGGAATCAGGCTGGCATCAAAATGATGTTTTCATAATTGTGAGCAAGAAGAATCTTCAGCTTAAATTCTCAAGAAAATGCTCAATCAGATGGAAGGGTGGAGGTAAGTTCATTGAAGACAAGTATGCATCTAAAATGTATACTTCGCATGTACCATAATTTTTAGAAAGCTACTAGAAGTTGTACTTCTGCAAATATGAGGTATTGAAATCAAGGAGAATGAAGCGCAATCTAGGAACAAGAAGTCCAACAGAGAAAAACAAAGACAAGGAGTCTTAGACAGCAAACAGTGAGAGGAGAGCCGAAGGATGAAAGGCTAGAGGAGTGAAATCTAAACATATGAAAGATGGAACTAAACTATTTTGATGATTTTGTATATTTGAAATTTGAAATAATCACTGAAAACCTTATAAACTTCAGGAAAAGTAAAGATATTATGCTAAAAATGTAAACCTATAGAACAATATTTACATAGTCATAATCACGTAAATAGGAAATCATGATTTTACCAGAAAAAAACACATTGAGAGAATAGTGGGAAGAGAGTCCTGTAATCGATGCACCTAATTCCTATGCAAGCATCACAATAGAAGTTATTAGGTAATGTTTCAAGGTGATAAATGAAGATAATACAAGCCTATTAAAAACAATTAAGGTAATTACCAAAAGAACCAGATACATGAGCTGAACGTTGCTTTACTCAGTTGAGCAGGACTGTAGTACAGAGAAGTGTCAAGCAAGCTGCCATTATTGTTGCTGTTATTATAAGCCTCTTAATATAATACTATTTGATTACTAGATCATGAGCTCCTATTTATAAAAATAAAAGCAAATTTTACAGTTATAACAATTCATGTTGCTACAAAATCCCTGAAGTCATTTCAGCAATACAGCACACTGATGACACTTTCTTGCCCGAGTTCTCTGTTTAGAAACTTTTTAAAAGAAACACGGTCCTGTGTTACATGCAGCATGCTTTTGAAATAAAAACCATCTCCTATCACAAGGAGTTTTTAAAAGAGTCTAGATGTTCTTATTGTCCTTTGTATCTCTAAAAATAATTGCTTTAAAAATTAGGATATAGCCTTTGACAGAGATTTGAAAGCTCAAGTTTTATGGCATTCAGTACAAGGATAGGCATATCATATATCTCTGCTTTTTATGACATATGTTGCTACTAATGTTAAATTATGTTTGAATGAAGCGCCTTCTGTGCTTGCTTTCAACTCCTACCTAGCACCTTCTGTCCTTGTTTTCAACTCCTATCCAGAGTGCATGAAATATTAATCACCTCTTGTGTTAGTAATAGAATTTGTACATTTCCACAAATAAAATATGTTTACTATAATTTCTAAGTAGTCAATGCCCAGTAGCAATACCTTTGACTTTAGCAGCTGGTATATAATGGTCTATATTACAGTGTTTATATTATAACTAGTATCTATTACAGATAGTGTTATTCAACTATTATAGCAGGTTGTAGCACTACAAAATTAAATTATAAATCTACAGTTTGCTCACAAATTTTTAGTGGCAATGATGACTTATACTACTGTAGAGAGGCAATAATTGCCCATGTGCTGCCTAAAAATGTGGGAAAGTTCTTATTACAGGGTAGGATAAAATTATTGCCTTATTAAATGGAAATTCACACCTTTACCTCTCCAGAAAAACAAAAATATGTATATTTAATATAGTCAAAGCTGAGATTTAAAGTAATCTGTCATCTCTACCAGGCATGGATCTGGGGAACAGGAGGGTGACTGCTGAATGTTTGGTATTTAAGGTCTTACATATAGGACTTTGAAGGAGGTTCTATATTATATAATCTTTGAAGAGTGATTTATGGTTTTGGATTACTAAAAAGAATTTGCTTCACTTCACATTAGCTTTTTTTAAAACATGTTTTTAATATTATAAAGGTAATATTAAATATAGTGGTCTTTTTTCAGTACTTCTCATTTTTTTCAGCATTCAGCAGATGACAACATTTACTTTTTAAAAAACTCTTCTACCTTAACTTACCTGCATATCTAAACTGAGATTCCTTCTCTCACTCATTATGCTAACTTCTAAGTCCATGTCTCAAAAAATATTTATTCTAAGCACCTTTTTTCCTTTTATCTTTGTTTCACTGCAATGCTAGATAGATGATGACTTGTGAGAAAGAATCTCAAATCTATATACTAAGCTCCCTTTTTTGCTGTTTGTTTGTTTTGAGTTAGGGTCTGGCTTTGTCACCCAGGCTAGAGTACAGTGTCATGGTCATGGCTTACTGTAGCTTTGAACTCCTGGGCTAAAGAGATCCTCCCACCTCACCCATCTAAGTAGCTGGGAGTACAGGTGTACAGCACCATGCCTAGCAAATTTTTTAAGTTTTTATAGAAATGGGGTCTTTCTATGTTGCCCAGGCTGGTCTAGATTCCCAGCCTCAAGTGATCCTCCTGCTTTATCCTCCTAAAGTGCTGGGATTACAGGCATGAGCCACTGCACCTGGCCAACTTCTAAGTTTCAGGCTTGTACTTCTAAATTCTATCTATCTTATACTTACCTAGTATTTTCCTAAATCAAGCCCTTAAAAACTCAGTATGAGCAAAAGAAACCTTAATAGTTTTTTAGAATAACTGTATGGTAGTGCTAATCATCTCAGAAAAATTACTGGAAAACAGTACAATAGAGAGGAAAAATAGTGGATATTAAGACAGAAATGGGATCATCCTAATAAAAATTTTTAGTTGTATTTGCCCAAATTGCATTAAAGAGGATAAAAGCAGGGAATATGGAAAGAAAAAAGGAAGACATCAAGGAGGCTTTGAAAGACGACTCAGATCTAGGAACGATGTTTTCTTCAGTAAATACATGTTGAATGCGTACAACAGAGGAAACGAGCAGAAAAGAGAAAGAAACAAACTCCATGATTGAAAATTTCACTGATTGTGAATTATATCATTAAAATAACTGAGAAAGGGTAGAAATAAAAATTGTAAACTTCAAATATATATGACTTATTGTTGACAAAAATTATAGTTGAAAGCTAACGCCAAAATTTCTAACTAGGGTTAATGTGAAGATTTCAAGAGAAACTTTAATAAAGAACTACATTTGCAAGTGTTTTGAGAAATCAAAGGTATAGTTTACCCATTAGCATTTGTTTAGAAAGATAAAGATCACTGAAAATTTGTATTTTAAGCTGTACATTTTCAGCATTATATCATAAATTGGAATTTTATTTATTACAAATGGAAAAAGCTTTCCAGTTATACACCAAGATTAGTTTTAATAGTTTCAAGAATTCTTGATTTGTAACCTTGAGACTATTGGTGTCGTGGAAAATTAAATATAATTACATATTGCAGGAAAAAGTGTTAATTGAAGTTTGTATTTTATATGCCTTAGGAGATTAATTTTGCTTATTAGTTTTGTGATATTTAAGCACCGCTATAAACATCACAGGTTTGGTAATAACCATTATATACTCAACCAGTATAAAATATTGAGTATTTCTGTATTAAGTTAGAATATTTAAAAGCATTTCTACATGTGATTTCACTGGGGGTACAACACAATGTAAACTACACCCACTGCTGGAGGAGGAGCATGAAATAAAGAACTCTTGGGCAAACACTTAAAACCCACCTAAATCAATCTCTGTGTTTTCTTTTCAGTATTATCTTCCATTACTACCCATTATTATGAAAGCATTGCTAGCTGTCCTTTCCTACATGCGCTCTACATTCAAATTCACTATTACTGTATGTACTATTCCCTACACCAGCCCACACATCTGCCCTACTGGATTTATATCAAATTCAACTTTCCTCAAGAAGCCTTCTCAGTTGCTTTAATACAAATTACTAGTCTGTCTTCTGGAAAACAATTGGTGTTTGATCTCTCCTTATCTTTTAGCACCTAACACTAATAGTATAGTTATGTAAAGGAATGTGGGTGGGTACATAATAACATACTCTTTAGTATCTAAATACATCATGCATTTCCTATGATGGATAAATTACAAGCAGTATATTATTAATATCTATTTTTCCCACACATCTAATGCAGTTCAATGTTCATAGGTTCTTAATATTGTTTGAAATATTGCCTCTTTCTTTAGTCATTGAGAGCCATCTTTTTCAGAGTCAATCTCATTCTTCTAGCCCTAGCTTATTTTCATGTCATCTGAATTTTCTTGAGATATGTGAATAAAGGATACAGGGGAAGAAAATGCAGTTGAGAGATTGGTGAGTAGCAAGATAATTCACCCAGATTTTACTATATGTTGTTTGGAAGTCTAAGTTGTTTGGGTATAACAAACATAAAACTTGCTTTTATGTATTCTAGGCATATATTCTTAAATGACTAATGAACTCTGCTTCATGTGAACAACTTTTCATCTTCTGATCATTTTCAATATTTCATTACAGTTTGAAAAATATTATAGTGCTCCAGAAAATATAATGTCAACTGTTAAAATTCAGCTTTACTATAGTTGTTGGCAATACTAAATAACTTTTGTTGCTGCATGTTAGCTGCAGCTTAAATTTCAGATCATGGAGTGTTATTAATATTACATGGTTAGAATTAATTTCCAGATCAATGAATCAATGCTGTCTTAATATTCTGTGCCTTTAATTTTCATACCACATTTATTTTGTGAGTGGATTTCATAAAAGGAAGTTCTTTATGTTGCCAAGCTCATTATCTTGAGTTTTTGTCCAGAACTGAATTCCCCCTTTGTTATCAAAGGACAGAAAGAGCACCTTATAAACTATTGAACCATGCTGATTTGATGGGCAGGCAAATTACATTAAACTGAAAAGGAGGGAATTTTCTTTGCAAATATGTAAAGATCATTTACACAAAGTAAAGAGATATTTTACTATGGGAACAACAACAAAGACAGACTCACAATGCCATAAGGTGGAAAACTGATTAACATGGAAAAATCCATTGCTACTATTATTAGAATATTAACTAATCTGAATATTTTATTTGTAAACTTGACTAGTGATAGCTGACCTTGTGTTTGGTGAAAGAAAATAAAGAACAAAGTAAATTCAGCACCTAATTCAGTAGCAGTCATCTCTCTCTATATACACACAAACATGCACACACATACACAATCTGCATTTTGGAAGAAAACTTATAATTGTTTGAAGCCACTTATTTTCTTTAAACTTGATGCTTTGGTAAGCTATCTATTATTTTCACTTGGTAATATCAGTTTTCACACTTATAAGGTGCTTAAACATTTTAAAATGTTTGTAAAAGGCTTTCACAAATACACTAGTTGATTTATAAAATAGAGACAATTTAGAGCAAATAAATGATTTAAATCTGAGAGGTTCAAAGAGACTTATATGCTCTGGTCTGTATAACTCATACATTGCAGAGTAGATATTTGAGCCTAAGCAATAGATACCATATCTGTCCGCTACGCCTATTTTACTATGTCACTAACTCTATGTGATCCTTCTAGTCGCCACTTAGTGTTTGCTAGCTCCCACATTTAGGATGTGCATATTGGGGGAGAAGAACAGAAGAAAACATGATAAATTAAACTTAAAAAGTTACATAGAGCTATGTGATGAATGTGGTCTACTTGTACGACATCATGTTCAAAAAAGAGAATATGAGTTATTTTGAAATTACAGCTGGTCTGTTTTCTTTTGCCGTAGTACTGCTCTGATTTTGGATGACATGGGTTACAATATTATGAGGATACCAGAGATAGTGGACTGTACTCATATTCAAAGTTATACTCAGTTACTACCCAGTGTAGGAGTCAGATACTCAGTCTGCAGGGAGAAAGAAAAGAAAAGAAAAGAAAAGAAAAGAAAAGAAAAGAAAAGAAAAGAAAAGAAAAGAGAAAAGAAAGAAAGAAAGAAAAGAAAGCAAGCAAGCAGGCAGGCAAGGAAGGCAAGAAAGGCAAGGAAGGCAAGGAAGGCAAGGAAGGCAAGGAAGGCAGAAAGAAAGAAAGAAAGAAAGAAAGAAAGAAAGAAAGAAAGAAAGAAAGAAAGAAAGAAAGAAAGAAAGAAAGAAAGAAAGAAAGAAAGAAAGAAAGAAAGAAAGAAAGAAAGAAAGAAAGAAAGAAAGAAAGAAAGAAAGAAAGAAAGAAAGAAAGAAAGAAAGAAAGAAAGAAAGAAAGAAAGAAAGAAAGAAAGAAAGAAAGAAAGAAAGAAAGAAAGAAAAGAAAGAGAAAGAAAGAAAGAAAGGAAAGAAAGAAAGAAAGAAAGAAAGAAAGAAAGAAAGAAAGAAAGAAAGAAAGAAAGAAAGAAAGAGAGCAAGCAAGCGGGAGGGAAGGAGGGAGGGAGGAAGAAAGGGAGAAATAGAAAGAGAGAGAAAGAGAGAGAGAAAAGAAAGAAAATGAAAGAAAGAAAGAAAGAAAAGAAAAAAAAAAACAAAAAACAAACAAAAACAGAGCATAAAAAGTACTATGAGATAAAGCAGAGCTATAAGAATACCCCACTTAGGGCTGGGAGCTCCAGGGGTATCTTCCTGAAGAAGATACACAAATGACACCTCAAGGGAGGAAGGAAAAACCAAACACTGGCACTGGAAACAGTTTAGGATACCTGCGGTTCATTTGGTATGTTGATCTAGTACACAATTAGAGTGTGGGTTTGGTTAGAGCCACAGAGTTGGGAAAATCGAAGCCATGGACATAAGTGAGATCATTCAAATAGAACACACACTGAGAATAAAAAGGGCAAGAATGCACCTGGAAACCACAGTCTACAGGGAAGACAAGAACAGAAAGTCTGAGAAAGAGATTGTTAACAATATTTCTACAGAGTTTATGAATGACATTTTCACATAAAAACAATTTCTTGTATGTTTGAGTTTTCAAATGTAAACAAATGTACAACTCATTCATGTGTCATTGAAATTGGATAAAGAATTGCAAAAAAAGCATTGAAGCAGAAGTAACTTTCAATGTTTAATAAAGAATATATCTTATTGTGATTATATAATGATGTAATTTTTATTAAAAATGCAGTATTTATAAAGTTTAAGTGTATGATGAAAGATAGCATTGAGTATATCAGTATGGCTATTCTGCTTACCCTTGACACAAATAATATTTAAATTTATGAAATACATATTATTTATACTTTTCCACTAAATGAAGTAGAACAATATAAATGAGTATAATATGTATGTTTATCCATTTAAACAGGTCAATTTTAATTATTATAAGTACTATTAAAAGCAAATTTCTGTATGGTTACCCTTAAAGGCCCTACTCAAATTTCATTCCTTTTAAAAGACTTTAGGCATTTACTAAATAGGAATTATTACCTTGACTCTCCTGAGTTTATAATTTTCCTTAGTATAAAATGAAAATATATTTAAATATGCTTTTTACACAAATAGAATTTTACTCCAATTCTGTGTTATAACTTGATTTTAATCCCTCTAGAAAATATGGTGACTATTTTTTCACGACCTCATTATTCTTCTATCCTTTTTATGAAGCAATTTCAGTGCCTATTTTCAAAATTAGAAGTTACTTTTTTCCTATAGAAAAAAATTCATTGTAAAGAGGTTAAAAATTTTAAAAAAATTAAAAATTACTATATTGATCCCTTTCGTCTTTTTTCTCTACATACACATAAAAGTTATAAGACATTTTAATCCAATTTCTAAAATTTAAATATATGCCTGCTCCTTCTTTCATGCCATATTTTTCTCCAGCATATGTTTTAATAATTCCATAGAATTTTACCATTAGAAAAAAATATTTTATAAATTTTATTCAAGTATATATTTGGGCTGTTTATAACTTTCACTTGTATTACAACGACTATAAAAACAATTTTGTTTAAATATTATCAGATATTCCTAATTATTTACTTATATTAAATCACAAGATACAGAATTGCTGTAGGGGAGGGATTGTTAAGATTTTTGATAAGTAGACCAAATACTTATTACGTTTCTCGTATCGATTTTATAGCATTTCTCCCACTAGTGTTGATGAGTTTATCTTCTTTACTATTCTTTGAAACTGTGGAAGACAGATTCCATGTGAATTACAGATAAGTTATGTGTAGGCTTATCATTTAGTTCTTATAGTGTATAAAAATCATTTAAAAAATGAGCTGTATAATATGTATTTTTCATTCCCTAAACGGTTATTCTATTCAGTTTGCCAAAGTTTCATATTAATGTCTCTACATGATGGGATGAATATATTCTGGCTATGGATTTCTGAAGGCACAGACTCGGACAGAATCATAACTGGAATTGGAGACAGAGTTCTTACTTCTTGTAATTTTAAGACTGGGAATCAAGGAGTCTTTTGAGTTATTGGATTATCTGCTTGCACTTATTGCCACTCCAGAAATGACAAAATCTGAGGTCCTGAAGGGTTACTCGCCCACAGGTGATTATCATTAAGGTGGCACTGAACAATGTGCCAGTTGAAATGCTTAATGATAACTCTGGTTTCCTACTCTTGATCACTACTAGAAACAGCTTTCACTCTTATAAAGTTTCAGCATTTATTCTACTTCTAGCTCAGGTATTTTGATCCTCAGTTCAGAAAGAAATTCATTCATAGTTACCTATTCTACAACTTGAAATTAGGTGGATTAAAAAGTATATGCATTGACTTAAAGACACTATTGAATTTTAAAATTATTATCTTTTAAAGAAATGCAGTGTTTTTGTATTTTGAAAGAGTTAGAGGGTTGAGGGAGTTACATCATTAATTCTGTAGATAAAAGTCTGAAAAACACGTATCTTGTGTCATGGAAAACTAGCAAACCCAGTCATACTGAACTCACCTGGAGCCAAAGCCCATCGCTTCCCTCGGTGCCAACATGCTGTCAGTCAGACACCTCTAACTGGAATATCACGGGCCAGGAACTGCTTGCCTTTTATTTCTACCTGGAACAAAATATAGTGTCAGTCATTTCTTCACGTTCCTTGAAGCACAATAAGATATTCATTATGTTATCTTTTCCTGTCACATTAGACACTCATTTATCAGAATGCTCAACACAAAGGAAAGCAGCATAAACTTTTCACCTCTATAATTTACACCTGAGTGATTAATATAGCACCTGTATAAGTCAAAGGGACCATCTATATTTCATCTTTTATAAAGTGTTCCTTATAAAAGGTTATTTATTACTTGAGCGCAATCATTCCTATCCATTTGGTTTAAGTAATTGATGTGTTAATTTAGGAAGCCATTTTCTATATAATGTCCTTGGAAACTGTAAATCAAAATACATTTTAAACTCCAGAGAGAAGCTGATGTTGAAAATAATTCATTTTCTGAGTTCCTCTTTTTTTAACCATGAAAAGGAACTCAGTAGGAAACAGAATGTAATAATGCAATTGCATTAGTTTTATGCCTATGCTGTTTTATATTTCTCAACTTGAGAAACACTGATAAAGAACACTGATGGTTTTTCAAATGCACCAGAGTGTTGCTACTATGGAAATAGACAGTTTGACCTCATGATAAAGATGATAGGCTTGACAAAAACCATAGAGCAGGGCTCCTGTATGAATGGAATGTGCCAGGTAGGGTCTTTTACTGCCCAAAAATAGAGCTACTGACCTTTAGTATTTTAGCCTTGCTCTAGTTTGGTAGACAATTGGGTGGTTGTAAGGAACTCTAAAAATGCAAGAGATGCAGCAACTGTTGCAATCTTCTTGTGGTTTGTGCAGTCTTTGATTTGCCTATTCTGCCTACCCAAGATTTGGAGTTTGTTGCTGAACTGAATTCATGAAGATCCTGCAGTTTGCTGACCTCCTTTTTGATGCTCACTGATTATCTGAATCTTCAAAACCAGGATTGACCAGGTCAATAAAACCTATTTCTTGATCTACCTGCCAGAGTACCCAATTGCCTCTTGTTGTACCTACTTGGCATTAATTGCTTGTTTGGATCATCACCTGATGCCTGGTAACACCCTCTGCAAATGCATCATGTGACTCCCTGTATTTTAATAAATGCACTGAAATCTGTCTTCTGGTGTCAAGCTTGGAACCACTTATTTGTCTCATCTTGCTATTACTCATTTAGCTGAAGAGTTTTTTCTATGCAGTGTGATGTGAAGGGCTCAAGAAAGTCCCACCAGTATTGCTTTATGTAACTCAAACCTTAAAAGCAAATATTGTTTTCTACTTGTAGCCCTTTTTAATCTCAGATCATTCTGGAATCCACTTAATCGCCTTCATTTCTTCTGCTACTGCCACAATAAACTTTCATCAGTTCTCACTTAGATAATAACTTCTGAATATGGATCTTGTGCCAGCTGAAAACAGATGGCACTTTCAAATTAGGGTAACTTGAATAGAGCTTAATAAGGAATCCATTTATAAAATGCAGGCTGTGTGTGGGGAAACTACAAGGAAGGTATGATGGCGATGATACCACCTCTAGACTTGCAGTGATGAGGGGAGGGAGCAGTTACAGACATCTAGAAGTCACATATGTGGAGAGGGCCTCTTGGAGAAGAGCAATGATCTTTGTTTGGGAGTCACAGGTAGTTTAAGATGGCAGCACAGATGGAAGTCTGAGAAGAAACCCCTCTCGTTGTCTCCCTTACCTCTGGTTTCTTGACTAGATTACCTATGGGGCAAACCTCACTGGAAGCCTGAGTGCTTTGGAGCCTGTCAATGAACTCCATCAGGCTAGTTACCAGGGTAAGGGATTAGGATGAAAAAGATATAGAGTGACTCTAAAGGAAAAATAGAAGAGATCCAGCTAACACTCTTATGCATACTTAAGAGAATGGGGTTTGAAATTAGAGTTGAGTCCTACCTCTACCTAGATGTATAATTCTAGACAGATAACTTTTATAAATCTTGGTATCATTATCTGTACAATAGAGATAATAATACATTCTGCAGAGTTTTGTTAGATTAAATGGCATAACATACCTAGAGGTTATAATATTAACAAAAGTGGCAGTAGCTCTCCTGTTGAAATACAAAACTAAATCAACAGACACATATAATGCTCCAATCATGCTGAGCTCTTCACCACTTGTTCTAATTGGTCATCTATTTTCAAACTTCTGCACTTTCATAAGGGTTGTTCCTTCCACTCAAGAATGATTTCTCTTCCTACTTCTCAACCCTGGTTTGCCTAGAAAACTCTTACTCATATTTTACAATCTACGAGATATGATCTGAAGGCTTTCTCCAGCTTTTTAATCAAGAAAAGGTGACCATTCCCTTTTTGTTCTTCCACGGCACACAGCACTCAACAAATCACTTAGAGCTGGGGGGTGGACAGTATTTTCGTTTCCCTGGGCCACACCTGAAAAAGACTTGTCTTGGCCCACACATAAGATACCCCAACACTAACGATAGCCGATGAGCAAAACAAAAAATTCCGAAAAAATCTCATGTTTTCTCATGTTTTAATAAAGTTTGTGAATTTGTGTTGGACTACATTCAAAGCCGTCCTGGGCCACATGCTGCCTGTGGGCCATGGGATGGACAAGCTTGATTTAGATCATGCCTGGCTTCCTATATGACTGTGAGGGAAGGGAAAAGCTATGTCTGACAGATTTGTATGCTCAAAAGGTGGTTCACAGCTAGGTTCTTAGTATTCAATAAACATAAAGTGAATGAAGAAATGTGTGTATCTTTTTGTTTTAGACAGTCTCGCTCTGCTGCCCAGGCTGAAGGGCAGTGGCATGATCTCGGCTCACTGCAATCTCTACTTCCTGGGTTCAAGTGATTCTCCTGCCTAACCCTCCCGAGTAGCTGGGATTACAGGCACCCAGCACCACGCCTGGCAAATTTTTGTATTTTTCGTAGAGATGGAGTTTTGCCGTATTGGCCAGGCTGGTCTTGAACTCCTGACCTCAAGTGATCCGCCTGCCTCAGCCTCCGAAACTGCTAGGATTACTGGCGTGAGCCACTGCGCCCAGCCAAATGTGTGTATCTATGATCAGTTTGTCACAATGTAAGGAAAGGGTTCAGAAACTTCAAGCCTCTTTTCCCAACGGACAGACCAGCCTGTGACAACTGGTGCACGGTGGAGAGTAGAACAACTCTGAAGAGGTCCCAAAGGAAACTCCAGTCACTTTTGTAACTTTTCTCTGGGAAGCCTTGCTGGAAAATTCATGTCATTCATTCCAAGGTTGCCAAAAGCACTAAAATTAACTGATTTTCAGAAGAAAAATCAGTAGTCACTAGTTAACTATGACAACAAATACTTCTTTGTATATCTCATGTATTTGAAAGATTTAAAACAAAGAGTTGAACCCCCAACATTTTCTGAATGCCCAGCCAAAAGTTCTACCCCATCAATTGTTAAAACATTTATTCTGTTTTGTGACTAAGTAATGAATTCCTGAGTCATGAATCTAAGCCACAGGAGATAGTGCACAGGACAAAATATTACTCTCACACTTGCCTCCATCCTCCCCATTTCCCACCCTCACCAAAACCACGTTGATTGGCATCTGTGTGTCCTTGCAAAATTTCCCTCTGGAAATACAAATGAGTAGGACCATACATATATTCTTATTCTCTACCTTCTTAAAAAAATTGAATGATTTACCAATATTATGGGCCTTGCTTTTTTCACTTAAAGGTAGGGGGGTATTATATCAGTAAATAAAAAGCGTCTTTGTTATCTTATTTTCAGCTTCATGTTTTTCTATTTTTCTGATATACCATAATTTAACCAGCACTCTCCCAAAAACGATTTTAAAAACCCCTTTACCTATTAAGAGTTTATAATAAGTTACTATTTATGCATCAATTTGTATATAAGATACACATCTGTAGAATATATTTCTATAAGTATGTGTAGGAAGGTCAAAGGGCAAATGAATCTGTAACATCAGATATAGTGCCCGATATCCTTCCTTCAGAATCAAACCAATTTGTACTTCCACCAACAATCTACAAGATTGCTTGGGTGGGCCGACTTCTAGAATTTTGCAAATCTTACAGGTGAAAAGTTTTATATCAATGCTATTTTAATTAGCATTTTAAAAATTGTAAGGCAGTTTGAGCATGTTTTCCTAATATTTAAAGTCATTTGTGTATATTTTTCTGTGAAATTTCTGTTAATAGCTTTGCCATTTTTTATCCAAGTTGCAATTTATAACATTCTTTATTATCCTATGCATTTTCAAAATGAATGAAAGCCATTAACTACATCAGCAAAACATTGCTCTGAGGGTTTTTTTTTTTTTTTTTTTTTTTTAAGCTTTTGTCCCAAGCTTTTCTTACAATCTCATATATGGAAACTGAAAATCACAAAGAGGTGCCACAGTGCCCTCTGGTGGCATTTTGCTCCTTTGCATCTTCCCTGCACTAACTCTTGGGGCAAAAGCTGAAGGTGGGTGTAGCTTGATGTCAGTCTTACTTAGGCTGTTAGCCTACCCAAGTCTCCTTGGTCCTGAGACAATATGGTAGCACAATCATACTCAAAATGAAGAAATAGTAGATCTGTTTTAACCCTTGAGGAACCAGGTTAGTACCTGGAACTTGTTAGATATCCTAATAGGCAAGATTTATCTCCTTCCTAGTTGTTATAAAAGGCGGAGATGGCCTTGGAATATTTTGTCAGAGGGCTGCATGGAGGTTTGTTCTAGGCAGTCAGGCTCTGCTTCATTTTTCCCTGTGCAGCAGTCAAAATAAAAGGGCTATCACCACTCTCTGGAATTAGGTATTCAAAATATCACAATGTCAGATAGGAAGTTTGAAATTTATTCATTCATTCTCAAAATATTTGGAATACTATGTGTAGTATTCTAAGTATTAGTCAATTGTGTTATTGAACAAATATGACAACAATTACTGTCTTCATGGAGTATATCTTCTAGTTGGAGGAGACAATGAACAGCAAACATGTAATTAAGCAAATAATATGCAATATTAGAAGATATTAGAAGCTGTGGGCTTGTGGCTGTTGGATGGAGACATTTTAATTTAAAATTAAAAAGGGTAGTCTTTTCAAGAAAGCAATGTCTGAATAAGAATTTGAAGGAGGCACAGAAGCTAATTGTGCAGTTCTCTAGAAGAAGAGCCTTCTAGGAAATGGGAACAGCCTTAAGCCCACAGCATGCTTGCTAAGTACAGTAGACAACTGAAAAATCCCTTTTCAGGATTAAAGGATTCTTTCTTTCCAAGCTGCTGGGAGTGCTGCTGGACTGCTAGCGCTAGCTCTCATCCCAATCTGCAAATTGCCCTAAGCTGTCCATGCTCCTTCACCAATGTCTCACTAAAAGATAGTCTGAGCCCAACGACTGGTAGATATAGAGGAGAAAGGCCTAGCCTGTTAGCCACAAGACAGAAAAGCTTCCTGTGATGTTGGCTGAAGCCTCTGTTGAGATTGCATTGCAGTTCATCATTCCTGTTTGCCCATTCTTACTTTGTTCCCTTCCCTTTCACAGATATCATTCACTGCAAAACTCCTTAACAACCTATACTAGATATCTACTTATACTAATCTGTCTCAGTCCACCTATTTGAGGAACAGTAAGGTGTCCAGTGTGCAGGTGACAACTTGATACAACATTTACTCAGTATTTCCACAAACATTTTTTGAGTATCTGCTACATGCTAGCACTAAGACTGGCACTTAAAATACAGGAGTACAAATAAAATGCACATACTTCTTAATCCATATGAAGCTTTAATTATAGTAGAGAGTACAAAAATTAAATAAGGTTAATAAACTACATGATATAATATAGCAATAAGTGCTAAGGAGAAAAGACAGCAGAAGGACGTAAGACATACCTGGGAAGAAATTGTGATTTTTTAATATGGGAATGAGGTAAATTCTTACTAAGGCAATATTTGAGTGAAGACCTGAAGGAAAAAAGGGAGTCAGGCATGCGTATAACTGGGCGAAGAGTATTCCAAGAATAGGCCACATGAAGAGCAAAGTCTAAGAAGAGAGCGTACATAGATTGCTTAAAAACAGCAATAAATCTATTTTTTTTTTTTTTTTGCAATGGATTGAATATGAGAAAGACACAGAGGAGAGGAGGTCAGGGTAATGAGGAGATACATCATCTAAATTTGAGTAGGTTATTTTAGAAACTGGAGACATTAGTTTTTACTTCAAATGAAATGGAAAGCCAGTGGGATATTTTTGAGTAGAAAGTAGATAAGATCCTGTTTGGCCAAATGTAGAGATGAGACTGAAGGAGGTTAAAATGAGAGGTCGGGAGCAGTGGCTCAGGCCTGTAATCCCAGCACTTTGGGAGGCCGAGACGGGTGGATCACGAGGTCAGGAGATCGAGACCATCCTGGCCTACACGGTGAAACCCCGTCTCTACTAAAAAATACAAAAAAATCTAGCCGGGCGAGGTGGCAGGCGCCTGTAGTCCCAGCTACTCAGGAGGCTGAGGCAGGAGAATGGGGTGAATCCAGGAGGCGGAGCTTGCAGTGAGCTGAGATCCGGTCACTACACTCCAACCTGGGCGACACAGCGAGACTCCGTCTCAAAAAAAAAAAAAAAGAGAAGCAGAAAAACAATAAAAAGGGCTACTGTAAAAGTCTAGAAAAGAGATGAATATGACCAGAGAAGTAGTAGTGGAGAGGTGGTGAGAGGTAGCTACAATATGGGTATGTTTGAAGGTAAAAAGAATTTGTGAGCAGATTTGATGTGGTATGTTACAAGAAATTGATCAAGTATAACTGTACAGTTTTGGTTCTGTGTAAGAGGTTACCATTTTTCAGTTAAAGTCGATTACCAAGGTAGTGGCTTGGATGGGATTATTAGGAGATCCATGTGGAAGTGTTAATTGTAAGAGGCCCATTAGGCATTTGAATAAAACTAATAGGGAGGTAAATAAATCTGAGATTAAGGGAAAAATAGAACTGGAAGCATAAATTTGAAAGTGATCAGGATATAGGTAGTATTATAAGCATTGAGATCACATGAGGTCACCAAAGGGTGATGAAAAGAAAAGAGTTAAAAGACTAAAGCCTTGGGTAGTCAAAAGACTAAAGCCTTGGGTAGTCCAACCTTTAGATACCAGTGACATGAAGATAAAAATCAAGAAAAAGTAAAATGCAACTGTTAACAAAATATGTAGGAAGTCAGAGAGTGGGGTCCCAGAAGCCAACCAAAAACAGTGGTTCGAAAAGAAGTGTTCTACTGTGTCCACGGTGGCAGTTAAGTAATGCAAGTTGAAGACTGGGAAGTGTACATTGCATTTGCAAAATAGAGCTCATGGGTGACCATGACAAGGTGTGTTCTAGTAAAATTGGAGGAGGATGCTAGATTGTAATCAAGATAATTTAACAGGGGAGAAATTAGAGTATCTACATATATTATTTTCACACATAAATGGAATACTTCTTAAAGTCAACCAGATTGATGTTGTAAAGCAAATCTTAAAACAGTTCCAAAATTTGAAATCCAATAGACCATGTTCTCTGACCATAATAAAAATAAGTTAAAAATCAGAAACAAAGAGCGCACACACACACAAAATAAATCTATACAGATGTGAACTTTTCTTAAAAAGATGGTAATTTACATTTGTAAATAACCAAATAACAATTATTGTAAAATTTAAAATGATACAAATTAAATGATATAAAAACTACTATATGTTAGAACTTGAGGAAACCTTTTGGATGCTTTCCCACTTGTCATCCTTCACTTTCCCACTTGTCATCCTTCACTTTCCCAAGCTGGATACTGGTTACAGAGGAGTATTTAAATCTGCCATGCATACTAAATCATTATCTTGCACCTTCTAAGATAATAAGGCTTTGTGCTTTTCTTCGTCACTAGATTGCAAGCAGCTTACACACAAGCAATTATACATCTTGCTCATTCCCAGCACTTGGCAAAATACCTAGAAAATAGGTGGTAATCAATACTTACTTATTTAATGAATAGGTAAAAATGTGTGGACAATTAACCATGTTACAATAAGTATAATTGAGAGATGCACAAAGCACTATATATGGCTGAAAATATCTAGCTTAGTGGGTGGCATGCAAGAGGTTATATGTTAAATTGTGTCAAATTAATTAAAAAAATAAACTCCCTCTTCAAAGTAGCTGTAAAATAAACTTACAGAAAGAGTACAGTTCCCAAAAGGGATCCACTTCTGAGGCTGCTTATCAGTTCCCAAAAGGGATCCACTTCTGAGGCTGACTGTGACTTTTTGCCTGGATCTTACCGAGGCACACTCTTGTTACAAAGGGAAGCATCTTTTTTCCTTATTGCAGGTCTCCAGACCACTGCTCCTCCAACCCTCCTGCATCAACACTGGCTTCTGGGAGAACAGCTTGATCAGAGGAAAAACTGGGAACTATCTTATGCAATACAGAGACCCTCTAATGCAGTAACAGACATCTAAGCTCTAAAGGCACAAATGTTATTTTACTTCAACCCATGCCTAAAAGATCAAGGGATTTTAACAATAAAATTAAAGCAAAAACTCAAGTAGTTCCATTGAAACTTAAAATTTGCTTTAATTGAAGTGCAACATTATGTGAAGCAGAACTATGAATATGTGCTGACACATTATCATTTTTATAATGCAAATGACAAAATGAATAACAATTATATATATTAAAATCTTGATTTTGGAAGCCATGCATAAAGTTCTATTTGCTTGTGAAGATCAGAAAATGCCTTAGAAAAATGAGATTTTTATCGCAAGAACCCCAAAATACCACAAAAGAAATGATCTTTTTATAAAAAATAACTTGGAAGAACTGAAAAGTTGACACGTCCCTTGATCATGTATTCCTACATGTACAGGAGGCATATTCAGTACAATGAACAGTTCAACTATACAGATATTCTCTCATTTAGTTTTCAGTAAGGTACTTTGGAACATAACGGTAAATTTTAGGTATCCAGATTCTTTTCTAGTTATACTTAACATGTGCTCTGGAGATAAAATAAAAAATACCATGGCATGTAGGTAGTAAAAGGTCAAGTCAGATTTTAGTTCTGATTCTTGGTTCAAAGGACTAAAATACTTGAAGTTAGCACTGTTTTGAGTAGTTCATCTTTCAAGAGACTTTTTTTCCTGTAACATGTATGAACCTAAAAAAAAATCATAAAGAGATTCAAGTAATGGTGCCTACTAAGATTATTTTGTTAAATCAGCCACCCCTGACAGTGACACGTATCTATTTTTAGATAGAACGAATCAAGAAAGACAGGCTTATAGGGAGCAGATCAGTAGGGAACTTCATTTGTCTAGAAGTCATCTATGAGTTTCCTTGTTGCAGGAATATCCCACTAGCAAGATTTTTTTTTCTTGATTTTATGAAGAAGGGAGATAGATGAAGAAGAAAGGTAAAAATGAAGACAGAGGAAAAAGGAGAAAGTTCAGAACATGAAGAATAGTCAAGATTTTTGTTGTTGATTATAAAATGTGTTACTATTTGTTCGCCTTATGGGGTCTGCTCATCCTTCAGGACCCTATTCAAGGTCATCTTCCTTGTGAACATGAGGCTATCCTCTCTAAAGCACAGTTTTTTTTCTATTACTATACTTATGAACTGCACTGCCATTCTCTATCAACACGACTTTCACTGTATCTCAATTTTTTAAAAATATGACTATCTTCCCTCAATAGATTGGGATATTCCAGGAAGGGATGTGTATTCCTTATTGCTGCCACTCTTTTCTCCGAAAATCTGGCATCGCCCTACCCATTCCCAATATCAAACAACATGTCTGAAAAATAATAAGTCTTACAGAATGTTTGGCGAATAAATGGCAGGTGATGAACATTTTTAAAATGTAAGACATAAAGGATAATAAAAGTAAAATGTAGAGATACACTGAAAGTCGAATAGCTGCACACTTTTAGCCTTAACTCTTTGGTGATTGGTTTATGTATCTGATGACACAATATTCTACAAAACCTTTTTTCCCAAAGGTAAAATGTTAAGGGTAAGTATGCAATATTTAGCCAAAGCTTTAAGAAGTGTATTCACTTAATTTCTGTAATCCAATGGCAGTAACTCTAGGAGCATTGTTAAAAAGATAAAAGAAAGGAGAGTTATTAGTCTAACCCAAGAAATAGGTAGTATTATATTAGATTTGATCTCAACAGTAGGTATAAGGGCAAAAAAGATGGAGTAGAGACAAATTTTATGACAATAAAAAGATAATTGCAAAGAACAAGATATGGAAGTCATAAATTTTAAGAACTATTTGAAATATAAATAAAACAGTTAACAGAGTTATCTAAATAAATTAATATTACAGTGCAACGAGAAACACTATCTGATGCAATGTCAGGATGGGTGGGGGGCCTAAGATTTCTGTGGTGAAGGGTGAAGAATACAAGAAAACAAGATGTAGAACAAAAATTGTAAGAATTGTTTATATGTCTCAAAATCAGAGAAAGTTCAAACATAAGGGGAAGATATGGAAGCGATGATTTTGTTATGCTTAATTATCTCCATGATCTGTAGAAAATATTCACTTAAAAAGTGTTTCATTAATATTTATGAGTTTCTCATTTTTCATATTTTTGGCAAAATGGTAGCCATTTTCTAAACACTTTCCAGAGATTTTAAAAATTGAGACCAAAGCAATGCATTTTATATACCAAGGCTTCGTAACTTTTAAAACATTATAAGACTTAAAAAATTACCTCCCATTAACACCTTAATTATTTGATGAAATCCACATTCTGTGATTTTTTTTTATTTTTAAATTTAGTTGATTTCTACCAATTAGCAACAACTTACTGATTGGGATAATCACTCCTGTTTTCCTTCCTCAATCTTCATGTGGACATTTCTTCTTTGCAACAGCTCTAGTTGAGAGTTGATATATTTTCCCAGGGATAATGCTACTCACATACCAAAGGGAAAAATCATACGACCTAGGTTAAGCCAAATCACTACATCCAGGCTCCCAGTCCTACTAAGGGGTAGGCATATTCTGAATCTCTATGCCTTCATTGGAAACTCTGGCAAAAAAACACTTTTATTCTTGATGAATGGGGAGCAAGTATGTAGCCTCAGGTCATGTCTTATCTTCAGATCAGGTGTGACATTGACTTTAGACTGAAGCCAACATTCTGAAGAACAAGTAGAGATCAAAAAAAGGAAATTGAATCTTTGATGATCCCAAATGAGTTCTTGAATCATGGCTCTTCTGAAGCCAGTATTAGCATAAAATTTGTTTGTAGGGTCAATAAATTTCCCTTTTTGTGTAAGTCAGTGTGAAATTGATTTTTGTCTCTGTAACCAAACGATTTCCTTAAGTGTGACTCTTAAGATCAAGTCTCTCAGTTATCCTTAACGTATCATCATAGCCCAGCCCATAGATATCAGATACACTTCCTGTGTCACTTCAGGTTTCCCTGGCCTTGCTTTTTGTCCCAGCTGTCACTGTTACGGCAACCTTTGTGTGAACTGTGGCTGACTTTATGCTGACCTAACCTGAAAATGGTTTGTTTTAAACCTGTGCTACACACCTCTCATCTCTCTGGGACTTCCATGTGACATCCAGATGGGGATGCTGTGAAATCGTGTTTAGACAGAACATATGCGCAATGTAGAATTGTGGGGAGTTCGTCTCCCAAGAGGCACAACTTTGACAAACGAGCTAGGGAAGCTGGTGGAGAAATTTCTCCCTTTTCTTTCTTCGGACCAACTGTCTTAAGACCTAGTTTATTTGGCTTTTAAGAAGAAAGTAGAAGATCAAACTATCTTTTGTATCCCTGAATCAATAATGCATTTTCTTATTCTTTTCCCCACATTTCCTTCCCTCACTCCTATTACATGGGAGTATGGTCTCAAATAACAGTAGTAGCACATAATTTCTGTTCTGATTTCTGGGAAAACTAGGTTACAGCATTTGAAATGAGGCATAGCAGCAGAAAGCTGACTCTAAGAATAGAATTTTGGGGTTGGATTACTCACTGGCATGAAAGTAACAAGAGATTCCATTTCTGGTGGTAGCTGAGGTGGTGATAACCCATGGCATGTAAATGCGTCATAAGTACTAGGAATTTTCACCTCAGGTTAGTTAGAATAAAATGTAGGAGGAAGGTGAAATATGTATATGTAGCCCTTTAACGTTTCAGGGACAATAGAACTATAATGAGGTCTAGCTTCTATTAACTGAATTAGAAGCTTTGAGGAAAAAAAAAAGTGATAATCTTGGGGCATCCATCTCCAATCTAAGGCAAGCTATAAAAGCCTAAGGGCCTCTGTGGCAATGTTTGAAGGTATTCTTATCTCCTATAATTAAAAGGCCAGCTGTGTTAAAAATTAGACTTAGGTTTTAATTATGAATGTGGTAGAACTGTAAACATCATCTAGCCTTAATAAATTTCCGACAAAGCTATGGCTCTTACTGAAAAAACAAAACGTGAGAAATCAAGTCCCAGGGAGGGACATTTGAGTGGATGAGCATAAGAATTTTGAACCCCTAAATTCTTCTGAATCCTCCTGGCTGTCAAAAGCAGAACGCTCCAGTGTTTTTGAGAAAAGTTTCTCCTCCCCTTGCCTGGAGGGCGTACAGGGATATATCTGACATAGATTTCTTACAAGTTAATGGCATTTTCCTCAACATCCCTTCCTACAGCCTCTCTATGCCTTCAGGCCAATAACCAGGGTGAGGTTTCAGTATAGTTTGATTGGTGAAGTATAATTCTGCATCAGGAGGAAACAGATTATACACCACAGGAAATGTAGTGCCTAGCCAGTATTTATAGCATGAAACAAGATTAAATATGTAGCAGTCAATTTAGTTTATTGGACTAAGGTCGGGGAGCAATGTAAGGACTAGTATGAAGAGAATTTATTGACACCCAGCATTTACTCATGATCTTAATTGAGTATGTGGGTAAGAACACCTGGCCCTGGCCCAAATATGTATGTTGGAATCTCTCCTTGAACTTTGCTCAAAATTATGGCCTACAGGAAATGAAGGAAAGATGCTGGAACATTTTTGGCAAAGTATTGAGGAGGGACAGAGGCTGAGGATGGTAGTAAAATTAGAATGGATTTACCAGGTAAGATCTGAGAACTCACCACCTCAAAGTTATGTGTCTTTCACATTGGTGAAAGGAGAAATGGTAACTTTGAAGAGCTCAAATGTGGCTGTGTTCTTTAGTCCTGGTTAAAGGTGGGAGATTATTGGGCTCTGTAGTGGAATTCTAGCATGTAAGAAACCAGGTGATGGCACTTAAAAAGAAGGTGGATATAAGAGATGTAAATTTTAAATGCTCAGCAGTACATAGTGTCTTGACCCACAGGCATTTTTGGCAACAACTGGAAAATAGTGTTCCTAGGAGCAAGATATAGATACAACAAACAAGGATGTTGTTCAATTACAAAATTGGTGGAAAATAGAATGATGGTAAGCAGAAGGCCAGCATCATTCATTGCAATGGAAGATTGTTTCTCACTCATTTTGACCATCAAGTTAGTTCACAGAATTCAGAGTACAATGATTGAACGGAAGGCTGGTTTTACTGAGAAAGACCAACACTATTAACAATATATATAATAAATATTCTCCCTTCCCTAAAGAGTCCTTGCACCATTTTGCCTGGATAACTATTCACTGGGGAAAGGTGAATGCCCAGAAATTTAAAAGACATTTAGAACTAGGGTTTAAACACTGAAGTAGTACCTGTAATACTGTCAGGAACCCCCAGTTAGAGCAAGGGCTATGGAGACCAGGAGATACATTTATTCCAAATCCATTGCACAGTGTTTCTGATACGTTCATTTATCTGGCAGCTATTTCCCTTAAAAATGCAAATATTTCTTAAATGCCTATATAGGAATGATATAACTGGCAAGTAGAAGAGCCTTCATATTGGTTCTCAAACCTGTGGGTTAAGGGACATTGTGGTAGCCAGAAAAAATCCTATGCAAGAATGAATTTAGGAAGAACTGCAGAAATTAGTACCAACATCAAAGACTTGAAAAATGCAAAGGTGGTGACCCACATCATATATCCATTAGATTTACCTATTTTGTTCATGTAAAACCAAATTGGAGGATTAATTCTGTGTGTCAACTTTCCTGGGTCATGGTGTGCAGATATGTGGTCTACACTATCCTGGATATTTCTGCAGCAATATCTTTGGATGAGATTGACGTTTAAATCAGTAAAATTTGTGTATGCAGACTGCCCTCCATGATGTGAATGGGCCTCATCTAATCAGTTATAGGCATGAACAGAACAAAAGACTGACCTCACCTGAGCAAAAGGGATAAAAAGACTACATACTGGTACAGCGTATACCACTCAGTGACAGGTGTACTAAAATCTCAGAATTCAACACTATGGAATTCAACCATGTAACCAAAAATTACTTATGCTCCAAAAGCTATTGAAATTAAAAAAAAAATTAAAATAGAGGGAATTGCAGAAGGCCTTAAGACTTGCATTGCAACATCAACTCTTTTTTATGTCTCAAACCTAATGACCTTGTCACTTGAACCTCAGATTTTAGACTTCATTATCATGGAACCCAATTCTTTAAAATGTGTGTGTGTGTGTGTGTGCGCGCGTGTGCACGTGCGCGCAAATGCGCATACAGACACACACACACACACACACACACATACACACACACACTTTTGGTTGTTTCTCTGGAGAATTCTAACGTAATGATAAGCTACCATAACATTAAACATTTCATGCAGGATCTGGTATTTGTACTGGAGCAAATTAACAGTCTGTGATATTGGTTTACGTGACTTACGCTCACTGAGATCCCATCAGTTCCATGTTTATTGTAACCACTGCTGAAGCAACCAATTTTAAACATATTTTAGCTAGTTTCTGCAGGTACCATCTGGCAATGATTTATGTCATACTCATGCTACATAGATCACTCTTCCCACCATAGGGTTTTATTGACACATGCCATATGATGCCCAGAAGAAATTGTTTGGCATACACACACTCAATGTTGCAATCAGCCTTTGCATCTGCTTTTGGTGTAAATGGAGGATTTCCTTGCTGTGTTTTTTAAAATTATATTTTTCCATCCATTTGCTACCTTGAAGGACTCTAGGTTTACAGGGCACTTGATTGAAAGATCAAGCTGGGCGCAGTGTCTCACGCTGGTAATCCCAGCACTCTGGGAGGCCATGGCGGGTGGATCACTGAGGTCAGAAGTTTGAGATCAGCAGGGCCAACATGGTGAAACCCTGTCTCTACTAAAAATATAAAAAGTAGCTGGGCATGGTGGTGTGCACCTGTAATCCCAGCTACTCGGGAGGCTGATGGACAAGAATGACTTGAATCTGGGAGGAGGCTGCAGTGAGCTGAGATTGTGCCACTGCACTCCAGCCTGGGTGACAGAGTGAGACTCTGTCTCAAAAAAAAAAAAAATAGATAATTGTCCTATAAACAGCCTTACTGAAAAACCTGTCTATTTAGAGAGGCATGCAATATAATTGTATCATTTTTCTATTAAGTATATTTATTCTAAAAAGTACTAACTTTAAACATGTTGTTTTAACATTATGAAAATACCTTATATGAGAACTACTACTAAGAACATTACTTATAAAATATATAATCAGACAATAAATTTTTCATAGTTTAAAACAATATAAAATAATGCAGAAATAGAAAATCTGTCATTTTTGAGAGTGCAATATGAAATCCATGAATATTTATTAACTAGTTTTTTAGAATACTACAATATGTACATAATGAACATCTTTATACATAAAAAATAAATAATAATCCTCCCTCCCATCTGAAACACACAGTTCCTATTTTTTCCATAGCAATTTCTGTGTATATCCCAGCAATATTATTTGTGCATAGAAACATAGATTGATAAAGTAATAGATACAAGTAACTATATATACACAATATAAGTAGACTTTTCCTTCAAATGGCTATATTGATTAGCTAGAAAAATATTACAAAGGAATAAGATCAATTTGCATCTAATTCAGAATGAGATTCTGGAACAAACAAAACTCAGATTTAAGATTAAACCTCTATTAAGATAAAGATACCATTTCAGCTCACTTTATAAATAATTGAAATAATTGTGCAAGAAATGTTAAAGGCTGTCCACTAAAAAATAAAGAGTACAGGTCAAACTAAATGCTAAAGAGCTTGCATTTTAGCGAAGCAAAGAAGAAGATGATGGAGAGGCAATCTACTCCCATCACATAGTAGGCATAGAAAGCCTAACAGCGATACAGTCAGGTCCTCTTAAGTAAGCACTGTCAGCAAACAAAGGAAATTATCTCCAGTATAACACTGGAAAGGCAGCATGAAATTGATAAAGAACAAATGAATAATGAATGAATGAGTGAATGATTACTAAATGGTGGAAGTGTAAAATGACTATCATCCTAAAAGGAACCACAAGAACATAAAACAGTAAAGGATATGTATGTATTTAAGCTATATTCTTAAATAGTTAAGTTTTTACTTTCTCTTTGTGATTCTTTATCATTTTATGAATCTTAAAATAAAACACTGTCTTCTTACCTTTTGCTATATGTCAATTTGATATATAACTTTACATTGGCCACAACATTGAACTCTGGATATTTAGGTTCTTAAGAAAATAATCATATTACTCTGAAATAACAAAGATTTTCCAAAACAATGTAACTACATGTTCCTGAAACAGTATCAGAAGGACTACTCAATATAGAGTAATTAAGTCATTTTTAAGTTATAACTGGAGGGCTGGGGAGGGACTAAAGTCTTATACTATAATTATTTGATGAAGGCCACTTTTATTTGCAAATGTACCAACACATTAACTGTTGATCACATGTTAAATGCAAGCTCTTTTTTAAAAAAATTCTAGATTTTGCTCATATTTTAGAAATGTCCAATCTAATATATGGTCTTCGATTCATCATAAATATAACACATAGTCCTTTGGAGAGGTATTTTTCTTCCCATCCAATTATGTTACTTTTTGTTCTTTATGGGGAAAGGATGTAAAAGAAATTGAGGTGAAGTTTACCTCAGCCCTGATTAAAGTCAAACTTAAAAAAAATTCTACTAAATTTCTGAAAGTGTTATGAGACCACAGTAGTATAGTGATTTAATTGAGGCTGAGTCAAATGATCAGAAATTTTTTATTTTTGCATGAACCTAAAAGTTTAAAATAGTCATAAATAAGCACTACTTGAATTCAGAAATCCAGTTCATTGTTTTTAATATGTGCTTGTGGGTTTTCAAAATCAGTGGATTATCTTTCAAGTGGAGAGAAACCCATAATATTAAAAAGAGTCAAAATTAATACAGAAGATACATGTGTTTTATTATGTGGTTTATCATTTTGTCACACATTTAATCTTGTATTAAATACTTACTCTTCACAAATAGTTATTTCAGGTAATTAAGGTGGGACATACGTGAATGAGACAAGGGAATGGCTCATAGAATTTGGTTACCTAAGAGACAGATCAATGTATTAGTATTAATAAATCACAAGTTAGAGAGCAATAAGATTTTGTTTTCTAGCACTGAAGAATCTAAATAACTGAATCTTCTCCACATCACTAAAATAGCACATAAAACTTATGAATAAATTGTAATCAATATTAAGTTTAAATACATATTAGATTTAAAAAGTGGATATTTATGTTATTACTGCCCATAGATGGTAGCAAAAGAAATCAGTGTCCGAAACTAGCTAAGGGTCAGAACGTTAACAAGAAAAAGCATTGGGCTCAAGTTAAGTTGAAATTTGGAGTTGAGAACTCCATATATAGTTGAAGCTCATGGAGAATATACATCTAATTAAAAATAAATTGTTTGAGAAAAAGCATACCCACTGATGAGAAAAAGTATGCCCACTGTATTCATTGACTACAAAAAAAATTCCATAAAAAAATCCAGACACATAAAAAGTGATCCAAAGCTACTAATATCCATGGCAATGTTAACAGAGGCAAAGAATACTCCTCTCTTTAAGATATCTCATAAATCCAAATCATATGGAATTCTTAAAAATAAAATCCTGCCAAAAATTAGCGTATAATCTAAAATTACAAAAGACATATTGATACAAAGCTTAACAAGAACGGACCTGTACAGATGCAGAAAATAAGATAATACTTAAAATTATTAATGTTTCAAAGAAGAAAACATAAACAAGGTAAAATTTTAAAAAGAACAAGCATATTTACAAAAAAATTATAAAATTAAACATCCTTTTTTTAAGTTGAAATTAAAATTCAAAGGAAAGCAGAAAGAATATGTTCTATCTCATTCTCTGAGGCTATTTTTCTAATGTTATCACCACCATAGCAAAAAACAATAAAACAAACAAACAACAACAAAAAAAAATGCTGTAGGACAATATCTCTCATAAACAAAAAGCAAAAATCCTTAACATATTAGTGATATTGACAAATCAATCCTAAAATTTATATGAAGAAGTAAAAGACCCAGAATAGCTAACACAATAGTGAAGAATAAAGTTGGAAGACTGTCACAACCTGAATTCAAGACTTACTAAAAATCTACAGTAATCCAGACAGTGTGGTGTTGGTAAAACAAAAGATACACCGATCAACAGAATAGAAGATTAGCACTGTAAGACAGGGTGAGAAAAAAACAAAAAAAATAGAAAAGCCCAGAATTAGACCCACATAAATGTAGTCAACTGATCCTTGACAAAAAAGCAAGGGCAATTGAATGGAGAAAAATGTATCTTTCAACAAATCTCAGAACGACTGGAAGTCCATTTGTGTATGTGTAAGAGAGAGAATCTAGACACAGAGCTTACACTTTTCATAAAGCATAACTCAAAATAGATCAAACACCTAAATATTAAATAAACTCAAAAACTTCTAGAAGATACACAGGAGAAAATATAACTGATGTTGAGTTTGGCAAGTTTTCAGACATCATACCAAAAACAATCTATGAAAGAAAGAAGGATACATTGGACTTTATTAAAAACTTACGGTGTGGCCAGGCACAGTGGCTCACGCCTGTAATCCCAGCACTTTGGGATGCCGAGGTGGGTGAATCACCCGAGGTCAGGAGTTTCAGACCAACCTGACCTACATGGTGAAACCCCGTCCCTACGAAAAATATGAAAAATTAGCTGGGTGTGGTTGCATGCACCTGTAATCCAAGCTAATCGGAAGGCTGAGGCAGGAGAATCGCTTGAACGCAGGAGGTGCAGTTTGCAGTGGGACAAGATTGTGCCATTGCACTCCAGCCTGGGTGACAAAAGCAAACTCTGTCTCAAAAACAACAACAACAACAAAACAAACAAAAACAAAAAACTTACACTGTGTAAAACAAACTGGTAAGGGAATCAAAGACAAGCCACAGTTGGGTAATTTATTTGCAAAACACATATCTGCCAAAGAACTTTTATCCAAAATATAGAAAGCACTTTTAAAACTCAGCCATAAGGAAACAAATGACCCAATTTAAAATGCATAAGATATCTGGACAGATACTTCAAGAAAATATACAGATGGCAAGAATATTAAATGATGCTCAATATCATAAAACCTCACACCAATTAGACATTAATATATCTATTAGAAGGGTGAAAACTAAAAATACTGACAATACCAAATGTGAGAATGTACAGCAATAGGTGGGAATACAAAATGGTACAGCCATTTTAGAAAACAGTTTGGTGGGCTCTTGAAACTACACAGTCTTACTATACAATCAAACAATCTTGCTCCTAGGTATATATACCCAATTGTTTCAAAAAGTTATGTTCACACCAAAACCTTCCTGCCAGTTTACAGCAGCTTTATTCATAATTTCCAAACACTGGAAGCAACCAAGATGTTCAACAGGTGAATGAATAAACAAACTGTAGTATATCTATATGACAAAATATTATTAAGCAATAAAAAGAAATTGCCTATCAAGCCACAGAAATCTTAAATGCACCTTTGATGGCTAAGTGAAAGAAACCAGTATTGACAGCTGACATATTTATGGTTACAATTATATGTTATTCTGGAAAAGGTAAAACTTGTAGAAATATTAAAATGATCAGTTGTTTCCAGAGCCTTGAGAGGAAGGAAGAGGGTAAATAGGTAAAGTACAGGCAATTTTTAGAACAGTAAAATTATTCCAAATTTTACTGATGTTGTAATGGTGGATACATGACAATACGTATTTGTCAAAGCCCATGGAATTTTACAGCACAGAGTAAAACTTAATGTGTAGACATTTAAAAATTTTAGCAGGTTGGATGATCCTAGACAAACTTCCTACTACAATAAGAGAATCTATCTGTATTACAAATATATGAAAAACCTCACTGAGGAGAATAAGGAAGAAAGGTGCTGACCTAAATAACTTTGAAAATGAGTCAAGTCTAAAACGCTAGAGGCAAAAGGAGGTGCACAAAAACAGTGTACTTGAGTTGATAAAGTTGTTTTCCACAGGGTACAGGTTAACAATTCTGATACTGCTATATGAATGTATTGGAATGGAACTAAATAAATGGATAGCAGATAGAACTAGGAGTGAGATTTTTCAGATAAGCAAGGAGAGGAAGCTAGAAAGACAAATGCTGTGATAGATTCGAGTTGTAGACATTGGTATGAACTCAAGTTTAGTTTAATATATAGATGTTTACATATAGAGATATTTTAGAAAGGTATGTCTATACGTGGGTTACGATTAAGCACATATATTTTTTTCTCTGTCTGCCTAGAAGGCCTAGAAGAAATGGCAGACAGTAGCAACAAACATGCCTAGCACCCTGATACTGGCTTCTAATAATGTTCCCTAATAAAAGAAATTAGAGCTCCTTAAATAAATGACTGAATCTAGGTCTGAGGCAGGAAATACGCAACAACTTGGAACAACTTGTAGTGGCAGAATGTAAGGACATATTTAAAAAATTTTAAAAATGATAAAAGGGGTATGAAAAAGGGAGTATGAAAATTTAAAAAATGAAAAAAAGTATGTCAAAGGATCCCAGGAGCAACTGGGATAGCTCCCAATGACCAAAGCTATGGCAATTTGAATAACAAAATAAGAGGTGATAAGGAAAGCAACCCACGTAGAATAATTCCAAATAATGTATGTAGCTACTCTATCTCAAGAAAGTGGAGCATAACTTTCCACTTCTGAGCTGTGGCTCTGTGTACAGACTTGCTTCCAAGAGTACAGTATGGAAAGGGGGGACAAAAGGAGACTAACTTGGCGGTGGAGAAATAAGACATACACTACCTCAGCCAGGTGATCAAGGCCAATATCAATATGATTGCATGTACCTTTGATGGGATGAGATGAAAATGGTAGTTTACTTCTGTGGTATTTCCTCCCAACAACCGATTATCTTAATCTTATGTAGAGAAAAACACAAGACAAATTCTAACAGAGGGGCATCCTGCAAAATACCTGAGCAATACTCATCAATAAGGAAAGTCAGAAACTGTCACAGCCAAGAGGACCCTAAAGACACATGATAACTAAATATAATGTAATATCCATGGACATTAAAAGCAAAGAAAATAGAAATAAAATATAGACTTTAGTTAATAATAATGTACTGATATTTCTTTATTAATTATAACATTACATACTAATGCAAAATATTCATAAGAGGGGAAAGTAAGTATGCGGTATATGGAAATTCTCTGTGCAATTTTCATACTTTTTCTGTTAATTTAAAATTTTTCAAATGAAATTTAAAAAAATCTATTGTAAAGCAATTGCAATGGAAGGAACTAAAGGAAGAAGAATTTGGTTGAGTAAGTTATTCACATTTTAAACTATTATTTACATTTAATTGCATAGAGGAACACAGATATCTTAGGGTAAAAATATAAATTCAGGCTTACCTGCTTGAAACTAATTTAATTTCCTAAATAAGTTTAGTCCATAATTTCTATGACATTTCTATATGGAAATTATATTTCTATATGGAAATTAATTATATATAAATTAAATTAATGCTTCTTCTCTCTGATTCATCTAAAGTGCTGGACCCACAAAGAAAGATAAACCCAAACAAATGATGAATAAAAGTCTGGACTTTATTTGGAAAGTCCCTTGGAATATACATCTGCTGTCTACAAGTATTTTCACACTATGAACTGATCTGGAAACACATTCAACCAAAGAAAGAAGATTTAAGAGTTTTCACCATCTACTACTTCAACTGTATGCCCACATACCCTTATATCCTACAATGTTATATATAGTCATATTATATGTTAAGAATCTAGAATAAGCTGTAACCAGAAAACCTGGATGTATTCTGAGATCCATCACTGAGCCTCAACTGTCTTACATGTACAGCCAAGATAAAAATCCAAATATTGCGTGAACCCGGGAGGCGGAGCTTGCAGTGAGCTGAGATCGCGCCACTGCACTCCAGCCTGGGCGACAGAGCAAGACTCTGTCTCAAAAAAAATAAAAAATAAAAAATAAAAAATAAAAAAAATCCAAATATTGTCTCTATAGTTAGAATTATATACTCTAAAGGGATATTAAGATGTCTCCATCTTTCATTTGTCATTTAGTTTTTCATTCAACATTTATTGAAGCATGTATAGGTGCAGGAAACATTAAGAAGAATCAGGCATCATTTCCCTTAAAACTCATGTAAACAGAAAAGCATATAAATAGCATAGTGTAATATGATAAGAGTGATGGAGGGTTATGTAGATATAGCATACTGTGATAAGAGCAATGCAAAGACACTATGCAATAGATATGTAGGAGCATAGGTATCCTAACTAGCCAGGAGGCTTTAAAAACACTAAATAATAAAATAGTGAATACAGAAGAGAGGGCATTCTAGGTAAAAGGGATAGCATGATCAGAACAGCAATATAAAAAGTATCGTGATATGCTCCAGGAGCAAGAAGCAGTTGGGTGTTCCTAGAACCTAGATTTTGAGACAGAAGAGAGGGGAAAATGATAGAAATATAGAGTATGTCATGTTAAGGATCATGATATTAAATCTATAATTGTTATCCATTAAAAAATTATCGATATAAATTGTAAGAGATAATATTACTAATTTTATTCTTTGAGGGCTTAGCATGTGTTTGAGCTTAACCCTCGAAACCCCTGTTAGCAGTGTAGGACCCATATCTTCTTTCAAAGATGAATTAAAGCTAGGTTAAATCAATTACTGATATCACTTGTATAGACATATATATGCATATATTTAAAGTTTGTATATGTAAATATATCTCACAGGCAGATACGTACTCTCTCCTTTCAAGAATAAGTTTGCTATATGTATTTTGCACTCCCTATCAAAACCTGGAATTAGAACTTTCGAAACCCAAGGAACTTGAGGCACAAACAACATGTCTTTGTCATCTGTTCTTTGTTTGAGAAACAACAGGCAACGTATTTGCTAAAGCAATGGTTTTTAATAAATAACTGAAATTGAGAACAAACAAGAAGAATGATTTCCTATGGACCTTTTGTTTTGAACTTTAGTTTAATATGATAAAGTCTGCTCATTTGCTCCTAAGGTTGAAAGTTCCCAGGAGCATTAGTAAAGATTCATTCAAGGAGCATTAAAGGAAGCCAGCTATATAGCAATTGGTGTGCTTCGTTTTGGAGGTTAAATACTAAATGAAGTATTATTTTTGCCCTGACAGTGATTACTTGGCTGTCAGTAGAGTATGGGAAATGTTATGACAGAGTGTGGGAAGCAGGATGCTGGCAACACTGAGTGCAATTCCGTGCCTTCACTTACTCTGACGATCAAATAAGATGATGAAATACAGCACTGTAATACAGTGCTTGGCAGACATGATGATCAATTATAAAAATGTAACTACAATTTAGAAGTTACAGTCCATTAAAATGCAAAATGTAGTTATTGTCATATATGTCTCTTATTAGTCATAGTATTATTTCCACTAGTGCTTTTAAAAACAATTTCATAGCGGTTTAAGGTGATGAATATGCTAATTACCCTAATTTGACCCATCAATATATACAATTATTATGTATCAATTTAAAAATAAGGAAAAAAAGAATTTCATAGAAAATAGCTTAGAATCAGGTAGAAGAAAATAATCACGTAGAAACAGGTATAAGCAAATTTTAGTTCACCTAAGTTGCAGCAGAACATCATGGGTTTTGCTTCTGACAGCAGAACCAAATTTATGAAAAGTTAATGATTAAAAGACTACTTTTAAGCTTTCTAAAATCACAAATCAAGCAATGAAGGACTGAACATATCAAAATACGGCAGGAATTTATGACTGTCAAGTTATCCTAGGAGAAAGAAAAGCATGCTAAGTTTCAGGTTCATTTTAAGACAACCAAAGTGAGAAAATGATAACAGAAAACAATAATTAAGTTATAGAGAAATACAATAAAGGAAGCTAAAGGCAGTAAAGAATTACCAACAATTTGATTTCCTATCCATTCAGCTAAACAAATCCTTTATAAAGAAAATTAGAATATAGTTTGAACATATTGAACCTCATATAAATGTTCTCACTTGTGTGAGAACATTTAAAGAACAATCCATCCAAACTTTAAGTCATTGAGCCACAGTCAATATTTAGAAAACTGCCTTTGTAAACTGTTGCCCGTTTTTTCTACAACTGCCAACATTATTTTAGTTGTCTCAAAGTTACGATTAAAGGTAGACATAAATACTATGTCCATCCATCCACCTTTTATACTTCCCTTCATTCTGCATAAACAGGTTGTTTTATGCTCTAATTGTTTTACATATCTACATCTTATCCCCTCATTTGAAGCTAAATGTCTCTTACTGGCTGAAACTACACATTCAACAAGTTTCCTATTTATACATCTGATTTAGAATCTTAACGGAAATTTAAGAGTTCAATAAAGATTCTTCCCAAAATAAAATATAGTATCACAATTTTCAAATTATAATGCACCATAACTTGAGTAAACCAACTGAATGAGAATGAATAAACTTACATCAAACACTAGAAATATAATGGGAGTCTTCTATGGCCATAAAGTAATAGTATAGTAGTACTATTATAGTAGTACTTTATAGTTATACTATATAAAGTGAAAGTATTATTTAAAGGTTATCTGACAAGCCAGGAATGTATAAAAGATTTCTTATTATTTCAGCCAGATAATTTGAATTTAGTAACAAGTTTAGTAGAAAAGTAAATCAGGCAGATTTAATGTCTTCTTCCATTTTAAGAAATGTTTTTTATAAATCTATAATACAATACTGAGATTTAAACAATCCTTGTCAAATTCAGGCAAATTTAAAAAAGGAAAAAAAACTTATTTGACTCCATTAAACAGAATTGTATGCACCTAAATTTCATTTTCCATTACTAAGATCTAACACTTTAAGACTATTTGGCACTCAATGAATACCTGTAAGTCCCATTAACAATAATGGGAATTCTATGGGCACTGAGAAAAGAGAAATGCCTCTAAGTGTAAATAGTTTTCTCCTTTACAACTTTATAATTAACCTCTGCTTTCTACCCAGTTTTCTATGTTTGATGTTTTAATTAAATGAAAATGACTGGATTGTAATGGAAACCAGATGGAAGCATCATTGAATAAATCAAGGAAATACAGTGGCAACATCACTTTACATGAGCATACAGTTTATTGTCAAAAAAAGATGCATAAAATATGCAGTCAAACCAAATTTGGGTAGGTAGACCCAGTTGATGTTTAAACATGTAACAGAGCCTTTCCTTTCTGGTAATGAAAACTACCAAGTTCCAATCAAGAAACACAAAGCGATTATCAACTGAAAGCTTTAGATGTGATATATAAAGAGATGAACTTATGGCTTCAATTTAGTTCCTGAAGGATACCATGCCCTAACTCAATGATAATTAGAAAGATGCCAAAGGATTCATCAACACTGGAAACTAAACACTTGGATTCACAAACATTTTAAGTCCAAGGGAAGTTCTTATTTACAAATGATTCTGCTTGTTCCAAGGGAAATGACACCCCGTTTCCATTTTTATGAGCATTTCTTTCATGCATTAATATATACAAATGGCACATCAGAGATTTAAAGTGTGTATGAGTCAGAGAGAGAGAGAGAGACACAGAAAGGGAGAGACAGACAGACAGATGCCTGTATGGACTTCTGAAATATAACCAGAAAGATATCTATTTCAATTTGAAGGTTTCTCAAATTGAGGGAAAAAGGAGTCATCAAGTCAATACATTTCGTTTGGGAGTAAGGGAATCATCTATTAAATATTTAACCACTATTAGGACAAGAAAGAATATAATAGGAAGCTTGTTAGAAATATATTCTCTACTTTAAAATGCATGATGTATTTTGAAGACAGGTGCAGGTCATGGTGTAAATATGTTGCTTATGATTTAGAAAAGTTTTGAGAGAATGAGAATGTTATCTTTCTGTATAATTCCACATACATTTAAGGATGTAGAGTAGAATCTAAAGAAGCTTAGCAGGATAGGACAATAGTTTCCCTAGCAGGAAAAAAGCAGAAAATTATACCTTAGTCATGATTCATAGTGGAAATGTGAGTAAATCCTCTTGATGTGGGTTAGGAGTGGGGCAAATCTGCTTTTCCATTAGAACCTTACAACAGGTTTTTCTTTTTAGTTTATAAAGTTTTAAAAAAATGTTTAGTTTATAAGCTTATTCAACCTATGGTTAGCAGGCTAGATGATGTTTATATTTCTTTAGGAAAAAACACATTCATTTTTATCTCCATTGCTTATAACATAGTGTTCAAAAGTGAAAACATTTTAACAATAAAGGCTTCGATTGTGAGGATAAATATGGAATTTGTATGCATTCTACTTAAACCAGGAAGTATAATACGTACTCCAAGATCTAACTAAACTCATTTTTCATTTGAAATATAAGGAAATAAACTTATTTCTTGTCCTAGTTTTTCTTCTCTTGCTTGGCAAGTAAAATATGTTCATAAAAAAATAGGATGCTAACAAAAATTCATAATTTTAATTTTTATTTTGGTATTAGGACTCTAACTTATTTCAACAATGTGTAATAAATTAAGTCTGTTCATTACAACAGACCTTCAAATGAGGATGCACAAACACAATGACACACAGAGTCCAAGTTAGCAAACTTTTCATAAAGTGGACAGACTCAAACTGCTCTTAAAAATTGGAATATTAGTTCTGGAAATGCTAGAATCATACAATCATGAAAAACTGCTGTGGAACCTCATGTTGGGGTGGTTGCCAGTTTTACTTTGGAGTGGATGGAGCAGGTAGATTTAAGAGGAGCAACAGGCAAGGCTTCTAGGAAGAAACGGTATGTGAGTTGGATGTTATATGAGAGGAAAAGGCTTTCAAAATGGAGGCGACTGCTGAGGCAGGTATAAAGACATGATAAATAGTCATGGATTAGTAGAAAAGAGAGCGGCTCAGGATGGGCTTAGAGTGCTTGTTGGGGACAGGAGATAGTGTTAGGCAATGAGACTGAATAGGTAGACAGCAGGCCAATTCAAAAGGACCTCATGCTGTGCTAAGGAGATTCGGAGCTAATTGTGGCTCCAACAGTATTCGTTAAAGAAAAGCAATATTTTTCTGTTTTATTGCCTACTCTGCTTTTTCTCCTCTGACCTAATACTTGTTCTGTAAGAATTCATAGAGGACTTAGTCTCTGGAGTCACACAGATGTGAGTTGAAACATCTGCTTTTAAATTTTGGCTCTAAGTGTTGGATAAGTGTTGTAACCCCCCTACACTTCAGATATCACAATTGTTAAATGAAATAGTAATAGTACTTTTGCTAGGTTGTCAAAACTTACAGCTCTTGAAAATTATCTAGGACAGCCTGACATACAGTGGGTGTACAATGAACACTATTTGTTTATGCATATTAGCATGTCTCTTTCCTTAGTTAGTATGTTGTGTGATTTAACATATCAACAGATAATTGCATGTATGCATGCTCTCTTCTGTTTGCTTTTGAGTATATGGCTAAAAGCAAGCACAAAAAGTCAGGTTTTTTTTATTACTTATTTGAGAGAGTCTTGGGACTGCATACAAGCATGCTGTTTTCCACTTTGGTATTTGCATATAGAGAAACTATGCCCTCGACTCTACTGGCTTTCGGTTTTTCAATAACAGATAGATAAAAGGAGACCACCCTAAACTGGCAATTCTATTTGCACACCTGGACAAAAACTAAAGACCTAAGGCTGTTTTTAGCAACACAAGAAGGAAAGATTCTCAACTTCTAATTTATCAATAAATGTTTTATGCAATTACCTAAGTTCATATTGCCAGTCACATTTACTAAAATCTTCAGACTTTCTAGGTTCATAGACCTAGTGATTATTTCTCCTTTTGACACATCCAAGGCTTTCTCAAAGTAAATTTTACTAAAACTGTTTGTAAGGTAGGCGTGTGCTATGGCAGCAAGGAGTTACCGTATCAGTAAAAGTTCTTGCTTCCATTGTACAGCTAAGCGGTTTCAATGTAAATAACAAATAATTCTCCATAAAAGGCTGAGCTGTTAAAGGCTCTCCAGAAATGATTACAAATCATTTTAAAAACATATGCTCTGCTTAATTCACTTAAATATGTTGTAGTCACATTAAGCTGTGCAAACTGTTTTAGAAAAAAGTCATGAATGGTGAGAAGTGGATTTGGGAGGAAGTCCATCATCTGAATGATGGTAGATTTCAGTTGTACACTCCTTTGTTCAGTGTTAACTGCTCCTGTGGAATCATGGAGACAGGGGGAAGATTAACTTCAAAACAATACAAAAACTTAGAAATGCTTTAGAGAGCTTAGAGGAAGAGAAGAAAGGAAACTGGCTGTTTCTAACCATTAACAGAAACAGCTCACTTTTACTCCTCATTTCCATTGTAGCAGACATTGAATAAACCCCTTTAAATACTGCCTCTGAATTCTTATACATGCTAGTCCCATTTGACAGAAGTAATATCAATTTGAATAACAAAGGGTTTAGGGACTACAGATCACAGATAGGAAATAGCAACCTCAGGATCTGAGCTTAGGCAGCATGACTCCAATGGCTGAGAACTTCCCCAGGGAAAGTCCATGTAGTATAGTGTTCAGGTTCTGTGGTCAGTCTGCCTGGCACCCATGCCTTATTATCTAGGCACTCTTAGACAAATGTCTCAGCCACTCTTTGCCTCAGTTTTATCATCGGCAAATTGTAGATATTATAATAATGCCTCCCTCAGAGTTGTGGGAATTACATACACTACACTGAATATTAGCAATTCTTGTCATTATTAGCATTAAAGTGACAAATGTGTAGAAATAAAGGCCCTTAACAACTAGAATGTAGGTCAGGTTGTCATTAACAGAGGAAAATAGAGAAGAGTAGTCACAGTAAGCCTCTTCCCATCCTGTTTTAAGTCCTGTCTATTGAGGATAGTGCAGAAGCATTGGTTGAGAGAGGGAAGGAAGAAAACATTTATTGAGAAACAATTATGTATTAGAAGGCATGCTAGGTAATTTTACATGTTGCGTCATTCAATCCTTACAGTGACCATAAAAGATGAATGTTATCTCATTTTTCAGATGAGGAGCATGAGGTTCATAGGGTTTAAGAGACTTTCCTGAAGTCATAGAGAATTAAAAGTTATATTTGGATTGAAACAGAAAATGAGAAGTTTAAGCATCCCATGGGGTCGGCAGTTTTGGTTTGCAATGTGCTTTTTGCTTTTTTATTTAAAAATCCTTAAGAACTATTGACATAGACATTGAGCATGTGTAAAACGTTGAAAGGTAAAGTGAAGAGTATTGTTAACTCAAAATTCTTTTAAGCATACCATACCTGAGAAGTGGCAAAAATAGGTTTTACAAGTATACTTGATAGAAGTTTTGTTTTCAATATATACTGATATCATGATACATATACATACTAAGAAAATTTTGTCACAAAATTTTAGAATTTGATATTCGCATTAGAGAAGCTTTTGTATCAACTATTCAGATCAGAAGACAGTGAGAAAAATGTTCTCTCATGCATATCATAATGGCTAAATGTACACAGGTCCAGTGCTTTCAAGATTTTGCATTAGGTAAAAGAATCCTATTTTAGAATATTAAAAATTTATTACATTTTTAAAGGGAATCTATTATTCTTCAATGAAACCATGAAGCCACAATTTTGAGTAATAACTACATGCAGTGTGCTACACTAGGACATTTGAAGGCCACAGATTTTTCAACTTCCAGTGAAACTGGAGAGGAACAGAGCTGATTTGATTAAAAGTGATAATGACATTTCTTGAAGATTCATTCAGTAGCATAACCCCTAAAACGTCATTTTGCACCATCTTATTAATAAATACATACTTTGAGATATACTTTGAGTAAATGTAACAGCAAGATATTAAAAAATACATCTGTTAAACAAAATATACTTGCATATCTAATTATAGCCATTCAAATTAGCTATAAAGAATTAAATGCAAAAGTAAAGAGCAACTAGTCAATACTCTTAACATAGTGGTCCAAAGAATGCTGTACTTTGGGAGAGAAGCAGAGAGCACCAAGAAGAGGGTCGTTGCTTAATGTGGTGTTGTGTTTTGATAAGGGAAGGGAAGGGTAGTCTTCCTGATCAAGTTATCTGTCCCTTTCTTTCTAAATTCGGAGGATTCCCAAAAAGGAAAATTCCGCTTCCTCTGCTGTAAAAAAAGCTAGGTCACAGAAATAATAGCAACAACAACAAAAAATTAGCACAGGGCCGTTAATCTCAGCTTTAATTGAGTTTGGCATTAGAGAGAAAGAAGAAAAGAAAACTTAATGAAAAAGAACCAAAGGCACAGAACTAAGGATGTGTTAATAACTGAATAAGATTGCTTCATTGAGCAACTATTACTGACCAGTAACTATTCAAGTCCCCCATGATAAGCTGGTAAACTCATGAGATACGACCTTGGCCTTATAGATCCTGCAGTTAGTTTAGGGGGAGATATTTGATAGTCAAATAATTACTTAAATACTAGTAAAATTAAAAGCATTGTGCCATGGTTTTTGGTCCTACAAAAGTATGTGATGTGTCCATAAAAGTCTCACTGAGGAAATACCAAAGCTATGACCGGAGGATACCTAGAAATTAGGTAAGTGAAAGGATGAGAGCTGAGGACAGGATTCTAGGGATCAAAGAATTGTACATCTGAAGAAAGGGGAAAAGGCTAGGGTGGCTGGAGCAGTCTCAGGGATAGTCTAGGGGGAGATGAAGCAAAAACTAGCAAGGACCAAGTCCTTTAAGATTTTGTGGCCTCAAACTCTCTTCTTTCCTCCTCAACTTCTTCTTCTTCCTACTCCCATCAATAGGGTGCCCTTGAAAGGTTTTAGTAAAGGGGATAGAGGGTACTATAGTCAAACGTGAAAGGAATTGATTTCATATTAAAAATCTCAGCTATGCAGAAATGCAACTTACCCAACCTTTGCTTTTAACAGAGTTTCAAGTCTTGGAAGCAAAAAGATTTAACGAGTCGCTTTCAGGACTTCTCAGTCTAATTCAGTGTAAACATTATATTGTAAACACAGAGCACGGAATGAGATCAAAGAACGAGTTTACATTTTACTTTTGTGGCTCATTAAATCTGCTCCTTGGGGCTGCTGCTTCTACTGCCCCTGGATGGCTTCTCTGATCAACCTTGAATAGAAATAATTCCTACAGTCATTTTAAGTGGCAATGCCTGTCAAATCTGTAATTAAAGTATCAACCTTGCAATAGCAAAAGATTTCAAACTTTTAAAAAATTAACATGTTTTCCTACCCAAGCTCAGTTTTATTGCTTGCAGAAAGCTGTAGTGGGGAAGCAGAAACGCGTATGCATTTTTCTCTTGGTCTCTGGTATTTCTAAGCCTCCCCAGCTTGCTAACTGCGCTGTGCTTTCTTATCTCTGTCCACTCCTTTATGATTCAAGATGCATCTGGAGAACTGTCATTCAGTAGACATTAGAGGAAAATGGGTACACAGGGACAGTGGCACCTGTATGCGTCTTAAGGTGAAAAGGAGATCCTTTGTATTTATAAGGTCATATTAAGGATTGCAGGCTTTATTAATAAGGATGATGAGAAACCAGCAAATGGTTTTAGCCATGGGGTGTCACAGACATGTTTGCATTTTAAAAGAATTACTTTTGTGGTTGAATTGCCTCATCTGGTTGGGTGGAGGCTACTTCAGTCAGACATGGCTCTTAGTGTAGCAGGTATGTACCCAGTAGGAAAAAATTTGTCCTCCTCCCCCCACACAGGGCAGACAGTCTAAAAATCTTTGCAAAAGATTTGTATGGATCTGTAAAACAGTCTTTTCTTTAGGTAGTTACAGAGAACACGAAGGAAGCTCATTCACCACGAGTCCTCCTGCTGGTTGACTGAACACAGTCCTGGTCAGATTCAACAGCTAGGCTTAACTAAATGGGAAGGCAGAGCTTCTGGAGTGTCGGTATCACTGTTTCTACATTGCTGTGGGCCATAGAAAACCGTGACTTAGGGAAACATAAACCTGGAATGTCACACTGGTACATGGTGCTAATTTAGACAATCTGCTTATTTTCTAAGTAACTGGTAGTTAAATATAGACAGTTTATTATTCTAAGTTTAAAATTTAAAATTTCAGCTTTGTTGCTATTTTTAATGAAATATCCTTTTAAACACAGAATGTTATTCAAGAATCTCAGTTGTTTTTATTTAGTAGAATATCTGAAATTCTTATGTAACAACCTACAAAGATAGAAAATGTTTAATTGGTTCTATTTGTGACCCTGCCTAAAGAACTTTTATAAATTCAATAATCAAAAGGAGAAACATTAAAAAAAAAACAGGTAAAATCATCATGTGATTAACAGTAAGCTAATCACAAAAATAAAAACATCAGGTAAGATTTAAGTTCCTTTTAGATAGTAATTCTTAAGTCTGAGTGATTATCAAAAGCAGCTGAACAGGTTGAAATAAATCCAGAAGCATTTAAATTCACTAGGTCTGGAGTAAAAACCAGGTGTTGAGTGGTGTGGCTGTATTTGGAGGAAGAAGAACAGATGAAGCAACTTAGGCCACCATGAGTTGATAGTTGTTCATTCTGAAGGTAGAAGATAATTTTAATTTTATAATAAAATTAGCTTGAAATAAGTATAATTCTACTTGTGTATTTTGAATTTTCAAAAAAGAAACTTTTATAAAACAAAACTTCTCAACCCTGAGGAATTCAGGCTTAGAAACTAGTGAGTTATATTTTGGCATAGGATTTAATTGATTTGTGTTGGATTCTATATGAAAGTTAGAGAATTTGCTTTTTAGCATTTGTATAGGAAAAGCATTCAGCATGCTTTGACAAGGATCTTTGCACTGGTTTGGTGATGGCTGTGCAAATAGCACCACCAAGCTGCTGTCATGATTTAGAGAGAAGGAATACATGACTCATGGAACAGAATAAAATAATTTCAAATATATGTTGCTTTATCCCATAATCTCTTTGTGTATTTAAACTTTAAACTGTATAACTACTTAGTGCTCTCAGGGAGTATTTGGGATGGGTCACAAATTCACAATTTGTAAATAGTATTTCATGAGTAAAACTCTCTTTGGAAACATTGCTGGCAACATATTAGAACTTCAGCTTTAGTAACAAAATTGGTCAATTACTAAAATAATGGAATTTTATATACATATATATATTCTTCACTTTAGAAAGTTTTTCTTCATCTGAATGTATGGCATTTTTTTTCCAGAAATATGAGCCACATTTGCAGCATTTGACAATACGTAAAAATTATACTATATTCCTATTTATCTGGTTAAATAGAAATTGACAGTTGGAGACATGACTTTGAATTATGATCTAGCCCACAGAGAAAATTATCAAGCATATCTTGACATTTCTAGTAGTGTTCTTTCTTTTGCCACATTAAACAGCAAACATACAGTGTTTAACATGCACATTTCCTCCTTACCTCTCTTACAGAGCGAAAACTTGCCCCTATTTTTACTCTTCTCAAGAGAAATAAATGTAAAAATTATTGGGAGACTTAGAGAACCCCGTTGGACTTTTCTGTTTCAGTAACTGTCATGACAATGATAGTAAGACTACGATGAAACTTACTGCTATTCCCACATTACTCTTTTTCGGTTAGCAACCTGAATTTAAATTCATTCACTCCCTTCATTTTACAGAAATTACTTGAGTGCCTATTTGTACAAAGTCCAGGTGAATTTTCTTATTGCTGTTATAATACATTACATACACATTACAAATATAGTAGCTTGAAAGAAAATAATTTTGTTATCATACAGTTTTGGAAGTCGGAAATCCAAAATCAACCTCACTATGCTACAGTTAAGGTGTCAGCAAAGCTGGTTCTTTCTGGAGGTCCTGAGGGGACAGTCCATTTCCTTACCCTTCTCAGCTTCTAGAGGCTGCCTGCATGCCTTGTCTTGTGGCTTCTGACATCATTCCTGACCCTTGCTTCCTTTCTCATATCTCCTACTGCTAACTCTGAGCCTCTGCCTCTTTCTTATAAGGATCCTTCTGATTACATTTTGCCCACCTGGGTAATCCATGGTCCTTGCCCATTGTAAGATCCTTAATTAATTACATCTGCAGAGCCCCTTTTGCCTTTGTAAGGTAGCATATTCGCAGGTTCTTAAATTAAGGCATAGAACATTTTTTGCAGGACATAATGAAAGCTAGCCCAAAGAGAAGGAGGGAACACATTCAAAACTGATATTGGAAAGTAAATTAGAAAATGCCCGTAAGTCTAGAATTTAGTTACTCCTACCAGAAGGAAGAAGGAAATAGTCATTTCTCTCTCTCTCTCTCTCTCTCTCTCTCTCTCTCTCTCTTCCCCCCCACCCCACTCTCCCTCTAGCATGGTTAATTTTTTTGAACAGTACCTAAGTTAAAAATTGGTAGATGTGGCTGGTCACAATGGCTTATGCCTGTAATCCCAGCACTTTGGAAGGCCAAAGCGGGAGGATTGCTTGAGCTCAGGAGTTTGAGACTAGCCTAAACAACATAGTGGTAAGATCTCGTCTTTAAAAAAAAAAAAAAAAAAAAAAAAAAAAAAAATTACCCAGGTGTGGTAGCTTGCGTCTGTCGTCCCAGCTACTTGGAAGGCTAAGGCTGGAGGGTTACTTAACCCAGGAGACAGAGTTTTCAGTGAGCTAAAATCATGCCATTGCCTTCCAGCCTGGGTGACAGAGTGAGACTTTATCTCAAATAAATAAATAAAAAGTAGATGTTTTCATGACAACTGGAGACTGACTTGGTCTAACTTATTCAGAAAACTGCCTTAATTCCTCACTCACTTTAGCATTCTAAAACTAACTTCCTTGGCTAGGAAAGGAAGAAGCTGCATTCTCTATATATCTTTAAAGACCAAGTACGTGGGGCACTCACAGATGAGTCTAAAGTAAGGTGTCCTCTGTGACAATTTTATAGCTTAGGAGCAAGCATTTTACTTTGAGCTAAGAAAGGATATATTGGTGTGAAAACATGCTACTTGGTACAGAGTAAGGAGGTTTTATTTTTTTCTTTGTATTTTCTTTGTATTTTTAATCATCTTATTTTTAGCACTTTTGTAATTAGCCAGTAAGTGCAAATGTGCTCTAATAGACACTTACGTGAACTAATGAAAAATTGAGAGGTGATCACAAGCTTTCTACACCAGTGACATTTATTTGGTATTTTTAAAAGAGGGAGAGAACATATTCTGATGCTTCTATAAATAGATTTGTTCCCATCATGGGAATTTAGAAATTGTGACTCCTGAGACAATTTGCTTCCAATTATATTATGGAAGCAGCTTTTACTTCAGGCAGCTAGAATTAGGCTTGCTCAACGTCTTTAATTTGCAGAAAAACTGGAGAAGTCATCCTCAATTTCTGTTCTATAGAGCAGAGATTTGTTTTATGTGATCTATGACACATATGTAACGATTACATAGCCTCAGTGTTTGATTTTAAATTGCTTAACTCTCCAGACGTTTAAATTATAAAACCACCAAGTAAAAACATTTATTTTTCTATGGAAGTATGCACAGCTGGCTAATATTAAGCGATGCCAAAATGTTTGCACAAAGCATTTCTCCTTTGCTCTTAAGGAAACTGCCCATGGGCTCATGTGGACAGAGACTGAAATTCACTTAACAGTAAAATATTGTATTTTGCCTTTCTTTCCACAGCAGTGCTTTAACTTCCAGATCAACAACTCTGGCCAATAAGGTCACCTGACTTAAAGATATTTTATATTTTTCTCTAACTGTCTGAAAATAACATTTAAATAAACCTCCACTTAATCTTTGAATCTAAACCTAATTACTCTACTAATTTCAGGATAAATTTCCTAGGCTGAGCGCTTCTCTCTGAAGCTTCTGACATCTTTTGAAAACCTCCTCGAAACACTTCCATACCGAGTTATGGCAAGCGTATTTTATTTCTCCTTCTACTCTAACTAAACTGTAAACTCTTTGAGGATGGGTACAGGGTCTTAGACCTTTAACTTCCTACCTATTGGTTGACATAGGAAATATTTGTTGACACAGTAAATACTTGTTGAAGTAATAAATTAATAAATGTAGCATGCAATAACTGAGAACTTGCTGAGTTCTTTCATTCAGTGGGAAAAGCAGAGAAAATTTCATAAGCCTTACTTCTGAGATATTTATAGTATATTAAGGGGTAGAGATAAGGAAAATTGGAGAAGAATTTGAAATTACTACATACAATTAAAAAGCAAGGACAACAAATGCTCAAAATTTGAGATTTTCTAAACACAGGAGAAGGTCATATCAGAATCACCTGGGGATTTCTTTCTAATCCACTCTCCCACTAGCACTATCTTTCTGTAAATGTGCGCTTCCATTTACAGAGTACACATTAATTTATTGACAGCTGTGCCCAGTAGACACCGTAAGAATGTAGTTTGACGTGATGGACTTCAGTCTTACCATATACATGGACTCCTTTATTTTTCTTTATCTAGATGCCCAGATAAGCTTTAAGACAAATCTTCTAGCTCCCCTCTTTGAACCAACCCTTCATATAGTTTCAGACATAAATACTTAACTGTGGTTCTTTGCTTTCACTGTTATCCTGAAAAACATGTGAGAGCCTTTCAAAATTTAGTTGCTTTTAACCTCTCCTCAAATTTCAGTAGTGGACAATGCATTAAGTGATTTTGCTGTGTTTTCTGGATTGAGAGCTGTTGAGCCATTCTGAGTGAGGACCTAGGACTAGCAGCACTGCATCACCTGGAACTTATTAGGCATTCAGCATCTCAGACTTTTCCAAAGACTTCGTGAAACACAGCATGTATTTTAACACAATTCTCTATGTAACTCCCACATGCATTAAATTTTGTGATGCAATGCGCTACATTATATCAACCTACGAAAATACACACCACCAACAACGAAGAGGTCTCTGTTAAGATAATAAGAAAGGCTCCTGGAGGAGGCAATAGAGCCTGTGGATACACAGGTTCTGGAGTCAATCTAGCTGGATTCTAACACTTATTAGTTCTGTTACCTTGATTGCATTAGTTGTTGTGCCTAAACTTCAGTTTACTGCATTAAAGTGGGGATACTGATAAATGACCAAATCCATAAGATTTCTGTGAGGTGTACAGCATCATTTGGCATACAGTATGCCTCAGTAAAGTTAGTTATTGCTACTAATGTTAAGTGAACTGGACCTGAAAAGCAGTAGAAGGCATTCCTTCAGGTCATTATCAGCTTTGGATAGCTGGAGTAAACTAGAACAGCAATCTTCAAATGAGGCCCACACACTCCTAAAGGTCAACAAAGACATTGCAGATGAAACATAGGAACCATTAGTTTTAAGTGGAACATTTTCAGATCCCCAACATCCATATACATCCGTTTGTAATTTACCTAAAATTAAAATTTGATATGCCTGCAGCAGTGTGTGAGCTTTGTCTTTCTTTTCCAACTTGTCTTTCACAAAGGTCCTCCTCCCAATTTACAAAATAGAAACTTACTTCGCAGCCATTTTAAATTTTAGTCTGGTATATTGCTCTGAATGAAAAAAACAAACAAACAAACAACAACAAATATACATTGTCACCACAAATACACTTTTCCTGCATCATCCAGGTGATTAGCTATTTTTATTTTTTTTGAGACAGAGTCTTGTTCTGTCACCCAGGCCGGAGTGCAGTGGCGTGATCTCGGCTCACTGCAACCTTTGCCTCCCGAGTTCAAGATATTCTTACACCTTAGCCTCCCAGGTAGTTGGGATTACAGGTATGCACCACCACACCTGGCTAATTTTTTGTATTTTTAGTAGAAACAGGGTTTCACCATGTTAGCCAGGCTGATCTCAAAGTCCTAACCTCAGGTGATCCCCCACCTTGACCTTCCAAAGTGCTGAGATTACAGGAGTGAGCCACTACACCCTGCCACCAAAAAAAAAAAAATATTGTTACTTTTTTTATGTCTAAATAGTCACCACCAGGTGACTAACTATTAATGGCAAGTTTGTGTCCTTATTCTCTAGCTAGCTCTCTGGCTACTTAGACTAACAGTTCACTCCTGAGGTGTCTGTAGGAGTGACTAAGTTAAATAACAAGTTAAATTAAAGTTAAATTAAGTTAAATACATTAAATTTAAAAACTGAATCAAATTTATTGTCTTTTTTGACAATAAATTTAATTGGTGATTGTTTTGGCAATAAGGATTAACTTTGCTGTTCAATTTGGACATTTTTCCATAAATTGAATAGCTAATGCTGAAGATACAAAGTTTTTGCAGATATATTTTAACCCCATAAAAATATATAGTACTGGCAAAATGGAATATTTATGACTACTAACAAACGATACATAAAATTCAGATGTCAACCTAAAAATGCAAGTTAAGTTTTACAAAATCTCTGAAGCTTGCAGATTGCACTTTGGTGATGTCAGCTCAGGACCTTGATAGGTGGACTCCCAGCCCTACTACAGTTTATAATGTACTATAAGACACTGGGAGTTCTACAGTAGAACTTACCAATTTGAAGCTTAAAAGTGCATCCTTGGCTTAATAAAAAGAGAAAGTAAAACAGTTTTTGGCATATATCTTTAACCTCAAGGCCCTATTGGCATCCTAATACATTTATAAATATAATGTCAGATTTCAAAAATATTTCTGAAGGAAAAGAGCCTAGATGCATGTACAAAGCACAGTTTTATACTCTCAGATCTATGTTTAAGTTTTTAATGTTGAAAAAATAATAAAATTCATAAACATGTTATCATAAGTAGCATGTAATTAGACTTGAACACTATGAAACAAGGAGGTTAGTGATTTTTAAGGGGTTTCCAAGCCTTTGTTCAAAAATACTAAGGTGTAACAACTTGGCTTAAAAATGATAAGTGGATGCAATAAAAATTGCCATGGATACGACTGACGAGGAAATATCAATTCACATTTGATGATTCTTATTATGTTTAGTAATTATCCAGCATGAATAGAATTCATTGTTATTTTGCTTTGAGTTATTTAAAGATAAAAGTGAGAAAGAAGGGAATTTAGGGTTTATTTGATTGTGGTTATAATTCAACCAAAGCTGGTTTGAAGAGGCAATAGAAAAATAAGACATTTAAAGGTCTATTTAAATGTGAAACGAATTAATATTTCTTCTGACATAATAAGGCATTTGAAAAAATATATTTAACATACCTTTCCAGGAAAAAAAAATTATGTGCTTTTGCTTTCATCTAGTACATAGAAAGTCAGAAAACCTGTTGCTTCCAATCAAACAATGAGAAAAAGTCAAAGAGAACTATCAAAGTATAACTTTTCTTAAGTCCATTAGATAGCTGATATTGTAGAGCATCCACTTAGCCAAAATTAAAACACACACACACACACACACACACACGAGAAAGTGATTGGTAACATATAAGTGTATAAGAATGATTCAATCAAAATCAGAAAACCTACAAAAAAGAGTGAAAAGAAATAAGAAAATCAATAGAACTGGACTCATAGATCACCTGAATGTTAGATTTATTGGGTAGCAACTTTAAAATAACTATGTGAAACCTGTTGACAATCTAATAGAAAAGGTGGAGAACATACATTAAAAGATGGGGAACTTTAGCAGAGAGATAAAATCTGTAAGAAAAATTCAAATGGAAATGCTAAAAGTAAAAACATAATGCAAGAACTGAAGAATTTCTTCAATGGATACATAAGTACTCAGACTTCATCTAGCTAAGGAAAAAAATAAAAGATGTTTCTAAAAATGACTGAAACTGAAACACAGAAATAAATGAAGGTAAAATTTAAAATAAATTAAAAAGCAGAGCATCAAGAGGCATGGGACACCATCAAATGATGTATAATGAATGTCCTTCAGTCCCACAGAGAGAACTGATAGAGAACAGAACAAATGCATACATGCATGTATATACATATATAATATATACACAAACAGATAGATATAATGACTGAGAATTTTAGAAAATTAAGGAAAGAAAGCACTCTATAGATCCAAGAAGCTCGGAAAACCAATAAGCAGAATAAATAACAAAATAAACAACAGATCGAAGAGTACAGGTACACACTGAGATACATCTCAGTCACACTGATGAAAACCAAAAGAGAAAATCACTGAAGCAGCCCGAGAAAAAAGGAAACCCATCGAGACCATCCTGGCTAACATGGTGAAACCCCGTCTCTACTAAAAAATACAAAAAACTAGCCGGGCGAGGTGGCAGGTGCCTGTAGTCCCAGCTACTCGGGAGACTGAGGCAGGAGAATGGCGTAAACCCGGGAGGCAGAGCTTGCAGTGAGCTGAGATCTGGCCACTGCACTCCAGCCTGGGTGACAGAGCGAGACTCTGTCTCAAAAAAAAAAAAAAGAAAGAAAGAAGGAAGGAAACCCGACACATTAAACAGGAATGAAAACAACAACAAAAGAATTACAGCAAAATTCTTATCAGAAACCATAAAAGCCAGAACACTCAGTCACATTTTCAAGAACTAAAAGAAAGCAAAAACTATCCACTAATAATTATATTCTCAGTGAAAATATTATTTTTTAAATAAGGATAAAATAGTTTTCAGACAAAACTAAAGCTGATTTATTGCTAGCACACTTGTACTATGAGAAATGTCAGAGGATGTCCTTCATGCAGAAGGAATATGATATGGGACATAAACTTAGATTTATACAAAGAAATAAAGAGTGTCAAAAATGGTAAAAATGAGCATAAATATAAAAGCCTTTTAAAATTATTTTTCATCATTCTAAAAATTATGAATGATTATGGCAATATTTAAAATAAAATTTCATGTATTTTGCTTTTCCAGATGAATAATTTTCATAAACCCAATAATAATTTCAGTAAGATTTTTAAAATTTAAGAATTAAGTGTGTATCTTCTGGAAAAATATTCAGAAATTGAATAGTGGTAGTTATCTGTAAGGAGGGGGAGAGAAAATGAGAGGGACACACTTTAATATATATACTCATTTTTTGAACTTTTTTAGATATTAAAATAAAAAATCAAAACTTAATTACAAAATTAAATAAAGTGATATATAAAATTTAAAGATGGAATCATAACATATATAAGTAGAACAATGATCTCAATTGACAAATTCAAAGCAATCTCTGTAAGAATTTCACCTGAAATTTTATGAAGAACTCAACAAACTGTAGAATATTAACAGAGAATAATTTATAGATTGTGAATAATTAAGTAAATTCTGACTAAAGATTGCAACGAGTGGGAATTTACCAAACAGAATTTAAGATGTACTGCAAACACACAGTATTAAAGAGTATAGACTGATGGGAAAGGGGGAAACCCAGCTAACTCCAACATAGGTCCTTATACAGATGAAAATCAGATACATATCAGAGAATGCACACAGCAATGGGCAAAACATGGGATGCTTGATAAATCGTATTGAAAAAATTCAGTTATGACATTGAGAAAAGTAAAATTCGATCCTGGTTGTAGACTCTTGTTGTATTAATAACCTACATGTGAAAGGAGAATTATAAATTGAATAAAAGGGCAAGTAGGAAAATAATTTGTAAACCACAATTGGGAAAATATTTATTAAACAAGAACTAAAAGAGATAACTCATAAGATTGGGAAAAAAATCAATATTTCAAAATTAAGCATTCTTTTCAACAAAATTTAACAGATATGAGAATACTAGCTATTTTGATGAAAATTAACAGATTATAGTAATAGAAAGTTATTTTAAAATATTAAAACCAGTAAGTGATTTTTAATGTATAAATCATATATATACTTGTAATACATAAACGTATAAAACAGATCTGTGGTATTAAAACTTCATGGATGGGCCGGTTACGGTGGCTCACGCCTGTAATCCCAGGAATCTGGGAGGCCAAGGTGGGCGGATCACCTGAGGTCAGGAGTTCAAGACCATCCTGTCCAACTTGGTGAAACCCCGTCTCTATTAAAAATAGAAAAATTAGCCGGGCATAGTGGCACATGCCTGTAATCCCAGCTACTTGGGAGCCTGAGGTCGGAGAATCGCTTGAACCTGGGGGGCGAAGGTTACAGTGAGCAGAGTTCGTGCCACTGCATTCCAGCTTGGGTGACAGCGTGAGACACCATGTCAATTAAAAAAAAAAAAAGCCCTTTATGAATCAAAATTCTTAGGGAAAAAATGTCTCTAAAAGCTTCACAAAAAGGGTGATACAGAACAAAAATATTAACACTGGATTATAGAACATACAAAGAATTCTCATAAATCAACAAGGTCGCAAAAAAGCAGGAAAATTAATAGATAATTAGGCAAATCATATTTATAGGTAGTTCACAGAAAAGGAGTTTAAATGTTCAAGCTTATTTGCAATAAAAAAAATGCTAATTTAACCATATTACACCCATTAGAAAGGCAAGCTATTGAGCGCAAAAGGAATTCATTGTACTCTTGGTAAGAGTATCCATCTGTATAGTCATTCTGCAGAACAGTCTCATATTATTCATTTAAGTTTAATATGTTTAGGTCCAGGATTTCCATTCCAAGATCTATTTCCTAACAAAGTTCTCCAAAAGTTGACTAATGTACCTCCACAAATACTACATCATGTTGTTATTATTATTAATTTATTTATTTATTTATTTATTATTATTATTTTTTTTAGACGGAGTCTCTCTCTGTCGCCCAGGCTGGAGTGCGGTGGCGTGACCTCGGCTCACTGCAAGCTCTGCCTCCCAGGTTCACACCATTCTTCTGCCTCAGCCTCCCCAGTTGCTGGGACTACAGGCGCCCACCACCACGCCCAGCTAATTTCTTTTTGTATTTTTAGTAGAGATGGGGTTTCACTGTGTTAGCCAGGATGGTCTCGATCTCCTGACCTCGTGATCTACCCGCCTTGGCCTCCCAAAGTGCTGGGATTACAGGTGTGAGCCACCACGCCCAACCTCATGTTATTATTTTTTAATGGAGGAATTGGTAGCAAACTAAACATCTAATACAATTTTACTTATCAACATAAATAAAATGTAGTGGATGTATACTATGGAAATATAGGCAGCAGGTAGAAGCAAGTAAATGAACATACACACAGATGGCTAAGTTTCAAACACAGTTTTAACTTTAAAATTGTAAGATGCCGAACAACATTTATAGTCAATAACATTTACGTAAATTTAGAACATAAACTCACATTAAACAATTCATTTTTTAATTTTTTTATTTATTTTATTTTTATTAAGATGGAGTCTCACTCTGTCACCCAGGCTAGAGTGCAGTGGCATGATCTCAGCTCACTGCAAGCTCTGCCTCCCGGATTCAAGCCATTCTCCTGCCTCAGCCTCCCGAGTAGCTGGGACTACAGGTGCCTGCCACCACATTTGTCTAATTTTTTTGTATTTTTTTTAGTAGAGACAGGGTTACACCATGTTAGCCAGGATGGTCTCGATCTTCTGACCTTGTGATCAGCCCGCCTTGGCCTCCCAAAGCGCTGGGATTATAGGTGTGAGCCACCGCGCCCGACCAACAATTCTACATTCTTGATAGGGATGCAAGCACATTAAATTGGGTGCCAATGGGGAAAAAGAAATAGAAGTAATAATCAGGAATGTGGAGAAAAAATTTAAAAGGAGTTTTTTGGACTCGTATCATACTCTATTCCCTTTATTTCCATAACAACTATCATCTAAAATCATGTTTATTATTTAATATCTGTCTCTTTCTTTTACAGTGTAAGATTCTGCTGTTGTTCAAGGTGTCTCAAACACAAATGTATTTTACATTACCACAGGGCATGACACATTATTAGGTGATAAAAATTACTTGATGAATTATCAGTAAATGAGCTATGATAATTTACCATAATTTGCTTTACCAGATTGCTTGCCCCAGGTTGGCTCAGTGGAAACAGTATGCCTCTCCTTGGTGGACAGCTTCTTGAGCCGAACATATGGTGAAGCACGGCTTCTATGCTTCCTATAATTCAGAAAGGGTTGCCAAAATACAGAGCTGTTCCAAGAAACCTCTGGCTTCCTAAGCTTGACAACGCTTTTTGAGGCACTTACCCAGTCGTCCTAATATTCATCTTTGTCACTGAACAGATCCACAAGGACCAAACAACATCCATATTTTCCATATGGATGGAATATTGCAACACATTGTCTTTAAGCTAAAATAGATTTTTAAGGCCATAATTATTTACGTGCTAGTTATGGATGCTATACAAATTATTTGTCAGTAAGTTGTCAAAAATCTCTTTTACATTCAAATATGGGTACATATATATATATATATAGTTGTCATTGTGTGTGTGTATGTAGGCATAAACTAATTGGAGTTATCTCATTTATGATCACAGAAAAGTGAGTTTTTAGGTAAGTTTCTCTCTTCTCTCACGATAAGAATTAACACTTCCAGTTGGATTGTATATTATTAGAGGTTATGCAAGAATCCAGAAGTAAGATCAAGGCTTTCCTATGATTAGTTTTTCGCTTTTGTATTTGATGCTATCTGTTAAGGTCTCAGAGCAAAAGATCCTAAAAGTTAAAAAATAAAATAAAACAAAAGCTTAATGGTCCAAGGAGGACAAGATTTCACTTCTTGATCATAGCTTTCTCTTTACAATGCTTTTCTATTTTACATTAGCTTCCTTACAAACCAAGCCTGATAATAATTTATGTGGCAAACACTGTTCTAACAAAGATGACTTCTGTTTAGTTCTAAAGTTTTCTGTATAGAAAAACAAGGTGATGTGGTGGACATCTGGCTACCTAAATCAATGGAATATTCTATAGTTTAATATATTCCCTTTAGTGTAAATCAAATGCTTTAAATGTGTTATACCAAAAAACAAACAAACAAAAAATAACTTTACTACTGAGTCTCACTTGTTGCTAGGGTACAGATAGATGATTTGTATGCAAATCAAATGTATTAATGCTAGCCTTTGATTCAGAATGAGTTACACTGGGAAAGAGGGCCTTGATTTTGCTCATGCTGGTGGCAGCAGAGGTGATCCCATTCTGGGTAGAGTTCATGTTGGCAGCAGCAGCCTCCTTGCCAAGGGGACCTAGAATAGTTCCACAGCATTTCTGCCACAGTTCTTGGAATCTCAGTGCAGAGTCAACACTGCTGTCTTTCCAAAGAATCTCTAAGCTATAGAATAAATACACTCTAGTAAAGTGTCATTCCAAAAGATGGGAGAAACAGAACAAACATTCTGCATGTGAAACTACAAAAGTCAAACACCAAAAGCTGGCAAGTATTTTGTAAAGTCCTTTATTACAACCAACAATAAAATACAGGCAAAACAGTACCAGTTACACAGTAAGTCCTATGTATAGAGCCACTAGGCAGCTATTTCTTTAAATATGTTTCACATGGGAACCAAAACATACACCCAGATACAAATATAAATTGAAAAGTTAAATATCATGAAATAACACTTATACTTTCTCTGTTTCAATTCTGTTTAAGTAAAAAAAAAAAATAACTGCAACTATTATTTAGTTGATTTCACAACTAATTAATGTGATTGGCAATTTGAAAAATACTGTCATAGAATGTCCATGCAGGATTTAAATTTCTTAACTGATGCCTAAGCAAGCGTTACTGAGAACTAGGATATTTGAGTAACAACTCTAATCTTTGGAGGGTAATGACACAGGTAGTAGTTCACTCATTAATTTATTCATTTATAGTATCATTCTCTTCCCACCAATTACTCTCTAGTGCCCTCTTAGAGACACAACTAAGGCTTGATTTAGGATGCCTATTCCTTTGTTTCCATGGAGTCAACCTGTAACTGAAGATCAGATATCCAAGTAAAACAAAAAAATTGAGAAGCAGAAGCAGTGATTGAAAAAGTGACTGTTTAATTGTTTTATTAATATTCTGTTTTCTTATAAAAATCATGATTATTACAAAATAAATTTAAATAGAAGTGAATCAAAATAATAAAATATCATTCACTAATAATTAAACTGCAAACTAAAGATTATTACATGTAGTAGTCTGATTCCGATCATGAGAAATAAACCACACAGTGATTTCATCAGGGGACGTTTAATACAAAAATTATTAAATCATGATAAAAGAGGGATTATAGAATATAAGAAAACTTTTCTATTTCTGGTACTCTAGAACTGGGGAAAAGTACCCACAGAAGGACAAATTTGGAAAGAGACTCCATTATCAATGCTGGGGTTCAGATCTTTTTGGAAGATGTAGTTGTAACCTTCTAGATGACAGAAAAATTTATTGGTGTGCCCAGACTGGACATGGTCTGTAGTCATGAGACAAGGAGTAAGCAACACTCAGAGTGCAGATTGGACTCAGGTGAGCCACAACCGGTAGGTGGGTGTGTGGGTGCACAGAGTGACTTTGGGCCCAGTGGCTACCTTCTGGAATATAAGTGACGTCAGGCAAGCTATAGCTAGTGGAGGGGCACATGGGCATTTACATTTAATGGGAGTGGGAGAACAGGTACAGCAGGTGCACTGACACAATATCCTTGCTGAGAGGACCACAATGTCGTGAAGATCTCAGGACACAAACCTCGGGCAGCAGAGAGAATTAGGGTGCTGCTGCTGTTGCCTGCAGAGGCCTAGAGTACCCAGTGTTCATGTCAGGAGGACTGTGCATTCTAGGGGCATGGCTGGGCAAGCATCATCAGTGTCCTCATTCCCACACTCCTGACTGACCATGCACACCCAAAAACCAAAGAAGAGCCCCTTCCTCCTGCAATGATCCCTACAGCTGACTACTGGGGAAGCTTAACATCATGCTCACTATAAAGGAAAGATGCTTAAAGGAATTTCATTATACACAGCATATATTAAGGGTTTAAATATGTTTCACATGGCAACCAAAACATACACCCACATGCAAATACAAATTGAAAAGTTAAATATCATGAAATAACACTTATGCTTTCTCTACTTCAATTCTGTGGGTTACAACCAGTGGGTTACAACTGCAACTTCTCCAATAAGGTCTGAACCCCAGCCTTGAGAAGGGAGTCTCTTTCCAAATTTGTCCTTCTGTAGGTACTTGTCCCCAGTTCTAGAGTACCAGAGATAGAAAAGTGTTCTTATGTTCTATAATCACTATTTTATCACGATTTAATATTTTTAATATTTGCAATCATTAATAATTAACAATACACAATACAGTTAAGGTTTTTTTAGACCGCTCCATTGTTTGAACTGTAGCCATTACTACTCTTCTAGATAGGCTGTTTCAAACTCTTTTATTAACGACATGCTGAGGACATGCCCTATAATCTTTGGGAAAGGTTCTTTTACAGAAAGTATTCAAGTATTTACATAAATGTTGTGCTAGTGATACGCTAGTGATACTTATGGTAGTCAAAATGATGTGTACATTTAAAGACTTATTAATAATCCAAACGACTGACTTATAATAAAAGGAACTTTAAATACTTACTGTATTGGAGATTCTATAGATATATCATCTTTCATTATTTTATGAAACAATTATATTTTAAAAATACTATGTCCACATGACATAAATATAATAAGTGATATTAGAAAAATTTACAAGATATTGTTTATAATAACAGTTTTTGATTATGAAAAACTTTATAAATAATATTGTATATTATTAGTTAATGAGTTATCGTATTTGAAAGAACACTATTGTACAATTCAAACTTTTATTCTCCCTCTCCTAAACACTGGGTGAGAACAAGGTAATAATTGTTTGTCACCAAGAAAACTAATATATAGGTAGAGATGAAAACTCTGAAAATAACTAAAGAAAATTCATTTTACTCATTGGAAGACTACTTAATTTGGTTTGGGTAATAGTGAGGACAGCTACAGGTACCCAGGAATTTTGTAATTCAAAAATCTCTCTTCTAAACTTTTCAGTAATTAAAACTGTGTTCATTAGGCAAAACTTACAAAGAATGATTATTAACTGTTAGCTGATTGGGGAGAACAAGCCTTCTTTTACACTGCTGAGACATAAAAATTGGTACAAAATTCTGTAGAATGTCAAAAGTTTTATAATGTTATATTTCTTCTGACCCAGAAATTCCACATCTAGAAAATAATTGGACAATAAGAAAAGGTGTAAACATCACCTTTTGCATTGTAGTGTTAGCACAATAGTGATAAAGGGAGATAGACTAAGTGTCTATCAACAGGAAATTAAATAAATTATATGTTATTGATCTAATTATGTATCTATTGAGGTAATATTGTAGAATAATATTTTTAGTGTGATATGACATGAGATTAGGAATTATAATTATAAAGTAGTATCATTGCTGTAAGTAAAATGTATGCATGTGTAAACCCAAAAGCCTCAAAACATAATCTCTAAATGATTAACAACAGTTATCTCCCATAGGTGGGGTAATGAGAGGCTTTTATTATTTTCTTAATATGTGTTTATATTACCTAAATTTTTAAGTTGAATATAAGTTACTTTTATAATAAACAAAAGGTAAATTTATGTTAAGGAAGAAGGCATTCAACTGGGTTAACACATTTACTTTTTAAAATTTGTCACTTAGAAAATAATTATCTTTGATTGAAATACTCTCTAGAGTCACTGTACAATGGATATAGAGTTTCAGTAATACAAGATGAACAAGTTCTGAGATCTACTGTATAATGGGCATGTAGTTTACTATACACTTAAAATATGTTAATAGTGTAGATTTCATATTATATATTTTTTACTCTAATTAGAAGATAATTTTTAGAATTCTCAATGTTTAAACTGGCCCCTGTTTCCTGAACAGGAATAACTTTTAACTGAATTCAGTCTTAGAGATGGGAGAGTAATTCAGGAAAGTAGCTAGTGCGTAAGAAAGATGATGAAAAAAGGGAAATCTATAGAGCTTGACTGAGGAGGAAGTTATGTAGCAATAATCAAGCAGAGATTAGACTGTAACTCAATAGAATTATGTTTTAACTCCAACCAACAACCTTTTCTCTGGGTAGGCTGACTATTAATAGAAATGATAAACATGAGTAGTGAATCTCCAACCCAGTTTTTAAATATATGATTAGTACTTATATGTTAACATCAGATAATAATTTCATATATTAGAATTTGTGATGTTGTATTAGTCCATTTTCACACTGCTGATAAGACATGCCAGAGACTGGGCAATTTACAAAAGAAAGAGGTTTAATGGACTTACAGTTCCACATGGCTGGGGAGGCTTTACAATCATGGCAGAAGTCAAGGAGGAGCAAGTCACGTCTAACATGGAAGGAAGCAGGCAAAGAGAAACCTTATGCAGAGAAACTCCTGTTTCTAAAACCATCCGATCTCATGAGACCAGTTCACTATCAAGAGAACAGCACAAGAAAGACCTGCCCCCACAACATTTGGGAATTACGGGAGCTACAAGATGAGATTTGGGTGGGGACATGAGCCAAACCATATCTAATGCTAAAGTAATTATACCTATCACTTCTTAATAGAGATTTATTCCCAAAAGTAATTCCTTCAGTTACGCAGCTTTAGTTTATCTTAAGGGTTTAATATTCTATATGTATCTCAAAATAGTATTTAATTGTTCATACTCAGTTTACATAGCAACATAGTAATGTATGGAATAAATTCCTACTTTTTTTTCAGTATGCTAATTGCAAATTGGATGAAGATAACTAGTTCATTTAAACTCTTTTTTTTTTTAATTTTGCAGAAGGAATGTTATTTACGATTATAAGTAATAAAATACTATCAGGCAGCTTTAGCATAATATTAAGCCGATATATTTGCAGTAACAGCAATTTCATTATAATCAAGTCAAAACATTTCTTCTAAGAGATATCAATAACAAAGCATTTATGCACTTCTCTGCTTTTAAACAGGTGTCTGAAAATACAAGAATATTTATTTGGGAGTGTTTGATAGCCAAATTTATCATAACTCTTATTTCAAGAGTAGATTGCTTGTATTGATTACACAAACATAATGATTAAATTCTGCTAGAAAACAGACATAATCATTTATTGAACATCAATATGATAAAGCAAAACTGCTTTGAAAAATGTATATATTGATCAGTTTCAAAAATTATATTTTATGAAATTATGTTAGTTATTTTTAAATTCTTCTTGTCTGTTATTTAATGTTTTGTTTTCTCTATCAGAAGCTCAGACTTGAAAATTGTGTTTATTATGAATGCCAGCTTTCCAGTCTTTATCAAATTGATCAGTTCAAGAGTTCCTTGACCTCCAAGCATGCAGCTCAAACTGATTTCCTTGAAGACAACTGATGTTATTATCTATTAAATTAGATTTGGTATCTGCATTTTTAGGTTTACATTTTAAGGACATGTAGAACATAAGTCTCAAAGATAAAGTGCCAGACCTACATCTGTCAACCACAAATGTATCATTAGAGTGAATTTTAAATCTTTTTTCTCTCTAGTAAAGTAAAATAGCCCAAATTATGTCAATTCTTTTTCTTTTATTAAAAAACCCCAGAGTAATTTTTAATAACAGGTGCTGTTATGTATCTAGGTATAGTAGAGCTCAGTATATAAAAACTCTAAACCATGTATTAAGTAACTTTTAAGATACATACACTGATTTTCTTAGTTCTAAAAGGAAGGCTTTTATTTTCTTTTTATGGCCACACATTATATAAGGGATATCTTTTAATCTACTTTCCATCAGGAAAAATAAACAATTGGCCTTTGAAATCTAGAGAAATAAAGAGAAAACCAAAATGAAACCAATTATCTTCTGGACCAATGACTGTACAAAACATGTACTGTCAATGTCTCTCTCTCCCCCAAACATCAGAAGAGCCCTTAGTTTAACTGACCAAAAAAAAAAAAAAAAAGAAAAGAAAAAAAAAAAAAAAAAGACTTTACACAGCTGCACCCGAAGAGTTGCTCTGGGGAGGAGTTATGTCCTTGCCAAAATTAAGAAGTTCATTTGTAGATTCTACATTTTTTTCATACTTCTTACATGTATCAACATAGGAAGGTGTTGGTACAGACAGGAAGCAGGGAAATACTGGATAGAAGTGGATGGGGGTCCCTGGAGAGTGCTCCACCCTCAAGTCTGTACCCACGGTCTTAAATGAGAACATGCATTACTGTTTTCCCACTTGAATGTTGCCTTTTCCAAAACCACACTGGCCCTCCCTGCCCCCACATTCTGCACACATAAAAAACCCAAGTTCCACTGGCAGAGGAGCAGAGCGGCAGAGAAGAAAAGAAGAGAAGAAGCAGCTGGATGTTGGGGAAAAGCAGCCTGACTTCAGAGGGATGGCTTGATGGCAGGACTTTGGAGAAGAGTTCACACGGGGACAGCTGAACTCCAGGGGAAGATTATCTTCTCACTCCATCCCCCCTCTAGCTCCCCTTTTTGCTGAGAGCCACTTCCACTGCTCAATAAAATCCTCCATATTCACCACCCTCCAATTTTTTCACATGACCTCGTTCCTCCTGGACACTGTGCAAGGGCCCGGGTGTGGGTGCAAGAGGCTGTCACACTGCCTCTCCACTGAACTGTTTAACATTTAAGCCATCCATGGATGGCAAAGCTAAAGGAGCACACTGTGACACACGCCTGCTGAGGCTCCAGGGATCATGGGCAATGCCTAGGCATTGCCATGGGCCCCTTCAGGGTTCCTTCTTGCTGGTGCCCAAAGTTACTTGCCCCAGCTTCTGCACCTGCTTACCTGCATGCTCCCTGCGCCCTCCCCTCCGCACCTCCACCACACAAAGGGTTTGAGCACTGTGGGCTGAGAAAGCAAGCCACCCCTTCACGAGTCCCATGAAGGGGTCAAGGGGACTATCCCATCTCAACTGGGGGCTCTCCCAGGATTCATCAGATGTGTAAGTAACATGGGGATCTGTCTCTCTTTGTCCTCAGACTTTCCTCTGAGTTATGCCACGTACAGGGGACAGGATTCAACCCTCCCATCTCTCTCTTTCTATGGATGAAAGGAATGTTGGTTCAGCTTCCCTTCACAGAGATTTAGCCATCACATGGGATCAGGACAAGGTCCTTTGGCAACTGAAGGTGTCGGCCAAGGTCCTCAGATTTTCCTATGGTATCTCTCTTTCCTTCTCTCATGGTTTGAAATGGCTCCTATCTCTTCTTTCATAATGTTAAGGGTTTTGCTGCAAACTACTGAAATGCTACTAAGTACAATGTACGTTTGGCCCAGCCATCAGACGTGCAGTTCAGAACAATGTGATTTGTTTGTTTATAGAGGTGTCATTTTTCACCCCAACAGCCACAGGTCAGTGAGGGGCATGGCGGCTCCCCTCTTTACCCCCTCCCCTCCTGGCTTGAGCACCTGGGTGTGCCCACTACATGCATGTACTGTGCCCAGTGGCCAAGCAGAGTGGGATTAAGCTGTCCCAGGGAAATCTCAGAGGCCCAGGCGCCTACACAGTTGGCTGGAAATATACCTTGTTCTTAGAAAGTAGAAAGTAGTTTAGCCCTGGGCTGGGATAACTGTGAGGGGCAAGCTGCCCACCAACTCAGCCCTGTTGCATTGATTTTCTTAAAGTTGACTTTGACAAAACGGCATTTGCTTACATTGGACATTATTACAAGTTATCTCCATTAAATTTATTGCCATGTTACCCTAAATACATTAGAGAGGATGTGCTCACTACATTTGATTCTGTCCACTTTATGAGGGTCCTCAGGAGGGATATATTGTTTCAGTGTCAAAATAGTTTTGTAAAATCAACATGTAAAATCTTCTATGGAAGATGAGCAAAATATTGTCTTTTTTTTTTGAGACAGAATTTCACTTTGCTGCCCAGGCTGGAGCGCAGTGGTGTGATCTTGGCTCACTGCAACCTCTGCCTCCCAGGTTCAAGCAATTCTCCTGCCTCAGCCTCCTGAGTAGCTGAGATTACAGGCGCCCACCACCACACCCGGCTAATTTTACATTTTTAATAGAAACAGGGTTTCACCATGTGGCCAGATTGGTCCTGAACTTCTGACCTCATGTGATCTGCCTGCGTCGGCCTCCCAAAATGCTGGCATTACAGGCATGAGCCACCATGCCTGGCCAAGTGAAATATTCTCATAAATTTGTAGATTGGAAAAATTTATTATACAGAACACAAATAGCACTAACCCAAGCAGAGAGTGAAAAACCAAACATTAAAATTCAGAGATTCTAATATATTGTTTCTTTTTTTTTTTTTTTTTTTTTTTCTTTTTTTGAGACAGAGTTTCGCTCTTGTTGCTCAGCCTGGAGTGCAATGGTGTGATCTCAGCTCACCACAATCTCAGCCTCCCAGGTTCAAGCGATTCTCCTGCCTCAGCCTCCCAAGTAGCTAGGATTACAGGCATGTGCCACCACAGCTGCCTAATTTTGTACTTTTAGTAGAGACGGGGTTTCTCCATGTTGGTCAGGCTGGTCTCAAACTCCTGACCTCAGGTGATCCACTTGCCTTGGCCTCCCAAAGTGCTGGGACTACAGGTGTGAGCCACTGTGTCTGGCCCAAAATATACTTTGAAAACTGTTCACAGTCAAGTCATAGAGAAAGAAAAGATAGGGATGATGTATATAACAAAGGTCTCACATTCACGAGATGAATAAAACTTCCACAAATCATTGTCAAAAACCAGACAACTCCAATAACAAATGTGCAAGGGACTTCAATAGCACCTCACACACACACACACACACACACACACACGAATTCCAAATAGCCATTAACATAAAGAAAAGGTGGTATACACATTCAATGGAGTAATAATCCGCAATAAAAAAGAGTGAAGTACTGACACATGCTACAATATGATGAACCTCAAAAACATCATGCTAAGTGACAGAAGTCAGTTACAAAAGACCACATATTTTGTCGTCTCAATTATATGAAATGCTCAGTGTAGGCAAATCCATAAGAGTTAGAAATTAGATTCGTGATTTTAGACCTGGAGGGTGTGGGCAGTAGAATGGACAAGACTGCTAATGAGTAAAAGTTTCTTTCTTGGGGTGATAAAGTGTTCTGGAATAAGATAGTGACAATGGTTGCATGACTGTGAATATACTGAAAACCACTGAATTGTGTTTTAAATGATTGAACTTTATGTGATTTAAATTATATCTCAATAAAGCTACTAAAAGTTAGATGGAATGAAAATAAAAAGTTATAATAATAAAAATTCGTGGTAAAGAAAAATAATGTATTCTAGCTTATCAATCATCATTAAAGTAACAATTAGATGCCAATGTGAACTTTCATACACAGCTGGTGGTTAAATAAACACTTTAGAAAATTTGAAAGTATCAACTAAAGCTGAAAAGCCTTTCCTTCTGACCCAGCCTTTAACATTCCCATGTGTATAATCACCAGTATGAGTTGGTAAAGATGTGGAGTAACTGGAATTCTCATATACTCCTGGTGGGAGTATAAATCGGTCTAATTCCTTTAGACATCATTTGGCTATATCTATTAAATGTGGACATATGCATAAACAATGACCTAGCAATTTCATTCTTAGGTATATATATTATCCTCTGCCTCCAAAGAGCAAACAATAAACATGTGCATCAAAGCGTGTACAAGAATGTTCATGGTTGTTATTATTTTTTTTTTTTTGTAATAGGCACAAACTGGAAACAACACAAACACTCATTAGTAGTTAAAGGGATAAGTAGTGGTGGGATGATCTTATAATAAAATATTAAGCAGCAGTGAAAATAGACCTTATATGTTACATATGGTGCTACAACCGTATATAACAATATGGATAAATTCTCCAATATAAAGTTGAGGATGCCAAAGTAGGAAAAATACGTTTTATATGATTCATTTTATATATAATTCAGAAACAACAAAATTGCTCTGTGATGCTGGAAATTAGACTAACTTTGGAGAAGAAGCAGGGGTTTGTGATTAGCAGAGGTATCAGGGGCTAATATGACAAGAGTGATATTTTAATCCTTAAGTGAAGTGCTAATTACATGCGTCTGGTCACTTTTGTGAAAATTTAATGAGTTAAACATCTGTGATTTTTTGCAATTTTTTTCTGCTATACTTGAATTAAGAAATAAAACAGAATCTGCTTTTCTCCACCAATGAGATTTTTAAAAATCATACAGACACAGTGAATCACGTAACTGATCATGGTGAGCATGGCAAAGAAAACTTAGAGCTAGATGTATAAACCACCTTTGAGATTACTACTACTGCTACTTGTAGTAAGTGCATATGATTCTAAATCATATGTACTCATTTAATGCAACAATTTTTTGAGTGGGGGATAATTTATCCCCATTGAATAAATAAGAAAACTGAGATACAGAAAGATTAATTTAACTGCCTCAGATGATAGCTAGTAAGTAATGCCAGAGTTTGAAACCAGGAAGTCTGGCTCTAAAGTCTTTGTCCATAATCACAGAGCTAATCTGTTGCTCTAGCAGGTATTTGGGATTTTATTACACACACTTTGAGAGCTCGCCCTCTTGGATGTTTCTTTGCTATATCCTCCCCTTTTCCTCATTTGTTCCATCTTTCGAAATTACTTTTATCTTATGGATATTAAATTTATAAGATAGTTTCTTTAAAAAGATAACATTCAGCACCAATGTACTTTATTACTTAAACTTCATTTACCTCTCTAGAATAATTTATGTTTATCTCTTCTCCTGTACTGTATATTAAAATTCAGAACTCACGTCTTCTTTGTTTATCTCCCTCCCTAGCATATTGCCTGGTACATCATAGATGCCCAATAAACGACTGTTTTAAACTCAGCTGTTATAACACAATCTGTGCACAAAGAGCAGTGTCCTTTGTCAAAAAGAACAAAACCTAAAAGCATAACAGAAAAAACAAACACAAAATTATAAAAATAAAAGAGAGAAAGTGGGAATATATATGAAATGTCCAGTTTATATTCAATAAAGACCATGTGCATCTTAAAAAATCACAAAACATATTTATAAGCGAACAAACGTTTAGCTAAAATATTTATCAGTTGTATTATATTTTAATTTTAGAAGGCAAACAATAGCTTTTTGTTTTACTAATGATGAAAACTTCTTGCTTTGTCTAAAATATTTTTAGGTGAGCAAAGTTAAGTCTCCAAATAGCATATTATATATAACATTAATACTTGATCCATGTTTTTAAAATAAAACTATATTCACTAGTATTTTTAAATTAATATTCCTTTAGTACATTTAAAATTTAAAAGCTTAAAAAGAAGTACATTTACATATACAAGGAAAATAAATTTATTAAGTTTCAGCTTATTTCTGTAAACTGAATTCAGATTTTTATGAATTAATCTAATCTATTTACTATGTAGAAACACACAATTAAAGGGAAAAAATGTTATTCTGGCTACTTTTTGCCTAAGACTAGCATTCTATTTTCTAATACCAAACGCTAAAAGCCTCCAGAGAAATTTAAAGACCATGGAACTATTGGTTTGGCAGCATACTTCACTTTTCTTTAGGTAAAATAGGGCTTTTATAGCATTCTCTAAGGTATTCTGTCTTCTTAATATTTGTAGATGGTGAAACTAAAAAGAGAACAAACAAAAACAAAGCCCCCATCAGTTGTAAAGGTAAGCTATAAATTACAAAGTTGTTAGTTTGATAATGCTAATTCATGAGGTGTGCATGTGCTGTGGAGATATTAAAAATGGTCTAAGGGATAAAAGTTCATAAATCGCCCTCACAGACATATGTACTACTTTACTTGCCTCTTCGGATCCATTCTCCCTTTTCTCCACCCCACTCTGTATCCTGAGATGGCTGAGCAGTAGCTTGGCAGTGGCCACTTTAATCAGATGGCCTTTTCCTACACCTCCTGGTTCAAGGAGCTGTTTCCTCCTGTTTCCTCTTAGGTCTTAGAAGTAACTCCCTGCTGATTCCAGCTCTGAATGATTCCCTTTTACTCTACCCTTTTACACTTCCTATTACCCAATTACAGTATATTGTTTCTTGTTGCGCCCCTGACAGACATGTTTATTGTTGTTGCTTTATTTGATACTTCTCTGCCCCCAGATTATATTCTTATATTTTTAGGTCCTAAAATGCTCTGTAAACCCACAATTCAGTCCGCTATTACTCAGTTGCTGTTAATTTAGATTCCACTTGAACATTATCAGTGACTGGGAGCTCACTACTTCCCCTTCCCAAAACAATCCATTGATTTCTACCAGCTCTTAATTGTATAAAGTTGCCTTTTTCTTTTATTCTACTGTACTGTAATATTTTGCCATTTCATTTTTACCTACATTTCCAGCTCAAGTCTCATTGTTTCCAGATATTTCCATTTCCTTCATTTGAAATTCATGACACATGTATTAAATTATTTAAAAATATTATCTTTCTACTGTGATTATATGTCATAGAATGTATTGCCCAGAAATAAATGAAGGACAGATATCCTTATATTGATCTGATATCCTACCGTGGTGTTAGTTCATAACTTACGTTGGGAGTTACTCCAGTAAATGAAGAGAGTTTTCATATCTAATAATTATTAATTAAATTGATCCAAAAGCCTCTCAGAAGATAAAATAGTAATTTGTTAAACAATATTACCATAGTGAATTGGTATATTAAATAAATAAGATAAGCTCTCAGTATGGGAGAGGCTGAGAAAAATGAAAGAAAACAAAACACTGGCAAATGAGATGTCCATAGAGAGCTTTGAGAGAATGTAAACATGCCTGGAATCAGGAAGACTTATGCCTGGGCAAGGTGGTGTAAATGCCCAGGACTGACCTGAGGAGTCCCTAATCTCTTACTTCTAGCTGACCTTGAGGCTTTGTGCAAGCAGAAAGTGAAGCTGAGGAAAATATGTAAACTGCCTAGCTAAGTATTGAAGTTGTGCTGTATTAAAACACAGAGGCCTTCTGCAAAGGTTGGGAGACCTATTAATTCAAAGCATTTAAGGTAATTGTTGTCTAATTATTAGCTGACCACTAAAAGGTCCTCAGAAGTGATTTCAGTGGCTTCATATGGCAAGGAATACAGACTTTACAGAATTCATCCAGGAAGGTTACTAAAGAAAATAATAGTAACAAGAACAACAAGACAACCTTCAACAACAAATCCTGAGAGAAAGATGATTTCCAGAGTTGACATATTATATTAGATTAAATATCCGGTTATCAAAAACATACATTTGGAAACATTTAACAAACCAGGAAGTATGGCCTGTATACAGGAAAAAGAGCGAACAATAGGAACTATCTTTGAAGAAGCCCAGGCATTGGATTTACTAGACAAAGACTTCAAATTAGCTATTGTAAACATAATCCAAGACCTAAAGAAAACAGTGTCCACATAATTAAAGAAAAACCTAAGAATAATATCTTGCTAAATACAGAATCTCAATAAAGAGTTTGAAATTATAAAAGTGAGCCAAATAGTTATTCTAAAATTGAAAGCAAAATAACTGAAATTTAAAAGATATTCATTAGGGAGACTTAACATTTGAAGTGGCAGAAGAAAGAAACAGCAAATGTGAAGATATGCAAATTTTTTTTTTTTTTTTAAGACAGAGTTTCGCTCTTGTTACCCAGGCTGGAGTGCAATGATGCAATCTCAGCTCACCGCAACCTCCGCCTTCCCAGTTCAAGCAATTCTCCTGCCTCAACCTCCTGAGTAGCTGGGATTAAAGACAGGGATGCACCAAAATGCCCAGCTAATTTTGTATTTTTAGTAGAGATGGTGTTTCTCCATGTTGATCAGGCTGGTCTTGAACTCCCAACCTCAGGTGATCTGCCCGCCTCAGCCTCCCAAAGTGCTGTGATTACAGGTGTGAGCCACCGTGCCTAGCCGACATGCAATTTTAATAAAGGCGTTATTAAGAAATAATTTCAGGCAGATAGAGAGAGTAAAAGGAGTTCTTGGTAAGGCTTTTTCTTGTAATAGAAACAGCTCCTGAAACATTTTTTTTTCTAACAGAAAGGCAGCTTGAAAAACCAGGCTGGCAAGTATTGATATGCTAATGTGGGTGATTAGAAACTAGGTCCACCCAACATGGCCAGCATGGCAATTCCCACCCTCTTCTTGTCACCACATGTGCCAGGCATCATGGCCACCCCCAGATATCTCCACGTGTGCAGAACAACATGGCGGCTATAATTTGTATATTTAAAAGGCTAGGATGGGAGGGCCAGGTTTTTTGCAGGCTACATGAATGACACACCTGGTAAAACCAATCGCCCGAGCCATATGCAAATCAGACACCGTCTCCTCCAGCCTCTCAATACTACCAACCACTTTTCTGCCCCACACGGGGTTTCTTTCTTGGAGCCCTCCTCCCTCTGTCTCTCTATGGGGGAGATTTTTTCCTTCTTTCTTGCCTGTTCAATTCTCTGATCCTTAAAACCACTCCATGTGTATCCGTGTCATTTATCCAAATTGGCGCAAGACCGAGTACCCTGGTGTTCCTCCAGTTATTGGAGCTGTATCATTTTGGTGCCTTGGCCGGGAATTCATTCATCGGAGTGGTGAGTAGGTAGTGAACCTCAACCTCAAATCTGTCCTTTACTCTCAAGGCTGTCTTCCTACTATCCTGTCACCAAACTTTCCTTCTTTCTCCATCCGGGGTCTCTTACTCTCTCTGTGTGTGAAATGTGCGTGCATTTTTACAGTTCAGGATAGCAGGTCTGTTAGGAAAGATTGGCAAATGTGCAGGCCGTAACTCAATAGATATCTCTCTACAGTTTCTCTGGTGAGCTCATAGTATTTCTAAGCCAACACCGCCACCTCGTGTAAATAGAAATCCTCTTCATGAGGCCCATTGTTGGTCCTTTGCCATACAGTGAGCTTCCTTTTGAGCCACTAGAAATCAGGCTCTAAGCTACTCCTGTGAATGGGAAAGTTCTGTCTTCAGCAGTTATGAGTAAAATGTCTTCTGTAGCCAAATTTTAGTATCAATATTGTACCATCAGCAGAAAAATGCCGTTTGGTCCATACGCTCTTTTAAGACACCTAGTCTGTTTCATATTAAAACGGTACCTAATTAGTAAGGGGATTTAAGTTCAGAAGTTAACCAGAACCATTCTTCTGAGGGTAAATGCTTTAGCGCAGGCCATGATAGCAGGCAATCTAGCACATTGCCTCTGTTAAAGGAGCCTTGCCCATAAACGACACGGTCTCCCTGAAGATCAATTTTTCAGGGATCCAGGCATATCACACAGGCTTAGGAAGTCAAAGAGGAATCACACAAGGCGGATAAGCTAAGGTTGCATGGGTAAAGTGTTGTTAGTCCCACCACTTAGCTCATCAAGTTCTGTGGCTTGGAGGACCACACCTACAACCATGGGTGGTACATTTAACAGGGCGCCAGGACCCAGGAACCAGGGAGGAAAAGAGTCGGGAGGACACTCCACTGCCTTCTTCTCCACTGTGTGTCAGACGGAAAGAAAAGAGGCTAAAAGGATGCTTCTATTCTCACTTCTTTTTCTAGATGGGTAACAGATTATCTTCAGCTTGCACCCCTTTTGAGTCCACTCTGAAGCACTGGAAATTCCTTAACCCGGGACTTTGAAGAGAAAAGCGACGCATTTTCTTTTACCCAAAGGCATGGCATTTTTACTAAACCCTTGCAAGCGAGCGTTGTAAGATCAACCCAGCTCTTTTAGCAATCATATCGGGTAGGCCCAAAGAGAATAGTTCCCTAAAGTTAGAGAAGGAACTTCCAGGGGAACCATCTGAGGATTTCCCTTATTTGGGGCCCCTTCAAGTTCCCTTCTCATTACAGGACTTTAGGTAAATAAAGGGAAACTTAGGCCAATTTTCCGACGACCCCGATAGGTATATAGAAGCTTTCCAAAATTTCACTCAGGTATGTTACCTCGCATGGAGGGATGTTATGCTGCTCCTAAACCAAACCTTCACTGCAGCTAAAAAGCAGGCAGCTCTGCAAGAGGCAGAGCATTTCGGAGATGAGCAATATATCTCCTATACTATACCAAAAGGGAAGAAAGCAGATAGGGAGAGTAAAGAAATAGCAGAAACACCATTCCCAATTGGGAGGGAAGCAGTTCTGGTAAACAACCCTAACTGGGACCCTAATAACTCAAGAAATGAATGGAAAAAGGAAGCACTTGTTAAGGTGTATATTAGAGAGCCTACAGAAAACCAGGAGCAAGTCTCTCGATTACTCTGAATTGTCTATGATAAACTAAAAGGCAGATGAGGATCTCATACCTCTATGCAAAGGCCGAGAGAGGCACTAACAAAGCACACCTCCTTATCCCCCATTCAGTCAAGGGATGACTTACTGTGAAAAACAAGTTTACTACACAGGCAGCTCCCTATATCAGAAGGAAACAACAGGAGCAGGCTATAGGACCAGATAGCACCTTAGAGAACTGCCTGAAGGTGGCCACTTCACTATTTTATCATAGGGACCAGGAGGAAGCCTAAAAGAAAGACAGAAAACTCAGGAAAAGAACAGAGGCTCTAGCAGCAGCTTTGCAGGCTTGCAAAGTCCAGGATTGCCGATGTGCACCCGCTGGTTGCTATCGGTGTGTGGGGCCAGGGCATTTTAAGAAGGAATACCCAGGTAGCAAGATGAAGCCGCCTTGACCCTGTCCAGCCTGTGGCAAAGACCACTGGAGACAGAACTGCGCGGAGGTGGAGGTCCCTGGGTTCAGGACCAGTCTCCCAGATGGGCCAGCAGGATTGACGGGTCCCAGGGCTCAAACTGTGGCTCCCGCAGCTCAAACTGCCATTATAGCATGGGAGCCCCAGGTGATTCTGGAAATTGAAGGAAAGAAAGTAGACCTCCTTCTAAACACTAGAGCCAGTCTCTCTTTTCTCCTCTCTAATCCAGGCCTCTCCTCTTCCCATAACATGACCTTAAGGGGAGTCTCAGGAAAAACTCTAATCCAATATTTTTCTCAACCTTAGTTGACAAATGCTTCCAAGACATTATCATGATAGCTCTACTAGTCAAAAAAAAAAAAAAAAAAAAAACCCTCCAAATTAACCCTAGGAAATAATTTAGCTGTTTACAGTCAACATAATGTGGCAGGATCCCTGTCCTCTAGGGGAGCTCTAAGCTAACAAACAGCCAGTAAAGCAAGAAGTACACAAGGCAGGATAAGCAGTAGTTGCTCTAAATAACGTCTCTCTCCAGGCACAAGTGCTCAATTAGCTGAGTTAATAGCTCTAACAAGAGCACTTGAAATAAGCATGGGCAAGATAGCTAACATTTATGCTGACTCCAAGTATGCTTTCCTAATTCTCCATGCTCATGCTGCCATTTGGAAGACAAGACATTTTCTTACCATCAGTGGATCTCCCATAAAATATCATCACAAAATTAACAGGTTAGTATCCTCAGTTTTTTTCCTTCTACAAGAAATAGCAGGGATGCATTGTAGGGGACATCAAAAGGAAACAGATGAGGTAGCCAAAGAAAACAGATTAGCTAATCAGGCAGCTACATCAGCAGCAAGGAAGCCTCGAGGCATTAGCTAGCAAAAGGACAACCCCAGGAGATAAAACCACGTTTATTTAACCCAGGAAATTTGGTCTTAGTGAAAACTCTCATTTATGCTTTCTTCCCTAAGCCAAGCTGGGACAGGCCCTACACTGTTCTTCTTTTGACAGTTATAGGAATCAGCTCCTGGATGCACTGCACTCAAGTCGAAGCCTAAAAAGCTGAGGCAGCAACCCCTGAAAGCCCAGAGGAACATCCTGAATCTCAATGTGGTGAAAGAGAAGACCTTAGGCTGAAAATCGTGAAAGATACGTCACTGAGGAAGGGCTGCTCATCTTACTCACTCCCACTGCTACCTCACCAGGTTTTTTTTATTATTTCTACCCTTTCCTCTCAAACTTTGCCACCAAATATTAGAACTTCTTTTTAATATGTATTTGCAGGGAGAGTTTAATTATACGTGGGATTGCATTTGTAACTCTGTAGATTCCCAAAGAGAAATGTTGTCTTGGCAAGTAAAGTTTTAAATGGAATCTGTTTACGACGTCACTCTCTTGGGAATTGTTACAGTCATGCTGCTATTTGCAATAGAGCTATACACTATGACACCCACAATGTGGAATTCTGGTTGTAAAATTCTAATTGCTGTCATATTTTGCCTAATTATCATACTCAGAACAGCATAAATAATTATAGGAAAGATTTCATCAAGGTTGTTTTGCTTACAGCAGGAGTAATAGTTTTTACGATCATTAAGTTTGATGGGACTTTTTACTGAAGGTTGCTAATGTGATGCACTCTAAGCTATGAAAAGAAGGTTACAGAGAAAGAGATTTTTATATAAGGAAGGATCTTGTATGGTAAATTCTTGTCCTGAAAGGAAATGACTGGTTGTTTAGAGAAAGAATGTTTTGGACAAGTCAGAAAGTTTAAGTCTGTTGTAAGAGGGTCTGTGAAAGTCATGAAAAAAAATTAATAATTAAAGGAAAGGAATTGTCAAGATTAATGCTAAAGTTATTTAGCCACCGAATAATGTATCTCTCCCAATCATACTGCAAGTTATAAAAATTGCCTAAACCTAAAGTTATTCTCTAGTGGCAAGTCAAGGGGGAAATATATGCTCTTATCGAGGAAAATGCTGCTTTTACATTAGTGTTTCTGGTAATGTACAGAAACATCTAGTGGAGGCAAACTGGTATTGCAATACATGGGTGTAACTAACAGGTGTCATATTATACTGTCAGTTATAATCTATAGGATCCCTACTAATGATAATAATCTTAATACTCATAATCCAACCCTATATTTTTAACATTCTTATAAAATGTATCTCTTTTCACCTAGAAGCAATCAAACTCAAAATGGTGCTGCAAACAGAGCCCCATATGGACAAGCCATTCTTCTAAGTGCCCTTAAATTCACCTCAAGAGAAGACCCAATGGCTGTTCCCCCACACGACACCCCTTTTCATCAGGAAGTAGCCAGAAAGAATTGTCCTCCATCACCCACTAACAACAGTTAGGTTTACTTCTCTTGAGGGAGGAATAATACAGGAGTTATTAAGAAATAATTCTAGGCAGATAGCGAGGGTAAAAGTTCTTGATAAGGCTTTTTATTTTAATAGAAACAGCTCTTGAAACATTTCTTTTCTAACAGGCGGCTTGGAAAGCCAGGCTGGCAAGTATTAATATGCTAATGCTGGTGATTAGAAACTAGGTCTACCCAACATGGCCAGCATGGTGATTCTCACCCTCTTCTCTTTGTCAGCTGGTGTGCCAGACATCATGGCCACCCCTAGATATCTCCACGTGTGCAGGACATCATGGCGGCCTGCATTTGCATATTAAAAGCCTGGAGTGGGAAGGTCAGGTTTTTCCTGGGCTATGTGAATAACACACCTGGTCAAACCAACCCACTGGGCCATATGAAAATCAGACACTGCCTTCTCCAGCCTCCCAATATTACTGACTACTTTTCCAAACACACAGGGTTTCTCTCGGAGACCCATTCCTTCTATCTCTGTAGGGGGGAGCTTTTTTTTCTTCTTTCTTGACTATTAAATTCTCCACTCTTTACAACCACGCCACATGTGTCCATGCCATTTATCTAAATTGGAGTGAGACCAATGACCCTGATGTTCCTCCAGTCATTGGAGCTGTTCAATTTGGCATCATCCATTCTGAAGAGTAGAAAGATAAAGAAAAATGAACAGAGCCCCCAAAACCTGTGGGATAAAGTATATCAGCATATATAAAATAAACTCCTTGAAGAGGAGAGAAAAAGGGGTCAGATAGAATATTTGAAGAAATAATAGTCAAACGTTTGCCAAATTTGGTAAAAAGAAAATCTGTATATCTAAGAAGCTTAATAAATTCTAAGGATAAACTGAAAGAGATCCACAAGTAGAAACATCATAGTCAAATTGTCAGTAGACAAAGAGATAATCTTAAAAGCAGAAAGATAAGGGACTTATCACATACTTGTCACTGTCAATAGGATGAAAAGTTGACTTCTCTTCAGAAATCACCGAAGCCAGAGGCAATGGAATAACATATTCAAAGCACTGAAGAAAAAGATTATCACATAAGAATTCTCTATCTACCAAAATTATTTTTTAAAACATAGGAGATATAATAAAATAAATGGTTTAACATATAAAAATTAATTAATGTAACAACATACAAATAAAGAGCAAAACTAAAGGAATTCATCACTAGTACAGCTGCCCTATGAAAAATGCTAACTGGAGAGTCCTTCAGGCTGAAATGAAAAGTCTCTAGACAGTAACTTGAGTCCACATGGAGGAATAAAGAGTACAAGCAAACAACATAGGGAAATATACAAGATAATGTAAATACATTTTTGTTTAAAATACTTTTACCCTCCTACATGATTTAAGAGATAACTGCATGAAGCAACAGCTATAAAATTATCAACGGGTTTGAAATTATAAAGATGTAATTTTTATAACAATGTTAATACAAAAGGGAAGGTAAAGAAAGGAGCTACATTGGAGCAATGTTTTTGTAAACTATTGAAATTAAGTTGTATTAATCTGAACTAGATTGTTTTAAATTGAGCAGTTAATTGTAATCCCAATCATAATGACTAAGAAAATACGATTAAAAATTTAAAATAAAATAAATAATATAGGAATTAAACTGGTATGCTAAAATGTTTATCACAAAAAAGAGCAATATTAGAGAAACATAGGAACAAAAAGAGATACAAGACAGACAAAAAAAGTAAAATGGCATACACAAATGCTACTTTATAATTTGTCTTTAAATATAAATAGACTAAGAATTCCAATTTAAATGCTAAGGTTGGGAGAATAGTTTTTAAAAAACAACACATAATCTACCTATATGTTTTCTAAAAAAAAAAAAAAAAAAACACAATTCAAAGACACAAATCAGTTGAAAATAAAAGGATGATAAGATATATGTCATGAAAACTATTACCAAGAGAAAACTAAAGTGTCTAGCTACTATCAGACAAAATACACTTAAACCCACAAAATTTGACTAGCACAAAAGAATATTTTATAATAATAAAGTGGTCACTAAGGAAGACATAAGAACTGTAAACATATATGTACCTAATGATACAGTCTCAAAATACTTGAAAGAAAACTTACAGAAACAAAGAGAGAAATAGAAAATTTAACAATATGTAGGTACTTTCATACTTCACTTTCAATAATAGATAAAATGAAAAAGTCGATGATCAAAAAAAGACTTCAATAACACTACGAAATAGACCTAATGAAAATCTGTAGAAGATATTTCATACAATAGCCGAATACACAATCTTCTCAGGTGCATATGGAACATTCTTCAGGATGTATCATTATTAATTATATCATAAAGTAAGCCTCAACATATTTAAAATGATTAAAAATTTAAATTTAAATGAATGACCACCAACTAAAATGAGATAAAATTACAAATCAATTACAAGAGAAACAGTTAATAATTAATAATTATGTGGAAATAAAATAAAGGCACTATGAAAGAGGTGACGTATCAAATGTGTCTTAAAGGAAAGATAGTCTTCTGTTACGCAGGGGACATAAGAAATGAGTTCCAGGCAGAAGGAAGGATAATGTCAAATTATGGAATTGAAAGGATATGACACATCCACAGAATTACATGTAGTTATGTGCCTGGAATACTGGATCTATGGGGATAATGAGGAATGAGGAAGACAGACAAAGGTTAGAAGGAAGACAAACTACTAAGATACTCAGATTTTATAAATAGGTGATGCAGGACCACTGAATAATTTTTAAGCAATAAAACTATAGACTCAAAATTACATTTTAGAAGATCATTTGAAGTTGGGGGATATTAAGAAAAATGGGTTGGAGATGAGTTAGGATTGGATATATATGAATCCAGTTATAAGAACAATTGTGTGTTCTGAATTAGATTAAAAAGGGTTGAGATGATATAAGAGATAGTGAAACTAGAGGAGAGAAAGTGCTATTATTAAAAGATAGAATCTCAACTTAATCCAGTGATAAATCTTTTTATAAGAGAGTTAATACTAAAATAACCCAATAAGATTAATATTGGGTTAATATTAATAACCCAAGAAATTAACCCAATAAGGCTGATAAAACATATGACAACAATAAAACAATTTAATGATAATATAGCCATTTGTGAATACTATTTTAAGTACTTTACATATAACAACTCGTGTGGTCCTAACAACAGGCTTATAAAATAGGTACTATTATTTTCCCCAATTTGAATTTAAATTTCAAATTCTAAATTTTTAACACCCTAATGGACAAATAAAAAAGCCAACATAGCTGATTTGTTTGCTTACAGACCCTAATACAAATTATTCAAAATTAATTTTGAAATAAATATTGCCTTGCAAGATTAAGTTCTCTACAAATAAGAGGAAAAAAAGTTTGGAATTGAGAAACTTCAAACGTTATTTTATCTAACCCTGGTGCACTAATAGTCTTCAAAAAATAACTTAATAGGTATTTATGGAGGAACTAGCATTCATCAAATATTATACTCAGCATGTGGCTACAAAAAAGAAAAGAAATATATAACCCCTGACATAAAAAGGTTTTAATTTTGATGGAGAAAACATATCTAAATACATTAAAAAAAAGTTAGGTTGCGTATATTGGGTGCTGTTTTTCCAGAAGATAAAATTGTTAAGTATACCTGGAGAATAAAAGCAATCATTAGGCTGTATTAAAGCCACATTTTGAATGATAAAAGGGAATTTACCATGTGAAAACAAAGGAGAAAGTCATTTCAAAAAATTATTTATTGAGTAATTAAGCAAATTAATACATTTTGTATTTAAATAATATTTGCAGAACCCTAATCCCCAAAATGTATATGTGTATGGCAGATTATTCACATCCTTTTCTTTTCTTTTCTTTTCACATAAAAATATGCAATCATTCATTACCCACCAGTCAAAAGAATAGGTATATAAGCAGAAAACAAAGTATTTTAAAGTCACATATAATTCAATAAATAAATAAATAACTTTAAGGTGCCATTTAGCTCTCTGATAAGTTTTACATTTTAGCACGCGCACACACACACACACACACACACACACAGTGTAAACATAACATTTTTAGATAATTCTATTTTTAAAATACCAACTAGTGTCAGTAATTTTATAAACACCAAACTTTATGAAATCAATGGTTCCTAAGTACAACCTTTCAGTAAGCAAACTAAGTTTACAGCAGCATATTCAATAAATAATGGAACTCAACAAGGGAAAGTTGTCACATTGAGATTTAGTTCTGTTTAAAAGCATTTCAGTGTTTACTATTCACTCATTCCCTCAAAGGACTGGATCTAGCAAATTTTTCCAAGTTGGTATTTTCCAGCAGAGGTCTTAAAATTAACTAACTCAAAACTAGTCCAACTGTAAATGCTGGTTTGATGCCATGCTTAATACTAATGGAAAAACTTTACTTTTGTTAGCTTGATCGTCTTTCTTTGCAATGAAAAATAAATACCTAAGTGTAAAACGTGGACACTAGTTCCTATAAGATTTTTTTTTTTTTTTTTTGCCTTTTATTTTTCAGCCCATTTAAAAGTCATTGTGTAACCTTTGTACAATTGTAATAACTGTTACTGTCCTAGAGCAGCAGATAAGGCACAAAGCTAACCTTGGCATTTCCAAAGCACACAACCACCAGCTAAAACCTGCTACCATTCGATGATTCTGATACCAGGCTTTATTTCTGTATCATGATGGCTACTTCTTTTTCGAGGCCAATAGACAAGACCAAGATTGTCAAAAAGCAGTTGTAGGTTCTACTGTGCTCAGTTTCTGGGGACTGCTGCTTGGCTAAGTTGCAGCTCCCTCTCTCCTTGGCAGGAAGTCTGGACAAGTAGCAAAACTTTGTCAAAATTATTATTGTTTCTGTTTTTCTTTCTTTTTCAGATAGCTCAAAAATGGTTATCAGAAAGTCGAGAATTTAAGAATGTGCCTTTATCTCCTTTACTATTTCTTCCTAAAGAAATAGTAGAAGTGTCTGAGGCAGAAATGCATAAGCAGATGGTATGTGCCTTCATTAATCACATGAAGCGTTTCCCTCTCCTATCTTGTCCCTCTTGCGTGACACTACCAAACCTTCTGGAAAGGTACCTCATAATATATATTGACAAAATTAAAATATACATAGTCTTTAACCTAGTTATTGCCCTTAGAGAGACCCTCTCCTCATTTAAGAATCTGAAATGCGCACAAATTTATAAAGATATTTCGTTATAGTATTAGTTATAAAAGAACAAAATTGTACCAAAATATAAAAAATTATGGTAAATACGTAATTAAATAATCAGTCAAATGAGGAACTATTATAGGGCAATAAAATTAAAACTCTAAAATTTAAACTGAATTTCAAAAATGCTTATGACATAAGGACAACGCAGGGCATGCAATTATAAACATATACACATACATACATATATAAATATATGATGATATTATACAAAAAATGAGATGAGAATCAATAAAGAAATACTGCAGTTAATGATTTTCTGTTGCTTTTCATTTTCAGATTTCAAAATTTTTAAAAGAAACACTAAAAATGTAAATAAGAGTAAAATCATAGAATTTAATCATTTTAATACATTGATGATTTACAGGATATAGTTATAGGATAACTATAGTTATAGGACAGTTATAGGATAACTCAACTACTTAGTATTTGATACAAGCCCTTGACAATGTGACTAGTCCGTGCAGCTCTAGTCCCATTATTATAATTTTTTTCATTGATTTAATACAATAGCTACTTTGAAAATTATGCTATATGCGGATCCCTCTTACTTAAAATTTACTTTTCCTTTATAGCTTTCTAATTATTTTATATTGGCAAACCTTTACTTATTCTTTATGATCTAGTCCATATAGCCTCCCAATGTTAGAATAAGCTATATTTGGATCATATTCCTGTTTTACAGAATTCAGGGTATTAGCATTTCTGCAGAGTTGAAAGAATATGCATGAATATAATCAGAATATAATTAACATTTTTTCTTCAAATAACTGAGCAAAGTGTATCCCTATGTCAGACATTATTTAGTTCCCTTTACATTGAACCAATAATCAAAGCCAATATTTTTACTTGATTAGGTAGGACTTCTTCTGTCTTTCCTACCATTCATCCAGTATTGCTCCAGCCTATCAACAAAACACCAAAGAATGCTGGTCAAAGACTTACTACAATCTGGATATATTCTACTGACAGCTTTCTTCCATTCTATCTACTGGTGTAATAGCCTTATGACAATATGGAACAAGGCTATTCTGACATTTTTCATTTTGACTTTCAATAGTCAAAATTTCTTTTAAAATTATTTTCCAATAATAATAATATTATTGCTGATATAATCACTATTGGTATAATAGCAACAATTTTAATGTAACAAATCCCCACGATATACCAACTATCTTGATGATAACATTATAGTCTTTGATCTCCTCAACACCACTCTGAGGCAGAAGTGTTTGTCTCTATTTTTAAAAAGAAAACATTAAAGATCAAAGAGTTTAACTTATTTAAGGACATAAGTCAGAAACGATATGGTCCAGGATTCAAATGTAGGTTGTTATCTCTGCACCAAACTATATAAACCTTTAATGTACTGTCAAGCACATCATTTTGCTTTGTTTTTATTACTTTTACTTTATCATGATGGAAAAATAGATCAGAGGGAAAATAAAGGACATAAATAGTTAGAGTTTTAAAATTCATTAAAAATGGCAATTTTATTTAACTCTATAGAAGATGATCTAATAAACAGTAAAGTGCTTTAATTAGACCAAAAACAATACCGAGGAAGAATAAATAATTATCTTATAATAACAGTGAGAATAGGCTACCAAGAGGCATTCTGAATTACTTGTCCTTGGGGACCAGTTAAATAAGACAGAAGGCCATCTGTTTGGATGGTTTGGGCCCTAAATTGCAAAGCATTAAAGAGCTGAACCATATGATCTCACGAATGCCTTCTGGTCATATGGTTCCATTTCAAGTGTTTATCTCTTCCACATCAAAATTGTTCTTTTGAGAGAAATATGACAGAGGCAAAGATTTTGTTCATAAGCCACCTACAGCCCCACGCACATGAGGAATGTTTTGGCTAACATGTTAAATAAAATTGTGAATAGCTTCAGCATTTAAAAAATATATATTTAAAATATTAGCTGCTTGTCCAAAATCAGAACTTGTTAGAAATAAATTATCTGTTATAATTGATGCATAACAATCAAATTTTGTTTATCAGCCAATAGTTACTTCAGTAAAATTTAGGTTATTCTATTAAGATCAATGCCATGTTAAAGAAAAGTATGTTTATTTTCTCATCATATTTCTATACTTAAGAACCATTATGTTCTTAATTCCAATTAACATTTATAAATCTTAGTAAGTTTATAAAGTAATAAACCAGTTACATTTATATTTATGACATAACTAATTAATATATTAAATATATTATATTTAATAAACCAGCTATATAAGGCAATCCTGCAAATCTGGGAGAGTTGGCATTTCCAATTTGATAAAAGGTGAGAAATAACAATAAAATCTTAAGCACCTCAACCAACTTAACAAACTCTCTATTGGTCCAGGGAACCCCAGAGAAACCTTAAAAACTGAGTTCCCAGCTGTGATGGGATGGGAGGTCACACATACCTCACTATATCCCCTTCCTCCCTGTCAGTAGACTTTCATTTCTAAAAGTTAAACAGAAACCAGCCCTCGCGAAAGATTTGCTGAACTCCTCTCCCTTTTTGTGGTTTCAATCTAATAATCAACCAGCATTCTTTCCCGATGAGAGACCACCAACTGTGGACTAGTTGTGTCTGACTTAAGAGTCTGAACATAGGAAGCCTCTGTGGCCTTTGTTTCACATTTTGACATACAGCCTACTTTAATGCATGTAAATGTTAAGTCTCCACCCCAAAGTGAACCTGAGCTATATGTAACATTCATGTTTGCTTAGCATGCATATGTGTGCCCCATTTCATGCATATTCATAGCTCCTCCCATAACCTGTTGAGCATATATATACTTAGCCAATCCATTCAGCATAAATTCCTGTCTCATCCTTCATTATTTCAAGTATCTGCTTTTGGTTTTTGCCAGAAGCTAAGCTTCCCAGGCTGCAGGATGAACAGCCTATAGGCTGTAACCCGTTATAGGAATAAAGCTTTCCCTACAAATTTAAAAAGATCATGAAAAGTGAGGAGACCACCCCTCATATTGTCTTATGCCCGATTTCTACCTCCAAAGAAAGAAGAAGTAAAAACTAAAAGGCAGAAATGAAATCCAGAAGCAGACAGCCCGGCACCACACCCTGGGCCTGGTAGTTAAAGATCGACCCCTGACCTAATCAGTTATGTAATCTGTAGATTACAGACGTTGTATAGAAAAGCACTGTGAAAATCCCTGTCCTGTTTTGTTCCAATCTAATTACCAGTGCATGCAGCCCCCAATCACATACCCCCTGCTTGCTCAATCAATCATGACCCTCTCAAGCAGACCCCCTTAGAGTTGTGAGCCCTTAAGAGGGACAGGAATTGCTGACTTGGGGAGCTCAGCTCTTGAGACAGGAGTCTTGCCCATGCTCTGGGCCGAATAAACCCCTTCCTTCTTTACCTTGGTGTCTGAGGGGTTTTGTCTGTGGCTTGTCCTGCTACATTTCTTGATTCCCTGACCAGGAAATGAGGTGATTAATGGACTGTCAAGGCAACCCCTTAGGCAGCTTAAGCCTGCCCTGTGGAGCATCCCTGAGGGGGACTCCGGCCAGCTTGAGTAATGTGGATCCTGAGAGTGCTCCCAGGTAGGCAATTGTCCTGGTGGAACACCTCGCCAAAGCAGCATGTGGCAGGCCCCCATGGAGGATCAACACAGTGTCTGAACGCTGGGAAGGAACTGGCACTTGGAGTCTGGCCATCTGAAACTTGGTAAGACTAGTCTTTGGAACTTGCCCACTCCGTTTGAATGGAAGCATTCCTATACCGGCACTTTGTTTTTTGACTTGACTTGGATTGCTTGATATTTTGGTTTTGGTTTTGAGCTGGCTTGGATTTCTTGATACTGATTTTGGTTTTGATTCTGGTTTGGTATAAACTGTAAAAGTGTGTGTGTGCCCTTTTTACCCATTCTTTGTTTTGTGGTGCGTGTGTGGTGTGAGAGTGGTGTTTTGTCTCAAGGAAACACGGGTCAGGCACAAAGGCAGGCCACCCCACTAGGAACTATGTTGAAGAATTTCAAAAAGGGATTTAAGGGAGACTATGGAGTCACCATGACACCAGGAAAACTTAGAACTTTGTGTGAGATAGACTGGCCAGCATTAGAGGTGGGTTGGCCATCAGAAGGAAACCTGGACAGGTCCCTTGTCTTGAAAGTATAGCACAGGGTAACCTGAAGGCCAGGGCACCCAGATCACTTCCTATATACAGATTCTTGATTACAGCTAGTTTTGGACCCCCATAGTGGTTAAGAGGACAGGCAGCAGCAGTACTAGTAGCAAAGGGATAGTTAGTTAAGGAAGGTTCTTGCTCCACCTGCCGAGATAATTCGGCACCAAAAGTCCTGTCTGACCCAGCACCAGAAGAATCATGGCAGGAATTGGTACCAGCAGTACCCCCTCCTTATCGAGAGGAAGGGCTCCCCACCCCTGATCCCACAGCACCTACACCTCCACCCAGAGTAGACAAAAGAGGAAGTGAAGCCACGGGAGAAACTCCTCCCTTGGCAGCTCGCTTACAGCCCAAGACTGGAATCCAAATGCCCCTGAGAGAGCAGCGATATACTGGGGTAGATGAGGATGGACACATGGTGGAAAGGTGTCCCTTTGTGTGTCAACCTTTCATCTCTGCTGACCTCCTCAATTGGAAAAATAATAATCCATATTACACTGAAAAGCCTCAAGCTTTAATTGACTTGCTCCAAAGTATTACACAGACTCATAATCCTACTTGGGCTGATTGCCACCAGCTGCTTATGTAACTCTTTAATACAGAAGAAAGACAAAGGGTGCTCCAGGCAGCAACTAAGTGGCTAGAGGAGCACATCCCAGCAGATTACCAAAACCTCCAAGAATATATAAGTATTCAGCTGCCAGGAACAGACCCCCAGTGGGACCCAAACGAGACACCAGACATGGAGAGGCTAAGGCAGTACTGTGAGGCATTAACAGAAGGTCTAAAGAAAGGGACTCAAAGGCTACAAATATAAATAAGGTCTCTGAGGTCATCCAAGGAAAAGAGGAGAGTCCAGCGCAATTCTATGACAGACTGTGTGAGGCTTACCGTATGTATGCTCCTTTTGATCCAGAGAGCCCTAAAAATCAGCACATGATTAATATGGCCTTAGTTAATCAAAGCGCAGAAGACATCAGGAGAAAATTGCAGAAACAGGCTGGGTTTGCTGGTGTGAATACCTCACAGTTACTGGAAATAGCCAATCAAGTGTTTGTGAATAGAGATGTAGCAGGCCACAGAGAAAGCCTTAAGGAAGGCGAACGCCAGGCTAGGCAAAACACTGACTTACTGGCCATGGCCATTAGGGGAATTACCCCGAAAGCAGAGGGAAAGGGAGGTTCCAGGAAGAATACCCAGTCTAATCGTCCACACTTGCAACGTAACCAATGCGCCTATTGTAAGGAAATAGGACATTAGAAAGATAAGTGTCCCCAGCTGAAGGAAAAGCAAGGTGATTCGGAATAAAAGACCTCAGATAAAGATGAGGGAGCTTTGTTCAATCTGGCTGAAGGGCTATTGGACTGAACGGGACCAGGCTCAAGTGACCCCAAGGAGCCCAGGGTCAGGATTACAATTGGGGGCAAGGACATTAAGTTTTTGTACGATACTGGTGCTGAACATTCAGTAGTGACCACCCCGGTCACCCCCTTATCCAAGAAAACCATTGATATAATTGGAGCAATAGGAGTTTCCACTAAGCAGTCTTTCTGTGTACCACGGACCTGCTCGGTGGGGTCACATTAGATAGTTCACCAGTTCTTGTACATGCCTGACTGTCCCTTGCCCTTGCTGGGAAGAGACTTGCTTAGCAAGCTGAGAGCCACCATCTCCTTTACAAAAGGGATTTAAGGGAGCCACCATCTCCTTTACAAAACAGGGCTCTTTACAGCTAAAGTTAATGGGAACAGGAGTTATCATGGCCCTTACGGTCCTCCGGGAAGAAGAAAGGAGACTGTTTCTAACTGAGCCAGTCCAAGAGATAAAACCAGCTCTAGCTAAGCGATGGTGCTGAGTATGGGCAGAGGATAACCCTCTGGGACTGGCCGTCAACCAAGCCCCCATACTCATAGAAGTTAAGCCTAGGGCCCAATCAATTAGACAAAAGCAGTATCTGGTTCCCAGAGATGCTCTTGAAGGAATCCAGGTTCATCTCAGGTGCTTCAAAGCCTATGGGATTATAGTTCCTTGCCAGTCTCCATGGAACACCCCCCTCCTGCCTGTCCCTAAGCCAAGGACCAAGGACTACTGGCCAGTACAGGACTTGCGCGTGATCAACCAAGCTACAGTGACTCCGCATCCAACAGTTCCTAACCCTTACACATTGTTAGGGCTGCTGCCAGCTGAGGACAGCTCGTTTACCTGTCTGGACTTAAAAGATGCCGTCTTTAGCATCAGACTAGCTTCTGAGAGCCAGAAGCTGTTTGCCTTTCAGTGGGAAGATCGGAGTCAGGTGTCACTACTCAGTACACTTGGACCCGGCTTCCCCAAGGGTTCAAGTACTCCCCTACTATCTTCAGGGAGGCCCTGGCTAAAGACCTGCAAAAGTTTCTTGCTAAAGACCTGGGCCGTGGCTTGCTCCTGTACATGGACGACATTCTGCTGGGACACTCCACAGCAGTCGGATATGCAAAAGGGACGGATGCCCTGCTTCGGCACCTGGAGGACTGTGGGTATAAGGTGTCCAGGAAGAAAGCTCAGATCTGCAGACAGCAGGTACACTACCTGGGATTCACTATTCAGAAAGGGGAGTGCAGCCTGGGGTGAGAAGGAAAGCAGGTCATCTGCAGCCTACCGGAACCTAGAATCAGAAGGCAAGTAAGGGAATTCCTAGGAGCTGTGGGGTTTTGTAGATTATGTATTCCAGACTTTGTAGTACTAGCCAAACCTTTGTATGGTGTTACAAAGGGGGGCAACCGGGAGTCCTTTGAATGGGGGCCTCTACAACAGCAAGCCTTTTGTAAGTTAAAGGAAAAACTTATGTCGGCCCCAGCCCTAGGACTACCAGATTTGACAAAGCCCTTTATGCTCTATGTGTTAGAAAGAGAATAAATGGCAGCTGGAGTTTTAATCCAGACTGTGGGGCCCTGGCAAAGGCCAGTGGCCTATCTCTCGAAACAACTAGATGGGGTTTCCAAAGGCTGGCCACCATGTCTAAGGGCTCTGGCAGCAACAGCCCTGTTAGCACGAGAAGCAGATAAACTAACCCTTGGGCAAAACCTGAATATAAAGGCCCCCCATGCTGTGGTAACTTTGATGAATACCAAAGGACATCATTGGCTAACAAATGCTAGATTAGCCAAGTACCAAAGCTTGCTATGTGAAAATCCCCTCATAACTATTGATGTCTGTAACACTCTAAATCCTGCCACCCTGCTCCCAGTATCAGAGAGCCCAGTCGAGCATAACTGTGTAGAGGTGTTGGACTCAGTCTATTCTAACAGACCTGAGCTTCGGGGCCAGCCACGGGCATCAGTAGACTGGGAGTTATACATGGACAGAAGCCGCTTCATCAACCCACAAGGAGAAAGATGGGCAGGATATGCGGTGGTAACTTTGGATACTGTCATTGAAGCCAAACCGTTGCCACAGGGCACTTCAGCCCAGAAGGCTGAGCTCATTGCTTTAACTCAGGCTCTAGAACTCAGTGAAGGTAGGACTGTAAACAACTACACTGACTCTCGATATGCCTTTCTAACCCTCCAAGTGCAAGGAGTATTATATAAGGAAAAGGGCCTGTTAAACTCTGGGGGAAAGGACATAAAATATCAACAATAAATTCTACACTTATTAGAGGCAGTATGGAAACCTCAGAAGGTGGCAGTCATGCACTGCAGGGGACACCAGTGAGCCTCCACCTCAGTGGCCTTAGGTAAGTCTCGAGCTGATTCAGAAGCTCGAAAAGCAGCATCGACCCCTTACCAGGCATCGGTAGCAGCCCCCTTACTCCCTCAAACACCTGACCTGGCACCTAGCTATTCTAAAGAAGAAAAAGACTTCCTCCCTGCAGAAAGGGGACAAGCAATAAAAGGAGGATGGATCAGACTGCCAGATGGGAGGGTAGCTGTGCCGCAGTTGCTGGGAGCCACAGTTGTACTGGCCATGCACAAAACCACTAATCTAGGGCAAGAGTCACTAGAAAAAATGTTAGGCTGGTACTTCTACTCTCACACTTGCCAGCCCTTGCCAAAGCAGTAGCACGACGGTGCTTTGTAGCACAATGCGAGGCAAGGCCCCACTGTTCCGCCTGGCATACAAGCTTATGGAGCGGCTCCTTTTGAGGATCTTCAGGTGGATTTCACAGAAATGTCGAAATGTGGGGGTAACAAGTATTTGCTGGTTCTTGTGTGTACTTGCTCTGGGTGGGTGGAGGCTTATCTAACATGAGCTGAAAATACCTACAAGGTAACCTGTGTGCTTCTCCGAGATCTTATTCCTAGGTTTGGACTGCCCTTACGAATCAGCTCAGATAACAGGCCGGCGTTTGTGGCTCACTTGGTACAGAAGACAGCAAAGGCATAAGGAATCACTTGGAAGCTACATGCGGCCTACCGACCTCAGAGTTCTGGAAAGGTGCAGCGAATGAATCGGACCGTCAAAAATAGTTTAGGGAAAGTATTTCAGGAAACAGGATTAAAGTGGATACAGGCCCTTCCTATGGTATTGTTTAAAATTAGATGCACTCCTTCTAAGAAAACAGGATACTGCCCTTATGAAATACTGTATCATAGGCCTTCTCCTATACTATGGGAGCTTCCAGGCACTCCCCGACAGTTAGGTGAAATTGAATTACAGCGACAGCTACAGGCTTTAGGAAAAATTACACAAACAATCTCAATTTGGGTAAATGAGAGGTGTCCCATCAGCTTATTCTCCCCAGTTCACCCTTTCTCTCCAGGTGATTGCGTGTGGATCAAGGACTGGAACGTAGTCCCTTTGCGGCCATGGTGGAAAGGACTTCAGACCATCATCCTGACCACCCCCACGGCTGTAAAGGTAGAAGGAATCCCAGCCTGGATCCACCACAGCCATGTGAAACCTGCAGCCGCTGAAACCTGGGAGGCAAAACCGAGCCCAGACAACCCCTGCAAAGTGACTCTGAGGAGGACGACAAGCCCTGCTCCAGTCACACCCGGAAGCTGACTGGTCTACGCACAGCCGAAGCATGAGGAGAATCATCAGGAGACTCATTTTCCTTATAATTTGGGCTTGTATAGTAAAAACTCACATTGATTTTCCCAGCATGGAAGACTGCTCTTAATGTACACATCAGGTTACCAAGGTAGGGCATCAAGTTAAAACAATCTTTCTGTTCTGTGGTTACTATGAATGTCTAGGAACTTCAAAAGGAACATGTTTATATAATGACACTCAGTACAGGGTATGTGGCCCAGGAAACGACCGACCAGATGTGTATTGTGACCCCTCTGAGCCTCCCATGTCCACAGATTTTGAAGTAAGATTAAGGACTGAAGATTGGTGGGGACTCAAAAATGATCCAAGTAAAGTGTTAGCCGGAACAGAAGAAAAAGGGGTGCCCAAACGCATAATCTTGAAATTTGATGCCTGTGCTGTCATTAATAGCAATAAGTTAGGAAGGGGATGTGGCTCTTTTAGTTGAGAAAAAGGCTGTATGACCGAAAATAAGTACATTTGTCATGAATTAGGACTGTGTGGAAATGAATGTGGATACTGGTCTTGTGTCATTTGGGCCACTTGGATAAAAAATGAAAAGGATCCAGTCCACCTTCGGAAAGGAAAAAATGCCCCTTCCTGTACTAAGGGACAATGCAACCCCTTACAGCTAGTAATAACAAATCCCCTTGATCCTTGCTGGAAAAAGGGGGAGTGTGTGACCTTAGGAATCGACGGGGCCGGACTGAATCCTCGAGTAAATACCTTTGTTTGAGGAGAAGTTTACAAATGCTCTCCTGAGCCAGTGTTTCAAACTTTTCTATGATGAACTAAATGTGCCAATACCAGAAATTCCAGGAAAAACAAGAAATGTGTTTTTGCAATTAGCCGAGCATGTAGCCCAGTCTCTCAATGTCACTTCATGTTATGTTTGTGGAGGAACTGTAATGGGAGATCAATGGCCTGAGAATTAGTACCTACAGACCCAGTTCCTGATAAATTCCCTGCTCAAAAGAATCACCCTGATAATTTCTGGGTCCTACAAGCCTCAATTATTGGACAACATTGCATAGCTAGAGAAGGAAACTCACCCCATAGGATGACTTATTTGTCTGGGACAGAAACTGTATAATGGTACCACAAAAACAAAAACAGTCAGTTGGTGGAGTTCATATCAAACAGAGAGGAATCCATTTAGTAAATTCCCTAAGTTGCAAACCGTGTGGACCCACCCACAGTCCCACCGGGACTGGACAGCCCCCACTGGATTATACTGGATATGTGGGCATAGAGCTTATGCCACATTACCTGACCAGTGGGCAGGTAGTTGTGTTACTGGCACTATTAAACCATCTTTCTTCCTACTGCCCATAAAAACAGGCGAACTCCTGGGTTTCCCTGTCTATGCTCTTCCTGGGAAAAGATAAGCATAGCTATAGGAAATTGGAAAGATGATGAATGGCCCCCTGAGAGAATCATACACTATTATGGGCCTGCTACTTGAGCACAAGAGGGCTCGTGGGGATACCAGACTCCCATTTAAGTGATCAACTGAATCATATGGTTACAAGCTGTCTTAGAAATAATCACTAATAATACCGGCAGAACCTTGACTATTCTCGTCCGGCAAGAAACTCAGATGAGAAATCCTATCTATCAAAGTAGATTGGCTCTGGACTACTTGCTAGCAGCTGAAGGAGGGGTCTGTGGGAAAGTTAACCTTACTAATTGCTGTCTACACATAGATCATCAAGGGCAAATGTCCAAGGTGGTTGTGTTACAGCTTGATTTTATACATTTTAGGGGGACAGGCAGACATCAGTCAATATCTGTAGGGTGTGCATAGGTTCAATCCAGAAAGGCAGGACAACTCAGAGCAGGGGTTTCCAGGTCATTGGTGGATTCAAAGATTTTTTCATTAGCAATTGGTTGAAAGAGTTAAGTAATTATCTATACACCTAGAAGCAATAGGAGTGTCTGGTTTAAGATAAGGAGTCGTGGAGACCAAGGTTCTCATTATGTAGATGAAGTCTGATAGGTGCCTACCCTTAGAGGCAACGGATTGTAAATATTTCTTGTTCAGATATTTAAAAGGTGCTAGACTGTCAGCTAGTCTCTTCAAGATCAGAAAAAGATCTGGAAAGGGAAGGGGATTCTCTATGGAATGAAAGTTTCTCCCACAAAGGACAGTTTTGCAGGGCTACTTCAAAATATGACAAAGTATATTTTGGGATAAAACATTTAAATTTCTTTCAGGGCCTGCAAAGCTCTCGTGTAATGCTATACTAGAGTCTGGTTGGAATTTGGTATATTTTTGCTACAGTCTGTTCTGTCAGTCTTAAGATCTCTGTTTTAATGGTAATGCTGGTCAGTTGTGCCTGAATTCCAAAGGGAAGAGAGCAAAATGAAGCAAATCCAATTCTCCCTTCCCATGATGGCCTGAATTAGTTTTTCAGGATTACTTTGAAATCCCCTTGGCCAAGAGGAGGGATCCATTCAGTTGGTTGAGAGGCTTGGAATTTTATTTTTGATTTATACATTTAATCTTTAGAACAATCTAATGGGTTGGTATTATTATCTTCATTTTAAGTTGAGAAATCAAATTTAGGAAATTAACTTACTTGTCCATGTTCACCCAACTAGAAATTGGAAAAGAAACTGCAATCCACATGACCTCAGGGCAAAGAGACTGAGTATAGATTTTAAATTATTTTAAAAGGTAATACATTTACATAGTAATTTTCTAAAAATACATAAGCAAGATGTCTATAATTGTTCTAACACATTCGTTTATATAATTCCCTGTTTGCCTCTCAGATTTTCAGTAATGTCTGCTTGTGTTAATTTTTAAATTAAATTAAACTTAATTTAATTTTTGGTGGAAAATGAGGGAGGGGATTGGTGAAAAATGAAGAAAATAAGGGAGGACTTGTTCAGGTATTGATTAGTTCCATAGGATGAGTTCCACACCTGGGTCGGTGTGGTATACCTTCAAGTGGCCATGCATAGCACTCAGGCAAGTTGTATACCCAACTCAGTTAATGGTGGCTGGATTTTCAAGCCAGAGGTAACCATTAGGTCCCAGCTTCTGCTCTTTCACACAAAGGCACATAAATGGAGACATTTTGAGAAATCAATGGAATAAAAAATTGAGGTTTAAAAACAATTTTATTTAGATCCTTATGGTTATGGGGAGACCAAAAGAATGCTATGAAACTTCTGCATTAAAACTAACTTAACACTAGTGACATTTTTCACATTCCCAATTATTACATATGTCCTTGCATTCAAACCAAGACAATAATTGTTCTAGTCAAAAGAAAAAAAATCTAGGTAACATTTTAAGTATTCTAGTTTTATCAGGAAAATTAGATCATAAAATAATTATGGACAAGAAGCCAATACCAAAGTATTTCATCTGGATAGGACTTGATATACTGTAAATCCTACAAAGTTGTTTGTTTCATAAAAATAATAAATGAATACATAAATAATTGCTTTAAGAAGAAAGTCATTCTCCACAATGCCTTCACCACACCTTATACCTATAGAAGGCAATTATTTTAAAAAGAACATAATCACACAGATTAGACTATTTTTCTTGGATTGGAAGGTTCAGCAGAACCTTGACAGCGTTCCAAGTTGTTAACTTTTATTTCACATACTAAAAACTGAAGATCTGATCATTAGAAAAGCATTTAATTGTAAAATATGGGTTGGCTGGATTGAATTTAGTTAACTTATTTCCACTTTTCTTCTCCTTGGTAGTTAAGTCACTACATATCTAAAGAGATATCAAGAACTGGCATTTCCTAGAAATTTGGAACTTAAAAATTTAACAAAACAATTAAAAGAACTTATTCTAACTCATTTTTCACTTTTAGCTGTCTAATGCATAAATACCTTAAATTAGTTTTCATTGATTCCTCTACTTTATTTAAGAAAAATCAAGGCACGATAATAAATAGACTAGCATCAAAACATAATGCCTTCACTGCTGATAAATACCCAGTGCAAGATTGGCTTAGATAATATTTGTGTTTTTGGTTTACTTAAAAATGGGTATATGCTTATTCCTCAAAAAATACACATTGTAACATGTTGAACTCTGGGCATTTGGGGATTTGAAATAGTAATTTATGATTACAAGTTTGAGAAGAATTTCAGAGTCGTTCAGTCTCTTAGTTTTCTATTAAAACATTAATTTGAATTTAGAGAAGCATTTCTTATGTCCTATCAGTCACCTCCTAAAATGGATTGTATTTAATCGGTAATCAGTACCCCTCTCCCCCCTCTTTTTGGCTGTAAGGATGCAGAGACAGTGGGGATAAATCTTCATGGAGTCCCTTCCATTGTGTCTGGCCGGTGGTATTGTTTTGGCCTTTTATGTTCCCAAAACTCACTTTTGTTTTGCTAATTAACATTTTATCACATTAAATCCTTCCTTTTTCAATTACAAATATTGATATTGACAGGTAACCTGTAGGTGTAACTATCTGTGAAAAGTACAAACATATGTAAGAATTCCCTTCATCAAACGATTTTTCATATTTATTTAATTGTTGAAAGTTGTTAAACATTGTTAAGAGGTCTACAAATGGAACATTGCAGGAATTTTGAAGAACTGTAAAAAAGTACCTCATAGAATATTAAAGGGATAATCATCTGTATGACCAAATTGAAATGAGGTTTTAATCACAAGATGAAGCGAGAGATAATAAAAAGGGGGTAGGGTTGGTGGAAGATTCAGACAAGAAGAAAAAAAAAATTAGTAAAAGAAAATGGAAAAGCAGATGAAAAAAAATCATGTTTTCTATTGTTCCTTTCAGTCCTATCACAGTTGCAACTTTTCACTTATCTGTGAGATGATTATTTAAAGTTTTAGGACCAGGCGCAGTGGCTCACGCCTGTAATCCCAGCATTTTGGGAGGCCGAGGCGGGCGGATCACAACGTCAGGAGATCGAGACCATCCTTGTAACATGGTGAAACCCCATCTCTACTAAGAATACAAAAAAATTATCTGGGCGTGGGGGTGGGCGCCTGTAGTCCCAGCTACTCAGGAGGCTGAGGCAGGAGAATGGCGTGAACCCGAGAAGCGGAGCTTGCAGTGAGCTGAGATCAGGCTACTGCACTCCAGCCTGGGTTACAGAGGGAGACTCTGGTCTCTCAAAAAAAATAATAACAATAATAATAAATAAATAAATAAATAAATAAAATAAAGTTGTAGCAATTCCTATCTTCTCAAAAAAGTCATTCTCCACAATCCTTTAACTGTACCTTGTAACCATAGAAGGCATTTATTTTTAAAAAGAAAATAATCACATAGATTAGATTACTATATTATAAGAGAGAAGTCTAGTAGACAAGACTGCTATAGGAAAATGTCAGCTTTTACTCACTATTTCATCACCGAAGCCTAGCACTGTTATTGGAACATGATAATTCCTCAGTGTAAGGTTTTAAACCTATCATAAGAACACCACAATGCTCAATATTTGGATCATGTGTTAAACATGAAAAAAGGAAAACCCCAAGTGTGTTCTTGATAGAAAGATTTCCAAGGACCAAACTGCTTGCAAAGGTATTGAATCACATGTAATTGGGATAGCTGCTTGGAGGGTAAACTCCAAAGCACAAAATAACAGAAGACATACAACCCAGCAAACACAGTCAAATCAATGAGTATGAGATTAAATTATTACCTGGAAATGATCTATGTAATTTTCAAGATCATGATTAGACAAATAAAATACTTCAATATTTTATTAGTCATTTCCATGATCTGTTAGAAAAGCATATCCACTAGAGAATAGAATAAACACGGGAAATGAGAAGTGGCAAATAAATGATTTGAACTTACATAAATTCAAAGCCAGTATTATTTCTACCATGTTATGTTGTGAGTATACCGAGTATATCTAAAATAAGTCTTTATTGTCATAATTTTGTAAAAGAATAAAAGCCTTTAGAAGTTTTTCAGTGACTTTTGCAAGGCCACAGATGGACACTGGAGGAGACATCAGGTCCCTGACCTCTAGTAAGAGAATTTTACTGTGCTAATGCTGGCGAAAGACAATTATCAGAGAAATCAAAGAATAAAATTAAATTTGTATTAAAATTTAAATTTAATTAAATGAATATTCAATTTATACATAAATAATAAATCCCGATTTATGTTATTTGTGTATTTTTTAAATCCTTAAGACTATATAAGTACTCCTTCTTTCCTCTTATAACAAGCCATACCAAAAGGACAGGAAAGAGAGATTCACCTCAGAATTTTTTACCAATTAATTTCAGAGGTAAAGTTAGTGTACAAAGCTGAAGATCATCTATTTCAGACAAGATGTAGCTGAAAAAAATTTTTTCAACACAGACAAGTAATTGATGGCAATTACTACAAGTATAATAAATTTTACAAAGACTCTAGTACACATGGATGAAATACTTCATTGAATTTTTAATAAAAATAGATGTAGGTATGTTGATAACTTCAGAATTGTTTTTCAAGGCACTATTTCAATGAAAGATGTATTCAACTTTTATATTTTAAATTTCTGCTAGCTGTTTCATATTTTGGTTCACATGATAATGTTCGAGAATTTGACATTTTTGGTTAATATGCAGAGTCATCTCATAGGTTTTTATGTTTGTTTCTTCCTTTGCATATAGCTCTCAAAATTTAGATTTTGTACCTTTCTGCTTAATAGCATTGAATGAAACAGAAGACAAATCTGTAATTCTAAACATGTGTTATTTATTTTATTCCCTAGTTTAAAGTTTATCTCCAAGGTTATCAGAGTTTCTGAAGAAATAAATCTTCACATGTCAGCTTCCTATCATCCATTTTCAGTTGCCAACTAGAAAAATGGTATCTTAAAAGATTAGAGAGTCGTTTGCTTAAAGTTACATAACAATTCAGTCATGAATATAATACAAACCAATTTACTGACATCAATCAGTAATGATGAAGAAATGTCCCTTAAAGCAGTAAAATAACATTTTTCTCACTTCACAGATGAGGAAACTAAGGCTCAGTGAGGCTAAGTAATTTGAGCTGCAATTCCCATTCAGGTAATTAGGTTGCAAAGCCCATATTCTTTCCACTTCTCCATTGTCTTCCAAGAAGGAATGTTACATTTACTTTTCACATTTTATTATGTAGACTGTTAATTGCATATATAAAAATCCAGTGACCATGAAGCATTCTAGGTGCATTTTGACTTTGAGAATTATTGCTGTATTCAAATGGTTGTTTTCTAACGACTTGGGAACATGAAAGCCAACTGTATTCAATCTAGAAATAAAGCATTTCATTACAAAATTATATTTTACTTACATGTCATTAACACTTTTAGTATATTTTACTTTATTGAAAAGACACAGCCTCAACAAGTCATAAATGACAAGAAGAAGCTGCCTTTACAGATGAGAAATGAAACATGAAATAAGAATAGAACAAGGAAAGGATAGAAACACTTTGATTTGAAACAAATACATATTTTTAATTATCCATTAAAATTACATGAGATAGACCTATTTTGGCATAAATCTCTATTGCAACAAAAGACTTTTGATATGACTGAGTGCATGGTTATTTCTATATTTAACTGTGTTTTTTTCTTCTATCCTTAAATTGAAGAGACTTGCTGCCCCACTTTATGGGGCATTTAAAAACTGCTTCAGTTAGCACTTCGCCTCACTGAATTGTCTGGGATTGAGTAATTAAAATGTCTTCAAGATACGGGATCTGTAAATGGTAATAGCCACATGGCATCCATTAGAGTAGTTCTATTATGGATAATCCAGTTGAAGTAATTTCTGTAGACAAGTGTCTTACTCACATGTGTGGAACTCTCACCACCTACCTGGGCAGCTTTTCTATAATTTACTTTTATGGTTTTCAGTTTCAATTGGATTTTATAGGCTTAACGGCTTGGGAAATGATTATGGGCAACAATAACTCAGAATTGACCTTTTCAGAGTTACCTGCTTTTTCATTGGTTTAACTAGCAATGCTGCTAATTGAATTTTTCAGCAACAAAAATATGTGCACTAACAGCTGCTGACTTACATTTTATAATTATTGTTATTACACTAGGTAAATATTTAAGTAGTTAAGAAAATCACGGCAGCAGGACAAGATTATCCACAGTAGCACAAAGTCAATGTGTCTATGTGAAAATACTTTACACTCAAATTAATCATGCCGCTTTTGAAAGAAACCCTTTGGGAACAATTAAAGATGAAATTGCAATCAACTGACAATTGAGCTCTGAGGCTGTATAGGACACAGTAGAAATATAAAGGCAGTTAGCTTTTTATAGGATACTGAAGAAGTAGAAGTCAATCCCAGACTCAACTTTAAAATGGGGATCACTGTGAGATTTAAATTGCGTAGTTGCAAAGCTTTTAACACAAAGCCAGGTACTTCTGATATATTATTCAAAGAAAAAGAATGAGAAGGAAGAGGAGTAGCAGAAAGAAGAGGAAGAGGTGGGGGAACCACAATAGCAGCCAGCAGCTGCCACCATTATCATAGTGTACTAAGAAATTTATTTCTCCTCTGGTAGGATCCAGAAACTAAGCAGGTTTTATAATGTAAGATACTACAAGGTCATTTTGAAACATTTCATTTCAGGATCACATTGAGAAGTACTGCTCTCCTGATCTTAAGACTTTGTACCGTGTGTCTCATAAACCTCTCTCTCTAATTACCAGTTGACTGACAACACACACTGTCTACAAGACAATACACTTGAATTGACTTCTCCTGAGGCAGGCAACAGGCTACAACCACTTTCAACGACCCCTACTGTCTTTGTCCCTCAGAACCTGGAAATATACTGGCTATCGATCTGAATTAAATCATACGTAGTTGGTAAAGGCCTAATGTGATCTCCCTAAATATGTATACAATTTTGGGAGGTTTGCGTATGTGCATTTCTTGTTTTCTCCATTTCAGCAAGTATTAGAAAAATGCTTGTTTTAAAAAATTTGCTAATGACATTGTTTTCTTTTAAAATACACTTGTTTATAGTAACCCATTTATAGTAGTGAGTTATAACTATTTGAATAAAGTAGCCATCCATGTGTCCAGGGAGATGAGATAGATGATAGAAGGATAGATAGATAGATAGATAGATAGATAGATAGATAGATAGATAGATAGACAGATAGATAGATAGAGGAAATTCTTTCTTATTTCAGTATGCCAAGAAATACAGATAAAATGATGGGGTCTGTAAATCATCAAAGCTAAAACCATGGGTGAAAGTTAGAGAAAGAACAGAGTATTTAGTCTCAAAACATGTCTCTATAGGGTACTTATTAATTATTAAAGGAAAATTGGAATTTTAAAGTGGAGAAATTTGGAGATTGTTTCCAGGTTTGTCTGTTAATTTCTAGCGAAAATAATGCTACTAGGAATACTACCAAAAATGACTCCTATGGTGTTTTTGTTTTGTTTTGTTTTGTTTTTTCATAGAATCTTGTTCTGTCACCCAGGCTGGAGTGCAGTGGCATGATGTTGGCTCACTGCGTCCTCGATCTCCTGGGCTCAAGCCATCTTCCCACCTTGGCCTCCAAAGTAGTAGGGACTACAGGCATGCACCATCATGTCTGGCTAATCTTTTGATTTTTTTGTAGATACAGGGTCTCGCTATGTTTCCCAAGCTGGTCTCAAAATCCTGAGCTTAAGAGATCCTCCTGCTTTGGCCTCCCAAAGTGCTGGGATTACAGGAGGGAGCCATTATGCCCTCCTATTGTACATTTGTAAGCATTTCTTTAGGATAGTAATGAGAAGTTTGTGTCATGGTTGAAACACCTTTAGACTCACAAGAAAATACCAAATTATTTTCCAAACTGTTCCAATCTACATTCTCACCAGTAATGTGAATAAAGTTCCCAATCATACACATGTTTACTAACAAGTAGTAATATGCCCAACGTTTTTAGTTTTGACAGTCTGGTGGCCATTGAATATTAATTATTGTGTTTATTTTTCATTTATCTTATTGATAGCATATTTTCATAAAGGTATAAGCTGTTAACTTGTAAAATTCCTGTTCATTTCTTTCTCCATTTATTTTATCTTTTTGTTTATCAATGTTCAGGAGTCCTTTTTGTCGGTTTTATTGTTTGTTAAGTTATATGTGTTGAATATATTTCATTTTTTTGGCTTTACTCATTTTCTTTATGGACTATAAAGATATTTTATAAAGAGTTCTTATTTTTATTGACATAAAATTTATTAATCTTTTCCTTCACGGATTATACCTTATTTAAACAAAGCTTGTCTTAGAATCCTCCACGTCTTAATTATATAGATATTTTATTTTTCATGTTCCTCAAGTCTGGAAGCCTTTTTTCAGGTTTAAATCTTTCGTTCATTTAGACTGGATGGTGTGAAATATGCAGCCAATTTTAATTTTTCCATATGAAAAAATCAATTGTCTTAGTACATATATTAAATAATCCATCTGTTCTCTGCCAATCACATCTCTTTCTGGAATCTGTACTCTGTTCTACAATTATTTAAATTATTCTGGAATCTGTACTCTGTTCTACAATTATTTAAATTAATGACACATTTTCTTACTATATTTAATATTTTGATATTTGGGAGAATTAATTTTTCAAGAATGTCTTGATGAAATTTCTCCAATTGAATGCTCTCATGTACAATTGTAACCAACACTCAAATGAAGATCAAAAACATTTGAATATCCTCACTTAAAACAACACTCGAATGAAGTCCTAGAACAGCAGGGCTCCCCAGAGGCCTCCCCTATGGTACATTCTAGCACTTAGCTTCTACCCAAGTGGAGTTATTATTTTTAGTTTTAATAGCATAAGTTAGTTTTATTTATTGTCTTTTTCTGACTCTTTACTTTTGAATAGTAATTTAATTACTAGATTATTAGGTTATGAATTCCCCTCTCATCCACAAATACACAAAAATAAAGAACCAGGATTGGATGAGAAAGAGGAAGAATGTGAGGGAGGGAGGGGAAGAGCAGGAGAGAGAGAGGAGGAGTAGGAGGAAGTGGAGGAAGACAAAAGAAAAGGAAAGGAAAAAAAAATCTTGGAATTTAGAGTTTGGATTGGGATTTTTCCCCTTCTATCTCTTTTGTATATTCCAATAAATCAGAAGCAAAAAGTCATCAGATACAGGCAGACTTTTTCAGTGTATCTGCCAGTTTCACAGTTTTCTTAAGTGTCTAGATCTACGTCCCCTTATAAATTTCATGTTTATCATGTGATATAAATAGAAGATAAAATGTTTATTTTTTAAGCTTTTAAAAATATTTATTCTCAAATATACAATTACTCTGCTAAAATGATTGATTTAAGAATTACATTTCTAGTAGACACATTTGTTAATATGCACAATAATTTAAGGGTATTTTTCTACAAAAATATTTATTTTTATACTAACTTTTGAAGTATTGAATCAGATCCCTTAAGGAAATACTATTTGTATGTAGTTAACCTGTAAGGCTAGCTTTATTCAAATATTTCTCAGTAAGGTTTTCTGAGGGGTAAGATTTAAATTAGAAACTAAAATATATAAATTAGAAACTAAAAAGAACTAAAAGAAGAGAAAATGTCAACTTCTGATACAGTCTATTTTGCACTTCAAATTTCTAATCTGTAGAATAAGAAAAATGATAGTGCTTTCTTAGTGGCATTGTGAGTTAATTCATATAAAGGTTAATGTATATAAATGGTTTATTACAATGTTTGGACAATAATTTTACTCTTGTTATGTATAACTCAGTTTCAGATGTTGAAGAAACATTGAAGTTATTAATAATCTTACTTTTGTCATTTGAAGAAGTTAAATATTTATTATTAATAAGAATACTATCTTCTACTTTGAAACAGGAACCATTTTATGATCAAACAGTATTTTTAAAAGTTACTATTTATTTGGACATTGTTTTTTCTGTGCTTAAAATGAACCAACAATTTGGCATGACACAATACTATACCCTAGTTTAGATGCATATCAATACAATATTGTTTTCTTTTTCTTTTCTTTTCTTTTTTTTTTTTTTGAGATGGAGTCTTGCTCTGTAGCCAGATTGGAGTGCAGTGGCGCGATCTCAGCTCACTGCAGCCTCCGCCTCTTGGGTTCAAGCGATTCTTCTGCCTCAGCCTCCCGAGTAGCTGTGACTACAGGTGTGCCACCACCACGCCCAGCTAATTTTTGTATTTTTAGTAGAGAGGGGGTTTCACCATGTTGGCCAGGATGTTCTCGATATCTTGACTTCATGATCCGTTTTCACATTTATTATGCCACTAGAATATTCTTAGAAATACATGCTAGTCACTTAATATTAATGTGACTGGAAAATCCTATAATTCTTATCATCCCTGGCCACTTATGAATCCCTTTCTTTATCTGAAAACTATTACTCATCCTCTGTATGGCAAGCATTACCTTCTCTGTCAAGATTTGCTAGACTTATACCCACCAGTATGGTTGTTCTAAACTATGTAAAAACACAATTGTATAGATCCCCTACATTAAACATTTCTGGTTGCTCATCAACAGTCAACCCACTCCCACATACACACACTTGCATTCCCTTCTAATAGATCTGCCTTCCATTATAGAATATGAAAATGAGAGATGCTTTATCTTGTAATGCTGCTTTCCAAATGTGGTCAGTGGCACTTAAGAGAGCCTGCCTGGACATTTCTGAAGAAGGTGTTCAGGCGTGAGAAAATCAATGCCTTTGTAGCAGTCATCTTGCAGTCACCTCGTGACTGTGGGTAAATAAACCCAAGAACAGAAATCCGAGGAAAGCAGAGTTACATACAAGAAGGAATTTTCCTGAATCTTCCATGACGTGTGTCTCAGGAATAACCAAACCTGGAAATTTGAACTTCCTTGTTTGTTATGCTTGATGATAAACCTCTCTAGCATAAGGCAGTTTGGGTCTCATATCTCTTATTATTTCTGATACACTGCTGTCATACATACCATTCTAATTTATTGGCACACACAGTAAGCAATGAATAAATGTTTGTTGAATGAAAGCAATAGAGAATCATTTTCCCTTTTCATATTCAAATGCTGCCTAACAAGATTATTAGTATTAGGTTGATGCAAAAGTAATCACCGTTTTTGCCATTGAAAGTAATGGCATTACATTTCAGCAAATAACTGGAAAGAAAATAAGGCCACAAGGCACTTGTAGTGCACAGAATAAAAAACAACCTACACAATTTTTACACAGTGGGTATTCCATTCTAAAATATAGGAAAAAAAACATTAAATTAATTTATCATGGTTTATGTAGATTGGGTAGCAGTTAAGATTTACATTGACTAAGTTTTATTTGAGCCACTAGAATGAATAAAATGCTATAAAGGAGAGCCAAAACACTGAATTCACATTTTAAAAATGATTTCTTCCATTAATTGTTTTCCTGTTCTCAATAATTCAACATTATAGAGCAGATAGCCCATTGAATTATATGGTTGTAATTAGGTTGTTCCTTTAGCATGTTTTATGCCTCAGTATTTTTAGGCTTCCAAAAACGTCTTATATGGGCTTTATATAAAGCTGTCTTTAAATGGAATTGTATTTTGCCTCAGAAAATATTGTACTAGAAGCATATATTCTTTGTCCAAGTGTTAAAACTAAAATAATATTTTACCTATTTTTATATATATATACTACAAATTCTCAAATGAAAGATTTTTGACACATTGATTATAAGCAAAACTTATTTAGATTTCTGTAAATCATTAAATATATGTTTTTATGTATATATGTATATATACATAAATGTATCACTGTTATGACTAACTAAATTAGAATTAATCATTTTAAGTGTATGGCCAATCATTATAAATTAACAGACAACAATTTATCTTCAAATTTTTCTAAAAATGGAGAATTCAGGGCTTCCATTGAGAAAGGAACCTGGTCCTCTCCAGCCATGCCACAGATGTGTGTGCCCAAATAATGGGGTATTATAAACTGAAAAGCAAGGACTCCTGTCCATCCTTTTGTGAAAACAAAAATCAATTCTGCACATAATTTCTTCTATGCACTCAGAAAGTAAAATTCTACATCTTTTCTTTACCTAAAGTTAACTTCTGTGTTTGTACCATCAAATATTTCACAAATCTTTATATTCGCTTCTGTTTTTTTCTTTTATTTTCTCCACATGATCATGATCTCTCATGCATTTTATTTGTCAGACCTCAAATGGAACATTTTTTTTTCTAATCAAGTATGAGAGTTTATTAGAGAATTATGAGAAATTTGTATTCTTATTCTTAATTTTTATGTGCTAAATTTACTTTCTTATTAGCCTCTGACATTCGATTATATATGGAATTGCAATTTAGGGCCTAAGTAAAAATGCTACAGTGTTGAGTCAAAAAAAAAAAAAAAAAAGCTTTGGAAAAAAAAACCCTTCATTTAATAAAGGTAAAACATTCTTCACAATCATGATAGATATGCCAGTGTTTGTTCTGAAAAATACTGCTTTGGTCTTATGCTTCAAAATGACTTCAGTGGTTTGCAATATAATGATTATGAATTACTTCAAATACATATTTTTCACAATGACAGCTTTAATTGATATGCTCTAATTATTTTGGATTTAACTAAATAGCTTATTATTTCCAATCATGAGTACTTTCTATTTGTTATATTAACACAATATATTTTCAATCATTTTTAGATATATTTCCAAATGTCATGTGAAAGTAGTATTTGCTTTGTCAGTGTCATAAGAGGTATTTCATGTGAGATAACAAATGTTTTAGTACTGCATAATTTAATGATGATAAGCTTTATCATTGTCAGTCACAGTATTAGTATTTTATTTAAGTAATGCATTTAATTTATTCTAGAGTAAGTTTATACACTATTATATAAATAGAGACTTATAAATTCTAGCTGCTTCTGAACCAGGAAGGCAGTAAGGCAGTTTTCCCCTGAAAAGAATTTTTATTTGTTGTTTATTTTGTTTTATTGCTCAGTGTGAATGCCTGGTGTCTTGAGAAAATGGAAGCTCTTATTATATAAGTCTTTTGTGACAGACTCAACACTTTTATAGTAATTGTATAATTAACTCTCATAATGTGATACTTTAAGGAAAAAGATGACATGCTGTGTTATATTCAGCAACGTAGTCAGATGTCCTAATTCACTAGTCTCAAGTGTTTCATTTCTGAACTGCTTACACATTTCCAGTTTTGTCCAAATCCTTCAAGAAATTTAATGATCATTAAGCAATTTTGCCTGAGAATGCTAATTATAAAAATATGTGTAGATGTACATAACCATAATACAAACCATTTGACAGTTAGATTTGAGCTGGTTTTACCAGATCTTGCCAACTTTCATCATAGGAGAATGTACATTTCTTTCAGACTCTCTTGGTGCATATAAAAGAGATTTAGAATGGGTGTTTGGCTGAGCACATTTCAAATACAATGTAAATTTTAGATACATCTGAGAAACTTTAAAAAAAATTTAGATAACCTTTAAATCCCTCACTCACTTTTAGGAAGTAAGAAATTAGATGATATTTGAAGATTATTTCCTTGGAGAGAGCTGTGCTGCCCCCACTGACTTTAAAAACATTTGAGGTGTAACCTATTCATCCCAAGTCAAGATAGAAAGACTCCAAGGAAACCATGTGGATGATTAAATTAAACACCTATGCTACAGTTCACAGAACATTTCAACCTCACCACTTGAGAAATAGAAAGGGTAAGAAAAGATCCTAACAAAAGGAAGCCCAGGCAGGCATGAACAGATCTCAAGAAAGAGAAACTAGAGATTAACTCAGGATACTTCAGGGCCAAGGAAGGGTTAAGCAATGGATCTCAGTAGAGTTCACCACTTGCATAACCAATGCTGCTCTAATGTGTCTCTTGCAATTGATGGTGTCTCTGGAGAAACCACAAATGTACTGATAAGAAAGTGCCAGCTTTAAATAATAACCAGTCCAAGCCAATGCCCGTTAACTAAAAATTTGGCTGTTCCTCACACATTTCTCTCATCATGTCCCAAAGCCAAACATTCTGAAACTGCCTTTGGCTAGCTGGAGGAAGAGAAATAGTACAAAGATTGAACAAGGAGATGGAAGGAAGCTGATGACTCCATCTTTCTTAGACTACTAGCCTACAAATGGCACAAACTTGGCCAAGAAGAGAGGTCTCAGCATTAAATAACCATGGGACTGGACATAAACTGACATTGTTTAAAAGATCTGAAATGATTGTGAACATATTTTTTAGCATCTAAAAATTACTGGAAAAGTCAAATGACCTGCCTAAGTTTCTCAAGAGTCATGGAAAAAAACTGTTTTAATAGAGTGAATTAAAAAAGACAAAGATAGACAAAAAATCATTTTGTTTATCTTAGCCCACAATCTGTGCTCATCCGGAGCAGTCACAGTACAGTTACAGTAATAAACCTGCCATCACAAGGGGGCACTGTTTTCTCAGTGGAGGAGCACTGTCAGTAATTGCATACAGCAAAATCTGAACCTCCCCACGATTTCAGTGTAGTTTTTACAATAGACAATATTATGTATCATGACTTTGACACAACTATCATGGTGGGGACTGGATTCCATGTACATTATACATTTACAAGAATTATTTCCTCAGAAAAAGGAAGTTGTGGTCTCACAAGCAAGTAAGACACTTGGTTTAGCGAGTGTCTTAAAAAAAAAAAAAAAGACATGAGAAGGATATGAAATTGCAACACACCACAAAACCTACAGTGCTTCTCAGGTGACAGAGAAATAGCTCCAATCGATTTTAACATCCCATTAAAGCCAGCCAGCAAACCAGAGAATGTATTGTCTGCAATAATAAAGAATTTCTCTAGAGACTTGGCCTTGGTAAAATAAATAAAAAGGGGTAATTCTTTCTATTAATTCAGTTCACTCTGGCCATTGATAGGAATTAGAGTCAGATTCCTGAAAATCTTACACTTGGGGGGAAATGTCTACTATAAATAAATAGAAAGTGAAATACAATGTGAATGATTATATTATGTCATATATCTGTAGGTAACCAAAATTTCTTCTTCCAGTAATTAAAATATATGTTTAGTGAATGAATGGGGACTTTTCATCATGTTGTTAAAAATAGTTGTTTGAGATAAAAGCACAGGCATTAAAGCTGGGGGGAAAGAGAGGCAGATAGAATTTGACCTTTTCCAAACTGTCAGGGAAATAAAGATTCTGTAGTTCGCAAACATGGCTCACCATCATGGAGAGACACATAGGTACCTCCTTCCAACAGTATTTTGGCTGTGCTAAGTTTCTATACAAAAGTACCAAAACACAATTAATATTTGGTCAGGTGTAAGCATGTCACATGTATTATAAAATATAAAAGGATAAGAGAAGAACATACATGTTCAGATAATATATGTGGAAGCATTTGTTATAATAATATATGGCACATAAGGTGATTCTCGCTGACACTGTCTATTGAAAAATTTTGAACATTGAACTTACCACGGTTATGGCAAAAATATATTTTTTCTAAAAATATTTATGTAAATACATATGCACATATATGTAATAGAAACTGCTAAAGTATTAATGAAATAAAATAATAGAGATTGAAGTTTCCAGTAAAAGGCATTGAACTAAATGGTGAAATATGAGAGCATTACCTCTTACTTTGATATGAATTGCCTTTTTCTCCTTTAGATGAGGGTGATTATTTTGTTTTTCCTAATGGATTTTGTTTCCACTGATGAATTTTAAACATGACTTACAAATATATTGGATTACACTTTTCTTATTCCTATAATATTTCCCACCTGTCCATTGATGGGTAATATGGTTTGACTTTGTCCCCACCCAAATCTCATCTTGAATTTCCATGTGTTGTGGGAGGGATCTGGTGGGAGGTAATCATGAGGGTAGGTCTTTCTCGTGCTGTTCTTATGATAGTGAATAAGTCTCACAAGATCTGATGGTTTTTAAAAAATGAAGTCTCACTGCACAAGCTCTCTTCTCTTGTCTGCTGCCATGTGAGACATGCCTTTCACCTTCTGCCATGATTGTGAGGCCTCCCCAGCCATGTGGAACTGTAAGTCCGTTAAACCTCCTTTTTATTTTAAATTGCTCAGTCTTGGGTATGTCTTTATCAGCAGTGTGAAAACAGACTGATAGAGTAAACTGGTATCAGTAGAGTGGCGTGCTGCTGAAAAGATACCTAAAAATTTGTGGAATTGACTTTAGAACTGTGTAACAGGCAGAGGTTGCAACAGTTTGGAGGGCTCAGAAGAAGACAAGTAAATGTAGGAAAGTTTGAAATTCCCTAGAGACTTGTTGAATGGCTTTTACCAAAATGCTGATAATGATATGGACAATGAAATCCAGGCTGAGGGGGTCTCAGATGGAGATGAGGAACTTGTTGGGAACTGTAGCAAAAGTGATTCTTGCTATTTCTTACCAAAGAGACTGGTGGCATTCTGGTCATGCCTTAGAAATTTGTGAAACTTTGAACTTGAGGGAGATGATTTAGGATATCTGGTGGAAGAAATTTCTAAGCAGTAAAGTATTCAAGAGGTGACTTGGGTGCTGTTAAAGGCATTCAATTTTATAAGGAAAACAGAATATAAAAGAAAATCCCATTTTCTGTGGAGAAATTAAAGCTGGTTGCAGAAATTTGCATAAGTAACAAGGATTCAAATTCTAATCACCAGGACAATGAGAAAAATGTCTCCAGGGCATGTCAGAGGTCTTCATGGCAACCTCTGCCATCACAGACCCAGAGGCCTCGGAGGAAAAAGTGTTTTTTGTGGGTGCGGCCCAGGTTCCTTGGGCTGTGTGCAGCCTAGGGACTTGATGCCCTGTGTCCCAGCTGCTCCAGCTCTGGCTGAAAGGGGCCAATATAGAGCTTGGGCCATGGCTTCAGAGGGTGCAAGCCCCAAGTCTTGGCAGCTTCCATGTGGTGTTGAGCCTGTGACTACACAAAAGTCAAGAATTGGAGTTAGGGAACCTCTGCCCAGATTTCAAGTGTATGGAAACGCCTGGAAGTCCAGGAAGAGGTTTGCTGCAGGGGTGGGTTGCTCATGGAGAACCTCTGCTAGGGCAGTGTGGAAGGGAAATGTGGGGTTGGATCCTCCACAGAGAGTTCCCACTGGGGTGCTGCCTAGTGGAGCTGTGAGAAGAGAGCCACCATCCTCCAGACCCCAGAATGGTAGATCCACTGACAGCTTATATCGTGCGCTTGGAAAAGCCACAGACACTGAATGCCAGCCTGTGAAAGCAGCTGGAAGGGAGGCTGTACCCTGCAAAGCCACAGGGGCAGAGCAGCCCAAGACCATGGGAACCCATCTTTTCCATCAGCATGACCAGGATGTGAGGCATGGAGTCAAAGGAGATCATTTTGGAGCTTTAAGATTTGATCGCCCTGGTGAACTTTGAATTTGCACGGGGTCCGTAGGCCCTTTGTTTTGGTCAATGTCTCCCATTTGGAAAGGCTGTATTGCCCCAATACCTGTGTCCCTATTGTATCTAGGAAGTAACTAATTTGCTTTTGATTTTACAGGCTCATAGGTGGAAGGGACTTGCCTTGTCTCAGATGAAACTTTGGACTGTGGACTTCTGAGTTAATACTGAAATGAATTAAGACTTTGGGGCTGGGCGCGGTGGCTCAAGCCTGTAATCCCAGCACTTTGGGAGGCCGAGGCGGGCGGATCACAAGGTCAGGAGATCGAGACCACAGTGAAACCCCGTCTCTACTAAAAATACAAAAAATTAGCCGGGCGCGGTGGCGGGCGCCTGTAGTCCCAGCTACTCAGGAGGCTGAGGCAGGAGAATGGCATGAACCCAGGAGGTGGAGCTTGCAGTGAGCCGAGATCGCGCCACTGCACTCCAGCCTGGGCAACAGCGTGAGACTCCGTCTCAAAAAAAAAAAAAAAAAAAAAAAAGACTTTGGGGTACTGTTAGGGAGACATGATTGGTTTTGAAATATGAGAACATAAGATTTAGGAGGGGCCAGGGATAGAAAAATATGGTTTGGCTGTGTCCCCATCCAAATTTCATCTTGAATTTCCATGTGTTGTGGGAGGGCAAAGGTGGGAGGTAATTAATCATGGGGGCAGGTCTTTTCTGTGCTGTTCTCCTGATAGTAAATAAGTCTCACAAGATCTGATGGTTTTTAAAAAACTGGAATTTCCCTGCAAAAGCTTTCTTATCCTGTCTGCCGCCCTGTGAGATGTGCTTCTCACTTTCCACCATGATTGTGAGACCTCCCCAGACATGTGGAACTGTAAGTCTCTTAAACCTCTTTCTTTTGTAAATTGCTCCAGTCTCAGGTATGTCTTTATCAGAAGCATGAAAATGGACTAACACAATGGCTTTGACAAGATTTTGTGAGTAAAATGTTAAGATAGGTGAGAAGGTGAGAAAGGAGTCAAATATATTTCTAGGTTTCTTTTGGGGAAACTGGGTAGATGACCCTTTAACAGAAATGGGAAAACAAAAGAAAGGGGTTTGTGGGAAAATATTGGGAAAATATTATGAACTCAATTTTCACATATTGTAAGGTAAGAAGCTAGTGTGCTATCAAATAGATATGTTGATTTGTTTATCAGAAATGAGGCCTTAGGGGTACATATTGATTTGAGTGTCGCGAAATAGAAATGACCCTTGAAGCTACAAGGGTAGATGAGTTCTATCATGAAAGCTATAGACTGAAAAGAGAAGAAACATGAGTGACTAGACTAATGTTAACCCCTAGGAGGGATACCTGGGAGAAGGGAAGGCTCAGGGGAATAAGAAGGGTCAAATATATGAGGGGCCTGGTGATGGGTGAGAAAAGGACTGGAGTCCACATGGAGAATCTATCCAATAGAAAAATTACAGTTGAGAAAATCTTGGTTTTGATCAATGGGGCCTTGTGTCCTGAGCACTGCCCATGGATTATTTAGCGAAGATACAAACCAAGTAATTTGTCATACTCACATTCCGCTTCATCTTCACCTTCGGACTCTATGGTTTGTCATTTTATTCATAAGCAACCTTGAACTTTGAGTACAAAGCTGCTTAAATCTTCATTGTGTTCTGGGAAAGTAGCAAACTAACTTTTCCCTATTTAAGTGTTTGGTAGATAGTAGATAACACAGATATCTTTGTGAAGTGAAAGACTACTCGGAAAAAAACCAATACAAAATGAGAGACCAAAACTGATTAATCTATCTGTCCTTGTCTTTCTGTAGAGGAAAAATATGGACAAATTGCAGGGTCCAAGTATAGAGAACATAGTGCCAGGTAGTAATTTTTTTAAGACAAGCTAAATAATATGGACTATGACTTGGTTAGGCAGAAATTGATCCCCAAAAGATAGTTGAATTTAAGTGAATTATCTAACAGCTGAGTGTCCTGTGAAAAATGCCATAATCAATATTTTGCTGGTTAATACTGAGTGTCAGTGCGATTGAATTGAAAGATGCAAGTATTGATCCTGGTTGTGTCTGTGTGGGTGTTGCCAAAGGAGATTAACATTTGAGTCAGTGGGCTGGGGAAGGCAGACCCACCCTTAATCTGGTGGGCACCATCTAATTAGCTGCCAGTGAATATAAAGCAGGCCGAAAAATCTGAAAAGGCAAGACGGTCCTAGCCTCACAGCCTACATCTTTCTCCAGTGACGGATGCTTCCTGCCCTGGAACATTGGACTCTAAGTTCTTCAGTTTTGAGACTCGGACTGGCTCTCCTCCTCCTCAAACTTGCAGACAGCCTATTGTGGAATACTTAATAAACTCCATATACATATATATATCCTATTAGTTCTGTCCCTAATACAAATACGTCATTAAGGATTCACCGAGTTGTGCCAGCAGAGCCTATTTTTCTTTTTTTATAGAGTTTACTACATTCATAGATCAAAGGAATGATGTAGACACAATATATATCTGTTTTTCAGAAAGGTGTGCACATTTTTTGAAGACAAGAGATGGTGAATTGATTTCTGGATAACAGAACATTTAAAAGGATTTTGAATTGTTTCAGCATTATTAGGTTTTCAATGAGAAGTCTCAAATAAGTGGAATCAGGAATTAGGAATGTTTTCATATTAAAGATTTGATGAAAGCTGGCTAGCTGGAATGTCTTGAATTTGTCACTTAACATCCTACCTGCCTGGTTTTGGATTTGAACTGAAGGTTGATTAAATGTAAGCTACTATTGGAAGGAGTAGGAATGGGAACATCTAGATTAATACTCAACAAAGGATGTTATCTGATACACTGAAAAACAACTATTTTATAGAATTGGTGGTTCACACATGCAGAAACAACTTGGGTTAAATGGTTTCTTACTATAGCCATTTAATTTTCCTCTTTTCTCCTCATAGTATAACATCTGGTAGCCCAAAACTAAAGACATTACTAAGAAAAAAATTAGTAAGCTTATCCATGACTAAGGGATTCTACAATACAGTGATCATAAATGATGTGTGTCAACAGATGGCAACTTGCCAAAGTATCTTTGGAGCTATTCTATGGGACACAAGTTATCCTTCCCTATTATTTGGTACTTTGATTCTCTATATAACTACCTTCCTGAAATTCTTTCACTCCCTAGACTTTCCAGAATAGGAATATTCAAATAAGATCACTAGGGACTCTTCTAAGTCTCCTCAAACTCTTGCTATAGTGAATTTTTTCCACATCAGCCACATGTACAAGCTTATTTGTATGTATAAATGTAAAAACACACTTGCTACCTTGCAACATGCAATATATCTGTTCAATCTAATGCTTAGAATTAGTGTTTTTGAAGAGTCCTTGAGTATCAAATAGAACTTCTGGAAGTAGATAAAAATCAGGAAAAGCAGGGGATTTTTAGGATTGAGATTCCCAAAATCTTATTCTAATTAATTTCTATACATGACTTTGTTGTTATATCTTTTTACATTTCAACTGTATGCAGTTTATATTTTTTACTACTATAAAGATAGTAGTTAATTTACATGATTTTATAGCAATGTATATGAACTTGGGTGCAGATTGAGCATTTGTAACTAATGAAGTATTCCACCCAAACCTCCACTAATCAGAAAGTGAGGGCATGAGAAGTGCTGCTGAGTCTGTAGTTTACATGAACTGGGGAAGTTGAAATTAACTAATGGTGACCTGGATGTGATAAATATTTTAAGGAGCATGTAAGTGTGTGTGTGTGTGTATGAGTGTGTTTCTGTATGTGTACTTGTAAATGAGGGAGGGAGGGAGAGAGAGACAGAGAGAGACAGAGAGAGAGAGAGAGAGAGAGCGATGGCAAATTGGGAGGAGTGTTGCTCAGAAACATGATACCAAGAAATACTAATGCTATATACTGGTAAGAGAGAAACAATGCATCAAAACATAATGGTTACATATTTGACTTTATGGCATAAAATTTATATATAATAAGTATAGTGTATTAGCTTTTTAAAAATCATAGCTTCAGATCTCTTCGTGGATCCTCACTCAACTATTGCTTGTGAGCCAAGGTGTAAACATATATAATATTCTAAAAATTAGCTGTAAGTAATACTAGCACAATTTTAAAATTAAAAATATTACTTTCCATTCCAGCACATAATTTTCATTTTATATCTATGAGTTTTAATAGCACTCCTATTACTAGAGTAATGAGAAGGAAAAGTGAAATCATATTATACGTTTTTTCAAAAAAGAATTATTCTATAATTAGCCAAGCAATGATGTTGATATCTTTTGAGTCATGCTAGTTGTACATTAAAACCAAGTCAAAGACTGTATTATATTGAGCATTAAAGAGAAAAATTAGAATGAGTGAGACTTACCAGTGTACAGCCTCCCCCCACAAGATGATTTTATGGCTGGAGGATGAAAAGTATCAAACTCCTCAAGATTTCCCTGGAAGGAAAAGTGAGAGATAGCTTTAATTCACATTTTCTGGCAGTTGTATTATGTCACATTTAAGTCAGTTGTTCAGATAAAAAAGGAGAACAGTAAAAACTACCTTAAAGATAAATGAAGTTAACAAATTAATGCTAAGAAATGATATCCTAAAATGAGAGTCTATATTATTTCCTTGATGTAAAGTATTGTAGCCAATAATATTTAAAGAATATACAGAATCTTTTGGAAGAATCAATATCGTTAAAATGGCTATACTGCCCAAAGCAATCTACAGATTAAATGCTGTTCCTATTTCACTACTAATGTCATTCTTCACAGAATAAGAAAAAACTATTCTAAAATTCATATGGAAAAAAAAAATTTGCTCTGATATAAAAGCTCATGCTGTAGGATATTAATTTGTTGACTAACTACAGACCCACTTTTTTAAAATGGCAAACGATTGTCTTCAATTCACAAATAAAGCTAAAACTAAATTTATCTGCAATTCTATCTTTCTTACAATAACCTCTAATTATTTAACCACTATTCCTTTCACTAAATCATTTCTTCCACATAAATTCTTGCCTTTTACTCTTTCTTCTTCTCACATTCTGTCTCAGCTCCTGGTTCTACTTTTTTTTTTTTTTTTTTTTTAAAGAACTTTTAAGTTCAGGGGTACATGTGTGCAGGTTTGTTACATAGGGAAACATATGTGTCACAGGCGTTTGTTGTGCAGATTATTTCATCACCAGGGTATTAAGCCTAATATCCATTAGTTACTTTTCCTGATCCTCTCCCTCCTCTCAACCTCCCCCCTCCAATAGGCCCCAGTGTATGTTATTACCATCTGTGTGTCATGTGTTCTCATCATTAAGCTCCCACTTATAAGTGAGAAAATGTAGTATTTGGCTTTCTGTTCCTTTAGTTTTCTAAGGATAATGGTCTCTGGCTCCATCCAAGTCCCTGCACAGGACATGATTTTGTTCTTTTTTTATGGCTGCATAGTATTCCATATATATATGTAGCACATTTTCTTTATGCAGTCTATTATTGATGGTCATTTAGGTTGATTACATGTCTTTGCTGTTGTGAATAGTGCTGCAATGAACATACACGTGCATATGTCTTTATAATAGAACAATTCATATTTCTTTGAGTATATAGTAATAGGATTGCTAGTAATAGGATTGTTGGATCGATATTATTTTTGTCTTAAGGTCTTTGAGTAGTCTCCACACTGTCTTCCACTGTGGTTGAACTAATTTACACTCCTACCAACAGTGTATAAGCATTCCTTTTTCTCTACAACCTTGCCAGCTTGTACTATTTTTGACTTTTTATGATAGCCATTTTGACTGGTGTGAGATAATATCTCATTGTGGCTTTAATTTGCATTTCTCTAATGATCAGTGATGAGCTTTTTCCCAATACGGTTGTTGGCCACATGTAGGTCTTCTTTTGAGAAGTGCCTATTCATGGCCTTTGCCCACTTTTTAATGGTTTTTTTTTTTTTTTCTTATAAATTTGTTTATGTTCCTTACAGATACTGGATATTAGACCTTTGTTATAGGAATAGTTTGCAAAAATATCCTGCCATTCTGTAAGTCGTCTATCTGTTGATAATTTCTTTTGCTGTGCAGAAGCTCTTTAGTTTAATTAGATCTCATTTGTTGATTTTTACTTTTGTTGCAATAGCTGTTGGCATCTTTGTCATGAATTCTTTACCCATGCCTATGTCCTGAATGGTATTGCCTAGGTTATCTTCTGGGTTTTTTTTTTTTATATATATATATAGTTTTAGGTTTTACATTTAAGTCTTTAATTTCTGGCTCTTCTTACTTCCCTATCTAGGTTGACCCTTGGTCTACCTCTCCACACCCTCATCATTTCAGCCTTCCTTCAGTCTCACCACCCTGCTAATTAACAACTCCAGACCTATCTTACAGTCCATTTCCCCCATCCCAAATGTTATGGTGCCCAACTATGCTAGCTTAAGTTCCTTATTCATGAAATTCCTTATTAGTGGTTTCCTGCTTAATAATAACAGTATACTTCATTTAAAAATTAGGCATGAAAAGATAAGTGAGTAAATACCAGCAAGACAGCATGCTTCTGACAACTAACTTTGGCCCTTGTTCAGGAAGCAGAAAACCTATATCTTCATTTGTTTGTGTTTAAAACTTCAGAGGACATAGGTAAGTGTCTAAATCATGGGGTGGAACATACCTGACCAATGAATATTTCAGATTCCCACTGGTCTGTAGGTCTAAAATAAGCTTTATTCTTGGATATTCAACATTGGTATCTGGCAGTACACCCACTGATACTCATACTGCATATCTCCCAAATAAATGTAGTATTAAGTATTTCAATGAAAGATACACATTTATTAATTATTTTAATAAAAGTCAGGATAGGTTAGGGCTGACAGTCTACATACACTAGTGGAGTCTCTGCTTTCTCAGGCCTATTTGGATCCCTTTCTTCTTGACATCTAAGACATAAAAATGGTAGATTGTTGACAGGTAAATGATCATCAGCATGTTACCCACATACTTAATTCCCTGATGTATTTTACTGTTAAGCCTGGATAAACATTCTGAAGTCCATTTGCTTATTAAGCATCAAGTTTATCAGCATTTAAGCATCATATTCAGATCGTAGTCCACTGTAAAATGAACTGATCACTTAGATATCAAATCAAATAGCAGCAAGGCACACACACACACACTCATGCACACACACACACACATATTTTGCCAGGGTTCTACAAACAGCACAAATAATTTTTATTTTATTTTATTTTATCTCATTTTATTTTATTTTTGAGATGGAGTTTGGTTTTGTCACCAGGCTGGAGTGCAGTGGTGCGATCTCAGCTCACTACAACCTCCGCTTCCTGGGTTCAAGTGATTCTCCTACCTCAGCCTCCCAAGTAGCTGGGATTACCGGCATGTGCCACCACACCCAGCTAATTTTTGTATTTTTAGTAGAGACAGGGTTTCATCATGTCAGGATGGTCTTGCTCTCTTGACCTCGTGATCTGCCCACCTGGGCCTCCCAAAGTGCTGGGATTACAGGCTTGAGCCAGATTCTTATTATTTATGTATTTATTTATTTAGATAGGACCTTACTCTGTTTCTCAAGGTGAGTGCGGTGGTATGATCATGGTTCACTGCAGCTTCAATCTCCCAGGTCTAAGTGATCCTACCAACCCAGTCTCCTTGAAGTAGCTGGAACTACAGGTATGTGCCACCATGCCTAGCTAATTTTTTAATGTTTTGTTTTGTAGAGACGGGGATTCACTATGTTGCCCAGAATGGTCTTGAACTCCTGGACTCAAACAGTCCTTGTGTCTCAGCTTCCCAAAGTGCTGGGATTATAGCACCATGTACCACAAAATAATATTTAAAATAGAAAACTGATATGGCTTGGATCTTTGTCCCCACCCAATCTCATATCAAATCACAATCCTCAATGTTGGAGGTGGGGCCTGGTGGGAGGTGATTATATCATGGGGTCAGTTTCTAATATTTTAACACCATCCCCCTTGGTGGTGTTGTAGCATGAGTGTGTAACCATGAGACCTGGTTGTTTAAAAGTGTGCAGCACCTTTCTGTACCCTTCCTCCTGTTCTGGACATATGCAGATGCCTGCTCCAGCTTCACCTTCTGCCATGAGTAAAAGCTCCCTGAGGCCTCCCTAGCCATGCTTTTGTGTATTGTGGAAATGTAAACGAATTAAACCTCTTTTATTTATAAATTACTCAGTCTTGAGTATTTCTTTATAGCAGTGAAAAAACAAGCTAATTCAGAAACTGACACATTCACTTTACATTTAAGGGTGGTTTAACCAAGACAAGTTTTCCATGGGAATTGACGACTAATATTTGAGAGAGCATCAATCTTTGTTTTCTTGGAAAATATGTCATTTATCTTACATGCAAAAAGATGTTTTGTTAACCTGAAACTTCAATATCTAGAAAATAATTCTATTGAAGGTAGCTTTAAAGAGAGTTCAAATATCTCATCTTAAATGAGAAAGAAAAACAAAACAAACAAATCTCTTAAAGGCTTTGTATCCTATATAGTTATTATGTTCTTCATTTTCTTTTCAGTCATGTTCTCTCAAAAAGTAGTTTAATTTCACTACCTCTATTTCCAAACCTTTTCGTCACACCTTGTACATGAGAATCTATCTACTGACATTGACATGTCTGAAATTGCCAATGACCTTCATATTGATAATTCCAAATGCAGACTTGCATTTATTTTATCTGTCACATCTAATATTTTGTTCTACTGAACATGGGTACCATTTTACAACTTATCTCCTAACTTCCATGATGCTACTGTTCTCTTTTTTTCTTCCTATAACTCGATTTATTCCCTCTTAATTATAGATCATGTATATCTCATGATATTTCTTCTCAGGACTTCATCTTTAACATTTTGCCCTTATCATTCTATAACATCTCTCATGATGGCTTAATACAAAGCCATGGCTTGAATAATAGCCTATTACTGTAAATCCCAAATAGATAGCCCCTAAATTGGACATTTTTACATGAATATCCTAAAGACACCTTTGATTCAACTTGTGAAAATATCCAATTACCTTTATTCTATTAATCTGATTTAGTGTTCTCTATCTCAGTGAACAATAACAATAGGTAACATTGATTAAGCACTTATGATGTATCTTACACTTCTGATATCTTATGTGGTTACTCCACAATCTCATATTGGAGATACTAATATTATCACCATTTTGAAAATCACAGAACTGATCCTCAAAGAGGTAAAATTACTTGCCTGAAATCACACAGCTAATAATTATTGGAGATGGGACCTGAACAGACTGCCTACACACTTTACTATTACACCTTGAAAATATTTGCCCAGTTGCACAAATCAGATAATTTGAACTCACTTTATATTTTTCTTTTATTCATCTATTCTCAGAGAACTGTAATCACTTAGTTCTCTAGATTACGGGTATAAAACATTGTATTATTATTGTATCTATTCTCTCCCCTCAATCCTTATGGCCCTGACCTTGGTTTAGATCTTCACTTATCTCCCAGATTGTGTGAACAATTATTGCCCTTTACACTAGCCTCTAACACTGACCATAAACTTTAATCTCTGATCTTGATTCTAAACACTTTATTCTTGTGTTGCTTACAATGAGTCTAGGTACAAAAATGTATGACTATGAAAAAAGTTACCCTAAATGCCATCTTAGTTTTCAATTGGCTACATAAAAAAGGTGTATAGGCATGTGGTAGGTTTGTTGTTCACAACACTCTTCCCATCTCTATAACTCAATTTCCTATAGAATTAAATTCAAATCATCAACATTATAATTGAATTCCCAAAAAACTTGAAATCATCTACAAAAATTATGAAATAAAAGTGATTATCCTATTTCTATTGTGACAATTTAAAACTTTTATTTGAATCAACAGAAAATGAATACAAAGAAAGACCATACTTTATTTGTCAGGTAAAGACTAAAAAATCCCAATTGTCCATGTCCCTATAGCCAATTATTTGAATACTATGCCAAAATAAAGTATTGAGAAAAAAGTATCCATATGAGTTTTCTCTACCAAAATGTAAGGTATATAAATCTCTACCAAAATGTAAGGTATATAAATCTCTATTATCTGTGTATGTTTACATATATACAATAGAAGTTGCAATATAAAATGGGGAAAGTTACACAAATAAGCTAGATTACTATTATGAATTCAAACTCATTTTAATTTCCACCTGAAAAATATTTTCGTTATATGAAGAACACTTAGCTTATGATCTAAACTCCTGGGTTAAAATGTCCTATCTATCTGTGTTCTAAGAAAAGTCACTAAGTATGGCCCTCAGTTTTCTTTTATGGGGGAAAAAAACAAAGGGGTATGATTTTACTACATGAATTCTAAGACTTTTTTTTTATTCTGCTTTAACCTTCTGACTGAGATAAATTTATCAAATTGGATACGACTGCTTTTGTATCATCATGTGAATCATAGAGAGGACAAAATTTAAAGATTAAAACAATCAATAAAACAATATTATGTCTGTTTGTCAAACAAAGAATATGAGACATCTGTGATTTAAAATTTGAGCTTCACAATTTTAATTTCTCTAACTTCTAAAGAAAAAATTCAGAAGCTTAAATGCCATTCTCCTAAATTGCCTTTAGTTCAAATGCATAGCAGTCAGAATTTCAAAGGCGTACACATTGTTTTTAGTAACGCATAGCTTTGCTGCAAAGTGAGGATAGGACTGGAATGAAAATAGTGAATGACAGCAGCAAAATCAGTGTTTGGTAGGTAAAACTCTATCTAGAAAACGAAGCTCAAATGAGAGAAAGAAGTGACAGAAGCAAGCTTTTTTTGGTTAAACGGATTCATAAAAATGAATGTGCTGTTGACCAGAGAACTCGAAAGTCTTCCCAGTTTGTTGTAGTTTGATGTTATTGAATTAGGAACACTGACAGTTTTTATACATGCTGGATGTAGCTTTGAATAAATGGATAGCCATCCAGCACATTCAACAATTGGTCGAAACATTTTAGATACACCTAATAAGGGGTCCCAGGAGCAGATGTGCTTCTGCCCAGACTACATACTGAGAATTCCAATTATACAGGCAGCCAAATTGCTATAACCTAATTGCCAGTACCCTGAGTGTAGGATGCAATCACGGCTTATTCACCCTTGTTCTTCCAAATAAACATCAGTGATCCTCTCAACTTAACACACTACCCAGCTATGTAGGGAGAATCAGCAGCAAGCTACTTAGCAACCAGAGGCTATATTTGGTTTCTGCAGGCTTGTTTATGAAATTCACATAGTTCACTTCTTCCTAAATCAGTAGTCATAGTATAAAATGGCTTAAGCATTTTCTTCCCTAGCAATAAAAGATTCTTTCAAAAATGAGAGAGAAGAAATGAATCTAGTAAAAATGTATTAAATGCAAAATTAAATTGAGCACTGATAAACCTCACTTTTAAAGATACTCAGTCAAATTGAAATGTGCTTTTCCATCTCAGTTTCACACAAAGTGCAATATGTGCTATTTGAAAATTAGATAATCTGCTTAAGAGCTATTATTGTGCAACTCCACCCTCTTGCTAACCAAATTTACTGTAATGTGGGTGAGATTGTTTTTGTTTCACAATTTCTATTTGCTGTCTTGAAGAGTGATACATTTTTAAATGTTTTTCATTTGCTTAAAGTAAATGTATTTCACTGTTTTTGAAAAACAAGAATGTAAAAACATAATTTTTCATAAAAGCACATGCTTTCTCTAAAAGAAAAATATATTTAAACAACTCACAAAAGCACATTATGCCGCTAGTGAAAGAAAACAGCTTTTAAATATAACTATTGTAAATGATATTTTGTTTTTTCATGCCCACACAAAAATTTGTCATTTGAGAAATGTGTAGTTGTATCTTGAGGTAGCTTGAAATTATGGAAAGACTGACTATATCCTTGAAGAGGTTTCAATTTTTATTTTGAATGTGCTAGAAAGAAAATAAATAGAAATGTGAAATTCAGTGGAATTGATTTCTAGGAAAATAAGGCTCAAAAAACCAGACTTTTAGATCTTATTTACAGAAAATAGCTTTCTGAGTAGGTCAATAACCCACTTTTAAAGCACCTAAAATAAGATAGGACTACTGAAATAAGCATATTATGTTTTAGAGCAACTATTTCAAATTTTTTATTTTCTAGCGTATAAAATCAAGGAGTGGAAAAGGTGCAAAATCCTTCAATTGCTGTGTTATATTAGAGGTTTTACTAGATTCATTACAAAATGTAATATGAGAAAGAAACATTAAAAAATCTCAGCAGTCTAGATATCAATGATATGAAAATGTCACAAACTGGTCTAATTTTACTGAAATTATAATTTTCTTTGCACAATCATATACAGAAAATGATTAAGCACTTTTACAAAACTGCATTACCTTGGACAAAGAAGAAAATTCATTTCTTAAAGTTAATGTAACTTAAATAACATATAAACTTTAGATCTATGCTGTAACCCATTAAGAGTTGCCTTCCCTATGAATCCTAAATATAACATATGATCTCATCTGCTCATGGCAAAATAACATCCTCCTTAGAAGCACATCTTCAGTGACAGAATTTCTGGAATGTATTCCTAGCTGAAGTAAAGCAGCATCTGCAGTACTACACAATCATCCTCAGAAGTATTGCTGTTTAGAAGCAGAACGACAATGAATAATGTTAAGAAATAGGGCACTGCCTCTGTGGGAACACAGTAGCAGAGGTAGCAAAATGCTAAAACTTTCGACTGCTTTTTTCCAGAGATTTAAACACCAGCAAATAAGGCCCTGTAGGCATATAAAAGATAAGAGCAAATTTAACCCCCCTTTCACCTGTTCAGCTGCCACAGGGGTCATTTCTCTATGTGTAATTTAAAATTTGTTCCATTTCTGCCATACTATTATGCAGTTCAGAGGAATCAGCATAAAGAGGCATGCAGAGATAGAAGACTCAGAGATGAATCCTCAAAGTAGATTAATCTATTAAATGCAATCTATTAAAGCACCATAGATTGCCAACTTACACAAAGGTAGCTCTATAGAGCTGCAGAAAAGAAAACTCTCTGTCCAGACCATTTCCTGAGAACTGAGAATGTTGCTATCCCTGCTCTGGGGTAGAATTCCACCCTCAGCACTTTTACACTACTGCCATATGCTGGGATCCTTATTAAGATGCAGTTACCCTCAGGAAAGGTAACAAGCAGAGCTACTAGCAGGACTGCTAATACATTAGTGTTGGTGAAGAAACTGACAGAGATGATGCTGATTGTGGAAGGTAAAATACAAAGAACTGAGAAAATTAGAGAACCCCCAGATGAGGGAGATGCAAATAGAAGACTGAAGGCTACATGGGTAGGTGTAGCTTGGTACCAACAGTAGCATACACTGTCCTTCTCCCCACCAGACTTCATTCAAATAAATCTAAATGACAAGTAATTATCCAGAATTTTAAAAATCTTGACAATAATTTATTGCAAATGGAAAGAACATTTCCAGGAGATTATTTATTTACCTAATATGAATGTATTTGTGAAAAAGTCTTTGAATCCCTGTAACATGTAAACAGTTGAAGAGTTTAATCTAAGAGATCAGTAAAGAAAGAACACTGAGTTTTAACTGAGAATACTTGAATTCTAATATGAGTTCTAACACAAATCAAGTGTGGTCATTCATTGGATATTTCTGAATTAGAGTACAGTTCTCATTTACACAGAGGGCAGTAAGAGCAGGTAATCTCTAGGACATAATAAAGCTCTAAAGACACAAAGCTATAGAAAATAAAATGTTTTCTGGTTGTAAATTAAAAATACAAATGTGATATTGCCTCTCTGATACACGTAGGCACCAGTTTTTACAAAACCTGCAATTTATATGTAAAACTAGTATCATATTAAACAATCAAAGTGAATAAAATCACATGGATTTGAAAGGTAGCATATCCATTGCTTTACTTAGAGATCAGAATGATGCTTGTGAAAGAAAGTCATTTTGATATTCCAACCATAAACTCCTCTCTTTCAATGTGATAATTTATCCATGGTGAGTATAGAAAACAAAGGCTGGCTATCGCCAACTGGTAAAGGAGTAAAATCCTACAGCTTGGAGATCTTTGACTTCTCTCAGTGAAACTCTATAGGATTCAGAGGTTAATTTGGAGTTCCTATGAGCCTTCTAAAAAAGTCTGAAAATTTTGTGTAAAGTGCATATGCATATTTTTCTAAGATGTTTTATAGTTTAGGCCTGCAATTCAGAGTGGTTTATGATGCAAAAAAAGGTGAAATGGTGGTTCACACCTAAAGATCAAAATGACAGAAAGAAACAAGAAGAACTATGATGTTTCCAAGGAGATATTCTAGGTAAGGATGAAGCCACTGGTGCTGCAGAATCATCCCTCGATTATTTCCTGTAGGATCTATCTGCATACAGCTGCAAAATTCCAAAGTCTATTTTATCTTTAGTAAGATAAATATCCAAATTAGTGAGTGTACACAATAACTTGCAGTTGCAAAACAAGTATTTTGATCATAAGCTATGACAATTGTGATTTATATTAACTCTTCTATTTTGATTACTGGCTATTTTTTATTATTTGTAACACAGAGACAAAAGCTCAGAGTTTTTAACAAATATTTAGACCCCTCAAGTTCCCTTTGAAGAGGGTCTAACATGAGAGAGAGGAGGTCCGTCTTGGGAATGTCATGAAAGATACCAGGGGAACTTCTTTCTTGTTCAACACCCTGGCCATCTGCTGTTGAAGATATTTGTAATTCACCGGAAATGTGAATGTGTGGAATGGATATTCTCCCTATAATTGTGTTTGTGAGTATTTTTAGCAGGAGTAAGAGAATAATGTCTATGAGTTTCTATCTAAAAAATTACTTTGCGATTGACTACTACAGAGGCCATAACAGATTATCATCAAATTTTAGAGGATATAAATTATGCTACTAATTTTTTCTTTATATTTAAAAACTGTTCAGCAATGAAGTCGTTGTTCTAATTCATTGTGCTGGCTCTGTATCTCAGAAGAATATGTTTTCAGATGTAAAAAATGGGATCAGACTTAGTTGATACTTATATTTCTTCATAAAAAGAGATTGAACAGAGGTATTAAAATCATTGCTATCTGAACAAATGTACAAACGAAGTAGCCACAAATACAGAGAATCTAGATTTGAGAATTATCAAATAATTTGCTCTCATTTTGCATATCTCAGTGTTCTCAAACATTATCTCACTTAACTAGCGCTAGAACCATATTAGATAATTAATGTCATACACAATACACAGACTAAGAAGTTAAAGCTCAGGGAGGCTGGGAAATTTTCTGAAGTTATCAGAGAGAGTAAGCAATAGAGCTGAGACTGGAACCCAAATTAAAATTATTATTATTATAATCATAGAGTAACACAAACCTTCAGAAGCTATAGGATATATTTTGCAACTCCATCAGAATAGACACAATTTTAGTTATCGTGGGCTTAGTATCCATTACACTGACATTTTGGGACCATTCAATATTATCTCTCCCTTTTACTATCAGTTTATGAGTCATTTCAATAAGAGTCAACTAATAATTACAGTTCCAGAATCTCCTGCATATTGCAGAATATAGAGGCTACTCTCTCTGCTGTTCCAGATGGTATGCATAATCAATGCAGAAATTTCTCAGTATGTATTTTGGGAAAGAACATTTATTCAAGATTCAGAGGTCAAAATGAGGTCTGGTAATCATCCATGAACTCATTTGCTCATCCTGTTTTGCAATTTGAATTATTAGGAGACAGTTCAGAAAACATCTATTTTAACTTTTCTTTGGCCAAAGTAGCATCCCTTTATTAACAGGCAAATTTGTTCAGAAGTTTCTTAAATAAAAAAATTATTTTTTGGAAAAACATTTTAACAATTAGCAAAACACTTAAAATGGGAAAATAATGTTTAAATATTAGAAGAGTGTCATAGAAGTGAATTCATATAAATTGAAAGTCTTGGGACAAGCAAATTAGCATCTGTATAAAGTGGCTACAGTAGTGTATATATCTGTAGTTAACCTGAATGAAAAATAGCCTTGCTTATAAAGGATTGCTTATATTGCAACTTTAAAACAACAAATGTGACCTCAGAAGTATCTGTCTAAACAATAAGATATTTTTAAATTTACTATCTGCATTTATGTCTATATTTTCATCTATCATTTTGAGAATAATATCTAAGTTATTTGGAGTAAACATAAAATAGAAAGAATGAAATAGATTTAGCTAATATGCTCTTAAGATCCATAAAACTATATTGTATTATAATCATTCTTATTTTAAATATATAGCTTATTTGATAAAATTTCATAATATGTAAAGATGACTACCTCAGACAACATATCTCGTAACAAAGCAAACATTTGCTACAAATGCTTTGCCACTAGTCTGTGCTGTTGTATCAGAAACATTTATTTTCATCAAATGATTTTTTTTAAAAGGAGCTAGTTGCATTTATTCTGTGTTAAGAATCACAATTGTATGATATCTCATGATCTTTTCCATTTTCTATAATATTGGGGAAAATTGTCATTTAAAACAAAATATAAATCTAACAATGGTCCTTTTTGTTTCTAAATCCAAGAAAGGTGACATTTTTTAATACTTATTGTTAAACTAGAAAATATGAGGCATGATAAACTACAAAATAATACCTTCCTTTAATTTGATATACAAAAATATTCTAGCAGCTGGATTTTGGAATGATCAACTAATTTGCACACATTACTAACAAATCATCATCAAGTGGCTTTTCCAGATGACTTCATTAGTGACAATAGATAAACACAGAAAAGTCCAAAGCATTAGAGATAACTTTAATATTCTATTCTGCTTTATGTAATTACTTTCTCAGTTATCCCCCAAATTTTTAAGATTTCCCTGGGTGAAACACAATTGCATCTTTGAATTTCTAACTTTTCATCTTAGAAAAATTTCTTATTGTTCATTGAGGAATTTGAGAAACTTAAATTATAGCCGCAATGTTCAAAGTTGTTTCAGGGATTTAGAAAAATATGGACATTTAAAACCAAAAGTAATCCTGTAATCTTTTTTTTTACCTTTAAAAATTATTTTTTTTAAATTCCCTACATTGATTTTTCTAGGCACATGACACTCTGAAAAACAGAATGAAAAATATGAAAGTATATGAGAAGTTGCCTCAGATGCTTCAAAGTTTATCCGAAAACAAGGTATATCTAAATATAGATGTTATTTACTTGCAACTATGCAACATTTGTTTTAGAGAAAAATACATTCAATTAAACATGGACCACTTACTTGAAATGATAAGATGGATGATTGCACTAGGAGAGCAATTAATATTCCTCACTCAATTAACAAAGATTCACAAGTATATGCTGTTATTCTGGGTGATATTTCTACAGTGAAGATAAGTTAGTTTAGCGAAATGCCTTCTTTGTTTAAAAAATGGAAATACCGCAAAAACTGTGCTGGTCTCAAAATATCACTACACCTGTCATATAAAAATACGTTTTGCACACTCAGTGAACAACAATTATAGCCATCCAAAGTGAAATATTTTATCAATAAGTAGACCAAATATGCATGGAAATTGTATATTCAATTTTAAATGCCAAGGACATTTTGGTCCCATGAGTGTTTTACTACATAAACATCTTTTTCTATCTTATATGACAAAGAATGATTTTTAAGAGTCAGCTCACCTATAGTTTGAATACTTCCACCTATAGCGTATGTAAGTTAAAAATATTATTTTGTGAACATAAAATTACAACATCTGAAGACTACAATATGAAGGAGTACCACTGGTGTGCAAATCTCTGTTCCAAACCTTTAATAAATATGTTGATCTAGGATTGTGTCTTAACCTATCTCTATTTTAGTTTCCTCATCGGTAAAATGAAGATAATAATAGCAACTAACTCTGTGTGTGTGTGTGTGTGTGTGTGTGTGTGTGTGTGTGTGTGTGTGTGTGATAATGCCTGTAGATATTTTAGCTTATGTGGCATTTGCTGAGCACACAATGATTGTTAGATATACATTACAACTATTTATTTCACTTTATTAGTTTGAATAAATAAAATTCTGGAGAGCAAATCAGGTTCTACAAAATGTAGCTGAGGAAAATATCTTCCTTGTGTTTGCAATTTAGCATCCCTGGACTTTTGTTTCAACACTGCCCACATACTTTTTTTTTCCCACTTCTGTGGCTCCAACATTTATACCCCTGCCAAAATTTGTGTTGACTCTATAGCTATGAAAACATTGAAATTTCATTTTTTTTCATATGGCACATCACTGTAAATAGGATAACATTGGAAAATTAAGTTTTATTCTCACAGTGTTAATTTGTTTACTTCCTTGAAAAATCAGGTGGGTGACCATAGGCAATTCATTTAATTTTACTCAGACGTAATTATTTCATCTACCAAAGACAACTACTAACTTCCCAAAATTGCTGCAAGCGTGGTTAAATGGGCTAATACAGGTAAAAAGCCTAGCACAGAAACATTAGCTCCTCTCACTACCCACCTTATTCTATTTGTTTTCCTGTCTTTCCAACAGGATTATCAAATGATCCTCACTCTGATAGTTCCCATCACAACAAAGTGAACATTTCAGTTTCCTAAGTAAGCATTTGCTGTCTCTGAGTTGTGTGCTACTCTGCTCTTGAATCTAGCCATCTATTTCTTGCTGCAAAGCAGAAAACATATACAAGGTTTCCTACATGGGACAGATATTTGTCACATTTTTATTGCCTGGTTTTCTAACATCTACCAGGGACTAGTTCCTTGATCTTCTGCATTGCTTTATTGCTTGCCTTAACCTCAGCCCTCGTGTCCTTTGTACTCCTTGTTCTGCTTTGCTAACATTTTCTTCTTAAATTCTTACTTCCAATCTCTGTTTCAGTTCTGGTCAATAAGTACTCAAGACTCACTAGCCCCCAGTACTTCAGGTCTGCTTACTGACCCCTTATATTGTTTATACCCATGACTTCATGGTGACCTTCAACTTCGGTGTAAACCCTGGGTACTGGCTTCTTATATAATCTTTGACCTGTGCTTCTGACCATTGCTATCTGGATTCATTATAGCAGTCTACTTGTCTTTATATTCACTGATTCATTTTGGTTTCCAGTTTCATTACATATCTCTAATCCCTACTCTTCCAGTGATTGATTCTCATATTTTATACTACTAATTTCATGAATACTCTAAAACCACTCTAGAAACTGCTAGGGGAAAACATCTTTGAGGAGGTAAGATTTATGACGATTATTAGCATGTAAGGCAAGGAAAGAAGTTTCCTATAACTTTTCATTCATGTATTTAATCCTCTTAGCTCCTTATCAACCCTGAAAACTAATGTTGACCATCAACTCCCATCCTTCCCCAAAACAAATCCTATTATCAAGTGTTTCTTTCACTAAAATGTTAACAATTCATAGTAACTTAAATGGTAAATTCCCCAAAGATATCTGATTTTTAACAGAATCAAGTTCACCAAGAAAGAGCAGAAAGGTGGTGGTGGGATGATCATGCAGGTTTAGGATGTCTGGAATTATAAGCTATTTGAGGGATTAGGAAGGAGCCTTGACACTCGGTTAGTTCAAGAGCAAAAGAGAGCTGCAGTCCTTGAACTGGATAAAGATGAGGTTTGAGAAAAAAGATGGAGATGTTTAAAATGTAAGTGTCATAAAAGAAATGAGAAAAGCAGAGCATTAGAGAAAAAAAAAAAAAAAGCAGTGATGTCAATTGGAAGCTAGAGCAGACACTGATACCACTTCACTGTGGCGTTTGTGGAAAAAGGAGGCATGGAGTGTTCAGGCTGGAAGGGATCCCTGCAATCATCTAGTGCAGCCTCCTCATTTTTCCAGGACAGACATTTAATATACATCATTATTTTCCTGCTTCTTATTGGTCCATACTTAGAAACTGGTCCTGCATGTTCAATACTTTCAGAAATAGTAGCTTCTTTAGAACATACTGAACTGGATTAAAAGGAGAAGCAGCTTCTCTGGTTTAAAAAAAAAAAAAAAAGAAAAGAAATGAAAAAAAAAAACCTCTTCTATATGTGTGTAGAACACACTTTGCCATCTGTTCCTTTTTCCACTTCAAGTCAGGTTCCCTTTTTTATATCCAGTGACGTAATGCTGCAAAAGATTTGAGGTCATTGTTAATAGAGTTATAAGGGAATCTTTTGCAGAGAAAGTTAATTTGCTATATATACTATGTGAGGGATATTCATAGTTTTCCAACAGTGATGTTCTACAGTTTATAAGAATTTTCAGTTAAGAAAGACCAGTGCATACCAAGTAGGGCTGATTTCATTTCAAATATTTTTAAATAAAACGTTTATAGCAGTGCTACCTGTAAATATTCTAGTGACAACTTAATGCTTGATGAGTAGAAATGCTTGCAGGCCAAGTCCTTGTACTTACCTAAAATAGCAAAACATTTACACCTGACAAGGGACTTTGGTGTGAGTCGATTAGTCAAGTTTCATCTTATTAGGGTAGCCTGACCTGTCTCAGAATCTAGTCAATTATTTTGTCACTTATCACAATCTAATTATAGCAGTTATCACAAACTTTTTTATGTGCTTATTTACTTTTTCATCAGGAAGAAGTTCTGTGAAGCCTGAGAGCTCATCTGTTAGTGCCATTCCTTATTACCAGCACCTGGAATAATAGGTTCAAAATAAATAACTGTGGAATTAAAGGACAAATGGGAATTTGAGAAGATTGTGGCATGGTGCCTGAGCAGATCCCCAAGAATGAGGGTGAATAAGAAAAGAGGCAGACAAAGCAATTATGTTTCAGGGGCAGTAAGGTGGGGATGTGCTTGGCCATACTTGCAGACTGCTGCAATAACCTTAAAGAAATTATGATTCGGCTGGGTGCGGTGGCTCACGCCTGTAATCCCAGCATTTTGGGAGGCTGAGGTGGGCTGATCATGAGGTCAGGAGCTGGAGACTAGCCTGGCCAATATGGTGAAATCCCATCTCTACTAAAAATACAAAAAAACTAGCTGGGCATGGTGGCGTGTGTCTGTAGTCCCAGTTACTTGGGAGGCTGAAGCAGGAGAATTGCTTGAACCCAGGAGGCGGAGGTTGCAGTGAGCAGAGATTGTGCCACTGCACTCCAGCCTGGGCATTAGAGAGAGACTCCGTCTCAAAAAAAAAAAAAAAAAAAAAAGACTCTATGTCAATTTAAAAACTAACTTGATTTGGTACAGTAAAACTAACAAACCTTAAGCAAATGTTCAAAATATGTAAAATTGTATTTTCAGTAAATGATTATCTAATAAACCAAAAATAAGACAAATATCCATGGAACTCTCCCAAATGTATATCCTTACCTTATTTTATTTTACCATACCTTTCATTCTTAACCCTAAATTTCCCATCCAATTTTGGGTGAGTTGTGAGTCTCCATACATATTGGACTCCAAAAAATGCTCTATCTAACCATCTATTAGAAAATTACATAAAGTCAAATGTTGATTCACTTTCCTGTTTCAACACTGTGAGAAGGGTAAGCATATGTAATGCTTATTTTTCATAAATATTAAAACTTCCTAAATAATGTAAAATACATATTATCCCATGCTATGCTAAATGTACTTTAAGCATAATAAAAGTTGTTATATTCTCACAACAGATTTGACACCCACATAAAAAAGAAAAAAATGCAGAAGCCACTGAATTCTGGGTACCTAATATATTACTTTCTGCAAGCATGGAATGAAGTCATTTTTATTTTTAAGCAAAGAGTTCATTTTGTATGTTAGCGAAGAAAAAGAAAAGAATATCCATAATTTTGAAGAAAAGAGTTCTGTTTCAGGAAAACATGACTTAACTATCATTTGGTAATTAGTGCTCAGTACTATTTTTAAAGTATTAGAAAGAGTAACCAGTACTCATTCTTCTCCTACTGTGAGCCCTCTTGCAGTTAGCACATTTTAATTCATCTTCTCCTGTTGTCAGTCATCTGTAGTTTCTTTCCTCCATGATATCTGTGATATTACAATCTTTCTTTTCTTATGTCAAGGAACGGTGTATTGCTTCTTCTGTGCCAGGCATCCTCTACCCCTTTTCTGTGGTCAAAAAAGAATATTATCTTTTTTAATTGACACAATTACTCTTCTCTTTCAAATATGGTTATGTTTTAATTCTCTTTTTATTCAGATAAGAAATGCTATGCAAATTTAATTTTCAAATTCACATATTAGTTAAAAATATACCACAATAACCACATGTTTCACTTAATTAATTATTTAGGTTCCTCTCTTTTTGTTTTCATTTTTGAGACAATGTTTTGCTCTGTCACCCAGGCTGGAGTGCAGTGGTGGGATCACGGCTCATTGCAGTCTCGACCTCCTGGGCTCAAGCAAATCTCCTGTCTCAGGCTTCCAAGTAGCCCTGGACCAGAGACAGATACCACCATGCTCAGCTATTTTTCTATTTTTTGTAGTGACAGATTTTCACCATGTTGCCCAGGCTGGTCACAAACTGTTGTTATTTACATTGTAATTTGATCTTCATATAGCACCGTCATATGCCTCACGGGCTGCTTCACCTGCCTTTACAAATCAATATTGCCTACTAAAAGAATAAAGTAGAGTACAAGAAGGAAACTTTCTCTAAAGATGAGCTCATTCAAACACTGAGGTTAAAAAAGGCGCCTGCTTAGTGGCAAACTCCCAAAAGAAGCAGCACAGGAGGGAGATGTGCTAAGAGTTGGAATTGTGTCATTCCCCACCTTCAAATCATCTGTTCAACTGTAACTTGAAAATACTGAGAAACCTGCCTTTAAGGTAAAATCAGGCCAAGCTATGCAAAAAGGAGAAACTGACATTTATGGAGCACCTATTATATTTCAGGTATTGTAAAACTGGGTATTTTTCACACATTCTCTGATTTAATTCTGAAAACACATGAGATGGTTATTACCATCTCTATTTATATATTTTTTACAGGTGTAAAACTAAGGCTAAGGTCACACAGCTAAAAAAGATCCAGGCTCAAACACATGTTTCTCATTCAAAGTCTATGATTTTCCCCCTGAAACATGACAAACTTTCTTCTTTCTACCAAAATTCTTTCTTTCCTCAAAATGTATCCATCCATCCAACTATTCATCTACTCATTCTTTCTTTTTCCCTTTCCCTCTCTATTTCCCATCTCACCTTCATTCCTCTAGCAAAGACATACTTAACGTTTACTATGTACCAGTTACTACATTAAATATCAGGAACTCACTGTGAAGAGCATATTTTTTTATATTATATTTCAATAATACTTTACATACATTTACTTGTAAATAACTAGCTAAATGGCATACTAATGTAAGATGTGTATAATGTGCATAATGAATGAACATATATAGCATATTAACACACTTTCTCATGAGCAAAATAGATAAGGCAAATGTTTTGCCCTTGAGATGCTGATGTAAGCAAAATATGGAGATGAACTACATGAAATTCAAGAAAGATTGACTTATGATCCATGTATGCTTAAAAGGATGATTTGTTGTTAATAAACAAAGACGTCCTGACTTTAAAGTGTACAATAAGCCTTGAAAACTGTTTGGAGTTTAATATTTTAGCTGCACATATTAGAAAACACAAAGAAGGCCAATGCCTTATTTCTGCAATCATATTCTCTTTTGTTCTTAGTGTTCCCACATGAGGTAGTCTGAGTTTTTGCCTCTCATGGATATCAGTAGGTTTTACAAGTGAGGGAATTGGACTGACGCATTTGGTCAGGAGTTTAAATAATCCATGAGGAATGTGAAATGTGATGTATTGTAACTACAGGGAGAAGAAAAAGCTATGGATCTTCTCAGTGGGAAATACTGGAAACATATATTTGTATATCCACTATAGATAATTAATGCTATCAAGAAACAGTGACCTCATAAATGAACAGCAGTTGAACCCTGGCAACTCTTTATAGCTCATTGAGGTTTTCAGGCAATATCTTGTATTTTGTAATCATCACAGAATGCTTGATACATTTTACCATTCTAATTTATGAAGATACTAGAAACTTATGCTATTAGTTCTGTCTTCATTCTGTATAGGACATAGGACAACTTCACAACTTTTTTTTTGGCAACAGTCTCTCTCTGCAGCCCAGGCTGGAGTGCAGTGGTATGATCTCGGCTCACTGCAACCTCCGCCTAACAGGTTCAAGAGATTCTCGTGCCTCATGCCACCGAGTAGCGGGGATTACAGGCATATGCCAACACACTTGGCTAATTTTTGTGTTTTTAGGAGAGACAAGCTTTCACCATGTTGGCCAGGCTGGTTTTCAACTCCTGACCTCAAGTGATCCACCCACCTCAGCGTCCCAAAGCACTGGGATTACAGCCATGAGCCACCACACCCGGTGACTTTATAACTTTGACTCAAATATTTTGTTTACTAAACTTTCCAAATATAAAAGCTTGCCACCTGTCTATTCTATTTAAAACTAGTGTGAATCATAACAAAAAATCCCCCATGGCCAATGATGAAAACAAAATATTTGACAGATATGTGGTAATGACACAAATGATATTGTGCTTAATAAACTATAGACACTATTTGTATTTATAAAATCTGTAATTTGAAGAGGCAATCAATAGATACCAGCAGAGAAATGTTATGTGTCTCTCATTCATGAGGACTACGTAATCTATAAAATTTGCAAGATTTGTTTTTAAAGATGGGATTGTTAGGACATTAGTATTTGCCTAGAACCAAGATGCCCTTAAAGTTTCCCTTAGTTGACTACGCTATAGAAAGGCTTCATTCAAACTAATTCCCTGATGTCCACTTTCCTAGACCACACACTTTAGAAAACTTGTAATTGCAAATCCTTTCTTGGACCTTTTGAGATGTGAATCTCTCACAGCCCAGAAATGTCTTTTTCAGGGACCTGGGAGCCATTCCTTTGAAATGTTATCAAGGTAGGGCCCCTGTTTTTCTGTTTCACTGGGAGAGTAGGAGTCTAACTTCAATACACAGGAATTAGCAAACACAGGTGGCCTCATCACACTGACCAGGTTTTCTCTAATATCCACAAGTGTTTAAAAATCCTCCTACCTTTTGTTTTAGTAAAGTTGAATACAGTCTTTTTCCTATTGCAATAGTCTTGAAGAAAGTCATCCTGGCCCTTAAAAACTGAATGTTTTTGTCCCCTCAAAATTCATATGTTGAAGTCCTCATACCCTGTGTGATAGTATTTGGGGGTGGGACCTTTAGGAGATAATTAGGTTTAGATGATGTCAGGGGTGCTGGGTCATCATCATGTGATTGGTGTCCTTATTAAAAAAAAAAAAAAAAAAAAAGGATCAGGATGTTCTCTCTCTTTCCCTCTCTTTTTCTCTCTCTCTGCCATGTGAGGACCCAAGAAGGTGGCCCTCTGCAAGTTGAAGAGGGCATTCACCAGGAATTGAATCTTCCTGATCTTTGATCTTTGACTTTCCACCCTCCAGACTCTGAGAAATAAATGTCTACTGTTTATGCCATCTAGTACATGGTATTTTGTTATAGAAATACATCTGACCAAGACACCTGCCTGCTTTACTGGTCTAGTGCAACTTTTCTTTGACACCCAGTATACTAATGAACTTCTACTTGTGTATTTAAAAATAATGGAGTTTACAAAGGTCTGCATGATAAATACAGTTACTATCCATTAAATACTTATGAATATGAGACATTTTCCATATACTCCTTCACTTAATTTAGTCCTCTCATCTATGTTCTAATGGAGTAGATACTATTTTTTAGCTCAGTATATAGATGAGGATACTGAGACTTGGAAACTCAAAATAGCTTTCCTGAGGCCACAAATCTAGCAAATGGTAGATCCAGGATTTAAACACAGGAATCTGACTTTAGGGTCCTCACTCTTAATCACTTCATTATGATATATGGGGGCAATTATCACAATAGCTGAGATTTCATCCAACTGTCCAACATCATTAAACACAGTTTTATTTTGCAGTATGTGTATATATACTGAATTATGAATAACCATAGGAACAACACCCATCTTCGCAAAGAGGCCTGCACCCAGAAGGAAAAGCTAGCATGTTCCCAAGAGAAACTGTGATGCAGTTAACTCCAGAGGAACATTATATATAAATATAATGTACAACATAAACATACATTATATATACAAATGTATACATTATGTATATATATAATGTATAATGTATAAATGAGTGTGTGTGTAAGTACCACAACATCTGATTAATATGAAGGAAAGAGAAATAAGATAAAGTAGCATCTAATGAAGCACACTTGTTTCTGCACTGTAGTCTATGATTTCTGAGAATACTTCCTAAGAATATGTCATTAAAGGGCCGGGCACAGTGGCTCACACCTGTAATTCTAGCACTTGGGGAGGCCGAGGCAGGCGGATCACGAAGTCAGGAGTTTGAGACCAGCCTGATCAACATGGTGAAACCCCGTCTCTACTAAAAATACAAAAATTAGCCAGACATGGTGGCATGTGCCTGTAATCCCAGCTACTCAGGAGGCTGAGGCAGGAGAATTGCTTGAACCCGGGAGGCGAAGATTGCAGTGAGCCGAGATCACGCCACTGCGTTCCAACCTGGGTGACAGGGAAAGACTACGTCCCTAAAAAACAAACACACAAACAAACAAACAAAAACAAGAGAATGTTTCTATTACAAAATCTGACTACCTGAAGATGCATCTTTCTTCAGGTGCAAAAACTATCAATAAAACAAGATACCCGCAGAAGGATAAGCTCTTTTATTAGCTGCTGGAAAGAAAAAAAAAAAAAAAAACTATTGAATAAAGAAATCATTCTTTTTATTTTGTATTTAATTAAAAAAACATTTTACTCTGTTCTTTGTTCTTAAATTGCCTTGGTGTTTTTAATAGTGAGTCGGTTTGCTTTTAAAACAGAATTATGAATAACCATAGGAACAATATCCTTGCAAAGAGGCCCACACCCAAAAGGAAAAGCTAGCATGTTCCCAAGAGTAATTGTGATTCAGTTACATCCAGAGGGGCATAATATTGATCCAAAAACAAACTTCTCTACTGGGAGGCATTGAAAAGAATTTAATGAGCCACATTCTCCCTGTGTATGGGTTATATCCTGGGAATAAATTAAGCTCTTTTGCAAGCTGTATTAACTCTTACAGGTCACTTGAGTATTATTTATTGCACAGAAGCAGGGACTTGCAGACAATCCATCTTAAAATTTATAAATTGTTCAACCTTGAAAATTCTGCCTACATATCCACTTTGGGATTGTTATTTCAGTTATAAAAATAGGTGAATTTGTATCAAGTAGAGAATTGTAAACATAAGCAGAAATATAATGTTTATAAATACAAGGCAAAGTAGAAATTAAAAGATACCAAATTGAAAGTCAGCAAAGCTGGTTCCTAGTCCCATCTTATTCCCCAAATATCAGACATTGGATGGTTCTCTTACATTTTCCTGGATTTAGTTTCTCATTTCTGAGACGCTGTGGCTGCGAATCATAAAGTTCTGGAAGGTTGTACAGTATTTATAAAGAATCTGCACATTGGCATTGATATCAAACATTATATCAAACATAGTAAATTACTGGTTTATGTTAGTACAATGATAACAAACATAGTAAATTACTGGTGCACTGCTATATCAGTCTGAGTACAGTCAGGATCACAAAGGCCATGAAAGATAATTTAACAGAGGAAATTTAATGAAAGAAATAGTTACAAAGATGTTGAGGAGGTGAAAAGCCAGCAGGGTATGGAAAGAAGCCCAGAGTTTAACAGCAGCATTAGCTGTTTTGTAGCAGCATCAGTTGAAGTAAACTTCCAAACATTCACACTCTTTCTTTCATAGACCTAAGGACATTAAAGAAGAAAACAATCCTCCCTAAACATTTGGAGTATTCTTCATAAGTTGCGTCATATCAATAAGATTAAAAGGTAAGTAGTGTGGCTCACGCCTGTAATCCGAGCACTTGGGAAGTTGAGGCGGGTGGATCACGAGGTCAGGAGATGGAGACCATCCTGACCAACATGGTGAAATCCCATCTCTACTAAAATGCAAAAAATTAGCTGGGTGTGGTGGCATGTGCCTGTAGTCCCAGCTACTTGGGAAGCTGAGGCACTTGAACCAGGAGGCAGAGGTTGCAGTGAGCCGATATTGCACAACTGCCCTCCAGTCTGGACAACAGAGCAAGACTCTGTCTCAAAAAAAAAAAAAAGTCGTGGAATAATGGAATGATTCAGGACTTGAAGAAGCACACCACTGGCCCATGACAGTGATATGGACATTAAATAAGAATGACTTTAGCCTGTTTTGGAAAGGGAGAGTTCATTTTGGGTAACATGGAAGATGATTGCATTTTGTTAAAGGAGAATATTCTTAAAATGCCAGTATATGGGTATGTGTGTAGTGCTGAGAAGACAAGAGTGGAAATATACTAAATGTGTGATTATTTTGGCTACTCAACTTCCTTTCTCTCCTGTGAAGGTATCTCTTTCCCATTACCTTCGTTCTAATGATTCTCATTGAGAAAAAAAAATATTTATTCTTTATTTAAAGATTGTGAGGCTTTAAATGATTAGGCCTAGAGAGACATTAAAGTGAGACAATGATCATGTCTTATTCTCCCCCTTTTGAGTTATATATTCACGTCTTAAAACCGCTTGATATTAACACAATTAACTATAAGTTAACCCAGTAATGCCACACCAGACACTATAACCCGTATGTTATAGCTTAACAATGTATAGCCAATCGATAGCTTATGTTATTTTAATGTAAATCTTGGTAAACAACTCAAGTTATTTAAAAAACTACTTGTAACTGCTACTCATCAAAATGTATACTCTAGACAATTGAAATCTATGTTCCAAGTTACAATCTTCAAGCTATCCCAAATAAACTCTCTCCTTATGTTAATTTTGCCTGAATTTCTTCCTTTTAGATTGATATCATGAACCTGAATATCATGGATCCTGCTATCAACTGAGTCATGAGGATTAGACTAAGGTGGTAGTGTTTGATGCAATATGGGCCAATTAGATTCTCTCTTATGGGGATTTGAAACTTTTCCAGAGACAAAAGCTTCTCATATTGAGTTATTTAATGGAACATTCAAAAGAAGGTCCATAAGTTTGCAATACTGACATCTCCTGCTCAGTCACAGCACCTGTATTTCCCAGGCACTGGTTAGGCACCATTTTTATTTTTTCCGATTTTGGAGTTATGCACCACATTTTAGTTCTAAATATTTAACATTCCTGTTGCTTTGTTTCTATCGTTTGAAATAAAATAACCTTAACTGAGACAGCACATAGCATAATATCTGGTTCTCTGAAATAAGTCAGAATTTTTTTTGTCTCAATATTAGAGCTTTTTTAAAACCAACAAAATAAAATATATAAATAAGTTCATTTACATTGAACATGTATGTACATGCTAAGTTGAATTTGACAAAATTCCATAAAAGTGGATCAGTGAGAATGTGTAGAGGCAGCTACTTCAGTCTTGCCTCCCTTGCTAACAGCGTTATGTGTTGACCTGAAGCAGTAAGTTCAAAATTTAAGATTATTTTAGTGCCAGCTGAGTCTCAAGAGTGAGCCTGAACTAGAATAGGGGATTAGTTTAGACGTGTTCTTCACATGTTCAGCAGTTCAGCCAATATTTACAACTTCCATGTTGTACAATACTCATTTGCTTCTCTTCAAGGATTTGCACAGCAACCTCGGGTAAATTTAAGAGAAACATATGGCAACATGTATTCCTGAGAGACCACAGTCACAATTGCAGCATCCATTGGATCATTCTATTCTACAAGGCAGTTGCTTGTACTAACCATTTCTTATAGCAACATGCAAAGGGGTAAGTCACTTAGGGTATAGTTTACTTCTTGTCAGCATACTTTGGTATATAAGGCTCAAGAGAAAGAGGTTTTTTTTTCTGTTTTTGTTTTTGTTTTTTTTTTATGGACTAAGACCTTACTTTGAATTAGAGAATTTAGGTGCTTAGTATTTGAACAAGATTGTAAAACTCTTGTCTTTCATTATTTTCTGTATTTCTTTTTCTCATATTTTAGCTATGGATACAAAATTAGATCTGAAGATTAACAAATTACTACATCTCAAATCATTTTTAATTTGTAAGCATCATAAACATAAAAATATCTTACTGATTAAGGACAATAATATAATACATTAGAAATTAAAAAAGAACACTAAGCTTTACCTGTGGATATTTTAAGAGTATGGAAAATAAGATTACTTTGGAAAATTCAAAATAAAGTACGCTTCATTACTACATAATTGAAAATGACAATGGCAAAAATCTTACTCTCAAAATATTGCTGCATTCAGAGATAAAAATGTAAGTAAGGTTATATTGCACAGATATTTTTACTCCTTCTAATTATTAGTGTTGAATATCAACTAGTGAGAAAATCTTTATGAATTTCTAGGTTAGATGCTTCTGATATTCTATTTCCCTGACAACCCATATTCAAAGAATATGAGGAGTTACGACTGCATAATGCACTTGCTAAAATAGCTTTGTCTACCAAAGCAAAACTCCCTAAAATGGCTTTAAACTTGATGATAATAACACATTTCATTTATGTCCTCAGCTTTCAAGTCCCAATTTTATATTTCCTTTATAATGTTAAATTGAAGGTTTATTGATTAAAAATAGAAGGAAAGACAGGGAAAGAAAAGAATGGGGGAGAAAAGAACCTGCTTTCTAAATGCAAATTCACTCAGATATATTGTCCCATCCACAAACTCTTTCCTATTAAAATAACACATTGTTTTCCACCACTCAAAGTGTGATTACTGCCTCCTTATTTGAATTAAATACAGGTCAACTCGTGTGTAAAATTATGAAAACGCTACAAATATATGCTGTATAATTTAATTTGTCCACTAGAGTGCACTATTGTAATCTCATGAACATGACAGAAATGTGTCAAAGAATTTTTTTAACGTACATAAAAGAGAAATATAGTGTTAAAAGCAAATTGCATTTTTAATTGCCACCAACCTCTAAATACATGACAAATTGCATGCAAATTAGATTTAATTTACCTTATGTTTTATAGGTTCACAAAAGGCTTTTAAAAAGTATTATATTTGAAAGTTCAGTCTCTATTTTTCCCACTATCAGCATACAAATGACAGGTCTTGCTTTTCTCTTTCTTTCTTTCTTTCTTTCTTTCTTTCTTTCTTTCTTTCTTTCTTTCTTTCTTTCTTTCTTTCTTTCTCTCTTTCTTTCTCTCTTTCTTTCTTTCTCTCTTTCTTTCTCTTTCTGTTTCTTTCTTTTTCCTTTCTTTCTTTTCTTTCTTTCTTTTTTCTTTCTCTCTCTCTCTCTTCTTTTCTTCCTTTCTGTCTTCTTCCTTTTCTCTCTCTCTGTCTCTCTCTCTTTCTGTTCTCTCTGTCTATTTCTCAGAACATGTCTCTCTCTCAGAACATAAAAATACAAAAGAAAAACAAAGGTCACATTTTGGGGTCAGGTACATGATGTTCACCCATGGGTGTGATATGTTCCTTTTAATTTAAATAGAAAAGAGATACTTGCTCATGGAAGTTACTCTCCACTGCTACCCTCCTATTTGACAATGAAAATGCATAACAAGTTCAATAGCCATAATAGGGAAAGACAATGCATATCCTGCAACAGGAAAGGAGAAAGAAGAAAAATATGTAACTTGTCCCAATGAGCAAATGAATCATAGAAATTAGAATGGAAAGGACCTATTATGCGTTGAACTTAGGGAAAACACAGTTCCACTTATGTTTATTTCAGATTACATTGCTTAGCATTTACACTGTTCTTCCAACAATAGCTCTCTCTTTCCCCTTCTCACATCACACGCATCCTGTAATTGTCTGTGGTAGCTTTTTCCTCAGCTCAAATGAGACTGCTTTGAAGACTAAGTTCACACACTTGAGTAATTAACTACATAATTAGTCTAGAGTGAATCTTATATTGTCTTCTATGATACCTTCCTATTCCCCATCGTGTCACTTGATAAAAGCTGCCACTATTTCTAATGCCCAAATTAGGAAATTTAAGAGGCTGATTTATCCAGCCAGAAGGGGAAAAATGAAAGAGCTAGGAACATTCTTTTTCACAGAGGAATCTGAAAATAGTTTAGGGCTTCAGAATAGATGTTAGAATGAACATCTTTCACTTATGTAAAAATGAAGGTTTTTGGGGATTGTAATTATCAGCCTAAGTGACTACAATTTATACCAGTGGTTCTAACAGCATGGTCTCTGGACCTGCAGCTTTATTATCACCTGGAACTTGCTAGAAATGCAGCAAATTCTTAGGCCCCACCCACCAATACTGCATCAGAAACTCTGGAAATGGAGCCTGGTGATCTGAGCCTTAACAAGCCCTCGAGGGGATTATAATGCACAGTAGAATTTGAGAACCATTGATTTATACTGTTAAAAGATTTAATAAAAAACTAAAATTGTGACTCTCATACAATTTTCAGCAAACGTGTGTCAATTTACTTAACTCACTAATGAGGAGAGTTGTAGGATGTTGCAACCAGTTCAAAGGAGAACTCAAATAACTACACATATCTAGGCAATAAAAGATGCTGAAATAAATTTACATAAGATGTAAGACTTTTCTATCCACAGGGTGATAATTGCATTCCACCAAGCACAACCCATTTGCCTTTCTATGGAGCATTTATAAAATTATTGGTCTTCAGCCAGGTGCAGTGGCTCATGCCTGTAATCCCAGAACTTTGGGAGGCCAAGGTGGGTGGATTACCTAAGGTCAGGAGTTCGAGACCATCCTGGCCAACATGGTGAAACCCTGTTTCTACTAAAAATACAAAAATTAGCTGGGTGTGATGGCGGGAGACTGTATTCACAGCTACTCGGGAGACTGAGGCAGGAGAATCACTTAAATCCGCAAGGCAGAGGTTGCAGTTAGCCAAGATCGTGCCATCGTACTCCAGCCTGGGCGAAGAGTTAAATTGAGTCAGTTTTGGTCTTCTACAACAGAGTTGTTAAGTTGCCAGTGGCACTTAGGGAGAGGTACCCTATTTAGTAGAGTAATTCTTTTTTCTATCTTGCCCATTTCAATGTCTTCCACACTTTTTTTTTTTTTCCTGAAAATCTATGTAACTCATGCTTCCCAAAGGCTAGTTATGGTTAAACATCTTTCATCTTGGAATTTCTGAGTCATGCCAGCTCAACACACTCATTTTAAGCCTGTGACTCAGTCTTGTTCCCAATTTACCTCTGTTCATCAATTTAGTTGAGGCAACATGAGAAGAGAGAGATGAAATAATTTGTCTTATTTTGTAGGTACCATGTGAACATTTTATTGTCCTAAGAATTAATATGTTAAGAAAAGATTGTGGAAACAGAAGACCAATATTTTGAGTTTTTAGTATAGCCAATAAATTGCTGTCATTTACGGATCATGTGCATGGAAGTGAAATTCTGCTAAATTAGCGGTAGGAATCCAATGTACCAAATACAGCAAGTACACTAATATGTTATTCTATGTAACAAGGTCAAGTTCTGCAAAGAAGAATTGTGTAAATTCAGCAAAATTCAACTGTTCCACTTCTGTCACATTTTTAACCAATTCATACTGACATAGCTACTCAAGTTATGAAACGGAACCTGGCAATACCAGAGAAAATAAAGCATTTCTCGTTCTTTCTTAAGAAATAAATGTTCCACTATATATCGGTTGTCAATATCAAATTGGGTTTAATTATACTGTTAAAGCATCTATTGATTAAAAAAAAAGAGCAATAAAATATAGTATAGTAAGAAAAAAAGGGTTATGAAGAGCAAAAAGAGAAATCTTGGAGTTTATGATCTAGATCTATAAATACCTAGTTGGTGAACCTTGGAAATATTTTAACTTCTTTCAGTGTTAGCTTTCACATCTTTGAACTGAACAGATAGGTATTGTGTGGCAGAATACTGCATATGTAATAAAAGAATCATCAATTCTAATACAAAACACATAACGTCATATGTACTTGATTACAAATATATAAAATTTAGTTAATTATGATCTGAAAGCACTATAACATTCAGATATGTAATCTGAGGTATGAGGGTAGGTGAAAAATACTCCACATTTCTTCCAATGTAGCAATACCAGCTAGTTCAGAGGTAACTGGACTGTGAAATACCTATTGCAGGTAGCAGTACTGGGGAAAAACAAAAACAAAAGGCAAATACACCACCTCAGGATCTCTAGCTCCCAGTGGATAGTCCTCAAATTATAAAGTTCAAAGAGCATTACTATTAGTCAATATTATGACTAAAAACCTTCCCTCACAGCTATTAATAGAACACAATAGCAAAAACACACCAAATGTGTTCCCTAACCCTTCATATGTTTTCTGGATTTTCTTTTTCAGAGTACTTTTCTCAGCTTGTAATGAATATCCTTCCTTTGTTCTTCATTCATTTAGGCCTTTTTCAGTCTTCAATGTGTAACTTAAAAGACAGTTTTTTTTTTCACTTTTTCTGTCTTTTCTTTACCAGAATTATTCCTCATTGTTTCTCTTAAAAATTCTGTATACCTCAAGTTAGCTTTTATTTAATTCTGCATTAATACTACAGTGAATTGTGTTGAGGGGCATGACAATGCTGTATTAACTTAAAACCTTCATGCCCAACAGAGTACTTGAATCTTAATTAGTTGTACAACAAATGTTTGCTAAATTTGAATAATAGATATTCCAATACCCAGATTACCTCAAAAAGATGAAAATCATGAGAAGACTATAAATCAAATCTATATAGGCTTCCTATTATTACATGTATCTGAAGGGAGGAAAATATATTTATCTCTGTTACCTACTTTTCCAATGAAATCAAACTCCTTTCCATCAGGGCATTATGGTTAATGGTCTATCATTTTTAAGCACCATCATCACAAATTCTACAAGCTTGACTCTCTCCGAGAAGCTCAGAGTAGGTTTGGTCTTATTACTTCCCAAACATCGTTCCTCTTACAAAAGGGGAGTTGCATTTGAGAGACATTAAGCAATTGATCCACAAAAACCATATAAGCAAAGCCACATGTCACCCCCAACCTGAGTGACAGGATCATTTATACCCTAAACCACAGCATAAGGCTATATACTTATATAAAAAACTTGCACATGTACTCGCTGAATCTAAAATAAAAGTTGAAATTATAAAATAAATAAATAAATGTCTGAATTATTTAAAAGAAAACTAGAGTTGCTATTTTATGGTCTAGGCCAGTGTCTTACATATTAAAGGAGAATGCTGCGCTAAATTTAACAGCTCTACAATTACTTTCCTAAAATTTCCAGTTTATTCAGTCAATAGCGATTTGAATTTTAACATTTAATTAAGAACCAGGGAAATCCAACTAGGTATAAAAAGATGTTTTTAAACATACAGAGTAATTTGCCTTGCCTAGATTGCTACGCTGTCTCTGGACATTATCAAATAAAACCTTCTACCTAATAATTTGTTGTTACTTGAATTAAAAAAAAAAATAAAGAAAGAAAAGGATGCTTTGCAGAGATCCAGAAACTTATCATTTCCAGTGCACGTATTTATTGCCTGAGAAGACAACTCTAATCCAGGGTAGCTGGTGCAGAGTTGCACAGTAGTCAATGGATTCATGGTTGCTTTCTGTTATTGTCCACCAACCCTATATAAGTCCAAATTTTTGACAAAAACAAAATACCATGCAGCTTTGTTATGGTCAGAAGGCTTTACTTTTCATGCTTTGAAGCACGAACTCCATTAGGCTTTTTTTTTTTTTTTTTCCCTGGGAGAAGGCCTATTTTATTTGCTTGCACCACTAGACCATTTGATTTTTGTTATAGTGCTCTACCATTTTCAGTACAAATAAAATCAAATTTTTGGTCTGATACATTTGTGTTCCCTAGGGCCTGAAAGAAAACGTTCTTTTAAAAAATTTTCTTAGCTACAGATTGCTTTAGTTATAAAGGCAAACCCTAAATATCAACCAATTTGTGGAAGAGCTGGAAGGTTCAGATAGAAGGACTGCAAAATCCAGTCAAGAAACAAAGCAATGTAGTAGCCCTGTTATTGCTCCTTAAATGTTTTCCCAAAGAAACTGGGAAGAAAAGCATTTTCCAGTGATTAAGAAAACAAAGGAAATCAATCATGACCAATTATACTGGGGGGAGGGGGCTGAGAAAACTGGTGTCTATTTCCAACCAATTTCTTCTTTATTAGTATTTCTTTGATGTTACTGATATCACAAAGCAAATTAAGCAATTGCAAAATTTCCTTAAGATATCATTTTGAAGATAGCACAAAAGTAGCTAAACTTTATCGTTCACAAATGTTCAGATTATTTGATACTAATATCTTCTAGCAAAATGTCATTTCACATGGAACTTAAAGTGAAATATTTGTTCCTAGTAAAGTGAATGGCCTATTTAGTGGATTGTTGGTCTTTTTGCCAATTCTGCAGGACATTTTTTTTTCTTTTTAAAGGCAATGATTTTGGTACAGCTCTTTAAAGAGGCCAAAAAAAAAAAAACCGCATACCTTGTTATTTTGTTATTTACTGTTATGAATAAACAATAAACAAGTTTATCATTACAATAAAGCTTCACAGTTCACAACTTAAACCACTGTCCTGAAGATCTGTTTATCCATTTGCATAAAAAAAAGCAGTAGGAAATTTAACACCCATTTCAATGGATTCCTGATTTACAACCATGGTTCCTTCTCTTGAGGAGAGGCCCTTTAACCACTTCATTAATCAAAGCTATTAATTATAATTTTATTTATAATTTCATTACCAGGTTTCAAAAGATGTATACATAATCACACATGTGACTCATTTCAACATGCTTGATACTTAGTAACCCTTTTCATGGAATAAGCTGAAACGGAGTAGCTCAAAAGCTGTTATTTTTAGCATAAAATCATGCCTCCATGGGGCGGCTTCCCACTGCGTAGCTTATTCTCCATGGCACTGGCATGCACTACAGCTTCCTTTAAACTTCTTCAGTGCAATATGCCTGAAGGACCAAAAAGGTGCCAGATTTCCCTAAGTCTAAGTTACTCAGAGCAGTACACACTCTTTGACACTTTCACTAAACAAAAGCATTTTTTATTATTTTATTGTTGTGTGCTTGTTTTTGCTTCTGGATTGTTGCTGGTTTCAATTCTACTGTGTTTACTCATATATTCTCACAATATTTTTACTGTCTCATGTTTCTTAATCTCTGAATGCTAGAGTAAAACATATCTTATAGAAATCTCACTCCTTGTCTAAACTGTTGCTTTGATGTAAGAGTTGGTTGTCCTTCTGGGAAAAAAAAAAAAATAGCTTAGGCTTCAGAAGATGTTCTCTAGAGTGCATTCCTCTCCAAACAGGAAAAAGAAACCTGGGCATTTGGCCGTGCTTATGAGGGTAATGTTGGTGGCACTATTCTCTCCAAGTAAGCACTAGATGGATGGTCCAGGATAAAATTGAGATTGCAGTGCTTGGCACTGTGAATCATATAAAACAAAATAATCAAAATCCTATGTTCCTACCAATTTATAAATCCACAGATCCTTTGGAGAAGAGCAGTACCATTCACCTCCTGTTACTTCAATTCGGCAAATGTAGCTCTCCCTTAGCTGGATTTGATATTTTATTGTATTGTGTACTAACAGTAAATAGCTACAATTATAATGGTACCTGTTTCTAAAGGGTCTTACAGATTCTAAAAATGTCATCAGTTTTCAAACTGTCATCAGTTTTCAAAGATTTTTTTTTCCAATGTCATACATCTTTCACAGAGCACTAACGTAACTTTAACTTTACTCATGTGGAAACTTAGACACAAAAGGAAAAAAAGCAGGGAGATATCTAATAATACTAACACTAGCACCTAAAATTGACTGCTTTTTATATTTCAGCACTTACATACATGATTATTAATCCTGAGACTCTGCGAGGAGGTATTATTATCTCCTATTAACAACTAAGTAATACTATACTTACGAAGGATTAGAGATTCAGAGAGTAGGTAATTTGGCCAAGGTCACCTGATTATAATGGTAAAGCTGGAATTCAAACTAAAGTCTTTTTTACTCTAAAGACCATGCTTTTTCATTATTCATTACTCATATCCCTATCTCCCACCCCAACAGCACAAACAAGTTAGATGCAGTGATGACCTAATAAATGTTTAATAACTATCTCTCTGGATGAAAAATCCCAGATTGTAGCATTTGCCAGTCTTTCTGGTGAAATACTCCCATTATGGTTAATTTCAAGCTAGCCATGTGATGCTACTGAACCTGGAGCTGGGAAGAGATGGCTCTTGGGATTTTGTGCTAGCTGACTCTAGCACCACACTGAATCACAATTCAAACTTTTCCTTCTATATTTCTGATACAATCCTGAGTTCCTTTGCTCTAGGTCTTCCAGTTCCGATAAAAAAGAATGGATTCAACAGGTCTATTGAAATTATCAACGCATCCAGGAACGTTGAGTTTATAGGGTTGTTTTTGCTTTACGAGAAAGACAACTGGATGTAGGAGAAAGCATATCAGACAAAGAGTAAGAAGAATTGATCTGAGCTTACATATCAAATCTGCCACTTGCTGGATAGCTGAATGTGGAAAAAGTGGTGAAAAGCCTTTATCTTTCAGGAACTTGGTTTTTTCACCATGAAAATGAATATAATAACCCCTATGTTAATTGCCTTCAAAGTGAATATAAGATAATCCATTCTGAAGTATTTTATATATAAAAATGTGAAGAAGTTATAGAGTGTAAATAATACCGCTGATAGTCTCCTGGTCCTTTGAATTGGTCTGCTACACATTCCATGCCCTTTCACATACAAACTACTTAAATTCATCTACATAATATGGGAATATGTGAGAAATAACACAGACTTTGCAGATGCGAGGTATACAATAGTGGGACTGTGTTTTCAACCACCAAACCATATTTGTCCCTCTTTTTTCAGTTTCTCTAGGTTAATACTTAGAAACTGATGTAACCACAACGGTTTTTGATGTACCTTTACTCTGTGCCTATTACCTCTGCTAGGACTGAACCGGCATTTCTATTTCCAAGTTGGAGCAGGTAGAAGGCCACTAACAGTGAAAAGAGAGTGGAATGCCAAGAAGAATGAGCATAGCAATATACTCTCCCTTTTTTGCACTCTGTTTAGTACACATGTTGTCTTTGTATTTTTGGCCCTTTTAAATGCACCCAACATATCCATAAAGAAGAAGCAGTATTTGAAATAAAAGCCATCCTATGCATTTGTAGACTGCCTTCAGACTTCTTTCAGGTTCAGCTTATTCCCACCATATTAAACAGTTTATCATTATAATCTTTACTCATCAGCAAAATTAGTTCTTTGTCCTCTTTTGGCTGCCAGATCCTATTCAGCCTTTTGGATTTAGCAGCTTGGTTTTATTGTATCAACCCATGGTTTATTCACGAAATGGCTTTCGTCATTCTGCCTATCCTTGTGGCATTGTGCAACTTCCATCTATCTGACAGGGAAGGGAGATAAGACATTTCCCCCAATCTTCAGAATAGACACAGGCTGGAGATGGTAACCCAGACTACAAGAATCCCAGACTACAAGAAGACAACAAGGTCAATGAGTCTCATTACCAAGCAGAGTGCAAACAAGAAGTTGCTCCCTTTGTGATACTCGATTACAATTCTAGGAGTGTGAGCACCTGCAGGAATCAGTCTGTGAACATTAGCCCCTTGCTGGTTTGTAGTGCTATACTATGCCAGGCTCCATATTGGAGTTGGATTTTCTCCTCTACATACCTGTCCAAACTGCCTGACCATTTTTCAATTGTGAATAGCTCCAGTGGAGTTGCTCCCAGGATTTCTCTAGAGAAAACAATGCTTTTTCTTTCCCTCACAAAACCAGATACAGTTATTCACAATTATGGTGCACAAATCGGGTGTCTGATTAGTTAGCTTAACACTCAGTGTAATTAGCCACTGAGACTTGACTTTGACCCCAATACAAAAAGATTTCAATTTTAAAATTAAACAATTAAAAAGAAGTAGTGCATATGAGTAATGACTCATATTCTTAGTTTCAGGGAATAAAACGGAGATAATCATGAATCAAAAGTCATACACTTTGACAATTTGGGCAATTATGAAATGAACAAGCTGATATGTGTTGATATGTTTCTGTATCTTGCTTCAATTTTTCCTGCTTTTTAAACCAATTAATGTCTACTAAATTATATACACTGTAAAGGAAAAGATCCTGTGTATTTGATAGTTAGTCCACAGAGTATAAATGATTCTCTAGGATACTATTTCAAAATATGTGCCATGAACACACTGATTATTGTTGAAACACATATTCTTGGGGTGAAGCCAAGACCTACTGATTCCAAATTTTTGGTGTGAAGCATGGGAATATCAAAGATTAATAATAACATAAAAGGTAATTCCCTTGCTCAATAGAAATGGAAATTACTAATATAGGACTAATATATGGGCCAGTTGGGCACAGAGAGGAAATCAGTTTTTATGTTAGCTTTTCTGGCTTAGGTAATAAACTGTCTCTTTTGTCCACTTTTTTGTCCATTGCACCATTTTTGACCCCTGCAGCTTTTCAAGCTTTTCCATTCCCTCATTACTGTTTATCTTAATTACTTAAACAGAATTCAAAGAAATGACAAAGTCAAAGAGAGCGGATTATAAAGTTTTTTTCTAACCTTTGTATGTACCTCTTGCTCAATCAAATTAATTATAGATTGTTATTTCTTTAAGTTGGGTTCAGCGTCTTTGTAGCATTGACAGTAATATTTAGCACAATAATTTATGCATTTCTATGAAAGATTTTCAGCTCTTTACATAAGAAATGCTGCAACAGAAAGCAACACTAAGAATAATTAAAAACATACACAAATTAACAAACATGATATTTGAATAAAATTAAAAGAGTCAGTTATGGAGAACATAAAATCACATTACTATATACTTCTTTGATTACATTTTAATTAATGACAGAAGTACTTAATCAAAAAAAGAAAATATTTTGCTTAGGATTTTTCAAAAAATTATGAAGTCAGTCTTTACATCAATGTTTCTTGTTAAAATGAAATTTTCAATGACTATTTAGTAAGTTTTACTATGTGTAAGACTCTCCACTGGCCACTATCATATATATTATAGTTAATTTTTAAGCTATACTGTCAGGAAGAGATTATGATTACCTTATTTTGTAGATTAAAAAAAATAGAGTCATGAGTCCACAAAACTCCCTGGAATGAACAAGTGAGTACAGCAAGTTTCAGGGCAAATGGTAATTAGGGAAACACAAACTTCTTTCTTCCATGAGAAATGAAGAATTTGAATTTCAAATGTAAGAAACAATTATGATAGTACAAAAAATCAAATACGTGGTATAAATTTAACAAATGATGTAAAGAGTCTATATGTGAAAAACTACAACTCTGATGAAAGAAATCAAAGAAAATCTAAATACATGGAGAGAGATTTCATGATTACAGATTGGAAGACTCAATCAATATTGCCAAGATGTCAAATTTTCCCTACATGAATATAGATTTAACACAATTCTCATTGAAATCCAAGCAAGATATTTTGTATATATGAACAACCTGATTCTTGATTGTAAAATTCATGTGGAAAGGCAGAAGGCATAGGATATCCAGCACAATAGTGAACATGAGGAACAAAGTTATATGACTCACCCTACTTAATTTCAAGACTTTCCGTAGAGCTACAATAACCAAGTCAGTGGGATATTGATGAAAGAACACACACATATCAATGAAACAGAATAGAGAGCTCAGAAATAGACCTATACAAATACAGTCAACCCATCTTTGAAAAAAGAGCAAAGACACTTCAATGGAGAAAATTGTTACCAGAAATGTTGCTGAAACGTGTATGTCCATATGCAAAAAAAAATGAAAGAAACTAGACATAGAACTAATAACTTTTATAACTCAAAACTCAAAAAATAACTCAAACAAGGATTGTAGGCTTAAATATAAGTATAAAACTCTAGAAATTCTAGAATAAAACACAAGAAAAATTTACGTGACTTTTGATTTGGTGATGAATGTTTAGGTACAACACCATAAGCATGGTGCATATGAATAATGCCTCATATTCTTAGTTTCAGGGGAAAAAAAAGAGATAATAATGAGAAATCATATACCTTGACAATTATGACAATTATAAAATGAACAAGTTGATATGTGTTGATATGTTTTTGTATCTTGCTTCAATTTTTTCCTGTTTTTAAAAAATAATTATTGTCTACTAAGTTATATATTCTGTGAAGGAAGAGATCCTGTGTATTTGATACTTAGCACACATAGTATAAATGATGAAAAATTTGGTAAGTTGTACTTAATTAAAATTATGTATACTCTGTAAAAGAGAATAAAAAGATTAAACACAGACTGGGAGAATATATTTGCAAATTACATACCTAATAATATGCTTGTATATAAAATATACAAAGAATTCTTAAAACTCATCAATAAGAAAAGAAAGCCATTCAAAACATAAGCAAAAGATATAGGTGGCAAGTAAGTATATGAAAATATGCTCAATATTTCCCCTCAGGGGAATGCAAATTAAAACAACAATGAATCATCACTACATATGTAGCAGAGTATCTAAAATTTTTTTTTAAAAAAAACAACTGATAATATCAATTGTTAGTGAGGATATAGTGTGTCCAGAGTTGGTTCCTTCCAGTGGGTTCATGGTCTTGCTGACTTCAAGAATGGAGCCATGGACCTTCACAGTGAGTGTTACAGCTCTTAAGATGGCACAGACCCAAAGAGTGAGCAGCAGCAAGATTTATTGTGAAGGGTGAAAGAACAAAGCTTCCACAGCATGGAAGGGGACCTGAGTGGGTTGCCACTGCTGGCTGGGGTGGCCAGCTTTTATTCCCTTATTTGTCCCTTCCCACATTCTGTTTTGTCCTACCAAAGTGCCCTTTTTTCAATCCTCCCTGCAATTGGCTACTTTTAGGACCCTGCTGATTGGTGCGTTTTACAGAACACTGATTGGTGTATTTTACAATCCTCTTGCTAGCTACAGAGTGCTGATTGGGTTGTTTTTATAGAACACTGATTGGTTCATTTTACAATACTCTTGCAAGCTACAGAGCACTGATTGGTGGATTTTTACAGAGCACTGATTGGTGCATTTTACAATCCTCTTGTAAGAAATGTTCTTCAAGTCCCCACTCAACCCAGGAAGTCCAGCTGGCTTCACCTCTCAATATAACAACATAAACTCTCATTCATTGCTGGTGGAAATTCAAGATTGTACATGCACTTTGGAAGATAGTTCTGTAGTTTTCTACAAAGCTACATGAAGTCTTATCAAATGATCCAGTTTTCACGTTCCTAGTTATTTACTAAACTGATTTGAAAATATATAGCCACATAAAACGTGCACAAAAATGTTTATAGCAGTTTTATTAATAACTTTCTTAAACTGGAAGCAACCAAGATGTCCTTCAGTAGGTGAATAGACAAGCAAACTGTGGTATATCCATAGAGTAGAATACTTCAACTATAAAATGAATGAGCTATTAAGCCATACAAAATATAGATTAATACATTTTGTTAAGTGAACCAAACCAGTCCAAAATGGTGACAGGTAAAACTATAGATACAGTAAAGAAATCAGTGGTTATATGGGGTTTAGTGGAGAGGATAACATTGAATAGATGAAGCCCATAAGGTTTAGGACAGTGAAACTTTACCTTATGATACTGTAATGGTAGATGTGTGGCAATATGCACTTGTCCATATTCATAGAACCTTACAGCACAAAGAGTGAACCTTAACTTAGGGCTAATTTTAAAAATTATATATATATATATATATATATATATATATATATATAGTTGTGGGATACTAGGATGGAATGCAGGCTGTAACGTAAGACTCTGTATTACAAATTCAGGAAACAATCTCATTAAAGGGAGTGGGGTGAGCAGTAGGTGTTGCCCTAAGTAACTTTGGAAATGAATGTTGTCTCTAAAACTAAAAGCAAAGGAAACTTCACATAAATACTATACTATAGTTGATAAAGTTGTCTGTCACTGTCACAGCCAAGAGGAGCATACAGAGACATGATAAATAAAAATGGTATTCTGGATGGGATGGTAGAATAGAGAAATGACATTAGGTAAAAATTAAATAAATCCCAGTAAGCATGCACTTTAGTTAATAAAAGAGAAAGAAATATTTGATTTGCTAAAAATCCCAAAGCTGAAAGACGGCAGCTGGAAGATGGTTGGTGGCTAGTTCGCCTGTCTAGTTCCTCTGCCTTTGAGTCCAGTGGTCTTCCTACTATAAGGAAAGAGGTCTCATCAGCATGCATTGGACAATGACCCATTTCTACATCGTTGGCATGTGCCAATAGTTGAGGAACTAAAAGCCTCTTATTGGCAAGAGCCAGATTATTCAACTAGATTATGTCACGTTTATCCTCTACTCTCTTTTGTGAGTGAACCACTATATTGGGTTCAGAGGATTTTTGAAAGATTTTTCAAAAAGTAACTAATTTTCTTAAAATATACATTAATACTTTATAAATTTTATGGACTGATGTAACTTTTGAAACCAGCATAGCTAGAAAATTGAATTAAAGAGAAATTTCTAGTATTATCGATAAGAGGTAAAGTGCACATAAAATACTGTGGTGCTTATAATCAACAAATAAATATGTTCCAGGGTGAAACTTTACCTTGTGTAAGCTGTCACAGAATTTGTGTTGAGGCATTTCAGATATCCACCACAATTTCAGTTATTCAAATGGCCTACTCAATTCTGCCGATATTTACTGGATAGAATCATGGCATCATCCAATATTTGGTTCCTCTCATTGGCCTGCTTATGTGCCATTTAAGACCATGGGCCATTTGGCTTTATTTCTCATCTCTGCAGGCTCCTATAGCAGCCTGAGAATGTTTAGATAACTATAATATCCATAGCAATGCAAAATAGCTTGTAGTTTGTCAGCCCAAATCCAAAGCCACTGCCATGTCTAGAAACACAGAGATAAAAGAATATGGCTCTATTCCAGTCCCTCATCACGCATCAATGTACTCAGGGTGTTATTGGCTCAGTTTGGATCTCTGGAACTTCTAAAGCTAACAGAGGAATAGTACTTTTATCCTTTTTAAAAGGTGTGAGAATATTAGAGGATCTGATTAATGTTTTGGATGCTCTTTTTAGAAAAAAAGAATGCAGACACACTCTATTTTCACTTGATTTCATGGTGTTTTCTCTGATCCCACTAAAGCCCATGGATAGCAGTTAATGTCACTAGTTTTTGAGGTTATTCAGAAATTCTTCTGTACCAGCTCTGATTTAGAGGAAAGAGTGGGCTCCTGTGAGCTTCCTGCACATGTTGTGCATTCAGCTTATGTTTCCAAACCAGAGTAGTGGGAGGGAAATGATAAGCTCTGCTGAAGCACACGCAGTATATATAGCATCAATCTGAAGCCATCTGAAATGTTGTAATATAGCCACCATTTCAGGCCTCCAGTAATGATGGAAGCATTGTTTCCGTAAAACTCTTTACGAGGTATTTTATTTATCCAGGAGTTTTTGAGAAGTATTACTTAGTCAAACGATTTAGGTGTCCTTTCCTATCCTTTCAATAAGTGAGGAGATAGGTAGGGGAAGAGAGAGAAAAATAAAATTTGAATAAATCCCAAATTCATAAATTCATTCTCTGTTGATTTCATGGAGTAATAAGTTATTGATGCAAATATTGATATGGGTATCACATTAAGATTTTCAGTGGATTATATTCATTTCTGTCAAGGAATAAAATACAATGAGACAAGGCTTGTATCTTTTGTTAAGTACTTGCAATAACCTACATTTATTTTTATTACTGAAAACCTACTTGTTAAAAAAGAGATCCCCCCCTTGAAGGTGCATAATTATTATTAACTGCAAAGTAAAAACTGAGTACATTACTTGATATCTACTTTTTCCACATTTTGTTTTTATAGTCTCCAGAATAATTGTATTTTAAGTAAAAAACAGATTCAAAACATATCTAAGCCAACTATGAAAGTCATTTACTTGCTTTATTGCATTCTCATTCATTTTCCACAGTATTTCTCATTTGTTATCGATATAACTTTTATAACTTATTTGATTTATATACTTTATTTTATGAAATAACTAATATTTTATATTAATCCAACATTTATTTATCATTTTGATTATGGGGAATTTTAATCAGGTTTGTTCACTGATAAATCACAAGTGTTTAGACAGTACTTTGTGCATAGAAGGCACTCAATATATATTTGCTCAATGAATACATCATTTTTTCATCTTTGTTTCTCTCATTTTCTGTGGGGAGGGGGGAAGTTGGTTGTGTTCTGGATAAAAGTGAGTTACCGTATTAGATATACGATTCCAGAGTCTTTGTAAAAATTAAAGCTTTAGAGTCTATCTTAAATTTCTAGAATAATCTATCCAAGATATCTGCTTCATCTTCTATAACGATATGTTATGAATATGTTTTCTTCTACATAAATGCTTTAAAGTCTTCACATTCATAGTTTTCTTTCTGTGGAGTAGCAAAAATATTCTACTCACAGTACACCCTGAATCAGTTTAACTAATAACCCATTTTGAGTTCCTGACAAAGGTTATTACATTCTGGCCTCAGTACCTCCATAACGGTTACCTGATCTATTCCATCTTCCCATTTTCACTGCCAATATCTTCATAATCCCATTATTTGTCATTTAAACCAGTGTATGTGGCCCTCTTGCTTCTTGAATGCAGGTTTGAGTGTCTATGTCTTGCACTGCCTGCCGCCTCTATCTCCCTCATCTCCAGTTTTATTTCCAGTACTTCCACATACATGCTACACATTATCTTCTTCAATCACCGTACTCATTATCCTATACTGCTCAAAGCCAGCTGGGGAGAAAGGTTTAAGAGCACATATAAACCTTATCTCTGTGGGAAGATTTTCTAAGATGTACCTTCCTCAGCTCTGTTCCTTTGGAAATGTAAGAACAGGAAACTGTGTTACTAGGCATCTTTGCTTATTAACTCTGATTGGAGAACTACATCTGTACTGGGAGGACCCTGAATGGATATATAGACCCCGAAGATCTATATGATAAAACTCTACAAAAACACGCAGTAAATGAGAAGCCTTAACTTCACTGTCTGGTACTTCTTGGATATGACCCCTAAGGAGGTCTGTCAGCTCCTCTCACGGACTGTTATATATGAGCCTTGCCTAGGCTGAAATGACCATCATGTACTCATGGGGTCTCAACCCTTAAAACTGAGCATGCCCCTTGTGCTGCCTGGGGAGCAGTGCCAAGATGACAGTAAGAACTCCAGAGGAAAACGTATTTGATAAAATCATGCTGACATGTTCTCTTTCCAATCTTACATCCTTCCTTACAGCTAAATAAACCTAGTGCATATTACAGCTAATGGTGCCCTGTGAACACGAAGGTCAATTTGAAACCAAGACCATTGCTGCATTTATAGAGTAGATGTTGCGGCACCAATGATTCTTTCATTGCTTAGCCATATAGCTTGGTACACGCTATGTCCAACCTGACTTCAACGTTATTTTCCTTTTCCTTGCAAAACAAATTCTGATGTCAACAGCTGAAGGTAAAACACATTACAACCAGAGACTTACTATAGATACCAAGCAAACTGTGGTTCGAACAAAACTTCACATTCATTTTATTTATTTCCCACCCCTTATACATAGTGTTTGACAGAATGTCACATAACAATTACATGAATGAATTATCAACATAGCAATACCTGTAGCCTTTTTTGTAATTTTTATCATCCTTTGCCTGCTCACCCCTTTCTCCCATTATCCCTAACATCCATATCTAAACATGTTAATTTTCTGTAAAATGTATCAGAGATTTCACATATTTCCAGTAATTCATGCAAATGTACTCTAGCTTCCTAACTTGTGGTTCTCAAAATTCATTTACCTAAGATTCACTTGTGAAGCTTTTAGAAATGTAGACTTTTCAAATTTACCTCTAGAGATTCTAAAATTAGAGCTAGGTTACGGCTCAGAATCTGCATTTAAACAGTATGTTTGGAGTATTTATTACTTTTTTTAACTTTTAGGTTCAGGGGTACATGTGCAGGTTTATTATACAGATAAGTTGCATGTCACTGGGGTTTGGTGTACAGATTATTTTGCTATCCAGGTAATAAGCATAGTATCCAATAGGTAATTTTTCAATCTTCACCATCCTCCCTTCCTCCTCTCTCAAGTAGGCCCACATGTCTGTCGTTCCCTTCTTTGTGTCCATATGTACTCAATATTTAGCTCCCACTTATAAGTAAGAACTTTTGGTATTTGTTTTTCTGTTCTCAAGTTAGTTCACTTAGGATAATGGTCTTCAGCTCCATCCATGTTGCTGCAAAGGACATGATCTCATTTCTTTTTAAAGGTTGCACAGTGGAATCTGCATTTTTAAATAGCCTTCTCTGTTAATTCTGGTTTTGGCAATTCACCTACCATAATCTTAATATTACTATAACTTGTGGATACCACATTCATCTTTGTATCTCCTCTACACTTTACAAATAGTAATTGATATATTCTAAATTCTCAATTTTGATGGGAATGAATTATCTACAGACAAATGGCTGAAGATAGAATAATTCCAAGGACCCTGAGAAATATTAGAAAATAACTTAGTATCTCCAAAATAAGAAAGAAAGAAAAAATATTTAAGGATAAATAATACATTTCTAAACATAACCAAATATTTTATACCAATAATTATGCAAAATCATAGATCTCAGTGTTAGAAATAACCCACCCAGGGCTGGACACGGTGACTCACATGTAATCCCAGCACTTTGGGAGGCTGAGACAGGCAGATCACAAGGTCAGAAATTCGAGACCAGCCTGACCAACATGGTGAAACCCCCTCTCTTCCAAAAATAAAAAAAAAAGATTAGCTGAGTGTGGTGGTGTCTGCCTGTAATCCCAGTTACTCTGGGGGCTGAGGCAGGAGAATCGCTTGAACCCGGGAAGCAGAGGTGGCAGTGAGCCAAGATCATGCCACTGCACTCCAGCCTGGGCGACAGACCAAGACTCCGTCAAAAACAAAACAAAACAAAACAAAACAAACAAAAAACAAAAACAAAAAACACACCTATGTAATCCTATCTAGCCCTCTACTCATTGTTGGCATCATTAAATATCCCAATCAGGGGGTGTTTGGTCAACTAGTCTCTTCTTCACTTTTGAGACAGTGAGTTAATCATCATTTACCAACTTCATAAAATAGCCTGTATAACAAATCTCCACAGTTCTCTTGTGGTTACTGTTTCAAAATTTGCCTCCTATGAATTTATATTCAATGTTTCTTATTCTTTCTTCTGTGAAATGTCTGCTTCCTCTTTCAGGTGATAATTCTTCAAATATTTTAGAGATTGTTTCAGTGTTTTCCCCCTACACATTTCCTCCTAACAACATTAAATATAAGACATGGTTTTCAGACTTCTCACCATCTGGTTGTCTTCTTCTGAAACTTTTCTGGTTGAACATGATCCAGCTTAAATCTACTTTCAATCATTAACATGAGTAGAACATTTTTTTTCTTTTTCTTTTTTTTTGGGGGGGGGTGTTGAAATTCAAACAATTATATGCAGATAACTTTCAGATCTTTGTCCTTTACACCTGGGTGTACCTGTATTTTAAAACTTAAAATGTCCTCTTAAGAGACCAAATTCTTTTATTGCTATCCCTCTGTCTAAGCTGATTTCAAATACCCATTCTGCGAAGGTGAAAATGGTACTGGCAAGCTTCTGCACTCCATGTTCCCAGGTTAAGGTTGTGCCTGACTGTCTAATCTAGGCTGATCTGATCCAGATGGGCATGCCATTGCAGCTACTGTGATGGCTTTACTCTTCCAGATGGCAAATTCACTGTTGGCCATGTATGCAAGGATTTCATTAAAAGAAGTGGTAATACTCTTTTTAAACTAAAATATGTATTGGCAGGAATAAAATCCTGAGGACACCCCTGGGTTGTCATGTTTTTGCTGTCGTATTTTTCTCCTCCCCTGAAGCATCCAGGCAGGAGGCACTCCAGAATCAAGACCCTTTTGTTTTTCACATAGCTGTTTTTCACCATGCCACTGCACTGCCACATGTTTGAGTGCGGGCATCAAGGATAGAGATTTGGATTTTAATTCTGGCCTTGCTGCTAATTCTAGAATATTGAATTAAATATAGTACCTTGAAACCAATCCTTATTTCCCTAACTTCAGTTGTTTCATCTGTTAAACCCCAAGATCTTTTACAGCTGTAAATCTTTGTGCTAGTCACTGGGTGAATTGGCTTTGGATACGTTAAGGTTCGTTTTCCTCACCTTTGTAATGTGCACTCAGGAAATGCAAAATCATTCTGAAATCTACTGCAAAATAGGTCTATTGTCACCGACCCTAAAGGATATGAAGTGCACATAGTTAGATGTTTGCAATGAATAATTGTTAGTGAATACATGAATAAAACTTCTGAGTATCCAAGGTAATTCAATCTTTTTTTTTGTTTGTTTTCAGCTTGGTATGCACAACCCCTTCTCAACAGATGTCACTGTCAAATGTGTGGACAGAACAAGCAAGGAATTTTGCAACAGTAGAGAACATAACTTAGGAGACAACAAACACAAATAGAGAAGAAGGAGAAAATTCCACTAATGGTCTAAGTAAAATCTAAGTGTAAAGAGAACAGCATACATTTAAATGGTAAGTTAAGGAAGCTCTCTGTAACAGCCTGACAGCATATCCTCTGAAGGAAACTAGTTACAAATCATCACCATTATAGCTGATAGCACAGAGTAGCAAAACAGTTCACACTAAAGGAAAATCAGACAGGAGCAGGCAAACCCAAAATAGAAATAGAAATAATGACAATTTCACCAGAGGACAAAATGCTGTATCTCCTTTATTAGACTAAACCTGAAATGTTAACACTGTATGCAGAGTACATGTGATAGGGAGGCATTGGTATTCAAACCACTTGTCATTGCCACACTTTAATTCAATCATGACACAAGGAGAAAAGAAGAGAAATTAGAAATGCATTAGAAGAAACAAGAAAATTGGGAATGTGGAGGGTGACAAGCTTAAACTGCTTAAACTCCTAGCCCTGGCCTCTCAGAAGACTCATATTTATTTGAAACCGTTAAGAAACATGTTCTACATGCAAATAACAGTATAATTAACATAAAAGGCTTTGTCTTATCTCAATATAAAATGCCAGATAAAATCCATTATCATACACATTATATATATTTCAAAAAATGAAAATAACCCCTTTTATTTTCTTTATAGGGGTTCCTACGCCTTAGCTAGGGAGGCAAAGAGAAATGATAAAACACTATTTTATCTTCTTGACCATTAAAAAGCTACCATTTTGAATATTAAAAGTTCTGGCAAGTTAGACATTCTGAGACATACTGTTATTGGTATGAATATTCTAAAAACATTATATAAATATTGAAGCAAATACATCTGATAATAATTAAAATAAATTATGACCATATATTTGTTTCTCAACTACTTTCAGGAACAATTATCTCTTATTTTAAGAGACTGTACATACATCATTTGAGTAAATTACAATTTTCTTAAATTATAACACCCAAATAACTTGTATGGAATATCTACTAAGAATATTTCTCTTTCTCCTTGTTTTAAACCTGCTATGTCCATCTTATAGCTAAGGCATAAGGATAAATAAGCATGCTTCTAGATAATTCTTTGAAATAAATATTAATTCTTAAATTTACAGACATTATTTTAAATATTATGAAGTTAATAACTTTCAAAATAATAGTACTGTAATACAGCAGTGTGCTTGTTCAAGATTCTCATACACATCAATAATTAGTTACCTCGATATTGAAGACTGTGTTTTAAAGATTGTAATCAATTACAAAGAAAAAGGCAATGGGGATTACAATTGGACTGAATGTTTGTGTCCCCTCAAATTTTATATGTAGATATCCTAACCCCTAGTGTGATGATACTAGGAGGTGGAGCCTTTGGGAGGCAATTAGATCATGAAGGTGGAGCCCACATAACTGGAATTTGTTCCCTAATAAAAGAGATCTTCACAGCTCTCTTGCTGTCTTTCTGCCAAGTGAGTAGACGGCCATCTGTCAGCCAAGAGAGGGCCCTCACTGCAACCAGACCATGCTAGGGCCCTGATCTGAGACTTTTAATCTTCATAACTATAAGAAAGAAATTTCTGTTGTTTATGAAGCACCCAGTCTATGGTGCTTTGTGATAGCACCCCAAGCAATGGGTAAAGTAAGACAGGGGTGTTATTATATTTTTGATATAAGGAAATAGCATTGGTTGTGATGTTTTTGGTGTCACAAATAGATGGAGTTTCTAAATTCACCAATTTTATTCAGGTTTTAAATTTGTTCTTAGTCATGAAGATAGCTGAGTGCTTATTAATCATCTGATTTTAGTATAATGCAGTCATATACTTCTCATCTGATTATTTACAGTGTAATACAGTCACAATCAGTGTTTTGCAATTAACGAAAAATTTTACACTTAGGCCACAGAGAGATTTAAGAGAAGCTAAGTTTATTCTACTTTAATTGGGCTGAATATAAGGGTTATACCTCCTTAAAATATCAACAATTAATCTGTGTGTAGGCAACTTGGTATGGAAGACGCAAATGTGTTGACTCCATACAAAATGAACCTCTTCATTATAATCCAATATTCAATAATAGCATATATCTTCTAAGCAATTTCACAAATCTACTTTCCTGGAATGAATTACTGAATTAAGTTAGAATAATAAATGTTAAAGGTTGCAAACATAGTGTTTGATTGATTAGTTGGTACAGGTTTAGAATTATCTCTCATCATCTTTTTCACACTTATCAAATGAATTGACACATTTGACCTGTGACTTAGGGATGTCCCAAATGTGGTCAGGATGTACAGCATATCGTAAGAGCAATCATCCTACATAAGAGTTGCTGCTTTGACGTTGAGAAGACATGTGCACTGATTATGTTGTAGAGTGTGGATGTACTGATTTCTATGGCTACAGGATTTGACAGCAAACAATTCTATCAACCGGAAATTAGCAAGTACTGTGAATTACAAATTACAAGACAGAAAAAGAGAGAGGGAAAGAGGCAGAGAGGTGAAGTTATATAAACTTTATATGCATTTCAAGTTTGAGCATTTGAGAGGTTATAAGGCCAAAAAGTAACACAAAAATGATGCCTGAACCCTAGGAGTGCACTTAAATACATGGACTTAAGAACAGCTGACAAACTAAATATGTTGCTTGATGTTTATTTAACCATGTGTGAGAGACTATTTCATTAAAAAAGGGAATCTGTACTAGGAAGGAAAGCACACCCCTTTCTTCTACACCTCCTCCTCCACACACACACACACACACACACACACACACACACACACCCCCAATATATTTTTTGATTTGTCAATGGTAAAACTCCATTATTTGTTCACATTGATGATCATTCAAAAGGAAACTAAACGACAGTCCTTACTTTAAGAAAACAACAGCCACAACAAAGACTCAAAGATCAATATTAAAGACTTTCTCCCTCTTTAATTCTTTCTTATTTGATGTTTTGAACCTATATAAATAAATCCCACATCTATAATGCCTTTTTCCTTCTTCTCTCTGCTTCTTTATTTATGACGAGAATCTGTACCCTATAAAATATACCCTATCCTTAAAGACTTCCCTGACCCTCTTAGTCCCCGGAAATTGTTCTCTTATGATTTCTTATGATACAGCCTATCTAACTCACTCATACATGATATCTTATAATAGCTTGTCTTTTTACATCATATTAAATTTGGTCTCCATTTGGATTAGAAGTCCTTTTATAGGCAGGTGCCTAGTCTTATAAGTCTTAAGCATTCTCAATGCCTATGTAGATTTTCATATACACAGATTAGATTTTCAACATGTGGCTGTATGAAAAGGGCATCACATGATACACAATGCTTGTTGTAAAGAGAAATAGATAATACTTCTGAAGCATTTGCTTCTCAAAGCCTGCATAAACTGTTAGGGAGCTAACTTTTATCAGAAAATTCATGTCTACAAAACTCATTTTAATAAAAGCATAAAGTTTTAATGAGAACTTAATATATAAATGCAAATTCAGGTTATTTAACAGTGGAAGATGACATAGAAGAAACCCTCACAAATGGGTTAACACTAGGCCAACAGTAATCTACAGTCATCTAGAGCAGTGATTACTAACCTTTTTGGCACCAGAGATGAGCTTTGTGGAAGACAATTTTTTCTACGGAAGGAGTCAGAGGTGGATGGGGATCATCAGGCTTTAGATTCTCATAAGGAGCACGTGACCTAGATCCCGCACATATGCAGTTTACAATAGAGTTCATGCTTCCTTGATAATCTAATGCCACAGCTGATCTGACAGGAGGTGGAGCTCAAGCAGTAATGCTCACTCACTGCCACTCACCTCTTGCTGTGTGACTCAGTTCCTAACAGACCAGTCCCTGTCTGCACTAGTCCATAGCCCTGGCATTTGGGAGGCCTGAATAGAGAACTAGGTTCAAGGTCATACTTGGTCACTTAATGATCATGTGACTTTAGACAAATCATTTAAACTTCCTAAAATCTCCTAAGCCTCTATATCCTAATTTTAGAAGCACAGTTAATAATTGGCATTGTAACTATCTCCTAGGTTATAAGTACTAAGTGAAATAAGTAAAAATAGTAATATATTATAATGTTCTATAATTTTTAAAGTGTTGTTTTGTTAGAAAAAGGTTGAGTGATTATATCAGCTATAATATTTGCATGTGTAGCTATCTTTTCTGAAGTACAGAAAGCATATTTTAAAATTTTGTTTCTCCAAAGATAATATAAATCCTTCTATAATGTTAGTTACTACGTTGGAAATCTGTAGCTAACTTTCAAATAATAAGGTACACCCAACTGTATATCTGTTAAATTGTGAGAGGAACTGAAGAAAATATAGGAATCTATACTATAAATAAAATGATAGAATGTAAAAAAAAATCAAATCCATTATTAAACCAGTTTTTGTTTATCATATATTTATAATTATGCCAGAATTGTAACCCACTCACACATTATTTTGCATGAGTAAGTGTGGCAGTGTTTACTGGATGGAGTTCTTAGATATCGATATTAATTTCCTTATAAGTATCACTAGCTGGAAAGAACACTTGATTATTGAGTTTTGGAGTCAACAAACACTTTCTGTAAAAGTCTAAATAATAATTTGTTTTAGGTTTTACAAGACACACAACTTCGCAACTCTGACTTGTGGTGTGAAAATAGCCTTAGATAATATGTGAAACATCAGTCATGGTTATGTTTACATCTTTATTTACAAAATTCAGTAGTAGACCAAATTTAGTTCACAGGCTGTAGTTTCCTGGTTCCTATTTAGTTCAACACAGCATGCTTAGAACATAATACATAAATCTCACAGAAACCCTAGCATACATAGAAAATCTCAATAGGAGTCTCAACTCTCTTAGATAAAAACACACAGGTTGATAGCATGAAGGTGCACAGATATAAACCATATCATGATTGGAAATAGTCCAGAGAAATAAATATCAATGTCTTTTAAATCAAAGGATGTCCTCTGGGTGTGTGGTATGGTGGGCTGGTACACGAGCATTCATTAGGAATGGTTACAAAATATTCGAATTTCTCCTTCATTCTCTTTTAAAATTTATATTTGTGTAAGTAAAATAATGTAAAAAAAATTACTACAGTATTATATGCATATTTGTGTAGTTTATGAATAAGTATATACCAATTTTGAGGACATAACAGCCTTTTCAACTGATGTGGCAAGAATTTTTTAAAAAACTACATCAGTGGGGCCAAGATAACCAATGAGCTTGAAGTTCCTGATTAATATTGACATCATGGTGAACCTGGCCAAAATAATTTTGAATATAAGAGGTAATAAATTTATATGCAACTGCTAGAAATATTTTTTAAGCAATAGGAATAGCTTTCAGGATCCTAAACCTGTGGCAGACAGATTGAGTTCTTCACTGAGAAACCTTGTTTCTGTTGGTCATTTCATCTTTTTGTGATGAGAAATAAGACTCCAGGCAGCACAATATGTCATAAGAGATGTAAGCAGAAAAGGGAAAGAGATGCGGATCATAAGCTCAATCTCAGGAAACAAGAGACAGAGAAGAAAAGTGATAGACTAATGAAGAATACTGGTGCGCGCCTGTGCATTCCTCCCACCACCATCACACACATACATAGACACATACACAACACACACACACACATGCACACAGGCAAAGATGGCCATTTGCTTAGCAACAACTCTCCAGGTGAAAAACAAGTAGGTGAAACCAGCATTTTGCCATTTATTTTTCAGGTAAAAACATTCTGTCTTATCAGTTTTCTTAGAGGTCACCTGTAACGTTGGTAAATGTTTTTCAAGTATATTTCAGGGCAGTGTGATGAACTGCTAACCCTACTCTGTGAAAGTCTCTGATCCATGAAATCTAATATGATATGAGGCTAAATGGATAAAAACAACATAAAAATCCTAGCAGTATATTAAGCAACCAGTGGGTGCAATGTAATGACTATATGACCGATTCAATTCAATACATAGAAATTAGTTGCTAGGATAACTGAAAACTACTTTGATCTGACTATAAATGTGTAAGAATTGATAAAGGTTTTGGCATATTGAAGGCACATAATGAGGGCTAAAAATGGGTGAATTTCATAGTGAAAATGCAAAGTCTAATAGTAAAAATCCTAAATATATCATTTGTGTAACAGTGCTGTAGCCTTATTTGCAATTTTAGATGCATGTGATCCTCCATATAAAATAGTATATGGCTGATCCTCCATCAGTACTACGCTGTCTGGGAGTCTGTTTCCCACAGTGCCATACCATTTACCAACAGTAGAACAACCCAACTCTCCTCTCCTTTTCAGCCACCGTGATTACCACTGAAGGAAAATTTCCCATAACCCGGAGCTCAGTCCCTTAAGCTCTAGTTCAAACTACTTCCTGTCTCAGTGGCATGAAGTGGAAAGTAAATATATTTCACATTAGATAGGTCTGTGCTTGACTTGAAATATCTGTCCCTTTCCAGCTGTTATAAACTTGGACAAATACTTTTAATGCTGTGATCCTCATTTTAGGCAAGCAAAGTGTTCCTTCCAGATTGTGAGGACTGAGGTTAAGTTCAAGTGTGCAGGTCGTATGTCTAACTATATAGGCAATGCTGAAGCGATCAACTGTAGCCCTAGGAAGAGCTCTCTAATCCATTCCTTACTGTATCTTGTTTAAGATAAATGAAACAAAAATGCAAACACAACTTCGCTGTTGCAACTTTTCTTTGATAATTTGCTTTCATTTTAGGAGATGGGTTCAAATCTCTGCTCTACTATTTACAATTTAAATGCCTTTTGTGTATATGTGTATCCATCTATAAAACTGATCTATAAAATTTAATGAATTAATACACATTAAAAGTTTATAGCAGTCTCCACTTTTAGGAAATGTTAAGACTGTGATTTTGGACTCAAACTTAATTTAGGCTTCAGCAGTATCATTTGCTGACCATTGAACTAATCTGCTATAAGCCTTTTACAAATTTCTGGAGGAAATGTTTTTAAGAAAAGAAAACAAAAGCGAAGAATCAAACAATGCTGGATTTTTCTCAAATACGTTTTAGAGTTTTCTCTTTTTTTTTTAGAAACTGAAAAGTAGTGTAATATACATAATAAAGACTTCACAAAAGTTACTTTTCTTAAACTAAACTTTATACATACACATATGCATATTGCACTCATTTTATATTTAAAATTCTTCTCCCAAATGGAAATGCTCATCTTCACTTTGGCACAAAGATAGCATTAGGACTGAATTTTAAGCCACTAAAATTTTGAATTTACATAAAAGTAATACCTACAAATATTGTTACTAGATGTTCCAATAAGGCTAAGTATGTTTTTACACTATCTATTGAAGATGTGGGCAACTTCTGTTCTCAATATTGATCCTTCAGAGAGTAGTTTATCCATTATATCACTACAACTACAGCCTCCTATCAAACCTGAGCAAAGTGTTGTCAGGCAGAGTGGGACCAGGAAGAAATCTGGCAACACTAAGAGACTAATATTATAATAACTGATCTTCCAGAGTGCTATGAGAACTCTCCAAAACATCCCTTCACAGAGCACCCAAAGGAAATTAAGTGTTCATCTTGCTTTGTAGGTGGAACCGGGTGCTTCAATGTTTTATAACTGAATGTACTAATAGAATATGAGTGTTTAGTATTGCAACAATTATTATGGGAAGCACTTGGCACCACTTTACAAACAAACAGACATTTACTGTGAGGGAAAATAGAAAGCATCATGGTAACTTTATCTAAAAAAGTGTAAACTTGTCCTTACGGAAAATTTATAAGATTGAGATTTCAGTGTAATACTTCTCATGTAAGTATAATCACTTTGCAGACTATTAATATAGGGTCTAGTTTTTGACAAAGCATAAGTTTTCCCAAGATAAAATCAAGCATATTTCATTTATGTGTCCTAATATGTTTGCAATACTTAGGATGAATTACTTTATGACAGTACAGGCAACTTCAACTTCTTATTTATGTATTCATCCATTCACAAATTTACTTATTTAACTAATATTTATTACAAACTAGTATCTAGTTTGTAGTAAGAAAAAACATTATTTGCAAACTTGCTGTTACAGACATCCATCTTCTTCTGTTGCAAGAGTATCAGGCTAGATTATATATTCATGACAATTTACAAAATGAACTTTATACCTACCAAAGCGTATTGCACCAGTAGGAAATTTCTTCTTTACCTAAACACCATGGCTTTTCATAGGAAAAATGTAATTGGAATTTCCAGCTGTGCTGAAAGAACTGAATATGCCTCTATTAGAAACAATTCTTCAGTATATAAGACTTTCATGTCTATGGACCCCAAGTCACATCTTCTGACTTGTGGTCAGACAACAGGACAAATGATTTAGCTTTAGGATCCTCTTAGAGAATTCAAGATATGCATTCTTGAAGTATAAAGATGAAGAAAGGCAGATATGAATCCCATAGCTTATTAGTCTTTTTTCTGTCTATATGGAAGAAGGTGACTCTAGGTCCATTTCATCTTCAGGAAGATAAAGGAACTGGAGTTTTATTGAATACAAAATGTCTGCAAGGTGGGGGCAGTAGTCAAGTATTATTGACATTTAGCAAAACTAACCAAACTCTCTTTATTTTAGTTTCCTTTTTTTATAAAATAGAGAGAAACATGTTTCCTATCTACATCTTTGGATGTTATCAGTCTGGTATAATATACATAAGCTGGCCAGTATAATAGCTAATCACAAAATACACTCACTAAAGTTTAGCTGTGAATGGATATGGTATTTGTTTTTTGGATGATGGAAACATTCTGGAATTTTTGGGGTGATGGAAATATTCTAGTGGTGACAGTTGCACAGCCTTCTGAATATACTGCTAACAATAGATTGTATGCTTTAAAGTGGTGAATTTTAGGGGCCAAAAGAAGAGGACCAATTGAGGCTAGGAATCAGAGACAAACTTGGACCATATAGTGAGACCCTATCTCTATAAAAATTAAAAAAATTAGCTGGGCATCATGGCGCCACTGCAGTCCCAGCTACTCAGGAGGCTAAGGTGGAAGGATTGCTTAAGCCTAGGAGTTTGGGTTGCAGTGAGCTATGGTAGTGCCAAGCATTGCAGCCTGGGTGACAGAATGAGAATCAGTCTATAAATAAATAAATAAATAAATTGAAATAAAATGATGAATTTCATTTTATTCAAAATTTTGTTTATTATATCTCAAGTAAAAACAAAAAAAGTTTAGCTATGATAGTATTTATGATAATGTAAGTTAGTAATGTGAAAGATCTTGTATATGGAATAGAATTTTGCCTTCTTTTTTGTTTTAAAATAGTATGGCATGTAAGTCTGTAAAAAAATATTCTGACACAGTAATGGCTATCGTAAGATTGAATTATTGAAGTAATACCTTAAAATGTAATAATGGTGGGTGGGGTTAGCAACAGGAAGGATTAGAAGAATATCAAAATAATGTTGAGGTCAACTGAGTTAAAAAGATTTGCTGAGATTTCATGATCATAATCTAGGTGATTAAGTATACCTGCATATTGCTAAAAGTAGGCAACACTGAAGAGTCATACAATAGAATAAGGTATAACTTCCAAGCCAATTGAACTACTATTAAAAAAGTGGTCATTGAGAAGTTAGTAATTTAAATAATTTCCAATATCTGGAATTCAGACTGTACCTGGGCCAAATTCTAACTTCTCTACATATGTTAAATAAACTAGGTGAGGGGCATGGGGACATCCAGAAAACTTTGTAAAATCTTTTAGTTCAAGGATAGAACCATCAGACATCTGACTGTGAGAGCTACTAACTTTCTGATTCAAACGTATAATGTAATTTAAAATATGCTGGGAAAGTATTTAAAATTTAAGGTGATAAATGAAATAGTCTATTATTTAGATCTATTTTTCATAAGGCAAGATATGCCAACACATGCAGAGAAGGAAGGAGAGTATCTACAAGACTGTACAAGAAATTGCTTGATTGTTTTATCTGGGAATTATGGACAGTTCAAAATATACTTCTCACTAAAACTGAGCATATTCATATAGCATAGTAGGAATCTCCATCCCAGTAACTGTTATTTCACTTTTTAAAATCTGCTTATTACTTTCCATATTTAAAACATTTTTTACTAAACAACAGTGTCAAAAATCTAAATTTGACTGACTTATGATTTAGTGTTTATTCATTCTACTATCAAGAACTTGAGACAATTTGGAACTAGCCAGACTAGCTTATTCATCAAGTATCTTAGTCATTCAGTAGAATTTGATCAACAAAATATAGAACTATAATTATTCAGGTCTCAAACACTGTGGTGAAGGATGTATATTGATTCATGGTAATTCTTGAAGGGCAAAATCTGCAATGGTAATTCTTTAAAACCTCTGGGATAAAGAAAGCCATGCATGATGATTTTAACAACTTTATTTTGGTTGATTTTAGTCAAATATTTTCATTTGATCCATATTTTAATGTATTTTATGGTAAATGGCAAAATACTCCCTTGCAGCCCAAAAGATTAAAGTATATATTTAAATAAAAAAACCATCAACTAAGAACTAGAATAAATAAAGTAAATGATTTTCTAAATGTAGAAAGCAGGATTTATCATGTTACATTTAGCTGGATCTAGTATGCAAATTTATTTACATGTTAACTTGGAAACAGAATAGCATATTACAATCGATGACATATTTTGATTGGCAGCATTTTTCTTAGTGAAATATAAAATATTAGTATATCAATCACCATGTAATATCTTAAACAGTAATTTTTGTCTTACAAAAATCTACACCAAAGGACATTTATATATATAAACAAAATACACACACACACACACACACACACACACACACACGTGATAGAGTAACTGTCCAGAGGCAAATGTTGCCTCATTTTCTATTTCTGACATTACTCGCTGCTGTCATACATCATTTCTATAATTATACCTGGTGTATGTAAAACAAATAATGGCAGAGCTTGACTTCTCAACAGGAAAAATTTAATGAGCAATTTTAAAAATGCATAGATTATAAAATATGTAAGATTTGAACTGGAATTTAGAATTTATCAGAGGTATTCAAGTACTAGTATTAACTACTGCATAATTTGAGATAATCTTATCACTCTCTTCTTTCATAAAATAATCATTTATGTCTCTCTGGCAAGACTGGGATGTCCCAATAATAAAAGGAGAATTATTTGAAAATGTATCATTGAGAAGAGTTAATTATTTCAGTTACTATATTTAAAATATATCCCTCTACTGACCAATTCATTACTGAACTAACCAGTACTGAAAATTGATTTTTAAATTGTTTTGAAAATATTAGCAAGTAGAATTATATGTGGAAAATATAAAAATATACATTTCAAATGAGATTATAAATTCTCCTTCTTAAAATAGAAATTTTAAATATTTGTTCCTTTTGCTTGGTATCACAAAATCTTATAGTCTAAACATTTTCAAGTTTGTTCAAAATAATTGTTGTTTAGAATTGTCAACTGCACATCAATTAAACGACAGGAAATATTCCCCCAAATAATATATTTTTAGAATCTTGATTTGGACATTTTCTTGCAAAGGTTAGAAAGCAGGGTCATTTATTAATAAGACTGTTACAGATCATGATTGTAAATCCATATATTCTTCATAAATAAGAATATGTATCTCTCATTTTCCTGTAGAAGCAAGGCAGGGATCCAGTTTATTCAAAAGTAGCATCATCATTAAGAAACAAGTTCAAAAGAAGTTGGTTACCAGAGCCTGTCCTTTTTCTCCCCCCTGGAAATTATTAATGGATCCTTTGAAAGACTACTCCAAATGACCTCGGCTTCAGAGTTGTAGTACAGTACAAGGTGTTTATGAGCATAGATAACTTACGGTTTATAATGAGATTGTACATTTTGGCCTACACTTGACTTCTGTCCACAAGGTCAAAAATGAAGGAAGTACTGATTAAAGGAAGAAGCCATATAATGTATTTTCTGCCAGAGTCCCATGTAAAGAGGTAAAAAGTTGACTGTAGAGCTTAAGGGAATAGCTGTGTCAACCAAACCACCTATGCCTCATGTAAATATTGACCTAAGAAACACTAGCTTGCTGTGTGTCAAGCAATAAATAAGCATGTATTTCTGAGCAAAATGTCCATTTGGATATATAATTGCAGATCTGCTTCTGTTATTCTTTAATAAATTTTAGGTATCATACATATAACTACTGAATTCAGAAAAGGTGAGAATGCCTAACTTAACAGAACATTGTAGACCAATCCATTAATTACACAGCTGCCCCCAAACACTCCTTTAAAAGCATCACTGATGTGATTTTTCTGCTAAGAAAATTTGGAAATGGTTTAAGTCATATTATATTATAGTCAAAATTACCTGTAGTTATTATTTGCCAAAATCTGTCCTATGAAAACTGCAAATTTTAAATTTTGTATAAAATATTAGATTCAACATTATTCCTTTCAAAATACAATGCCATTTTCAACAGAAATAGAAAAATGAAACTATTCTTAAATTCAAAAAAGAGCCCAAATAGCCGAGTCAATCCTATGCAAAAAGAACAAACCCAGAGACATCATATTATCTGATTTTTAAACTATACTATAAAGCTATAGTAACCAAAACAGCATAGTATTGGTACAAAAGCAGACATACAGACCAATGGAACAGACTAGAGAGCCCAGAAATACAGTCACATACCTACATCCACCTGATCTGCAGCAAAGTTGACAAAATAAGCAATGGGAAAAGGACTCCCTATTCAATTAATGGTGCTGGGATAATGGGCCCACCATATACAGATGAATGAAACTGGACTACCGCCTTTTACCATGTACAAAAATTAACTCAAGATAGACTAAAGATTTAGATGTAAAACTTCAAACTATAAAAATCCTAGAAGAAGACCTAAGACATACCTGTCTCAACATTGGCTTTGGCAAATAATTTGTGGTCAAGTCCCCAAAAGCAATTGCAACAAAAACAAAAATTGAAAAATAGGATCTAATTAAACTAAAGCCCTTTTGCACAGGAAAAGAAACTATCAACAGAGTAAACAGAAAACCTACAAAATGAGAGAAAATATTAGCAAACTATGCATCAAGAAAAGTCTAATATCTGGAATCTACAAGAAACTTAAATCAACAAGCAAAATTAAATAATCAAATTAAAAAATGAGTAAAAAACAGGAACAGACACATTTCATAAGATGACATACAAGTGGCTAACAAACATGGAAAAATCCTCATCATTATGAATTACCAGAGAAATGCAAATCAAACTCACAATGCAACATTTTCTTATACTACCAGTAGGGATGGCAATTCCCAAAAGGTCCAAAAATGACAGATGCCGGCAAGGCAGCAGAAAAAAGGGAATGCTTATACTCTATTGGTGGGAATCCAAATTAGTTCAGCCACTATGGAAAATTGTTTGGAGATTTCTCAAAGAGCTTAAAACTACCTTTTGACCCAGTAATAATATCCAAAGGAAAATAAATTGTTCTATCAAAAAGACATATGCATTCATAAGTGCATTACAGCACTATTTACAATAGCAAAGACATGGAATCAACCCAGGTGCCCATCTATGGTGGATTGGATAAACAAAATTTAACACATCTTGAAATACTATGCAGACATGAAAAGAACAAAATTGTGTCCTTTGCAGTAACATGGATGCAACTGGAGGCCATTACCCTAAGCAAATTAATGCAGGAACAGAAAAGTAAATACTGCATGCTCTCACTTATAAGTGGGAGCTAAACATTGAGTACATACGAATATAAAGATGGGAACAGTAGACACTGGGGACTACTAGAGCAGGGAGAGAAAGGTTGATGTGCGGGCTAAAAAATCCCTATAGGGTATTATGTTCACTACCTGGGTGATAGGATCATCTGTACCCCAAAACCTCAGTATCATGCAATATATCCACATAACAAACCTGCGCATGTACTTGTTGAATCCAAAATCAATGCTAAAAAAAAAAATAATAAAATATATTTTTAAAGTTTCCAGAAGTGTAGGATTAGCTAACTGCTGCCTTGGTTTTAATATTTCACTTTGTCCATCTTCTTATTTATCCTATTTATTTAAAATGATTTCCCTTCTTTCTTTATATATAAATATTTGTAGTAAATTCTGACCCCTAAGAGACCTATTATGATGGCTTTAATATAAAATTACTCACAAGTCAGAGTCACTGGATATTGAATGAGAAGAGAAGGTCCTTAACATAAATTTGATATGATTTTCCCAATTCATAGAGCCACTTGAAGAAAAGGCACTGAAAATCAATTCCATGCTCCTTCTTTCCTAAACAATCATTAAGTCTTAATTAATCCATCTAAGAAACCAGAGCAACATTAAAATCATTAGAAATAAATAAACAACAGTCTGTTTTTTTCTTTTCTTCTTTCTTTTTTTTTTTTGAAATGGGGCAGGGCAACTGTTCAGAGAAACACGTTATCTTATTTCCCATTTCTGACATTACCCACATCTGTCATATGGAGACATACCATATCTGTAATCATGTTTAGTTTATGTAAAACAAGATGCTGCAGAGCTTGACTTCTCAACAGGAATTGAAGTAAGGAATTAAAATAATGGCTCTCATGGCAAAATACTGCTGTGATGACAGTAAGCTAATTTTCCAGGCCTAAGAATTTCAAAAAATGTTTTGACAACGAACAGTGAAAAGCTTTCATCCTTGTTTCACTCTTACACTAAGTGCCAGGTTTTATGCATTAGTAATCGTGGACTTCTTCAAATGCAAGAATATTAGCATTACTGATTTGTTTTCCATTCTCGCATAAAGGTTTCTCACACTTTAAAATGTCCTATATACTGTTTTAGGATTCATTACAATAATAATAAACTTCTAAGCAGGGTATTACAACCTTAAGGTGTCAGCATAGAATTTTTTAAAAAATGGAAAACTAGGCACAATTTTCAAAGAGGAAAGAGGCATAGGTGAGATATTTTGTCATTTTGCTGTTCCAAAAAAAAAAAAAAATCCTGTATGTATGAAGTCTCACACTGATATCGCAAATAGTAGAGAAATTCTTTCACTTTAATGGATTTAACTTTATGTATTCTCTTTCTTTTATCAATGCTAAATCTGAAAACCACAGTTAAATATAAATAAAAGTACCCAATATCCCATAGATACAGCATACTATAGACTATTTCAGTACTTTTTCCTGGAGTCTGGAAATGTCTGTCAGGAATCCATAACTATTCCATATCTTACTTCAGAATCTATGAATGCATTATCCACAACATACGTGCATGTCATCTCTGATACTGGCAATGCAACATTACAGAAAATAGATCAGCCCTACTGACATGAATGCAGTCTTATCCCTTCTCATTACTCATAATCACCAACTGCATTTCAATACAGAAGACTAGACAGTGGTACCTTCTCTATATACCAGACGGCATGAATAGCAAACATGATATTTAATAAAATAATGAAGACTGAGATAATATGCATAGATTTTATTAAACTAATGCATAAAACATATCAACATTCATCTGAAACAGTTAAACTTTAAAGTCATTATGTGTTACATGATAATTAGCCATAATTAGTCTTGACATGAGTTATTATCAATGGCATTAATTTATACAACCAAAATGCATTGTCCTTCATGGATAAATACATGTATACATGATAGTTTGAATGATTTAAATTGCCATTATCCCTATCTACCCAGACCTCTGACATTGAATATATTAAAGCACAAGGGTCATATGTATTTTTTCCTATCAAAAAGCCAGTGGTTCTCTTGCCATTATATCCAATCTCTCATGCTTAGGTGTTGACATTGCTGGGATCAACTCATCTATTCCCATTCTATATGAATTCCGTGTAGTCCTTTGCCCTATATCCACATCTGAGGGGGCCTTGAAACACAACTAATATTCAGTAGGCTTACAGCATTAGAGTTTGGATTGACCATTCTGATTACATACCAGCATAAACACCGTCTTGAACAATGGAGGAAATATCATACAGGCAATAATGTTATTTCTTCTATGGTACACTAGTAGAATTGGGCACTGGTCAGACACATAGAACAACAGGAAAAGTTACTAAGATATAAATTGAGATACATATGTTATCTGCAATTCTCTTTCATATCTATCTTTAAAATTGAATCTGTAAAACAATCAAAGTGGTGAGAAACATTCCCTATACATCACCCCTTTTCTCTAACTGGCTGACAGAAGCTGTTTAAAAAATGGTACTTCTTTCCCCGCTTGAGTGCACATTCTCACATTTCAGTGAGCAAAGGTAGGGGGTCTTTGTGAGCCATAGTTTTCTCAGACTAGCAGAGTAAAAGAGCAGAATATGGTTTTGTTTTTGGAGAAAGACACTGGTTACTTCAAGCAGCTTTCCTACTTGGGTCAGGTTTTAATGTTGTAAATTCAAGTCCTTAGAATGTCCAAGAGCTGACCTATTATCCTAACTTTATGGATGAAGAAACCGCACATAAAACCAGTTGAATGGCAAAGGCATGCAGGCAGTTATCTGCAGTACTGGAATATGAAATCTGAACTCTGTTCATATGATTAAAGATCACTGCACTTCACCATTTCAGCTCCCAATATACAATATCTTACTCATTTCCTCAGATTAAAAATTGGAGCAAGAAGTCAAATAAAACTTCATAGACAGCAAAATTGACCAAAGTAGAACAATCGGTGTACTCTCTTTTGACAGTATCATCTGTTGGAACATTCTAAATGGTGCTCAGTTACAGAAATATGTGGTAGCCCTGTCATAATTTCATTAAGAAATGGCACTGCTCTTGACTTCCATAGAAGCTCATTGAAACTAGTAGTTTTTGTTATGGTTTTAATTTCAAGATTATTTTTTGAAAGTCAGCATAAGTGTACTTATTAAGAGCCTGGGGTCTAAAATCAGACTTCATGGTTACAAACTCAGAAAAACTACATTAAGAGCAGTGTGTGACTTTCAGCAAATTACCTAACCTCTCTATGATTCAGGTTTTTTTACCTGTAAAATAGGAATAAAATAGCATCCTCCAAAAGGGCTGGTGAAAATCATATGAGTTAATATAATAGAGTCCATTACCCTAAGCAAATTAATGCAGGAATAAAAATTAAATACTGCACTACTATATGAGTTATAGTACATTATATGAGTTAATATATGTACATTCCCAGCATATAGTAAATACAATTTAAATGGTTGATATTAGTATTTTCTATTTTGTGAAATTTGTAATTAAGTGAAATTATTTGAGGTTTCTGGCTATGCTATCTAGAAACAAATAAAACTTTGATGTATTTCATATTAATAATAATGTTCACTTGAAAAGGCCATCCTAAGCAAATGAGGTAGCAACAATGAAGGCCATGTTAAAATGATCTCAGAGCCCATAGAGCTTTTTGGCTATCATAGTATGTTGGGTCTGTTCTTTTTAGTAATAAAAGAGTGTGGAAGTGAAGCAATTTATCTTAAAGATGCAAGTTTACTAATTCCTGATTGTTAAAAGAAGATTGGGTAAGATTAGAAATTAAAAATAAATAAGATTAGGAGACATTTTATGAAAGATAGTTTATAAGAAAAAAATGTAGCATAAGTAAATTACTATAAGACATACTGCAGCCTCTATAATCTACAAATGCACATTAACATATTAAAGGATTTGAAATTCATCCAGCATATATAAACATGTGTGATTTTATACGTTCATCTTCTCCCAAATGTATATGTGTTTTTTGTGTGAGTATGCATATGAGTAAACCTTAATGAGTAACAGTTATTAACTGTTCTTCCATAGGATACATTTTGGGAAATGCTTGTCACTTAGTTTACACCAAGTATTATTTCTTAGTTTAGACTTAACTCCACAATTGAACAGATGGGTTTTCCTGAGGAATGAGGTAGAAAAATGGTAACAGCAACAAACTGAGAATGTTTAGTACATACCATGTCACTAAGCACTTTTCATCCATCTCATTTAATAGTCAGAACAGTATAAAGTCTAAATACCATGTCATCCTCAATCTACAGATAGAGATAATTTAAATATCCATCCCAAGTTCAGATGGCTAGAAAGAAGTGAAATTTGAACCAAAGCAGTCTAGCTGCAAAGCCTACTCTCTTAGACTGATCTCTATTATTTCTCCAGGTAGAGAAGGCAATTGCAATAATCAAAAGTATCTGACCAACTAGACACTCAGCAATACATTTAGAAAGGAGGATGATCTCAGAGCCGCTGGAAGTCATTTGCAAAGAAGTCAGCAACCACAGGGAATATGTAACAATGAGAATTTCATAGCTTTATTACCCTGAGATTCTTTTTGTTATTGTTTATAGTTTTAATACTAATGGTAACAGAAATAAAAATTTTCAAATATATACATGTCAGAGTGGTACAGATAGGGAAGGAAGAAAAATGAATACATATTGAGCACCTCCTAGTGCCATGTTCTGCTTCTCACTGACATGCATTGTCTTACTTTACCTATTGATCCTATAAGCTGGGGACAATCCTCCTTGTTTTGTAGAAGAGGAAATTGAAGCTTAAATCTATTAGGTAACTTGTCAATGAATCAAATAATAATAAAGAAACAAATACTAAAAGAGCAGGCAGCATACTAAGATAACGAAAAAGTTCTACTGTCCGTGAGATTATTTTAACTTGGTCTTCATTGTTGCCTCCTCATTTGCTTAGGATGGGCTTTTCAAGTTGGCATTACAATTAATATTAAATAAATCTTCCAAAGTTTATCTGTTTCTAGACAGCCTGGCCAGAAACCTCAAGTAATTTCACTTAATTGCAAGTTTTACATTCAGATGGGACTGACGGAAAGTTTCTCCTATAACACAGTTGAGAAAGTGGGGCATATGGGAAACCGCGCTTGACTCATGAGTGAGAGGAACTCCAAGAAGCAGAGTAGGTGTTAGCCTACAAGGCAAGTAAAACTAGATTTACTATAGGACTTGCTGAAAGTAAGGAATGAAGGTGTGGAAATTGATGTAGGTGTGAAATTTTAAAAATGCCTCCTCAAGCAGATAAAATGCAAAAAGTCACCCAATTTGTAGAAGCATAAATAGCAATATGACAATCCTTTCACTGCTAATACAGTGTCATCGTAGGATGTAGTATCAGGAAAGTAGAGTGTGGCTAGTTTCTCAGCTTCCATCCTCTGCTAGATACCTTTGAACACGGCACAAACTTAGCAATGACAAGAGATGCCCCTGGACATGAGGAGCCAACTTAAAATGTACAGATGAGCCCACTAAGCCTTTTACCATAGAAGGATCAGTTTCAATGATAGATATTGTTCTTACCACCATTTCAGGTCACATAGTCAGCTTTTTCCACAGATGCTTGGCACAGGTCCTATTACTCCACCTATGTGGTATATTTTAAGGGGGAAGCAACCACATGCAAATAAAAGTTAATTTTATATTGGAAGATGTATTTTGCAATGGAAAGGTGACCTCAACTGTACTCAGTAAGAATTATCTAAAATCATAAATCCTAGCCACAGCTGCAGTATATTAGAGGCTACACATTACATTTGTAAGCAATTGCAAATCCATTCTGGGGACAGTGCTGAGTGACCTGGTTTTAGGTGCTATAAGGGACAGAATTGGAAACATGTATTTAAGGATACACGACTAACTCCCTAGCTACAAGAAGACAAGCCATATGTCAATTGGCCAGCCATACACATCCCATGTTTTATAGAAATTCTAAAAAGGAGGTACATTTGTAATTTAGATTTTAACATGGATTAATCACAGATATATTACATTTTTACCCATTTTGTTTTAGTAAATACAAATGCATATAATAGCATATTTGAGAGCTGTTTTAAATCGGTTGTTCCTCCACACTGATTGCATGACCAGTTGGCTTTTCATGCTTTATAAAATCGCTACTCATTCTCTCTCATTTTATAATATGCATTATTTTCTGAGACTCACATTGGATCAAGCTATTTCATCTAAAATTTGCCATAGATCCTTCAATATATTCTGTTGCCTGGGGTATTGAATTTGATGAAACATTCCTCGTGAGTAGAAAACACAAATAACTGTAAACAAAAATCAGATACAGAAAGCTTCAGATTATTGCTAGAAGTATGTCAATATAAAAAACCCACTAAATTTATTATTAATTTTAAAACTCCCTAGAACTAATGTCAATATTATTATTTTGCCTATTAGTCTCAGATAAACAAAACAGGTCACAACATCTACCATCCCTTGCTGGTTTATTATTATATTATTTATATTAATAAAATACTCATAAATAAAATAATAAAACATTAATAGGATTCTAATAAAATACTGAATTTACGCACAATTTTGACCTCTGGATTTCAGATATTCCCCTAGATATTTCCCCTGAGGTGATATTGTTAGTAGCATTGCCTATTACTTTTGCCAGTTTACTCTGATATATGTCTTCAGTTTACTTAAGTGCTTCAAAATGAGTATAAAGAAAAATTTTCTATTTCATAAAAAGGGTTTTCAGAATTACCTTTACAAAATATCAAAAACATTATGCTTACATTCTAGTCAAATTCTTACAATGGAAAACAGCTCACAAAATATAAGCTATATTTTTCTTTTTTTTCTTTTTCTTTTTTTTTTTTGAGACGGAGTCTGGCTTAAGCTATATTTTTCTGATAATTTTCCAAACATATTTCACATTCATTATCATAATAATTACATTCATTTCTTCATTCATTCCTTCAATATCTCTTCTTCAAAACCCACACTTTATGTCAGATGTCAAGAAGAATAAATTAGCCGGGCGCGGTGGCGGGCGCCTGTAGTCCCAGCTACTCAGGAGGCTGAGGCAGGAGAATGGCGTAAACCCAGGAGGCGGAGCTTGCAGTGAGCCGAGATCGCGCCACTGCACTCCAGCCTGGGCGACAGAGCGAGACTCCGTCTCAAAAAAAAAAAAAAAAAGAATAAGAGTAGGACTTAATGTCTAGAAGCCAATTAAACATGTTAAATTTAATAATGTAAACAACATGTTGAAGGGATTACAAAGTGCTGAGGGAGTAGGCCTGTAGACCCAGTATAGCCGAGGGAGAGAAAATGTCTGAACAAGGAGCACGCGTCTTGGAATGGTTTTCAAACTGTTTTTACTTACACAGCACTAATATCTGCATATGCTTTTAATTACTTTATATAGCTTGTCCTTTTTAAGTAAAGTTGGAGTTCCCTTTTTATAACTATCTATACATTTCTGGATTATCACAATTGTCTTCCTAAAACCAGGAGGTAAGATAGACATTGACAAGATTATTGCCCTTGGGTTATGACATTTTAAGCTGCATACTATATATATATAAATATTTTGGTATTAAAAACAGTACAAGTGAAAGTGTAGTCTCTGCGGGGTCTGGTCTGATGGATACACCACTCTTTCATGATGCCACCATGAAGGCACACATTTCAGGACCCCTGCAACAGGGAAAGGGAGCCAAGGGTCTTATATGACATCAAATATGCTTTTTACCTGGAAACACACACATCACCTCCACTCACGTTTTTTTGGCCAAAGCAAGTCATATGATTGCCAAGGGAATGAGTGCCCAGAAAGAGACTATATATATATATATATACATACACACACACACACACACACACACAATATAAAACATATTTTATGGTGTGTATATATACATATACGTATATTTTTAAGAGCATTATAGTAAGAAAACTTTAAAAATGAATAAAAATCACATTTCACTATGGTTTAATTAGCAAAAAATAGTCACAAAAGTTCACCCCAAATATCTGGAGCAAAATGGAAACTACCCAAGTGCCTCCTCATTAGAGAAAGGGAATTATACAATAAATCCCCCTAAAGGCTTTTGTGATTATATGGTAGTGCTTTCGTCTTAGGCTTCATTTTGAGACTCAGTGTGAAGGTCTGAGGGTTCATTGCCTCTTTTCGATCTCTCGCCACCACCGAGTTCTATTTGATCTTTTCTATTTCCTCCCAAATGGAGCTCTGGAGTCTTAGCGATGCTTATCCTTAGGGGTGGCAGAGTCAGGACTGGTCCAGACACTCTTCCTCAGGGCAATATATCATGGTCTTGCTTGGTGTTCTCAAGAATTTAGAAAAATTAAAAGTGGAGTTAAAGAATTTAATGGCTTGATGAATTCTTTAAAAATATCTGCTGAACTTCCTATATACACAAACACACACATGCACACACACATAATGCAGGTCTATAATAATAGAAATCATAAATTTTATCTGGTATATGACAAGTTAAAATTATATACAATATGATTATGTAACTCATAGCCAAAATTATGAAAATAACTCTAATGGGATTGTTTTGCATAGTAATTGTGTATATTATGTCATTACATTATAACACAATTTGTAATAACATTTTCTTTGATTGCTCTCACGTATGCTATTTAAAAGTTATTTTATATTAAAATGTCAGTACTTATAAGCCAGTTTCATTTGTTGATTTATCTGAAAATCATTATTTTAAACTCAAAGTCAATACAGTAAAATGGTCAAAAGTATTTGTTCAAAAATATTTAAAATCCAATATGTAGATGGAATAAACCAAGTATTTAAGAAACAACAGCTTTATACCAGTCCTTAGCATAGACGACGATTTGTTCCCGCCTTAGTCTCCTGACGCGTTTCCTGCTACATATTCCAGCCACACTCATTTCTTGGCAGCTGTATCGTAGTTTTCAACTTCTCAATGTCTTTGCACATGCTAAGCTTTCACAACACATTTTCCTCCCTTTGTATATCTGGGAAATGTCTCCTAACAATGCTTTAAATTTCAGTCCATTAATGCCTCCTTTGGGACCTCTTTCCTGAACTAGCCTTTGTCTCGTTTTCCATAACTGAAATAGCACCACACATATAGTAGTTTATTATAGATATTGTTTCTATTATTTACCTTTGGAATGAGGACTCTTTGAGGATGGGAATTACTATCATTTATTATTTTACTGTTTTCTTTTTCTAATGCCTACTAAAGTACTCTCCACATTAGAAACTCAATTAGTCTTGAGGGATTAAAATTAGTCAATGGCCCATATTTGAAAATCACATTAATTCATCCTGAAGTATAAGTTAATGTCTATTGTTGAAGTAATTGTCTAATCACCTAGTTCCTTTTATGGTACTGTTTTTATGATTGCTGCAACATAATTTTTAATAAGAACAGTTAGGTAGAAAAGCTACATTTAGAGAGAATGTTATTTCCTCAGTGGCAGTGTTGCATGGCAAGTGCATGGGATTAGAAGGCAAGAAAGCATGATTCTTGCCCCCTCCACTTTTACCTCTACTTTCTACGACTTTCTATTTCCTCATCTGTGAGAGGAAGCAGTTCAGTTAGATGACCTCTCAAATTTTTGCAGCTCTGTGATTCTAACAATTGGTAATTTGCCCATCTCTCACTCCCTCTGCCAACCTGAATTGGACCAGTTTACTATTTTCTAAAAATCTAGGTTTTTATTACCAAAAGATGTGTGAATTATTAACATGCTACTTGTGTTCATATTATTTTATATAAGAAGCTTCTGAAAAACCTGTTCTATTTTTATTTCAAAAACAGTACAAGTGAAAGTTTAGTCTCTGCGGGGTCTGGTCTGATGGATACACCACTCTTTCAAGATGCCACCATGGAAGCACACATTTCAGGACCCCTGCAATAGGAAAAGGGAGCCAAGGGTCTTACATGACATCAAATATGCTTTTTACCTGGAAACACGCACATCACCTCCACTCACATTTTGTTGGCCAAAGCAAGGCATATGATCGCCAAGGGGATGAGTGCCCAGAAAGAGTCAAAACAAGAATCCTGATCAATCACATATTAAAAAAAAAAAAAAAAAGGACATTCTTTTGTAACTTGTTCCTTTTCCCCTGACCTATTTGTGCATAATATACCATGGCACTAAAAATATTGCAGTGTTTCCAATAAGTTTTGGAATTCAATTTTGTGAACAGACCACAGATCTTTTAACAAGCCCTCTCCTCTACCACTACTCCATGCAGAAAATAATTCCTACTTTTCTATGCTGTAATATATTGTTCCAGGACCTCCTAGAAATGACATTTTGATGTCAAAGATAATCCACATTTATTTTTTTGATTGATTCTGTACATTTGGCCTGCAGAAAGTCTACCAATTTAATAATTTATTCACTATATACTGGGGTTTATAGTGTACGTATTGCATATAAAACTTGGCCTGGAAGGTTTGGGTTCAAGGCAGAATATGACATGCTTCTTGAATTGGTATGCATAAAGAGGGAACATATAGTAACACAAAGAAAGAAGTAATTTACTGAGCTGTGAAAGTGATGGACACAGAAAGTTCTAAACTAAATGACACAAAACAAGAGTGGATTTATCTCAGCCTCTAACAATAAGTAAAGTTTTAAAAGGCATTGGATTATGAGAACACCATCTAGATGATAGAATCAACATGATCAGAAGAACAGGGACAAGAAACGTTGGGATGTATTTAGAAAAAAAAATTGAACATTTGGACTAAAATAAAAATGTTTCTTTCTTTTCCTTTTTTAAAGAGACATAGAAAAAAGAATGAAGAACATTGGGCTAAAGTATACAGAAAATTTAAGGTCAGCTAAAATATGTAAAATGTCTATATGCTTAATTGGAACTTTTGACAGTGAACATGCAGAAAGGAAAGGGACAGTGAAAGCTACCGCCAAAGTTTGGAATTGATGCCATAAGGGGAAAAATTTTACTAGGAAGGTTGGCAGAGAAGAGGAAAAGGTAACAGCCACTGTGAAGGATGAGATATTAAATTGAATGAAGGGATGATAAAGAAATCAACGATGACACTATGGGGTTAAGCCTGAGGAACTAGAAAATACGCAGAACACTAAAATATAAGTGAGGGGAATATGTGTGTTTCAGGGAAGAACATATAAATTTACCTTTGAAACATTGAGACTAATGGGATAACAAAACTGAAAGTGGACTTGGCACATGGAAATGGTAAAGGAAATGCTGGTCAGAGATGGAAATGCACACACACACTCTCTTAGATGTGGTCAGCAACGTTGTAGGAATGGATGGAATCTAAGAAATCTAACGAAAGTCCACATTTGGGAGATGTGAGGAAGAGGAGGCGCCAACAAACATGTGCAACAATCAAATCAGGGTATGGAATATCTTAGTTATAAAGAGTATGCCGCATAAACATGGCTCATTTTTTGTTGTAAATAGATATTTTATAGAAGCAGCCCTGGAATTGCCATTAGAATGACCCCCAGAGTTTATTGATTAACTTTGCCACTTACTGGCTGTGTTAGCCTAGGCAAGTTTACTACCTGTTCTTAGCCAATCTCGTGTGTCCAACGTGAATGATGATACCAAGTACACGTGTTTGTTATGAGGATGCATAACATAATGCACGTAATAGTACCTGGCACCATTCCTAACAAGTGTTCAATAAATATAAGTTGAATCCAGATTCATTGCTTTTTAGTTTAATTATTTCCACAGTATCTGGTAAATGACTTATATGTAGTAGGTGCTAAATAAACATTTGTTGCATTAGGGACTGGGAAAAGATAGACATTAGAACTGCAATGTCAACTGCAATGTGATTAAACTCATTGTCCATCCTGGATTATTCCCTGAAGACATTTTCTCAATGGACTAAAGGTACTGCTAACTTCCTTAGTTCAACATACTCACAAATACTATACTTTATATCTGGCATTATTAATAATTTCCTTAGTGTAAAAGTCATTGGTTCTGATCATTCAGATATGGGTGTAGTGTAAAAGTCATTGGTTCTGATCATTCAGATATGGGTGATTCTCCGAACTTGGAGGCAAATGGCAGCACTGTACTTTTTGGCTGTCGTGTGGTTGAGGGTGAATGACTAGATCAGGATGGATGTTGTGAGAGTAAGTGATATCCGTGGGTGTCCAATCTACCTGACACTTGGAGTCAAGTCATTGTTGCTGCTTTAGAACACTAGGAATTTGTTATATTGTTTTCTTTTCTTTTGTCTTTATTTTTTAAATTGAAGAATAAAAGTTGCATAGTTTTATGGTAGATAGCGTGATGTCTCGATATGCATACACTGTAGACTGCCTAAATCAAGCCAATTAACGTATACAGAACCTCACAAACATATCTTTCTTTTTGTAGTGAGAACACTTAAAATCTACTCTCTTTGCAATTTTCAAGTGTATAGTATATTATTAACTATAGTCACTGTGATGTATGATAGATCTCTTGAACTAATTCCTTCTGTCTAACTGAAATTTTGTATTTTTTGACCATCTCCCTAATCCCCAGTCCACCCTGCCCCAACCTCTGGTACCCAAGATCCTACTATCTGTTTCTATAAATTTGAACTTCTGAGGTACCATATAAAAATGAGCTTCTCAAAAAATCAAAAATCCAACTGCCATATGATCCTGCAATCTCACTGCTGGGTATTTGTTCAAAAAATATAAAATAAACATGCCGAAGAGATTTCTGCACTCTCATATTTATTGCAGCATTATTCACAAGAGTCAATATACGAAATTAACTTATGCGTATCTCAATGAATGAATTGAAAAAAATGTGGTATTTGCACACAATGGGATACTATTCATCCTTTAAAAAGAGGAAAGCCTGTCATGTATAAGAACAGATAAAACTGGAGGACATTATGTTAACTGAATTAAGTCAGGCATGAAAAGAGGGTTTTTTTGGTTACTTCAGCATAACTTATTCCATAATATAATAGTATATTCAACCTATTGTTGAGAAAGTCCTTTCCAGATTCCCTAGCTTAAAAACCTCAGCACCTTCAGTAGCACTAGGACTAGCATATCATTTGCATGTTCACACTTTAAGAACAAGCGAAGGCACTAAAACAGGCTGCTGTGTCAGAAACCAACTAGCATAAAACAAATAAAGAAAGAATGTAAACACGTTGCCATATTTTTTAAGGAGTCAGCAAAGTTGTTTCCTTAAAAATCTAAACAGGAGGCTAAAAAGAGGTTTTCTACAAGCAACTTCTTCCTGTTACTGCATTTTGATTTCTTGCTTCTACAAAGTTTTGTTTCTGATAGATGACTACTGTATTCTCATAGGGATGCAGAGAAGAGGACTGGTATTAAAGCTGATGAGTGATATTACAGTCAATAAAGAAACAGTTGATGTTAAATTGGCTGGCTAGTAGATATTTGGGGGAACAAAGTAATTCTTTTCCTAATAAAAGCTGTCAAGTTGTTTGCTGTAAGAAGTAAAATAAAATCGCATGTGTTACATAATTACCAAATCCTACTGTACTCAATAAAAATCCTATCAGATATCTACTACTTTAAATAAATGCCTTCTGAACTAGTTATTTACCAAGTTTGGGAACCATAAACTAGAGCAAATATAAATAATCAACTTTTACTTAGGCAACTCTATTTCAGATTTTCTACTAAGGTGCTGACTACCTAACTATCATTACGTACATCTTCTTTGACCCAAGTCATATTTAAGTGAATGTGTTCACTGCTGTTATTGTTACCTGACAAAGGATTGAGTGATGGGATGTCTGATAGTATTACTATCAGACAGTACTACTAGTGGTTGATAAAGCCAGGACTCTAGGGTCCAATTTTCTGGAACTCATGGGGAAAAATAGGAGCTGGAAAATGAACTACCTGGTTATATATTTTTTCCATTGTTGCAAAGAGACTATTTTTGAGAAAGATTGTGACAGGAATAGAAAGACAAGGACAAGCAGCCCCAAACTGTCAAAATCCTAGCATTTTTCAGCTGTTTCCTGATATATGCCAATGTCTTATGCCAAAAAGAAAAAAAATAAAAGAAGAAGAAAAGTTTCTTTTCTCAAAGATGATGTCAACATATCTTGTGCATTGTGTGAGGAAAAATGTAGATGCTATTATTTATTGTTTGTTATTAATTTCAAGGACAGATTAAATTTCCTCATAGTAGGGCAGAACACTCTGACACAAACCTTCTGCTAAGTACTTATTGACACAAAGTTGAAAAGCAACTCTTTAATCTAGAAAGACAGCTCTCTTTCATCTACAGCACTAAATCTAATTATGAAGTAGCTCCTACATTCCAGGCTCTGTGCTCTAGTTGCACAAACTTGGAATTTCATTCTCTACCACCTCCCTTGAAGTTGTTATTACTGCTGTCATTCTGTAGGATGAGAAAATTGTGTCTCAGGTTCGGTCCTTCCTTCAGCATAGCATGACTAAGAAGCAATGTCACAGTGCTTTTACATTTGGTTTTCTGTATGACTCTAAAGGTATGAGCTCTCCATTATAGCCCAGCTGCCTTCCTCTCCCAACAACAAACACCAATAAATGAAAAAGTGAATCACAGAGAGAAAGAATTTGAAAAGAAAATGAGATGAGAAAGGAAAACAATAACATGAGAAAGTTTGGTTGTCTGAGATTGTTTTAAAATGGAGGAGAAGACATAAGCAGTTTTGTCTCACTTTGCCAAATTAAGCAAAGTCAATTAGAGGCTATATCTTGCCAAAAGAAAGCTTACTGACTGAGCATTGGCCTATCCAATCAGTAAAGGGTTGGCAAAAATTAATGTGGGAAAGTCACTTAATACAGAAATAGCTCCTGGCTAATTTAGAGAAAAAGCAGTTAGAAAGGATTTGATGGCCTCCTTTTCTTAAATATTAGGTAGAATTTAGTATGAGACTTAATTTCATAGTGTCTTGTGTAGCCAACTTTTAAACTAGCTAAAGCTTAAAAAGAGTTTTAGTGAATTTTTTTTAAAGAGATCCTCATGATCTGGACTGCTATACATTTTGTATTTGATGTATGAGGATTTTTGATTTGGTGATAAAGTTGTCTTTCTGGATTCAACACATGAGAGAGTGCTGGGTTCTAGAACTATTTACTTTCTGTATAGCCTTATATACATTCTTTGAGTTCATGTGCCACTTTTAACTTATTTGCAAAAGGGGAGAATATAATGCTTTAAGGTTTTATTAGGATAAAATTAGATAATGAGTACCACGACATTTTGCAAATAATTCTATGCAAATGAAAATGGTGTTTATAATCTGTGCACTCTCAGTTTAGTTTCTTATACCAATAGAAGGTTCAGTTGTATTATTATAATATTGTTCACTTCAGTGACTCCTCTAATTTTCTTCTTTAACCTCTCCTTTCTTAGGTGATTTTGACAATTGAATGAGTAGGAGCTTGTAGGTTTTCTACTTTTCATTCTAAATTTGTTGTAATAAAAATATCATGGACTTTATAAACAGACAGATTACAGGTTCTATAATCAAATACATCTGCAAGTAAATTTCACTGCTACTTCTTCGCTGTGTGACGGCAGACACATTTAGCCTCCCCGAGCTCATTTCATTTATATACTGGAAGCACGAGAATTTGGAAAGATAACATACATAAAGACAATGGTACATCCAGACTAGCTGCAGTGTATTTTTCTTTATTTATATCAGTTTTGCATTTCAGCTAAGTCCAGCAGATGTACTTTCTTTTCACATGATTTTGTTATGTAGGCCTGATTGACTGATTGGGGTGGATTAAATCAACTGTGAATAAACAGCAATGTGGGTAGGCCAATGAATACCCAGGTACCTGAAGGGAAGAAGCATGCCAGATTTCCCCTTTTGCCTTAAGTGCTTTTTTTGTGTTTCTGGAATTGACAGGCAAATTCCCTTTTTGGAATGGTCAGCTGTGAGGGCTTAACTTGCTTTATGCCACCAGAAGCTGACTAGCCAGAAGACAACCAGTCACAGCTGAGCTCCCAGGGTTTACTGGAGCATGTGGTTGGCATAGCAGCCTAATTCTTATTATCTTATGCATGGACTTAATATGAGGCTCATTAGTGACAGATACTCTGTGTTTGCCTTGCCAAAAAACAAATGAGCATATTATTTTTAAAGATGTGTTCAATGAGGTATCTTCCAAGTGACAATTATCTATTGTTTTATTTGTCAAGCTTTAATCTTGGCACTGAGGATTTTTTAGAAATATAAGTAAATGAAGGTGACTGCTTTCTAGGAATATCAAATTTGTAACAGAAGAGGAGTAGACATGCAACTGTTTTACAACCAGGATGAATGCTAGATGTGTAACAGCATATAATTACCCCTGCCCAGGCTATAGAGGAGGCAGACTTCTCAGATAAAGTTAATTTGTTGGACCCAGATTCTAAAAGTTACAGTAAGGGAACAGAAAATCTAAAATTAAACAGAATGCATACAAGCTAGGTTTCGATTTTCTAATGAGCCAGAAGATAATTCAGTTGCTAGGAAGAACCAGAACAATGATTTTAACACACGTTTCCCCTTACCTCTCTGTAGATTCCTAAGGATGACCCAATGTTCACGTCTTCTCCTAAAATATAATTCCCTAGCTATTTGTGATTAGTATAGACCAGTTCTCTGGTATTTTAGAACTTGTCTGTTCTAAGCCACATGGCTTGTTTTTAAAGCTGGAAGGAAGGTGTGAGGGATGCTTGCCAAAAGTGGCGATTCATCCTGCCCAGACACAGGAAGGCTTGACTCTGCCAATGCCAACCATCATCTGGGTTATAGTGAGACTCTTTCTGTGTCACACTCAAAGTTCCTTTAGTCTCAACACTCACTTTTATCAAGCCAACTTTGTCTGCAGCTTTTTGAGAGGATGCAAGTACAAAAATCATGGGCTCATTACAAATAGTTTTATGGGGGAGGCTATATATTCATCATAACTAAACAGGAACTGTTTCCGGTGCTTTTCATAAAAATTTGTTATTCTTCACAACCACCCTATGAATTACATATGATGATTGTCTTCATTTTACAAATGAGGAAACTGAAAGACAGAGAAGTGAAGTACCTTTGCTAGTTTCACTGTCAGGCCATTGGGCTCACAATGAAGTCATGCACTTATCTTCCCCACACTGCGCTTCCTCTGCACAGATACAGACGAGTTGCTAAAACTGCTGCTCAATAACTCAAATACCAACCTCCAACTTCAGAAGTCAAATAAAACATACCAGAGACTTTGTATTAAAGATAATGGATGCCGTGTTTTTCAAACTTATCCAATGATAATGATCACCTGGGGTGCTTAATAAACATACAGATTCCAGACACCTCTCAGAACTAGAGAAACAGTCTCCAGTGAGAGATGAAGACAAAGTGACAGTTTACAATTGCCTCCAGAACATTCTTATTATCAGGTAAGTTTGGCAAACACCAAATAGGGGTAATAAATGAAAAAAACTGTTTAAGACAATGCTTCCCCACTTTAGTGTGGACAAAGTCACCCGGAGATCATATGAAAATGTAGCAGTGGAGCCTGTGATTCTGCATTTCTAACAAGCTTTAGGTTGTGCCAATGCTGCTGATACACAGACCACATTTTGACTAGCAAGGCTCTGGGAAAAGACTCAGCTGTCTAGGATACAGGGTTCATTTACTGTCATCCATAACCTTGGCCTTCTTAATCCTAGAATGTTTGTAAAAAATGCTAATTCCACTGTCTGCTCTTATAGATTTTGATTTGAAAGGACAAGGACAGTTATCAGGAGTCTACTTTTTAAATAAGTAATCTCAAGTGATTTGATTCTGATGCAGATGCTTCTCAGTCCCACTTTCCATTGACAAACACGGAAAATGCTGTGGAAATCAAAGCACTGTAAAGGTGGAAAGAACAGCAGTGTACCATTATACAAGTCATTCAATCCCTTGGTTTTATCACCCACAACCTGGCGAGAATATTATGTGCCTTTATAGAGTTGTTAGGATAAAATGAGATAAGACATGAAAGCAAAGAACAGCTGAGCCACCCTATTGAAGGGGTCAAAGGAAATAGGATATGGATCCAGCAAAGAACCACTTTCGGCCAAAGCAGAAGAAAAGCTTTTCTATATTTTCTTGATTCTTAGGCTATAAAGGCAATTTACAGAATCACTACATTCACTCTGTCCACTTACTAGCTAGGCAGGACCAATACCTGTCCATTACTATAAAATTATAGTCTCTCGCTCTCTCTCACTCTCTCTCTCTCATTCTCTCTTCATATATGTGAATTTTATTCTCACAAGCTTATACATATATATGTACATATATATGCTTGTATTATATAGGTTATATATATATGCATGCATATATATTTGTACATATATGTACATGTTTGCAGATATGAAATATAAGTGCTTATCAATACAAAATATAACTATATGCATATATAGATAAATTTTTAGATTCCTAGTGAATCTAAAGACACACGTAATATAGCTAACCTTTAAAACAATGCTAATATAGCTCCTACATTATGACATTTAAACAACACGTTTTTAATAATGCATGTTCTTAAATGTTAAGCTGATTCATATGTTATAGTCCCAACTTTTAGATCTCAAGTTCTACTTTAGAATATCAATAGCAATATGGAAAGATACAGAATTTTATTGTAAAATTTTCTAAGGAATTATTGTGGTCTGCTATTATCACTGTGCCTCACCCTGCTTGAAAGTTTATTACTTTTTAAAGGGAGGGGTTCATCAGCTTCTTTCACAGAGTTATTGGATAAGAAAAAAAAAAAGAGAAAAAGAAGAAAAAAAACCTTCAAAGTGCTATCTCTCACAGCCTGTGGCAAGGACAAGGTTTAGGTCAATGCCTATTACAGAAGCAGTACAAATATGAGGATTCCAAAGAAAAGACACACATTATATTCCTTTGGGTGTATCTAGAAATTTTAAAATATGGATTAGGTACAAACAGTGCAAATATGAAAATTTCAATCAAGTGAATAAGCTTGTCATGTGTTTAATGTTGTACATTTACCAGAGTCTTTCTGTGAATATGGTTAAGTATGATATATATTTATTGAATTTTTATACAGAGTCATAATGTGGAATATAAAGTGTAGTGCATTCTGGCACATTCTGAGAGTGAATTGTTTCAATGTAGTCTATAAAATTATGTTGCTTATAGGTAATTAGCTGACCAAAATAAGATCTCTTTGCTTCTTTACAATTTGGCCAAGGAACACGGAAAGTTAACCCATAACTTGCCATGTTTTAATGTCCAGAATTATACTCACTTTCAAGGTTGATGTGTTTTTTTTTTGTTTTTTTTTTTTTTTTTTTTTTTTTTGAGACGGAGTCTCGCTCTATAGCCCAGGCTGGAGTGCAGTGGCCGGATCTCAGCTCACTGCAAGCTCCGCCCCCCGGGTTCACGCCATTCTCCTGCCTCAGCCTCCCGAGTAGCTGGGACTACAGGCGCCCGCCACCTTGCCCGGCTAGTTTTTTGTATTTTTTTTTTAGTAGAGGCGGGGTTTCACTGTGTTGATGTGTTTTAAGACTTACATGATGGTATGGCATTTCAAGTTAAATTATATTTGTTAAAATTTTACAATTTTTTTTTCCTTTCTGTCCCCCGCTAAGGGAAAGATTCAGTGTAAATCTGTGTAGCTGTATTTCCTTTTCAAAACTAAACTAGTTTAGTCTTGGATTATAACTGGAATAGTGTGATACAATAGGATTATTGACATATTTGAATAAGTTACTTTTGTCCAGATGCTTCTTAAATATAGGAGGATAAATGTGTATCAAAAACTGGGTACTAAAATATGTATGTGTATATCCCAAATAAATATATTCCTAAGTAAAAAAAAATTATGTTTTAGCATGTATGACTTAGAATCTGAATAACTGGTTGTTTATGGAAACATGCAATACATAATTTAAGAGAGAAAAAAAGGAGAGACGAATGACTTAGATATAGACATATTCATGTTATAGTTTATTAGGGAACAAAATTTCCTTGTCTTCATGTTTGTATCTATAATTGTATCAGGCTTAACAAGCAGGAATAAAGTTCAACATAAACAAAAACATAATTACTTTTTTTCTTTCCAATATCTGAACATTAAGACCATAGGAGGCTTGCAGATGCATGTTGAAATAACGACATCATGATAAAAACTCCTTATTTCTAACTGGTAAATGTCAGTCTGAATTAGATCCTATGCTACATGGATTATCAGTGTTTATGCTTCTATTGTTGACTAAGTACAATACAAATATAGAAAAATGGTAATTAACTTTGAATTAGTTCAGGGGGTCGCTTAATTGATTACAAATATAGGCAACAAGCCATAGTCATATTAATAGTACCTGTTTTGGTCACCAAAAGAAATCACAGATATTTTCATATCAATTAATATTGCCACAGATACCTTAATATACCATTTATATTCATCACTATTTCAAAATTATAGCATTTAATACTCACATTTTTAGGTTTTTGGTGAAACACATATACTACTGTATCTCAAATTTGTGATATAGATTACTTTGTACTCCCTACACATTTTAATTTTATGTACATTAAAACATTATTTCGAACAGTCCAGACTGCTAAAGGAATTCACAAAAGATTAAATGCACCTGTCTTAAGCAGGAGTCAGGTCATGTCACTGCTCTCCTGAAAACCCTCCAAAGTCTACCATTGACTTGACTCATAATGAAGTTCTTTAGCCCTTTGGATTCCACCAACATTAGCCCTAGACTCATCGCTCTGTTTCTGAAACATATTAAGCATACCCCAAACTGAGAGCCTTTGCACTTGCTCTTCCTTCTGCCCGGAATTATTTTCCCCAATATATGCATAATGTACTCATCTGCATTCATCTAGACTTTTTTCAAATGTCGCCTTCTCTTTTAGATCTATGTTATTTTATTCATAATCACATTCTTCCATAAAATCTTGCTTCCCTTATGGTGCTAATTATACTACATAATTTACTATGTTTCTTTTACATCTACCCTCTCCTAGAATATAAACTCCATCAGAGCAGGAATTTGTATCTTCTTTTTTTTTTTTTTCTGTTTTGTTAACAACAGTATCATAACACATTTTAGGTGCTCGATAAACATTTGTGGAATAAAAGAATGATATGTAAAAGTAAATGGCACTTTCAATACGGCAAGACAACAGAGTAAATTGCCTGCATAAGAGTAAATTAGCCCATTTTTAGAACTGCTAAATGTAGAACCTGAGAAGTTAGAGAGAACGCTCATGTTATTCCTTCAGCATATTTGTTAACTGAAAATGTCTATGGACAATGTATTAATTTCCTAGTGCTGCCATAAAACATTACCAAATACTTGGCAGCTTACAAAAACAATAAAAATTTATTCTGTCACAGTTCTGGAGGCTAGAAGTACAAAATCAAGGCATTAGCAGTGACACATGCCCTTCAAAATCTGTAGGGGAGAATAATTCCTTGCTTCCTTCAGCTTTTGGTAGCTTTTGCATTCCTTAGTTGCAGCAGTATTAACTTCAATCTGCCTCCTTCTTCACTTGGCCTTCTTCCCTGTATGGATTAAATCTCCCCGTTTTTTTTTTCTTATAATAATAGCAGTCATTAGATTTAGAAACACTCTAAATCCAGGATGATTTCACCTTGAGAAAAGACCCTATTTTCAGTTAAGGGCATTTTCACAGGTACTGGGAGCGAGGATTGGACATTTTTTTTTTTTTTTTTTGGTGAAAATAATTCACATCAGAAGATCAAAAAAATTGTCTTGAAATTTCTGGCTAAAGAAACTGAATATTTGTATTTACCTTTGTTTCCAGAGAAGATTTATGCCTTTCCAATGTTTTCACATAATTATATGCTTTATTTTTCTGGAGGATCTTTTAATTGCTTTTAAGAAAAACAAAATGATTTGTAGCTAGAGGTAAACTATCTACAAACCTGGAACTATAACCTGATAGTTTACCCTCTGGAAAAAACGTGGCAGGAAATGTCTAGTGAATGGATGTCACTTTCTTTCTACAGGTGCATTTGTTCATTTGTGGTTAGTCACATGGAGATACCAGAGCAAGTAAGGTCATCTACCTGTGAGGTTTGCAATGGCCATGATAAGGGAAGCATTAAATTAGAGTGTAATTGCTCAATGGCTAAAGGAAACTTCTCACATTTATTATTTATCTATCTATTTACATATATCCATTATCTATCTATAGAGACATTTATTATTAGCTAGCTATAGAAACATTTATTATCTATATAGCTATCTATATATTTAATATAATATATAATATATTAATGTATATACCTTTTTGGTAATCATGCCAAAAGAAATAATATATGCTTAATTACTTGATCTAAGTGCATAAAAGCACCTACTTTAAAGCGTTGTTCTGTGTTAAAAAATAAAATAACGAGCCCCAAATACTTCACATAGTACCTGGCACATAACAAAGATTCAACGTATATTACTGAATATTATAGGCTATCATTATCAGAAGTGATACATGTAAATTTCTAATTTTTGATTCAAAATTGTAAATGTGCAAGTAAAAAAGGGAATTGGAGAATAAAAGAATTAAAGATGTTAGTTGGCTATGAGCTCAAAATAAGATAAAAATGTAATATAGGAGGGAGGAGCAAGATGGCTGAATAGGAACAGCTCCAGCGTCCAGCTCCCAGTGCGAGCAACACAGAAGACCGGTGATTTCTGCATTTTCAACTGAGGTACCAGGTTCATCTCACTAGGGAGTGCCAGAGAATCAGTGCTGGTCAGCTGCTGCAGCCCAACCAGCGAGAGCTGAAGCAGGGCGAGGCATTGCCTCACCTGGGAAGCACAAGGGGGAAGGGAATCCCTTTTCCTAGCCAGGGGAACTCAGACACACAACACCTGGAAAATCGGGTAACTCCCACCCCAATACTGTGCTTTACCAAGGGTCTTAGCAAACGGCACACTAGGAGATTATATCCCACACCTGGCCAGGAGGGTCCCAAGCACATGGAGCCTCCCTCATTGCTAGCACAGCAGTCTACGATCTAAATGCAAGGCAGCAGCGAGGCTGGGGGAGGGGTGCCCGCCATTGCTGAGGCTTAGGTAGGTAAACAAAGCCACCGGGAACCTCAAACGGGGTGGAACACACAGCAGCTCAAGGAGGCCTGCCTGTCTCTGTAGACTCCACCTCTGGGGACAGGGCACAGTTAAACAAAAAGCAGCAACCTCTGCAGATGCAAACGACCCTGTCTGGCAGCTTTGAAGAGAGCAGTGGATCTCCCAACACGGAGGTTGAGATCTGAGAACGGACAGACTGCCTGCTCAAGTAGGTCCCTGACCCCTGAGTAGCCTAATTGGGAGACATCCCCCACTAGGTGCAGATCGACACCCCGCACGTCACACGACGGGGTACACCCCTGAGACGAAGCTTCCAAAGCAAGAATCAGACAGGTACACTCGCTGTTCAGCAATATTCTATCTTCTGCAGCCTCTGCTGCTGATACCCAGGCAAACAGGGTCTGGAGTGGACCTCAAGCAATCTCCAACAGACCTACAGCTGAGGGTCCTGACTGTTAGAAGGAAAACTAACAAAGAGGAAAGACACCCACACCAAAACCCCATCAGTACGTCACCATCATCAAAGAGCAGAGGCAGATAAAACCACAAAGATGGGGAAAAAGCAGGGCAGAAAAGCTGGAAATTCAAAAAATAAGAGCGCATCTCCCCCTTCAAAGGAACGCAACTCATCACCAGCAACGGATCAAAGCTGGACAGAGAATGGCTTTGACGAGTTGAGAGAAGAAGGCTTTTCAGTCCATCAAACTTCTCAGAGCTAAAGGAGGAATTACGTACCCAGCACAAAGAAACCAAAAATCTTGAAAAAAGAATGGAAGAATGGATAACTAGAATAATCAATGCAGAGAAGGCCATAAATGAAGTGACAGAGAAAAAAACCATGACATGAGAAACACGTGACAAATGCACAAGCTTCAGTAATCAACTCAATCAACTGGAAGAAAGAGTATCAGCGATTGAAGATCAAATGAATGAAATGAAGCGAGAAGAGAAGTCTAAAGAAAAAAGAGGAAAAAAAAATGAACAAAGCCTTCAAGAAGTATGTGATTATGTGAAAAGACCAAATCTATGTGTGATTGGAGTGCCTGAAAGCGAGGGGGAAAATGGAACCAAGTTGGAAAACACTCTTCAGGATATCATCCAGGAGAACTTCCCCAACCTAGTAAGGCAGGCCAACATTCAAATTCAGGAAATACAGAGAATGCCACAAAGATACTCCTCGAGAAGAGCAACTCAAAGACACATAATTGTCAGATTCACCAAAGTTGAAATGAAGGAAAAACTGTTAATGGCAGCCAGAGAGAAACGTTGGGTTACCCACAAAGGGAAGCCCAACAGACTAACAGCAGATCTCTCGGCAGAAACTCTACAAGTGAGAATAGAGTGGGGGACAATATTCAACATTCTTAAAGAAAAGAATTTTAAACCCAGAATTTCATATCCAGCCAAACTAAGTTTCATAAGTGAGGGAGAAATAAAATCCTTTACAGACAAGCAAATGCTTAGAGATTTTGTCACCACCGGGCCTGCCCTACAAGAGACCCTGAGGGAAGCAATAAAACATGGAAAGGAATAACTGGTACCAGCCATTGCAAAAACATGCCAAAATGTAAAGACCATTGATGCTAGGAAGAAACTGCATCAACCAACGAGCAAAATAACCAGCTAATATCATAATGACAGGATCAAGTTCACACATAACAATATTAACCTTAAATGTAAATGGACTAAATGGTCCAATTAAAAGACACAGACTGGGAAATTGGATAAAGAGTCAAGACCCATCAGTCTGCTGTATTCAGGAGACCCATCTCACATGCAGAGACATACATAGGCTCAAAATAAAGGGATGGAGGAAGATCTACCAAGCAAATGGAGAAAAAAAAAAAGCAGGCGTTGCAATACTAGTCTCTGATAAAACAGACTTTAAACCATCAAAGATCAAAAGAGACAAAGAAGGCCATTACATAATGGTAAAAGGATCAATTCAACAGGAAGAGCTAAGTATCCTAAATATATATGCACCCAATACAGGAGCACCCAGATTCATAAAGCAAGTTCTTAGAGACTTACAAAGAGACTTAGACTCCCATACAATAATAATGGGAGACTTCAACACCCCACTGTCAACTTTAGACTGATCAACGAGACAGAAAGTTAACAAGGATATCCAGGAATTGAACTCAACTGTGTACTCAGCGGACCTAATAGACATCTACAGAACTCTCCACTCCAAATCAACAGAATATACATTCTTCTCAGCACCACATCGCACTTATTCCAAAATTAACCACATAATTGGAAGTAAAGCACTCCTCAGCAAATGTACAAGAACAGAAATTATAACAAACTGTCTCTCAGACCACAGTGCAATCAAACTAGAACTCAGGACTAAGAAACTCAATCAAAACCGTTCAACTACATGGAAACTGAACAACCTGCTCCTGAATGACTACTGGGTACATAACGATATGAAGGCAGAAATAAAGATGTTCTTTGAAACCAATGAGAACAAAGATACAACATACCAGAATCTCTGGGACACATTTAGAGCAGTGTGTAGAGGGAAATTTATAGCACTAAATGCCCACAAGAGAAAGCTGGAAAGATCTAAAATTGACACCCTAACATCACAATTAAAAGAACTGGAGAAGCAAGAGCAAACACATTCAAAAGCTAGCAGAAGGCAAGAAATAACTAAGATCAGAGCAGAACTGAAGGAGATAGAGACACAAAAAACCCTCCAAAAAATCAATGAATCCAGGAGTTGGTTTTTTGAAAAGATCAACAAAATTCATAGACCGCTAGCAAGACTAATAAAGAAGAAAAGAGAGAAGAATCAAATAGATGCAATAAAAAATGATAAAGGGGATATCACCACCAACCCCACAGAAATACAAACTACCATCAGAGAATACTATAAACACCTCTACACAAATAAACTAGAAAACCTAGAAAAAATGGATAATTTCCTGGACACTTACACTCTCCCAAGACTAAACCAGGAAGAAGCTGAATCCCTGAAAAGACCAATAGCAGGCTCTGAAATTGAGGCAATAATTAATAGCCTACCAACTAAAAAAAGTCCAGGACCAGACGGATTCACAGCCGAATTCTACCAGAGGTACAAGGAGGAGCTGGTACCATTCCTTCTGAAACTATTCCAATCAATAGAAAAAGAGGGAATCCTCCCTAACTCATTTTATGAGGCCAACATTATCCTGATACCAAAGCCCGGCAGAGACACAACAACAAAAAAGAGAATTTTAGACCAATATCCCTGATGAACATCGATGCAAAAATCCTCAATAAAATACTGGCAAACTGAATCCAGCAGCACATCAAAAAGCTTATCCACCATGATCAAGTGGGCTTCATCCTTGGGATGCAAGGCTGGTTCAACATTCACAAATCAATAAACGTAATCCAGCATATAAACAGAACCAAAGACAAAAATCACATGATTATCTCAATAGATGCAGAAAAGGCCTTTGACAAAATTCAACAGCCCTTCATGCTAAAAACTCTCATTAAATTCAGTATTGATGGAACGTATCTCAAAATAATAAGAGCTATTTATGACAAACCAACAGCCAATATCATACTGAATGGGCAAAAACTGGAAGCATTCCTTTTGAAAACTGGCACAGGACAGGAATGCCCTCTCTCACCACTCCTATTCAACATAGTGTTGGAAGTACTGGCTAGGGCAATCAGGCAAGAGAAAGAAATAAAGGTATTCAATTAGGAAAAGAATAAGTCAAATTGTCCCTGTTTGCAGATGACACGATTGTATATTGAGAAAACCCCATTGTCTCAGCCCAAAGTCTCCTTAACCTGATAAGCAACTTCAGCAAAGTCTCAGGATACAAAATTAATGTGCAAAAATCACAATCACAAGCATTCTTATACACCAGTAAGAGACAAACAGAGAGCCAAATCATGAGTGAACTTCCATTCACAATTGTTTTAAAGAGAATAAAATACCTAGGAATCCAACTTACAAGGGATGTAAAGGATCTCTTCAAGGAGAACTACAAACCACTGCTCAGTGAAATAAAAGAGGACAGATACAAATGGAAGAACATACCATGCTCATGGATAGGAAGAATCAATATCATGAAAATGGCCATATTGCCCAAGGTAATTTATAGATTCAATGCCATCCCCATCAAGCTACCAATGAGTTTCTTCACAGAATTGGAAAAAACTGCTTTAAAGTTCATATGGAACCAAAAAAGAGCCTGCATTGCCAAGACAATCCTCAGTCAAAAGAACAAAGCTGGAGGCATCACGCTACCTGACTTCAAACTATACTATGAGGCTACAGTAACCAAAACAGCATGGTACTGGTACCAAAACAGAGATATAGACCAATGGAACAGAACAGAGTCCTCAGAAATAATACCACACATCTACAGCCATCTGATCTTTGACAAACCTGACAAAAACAAGAAATGGTGAAAGGATTCCCTGTTTAATAAATGGTGCTGGAAAAATTGGCTAGCCATAAGTAGAAAGCTGAAACTGGATCCTTTCCTTACTCCTTATATGAAAATTAATTCAAGATGGATTAGAGACTTAAATGTTAGACCTAATCCCATAAAAACCCTAGAAGAAAACCTAGGTAATACCATTTAGGACATCGGTATGGGCAAGGACTTCATGTCTAAAACACCAAAAGCAACTGCAACAAAAGCCAAAATTGACAAATGGGATCTAATTAAACTAAAAAGCTTCTGCACAGCAAAAGAAACTACCATCAGAGTGAACAGGCAACCTACAGAATGGGAGAAAATTTTTACAATCTACTCATCTGACAAAGGGTTAATATCCAGAACCTACAAAGAACTCAAACAAATTTACAAGAAAAAAACAAACAACCCCATCAAAAAGTGGGCAAAGGATATGAACAGACATTTCTCAAAAGAAGACATTCATACAGCCAACAGACACATGAAAAAATGTTCATCATCACTGGCCATCAGAGAAATGCAAATCAAAACCACAATGAGATACCATCTCACACCAGTCAGAATGGCAATCATTAAAAAGTCAGGAAACAACAGGTACTGGAGAGGATGTGGAGAAAGAGGAACACTTTTACACTGTTGGTGGGATTGTAAACTAGTTCAACCATTATGGAAAACAGTATGGCGATTCCTCAAGGATCTAGAACTAGAAGTACCATATGACCCAGCCATCCCATTGCTGGTTATATACCCAAAGGATTATAAATCATGCTGCTATAAAGACACATGCACACGTATGTTCATTGTGGCACTAGTCACAATAGCAAAGACTTGGAATCAACCCAAATGTCCATCAGTGACAGATTGGATTAAGAAAATGTGGCACATATACACCATGGAATACTATGCAGCCATAAAAAAGGATGAGTTTGTGTCCTTTGTAGGGACATGGATGCAGCTGGAAACCATCATTCTCAGCAAACTATCGCAAGAACAGAAAAGCAAACACCGCATGTTCTCTCTCATAGGTTGGAACTGAACAATGAGATCACCTGGACTCGGGTAGGAGAACATCACACACCAGGGCCTATTATGGGGAGGGGGGAGGGGGGAGGGATTGCATTGGGAGTTATACTTGATGTAAATGACGAGCTGATGGGTGCTGACGAGTTGATGGGTGCAGCACACCAACATGGTACAAGTATACCTATGTAACAAACCTGCACGTTGTGCACATGTATCTGGAACTTAAAGTAAAATAATAAAAAAAAATATAAAAATTAATAAGCTTAATGTATTCTTGGGTTACAGTATTGGAAAAATGTGTCCTAACTGTTGGTGTCTTAACACTACATTTTATTCCAATCACAACTAGAATTTGATGTTGAGTTCTAGGCACAATGATTTGAGAATGATCTTTTCAAACTACAGGACAACCAGAAAGGTAAAGAAACTGGGAAATATGAAGAAAACAAAACAAAACAGATGAAGGAAGAGGGGCATATTTAGCTTGAAAGATATACGTAGGATAAAAACAGCAGCTGTCTTTAATAATTTGAATAATGGTCATGTGGAAAATAGTAAAACAAATTCAAACAAAATAAAACAGACAAACCAACCAGGGTATGGATGTTATAACAAACATAGAGTTGCACATAAGAAACACCTTCTAAGTACTAGTACATCTGAGCAGTGAAATTGACTACCTTGTCAGACACTATATTTCCATAAGAATGATAACTACTATTCATTGAGGTGATTGGCACAGAGTTAACCGCGCCCCCTCCCCACCCCTGGCCTCTGCTTTTTTAACTATTACAATCAAACACAACAATAATCCTATAAGGCAGAGATTATCATCTCCATACCCTGGAAAAAGAAATATAAATTATTTGCTCTGGTCATCCAAAATCAGATTCTAAAGTTATTATCTTAACCATCTCCATAGTGTTTGCCTTCTATGGTACACTGGATTGATCACATCTGTTGAGAATCTTTTAAAAGGATATCATGCATTCTAGAGTGTAGTACACCTGACTTCTAAGGTTAGTACATGAAAAATGTTTAAAACGGTTCTGGTAGTAAGAGTAGTTAAAATGTAATATTGAATGTGTAAAAGGATAATTTTTGTAACAGAGTATAATCATAACTCTCATCCATATATAAAACAAACATGTGTCAAAGATTTTATTCAAGTCATTCATTATTGAGGGAACCAGTAAGATACTGGATGATACAGCTGGTTGTGATAATTCAAGACCGCCCACATGGAGACGAATAATAAAAGAATTTAAAAATAGATGTGAAACTGATGTGTTCCACAGCAGGAAGGGAAATCATCATCTTTTGTTAGAGCAAAAGTTTATTTTCCTGTCTATAAACACAATCATATGCACTGCTATCAGTTATCTACAATGTACAGAGTTGTAAAATAGCTCTGAGATAATGAGAGGTACAGAGGCCTATTTGAATCAGAAAACGTAGGAGGGCATGCTTAGAAAACATCTAGTTTTCCAATGAAGACAAGCATTTTGGCCCACTTCAAAGTCTTTCACAATGTTTCCCTCAAGTGTTTATTACTATGATTGTACAAGTTACATAAATTGGAAATCGCAGGATAGTGATAGAAACTTAGCTCTGTGTAGCATGAAAGGTAATGGCAATCTGCACTAAGCCACCCAGTGTCCTATTGATGTTTGTATGCTGCATAAGAAAACAAAAGAAAACGGACATTTGGTGCTCAGAATTTTACACTTAATAAGAACAAAATATAATTATATTTTCTGTATGTAAGGCTTTATACAAATGCTTATTTGCATTATTTCATACAATTTTTCCTACTAGTCATAATAATACAACAGCAGTAGCATCAATAAAAGAAATAATAATAATACTTTCGTTTAGTTAAATCGTTACTGAAACTCAAGTATTTGTTTAACTATTATCTCTTTTAATCTAAACAACCACTGCTCTAAGTTCTTTTTATCCTCACTACATTGGTGAGGAAACAGAGAACTAAAGAGTTCAATTAATTTTTCAAACTCACACAAATCATAAGATCACAGTCTAGGTCCTTTGAAAACAGTCTTTCACTGTAATTATTATACTATTAAACTAAACTGTCAATGATAATGTCAGTGCACTTTGAAGTAAGCTTACTACAAAAGTATTTGTTTATGATGTTCTTAGACACTTAGAGAAATATTAAATACGTCAGATTTTCAAAAAGTTTCTATAGTTCTATACATCTATCAATATTATATAAATTTTGAAAAAAATTGCTTAAAAACATAAAAATTTAGTAAGAATTCATAAGCAAAAACGAGGAGCCAGTGATAATACCGTGAAAGCAAAGAGCTTTCTCTGACTCACTTATTTTAATAATTGCAGACTAAATATTCAACCCTGCTATCAATCTCTCCTAGCATTCCTTGATACCCCCTACCATAGTAATAATTTCAATAGGTTCAAAAAGAAAAGAAAAAATAGACAAAGCTCAGAAAGACATTGAAGAGGGGCTCAAAATATACTACCAGCAGTAAAAATTTATTTCTATTTGATAAAGTATAATTATTATTTTTTATTGACTAAATAGGGTTGCAGAATTGTATTATGGTTTGTACCAAAATAGCTCATTCTAAGAGGTCAAGGGTGTTTTTAAATACCTTTAATATTTTCAATATTCTTTAAACTTGATTATTAACTTGTAAAGTATTGTAAGAGTTTTGATTATCAGAGATAATTTAATCCAATCACTGCTTTAATAATTAAATATGTCAAATTTATAGAGATAGTTTTAAATTGTCTTTCTTTAACCATGTAATTGGAAGGAAGTGGTAGCATGGATAATCCTAAATACTGAATGATTCCAAAGATTTTTAGAGTTGGCTTTGGGACACATTTTAATTTGGAAGCAGATTTCTTTCCTAATTACATTTTGCTTAGGCTAAAATTAAAATAGGCAAATAGTATTCAATATGGAATTGATGTGGCCAAAAGTGTCGTGTTTGACAAGGGCAAGCCAGATTAGGCTGTAGATTCTAATAGTAACAACACATAACAAAACAAGAGCAATATAATGTCAATAAAAAAGAAAGATATGTAAGGAGGAAATTTATCGTCTATCCAAGAATATTCAATTTATGGCATCAGTAAGAGTTGGGTCTAACTTATCTTTAATTCTTGCTCTGCTGCTGCTGTTTCTGTCTATGAGAATCTTCCATTTTCACTTATCTCTATCTTATACAACAGTTCAAAGTGGGTTTCATGTCTTACACTGTTTAATAAGCAATAACTCTGTAACTTAAATATTGAGTCTCTTTCATTATTTAGGTAGGCCCTTTGTAGGTACTATCCTGCTTCCAGAGTGAATTCCAAGATTTTTCTTCTCTCTAAGCATGAGGATTGAGGGTGAAGTGTACCATTCTCTACTGCTACCTCCCAAATAATCCCCACTCTGACTTTGACTACGGTTTCATGTTCTTCCTGCAATACCAACTCATGTTACAAAATCTCAAGAGAAATCTCATACTCAGTGTATTTCTGAAATGTCTGTTTGCTACTTCAGTAGTACGTGTCTAAGAGTATGGGCTTTGTTCTTCTAATTAGTGATGAATCAGTGAAAAAGTATGGCATTACAAAGGGTTGTTTTACTTCTTGTTTCCCTGTAGTTGCCAACAATAAAAAAAAAGGTTAAACAGCAAATATAGCTATGGGCTGAAATAGAGGTATAGAGAAAAACATGAAATTAAATTCTATTCTGCAAATGTAATGATAATTACCGCTATTGGTACATTATAATAACTATTACTGCTACCGCCACTAGCAACATGACCACCATCATCATTTATTGTTTACCATGTATGTATTATATGCTGGATACTGCACTAATAGGTTCACATTAATTTTTAACATGTCACTTAATAAGTAAGGAGTGCATCTATATTTTACTTTTTTACTATGGAGATTCAGGAGTAACTTAAAAGTAGATGGGACTGTTTTTGGAATACTCTGTCTTATAAAAGGGAAGGGCTAGTTTTAATGGGAGGGTTTGAGGCAAGGATATTAAGTAATTCTGTGTAGGAGAGAAACTGAAATCCTAGTCTTCCCATCACAGCTATTACTAAGGGGAGACATGGGATTCTGGAATTGATAGATGTGGGTAAAAATGAGTAGAGAGCAGAGAGAGAAGCTAACTGAACAAGCGTCAGGGCAACCTGTCTACAAGGACTCTTCTAACACCCTGAGGGCAAACTTGCATTCATAATTTTGTGTTATTTTTCTTACAGAGGTACACAACTTGTATTAGCTTTAAGCCCTAGAAAATCTAGCTGTGTCTACCAGAGAGACGTTTCTGCTCCTAAGAAAAGGGTATTCATTTTTTCAATACTGTTTTAACTTGGCACAAGATCTGATATTTTAGTCTTCCTCCATGAATCCTTAAGTTTCAGTAAAATTAGATGTTCACAATAGCTTCAGGCTTTTATGTACTTAAACTTAAGTTCTTGGCCCGGCATGGTGGCACACGCCTGTACTCCCAGCACTTTGGGAGGCCAAGGCGGGTGGATCACCTGAGGTCAGGAGTTCAATACCAGCCTGGCCAACATAGCAAATCCCCATCTCTACTGAAAATACAAAAATTAGCTGGGCATGGTGGCACTTTCCTGTAATCCCAGCTACTCGGGAGGCTGAGGCAGGAGAATCACTTGAACCTGGGAGGTGGAGGCTGCAGTGAGCTGAGATTGTGCCACTGCACTCCAGTCTGGGCAACGGAGCAAGACTCCATCTCAAAAAAAATTAATTTATTGCAATTATGCAATTATAATATATGAAATATGACATTTAGAAAGTTATTTAAAATAATTAATCCAATAAAAATTATTTTATTTCAAAAAGATCTAGAAATTAACAGGTATCAAAGGGCTACTGTGGTAAACTATGGGTCTAGATGTTTAAGGACAATTGGATGCAGAGAAAGACTGGAAGGTTATGAAGAATAAGCAAAAAAAACCCTTTTCGTTGATATGCTGAAATGGAAATTATGTTTGCATACTGAACATCAGTATATCAATAAAAACTTCATTATCATACCACATGTTGGGCTCAATTAAACATTAGTGAGAATCCTCAGTTTTCTAAATCATCCATAAAATTTGTGCATCTAAATCACAGCTCTAGTTTGCATATAGAGAGTAATAGACAGATATTTACAAATATCCTTAGGCCTCACTAGCCATACTCATGAAAGGGACCTAAATCATGTTGACACCTTCCACCCTGACTCACCCATCACCTGGAAGCTGGCTAACCACAGTGATTATAAAGCAGTTGTAAACTGGAACCTGTTGGTGAGAGGAATTTCCTTGATAGAGGCAGCCTAGAAACAGATACAAAAAGATTGCGGCAGATATAAAGCAGGCAGAGCTGCCTTTAAGCGGCTCTCTTGTTAACAAATATGCTTGCCTAAGTTACACATCTGCTGATAAGGCTGTGTGCATGTTCCCTGAGTCCCAGGAGGAGAACTAAAGTCAAACACCTGGCTAAACAAAGCATAGGAAAAAGCTGGACATTTAACGCAATGAACAGCAGAGGCACGTCCCACAGGACATTATTGCTGACAGTAGAAGGTCCTTGAAGCAGAAAGATATTGAGAAAGGGGACACAGTGAATTGAAGCTCTATAGGTGCTCCTTCCTACCCTTTAAATTTGCCTGTGGGATATGGCCACTTTTAGACCCAATAGACTTTAATTATAAAAATTATCTATGTCATTAATAAGTGGTATGTTAGTGTGTGAGCTTGTGAGTTGAGGAAACATTTAACATTTTCTAGACTGCTATTTTAGCTCTTTTGTATTTTGCAGTCATGTCTATGAAGTCTTGAATTACAAAAGAGAGTATTTGCTTTTATTTGCCTTTCCTTTTGATACAGGAAAACCAGTGAAGAAATGTCTTGGAAGTTGACCCTAGATTTTCTAAAACCTCTCTCCTAATTATTCTCTATGATCTCCAGCCCTGTCCTTCATGAACCATCTTGTTATATAACTACTGACAAAAGTGGCTTGTGAAAAAGAATCCGCCAACAATTCATATGGACTTTAAAAAGATGAGGGAAAAATGTGGGCGGATCAATAAAAGAACACCATTATTTTGGAAAACAGAAATGAAGAAAAATGACCGCATTAGTTCTAACTTGGAATAGTGAATATGTTTTTCCCCAAATTGATGTTCATGGTGTTAAGTTCTGCATTACTGCCAGTACTGTGTTTTAGTTACATTATGGCTTAAACTCCCAGGTGAGCTGGCTGGAGAGTAACTTTCTGTGGACACAGTGTCATGTCCATAGTGCCAAGGCCATGGCAAGTATCTGGTGAATGTTTGTGGAGTTAATGATACTGATATTCATGTTACTCATGTTACTAGTAAACATGTGTTCTTTATAAGAATTTGCCAAACAATGTAGGTGTGGAGCTATCTAATTTTGTATGTGGAGTGGAAACCCTAGAAGGAACATCTGAGTTTGATTGCTACTATGAGCTCAAATGCACCCAAGCTGCATTTAGAGAACTGGCCAGACTTAACTTGAAACCCATTTACTCAATTGAGGAACCTGAGAGTCTCTTTTAAAAAGAGCACAGGATACAGCTATGATTTGTTATATCGTTTGTTATATTGTAAATGGAATTTTTAATATAATTAAAACACAAGGTAGAAGAAGTTACTTGTTTCATGCACATTCCTGTAATAAGAATTAGTTCATATACATTTAGTGAATAAAAAAAGGTATTACTTTATTTTACAATTTTTCCAACACATTAATAGTTTGTGCAACCAAATATTGCTCCTGAAAGTAAAGTACACTATGCAGCTAAATGCATTAATCTGTGGAAGAACACAATACAACACACTATGCTTATTCACCCCACATTTTTTCTTTTGCCTCAGTTTGGCCACATGCTCTGAAATGCAAGTGCTTATTGTGGATAAATAGCCAACGATTTTGAATATTTATCCCTCAAACCCACAGTTCTTAGGTCTTAGCCCTTCTTTAGACCTCTTTCTTATCAAGCCATATATATGTCTCCTGCACTTTTTCTCTACATTGTGATTTTTTGTTTATTAGGGAATTAGCATAAGTTTTTAAGTGTGCTATTAATATTAACTTGTTAGAATTATTATTGTTTATTATTGTTTCTGCTAATGCTGTGATAATAAAGTTGCATAGGCTTTGAGCACTCTGCTCTCAATGTATTTTTCTAATTAATCATTTTATTTACATCATAATTTTGCAGAATACAAAATTTTTTTGAAATTTTTGTGTGATTTTATAGCATAAACATATGTATCTGTGGATGTTTTAAAGGATGAGGGATAATTTAAAGGCAAGAATGTCAAAAGAGTGCACTGGTCTCCCAAAGACCATCTTCAGAAATGGTAGAGGACTCTTGCAAATGGTTGTGAAGCCACATAGCTCATGACAGAAAAGTAAAAATATATCAAAGCAATGACTGAATAATCATCACTGAGAAAGTGAAGGTGGTTGTCTGTTCACCTATCTCAAGAACTGTATTTAGGGTCCCATTTGATAAATATGCTGATGATTTTCTGAGGCAGAATTGATTTGAATAAAAGCAGGAGTTGTACAAATTTAAAGGCGGGAGCTCTGTGCAAGACAATATAATCAATTACCTTTATTAAGATACTATTATACTGTCTTCATAGTCCCTAGCTGTTTTCTCCATCCGCATTATTGCCTCATACTTCCTTATACTTACATGTTGTGCTATTTAAAGTGGTTGTGAGGAAGAGTATCTTGAACCAAAGGAAAATAGATTAATCATTTCTTTTTTTTTCTTTTTTTCTTTTTCTTTTTTTTTGAGACAGAGTATTGCTCTGTTCCCCAGAATGGAGTGCAGTGGCTCAATCTCAGCTCACTGCAACCTCTACCTCCTGAGTTCAAGTGATTCTCCTGCCTCAGCCTCCTGAGTAACTGGGATTACAGGCACGCACTACCACGCCCGGCTAATTTTTTTTTTTTTTTTTTTTTTTTTTGTATTTTTAGTAGAGACGGGGTTTCACTATGTTGATCCGGCTGGTCTAGAACTTCTTACCTCGTGATCTGCTCGCCTCGGCCTCCCAAAATGCTGGGATTACAGACGTGAGCCACTGCGCCCAACCTCTTTTTTTTATTTTTTTTTTAATTTTAGTAAGACTATAAGTTAGAAACAGGAAAATCAGATGTTGGTATTGATATAGATATAGATATAGATATGAACATAGAGATCAATATAGATATAGCATGTAAAATTTCTAAAGATATAACATATTGTGTGACCAAGAAAACAATTAAAATGCCTAAATAATTTTACTATAACAATAAGATGGTAAAATATGTTATTAATTTTAAATCCATAAAACACATTTTGGGAAGAGAACAGAAATAGAAATTTTTAATTTAGGCTTTCAAGCAATATACAGAAGTCATATTTTCTTTAGCATTTGGCATATATCCAAAATTAGTGGTTTAAATATCAATCCAACAATTCAAGAATTAGATTGCGAAACAAAGGTAGGCGTATATTTACACTGTTATTACAGTTGAGAAAAAGTGAGTTCGATTTTCCTGACCCCTTTCTCTAGTTGCTTTACAATTACCACCTAGTTTTACATGATATGGCATTTACATATTGTACCAGTTATAATTTCCCATTAATATTTAATATTCCATAATATCACCATACTTGTTTTAATTTTTTAATAACTCACAGTCTTTTACTCATTTTCAAGGGTTCAATCCTGAAATTTGATTCCTTAAATAATAATGTTTATATACATATATATACACACATTGATATATATATACAAATTGATATATATATACACACACACACTGACATACACACACACACACACACACACACACACACACACATTGCTCTCTCTCTCTATATATATAACTCTCCTGGCCACTTAAAACTTTAGAATCAATTCGTTACCAATTTTGTATAGATATTTGACCACATCAATGTGGTTATAACTCAAAAACTAGCTTATACTCTTCTATTTTTCCCCTTTACAGGTTGCTCGTCACTTAGCTTTTATCAGCAACACCAGAACACTAGATTCTTTTTTTTTTTCTTCTTCTTTTTTATAACATGTTCAGGAAAAAGATTAACATAGCTATCTAGATCATCAGAAGGGCCTGCTGACAGGGATGGGTATTGATTGTCATCTGGAAACTTTGCTTTAGAACTGTTCCCTCCATCACTAACTGATAAGGTTGTTTCACTGCTCAAGCTTGACAAAACTGTACAAACAATGTGATTCATGGTGCTTTTCTCCTGGCAGTCTAGAATTTGGTAGCAGTAGATAGAAATTGCCATGTAACCATCTCCCAAAATGCCTTAGACTCTGAGTCTCAAATGGACTTTTTTTTGACAGAAAACACTGCACACGTGCCATTACATTTCATTTCTGGGTAAGAGGACATTCAGTGTAGCCTCTTCAGGGAAAGCATGGGAAACATACACATAAATTCATTCAAGCAGTGCGAAATGTATTTCTCCCTCACTAATCCAGCAGTGTATCCTTATTGTGCTGCTGTAATAAATATCATACATGAGTACAACTATATCCTGAGCCCTATGCATTCTTCTAGCAAAGCACCGAATTTCAGGTAGTAGTGGGACCACTGACACAAATGGTACCAGAGTATTGGCACAGAAGACCAATGTCCTGAGTATGATTCCTTTGTCTGTAATGGCCCCCAAGACATTTCTTGTTAGTTGTCTTGCCATTATCTCAAAATAATGTGGTAAAAGAAAATAATGCCTTTTAATTCAATAAAGTACTTCATAATTCTACAAATTATATTAATATTCTTTAGGATAGTCATTTATATTCAACATCTTAGGGTGATCCTAGAGAGCAAGACAGACACATAATAAAGAAGAGAGGTTTTGAAATCAAGCATATTTCTCTCTCAGGTTTAAATTCAAATCTCAATGTATTAGACAATGAACTTGGACAAGTAGGACACAGCTTGGAATGAAATGGAAATTTAATATACTGTAATTATTTATTAATGATATTAATCATATTATTATTCCTTATCCTTCTACCATCCTGTTATTATTCATCAAATATTATATAAAATAGACAACCTACTCTGGTAAAGTCATTAACCTCTTCCCTTTTTCCACTTGTGCCACCCAAATCTGGCCTCATTTTCTCATCTCTAAACTACTGCAATAATGTATTTTGATCTCCTTTTCCTCTCTGTCTAACATATTTTTCTAGATCAATCTTCTGAAGCGGAAGTTTTTAAATTCTGTTACAGGTAGTCCTAAAATTCACTGTCACTATCACAGAGATCGGTGGGGTATATAGGGTGTGGAGAATGGCAAATCACAAATCATATGATCACCAGAAAAACTCTGCTTTTTATCCATTTTATATTATGCTTCTGTTTGACATCGTGTTTGGAGAAAAGCCTTGCTAGCTACAATAAGTCTGCAAAGGCAGTAGTGTTAGCTGACTCAGGATGAAGTCAGATCTCTTTTCAACTCCAGGTTCTTCTCTTTCTGGCCCCAACTTGTATTCTAATGTTCTGTATCACTTCTCTTCCACATGAGTCCTTAGCTTGAGTCAAAATAATTGGTTCATTGAGCTCTGCTATAGGTTGAATTGTGTACCCCAAATTCATATGTTGAAGTCCTAACCCACAATGGCTTAGAATGTGACATAATTTGGAAATAAGATTTTTGCAGCTACAATAGTTAAAATGAGTCCATACTGATGGGACTCACATCCAATATGACTGGTGCCTGTATAAAAAGGTGACAGTTGGACATTGGCATGCACACAGGGAGCACACCATTGAAGATCAAGGCAGAGATCAGGGTGACGCAGCAGAAGGAGCACCAATGACTAACAGCAAACCACCAGACTCTATGACTGAGGCATAAAACAGAGCCTTCTCTCATGGCCCTTAGAAGAAGCGAATCCTGCTGACATCTTGATCTATGACTTTCAGTCTCCAGAACTGTGAGACCATAAATTTCTGTTGTTTAAGCCACCCATATTGTGACATTTTGTTATGGCAGTTCTGACAAACTAATAGAATCCTTAAACACACTAAGCACATTGTCATTTCAATGCCTGTTTTCTCTCTGCAATGCCTTCTTTAGGGACTCCCTCACCGTTAAGAACTAGTCCAAGTTTCACAACCATCACAAACTGTTTTCTGCTGCCTAAGCTCTTGGCAAACTTCAATTTTTTGAAACACCTAATAGTACTTAATAAATCACCTGGGAGATATTACATGTGACTTTATGAATTAATTAAAAATAAAAGCCAGACTATTAATATAGTCATATATTTAAACACAAAGCTGAATTAGAGTATCATTGTGGCTACTATCATCAACATAAAATAACTGTAGTAAATTAGAATGTACATATTGGCTTTGGGAATACACAAAGATTAGCGTTACAAGACGATAAAATAATAACTAGTATCAACAAGGGTAGAGAAGACATTTTCTAATGTAACAAATAATGTATTTCAACTCCTGATATGAATTAAGAAAGAAAATGATTGGACCTTTCTGCTTCTTGTTTGTATATGCATTTAAAAGTCTGCTATTTGGTGATACTCATCTTGCTTTGTTTATAGATAATTTTTGTTTTACCAGCACAAAAGTACCTAATTATCATTGACAGACTTCACAAAGTCCATGCATACTAATGGCATGTATGGATTTTCAAGAGCACTTTGAGAACCTTTTCTTTAATCATCAAAATTTGTTTAGTGTCCTTTTTAAAGATCCCTAATGGCCTCTTAATTTCAAAACTTAATATTCTATTTTCACTGCTGTTCCTACTTGAATCTGAAAACCGGTTGACATGACTGACCACTCTGGATCTCAGATTGCTTTTTCACTTGGATTTTATTCTCTTTATTTTTTTTGTTTCCTTTTTTTTTTTTCTCACTTATCTGACCTCTTCTTTCACTTGTCTTTTCTTGGTTCCTTCTCCATTGTCTACCATCTCACCTACTATCAAGAAATCAGTTGCCAAATAAATGCTGGTGACAACCAGGTCTGAACCTCTGGTTCCAAATTCATTCCAGATATACTTTTCCCATGGTTTCTTGGTCACTACACAAGCTGGTACATTATAATTATTGTTCTGTCGGTAGCAAAGTAAACTCTTGCATGTAAATATCATTTGTGTATCTTTCCACCTAAATATTTTACTTTGAATTTGCTAAATTGACTGACTTTTGGTATTGTTAATAAATAATAATCAATAATTATTATCTATAGCTTAAAACATCTTCATCAGAGGAAACATCTAAACAAAACCTTATCTGAAAACAAAAGTTGTAGTTTGGTTTAGTGGAAATAACCAAAACTTTTTAAAAATATTCTGTCCCTTCACAGTATGACTTTTATGCTATAGTCACTTGCAAATAATATTGCTGAAAATTAATTTAAAATTGGTGCACTAAAATGTATATTTTGATTTGCTTTTTGATTTTGATAAGGATGTTTATAGACTTCAGACACCCTCAATGGCTCCCATTCCTCTTGTATAAATTTTAAGTTTTTAGACTAGCACTTTACATAATCTGACTCAAATCTATTGCTTTTGGCTCTTTCCTCTCTACTGGGACATAAGATTTAAATTCCAATTGAGATAGCTTATTCAACAACCATACAGATATTTGATTTTCTTACCTCAGTATCTATGATTGTTTTCAAAGATCTTCCATGTGGAATAACATCTTATTTTTTCTGTTCCTTCTATCAAAAATTATGCCAAATTTTAGTACTAAGCCCACTTTGTCATCAATCTTTCCCCATTAACCTATGTCATATTTGCCCTCTCTTTAAAGTGATAATGATACTATGTCTATTGTTATTGAAAATATTTTTTCTACTTAACTGTGGATTTTTTGAGGTCAAATATCAATGTCTACCTCATCTTACCAAATACAGGGCATAACACTTAGGCATCAACCAAATATTGGCAGAACTGAATTGCATTAAACACAAAGGTCTGTCTTCTGTGCATACAGTTGCAAACTTCAAAGTAGGAGAAAGTATTTAGCAAGTATAAATAAAAACTAATCTAGTAAATCATTACTGAATGACAGAAATGGTACAAGTAATAACACTTCTGAACAAGAAAAGGTATCATACTGAAGAGAAAACTGAAAAAAAAATAAGCTGGAACTATAGTGTGCAGATATGATCATTACCTCTGAGCCAAATCATACTTTACGTTAGGTAGAGGCGCTGGAAATGGAAATTGAAGTGACCTGGGAAACAAGGCTCTCAGACCTTCCTTTACAAAGAAATGTACAAAGTAGTTCAGCACTTCTTAGAATAGAGGATACTGGGAGCACAGAACATTCAGAAAAGAAAGGAAAGAAGAGATCCCTAAAGCTCTATAAGCTACCATCAAATGCAAGATAAAAGAAGTATAAGGTGATAGTAACGTCAAGCAGCACAAAACAAGAACAAAAAGAATTGCATTTGTTGGAGGCTGAGCTGCAGAGGAGGTCACAGAAAACTGGCTGTGCTTTATGGGAGGAAAAAAGAGAGTGAGGATAGAGCAAATCTCTAAGAAAAACAATGGCTGTGTTTTCATTTTGGTCACCTGATGTTACTATCTAACAGCAATTAAAGAGTCAGAGCTCTGAGATGAAAGAATACTGGGTGCCTCTCCAAGTTCTGTCCCTTAGGCACTAGATATCATAGTGTAACTTTTATGCATCAGCATCCTTCTCCATAGAATGGGAACAACTGCAGTACTTCAATGCACTATTTCAACAAAGTAAGAGAGTATTCAACCATTCCACATAAAGCCTGTATTGACAAGTGCTTAACAAATATTGTTTATTATTTTCAGTCTTTACAGTATGTCTAAGATGCTACATTCAGGGTTTGAATAAGGAAAATAAATGTAAAAATATACTTATAAATTATACATGTAATGCCTCAGAATCCCAAATTCAGGACCAACTTACAAATACTTAGAGTGCCATTGTATATTATATATTAAATACTTCCCATTATTTTATAATTATATATGAAGGAAGATGTAAGCTATTTAGAACTTTCTTCATAACTCAGTATCTTTCATAATTGGATTTAACATTTAACTCAGAAATGTCTGTGTGTGGAATCGTGAAGGGTACAGTGATGGTAGAAAGTAATGGACGATGTACTACTTCACAATTTCCTAAAGCTGGCTTTAGGATGCAGTAAAGGTGGATTTGATAATCGACCTTACCATTCACACCTATTTGGAGATTTTCCCATAGCTCTGTGACATCAAAATACATGTAATTACAAACTGAAAATCAAAAAATACTCTCAAACAATACAGACCCTATAACAAGTTATAAATGATTAGGGAAAAGGTTATGCTGTATTCTGGGCTAGCCTCTCTTCAACTACACACTATTTAGCTGGCTATTTATAATAACTACTGTGATAAAAGTAGACAATGATGTAGAGTAAATTAAAAAATTGAGGCAAAATTCATCACTGAGATAGTTTCTATGAGTCATTAGCAGTTACTACTGGTAATGATTATTCTTAAGACATTGGGTAATTTGTGATCTTTTTATAGATTATGAAGACAAAAAAAACTGTACACAGAAAAATGAAAATGATGTGAGACTTTCCAGAAATTATAAGCTTCCTTGAACCAAATGTTGCTTACATCCCATCACTTAATTTGAATGTATCATTGTTTAACATTAATATATCATTGGTTATTCTAATTCAATTTGATTATCAGACAGAATGTAATTTTAAAAACTTCAACTATATATTACTTGAGGTTCACTCTCTTGAAAATAATTATTCACTTTAATTTAACAAACACCTGCCATATGATGAGGACTATGTTAAACATGGGAACGAGGAGATCCAAATATACTGAAATGGGAAAAAAATTATTTTATTAGATAGATATAGAATCCTTCTTAAGAAGATAGCTACCTGTGTTGAGAAAAATTTTGGTACACATACTTGGAGTATAAATTAGTAGCTTAGCATGTCTGCCATAAGGATAGCTCTGCTATGCTAAGAATATCTGGAGCAATTTGTTGGTTGATTCCAGAAAAAAAGTAGAGAACAGGAGATAAATGAGTAAGAGATCAGGTAAGTGGAAGCCCATTACGAGCAGAATATTTTAGTAGGTCATGCTTCTGCTCCTTGTAACCTTAGAATGAGATAAATGAAATCTGCACATACAAGTGATATATTGAGGCCCAGAGGCCAGACAATGACAGCTAACATCTAAGATGACCGCAAGGAGCCCTTCCTTCTGGTGTTTATGCCCTTATGCAATCCCCTCCCACTTTGGCCTGTAAGGCCAATAGGGTACAACAGAAGTGATGATATGTCACTTCCAAGATTGTTACAAAAGCTTGTAGCTTCTGCCTTGGCATTGTCTCTCTTTCATGCCTTCTTGTTACTTGTTCTAGAGGAAGTCAACTTTCATGGCATGAGAACACTCAGGCAGTCCACATAGATATAGAGGCAAAAAATGTGAACCTCCAGAGCACAGCCAATGAGGACATTCACTGAGGCTGTTGACCATGGTTGGTAAAGTTGATAACCTAGAACATATATGGTGCGGGCAGATTTTGGGGATGGAGATCACTAAAGGGGCTGAAGTATACGTACAGGTGATACAGAGGAGAATTGAAACAGCACTCACAGATGTTGAAGAGACTAAGCAAATGTTAGAAGAAAATAAAGAACAGAAGTTGTTGGGGAATTGCAGAAAGTATACCAACTATGGACTAGATTCCTACAGCTAAAAATCTAGAATCATGTCCAATGTTTAACTCTTCAGGTGAGGGTGTTCCTAGCTCACATCTAGTTTCAGAAAGGACAAAGCAGATACATATATGACTACAATACAAGAATAAAATATAAAAGCATATACCTGTGCATTATATATAAGTACATAAATATGTATGTGCATAAATAACACAGCTAACTTAAAAGGTCTGTGTATCAGAATGCACACTAATATATAATGTATAATATGAAATAATTAATGACTATATAGTATGAAATATAAGTCCACCATAATAAAAGTAAATAATATGTAAACTAGAAAAACAAGTCATATATTCACCAATAGATAGTAACAAATAAAGTTAATTAATATGTGCCTGTTTTAAATAACTTTTGAATAAAGAATGCTGAAATTTCATAAATGAATTGATTAATGCTGTACTAATCTTTATTTGAAAATACATGATCTGGAAAGATAGTATTTGCATAATCACTGCGCTTAGCCCTTGTTATGAGATTTTTTGTTGTTGGTAAAATGTGGTGAGTTTAATTACTTTTTTCATATATCACAGTGACATATAAATGAGGGGTGTGGCTATATTGCATACTTTTTTTCACCAAGGAATATGTTGTCAAAACTAGTATGTAAAATGGGAATACTTGGTTGAGGGAGTGCAGGTTGGGCAGTCTCCACAAACACCTACTGAGCAAAATACTCCAGGTCATGGGTGCCATCCCTGCTGCACACTCACAGCAACATTACCCTGCCCAGCGGTCTCCCACCCTTGAGCTACTGCATCAATACATCACCTACAGACATATACCACAACCCACTCTGACTCTGCCAAGCAAAGGGGACCGGCGCGTCTCCAGAGAGCTGCAGGTCTCCTGGTGACCTAACTTTAGACTCTGGATGCCCCCAGGGAGAAGGCAGCACAGCCTAACAGGTCCCTCGTTGGGCTTAAGGAAATATGGGTGTGGCACCATTGACTTTGGAGTCCCTAAGGCTCATGAGTGAACTTGATAAGGGGATCATCTATCGCCGACTGACCACCATCTCCCCAATGACCGAACACTGCTGCAAATGTGTTAAAATACAAAACAGGTAGGCAGCTATGTAAATGCCTAACTGTTGGTCATTGTTCTTAAGTGCTGCCTACTGGGTTGCAGCCTGATTTACACCACCAAAACCATTTTTTCCAGCACACATCATCTGTGAAATCCAATGCAGGAATCTAACCACAAATATATATCCCATACAGATACTTTGCCCTCTGAAAGCATCCAGAAATGAAGCCAGTCGTCTGTATTCAACTTACACCACAGTCAAACACTTAAGATAGATAAAAATTATATTTAAAACAAGCCCCATTTAAGCAAAAGCAACTGCAAAAAGATAAGGGAACATAATCCCTCTCGGATGAGGAAGAATTAGTACATTAACTATGGCAATTCAAAAAGTCAGAGTGTCTTCTTACCTTCAAACAATCACTATGGCTCCCCATTATATAATAGGTCCACAACAGTTCAACCACTGAAATGGCTGAAATGACAGACATATAATTCAGAATCTGGGAGGCAAGGAATCTCACTAAGATTCAGGAGAAAGTTGAAACCCAAACAAACGAATCCAGGAAAATGGTCCCAGAGTTGAAAGATGACATAGCCATTTTTTAAAAGAACCAAATTGAACTCCTGGAATTGAAAATTTCACTACAAGACTTCCATAATTTGGTTTGAAGCATTAATAGTGGAATAGACCAAGCTGAGGAAAGAATCTCAGATCTTGAAGACAAGTCCTTTGAATCAGCTCAGTCAGGCAAAAATAAAGAAGAAAGAATGTTTAGAAATGAGCAAAACATTTGGAAATTACAGGATTATGGATAGAAACCAAACCTAAGACAAATTGGCATTCCTGAGAGAGTAGTAGAGAGAGTAAGCAACTTGGAAACTGTATTTGAGGGTACAGTCCATAAAAGTTTTCCCAATCTCACTAGAGATGCCAATATGCAAATTCAAAAAATACATAGAAACCCCATGAGATTCTATATAAGATGGCCATTCCCAAGATACATAGTCATCAGATTCTCCAAGGTCAATGTGATAGAAAAAATTATTAAAGACAGCTAAAAAGAAGTGTCAGATCACTTACAAAGAAAACTCCATCAGGCTAACAGTGGACCTCTCAGCAGAAGCATTACAAGCCAGGAAAAATAGAGGGTCTATATTTAGCATCCTTAAAGAAGCAAAATTTCAACCAAGAATTTCATATTGGTTGAATATGAAATTAGACTAAGTTCCACAAGTGAAGAAGAAACAATATCCTTTTCAGATAACCAAACAATACATAAAATTGTTACTACTAGACTAGTATTACAAGAGGTCCTTAAGGGAATACTAAAAATAGAAATAGAAGAACAGTACCTGCTACCATGAAAACACACTTAAGTACATTTCAGACAGACACTATAAAGGAACTACACAATTAAGTCTACAAAAACAACCAGCTAACACCACAATGACAGGAACAAAACTCACAGATCAATATTAACCTTGATGGAAATGATCTAAAAACCTAACTTGAAAAGCACAGAATTGTAAGTTGAACAAACAAACAAACAAACAAACAAAACCCAACCAGCTGTTGTCTTCAAGAGACCCATGTCATATGTAATGACACCCACAGGCTGAAAGAAAAGAAATGGAGAAAGCCCTATCATGAAAATGGAAAACCAAAAAGAGCACAGGTCAATATTCTTATATTAGATCAAGCACATTTTAAACCAAAAAGAGTCAAAAAGGACAGTGCAAAACATTACATAATAATAAAATATTCAATTCAACAAATTCAATTATCCTAAATACATATGCAACCAACATTGGAGCACTCAGATTCATAAAACAAGTACTTCTTGGCCTACAATAAGATTTAGACAGCTACACAAGAATAGTGGGAGACTTCAACGCTCCACTAACAGCGCTAGATAGATCATTAAGGCAGAAAACTAATAGAAATTTTGTACTTAAACTCGACACTTGACCAACTGTTCCTAGTAGATATTTACAGAATACTCAACCCAACAACTGCAAAGTACACATTCTTTTAATCTGCACACGGAACATATTCTAAGATCAATCACATGCCTAATGATAAAGCATGTCTAAATAAATTCCAAAAAATCAAAATTATACCAAACAAACTTTCAGACCACAGTATGATAAAAATAGCAATCGTAACCAATTAGATCTCAAACTACACAATTACATGAAAATTAAACCACTTGCACCTGAATGACTTTTTGGTAAACAACAAAATTAAGGGAGAAATTTTAAAACTCTTTGAAATTAATAAAAACAGAAACACAACATATCAAAAGCTATGGGATGCAGCTAAAGCAGGATTAAGAGGAAATGTATAATGCTAAACACCTACATCAAGAACTTAGAAATATCCCAGATTAATAACCTAACATCGCACCTAGAGGAATTAGAAAAACAAGACCAAACTAATCCCAAAGCTATCAGAAGAAAAGAAATAACAAAAATGAGAGAAGCACTGAAGAAAATTGATATGTAAAAATTCATAGAAAAGTTCAGCAAAATCAAAAGTTAATTTGAAAAAATAAGATGTATAGACCTCCAGGTAGATTAACAAAGAGAAAAGAGAGAAGATCTAAATAAGAACAACTAGAAAAGTCAAAGATGACATTATAACCTATCCCACAGAAATATAAAAGATCCTCAAAGGCTATTATGAATACCTCTATCCATACAAACTAGGAAATCTAGAGGACACGGACATCTTCCTGGAAACACACAACCTCCCAATTTTGAACCAGGAAAAAATTAAAAACCTAACAGACCAATAACGAGTTCCAAAATTAAATCAGCAATAAATACTCTAGCAACAACAAAACAAAACAAACAAACAAAACCAAAAAGCCCAGGACCAGATAGATTCACAGCCAAATTCTACCAGATGTACAAATAACTAGTACCAATACTACTGAAACTATTCAAAAAAATCAAGGGAGGATGCACTATTCTCTAATTCTATGAAGCCAGCATCATCCTGAAACCAAAATCTGACAGAGACACAGTATCAGGACAATATGCCTGATAAGCATAAACAAAACAATCCTTGACAAAATACTAGTAAACTGAATCCAGCAGCACATCAAAAAGTCAGTTCACGATGACCAAATAGGCTTTATTCCTGGGACGCAAGGTTGGTTCAACACATGCAAATCAGTAAATATGATTTACCACATAAGCCAAATTGAAAACAGAAACCATATGACCTCAACAGATTCAGAAAAAGCTTTTGAGAAAACCCAACATCCCTTCATGATATAACCCTCAGCAAACTACGCACTGAAGGAACATAGCTCAGAATAATTAAAAGCCATCTATGGCAAACCCATAGCTAGTATCACACCAAATGGGCAAAACTGAAACCATTCCCCTTGGGAACAAGGCAAGGATGCCCACTCTTACCGCTGCTATTCAACATACTATTGGATGTCCTAGCCAGAGAAATTAAGCAAGAGAAAAAAATTAAAGAGGCATCCAAATAGAAAAAGAAGAAGTCATACTCTCATTCTTCGCTTACGATATGATTCTATACCTGGAAAACCAGGAAGACTCTGCCAAAAGGCACTTACAACTGATGAATGACTTCAGTACAGTTTCAGGATAAAGAATAAATGCATAAAATTCAGTAGAATTTATATACATCCATAACAGTCAAGCCGAGAACCAAATTAAGAATGCAAACCAATTTACAATAGCAATGAAAAAATACCCAGGAATACTTCTCATCAAGGAGATGAAAAAGCTCTACAAGGAGAATTACAAAACACTGCTGAATAAAATCAGACATGATATAAATAAATGGAAAAACATTCCACGCTCATGGATAGAAAAAGTCAATATTGTTAAAATGACCATACTACCCAAAGCAATTTAAATATTCAATAATATTCCTACCGAACTATCAACGTCATTTTTCACAGTTAGAAAATAAAAGCTATTCTAAAATTCATATGGAACCAAAATAAAAACCTGAATAGCAAAAGGTATTCCTAAGCAAACAAACAAACAAACAAAACAAGCTGGAGATACTATGTTATCCTGCTTCAAATTGTACAACAAGGCTACAGGAACCAAACCATCATGAGGTTAGTACAAAAACCAGACACACTGGCCAGTGGAACAGAATAGAAATTCCATAAATAAAGCCTTGTACCTACAACCATCTGATCTTCAGGAAAGTGAACAAAAATAAGGAATGGGGCAAAGATTCCCTATTCAATAAATACCTTGAGGATAACTGGCTAGCCATATGCAGAAGTATGAAAGTGAATCCCTATCTATCACCACACATAAAATTAACTCATGATGGATTAATGACTTAAATGTAAGACCTATAAATATAAAATTCTAGAATAAAATCTAGAACATACTGTCTTGATATCAACCTTGGCAAATAATTAATGGGCAAGTCCTCAAAACTAGTTGCAACAAAAACAAAAATTGACAAGTGGGGCCTAACTAAACTAAAGAGCTTCTTCACAGCAAGACAGTTTCTCTTGCTGTGAAGAAGTTCAGACCATCTGTGCTCAGACAATTGTGAAGGCAAACAATCTGCAGAATGGGAGAAAATATTCAGAAACTATGTCATATCCAGAATCTATAAACCCTAATATCCAGAATCTATAAGGAACTTAAATGAATCAATGAGCAAAAAACAAATAACCCCATGAAAAAGTGGCAAAAGAACATGGACAGACACTTCTCAAAAGAAGACATACAAGCAGACACAATAATTAATAAATGCTAATTATCACTAATCTTCAGAGAAATGCAAATCAAATGAGATATTCTAACTGACACCAGTTAGAATGGCTTTTGTTAAAAAGTCAAAAATATAACAGATGTTGTTAAGGCTATGGAGAAAAGGAAACACTTGTACACTGTTGGTGGGAGTGTAACTTAGTTCAACCACCATGGAGAGCAGTTTGGAAATTTCTCAAATAGCTAAAAGTTGAACTGCCATTCAACCCCGCAATTCAATTACTGGGGATATACTTAAAAAAAAAAAAAATTGTGTCAAAAAGACATCCGCACTTGTATGTTCATTGCAGTGCCATTCACAATAGCAAAGATACGGAGTCAACCCAGGTGTCCATCAAAAGTGGGTTGCATAAAGAAAATGTGGTACATATACACCATGGAATACTATGCAGCCATAAAAAGTGAAATCATGTCCTTTGCAGCAACATGGATGCAACTGGAGGCCATTATCCTAAGCAAACTAACACGGAAGTAGAAAGCCAAATACCATATTTTCTCACTTGTAAGTGGGAACTAACCCTTGAGTACATATGAACATAAAGATGGAAACAGACACTGGGGGATGCAAGAGGGGAGAGGGAGGAAGCAGGGAAAGTGTTGAGAAACTACCTATTAGGTACAATGTTCACTATTTGGGAGATGGTTCCTTTTCTACTCCAAGCCTCAGCATCATATAATAAATCTTTGTAATAAATCTATAATTGTACCCTCTGATTCTAAAATAAAGTTGAAAAAATGAATTAATAAAATTCACATTTCCAATTTAATAAAGAAAAAATAATTTCAAAAATAAATAAATAAATGAGAATAAACGTATTATATTGTCAACATTTTCACAAATTATCTTTTTAACAATTCTTAAGAAACTCTTTGCAATATTTAACACAATTAGATCAGTGCAGTCATTATAAACTATTTCAAAAAATTCTTTAATACTCTTCTCTCCAAAAGGTAAAGACTATTCCCCATTTACTGCCCATAAAATGTAGGCCAGACTTAGTAAAATAATAAATACATCTGTTTAAGGTAAGATGAAGAATTGGTGACACTCAGGTGGACTTGGGTGCTGATCAAATTTGAGCTGCTTTCATTCCTGCCTTTTCTATTTCAGTATCCAGGAACTTGCTTCAATCCCCCTGCTCTTAGGTAGGATGAATATAAAAGGCAACCCACATTGTCTAAAAATAGACCTCAGTCCACTTTGACAAAGCACTCTATCCAGCAGCACTCTGCTGCCACACTCTCATTAAACCAATGGAGATGTCAGCATCGTCAATTTCATTTCTACTGGTGAGCACAAACCTTCTTCAATATTTTGACCTGTCTCCACTGGAGAGGAAGAATTTGATTTGTAAAGACATGGGACTAGCTTTGTTAGATATTAATGAATCAGCTAAGGAGCCTCCATACGGCTGCTGAAACGATCTGTCAGCATTCTCGTTATAAATCTCTTTCTCTAATGGATTATAATGCTAACAAAAAATTCACTTCAGAATGAAATTTGGCATATGGTTTATACATTTCTGGGATAATACTGATTTTTTTTTTCCTTTTATTAGCCAAAATTTAAAAATAAAATTAGTCTTAAACTACACTATTTTACTATAACTCAACCAACAAGGAAACTACTTAAGACTCACTGGCCCACCTCTGGAAAAATGGAAAAAAATATAAAGTCTCCTGCTTTATCAGGAAAAAAAAATGAAAATAAATTTTTCACAAAATGTCACAAAATTAATTTTTATATATATTCAATATCCCCCCAAAATATCTAGAGTTACCCTGTGACAATGAATATTAGAGGGTTTAAAAAACTATTCAAAGACATTGTAAAAATTAAGAATTTTGTTTCCATAAAAATTCATTTAGCATCACATCAGTTTCCCGAGGAAGCCACATATAATTTCAGGTAGATTAAAATGAATGCTTGCGTGTGTTTGTTTGTATTGTTGACCCTTTAGCAACACAGTTTTAAACTGCATGGGTCCATCTTCTTCCGCCTCTGCCATCCCTGAAATACCAGGACCCACCTCTCCTTTTCTTCCTCCTCCTCAGCCTAAACAATGTGAAGACAAACAGGAAGAAGACTTTTATGATGATCCACTTCCACTTAATAAATTGTAAACATATTTTCTGTTACTTATAGTTTTCTTAATAACGTTTTCTGTTCTCTACCTTACTTTATTGGAAGAATGCAGAATACAATATATAGAACATATAATATATGAGTTAATCAACTGTTCATATTATCAGTAAGGCTTCTAGTCAATAGTAATCCATTATTAAGTTTTGGGGGAGTAAAAAGTTATACATGAATTTTTGACTGTGCAGGGGGTTTGTACCATTAACTGCTGCATTGTTCAAGAGTCAACGGCATGTGTGTATGTGTATATACATACATGGTACATGTATATATACACACACAGACATGTATAACACAAAATTCAAAGTATAATATGATATGCTTTACTTTACATAAAATATGATGGTACAAAATCTGGAAAATTGATATAATGGCAAATCTGAAAAATTATTCAAAATATCATCCAAATTAATTATATTTTGTTTAAATAAATATAAAAATATAAATATATTAATTACATTATGTATATGTATGTGTGTTTATACTTAATTAAAATAAAATTATATGTTCTAAAATTTAAATATCGAATATTCTATTGGATTTATTTTAACATATTAGGAAATAAAGGTACGCAGATGTAATATTTTTAGACTATGAAATCTGTACCATTTCATTTTTTCCTTATGTCTTATTTTGTTAGTTTCCTCTCAGCCCAAAGCTAAACATTAAGTGAAATCATCTATATATATATGTATTCCTACACAGTGATCTATGCACACATATATACATACTATTCTATCCATCCATCCATCTATGCATACATATATACATACATACATATATAAATTTATTCAATGAACAATTTAATGATACTATCTAGGCAGAAAAACACTATCCTAAGTAGTAAGGATACATGGTTAATAAGCCAATAAAATCCCTGTCCTCATATAAATTACAGTTTTTTAGGGAGAGAGACAAGTAATAAATAAACAAATAGATGAAGTAATTTCGGATGATGATATTTACTCTTAAAGTGGCCACTCCAGGAATGGGTTGAAATTATGAACTCAGGGAACAAGAATGCAGGTTTTGCCAATAAGTTAAACATCATAGGTAAGTTGTATTAACATGTCCCTAGAGAATAAATAGTCTTGAAAGCTAGAATTTTGTGAGGTGGAAATTTTTTTCTGAAGCTCTTTAGCTTGGGCTATTTAGAGTTAAACTTATTTGGCTCTGTTCAATTAGGTAGAGAAAAGTCAACACAAGAAGCTGGAGCACTATACTTTGCTCCTTTGTTTGTTTGTTCGTTTTGTCGTTGTTTGTTTGTTTTTTCCAGTCATAGTGGAATGTGAGAAGAAAAGAAGAGGCTTGGTGAGAAAGGAGATTTGAGATGCTGAAGTTTTAGTCGCCCATCCACATCTTGGAGCAATACCTTGAGAAGTTCGGGAAGCCTTTACAAATATCCAATACATTTGGGGAAGCTCAATGGGGATATGAATGTGCTGCTGACAGAGACAGTTGAAAAGCCAAGATCCTAGGTCCAGACATGTAGGTGGCGACTTTGAGTCTGAAAATAAATGCTTGGGACCACAGCTGACAGAATATTCTACCCTGTGCCAAAATGGGACCATTAACATTGTCAGGGAAGCTAATAAATGAGCAAACGAAACCAGTTATTTACAGTGGACACCAGAAGGGATCTAGAGTATTTTCTACGGAGATGAACCCTTTTCTATCCCTCTGACATGCTGTCCGTGGAGTGCAAAGTGGACTGCCTCTATACTCAGAAGGCACTTGAAAGAGGAACACTGGGGGAGGAGAAAATCTAAAAAAAACTCATGTAATTCTAAAAGCCTGAGTTACATTTTAAAAATGCCTTTGCTTATGAATTAACAATGAGTTTTACTCCACTAGTCAAAATTTAATTTTTCCCAGCCAGAAGAAAGGTCTAAAAGGAAGAAGAGTTATAGAGATGTAAAAGCTACATTTGCTGGCTGGGCACAGTGGCTTATACCTGGAATCCCAGCACTTTAGGAGGCCAAGGCGGGTGGATCACCTGAGGTCAGGAATTCCAGACTGGCCTGGCCAACATGGTAAAACCCTGTCTCTACTAAAAATACAAAAATTAGCCAGGCATTGTGGCAGGCTCCTGCCACTCAAGAGGCTGAGGCAAGAGAATTGCTTGAACCTGGGAGGCAGAGGTTGCAGTGAATCAAGATCACGCCACAGAACTCCAGCCTGGGCAACAGAAGGAGACTTCATCTCAGAAGAAAGAAAAGAAAAAAGAAAAGAAAAGAAGGGGAAGGAAGGGAGGAATCTTTGTTTTGCATGTGTGCATATTGTGGTAGCAAGCTCTGAACCCATTAGAAAAGTTAAAGTGTATAGTTAAGGGCTTTGATTCACGTTTTGTTTCTTTGGAGATATCCAAAAGTCAACAGAAATAGGACTTTCTAAATCCAGAGTTTTTCTACCTCATACCCACCACCACCTTTCTCTATTTTCAACTATGAAGAAAGGAATATGCATGACTGTGAGACAGCTATACAGTGTGACAAACAAGCCAAATAAATCGATGGAGTTGCTGGTTTTCTTGCTCCTGTACCTCTAATTCTCAGTAGCTTTCAGAGAAAGAAGGCCACATTCACAGATTGTGTAAGTCTATTCTTAATCTATTTTACTTTTCTCATCTATGAGAAATGAATTGATCTATTAATAATATTTATTCAACTGATAATTTTTAAAGTGCATAATGTGTATCTGGCATGATGCTAAGTGTTGGGTACACAAAGATACAGTTCCTTTTTTCAAAAAGATTATAGTCTAGAAAATTAGTACAATGAGGGAAATAGAATTTCATCTCTTCAATTTGATTAGGTGCTCTTGGATTTTAAAAACTAATGGCATCACAGTACGCTATGTATCACTTCTCAAGAAGATACAAGGACAACAAATACCATGGAATATTGATTGAAGGAAGAGATCAAAATACTGTTGTTAATAATAATTACCAATTATATAAACAGGCACTGTTAACTGAACTGTTATTACACAGTTCAATTATGTTGCAAAACATACATTGGACAAGTCAATCTCAATTTTGGCTGCCAGTAGAATCACCTAGGGGCTTTTAACAACTCTGATGCCCAGGTTCACCTAGGCCAATTAAATTACAACCTCTGGAGGTAAGAACCATGTCTATGTATACTTTAAAGCTCCCCAAGTATTTCTAGTGTGCACCCAAGTTTGAGCCTTACTACCTCAGACACATTTTAAATAAGCATTCTTTATTGAACACAGACATTTGAAAATTGGGTTTATATTTAGCTTTTCTATATACTGCTAGAGCTGAATAGTAGCAGAGAGTGTGATATGTGATAACAGAAATGTGGTTTCAGAATAAATCAATGGCATTTCAGTGTGCTTCCTGCAGCTGGCTCAGAAAAGCAGTTCATTCATAATAGAAGGACATGAGAAAATATGATTCACATTCAAATGAAGCAGAGCTCTCCCCATATTATGACCATGTAGCAACTACAAGTAAGGAGCAGTATTCATATTACTCAAATACCAACATGAATGTAAGTATTAATTTATTGCCATTAAGTTTTTTATCCCATGGCAGTCATGTTGCAACATGAGTTTTGTCACTTTTTCATCCAATATGTTTACTAAACATAACATCAACAACTCAAGATAGCAAAGTTTGCTACTGGGGCATAAACTGGGAGAATCTGGACCAGATCTTCCCAAGAGATGTTTCTTGTTTTGTGTATACAAAAAGGTTTTAAAACTTGATGATTGTATGCATGAACAACATAAACAAATCCTAGTTTCCCCCTTTTTTTAGACTAGTCTGTGTCCTTACATAACAAGAGTTGGCTTTAGATGAATAGCAGATGGTACATTTAGGAAAGGCACTGCCCTCCAGCTTGCCTCTGTCCTCTACCTGGTGTACACCACTTACTCATACTCCCACCTGGCTGTTGAAATTCTAGACCTTTGGTATATTTATTATAGACCCGGGCCATGGAGCCAGAATGAATAGATTATAATTCCACCTCACTGTTTATTATCTGTAAAATTGTGGACAATTCAAATGAATGGTCTGGCACAATACCTTGTCTTTTTTTGTTGTTTTCTGAGATGGAATCTTGCTCTGTCGTACAGGCTGGAGTGCAGAGGCACGATCTCAGCTCTTTGCAACCTTTGCCTCCCGGGTTCAAGCAATTCTCCTGCCTCAGCCTCCTGAGTAGCTGGGATTATAGGCACCTGCCACCACACCTGGTTAATTTTTGTACTTTTAGTAGAGATGGGGCTTCATCATGTTGGCCAGGTGGTCTTGAACTCTTGACCTCATGATCCACCTGCCTTGGCCTCCCAAAGTGCTGGGATTATAGATGTGAGCCATGGCGTCCGGCCCTATCCATTATTTTTATAATTAAAACTTGTCAGGAAGAAAACTACCCATACATTTGAAACCTGCACACTGAAATTTAGAAATCTAGCCACTAGAAATAATTTCAGAAATTCAGAATATTTATGTTTAAAGATATTTTCAAAGAACTATTTGTAATAGTGAGGAACAAAAAATAATATAAATGTTTGCCAATAAGAAATGGTGAAATACAATAGCAAAGATTTGGAACCAACCCAAATGTCCATCAATGATAGACTGGATTAAGAAAGTGTGGCACATATACACCATGGAATACTATGCAGCCATAAAAAAGGATAAGTTGAGTTCATGTCCTTTGTAGGGACATGGATGAAGCTGGAAACCATCATTCTGAGCAAACTATTGCAGGGACAGAAAACCAAACACCGCATGTTCTCACTCCTAGGTGGGAACTGAATAATGAGAACGCTTGGACACAGGGTGGGGAACATCACACACCAGGGCCTGTCTTGGGGCAGGGGGAGGGGAGAGCGATAGCCTTTGGAGAAGTACCTAATGTAACTGACCAGTTAATGAGTGCAACACACCAGCACGGCACATGCATATATATGTAACAAACCTGCATGTTGTGCACATGTATCCTAGAACTTAAAGTATAATTTAAAACAATTTTTTTAATGAAAAAAAAATCTTAAAGAAAAAGAAACAAACAAAAAAGAAATGGTGAAATAAATCCTGATAAATCAGTGGCATGGAGTACAAGGTATTAGTTAGAAAACATGATGTTGTTTCTCTCAGAATATTTACTGTGGGTAGTAAGATAATTTGTTTAAAAGAACAGTCAGTCCACAAAAATTTTATAGTACCCCCAAATTGTCTTAAAATTTTCAAATTCGGTTTTGAACAAAGGAAATGATTACTTTAAAAGCTTAATCTTGTCACTCAGCCGTCAATACTGCATTGTATGAGGTGAGTTGTGGGTATAAAATAAGTATAATATTTGGGTGTGTGTGTGTATACTTTCTAGACATTTTGTTAACTTCTTTTTTTTTTTTTTTTTTTTTTTGAGACGGAGTCTTGCTCTGTTACCAGGCTGGAGTACAGTGGTGCCATCTTGGCTTACTGCAACCTCTGCCTCTCGGGTTCAAGTGATTCTCCTTCCTCAGCCTCCCGAGTAGCTGGGATTACAGGCACATGCCACCACGTCCTGCTAATTTTTGTATTTTTAGTAGAGATGAGGTTTCACCATGTTGGCCAGGGTGGTCTCAAACTCCTGGCCTGGTGATCCACCCAGCTCGGACTTCCGAAGTGCTGGGATTACAGGCATGAGCCACTGTGCCCGCTCTTTTTTGTTAACTTTTAAATCTCTTTTTAAAATTAAGATTTAATTTACATATAGGAAGTTTACTATTTTAGCATAAAATACTGTGAGTTTTGGTAAATGCATATAGCTGAACAACCACCACCACAATCAAGATATTAAATTGTCCCAAACCCTCTGCAGCTATTTGTTGTTAAGACCTTTCTTCACCTCTAAACCCAGGAAACCACTGATCTGTTTTCTATCACTATGGTTTTACTTCTTCCAGAATCCTACAATTAGCTAGGCTTCTTTCATTTAGTATAACGCATTTGAAATCTATGTTGTGTGTATCAACATAGATTTGTACTATCCTATGCTATGGATATACCACAGTTTATTCAGTCATGAGCTGAAGGATATTTAGGTTGTTTTCAGTTTGGGGCAAGTATGACTAAAGCTGCTATAAACACCTGTATATAGGTTTTTGGGAATATGTTTGTATTTTACATTCATAAATACCTAGGGGTGGGATTATTGAATGTTGTAGCGAGATTCTGTTCAGCTATGTAATAAACTGCCAAACTGTTTCCAAAGTGACTATACTATTTTTTGCATTCCCACAAGCAAAGTATGAGACTAAGTGTTGGCATCATTTAGTGTAAGTGTTTTAAAAGTTTTAGCCATTCTAGTAACTATGTATAGCTCTCTCATGGTTTAAATCAGTATTTGCCTAGTGAAAAATAATTCTGAATCTCTTTTTTATGTGGTTATGTGTTATTTGTATGTTTTTAGTTTCTATGCAAAACGTTTTGCTCATTTTTAATGAGTGATTGTTTTTATTATTGTTTTGAGAGTTCTTCATATATTTTGGTTACAAATCATTTATCAGATATGTGATTCAAAAATATTTTCTCTTAGTTTTATCTTCATATTCTCTTAAAAATGTCTTTGAAAAATTTTGCATGCGTACATACTAGAATATTGTTGAGCCTTAAAGGAGGAGGAAATCAGGCCAGGTGTGGTGACTCACAACTGTAATCCCAACACTTTGGGAGGCCGAGGCGGGGGGATCACCTGAGGTCAGGAGTTTGAGACCAGCCTGACCAACATGGAGAAACCTCATCTCTACTAAAATTAGCTGGGCGTCATGGCACATGCCGGTAATCCCAGCTACGCGAGAGGCTGAGGCAGGAGAATAGCTTGAACCTGGAAGGCGGAGGTTGTGGTGAGCCAAGATCGCACCATTGCACTCCAGTCTGAGCAACAAGAGTGAACTCTCCCTCCACCAAAAAATAAAAATAAACCCCCCCACACACACACACACAAGGAAATCCTGACATTTGTGGCAACATGGATGAAGCTGGAGAACATTTTATTTACTAAGTGATATATGCCAGTCAGAGAAAGACAAATACTACATGATCTCACATATATGTGGAATCCAAACAATTGAACTAACTGAAGTAGAGAATAGAATTGCAGTTATCAGGGGCTGATGGGTGAGGAATGGGGAGACTTTGGTCAAAGAGCAAAAGTTTTCATTAGACAGAAGGAATAAGTTCTGGATATCTATTTTACAGCATGGAAACTACAGCTAATAATAATATATTGTGTGTTTGAAAGTTACTGAGAATAGATTTTAAATAATCTCATCCCCAAAAACGATAAGCATGTGAGGTGATAGATATATTAATTTGATTTAATTATACTGTAATATACACATTTATCAAAATATCACATTGTACCCCATAAACATATACAATTTTTGTCATTAAAAATAAATTAAATATTTTTAAAAATATCTTTTAAATAGAAAATTTTATTTTGATAAAGAAAACTTTATAACGATTTTGTGGGTCTTGCTTTTCATATTGCATCTAAAAATTATTTGCTTAACCCAAGGATTAAATGATTTTATCTTTCTAGATATTTACATTTTGAGCATTTACTTTTAGGTCTACAATCTACATTTATACCAATTTTGTTTATATATGGTATAAATGTAGATTGTAGACCTAAAAGTAAATGCTCAAAGTGTAAATATCTTATATATTTTAAGATAGTTTTATATGTTTTTATTTATATATATATATATAGGTTGTTGATAGGATGAATCACAATTTTTAAACTTTAAGTTCAGGATACATGTGCAGGTTTGTTTTATAGGTAAACTAGTGTCACTGAGGTTTTTTGTACAGATTATTTTGTCACCCATATGTTAAGCCTAGTATCCATTAGTCATTTTTCCTAATTCTTTCCCTGCCACCCTCCATCCTCTGGCAGGTAAAAGTGTCTTTTGTTCTCCTTTATGTGTTCTCATCATTTAGCTCCCACTTATAGAATATGCGGTATTTGGTTTTCTGTTCCTGCAAATGACATCATCTTGTTCTTTTTTATGGCTGCATAGAATTCCATGGTATGTATGTACCACATTTTCTTTAGCCAGTCTACCATTGATGGGCATTTAAGTTGATTCTAATGTCTTTGGTATTGTGAATAATGTTGCAATGAACAGACATGCATATATTTTTACGATAGAATGATTTATAAAGTTGGGGGTATATCCAGTAATGGGGTTGCTGGGTGGAATGGTAGTTCTGTTTTGAGAAATTACCACACTGCTTTCTACAATGGTTGAATTAATTTACACTCCCTACAATAGTATATAAGCACATTTTTACTGCAACTTCACTAGCATCTGTAACTTTTTGACTTTTTAACTATAGCCATTCTGACTGATGTGAGATGGTATCTCGTGTTTTTAATTTGCATTTCACGAATGATCAGTGATGCTGAGCTTTTTAAATATGGTTGTTGGCTGCATGTATGTCTTCTTTTGAAAAATGCCTGTTATGTTCTTTGCCCACTTTTTAATGGGGTTGTTTTCTACTTGTAAATTTGTTTAAGTTCTTTATAGATGCTGTATATTAGACCTTGTCAGATGTACAATTTGAAAAAAAATATTATTCCATTCTCTAGGTTATCTGTTTACTCTATGAATAGTTTATTTTGTTGTGCATAAGCTTTTTAGTTTAATTAGCTCTCATTTGTCAATTTTTTCCATTGGTTGCAATTGCTTTTGTTGCTTACTTCATGAAATCTGTACCCATTCCTACACCCAGAATGGTATTGCCTAGGTTGTCTTCCAGAGTTTTTATAGTTTTGGGTTTTATATTTAAATCTTTAATCCATCTTGAATTGATTTTTCTATATGGGGTCCAGTTTCAGTCTTCTGCATATGGCTAGCTAGCTATCTCAGTACCATTTATTGAATAGGGAGCCCTTTCCCCCTTGCTTTTATCAGCTTTATTAAAGATCAGATGGCTGTAGAAGGGTGACCTTATTTCTAGGATCTCTATACTGTTCCATTGGTCTATATGCCTGTTTTTGTACCAGTACCATGCTGTTTTGTTTACTGTAGCTCTGTAGTAAAATTTGAAGTCAGGTAACATGCTGCCTCTAGCTTTGTTCTTTTGCTTAGGATTGTCATGGTTATTCAGCCTCTTTTGTAGTCCCATATGAATTTTTTTTTTCTAGTTCTGTGAAGTACGTTGTTGGTGGTTTGATAAAAAATAGTATTGAATTTTTGAATTGCTTTGGGAAGTACAGCCATTTTAACAATATTGATTCTTCCTATCCATGAGCATAGAATGTTCTTCTATTTGTTTGTGTCATCTCTGATTTCTTTGAGCAGTGTTTTATTGTTCCCATTCTAGAGCTCTTTCACTTACCTGGTTAGCTGTAATCCTAGGTATTTTATTCTTTTTGTGGCAATTTTGAATGAGATTGCATTCCTGATTTTGCTCTCAGCTTGACTGTTATTGGTATATAGGAATGCTGGTGATTTTTTTATGTTAGTTTTATATCATGAGACTTTTTTTTTTTTTTTTTTTTTTTTGAGACGGAGTCTCGCTGTGTCGCCCAGGCTGGAGTGCAGTGGCCGGATCTCAGCTCACTGCAAGCTCTGCCTCCCGGGTTTTTACGCCATTCTCCTGTCTCAGCCTCCCGAGTAGCCGGGACTACAGGCGCCCGCCACCTCGCCCGGCTAGTTTTTTGTATTTTTTAGTAGAGACGGGGTTTCACCGTGTTAGCCAGGATGGTCTCGAACTCCTGACCTCGTGATCCGCCCGTCTCGGCCTCCCAAAGTGCTGGGATTACAGGCTTGAGCCACCGCGCCCGGCCTATATCATGAGACTTTGCTGAAGTTGTTTACCAGCTGAAGGAGCTTTTGGGCCAAGACTATGGGGCTTCCTAGATATAGAGTCATGTTGTCTACAAACAGGACAGTTTGACTTCCTGTCTTCCTATTTAGATGTGCTTTATTTCTTTCTCTTGCCTATTTGCTCTGTCCAGGACTTCCAATATCATGTTGAATAGAAGAGGTGAGAGAGGGACTCCTTGTCTTGTGACAGTTTTCAAGGGGAATGCTTTAAGCTTTTGCCCATTAAGTACAATGTTGGCTATGTGTTTGTCATAAATGACTTATTATTTTGAGGTATGTTTCTTCAATACTACATATTCGAGAATTTTTAACATGAAGTGGTGTTCGATTTTATCAAAAGCTTCTTCTGCATCTATTGAGATAAGTATGTGGTTTTGTCTTTCGTTATGTTTATTTGATGAATCACATTCATCAATTTGCCTATATTGAACCAACCTTGCATCCCAGAGATAAAGCCTATTTGATTGTGGTGGATAAGCTTTTTTAATGTGCTGCTGGACTTAGTTTGCTAGTATTTCCTTGAGGATTTTTGAATCAATGTTCATCAAGGATGTTGGCCTTAAGTTTTCTTTTTTTGTTGTGTCTCTGGCAGGTTTAGATATCAGGATGATGCTGGCTTTATAGAATGAGTTAGGGAAGAGTCACTTCTCCTCAATTTTTTTGGAATACTTTCAGTAGAAAACTGTTTTATTATGTTTTTCCAAAAACCAACTCATGGATTTGTTGCTCTTTTGAATGTTTTTTCTTTGTGTGTGTGTGTGTGTGTTTGTGTGTGTGTGTGTGTCTGTCTGTCTCCTTCAGTTCAGCTCTAATTTTGGTTATTTCTTGTCTTCTGCCAGTTTTGGCATTGGTTTGCTCTTGGTTCTCTAGCTCTTTTAGTTGTGATGTTAGGTTGTTAATTTGAAATTGTTCTAACTTTTTAATGTGAGGATTTAGTGCTAGAAATTTCCCTCTTAACACTGCCCTAGTTATGTCCCAGAGATTCTGGTATGTTGTATCTTTTTTCTCATGAGTTTCAAAGAACTTCTTGATTTCTCCCTCAATTTTATTATTTACTGAAAAGTCATTCAGGAACAGGTCATTTAATTTCTATGTAATTGTGAGGTTTTCAATGATTTCCTTAGTCTTGATTTCTAATTTTATCATGTGTGCTGTGGTCCAAGAGAGTTGTTGTCATGGGTTCAGTTATTTCGCATTTGCTGATGATTGTTTTATATGTGATTGTTTGGTCAATTTTAGAGTATATATCCTGTGGCAATGAGAACAGTGTGTATTCTTGTTTTGGGGTAGAGAGTTGTGTAAATGTGTATAAGGTCCATTTAATTTAGTGCTGAGTTCAGGTCCTGAATATCTTTGTTAATTTTCTGCCCCAATGTTCTGTCTAATACTGTCAGTGATGTGTTGAAGTCTCCCATTATTGTTACATGGGAATCTAAGTCTCTTTGAAAGTCTTTAAGAACTTTCTTTATGAACCTGAGTGCTCATATGTTGAGTGCATATATATTTAGGATAGTTAGGTCTTCTCTTGAATTGAACCTTCTACCATTATCTAACACCCTTCTTTGTATTATTTTTCTTTGTTGTTTTAAAGTCTGTTTTGTCTGAAACTAGGATTGCAACTTCTGCTTTTTTTCTGTTTTCTATTTGCTTGGTATATTTTTCTCCATCCTTTTATTTTGAGCCTATGAGTGTCACTGCCTTTGAGAGGGTCTCCTGAAGAAAGAATACCATTACGTCTTGGTTCTATACCCAGTTTGTCACTCTGTGCTTTTTGATTGGGGGCATTTAGCCCATCTGCATTCAAGTGTAGTGTTGATATGTGTGGATTTAATTCTGTCATCTTGACGTCCGCTGATTGTTATGCAGACATATTGTTGTGGTTGCTTTGTATAGTCAGTGGTTTTGTGTACTTCAGTGTGTTTTTTTAATGGTTGATAAAGGTATTTCCTTTCCATATTTAGTACTTCCTTCAGGAGCTCTTGTAAGGCTAGTCTGGTTTTTACAAATTCCTTCGGCATTTGCTTGTCTAAAAGGGATCTTATTTCTCCTTTGTTTATAAGGCTTAGTTTGGCAAGATAATGAAATTCTGAGTTTGAATTTCTTTTCTTTAAGAATGTTGAATATTGGCCTTCAGTCTCTTCTGGATAGTAGTGTTTCTGTTGAGGAGTCTGCTGTTAGTCTCATGGGTTTCCCTTTGCAGGTAACCTGACCTTTCTCTCTTACTGCCTTTAACATTTTTTTCCCTTTCATTTTATCCTTGGGGAATCTGACAATTATGTGACTTACAAATGATCTTCTTGCGAAGTATCTTACTGGGTTTCTCTACATTTTTAAATTTGAATGTTGGCCTTTCTAGTTAGGTTGGGGAAATTCTCATGGATGATATCTGAAAATATGCTTTCGAGTTGATTCCATTCCATTCTCCTCATCTCTTTCAGGGACAAAAATGAATCATAGATTTGGTCTCCATACATAACTTCATGTTTTTCATTAGTTTTGTTTATTCTTTTTTCTCTATTCTTCTTTGACTATCTATTTTAAAAAGCTGGTCTTCAAGTTCTGAGATTCTTCCTTTGACTTGTTCTATGCTGCTACTAATACCAGTGATTGCATTATGAAATTATTATAGCATGTTTTTCAACCCTATCACGTTGTTTATGTTCTTCTTCTTTAGGCTGGAGTGCAATGGCACGATATCAGCTCACTGCAGCCTCCACCACCCAGGTTCAAACAATTCTCCTGCCTCAGATCCCCGAGTAGCTGGGATTACAAGTGCCCCCATCACACCCAGCTATTTTTTGTATTTTTAGTAGAGATGGGGTTTCACCATGCTGGCCAGGTTGTTCTCAAACTCCTGACCTCATGATCCACCCACTTGGGCCTCCCGAAGTGCTGAAATTACAGGCGTGAACCACTGCATCCAGTCATTTATGTTCTTTTCTATACTGGGTATTTTGTCTGTCAGCTCCTGCATAGTTTTACCATGTTTAATTTTTAAACGTTTAATCAGCCATGCATTTTAGTGATAAACCCCATTCTGTAATAATGAATTGCTCTGTTAATACACTATTGGATTTGGTTTGCTAAAATTCTGCTAGGAATTTCTGTTCTAGTACCAAAATAGCAGCCTAGAAACAAGCTAGCTTCACTGCCACTCACAGAAAACCAAAAACAAATACATAATGCTGTGGTTATTACCACAAATATCTCAGGATTCAAAACCAGGGAGGAAACAGTTACCTAGGCATAGAAGCATTCTGAGCATATGGTAAAAGAATCGAGTATTCATATCCACGATCCCTCCTCCAAATTTGCCTGCCACCAAGTGCATGGAAAATGTCCCCCTGACTTATTGTTTCTACACTGTTTAAAATGAGATTGAGATGGGCAACCAGCCTTCTCACTACCTTGGGTTCACTGGCAGGATATTTGTATTTTCCTCAATCCACAAGAAGCATCAGAAGTGCCTAAAGGGCAAAATATCCCCAAGGATATCCAGAGACAATATGGGGAGGTGGAACTACCATCCTCAGTCCTGGAAACTCTGATCTATAACTCTGTCAATAGAGACCTCAAGTCAGAGTGGCTGTTCAGCAGCACCATGTTGTAGGAGGTTTGTTCCATTGGTCCCCTGGGCACGAACACCTAGCAAGCCTTCTCACACTAATTGGAAATTGTCTTTGGAATATCCCCCATCCCAGACAGATTGTATTCTAATTATTTACTAGAACTGAGGTAAACATGGGCTTAAGGTACCATCTACTTAAGCAACAACGTGGGGAGAATAAGGAAAAAAAGGAATAATAAATAAATGAAAATAGAAAGAAAGAAAGAAAAAATCAACAGGTAAGTTAAAAAGAATCGCTAAGCAAATGTAGTCAGGAAAAAAAAGCCAGACGGAGAAGTCTGGAATAAATAACTAATCCTATAATGCACTTAAATAGATGTGCATGCACAAAATATAACAGTAAATAGGAAACCATGACCTCCACAAACAGACAAAGCAATAAATCTGTAACTGACCTTCACAAGACAGCAATATGTGAACTCTTTGATAAATAATTTAAAATATCAATTTTAAGGAAACTCAGTGATCTCCCAGATAACATAGAAATATAACTCAGAAAATTTATCAGATAAATTATAAGCAAAAATAAAATAATTTTTAAAATCAAATGGAAATTCTGGAAGCGAGAAATATATTTGCTAAACTAAAAAATTTATTAGAGGCTCTCAATAACAAAATGGAACAAGCAGAGGAAATAATGACTGAGCTCGAAGAATACACAGCTAGAGGAGGAAAAAAAAAAGATTGAAAATTAAGGAAAGTAAGCTACCAGACATAGAGAATAACCTCATCAGGCCAAATCCCAGAATTATTGGTGTTCAAAAGGAATTTGAGCAAGAATGAGGGGCAGGAAACTTATTCACATAAACAATAATACAAAACATTCTAAAACGTGGCAAAGTGATAAATATCCAGATACAAAAAGGACTCAATTCTTCCACTGACATTCACAGAGTGGCTGAATGGATAAGAAACAAGATCTAAATATTTAATGCCTAAAAGAAACCCACTTCACCAATAAAGGTACATGTAGACTGAAAATAAATGGGTAGAGAATGATATTACATACAACTGGAAACCAAAAAAAGAGGAGGAGCAACTCTACTTATATCAGAATAAAATAGACTATTAGAAACAGCTATATATCAATAAATTTGAAAACTTATTGAATACATTCCTGGGTACATATAACCTGACAAGTTTGAAGCATGAGGATATTGAGAACCTCAACAAACCAATAACAAGTAATGAGATTGAAGTCATAACAAAAAGTTTTTCATCAAAGAAAGCCCAGAATCTCTTGGCTTCACTGCTGAATTTTACCAAACATTTCAAGAAGAATGAATACCAATTCTACTCAAAAATCATAGCAGAACCAATAACAAAAACCATATGGTTATTTTAATAGATACCCAAAAAAAGCATTCAATAAAATATAATATTCCTTTATGGTAAAAATCCTCAAAAACTGGATATAGAAAAAACATACCGCAAGAAAATAAAGGTTATGTAAGACAAGCCCACAGCTAGCCATTATACTAAATAGGGAAATAATGAAAGCTTTTTTTTTATATCTAGAACAAAATAAGGATACTCATTTTCACCACTTTTATTTAACATAATACTGGAAGTCCTGGCCAGAGAAATCAGTCAAGAGAAAGAAACAAAAAGCATCCAAATTGGGAGGAAAAACTCAAATTAGTCTTGTTTGCACATGACATGATTTTATACCTAGAAAAACCTGAAGACAACTTCAAACAAAGTTAGAACTGATAAATAAATTCAGTACAGTTGGAAGATACAGAATCAACATCCAAAAATCAGTAGCAGTTATATACTTCTTCAGTTAACAGTCTGAAATAAAAATCAATAAAACAATCCCATTTGCAATAGCTACAAAGAATATAAAATGCCTAGAAATCAATTTAATGAAAGATACAAAAATTCTATAGGAGAAAGCTACAAAATACTGATTAAAGAAATTGAAGAGAACACACAGAAATGAAAAGATATTTCATGTTCATGAACTTGAAGAATATTGTTAAAATGACAATACTACTCAAAGCAGTTTACAAATTTAATGCAATCCCAATCAAAATACTACATTATTCACACAAATTTTAAAATTTCTACAATGTCTATGAAATCACAAAATGATCCTGAATAGCCAAAGCAATTCTAAACAAAAAGAACAGAGCATCGCACTACCTGACTTCAAAATATACTGGGAAACTATAGTAAGTGGTACCAGCATAAAACCAGACACATACATCAATGGAACAGAATAGAGAGAACTCAGATATAAACCTATGCATTTGCCACCAATTCATTTTTTCACAAAGGTACCAAGAACATACAGGGGAAATTACAGTCTTCAATAAATGGTTCTGAGAAAACTGGATAAACATAGGTAAAGGAATTAAACTAGACCCTATCTCTCAACATGTATAACAAGAAAATCAAAATGATTTGCAAATCTTAATCGAAGACTTGAAACCCTGAAACTATTAGAAGAAAATTTAGGGATATGCCTCAGGGCAATGGTCTGGGCAAAGAATTTTTGTGTAAGACCACAAAAGCACAGGCATTGCAAGCAATAATAGCTGAATGGGATTATATCAAGCTAAAAACCTTTTGCACAAAAAAGGAAACAGTCAATAAAATAAAGACATAACTTAAATGGGAGGAAATGTTTGCAAACCATCCATCTGACAAACATTTAATAACCAGAATATATAAGAAGCTGAAACAGCTCAATAACAAAAACATAATAATCTAATCGCAAAATGGGCACAAGATCCAAACTGTCATTTCTCAAAAGAAGACATACAAATGACCAACAAGTATATTTTTAAAAAAATGCTTAACATCACTAATCATCAGAAAAATGCAAATCAAAACTACAATGAAATGTTTTACCCTAGTTAAAATGGTATTTATAAAAAAATAAAGAATATTGATACTAGTGAGGATGTGAAGAACCCTTGCACACTGTTGGTGCAGGTGCAAATTAGTACAGCCACTATGGATAACTGTGTGAAGGTCCCTCAATAAATGAAAAATCACAACTACCTTATGATCCAGCAATTCCACTATTGGGTATAAAGCCAAGAGAAAAAAATGAGTAAATCAAAGAAATATCTGCACTCCACGTTTATTGTAGCACCCTTCACAAATAAAAATAAAAATGGAATCCAACCTAATTGCCCATCAATGTGTGAATGGATAAAGGAAATGTGGTACATATACACAATGAAATATTATTCAGCTATAAAAAGAATAAAATTCTGTAATTTGCAGCAATATTAATGAAACTGGATATCATTATATTAAGTGAGATAAGCCAATCAAATCAAGACATATATCACATATTCTCACTTCTATGTGGGAGCTAAAAAAAGGAGATCTTATGAAGACAGACAGTAAACTGGTGTTTTCCAGAGGCTGGAAAGGATAGGGAGCAGAAGGGGTTGACGAAAGTTTGATGAATGGGTATGAACTAACAGTATATATATATGTGTGTGTGTGTGTGTGTGTATACATATCATATATATAACAGTATATATATATATATATCAGTATTTGATAGCTCAGTAGGGTGACTATAGCTAACAATAATCTACTCTATATTTCAAAATAGCTTGAAGAAAATAGTTTGAATGCTTCTAGCATAAAAAAAGACAAATATTTAAAGGTGATGAATACTCCAATTATATGGATTCAATGTTTGCAATATATGCATGTATTATCATATGTATTCTGAAAATATGTACATATATCAATAAAAATAAAATTAAAAATTTTGCATTTATTTTCATTAGGGATATCGGACAATAATTTTTTGAACTACCATTCTCTGATTTTGGTATCAGAGTAAAGCTCATGTCATAGGATATGTCAGAATAATTAGTGTAGGTTTGGAACTATTTCTTCCCTTAACTGTTTGGTCAGATTCATCAGTGAAGCCACTTGGACCCCAACATTTGTTTAACAGCAATGGGGCTATTCATGTTAACATTTTCTTCATGGGTGAGATTTGGGTAATTTTACACTTTCAATGATTTGCAAAGTAAAACTGCAGAATTTGTTGGTTTAAAGCATTCACCATATCATTTACTATTCTTTTAATGTCTGCAGAGTCTTCAGTGTTGCAAGTGTCTATGTTCTTGATCTTGGCAATTTGTGTCTTCTATTTATTTTTACTTATCATTCTGGCTAGTGTTTATCCATTTTCTTGGTATTCTCCTTCCTTTGCTTTTTTATTCATCCATTCACTGTTCTATCCATCCATCACACTATTCAAAAAAGAATTTATAGACTATATTTTAATAGGTGCTGTTGATACGAACCAAAAAAGGCATCATATCTGGACTAGGAACAAAAAATTCAGTGAGGGAAAACAGAAGTGTACACATGATTGAGCTTTTCACAACATGCTATTTTGTCCAATGTTCAGTTGAGTTTACCTTTGCTCAGAATGGGATTTAGATGAGATTAGTTATTAAACATACCTGAGAGTAAAGAGGGAATGTAGGAAGAATACAAGAATTATTAGCATCAATTGCAAAGCTTTTCCTAACAAGATCTGGAAGGACAGTCTATTTAATTCTTGAAATTGCTACTGCCTTAGTGGCTAACACAGTCCATTTCCCATGAGAAACATGAAGTCTTTATGTATTTAAGAAAGGCAATGTCAAATTCAAGGTGTACATTTGCCCATAGGTAAAACATAAAAAATCAGTCAATTTTATATGGTCTACCATCTTGGAATTCATGAGATTATTAAATGCAATAGTAAATATAAAGCAACATGCACTCTACAAAAAAAAATATATATTTAAAATCCCAATTCAACATATCATAATTCAAGTCACAAACTTAGGTAGTGGAATAATTTAAATATTAATGAATAATGTTTTTGATCAAAACTTTACAGTAATTTAAATACAACCAAAAAACTTAATACAAAATTCATATTTCATATTTATAAGTGCCTTGATTTTTTAAAAGTAGCATAAATTGTATAATAAGCATTAACTATTACCTATCCACCCTTTGCAAATAAGCATGAATAAAGTAACTAATTTATTTTGGTTAGCCACTCAAGGCATAAGCAATTGGAAAAGAAATCTACTTCACTGTTTATTGATTTACCTTCTTGCTGCTCAAAAATTTGTGGATGCTTTAGCATTCCTTGAAAGAGTCTAATAAATCTTCAATCTTTATGCTGATGGATACAACTAAATAGACCATTCCACTGCTTGGTTATTAGATCAGCTTCTGCTTATAATCGTAAAACTAGCATTACCACTTCAACTTCCATTATGTTAGCTCTCTTGATCCCATTTTCTCTGTCCACTGAATAACCTATTTTGAATCTTTTACTTTTCATATCTCTCATTGTTGACGGCACTGTCCTCTGAACTCTTTTCCATCTATTGTTCAGAAGATATAATTCCATTCGCCTGCCTTTTCACCTCTTATTCAATATTACTCCTTTATTTTTAACTTTCAGAAGTAGCTCTTCCCCCACCGAACCACTTCCAACAATGTTCTATGGGCAGTTTCTATTCTCTTTATTCCATACAGTAATGAAGAGAATCAAAATAATAATAATAAAGAAGAAGAAAATAAATAAACCAAATTATTTGAGTATGTAACATACATCAACTACCTAGCTATCATTTTAATTTTTTTATAATACTCCTGAAATAGTTATTTGTCTTAGTTTAAAATAAAGACATTCAGGTTCAGAAGATAAAATTCATTTCCCAAGATTATCTAATGCTTGTTCAAGATTTAAAAGGAGGTCTGTTTACTAACAGCAAACACTTATTGAGCACATCCTAATTATCAGGCCAAATAGATGCATTATTTCATTGAACATTAACAAGAACCCCTAAGCTAGAGACTATAATCATCATCATATAATTATCTCCCTTTTCTAAATTTCATTGAGGGACAAAGAAATTTTCTCAAGGTCAAATATTCAGTGAGTGGAGATTTATTTTATCTCAAATCCAAGCAGTCTGGAATTGCAGCTCGGGGCCTTAATCACTCGTCAATACTGTATAGTTTTACTTTATTAAGCTATGTTACACACAAAAATTTTTTGATTGTTTGATTTTGTCATATGCATATTATTATTCTTTTCTTCATTATCCAGTACTTCAGGGAAACAAATGTAAGCAAGATGTATTACTTAATGTCAACAACTAGATTGGATCCAAAAGGAATATATAATGGAAATCTATATCTGTATCTATCTACTACCTATCTAAATGTCTATCTCTCTATATATAGAGAGAGAAAGAGAAAAACACAGAAAGAGGGGGAAAGAAATAAGAAAATGAACCATGAAATAAACTTTAAATGTGATTTTTTTTTTTTTACTTTTTAAATAACCCTTATTCTACTGGTGTCATTGTTATTGAATTCTGATTTTCCTAATTAAAAATGATTTTAAATTATATTCTCTAATTGATCAAAATATAAATTTCTCATGGAGGCCAGTTTTTACTATTGCTATCTTTTTCCTGGACCCTAAATCCATCCTTCATTTCAACTTGATTTTAATTACTGTCTTTGAAAATGTACCACATATAATTAGAAATACTTTTGCCATCATTTGAAATAAATGTAAACAAAAACCATCCTTTAACTGTTATAGAATTTTAAAATATTCACATTAGAACTTATTCTTATGTGACCATACTCACTTTTATAAAGTGAGAGTGAGTTTCTAAGTTGACTAGAATAAATATGGCTCAATCAGCCATAATTCCATTAAAGTTGCTGTTATTTTTACATACTAAAACATATTTTTAATCTCATAATTTATTTCAAAATTCAAGCTATCAGTTTATTTTCTATCTATAGATCAAAGACAAGATTGAAACCAACTCAGTATATTTTAAGTGGTAGGCAAGTTAGAACAACAATTTTTACTTGAGCTGACCAAGGTCAATAGCTCAAAGCACAATATATTCTCAAAGAATATTCTTCTTAGTAGTCCTCTTCAGAAATATATGAAAATCAAGTGTACCTGGATATTGCTATTTTCATGCAGGTTAATGCCAAATATCCAAGTCATATGTATGTTCAACAATAGGACAAAAATCTATTAACATTCTTTTTGAAGGGACATTTAGAGTATTGTCATTTTCATAACCTGAATAGTCCTTTTTATTTCACATTTTGCAGTTTATTTTCACAATATTAACATAAAGTAAACATGTATTGTAATCTGTATGGCAATGAACTATTTTTAAAACACACACATAGACCCAGAATTCAAAAAGATCACTTGGCCTGAAACACATGATAGAAGAATATCATTACTATTCTTTCAAGTGGGAAATGAAATGTAAAAAACAATGTTCAACTGATATCTGGATTTCAGCGCATAAAAATACCTGCACTAATATTTAATAACCTTGAGGGATTATAAAATACAGAACAGAGAACCGATATAATAATATCTTCAGGTTTTCATTTCCACAAAACCTACAAATCTATTTTAGCACTTAAGTTAAATGGCTTCAAGAGGGCCATAAGATTAAACACTTTAAAAATACAGATGACAACAATTTATTGAATCAATTAATTAGCTATTTAATATTTCGGCAACTTAATTTAACTGTTTCTAGACATGAGGTTTCCAGGTTCGCTGTTTTATCTCCCATTATACTAAGTTTGCCATCAATGCATTACAGCCAATGTCTTTCCATTGAGTTTGTTTGATGTTACCTGAAAAAAAAAATCTCCTTTTACAAGCAGCTGGTATGGAAGTTCTAATTGAGTGTGTTCTAGGACATCAACCTCATATTACAGTTTTGAGGGTGTTCATGTGGTGGCACTAAAATACAAAAGAAAATTTTATGTGTGATTTGCATTGCCCTTATAAATCTAGAATTAATTGTTAAGTGGGCAGTTCATAAGTAAAATATCATACATTTGAAAGTTGGTATTCAAATAGAAGTACATAAAATAGTATATTTTATTCAAATATATACACGCACATACATCCAGGTTTGATGAGTTAACAACTAATCAAGCTGGCCCTAGATTATTCCTGGAGGTTTAAAGGTTTTAGAAATATAAAGGATGACAGAAAACCTAATGACGTATGCTGAGCTTGGAAGGGGGAATGGAAGTAGTTTGAACAAGAAAGAAAAGAGACAATAGCATACATCTGATTTATCTGAACTTAGAGCACTAGACCTACACTTTAACCTGAACTATCCAAAAGTCATCAAGGATAAGAAAATGGGAAGAAAATTGCCTAATCTTTGATGGCCTGAATCACATGTTTAATTAGGAGACATAGGAAATATCTCAGAACTAAAGAAATTCTCGGTCTGGTGCCCTACAGAAATAAAACACAGTTTAGTGATCTCAATGGAATAGCTCACAGTCCTAACCTATAGGCTTTATTTACACAGCTCAAAAGATTACCACCCGGTAACAGGCTATTTTGTCTTATATTTGCTTGCAAGTAACATCGAGTTAATCTTTTTACATCTAACATTTGATTTCTATTTGTCAAGAGTAATTTTCAAAGCATGTGACTCATTTTTTGTCCTTGGTGAGAGTCTGAAGTTGCGATTTTTAATAAACATGAAGCCACAGCTAAGAATTACCAAAACTTATTAACTTGTAGGATTTCTAAGTTACAACAGAATGAAATATATACAATAAAAGGCAGAATAACATACTGAAAAATTTAATAGTGTCAAATGTAGAAAAAATATTTAGCTCTGTGTGGAAAATAAATAGCTTCATTGTATAACAATGGCATTCTTATATATGACAATACGGCTACTAAAATGTTTTGTTTAGTTGCCAAATAGCAAAAGATTAATGTTTTTTAAAAGACTCAATGCTTTCAAATTAAGAATAAATCATGGCCAAACTCGGCATTACAATAATAAGACCTAGAAAAGTTGATGAATGAAATAAAATAATAGAAGATAAATTTAAAGGTTTATTACAGAGCCAAATTTTTCTGAAATATTTAAAACACTTATAGAAGTATTTTCTCTAAAAAAAAAAGACACCGTAAATAATTACACCCATCTGAATATAATATCATGTTTATGTATTTCTAGAAATCTGAAATTTTTAAAGGCATGAGTTCTGTAAAATTAAAGAACATTTAAATATGTAAGTATGCATTTCAATATATAGATCTATGTAGACATAGTCTATGTTTTATATAAACATAACCTATGTATTATGTAAACATATAAAGCTATATGTTAAAATACATAAGTATTTATACCCCATAATACATAATACATCATATGTCATGCATTAAATATATATACATGTATGCATATTTAAATAATGCATAATATATAAATACATAAACCTATGCATTAAAATATATGTACATATATACATACATAAACCTATGTTTTAAAAGATATCTCCATAATATACACCTCTAATAGAGAAGATACTGTTTAAGAGATACCTAGTAATAAATCGACTGAAAAATTAAAAAAAAGAAACACTCACACCGTGAGAAAAAAAAAAATTGTTTGAAAGCCTTCATCTGTCCAACATCCTATCAGCTGGCATATTAACTGAACAAAGCACTTGCTCTGTTTTGATGCCAATGCTGATTTTTCTGTTTGTTTACTTAAAACATCATTTTCATAGATATTCAAAAAGAAGCTTTGGTGTCTGTCTAGTTCATTAATAGTTTTATTAATTCAGCTAGTCATCAGGTGCAATTCATCAACTGCACAACCCTTTGTGTTCTATTTTTGCTAAATGCTTCTCTGGAATTTAAATTATGAAGAAAAAGTGGCTGACTAATCTGAATTTCTCAATTTATTCATGTTCAATGAAAAGCCATTCATCAGCATAAACTCTGCTGTGAGTTCAAATCAAATTTGAACCACCTGGGAGTAAACAAAATTGTTCTTCCCTAGCACTTGGAAGTAGATAATAATAACACATTTTCAAGAAAGTCAGGATACTAATATGTTTAACGGAAATAAAGATGATAAGGCAACAGCTTTTTCCACTATGCCAGATGTCCTGCCCATGCAATACGAGCTTCTGAAATATTTTAGTAGATTTATTTCCATCATTAATGCTAATTGTTTTATATCTTGCAGGTATAAAATAATCAGCTATTTTCCATACTCCACAACATGTGCAAAGTCTGTAAGACTATTATTCTACCACCTTTCTTTTAAAACACTTGAATTATTTATGGAATTGATGGTTAAAACAAAGTATTCACTTTCAGAATTTTTATTAAGCATTCAAAATCAACATTCCTATAAATCTAATATACATAATTTATCTACTTGAGTTTACAAGTGCTTAGACTTATAAAAGTAGACTTCTTTTTCATAACAAATCTAAGGCTAACAGAGGCTTATGGGGTAGTATGGAGCCTGATGCGTATTTCAGAGAGAATTAAGAGATAATCTTGTAGAGAGTCTTCTCTACTAATAGTGCAACTAATTCTCACCTATTTTTGAGCACTCATGGCAATATAAGATTACATCTGGTGCCAGAGATTTTTGGGCTCACGCATGCATGTCTAAATAAATTATCCGTAGGTTAAAAACAAAGGAACATAGTGAAATGGTAAAGTGCACGTTACCTTTCACTAATTCTTCTTGAGGACTCAAAGATATTTGGATTCAGCATATAAAAACCCATATACGTATCACAAAGTACAGGCAATCCACAGTCCTCTTCAGGAAAGAGAATTCCATTATCTGTTTATCTATTAGGAAATGGAATACTCTTTTCTGAACTGTAGTTTTTAAGAAAGTATTATGCATACATATATGGAATATCTTATTAGAAGTGGATGTACGGAGTTTTAAAGTGGGATGATTTATGAAGTTTTCTGTTTAATACTAATCCTTAGCACACCTTCAAAGCCTCTAAGGCTATCCATTTTGTTTCCCAGGAAGCTAGATAAAGCCCAAATTCACCTTCTCCCAGTATAGCAGTAAGCGTTGATACTGTGTGATAGAAGAGACCAAAATGTGCAAAGAGCCACAACCCTGTGAGGAGTCTGCAGTGCACTGTGACTCAAGTTTCAATCTGAACGGTCTGGACACAGCTCGTTGTACCTCAGTGACCATTAACCTTGGAAGTGAGGGTAGGAAGTGAAAGGAGGCAATTCAAATGTTTTTCCTTGAAGCTATATTTTTAAAACTGTATAGAACATCCTGAAGTTCAGAAACATATTTGTCTTTGCAGGTGATGGCATTTTCTAAAACAGTATTACAAAATATATGAAAATTGCATTGTGTTTGTCACAATAAATCAAACATCTTACATAGTAATGTAATAAAATCTATAGTTTAACATTACAATTTTATTCAATTATTTCATCCATATTGAGATATTTACTAAGTCATGAAGTTTACATAGATCATGAGATGTAAAAGATCTATTACTAATTTGTTTTTAAAAATCCCATGTTCGTTATAATAGGTAGTGCAGCTTAAAATGTCTGTGTAATGATCTACACTATTATCTGCAGCACAATGATGTTTTCACAGCTGCTGCATGCCTGGAATCAGCCGTGTCCTTTATGATACCTTGCCTCGGCATGGGCTCTTATTCCTAACATTTGCCTTTTAAACCCTCTATAGAGATCTAACAGAAAATTCACAAGAACAGCATCTTTTGTGCTTCTCTTTCTCTGAAAACACCAAAGCAGCAGTGTATCTTCCCATATTTAAAAAAGAAAGAAAGAAAATGTTTTAATCTTTCATTTTCCAATATAAAGTTTTTAGCCAAAAAAGTATTTATTAAAAGAAAATAGATCTGTCACTCACTAATTCAATGACTAACTACATAAGTTTAAATTTACTTTTTATTTGAGTATCAGACAAAAGTAAAACAAACTAGAAATTTCAGTTCTCTTTCTGAAAAATGAAATATATATATATTATATAATGAAATATATATATGTATGTATGTATATATGAGACATGGCGCTAGAAATTAAATCTAAAATGTTTACTTTATCCAGAAGTAGGGCAAACAGAATTTAATCCTTGGTTTGTTTCCCTCTAAGATTTGTCATGTCTTATGGACTGGAGAAGCCAATCCACCTGTCAGGAGTTTGTTGCAGAACAATGGTAATTTCTGGAAAATAATTCATCCTAAAAATTTTGCGAAACCAGCTTGGTTCGATATACAGATATCTTTCAGAATGGAGGGATAATCCTGAAAACAGCAGTGTTACTAACAATAGTTAACCCCTTACTCCCATCCCCATTAATGTATTGATGTCCAAATCCTATGAAGGGAGAAAAAAACCTATGAATAAAAACAAAAGAGTAGGACCACATTTCTTGTAATGACAGAGAACTGAGCTGGCTGTACCTTCCACATATAACAATTCTAACGTGAAAAAATTATAAAACAGGTCAACTATTTAAAGGTACTGTAAAAATACCCAATGTAGGCACACCTTGTACTATTCCAAATACAAATATTATCATTTTTGACAACACATTATCTTCCAGTTGCCTTTCTACGTTTCTTTTTGATTAGCAATTGCATATCATCACACTAATAGATATTATGGATGGGGAAACATTCATAGCAATATTTTTTAAATACTAGGACTGAACACTAATTCAAGAACACTCCCTCATTACTCTTCTCCACCCAGTACAATTTTCATCAGGTCCATTTCCTTAATTTCACTAAGATGCAATCATTACTTCTGCAGTCTAGCACCATTACTATTTGGTGCCTAGCACATATTAGGCAATCTATATATATTTGTTGAAATGCATGAGTCAAATGCCCCAAACAGCAACAATGCACATTTATAAAGACCCGTTTACTGCAGAAGTGAATTAAGTCTTTAGGGAGTTATATCTATACCTGGGAGATGTACTGTTCAGCTTCTTAAACATTCATTTTACCCACTGATATGGTTTGGTTGTGTCCCCACCCAAATCTCATCTTGAATTGTAGCTCTCATAATTCCCACATGTTGTGGGAGGGACCTGGTGGAGAAAATTTAATCATGGGGGTGGTTTCCTCCATACGGTTCATGGTAAGTCTCACGAGATCTGATGGTTTTATAAGGGGAAATCCTTTGGCTTGACTCTCATTCTCTCTTGCCATGGACACGTAGGAAGTGCCTTTCACCTTCTGACATGATTTGAGGTGTCCCCAGTCATGTAGAACTGTGGCTTAAAACTCTCTGTCTTTATAAATTACTCAGTCTCTGGTATGTCTTCATTTTTATTTTTTGAGACAGACTCTTGCTCTGTTTCCCAGGCTGGAGTGCAGTGGTGCAATCTCCCCTCACTGCAAGCTCCCCCTCCCGAGTTCACGCCATTCTCCTGCCTCAGCCTCCCGAGTAGCTGGGACTACAGGCGCCCGCCACCATGCCCGGCTACATTTTTGTATTTTTTTTTAAGTAGAGACAGGGTTTCACCGTGTTAGCCAGGATGGTCTCAATCTCCTGACCTTGTGATCCACCCGCCTTGGCCTCCCCAAGTGCTGGGATTATAGGCATGAGCCACCGCGCCTGGCTTGGTATGTCTTTATTAGCAGTGTAAAAATGGATTAATAACCCCCATCATGCTGGTTTTTTTTTTTTTTCCCCCAATCCAGGAATAGTAGGCAGTAGAAAGGACAGAATCATTCTTTTATTTAGGTATGAAAAGACATGGTGTTATATTTTCCTTGGTCAATATTTCAAGGAGCCAAATGATATTATTCCAGCCTCATAAGAATTTATTTCAGGTTCCAAAGATTGGTTGGTAAATTTATTTCAATGATGGAGCAATGAAAATATGTTTATACTGAATACCAAATACACATATGATGGTCTTCTTAAGGAATCAAAATCTAAAGGATGACCAACTGAAAAAGTTACTTGGTTCTAGTGGCAGATTTTTGTTTACAGGCAGTGGTATAAATTATCATCTGTTTTTTTGTTAGACTGCCAGTGCTAAAATCTCACCTGAAGGACAAGTCAAAATCTCTTGCAGCCTATAATATATTTATAAGCTATCTCTTATAAATGTTCATATACTAATATCACCACCCTATATGCAGAGATCCTCCAAGAATAATATTGTATTTTGATCTTCTTAAAGATAGTGAACAAAATATTACAATTATATTATTAAGAATACAAATTTATAAAAGTTAACAAATCAAGTAGTTGAAATCTTACCTACTGAATTACTTGAAAGTGATATTATTTGAATCTATTCTAACATCTAACCACTTTCTATCCATAATTCTCCATGCGAGCCACTACATCACACCTTGGTGGGACCTGCCATTCTAGTTCCTTCACATTTGATGTGGCTGGTTAACCTATTCATAGCTGACTCTTCTTCAACTTCATTTAATGCTGAACTGAATTAGGAGAACAGGAGCACAAAGTGACTATGACAGATGTTGGAAACTTTTCCAAGGAAGTTTATAATACAGAGAGCAATTGTGTTCTGCTATCTGCTGATAAAATCCAATCACAGGCCTGCTAGTGATACCTGGGCCACTTAGCATTCAGGATTGGGTTCTGGTATGTATGTGAAGAGGAATAAATTGAAATGTATATGGAATCAAAGATAAACCTTACCTGCTGACTAGGTGGCTGAAACTTACAGAGGAGACACCCATGCATATTTCTAAATAAAAATGTTAACTTAAATAAAACTAATAGTGAAAAGGCCAAGGTTCTATTGTCACATAAATATGACTGGAGTCTCCTTTTTGCCTTGTAAAAGTGAAGCTATTGATTGGTGAGTATTACTTTCCTAACAAATAGTTCATATTACAGAATACAATGTGGCCATTTTTATCTCTATTTGGAATATAACATTAGAGTATGATTCCAGATGGCAGAATCATATATCAACATTTTATTGTGATTAGATACACTTGTGAAGGGGGAATTTATTTTGAAGTGTTGGAGAATGCTCTTTAGCATATCCTAGTAGTGTTTAAAAATTTTGTTAGGTATAAAAACTTTAAGATCCTTTGAAAAGAAATTAGAAAACAAAATATTGTAAATAATGGAGTGTACAGGACACTTATTAAATTGGCTAAGGTATTATTTTTACTATTGTAAAGAACAACAAACTGAGTTAAGGAAAGTTGAAGTGACTTGCCTATAGTGACTCACAGCTAGTAAGATGTAGGGTCAGAATTCCCCCATAGATTATCATATACTGTTATGATCTCATCAAAGCTGAAGTCATTCATGTTCTGGGAGGATAATGTCTCCAAATTTTCACACATTCCCAGATTGGTCAATGTTTTTTATATAGGAATGTTCTCCTTTATCTTACCATTTCCAAATAACAATTGGCATCAAAATATTTTCAGAGCATTTTTTTAACACACAGAAAGAGATTTTAGTACTTTACAAGAGAATATCCCATACCTAAGGATAAGCAGAAAACAACAAAGACTCATAGGGATGGATGTGCTTGTGCAGCTATCAGGCCTCATTCTTGAGGTAAACGCTTTTGTGTCTAATGCTCTCACAGCATACTAGATTGAACACTGAATCTCAGGACAATTAGAAGTAGTAACAAGCCTTGAGCCTTATAGTCTCATACAAATAGTTAAACCTTGCATGTTAAATTTAAGATAGCCAAGGTTTGACTTAGTACTATAATAATGTTGGTCATACTTACTGTACTGAATTTTGAGGAAAATTCTTTCCTACCGTGTGCAGAAATAAATGCCAGCCATATGTGTATGCATATACAATTAAGTAATCTATTTAGAACTCTATGTCTGAGCAGTAATTAGCTTTTATTTGGCATCACTTACTAAATTAAGACAATTTGCCTAATGTAGTAGAGGTGAGGGTTAAAAATTTCACTCACAGAAATATTTTGAATTTTTGGTCATTGCTATGGTTTGAATGTCTGTCCTGCTAGACCTCAGGTTGAAATTTGATTCCAGTGTTGCAGGTGGAATCTAATGGGAGGTGTTTGGGTCATGGGGGAGGATAACTCATGTCCTCCCTTGCAGCTGAGTGAGTTCTCACCCAGTTAATTCCAGTGATAGTTGGCTGCTAAAAAGAGCCAGGAAACTCATCTGTTTCTCTCTTGCTTCCTCTTTCACCAGGTGATCTCTGCACAGGCTGGCTCCGCTTCACCTTCCACCATGAGTGGAAGCAAAGTGAGGCCCTCCACAGAAATAGAGGCCCAATTTTTAACCTTTCCAGACATCAGAACTGTGAGCTAAATAAACTTTTAAATTCATAAATTACCCAGCTTCAGGTATTTCTTTTTAGCAACACCAAATGTACTATGCCAACTATCACACATCAACAAAAGACTTTTTTTCTAGCTTTCTTTCCAAAGATTTGGAATTTATTTTTTTACATTTTTAAGTGTTCTATGTATGTATTTCCCAGAAAAAGTGAAATCAACTAACTAATCATAAGTGTGTGTGTGTGTGTGTGTGTGTGTGTATATATATATATATACACCCACAGATGCCTATGGTAATTTCAACAAATGTTGATAGAAAAACCATAAAAGAGGCATAATTTATTAAGAACCAACAATAAAAAAGTAACTCCATAGTAAATTAAACTATATGCTTAATGTAAAAGTTATTCTACTTTCTTTTGTTTCAGGAATTGGACATATTTACAGCTTTTCTCAAATACAGAAATCCTTAATGATAATCAGAAATATTAGATTAGTAAAAATGAATGCTTCAAATTACTTGAAAATATCTAACTTGAGATTATCTATTATTAAATACATTTCTTAAAACCAATTAGTAGTGAAGATTAGACTTATTTGCTAAGTTAGTGATGAAAAATGATTTTTCTTTCTCTGACAACAAAGCCTTAAGTATTACTCTTTGGGTTAAGAGAGATAAGAACTACTCAATGGAAGAAGCTGGATCAATCCAAAAATTATCAGAATGCTGTCCCTGCAATAGTACTGCTACTTACTAGCTCTCTTAAATCCGATAAGGTCACATAGCCTCACCAAAATTTCAGTCTCTTCCCTTGTAAAACTAATATACTACTATTATCAGAAAGAAAATATGAGGATTAGAAATCATGTTAAGAAAAAGCATCTGGCTTACCCATGGCTCTTAAGGAATGGTAGCTCTTATTATTTGAGTCTACATCCTATCAACAAACAAATAAATTATTTGTCTAAATTTGAAAACATAAGAAAAATGGAATATACGTAACATTAAATATGGTTACCTTAAGATCTAATGGTTAAGAATACCAAATACTTTTCTGCAGTAACTATCTGAACACAAAGTGATGGCCTAAGATTTTTTATGTGTTATCTTTGAACATAATGGAAAACCTTGCAATCCCTTAATATACAGGTCATAGGTTCATTAGCAAACTAATGTTACCCTGTGGCAAAGATTGTTATATTTAAATATTGAGGTATGTTGAAATATTATTTTTATTTAATTTCTAATTTTCAAAAATCTTTATTTAAAGCAAATCATTAAATTAGTTAAACTATGTGGAAGAGTATGACCATATATAGCTTGATGTATGAGGTTGTCATAAATAATGTTATACTCAACACAATAACACAACTTTGTCTGGAATTAGAAAGAAACAGAGAACAAAAATAAAACTTAAAAAAATCTCAACATGGATACTATAAAACATAAAGGAAGGTTATTTTTAATAGCATTTTCCAACATCTTTTTATACTTTTGACTGCAAAGTATAGTAACAATAGACATAAAACTAAACTGCAATTTAGTTTAAAATGGCTTGTTATTGTTCCTTTGAAACACAATGTATTGTGAATAATATTTGTTAGGGATATTTTCTTTTATTTGGTGGAAAAATGGCCATAAAAGCAAAGGTTTTTTTTTTTTTTTTTTTTTTTTTTTTATCTTTGAGGAGCATAAATTGTTACATTACTTTAAATACTTCTTATTCAATATAGCACAATGCTTTGTATTAACCTTTTAATATTACATGTAAATCCAGTATTTTATTTGAACATCATTTATTTGTACAAATAACTATTTTTATATAAAATTTCTCAACTCAAGATTTTTAATGTGTTCTTTTTTTTTCCTATTCCAAATTTGGTAGAAGTCTAAATCATCTTTTAAGAATGTAAAAAGCTAGACATTTTAAAAACAGAAAATTCTAGGGAGTTTACCTTTCAACAATCTAAACCGAATCACTCAGATTATCCATAAAATTGTCCAGAACCAACACAAGAAAAAAGCAACATTTTGACCTATATATCAAAAATCAAATCAATTATCAGACCTGTAAGTAAACCAAAAGAGGATCCATGCAGGCAGAGATAAATCCCAAATCTCAGGGTACTTTGACAGTTACATAATAAAAGTGATTGGAAAAGGTTATCTTGAACAAAGGTTCTTTGCAAGCACATAAATCATACAAATAATTATCTCTCTGAGGTGACAGGGGCCTAGGAAGTGAACTACTTTAGGAGTAGCCTCCAGAGATCCGCAACCATGTTTCTGAGCTGCACAGTCATCTCTATAAAAGACAAGCTCCACTTGAGTAAACTATGTAAGTGCTACGTTCCAAAGAAGAAAAACTGTGCATGGAAAAGTTAATATAATACACTATTGATATGGAATAAACACTTAATGTCTAGTTTTTTTAATCAAGAAATTACTTGGGATGAGTTTTTCCTATTTATTCACTGAAGCACATTCTTATAAAAGACAAACAGCAAGCACAGCATCTTTATTGCATGGTAGCTCTCTTCTACAGCGTTGTTGATGTTTGTTTCATTTTTTTGCTCATTCACGTAACCTACACATGTTACAACCAGCATGCTAGTTACATGGGATATAATAAGACTGAGTCCCTGCCTTCACAAATCTTATACTTTAAAAAAGCATTGAGATAAAAGAATAGAACTGAAAGTTGCTTCAAATTGTGATGAATATTCTAGAGGGGTAGTATACTTGGTTTCATCGTGGAGTGCTTCCAGCATTTAAACTCAGTCCAAGGATGAGTAGGAAATTGCCAGGTAAGGTGAGTAAGGAGCCAATGTTGAAAGAGAAGAATATAAATGTGGAAGTTCAGGGAAGAGAATGATAAATTGAAGATGCCTAATAAATCCAGAGTGGCACAGGTGAAGAGGGCAAGGACAGGTAGAAAAGGCAGAAAACCAAGGGGCTATAATAAATGGCATTGTATGCTAGAATAATGAGTTTGTACTTCAGAACAAAGGAAAGTTGTTAAAATGTTGTACAAAAAAAGAGTGACACTATGAAAGTTGCTTATTGGAAAGAACACAGCAGTGGCAGCATAGAAAACAAATGGTAAGATAGGCGGGACAGGAAGACCAGAGGAAAAAACAGATGAATTAGGAGGCTTTCTCATATTTGAGGTGAACTATGATAGGGGTTCAAATTAGGCTAGTGTCAATGGGGATGAAATTATGTGAATGAATTGGAGATATAGTTTAAAGGGTAGAATTAGTAGGACTTAATAATTAATTGTTAACTCTTTTTGAATTGGGGTATGTTCTTTTGGCCATTATTCTTTCTTCTCTTAGCTCTGCCTATGAGGGGTCAAATTTAAATACTGGCTCACCTGTAAATTTCAAGTCTGTAGTTCTCTTTATTGCACATTTTCAAAGTGGTTGTTATCTACTATCCAGTTCCTTTTATAATAATAATAATAAAAAAAGATTATTTACCTCAAATATAAGGTACCAGAAATAGCCAATTTCAAACCAAAATGGGAGCAGTCCAGAGATAGGTGGCTAGTAAGAGCTAAACTAGAGGAGCACTTTCTAGTTGTTAATTTTTACTTTCCTCCACCTAGTGGATCATTACTTGCACTTTTTTGCTTGTACTTCTCTTATTTACCCTCTGGACTCCATTAGTGAGCAATTATAGTAAAGACTGGCTGTCCACCAGAATGCTTGGAATGGAGAGATTGTGAGTTTCTAAGTTGTAAAAGACATTTACTTGCCTTGGAATGGGATTGGGGCACAAGGAAGGATTGTGCCAATGGAAGCTAGAATATTCCCTAAGTTCCCATACTCATTTAGAGGTATAAAATCTAGGGCCCGGGATATTGTTTCTCTCCACCTTTGCTACCAACATGTCACTGGACCAGGCAGTTGATATTGTTAAGGAAATAAAAGATAGAATCACATGAAAAAACCCCAAAGCTTCTGAGGGATATGAGCACTTCAATTAATTTGCTTTAAAAGAAGAGAGGAGTCAAATTAGAGGAACCAAAATTAGTAGGAAAGAGTAAAAATTTTTCAATGCCTTCCAGGTGATAAAAGAGAAAACTGGATATGAAAAATTTAATTGATGAAATATGGAATTCAACAGAGGAGCAGTATAGCAAAATGTACATAGAAAAAGAACAGACTATTAAGTTGGAAGATCAAATTGCTGGCCTCCTACATAATGAAATTTAAAAAGAAATAATAAGTGAAGAGTTCAGGTACATTAGGGTTTCTCAGACTTTGTACTATTGATATTCTGGGCCATATAATACTGTGTTGTGAGGGGCTTTCCTGTGCATTATAGGATGTTTAGCAACATCCTGGCCTCTACTCAATAGATGTCAGGAGTACCCCCAGGTTGTGACAACCAAAGATGTTTTCAGACATTTACAAATGTACCCTGGGAGATTAAATGTCCCAACTGAACCTACGATATATAGATAAGTAAAAATGTACTTTTATGAGTCACACAAAAGTAATAAATACAGGTGAGGAAATACAGGAATGGGGAACAATAATTTTCTAGAATTAAAAAATCAACAAAACATGATAAAAATAGTTCATGAACTATCAAATAAGAGAGATTAAAAATAATATATAGGTATGCTATAGGTAAAATGCTAAATATTAAAACAAAATTTTAATGGTCATAATTTTCAAAAAGTAAAAGTAGGTCACCTAAAACATAGAATGAGTTAGACATTGTTCATATCAACAACTGTGGATGCAAGAAGACAATCAAATAACATTTAAATATTGAAGAAAAAGAACTTTGAGCCAGGAATGTTATTTTCAGCTTAAAAGAAAACAATTAAATTTGAGATGAAAACAGATGTATCTGGTATAAAAAGTTTTAGAAAGCACAAATATCAAAAGTCTTTTTGAAATAACTCTTAGAAGATATTGCCAACATAAAAAGCAGCCAATCTGGAAGACTTCAATAAGCTATGGAAAACAAGTGAATAAAGGAGTTAGTAAATTTACTTTTGTCTAAATGAACAACAGTAATGATAAAACATATCCCTAAATGGCCAGAATAATGATTTCAAATTTTACTAATATAGTATTTATATATTGCTGGGAAAGAAGAGTATTTTGAGGAGAAGGGGTCAGACAGGGAAGTAAGAGCATATTAAGATTGTGACTTTGGGATATGATAACCCACATTTATTATAGGTTTACTGAACGCAATGCACTTTTCAAGTGTGTTACCTATATTTGCTCATTCAATCCTCACTAATACACAATAAGATAAATTACTATTATTATTATTTATTTTAAAATGAAGTACTGAATTAGAGACTAACTTGCCCAGGGTTAGTATTCAACCCAGCCAGTCTAGGTAAACAGCCTACACTCTTCAGCAGTAAGCCTACAGTTGACTAGAAAATGATACTATTATTCAGGTTTAGACAATAATTGCAAAAATAAGCACACTATTTTCTTTAGCTAGCAAAATTAAATTTGATTATCTAGATTATTTCACTGAAAGAAAAGTCTTAAAAAGGAAAAATGTCATAAATAAAAAGTAGAAATCAGATATGACAACATATGATAGCAATTAGAATAAATATTACTAGACTAATCAGAAGATAGAGACTTAACAATTAACTTCTTAAAACAGAACCATAGGTTAACCTTACCTCATCTGTAATATACACATACAGTTCCAAAAGATATATAATATTTAAAAATTTAAAATATATTTTTTAAAATGTCAGAAAATATTCCAATCAAATTATATATAGGATAGGTATTTTATTTCACATAAAGGGAAATGTAAGGCAACAAGAAGACATAAAGCACAAAGTTGTTTCTTATACATTGGTAAAAGAAACAATATGTATACAGGATGAAAGCCAAAGTTCTTAAAGTAAAAGCAGCCCACATGATCTGCAGCCTCCTCCCTTTCATCACTGACCTCTTTTCCTACTACTCTTCTCCTTGTTCAGTTGGGTTGTGCCACACCAGCTCAAATAAAAGTGAAAACTTAAATAAAATATTCTATTTCTGGTAAATCATTTCATTGATGAACACTAACAAACTTCTCAAGAGAGTCCGTCTAATTTTCCAGAAATTTTTAAGATGAAAATCACCTATTTTAAATTAATGATAATAATTTAACTTTGATACCAAAACCAGATAAAGTATGAAATTAAAAAAAAAACTCATGGGCTAATTTCATTTATGAACTATACTTAAAAATATGAAAAAATAGATTAGCTAACCAAATCAACAGTATATTCTTAAAATGTCATCATAATGATGCATGATTTATCCCAGAAATGCAAAGATGACTCAACCTTCGATTATGTATAAATATAAACATTTACATTTATGAGTCAAAGGATGAAAGTCACATGATCATCTCATTTATGCTGGAGAAAAATGATTTTATGAAGTTAAAAATATTAATGATGGAAAAGAAAATTAGAAAATTGGATTAGAATTAATCTTCCATAACCCTATAAAAATACCATAAAAATCCAAGTAAATATCATATTCAATGAATAAACTTTAGAATTTATTAAGATTAAGAATAGCATCAGGATTATCTTCTATCACTTCTACTGTTTAGCACAGAACTGAAGTTCCTAGGTAATGCTGTAAGTCAAGAAAAACAAATGCTTCATATAGGTTTAAAATTAAGAGATAAAATAACAAATATTTGTTAATTAATGATTATGATTTTTATATAGACAATTCAGGATAGCCATCTAATCTTTAGAGCTAAAAATAGGAGTTTGTTTACCATAATATAATTTTATATGAGCAATTTTCAACCAGCAAATGTAAGATATCATTTACAATACAAAGAGAAACTAAAACAAAGCTTATTAAAAATGCTAACCTAATAAAGGCTATGACTAGCATATACAGAATTTTAAAACTCTATTAGAACACATAAAAGTACTCCCCAAATTTAGAGAAATTCTTTGTTCACAGTTGAAGTGACTTAACATTGTGAATATCTGTTTTCCTAAATTCACTTATCACTTAAATGCAATTCACATCTAAACCTCAGGGTGTTTCAAGAGACTTCACAAACACTAACATTTTTTTTTTCAGTTAAAGATCATCAGTTGGTAAAACAATTTTGAGATATAAGAGCAAAAATAGAGATTGATTCTGTCAGACACTAAGATATATTTAAAAAGCATAGTAATTAAGATAGCATTGTACTTCTACAGTTACTATCAAATGGAGTAATGTAAGTGATGGCCTAACAACATATAATCTATATATATTTTAAAAGGTGAACTGTTAGTAAATGGTGTTTGAAAATTTTCTCATTACATGAAGAAAAAAAAAAAAAAACTGACCTCATGCCATATATGAAAATTAACTTCAAATGGATAAAATACTAAAACGTGAAAGAAAAACCTACATTGATAAGAAAAAATAGTATAAGATACTGTGTTTGGAATTCTGAGATAGAAAAGCTTTCTTTTTTTAAAAATTTATTTATTATTATTATACTTTCAGTTGTAGGGTACATGTGCATAACGTGCAGGTTTGTTACATATGTATACTTGTGCCATGTTGGTGTGCTGCACCCATCAACTCGTCATTTACATCAGGTATAACTCCCAATGCATACCCTCCCCCCTCCCCCCTCCCCATGATAGGCCCCGGTGTGTGATGTTCCCCTTCCCGAGTCCAAGTGATCTCATTGTTCAGTTCCCACCTATGAGTGAGAACATGCGGTGTTTGGTTTTCTGTTCTTGTGATAGTTTGCTAAGAATGATGGTTTCCAGCTGCATCCATGTCCCTACAAAGGACACAAACTCATCCTTTTTTATGGCTGCATAGTATTCCATGGTGTATATGTGCCACATTTTCTTAATCCAATCTGTCACTGATGGACATTTGGGTTGATTCCAAGTCTTTGCTATTGTGAATAGTGCTTTCTTAAATACGACTATGTATCATAAATACTTAAAAAAAGGAATGGCCGTGTGCGGTGGCTCACGCCTGTAATCCCAGCACTTTGGGAGTCTGAGACAGGCGGATCATGAGGTCAGGAGATCAAGACAATCCTGGCTAACACGGTGAAACCTCGTCTCTATTAAAAAAAAAAAATTAAAAAAAAATTCAGTTGTGGTGGCAAGTGCCTGTAATCCCAGCTATTCGTGGGGCTGAGGCAGGAGAATCACTTGAACCCGGGAGGCAGAGGTTGCAGTGAGCTGAGATCATGTCACCTTGCTCCAGCCTGGGCGGCACAGTGAGACTCTGCCCCAAAAAAGAAAACAAAAAGGAACGCATTTACTGCATCAAAATGAGATTTTTAACCAAAGTGCATCACAGACAAAAATAAATGTATGGGTAAAAACATCAGAGAATATACTTGGAATGTCTAAATTACAGGGAATTAGTGACTCTTCCAAATTCTCTGGAAAAATTTTTTCAATTTGATTTCCCATATATAACAATCATAATAACAACAACAACAGATGCAGAGCTCTTAGTATTTATCAGTAATATCTCTAAGTGTTTAACATCTGTTTACTTATTTAATATTATTAATACAAAAATTCTACAGAAGGGGAAACCAAAATGACAAGTAAGTCTTTTGAAGATATATTCTAACATGCTAGGAAAGAAATAAATGGACAGTAAAACTCTTGATTTTCACTTTATAAACAGTAGTTTGGCAAAAAATGTAAAGGAAGAAAATATTAAGTTCTAAATACAGAAGCAGTTGGGACTCATGCACTTCACGTGGGTCTATAAATTAGTGCAATCATCCTAGAAATAATCTGGCAATACTTCATGATGGTATGCATGCATGTGTATCACCCAACAATTCCATGCCTACAGGCTATTAGGCACTAAAATATGAAGACAGCACTTAAAGGACACCATATACTTGATTAGAAACACAGGCCCTCAACCAAGTTACTTGGCTCATGTAATGTATTTTTCTATATATTGGCTTCTGATCTTGGCTAAATTATTTAATATCTTGCTGTCTACATTAAAAAAAGGTAAGTGGGGATAATAATAATTTAAATAAGAATAAGAATAATGCTATTTTCTTGTTAAAGTTTTTACAGGTTTTAACTACGACAACTTCTTAGATCAGATCCTAGCACATAGTAAAGTGCTCAATTTATGTTTGTCATTATTTTAAAGAAACAATACACATTTTATCATCCCTGAAAGGAGAGGAGATATACTAAATATACTAGAATGGGTACCTCAGAAAAACAGAGGACTATGATTGGGAACAAGGGAAGGAGAAAAGAAAACAATAATAAGGGTTGTATTGCATGGATGGATGATGACTGTTGCATGAACTAGGATTATGAGCAATTTATATTTATAATCCTTTGTGCAAAGGAAGTGCTTAAGAAGAGGACTGTGTATCTCTGAAGGATTACAGTGTTGAGTAACTGCAGACACTGTTAATGTTTTTTTAAATGTGTCCGTGTAACTATTGTTTAAGATCAAATAACTAGATCAGCATGAGTAATTATTTAAAGGAGAGAGAATATGAGAAGAAGTGCTGTTGCAGGTGTTTTGATTTATTTAATTTCTTTCTTTCTTCTTTTTTTTTTTTTTTTTTTTTTTTTTTTTGCCTTTTCTCAAGGACTTGGATCTAGACAGCATCTAAGGCTGGAATTTAAAAAGTAAAGGAAAAGAGGAGAGATGAAAAATGAAAGAGTAAGTGAAGGGGACGAAGAGAGGACACAAGAAACAACTGTAAAGTTACTTTTTTCAGATAAAATAAAATGTCAAAGAAAAACCTTCAAGAAAATCAAAGCCTTTTTAGTGATGAATAAACTAGTATGCAAACAATGAAATGCCAATGCATATTAAAAAGTAGAGACAGAGAGAACCATGAAGGAGAAATAACTATTATAATTGTGTTCTGGTTGAATGTTCATAAGGAAATAGAATCATTTTCCCCTCACATACAATAATGTTGAGAATCTTCAAACATTTTAAATTCATATATTAAAATTTTAACACATCTGGTCACATTCACTTGTACATCTCTTAGATTCAAAGATATTTTTCCACTAATTAAGGAAAGAATCATAAGGTAGGGTAGGAATAATTCCAAAACCTTTTGATAATGAGATGATTCACTGGTTTCAATAAAAAATAAATTTTAAACTGGGTGCAGTGGCTCTTGCCTGTTAACCCAGTATTTTGGGAGGCCGAGGCGGGCAGGTTACTTGAAGTCAGGGGTTCGAGACCAGCCTGGCCAACATGGTGAAACCACATCTCTACCAAAAATAGAAAAATTAGCCAGATGTGGTAGCATGCGCCTGCAATCCCAGCTGTTTGGAAGGCTGAGGCATGAGAATCACTTGAACCTGGGAGGCAGAGGTTTCAGTGAGCCAAGATGGAGCCATGGCACTCCAGCCTGGGCAACAGAGTGAGGCCCCAACAAAAAAAGAAAGGAAGGAGGGAAGGAAGGAAGGAAGGAAGGAAGGAAGGAAGGAAGGAAGGAAGGAAGGAAGGAAGGAAGGAAGGAAGGAAGGAAGGAAGGATAAATTTTAGAATTCAATAACCTAGACACTAAAACTCTGAGACAAGAATTAGGGTACGTGGATGTGTGAATCCCCAGCCCTAGCACAGTGCATAGAATGTAGTAAATGTTTTGGTAAATGTTATACTTTGACAACAATTTATTATTTAAATAAAGGTTTTGATGAATAGTGGAATTATGCCCACCTCTTTCCCTGGTAAGAACTATCATACTATTAGTTCCTTCCCCCCATTTCTTTGTTGCTTTTACCTCTCTTCTTCTGGTTTATAAAATAATACGTGGGGGCGAACAAGCAATATCTCTTCAGTCAGTCAAAGTTGTAAATGCGAGGTTTTCCGAGGATCAATAATAGAAGGCATGTAAAACCTTTGGATGTCCTATTTGACACAGAGAAAACTCTGTAATTCGCAGTGAGTTTTTTATTCCTTTTTACACATCACACCTGAAGGGCAGGAAGACTTAAAGCACACGTAATAAAGGTCTATAACCACAGCAGTGCTTGTGAAAGTGAAAATCATTGCCACATTCATAACCTTTTGTGTAAAAAATCAGACACCACATTTCCCAAGTCAAGGAGATTAATGCAATATAAACAACAGCATGAAAGTGTAAAAATATTTTTTTAAAAAAACTACCAGCTCTTTTGTCACACTGTTATCAGAACAGCATTAAAGATGATCTCACTGTGAATCTTTACAGAATTTGAAACTGTTTTCTATATGAGGTCCCAGCTGTTTGTGAACTCTGATTTACTAAGATTTACTATATTTAATGAGAGTACAAAAGGGGGTTTTCAACTACCAGGATATATTCAAGGTCAAGAGAAGAAAATAAAAGCCACTGAACATGTGAAGCAATAATTTCAATGACACTTTCCAGTTTTGAATGATGCATAAACTTCCATTACAATGAGAAATTTGCTTTTTGCTTTGAGGAGTCTTGTCACTACTCCTGAAGAAAAGAGAGAAAGAAAATTAGCATGTATATCTTTCCTCCTTTGTGATAAACTGTATTCTAGGCACTTCATATATATTAATTAGCTCAGTTAATCCTCACATAATCCTTAGGGAATGGCTGTTATCTGCATTTTACAAACACCCCAGGGAGACTTGATAACTTGTCTAATGTTACATGGCTAATATGCGCAAGACAACGATTAGAACACAGGTTAATTTGACTCTAAGACCTGTGCTTTTTAAATGTCAGTTATCATCTTTTTCTATTTGTATTGCAGATTATAATTCATATTTTAACATACATTCACTGTAGAACCAGCAGTTTTCTTTCGCTGTTGTTGTTACTTGTGGAATCTACATGTGAGGGTTATGACCTAACTTGTTTCCTGTGAAGCATCATAACATTCTATCATAATATGATGCAGGAGTAGATAATAAAACCTGCCATGTCTGTTTCTTGTGGAGAGGACAAGCGTTTAATAAAAAGCCTGCAGCATAAAGAAAGAGTTTCCAGAGTGATTTCTAGCAGAGCCTTTTTCTTTTTTTTTTTTTTTTTTTGGTCTACATTTGAACATTATCCTCCAAAATAATGGCTCAGGTTTGAGAGGAAGTATTAACAATTTCACTTGTGTACCAGAACATGCACAGTGGTAGAAGATAGTTATGCTAGAAATAAACAATATTCTTTTTTATTGAGGGGAGTATGAAAGTAGAGGACTCAACGTCAACAAACTTTTGATACAATCCAGTCTATTGGATCAAAGTTTTGGATTGGCACTTGAAAAACTTAAACATAATTAAACTCAACCTGAGAGTCAATTATTCTCCCACAGTTGACGTATATGCAACGTAGCATTAATATTATCTGTATAATTTATAAATTTAAATATATATGATCAATCTTTTGTTTTTAATTTATGGTTGTATAGATTAAATATTTTGCAATCTTGTTTACTTGAGACTAATTTTCCCATTTGATTTCAGTTCTATTTTTTTTTTTTTTTTTTTTTTTGAGACGGAGTCTCGCTCTGTCCCCAAGGCTGTAGTGCAGTGGCGCGATCTCGGCTCACTGCAAGCTCCGCCTCCTGGGTTCACGCCATTCTCCTGCCTCAGCCTCCTGAGTACCTGGGACTACAGGCGCCCGCCACCGCGCCCGGCTAATTTTTTTTTTTTTTTGTATTTTTAGTAGAGATGGGGTTTCACTGTGTTAGCCAGGATGGTCTCGATCTCCTGACCTTGTGATCCTCCCGCCTAGGCCTCCCAAAGTGCTGGGATTACAGGCGTGAGCCACCGCGCCCGGCTTGATTTCAGTTCTTAAATGACTAAAAGAAAAAGTAAGAAAAAAGCATTTTATCACATTAATGCAACACTTGCAATTTGATTTAACAATATGATAGATGAAAGCATGAGGTTATTATAACACAACGCATTTATCATCTTTTACAAATCCTCCCCTAAACAGAATTAACACTGAACCGTTTCCAGTGAGGTTTCTAAAATGACTAGCCTTGCCAAGATAGGTTTTTTGCTCATAAATAACATTAGTAGAAAAAAATAAAATCACTGAATGCTATAAAAATGCAGTATTAGGAATCACTAAAGTGTGAAAACATTAAGTACACTACTCAAAATGGCATTCTCAAGTGTATAAATTATTTATCCGTATGACAGAGCCTAGACTACTGTCATAAGATACAGAAAATTGAGTTATCAGATTATTTTAACATCTAGGGAAGACTACAGAAAAAAAAAATCCTCTAAGATACTAGCATCCATGTTAAATAACTCCACAATTAGGAAACCTATTGACTTCATGTTGTTGATATATTTAGAAACCCCCATGATTAATGTTCTTGAGAGCAGTAACAGTCCTATTATTCACTAATCCTACCAGGAGAAAAAAGGTATTTTGCTTTTTAAGTAATCAACATAAGAATAATTCTAACATGTATTATTCAATGTATACAGCTTTCTTCTTGCTAATAATCCATAAATGCTCTTTTAAAACTGTTCTTAATTTGATTGTCTGATTTTTTTTATCTCTTTCATGGTTAAAATGCTGTTTTTTTAAAAAAATACCTTTCTGTCTCTTATAGCATGCAACACAGCATCATGTGAAATAGGATGAATAGATGAATCAGCTCTCTCACCCTTTTTTAAACCAGAATATAGCACAGCAATGGACTTAAATGCAGTTTACCAAAAACTGAGATGTAGCCAATATTATCTACATGGCCTAGATATAGTTAGGATCCTGATTTTTATTATATTAGGAGCTTCCAAATTACCATCAATTAGGCATTTGCACAAAGACCTCTCAACAAAAATGTACTTTAGAGTTTACTGGAGTTTAGTGATTCTTTGGAATCCCAACTGGTCCCAACTAGTTACTGAGAGTTTTGAATGTGGCGTTTCAAATTCCTTCCAGTTCTAACTTGCAATTTTGCTTCCAATTCTACTTATTTTTATTCATTTTATGGATATGCATTCAATAAGTCAAATATCCTAGATGACATTGTAATTCATTTATTAATTGGAAATCAGCATTAAAGTATAACTCATGAAAGGATGATGATGGCATATCTTAACACTCTGTTTATTCTTAAATACTATATAAATTATTAGGAGTGAGAAATTACTTGTAAAGTAATCTGAATGAAAAGTCCTTCATCAATTTTGGAATTCCACCTGAATCCTTTATAGTTGTGATTCCTAGACTTAATTTATAACATCTTAGAAACTTTTAAACTTTTTTTGACTTTCCAAATCATTCAACTTAGTCTTCTTAGAAATAACTAGCTTTTTCAATAATATTTTTTTCACTTTTTATAACATTTAGATAAATAATATCTTTTTTTACAAGTAAAACTGTCATTCTCAACTCTGGAAATGGCAGGATATTTTGGAAAGCATGCATCTCAATAGGCGGTAGTAGAAGTCATGAGTGTGCATGAGTATTCACATGTCATTGGCACTGCATGGTAGGTTTTGTTTAGAGAATGAAGACATAAGGTTCACCAGAAGCAAATAGGTTGATTAATTTGTATACTACAATGTACCAAGTACTGTGACTACAGAAGACACTGTGAATACAACAATCGTATCAGTTATTTATGAGGCAAAACCAACAACCCCACAACTTGGAGCTTAACACGATAATTGTATGAATCTGGGGCTTGGCAATTTAACTGGCTTTGCCTGGGGTCACTCAGTCTGCTGTAACCATTTGAAGGCTCACTGTGGCTAGGTAGTCTTAAATGTAGGGTCTTCCAGTTTCCATGACTGGTTTTTTTTTTTTTTTTTTTTTTTTTCCTGTCCTGACTGAGAAATAGGAAGTGTCTTGGCCACTCTATTACCTGTCCAGGTAGCACATCTGATGTCCATTGTGAGGATTTGCGGCAGTCTCCCTCTGTATGTAAATTCTGTGAATAAATGTTTTGACTGATCGCCCTGGAGTTTAGTGCTTCTGTCTTTGGAATCCCAACCGGTCCCATCTAGGAAAAGTCTGGGGCATTTCACTGTGGGAATTGCCCTGCTGCCACTTTTAGGGTGACTCCAGCTGCTGGCTGCAGGAGGAAACATGTTCTCATACACATATGCGGAGTTGGTGCTGACTGAGTTCAATACGCATGGGGCTTTCATCCGCAAGGAAGCTAGCCCAGAATTCCTTACATGGGGCTATCAGAGTAGAAAGAGTTGGGATTAAATGTGATAACACCACTTAAGGCCCAACCTTATCATCTCTGCAGCATTTTATAAGTTAAATTAAGTCACAAATACAGCTCAGAGTCAATGGGATGGAGAATATATTCCACCCTTGGCAGAGAGCTATTATAATATCACTTTCAAAAGGAAGTGTGCATGGGAGGAATTTGTAGCATGTTTTGCAACGTTCCACAACAAGCAGCAGGACAAACATGAATCCTGTGCTCACAGAAAGCAGTAATGAAGAAAGGCAAGCAAAGAAACAAGGGTTGTAAAAAATATTTTAAAAGGGCAATTATACGGCACTATAAGAAAATATAGAAGCTTATAGAGCTTAACATGATAATTGTATGATTTTGGGGGTTGGCAATTTAACTGGCTTTGCCTGGGGTCACTAAATTTTGTGAGAAATAAAAAAAAACTCTTTCTAGAAAAGTCATATATAAACCAAGACTCAAAGAAGGAGTAGGAGTTAGTTTGGCAAGGAACGAGGGAATGGGAGAGAGTTTTCTGAATTAAAGGTACAGCAGGGTATGCATAAAGGTCTGGAAACAAAACAGAGCATGGAAGAGAAAGCAAGAGGATGTTCACTGCAAGGAAGATCAGAAAATGGAGGTAAGAGATAAAAAGAGGACTCCAGAATCCAAACAGCAATGACATTCTGTTAAAGAGTTGAGCTCTGAGAATTAGGAGAAGCTGCCAACAGATTAGAAAAGTCAAAGTGGGGCCAGGTGCGGTGGGTCATGCCTGTAATCCCAGCATTTTGGGAGGCCAAGGGGGGGTGGATCACCTGAGGTCAGGAGTTCGAGATCAGCCTAATCAATATGGTGAAACCCCATCTCTACTAAAAATACGAAAATTAGCAGGGTGTGGTGCTGGGTGCCTGTAATCCCAGCTACTTGGGTGGCTGAAACAGGACAATTGCTTGAACCATGAGGCGGAGGTTGCAGTGAGCTGAGATTTGAGATCGTGCCGTTGTGCCACTGCACTCAAGCAATCCAGCCTGGGTGTCAGAGACTCAGTTTCAAAAGAAAGAGAGAAAGAGAAGAAAGAGAAGAAAGAGAAGAAAGAAAAGTCAAAGTGGGCCGGATGCAGTGGCTCACACCTGTAATCCCAGTACTTTGCGAGGCCGAGGCAGGTGGATCACCTGAAGTCAGGAGTTTGAGACCAGCCTGGCCAAGATGGCAAAAACCCATCTCTACTAAAAATACAAAAATTACCCAGGTGTGATGGTGGATGCCTGTAATCCCAGCTACTTGGGAGGCTGAGGCAGGAGAATTGCTTGAACCTAGGAGACAGGGGGTACAGTGAGCCAAGATTATGCCATTGCACATTGCATTCTAGCTTTAGCAACAAGAGTGAAAGTCTGTCTCAAAGAAAAAAAAAAAAAAAAGTCAAAGTGGTGGTCAGATCAGCATTTTAGAAAAACCACTCAAGATGCAGTTGGGCGCACAATGTGAGGTTTATGAGTCCAGCAACAAAATAAGTAGGCTGCTGAAGTAATATACAGGGTATGGGGTTTACCTGTGACCAGCAGCCTCTCTAAGTAAATGTGAATCTAATTAAGGCACCAGCTAACTGTTGTTACTAGGAATAAGAAAAAGCAATAACATAGTATGAGATCCCTTTATTTAGTCAATGTAAGACAAGTTGGCAAAGGAGATTGGACCACTTCGCTAATAATTGGCCTCTCAAGTTTTTGGGTGCTGGTAATTACAAAAAAAAAAAAAAAAAATAGGACTCAGACTGTTATTAACATCAGGTTGAAAATTTATGTGGCACTTTTTAATAAGTTATGCTCATTTGAATAAGAAAGAAATGATGCTTTACTCATTTGGAGAAATAATAAAGAAAGAAAAAGCTAGAGGTAAATTAAAATATAATTTTTACCTCTGATGAATATATTAGTATCAGTGAATCAATTTCCTTAAAAACAAAAAATATATATATATTCTATTTTATTTTTCTTTCTTATAAAACCAATTTATAAGACTAATAGAAACGATGAACATTGCTTTAAGTATTAATTACTACTACAGCTACTACTAATAATATAGAAATTAAAGGGTTCCTGGAGAGGCTAATGCTATTTTATGCATTTAAAAATTGAAATAAGGAATTGTAAGGGTAATCGAGCTCAGCAGAAGGAAAAAAAATGCCTGCAATTTCCACTCTCCTATGTATTCCTACAACATATTCCAAACTTTAGTTTTCTAAAAATAGAAAACCATCCCACATACAAACTCAGTTTTTAGATGCCCCTATACTTTGTCTGTATTGCTCTCTCTCCCCAAAATGTCCATCAAAATATACTTGATCAGAGGGTTGCGTAGTGACTCTCTCGTTCCACTTCCTCTGAGAATCTTTCTAGGATTTCCCCAGGCACTTAGTGGCTTCCTCAGTGTTCCCATAGTATTTTCTAAATGTATAATTGCAGTAGCAGTAGTGGGAAGCATTTACGACATTGTTCTTAGTTATTTGCTTATTGTTCTTTTCTACTCTATATAACTTCATCAAAACTACTTAGATGTTTACTTTTCATTAGTTTCTAGTAGAAATATCAAAGTATAAGTTCCCAAGATACACTGAACAGTGTCCGCAAAGCTGATGATGGTAGTTAGCAAATCACAGGTACTGGTTGAATTATTACGAATTGTTTTGTTGGTAATCAAATGAACACCTGAAGAAAGATGGATAAAACAACTAAGAGTATGACCTTAGCTAAGGCCTGTGATACATATTTTATTGTAACTGAACCTTTTGTGAATTTCAGAAGAAACTTTGTGAAAAGTATCAAGAGTAATGACCCTTAGGTTGAATAAGCTGGTGCCATTTTTGTTTTTTCATAGGCAGATATCTACAGCACTGTGAAAGGAGGTGAGGATTTTTGGAGTGTTACTGAGTAAACGGAGCTCACTTAATTGCTTGAGATGTTACATAAAAATTCTGTAGTAGTTTCACATGGCTGCTGTAACAAATTGCCACACACTTGGTAGCTTAAAGCAACAGAAATTTATTCTTTCACAGTTGTGGAGGCCAGAACCCAAATGTGTATCACTGGATAGAAGCCAAAGTATTGGCAAGGTCATGATCCAGGAAAAAAAAAAAAAAAAAAAGGCTGTTACATTTTATCACTACGTTCCTTCCCTTAAAATATCTTATAGACACAGACCAAGAACTTAGTGGTTTCAATAGGAAGACAGTGATGCTGCTTAGAGAAAAATGTTTTCTGCACTATTCAAATGACTGTGCTCTCAAATTGGGTAAGATTTACATAGGAAGACCAGAGACATCGAACCTGGTCTTTTACATCCCTCACTAGCTTCCAAATCCTAACCTTGCTCTCAGATTATGAAAACACATGCTTGGAAAGGAATAGCTCAACTAGAGAAAGATAACCACTTTCTGTGGATCTCAGTAGACAGAAATAAGCCTGAAACCAATGTTAATGAGGATTTCAGAATCACAAGAGCAAAATGGTACAATAGGGACGTGTGAGTCTACACTTATGATTCTAAGAAGGATAACAGCCTAAAGCTTCCTAAGCAGGGAGACATCTACCTTATTTCTCAAGAGCTCTATGAACTGAATTCCAAAATCATCATGAAAATCCTTTTCTAGTATTTAAGTATTTTCCCTTTCCCTTATATAAAATCCAAATTTCCCTTATTACGGTATAGGCCAATTTTGTTTCTTCTTCAGCAGGTATGTTCAGCCAAAATTAGCTTTGTTAATTTCCAGATTTTTCAATTTCCCACTCCCTCCTTTATCAACCCCCTCCCCCGTTAAATAATCTCTGGTCTTTAGAGACTCTCTTACTGTCATTTTATCTTTTTTTTCTTTTTAAACTTTTATGTAGTTTACATAAGGTTTTACATAAGTTACATTTCCAGGTTCTTTTCCTGAAATTTTTTACTTTATTTATGACTTTTTAAACTTGACCTGGGGAAAAAAATTCTACTCAGACATCCCTCCTAGATTGTGTTTAAAATCTAAAGTGTCTGTGTGTGGTTCGGCTGGGATGAAGGAGGTAGAGAGTAGGATCTAGTAAAGAAGTACAGACTTGCAGATTACCCATGAGAGGTTCAGAGTTAAATAAAGTACTAGCATGGGAACAGAGTAATTGTCAAAAGGCAAACAAATGTAAACGCGGGGGTGGGAGGGAACCAACACCTTTGAGTATTGGCAGTGTTTTGTGAACGGATACAGGAATGAGGGTTGTTCCCAGTTTTAAAATGTCAAGATACAGTGTTTCTGAATACATTCAAAAAGATTCTTTTCAGGATGCCAATAACCTGCTACAGAATTTCTTTGTAAGATTCTATTAGCACTTCTTCTTGTAGCAAAGGTTCTCCTATTTTGGGTAACAGGCATGGTATCTGGAAGGAGTTTTAGGAAAGCAATTGAATATTTCAGATACAAAAAGTAATATATCTTTAAACTACTTTAAATAATAAATAACTTGGCACTCATAGGGCACTGACGAAGAAAAAATGTAAAATTTTAAAAATTAAATTAAAGAAACACAGAATCACATGCTTTGTCAGATGCTCCAAAACACGTTCCATTATAATTGTTAAAGTGATCAACTATTGCTGTGCTTAAAGTTAGAACAAAGAAAGACAAGCTGAAAATTCTCCTGTTCACCTATTTATGTCCACCTCTTCCTCCAAAATACTTCTAAAATAAATGATAACATACAAATACATACTCAGTATTCAAAGCAATGTTCAGATGAAAGACAATTTTGGAGGAATAAAATCAGTCACCAATATAATTTTTCGACACTTAGCTTATCATTGATGCCTCTTCCCATTGTACTTCTCACTTTATGCTCTTTAATCTGGACTGTCCCTTATCAGAATTTACCCTAGTTAACTCCCATTTTAGAAAATATCAAATAAATTAATCCACAGAAACCTAATTAACTACCATTTGCTGAGCATATTATATATATATATAAAATATATATTATATATTATATATCTAATATATACATACGTGTGTGTGTGTATACATATATATAGCTATACACATTCATATTTTATAATTGGCAGAATGGCTATTAGAGATTATATAATTATAAAGTCAGAATTGTTTATTGATCAGGAATCAGACTGAAAGATGTTAAATTCTTTGCAAGATCATACAACTGTTACATGTTTGAATTATCCTATTCTGGTTCAGTCTGTTAACACATGAACCTACCTCATACCCACTTCAGCCATATCACATTTGCTAATAGAAGCACTATAAATTATTTATCCTATGTAAAACTAAATCTAAAGATATTTCCTACACAATTACATTGGTTAAAATGTTCAAAGAACTTGAACATTAAAGAGAATGTGAAAATATTTTTCTATATCTTAATAATTTTTCTAGTTCCATTGATTATAACAGCTGACATTTACTAAAGGCTTACAGTATTTCAAACACTCTTCTGTACTTTTTAAGGATCATTTCCTTTCACAGCCACAACTCTAATGAGATGTTATATTAGTTAGACTTAAGTTCGGCAGTGACTTACAGAAGAAAAAAATAACAAGGACTTTCATTTATTTATTTATTTATTTTTTTGAGACAGAGTCTTGCTCAGGCTGGAGTGCAGTGGTGTGGTCTCAGTTCACTGCAACCTCTGCTTCCTGGGTTCAAGCAATTCTCCTGCCTCAGCCTCCCAAGTAGCTGGGACTACAGGCACCCGCCACCATATCTGGTTTTTTTTGTTGTTTTTTGTTTGTTTTTATTTTATTTTTAGTAGATACGGGGTTTCACTATGTTGGCCAGGCTGGTCTTGACCTTTCAACAAGCCTTTGTAACAGAATGAATAAAAACTGAAGGGAATATTGTACAATGCCAGGCATGAGTCTTAACATCTCTAAGCCTCACTTTCCTCATTTGGAAAAGGAAGATAATAATTGAGCCTACATATTTAGAGACTGCAGTTAGTTTTTCTCAAAATACTTTGCCCTCTTCTGTTTTGTTAGAGACCCCAATTTTAGATGGTTAAATGGTCTTTCATAATCAAGATTGCATTTCCTAGCCTGTTTGCTGTTACATGTTCATGTGACTGTTTTCTGGCCAATGAGATGTGAGAAGTATCATGTACCAGTTTCTGGGAGCCAAGGTCTTTCACATCAGACTATTCTCAGACCAACTACACAGATATTTGCTTAAAAGGGAAATAGGCCAGATGCAGTGGCTCACGCCTGTAATCCCAGGTCAACTTTAGTACAAGGTATAATGTATCCCTCTGTCATCCAACCATCTATTTCTTACCTGCACCAAAAATAATTCAAAGTCATTTGCAAAGATAGATATGGTACCAAATAAGATTTTTTAAAAATAAAGCAGTAAAGAAGCACTGGGGAAGGGTGGAGGAGATGAAGCCAGACATAATTTAATTATCAAAATGAAGCTAGATTCCATACAAGATTCTAGTCAGAAATAAAAAGAGACAAACTTGATGTATCCACCAACATGGATGAATTACAAAAGCATTATGCAAAGCAGTAAGTAAAAGTAGCCAGACACAAAAAACTGTAACTTGTATGATTCTATTTGTACTGCTTTGTTGAAAAGGCAAATCAGTGACAAAAATGAAATCAGTGGTTTCCAAGGACTGGAAGTGGAGGAGGGAGATTAACTATAGGAAGGCAAGAAAGAACTCTATGGTGGATGAAAATATTTCATAACTAGATTGTGGTAGTTCTTTCTATACACTTATAGAAATGTAAGACTATGTACATTTATCAAAAATCATTGAACTATATATCTAAAAAGCATGAACTTTGTTGTACATCAATAATGCTTTAATAATATGACATAAAGTATAATATCTTGCTACATTATTTAGCTGAGGATCACCATTTCCCTCTGAGTTTCGTTAACCCAGTGTGGAGATCGACATATGATCAGTTACAAGATCTTTGATGTCGCTACTAAGAGGACTTCACTCATAACATTTTCATTTGAATATTAAATTTGTCAATATATGTAAAGTGCTTTGAAAACATCTGGCACAAATCAAGTGCCAGAAGTATTAGTTTCCACTACTATGACTCTTAAATTACAATCTTAGGTCACCCAAACATCCCTCAAAAGACAAAATGTTATGTAACACCTCTCTATGTAGACTCTGGATATTCTTTTAATGCCTTATCACTTCCTATAAAAAAAGACAGTAAATGTTAATTCATTATAGTAAGGTGACAAATTAGTATTAAAATTCTACTATATTTAAAGGAATTGCCTTCAAGGGAAAATGCATATGAAAAAAAATGAGAATAATTCAACCCCACAATGTGAATATAATACATCATGGTAGGCATAGTTACATCACGGTTAAAATATACATAAAACAAAAAAACATAGTGCAGTGGACTGAATGTTTGCGTCCCCCCAGAATTTATGTGTCAGCATCCTAACTCGTAAGGTGATAGTGTTAAGAGTTGGGGCCCTTAGGAAGTAATTAGGCCATACGGGCGCCTCCATTATATATAGGAATAGTGTTTTTATAAATGAAAAGCATTTTCACTTACCCTTCTGCTAAGTGAGGTTACAGTGAGAAAATGGTTCTCTAGGAACAAAGAATAGGGCCCTCATCAGAACCTGACCATGCTGGCACGATGATCTCAGATTTTCAGGCTCCAGAACTCTGAGAAATAAATTTCTGTTCTTTATAAGCCCCCTAATTTATGCTATTTTGTTATAGGCACCTGAATGAACTAAGATGCACAGGAGTACAAATAAAACTGTATCGTGTTGCCAAACAGTCAAGAGTTTGAAGTTGAAAGACTGCCACTCTGCCGCACCCCCCAACCCCGCCACTCCCTTTTAGCTCTGGCCTGACCTTTCCTCTTTTGATGCATTCTGTTTATGATAACTTACTTTTACTTTGGGTAAGACAGAGAATCTAATTATAAATTTAGTCAATGAGAAAACTGGGTAGGAATTAAATTGAGTTTAAGAAATGATAGCAACCGTGTATACAGAGGATATGAATGGATTCCAACAGAATAGAAATGTGAGATCATTCCCTTTAATATAATTACATTCCTTTCTCTTACAGGACATTAAAAACTTTGCTTGAGCAATGCAACAGGAGGCATTACTCTCTATATAATTTTATCATATTTTTCCTCTTAACAAATTCATGCTTTACTTATTACAAGGAACTATATCTCTGTAAGAAATAAGAGGTACATTTTGACTGTAGATTACATTGAAGAAATCAGCCCTTTGAAAGGGTCTGTGGTCTTATATAACACAATTACGCACAGAGAGATAAAAGAATCAAAAAATGTATTTCACCAGTAGGCAGTGTCGGAAGCTTAAGGAAAAGTAGAGGCCTGAATGCTGATGGGGGAAGGCTGAGACATGCAGTTTATAGAGAAGAATTTTTATTCGGAGGCTTGGTAGGCCATGGGAGGGATGGGTCTGTAAGGCAGTTATAGAGGAGAAAGAGAACAGAGAAGTCAGTAGAGCAAGAAAAAGCACTCAGATCCTTAAGCAAAGAGCTAAAAATAGCATTCAGATAAGGTTGATGGCATCTCAGAATGTTAATGATTAAAACTTCTATGAAGTATAAGTCATGCTTCCTAACTTCAAAACTTTTTTAAACATTGAAATTATTTCCTATCTAGAGATAATTTAATTCTTTAAAATTGTTTCTTCTATTCAAACAGTTTTGTAAAAACTTCTCTGTTAAATAGAAGAATAAAACTTTCTTTTAATATATGTCTTACATTAACATTAGCACTTTCATATTGTATGTATAATGATTCCCATTATTTTCCTTAAAAAGAAAAATATTTGGAAGGATGAACCTCATGCAAATTGCACCTATAAGAAGAACTAACAACAAGAATGCATCTCACAGAAATGTATCACTATATAGTTGAGGGGAAAGAATAGGCACAGTATGATAATTTCAAGCATAGTAATACTGACAGGTCAGAGTATATGCTGTGAAAAACAGGAGTAGTGGTCAGGCATGAATGATAGTGCCCAAAAGGAAGATGGAGTTAAGCAGCATCTTACAACCAATGGCCAAGTATGAGCAGCAGTAACAAATGAAGTACAGTAATAGAAGCTGAAAGTTGTAATGATTGCCTGAAAAGGTGAGTCAAAAAAACATTCACAGGACATTTGATGCCTGAAGGCATTAGCATTATGGGCATAATTGGAAAAAATGAGAAGCAGGATCCATTACAGAACTGTTAGAGGCAAGGACAAAGGTAACATTGAAAGGATAAAATGAAATTTCATTTTTACTGATGGTGGTTAATCAAAACTTTGGAAGCAGATAAACAACTGAAAAGGTTTATTTAATATTATTCCTATTCTGCAGTAGATTAATAAGTCTTTTTAGTTCTCCAAGATAGAAAAATGAATCCATTATCCCCAGTGATAATTTATTTTATCATATGTTTCTTTCCAAAATTGGCTTGAATATTATCGTTGTAAATGTATGAAATGAGATAAATATTTAATTGCTCATTTTATACAAGTTGACAATAAAAAGACACATGTCAAAGAGGCTTAGGGTCACTATTTTTCAGAATTGTCCTTTTAAACTTTAAATGGTTCAAATTTTGCTAAATGATGTTCACAGAGTTATGAGAAGACAATCCCTTACATTGGCATAAGATACCTACACAGAATTTTCTTTTCCCTAATTCTTTCCAAATTCTTTTTTTCTTTTCTTCAGACTTTCAAATCCTCTTTCATGGTATAGAAGAGAGATCACATTGTGGCACTTCTTAGGAGTGGATGCAGTGCTCACAATCTGATCTATTTGAACTGGTTCTTATTTATTTTATAATGTATATTTCCTCATATATTTGTTAAAAATCAATATATGGTCTAAGGCATTCTATTTCTTACCATAATTACTTAGTGTATAGTTAGTTCTTTCTATCATATGACAATTAACAGTGAGAAATCAGATTTTCACTATTCCCACCCCTACAAATGACCTGTGGATAATGATAGCAGAAACTTGTCCACAATCAGTATTGACAGATCAATGTTTATGGGAGGTTTGACATTACTCACATGATACTTGCCCACCTCTCTTCTTTATTCTATCATGAAAACTTTAGGCATCAGGCACTATTGCTTTATTTTCTAATCAAAACAGAGACCAGGAATTAGAAACAGTGAGAACCCCGTATGTGTCAAGAAATTGGTGAGGGCTCTGTACAGGTCATCTTATATATTTCTCTTAATCACCTAGGCAGTAAAATATTGTATTATTGTCATTTCTCAGATGTGGGTAATATAATATTTATCACTTAAGAATATATATTAAATAGCTGGCCTTAAGACACAAAGCCAGTAAGGAGCAAATCTGAATTTCCAACCCACTCAAGTCTGATTCCAAAGCCTGGATCCACCAGATCATTTTGCACATTGGTTCCTGTTTTTGATCTCCTGTCTTTCCATTGAAACTATAAACATTGATATCATTAAAGTAAAAAGATAGAGGCAATACCAACATTACTACCACTTCACACAAGCACACGGGCGCACACACATACACACACACACATCCTTCATACTGAGGAAATAACAAATATATTTCAAAGATTAGTTTAAGTTAGAGTTAAAATACAATTATTTATCCTAGCGTACTAAGATTTTTTATTGTTTTTCTTCTACATGGATGTGTAAAAATTTTATATCACGTAATATTAGTGATAAACACATTCTGTGACATGTAGTATGTCCTTCTGAACCCTTGAAAGACTCATGTTTTCTTTAACTTCCCTCTTAAGTGTTTCGGTAATTCACCTCTTTGACATAATGCTAATTAACAAAGAGACCAAGAAAAATTGTGTTTCTATGTATCTATCCATCTATTTTTTAACTCGGTTTCCCTTAGACTGATAGGCTGACTGGTAACATGTAGATAAGTGGTTCTCAACTGGGAAATTTTTTTCCACCCAGGGCAAGTTTGGTAATATGTGTAAGACTTTTTTTATTGTCACAACTGTGGAGGAGAGAAGGAAGATGCTATTGACAGTTTATAGAGGCCAGGAATGTTGCTAAACATTAAACAAGGCATAAGACAATCCCCAAGAAAAAAGAATTATCTAGGCCAAAATGTTAATAGTGCAGTTGAAAAACCAAATGCTAGATGTTTACATCATTTAAGAAGGAGAAGACCATGTGACTGACTACCTTTCATGGCTATCTAGTAACATTACAACAAAGGAAACAGATTCATAGAGTTTCTCAAGAAGGTAAATAAGCAGAATCACAAAGACACATTCCCAAGGGGAGTTATTGCAGAAAGGACTTAGAAGTAACCAGTTACAGTCATGCAGAGGAAGGGGATGAAAAACATTTGCAGAATGTTACAGCTAAGATACTACTTATTTGCTCAATTTATTGGTAGAAATTTACCTGAGAAAAAAGTAAATATAAATTAATGTCAGTTGCAAACATCTAGCATATTTGCAAAGGATGGTTGTAAAATACTAAGAAGAACCAGGAAACTAAGTAACCTTCCTTTCTAATTTTGGTAAATAAAAACAAGTTTGCATTTATTAATCATGAGTCATTGGCACCTAGAAATAAAAGACACAGCTTATGTACTCAAACAGCTAACTGGATAGAGAGGAGAAATCACAATTATTCTAAAGCATAATGAATAATTATATCCAATGATGATTTATGCCCTGAGACCATTCGAGTTAATAGGGTGAGACTACTTGAGGAGGAGCAGAAAGGCAGTTCTAGTGAGAATCAACACAATGTATATGGAAAAGAGTTGAAAAACAGCCTGGAATCTTCAGAGAACTAAGCTCAGGTGGCATGGCTAAGAACATATAACAGTGAGGAATAAAAAGGGCAAATATCAGATGATCATAGCCTTGGAGTTACAAAATGTTTGGAGTTATAAAAATGGTAGAGAAAATGGCGCATCTGACTCTTGCTTGGAAAAGACTGTAATGATCGAAAGAAAAAAATACATACTCTTATGCTTCTGTGTAGGAAACAATTTCAACATGGAACACTTTGAATGAACATAGTATAAAAAGCCATAAAGGTGTGAAACTTTGATTTAGAAAATCTGATAAGATAAAGTCACTTAAAAGAAATATGTACAGGCCAGGCGCGGTGGCTCAAGCCTGTAATCCCAGCACTTTGGGAGGCCGAGACGGGCGGATCATGAGGTCAGGAGATCGAGACCATCCTGGCTAACACGGTGAAACCCCGTCTCTACTAAAAAATACGAAAAACTAGCCTGGCGAGGTGGCGGGCGCCTGTAGTCCCAGCTACTCGGGAGGCTGAGGCAGGAGAATGGCGTAAACCCGGGAGGCGGAGCTTGCAGTGAGCCGAGATCGCGCCACTGCACTCCAGCCTGGGCGACAGAGCCAGACTCCGTCTCAAAAAAAAAAAAAAAAAGAAAAAAGAAATATGTACAAATGTGTTAGTTATAGCGTTAGTTATAACGGTAAAAAAGTGGTTTTCAAAAGTTGACAAAAACCTATCCAAATATAAATTGGTATACTTAAAGTCCTTCAACATTGGTAAATGTTTAAAATATGGTTCTTGCTAAATGAATAAAACAAGTTACAAATGATTTTGTAATATAATGTCATTTTAGGATAAAATGTAATGTGCTATGTATGCATAGGAGTATATTTAATTGTCTTCTTTTTAAAGACTGAAAAATATTCCATTAATTATGTGTGCGCATATGTGTGTGTGTGTGTATATATATATGAATTTTCTTTATCTGTTTTATCTCTCGATAGACATTTATTTTGCTTTCATATCTTAGGTACTGTGAATAATGCAAGGTGCTAGATATGTTCATTATCTTGATTTAATCATTCCACTAAGCATCACACTGTGTCCTGTGAATGCATGCAATTATGATTTGTCAACTATAGATAACATTTTAAAAAACAAATACATTGAAAATACATCAAAATCTTATTGTTGAAATAAGAAATCTTAACAGTTGTTAAATTGGGGTGGTAGAGTTTTCAGTAAACTTTTTTTTTCCCACTGTGTTTTTCTATGTTCTCCAAGTTTTCTACACAGATCAGACCACTTCTGAATTATTGATTTCAATTATTGGGCAACACATTTTTCAATATGTTTTGACCAGCTGATGATCATTCAGATGAAAGAAATAAGAACAGTAAGAAAATTATATGTTTTCAAACAGAGGCTGTTTAGGCTGAGAAAGAGAAGCTCAATGAAGAAAATGGTAGCTGCCCTCAAATTTCTACAGTGCTTTTATATTCAAAGGAATTTAGTAAAATGTATGCTGCTCTCGAGAATGAAACCTTAACCTCCAAAAGAGAGCTTACACAAAGAGAGTTTTGGCTTATAACAAAAATAACATTCTAATAATACAGTCATAGCATCCTCAGATTTCTTGGAAAGCAGGAGCCTCCCCACAACCAGGAGTTTTAAACAGAGGCTACTGACCCTCTGCCTGTCGTGTTATTGAACAGATTCTAGCTTTCGGTGGGAATTGCATCGAGATAACCTCAGTCTAAGGTGCTTTTCCCACTTCCAAATGCTGTTGTAAGTACAGGGCTGGCATTAGACAGGATACTAAATAAAATGAAAAAAATAACTTTGCATCTTTTTATTTAGCTGTCATGATTATTTGCATTTTTTTTTCAACATGTGCATTTCTTCGAATTGTCCTATGTTTTATGATTTAAATTGTCATTTAGGGAGTTAAAAGGGCTGTTTTGAGAGGGACTTCAAATGCCATAGCACCTGGATGCCTACTTATAAAAATTCCTATGGATATATATGAACGCACCAGTGAAGAGTTAATATGTGTTAATTATAAGTCAATGTATGATGCAGTTTGATCTTTCACAAGTGGCCTAACCTAAAACTTAAAAGAGATAGAAAGAGCTTGATCTCCATCCTCCTCGCTGTTCTCTGCCAATGTGAGGATACAAGGAAAAGATGGACAAGGTAGCAGGTGCTAACCAGGAAGCAGGCCCTTACCAGACACTGAATCTGTGGGTACCTTGATCTTGGACCACTAACCTGCAGAACTATGAGAAATAATTTCTGACATTAAAGCCACCCAGACAACAGTATTCTGTTATAGCAGTTTAAACTAAGGTATATAGACATAGATACAGATAGAGATATAGATTATAGTTAGATATACTTGTAATTCTCTTGATGTATCGGAGTGGAGGGACACTGTGGATTTCAATCCAAGTGAGTTCCCGAGAAATCAGTTCCTGTTTACCATCTTCTCTTTTATTTTTTTATGTGGATTGTGAGTTTCTGGAAGGAAGTATCTATGTGCTATTGGTTTTTACCTGACAGCTTGGTGGCTAGCACACAGGAAGCACTCAATAAATCATTGGTGTTTAAATTGAAAGTTGCTTAAAAATAACTAGCTTTCCTGGGGTTCAGAAGAAAATAAACCTAACACTAGTTAATACCAGCTGTCAGAGGTATTTTATACTACAGTTTGTCAACTTTGGCTACCCCCCAGGACATTTTATAGGGGTTTTGTAAAGTATCATTGATGAAAAGGCCACACCCACATTTTGAAGCAGAGACTTCAATGTTAAGGGTAAGGCATCTATATTTTAGAAGATTTATTAGTCATTCTGGTCATTTTGTGGTTTTAGAATGACTTCTGTTCATAGCCATCTGCTCACAGATAAGGGGCTAGATAAGCTCTATGGATCCAGGATGCCATCATTTATTCCACTATTCTAAGAAATACAGATCTTTAATTGGGACAATTCTGCTTCTCTCTAGTAAGAATTATCTTTAGTGCATGCACATACCTAAAATGGAAAAAAAATTGCTTTTGTAAATGCCTGTGACAGATACAAAACCATTCTATATTACAAATGTCTCAGTCTAGTCTGGTAATAACATATAATTAAAACAAATGAGTTCATCTTAAGTTATTAGATCACACCATGATTTTGCTAACCCATAAATTATAAAGATTGGAGAAAACAAATTTGCAAGGGCAAAGTTGAAGCTAAATCCTATCATTTCTTTCCCTGCCTCGATTTTGTTAGGATTTGATGGTAGAATCTGTGAATCAGATGCATGTTCCTCCTCCCCCACTCCCCAAAAGTGAAAAAAGAAAACAGCTTCTAATTTTTGTTTTCCAATCTGCCAGCTTGTGCCATTGCTGCTAAATCTCTGGCTTTCTAGGTGCTCTCCTGGTAACCTCCCCATGCCTTAATTTTGAAGGCATTGACCTCTATGAGATTCGAATGTTCTTCCTTGCCTTTCCCAATTACTCCATTTTTCAGTGTGTACAGCAGGCTGTCAGATTTCCCCCTCCACATGAAAATCTCTTTGGGTTTGCTTGCTTCTGTGTGTTCTGAAAAAACCAACTCAGTTTTGGTCAACTCTGTATCAGAGTATCCATTCCACACCATGACAGTTTATAATACTAGAGAATAGCTTTATTGATTTTGAAAAATCTTCTAAATACATAAAAGACCAGATGTTCAACGCTAAGTTTTATCAATCCCATCTGAGGGGGAAGGACCTCATTCATGGCTGTTTCCAGTGAATGGAATCTCCATCATCTAGTTGGCTAGCATTAAATATTTGTTGAATAAGCAGATACATCGAGATGATAGTTTTGGTACAATAAATACAAAGAACATATCATTTGTTCTGATTCATACATTGAGACTCAATTTTTTCAAGCTTAGTAATGTGTATAACTATGACAAAGGCAGGATTGATAATGATCTAAAAAAAATATGACTGGTCTAAACTGTCTTACTAGAGGAAGATTTGATTGCAAAAAATGTCTGCAATCTGAGAATAAAGTGTATATTCATCAAAATTAATATCTAATACATGTAATTTTATCAGAAAATATATTTTCAAATTAGAAGCAATCTCTAGATGTCAAATCTAAACACACTTTTTAGGTCCCAAAGTAGCAAATGCATCCAGGTACTCAACAAGTCTAGGATTTGTTTCTAAAATTATTAGTTACTAACGCTATAGTCTGTGAAGTGCCAAATGAAATATAATTCCTTTATTCTATGATGATTTTTCATAAGGAACATTTAAGTACAAACTAGTACTTTGAATGCTATAATTCTATTTTTACTATAACAAGCTCTGCAAAACTTTGCATTATTTTTGAGAAGCTTTGTACTTGTTTTAAAGTAGCTGTCAGCCATATGCTTTATCTATGTATATGCGTATTTATTTATAAATTCTCAGAAGTAACTACAAGTTTTATCAAGTTTATAATATTTTAGTATTGAATTTTTCTCATCTTTGATGCAGGATTTATCTTTAAAGTTTTATTTCAGAATTTTTTTCTCAACTGCAAAAAAAAAAAAACAACAACAACAAAACTTTAAATTTATGTAACATAAATGAACAGAGAATTTGAAGAGGTCAGATATATTAATTTAATAAAGTTGTGAAAGATTCCTTTTTGTAACCACAATTCTTCTTCTTTTTTATTTTTATTTTTTTCCTGAGACACAGTCTTACTCTGTTGCCCAGGCTGGAGTGCACTGGCCTGATCTCGGCTCACTGCAAACTCCACCTTCTGGATTCAAGTGATTCTCCTGCCACAGCCTCTGGAGTAGCTGAGATCACAGGTGTAAGCCACCACGCCAGACTAATTTTTTATGTGTTTAGTAAAGACAGTGTTTCACTATGTTGATCAGGCTGGTCTTGAACTCCTGGCCTCAAATGATCCGCCTGCCTTGGCCCCAAAGTGCTGCGATTACAGGCATGAGCCACCATGCCCAACCTGTTTCATCAGCATAATTAATGGCAATACAGTCATTGGTAATTGATTTGAAATAATATATATCTAGAATTTTAAAGTAATTCAACTATTTTACAATAATTTTAAATGAAATGTGATACTATAACTTTAAAAATAGGGTTAACTGCATTATTCACTTTGGGTTCAATTTTTCATTTATTGCAAAGCTGTTGATTAAACGGCATATACCTTTTCTATCTTAAGCACTGTAAAAGCCAAGATGAATCAGATACAGCCCTGCTCACAATGAGCTTTTAATCTAGTAGGGGAGTCCAATATATAAATCAACAATTCCACTAATAGCTTTATGTAAAAAAAAAAAAAAAATGTATTAGAAACTCAGAGGTACCAAGGAGGGCATTACAGAGCATATGAAGCTTTAATTGTATCTCAAAGAAAAAGTAGGAGCTTGCAAGTAGATAAGAGGAGAACAACATTCCTGTAAGGAGAAATAGCACTCATGAAATCAAAGAGGAATGAAATATCACAGCATGTCTGGGAAACTCAAAGGGGCTTAGTTTCTATGAAGGTCAAGTAGTAGCAAATGGTGCTGGGGATGTACGTAAATGCTAAACCATAAAGGGTTAGTGTCATATCTCATACCAAAGAATCTCTGCTTTCTTTTCTGAGGGTGCTAGGTAGTCATCTGGAGTAATCAAGCAAAGCCACTTCCCTCCCAATAGACATACCTTTGATGAAACCCCACTACCAACAGTATATATCAAGCTACTGAAACAGTCCTTAAGAAAGTCAAACCAATTAGAATAGGAAGAAAAGAATTAAGACTATCTGTTTTTGATGTTCATAACTTTGAAAAACTACTGGATGTGTCAGATAAAGAAAGTGAAGATACAGGAACAGTTCTAAATGTTCTTATTGGTAGCCATGGAGAATTATATCTCAACTAAGGTGGAGACAGGGAAAAAGTTTTATAAGGCAAAGATAATAACCTTAGTTTAAAATACATAGTTTGAATTATATTTGTGATATACAGATGGTGTTATCCATTCACAGTTTGGTATATATAGGTCCTGATCATAGCAGAAAGTTATACAATGGACACACAGACTTATAAATCATTAGTAGCTACATAGATTTTGAAAAAGGTAATAGGAATAGAAAAATTGGTGAGATTAACTTAGACCGGAAGCCAAGAAAACACATACTAATAAATACTGGAGCATATCATCACAATGTAAAAATTATCAGATTTGCATATTCTTCAATTATGAACATCATAAAAATTCACTTTGCAAAACTGAGTTCAAATGTATACAGAGGGAAATAATGCACCAAACTTAAGTATATAACCTGATAAATTTTATTGTATTCATCATCTATATCTATATATCTTATCTATATCTATAATCTGTATATATATATATATAATCTGTGTGTGTGTGTATATATATATATATATAATCACTTCAAACAAGATATAGAATATACCCAGCTTCCCAAACAGTTCTTTTATACCGCTTCCTGGTGAAAGACCACCTCTTTTCCTCACTCCATAAGAAACTACACATCTAATTTTTCCCACTTTAGATTTGTTTTCTTTTCTTGAACTTTTACAGAGTTGGAGATAATGCATTTTTTGTCTGATCTCTTTCATTCAGCATAACGTTTTTGAGCTTTACGGTTTTGTATATATCAACAGTTAATTCTTTTTTACATTTATGTTCATGAGAGACATTGGTCTGTAATTTCATTTTCTTCTAATGTATTTATCACGTATTTATTGATATTACGGTATTACTGGCATCATAAAAAGAACTAGAAAGGGTTCACTCTTTCCCCACTATTATCTAAAAATATTTTGAGTAGAACTGGTGTTAATTCTTTCTAAAATATATGATATAATTCACGAATAAAAATTTTTATTATGTAACTAAATAGTAATTATATTCTAACAAAAATATTAGTCCCATTAAAACACTGCTTGACTCAGAATGTATGCTTGTAGTTTTTAAAATATTCTATTACAAATTAATATTTTGATAAAGAGCAACAAACTTGTCATTTATATCTTGTTCTCTTTCATACTGTTACAAAAATTATATATATACATATATTTAATTAAATAACTCACAACCCATGAATAATTGTGTAAAAGTGGGTATAAATGTCAAAAAATATCCTGGAAGTAGGAAACACTATCAAAAACTGTTATATCTTCTCATATGGAAGCAAAACAACAACCACAACAACAGAAAAAAAAAAAACTCATTTAAAAAAAGGAAAAAAGTAATTTACCTATGTTACTACATTTAGGAGTGCATCAATTCCCACACATTCAGAATTGTTTCTTTGGAGAAGTTTTGTATTATTAACATTGTCCCCACTAGACCTGCATATCCACAACATAAATAGAGAATCAGAAGTTGTCAATCATAAACCTAAATATAGCTCTAGGCTGTCAAGTTTCTGGTTCTCAGGAGTAACAACAACAAAACCTATTTAATGAGGACTTTGCTGTTAAAGTCTTCTCTGGGAAACACTTGTGTTATCTTGTAATTTATCATAAACTCTATGTTTGATATTCTGCATCTGGTAGCGAGGTATAAGACTAAAACCGCTTGAACAGGAACAGAAACTCTGAACACATAAAATGCAACCAAATTCACTGCAGTTTTATCCAGAAGTGATTTCATCTTTTATTTTCTAGAACTCTAAATCCTTGGTAGTCTGCTCCCCCATTTTGTTTTAAAAAACATGCCCTGAATTTCTGTCAATATAAGCTGTTTGGGAAGGAATAAAAAAGAGAAAATATCCATTTATTACTAGAAATAAGTAGAAAAACAGGAATATAAAATTAAGCCACTATCTGGAGTAAATATAAAAATGAAACAGATGCTTATTAATTAAGTGTGAGCAGGTGATGACAAGGCACTGAGGCACATTGCACCAGCTGTGAAGAATTTAGAGAGCTTTTATCCTACCAGACCATTTATTTATTATGCAACAGACACCTTATGGAGTAGAAAAGGTAAGAAAACAAAAATGATATAAAGAGCTAAGAGTTCAGTTTTTTAAACTTTGAATACTACTTGGTTTGGTTTTACCTGCTTTTCTAAGAAATAATATGGCTTCCATGTTTAAGTTTTATGAATGCTGCAGTTCGTGATTTTTTTTCCACTGGAAACTGTATGACTACAATGTTATTTATGAATTTTTATTGCATACAATATGCCAAGAAGATAGACAGCACTGCTTTAAGTATAGAATCAAGTTTTCCAAAGAGTCCATAATAACAGCAAGGATTTGGAAAGAAGTAAAATATATAGGCAGAGAATAACCTATGAAAACACAAATCCACTAATCCACGGTTTACAGCAAATCTATATAACAGTAAATTTTTGAAAATGAAAAACAAAATGTAAATGGTTTCTTCTAAGACACTCTGATGACCAATCCATCTCATGTTTTAAATTATACTTCTGCTCAGATTGGTGGCAATCAAATTTCTTCATTTAGAAAATTTTATAATGGGCCATTAGGGAAGTCCAATCAATTCAAACTTGTTTTTTTCCCCTCCTCTTGTGCTCCCATGTTCTCGCATAGAACTGGATTCCAATAACATTGATTGACAGTTGATCCTTAGTTCCTACGTGTTTTTTTTTTTTTTTTAAGTTGTTACAACTTTTCTACCTGACTTTATTTTTTTACACGATTTTCTTTGGATTTTATTGTGCATTGGCACACAGGGCCTTTGATCTCGTATTTTTCAATATTCTTACTTATCTCAAATGGAAAACAAACAGACAAAAGTCCTTTAAAGATGATGAGCAAAAATACATAATGCAGAAATGGAATTAGAACTAAATGAGAAAAAACATTTTCTACATCAGTGATCAAAAAAGGAAAACTTTAAAAAATGATCTCCAAGTGTATTCCTTCCAAATATGAGAACATTAAAGGCCAGAAATAATGTAAATCTGTCCTTTTGTTTTGATTAGGACAAATAAGTACGATATTCCTAGAAACCAATGTAACAATCAGTACCAAGAATCAATGTAACATTCAAATTTTCAGGTTATTATAGTCCCTTCCTGTAAATTTATACTAAAAGAAATAATTTTAAAAGGTGGAAAAGTTCATTTCTGAAAAAAACATAGTAAAAAATAAGGAAAACTATTCATTTCTACAAATTAAAAAAAAATTTCAACTGAATTACCAATTCATGTGACCTTTATGCTAGCTATTAAAATACAATTGTGAAAAATATAAAGTAACTTACATTATTCAGATTCACCAATTACATTTAAGAGAGTAATACCCATTGGTGAATTCCATCTATGTATATTGCTTCTCAAAGCCATACAGAGGAGAGAAAAAAATGTTGGAGAGCTCAGACAAAAGTGAGAAGAGATGGAGAGATAATAGTATGAAAACACAATTAAGGCATTTTCATAGGTATCCAGAAAAGATGGAAACAATTAGCAATTATCCATGAATTATAGCTAAGGTAACATCTGGTAGACACTGCATCAACCACTTAGAAGACAACACCAATATTTTGTAGCTCTTGGGGTACGGGAAAGAATGCCAAGGAGGGGGCTCCTTGTACATTTGTCATCAATTTCCACTAGTTATAAGGCCTCAATAAAGTGACTCATGTCATGACACAAGGATATTTAGAAACTCTCAATGTTAACATGTAATCTGTGTGTGTGTGTGTACATATATATATATACACACACACATATATATGTTTTTTGTATATATTTTTATATATACTTTATATATGTTTATATATATTTCCATATATGTAATACAAGAAGTTGTTTGATTTTATATATATATAAAATGTTTATTTATATTTAAAATGTTTATATATATAAAATGTTTATACATATAAAATCAAACAACTTCATATATATATATATATATATATATATATATATATAATCAAACTACTTCTTACTGTGCTTGAACAGTTGTGATGCTTCTTTCCAGGTTTGCAAGTTCAGAGCTGATGCTAAACAAAGTAGGTCATTCCATAAAATTTACCTATACACAATGGCAAACAGATAAATGAGAAAAAGGGTACATATTTGTGTGTAAATACATAAATGACAAAATACACTTGAAAGACACAGTATGATTTTTAAATTAATGTATGAAACAATTACCTTAATATTTAATGTATCTTGGGAAAAAGGGGGAGAATGGTAAAAGTAAAAAATCAAAACAGCAGATGCCTTGGGGTAAGCAATTAATTTCTTTATTTCCTTTAGTTTTATTGTAATGCCATCTGTGGAAGAAATAGAAGTTCATAGTAACAGAAATAAAAGCTGTTGATTAAGTGCCTGAAGAACTCTTTGAAAGGAAAAACCTAAAATTCTAAAACAAAGAAAAATAATCCATCTTCAAGGGCAAATGTGTCTGAGGACAAATCTGTGAAAAATTTCAGGTATGACTTACGCTACACTACTGTTTCAAATGATTTTCTAAATTCAAAATATTTAGCTGGTCATCTAGAAGTAATCTGGGAGCTGTAGTTCTTGAGTAGAAGACCATGGTTGAAGCTGGGGGGTACAACATGATCACGTCAGCGTGTGTCACTCGATAAATACACTGAATGGTAAATCCCCACCAGATCATCTGCTGCTCCATCTCTGCCAACAGAGGTGCTCTGGAACACAGCAGAGGAACTCGTTAAAGATACAATGAGCCCTAAAAAGAAATGAAATAATGTCTTTTACCCCAATATGGATGGCTTTAGAGGCTACTATCTTAAGGGAAACAACTCAGAAACTGAAGGTCAAAAACCATGTATTCTTACTTAGAAGTGAAAGCTAAACAATGTGTAAGCATGGACACAGAGTGTAGAATAATAGGCACTGGGAAATTGGAAGGATAGAAAGAAGAGGGGGCTAAGGGATGAGAAATTCTTTATGGGTATAATGTACATTTTTTTTTTACAGGATTATGTATTTCTTCTGTTGCTCTTCTTTTTTTTTTAATTTATTTATTATTATTATACTTTAAGTTCTAGGGTACATGTGCATAACGTGCAGGTTTGTTACATATGTATACTTGTGCCATGTTGGTGTGCTGCACCCATCAACTCGTCAGCACCCATCAACTCGTCATTTACATCAGGTATAACTCCCAATGCAATCCCTCCCCCCTCCCCCCTCCCCATGATAGGCCCCAGTGTGTGATGTTCCCCTTCCCGAGTCCAAGTGATCTCATTGTTCAGTTCCCACCTATGAGTGAGAACATGCAGTGTTTGGTTTTCTGTTCTTGTGATAGTTTGCTAAGAATGATGGTTTCCAGCTGCATCCATGTCCCTACAAAGGACACAAACTCATCCTTTTTTGATGGCTGCATAGTATTCCATGGTGTATATGTGCCACATTTTCTTAATCCAGTCTGCCACTGATGGACATTTGGGTTGATTCCAAGTCTTTGCTATTGTGAATAGTGCCACAATAAACATACGTGTGCATGTGTCTTTATAGCAGCATAATTTATAATCCTTTGGGTATACACCCAGTAATGGGATGGCTGGGTCATATGGTACATCTAGTTCTAGATCCTTGAGGAATCGCCATACTGTTTTCCATAATGGTTGAACTAGTTTACAATCCCACCAACAGTGTAAAAGTGTTCCTATTTCTCCACATCCTCTCCAGCACCTGTTGTTTCCTGACTTTTTAATGATCGTCATTCTAACTGGTGTGAGATGGTATCTCATTGTGGTTTTGATTTGCATTTCTCTGATGGCCAGTGATGATGAGCATTTTTTCATGTGTCTGTTGGCTGTATGAATGTCTTCTTTTGAGAAATGTCTGTTCATATCCTTTGCCCACTTTTTGATGGGGTTGTTTTTTTCTTGTAAATTTGTTTGAGTTCTTTGTAGGTTCTGGATATTAGCCCTTTGTCAGATGAGTAGATTGCAAAAATTTTCTCCCATTCTGTAGGTTGCCTGTTCACTCTGATGGTAGTTTCTTTTGCTGTGCAGAAGCTCTTTAGTTTAATGAGATCCCATTTGTCAATTTTGGCTTTTGCTGCCGTTGCTTTTGGTGTTTTAGACATGAAGTCTTTGCCCATGCCTATGTCCTGAATGGTACTACCTAGGTTTTCCTCTAGGATTTTTATGGTATTAGGTCTAACATTTAAGTCTCTAATCCATCTTGAATTAATTTTCGTATAAGGAGTAAGGAAAGGATCCAGTTTCAGCTTTCTACTTATGGCTAGCCAATTTTCCCAGCACCATTTATTAAATAGGGAATCCTTTCCTCATTTCTTGTTTCTCTCAGGTTTGTCAAAGATCAGATGGCTGTAGATGTGTGGTATTATTTCTGAGGACTCTGTTCTGTTCCATTGGTCTATATCTCTGTTTTGGTACCAGTACCATGCTGTTTTGGTTACTGTAGCCTTGTAGTATAGTTTGAAGTCAGGTAGCGTGATGCCTCCAGCTTTGTTCTTTTGACTTAGGATTGTCTTGGAGATGCGGGCTCTTTTTTGGTTCCATATGAACTTTAAAGCAGTTTTTTCCAATTCTGTGAAGAAACTCATTGGTAGCTTGATGGGGATGGCATTGAATCTATAAATTACCTTGGGCAGTATGGCCATTTTCATGATATTGATTCTTCCTATCCATGAGCATGGTATGTTCTTCCATTTGTTTGTGTCCTCTTTTATTTCACTGAGCAGTGGTTTGTAGTTCTCCTTGAAGAGGTCCTTTACATCCCTTTTAAGTTGGATTCCTAGGTATTTTATTCTGTTTGAAGCAATTGTGAATGGAAGTTCATTCCCTATTTGGCTCTCTGGTTGTCTGTTACTGGTGTATAAGAATGCTTGTGATTTTTGCACATTAATTTTGTATCCTGAGACTTTGCTGAAGTTGCTTATCAGCTTAAGGAGATTGTGGGCTGAGACAATGGGGTTTTCTAAATATACAATCATGTCATCTGCAAAGAGGGACAATTTGACTTCTTCTTTTCCTAACTGAATACCCTTGATTTCTTTCTCTTGCCTAATTGCCCTAGCCAGAACTTCCAACACTATGTTGAATAGGAGTGGTGAGATTGGGCATCCCTGTCTTGTGCCAGTTTTCAAAGGGAATTTTTCCAGTTTTTGCCCATTCAGTATGATATTGGCTGTGGATTTGTCATAAATACCTCTTATTATTTTGAGGTACGTTCCATCAATACCGAATTTATTGAGCGTTTTTAGCATGAAGGGCTGTTGAATTTTGTCAAAAGCCTTTTCTGCATCTATTGAGATAGTCATATGGTTCTTGTCTTTGGTTCTGTTATATGCTGGATTATGTTTATTGATTTGCGAATGTTGAACCAGCCTTGCATCCCAGGGATGAAGCCCACTTGATCATGGTGGATAAGCTTTTTGATGTGTTGCTGAATCCGGTTTGCCAGTATTTTATTGAGGATTTTTGCATCGATGTTCATCAGGGATATTGGTCTAAAATTCTCTTTTTTTGTTGTGTCCCTGCCAGGCTTTGGTATCAGGATGATGTTGGCCTCTTAAAATGAGTTTGGGAGGATTCCCTCTTTTTCTATTGATTGGAATAGTTTCAGAAGGAATGGTACCAACTCCTCCTTGTACCTCTGGTAGAATTCAGTTGTGAATCCATCTGGTCCTGGACTTTTTTTGGTTGGTAGGCTATTAATTATTGCCTCAATTTCAGAGCCTGCTATTGGTCTATTCAGGGATTCAACTTCTTCCTGGTTTAGTCTTGGAAGAGTGTAAGTGTCCAGGAAATTATCCATTTCTTCTAGATTTTCCAGTTTATTTGCGTAGAGGTGTTTATAGTATTCTCTGATGGTAGTTTGTATTTCTGTGGGGTCGGTGGTGATATCCCCTTCATCATTTTTAATTGCATCGATTTGATTCTTCTCTCTTTTCTTCTTTATTAGTCTGGCTAGTGGTCTGTCAATTTTGTTGATCTTTTCAAAAAACCAACTCCTGGATTCATTGATTTTTTGGAGGGTTTTTTGTGTCTCTATCTCCTTCAGTTCTGCTCTGATCTTAGTTATTTCTTGCCTTCTGCTAGCTTTCGAATGTGTTTGCTCTTGCTTCTCTAGTTCTTTTAATTGCGATGTTAGAGTGTCAATTTTAGATCTTTCCTGCTTTCTCTTGTGGGCATTTAGTGCTATAAATTTCCCTCTACACACTGCTTTCAATGTGTCCCAGAGATTCTGGTATGTTGTATCTTTGTTCTCATTGGTTTCAAAGAACATCTTTATTTCTGCCTTCATTTCGTTATGTACCCAGTAGTCATTCAGGAGCAGGTTGTTCAGTTTCCATGTAGTTGAGCGGTTTTGATTGAGTTTCTTAGTCCTGAGTTCTAGTTTGATTGCACTGTGGTCTGAGAGACAGTTTGTTATAATTTCTGTTCTTGTACATTTGCTGAGGAGTGCTTTACTTCCAATTACATGGTCGATTTTGGAGTAAGTACGATGTGGTGCTGAGAAGAATGTATATTCTGTTGATTTGGGGTGGAGAGTTCTATAGATGTCTATTAGGTCTGCTTGCTGCAGAGATGAGTTCAATTCCTGGATATCCTTGTTAACTTTCTGTCTCGTTGATCTGTCTAATGTTGACAGTGGAGTGTTGAAGTCTCCCATTATTATTGTATGGGAGTCTAAGTCTCTTTGTAAGTCTCTAAGGACTTGCTTTATGAATCTGGGTGCTCCTGTATTGGGTGCATATATATTTAGGATAGTTAGCTCTTCCTGTTGAATTGATCCCTTTACCATTATGTAATGGCCTTCTTTGTCTCTTTTGATCTTTGATGGTTTAAAGTCTGTTTTATCAGAGACTAGTATTGCAACCCCTGCTTTTTTTTGTTCTCCATTTGCTTGGTAAATCTTCCTCCATCCCTTTATTTTGAACCTATGTATGTCTCTGCGTGTGAGATGGTTCTCCTGAATACAGCAGACTGATGGGTCTTGACTCTTTATCCAGTTTGCCAGTCTATGTCTTTTAATTGGAGCATTTAGTCCATTTACCTTTAAGGTTAATATTGTTATGTGTGAACTTGATCCTGCCATTATGATATTAACTGGTTATTTTGCTCGTTAGTTGATGCAGTTTCTTCCTAGCCTCGATGGTCTTTACATTTTGGCATGTTTTTGCAATGGCTGGTACCAGTTGTTCCTTTCCATGTTTAGTGCTTCCTTCAGGGTCTCTTATAAGGCAGGCCTAGTGGTGACAAAATCTCTAAGCATTTGCTTATCTGTAAAGGATTTTATTTCTCCTTCACTTACGAAACTTAGTTTGGCTGGATATGAAATTCTGGGTTTAAAATTCTTTTCTTTAAGAATGTTGAATATTGGCCCCCACTCTCTTCTGGCTTGTAGAGTTTCTGCCGAGAGATCTGCTGTTAGTCTGATGGGCTTCCCTTTGTGGGTAACCCGACCTTTCTCTCTGGCTGCCCTTAAGATTTTTTCCTTCATTTCAACTTTGGTGAATCTGGCAATTATGTGTCTTGGAGTTGCTCTTCTCGAGCAGTATCTTTGTGGCGTTCTCTGTATTTCCTGGATTTGAATGTTGGCCTGACCTACTAGGTTGGGGAAGTTCTCCTGGATGATATCCTGAAGAGTGTTTTCCAACTTGGTTCCATCTTCCCCCTCACCTTCAGGCACCCCAATCAGACGTAGATTTGGTCTTTTTACATAATCCCATACTTCTTGCAGGCTTTGTTCATTTCTTTTTCTTCTTTTTTCTTTTGGTTTCTCTTCTCGCTTCATTTCATTCATTTGATCCTCAATCGCAGATACTCTTTCTTCCAGTTGATCGAGTCGGTTACTGAAGCTTGTGCATTTGTCACGTATTTCTCATGTCATGGTTTTCATCTCTTTCATTTCGTTTCTGACCTTCTCTGCATTAATTACTCTAGCCTTCAATTCTTCCACTTTTTTTTCAAGATTTTTAGTTTCTTTGCGCTGGGTACGTAATTCCTCCTTTAGCTCTGAGAAGTTTGATGGATGAAGCCTTCTTCTCTCATCTCGTCAAAGTCATTCTCCGTCCAGCTTTGATTCGTTGCTGGCGATGAGCTGCGCTCCTTTGCTGGGGGAGATGCGCTCTTATTTTTTGAATTTCCAGCTTTTCTGCCCTGCTTTTTCCCCATCTTTGTGGTTTTATCTGCCTCTGGTCTTTGATGATGGTGATGTACTGATGGGGTTTTGGTGTAGGTGTCCTTCCTGTTTGATAGTTTTCCTTCTAACAGTCAGGACCCTCAGCTGTAGGTCTGTTGGAGATTGCTTGACGTCCACTCCAGACCCTGTTTGCCTGGGTATCAGAAGCAGAGGCTGCAGAAGATAGAATATTTCTGAACAGCGAGTGTACCTGTCTGATTCTTGCTTTGGAAGCTTCCTCTCAGGGATGTACTCCACCCTGTGAGGTGTGGGGTGTCAGACTGCCCCTAGTGGGGGATGTCTCCCAGTTAGGCTACTCAGGGGTCAGGGACCCACTTGAGCAAGGAGTCTGTCCCTTCTCAGATCTCAACCTCCGTGTTGGGAGATCCACTGCTCTCTTCAAAGCTATCAGACAGAGTCGTTTGCGTCTGCAGAGGTTTCTGCTGTTTTTGTTATTTTTACTGTGCCCTGTCCCCAGAGGTGGAGTCTACAGAGACAGGCAGGTTTCCTTGAGCTGCTGTGAGCTCCACCCAGTTCGAGCTTCCCAGCAGCTTTGTTTACCTACTTAAGCCTCAGCAATGGCGGGCGCCCCTCCCCCAGCCTCGTTGCTGCCTTGCTGCGATATTGCAGACTGCTGTGCTAGCAATGAGGGAGGCTCCGTGGGCGTGGGACCCTCCCGGCCAGGTGTGGGATATGATCTCCTGGTGTGCCTGATTGCTTAAAGCACAGTATTGGGGTGGGAGTTACCCGATTTTCCAGGTGTTGTGTGTCTCAGTTCCCCTGGCTAGGAAAAGGGATTCCCTTCCCCCTTGCACTTCCCAGGTGAGGCGATGCCTCGCCCTGCTTCAGCTCTCGCTGGTCGGGCTGCAGCAGCTGACCAGCACCGATCGTCCAGCACTCCCCAGTGAGATGAACCCAGTACCTCAGTTGAAAATGCAGAAATCACCGGTCTTCTGTGTCGCTCGCGCTGGGAGTTGGAGACTGGAGCTGTTCCTATTCGGCCATCTTGCTCTGCCCCCTCGGTACAATGTACATTAATCAGGTGATGGTTGCACTAAAAACTCAGACTTTACCACTATGCAAAATGTTCATGTAACAAAACTGCACTTGTACCCCTTAAATGCATAGAACATTTTTTAAACAAGATATAGCAGGTCAATTTTGTCCATACGATTGAATGTTGGATAAAATTTGAGTAGATGTTGTTCAAGAAGAATAAAAATGTCTTGGAGGACAGTAACCAGTGGAATGACCTTTTCAATTTTATCTAGCACACATTGTTCAATTTATATGTACCATTCTCTCAGTGACAACTTCAGAGATTTTCTCAAAGCCCTGACACTCATTTAATATGACCATAAGCCATAAATCAAGTAGCCTTCTTAGATGAATATAAACATAATGTTTTTGAAAGAAAAAGAAAGAGTAGGATGAAAGAAGGAGACCATAAAAAATGGAACTCATAGAAATTGATATCAAGGCATCTTAATTTATCATTTTTGTAGCAGCTAAGCATAAACGTAAAGCCAAAAGTCTTATATAGTAAGTAAATTATGAAGAAAAGAAGGCTGTTAGACCAAAAGAGCAGAATATGTATGTTCCATATGATTAAGTTAGCTTGAAGACAATATTAAAGATGAAATTTCATTTGATTGCATTATTCATTTTCATAGCGATTCCTTTATTCCAACAGGAGTGTTTCACTACTAATCATAATAAGAATGAAATCTTATAGTTTAAACTCTCCAAATATTTACTCAAAAGCATAATTAGATATACTATCATTCATTATCTGTGTAAAAATAAGTATTTGTAATCCCTAATCATTTTCTGGATGTGTGATTTAATCTTTTCCCCATAAACCAGGTCAACATTGAGAGCCTCTGTTCAAAACATTTTACAATCTTGTTACTGTATTGTCAAGAGGCAGACAGTGATTTCACAGCTGAACTTGCCGGAGTCCTACAAGGTTTCACCTACAGAATCAAGGAGCCTACTTTTGTAACCTACTCTTTCTTTCCCACAAAGCTTGAGTGATTGCACGTCTGAGATTATTAAGGAATTCCAGCAGATGTGCATGACAGTGCTATTTATCTCAGACAGTTCTTTCAGAAATGCAATGAAGTTATTACTAGAATTTTGCACAACATAACCTTAATCTACCATTTTCCAATAGTTACCCTTTATATCATTGTTTGGCTTTTAAAAAGCTATTAAATGTATAACAAAAAATATAGGTTAAAGCTACACAAGTTTTCAAGTAATGATAAGCCTTTAGAAGCATAGAGATATAAGTTTATTGTATCATGAAAAATGTACTTTTATTTTTAACAAAACAGTTTTCTTTTCATTTCTACTTTTTTAACAAAATAGATTTGTTTTTACTTGGATTTCTGTATTGTATTCACTAGATGGCAGAGTAAGCAAGTCAAAACATTATAAAATAGAGTTATAACAAACTTCTCTTGAAATCCTGAGAGAATAAGGATTGTTGTGGCCCAGGATAATCAGGGAATGCTTCAGAGATGAATCAAACGTTGTGTACAAATGGCATATGTCCTTTCCAGACCAAGGCTTATAAGAAGCATCTCTGCCTCCTTCATGTTCTGTCCTTCACTATCTGCCAGGTGGATGCAGAGGACTTCAGGTCCTAAGAAATGGAATAACCACGAATGGGGAAGTTTGGATAACACGTCTAAAGATATCCACCTGCTAACAGGATTGTTAAGAGAGCAAGATATAATCTTTCATTATGTTAAACCCCTAAAGTGTTGGAGGTTATTCACTAAACCAGATTGCATATTTCTAACAAAAATGCTTAATGTTGATTTTCTTTATTTCACTTGAAAAGAATATAAGTTTATTTCCCCTTATTTTAGATGTTACATTATTTATCGAACATCTGCCTATGAGTCCTGGGCATAACAAATAACACTTTTGTTCTTACCAAAATACAAGGGTGTAACTTCTCTTTCCGTATACATAAGACTTCTTATATTATCATCCTTAGTTTTCTTATTCATTTATAATTTATGAAATATTTACTGAGATGATACAAGCTTCAGAACCTGTTTTCATTCCTGTCTTGATGGTTAAGATTTACAGCATATTGCTGGTAAGAAACAATTCTGGCTGCTAGATCCCTCCTTCCCTATTTCGATCACTTTAACCCCACGATTATCTATCAATGGCTGTAAAGGCATATCTTCATCAAATCTTCCAATAAGCCTCTCATATATGTAAAAGAAGGATATTTTACATGTTAATTCTTATATTTAAATTTGAAGGAATTTTACTAGTATGCTTTGCTTTAATTTTTACATCAGATGTAATCATTCTATTTAAATGTGGAAATTATACTGTTAAAGGCTAGAAAAATATGGAAATTCCCATCTACAAGTGTCAGTGACATCCACTCCCTTCTTCATTTGCAATTAATTCTGTTTGGTTGGTTGGTTGGTTGGTTGGTTTGTTTTTGAGATGGAGTTTTGCTCTTGTCGCCCAGGCTGGAGTGCAATGGCGCAATGTTGGCTGACTGCAACCTCCACCTCCTGGGTTCAAGTGATTTTCCTGCCTCTGCTTCCTGAGTAGCTGGGATTACCAAGGCTAGCTAATTATTTTATTTTATTTTATTTTTTGTATTTTAATAGAGACGGGGTTTCACCATGTTGGCCAGGTTGATCTCATACTCCTGACCTCAGGTGATCCACCTGCCTCAGCCTCCCAAAGTGCTAGGAATACACCCATGAACTATTGCACCCAGCCAACTATTAATTCTTACTGGAAATGTTGCTTGCATATAGGGAAATTGGCTATAGGTGTTGCTGTACAAAAACATGTTTATTACCTAACACAAGGCCTGCCTCTATGCAATCCTTCAGTCCAGCATTTTATGAAGAATCACAATTCAGATAGATGCCAGAATGCAAAATTTCTGTGCAAAGATTTTCTCCGTTACACTTTTTCTATTGGTCTCTTTGCCAACATGTAGCTAATATATTAAACTGGGTCTTTTACTCTTGAGACAAGACTGGTCTGGATGCTCTCACATTGTACATGAATGGGCCCTGAATCCTCTAAGGGGATTCACACATCTTGGTTATTTTACTCTAGGAATGTCTGTTGAAGTTTGGGTTTTGGACATCTCTGGGGAAATGGACAAGTGCTGGATGAGATATTTCAGACAGGTGGAATCTTACATTGCACAATGAAGTAGAAGCTGATTCCATACTCTAGTCTTAAAATGTATCCTGTGTTCTTCCGAAAATGTTATCTTGCCTCAAAGCACAATATTTTCTGTCTCAAAATGTTAAGATAGATCTGCAGCAAAGGGTTTAGATATAGACAGTGCATGAAATGTAAGTGAAAATAAGATTTTAAGATACCCCCATGCATGAAGCATTTCTACTTTAACTTCATCATTTTTCGGAAACTTTTTAGCAATTTCAAATAAGTAAAACTGTAAATTGTACTCATTAAACCAGAAATCTTATAGAAGATGAACAAACACAATTTTTAGAAATATGTACATTAACACATTAAAATATGTTAAATATACACATATAATAATAAGATAGAATATATGATAGAAGGCCTATATTTTGGTGGTGGAATTGAGAAAGGTAGATGGAAAAAAACAAAAGCGACATTAATTAATTACTTACTATGTAATCATAATCTTGTTATTTATCATATATCCTCTTATTTAATCCTGAAAACATCTCTAAGATAGTTCTTATTACCAACAAATTTATGAAATGGATGAGAAAATAAGGTACCATAAATAAAAGTCAGAAAAATAAAACATTAAGGAGTCAGACCTACACAGACTAAGATATACAATGAAACAAGAGACTCTAAGAATTGACTGACGGATCTGGAGGAAAAGAAAGCAAAACACTTCTAGGAATAAAGAATGATAAACTGAATGAATGGATTAAACAATACATTGGACATTTTACAAAAGAAGAAACAAAGATAGGTACTAAAATATGAAAAGATATTCAGTTTTGTTAGATATCAGAGGAATGTAAATTTAACCTAGTGAGACACATTTTAATATGTATCAGGTTGACATAATTTCATAGTCAGACAACATTAAGTTAATTAATACAGAACAATAAGTGACCCTCCTACATACCAGTGAGAATGAAAACTGGCCTGTCAACTTTGGAAAATAATTTGATATTATGTAGTTATTTACAACACAGACACACCATCTTACCCAGGAATTAAACACTTGGATATATGCCAGAGGAGAGTTTTGCATATGCATATCAATAAATATGTAAGAATGTTCAAAATAGTCTTATTTGTAACAAACACTGGAAACAATCCAGTTGTCTGTCAATACTGGAATGCTTAATTAAATTGAGATATATTTGTTTAATTCGAAGTAGATCAACATTCTTAAGTATAATTTGAAGTAAAAACAAAATTACATAAAAACATATACTATGATACTATTTATAAGATTCAAAAACAAAATAGAGGCTGGGGATGCTGCTAAACGGCCTATAATTCAGAGGACAGACCTTCACAACACGTTTTAGGCCTAAATATTAATAGTGGCAAGATTGAGAAACTTTTTCTAAAGAAAAGTGAAAGCATAATTAATACCAATTTTAGGAAAATTTTTAAATATGGAATTAGCATTATTGATTTTTCCCTTTTGATTTTTCCTTTTACTAACACTGTCTTTATTTAAAATGTTGATATCTTTTTCATTATTGATTTCTAAGTTGATTTGAATTATTTTAACATATTGCATTAAAATATTATTTATTCTGATTCCTGAGTTTTTGGCATCCCCTTAAGGTTTGGGGCCTGAGAGTGAGCTTCCCTGGCCTCACTGCAGGTTCAGCCTTAGGGAAGGAGTGCAGGTAGAAGGACAGAAGGGGATAGAGAGCTTCAAAAATATGGATATTCTATTTCTTAATCTGGGGTATAGATACAGGTGGGGTTCACTTTATTATTTTTTATTAATCTGTCCATACAGCTAATATACAGTCTTTATATATACCATTAAAACTAAAATGAATTCAAAAGATCAATTAACTATGGTTAACTTACATGCTCTAAATTTATATTGTGTATCAACTATTAGATATCTGCTGTCTAGTATTAAATAGTATACCCATATCACCTATGATTTTTGATTGGGTCAATATTAAGAGAATACTAAAAATTCATATAATGATGTTTCTCCTATAAATCCACAAAAGTTGTAGAGACTTATAAAATTTATTCTAACACCTAACTTACTTCTGTTCACAATAGAGCTCTCTTGAATTTTTTGATAGTGTTGGAAATATACAGAATACATTCACTTCAACTGTGGTTTCCTATTTCCCGAATCCTGAAAAGCAGTGATTTGACATGCAAGTGCAACACTTCTATCTCTTTCTATTTCAATAGCAAAATTCTCCAACACTCTGTTCATTAGAGGGATAGGAGTCTTTCATATATTCGATTTCTGTCTTCCATGGGGATGTTCACTCTAGTGGTAGCTTTCAATTCATTCCTCCACTAGTCAAAAAATGAAAATCCAGAACATATTCATTATATGGTTTTTCCTCTTTATTGTTATTGGCCTGCAACTGTAATCCTGCAATTAGGACAGTACTGATTACAATATAGTGTAGAATTGTTTCATTGTCATTTACTTGACTCTCTTGTTCCTTATTTCAATTAAGTGCTCAACTGGCACTGAAACTAGCTTTCCACCAGATTTTACTTTGCTTTACCCCAAATTTCTACAGAAGTTGTATTTACTTGTGAAACATGCTAAAATGATTTAGATTTAAGTTACACTTTGTTATTGGCACATCTAGCATAGGCATTACATTTTACTGGCCTCTTCCAGGCCAACACATACGCACAGGTACAAACACACAAACACACACATTACACAGAGACTAGCCTCTGAGACCTGAAAGAAAATTAGAAACCCAACCCAGCCTCCCCCTCCTCCAAAGCTCTAAGCAAGTTAATGAGTGGTTTGTACTCCCAAAGCTCAGATCTTGAAAAAGGGATGTGAACAGAAGGCAAGTATATTTCTGTTAACCTTTTCTTAGCATAGTACACATTTAAAATTGATCACAGAATTCTTTCCATTTAGCTATGAAAAGAGTATCAAAATATTCTACTGTAGGAGACCACCACCAATATATCTGAGTTAGTACTCGAGATGAGATTAATGCCTTCTCTGTCCAAGAGGAAAAGGTGAAATTTAATTCAACTAAACAGTATAAAGCTCCTTGTCAGATTAAGGTCACATCTTCATAGTAGTCATGATGTAAGAAATTCAACCACATGTATATAATAATGGACTATCATGTGCCCAGGGCTTTGGGAGTTAACCAACACAGATCTCCATTTAGGAAGGAGATGAAAGGGGAATAATGATTGTGAGAAAGCCTGTGCTTAAGAAAGTGGAGCAGCTTAAGGAGTTTTCAAAATGCTCCATTGGCCCTTGAAATCTTATTTAGCGGGCAATGGGTTTGAAAACCTGACTCTTGGATGCTTATGTTTAAAGGCCTATGACATAACACACACAAAACCTGTGGTAATTTTTTTTCAGGGGGGTTAGTTCTATTTTTCTGTTAATATAACATAAATTTAGTGATTGAGGTGACATATTTATTAAGTAGATTCTATTCTGGCCAGAAACTATTTGATTTTTACTAATAAAGAAGAAAAACTGAGAGAGCTACTGCTTTTGGAAACAGTCTTTGCATAGGCTTCTGGATATTCTTTCTTATGTATAGGGTCTTGGTAAAGGCAGACTTAAAAATACAAATAATGTAACAGATATTAAAAACAAGCAAGCACACAAACAAATAAAAAATCCAAACAGTAAACTAAGTTTTCTCTGTATCTATCTCACCTGTACCTACATTTTCTTACTTTTCACCACCCAAGAGGTTTGAAAGAAATTGTTTAATTACCTTTAATTTTTAAATTTAGTTTTTAGAATAAAATATTTTAAAGTGCAATATGTATCTTATGGGAGCTGTGTTACTTTTGTCACCTCAAAATTTTTAGGCTTTAGTATTTTAATTAGGCAGTGAATTTGATAAACCTTACTCAACATAAATGTCATCTTCTAGTGGTTTTTATGAGCAAAGTCACCTACTACCTTTCCCTCTAAGAGATACAGTGTATACAACCTTGGATTGGAGTGAATTAGAAATGAGAATAAGAAAAAGATACCATAATATGTAGTCTGAATCCATTTACAAAATAATTAGACAGAATATTCTGTTAATAGGAATAAAGAAATATCTGGTATAATGTTCACCAAATGCACTGGATATTTATAAACAGGGAGCCTTGGTCTTGGTAATTTATAACATTCTACGTGTTGTTCTTATGTTGTTTGAATTGTTCATAATAGTCATATATTTATTATAAAAACGGTTAAGGTTGTTACTATGATGCAAAATAAAATGTGCATATAAAACAAGTCTTGAAGTTAAATACATATGGCAAGAATACTGCATTTGACATATTTAACTATATACAGAGAGAAAATTAAAAGTAAGAAGAAAAAAATGTTGCTTCATTTTGTTTACCCACTAACATTGCACTAATAACAAACTGAGGTACCACTTGAAAGTTAAAAACCCAAATTCAAAGCTGTGCCACAAGCTGTAACTACTTAATCAAAGGTATATCCAGAAAATAATAAATTAGAAAGAAGTGAAGGGAGGTCTGATAGACATCTTCATTTATCTCTCAGGTGAAAAAAGAAATGAAGAAGTGTAAGAAAACCTATATATATATTCTCCAAAAGAACACTTCAATAAATCAAACCCTCAACAGCATGTAAAGGTTTATAGTTAAGGTAATTTAAGGAAAGAGGTATTTCAAACCATCTATCCCAATTTTGCTGCAAATTCTCTAAGCATTAGATTATGAGTTCTTATAGGTAAATATTGCTTCACACCTGCTCTTACAAAATTTGCCTTGGGCATGAGTCTGTCAAGATTCTTTTTCCAGCCTGAGATTTGCGAGTTAATTTCTATTCATGCTGAAATCACTGGCATTAATTGCATTTACCCCCTTCTGACTTACCAGCAAATAAATGTAATTTAAATTCCAGGAGAAATGAGAGGCCCATTTGTGTAGAGTTAACTCCTTCAGGGTAAAAAGTTGGGGAGAAAGGTCCCAGTAAATTGGATAGCAAAGCTTTTGATAAAGGTTTCCTTAAATTGGTTCTGGATTTACTATTAAATAATTTTTTTAAAAAATTTATTTTTTAAAGAACTTTAATCCTCTATTTTTTTCATACATAAAAATCACAAGTAACTTCAAATCTCTTTTTAACTAGCAAGAGCTTAATATCCTTACTACATTGTTTAAATATATTGTTAAATTGACTTAAAATTATATTTCACTACCCTTGTTTTACTATTTTGTGGCTGTTAGCCACACAGAAGTAACAAAATAATGAACAAAACCAGAAAGATTCAATTCATAAATACAAAAATGAGTAATTTGTATGTAGCAAAAGACCTATATATTTATATACAATCTGGATAGGAGTATGATCTAAGTGTTCTATAATTTAATAAAATGAAGAAATTAAAAATATAAAAATCAAAATTATAACAAGAAGGTTTATACACACAGAATAACTGGTTGGAAAATAATTTTACATATTCTATACCTATTAACATGTTTATCTTAAATAGTATCTCAGTTTAAATGAAAAAGACTAGCATTAAAATTTTTTAAATATCACTTTTAAAATTCTTTTCATTTGTAAATGTAGTGAATGATAAATTGCAGTATAACACAAAGGAATATTAACATAATCTAAGTTTTTAAAATGATGATAAATTACTAACATTTATACTTACTATGTCACAGTCTTACATATGTTAATTATACAAGCTTTCACTGCAATCCTAGAAACTATTCGCTGAATTTATGCCCATTTCATAGATTCAGAATCTGAGAATCAAATACTTTAAGCCACTCATGCAAGTTTACATAGTAATTGATGGAACCAAAAAGAATACCCAGGCAAGTATAACTCTAGAGTCCAGTTGTTTTCCATTAGGCTATACTCGTGAAAGTTAAACAGTGAAAACATTTTGCATCAAATGATTAATAAATTACAAGCTGTCATTACAAACTAAAAAAATTAATCGACAGCTGTCCTGTTATAATTATTTTAAAATTTATATTAAAATAATACATCTTGCACCTGCCTAAGAGACATAAAATAGGCTAAAACTTCATAGGAACAGGAATGGTGCATTGTAAAAAATATACATTTTTATATTATTATAAAATATATATTGCATATGCTATCATACATAATATCTATTATATATGTGTTTGTATATATCCACATGCTATTATCTGATATGAGGAGTTTTCCTTTGGTAAATATAAATGACATTAAATTCATGCAGTTTTGAAGTGTGAGACTCAGGCTTGGGAGATATGAGAAGGGAGAAAGCTAAAGGGCACAAGGAAGCAATGGACAAAAATAAATAAATAAAGCAAAGAAATAAATATATTAAGAAATAAAAACAAAATGGTATACAGAAGGTCACTGTGAATAGCAGGAAGAATCCCCAGAGGAAGAAGGGTTTTACTAGCTGTTTGAGATGCTGTTTTCTTTTCTTCCATACTGTTTCAGTAAGATGTATAAGCCTATGTTATCATAGAGTCCATCCTCACCGGGAAAAGAGGTTGGTGAAATATTTCCCTATCAATGTCTTCCTACATAGAACATAAACACGCAAGGCTGAAAAGTATTTTCCTTTTGTTATTGTCTCCAGTCGTTGGTGTGCAGAAATCAATCACAGAATTTGGGTACTGAATGGGAGCTCAGATACAAGCATATTCACGCCCACATGCACACACACATATACACACACACAGACACACACTTCTGCATACTCAATATAATTTTTATATAATGCAGAAAAACTTAGACTAAAATCTAAACAACATGGATTCTAAAACTATCCTTTTTCCTAAGAGATTTTTTAAGCTTCCAATTTTCATTTATATCGTCAATAAAAATGTATATATTGAACACAACAATTTTTAAGGTTCTCTGCAGATGTGAAATAGTAATATAAAATTTATTATTGGCCGGGCGCGGTGGCTCAAGCCTGTAATCCCAGCACTTTGGGAGGCCGAGGCGGGCGGATCACGAGGTCAGGAGATCGAGACCATCCTGGCTGACACGGTGAAACCCCGTCTCTACTAAAAAATACAAAAAACTAGCCGGGCGAGGTGGCGGGCGCCTGTAGTCCCAGCTACTGGGGAGGCTGAGGCAGGAGAATGGCGTGAACCCGGGAGGCGGAGCCTGCAGTGAGCTGAGATCCGGCCACTGCACTCCAGCCTGGGCGGCAGAGCGAGACTCCGTCTCAAAAAAAAAAAAAAAAAAAAAAAAAAATTATTATTTATCCACTATTCCTTAGAGTCCCTGAGCCAATAGGAATGTATTTATTTTTATGAATACATTAAAAATAATACTGCATACAATGTCTTTATACTAGAGTTGAGGGATTTCTCCCTTCTGGTGTGTATAAATAGATGCATTTTTAATAAGCATTAAGCACATCTACAATTTTTTTACCAATGTTTCTCACTTTTAAAATACAATGTATAGCAACTAAATTATTAAACTAGTGTTCATAGCTAAAATTTTTTTTTCCATCTCACTTCTTACCAGCTATATCATTATAATACGAGCACTTGTGAATGCAAACATTGAGTAGTAGACCATAAATGCTTTGCATTACCTTGATCTAAAAATGGTATTTTTATAATTATTAAACTTGAAACAAATCTTATAGCAAACACAATTAGATAGGCTAACAACATTGCTCTTCAGCAGACCAAACTTGTTAGTTATATCAGAAATAGAAAACTGTGAGAAAAAAAAAAAAAAAATGCCAGCAAAACTTTCAGGTTACAGAAGTGTAAATTACCCATTATCACAATGTATAAAGTCACAGTTTGCAAAATTGTCTAGTTTTCATTTATTACTGAAATTGAAAGTTTTCAGAGTTGAATAGATGAAAATATATTTGTATAAAATTATTTTTAACTCAGATTTTTTCCTCTCATCTGTGACAACTTTTCCTGCTGTGAGAGTTCATATTTCATGCAAGAATAGTCTTATATAGAGGTATCCACTACAGTTGTTTGCTCTGTTCATCTGTTGCTTTTTAAGGAAAATACAATAACCATGAATCTGTGTAAAAGAGAAAATAAATAGAATTTGACCACTGTTTCTTAAACAAAAACAAACCAAGCAATACTTTGGGTCAACTTTACCTCAGTTTTCTAAACATTCTTAATAGCATTCTATGTCTTTATTGTCAGTTCTCATTTTTAATTCCACCAAACTGGCTGTCAAGCCATATTATGCAGTGACTTAATATGAGTGGACATTTGAAAACATCTTACAATGTAGAATATATTTTTCCTATTCACTATTATGTACCATCCTTACCAATAATGTATAAATATCCTTAACTTATTCGGGAGTAGCCCAGGCAACAGAAACCCTAAATGCTCATAGAGGTAAACTATCAGTGGCTCATCGAGGTAAATACAGACATGAGCCTAAAAAGCCATGATCAAATGATTATGCAATTCCTAATGGGTATTTTTCTTAAGTATATGAAAATAGGTAGTAATTTTGGGATCTGAAATGACAATATAACAATTTTGGAAAGAAAGAAAAGGAAGGATACTTACTCCATTCCACTAGATTCTTATTAACCAAAGCTTTGGAAAATCTCAAAGAAATATGAAAATGTGTTGCGTGTCTCTGTTTGTGTTTGGTGGAGGGCAGTGGTAGTGGGGTCAGAAGAGGTGTTGCAGTTCTATGTCAAGCCAGAGGGAAAGAAGTAAAAGACAGAGAATGAAGAGTAAAAATTAGCAACAATTTTAGAAAATAAAGAGGCTGATTTTCTTAAAAATTTTCATCCTCTCTTTTTGTTGTTTCTGCTCTATTCAATTACTTTCTTTTTGTTTTGTTCCTTCTTTTCCTCATGCATTTTCCTAATGTGTCTCTTCTCTTGCTAGTTTGTTTCTTTCTCCTCCTTCCCCTCTCTTTCCCTCTCCCCCTTCTCCCCTTCCTCTTCCTCCTTCTACTTCTGCTTCTTCTATACCTTTTACCGTATTTTCCATTGCCTTTGTCCGTTTTATGCCCTTGTCCTGGCACTAAACTTATACTAGATTGAAAGTCAGAACCTCCTGGTTTGCTTAAGTAGGATGTCCTGGTTATTAAAGTAGTTAGCCCAGCAGGATGCAGTGGCTCACACCTGTAATCCCAGTATTTTGGGAGGCTGAGGCAGGCGGATCACTTGAGGCCAGGAGTTCAGGACCAGTCTGGCCAACGTGGCCAAACCCTGTCTCTACTAAAAATAGGAAAAGTATCTGGGTGTGGTGGTGTGGGCCTGTCATCCCATCTACTCGAGAAGCTTAGGTGAGAGAATTGCTTGAACCTGGGAGATGGAGGTTGCATTGAGCTGAGATCAGAATCATGCCACTGCACTCTAGCCTGGGTGACAGAATGAGATTCTGTATCAAATAATAATAATAATAATAATAATAATAATAATAATAATAATAAAATAGAGTAGTTAAAACACTGTATTCCTTTAAAACAAACAATAAAACCTCTGTGTAATAGAAGCAAAAGAAAATTGTAATTTATTTCTAATAATAGCTTCCATATACACAAAACATATTTTTGCAAATCCTGGAAAAGTGCTATAAGAAAAAAATAAACAACTTAATCCATACACACTATCCTTCATCACAGTAAATGCATACTTGTTTAGATTTTCCAATGGCTTTGTGTAGGCCAAAAACTTCTTACTGCAGAATTCTATTAGTAAATAGCATATGATTAGGTTGATCTGAAAATTATTGCAGGTTAAATCATCTATTCTAAAATAAAACAACAATAAGTGACAAATCTTCATATAATATTAAATCTATGAAGATAATTTTAGTTGCCTCTTGAGAATAATAACACCAATACAAATATTAAGAAGGATAATCATAGAATCCATCCTACTTGTTGAATGCTTACATTCAAACCATTGTGCAAACCACTCTATAAATTATCCTATTTAAAATAAGATAGTATTTACCCTAATAATATCTACCATATGAGACAGATATTACACATACATAGATTATTCAAATAGTTTATAAAATGTGCAGAGATTTGTATGTATTAGAATTATGTCAGATTAATTCTAGAACTTGCTGTTGTCTATTCTTAAATGGAAAAAATGTTGATTTTTAAAACTCTATATGGTAGTACTTGTTTAAATTATCATATGATTTTTCTCTACTTAAACACTTAAGGTATTGTCAAAATTCTGCGATGCCTATCCTTTTGTGATATTTTAAAATCTGAAGTCATTTAACCATGTTTTTAAGTATAATGTTGATAGTTTTTTCTTAGAAAAAAATAATGTGCAGTTGACCCTTGAACATCATGGGTTTGAAATGCGCTGGTCCACTGACACATACATTTTCTTCCACCTCTGTCACCCCTGAGACAGGAAGACCAACTCTCCTGTTCCTCCTCCTGTTTAGCCAATTCAATATGAACATGAAGATGAAGACCTTTATGATGATCCACTTGTACTTAACAGCTAGTAAATATATTTTCTATTCCTTATGACTTTCTTAATAACATTTTATTTTCCTTGGCCTATGTAAGAATACAGTACATAATACTGATTACATACAAAATATGTGTTAATTAACTGTTTATGTTATCAGTAAGGCTTCCAGTCAAATGTAGGCTGTTAATAGTTAAGCTTTTGGGGAATCAAAAGTTATACATAGATTTCTGACTCTATGAGGGACAGCACTTCTAACCTCCACATTGTTCAGAGGTCAGCTATGTTGCTGTTCTATAACATTAATCTATAGCACCATTTCATAAAATTTTTACTTAAAATTTGTATTTTTATTATCAAAAGAGATGAATACAGTCATTTACAGTTGAATTTTAGTAGTTTATAATAAATAGACATTTGTATTTAAAAAATAGAATAATATTTAGATCTTATGGTTACTATAATTATAAATGTTAAGTACATTGATAAAGCAAAACAAACTATTTTATACAAGTCTGAAGTGCTAAACACCATAATCTGTTTCCTAAGTTTAATGTATGTAGCTTCTTAAGCAAGATAAACGAGCTGATATTAATTAACAGTCCACTTATTTTATTTTCAGAGACATTAAACTAATCACAAGTTAGCCTGTGTTTCTAATGTAACATCATAGAAGTGATATAAGGATGAAAAGTAGGCACTGCTTTTATTGGCTAGACAATGGAGCATGAGAAAACTAAGTATCACCATGAACAGAAGCTGCTGTGGTGTGCTACCTGCTTATTTGGTTGGTTGCACTGAGACTTGATTCAATTCCTTGCCTTTCTCTTTTGCAAAAGTGTTGGAATATGCCAGTCTAGGAACAAGAAAAATCTGCTCTAAGAGGAACAACATCTTATTCATTAACTGTCATATCCATACTGTGGATACATGCCTCCATTGCAAGAACATTACTTAAGTATTAAATGAATCCCATAAATAATGCCATTTCCTTTTGAAGAGCTAACGGTCATGGTTCTCAATGAGAATGAATTAAGGTGGATTGGATTAAGAGATCTTAATTCATCAATACAGATCCAGTTAATTTAGCCAATGAGAGCAAACAAGAAAAGAAATGGGGCTTGAGAAGAATAACAACTTTATTGAGAACTTATTTTATTTTATGCCAGACCTTATGCTAAGCCCAATGCATGGATCTTATTTAATTCCTACTGCAGTTTAAGGTTTGCACAATTTCCATTCAAGGCCTGCTACATAATGTGTAGATTCCAGAGCAAAATTAAGACATAGGACCTCAGCTGGGATGTGCAAGTCAATGTCCATTTTCCAGTGACCAGCCGCCCCAATGAATGGTGGATGCATGACTCCCAAAAAATTACAACTCCTGTTGGGATGCACTTAGTATCTGGATAAGGGTGGGTAAGAGACTTCTGTTGACTCACCTACTGAATGTACAGTGTGGCTACCAGCCAATGGATTGGATGGCCACAACTTAGCTCTGTTCCAAAATACTGTGGAGCTCATGTCCAATGCCTCCTTGCCCTGTGACCATGTCTATGTTCCCAATGAGAGTGGAGAACAGCAACGGAATATAGGCCTCCCTCCGGTTTCCTCCCCAGGTGGAGGGTGGCAACAACCACAGAAAAAGACAGAGAAAAAGAGGCTGAGCATGAAGGAGGCATCTGAGAAACTCTCCCAGATTCAGAGAGGCTGCGTGAGGTGAAGCAGTGCAGGAATGAGACTCCAAGCACTCAAAGCATACTCCATTTCCCAAAAAGCTCAACTTGCTACACAAGAATTTAAAGATAAAATCAATATGGGTTTCAAGATGAGAACCAAAGAGCATTAAATCCAAAGTACTAAGCTCTGGGCCCTATGTAACCATACTGTTCACTTGCCCATGAAGCTAGCCCTTTTCCCATTTTACAAATGATAACATTGTCCAAAGTCTGTTTGTGAGCATGAGATAAAATCTGTGTGTATGTGTTGTAGGAACTGACCAGGGAACAGGGATAGATCAATGGTTTAAACTCTCACTTACGTTTTTCTCTACTATGTCTAATTGCCTGTATATATTTACCACTCATTAAATTAATGGAAAATATTTTATAATATACTCCTTATTTTTCAACTATTTAGCGGGTAAATATAGAATTAGAACAAGAAATAGATACAGGGAATATAAAGTTTTATAGAGGACTAATGAAATATAAATATCCTTAGCAAAATTATCAAAACTCTGCCCCATCAACAATAGGTGATGACAACATCTGTACATAATTTCATGTTCTCAACCTCAATATTGACTACCACACAAAAAATTTATAGAAAAAGTTATAAAATGGAAGCTAATATTGCAGCTTGTCAAAGCCACAGTATTTTTCATGTGGTCTTCATTTGTTCAGACTTGTTTACTATTACCATCATCTCTGGTCTAGTGTGAGAGGATGTGAAATTGCATGTTGAAAATTACTCTATATGAAAACGGTAAGGGAAGTTGAGAGTTATAACTTCTACAAAGCCATTAAAATAATGAAAAGTCAAGAATGAAGTTGGATTAAAAACATACTGTAAAGGATTACACAAATACACAAATCAATGGTCAGGTATTCTTCAGAGAGGCATGGCAGAAATAATTTAAATAACTTCGACTGACTAATTCAACTTAAAAATATTATTCTTTCCCATGAAACTTTACTATACAATCTCTCTGGGGTTCAGCTATCCAAGATTTGGCTCAAAAATCACTTTCCTTATTTGCATTGCCTGTTTTTCTCTACTTCCAGGCTAGATAAGGTGATCCTTCCCAATGTTGCCTTTAGTCCTGGGTGCATTTTTCATCCATCCTTAGCAAGTGATGCTGTAATTGTTCATAATGCTCTATCTTACTTCTGATTCTCAGCAACTTCAGGAAAAACATAGATCTATGTATTTCATTTATTTGCTTGCTTGTTTGTTTTGTATCATCTGTGTTTATCAGTGTGTCCAGAAAATAGAAAACATTCCTTCAACACCGAATGAATGAAAGAGTGAATGAGAGAATGGGCCTATGTTTTCTACCTGAGACCAGAGTTACTATTTGCTCTGTCTGGCCCTACCTGGCTGAGGACTGGCAAGACGTTTCCTTACACATCATCAGATCCTCACAATCTATAAATACTGAAAACTCTTTCAGTCATTCAGAAAGGCCTATAAATTGTTCATGTTAATATAACCACAGAAAGGCTAAAGTAAAAATTCTGGCTGTAATATAGGTGGTCACTTGTTATACATTTTAGGCCCATTATGATTAAATGAGGGTTTGGATACCTCAAAATTTAGTTACTTAAAACTTTTTTTATAGAGATAAAATATCCAAAGTTCTAGATACTTTGTTTTCAGATAAAATCTTGGAACACAACTCATTTAAAAGGAAGGGAAGAGATCTTTGCATCTGTAGAAATTACTGTACTGTAACGGGCTTATGTCCAACATTATACCTCAAGGAAGCTTTCCTGTTAATATTTGAATATTTTGTTTTCACATTTTGTTTGCTTAAGTCAATTAGAAAAGGCACATTTAACATTGAGAAGGTGTGTTCCCACATCCACCGGAATATTTTGTGCATTTTAAACACTTAGCATTAACCAGCCTTTCAGGTTAATATTGATTGCTATCTAGATAATAATGGACATTAACCTATTGCTTGTCATAGAACTCTATCAACTATAATTAGCTCTAACCATAAAGCATGTGTTAGGTAGAAAGTGACTTTCCAAATGTAAGAAAATCCATTAGAGCTACCCCTAGAACACAGTAAATATTTGCTATCAGCTACCTACTCCTCATGATTCTTGTAAAGGTATATTTTTTTCACCTGCTCTATTATCATTTCTGTATTTCTTTATGATAAAAAGAGGGTAATTTTTTTAAAAAGTAAAAGTAAATAAAGCTATTGATAGAATATACATATTCTATGTATAAATTACATATTATATATTACATAACATATAACATAATTTCATATATTATATGTATACATATATGATATATAATTATAATATATATTATTCATATGTAACTTTATATAGATATAAAAGTTTATCTCCACTTATAGATATTTCTAAATTAAAATGCTGCTAGCTTTTCGTTAACATCAGAATATTTTCAAACTGTAATTGCAAAATAGTGTCTACTGTGGGAGTGTAAAAACACTAAATAAGGCATTGCTTCTTAATTCCTCAGTTGTTGGTATTTCAGAAGCACCAAGAACAAAGCTTGATATTTTGCAGGTATATGAGATCAACATCAGCCAGTTGTAAGCAATGACTGTGATATAAGAAATAAGACAGAGATCATTTTTAATTGCACTTCACAAGCTTATACTAAAGAACAATTATTACATATATAATTAATACACTGGTGTATATTTGGGAATGGCAAAGTGTTGTGTGCATGTGTAACACATTTCAATTCCCAGGTTAGGCTCTTGATGTTAATACCTTTCATGTATAAGCTGGTGCATTAGTCAGAGACCTCATTGGTAATACTTTTGAGGTGAGGATAGTCAGTATATTCAGCATCAGCTGAATGTCAAAGATTGCCAGTCAATCATCAAATGATAGGAGAAAAGGTTGGAACAAATCCATCCCTTGCAGTCCTTGGAAAGAATCAGTCCTACCAACATCTTCATCTTTCACTTCCAGATTTCCAGAACTCTGAGACAATACATTGCTTTTGTGTAAGCCATTCCATTTATGGGACTTTGTTGTGGAAGCTGTAACAAACTAATATAATGTGTATCCTTGAGATCTCCCTGATCTTAGTCTTTTCTTACCAAAACAGCTGTCTATGTATCTGTGTATCTATCTATGTGTCTACCTATGTATCTATGTATCTATCCATGTATCTACTTATGTATCTATGTATCTATGTATCTACCTATGTATGTATGTATGTATGTATGTATCTATCTATCTATCTATCTATCTATCTATCTATCAATCATCTATGTATTTATTTATCTAGCACAGAGATCAGGGAATGGTATTTGTGGTTCCTTGGTCCCTGAGGTTTACACCTGTTTTCCTTCTTTGTAATATGCCCTAAACACTAAGTGAAGCCACTTAGTCATTTCAGCTTTGAAACCCAAATTAAAATTTTGTGGTTGTTCTTGAAGTTTCATCCAATTTTTTTGTTTGTTCATCTTTGCTTTTGCTTTTAAGTTAAGGCACAGGACATAAAACCATTTTCAATATGCATACCAACCTATAACAGAAGGTTTCAGTTCTCTACTATTGTTACTTATATGTATTTATTTACTTAAGTTATTACTTGTTTGGATCAGAGTGCTTCTAGTGTTTAAAGTTTGTTTTACATATTTATGTTAATAACTCTAGGCTGTCACATACATTGGCAGATTACTGAGAATCTTACCTACTTGAGATTCCTTTGGGTCTGTAATATGCTTATCAGGAGGGCTTGGGGCTGCTAGTCATCTACCTGACAAAATACTCCCCAGACTGGTCAAAAGGAAGACAGAGAACCTTGCCTGAAATGGAAAATCTTCAAAATTCAAATCTGGTAAATCTTAAGGATTCCTATAAAGATAAATTATAAACCAGAAGTAACAGTTGACTCCGATTAGGCTTTCAAATTTTAATCAAGCGTGATGTAGAAATGTGTGGTTTCATATATGATGAAGATGGAAAAATATATGAAATAATGAAAAAGAGAAAGGAGGAAAAGAAAGAAAACTGATAGCACATGGAGGAGAGAGAGACTGTGAGGGGGTAAAGCACTCAGAGAACAAAGAAAAAAAATGGAAGAGTTTGCAGGAAGGGATAATATAGGTCACTTAAGTGGAAAAGAAGTGCAATTACCTAAAAACCAGTCGAGCTAAGTATAAAAGGACAACCTATTATCAGTCTGGTTGTAAATTTCTGGAAATTATTGTATACTCTCTGCTGATTAATTGGTGAGTTCTTGGACAGAGGAGTATTTGGGATGGGGGTGGAGGTGGAGGTGGGGTAGGGAGGAGACAGTGCACATACAGATGCATGTGTGAATCTGTGTGTTACTTCTTCTCTGTACCCTCAACACTTAGGCAATTTGCCTGGCAAATAGTAAGTGCTTAATAAATGCTTGTTGAATGAGTGATTTTTGGCTAGGCATTTATAGTTATTAACGTTGTGATAATTTGCAAATTATTGAAAGAAATGTTCTGCTGTGGTTTGGATATGGTTTGTTCCCACCAAAACTCATGTTTAAATGTGATTCCCAATATGGTGGTATTGGAAAGCAGGGTCCTGTGGAGGTATTTGGCAGGGCCCTGTGGAAGTGTATCCCTCATGAATATCTTAGTGACATTCTCTTTGTAGTGAATTCTCTTGCACTCTCCCAAGATTGTATTAGTTCTCTTGGGAATGAATTAGAGAGGAGAGAGAGAGAGAGAGAGACAGAGAGAGAGAAAGTGTGTGTGTGTATGTGTGTGTGTGTGTGTGTGTGTGTTGCACTCTGGCTGTTATAAAGCAAGGTTCCTCCTCCTGTCTGGTCCCTCTTCCCATGTGTCTGCTTCCCCTTTGATCTTCTATCATATTTTGCCCTAGCACAAAAGCCCTCACCAGAAGCTGAGCAGATGACAGTGCCATGCCCTTTAAACTTCTCAGCCTGCAGAACCTTGAGCTAAATACACTTTTTTTCCTTTATAAGTTACTCAGGCTCAGGTATTCTGTTACAGCCACACAAACAGACTATGACAGGTTCTTAATGAGATAACTGAAATGATCTACTAATCTAGAAATTATACTGTGCTCTAAAACACTAGTAAAAAGAGAATATGACAGTAGGGTTTGGATGAAGTCAAATCTCTGGATGCTTCCCACTTCCCTTTGAGTTTCCTAGAAACAGAGCTCTTGAGATACCTAAGGAAAGTCTGGCAGTGGAGTAAAGGAAGAGTACAACAAAGCATCAGTTCTACTAAATATCCTATTCGGGCCCTGCAGGTTTGCAAAATATGCTTCCAGCAGATGGCGTTTTGCATAGATAATAAAGATGTTTGCATCTCCAGAGTCTTGTAATTACCTTAAGAATTAAGAGAAAGAAAATAGAAAAGAAGAGGAGTAAATTCCTTCTGCTTCCCCTCCTTTTAAGCTCCATTATCATAATCTGTATCCCATTTCAATTTTCATTACTCTCGGAAGAGTACAACAAGCTGATAGGGAATGAGAGTCGTCTGGATTGGAAAGACAATTTAATTGCTCTTCTAAAAATGAAATTCAACTCACACGAAACAGGGCCAACCTTTTCCATTTGATCTTACAGCTCAAATGTCAACTATGCCATACGTTTTATGTGACTTGAAAGAACAAAAATGGAAACAAAGAGTTTAAACATTCCATTCTTCCTCACTATCATTTTATCCATTAAAAAAATGGAAAAACCCTCAGTGGCATTCAACAAACTTAAAACAAGCATCAGGAAAGTGTCAAGGTCTCCACAAACTACAGTAGCATATGTGAAGCTCCTGGACTGTTTTTAGTAAAATTTGTTGATGGTTTTGTGTATTAAATGACTGAAACCTTTCAGAATTCTGGCTTGCAAAGCACATGGAAAATAAATAGTGTGGCTACTGCTGGTGCACTCATTTGCATTTCAATGAAGATAATTCTGTTAGTTTCATAGAAATAATAGTGACTAAGGTCTAAGAAGGAAAGTGAGGGGCTTGGATGTATACAAAGGTTGCTAAAATTCTTTCTGCTTGCATACCAACATTTCAAATAATTTTCCCAGTAAGATAAGCTAGATCCTTCATTGTTTTGTGTTCTCTGAGACAGCATTATGGAAGCCTGAATAGGGCTAAAGAGGCGGATGTTTTGAATTTTCATCCAACAATTTTTTTCATAAAAAATAATTCTCTGCCAAAATTTCAAAGTCCAACAGCTTGAGATCTCTGTCTCTTTTCCTTTTTAGTTTCATCCATTTGAAAAAAAAATCAGATTAAATAAAATATGAACATTTTTATTCAAGAAAGCCAAGTTATGAGCAATACCAAGAAATGAACAGATTTTTTTCATTATATTTTACTTGCCAATTAGAATCATGCTACTTGTAAAATCTACAGTTCGGTATACAGATATTATTAGTTCTGTCATAAATGGGAAGGAACATTGGGAAAGCTCAAGCTAATTTTTCAGATAATGAAAGATAAATTTTCATATTCAGCTTGGGAATTCATAAAACAGACAACATAATGCCCAGACTATTTTTAAATATCTAAATATTTAAGAAGACCATGATTTGAATCAATATATCATATCAAAAATGAGTAGCCCTAGAAAGAGGACTCAGGGGCAAATCAAAAGTTTTACCTTTAATTGGAATCACTGAAATACTATCCATGTACATTCTTCTAATTTCCCTTTATTTTTTATAATCACACAGAATGAAAGCAAGATGATCACGCCTGTAATCCCAGCACTTCTGGAGGCCAAGGCAGGTGGTTCACCTTAGGTCAGGAATTCGAGACCAGCCTGGCCAACATGGTGAAACCCCGTGTCTACTAATAAAACAAAAAAATTAGCCAGGCGTGTTGGCATACACCTGTAATCACAGCTTCTCAGGAGGCTGAGGCAGGAGAATCGCTTGAACCTGGGAGGCGGAGAGCTGAGATAGTGCCATTGGACTCCAGCCTGGGTGACAATAGCAAAACTCCATCTCAAAAGTAAATAAATAAATAAAATAGGAAGATGCCCTTCAATCTTAAAACAGCTTTCTTACAAAATCATGTTTTTAAACAGACCTATTAAGAACCCTAACAGAGATCTGCAGAACACATATTTTGTAAATTGATGGCTTTTACTGGCCCTAAAACACCCAAATTTTAATATTGTTTTTCCTTAACATACATATTGCCCTCAACTATCACATGACATGTAATTTTATTTTAGTTCATTAATAACTAGAGAATTAAACCCTTAGAGGATAGGAAATGGAATTATCAAAGCAGTAAGAAATTTAACAACCAAAAATATAAAACAAGGAACAATTAAGAATTATTCAAGAAATTCCTGTGAAGAAATGAACATTTCTAGAAATACATTACCAAATTTCAAAGCTATAAATGTTGTTAAATAATAGTTTAAAATGTGTTTAACTTATTTAAATAAATAAATGATCAAAATCTTTAATTTTGCTTCTAATATCAAGATGAGGTTTGGTAGAGAATGAAGTGAATCCTGTTTATCCCACAACAATAATAAGAGCCAAACTGAAATATATTTTACTTACCACAACAGATTTCTAACTATATTTCGGGAGATTAAATAAGTTACTACAGAACTGAGTCAGCAATTCTTCTTATATATTACCTTTAATACATGTTTCTAATTTATGAAACAAGATTATAATAGTTACAGTTAGATCATTAAAATATTTTAATGAAACATACAATTATTATGTATGTTTATATATAAGAATATATATATATATAAACAGCCTTAATCATTACACAATAATAGAAGTATATCTTTTGTATTGAGATCATCAATCATTTTAATTTTCTAGGCATCCCTTACTTTTTACCATTTCTATACCCTCTATTTTGTTTTAACAATTAACTTACCTCAATGGTAGAATGTTTAAATATTGTAAATGTTAATTTAATCAATTACAGATTATTAGTGAAGCATTTAGCTAAATGGATTACATTTTTCTTAAGAAGTCTCTGAATTTCCATAACCTTAATTTAGCAAAGCCACATAAAAGACAATGATAAATCCAGTGTGAAATCATGTAGGTATGCCAAAATATATCAGGACTACTTAAAAACAATCATCACTGTGTTCCATTTACTAAGGAAAATTCCGGTGTTGTGCATCAGAAAGACTCAGTACACTAAAGAGTACAGCTAGCTGCTCATGTCAGAAAGGGTGGAACCAGGAAGGCTATGGTATCCCACTTAACCACTAACCAGCACATATTGTGGATGGATTTAAATTAGAAGACACTTGGTGATATCACTTAAGCCTATTTCTGGACTCCTGCAGGAAAACAAATGCTGGCACAAAAGAAAACTGCCAAACACCAGCTGGTCTGGTAGTCAACATTTATGAGCTCTTGGCATTTCATAACATGTCGTATATGTGAGAAAATCCATTGTCATTAAACTCTTTTATCCATTCATGATCTCACTTTACAGATTATATAAGACAAAAGCATCCCAGTAAGTGGACACATGCTTAAGTATTTAATGAATGATTAAAATGAAATTTAAAAATGAAAATGACCTACAATAGGACCACTTAAAAGATAAATTGGGCAAGTCTAGTATTAGTAGACTGACTCGCATGTTTTCTCCTTTGTGTGAAACATAACCTTTGGTGTGTGAATTATTTTAGTGCATTCCAGAACCTCGGGGTCTATAGTTATTCTCATATACAGTGGTTCTTGGAACTGGGTGAGGAAAACTGTGATTTAATGTGGATTTACACTAGAAAACAGGATAATTTTCTGACCCTTGAAAATGGCCTTAAAGTCATTTTTCAAAAAGGGCCTTTTCAAAACTCTAGGGTTTTTTCCTACAACTAATTTTATGTCCTAACCTCTGACTGTCTGAGACATAGATATACCTGCACTCTACAGAGAATTCTAACCAGGAAGCTAAGTCATTGCCAAGGCCATTTAAGAGATTGAATTGGCTCAAGTTTCATGCAGATTTAATTCGCAAATGGATCTGAATTTATTCTGCTTCTTGTTCTGTCTTTTGAGCTTGTTAAGTCATTCAGACCAGGGAAAAATTCTGGCATACTAAGAACGTTGAGAAAAGGCTTCTATCTTCACAGTTAGGCTTAAAATGGATGACTTCTGACAGGAATGCTTGGAATATAATCAGTCACTTCTTTCCGTCAATTCCATGTTATCCCAAGGGTTTGTTCAACAGATGGACATAATTTGCATACTTGACTACCACAGTTTTCTTAATTGCATTTTCCCAGCACACTCTATTATATTTGCAGTATTAGATTTCCCTTATAATTTCACTTTGAAAAATATACACAACATATATTAAGTTATTATATTTTCTATATGTTGTATCATTCTGCAAAACCTAACACCTGGAAACTTTAGGCATTTAGGATATATTGAAAATCTATTACCACACTCTAAGCTCAACTATGACATCTCCCAAACTCATTTAATACCTCTATTTTGAAATAAGCCTTCATGTTTTAGTTAAAAATACTTCACAATATACTTGCATATTAGGATATTGCATAATCCAGTAACTATGTATAATATTTTAATATTTTAAGGTTATTTTTTGTTTAAAACTGACCACTAACCTGTAAAAAATACTTACATCATTAAGCATTAAAAACATCATTTTTTGGGGGGTGTGAAAAGATAAAAAAGTGACACACAGATAATTCTTAGAGCAGTGAGAATATTCTGTATGATACAATAATGTTAATACATGTTATTATACATTTGTCCAAATCCACACCAAGTATAATACCAAGAGTCAACCCTAATGTAAACTATGGTATTTGGATGATCATGATGGATTGATGCATCAGTTATGACAAATATGCCACTCTGGTGGGGGATGTTGATAATGGGTGAGGCTATGCATGGGTTGGTGAAGGAAATATTGGGAATCTTTGTACCATCCTCTCAATTTTGATGTGAATTTAAAGGTGCTCCAAAAAAAAAAAAAAAAAAAAAACATAGTCTGAAAGAAAAGCCGCAATTCTGTTTAAACTCAGAAATAGAACAGACTGCTGTTTACCATTTTCATTTTTAATGTTATATCATTGTTATGCTGAATTAATATCTTTATTCCTCATGACATGTGTGCATTTTTCAAGTCTGGTAGTTCTTCATTAACCCTGGGGAAGTTCCTGAAATTGTCACTGAAAGTTTCTTAAGGGATACATACCAATATGGAGAAGGAAGACTGTTGACAATGTATTCAGCAACATTTACTGCTTATTTGTTTAAAAATTTAAGCAAGCTTTCTAATTAATATTTCTCACTACTCAAAAGACACATGACATGAACAAAAGTTCTCCAAATTTTTAATTGCTTTAAGTGCCTAAGAGTGGCATCTCGTTCCTTGACCGTCCTCTTCCTAGGTCTTCCTAGGTCTGCAAATCTGTTGCAGCATTTCATTTCTGCCCCTGACATGGAACATGTTAAATGAAAAACAAAATCCAGAAGATAGTGAAGAGAAATAACATTGTCATTAAGGGGAACATGATGCAACATAGCATCACCATCATTGAGTCCATGTTGGACCAGATTTCATCATGCAAATTAGTACCTATTACAAAGACTTCCAAAGAGATAAAATCTTATCTTAAAAGTGATATTTCTGAAGAACTTCTGAGAGTTAAACATATTTTTAAAAAATAATTTGATTTTTAAAATATATTCAAAAATATGCATCCACAACACTGTTACCTATTAATTGCAGCAGTGGAACGGAGTTCCCATTTGGTTTCTTTTTTTAAAATCCTTTCTCTGATTCTCAAACGAAAACAACTGGTAATAGAGTCATTTTGTATTACTTCGCATGAGAGAGAGTTGTTTTAATGTTATTGTAAAAGCTGATCATACAAATTGGAGTCATTCTTGTCACACCTAGAGTAAAGGGCAGGAAGAAAAAGCACTCAGGGCACATAACATTGCTTCAATAATGTAATTCTCTTCAAGTCTGGCTGCTGAAACTGACTGTTGTAACAATCTAATAGCTACTGAGACAACCTACTATGACTCTACGACTAGCTTTCCCCACCACCATCATTCACCAATCAGAACTTGCCCATTCCTCAAAAACTTTACTAGTGCCAATGAATTTTCTTTCAGAACAATATGTAACATTTCTCCATGTTATCAAACTTCCAGCCTTCTCCTTGTTCTTTGGAAATACCAAAGATCATCCAGTCTGGGTATATGCTCCAAAATGCAATTCTTGCTTCCAGAATAAAACATTTAAAATTTAAAGAGTTGTCTCTATATTTTGACATTGACATTAGCTATCGAAAGCATATACTTTTCATTAAATGTATACAAATTCATCAGGATTCCCAAAGAGGCTAATTAACCTATATTCATGGGATTAATATGCAGATATAAAAATCCTAGCTAAAAATTGTAGAAAATAATATATAGCAAACTATGTTATGCCTAGAAATAATATTCTCCAAGCTCATTTTGCTAATTATGAGCTTTGAAGAAATGAAAGGTAGGATAATTGAATAATGTTTAAGGTGAAATGTAATTTTTATTTAAACTTTTTTTCTGGTGATTATTCACAGAAGCAGTACCACTTCCTAGGGGAGATTTTGCAAACCTGGGAGGCAGTGTGTTTTGCTTGTCAGATTGATTTAGGAAAATATGGGAATTTTAGTAGGTAAGGTCAGGACAGTCCCGCACATCAAAGAAGGCTTCCACGTCCAATATGGATTTGAATGTACTGCTGGGTAACAAGACGAAAAAACATCTCTTTGGAGTTACTTGAGTCTTAATCCTAACCCTGTTTTACATAAAACACAAAGCATTATGATATATTTTAAGTTATAGACTAAGTTTCCATGAAGCAATCTCTATCTAAATTCAAGAAAAATTAATCTTAAAAAAACTTTCCTTTAAATCAATAGTTGTTTTGCATTAGGCAAAGTCACATTACCTCCATAGGAATACTGCTGATGATTTTTGATAGAATTATACAATGAATGTGACTAAAATGATATAATAAATGTGATAAAATAAATCTGTATTTGTAGCTGACTCGTTAAAGGCATTCTATTTATAGGTGCAAAAAAAAAAAAAAAAAAGCCTATGATTACTTCATTAGGTCTTCATAGTAAGATTTCCCAAGCGAGCATTAACAAAATAAAAGAAATTTAATTATTTCATTGTAAATTACTCACCCTTTATTTCTGCTTTTCATTTTAAGTGGGGGATTTGTACTGATATGGTTGAACTTATACTTCATTTCCAGATAGTGAAAGGGAATTGCAAAATATATGTTAAAATAAAATGCATGAAGTCTAATAGGGTTGAGAACAGCTGTGATAGCAGAATAATAATAATGAGCATCTTATTATGCATATCATTGCTGAGAGCTTAGTGGTATGACACTATAGGAAATATGATAACTACTGAATCCAGAAAAGAAAAAGACAATACTGATAATATTATGAATATGTGGAGTCTCACAAAATGATACCGCAATCTGAAGGCCTAAGAAGCAGCCTCAGAAGCAGTTTCTCTTTGATCTTCTCCTGCCCTCCTGCCTCTTGCCCCTCAGTCTCCCCTGAGGTAAGCCACACAATCTGTTTTCCTCAAGGTTAGTCTAGAACACTTTTTCCCCAAAGCCAGCTGTAAAACTTAAAAATATTACTCTAAACTCTCTCCACCTCTCTCTGAGTAACGATTGGCCATTAAGAGATTAAGACCCTCATTCCAGAGGGTTCTACCCCACACTGAGGAGGGAAAAGTGTCGCACAGAGAGACCCAGAAACATCTTAACAGACAGGCCTTGCTGAGCTGTCCCACCCAATCTATTAGCATGAGATTATATACTGTTTGTATAATCGTATTTCCATGTGGCAGTTCATATAACCTAAATAAAATATACTCATACAACCTAAATAAAAATAAACTTCCTATAACCTAAATAAAAACAGATCGTTTTCTCTGTATCTTTGATTCTTCATTCTGAAGCCTCCCATGCTATGTAAAACTATCAAATACACTTGCTATGCCTTTATCTTGTTAACCTGTCTTTGGATATAGGGGTTTCAGCCACGACCCTCATGATAGAGAGGAAAGGGAACATCCGTTTTTCACTCCTAGAGAAACAGACGCTCCAGGGCAGAAAGGTGAGGAAAAATACCTAAAGTACGGGAAAAGAGAATCAAAGCTGGGACTGAGGAATGCATCATAAACGATCACCTTTACACTATGATGTAAAGTGGGTAAGAAATCAGCTTCTTTATCTTACAGGAAAAGTAAACCACAGACCTACATCACTCATGAACATAGATATAGCTTAGTAATGCAATTTTAGGAAGTGTATGAAAATATATAAAACAATATGTAAAAAAGATAATACAAAATGACAAAATGTTAAGTTTTTAAATTGATCATTAATGCCTAACAAAAATATAATAGGTCAATAACCCCTAACAAATAACAGCTAAATGATAAATCTGCATGAAGAAAATATGGATTAAATTCTACTGGCATTGAATTTGTTAATGGTTTCTTAGATAGGATTTTTGAAACATGAACTGTACAATTAAGTTTGAATCCATCAAAATTAAAACAATTAGACTTTTTCAAAACCTAAACCTTTTGCTCATTAAAAGATACATTACTTAAATTCAATACACAAATTAGGAGAAGGCATTTGTAAAACATACACAACAAAGGCCTCATATATTACAATTTGAAAGAAAGATATAAACACCAGAGTAGAAAAAAAAATGACAAAATATTTGAACAGACATTTCATGAAAAAAATATATATGGATTACAAATAAGCTCATAACAAGATGCCCAACATCATTAACTATTAAAGAAATTCAAAATTAAACCATGATGAGATACTACTCTATACTGATTACAATTGTTAAAATTAAAATAACTGATTATATCAAGTGTTAGTGAGAATACAGAGGACCTGGATCTGTCATATACTACTAGTGGGAATCTAAAATGGCACAGAAATTTTGTAAAATATTTCAACAGTTTTATAAAAATTTAAAAATGCACTTATCATATGACCTAATCATTTCATTCCTATAAATTTACCCACAAGAAATGAAAGAACGTGTCCATACAAAGACTTGTAAATAAATGTTCACAGAAGGTTTGTTTGCAATAGTCAAGAACTGACAACAGTAAATGGCCTTCAACAAGTCAATGGAAAACCAAATTATAGTATAGCCACACAAAGAACTATTACTCTACAACAAAAAGTAACAAACTATTGACAAATATAGCAACAAGGGTAATTCAAATAATGATGACTACTGAAAAAAAAATACAAAACATGTTGCATGATTTCATTCATATAAAATTCTAGTAAGTGCAACTACTTTATAGTGAGAGAAAGTAGATTGGTGTTTTTCCTGAAAACCAGGGTTGGTGGAGGAAGGGTTATTATAAAGGGGCACCAAGAAACTTTTGGGGATGATGGATCTGTTTATTATTTTCATGTGGGTATAATTTCATAAATAAATATACATGTCAAAACATAACCAACTGTACACTTTAAATAGGGACAGTTTATTGTGTTGTCAACGATATTGCAATAAAGCTGTGAAGTTGATATTCTATGAAGGTAAGCTGTTAAGAAGTCAGCTATTTAAAATAACTAATGGCACATGAAACCAAAGCTATATTTCTTATTTACAAATTGACTCACCTTGTTGAAACTTAATTTAAACAACACGCTGTTTTCATGTCTGCACTGGAGTAAAAGGCTAAAGAAACTTATACAAGAGGAAAAAGATGCCATGAATTAAAGACTATATGACCTGTGAAGAGGAAAATCTGAAAACAAAAGACTATAAAAGGTATGTGATCAATTTAGCATAAATATTGTCTGTACCATTAGCTTTCTAACTGCATTTTTTCAGAACCCTATGACTGGCTGCAGTGGAATTAGGGCAGGGGACGGGATCATTTTCAGTTCTCTAAACTTCACAATAACATAATTTCTGTTTTTTGTTTGTTTGATTTATTTAAGCTCCCATATAAATTTCATCTGAGCAAATAACTTTAGGCTGAAATGTTGAAGCCATTTCACTGTAGTCGGCCAAAGGAGAGATTAGAATAGGGCAGTGCCAAGACTCATTTTAAACACATTTTTGTAGTCTCTCAGTTCTCATAATAGATTTGGATACTATGATTCCTAGGAATTAGATCACAGGACCAACGTTCAGTATTCATGCAACAGAAATATGTAAGTCCCTACTGTGCACCAGGCTTTCTGCTAGATCCAGGGATAGAGTGATATGTTGCTTTACTTGAGTGTTAGAGGCAGACATTGAATAAATTTTTTTTTTTTTTTTGCATTTTTGACTAACATGGTGTATCTTTAGTGCCATGTAAAATCAATCAGCTTAAGGACTTACTCAATTAAAAAAAATCTCCATCTAGGGCTTGGATGAGATCAATGTATTTTTCTTTTTCTTTTTCTTTCTGGTGGTGGAGGAAACAGCACAATTTACCACTAATTAAGTGAACCAATGGCTGACTATATTACAACCTTGCTACTTCTTTCTGGGTGTGACAAAGAAATTTGACGTAACGTATCATTTTTCTAGCAGAAAATGAAAATTACTGGAGTTTAAGAAAAAAAGGAAGAGGAGAGAGGGAGGGAGGGAGGGGTAGAGAGAGAGAGAGAGAGAAAGCGAGCCAAAGGCAAAGATATGGTTAGTTCTAAAAATGAAAAGTTTAAATAGCTCATACAAATTTCTGGTTTGGTAACTGCCTCTAAACTATAACTTTGATTTACACAGCCGGAGGCAATTTAGTTCCATTGTCCTTTTGCACTTTATGAACAATTTAACTGATCCCTGTCAAAAATCCAAGGATATTCACTCTTGAGGAGGGAATTAGTCAGAGCCGTCTTTAATGTCTTGCTTATTTCTATCTGAATTGCTGCTTTGAGAATTAATTTCCTTTGGTGATGAAAACTGAATGGTCTCCACATTTATATGCTATCTTGTATAAGCATTTGCCACAGCTAAAGTGGCTATTGCTTTTGAGACCTGTTTAATTTTCTTTTCAAGCTAAATGTTAATGTTTTTATGTTTATCACTTTGTCTACCTTGTGTATTGCAAAATTTCTTGCTGGTTGTGGAGGTTTGATCATAAGATCGTTTTATTAGTCAGAACTTACATTTCTATAACACTGCAGATTTATATTTTTGGTTTGAATCCTCATCAATATCCTCCCACCTATACAATTGCATAGGTCATCTTAACTGATTTCCAATCATCATTTTATATTCTGTTTCCTGTAAGAGCTACCCATGACACTGCTACCACAGTTTTCTTCTGAAATCTCATTAGGATACTTTTAAAAAATGTATATTTTCTTCATTGTTAGAGATATAGATAGTAACAGTAGTAACTACAAACACCTGGTATATAATCCTATTCACAATCTTGCTCCAACCTCTAATTCAAGCCTCCTATTTCACCGGCCATATTTACAAGTCATCCAACCTTTGAACCTTTATCCTCCCAAACCTAAAGACATATATGCATGCATATTTTATGTCCTGTATTAATCAATTTTTTCTGTCCAGAATCAGGCCCCTGCACCAAACTGCTAGGTTTACATCAACATTTGATCATTTGTTGTATAACACTAGGTAAATCAACCTCTTAACAGCTTGTTCATCTCTAAACTGGGATAATAATTATGCTTTTTCATAGGTTTAAGAGGATTAAATGAGGTAATATATGTTAAGTGCATAGAATGAGACTATGGAGAGTCTACAATCACTGTTTACTACTAATCACTTTTTTTTTTTTTCATTGTAGTAATCTGATGCTATCCCACTCAAACTTTAAGCTCTGGATCAAAATCAACCTGCCTGTGAATCACTACTTGGCCTCCCTTACAGAGTTAGTCATTGTATTCTTTTACATCAAACATACATCTTCATTATCTCTTCATTGTGCTCTAATATTTGTTTCAATGCATCCTCATTAAATTGTAATCTCCCTGAAAGCAGAGATATTGATTTATGCTGTCTGTATCTCTTGTGCCCACAACAATGCACTGTACATGGTAGATGGTTGATAAAGATTTGTTAGACCCTGGCTGCTGGATGTGTCTTTATAAATATGTTGATGTGTGTGGCATGAAGTCCAACTGAGCACATTTCTGTGGACACTGAAGAGATACAGGTAGAGAGAACTGAGTTTATAGTCAATAAAAATTTCATTTTTATAGCAAAACTAGTTTATTAGGTTGAGTGGGAGTAAAATATTCCTCTTGAATTCTGGATATGAGCAGGGAATCATCCAAACATTTCTAAGATGAAACTAAAACATTATTTCATACCAGTTCAAATCTCACAGAGCCCCTCTTGAAAATCTAATGGCCCATATGGAAAAAAATTGGCTAAAGGAACTGAAGTTCAAACAATGTTTAAAACAGGGAGAGAACTAGGTTTGCATCTTCTTTAATGGAACAGTGATTTTAGAATGCATGCCCTTATTATCAGGCCTCTACTTTTAAAGCATGCTGTTTTCTAGCTGCTTCTATATTGACTTTTCTAAGCCCAAGGCATAATCTTTTGGCTTCCAGACATGAGTCTACTTGAGAGTTTATTACACAATTTATTTTGATTATCAGTATACTGGAAAACTCTTCTCATTTTCCCACGTCTTAATCATTAATCAGAAAAATGAAACAATAATGAAAGCATTTTAGAACATTCGCACGATGTACCTAATTTCTCAAACAGAAATATTATTTCTAATTATGACATAAAGTTTGACATTTTCCATATTATTGACATTCTACCCTAAACATAGTGAAAAATGAAATTAAATTTCATCATCACCCAGCTGAGCAAAATGTAGATTTCAACATACTCGGGACCAGTTTTCCTCCAAGGATAGATTAGTCATATGTTACAGAAACCTGTGTAAAGCAGAGACAGCATTAAATGCAATCCACATATATTCCTTTACATATAGAGTAACCTGAGGTTATAAGGTAAAGCCATATAGTGCATAGGTAATCTGACAATCAAAGGATTTAATAATTAAGAGTATTTAATCACACCATTTTATCAATTATTTCCAAAATAAAATTGTATTAGTATTTTCAACAAAATGACTCCATTCACAAGGCATACCTATCTGTTCAATTAATACTCACTGATGGCCTACTGTGTACAAGATGTGCAAGATGGCCCCGCAAGCACTACATGATAAATATTGGTACACTCACTCTTTTCTTTCATTAGGCAACACACACTTTGAAAGACAAAGAAGTGACTTGTTTCTTGTGTGTGATTAATACAGGTATGTTAGATGTGTGAATAAATTAATGAGTGAACAATGAAATGAATAAACAAACAATGAAATAAGAAACTGTCCTACTGAAGGCATTTAATTTATGTGTATATGTGGGTGTATTAGGGCAGGGGGAAAATAGATGTTGCAGGGAGATTGATAATATAGATGAGGCAATATACAAAGGGTGTAAGCTAAGTATGCTCAAATGAGGAAGAGATAGTATCAAGTAAGGGATTTTTTTTTAAAAGTTTCAAGAATGAGGTGGCATGTGAGATATTTTGAAGAATTAAATTTTGACACATATTATAAGCCAATTCAGTGTTAGAACACTTTCTATCCAAAAGCAGGAATTGAACATGAAATAAATTAAACCACATTAGGAAATAAAATTTCCTATTTTGTATTTTCTTTGGCCTCCCAAGCATATTTTTTCTTCCCCTGTTTTTTAAACCCTCTAGCAATAACATAGTTCACAACGATGGTTAAAAGAATAATCCAACTTTTAAATACAGCTATGCAACTACTAGATATAAACGCTTTGGAAATTTATTTAACTTTTTAAAGTACGAGTTTCTGTATTCATAAAGTGAAACATTAGTACTAACTCGATTGGCTGTTTTGTGCGGTTTTGAGATGGAGTTTCGCTCTTGTTGCTCAGGCTGGAGAGCAACGGCTTGGTCTTGGCTTACTGAAAACTCCACCTCCCAGTTTCATGGGATTCTCCTGCCTCAGCCTCCCAATTAGCTGGGAATACAGGTACCTGCCATCATGTCCAGCTAATTTTTGTATTTGTAGTAGAGATGAGGCTTCACCATGTTGGCCAGGCTGGTCTCCAACTCCTGACCTCAAGTGATCCACTCGCCTCAGCCTTCCGAAGTCTGGGGGGGTTACAGACATGAGCCACTGTGCCTGGCCAAGATACAGGTTTTAAAATAGTTCTAATTCCTGCAGAGTTCAAATAAACAACTACTTAGGGCAGGAAAATTGTTAGATGATGATGTCAATGATGACAGTGATGAAGAAGAAAAGGAAAACTAAGTATGCTTTTTGAGGTTTTAGTTTGTGCCTGGTACTGTTTACATATTTTTTAGACAATCCTTAAAGCAAAATTTCCAAAGCTTATATATCTAGCATACCTGTATTTAACTACTCGGGAGACTGAGGCAGGAGAATCGCTTGAACCTGGGAGGCTGAGGTTGCAGTGAGCCGAGATCATGCCATTGCACTCCAGCCTGAGCAACAAGAGCAAAACTCTGTCTCAATAAATAAATAAATAATATAAAATAAATAAATAATACATAAAATAAATAAATAAAAGAAAATAAAATGTCTTAAGGCAGTTAATACTGGTAGATGTACTGTGAGCACAAACTAAATACTCATTAACTTCGTTTAAAGATACAGAATGGCTCTAGGGGCAAAAAGAAAAAAATCTTCACATGCATAAAATGTAAGCCAACTTTACTAGAAAATCAAACACTTTTAATCTTTGAATACAAGGTGTTACACAAAGTAAAAATAGTTTGATTAGTCATAATTGTTAATTGTTCATATTAATGAGAACCTATATACCTAGAGAGACAATAGCATCTCAAATTCCCATGCCTAAATGATACTTCGAAAGTTAGACTTCATGACGTTGCAACTTGAACTTAATCAAAAATCATTAAGATCCATGTTTCAGAAAATAGAAGGAAAGTTATGTGCCTTTTCCTCCTAGAGATATTAAAATAAGATCCCTATGAAAGCTTTATTAATTATCTAAAAAATTAATCCCTAAACAATAAGTTAGAGACAAAGTGTACTTTTATACAGTAACTTTTAAACATGTTTTAGTGGAATTTTTATTTTCATAATTTACACACACGTTACCACATACCCTAAGCATTTTATGATCCAACACTTTATAAAGTCAGAATTATTTCCAGTTATAGTTGCTGTCACATTTGTATCATTTCCACAGATATTTCCCCCTAAATGTCTGAACATTATTTTTGTACTTAATGTTGGTTTATAGGATTGTAGAAATAAAAGAAAATTCATACATCTCACTGTGTTTCATGTTTATTTGCTTTGTGTTTTGGCTGACTTCCCTGGGAGCCACAGGAAAGAGAGAAGTGGCAAGAGAGACAAGAGGATTATGTCCCTGATGCTAGAGAAAGAAAGAAGACAAATGAATACAATGAGGAGGCAATGGGAAGTAACGCAGTGATATGGTTTGTCTGTGTCCCCACCCAAACCTCATCCTGTAGCTCCCATAATTCCCATGTGTTGTGGGAGGGACCCAGTGGTAGATGATTGAATTATGGGGATGGGTTTTTCCCATGCTGTTCTCAGGGTAGTGAATGGGTCTCAGAAGATCTGATGGCTTTAAAATGGGAGTTGCCCTGCACAAGCCCACTCTCTTGCCTGCTGCCATGTGAAATGTGCCTTTCACTTTCTGCCATGATTATGAGACCTTCCCAGCCATGTGGAACTGTAAGTCCGATAAACCTCTTTCTTTCTTAAATTGCCCATTCTCAGGTATGTCTTTATCAGCAGCATGAAAATGGACTAATACATACAGAGTGCAGGCAAGCAGTAAGGGTTAAATTGTATCAAGAGGAAGCTCTCATTCAATGCTTTTTGGGGTGATCCTAAGAAATTTGTAAATAATTATGCCTCATACTTAAGAACATACATAAAGAATTATGAATTATTACCACTCTACAACCTCTAAGTTAGGAAGTTTTGGTAGACAAAGCACTTATTGAAGAAAAACTTGGAAAAGAAACTTAGGGAATGGGCAAAAATGAGCTATTCACCAAAACAAGCAATGTTACTTTTCCAACATGGGTCATGTTCGTTAGTTCTACAGAAGGTCAAAGGCTACATATAGAAAAAAAATGATAGGTTATCTGACCAAATTAATTCGGAGATTATAGGTTAAACAAAAGTTTCCATACCAGAGAAATTATGATAACCATGAAAAAGAGACTCATTCTAAATGTCCATCATGAGGTTGCTTGAGAGATGTGAGTTCTTTAGAATACATTTTTGGACGTGCCTTCTTTAAACTAATGGCATGCTCTTCTCCCATGAGGTAAGAAATTGTTAGGAAGAGTTTGGGTAGCTCAAAAACCTTGTGTCATCCACTGGGAATAAAAAGATGACTAAAATATGACCCCTGTGCATAAGCTTCTTATTTCTACTCAAATGCAGTTTTACAGTATGTTACAGGGAATTCATATTTACCTAAGGGGTCAGTATTACATAGTAGCCTAGAAGTTTGAACCCCTAAATCAGACAGTGAAGGCCTACTGCTTCTTTGCTCCTTCTATTTCAAGCAAGGATGTTTCTTCTGCAGATCTTACATATCTTAAGTCGGCAAATTTGACCTGCATTTCAAAATCTTCACCACCAGATAAGTGACTAAAAGTGATTTTGAGACATCTATGCTTTTATCTTCCATCCTGTGCTTGCACTGGGAAGGAGCTAGGAAAAAAAAAAAAAAGTTACAGCCGTTAATCACTAAAGAAAAGATCCAGTGATTGTTCCCCTTGTGAAAAGTAAACTTAGTTCTCTTTCGTGTTGTGGTCAGCATGCTCTCCATAACATAAAAAGACATCATTGTACTTGATTTTTTTCCATGAGTAACAGATATGTTAGTTCTCAGCGTCTCTCTTGTTTGAAGATCTGCAGGAACCATGAGAAAGAGTTTGAATTTTGACCCGGTAATAGCCAAGATCAGATCTCAAAATGTCCCTTCGTTGCAGCCGGTTTTATACCATTAGGCAAAAGCACACTGCCTGAGGAATTAGTCTGTTTGACAGGAAGACAGGATGATCACTGGCCAACTGTAAGTTAGGTAAATAAACTTATCTGAAATTTTATTTATGACCCAGATTTAGAAATAAAGTTTCTTTAAAAATTTTATTGCATTTTTTCCAACGTATTTTTCCATTGGTTTCTCTTATGAGAAGCACTAATGTTAAGGACATATTCTTGCTTCTACAATTAGACAATATATTAATTGTCCAATATATTATATTATATTGGACAATATATTATATAAATATATATTATATAAATGCAGTTGTCTTGCATTTTAAGGTCTGGTAACAAATATCATACAGAGCTACCTATGAATTCAGGTAGATTTAGATGACAGCATCACAGCCTACAGATGACAGGGCCTGCAATAAGTTAGAAATGACTGCTACGTTTGAAAAAATTAAATAAATAAAGTGCTTAAGTATTTTCCTCTAAACACAATTAGAGACACAAGCATACATCTGCCAATTAACAAAAATGTTGATTTTGATTGTTAATGTACAAAAATCACACACCTAAATCTGTCATAAATTTGTCTAAAATGAATATTGTTAAGATGGGACCTCAGCTTTTATTCTAGTTACTGTACTTGTCATATTCTATTTAAATGAAAGTATTTAATATATATTATCTGAAGATTACGATACCGTTAGCACAGCATAAAGTGAACACTCATTATTTTAAAGCATTAAGTTTAAGAGGTGGGAAATGGAGAATCTGATAAAAGTGACTATAAAAAAGTAAAAAAGCAAGTGATTTCCTTCAACGTTCAGTTTAGGGTAATGAAATAAATGCCATGTATGTTCTCTGACCCTTTATTCATTTATATAACCAAATTTTAAATTAACCTCAATAATTTTATAAGACAGCTGAATAGTTTCCACACTTTTGAATTCCTGCCAAGACAAGATGTACTGGAACCAAATTTTGCAATGTCAAAAAGCCTAGAAAGTCTTTATAAAGCTTAGATTAGCATCAGATCAAATTTGGAGTCTTAAATGGGGTTTGGTTGTTTTCAAGCTTTTCCCAAAATGATATTTAGCAAGAGACAAGCAATAATCCCTCTTGAAGATTAATCTCAGATTTAAAATCCTTTGATCAATCAACAAACACTTATTGAACATAAAACATTTTAGTTACACAGGAGAAAATACAATCAAAGTCAAAGGAAAAAAGAGATAAATTTTTTATCACTTCAATTCTGGAACTATAGGCTGTTTGTTGGTTCATTTCCCCAAGTATACACTCCGAGAAGTACGAGGGTTCAGGGAAGAAACTGTTTACATGTTTTACTATATATATATAGCAATATATGAAATAAGATATATACATATTTATATGTGTATAATCATATGTAAATAGGTATAAATATATACAATTATGAGGTAAAAATGTTTGTATACTTGCATCCACATCTATTCTAAAAAATATTTGATTATAAAACAATATGCCATACCAAAATGTAGTGCTACAAAAATTTCTCATTTGTCAGAAATGTAATTGTTTATGTTATCATTTGTAATACCTACCAACTAATTTGAATTAGTAGGGCTAAATAGGGGTCTTTGAACAAGATGAAGTTTAGCATTGTCCATATAGCAATATCAAATTACTTAAAACTAATGGAAAAACAAAACATCCTATTAATTAAATAACATGTTCAATTGATTAAATAACATGTTCAAAACAGTCTATTTTGGACAACCTTTATGTGACCAGCACTATATTAGGCACTTTCACGTGAACATTATAAATCAGCCTTCACAATAACACTAAAAGTCCACTATCACTATTCAAATTTTTAGACATGAATCTCTACCTTTCACAGATAAAACTTAAGTAAATCAAGGTCATATGGCTAAACAGTAGGTCCTCTAAAATAAGAGACTAAAACTCCTTTCATTCTATTTTTTTGTTTTTTTTGTTATTTTCTAGGGAGAAACAGTATCAGATTGAGGTTAAGAGTTGGTCTCTGTATCTTCATTTCAAGTTATGTGATCTTCAACAAGTTGCTTAACTCTGTTTTCTAATCTTCACAATGGATAAAACAATCAAATCCACATTATATGAATGAGCTTGTATAATGTGAATGACAGTACATGTATAATAAATCACATAGAACACCGCGGAGCACATGGCAACCATCCAATAAAAGTTAGCTAATATTACTACAAATTCACTCTGTGATCCTTAGTGAGTCACTTTGAGCAGATTATAGTTTCCTAATATGGCCTTTGCAGTAGTTTACTTGCTCATATTGCAAGGTGACCTTGCTACTTCTCCATCATATGATCTCTTATTTGTGGAATCTGAAAAAGTTGACCTCATAGAAATAGTAGAATGATGGTTACCAGAGGCTGAGAGGGTGGGTTAGGGAAAGGGGAAATATTGGTCTCAGGGTTAGAATTTCTGGTGACCCATTGCAGAGTAAGATGGCTATAATTAATAATAATGTATATTTCAACGTTTCTAAAAGAGTAGTTTGTAAACATACCACAAAAAAAATAGTAAGTGTGTGAATTGATGGGTATGTTAGCCTGATTTGCTCATTCCACCAATGTATACATGTATCCAAACATCACTTTGTACCCCACAGATATATACAATTACTATTTGTCAATTAAGAATAAAAATAATTTTTTAAACTAAAAAAGGGAGACAGAGAGAACCTGTGTCTTCTTTCCTTGAAACTGTATGAAACTTTGTGACAGCCTCAATTAATACAACATGATGGACATGAAATTGTGTGTCCTGCAAAGTTAGATCACAAAATGCAGTAGTGTCTGTGTGCTGCCCTTTCATCTCCATCTCTATCTCTTCTTGCTACTGGAATCCAGTCACCATGCTGTGAGTAATCACAGGCCACAAGTAGAGGTTATGTGTAGACTTTCAAACCAACAACCCCAGCTAGGTTTCCAGCCAGCTGCCATCATCAACTGCCAGGCTAAAGCCTTTGAAGTAACACCAGCATCCTCCATTATCTGCCCCATTTCCATGAGAACCCCTGAGGGAAAGCCACCAAGCCCATCCCAGCCACTCCCAGAATAATAAGAGATACTATGATTATTCTGATATTATATATTATATTATATATTAACGATATTATATATTAATGAGTGATCAGTATTGTTTTAAGAAACTGGGGATGATTTGTTACACAGCAATACATAAATTAGCATAATCACTAAGCTTTCTTTTTCATTGTTTTTTACTTTAAAAAGCCTAATTAAATACATTTCAGAACAACTTTGATTTACAAATACATACACAGTCACAGAGCTGAAGCGTATTTTTTTTCTTTTTTGAGACAGACACTCGCTCTGTCACCCAGATTGGAGTGCAATGGCATGATCTCGACTTACTGAAACCTCTGTCTCCTGGTTTCAAGAGATTTTTCTGCCTCAGCCTCCCGAGTAGCAGGGATTACAGGTGTGTGCCACTACACCCAGCTCATTTTTATATTTTTAGTACAGACAAGGTTTCACCATGTTGGCCAGGCTGGTCTCAAACTGCTGACCTCAGGTGATCTGTCTGCCTTGGCTTCCCAAATGCTGGGATTAGAGGCATGAGCCACCATGCCTGGCCACGTATTTTTTTTTTTTTTCCTAAATGAATAGACCTTTTACAGATATAGAGGTTCACACTTATATTTGATGATTTAAAAAGTTTCTGATATGTAGAAATAAAGGGGGTGACTCGTCACTACTCTGACGTCTGGCATACGATTATGAACAAAAATGACAAATACGTATCTTAAGAGTCTGTGGGTCTTCATAGTATGGAATCCTTCTTCCTGAGACCAAGAGAAGAGCATTTCCATCAGCAATTGCCATAGTACCAGGAATTTTATGCTCTTCCTCTTATGGGGCCAGCTGAAGAAAGTTCTGACGCTGAATAAAGAAGACAAGGCATGCAGTAGCTAAATTGCCCAGAAACTTTGATGGTAAACATCCACTCAGGGGCTTAGCTGCTCGGGAAAATAACCAACCAATTCTTTTAATGCATACAACTAAAAGCCAGTTCTTCTACTTCAATTTAAACACACTACATATCTGAATTCAAGATGCTAATTATAATTGAGTTTCATTGCTCAGCTTTATTTATAAGGGCTAGAGGCTTTCAACTGTTTCAAGAAAAATCTGTTGGACAAAGGAAGAAAAATCTCTCAGAGTGGCATTTGCTTGGGTAGCATCAGCTCCCATAGAGTGGAATTCTATAAAGAGAAATTTAGTGCATTAAATACACTGATGAAAAACCAGGAGTTTTTTTGAATATAGAGCTATATGTATATTGCAATAGGCAAACTCTGTAATTTTCACAGGGAATGAAATGCTTTTATTCATTGGCTATAAGGAACTGTAGCTTCTCATTCAGGAAAGAAGCCCGTGATAACTCTATGAAGTAGAATGAAGTAGAATATCACTCTTGCTAGCAATGCAGCTTTTATAAAAAGAAAAATATCCTAAAACAAAACTTTAAATAAGAATAAACAACCCTTATAAGTTGGATTCCTAGGTATTTTATTCTCTTCGAAGCAATTGTGAATGGGAGTTCATTCCCGATTTGGTTCTCTGTTTGTCTGTTATTGGTGTATAAGAACACTTGTGATTTTTGCACAATGATTTTGTATACTGAGACTTTGCTGAAGTTGCCTATCAGCTTAAGGAGATTTTGGGCTGAGACGATGAGGTTTTTTAAATATACAATCATGTCATCTGCAAACAGGGACAATTTGACTTCTTCTTTTCCTAATTGAATACCCTTTATTTCTTTCTCTTGCCTGATTGCCCTAGCCAGAACTTCCAACACTATGTTGAATAGGAGTGGTGAGAGAGGGAATCCCTGTCCTGTGCCAGTTTTCAAAAGGAATGCTTCCAGTTTTTGTCCATTCAGTATGATATTGGCTGTGGGTTTGTCATAAATAGCTCTTATTATTTTGAAATACGTTCCATCAATACAGAATTTATGGAGAGTTTTTAGCATGAAGGACTGTTGAATTTTGTCAGAGGCCTTTTTTGTGAAGGACCTCTTCAAGGAGAACTACAAACCACTGCTCAGTGAAATAAAAGAGGACACAAACAAATGGAAGATCATACCATGCTCATGGATAGGAAGAATCAATATCGTGAAAATGGCCATACTGCCCAAGGTAATTTATAGATTCAATGTCGTCCCCATTAAGCTACCAATGACTTTCTTCACAGAATTGGAAAAAACAGCTTTAAAGTTCATATGGAACCAAAAAAGACCCCACATTGCCAAGACAATCCTAAGCCAAAAGAACAAAGCTGGAGGCATTATGCTATCTGACTTCAAACTATACTACAAGGCTACAGTAACCAAAACAGCATGGTACTGGTACCAAAACAGAGATATAGACCAATGGAATGGAACAGAGCCCTAAGAAATAATACCATACATCTGCAGCCATCTGATCTTTGACAAACCTGACAAAAACAAGAAATGGGAAAAGGATTCCCTATTTAATAAATGGTGCTGGGAAAATTGGCTAGCCATAAGCAGAAAGCTGAAACTGGATCCTTTCCTTACTCCTTATACGAAAATTAATTCAAGATGGATTAGAGACTTAAATGTTAGACCTAAAAACATAAAATCCCTAGAAGAAATCCTAGGTAATACCATTCAGGACATAGGCATGGGCAAGGACTTCATGTCTAAAACACCAAAAGCAACTGCAACAAAAGCCAAAATTGACAAATGGGATCTCTTTAAACTAAAGAGCTTCTGCACGGCAAAAGAAACTACCATCAGAGTGAACAGGCAACCTACAGAATGGGAGAAAATTTTTGCAATCTACTCATCTGACAAAGGGCTAATATCCAGAACCTACGAAGAACTCAAACAAATTTACAAGACAAAAACAACCCCATCAAAAAGTGGGCAAAGTATATGAACAGACATTTCTCAAAAGAAAACATTTATACAGCCAACAGACACATGGAAAAACGCTCATCATCACTCTCCCTCAGAGAAATGCAAATCAAAACCACAATGAGATATCATCTCACACCAGTTAGAATGGCAATCATTAAAACGTCAGGAACAACAGGTGCTGGAGAGAATGTGGAGAAATAGGAACACTTTTACACTGTTGGTGGGACTGTAAACTAGTTCAACCATTGTGGAAGACAGTGTGGCACTTCCTCAAGGATCTAGAACTAGAAATACCATATGACCCAGCCATCCCATTACTGGGTATATACCCAAAGGATTATAAATCATGCTGCTATAAAGACACACACACACATATGTTTATTGCAGCACTATTCACAATAGCAAAGACTTGGAACCAACCCAAATGTCCATCAGTGGCAGACTGGATTAAGAAAATGTGGCACATATACACCATGGAATACTATGCAGCCATAAAAAAGGATGAATTTGTGTCATTTGTAGGGACATAAATGCAGCTGGAAACCATCCTTCTCAGCAAACTATCGCAAGAACAGAAAACCAAACACCACATGTTCTCACTTATAGGTGGGAACTGAACAATGAGATCACTTGGACACAGGAACGGGAACATCACACATCAGGGCCTATTGTGGGGAGGGGGGAGGAGGGAGGGGTGGCATTAGGAGATATACCTAATGTAAATGATGAGTTAATGGGTGCAGCACACCAACATGGCACATGTATACATATGTAACAAACCTGCATGTTGTGCACATGTACCCTAGAGCTTAAAGTATAATAAAGAAAAAGAATAAACAATCCTAATTCTATAGCAATACATATGTAATTATGTTGAAAATAATAATACATTTCCCCTTAATATTAAAGAAAGCATGTTTTCTGAGCAAATTTTGCAAAAGGAGAGATCTAGCTAATCATCATACCGTCCACAGAGAACAAGTCAACTCAGAATCATCTACTTTCTCTTCCTCCTGTTTTAAATTTTTGTTTATTTACATTTTATCATTTACAAGTGGATATTTATTGTAAGTTGGCAAATCATCTGTGGGTGCATGCATATAAAAGTAAGTAACTGAATTTATAAGTTATTTAAATCCAAAAGTAATAACTGTAAGGCTTTGATTTACCAAGATTGCTTAATAGTGTTTTTGATTTTTCCCCTGGTAATAAACAATATGAATTACATAATAAAATATCTTTGTTTAATATTTGGGCCAACTTTTTATTATTCACAGTAAATGTCCTAGTTTGTCAAATAGCCAAGACTTTATCTATTTGTTCTTGTTGCCAGGCTGATGGCCATCTCTGTGTGTGTGTTGTAACATCTTCAGTAGATGGCAAAGGAATAAAGCATAAAAACGATTTAGCCCCAACAGCTATTTACAGGAAGTCTGTGCTCAGTGACAATCGAGATGACTGAAGACTTTTAATTATCTTTGCAGTCCTGGCATTAAAAATAGAGTAAAAGATTCCCAAAAGGAAGGGGATCCTTTTGACTGCCAGATGTGGGAAGGAAAGAATGAGATTAGAGGATATCCTTCTAAACACATGCCCTGACATGATTTTTTGTCCTGCTCGGGAGTCACAAAGACCCAAATGTGGACAGAATTTCTATAAGCTATTGTTATCATCTGTATTTACTCTGGCGGTTGCCTGTATCCCAGGAGACTCATGATAAGCATCAATAATTGTAGTGTCTTATAGACAAAAGGATCAAATCTCTGTTCTCTGATGACTTTTAAGAAATCCAAATATATATTACAATTTTTTCACTTGCTTCTTATGTGCTCTATAAAATCTCTTGTTTTTTGAAATCCTGGTAGCTCCAGTATGTGTTTAGAAAACATGGCTTTGTAGATATGATACAAAGAAAAGGAAGAGGACAATAATAACAACAATTAGCGAGAATTTTTAATTTGCCAAGTATAGTACACCGTATTTTACATCTGGCTCTGCTTATCTCAAAGTGTTGCTCTTTCACATGAGGTGAGTTAAAATAGAGTCAAATGTTGCTTAAGGAGGGGGATACATTTTGAGAAATGCATCATTAAGCAATTTATTCTCTATGTGAGCATCATAGAGTGCTTTTATACAAACCTAGATGATACAGCCTACTACACACCTAGGCTATACAGTATAGCCTACCTATTGCTCCTACGCTACAAACCTGTATAGCATGTTAATACTGAATACCATAAGCAATTATAACACAATGGTAAGTGTTTGTGCATCTAAACATATTTAAACATAGAAAAGGTACAATATAAATATAGTATAAAAGATAAAAATGATACATCTGAATAAGGCACTTAGCATGAATGGAGCCTATAGGACTGGAATTGCTCTAGGTGAGAGGTGAGTGAATATAAAGGCCTAGGACATTACGCAACTATAGATTTTATAAACACTGTATGCTTAGGCTACAGTAAATATATATAAAATATTTTTATTTCTTCAATAATAAACTTAGCTTACTATAACTTTTTGACTTTATAAACTTTTAAGTTTTTTAAACTTTTTAGTTTTTGGATTAGCACTAACCTTAAAACACAAACACATTGCACAGCTGTACAAAAATTTCCTTTTAAATATCCTTATGCTATACATTTTAAGAATTTTTTAGACATTATTACTATTTTTTTTACTTTAAAAACTGTTTTGAAAAACTAAGACACAAACACACACAGTAGCCTAGACCAGGGATTAACAACCCCCAGACCCGGACCGGTACTGCTCTAGTACCTGTCCGTGACCTGTTAGGAAGCAGGTTGCACAGCAAGAGGTGAGCAACAGATGAGTGAGCATTACTGCCTGAGCTCCACCCCCTGTCAGTTCAGCAGCAGCATTAGATTTTCATAGGAGTGCAAACACTACTGTGAACTGCACATGTGAGGAGTCTAGGTGTGTGCACCTTAAGAGAATTTAATGCCTGATGATCTGCGGTGGAATAGTTTCATCTTGAAACCAAACCACCCTCTCCCATTGCCCTCAGTCTGTGGAAAAATTGTATTCCACAAAACCAGTCCCCGGTGCCAAAAAGGTTGGGGGCTGCTGGCCTAGACCTACACAGGGTCAGTATCACCAATATCTTTGTCTTCCACCTCCACATCTTGTCCCACTGGAATGTCTTCGAGGGCAATAACACACATGCAGCTGTCACTGTCTATGATAACAATGCCTTCCTCTGGAATAACTCCTGAGGGACTTGCTTGAGGCTCTTTAACTTTTTTTTTTTTTTTTTAACTAAGCAGGAGTACACTCTAACATAATAAAAATACAGTATACTATAGAAAAAGTGATGGAAAATTTATAACTGCATTATAATCTTATGGGACAATTGGGGTATATGTGATCCATCACTGAGTGAAATGTCATTATGTGGCACTTAACTGTAATTTTGTCAAGTGGTTTTTTATTATTTCCTTTGAGCTACCCTTGCCTTATACTTTGTATCAACGATTTCAGAAATTCAACTAATCAGTTATCAGATAACTGACCCAGTCTCCTTTCCATTAAAGTCTTAAGTGACCGCCTTTGCCCCTAAGGTGTAGGATAAAATTTTATCTGTTCTACTTGCTTCTCTAGGCTCAGTATTGATCATGTGTCTTTTGAAAATGACAGGTTTCCTCCTGCCATATCATCTTTGCACATGGTGTTTTCCCTGCAAGAAATTCCAGCCCTATCCCACTCACTTCTTGCAAACACTCTATTTACTTAACTCCTGTTGGTTCTTCACATCTTAGATCCATCACTTCCTCTACCATTCTTTCTTCATAATGCTCAAATTATGATAAATACCCTATTATATACTCTCTATATATATCAATAAATTTCAGGCCATGTAGCACATATATCTGATTGAATTTTGGTTAGAATCTGTTTCCTCCTCAAGACTGAAGGCTCCATAAGTACAGACCAAAAAAAAAAGTTAATTTTTCTTCACTGAGTTGAGTGACTGGCATAATGCTCAGTAAATGTTAATAAGATAGGAAGATAAATTAATGACTGAAGAACTTAACATACACTGGTTTTAGATATGTTTTGACTTATCAATTAACTGCTTGTGATACAAGGAGAAAAGGTTGCTTATAAGGTACAATTTGCCTATATCTGGTCCACAGCATAACATTACTTTGCTTGCTTCACTCAAATCTTTATGTAATTATGTATTCGACTGCCAACTGGAGAGGAGGTACAGTTAGAGAAAGGCTCCCAAGGGCTATGGCAAACCAGGAGCATCCTTCCGAGCAAAATTGCTAGGCAAAGAGTCAAAATCACCATCAGAGAGAGAAATTCATAGCTAGGAGGCAAACACTATGCGTCATATCCAATTGATTAGGCAAGCACAGAAATAAAAGAGTAATGATAAGAATATTACAGAGAATTACAAAGGGTACAATGTGGGCTGACTTCCTAAATCAAAATGATTTACATGGTGCCATATACATTTCCTCCTTTGCTTCCTCTCTGCTAGAATAGCTGTAATATCTGAGAGGAGAGACATCTGACCCCACCTGGACCAGTCAGGCGCTCAACCCACTAACTGCCTCAACTGGTCTATGTATGGGCATATAACCCAAGTTAGGGCAAACTGAATCCTCCTCTGAGAATTTTAAAACTCAGGATAAGGTAAATGAGCTAAATAATAAAAGGCCAACTAAAATTTTAAGATGCTAATGGTCCTATGCATTCATGGTACTAGAAAAACTAAAATAAAACAAAACACTCTTTCTGTGGCAGAAAATAATGAAAGAAGCATTCATAGAGAGTAAGAAGTGGGTGTGTGCATGTGCAAAAACAAAATAAAGGAAGGGAAGGGGAAGGTAGGTGGCAGGGGCAGGAAAGTGGTGGGGAGAAGAGGGCAGGAAGGCAGCAGAGGGAAAGTGTGTCAGTTGGTAGATTTCAACTTCCCTTATTTCTAGCCACCCTTCAGCCAGTTCCATTCCTGGTCTTCCAAAGATTGGATGTATTATCCCAACAGATATTCTTTCTCATCTAAATGAGTTGTAGTTGGGTTAAGAGAGTACAGAAAGACTGGGTAGAATTCAAACATTAATTGAGGTAGTGATTCGGAACTCAGGTTCTGACACATTTCTGCTTAGGCGTTCCTCTACTTGATTCCCCGTGCATGGTCATGGGAGCTGAGGGCTTTTGCGAGGGTGAAAAATGTTGCATTAATGTGGTTTCACCAGGTTGAACCATGAGAAGGGGTGAAGGTAGAATATTATAACATAAGAGAACAAAGGAACATAGGCTTATAAAAGGCTATCTTGCCATAATATCTTAGAGTGCTGACTACTAATAATGTGTTTAGATCATAATGAAACTTGATTCAATTTATGTAAGCAATTGAGGTATTTTTACGTGTACATTTTCATTCAGTAATTCTTATAAAAATCAACAAAAAGTAATACTTTTATCCACAGTACTGGTAAGTCAACAATCATCTGAATACTCACTGCTGTATATTTATCTGTACATACACCTTTTTTGGTAGAAATGTAGAAATACCTATAGAAATATCAAATTTGTATGGAGTATACATACAGGCACTAGAGTGTGGTTTCACTTTTTAGTCAGATGTCGTTTTCTATCTCTCTCTCTCTGTCTCTCTTTCTTTTAAATACTAAGGAAAAACAAGTGGTTAAAGATTCAGAGTAGGGGAAACAACTGAATATATTATAGTTTTTATTTTTATACTTAATTTATAATTCAATAAAACCATTTACTGTATGGTGGAGGAATGGATTTGTGCACATAGAATATAATAAATTCAACTTTGAAACAGTATTGCTGAACTTATTTGTTTACATTTGTTAAGGTATCTGTTTCTTTTGTTGTTGTCTGTTTGTTTTTGAGGTGGAGTCTCGCTCTCTCACCCAGGCTGGAGTGTAGTGGCGTGATCTCTGCTCACTGCAAGCTCCGCCTCCCAGGTTCACGCCATTCTCTTCTGCCTCAGCCTCCCAAGTAGCTGGGACTACAGGCGCCCACCACCACACTGGCTAATTTCTTTCTGTATTTTTAGTAGAGATGGGGTTTCACCGTATTAGCCCAGATGGTCTCAATCTCCTGACCTCGTGATCTGCCTGCCACAGCCTCCCAAAGCGCTGGATTACAGGTGTGAGCCACCACACCTGGCCGGTGTCTGTTTCGTATGTGTAGTGACTGACGTTCTTCTTCCTCAGCAATATGTGGTCATCATTTCGTTGCTGACTTCCCCTTCATATGGAAGTCAAGGATAATAACATTGCTTATGCAAAAGTCCCAAAGGCCTTTGCTCCTATTCTTGACCCTCTGGACTTAAGAAATCCTCCAAATGGGAGTTGCTGCTGTTTTTCACCTTTAGGAAGCCCAAGACAGTTCCTAGACTAATATAAACTAAGTGGAAAAAGTGTTAATGGTGATTACTATTTTTTTCAATCAATTAATTCACACATTTTTTTCTATAATTTTCCTTTAAACTGTCATCATTTTGGCCTAGTTAACAAAAAGTGGGTATCCACTTTAGTTCCTCATCAAACACTCCTGTTTATTGAATTACATAACAGTCCAGAAGCTCAGCTTTTGTACCACAGGCCCTGATGATCTGCCTGGTTCCTGTTAGCTCCCTTTTGCAGACACTCAGCTTGCTTTCCAAAGTCCCAGGCCGAGAATCTACTGTGTGATGTCACTCTTTTGAAGATGGCCTCCTGCATGAACTCCCTCTGTCACACTGACCCACCAGAGTGGATATGCACAAGCATCAGGCCCATTTCAACCACTCTCCCTTTCACAGTGGAGCTGAATTCATCTCCTCAGGTTCTGAGACAGTCCACACCACCTTCTGCCTCTAGCTAGGCCTTTGTGGTGGTAGTATCTGCAGGCCTCATTTTGAAGCTCCCCACTACGCTAAAATAATCTTAGGATATATTTATACTAAAAAAAATTCTGTTTATCTGAAAGCAACATTTATCTAGGTTCCCTGTGTTATTATGTGTTAATTGTGGAAACTGTAAACGTGACTAGACTGTTACTTAGACCCTATATCATCCCTAGGGAAGTCATGTCCAGAATGTGCGTCAGTATCAAATACACAGAATCCCTTGGGTGGTTTCAGAACCTTACCTGGCCCAAGAAAACACAGAGATATAATGTCAAATTCCACAGTCCTGTACTAATTGTATCCTTTTATCAGTAGCTCACACTCAAGTTTTACAGAAGACTTTTGTGTACTCCAGGTCTCAGGTTTTTTTTGTCAACAGATACAGAGTTTCCCATAGGTAATCTCAAAAGTGTCTTCCAAGTCAATGTTTTATACATTCCAACTAAGATTTATTTCTCCCTCAAACTTCAGCATTTCTCAATAGAAAACCTGGTTTTATCTTGTGATCCTAAATCCTTAGATCCCATATTTCCATGTCCTCAAGAGTTGAGCTCCTTAAGAATGTCTAAATCTGTAGTCATGCAGTAGTGTGGTAGTGAATGTCACTACAGGGTGATACTCATCCTGATGACATGAGAATATTCTACATTCCTCAAGTTTTTAGTGACAGACAAAGAGCATGCAAGCTCCCATTAACATAATTAACAAAAGGGAGATTGTACTTACACTTGTAAATTTCCTTTTAGGGAAGCATTATTCTGTACATGATTACAAGTTGCTACTAATAGCCTTGTTTGTCCTTTGCCAGCAGTTTAGAATAGAAACTGAAAATATAAGCATGATTTTCTTGCTGCTCTTTCTAATTCTTGTATGGTCAAGGGAATTATATTATTTAGGGCATATATATATATATATATGTATAGACATTTTTCTGAATAAACTATAAGCCTTTGTTGTTTAAATGAAACTTACTTTTAAAGACTAGATCTAAAAGACCAAAACAACTTGGAGAAAACAAAACAAAACAAAACAAAACAAAAACCTAGGGGATCACAGAAACTAGACACATGCTATCAAATGAATCTTAGAGTTCACGTGACACATGCTTTTTCCAATGGAAAAAAATGAAATGCTCTATGCCATTTGAAATAACATATGAGTTAAGTATAATCATAAAGTAATATCACAATGACTGGCATTGCTAATGTTATGAACATTTGAAATTGAGCTACCCTGGTGAAGTTAAATTGAAATTAGGGCATTAAAATCAGACATAGATACAGAGAAAGAAAGATACATTATAACTTTGTAAAAATAAAACAATATAATTGCTCAGTAAAATAATGAGAACAAAGTCAAAGAATGTTTTGTGTGTGTGTGTATATATGTGTGTGTGTGTATATATAGAGAGAGAAAGAGAGAGAGAAAGAGTTGGCATTTAATTTGATCCAACCTAAGCTTCTAAGAAACACTGTACTAGTATATATATAGTCTCCAGAGAAAACAATGATACAGTATAATTTCTAGTGTTTAAAAAATCCAAATTAGTTAATCTAAAATAATTATGCTAATAACATGGTTTAACAGAATAAGAAAGGAATGGAATCATTCCTTGAACTAGCTCTCTTATAAAAAGTAATAATGGCATAAAGTAATACTAAATATATAGGAGCAACAAAACTGAATTATTTCTATACCAGGTATCAAAGTAGATGGGAAGCCTTAAGGTATACTAGTTTGCTGGGAATAAAGAAACAAGCTCTACCTTCTAGAATACAATAAATTTGGCAGCCCCTCTTAGATTTTTTGGAGGCTAAATATATAGATTTAGGGAATTAATCTTTCCAACAAATAATGTCTCCCCTAGAATATGCCCCCAAATCAAACAGAGAAGATAATCAAAGGCCAAAGATGCTACTTAATATGACAAGGTCACCTATTATATGCATATTAAACCATTTAATTGACAAATGAGGCTGTAAAGATTAAGACTGAAATTATTTAAAAATCAGTGGTCTAAAAAGGTGAAAATAAAAGAAAAATTTTAAAAAATTAATCTGTGCTTTTCAAGAAAAGGTGAAAGTATTAAAGAATAAACAATATTTTGATACAAAGAAGGGACTATAAACTATGAAATAGGATAATTACGCTAATGCTATTTAGCATTTTGAGCACATATGCTAGTTTGGTACTATCACAATACCTTACAGAGTGCATCTCATTTACTCATCGGGCATGTTTATGAGGTAGGCTCTGTCATCTGTATGTGACAGGGGAGAAATACATTCAGAAGATTTGAGCCATTTGTTTAAAATCACCTAAGGAATAGTGAAGCCATGATTAAAATTGAGGTCTGAAATCCAAGTTCATGTTGTTAACTACTGTCCTATACCATCTGTGTAGGCTACATAATTGTTCACTGATGATAAGCTCAAGTGTATTGACAAATAGCAAAAGCAGAGACATTGCTACTGCAAAGCAGGAGATTCTGCATTAAATACAGGCTTAGATGCTGACTAGCTATATGAGCAGGAATAAGTCACTTTACTTCTATGGGACTCATTTTTCTTATCGGTAAAATTAGGAAGTCAACTGTGATAGATTTTTGCAGTGATAGCCCACGGTTTGTTCATGCCTCCCTGTGTCCACACCTTTGCATAGACCCTTTGCACACTGATGCTTGATATGTGATATGGTTTGGCTGTCTCCTCACCAAATCTCATCTTGAATTGTAGCTCCCATAATTCCCACATGTGGTGGGAGGGACCTGAGGGGAGATAATTGAATAAAGGGGGCGATTTCCCAAGTACTGTTCTCGTGGTAGTGAATAGGTCTCAAGAGATCTGATGGTTTTATAAGGGGTTTCTCCTTTCACTTGGATCTCATGCTCTCTTGCCTGCCACCATGTAAGATGTGCCTTTCACCTTCCACCATGATTGTGAGGCCTCCCCAGCCATGTGAAACTGTGAGTCCACAAAACCTATTTTTCTTTATAAATTACTCAGTCTCAGGTATGTCTTTATCAGCAGCATAGTAACAAACCAATACAGTAAATTGGTACCTGTAGAGTGGGATGCTGCTGTAAAGTTACCGGAAAATGTGGAAGTGACTTTGGAACTGAGTAACAGGCAGAGATTGAAACAGTTTGGAAGGTTCAGAAGAAGACAGGAAAATGTGGGAAAGTTTAGAACTTCCTAGAGACTTGAAGGGCTCAGAAGACAGGAAGATTTGGCAAAGTTTGGAACTTCCTAGAGACTAGTTCAATGGCTTTGACCAAAATCCTGATAGTGATATAGAAAATGAGGTCCAGTCTGAGGTGGTCTCAGATGGAGATAAGGAATTTGTTGGGAACTGGAGTAAAGGTCACTCTTGCTAGGCAAAAAGACTGGTGACATTTTGTTCCTGCCCTAGAGATCTGTGGAATTTTCAGCTTGACAGAGATGATTTAAAGTATCTGGTGGAAGAAATTTCTAGGCAACAAAGTGTTCAAGAGGAAGCAAAAAATAAGAGTTTGGAAAATTTGTAGCCTGACAATACAATAGAAAAGCAAAACACATTTTCTGGGAAGAAATTCAAGCCTGCTGTAGAAATTTGCATAATTTGCATAAAAAACAAGGAGCCCAATGTTAATTACCAAGACAATGGTGAAAATGTCCCGAGGGCATGTCAGAGATCTTTGCAGCAGCCCCTCTCATCACAGGCCTGGAGACATAGGAGGAAAAATGGTTTTGTGGGCCAGGCCCAGGACCCTCCTGTTGTTTGATGCCTAGGGACTTAGTGTCCTGTATCTCAGAGGCTCCATCCATGGCTAAATGGGCCAAGGTACACCTCAGGGCGTGGCTTCAGAGGGTGCAATCCCCAAGGCTTGGCAGCTTCCACAGGGTGGTGAGCCTGCGGTTGCACAGAAGTTAAGAATTGAGGTTAGGGAACTTCTGTCTAGTTTTCAGAGGATGTATGGAAACATCTGGAAGTCCAGGCAGAACTTTGCTGCAGGAGTGGAGTCCTCATGGAGAACCTCTGCTAGGGCAGTGTGGAAGGGAAATGTGGGGTTGAAATTCCCACACAGAGTCCCCACTGGGGCACTGCCAACTGGAGTTGTAAGAAGAGAGCCGCCATCATCCGGAACCCAGAATTGTAGATATGCTGACAGCTTGTCCCATGTACCTGGAAAAGTCACAGACACTCAGTGGCAGTCCATGAAGGCAGCCAGGACAGGGGCTGTGCCCTGCACAGCCACAGGGTTGGAGCTGCCCAAGACCATGGGAATCCACCTCTTGCATCAGTGTTACTTGGATGTGAGATATGGAGTCAAAGGAGATCATTTTGGAGCTTTAAGATTTGACCGCCCTGCTGGATTTTGGACTTGCATGGGGCCTTTAGCCCCTTTGTTTTGGCCATTTTCTCCCATTTGGAATGGCTATATTTACCCATTGCCTGTACCCCCAACATATCTAGGAAGTAGCTAACTTGCTTTTGATTTTACAGCCTCGTAGGCAGAAAGGACTTGCCTTGTTTCAGATGAGACTTTGGACTGTGGACTTTTGAGTTAATGCTGAAATGAGATAAGACTTAAGGGGTCTGTTGGGAAGGCATGATTGATTTTTGAAATCTCTAGACATGAGATTTGGGAGGGACCGGGGTGGAATGAAATGGTTTGGCTGTGTTCCCACCCAAGCTCATCTTGAATTATAGCTCCCATAATTCCCACGTGTTGTGGAAGGGACCCGGGGGAGATAATTGAATCATAGGGGCAGTTTCCCTCGCACTGTTCTCATGGTAGTGAGTAAGTCTCACGAGATCTGATCATTTTATAAGCAGTTTCCCCTTTCACTTGGCTCTGATTCTCTCATTCTCTCTTGCCTGACACCATGTTTGACATGGCCTTCACCTTCCACCATGACTGTGAGGCCTTCCCAGTTATGTGGAATTGAGTCCATGAAGCCTATTTTTCTTTATAAATTACTCAGCCTTGGGTATGTCTTTATCAGCAGCATGAAAACAAGCTAATACAATGTGACACTGTGACTCGCTTTAGCCAAAGAGAAAATAGTAAATACGATACAATTGGAGGCTTGAAAACTTCCTGCCTCCTGCAGCTCACTCTCCCTTGCTGCTTTTGGAAGTCCTACAACAGCATCTATATGAATAAGTCCGGGCTAACCTGTACAAAACGTATGACTCAGTCTCCCTGACCAACTGAGCTGACAGCCAGCAACAACCATCAGACACGTAAATGAGGCCTTCTATGACCAACAACCGTGGCCAACCCGCCAGCTGACCGTAGCCACATGAGTGAGTCCAGGAAAAGCCATTACAGAATAACTGCTCTGCTGAGTTGAGTCCCAATTGCTGACAGAATAATGAGCTAACAAATGCTTGTTGTTCTAAGCCAGGGGTGCACAAACTTATTCTGTAAAGGTCCAGATAGTAAACATTTTAAGCTTTGTGGGTCATGTGGTCTCTATCACAACTACCCAACTCTGTCATTGTAGCACAATGGCAGTCATAGACAACAAGTAGATAAATGAGCAAGGCTGTGTTCCAATAAAATGTCATTTACAGAAACAGGCAGCAAAAATAAATAAGGAAACAAATAGGCAGCATCTGGACCTGATCCATGGGCAATAGTTTGCTCCCACTTGTTTTAAGTCAATAAGTTCTGGGAGTGTTTGTTATAAACCTGATACTTTGATCAAGATGAGCTTATTAAAATTCTGTCATTAGAAGTTGCATTATAAGTGAAATCAGCATTACAGTAATCCAATTTATGTCCCACGAAAATATAAAGCTTCCATCACTGCACAGAATAAGAAATGCTTGCTTTTCTCCAAATTTATTTTTAATGCAAGTGATCATGCAAAACTTTGAATATATTACTAAACTTATATTAACTAGAAAAAATATAAATATAACTAAAACTTCACGCAATACCCTTTTCATGGCCCTACGAGACCAACACCGTCACACATGCACACACGTGCTCACGCATGTGGACAGATACACACACACACACACACAGACCCAAGTTAGAACAAAATTTTTAAAAGCACTAGTTAAATGTGCCTTAAAATGCATTACAGTTGCTAAGCAAAATTATAAACCAAGCAATCTAAGGAGTGTTATGAATTAAAATAGCCCTTGAAAATGAAACAAAAATTTGCAAGTATCTTAGTATGTGTATTGTATTATTAATACAAATTTTTAAATGTAGTCCTTCATAAGATATGCCAGATGTCAATGTAGTTCTAAATGTAAGAGGGAAGAGAAAGCAATAAGAGAATGGATTAGGCTAAGGAACATGGTAGCTCTAAAGACCTGGATGTCACTGGATGCTGAATGAGAGTAATTTTGATTCAAATATGTCACTTATAATGTATGCAGAATATATCTTGAAAGAAATCTGGTTAATGTCATTAACTGATGGCATTATTTTTACTGTGAAAGTGAACTGATAACATCAAGTGTATGTGTGGGTGGGGTGGGGTATGGAAAGTAGATAGAAGAGAGTGGAAAGAGAGAATACTTGGCAAAGACTATAGTTTGATTCGAGCTTGAGAGGAAACTATACTTTCAGGACAAGCGAGAATAGCACTGCATTGGCTGGCTAATTTTAGAAAAAAAAGAAAGAAATCTCTAACCTAGATAAGTTACTGTTGTAACCTACCTGGGTTAAAAAATTTAGTGTGTAAAGCCCATTAAGAACATTCTGGAAGCTGTCAAACTACTGTCAGAAAACTTCATGAAGAAACCGGGGAATAATTTCTGCCTTTAAAAGTAGTGGGGGCGGGGGAGCGGGAGGACAGGCACGGTGGCTCATGCCTGTAATCCCAGCACTTTGGGAGGCCTAGGCAGGCGGATCACGAGGTCAGGAGATCCAGACCATCCTGGCAAACACAGTGAAACCCCGTCTCTACTAAAAATACAAAAAAACAACCCGGGCGTGGTGGTGGGAGCCTGTAGTCCCAGCTACTTGGGAGGCTGAGGCAGGAGAATGGCGTGAACCCGGGAGGTGGAGCTCGCACTGAGCCGAGTTCGCAACACTGCACTCCAGCCTGGGCGACAGAGCGAGACTCCATCTCAAAAACAAACAAACAAACAAACAAACAAAAAAAGTAGTGCGGTTGGGCATGGTGGCTCACGTATGTAATCCCAGCACTTTGGGAGGCCAAGGCAAGCGAATCACGAGGTCAGGAATTCCAGACCAGCCTGGCTAACATGGTGAAACCCAGTCTCTACTAAAAATGCAAAAAATTAGCTGGGCGTAGTGGCGGTCGCCTGTAATCCAGTTATTTGGGAGGCTGGAGCAGAAGAATTGCTTGAACCCAGTGGGCAGAGGTTGCAGTGAGCCGACATCGCACTACTGTGCTCCAGCCCAGGCGACAGAGTGAGACTCCGTCTCAAAAACAACAACAACAAAAAAGTAGTCAGGGATGGTGCAGATGGATTTACACCAACACTTTTGGAAGTAGGTTGAATGTAAATAAAAAATAAATATACAGATGATAGGCACTTAGCATCTCAGGAACACTAGCGTCTTAACACTAAGTGTTAAGAACAAATTTATATAGGAAGCAACTATGGTTTAAGCAAAGAAAAAATTGCACGTTAACGTTTTATTAGAGTCGTGGTTTATGAACAAAAAGATGAATTCATAATTTTTTTATGGTTAAGTTTTTCAGTCACAGATAGCAAATGATTGACACCTACTAGCAAGATATAAGAAAGAAAGAAAATTCTTGCCCAAGGCATTTCTTGGTTAAGAATTACCTTACATTTTAAGAATAACTGGAATTTATTTTTGGACTGAAATATAAATTGGTACAATCTTTCTTAAAACATTTTGGCATTTCTTACCAGGAGTCTTACATGCTTATGCATTTGATCAGACTCTCTTCATAATAGCAAATATAAATGTTATGCACAAAAATGTTCACTAAAGTCTTATTTTTTTTTAATTGATAACAGGAAGTCCAACAATAAGAAAATGCTGTATACATTTAATAAACTATCTGGCCATTAAAAATTTGGAATAGTTTCTCTCCTCTGAGAAACGTATTATTAGGTGAACACAGTAAAACGAAATAAAATCAAACATATCTAATGATCTTGAGTACGAAAATATTTACTAGTAGAGAAAATTTTGTTAAAAAATACGCTAAAAAAATAGTGATTAACGGCCAGGTGTGGTAGCTCATCCCTATAATCCCAGTACTTTTGGGGATGCTGTGGCAGAATTGTTGGAGGCTAGGAGTTCAAGACAAACCTGAGCAACATAGCAAACCGCTGTCTCTCTCTCTTTTTTTTTTTAATAATTAGCTGAGTGGTAGTGTGCTTGTCTAGTCCTAGCTACTCAGGAGGCTAATGATGGAGAATCACTTGAACCTAGGAGTTGGAGGCTGCAGTGAGCTACGATCATGCCACTGCACACCAGCCTGGGCAGGCGAGTGAGACTCTGTTGCTATAAATAATAATAATAATAATAATAATAATAATAATAATAGTGATTACAACAGAGTGGTAGAATTTTTTATTTGTTATTTTTAAATGTTCTAAATTTGTAACTATGTGTTATACTAATAGTTTTCCTAGGGATTTAAAAATATGGTTTTGGAGAATATGATTCCTTCAAACTCAAAAACTCTAAAGTGCTCCTTAGTTTGGCATTCAAGGCTAACAATCTGTTATCAAGTAACTTTTGATCCTGCTCCCACTCTTCCTTTCCACCTAACGCAGATAGATTGCTCTTTCTTTTTTCATCATAAGTTTGTATTTCGCCAGTCCAGGGCTTTTGCTGAGTTCCATTGGTATAAAACACCTCATCTGTTACTCCCATTGTCTCCTTCCTGTTTTTAAATCCCCTTCCTAGTACTATATCCTCTCATCCCAGAATCCCTATTTAACCACAATATTGAACTTAATGCCTACCATCTGTTTTATGCTACCTTTTCAACTCTAAGTGATAGAAACAAACGTAAACTGACCTTTACACAAAGGGAAAACAAAGAAGGGGTTAAGAGGGTTGGTTAAATATATTTGCCCATCTAGGGCAGGGATTTTCAATCTCAGCAACATTGGCATTATTTGTTGCCCTGTGCGTTGTAGAATGCCTGGCAGTATCCTTGGCCTGTAGCCATCGAATATCAGTAGCGCCCTCCAGTGTCACAATCAAAAATATCTCCAGCCACTGCCAAATATCTCCTGGGACAAAATCTACTCTAGCTGAGAACCACTGCTTTAAGAGGAAACTAAATGTTCACATTCTCAAACTTTTGTTCCTCCATCCAAAAGGTTTTCACTCCACAAGCTGACTGCTGCCTGCCCCATTCCTTGAACATACCAGATTAAACACTCCAGGAAAAAAAAAAAAATGCATTGTTCAAAATAACAATTCTTGTAAGAAGTCTAATGCAATCTCCAATTGCCCCAACCATGAATTAATGTATTTGATCCAGGTAAGAGGACAAGCAAGGGCTTGTGTATGTGTATATGTTACAATGGCACTAAATACTTACCTGATAATGAGATAAAAATTTTATTCCGATTGAGTAGTATTTTTGTTTGTATGCATGTATATACGTGCATGTGTAAGTTTTAAACCGTAAGAAGTGTCAACAAATATACATATTTACCCTGTTCTGAGGGTTGTTTTCATCATCATACAACCACCTGAGGAAAGAAAACCCTTTGATTTCTAAGAAAACACAGGGTGCTCTACCATTGCTTACACGTTTTTCTCTGCCTAGTAAGACTGTAAGCTACTTAAAGGAAAGCACTGTGTTTTCAACAACTTTTATTCACCCACCTTCCAGAGTGTTGTCTTGTAGAAAGTTCAAGATATAGTCCTTTATTAACTGTAACTTTTAAAAGTACAACATAACTTACTGAAACTTTTTAAATCACTGAGAATAAAATGTTCTCATAATTTGTGTTTTACAAAAATATCTTTACAATTCTATAAAAATCTTCTGAAAAAGAAAAATTATGTTCTGTAAAACATAATTCTAAAGAGTAAACTTTTAAAAATCAAAAACTGCTTTAATACTTTTATTATTTTTTTCTTAGTAAATGTTAAATTTGACATCTAAACCGAAGTATGTATAGTATGACAGAAATTATAAGATCCAAATAGAGAAATATAGAATAAAATAGTAAATGTAAGCTTTTTGAGAGGAGGAAATATATGTTACAATGACGCTAAATACTTAGCAGATAATGAGATAAAAATTTGATTCCTAATGAGTAGTATTTTTGTTTGTATGCGTATATATATATATATGCATTTGTAAGTTTTAAACAGTAAGAAGTGTCAACAGATATACATAAACTATGGAAATATATTTTTAAATCTTTAAATTTAAAAATCTTTAATTCATTTTCCTTAACCAAATTATTGAAAAAGATTATTATATCATAAATGCTTTTAAAAGAATGGTTGCAATAGTTTTTTTGAAAATAAAAGTTTCTTATGCTGATACTGCATTCATATTACAACATCTTTGTAAAATAGGATGTGATAAGGCAATGTATGTCTAGTTAAAGGCATTAGTCTCAAGTCAAGAAAATATAATTTCAAGTTGGATTTTAAAGAGTTTGAAAGCAAACTAAATGAGCCTTGTTGTATATATTTTTGCTTCCTATAATTTTACAAAGCAATTTTGATCTGTCAGAGAGGGCTGTGCCAGATATTGAGAAAGCCTAATCTCAATAAGATGTGAAATGCAGAACTGCCATACAAAAACCAAAATAAAAACCTGACTTCCATACCAGATTTTCTGATCTTCAACTCCTTGGAAAACATTTCAGGCTCAATAATGACAATTAAATTTAAACGGAAGTTTTCTTCAGCATAAAAAATTGTGGTATTGAATGCATATGGAATGTATCTTGACTTGAATGTATTTTTTCTTTCAAATATACAACTAGAATATAGGCTATTTTCTGATCCTATAAGAAATCATCTGAAATATACATTGTACAGTTTTTCTAACATTATGTAAATTCTTTGTCATATATTTTATTTTACTTATTTTCTTTATTGATGTTTCTTTTGTAGTATGGAATGCAGTGGTACAATCATAGCTCACTGCAGCCTTGAACTCCGGAGCTCACGTGATCCTCCTACCTCAGCCTCGCAGGACTAGAAGAGTGCCCCACTATGTGAAGCTAACAACAACAAAAAAAATGTAGAGATGGGGTCTTGCTATGTTGCCCAGGTTGGTCTTGAACTCCTGGCCTCAAGTGATCTTTTGTTTCGGCCTCCCAAAGTACTGAAATTACAGACCTGAGCCATGGTGCCTGGCCTGGACCTAACATTTTAATAGATAAAACTAAGTGTAGAGATATGTGAGCCATATTTTTCCATACTTACATTTAAAATATTTTAATATTTACTATTTTAAATTCCTTAAAATGATATTTTATAATCAATATGTTTTTGGAACAGAAAACAATGTATGTATATTTGCATTTTTAGGTGTTACAAATACTATTTAACACCAACAGATACATTTAATCTACTGCTTATTTTTGAGTAATTAAAATTTAAAGAGTAACTCACTCAGAGTCTCTTTATGACTTCTTAGAATCTAATGGTTCAAAGAACACTGAACTTCATAAAAATAGCAATGAAAAAATATTCTTAATTATCTCAAGTGTTTTCTTATAAATTAATAAGCATCACTAACCACTACTGATGAATTCAATTCTTGCTTTCTTTCTTTCTTCCTTTCTTTCTTTTTTTTTTTTTTTTTTAGATGGAATCTTGCTCTGTCACCCAGACTGGAGTGCAGTGGCACAATCTTGGCTCACTGCAACCTCCGCCTCCCAGGTTCAAGCAATCCTCCTGCCTCAGCCACCTGAGTAGCTGGCATTACAGGCGCCTGCCGTGATGCCCGGCTAATTTTTCTGTTTTTAGTAGAGATGAGATTTCACCATGTTGGCCAGGCTGGTCTCGAGCTCCTGACCTCAGGTGATCCGCCCACCTCAGCCTCCCAAATTTCTGGGATTACAGGCGTGAGACATCGCATCTGGCCCTCAATTGTTTCTTATACAATTGGAATTCTTCTTTGATTTTTTTTTATTTTGTTTGTCTCTGTGTGAATTCTCTTCCAGTCTATTTTCTAAGCATTTTTCGATAACAACTTCATGAAGATAAAATTTTTGTACCATATCATTCATCCATTTAAAATATGCAGTTCTCTATCTTTTGTTATATTCACAGACTTTTGAAATTATAGAACATTTTCATCCCTTAGAAAGAAACCCCATACTCTTTAACAGTCACCCAGCATTTCCCTCAATCCCTTCCCAGCAGTAACCAATCATAAACCTGTTTTCTGTCTATATCTCTCTAGATCTCCTAGCCTATTTTGCATATTTCACATAAACTGAATCATGTAATGTGTGGTCTCTTTTGCAACTGGCTTCTTTCACTTAACATAATGTTTTCAAGATACATTCATCTTGCAACATGTATCAGCACTTCACTTCTTTTTATTGCCAATAATTTTCCATTTTATAGACAAAATATTTCATTTTTACATTTGTGTGTTCATGGATATTTGAGTTATTTCTACTTTTTGACTACTGTAAATAGTGCATCTGTGAAAATTTATGTACAAATTTTAGTGTGGACGTATGTGTTCATTTTTCTTGGATATATAACCAGGTATGGACTGCTTTGTTTTTTGAAAACAGAAGAACTCACTGTTCAATACATAGTTTTTGTATCCTATTTTCTTCATGTAATTTTCATTCTCTTAATAGCTGATTTAAAAACCTATATATTTTGTTAAGAGACAGCTCTATGTTTCGTGCCTGTGAAATTTGTAAAACATAATTTAGTATGACAACTTTCTCTTTCCATTTCACAAATTCCCCTGGTGTTTGAACTCACATAAGTAATGGTTTATCCACTATTTTCATTTGAGAACCTGTTTAGAGAGTCAGTAAATTAAGCTGTATTCAACTTGACATTTTTCTATAAACAGAAATATTTGCCTATTTAAAATTCTAATATATGGTTAAGAGAACTGAGAGAATACCACACATCATGTGAATTTTTGAAGACTTTTATCTTAACTTCTAATAAATGTCTTTCTTCTGTGGGATGAGCAATTGAAATGTTGTCCATCAGTATTCTGTCTCAATTCAGTAGAAATGAAAAATGCCTGATGTCACTGTCAAACATACTCAGAAAGATTTGATGAGCAAACCCACAGGAAAACTTGTCTTTTCCCAGAAATGCTCTGATGATTGGCACAACGTGTATGCAGCTGTTTTCCTTTAATTTCCAGTTCTGATATTCAGAGAAGAACTTACCTTTTGCAGATGATGTACCTGTAATGTGACAATACATAATCCCACAAGGGAATATCACTAAGGATTTATGCTACACATGAGAGCTTGGAAATGCCCTTTTAGACCAAATACAGTTCTGGAATCTGTGTCCCTCTTTGGTTTATCAGTTTATAGATCTCTGATTTCATATTGCCACACCATGGGGTACATATTAGATTTTAAACATTTATTGAGTAAATAAATGAAGGAATATTGTGAAGAATACATTTTTCCAAGTCTATAAGAAAATTATTTTAAAACCATAATAGAAATAGGGTATTTTTCAATGGCCAACTACATTAGATATGGTATATTAGAGTTAGATAAAAATTTAAAGAAAGAAAAAAGTAGACGAGTAACAACTAGTGTTTAACCTGACTAAAGTCCAAGCCAAAAATCCTGAGGCAGTAGAAATGCATTTATTTTGTCAAAAATATCTTAGGGTGATTCCTAAGTGTATATCAGAATTTCTCTGAGGACATATGCAATCCACAGTACAGAAATTGATAGAAATACAGAATGACTTCCTTATCCAAAGAACCACTAAGAAGGGAATGGGGCACCAAGCTGTCAGAAAAATGCTTCTGATTCCTGGTGTGTAGTCAAGTTTGTATAATCAGTATTAAATGTCATAATGTAGACTACTGTTATGAGGGAGTAGCATACCATAAAGGTTAAAACACAATGGCCTCGCTTTTATGTTGATGTACTTTATTGAGATAACAGAGCATTTTGGAGCTACAAATATTTATTTAACAACACACTGTGCTTCTTTTTGAAAACAAAAGTTTTTAGCTGACTCACTGTAACAATAGCTATGTAATGTAATTTTCAAAATTCTTATGCTTGATATCACAAGATGGATATACTACTTCTGTTTGTATCCCCCTAACAGAATTTCATTCTTGAGAAATTCATTTAATGGCTGTGAGTTTTTGTTTCTTCAACTGTAAATGAAAGCTTTGCCCACCAGTCAACCTCTAAAGTTCTGTCCAACTCTGATATTTAATGCTCCCATTACAGGGAAAAACATGGTGCAGAATTAGATGGCAGGTAAGCCATATGAAAACTGGATCATTTCAGACAGAAATCCAATTTGAACGGTTTATTAATAACTTTTGTATGTGACATTGGGGAGAAATGAAAACAGATTGACTTGTTAGGAATTCCTTCTGAGGACAAGGGTTATAGCTAGCAAGTGACTGAATCCTTTGGCGGTTGGACTCTAACCAGAAGTGCTATGACAACAGGAGGCTGTCTCTAAACATAGTGCCTCAAAAACGACATTCTCCAAATAGTTTCCTGCAACCATTAGTGCATATAAATTCTTCAAGTTAAAAAAAGGAGAATTGGATTTGAGCTAGTGTGATCTAAATTGATATTTAAATTAGAAGACAAGTATGGCTCTGGCCAAAATGCAGACAATTTAAAACAGACACCAAGTATCCTGAACATTCGGCCCGCATTCACTACCTTTCACAAACTTTGTCTTTAGATGTTGTTCATAGTTACAAATGTCTAGTAGCTTAAGGAATAATAGAACTTAATTTTTTTTTCATTCCTCCTATTGTGTGGTGAGTTTTGAAATAGAGTAAAGCTATTCCATTTAAATATTTTAAAATTACTTAGAAGCTACATTTACATTTTTTCTGTAACTCCATTTATTTTCTGTCACCTCTCCTTCTAAAATCCCTTTTGTCCTTAGGACATTCAGGATGTAGACAGCAACAATGGAAATGTGCCCTCAAGAATAATGATGGTGGAATAGAAGGCACGCATGTATTGTAGTGACTAGGGATAGAGCCACAAAGCATTGAACAGTTCTACCTAGAAAATTTACATATATCATGTAACTAGGTATTGCATAGATATTTCTGAGTTTATGGTACAGTTAAGTAGAAGGACTTGGAAATCAGAAGACTAGTTTTCACATTTCAACAGGGCTACTATGTATGCTTGTGCAAACTCTTGTCTTCACAAGGATAGCACATCTAAGGGGACACCGTGCTACTATGTATGCTTGTGCAAACTCTTGTCTTCACAAGGATAGCACATCTAAGGGGACACCGTATTATAGTCATTATAGATTCCCAAATTATAGCCAAACCTTCCTGTAGGTGGCAGCAAAGTGTCTTTTTTCTTTTTACAGAAAACTTTAAATTCTGATAATTTTCTGAAAGATAGAAGTTTCTTAAGTAAAGGAAACTTTTTTTTTTCTTATTTATAAAAAGATACCATATGGGCTAGAGAGGTCCAGCATCTGAGATGTACTATTTTCAAGATCTAAACCTTTAGACAGTTTAACTTCTTTGAAACTTAATTTCAGCCTTGGTCGATAAGTAAATAAATGGAGGGGGAGGAGAGAGAGAAAAAGAGAGAGAGAGAATTAATGTACTTACAAATTTATTTGACGATTAAATCATATTACCTACACACATTTAGTACTCTATAACTGGTATTATAATCAGGTGTTGATCATGAATAGTGTTGTATTTAGTATCATTTTGGGAAAAAAAAATGAAGGGAAGATTCAATTCCATTATTGGGATAGACTACCAAAGAGGGGGCCAATATCCATTCCCTCTCTTTCAAGGTCAAATAGAGGTAGAAATTGCTAGAAACTAGGTTAAGTTCACCTGTCCCAGAATTGCAGGAGATAATTCTTAGAAGCATTTAAATAAAGTGTCACTTTGACAAATCAGAGAGATGCAACACAGAGGCAGGAAATGGTAGAACCAGAAGTAAAGCATGCCTTAGAAATACATTTGTGATGCTCCAAGTGGAGAAAAATCCCTGAGGGACATGAAATGAAAGAAGAGAACCTCAAAATCAATATGACTCAAGGGGTTTGGGAGTCACTGTAATTTGGGATAATTCTGAAAAGTGACTCATTTCTTCTTTCAGATTGTAGAGTTAAATACATTTATAAGCATTTGACAAATTTTCAGGTATCTTGCCCCTTTCAATTGGACCTTAGTGACCCTATACTAATGTTCAGCACAGGATTACTGGAGACACCTAAATTTCTGAGTAATTTTTACAGCAATGCCATGTGGATAGATAGTAGCCATAAAAAATGAATATGACAAAACAGTCATTTTAAAAAATAATTTCTGTAGAGGATCTCCAGTTAAACATATGAACAGGCCTTAATCCAGCCATTGCTTTCATTTGCATATTTAATTTTTTTTGGGAAATGTCACGTGTTCAGCTCATTAACAAATACATGACACAGCTACACGATCCTGCATTTTCCTTCCTTTCTTTGATGCCCCTATTATTTGCCCCTAAGGACAATGCAAGAGAAGAGTAGTTAATTTGCTCATTAAAAGATAACTTGGTTGAAAACGACAACTTATTTCAGCCATTTGAGAAATGACTGGATCTCAGTATGTGTAGTATCTAGGTAAATCAAGACAAAGCCATTAAAATTGTTGTACAAAATTCATTTGAGCAACAAATCTTCAGACAAATTCATTGCATTAGCCTCTAGGTACTTCTATAATCTAAAATAGAAAGTCATAGTAGATAAAGATATGAGTTTTAAAGCCTATAAAATTCACTCTTGTGTATCACACACCTATCTAATTGATTAAAAGGCACATACATTATGCCTGGCATATGCCTAGAAAGTAAATTATTCTTATGGTTGACAATAGTAGGACTAATCATAGGAGAACAGAGGGCCAGGTAGTAGAGAAAGTAAAGTACTCTCATTGTTAAAAATTGTAGGTCTAATCCTTTTAGAAGTGAGAAAAAGACAACCCAAATTAGAGTTGTTGGCCAGATCACCATGACTTTCTCTCTCTTCTTTGAGTACACAAACTATACAAAGGTTGGTACAGTCAGAATCTCAATGTAATGTGAGAACATATCAGTGGGATATGGTAAAGAATAATCCAATTATTTGGCCCTGGATACCTCCATCATGGTATGTCCAAAGGCCAGGCATAGAAGGAGAGTAAGAGAAAAGAAGTAGCAGAGGGCTACCCCTCCAACCGGTGGCAAAGGCCCCCAATTCATCATGTTTCTAGCCTTGTTATAGCCAATCTGGAGGTTAATATCTCATGCAATATCATCTTTAAGTCTTATAAACTTGACCTTTTGGAGTACTTTATTTAAATCATAAAAAAAACAAAAACAACCCTGAGTTGAGTTATAAACAAACTGAACAATATATACCATCTGCTGCCTTTATCACAAATCCATGTTTCTTACTTATTTTTTCAAAATAATCTTCCATCGAAATTTGGAATTTTAGAGGAACAAAAACGACAATGATCCAGGGCCAGCCCTGACTCTCTGTGCCACTAGTTTAATTGTGTAACTTAAAGAAATTTCTTTGCTTCTCTATGTACAAGTTTCTTCATTTGTAGATGGAAATAATCATAGAGCCTAACATATGATGTTGTAAGTTTAAGATAATTATATAAACAGATTAGCTGAGTGTCTGATATAGAATATTCAATAAATACTGGCTAATGTCATGATTGTATTTGAGGGTTAACTTTCCGGGTTCTTGTATAACTACTGCTCTCTGAGTTCTATCCCTACAGTAAAGAAATCCTCATGATTCAATTAATATATGTTCTTTTGTGATATTTCTGTACTCTGTGTAGATCTTATCTCAAGTTTCAAAGAATCACCTACATAGTGGAGTTACATGAAACTAAATCCTTCCCCAAGGAGATTCTGAGGAGATTCTGGCAACTGGCCCACAGGCTGAGTGCATTAGGGATACTTTAAAAGGGTGCTCTGATCAACTTGTGGCCCCTAGGGACAAATATGAAGAAAGTTATTAGAAAATATGTATGAGAAAATAATTATAACACACTTTTCATCTTCTAGATTTTGTCTCATAAGTATAGAGTAGACATGATCGTCTATGTCTACCCTTAACAAGAAAATACAGGCTTTCACAGCTTCCTGGGAGACTGGTGTACAAATAAAGTGGTTCAGGAGGTCCTGGAGGTGAGTTTGAGGTCAGTAGAGGGAGAGGCTCAGACTTGCTCCACTGCCTTCCTCCAAAATCAGACAACTTCTGGCTTCATTTAATTTGCACATAGTAAAAAGATTGTCACTAAGATTCCACTGCAGAACAGGAAAGAAAGTACTGTGTGTGTGTGTGTGTTGCTGCTCCAAAAAGTTCTATCTCCTGATCTAGGTTTCACATTTTTCTCAAAATTTTCAAATCAGATTGAACTTTACTACTGATTCCAAGATATGATTTTTACACCAATCTGTAGGTTTGAATATATATGTTAACTTAAATCTTATCTTCATGTATGGTAAAAGTTTTTTTTTTTTTTTTTTCGATGGAGTCTCGCTCTGTTGCCCAGGCTGGAGTGCAGCAGCGTGATCTCGGCTCACTGCAAGCTCCGCCTCCCGGGTTCACGCCATTCTCCTGCCTCAGCCTCCTGAGTAGCTGGGACTACAGGCGCCCGCCACCACGCCTGGTTAATTTTTTTGTGTTTTTAGTAGAGATGGGGTTTCACTGGGTTAGCCAGGATGGTCTCGATCTCCTGACCTCATGATTCGCCTGCCTCGGCCTCCCAAAGTGCTGGGATTACAGGCGTGAGCCACTGCACCCGGCCCCATGTATGGTCAAAGTTTTTAATGGAACTCTGCTTCAATCCTCACTTCTCCTTGGATAATCAATCATAATTCTCACTGTTCTCCAATTCATCCGTCCACTCTTGTCAGTAGTAAGGACATATAACCAAGTATAGTTTAAGGGCATATGATCATCCACATATAGCAGACTTTAACTGAAAAAATATTGAATGTAGAAAATGAGGAAAAATTCAGATATCACCTTAATGAAAACAGAAATGCTTTTTAATTATGTTCGACCTAATAGCTTGGTGATTTAGGAAACAGAACAGAAACGCATGACTGTTTAGGCCCTAGACCTGCTACTAGCTCATAAGTCTTGGTCAACTCTAACAGTCATTCATCCCTGAGTGATTTCTTGCTCTCTCTTCTTTACCTACTGTAATCTTTCTTCCTACTAGATCTGCATGTTCACAGTATCACTTTGATCATTTCACTGATAAAATTTTCAGAATATTATCTAAACTCTTTTGTTGGAGGCTTGTCATTTATACCTTACTCAAGCTACTTTCAAATGTCTACTCAGTCTTCATGATGTGTTCAAAACTATTTACTGGGTACCTAGGTACTATATGCTAGACACTGTGCTAGCTGATGAGCATACAGTGCAAAACAGAAAACAAACAAACAAACAAAAAAACCTTTCCTCTGAGCGACAGTAAAAACGTCAAGCTTTCAGAACACTATAAGTCATCTCAGTGCCACACTCAGTAAGTGTGGGTAATCTACCACGAGTAGTCCTGAATTGATACTTTCATCATTAATACCAATGCCCTTTGCTAGAAATATTTTTTATCCTCATTTATATAAATTCTTATCTTTTAACTAGTGAGAATTCCACCCTATTCGCAGTCCTCCTACTGACATATAGTTCATCCTAAATCTTCAGTTTTTAAAATCCTGGATCTCAGCCCCTTATAATACTATGATAATAATATGAGAGTGATACTACATTCTGTACTTAATATGATTTTTATTGTTAAATATATATTTAGTACAATAAACCATTATATATACATAACTGCTGAAAGATTCAAAGAAATCAGGAGATCTGGCTTGCAAAGCCTAGATTTGTTTTTGTTTGTTTTTGTCTACCATTGTCTCCAATAGAAGTTTCCTTTCAAAATTATCTAAAGAGTTTTAATAATAAAGAATAATGTAGTTAAATTCACTAGTAATCAATTACCTGAGGTTGAAATTTTTCTAGATTCTCAGAAACATAGTCGATAGGATGAGACGTAGATGAAGTAGGAGAAAAATATTTAAATACACAAACACACACACACACACATATATATAAGACATATATTCTAAGATGTCTAAAAACATAGACCATCTCCACCAAATTCAGAATGATGAGAGTAATAAAGATGAGTTCACAATAATTAAACAATATAAATAAATAAGTGAGTGAGTGTGATTCTCAAAGTTTATTGTGTGTAAGAAACACCTGAAGATCTTGTTGCTGTGCTCCACTTCCCGAGTCTCTGATTCAGTAAATCTAGGATAAAACCTCAAATTTGCATATTTTTTTGAGACAAGGTCTCACTCTGTCACATAGGCTGGAGAACTGTGGCACAATCCGATCATATAGCCTACTGCTGCCCTGACCTCCTAGATTCCAGTGTTCCCCCATCTCAGCCTCCTGAGCACCTAGGACTACAAGCATGCACCACAACACATGGCAAATTTTTTGATTTTCTGTAGAGATGAGGTTTCACTTTGTTGTCCAGGCTGGTCTCGAACTCCTGGGCTCAAGCTGTCCTCTCTCCTAGGCCTCCCAAGGTGCTAGGATTACAAGTGTGAGCCACATGCACCAGGCCAAATTTGCATTTTTAAAAAGTTCCCAGGTGTGCTGATGCCAGTGGTTCAGGAATCACATCTGAGAACCACTGGTCTAGAAAGAAACAAATTATATAGGTAAATCACCACGTTCATCTAGCAGTTTTGCTTCATTTATGATACTCTAATTTTCCCAAGCAAATCTGTAAACTCCTTGAAGTCTTCATATCTCCCAGAACAGTAATCTCTCCTTACACTAAGTGAATACTCTAATGAGTGAATAACAAATAAAAAGAAACATCTGAAAATGAGTAAAAACAAGTCACCAATAATGATTAAAGTTTTCCAGGGACTTAAATAAAGATTTGAGTGGGAAATGGTGTTTAGTTCAGATGTTAACTCTAAGCATAATGTAGATACCAAAAATTATTTTTCAGTTCTATCATTTACTACATCTTGAAATCATGATATTTAGAAAAATAAGACTGGCTCTCACCTTTCCCAGTTAATAGATGAGATGAAGTGAAAGGCAGTCAGCATTCTATTCATGCTTTGCTTCATGGAAATTTCCAAATCTCACCTAATATCCAAAAGTTACAGTTGCTCTTATGAAGCCAGAAAGTGACCGAGAAGAGAACGGAGTCTCAAACTATGGTTCATTTTAGACTAGGCATTTTTATTTTTTTACTTATGGTACTTAAACAAAAAGTTGGATGTAATCCCAATTGAATTTTAGACTCCATAGATGTGCAAAATTTAGCCTGAGCTAGTAATAGACCATACATATGTAACAAGTCCTGCTATTTTATACTAAAATTGTTGAATCCTTCGTAATACTCTGAAGTAAAAGGACTATCATATGAAAACTCATCCTCATTAAGTTTTGAAAAGCCTGTTTAACACTTACTAAAGGTCAGGACTACAATTTTAAAAGTGACTCAAAAGATTTTTTAAGTGAACATCCTGAAATTTTCTAGAACAAGGATTAGCATTCTATTGCATTTATCATGTCATACAAACTATTTTAGACCTATTTTATCATTTAAAGCTCCTGAGCTTATCTTTCATGATTATACAATTCCAAAAATATTGGGGGCCTAAGTAATTAAAATAATAAAATGGTGCAAAATAAGCCTTTGATGAAAGCCAGTATGAATCAGCTAAGTTTCCAATAGATAATTTTAGGCTTATGAGGAAATACTAGATGAAACCATGAAAGCAGTCATGGAAAGATCATGACTTTCTACTCTGGTGCAACTGGGTTTGAATCCCAACTCTGCCACCTATTAGCTCCATGATAAAGAGAATTGACTTAATGCCCTTGGCTCTCTAAAATGGAAATTATAACAATTATCTTACAGGATTTCGCAGTAACTTAATTGACATAGCACAATGTCTGACTCATAATGGATATGGAAATGCTTTTTGAGAATGAATGTTAATTGTTCAATACAGAACTTTGTATGTGGACTATGGCTAAAATAGGTTCACCTGAAAAGAAACAAGGATAGTTTTTCACTCCAGATAAGTCACTTAGACAAGATAAGCCTTCAGTCTTCTAATCTATAAAATGTGGAGGCTGAGTTAGATGATTTCCCAGGGCACTTATTTTATTATTCTATTATATTCTAAACTGCTGCTCTAAGAAATTTCCAATTTAAATGGTATTAAAATTTGGTAGCAGATAAATTACCCTAATGTTAGCTATGAAATATCTGAAGGCTGTGGCTCTCAACCCTGGCTGTACATTAGAATCAATTGAGCAGCTTTAAAAAATACTCACACTCCCCAAATTACACAGAATATTTTAGAAGTACGGCTTTCACACTGATTTTTTTTTAAGTTGCGTGGTGATTCTGATTGTAGTTAGAGTTTTGAGCCACCAACTTCAAAGAAAGCCATAAATATGCCAGCTGTAAGAGAAGTTAAGATCAGAAGCAGCAAGATTCTCATTCTGTTTCCCAGGCAAAGCATACCCTGATATACGTGTAACTCAAAGAATTCTTCATCGAAGTCCCTCACCAAAACTCTATTCTCTTATTTCTGTCTGTCTATGTATTACATAGCACCTTCAAACTCAATTTGTTCATAATCAAATTCATTTTTTCATTAATATCTGTTCTTTTGCATGGTTTTCATTTCTATTAAGAAAATCTCCATTTTCCAATTTTTCAAGATTTAATCTCCAGTTTGAAATTTAAGACTTTCTCTTCCATCATAATCCTCGAAACCTGCCTGCGCGCACACACACACACACACACACACACACAACCACTCAACCAATTAATTTATGTTTTACATTTGAAATTATTTTTCTGGTAAAGCTTCCTCTGAATTTCCCAAAACTAGGTCACGTGTCCTGATACATGTGCTCATAGCCCCTGGTCCTTTCATCCATAAGAAATATGAATTCAATGTTAGATTTATTTCTATGATCTATTGTTTAACATATATCTCCAGAATGAAGTCCATAAAGGCAAAGACAATGTTTTCGCTATTTATCCCTAGAAACAAGACGAAGTCCTCAACACAATAAGAATTCAATAAATATTTGTTGAATAAGTTAACTAAAGAGTAAATTGTCTCTTTGTTATTGTTATTTGGACTTCTTTAGTTATTGGTAAGTCTGAGCATCTTTTATTATGTCTATTGGTGCTGTACATTTCTTCTGTGAATGAGTTTCACTATGGTATAATCATCCAGACTTATTCAAGTCCAGTAATCTATTCATCAGTAAACAGAGATCAGGTCTCCATTGATACAGGTGAAATTTTAACTGTCTCTTTGGTAACAAAATGTACAGTTCATCATCGAGAACTGCCATATAGGATAAAAACTTCCATCTGATTGACCCAATATCTTTAGCTTTGTGTTTTTTCTGAAGTAAAGTCCTTTCGATCCTTGTGCTTTGCAAGATTATGGAATTTTATGTGTGCAGATCTTTGAGTTATCTGCCATTCTGAAACTGGTTAGGGACATTTTGACTAGAATTCACAAGTTCAATATGTTGAATCATGAGGAAATTGGGCCTAGTTCTAGGGCAGATGATGGACTCTTATGCCAGTTCCTTCTCTCACGGTTTGTGTGACACTGGTAAGCTCTTAGTCTTTTTTCTGTTCTTATTTCTTAATTGAAAGAGAAATCATTTAGAGTAGATGCACTCTCTGCTTGGCTTATCTCTGACGTTCTTTGATTTTTGGAATTACTTACATTTTATTGTTGATATTGGATATTTCCTACAAATTCTGTGGAGTTAGGTGTCCTAGTCTTGCATGTACATGTGCACATATTTGGCACTCCAGCCTGTGTGACACAGTTAGACCCCATCTCAAAATAAAAATATTAAAAAATTAAAAATTAAGAAAATAAAAATCTCTGATGCAAATGGTTCTTAGCCTTACATATGCAGGAAAGGGTGCATAAGATTAAACACTATTGAAGCCAATAGTCTTCATATACTCAAACTACTATAAAAGTTTGTTTTTAATGTTAGGATCAACCTATAAACAAAAACTGATATCTCGAGCATGGTAGAAAAACCATGTACGTGCATATGATAGAAAATTATTAAAGTTGGAAAATGCTTCTATTTGGGAAACATTCTACCATTTTTCTGTAAGAGATCATATATTAGTTTTCTATTGCTGTAGAAAATTACTACAACTTAGCATCTTAAAATACTGTTTTATTATCTCATAGTTCTTGTGGGTCAGAAATATAGGCATGGCTTAGTTGGTTTCTTTGTTCAGGTTCTCAAAAGGCTTCAACCAAGTGTTGGCTAGTCTTAGTCTTTTATGAGGCTCAGGGTCTTCCAAGTTCATTTGGTTGTTACCAGGATTCATTTCCTTGCAGCTATACAACTCATGAAAGCTTGTTTCTGCAAGGCCAGGAGGAGAGAGAGAGAGCATCTGCTTCTTCTAGTCTCTTATCTTTGGAATTCTTTTAAGGATTCACCCTGATAAGATCACTTAAGGAGAGAGGGAATGTACAAGGGTGTAAGGAATTGAGATCCATCTTAGAATTCTGCATACCACATTCACACATAGTCTATAACGTAATCTGAATGAGTTTTATATATCAGTACTTCATTTTGGACACTATACCAAATGATATGAATGTTTAATTTTAACTGCTATTTTGAACATTTTATGAAAGTTATTAATATTTAATTTTCACTGCTTACTGGAACTAAAAATTTACTTTTAATTGGTCTAATAACTGTAATAGATATTTTTAACAGTTATTAACTCTAAGAATCTCTTGAAACTTAGGGTCTTAAGTTAAAATGTAAAATAACCTAGTCCTCCAACATACCTGCTTTTATCACTTGCATATAATACGGTAAGAATACAACTTTTGTAAAACTTAGCAGAGAGAATACTTGTTTTCACATGAGAAAATAAATAAAAGTGCAGAAAGAATATCTACAAAATGACTGCATTTCTATTTATTTTTCTTTTATATTATGAACTTTAAAAAGCATTTTATTGGGGTTCAGAACATCAACATGTTGTATATTCCCACTTCCGATTTCATTTTCGTAGCAAAACACCCATAAGTAATATTTTAACATGTGTCTAAAGTTAATTACTCTTACAGAAACAATACATGATTTTTAAAAAGCACACAGAGCCTTTGAAGCAAGGCTGCTTGGGTTGAACCCCAGTGCCATCACTAACCAACCAGTTATATGACACTGGACATGTTACATGTTATTTTGGGGTCTCATCTTTCTTAGCAATAAAATAAGCCTATAATATGTGCCAGACTCATTATGTAGAAGATTAACTTTTTAGTTATATGTGTTTCTATATACTGAGAAAGAGCCTAGTAGCATTCATATGGTTATATATGTATGCATGTGTGTTTGTGGTAAATATATATTTATGTATTTTTAAATCCATACATATAATTATGCCTTTCAATTCTAGACTTGTGCTTGTGTATGTATGTACCAAATAAGAAAATCAGTAAACAGCTGTTAAAGCACGAAGACAAAAACAACAGCAATATTGCTTTAAAAAATATCTGATGTCCCAGCCTGTACAACATAGCAAAACTCCGTCTCTACAAAAATTAGCCAAGCGTGGTGCTATGTGCCTGCAGTGACAGCTACTCAGGAAGTTGAGGCCGGAGGATCACTTGAGCCCAGAAGGCAGAGATTGCAGTGAGTCTTAATCATGTCATGGCACTCCAGCCTGTGTGACAGAGTGAGACCCCATTACAAAAGAAATACATTTAAAAAACTAAAAATTAAAAAAATTAAATCTCTGATGCAAAAGCTTCTTAGCCTTAAATCTGCAGGAAAGGGTGCATAAGATTAAACACTATCAAAGCCAACAGTATTCATATACTCAAACTACTATAAGTGTTTGTTTGTTTGTTTGTTTGTTTTTGAGAGAGTATTGCACTCTTGCCCAGGCTGGAGTGCAGTGGCACGATCTTGGTTCACTACAACCTCTGCCTCCCAGGTTCAAGGGATTCTTCTTGCCTCAGCCTCCCAAGTAGCTGGTATTACAGGTGCTCATCACCAAGCCTGATTAATTTTTTTTTGTATTTTTAGTAGAGACGGGGTTTCACTATGTTGGCCAGACTGGTCTTGAACTCCTGACCTCGTGATCCACCTGCCTCAGCCTCCCAAAGTGCTGGGATTACAGACGTAAGCCACCGCACACAGCCTACATGTTTATTTTAATGTTGGTATCAACCTATGCACAAAAACTGATGTCTCAAGTATGGTAGAGAAACCAGAATGTAAGGTTAACAAACTTGAAAATGAAAAAGTAAAATCAGAGCTTGTAGGAAACAGCACAGCAAATAAGAAAGAGAAGATAGAAAACATTGCCAATAAACAAAGATGTTTTACTCAGGCCACTAACCTACTGGTGAAGCCAAGGAGCTCATTAATTATACAACAAAGATGGTTTCTATAGTTTAGACTATCAAAATTCCACTTTGGGGCCAAAGGTAAAAATTGACAAGGGTAGGGTCACAATTAGGACGTGGAGTGTTTATGCTAATTGTGATACTTTTAGATAAAGATTTCTCAAGATCTAGGCAAACAGAGGCCCAGACCCTGTAGCTTGGTGAGTAGGGCCAAACTGTCTTAAAACGACTAGCGCATGCAACAGGATGCCTCTACATAGCAAAAACCTGTACACTCATAGCAAAAGAGATGTCTTATAGCATGTCTTATTCTTCCTGCATTCAGCCCCCAGCTATGGTGACTGTTTCTGGTTAAATGACCCCTTGCACCCTAAGAATCTGAGTGCCATGGAAAGTATCTACATAATGATGCCACCACTACTACTGCATGTATCCTAAAACCAGGCCTCTCCCCTGGGAGACTATCAGGGTGTCAGGTGGTGCCATGAAAAATGCAATAACACAAGCTCAACCAGGAAGCCTCATCGTGCCAGGTGGAGTCTGTTCTCTCTTCTGTTGGGCAGGATTTTGTTGCTTATCCTTTCTGTTTAGGCTTCAAGTTCTGCCATATTGTTGTGCATTCTCTCTCCCATCTTTGATATCCTCTCCTTTATTTTTTAATACATTAACTAGCAACTATCCCAATTTAGAAGCATTCCTTAGGCAGGAAAGAAATTATTGCCCAATCGTTCGAGAGCGATTCTTCAGCCAAAATGACCAACATCGTGTTTTGCCAAACAGAGGGGGTTTTCTCTCTTAAAAGGCATTCTGACTCCAACCCCTAATTTTTATTTCTCCTATACATATGTTGTATGATTTATGTTTTAACAAGTTTAAATAACTTGCAAAGCCTCAAATTCAATAATGACTAGAGCAATCCTAGTCATAAAGTTGGGAGATGAATATGAATCAATCAAGAATTCAAAATTTTTTCTAAAATATTTTAAAAACTTTGACCACATACCTTTGTTGGAAGACTTGGAAACACAAAACCAACTGCAGAAAAAATTTGGGGTGGGGTGGGGTGGGAATGGTGGTTAATTTTGTCTTCATTTCCTTAAGAATGGAAAAACTTTAAAGAATTAACTTAAAGCTTCCATAACCATCAAGAAAAGCAAAATTTGTTTGTATTATCCAGTTAAAACGATCTTAGATTTTTAAAAAATTCCATTTGTTGTTATAATTCTTTGATCATCAGCTGGATCATTAGTTTAAAAACAATTATAGCACTGCCCATTCTCAAATATGTTATAAGATGATAAACATCCGTTTATTAACTTAATGACCCAAGTAAAGAAACAATACAACTTAGCTTTTGTTTCCAGAAATACATAAGTAGAATTCACTTAGAGGTCAAGTACAGCATGAAAGAACAAAAATCTGCAATATCTAAAAGTCCACTACAAATAAATTATGATGTATGCAAATTCAAGATCCTATAGAGGCCAGGAAAGAACAGCAGGAGAATTTGCTTAAGACATGCAGTTCTTATCCTATCTAATTAAAGAATTAGAAGAAAAATGAAGCACCACAGTAATGACATGCTTTTGGTATTTAAAAGCATCTCTGGCATGAAAGCTTTATCTCTGCCTCATTTACTTTACAAATTCTAAAATATAGACATGGCAACAGCCCAGATTAGAATTGGAAAATTAAAAACTTTTTTCTCCTTTTTGAAGGGTTTATTTCAGAGATGCTAAAATTGGATTATATGAAAATATACCATAAAGTAGAGAGGAGTCTAACCTTGCTATGATCTGTACTTTAAAAAAACTGACTATATAATATGACATCAATAAGGCACTCAACTGGGAATATAAGATATAGAATAAGCAAGACAAAGCTCCCTAACTTACTCTGAATCAAGATGGAGATTTTTTTTTAAATTTCTTTTTGTTTCTCTTATATATTCTCTGGAAAACCAAAGGCCAATTTCAAATTTAATGAAAAGGCTGCCAGGATGGGATGAGTATAAGAGACTATGCCACAAAGTTGAAAAGCTCTAGAAATGAGGTAGGTTATGCAAAGTTGGGGTAGATTTATTCACAACCTTCTTATTTATGGACTTATTTATATACTATATATTATTTTATGTATTTATTAACAGGATCTATGTGTCATATCCCCCAGTTTAAGAAGGCAAGGCAGCAACTTTTACATTTTTATTTCTTATGTGTTTTTCAATGAACATCTACTGAGTGTAAACTACAGAGCAACCTCCAACTGAGGTGTTGGAGATGTGCCGGGGAGCACAGAGGAGAACCCTGCTTAGGTTGATGTGACTGCCTAACATCAAAGACAATACTGAGGCAAAGGAGGTCCCCCAAACACCTAGAGTCACTATGAGATAAATTTACTTGTCTTGAAATCTGAAAGATGAGTGAAAATAACCTGTTAAAACGATTAACAGGTTGCTTCCCCTGTTAATCGTTTTAACAGGTTATTTTCACTCATCTTTGAGATTCCCTTAGTAGGTTCCCCTGAGTAGGTTGCTTCCCCTCCCCCTCCATTTGTGCTAATATTTCAACTGGTTTTTAATTAGGAAAAAGAAGAGAAAAAGAAAAAGAAAATGACTTATAATATTGGAAGGTCCTTTATTTATCACGGCACTCCAGGACATTATAAACATAGGGCTGAATAGGAAATCTTGCAGTATAATTTGGCACTAAACATTTATTCAATATGTATTTTAAAGAACTTGTTATGCATATGAGATTTAAAATATAGTAAGATACATGGGATATGCACACAAGAAATTGCAATAAAGAATATAATACAATGGATGGAAAGACAGATACACATAGAATCTTAAGGTGCGTTCAGAGAAAAACAGATCCCTGATGTGCAGCTGTTGAGGAGTGGTAGAGTAAAAAGGGTTATAGTTAAATTTTTATATACTAATTTGTTTCAGCGAAATTTAAAAGTTAGCATTTTGGTCAATTTGGATTTTTCCTAAATGATTATCATGAATTGAAATAACAAAGAAAATCTTCATTACTGAAATTTTAATACTCAAATCATTATCCAGGAACTTCCCCAAAGGTATATAAAAATAACTACATTAAATGGTGATTGCCAGTGGGTGGTTGCTGTTATCCACAAATTGCATATCAGAAGGTACCCAAAATACTGTTCATTTATTCAATAGTAGTCAATATCTTTCTTCCCTCAGTACTCTTCTATCTTGTTCCCTTTGTATGACAGGCTGGTTATTATTTTCCAGAAATGTTGACAAAGACAATCTTAAGCTGCTTCTTTTACTGTTTTTCATAGTGCAACGATCTAAAGGAGGCATTGATGCACATGTAAACCCATAAATCAGTTTCTCACTGAAGAAAAAGAATGTCAGACATTTGCTTTCAGGATTATGGTACTACATGAGAAAGCTGTAGTTGTATCACAGTGCAGCTTAATTTTGGAAAGTTTCCCTTTTACTTTCTTCCATGTGTTTAAAAATAACAGATTCTAATGATATATATTATAATATATACATGGAGTAAGAAATTAAAGAATTATATTATTGACTTCTGCAACAGGTTAATTTTTCTTACACTATTTTTATTTTTGGTTTTAATTAAGGAGACCAAAGGAGATGTGTTATTTAAAAATGCATTTATAGCTGGCATGCATTATGTTTAGGAGATAAAAAAAAAAGAGCATTCTCCAGATAATAAAGTATAATAAATAAGTGTCAAGATCATGAAGTATCATTGCTATTTGGGAGGAATTATTGTTAATTAGCATCATAATTAAATAAAAAATATTTCAACAAAGGAAGTATACATGCAAAATCCTACAGATACTGTTGAATATAAAATAAACCCTCTTGATCTAGAAATGCTAGGCTAAAGCTAGAGAAATGTTTGTTGTTTAGCTAATATTGACCCATCTAACAGTCTGACCTTCCTTTTTTTAAAAACGAATTCCATTGTTTAGAGAATCTTTTTTTTTTTTCCTCCTTACTAGTAATTTCTTTAAGAATGAGCATATAGTGAGATTCCTCTTGAGATATGAAGAAAACTTCCTAAGGGGCTTCTGAGAAAGGTTTCTTCACTGATAAATAGAGACTCATAGACAGATTGGGCCTTTTTTCTTCCACTGAATACTAGAGTCTCCCTGGGTTTCCTAAAAAGAGCAGCCATCATGCAGTCACCAGGAGTGGCAGCTGAGGACAAAGTCAACCAGCTGCAGGAGGCAAAGGAGAAAGAATATGTGGTAGATGGAATGATGGTCCCAAAACCTGGTCAACATCCTAACCCTTGAAAGTTTCAATGTTGCCTCATAGGGCAAAATAAACTTTTCAGAGATGATTAAGTCAAGATGTTGAGATGGGAAGATGAACCGGAATTATTTGGGTGGACCCTACATATAATCACGAGTGTATTTAATAAAGAGTGGGGCAAAGGTAGATTTTTACTGTAGAGAGGAGAATATAATGTGATAGAAGCAGAGAGAGATTTGAAGATGCTACACTGCTGGCTTTGAAAATGGAGGAAGAGTCCCTAAGCCAAGGAATGCAGGTCTAGAATCTGGGAACAGAAAGGAACCAAAATCTCCTCTACAGTCTCAGAAGGGAAAGCAGCCCTGAATATACCTTCATTTCACACAGTGAAACTTATTTCAGACTTCTGGCCTCCGGGAATGTAGAAAATTAATTTTGTGCTGTTTTAAGGCATTAGGTTTGTGGAAATTTGTTGCAGAGGCCATAAGAAACTAATGGAGATGTAAAGAAAATTTGAAAGAGTCACTGAATTAATGCACCTTGGAGCCACTCAATTGTAGTACTGATAGGTGCACCAGGGAATTATCTGAGTGGCATTGATGACTGTTTTCTACAGTAAAGATCTGGTTAATGGGTTTACATTTTTGCTGAAGTTACTAGACCTTCTAAATTTCCATGCACTAAGTAGCCTTAGAGTAAGCTCCCCATTACTTTAAGTAATTTTGATTCCTACATTATGAAAGGTTCTAAGGCATTAATCATAACCCAGGAAAAAACTTAAATCATTCATTGCAGTTTTATTATAATTGATCCTGAAAGCTATCCTCATAAAAGACAGCACCAAATTTTCAATTGCCCAAGTGAAAGATACTGAGGAGATATCTTGAATCTATTTTTCTCTCACATTTCACCTATAATCTGTCAGCACATCTTTCAGCTCTGCCTTCAATGTCTCTGAAATCAAACTACTTGTCTCTCCCCATTTTTAATGCCACCATCCTATTCCAAACCACTTTATAGTGTTAGTCTTCAGCTGCTCTTCCTGACATCACCCTTATAAAAAATATACACAATGGATCGTGTTATTCCACTCAAAACCTTCCAATGCCTTCTCATCTCTCTTGGAATTAAAAGCAAAAGTCTCAAAAATTGTCTACAAAGCTCACATGATCTGTACAGCCTAGATATCAGAGTGAAGAAGACACAAGCTAAGTTCAGAACTAAGACTGACCCAAAATAGCCCACAGAAAACGTGTAACATAAGAGAGGAACCAACTGTTATTTTCAGGCAATCTTAGGGTTGGTTGCTACTCAACAAAATCTAGTGAAACCAAATGAAATATGTCAAAAAGATCCCTTTTTTGTTCTTTCTTTAACCACCTGAATCATACACTAATTAATTTATTTAACTTTTTGGCTCTCTCCTGATGAATGACTGAGGATTTTTCTGTTTTTTTTTTTTTCCCACTATTTTATTAAGTCTCCAACACATAAAATGCAGTTTCTCCCATTTAATGTTACTGAATGAAGAACACTTAATGAGTGTTATAATGTATGTATATAAATTAATGTTACGTTAGTTACTAAGTTACATAAAAGAATAACTCACTACAAATAATGACCAATACTACCCGCTTTTGTATTCCAGATGATCTCGTTTACATTAAAATGTTCATTCAATATTTGTTGAGTGAACGAATAATTTCTCATAAACTGGACAAATAAAGCAAAGAATAGGAACCCTGTGAAGAAAGTTTTATTGATGTCATTTTAAATGTTATAATGTCAGTAGTATAACCAGGATCATGCAGATAATGGCTGATACAGAATTTCATTCTTGAAAATCTCTGGACCTGAATTCTTTGTTTACTGCTTCCACATCAAAATTAAGTACACAGCTAGAAAGTTCAACAAAATCTTGGGACTTCCCTGAAAGAGGTATAGAAAAGAAAACTGGAAAACTCTTACTTCATTATCTTGTAAATACTGATTCTTTTTCCTTAGACTAATATGTAGTTTTTTCTCTATATGTCAATTTAAAAATAGACACACCCATTAGAAATGTACATTGTTTCAAGTTATACAGAATTAACAATGTTTTGGAGGAGAAGATCTAGCGTTTGATATGATTTAGTGTAGATTCTTCAGAAACAAACAAACAAACAAAAAGGCTAAAAAAGTAAAGCACATAGGATATTAAATCATGTTAGAAAAACTTTATTCATACTTGCTCCTTCATTAAGTTTAGGGCACTCCTTGAGAGTTTATAGAGTCTAACAGTAAGATAAAAGGAAGTACTCCATTATAAAGTGGGCAGTAACTTTATGAATCGCCTTTCTCCCAATGATGGCAAAAGCTGAAATTATACATTCATTTTCTAAAGTTTCGGAAAATTCACTGATAAGTTATGCTCCTTGGGGATGTTTTGAGATATAACTCTAGACTTCATTGGTGGAAAGAACAGCCACTTGTCTCCAGGGTGACTGCTGATGACTGTTGCAAAGACACCAAGGTGAGACATTGAGTTAGATAGGTCTTACTACTGATTTGTTGAAATGTTCTTAGGAACAGCATGGAATAAATATTATCAGCAGGCCGGGCGCGGTGGCTCACGCCTGTAATTCCAGCACTTTGGGAGGCCGAGGCGGGCGGATCACGAGGTCAGGAGATCGAGACTATCCTGGCTAATACGGTGAAACCCCGTCTCTACTAAAAATACAAAAAATTAGCCAGGCGTGTGGTGGGCGCCTGTAATCCCAGCTGCTCAGGAGGCTGAGGCAGGAGAATGGCATGAACCCAGGGGGCGGAGCTTGCAGTGAGCTGAGATCGCACCACTGCACTCCAGCCTGGGCAACAGAGTGACTCCATCTCAAATATATATATATATATATATATATATGTGTGTGTGTGTGTATAGATATATATCGTGGGCAAAATGTTTTCTGCCCTTCTTACGGTGGTTGCTCAGTAATATGCCTTCTGCAAACCCACAATTTAAATGTGTGACAGATTTTCATTGATTTTCCATTACTTATGGCATATTCTGTAATGAACATTGAGCATCACAAGTGTCCAGGAATCTACAAAATTCTCTCGACATTATCGCAAAATATATGAAACATTTGGCTAGAACTGGTGTCTTGATAGGAAATTGGCCATATCTCATTTTTATATTGAGTGTTTCAGTAAACACTGCCCAAACAACTTTTTCCCCCAATTTCCCAAGTTTACTGATAGAGAGTAAGAGAGATACCAGCCAGGCTAAACCTCAAATGAGTTGATAATGTTCAGTGGTTCTAAATACAATGAGATGTTCATCTATTGAAAACACAGGAAGAAAAAAATTCCATTAAGATAAAATGTCTAATTTGAAGAAGGCAAAAAGATAGGGAAAATAGTCACATTATTGGGTGGTTAGAAGCTAAAGCATAAAAACCATTAAAAACAATTACTTTATGTGGTGCTTTCAACAATATGGACAATGACTGTAAATCAAGTCAACTCAAAAGCTTTATTTTTTTCCCAGAAAACATTTGCATTTTTAACTGAAAACAGTCAAACTCCTAAAAAATGATTGATGTGTCCATTTGTTTTAATTTTATGCATACATTTCTCTGGACATTTTCTTATCTCATTAGAAAATTCTAAATATTTATAGTTGGAAAAGACCTCAGAGACTGTTTAATCTAACCGCTGTAGAGATAAGCAAACAGGCTCAGAATGTCTAAGAGGTAAATTAGGTAGCTAGAATGTATCAGAAATCAGGTGGATTGTAATTCCTATCTTTTCATTTAAGGCCAGTGCTATTTTCTCTTCACTTTACCAACTATCCTTGATATCTGTAACCAAAATAACAAATTAAACGTTTACTAATACTAAATGAAGTAGCAATAATGGAAAATAGATTTTGGAACACCACGTTTGTTTATTGTATAGTTTGACATCCATTTATTTTCCTTAAGGATAAATATATTGGTCAGGCGCAGTGGCTCACGCCTGTAATCCCAGCACTTTGGGAGGCCGAGGCGGGCGGATCACGAGGTCAGGAGATCGAGACTATCCTGGCTAAAACAGTGAAACCCCGTCTCTACTAAAAATACAAAAAAAATTAGCCGGGCGTGATGGCGGGTGCCTGTAGTCCCAGCCACTTGGGAGGCTGAGGCAAGAGAATGGTGTGAACCTGGGAGGCGGAGCTTGCAGTGAGCCGAGGCACCTCTGCACTCCAGCCTGGGTGACAGAGCGAGACTCTGTCTCAAAATAAATAAATAAATAAATAAATAAATAAATAAATGTAATATCAATTTATGGTAGTAAGTTCTTCTAGTCAGATGAATTTTTTTCAATACATTTATGGTGATTTAATACAACATACTGATAAAAGAGGAAAACTTAATTGTTGAACGTCTTTACAAAAACAGTGTCAAAAGTCTTTAATCATTGTTGAAAAACTCCAAAGGATATTGTATAAATGTATTGCCTTAATGCCTATTTATGTTTTACTTTAGCATGTGTGTGTCTGTATACATGTATACACTTTAGCATGTATGTGTGTATGTATGTACACACACACACACACACACACACCCTTTAATGTTTTGTGCCATGTGCTCCTTTTTCCTAAAAACACAGACTATCAAACAATTTCGGATATTTTAAGATTTCAGTTAACATCAATTAAAGACATTAGTTTCATTGCTAAAAGAGCATGAGCCATAACACCTAAGCTTCAGTTTCACCCAAACTGTAGGTGATTTTCAAATTTATTAAAACCTGAGGTGACTGCTTTTAGCACACTGAGAAATTACCAAGAATATCAATTACCATCACTGTTAGAGAAGTAGTTGTTCAAGTATTTGTGATAAGCCAAAAACAACAAAACTAAATCAGTGCCAGCTCCACCAGTTTGAGTAAGACCCGCTTTCTCTTAGGTTCTCTGATTACTCCCTTCTCTGTGATTACACAGCATTCACATACTTTTATTAAGTATCTTATTTGTTTACATCATTCTCTTTTTCCTTAATATGATAGGCAGAATGGCCCTTCAATATATCCATTTTCTATTTCCTGGGTCTTGTAAATATGCTACTTTACATGACAAAAGGAATTCTTCAGATGTAATTAAAGTATGAACTTTATGATATTGACATCATCCTATGTTACCCTTACCTGGATGGCCCCAATCTATTCCTATGAGCCTTGAAAGCAGAGAACTTTCCCTGGCTGGAGCAGAAGAGATATGGCAGAAGAAGTCAAATTTGAATTGTGTGGGGGGCTTCATGTACCTTTGCTGTTTTGAAGACGGAAGGGAGTGCAATCAACTGCTTCCTCAGATCTCAGACTAACTGTCCACATTGACCAAGAGAATAATCTGCATTTCCTCAGTGTAAGACTCCTTACAGACAGTGATTCTAAAGGACAGGCAGAACCACATGGCAACATAATTACACATGTACACAACTATTTATCACCACTAAACATGAACCACAGATGGGAGAAAGCACAAGTTCATGCCCATAAAGATGATTCAAAGTTTACACAATCAGCTGATTTAATATTAGATAAGGTATTTTCTATTCAATTGCATTTTTGTTCTGTGTAAAAATCACTTATAGATTCTTTAAATTTCTATTCACTTCATTAAGTAATATTGAAGCCAACCCAATAGTCACATAAGTAGTTCTTTTGGATAAAAATAGAGATTGACCCTTCTGGTATCAAAGCTTGAAACTTATATTCATTTTATCTGAGTTCCTTCTTCAGGAAAGGACCCCCTCACCCAGCCATGCCTCTCAAAAAGCATCCAAGCACTGAGACTCACCAGATTACTCATTTAAACAATGAGAAGCCAGACATCTCATTTTGCTTCCCTACCCCAACCTAATTCATATTTCTAACACATGGTTAAATTTCTTCCCTGCTATATAAACCCCTAATTCAAGTCAGGTAGGGAGATGGAGTTGAGACTCATCTCCCATATCCTTGGCTGCAGCACCCAATTAAAGCCTTCTTTCTTGGCAATACTCTACTCCTTGCCTCAGTCATTGGCTTTCTGTATAGTGAGCTGCAAGACCTAGATTGAACCACTAATGTTTCAATAACAATGTCCTTGGCACAGGAAGGGACACCTCAGGTATTTGGGAGTGAGATATAAGTAGCTCAGCCTCTGCACAATCCTCAGTTTACTGTAGTCAAATTCAAGGCATGGTTTTCACTGACATTGCTTCAGAGGTAAAAAAAATAAATGTAGTGACGATTGACCTGTTTTAGATTGTTTCTGTCTTCTTATGGTTTTGTTGACCACTTCAGGTTCTCCTGAATTCACTACATTTATCGATTTTATTTCTGTAATTAAGGCTGCAGTATTTCCCATTCTTCATTAGAAAAGAAGAGTTTGACAATGCCCATCCACTTCAAACAGTACTACTCATACTTTTTGACTGATAAGGCCCTAATAATAGAGTACAGTGAATTTGAGTTTCCAGAGAACATAGAGCACAACTGGAGAAAGTCTGCATGAGAAAATTGAATTTTATTTTTAATTGAATTCATGGCACCATCTATAACATTATTTTCTTAAATATTTGAATCATATAAATAAAAATAAATTACAAGAAGCTATACCATTTTGTCCTTCAATTTTAAATATCCCGTTGCACACAAAGTGTGGGAGGCATAGACTTAGACTATCTTCTTTCACTTGCCTTGTGATTCTAAGAAAAAGCAGAAGTTAGGCAAACATACTCTGTTTGACCTGGGTTTTTCTTCCAGCAAGCATTTGCTCCAGTAGGGAAAGTGAATTCCCAGGGTGAGCCTGAGTAACAGTGATGCTTAGAGTTTAGAGATGGCATGCCTTTGTAACAAATTGTGTTTTTTTCCCCTAAAAATATATAAGTTACTGATGTATACTCTAGGATAAAATAATGTGTGAATACATAAATGAATCAATAATCACTCAATTTAAAAATTATATTCATATGGAGTAGTGTGACTAATTCTTGACTGCGTACTAAAAGTAAAACTATGAGTTTCAACTCTAGCTCTTTAATTACAGCTACTGGAAAATGACAGGAATTTTGGTACAGTATCTGCTTGAATGTTTACTTTTGATTATGTCAGCTCTAGTCCAACCACTTGGAAACATTTCAGACATAGAAATATGATATTTCCAAGGCCCCCTTCATATTAAAAAGCTCTGCTACTATGGTGGTTATTTCCTATGGCATTTCTAAAGCAAACAGGTCTAAGGAATATATGCATTTCTACATGTAATGATCCGAAGTATCAGACAGAAAAAGATGGTTCCCAAGAGTAACAAAATATATGCAAAACATAGAAACTGGCACTCCAAGGTTATCCTTTAATTTGGAGGCACTTGCATCAAAGAGAAAAAAATACGATAATAAAAACATATCTCATGAATTTTCTTTTTCATCACTACTAAATCAAACAACAATCTTCTTTATTTTCTGCAATAGTTCTTAATAGATTTTTACCCTGGCAGGGAACGTAACTGCTTGTGCTCTAAAATAGAAATCAGGTTGCCTCTCCTGAAAAGTTAAAATTAAGAATGCATTACAGGTTCCAATACTAATACATTGTAAAAGATCCATTACTCAACAAAGAAGGCTATTTGCCAAATTAGAGTTCCATTGGTTCCAATTATAGTACAGATATGATCCTTGCCAAGCCATGCATTCAATTTCCAATAACGATAAAAGAATATGTTAGAGTTAAGTTCAAAGAGAATTTTTGCAGGCTGAATTTTAAAATGCACCTTTTCATTCTGCTGATGCACACTCATTTGTTTTATACTTTTCACTTAATTGCCATCATTCTCAGGAAAAAATATTTAGTTTTTGTTATCACACAATAAATAAAATGTGAGGATATAGACAAAATACAAGGTAGACCTATTTCCCATGATTGTGATGCCTTCTTTCAAACAAAGAAATGAAAGTGTATGTATATATACATATATAATACATACACAGCTATGTATATATTTAGCACAGTGTGAAAGACATACCATATCTAACAAATATAATAATGTGCTGCATAATAATGTACTGAAAGGCATTCTCTACTATTTCCATGACATTTAATTTCTAACTTGCATTATAAGACTTTGTATATTTAAGCACTGAAAATAGAGACCAGCCATTTCTTGAAGACAACAAGATATTTTAATTATCTTTTGCCCATCCAGTTCATTAATTAGAAAGTACCTAGAAACTTTCTCAATGCTTAGTTTCTTCATCTGTAAACTAAGCTGAAATAGAAGCTACCTTACTATCACTACATTATTAAGCTAATTAATGAATACATGTATTGGCATTGTAGGGTGCCCAGTAATTAAGTAAATGTTCAATTAAGTGTTGGTCACTAACTTTTTGGGCTTACTATTTTACATGTGTAAATGTAATATACATTTATTTTTTTATCATTCACATTTTATAATCTATTTTTAAATAGTAATTTCACAATAAATATTGGGTAGAACTCTTATCATCAACAATAGATGAGAACTTATTAACTGCAGAATATTTTGGACTATTGTCTATTTTGCTAACTTATGAGTTATAATTGTCAGAAATCTGTAATGTGTGTCCTTTCAATGCCAGAATGAATATGACAAAGAACTTTCCTGGAAGGCAAGGCACTGAGATGTTAATTTCAGCCAGCCTATAAACTAGCTGTATGATTATGAAAAAAAAGTTAACATCTGTAGAATTTATAATCCTTAGAGGTAAAAGGAGACCTTGAATGTGAAGATATTTCTAGAAATGTGTGTAGGGGGCTTTTGTGGGGTCAAGGTCCCTGTAAGGGAAGAATACTGACTTCCTGAAGGTAAATTTTACATTGTAATTGCTAAGCAGACCTCGCAATGGCCCAGGCAGGCTTTCTCACCCTGTAGACCATCAACCCCATTAGGCAATTCATCAGAAGATTGTTTGGCAGGCCTGGAGTCACTAAATGTCATGAGAACTGGTTTTTATAGCTGGAAGTATATACGTTTAGAACTGATAATACAGTCAAGCAAACTAAATATTTGCATATGAATGGTAAGGCAAATATTCTGCTGGAAATAATTTATCTTTACATTGTTATAATTTATCTCTTTCACTGATGCTTTTTCCCAGTAAATGTATTAATGCATAAAGTAACTCACAATCAAATATTGCCAGCCCAGAGTCAATTCTCTCTCATCTAGAAAACTTGGTGTACTAATCTGACTCATTATGTGTTCATTATATAATATAGCTCTGAAAGGCTAATCTTATATTCATTGCACTAATAAATCCTATACATTGCTAAAAAATCTCTAAAATAACTCCCATTTTAAAAGTTTACAATTCTAAATGTTCCCATTCCATCCTGATTGTCTGTATCAACAACTGATTAATTGTTTGATAAACATAAGTAGTGAGAACAACAACAAAAAAGTAAAATTCACATAGTATAGTTAAAATTCTAATGGGAAGATTTGCTGGCAAGATGGCTGAATAGGGACAGCTCCAGTCTTCACAACCCACAGACCAGGATATTCCCTCTGGTCCCTACGCCACCAGGGCCCTGGGTTTCAAGCACAAAACTGGGAAGCCATTTGGGCAGACACTGAGCTAGCTGCAGTAGTTTATTTTTCATACCCCAGTGGCACCTGGAATGCCAGCGAGATAGAACCATTCCCTCCCCTGGAAAGGGGGCTGAAGCCAGGGACACAAGTGGTCTGACTTGGCAGGTCCCACCCCCATGGAGCCCAGCAAGCTAAGATCCACTGGCTTGAAATTCTCTCTGCCAGCACATAAGTCTGAGGTTGACCTGGGACACTTGAGCTTGGTGACGGGAGGGGCGTCTGCCATTGCTGAGGCTTGAGTAGGTGGTTTTTACCCTCACAGTATAAACAAAGCCACCAGAAAGTTCGAACTGGACTGAGCCCACCATAGCTCAGCAAGGCTGCTGCAGCCAGACAGTCTCTCTAGATTCCTCCTCTCTGGGCAGGGCATGTCTGAAAAAAAGGCAGCAGCCCAGGTCAGGGACTTATAGATAAGACCCCCAACTCCCTGAGAGAGACCACCAGGGGGAAGGGGCAGCTGTGGGTGCAGCTTCAGCAGACTTAAACATTCCTGCCTGAGTGCTCTGAAGAGAGCCCTGGCTCTCCCAGCACATCATTCGAGCTCTGATAAGGGTCAGACTGCTTCCTCAAGTGGGTCCCTGATCCCCGTCTATCCTGACTGGGAGACATCTCCCAGTAGGGGCCGACAGACACCTCATACAGGAAAGCTCTGGCTGGTATCTGGCAGTTGCCCCTCTGGGATGAAGCTTCCAGAGGAAGGAAGGTGGCAATCTTTACTGTTCTGCAGCCTCTGCTGGTGGTACCCAGGAAAAGAGGGTCTGGAGTGGACCTCCAGCAAACTCCAGCAAACTCCAGCAGACCTACAGCAGAGTGGGGTGACTGTTAAAAGGAAAACTAACAAACAGAAAGGAAGAGCATCGACATCAACAAAAAGGACATCCACTCAGAGACCCCTCCAAAGGTCACCAACATCAAAGACCAAAGGCAGATAAATCCACCAAAGATGGGGAGAAACCAGTGCAAAAAGGCTGAAAATTCCAAAAACTAGAACTCCTCTCTTCTTCTCCAAGAGATTACAACTCCTCACCAGCAAGGGAACAAAACTGGATGGAGAATGAGTTTGATGAATTGACAGAAGTAGGCTTCAGAAGGTGGGAAATAACAAACTCCTCTGAGCTAAAGAAGCATGTTCTAACCCATCACAAGGAAGCTAAGAACCTTGACAAAGGTTAGACGAATTGCTAACTAGAATAACCAGTGTAGAGAAGAACGTGAATCAACTGATAGAGCTGAAAAACACAGCACAAGAACTTTGTGAAGCATACACAAGTATCAATAGCCGAACTGATCAAGTGGAAAAAAGGGTATCAGAGATTGAAGATCAACTTAATGAAATAAAGTAAGAAGACAAGATTAGAGAAAAAAGAATGAAAATAAACGAACAAAGACTTCAAGAAATATAGGACTATGTGAAAAGACCAAATCTACATTTGATTGGTATACCTGAAAGTAATAGGGATAATGGAAACAAGTTGGAAAACACACTTCAGGATATTATCCAGGACAACTTCCCCAACCTAGCAACACAGGCCAACATTCAAATTCAAGAAATACAGAGAACACCACAAAGATACTCCTTGAGCAAAGCAATCCCAAGACTTATAATCGTCAGATTCACCAAGGTCGAGATGAAGGAAAAAATGTTAAGGGCAGAGAGAGAGAAAGTTTAGGTTACCCACAAAGGGAAGCCCATCAAACTAACAGCGGATCTCTTGGCAGAAATCCTACAAGCCAGAAGAGAGTGGGGGCTAATATTCAATATTCTTAAAGAAAATAATTTTCAACCCAGAATTTCTTATCCAGCCAAACAAAGCTCCATAAGTGAAGGAGAAATAAAATCCTTTATAGACAAGCAAATGCTGAGAGATTTTGTCACCACCAGGCCTGCCTTACAAGAACTCCTGAAGGAATCCCTAAACATGGAAAGGAACAACTGATACCAGTCACTGCAAAACCTTCCAAATTGTAAAGATCATTGACACTGTGAAGGAACTACATCAACTAATGGGCAAAAGAACCAGCTAGAAACATAAAGACAGGATCAAATTCATACATAACAATATTAACCTTAAATGTAAATGGGCTATGCCCCAATTTAAAGACACAGACTGGCAAACTGGATAAAGAGTCAACTCCCATTGGTGTGCCGTATTTTGGAGACCCATCTCACACGCAAAGACACATATATGCTCAAAATAAAGGGATGGAGAAATATTTACTAAGCAAATAGAAAGCAAAAATAACAGGGGTTGCAATCGTAGTCTCTGATAAAACAGACTTTAAACAAAGATCAAAAGAGACAAAGAAGGGCATTACATAATGGTAAAGGGATCAATGCAACAAAAAGAGCTAACTATCCTAAATATATATGCACCCAATACAGGAGCATCCAGATTTATGAAACAATTTCTTAGATACCTACAACTAGACTTAGACTCCCACACAATAATAGTAGGAAACTGTAACACCTCATTGTCAATATTAGACAGATCAACAAGACAGAAAATTAACAAGGATATTCAAGACTTAAACTCAGCTCTGAACAAAGTGGACATAATAGACATCTATAGAACTCTCCACCCCAAAATCAACAGAATATATATTCTTCCCAGCACCACATCACACTTATTCTTAAATTAACCACATAATTGGAAGTAAAACACTCCTCAGGGAATGCAAAACAATGGAAATCATAACAAACAGTCTCTCAGACCACAGTGCAATCAAGTTAGAACTCAGTATTAATAAACTCACTCAAAACCACACAACTACATGGAAACTGAACAATGTGCTCCTGAATGACTACTGGGTAAATAACGAAATTAAGGCAGAAATAAATATGTTCTTTGAAACCAATGAGAACAAAGTCACAATGTACTAGAATCTCTGGGACACATATAAAGCAGTGTTTAGAGGGAAATTTATAGCACTAAATGCCCACAGAATAAAGCAGAAATGATCTAAAGTTGATACCCTAACATCACAATTAAAGAGCTAGAGAAGCAAGAGCAAAGAAATTCAAAAGCTAGCAGAAGACAAGAAATAACTAAGATCAGAGCAGAACTGAAGGAGATGGAAACACAAAAAACCCTTCAAAAAATAAATCAATCCAAGAGTTTTTTTTTTAAAAATAAAAGATCAGCAAAATACACAGACCATAGAGAAGGATCAAATAGATGCAATAAAAAATGATGAAGGGGATATCACCACTGATCCCACAGTAATACAAACTACCATCAGAGAACACTATAAATATCTCTAGGTAAATAAACTAGAAAATCTAGAAGAAATGGATAAATTCCTGGACACATACACCCTCCCAAGACTAAACCAAGAAGAAGTCCAATCCCTGAATAAGCCAATAAAAGGTTCTGAAATTGAGGCAGTAATAAATAGTCTACCAACCAAAAAAAAGTCCAGGACCAGATGGATTCACAGCCAAATTCTACCAGAGGTTCAAGGAGGAGCTGGTACCTTTCTTTCTAAAACTATTCCAAAGAAAAAAAAGATGGTATCCTCTCTAACCTATTTTATGAGGCCAGCATCATCCTGATACCAAAACCTGGAAGAGACACAACAACAAAAAAAGAAAATTTCAGGCCAATATCCCTATTGAACATTGATGCAAAAATCCTCAATAAAATACTGGCAAATTGAATCTAGCAGCACATCAAACAGCTCACCTACCAAAATCAAGTTGGTTTCATCCCTGGGATGCAAGGCTGGTTCAACATATGCAGATCAATACATGTAATCCATCACATAAACAGAATCAATGACAAAAAACACATGATTATCTCAATAGATTCAGAAAAGGCTTCTGACAAAATTCAACAGCCCTTCATGCAAAAACTCTCAATATGTTAGGTATTGATGGAATGTATCTCAAAATAATAAGAGCTATTTATGACAAACCCACAGTCAATATCATACTGAATGGGCAAAAACTGGAAGCATTCCCTTTGATAACCAAAACAAGACAAGGATGCCCTCTCTCTCCACTCCTATTCAACATAGTATTGTAAGTTTTGGCCAGTAGAATCAGGCAGGAAAAAGAAATAAGGGGTATTCAAATGGGAAGAGAAAAAGTCAAATTGTCTCTCTTTGCAGATGACATGATTGTGTATTTAGGAAACCCCAACGTCTCAACCCCATACCTCCTTAAGCTGATAAGCACCTTCAGCAAAGTCTCAGGATACAAAATCAGGGTGCAAAACTCACAAGGATTCCTATACACAAATAATAGAGAAACAGAGATCCAAATCACGAGTGAACTCCCATTCACAATTACTACAAAGAGAATAAAATACCTAGGAATCTAACTTACAAGGGATGTGAAAAACCTCTTCAAGGGGACCATTGAACCACTGCTCAAGCAAGTAAGAGAGGACACAAACAATTGGAAAAACATTCCATGCTTATAGATAGGAAGAATCAATTCATGAAAATGGCCATACTGCCCAAGGTAATTTATAGATTCAATCCTATTTCCATCAAGCTACCATTGACTTTCTTCACAGTATTGGAATAAACTACTTTACATTTCATATAAAACCAAAAAACAGCCCAGATAGCCCAGATAATCCTAAGCAAAGAGAACAAAGCTGAAGACATCATGCTGCCTGACTTCAAACCATACTACAAGGCTACAGTACCAAAACAGCATGGTACTGGTACCAAAACACACATATACACCAGTGGAACAGAACAGAGACATCAGTAATAACACCACACATCTACAACCATCTGATCTTTGACAAACCTGACAAAAACAAGAAATGGAGAAAGGATTCCCTGTTTAATAAATGGTGTTGGGAAAACTGAATAGCCATATGCAGAAAACTGAAAGTGGATCCCTTCCTTACACTTTATAGAAAAATTAACTCAAGATGGATTAAAGACTTAAACATAAGACCTAAAACCATAAAAACCCTAGAAGAAATCCTAGGCAATACCATTCAGGACATAGGCATGGGAAAAGACTTCATGACTAAAACATCAAAAGCAATGGCAAAAAAAAAAAAAAAAAAAAAAAAGGCAAGCCAAAATTGACAAATGGGATCTGATTAAACTAAAGAGCTTCAGCACTGCAAAAGAAACTATCATCAGAGTGAACAGTCAACCTACAGAATGGGAGAAAATTTTTGCAATCTATCTATCTCACAAAGGGCTAATATCCAGAATCTACAAGGAGCTTACAAATTTAAAAGAAAAAAATTTTCTTTTTTCTTGTTTACAAATTTAAAAGAAAAAATTAACAACCCCATCAAAAAGTGGGTGAAGGATATGAACAGACACTTCTGAAAAGAAGACATTTATGCATTCAACAAACATGAAAAAAGCTCATCATCACTGGTCATTAGAGAAATACAAATCAAAACCGCAATGAGATACCTTCTCACTTCAGTTAGAATGGTGATCATTAAAATGTCAGGAAACAACAGATGCTGGAGAAGATGTGGAGAAATAGAAACACTTTTACACTGTTGCTGTGAATTTAAATTAGTTCAACCATTGTGAAAGACAGTGTGGTGATTCCTCAGGGATCTAGAACTAGAAATACCATTTGACCCAGCAATACCATTACTGGGTATATACCCAAAGGATTATAAATTATTCTACTATAAAGACACATATACACATATGTTTATTGTGATGCTGTTCCTAGTAGCACAGACTTGGAAACAACCCAAATGCCCATCAATGATAGACTGGATAAAGAAAATGTGGCACATATACACCAGGGAATCCTATGCATCCACAAAAAAGGATGAGTTCATGTCCTTTGCAGGGACATGGATGCAGCTGGAAACCATCATTCTCAGCAAACTAACACAAAAACAGAAAACCAAATACCGCATGTTCCCACTCATAAGTGAGAGTTGAGCAATGAAAACACACGGACACAGGGAGGGGAACATCACATGCTGGGGCCTGTCGTGGGGTGGGGAACTAGGAGAGGGATAGCATTAGGATAAACACCTAATGTAGATGACGGGTTGATGGGTGTTGCAAACCACCATGGCATGTGTATACCTATGTAACAAACCTGCATGTTCTGCACATGTACCCCAAAGTATAATAATAATAGTAATAATAAAATTCTAATAGGAAAACATGACTTGTAACTTTTCTAATTAGTTCTCATTGGTTTTCCTGTCATCACTCAGAGTAAAGTTTTTCAAATATGTGATACAATATATAGAAACTAAGGTAATAGTAAGAGTTTAACCTAATCACTCGAATTTAAGTTCCCCAAGCATTTTTTTCTCAATAAAAATTAGTAATAATTAAAATTAAGAGCCTTTAATTGCCCAGTTTTCCATAAGTATATGTGTTGGTTTTTATATCCAACCAGAGTCTCAAAAATTCTACCTATTGCCTGGAATTCACTTGCTTCAAGTAACAATAGCTCCTCATTGAGCAAATTTGTGATACAATGTATGTATTCTAAAATGAACTCAGCTGTACTGTTTCTGCAAGTGCTAGTATTATCTCATTGGCATCCTAATTATAAATCTGCTGTTATTCATTTTTCTCTTATCAAATTATTTTTATACAAAAATAATAAAACCCTGTGGTAGAAATACAAGCAATTCATTTTGTATTGATTCAAACTATTTGAAAGTGTTTATGGGGTACATGTGATATTTTATTAGATACATAGAATATGCAATAATCAAGTCTGGATATTTAGGATATCCATCACTTTGAGCATTTATCATTTATATTTGTTGGAAACATTTCCAGTTCTTTATTCTACCTAATTTGAAACATATAATGCATTGTTGTTAACTATAGTTACCCTACTTTATTAAAAACATGAGCACTTACTCCTTCTATCGAAGTGTATGTTTTTACCAATTAAATAATCTATTTTCATCCACCACCGAACATCTCCACACACACAAATCCTTCCCAAGATGTAACTGTCATGCTACCTCCATGAAATAAACATGTTTAGCTCTCACATGTGAGTGGGAACATATGACTTCTTTCTGTGCCTGGCTTATTTCACTTAACTTAATGACCTACATTTCCATCCATGTTACTATAAATGACAGGACTGTGTTCTTTTTTATGGTTGAATAGTATTTCATCAAGTTTTCTTTATCCATTCATTCATTGATGGGTACTTACATTGATTTCATTGTTTTCTATTGTAACTAGAGCTACAATATACATGGAGGTGAAGATATCTCTTTAATATACAACTTTCCTTCAGTAGTGGAATTTCTGGATCATATGGTAGTTCTATTTTTAGTTATTTTTTGAGAAATATCCGTACTGTTTTCCATAATGGATGTACTAATTTACATTCCCACCAACAGTGTACAACAGTTCCCTTAAACACTTGATGTAAAAGACACATCCTTGCCAGCATCTCTTACTTTTTGTCCTTTGATAATAGCCATTCTAACTGGGGTAGAATGATACATCATTGTAGTTTGGGTTGGCATTTCTTTAATGTTCAGTGATGCTAAACGCTTTTTCATTTAATTTTGTGCCATTTGTATGTCTTATTTTGAAAAATATCTGTTCATATCATTTGCCCTGTTTTTATTGGGATTATTTGATTTTTTGTTGTTGAATTGTTCAAGTTCCTTGTATTCTGGATATTAGTTCCTTATGGGATGAATAGTTTGCAAATAGGTTTTTTTTCTCATTCAACAGGTTATCTCTTCACTTTCTTGATTTTTTTTCCTTTGCTGTGCAGAGCTTTTTAGTTTAATATAGTTTTATTTGTCTATTTTTGTTTATATTGCTTGTTCTTTTCAGGTGTTAGCCATAAAATCTTTACTTGTATCAATATCCTGAAGTGTTTTTCCTGTTTTGTTATAGTAGTTTTGTAATTTCAGGTCTTGCATTTAAGACCTTACTCTATTTTGAGTTGCTTTTTGTATATGGTGAGAGATAGCATCTGGCTTCATTATTCTGCATATGGATATCCAGTTTTCCCAGCATCATTTATTAAAGACAATGTGGTTTTCCTCATATATATTCTTGGTATCTTTGTTAAAAATATTTGGCTATAAATACATAAATTTAATTCTTGGTTATATTTTCCGTTCCATTAGTCTATGTGTCTGTTTTTATATCAATACCATGCTGTCTTGGTTACTGTAGCTTTGTAGTATATTTTGAAGTTAGATAGTGTGATATCACCAGCTTTGTTCTTTATGTTCAAGATTGCTTTGGCTATTTGGGGTCTTTTGTGGTTTCATAAAAATGTAAAGATTTTATTCTATTTCTGTGAATAATACCATTAGTATTTTGATACAGTTTGCATTGAATATTTGCATTACTTTGGGAGGTATAGACATGTTAACAATATTACATTGTCTGATTCATTATCATGGGATGTCTTTTCATTTGTTTGTATCCTTTTCAATTTCTTTGATTACTGGTATGTAGTTTTCCTCGCAGAGGTTTTTCACCTCTTCAATCAGCTCATTTCTATCATTCTTTTTAATAGCTGCATTATGTTTCACTGCACAGAAATGTCGGAATTGTGTTAACCAGTTTTGTCTGTCAATGGGCAGTTAGACTGCTTCCAACTGTTTACTATTATAAAAATGTTGCAATAAATACCCTTATGGTTAAAATTATTACATACTTTTGTGAACATATTATGGGGAAAAATCCTAAAAGTCCAATTGTTGGGTCTAAGAAATATATTTTACTTTGATATATAAAGCCAAATTTTTCTCAATGTATTTTATCACCTCACTCTCCTACCAAGAGTATATATGGGTACTAGTTTTAACAAATTCTAAGCAACTCAGCATCCTTTTCAAATGTACCCAGAGATTATGGATTTCACCTCCATATTGATCCTTCAAACTTCTAAACAACTGAAGAGAACTAGGGATGAAAAAATACGTCCTTGTAATTTTTCCACTTATTTTCTTTCTCCTTTTTTTTCTTATTTTCTTCTTCACTTAAAAAAAACAGCTTAATAATTTCATAAATATTATGCCTTGGAAACCCAACTAATTTCTTTCTTCCTTTTTTAATTTTGTTTTGTTTTGTTTTTTGAAGACACAGTCTCACTCAGTTGCCTAGGCTGGAGTGTAGTGGTGCGATCTCAACTCACTGCAACCTCCCCTTCCCAGGTTCAAGTGATTCTCCTGCCTCAGCCTCCTGAGTAGTTGAGACTACAGGCATTCACCACCACATCCAGCTAATTTTTTTTTTTTTTTTTTGTATTTTTAGTAGAGACAGGGTTTCACCATGTTGGTCAGGCTGGTCTCAAACTCCTGGCCTCAAATGATCTGCCCACCTTGGCCTACCAAAGTGCTAGGATTAAAGACATGAGTCACCACACCTGGCGCCACCTAACTTTTTTCTGACAACACTTTCTTCATCTTTATCACAATCAACACTATCTATCCTCTCTTTCTATTTTATAAATATAGATATACACATATATGTCTGCTATGATAAATTCGACATTAATTTAAACATAAAAAATTAGAAATATTTTTAAAAGAAGAAACTTTAAGAATGGCACAATTTTGCAGGCTACTGTAGTATTTGACAACAATTTTGGACAACATTTGTGTTAGCACCTTATCACTCAGTATCACTGATTCTGTCACTTTTCTTTTGTTCCAAAATGTGCGGCATGTCATACAACTTTTAATGAAATATTATGTTCAGAGTTTACTACTTTTTGAGATAACTGGAGATCCCCTGAGGTATCACACAATCAAAGCTGGGAACTCTTCTTCACAATTGGTAAAATGGTGTTTTATTAACCAATTACTCTCTTTTTGGACACATGAACAAAAAGTCTTTATGGAGACTTAAAATCAAGTAAGAATAGTGTAAAGCAATAAAACCCATGTCCAACTCTTCTAATTTGTTTCAGGGGCAAACTGAAGATTCTAAAAATGTTATGAGGAGAAATGTATGTAGCATTTAAGAGAAAAGCCAGTAAAAGAAAAAGATTGTTCATTAATGTATATAGCAAAAGAAATGTCAAGGCATACATATACCTTCTCTTACCCCCTGCTAACTGATACAAAAATAGAAAACATGATTTCAGAAGTACAGAAGCTTATCAAAAGAAAAAACTTGTTCAATTTTATCATTATTAGCCATGCCTATTTTAATAAAGAAGTCCAAAATCTAGTCAAATTCAATATAAACATTATGCAAATAAATGAAAGGTTTAGGAAACAGGTTGATGAAGAATGTGATGTTTCTGTGACAAAAGAAAGGGAAGAAACATATTTACTGAGAGTTAGAAAAAAAAATGTAATTTTAAAGGGAAAGGAATAATGGAAGTTTGGATCTTTCCCAGGTTCTTGGGGAAAGTGTTTACACAAATCCCAATGGACGTTAAAGCTTTTGGCTGAAACTCCATTGTCTCCTTTTGTCTATAAGCCTTTGGTATATTTATGCATTCCTCAATAGACATACTTGTAACACTGTCTTCTAATAACAGACAGCTATAGTGAAATTTTGACAATTCTGAATAATTATTAAACACAAAAGGCTGCAAAGATGATTTTTCCATTAATATATTGCTGCTCTGGGCAGAGGACAGCTGAGTCCAAAAGAACTTTGAGAACAAGCTGCTTGTTCCAATCACCTGCTGTACCTATGCTTTCAAACTTTCTTTGTCACAGAAGAAGCATGTGTGGTAAATGGGAACCAATTTGATTACAAATTTCATTTGGCCAGTTTCCTATAAATGTGGATACAAGATCCAACTTTGCATATTCAAATTGAGAATATTTATATACTGATAAATATTCTTTTTACTTTTCATTTTACTTATGCTTTATATTTGGTATGCAATCTGCAGTCTTCCCTTCCTTTTTCCCTAGTACTAGGGAAAAACTTAAGGGAAAATTTTTCTCCCTTAAATTTAAGAAACTAGGGAAAGTACTAGGGACAAAGTCTTAACTTTGTCCTTCTTAATATTGCTAACTCATAGGAGAAAAATTTAGTCTTCACAATGCCTTTTTCGAAACTTTAAAAGTTAACCTTCATACTGATCAAGAAAAGAACTAAGGAAGCTTATAGGTACCCAAATGACTAAGAAATGGTGAAAATCTAAACAAAAACGCAGTATCTTCTAAGAATCTAAGATCTAAGTGTTAGTTTGGGCTTTGCTACTCATTTTGCCAAATAATCTTAAAAAAATCCTCATCTTATTTTGAAATTCAGTTTTCTCATCTACAAAATCAAGATAAATATAATAGCACTCCCTACTTCATTGGGATATTTGTATGCTCATTCTATCCTTCATTTATTTATTTAGCAACTATTTATTGTGTACCTCCTATGTGTTGGGCATCAAGCTGTTGTGAGAATCAAATGAGAATTAAAGCACATAAAACTACCTTTAAAATGGAAAAGTTATGCATATTTTTCAGGTTATCTATAGTAGTGGCATTGTATTATTTCTTATATAATCAGATTCAACTTTAGGAAGTAGAAGATCAGTGTATAATATAAAGATAACTAAGTTAACCATAATGTGCTTTCCATCCTCACTGTTAACCACTCGAGGTAATTCTGATGACATAAAATGCTTTTTCAGGTGAGCTTGGTGTGAGATAGAATTGTCAGGATTGCCCATTGGGAGAGATGTCATAGAGTTTTATTTACTACTTTTTTTTCTCTCTCTGCTTCCCTGCCTCCAACATTCACAGACACAACTGGTTCTGCCAGTTAATTGTTTGGGTTTCACACACAGTGACCAATAAGAAGGTCTCATCTCACCTCGTTGTTATTATTCACCTTTGAGAGTTGTGGCTACTTAAAAACAATAAAAATAACCAGAGTCTAGTGAGATGGAATACAGTCAATAGTCAGACATGATTTTTTACTGTCATTTGATGAGAGAATCTTGGAATGCCTATTATTAGATTTTACGTTATAATTGATTTTTCATTACATACTCCCATGCCAACACTGGAATAAAAAGGCAAAGTCAATTGTTTCTGCATATTTGCGCTATCCACTCTTCCTCATCCATTTGAGGCTATTTTGTAAAGAACATTGATTTCTTAAAATATTGATTTTGTTTTTGATAAAGTAAGCACATATACAATTAAATAGTATTTTAGTATTGTAGGAATATGGAAGTATTGATTACTACTAACAGGAAGTAGAATATATAGCTGCCTTTCAGTTTTGTTGGATTAGAAATGGATTTTCAAGGGGAAAACTCTAATAAGGTATTTTATAAAAACCTAGCGTAAGAAGTTTTAAAATTTATAAACTCCTGCTTAAAGAAAAGATTTGCCTGCATCCTTTACCCGATATGAAAATGAATGACTGGTAACATTCTTATTGTCTATGTGAGTGTAACTGAATAGCATATATTACCTATCTCTAAAACATAAGAGCTTTATATATAAAAGCATGACTAACATATAAACAGAAAAGAGAGTAAGGCAATAAAAATGATGCTAAAGTAGCAAGTCACCCAAAAAACAATCTAAGGAAATTCAAAAGTACAATTTCACTGACCTTGGAAAGAGAAATTTTGCTGCATTTGTGTTAAAGTTCAGGAACAAATGTGAAAGGTTTGAAATGCAATTTTATGAAATAAAAAATTTATTGTCATCTGTATTACTTTTTGTGAAGAATGAACACTTTCTTGGTAACTATAATTATACACAGAGTAAAACAAACCCATTCTTTAGTCTGTCAATGGTCCTGACACTATGAAAACATAGTGGTTGAAGATAAACAGACACAATCTTGATTATCAATAATGATTGGATATATGTCCTCTCCATTCTCCCTCTCTCCACAGGCTTTACTGTTAGCAATCTCCATAGGCTAAACTTTTCTGAACACCAGATTGGAACAGAAATTTGAAAAGAAATGCTGAATGGAGCCTACGTAAGAGCAGGACTTCCACAATTTGACAATTCAGTCCAGGAAACTATCCTGATAATTACACACAGCTTGACAGTGTTAACGTGGACTCTTTCTCTCATGCACTATTCATATAGGTTGCTGTAGCTCATAATTATATATTTGAAGAAAAGAGAGAGTACACAAACCTAAAAATATACAACATGTACAGAGACAGCAGATGTGGCCAGAGACAGGTACAGATGACACACACACACACACACACACACACACACACACACGCAACCAAATTTTTAAAAAGTCCCTAATACTCCTTATTTTGTTCATTTTCACTTCACAGTGCTACTAGAATAGTTTTCACAGGACAAAACTATCAATTATAATAGGATTTCAAAATTTTAAATCCTGCAAATAGCTCTTAATCAACTTGAAGAAAAAGTAGCTATTTCTCAGCAAGGGATGTAAAGCCATCTATGTGTAGCTCCTAGGGTAGGAATCTGGCATAAACGCCAACTAAATCTACATACATAGCCATTAAGTCTACTGCCAGTTCCCAGAACAAGCCACTTGGATGCATTTGCAACTGCTTCCAATGTGTTTTTACTGAATTTCACTGTGTGTTGAATTCAGTCACCATTCAAAATTTAGCTAAACTAACACCACCTGTTAGAGGCCTTCCATAATAGTTTCCCCTTACTAAGGAGAGAGATATATAAATGATGCAAGGTCCGTTATGGTAGGTGCCATAAGAGAGGTATAGGCAAAGAGGTAAGGAAAGTCTCATGGTTCAGACTAGACAGATCATTTATCACTCTAGTGCTTTCTGTTCAACTTCATAGAGGTAGTGGTCTGTAAGCAGTGGAGATTTAATAAATGGACATGATGATACAGGAGTGGTAACAGAAGCTTAGAAGTGAGAGATAGTGCATAACACGCAGGTTTGTTACATATGTATACTTGTGCCATGTTGGTGTGCTGCACCCATCAACTTGTCAGCATCCATCAACTCATCATTTACATCAGGTATAACTCCCAATGCAATCCCTCCCCTCTCCCCCCTCCCCATGATAGGCCCCGGTGTGTGATGTTCCCCTTCCGGAGTCCAAGTGATCTCATTGTTCAGTTCCCACCTATGAGTGAGAACATGCAGTGTTTGGTTTTCTGTTCTTGTGATAGTTTGCTGAGAATGATGGTTTCCAGCTGCATCCATGTCCCTACAAAGGATACAAACTCATCCTTTTTTATGACTGCATAGTATTCCATGGTGTATATGTGCCACATTTTCTTAATCCAGTCTGTCACTGATGGACATTTGGGTTGATTCCAAGTCTTTGCTATTGTGAATAGTGTCGCAATAAACATACATGTGCATGTGTCTTTATAGCAGCATGATTTATAATCCTTTGGGTATATACCCAGTAATGGGATGGCTGGGTCATATGGTACTTGTAGTTCTAGATTCCTATGTACCCTAGAACTTAAAGTATAATAATAATAAATAAATAAATAAATAAATATCAATATCAAGTCCAAAAAAAAAAAGAAGTGAGAGATAGTTTAAAATAATTTTTTCATTAGTCTAAGAAATTTGAATTTTAATCTTCAGGTAGAGAAGATATTCAGAATGTTATGAAGCAGGAAAGAAATAGCTATTCTGTAGAAATATTATTATGTTAGATATACACAAAATGTATTTGTATGGAAAAGGATATTCTAGAAGTGTGAAGAACAGATTGAAAATTATTATGATAGGATATGAGAAAAAGTCTCCAACCAGGACAAGGTTGGAATAAAAATGGTGAAATTTCCAAATATTTTAGAAACAGAATCAAAGGTTTTGTCACTTTTTTATAGGGGAAGGATGAGATTTAAGAAGTGAGAAGATGACTTTGGGATTTTGAATCTTGATGAAAAGAAATATAGCAGAAACAAGTAAACAAATAAGAATCAGGAACTCCTGAGTAGGCGGTGGATGATGAGTTTAGATTTGTCATAGAAAATTTGAGTTTATGTTGGCACATGATATTAGAAGGGACTGTGAGGCAATTGGAAATGCATTCCTGAAGTTTGGGAGAGAGCTCAAGGATGAAATACATATTTGATAGCAGTTTTCATTGAGTCAGTGAGAAATTATAAATAGGTTAGAGATTAGATACATAGAAAGATAATAGATGACACAGATAAATAAATAACCATGAGTATACGGCATGACACAAGCCAAGGGGGGGGGGCCTTTCAAGAAAACAAGAGTGATCAACACTATCCACTAGCCACTGTTGATAGACTATTTTGAATGAATGATTGAGGCAGGATTAGAAGTTATGTCTTCTAATTCCAAGTTTTTCCTTTTGACATTATTACACAGCCAAGTATCACACTCAACCTTCCAGAATTGCAGGTTTTCTCTGGTATTTGAGTGCTTGGTTATAAATTTCTTCGGGGCTCTGGGACAAGATAATATAGATTTGTACCTACTAACTCTACTTCCTTGCCATTTAAATGCATCTGGGAATGATGTGAGAGGTAATGGATAGAAAAGAGTTACAAACATATATAAAGAAAAGAAAGACAAATAGCAAGTTGACATTAAAATGTATGCACATGTAGTTCATTTTCAAGATTAGAAAATATATAATTATGATTCATTTTTTATATGAGAGATCTAGAATGAATGGCTTGATTATTATGCTTGTGTCACTTTTATCATTTGAGATTTCAGTTTCATCTCAAAAATGTTTGTCTTTAAAATAAGGTCAATCACAGATTGCATGATTTGGGAAGCCAGCTGTATGGTATGCATCCTTAAAAAATATGAGATAAATCTAAACCACCAGCAGAAGAAATTTATTTTATTTTGTAAACTTCAGTACCTAATATCATAAATGTCTTGACTTTATTATATCTATCAATATACTTACCTCTTCTGAAATTAGAATGGCTATATGAAACTATAGGTTTCATATATGAAACAATTAAACAATTAGATTATGAATTGGGGGTTACTTTTTAACTTATATGTAACATGACAGTAACTCAAAACCAAATTTCTGGAACTTTTAAACAATGTATTTGCATTGCATTTCTATGCATGTTTTAGAGTGTCTCAATTTTACTATTATAAATGTTTAACATTAATTTATCCTTAATATGTCTCCTAAGATACAACAAATAATTTGTGTGGGTTGAAGTAAAACATACCTTGCTCCATTAGCCCTTTACAGTTCCGCAGGGCACAGCAATAGGCCCCATGGAACTATTGAGAAGAATTAACCTTCCTTTGGGAGCCTCAACCAATTTTGCACTCAAGCTGTTTGATCCCCAGAGAGTGGCTCATCTGTTAGCTGGTGGCTTATGCCATTTATAGTAGTATATTTTAAGAGATGAGTCTTTCTCATGAAAGTTTCATGCTGCATCAATTTTATAATGTTTTTCTCTAGGTTTATCACAAAACTTGGAATTGCTTTTGGATCCAGATTAGCCACTGTGGAATTGATAAGAAAATAAGAGATAGTTTAAGACACAAAGTGAGCTGAACATAGTATTTTGGGTTTTAAATTTACAATGGTGTTGTAATATATATATGATGCTAAGGTAATTTATGTGTATGTGTCTATATATACCTATATAGACACACACACGTATATGTGTCTATGTATATACATATGTATAGACACACACAAATATGATAAAGACCATTGTGTACTATTATACAAAATACAAAAAAGTATACTATTCCCAATAATTTAATAATTTAGCATATTGTCATCTACTACAAATGTAAAGGGCCTTTGACATTTGGAAAATAAAACCATAGTTATAGTAACAGAAGACACCACAATTATTTTTCCAATAACCTAATACTTGAAGGGCAAATGAGAGAAAAATCCCAACTCAGAATAGTCATTGCATGAGTGAGTTATGTACTATGACTCACATTATCAAAGATTAAATAATATTGGATAAACAACAGAAAACACAAAGAAAAGCCAAAGGAATATATTTGGCCTATATTTGCATTTTTGAATTGTGAACGATTTCGTTTGGTCTTTTTCCAGAAAATTCACTACGGTTTTATGTTGAAAGTCAGCTTTATAGTAAATTAACACAATTCTCAAGATGTGAAATTAGAAGCTTTTTAATGTAATTTTTCTGACCTACACATACATTTTTCCACATATACTACTAACAACAACTGCTATCAGATATTAGTAAGAGATTATTCTAATCTAAAAAAACAAACTCTTAGCATTGCAGCCAGAATGTTTTCAATCTTGGCATGGTAAATACAGATTCAACAACAGCAAAGTAATTTCCCAAGTGAATAAGAAGCTAACAATTTACACTGTAGGCTGAGTGTTTTAATTATAGATCTTAAACCTAATCCCAATTGCTTTTTAAGGAGTCTCTAAATATTAAAAAAAATTAAAAACAAAACAAAAAACAAAACATACATGCTTTCACAAACCAAGCAATTCTATTTTCTGTACAGAGATCCCTATTAGTTTGCTAATACATTGTTTAGAAAATGTCATTCCATACACAATGAGTTTATTTCCCTTGTGACACTGGCTACTGAGCCTAACATTTGGAGCAATATGGAAACACTAACGCAAAAAGCTAGCCTGTATAAAGCATTTTGCCAAGTACAGGTAAAAAAATAACAAAAATATAATTGGGAGCTAGTGATTTTTGCCAGTATTACTTATCTAATTTAATTAGTTAATTAGATTTTTCTGCTGTCATTTGAAAGTAGATTTGAATTAGCTTCTCGTTTTTAATGATGATGTGAAACCATGCAGATTATGTTACTTAAATATTTCAATTTTACATTTGTTCATAGGCCAAACTTTCAATAGCACACTTAGGTAAAAATGTCTTTTGTCAAACAAATTTAGTAGTTTTGAATATTTATATGGAGCAAAAAAAGTAAAGTAATAGGAAATATAAGATAATACAGCAAGTTCAAAAGAATATGCAGTTGCTCTTCAACTGCAACTAAACTTTACTGGAAGGTGGACCCTAAGTTACTAAATCTTTCAACGTTTTTGAGAGAAAATTTTTTAAAATCTATTTTTTATAAGCAATCTCAATTTTTAAATGATGCAACATATTCACATAAATTTAAAATTAATAAGCAGAATTTTTAAAGCAAATAAAAATTTAAAAAATTACTTTCAGGCCGATATCATTTGGCCCCAATGTGATCTATAAGCTGGCCATGTACAACATCTGACTATTCTACTTACACTAGAAAATTTACCTTTGGCTCATATGTGATACATATGTACAATGATGATTTTTAATACTTGGTAGTTAAGGTATTCTAAATTCCAGCTTCACTTCTCTAATTTTCAAAATAGATATGACATTTGAATAAATACTAAAATCTATTTTTGCATGTCCTATTTTTTTATCTAAAATTTAACTATTCAGTCATTTTACATATGTCTACTACCTGTTCTGTTGCTACTTTTCTCCCCTAGTAAATGAAATCAAACTTACAAACTTTGGCTAATATTTTGACAGAATAGATATCTACTTATAAGTCATGACTATTGCAATATGGAGGCTTGCTCTTTCTGCATTCCTTCTGTTTACATCCATGAAGATTTTCAGTGACTACCTTCGGTTAAGCCAGTCCCAGTGGCACAATGAAAAAAGAGATAATTTTTCTCACATAACAAGAAGTCAGAAGATGGGCATCAGCATCTGCTCAGAAAATTACCATGGGTCTAGGCTAGATCAAGTGTCCTCTTGTGTATCTCTGATTCTTAACTTTAATCTTTATGACCACAATATAGTTACTTTGCCTCCAGGTGTGGAATCAGGGTAACAGGAAGTAAAACAGAGGACATATTAAAGGGTCTCAGTTTCCTGTCAGGCCTTATCAGTGCCTCTTAGTCAGAAAATTAATTGCTTTCCTAGGACCCATGTTCTGTGTATGTTCCCTCACTTCTCACAAGTTGGAACTGGGCTGTAGCATCATTGCTAGCTATACTGGAGTCCACAGAAGGGAATTCGTTTATTTATTTATATTTATTTATTTATTTAATTTTTTGAGACAGGGTCTCACTCTATCACCCAGGCTGGAGTGCAGTGGCACTATCTTGGCTCACTGCATCCTCTGCTCCCTAGCTAAGGTGATCCTCCCACTTAAGTTTCCAGAGTAGCTGGGGCTAGAGGTGGTTGCCACTGCACTCAGCCATATTTGTCTTTAATGGGAACATTGCTGGCTCAAATCAGATTAAATTTGGTAGTTAAGGTGTTATGTAGTAGGAGAGAATGTTTCCTTGTCAGACATTGGACAATATCTGCCTGGCATGGTGATTCTACTCCTAAGTCTGAAAATAGGGCTAAGAACTATAAGAAAACTCCAGAGAGCTATCAGCCAGGAGAGAAAAACATGTTGTTACTGCTGCTGCTTTTCCCTCTCCTTCTTCTCCTCTTTCTCTCCTTCCCTCTTTTATGGAATCATGTGACCAACTCTTAAGAAATCATTCATTATAGAAAAATAGAAATAAATGTGGCAATGCACACTGCGTCTATTGACAAGACACCACCAGCATAAACTACTTACTATATGATGATTCAAAAGGATGGATAGGGGACAGGGCCTACCTAAGCTGTAATGCATTATTAATCAGTCTCTGAAACTGTAATTACTTTCTGATTCTGTCTCTTCAAGCTTGCAAACAACAGCACTTAACAACCTTCCCCTCTGCAGATGACTTAGTGCTCATTTCATACTGTGGTTTACAGTCAGTTATTGCATTAGATTTCATATCTGAGATTCACTCAACTAATAAGTACATCTGAAATTCAAAATATGTGCAAGGCACTACCTACTTCACTATATGGATGACAGCTTCTGTGGGTGCTCTCTAGAACCTCATTTCACAAGCCAATTATCAAACTAATTTTAAAAATCTCCAGATTATATTTCTTTTTTTGTAAGGGGAAACAAGGAAGTGAGGTGAAGATGTCATCTCTTTCTTTCAATTAGTTTTGGTTAAAGAGAGTCACACCCTAGCATAAAATTAGTTTTCACCACATTTTTTAAAAATAAAGGAATGGATATGTAGGGTTGATAATGAATGATGAATGCAGTTAGAAGTATAATTACTCATCTAGTGTTTGTAAAACCTATGCTTTTACATTCTTATTGATATTAATGAGGACTAATTTATAGCAATAAAGAATACTTAAGATAGATCATGAGAGATAGCTAAATATGTACAAAAACTTTGTTACAACACAGCATGTCAGGTTAGGGGTTTAGCTAAAATGCTTGGTAATAACATGTTTTCCCTTCTGCCCATAAGTTAATTCATATTATCATCAACCTACTCAGTTCAAACAGTGCCAATCTAAAAAAATATATTTTTCAGTGAATTATTTCTAAACACTAAATGTCATTTCTCACGGAAATTCTAATAAAATGCCTAAAATGCATTATCTGACATTTTAGTGGATCAGTAAGTAGCTTGCCAATTGAAATTCTAAAATCTTTATATGTTATAGATTTCTGCTTTCTGTTCTAAACTCTTGACTTTTTAGAGAATAATTTACATCTCTATGCAACTATTTAGCAAGGGATGTCTAAACATCAATTTCAATTATAAATAATGATTCCAGTTACACATGTACGTTACATTATGAAGAACCTAGCAATTGAGGAGTTCTGCACTTTATATTGATAAATAATGTCTCAGACTCGCTTAAGTCAGCAATGCCTACAGCGGAGGGAAAAAAAAAAGCTGACTACGTAAGTTTGAATATTTTCCCTGTTTTAATCACACTAACCTTTATTAATATATGCATTGAGAATTTAGCAAATCGTGGCCAGGTTTCCTCCTAAAAAAGGATAAAGCATCATAATTTTTTAGTTAACTGCTTTGTCATGTGCTTGGTAGGCACCTTTTGCAAAACTAATGTATCTTCTGATATTGCAACATCTCTTTTATCAGTATAAAAATTTAGGTTATTATTGCCCAAAGAATTCAATCTTATAACCCACAGAAGTCTCATATTTTAATAACATCATTAAATTCAACTAATGCTATTGCTTTCTCTTTATCAGTTCTTAGAAACTACTACTGAGACCATTGATTTGAGGCTTCCTCCATTCATTTATTGATTTTTTTTTTGAGACAGGGTCTCACTCCATCACCAGGCTGGAGTGCAGTGGCATGATCTGGGCTCACTGGAACCTCTGCTTTCTGGGCTCAAGTGATCCTCCCATCTTAGACTCCTGAGTAGCTGGGATTACGAATGTGTGCAACAATGCCCAGTAAACTTTGGTGTTTTTTGTAGAAACAGAGTTTTTCCACGTTGCCAAGGCTGGTCTCAAACTCCAGGGCTCAAGCAATCCAACCGTGGTCTCCTAAAGTGCTGAGATTACAGGTGTGAGCCACTGCGCCTGGCCCATTGATTCTTTCACCAAATGTGTGTAGAGTATTGGCTAAAATTTACACATTGGGTGGAAAACCTCAGTCCTCATGCAGCTTTAGTAAAGTGGCATACTTTACACTAATAATGATTTCAGCAACACGAATAATTACTTAAGCAATCATTTATAATGATAATAACTACTCCAAAGGGGGAGGGGGGAAATGATAACTGCTATAAGAGTGTCTGATATACTCCTAACAGAAACTGCAGAGTCAGCACTGCAGAGTCAGAGAAAACATCTCTGAGGAAATAATATTTAAGCTGCAATAAGAAGAGTGAGAAGGGTATTGATTGGTCAAATGAAGGGTCGAGGAAAGAATTGTAAATGCAGAATGAGTAGTAGATGCAACAAACAGAAAACAGAATTATAAAGAAGAAACTGAGGCATCAAAGAAACTGAGAGAAGCTTAATATGGTTTGGAAGACAAGATATACAAGATTATGTTGGAAAAATAACATGACAAAGTGGAATGTTGTTGATTGTCCAAGTATAAGTTTCATTTCTAATCAGAGCAATGAAATGATTTTGAAGTGTTTTTAAAAGTGGGGATGGAATGGGTAGCAACATAAATAATCTTTAAGTATTAAAACAAAAGCAACTCTTTTATTTGTCTATTAAAAATTTAAAAGAAACAATGGTGGGATGATATTTATGTAGGACACATTTATGTTTGAAACTGCCATCCAAGTAGATTAATATATAGAATTAAGAAACAGCTGATTAGAATGGCTGACTCCTGTGAAATTCAAATGATCATTGCAAAAACATTACTGAATATCATGGTTAAATGTTTCAATTTTTTTCTGAAAATGAATTCACATTACTCTCTTAAGCATTTTAACTTTGAAATAAGTGTGTCAAAAAAGCCAAGAAGGACGATTTATTAGTTAGAGATGCATATTAATGTAACTGAAATCTTAAATATAATGGCAGAAATGGTAGTATGGTGAAGACTACGTCCCAGGATTTCAAAATAAATTCAAATCAAAAGATGGAGTGAGGAAAATTTATGCTCTGAGTCATCCGCGTGAGAGTTATTACATTAGTGTTTCCAACAAGCTCAAACCAAACTCCCATTAAATATTTGATCAGCTTGTGAAAGACCAGCATGTACTCTTCACAACCATGAATGTGAACATCTTGCAAACAGTTTAATGCATAACAGACCCATAAAAAAGATTATGCATGATAAAATAGTGCAGTGTTGGCACATCCTAACTGCATAAAAAAAAAAAGTGAAGGAAACCACAAAACAACAAATGCAAGCTAAAGCTAGTACACAATAAGCTATGTTAGGAAGACACAATTGCAGGTTGAGTCAGGAGGTTACAGGCTAGCCCCAAATCTGACTATTTCACATAGAAACTAAGAATTTTTCTGTTGTCTTAGGACAATATGTCAAACCTATAATATACAGCGATTTTAGGATACTCAAGCTAGCTTATATATTTGCATGTACAACTGAGCTTTAATAAATGCCAAATCAATTTTCTCCCTCAAACCTTAATATGTAAGTTTGCTATTATACTTGTAACTTCCACTTGTGTTATTTTCTTTGGGTTAAAATATTTAGAAATAAATTAAAAAGCAAAAATATATTCAAAAAGAGAGAAGATGGCAATTATCACATCAATCAATTTGCACATTGGTACCAATTGGTTTTGTATCTGAGATTTCACTTAGCAGAGAGACAGAAAGAAATAGTACATTTTAAAGGACTAAAATAAACACATTTGGACTTGGGGAAGGTGAAGAAATCCAAGTGCCAAGATGTCATTAGGAACGGACTCCTCATCTGGGAATGGGGAGGAAGATGTTGATCTGTGTTACCTACGGTAGTGGTCTGAATAAAAACAATTATAATGTAGAGAAATGTTCAGGGTAAAAGTAACTATAGGTAAGGTACAGATTTTATTAAAAATAGCATTACAACAAAATTATTTGATTTATAATTTTACCTATCAAGCTATTGAAGAAAGTATTGTTCTACTTCTTAATAATCTATTTGAAAATACATTTAAGGAGGAAAAATGAACATTTTAACTATTCAGTTAAAACCTAAATATACATAAATTATTTCTCTTTCTTTCTTTTTTTTCTCTTTCTTTCCTTCCTTCCTTCCTTTTCTTTCTTTCTTCCTTCCTTCCTTCCTTTCTTTTCTTTCTTTCTTTCTTTCCTTCTTTCTTTCTTTCCTTTCTTTCCTTTCTTTTCTTTTCTTTTCTTTTCTTTCTCTTTCTTTCTTTCTTTCTTTCTTTCTTTCTTTCTTTCTTTCTTTCTTTCTTTCTTTCTTTCTCTCTCTCTCTCTCTCTCTTTCCCTCTCCCTCTCTCTCTCTATCTCTCCCTCCCCTCCCCTCCCCACCCCTTCCTTTCCTCTTTTTCAGATGGGGTCTCACTCCATTGGAATGCAGTGGTGTCATTTTGCCTTATGGCAATCTCAGCCTCCTGGGCTCAAACAATCCTCCCATCTCAGCCATCCAAGTAGCTTGGACTACAGGTGCAAGTCACTATGCCCAGCTAATTTGGTTTGTTTATTTATTTATTTATTTATTTATTTTTTAGAGACAAGGTCTCACTATGTTTCTCAGACTGGTCTCAAACTCCTGGGCTCAAGAGATCCTCCTGCCTCGGCTCCCAAAGTAACTCCAACTCTTTCTACATCTGGGCAAAGATGGAGCGGCATCAATGGAGAGAAAGGAGAGTCCACTGAATGACTGAATTTGTCAATTTAACATTGATAATAAATGTTATCAGTTTAATATGTAGTTGCTATTTAGTTCTAATCTTAAATTTTGTCTGGTGAAAGATGATTTATGCATAGTTTCCTGTCTAGAGATTTTTAAATATTGGGATATAGTATATTAATAAGTATATTATTTATTCCACACTGTATCAAAAATAAGCTATAACCTGCAAGTTTACAAGTGATCAGAACAGCTACTCAAAAAATGATTTTAAGACAAGCTATAGAGGGACAGATTAGAAGAGTATTTATTCTCTAAGGAAAAACAATTCTGAGAATTCACTTGTGAGAATTTTTAAGAAAAATTAAAAGTAAATTAGATAATTGCCTTCCATTGAATTAAGTTAACAGAACCTGGAAACATTTAAAATGGGTTGCTATATTGATTCATGTCTTTCTTTAAACAAAGCAAACCCTTCGTAAATTATAACGTCTCTTCTCTCACTCTCCTGTAATTACAATGTATGAGAACACTGAGGATTGACTGGCCCTTCTCTAAAGAGAGGGAATATAGCTTTCACAAATGAACTTGATCAATATGCAACTGCTTATAAGAAGAAATTCCAATTATTAGATACTCTGATAGCCCACCCATTCTCTTAGACCAACCTTTAAACAAATAATATCAATGCGGATATTAATAATACCTTATAATATCTCCTTGGTAGTAATTTGAACAAAGATTTTTAACACACAAGGTTTAAGAAATTTTCTTCATTTTTGATGCAGAAATAATTGATGATAAGTCGGTATGATTTCATAGCAACAATGAAATTCAAAGACAAGTTATATTTTCTGCTTGGCCAACAAGTAGATGGTTAATGTTGTTAGCATCAATATTATTAAAAGGATATGCCGAGTAGTTGCCTGAGACATCTGTCCCTCCACTGATTCCAGAGATGATTGAGCTGATATGACTGTGAATTCAGATGGCACTCCTTCAATGGCTTCATATGCATTCCAAGATCCCTATATTTCACCAGATGCAGCACGTTTTCTGATAGAATCTGCTGTGATCTAGGGTATCCCTATTGGTCACCCCTGCCTTCAAAGAAACGCTCAGTTTTTTTGTATAACCATTATTAGATTTTGAAAAAATAATCTCTATTCCAAGCTTTTGAAATACTCTATCAATAATGATACCTCACTTACTATAAGATTTGCTATCAGAAATCTCTATATGTTCTCAAAGTTTTTGAACTAATTTAACAATCAAATGTACAAGTCAACAAAGCAAATCAAAATTTCAAAATTTACCAACACACATACCATCTTAATCGATATATAAAGTACTTTTCTGTACTTTATTTAAATGAGGCCGATAATACATTTTTAAAGTTGTTATTGTTAAACAACATGATATTTCCCTCGTATGTGTTAAAGCTGGTACCCAGGTCCAGGTGGCTCAAGATTTCACCTCCTCCCCAGTCTCCTAATCAGTGTAAAATGGAGACAGGTATTCTAAAAGAGTGTTTCTCAAACCTTAAGGTCCAACAAATAGTTTGGGGGTCTTCTTAAAAACCAGACTCTGTTTCAGTAAGTGTGAGGTGGGCCTGAGACTCTGAATTCCTGACAAGCACACAGGAAAAGCTGATACTATTGTTATGCTGGCCACATGTTGAGACACAAAGCCTAGTTATACATTAGACAATTTTAAAAAGGTTAATGTTCTACTGAGGCAGCACTTAAATCCCCATGCTGGTCATATCTCTTTTTGTTTTTTGGGGAAGATGAAGTCTGAGCAAATACACACTACTACAAACTATTTTTGATATTACATGCAATCTTTAACCCTACCATCTTTATAAACAATTAACACTAAGTTAGTTTTACCCTCTTAATTACAAGGAAAGAGAGAGTAATAATGAGGAATTACAAACTGCTAAACAATATCCCTGATTTATTTTTAGTTTGCTGAGTTTTTTTTGCTACTTTAAAAGCTTTATTATAAGGAAATAAAAGAGAAGTCATGAGGCATTTAAAAATGTTTAATTGTTTGAACACACCAAACAATAGCTAGACCTTTCAAAACAACCAAACTCCAAGCTGATTAAATTTGTTTAACCAGTAAGATACATATCATATTCAATAATTAGTTAATGGACGCCTGATTTTTCAAAATAATGACTAAAGGAAGAATTTTGCCTGGGTTAAAAATTAGATGCATAGCAACAATTTTATAAAACAGTAAGGATAGGTTTTCGTTAGTTTAACTGACAAAAGTGAATATAAAATGTACACCCAGTGTAATAATTTTTTTAAGCAACAACAGAAACTGCTTTCAGATCATTTTGTTTTCACATTGAGAAATATATTTGAGCAAGTATCTAAAAAGATATGTTTGTCCAAACCTAGATTTTGATCCACTGATTAATTGTAAGGTAGATATACATTTTCTTTTTTATATAAATATATTCACTTTTGCTAAGTTAAAAACCAAACAAAACTGAAAAGCAATCTACCATATTTGATTGGACAATTTTCAAAAAGTCTTAGTTTAAACAAGTAAAGCTAGCAGCTAGACTGGGCAATTTTGGGGTTATTTAATAAAAAGCTGCTGCATAATTCAGGTAGAATGCTAATGTCCAAAAAAGAGGTCCTCTAAGCTGACTTGGTCATTTTAGTAATCTGACTATACACAGAAAGCTATGTATATTATATTTGTAAGCCATAACTTTGATATTCTTTGGGGGAACACATTCATTTATTAACTAAACAAAGTTTAAAGTACCTCATAGTATAGAATTTTGATAGAAAAATAATAAAAATTAGTTGGATATTATGAAATATGCTAATGAGCCAAAGCCAAAAAGTTGAATATTTATTTTTTTTATTGTTGTTGTTGTTAAATCTGTGCTCCATTATAGATAAATTGCTTTTACACCCATTTTTACTTTCAAATTGCTTCACATTTTGGTTTTATTAAATATTAATTATGAAAATAATATTTGAAACTTTTTTCAGAAATTATTGCTTTCACATTTTTGAAAATGTGAAGCATTAAGAAAAGCATCTATGAATCATACTCTCAGAAAACATCTCTTTCATCCGTTTTATATAAACATTTATGTGTTTTTGAATATTATAATATTTCTAAATAGAAAAAGGGGTTCTATACTTTTTTTTAACTTTTAAAATGTACTTTGACAATTTTCTATTTATGATCATGAGATATCAATAAGACAAGCTCTCTAAGGCAATGTGCATTCTTTGCATCTAAAATTTATTTGGAATACAACAGAACTATGAGAACAAAAACTTCAATGAACACTTTGATAGGAAACATCTGCACACCTGACAATCTATGTTCAAATAATCTTATAATTTTTGTGTGGTTGTTTAATTTGAATGATAAATTAACTGATTCTCTACTAGACAATACGAGGCACTGAAGACAGTAAACATGCACATATATCATGTACATTACATATATAAATATATTACAGATATATATGCGTGTGCATTTGTGCATATACATATATATATATGATAGCATACTATTCTGTAATCTTGCAGTTCAGCAGGAAATGAAAAAGAAGACAATCATTTTTATTTAGAGCTGATAGGACCCCTAAATAAAATAAAATACTTACTCTCATGGCAGTTGATTTATCTAATAGAAACAACTGGATCATTTATCATTTGTTGGACTAACATAAGTATTTGAAATAAATTGATCATAAAATATATGTGTTTCCAAATACTATTATCTATCACTTCCTAATAATTGGTAATTAAAAGAATTATTGTAAGGTCTCACTTGTGTGTGTACCAGAAAGGTTTAATAAAAATAACTACCAATTTTTCACCAATCTCTAGAATATTCTATATTATACCAATGGGTTTGGAAACCCTTTGCTGGAGAAACATAACAAAATCTAGAGCTCTTGCATGAAGTAAATATACATTTAAAAAAATTTCTTAGACAAGAATGTTATTTTTTTACCCTTTCCAAACCTCCTGAGGAAGAAAGTACGAAAAAGTGATGTACTTTTTCCTGTCATTTACTTCAGGACAAGAATTTCTAGAACTCAAACCAATGCCTAACTTGTTGAGAATGTCCCCTGTAAGGACTCTCTGGTGGTTCCAGGGCTCCTGAAGAACCCAGGTCTACTCTTTGCTACCTGTTTGAAAGAACAAGACTTGGGTCCTTGCAACTGTACATTGCAGTTACAATTTCTGGAGTTTTTATTATAAAAATTCTCCTGTCTGTAGGTTGGGATATAAAATAAAGAGATAAGACTTCTATATTTCCTGTTGTAAGCTTCCTGCCCCTGTAGATGAGCTCCCATCTTTAAAGCAAAACAACACTAAAGAAACAACAACAACAAAAAATTTGATTCAATTGGCCCTATACAAATCAGAAAAAAATTAGAAATCCTAAAGAAGGTTGGGAGCCATTCTTTTTAATCAGTGATTTATATCTAACCTCGGGCTATTCCAGAATACACTCTTAGTAGCTCAGAGACACAGATTAACCTTTTTGTTTTCTTATTTTTCATGATGATATCTACTGAATTACACCTGGTACTTGAAAATACATTTGCACGGGAGACTGTAAAACTGGTAGGGGTGTTTCTGGGGTGCTCTTCCCTTAAAAAGTAAGAGCAACTTTTTATGGTTTTTCAAGATTTGAGAGTATAGAAATCATTTTTTTGAATGTGCATTGCACACCCCTACAAACTTATCTTTGCCCACAGGAACTTGTTAGCAACTTAAACAAACACATAGGGAAACAAAGTCACTTTATCTCCAGAAATCGATTCAACATAGCTATTGTAAAGAGTCTTCCTCTCACGCCTGTAATCCCAGCACTCTGGGAGGCCAAGGCGGTCGGATCACGAGGTCAGGAGATGGAGACCATGCTGGCTAACACGGTGAAACCCCGTCTCTACCAAAAATATGAAAAATTAGCCAGGCGTGCTGGCGGGTGCCTGTAGTCCCAGCTACTCCGGAGGCTGAGGCAGGAGAATGGCCTGAACCCAGGAGTCGGAGCTGGCAGTGAGCGGAGTGAGTGAGTGTCGCGCCCCTGCACTCCAGCTTGGGCGATAGACCGAGACTCTGTCTCAAAAAAAAAAAAAAAAAAAAAAAAAAAAGCGTTTTCCTGAGACTGTGAATGACTTGCTGGAGGTAAACCTCAAGAATGTTAGGCACCTAGAGAAAATACTGGATTATACATTCCATAAGTTCATGTCTTCACATGGGAATGAATTCATCTCTATGCAGCAAAAGAATAATTTCTTAATTAACGGTAGAAATAGAAGAAACATGCAGACATTGGAACTTTAGAATCAGAAAGTAATTCCTTTCAGTCTTATGGCATCTTGCTAACTTCCAACTCTGATAGGACAAAATGTCATTTCAATAGTAAGATCTCTGACCAGCCCAGTTCTTTCCCACCTTGGTTAACGTGGCCTGAGATTGTTTCTACCTTCTCCAGATATGGCTACACTGTGCAAAATGTATACTGTATCAGCTCTCTTCAGTGTCAGATGCTTGCTTTTTGATTATAAAACTAAGCTTTATTATACTAATCTCACTATTTTCCAAATAATGAATTTGGAACACCAGCTGAATACACTGGAAATTATAGTTGTTTTTCTGTTGAATATGGGAGTTGCCTATAAAGTGTGGTTTTATCTTTCCCATATATTCTTTCCAATATTCCAAAATATTTCAGTGCACATGGTCTTAACTTATCATTATGGAATTTATATCATTTGAAAATAAATCCAAAACACACTGGTTGCTTTTTGTTTGCCTGGGTTACATTTTGTTTTCCTTGACATTGCCCTCTTTGCCGTTTGGGCAATACATGACTTATTTTAAGAAAGCGAAGTGGGAATTAAAATATGTTCTTTAATGTGCATGTTCTAAGGGATTTGATTTAATTAAGAGTAGTAGTACTATTTTAAAATAAAATTTAAAAAGTTATTGTATGTTTTCAGTTTTTTTGGTCATGTCGTTGGATAGCATGTAAAATCATGAAGTCTGTTCATGAATATTTTTTCTACTTGCAGTTCTGATGGGTAATCAAGTGGTCTGTCTGTCCCTTTTGGCTTTTGATTAGAAACAACTTAATCCATACATTGTATGCTTAATGTCTGGTGGTTAATCCATTTTATACAAATACCTGTTTTTAAAAAGATACAAGTATACTTTTCTTATGTAAGGTTGGAAAAATAGAACGTTTGAAATAATGACACCTATAATCTTACAACATGCACACAACAACTTTACTGGCTTACTACAGTGATATTCTTTCACATTATTGAGTTCATACTACATATGCCATTTTGTATGCTTTTTCTATTTAATGTGATATGATATACATGTTTCTACCATTTAAAAGTTCATAACCGTTTTGATGCGCATGACATAGTCTGTCATGTATAAAAAATTAAATTGCTACTGGATATTCACTTTTTTACGTTTTTTATATTTTAAATAATACAGAAAAATCTCTTCATCAGTATTTGAAATGTAAAATCACTGTATTAGGAATAAAAGTTGGACTCTAGTGACATCTATAGAACTATATTCCTGTACTTTTTCTTCTGAAAATTGTGCTTTTCTTATTTCATCCACATATCTGAGGAAGCAACTGTCAATTTGTATAACAAGAACTTGCCCTCTGTCACAGTAAACTTAAATACTTTTCTGAGAAATTTTAACTGGGACTATGAGATTGACCTTACTCTGATCTATGTAGTTGTAGTTTGTAAATCCCAACAGCTAATGATGGCGTATTCCAATATCTGGATTACGTGTACAGAGGAACCATGTCTGGTGTTAGAGGAAAAATAATAAAACAGATATATAAAGAGAAGCAGTAACAAAGGACAGAGAGTAGAGGCCAGTTTCAGATTCTCACAGAGACCTATTCCTGGGCAGATTTGCATTCCTGATTATAATTATATAATCCTGATTATAATTAAGTTATTATAAGATAACTTAAGAATCTTCTATGTTTATTACAATCTTCCCCCAACACATTTTTTGTTCCTTTTTTCCGTATTTGGTTTCTATAACTTCAAAAGCTTATAATCAAAGCATATCAATATTTTAAAGGTTCTTGATGCATACTATTGCTGGTGGTATATTTTATTGTGTCACTTTAACTAAACTGGAACTACATTTTCCATAAATTCATTCCCCAAATGGTTTGAAGTAAGATTTGACCATGAGAGAAATTTGCACATGATTTTGTAAGTAGAGAAGTGGTAGTAATGTTTACTCTCCAAAGGTGGATGTAGGATATTAGGCTCAGGAGCAGCTTGCGTGCATCTCTGGCCTACTACTCACTTAATATTGGCAGAGGGCAGCAAAAAGCCATGTAACCCCTTAAGCTCCTTTTGGTTCTCCTTATACTTCTCTAAGTTTGCATCAAGTACATGGGTAGCTCACTAGTAAAGTTAGCCAACTTCTCTTGCAGGTCATCTATACCATCAATATTGGTGGTGTGAGAAACATATATGAATTCCAGTTTATCTTTATGGGTCCCAGTTCATCCTTGAGGATTTCAGTTTTGTCCTTGTTCTCCTCTACTTCACAATCATTCTTCCTTCCTAATGGTTCAGCTGACTTACAGCAACATCACTCTCAACACCAGATGCAGAGGCAATAGCCTTCTGTAAACTGTTCCATCAGCTCTCACAATTCCATAAGATCTAATGCCTATAATAAATCCCATAGTTTGTATCATCATAGTGATCCTGCATCTCTTACCAAACACTGCCTAATGCAGATACTGGTTTGGAAGACGATTGCTACTTCAATAAAAACAGCATGGTTTGGAGCAGCAAAACCATCTGGCCATGGCTTTGGACTCCTGCAGTGTGAGGAAGCTAAAAGGGCATTGAGAAGACTATTAACAGAAGCTTGTCTAGCTTGAAGGAGGCTGTCAGTGCAGACTGAAGAGAAGGCAGCAATTAAGCCTTCCATGTGAAAGGCCAGACACTGTGGAGCAGAGGCAAACCATCTCCCCATTAACTGTCTGAATTCTGTGATCCACAGTTCTTTTGTTTTTTCACTAGTCTTGAAGTGGTTTGTTAAATAGTAAGAGATGGTTCATAAATAATTTGGTACTGAAAGTGGAGCAGTCAGAATTGCATCTGCTTTCCTGCTCTTGAGTTATACACTATGCTTCTAGAATCCTGTGTGCTTAGAGGAAATTCCCCGCTTTTGCTTGTTAGTCCAAATTGAGTTTTTGTAACTTGCCACCAAAAAGAGTCCCAACCTATCAAAAATAAACTTTTGGAAATTTTGTCATGCATATTAATATCCAAAAATTTACTATGTCCTTACTTATTTATATGCAATTTTAGATGAAAAATGCCTCTTAGAGAAAAAGTCATGATCACTTTCAGTTGGCATTTTGTATAAATTTAAATAAGTTATTTTGTTCAATAAATTACGTGGTCATTCCTTAAATCATCTAGGAAATATTTACTGAGTTCTTTCAATGTTCACAGTAGGGGCTTAAGCAAGGAGAAGGATATACCAAATCATAGTTTTTCTGAATAATCACACACTAGCAGCAATAAGACACGTAAACAGAAACTAACACATTTCCTTGATTCTATAATGCATTAAATTTTTACATTTAAATTGTTTTAAAATCAGGGCACATCATATACTGTTGGATGCATTTCACGTGAAAGTGTTTCTTTTTTTCCCTTCAAAATTTGCTATTAAATCAGCAATGGCTTCTAAATCATCCGTAATGTCTTAGATGGAAGAAACTATAATATTGCAAAAGTTAATATATAATAAATACCATGAGAGATGCCAGGAGACTTAAAATGTTTCACCAGCTGAGATAATATAAGAAGAGTACGAAGAATGTCAACAGGGTTTCGAAGAGCAGAGCAAAGAGGCATGACATTCAACAAGGATCTCCTACCCATACATAAATGAACTTTCTTCTAATCCTCAAAACAGGTTTCAGTAGTAGGAATTATCTTTACTTCCCTGATCATACAACTGAGGTTCAGATTAGTGAGGAGAGAAAAAAACATCTTTGAGTTTCAAACCCATATGTCTCTAAATTGAAGTGTACACTCTTTTCAGAAAATAATATTGAAGGAATTCACCTAGTATGACATACTACATGCAGTGTATAATGTGTACTACCTACACCCCTTGTCCTAAATCCTATATGTAAAATAAAACTCCGTAGGTACTAATACTAACCTCAGTCTATGGATGAGAAAACTGAGACCTGAAAAAATAAAGTAAGTTTTTCAAGGTCACACAATTAATAAACAACAGAGCTACATTCCGAACTCCTGCAGTCTGGTGAAAGAGTTTGTGCTTTTAAGCACTATGTCATGAGCCTCTCAAGACAGTTTAAGCAAAAAGCTTTGTCTGGAATCTCTAACCACCTGATTAAAAGATGCAGCCCCCTAACTTTTGATTTCCCTTTCTGAGCTCTACTGATCACCTTTTAACATACAATTGTTATATTTATTATGTATATAATGTAATGTTTGTTGCTACCACCTTCAAGTAAACTCTTCGAAGGAAGATATTTTTTAATCTGCTTTGATCATGGATGTATTTTAACAGCTTGAATCATGCCTGACACAAGGTAGGCTTCAATAGGTATTTGCTGAATAAATAAATGATTGATTTCTGTAACATACGAAGTGAGGATATTCAGTGAGTGAACAGTAAGTGGAGAGAAACAGAGGCATGGAAGTCAGAGTTGTGTTCTGAGATCTGATTAGTGCAGTTTGCCTAAGGCGTCAGGTGGGAGCAGAAAAATCAGTGAGCAGATCTCCCTGAAAGGGGGGTTGAAGTCACTGAGGAACAACCACAGGAGCCTTTGGTCCCTCACATTTTGTTTATAGCTTGTTCAGCACTAGACACTGGAAAGGAGGGCAGGAAGACATCAAAGTAGCTGTATTGTTCATATTTTTTCTCTTTGGCAGCTATTTTCTCTATTTCCTGCTGACACTACAATTTCAGAGATTTAATGATACAATTGTTTCTGAAAACGACACAGAAACAGATACCCTCAGCCATTTAATTGGCTGCCCTGAAGAAGTGGAATCTGCTGTTTTCTAATTTCATATTTGAGGGGGTTTGAGAATACGGAAAGGTTAGAAGAAAGACAATATTTACTTCCATTTAAAAAGGTAAAATCTTAGCAAGGAATTTTAAACTCAGCCCAGTTGATTAAGGTCTGCTATTTCCATGGCAGACACCAGGATACCTATGAAGATTTCATTTGATTCTTGCAAAGATGTTACTAAAACTAAAGAAGCACAATGCTGTTAGAAAAGTCTTATTTCTTCTGTACATTTTAGGTTTTGTCTACCTAGGTCTCTAGGATTGTTGTGGAATTAGCTCCTGCATCTATGCACTTGACTGAGACTTGCTACCTTCTCGATATTTGAACTAATAAATTAAGTACAATGACATTTATATTTTCTGTTGAAGAAAATTTCCCTCATTCTGCCAAATGTTACAGAAATCATATTAAAGTTGACCCAAGTTTTCCTCATTCTTCTTGTTAACATAAAAAATGAAATACTAAATTTCTAAACAGGCAAGTATACATAGTGGAAAGAATATGATTAGTATGTAAAATATTATAACAATGACCAGATACTAAAGCTAAGTATTCTGTATGAAGTAAGTATGAACTAAAGATAGGGGAAGGCCTGAAAATAATTATTCAACTTAGTTAACAAAGAAGACTCTGAAAAAAGGTTATAAGATAATAGGCAAATATACCTATATGTTATATCAAATGTTAAAAGGTGACTTTTCTTTATCACATTAATAGAATAAATGAGAAAATAATATAATAATACCAATAGATTCAGAAAAAGGATTTGACAAAATCCAACTTCCATTCATAATAAAATCTCTCAGTAAACTAGGAATAGAAGGGAACTTCCTCAACTTGGTAAAAAATATCTATCCCCCTCCCCCGGCCCCCGCCAAAACATATAACATACTGAAAACATCACATTGGTGAGAAGCTCGAAGCTTTCTTTCTAAGATCAGGAATAAAGCAATAACATTCCCTCTCACTATTCATTTCAAAGAATATACTGGAAGTCATAGATAATATCACAAGAAAAGGAAATCAATTTACATTGGTTGAGAAGGAAGAAATAAAACTGTCTTTGCTTGAGGATGACAAGATCACCTACACAGAATATCCAAAAGAAACAACAACAACAACAACAACAACAACTAAATCTCATAGAAGTAATAGGCCATTATAGCAAGGATCCAGCATACAAGGTCAATAAAGAAAAGCCACTCTTTCTTTGATTGACAGTGATAAGTCAATCACTGTCTTAACCACCAGCAATTAACAAGTGGAATTTGAAACTAAAGATACAATATTATTTACATTAGTGCCCAAGAAAATGAAATACTTTGGCGTAAATCTAACAAAATATGTACATGATGTACATGATACAGACTATGAAACTCTGATGAAAGAAATTAAAAATATAAGTAAATGGAGAAATATTCCATGTTCAAGAACAGGAAGACTCAATGTCAAGATAAGAGTTCTTCCCAAATTAATCTAAATATGTATTGCAATCCCAATCAAAACCCCAGCCAATTATAGTTTGCGTATTGACAAACAGATTATTAAGCTAATATGTAGAAGCAAAAACCCAGAATAGCCAAGCCAATATAGAAGGAGAAGAACAAAGTCCTGGACTGACACTACTTGACCTCAAGACTTAATATAAAAACAGAGTACTCAAGACTGTGTGGTACTGGCAAAAGAACAGATAAAAAGATCAATGGAACAGAAAGAGCACCTAGAAACACATTCACATAAACATAGTCAACTGATCTTTCACAAAGAAACAATTGCAAAACAATAGATAAAAGATCACCTTTCCAACAAATGGTGCCTGATACAAATAGACATCATTATGCAAAAACAAATGAAAAAATGAATCTACTCACAAATCTTGCACCCTTTACAAAAGTTAACTCAAAATGTATCACAGACCCAAGTGTAAAAGCCAAAAGGATGAAACTCTTGCAAGATAACATAGAAGAAAATATAGATGATCTTGAGTTTGGTGATGACGTTAGATAGAACAACAAAGGCATGATCCATGCAACAAATAATTGATAAACTGGAATTAGTTAAAAAAATTCCAGCTGAAAAAGACACTGTCAAGAGAATGAAAAGACAAGCCACTAACTGTGAGAAAATATTTGTAAGAGATATATCTGACAAAGGAATGTTATCTAAAATATACAAAGAACAATTAAAACTAAACAATAACTAACAAAAAACTTCATTAAAAAATGGGCCAAAGACATTAACAGACATTACACCAAAGAATATATACACATGGCAAATAAGCATGTGAAAAGATTCTCACCACGTCATCAGGGAAAAGCAATGTAAAACAACATAGAGATATCAATACACACTTATTAGATCGGCCAAACTCCAGAACACTGAAAACACTAAAAGCTGTCAAGGATGTGGAACAACAGGAACCCTCATTCATATGCTGGTGGAAGTGCAAGTGGTGCATCCAGTTTGGAAGAGAGTTTGGCAGTTTCTTACAAAATTAAACAGATTTTTGCCATCTAATCCAGCAACTGTGCTCCTTGGTATTTACCCCACGGAGCTGAAAACTTATGTTCACACAGAAAAACTTCATACAGATGTTTCTAGTAGCTTTATTCATATGGTATACTTCTAATTAATAAATGTGAATACTAAAATAAGTGAAAGCCAAGACTGAATCTCAGAGTTTGAATGGAAGAGAATTAGTAAGTAGAAGGAAAATACCAGTTTTGTGTGGCTCCCAAAGTGACTACTGGAAGGAAACAAGCATGAGGATTATGGGTGGGAGTTTTTTGTGGGCCAGAAAATGGTTCACATAATTTTGCCTATTTTGCATTTGCCAGAATTCAGTCACAAATAAAAAATAACAGGAAAAGAGCCAGGATCAGCAAGAATGGGTTCTCCAGTAGCCAAGAATATTAGGTCTAGGTAATATTTATATCTGTCCTAGATGGCTGGAAGGTTGAAGATAAAAAGAATGAATGAAAAAAAATTGAGGGGGGAGACAAAAATATTTCAAATAACAATAGGCAGGAACTATAAAGAGCTAAATCTAAAACAAAATACTAAGGGGACACAGGGAATAGGGTATGAGTACCAGTAATGAAATCTGGAAAATACTGCTAGAACTAGACTGTGAAGGAAAACTGGAGCTTTGGAAGTTGGATTTAGGGATAAAAGTCATTCTCTATAGACAGAGATGAAATGGTTCCAGATGTGCAGTGAAGAAATAAATAGCCCAGGAAATTCTGAATGGAGAGTATCCATTCAAGGTCATAGTCCAGGAGCCATCTGACAAACTAGACTAGGTCAGTTGGTTTGTGACTGCAGCAACTTCAGCAAATATTGGCATCTACACAACCTTGCTTATTTAATTTCTAAAAAGCAAAACCAAAAACAAACAAACAAAACCTTTCCTTTTCAATTTTATATTCCTAAAACCGAGTGACTCAATATTGTATTAAATTACTTTAAATCACTTTTGCAAACACCATTTATAATACAGAATTTTCCCCCTCATTATTATATATGTACACATTTTATAATAAATTCCAAATAAAATGTTAATCTAAAGGGTGAGTATACATGTACATATAGATGCAAGATACAGATATACTATTCAACATAGCACACTTTGCTCTTCCTAATGATTTATACCAAATGGATTTAGAATATCATTTCAAAGAATCATATCTATCTATCTATCCACTTTCATGCATCTGAATAGGAAATTTATGTGAACAAAACAGAGATAGTATACTTTAATAGGTCCTAAAGAAATGCATAACATTTTAACATATGGAGGTTGTGCTCTAACAAACTTTAATACAAAACAACATCTTGTATATTCACTCACGCATTTTTTTTTCCTTTGCAATTTGGGAATTTAAAGAAAAACCAGTTTTATATGTAATTAAAATAATGCTTAAGTCATAAAGCTCTTTTGTAATACTCAAAACTAAACCTTATTTATACTTATGTGTCAGGAACTTTACATGCATTAACTTATTTAACACTTAGAACCAGTCTATGAGGTAGATGTTTTTACAGGTGCAGAAACTGAACCTCAGAAACATTTGAAAACTTCTTCAAGGTTATACAAATAGCAAATGGTGGAAACCACAATTTTACCCATATTACATTTTTTTCAGAATCCATGCTTTTCATCTCTTTGCCAAGCTGTTTCCCATATTATATCTTTTATATTAAAATTGTTTGCAGCAATTGCATTTTCTTAAAACTTTCCTAGTATTAAAAATTTTTTAACTTATCTTATTGGGAAAAGCGCAAACTTTTTCACTCATTTCTCCATGTCAGGTATTAAAGAGTCATGAAGTAAGTTTATTTCTATCATATGAGCTTCGTTCTATTTTGAGTCCAAAGACCAACTAAGAATGCATAAAAAGATTATATATGGAATACCACTGGGTCTTGCTAGCAGTTTCAAAGTTATGTAAGGAAACAGTGCTGAGAAGCCACATTCATTGCCAGTTCTCAGCACAATTGGCTACCAGGAGTCATGTATAGTAAGTGCTATAGCTCAGTACCTGCACAGTCACCTTTTTGGCTAATGAGTAACATTCTAGCAAGCAGAGGACTGATTTGCGAGACAGTTGCCTGAAATTTAATGCTAGATTTCTATCCATACCAATATAACTTTCAGCTGATAGTACTTCCACACACAGACAAATGAAACTGACAAAAGAACTGTCAGTTACAAGCCAATAACGCATTTCAACAAATAATTTTTTGTGTGCCAGGCACATACTGTGGGTATTCAGTGTTCATACCAAAACCTCACAAGGTTGGCCTATTTTGACTTTTATCACATCTATAGATAAAGGTGTAGTGTTATCTTTCTTTCCCACCCCAAACTGTACTCATCTTTTTATTGCAAATACCTGGCTAAAGGAAATGTCAAACTTTATATATAGAACTTACTTGAATAGCTCCTACATCAAAGTGCTGCTTTCTTAGAAGCTCAAAACTGTTAATATGTATTGACTTAGCAAAAAGAACTCTAATGGCAAAGGCATTGCTTTTGAGAGAGATAGCCCCTGTTTGGAACAGGAGAAAAAATATATACATGTTTCTCTAAGAAAGCAGAGCAGAGATTCAATATAGAAAGGATAAGCTTAGCAGATATATAGCTTATAGGACAAATTAATACAAATTAAATAGAGTACATTGCTAAAGAGGACCTGGGGTCATAAATATAATATAGACCAAAAAAAAAATTCCAACACGGAAGAAAGATTCATGGATATAAATTCAACTGAGCAAGAACAAAGCAAATTGTTCAGAGTTCAGCTGTCATTCCTTGCAAGATAAGCAAGCAGCAGAGTATCAAGGTGAGTTAATAAGCAGAGTTAATAAGCAGCAGAGTATCAAGGTGGCATTGTTTAGCTTTGTTAGTGGATACATATAAGTCCTGGAACAAGGTTTGTAAAATGAGGAGAGTCCTGAAGATTAAAAAGGAATCCTTATTAGGAGAGAAGTTGCCCAGTACTGGTCATCTAACATTAGGGTAGAAAACTTCAGACCACTTTCTTCTCTGCGTGTTACAACCACACAGTTGACATTTTAGGAACTAAATCATTCTTAATTTGCATAAAGGCTTTTTCATTGTTGTTCTTTTGTTATACAGTCAAAATGCTTTAAAATAACACACCTTCTTCCTGTTTGTTTTGCTCTTCAAGAGAAAAGTAAGCATCCCTTACTGTTTTTGCACTTCCCTTCATCTGAACTGCAAATTTAAGGTAAGCAGGAATCTTCAAAGCACGAAAAGCATTTTCACTCTGAAAGACTTCTTATCTTGGAAGAATTAAGATTCCAGGATAATAAAAATCTATCGTGATATCTATTCTCTCTCTTATTTGACAGGGATTTACAAGATGGATCAGCAAGATAGAAAGGGAATTTATTCATTCTACCAATATTTATGAAGAAAAGGGCATTTGGGAGGAAAATGGATATTGAATCCTCCTCAAAGTTGCTATAGAAACCTGGGTGATTACAGCTAATGGCGTGGGGAGAAGTCCTGTTATCTTTAAGAGATTAACAGGAAACCTTGGTCTCATTATTTTTTCATTCCCCACATTGCTCTGATGATAGCAATGTACAGATTAGAACCAATAAACAACAATAATGACAAAACAACACCTTCAATGTCTCCTTATTTATAAAGTAAAAATATAATTTTGAAAATTCACCTTCAAAAGCTTCCATCAACAAATCCCACTCCAACCTTCTGAAATAACACCTTATTCTTCACAACTATATTCTTTGATTTGGCATATGCCATATTGACAACATATCCCTATTTATTACCACCTTTATGTTTCCGTTCATATTCTCCTCTCTAAAGAAAATGATTTTATCTAACTCCACATATATTCATCTGATCCAGAAAAAAAATGCTAATTACTTTTTTCAATAATTATTTCATACTACAAGAGTTAAAGTAGCCTCTGTCTTCTAAATGCTCATTCCACATTATCTGGACAAGTTCTCAATGTCCACCTGTGATACGGTTATGTATATTTGTTGCCAATGTTTTTCCCCATGTTTACAAATATCATTATATTTAATGTTCTCATAGCAACCAGTTTTCAAAGAATTGCTAGCTGGGAGTCAATAGCAAGAGCATACCAATCTTTACAACATATACAGTGTCAACCCAAGTGGATCTTTCATGATTCAGTTTTCTCTTAGCACCTTGAACTATGCACTGTATCACACAGCTGGCTATATCACACCAGTGTGAGATTATATACTATTTGTATTGGTCTCTGCTTTTTTTTTTTTTTTTTTTTTTTTTTGGTTTAAGTACAAAATTGTGTGATACCAAAGGTGAACATCTTCAAAGTCAGAGCTATTGAAAATTAAAAACTAGCTCAGATATTAAATAGCCCTATATATTTAGATAAACTACCAACCATCCTAGAGCCTTAATTTCTTTCTACAACAGAAATAAAACCATTTTTCTTACAATATTTTTGTGAAGATTAAATTAGATGATTCACATTAAGAATCTAGGACATGGAAAGTCCTCAAATGGATGCCAACATCTGATGAGCAATACTGTCAGAAGATTCCATAATTCACTTTGAAGATTTCTCCAAAGTGTATAGCAATACTAAATCCAGGTGGCACACCATTAATGCACTGACCATATGTGATGTAAGCAGGAATAAGAACATGGTTTCATGTGTTAAATATTATTTCCGAAATGAGAAGCATTATTATGCAATGGATAGAATTCAGTTTCTTATTATCTGTTTCTAGTTCACAGATACTACTTACTAGTTGTGTGACTTTGAGACAGGTCCTTTACTTCTTTGATTCTTCATTTCTTCACCTGCAAAAATGAGGACATTGGGCTAGATCCATTATTTTACATTAATTTTTAAAAAGTATTGGTTTTTTCATTCTGTGAATAAAATTTTATGGAAGTAAAAAACTGAAAGCATTAAAAGCAGAGTTGCTTTGAATAATACAAAGAGAAAAATCTAGGACCTCCAACTTTTGGTATAAATCTAGTCTATGGTTAACAGTAGATTCATGAAAAATTGTGATAATCAGTTACTAAGGCTTACTCAGAAAGTACATACAAGAAATGCCAAACTCTAAACCATTACAGTCACTGAATATTACCTAAAGAAAAATAGTCTTTGAAGCTCCAATAATTGTGCTGAATACATTGTCTAATAACTTGAAAATTATAAGGTGAAATTATACAACTTTAATGATTGAATAAAGAAAAAATGTGACTCATAAAAGATAATACACCCAATAAATGAGAGTGATCAGACATTAATATTGTGTTTTAAAGACAATATTGGGTGAAAAATTCATATGGATGAGTTATGTCTTCATACTTTTAATATTGTTAAGCGTGTGTCAAGATGACTACAGTATTGTAGAATGGTCAGTGTGCAAATATTATGCAAGAAATCATGTAAGAAATGAAATGTGGCTTTAAAGTCTGATAGATGGTTTTAACATTTTAACACTATAGTTCTGGGCAGTTTACAAAACCTCTCTAAACTGCTGCTTATCTGTCAAATGCAGATAGCAATATTGATCTTCTTGTCATTTATTTGTTTTGTTATTATTAAAGGATATTTGATATAGAAAGCAGTAGCTCATATTGAGTTCCTAAGTAATATTAATTCTTTTTTCCCTGTCCTTTTGTGTAATTCCATATGTATTGTTAATATTACCCAGCATAGAGTGTTAAGAAATCTTAGCAACTCAACTTTTTAATGGTATCTTTCACAGTGGTCTCTAGCTTTCTAACCTTTTGAAGCTGTTAAAATAAAGTCAAATAATGATACTGCTGTGGCTTAAGTGTATGCTAGGATCAATAAATTGTGGTTCTTGAAATAAATTGCAATTAAAGGGATAGCACTTGATTGCTTGACAGTAGGTAGTCTTTTGGCCCAAATAAACTTGAGTATCAGTCTGATTCATAAGCGAATTAGTATGGACTTCACTTGCATTTCACTGGAAGACCATCAGATCGTATTGACTCCTGTCCACATCGTAAGTTATGCTCCTGATGTTGACCTGTGTCATTTATAGGTAACTAATCCTCTTCACTTCTTTACTTTGCTTATTCGAGATTATAGTCAGCATTTTTAATAAAGTAGAATATAGAAGAAATTTAACATGTTTGTAAATAAGCACACTAACAGCTCTAAAAACTTCAATACTGTTGCCTGCCTTTTTACATTTCTATACATTTAGGATGAAATATGCCTTAATTCAGATATGACAAAGGCATCAACATTGTAAAGAATGATGATTGTTACTGAATCTTTGTAGCAATAGAAAAATTTATGTAACAACAAATACACTAGAAAACACAACAGGATAGATACTTCATGGCAAATTATTTGAATTAATCTGAAAATAAAGAGTCAAAGTATTGTCCTCAAACATGTAAATATACCTACTTAGAGTATAATATTATTTTATTATTCTTAATTTTCAGCACCTTCTATTCCATGTGGTGTTTTGTATTTAATAAATTCCAGCATACACCTGTATCACTATTGAGTGAATATAAGCCATTCAGAGACTAAAGCAAAATAAGTTAAGCAATCCCTTGGACTGTAAATTCCATTAAGATAAACAATGTTCTTGTGTTTTCTTCCTCTATATATCTACTTAGCAGCATATATCCATCCAGAGATTAAATAAATGTTTTGAATGAACAACTTAAGAAGGTTGGATTTCTGAAAAGGGACAATGTTTAAATATAAAGTATCTTCTCCATTTAAATAGCCTTACTTCCGTACCTCTTGTTTGTTACACACATTTTTTTTTTAATATACTCTAAGTTCTAGCGTACGTATGCACAATGTGCAGGTTTGATACAAAGGTATACCTCCATGTTGGTTTGCTGCACCCATCAATTCATCATTTACGTTAGATATTTCTCCTAATGCTATCCCTCCCCCAGTCCCTCACCTCCTGACAGGCCCTGGTGTGTGATGTTCCCCACCCTGTGTCCAAGTGATCTCCTTGTTCAGTTCCCAACTATGAGTGAGAACATGCGGTGTTTGGTTTTCTGTTCCTGTGTTCGTCTGCTGAGAATGATGGTTTCCAGCTTCATCCATGCCCCCGCAAAGAACATGAACTCATGCTTTTTTATGGCTGCATAGTATTCTATGATATATATGTGCCACATTTTCTTAATCCAGTCATTTGGGTTGGTTCCAAGTTTTTGCTATTGTGAATAGTGCCACAATATACATATGTGTGCATGTGTCTTTATAGTAGCATGATTTATAATCCTTTAGGTATATACCCAGTAATGGGATCGCTGGGTCAAATGGTATTTCTTGTTCTAGGTCCTTGAGGAATCGTCACACTGTCTTCCACATAGCTGAACTAATTTACACTCCTGCCAACAATGTAAAAGCATTTCTATTTCTTTTCTATTTCTCCACATCCTCTCCCGCATCTGTTGTTTCCTGACTTTTTAATGACTTCCATTCTAACTGGCAGTGATGTTATCTCACTGTGGTTTTGATTTGCATTTCTCTGATGACCAGTGATGACAAGCATTTTTTCATTTATCTGTTGGCTGCATAAATGTCTTCTTTTGAGAAATGTCTGTTCATATACTTTGCCCACTTTTTGATGGGACTGTTTTTTTCTTGTAAATTTGTTTGAGTTCTTTGTAGATTCTGGATATTAGCCCTTTGTCAGATGGGTGGATTGCAAAAATTTTCTCCCATTATGTAGGCTGCTTGTTCACTCTGATGGTAGTTTCTTTTGCCGTGCAGAAGCTCTTTAGTTTAATTAGACCCCATTTGTCAATCTTGGCTTTTTTTGCCATTGCTTTTGATGTTTTGGTCATGAAGTCCTCGCCCATGCCTATGTCTTGAATGGTATTGCCTAGGTTTTCTTCTAGAGTTTTTATGGTTTTAGGTCTAATATTAAAGTCTTTAATCCATCTTGAGTTAATTTTTCTATAAGGCATAGGGAAGGGATCCAGTTTCAGCTTTCTACATATGACTAGCCAGATTTCCCAGCACCATTTATTAAATAGATAATCCTTTCCCCACTTCTTGTTTTTGTCAGGTTTATCAAAGATCAGATGGTTGTAGATGTGTGGTGTTATTTCTGAGGCCTCTGTTCTGTTCCATTGGTCTATATATCTGTTTTGGTACCAGTACCATGCTGTTTTGGTTACTGTAGCCTTGCAGTATAGTTTGAAGTCAGGTAGCGTGATGCTTCCAGTTTTGTTCTTTTGGCTTAGGATTGTCTTGGCAATGCAGTCTCTTTTTTGGTTCCATATAAACTTCAGCCTTTTCCAATTCTGTGAAGAAAGTCATTGGTAGCTTGATGGGGATGGCATTGAATCTGTAAATTACCTTGGGCAGTATGACCATTTTCACGATATTGATTCTTCCTATCCATGAGCATGAAATGTTCTTCCATTTGTTTGTGTCCTCTTTTATTTCATTGAGCAGTGGTTTGTAGTTCTCCCTGAAGAGGTTCTTCACATCCCTTGTAAGTTGGATTCCTAGGTATTTTATCCCCTTTGTAGCAATTGTGAATGGGAGTTCACTCATGATTTGGCTCTCTGTTTCTCTGTTATTGGAGTTACACACTTTTTAAAAAGCAAACCAAAATCAGAATCAAATAAATAATGTTCTCATGCCATGCTTTCTGTGTTGTCTCATATTTATGTTATTCATTTTAGATGCTATTATATCTAAAATCATATAAATCTTCTATTATACTATAATAATGTAATTTTATGTTTCTGAGCATTACATCCTTTCTCCCTTCTCATAGAAGGAAATTTGTTGAAGACTAAGGCTAAAAAAGACTTATATTTTTGGTATGCTGATGAATTCCAATCACCCCCCGTTGCATTTGATTCATTTCAAGTGGTCAATAAATATTTGCTGGGCAAATTCAAAATTATCAAAATTCAAAATAATCAAAATGATTATAAATTTTAAATATTATTTCAGACGACCTCAATTTACACATGGAAATATATTTTCATAAATTTATAGCAAACTTTTTTTTTGTTTAAATTTTTTATTAGACTTTCAGTTCTAGGATATATGTGCAGAACGTGCAGGTTTGTTACATAGGTATACACTTTCCATGGTGGTTTGCTGCACCCATCAACACATCATCTACATTAGGTATTTTTCCTAATGTTACCCCTCCCCTAGCCCCTAACCCTTAACACACCCTGGTGTGTGATGTTCCCCTCCCTCTGCCCATGTGTTCTCATTGTTCAACTCCCACTTATGAGTGAGAACATGTGGTGTTTGGTTTTCTGTTCTTGTGTTAGTTTGCTGAGAATGATGGTTTCCAGCTGCATCCATGTCCCTGCAAAGGACATAAACTCATCCTTTTTTGTGGATGCATAGGATTCCCTGGTGTATATGTGCCACATTTTGTTTGTCCAGTCTATCATTGATGGACATTTGTGTTGATTCCAAGTCTTTGCTATTGTGAACCGTGCCACAAAAAACATATGTGTATGTAAGTCTTTATAGTAGAATGATTTGTAATCCTTTGGGTATGATCCCAGTAATAGGATTGCTGGGTCAAATGGTATTTCTGGTTCTAGATCCTTGAGCAATCACCACTGTCTTCCACAATGATTGAACTAATTTGTATTCCCACCAACAGTGTAAAAGCATTCCTATTTCTCCACATCCTCTCCGGCATCTGTTGTTTACTGACTTTTTAATGATCACCATTCTAACTGGCGTGAGATGGTATCTCATTGTGGTTTTGATTTGCATTTCTCTAATAACCAGTAGCGATCATTTAACCTCTTTCATATATGATGACACAGAAAATATATAGAATTTAAGCAGTTATTTTGAAACACAACTTAAAACAGTACAACCAGTGATAGTATTTGAAAGAAATGGGATTCTAAGCTTAAAATCCTTAAGTAAATGTTTCCATGTAACAATTGGTAGAAGTCTATGAAAAGAATTAGAAGCAAAACATATTCTCTAGCTCTTAATGTCATCCAAAACAAAAACCTGTGTTCCTTGAAGGCAAAATATATATCTTATTGACCTTGTTATGTCCAGGAATGAACATGACACCTGGTTCATTTTGAGGCTTCAAGTCATGTTTTAAATGCCTTAATGAATGAATCAATCAATGAGGAGGTTCAGAATGTTTAGGAATTGAAAATTGATGCATAAAGTATGAGGAGGACAAAATAAAGATTGAAAAAATATATAATAATATATGATACAGTAATTTAATAATTTAATATCAAAAAAACAATTCATGTGCTGTAGTTTCATAAGATTATGGTTTTATTCTAAACTACAAGTGATATTAGAATTCCAGAAAATATAAAGTATGTTTGCATAGGTAGATTTTTAAACATTCATGATGAGGCATTATCTCTTTCCATTCTAAGGTCAGTGAGCTGAGATTTGAGTTGTAGAAAATATTTGACAGCATCTTTTTCCCATGCCTGTAAACTGAGCTGGTAATCAGAAAGGATATCTTGTTTTCCTGTCCTTGTGTTACATTTACTGAAGTGAATGGGTGGAAAAGTTTGCACAGGTGTGGGTCTGAAAGCAAGAGGTAATGTAATTTCACAGAACATGTGATTTGTCATAGGCCTTACAGCAAGTGTCATAGCTCTGAGTAATCTTAGATCTATCCATCTGTCTAACTATCAATTTGTTAGAAATCTTACAATAAGGAATCATAGTTTTATGAGCTGCATAATTATGATGTCATTACAATAAAGCAAATGTTTAAATACTTTTATCTTTCAGGTGGCCACATGCTAGACCACGGAAAAAAAAAAAAAATTATCTTTTCTGTCCTTACTATAAGGCACACCTCCCCTCCTAGCCTCCCTGGAATTTCACTCTCATCAGTCCAGATCTCCACCACACACCCAGTTGTCTTTCTCTACTCTTCCTTTCTCATTCCTGTCTTTACACTTCATTGTCTGCCACTGTTTTTCAATGGAGCTAGTCCAGAACTAGCCCTTCCTCTAGAGCATATTTTGTTTTTCCTCCATGTATTTTTTTCTGTCAAATTATTTCATTGTAAATACAATTTTTGTTGATGCATAATAGATGTACATAGTTTCAGGTATGTGTGATAATTTAATTCATTAGCATAATTTGTATGATTTGTGAAGATGGAATGTCCATCGTCTTAGCTATTTGTCTTTTTTTGTTGTTTCCTTGTTTTGTTTTGTTTTGTTTTTTGAGATGGCGTGAGTTACCGCACCTGGCCAGCTATTTGTCTTTATGCTAGAAACATTCTAATTATTATTTTCTAGCTATTTTGAAATGTACAATAGGCTGTGAGTGGTGGCTCATGCCTGTAATCCCAACACTTTGGAAGGCCGAGGCAGGAGGATCATCTGAGGTCAGGAGTTTGAGACCAGCCTGGACAACATAGGGAAAACCTATCTCTACTAAAAATACAAAAATTAGCCCAGCGTGGTGGCATGTGCCTGTAGTCCCTGCTACTCAGGAGGCTGAGGCAGGGAGAATTGCTTGAACTCAGGACATGGTGGCTGCAGTGACCTGAGATCATACCACTGCACTCCAGCCTGGGCAGCAGAGCAATACTTCATCTAAAAACAACAACAAAATGTACAATAGATTCTTGTGAACTATAGTCACACTACTGATCTATCAAGCACCAAATCTTATCTTATATCAAACCTTATATTTGTACCCATTAATCAACTTCTCTTCCTCTCTCCTTCCTTGTTACCCTTCCTGGCTTCTGTAGGATTACTTTTTTATAAGGCAATGTTAAGATTGGTCTGAGCTTCTAACTATAAACTCTAAAATATCCATTCACCTATGCCAATGATCTACTTTCTTAGTATGAAATGTTGTTATCTAGGTTTCTAAGTGTGCTATTTAATTTTAGGTAAAACGAATGTTAGAAAACAGCATTTAGATGGAAAAAAACAACCAAAATGATTTAAAACAGGGTTGACAAGCATACGCTGCAAGTGGTAAAACACTGCCCCTTATGTGGTACACATCAACACTCAGTCAAAATTCCTTCCCTCTAAGCAAGGATGCAGTCTCTGAATTCTTCTAAGTAATATTCCCTTGGTCAGAAGAAGCACAAAACTTGTCTTCTCTGTATTAAAAATGTACCTTTTAATATATGCTATTGAAGAATGAAAAAAGTTTACCTCCCCTGTTTGCATATAACATTTGTTATATTATTTCATTTTCGAAATCTTGTAAAGTTTTCCTAATAACGTGAGTAAAATGCTGTCACAGAACTTAGATATATGTGTGACAGGAAAATAAATCTTGGGACCTTAAACTCACTAAGCTAAAGGGAAAAGTCCAGCTGGGAACTTGGTCATGCAAGTCTGCCTGCTATTTTGGTCCCTAAATAAGATGGCTAAAAAGATGAAAAGCTACATACCTCCCTCACATTTTGCCCACAGGTAAATTCCTTGTGGGCCCCAAGACTTTTATCTTCAAGCATATCTGTCAAAGTTCACCATGGCAATGTAATTGATAAACCTATCAATTATCTTTGCAGGTACAGGGGACATAGGACAGAACTCAGAGTCATCCCTCTGCCCACCTGAGGCAAATGCATATCTGGTTGTTTCCTCTGCCTTATTGTCTATGTTATATTATATAAAAATGCAGATTCCCTGAGCAGGACAAAGGCATTAATATTCTCCCCTACTGCAATCTCACATGATAACTGTGTATTTCTCAATATCCTGCCCTTTCCCCTTTAAATTTGAAGCCCTCAAAATCATCTTTGGGGAAAGTCATAGACCTGTCTCCAGTGGGGTGGGGGTGGGAGGCATCCTTAACTTTGGCAAATAAACCTCCTAAAATGACACTTGCCTGGATCATTTTCGTTGATTGACATATGCATACAAACACGCACACAAACACACATTCATCCATATTTTCTAGCTGTAATTACAGCCCCTGAAGATAAATTTTTCCAGTTAACATTGTGGCCTATGTTCCCATCTGTCATACCTAAATAAACAAGTTACTAAATATGAAATGTGCACAGACACATACACAAAAATGCATATACATAAACCTCTCTATTTGATATACTGTGGATTTCTTTCCACGTCCCTCAGTATTTTTTTAGAGTGTCATTTGAATAGGTATTTAAGTTAAAATTAATTTTGACTGTGCGAATACATGAAAAAGTACAAAAAGGTCATTTTCATTTCATAATATCTGTGAATTTAGGCTTAATTTAAAGTTAATCATTAAAAATAAATTTTTAAAAGTCACCTTTGGTAGGCTGAATAATTGCATCACAAAGAAGTCCACATGATAATTCCAAGTACCTGTGAATATCTTACAGGTGTATGCCACCACACCTGGCTAATTTTTATATTTTTAATAGAGACGGGGTTTCACCATATTGGCCAGGTTGGTCTTGAACTCCTGACCACAGGTGATCAGCCCACCTCAACCCCCAAAGTGCTGGGATTACATGCATCAGCCACTGTGCCCAGCCAGGACCCTTTTTCTTTTAAATAATTAAAAGAGAAACAGCAATGCCTGTCAAGGCAGCTAGATTGGTCAAACTAACTTGGAGGACAATATAAGTTCACAGACTAGAAAAGTCTATGGGACATTATTGATTAGACAATACTTCACAAATTAATATAGACCCATTTCATTGGGTGTGCAGAGTATGCATGTTTTTTTTCTTCTCAGCACCCTGGATTATATCTTAAGAGAGATGCAGCATAGAGGCCTTATCAGTTTTTAAATGTTCCAGGCATTAATTAGCAAAGACCCTCTTTTTGTTGTCAAAATATGGTCAAGGGAACTGTAAGAAGAAACTTTAAAGACCAAGTAAATTTATCTTGTAAATAGTCATTCTAAACAATTCTGTTATCTAAATATTACCTTTATTTTACATGATATTTATTTGATATAATATACTTTAGGGTAGCTCACTTAATCTTTCCCGATATCAATTTACTTAACATTATTTATACCATTAAAAACAGTATACCATTATTTTATAAAATTTAAAAATGAGCATTTACTTTGTTTGAGTCTCTCTGCTAAGCTTTTTACATATATCATATCATTTAATCCTCATTACAATATATAGAACATATTGTCATTATTTCTATTTTACAGATGATGACACAGAGGCACCAAAAGATACGTAATTTTCTAAGATCAGGATATTGGTTAGTGGTCAAACGGGCCATCTGCCAAAAGAGTCGATACAGTATTACACTGCATATAAAAAGATAATAAAGACTTCTGCACAACTTCTCAGAACAATAAGTAGGATTAAATTCATCCATGCATTCATTCCTACATTCCATCATAAAGCTAATGATCATCATGCACTTAGGATGTGCTCACCAAATATTGAGCGTGGTGGGATACAGCTATGAACCAAGAGACAGGTGTTTGGCCTTATGGAGTTTACAGGATTGGTGGAAAGACATCATAATTCCTTAGAGTCATAAAATGGTGATGATATAAAAAAGAAAGTACAGTGAGCTATGATAATAGCAGAGAAGAGATGGGTATAATACTGAAGAAAGGAGCCAAAGCTCAGTTTTAGGGAAATGGCATTTGAGCTAAGATACTTAAAAGGAAGTTCACTAGGCAGATACCAAAAGAGAAGTCACAATATATAAAGTCACTTTATAAAGTATTAAAGAATTGTAAAATCTGAGGCATTAAGCATTAAAAGAGAGTTGTGACAAATGTGTTGAAGAAAAATATGCTTTGCAAACTCAGTTGTACATTTTTTTTTGTATCATCTACTATCGTGGATTATCTAAATTACTGTCGCCCTCCATTTATGTGGATAACGAGTTGACTAAGTATTGAGCATGATTAAAATCAATGAATCATGTCTTTTCCTGGCTCCACGCATTGCCTATCATATGGTCGACAATAACTAATCTGTTTCTTTTAGTGCCCAATTACACTGTGATGGAGATTAAGAGTCACATACACAAACCTTCTTTGTAGAAAAGGGAATGGATTTGTTCACATGGGACCTCTTATTCACCAGTAAGAAAATATATTGTATTGGAGTCATGAAGTGATTACTGACTGCTGAATAGCCACATTGGATTCAATCATAGCTGGAACCCTCAGCCTTTAACTGTGGGAAAGAGAGGATCAAAAGCTATAATTTATCCAAGAAATAATACTAGGCAATCAGAGGTTAGTGCCTCTCATATTTTAATTCTAACTTTTTTTGTTTGTTTGTTTGTTTGTTTTAATGACAGAGAGGGTTCCTAAAATCTTTTATCACATTTGCACTAGAAAAAAATGTAAACTTTTTCTCTTTGTTTCTTAATTTCCTAAGCTTTTTGAGGAATGAAAATTTGAAAATGCCGGAAAATGTAGAGGCCTAGAACATAATAGACACATTCATTTCCCAAATGATGGTACTTTGACAGTGAAAGGGGATGGGTCACAAATGGAGATGGTCATAGATGGGTCAGCAAACCTCCTTAGGAAAATGTGCCCTACAAAACAGACTGAGTTTTGTGTCAGGATTAGCTATGTATGTTAATTAACTTTGGAGGCATTGATAGGCAAATCCTATTTCATTAAGCTTCATTTTGAGAACTACATGTGGTGGAAAGAGAACTGAATAAAGTGGCTTCTTAGTTCCCCAATCTCTGGACTCTGCTTGTAGTTCTAAAGCAAATCATATTTACCTCATTAACCTTTGGCAGGCAGTTCATTTTCACCTCATTTGTGAAATTAAATTGAGTTTACTTCACTGGCTTTTTAAGAAATCACTGTACTAAAATCAAAATACATAACATTACTTTATCCTGTTTTGATATCAATAGATTCTTTTAAATATACAAACACTCCTGCTGATCTGAGTCCTTGTTTCATCACTAGAAGTACTTGACTCAATATTAGTACATCACTTCAATTGGGCAGATTCTTATACTGGATCGTTTGTTTTGACCATTCTCATTCCTATTCTTCTTCCATCCTCTCTACCACATTTTGTTTGACTAGGGCTGAATTAACATGATTTATTGCTATTCAAGTAGAAATTTTATATCACCTTTGTAGACAGAGCAGTTGAGGTCCTGCATATGAAACACACAATTGTCTTACATATAAGGTCAAAGTAATGAAATATAGATCAGACGTAGAAATAGCTATATATGCATGAGCATGTGTATTTATAATTCTAAGAAGATAGGTAATTGAATGTATTGCTTGTTCAAGCATCTTGAGGTGTTGAATATAAGCCTTTCTTACAATCTATTACTATTTGATTATTCAATGATGAAGTGGTTATATTTCTATTACTCTATATACTCACTATAATATTTAAATCTGTTATCTAAGTGACTAAAGATAAGTACAATCTGCAAAATAGGCTAAAATCTCCTTTACTCAAGATTTTATCTAGAGAAATCCTCATTAACTCTTACCTCTCTGCCTCTCCTTAAGCATAATACTGATTCCTAAATGCTGTAATATCTTTAGGTGGCTTTTTAAATCATAAAATAAATATCAACTTATATTCAACAGTTTTTGGTTAAGTGAAATACTCATAAAATTGATAAGCCACAGAGGGTATGTATGTGAGGCAAGGTATATATGGAAATTTGTCTTTTAACAAGTCCCTTAAAATTACCAGAAAACCAAATTTTCAAACAACATATCAGCTAGTTTACCTGAATTCAAAATAGAATAATCTTTTTAAAAATAATCATATCTATATACTCAGCTAAATCACAACTTTATATTTGAATTTATTTCTCCCTTAAAATTAAGATTTCAGCCGGGCGCGGTGGCTCACGCCTGTAATCCCAGCACTTTGGGAAGCCGAGGCGGGCGGATCACAAGGTCAGGAGATCGAGACCACGGTGAAACCCCGTCTCTACTAAAAATACAAAAAATTAGCCGGGCGCGGTTGTGGGCGCCTGTAGTCCCAGCTACTCGGGAGGCTGAGGCAGGAGAATGGCGTGAACCCGGGAGGCGGAGCTTGCAGTGAGCCGAGATCGCGCCACTACACTCCAGCCTGGGCGACAGAGCGAGACTCCGTCTCAAAAAAAAAAAAAAAAAAAAAAAAAAAAAATTAAGATTTCAGAGGTGATATTGTGGTCATATTAATGGTGTTGAGGTAGTCCTAATGTTCGTACAAAAAACACATCCTCTGTGAAAAACTTACAATAATGGTCTGGGATAAGAATGGAACCACGAAGGAGAAAATCTAATGCTTTTTCTTTTCCTGGCATTTGACTGTTTCAGAACTTGTTTATTCCACTTCCTAATACCACTTTTCAGTCATCAATATTAATTGAATACTTTGTTCACATCATTATAATAAGAACTATTTTAATTCTACCATATTCTGTTCTCAACAGTACAACATTTCTTACAACTCCTGCCAACATCTGCATGGGAGAAGAGAGGATTTGGAGGTATAGAGAGGAGGAGTAAAAATTTTCAGCAGAAGAATTATAGGTTTTTAATATAGAGTCTCTTAAAGACTGCAAATAAGATTAGAGAGTCAAAATAATCTTACACTGTTTAAAAATCAAGACTGTCTCTCACAAAGTGAGAGCAAGCACTTTAAAATGAATTTAAAGTTTGTAACAACCATATGCCAAAATATAATTTAAATATAATATATTTAATATATTTATCCTCCTACCCTCTCAAGTACTAGCCATTTAATTGTTAATGACAATTTTCATTCTTTTCCTACCTATACAAATATCCCTACACAATAGATAACATTGTCCAGCAGGTTTTAATACAATCAGTATCATCTATTATGAATGCTTTTGCAATTTGCTTAGCTTTACCTTTGTAAAATCCATGTAATGATAAACATTTGTTGCTATATGTCTTTTATTTATCTATTTATCTCTATGTGTATCAAATATTGATAGACATTTCAGCAAAATACATTTAGGATTTTCTAATTTCTGACTGTTAAAAGGCTAGGAGAGTCAATCAACTTTAGGTTCAAATTCCCAAATTCTAATCTTGTCCTCTTTATCACTTTTATAAATGAAGCCGCTTGGTTTCTGGTTTTTAATACATGTGCACAAGACAGTCACATTTGATTCCTACATCATCTTAGGATTTTCCCCTAGAGATTTTCCTTAAGTTCTTTGAATCTCAACTATGCTTTTACAAGAATGTTTATTGTATTTTACTTAGTAATTTCTTTTGTATTCAGTTTGTATTAAAAAGGTGTTTTAAAATACCTTATCTGTCATATTACTGGAAGGATTACATGAGGACACTGATGAAACATGAGGCTACTGCTAGGGTGACATTATATCCTCATTTCTTTTGTCACTTCCATCTTCATGTCATTTTTTACTGTGGCAAACTGTGGCATGGGAAATGCATCAGACAGTTCTAATGGAGAGAAGGAAAGACATGAGAAGGATGTGTGTCGTATGTGCTTTGTGTGTCTAGTATATATCACAATTTTGCATGTGGTCATAGTGCTTTCCTCTGACTTTAGCATGTGTCCCATTGTCCTTGATGAAAATATGCTAAAATCAATTTTTAAATTTTATTTGCTAAATACACATATACTTCCTCATGCAAGGCTTATAAATGTATTATTTCTCTTAAATAAATTATACAGAAAACAAATTTCTTAGAATTATAAATCATATATTTCTACTTTGGCAAATTTTATTTTGGCAAAATAGCTCAGTTATTTTGAGCTAAATGTAAAATTCTAGAAAATTTTGGCATTTACTTCAAACTTTTTCATATAATTTAAATTATTAAAAAACATGTGAGATAAAATATGTATCTTGATATTTAATAGAGCATTGTGTGAAATTCATCTTCTTGGGATATTAGCAAGCAAGCAAAACTCAAAATGCTTTTTTTTTGGTCAATTAAATTTGTGAACTATTCAAAGTACTCAGACTTCCCAGGCTCAATACTTCGCTAATGTGAACTGTTATATTTTTAAAACATATTGCACCATGGCATGTTTTGTTAACAATTGAGAGCTGATAGAACTTCTGTTCTATAGATTACACTTTAGGAAATGCTGCTATATTTATTTTATTTTATTTTATTTATTTTATTTTATTTTATTTTATTTTTTGAGACGGAGTCTCGCTCTTGCCCAGGCTGGAGTGCAGGGGCGCGATCTCGGCTCACCACAACCTCCTCCTCCCAGGTTCAAGAGATTCTCCTGCCTCAGCCTCCAGAGTAGCTGGGATTACAGATATGCATGACCATGCTCGGCTAATTTTGTATTTTTAGTAGAGACAGGGTTTCACCATTTTTGTCAGGGTGGTCTTGAACTCCTGACCTCAGGTGATCTGCCTGCTTCAGCCTCCCAAAGTGCTGGATTGCAGGCATGAGCCACCACACCCGGCCGTTGCTATATTCCAATCCTTTAAATATATACTTAAAACATAGACTATGGAAGAAACACTCTATGACAAACTCATTTTAACTAGTATGCAAATTTGAGATGTTAAAATCTAAGTAAATATTGTCAGTAGAAATTTAATGATTGTGTTTACTAAGTTAAAATCTAAAGTTGTATTAGAGAGTGCATTGAGATACACACTGGGAATGATATGGATACTTAAAATATTAATATCCATTAACCGAATACATTAACATAACATTCCAAATTTTTGGTTCATTTGATTTCCATTTTTGATTGTTGGGGTTTGGAGGGAGCTTTAAATAAAAGAGAAAATTTCCTCTTTCTTTTCAGCTATTTGTTTTGTTTGTATCAACCAAGCTCAGAACTGCCTGGCCAGAGGCTAGTATGGCTTCCTAAAAGCCTATTCATACACTTCAGAAATATTAGCAACAAGGAGTAAAGTGGTGAAGACAGTGCCTCGAGGAGATTATTTGTCTATCAGGAATTGTCTGTTCCATGCCACCCATGCCAAAAGTCAATCTGATGACTTTATCATGAAGGGTTACAGAAGACTCACTGAATATATATTTCTCTCAAATGGGTTTGTTCCATATACTCAAAATGCTATTTGAAAATGTTGTCCAGTGATATTTGAATAATTAGTTGTTCTGTTGAGTTGTATACCTTTAAAATTCATACAAATTTCGCTCATTCTGTCATTGTTAAATGAAACTATATAGGCACTTAATATGGCCATTATACAGAAAAGAAGACTCAGAAAAAGGATACATAACTACAGTTGCAGAGATGAACATAATGCTTTTTTACCCGAAATCTTATTTTTCCCTAAATGGTGAGTAGTGGTTTTCCAAACGTTATGGCTCACGTATTCATAAAAACTTTTTTTTTTTTTTTTTTTTTTTTAGACGGAGTCTTGCTCTGTCGCCGGGCTGGAGTGCGGTGGCACCATTTTGGCTCACTGCAAGTTCCGCCTCCTGGGTTCAAGTGATTCTCCTGCCTCAGCCTTCTAAGTAGCTGGGATTACAGGTGCCTGCCACCACACCCAGCTGATTTTTGTATTTTTAGTAGACTCGGGGTTTCACTATGTCGGCCAGGATGGTCTCAAACTCCTGATCTCAGGTGATCCACTCCCCTTGGCCTCCCAAAGTGCTGGGATTACAGGTGTGAGCCACCACGCCCAGCCCATAAAAAAGGTTTTAAAAAGTATATAGGCACCACCAATATTTGTGTACTATTCACTTATAAATGATGTAAATATACTACTAAATTATATTAGTGTTTATGTCTCTAAAACAAAGCAGAAAACACTCCAAAATATAAGAAGAACTAGCAAATATAATATGATAGAGATAGAAATCCTCATCTATTTCTCCTAGACCCCCTAGATCATTTTATATACTCCAGCACTGCACACCAGGTGTTTTTGAGAACACTGCTTAAGGGTGTGTTTATATTAGATTTTTCTGTGTTTGATTTGATTTAACCATGACAAAACTACATTTTTGAGTACTCTCTACTAGCATAAAGTATTTTCACTTGGATTCGTTCCTTAATAATAATTGCACTATTATTCAGAATGAATTCTAGTGTTCATTGCCTTAATTTCAGGACTTGGCTTTTACTTGCTGTATGTCAAACAGCAAACTATTTAACCTCTGTTCAATGCCTGTAAAATGGGATAAGATTAACATTTACATGATGGAGTTGTGAATAATAAATCAGCAAAGTGCTTAAAACAGAACTTGGCACATAGTAAATGGTGAAAACGTACTGGTTTAATATTAGCATTATTACTTCCTTTTGTGCCGGTAGGAAAGTTTAGATATTTTTATTTCTTTAAAGTGAAAGCAAGTTTGTTAGAGAATTAAAGAAACAAAAGAATGGCTACTCCATAGGCAGAGTGGCTGGAGACGATATTCAAATAATTTAAAAAACAACTACTGGGCCGGGCGCGGTGGCTCAAGCCTGTAATCCCAGCACTTTGGGAGGCCGAGATGGGCGGATCATGAGGTCAGGAGATCGAGACCATCCTGGCTAATACGGTGAAACCCCGTCTCTACTAAAAAATACAAAAAACTAGCCGGGCGAAGTGGCGGGTGCCTGTAGTCCCAGCTACTCGGGAGGCTGAGGCAGGAGAATGGCGTGAACCCGAGAGGAGGAGCTTGCAGTGAGCTGAGATCCGGCCACTGCACTCCAGCCTGGGTGACAGAGCAAGACTCCGTCTCAAAAAAAAAAAAAAAAACAACTACTATGCATAAAGTGCTGGGCTAGGCACTGAGTATATGCAATGATGTGAAGAATTTTCCTTGCCATTAAAATGCCTTGTGATCAAAACCCATGAGGTCACTGGGGACTTTTTGGTAAATCAGAACTTGGTATTTAGTGCTTTACTGTATTAAAGAAAAAGAGAGAATTATATAAAGAGAAATCAGATGGATATTACAAGCTAAAGCCACTGAAACAGCAATATTGACCAAATTGATAAAACAGCAATAATGATACATCTCCAGGTACTCCACAGTCAAAAGCACTAACTACAGTGTTCAATACTTGGATGAGACAACCTCATCAGAAGACTAATATTTAAAATGCAAGAAAGCTATATATCTGATAGAGGACAAAACCCTGATTTGATTGTCTAAGGCATCATATTGTCATATTTACCCACAAATATGTACATATGTATCTATGAAAAATAGTATGGTGAGATAATGAGATTCTACATAATGAATTAGCAGTGGTTTGTCTTCATGAAAAGATAATATTTTTGTCCAGAAATTCTTCAAATACAAAACTAACCATATTTAATCATGCTAATTAGGATAAATTTAATGCATGGTGAACCTATTTGGGAATAAAGATAGCAAATAAATAATGTGTAAGTTTTATTAATTATTGTTCATTTTACATCTTATAGGGTATTATAATTTCATTGATCAATGAAGCAATCTTTGTTTTAACATCTAATTACAAATATTAGACAGTACATTTACTTTAGTTTGGCACCCTAGTATTTATAAAACTTCCTTATTAAATAGTTGCAATGTCAATGAGTTAAATTTGAAAGATTTATGTCTATTAGCATCATATTCTAAATAGCAAACTGAAAAATTTAGAGTTAGAAAAAGATATCCTGTGTTTAATTTGATTATTATATTCTACTATTAGATCGGTATACACTATCTTAAGAAAAGTACACAAATATATATAAAGTTTTTAATCTGAAATATTATATTGTAACATAATTGCATTTTGTGCCCAACAGAATTGCTTGTTCATCTGATAGAATACTAATATCACTAAAATAAGTCCACTAAAATTATGTATTTTGAACTTCACTAAGTAATGCATATTTTATTATGTTGTATATTGTTTTCTGTATAATTATTTAGTAAACATGTATATCTTCCATGGTTGATGGTTGGTATACTGTAGGCAGATGCAAAGGTCATTTGTTAACTCATACTTTGCCATAGAATTCACGTCTTTGTTTTAATATTATTATTGAAATGTGTTCGGCTAAGTTGTTTTTTCCTTGCCTATGTGTGTATATATATTACAAGTCTAATACCTAATGTTACAATGTGGAAAAACTGTACCAGTGCAAAAGGATTTTTGCAAAAATTTGGAAATTCTTAGTTTTATTTATATCATGAGATCTATTGTTAACATAATATTCATTGTTCAGGCATTCTTTCTACATAAATTCAAATAACAGCAAGATGTAGGGGCAAAGATTGTGGGTGAACATGGTGTATGTATGTGTGCATTTAATTTTTTTAAGCAAAGTAATATATATATGATTATAAGCCATGTAGTAAAGAAGAGCTTATAATTAAAACAGTTGCAGCTCTTCTCTTCTTTATTCCCCCAGTTTTACTCCCCAGTTGTAAATATTATTACATCTTTAAGTTGTTTCTTCTGTTAATTTCCTTCTCATCTCTTGGTAATAAGTATATATTTTAAATAAGGCCCAAAAGCATTTTGTCACTTTTAAATCTCAAAGAATGCTAACATTAAAATGTACATAAGCTTTTCAGTAACAAGAAGATTTTGGCACAAATTATTAATCTCTTTTCTTTATTTCTGAAAGCAAGGAAGAAAAGCAGTATTAACTGGCAGTGTAATGGGTTGAACATAAATCTCAAAAATATCTGTTTTTATAATTAAAAATAATTGTGTGTGCTGCAGTGAACTAAGTTCTGCAGTGTAATTAAACCTATTTAACATATATTAACTCTATAAGTAATTTGCATAAATTTTTCTGCTTAACAATTTTAGTGTACACTAGGGGATACTGTGATTTTTATCAATGCACTCTATTAACTGAATGGATAATGATATGGTTTTAAAAGTTGAGACATAATTATAATCCCCATAGAAGCTCCAAATCAAGAGTGTTACAGGCTATTGGAATAATTTGCCAAATTACAGGGAGAATTGTATATGTTGTTTTGAAAGCTGCAGTTGAACCTTTAAGACTAATTTTTGCTCAATGTCAGCTACAGATTTACATTTTTCTCAATGTTCCTTTTCAGATCTATTAGTTCACATGTTAGTCTTTTATTAAGAGAAGTTGCATTATGCATACAGTTCTATATAACTACTGTCATAATTTGTCCTACTGAGAAATACAGATATTCAATTTTGTGTGACACATGGTAATATAATAAAACTAGAGGCTGGAAATTTGAGTTCTTACTTTTGGTTTGGACACTACCAGGCCAGTCACTCAGAGCAAGTTGGATTATCAATCCTGGCTTCAGTTTCTTTGCCTATGCAACACAATGAAATTGGACTTATAAGCTCACCGCAAAACTCATCACAATTAGCTTTATATGCTACTCCGTTTATTTTACTAAATCAGACAATAATGTCATGACATTACTTGCCATTCTGCAGGCATGTCATTGTCTAGAAAAAAGACTAATCCACATAACATGTCACATTTTCTTTTGTTCCCTCTATCATTCTCTTTCCCTTCCAGTTTGCAAAGGCAAAGTATTGGAAAGGACATAGAGTTGTCAGAGAGTGTGAGAAAGAAGTCACAACATGGCATGAACCAGCTTTTCTCTTGTCCCAAGCAGCCAAGAAAATATTACAGACCAGAAGTTTTCTAACATTTTGTTTTTTGGATCCCTTTAGATTCAAAAAAAATATTGAGAAACCCCCAAAACTTTATTTCACATGGTTTTTATCTAACGATATTTACTGTATTAAATATTAAAATGAAGAGCTTTGTAAACATTCACATTTTATTAACTGATCAGAGCAATCTCATTAAAGGGTCCTGTAAAATTTGACATTAAGGTCAGGTGCGGTGGCTCACGTCTGTAATCTCAGCACTTAGGGAGGACGAGGTGGATGGATCACCAGGGTCAGAAGATTGAGACCATCCTGACTAACACAGTGAAACCCTGTCTCTACTAAAAATACAAAAAATTAGCCGGGCATGGTGGCCGGTGCCTGTAATCCCAGCTACTCGGGAGGCTGAGGCAGGAGAATGGCGTGAACCCGGGAGGCAGAGCTTGCAGTGAGCCGAGATGGTGCCACTGCACTCCAGCCTGGGCGACAGTGTGAGACTCCATCTCAAAAACAACACAAACAAACAAAAATTGTCATTAAAATCCCTTAGTTTGAAAGTCAAAAATTATTGAGAAGATTGGCATTGTTTTACATTGAAAAAAATCTATATTGTAAGGTTTAATAGAAGACAGGTAGATTCTTCCATCTGCTTTCAATCTCTTGTGGTATCTCATGTCATGGAGCTTCTTGAAATCTTCACTGTATACTCATAAGAGAAAAGAGTGAAAAATGCAAATAACCCCCTGGTGTTATAAAAATAGTTTCATGTCACAGATTTCCCGGGGAGGTTTTTGTTCCCAGACCACACTTTGTGAACCACTGATGTAGACAACGGCACAGGGGTAAGTTACAAAATGCTGTGCTTTGAGTAGCAGAGTGGACAGTTGGGTGTGGGGCAGAAAAAAGGGGGGCTAAAAGGCCAATCCCTGACCACAGGTAACATGTATGCAGTTGTGTCCACTATACACCTGAAATAAGCAGTCCAAATGCATGGAGAGTCAGTGAAGAATCTGAATTAATTGATATCCATTTCCACTTGGGTAAGAAACAAAATTCTATGTCAAAAACTCTATTGAGAACACTTACTATTATATAATCATTCATAAAGTTTTACCATTCCTGTTAGGTATTGAATAATATACTATTTAAAAGGATAAGAGTCACCACTTTTACTAAAACTCATGATAAAGAACCAAGGTAAGCAAGAATTAAATACCTGCTCAGGTACCAATAAACTACACTGAGGAAGCAGAGATTAAGGAGAAAGAGCATGGAGATATGAGCAAGGCTCAAAGCAAATTAGATGGGCACACATATTTCCTCTATGCAGCGAACAAAAGAAAAAGTTATCTCTGATTATGTAAAAATGCAGGAAATGCATCATGGTTAAGATGTCAGCATTTTCATGTTCATGTTTTCAATGCAGGACAGAATCTGGAGAATGGGGTCTTCTCCAACAACATCTAGTTAGTAACTGCCACAGCTTAAACTAATGAGATTCTTCAGGATCCACTGGTGGCTGATTTCATAAAAAAATAAAAAACTTGTACATATTCCAAAGCTTGAGCTAATCTCTCAAAAATCATACTCAGAAAAGAGAAATGTAGTAGTGAAATGTTTATTTCACTAACAAAAACAGTAACAATCTCTCACACTTACATGAAGCTTATTATATGTCAGGCATTGCCCTGTGCACTTTGTGTATTTCGGCCCCATTGATCCTCATAACAGTCCTCTGACAGAGACCTTTTTTTTTTTTCAGATAAAAGAATTGAGGAAAAGAGCTTTTAAATCCAGGCAGTCTGACTCCAGTATATGAAAAGGAACCGAGCAATGACTGAATCTGGACAAAGCTATACAACAAAAGAATATGTAGAAGTTTTTCTAAAAATTCCATGTCTAGAGAAGTCTACTTCTTGAAATTCTTACTCTAACACACGAATTTTCTCTACCTCTCTCAGAGCAGAATTGAGTGATAACAACTCTAGTAAAATAACTGTCAGCTGGGCGTGGTGGCTCACGTCTGTAATCCCAGCACTTTGGGAGACCAAGGCTGGCGGATCACGAGGTCAGGAGCTCGAGACCAGCCTGGCCAATATGGTAAAACCCCGTCTCTATTAAAAATATAAAAATTAGCCAGGCATGGTGTCACGTGCCTGTAATCCCAACTACCTGGGAGGTTGAGGCAGAAGAATTGATTGAACCTGGGAGGCAGAGGTTGCGATGAGCCGAGATTGTACCACTGCACTCCAGCCTGGGCTACAGAGTGAGACTCCATCTCAAAATAAATAAATAAATAAATAAATAAATAAATAAATAAATAAATAAATAATAACTTTGTCTAATCTCTTCACCACTGTATCTTTAGAACCCAGAACATTGACTAGCACAGAATAGGCTTTTAATACATATTTTTGGAGTAGAAGTCTATTATTTATAATGTATGTTTATATCAGAAATTCAGTAAAGTGGAGCTGGAAGGTGAGGTTCTTTGTTTAGTTTTGATTCTCCAGCAACTCTTTTATCAATCTGTTGCTAATCTCTAGATTTCCTTATTTATTTTTTCTCAAATTTTAATATTGATACAACAAATTGTGGATCTTGCTAAAATGCAGATTATGATTTGGAGGTTCTTGAATGAGGCCTGAGGTTCCACATTTTTAAGAAGCTCCCAGGTGAGGTCAAGGCTATTGGTCCAAGTACAACTCTTTGAGTATCAAAGTCTTAAAAGTAAATAATAGATATGACTTTCAGATTTAAGTAATTAAAATCACTTACAAGTTATAATAAGAAACAGTAAATAAATACTCTGTGCATCAAGATATTTTTTACACATTTCCCTTCTTATTTTCACTGTTGCCATTATTTTAGGACAAACTGAAAAGTGACATTTCTCACTGCTACTGGAATTGTCACATGTAATATTAAATTCTTCAGGCTTCACTTGGGGACATACTGTAATGCTTTGTCTGGATATTTCCAACTGCAAATGTTTTTTCTATGACCTTTTCTATGGCTTAAACACAAATCAACACATATTTAACCATTTGAAAAGACAAGTTATCTTACAGTTAAGATTAGAATGGAAAAATGCAAAATCATCCACATCAACTTTTTTTTGGATTCATTCATCATTCCAGGATTTCAATGGATAAGCATTGTCCAAAGAAACCAATAAAATGTGACCCCTTATGGGTTTTTTTGCAATGAAAAAGTCAGGTTTGATTCCATTCATTTCACACATGTAGATAGACGTTATGGAAAATTTTAAAGAAAGTAATCAGTATTTATTCAGCAAATACTCATGATATTTAATTGCTTCTGGACATTATTCTAAGTATTATACGAATTTTTTTTGCTTCCTAGGCATAACTTCCCAATCGATGTGTACTATTATTATTTTATGTTTTAGGTGAAAAGCCAAAGCACTGCAAAGTTAAATGTCACCCAAGGTATAGCATCTATTTGATGGGCTAATCAGGATTGAAACTCAAGGAGTCTGGCTTCAGCATCTGTACCCTAAAGGCCCTAACTTCACCACTACACAATCTATGCTTGTAACAAAATTATACTTGTAACCCATATATTTATACAAATTTTAAAAATCTGTACTCCTAACTGGTGTACTCCAGGCTGCTTCTCTATTCATTTCTTAGAAAAATATATTTGAAACTTTCAAAGAGTTGAAATTTTCTATCCAACTATATCTTTAATTAACCTCAATAATCAGACTTCCTCCAACAACTTACATGTCACAAATAGAATATCAACAAATAATTATAGAAGACTCAGGCCTACAAAATTGCCAGGGAAGTGGGGCATGGTCTTTCTTCTCCATCATATCCCCTGGGTTCACGTTAATTTTCACTGAGCATATTCTGCTATAATAAGCTAATCTATTATCTCTATTACCACATGATACCTATATTTTTGTAGCTCACTAAAATTTCAGAATTATATTTCCAATTGTGCATTAGACATCACCACTCACCTTTGTACAATGGTAAGAGAAAGTAACCATATCAACCTCCCACAAAGATGTTCCTTGTCGAAATAAGCCAATAAGCACTGTGTTGAATAATGATATTACCACCTGCTCATTAATTAGGAATCTCAGAGACATCTTAACAATTCTCCTTTTTTTTTTCTTTATTACATCAAAGTGTACCAATCAACATTAATTTTACCTCAGGCGAGACTACATTAGCTGAAGGACTGACCATCTCTTCTTTGGACTATTGTGGTACCTCCCGACTTTCTCATGGCTCCCAGTTCTCCAATTATTCTTTGATACTCTCATCAGACATACTTTTTAAAACCACATATAGATATTCTTTACACTTGCAGGCTAAAAAATGTTAAGTTGTCCACTCTGCTTATAGATTTAAGCCCAAACTACTTAGTAAGGCATACAAGGACATTTCTAATGTAACCCCTGACTATGTTTCCAGCCACAGTCCCAACTATTTCTCTTCCCAAGTAGCTACATCAGCTTCTTACTTCAACGAACCATGCCCTTTAAAATCTTCTTAGCACACACATTTTTGTTCTGTCTAGAATGTTCTTGTCCGTATTTTCAGCTTGACAGTTTTTATTTATTCTTCAAGATGATTCTTTACACTTGAAGTATTTTCCTATTTCCTTAAGTAGAATATACTTTATCACTGACTTTCTATTGTACTTTAAATGTATTTTCTGAGATACTCAAGATTATCGACTTCTAGCAGGCAAGGGAGTCTCTCATAGATTTTAGCACATAAAAGGAGCTCAGTCAACGTTTACTGAATAAATAAATTAAAACAAACCATTAGGTTTAACCAATGGTTTTCTATTTTCTACTTTATAACTTTTGATATTTAAATAATAGTTCAATAGTTATAATACAAATAATATTAATTCTAATAAATGATAGGGCATTTTATCTCCCACATCACTGTGTCAATAATTTCTTTCATTTGGATGGAAAAATATTTGTGGAAAGTGTAGCAATGGGAGTAAATTATATTAATAGTTTCATAAATTCCCAAAATATCCTCTACTCTGTTTCCATAGTCATGCCTTTCCAGAGGGGAAAATAAACCCAACAGTCAAATGCAGAATGGTGTAGGCTGTTGACTGCCAAGAGAAAGGAAAAGCCATTCATGTTGAGTTCAACATAGATTTCATTATCAGGAATGTGCTAAAAAACACTGTCACTGCTGTGGTCCCACTGTAGGTGGTTTGTCTGACATGTGGGAGGCTCATCTTTGGTTGAAACATGCTGTAGTGCTGCTGATATATGACTCTGCGATGTATGCTTCCCTAGCCATCTGCAAATACAGGTGGCTCCTGCTTTATGCCATGATCTCTTTCTGGAAATCCAACTGGAGAGAAAACAATAGCAAACATTATTTTCTGTACATTCACATAAACTGCTATGTATACAGAATATGGAAGCCTCATAAAGGTGAGAAAGTTTGCAGTTATCATTTTGACCAATAGATGGTGATGCTACACTGGTTTGACATTTGCACTATAACACACATTGCTGGAGTTCCACTAGATTGTTGTTCCCAGGACAGCCAAAAACTGTGGAATGAGCACCCTATACCAGACAAAGTGTATCTTGAGATAAGCAAAATATAGAGCTGTAAAGCAGTGAATGGTTATACTTAAGATTAAATAGAGCTTTTACTGATGTATGTAGACTCACAATATAAAATTACCATATTTCATATTTTTGCTATTTTTATAAAAATTATAATCATGGGAATTCTAATTGTGAAACACATCTGAAAGTAGATGATTGATGTAATGAACCTCCATTTGCTCACAACTCAGCTTGAGCAATTATCAAGACACCACCTATCTTGTTCATATTTATTGCCATATACTTGCTCCATGTTTTGATGCCACATATATACATGCACTAAAAAAACTCATAATTCTCCTTGACAAAACTGACTTTGTGAAAACATTTGACTTGAAATCAATCTTTGAAGAGAAGATTATGAGTATAGACTATCCATTTTTTAAAAGAACACCAGGATAATGATTAGAAAGAAGTCTCTTGGCTTTATTTCATGACCTGCATGGTGAATACATGGGTGGGTTTGCTTTGCTGTAATTCACCTAGTTGTAGACTTATAACTTGTGTACTTTTCTGTATACATAGTTTATTTTCACAAAAGAAAAAAGAAACAGACAAACGTCAAAGAAAAAAAAAAAGGACCTGTGCCTTACATATCCTGTCCTCTTGATAGATACAGGTTTACAGTGTAGGGTAGCTATTCCTTATTGAAAAATGGAATCACTTAGAGTAATGGCAAAAATGTATTTAACTTGTAAGTTAAGAGAGAAATTAAGGAGAAAATTCAATTGTGCCAAAGCCTTACGCTGTCTTTCTTACCCAAAGTGTAACGAAGAAATCCTTGTTGTTTACCTTAGGAAACCCTCTTAAGAGCTCAAGTCATCTTGATTTTTCTTTATATGGAAGATATAATAATCATAAGAGGAAGAGTTATGCCCACTTCATTGCCTACCTCTTTACCTACTGTGTTATCCTTTGAGCCAACCACTGCCACTGGGGTGGTTTGCAGCTTTGTGGGGATACAAGAAACAAAAATACTTGAGTAAAATAATGTGGAAAGTTTCACATCCTGGAAGCCCAATGGGGAAATAAATAACAAGCCAAAAGCAAAATAAAAGTGCAATGATCACAAAAGTAAAAAGAATTAAAGGAGATAAGTCAATACGAATAAAAGTGGAAAATGGGAAGGCGGGGAGAAGAGAGTTTGTAAGAAGCTGTTCTCACTTGCCACAGATGCCTTTCTTTACTACTCCATTGATTCTCCTCTCCGCTAAGCTCTTAGAGTGTTCAAAGTGTTATTTTATGTCAAGAGAGGCAAAATGGGATACAGAGAGTATCTACTCTAAATTCAGACAATGCTTGATTGAAACCTGTAGGAAAGTACTTTACCTCCTTGTGTTTTAGCTCCCATAGCTATAAAAATGAGTTAAGAAAATCTGCTTTACAGGCATATTTCTCTCATAAGAGACAAAATATATAATTAAACATCAGCACATTGTTGGTGATCAATTAGTAACAGCCATTATTGTTATTATAATTACTATCATTTTTCTGTTTGTCAGGAATATCTCTGTACCTAGAAATAAGCTAGGGCTATAGCAGGTGTTTTCAACCATAGACAAGCATAATTTGAGTGCAAGCAGAGACAGCCTTAGGGGCTATATGTGCTGCCTTTGACACATATTGGTAAGTTTTCTTTAAAATACGTATGATAAAAATGATGAATTTTCCTCTTTATGTGTTGTTTTCAGTAATGTATGTTACTGATATTAACTCATTTTACAATTTACTTAGAAAGAAAGAGAGTAAATCTAATACAAAAAGAAGTTATCTAACTCATAGATAGAAGATCTACAATATCTTCTAAAGATATCTAATGGGAGACTTAGAGATGGATTTTCTTTTCTAGATACAATGATGACACCTTATTTGTTCTTCTATTTTTGTTCTAAGTTCACCTACTAAAATGAAATAGTGATGGATAGTAAATAATACCTCTCACCCTTCTCAAGAATACATTCAATGAAATAGATCTTGTCTAAATCGATAAATTAGAGGTGTTTATTTGAAAGCAATGTCATTAAAGTAATAGGGTTTTAATGCAGTACACAGAAATACTAGAAAGAATACAGAACGTTGTAATTGAGTAATATTAGGGAATTTTTGTCCTTTTAAAGGTAGGCTGCGATTACTACATATTAATCTCACTTATGGGAAGGAACTAAAAGGCTTATGATCAAGCCTAGCATAGTCTTTTCTTAAACATATGATCATGTTAATATTACAAAACTCAGCCTGGGCATAACTGGACCTATTTTGGAATGGTAATGGAAAGACATATGGCAAATCATGATACAAAAATTTACTGATTCATAGAAGGACCTTTCATCAACATTTTTACCTAACTAAATTAGTGATTTTCTTGAACTTAAAAAGAGTAAGTAGCCAGAGGATATGATTAAGCAGCAAAACACACAGGACAGGGTTATTTTACCCATTTTAATGGCTTCAGTCATATCTGTTCGGGGAATATGTGTTTTTTTTTATTATGTTTGATAAAATTAAGCAAAACAAAAATATAGTACCAAGTATCTCAACTTAAGTATGCACCATGTTTAAAAAAAAATTGTGCTAAATTTGGAGTCAAAAGATGTACAGACTAGTTGTTGTTTCTCCATTTACTAGCTAATAAAACTTATGTAAATTATTTTGCCTCTTAGGATCCATTTACGTAATGATAAAATAAGGCGTTTAAGCCTTGGCAAATACTTTCTAAAAATCTTAGCAGTTTTAACAGTTCAAGATGCCATTATCCTTTGTTTTCTATTAATTAGCACATTGCATCTATTTTCCCAAAAGATCAAACATGAAGGGACAGGAGTGCTTCAATTCTCATAGCCAGGCATCCAGTGTTCTTGTCCTGGTGGTGTGGTGGTAATGGCAGGGACAGAGTGGAGACAGTAGGGAGAGAACAAAGCAAGCAGGTGAGACAGCTGAATGTACTTATACGAACAGCCACAATTGTAATAGCAAGTATGTAAACACAACTTTGAAAGCCAAGTGTTTTCTAGTATGTATAAGAATGAGACTAGTGGAAATGAAACTAGATGATTTTTAAAGAAATACCCCTAAAAGGAAAAAAGTCCTCTTCTAACTATCAGCCCATTTAATTTGGTCCTTCTAAGTAATAATTGCTGACTGCTGCCTACTCACCCCATTCTCTTTTTCTATAGACTGAATATTTCACTAGACTGAAGGTTTCTGGATCAGATAGTAAGTCTTGAAAGCTAATCTTCCAAAATAATACTTTCCAAAAGAATAGCATTAAGTGAGCTACACAGCACATTAGAATTTTTTAATGAACAAAAAATACCTCTCAGTTAAGTTTTAAGAAAGTATAAATAGCATGTCATACTAAATAGAAACATAGTGTCAAAAAAGAACAATAATGAGAACAAGTGGTGAGCTTGTGCTTAATTATATGTTAGGCATTGTCCTAATACTATACATATATTATTTCATCAAACTGTCATAGCCATATTATGATGCAGGCACTATTATTATCCCTTTTCTACAGATGTTGAAACTGGGACAGAGAAAGATCCAGTACATTGAATGAGGTCTTATAGCTTGCAATGGAACAAAGACCGAAACAAGAGACTTGAACCATCACTTATTTGATGGTTTGTTTATCAGTAGGATGTTAAGTCACATATTTCAGAACATTATTTATTTTCACAGTTCTTCATATGTTCAAAAGCCTCATATTTATTATTTTCTTCTCATTAAAAATGTGATGAATGTAATCAATGAAAGGAAAAATTATAACACATGTTCACAAGCAAGCCACTTAACTGCGCTTTACTAAAATTTTCAACTGAAGAGTGCATTAATTTAATTTTCAGTGGAAGACTCCAACATTGTGAAATATTTTCCTTTCTTGGGGCTATTCTATTTTTAGGGTAAGAATTCTCCGACATAGTGCAATACTTACTGCTTCATGTCAACCTGAAAATCAAACGGTGCTGTACTAAACTTCTACATGTTTGGCCTTAGGAAACACTTATGTAGAATTTTGAAATACATTGAAATTGAATTACTCAAAACAAAAATTAAGTGAAAATACGTTTTTCATTGAGGTATCTCTATGAAATTTCTGCAGACAGAATATGTTACTCATCTAAATATATTTAGAAATCTTCCAAAATATACTATGCTTAAATAACATTTCATAATTAAGAAGTTAGAATTTTTTCTTAAATATCAAAAAATTCTGTCTACACGCATCCTTTTTTAAATTAGCCTGAAAGGTCAGTCTGATGGTCTCATTTCCTACCTAATGCTGTCTTTGATCAAAGAACTCTTCTCCCTTAAGATCACAGATGCAGACATATAATGAGTTTCTCTCTGATCAATAATCCTCACCCCTGGTCTGAGTGAGTGTTCAGAGGAGTTAAGCATGTGATCTTTGCTTGAAGTATTTCTGTTTGGTGGAATTGGCAGAAAAGTTGCCTCTTTTCAAAATAATTTTGTTTTTCTCAAAATAAAATAGGTAAATTTAAAATTTAAAGTTATAATGAAAAGCATTAGTTTCCCTATTCAACCGAATTCGTGCTTCTCAGTGATCATATTTTTCAATACTTTCAGCTTTTTTCTATTATTATATATCTCCATTTTTCTAAATTATAGGCTTATGCTCTTATTTTAAAATTCTGAATGTTAGGTATTGTCTACTGAAGACTTAATATGAATGATATGTATTTAAATATCTTACAGTCTCTCATCCACACACACTTGCTCTCCTCTATTTAAGCAATGTAGTATAGTGACATAACCAGGTCCAGTTGCTACTGAGGGTTTATGCTAGTATGGTTGGCTATGTAACTGAGTTGAACTGCATATTAGTATTATGTTTCTTTTCTTATATAACTTTTTCCTTACTGTTTTGCTCTATTTTTACATCTTACTTTAAAAATTAATATTGTCACAAACCTTTTGATACCATTTAAAATGGTATCTGGTATTAGCTACCAGAGCACTTTGTCCTCCTGCTCCAAACTGAACAAGTTATTTATCTGTCTATCGAGCCCTCTTCAGACTTCCAGTTATCATTACCTTGGACATTTCTTCTCTTTTCTCCTTTAATGAATACTCGATTCCCTTAATCCAACTCTCCCTCTTGTCACACTACTCCATTTTGGTGGAGGTCATCTCAGAACATCTTCCTGACAAATACACACGTGAAGTAAATGTGCACATTTGGAAATACAGCATAAAGGAAATTGATCATTTACATGATTAGAAAGTTGGCAGAGCATATAAATTTAGTATAGAAACCATTTTCTTGGAATATTTTGGAAGCATATGGTATATGTCTCAGAATTACATACCTACTGCCTTGTACCTCTCAGTGTTGCTGATAAAACAGCTGATTGCATTTTGATTCTCATTCCTGTTATGTGATCTACTTTAACTCTTGGGTCATGGAAATGACCCAACTATTTCTTAGTTGAAAGATGTGATGCTAATAGCTAACAGCTATTTATCAGCCACATGCACGGTGGGGAGTAGGGCACAGGCAAAGGAGTTTGGAAGCCATTAATGGTAGGAGAAAATGGGGCCAACACAAAGTCAGAGCAAGTGCTGAAAATAAAAGGAAAGAAGGATAAAGAGAATAATTATTAAAACAGACTTTAGTATAACATATTGTTTTCTTTTCATTTTTAAATCCATTAATAACTGCTTTACTAAAATGACCTCCCTTCCTCTCCTTTAGATTTCCATGTATACTTATTAGTAATATGCAATTATATGATAAAGTATTCATAATTATGCCCTCAGTTTTGTTATTTGCATTATTTGACAGGTTTGAGAAGGTTGTAAAGGTGCCACGTGTCTTCATGTTTCTGATTATCATTCCTTTTGTTCCTGGAAGTTTTTGCTTAGACATTTTTGTCATGTAATTCAGGACTTTGGATAGTGAATGACACATATCTGGATTGTAGCTCATACCACCTATTAGTAAAAGAGTGACACCTTGTTCCTGTTTGCCTTGAATTTTTACCTTAAATTTTACTTTGTCTGCCATTAACATTTTTCATACTGATGACATCTTCTATTACCTTTGCATTGTTGCCTTTCCTTTTACTCTAAACCTTTACAGATTCCATTACATTCTAGAGCCTCCATCAGTGCCTGGCTCATGGTGAGTACACAGTCAGTATGTTACAATACGGGTAACTTGTAAGTTCAGTCGTTTCATGAGTTTGCAATTAACTAGCGTTCTTGTTATTGTTTATATGCACAAAATCTCATTACAAAATGTGACTAGCTTGTAGGCCTAAAGGTAGACTGAAAGTATGCAAAATACTTGTTTTTATACATTATTATTATTATTATTATTATTATTATTATTATTATTTGAGATGTAGTCTGGCTCTACCACCCAGGCCAGAGTGCAGTTGCACGATCTTGGCTCCCGGGTTGAAGCAATTCTCCTGCCTCAGCCTCCCGAGTAGTTGGGATTATAGTCACCCACCACCATGCCCAGATAATTTTTTTATTTTTAGTAGAGACAGGGTCTCACCATGTCAACCCAGGCTGGTCCCAGACTCCTGACCTCAAGTGATCCACCCAGCTTGGCCTCCGAAAGTGCTAGGATTACGGCATGAGTCACTGTGCCCGGCCTGTCTTTATACTTTAAAAAAAAAAAACTGATGAAGTTTATAAAAATGCAACATAAAGCATAATATATCTAATGAGTTAAAAATGAGGTTAATCTATTCAGACTGTGAGTAAAACCAATAAAAGTAATCAACTTTATGCAGTCAAATAAAAAATTTCATTACATGAATTGATATGAATTTAGCCTTTACCCAAAACCTATTTATGTTTTCAAGTAACTTTCCTTATTCTCTATACTTGGACAGTTCTTGATGTCTAACATTCAGATTATTTTGTATTTGAATACAACTTAACTTTCAGTGTATGAGCTTTATCAGTCTCACTTATATATTTATTCATCATTAATTGAATCATCACCTTGTGAAACAGCATACAAGTGTTTGAAATAAGTAGCTAGAACTGGACACTGGATCATTAGTTAAGCTAATGCCCTTCAACGACTGTGTAAAGTCAAAGGAAAATAGAAAATTGCATCCCTTATTGCAGGAACCTGAGCTTTTCCCCTAGGTATATGCACCTTGATGATCTTTGCCTCAATTTCTCTTTTTTTCACTTTCTCTTTCCAATATCTGTTCTTCTTACTTTTCCTGAGACATACCACTTTTATGCCTTGCCATATTTCTCAGTTTGTGTGAAAATCAGATTTGTCAATATCAAACCCTTGTTTCAACATGTCAGCAATTAGCTGGAACTTAGTAGCAGCTGACTCCTTAGGCCAAAAACTATGTTCTTCATTTTACCATATTTTATTCCCTATCCACTTCATTTATTTACGTTATCATCATGTTCCTGTAGGTTGTTAAGTTCACATCAATCACAGGCATATCTACCTGGCTAGTGTTTGGTCAGATCATCCCCAGAAATATCTCTGTTTATATCAACATTTTCAGACCTTAATTTAGTACAAATATTTTCTATGACTCTTTAGCTGTGAGATAGATAAAGTAGTTATGTATAAGTTAAGTATAAGTAGGAATCCTTACAAAAGCCCTTTTGAGGGTCCTTTTTGCAAATACGAACATAGTTATTAGTTATTTAAAAATTTCCCTTTCCGGTCATCAAAATGACTCTTAAATTGGTTGCTGCTATAGCCCTTAATTCATAAACAAGTAGATGCAATTGTGTCAAAATACAGAAGTTTGAATTCGCAGGCAAGTGCAATGTAAAAATTATAATTGTATTTGATTTCAGTGATAGTGCATTATCTAGGGGTTAAATGTGTATATAAATATTTGGCTGCTCTTGATAAACACCATAATTACACCAGGTGGCTCTTCCCTTGATACTCTTTTAGGGAAAGGCTAATGCAACAAGACAAGCACTCTAGTCCATGCTTGTACTGTTCCACCTGCTAGAACTTGCCCATGGAATGACTGACTGTCTCTTTCCTGATCATAGGAGCCACACTCAGATGCCTCAGGAACCCACAGGTCATCAGATCTATATATGAATTGGAATTGAATTGGAGAACCTAATCATGCCTATATTTAGTGTCCTCTCCCTTCACTTTAAAAGAAGTGGGAGGTGGTAATATGAAGTGTGATGCAGTTTTCCACACATTTGCTAGCTCTATGTTCTCTATGATTAAAAAGGACCCACTTGATTAGAAAAAAATTAACCTCTTCTAATTCATAAGTAGAACATCCATCTTCCATAATCAGTTGATGTTGGCAGGGGGCGGTATATATGACTACTTGAAAACAGTACCGATGTAATTTGTGACCTCTCACTAAAGAGCCATTAAAAATTTCAAATTTGAAAATTCACCCTGTGCTCAATAATTTGAAACTGCGGTGAAACATTGGGTTACAGCAGCATGGGATATTTATTTCATATAATTATATTGAACTATGGAAACATAGAAAAACAAGATAAAACATCTTCAAATTATTGTTAACTACAGGTTTATAGAACTGGGTTGCTTATATTAGAATGGGTTCTTTATGTAAATTGGCTGAATCAATAAACAAGGTTCAAAGAATTTGAAAAAAATAGACAATTTACTTTTTCTACATGGCAACATAGATATTTCCAGACCAGTTCTTACTGGGGCAAGTAACTAAATATCTAAGTAGAGGCTTGGACTTACATTATAATGTTACTCAACCAAGGTGATGCTGTATGCTTTAAATTATATCCAGAATGCTTTGGGCAGTAATTCTATGCATACAGAACTAGATCTATTTTAAAACTATAAGTCTGATCCTTTTCTTTTTACTCTCTACATTATTATGTGCATTTCTGGTTCAATTTCACAAGTTACAAGGTACCTTCATGTCCTCTGAATTTAATAACCCTGAGACTACCTAATTGTCATTTCGGCCTGTTTATAGCAAGTGAGGAGAAGATATCTGAAATGTATTTTTAAATATTCTCTAATCAGACATGTGATGAATCCCAAAGCAAAACCATGTTAGTGTGTTCTATCTTTGCTAATCAGATATCCTTGGAAATAACAAACAGAATAGTTCAGTAATTTAAAAACTGGCACATTATTGCTTTAATGGGAACTGTGAATATTTTATCACCATAATCCCCAATGAATAATTCTGCTTTGTTACTTTCCCTTTGAGGAGAAGAGTACTTGAAGTTATGATATGTGGTGATAGAATCCCTGGAAAACCTTTGAGATTCTTTACCAAGTGACTCTGAAAATCTTGGGTATTCTCTTCAGAATAAGAGATAGTGTTCACAATGTGGAGCAATTATTTGTCAAATTTTTCTTAATATTGAGATTAGCTTATCATGCCCTATTTTGAATTTGCATTTATCCTTTCATTTGTTTCAAATCTGTTGCATATTAACTGCTTTCTTTTAACTCTCTAGGATTTCTTCATTAACATAGTTTCTTTGCCTTTTGTTATAATGTCATATACTTTTACACAATATTTTTATCAAAGATATTTTATTGACTTGCCTATTCTGTGTAAGGTACTATGGCTGAGAAAGTGGTGTTCACCTCATCTTTAATGAGCTTCCCTACATTTCCCAGAATACTTTGTAATTAGGTAAAGGTTATAACACTAGTTATTATTGATGTGTGATGAGCCAAAATGAATGCTGTCATTCATTATCAGGTATTATTAATTGTTGATATGCTACCTGTTTTTTTTCTTTTTCCTGCTGCATTACCTTGGAAACTTTGAATCTGAACAGTGCAACTATTGTGGACTATCCTGTTCAATAAGGAAACTGTTATGTACAGCATAAGAAAACTAGAGCAAAGGAAAATTACAGAATACAGTTATTTAAGAAATAATGTTCATATATTAAATGCATGCCTTGATATTCTGCTTGCCTTCTAGAGGGGTCTCAAAATTCATTCTAAATTTGTACATAGTAAATATGTATTAAAAGGAAACACGATTGGTTACCTGCTTTATCCATAAGACAAAAATAACCAGTTGATTGGAGGAAAGCAATTATTACTGGAATTAAGACAGGCAGAAAATCATCCCCTTATCTTCATAGACAGGGTGTCATGATCTAAATGAACTTATTTATTCTTCAATGCTATTTAAATACAGAGCCATGTAATTGTGCAGTCAGAGAAGATAATTCTACAATTTATTTGTTTATATAAATCCTCAAAGCAGATGATTCTTTAGGTTTGTTTATATTTTTTATTTTTTGTGGGTACATAGTAAATATATACTTATGAGGCACATGAGATGTTTTGATACAGACATGCAATGTGTAATAGTTGCATCATGTAAAATAGAATATGTAACCCTTCAAGCATTTACCCTTTGTGTTGTAAACAATCCAATTACAGTATTGTAGTGACTTTTAAATGTATAATTAAATTGTTATTGACTATAGTCACCCTGTGGTTCTATCAAATACTAGGTCCTATTCATTCTTTTTATTTTATCTGTAACCATTAATCGTCCCCACCTCCCACCCACCCCCATTACCCTTTCCAGCCATTGGTAACCATCCTTCTACTCTCTACCTCTATGAGTTCGATTATTTTCATTTTTAGATCCCACAAATAAGTGAGAAATGTGATGTTTGTCTTTCTGTGCCTGGCTTATTTTACTTAGCATAATGATTTCCAGTTCCATCTGTGTTGTTGCAAATGACAGGATCTCATTCTTTTTATGGGTGAATAGTACTCCATTATGTATAAGTACCACATTTTCTTTATCCATTCATCTGTTGATGGGCACTTAGGTTGTTTTCAATTTTGGCTATTGTGAACAGTGCTGCCACAAACATGGAAGTACAGAGATCTCATCGATACACTGATTTCATTTCTTTTGGGTGTATATGTGGGAGTGGGATTGTTGGATCATATGGTAGCTCTATTTTTAGTTTTTTGAGGACCGTCCAAATTGTTTTCTATAGTGGTTGTATTAATATACATCCCCACTAACAGCATATGAGGGTTCCCTTTGCTCCACATCCTCTCCAGCATTTGTTATTATAGCCTGTCTTTTGGATATAAGCATTTTAACTGGAGAAGAATAATGTATTATTGCAGTTTTGATTTGGATTTCTCTGACAATCGGTGATGGTGAACACCTTTTCATATGCCCGCTTCTTATATGTTCTGGTTATTTATCCCTTGTCTGATGAGCAGGTTGAAAATATAGTTTCCAATTCTGTGGGTTGTCTCTTTACTTTGTTAACGCTCTCCTCTGCTGCACAGAAGTTTTTTAATTTAATGTGATCCGTTTTGTCCATTTTTGCTTAGGTTATCTGGGTTTGTGGGGTATTGCTCAAAAAATTTTGCCCAGATCAATGTTCTGGAAGTTTCTCCCAATGTTTCATTGTAGTAGTTTCATAGTTTGAGGTCCTAAGTTTACGTCTTTAATCCATTTTGATTTCTGTATAGGGTGAGAGATAGTAGACCCCTATCTCTAGTTTCATTCTTCTGAATGTGAATATCCAGTTTTCCAAGAATCATTTATTGAAAAGACTGTCTTTCCCCTCTGTATGTTATTGGAACCTATATCAAAAATGAGTTCATTATAGGTATATGGATTTCTTTCTGGGTTCTCTATTTTGTGTTATTGGTCTCTGTGTCTGTTTTTATTCCAGTGCCACACTATTTTGGCTAGTATAGCTTTGTATTATAATTTGAAGTCAGGTAATGTGAATCCCCCAGTTTTGTTCTTTTTGCATAGGATAGTTTTGGCTGTTCTATGTCTTTTGTGGTTCCATATAAATTGCAGAAATTTATTTTCTATTTCTATGAAGAATGTCATTGGTATTTTAATAGGGATTGTATTGACTCTGTAGATGACTTTGGGTAGTATGGACATTTTAATAATATTGATTCTTCCAGTTCATGAACATGGAATATCTTTCCATTTTTAGGTGTCCTCTTCAATTTCTTTCCTCAGTGTTTTATAGTTTTCATTATAAAGATCTTTCACTTCTTTGGTTAAGTTAATTCCAAAGTATTTAATTTTATTTCTGGTATTGTAAATGGCATTGCTTTCTAAATTTCTTTTTTTCAGATTATTCACTGCTGGCATATGGAAATGCTACTGATTTTTGTATGTTGATTTTGTATCCTACAAATTTAAAGAATTTGTTTATTAGTTCTAATAGTTTTTTTTATTAGGTTTTTCCAAATATAAGATCATATCACCTACAAACAAGAATAATTCTACTTCTTCCTTTCCAATTTAGATGCCTTTTATTTATTTTATTTATTTTATTTTATTTTCTTGTCTGATTGCTCTAGTTTGGAGTTCTTGTATTAGGTTGAGTAATAGTGGTAAAAGTAAGCATCCTTGTTGCATTCCAGATCTTAGAGGAAAGGCTTACAAAATGGATAATTCTTGAGGTTCAATTAAGGTCAGGATTTATTTTTACTTATTCCACATGAATTTTTCAACCTCATGCAAATATTCCAACAGTTAAATATACTACATTTCTAGCATGAAATTGTACTGTAAGTACTTAAAAAAATACATTTTTATGTCTAGTCATTTTGTGTTCTGTTAAAAAGTGTAACAGTTCAAAAAGAGTATTTCTTTAAAAAGTATAAATAAAGATTTCTGCATTAGTTTGATGGTCATGCATTAAAACTTTTATGTCTTCCTAACTTATTTATGATCAAGAACATTAGAGGAACATAATGTAGTTTGGACTATGTGGTACATTTCTCATAAATGTGCGTAGAAATTACCAAATATCTGAGTGTGGTTATGGATAACATATTTTATGTCTGATTCTTTTTTAGTTAATGTATTTTATTTCTATTTATATACTCAAAATCTTGGTAGAAAATCTAAGACTATTCTTTGTTCTTTATCTTTTCTTTTTATCTTTAGTGATGAGGTCTTGCTCTGTTGCCCAGGCTAGTGGGTTAGAATGCAGTGTCACAAACATTACTCACAGCAAGCTGGAAATGCTGGCCTCAAGCGATCCTCTTGCCTCAGTCATCAGAGTGGCTGAGATTACAGGCAGGAGCCACTCAACTCTTTCTTTTGATAAAGCTATTTTGCCAGTTTGATTTCTAATTAACGTTCGAAGAGAACAAGAAAGAAACACATAGAGATGTTGCATTTTTTGAAAGCATAATATCAACAAGGAAAACACTGTCTTTCCTAGAACGCTTTGCTATGCAAACTTAAAATTTCATGGATGCTCTCTGGAAATCAATGACCCATGAGAGCAAAACATGTACAATGCATTATGGGTCAACACAAATCTTAAGAATAAAATATGAGAGGCCGGGCGCAGTGGCTCATGCTTGTAATCGCAGCTCTTTGGGAGGCTGAGGTGGATGGATCACAAGGTCAGGAGATCGAGACCATCCTGGCCAACACGGTGAAACCCTCTTTACTAAAAATACAAAAAATTATCTGGGTGTGGTGGCGGGCGCCTGTAGTTCCAGCTACTCGGGAGGCTGAGGCAGGAGAATGGCGTGAACCCGGAGGGCGGAGCTTGTAGTGAGATCGGGCCACTGCACTCCAGCCTGGGGGAAGAGCGAGACTCCGTCTCAAAAACAAAACAAAACAAAAAAGAAAAAAAATATAAGAGCAAGATGGTTTTGAAGGTTTTGAACATGATTTTCAATTGCATTTGTATCTTTTTAAATTTTAGAAATGATATATTTAGCTTCTTCGCATCAGAAAGGTTTATTTAGCAGGCCTCTGAAAACTAAGCACATATCATAGTATCCTTTACTAATCAGCAAAATGTGTCTTTACTACCACATGACCGAAGAAAAAGCGCCATCACGTGTCCCACAGCTTTTATTCAACAGGAAACTACTGTTTACCAATTTACCTTAGGCATTTTATAAAATTGAGACACTAGTTGAGTATTCTGAAGTCCAGGGAAAAAAATCCACTAGTAATTGTGAGAAATGTTTGTAATTGAAATATGAACATAAGCATAGAAAAATTATTTCTGCAACCCTTGTCATCCCAGCTCAAATAAATATCGCAACAAATTTCCATTTTTTTCCTAGTCTGATTTTTAGATATTCTGTGCCATGTATATTTGAGTTCAATTGTGATTAGTTGATTATGCTATGATCAGAATAGTTTTATCATCTTTACCAGTTTGAAAAATGCACTTCACACATTGAAAATAGTTTTTCACAGGTATATTTCACACTTAGACAGTTACTCCAAAGAGAATTGACATATGGTAGTGATATTTAAAAATCCACAGGCTGCTTAGAATGGAAAGAGATTAGTAGGAAGTTCAACTCAGTAATCATAGACTATTAAATCAACTAAAATACAAAATAATTAAAATACAAAAATAAGACCCCCCAAAAGACAAAAAAGTAACCCAAACCCTGTATTATTTTTTTAAATGCTCCCAATTATACATCATGGATGATTACTCACTCAGTACTTTTTTCTTTTTTATTATTTTCTGACCACACATCGCCTTTAGAATTTTTATCTTTTCTTTAGTTGTAAAGTACTTTTCTACTTAAACTGCCACCATTTCTTAAGTATTTTAGTTGCCTAGGAAACATACAAAGGTTTTGCTGCAATAGCAGGAATTCATTTAACCACCAAATTCCCTCTGTAAGCCAGATTCATCATTCCTATATTGCAGAAGCCTTCAGCGGAGCACTTGACTGCAGCCAACTGACTTGTTACCATATCATGCTTTCAACAGAGTGAAATGGGTCAAACAGATTTTCAGAGGGCTTAAGCACAGAGTTATGGTCCTCCCAAAATGACTCAGAGTATCATTTCCTTGACATTCGTGGTCCCACAGACCAAGCATCTATTTTGCTTCTGTTAATCTAATCTGTTATCCGGCTACAAAAGACTAGCACACATTAGCACTGGAGAGGGATTGCTTTATTCTCTCACTTTTTGAAGGACATAGCTCTTTCAGGAAACTAGGATGTAGTTTATCACATACAAAGTTATCTACAGATTTTTGGGCTCTGTGTGACTGTTATATGTTATATTTGTGTAACACTAGTGTGGAGGAAAATAATATTATGTCATACATAATGATTTATTATAACTGCTAGGTATTTCACCAGTGGCATTATTGGGGGAAAACTTAATCTCTGTAGCTCTCAGTTTTCCCAGTGTAAAAAGTGATCACAGTAATATCTAAACCCAAAGGTCATTGTGATATATTTAATTTATATAAAATCATCTCTTTTGTTTCTTATAACAGGGAATAGTTCTATCATCTTCCTGGTTCACAAGAAGGAAACCTGAACCTTTCTTACACCTTACTTCTTATTCTTCAAATCCAGTAAGTCGTCTAATGTCTGCAATTCACTGTCATTGCTACTTCCAAAACTGGTACTTATTTGGTATTAAAGTATGAGTTTGGGCTGCTTTAATTCTCAACAATGATGCCAAACTGATCTTTCTAATACATAATAGCTGACCTTGTCACTTAATTTCAGTAACTCCACATGAAACTTCAGATTTCTAATATAGGCCTTTAAAGCCTTTCTTTTTCAAACTCTTGTTTGTATTCTTCCTCTTATGAGTTGACAAATAAACACACATCAATCTAGCTTCATTGAATTACTTCTAGTTATCTTTACATTGTATGCTTTACTTTTCACTCCAGTGCCTCTACATTGTCATTGTTTACCTGGAACTTCTGGATTCTAGAACTGACTTGCCATTAGCCATTTTTATTTCCGCAACAGAAACGTTACCTCGTCTATGAAGAATTATTGAAATACAATCTGAATTGAGTATTCCTGCTTTTCTGTTGTAGAATAGGATAAAGTAGAGATTATGACAGGTTTACTATTATATACCCATGTCTACTGTCCCGTATGACATATATTGAACAATGAGTTTGCTTAAAATAAAGTTCTTAATCAGCATACCAGTATATATCATAGGAGGAGGTTTCATATTAAAACAGAATTCATACAAGTATGCCTGAGATAGTGAATGAAACAGGAAACCCGAAGATATCTATTTTTAGCCATTAATTTGCACGAGTAAAAGAAACGTAATGGCATTTGTCAAGGAAGATGGTCCCTGCACAAAATGCAGAGGACAAATAATAATAATGAGGCTATTTTTAATTTTTTTATATAAAAGCTTCTGACAGAATCTTCCTTAGGACCATGGTGTGGAAGTGTAGTGTAGGGTGAGGAGAGAGACCTTTCCTTCAGCTCTCTAAGGGACAATGAGCTTCTGAATGAGTTGGGAAGTGACACTGATATTTGGATTACTACTGTTAATATAATCATATTGGTATTCATGGGCTAGTGATGCCTTAAGTCATTGGTCATATTTTAAAATAGTCTTACAAAGAAGGGGCATGGAAACGTATTGTGAACATATTCACTTAGCTTGTCTTTACATTTTTACCTTAAAAAGGATAGAAACTATGAACTTACAGGTATTGGCTGTTAGGCATTATTCACAATTTAAATACTTTCTGTTCAGTTATTACAAACATTCTTATCAGACAAAATGTAACCGTTTTCAAAACACTAGTTAAACACTAGTTATTAAGGACCACTATACTCCTTAATAACTAAGCAATTTTAGGTGAAAGAGAATGCCTTTAATTAAAATCACCTTTAATAGATAATGCTCTCTGCTCAGGCCCTAATGTTCTCATTTCAGTTATGACACATTTCAAAGGATGGGACTATATCTCATGCTTCCTTTGCTCCTTTCTTCTGCAATAAATGCATGGAATTAATGTGGTTGATAAGGCTTATGCTTTACTTCAAATGGAAAGGACTAAGTTTTTGGAAGACAATTCAGTTGACATCTTCAGCTGTTCTTATTTTAACTCCCTTTTCTTTTTTTAGTTTCAGGTTGAAAATGGATGACACCTTATCAGATCATCAAAGCACAGTATTAACAGAGTTACAGTGTTGAATGTGTTTCATCTGCACCATTTTTAAGTAATAATTCATCACAAATGACAAGATAAATCTCTAGCAATAAGATTTTGGGTCATTGTCATCGTATAGACTTCAAAAGAAATACAGGCACTCAAACGTCTGACTCTAATAATATGTTAGCATAATAGAAACTATGGCAATAGAAGAGTATGCCTAGCTGATGTCATTTGGAAATGGGAACATCAACACGTGATTACAGCATAAGCAAAATACACAATTTATCCATCTTAAGAATATTAATCATAGGTTTAATCTACCAAGGAGTTTTGAAAATATCATTTCAAAATCTTCATTAAAGAAGGCAGGCACATGAAGACAGAGAGGAGAAGAATGGTTACCTAAGGCTGAGAAGGGTAGTGCATGGACTGAGGAAGAGGTAGGGATGTTTAATGGGTCCAAAAAAATAAAAGAAAGAAAAAGACCTAGTATTTGATGGCACAGCAGGGTGACTACTGTCAATAATAATTTAATTGTACATTTAAACATAACTAAGAGTATAATTGGATTGTTTGTAACACAAAGGATAAATACTTGAAGGAATGGATATCCTATTTCACATGATGTGAATAGTATGCATTGCATGCCTATATCAAAATATCTCATGTACCTCATAAATATATACACCTACTAGGTACCCACAAAAATTAAAGTAAAAATATTTTAAAACGTGGTAGGCATCATTCTCTATACTTTTTCTGGACTGGGTGATTTCCTGGGATTCATTACAACTTTCTGATTCTATATGATCAAAAATAATAAAAAATAAAATGTTAATTGAATCAGTAATACAGATACTGAGCAAAATAAGGTCTTTCAAAAATATATTGAAGTACAATTAGAAAGAAAATACCAAGAACTTTACATGTCTGTGAAACTAAAAAGGTAGGAACGATAGCCCCAATCCTAGTCAACAGAACAAAATATCACAAAATTTGTGAAAAAAATAAAAACAGAATTTTTAAAACAGTGGAATTAGTTTTAAAAAATTGTATAAGAAAAAATAACGTTTGTTAAAGTTAGATTTAAAAGCAGGAACCCTGTAAGCATACATGATGCAAATTTAAAAACTGAAAAAGGATAATATCTAAATTTGTCAGAAAAAATCCTGATTTTCCATCTTAAAGAGGTACATTTGAATTAAAATAAATTTCAAAGGATAATCTGATTTTTGACGATGTATAAAATTGTGCTTTTTGTTTCTTAAACCATAACTTAAACTCTGATTTATATCTTAAATGTGGACTCTTACTGGGATTCTAACATCATTCTTAGCCTCAAATATCCACTTCCCTGGCTTCTCTCTATGTTCATAATGTAAATGGCTCACAAGGTAATTTCTCCTTCCTCCATCTATATCTCTCACCATTCCTAACCTTACGGGTTATTTTTCAACCTGGATTAGTTCCCTCTCACATTTTTACATATTGGAATGTTAGGTGTTCTTCAGAGCTAACCACAAATACCACTTATTTTTTTTCCAAAAAGTTTATTACTCCAGCAAGTTTATTTCGTTTTTATTTTTTAAAGTTCTTTATGCCTCTGACTGGGAAAATATCATACATATTCTGATGTTCTGGTTATATATGCGATATGTATGTGTGTCTTATCTCTTCCACTAAACTTTCAGCTCCTTAAGGACTATTAGAGTCTAATTAATGGTTATTTTTTCTTGTAGGCTTTAGCATGTATTCTTCACAGTGGAGGGCTCCAATCTATGAATGATGGGAATATAACATATCTCATTCATTTATTCAACAAAATGTATCTATACATTGACAGACCAAAAAAAAGAGTGTACATTTCAGTGATTCTTAATGTAAGTAAGTTCAAAGAATATAAGCTCCAAGTTTGAGTATGTTGTTTCCTGAAAATGAAAGATGTTATTGTGGAATACGAAGGGCTTTTTCTCGGAGAGTCCTGACTTCCACTTAACTGCCGTGTGGGCTTGAGCAAATTAATCTCTTTCAACTTCAATTCATTCACTTATAAAATATAGGTAATACTTATGGTTTATCGTACATGGCAAATTGCAAATATAAAACTGTTCAGCTTAGTGCCTGACACATAGATGGCTATCACAAAAGAAATGAACATTATGAGATTCTCTGGTGAAAGTTGATAGATGGTCAATAATGTAAACACTAAATTATTTTCTTTAAAGTAAAGCTTAGAACAATACATTTTATGATTAAAAGAGATAATTACATTTTTTAAAAATGAAATAATACTAGCAAAAATATCACATATTCTGTTTTATTAAAACAGCATCTTTTGTACAATTATTCTCTAGGTTGGCATATTTCTTTACCTTTGGATTTTTTTTCTTTGAAAGAAAGAAAAATATACTGACCCAATTTTTTGAACTGTTTTAAAAATTGAAAGCATGAAATTCAGTCTTTACTTAGCAAGTGGATTTTATTATCCAGATTTTAAAATACATTGGATATGATAAAATACATAGAGTCAAGCTCACACCCAAGGTTTAGAATGAGTTTATATTTCTGACTTATGGTGGGTGGAGGAACCACCAACACACACGTGTAGAGAGACCTTATTTAGCCCAATGGACATATTTTTCTATAGAAACAGAAATTTTCCCTCCTTTCCACATTGCTATACAATGGATATTTTGGTCTTCTCATTCTCTCATATTTTAGCCTAACTAGTATCCTGAAGAAACCTTTTCCTATGTTTATCTTTTCCTCCATCATTAGTCTTTATCATATAGGGTTGAGGAAATGATTTAGGTCTGGGGATCCAGGGTCTTGCATTTTGCTGTCCACAGTGACTGTGCACATGAAACAAACCAAAAAATGATAGGTCCAGTAACCAAATTCACGCTAATGGAAGGAAAGACACTTTCCTCTCCCTGGTTGAACCTGAATCTAGAAGGTTGTAGACCATTAGCTGATAGAAGTCTAGAAGTCATTTTGCTGCCTTTTAGAGATTAAGAACAAAGCCCGAGGACAAAAACAAACAAACAAACAAACAAACAAAAAAAAAAAACACAGAGAGAGAGAGCCAAACTAAATAAAAGAGAGACAATTCTAGTTTTGTGTTAGGAAGAACAATGTATCCCCAAAAATAGCCACATCCTAGAAGCTGTGAATATGTTATGTTAGGTGTAGGGTGAATTAAGGCTACAAATGGAAGTAAGGTTGCTAATAAATTGACATTAAGATAGAAAGATTATCCTCTTGGGTCCAATGTAATCCCAAAGGTCATTACAAGATGGAAGAGGGAGGCGAGAGAGTCAGTGTCAGAGTAATACAATATGACAAACACTTCATCAGCCATTGCTGGCTCAAATGCGGAAGGGGGCCATGAGTCAAGGAATGGGGGTAGCCTCCAGAAGCTGGAAATAGCGAGAAAATAAAAAGATTGTTCACAAGGATCTCCAGAAAGGATCACAGCCCTACCTATACCTTGCTTTTAGCCCAGTGAGACCCATTGCTGAGCTCATATTATGAAATGTAAGGTAATAAATGTGTGTTGTTTTAAGCCACTAACTTTGCAGTAATTCTTTATAGCAGCAATAGCAAACTAACATAGTTGTTTAACAATTTGTATAGTCTCTAATAATGACTGTGTCTTTTCAGTGACATGAGCCATACATTTTTTCTTTATGTCTTCTAAGGTTGATGCCTTATAGTTTACCAGTTAGGCACTACAACTAAGTATGGGTTAAAGAAAAGCTTTATTGGGGAAATGTGTAAGTGAAGATTCAGTTATATCAGAAGGCATAAGTTTCCTCATCCTCATTAGCTTCCCACCGTGACGCTAACGGGGCTGGCTGGACACAGTAAAAGTAGGTGTTCTGGCAATGGACCTGGCCTCACCTTTCCTCCCTGGGAAATGACATTGTGGATCCGCTTTACCAGGTCTTCTCCTCTTGCTTAACTTTGAATAATGCATTTCCCCAGTAAAGCCTATTACTTAAACCATACTTTGTGTCATTGTACAATTCACCCTGAGAATTTGGTACATGACAAATGGAAGCTTCAAGAGGACTTCCCTTGCATGACAGCACATTTGAGGCCATTTCTGTCATTTACAGCTGAGCTAGTCATTACTGATACCTGGTGAATACGATTTAAAAAATGATTTTGTCTTTTTATTTATTTATTTATTTTTGAGCCTCACTATGTTGCTCAGGCTGGTCTCGAACTCCTTGGCTCAAGCAATCTGCCTGCCTTGGCCTCCCAAAGTGTTGGGATTACAGGAGTGAGTCACTGCGCTCAGCAATTTTGTCTTCTTTTTAGAGTTGTCTCAAGCATTGATCCCAAATTCTCTAGAGTACACTGGGAACTTCACTCATTCATTCATTCAGACAACACAATTCATTAAGCAGAGAATTGTAATCTACATGCTGAAAACATGATAAATACCATTTATTTCCTCAAAGAGTTAATGGATTAAAAGGGAAAATGGAAATGTAACTAAAAATTACAATGCAATACAAAAGATGTTATAATATGGGTATTTGTAAGGTAAGGAAATAGGAAGATAACAGACAAAAGTGTGATTCAAAGATTTCAGCTATATATAGAATCTGGACTCAACTATAATTATTCTCTTCCCAAATGGGAAGGAAGTACATCCTGAGATAACATGATTAAAAAGAAACATGCTTCCTGACTAGGGAATACACGTCTGCATTTCTTGGCAGGAGAAGTGACTAAATATGTCAACTCAAGGAGAGACTTGACTATAGTAGATGCTTAATGAATATTTGTGGAATGAATGTCTAAATGGATAATTAGCAAAAAAAAAAAAAAAAGCTAATGGTGCCTAAATGATCATACTAATCACCACGACTAATAAACACATGCATTTTGAAGTAATTTATAATTATAGTCAGAAATAAAAATCTTGTATTGAATTTATCTTTGACTAATAATATACTATAATGACAAAAGGAAGACAGAGGCCTTGGACTTAAGAAAATTTGCTGTAGACACCAGCAAACCTGGGTTTGAGTCCTGCCTATTTGACGTTAGTCATGTTACTTAACTTTGCTAAGTTAGTTTCCCCCTCTTTAAAAGTCAAAATAATGTTGGAACCTATTCTTCAGGAAGTGTGAGGATTAGAGGTAGAAATGCATAAGTATTTCATACTTAGCAGAGAGACTAGAATTTAATAAGCATTCAATAAATGTTAGCTCTAATAATAACCAATAATAAGTATTATCCATATTTTAAAAAGGCTTTAAACATCAAATGAAATTGTATAAAAGTTGAAAGATTTAATTGAGAAAAATAATAACTCCAATATAAGTATTATTATAAGAGATCCCATTGGAGTAATCATTTCTTGTGATTTTGGCCCATATGTTTATGTCAGAGAAATGGAACACAGCCAAAGATTTTCAAGTAATTGTGTAAAATTGCTCTTGTTATGTAAAATTAATTGAGGCCTTGCTTCAGCAGCTGTTATGTGTACATGGAGGCTACAAACCCTATTAAACAGAATGGTAACCATATAATCATGTTTTTCACATATTATTTTGTGCTGTCACAATGAAAGGTTTACAAATAACAGTGACTCATTTAAATATTATTGACACAATGAAAAGCTCCCAGTGTGAGAATTACTCCCTAGGAATAGATCTGACATTTTGGAAATTAGATGACTTCTTATCAGAGTGCTATTTTAATATAATATTACAAACTATTTTTCAAGATATCCCATGTTACTGACATCTATTCAAGCTAAACATTTACACTGGTCAGTGCCAGCAATCCACACACAGTAATTTGGCATCACCCATAACTGTTCCCTTTGTTTTACACAGCCAAGAAGTCTTCTATAAACACTTCAATAGTGTTTTTGTGGGACAAAATAATTCATATACATTATTTTGTATGCTCTGCACTGTCTTTATTTATATCTGTAATGCAGATAAATAAATCAATATTCTGATGGTTAAAAGACATACAGCCAAAGTCATAGCACATGCCCTCTGTTCTGACTCCACATCCTTGATTTTCTCCATATCACACATCATTGACTTCACCTCTATGTCATTATAATAAATACCACATAAAATATTTTACAAACATGCTTTCATGTTAGTTTTTCAGTTTCTCCATGTAATTTTAAATTTTTAGCAGTCACCTTTTCCAGATCCTTCTTTTTTCTTATCTTATTGGACTTTGAAGGCACCTTTCCAAGTAGAAAACAGGTGGAGCTTACCATTGCTGACAAGGGATATTGTGATCTAATGATTCTATTATTAATTAAGAGAATCTATAGCTATTACAGTCAGCACAGCTGATAATTAGTGAGCTCAAAATAATTTTCTGTTTTTTATTTAGATGATATTACATGGCTCACAATTACAATTAATTTTTTGATAAATTACACATTAGGAGCAAATACAGAAAGTAAGTATTGTGTACTGTAAGGACACATATACAGTATAGATTAAATACAACATAATTTCATATATGCATTATTTCATAGGCTATTTATCTTACTTATCTGTGTATTACAGATGAGAACAGCAACATTCAAAATAGCTAAAAGATTTACAACCAAAATCATAATATGTGGTCTTAGACTCTGCCACACCCTTCACCTTCACCATATCACCTCCATTTCATTATAATCAATACACCACAGACATAATTTAAAATCCCAGTGAGGCTCAGCTTGGCAGCCTCATCTCTTCTTTTCTGGATTAACACTAGCCTGTGAAGATGCTGGTTACCTGAGAGTGGGTAAAGGCAGTTGAAATGCAATTCTTCACAGAAAACTGTTAAAAGGAGGCTTATTCCTGCCCACGACTTTGCAGTAACAGTAGGCCTCTCCCAAAGAATGTACTTACTGTATGTGAAACCTAAGATAATCTCAACAGAGTGGTCAGTGTTTGACTATGAAGCCTAAGGAAATCTGGAAGAATGATAATGAAATAATTTTCATTTTTGGCCATGACCTCTCAGAGCAGAACATACTTCTTTCTTCAGGATGGGAAAATAAGTGCAAGAAAGAGGCTTGAGACTAAACACTTCTAGGAATATAGCAATTTCTTGGAATAGACTAGTTTCCCCAGGCTTGCTTTTATCTGATTTATTCATATGACACATGTCTGTAGGTTCTAGACTTGAGCCTAAACTTTTGCTAAGACATTTAATATGGATTGTGCTATAGGATTTTGGACTTAAAATAGACACATAAATTTCCCAAAGCATTATAAAATTATTGGTCTTCTATCAACACCTGTCAATGCTCCCAGCTAAAGGTCACCAGAAATAAAATGGTTGATGAAGTTTGGTCCCTTGACTTTACAATGGAGGAGAACACTCACCATGGGGAACTGTGCAGTGTCTCACTAAGAGGCTGTTAGAAAGACTCATTATCGTATTGGGGATTGTGTTAAATTACTTGGGGAAGTATTAAATAAAGTAAGCCTTTTCTCTGGATTGGATGCAGTTAGAAATCAGGAGAAATTCTATTTTTAGGTATCTTAAAAATTCTTATATGGAAGGCAGAGAGAACAAAGCAGGGCCAAGCTGTAATTGGTAAAGAAGCAACATATCAGGATGAGAGGTATTTGATTATTTTTGTGGTTTTGACAATATTCACATTATTATCTACATTAAAATCTGATGGTTTTCTTCTTGTCTTGATGCATCATAGTCAGAGAGTGGCCTAATGTAATGTTCTTCTGATACATCTTTTATGCTCAACACAGGAATAGCCTGCTGAGCATGGTCTTGCCTTAAGTGTTAGGGAAACTTCAAGTATCACAAAGGAATGACTGACAGTACTAGCACAGTTCCTGACTGTTTGAAACTGCTTATTTTTCTTATAGTTAAGACAGATATGAATGCCTGTATAGTCAATAGTAAATCCCTGTCAACAGTTCCTTTAAAATATACCCTGAATCTAACCATTGCTCAAAATTTTCCTTGCTCCAACCTTCATCCAAGTCAACATTACTGATTACTTGGACCTCTGCTTCTAGTGGGTTCCCCAGTGGTCTCTTCCAATATAAATTAGAATATTTTACTCTCCTGTGCACAAATTCCAATGGGTTCCCATTGCCCTTAGATCAGCAGCCAAAACCTTACTGTGAACCTACTCATGGTTATTTCTCAGATATTTTTCACTGCTACTCATGGCATCTTGGTTTTCTACACTTGCTATATATTTTATCAAGAGTTCTTTTCCTCCAGGTCATCAGACGTTTCACTTCATACCTCCTTCAGGTTTCTGCTCAAATGGTCACCTGTTGGCAAAACCTTTCTTAAACTCTTTTATGCCTCTTCCCTTCCCTACTATGTTTTTTTTTTCTTCTTCTTCTTCATAGCATTTCATCACTACTGTATTTACATTATTTATTCGGGTATCTATTTACTATTTGTCTCTTCTTCCATAATGTAAATTCTATGAGGCCCGGAACTACATCTGGCCACAGCTGTATCCTAAGAGTTGAGTGCATTTTCTAGCATATAGCAAAGATACAATCATGCATAATGTATAGATCCACAATATGGATTTAGTCACTAGCCACATAAGGATCAGGTTGATTCTATGGTTAGGTGGCATTACATTGAATCATATAAAACTTCTTTCTGCAAGTAAAGAAGGTTACATATTAGTCATTTGAGATCACCTGATTAGATAAGAATTCCCCATTACCAAGAATCAAAGGGAATCAGCCCCATTCTGAAGCAGACCAATTTGAGGGATAAAATCTCTACTGCATGAAATCAACCCAGCTATGTAACATCATCCATTATTTTATTTAGTGAATATTTATCCAGAATGTTTCACCTCTGCCTTTTACACAGTGCAGTGAATGTAAAAAGGAATAAAAACATTCTTCCTTCAAATAATACACTGAGGGAAGATGGCTATACAATATAATATGGGATTAAAATGTCTTTATAGAGTTAGAGCATGCATTTTGATGGGAATCCAGAGAAGAGAATTTGGAATTCTGCCAGAATATTATGTCTTATTTGAGGTTCTATGAATGAGCAGGAATTGACTGAAAAAAAAAAAAACAGAAAAAGGATTGGAAGACCTTTCGGATGGAAGGAAGAACATGGGCAAAGCTTGACTATGTAAGGGAGCATGTGCTATTTTGGAAGTACAGACATTTGTTGGAATAGAAAGAATGGAGCAGATTTCTGAGGCCTTCAGTGGGTGGAGTAGGCAGGTCTTGGTATAGAATCCTGTGATTCATCACAGTGGGGTCTGCTAGATTCTCAGTCCTCAAAGTAGCAGAGCAGAACAGTCTAGGAGTTTTGGGAATTTGGACCTTCCACTGTGAGCCATATTCTAGCTGGGTCAGTACTCTTACACTGAACTCCTGATGCTCACTCCTTAGCCTTTCCTATACAACAGTGTTTGTATTGTTTGTATAGTTTGTAGTGTGGTATGCATAGTCACTAAAGATTTTTCTATCTTTATGCTCAAAATATCCATTATAAAATATTTAGATTTGAAAATCTTTGATACAGTGTCCCATAGTAATAAAGTTCTGTAGCAAGTGAATATAATCACCAGTAAAAAAATGTACTGACAGAAAAAATAACAATTGGTGTGCTATTTTTGTGAGTGAGTGTGTGTGTGTGTGGCCAGAACCAAAGAGAGCAGAAACTATGTATGAGTACATATTTCTTATGATCCATATCATAATGAAATTAATACATTAGACGCATTTCTTTCAAGGTTCTGATTTATATTTGTTACATTAGTTTCCCTTTGATTTCAAGGAAAATGCAAAAGAGAAAGAGAAGTATGTAAAATAGAAACTGATGGGGCCAGGTATGATGACTCATGCCTCTAATCCCAGCACTTTGGAAAGCCAAGGAGGGAGGATTGCTTAAGGCCAGGAGTTCAAGGCCAGTCTGGGCAATGTAGCAAGACCCAATAGAGTTTCTCTCTCTCTCTCTCTCTCTCTCTCTATATATATATATATATAAATATATATATATATATGTATGTCTCTCTATATAGAGAGAGATATCTATATATAGAGAAACATATCTATCTATATTCTCTCTATATATATGAAGATAGGTATACATATATATCTATATATGAAGATATATATAAAGATAATATAGAATATATATTTCTATTTCTATTATATATAATATATAGAAAATATAACCATTGGTCTTACATAAGTAAAATTCTCATTTGCTTCAACATACATTCTTTTGAAAACTTGAAATCTAGTTTAGTAACTTAGATATAATTTAAGGTTTCAACAACTGGATCTAGCCCTTATCTTGAATAATTTGGCAATAAATGAATAATGCCTTCTTCCTAGCTATGAGCATACAAAAGACAAACACTATCACTTAGTAGCAGTATGATCTCAGCAAAATTATCTATCAACCTTTTTCATCGATAATAATTGCTACATAAACTAAGTTAGACTGTATAGAAGAGAATGTACACTATGAAACCTTAGGATGCAAATACATTTCCAAAACCATGTAGCCTATCCAAACACTCTTTGAGTAACTCGCACAAATAGTCACTCAATGTCATGTGATTAATAACCTTCATGAAAATAGCCTTTTGTGACATGTGGGGCACAATTTTATTTACTTTAAATAGTCAATGTACAGTGATTTGAAATAAGCCATTTAATAATTTAGATTTTTGTTAAATAGAATAAACCATCAATATAAACTTTAAAAAATAAAATTAGAAACTTGAGTGATATAATCTATTTTAGGTACCAAGATGGTCATTCCAAAGATAATGCTTTTATGGTGCTGATGAACGTGGATTTAATGTGCATTTACTGAATCTACTTATGTGCTGCCACCATTGTTTCTTTTCTTTTTTTTTTTTTTTTTTTTTGGTCAGCTGTCAGTCACACTGGGTTCTGCTGCCTGCACTTTATCAATACACGGGTACTCTCCTACTGCTTGGTAAATGCTGAGAAATGTCTCTTAGCGAACCTCTACTTCTACTCTACTGCAGGCTTTCTAAAGGCAGTCACCATGCCCTTTATTTCTTTCAAAATACTATCATTACTGAAAAAAATTAAATTTATCCACTATATGACATTGTGTCAGGTTTTAGGCAAAGCAATGAGAAATAAGATGATTATTGACCACAAAGATATTAATGTTTTGAGAAACAAATGTATATATAACTAATGACTAATTGTTGTCCTGCCATCCCATAGATTGCTATTCATCTCTCAGGGCCAAATTAATGATATTAATACACATAAGCTGATCCATGGGGGCCAAATAAGTTCTCCCTTCCAAAGATTTACACTTGGGCATAGAAATCCTCGTTTTAAATACCTGAATGAAGTGTAATAATCACAAATGTGGAAGGAAAAGGCAAACAAAACAGTGAAAAATCATGCAATTCTCAGGAGAATCAATGAACTGTTTGTTCCTAGAGAAGGATCTGGAAACATTGTAGTCCTGAAGTAGCAGAGGAAGAAGAAGGAAGAAGAAGCCACAGAGAGATGTAGAGAGAATGAGAGAGATAGACAGACAGACAGACAGACAGACAGAAGGAGAAAGGGAGAGATGGATAATGATTTTCTGGTGCCTTTACAACATTCTAGTTTTCAGTTCCAATCCTTCGTCAGCCTGAATGCATCCCTGTGCTTGGACTCCATGGAAAACCCTCAGATTGTTATACCTCCTCACCTTTTTTTATTCTACGTAATGCAAGATGGATCCTTTACTTACAAATGATAATTTTAGTTGAAACTAATGTGATATAATAAGGAAATTAGGAGCCTCTGGACTTTATCTCAGAAATAGCAGTGTTATTTTACTTTCCCTGAAATCTTCTGATGACCGTTTAGGTGGAGGAATGAGCTGTGCTTTGAGGAGGGAGATGCTGAGGAAGCCTGAGGGAGCTGGCTGGGCAATAGACCATGTAATTCTTCAGGATCTATTGGCCTATTGGACTCAAACTGTTGGGAATGGTTGTAAAATATGTCGACTATTTAGGATCTAATTATCTAAATTATTCATCATCCTTTCTTTTTCTTCTCCCCCAGTTCTATTCTTCTGTCAATTGTTTCAAAACTAGCTTTAATCCTATTAATCCCTCTGCCAGATTCTGGGAAGAGAATTAGAGAGACAGTGTAACTGAAATCAATCTATCTGGTTAGCTCTTAGATACCTAGTAAAAGATTTGGTGGAATAAGGGTAAAGCACCGTCTTAATGAGATTTGGGAAATAACTACAGATTTCATTTATGTCTGTTCAACCTGACTAATGGGGAAGTATACATAACAATTTTCTGTAATGCAATACTGAATAAAACTTGCTGATTTTCCCCAGGGACACTGTAACTGTTCATTACTTTACACTGCAGTATAAATTGGCCCAGTGGGGAGGCAGGCATAGATTGAAGGGAGCTGTGAACAAAATTACATAGCTAACACTGCAGGCACCTCCTCCGTACTTGAGACCCTAGAATCAGGCTCTTAATACATTCAGTCAAACAATCTTTCTGACAATTGCAGGTCACACACCTAGCTACACGTCTGGGGAAACTACAGGCAGCTGTGGGGCTCTTAAAAATAGCTTAGAAATATATACCACTTGCTCCCAACACCAACACTGGGTAATTGTAGTCCCAAAAATGTGTCTCCTTTATAGGATTAACAGCTTGCTATCTCTCCCTAAAAGGCAACAAAGATAATTGGAAAAAACTTAAATATCAACAGGAACTTTCTTGCATTTGCACACCAGATTTACCAGTTAACACTTATGTGACTTGTCACAAATTAATTACTCTATGTTGTAGTTTCCATAGCTGTATAATGGACATGGTAATAGTACATCCATCACACATTTGTTGTGTCAGTTTAACGACACGTAAGTGTCCCAGCAAGTAACTAGGCCATGAAATTGCTGTACTTGTTACCTAACAATGTTATTGTTGTTGTTGCTGTTGACAACCTATTATAATTCTGACCACAATCCTTTTGTTTTTGGAGAAGGAACAAGGCAAATTGGAAAATAATAGTGGACTAATCATAATTGACACAATTTTAAAATTATTTATATATAGTCATGCACTGTAGAACAGCATTTCAGTCAATGACTGACCACATATCTAATAGTGGTCCCATAATATTATAATACTGTATTTTTACTGTATCTTCTTTATGTTTAATACACAAATACTTACCTTGTTTTATATTGCCTACAGTATTTAGCACAGTAATATGCTGTGCAGGCCGGTAGCCTAGGAGCAGTAGGCTTCTAGAGTGAAACCTACAAGTGGTGGGAAGAAAAGGGGTATTTGAGCTGGAGGATGCGTAACTAAGAAAATGGATGATAGGCTATACCATATAGTCTAGTTGTATAGGATTGTGTAAGTCCACTCCACGATGTTTGCATAATAACCAAATCATTTAACCATGCATTACTCAGAATGTATTGCTGTCATTAAGTGACACATGACTGATATTAATTAGGAGCAGGTAAAAATTAATACATTAACTGAATTATATGCATTATCCTTTGTTCTACCATCTCTCAAATCAAAACAATATATTCTGGCCTTCCTCTGCTTGCATGTTTAGCAATTTATATAATATGTTAACCAGAACCAGGTGCAGTGGGCTCACACCTGTCATCCCAACATTTGAGAAGGTAGAGACCGGAGGGGTGCTTGAGACCAGGAGTCTGAGACCAGCCTGGACAACACAGCGAGACCCTGTCATTACAAATATTTAAAAACAATTATCCAGGCATGGTGGTATATGCCTATTATCCCAGCTACTCGGAAACCTGAATTGGGAAAATTGCTTGAGTCCCGAAGTTCGAGGCCATAGTGTACTATGATTGCACCACTGCACTCTAGCCTGGGCTACAGATATATCTATATCTATATCTATATCTATATCTAAATCTATACCTACATCTATCTATATATTTGTATAACTGTATTCTTTTACTATAACCATAACCCATAACCATGAGAAAAATAGCTTTCAATACATTTTGCCAATCTTTCTAGTGAACTATTGAACCTATGGGTGGACCTGAAGACTCCCAAACTTTATAAGCACCTGCTATGTGCTAGATATGGACCCTGGCACTATAGATATAAGTACAAATGAAAACCATTTTCTTCCATAATGCTTCTTATAATTCAGTGTAAAAATATATTTCCAACTGACTTCACAGTGTTGTTATGAGGAGCAGAGAAAGTTATCGGTATTGGTAGTGGTGATAATAATGAATGACGATAACAATGGCAGCCAGGTATGCATATTGTGTTTTTATTATGGAAGACCTTTTCAAAGTGCTATCATATAATTATTACAACAATTCTATGAGGAGGTTATTTTTATCCTCATTTTAGAAGTGAGAAAACGGAGGCAGAAAAGTAACAAATAACTTATCTAAGATCAGACTGCTAGGAAATCATGGATCTGAGGCTTTAGACTATTTGAGCCAAAACTGTGCTTGATTATCTCCAACATGGGAATCTCCTAACACAGTGTCTGGCATGATGAGAATGTCTAATAAATGTCAGACTGACTTCTCTTCTGCACGGTCTCATTCAGAATATTATCTGAAGTGAGACTGAGAGTGGTTGGTTCCTGCAGAGATGAGGTCTTAACTTATATATGGAATGATTGTCAAGAAATATGATATCACCAAACGAAATAAACTCATCAAGACCTGTGCAGGGAGAAACTGAAAGATTCCTAGATTTGTAAATTAGAGAAGGATTGCAAAGATGAGACAAATGATAAAACTGTAATTATCAGAGAATGGGAAAAGCTTAGATATACTTTTTTGATTTCAAATGTTTCCACTATTAAACACTTACATAGTAATGCTTTGAAAACATATATGTTATAATTCACAGGAAACACAGTAGTGATTTTAAGCAGAAATACAACATTAACATTAGAGTATATTTTTTATTTTAAAAAACCCAAAACATTTTTATAAGTGTTATTTAACACAACAAACACTGAGTTCCTAAAATGTGTTCAGGCAGTGGTATAGATGCTGAAAATATAAAGAAAGAACTACATGAAACTAGTTTTAAGAGGCTTCATGAAAGTATGCATGTTCTTCAATAGCAATATCTAGTGATGGTATAATTCATTAGAAATAGATACAAGGGGCATAAGAGGACAAGGTTACCTATACCTATGTGGAGGCTTGTTAAGAGAAAATTTCAGAGATGAGGTGACATCTGAACTAGTTTTAAAAACTGATCAGAATATTTAGGCAGATGATATGTGGGAGAAAGATATTCCAGGCAGTGAGAATCTAAGAAAGAGCATGATATATTAAAGAAACTGAAAATAGTTCAGTGCTTCTAGAGTGAAACCTACAAGTGGTGGGAAGAAAAGGGGTATTTGAGCTGGAGGATGTGTAACTAAGAAAATGGATAGAAATGGGACCCTAAAAGCCTTGTGCGCCATTTTAAAGATGTTATATTGATGCTGTTGGCAATGGGAAACCATAAATCATTAAAAGTAGGGGAGTAACATCAGATTTTTATTTCAGAAATGCTTATCTCTCAAAATTTACATTTTAGAGGAAAATCTTAGTTCTGTCCTATTTTATAGAGCACAACTCTGACAGAGTGGTTAAGCATGTGTTCACAGGAGCCAGAGGAAATAGATTCAATTATTGTCTCCTTCACTTATGTAGTAGTCAGGCAGGACAACTGAAGTCTGTGTGAGTTACTCTTCTCATTTCTAAAAGAAGGATAACAACAGTGCTCACTCACAGACCTATTGTAAGAATTAATTGAGATAACACATATTAAATATTTACAACAGAGAAAGTCTTCAATAAATGGGGTTATTATTAATGTGGTTATTATATTGTTACTATTATCATCATTTTCTCTAGTCAATACAAGTACTTTACATTTTAAAATAAATACAATTTTTCATGTAATTCGTCGACTTATTCTTCTTTATAATAATGTAAGTAGTTGTGTTTTTGCAAATTAGTAACAGGTAAGCCATAGCTAGCACCAAAAGTAATACGTTACTTTAAAATGCTTTCACTGAGGATCAAAGTAAAAAATGAAATAAATCTGTAAAAATCAGCTTTTGAATTTGCATCACTCCAGGCAAACTAAGAAACATCAAATGGAATATTGATGAAAATTTAGCAAGCTTGAAAGGATTAGTAAAAAATTCCTTGAACTAAAATGTCAACTGAATTTCTAAATCAAATTAATCAGAGTAATTTTAAACTTATTAAAATTGTCAAAAATGTTTTTTCCTATTTCCTTTTTAATTTTTACTGATATTATATTTTAAAATTATATATTATTTCTCCTCATAACTAATGATCTGATAGTTTACTTAGGAGCTGAAAGTACATCCAGTGTTATTTATCTATTTCTTTGCGTTCCCTTTGTATTCCATGCTATTTATCTATTTATTTGTATTCCTCCAATTCCTTTCTTTACTCTTTAAACATACATATTCAAAGACTATTCATTACAACTATAATTATTTCCTCACAAATCAATTTCCAATCAGGTCTAGACCCAATAAAAACTTACTATTACCTGTTTTCATAGGCCTAGATGTTTACCTTGATATTAAATATAAAATGCTTTGCTTCTCTTTAAGTTTCTCACTAAAAATGACCATTTTCTGTTTTCCACTTGTTCAATTTTGCCGAAAACATCTTACTTTGCATTTGCAGTTCTGCTACTTTATTTTATTTAATACAGCAGTAGCATCGCTGGAAATAATAAATTGTTCAAGGACAGGGGTTAGGTTCTGTCATGCCTGCAGTAATTTACTTGAAGTGATCTCTATATGATAAATCTATCAAGTGGACATTAGCTGGAAAAAGGAGTCTCTTGAGAGATAGTCCAGAACACGTCTTTCCAATGGGCAGAGTATCATTCCTAAATGGATAAAATTGGTTCTTATGGCAAAAGGTATTAGACATGAAAATGGTGTGTGGCCTTCCAAAAGCTCACAGTATGTAAACATGTATATATAGTATATCTGTGATGTAACAGTATATCTATAGTATTAAATTATGTATATAAACAGGTATATAGAGTATGTCTGTGATATAACAGTATATCTATAGTATTAAATTATCATCTAGAATTTCTTCCTTCGTATGATTACAATGGGATACTCAGGATAATTTACAAAGTAAAAATTTCATATGTGTCCTACCCCTATAAAAGCATATGTAAATATGAGGCTTTTCCCGGTTTCTTTAAATTCCTAAGTTTGAATCAAACCCTCACTTTAATATATTTACATCTGATAATCATATTTGCCAGTTTATGACTTTGCCCAAAATAAAAAGTTTAAATGTAGAAATTGAGCATATTCCAGAGATAGAGCACTGGAATAAAACACCCTATAAGAAATCCAATTATAAAATGAGATTTGAAAAATATTCATAAAGTTTAAAATCAGAGTAAAATGACTGTGGTTTTGAAAGGAAAAAAGTCAAAAGGAAAAGGGCATAAAATGTAAATGGTGTTCCCATGCCGTTAAAGAGCAGGCACTAGGCCAACCACTGTTTCATAAAGCAATAAATACTTAATATTACTTAACTGTCTTCAGATTGTCTTATGAACAAGCCCATGCAATAAATAACTACATGGGGATTTATGAAATATCTTGAGATTACAGAACTGACAAAAATATTTATAACAATTATACTTCTATGAACTCTCTGGGATTCTGAAATGACTCATATTCCAATTCCTAAGATACATTTTAGAGGGCAAATTTAATCTGTGATTCCAACATTAATGCATTTGGAAATATGTTTTATATCTACTAAGCATCAGATTATAATTTTAATTTTTAAGATGAGAAAATAGCAGATCCATAAAGCAGAGTAAAGCATTCATTTAGTATCTGAAGATTTCTGAAAAACATCTTGTGGTAAAAGTAATAGTAAAATATATTTTTATTAACTACAGTATACATGAACATAAATGTTGTAAATTATGTTATCCCTGACAAGAATGTAATTATCCCTTCCTGAATTTACATAAAGTGAAGAAAAAACTAAATAAATGAAATATCTTACTTGTTAGCTCGACTAAATCATTTTTCCCAGCCTAATTTTGTCTATCTCTGACAGATTTCAACATACACTAAACTCATTTCATTTTATTGAAACTGAATTTTCTAAGGTCTCCAGTCACCTAATGTCGGAAAAATACCAATGCCTCTCTTTCTTTCAAAACCATGAATGTCTTTATTGCCTTGAAGCCTAAGGAGTAGGCTTCTAGACAATTATTACATTTCTTCCTAGTCATTAGATCTGCTTAAATTGGTGTGCTTCTTTTACTTTTTACCACTTCCTCACAACACACCAATTATATAATTCTTAGAAACTACTGAAGAAACTAGTGGGTAACTCAATTCTCAGCCTAGGTTCCCCACATCAACCTAAATATTTTCAGTCCAGTCATACCAATATGTATTGCCATAGACTAAGTATAGAAATAAAGCTGCAGTTAAATTTTTAAAAACTGAAAAAGAAAATATAAAACTAAAGCTTTGGCCTTAAGCACTTTGTTTTTCCATTTGCTTTTGTTTTCCTGTTGTGTGTGTGTGTGTGTAAATATACATAATATATATATTTTTTATATATATATGTGTGTGTGTATATATATGTATATATATATAAAATAAGAAAAATGTAGTGAATGATCAATTTCCTAAGAAGGTCAGTCTTGATATTTTAAACAGTTGTAAAGATTGAATGAAAATTTAAGTACACAGAAAGGATAAGTTAAACCATACTTTAACTATCTTGAAATTTTAGTCAATTAAATTTTTTTAATTTTAAATTTTAAATAATTTTTCTAATTGAATAACAGTTCACACCTATTAGAATTGACAAAATCCATTGACTCAGTAAATGCTGTCCAGGATGTGCATGCAGTAACATGAACTCTCATTCATTGCTTTTGAGAGAGCAAAAAGGTACACTTTGGCAGTTTCTTATAGAACTAAACACACTCTGACCATAGGCTCCAGCAAGTGAGCTCCTAGGTAAACAAAGAAACAAATTGTAGTATATACAGACCATGAAATATTACTGAGCACTAAAAGGAAATAAGATATCAAGCCATGAAAAGACAGGGAGGAAAATTAAATGCATAATACTAAGTGAAAGCCAATATAAAAAGGCTACATACAACAGGACTGCAACTCTATGACATTCCGGAAAAGGCAAAACTGTGGAGACAGTTAAAAGACCATTGGTTGCCAGCGATTAGGACAAAGGGAGGGATGAATAGGCAGAACACAGGGGATTTTTAGGGCAGTAAAAATACTCTGCACAATACTCTAAAGGTAGATACATGCCATAATAACATTTGTCCAAACCCACAGAATGTACCACAGCAAGAGTGAACCCTAATTTCAAACATGGACTTCGGGTGATAGTGACGTATCATATAGTAATGACAAATCCACGACTCTGGTGGAGGATGATCATTGTTGGACAGGACATGCATACATGAAGGTAGACAGTATGTGGAAACTCTGTACTTTCTACTCAAATTGTGCTGTGAATGTAAGACTGCTGAAAACAATAAAGTTAACAAAAACAAATTTAAAGTAATAAACAAACAAACGCAGAGTTGAGATTCTCAACCAGGGGTGGTGGAAGGTGGTTATAGATTTCTAAATAGTTACTTTTCAGGTTCAAGGCCTCTGCATTCTTTGTGAAATTGTTTAATATACATATAGGTGATTTTTTGACTTTTTGAGAGAAAGTTCAAAACTTTCCAAATTTTTTCCAGAACAGTTAAGAACCCCTGCAGAGAGACAGTCAAGAGTCATTGGATCAGTTCTGATTTTGATTATTTTAAATTTTATTTGATTTTTTTCCAAAAGTATATAATCTGTGTTAATTAAACAGTTTAGATAATTATAGTACACAAATGATGTTCATTTATAAATGCAATTCTATTTTAAACTTAAGCCATGTTGGTGATATGTCCAAAATCAACCAATGAACATTAAATGACAAGTAGCAATTATTGAGTGTGAACTTCTAGAAATTATCATTTCATGTTCTGGCATCTTATTTAGAATATCAAGCTGTATTAATAAAATCACTATTAAATATTAAATCTTAATAACAGGACATTTTTATACCTGCAAGTAGAGAAAGTTCTATAGTTCTCAAGCCAATTTCAGATCCTCAGCACTGACAAACATGTATCACCCAAAGTTTGTGTCTACAGAAACAGGTCTAACTTGGTCTTTGTTGTTGTGAGCTAGGACACGACTTTCTTCCCTAGCCCTCTAAACTACTGAGCAGAGCTGGCTAGTAAAAATGAGAGAACAGCAATGATGAGATAACACTTCAGGCTCATCCTCCACAGCCATGTGTGAATGCCACTAAATACTGTGGCAATGGAAAGGTCCAGTTTCAAACTGATGTAATTTCATCCCTTCTTGCTTGTGAACAATCAGAAGAACAATTTCATCACATGCTTGGATTAACCAATAATTAACTGGCTATCGGCATATAACTGGCAGGCAAGCCCTAAAGAAACTACAAAATTAACCTTCCAAAAAAGAAATTGGGGTCAGCTCTTAGATAGATTCATGTCAAAATGCCAGACCATTATATTAATAGAGAGAATTTGGCAGGAATCTAAGGCCTTCGAAAGCTACCATGCATCTTGGTTTGATTATGGCATTACAACAAGTAAGTTTTTAGTTTAAAATAATTATCTTGTTTAACTGACAGTTTCTTGGAATTTTTACTTATATTTTCTACAAATCTGTTAACAAGAAAAGTTAACTTTCTGGTCGTGGAGGGGAGAAAATAAAACAGATAATAACACTTCAACCAAAATAGCAGAGCAAGGGTTAGGGAGAAACACAGTTGCCACAGTACAACATATATAGAATATGATTAATTCACTAAACAAGGAAATAAAATAAAAGCAATTGATATAAACAATTTTTATTCTTCCCTGACGGTCTGGTTCAGAATCTTCTCAATCACTTACATATGAGTTTATACTGTGTAAAAATTAAAGAAGTGTATGTACAGAAATTTTGTAGTGATCCAATAACAAATAATTTATATCTGCAAATAAATGCAATAAAATGGAAACTCAATAATTTAATATGGACCAAAAGAATAACTTCAACTAGTAAATATCAACCAACTTAACAATAAGATGGTTTGGTGAAGCCTAATTATATCAATTCAAGGGAAGATGATAGGCATCAAGGTTTTATTAAATAAAATTTAAAAGAATTAACTTTAGAGGAATACATAATATAAAAAATAAGGGAATACAAACTTAAATAAAGATTGGACTACCTCAAGTGTTGAGTTCTACAGCATATTAATGCTGTTAAACTGTATCAATGGATATTAGTATGTGAATGTTATAAGGGTTAATCACAAAATATTCTTGTAAACTATGCATTATAAGATACATTAGCTCAGATCAATGTTTCTTGGAAATAGAAGAGATGTTCTAATGTATATTAATTAGAAATTACTGACGTTTCTATTTCCTCTAGCTGAGAAATATTAAATAAAAGTATAAATAAGGATGGTATTTGTTATTTATATATGATAGGGTTATAATTTCAGCAGTTCACATAATTTAAAAAGATAAAATTTTATTAGTTTATTCATCTAATAAGTAACCATTTAAGTTACCATATAACCATATTTAATTATAAAACTATCTAATATCACATTTGTACAAAAACCCTAGTATTACAGTGGAGTAACAAAGGAAAATTGAAGAAATAATAAGAATGTAGGTCATGTCTACACAGATTTCATAGTATTCATTTGTGTAAAGAAAAAAGTGAACTGTGTGTATCCTATCTATAATCTTGACAACATTCTGACTTTGGAAACTAGAAAAATGCATCCATACCCTACAGAGCAATTTGGCTCTCAGCATCACCTGTTCTACTGCAAGAAAAGACACCATAATATATAAAACAAAATATCTGCAGCCAACATGAAACACATTGCTGGTATGTAGAGGTCTGCCCATACACTGCAACTTCAGCTGTAAATATCTATGACAGAAGAATTTTCACTTTTAGCTTGTGTATATCAATTTTCTCTAAAGGTGTTTCCAGTTTAATCAGCACAAAATCAAAAATGAGAGCCAGCTTTCACAGGTCAGCATGGGTGAGTAAGAAAAATAAATGTAAAAAGATTTTTAAAATTGTCAGACTAAAGATGTTCATACAGTCCATTTCAATCTCATGATCTCACAGCATACCTATGGTGAGTGGAAATGGCAACAGACAGGAGCAATCACCCATTTACTGATTTACTAGAAAAACGTATGGTCATCTTCAGTGGTCTCTGTAGTTACAATAAATGGGCAATGTTCAATTATTTTTGTATTAACATCATCAGATCATAGACAAGATTTGCTATAGTATTTTTTTAACGTTTAGTTACAAACACATCAAATAATAATTATAATGCCCAACCTCTTCTCACCAACAAATTTTTAAAATGCCAAAATATCTCTGTTACAGGGCAGACCTGTAGATAAGTGGAAATGTCATTACTGGAAAGAGTCTGAAGGTTTAATTTATAATTATAAAATTAAAATAATTATATTGTTCTATATGATTATATCATTATACCCAATAATATCTTAGGCTACGGATTTAAAATGCATACGGTGTGATAATTGAATGAATGCTATATATTCACATAAGAAATGCCACTCAAAACAAATAGATGTGAGTATCTTTGTGAGAATATCTTAATTTTCATCATAATTCTTATGTTCTTTGCGTTTCATTTCATTATAAACTTCCATGTATTCTAAGAATGAGATTTTGAAAAATGGATGAAAATACATATCCTACCTACTAACATAGTTGGTTGGCTAGCACCATTCCTAATAGAAATCAACTGCAAACAGCTTTCGGCACACTAAAGTTTTCCTTAGGTAGAAGAAAGGTTAAACTCTAAGTCATAAGGTTTACAACTTTTTAGAAAGTTGCCAGAAATTCCCAGTGATTTGGCCAATATTATTCTGTTTAGTGAACTTAGTTTGCTGATGATAGAGTTCCTATATCAGTATGTTTAAATTCATGACCTATTTTAATAATGGTGGCATGTATGTATAGTTATTTTTCTAATAAAATGGTAATCTGCTAGATAAAGTAGAAGAAAATCACATTTTGTTCCAGAATGCTACATACAAGTGTTTCAATTTTTTTTTAAATTTTAACAAATTGTGGCTGGATATAAATTATCAACTCGTAGTAAGACTTATTCATGCGGCAACTTTTGGAAGAAGGCGATGATTTCTCAAAAGCTTATTTTATCTAACATGCTACATGTAAGATCTTATATGTTACATGTATATACATATCACACATGCACACACATATATGGTAAGACAAGGGGTAGAACATTATAGTTTATTCTGGTGATGAAACCCCCCCATGGCATTTCCCTGCCTTGTTGCCTTCGCTCTGTGTTTCTTCCACCCTTCTTGTGACTCCCACGTATCTGAAAACAAGTGACAACCAACCTAAGATTCTGGTTCCTGTAATGATTTTTGGACCAAGAATTAAGCCTTCCTAAACTGGATATTTTTAAGTCTCTCTTTCTAGAATGTGGTTATGGGCTAAATTCTGCATATCTAGGTCTCTATTATTTCCTTAGAATAATACTATGTGAAATTTGGAGTTAGCCTGCTATGTAATGCTAGCTTTGCCTGATGATAACACTTCTATATCTACTAGTTTTATTAGTTTCCTCTTACAGAGTATAGGTCCCATGAAGAAAAGTATACTCTGTAAGAGGAAACTAATAAAACCAATAGATATAAAGTACTGTATTTATCGTGTAACAACTTGGGTTTAATCCTTGACTCCCTCACTTGGGCAGTGTTTTTAGTCTTTCTAAGACTCAGTTGACCTTTCCAAGTTTCTACATCTTAGAACATTGTGAGAATTACAGAAATAAGTCAAATGCTTTGCAAGATACCTGGAAACTTTAGTGCTCAGTATATATTAGATATTGTTATTTTCATCCGGTTGCTCATTAGCATTTAGAAAGTGCTTTAACTATAAACCTGTTCAATAGATATATGCTGAATATTAATATGAAACTAAATTAAATGTAAGACTATAGATCAGGAATTGTCAAACTGCAGCCCATGTTCCAAATCTGGCCTACAGCCTGTTTTTGTACCTCCAAGAAGCTAAAAAGCATTTCACGTTTTTAAGGGATTATAAAAATAAAAACAAAGAAAAATATGTAACATAAATATAGATGGGCTATAACACACAAAATAACTAACCTTTTACAGAAAAAATTGTGCCAACTTCTGTTATGCATATAGATTATTACCTGTTAAAAATATAGAAATACCTTTTGATGAGATAAATCTAGAAAACTCTCCTGATAAATCCTTAGTATGACTGGGCACCTTTCTAAAATTTATAAAGTTTTGTAACTAATGGTATAGCTTTAATAAGCTCATATCCTTTCTTAAAGTTCCTTCGCTTTCCAGTTAATCCTTCATATTATGGTCATACTAATCACCCTAATAGCATTGCTGTTATCACATCACTCAATTTGTCAAAAATACATCCATAAATACAAATATAACTAAAGAATTGAGTTTAAATCCTTTCACCAATATTTAAGGCTAAACTCTTACTCACTTTTAATAATTTATCTCCTACTTTTCTAGGACATTTATATAAAATACCAGTTATACTGGACTCAATACTACATTTATACATATACATTGTGGTTTTAAAATACGACCACATCATACTTGACACTTTTCTCTTTAAGTAATAGAGTCTCATTTGCCTTTATGTAGGCCAGGTGTGTAAATTTGCTTCTAATAAATACAAATAGTGGAAATGATGTTAAAGTGCTTTCAAAGTGTGTTTCTAAAAGGAAGAGTTTCCTCCTTGTTCCTTTCCCATTGTACATCTATCTCACCCTGGGAGAAACCAGTCATTATGTGTTGAAGACACTCTAAAGTGGCCCATAGAGAGAGGATCTAAGGCCTCTTACAAACAGCCAGCACCACAATACCAGCCATGTGAGTGAGCCATCTTGGAAGCAGATTTTCCAGCCCCATTCAAGCCTTCAGGTGACTGCAACCCTAACTGACATCTTGACTACAACCTCATAAGAAACCTTGAGCCAGAAGTGTTCAAATTAGCAGCTCCCAAATTCCTGACTCACAGAAACTGTGTAATTAATACATATTTATTGTTGCATCAAACCACTAATTCTTGGGATAATTGAGAATAATTATAAAGCAATAGATAATACAAATAATATATTGATGAATGCCATGATAGAAAACTTTTGATTCTGTTTTCTCTTTATTCAAACCCATCAGCTCTGATAGTTCAAATAAACTTCATCTTCTTTTCTAAAGACGTTCATTAAACAAATGTGTTAATAACCAGGACAATAACTGGACATACTTTGTGTGTGTGTGTGTGTGTGTGTGTGTGTGTGTGTGTGTATATATATATATATATATATAAATTTATAATATCTTTTACACATTCCTCTCTCTGCATCTCTATCTTAAGTCTTCAACCCAAATAATCCTCAAAGGGCACAGTCTCCATAATATGACTGTCAGCAGTAAGGTAGGACATTTGCTGATAGTTTGCCTTTGATAATTATACTTTAATGACACTTATCATGATGGTTATAGACACAAACTGTTGATGTAGTGAATGTCCCCAAAATTTAGGGACATTGATACATACATAATAAAAATTATAATCCATTTCTTATGTATTCATAACTTCTTACATCAAATCTATTTAAATAACTGAAAAAAAATACTTTTACCAAGTGACATAAAAAGGAATAGTCACTGTTAATCTAAATAATAACATTGATTCAGACAAACATTTATCTTTAAATAAAACCATTTTTCCCAGTCTTAACAAGTGTGATCAATAGATACAAAAGTAAAGAAGTGTAAGAATTTGCTCATCGGAAATGCTAAAACCAACTAAATTTCACACACTGTTTTACTGATAATATGAATGAGTGGTTAAGACTAGCGTGTTTGGAATCAGTCTGCCTAAGTTTAAATCACAGCTATATACTTAACAAATGAATTACCCTCCTTGTTAGTTAGCTTTTCCAGGCATCAGTTCCTTATCAATAATGTGGGGTTAAGTTTTATTACCCTCATTTAGGAACAAATAAGAAAATCTGAGTCAGGCACTAGTATGGAGTCTGGTACATACTAAGAGATTGACAAATGTTTGCCTGTTACCTTTTAAAATTTATTTACTTTTACTATTTATATTATGGTTCAGAATAAGATTAACAGTAGACAGCCATGACAAAGAATGTGAATGATGTAAAATTCTAAGTGAACTTCTAAGACTTCTAAACTGAAATATTTTGTTTTTTTTTCAATAGGCCTCTAAATCATCTAATGAGAAGAAATTGTATCCCAGACCAATTTTGAAGGATACTACTACTTGGCCACCAAAATCCTTTAATACTTTTGTAATAAAGGAATTATAACTTGTATGTGGCTTTCCAGTTAGAACAGGATTTCCCAGTTTATCATGAAAGGATGAAACCATATGTCTAAGTTCTTATCAATAAAGTATAACTGAAATATGTTTAATTTCTCCTTCATTTGCTTAAGAGGAAATACTTGACTCTGCACTTTTGCTCTTTGATGCCCAGAATGGTGATATTCAGAATGAGTTGGAAAACTGTGTCTTAAATCTAACAGAGTCACCATCATCTTATGTTCCTAAATTGACCCCTTGAATTAGACTTACTTGCTGATCTGCTCTATTGCGCCTGAATTTGCAAACAGGTAATAACAAATAGCTGTAGTCATTTGATATTTGATTTTTTAACTTATTAGCTACTAATTATTAGCTACTAATAATTATTCAATATACCCTGTATTGGTTTAATAAGGTTTAATTATATAATCATTAGTAATTGCAGTGGCTGCTAGGTAACAAAGCTGAAAATTATTAGATGTTTAATGATTATAATCAAAGGAAAACATTGAAAACAAACTCTTAAATATCACATATAATCCATATTTATGAATAAACTTGGGGTAAAATTATTTCAAAGATTTATGATGGCAATTAAGAATGCATATGGATGAAAAGTGCTTAAATTGTTCTTAATATAACAAACATACTGTACTTCAAAATTAGCATGCATTTAGACATGCAACTATAAAAATGAATTTTATATTTTTTGATGTTTTAATGCTGAGTGTCCATTTCTTGATAAATTCTATTCATGTAAACTCTGCAGTGCATTAGAAACAGCCTGAGGGAAGATTTGAAGCCAAATGAGAAGAATTTGAAGACTAATTCCTCAACTTAACATAAGCTATACTAATAAAGAAGAAAAGAGAGAAGATCCAAATAACATAATTAGAAATGAAGAAAGGGATGTTACCACTGACCCCACAGAAATAAAAATAACAATTAGAAACTACTACAAACATCTCTATGCACACAAAATAGAAAACCTAGAAAAGATGGTCAAATTCCTGGACACACCCACGCTTCTAAGACTGAATCAGAAAGAAATTGATTCCCTGAACAGACCAATAATTAGCTCCAAAACTGAATCAGTAATAAGTAGCCTGCCAACCAAAAAAAAAAAAAAAAAAAAAAAACCTCAGGAACAGATATAGTATTCATAGCCAAATTCTACCAGACATATGTAAAGAGCTGGTACCATTTCTACTGAAACTGTTCTTTAAAAATTGAGGAGGGACACTTCCCCAGCTCATTCTATGAGGGCAGCATCATCCTAATACCAAAACATTGCAAATACACACACACACACACACACACACACACACACACACACACACCCCTTGAAGCCAATATTCTTGATGAACATTGATGCAAAAATCCTCAAAAAAACACTTGAAAATGGAATCCAACAACACATCAAAAAGCTTATCCACAACAATCAAGTAGGCTTCATCTCCAGGATGCAAGGTTAGTTCAACATACACAAATCAACAAATGTGTGATTCATCACATAAAGAGAAGTAAAGGCAAAAGCCACATGATTATCTCAACAGATACAAAAAAGGCTTTCAATAAAATTCAACATCCTTTGATGTTAAAAATTCTTAATAAACTAGGTATTAAAGGAACATACCTCAAAACAATAAAAGCCACCTATGGCAGACCCACAACCAACATCATACCAAAAGGGGAAAAGCTGAAAGTTTTCCCCTTGAAAACCAGGACAAAGGATGCCCTCTCTCACTACTCCATTCAACATAGTATTGAAAGTCCTAGGAAGAGCAATCAGGCAAGAAAAAGATATAAAAAGAATCCATATAAGAAGTGAGGAAGTCAAACTATCTCTGTTTGCAGACGACATGATTCTATATCTAGAAAACCCCACAGTCTCAGCCCAAAAGCTCCTTCAGCTAAGAAACAACTTGAGCTAAGTCACAGGATATAAGATCAATGTACAAAGTCACTAGTATTCCTATACACCAACAATGACCAAGCTGAGAGTCAAATCAGGAATGCAGTGTCATTCACAATTGCCATGTAAATAAGAAAATACTTAGAAAAACAGCTAACCAGGGATGTATAAAAATCTCTACAATAAGGACTACAAAACATTGCCCAAAGAATCAGAGATGAGCCAAACAAATGGAAACATACTCCATGCTCATGAATAGGAAGAATTAATATCATTAAAATGGACACACTGCCCAAAGCAATTTATAGATTCAATGCTATTCCTTTGAAACTACCAATGGCATTATTTAAAGAACTAGAAAAACTATTTAAAAATTTATATGGAACCAAAAAAGAGCCCAAATAGACAAGGTAATCTCAAGCAAAAAGAAGAAAGCTGGAAGCATCACATTACCTGACTTGAAATTATACTACAGGACTACAGTAAACAAAACAGCATGATACTGGTACAAAAGCAGGCACATAGACAAATGGAACAGACTAGAAAACCCAGACATAAGGCTGCACACCTATGACCATCTGATCCTCAACAAAGCTAACAAAAACAAGCATAGGAGAAAGGACTCCCTGTTCAATATATAGTCCTGGGATAACTGGCTAGACATGCAGAATATTGAAACTGGGTCCCTTCCTCACACCATAAAGAAAGATCAACTTAAGATGAATAAAGTCTTAAATGTAAAATCCCAAACTACAAAAACCTTGGAAGACAATCTAGGCAAAAACATTCTGCACATAGAAATGAGCAAAGATTTCATGACTAAGATGCCAAAAGCAATAACAATAAAAGCACAAATTGACAAATGGGATCTAATTAAACTTGAGAGCTTGGGCACAGCAAAAGCAACTATCAACAGAGTAAAGAGACAACTTACAGAATGGGAAAAAAAGATTTGCAAACTACACATCTGACAAAGGTCTAACATCTAGCATCTATAAGGAACTTAAAATAAAATTTTAAAAAAACCATTAAAAAGTAGACAGATTACTTGCACATTTTTCAAAAGAAGACATAAATGAGGCCAAGAAGCATATGAAAAAAGCCCAATAATACTGATCATTAGAGAAATGCAAATCAAAACCACAGTGAGATACCATCTCACACCAGTCAGAACTGCTATTATTAAACAGTCAAAAAATAATAAATGCCGGCAAGATTGTGTAGAAAAGGGAACACTTAGACACTGTTGGTGGATTTGTAAATTAGTTCAACTATTGTGGAAAGCAGCATGGCAATTCCTCCAAGAGCTAAAAACAGAACTGTGACTTGACTCAGCAATCCCATTATTGGCTATATGCCCAAAGGAATATAAATTATTCTACCATAAAGACACATGCACGTGAATGTTCATTGCAGCACTATTCACAGTAGCAAAGACATGAAATTAACCTAAATGCCCATCAATGACAGATGGGATAAAGAAAATGTAGTACATATACAGCATGGAATACTATGCAGTCATAAAAAATAAGATCATGTCTTTTGTGGAAACATGGATGGAGCTGAATGCCATTATGCTCAGCAAACTAATGCAGAAACAGAAAAGCAAATACCACATGTTCTCAGTTATAAGAATGATGAGAACTCGTGGATACACAGAAGGGAACAACAGATACTGGAGTCTACTTGAGGGTGGAGGATGGGAAGAAAGAGAGGAGCAGAAATAATAACTATTGGTTACTAGGTTTAATATCTAGTATTAATAGGTGATGAAATAATCTGTACAACAAATTTCTGTGACATGAGTTTACCTACATAACAAACCTGAACATATACCCCTCAACTTAAAAGTAAAAATAAATAAATAAATATAAAAATCATAGCCTAAATACATCAAATAATTTGTGACTTCGCTGCTTCTTTTGTAAACTAATGATTAAAAATAAATATACCTCACAATGTTGTTGTAAAGGATAATTGAGATTATATACATAATACATAAATGAACTCTAAAGTACTTTATGTATGCACTTTATTCCTCAGAGAACAGGAATATCTTATACACACACATAAACACACACACACATACACACACACATATGTATATATGTACAAACACATAATATTTCTGGTAAAATTTTTGCTAATGTACTATTGTATATGCCCAGAACAAATGGGTTGTTTTATTATTCAACAACAGTTAGGGACTCTTTTATATTTGCCATTAGAATGGTTATCATTTTAATATTTCCTAAAATCAAACTAGTACTAAGAAAGTCAGGTAAGAGAAAGATTCATTAAGATAATTTTGGGTAAAAGCTTTTTTGTTCCTTTGTCTGATTAATTGTTACTGTTCTTAAAGATAAGAAAACACTCCTAGAGCTAGGCAATTAGAAAGCCATTGGTTATCTCTGAAAGTGATTTTGATAGAGACATGATTTGGCCAAATCGCAAAGTATTTAAAAGTTAATCATTGCTGTAATGTGGAAGCAACATACATAAATCTTAATTCCCCCAATTCTTTCTTGTGAAAGAAGACAGATCTGAGAAAGAGGAGAGTTTAGAGAGGCAAGAGGTGCTGATTTTTACAGAAAAGGAGGGCATGAGAATATTATAAGGACATTTTTAAAACTAAAGACAATGATGGAGACAATGCATGAAGTGAGAAGAAATAGCTGAGAGAAAGAAATTCAGAGAGAGAATGTTTACAGGAGAGTCTAGGCAGGACACAGCCAAGAGGCGCCTTTTTAAAAACGGTTTTATTGAGTTTTAATTCCAAAATTAATTTTGAGAGACAACAGAGACATTTTTTCAAAGATAAGAAAAAAATGTTTAAAAATACAAAACAAGCAGGGCATGGTGGCTCATGCCTGTAATCCCAGTACTTTGAGAGGCCGAGGTGGGCAGATCACTTGAGGTCAGGAGTTCAAGATCAGCCTGGCCAACATGGTGAAACTCTGCCTCTACTAAAAATAATAACAAAAAATTAGTCAGGCGTGGTAGCATACTCCTGTAGTCCCAGCCACTCAGGAGGTTGAGGCAGGAGAATCGCTTGAACCTGGGAGGCAGAGTGTTGCAGTGAGCCAAGATCGTACCACTGCACTTCAGCCTGGGCAAGAGAGTAAGACTCCTTCTCAAAAAAGCAAAACCAAAACAAAAACAACAAACAAACAAACACCCAATGTTTGAAATAGAAATGTTCAAGATGAGCAGTATAAAGAATTTGAAAGAAATCAAAGAAGGGTACAAATGTTAAAAGAAATAGGTAGAAAAAGTAGAGATTTTACTGGGAAAATAAACCATGTGTAACTGAAAAAGAAAGCGAAGAGGAAAAGAACAGTTTATGAGAAAACAAATAGTGAAAATTGTCAAATCTAAGTTTCCAGAAAATACTAGAAAACAACTGTTGGCACAGCAAAGGTGATTTTTTTTCTTACTGTGGTGAAGCAGACTGTGATAGAGACTTAAGAGTATCTCTGTGGAGATTGCAATGTCAAGATACTTATATGTTTGGGGGAATGGCTGAAGGTGGATGTTTCCAGACAGTGGATGAATTCAGACTGGGCAAGGATGCTGTTATAATAGTGCAGAATTGATGGGCATAGCAAGGAGAGAGTACTGAGGTGAGGGTTCTAAGAGTTCTGGAAAATAATTATTTGATGCTATTAAAAAGTTGCACAGCAAATGGGTTTTGCAGGAAGTCTCTAAAACAAATCCTTAGTTTTTAAACTACTTTTATCTTCCAGACAAGAGTTTCCTTGAATAGTAGAGGTTGTTGATGCAGACAGTGGAATAATAAACTTGTGTTAGTGAAGACAGCAAACTGTGGGGTTGCAGATGATTTTGTTCTCACTCCGTTCATTTAAGAAAAAATGGAACTAGAAATGTTTCCAATTTATAGCAAGAATTTCTCTCCTAGGAAGGGATGATATTGAAGGAACATAGTTCAACCTAGTCAATCAAGTTCTATTGAGACAAGTATTCAAAATCTTCAAAACTCATTACATTCTAATACTCGACCTGTGTACCTTCTTCCAATGGAAGGGTGAACATTGATTTTCAGAGATTTTAAGAGTGCCTTATAAAGTTAGTTGGATTTTTTTATTTTCTTTATTCTTGAAACCTCAAAATGATCTCTGCAGAATCTCTTATCTTTGCGTGGCCCCCTAACTCTGTGCTCTTTCTTTGTAACATAAATACACTTAAATTGTGACTATAACTAAGAGGTACAGCAAGTATAATGTGACTTTGCCAAGTTATTATGAATTGCACATTTTAGCTTAAAAGAAACTAAATATTATAGTTAATAAGCATGGTGATATTTATTTCCTTATAATAACCATATATCAATAATGATACATAAATAAAGGTAGATTCTGAAGCATTTAGTAATGCATGTTACTACTTAATATTAGGAAGTAACAAATAATTAAAATTAAAATTGGAAATAATAGTAGCAAGGAAGACCTTTCCCCATGAGAATACATGAGAAAACCGGAACTTAAGACAAGGAGCTCTGAGTATAGCCAATATGAACTGAATCTTAATTAGAGAAGCGTTCTAGTCTTCACTGTTTGCATATTCAAATCTTCCATTAACTTGCCAGCAGCACTTCAGTTTTAACATATCTTCAGGACTTCATTAAATGACTCTAGATTTTTTTTTTTTTTTTTTTAGTTTTTAAACATTTACACTGTGAATATATCATTTTACTTATTTATGGAATTTAAGAGATTAGTTAATGACATCTCCTAAAGCAGAAAAAAGGAAGAAAAAATGGGAAAGAAACCATGAAAGACAAATGATTGAGTAATTTTTAGTAATTTAGATTTTTTTTTATTAAAACTACAAGGCAAAATAAAAAATATGGCAATTGCTATTGTTTTAAAAGGCAGTGAAAATAAAGAAGCATAATGGTATAATTATAAACCTTTGAATTTCTTCAGTGACAAAAGCATTCAATCTATTAATACAGCAAAATTGTGTTTATATGTAGCTCAAGACAAATATAATAGCATTGCGTTTCACAATGGTATAATTTAAAACACTGTCTATAAATGAAAAATGTACACTTCGCCCTTGGTTAATTTTTTAAAGCATCCCTTTGCCCTTGGTTAATTAAGTAGAAAATAGGATTACATTGTGAGAGTTTTCTCTACCAGTGGGGCCTTCCTTCTACATTTAAAATGAAGCCTTCCCCTCTACATACACACACACACACACACACACACACACACACACACACACTCTCTCTCTCTCTCTCTCTCTCTCTCACACACACTCTTCATATCCTTCCTTCTGCTGTAATTTTCTCCATAGCATTTATCACCATCTGGCATACCTGTTAATTTTAAATCTTTGTTATTACTTGTTTGGTTAAGGTTTCTCTCTCCCACTCCCACTTCCACCGTAGAATATTCAGCAACATAATAACAGGAACTTTGTTTTGTTCCCCGCTTTATTCCCAAGGCCTAGGTCACTATCTATCACATAGTAGGTACTCATTAATAATAATTGCAGGAAAAGAGGTAGAAGGAAGAAATGGTTGGAAGGAAAAAAGAAGGAAATTATAGGTGAGCCATTAATTGGACAACAGAGATAAGCAGCAGAGGGACATAATTAGATTCCTAAGCCCTCCTGGAAGCGATTTCCTGTTTCACTTTTATTTCACTACGGTATCAAGGAAAGAGGACCTAGAGCTGGATCTCCTCTGGGAATAGTCTCTCCTCTCACTTGTTTTTCCTTGGCATCTGTTTTTCCCCAACTCTCATTATACTGAGCAATTTAGGACTTAGCAGATAAGTGGTCAAGGACAGCAGTGAGCCTGGCATTAGGGCTGAAGTACTCTTTGCCCCACCTACACAAAAATTGGTCCCACAAATTGGTGTATGTTTGTTTGAGGACAAAATTCATGTTGAGGACAAAACTTCATAGCATTAAAAATACCATTTGTATAAAAATCATTAATGACTTTCGTGTTGCAAAATCCCATAAATGATTTTCAGGCCTCAAGTCCTGTGATATCTTATCAGTGGTCAACAAAGATGGCCGTGTGTTTTAAGCTTTCTGTCAGTTTCATTTCCATAACACTGGACTCTAATCTGATGTTTACTACATTATCTGGGTTATAAAACAATAGAAGGTATACCTCCATTCTTTTTACCTAAAACTCTATTTTATAACAAATTATGGCCGTTATAAACATTAGATGAAAATAAAATTAAAAAGACTGAGATAATGATAAAATGGCAATATTTCTGAATGCTATCTAATTGCAATGGCTTTATATTATCATCAGCAAATAAAGCAGGTCAGAATATACACAATAAACTTTGATTAATATATATTATTAATATCATGAATGAAAATCCATTCTTTCAATAGCTTTCTTAATATATTTTTTAAACACTTAGTCTGATCTCTTGATTGTTTTCATCTTGTGAAGTGCCAATGAAGAGGTCTGATTAGGATTTAGAAAAGATTCTGCTATGCCATTTTCTTGTTATTTCCTGTGAGCTCATTATTATTATGTGCAATCTGAAATTTCTTTACATTAATACTTCAAAGCAGTCTGTTCATTTAGTGAGAGATATTTTAGTTAATACTAGAAAATTCAATATTTAAATATACTTTATGTATTTATTATTTATTTGATTAAGTTTTTCTTCTAGAAACCCCCACACTAGAAAGCTCAGTTCCATAATTACTCAACTTTACTAGGCATAGGTAATCAGATTTATATTATAATTTATTGAATGGAAACAAAATATATAAAATACTGCTCTCAACGTCTTTATATTGTTTAATTTCTATTCTATCATAAGGATGAAAATGGTGATAAAATAATGACAATAACAATAATCATAAAATGAGTAAAAAGAGGAGGAAGAAGAGGAAAGACAAGGATTAGAAGCTATCATTTTTTTGGATGACTTTGCTATGTGTCAATAATTCTTCTAAACAAATTGCATGTATAATAATAATTTCTTTCAGGAATTAACATTGAGTTTACTCAGAGACAGAATTTATTTTCTCTTAATTTTTGGACGAACAACAGGTAATCTCTTTTCCTTTGACATCTTTACAATTATTTAGGATTTCTCAGATAATATTGAAAGTGGCTCAACAATTCTGCAAATCCCTTCATTTTTGTAGGATATAATTCACCTCAACTTAGAGACTAGAACTAAATTAAGGGAAACATAGAGACTGGTGGCCAAGGTTGAGAATGCTTGAAGGGGGAAATAATCTCTCGCTGAGCAATTACTCTCCATTTTGGTTTATCTGTTTTTATTAGTCCTTTAAGGTACAAATGATGGGTGTGCTGAACCAGATTAAAGGGCCAGGAGTAAATTACTATATTCTTCTCCAAGAAGTGGACAAACACCTTGGTTATTTTCTTGTTCCAAAGTCTCAACTGAACTCTTAATCCTTATCCTGAGTGGCTTCAAATGTCTACTAATAAAATGTCTTATATTTCATCAAACATTAACGGATTTGAGCTACATTTTCTTATTCATTCTAAAATGTCTATTCTTTATCACTTAAATATTATTAGATAATTCAGTGTGCTTTTATACTGTCGGAGTTAGGTACTTTCTTTTTTTTTTATTCTTTATCAGTTATTGTAATGAATGGATATTATTTCTAAGACTTCCGCATTTTTTTTAAATGTTACAGAAATTGTTTCATGCTTTCTTCACTGAGGAGGCCAATGTGCATCTATAATTTACACAGGGGTTCCAATCATTTGGCTTCCCTGGGCCACGTTAGAAGACAAATAATTTCTTGGGCCATACATAAAATACACTAACACTGACAATAGCTGATTAGCTTTAAAAAAAAAAAAAAAGCAAAAAAAAAAAAAAAAAAGCAAAAAAATCTCATAATGTATCAAGAAAGTTTGCTAATTTGTGTTGGGCTGCATTCAAAGCCATCCACAGGATGCGGGTTGGACAAGCTTGATCTACAACAAAATTCACTACTTCAGGGGGTTCTGCACTACGAATTACTGGAGGAGTTCCCTAGTTAGGTGCCCATGCCATTTAGACCTCATACTTAACTATATTTTCCTTCCCTTTTTCTTGCTCACTCGTGCACACACACACACTCATGTTAATTCTTATTTCCACTATTATTGACAGCAATGTTGGCAACATCAGATTAAATGGAGTAAGGTTCTATTGATGAAAACCATATCCAGATAGAAAAGATATGAACTATACTTCTTGGTAAATTATTTGGCCATTTCTGATTGGCTATAACAAATAACAAATATAATAAAATACAATTTCCATTTTTACTGAGCCAGTTTGAGGAAATAATGATAAATTGTAACAACAGATTTTGCTGTCCAATTTTATTAATGTGATCCAGTTCAGGTTTTATATACTAGTTCTACAAAGCATTGTATACCATATATCAAAAAGGTATCATTTGACATAGGCAATAGTGATCCCTTTGGTTTCTAAATTTACATTCTACTTATCAATATCAGTAACCATCTCTTTCATAGAATCTTGCTTGTTATTTTCATTTACTTTACTACTGTTTTTCATTCCATTTTGTGCTTGATTTTATCTATAATCTTAGTTAATATATTTCTATTTTTATTTTTTTTCTGCTTTGGTTAATTTTTTCATATGCCAATAACAGTAGCCCTTTATTATTCATCCAAAAAACTCTGTTGAAACCCAGAAAAGTAGATCCATATATGAAATTATAGTTTAGTATGGAGAATGATTTAAGTACAAAAATTCATTCATTATAGAAATATTCAAACAGTATCACTATGCTCCAGACACTGCAATTGAAACATCATGCTACCTGACTTCAAACTATACTACAAGGCTACAGCAACCAAAACAGCATGGTACTGGTACCAAAACAGATATATAAACCAATGGAACAGAATAGAGCCCTCAGAAATAACACCACACATCTACAACCATCTGATCTTTGACAAACCTGACAAAAACAAGAAATGAGGAAAGGGAGCTATTTAATAAATAGGGAGCTATTTAATAAATGGGACTGGGAAAACTGGCTAGCCATATGTAGAAAACTGGATCCCTTCCTTACACCTTATACAAGAATTAATTCAAGATGGATTAAAGACTTAAATGTTAGACCTGAAACCATAAAAACCCTAGAAGAAAACCTAGTCAATACCATTCAGGACATAGGCATGGGCAATGACTTCATGACTAAAACACCAAAAGCAATGGCAACAAAAGCCAAAATAGACAAATGGGATCTAATTAAACTAAAAAGATTCTGCACAGCAAAATAAACTACCATCAGAGTGAACAGGCAACCTACAGAATGCAAGAAAAATTTTGCAATCTACCCATCTGACAAAGGGCTAATATCCAGAATCTACAAAGACCTGAACCAAATTTACAAGAAAAAAAAACAAACAACCCCATCAAAAAGTAGGCAAAGGATATGAACAGACACTTCTCAAAAGAAGACATTTATGCAGCCAACAGACACATGAAAAAGTGCTCATCATCACTGGTCATCAGAGAAATGCAAATCAAAACCACAATGAGATACCATCTCACGCCTGTTAGAATGGCAATAATTAAAACATCAGGAAACAACAACTACTGGAGAGGACATGGAGAAATAGGAACACTTTTACACTGTTGGTGGGAGTGTAAACTAGTTCAACCACTGTGGAAAACAGTAGGGCAATTCCTCAAGGATCTAGAACTAGAAATACCATTTGACCCAGTGATCCCATTACTGGGTATATACCCAAAGGATTATAAATCATGCTCCTGTAAAGACACATGCACATGTATGTTTATCGTGGCACTATTCACGATAGCAAAGACTTGGAACCAACCCAAATGTCCATCAATGATAGACTGGGTTAAGAAAATGTGGCACATGTACACCATGGAATACTATGTAGCCATAAAAAAGGATGAGTTCATGTCCTTTGCTGGGACATGGATGAAGCTGGAAACCATTATTCTGAGTAAACTATCACAGGGACAGAAAACCAACACTGCATGTTCTCACTCATAGGTGGGAATTGAACAATGAGAACAGTTGGACACAGGGTGGGGAACATCACACTCCAGCGTCTGTTGTGCGGTGGGGGACAGGGGGAGGGACACCATTAGGAGAAATATCTAATGTAAATGATGAGTTAATGTGTGCAGCAAACCAACAGGACACATGTATACCTATGTAACAAATGTGCATGTTGTACACATGTACCCTAGAACTTAAAATATAATTTTTAAAAAAGGAAGATTAATACTACTCAGTCCCTGTTCTAAAGGACATTATGGTCACATCTCTACAAAAAGATATGCTAGTATCATTCCTCTTTTGTTTCATTTTATTAGATTACTCCGAGACAATGCCAGTGGCATTGAAAACAAATTATAGTAACAGAGTGAAAAGTGACAACATTGCATGTGGTAAGGTGTTTTTAGACATGCTCCTGTTAATGCAGAGACACAGCAATTGTGTAGCATTAAATCATGCCCCCAAATAAAATTTAAGTATTAAAAACCTGAATGTAAGTTTATTCATACCGGAAAATCATTCTTAAAATTACTGTTTCAATCCATGACGTGTATACAGACACGGTGATTTCCACTGCATGTTTTTAGGTTTGGGATGCACCTGCTAGATTTTGGAAATAAGTTGGAACCTATAGTTTTTTGCTGTATTTTCCCCTTTTCTTTTAAATGCTAATAAAAGGTTGAATTCTCAAGTCTGAACCTTTCATTAAGATTTTCCAATAGAGGGTATGTTCTTTTTCAGAATTCAGGAAATTAATTGTGGAAAGCTACTTCAGTGACTAAAAACGTCCTGTTTGTTTTAGAAGCAAGAAAATAGATTATATTAAAACATTTTATTTGAGTTTATTTGAGTTTAAATGTGTGCATTAGAGTTCAAAATGAAGAACTGGTGGCAACATTATGGTCATATCCAGGGACTTTGTGAACAAAAATAGATTAACGTTAGGTGAAAGTGGTATGTGTGATACTTACTATGTTATGAATGTACCAGTTAGAATGATTAATAAGCATTGGCCAAAAAAAGAACATCTAAATCAAAATGGCCATAAATAAAGCTTGATAATACGGTTTCCTTTTTTTTTTTCTCTCTCTCTGAGGCATTTCTCTCTCTCTGAGATCTGTTGTTATATTTTTAGGTAACTGTTCAGAACTGTTATTCCCATAACAGCAACTTTCCATAAATGACTCTCTGTGGCAATGGTCTAGCATAGAAATCTTTACTCACCATTTGAAAAAGAGGGATTGAAAACTACAAATTTGTCAAAAAATAACACATCAGCAGTCAGACAGGGGAAAGTATCATGTGGACGCTCTCCTGACGCTTACTTGTCCTCTCTCCCACCTGTCTTTTGAAGGGCAAGTGGATAATAAAATGAGGAAAACCATGACAGGGATCTATGTAATGCAACCAAGAACAAGCAAAGAGGTTTGGAAACCTGGAGTCACTGAGTTTCTGATATTCACAAATGGTAAATGGCCACCACTAGACAGATTCATGTGTTCAATATTCACTGCTATATTTCCCTTTTAAAACTAAAACAAAAACCATGCCGGAAATAAATAAAAATGTAAGAGATACTATTTTTGCAGTTATTACTGAATAGCATGCCGGTTCTGCTTCTCTAATGACCACCTTTTTAAAAACCATAATGTAAATGATTAAATGAATAGTCTTACTCTATTCAAAATAGTAGGAATTTGTGTGTTATATTAGTGTTGCATTCCAAGTTAAAATGCAAAGGCAATGCAAATTGTGTGGTTTCTTTAGCTTAACGAAAATAGAGTACCTATATATAGGGTTAATAGATTTACATGTAAATCCATATATTTTGGAACAATATAAAAAGAAGCAGGGTTTTGATAAAAGTCTTGGGGTTCATGCTATAAATAAAACCATCCAGAGACCAATGATAATGGTCTAGTAAATATAAAATGGCTGCTGAGTTTGCTGGCAGCTTACAGTCAGCTCATTAGAGTTATTCAAATGTTTGCTTGGTAAAGGAATTAGTGAGGTATTAAAATGCTACACAAAAAAAATCCAATCATGTTTTAGCCCCAGTGTCGCACATCCTTTACAACATATTAAATCAATATTTCCCTCTTGTATTACCTATCAAAGTCACCAGAACATTCTCATTTTGTTCAACTTTATAATAACGTTATACTTTTCTCTCTCTATCTCTCACCCTGTGCTCCTTCTGTCCTCAGTAATGTGCTGCTTTGCTCTCTAAGCACTGAGGTATGTCCTTACAGCACAGGCTCCCTTATGAAGGTTTTTACCCACATAAGAGTCAATAATATGCTCATACTAAACTTATTTCAAAAAAAAATGCTACTCATCTCTGGATTCTGTTGTTTTTCCACAAGTGAAAACTAAAGTTTGTTTTTCAGTCTGTTGAGATGTTCATCAGATTTACATTTTCCTTCTCATTACAGAACTTTAAAATGAGCCACACTTCACAGCTCAAAGTGTGGAAGATGTCATTAAACTAGCAGTCTAATCAAGAAGGTGTAAAAAATTTAATTAAACTAATAGCAGGCTGACTCAATTATTCTAAAATATATTAAAACACATGCTGTACATGTGATTATAATCATAACTCATATACAATTTTTATTTACTTTTCTGCACATCTTATTAAATTGAACTATTTCTTTGTAGATAGTATATAGACAATATTCAAGAATATATATGTGTATACACACATACACATATGAATACATGAAGAAGTATATATACATACACACACTATTATAAATATCACTCTATAAAAAATGTAATATTTTGGATATGGATCATTCCATTGTTTGATTTTTTAGAACAGGTAAAAATACCTGTTCTAGTATTGCATCAATACTAAAGCCAATGCTTTAGTATTGGCTTTAGTATTGCAATACTAGATGCAATACTAGATGCAATACTAAAGCCAATGCTTAAGAAATCTCTTTCTATACCTTCCCTTGCATGTGAATATTTCTTTCCTTATTTTAGCTTGGTGTTATTGCTAAAATCAGCAACTCTTGCTTTTTAAAAATGGCAAAATTCAACTTTGTTAAAGGGTGCCGAATTAAACCCCAAGTTTAAGTTAATCAATTCTCATTTCATGAATACTCTCATTGCTCTGAGTTTCTTTTTCTTGCTTTAACTGAGCCCTCATTCTTGCTTTTTCTATCAGTTATTTTGCTTGTACTTATTTTCTTCAAGAAAGCCCAAAAATTTTCAAAGGACTTGTATGTATAATTCTACATAGTATTTCTAAGAAAAAAATCTAAAGTTATCACCAAAAGCATAAATATTAGGGTTTTTGCTATGAAAACTTATAATCATGGCTTTGTTTAAAAGCCATTGGTTTATATTAACCTCTTTTCTAGAAGTCTTATAGAGCTCCATTCTTAAGGAAACTGGATACGATAGCAGCATACTGCTTCACACTGACAAAGAGGTGTTCTCTCTCACTGCAGAAACAACTGCAGAATCAACAATCCAAAGTAATGGCCAACTTCACAGATGCTAATTATGCCACTTTTGCATTTACTTGAAGTAGACTAGAGTTTTTTGCAGAGGCAGAGATGAAAATTAACAACTACTTTGGATTGGCATATTGGCCTGAATAATACTGTAGCCAAAATGCATCACACAACTTTCCATTCTTCCTCTGCTCTTGCGTCCACAGGTTGGCAAAGGAGGTCTGTCACTGTTTCTGAATTTTCCAGTGTTAATAAATTTCAAAGGTAAACACATTTCTCAAACATGTTTTAGAAAGCAAAGATGACAAAGAGGCCCAATGTATCAATACTAAGAAAATTAAATGAGTCTTACAAGATATTTTTTTCACAAAAGCTCTGTATTGTTGTTGGAAAGAGGTATTTTTAGGGGGTATTGCTTTTCTTTTAATTTATTAATTACATGAATATATATCACTTGTCTTTGAAGCAGGTACAATGTAGATTCAGTAGGTAAATCTGTCTTTTAAAGCAACAGCCTCTCCTTTAACAGCTATGACAGCATATAAAAACCAGTGGCCATGCTTTTGGTGAGGATTTATACTATCATTTTCTCTATGAATAACTTCCCGATAAAAGATGTCTAGATATCTTCCAGATAAATAAAGTGTAGCACATCACTACGAAACCTATGCTTTACTAAATATGATTATAACAAACATTGTCAAGAAAAATAACCTTTTATAATTCCTTTTAGAAACTTAATTGCTAAGGCCATACTCAGGTTTTGGTATGGAGGGATCAAGACCTACTTCAATGGCTGCTGGCTCTCAGCTGTACTTCTAAGTCATCTTTAAACTACTTAGTAAGCATTACTCCAGATGGCCCATCAGCAGCTGACAGCAATTCTACCCATCACAGCATATGGTCCACTGATGGTTGATAACTGTCATTCAGGTAAAACTCACTATAGCTATGTGCCAATCATAAAACACTCACTAAAAAGGGGATCAAAGCCTGAGCTGACATGTAGTTTCTGTCCCGATTAGATGAATAATTAGTCACTTTCACTGGAAAACTTCCCTTGGATAGAGCAAAAAACAGAAACCAAAATAAAACAAAACAGAAAAATCAACCCACTGGGGTAGAAAATGTTTGCTAAAATATTTTGCATGAGTGATTGGCCACTAAAACCACCGCCTACCTCCATGTGAATTATTTTATTTATTTTAAACCCACTTAACTGATATATTTTTAAATTAAAAATGGAGTAGAGAACACATTTTAGCTTATACATATTCTTTCAAAAAACATAAATCTGTTTTCCACAATTGCATGCATGTTTGTAAAGTGTTTTGAAATAGTTGTTAAGTAGTAAGTTTAAATAAATACAATTTAAACCTCATTTAAGTGTTCACGGCCGGGCGCGGTGGCTCACGGCGGTAATCCCAGCACTTTGGGAGGCCGAGGTGGGAATACCGCGAGGTCAGGAGTTTGAGACCAGCCTGGCCAATGTGGTGAAACCTCGTCTCTACCAAAAATAAAAAATAAAATAGCTGGGTGTGGTGGGTCACGCCTGTAATCCCAGCTACTTGGGAGGCTGAGGCAGGAGAATTGCTTGAACTGGGGAGACAGAGGTTGCAGGGAGCCGAGCTCACGCCACTGCACGACAGAGCAAGACTCTGTCTCGGGGGAAAAAGAAATCATGCTGCAGAATTTGTTTTATTTCTTTTTAATGCCTCAGTAATGTGGCTAGCTCATAAGAGATCTACCTTTAAATACCAACTCTTTAAAATTAATAAGCTATAACTTCTGCGTGAAATATTTTCTAAAAGTGCCACACGTTGTTAACAGTTATTTTTATTTTTTTTTGTCTCAATGCTGTTGATACCTATGCTTACTTTATATTTGAGGGAGAATATGAGAGTAAGAAAACTCTGGACTAAGCCTTGATAACTCAACCTTCTTAAGATCCCATTGTTCTCATGTCACATATAGGATCGGAGAGGATGTTATTTTTAATAAACTTATATTAAAAGGTCAATATAAAGAATCAAAATTACCCAGTTACAAAAATCTGCTTAGCCAAATATCTCTTATTAAAATCTATGGAATATTCTATTTGGTCCGTGGTCTAAAGTTTTGGAATAATTAGTGGCTGTATTTGTGGGGTGAATACGGACCAAAAAACATGACTGGAGCTTTGGTAACTGCATTTCTCTTGATTTGAGGAAATGCAGCCTGGCATACATGTAACAGTGTATAAGCTGGAGTCAGACTCACATGGCCCTAGACAACTCACTCAAAATTCCTAAGTCATGAAAGTTTCTGTAGTTATAAAATAAAGATAATAGTACCTGTCACATAGGGTTGGTTGTGGCAATGCTTGGGGCATAGTAAATCCTTAAAAAGTGGTAGATACTATCATCACATTAATTTTTATCATTTGATGATAAAATTCAAATTTAAATTTATCTATAACTACAAAATAACTACAGTATTTAATTGTTAAAATTTGTATCGATAAAAATAATGCCAAACTTAACACAGAACATTACAGATATTGGCAAGTATACAGAGAAAAGAAAACTTTTCTACACTGTTGGTAGGAATGTAAATTAGTATAGCCACTATAGAAAAAAAGTATGAAGAGTTCTCAAAGAACTAAAAATAGAACTACCATTTAATCCAGCAATCCCACTACTGGGTATCTACACAAAGGAAAATAAATCAATATATCTAAAAAAAAAAAAACCTGCACTTTCATGTTAATCTCAGTACTATTCACAAGAGCAAAACTATAGAATCAACCTAAAGGTCTATCAATGAATGAATAAAGTGCAGTATATATGCACAAAATACTATTCAGTTATTAAAAGGAATGAAACCTTGTCATTTTCAGCAACATGGATGGAACTGGAGGTCATTATCTTAAGTGAAACAAGCCAGGCCCAGAAAGAAAAAATATCCCATGTTCTCACTCATAAGTGAGTGATTGATAAAAAATGTGCTCACATGGACATATAATGATAGATAATATATAGATATATATTCTATATATGTTCACATGGGCATATAATGATAGAGTATGATGATAGATAATGAAGACTCAGGAGCCTAAGGGGAGTGGAAGGGGAGAGGATGATTAATTAGTTAATGGATAAAATGTATGTTATGAATTCTTTTTTTTTTTTAATTTTTTTTTAATTTATTTATTATTATTATACTTTAAGTTGTAGAGTACATGTGCATAACGTGCAGGTTTGTTACATATGTATACTTGTGCTATGTTGGTGTGCTGCACCCATCAACTCGTCATTTACATCAGGTATAACTCCCAATGCAATCCCTCCCCCCTCCCCCCTCCCCCCTCCCCATGATAGGCCCCGGTGTGTGATGTTCCCCTTCTTGAGTCCAAGTGATCTCATTGTTCAGTTCCCACCTATGAGTGAGAACATGCGGTGTTTGGTTTTTCTGTTCTTGTGATAGTTTGCTAAGAATGATGGTTTCCAGCTGCATCCATGTCCCTACAAAGGACACAAACTCATCCTTTTTGATGGCTGCATAGTATTCCATGGTGTATATGTGCCACATTTTCTTAATCCAATCTGTCACTGATGGACATTTGGGTTGATTCCAAGTCTTTGCTATTGTGAATAGTGCTGCAATAAACATACGTGTGCATGTGTCTTTATAGCAGCATAATTTATAATCCTTTGGGTATATACCCAGTAATGGGATGGCTGGGTCATATGGTACATAGAATACATCATGTTAATTGTCTTCACAACCATAGGAAGTAAGTAGACATTGTTCCCCTTCCTTAGACAAAATTAAAGCACAGGGAGGTTATATAATTTTCCTACATTCGAAATATTTTCACTGTAAAAGGTACAATTTAAACCAAGATGACCCTACTCCCTATGCCACTGCTCTCACCAGCTCCCTGTGTTACCACTAATTCCTATATTCGATACTCTTTGTAAACCTTCTATTATATAATAGCTTATGTTCTATTAAGAGTTATGTTCTGTATAAATGTTGCAGCTTGAGTAAATGTATAACAACCTTCATGTATTTCCCTCCATAAGGGAGATGGTAATGGACAAAATAATTTGATTTATGGTTCAGACCAAGAAATTTAAAATATTTTTATTTCTTATAAAATGTTTTAAAAGACAATTTGATATCCTTAACATTTCTCACTGTAGTCAAATGTTGATGCTTTTATCTCAAAATTATTTTGTACTTTAATTGTAAAAAAAAAGAAAACTAATTAATGTAAATCTACAAATGAGTTTTTACAATATTGACAATTATTTAAATAATGGTTAAATGACTTTACATGTGTGAGTATGCTTCTCTCTATATAGATAGATACATACGTATGTGTGTATATAATAAAAATAAATTCAGTTTGAAATATAAGCTGCAAATGTCTATAAATTTAGAAAATATTTTCACTCTTTATAAGGCATATAATTATGTGTAAAATTAGGACATTCAATACAATGCTAATATTTTGATTTAGTCTCTTATATTTAAGATATTTCGCTGAAACAAAATGTATACAACAACGAATACCTCCATCAGAATAATAATGCAAATTAATTATGCCTGAGTTCTATAAAAATATATAACTGAAATATACTTATAGAAATCTATTATTAGTTAATATTAGTGTTAGGAAAAGGTGAAAAAGATTGTTACGTTTTAGTTATTTTAATAATGATTAGTACACGGTAGGAGGCAATAGAACTGTCTTCCATAAGCCACCACACCCCTTTTTAATCCCTGATGTTAATCAGAAGTTGACAACACTTAGTGATAAGGTTCAAAATGTTTTGATTATATGGACATATTTTAAGCTTTTACACACTTAAATAATACTGGCTATAAAATTAATATAAACTTCTTTATATACATAAATAATAACCTATACCTTGTATGTCATCTGAATGCTTATCACAGGCAAGCTAGTCAGAAGTATATATGAACTACCAGGGAATAATATTTGAAATCACAGACAATGCAGACATTTCTCAGCACCATTAATATAAGTCTCTCAAGAGAGCTCTAAAAGTCTCCTTTTATTGATTCTCTCCTTTTATTTTCTTATTTTCCTAAATTTCATGAGTTCACAATCCCTGTTTGAAAGGTTTCTTTCCAAGTTCAAATTCTCAACTAATTTATCCTAGTTTTCCTTCTTTTCCCTCAACACTAATTCTTCACCAAAAGCTGGCATCTCTAGCTCTTAACACCTGTCATATTCTTTTCTTTCTCTCAATCCTCACAACTTCTTAGATCAGAAGTGGACTAGTGAAACCATCACTGAGCCCAGTATTACAACCTGATTATTGAATATACTGATTAAAACACCAATGCCCTCAAATGCAGCAGTATCTAAAGGACAATGTTAAATGTTTTATAATGCCATATGAGGCTCTTCTGATCTTTCACCAGCCTTCTATGCTGCAGGGCCTCCCTCCTTCATCCTCATCTCCTTTCTATATGAATGCTGGGACCAAACAAACTACTCGTATTTCCTGAGGATGACAGGTTGTTTCATACCTCATTATTTTTCTCACAGTGTTGTGTTCCTTCTTTTCATTTGCCATCACACTTGCCTTCCATTGAGAACACCTGTTTGCCTTTCTTGTCAGGTGCATACATAAGTCCATGTTACTAATATAGCTCCTCCTGTTTTTGTTTTAGTTTAATAAGATCATGGTATTAAGTATTATTACAATTCAAAGTGTGCAGAGACAATGATGTATGTGTTTGTCCTTTTCTTTAGGGAAGATGTTACTTCTACAAAAGCAGCTGTCATGTAATCACTCATCTGAAGACCCATATGGAAAGAGACCTTATTATCTTTCCTAGTCCTTTACTTTTATCTATTTCTGTAAATATAAGTTTATATACACAGGCTCTCATGCCATTTGCTGTCTTCATTAATATAAAAAATATTTTGAGATACATACTGCCAGCTACTGGGCATAAATGTCTGTAGCACATCTTATTACAAGTGCTTCACAGTTTTGCTATTGAGGTATAGAAAACACCTACTAGGTTCAGGACATAGTTCCAGGGACTCCTACACTGTAAAGCCAGTCCTATCCTCATCGCTCAATTTCTGATACGGATGTCCTCTGCTCTTTGCATTTCAGTTATGTAGATTACAGCATTATTATTCCGATTCACCTAGGAAGAAATATGCTCTTATGTCATCTGTCTAATAATGTCAGATATTCTGTGTGATGAATGTTACCACCTGGAAAATGCTTGTCACCTAATTTGGAGGGTGTGTTTGGAAATAGACAAAAACAATGGGGAGGAATACAATATTATAAAAAATTAGTACATTTATAATTACTTTAATGTTCAAAACTAAAAGTTGACTCCCAGAGTCTCTTAGGAGACATCTCTTAGGAGATGATAGCTATGCTATTAAAATAAATATTTCTAGTAAAGAATGCGTCTAATGTAAATATATAAAAACCCTTTAAGAAAATTTAAGAAAACTCTTCATAAAGTGAATAAAGGAATCTATATATTCTTTTAGTCTCACAACTGATAAGAATACTGTAGTTTAGAACATTACATATTGATTTGGAATACCATTGGCAATGTAATAAACCAATCACTATAAACACAAAAAAGTGTTATTAATTCCAAAGACACCTGTGATATTTCAGATGAAAATTATAAACAATGAATGAATATGAACATTTTAATCTGAATACTATATTTTCAAGGTCATCATAGAGAAGGGACATCTTAATGTCCTTGACTACATTATATAACCCACAAAAATATGTCTGCAACGATGCGATAATGCAATTATTTATTTTATTTCAAATTTAGTTGACTTCTTCTATGCTTAATTAAACATCTAATGTAGGGTCAGTGTATAACATTAAAAAGTATTTTTAAATGTCACTGAATGACTCTGCATATTTATTTCAAAAATGTATCACTTTCAGAAATAAAATCACCACGTACAAGAAAGCATGACGCAAATGTATTAGATCAAAGATTCCAAACTACAATAACTAAATGTTTCAGTGCAATTAATAACTAAAATTTATAGTCAACTCTTAAGAAAATAAGTTAAATAATCTAAATTAGAGAATAATTATCATTGGTTTTCTTTGCTTGGCTCTCCATTTTATATTTATTCTAGCAATCTAAATATTCAAGAGTTTAAGAGAGGAATATCAGACATTCTTTCTCTTAAAGAGAATGCCCCTGTATTTGACAATAGTGATCAGCAGTATATACTATAACGTGTACTCATTCATAGTAAAGGCTAACAGAATCACAACAAAGTCTATACTTAGAATGATTGTTTGAAAACAGTAGGAGTTAAATAACTTTTCTTTCAGATAGAAACACTTGCCCACATGGTTGCTATTGGTGGAGAAGATTCTTTTCTCTGCATGTAATTTGTTTTGTGAAAGCTTATTTTTTGTTCCGCACAATGAGAACTTTATTATGTGCTGTTATAGTCTCTGTTTTCTGCCACTTTTATGAATCTTATAAATCTAGACTGGTTATGGCTCTCGGTTAACATGGTGCTGGCCTTTGCACCTCTTTAGTGCATCTTAATTTTTTGGCTTCATGCACTGAGTGAGGTACAGTCTCTAAGCTTACCCCAAGTGAGGGACTAGGAATTGGTAGATGAGGAGCAAAACACTCAGAGAGCAAATATGAAACACTAAACTGTGAATTTTTCAATTTTATTGGAATCTCAAGGAAGAATATTTTTTGAAGGACAGTTTGGCTCATTATTTCCTAAAGAAGGGGCATTATTGCTTCAAGGACTCAAGGAAGTCAATGCAAGTTGGCACTATTTGAGCAAAGTTCAAAAGTACAATCTGTGGAAACTGAACAAGAAGAACACTTGTTCCCTCATGTGTAGCCAGTGCTAACGGTGCAAATGAACAGTATCCAGCAGGAAATCCATATCTTCCACAAGGTGCTGTCTTTACAACATTGTAATAAGGTATCCTAATAACACTTTACACGACTCGTACAGAATGCAAAGTTTCTCAAAGCATTTCTCCTTTATTTTCACAATTATTTTAGTATATTCAATTTCACAGAAAGAAATCAAAAGACAGACAGGTGAAGTGACTTGCTCATGGTCTTATGAGTAAAGAGGAACAGAGCCAATTTTACAATCTGAATTTTCCTTGCTCCTGCTGCTTTGCTCTTTTTCCTGTATCAATGTGCTCATCACTGCATTAGACCTCTGTTATAAATCACTACTTCAAATTATTCTTATTTATTTATATTGTACTTTATTCATCCCAAAAAATATTCAAAGACACTTTAAGAATTGCTTACAGCACAGCAGGAAAAATGAATATCTGGATGAATATAAAATAAACTAATAATCATGCATAAAATATGTTTTATTATCCTGTATAATTATTTAATGAGGGTTACACATTTTGGCTCTCAGCAACTTCACAGACAAGACAAAGGAAGAAAAGGATGAGTTATAAAAATCAGTCTACCAAAACAAATCAATTATTCAGAAGTGAGTTTTCTAGTGGCTTATGGCCCATATAGTGTCAGTAGATGAGGCTGCCTTTCCTTTTCATGTATTCAGACCTTTAAAAGTACCTATTTGGTGTTTCAAAAATGGACATATACACAAAAATACACTGTACAGAGACAACACAGCATTTCTGGACTATCAATTCCCTGAGATGATGAAAGCGGTATAACACAAAGTGAATGAAGCTTGAAAAGTTATTTATTATAACTGTGACCATTTTTCAAGTTTCTTAGAAGAATAACACCCTCAATAAACTGCTCTTTTAGAACACATTAGAAGATGATAATATGTCAAAAATATTAATGTAACATTTTTCTTGAAAAGACAGTGTTTACAATCAAGACAATTCTTCTCTCTATATATAGTTATAGACATTGATATATGTGTATGAATATATATGTATATGTATACACACATATATAAATCAGGTAAATTGTTTTCAGTGTTCACATTAACATTATATATAAAGATAAATGAAAAAGGCTGCTCTACTTGCTTCTCTCACCCCTCACTATAAATGCCTTTCACTCCAAGTTCATATCATATTGTACAAGGCAATGTGATAAGACAATATGATAAGAAAATGTGACAATTTATAAGACAGGAATTAATATTCATCATTTTAGAAACAAACTAAACCATTATTAATTAGTCTCCAACACATTTTGTTATATGTATACAGTACACATATTATATAAAATGCATGTATTCTTGTTATATTTTCCTTACACACACACACACCCCTACACATATGTATATAATGCATAAACTCTTACTTTTCTCTCTTCTTGTGCCTGAAATAAGTTCTAACCAATTAAAACTTGTTTAAACATTTATTCTTCATCTTGTCTCTACTATTTCCTGTTTTATTTGGCTGAATCTCTGTCAAAAAATACTGACAGAGAGGTTTTCTGTCCACGAGCTTGTCAAGCATTCCTCGTGATTGCCATGGAGGAATGGAGGAGAACTAACGCCCGAGGCTTGGTTCAGGAGGGGCTTGAAAACAGAGTTTAAGAGCTAATATACTCAGGGAACTAAATATGTGCTACATGTGGATGCAAGATGTCCACTTACATGCGCCAACTTGTCAGTTAAGTGTCAATGTGTGGGCTGAGCTTAACTGGGTAGTCATTTTGGAAGCAGTCCCTTAACTGCTGAGATAAGTAGATATGCAATAACCACTTTCCTAGCACAACAACTTGACCTAATTTTAAAATTCCCCGTGTTTCCCTGAAGAATGATACATTTACAGGACCCATCATCCCTATATACTTGCTTTCTATCATCATTAGTGATCCTCAGGAGACTTTATGAAATTTGAAATAGGTTTTGGAATCCACATTTTAATCATAGATAGCCAATGTCTTTTAACAGAAAGCACTATTTAGAAGTATATTTCAAAAACAATAAACCAGTTTCAAAAATGTTACATACATTAAACAGATTGCACAAATACATATATCAAACTATTGCAAATTGATAGCTTTTTCCCTCCTGAATTTCCAGATACTGTTTAAGGTGTTGCCAATTAAATATATTCTGCACTAATGTGGTATTTCCAATTTGATTTTCAAATCATGTAGCACAAAATTAGCACAGAACAGAAATCCAACAATTAATGTGTCTTGATATCAGAAGTTACCTTAAGGATGATAGGTTATGTATGAATGATGCTTGATTACTCTTCAAACTTTGAGATACTATTCCTTTAAGGCATGAGAGTTATTTCACTGAATATTGTCAATATTTCTGTGTCTGTGTTTCTCTACTTTTTAATATCTGTTATTGAGCACATCTACAGTGTAAGACCTTGTGCTGAGCAGTAGATATCTTCAAAGAAAGATGACATGGTTCTATCTTCAAAAATTCCATCTATTCCATAGAATAGTCCATTTTTATTTTGTCATATATAAATATAAATTTTTATTTTATCAGATATATATAATCTGATAAAATGACTTTCATTGAAAGTGAGTTTTCTAGTGGCTTATGGCCCATGTAATGTCAGTAGATGAGGCCGCCTTTCCTTTTCACGTATTCAGACCTTTAAAAGTACCTATTTTGTGTTTCAAAAATGGACATATATACACAAATACACTGTACAAAGACAACACAGCTTTTCTGGACTATCGATTCCCTAAGACTATATATATATATATATATATATATATATATATATATATATATATATGTACATAATATATATATAGTGAAGGGTCATGTTCCTATAACATAAAAGACAAACTCATGGTTCAGAAAAATTTGATTTACTCAAAGTAGCATATTTATTAAGTACTAGGGCCAAGATTCAGCAAGGGTAGTCCATTTATTAAGTAAGTAATTTTCATTTTCCTTTTTGGTTCATTTTTCATTCATATAATTATTACTGAGTGCCTGTACAGATAGTCTCCAAATTAATGTTCTAATTAATGATGGAGGTAACCTCATCGTGTGTCAGGGAGCATCTGGAATTATAAGGGTTCCATTTATGATTTTTGGACTTTATGACAGGTTTATCAGATTATTAAATGCATTATCAATTTATGATATTTTTGACTTACGATGGGTTTATCAGAACATAATCCCATTGTAAATAGAGGAGCATCTGTACTGTGACAAACAATACCACATTGAGAAAATTAAGGAAAATCAGAGATAGACTTCAATTTCAGCTAATTTGTGAGTCTTTGGACTCCAATTCAATGTTTTTGTTTCCCTGCTCCCCCTCCCCCAAGGTTTTCTGGCAACTGGTTGATTTCACATTCCATTATTATAATAATTCTTGTTTTTGTTTTTTAATGAGTTATTATCTCTTTTTATGTAATTCCTATTTCAGCAATGTATGTGGATCTCTTTCAAGACCTCTGCATTTATAGTTTGGAAAAAGAACTGGCATACTGAAAGGGAAAAAATATAAACTTCTAAAATCTTTTTATTATAAAGCTCATTAATTCAGTCTCTCCTTATAGTAGAGAGCTCAGATTTTCATCATTTGTGGAAAGGGTTATATCCACTTGATCTGCTTGCCAGGTGTGTGACGGGTAGCTGTCTGCTATTTCATGACCATAGTTCCTCAAACTGAAGTGGAGGAGACAGTATGATAGAGATTCTGTAGAATGTGAGACCAAGGGTCCCAGTGAGTCATATCTCTCTGTATCCATGCTTTTTGTAGTCCCCTTCTTGGACCAGAGAGACCATGTGACTTGACTGCTAAATGGGATATTAACAAACATGATACAGCAGAAGTTTGAAAAGTGCTTGTCCATCAGAGCTTACCTTCACTTGCTGCTGAGAATTCCTCTGCTACCAGCTTAAACTGTCAACTCACAGCATGTTTTAAGCCATTTAGTCTGTTTCACAGCAATAAACAACAAATACAGAGACCTTTGTTCAGACTCGAGCATGTTTCGTGTCATTCATGTGTTTGAGAGTACTTCTCCTGGAATGATTTTTCATGACCCAGATAGGGAGAAAAAGGATGCCCCAAGCATTGTCACTACTAAGTCTAGAGCAATGCTGACAACTAATGCTATCATCATGGCGAGCTGTGAAAAATCAAGCAAACAAACAAAACCCTACATCTGGATTACTTCTATTAAATTAATTTCCTTGTATTCAAGGAAAAAGTACTAGAATGGAAAAGGAAGATAAACAGGATTGTTAAGCTTGAAGCCACATTGGACATTTATTTACAAGGCAGTGGTCTTAGACACATTTAAGGGTGAAGAACAGAATGAGAAACTCTCTGAATTCAAGGGTTTCACTATCAAGTCAGGCAGAAAGTAACTATGATCAGGAAAAAAAAAAAGATAAGATATTTTTGTGCATACATACTACCATACCTATTAGTCAATTACAATCATTGGCTATCAGTTGACAAGACTAAATTTGTCTATTGTCATAAGACACATCATGTCTGATGACTAAAAAAAAAAAAAAAAAAAAAAAAGGAGAAAAAAGTTGAAAATTTTTTAAAGCTTTTTATTTTAGTATACGCTAAATTAAATGTTTGAAGACCTTACATAATCACTAACTATAGCTGATTCTCTCATAAAATTCTACAAATCTAGTTCTTCAGCTTAGTCAAATACATTTGATTTGAGCTTATTATTCTCAACTAAAAATATCTTAAATGCAGAATTTGTTATTGATTATTGAGTAAATGTAATCTAAAATGTTTCTTAAATCCTTATTTTTAACCTATATTTAATTATTTCTTTGCAAAGTTATCATCCTTTTGATATGAGAACAAATCTGCAATCAAGGAAAAAGGGTATTGAAGGAAGTAGAAAAGATTTGTAAATAGGTTTTTAGCAGCACTAGCTAATTAATTTGATTAGTTCAAAAGTTGCTGAATTATGTAAGTCTGAAAGGTAGGAGAATGTCACAAATAGTTTGACCTATAAGAATAAGTTTGATCTTGTCTTGGTTTGTGCGGATGCATAGGGAAGGGGTAATTCACAGATTCTGAAGAATGACTCTAAAGCCACAGGTAGGTCAGCAAAGGGATCTCTGATTTGCTCCTCTTTTTCCTCCAGATAGGTAAATTAACAAAGCAAGGGTTAATAAGGGAGGGAACTTGGTAGCAAATAGTCAGAGCAACTGAATCCCTGCCATTGCTGAGTTCTTGCAAAAAAAAAATGTTCATTTGAAAATTTGTAGGTTAGAGCACTTTTAAAAGGGGAAAACAATGCAAGCATAAATCTTTACTTCTGTTTGTAAAGCCATTGTTAAGTGTTGTCTATAATGACAGAAAGTTAAAAATGGTAGTATTATGGTCCTATTTTTGCTTGCTGGGAAAATAGGATACGCTAATAATTAGAGTAAAATATATAGTATGGCAGCCACCCTATCATGTTTCTTGAACAACTGACAACTTACCCTTTCTTGATATGCATTAGTTGATTGTTGTATGTGTAGAAATGAATGTATACACACCTGTCTGTTTGGATGTTCTTTTATTTGAGGGATCAGGTAGAATTTTCTCCTTTGTATAGAATTATACATTTTAAGTTAATTAGGAAAAGGAACAGAGGATAGAATTCTGTCTTCTAATATGAGCAATTTCAGAAAAAGAAAAAAAGGCCTGGATGGTGTTTGTGTTTTTTTATTAGAGATAGAGTCATGTGTTCATGTGGATTATCTGAAATAAAGTCAGTTCACTATAAAATGTTCATGTTGACACTATATATTCTTAGAATCCAGTCACATATGCCAAAAAATTAATGAAACCTGCAGCATAATTTTTCTACCTTGTGGAACCATCAGATAAAGTAATGTCTGATGATAAATTGGGTTTATAGTGAGCTGCTAGATTCAATCTATGGTAGTAAATCTTCCAAACTAACTTCACAGAGCCTGCAAGCCAGAGTCAATGTAGTGTTCACCAACTGTCCCTTGAATCAAACCAAATTTGACATACTAGTATCCCCTTATGAAATTATCTCTTATATGAGGTTACAGAGAGCTCACAATAATACTGAAAAAAGAAATATTCTGAATAAAGTCATTGAAATTCCCTTTCAAATACACTCCATTACTTCAGTAGATACCTATTTATACCTTAAAGTTACATTACTTGATGCCTCATAGATTTTTTTTCTTTGCGTGGAATGCAGATAGACATTCTCCTATCAAATAAGATTTATTGCTAAATAGCTTTCCCATGAGGTCTGCTTGCCTTTCCCTTAGGAATACCCCTCAGTTTTAGAGTCCATTAGCTGCTAACTACAAGCTATTTCATAAAGTGCCTGACTTCAGAAGATGTTAATTAGAAAAAAAAAGCTAAGAATTTAGTACTACACAGAGCTATTTATCTCAAATTCACACACACACACGCAAAATGTCTTTGCAACCTCTTATGAAAAATACTAGAATTCTTTTTTTGTTTTTTTTTAATTTGCTTGATGGTGTCTCCTATAAGTTGCTTTACTCTATTTAGATTAATAGGCCACATTGAGTGCTGATTGTGGCTTTCTTTAAACCAGTTGCCCAACATTCATATTCCTACCAAGTTAGATTATGTAAATTGAAGTCAAGGGTCAATAATTATCCAGTGACTATTTAACTCAACATGCTTATATTTCTGTTGTAGCTGCCAGAATACTCAGAAGCCATATAAAAAACAATAAAAGCCATCAGTTTATGTTAGGTGCCTGTATCACCTACTCTATCCTCTTTCTGTGATTACCTCTGCTTTGTTTTATTCTGAAATATTTCATTCTATGAGGTTTAATGTATATGCAATTTAGGTGCTTTCAAAATAGACAATATCTAAATTTTAAGTAATAAAAGATAGTTAATGACTCACAAAGAAGAATATGGCCTATTTGAAAAATGCATAGCTCCATAGTGGTAAGTAGATAAAAACACCCTTACAGACATAAATACTAAAAATATATAGGCAAAATTATTCAACTTTTCCAATTCCATATTAATGGTAATTAATTTTTGTTAACTTTCTTTACCGAGGTTGTAGGACACATGATATTATTCCACTTTAACTCCAGCAATCAAAGAAACACAGTGGAATCTATAGAATGAATATTCCACTAAAGACAAAATACATGCCTACTATGACAATTATATGAAATATAAAGGAAGATTAATGACAAGTTTGTTTAGGAATGTAATGAAAGTGAAACATTATTTGGAAACTCTTATGATTCCATGAGATATAACAAAAACAAAAAAAAAGGCCTAATAGAAATTTCCAATTTAAATACAATAAAGTATAATTAAAGTGTATCATGATTTTGGAGGCATAATGTTCAGGCAATCTTTATGAATAAATTAGACTTTGTGCTTAAAATTAACTTTTTCTAATTTTTAAAATTTTGTCAGGTATTACATGTCGACAATTAGAAAGACACTTTTCTCATAGAAAAATAGAGTAGGAAAAATTGCACATGTATACAGAAGAACAAAATAAAACAGAAAATACAAATGTTATTAAGAGAAGGGCACATGCTACTGGCCTGGAAGAGCAAGATGAAGAGTTCAGTTGAGAAGATTAGGAAAAAGCAAAGGTATTGAGGATTTCAAACATTGTGGATAAATAAGGTGTTTGGTGAGAAGGAATTTTTTTTTTTTTTTTTTTTTTTTGAGACGGAGTCTCGCTCTGTCGCCCAGGCTGGAGTGCAGTGGCCGGATCTCAGCTCACTGCAAGCTCCGCCTCCCGGGTTCACGCCATTCTCCTGCCTCAGCCTCCCAAGTAGCTGGGACTACAGGCGCCCGCCACCTCACCCGGCTAGTTTTTTGTGCTTTTTAGTAGAGACGGGGTTTCACCATGTTAGCCAGGATAGTCTCGATCTCCTGACCTCGTGATCCACCCGTCTTGGCCTCCCAAAGTGCTGGGATTACAGGGTTGAGCCACCGCGCCTGGTCGAGAAGGAATTTCTTGTGGACAAAAAGAAACAAAAGGAAAAGAGAGCATAAAAGGACAAGAAACCAAAAAATCTTGCACTTACAGGAGGAACTAATCATAGAAAAGTGGTATGAGCTAAGCCCACAAAGATCAAATTATAGCCAGATTACAGAAGGTCTTGTCAACTGTGAAGGAGTCAGAACTACTTTGGGTTGCAATTGTTGACTTTGAAGCACTTGAGCAGAAAAGAAATATTGTTGGAGTTGCATTTTTAGGCAGGTACTGAGAGAAGCTGGAAACAGGGAAACTAATGAGGACATGTCTGCAATAGGAGCTATGAAGTAAATGGAGGTCTACACTATTGCTATGGAAACAGAAATGAAAAGAAAAGAATACATTTGAGAAATATATAGAAGATCTATGCATATAGGACTTAGTAACCAATTACAAATTGGGTAGAAGAAAAAGTTGAAGTATACTTAGAATTTGCTTTGCATGTCTGGAAGACCAATGAAACCATTAAGGTAGAGTGAGTCAGGGACAAGGACTGGCTTGAGAACAGTGGCTGAGCAGATGGAACACTTAATTTGGGAAGTACTGACAAGAAAGTAAAACAAAAACATCATGTCTAAAAATGAGCATAGGTAGCAGAAGCACAGGCATAATGAGGTCAAGACAAGATGAGAAGCGTGAAGAAGTGAAAGCAAGTGAGGTCTACTTTTAAGAAGTTTAGTGCTAAAAAAAACTAACAACAACAAAAAGAACACAGAAAAGATATGTTGAATAAGTGGTAGGAGTTTGATTTGCTTGTTGGTTTCTTATATTAACCTAGGAGTAGGTAAACCAAAATGTGTGTATTCAGAAGTGAAAAGGGCCCAGTGGAGGGGGCAAGATCAAAGATTCAGTAAAGATTCTTAACATAGGATCCAGTATCATTCCAGAGTGGGGAAGTATCCAAATTCAAGCCCACATGTTCAGCCTTTAGAAAAAGAAAACCACCTCCCCCAACCCCCACTTTGAAATAGAAAGAGGAGAAAGGATTTGATGATACAGGTAGTCTAAGATAAAAAAGAAGAAAGTTAAGGAGAGTCATATTTGATAGCTTTGACTGAATAATGTGGTTTAAAAAAATATGTTGAGAGGAAAGAAGTGCAGGAAAAAATGGAGTATGAAGAGAGTGGGAAAGGTCTGAAACTATAGCTCCATGGAATATTCAAAGGAGTTAGGAAGAGATGAATGTAAGAACTATTGAAGAGTAGTGCTGGTTTGGCTGAACTTTTTATTAAAAAGGTTTTTTTTTTCTTTTTGCTGTGACAATTATTGCACAACTAAAATATTGAAACTGTCCTCTTTTAGTGGGACCCAGTATACTTTACAATAACTCCAAGAAAATCAAATAGTATAGAAATACACTCTAGATTTTAAAAAATCATAAATGTGTTCTTTTCAAACTGAGGAGCAAGACATCATTAAATAAAATATGACCTAAGTGTGCCTAAGTGAAGTTGTTAGATATTTTGTGTGCATGGCATGAAGCCATGGCACTTGATGTTTGATTTATCTGCAAGAAAACCTGCTGCCCTAATCACCAGTAAACCTCAGGAGACTTTTGCATATCAAAGAGACAAATTGCTTCAATATTATGTGTGTTTAAAAGGAAACTGAATCCATGAAGAGAGTGATGACTTTGAAAAGAACTGCAAAAATGTTTTCAGAAATCATGGGCCTAATGTTTGTGCCACAGCATACTGCCCATGCTTATATGCCTCCAGTTATGTAGAATATGTACAAGCAAGGACACATTTACAGAACTCCATATAAGTGCAAAGGGTATTTAGTGAGACAGTTTGCCCAAATATACTCTGATAAACCTAGGCATTTCATAACATTATAACAAGAATTTCCTTACATAGGTATTGAGATTTAGTGGTTCAGAGAGAAAACTCTTGCCAACTTTCATCCCATGTATCCTGGCAGGGCAATTCCTGTAGTGGAAGCAGCTTTTAGGAAGAAAAGTCTCCTTTCTAGATCTCCTGATGTGCAGCAAGGTAGCTAACAAGAGTTCCATTTCAGCCTGCATGCAGCAAAATATAGTGCCAAGTCAGCTAATTTTGCAATCTGCACTTGAGCACATGGCATACAGAGAAATAATTGTCATGGAAGTTAATGAGAAGACTCTATTTTAGGTTAACCACATCCTCTGTCAGGTCCTACACCATTATCTTCCTTGATTGAGGGTACCTTTGGGCCCTCATTTGCTACTGTTAATATTCTCAGCCTTCCACATAACTATCTCTGAACACTCTGGCTTTTGGGGGCTTGGTAGAAACCTGAACCTCTGCCATCAGATATGGTTTTGCCAGCATTTTCTGAAATCAAATCATTTTTCAGACCAAATTGCATTCCACTATTCCCACCCACCACATTTCCTGTTTTAGAGCACTGAAAAACAATAATATAACTAATCATACTATATACAAATATTTGGTTTTTATCTCTTAAGTACAGACAGGAATACAGAAAAGAAAAATGCAAGACTAAGAACCCAAAGAGGTCCATCCCGGTGAAGTATGTGACCAGAGCTTTTGATCTACCACCCAGTTTCCTTCTTCATTCTTCAAGTAGAAGGTCAGACTTCAGATTCTCTATTATTTACTGCTCTATTATTCTATGCAAAGTAGTATAAGTGATATGCCTGATAATATAAAACAATGGAAGAGGTGAATTAGGATACTCAGACTTCACATTAACAGGGAAACTTGAGATCAAGCACAACCTATGTGCTGAGAATATTGTGTAACTGACACTGGCACACATCGTCCGCATTATAATTACATGTGTGTGTGAGTGTGTTTGTGTGTATAATGTGTGTAGACATAAGTGTATGTATAAGTATCTCTATTTTTAGTTGAGGAAACTGAGCCCCAAATATAATTGAATTAATCATTACACAATTGTAACTGAGGCTACAAATTCAAGTCTTTTCGAGTCGTAAGACAGCATTAACTTTACTACATTACCATAACTAAAGAGTATGGAAAAATTCCTAACTTAAGGCTTTGACTCTTGCAAACTTTTGAGGCTTGAATGACAGATAACATATAATTAGAGAGCTGGTGATAGCCTGGCTCTTGAGAAACTGGCCAAACAGAGGGCAACACAGAGGTCTACTTCTATATATATAGATAGCCGCTGCTTTTGAGTGTTTCTGAACAGACTACAGTAAAAGGAAAATAGCCACAATGGCTCCAATGGCTCCTGCCCTGTCTTATTAATCAAGATCATATAAATCCGGTAAGTACTAAGTATAATAAATATAATACTTAGTGAAAGGCGGATCATCTAAAACATAGAGATGAAATATAATAGGAAGTGGCTAAAATGGCAAGTGATAATGAACACCTTAAATGTACCTTACCGGTCATGGTTTAAACTTTACATGTAAGATTTGTATAATTTGATCTCTTTTTCACCACCATCTATTAAAATGAAAATTACTTTTTTCCTATTTTACATCTGAGGATATTAGAGCTAAGAATGTTTAGTTAACTTGGCCAAAGAGCCAGGCTAATAACTGGCAAAGTGAAAAGAGTCTTTATCTGTTCCCCCAGCCCAATGCTCTGTCCAACGCATCAAATCACACTCAAGTGCATTTTGCATGCCCAAGAGAACTCATTCTCTCCAAACAGAGAAGGGATTCACTTACACATTATTATCTCTTGCTAATATTTCATGCTTTTTCAAATTTAGAGTCTTTGTAAATACTTCATTAATTTACTAATCATTCTACATAATGAAAATAGCACACTTACTCATATCTTTGAACTTAAGACAAAACCAATATAATTTTAAAATGTACCCTATAAGTTAAAGTATAATAAAAAAAGATTTATTATGCACATAACTGCATATAAAAATGCATCATGTATATGACATATAATAAAATATATGGTTAAGTTCTTTATCTAATTGTCATATTAGCTTGCTGTTGGGAACTATAAGAAATTTGTATTATTTAAGGCATGCTATTTGTCAATAATTCAGAGAGATTTTCAAGAATGTGCACCACGATTATTTATTGCTTTATTCAAAGCCTTTCAGAATTTATAGTCCCTAATCTGTAGTTTATATTTTATGAATCCTTAGGTATGCAAAAACTGAGAGAGGAGTCCAGTTCCACTTTAAATTAAGCTATTACCCTTGAAAAGAGCTATAATATTAAAATTTGATCATATATTTTACTGTCTTGTTGTTTGGCGAATGTGCTTTCCTCAGTCCATGCACTAATCAGTTTGTAGTCTTTATTTAAAACCATCCAGTTGGCATTTGTTCTTTCTGTGAAAAGGCTTAATTCAGAAGACTTGAAAGATTTTAGTGAATATGACTGCAGCTCTACTACCACGTCTTATACAATTGTTGGTTGTTATTATTTGGGGGACATTTATATTCTTTGGAAAGAAAATAAACAGGTTATTTATGTAGAATTTCAACATTTTTAATCACTCTTAACACATTTGATTCATAAAAATCTCTAAGTACTCTGAGAAGTCAAAACCCATATTCCTATCTCTCTTACATGTAACTCACTAGAGGGTTTGTAAACGCCACTTAATAACGTGATAAATAATCTTGACACTTTACTCAAGAAGTCAGGATTTTTATGTTTTTCGTCCACCATATTAAGAGGTTTTAAAAGTATTTAACTACACATATTTTGATATTTCTGATTAGTTTGACTCACTATACACTTTAAAACACCTCAAGTGGCAAAATATACATTAATAAATTTCAATTTGAGGCTCTACTTTAAACAAAACACTGCTTCAGGTATGCTGGGGCCAAGGAGAGAAATAAATTATTGTTACAATTTATTAATTACATTTGCTTATTTCCTTATTTCACTAGAGAATTAATTTCTGAAACAAAATGACTGGAGACTGTGATTACAAATAATGCCATCATTCTGTTTTACATAATAAAGTCAATCCCATGGCAATTGTGGCTTTTTCTTTTTTAATAATGAAATGCAGTTGAGCATTGTGGATGAGATCCTTAATGAGACCTCCTTGGTTTGAATCTTGGTCCTTTCTACTTCCCGCTTGTCTGATCTGGAGCATATCTTCAGCCTAGTTATTATCTGTAATCGGATGATTAAAATACTATCTACTTCATAATGTTGTTTCAAGGATTAAATGAATTTGACATATTCAGCAACTAGATCAGTGCCATCAGTGTGTGGCACAAAGCACATACTATAAAAGTGTTCTTATCCTTGTTATATTGAAGTCTGTAAACAATTTTCACTAATAAAGTTGTTTTCAAAGTATTTATGTGTGTTTTTCAATTAGAAATTAGGCTCATTTTAATTTACTTGTTCTTAATACCAATGCTTTCTTAGCTCCTTCTAAAACCATCTGAACAAAATGAGACAACACTTAACTTCACCCTAGTCATGTGTTACATACCACAGTAACTTCATAGCATCAGTTCAAGGTATTATTTTCTAATTAAAGCTTAATTATTTCTTCTGTGGGAAGAAAGAGAAGCAAATATGAAAGCCTACCTCTGGGGCAAAGAAAGAGCTTTTCTGTTAGCTTCTGAATTAAAAATTTCTTACACTTCTTATTTACATCCTTTATAATTTACAGTTTCATCAGTGAGACTAGTAGAAGAAGCTTCAAGTTCAAGAGCAATCCCAAATTGTTTTGAAGAGGTATTATCAATAGATTATTACATTCAAATAGGAGAATACACAAATAAAACTTTGTACTTTATTGTGTATATATATGGCACATTTTCTTCCTTCATTTATCCATTGGTGGACACTCAGGCTTTTCCATACCTTCGTCATTGTGAATAATGCTTCAGGGAACATGGGGGTACAGACATATTTTTAAGATACTGATTTCATTTACTTTGAATTGTGCCTTAAAGAGTGATTGATGGATTTTATGGTAGTTCTATTTTTATTTTTATTTTTGAACATCATTCATACTTTTTCCATAATGGCTATGCCAATTTACACTCCCACCAACTGTAGACAGAGCTCCCATTTCTCCACACCCTCACCAAAACTTGTTATCTTATTTTTTATAATAGCCACCATAACATATGGGAGGGAATATCTCATTGTACTTTTGATGTGCATTTTCCTGATGATTAGTGTTGTTCACATCTCTGATGATTAGTGATTTACCTATTGGCTATTTGTGTGTCTTCTTGAAAAAAAAAAGTCTATTCATTTTAAAAAATCAGATTATTCATTTGTTTCATTTCGTTTTGTTAGCTATTTAGTTGTATGAGTTCCTTATATATTTTAGATTTTGCCTCATGTCAGATACATGGTTTGCAATTATTTTCTCCTATAACATTGGTTGCCTTTACATCTATGAGTTGTTTCCATTGTTGTGCATAAGGATTTTAGTTTGATGCGGTCTCATGTTTATTTTTGCTTTTGTTTTCTCTGTTTTTGGAATCAGATTCAAGAAATTATTGTGAAGAGGATATCAAGGAGCATTTCCCTTATGTTTTATTTTGGGAATTTTATGGTTTCAGACCTTATATTTAGATCCTCAATCAATTTTGAGTTGATTTTTGTGTATGGTATGAGTTTAATTCCATTTGTTTGTATATGAAATACATAATTTTCCTAACACCATTTATTGATGATCCTATCTTTTCTCCATTGTATATTATTTAAGCTCTTGTCAAACATTAGTTGCCCATATATAAATGATTTTATTTCTGGCTCCCTATTCTGTTCTTTCGGCTTATGTGTCTATTTTCATAACAATACCATACTGTTTTGATTACTGTAGATTTATAATATAGTTTGAAATCAGGTAATGTGATGGCTCCAGTTATTTGTTCTTTCTCTAGATTCTTTGACTAGTCATGAGATTTTGTGGTTCCACATAAATTTCAGAAGTTCTTCTAATTTCAAAAATAACTTAAGAAGTTTGCAGTGGCTCAAGCCTGTAATCCCAGCACTTTGGGAGGCCGAGACGGGCGGATCACGAGGTCAGGAGATCGAGACCATCCTGGCTAACGCGGTGAAACCCCGTCTCTACTAAAAAAATACAAAAAAACTAGCCGGGCGCGGTGGCGGGCGCCTGTAGTCCCAGCTACTTGGGAGGCTGAGGCAGGAGAATGGCGTAAACCCGGGAGGCGGAGCTTGCAGTGAGCTGAGATCCGGCCACTGCACTCCAGCCTGGGCGACAGAGCGAGACTCCGTCTCAAAAAAAAAAAAAAAAAAAAAAAAAAGAAGTTTGGTAGATATTGAAATGATCTGTAGGCCACATTGGATAATGTAGATATGTTAGCAATATTAATTGTTCCAATTCACAAACTTGGGATTTCTTTCCAATTACGTGTATTCTTCAATATCTTCCATCAATGTTTTATAGTTTTCAGTGTCCTTCATCTCCTTGGTTAAATGTATTCCTAAGTATTTCATTTTTCATAGCTCTTGCAAATGAGATTGCTTTTTAAAAATTATTTTTTAAGGCATTTCATTGTTAGTGTATTGAAATGCTACCATTTTTGTATGTTGATTTAGAATCCTGCAACTTTACTGAATTTATTATGTCTCATCATTTTTTTTGTGGGAGTGTTAACGTTTATCTACACAAGATTATGTCATTTGTAAACCAAAACCATGTACCTTCTTCCTTTCCAATGTGGATGTCTTTTATTTTTGTTCTTGCCTAATTGTTCTGGTTAGGACTTTCAGTACTGTGTTCAATGAAACTGGTAAGAATGATAACCCTTGTCTTGTTCTAGATATTAGAGAAAAAGCTTTCAGCATTTCACCATTGAGCATGAGTCGGCTGTGGGCTTGTCACATATGGCCTTTATCATGTTGAGGCTACCCCAAACAATAGGCTGCTATTTAAAGTTCCTTTGTGATTTAACCATGTATTTTCTGAAAACAAGTATAATACAAGATAGTATCCACCAGCTATTAATGCCCCATAATAAATAAAGCCATCTGTCATTAGAGTCTGTTTCTATGGAGAAAAAAAAAAAAAGCAAACTATACCTACTAAACTGTAATCAACAGATTATAGTTGATAAACAGAATCTGGACACCTGGATTTCCATTTTATCATTTCAGCTAGTTATTGTTTAATTACAAAGGCCACATATTTTCTCGCTTTCCTGAACATCTGCCATCTGTTCCCAATACTAGATATAACTACCCTTCTCTATTCCTCAACTAAATCCTTACACTGCTGATGACTTTGGAAAACAGTACAGGGTTTTACAGTCTAATCATGACAGTACATCTTCTCCAAGATTCGTGAGCCAAATAAATTCCTCAGAATACTTTTTTAAAAAAATTGAAATTGATTACTTGTACTTTATCATCACCAAAAATATCGATAGCAAGACATACTGTTCTCAGCATCCACTTCCACCATCCTCATTATTGTAACTCACAGTAGACTATGCTTCCTACTTTACTGAAAAGATACAAACCATTACCTAGGAATTATTCTTCCACCTTAAACATATTCCATATTTTCTATCTCTTCTCTCCCCTAGTTCTTGTATCAGAATGTGTTCATCCTGAAATTATTCTTTGTGCTTCAATTTTTCATTCTTAGCTTAATCCAGGATTTGCATTAATTGTTTCCTCTTGCCTTTGGATCCTTCATCCATTTACTTGCTTCCGTGCACCAAAAGCACACATGCAGGATTTTTCTTTAATTCTAAAAGTGTTTACACACACGCATGCACATGCATGCGCGTGCGCGCGCACACACACACACACAATAGAAAGCTCTAAGAATGGTTCTAAAGATTAAACAATGTGATCAAATGTGCTGAGTGCAGATTAAAAAGTTCAAAACCTCAGTAAGAGGCAAGAAATTAAAGTTGAGAGGACAAAAATATTTTTAGAATATTTTCTCCAGAGATGTATAGTGTATATTTGACTTTTTAAGAATATTTTTAAAAAATTTCCTATCCCTTACTATCACTCAACTAACCTGTTATCACCTTGTTATTGGTTTTCTGTCTCCCCACATTTTAAGAAAACTGCTCACTCAAAGGTTATCAATGATCTTCTTGACACAAACTGATGATCTAATTTTTTTTTCTACCTCCTCTGGAGCCTCTGTAGCACTGCTGATGAGAGCTTTCCAAATTTTTTTTCTTTCATTACTTTAGGTGAAATAATTCTCATTGTTCTTCTATTTCTCTGCTTTCAGTTACTGAGGTATTTATCTTCCTTTTGACCCTTAAAAATTCTTTCCATCTCTAATTTCAGTGTTTTAGGTCCTTAACTTTACTGTCCTCTACTTGGTCCTCAACTATCACCTTATGCAGAAACATCTAGCTCTATATTTCTTCTCTTAACCTATCCTTTAAATCACACTTATATGTGCAGTGACTTTTTTTTACATCTCCACTCTGATGCCCTTACCACACCTCAAACTCAACATTTTTTAAACCTGCCATCACCCAGATTATTTTACTTCACAGTAGTTTTTAATTCCTTTTGTTCGTGATCTCTCTCCCTCTCCCCTTTTGTCTCTCCTATTCGTTAGCATATAATTTGAATAGAAACTTTATGGGACACATTCATCCTTTGTTGAGAACCAACACAATATGTTCTCCAAATTCTGTAAAATGATTGGTAAAACCTTTGTTTATTAAGTTGTTCAAAATTTCAACGATGTAGATCTTTCTTCATCATTTATTTATAAGGAAAAAGCTATTACTCCTACTGAATATGATTACTTTCAGTAGATTACAAAATATGTAAAACCAATTGTGTTACCTTTTTTGCTTTGACTGCTAGGAAATCACAAAATAAGATGTAATGTAGTCATAAAAACACATTAGAATATTGTTTCTAATCCCTTGTTCCTCTAATTCTGTTTTAATTCTCATATTATAGAGCTGTCTTTTTTATGAGCCAACCAAAAAATATTTATGCCTCAGGCTCACTAGAACCAAGTAGAAAGAAGGCTTGTTGTCTTTGTCTATTACATAAAGATGAAATACGCAGATAGTTTGGATTCATTAAATAAACTACTTCAGACTCTGTTCCATTCATAAAACCTGATAAGGCTAAGCAATTTCAGCAGCAGGAGAAATAGGAACCTATAAAAATGTAACAGAAAAATAGAACAAATTAAATGGGTGTAGTTTTAAAGTACTGTTTTGAAACACCATTTCATATGTATCATTGTTTAAAAACCTGATAATAATTTTTGAAGCTCCATTTACCAAGTGAATCAAAACCTCCGCATAATGTGTATTGCACTTGCCATGCAATCACTAAGCATGGTGATGTTGGTTAGCACTATTAGATGTGGAAACATTTCAATTTATTTTTGTTTGTTTAAAAGATCAAAGGGAGAACTTTAACTCTAGAGACACATTAAATCCAGAGATTAGGACTATAGTTTAAGAAAATCAATTTTTTTCTTGTTTGTTTGCTAGTTTTCATTAACAAATGTTATGGATCAGTCATCAAATAGATAGCGCCTTTCTCTGGAAAAAGAACATAAATTCTGGCAAAACAGTAAGCTGGGCTTTGATGCAGACTCAGACACAGCAGATTTGTCCCAGATTCAGAGATTCATCTTTTTCAGTGTGCTTTCTTTTCTTACTAACCATTTCTTAGAGGCAATGCAATGGAAACACATTTCTAGTCTATTTTATACTTCCTTAATTTTCTTCAAACAGCTTTCCAGATGATACAGAATATAACTCATTTCTGCATCTAGGACTTTCTTTGTCAGAAAATTCATTGCATATATATAGGCTGCCCCCAATTCATAAACAGGTAGTAGTCCAAAAACCAATTGTTTAAACCAGTAGCTAGGAATATGAAGCACATTTTTTATTTAAAATGACTTTATATGAAGTACTGCATATCGATTTCTTATAACAGCCAAAATAGCTCCAATATCTTAAGAATCTATTAACTGTCAGAAAAATATTGTATATTATACACATCTCATTGTTTTATTAATAACTTTTTACTTTTTTATTGAGCGAATGCATATAATCAGAATCTTCCTGAAGTGCACATATCTTAAATGTAGAGCTGGAGTTTTAGTAACAGTTTTATTGAAGCATAATTTACATGCCATAAAATTAACTCATTTTAAGGATTCAATTAAACAACTTATTTTTATATGTATATACACCTATAAAATGGCTACCTGGATCAGGATATTGAAAGTTTATTTTTGCCGCTTTTTAGCCATACCCACTCCATTCCATGGAAGTAACCATTATTTTAACTTCTATTTCCATAGATTGGTTTTTCTTGCTCACGACTTTATATTCATGAAATTAGTCATCATATAGTCTATAAAGCCTTGGTTATTTCTGAGAACACTTCTTTCAATATCTTCACGTGTATTAGTAGTGTAGCGTTCCATTTTAAGAATATACCACACTTCATTTATTTCTTCTACTATTCACAGACATTAAAATTATTTGCATTTTGGGGCTACTATAGATAAAGCTGCCATGAGCACTGAAATCTCTAGGTGAACTATTAGTGGATCATAGAGACAGTGTATGTTTACTTGTAGCAGAAACTTTCAGAAAGTTTCACAGTAACTGTGGCAATTTTTATTCCCACCAGCAAGATATGAGTGTTCCTATTTCTGTTTATTACTACCAAAACACAGTGTCAGTCAATAGAAATGTTATTGGGTGTATTGTGCTACTTCATTGCAATTTAAATTTGCATACTTATTTTGAAAACATAAAACTGACATATCCTTAGCCAGACTAACTAAATAGAAAGAAGACTTATATATAAAATCAGAAATGAAAAGGATCATAAGGAACCATTATTAATAGCTATACACCAACACATTTGATAAACTAGAGAAAATTGATACATTACTCAAAAATATGAATTACAAAAGTGAATCAGGAATAAATAGAAAGCCTGAACACAGACCAATAACAATAAAAGAGATTGAAGTATTAACTAAAAACCTCCCAAGAAAGGAAAGTCCAGGACCCGATGGCTTTATAGCTGAATTCTACCAAATTTTTAAATAAAAATTCATATTAATCCTTCTTAACTTCTTCCATGATAGAGCTGGAGGGCATACTTTCACATTTTATGAAGCCAGCATCATCTTGAAACCTAAGACAAAGATATCCCAAGGAAAGAAAACTATAGGCCAATAACTCTGAAGAACATTATTGCAAAAATTACTCAATAAAATATTAGCAAATTAAATTCAACAACCCATCAAAAGATTATATTTTGTCATCAAGCAGGATTTATCCTTATCTAAAAGGCTGTTTTAACATACGCAAATCAACTAATGGATACATCATGTTAACAGACTGAAAGACATAACCACATGATCACAACAACTGACGCAGAAAAAAAGTTAGACTATATTCATCATTCTTTCTTGATAAAGCATCTCAACAGTTTAGGCATAGAGGAAAAGTTCTTCAATGTAGTAAAGGACATTTATTTAAAAAGCACAGCTAACATCATAATAAATGGGGAGAAATTGAAAGCTTTTCCTTTAACATCTGGTACGAAGCAAGGATGCCCACTCTTGCCACTTCTATTTAACATAGTACTGAAGTACTACAAAGAGTAGACAAGAAAAAGAAATAAATGCTTCCAAGTAAAAAAGGAAGAAGTAAAATTATCTGTATTTGCAAATGATACCCTGTATGTAGAAAACGTCAAAGACACCTCCAAAAAACTGTTAGGTCTAATAAATGAATTCAATAAAGTTGCAAAATATAAAATCAACATGCAAAGCATCATATCATTTCTTTTATTTTTTAACTTTAAAAAGGATTTTTAAATTATACTTTAAGTTCTGGGGTATATGTGCAGAACGTGCAGGTTTGTTACATAGGTATACACGTTCCATGGTGGTTTGCTGCAACCATCAACCCGTCATCTACATTAGGTATTTCTCCTAATGCTATCCCTCCCCTCACCCCCCACCCCCAACAGGTCCCGGTATGTGATGTTCCCCTCCCTGTGTCCATGTGTTCTCACTGTTCAGCTCTCATTTATGAGTGAGAACCTGTGGTGTTTGGCTCTCTGTTCTTGTGACAGTCTGCTGAGAATGATGGTCTCCAGCTTCATCCATGTCCCTGCAAAGGACATTGGAATTACTGGGTCAAATGGTATTTCTGGTTCTAGATCCTTGAGGAATCACCACACTGTCTTCCACAATGGTTGAACTAATTTACACTCCCACCAACAGTGTAAAAGCATTCCTACTTCTCCACATCCTCTCCAGCATCTGTTGTTTCCTGACTTTTAATGATCGCCATTCTAACTGGTGTGAGATGGTATCTCATTGTGGTTTTGATTTGCATTTTTCTAATGACCTGTGATGATGAGCTTTTTTTCATACGTTTGTTGGCTGCCTAAATGTCTTCTTTTGAGAAGTGTCTGTTCACACCCTTTGCCCACTTTTTGAAGGGGTTGTTTTTTCTTGTAAATTTGTTTAAGTTCCTTGTGGATTCTGGATATTAGCCCTTTGTCAGATGGATAGATTGCAGAATAAATTTATTTAATTAAAATAGTATTTTAATTAAATATTTTAAAGAAATAATGTTAAGAAAAGAAATTTAATAGTATAGTTTCTCCTCAAATATTAACTGCACTTTTTCCAATTTTTTGTTATAGTAAATATATAAAAAACTTACTATTTTAACAATTTTAAGTGTACAGTTAAGTGGTATTAAATACATTCATAATGTTGTGTAGTCAGAGTTTTGGAGATGGATGGTGGTGACAGTCACCCAACTTTGGAGCATATCTATACACAAACAACAACCTAGACAAAAAACAAATCAAGAAAACAATCCCGTTTACAATAGCACAAAAAGCTTAGGAATAAACTCAACCAAGGAGGTGAAACACCTGTACACTGAAAACTATAAAACACATATAAAAAAAATTAAATAGGACACAAATAAATGAAAAGCTATTCCATGCTTATGGATCAGAAAAACTAACTCAAAATGTTAATACTACATAAAGCAGTAAATAGATTCAATGCAGTCCCTATCAAAATTCCAGTGGCATTATTCACAAAAATAGAAATAAAACCTTAAAATTTGTATGAAACCACAAAAGATCTTGAATAGCCAAAACAATTCTGGAAAAAAAAAAGGAGTTGAAAACACCTTACTTCCTGATTTAAAAGTATATTACAAAGCTATAGTAATCCAAAGAATGTGATACTGGCATACAGATACACAGACCAGTGGAAGAGATTAAAGAGCCCCAAAATAAATCTAAACATATACAGTCAACTAATTTTTGACAAGGGCACCAAAAAGATACATGAGGAAAGGACAATGTCTTCAATAAATTTGCTGTATTTACAAACCTGGATTGGCATATCCAAGACAATGAAATGGAATCCTTCTCTTATACCATACACAAAAATCAACTCAGAATGTAAGAGAGACCTAATCATAAGACCTGAAATCATACAACTCCTAGTAGAGAACATAGAGGAAAAGCTCCTTGACATTAGCCTTAGCAATGATTTCTTGGGTATCACACCAGAAACTTAGGCTACAAAAGCAAATATAAATAAAAGAAACAACATCAAACTAAAAAATTTCTTCTCAGCAAAAGAAAAAATCAACAAAATGAGAAGGCAATCAACAGACTTGGAAAAAACATATTTTCAAACCATACAACAAACAAGGGGTTAATATCCAAGATTCACACATAATTCATACAACTTAATATAGTAAGAAAACATAACCTGATTAAAAACTGGACAAAAGATTTGAATAGACATTTCTCCAAAGATGACATAAAAATGTCTAACAAGTACATGAAAAAGTGCTCAACATCACCAATTCCACAGGAAATACAATTCCAATACTGCTATATATCCTCATAAGTGTTAGGATAACTATTATAGAAAAGATAAGAGATAACAGGTGTTGGTAAGAGTGGGGAGAAAAGGAAACTCTTGTATTGTGTTGGTGCAGGCATTATAGGAAACAGTGTCAGATTTCTAATGAAATTAAAAATAGAAGTACCATTCTAAGAAAATAAAATCACCACCTCGTAAAGATATCTGCAGTCCCATGTTCATTGTAGCTTTATTCACAATAGTCAAGCTATGAAAACAATCTAGGTGCCTATCAATGAAAAAAAAATGGATAAAGAAACTATCATAGTTTTTGAACATTATTCAGCCTTCTAAAAAGGAGATCCTGTCACTCGTCACAATATGAATGGACCTGGAGGATACTGTGCTGGGTCAAATAAGACAGACACAGGAAAAAAAACATAAAAACATGTTGCATGATCTTCCTTGTATGAGTTTTTTGTTTGTTTGTTTTTTGTTTTTGTTTTTGTTTTTTTTGAGATAGAGTCTTGTTCTGTCTCCCAGGCTGGAGTGCAGTGGCACTATATCAGCTCACTACAACCTCCGCCTCCTGGATTCAAGCAGTTCTGTCTCAGCCTCCCTAGTAGCTGGCATTACAGGCGTGTGCCTCCACACCTGATTAATTTTGTATTTTTAGTAGAGACGGTTTCACCATGTTGGCCAGGCTGGTCTCCAGCTCCTGACCTCAGGTAATCCGCCCACTTCAGCTTCCCAATGTTCTGGGATTACAGGTGTGAGCCACCACACCCGGTCGATCTTGCTTGTATGTGAAATTTTTTAAAAGATCAAATATATAGAGATGGAGAATAAAATAGTGGTTGCCAGGGTCAGGCTGTGGGAGGCAGAAGATATGAGGAGATGTAGGTCAAATGATACAAAGTATCAAATATTTAGGATTAGCACATTGAAAGATTTAATGTAAACCATGAGGAATGATAGTAATAGTGTATTATATACAGGAGTTTTGGTAAATAAGTAAATTATAGCTGCTTTTGTCACAAGGGGGCAAAAATAAGTAAATATGTTATATGATAGTACACAATACAGTTTATTTTAAAAAATAAAGTAAAATTGCCTTTCTTTCTTGAGGAATTCATGTAGAAATGTTTCTATATGAATATGGGTCATTTCCTTTTTATTCTAATGTGTAGGAGTATGTTATATAACCTGCAAATGAGTCTACTATCTATCCCAGTGACTTTTAAGAAACCTAATATGATCTACACTTAAATGATGGTAAAAATGAGGTCCTGAGAGGTAAAATAATTCATCAAACAACACACATCTTGTAAGTGGTAGAAGAGGCACCAGATTTAGTCTGCCTCATTCAAAAGCCTGTGCTCTTTAGAGCATTCTACACAGTGGGGCACATAAGGTAAGATATAACCAGGACATAAGAAAAACTATCTTGGGGGAAATGAGGTATCAGAAATATTTTTCTCTGGATAAGAGTAAGAGATGCGCCTATTTCCACCAGTCCCCCTTTCTGAACAGTGAGAATGAGCTATTATTGGAAGTGCATTGAGAAGGAAGTAAGATATCTAAAGGAACAAAAAAAGAAGGATATAAGTAAAAAGAAAAAATACTGCATTTCACAATCTTTGTTGAAAAGTGTACTAGTTACAGGAGGTATTTTCTTGCTTCCTGAGAAAGTAGCACATTGTAAAACGAATTATAAAAATTAAAATACAACTTAGCATACTAATTATTCTATATAATTATCTTAAATTTATGTAATATAGGATTTTAAAAATTATTTGACAAGAGAACAGTTTTCCAGAGTGTGTGTGTGTATGTGTGTGTATATATATATATATATATATATAGTATATATATGCCATGCCCATTTGAGTAGTAGTCATTATCTGCATGTGATTATCACAAATGATGCTTTCCTGTTGCTTTTCTAAAATTTCTAAATTTTGATGATGTATGTAATGCTTACTATATGTTGAGTCAAAAATGGGTTCAGTTATCTAATATATTATGTGTACATTAAGACACCATCGTATGCTTATATATTTCTGAATATGGGATAATTATAACTTGTTTCAGGGTGCTGGGATTATAAGCTTTTTGTTGTTACAGTTTTAACAAGCATTTATTTGAGAAGTGATTGGGAGAAGTATATATGAGAATGCATGTTGCTCAAATATGTATCAGTTTACCAGATGTTAAGCAGATGATACATATAAAATAGAAACCAATTTAATAGAGAGACACAGAGGATGAAAAAGGAGATAACAGATATTGAAAACACAGAAGTAGAACTGAATTAATAAACAAGAATAAGATGTTTATTCCAATTCACTTGATTTACAAATCTTTACAAAAAGATTTGAAAGTATAAAATTAAAGAAAACTTTTCAAAACTCCAAAAAAGTGCTGAGATTGAATTCACAATGACCTCAATAAAATTGTTAAGGAAATAGTCTTAAATTTCAAGGAAAAATAGTTTTTTTTTTTTCTATGTCTTTAAGAGAACAAAAGCAAACTCTTTCAAAGAAGCCAAAGAATCATTGTTTCAGAGTTCTCTGCTGTGACATTCAACAGTAGACACTAATAGAGGAATAACTTCAGAGTCTTACAAAAAAAGGGGTGTGATCCAAGAAAAAAAGAGGTATGATCCAAGAACTCTGCTTTACCCAAGCAAGTTGTCATTCACATGTGAAGATAAGAGAAGAAATGATTTCAGATCTGTGAACTTTCATAAAATTTACCATCAAAATACCCCTTTTGTTCTGCAGAGGTTGAAAAAATATAATAGAATTATAAATAAATAAGAGAAATTCTGTACATGGACATTTATTACTATACACAAAAGTCAAGAGAATAACTCTTTATTTTAAAAAGGATAATCCACTCTTAGCACAAAGTGCAAGTACAAATACCTATACCTATAAACAGCTATAGCTATAAACATATCAAAAGTTATCAGATTAAAAAAGAAAAATGTGACCGGGTGCAGTGGCTCACAGCTGTAATCCTAGCACTCTGGGGAGCCGAAGCGGGTGGATTACTTGAGGTCAGGAGTTTGAGACCAGCCTGACCAACATGGTGAAACCACATCTGTACTTAAAAAAATTAAAAATATATAAATAAGAATTTTTAAAAGCTGGGCATGGCACAAGAATTGCTAGAACCCGGAGGCTAAAGTTGCAGTGTGCCGAGATCATGCCACTGCACTCCAGCCTGGGTGATAGAGGGGAGGGGAGGGGAGGGGAGGGGAGGGGAAGGGAGGGGAGGGGAGGGGAGGGGAAGGGAGGGGAGGGGAGGGGAGGGGAGGGAAGGGAAGGGAAGGGAAGGGAAGGGAAGGGAAGGGAAGGGGAGAAAGGAAAGGAAAGGAAAGGAAAGGAAAGGAAAGGGAAGGAAAGGAAAGGAAAGAGAGAGAGAGGGAGGGAGGGAGGGATGAAGGAAGGGAGAGAGAGAGAGACAGAGAGAGAAAGAGAGAAAGAGAGGAAGAGACGAAGAGAGAAAGAGAGGAAGACGAAGACTAGAAGAGAAGGAAAGAGAGATTCTGACCATTACAGCTACTTTGTGTGTGTGTGAGGGGAGCGTACGGAATAATGTACACTCCTATATCGGAGATTAAAAGGGGAGGAAATAAAAATTATAATAGAAATGCATAAAGTTCCTAGTGACCTAATTATGATTTGAACCCAATCTTATCAAATAAAATTTAACTTTTTTATTTTAATATTATTTATTTATTTATTTATTTATTTTTTATTATTATTATACTTTAAGTTCTAGGGTACATGTGCATAACGTGCAGGTTTGTTACATATGTATACTTGTGCCATGTTGCTGTGCTGCACCCATCAACTCGTCAGCACCCATCAACTCATCATTTACATCAGGTATAACTCCCAATGCAATCCCTCCCCCCTCTTCCCCCATCCCCATGATAGGCCCCGGTGTGTGATGTTCCCCTTCCTGAGTCCAAGTGATCTCATTGTTCAGTTCCCACCTATGAGTGAGAACATGTGGTGTTTGGTTTTTCTGTTCTTGTGATAGTTTGCTAAGAATGATGGTTTCCAGCTGCATCCATGTCCCTACAAAGGACACAAACTCATCCTTTTTGATGGCTGCATAGTATTCCATGGTGTATATGTGCCACATTTTCTTAATCCAGTCTGTCACTGATGGACATTTGGGTTGATTCCAAGTCTTTGCTATTGTGAATAGTGCCGCAATAAACATACGTGTGCATGTGTCTTTATAGCAGCATGATTTATAATCCTTTGGGTATATACCCAGTAATGGGATGGCGGGGTCATATGGTACATCTAGTTCTAGATCCTTGAGGAATCTGGATCCTTTCCTTACTCCTTATACGAAAATTAATTCAAGATGGATTAGAGACTTAAATGTTAGACCTAATACCATAAAAACCCTAGAGGAAAACCTAGGTAGTACCATTCAGGACATAGGCATGGGCAAAGACTTCATGTCTAAAACACCAAAAGCAATGGCAGCAAAAGCCAAAATTGACAAATGGGATCTAATTAAACTAAAGAGCTTCTGCACAGCAAAAGAAACTACCATCAGAGTGAACAGGCAACCTACAGAATGGGAGAAAATTTTTGCAATCTACTCATCTGACAAAGGGCTAATATCCAGAACCTACAAAGAACTCAAACAAATTTACAAGAAAAAAACAAACAACCCCATCAAAAAGTGGGCAAAGGATATGAACAGACATTTCTCAAAAGAAGACATTCATACAGCCAACAGACACATGAAAAAATGCTCATCATCACTGGCCATCAGAGAAATGCAAATCAAAACCACAATGAGATACCATCTCACACCAGTTAGAATGGCGATCATTAAAAAGTCAGGAAACAACAGGTGCTGGAGAGGATGTGGAGAAATAGGAACACTTTTACACTGTTGGTGGGATTGTAAATTAGTTCAACCATTATGGAAAACAGTATGGGGATTCCTCAAGGATTTTAATATTTTTTAAAGTAGAAAAAAAAAAAACTCATGGTCTCACGTAACCCACAGATAAAAGGATACTTCAATGTAACAATGGTAATGTCAGTAGGCTGAAAACATTAAATTGTTGATCATTAAAAAATTCCAAGAGAAAATCTGACATCTCTCCCAATAAAATACTTCTGAAGAATAAAATAAAATACTATTTCAGAAATAGTCATATAGCCTAAAACTAACATTACAATCAATGACAAAATGATGGTCCAAGACCCCTTCAAATTCAGTTTAACAAACAAGGCTATGAATCACAACCAATACTGTTCAATATTGTAGGGAATCCTGCTAATTTAAAAGACAGAGCAAACAAAAATATGTGTTATAAAGGTGAATAGTGTTATTCATAGACAACACTGCATGCCTTGGAAGGTATCAGATTAATTCCCACTAATAATAATAAAGTTAATAACAAATCCTGGTTAGTAATGCAGAATCAAATAACATTTATGTAATTCAGCAAAGACCATTAGCACAAATAACAGACATTTATTTGTTTATAACAACAGCATATGTACATGATATGAAAAACCTTTGCCACGTGTCATGCTAGCAGCAACAAAGTTCTTTTAGATATCTCCCCCCTAAAAAAGGAGGTGTTCATAAAATGTTTTTGAGTTCAAGTAGATGCCAATAAATGGAAATACATATAATGAACTGAGGTTGCTCTATTAATAGCGTTATCACTATAGTAAATATATAGGCTTACCACAATTCCACCTACTAAAGAGTGTAGTCATGTGCCACATGACATTTCAGTCAATGATGGACTGCTTATACAATGGTGGTCTCATAAGATTATAATGGAACTGAAAAATTTCTATTGCCTGGTGTTATTGTAGCCATTGTAACTTCATGCTGAAAAGCATCACCTTTTCTATGTTTAGATAGGTTTACATACACAAATACCTACATTGGCTACAATTCCCTACAATATTCAGTACAGTAACATGCTGTACAGGCTTACAGAAGCAATAGGCTATGCCATATAGCCTAGGTGTGTAGGCTATACCATGTAGGTTTGTGTAAGTACATTCTCAATTTCGCACAATGCTGACCTCACCTAACAAAGCATCTATCAGAATATATCCTCATTGTTAAGCAATGCATGACTGTTTATACAGAGCCTAAATACTATAAACTAACTGCAACATAGTTCCAAATAGTAAATACTATATGAATATAGAAATGCATAGGTTTAGGAAAATTTCAAATACAATCAAAATACAGTTTTAGAGCTATGATTACCAGTTGAAAAATATATGTGGAGAAACGAATGAGTGAAACTAAAAATAGCAATTCTTAATTTGCAGTAGCTGGAGATACTACCGTGATGCCTCTTGCCTATGAGTTGTTGAATGATACATCTTTTCTTCACAGTATGTCTTTCTATCCCCCAACTATCAGATGAGGTAAGTACTTTTATTATGATTTCTCTATTTTATTCATATGATGAGAAAACTGATGCTCAGGAAGCCTAATATCTAGCCTAGAATTATACTTGGGAAATAATGGAGTCAGGATTAAATGCAGGCAGACTTCGCTGCTTCTCTCTCAATTATCTGAAGATAAATAATAAATATCGTAAAAGAAACTTTATGCCAGGTGCAGTAATCACACCTGTAATCCCAGCACTTTGGGAGGCTGAGGTGGGAGGACCACCTGAAGTCGGGAGTTCGAGACCAACCTGACCAACATGGAGAAACCCCACCTCTAATAAAAATGCAAAATTAGCCAGGCGTTGTGGTGCATGCCTGTAATCCTAGCTACTCGGGAGGCTGAGGCAGGAGAATCACTCGAACCCAGGAGGCAGAGGTTGCAGTGAGCCAAGATTGCGCCATTGTACTCCAGCCTGGGCAACAAAAGTGAAACTCCATCTCAAAAAAAAAAAAAAAGAAAGAAAAAAAGAAAAGAAAAGAAATTTGATAACAATATGTGCATAGCACTAAAGTGAAAATCAGACATGTAAAGCAGAATTCAGACTTCAAGCATCTGAAAACTTCACATAAAGTTTTAAAAATGTTAAAGTAAAGGCCGGGCGCGGTGGCTCACGCCTGTAATCCCAGCACTTTGGGAGGCCGAGACGGGCGGATCACGAGGTCAGGAGATCGAGACCATCCTGGCTAACACGGTGAAACCCCGTCTCTACTAAAAAATACAAAAAACTAGCCGGGCGAGGTGGCGGGCGCCTGTAGTCCCAGCTACTCGGGAGGCTGAGGCAGGAGAATGGCGTGAACCCGGGAGGCGGAGCTTGCAGTGAGCTGAGATCCGGCCACCGCACTCCAGCCTGGGTGACAGAGCGAGACTCTGTCTCAAAAAAAAAAAAAAAAAAAAAATGTTAAAGTAAGCTTCCCAAATACAAAGGGAGGATTATGACTAGATGGCTTAGTGGCAAACCTGGATATAGCAATTCAGGGAAAGGGAGAAATAGAAGCATAATTCACATAAGGCTTTAAAATAATTTTCAGACGGAACTACAAAACTTACCACCCAGCAGGTGTGAGAGATGTAGATGCTGAATGTCCAGAGGATGTACTCTTTTCTAGGAAACTATGATAGCAAATAGTATGATCATATTAGAGTTCCCTGGGAACCACATAGATGATGGCACCCCTCCATCAACCTTTACCCAATCTACTCTGACCTGTGACCATCCTCACTCAGAAGACATTGCCAATTGTTTGAAGTGTGCTATGACCAAGAACCAAGCAGATTCTAGTCTATTGCACAATGTTAACAGAGTATAGTGAGAAGAGTACACAATTTCACCACTATGGGGGCAGACAAAAAACTTGGCTCTACTCTCAATAGTTGTGGGATGTTAGATCTGGCATCTGCCAAAAGGGAATAAGCCTGTCAATTTACTATTTTGTTTTAAGAATCTGTAACAATTTGCTTGTAAAATATCTGCATAATTCCTGGAACAGCAATTAAGTTGTTTTCCTATTATTTTATTATGAATATGATGATAACCAAAATTATTGTTATTGGCATCCTCAAGAATCTTCTCTTCTCCACAAGTCTTACTACACATGCACTGCACCCTCTCCATATTACTAAAACTCAAAATGAATAACAGATTTTAATAGACACTCTTTCATTTGAATCAAGAGGAAACTGCATGCACCCAAATTATTACTTACACAAAATGTTTTAATATATAAACGTGTGTGTACATGTGTGATAGTTGTGATTAAAATTACAATATCAATATATACATGTATGGCAAAAACATAAATTCCAAAATAAATGGCTGACATATATGTGTGTACACACAACACACTACAAATGCAAATTGTAATCGAGTAGAGAGAGAAGAGAGAACAAAGAAAATACAAAAGGATAACCACATAGAAAATGTTTATCTAAAGCAAAGAAATGTAAATTAAAAACAAACCTAATTTATTTTTGCCATCATTCAAGTAAAAAACATAAAACCAATGCTGAAGATAATACATTAAAATTGGCATTTCTTTTCATGGATGGTACCTCTATCTGCGGAATACTTCTAAAAGACATATAATATATGTAATGTGTAAGAACAGCCATAAAAATGATCATGTCATTTGACATAGAAATTTCATTTTATGACCTTATTTTATAGTAATAAATTTAAACATAATGAACAGGTAATTTTAAAAGATGTTCTTTGCAGCATTATATGTAAGAGCAAAAATTGGATGCAAGATAATTCAACATTAGGAGATGATGGTGTAATAAATTACCATAAATTGTTACAAATTGATTTTGATACAGGTTTTAAAATATACTTATGAGAAGGCAAGCAAAATCTACATGATGTTTAAGAAATCATACTTTACGGTGCCATATGCAGTAAAATTGCAGTTCTGATAAATTAAGTATATATGTGGATAGGAAGTATGGAAAACATATTCTAAATTAACCTATAATTGTGTTAGAATAATAGATTATTGGCTGTAAATATTTATAAAACAATTTTTGGCATTATTCCATTTTCCTTTTAACAACTATATTTTATAAAAAGACAATATTATGACATTATTTGATTACATCTGATCAAAACAATAATTCTGCTTTCTATAGAGTTCCTGCTACAGAAAGTGGAGGAACAAAACGAATGCAGGGGTTCTCTCACTAACAAGCATATAGTTATGTTTGACAAATGTAACAAACATTTTGAAAATATATAAAATTGACAATAATTTTACATGTTTATGGTATAGTAATAGTAATGGGGTAGTTAGCATGTCATTCATCATTTTTTTGTGTTGTGAACATTCAATTTCTACCTTCTAGTTACTTGAAACTATATATTATTGTTAGGGATAATCATCCTATGGTGGTATAGAACACTACAACCTTCTTTTATAATACTGTATCCTTTAATAAATCTCAGTAACAACTTTTAAACATACAAAGCTGAGTACAAGTTTGAAACAGAAATCCCCTGTGCCAGAAACAAGAGAAATTGAAAGCAAAAGCCGTTAATGTGTAAGCTGATGTTCTTAGGTAGGTTTGGAGGAGGAAGTGAAATGAGGAGAGATTGGATCCTTGAGATTGAATGCCCACATAAGAACAGAAGAAGAGGCAGTAACCCTATAGAGGCTGGGAGCTGAAACAACTCCAACTTAAAATGCTATCCTCATTAAACTAAACTATAAAAATCTGCTCACTGGCACAGTGAGATTCTAAACAAACAAATATATACTTTTCTACCTGAGCTCTAAGATGGAAAAAAGAAAGCCTCAATGTAGAAATTGGTCACTCGTTGTCCCGGAACACTTATTTTCTGATGTGGAAATCAACAGGCCAAGAACTTAATATAAAACTTGATCTTGATATAGAAATTCTCCCTACTCTCTCAGTAGAAGTAAACACAAATACACACCAAAGGGAATATTCTAAAACAGACCACATAATATTTGCAAATAGAAAAATATATATATACCTTTAAGAAAGATATCATTATAAAATAAGAAAAATAGTCCATCTTGAGTATCAGCAGACACACAAAAAAGGAACCCTCAAGGCTAAGATAATAAAAAATATGAAATAGCACTGTAAAATGCAAGTCTAATAATTAAAAGATAAAAACAAAAGATGTGATAAGCACTTCTCAATATAAACCATATAACTAAAATTGAAATTCATTATATTTGAAGAGAGAATTTGGGATTCAGAGATAGAGCTGTCTTAATCATCTAGAATATAAGGGTTTTGTTAAGAAGAAATATGAAAAGGAGTGATAGTTTATATTTTCTACCTAAAGAGAGACGAGAGGAGAAAAAAAAAAACGTGAAGAGATAAAGGCAGAAAATTCACTGAAGTGAAGCAAACCATGAATTATCCAATTAAACATTCTGAGTATGTCTCAAGTAGGACTATGCCTTGAATATTCTCAGAAAAAAATGCAGAAAACCAAAGGTAGATATTAAAGCTGGTCAGCTTGATGGAAATAACATTAAATCAAGCTACCATTGACTTTCTTCACAGAATTAGAAAAAAATCTACTTTAAATTTCATATGGAACCAAAAAATAATCCATATAGCCAAAAAAATCATAGTCAAAAAGAACAAGGCTGGAGGCATCATGCTATCTGAATTCAAACTATACCACAAGGCTACAGTAACCAAAACAGCATGGTACTGGTTAAAAAATAAATATAAATAAATAAATAAATAAATAAATAAATAAATAAATAAATAAAACAGATATATATATCAATGGAACAGAACAGAGGCCTCAGAAATAACACAACACATCTACAACTATCTGATCTTTGACAAATTTGACAAAAACAAGCAATGGGAAAAGTATTCCCTATTTAATAAATGGTGATGGGAAAAATGGCTAGCCATATGCAAAAAACAGAAACTAGACCACTTCTTTACACCTTTTACAATAATTAACTCAAGATGGATTAAAGACTTAAATGTAAGACCCAAAACCATAAAAACCCTAGAAGAAAACCTAGGCAATACCATTCAGGACATAGGCATGGGCAAAGACTTTATGACTAAAACACCAAAAGCAATGGCAGTAAAAGGCAAAATTGACAAATGGGATCTAGTTAAACTAAAGAGCTTCTGCACAGCAAAAGAAACTATCATCAGAATGAACAGGCAACCTACAGAACGGGAGAAAATTTTTGCAATCTATCCATCTGACAAAGGGCTAATATCCAGAATCCACAAGGAACCTAAACAAATTTTAAAGATATAAACAAACAACCCCATCAAAAAGTGGGTGAAAGATATGAACAGACATTTCTCAAAGGAGGCATTTATTTGGCCAACAAACATATGAAAAAAAAAAAGCTCATCATCACTGGTCATTAGAGAAATGCAAATCAAAACCACAATGGGATACCATTTGATGGCAGTTAGAATGGCGATTACTAAAAAGTCAGAAAACAACAGAAACTGGAGAGGAGGTGGAGAAATAGAAAAGCTTTTACACTGTTGGTGGGAGTGTAAATTAGTTCAACCATTGTGGAAGACAGTATGGTGATTCCTCAAGTATCTAGAACCAGAAATACCATTTGACCCAGCAATCCCATTACTGGGTATATACCCAAAGGATTATAAATCATTCTACTCTAAAGACACATGCACACATATATTTATTGCAGCACAATTCACAATAGCAAAGACTTGTAACCAACCCAAAGGCCCATCAATGATAGACTAAATAAAGACAACGTGGCACATATACACCATGGAATACTATGCAGCCATAAAAAAGGATGAGTTCATGTCCCTTGCAGGGACACAGATGAAACTGAAAACCATCATTCTCAACAAACTGACACAGGAATAGAAAACCAAACACCACGTTTTCTCACTCATAAGAGGGAGATGAATAATGAGAACACATGGACGCAGTGAGGGGAACATCACACACTGGGGCCTGTTGGGCTGTGGGGGGCCGGGGAGAGATAGCATTAAAAGAAATACTTAATGTAGATGCTGGGTTGATGGGTGCAGCAAACCACCATAGGACATATATACCTATGTAACTAACCTGCACGTTCTGCACATGTATCCCAGAACTTAAAGTATAATAAAAAACATTAAAAAGAATAAAGCAAGTCAGAGAGAAAGACTTATTAAAACAAAATGAACTCTTGAGAGGATGTCTTTCTTCTCAATGACAAATTCAGCAGTGAATGTTTATGTATGTTTATGTATATATAAGGTATTATGAGCAAAAATGAATGGTCACTAGGAAGGCAAAAATGGTGGAATATTATCCAATGAATACATTTAATTACTCAAAGTAATATATTAAGGAAGAAAGGTCATATATTATTGCCAATAGATATAGAAAGCCAATTTGACAAAAGTCGATATTCATTTATGGAATGGATGTAGAAGAAAGTGAATTAGAAAAAAGGTTATCTAGCATTGTAAATATAACTACCCAAAACCTATAGTAAATAACACACTTGATGGTGAAATTAAAAATTTTCCTCTTTAAAGATAAGGATATAATAAGTATGTTTACTACTCATGCCTTTATTCAATAGTATACTAGATTTCATAGCTGGCAAAAGAGGTATACCAACCCAAACAGAAGAAACAAGAGACAAACATGGTTGTCTATATAGAAAACAACTTCTATTATGAAGTAGGCCCAGAAAACTTTCAGAATATTCAGCACTTTTTCATTCCTCTACACAAGCAACACAATACCAGAAACTATTTTAAGAGTTAGCATTTATAAAAGTGTCTAAACTGTACGGTGTATGGCAAAAAATTGAACAAAGTACCTGAAAAACATTATAAAACATGATATAAGGGTGAAAGACGGGCATAAGCAGAGAAAAATCACTTCATTATTAGATGAAAATATCATTAAAGATAGCAATGCACTAATTATACTACATTCAGTGCAATTTCAGTCAAAATTCCAAAGGAAATTTTATGAAACCTGAAAACCTCACACTAAAGTTCAGAGAACACAGTTGGTGGCAATGTATATTAGTACAGCCATTAGGAAAAACAGTATGGAGTTTCCTCAAGGAACTAAAAATAGAACTACCATATGACCAAGCAATTCTACTGCTGGGTATGTATCCAAAAGATGGAAAAACTGCATATAAAAGAGTCATTTGCACTGCCATGTTTATTACAGCACTATTCACACTAACCAATATATAGAATCAACCTAAGTGTCCATGAATGAATGGATAAAGAAAATGTCACATGTATACATAATGGAATATTATTCAGCCATAAAAACTGAAATCCTGACATTTGTAGCAACATGGATAAAACTGGAAGACATTATTTTAAGTGAAACAACCCAGGCATTGAAAGACAAATTTGCATGTATTGACTCATATGGGGGAGCTTAAAAAAAAAAAAAAAAATCTCGTGGAGGTAGTGAATAGACTGGTGTTACCAGGGGCTGGGTAGGGTATTTGGGAGAGGGAATACAGAGGGGTTGGTTAACAGGTAGTGTTTGGTACCAAAATAGAGGGCCTATATTTAACAATAATTTATTGTATATTTTAATAACTAGAAGATTTGGAATATTCCCAACACAAATAAATGACAAATGTTTGAGGCAATGGATGTGCTAAATACCCACATTTGAACATTAAACATTATATGTTTGTATCAAAATATAACACATACCACATAAATATCTACAACTATTAGGTATCCACAAAAAATTAAAAATAAAAATAAAAAATAAAGCTCAGGGAACAGTAAAGACTCAAAAAGAGCAATATAAGAAGTATCTTATGTGAAGTATCAAAATCCATCATATAGCTAAAGTAGATAAAATTATCATAGTAAATGGATTTCAATGTCAAGTTTATAAAAACCCTCTAAGAAAAGTAATCAGTCTGATGCAATCTATATAAAATATAAATGCATAAACTTATGTTTCAATGTATACTATGTAATAAAAGTATGAAAACTTCCAGGGAGATAATTCACCCTAACTTCCTGATAGTTGTGACTTCTCAGGAGAAAAAAAAAGAGGTAGTAAATGGGATAGACTAGGGTTTTGTTGTGGGTGCTCTCCTCTGCACTGTAGGTCATTTCACAACATTTCTGACTTCACCCTTTGGTTAATAGTAGTGCCCTTCTCCCCAGTTGTGACAAGCAAAACTGTTTTTAGAAATTTTCCAGTGTCTCTGCGGCAGGGGAGAAAAATTGCTTCTAGTAGAGAACCACTAGAATAGACTGTCTTTAGTATCAGTTCTCAATAGGAAACAGGAGTGGTGGAGGGTATCAGAAGAGAGATATGAAATAAAATTATAAAATGTATTGCAGCACTGTTGACAATAGCAAAGACTGGAACCAACCAAATGCCCATCAATGACAGACTAGATAAAGAAAATGTGGCACATATATACGATGGAATACTATGCAGCCATAAAAAAGAATGAGTTCATGTCCTTTGCAGGGCATGGATGAAGCTGGAAACCATCACTCTCAGCAAACTAACACAGGAATAGAAAATCAAACACCACATGTTCTCACTCATAAGTGGGAGTTGAATAATGAGAACACATGGATACAGGGAGGGGAACATCACACACCAGGGCCTATTGGGGGGTGGAGGCTAGGGGAGGGATAGCATTAGGAGAAATACCTAATGTAGATGATGGGTTGATGGGTGCAGCAAACCACCATGGCATGTGTTTACCTGTGTAATAAACCCACACATTCTGCACATGTATCCCAGAACTTAAAGTATAATAAAAAATAAAATTATAAAATGTCAATCTCTATTGAATTGGGGGTTTGGGGGTCATGGGTATCAGCTAAATTATTTCTTTGGACTTTTCAAATTGTGTGAAAGGTTTCATATTTTAAAAGTGTCATCAGGTAGTATGACTCTGTAGTTTAATTGTTAAGAGTACTAGTTGTAGTTTAGGACGGTCCTGCCTTGTCATCTGAGTTTTTAGTGTTTGTATGATTTTGTACCTATTTCTTATTTTCTCCAAATCTCAGTTTCCAAATCAGGTAGCTGTGAAAATTAAATGAAATAACCCACATTAACATCTTAGCACAGTGTCTCATACACAGGATGTGCTAAAACATAATTTTATTCTCAATTGAAATTAATATTTATTTGTTCATAAAGACTTCATGGAAATATTTATGATATATGTCTAAAGAAGTCATCATTATGGTAATAAGTATAACCATAACATATTTTATATTTTAAGTTGAAGAGATGTCAGAAAATATTTATGAAGTCAATTTTAGCTTTAAAATGAAAACACAGAAGTAAATTGTACCTAGAGCATAATTACTTGATTCAAAAGGAAATGAACAAAAATGGCAAACCAAAATCTCATCAGAGAATAAATATCAAAGAAGTCACAAGGCCAGAAAATTCAAAAAATGATCTTTCTGATTATTTCGATTTATGCCTCATGTTTAAAAGGACACCTGTGAGTTTAAATTCAACATTTTATTTAGCTTATGAGATATCACAAAATGATAAAATTTTTGCTACATGCTAATAAGGGCAAATAAGAGCAAGATATTCAACATAAATTTAAAATTAAATGAAAACTTTATTTAGAAAACAGTAAATGAACTATTTGTCCAAGTCCTTATTTAAAAGGTGTTAAAATAAGTCTAGAGCAAAAGAAGTATAAAAACAATGTTTGACTTTAGAACTTTATGCATAATGAACCTCTTTTTCAAGACTTCCTAAGTATCTGATATTACAAGTTAATTTATTCTCTAAAATCCAGGACAATGACACCTTGAAATTAAATGTTTGTACTACTCAATATTTGTTAAGTTTCACATTACAGAGATGGGTAACTTCATGTTTAAGAATTTATAATTCATCTTTTGCAAATGTGGTCCACAAACCTTGACTTTCTTTAACATAGGATGTCTGGTAAAGCCATTCTTGAGGAAGGCTGGAGTGGTTGGGGACTGGCGGAAACAAGTGGCAATATTAGTGAACTATAGAACCACAGGCTACTTTGGTCATTTGTTGACAAGGCTGAGCAGGAGCTCTTGAGCATCTTCACAATGTCTGGGATAACTCTGCTACGGAATGCAGAAATAGAATGGCTGGAAAAATTCTAGATGTTCAGAAACAGTTTTCTTTTTCTCTTTTCCTCTGTACCTAGGTGGCTAGAATTCTCTTATACATGGAGAATACTTATGAAATCCTAGAAAACTCAGATTAAACATATATCTAATAGAGCACACCTAAATCATTACTTACTGAGAAAATAATCATTATAATTAGAACTCAAGTTATTTAAAATATTTCAAAAAGGGACAAGGAGAAAATTTTTAAATAAAAATGTTATGGTATTTAAGAACAATTAAAAATGAGTAAGAGATTATATTGCATATAAATTATTTAATTAATACATTAAGTTTATTTAATACATTATTTCTTAATGTATTAAACATTAAGCTTATTTAATACATTAAGATTATTTTAATGTATATGACCATATGAAATTTTAATTGTTATATCACATCCAGAACCCAAAATTATTTTAAGCACTTAAAATTGGCCTACATAGAAATTTGGTGTTCTTATGATCTGACACATGTGGCCACATTAAACTCAAACAATTTTATCTGTTAAGGAAATAAACAATTAGAATCAATTAAAACACAGAATGGTTATCATGGAGAGGTAGATATGACTTAGAAAAAAATTCATGTTGAAAGTAGAGACATCTCTCACATTCACATACCAAAAAGCACATCTTCCCCTCAAAATCTCTGTAGTTAGAAAGCCACCATAATTATGGTTGTGTCATGATACTAGCACGTCTCACTTTTATCTAGAGATATCTCAATGCTATTAATTGACAATAGTGAACTTTGAAGAAGAGATAATCTATCAATCTCATATTCCAACTATACAAACTAATGAATGAGACTAAGCTTGCACATGCGTGGGTGTGAGTGTGTATGTGTACACATATGTGTTTGTATGGAATTGTAACATCAGAACTAAATTTACTCATTTTGTAACTAAAATACCAAATGTTGATACTTGCTTATTTTGAGTAGGTGTATCATTTCTGATTGACATTTTTTATGAACTCACTATTTTGCAAATCCCACCACTCCTTCCAAATAGAAACAAATAAATGGAAGTGTTCAGTGATCCTAATATTTGTAAAGCTTAAAGAGACATTTAGGGAGGATAAATATTCTCGGAAGTTGTGTAAAATATTCTTGAAATATTCTTGGATCATTATAAATTATTGTCCCATTGTTTTTATAAAATAAGGGTCAAATTAAAAGCTCCTCTTAATGTCGATGATTCAGTGCAAATTATTTCATTTTATATTATATTCCCCTTGAAAGGAAAGTTTCAGAAATGGGATTTTGTAACCACCAGGCCTGCTTTACAAGAGCCCCTGAAGGAAGCACTAAATATGGAAAGAAAAAACCAGTACTAGTCACTGCAAAAACACACAAAAATATAAAGACCAGTGACACTATGAAGAAACTGCATCAACTAATGTGCAAAATAACCAGCTAGCATCATGATGACAGGATAAAATTCACACATAACAATATGAACCTTAAATGGAAATGGACTAAACGCCCTGTTAAAAGACACAGACTGGCAAGTTGGATAGAGTCAACATCCATCAGTGTGCTGTATTCAGGAGACCCATCTCACGTGAAAAGACTCACACAGGCTCAAAATAAAGGGATGAAGGAATATTCACCAAGCAAATAGAAAGCAAAAAAAAAAAAAAAAAAAAAAGCATGGGTTGCAATCCTAGTCTCTGATAAAACAGACCTTAAACTAACAAAGATCAAAAGAGACAAAGAAGGGCATTACATAATGCTAAAAGGATCAATGCAACAAGAAGAGCTAGCTTTCCTAAATATATATGCACCCGATACAGGAGCACCCAGATTCATAAAACAAATTCTTAGAGACCTACAAAGAGACTTAGACTCCCACACAATAATAGTGGGAGACTTTAACACCCCATTGTCAATATTAGATCAATGAGGCAGAAAATTTACAAGGATATTCAGGACTTGAACTCAGCTTTGGAACAAGTGGATCTAATAGACATCTACAGAATTCTCCACCCAAAATCAACAGAATATACACTCTTCTCAGCACCACATACCACTTACTCTAAAACCACATAACTTGAAGTAAAACACTCCTCAGCAAATGCAAAAGAATGGAAATCATAACAAACAGTCACTCAGACCACAATGCAATCAAATTAGAACTCAGAAATAAAAAACTCACTCAAAACCACAGAACTACAGGGAAACTGAACAACCTGCTCGTGAATGACTACTGGGTAAATAAATAAATGAAGGCAGAAATAGTGACATTCTTTGAAACCAATGAGAACAAAGAGACAACATACCAGCATCTGTGGTACACAGTTAAAGCAGTGTGTAGAGGGAAATTTATAATACTAAATGTCCACAGGAGAAAGCAGGAAAGATCTAAAACTGACATGCTAACACGACAATTTAAAGAACTAGAGAAGCAAAAGCAAACCAATTCAAAAGTTAACAGAAGACAAGAAATAAATAAGATTAGAGCAGAACTGAAAGATACAGAGACATGAAAAACCCTTCAAAAAATCAGTGAATCCAGGAGCTGATTTTTTTTAAAAGATTAACAAAATAGATAGATCACTAGCCAGACTAATAAAGAAGAAAAGAGAGAAGAATCAAATAGACACAATAAAAAATGATAAAGGGATATCACCACTAATTCCACAGAAATACAAACTACCAGCAGAGAATACTAAAAACACCTCTACACAAATAAACTGGAAAATCTAGAAAAAATGGACAAATTCCTGGACACATACACCCTCCCAAGACTAAACAAGGAAAAAGTCGAATCCCTGAATATAGCAATAATAAGTTCTGAAATTGGGGAAATAACTAATAGCCTACCAACCAAAAAAAAGCCCAGGACCAGACAGATTCACAGCCGAATTCTACCACAGGTACAAAGAGGAGCTGGTACCATTCCTTCTGAAACTATTCCAAACAATAGAAAAAGAGGGACTCCTCCTCAACTCATGACACCAGCATCATCCTGATTCCAAAACCTGGCAGAGACACAACTAGTTAAGAAAATTTCAGGCCAATATCCCTGATGAACATCAATGAAAAATTCTCAATAAATTACTAGCAAATCAAATCCAGCAGCAAATCAAAAAGCTTATCTACCATGATCGAGTCGATTTCATCCCTGGGATGCAAGACTGGTTCAACATATGCATATCAATAAATGTAATCCATCACATAAACAGAACCAATGACAATAAAAGCATATGATTATCTCAGTAGATGCAGAAAAGGCCTTCAATACAAATTCAACATCCCTTCATGCTAAAAACTCTCAATAAACTAGATATTGATACAACATATCTCAAAATAATAAGATCTATTTATAACAAACCCATAGCCAATATCATACTGAATGTGGAAAAGCTGGAAGGATTCCCTTTGAAAACCAGCACAAGACAAGTATGCCCTCTCTCACCACTCCTATTCAACATAGTATTTGAAGTTCTGGCCAGGGCAATGAGGCAGGAGAAAGAAATAAAGGGTATTCAGATAAGAAGAGAGTAAGTCAAATTGTTTCTGTTTGCAGATGACATGATTGTATATTTAGAAAACCCCATAGTCTCAGTCCAAAAACTCCTTAAGCTAATAAACAACTTCAGCAAAGTCTCAGGACACAAAATAAATGTGCAAAAATCACAAGCATTCCGATACACCAATAGTAGATAAACAGAGAGCCAAATCATGAGTGAACTCCCATTCACAATTGCTACAAAGAGAATAAAATACCTAGAAATACAACTTACAAGGGACATGAAGGACCTCTTCAAGGAGAACTACAATTCACTACTAAAGGAAGTAAGAGAGGACACAAACAAATGGAAAAACATTCCATACTCATGTGTAGGAAGAATCAATATTGTGCTAATGGCCATACAGACCAAAGTAATTTATAGATTCTATGCTATTCCAATCAAGCTACCACTGACTTTCTTAACAAAACTAGAAAAACTACTTTAAATTTCATATGGAACCAGAAAATAGCCCGAATAGCCAATACAATCCTAAGCGAAAAGAACAAAGGCAGAGGCATCACACTACCTGATTTCAAACTATATCACAAGGCTACAGTAACCAAAACAGCAAAACAGATATACAGATCAACGGAACAGAATAGAGGTCTCAGAAATAACACCACAAATCTATAACTGTCATATCTTTGACAAACCTGACAACAAGCAATAGGTAAAGATTCCCTATTTAATAAATGATGCTGGGAAAACTGGCTGGCCATATCCAGAAAACAGAAGTTGTACCTCTTACTTAGACCTTACACAAAAATTAACTCTAGAGGGATTAAAGACTTAAATGTAAGATCTAAAACCATAAAAACCCTAGAAGGAAATCTAAGCAATACCACTCAGGACATAGGCATGGGCAAAGAGTTCATGACTAAAACACCAAAAGCAATAGCAACATAAGCCAAAATTGACAAATGGGATCTAATTAAACTAAAGAGCTTCTGCACAGCAAAAGAAACTATCATCAGAGTAAACAGGCAACCTACAGAATGGGATAAAATTTTTGCAGTTTATCCATCTGTCAAAGGGCTAATATCCCGAATCTACAAGGAACGTAAACAAATTTACAAGAAAATAAGCAAACCCATCAAAGAGTGGGTGAAATATATGAACAGACACTTCTCAAAGGAGGCATTTATTTGATGAACAAACATATGAAAAAAAGCTCATTATCACTGGTCATCAGAGAAACGCAAATCAAAACCACAATGAGATACCATCTCAAGCCAGTTATAATGGTGATCATTAAAATGTCAGGAGACAAAAGATGCTGGAGAGGAGGTGGAGAAATAAGAATGCTTTTACACTGTTGGTGGGAAAGTAAAATAGTTCGACCATTGTGGAAGATAGTGTGGTGGTTCCTCAAGGATCTAGAACCAGAAATACCATTTAACCCAGCAATCCCATTACTGGTATATACCCAAAGGATTATAAATCATTCTACTCTAAAGGCACATACACACGTACGTTTATTGTGGCACTATTCACAATAGCAAAGACTTGGAACCAACACAAATGCCCATCAATGATACACTGGATAAAGACAATGTGGCACATACATACCATGGAATACTATGCAGCCATTAAAAAGGATGAGTTCATGTCCTTTGCAGGGACATGGATGAAGTTGGAAACCATCATCTTCAGCAATCTAACACAGGAACAGAAAACCAAACACCGCATGTTCTCACTCATAAGTGGGAGCTGAACAATGAGAACACATGAACACAGGGAGGTGGACATCACACTGAGGACTGTCAGGGGGTGAGGGGCAAGGGGAAGGAGAGCATTAGCACAAATACCTAAGGCATGTGGGGTTTTAAACCTAGAAAACAGGTTGATAGGTGTAGCAAACCACCATGGCACATGTATGCCTATGTAACAAACCTGCATGTTTAGCACATGTATCCCAGAACTTGAAGTAAAATGGAAAAAAAAAAAAAAGATTTCAATCAGAATAACACCCGAAATCACAGTATGTTAAACTAGAAAAATATATAGTCATTATTTCCCATTGAAAACCTAATAAGCATTATTACACTTATAAGTAAAATGGCAAGAAGCCCATTTTTCACTTACATATTACCCCATGTTGTACAAAATATAAAGTATTCATTTTAAGTTTACCATTTGCTATGTGATTTTGGGCATATAATCTGAGTGTTCTCAGCCACAGCACTGACACCTGTACAGAGGAGATACTACCCATGTCTGGAAACTACTTAGCATTTCCCAGTGGAAGCTATTCATATCACCCCTTTAATTAGACTCCTGCCTAGAAGATGCATTTTTCTATTGCACTGTGCCCTTTATAAAGATGAGACAGTTAAGCAACATATAATTAAATTAAATATATCTTATTATATTAGTGAACTAGAGAAGTAATTCAGTTTGTCTGATTTCTTTTCCAGCTGAGAAAAACACTAAACTTTCCGTTTTACAATTTCTGCTGCTGATTTTTAACTTAATAACATATCAAAATACAATTATGGAGTTTCTATATTCTGTAAATATATATATAATATATATATAATATATATATACACGTGTGTGTGTGTATATATATATACACACTCATATAAGTTGAGGAAAATTTCAGAAACAAATTATATTGCCTGTGGATCTGAATGTTGCATTTCCCTTATGATAACTGAAACTGAACAAGAAAATTCAGAAAAATACTAGTATATACTTTTCAGTGATATCTTAACATGAAATTTCAAACCTAAAATATAAATCTATTTATGTCTCTCCAAACATAATTCTATTTTTAAAATAAATATTAAGAATTGAATAAAAAAATTTTTAAAAGGCCCTTCAAAAACTATTAAAACTTTTCAAACATTATATAACCTTCACAGAAGTCACAGTGTAATTAAGTCAGAAACAAAGTTTCCTGGTAGTGTTTTCCATACAGAATGTTTGGCTAGGCTAAAATAAATTGAATAAATACAATACTCGTCATCATGTAGTTCTCAGAATGCTAAGAAATAATGGCACAATATTTCCAGGCACTTTCTGTTACATGATATTCCAAACCTGCTCTGGGCATTTATACATATGGTACAACAACTAATCTTAGAGGTACTTGTGAGTCATGTGCAGAGCATTAGCTAATCTTCAGATTTCAGGTTTTTAAAGAGCAACACATATCATACAGGAAAGATGGAAAACACACAAATGGAGACGCTTGTAATACACCATCTCTTTGAAAGCTCCTAGTGGTGGGGATGGGGATAAAGGAAACGGAAAAGAGAAACTCAAACTTAACTTATACTCTAACTGGCCATGACTTCAACTTTATACTACACATTTTGAAGAACAACATGCAGATAGAATATACTTAGAAAATGTTGAAAGGATTCCAGTAATCAAGTTACAACTCCATTACCAAGACCAAGCTAGCCTGGGCAACATGGTGAAGCTCCATCTCTACAAAAAGAAAATATAAGTAAGTAAATAAATAAATAAAATACAAAAATTTGTGAGCATAGTGGTGTGCACTGGTAGTCCCAGCTACTTGGGAGGCTGAGGTAAGGTCGCTTGAGCCCCGGTTTCCAGGCTGCAATGGGCCTTGATTGCACGACTGTACTTCAGCCTGGACAACAGGGTGAGATCCTGTCTCTGAAAAAGAACAAACTGTTGGAGCTGTGGTGGTAAAAAGTATATTCCTAAGGACTGTTTCAAGAGCCTTCAATCTGAAGGGGCTGGTTATTGCAGGGATGCTAAAGAAAATCCAGGGTCTTAAAATTTTTGGTTTTTAAGAATCAAACTTTCTACCACCTAATAAAAAAGGAGAAGTCTGGAGGTAAGCTTTGTTAGGAAGATATGAGCGACTATTCTCATCCTGGTGAAAGTAGACTCCAATAAATAGGTCTTTCAAGCTAATGGTTTTATACCCTATTTTGCTGGGCAGGGAGAAAACAAAACAAAATGAAAAAGTAAATAAATAAAACAGAAGATAAAATTCAACTCCGTGGCTAATGTGCCACACTCAGATGATGACCTATTCTTGGCCCAACTTGGTTTGTCCCCAGTACAGAACTTGCAACAGACAAGCACACATCTAATTTTCTCCAGAGTGACTTTGAGGATCACAAGTTCTATCCATTCTCTACCAGGCAGCTGAGAAAAATGAGCAGAAAATAAAGACCATCATATTCCCACCCTCCAGCTAGAATTATAAGGGGAATGAAGTAAGCTAGTATTATAAAAGGAATAAAGTAAGTATTATAATGTAGTATTACCTAAGAAGGTGAGTCAATGCAATGTTACAAACACTATTTTGGTGGCAATTCATATGCCATACTCAAAGATTAATAAATAGGAATAAAGCAAGAAATTTTTTATAAACTTCTGAAGAAATAAGAAAAAAAGAAAGCATGTAAAAGACAATGAAAAGAGACCATTTGAAAAATATTATCTCAAAGAAGAGAATAAAATATTAACATATTTATAAAATATTACATATTTATAAAACATTACATATTTATAAAATATTAAATAAATACAAATTTACACATTACAGGGATATTTTTCAATGTGAACTCTAAGGAAACAAAAGTAAACATGAGTAAACAGAATGACATTTGTATCATTGAATCAAACTATAAAAGAAAGAGTTCAGCAAACCTACAAGGAGAGTTAACTGTGTTAATTACAAAATTGGGAAAAAATATATTCAGTATTTCCACAGCTTATATAAATGATAGGGAAATTGTCCTACTGTAAGACATTATTATTCCTGATAAAAATGCTTAAACTCCTCTTTGATACCCTTTAATAAGATTGGAACTTGTTCAGGGAAGTCATTCATTTACTCCAGTGACTCAAGTCGAGTCAATACAGGTTCTTCCCTATATCGCATTTGGGACTTAAAAAAAAAAAAAAAAAAAATTCTTTTTGATGTAGATGATCATTAAAAATCTACCCTGCTCAAGAAAGAAAGGAGAGATGTTCTGAAATATTTATGGATGAAATAATGTGGTGCCTGTAATTTGCTACACTTAAAAAAATCCAGTGGCAGGGTTGGTATATGGGCATAGATGGTATATGGATATTAAGGGCATAGATGGTATATGGATATTACCAAGTCAATGAATGTCATTTGGGTGAGGGGCATTTTAGGTTCATTCTAGTGTACACTTTTCAAGTGTGTAAGATCTTGGTATAAGATCATGTCATTGGCAGAGAATTTGATTTCTACTTTTCCAATTTGAATGGCCTTTATTTCTCTATCTTGCCTAATTGCTTTCACTCCACTTATTGTTATAACATTTATTTATTTATTTATTTATTTATTTATTTATTTATTTATTTTGAGATGGAGTTTGAATGTTTGAAATTTTTATAATTAAAAAGTAAAACAAAAACAAAACAAAAATATCTTATTGGAGTTTTTATGGAGAAATCATATAATTCAAATTACAGCTAATCTGTTATTCATATTGAATATAAAAACATATTCATAGATATCACAGACTCAGGAATAATATTATCTATTTATCCTTCCTCAAAGACATAACTGAGCAATGTCAAATAAATCATAAAGGAAGACTCACAGATGTGTTTAGGAAGACTAGGATTTGCCCACTTTGTTATCAATGTCTCTCAGCCTCATTAGAAAGAATTTAAAACATATCTTTTGAATGCATAAGGGAATGAATGATTGAATGATTAAAGAAGTAATGGTAGCCATGAACTTATTGTAAATACTCAGTCCATAATCATTAAATGTTAAAACTCCTCGTAGGTATGCTATAGAGGGAAAACATCTTTTAATTATACTAAACTTGGCTAAAAATCTCAGAATATAGAGACAAAACCAAAGAGTAGTAGCAGCTGAAGTAAGACAATGGGAAAGTGTAATTACACATATTTTCTCATCTTTTAAGAGAGATGGAGGACAACTAGCAGATTTGTTTTGCTTCTAAAATATAGCAATTAAAAATTAAGTGTAAAAATATAAGCTTAATTTTTAAAAGGAAACAAAATTATATTTAAGACATTGACTTTATCCTCTCCAGACTTCCAGAGGGGGACAAAATGAAAGAAGGTATGGAGTGAAAAAAAGAGGAAAGAAGTATAAAAATAGAAAAAAATGAATAAAAATAAAATGAAGAAAATAAGATAAAAAAAATAAATGTTGGCCGGGCACAGTGGCTCAAGCCTTTAATCCCAGCACTTTGGGAAGCCAAGGTGGGCAGATCACGAGGTCAGGAGATTGACACCATCCTGGCTAACACGGTGAAACCGCGTCTCTACTAAAAATACGAAAAATTAGCCAGGCGTGGTGGCGGCGCCTGTAGTCCCAGCTACTCAGGAGGCTGAGGCAGGAGAATGGCGTGAACCCGGGAGGTGGAGCTTGCAGTGAGCAGAGATCGTACCACTGCACTCCAGCCTGGGTGACAGAGCAAGACTCCATCTCAAAATAAATAAATAAATAAATAAATAAATAAATAAATAAATAAATAAATAAATGTTATAACATTGGTATCAGGGTAATACTGACCTCATACAATGAGTTGGGAAGTATTCTTTCTTCCTTTATTTTGCAGAATAGTTTAAGTAAGATTTGTATTAGTTATTCTTTAAGTATTGGGGAAGTTTTAGCAGTGACGTCAGTGGGGCTGGGCTTTTCTTTTCTGGGAGACTTTTCATTACAGCTTCAATCTTGTTACCTGTTATTGGTCTGCTCAAGGTTTGGATTTTTTCATGGTTCAATTTTGGTAGGTTGGATGTGTCTAGTAATTTGTTCATTTCTTATAGATTGTTCAATTTATTGGCATGCAGTTGCTCATAGTAAATACTAATAATCCCTTGAATTTCTGTGGTATCAGTTGCAGTATCTCCTTAATTAGCAATGTTGAGCATTTTTCACACGTTCAGTGGCCGCATAAATGTCTTCTTTTGAGGAATGTCTGTTCATATCGTTTGCCCACTTTTTGATGTTTTCTTTTCTTGTAAATTCGTTTCAGTTCTTGCAAATTCTGGATATTGGACCTTTGTCAGATGGGTGGATTGAAAAACTTTTCTCCCATTCTGTAGGTTGCCTGTTCACTCTGATGATAGGTTGTTCACTCTGATGATGGGAGAAAAAATTTTCTCCCATTCTGTAGGTTGCCTGTTCACTTTTGCTGTGCAGAAACTCTATAGTTTAATTAGATCCCATTTGTCAATTTTGGCTTTTGTTCCAATTGCTTTTGGCATTTTGGCATGAAGTCTTTGCCCATGCCTATGTCCTGAATTGTACTGCCTAAGTGTTGTTCTAGGGTTTTTATGGTTTTGGGTTTTACTTCTTTTTTTTTTTTTTTTTTTTTTGACAGAGTCTCGCTCTGTCGCCCAGGCTGGAGTGCAGTGGCACAATCTCAGCTCACTGCAAGCTCTGCCTCCTGGGTTCATGCCATTCTCCTGCCTCAGCCTCCTGAGTAGCTGGGACTATAGGAGCCCGCCATCACGCCCGGCTAATTTTTTTTTTTTTTTTAAATAGAGACAGTGTTTCACCATGTTAGCCAGGATGATCTTGATCTCCTGACCTTGTGATCCGCCCACCTTGGCCTCCCAAAGTGCTGGGATTACAGGCGTGAGCCACCGTGCCTGACCTTGGGTTTTACTTTTAAGTCTTTAATCCATCTTGAGTTAATTTTTGTATAAGGTGTAAGGAAGGGGTCCAATTTCAGTTTTCTGCATATGGCGAGCCAGTTTTCACAGCAGCATTTACTGAAGAGGAGATATTTCCCCATTGCTTGTTTTTGGCAGGTTTGTCAAAGATCAGATGGTTATAGATGTGTGGTGTTATTTCTGCGGTCTCTGTTCTGCTCCATTGGTCTACATGTCTTCTTAGTTTCTTTATTGGCCCATTGGTAATTAATGAGTATATTAATTTCTATTTATTTGAATAGTTTCCTAAACTCTCCTTTTACTGATTTCTAGTTTTATTCCATTGTAGTCAGAGAAGATGCCTGATATTATTTCAATTTTTTGAATGTTTTAGGACTTTTTGTGACATAACATGTGGTCTATACTTGAGAATGTTTCTTTATTGATTTTCTATCTAGAAGATCTGTCCAATGTTGAATGTGTGGTGTTGAAATGTGCAGCTATTATTTTATTGGGGCCTACTTCTCTATTTAGCTCTAATAACATTTGCTTTATATATCTGGGTGCTCCAGTGTTGGGTGCATATATACTTAAAACTGCTATATCCTCTTGGTTAATTGACTTATTTATCACTATATACTGGCATTCTTTTTCTCTTCTTATAGTTTGTCTTGAAATCTATTTGGTGTGACATGAGTATAGCTACTCTCACTCTTTTTGGTTTCCATTGGCATATCTCTTTCCATTCTTTTATTTTCAATCTATGTGAACCCTTACAGGTGAAGTGTGTTTCTTATAGGCAACAGATTATTGGGTCTCCTTTTTCTATCCATTTGACCACTCTGTTTTTTTGACTGAAGAGCTTAGTCCACTTACATTCAATGTTATTATTGATAAGTAAGGACTTACTCCTGCCATTTTGTTTGTTGTTTTCTGTTTGCTTTGTGATCTTCTTTTCCTTCTTTCTTTCCTTCCCATCATCTCCTTAGTTAAGGAAATTTTCTCTTGTGATATGATTTAGTTTTGTTCTTTTCATTTTTTGTGCATACATTATAAGTTTTTGGTTTGAGTTTACCATGAGGCTTGCAAATACTATATTATAACCCATTATTTTAAGCTGATAACAACTTCACATTGTTTGCATAAACAAACAAAAAGCAAACTAATATAGACACAGGTAGAGAAGACCAACTACAGCATGTTCTCACTCATAAGTGGGAGTTGAACTATGAATACACATGAACACAGGGAGGGGAACAACACACACCAGGGCCTGTTGGGGGTTGGGTGGTGAGAGGAGGGAACTTAGAGGACAGATTGATAGGTGCAACAAACCACCATGGCACATGTATACCTATGTAACAAACCTGTATGTTCTACACATGTATCCTACTTTTTTAGAATAAATTTTTTTTTTTTTTTTTTTTTTTGAGACGGAGTCTCGCTCTGCCGCCCAGGCTGGAGTGCAGTGGCCGGATCTCAGCTCACTGCAGGCTCTGCCTCCCGGGTTCACGCAATTCTCCTGCCTCAGCCTCCCCAGTAGCTGGGACTACAGGCGCCCGCCACCTCGCCCGGCTAGTTTTTTTTGTATTTTTTAGTAGAGACGGGGTTTCACCGTGTCAGCCAGGATGGTCTCGATCTCCTGACCTCGTGATCCGCCCGCCTCGGCCTCCCAAAGTGCTGGGATTACAGGCTTGAGCCACCGCGCCCGGCCTAGAATAAATTTTTTTTAAAAGGAGACTTGTAGAGGTACTACCTCAATGATCTTGGACGAGATCTGGAAGAATTCTCTGAACTAACAGGTAGAGACTCTTATTCTCTTCCCTTGATTTCTACCAAATGAACACAGTCTCTCTCCCTCTCTATGTTCTGAACCACCTGGAGCTGGGGGGTGACGTGACACAAGCAACCCTGTGGCCACCATGACTAGGACTGTGCCAGGTCACACCTGAAGCCAGCATAGCACTGTGTCTTGCCCAAGGCCCACTGTAATCATTCCCTGGCTATGGCCTGTGTTTGTTCAAGGTCCTAGGACTCTACAGTCAGCAGGTGGCAATGTCAGCCAGGCCTGTGTCCTTCCATTCAGGATGGCAAGTTCCCCTAGGCCTCAAGTGTTTTTGGAGATGCTGTCTGAGAGCCAGGGATTAGGATAAAAAAATATTAGAAGTCTACTTGGTGTTCTATTTTACTGCAGATGATCTGGCACTCAAAGTCATAAGACCCAGTCCTTCCCACTCTTCCCTCTCCTTTTCAAAGGCAGAGAACTCTCATCAGTGGCCACTGCCACCACAGGCCCATGGGGACTACTGCCAGACCATCATCAATGTTCCCTTAGGGCCCAAAGTCTCTTCAGTCAGCATGTGGTGAATGCTGCCTGACTTGGGACTCATCTTTCAGGGCAGTAGGCTCCCCTCCGGCACAGGAGAGGTCTAGAGATGCTGTCCAATAGCCAAGTCCTAGAATCAAGGACCCCAAGTGTCCACTTGGTGCTCTACCCCACTGTGTCTTAGCTGGTACCTAATGTGCAAGACAAAGTTCCCTTTATTTTTCCTCCCACTTTTCTTAGGTGGAAAGAGTCTTGCCCCATAGACACCACAGCTGAGAATGTGCTGAGTCTCACCTGAAGCCAGCAAGTCTCAGAGTCTCACCCAAAACCCTCAACATAGTACCGAAATATCACTGCTGATCACTCAGGGCCCAGGGACTCTTCAATTAGCAGGTGATATATCCTGCCAGGACTGGGTCATTGCCTTCAAGGCATCAAGTATCCCTCTGCCCCTGGGTGTGTCTAGAAATGTCATCCAGGAAGTAGGGCCAGGAAAGGGGACCTTATTACTCTGACTGGTACCTTATCTGACTATGACTGAGCTTGTATCCAAGACGCAAAACAAGGTCTTCGCCACCTTTCCCTCTCTTCTCTTCAAGTGGAGATAAGAAGTCTCTTTTGGAGCCACAAGCCATGCAGCCTGGGGTTAGGGGAGGGGTGATTAGAGCGATCCCTTAGCTGACCTAAATAGCGTCTTGGTATGTCACATGTACACTGTCTCTGTGCCCAGTTCAGCACTAGGACTCACCTAGAAGTTGTAGTCCTTGTGGCCTAGATTGCCTTTCAAGTTTATTTAGAGCTCCAGAGCACTTTGGCCTGCAGCTGCTGAGACTTGGGCACACTACCATCAATGTAGTACCTTTGCAGATGCTGCAAGTCTTGCAGAACCTCAAGTTCAGACCACTGGGATCAGCGATTTCCTTCTGGCTAGGGATGGTTTAAATGGTCCCTCCATGGTTAGTCATCAGCTGAGTTTGGTCTGGTTTTGTTTTCTGTTATGATAGGGCAGCATTGAGTTCAATGCCTTAAAATTGGTATTTTTCCTCTCCCCAGCACACAGAAACACTCCATGCACCAAGCAGAAGCTGCTGGGGAATGGGGGAGGGGTAACGTTGGTGATTCCAGACTATTTTGCTTACCTCTTCAATGCCTCTTTCAGCAATATAAAGTTAAAACCACATACTTTGAGTGCTCACCTGATTTTTGGTTCTTATGAAGGCACATTGTTTTGTGTTTATGTAGATAGTTGTTAAATTGGCGTCCTTGTCAGGGAAGAGGATAATCAGAAGAGACTTCTATTCTCCTATCTTTCTCCTAGATCTCAGTAGTCAATTTAAAGTAGGTTTAATTGTTTAAGTGATCAGTTCACTAAGGAAATCTTCTGGAGTGATATAGTTATTTTTCTCTATATCGAAATTTAAATTTGTAGACAGGAGAAAATGAATATTAGGAAACTAATGACATCCTTCAGATACAATTGCAAAAGCAGCATGTGATAATAAAAAGTATTTATTTTATATTAATAAATGATTTAAATATTTGACAACTAATATATATTTACCAACAATAAGATGAAAGAAAAACAAAAAGTAGGATGTAAAAGACAGTGTTCATAAAAATAATTATTGCCATCATCCTAATAGAAGGTCTTATATATTATGCTTGGAATTTGCAGTAATCATTCTATTGCATGCCCTACTTTTATAAATACCGCTCTTCTTTCCTTCTCAAATCAGTCTGTCATAAAGTCTCCAGATTAATCAGCCTAAAGCATTTTCGACATTTCTTAAGTTTATTTGTCATTAGTTTCGCTTGAAATTTAAATGATTTTGCAATCTGGTCTCAATTTGCTTTTCAATTTTTCTCTATATTCTCCTTATATAAGTTACAGTTTTCCTCCTGTCTTTAAATACTATCTCACACTCTAGTTTTTATCCATGTATAAGGCTTTACCTATTACTTCCATAACATGCCCTTATACATTTCAGGTAAATATTTTGGTACTTGGCTTGATCCTCCAGGGAACATTTATTCGATTTATATGTCACTTAGTGTATTTTGCTTTTTGCTTTGTGCCTTTTTCAGTTATTAACAACTTTACTACTCCTACTGTTTAAATTCTGGAAGAATAGGTTATAAGTGGGGTTATAATCACTTTTGCATTTGTCTGTCTTAATACTCTACACATAATTTAATCATTAGGTTTACACACATATACAAACATATATAATTTATTTGCTTTTCAAAAATTTGGTCTTTACATTCCCACTAGATTGCAAGCTTCCTGAATGCAAAGAGTTGAACGGCCTTGTTCATGGTTATATACCTGGCACCTATAAGCATACCCAGGATATTCTGGGTTCAATAAATAGTTGATAAATGAATACATGAATATGAGTAATCACAAATAAATGTTAAAGATAATATTTTAACTAGATTCATTCTTGTATGGAAAAATGCAACATATAATCACAAATTATTAGCTTATAATTTCAGAAATTTAATAGAAAAGACCACCTTTCTTTTCATTGAGGAATACATGTTTCTAACAATTTTAGATTCTAATGTTAAGTGAGACATAAGAATTAGATCACTGAAGACATGACATTTTCTGTATCTTATAGTCAGCTTGTATTTGTAATAGCAATTATAAATAATTAGGAAGTAAATGTTAATATGGAATCTTTAGGTATAGATGCTATGTCATTTTTATTGCATGCCTACATGATGAACAAAAAAAAAAAACATTCAAATGGTTAAAATTATAAAGGGCCAAATGAGCAGTAATATTTCCACATAGATGATTTACAACTAGATAAAAATAAATTTAGGCCCCATTAAAAGATCTGGAGACTTGCTTTTAGAGAAAAAGTAGCATTTCTAAGAAGATAGGCTAAAATTTGCAGGGTTTCTTTCTTTCTTTCTTTATTTTTATTATACCTTAAGTTCTGGGATATATGTGCAGAACATGCAGGTTTGTTATATAGGTATACATGTGCCATGAAGGTTAGCTGCACTCATCAACCCATCATCTACATTACGTATTTGTTCTAATGCTCTCCCTCCCCTAGCCCCATGCCCCCTGACAGGCCTCAGTGTGTGATGTTCCCTCCCTGTGTCCATGTGTTCTCATTGTTCAACTCCCACTTATAAGTAAGAAGATGCAGTGTTTGGTTTTCTGTTCTTGTGTTAGTTTGCTGAGAATAATGGTTTCCAGCTTCATCTGTGTCCCTACAAAGGACGTGAACTCATTGATTTTTATGACTGCATAGTATTCCATCATGCATATGTGCCACATTGTCTTTATCCAGTGTATCATTGATGGACATTTAGGTTGCTTCCAAGCCTTTGCTATTGTGAATAGTGCTGCAATAGACATACATTCTACTATAAAAACTACACATGTGTCTTTATAGTAGAATTATTTATAATCCTTTGGGTATATACCCAGTAATGGGATTGCTGTTTCAAATGGTATTACTGGTTCTAGATCCTTGAGGAATTGCCACATGGTCTTCCACAATGGTTGAACTAATTTACTCCCCCACCAACAGTGTAAAAGTGTTCCTGTTTCTCCACATCCCCTCCAGCATCTGTTGTTTCCTGACTTTTTAATGATTCCCATTCTAGCTGGCGTGAGATGTTATCTCATTGTGGTTTTGATTTGCATCTCTCTGGTGACCAGTGATGATTAGCTTCTTTTCATATGTTTGTTGGCCGCATAAATGTCTTCTTTTGAGAAATGTCTGCTCATATCCTTTGCCCAGTTTTTGATGGGGTTGTCTTTTTCTTGTAAATTTGTTTACATTCCTTGTAGATTATGGATATTAGCCCTTTGTCAGATGGATAGATGGCAAAACTTTTCTCACATTCTGTAGGTTGCCTATTCACTCTGAAGAAAGTTTCTTTTGATGTGCAGAAGTTCTTTAGTTTAATAAGATCCCATTTGTTAATTTTGGCTTTTGTTGCCATTGCTTTTGGTGTTATTCATGAAGTCTATACCCATGTCTGTGTCCTGAATTGTATTGCCTAGGTTTTCTTCTAGGGTTTTTATAGCTTTAGGTATTATATTTAAGTCGCCGCCCAAAATCTCCTTAAGCGGATAAGCAACTTAAGCAAAGTCTCAGGATACAAAATCAATGTGCAAAAATCACAAGCATTCCTACACACAAATAATAGACAAATTGCCAAGTAATAAGTGAACTCCCATTCACAATCCCTACAAATAGAATAAAATACCTAGGAATACAACTTACAAGAGATGTGAAGGACCTGTTCAAGGAGAACTGCAAACCACTGCTGAAGGAAATAAGAGAGGACAGAAACAAATGGAAAATCATCCCATGCTTATGGATAGGAATTATCAATATCGTGAACATGGGCATACTACCCAAAGTAATTTATAGATTCAATGCTATCCTCATCAAGCTACCATTGACTTTCTTCACAGAATTAGAAAAAACTACTTTAAATTTCACATGGAACCAAAAAAAAGAACCCATATAGCCAAAACAATCCTAAGCAAAAAGAACAAAGCTGGAGGCATCACCCTATCTGAATTCAAACTATATTACAAGCCTACAGTAACCAAAACAGCATGGTACTCGTACCAAAACAGATACATAGACCAATGCAGCACAACAGAGACCTCAGAAATAATGCCACACATCTACAACTATGTGATCTTTAACAAACCTGACAGAAACAAGCAATAGGGAAAATATTCTCTATTTAATAAACGGTATTGGGAAAACTAGCTAGCCATATGCATAAAACTGAAACTGGATCCCTTCCTTACACCTTATACAAAAATTAACGCAGGTTTTCTTTTAATAACACTTGGTCAATTGTTGAGGACTGTGTTTGGCTAATACCACATGACATCAAACACTCCTGTTCTTATATTTTCATTTTCTAAAGCTTTAAAGTTTGGACATTTATAATCTAAAGTTAAAAATAAGTTTTTCCCCATAGAATAGATTCATATGTAACATCTTTTTACTTCTCCCAAGACTCTCAACTCTTTATAATTTAAGTGTGCCATACACACAAAAATACACCTCTTTTACCTAGAATACTATTAATTATACCTAATAACTATGATCTGTTTTAGTTACATGAACTAATACAACAATTATGGCTTAATACAACTAGCAAGTGAAGGTAGATGATGCCATATCTATTTGACATACTGTACTCAACATTAATCTTTATCTTTCTTAGCTTAGCATAAATTTGTATACCAGATGCCTTCTTGTAATTAACACGCTGGGATTTGTGAGCAGTAGATTTTGCTGGTAACGAACTCCATCAAGTCGACATCTGTGATTTATACCTCCAACTCCTTTTCAATATATTTACATAATCAGTTCAATTTAAGCCCAGATTATACATTCTTCTTACATTTTTATAAGCAATGTCCTCTAAATAGAGTTTAAAAGTAAATCAAGGTGAAATTTAATTCTTTCTTCTTTTCCTAATCAAAACACTTATCATGAACTTATAATCAAATTCTCTGATTACATGCATTTCTATTTTAAAAGAAAAAATAGGTGATTTTATTCTGATAAAAGATATATAAGATCATTTACTCTAATTTCTGTCAACACAATCATATCCACATCATTATATGTACATAGCTTTATAAGCATTTTAACAGTATTGGCCTCATATTGTTCTTTGGAAGTATGCTTAGATGCTATTAGTCTCATTTAACTACTAAGGAAATTGAGGTTCAAGAGGTCAGATGACTTGATTAAGACAGTTTAAATTCCAGCATTATAATTTTTTTATTTTGTTTACCTGCTGTATGTAAGGGCAGATTTTAGGTCTTTTCTCTCAGTCTGGGGCTTTTTATTTTTCTCACTCTAACAAATTGTTTTTAAACACAGGTAATTGTAAAACTTAAAAAATATTTTCTATTAAGGTACAAATGTAAGATACTATGTAACATAAAAATTTTACAGATGAGTCTGATGATTTGTAAGTTATATTAATCATAGTATATTTAATGTCAGTTTCAAATACTGTATATTAAGATAGAATTGTTTTGATATAATTTTATTCCTAAAAATTCTAATATTGGGCAAATTATAGCATATAATGTATTGTAAAAATTCTAGAAGATCCATTTGACATATTGTTGACATGCAAATTTGGTAATCAAATTTATTGTTGCCATATCATCACTAAAAATCTGTCTTAAGATAAGAATATTGCTAATAATTTTTTGTTGTGCTCAAGGTAAATAATTGATAAAATGTGAACTAAATTTTCACATTTATCACATGATTTTTATTTTATCACATGATAAAATGTGAACTAAAGGAATACATACCTTTAATACGAAAGAAGTTTATTTGTCACCTATGCCCCAGTGTCTCAATGTTGTACAATCACAAAGAGAATAAGAGAGAGAAATGGAGTAGAGTTATCAGAAATCAGTAAGTGTGTCTTCGAATTAAAGGAGTGCACTTGGGTACTTTACTGATGAATCATCTCTTTTCTACAAAGTCAAGTTAGAAATCACCCAGACTTGAGAGACATAAAGAAAGACTGGAGTTTAAATAGAAAATTCACTCCACTCAAATCCTGATTTTACAATTGTTCTGCTGTTAAGAGAGGAATCTGGGCTTCCAGATGTCAGCTGATGGTAATATTTCTCACCTAAAATGAATCCTCATTGACCTTTTATTATTTTCCTATAGGAATTTGTTCTGCCTAGAATTATCTTCTCTGATAATAATGTCTGATAACTCTAACAGCTTTTACTATGTACTATTCACTGTTTTAGGTGTCTTATATTCATTGTCTCATGTAAGTTTTGGCAGTTAAATAACTGAGTTAAAAATTTCAATAAGGATAAAGGGGGAAAATATTCTAATGTACTTAATGCATAATTCCTAAGTGGAAACATAGAGACTGTATAAAACATTGTGAGCTATAAATACACAATTTAATAATAAATGCTAAGAAACAACATGATTGCTGGTATGGAGCATTTAAAATGTGAAACATCTAAATGTAAAAACTTATTACTTAATGGTATGTGTTACATAGAATCTGTAGTCTATATTATTTAGCCAGTTAAATTTACTGATTAGTAGGAATAAATTGTATTTTAGTACCATATGAAGAAACACAAATTGGCTGAGTTTTTACCTTATCAAAGTTGTATTTAGTATTGCATGTTTCATAACATCAATGATATGTTTTATGAAGAACATTTGATCAAGGTTTATTAAACATTTTTAAATTATTATATTCTTAATCTAGAGTAACTGCCCATAATACGTATGTTACTATTGTAACATTTAGAAACAAAATCATAATTTCATAATATTTTAATATTAAAAAACCATAGTTTAATTATTAGTGATAGCTACAATATAAAAAATGTATTTAATGCAGACCTAATTTAGGGTATCGTTACCTTTTAATTTTTGTAAGAGCACTTGAAGCTATTACCGGAAACTGCCAATTAAGACAAAAACACATTGAAGTACAGAAAGATAACATTTTCTGGATAATCACTATACGACTAACACTCTTGCATTTTTGGAACATCAGGCAAAGATATATAACCCCTGCTTTATATAATAAATCAGGAAAAAAATTATTAAATTTATTAAATAATTCATTAAATTATTTAGCAACTAATTTATTAAATCTATTTGTTTTTGCAGTAAGAATAGTTGACATTTGAAGCATTACTATTTTAAATATCTGCTTTAAGTTCTATGAGAAATCTCCAAACTGCTTTCCATAGTAGCTGAAATAATTTAAATTTCCACCAACAGTGTATTAGCCTTCCCTTTTCTCTGCAGCCTCACCAGCGTCTGCTCTTTTTTGACTTTTGAATAAGAGCCATTCTGATTGGTTTAAGATGGTATCTCATTGTGGTTTTGATTTGCATTTCTCTGATAATTAGGGATGTTGAGCATTTTTTCATGTGCTTATTGGGTGCTTGTGTATCTTCTCTTGAGAAGTGTCTGTTCATGTACTTTGCCCACTTTTTAATCAGGTTATGTGATTTTTGCTTGTTGAATTGCTTAAGTTTCCTATAGATTCTGGATATTAGACCTTTGTCAGATGCATAGTTTGCAAATATTTTCTCCCATTCTGTAGATTGTCTATTTACTTTGTTGATAGTTTATTTTTCTGTGCAGAAGCAGGAAATACTACATAGCCATTAAAAAGAATGGAATAATGTCCTTTGCACCAACATGGATGCAGATGGAGGCCATAATCCTAAGCGAATTATCACAGGAACATAAAACCAAATACCTCATGTTCTCACTTATAAACAGGAGCTAAACATTGGGCACACGTGGACATAAACATGTGAACAACAGACACTGCAGACTACTAGGGGGTGGAGGGAGGAATGGGGGCGTGGGGCAAAAACTACCTTATTGGTACTATGCTCACCACATGGGTGATGAGATCCATACCCCTAACCTCAGCATCATACAACATATTCATGCAATAAACCTGTACCTGCATCCCTGTATCTAAAATTAAAGTTTAATTTAAAAATCTTGCATTATTTCTATATATTTTATCACCTGACATATACATGTATACTAGATTGTAAGCTCCATAAATCAAGGGCATGTCTGTCTCTTCTAACCATGTATTCTCAGCCTTTGCTACATTGTTTGGTACACAGTTCATGTTCAAGACACCTTAATTTAATGAATGATTGCATGAGGTTAGTCATCCTTTTTTCAGACATATATAAATGTAGTTCAAACATATATTTTATTTGAGCATTTAAAAGTCTATAACTCAAGTTGGTTTTCAGAATATTCTTTAATGTTTTATGGTGCAAGGATTAATCTTATTTTTATAATAAGCGTAATGGTGGATATGCTAAATTATTTTGAAACTTTAAGCAAATTTATTGTTGAGAATATAAAATTATGTTTATAAAAGAATATGAATGTGTGTACATATTTAACTACGTAACATATATTATTTATAAAAAAAGATTTGCTATTATGTTTATCTTCTACTTTTATTCTAAAATTAACATTTATTGTTTTATAAAAATATCCACAGTCTTCTGACTACAAAAAAAAAACAGTATTAATAGTAAACAAAATGTTTAAAAGTGTAATAGGAGAATTTTTATGTACCATACACTGGATTGCTTATCTAGTCTATTAGTTAATAGCTGGACTTTTTATTATCAGCTTCACATTAAAAGATTAGCTAAAAGAAGGTCATGACTTCAGTTAACAGAAATATTGCTCGTGTTTTGCTTGCTTCATGCATAATTTATAATCTATTTGAACCAAATGAGCTGCAGAGCAATATTACAATTAACATTCAGCTCTTCCATGGATTTGGTTTAACTCCCTTTAGGATACTGTTTGTAATGAGCAGCAAGACATGACATGCTACCTAACATGCCACCACGGATTCTGATGCTTAGCTTTTTAAAGAAAGGAGTCTCAATACATTAAAATGAAGTTCTGACTTCCTCCTAAGGGCCTAGAAGGTGAACAAAATAATCAAGTTACAAGAGAGAAAAGTTATCTTAAAAATAATCTGAATTTATAATTGATAATAAGCAATATGAAACAGTATTTACGTCTGCACACAAAAAAAATTAACTGTTAGCTTTATTAGCACTAATAATTATCCCATCATTTACTTCATGTCAATTGGTTATACCACATTAAAGGAAGGCTTCTTTGCATCTGGGTCAAAACAGGTCACATCAAATTTCTCTTTTATTTCAAATATCTCCTCAAATCCATAAACAGAATGACAAAGAAAGCTTACTTTTAAGATATATGCATTTTTGTATGAACCAACATTTTCAGTTATTTTACTATAATAGACATAGCCTGAGACACACAAAAAAAATAGGTAGGAACAATTGGTATTGTCTATTATACATAGCAATTAAAGTAAAATTTTCACAGCAATAAACATACAAGAAAAAAAGACGTAAAACCTTCTTGGATATCTATTCCCCAACAAAAGTTAGGACAACTTTATATCTCAGTTAATATTACATTTGTCACCAAAGAAAATTCAACAAGATTCAAGTATTTAAGCTGAACTATCTGCCCAGCTATCACTAGATTTACCCCTCTGTACATATGTTAAGCTTGAGGTTTTTAAAATGAGAAAGCCCTCGTTGTTCAACTCCCACTTATGTGTGAGTACATGCAGTATTTGGATTTCTGTTCTTGTGTTAGTTTGCCCAGAACTTAAAATATAATAAAAAAAGAAAAAGAGAGAGAGAGAGACCCCTTACTAAACTCAAGAGATTATTATGACTATGGATAAACAAAGACCATACATTCAACCTGCCACCATCTTTTTTGTATCTGCCCAAAACATGTTAAAACCTGTTACCATCAATCATACTGGACACTTAATTTTTTTCCTGAAAAACGTCTACATTATTAACTGTTTGTGAAACTGCTGTCAAATTGGACTAATGAAAATGTTTGAAAAGCATTTTTAAATGTGTGTGATTAATCAAATCCTATATGGCTGCTCTGCAATTTCTAAATAGATATAAACTAGTTTTGAAATTTATGCACAAGCCACCAGAATTAAAGGTATAATAGAATCCCAGATGTGAATCCATTTTGAGGTCTTATTTTCAAACTAAATTTGTAGGCTTCTCCTCTTCCCTTGATTTAAGACCACCATGTTCCACATTAAGTCTCTTATCACTATTTTCCACTATCCAAAAACATTTTCATAATATTTATTGTCACGTGCCAAAGAGTGGGAATTTTATTTTTCAAGTAGTTATCCTACCAGATTACAGATATATCTTTTAAAAATAAAATGTTAATTTTAAAAAATTTCACAATTTGCCTTCAGAAGCAGAGCTTCCTGGAGGATGAATGAAAAGTCATGATTAACTTTAGAGTATTGCCTGTACCAGCTTTCTTTCTCTGTCCCGTAACCAAATCTCTTTATAAGACCATGACCTTTTTTCCTATATTGGAATATTTTTCTATTTTAAGTCATCAAATATATACATTTCTACTAATGGATTTCTCCGATAAGAAGCTATGGCTTCAATGATACATTTGTTTAGTACTTCTAGTTATAACTTCTTTCATACATATGTATTACATTTTGTTCTCGCAAACATTCTGTAGGTCATAAAACTAACTTTCTATAAGAAAATGCATTCAAAGATGGCCTAGCCCTGAAACTATTAACTCCTTGAAGGCCACAGACTTCATTCAGAACCTGAAAAAACATGTATACTCTCTTTTTCCAAGAAAAACACAAGAATATATAAAAATGCATACAGATTTGAAGTTTCAGAGAGTTCATGGACAAGCTTGATTCTTCTGTTAATTTTTGATTTTTATGAATACATAGTAGGTATTTATATTTATGGATTATATGAAATATGTTGATACTGGCATGTAATGGATAATAATCACTTCAGGGTAAGTAGGACATCCCATCAATCATTTATCCTTTGTTTTACAATCTAACTATATTGTTTTAGTTATCTTAAAATGTACAATTAAATTATTATTTACTATAGTCACTCTGTAGTGCTAGCAAATAATGGATCTTTTCATCCTTTCTAATTTTTGTGCCCATCAGCCATTCCAACCTCCCCCCAACCGCTCCCCAACTACACTTCCCAGACTCTTGTAACAATCCTACTCTCCATCTCCATGAATTCAATTGTTTTAATTTTTAGCTCCCATAAATAAGTAAGAACATGAGAAGTGTGTCTTTTTGTGCCTAGTTTATTTCACTTAACATAATGACCTCCAGTTCCATCCATGTCATTGTGACTGACGGAATATCATTCTGAATATTACTCCTTTTTGTATATATACCACATTTTCTTTATCCGTTCATCTGCTGATGGACACTTAGGTTGCTTACAAACCTTGGCTATAGTGAATAGTGCTGGAAGAAATATGGGAATACAAATGTCTCTATCATATATTGATTTCCTTTATTTTGGGTATATACACAGCAGTAGAGTTGTTGGATTTTATGGTAGCTCTATTTTTAGTTTTTTTGAGGAATGTTCAAACTGTTCTTCTTAGTGGTTGTACTAATTTACATTCCCACCAACAGTGTAGTAGGGTTCCCTTTTCTCCACATCCTCACTGGCATTCATTAGTGCCTATCTTTGGGATAAAAGCCATTTTAACCAGGGTGAGATGATATCTCATTGTAGTTTTGGTTTGTATTTCTCTGCTGATCAATGATGTTGAGCACCATTTTATATATCTGTTAGCCATTTGTATGTCTTAGTTTGACAAATGTCTATTTGGACATTCTATCCATTTTTTAATCAGATATTTTTTTCCATAGAGGTGTCTGAACTCCTTATATAGTCTGGTTATTAACCCCTTGTCAGATGGACAGTTTGCAAATATTTTGTCCTATTCTGTGGGCTGTGTGTTTACTTTGTTGACTTCAATTATTAAATTAAGAAGCTGAGATCTACCTAATCACTCACACCAAGCAGATTTAACTGACCTTAAAGTTCATATCATTAATTAACAGTACTAAAAGTTACATAAAACCATGAAAGAAAACAACTTGGGGAAATTAGACAAAGGGACAGTATTCTTAAGAATATATTATTTGTTCTTCACTGATGTTTTCCTAATACTGATTAGGGAACAACATAAAAGTGGGATATATTAACGGAGTAGGACTTTAAGTATTGATCATCTCTCAGATTCAAGTTAGAAAATAAATACCCACTAATTGCTTTGTTGACAAATTCAACACAGAGGGTATAGACTAATGCTTCTCAATCCTGGAAGCACATTAGAATCACACAGGGAGTATTAAAAAAATTACCCTTGTCTACAATCCTATTCCCAGAGAAATACTGATTTAACTGGTCCATTATACAGTTTTGACATTACTGTGTTTTTAAAGCTCCTCTGGACATTCTAGTGTGCAGAGTTGAGAACCACTTCTATAGAAGGACCAATAAGAAGAAACTGGGGCTTAAAAAAAAAAAACAAAAAAAAACAAAACAAAAAACAAGTGTGCTATTGTGAAAGAGGTCCCTAGCAAGAGAAAAGAAAACATTTCCTGGTAAGAAAAGAAAGCCAACATGCAAATTAGCAAAGAGAGGTATTTTCAAGTAAATTTTGTCAAATTAAGAAAAACCTGTTAAAAAAGATAAAGCAGAAAAATTATTTTCCTCTGGCCAGAAAATTAAAAAGAATTAAGACTATATTAGAGAAATTGTAACTATACAAATAATCAAAATATAAGGAGAAAGAACATATGCATTTTTGATAAATGCAAATTTAAGCAGTATACATGTTATGAAGGAGAGACATTACAGAGAACCCAAGAATCACATAAATATTTTGTTATAATTAATTTAGCTATTTGCAAATTTAAAATTAGTATTAATCTCTATACACAAGAAGGTAACAAAAGTTGACTTCACAAGACATAATTTTCACCCAACTATTTGATTAAAGGTCAGATTTTCTCATAAGTTCTGCCAGCTTAAATACTTTTTTTGCAAGCAAGTTAGTGGAAAACTAGAGAATAAATAGAGTACCTATCAAATTCAAAGATCCCATTTCCTAAAGCAGGCTAAAAACAAAACACTGTGCATGCACACACATACATACACAGATAGAAAAACTGTAATATATGTAAGCATTTCAAAAATGTAGGTGTGTATCTTACACTGTTGCATGTAGTTATCTAGCAAAGATACCATTTGACCCATAAAATATCCATTTATTTTTTAGATAATAATATATTAATAGTAATAGAATCACTGAATCTTGGAGTCTGAAGATAATTTATATGTAGTTAATTCTTCCTCTAAAAGATTCTAACACATTCATAGCAATCCCTCTAAAGCATACATAGCAGAAAGCCATAGATTCAGTATCTGTGTTCTTTCCATTGCATTGTCCATCAACTTATAAATTTATTTTGCTTTGTTTTGAAAATTTTAATCATTGATAATCCTTGTTTTCTTTTAGAGTGTCAATTTTCTTTTTGAACTATAGTTGCCACAACTTGGTCCAGTACTCCCGTTTTGGTCTCCCCAATGCATGACGATTTACAGAATTAAAAGAATGGGTTATCTGGAGAGTAAACCATGTAGAATTCATTGACACACAGGTACAATATAAAACAAACAAGCAAACAAAAAATCTTTATTTCCCAGAAAAGTTTGGAAAATTTAATGAATTAAGTGAATAAATTATGGTCACTTTGTCTTGATCATCAATATTACTAAACAAGCCATGTATAGTAAAAGAAGGTTTGTTTATAAGATTATAAGTTAGAGTTCAAAGTGATTTAATTTTCAATGGTAATAAATACCTTAATATTATCTACCAAAAATATTGAATAATAGCCAAAGAATCAAGTTAATTTTTTTATTTTTAAAATTAAGATTTCTAATAGTACCTAAAGGAATTTAAAATGTTTAATTGGAGAAGAGAGGGGCAGGATATATAGAAAAAGATATTTAACCTAATTATTTTTAGTACTTTATCTTTTACTTAACAAATATTTTTGAGACTACTTTGGCAGGTACTATTGGATATTGGAGGTTCTGAAAATATAGCAGTAAAGAAAATAGACAAAACTATCTTACCTTCTGGAGATTACACTTTAGGAGGCCAGACAGACATTAAAGACAAATGAATAAACTATATTGTGGGTGAGATAATTATACGTGCTAGGAAGGCAAATAAAGCCAAATAGGGGACATAGATGTCCAGCGGAAGGAAAGAGATCGTAATTTTTGAAAAGATATACAGGGAAAGTGTCATTGAATGACGATTCTTGAGTCTAAAGGCAAAGGAGGTAACTATTGCTATAACAGGTGTGATATATGCACTGAACTTTCTTATCTACATGTACACAGACAGTCTTAAAATGAACATCACTGCAAGCCAGTATTATGATTAATAGTCAATTTTACTCGCTAGACTTTTTATTTAAATATCTAGATAAAATCCACCCACAGCTCCAAGTGACAGAAAACTTGGGTTTATTCCGCTTAGTAGGCTTCAGTATAGACTTACTTTCCATATAAATGAGAGTAATTTTTATTGTCACATGGTATTATTGCCTCAGAAACGGTGGACATTTAGAAACTTTTGGTGGAAATTTCCAAAGACAAGAGCTTGGAAGCAGAAGGGAGAGCCATATCAATTCAGAGTGTAACAGCAATATCAAGATAAATTTGTTTGGAACTTCAATTTTACGTAGCAGCTCTTCCAAATTCATCAATGGCACAACCCTATGAGGTAAACAGAACACTTCCTTTTATCAGCATTTTATAGAGAAAGAACATTGAGATTCAGAAAAATAAAATTGCTTCTCTACAGGCATAAAGCTAAGTACTAAAGAACTATGTACTAAAATCTGTGTCTTCTTATTCCTAATTCATGTCCTTTTTCAATTCATTTACCTGACTCCTCTATATGCTTTCTCCCCACCAAGATGAAATTTTCTCTTGCTATTATATTAGGAGATGGATGTGTGCCTGGCTCTTAATGTTAACAGAGGAAAGGGATTGCTGAGTGCCTATAAAGCTGACTTGTTACACTGGTGTATATGCAACAACATTGGCTCTACATACATATCAAGCAATTTTGAACTGCTCAAACACCATGCCAATCTTAATGCAAGAGCTGTCATAGCCAGAGATTCTAGGATACCATCAGAAATTGCGGTCTTGCAAAAGAAAAAAGGCAAAACCTTAAAATGAACAGGCTTCAAGTTTGGATAGCAAGTAATATGTCTGCTACAAGAATATAAACGTCCTCCATGCTGTGATTTCTCAATGTGATTAAGGTAGTTTAATTCAAATTCATACAGCTTATTATGTAAGGTATTGCAAAAGTGCTGTTGCAGTCACTGGCAACAGTTTTCCCAAAGAGAGGCAATTAGACTTCACTAGATTTAAAGTTTAGGTCTCATTATATACGATATTTTTCAGATGGTACACATATTGTAGTTTTCATGAAAGAGCTGCATAAAACAAGGGATCCTGTTTGAGCTCCACTGATCATTTAAGAATGCTGACTGCCAAACTGCCAATTGTGTTCTCAAAGAATAGACATATCAGCCACTGAGTCAAACAGCTATGAAGCTCTCACCTGTCAACAGTGGGTAATCAAGAAACAACTGAAACCTACACCTTCAGAACGTCAGAATAGAGTGTTAGGAAATATTGGATTGCTATAAAACTTTCCCTCCTGCAGTCACCAGGTATACCATGGCTTAAAGCAAACATGCTCCAAAGCCACATCTTTCTTGAACAGAAACAACAAAAAGTTGAAAAAAAATTGCAGATTAAACCCAGCTATAGTTCCATGTTATCCAAGAAATACTATTTTAAGTGAGCATATGTCATTGCTATTGAGGAAAATGCATGTTCATCTAGCATAGAAGCCAACAGGAAATGATTCATAATAAAAGTATGTTTTACATAACACTTTAACTTAAAATTTGAGCAATATTTTAATTTGATATATCGATAGATAAGCAGGAAAAGAATCAATAAGAAGAAGGTGTATGAAAAGATGAGGGTGTCAATTCAGTGGTCACAGTCTTGAGGTATGTCAGCTATAGTGATCATTCGACTCATTCTACTCACATTTCTCCAAAGATGGTGAACATAAATAATATTGAATAAAGGTACTATTAAAAGACAAATAGATAGTATGAAGGTTACTGATTGCAAGTGGCAATGTTTTTCTTTTTTTTTTAATAAAACAATATTTATTTCTGAAAGTTTTGTAAAGTACTTAGAACATCCATACTTAAATGGAACCATAATGTAAATACTTCTGTAAATCTATTTATAAACTGGCTTTTTTAAGTGATCTCATTGTTCAGTTCCCACCTATGAGTGAGAACACGCCGTGTTTGGTTTTCTGTTCCTGCGATAGTTTGCTGAGAATGATGGTTTCCAACTGCATCCATGTCGCTACAAAGGACACACACTCATCCTTTTTAATGGCTGCATAGTATTCCATGGTGTATATGTGCTGCAAGTGGCAATGTTTTTCTAATACATATTTCATAGAAGAATGTAAAGATTCTCTATGAATCCAGAAGAACGGATGGGTAAGGGGAAATGGATACTTTTAAAGCTTCAAGATTCTTTATCACTTTTTAAAAACATTTTGAGATAATTTTAGCTCTATAAAAGATGTGCAAAAATAGTATGAAGAATTACCATACACCTGTTGCCCAAATTCTCCATATATATCTTTTATAACCATAGGGCATTTGTCAAATTAAGAAAGTAACCTTGGTACCATACTACTAAGTAGAGAACTTTGATTTCATCAGCTTTTCCATTAATGTACTTGTATTAAAAATCATTATTTCAACAATAATTTATGTACATTTCAAAATAACTAAAATAGTATAATTGGATTATTTGTAGCACAAAGAAAGGATAAATGCTTGAGGTGATGGGTACCCCACTTACCATGATGTGATTATTATATATTGTATGCCCATATGTCATGTACCCTATAAATATACACACCTACTATGTATCCACAGAAATCAAAAATTTTAAAAAATTGTTGTTGCTCCAGGATCTAACCCAGACTACTACAATCTATTTAGTTGTCGGGCAGCCACAGTTTCCTCCAATCTGTGACATTTCTTCAGTTTTGCCTTATCTTTCATGGCCTTCACTCTGTTAAGGAACACTGTCAATTATATTTTGGAATGTATTTTTGTAACGTACTTCAATTTGGGTTTGTGTGACATTTCTTCACGGTTAGACTAAAATTAGACATTTTTGGGAAGTCATCCACAGAGATACTGTACCCTTCTCTGTGCGTTAAGTTGGGGGCATATAATGTTGATAATGTGTTTTTAGTGATACTAACTTTGATCCCATGGCTAAAGGAAATACCTGCTATGATTCTCCACTGTAAATTTATAATTTTTTCCTTTGTAATTATAAAATATCTAGGGGGATATAATAAAGATCTATGCACATATTATATATGCATATAAACTTTGACCTACTTATCTGAAGATCCATAGGAGGAATTTGCCTGCAACACCATATTAAAAATCATTGCAGGATAATATGGTGTAATAATGATTTCTATTTTCCTCTTCATCCTTCAGTTTTAATTAAGGTTCCTCTCTGTAGTCATTTATTTGCCATTTGTTTATTTCTTCAGTTGTTTATAATAATCATATTTGATTCACAGATATGGATTTTATTCTTTGGAATCTAATCTTATGTTATGGTTATTTTACTGCTCATGTTGTTTCAACTTCATCCATTAGGTACTCTTTCATGTTGGCTCCTGTGCCCTTTTGATCTATCTATCTATCTATCTATCTATCTATCTATCTATCTATCTGATGATCATTATAGCTGACTTACCTATAATAAATATATTTACATTTAATAAATATTGTATATACATATTAGCTCCCTTACTTTCTGGCATCACAAGATTATCCAGGTATATTTGGCATTTGTTAATGCCCTCACTCACTTTGCGTTGTCTCTGCTGCAGTCTCACGATTGACTGTATGTCCAAAGAGCCCTGGTTCCATGATACAGAGGACAGTATTTCAAAACCAAGATCTGGATGCTATTATGCTCCTTGTTATTAGAATGTTACAATTTCTAGCACCTATCAGGATATGGAGCTAGGATATATACGCATGTATACCAACTCATATATATATACAGGTTTATATTTATTCCTCTATTTATCTGTATATAAATTTTAAAACTATAATTCCATTTCCGTACCTCCAATGTCAATGAGCATCATGAGGTTCATTCTAGTATTCCCATTTCCTTATTTGTAGCTGCTTTCTACAACAGAAAGAATGTGAGTTCTTATGATATATTTAATACTTTGCTCAGTTCTAGTATACATATAAATTAATTTCAGAATTTCAACCAATAACCCTTTTAGGATCAAAATTATCAACTAGAGTACAGTGTTTGGGAACTGTTTCTTTGTATTTGGCCTTAGAATATGTATTCAAATGTCAATTTGCCAAAGTTACTTAGTTTCACTCCTTTCTTTCCCATACCACTCAGTGTGGGTCTATGATTCATTGTTAATACAGTTAGAACCATTTCATCACAGTCTGCACTCCATGTCTCCCTCAACAATCTGATTGATATTTAAAACTCACATACACAAATTTCGCTTTTTATAGTATACAGCTTTATGGGTTTGAAAAGTGAAAGTCACCACTCCTGTCACATATAGAACAGTTCCCTCTCATCAGAACTTTCACTGTGTTATACCTTCCTAAAAGATCCAATGATGTGTTTTCTTACCTAGTGTTTTCTTTTTTAAAAGCATTATATAAATAGGAATTATGCAAAATGTTGCCTTCGGCATGTCACTTTTTTTGTTTGCTTTGTTTTTGTGTATTTTTAATTTCTAATTTTTATGAATACATATTTGTACACATTTATGGAGTACACATTATATTTTAACATGAGCATGTAAAGTGTAATGATCTTATCTGGGTAATGGAGATATCCATCATTTCAAACATTGATTATTTCTTTGTGTTGGAAACATTCCAAATCTACTCTTCTAGTTATTTTAAAATATAGAGTAAATTACTGTTAACTATAGTTACCCTATTGTGCTACAAAACACTAGTTCTTATTCCTTCTGACTGCATTTTTGTACCTATTAACCAACCCTTCTTCATCCTTCCCTCCCCACTATCCTTCCAAGCCTCTGGTAATCACCAATCTATTCACTACCTCCATGAGATGAATACTTTTCATTCCTACATATGAGTAGGAACACAAGACATTTGTATTTCTGTGACTCATACATGTTATTGTGTGAATCAACAGTGTATCCTTTTTATCACTGAGAAGAATTCCAATGTATGGAATGGATGTGTATATCAGAGGTTATTTACTTATATCATAATCGAAGTATGTGTGAGTTATTTACAATTTTTTGGCAATTATGAACTTTCTAAAACCTTCATAGGCAAGTTAATTTGTCTGAATATAAGTTTCTAATTCTCTCAGATAAATACCTAGGAGTGGGATTGCCAGGTCAGAAGATAGGTGTATCTTTAATGTTACTAGAAACTGCCAAACCGTCCTCCAAAGTGGCTGTACCACTTTACCTCACTGGCATTTGCTGTTGCCATTTCTTATTTATTTATTTATTTAGACAGAGTCTCGCTTTGTTACCCAGGATGTAGTGCAATGGTGCTATCTTGGCTCACTGAAACTTCCATCTCCCGCGTTCATGCAATTATCCTGCCTCAACCTCCCGAGTAGCTGAGACTACAGGCGCACGCCACCATGCCCTGCTTTTTTTTTTTTTTTTTTTTTTTTTTTTGTATTTTTAGTAGAGACAGGGTTTCACCATGTTGGTCAGGCTGGTCTTGAACCGCTAACCTCATGATCTGCCCACCTAGGCCTCCCAAAGTTGTAGCTGGGATTACAAGTGTGAACCTCCGCACCCGGCTGCCATTTCTTTAAAAACTTTTTAGACATTCTATAGATGTGTAATGGCATTTCATCCCTTTACCATATGTCCTTTACCCAACTTCTCCATATACATCTTATAAAACCATAGAACCATATACATATCTGTGTGTGTGTGTGTGTGTATATTATATATATTTATATATGAAGTAAAAACTATGAATAGGACTAAGAAACAGAAAAATCACCATTTCAAGATGTTGCCATCAGGCTATAGATGGCATGGTAATAAAAAGATAGGCTGTTAGATGTAGTTACAAAAAAGGAAGATATTATTTATCCTAACAAAAACAAATCAGTAAAAACTAAAGGATGGCAAGACAAATTACATTGATAGAGTAAGTAATGAAATGTCACAAATAGGAAAAAGAGGGAGAATGTGTGACTATGTGAGTAGATGATTAGTTTCTTGAAATCTCAGGAAACTGTGAAATTAATGATGAAATAATCATTGAGAGAAGGTATACTGCCAAGAAAGGTGGGTTTGCATAGAACAAAGGATGTTGACCATGGGTAAATGCTAATGGAAAGGGCCGGAGGAACGGCTTGAAGATGCTATACGGAGAGACAGTGCTCCTATGATCCCTAAGTATGTGGTAGTGGTTGGGGGGAATGGAGCTTAGACAAATGATTTTTGTTTAATTTCTGCTTTAACAGAAAGCAACAATCAAAGCTGAATGCATAAGTACCTTCATTTCTCATGGTAAGTCAGTCTTCTATTTTATTTCTGAAGAGAAAATACGTCAATTTGTTGAGAGGGAAGGAGGAAATGGAAGAAAGATGGTGGGTGGGGAACACAGGACTTTGATGAGGTTTTGGGGAAAAATACAAGCTACCTGATAAAAAAATCACACAAAAGATTTCATAGGCGCATTAAGGACCAGCCTAAGGTTGCAAACCATGGTTTAGAGTATTAAAGTATAAATAGAGAAGGGAAATATTTGATCTTTTTATTGCACTGGGGTTGAAATTGTCCATATGGTAGAAAGGAAAGAAGAAAAAAAAATAACTTGAAGGTACTGTCAAGAAGACTGAATTAATTTACCATGAGATCTAGGATAGATAAGATATTATTTAAAAAAATGAAAGAATTACCAGTTTGGAAGAAAAATGAACATAATTGTACTGATTTTTGTGTTATCAGAGTCAAAGACAACCTGGTGAAAAATAGCTGAGAAGATGATTTCCAGTTGACATTAGGGAAGGATAGAAAGTGGTAAGAATATTTTGTTTTTGTTTTTCTTTTTGTCATTGTTATTATTTGGTTTGATGATTTTGTGTGTGTGTGTGTGTGTGTGTGTGTGTGTGTGTGTGTGTGTGTGTGTGTGATTTAATGAAGCTTTTATTTTAAAAATGTCGTTTGGAAGTTATATAAGGATAATGTCTAAACCGTAGTTACCAGTATGAGGAATAACAGTGAATGACTATAACGGCAACAGGACAAGCAGTTTTTCTTGTGAGATATTCAGCTGTTAGTTTATGAGGAAGTTAAACAATTTGGATGTGGTTAAGAGTGTTTACTATGGTATGGAATTTCAAAAATACCATGAAAATATTTTAAAGTGGGAGAAGAAATTGGGAGTGGGAAGAATCATCAAAGAAGAGCAATGGCAACTGCAAGCATGCAGGAAATAAGGAACAGGTCGATAAGTTAGTCATTAGAGCTGGTTACCAAATCAATTCCACTTTTTCTGGGAACATGGTAAGATTGCAGTTTTCATCTCCTTTGAAGTTGGGCATGTCCAAGTGATTTGACTTGGTTAATGTAATGTGAGGGAAAGTGATGTGTGTCACTTCCTGGTGAATACTTTGAGAGTCAGTGCCTGATTTGCCAAGTCTCTATCTCACTGTGGCAGCAGTCAAGGATTAGGGCCTCCTTGGCAACTCACATTCAACACAGAGTGCAAAAGACATTTTTAAAACTGTCAAATCACTGATAATTGTTAATTGGGGATTCTTTTTAAATTCAGCATAACCTAGGCCTCCTGACTGAAACATGAGCAAGATACCAGGATGAGCCATGGTATTCTCAGGGTTCCAAGCAACGCAAAACCATGCAAATAAAGCTACTTCAAAGAAGGCACACAGATGGAGAATCAAATGACAATGACTTGACAATGCGTACTGTTCCCTTATGTGTAACCTTTGTAGATCAGGATGACACTACATTAATGTCAATTCACATCAGCTAACAAAACCAATCTACATTTTAAATCAATTATTCATATGGAACAAGTGAGTAAACGTCAGTTTATAACTTGGATAACATATTTATAAAATGAATAATCAACTACCAATCAATAAATACAAATTTATACATAGATACATATATGTACTTGTTCATTTTGGCACAAGTATGGATACTTCTAAACTCTGCATATTTAATTTTTCTTTTGTGTCTTTTTTTTTTTAGAAACTCTTCTTTGGGGAACAAAATCACAATTTTAAGAATTACAATTACATTTAGAACTTTCGTTGATAAAAATATGATTTGATCATTAACAGTCTTTAACATTCATAATTTGAGCATTTAATCATATATAGTATATATACACCATAGTTTGTTATAAATATAGACATATGTAGTTATATATATTAAAAAATAAACTTTTTTTATAAATGGGAAGGTGATTTGATTTTCTCTTAGGCAATGACTATTTTATATTTTATTACAGTAAATATTCAAATTATTTCCAAATTGCACTTATTTTTTCTGTATTATTCATGGCTTTGGAATTCAGTAACTTTTTAAGAACTTTTATTTGAATAGTTAACCAAGTGACATTTTTTTCCTCTTGAGAATTTAAATTAAAAAAAGAAATGCAAAGCAAACATATCTTTATTGTATTATACAGACTAGATAAATTTATCTATAAGCAAGATAGTTTGTTGCTGATGTATCCAGATTTAATAGGCATTACAGTGGTCCCAAAATGTATCCACACAGTTCTTTTAAAAGCATGAATTTCTACTACTAGAAACATATGTGTTTACATAGTAGTTCACCATTCAAAAGAAACTATTTTTAAAAATGCAAATGCTTCTGGGAACCAGGGTAAAAAGATGGATTAAATTAATTCACATAAAATTGTTGATGATTTTTATCAGATTCAATTTTTTTCTGAAGAGGAAAAAAGAGAGATTGTTAGTACTTAAAAAGTAATGTAGTAACATCACCTAAAATTTGACAAAATAAAGCTTTGCTACATATAATATTATCCAGCCCATAATTTCTCAATCTGTATCTAATTTATAGGCCTTTTAAGATAAAAGCCAGTTTCCCATAACAACTTTCTAACACAGCACCAAACATACATTGGAAAGTATAACTTCAACAGATTCTTGCTGCTAATAGTAATGTATTCTTCTCAGATACCAATTCTCATGAACTACGAGAAGAGAAATAAAAATTTTTAATGCTCCATGTCTTTTGAAAAATGCTAAATATTGAAGATACTGGATATCTAATGATAAAGACTTTATGGTCCACAATCAAAACTATAGACTGCTTGGTCTTTTATTACCATTAAAGGGTAACACATTTGGTGATATTGATTATTGCTAGCTTGAAGAACAAGAAAAAGTACAATGTAGGGGTTATGATATTATGAATAATGTGAACATTTTTTCTTCATAGTTTCAGCATGATTTATTTTAGGCCCATGTAATATTTTTACATTTTTGTTTTAATATTTATTTTAAAAATTGTATTGCGGTAAGAATACTTAATATAAGATCTACCTTCTGAACAGATTTTTAAAAGTACAATACAGTCTTGTTAACTCTAGGAATGATATTTCACAGCAAATCTCTAGAACTTATTCATGTTGGCTAACTTAAATTATATACCTGCTGAATAGTAACTCCCTATTTCTCTTTCCTTCAGACCGCAGCAACCACCATTCTACTCACTGCTTCTATTAGTTTGATTATTTTTGATACCTCATATAAGTGGAATCATGCAGTATTTGTCCTTCTTTGACTGGCTTATTTTATCTAGCATAATATCCTCAAGGCTCATCCATGTTGTCATATATGGCAGAATTTTCTTTTTTATGCCTGAGTAAGATTCCATTGTATGGATATACTATATTTTCCTCATTCATTCATCTGTCAGTGGACATACAGGTTGTTTCCACATGTTGGTTGTTGTGAATAGAGATGCAGTGTACATGGTAGTGCTAATATCTTTTAAAGATACTTATTTAAATTATTTTGAAAAATACACAGAAATAGGATTGTTGGGTCATATGGTAGCTCTATTTTTTATTTTTTGAGAAACTTCCACAATATTTTCCATAGTTGTTTCACTTTTTATATTCCTACCAACAGCGTTCAAGGGTTCCAATTTTTTTGTATCCTGGTCAACACTTGTTGTCTTTTTCTTTTTTTTAAATAATAGCCATCCTAACTGGCATGAGGTGATATCTCATCATGGTTTTGATTCGCACTTCTTTGACAATTGGTAATGTTGAGCACATTCTTATATATCTGTTAGCCACTTTTATGTCATCTTCGGAGAAATATCTACTTAAGCCCTTAGCTCATTTTTTAACAAGGTTATTAGATTTTTGGAAATGAGCTGTAGGAGTTCCTTATATATAATAAAAATTAAACCTTTATCAGATATATGGTTTGCAAATATTTTCTCCAACTCCTTAGGCTTCCTTTTCACTCTGTTGATTGCTCTCTTTGCTGTGCAAAAGGTTTTTAGTTTTATGTAGACATACTTGTTTATTTTTTCTTAATTTGCCTGTGCTTTTAGAGTCATATCCATGAAATCACTGACAAGGCTAATATCATGAAGCTTTTACTCTATGTTTTCTTTTAGGAGTTTTAGAGTTTCAAGTCTCATGTTCAACCCTTTATTTCATTTTGAGTTGATTGCTGTGTCTTTTGTAAGATAAGGGTCCAATTTTATTATTTTGCATTTGAGTATCTAGTGTTCCCAGCACAATTTGCTGAAGAAACTATTATTTTCCAATCCTGTATGCTTGGTAACCTTGTGAAAGGTCAGTTGACTGATCATGTGTGCTTTCACTTCTGGATTTGTTATTCTATTTCATTGGCCTATATGTATTGTTTTGTTTGTACCATACTGTTTTAATTACTGTAGCTTTGTCATATATTTTGAAATCAGGAATTTCAATGCTTTCAGTTTTGTTCTTTCTTAAGGTGATTTTGTGAATTTGGGGTCATTTGTAGTTTCAGAAGAAATTTTAGATTTTTTTTTTTCCATTTCATTAAGAAATGCCATTTGAATTTTGACAGATATTGCACTGAATCTGTAGATAATTTTAGGTAGTATAGACATTTAAACAATATCCAGTATCCTAATTCATGAACATGGGATGTATCCCCATTTGTTTGTGTCTGATTTAATTTTTTTCATCAGTGTTTTGTATTTTTCAGTGTACAAGTTTCTTACCTCCTCAGTTAAGTTTATTCCTAAGTGATTAATTTTTGTAGGTGCTATGGTAAATGGGATTGTTTTCATAATAAATTTTGCAGATAGTTTTCTGTTAGTGTATCAACATGCAACCAATTTTTGCATGATTTTATTTACTAAAATTTTACTCAATTTGTTTATTATTTCTATCAGTATTTTTTGTGGACTCTAGGGTTTTCTACATATAAGATCATGTCATTTGCATTTTTCCTTGGTATATTATTCTTACTAGTTTTCAGATTAGGAGAATAAAACAAAGTATTTTGTCCAGTGTAATTTTCAGAACAACATTAATATTCTGTGTAGTATATATATGAATGTATCAATATCTATAGTTTTGGCTGTCTATATACATATATACATTTATATAACATCTCTCATTTGTATATTATGTTATTGCAGTTATTGGTGACAGTACAATGTAGAAAGACAGAAGGAAGGGTCTTTGCTTCCAAGTTGGAAATGTTAACAACAGTAATCTTTTTAATAAATATATTTCTCCATTGACATAATGTTCATTTATAGGTGTTTACCCTTTGAATTTAAAATGTGTGTTTAAAGAATCTGTATAAGTCAATGAAACTGAATAATTTTACTTTTCTATATGCTGAAAGAGATCCACTGGTTCTAAGGTAGAGAGTTTTGAACAGAGTTTGGAGCTTATTGAATATGAATTGGAATATATTGATTATTAACACTACTAAATATATACAGGTATAAATTCTATAACCACTTAGGAAAGAAAGGAAAAAACTGTCACATAGGTGAATGGACTCAATATCCTCAATCCATTGTTCTATTCCATTGTTCTAACTCAAACTAATAGCATTCTTATTGAATACCTGTATACTGATCACCTGACAAATGGTTCAAATTTGATATTAATAGTGAGAAAATTAAGGATAATAATTTTATTTTTTAATGGTTCAATATCTTTCAACTACCAACTACATAAATCATGAATAACATTTCATTAGGGAAGCTGAAGAGCCTGGCATATGGTTGTACATCTCACTTCTAGAGAATGGCAAATTCACTTATCATATCTATTAATTATGTACATGTAGGGCAAATTTTACAAGTAGAAAAAAATTAAGCACCATGTTGGCAATCAGTCCAGTGGGAATTGAGTATGAAATAAAGATGTTTCATTCCATCAAGTTTAAGGAATTAAAAGTCAAATGTGTACAGCTTGGTCAAGGTTAAAATTTATTACATTGAGATCATTTACTTTTTTTTGTTTTTTTGGTTTTTTTTGAGTGGAGTCTCGCACTGTTACCCAGGCTGGAGTGTAGTGGCCCGATCTTGGCTCACTTCAAGCTCCACCTCCCAGGTTCATGCCACTCTCTTGCCTTAGCCTCCCAAGCAGCTGGGACTACAGGCACCCGCTACCACGCCTGGCTAATTTTTTGTATTTTTAGTAGAGACGGGGTTTCACTGTGTTAGCCAAGATGGTCTCAATCTCCTGACCTCGTGATCCCCTCGCCTCAACCTCACAAAGTGCTGGGATTACAGGTGTAGGCCACCGCGCTCAGTCTTACATTCTTTTTTAATAACAATTGAAATTCTTTTAAAAACCATTTCAAAATAATTAAAATAAATCCTCTTCATACATAAAAGGTAATGAACAGGGCAAGAAGACGCCATGCTAATTTTCTTTTTCTGGGAAGATTTTTTTTTTTTTAATGGTCAGAAGAAACCTGCACTCTTATCTCCTGTTTTCAGCTAACTCTTACCTTTTTCCTTCCAGCTTTCTGATACTACAAATCCAACAGCATATCCTCATTGTCAGACGAGAAACTTGAAAGGGATTTCATATGGTGAAAAGAGTTAGATAACTCTTGAGGACAAAATGGCAATGTAAAAATATCCTCCTCCAGCTTTGCCAGTACACAAAAAATCTAGGTCATTCTATTCAGCAGGAAAAGTTATTAGAAGAACTCCTCTCATTTCCTCCACAAAAAAAAAAAAAAAAAAAAAAAAAAAAAAGCAACCTCACAAAATTTAACGACCTGCGAATTCTCCTCTGGGGAAGGTACCATGCCCTAGACATTTCATTAAATATATGTGTACTGTTACTAAGACTTTAAAAATCTGATGATTGAAAACACATTACAAAAATAACATAATAAAGATATTCAAACATCTAACAATTAACCAATATATGCCAAACAAAATGCTTGGCAGAATTTTAAATGAACAGAAATTGAGCCAATTCCATTTTTAAATAGCCTCTTAGAGCTGAGTATAATGTGTCTTAGCACATAGAGGCATACCTCATTTTATCATGCTTCACAGCTATTGCATTTTTTTACAAATTGATGTTTCCGGTACGTCTATGTTGAGCAAGTCTATCAGTGCCAGTTTTGCAATAGCATGTGCTCAACTCATGTCCCTGTTTTGGTAATTCTCTTAAAATTTCCAACTTTATTATTATTATTAATGTATCTTTTATGGTGATTTGCGATCAGAGAATCTTTGATGTTACTATTGTCATTGTTTGGGGAAGTCACAAGCCATGTCCATATAAAAGAGTAAGCTTGTTATGTGTGTTTTGACTGCTCCAAAGACCTGCATCACCCCTCCCCCATCACTTTCCCTCTCCTCAGGGCTCCCTATTCCCTGAGACACAACAGTATTAACATTAGCCCAATTACCAAAAACCACCTGTACCCCCAAAACTAGTGAAATACAAAAATTAGTCCAGTTAATAATTCAACAATGGCCTCTAAGTATTCAAATAAAAGGAAGAGTCACACATCTCTCCCTTTAAATTCAAAGCTAGAAATGATTAAGCTTAGTGAGGAAAGCATGTCAAAAGCCAAGAGAGCCCCAAAACTAGGACTCTTGTGCCAGTTTGTCAAGTTGTGAATGCAAAGGAAAAGTTATTGAAGCAAAAGTGCTACTGCAGTGAACACATCGATAATAAGATAGCAAAACAGCCTTATTGCTGATATGAAGTAAATTGTGGTGGTCTACATAGAAAATCAAACCAACCATATTTCCTTAAGCCAAGCCCTAAACCAGAGCACAAACCTAACTCTCTTAATCCTACAAAGACTAAGGAAGGTGATGAAGCTGAAGAAGAAAATCTTGAAACTAGCAGAGGTTGGTCCATGAGGTTTAAGGGAAGAAGCCATCTACATAACATAAAAGTGCAAGGTGAAGCAGCAAGTGCTGATGTGGAAGCTACAGCAAGTTATCCAGAAGATCTAGCTAAGATACTTAATGAAATTGGCTACACCCAGCAACAGATTTTTAATTAAGAAGAAACAGACTTCTATTGGAAGAAGCATGCGATCTCAGACCTTCATAGCTAGAGAAGGAAAGTTGATGCTTGGCTTCAAAGCTTCCAAAGACAGGTTGACTCTCTTGCTAGGAACTAATGCAGCTGGTGACTTTAAGTTAAAGCTAATTCGCATTTACCATTCCCCAAATCCTAGGGCCCTTTAAAATTATTTTAAATCTACTCTGCCTGTGTTCTATAAATAGAACAACAAAGCCTAGATGACAGCACATCTGTTTACAGCACAGTAAACACAATATTTTTAAACCCACTGTTGACACCACCCTGCTCAGAGAAAAAGAGATTCCTTCCTAAATATGACTGCTCATTGACAATGCATCTAGTTGCCAAGGGTTCTTATTGAGATGTGCAAGAAGATTAATGTTGTTTTATGCCCAGTAGCACAACATGTAGCCTATGGATCAAGGAATAAATTTTGACTTTCAAGTCATTATTTTAGAAATACAGTTCATAAGGCTGTAGATGCCATAGATAGTGATTCTTCTGATGGAGCTGGGAAAAGTACACTGAAAACCTTCTGGAAAGAATTCACCATTCTAGATGCCATTAAGAACATTTGTGATTCATGGGAGCAGATCACAATATCAACATTAACGGTAGATTGGAAAAAGTTGGTTCCAACTCTCATAGATGACTTTCAGGGTTCAAGATTTCCATGGAAGAAGTTACTACAGAGGTGGTGGAAATAGCAAGAGAACTAGGATTAGAAACGGATCCTGAAGATATGACTGAATTGCTGCAATGTCATTTTAAAAACTGAATTGGTGAGGAGTTGCTTCTTGTGGATGAGCCGAGGAAGTGGTTTCTTGAGATGGGATCTACTTCCGGTGAAGATGTAGTGAACATTTTTCAAAAGACAATAAACAATTAGAACATTCCATAAACTTAGTAAATAAAGCTGTGGCAGGATTTGAGAGGATTGTCTCCAATTTTGAAAGAAGGTCTAATATGGTCAAAATGCCATCAGAGAGCATTGCATGCTACAGAGAAATCCTTTGTGAAACTCTGAGACAATCAATGCAACAAAATGCTTGTTATTTTAAGACATTGCCACAGCCACCCACCCTAATCTTCGACAACCACCACCCAGATCTGTCAAAAGCAATTAGCATGGTGGCAGAAACCTACACTGGCAAAAAATTATGACCCACTGATGGGACAGATGACTGTTAGAAGTTTTAGCAATAAAGTATTTGTAATAAAGGTATGTATGTTGTTTCTATAAACATAATGCTATTGCACACTTAATGGGCTACAGTATAATCATAATTATTATATGTATTGGGGAACCAAAAAATATGTACAGTGTGCTTTTTTGCAATATTTGCTTTATTGCAGTGGTCTAGAACCTGCATTCTCTGAGGTATGTCTGTGTTGTCTTTTTGATCCATAAATATACAAACTGTCAGGGAAGGGATGTATACATGTGTGTATACCTACACACTCATAGATGGATATAATATTTAAGGAAAACAGGGAGATTAGGTGTGAAGGAAAGGTACTGGTGGTACATGACTTCAAATACCTAAAGGCCTGGTCTTCCTGAGTTACCTCCTCCCAGTGCTACTCCATGTGCAGTGGGTATCAAAGGAATTGTGCCTTTAACACTAAGGAGTCTCTGAAGGGACTATTCTTTGTAAACTAATGCCAGGGCCAATATCTGCAAAATCTTGGGGCAGTAAAATGTGAGGCTCTGAATACACAGCCAAGTGTGTGGTGTGGACATCACAAGCATACTTGTCAGTGGTGCTTATATATGATAATTCAGAATTTGTCCAAAGCTTTTGAGAGGTGCATTTCCATTACAGGCTGAGAAAGGCTGTTTTATTTTTTAAGACCACTCACCACATGGTGTAATTTCCAAAAGCTTAAACTTTCTAAAGGAATAAACATACTTGATTACTTACCTACGTCAGAATGTTTGGAATTTGTGCCTCTAAAAGTAATAGTAATAAAGGTGAATCCAGATTTTACAGAAAAGACTGATACACTGAGAGAAGCTTATAACTCTGAAAGCACCGACTGTGACCTACTGGGAAGTGTAGACTCAACCTGAACCATCATATAATATTTTACTCTATTTTCAATATGATGATACCTGTTCAAGTATAACTTCAGTTTTCAGACTGAAAACTGAGAAAGAAACTGAGGGTTCTCTCAGTCTAAGAACCCTCAATTTTGATGAGATTAGCACAGTAAAGCTGAACTTTAAAAAAAGTTAAAAATAAAAAACTAATGCATAAATAGAAATATTAATTATTTTATAGCATAAATATAACAGTGTTCACCTAAGAAGGGTATTTCCTAAATGAGAAGCTAGGTTTTTAGTCATAATTTTTATTAATGTTCTGTGAGGGGGTTCATAAATAAGTATATAATATGAAGTAGTAGTTTATAGTCAATTTTTTGATGAAATATTCCTCTTACAGGCAAACACCTGTTTCATGTTTGTTGGATGTATAATTAATGCAGCCTAATGAACATGCTTCATCAAAATTTCTCTGTGGTTGAAAAATAAAATCAGAGTGGTAGGTCTTGCCAATTAGAACATTTGGGAAATATACAGTAAAATGTTTTAAGTATGTATTGTGATATTTTAATTTAAGGCAGAGTGTGCCTAGATTGCAAATCCTATATGAAATCACGTAACAAATGCTACGATTTACCACTACATAGTACCATATATGAGGCTCATTTAATCAACACTTGTGTTGCCTGCCTGGATTCTCTAGAAGGCATGTGTATTTCCTGCATGCCTTGATATATTAGGTGTCTATAACAAATCAACTGTCCCAAGCAACACTTCTCCTAGCTCAGCAAGTCTCCTACTGTTCCCACTTCAGGCTTTTCTTTCCTCAGCCATGCCCTGCAATCATAATGAAGGCATTCATCCTTCTGACAATAAGTCTGACTTTAACCCTTTAATATAAACAAGCAGGTAGAACTGGAAGAAAAAGTATCTTTTTAATAAAATCTCCCCAATATTCTTCAAGTATATTTATCTGTATATTTATCTGTATATTTATCTGTGTATATATATATGTTTATAAATATATATGAACAGAAAGAAAGAGAGAGAGAGAGTAAGAGAGAGAGAGAGTCTCTAATATGTTTGCTTACAGGTGAAATTTTTTATAAATGGCTATTGATTCTCTTTATGATTACTTTTGAAAATAAATGACATGTGTCAATTGATAGAAGTAAAAAGTCAAACATAATGCTGGTAGTTTTGATTTCAGGGGCCTAATTATATATTCTATATGCCAATAGATTTTATCATTTAATTAATACAATGTAAAATGCTCATTCAGTGTGCTTGGGCTGCCATAAAAAAAGTTCACAGCGTGATGGCTTAAACAACTGAAATGTATTTTCTCTCAGTTCTGCAAACTAGAAGTCCAAGATGATGGTGCCAACATGGTCAGTTTATGCTAAGGGTGGTTCTCTGGCTTGCAGTAGGCATCCGTCTCATAAGTCCTCACGTGAACTTTCCTTGGTGCATGCACAGATTTCCCACACTCTCTCTTTCTTCCTCTTCTAAGGTCACCAATCCTACAGAAAAGCCTTATCTCCAAATACAGTCATATAAGAGAATCAACATATAAATTTGATGCGTTAGGAGCCATTCAATCCTTAGCAAGTTCTGAAGAAACTAGGCACTTGGAAGCATCTATCATACCACTACCTGCAAGATTTACATTTGTTTGGAGGCAGTGCAAAATGTGGAGGCTATTCTAAATTTAAAGGCATTGTGTTTGATGTACAGTTTACTGTACAATAAGTTTAACTATTACTAGTTTTATTTTTAATTTTGAGCAACCTACCTCTGAAGCACACACACGCTAACATATGTCTATGTATCTATAACTTAATACAATAGGACAGTGAAATTCTTCTAACACTGTAAGTCATAAAATAAAAATATTTTTCCGAAAAAAAATCATTTCATTAACAGACCAAATCCTTTATGAAGTCAATGTCATATTCTGTCAAAAATATTTTAAAGAAACACGTTTTTCAAAAAGGATATGTGTTACCATTAAGAGCACATATTCCCTTTAGCATTTGAATTCAGCATATATTGAAGCAGTCAACTGTTTTTTAGTTAAGAGGAGTGTTTTATCCCCTAGTAACCAATAATCTCACTTTGAGAAGCGAGAATCCAGTTCATGGACAACTGCTAACAACAGCTTTCAATTAAATTCATACTATTCTAGGCTATTTTTATTTAATTTTTACACTGTAAAAGTAGGTACCTGTTACTGTTTTTAAATCATAGCTACAGGTAAATTTTAAAAGATAGGGGTAAATTGTAAAAACAAACTAAAATGTGATATTTTAAAAAAAGCAAAATAAATGTAATATATTGTTGGTGGGTTCATAGTAGAGTAGATTACAATACTAAGACCTGTATCATATGTTTCTTCTCTGCAGACAAATGCTTCTGTTTCTATTTTCAGGGTAGCAGTCCTTACTTTCTCTCAAGTGATACTATCAGGAAGAGGTATTATTTTGACAGTTCTTTTATTCCAACAGAATAAAGTTAATATATTTATCCAAATTATTATTTAATTTCCCAGGATTCTAGTCATCAGATTTGTCAAGCTATATAAAATATGAAATGTATAAATATTTCTAATATTTCTTTTCACAAATTTCTGAAGAAGCCCTGCAATAATAACATTAGAAACATGTAGACATATTTCAAATAAAAGTCTCCCTATATAATGGTTGAACCAGATGCCACAATGCAGAGAATGGCAGGGAATTTTCACCTGTTTAGTGTTAGTATCCTAATCCTGCTCAGAGTACTTTTTCTATACCAAGCCACCCAATCATTATATACTCTGTACAAATTACAGATGATATGAAAATTAACCCAACAAAAACTTAAGATTTCAGGGCACAACCCAAACAACTGTAATTGATTTATAGTTTCTAATCACATAGTTCCAAGTTGATGTTATTTGCTTCTTGCTTTAGGCAGGCTCTTTATTGTCTTACTTCAGAGTCTTGAGGAAATGAACTCATTTAGAAATCATAAAATTAAATTATGAATAAAAATATTCTCCACACATATCCAAGAAGCTTGAGCCATCAATTTTCACAAGTCAGGGAAGGATCCACACAGATTTTCAAAGTGTGTGTGTGTGTGTGTGTGTGTGTTTTCCCTGAAAAACTGATACATTGGAGAATCCATCTGCCATTGAGTCATCACAGGGTTCTCGCTTTCCACCTTTGCTTTTACATTTGTTCTTCGCCCACTTAACAAAAAGTAAAGCCCACTTCTCAAATATCCTATGTTAAATGCATTGCCCTAATACTGTGCTATCCAAGATATAGTTACTATCCTCATGTGGTTATTTACATTTAAATTAATTAAAAGTAATTAAGGTTAAAAATTCAGCTTATCAGCCTACTGCCCACTTTTCAAGTTACTCAATAGTCATATGTGACTAGTGAGTGTTGTATTAAGCAGTGAAGATTAGAATATTCCTGCTGTCATAGAAGGTTCTTTCGAAAAATACTGTTCAAAGATATAAAGTCCTTCTGAGGGGCAATATAAAGCAACACTGCCAACTATAGGTCAATACCAACTAAGCCTTTGAAGAATAAAATACAGCATTTCATTCAGATACTTCAGATAAAGTTCTGTTGAGAAATAAAAGGAAATGCAAATAAAAGGAGAAAATCATGTATTCTTTCTGACAATAATTTCTTGGGTACATATTTCAAAAACGGATGATTGTGAGTATAGTACTGCTAAAGTGTGGCTATATCATTGAATACGTTTTTAAGTATAATAATTATATTTAAATAAACATAATTACTGAAAATCATACCCATGCCAATTTCATCTTATAAGGGAAATGATAGATTTGAGAATAAATAGGTAAAAGGATATATATGTTTTTAAAAATTACTTCAGGAGCTTATAAGGAGAACATTTTGAAGGTAGCTATACAAAACTCCTTTCAGTTCTCACACCAGAAATCTCTTATACCCAATCTCTTTATTCTCGGATACCCCTAATAAGTTTCCAAACAGTACCCTCCTAACTCCTGTTCTTTAATTTAATTATCTTTCGATACTCTTTATATAAAAGAGTTACCCAAATTTTAAAACAATTTCTTCCACCCATATCTACTGGCAATAGATACAGTATTGAGGTTCCTCAAGTTATAGTAGTGCAGCAGAGAAGAAGGAAATTTTATTAACTTAAACAAACTTCAGAAAGAGGGGAATGGCTAGGCAAGCATAATATGTGTCTCTGAGGAAAAGCTTCATTATCTATGTGCTCATCCTCATCTGCAGGATGGCAACAAATTGAGGAACATGGGTTCAGAAATCCAGTTTCCCCTTTCTAACTACTATTCTTATTCCTCTTAGCCTGCTCCAAGGAAAGTCTTATTTAACATAAATGTACAATTGAAAAGCAACTCTATTTGCTTAACATAGCTCTCACCAACTTCAGAATAATAAATTAGACAAAAGATAAATACAATTGGAAAGAGTGTTATTTATCACCAGGCTATGGTGTGAATAGATAGAAACTAAAAATAAACCATTTAATTTATTTCAGGCTTTGCCATTTCTCTTCATTTCTTTAGAAACGGGTAAATATGGTCCCAAATCTGCTCATGCCTCTCACTACAGAGGCAGGGACATTCATGACTCAGTGTACCACTGATGTAGTAAAGAACAGCCTCAAACAGCCTGTCTCAAACAACTGAGATAAGAGACTAGGTAACAATAATTAGTGACACACCTGGGAGGTCTATTTCAAAACACATGAACTACCGAATGCAGATTACGTATCCAATGATAAAGAGGAACTAAGAATAAAAGCGTAAGCTAATTCCATATGCATTAGGTAGACTGGAAGAAGACAATTCCAAAGAAAAGCCATAAATGGCTTGTATATTGTCATAAAATTTAAAAAGCATGAAGGTTAATACATGTAGAATAGCTTAAAAACACAGACAACACTAGAGATGTAAACCACTGGAAAACGAAACAACAGGAGGTTAATTTGAGCATTTTTCCTAAAATTCAATCAACTTTAAGGACCTACAAATGTAATCACCATAAGAAGATTCACACTGATAATTTTGTTAACACTAAATAGAATGATTTACTTTCAAAGTTTATGTAACTTGTAGAGCCATTATATCAGCAGATGGGATTTTTCTTTAGCAATAATTACTTATGGATATAATTCATTCTGCCTAGTTCAAGATAATACTTCAATATTCAGTATTTATGGCATTATGAGAAAGATAATTATGTGGATTACAAGTGAATTACCTTTGATTATAGTTTTCTTGTTTTTTATATACACTATATTCTAAATAATCCATAGTAAATATTGATAATAATTTAAAAGATTAAAGCTAATTATGACCTAAGCCTTCCATTGATTCAATGTCCTTTCTCGCAAAACCTTGACAAGGATTCTTCAGATCACACCCTATAACATACACACACACCGAGTTGAAAGCTCAGCGAGGCAGGAGCCTGATGCAGATCTCTACAGTGAATCCTGCTCTAAATTCCTCCAGAAGAAATGATTCTTTCTTACTGTTCTCCTCATGAGGCCATAGAAAGAAGCAGCTAAAAACATGGATGCTCCAGCCAGATATCCTGAGTCTGATTCCAAGTTCTACCACGGGCCTGCTGTGCAGCTGTGCATGAGTTATTCAAGCTCTCTGGACCTCCCCACCTCCAGTTTCCACTCTGCCAATCTACCTCTTAGGACTGTCAAGAGAGTAAACTGAGTTCACATATACAAATGCTTCAAACAGTACCTGACACATAATCCATGCTATACTGTTAGCAACTACTGTTAATGTGGCGACCACCTTCATTATAGAACCTCTTACAGTATATTATAACATCTTTTACCACCACAAGAATGTCAAATTTAGGAATATATATTCTACTAAAATATATACAAAATATGAAATTTGTATTATATGTATACTCAGGGCCTAGCCAATGGCCAGAACACATTGACAATCAATGCTGTATAAATAGATGTTTGATCGCCTAAATGGCATGCACATAAGTTGACACACAACTTGTCCAGTAATTCGGGCATTAATTGACATTGCTATATATTTTGCTTGTATAATACTGACTTATTCTTCCAGGTAGTTGAGATTTAACTGTAACTGTCTTTAAATATTCTCTAACAATTACTCCTTTATCCATAATATTTCAACAACATTAAATGATGCTTTTATAGTTATATATTCATATTAGCTACTCAAGTTTTTAAAAGAAATTAAACATAATTAAAACAGATTTATATCTATATATGTTTGTGTGGATAGGTTAGGTTTGTGGTGGATGGAAAAGAGAGATATTGATTTTTTTAATTAAGAACAATAGATGTGCCTGAAAAATTTATGGTTTAGGTTTAGTGAAGTGAAGGGGTGGCCTGCCCCTCCACACCTGTGGGTGTTTCGCGTTAGGTGGAACGAGAGACTTGAGAAAAGAAATAAGACACAGAGACAAAGTATAGAGAAAGAAAAGCGGGGGCCCAGGGGACCGGCGCTCAGCTTACAGAGGACCCACGCCAGCACCGGCCTCTGAGTTCCCTTAGTATTTGTTGATAATTATCTTTACCATCTTAAGGATAAGGGAGTGGCAGGACAATAGGATCATTGTAGGGAGGAAATCGGCAGTAAGACATATGAACAAAAACCTCTGTGACATGAATAAGTTTAAAGGAAAAATGCTGTGTCTTGAGATGCATATGCAAACATCTCCATAAACCTTTTAGCATTACTTCAGCCTATCACATGGGGAGAAACCTTGGACAACAACTAGCTTTCCTAGGCAGAGGTCCCTGCGACTTTTGGCCGTGTACGTGTCCCTGGGTAGTTGAAATTAAGAGAATGGTGATGACTTTTAACCAGCAAGCTGCCTTCAGGCACTTGTTTAACAAAGACACATCCTGCACAGCCCAAAATCCATTAAACCTTGAGTCACCGCAGCACATGTCTCTTGCAAGGACAAGGTTGGGGGTAGGGTCACAGATTAACAGCATCTCAAATACAGGACAAAATGGAGTCTCTTATGGCTACTTCTTTCTATACAGACACAGTAACAGGCTGATCTCTCTTTCTTTTCCCCACAGTGAAGCTCCTACTTTAGCTTTTTCTTTTTTATTTGTTCATGCTATAAAATCATTCATTTTCATGAAAATGAAAGCAAAAAGACAACTTTGATATCCTTGATTTATTTTGGCAGATACATTCACATATCTCTTTTAAATGCAGGAACTCAACTATTCTAGGATCTAGAACCAGAAATACCATTTGATCCAGCAATCTCATTACTGGGTATATACCCAAAGGATTATAAATCATTCTACTATAAAGGCAGACGCACACATGTTTATTGTGGCCTGTTCACAATAGCAAAGACTTGGAACCAACCCAAATGCCCATCAAGGTTAGACTTGATAAAGAATATGTGGCACATACACATCATGGAATGCTATTCAGCCATAAAAAGAATGAGTTCATGTTTTCTGCAGGGACATGGATAAAGCTGGAAACCTTCATTCTCAGTAAACTAACACAGGAACAGAAAACCAAGCACTGTATGTTCTCACTCATAAGTGGGAGTTGAACAATGAGAACATATGGGCACAGGGAGGGGAATATCACACACCAGGGCCTGGGGGGGGTGGGGGCAAGGGGAGGGATAGCATTATGAGAAATACCTAATGTAGATGATGGTTTGATGCATGCAGCAAACCACCATGGCATATGTATACCTATGTAACAAATCTGCATGTTCTGCACATGTATCCCAGAATGCAAAGTATAATAATAATAATACAAAGAATGAGTTCATGTCCTTTGCAGTGACATGGATGAAGCTGGAAGCCATCATTCTCAGCAAACTTACACAGAAACACAAAACCAAACACCGCATGTTCTCACTCACAAGTGGAAGTCGAACAATGAGAACACATGGAAACAAGGAGGGGAACATCACACACTGGGGCCTGTCTTGGGGTCGGGGACAAAAGGAGGGAGAGCATTAAGACAAATACCTAAGGCATGTGGGGCTTAAGACCTAGATGACAGGTTGATGGGTGCAGCAAACCACCATGGCACATGTACACCTATGTAACAAACCTGCACATTCTGCACATGTATCCCAGAACTTAAAGTAAGATTTTAAAAAGTCAAATAATTTAAAAAAAAATTATTGCAGTGATTGACACTCATACTTAAGAATATTTAGAAAAATATTTAGACAATACACCTTCTAAAATAAAGTCTATAGTAAAATTATCATTTGCTTACAGCCTGAAATCCTGTGGCCTGATATTAGACTCAAACTAAATCTATACATCCATGTTAGAGAGTAGGTTATATACTCAGTTCATTATTTAAAGGTGTCCAGTGGCAAAAATAGGGGTGTACCAAATTAGACTTTTTACAGGAAAAAGAATCTAAAATGATTGTAACTTATAAAAAAGAAATGCAAAAAGTTTAAACCCCATGCAAATGGAGCGCATTTTTTTTTTTTTTTACAAACTCACTTTTGTCTTGCAAAAAGTACATTTTTTCAGAACAAGTTTCCTCCACATTGTTATATGGCCCCTAATAGTAATTAGCACACTTGCCACGTTTTGAATGTTAAGTATTATTGCCAGAAAAAGAAGTCAATAAAAGGTAATAACTGATCCCAGTGCTGATTCAGAGAAAGCATACAATGAGCCTGCAATAGTAAGCTGGGTATGAACGTAGGATAGAACTCAGGGAATGATGGGAATATGGCAAAATAATAAATATTAATAATAATAAGAGCCAGATTAAAAGAACTCTCACAGGCTTAATTTAGGAAATCTGACAATCAAAATAAATAATGATGACAATTAACTATAATATATTGAACTAGAAGAAAAATTCACGTTAACACAAATATCAAATAAATAAATAAATAAGAAGAAGAATAGTGAAAGTTCATCCTTACAGCAGACTACCACTACTAAATGTAGAAGATATTAGAAAAATGACCTGTTAAATCCACCATAGTTATAATTAATCGATACAGGCAATGGATGCTAAAATTAGTAGATGAATTTTTTTGTTTGTTTGTTTGCTTTTTTTTTTTTTTTTTGGAGTCAAGGGTCTTGCTCTGTCAGCCAGGCTAAAGTGCCATGGAGAGATTGTGGCTCACTCCAACCTCACCTCCCAAATTCAAGCAATCCTCCTGCCTCAGCCTCCTGAGTGGCTGGGATTACAGGTGCAAGCCACCACACCCGGCTAATTTTTGTATTTTTAGTAGAGACAGGGTTTTACTATGTTGGTCAGGCTGGTCTTAAACTCCTGACCTCAAGTGATCTGCCCTCCTCAGTCTCCCAAAAGACTGGAATTATAGGCATGAGCCACTATGCCCAGCCAGTGGATAAAATTTTGATGGAAAATAGGATATATACACAGCCTTAAAGGATCTACATTGTATTCCAGTCAGTTCTGCCATAACAGAATAAGTGTTCCTAAAAATCACCATACCCTGCAAAAATGCACAATAAAAAACATAGGGATGATGGGGAAATGGCATTAGAGACAGAACACTCAAAGCCAGCATCAGTGACACATTAAAATAGATGTGAACCTAATAAAAATGGTAGCATATTAAATAATGAAGAAATACCTAAACTACAATAAATATGGCACTTTACCTTAAAAAGACTTGAAATTTGCTTATACTCATGAGCGTTGGAAGAATTGTAGTTTGTAAATCATTGTGAAGTGGTGAAAGGCAAGTTCTCTGACATTGGATACAAAGTTGTGATATCAAATATGGCTGGCTTTAAGGTGTATGCATGTATGCATTTTGTATCTTCCTACATGCCATGGCTTAATTGGGTGCAATTTTCTGTGTTCATTCAGTGTTTCCCCATGACAAAAATTACAAATAAACAAACACAATTGTAGCTTTGCTGGAATAATTTCCTGATGTATCAATGGTATTGCAACAAATTTGCACTTTCAAAGAAATGTAATAGCAGAACTAATTATATTTATTGTAAAGTGGACAGTGGTAACTTTCCCATGGAGAATTCCAACAGACCTGCCTTAACCAAGTGATCAGAGTTAACCTTATTTAATGGTGGGAATAATTGTATTACATGCCAGGTAATCCATTTAATACTTTATTTTAAAATGACTCTCCCACTTGTTGGGGAGCCTAATTTCATTTAGCAGTTTGTAAAACAAGCATTAATTTAAATTAGTTGACTTTTAAGATGGTATTTGTTGCAGAAGCATATAAGCTTTTAGATTACTTTAGTGCCACACCCATCTTTATGTGTTTGCATCCACATGATGAATTGATGATGTATGTCAAGTTAGTAGGGACCCTGTGAGCTGAACAGCAAATCACTCTAATTAAGGTCAATGACAAGAACATACTGAGGAAATTGGTAGGCCTCTGTAAAATTGGCAGAAAGGGACAACCTCATAAACCGGTTGGGTGTCGTTGTGTAGTAATTAAGCAGTATGGCAAAGAATCTCAGACCAAGAATGCCACTGAAAATATTTCAAATGCAAAAAATGAACAAATGACACATTGGTTAGTGTTCCTAAAATAAATAAATAAACAAACAAACAAATAAATAAGACCCTCTCCAAATGACCAGATGAACAGTGTCTGTGCACCTTTTGTAAGACCTCTGTTGAATGTGGTTGTGATGTAAAAATCCTATATATATATATATATCCTATATATATAAATCCTATATATATTAGATATTTCTTTAAAAAGATTACACCAGGGAATCTCACCTAAATAACAGGTTTTATTCTTTTAATCAATGAAAATTACATAATAAATAATGGTTTTCTTTTTTACTTTGTGTGTAGGGACTCTTGAAACAAAATTTAATGCTTCAAGACTAAAATTATCTTAGGCTGTGGTTTTCATGTATTTACCTGATCCCTCAGTTTTATCACTCCTCATATAAATTTTCAGAAAGCCATCTGCTATTTTTTTAGTTTGTCCCCACCAAAACTCATGCTGATACATGATTCCCAATGTGGCAGTGTTGGGAGGTAGGGTCTAGAGGAAAGCATTTGGGTCATAGTGGTAGTTCCTTCATGAATAGATCAATGCCCTCTAATGCCTTCCAGATGGGGTGAGTTCTCCTGCAAATGGATTAGTTCCTAGGTTATTAAAAAGCGTCTGGCATCCTGGGTTTTTCTCTCTTGCTTCCTCTCTCCTACATGATCTCTTTGCACACACAGGCTCCATTTCTGCTTTCCTCCATGAGTGGAAGCAGCCTGAGGCCCTCACCAGATGTCACCGCTCAATTGTAAATCTTCTGGCCACCAGAATTGTGAGCTAAATAAACATATTTTCTTCATAAATCACCTAGTCTCAGGAATTCTGTGATAGCAACACAAATTGAACTAAGACAGCATCCAGCCATCGTACATCACTTATGTATTTAGCAATTAATTAGGTGTTGACAAGAAAAAATATTCTTATATTGTATCTTTATTTGTAGATGAGAAAGTTCTCTGGGGATGAAATTTACAATCATAGAGTGGGAATATACACTCAGCTGTCTCTCTAATTTCTATTGAAATTAGTCTAATTTTTGGTGGTTTTTTTTCAGTAATGTATTAAAGAGTACGGTACACACAAACTTCATATCACACACTTATAAATAATAAATAATGATAATATGAATTAATAATAAATAGTCCCATATATAACAAAATGATACAAACTAACACCTCCATCTGCATTAATATGCACCAAATTATATAGATATCAGGGAATTAAGAGCTTTTTAAAATAGTCCACAGGCTAGTGAGAATATAACGTTAAATTAAAAACTTTTCATTATTATCTCTATTTTTGAAGTCATATTTGATACATACTTTCATCTGAACATTAGTGACCTATTTTATAGTAAAAACACTATGTTATAAGCATTTCAGAGTATACAACTAGTTTCATCTTTTTTTATTAGGAAGCTTTTTTTAATTAAAATTGCTCAGTTAACAGTTAAGTTTGTAGCCTAATTTTTTCTAAGGGAATATTTTATTAATAAATATAAAATATCTGTTATCTTTTTTCAATATTCATAGTGAAATGTATTTTTATTTGAAACCAATTTCATAGAAACTTTTAAAATTTTTAGAAGAGTTCTAAAAAGTATTTTATTAAGGGAAACCCTTACTATTATTGTCAGGTTGTTTAAGGATCATATCAGCATTGTAGTGTAATATGATTCAAAAATGGCAATACTCTTTCCATATCTTTTAAACTTTAATATCAGTGTTCTAAAAACATGTTAAAATTATACTATGGGACCATCTTCCAAAGTTAAAATTCTTAAAATACAGCATATTAGATAAATTCTCCCATTTCAAATTAAAATGCAATGATTTCGTCTGGAATAAAACATGACTTCACTCATTATTAACTTTCATGATAAAATATTTTCTTTAATTTAAATATAATAGTGTGACCAAAGTTTACTTTAAAATGATGATTTGGTGCTTGACCTTTCTATTTCAGACAACATACTCGGAGGCAAAAGCAATGGTTTTGATATGAGCTTCCTAGGTAGGTATTTTTATAGCCCATTAACATAAATATGTGATTAAAATTATTCAGAGGCATTCAGATATGAATTTCACAATGGAAACATAAAACCTTAACACAACAGGACCAAATTTTTATTTAATTAGTCCTTGCTAGGTTGGCAGACACAAGTCACGCCCTTCAAAGTTCCCAAAGGCAAATGCTACCATCTACAAAGAAGAAGAAGGGAAAAAAAGCAGATTACTTTTAATTTGCTATTAATCACCTGCATTTCCGCTTCAATTTGAGAGGCATCATTTCATTTAATTAGTCCTCTCATTATAAATATTTTCCACAGTGATTCAGTTGACACAAGTTTTCTGACACTAACTGTGCAGATGGCACAAAACTGGTGTCTGGTCTCAAAGGAACTATTTGACCATTGCAATAAAAGAGCAATAAACAAAATAACAACATTGCAGCCCACTTCAGTTTATGTAGGCAGTCAGCCTTTTATCACTGTAAAACCTTGAAATGGATGTATGAGCTTTGCTGCTATAAACAAAGAGTTGTTTACAGCTGGGGGATGGCGGGTACCAACAGTGGACTGGAGCTTCAGCAGCCTGAATGTCAGGAACTGACTAATGTGAAGAAACATATTGTGGCTTGTTTTATGGAGAATATGTTTTATAAACCCCAAGGGACCATTTATCACAAATTCATCCACTCTGTAGCAGACTGCTGCTTTAATGTTGAATACTGCATTTCGGTCAGGTTTTCAAGTAAAAAATTGAGGGGAAAAGTCCAAATGTTATTTTGTTTCTGTTTGCTTCATATTGATGATTCTCAAATTTCAGCATAGAAAATCCATTTTAACAACTGATTCTGTCCCTTAAACAAACTAAATATTTTATGACATGGGGCTGATTCATTAGAAAATTTACATCTACTTACTGTCGTGAGCTGTTTCAACAATGCCATTTATTTGTAATCTGGTGAGCTTACTGTATGCCAACATCTTAAAAAAAAGTGTCTAACAAAAATGTACTTTGCTAATGGGCACTGGAAAATGTATACTGTTTCCCATAAAATAAAATAATCAAGTCACCACAGCAAGAGTTTTTATAGCCTTAAAAAAAGAAAAAAAAAAAGCCAATAACTAAAGCCACAGGGATATTTCACAGGGATGTCATGGTTGATAACCATTAAGTAAATATAATATATTTGACTTTACTCATTACATATAAAATGTCATTACACAAGAACACAGCAGCTCATCTCAGTCTCATTACACAGTAAGTTGAAAACTGATATCTAGCATTGTGTCAGCAACTCTCCCTGTTGTAGGTGAATCCAAGCATATGGTATAATATGTCCCAAGATATCCTTTTACCTTTTTATGGCCTCTATTGTCACAAAGTGAGAAAGCAGACATAGGGTTCACACAGGTATGCTTGTCTTAATAATCAACACAACAGTTGGTTTTGGGCTTCAAAAATCACATGCAAGTATTTGGAGAAATAATAACAGTGAAGAGGGTACAAAAGAGTTTGGTTTTTTTTTGTTTTTGTTTTTGTTTTTCCAGTGGTTAGCAAACCTCTTACAGTGGAATCACTTGTGAGTGAGCGGGTGTGGTGCTAGACTACTGTTCAGATTCCTGGACCAAATCCTAATCCATAGAATCAAAATTCTTCAGAAGTAGGACTAAGGAATATGTCTGCTTAAGAAACTCCAAATATTACTGTGATATACATAGACAGGTGAATTATTAAAGCAATGATACAGCAAAAAGTATAAATATAAGTGTAACATCATCTGTGCACAGACAGTGAACATTTAAAACTTTGGGGAATTCAGAGAAATTCTCTTGTAAGTCACAGAATTGTATTGGTTTCTAATTTCTGCCTTACTCCTTTTCTCCTTGTCTTTTCAAGATTTCTTCTTCTGTTCTGCTGCTGTTGACTCAAGCATAGAATACAATTTGTTTTAGGTTAAAATCTAGACTAATCCATACATTTACTATTTTCATGTTTATGAGAAACTTCATAATAATAATTTTAAATAAACTTCCCTATCCTACTAGGAATTGGATCTGTTTGCCTAACTACCATCCATTACAAATGGAGTTAGAATGGCTCAATCAATGTGCTTTCTGGTTACGTTTTGTTGAAATTGTGCAGTTCTGAGTGTAAAAATCACACACTCCACGCTGATAAGCACTGCCTATTCTTGCTTAAGACAGAATGCATTGCTTACATAAATATTGGCCCAGGGTACACTGCAGAGAATTAAAAAACATAAGCGAAAAGTCAGCTGTCTCATTAATGTGAGGTTAATACCTCAGAACTCCTCTTCTTCTACCTGAGGTTTGAAGGTAACCATTGGATCATGCCCTATATTTGATATCAATTTTCTTTTAAATCTAATTAGTAACTGGCAATGCTTTATTTCCAGCTATTAGAGTTTCACCTAAGCCAGCAACTAATAGTAAAGCAGTACGGTTATTAAGTAATTCAAATGAAAGCTTCAAAGCTCCTTTTCCTTCTGGGGAATCTCAAACTACCTCATAATTGGGTTGGATATTTCTTTTCCAGCTCTGAAATAGCATTCTGTGGCATGAACAGCATTTACTCCTTTGGAGAGATAAATAATTCTAAAAACTATAGGACTATTGTCACCAAACAAAGATGCATGGCCAAATCTATCCAAGTATAGTCACTAAATTAGGTCATGTGATTTAACAGCGTATTTCTTATGTGAAAGAAATGATTTTAAAAATCTAAGTGGCTTAAGAGAGTTTATTCTAGAGCTGACATGATCTCTCTTACAACTCAGCCTTCTTCACACACTGATTTGTTAATGTCAGCTCTAATTCCAAATTCTGTTAATGAGCTCAGCAGCACATTCTGTTTGTTTCCTATTTTTGTTCTTGAACTTGTTTTTGCTGCTGTTAATTTGTGTTGTACTTATTTTTATAATGTGAGATCGAGTATGTAAATCATAATTGGCTGAAAAATAGCTATATAAAAAATGAGCATTAATATAAACTAAAAATTGTTAAAATTTAAATTGCAGTGATTTTTAGTATTTACTTCGTCTCTTTCTTCACACTGTTTTTTCTTGAGCTATCAACTCATTGTCTATTCCTTCTTTTATCCATAAAAATTTTGTGCTTTTCTTTGCATGTTTTCCTCCAAATATTTAGCTAATGTATCTGCTTTCTCCTTCAGTGAACACTCCTTCAGTGAGTTTCTGATTATATCCATATTTATATTGCTCATCATAATGTCCTAAAATTCTCTCTTATAATCTCGTAAAAGTTTCCTAATAACTAAATCTTACATGACTTAAACTGAAACAAGTATTTCAGGCTTTTCCTTATTCCTCTATGCAGGTATCCTAAAGATAGTTGTCAGATCAGCACCCTTATAGTGTAACCAGGAAACATGTTAGGAATACAGATTCTCAGGCCCCAACCCAGTTGAATTGAATTCGAAATTCTGAGGATGATACCTCGCAATCTGTGTTTTAACACGCCTTCCAACTAAAATTTGGAACCTCTGGTATGGAATATAAAATCCAGCTCCTTGATGTCAGACAGACCTGAATCTGAGTTTAGGCTGTTCAACTTGCATAATCAAATTGCTTATCTCTGATTGGCCCAGCTTGAATCACAGTGCCTATCCCTATCCAATGACTGTGTTCAAATCAATGGGAGGATTTGTTTGGCTTTACTATCCTTGGCCATGAAACTACACTGTGGATAGAGAGGTGAGAAAGCCCCATCTTGTTCACAAGAAAAGGAGAAGAGTGGTTCTGTAAAGAAAGAGATGATGGAGAAAAACATTTTGTGTTCTGAAATGACTTCATTCATATTTCCCCAAGGATCTGTAACCATTTACTTTCTTCCAGGCTTGAATAAAAATCAATTACTTTCAGGAGCTTTCTTTGGTTAATCCCTCTTTCTCTATCTATACACAACTTTGTCACACTTGAAAATACAATCTTTATACAATTTCTTTATGATGATTCCCACGCCAGTTCTCCTACATGATTGGTTTTCTGACTTACTATAAATTATATAAGACAGGAACACTGATTCTCCCCTCTCATCTCCCTTGCATTTTGTTAAGTTCTCCCATATATCAGATGTACTTAATAAATTCTTTCAAGTTGTTAATCCTGTTTATCTTTTAGATTCCAATCTAAATCATATAAGGGACTTGAGACATGATCTTATTTTTTCTTAAAATGTGTAACAAATTTATTTAAAATGATGTTTTGAGTATACAGATCCTATAATTGAAAATCCTGATAAATATCTTGAATCTTGATATATAGTATCACGGAATTTTTTAAACAAGCTTCTTCTACCTTATTTTCTCAGAAGTTTAAGGTGTTTATAAATACTAACTTCTAACACTCCAGTTATACAGTCATTTCCTGGGTCACCAGTTTATGCCTGGAGGACCTTATCCAGGGAGTCAAGTTTTGGTATTGGCACTACCCTAAATCCAAAGCATCACTCTTTCCACATTAATGCAAATGCTCCTAAGAACTGAAAATATCCCTTTCTCTCCATCCTGATCTTGCACTTACTTATACAAGTCAAATTAGGGACGATTCTTTCAAGAGAAAACAGCATTTGAATTTATCATTATTGTTTATCATTTTTTTTTTTTTTTGAGGTATAGTCTCACTCCGTTGCCCAGGTTGGAGTGCAGTGGTGTAATCTCAGCTCACTGCAACCACTGCCTTCCAGGATCAAGCAGTTTCCCACATCAGCCTCCCAAGTAGTTGGGATTACAGGCGGCCATCATCATGCCGGGCTAATTTTTGTAGTTTTAGTAAAGATGGTTTTTTGCCATGTTGACCAGGCTGGTCTCAAACTCCTGACCTCAGGTGATCTGCCCACCTTGGCCTCCCAAAGTGCTGGGATTACAGGCATGAGCCATCGCACCTGGCCTGTTTATCATTTTAATAAAAAGTCTAACTCCATGTTTTATGTTTGACTGCTGACAGCTTTCAAATTCCACCACTCCTTTCACCGTTCTGCCCCACACAGGGCCAAGTTGATAAGAAAGCCTATGTGCTCCTTTTTGGTGCCAACTTGAAGTTTGAACTACATAAAAGCCCTACTCTGTGAGCACAAAAGTCCCTCATCTTAGTTCCACCCACCAACCACTATTAAAACCTATGGCTGTGGACCCTCTTTGCTCTCTGTCAAGACATTTTCAGACCCACTTTGGAGGCGGACCTCCTTTTCCCAGAAAGCCTCACAATATGAGTCATAAGAATTTCATCACTTCTTGTTGCATGTGTGGCATCATCAATCTTGACATCTCAAATTTTAGGTGAGGGGCTCGTCTTGCCTCTGTGGTGTATCAATAGCAATCATTATTACCATTGTTTGCCAATTAATCAGCAATGTTTTAAATACTTCTCTGGAATTCTTCATGTTCAGATAAATTAAATCAACATAGTGAGGCAAACTATGTTTGTTGGTTTGTGTATTTATTTATTTGGAGATGGAGTCTTGCTCTGTTGCCCAGGTTGGAGTGCAGTGGCATGGTCTTGGCTCACTCAACCTCCTCATCCCAGGTTCAAGCAATTCTCCTCCCTCAGACTCCAGAGTAGTTGGGACTACCAGCACGTATCACCATGCCCAGCTAACTTGTGGTATTTTTGAGAGACAGGGTTTCACCATGTTGGCCAGACTGGTCTCAAACTCCTGACCTAAAGGGATCTACCTGCCTCGGCCTCCCACAGTGCTGGGATTACAGGCATAAGCCACTAGACCTAGGCATATTGTTCTTTTAAATTAGTGTTCTGTGTAAAAGTCAGAAATTCTGGGTTATCAGTCCTAAAGTCCATTATCCTCAATTAGTCTGAATGTGCCTACCATCTTTCTGAATCTTGTGTGAGGAAGATTTAAAAAACCAAACCACTAAATTATCTTTTATTATTCCTTTACCCATGTACAATTTGCTAAGTAGTAGTTTCAGAGTTTTTAACCAATATTTCTGAAAATATCTTATTTCACTTTCTTCTTTTCATCCATTCCTACATGTTTAGTTTACACTCGTAGCTTATATTAATATTACAATTTAGGCTAAAAGTTGTAATGTCTTCCAAATCCACTGGTTAGGTGGTTGCATTTTTCCCTGCTCAAAAAGAATGTGGTAATTTTTGTTTGTTTATTTGTTTAAGTATACAACTCTCAGGGCTAAGGTTGAAATTTGGCTTTGTTTTCAAGTAATATGAAGTGGTGTGTAGACTCAAACTAGAACTTAATGGATGTTTTTCACATCATAAAACTACTATGCAGTTTGGCACAATTTAGAATGACTGGCAGACTCCCCTTAGCAGAGGCCAAAGAATGAAATACCAGGGATGTTGCAGGTCAGTGCACTGGCAGAGGTGTATGGGAAAGCTTGCCTGGCTTTAGCTCCTGCAATTACTCGCTCATGTTCATGCACAATAAAATTGAACCAAGTAAAAAAAGAAACCATTAAACATTAATGTGCAGTACACATTGACTCAAGGATGAAAAAGAGACTATTTTCCATATGCTTCCTTTACTTGTCTGCTTTGTGGCATAAGACAGGACTTAATTATACTATTTTATTCCCATAGATAGTACTGTGTAAGAGTTGGAAAATGTATTGATTATTTAAATGCTGATATAAGGAAAGAAGGATTGTAACATCAATCTAAGCTGCCTTGATTAAAGACATCATGAGAGAACAGGACAACCAAAAGGAAAGAAGTCAGTTCCTGCCATTTCCATAGAAAAACGTATCCAACTGACGGAACTTATTTTTTAAGTGTTATAAATTTCCAGTACAATATAGTCACCAGGACATTTATGTACTTTATTTCATTTAATCACAAAAGGATTATATGTTCCAAATTCTTAAAGCAAATGCATTTTCAGTAATTGTCTATTGATTATTAAAGAGTTAAAATCATAAGTTTATGCATTGAGTGTATTTTCTGATTATCTCTTTATATATATTTATATAATACACAAATAAAAATAATTGTGTCAATAAAGAAAAAGTTAATTACCATCATTATATATTAAATAAATATATTTTTGTTATTCTTTATATTTATTTTTTATCTTGACAACTACAATTTTAAATAAACATATCGCCACAGGTTTTTAAAAAGGTAATAACATGTTTAATACTTTAATCAGACAATTTTATGGCAATATAACTTCTATAAAAGGTAATATAAAGATAGATACATTTATAATATGTAGCCTATTGCAAACAACTGAAGACCCCTCCAAAATGGGTTAAATATATTTAATAACAAATGAGACTTTTACCAATAAAATTGTAAGACAGTTGACAACTTTCATTGATAATTTGATTATATATTTTCCCCTGGCAGATAAAACTGAAGTTCCATTAATTGGCATAATTATTATGTTGTTAAGGTATTTGTATCCTAACAGGTTATAACTCCATTTATAAACATAGTAATTAATAAATTAATTCATGTGGTCAATTATTTCTCAAGGTGAGAAAGTCTTAAAATATAGACTTTTGTAATTTCTTCTTATCTTGAAAGATTAATAAAAGAACTCAGATATAAATTTAATCAAAATCTACTTGCAGTTATAATGACAAATTTTACTTAATAAACACAGCTGCTTTGTACTAAGAATAGCCTCCTCCCGTCAATCTCTGGTAATTCTGCATCAGCTCATACTGTATTATAAAACAACATGAATTTTTTATAAGTTCACTGAAAGGATTTAAAAGATGGTTTTCTACTTACTATCCAGTTGTTGCTTGGCTTTAATTGCTATGTAAGGATTTAAAGAAAAATATACAACATAAATCTAAATTTTTTTTTAAGTCAGGTACTCTATATTAGAACTTGGTCATTCTCAACCAAGACCTCTAATACCTTATATAGTTATAAAAACATTTTGTTGACTTTTTAAAAACTTGCTCATATATGATAAACTTACTTAAATACCTAGTAATGTTGTCTTATTACTAGAATTAATTAATTGTGATTATTTCACCTTATAAACATTTCTCATTTATTTTTCTCTCAGTTATAATAGTTGTTGATCACTTACCTTTATATTGGTAACCCATATATTCATAGTGAAATATTGTAACTGGTAAATATTTAGAACCAACCCTCCCTCCCTCCCTCCCTTCCTTCCTTCCTTCTTTCCTTTCTTTCTTTTTGAGACAGAGTTTCAATCTTGTTGCCCAGGATGGAGTGCAATGGTGTGATCTTGGCTCACCACAGCCTCCGCCTCCCAGATTCAAGTGATTCTCCTGCCTCAGCCTCCCGAGTAGCTGGGATTACAGGTGTGCACTACCACACCAGGCTAATTTTGCATTTTTATTTTATTTGTTCATTTATTTTGTATTTAATTTTAGTAGAGATGGGGTTTCTCCATGTTGGTTGTGCTGGTCTCGAACTCCCACCCCCAGGTGAACCACCTTCCTTGGCCTCCCAAAGTGCTGGGATTACAGGTGTAAGTCACCGCACCAGGCTAACTTTGTATTTTTAGTAGAGATGGGGTTTCTCCATGTTGGTCGCGCTGGTCTCGAACTCCCGACCTCAGGTGATCCACCTTTCTTGGCCTACCAAAGTGCTGGGATTAGAGGTGTAAGCCACTGCACCCAGCCGCTAGATTTTCATTTTTAACCAACATAATAAAGGGGAAGGCATACAGTTAAAAGTTTGTCTAACTTTATATTTAAGCTAAAAATTTGTCCAAAGCAATTTATGTAACACTATATAATTTACTTTTTTAATTTGATTTCGGAGACAGCTTTATAACAATCTAATTAAAATACCAAAATTCTGATTGCTAAGAGTTCTTTGCAGAGCTGAAAAAGTTACTCATAGAATGTGTGTGTGAGTAAAATATAAAATCCTGGTTTCCTTAACTCTACCAGTTTGAAGAGTTTATATACACACGCACACACACACACACACACACACACATACACTTGCACATATACATATATGTAAATCTATGTTTATCACCACAGATGTGTTCCTGACCTATCAGCATTATTGGAAAATAACATTAAGTTGTCTTAAGGCATCATGCTTAAGCACGAGATGGGCTAGTTCCTTTGAAGTAGGACATTTGAACTATAGCAAACTCTAAGGTTTTGCAATATAACTTGCCAAGAGATAGAGATGGTTGGCTCTGGTGCCAAGAGCTATTAATACATCGCAGTCAAGAACCTTCCACTGTTGGCATAAATAATAGTAGTATATAACAACAATGCAACATCTTAACAGAAACATAAAATACAGATAAGTTTGAACCATATCTCAGAGGTATATCCAAGTGCTAAGATGTCGGGGAATCTGCTTGTGATAGAAAAGATCCAATGTGGAGCTTGATTGAAGGTAGAGGAGGGCAGCAATAATACAGGAAAGTTCCATCCAATGAATGCATGTCTCAAGATCTGACCACTATTTCAACCACATTTTTCAAACCATTCCTCTAAGGTACTATATCATCATAGTCTTGATAACTTTGAAAAACAAATAGAACTATAGTTTATAAGGAAAAATAATTGTCCTTCCCTACTTTATAAGTAGGTTCTTTCCACATATTTATATACTTTCATATATAAGGTTTCTGAGATAAACATATCTTTATATATCATAAATATATCTTTAAAATTATGTATGGTGTCCCTAGAAATAAAGTGCTAAGGATAAATCTGTCACAGGGACAGAGTTTCATAAGATAGTCTAAAATATGTTATTTTGAAAAAGGTTTATATAAATGAGAAGACAAAAATGCACCATTTTAACAGAAGCAAAAGTGATACAACAGCTTATCGACATACTACTATAATAGAATGTCTTTTCATTGTTGCTTCTTCTTTAACAGTGTACTTAAAAACACATTTTAAATGATAATGTGACTTAAATATCTCTCAATAATGGGATAAAGCAATTTTTCTTTAGTGATTTATCCTAGATCTGAAGAAAAGAGAATTATCACCCATCATTTGCTAACCAGCAACCAGTATTTAAGGGTCTAGGACTATAAGCACTCTACACTTTGGAATGCTCATCAGGTCAGACAATTATTTTAAAGATTTTTAAATATCAAATGTGTAATCTGACAACATTCTCTTTTTGAAAAGTATGTTTTCTTCCCACAGAGCAAATGCAGCTTGAAAACAGGAATAGCCAAAGTCTCAAGTATATTTCACTTTAACGCTTATCAGCAAAATGGCTAATGGTCCTACATTTCAATGACAAAATACTTTTGTACATTACTACATAAAAATAGGAAAACGTTCCTCAAATATATAATACAATTTCAGAACTCAAATTCTGTCCCATACTTACTTAGAAAAACAAACACATAAATAAAACATATTTTTTTTTCTTTTCTGGTTCAGGAAATGACTGCATCTCTCTTTTCTTCAACTTTTATAAGCTTAAGTTTTAGATAAGTAAAAGGGAGGAGTGTCAATAAACTCAACTGCATTAGAGACATATTTTGCTGTTCCACTTTACATATGGAGAGACTTCTAACACAACCAGGCAGAGCAAACTCCCCAAATGGTATGGTTTCTATGGAGCCCCTCTTTCATACAAGGCCTACATATGGCACCTGTCAGAAGCTGCATATCAGAGAGATGTCTTTAGGACTTCACTCAAAAGGTACTGATGGAACATGCAAAGTGGGGAGAGAGAATTCTCTCCCTTCCCTGCATGCCTGGAGGTATTCATAGCTTACCATGAAGATGAAAATTGTGTGGATGTATTGTTAGATATATAGTTTTCAAGCATGAGGGGTCATTTCTTTTAGATATTTTAGCATGTTTTTGAAAAGGGCTATTTACACTATACACACAGGCCTTAATACTATCTGGTTTATGGATAATTAGTTCAGCTCGTTGTAGCACAGAGATTATGAATGTAAAGTTTATTTGAATTCCTAGTGTATTTATTCATTGATTGTGTATTTATTTTAATCCAGGTAATATTGTTCTTCCATTCAAAGCATACCACATTTAACTGAGCAACTACTCAAAAATAAGTTATGCATATAGACCAAGAGAAACTTGCACAAATTAGTGTAAAGAAATAACTGAAAGTAGAAGTATGAATAAAGGAAAAATAGTTCTGTTGAGGAACCGTCTCTTTCAAAAGTTTTCTCTGAAAGAACCCCAAGCTGAGCAAAGTTCTTTCTTATTGTTAGACAATAGAATTCTTGACGTTTATTTCTTTATTTCCTCCCTTATATTTATTTTTATATGTGAGTTTTCCTAAATTTGTACCATTATTCCATGGAACACAAGGCACAGCAGAAGCTCTTCGAATGTGGATTCCCTGAACAAATCAGGCTGGAATATTGTAATACAGTCTCATCTTCAGGAATGAATACATCTTAGCACATTAGACTATATAAGAAGTAGTGCAAACAAAATAACATTTTTTTAAACCCTGAATATTTTCAGCAACTCTTATTTAGCAAAGGGACACTACCATCATTAGCTTTATCCTACCAGTAACTATAAATATCCCTTGGGACCAACATTACCCTATTAGTGAGGGATAGTATTGGCCTGTGAGTAAATGAAAACACAAACAGACCCATAAACAAATTATATGTGCATGTACTTATTTTTTTTCTATGTAACAAAAATTCTGGAAAGTAGCTGTTCTTAGTTTGAGGTCAGTGGCTCATGTGTATATTAAAGCCTTGATATGTGATATTATCTTAACATTTTCCTCATGTTTCCATGATAGAACCAGTAGTTCTAGCTATCAAACCCATTTTCTATGCAAAAGAGAGAAGAAAATGACAAAGAAGAAAGGAAATTTTCTGAAAAGCCTCAGCAAACTTTAGTTTATTATTCATTGGTTGCAGCAAAGTCACAGAGAAATCTTTACCACAAAGAAGTAGAGGAATGTATTTTTTTAATTTTACCTGTTTTCATCTAGGAAAACATCAGGGTTTATTAGTTAAAAGTGAGGAAAGAACACATATTGTGCAAACAACTGATACTAATTGACACAATATCCTGGGTCAAAATATGGAAAGCCTTTGTAGGATAGGATCCATTTATATCGAATGTTGCATCCTTATCAATGAAGCATAATAGATAGTCAATTAGTAATATTAATGTGAGCCCTATAGAAAGGGTTCTAGAAACATATAAAAGTATGGTTTGCAAGAGGTACATATGAAAAACAATGTTTCCATTGTACAAAAACTTCAATGGCCAGATAGATAGATACATAGCAAAATAGAGAAAAGTAGAAAATACCCCATTACAACCCTAACTAGTATATTAAGGATGTTAGTCATAGTTCTTGAACCAAAATTTGATCAAGTTTGACCAGCACTGTTCACATAAGAGTTTTTTAATCACGTGAGAGACCACTAAAGCTGTCAATGGAGGCAGTTCATCTGCTGTAGGGTTCATTAAGCCTCACCAAGACTCCAATATAATAGTCCTACAGGTCATACGATGCTTTTTTTCTAAACATAGGCTAACAAATAAACTTTCTTATTTCAAGTCAACCTATAATATACCTCAATATCAGTAGAAGACTTGAGGCAGGGTGGGAGTGACAGACACCATCTGCTGGTAGAAAAATTTCTCATTTACAACTTCACAAATTGTTCTCATTTTACAATTTCACAAATTGTTCTCAGGTTTTATCGATTTATAGCATGTAGTTTGATTAATGGTTCTTACCAAAGGTTGTTTTATTTTTAAGTCACTGCCAAATTTGGTGCTAAGTTTGTTTCCAGAACTGCAAAACTTTAGCACCAGACCTTGACCTCCAGTAGATACACTAAGATGTTACCATGCTCTAGAGTCTGTGAAAAACAGTCTTTTGATACCTTCTCAGATGTTAAAGCATTGTCTAATAAACGTTTCTTTAGAGCAACTTTGACCTGTGAGATAAAAAAATCTCATTCCCCTCTTCCCTGACACCTACCTTACAAATAAGAAATACATATATGAATAATATATTTAGAGCATATGCTTCATTCTAGTATATTTTTCTAATAAGTAGCATTGTGTACCAACAAGATGTTTATCACATAACTGTAGATCTAACAAACACTTGTACATATAGTAATACTTGGTGAATTTAAAAATATAGAAGAGGTGGAAGATGCTAAGCAATGGAGGAAGTAAAATGACAGATTGCTATATTTTTAATCAAGAGATGAATACGGGTATTTTATCTTTCATCTCTTGGTGCTATGTAAGGAATAATATGCTATTTGGTTGGGATCGTTTTTTAATAGAGATGTAGTCGCATGGTAATTTCAGTAATGGATTTCTCTAAGTTTGTAATCTATCATGAGCTAAAGACATGTTTACAATCACGGTAATTCAGATTAATCTGATGGGCTATTGAGAGAGAGAAAAGACGGAGCTCTAGCAGTTGCTGTGGGTGGCAAAACATTTTATGAGCCTCTTAGAGCTCTGAGACAATGAACCTCCGCTTTTAAAAAAGCTTAAAATAAAGAGGTAAACAAAATTTAAATTAGAACACTTAACCATATTTAAAGTTGGGCAAAAGTCTGGGAATTGACAGAAACTCATATATTAATTGACTCAAAATTAGAACATATGTAGAATGAGCTCTCCTTTCAAGTGTAAGGAATCTTTTACTCTCTATACATAAGTTGTTGCTTTTTCTCCTCCTAAGAATAAGGAGAACTTGGCTATCAATCATATACAGAAGGAGATACTCTCTGTCACACAGCTATTAAATGAAGAAATGTACATTTTCTATTTCATATATCAGGCCTACTGATGTATTTTCATCTATGGCATCAATCACTATAGGAGCTTAAGTACTTGAAAATGGGAACCCATGGGGCTCAGCCACCACCAATGAGGGCTCAGCTGTTCTGTGAAAGCCTTGAAAAGTGAAACATCTGAAAGACCTAAAAATACAACTTAGAGTCTCAGCATAAGCACTGACCCTGTGGTGTCCCTGGCTCCTGGCATCACACAGAGGATTTGAATAACTTGTGCAAGCTCTAAAGACAAAGAAAAAAGTGGTAGCACTGAGATTCTCACTAGTGATTTCCAGAATGTGAACAAAACCAGGCCTCCTTTGCCACTAGATTAACTTTGAGCAACATCTGTAGAATGCTGGGAGATGTGTGCACTCCAGGAGAACTGCCAATGTCACAGACAAAAGGTTTCAGCATAATTATAAAGTCTCCATGGGGGAAAGAAGCACAGTATCTCATTGGAGAAATGGAAATGATCTTTAGGACACTGTTAATGTGCATAAAATTCTGGATAGCAACCTACTGTGAACACATAACCAATAAATCGCACGGGAAAATAAGAGAAAAAAATTGCATGTGTCTGCTTTGAACATTTTCCACAAGCAACTTCATGTGTGAGACAATTATGGCAAGTTTACATTTTGTGGTTTTGTTCAATTCAAAAGGAAAGTTATTATATTAATTACATCAACTTACAGACTCTTTGTCTTACCAATATATGTTCTGTGTAGTACTCCGGATTATAGAATAATTATTCTGTATAGCATATAAAAACTGTCTCCTGGGATTCCTAATTCTTAACCATGTATTATTAACTAATGTAAACACTGCTTTTAAAAGTAGTTGAACATATGCAATGTTGTGTCAAATAACTGTGTTAGACTTCTGCATCCAAACCGAACAGCCCTCTAATCACTGGTCAGAATCTAGAGTTTCAGGAGTTGATTCTGATGAAGGATTAGCTTTTAACCAAAGGAAAAAAGCAAAGCGGAAAGTTGGGAAAATAAAAAAAAAGTATCTATCATTTAGTCTAAATTAATCCCCTTCTCCCTCATCCTTGCAAGAGAAAGTGGCTATGCTATAGAATGAAGGTAGCGAGACTCATTCCAGCAGAGATTAGGTGTAACTTGGAGTATGTACGTAGCAATATGAGAGTCGGGCTGATAAATACAGAGAAAATTCGACAAATACCATTATATTTAGACCCCTGAGGGCCATGTCTCTATCCATCAGTTTATATCCACTCCAGAAGATTATCTCCCTTCCTTAAGGAGATTCTAATCTGAGAGTATAAATCCTTAGATCTAGGAAAAGCCATGTGTACTTCTATGTTGTCTGTCTTCTTCATAAAAACTATCTGATAATTCTTGGGAGTATTGTACTATACTTGCAGAGAACAGACCAGGTTTTAAAAAGATGTGGGGGGTTTTTTGTTTGTTTGTTTGTTTGTTTTTTAATTTAGATTAAAAGGCAATGAGAAGATAATGGTTCATAGAACAATTCCCTGATCCCTACCAAAGTGTCTTCTGTCATTCTTCAAAATTGTTTCCCCGACTCTATTGTGTTACCCATCTTTATCTTTCCTTTAAGCATAGTGCCTTGAATGTTTCCAAGCATTTCACCCCTCTGGCAGGATTGATGAGGATGGATAGGTTGGATCCCATCAGTGACATTTTCGGAACAATGAATTCTAAGTGCATCACAGATGAAAGAAGAGAAAAGTGACTCAAGGGACTGTCTGATTATAAATGCAAATGCAAAGCTGCTCCTGACAATAACCCACTGCTAATCGGTTTCCTATAACTTTCACTACAGTTTCCTATCCCAAACATTCTTCACTATCCACAAATGCTCATTGCTAAACTATTAACTGACAAAATAAATCAAGTACTTTCTTTATACATATATAATTTTTAAAATTAAGATTCAGAGGATACATGTGCAGGTTTGTTACATGGGTATTTTGCATGATGCTGAGGTGCAATTTGAATTTCCTTTAAGCAGAGTCTGACGTGATGATTTGGGTGAAGTCAGTCTAGGATTTAATTCCAGGAAACAGAAGTGAGGGAGTAGGGAAGGATGAAAGACAATAAAGTGTGCTTCATTGAGCTGGTTGCTGACTTAGGCAAATGGAAATCAATCTTTTTGGAGACCCTCTGAGGAGTCCTGTAGAACCTACCTCAGAATTATCACACTGAAAGATAGGAAGGCTGGTAAAATTAGACTTATTTCACCCATTGGTTAAATATGGTCCTTGGGAGCACACAAACCCAAAGGCACACACACTATGGAGCTGAGAGAGTATGTTTTAGAGAAAGCCTAAGGCAAAAAAAAGTAGAAATACCTAATGATATGTTCTTCAGGTGGGATGCTGGAAAGATGCAAAGAACTATCTATCTCAGCTTCAGCTCTTCTGAAATTGGTTGGGCAAAAGAAAGGTGCCACCAGTAGCCAGATACGAGCTTTTTCTCCACCTCTACCTCTCTTTCTAAATGTTATTCCACACATCATTACATATATTGGCATGGTTTCTATGGCCTTATTCACTTCAGTATTAACTTTCATTCTCCTATGGCTGTACACTGTACACACATTTCTAAACTTGACCTTCATAACAAAAATTAGGTCTCCCTTAATAGCATGGAGACTTTGATACAAATCTGTAATTAAAATTACATATTAGGCTGAGTGCAGTGGCTCATGCCTGTAATGCCAGTCCTTTGAAAAGCTGAAGTGTGAAGATCACTTGAGGCCAGGAGTCCAAGACCAGCTTGGGCAACAGAGTGACACCCCAAATTCTGCAAAACCAACTTTTAAAAATTAGCCAGGTATGGTGTCACAACCTGTAGTCCCAGCTACTTGGAAGGCTGAGGTAGGGGGATCCCTTGTGTCCAGGGGTTCCAGGTTACACTGAGCTATGACTGTGCCACTGCACTTTAGTTTGGACTACACAGGGAGATCTTGTCTCCAAAAATTAAAAATAAAAATAAAAATTACATATTTACCACCATGATTCATATTCCTTGTGCTATGATTTGAATGTCTATGTTCCTCCAAAATATATATGTTGAAATCCTGACCCTAAAGGTGTCAGTATTAGGGAGTAGAGACTTTTAATAGGTGCTTATGAAGGTCCTGAAGAGGAAGGCCTCATGAATAGGAATTGTGCCTTTGTAAAACAGACCCTAGAGAGCTGCCTTGCCCTCTCGACATGCAAGGACACAGCAAGTCTATATCTATGAACCAGACATGGAATCTGCCAGTACTTTGATTTTGAACTTTCCTGACTCTATTATAGAATTATAAGAAATAAATTTCTGTTGTTTACAAGTTACCCAGTCTATGGCATTTTGTTATAGCACCTTGAATTAACTAAGACAACTTGCTTCCCGCTATTACTTCCAGACCATTCATGTTGGGCTTTGGCAGGATCCAAGCTGAAAAAGTACTGGTATATCCCTGGAAGAAAAACTAGTCAAAAATGACTTTACATTATTCGGAATCCTGAGACTGGACACATGCTGTCTTTCATTTCTACCATCTTTGGTTACTACTTCAAGTACTCCCTTTCTGCACATTCATCCACCCAGTCGAATCTTCTACTTTGTAGGCATGTTTTCAACACCTAATGCCAAATCACTCCTCCATGGAGGTGCTTTGGAGTCTTCAAGCAAACATGTCTCCCACAAATTTTACACTTTCAAAGGATTCATACTATATCATTTGTCTCAAATGAATGGTTGTCTCTTTTTATTAGTACAATTTTGCAGTCATTTCAAGAGGTTCATCCTCCTATTCGCACTGTCAATGGAGTTTTGAGGTGGTGGTATCATTTTTTGTAACTCTTAATTAGTGTGTGTAGGTCATTCCACGCTAATGTTTTTGACCAGCATGAGGCCTAACCTAATCCTTTTTATTTTGTTATTTATTAGCTTATAGGTCACTTCCTTACATCGCCCATGAACATAAAACAAAGCTTTTTTTGTCCTTATTAAGAATTTAAGGTGTCATCATTCCAGTCCAGAAGTTTCTAAATTCTCTAAATATGAATGAGCTATCACACCATGCTTTTGGATACCTATTGCTCCTCAAACTCTTAATTTTGCAATCACAGAGAATTTCTTGAGTGTTGAAACCTTAAACTCCATCATGCTCTTGACCCAAACTTACTGTTTCACACTCTTCTCATTCTTCTATTATCTTTTTTACAACATGATCATGTGTAACAGTCTCTTGGTCCTTTTGTCAAGTTTTTCAGTTTTTCCCCCTATCTCCAGCCATCCCAGAATCCCATAATGCATCACATTTATATCCTTACCACTGTGGATGCTAGATCAATCAATTTCTCTTTCCTCTCTCCAACTTCCATTCTGTTGACAAAAAATAACAGATCTGAATGCAAGAGAAGCACTGCAGATTTATGGCGGGCAATTTCTATTTTCTTTCAGTCTTCTAATGAAAAGAGAAAGAAGTGGCCATTCTGCTCTCCCACAGAAGGAAGAACAAAAACAAAACAAAACAAAAAACCTCACATTGGAAAAGCAGCAGGATCTTCACATGGCAACAAAAGAGGTTGAGCCATTCCTATCTTCTCTGTATGGAGAAAAGGAAACCTATTCTTGTCCTGAATTGGGTCCTATGACTCTCCCAATAGATACAATCCAGTTTCTGGGGATTGAAGTTGCTTGATATAGTCAGTCTTGATGATAGAGTTTATGATTACTATTTGTCCTGGAGTAGATTTATTTACAGTTCAAAGTGGGACACAAGAATTCAGCTGAGGCAGTCCGTGTCTCCAGTTGACTATTCCCTGAGCCCATCATAGTGATCACTAGCAACACCTCCATGCTGAGAATCACAGAAGCACATCTGGAGTTGTTATATTACTGTCCATCCACCCTAAGGAGGCGAGAATGTAGTAGGATATAGCACAGTCCCCAGCCAGGCAGAAGGCAGCAGCTAGCAATGTAATAATTGCATGTGGAAGATCATTTATGAGCATATCTTAGATCCTAGCAGAAAATGAAAAACACCTAGAAGGCTGAAACCTTTGGGATTATGTTTGAGATGGGTCAAGTCATGTATATAACTCATGTATTAACACTCTTTTTTTTTTTTTAACCTAAAGATGTAATGGTTATACAGGAAAAAATCCTACACATAAAATAGTTCACAAAAAATAATTAAAATTTTCATCCCTACGTTGTATCCCCAAAAGAAACAGCTATAACTTGTTTGTTATATACACCTCCAGAGATTTTTCCAAAATATGCAAGTATGTACATATTTTCTCCTACAAGGATAGATATTCACATGTGTACTTTCTTTTTATAATACAAATAAAATCATTTCATATGCAATTGAGTTTCATCTGGCTTTATTTACTTGTCAATATATTTTAGGACTTTATAGTGGCATGTATAAATCCAATAAATCCAGTTCATTTTAAGAACTGTGACTATATATGTATACACACACACATATATATTTAGAGAGAGAGAAAAAGAGAATTATGCAGCTAGTTTTCTTATTAATAATGTTTATAGTGTTTTAAAATTGTACTGTTACACAAATTAATCAATGAAGGCAATTAATACATGTTTTTACTCCTTGTACAGGTATATCTGTTAGATTTATAGAGTTTAAATTGCTGAGTTAAAGTATGCTAAAAATTTACATTTTGGTAAACTCAATTGCTGGGAGACTGCTGTTTTTTTATTTTTTCTACCAATATTGGTCTTTAATATCCCCTTTATTCTATTTTCTCGGATAAGTAGTGTGGGAAACATGTTTGACCTGATTTCCATACAAGAACATCACAAAGTTAAATTTCTTAATTTCCCAATCCCATGCAAATGCCCATCCCAAATATACTGGATTAAGAGCTTTTAATGATGAGACCTTTTAGCATATAACTCAACCCTTTCTGCCTGCCGTTAAACTCTACTGATCCTAGCCCTTCAATGGAAATATGTTTCTCACGTAAACTGGCTCTTTTTCAGGATGTTACTTTTTCCCCATTGTATTTTACTTCTCTGGTGAAGTCATTCAATAATCTTATGGACCTTTAGCTTGTTCACCTAAACAAAACAGAAGACGCAAACTATAAATAATTTCCAGGATAATTTCCAGGTGCAAACTTCTTAGCTCCATACTTTTTTATATCTGTGTGGCTTTGAAATATACTTAGAAACTTTCAGAGTAATTACTCTCTTCCTTTGTTAATTTAAATATTCCAGCTCAATTTTTCTGATCGTTGAATGTTATCCAGAGTTTTTTCTTTAACCCTCTATTTTCATAATAGCATCAGGTATTTGAGAATTCCAGTTTCCAGGATAATATGTTATTTGACCCTTGCTATTAACATTTGTATACATCTCTAAAAATGATTAACAGGTTTATACATTTCTAAAGATGATGGTGTCTACCATTTAGATAAGAATGTGTTAGAGTAGTGATTAAATTGCCACCCATTTCCATTGCTCTAAATTATGAAATTTTTATAATTTCTTTGACTGGTTCAGCTAGAGTCTTTGTAAAAGATCAGTAAAAAACAAACAACACACCCACCCACACACACACACACACACACACACACAAACCCTTTAAACTACAGTTAGAAAACCTTTCCACTGCAACCTAAAATATCTAAAAATGACCTGATTCCAAATCCTATGTTATCCAATTTTTACATGCGTAAAACCAAGTCTTACATATTTGTCAAAGTAAGGAGCATTTTATAGTGTTTCCGGAAGAAAATAAAAGACAAACTCATTAGTTATAGGTACAACAAATGAAATTAGCAAAACATTTTATCATATACCTAAAGAATGGTTATCCTACTTACTTCAAATTGTATCAATAGGAAGGAAAATAATACCTATTACACAACAGCAGTTAGTCTTCAGATGTGTTTCAAACTTGATTGGGGGTATTCCCTTGCAGTTCTGGGCTGAAATCCAAGCTATTAGGAGCACTTGAGTTTTTGCAGCCCAAGCATCCCTTTCCCCACCTCCAAAAATACATTCAATCAAATAAGATTAGGGTAAACCAGTCTCCTACAAAAGGCAAGAATACTCAACATTCTAATTACCGGCCTTGAAAATGTATTCCTTTTTGCATAGAGACAAATTCTTTTTATTACATGAAAACAAATATGCCCTAAAATTTGGAATACTCAGATAATTTTAAAAATTGAAAATAGGTTTTACAGACAAGTGGTAGAAAAAAACACAAAACTCAATCATCAGAATAAACACTGCTAAAGAAATAATAAACTAGATTCCTCTAAGATTCCTTCAAGTAAAAGACATTGTAAAGATTGAGAACTAAGAAAATATCAAATTAGTGAATAAAATAAAAAGGCCATGGTGGGGCAGAATAAAGGGCATGAAGAGAATAGAGAAAATACGGGGAAATGTAGGCTCATGAAGTAAAAATGAAATAGCATAGTTGATGAGAATACATATTAATTATAAACCTTTGTATTTCTGTGTTCCTGGTTCAAATTTTCAAAAAAGAAATCTGATGGGCTCAGCTTCGATTAAATGTTTACCCCTGGACCAGTCTCCTGCAGCAACATATGGAATTACCTTAGAAAAACATAGGCAGCTGGGATAGCTCCTCGGGAAGGGCTAAGGAGGTCATTTCCAAAGAGAAGGCATACAGTTTGAGGGAGAAGTGTTTCAGACTTCTCTACTACATAGCATATATGTTTATGTCACATTCTAAGAAGCATGTAAATGTTTTATAGCAAAATTATTATCATCAGGACTGGTTTAATGAGCCTGTGACCTGTGCGATTTGCATAGCATTCTGCGCAGAGAAGAGCCCAACACACATTCCCTGTTGTAACCTTGTTGAAATTCTTAATACTATTGGAACAAATCGTCCCTGTATTTTCATTTCATACTGGACTCCATAGTTTCTATGGTTGTATCTGACTACAGTCCTTGCTACTGAAATGCACAAATTCCTTAAACTGGACAAGGATAATATGCTGAAAGATTGTCCTTTTTGACTCCTTCAGACTCAGTGCCCCAAAGAACAGAAGATAAAAGTAGTCATTGACATTCTAAAACAGTAATTTAAGACTATGCTAACACACTCAATACATTGAAGTATCACCATTTATCTTAAATTATACTAAAATCCAATCATCTTTGATATAGATCAATTCAGATGGGATATTAATTATAAGTAGATGACAGAGGAAAAAATAATAAAACTTTCAGAGTCCTGGTAAAAGTAATTTGACTTTAAGTTCCTTGATAATATTCCTGAATCCCTAGTGTTTAGCAAATCCACCAAGGAGATGTACCTTCATACTTGCTTCATTATGTTCTCTGAACCTTCTCTGAACCCTCTCCAACCTCTCCAGCTTGAGAATACAGTAGATGCAGCTATTTAGCCATGTGGCCCTGGGCAAGCTACTCAACATTTATCAGCCTAGTTATTTTACTACAACATTTACCATGATGTTTTACAATTTGTGTCACTTTTTGTCTACCTACCAGACTATTTGGTAGGTTCTTCCTAAAGGGGGGAATTTCTTTTTTATTTTTGTATCACAAGTGCCAAATACAGTGACCAGCACATAGTACAACCTTTACAAGTGTTTGAAGAATGGATGGATGAATGGATTTACTCAATGAGAATTTTGTAAGCAGGTAAAAACAATATTCCCTAGTTTACTAAAAACCAGAACAAAGCATTTGCTTGAGGAAATAACCGCCAGAAAAACAACACAGTCTTGGAACTGTAACTCTTTTCACACATCTTGTTAGGAATTCTATTTTAAAAGGTATGTATGTGAAAGGAAAAACTGATCACCTTTTACCAGAATTATTGAAAATCCTGTTTCTATATTATATATTTTCTTAGAGAGGTTTCCATATCCAGAGGCTTGGAGACAAGGTTAAGTAAGAATCAACTTTATGAGAGTAAAAACAAATGTAATATGAGCTAAATACAGGACTTAGAAAATTTTAAAAACATGAAGACTTTAAATGCTTCCACTGAAGAGAAGTGTTTTTCAAAACTTTTAAGAATCCCATAAGGATTTGATGGAAAAACCTACCTTAAGGACATTTTATATGCACACAAATTATAGTATTCAGTTGTAGGGGTTATGCAAGTCCTCTAAAATTTATTCATGCACATCCAAATGTATACAGACCTGCAATATTCATTTACTATGCTAGCCACTAACCAAAAGTGATTATTTAAATTTAACTAAAATTAAAATTTCAGCTCTTCCATCACCAGTCACATTCCAAATAATCAATGACCACATAGTTCTATTTAAATTACATTTTCAAAATTATTTTTTATTTGTTTTATAAATAATCTCTCATAGTCCTAACATTGCTGATATTCACTAAGCTTTCTTTCTGAATCTAAAATAAAAATTGAAATTTAATAAGAAGTTAAAAAAATTCAAATGAAGGTTGATGTCCAGTTTAATCAAATAGGGAGTAAGAATAAGACAATTTACACACGTGCAAAACTCAAAGAAATATCATACATCTAATCCCCAGAATACAGTGCATAAAGTGCTACACCAGTCACAGTAAACCAAGAAGAATTAAATGACATTTGAATGAAATATGAATCAATTAAAATTACAAATTTAGTTCCTCTGTCACACTAACCAGATTTCAAGTGTTCAATAGCAACAGGAGGCTAGTGGCTACCACACTGTACAGCGTAAACATAGAGCCTGTGCATCACTGCAGAAAATTCTGCTGCATAAGCCTGACACAGACCTCAGAGAGCGCTTATCCTAGAAGTGTGATCTTGGTGAATGTGGTGAATTGGGTGGGGAGAAATTCTGTTCGAATAAAGTGTAAATACGAATATTTACTAGTGAGCCTAAAGTTGATTTTTTTTTCAATTCTTCCAAATACTAATTCCATGAATATGTAAAATTGACTTCAGTGCAAAAATGGCAACCAACAGTAGCTTTGTATTTTAGATGGTGTCTAGATTTTGGTTGTAAACAGACCCGTGGTTGAAATCTATGTTTTCTATTTTAAGCTGGGTAAAACTTTAGGGCAGGTTATGGACTTTTTCATTTAAAAAGTAGGAATAGAAGCACTTATCTGCCAGGGTCGTTTTGTAAGCTGGAAACAAAAGACCTGAAGCACTTATTTAATAAGTATATTTAAGATATGGTAGCAAATGTAATGATACTTTTGACTTGGAGTAGTCACAGATTCCCTTTAGTATGTTTGATTGATTTTAATGATCACTGTTCAATAATTTGTGTTATTTTTCCACTGCAACTTGATTATATTGAATGTGATTATATGCACCTATCATCTTTATATCCCTATTACCCAGAATACTGCATAGCACACATCAGTCTTTCAAAAAATGTTTGTTGAAGGAATATGTGTTCAAGGCTACAGATTAAATACAGACCAAATATAACCCAAGAATATAACACAGGACTACCAAATCTGTGTGGTGATTCAGTTCAAAGTGCAATAGACAGAGAAGGAAAATGTCTTCATTTTTTGTTTGGTGACATAATCTTTCTATCCTCAGAAGTTTTCACTTTTTGTTTTGTGACATAATCTTTCTGCACTCAATTTCCTTCTCTGTAAAATGAAGAACTGAGATTACATGATCCATCAGCACTTCAGCTGATTCTCTGACTCTTGGCTTTTAATATTAATATTTCTCCCACTTATACTATAGCATATCCCACAGAATATAGGATAATAAAATCCTCTGGCTTATTAAAAAAACTATATATTTTATGTTTCAGAGGTCAATTAATGCCACAGAATGCCTTTAATTTTATTACTGCTCTTATTTAGTTTTGTTTAAAGAAGGAATATTTAAGGAATATTTTGTTTAAAGAAGCAATATTTTTGTTTAAAGAAGGAATATTTAAGGAACAGTTATAAGTAATGAAAGAAAGTATAATACTTGCAAAACATAAACTGATAACATTAATTGAGGAGTGAAACATATTCCATTATCTCTTCTTTATTTACTGCTCTCTCTATGAATCCTTTCATCCTATATGTGAGACATTCATATCCAAGAACCTGAAGATGATGGTCTGTCTTGAGATATAAATCACTCTGCAAGTATTCTTTTTACCTATGACTACTTCTCTGATCTCAAATAGAAACATCTAGTGAATATTCAGTTCTTCTTCCATGTAATGGAGGGTCTCTTATAATGTAATGAAATATTCGTTAACTCTTGTTTTTTTTTTTGCTGTCTGTATGTACAGTGTCTATAATCAGCACAATTAGAAGTAACAAAAGCTCTTTGAGAAAACTGTTCTCTGTGTTTGTCTGTTTTGTTAAGGGAAGAGCAGCAATATAATAATAAAAGTTGAAAGTTACTGAAGCATTTTAGTTCATGCATCTATTTGAAATACAAATGATCCAAAACTTTCATAATAGAAATATCTTGAAATCCTGAATAATTATTTTATTATATTGATACTACATAAATATGAGCACATGAATAATGTGCTTTCAGAAAGTTAATACATGTCATTAAATTTGTTTTCCATATATTTATAGAAAACTGTAATGCTAATTGTAATGTGCCACCCAAACAAGTATTATTTCACTGACTCAAGTTTTTTACATGCATAGAGTAGTGCAAATGACACAGCACAATGAGTCCGAAGGCCTGCACTGCAGTTCCATTTCTGAGCCACCTTTCAGCCATGTGACTATAAGCACATTGGAGACGTAGAGTCAAGATTTGCTCAGATACTGGATTTATGCCACGCTTTGTAAAATGATTTGTAGAAAAAAAGCAAAAGCAATATATAGATACCCAGCCATGACTGTTGTAACTATATTTAAAGTATGTAGTTAACATATAAGATTCACATTTTTAAAAAATATATAGAAATGATGAGACATTAAGGCCAAATAAGGAAGTGAGGCTACTATAGAGTCTAGACATAATTTGTGGCAATGCCTATCCTTCAAATATTCCCTAGGGGATGATATATGTGTAATTCCCCACCTGTCATGGAAAATTGCTCTGAATACCAGAACCATGCTGGGACAAATACAGCATTCCTGACTCTCAGCAGCGGTTTTCCTGGGTTTGGTCACATGACTCAAATTGAGCCAATAAGAACGCTTCCTTAAAATTTGTTAAACTCCAGCTGGGGAAAGGAATCCTTTCCTTTTGAAGTTAAAGTTATGAAGGTGTAAGTTCCAATTGTTATTCATCATGGATTCAGGTCAGAAAAATAGCCAGAAGGAAGAGATGAGAAGAACAGAGACAGAAAACTATCCAGCCATACGTACACATGGAACACAGGCACAGATGTGTACCCCAATAGTCCTAAAACTCAAATCATATCTCTCATTATTCGAGTATGGAAACCAGTGTTTCCCCCTTAATATTTTAGCTAATCTACCTGACTTTCCAACTTTTATCATAAATATTACTAAAAATTTGTTACATTATTTAAAATATATTTATTTCAATGTAGAAATTCAATTTCAAAAATTATGCTTAAATACCCTGTCATTGAAACACTGTTGTTGCTGTTGTTCATCATTGTTATATTTTATTTTTTTTTATCTTTTAAATTTTGGAGGAGGTGTGTAGACTTTTGCTTTCCATGTCTAAATGATTATATAAACAAGATGTTTTGCTTTTGAACAAATTTTGATGTTGAGTAAAACAATTTTTCAAGTAAATGTATTATATCATATATAGAGTGACTTATTTATTTATTTATAAAATAGCATTGGTTTTGTGGTATGTTTAAAGAGACATGTCCTGTGTAAATAAGATCTATAAAATTATGTTTGATAGAAAAGACATACTCTACAGTCCACTTATTTTGAAACATTGTCTGTGCCAGTTGTTTCCCCGACCTATATCCTCTTTTTTACACGCTCTCTATCTTTTGAGAAAGGGTCTTGCTCTGTTGCACAGACTGGAGAGCACTGGTGTGACCATGGCTTACTGCAGCCTTTGGGGCTCAAGCAATCCTCCCACCTCAGCCTCTCGAGTAGCTGGGACTACAGGTATGCACCACCACACTAGGTTATTTATTTATTTATTTATTTATTTATTTATTTATTTATTTATTTATTTTGAGACATGGGGGTTTCCCTGTTTTGGCTAAGCTTGTCTGGAATTCCTAGGCTAAAGTGATCCTCCCACCTCAGCCTCCCAAATTGCTGGGATTACAGGCATGAGCCGCTGAGTCCAGCCTCATATCTGGATTTTAAAATGGATGAAACCAGTTTCCTGTGAACTATATGTTCCATGTTTTCTTCGTAACTGACTTCTTTTAAATTTTGGCAATAGGAGGCACTGAAGGAACGAGGAAGGTTGATTAAAAGAAAAAAAAAAAAAAGGAAAATTTCTGCTTCTGTTTCCAGCAGTATGATAGTTCCTGTAAGGGGCCATATTAGTTGGGTTAAATTGATTCTTTCCAAGGGCAGATAGCCTAAGAAGAGCTATATCCTTTACAGCAGTTCTAGCCTCAATGGAGGCAACATCCCTGTTGAATCCATGGCTGACTGCAAGATTAACAGCACAAAATTGGGTACAGACTCAGGGACTCACCAATATTACTTTTGATTCCCAATTTCACCAGTCCTATCTACCTTTTGCTGTTCTAGTCTTTCAAACTTTTATGACTAATTTACTGTATTAACTATTCCCACCTTCTTATTTGAAACACCTAGAATAATTTTCCTTTTAATGCATAGACCATAACAAATACTTACACAGCATTCTTTTTCATTTTATTTTTGGATATAGTCATGAGAAAGTTTTACATTCTATTCAGTTAATTAATAACCTGTCTAACTTCATCTTCTTTCATAAATAATCAGTTGACTATATTAGGGCATGAAGTCCAACAATGATGGCTTGGCTAAATTTGAAACTTTCTAGGCCTCAAATTTTCTAATCAATTAGATGAGGGACTTCCTAATGTAGCATATTTCTTATAAGCCACGTATTGCACATCATTTGCCTACAGACACTGGGATATACATAATAAATGTGATTTCCCAAAGATTACACTTAAAATATACAGGAATATATATATAAATGTATATATATTCATTTACATATATGTGTGTATATATAAATATATAAATGTAGGCACATATTTCTATTTAAAGACATATTTCACCAAAAGACTCTATTATCTGCCAAATCATTCAAACAGAAACTTAAAATTATTCATAAATTAGATTATGAAAATAAAATTTTAAGTAATCTCCATCATTTCAATGATGAAAGATCATTCATCATTGTAATGCTCTTTTTCTACTATATAAATATTCCTTGGTGGTTCATCATGGCCTTTAAGATTTATCTGTATAATAGGACAATTATTTTTGTAGCAAAAATCATGGGCCAAGCATAATATATTAAGAATGCTGAATTAGACACAATCTTGACTTTATGCAGTTTATGATCTGGTAAAGGAAATTGACTTTCAGAAAAACAGCCCAACAAATAATTTAGGAGATTGTGTTTATGGTAAGTACCGCAAAATTTTTAAATGCTGTTACGGATCTGCATAAATTTTTAAACACACACACACACAAATACACACACACACACACACGCACACACACACAGAGTATGCGTAATACATATGAATGTTCAAGGCCCTCCTTTTTCTTTAAGGTTAACCACTAATTTGACTTTCATTTCATCATTCTTTTGCTTTTCTTCACAATTTTGCTTCCTATTTACATCCTTAACATTATGGTATAATGTTGCCTGTTTCTGAGTTTTATGTTAATGGAAACATACTACGTGTATTCTTTTGTGTTTTGTGGCTTTTATTCAATATCATGTAGAATTCATCAATTTTGTTGAGAGTCACAGTAATTTGATAATTTTCTTTGCTCAGGTACTCATCACATTAATTTGTCACTATTTAACAATTCAACCTTTGTGAGCACTTGTGCCATTCCAGGTTTTTAAGATGATGAACAGTGCTTCTGTATATATTCATATATTTATAATGTTTGGTGCCTATTTAAAAGTTTTTTAAATTTATATGTAGAATTTGCTGGATTGTAGGGTGTGTATATCATCAGCTTTTCTATAGAATGTCTTAGTATTTTACAAAAAGGATGTGCCAATTTACATTTACAACTGCAGTGTACAAAAAATCCCACGTTTTACAGTCTTAGCAATATTTAGTATTGTTAGACTTAAAAATTTGCAAATACCCTGGGATGTAATTTTTAAAACTTAAGTAGATTTTCATATGATAACTGGTTATTTGGATTTCCTCTTTGTGAAATGCCTAAGGTGGTTGTTTTTCTGATTTGTAGGCGTTCTATGTTCTGTATATTAGTTAATTAGCTGTCTGTTACACATGTTGGAAATATGTTTTCTCATTTGGTGACTTTTCTTTTCACTCTCATTACAGTATTTTCTGGACAGAAGTTCTTAATTTTAATGCAACTGAAGTCAGCTTCTTCTCCTTCATGGTTTGTGTATTTTGTGACTTAAGAAATTTTCCCTTACCTTGAGTCATGAAGATACTCTCATAGCATCTTCCAACAGTTTTTAAGTAACTTCTTCAGGTATCTTCCAGGAACTGATTTGAATGTGGAATGAGTAGGGTTCAAAATCATTCTCTCCCTTATCCTCATAAGAATAGTCTGTTTTTCCAGCACTATTGAAACATTTCTTTTCATTTTCACATGACTACCTCTCACTCAATATTTAGGATTCTGTTAAAATGCTTTATTTACTCTATAAATACTTCCGTGAAACTCCCTCTTTCCTTCCTGAGCAATCCCTATGGTACATGACTCTCCACACAGGTGTTTACATAGTATGTTTGCTTTGCTCTCTCCTAGTATTTAGTAACTAGTATTATGAGAGCCTACATATTGTCTCTCTCAGTGAACTACCAGTGCCTTTAAGAACTGAGATACACTAAGTAATCTTTGTATTTCATATGCCTAGAATCATTTTAGAATAAATGATATGACAATCCAGACTTCACTAAATGTTAATTTACTGTGGTCACAAAATGAAACTGAAATACCTCTTTATGTGTTTCAAGGAAAAAATCTATTGCATATTCACAATAATACAAATTTCACTTTTTGAGACTATTATTAGGTAAATACTATAGCTTTTCTTCAAAAAATAATTAGTATATAAAACTTCTATTTCCTGGGGTGATAAGTTTTCAATTGTAATTTTATAGTATATTATCTGTAACCAGTTTCCAACGAACACCACCATAATGGGACCTTATTTTGAAAGACAATCTGAAGCAGGTCAGGTTGTATTAGAGTGGGTGCTTATAGCCCTACCCTTTTGTTTTTCCTTGATATCCATGAGTTGGTCTCTAAAGTTATTTTATAATCTGATAGTACCTGGCTACTGCAAGAAAGTAGCCCAAAGGTCACAAATGATTATGGGGAGCTTAAATCGCTAAACAAGTTTAGATATAGCAGGAGTGTGTTCTCTCTCTCGATTCTAAAATAAGGCAGCATAATTACCATAAAAAGATATTGAAAGGACAGATACTGATAAACAGAGATAGTATGAGGGGAAGAACAGAACAAACCTTATGTAAATTGGAATTCTGAAGAAGAACTTAGATCAGGTGTTGGAAAAATGCACACACATACACACACTCACACACATTCTCACACACAGTGGGATGGGAACCTTATTATTTTATTCCATGGCCAGGCCCAGCTTTCTCCAGCATTTTGCTAGTCAGGACTGTCTACCAATTCAACTCCCTCTTTGCATGAAAATTTACAAATGCGATTTTCCTAAATCTAGGACATTTATGTGGTTACACTATACTGGAGATTGAAGGTCACTCTGTCTTCAAGTCTGGAGCTCAGGCTTCAAGTGCTCTATTGGCTTACTATCTCCTATGTTGTCAATATTATTGGAGGCACTCCCAGTTGCAAATAAGGTGAGTTTTGTTTGTTTGCTTGCTTTTTGTACAGGGTTACCATTCTTTCCATATATGGCTCCCTTACTCCAGAGCATTTTAGGGGATAGATATGAATGCATCAAACCCACAGCAGTGTGCAGCAGAATATACCAGAAGACATGCTGCTGGTTTTGTGACATTTCCATTATATCCTCACTATTTTATGCATATTTGCATTATAGTGAAGTATTTTTTAAAATATGAATGTCATTATATATGACATGCAGCATATTTTGTTATTATAAAGAATATAAACTAGTTAAAATATGTGAGGTTAATTATCGACTGCAGTTTTTAAATCTGATTTTTCTTATATGAAAGCACCATCAGATCATACTTGGGTTTCAGTAGATACAAAGAAAATTAATTTAGAAAAAATTACTTGACTTTGCTACAGTTAATTAAAAACGGATACCACAGTCCTCTGACATTTACATTATACCTATCTTTAGTACACATATATTTTCAGGACACTGATATTTCTTTATGAGGAGAGAATAATACCTTTATTTTATGTGTTGTCATCAGATATCGTAAATGCTGTGTTAAATTTTAATAGTTTCCATGATATAGTAAAGAAACCAGCTTTCGGAATGAGATAGGCCTTGATTTAAATCCAGGTTCCCTTACTTACTGGATGACAGACCTCAGAATTGTATTGTTTTCTGTGAACTTCAGTTCCCTCATCGGTAAAGTGGTCATGACCACCACCAAAAACTGTTACTATAAAACTGTGTATGTAAAATGCCAGTCATATAAAACAGTGGTCCCCAAACCGTTTTCAGCACCAGGGACCACTTTCATGGAAGACAGCTTTTCCGGGACTGGGGCAGGGGGATGGATTCCAGATGAAACTGTTCCACCTCAGATCATCAGGCACTAGATCCTCATAAGGTGCAGGCAACCTAGATCCCTCACATGAGCAGTTCACAATAGGGTTCATGCTCCTATGAGAATTGAATGCCGCTGCTGATGTGACAGGAGGCGGAGCTCAAGCAATAAGGCTTGCTCACCCGCTACTCACCTTCTGCTGAGAGGCCCTGTTCCTGACAGGTCACAGAACAGACCAGTACCAGTCTGCCACCCAGGGGATGGGGACGCCTGATATAAGAGGATTTGAAAGACTGTGCCTGCTTCCTAATACATGACTCTATGTGAGACAGCGACAGGAAACATTGGACTCTATAATTTTAAGGCCACAATTATTAGAAAATGAAGCAAAGCCATATTTTCTCAGTATGTATGAATAAGAACTCATGTACCTGCATAGTATAGTATTTTTGGAAAATCATTAACTCTTCCAGGCTCAAGGGCTATATAGAGAACTACAATGAAATGGATGTTTTAAATCTGTGAAATCATAACAATGACAATTGGGCCAGTATATCTAGCTCTACTGTAGGGCTCACAATTTATATTCTCTAATAAGTGTCATTCCTGGAGGGGAACAACCGTTGTTTAAACAAAAAGTACAGTATTGTTAAATAAGTAATTGACCATCATTGTTTTCTGTACAAATCATCTCAATATCACACTTTGAAGAAAGTGATTTGGCCAACTCTTTAAACTTATTCCTCTGAGGTAAAGTGGGACAAAGAATGATGTCCTCAAGACCAAAAACATTGATAAAAGAAGCTAATTGCAAGCCAAATCCATAGCATAAAGCTGTCAGCATGTAGATGGGGGAGGAAGAGCTATTCTTACCAATTAAAAAAAGCAGTTGTCCATGCCCATGATGTGTGTTTATGATTCAGAATAAGAAATAAATCTTACTATGTATTTACATAGAATATTTATTCTATGTACTCAACTCTCCACTGAATCAAGTAAATATATTGACTCCAGAAATGAATGTGTGAAATAGCTTTTACTAATAGACAAGGTCACTTTTGGTGGAAAACTGATGTCTCTCTAGAACCAGAATGAACCAGTGTCCATCCACAGAGCTCACATCAATTTACCCCGTTTCATTTTTTAATTTTTTTAAACTTTTAAGTTTTTTCAACCTAGCTGCTGATGCTTTTGTTTTATAGCATGTGTGCAGAAAATTAACAAGATGCATCCATTTCAGATGAGGTACTGTATGGAAGAACCACTATTGGATTTCTGGAAAGTGATCATTGAGTTGTTAACTGAAATTTGACAGGATCTGGGCAATGGCCAACAGAATTAACAGATTGCTTACTTGTGAGTATACAAGTAGTCCCCAGTACATGATACCTCCAACACCTCCCACACAAAAATAGAACAATATTCTAAACTCCTGAATTTAGAAACGTGCTAATTTCACCAAAAGAATTAATCTTATTTTATATCTGTACATTTCAATGTCTTTTACTTTAACAATAAAAAAACACACACAAATGTTGAATGTTATTTAATCCCAATAAATGTTTTCCTGTTTGTTCATGAATACAAGTTCCCAAATGCAAGTTCCCCCAACTCAAATCCTTAATGCCACAAATTTATTTCTGTATACACATCCAGTAATTATTTACATTTGGGTTCAGATATTCTCATAGTGCACACAGGTCCAGTCAGTTTGTTAGGAATAAGAAATAGTATTTGTATGGAGGAAGGCAAGATGGTCAGCTAGACAAAGCCAGGAGGAGGGTCTCTCACCAAGGGACCAGGACATCAGGACTGACACATTCCTAGCAGATCTTCAGGGGGAAGGCATTGAGAGCAAATGAAAAGAAGACACAGATGCTAGGCTGAAGTGGGAGGAAGCTGGGAATCCTGCACGGGGCTACAGTGCACCCAGACTCTTTCCTGGCCCCCAGTGAAAAGGAAATAGTATTTGTATCTCAAGTATTTGCTAGAAATAAGAAAGAATAATAAATAAGAAGATGAGAAAGTTGAAAGATTAGGAAAGAGAAGAAAGGCAAATGTGAGAGAAGGAAATTGTTTCTAGTAAAGCCATGGAAGGGTAAGAAAGATGAATAAGTGCAGCAGATAACCATGTCAGGTGTATACCTATGTAACGAAACTGCACATTCAGCACATGTACCTTATACCTTAAAGTAGAATAAAATAAATAAATAAATCAACCCAGGAAAGTGAAGCAGGATGGAAGTAGATAGGCATGTGTCATGTGGGGAGTTTGCCAAGGAATAATTCAGAATGTTAAAAACAGTAACCTGAGCTATATAATCTGAATTCAAATAGAGATTTAGATATTGAAACAAATGAGGGGACAATCATTCTATGTAAGACATCTATAACAAATACAATGATTTTGTAACTACCTCATTGAAGTCCACAGGAAGTAAGAGAGATGACCGATAGATGTGTGTGTGTGTGTGTGTGTGTGTGAGCGTGCACGCATGTGTGCTCATGTGTGTGTATTATTTTACAGTTTCTGGGTCTATCTCTGCCCTCCAATCTTACTTTTTTAACTAACAGTTTCAAGTTTGTCATTACAGAGGTCCTATCCAGGTTTTCAGGAAAGCATAAGAGGAACCATTGAACTTCAAAATGCTAATCCATTCTCAGGAAATGAAGCAGCATAGGATATTGAAATAATAACTGTACTCTGAGGCAGTCGGTACAGGTATAATTCCAAATCTGTGACTATAGACAAGAATGCATCGCCCCTGTCTTCAGGTTCTTAACAGTAAAAGGAAGATACAACTAGGGAGAAAGGCAAAAAATCTATCGTTTCAAAGATCTGGCTAAGATAGGGAAAGTTTATGATTCAAATACATTTGTGAGTTAATGCTCTTTAAGATTTTGAATAGCTTACACGGAAGTTTTCATAGCAAAATTGAGAAAATGAATCATTATATGATCTAAGAAAGTGTGCTTTCATTTCTGTATTAATTTATATCAAATTCACATTACATTAGATAAATTATACATGGTTCAAATATGTGTGTGTGTGTGTGTGTTAGATTCTCTTTCTTCCCCCCATTTAAAAATAATTACTAAAGAAATTGCCTTTTCCCATTTGTCTACAAAAAAAAGAGTTTAAGATGGCTTTCTAGAAGTCATTAGGAATAAATATCACAGAAACTACAGGAAAGTGAAATGTGGACTAAACGATCAACAAAGAAAAAATCATCAGGAAAGATACAAAAACTACTTTTAAAATATGAGAAATATTTTTCACATGGTGATGAGATTAGGCAGCATGACCAGCATCCTTTAGATTACCAAAATCACTGGCTGTTTTCACTTGAAAACACAAAATAATTTTCTTCCCAATTATTTGGCACTGTAGGCATCAACGAAAATAGCTAGGTCCTTTCAATGATTAATAATCATCATTATTAAGAATTTAAAGATGATCAAGATCGGCCGGGCGCAGTGGCTCACGCCTGTAATCCCAGCACTTTGGGAGGCCGAGGCGGGCAGATCACGAAGTCAGGAGATCGAGATCATCCCGGCTAACTCGGTGAAACCCCGTCTCTACTAAAACTACAAAAAAATTAGCCGGGCGTGGTGGCGGGCACCTGTAGTCCCAGCTACTCGGGAGGCTGAGGTAGGAGAATGGCGTGAACCCGGGAGGCAGAGCTTGCAGTGAGCCAAGATCAGGCCACTGCACTCCAGCCTGGGTGACAGTGCGATACTCCGTCTCAAAAAAAAAAAAAAAAATCAAGATCAATTTCCCAATACTAATTAAACATACAATCTTGAAGAATATGAAAGTTGGGAAAAATACTAATATTTACCATTCATTAAATAACTACAAAATTTTAAAAAGGACAAAAAACAGTTCTTTCTCTAGGAAAAAACGATGTGTTCTACCTAGTCATTGCATTTTATGAGGGTCACAAATATATTTTTTTAGTCATGATCTAAAGTAGAAAAGTAGTTGCAAAACACCAGTGTCTTTGTTTATGATCTAGAAATTAACTGTGCACATTGTCCTTGGTAATTAAGCAAAAAAAGTCCTCTTTTAAATCAGTCTTGTGAAGTATGGCTTTATTTTAGATGCGGGATGAGTAAAATGCATGCCAGATAATTACTTGCCTGCTATACCTGCCTGCCAAGAAAAGAAAGTGGTCACTTATGGTGATTACAAACTTCATCAAGTGAAGTCTCTATGTCGTATCTTCAAAAGAGACAGGTAGCATTGCTTGATGTATTTTCTTTTGTAGCTCCACTGTCTCTCTCTGTTTGTCTCTTCCCCACATATTTTTTCTGTTCGTTTCCCCATCGCTTTCTCTCCCTAGGGGTTCTGATATCATTGCTACATTGCTTAGGAGACGAATCCATTTTCTCTCTGTTAATTCCTCTTCCTGGGAAGATGGAGAATATCCTTATTGATTTTGACTAGGGAATTATTATTTTTTAAGAGTAGAACAGACTTCTGACCTTTCAAATGATCAGATTAGGATGGTTATTTTCACATTATTAAGTAATCAAGGAACAAATGCATTAGAAAGAGTTTGGTTCACAGGCAGGCCTGTTGAATTCTAAAAAAAAATATTTTGTACTGACAGCTAACCCAGATTCCATTTCTTCCCTTGCCTATGAACCACTTGGGAAGCTAAAATGCATTTTAACATTGCATTTTGCCTAAAGGCTATCAGTAAAATTTAATTTTCTTACTGCATTGATTTTTCCATTATAAGTTGTAACAGTCTAATGATATCTCATAAGAATTTTCAGTATTGAGGAAAAGAATGTGAATGATTTACCAATGATAACTGCCTGGGATATACTGTGATTTTTAGGGAAACTTTCTGTTGCTTTTTAATGGCTGATTCTTTAAAAATATGGTACATTTAAGATCTCTGAGTTCTTAAATAACATTTTTAATTCATACATTATAGAGTTTAATATGTTACTGCTCCTTAAAAATAGAATCTCAGTATTTGAAACCAATACATGCATTTTGGGCAAGAAATTCAGTGTCCACATAAAAGGCTTACTGTTACTGCAAAAACATAATGTTGCACACTGAAATAAGGTGACTGAAAGACATTAAAGCATGGTGGACTCATCTCTTAGACTAGGCTACATTTGATAAAGGTTGACTTGATTTTCTTTCCTGCTAAATGATTGTCTCATCACTGAAACTCCAGCAAAACTTAAAATAACCATGTTAAGAAAACATATAAAAAATAGAACCAGTGTCACAGTAAAATCAACAGAGGATTCAATATGCCATATGTTCAATAGCTCCAAGGGAATATTTTAATTATTATTTCACTTTGTCTTAAACACAACAGGTGATTACAAATATAAAATAAACATTTGTGAACAAAAAATTAACCAAGTTAAATACATCATTGTTAACAAGGGTAGATGCCAACAAATGGAAAATGTCTTAATTGCCAACACTCACCCTTACTTTAATATGTTCATGTGGCCATGTCTCCAGTACTTATTTTCATGCAATTTTATTTCTACTTTTTTTTTTAACATTTAAAGGGCTTGAAATAGAAATGGAGAACATCTGTTTCAAAAAAATAAATTGTTCTTTAAAATGTCATCAAAAGAATTTAGAAAGCCAATCCTTTTCCTATTTTAAAAACTGTAAGTTTTAATTTTTAAACCACTATGCACACTGGGGTAACTTTTATGGAAAGAAATAAAGAAAACTGCATGTCTTCATTGTTTAACAAGGATATCCATTTCTAGGTAAGTTAACTGATACTCCCACGCCAAATGAACATTCAAAATGTTTAGTTTCATTTTATAAACTAATGTGTCTTGTCTTTAGTCAGTGGAACCAGAAAACATGTATAATTACTAACTAATTATGCTCCATTCACAAATGTCTGTCATCACTGCTGAGCTACTGATCATTCATATTGAATGGTAAATCAAATTACAGATTGAAGGCACATTTCTGAGAGTGTGATGTTAATAATAAGCTTGGACTTTTAAAACCTCCAACTGATATTGACTGGATCATGTCCTACCTTGTATTTATCACTCTATTCTCCTGTTGAGCCTCTGAAAGAATGAAGCCCTATCAACATCTTTCTTTTCACCCAGTGAACCACAGTTTGGACTTATAAACTCCAGAAAAATGAAATAATGAATTTCAATTGTTTTATGCAACTGTTTACAGCAATTTGTTACAGCAGCAGTAGGAAACTAACACACTGATAAAATATGATTTACCAGACTAAATGGTTAAGCACTCACCTATAAACTAAAAATCAACATAGAAATTAAGATATTTTAGTGATTAAAACAAGCAAACTTACACACATAAAATACACAACACTAAAATATTTTTGAAGGCTTTCAAATTACAAAGAGTAATTTACATTATAGTAATAATGCAGGTTTATAGTATAGGAATAGGAATGAGTTAAACTAAATATTCTGAATCAGTACAAGGTATTTCTTTTCTTTTTTTTTTTTTTTTTTTTTTTTTTTTTTTTTTTTTTGAGACGGATTCTCACTCTGTCACCCAGGCTGGAGTGCAATGGTGCAAACTTGGCTCCCTGCAACCTCCGCCTCCCAGGTTCAAGCGATTCTCCTGCCTCAGCTTCCTGAGTAGCTGGGATTACAGGTGTGCCACCACACCTGACTAATTTTTGTATTTTTAGGAGAGACGGGGTTTCACCATGTTGGTCAGGCTGGTCTCAAACTCTTGACCTTAGATTCCTCCTGCCTCAGCCTCCCAAAATGCTGGGATTACAGGCGTGAGCCACCACACCCGGCCCAATACAAGGTATTTCATTGAGGACTTCTTGAATGTCTCCTAAAATTTCTAAATACAATTAGATACACAGATTATAATGATTTGAGTTTAGGAAGATATTGCAACATGTATGTTTCCTATATAGAGAGAACCAGTATAAATTCATACTTATAAAATTATATATTATCTGAATACTTATGCTCAGTTTTAAATACCTTTATTTTATTTTAGGGGTTCTTACAAATGTTTCATTTGTGTTATACAGAAATGCAGATTACCGGAAATATAAATGATATCCATTAATACAGGATTCAAAAACAGAAAAGGTCCAATAGAAACTGTTGATTACCTAGTCTTCTTCATCATGCTGCCATTTGAGTCATTTATATTCTTACAAAGAAATGAGATTAACCAATAACTGGGAATCTAGAAACTCACCTCTTCTCTCTTATAGAAGTAAATAATTGAGATTATGTCATGCCCAAAAGTATTGTGTGAATCAGTATCACACTACCGCATAGGCACTTTCATTCACGTTCGTTTTTTTTTTTTTTTAATAATTTCAACTTTTATTTTAGATTTGGAGGTACATGTGCAGGTTTGTTACATGGGTATATTGTGTAACTCTGAGGTTTGGGGTACAAAGAATCCCATCATCAGGTGGTGAGTATAGTACCCAATAGTCATTTTTTGTTTTGTTTTGTTTTGTTTTGTTTTTAAACCTACATTTTATCTTTTATTTTTATTTTATTTTATTTAACTTTAAGTTCCGGGATACATGTGTAGAACGTGCAAGTTTGTTATGTAGGTATACATGTGCCATGGTGGTTTGCTGCACCTCTCAACCAATCATTTAGGTTTTAAGCCCCACATGCATTAGGTATTTATCCTAATGCTCCTCCTCGTTCTGTCCTCCACCCCTTGACAGGCCCTGATGTGCATTGTTCCCCTCCCTGTGTGGACTACTACGCAGCCATAAAAAAAGAATGAGATCATGTCCTTTGCAGGGACATGGATAAAGCTAGAAGCCATCATTCTCAGCAAACTAACACAAGAACAGAAAATCAAACACTGCATGTTCTCATCCAACAGTAGCTTTTTTGCCCTCACACTCCCCATTGTAGTCCCCAGTGTCTATTGTTCCCATCTTTATGCCCAGGTATACATGTTTAGCTCCCACTTATAAGTGAGAACGTGAAGTATTTGGTTTCCTGTTCCTGTGTTAATTCACTTAGGACAGTGGCCTCCAGCTGCATCCACGTTGCTGCAAAAAACATGATTTTGTTCTTTATTATGGCTGCATAGTATTTACTGCTGTATATGTACCACATTTTCTTTATCCAGTCCACTGTTGATGGGCACCTAGGTTGGTTCCATGTCTTTTCTATCGTCAGTAGTACTGTGATTAACATATGAGTGTGTGAGTGTTTTTGGTAGAAAGTTTTATTTTCTTTTGGATATATACCCAGTAATGGGACTGATGGGTCAAATAATAGTTCTAAATTCTTTGAGAAATCTCCAAACTGTTTTCCACAGTGGCTAAACTAATTTACATTTCCATCAATGTGTATAACTGTTCCCTTTTCTCCAAGACCTCACCAACATCTAATATTTTTTGATATTTTTAATAATAGCCATTCTGACTGATGTGAGATAATTCTCATTGTGGTTTTAATTTGAATTTTTCTGGTGATTGACAATGTTAAGCATTTTTTCATGTGTTTGTTGGCTGCTTGAATGCCTTTTTTTTTTTTTTCTAGCAAGTGCCTCTTCATGCCGTTTTGTCAATTTTCAGTGGGGTTGTTTTTTGTGTGTTGAATTGTTTAAGTTCCTTATGAAATCTCGATTAGTTTTCACTCAGTTCTGAAACGTATAGAAACCTGAAAAATCAGAGAGTTAACTCTTTGTTGTTCTAGTTTAATTGAGCATAAATTATAATTAGTGAAATACTTTATGTGTGTCTTCTATTAAATTCAGGAGAACCTACCCTCACTCTTTTTTTCTATAAAAGTGGCAATAACACATTTTAGTAAAATCTCTAGCTTACCTAAGGCTAAACAACCTTTCAAAGCAATAACATTAGCATGACTATAAGCATTTCAGCACATCTTAGCTGGAGTGTGAAATAATTTGGTATGACTATGCCATTTTAAAAATAAAACATTACATTTTATGTCTCGGGAATGTGATTTGATTTCAATCAACAGTATATAAAACTGTACCAATACATTCATCTTTAATGTAAAATATATGTGCCTATGCGCATATGTGAATTCAATGGTGATTTAAAACATTTTTTGATTCTTGTATATTTTCTTGTTTCCTTTGCTTTACTTTTTTAATTGCATAAAATTTTGTTAATATCAATTATTTCAATCATTTTATTATATAAGATATGGGATTGAGTAGAAATGCTGTCTGGAATTTGGCAATCTAGGTGAAAGAATATTAATAATACTAATAATCATAATAGTAGTAATATTGGGTATAACTGCCATATTCTGAAATGTTATGAATTATAATACATGAAAGTTATAATTATAAATTATAATAGTCAAAGAAGAATAAACCAGATCTCATAGAGACAAAGTGATTGCACTGTAAAACATGGGTAGTACACCTAGTCTCATAGTCGGAGTATCTGATTCTTAAATAAATTTTTATTTCACCATATCCTTTTATCTGATACATTTAAACTACCATTAGACACACACGGATCTTAATATATCATAGACGTGCATGTCTAATGAGAAACAAATAGTTCACTGATTTCCTCAAATATAGGAAATGCTTGTCAGAGAAGCACTGTTCTCACAGTAAAATGCAACAAAGCACAGGAACCTATATTGCAAACCTGCGATCCAGGCTGCATGTGTTCCCATCTTGGTTCTGCCACTTCTCAGATGTGCAACCTTACACAAATTACAAATGCCATCTCTGGGCTTCAGTTTCCTCTCTTCTAAAATAAAGATGGACAACATCCTTATCCCACAGGGCTATTATGAGAATTAATAGTTACTATCTCGGAAATTCTTATAACACTACCTGGTGCATATTAAGCACTGTAGAAGTATTTGTTCAACAAACGAAAAACAGTATTAAGTCTCAAAACAACTGTCAATCTTAAAAAGAACCAGTTATATTCCAAATTCTAAAGAAATATATAAGATATGCAGGACAAAATATTTTTCTAACATCTACTCCACTCTTGAAAGGAGACTGACCAAAGATTATAGACTGCTCATCTGTTTATTCATAGATATAATCAAACAATTTAAACCTTCTCTTTTTTTTTTTTTTTTTTTTTTTTTTTGAGACGGAGTCTCACGCTGTTGCCCAGGCTGGAGTGCAGTGGCGCGATCTCGGCTCACTGCAAGCTCCGCCTCCTGGGTTCACGCCATTCTCCTGTCTCAGCCTCCTGAGTAGCTAGGACTACAGGTGCCCGCCACCGCGCCCGGCTAATTTTTTGTATTTTTAGTAGAGACGGGGTTTCACTGTGGTCTCGATCTCCTGACCTTGTGATCCGCCCGCCTCAGCCTCCCAAAGTGCTGGGATTACAGGCTTGAGCCACCGCGCCCGGCCTTTAAACCTTCTCTTTCAACATTATGATAAATGTCATGGTAGCGGCAGTTAAGAAAACAAACGCTTGTCAAAAAAGTTCTTGAGGTAATATTCAGAGTGATGAGGAAGAAGTATTCATAATTTCAGCTAATTTAGAACTTTGATGCTATTCCCAATGATAGTTACCGGGAATCAAATTAATGCCAGTACACTTAGCAGGGTTTGTGTATTTTGTGTACAATTACCCACCACATGCTGGAATAAGCAACTCACTTGCTGTGTTAATTGGGTAAATCACCATGTTTATTTCACTATCCCTCAGTTTAGTCTCAGCAGTTTAGGTCATTTCTGAGGAATATAAGGGTATTAAATAGAAATTAAATGATGTTTTTTAACAAGAGAAGATACTTAAGTTCTCCACAGACAGACACTTTAAATATAGGTTCTTATATTATTAATAATATTTATCACAAGATAAGTACCATCAAGCTACATCACCCGTAAGAAAGTAGAATTTTCAATCATTATCACAAATAATAAATTCAGAACAGAATTAAGCACTTATGCTATTCAAGGATTCCTGAATTCTGAAGTTGGAAATTTGGGGGATAATAAGATATCCTTTTGGCAGCCATGAAAAGTTAAGTTTTTCTAGAAATTTAATCAGGTGCTTCTTGGCAGTCCTGCCCTTTATTCTACCCAGAAATTAGGGCATGTCATGTGAGATCTAACCAAATATTAGAGTTAGAATATAGTTCAATATGCCCTCGGATTAATGGCCATCCAGTGAAACTATTTATCAACAAGAAGCAGCATGGGTCATTATCAGTTTTCAATCAATGAAGATTGATTTCTATACCCGACCTTGATTTTTTCATACCTCTCTCCTCATATTTTGCTTTTCTCTTTTAGCTCTGCCTATATTGTTGGTATTCTTTCCTATTTCCAAGCATAAGGTTTCAACAAAATGTGAAATCAAAGTTATGCTAATATCAATTGAGAATCAATGTTAAAGTTCTCCTCATATCAATTTTAGCCAACCGTATATTTTGTTAGCTTATGTTTCTTCTTTATCCATATAAAAAGCTATATGAATTTTTCTTTCATTTTCATTTAGCAAAAGCACAGTCTCAGAATTGACAACACCCTAAAAGTCTCCTCTGCTACATATGTAGGATGACTAGCCATCTAACCTTGAATATTTCCATTTTAGGGCATATTTAATATCTATCCATCCATTTAGTATACCTTTATGAAGTGCTCCTTATGCCTTAGACAATTGTGTAAAAAGATAAATGCAGACCTACTGACAAAAAACTTATATTGTTACAGAATTAATAACACTAAACAAAAAACTACACACACCATTGAGGTAAATACTGTGGAGAAGTAATTCAGGGTGCTGTGGAAGTCAATAATGGTGTAACCTAACCTAGTTTTCAGTGACAAAGAAGGTTTTCTTAGTAGGAAGTAATATTTAGGCTAACATGTAAGGGAAGAATAGAAGTGAAATGATATAGGGTAGAGGGAGGAAAAAAATAGAATTGTATTTGATAGAAGAAAGAGTATGAACCAATATCTATATTAGGCTAATCTATAATTCAGTCCAGCAAGTATGGCCTTTGGATGATAAAGTCTGGGAGTGGGTGGTATTAAAAAATGAAAAACACACACAGAGGTGAAGAGTTGGGTGACGCAGCAGAGTTAGAATCTTTGTTCTTTTGTTGTTTATTTATCTGTTAAGTATCACAATGTAGAAGTTTCAGGCACAGAAGTAAAGTTATTTTGGAAGAAGGAAGTTCACGAGGAGTTGGGTCAGCAGCAAGATGCACAAATAGTGGGTGACCTACCTTTTAGAAGAGGACAAAGGCTAACATGTGAGATGGTATGCTTTTCTGTGTATTGACTAAGGAGGTAAGAGCCTTTTTTTTTTCAGTCATGCCAGTCTCTTGGGGGATATTGGGCACTTGAGACTAATGATTAAGCAAACTGAAATGCAGACAGAGGTCCTCTGGTTGTGATTACAGACCAGATGTTCTGTTTTTTTGTTTTTTGGTTTTTTTTTTTCTTTTTTCTTTTTTTTTGAGACGGAGTCTCGCTCTGTTGCCCAGGCTAGAGTGCAGTGTCGAGATCTTGACTCACTGAAAGCTCCACCTCCCGGGTTCACGCCATTCTCCTGCCTCAGCCTCCCAAGTAGCTGGGACTACAGGCGCCTGCCACCACGCCCGGCTAATTTTTTGTATTTTTAGTAGAGACAGGGTTTCACCATGTTAGCCAAGATGGTCTCCATCTCCTGACCTCGTGATCCACCCACCTTGGCCTCCCAAAGTGCTGGGATTACAGGAGTGAGCCACCGCGCCCGGCCACAGATGTTCTATATAGTTCAGTGATATTGACAGCTATGCTCTTTGAAAGGACAGCTGTGTTATTTTGAAGGGCAGCTGTCAGAAGTACATTAAATAATGTCAAAGCACTGAGTCAATGTCTAGAAACCTTAGAGAAGACAACTTTAGGTAATGTCTACCTTTCTTCCCATTGAAAACATGGGATAGTATAAGGTACACCAGTAACAATTCTGAGCATTGCCAGCCTAAAAGGAGCTTTCCTCTGTTAGTGAATTGTGAGTCAGTAAGGAGACATTTTCTCTTAGAAATGTCTTTCTCACACTAAGCCTGAGATGAATGCTTGTGTGTTGGCACTTGAAATCCTATTCCTTTTCTTCTCTCTCCTATATCACAGGTGCTCTAGCATGACTGGCATGACAATTCCAAAAAAAAAAAGAAAGGCTCTTATCTATTTCTTCCTTGGTGAATGCATGGAAAAGCATAAGCTTAGGAAATGTATTTGGCTCCTATCCCAACATGGATCTATCAAAATACAGCTTAGTTTCTACCAATGAGATGGACTTGTACGACACAGAAGACAAACAGAATTATTTCCGACAATGGCATGAAGTTATGTGATTTTGATACAAAAAAGAATTTCCAAAGTCTCTATATTTTCCTCAATAAAACACCTACTTTGGTGCTGCAAGTAGACACAATCACTCACTAGAGTTTACTGTAGTTCCAGATCTGGGTTTCAGTTGACATTTCTGATTATTTGAAAGCGAGTGGTAAACCCAAAAACTAATGGTAGACTTCTTTACATTTTCTCTTCCAGCTCTCGTAAAAGATTTACAAGCACCATTTTTCCTCTCTATGATCTCTTCCTGTTTGAACTACCTAGATTTATGTCACTCAATTGAATAATGACATATATCAGTAGAGATAAGCCGCTGAGAAAAAAAGCAACATCTTGTTTACCTATTCAAAGAAGTGATGTAGAGTTGATGTGCAGTACACATTTGTTCAATGAATCAATATATGAATAAACAATAAGAAGTATCTGACTCTAGTTGTTCAATGCAAGGAAGCTTCTTGGACTATCTCTGAACCAGAAATTTGATCCCATCACTAAAGCAACATTCATATCTTAGATGGACCTTTAAACCATCACCCAAACTACTCTCAGGCCAAAAATTGCATGATATATAATTGAACATTTTTTAGCTTTCAGACAATAAATAACTGATGATGACATAAAGTGGCAAAATAATCTTACCTCCATTTTAGTCATGTATTGTGATTTTGACTCCCCTCAAATAAACTGTGAAACAGGCTTATGTAACACAATATTGTAATTTAGTAATATTAAATATAGTTTTCTGCCAGTGGGGAGAATTACACAAATAGTGATGAATGGGAGAAGGAAGAGCACTAAAAGTAATAATCATTATTATTAATACTTTGATCTTATTTTCATAGTATTGAAGTAATAACTTATTTGTTGTGCTCCTCTTTCTCTTGGATATTTGCTATTTGTGTAATTCTCCCATTGATGAAAGCCCATATTTAGATACTATCTTATACTTCAGCTTTTACACACTCTTTTAAATCTCATCCAGACATCTCATTACGAGATAACCAATTAACAAATTTACCTTTAGAAGTCAAAAGACAGACATATTCTCCAATTCAGGAAAAAAAAAAATCACGTTTCTCCAGAAAGCTTTTAGAAAATGAATACTTCAAACCCAAAGAATTTCAGGGCTGAAAATTTGGCAGAGAAATCTCACATCACGCCATGTTATCTAAAGCAGCAAAAAAAAAAAAAAAAAGAAACTGAACCAAAAATATGTAATGTTTTATATGTTGCTTTTTAAAAAAATATAGTGAAGGGAGAAATTTAAAGTATCTCTAAGTTCTAGAAATGCAATCAAAGGAGCATTAGATAAATAGTACACACATACACACACACATACACAAACACACCACACATAACACACAAAAGTGTGTGGGGAAAAAGGGCGCTTATTAAATATTGGAGACTTTGCAGGATAATACCTGATTTTTTTCCAGTTTTGATATTTTAAGCAGTTTTTAGGTTACAAAAATAACCTATTTTACACATTTAAAAACAACATGCATGGAAAAGTCATATGAAAATAAATTCCACTCAGTGAGGTAACTAGGTTAGCAAGTAAAACCTGAAATCTAATGCTGACAAATGAAAAGTAATACAGTGTGAGTACAAAGCTATAAATCTAAATGTTGTATGAGAAATTCATAACTAATATGATATATTTATTTGAAGCCAGATAGGTAAGATGTTCTTTTCAAAACATAGTGCTGTAAAGAAATTTACATAAAAGTAAATTATAAGAGATTTAAGCATTCAAAAATTTTTCTGAGAATCCTGTTGTTGTTTATTAGACAAATGTCTCTCCACAATCTGCAATGAAAGATGTAGCAGAGAGACTCAATAAGAGCAAATAATTATTTTTATCCACAATTAAATGACATGAACTGTGAGGATAAGAGGGAAAAAAATGTGAGCCATACACCTCTGTAGCCTTTACAAAGATGGTGAGAGGAGTTTTACAAGAAAGAATACTAAATATAGACTGGTATCATGCCAACTTCAAATTGCTATATTCAGCTCAATAAAAAAGTGACAGAGAAAAAAGCAATCATGAGAATGAAAATATTCAAAAAATATGTCAAAAAGCACTTTTTTAAAGAAAGCGTAAAAATTACATGGAAATTCTCTATATAGTACCTTGAGAGACTAAATCTACTGCAGTTAGTCATGAGGGAAACAAATGACAATGATACTAAGAATCTAAAAAGAATGAATTACGTTCTTATATGTCTTTCATCGGTTTGCTTGTGGGCATAAGACTTTCTCGGAAAGTAAAATGAAGCAATGACTAAAGTGCCGAGAATGAGTTATTCCTTCTTACTATCTAGAAAAGTGTAAGTTACTGTCAATCCTGAAATGATTCTTCAAAAATTTGTGTTTGCACATGCATGCTTATTGATGGATAACTTTTTTGTTTGTTTGTTTACCATGCTTCTTTTTCATCAATATAATTAAGCTTTCAGATTCAGGACTGCTTTCATTTTGTAGATTTTCCTTTGCTTTTTAACCCTACAAAGTATTTAATCAACACCCTTTTGCTTATCATTTTGCATTTTACATGACAATATCCTGGCTATGTTTATCTAAAGAATTAAAGGTAGATGGTGAAGACAGGCTATTTTACCATCAAGATCCTAGAAATATAACATTTAATAAATAGATCAGTGTTAAAATTTCATGGTGATATTTATCACTAACAACAAATCACATGAGGTGTTATTACATGGATAAAGTGAAGTGGTGAAGGTGTAATCATGAAGAGACCCATTGTGACAGGTAATGCACAAACAAGTCAAAGAAGCTGACAGCAAAGGTCCTTCAGCTATAAGGAAAAACGTTCCATTCAGCTATAAGGAAGCTGCAAAGAACAGCTCAGGCATCTGCCGCCCTACCTCCTTTAGGATAAATTTATCCTGGGCAGGAAACGCTAAAATATTTTTTCAGCAAACTATAATCTGGATAAAATTAAATTCATTCACAAGTTCTATGGACCTAATAAAGGCTCAATAAGAATAATTTATTGATTAGAGTTTAATGAGTATCTATGGCATATATAACATTTTAAATTTAATTCAAACAGAATCCATATCAAAAGAGTGAAAATTAGTAATAAAAATAATGGTAATAATAAGTGGGGAGGGCTACAGGAGGAAAGAGGAGAAAGGGAGATTTCCTAATATTTAAGGAAAGTTTATGAGGAGTTGGTTTTGTTAAAAATATCTGATCCAGATTATTGCATGAGGAAAATGTGAAATAATTTCACTCTTTCAGAAAAATTACCTGAGATTTGGAGAAGCCAAACGGCCAAGAGCACATAGCTTGTCAGCAGAGAACCCCATTCTGGTTTAAACCTGCTCACTTAAGGACTAAATCCATATATAACATGTACTTGGCACCTAGCAAGGTACTCAAGATGCAAAACTGAAGATATAGTCTATTCCTTCCACACTTTAGTCTAGTGAAGAGACCCATAGAGCTCAGGAGTAGGTATAAGGGCTATATAAACACAGATGATGGAAAAAGCAAGGACAACTCACGGAAAGCTGAAAATAGGAGATAGGCCCCAAAATGGAATTAAAGCAGATCTTTTTGACAATAAGTTCATATTCCTGGTTTACTAGATGAAAATACAGCTCATATATCACACTTATCCTCACAAAAGATAATTCCAGTATCTCTAGTACCAAGTAACTAACTGATCATAGAAGATAATGCTGTGTAAGTTCTACAGTGTTACATAAAAAGAGTTTTAGAAAGGGAATAAGATAACTGATTTACCAGGCAGACAAATAGGAGTTCCATGATAATAACTTGTTAGACTCTATTTTATGCCCAGTGCTGTAAATAGTTTCTAGTTCAAATAGATGCTCAATGACAAATTAATGAGCACTCTCAGTTTTATAGCTGCAGTTTTGTTGACTCCAAGGTTTGTGGTCTTTGTAAGGTAGTGCAAAGTACATGAGTAAAATGATGCTTATGACAGGAACAAATACTCTGCAAGTAGAAATTTTCCACTTAGTAGCTATCTCACAAACTCTGTTTAGTAAGTATTCAAACAGTCAATGTGGAACCCTGAAGGTGTCATTTTGGCTTGCTGTACTCACACACACAAAATGATAGCTATCCAAACAATTAAACCAGAAATAAATGTTAATCTAAATTATCTGAATAAAGGGCCCAGTCATGGAATCAGAACTCATACTATTGATATTAGAAGATCAACATAGTTATATTTGAGAGACATATATTGAAAATAATAAAGCAAACATTCAGTAAAAGACTATTGCTCAGTATTTTAAAGTGTCTACTGAATATGAAATTACTAAGTATGTTTCAATATGGGAAATTATCATCTTTGATATTCTCTAAATAAGGGCCTGGAAGACACTTAAAAGGTGATCTCTTCCTTTAGGTCTTTAGTCAAATGCCTCTTTATTAGCAAAAGTCTCACTGGCCTCCTATTTCAAACTGTACATCTTACTTCAACACTGCCTATACTCCCTTTACAGCTTTATTTTATTTTCTCCTTAGCAGGTAGCAGTGTCTAATATATTTTTTCTTTTAATATTTTACTTGATCTATTTCTCTCACTAGAATCTAAGCCTCATCAGGGGAAGATAACTTACTGAATGAGCAATGTTGTAGAATCTTTTTGTTTCACAAAAGAAGAAAATGAGCATATATTTGCTCATGACTTATCAGGGCTGGACCCAAATAATTGCATAGAGGTGTCTCATATATAGAATGTTACCTAAACTCAGGCTTTTAGCTGTAGGTAAAGTTGAAATCATATCTGACTGAAAGTCAGAATACCATAGTAGGAATCCTCACATTAACCTATAAAAGGATTTCAGAAATGTCTGTGTGGGGCAGATACATAGGTCAAATAGATCTGGAGAAACCGTGTTATCAAGAGCAACTGAGAATCTCCTTGAAAGAGAACACAGCCTATATGAGGGAGGAACACACACTGAACTTGACCCAATAATAAAGTTTTAGTCACAGGGAAAGAAAGTAAATTATCAGTGTAGTGTGGGACCAGTCACTCAGATTAATCTGGGTTAAGTTTCACATTTGAGTCCTGTGAAGCAAACAGAGTTGAAAAGGAGCTTATAAGTAAAACTGAAGAAGTTGTTTCAATAAATGACTAAGGCATTAGAGCATAAGTAGCCACCCTCCAGTAAAGTATAAAATAAAAAGTAAAGTGGGAGAGACAGAGGCATTCTTGCCAAACTCAGGAATGAATTACTGTGGTAACAGTTATAAAGGGCTTCAGTGCCTCAACTATGAAAGAGGATAAAACCTTTGACCCAGCAAATTCCTGACAGGAGACAGCAAAAACCGATGGATACAGTGGCATCTATGAGATATCAGATGTTCATAGAAGTAGCCAGCAGAAGGCTTAGAATCAGAATAAGAGGAAAGCAAGCATTAGAGGAAGCCAAGTGACAGCTGATTTGACTTTTGATTGAATTTACATTTGAACACGTGAAATATGTGCCTGGAACTCCTAAGAATACTTAGCATGTTTTGCAGAAGGCTAAGAAATGCATAAGCTAGAATATTTTAAGAACAAATTTAATTTGTTATTACTATTAATGTGACTCCATCTGTAACACCTATAACCATAGAAATCCACATTAAAGAAAGAAGCATAAAAACAAATTGAAAATAAAAACAACCAAGTCGAATAATGTTCCAAGTTTGACACCATATCAATAAGGTGAAAACAGCAACAATCTACAATATCATACTTTGCCAATTAAACTTCTGAGCACGAGTATAAAGTGATAATTAGCAAGATTCAAATGTTACTGCCTTAAGAACAAATTAGGGTAGTCAGGCTGAAAGTAAGTCTATAATATTTAGTAATAACAGGTAGAAGTTGGAAAACGTCAGGTAACTATTACAAGCACTTTTACCTACAATCATGACAATCTTTCTTTTACATTTCTAAAATCAGCTTAATTGAGGTATAATTTATATACAATTAAATGCACCTATTTTAAGTGAGCAGTTTTTCAAACACATATACCCAGGTAATTACTACACTAAGAGACAAAATATATTTATTATCCTAAAATTACCACGTGCTCCTTTTTAGTCAATCTTCCACATCTCCCCCTCTGCCAGACAACTACTGATCTCATTTCTAACAATATAAATTCTAATATTCTGTTTTAGAACTTCACATAAATAAAAGCATACTGTATTTAATATGTTGTCTCTGGCTTCTTTTGGTAAACTTTTTTTTAGAGCCATTTTCATTCTTGAGTGTATCAGTAGTTCATTCATTTTTATTGCTGTATAGTATCCCATTGTATGGAAATACAGTAATGTGCTTATTCATTCTCCATCAAAGTCATTTTTGAAGCAGGCTCCTCCTCTATATAGGCACCCTCCCAAAATCTCCTTTAGGAGTTTCACAAACATAAAACAAAAACCCACTCATTATTTCTAGTGGAAAACTACATAAGTCACTATTAGCCTGAAGGCAAATGTTATATACTGAAAACTGAATACCTTGCATAATGCAAATATATAAAATATATACAAATTATATAAATATATTACATTGTATATAAGTTATACATAATTAAGCTGATTTAAGAATGTTTAAAAAACAGATCATCATAATTGACTTCTTTATGGATAAAAAAGAGGTCATACCTTGAGGGAAGGACTACTTACAATCACAAGGAAAAGACTGATGGGCAGACTCCAATATGGCCCCAAAGATCCCAGCCTCCTGGGATTCTCACACTTTCTTATTTTGACCTGTTGTGTGTGGGCCCTGCTGAGTGACTAAATTCTTCTGAGGTCATAAAAGGCAGGGTGGCATTTCTTTCTATTGCTTCTGCTTATTCCATCTCTATTTCTATTATTTTTTGTTTATGCATGTGTATGTGTGTATGTCTGTGGTTTGACAGTGGCAGTCGAATTTAAAGAATAAAGATTAATTTATTTTGTGTGACTGTAAAAGACACCATGCCTGTACTACTGGCATGTGTTTTGAAAAGACAAATGCTCTGGTGGAGCTATCTTAATTTTGTCTGGTTTTGCTTTGAGAGTTGTTTGCAGGAGGTGTGAACACAGGATGAAAAGATTTCATAAAGAATTCAAGGAGAGTTGTCATCTAATGCTGCAGATTATTTAAAACAATGCAAACTAGACCCTCCCATTAATGTACATTTCTTATTCATTGCAAGATCTAGTAAAATCACCTTGTTGGAAACAGAAAACGAGGTCACACCTTGAGGGAAGGACTATTTACTGTCCCAAGAAAAACACTTTGGTGGGCAGCCTCCAGTATGGCCCCAAACATCCCAGCCTCATGGAATTCTCATACTTTCTTATTCCCACCTGTTGTGTGTTGACCGTGCTTAGTGACTCAATTCTACTGAGGTCATAAAAGGCAGGGTGACATTTCTTTCTGTTGCTCATGCTTATTTCACCTCTATTTCCTACCATGTCACAGGCAGTCCTAATGAGCCCACATGGCAAGGAACTGTAGCTTAGACGTGGATCCTCCAGACTGAGTCAGTCCTGAGGTAGCTACAGACCCCAACTCCCAACCCTGACAATTTGATTGCAGCCTTGTGAGAGATTCTGAACCAGAACCACACAGCTGAGACACTCTCAGAAACTTTTTAGTTGTTTTAATTCACTCAGTGTTAGAGTACTTTGTTGTTCAGCAACAGATAAATAGCAGAAAGCCTAACCTAGAACAAAACACAGAAACTGTAGTGATGAGTGTTAAGATTGAAGTGAGATAGAAAATTATTCTGCCAAAACTTCCTAGGAATTGGGTCTGAACTCCCCAGAAACGTAGCTATATGACACTCATGGAAAAGGGTTAATGCAAAGGAGCTGCGAGCTAAGTGGGGTGATATCCCAGAAGGTCCCAGGATGACACATGTGAGCCAGTAGACTAAAACTTGCCAAATGCAGCAACTAATTTAATTACCCTTTGGGTACACTTACTCATTGCTATCACCAAAACTACAGAAAAGGCTGTTTTAAATGATAGCTTGGCTTCTCCTTTTGTGAAGCTAAGAAGGGAAAAAAATTGTTTTGTGGTGGGGAGAAGGTATTGAAGGAAAGAACATTACAGCATCTCATGAATAAAGACTTGGGACCCCAGCTACAGGTAACGGCCATGTCAGTTATAGGTGGCCAAGCAGTGGCTCAATATGTCTACTGGTAGTGAGAAGTGAAACCAGCTGGACTTACTGGGTCAAGTGGGGACTTGGAGAAATTTTCTGTCTTACAAGAGGATTGTAAAACACAGCAATCAGCACTCTGTAGCTACAAGGGGATTGTAAACTGCACCAATCAGCATTCTGTAGCTAGCAAGGGGATTGTAAAATGCACCAATCAGTACTCCGTAGCTAGCAAGAGAATTGTAAAACACACCAATCAGTGCTCTGTAAAATGCACCAATAAGCAGGAGTCTAAAAGTAGCCAATCACGGGGAGGATTGAAAAAAGGGCACTCTGATAGGACATAAACAGAACACGGGAGGGGACAAATAAGGAAATAAAAGGCGGCCACCCTAGCCAGCAGCGGCAACCCACTTGTGTCCCCTTCCAACCGTAGAAGCTTTGTTCTTCCACGTCTTTTCCGCTCTTCACAAAAAAATCTTGCTGCTACTCACTTTTTCAGTCTGTGCCAGCTTTAAGAGCTGTACCACTCACCACAAAGGTCTGCAGCTTCATTCTTGAAGTCAGCAAGACCACGAACCCACCAGAAGGAACCAACTCCAGACAGAGGAGAATATAATGTGATGTGGCACTTTGAAAAGTGGAGCAAATAAGAACATAGAGTTGTATCCTAAAGCAGTGCCTCTTAAATCATAATAGAAAACACCTGGGGATCTTGTTAAATAATGGAGATCATTCAAATAGTCTGGGGTCAGACCTGAGATTTCACATTTCTAGCAAGCTCCCAGGTGATACCCATGCTGCTGTCCATAAACTATAATTTGAGTAATAAATTTATATAACACATGTAAGAGTGATTACTCATGAAGACATAAAGACATAAAATATTGGAATGGACATTATTAGAAGCCTCAAATTCCTACAATTAAAAAGGTGAGAACTCAAAGTCATAAATATTTGGGTATTAATTACAAGTATGACTTCATGTTACATTAACAGACTGGTTAAACCTAGAACAACAATATACAAAAATATAGAAGAGATTAGGGATTTTGAAGTCACCAGTGGCTTCAGAGCTGTGTTCTTTTTCAAAATATGTCTATATTTATTTAAGGCTATATCATGAATAGTCCTGTTTTAATATATATGACAGACTTCACATTAATACAAAGAGATTGGGAATTCTCTAAAAATTTTGGCAGACAGACAACATTTTTGATCTTGATCCAGAGAAATGTTAATGAATGATTTTAAAATGAAGGGAAAATCTTGAAGCAAAATATGGTTTTCCATAAAAAAAAAAAATAAAAATAAGCCTATTTGTAACCTTGAAAAAAATGCATTTTTTTCTTATTGCATAGAACACAGGAAATCTACAATTTCCAAAATATTTCCTCCAGCCCCAAATGGTGCTTTCTCTTTTCATACAAAGCATTTCTCTCTCAATGCCATTACAGTCTTTCACTTTGTTTTAAAAACATTTATTCAGTACCTAGCAAAATTAAGTTATTAAAACAGAAAGTATTAAAATTTTTCCCTTTCTTCCAATAAGAATAATTAAACTCTTTGTGTTGTGCTTCCATCTTTTCTACTTATTTTAAATCATTTATATCAGTTGCCATCCCCTTCCAAATAAATTATAGTCCGTTATGTAGAATATGCCTAAACAAGCAGATTATATAATCTACTTTTCTATAATTACAATGGACACTTTACTTCTAGTTTTGAGAAAACATTTGTTTTCTATGTATTTCCCTTAAATATAAATGAAGGAGAAATTATATTGCACATGTCTTCAGTAAAACTGAAGTGTATAAAGTTTTTGCAGTCCTTATTAGTGACACCAGAAGTGCCCTTTTACATTTCAATTTTCATTTAAATAAATTCAAAAAGATGAAGCACCTATGAAATTATGATCAATGATTAATACCAAATCAGTCTAAACACAAGCAAGGAGCTTAATAAAGCAAAAATAAAGTGATGCTATTTAAACCTGAGTTTTCAGTTAATTTATTTTCTTTGAAATGCTGATAGCCTTGAAAGGCAGATATAGAAACGTCTTCGATAAAATGCTACATTTCTCAAACAATCTGCTATGTTGTTGGAGTTTAATGGCTGGCAGCCTAATGAGAACGAATGGCTTACAATCTTCCAAGACTGACCCACTTAGTCATTCACACCATCCATCGAATGAGAGACTGCTTCAGAGGTACAAGGTCACACCCTTGCAACAATTATTCTGTCTAATGAGGTGTCACAAGAAATCTACTAGTTCAAAGGTGTGTGGTAAGGGCAGCTGGGGATAAAATATTTGGTGTCCTTGCACCGAAGTATAGATACACATTTCTGAGCAGATCTTTGTCACAGAACCAAATTAAATAAAAAATGCTACTTAGTTATGGAATCATTTGCACTTTAAAGAGATAGAAGTGATAAGAATTTTAGTTTCATGTTGTCAAGGAGTTGGTTGGGGGGACCTTCAGGAGACGTTTTTCCCCCAAAAGCTCAATGACAGGTTGACTTGATTATTCAAATGATAACTATTTATAGGAAATAATTAGACCATATGTTAACCTCAGAGTTTAAAATAACCAATTTGCTTATACTGTGTGGTTCTTGTCTAACTCTGTAAAGGTACAATTTTCAGAGTGAAAATGAGGCTTAGGTCAAATCAAAGCATCCATTAACATATTATTGTGTCTACAGAAATCCATAGGACTGTATTAATTATCTAGGCAGCTGATGTAAAGAATAAAGAATTTTTTTAGTGTTAATTGCTAATTAAAGAAAATTAATGGTGAAAAGTAAATTAAAAATAAAGAGATGAACTATAAAAGATAATGAGGCAATTTACAACTAATTGAATAGCTTTACACAAATTTTCCCTCAAATAACCAATAATTACTTCCAAATAAGTTGGAAAAATCAGTGATAATTCAGTAAGCTTCTTGGCTCTAAATTTCTGCAAAGTGAAGCAAAGTAGGACCCTTTAAAAACATGTTTTCTTCTCAGTTGGTACACCAAATAGGCTAATCTTCCATAGACAACTGGGTTCTTTTTTGGGGGGCTCATTTTACTACACAGATACAGAGTCATGTCTATGATTTAAATACAATTTGCCTATATTATTTAATATTTCTGGGGACATTTAATTTAATTGATTCACAATTATTATATATTTTATAATAAAAAATTAGAATTATGTACATATGTCAGTGATCTGCTTTAGCTGTTTTCCAAGCACATCTTAAAGTGCATTTTAAAATAATCTTTCTATAAGCTCTAGCTACTTCACTAGTGGGGGGAAAGAAGCTAATATTCCATTATATATCAGAGTAGTTTTTCCATTACACATTTAAGATAAGATGTTTTAAAAATTAGAACATAATATGATATCTTATAATAAGATTGTCAAGTGTATATCAAAGACTGTGATCTAAAAGAGAAACGACCAGAGACTGTCATTGCCTCCACCCCTTAATCGTGTGATTTGTAGTGCATTTCTTTAAAACATTATTGAAGCTATTTTCCTTTCAAATCATTTTTCTTCTAATCCACCACAGTTATATACACACAAATAGATACATGTGTTTATACCCACATTTGCTTTCTGACTTATTCCTACAAAAACACATTAAGTTAGACAATAGGATGACTGTTTTACAGATGAGAAAATGGAAGTTTTCTGACACTAGTAACTGTCTCAAGTTCAGTAATCCAGTAAATACTGAAGCTGGAATGGAAATCTGAGTTTGACTACTTATAAATCTCAGGTTCTTTAATATGACAGAACTTACATTGAACACAAAAAAAGTAAAAATTGTTAAAATTTCCCAAAGCATTTTATATCTATAAGTAACATATATGTTATACCTATGTACACACACATAAAGATTAGTTAACTTACTCCCATTTACTGAGGCCCTGCCATACAGAGGCACTAGATTAAGCCTTTATAGTCAAATAATTACAAAGGTATATTTTGTTCTAAAATAATGTTTTACAGTTATAAACGATAACTAATTATAAACGCAGTATAAATTAAAAGAAACAAATAATAGGCCAGGCGCGGTGGTCCACGCCTGTAATCCCAGCACTCTGGGAGGCCGAGGCGGGTGGATCACGAGGTCAGGAGATCGAGACCATCCTGGCTAACACAGTGAAACTCCGTCTCTACTAAAAATACAAAAAATTATCTGGGAATGGTGGCAGGCGCCTGTAGTCCCAGCTACTCGGGAGGCTGAGGCAGGAGAATGGCGTGAACTCGGGAGGCAGCGTTTGCAGTGAGCCGAGGTAGGGCCATTGCACTCCAGCCTGGGTGACAGAGGAAGACTCCGTATCAAAAAAAAAAAAAAAGGAAGAAAGAAAGAAAAGAAAAAGAAACAAAGAATAAGCACATGTATTTAAATGTAGACTACTTATTATGGAATGGCATAATTTAATGATTATATTCATTATTTTGTAATAAGCAGGGAATTAAATAAGTTAACCCATGATTCCACATTGAGTGTAATGATAAACATCCCTAAAAGCTGGTAGAATGTGAAAAATTAGAACCTGGTAGTAAAGAATGGGAAGGTAAAGAGAAGAAATTTACTTTGTCAGGGATAATAGGATTTATATATGTGAGAAGTGGCTAAACTCTAAGGTACTAGCCTCATAGTTGTTAAAAATATCTGCCATTAATATTAGAATAGCGTTTTGTTACACTGCATGAACATGAATAACATGTGCAATACATGAGACATGACTGGTAGTAAAAACCAAGTCTTCGGTAGTATATGTAATTTTCCCAGATTAGTCAAATAAAACATCAATATTTATAGGTGTGTTTTAAAGGGGCTACTTCTAACAGCCGAAAAACATTATGTAACTATCTTTGTGTGATGGTTATTACAAGGTCCTATCTAGGTTATAGCTTTGGATTTATTTTCCATACACACACACACACACACACACACAGACATATATGTCCATATATATGTGTCCATATATATATACACATATATATATATATATGACCAAGGATTGCTGGAGGAAACAAATGCTTCATTATGAATAGTACGGAAGGTAAGTTAGGACATAAAAGGGCTCCAAAAACAATTTCTCTCCAAAATATGTTACTTGGTACCAAGACTGCCCGTTATAATTATATGCAAATACACATGTTATTGTCTTTATATCCTGTAATAACTCAATATTTTATTTGATTTTGTTTATCAAAAGGAACTTTGTAACAACCTATGCTTTGAATGAATATGCTTTGAGCAGTGTCAGGGTTTCATTCTTCAAATAAATTTACTTATTTAATGTAATGATTCACCATTTGACTCCAAATAAACTGGTATTTTCCTAGCATTTAAATATCAAATTAGTAGAAATCAAAAAGTGCAGTTGGACTTCATTTAATATCCACTTTAAAATAACGCATGACTTGAAAATTTGTTAAGGAGTTAAAACAGCTCATTTAGATTGGAAACTATTTTTAATTAATGCATTCTGCACTTAAACAGCGGGTTCTATAATGTAACTGCAGTGGTAAGCAAAGATATCATTAACTTCTGCCAGAAGTCCCAGATTTAGGAATATCGGCTGTAATTAGAAAAATTAAAGCTACACTTCAGAATTAATTGAAATTATTAAAGTATTTACTGCTGCATTATTTACACCTAGAATGTCAGCAAGAAGCATAAACTTTCTAGTGAATAATTCTATAGTTTATATTAAGAACATAACAGGACTTCCATTGAACACTGGGTCTTTCTAGGTGGGCCTCCTATAAGCTTTCATCGTATTTTGATTATCTGGACAATTTCATAAACACTCTTTGCTAGGGAAGCATGAGGGCTAATGCATTCTTGATGGATGGGTGTGACGTAATATATAGGCATTTGCTTCCCTCATCAAATCTACCAGCAGGACTCACTGCAAACTGAGATATTCTTATTGGACAATTGACTGTGTATGGAGCGACAAGAAAGCCACAGATTGAGGTCCAGTTTTCTAAATGCAGGAAACAAAACATGAAGAGATGTGAATTATAACTGTATCAATGTTGTTTTTGTTATTATTTGATTTTCCTTAGATATTACTCCAAACTTGAGGATATTATATTCGGTTTTACATAAGTATTATGCATTTTGAATTTGCTAGCTCAAAGTAAACATTTCTTCAGAAGGTAAAATTAGCCGAACATTAAAATTTTAAGTAAATAAAACTTTGCTCATGATTTCTGATTGGAACTCACCAATACAGCAAATGCAGATACAGCAACATGGAAGGGCATAATGGTAAAGAAATCACAGCAACATTTTAGAAATCTTCTATAGAATGTTACAGTTTAGGTTATTCTGTGAAGAAAATAAAATTATCCAAAAACCAGTCACATTATTTATTGTACAGAAAGCTGGACTGGACGTTGTCACCTGGATTCTAATTTCACCTTTACTTCTGAGAAACTAGCCATAAGAATTTGGCATTCAACATTATGGAGCCTCTTCTTTCTAATTAGTGAAATTAAATGTTTTGAACCATTTGTGTGTGTGTGTGTGTGTGTGTGTGTGTGTGTGTGTGTGTGTGTGTGTGTGTAGATGGATAGATGGAGAGGTAAATAGGTAGAAAATCCAAACTAGAGTAGATAACAAAATATCTGAATCACCTACTATAGATTCAGAGAGTAGATGATATAAAGAAAGGAAGAGAGAGAATGTATGACACTACCAATTTTTGATATGATGAGGAGTAAATAGGTAAAATAGAGAATACAAACTCCAGTATCTATTCTCCTGTTCCTCTTATTAATAACAGCAACTCTCAAATTTTAGCTAGGTACATAACTAAACAGCTATAGGACTACATTTCCCAGCTTCACATACAACTGGGTATGACCACTTATCTAGATTCAATGGCACTGACATGGAAATTGCTTTGTGCAAGGAAATTGGACCTGTCTATTCTCCTTGATTTCAATTTAGTCCATGATCCAAATCTGACCCTGTATATGAGGACCATTCCCTAGGTGATGACTGAGCAACGTGATGGTAGAAACCTGGATCTACGAATGACAGTGAAAAAAACCATGTCATCCCATCAGCCTGAACTACTCACCTTAAGACTGTTAATGATTATAATTGAGTTATTATCTGAGTATAATGATTATAATGACCAATAATTCCGCTTTGTTTCAGATACTTGTTTTGGAAGTCTTATGGTTACAGTAGCTTAGTCTTTAACTTATACAACAATGAATGCTGAATATTTAAATTATAAGATTTACTTTTCTACTGCAGTGTAGCATATGGGTTAACAAGTACTTTAAATGTATTTGATTTGATATTAATCAGGAATTCTGACATATGACCCCAAAACTTGGGGACAGGGTGGTCAAGAATTCTTAGACTGGTTTTTCTATGGGCATAAATAAATAGGCAAAGAACCACTGTTTGCCAGGACAAATATTGCAACATTTTCTTCAAAGTTTGGTCATGAAAATTTCCAAACTATTCTTCTATTCATTTGGTTGTTACTTAATCAGAAAACTCAGTTTTAAGATTTAACACAGATTGAAATGATTCAAGATTGCTCTATTTTAAAAAATAGCCTATTTTCTCCTTCAATTCACTGAAGTTTTCATCAATAAGAGAAGAGCTTGATTATTTCCCCTTCTAATCAGAGGCTTTTACGCTTCCCAGTTATTTCAATCTCCCCAACAGATCAGCATCAATAATCATCACGCTTAATCACTGACTCAAAGAAGCAATCTCCCAATATTATGGGTTCTTCAGATCATAGGAATATTTTACTATTGATAATATCAGCATTTTCATAATTGCCACATTATTTTTGGTTTGTGACCTAAAGAAAGTGTTCATGTAATACATTTAAAGGTTATTTAAAATGCAGAGATGGAGGTTGTAATTATATTACTTATTTTATTTTATGACATAGTATTTAAAATCTGAATTATCTTTCCTAAGACATATCAAAATTGATAAACTTAAAATGACTTGTTTAAACCATTATATAAACCAATTTTATTTAAATATCTTTTTAAATTGGTAATTCCACAGCAACTTGGTCATATATTATATAAATACTAATAAAAGAGTTTTCTGACATTTCTTACTATCAAAGCTACACTTTAAAAAATCATATCATATACACTCTCCCTTTTTAATCTGCAACATTCTTTTCAATATAGATTTTATGTTGTATAATGTGTGCCACAAGCCTGGAAAATACACCCAATTTCTTAAGATTGATGAGAGTAACTCCATACATGCCATACCCAACAGATGTTACAGCAACATCTCCAGCAACAAAGACCTGGAGCTCAGCCAATCTGTGAGCAACAAAGTACACGCCTACAGAGACCAGGCTAAGTAAGAAACCCACACAGCTCCAGGATGGTGAGCCAAAGGTAGCTGACCACTTCAAAGTTGGCAGGGGAGACACAACATAAAATTTTGCTAGAGATCATTACCTTGTACGGCAGACACTGGCTGCTGCTGGGAAACAACAGAAAACTGATCAATTTGTTGTGAAGAATAAGATAGTAGATGGTTCATCACGAGCAAATCCACAAAAACTGAGGTTCCTCAAAAGTTGGATTTCATGGTATATATGTTATTAACTAGAAAGTCTCATACAGAGTACCATATATGATACTCTGAAATCAGATTCAAAATTAGTGCCTGAAGAGAAAATGCATATAATATTACAAAATATGAGACAGCCTCTCCAACAGAGAAAATGCAATTATAAATCTTCATTATCACATCATTTTCATCATAAGCTAACTAAATTATTCAATTTAAACTTCAAGGTGTTTTTAGCTTTATTATAAAATTCTACAGGCAAAAAATAGCAAGAAATAAAGATGAAAAGGTACTTTGCAATTTAGGTAATAAAGATTCCTTTATGTCACACCAAGATTTTTTCTTAACATTACCCTACATTAAATTAAAAATAATAATATTTTAATCATGATGATATTTGCATTTAAAATTCCCATTGGTGGCAGAAAAAAAGAATAGAGAAAGTAAGGTAGAGTCTGGGAGACAGTAGATAGCCATCCAAGTAATATTTGGTAAGGCCTTGAAGTAAAGTTATGGCCAAAGGGAAGAATTTGATTAAAAAAATAAAAAGTTGGCCTGATAGGACTTGATCACTAATAGGTATCATTTTTATGGTAGGCTCCTACTGTGCTAAATGTGGAGGCTACCATAAATTTGATGAGACACTCTACATTTCTAAAGTAATATACTGACTTCAGTTGCAAATTTTGCTTATTTTAGCTAAATAACTGGACCTACTACATCTGTTTGCCTGTGGATACCTAATCCAGTATATCTTGTACTATATATATTGCATTTTCAAATTATATTGCATATAATGATTATATTAAATTTCTAGAATAGTGACTACAAAACAAAAACTTTGGACCTGAATTTTGTATCTTCTTTCTTTGTAAAAAGAAAGGAAATACAATTGTATTATCGCTGATGTGTTAAATATTTGAGGACTTCTTTGTGTTGCTTTTTTAACCACTGCTCCTTCTCCAAGTTTTTCAGTGACAGAAGGCAAAAACTCTAGCTCATAACAAGCAGTTTAAGAGTTTAGCAGTTCCATGACGGTCTCCAGTGGACAAGTCTGCAACATCAAAAACTGCCCAGGCTGGCATATTTTCTACTCCTCAGTTCTCATTTACAACTGAAAATTCATTGAATTTTCTTAACAAGTAATCAGAAGACCTTAGGGAAGAAAGGAGCTGTCTCATAGGGGAAAAGATAATCTAATTACCCTATTCACTAAGTGTTTACTATCTTTCACACCTGAAAGGAAGAGATTTGGTGCTGTTAATATATATGTCTCAAAAAAACTCAACTTTAACTTTCTATTTTATGTATTTTAACTTTCTATTTTTGTATCTATTTTATGTGCCCCTCCTAATGTAGGGAAAAAGCAATTTTGTATATGTGCTTTGCCATCTTGTGGTATTAATTAAAATTATAACCTGACAAATGTATACCTGAGACATAAGAAGTGTCGCTCGAATATGCTGTCAAAGAGCAAAGGTAATATTTTTCATTCAATTTTTAAAAGTCACATAACATTTCTGATAATTTCATATAATAAAGACATTTCTCTTGTCCTTTCAAAATTAGGGTACCAGGTTTCAATCAATACACACGCAGCATTTCTCATATATTAGAGGCCCAACAAATGCTTACTGAGAATTATTTTATTCAACTTTTTTAAAAAATTTGATGAATATGGAGATAACAGTTTAACTTTCATCTCCAGGTAATCTGAAGATTAAACCATGAGTTATGTTGTAACTCTGTGTCAGGTGAGCAGCCATACTAGATACAAGAACAGTGATCAACATATGAGAAAGACAAATAAGAAAATAAAAGTAATTTATGGTTGCAATTAAGTAACATTTCAACAAATGTAATACAATGTGATAGAGTGGTGTAAATAAGGGACAGGATGGATGGCAATGAGGCATAGGTAATACACAGTTCACCACAAATAATTGTAATTAAAATGACTCTCAGAAGACCAATTTTTGGTTTTCTGCTTCCTACTCATTTCTTTGCTGATTATAATCAGTATCCTTATATTTTATCTTGCATCAGTTAATCACAACAGTCTCATTTCATTATTATGTGGGGCATGCATTAAAATACTCTGAATTATAGTAACTGGCAGATGCGACCCTATTGATCCTAAATGTCACTCCACTCCACCATGAGCTTATCTTCCCTACTTCTGCATTGCTTTTCCACCATGCCTCTCACATGAGGTGAACTAACTCAAAACTCTTGGTTGGATCAAAAATTGTGGCTTTTAGTCATGAATTATCAAGTACAGCAAGGTGTTTAAGGAGCTGATATACCATAAAATCTGAGGCCAAGAGGCTGTAGAGGTTGGAGTGGTGGGAACCAAATCAATTAATCTCCCCAGGAAAAGGGACCTGAGCTTGAAGGGCGACCCCAGGGAAAGGCAGAGAGCACAGCAGGTTCTCTTTCTGCCAGATTGGAAATCCCAAAGGAAGAAAAAAAAATACACTCAGAAGCATTTGTGCCACGCTTAACTCTAAACTTTGGGAGGAGAAACACTGGAGTTAGTTTTCCTTGATGTGACTTGCCCTCTGCCTCTTTGTTCCCCTGGGCAGCACTTTTACAACATCTGTCCTCCTGTATTCACATATATGATCATTTACTTATGATAACTTGTGCTCACGTCATTTGAAATAATTTGTATTATAAAAGTAGATCTACAATTTCACACTTTTTCTGCTTTTCATGTACAGAATCTAGAAAACTGTAGCAATTCCATTCTGTACTAATATGCACATCTGGGAAAATATGTTATGAACTTTAGGCAACTTAAGCTCTATGTGCTTTAGTTTCCTCATTTATAAATCAAAGATAATGATTGTACCAACTTCACAAGAATGATATGGGTATAAACAAGTTAATGCATGGAGAGCACTTAAAATAGTGACTGGCAGATATGAAGCAGTCAATAAGTGTTGGCTATTATAATCACCTTCTATCTGAAGATTTCTCAAGAACTCATGAGGTGGTATATAAGACATAAAATTCAAGAAACTAAGAAGAATAAAAAGATTATAGTGACCCTGAAACCATCTCTGATTTGGTAACAAAAAGTTGTAATTACATACTTCTTTTAATTCCACTACAAGAAGTGATAAACTACATATGAAATGTGGATTATTACATGGATGAGAGGGTTGAATGGGTTGTAAGAGAAATGCACAATACAGACAATAGTATAATCTATGTAATAATGTTAATAACATACCCTTTAACATGTTAATAAGGCCAACATAGTCATTCCTGTGTGTCACCATAGGAAGAAAGAGAACTGATGAGTAAGGGAGGAAAAAAAAAGCCTGCCATGATAAGGACCATATAATATCTTCTGATCTAGCTTCTTCACCTCTGTATTCAGCAGACATTTGATTCACACCAAAGCATTCTTGAATATGGCCTGAAATTCCTTTCTCTTAAAATAGCTATCTATATCTGTATCTATAATACCATCAGAATATCTCTCAGAATGCACTGATATAATACTTCAAAAAGCCAATATTAATGTGTCCTAGTGAATGTGTAATTTGTTTTATTAAATCCTGGCATGTTTTCCAAGTGGGAGAGGTGTATGGGAAAACAGGAAGACTTCAAGCCCCTTAAAACATAAAAATAAAAATAAAAAGGAAGGAATATCCTCCTGAGGGGCAGGAAAATGGGAGAATAAAGCACTAGACTTAATCCCTGAGAACAATTATACTGCAAGAAAGCCTTATTGCTTTCAATCACACAGGTATAAATGATGAGGCTAAGCTATTCTTTCAGAGCTAACCACGTATGTTTCCTAGGAGAAAACAAATGGCTAGCACATATGACACAGAATAAATACATCTATTTAGAGGAGTTGCCACTGGAATCCTTACATGCTAAAATTATAAGCCATGGTCCATTGAAACAGGTACCATAGATAAATGTTAACTGAGAACTAATCAACTGTATTATATAATAGGAAATTACAAATGGGAAATATTTCTTCTATACTTGTGATGCACATAATTTAGCTTGAAAATTTACAAGTATAAAAGTTTTTTGAAGGTGAAACAATATATCATCTTGGCACTGTTTTTCAAAAGTTCCTGTTCAGTAGTACTTTGATAAGGGTTTTCAGGGGGAATAAAATGGGAAACTCTTCAAACTTAAGTCATAGATGTTTCCGTGATTATTCTAAGAGAAATCAAGACTTGAACTTAGGGTAAGCTATTAACTTCAGCAATATCTAAAAATCCCACTACATTTCTAAACATTTAAATTGCACTTTTGCCTTCCTCTTTGGTTATTTGATCCAAAGTACACATTATAAGGCCTCTTATAAAAATATCTCACGTTAAAAGGTACAGGAAGAATTTCCTCATTTCTCTCTGTCTATGCTCTTTCCTGAGAAAACCAAAGCACTTCTATTTTGCTTTGGTGATAGCTGAAAATAACATGAGTCTTGACTGTAACTGGTATTGTATTCTATGAATTTGGAAATATAAGGGACTGGTGCATAGATTTATTTGTGTTTTTATATTGTGTCAATATGAGGATAGTATGGTGTATTTTCATCATGCTTTACTGCCTTTCTAGAGCTTTGGAGAGTTGAACACACATAAGGAATTAGCACTGGAGTGATAAGATGATGAAGGGTGCCAAGAAATTCCAGTGGAAAACAGCATAGACTGCAACTGCCTAATAAGCAACACAGCTTCCACCCAGGTTCTAAAAGCAATGCCCTGTGACTCAGGATGACAGCAAAGGAGAAGGACAATAAGGTAAATGTAGTTATATACACGGAAATTTTTCTGTGACATAAAGGAAGAAATGCCTTAGGGAAGAGATTCCTTTTTCTCTATGGAATCAAAAATTTTATGATAACGTGGATACATTTCGTAGACCATACGATGGTCACAGCTGGGTAGTTTTAAATTGCTAGCACATGGCTGTTTTACTCAGCACTCCTTGACACACAGGAGACTCAATACATATTTGGGACTAGATTATATTATATGGTTTATGCTGCCATATTACGCATATTGCATAATCCTGACTAGTGATTCTGACTTGACAACATGTACAAGTTTGAAAATAGAATAGGGTGCAACTTCTACAAGTAGTTTGAAAATAGAAGAGGGTACAGCTTCTAAGAGTAGCACATAATGTGAATATGGTACCTGAATTATTGTCCTGTCCTTGATTTCTGTAGCAAAATCAAACAGGAATTACTATGGTTCATGAATAAACTGTCCTTCTCAATGGTTCTAGATGATTACATTGTTATCAACAGAAAAAAAAAATGGAAAAGTGGCAAGATAAAAGTGTGAGCCAGACTTCCCTAGAAATCTGATGACCACTTAACCCCAAGGCAAAAAGACTTATCTTTCATCCTGATAACCATTTGGGTGAAGAATAAGAAATGGAAGAATTCTGTCTCTAGTGTGAGATTAATGAGTCACTCCTTCTACTATTCTCTACCCCCTCCATCCTTTTCCTCTGAGTAGAATTTCTAACTTTGATTATAAAGATTTTAGGTCAATTATTGGGAAAAAATCCCAAGGATGCTAGCTTACATGAGTATTTTTCCTAAATTCTAAATAAAGATCTTTGGTAAGTGGACTACACTGGTTCAAATTTAGAAACAGGAAACATTCCATTGCTTTTTCTTTCTTCTTTTTTTTCCCTGGTTCTGTGCTCTAAATTAACCTTTCCTGGAACTTGAGATAAAATATGATGTTTGGGTTATTTCTTTGTGGTGTAAAGAAGCTATATCGAGGCCTTTGTCCTAAGTGACCAAGGACTATCTAACCAGATAAGGGAATAGAATCATTCCTATGATACATATGTCATGATACATGTGTGTAGTAGTAAAAAATGCATGTAAACACAATGCTTGCCTGGCTTCGTTCTCTGTTCATGTAGCTGCTGAAGGAGTCACCTTTTTAACACAAACTATATTTGAGAACTATAATTTTGGACAGTTTGCAAAATCTATAATTCACAGAAGTTTCAATATGATGAATGTGTTGAGAGTTCAGTAGTTGATTACTTAAATATTTGCAAACTTAATTAATTATTTCAAAAGTTCATGAATTCGGTATTTAATCATAATAATTTAATTGTTCCCTTACAGAGTAAATCAGATAGTATTATACATGCAATGACTCATACAAGGCATCCCAATGGAAAAGACATACATTTAATTTAAGCCATCTCTGATCTCACATGAAATGTATATAATCAAATATGAAATTATTATCTTCCTGTTTAGCATCTAATGTAAGTAAATGTATTTGAGAATATAGAGTAAAATGTTTTTACTTTATGGTTATTTCAACTTTAAAATATTTACTTTTTATAATATAGTATTTAGAAAATACATGGACTCATTATAAAAGGCAAGGCTTTGGTAACATGGTATATCGTTGAACTTTCATTTAAGAACTAATTAGAGAGCAATTTGTTATGTTACATATTAGTCTAAGTTATTTCTTTTTGACTGTTTGATTATTATACACACACTTTTAAACTTTTGAGTACACCATTTTCAATTTCCTATTTTGAAGAGAGCAGATGTATTTAAACACACATACATACATAAATGCTCACATGCAAACACAAAATAAAATGCAAATAAAGTCTCTACAATTAATCAGCTATATTGGCTATATTTTACAATTTTAAAAAATAAGTATAACATGATCTCCCAGACTTCAATTATTTAAAGTGTACATTTCATAGAGACATATATCTACTTGCTGCAACTTAAATATTCATATCACATATAGAAAACAATTGGCCATATTGATTTTCGTAGAAGAAAAAAAAAGTTCTCAATATCATCAATTATATCACACAAATTATACTGAGAAATAAATTCTTGATTTTCTTTAAGAAAAGCAAGCATTTAAAATTAACATTGTATGTATTCCTTCTCTGTATTCATTTTCCATGATTAGAAGATTTGTTATTACATTTTTTTAAAGTTAATGTATTGTATCCTACAAGATAAATGAAACTATTTCATTGATAATGTAGTTAGAGGTGTATAAACTATTGTCTATGTATTTACTTGGCAGTATAGCATGTTAGGTGGTACTGAACAAGGATGGAAAACCTCTCTGTGAAACTGGGATATCCAACCCACTTTGATATCTTTTTATCTTTGAAGTTCTCAATTTCCTCTTTAAAATGCAAGGATTCAAATCATTTTTTCTATGGTTCTTTCTAGCTCTTACAGTCTACATGTATGTAAGGAATAACATACACTTATTTAAACTGTGCATATTTATCCAAATGTGATCTTGCAAAATAGCATATATAGAGATTTCAGAGTGGGAAAAAGGAAGACTAAAGACACTAAACATCCTCTTTTACTTATTTTCTTCTCATATCCTTCTGATATTGGGTACAGTAAGTAATAAAATGCAAAAATAATTATCCATGTAATATGTTGTCAGTGGCAGCAGTATAGGGTCATTTAGAGAAACTTGAATCCACCTCCTTCCTTCCATAATCTCTATCCTGCTCCTTCAAAAACATTCCAAATAAACATTCAATCTCAATCTACATAACAAGAGTGTCCAGGCACTGCTGACCTGACTTCAGGACAATTTCCTTAGCCCCCTTTCAAACAAGATGGCTGCCCCTAACTCCTACAGGATTCTTAAACTGCCACAGTATAATCTGAGGATTTGCAAAATGCAACTTCAGTTATATTCAGTATATTAGTCACATAGCTTGAAAGACTTTCAAATTGCTAAGTCAATTCCTTTACCTGACACAGGTACAGAGAGTCCAGATTACCTCCTTAGGATCACACTTCGAATTGTAGTGATGAAAGAAAAACTCAAAACCTTTGTTACCACAATCACATAAGTGTTCTTCTAATGGGTAATGTTCATTTTTTTGATTCTTCATTAATTCTTCTACATTCAGTGAATTATAAGAGTTTTGAAAAGCTTGTTAAAAGTACAGTTAAGGTCTACATTGTTTGATTGTATCAGGGGAGATTTATTTACTCTTTACTGATGCCAAATGCTTTTGAAAATTCTAAAAAAATAAAACAGTGAACCGACAGTAGTGGTAAAGAAACTGCTCTTTAATATATAAGAAGATAAGTTCAAGTGGCATTGAACTGGGTACAAAATTCTACTCATTTAATTCTCATTATAACTTTTAAATTAGCATTCTTGAATATTTATCCTATTGTTTGCATTGCTAAGTTTATTAAATTCAGGATGGGTGTAAGCCCAAAAATATATTACTGAAATTAAAGTATTTCCTCCAAACAACAGAGAGGTCTTGAAATAATGTTATTTGCTGTGTTAAATGTGAGACATAAATAGATAGTAGCTAGATCAATACAGAAATATTGATAAATATATTTAACTATGTAATTTTAAAAATCAAATTTTTTTCAGAAATTTCTAAAAAGACATTAAGTAGGTAAGTTTCAAACATGTAACATGCATTTCAGGTCACCTATTCTCAAATTATCATATAAAACCTGTTCATTCGCCACCCTCTAACATAATCCAGTTTTAGAAATGTAAAAGTTACATTAGTGATACTTCTCTAACTGCAGAACAGTTCACACCAGTGATAACCACAATAATTGCCATGTGCACTATTAGTCATTCCTAAAATTTTAACATAGTATTCTGCTAATTCTTGGATATAACTAGCAATATTTTAGCTTTTCACTTACTCTCAGCATTTTTAAAGAAAAATATGCATTTGCAGAACTCTGCATCTGCATACATTTGGATTCCTGCATCCTACTAGTAATACACAGGAAAGATATAATGGCATTCCATAAAGAATACAACAAAAAAGTTATGAATAGCTCAACCTTCCAATATCACATCTAATTAGCATTGTTTTCTTTCTAAATTAAGTGTATTTAGTAAATAGTAATCATGCATTGAGTTCCATAAAACATAAGACCATGTGGTCAAAAAAATCATCTTTATGTTGCTATAGTTACAAGAATAGACTTGTAAATTTTATGTTAATATTAAAAGAAAAGAAAAATATGTTTGCCTTCACCAACTGCAACTGTAAGCAAATGCAGGTATACAGCACTTTATTAGAAAGAACTCCTTTAGTAAGCACATGTTAAAGGAATTAATCATTCAGTCCCTGCAGACTGCTTATGTATTTCATCGGGCCATTATCTGATCTGAATAACAAGAACAATTGCATAATAAAACACTTCACTGCTGACACTAGCAACTTTCTTCTCAACTTTAAAGTTGCAACTACCTCTGTACAGGACAGAAAGCTGGTGGCCAAAAAGGTGACAATTTAATCACCCATCCTGCTTTGACATTTTTATCTATTATTATATAGAGACAGGGATCAAATGCATGTGCAAGCTTTACTAGAAACAGCTTTCATTCAGGCTATTTTCCTTAGCAGTGTGACATAATTACAACAGAGGCAGAATGTATGTCATGTTAGTTTTAATGTTACTTACAAATATTTGCTTTCAGAAATTCAAAAAGAATGAATAAATTTGTCATGTCTTCTCTACTGTGTAAAATATGTCCTATACCAATATATGTAATAACATGTTTAAACCACTGTTAAATTTGCCCTACTTAGGTACAATCTTCCCCTTCATTTTTTAATAATTAATATTTTTTTTCAAATATCAGATACCCTCTCAGTCACATGAGGTCAGAAATGAGTAGAGGTCATGTGCTATAATCCAAATCTGATCAGCCAAGGGCTTCATTTTAAATCATTTAAATTCATTTTTAAACCAATAATAGAAATGGCAGCGAAGAGCAGTAATATCTCTAACAAAACTCATTTGGACGAGAAATTAAATAATAATCAAGAAACAATGACACACCTTTCTCAAATGATTCCATATATAACTTCATGTCAACCAATTCATTAACTCCTATTGTCCTGTCTCATTACCCTGAAAACTTATGGCCCAAGATATTTAGAGCTTTCAACATTGAGTAATCATAACAACTCTAAAAGATCTCTTTTTGTAATAATTGTACCTTAGTTTACTCTTATAATTTTTAAAACCAATCTCCCATGAATACAGATGCTTTTATATACTTAAGTACATAAGGAGGTAAAACTATATTCACTCTACCATTATCAGCAATTAAACACAAGAAAGCCCTTAGGTATCAATAATAAGCTGTTTTATTGAAAGAAATTCTCTGAGATAAGTACTTTTACTTTTCAACCTGGTTTTTAACTTATAAGGGGTTTTTATTAGAAAAGTACATCTTATACTGAGACAGAAATTGACAGTTAAAGATAAAAGGGATAAACTTTTTCTAATCACTACTAGATTCTAGTCAATATAAGTGCTACCATGTCAAAAAAAACTTAGGATTTGTTAAAAATCAGGTCTGTTTTGTCTAAGTTGCAACTCCTACTGTATCTACTGTATATGTAACAATGCAAGAAGAATTAGATTCAGAATCCATTTGGCAGTGATAAAGAAAAAAATGCTGAAATGTTATTGATTCTCTACCTCTTGTGCAAAACAAACTGAGTCAACTATATTTTTCCTGACATAACACAAAGGTTTTATTTAGATATTACAAAATATTGGCAAATGTTAGACTATATATCTTTATATATATATAATGAACTTATTAACCCTTTTGTAGAAAGAAGAGTGTCCTACTTGCTTTTACAGCAATGCTGCAGCTACTGACATGGTGGTGTTAGCCCCAAGAGGAATACTGCCTGCAAAAGTTTTTGAGGCAGAAATATTCAGCCTTAGGAGACACCTTAAACCTGTCACTGGCTGCTGAGTCCTGTCAGAGTTTATAACCTGCTGTGTCAAAGTCACAGTCTCAGCCCTGCCCTCTCCAAAGCATTTTTCACATTCACTCTCCAAATTAAGTTCATTCAAATTCTCCAACTATTCTAGTTCCAGGATTTTCTTCCACGTATTATCTCCTTATAGGCATGAAGAAATCTCAACAGAATTTTCATCTGGTCTTTCAAACCATCCTTATTAACTTTCCCTTTACCGCTCCCCCCGCCCTTTTTTTTCCTAGCGCTTTTAAGAACTAAAGATAAAACAACCAACCAACTGAAGTCAGAGTAGGGTGGGAGTTAGCATGGATTAGGGTTGAGGTTGAAGGTGGCAGGAGAAGTGAGCCAGTAGGGTTAGATTTCTCAAGCTTTTTCTAGATAACCATCCTTAAATCTTAGAACCAACCAAGGTTTCACAAAGCAGGCTTCCAATAGCTCTTGAACAATAAACGTTTAAAAATCAGATTTCCAGTGAGGCTGCCCATACTGAACCCATACCGAAGTCTTCTAGGGGCTCTTCCAAAAAAAAAAAAAAAAAAGAAAGAAAGAAAGAAAAAAAAATACTTAGCGAACCACTTCTCAAATAGGAGCTACTTAAGTTATATAAGTCAAGTTTTCCCCAGGTAAAATAAATAAACTGTCCACAGCACTGGATATTGGACATTGGACATTGAAAAGCATTCAGCATATGTCTCACTTTAGAGGCAAGAAAGACAGAAGCACAGTTTACTTACTAAAGCAGCCGCTCCAGTCCTCCTTGGAAACCCTGAGGAGTCTTCTCTTTTCTTTCCTACCAGTCAAATAAAGAATTGTCTTTCTATTCCACACAGGCCCAGAATAAACTGCAAAAAGGGACGGCACATGCACAGCAGCCCGTCAGGGTTAGGCTTCGGTGGGGTGCTTCGGTTCTGATTGTTTCAAAAGTGGGATCTTCTTTTCCGGAGGGAGGGGGCAAAGGAAGAAGAAAGGGCGCTTCGAAAGCCGGCTTGGGTCCTGCAAATTATTCTGAAGGCAAAGTACCTGCACTCTCCCCGCCGAGGCTGGCTGTCAGCGCCGCGCGCGAGGGGAGGAGGCTCGAGAGGAGGAGGAGGAGAAAGAGGAGCGGGAGGGCTCCGGCTGGGAGGGGAGCGCACGGTGGGGGAGGCCGGTGAGCGGTTCCCGGCTCCGGGGAGAAGCAGCCGAGACGGCGAGGAGGAGGCGAGGCTCTGTCAGGGCGAGGCGCTGCCCCACGCGCTCCGGCCGCCGGGTGCGGGCGCGACTGGGCGGGGAGCCGAGGCGGCCGCTCCCGCACTCGCTCGCTCGCTGGCGCTCCCTCCTTGTCTCGCTAGCACACACAGGCACACACCCCACGTCTCCAGCAGCTGCCGCTCGGCCGCACGCACTCACCTGCATTTCCTTAACGAGCCACTTGATGGCTGCCAGCGGCGTGGGCCTCGCTCCGGCGGGCGGGAGCCGGGGCGGGGAGGACGCGGCGCGGGATGCTCCGAGCGCCCGCCGGGGAGAGAAGCGGCGGCGGCGGCAGCGCTGCGGGCGCGCCAGCTGGGGCGGGAGGAAGGGAGACCCGGCACCCACCGGCCCGGAGCTGACCGACGCGGTTTGGGCGGACCCTGCCGCCCGGGTGCCTTGGCACCATTCCATGGCTCCGGGGTAAAGCAGTTCGCGCGGGGACAGGAGGACATGTCAGGCACAGGTTATTCCCCATCACTAAAGCCACAGAGGACTGGTCCAGATGCGGATCCCGATCTGTGCTTCTTCAGGTGTTCGCGTGCTTTCGGTTATTGTTGTTGTTGTTGTTGTTGTTGTTGTTATTATTATTATTTTCCGAGGGAGTCTGTCGGAAACACCTAAGGGGTGGTGGGTGTTAATAGGTGGGGGACGTAGATTTGATTTGCAATGGAATCGATGCTTATGAAGAGCAGACTCCAGCGAGGTGAAGGGCAGGGGCACAGGGGTTGCTTGGCAGAGGGGGTGTACTTCAGCTGAGCTGGATGGAGTTTTCAGTCGGGGCGCTTGGCAGTCTGGCTGGGCTTGAGGGAGTGATAGAGCTCTGCCAAGGTGGTAGCTGAGAAGGGAAAACCTGTACAAGAGTTGCTGATAATCCGCCTCGCTGCAGAGGAGAGGACGTGGACATGGATGCAGAAAGCGGATTCTTCTCCACCTCCTCGCAACCCCAAGGTAGAGTGGGATATCAGAGTGCATCAGAGGTGGTGTACCACAGACTCGGGAGACAAGGGAAGAGGAACTTAGACCCCCATAGAAACTAGAAATAGGGTTTGGAGCTGGGGGGAGAAGGTGGGCAGGACGGGAGAAAAACAGCAGGAAGCTTTTTGTCACTTTACCGTCTTTCATTTCTCATCAGAGCACACAGCTATAGGCAACAAATGCTGTCTCTTGCTAAACAGAGAGCAATGTCACCATGTCTGTGCGTTTTTTAAAAAGCCAAAATAATTATCCTGTTTGTAATTATGCAACACAGAGCATTCCAGGTACCATCTGGTCAAAGGTGCTGTAAGCACTGTAGAAAAAAACAAACAAAAAGAGAACAACAACAACAAAAAACAGTTATCCATCTACTTTCCTTATATGTCAATGATCTAATCGCCGAAATGTCACTTTCTCCCGAAGAGGAATAAAGCTTAGTCAATATAGGTGACATTTTCCCCAGGGTCCTTTCACCTTTTTATTTTCATGCCTTCTCCATTGCTTGCTATGTCCCTTTGCTCTTCAAAAGGGACTCTTCTCCTGAACCCATGACTTGCCAGGTTCCCTGCTCAGCCTCCCTAAAGTCAAGGAGCTTACCCATCCAAGAAGGTTCCCATGCACAAACAGTCATCATCACTTAAAACGGTTCTTGGAAATGATATGAACGAAAAAAATTACACCGTATGTGCAAGTGTGTATGCATGTGTACGTCTTTTTGTAATTATACAAAGCACTTGCCCCTCTTATGGTGCTGTCTGCCCAAGATGATGATGACTGACTCATATTCTCTCTCTCTCCCTCCCTCCTTCTCCCTTTCTGCGCAAATACACACCACTCACTCCTGTCTCAGTTCCTTCCTGTCAGTGTTCAATAATGGTTTTACATGAACTTTCTGTTAGGCAGCCTCTGACTACCAAGGGCGAGTTGGAGCGGATTGGTAGGAGGGAGGCTGGTCTCAATGATGCCGCTCTGTTTCCTGCCATCCCTCAGTCATTACATACACTACTGTACTTAATGCCAAGTGGCAGCAGAAATGATTTCCTCTCTTGCTAGTCGTAATAATATATTTGTCCTCCCTCGGAAACACATGTAATTAATAATAAAAGAAATAATGCATCTTGAAACCATGGGAAGAGCAGATGGAGGCTGATGTGGTGGTGTTAGTCACCTTTTCTGTTGTTGTTGCAAAGACAACGTGACCACCTCTCCCTTTCTACTGCTTCTGGTGGGTTAAGCAAAGCATTTGGCCCTTTTACTGTATTCTCTTTTCCATCTTTCCCTTGACAATAGTTTGTGTGTTTTAAATAAAGATTTCATTCTGCCAACCCGCAGGAAGCTTTTAACAAGATGCAGCTGAGCGTGTCGATATCTTATATCTTTTTACTGCTGCATGAGGGTGTTCAGCAACTTGAAACTCATCCTCTCCTTCAGCTCAAGGCTGGCATCTCACAGAGACAGTGCTCCCTGGGGCTGATTTAGTGTTGCTCCTGTACAACTTTGGTGCCCTCTGGAAGAACACAGGGTATTTTAAACAATGGAAGAATCAGGGTTATACTCTATCCCCTTCCTCCTACCCCCTCCCCACATAATAATATCACATATGTTCAATGGATTAGCTTATTGTAGAGATTTTATTATTAATTACCATCTGAGAACTGGATTGAGATACCTTACTTGAAGGTGATTGCACCAAGCTTAAGGAGTTAAGAAAAGTTTATTATCTAACTACCTATCTACAATTCCTATAACATTATAATTTATTTCTCCTTCTTCAATAAAAAGGCAAACTCAAATGTCTGCTTTCAGTTATTGCCATATATTTACTCTTAGAAATCAGTAACCTATTGGAATTGGTTGTTGTCAGTGGACCACGTGTTTAAAACAACCATAACAAATGTAAGATAAAAATAAGCAAAAAGGGACAGTGAAATTGGGCCAATAAAGCATGGTCCTGAGTATCAGTTGTTTTTGAGGTTCCCTTTATCTTAACACGTTTCTTTATTTACCAAATCTACATATAGCTTTGTTATATTTAGGCTTATAATTAATTTTAACAGCCTGCTGTGAGTAGAAGAAATCTCTAAAATTTACATTGGTATTTTGGATTTTTGAGGGAAATAAGTAATTTCCTTCTTGACTCAGTTTTTAAATTAGAATTAACAATACATAAATAGCAACTACACAGCAACAATTTCCTCTTCTAGTATGTTATTTAAATATTTTGAGATCATCATGAGGAAATTTCCTAATTATACAGCACTCCATATTGTGGAATTGAAGAAAGAGATAATTCCGTATTGTCGAATGAAATAATGAGATAACAGGGTAATAAGGAAGCCAGGAAGACCAAGTAACCTATTGGAAAGGAGACAAGGATCTAGGAGGTGTTCCAAGCCCGCACTGTAGGTAGGTTGGATTTGTCGGTAGTAGACTCTCACACTTTGCCTATTGTTTGTTTGCTTGACCTCAGTCTGCAGTAATGGTATACACTTAATTTATTCTCCCTTTTCTCCACTTTTCCATCTAAAGTTATGCCACTTGGCAGAAACTACAAGTAAAAACAATTTTATATTGATAACATAAAATCATGCAGAAAACCATGTACTTAATGAATCAAACTGCTCATACTTATTTCATGTGGGAAAATATTTTATTTGGTCGGTGGAAGTACAATTCTAATTGACTAAATGGGTATAATTTACCCAATTCCTTATAGATGGTTGGCTACCAAGAAAGCTGCTCAGGAAACCTTACAACACAATGGAAAAATGACTTGACTATATAATTATTCAATTAGCTGTCTATATAATTATCAATTAAGGAGTCTTAACGAAGTCATATTTGTGATGATTGTAGGTACAAGGTATAGATGTTATTCCATTGAAATCATGATGTAGCTAAATTGCACAAAATCTAAATGCTTCAGGTTTTGACATAATGTATTCATTTATTTTTTCACTTATTGTGCTGGTTGTTTTCTATCCCTGCCCACCTCCCTATTTAATCACAACCTCAGACCCCTCATGTGCTCTTTTCTGTGCTCTATGGGTTAATCTTTAGGTATTGTATCAACCTGACTTCCCTTGTCCCTTGGTTTCTGTTTGGATTTTGTCAATGAGATGCACCAGAAAGGGGCAGGAGGAGAGAAAAAGCAGGGTCATGTTTCCCCAATTTGCAGTATAAGTTGGCACTGTGGTTCTTTCTGGTGGTGGCTACACAGTCTTTTCTTGTCACCACCTTTCCATAACTCTACCTCATATATTCCCCAAATATCCCCATTGTATCTCTTGCTCCTTCAGCTTTCCACTATGGCTAGCAATTAAAATACTCAGTATCCCTCATGGGATCCCATAACCCAGCTACCCTTCCAGAAAGTATCCCTTATCGAAATTCTCTAAACTGATTCCTGATTGTGGCTTCCATTTCCTCCTGAGACTCTGAATCATCCATTTCTGTTTTTTAAATTCAAGGTATTCAAAGATATAATTTTTATTCAATTGTCCTAGGTTTAACAAAACCTATGTCTAATGTGTAGGGAAGTGCCAAAACATTATTATTACTCAAAATGAAAATAGCTGTAACATAACACTAGAAAATGTTTGATGGTACAGCTCTGATGGTAAAATTCATGTGTCAACTTCAGTGGACTAAGAGATGCCCAGATAAATAGTGAAGCGTTATTTCTGGGTAAGTCTGCAAAGGTGTTTTTGGAAGAGAGTAGTATTTGAATCAGCAGACTGAGTTAAGAAAATCATACTCACCAGTGTGGACAGGCATCATCTAATCCAGTGGGGACCAGAATAGAACAAAAGGGCAGAAGAAAGGTGAATTCTCTCTCTTGCTCTCTCTCTCTATCTCCCTCTATCTATTTCTCTCTTTCTCTCTCCGTCACTCTGTTACTCTCTACCTCTCCCTGCCTTTCCTTGATCTGGGAAACTGACACCCATTTTCTCTTGTGCTCAGACATTGGAGCTCCTGATTCTTAAGCCTTCAGACTCCAGGAGGTACACTATTGGGCTCCTCAAGTTCTCACCACTTTGGTCTCAGACTGAATTATACCACCAACTTCCCTGGTTCTCCACCTTGCAGATGGCAGATTGTGGAACTTCTTGTCCTCCATAGTTGCATGAACCAATTATCATATTAAATCGCCACTTATATATCTATACGTATTCTCTTGGTTCTGTTTCTCTGGAGAACCCTGACTTAAACATGAGCCAACATATATAGCTAAATAACAATGTATTAATATTTTCCACAGAGGTGTCCTGTCTCTGTACATTAAATAATCCAAGGCCAGGTGCGGTTGCTCATGCCTGTAATCCCAGCACTTTGGGAGGCCAAGGTGGGCAGAGGAGGTCGGGAATTCGAGACCAGCCTGGCCAATATGGTGAAACACCATCCCTACTAAAAAAAAGTTAGCCTGGCATGGTGGCACACACCTGCAATCTCAGTTACTTAGGAGGTTGAGGAGGGAGAATTGCTAGAACCTGGGAGGTGGAGGTTGCAGTGAGCCAAGATTACACCACTGCACTCCAGCCTGTGTGACAGAGTGTGACACTGCCTCAATAAAAATAAAAATAAATGATACAGATTCATCAAAATTATAAAACTATCTCAGTTTTTAAAAAAACATGTATGTCACTATTTTATGGTATCTGATTGCAAAATTACAATAATGATGGCTAGTATTTATTAGTTGATGAAACACAACCATAATTTGTAAGGTATAGTAATTCTCATCAACTTTAGAAACTGAATTAGCAATCAAAATTATATATATCCATTCTTTCAATTATTTTTAAAAGCCTGTAATAAGGATGTTAAAGGTAAAGCTATGTTATCTATAATAACCCTAAAATAACTGCATTATGCATAGCTTTTGGAAAGAAAGAGCGCAATGAGGGATGGATTTAAAAAATTCAATCTACCAAGTTGTTTTATGCAAATAGTTTTAAAAATACATCATATAAATTAACAAAGATCAGGGCAAGTTCCTTAATCAAAGTAAAATATTAAATATAATTTTAAAGAGAAAGTTTAATAGTTCCTATGAGTTTTTTGCTTATTTTGACCTTAAAAATTAATAGTTATCACATGCAAGATCTTACCTATACATATCTACTTAAGACATCGTAAATTTTGCTTCTTCTGATACTGAGTAATTTTGCATTTTCTTTTATAAATGAGACATCAGGATGATAGCAACCACACATGCACACTCCAGAGATTGTTCTAACTTCCCTCCACCCCTTTTTTTAAAACAGGGTCTTGCTCTGTTGCCTCACCTGTAGCACAATCTCAGCTCACTGCAACCACCTCTCGGAGTCAAACAATCCTCCCACCTCAGCCTCCTAAGAAGCTGGGACCACAGGCAAGAGTCACCACACCTGGTTTATTATTATTTTTTTTTTTTGCATTTTTAGTGGAGATGAGGTTTTGCCATGTTGCCCAGGTTGGTCTCAAACTCCTGAGCTCGAGCGATCTGCCGGCCTCTGCATCCCAAAGTGCTAGGATTACAGGTGTGAGCTGCATGCCTGGCCTAACTTTTTCAGGTGTATTAACACTACACCATCTAAATTTTGGATCTAACAAAACTCAGTTTCAGAAAACAGGTTGATTGGTGGTCATGGAACAGTTGAATATTAGAGCTGTCACTTCTATCCAGGCAGTCTGGCTCCTGAGTCTCTGTGCTTAACCAATATTCAAGGTTATATGATCGTTTTCTCAACTGTGTATGCCTTTTCTTTCCTAAGTTCAGAGACGTCCGAAAAATTCAGCTGAAAGTGAGAAATTCCTATTCAGTGAATGGAGACTATAGGGTAGGGCTAGTCCCAAAGGATAATTGTGGGACCATCTCAGAGAACAAAGTTTCAATTTTTAAAGTGGGTCTTTTAATTTATATTTCTATTTGAGTTATTTTGTATTTTATTTATTTTCATGACCAATCATCTTGTGTTCCACATATCTAATGATATAATGAAAAATTATATAGAAAAGAGTTAAATAAATTTATGATTTTTTTCTAACTAAATTATTTACAAGTCTGTTCTATTACCATAATTTACTACATTTGCTAATTTTCCCTTTTGTAAAAGTGTTTTTATCTATTCACACTTTCTTATTTCCTACTTTCATCTATAAACAGGAGAACAAAAATTATGTAAAGCCAATGCCTCTCTTTTTAAATAAGGGGTCAACTTTTCTGGAACCTCTATAAGATTTCTCCCTTTTTTAGTGAAGGACAATAGGTTTTCCAGGAACTTACTCCTGACCTTTTGTTTATATATAATGATATTGTGGCAGGAAAACAATATAGTAGCATTTATATATACCACAGGCCTCATGTACATTTTAAATATTTAAAATTGCAAAACGTTAAAAATGTAAGTAAAAGGAAAAAAATATGACAATCATACCATTATGAGACTATTATTTTTAGCATTCTATACTTATAGATGATAAGTCAATTATATGATTTCTTTTTATGGAATGATATGTAAAGTAAATGAAAATAACAAGTCTATACACATATTATTTTTCATGTATCAATATTATAGCACAAAAGATGATTTGACCTAGCACCTTAAGTTTTAACCTCATTTTACAGATGAAGCAACTAAATGCAATGTGTGTGAAGTGTTCATTTTTATATGGCTAATGAGTGATTGAGGTCCTTCTAGTTCCTGGAATCTTTTTATCTTATAATTTAAAGAATAGTACTAATTTTAAAACATATTACATGTAATGTATTTTTAAAGATATCTGTATGAATATATGTGTCTTATTTAAATTTAGGACATTTTTGTTCTTTAAATTACAATGTGTGTTTTTCTAAGCCCCCTCTCTCATATTTTAAGAAAAAAAAATTACATTAATGTTTTAAACAATTTTAAAATAAGAAATTAAAAAAACATACTGCTATGTTCAGAAAAGGAAAGCATCAAGACTTCTCACAGGAAGTCTTCTAGAGAGGGTAGTATAATGGTGTGCCTAGTGAGGAGTTATCTTTTTTTGTTTTTTATTTTACGGAGTCTCACTCTGTCGCCCAGGCTGGAGTACAGGGGCACGGTCTCAGCTCACTGCAACCTCTGCCACCCAGGTTCAAGTGATTCTCCTGCCTCAGCCTCCCAAGTAGCTGGGATTACAGTGCCCGACTAATTTTTATAGTTTTAGTAGAGACGAGGTGTCCCCATCTTGGTCAGACTGGTCTTGAACTCCTGACCTTGTGATCCACCCTCCTCGACCTCCCAAAGTCCTGAGATTACAGGCATGAACCACCGCGCCCAGCCGAGAAGTCATCTTTATGAGTACTTTTCACTATCCCTAGGATTAATCAGACCACTTAGCAGAGTTTCATCTAAGCTATGAAAACATGAATATAATGTGGATATACAATATGAATATGAATGTGATAATGGGGAAAGGATATATTAATGCTAGTGTGTTCTCCCCAAAAGATCTCCTCCTGCATCAGGCCTCACTTTCTCAGACACACACATGCATGAACACTCAGGCATCCACACTCAGAGAAAATGAGGTTGCACTTTTCCTTGCTTAGTCTTTATGCTCCTATCCTGAGCTATAAGGCATTTGCTTCTGTTTCTCAGACTTCTGTTCCTTATACAGAAACAGACAAACATACACCACACTGGAGAAGTGGGAAGAAATCTGAATGGGTATGAAGACACTCAGACCAGGTATTTCTGGAACTACAGATCGGAAAGATAAGATTTGAGGCAGTTATAACCTCTTGAGCAACTACAAGATGTGGAAAAGTTGGAAAGAAAAGAAAAACATGGTGTGTTATAGAAGTGTCACTGAACCCGGAACTCAATATTTTTTTTGAAGGGTTCATTACTGAAGACTGGATTACATTTCCATTTTTTTTTTGTTTTTCAATCTTTTGTCTATTTGGGTAATTAAAAGCTTTTACACCTCACCTTAAAGAGCCTGGAATGTGGGGGGATTTTACACACACACACATATACACCATTACACACTGGGACATACATAGTTTTCAAGCAAGCAAATATAGGTTACAAAGTTATATAGTTTATAAATTAACTTGAAAATATGATTATCCTGAAAAGACATCAGAATAATTTTAACATAGATTGGATACATGTTTCGTTTATATTAAATTCCATTGTTGTCTAATTATCACATTTTCTAAATAATATTTTACTTAAATGTGTTTTTTCTTAATGATAACACAATACATTACTTAAATTGAAGTTTTAGTTAAATGATATTTTTAAAAAGCCTTAGTGACAATTACGATACTGCTTCTGAAATAAAATGTATGCATATTAATATTAATAAAATGAAATCAAATAAAATATTTTAAATTTCATTTCTTTTGTATAAATATAAACACTTTTTTTCATTTTTACTCTAGTAGAAAAGGAAAAATTATTACTGAAAGCAAAATTCTTTTCGAGGAGTTAAATCAGTGCTTCTTAGATATTTTTATTTCCAAAGGCTCCACCCCCAATCTCTACTTAGTAAGTCCTGTGCACACTCATGATACAAAAAAATTTATATTATTCTCATCCAGACAAAAGAGATACCAGTTACACTTTCCATTCTTTCTTGCATTTCCATGTTACCAATAACAGATGTCAGATAGATAAGAGCAAAAGCAATACAGGCCTGTCATATGTTTGTTTAAAATATTACCTATGTGTCTTTTAGTGTAGCGGGAAGGAGGTACCAATTTTAGTGGACTTAACCAAACATATGTTGTGAGAGTGTTTTAGTCAGTTCTCACAAGGCTATAAAGAAATACCTGAGACTGAGTAATTTATAAAGAAAGGAGGTTTAATTGGCTCACAGTTGTCAATGCTGTATAGGAAGCATGATGCTGGCATCTGCTTAGCTTATAGGGAAGCCTCAGAAAAATTACAATCGTGGTAGAAGGTAAAGGGGAAACAGGCACATCTTACATGGCTGGAGCAGGAGCAAAAACGAGTGAGGGAGGTTCTACATACTTTTAAACAACTAGATCTCATGATAACTCACTCATGTACTATCATGAGAACCACATAGAAGAAGTGATGCCAACCCATTTATGAGAACTCTGCTCCCGTGATTCAATTACCTCCCACTAGACCCAACTCCAACACTGGGGATTACAGTTCTACAAGAGATTTGATAGGAATACAGATTCAGACAATATCATTCTGCCTCTGGCTCCTCCAAATTCATGTCTTTTCACATTGGAAAATACAATCATGCCTTCTCAACAGTTCCCCTAAAGCCTTAATTCATTGCAACATTAAGCCAAAACTCCAAGGTTGAAAGTATCATCTAAGAAAAGGTAAGTCCCTTCCACCTATGAGCCTGTAAAATCAAACACAAGTTAGTTACTTCCAAGATAAAATGAGGTTATAGCTATTGGGTAAATACTCCTGTTTCAAAAGTGAGAATTGGCCAAAAGAAAGAGATCACAAGTCTCTTTCTTTCCTCACAAATCTGAAACCCAGCAGGGCAGTCATTAAATCTCAAAGCTCCAAAATAATCTCACTTGACTCCATGTCTCACATCCAGGGCACACAGATGCAAGTGGTTGGTTCCCAAAGACTTGGGCAGCTCTACCCTGTGACTTTGCAAGATTCAACCCCTGTAACTGCTTTTGTGGGCTTGTGTTGAATGCTTGCAGCTTTTGCAGGTTCAGGGTGCAAGCTGCTGGTAGCTCTACCATTCTGGGATCTGGTGAATGGTGGCCCTCTTCTCACCACTCCACTAGGCAATACCCCAGTGGGGACTCTGCATGGGGCCTCCAACCCTAGATTTTCCCTCTGCACTGCCTTAATAGAGATTTCTGAGAGGGCTTCACCCCTGCAGCAGGCTTCTGCCTGGGCATCCAGGCCTTTCCATACATATGAAATCTAGGCAGAGGCTCCTAAGCCACAACAGGCTTAACACCATATGGAAGCTGCCAAGGCTTATGGCTTGCAGCCTCTGAAGCAGTGATCTGACTGTACCTGGGTCCATTTGAGGAATGGCTAGAGCTGGAGTGGTTGGGACACAGGGAACAGTGTCTGGAGGCTGCACAGAGTGGTGGGGCCCTAGGCCTGGCACAGAAAACCACTTTTTCCTTCTAGACTTCTGGGTCTGTGATGGGTCGTCTGTCATGGATATATCTGAAATGCCTTTGAGGCATTTTCCCCATTGTCTTAGATATTAGCACTAGGGTCCTTTTTACTTATGCAGCTAGCTTGAATTCCTTCACTAAAAACAGGCATTTCTTTCCTACCATATGCCCAAGCTACAAAGTTTCCAAACGTGAACACTCTATTTCCCTTTTAAATATAAGTTCCAGATTTAGATGATTTATTTGCTCACACATTTTAGCATAAGTTGTTAGAAGCAGCCAGGTAACATTTTGAATACTTTGCTGCTTACACATTTCTTCTGCCAGATACTCTAAATCATCACTCTCAAGTTCAAATTTCCACAAATGCCTAGAGCAGGAGCACAATGCAGTACCAGAAATAAGCAGCATTGGTGCATGTTAAAACAAAGGAAACAGGGTTTCTCCTTTTTGTAGAAGGTGTTAGTTAGTGAGTAAGAAGAGCAATGAAAATTTGTGGGTCCACATACCAAAGTGTTTCTGAATAGTTGAATTCATACTGCAGAAAATTGCAGTTGGTTAAATGCATTTCACAAAATTATTTAAAGACTGAAATATGTTCCTTTATAATGTTAATTAAAATGCAACAGGTGTGTGTGTGTGTATCCATTCATCATTATATATGCTAAGAAAAAGACAGTCTGTACTACAATATCTAGAGCTATATTAAACTTTTTGTCTGTATTTTCTAAAAGAAAATGATTTATCAGAATTATGTTTTAAATAGATACAAGTTTAAATTTTATTTGTCATACCTTCTGAGAGTTGGTGTTTTTATTCTAAAATATTCACATTGTTTCCAGTAGAAGCTATATAGAATTTATGAGAGTTTAAATTAATTACTATATGCAAATGTTTGCAATAAGCCTACTTGCATAATACTTTCTCTATTTTTCACTGTACTTTCAACCCTACTGTGTATATTACATAGCAAGAGATGGAAAAATGAGTGTTTCACCTCATTTGAAAAGTTTCACAAAATTAAATTTGGAAGAAAGTCTTTGTATATTTTTTAAGTATCTTCAGATCTTCCTTCTATAATAAAAATTGTAAAGATTAGCTTTGTACATTATGTCTCTTTTCACAAAAAGTGTTTTCAGTCTTAAAAGGAACAAAATGATAACTAAGTAGTTCCAGAAATAAAATAGTTCAAGAAAGTTCAAATATGTGGACTTTGAATGCTTTTCACATGCATATTATTTTTCTAAATTTACTTACATTAATAAGAATTGTGCTACTGGAATAACCTTCAAAATTTATAAGGTAATTTGTTGCAAATTGAGTGGCCCACTAAAATTTCAGGTTTTTAACAATCCAAATTGAGAAGAGAATCTTAAAATATAAGAGGAATCACATAATACTGAGTACATAAATGATGGAACACATTTAAATGTGGGTTTCTTAAAAAAAAATCATGTTATTGCTTAGTGCTCTTAAATCTTGTTATGGAGGTTGCAACCTATTGATTGTGTCTTATGAGATTTTATTAGGATATATGAAGAACTATCACATAATTTCTATGAATCAAACTCTGTATTTTTTGAACTAAAGCTAATGATTCTCAAGCACAGAATGAGAACCAATCAACCCATAGCAAAATACTGATTACATAATGGATAAATTATTTTCTTATATCAATGTGATGACAGCTTGATTTCTAGCTTATTTTTGATAAACTATAGTCAGTAGAATTCTAATTATAAAAATATGCTCCTATGAGATATTTTCTAAATAAATACAAGGTAAATGACAATAACAAATTTCTTAAGGAAGATGATGCTTTAGCAAAGGAATTTTGTGGGTTATTTTTTCCCCTTTTGAAGTTTTCAGTGGATGTAGCTTTTTGAGATAGTTCTTCTCCATGGTAGAGGATTCCTAAGATAAGGAACTGACTTTTCCTATTACAAGTGCCCGTTTCCTAAGTGGTTTTAGTGGTTTGAACATTTGTCCAGGACTAACAAGAAAGAAACCACTAGCATGTATCATATAGACCACCAGAGAGCCATCAGACTCAAGTGGCTTTCAGTCACCATCAACCTCAGGTCTCTGAAAAATACAGTTTCACAATTTTTGCTTGTAACTCTTTCTTTCTTTCTGCCTGATATTACATCCCCATATTTTAAGGTCTACATACAAAGATCTTACAATAAAATGCCAAAATAGTGAACCAAATATTTTGAGATTGAATAATATCAACAGAAATCTGTTCCATGACCTGCCTATTATCTGGCAAATCTGAGTTTCTTGCTCCCATTTTGCAGGTGAATCAGAAGAAGATAACTCACTTGAATTGTAAGTGCAATTTTAGTAAGAATTACTTTCCTTAAAAACAATTATGGAAGGCAATGAAATATAATGTTTATATGTGTGACTAAGGAGCCAAACTGCCTAGGTTCAAATCCTTGTTCCATTTGCCAGATGTTTAACTCTTGGTAAATAATTTGGTCTCATGAGAGTATATTTTCTTAACTTTCCTTCTGAATAACTTTTCTTCTCCATATAATGGGCATAATAAACTTTCCTGTTTCCTTCTCTGTAAAAATGAGAATAGTAATAATATCTAACTCACAGGATTGTTGCTAGGAATATGACATATAAAGAAATGATGAATGGTAGGCAGCATATGAGAACAAATTTTTGCTATGGTAAAGAATACAGATGAACTCTATTGCTCAGTTTCCCTTGCCAGACATTTCCTCTTTCATTGCTACTCTTCTTTAAGTGTTCAGAGTAGCTAACATTTGGAGGGTCTGTCAAAACCACACCTCTGCCTTAAAACTACTCCTCACCAGTATTTCCCAATATAGGGATTCTATTGGAGAAATTACTCTTCACCAGCATTTCCTGCTAATGAACTCTATTGGCACCACCTAAATGTGGTCACAGCTGATTATCCAAGGGGGAAAACTGATCTATGGGAAAACAGAACATCTTCTTATTTTTTACATTTTGTGTTCTGAGGATTTGATTAAAGAGATAAAAAAAAAACATAGTCTAAAGGGCATGTGTTGTGGAACTCTGACGTTTTGTGGATTTGGAGCAGGCAAACCTATTCAGCCATGTATTCACAGAAAGAAAAATAACTGAAACAAGGAAGAGGAAGAAAGCACCTGGGAGATGGGGAGAGAAGAGTCCATGCAGTTATTGAGAGCTATGTCTCAGCCCCTGACTCTCTTTCTTTACCTCATTTAACCTTATAAAAAGGCTGGCAAAAATCTGTCTTATCAATGTGAATTTAAAGAAAGTTGTGCTCACCTAATAAATTTGAACTTGGATGAGTGATTTCTGTATCTTCCAACTAAATGATCTCTGCCTCAAACAGGTGTTTTTATATTGCAGAACTGTAAGCATGTCATTCTGTGAAAAATGCATTATGGGATAAATACAAGAAAACTGTGGGCCGGGCGCGGTGGCTCACGCCTGTAATCCCAGCACTTTGGGAGGCCGAGGCGGGCGGATCACAAGGTCAGGAGATCGAGACCACGGTGAAACCCCGTCTCTACTAAAAATTACAAAAAATTAGCCGGGCGCGGTTGTGGGCGCCTGTAGTCCCAGCTAATCGCGAGGCTGAGGCAGGAGAATGGCGTGAACCCGGGAGGCGGAGCTTGCAGTGAGCCGAGATCGCGCCACTGCACTCCAGCCTGGGCTGGGCGACAGAGCGAGACTCCGTCTCAAAAAAAAAAAAAAAAAAAAGAAAACTGTGGAGGATGAGAAGAGTGAGTTGATTCTAGGCCATGCCACACATTTCTGTACTGAAAATGAACTTTTGAAGAACTTGTTTCTTTTATATTCACAATAGATATTTGCAAAGAAACCAATAAAGAAGAGCTACTGTGAAGCAGAAAGAAAAAAAAAGTTTGCAGAAAATCTATAGAAATGTTTAGAAGGGACAATTTAAAACAGGTAGGCTTCTATAACAGCATGTTTAAGTAGTTGACAAGGTCGTTTCAGTTTACTCAGAGACTTGGAAGAAAAGGAGCCAAGGAAGAAGGGAAAATGTTAAGGATGATGATGATACCTGTATTTTAGTGAAAGCAAAAACATCATAGGAAGCCTGCAAAGCAAAATATAAAAAACTCAAAGGATGATTTTAATAGATGTGAGGCAAAATACTAATTCTGCCTTTAGAGAAATGAATTTATCTCCTAACTTTCAGTCTTTTCACCCTAATAACAATGCTTATTTACCATGTAGGGTTGTTATGAAGATTAAAAATAAGGACTTTGTCCTCAAGAAGACCTGGATTCCCATCCTGATTCATAATAAAGGCTCAACATTATTTTTTCTTATGATTTTTATAATTATTTTCAAATCGCTGGGGTTTTTAATGAAAAGAGAAATGGATATCTAGCTTCAATCAACAAGCTTCAAAAAACAAAAGGATTGTAGCCCAGACTTTTATTGCAATTATTCCTTATTTATTATGAAATTGTTAGAAATTATTCATTATTAAACTGTTTATAGTTTATCCATATAGTTGCTTGCATTTCTTAATAACACATCAGATATCGAGAGACATCAGACCTCTGTAATGGTTATTTGCTTATTTTTCAGAATGGCCTATTTCTCAATCCTACATTGCACTTAATACATAACTCCTTTTTTGTTCACACTATGAACACTTGCAGTATTTATTCCTTCAATTATAATAGGGACTCAATTTCTCAAATGAAATCTTAAATCCTTAGTGAATTCTTAAGTTCATTTATAAGAAATTTTGTAACTTTCATGCTCTATAATGACTATCGTCTTGTGTGAGTTACTTAACCTAATATCAGTTTCCTCGCTTGTAAGGTACGGTTAATAAAAACTCTTATTATGTCACCAAGTTTTTGTGACAACTATATCTCACTGGTAGAATCCTGGGAAATGTTTACAAACTCTACAAGGCCAGCTACCATCGCAAAGCAAACAAACACAGCTCAAAGTGGTAAGTTTTATCAAAAAGTCTATGTATAATTAATCCCATTTTTATATTTTATATATTTTTCACCATTTCTATAAATTCAGCCCTCTCTATTCACCATAAACCCATGTCCCAAAAGTGGAAGTAGAGAAGAACATCATTGTGCACATTAAGGAATGTTAAATCACAAATGAAAACTTAACAACCAGTGTGAGAGAATCCGCCCTTTCAGTGACTCATGACCAGTCAATTTGTATTTGGAGTCCTTCTTTGAGAATAAGATATTACAGTTTCCTTGGCACTGACAATAGGGTTGCAGTATATGCTTCTAATTGCCTACCCAATATTCATTCTCATATTCTTTCATATTAATCTGAGGGTATTGGTGGTAGGAAATAAGCCTAGATAAAACTGGTCATCTTCCAAACACCCTTATTGATTGTTGCCCATGGCAAACAATTCTACCAATCAAATGCAAGAGTCACCTAGTGGGGCTTTCTGGGAATTTTTGATGAAAGAACATATTCAGTTTTTATGCTCTCTTTGGCCTTTTCAACTCTGGCTTCCAGTCAGGAACCTTGACACTATGCCTTGAAAGTCACAGAAAAGGATGATAGGTAAAAAAGGTAAATGACATCCAGGTGCCTGCTATCATCACTGAGGCAACCCTAGACTGCCAGACCCCTAACTTCTTGTTCTATGTAGAAACTAAGTCTTTATCATTGTAGGGCACAGTTGGGTGAACTTTCTTACGCCTATAGCCAAAAGTGTTCATCACTTAAACTGAAGTCATTTTCAAAATTCTAATATCAAGATATAACTGAATTGTTATTAAATTTATTTTATAATATGAATATGAAAAAGATGAGGAAAATGCAAAATATATTAAGAAGAATGGAATTTAAAATGTTAATTTGCAGATATATTAAACATGCATGCAAAGGAACAAGAAAAAGTAGAGAACAGAGTGGAATCAGTGAGTCATGTTTAAAGTGAATATAGTTAACCAGGCTCCAGTTTGAACCCTCCTTTAAAGCCTCCTCAATAGAAGGCACCAGTAAAAGTAGAAGACCTTCCTTTGTTAAGGCAATGTGCACATTTTCATTATTCATTTTATTACTTTATACACACATATATATGTATACACACATACACATATATATTTCTTATAAATCTATGAATTACATTAAAAATCTAAGAAAGCAAAAGGAAAAATAAAGATTGCATAAGATCGTGAGGAAAAAGCATTTCGGTTACCAATTTGATTTCACAAATGATCCACTTACTCCACTAATTTAAGGTCACTTGTTAGATTTATGTCAGAGCAGTTTCATGAATCTACATTAAGAAAATAATAGAAAGATAAAGGCACTTAAAGCAATTACAGTTTCAAAAGAGGATCAACTGATCTGTGTTCATTCTAAATAATATGGAAGCAATTATTATTCAGTTGCTAAATTGTGTCTCTTGAATCAGCACTTCACAATATTTTGAAGTTAAAAAGGAACTTTAAGAATATACTGTTCAAATCCTTTTTTCCATTATGCAAAAACTGAGTACCGCAACAGTACTGGAGTTACCCAAAGACCTTCTTTCAATTCAGTTATTTCTGGAAAAAAAAATGTCAACTTCAGTTCAACTTTTATTTCCTGTTGCTAACAGTACTTGAATTGTCTTCCCCCACTTACAATTAAAAGTAACTATAGGCCCGGCACAGTGGCTCACACCTGTAATCCCAGCACTTTGGGAGGCCAAGGCAGGTGGATCACCTGAGGTTAGGAGTTCAAGAACAGCCTGGCCAACATGGTGAAACCCCATCTCTACTAATAATACAAGAATTAGCTAGGCATGGTGTCACATACCTGTAATCCCACCTACTTGGGAGGCTGAGGCAGGAGAATCTCTTGAGCCTGGGAGGTAGAGGTTGCAGTGAGCTGAGATGGTGCCACTGTACTCCAGCCTGGGCGACAGAGTGAGACTCTGTCTCCAGAAAACAAAACAAAACAGAACAAAACAAAACAAAAACTATAAAAATGGTAACTGTGAATAACACTAGTAGAGTTTTAATACTGAAATCTGAGAATATAAAGGCATGTAGGCATGCAGGTAACTTCAGAATCCTTCATTCACTTGGGCATAGAAAGGAGCAAATTATCTTGAACTAAGGCATAGTTAATAAAAATTCATTCTTGTTTCCTTTCAGAAGCTAATTTTTCAAATAACAATGGGCATTAAAGACACTTTCTTTTTGCATATTAAAGGAGATTATTTAAATACTTTATATTCATCTGTCAAATTATGATGAAAGAGATATTTTACATTGCATGTTCCCTTGGCATCCTTTGGTTCCATGAGATCAATGGAACTTACATATTTCTTACCAGTAAGAATTTGCCTTTGTTTTTTCTTGGATTTTCTGAAACTCAAAGGACACTGCAACTCCTGGACAAAGTTTCTTTTCATTAACATTGAAAACTAAAGATAAACGTGAACGACAGTTTGGCTGACAATTTAATAACTTATGGGAACAGCATGCAAAAGGTTTTTAACTCACCTGAGTGGTTTTTGTTTGCTTCTTTGTTTTGGTCTATAGATTGAACGTTGATAAAAGAGCAAGCAGCCCTATAGCTCCCAATCTGTTTTCTGAAGGATTAAGAGTAGTGCTATTCTCAACACTTTCTCCTCCTTTCCCACTCTGTGTATGCCTAACTGCTTCTTTCCTTCTCCTCCGAGAGACTAATTTCTAATACAAAACGCAGCTAAAGAAATGTGATTATATGGCTGAAAAAACAATCAGTTCAGCACAAGCATCATAGTCAAGGGTAACCATAAGAAGAGCAGTCCAGGCTGGGCGCGGTGGCTCACGCCTGTAATCCCAGCACTTAGGGAAGCTGAGGCAGGCGGATCACAAGGTCAGGAGATCGACACCATCGTGGCTAACACGGTGAAACCCCATCTCTACTAAAAATACAAAAATTAGCCGGGCGTGGTGGCAGGCGTCTGTAGTCCCAGCTACTCGGGAGGCTGAGGCAGGAGAATGGCGTGAACCTGGGAGGCGGAGCTGGCAGTGAGCCGAGATCATGCCACTGCACTCCAGCCTGGGCGACAGAGCGAGACTCCGTTTAAAAAAAAAAAAAAAATAGCAGTCCAATATTGGAGAGAGATGAGAGATGTCAAGAATGTTAGTTTCTCTCTTATATTGGGCAATAATATTATTTAGCAGAGAAAAAAAAAACTAGACAGAGTAATCATTGTTATGACTGTGACTCTCATTCTGAATTCCATAATAAGTTTCAAGGACTCCTTGTAATTATATGTAAGTTTCTCTATTCACACTTGTCTATGCAGTATATGACCATTTGATTGCAAACAACAGAAATACAACTCAAAATTGTTTACAGAAAAGAGGTAGATTTGTTGTCTCATAAACAAAGCAGATGAAAGAACATAGGAGAAATTTCAGCTGAAACAAACCAGGAACTTGGGTATCATTAAAATCTCTGTCCCTTATCTTTTTCTCACAAAAGAAAAACAAAAATCAAATAAACAAAAAAAAAACACTGGTTTCATATATCCCACTCAAACCAGGATATCTATGAGACATTGGAACATGGCCGGATTCAGCTTTGATTCATACAGTGAAGGCCTAGCAACTAGAAGAGAGATTCTGCCACAATTTCCAATTACAAAATTCCTGTGAAAGTAGTATGCTTGTTGGTTGAGTTTGGGTCATAAATGGTTCATGTTTTAATTACGGTGTCCAAATAAATGTAATATTATTATGTTCCCAGTTCAAAGTATATACACAAAAAAATTGATCATAATGGAAGGAGCTATTATCAGCTTAATACATTTAAAGCAAATGACTTGAAGGAGAATTTCTCAAATTAAGAGAGGGACTATTTGGTTTCTACATTAATCATTTTTTTGTAAAACTGGTCAGCCTAGCACAAGCACACACACACAACATATGCCAAGTATAGTGTGGTGATATTGCTAAAACATTTGATGACAGAATTTATATTCATCTTTTAACTTTGAACTACATCACTAATTCTTATTTAGACTTACTTTTTTTATTCTTATATTGATCTAGATATATAGAATGCCTAAAATTTTTAAGCCCAGGGGAGAAAATATAAAACAAGAACCAAATATAGATTCCCTTCAAAAGAACGAATAAAATGCTGGATAAATTATATTTAGACTATAGTTAACCTATTTTTAAACGAAATTTTCAGTTTCAGAACCCATTTTTAGATTTGGCATGTTCCTTAAGTGAACATGTATTATATTTCCTGTAGTCCTATATTATCTGTAATTTTTCTAATTTTACCATTTTTCTTAATTTCATCAAATTATAAAAATGTGTTTTTTAATGAAAACAAACGGCTCCAAATACAAAACTTTATTGAGTAAAATAATTAAAATCCTAGCCTCTAGTACCTTCTCATCCCCTAGAATGAGTCACTGTTAAAAGTTTATAGAATAGCTGTTTAGATATTTTTCTTTACATATGCACATATAATCAAACACTCTTAAATTTTTGATTATACTAAAATATCATATTAGTATTTCTCTGGTATTAGCTTTATTCAGGCAATAAAAATCAAGGATTTCCTCTTTTTAAGTACTACATGCTAATTAGCTCAGATTTTTAAAATTGTACAATATTCCATCATGTTAATGAATGCTACCAAATATTGGGCATAGACTATATGCTGGGTAATATTCTGAACACTTTAAATATAATACATAAATCCTAACAAAAAGTCTATGATGTGAGAATTAATATTGTAGCTCTTTTATTGATGGGGGAAATGTGGCAAACTGAGTTTATTTTCCCAATACTTTACCTAGCCATTCTTTTAGTGCTGGATTTTCAGAAAATCGTAAATATTCTTACTATTATAAATGCTACACTGGAAACCTTTTGCAGTAAAAAGAATTGTAAGATTAATTTTTAGAATTGCCCTTCAAAATTGCTTACTGTCCACAAATGATATTGACAAGTTTATATATTTTAATGTTTTTGTTAGTCTGAGAGGTAAACATTTGTACTTAACTGACACTTGAATTTATCGTTCTTGGATGAAAAAAATTAAGTATATTTTCATGGATTTTTAAATGACATGAACGTGTTTTACATATAGATTTGCTTATATTCTTACCCATTGCAACTGGGTTAGCTTCTAAATGATCTGTAGTTGTCTTTTTATTTTTATTTTTCGGTCTTTTGAGATGAAAATGAAAATATGTCACTCAGATATTCTCTGTGGGGCGCCATATTGACTACTCTTAGCCCCTGCATTGCTTCTGTGGATCTACTGCCACATTTGCTTCCATAGGACGTTTTTCAAGAGCTACTCCTAGCCAATGGCTGAGCAGCAGGAAATATGAAGGCAGGTTCATTCCAGTGAGCATTGCCAGTCCTGTAGATGTGACTTTGACGAGAAGTCTTCCCAGCAGGCTGGCAGAAATTATCCTGTAACTATTTACTTGAAAGTATTAGACTCTTCCTACTTTCTATATTCTCTCTTCACATTGTCTCCAGCCTGGGGTCTAAACACCCCACCATCAACTGTGACTCGGTGTTTGCTTCAAGATTAATATAAACTAATGCACTTTCGAGTTTTATTTGTGAGAGTCTTTTACTATATAGAAGTTTCTTATTTTTGTTTCGGTTTTGATTTTTGCCAAAATTATCTTTGCCACTATGGTTTCTACCTTTCATTGATGCCTTAGAAAGATCTTCTGGGATGGGCGTGGTGGCTCACGCCTGTAATCCCAGCACTTTGGGAGGCCGAGGCGGATGGATTACGAGGTCCGGAGATCAAGACCATCGTGGCTAACACGATGAAACCCCATCTCTACTAAAAATACAAAAAACTCAGACGGGCATGGTGGCGGGCACCGGTAGTCCCAGATACTCAGGAGGCTGAGGCAGGAGAATGACGTGAACCCCGGAGGTGGAGCTTGCAGTGAGCCGGAATCTCGGCACTGCATTCCTGCCTGGGCGACAGAGCGAGACTCCGTCTCTCAAAAAATAAAAAAAATTTAACAAATGAATAAAATAAAATAAAATAATAATAAAAGAAAAAGAAAAAGAAAGAAAGATTTTCTAACACGTATTTGGGAAAAAAAAATTTTTTTTTTTTTGTTCCAGTACTTCTGTGGTTTTAAATTTTTCTTTAGTCCACATACCCAGTTGAAGTTATTTAATGGTGTAAAACAAAATCCTAATTTTAAACTATTTTCCAGATACATAGTTTCCCCAATATCGTTTGTGGAAATAACCAATCTGTTCCCTACCACAGTTAATCACTAAATTCCTATAGAAATATGTGTTTATTTCTTGATGCTTTCATAAGTTCTGATTTATTTGTAAATATTTACAGTAATTTTGAAATAATGTGTGGACATTTGGTGTAGTGTATTTCCACCAGTTTGCTTTTTCAAATTCTGCTTTGCTCTTTTTTTTTGGCTATTGTTTTATTCTTGTATATTTATTTGTTTCACCTGAATATCAGAATCAATTTACATTAACAAACAATTTGGACACATTCTTGAAATTATACTTCCTATCAATTAACTGAAGGTACAGAAGACTTAAATATGTAAAATATTAATTCTTCCCTTTCAGAGACATGGTAGATTTAACAATGTATTCAGGTATTCTTTCCCTTTTGTAAAGTTTCATGGTTTTTGGCATATAGTTCTTGTTGTTTCTTGTTAAATTGATTCCTAGGTGTTTTATAGATTTTGCTGTACTGCTTAATTTACCTTTAAATGTCTTTTGTTGATGCTGTTGTTACAAGCTATTGAATTGTAAGGAGTTTTATATATTTTCTGAACGTAATATTTCTATTCATAACCATAAAACCACTATTTTTTCAAGATATGAAAAAGAAAATTAACTAGAATTATTTGAAATTAACTTTGGCTGCTTGGCTACTGGAATATTTTTCCTACGTCATTTATAACTGAGCCATCAAAATAAACAGTTCCTATTTATTTGCTCCATATTTTGATTATCCTTGAAGAATTATGAAAACTAAAATTTTTTACGGACTAAGAATAATTTTATATCTTTTCATATCTTGGCTTTACCTTTCATTTGATTTGCATATTTCCAAAATATAAAAGCAGTTATTTTGTATCTTGTTGAAGATATAATTATTGGAGGCAAGCCAGAGCAAGGCAAACTGTATAATTTACATCTTCTCATCAGCTCTTAAGTAGGACACATGTGATAGAACCCCAGATTACGTTCCATGCAACTGAACATATTGTTGTGCAATATTTTAAGCAAGCTTTCCAAATTCGAATCCTAGTTCACTAGTTGGTTCATTATTAAGTGGAATGTATCAGTAACATCTTTATCACTTTGATTTGGGAATTTGAACTTAGAAGTGTGAAGCATCATGATTGCTCTGACACACAATTCCTGTCATTTAATAAAGTCATTCATTATCTTTTGTTTAAAACAAAACAAAACCAAAAATTGCCTGGCTACCCAGAAATGGAGAATATTTATGAATGAATAGTTCATAGAAGTTTAATGAACACTGTCATGTTACATTTAAAATTTTTATTCAGTACATTCAAAAACGAATTTTGGGAAATAAGGCAGAATAGCTAGTGAACATCTTAAAACATTTTACTTATCAGAGGCCACACTATATAAAGGTGCTGAAATAAAGTGGTCACAGGTGTGTGCTTAAAGAACACAATTTGTCTAATACTTTACAGTTTATGAAGTATATGTATTGAGTTTCATATTCAGCAGTTCAGTATTTGGATCTGGCTCAGTCTAGGTCCCTTGGAAACTCTGTGGCACTAATTTGTTCAATGAACTTTGTGTTTGCCCTTGCCTACACCCAATTAGATCTTAGGGTACATTTTACAGTAATAAAGAAATGTATGCTTTAACAAGGGCCTGAGAGGTTTCCTAATTTTCCTTGTTTTCATTGACCTTATTCCACTTTTTCATTGACTTCCTGTTTCCTGTTCATGGTTATAAGAAAGAGCATATTTCTTCCAACTTCCTTCTCTTGGAATGGAAGAAAATAAGGCAATTAAAAACATTGGAAGATTTACTTAATTATATACACTCTTCCAAGTGACATACATATGTGTGTGTGTGTATATATATACACAAAAGATATATATCCTTCCATTAAATCCTTGCTATGTTATGCTTATGACTATTTTTATTATCATAATGAGAAAATTGTGGTTTAATGAGTTTAAGTAACTTAACCCAAATTCATATAATAGTAAATCCTGGAGTCAGAGCTCTGATTATAGCATTTATTCTTTGGAGAAAAGTCAGGTGAAAATGGTACCAAATATTTGCCAGGGAGTGCTCTAAACCCCATTAAAACTTTAACAACTGCAAACTACTTCTGAGTCACTTATAATGATCAGATATTTGGGAACTCTTGTATTACTTCATTCATTCATTAACATTTATTTTATGCATATACTATGTGCTAGGCATTGTTCTAAGCACTGGGGACATCTCAGTGCTGATAGTGCTTACCTTTAAGGGTAGAGAAAAAGACTATTTAAAAAATGCATTTATACAAATAAGACATATCAGTGATAAGTGCTTGGAAGAAAAACAATTTTTAAAAAGCCAAGGTCATTTGAAAAAGAGCAACTGGTTTGGGTTGGGGTGGGGAAGCTTTAGACTCAATGATCTGAAAAGAACAATCTCAGTGTGTTTCAGTAAAAGTAGGAAGGTTTCTGTGAGTGGAGTTAAGCAAACAAGTGGAAAGAAGAGAAGAAAGGGGTAGACACGAGTGAGAACTTCTAGGGCCAGAGACAAGAATAAGGTGTTTGGATTTTACTCTAAGTGTGATAGTAAGTAAATTTATTACATCATGTAAATATAATTTCCTATGAAAAATATTTTTTCTCTCCTCAAGTATTCTAATACTTTTTCCAAGGTCAGCTGCAGGACAAGATAAAATATACCGTTTTAAAATAACGTATTTAAAATATTAAGTTTATGAAGCTTTCCCTAGAACACAGGGGGAAAGGTTACAGTTTAAAACAAGATAACTCTGATCCTAACTCAGATTTAAAAGAAAAAAATGTGCAGCACTGCCTTCTGGTTGACTACAGTCTGGCTAGTAGACATAAAAATATGAGTTTCATAGTAACTAGTCTTTTGGCTTACAGATTTGCTCTTATGATCTATTTTAACAGATAAATCAGCATATTTTATTTACCCTATGAATTATACTTATTTCCTCCCTGTGATAGCCAGAGTAATGCCACCCCAAAGATGTCACACACTAATCTACAAAAACCTGCATATAACGTGAAGTTATATAGAAAGGGAAATTAAGGTTTCAGATAGCATTAAGGTTGTTAATCATCTGATCTAATAATATTCATATTATTTTTGAAGATTCAGTGGGCCAAATGGAATTACAAAGGTCCTTATGTGTGGAAGAAGAAATTAGAAAAAGAATGATAGAGATGTTGTGTAAGAAAAATGAGGCCCGGCATTGCTGACTTTGATGATGGAGTAAGGAGTCCATTACCAAGGAAAGAGGGTGGAAAGTGACCTCTAGAAAGTGGAAGAGGAAAAGAAACAGATTTTACCCTCGCGATTCCAGAAAAGAGCATAGGCTTGCCAACACCTTGGTTTTAGTCCAATGATGTACTTCTATCTTATACAAAGTATAAGATAATAAATTTGTCTTGTTTAAGCCAGTAAAGTTGTAGTAACTTGTCACAGCAGAAAAATGCATAAAAATATTATGCCCTCTCATCTAGAATGTAATCACTAATATGGCTTGAATTTTTGTTTCTTGAATTACTGATGTATGCTTAATACCTAGAACAGCGTTAGGTATTTCCAGTAAAGATTTGCCAAATGGATGAGTGAATGAATTATATCAACATTCTCCTCAAGACCACTCAATGGCTTTTTATTTCATTGATTGTAAAAGTAAAAATCCTACAGTTCTACAAAATCTTCACTGCACTCTCTAGTATATTACTTTATTAGTTTTATCTTCTTGTAGATTTCTTTCTAAACGCTATACCTCAGCAATAATGAACTCATTTTGATTTCTCTGGATATCGAGTATGCTCCCATCTCTGAGATGTTATTCATTCTATTTCCTCTGCCTGGGATACTTACTCACACATATTCCCCTGTCTTTCTGTATCACTTCCTTCAGGACTTGCACAGCATCCATTTAGCAGTGAAGTCTTCTCTGACCAAACTATTTAGATTGTGGCCCCCTGGCACATCCTTTTCCTCTGCTTTATTATTCTCCATTGCCTTATTGCTGTCTGCATATATTCTTTTTAATTTTTGCTTATGTCTATTCCTCATTAGAATATAAACTCCAGGGCCGGGCGCGGTGGCTCAAGCCTGTAATCCCAGCGCTTTGGGAGGCCGAGACGGGTGGATCACGAGGTCAGGAGATCGAGACCATCCTGGCTAACACGGTGAAACCCCATCTCTACTAAAAAATACAATCCGGCCACTGCACTCCAGCCTGGGCGACCAAGCGAGACTCCGTCTCAAAAAAAAAAAAAAAAAAGAATATAAACTCCAATAAAGCAATTTTTTTTCTGTTTCCTTCTCTGATATGCTTGGCATATAGCAGATTTTCAACAGGTATTAATTGAACAGGTCATACTGTGTCAACAAGGGTCTGTCTTTAAATGCCACATACATGGCTATAGCACCTCAAAAGATCACTCCAGAAGAGACTGTAATTTATTCAAGAAAACGAAGATTGACAGGGTGTAACTTAGAGTCTGAAATCTGCAGCACTACTCTGCAACAGTCAATTGAAAGGTAGTCAAATGTCTGTAGAAATAAATTAACAAAGACTTTAAAATGTTAATACTGTTTTCTGAGTAAAAGCATAAACAAAGATTAAGACTTTAAAGTAATTTTCGTGAAATAAGAACCAAGCAATACAGTACAGGTTACATGAGGCAAGAGAATCAAGAGGCACAATAGTGAACCAGAAAAAGGAAGGCCATGTGCTTAGCCACCTAAGTTACATGTTACATGGGTTCTCTGACAGAAAAGAAATAGATAGTGATAGAAGAAGCCACTGCACATCTATTTTGGTTTATATAGCACAAGGCTGAAATGTAAATTACTGTTCTCATTTCTGAGGACATAATAAGCAGCTTTCATCAAATTGTATTGGTATCGTCACAAAATCACAAGACCCTTTAAATGAGACATTGAGATTATTTGGAAAAATGTACTATTTTACTGATGAGGCAAGATCCTACTGCTCAAAGTTCACTAACTTAAATAGGACATCATCTTGTCAGAATTCAGCTCATGCGAGTTCAGGTAAGCCCTACAACACACTAACCATACTCTCTGTCGGTACTATTATCTGTAACATTATTACAATGTACAGCAACCAGTTTTCCACTTGTTCTATAGGGGAGGCAAAACTTTACTTCTACTCTTGTAGGGTCCTGACTGGGCCTGAGAATTAAATTGACATAAGCTAGAGTAACATGAGAAAAGCATACAATTTAATGTGAGTATTATGTGATATAAGGCACTAGTCTGTTCTTGCATTGTTATAAAGAACTATCTGACACTACATAATTTATAAAGAAAAGAGGTTCCATTGGCTCACAGTTCTGCATGCTGTACAGGAAGCATGCCTCAGGAAGCCTCAGGAAACTTACAGTCATGACGGAAGGTGCAGAGGAAGGAGGCACATCTTATATGGCTGGAGCAGGAGGGAGAAAGAGAGAAGGAGGAAGTGCTACACACTTTTATAGATAACCAGATCTTGTGAGAACTCACTCAGTATTACAAGAATAGCAAGGGGGAAATCTATGATCCAATCACCTCTCACCAGGCCCCTCTTCCAACACTGGGGATTGCAATTTGATATGAGATTTAGGTGGGGACACAGACCCAAGCCATATCACATTGAAAGACTCATACGGAAATAAAAATTCAAAGAAGTGGCAAAACCTAAAGGTTTTATATTAGTTTGGACAAAGAGAGACAGTTGTGTAAAAGTAATTGCATGATCTGGGGACACTAAAGGAAGAAAAAGATTAACACTATCTTTACAGATTCTCTCGTAGATGACTCCCCAGGAAAGAATGTTTCGTTTATTCTGGTACAGGAAGAGCATCTTTCACATGACAGTTTTTATCTCCAGTTTTCAGGAAGAAAGGAGAGCTTAGAATGCCCTTCTTGCATTTGATCTTTTTCAAGTGCCTTTAGGTCAAAGTAATCCTTATATCAAAGTTGCATATTTTGCGAAACATGTTCTGCCACCCTTCAGTTCCAAATGCAGAGCATGGCTGTGCCAACAAGGGAATCCCTGAAGTTTCTTTTCCCACCTAAAAAGAAAGAGAACATACTCAAACTGCTTTCCATGTTTCCTGTCACAAACAGAACTTTGGATACTGAGATTTAAGGGGCTGTGAGGAGGGGTGTGTGTGTGTGTGTGTGCTTTCTTGAAGGGGCTGAAGTTTAGATTAACTGCTGAACATAGTAGGCAGATGTTCATAGACAAGAGAGATGAGTGGGAGCTGTTTTACTGACCCTTCCCGGATGGTGTTCTCAGCTCATTAGTACTTTTTTATTAAATACCAATAAACTAAGGTTCTTGTTTCAGTTGTTCTAAGGTATGTCCACACAGTTCTCCCTATCTATGCCTTCATTTTCGTCTTTTGCTGGAGTTGAGCTGACATAATCCCGTTAAAGTATCAGAACAGATGGATTCTATCTATGTTAGACTGGTTTTCCTTCTCCTTCTTTGCATTTGTCATGTACAATTTTTTATGTACCCACGTAACAGCAATATTATGATAACAACTAGCATTTATGTCACTATATACAATGGGTACAACAGCATTTTATAAGCTGCTTTTGGTTTAAAATTTGCAATAACTTTATGAGGTAGGTCACTAGCCCCATTTTGCAGATGATTAAAATAAGAGGTAGGTAATTTTCTTAAATTATAAACTTCAAATGGCAAGAAAAACATTTAAACATGTATTTTAGGACTCCAAATAAATGATTTTATATTAATTGAAAATATATCTTTTTTATTTGTTAAATGTCTGTAGAACGGAAGAAAAAATATGTAGTTTTTTATGTTGCATTTACTTCTTCTCTAGTCAAGAGTAACAGATATAAAACTAAATAAAGATGATTAATGGTATTACGCACATTAAACTCATTTTTTAAGCCCATTACAAGCAAGGCAAAAGGACCAGTTGTTTAGGATATTATGGTTTGCATTTACTCTGTTAATATAATCATGAAACACCAATAAATATTTATTGAGCATGAGAAAGGAAGCATCAGTTTGCTAATCCCCTACCCCTACAATGAAACTATTTTGAACAAAGATACTTGAAAAATAAGTCAGATTTTGAAAGGACACGTAAAGTATACATTTTAAATCAAATAAAACCTTTAAACTGATTTTCTTTTTCCTTCAAAGGAACTGAAATTGTAAGGATGTGAAAGTAGAATTCATTTTGTTCCATAGAGTTACTGACTCCTAGGTCGATAGCGTTTTAATATCCATCATATTCACACTATCTAAACTGGATACCTAAATTTCCTCTGGGAATTTCTTCTTTTCTTTTGTTTTCTTTTTTTAGAATTTAGTAAAGGAAATCTTTTAGATTCATTTACCTGAAACAAACCCACTGTTAGACTTTAAATAACTGAAGAAGCAGCATATTTCCAACAAATCTTTCAGTATTATTATTTACAAATCTAAAATTTGCTCTGCTTTGTAGCTTTAGACTCACAGTCAGTTAAGATACTCAGGTTTTTTAGCCTTAATCTAAATTTAAAGAAGGGTTACATTCATTTCCATCTTGCAATTCTTCCTTTTCTTCATAATATTGGTCTTTTCTAAATGTCACTCAATTTTGAACCTCATTATTTTTCCACTATTTTTCCTAATAACTACAGTTTCTCATCAATAGAAGGTTTCCAGATTTTCTAAAATTTCATCACAATATAATATTAATGTCAAATAAACTCAGTACAAAAAATTGTTGTAGTAATATCCTTTAAAATACGGGACTTACATGAAGAAAAATACATCTAGTGGGAATAAACCTTTAAAATTATTTTTAACCACAAACTCTGTAAGAATACCAGGTACCTATTTTGGCAAATATAAGTTTGATTCACACTTAACTCCTCCACTCTGGTTTAAATGACACTTTTAGCTTGTTCAACATTGCTGAACTAACATGAATAAAACATCTTATATTATATAATAATGCCTGTTTTGTCAGGTTTTGTCAAGTAACCTTAAATGTTCTCTTAAGCTTTTTACCTGCCCAATAATATCAATTCAGAATTGATGTCAACATTGTAAATGATTATTTTAGTTATTCTTATACATAACTTTTCTATCATCTATAGTAACATAATTACAGTGGCTACCTAAAGTACGTCTTTTTATTAAAGGCTTATAAAAAACACAAAGAGAGCTGCAATAATAACAATCACAATATGGCTTTAGTTTTAAGAGTGATTTAATATCCATTAAGTCATTTGACATTCTCAATAATCTGGTAGTTAAAAGGCCAGTTAGTATCCCTCTTTTATACAGAAGAAAACCAGGACTCATAAAGTTTAAGTGATAAGTCCAAGGTCATTTTGCTAATATGTGGAAATGCAGTCATGAAGGTCAGTGCTTTTTCTATTCCACAAAAAAAGCAACACTGCTTTGATACAACTTTGAACTTTGATGAAGGAAAAAATATTTTCTTATTACTATATATAAGAAGCAAACTGCAGCATTTTTACTGTAGCTCTGAAATAGAGTTAATTGACTTTGTGCATTTCGATGGTGCTTATAGCATATATCTTATTTATGAAAGAAAAAACACATTTAGTTTCTAACAGTTCTGAAAATAAATACAAATTGTATTGAAAGCAATACGTAAAAGAAGTAATGGCATGTTAGGTTTTTTTGTTGTTGTTTTTAAACGAAATTTTAGAAGATAAAAATTATCCACATGGTTTCGTTCCATGAAAAGTATCTTATCTTGAAATGCTGTGCATTGTAAATCCTTAATCTTTATTGCAGCTTTTTTTTTTAAAGATACACACATATCGAGGAAGACAGCATAGACAAAGACTCAAGACTCATTTCTTAAAATTAAACCGATTAACAATTACTTTGTTAGGTTAATATAATGTGTTGCAATTTATTCTTTTTTTTTTTTTTTTTTTTTTTTTTTTTTTTTTTTTGGAGATGGAGTCTCCCTCTGTCTCCCAGGCTGAAGTGCAGTGGCCCAATCTCGGCTCACTGCAAGCTCCGCCTCCTGGGTTCACGCCATTCTCCCGCCTCAGCCTCCTGAGTAGCTGGGACTACAGGCGCCCGCCACCACGCCCGGCTAATTTTTTGTGTTTTTAGTAAAGACGAGGTTTCACCGTGTTAGCCAGGATGGTCTCGATCTCCTGACCTCATGATCCGCCCGCCTCGGCCTCCCAAAGTGCTGGGATTATAGGCTTGAGTCACCGCGCCCGGCTGCAATTTATTCTTTAAGTGTCTTTATAAAGCTCAAGTGTTCAATTTTTGGCACTCAACTTTAATACTAGCTATTTCACCTTAGTGATCATTTACCCTGAAGACCATTTCCAACGCACATCTGAAGAAGATCATGATAATTCTAGTAAAATACCCACCAGCATTGCCAGGCTAACCATCTATTTGATTCTTTCAAGCCAAGTAAAAAAATATTAAATCCAAAAGTTCTGTACCAAAATGTACTATCAGTCTGCCAGAATTTTGGTAACTTGCAATAAAATAGGGAAAGAACACACATTTATACCAAACTTAAACCATTTATGATTCTTGAAATAAAAGTTTTTTATTTTTCCCTAAACTTTCTGAAAATTCAGATATTTATGCTCTCCTAAATTTCTATAAAAGTCTAAGAATATTTCCTTAATTTATATATTTCCTTTATGTAATTCTGGAAATATTGAATAATCTCTTTACACACCATAACTTACATTTTAAGCAGTCTCAGTTTTAAAAATATCCTATCAATATTCAATGTGTTGAATGATGACCCTTTATACCTGAGAAATTTGTAAGGTTCCAAAATTTCAATTATTTAGTTAATACAGATCATATATTCTCATAAACTGGAACGGTGGCATATGACCTTCTTATATATTAATCTTCTTAACTATAAAGGAAGGCTCTGACATTTTAGGCTATAAAAGCGTGGCTCACTATCTGTACAGTATGGACAATCATCTTGACTCTCTGAAAATGTTCCTTCTGATTGTGTTTAAAATAAGGTCATTTTAAGAAACAAATGCTTTCTACTCCCTCTATTCACTTTATGGATACCCATTTATAGTAGTGCTCCAGATTGTAGTAATATTGTAGAAAAGAAATTTCCAGGATTTGAAAAAGATAAAACATTATAATTCTGAGAAAAAAATTACAAAGACAAAAAGAGGGGTAGGAAGGTTTCCATCTAGGAAAATATAGTAAGTAATTACAAACAGTGTTATGTACTTTCAAATCTGAATTATCTTATATGTAAAAAAAAATGCATTCAGAAGAAGCAAATTTGCAGAGAATATATTTGGGTTGCAGTACTTCAAACGCAAGCATATTTCCTATTATATGTACAATTTACATGTAAACTTTATGTGGTAAAATTTAGTTAGCATGTATGATATCTTACTATATTACACACAATAAACCAGAAAAGTAGTTGTTATAATTATCTCCATTTTGTTGGTAAGATAACTAAAACTCAGGATCAACTAATTTTATCAAGTCAGAATTCAAAGTGAGGGCTGTTTAATTCCTAGATGAGTATTCCTTCCACTATATTATTTGAAATGACATTCCTGTTCATCAACAACTACACAGAATATAGACTACAACATTCATTTTTATTCATATGTGCAAAATGCATTTCATATATGTGTCATAAATTCAAATGACCTTATTTTATATCATTTCATTATCTATTGATTGGTTTTACAGAAAATGTGAACACATAACAAAGATGTGCGGTTATCTCTTTTCTGTAATATTGTACTTTATAAACATAGAATATATAAAGGCAACTCACAAAAAAGTTATTTAAAATGTTAAAATCAATGAATAATCAAGACCCTTGTCTAAAAAGTTATGTGGAATACTGTAGAATACATATCTAGGAATGATCCAGTAACAACATGAAGTAAGTTAGGATAGTAACATATGGACAAGGTATACATACTAAGCCAGGTGTCCACCACAGACTCCCATGTGAATAACGGTGACTGACACTACATAGCCTGGAAACCCCAGGGACTAAAGATGGGAAGGGATGGCAGCAACTGGGTACCAGTTTCCTCTTTCTGTGCCAATAATTCAAAGCAAAGAGACTGAGAGACCTTGTGTGTATATGTATATATGCAGACACGCATGCAATATGTGTACACACAGATATATTATATCTGTGTGTGGGTGTGTATATTTATAAATATAAAGACAAACATGCATTCAAATGTTGAAAAGATAGGTTACATAAATAACCAATTATTTAAAAATTTGGCTATTTATTGATTTTTGTAAATATCCAGATCCCACTCTGTAGTAAAAAGTAACAAAAATAAAAATGTCTTCAGGCTCTGCAGTATTGGAAAGAACATGGGATATGAGAACAATGGAGTTGTTTGCTTAACGTATGTGCACTTTGGTTCTTTTGCACATAGAGGAGGATTGCATTATATACACTAGATCACATAATTACAAATGGAATATAGAATCAGATTATCTGGATCTAGATCTAGCAGTGAAACTACTTGGCTTTAGATCCAGTTTCAATTTCCTTGTTTCTAAAATAAAAGTAATTAATATTGATTTTTCAAAGAATGATTAGAGGATTAAGTGAGACAATGTACATTATATGCTCAGCAAATGTAAATATATAGTTTGTATTCATACATGATAACAAATGTTCTTAAAAGTTTTTGACTACCACTCAGAAAAATATCATTCTTAGGTACAGTTGGGAAAACTTAAACATAAAAAATAAAAAGGAAGTTTAAAAACTTTGCTTGCACTTATTATTTTTGACTATTTCTATCATTTTTAGCAAGATTATTAGGACTCACACATTTTCTAGAATGCAAGTCTCAAAATCCAAAACATATTTATAAATGTTATATATTTATTTAATAAATATATATGTTTAATATTGCTGATGGGCCTTTTTGAGAGCTTATTGAACACTGTAGTTAATTTTCAAGTATAACAAGGCAAAAAGATCAAGGGTTTTCATAAGAAGTTAGCTCATTTTGTCTGCAAAAAAGACAAAAAAGTAGCTCCTTCAAAAATTAGAATATGATTCCAAAGAGCATCTAAATTTAGAAAGGCTTATCTTACCTGAACTTTCAAACCTGTTGAAAATTCCTCATGAGGATCTTTCATTCTCTCATTATTTCTCTATCTTTGAAATATTGATACTTGCTCTCTCAGTTTTCTTTCATTTTATTTCATCAAGGGTTGCATATTTCATTTTCCTCTTTATATGAACTTCAAACATATCTTCTATTTATCCTTCAGTAGCATGGCTCATCTTCTTAACTACAGTGACAATAAACCTGAAAAATTACTGAGGAAATATGCCTTATTTCAAAACAAAATGAGCTTTTCACTCATAAGCCTCTGATTATATCTCTCTCTTCGATTATTTAAAAATGTGCTCTTATGAACTTCAATGCAGCATATTTGCCCTTGGAATATCTTTTTATCTTTTTTACTACATTCAGTCCATATAAAATACAGTAGTCAAAGTTGAAATTTTAAATTAAGAAAATTTAAAATACAAGCCAGCAGAGAAAAAATATGTTATTGCATCACTATATCAATTTATTTTACAAAAGTTCTGTCGCTCCAACTTTCATTAAAATTATCCAGTGTTAATTTGGAGGGTGGAGAAGAGAGGATGATGGAGAAAAATAACTGCCTTTAAAACGCAGGCTAAAAACTGGTATGCTGAATATCAATTAAAAAATCTCACTAACTGCAGAGGCTTATGCTACTGTCTGGTTGGCTGGGCAAGTGAGACCTTATACTTCATGCTTTTAGATTTGCCTGCTCAGTTGAAAATGCCTATCTTCTTCTATAGAAAAAAAAGTATTTTTTAAAAAATCATAGTTATTTATATACCACAAGATGAGTCCAATTAAATTAGTCATATACTGGTTTAAAATAGCATAATAAATTCAGAGGTCTCAACCTATGTTGCTAACATTGTATACATTTCCAGTGAGAGAGTTGAGCTAGACAATGACACTTAAGTATCTGTGTAACCTTAAATAAATCACTTAACTTTTCTGAACCTTGTTACTTCAGTATTACATAGGTTCCTCTCTACCCTCAATTTAAGATTATAAAGTAGATGAAATATTATATAAATTGCTTTTTCATCTTGTAATAAAAAGCATAAAATTTTACCTATTAAGAAGTATTAAAGGCCAGGCACAGTAGCTTATGCCTATAATCTCAGCACTTTGCGAGGCTGAGCCAGGAAGTTTATTTGAGGTCAGGAGCTCACAACCAGCCTGAGTAACATAAGTGAGATCCATTTTGAAAACATTAAAAAAAATAAAACATTAGCCAGGTGTTGTGGTGCACACTTGGGGTCCCAGCTACTCGAGAGGCTGAGGTGGATCACTTGAGCCTGGAGACAGACGTTGCAGTATGCTGTGATCACACCACTGCACTTCAGTCTGGGCAACAAAGCAAGACTGAATCTCAATTAAAATATTTCAATAACTTGCATTTCACCAATTCAACTGTAAGTCCTGATACTACTAAACAACTCCCCCTGTAGCTGCATTATTAAATGTTTGATAGGTGCTTAGAAAATGAGAATCCTAATGACAACATCTGCCATTGTTACTTACCAAAGGGTGAGCATTATGCTAATAGTTACAGTAAATTAAAACCAAGCATTGGAAAAATATGATTGACTATGTAGTTCATCATCCAAATCTGGATGTTTTTGAGAATAAAAGGAGCTGCATTAATGATTATACTAGGAGAAAAGGCTTAAACTGAGAATGTCATGGGCAAACCAGAGCATAAATTCATATATATATATGTTCACATATATGTATATAAATTCACATATATGTATATAAAGTAAATGTCTGCATGAGCAAGGAGAAAAATGTGTAATGATATGTATCAGGGAATGAAAATCACTTTCCAGTGTTGGAAAGTAGTGGTGGAAATAAAATTGTAAGTCTTTTGCTATGTTGTTTCATTGGTTATAATACATGAATTTGCTGATTTCAATTGCTGATGAAATTTGAAGTAACATTAAAAATTAAAAATAAAAGTGATACCAAAACATCTCCCAACAGTCTTAAGATGTTTCACTTAGATGATGACATTCAATTGAAAACATTGAAATAATTATTTCCCAAGGCCACACAATGAGTAACATACAAACCTGGGACCAAACTATGTAGACCACACTGCCTTCTCATTATGTTTCCCATGAGATTTCTTGATTGAGCATTATGGGAATTCATACTTCTTCATTATAGATAAGGCTCTCTTAATAATTTCAATTATCAGCATTTTGCCCTCAGGGAATTGAGAGATTAAATAAGAAGAGCACTTTTTACATCCATTACTAGAGCCATCCTTTGTGACACCCATTTCATAAATATCTAGCAACTATTGTTCTCAGTTGGAATAATCAACAATATGCAGTATATAAAAATGAATAATAGTTTAATAGCTTTAAATTCAAAGTTTACTGAAGTTCATGAAAATATGACGTTAAAGTCTATTCGAATATGTATCAAATGAGGAAATTATGTGAACTGTAATCTATTCCTAAGCTATGACACTTATCACCCTTATTGTCAAGAAATGGTTGGGACTGTATACAAATGAGAATGTGTTGCAGATTAGGTGGTGAATCAGCGAGTTGTCACCTTTTCTTTATTAAGTGTTTGGAAAATACACATAAATTTGGAGACAAAATTTAAAACAGCATTTTTCACAATACTTTCTATTGAGTCATTCAGGTATTCATCAAATATTTGTTTAGCTCCTAACGTGTGCCAGGCATTTCGTTAAGCACTAGACTGAAGTAGTGAATAAAATATACACTTACTTTTCTCATAGGGCTTACAAATTCTTAAAACTTTAAATATTGAACAATTATCATGCCTTATGTAAAAAAGTGCAATCTGCTAAAAGGGATGTGTAAGCATGAGTTAGACTTAGTGTGAGGAGTAAGGAAAAGTGTTTAAGTCTTCAAAATTTCCTGGAAGTTAACCAGTTAGGATTGTGAGTGTACTAGAAGAATAAAGAAGAGTAAAATTAAAGAGTATGCAAATGATCTGAGGTGATAATAGGCCTTTCATAAGAACTGAATAATTGTCAATGTAGGTGGCACTATTTTTTCTAGGAATTTTTGTATTGTAAATGCTTGGGGATAACAACTTGGTGACACGTCTCTTACATCTATGGATGATTCTTCATACTTTATTTGCATAAGAAGCAAATTATTTTTAACTATAGTGTATGATTTGGGCATCACTGGAGGATAAAGTTCCCCCAAATTGCCTCTTTGCATTGTTGCTGTGAATTAGTAGAAAAATGAGAAGAGAGTAGTGAGCAAATTTTGTGAACAAAATTTTAAAAGCTTATGAATTGATGTAACAGCTTTGGAGGATAACTAGTTAGGCACTAAACTACTTTCTTTTAATGTTAATTATGTTGCACTCTTACACAATTGTGCTGTTTTTACAGTTAGTTGTTGCAGGAAAGCATCTTTCTTATTAACAGTAAGAGTATGAAATTAGGACCCTGTAAAGAGAAGAAGCAACATGAAGCAAAGAAAGACATGTCATGTCTGGCTGTCTCCATGTTGGTGATAGTAACATTGCTTATTGGGTTAAAGGGTAACTGTCTTATCTTTTCCATCAGAAAATTACATATTTCCTCTAGTATCCAGCAAGTAACTAAGCAGTGAAACTTTGTAATTATGGAAATGTACATTTCACCCAATGGTTAATCCAGAATTAAAGAAAAAAAAATGTGCCTTCAGATAAAAACTACAAAGGGGCCAGGCAGGATTCACAAAAATATAGTAATTTCTTTGCATATATTAATAAAACTCCAGATCATCAAATATAAAGAAAAATTTTAAAAAAGAAAAAGGAGGGAGCCATCAAGGTGGCTGGCTTGAATTACCTAGCACTCGCCTACTTTACAAAGAAGGACCATAATAGTGAGTAGATATTCGGATATTGAATAGGGCATCTAAAATCCAGCACTGGAATTCAGCCTTTGTGGTATAGAAAGATGAAAGTGAAGTGGTTGTCTTAGCCAGCATTGGCTCAGAGCCAGGAGAAACTTCCCACTGTGGGCAAAAGGTAGGTGAAAGATCTTCATCAGTCCACATTCCCATTGCAGATTTCTGCTATACCCACTGTGGCAGAGCCCTTTGACCGTTGTGGACCCTGAGACTTGTGTAATAGAGTGCATAGAGTCCATGCAGTGGCACCATTCCAGACAGGAAATTCATGCTGGGTCCCACATTTCCCCCGAGACCCAAGCAATCATAAGATGGTATAATCTTGAAATCCCAGACCCCACAAGACTACATCTTGCCCCAGGGCCCAAGAACCCCTGCATCTCCATGTCCCTGAAACCCTGCTGCTATCACCTCATGTCCACACAGAAGGCTGCAGCATCATAATGCTGGGTAGACTCAGTAATGTGGCCAAGTCCCTAGCATTCTAGCCCGCCCTGGGAAAAGGGTGGTGTAGCACACTGGAAAGGTTGCCCCCAGGACAAAAAGAGCCAAAGAATGTGCTCCCCAGAGCCTGAGAGCCACCTGCCTTGGGCCACGACCAGTAACAGCACCCCACACCCCTAGCCGCAGGGCCACTGCACAACTGCATGGGCATTTAAGGAGCCTGAAAACCAGCCCTTCCCACCCACACTGCCACTGTGTCTATGCCATCTGGGAGCCTGGGGATTGATCTACCCTGTCTGCCACCAGCTGCTGGTCACTGACCCCATAAGGGGATGTTAAGGACAGGATATCCCCACCCAGAACCACCCCGCAAGTGCCCATGTGCATCATCTGGGGGCCTGGGCATGGGCTTCCCTAGCCTGCTGGCAGCAACAGATGTGATCAGAGCCTGGTGATTGATCAACACCATCCACTGCAGCCTGTATCTGCACACATCAACAGGGGCCCTGGGGATGGGTCTGCTTTACTTGGTGCCACAGCTGCCAGTGCTTGTGCACATGGTCTGAAGGCTTGGGGATCAATCCTCTCCTACCTCACTGACAGGATTTGCATACTCCTCCTGTCCCCAGCCCCCTTCAGCCTGATGCCATTACCACTGCTGGCACCAACATGCACATATCACCTGAGGGCCTGGGGACTGAATCATCCAGTCTGCTGTGGCCACTGCTGGTGCCAATATGTGCTGCCTGGGGGCCTGAGAGTTGACCTAATTCCACAACTGCCATCACCAATGCTGTGCACACCACCCAGAGCACATAAACCCATCTGACAGCCTGACCCACTGCTGCCACTGCTGGCACCCCAGAAAACTGTCTGGAGGTTCCAAGATCAGCCTGCTCAGACCAGTACCACTAGTTTCTGTGTATGCCACCAGGGAGCCCAAGAATCCACATACTTACCCTGCCAACACCACCACTGGGGCCCAATGACTGGCACAACTGATGTCCCCATTCCCAGCAAAACCTCAACACGGAATCTACAGACAACCACAACTAAGCCACTGAAGAACTCACAGACACCACTGATACTGATTACAGCCAAATAAATCATACTACACTATTGCGCCCACCCAGAATCAAACCCAAAGTAACCTATCCAACCAACACCATACATACATCTTAAGGAAAAAGTTCTCCCTAACAAAAGCAAATTCAAAAAATTAGAAGAAGTGTCTATCACACCAAATGCACAGATATCAATGTAAGAACACTAGAAACATGAAAAAGCAAGGACACATGACACTTACAAAGGAACACAGCAATCCTCCATCAACAGATTCCAACACCAATAAAAATCTATGAAATGCCTTAAAAAAACTGGAACCTGTGATATTAAATAAGTTCATTAAGATACAAGAGAACACAAATAAACAGCACAAAGAAATTAGAAAAAAAATTCAGGATATGAATGAGAAATTCAATAAAGAGGTAGAAGAGATACACATCATTAAAAGAACCAAACTGAAATCCTGGAAATGAATAATTCAATGAGTAAAATGAAAAATACAGTAGAGATTTTCAGTGATAGACTAGCTCAAGCAGAAGACAGAAGAAAGAAGTCAAATCTTCTGAAATATCCCAGTCAGACCAGAAAAGGAAACTAAGAGAAAGAAAAAAAATCAAAAAGAATGAACAAAGCTTATATTACATATTAAACACAATAAAATGACCCAATATTCAAAATTTGATATGTTCCAGCATAGATAACCTGTTCAGCAGAATAATAGCTGAGGAATTCACGTGTCTTGCAAGAGATATAGATATCCAGTTATAGAAAGCTCAAAGATCTCCAAATAGATTCAATACAAAAAGAACTTCTCAAAGGCACAGTATAGTTGAAATGTTAAAAGCAAAAGACAAAAAGAGAATTTTTAAAACAGCAGAGGGAAAGCATCATGTCACATATAAGGGAACCCTCATCAGAGTAACAGCATTTTTCTTAGCAGAACCTTTATATGCCAGGATAAAATGAAATTATGTATCCAAAATACTGAAAGAAAAACAAACTGCTAGCCAAGAATACTATATCTAGAAATTCCATCCTTCAAAACTAATGGAGAAATAACATCTTTCTCAGACCCGCAAAAACTGAAGGAATTCATCAACACTATACCAGTCTTACAAGAAATGCTGAAGGAAGTCCTACATCTAGAATTGAAAAGATCATATCTCTTATAATCAAAAAAACATAAAAATTCACAACTCACCAGTAATTCAGACACCTAAATGAGAAAGGACACAAACATTACCATTACAAAAATAAAAAAATAAAAAACACCAACCGCTACAAAAAACAAACAAAAAACACCAAACCGCAATGGTAAACAATAAGAGAGAAGGAAAGGAACAAAAGGATATACAGAACAATTAACAGAATAACAAGAATAAGTCATATGAATGAAAATGCATCAAATTAACCACTTAAAATATAAAAACTGGTTGAATGAATTATAAAAGGCAAAATGAATCAAATATGACTCAGCTATATGCTGTCTTTAAGGAACTTACTTCACCTGTAAAGAAACATAGAGACTGAAAGTGAAGGGATAGAATAAGGTATGCCATGCAATTGGAAACTAAAAGAGAAAAGAAACTACTATAATTATAGAAAAATTGACTTTAAGTCAAGAGCAGTAAAAAGAGACAAAGAAGGTGACTATATAATGATAAAAAGCTTAATTCAGCAAGAGGATATAACAACTCTAGATATATATGCACCCAAAACCAGAACACATAGCAAATATTACTAGATATAAGGAAAGAATAAACTCCAATACAACAATACTTGGGGACTTACTTCAACACTCCATAGTTAGTATTGGATGAGTCTTCCAGACAGCAAACGAACAACACAAGATCATATTTAAACTACACCATAAACCCAATGGACTTAACACATATTTACATAACATTTCACCAAAAGCTGTAGAATACACATTCTTTTCATTAGCATATAAAATATTCCTCAGGATTAACCATATGTTAATATAAACAAAAAGTCTCAACAAACTTATAAAAATTGAAATTAAATAACATGCCTCCTACTGAACTTTAAGTTCATAATGAAATTAAAAAGGAAATTAAAAAAATGAAACAAATGAAAATGAAAGCACAACATATCAAAACTATTGGGATACAGCAAAAGCAGTGGTAAGAAGAAACTTTATAGCAATAAATGCCTGAATTACAAAGAAGAAATATTTCAAGTTAACAACCTACTGAGGTATCTCAAGGAACTAGAAATACAAGAGCAACCCAAACCCAAAACTAGTAGAAGGAAAGAAATAAAGGTCAGAGAAGAATTTAACAAAATTGGGGCTAAAACAATACAAACAATTTAAAAAAAAGGTTTTTTTGATATAAAAAGCTATAAAACACTAGCTAACCAGGAAAAAAAAAAAGGTGGGGAGGGGGGGACTCAAATAAATAAAATAAGAAGTGAAAATGGAAACAATATAACTGCTACTACTCTTATTCAACATAATACTGGAAGTTCTAGTCAAAGTAATCAGCCAAGAGACATTGAAAAGGCATCCAAATTGGAAAAGAGGAAGTCAAATTGTTCCTTTTTGCAGATGACATAATTTTATCTGTAGAACTATCTAATGCTTCTCAAAAATTTAGGGAACTGATAAATTCAGTAAAGTTACAAGATACAAAATCAATATACAAAAGTCATTACCAGTTACATATCCCAAGAAGTAACTAGCTGAAAAAGAAATCTCATTTACAATAGCTACACAAAATACCTTGGAATAAATGTAACCAAACAGGTATAAAATGTCTATGAGGAAAACTACAAAACACTTGTTGAAGAAATTGAAGAGGACACAAACAAACGGAAAGACATCCCATGCTTACGGTCAGAAAAAATAATTGTTAAAATGACCACACCACCAAAACTAATCTACAATTCAATGTAATTCCTGTAGCAATACCATTAACATTCTCATGTATGGAATCACAAAAGTCTCCAATTAGCCAAAACAATACTGAGCAAAAAGAACAAAGCTGGTAGCATCACACTACCTGACTTTAAATGTTAATACAAACCTATAGTAATCAAAACATCATATTGGTATAAAAATAGAAACTTTTCTAAAGGAACAAAATAGAAAACTCAGAAATCACATATTTACAGGCAACCGATTTTCTGAAAAGATGCCAAGAACATACTGAGGACAGGACACTCTCTTTAATTACTGGTGCTGGAGAAACTGGATATCCATATGCAGAGTAATAAAACTAGAACATTATCTCTCACCAAATATAAAAATTAACTCACAATGAATTAAAGATTTAAATGTAGGGCCCCAAACCATAAAATTACTGAGAGAAAACACTCAGGACATTGGTTTAGGCAAAGATTTTATGGTTAAGACATCAAAAGCTCAGGCAACAAAAACAAAATGGCAAATATATTATATTAAATGAAAATGCTTCTGCACAGCAAAGGAAACAAACAACAGAGTCAAAAGAAAACCTTTTGAATGGAAGAAAAGATTTGCACATTATTCCTTGGCAAAAGACTAATTCCCAGTATATACGAGAAACTCAAATAACTTAGCAACAAAAACACAAATAATCTCATTAAAAAGTGGGCAAAGAACCTAACTAGAAACATGTTTCAAGAAAAGACATACAAATGGCCAAAAGGTATATAAAACATGTCCAACATCCCTAATCTTCAGGGAAATGAAAATAAAAACCATAGTCAGATTTAATGTTACTCCAGTTGTAATGGATATTATCAAAATTACAAAAAATAAATGCTGGTGAGGATGTAGAGAAAAGGGACCTCTTGTACACTGTTGGTGGGAGTCCAAATTAGCATAGCAACTATGGAAAACTATATGGAAGTTTATCAAAAAAGTAAAAATAGAACTACCATATCGTTTAGCAACATTTAGCAATTCCACTACTTGATACTTACTCGAATGAAAGGAAATCAGTATATCAAAAGGATATCTACACTCCAAAATTTACAGAAATACTATTTGCAATAGCCAATATATGAAATTAACCTAAGTGTCCATCAGTGGATGAATGGATAAAGAAAATGTGGTATAGGCCGGGCGCAGTGGCTCAAGCCTGTAATCCCAGCACTTTGGGAGGCCGAGACGGGCGGATCACGAGGTCGGGAGATCGAGACCATCCTGGCTAACATGGTGAAACCCCATCTCTACTAAAAAATACAAAAAACTAGCCGGGCGAGGTGGCGGGCGCCTGTACTCCCAGCTACTGGGGAGGCTGAGGCAGGAGAATGGCGGGAACCCGGGAGGCGGAGCTTGCAGTGAGCTGAGATCCGGCCACTGCACTCCAGCCTGGGCGGCAGAGCGAGACTCCGTCTCAAAAAAAAAAAAAAAAAAAAAAAAAAAAAAAGAAAAGAAAATGTGGTATATATTCACAGTGGAATACTCTTCAGCCATAAAAAGAGTGAAGTCCTGTCATTTGCAACAACATGCATGGAACCTGCAGTCATTAAATTAAGCAAAATAAGCCAGGCACAGAAAGACAAATATTGTATGTTCTCACTCATATGTGGGGGTTAAAAACATTGATCCCATGTAGGTAGAGGAGACTGATACATATCAGAGGCTGGGAAGGGCGGGGATGAAGGATGAAGAGAGCTTGGTTAATGGGTGCAAACACAGATAGAAGAAACAAATTTGTGTTTTGCAGCACAGTAGGATGACTATAGTTAGCAATAATTTATTGTATATTCCAAAACAACTAGTAGATTTGAAATGGAGTCCACATATGTCAGCCTCCAGTAGCAAAGAAGGTATGAAAATGGTGGTGGAGGGTGGATCCAGAATGGCAAACAAAAATAGCGTAACTTCCAAGACCACAGCCTTGTTTTTCATATTGAGTTCTAGTATTTATGTATCCAATAACACTGTTTACTCAAACTCATGGTGAACATGTGTTCACACTATTTCATACAGTCAATAGATTACAAAATCCAAATAGTTGGAGAACCCAAGAGAAAATTGAAAAAGCAGGAAACACAAATGCATATAAAACAATTTTCAACTTCTTCCACTGAGATTTATACTTGTGAGTAATTTTTAAGAAAATATTTAAATGGATATATAATTTTAAAAATACAAAAATAAAAATTCAAATACACGTGAAACAACTGTGAAATTCATTATTGTCAAATCATATTAAAAATTATTATACAATATTTTTTATCATTTCAACTTGCCAGATTCTTAAATGCTATCATCGAATGCTGCTCAGTTAGTAATTATAACAGCAATATCACAGATTCTGTTAAGCATATATATGAAAAAACTAATATGGAAATGTATATAGGCATCCAAAAATAATTGGTAACTTGTGTCTCAGTCATTTTTCTTCAAAGAATCTCTTTTTAAAAATCTATAAAAGATGTTAATTTATGTATAAAGATATCTACTGTTCATTGCACTGATACTAAATAGAGCAATAGTAAATTATAACACCACCATATAAAGAATATGTTTTGTTAACAAAAGTTTTAAGGTGAAATGTAAAAAATCTTTATGTGAAGTGGAAAAAGAAAATTAAGGAATTGCCATTAAGAGAATAAAGGAAATATAACAAAGTATAATCATGGTTATTTTGATATGGAGGATGCTATTGTTTGAATGTATGTACCTCTCCAAAATTCATATGTTGGAACTTCAACCCCACGGTAATGTTATTAAGAGGTAGGACCTTTTGGAACATGATTAAGTCATGAGAGCTTCACCCTCGTAAATAGATTAATGTCCTTGTAAAACAGGCTTCAGCATGCTTCCTGGCCATTCCATCTCTTCTGTCATATGAAGACACAGTATCCATCCCTTTTTTCTTCCTGATCTGTTAGTGCCTTGATCCTGGGCTTCCCAGCATCCAGAACTGTGATAAATACATTTCTCTTCTTTCTAAATTACCTACTCTAAGGTGTTTTGCTCTAGCAGGAGAAATAAACTAAGATAGTGTAATTATTAATGACAGTTATTTCATGTATTATCATATCTGAATTTTCCAAGTGTCTTACAATTATCCTTGTTAATTTCCTGATCATCAAAATAATTAGATAAAAGAAAATCAGTCAAATCTATACAGTCAAAAAGTTGACTTAGAAGTCTGGGTTAAAATCTTTTCAAATAAACATACACACATAAGCATATATGTATGTATATAACATATATGCAACTATATAGTATAGAGAAACTCTGTGCAAGAAAATTAAGACTGTCAGTTTATAATTACACCTTATAGGTGTATATATGTTTATAGGGGTTTGTAGTTGCATATGCACCTTTATGTGTTATCTTTGTAAAAGACTTCATAATGCTTTTATGGGTGGCACTTTTTCTTTATGTCATTCAGAAAGTGCTTAAGGTTTTGTTGGCTTATTTATTCTTAATGATCAAACTAAACTTCATGAATAAAGAAACACACATTTTCCCTAGCAAGGTGAAAGAAAAGAATAGCTCTCCTTCACAAGTTCAAATCACGCTTTTAAAAAGTCTATTACAAGTTAAATGCCATTAGGGTAACAGATTCATTGCATCAAGCATCGGATTCTTGTGGTGGACAAGGTATAATGATGACTAGGAAACCATCCATCTTTTGACAGGTGACCTATTTTAGAATCAGAAAGGCCATCAGAGGAAAGTTACTTTACTCATGTTTGTTCCTGTAATCCTCACTCAAAATTACTCAGATGATTTGCAGGACAAGAGCTCTTCTACTTTTTTTTTTTTTTTTTTTTTTTGAGACAGAGTCTTGCCCTGTCACCCAGGTAGTGCAGTGGTGCTGACTGCAACCTCCGCCTCCAGGGTTCAAGCAATTATTCTACCTCAGCCTCCTGAGTAGCTAGCACTACAGCCACGTGCCACCAAGCCCAGATAATTTTTGTATTTTTAGCAGAGACGGGGTTTCACCATTTTGGCCAGGATCGTCTTGATCTCTTGACCTCGTGATCCACTCACCTCGGCATCTCAAAGTGCTAAGATTACAGGCATGAGTCACTTCACCCTGCTGTCTTTTACTTTTTTTAATCTAATTATATTCACGTGTATGAGGATATACCAAATTATTATTTTGGACAGAATTGATAAGTTTTTAAACAATAAACAATTTTGGGACCGTAACAAGCAGATGCTAAAATTTTTGAATGTACCAGTAAATATTATTTTCTGTAACTTCATTTTTATTTAGAATTTATCAGCCAATATTTTGTAGTTTTTCTTTGAAGTTCCAATATGCAGAACACTAGAAATGGTGATGTAGAATTGCAAAATGCATAATCAATTATTAAAATGCTGCTTTATTTTTTAAATATTATACACAATGTTGTTTTTAATTTCATGAATCTGTTTTACTATAAATGATTAGTTAGCCAATAATTATCTTTTGAGATCTCTATTTAAATTAATATCCACAAAATAAAGGTAATTGAGCATCAGAAGGGCCATTGGTGTTCTGTTATTGATGTGTTAGCTCTAACATGAAGGTAGCAATTTATCATCATGCTATAAATAGAAAAAATAGAGTGCATGGCATTGGCTGGTCTGGTTTTTTTAAATATTCCTTCAGGGTAAATTATAACATAACCTAATTACAGTGATGGAGCTTTCATTGTAGGGAAAATTGTTATCTTATTTAACAATCAAGTAATTAGCTTCTTTATTGGATGGTTTGCTATATGTTACTAATTAAGCTATCCACTGGAATTTATTAAAAGTTAGTGAAAAAACTGCTGCTATAACATTAAAGAAGTGAACTCAATACAAATGCAACTGATATTATGTAATTTTGTCAATTAAACATGTTTATAGTTCCTTCTCTACAAAAAGTTACAACATATTCACATGGGATTTTAGGGTAGAGCCTATATCTTCTCAAGACTTATATGTTGTAGCTTGAGTGTTTTAGGTTATAAAAGAAAAAATAATTAACAATACTAAATGGGGACAAATTAGTTTTTTTAATCTTCAGTGTTTACAAAATTAAGGTGCATTTACAATATTTATTTAAATGCCTAAGTGTGTGTATTAATACCATGAGTTTTCTTGTTGATAACTGCAGTTCATGACCAATTCCAATATTAATTTAACTGGTAAAATTCCATGGGTAATTTAATAAATATAATACAATATGATTTAGTGGTATTCAATTTACTGCTTTGGGGATTAAAACTCTACTAAGAAAGGATGCTTCTGCATGCTAAGGAAGATTTTGTGTCAAATAGATATACTGAACACCTGAACACCCTGTATTTGTAATTTACTGTGTCATGAGCCATGGAACCCAAAGGCCATGATTTCTGGTATGGAGCTCTGGTATAGCCTAGCAGCAAAGACAGGCCACAAACCAATTATTATGATTAATTACAGAACTACAAGTGTGAAAGTGATGTGAAGGAGGTTGTGAGGGAAGAGAAACAATGAAGATCTGACAAAGCTATGGGGCATCAAGAAAGGTTTCTGTCTTGTAGGGCCTTTTAATTTGAGAACAGAAGGATGGGTATAAGTCAGTAAATAGGGTTGGAGGGGGATACTTCCATGCAGAATTAACAGTAAGTGCTAAAGTCTTGAGAGAGGAGATATCATGCAATATGTAAAACATTTTTTCAAAGTTCTAGTATGACTAGAAAGAAGATGATGAATAATCATTCCACCACTTATTGGCATGTGACCATAAGCTAGTCATTGAACTTTCTGAATGAAGTTTTCTCTTCAGAGAAACCTGGGGATTGCCCTAGAGTTTGTTGAACCACATAAATAGCCCTTTATGTAGATAATAAAGGTCAAATACCAGTAAACTTACATGGCTTATCCCAATGTAAATTTAAGAGAGGTGCTGCCAGTTTTATATTCATGTAAAGGTATTAAATTTCTGTAATTAAACCACATCAAAAGCTGTCCAAAAAGTGTTTAATACAAAAGTGTTTAATACAGCCCTCTTTTGAACTGAATGTTTTAAAAATCACACTTTTAAGCTTTTGGCAGAGCTTAGCTTTAACATCATTGCAAAACAGACCTTGCCCCTCAAAGACACTTGTCTGATGATGTCTGTATTTAAAGCTGCGGCTAACTGACTATTGCTGTTTTTAGCACTGCTTTGGCTGTCTAAATCTAGTCAAGACAAATTATACCTGGGCTGTGTTGGCAATAGTTGGAGCACTTGAGTGAAACATCCCTTTGATAGTTAGATTATACTTGTCTTCCGAGTTCAGTGTAAATGTAATTTGAGAGGCTTGTTGCTTGTTTCTGGTAAGTGTTGTGACTTGAAGATGAAAATATGTCACACTGGCTTGTTGGCTGTACTTGGAAAAGACATGGAACTGTCACAGGCAAGAAGAAACAAAATGTTTCATTGTCGACATTAAACTCTAAGGACTTAAAAGATCCGCTGTGTAAACAAAGTTGATGTACTTTTTGTTCACTAACTTCTTGCAACTCCAAAAATAAGAGGTGCTCTGGGCCCCATTTTTTCATAGTTATTGAAGGATTATTGTTTAAGAGAAAAGTTTTCCCTCCCAGAAAATATTGGCTATTCACATTTGTGATATGTCAGAAGAAGGGGAAAGCAAATATCCCATCTGGAAAAGAGATGGTGGAAAATGTTCACTGTGGGATAAAATTCTATCATTTGAAAATACATTACTCTTGAAATAACTCCCATATTTTTAGAAAAGGACAAATTTTCACCTAGAATATAGAAGAGAAATAATAACACAACAAACAAGAATCAGTTCCAAAGATCTCTTATTAGTTACCAAGGAATACACGTATCAACTAAGTTGTGACCCTAGGAAAGGAAAGCAAACTTTATTTCATTTTTAGCTCCAGGGCTATACAAAATATGGGTTTGGAGAATATAGTTATACTTCATATTTATTCTAGAATATTATTAAGGTTGTTTTGCATACTATTATTATTATTATTCCTCAGGGTAATAATAAACCATGTGTACCTACTATGGGATAGACATTTTGATTTCTTAATTTTATACTTAATAACAACAAAAAAAATTCTGGTGGGCATAGGTACTTAGACTAATGTAAATTACAATGACCTTAGCCATAAGTTAGAATCTTTTCTTAGGTAGTTTCTGTTTAATGAAATGAGGTCAGCGTATACTGAAAGCTTGCATCTGGTAGCATTTTTTTTTATTTGGGTGGTGGTTTCTTTTTATTGTTTTTTCTATTGCCAATTTCTTCCCATTTCCCTTCCATCTGTCTTTCAGAGTTTGATACTAGATTAGGTGCGAGACATAGTGTTTGTCGATCATATGAATTTCCATTTCCTTCTGAGGCTTTATGAGTATTTTAGTAAGAAGTTGGGGGAGGCTATATTGATAGATATATGCAGAATGCAAATTTGAATCAAGTTTTAAATATAATCTTTAAGTTCTATTTAAATTTTTAAAACTGCTATGGCTCTAAGAACATATAGATTCAAAGACTAAAAATAGTGGAGTAACTGACAGGCAATGGAAGACAATGCTGCCACGTTTATAGATAGAAAAGTTAGTGCCTTTAATGCCTTAGTAAAGATTTATAGACTAATGTAAAGAGAAGGGAGAAGAGATATGACATATAATTACATGGAAGAAAAAAAGTGAATTCATGATAAAACCTTATTTTTTTGTAAGATTGTGTAGATTAGATATGCTCATGAGCACTAAACCAGATTGGCAGGTCAGCATATATTTGAAGGAGGCCATATCTGGATTTTTCTTGGTGATTTTCTCCAAAAGTATTCTTTTGTTCAGTTTTCGAGTAGAAAACTGATACATAAGATGTACTCCAGATTGAATACCAAATGACAGTTGCAGGAATACATTTTGGACATAATGGAATTTAAATGAAAAGGAAACGCTAAAATGATAGAAGTAGAGTAAGCATGAGAATAAGTGGACCCAGAAATTGTGGGGAAAGTTTGAAAGAAAAAGACAAAAGTTAAGAAGGAATTGTATCAATGATTATGCAAGTGTATGGCGCAGTGAGGTTTTGGTGGGGGTGGGTATGGCAATACACTGATATTCTGGGACTGAGTGTTACTGTTGTATAACCTAGACTATCCTGTCTAATACACATATGTAAGTGACCGTCTTTTTATAACCTGAACATTGGGTATCCAAGCCCGCATTGTTATATATGAGAAGACAAAGGCTCAAGAGGTTAAGTAAGAGTGAAGAAGATATTAAGGTGCTAATTTATCACTTATAGCTTGAAATGTTGGCCAGTGTGATGATGGATTTGTCCAACTCTAGTTGCGAAGTTCAGAAGCATATATTCCAATATTTCATGTGATCTAATTAGAACTCAAAACAATGAGCACTGCATTAGTATTCCTGCAATGGAAGAAGTTCAGCTTCACAAATGGAAGGAAATGTTCAGAAAACAAAGTGGCTAACATTGGTTGTCTTATTTTCTTTGTGCAGTATTCAGAAAAAAAATCCACATCATAACTTTTTATTACATTAAACTAAACAATTATAATATTGAAAATGTGTGATTTAAAGAGTTCTATGCACCAGTGCCTACATTGTTTCCTACTTTTTTATGTTTAATAATTAACATTTAAAAAATCAAATTATTTCATTTTAAATGGTTAATAGTACATTCTCAAAAAATTTATAACATTTAAATAATCCTTGCTCTTCACTCACAGTTGATTTTGATGTCAGATAATCTTATAAGAATTTTTGTACATTAAAAACAGGTAGGTATAGTACGACTTGTGAGATTAATTTCCATTTGTCAGGACAGAAAGAATGGATACTAAGAATTGAATCAAGGCTAGGTGTCAAAAGCCAAACTACAAGAATATAAAGTACATGCTTAATATCTTCATTAAATCATCCCATTCTCTGGCAAAAAATTTCAATTAGTGACTATTCAATCAAATTTAAGTAACTCGGATATTACAGTTTCTTAACTTAAAATTGATACTGGTAATGAGATTTCAACCTCCAAATGATCAATTTGAGATCATACTTTTGTTGTACCTTTAGTCAAGGCCCAATATATCGATATGAAATAACATGGGAAAATGAAAATAACTTTAATAATTTGGGGAATTCTCTTTCTTTCACATTTTGCTTTCTAACACTGTAAATTAAGTGAATCTTCAATGGAACCGCTGAAAGTAAGCATTAGTTTTGGTAAAAAGATTTATAGTATACCCTTGCTTAATTGTTTTCTATAATTCTTAGGATTCAATGCCTGGAAGGTGTTAAAAGCAAAACTTATCAATTGTGATTCTTTTTGCAAACTATCTCCCAACCAAGCCAGCATTCATTACCCCGGAGGTGATTCTGAACGCTGATACTAGTTGACATCTAAAAAGATTCTCGATGAGAACTAGCAATGCTTTCATAAATTCTAGCTTCTTACTATGACAGCTCAACATTGCTTCCAGAATTTCTGTTTAATGGGATACTTAGTAAATTTTAATATAAAAATATAAGAATAATATAAAGAAACATTAACATATTTTAAACTCTTCCGCTTTTCATATTAGTGGTCACATAAAAGATGCCTTTGTACTCTTTAACATTCCTAAAAAAACTATACATACACACACACACAATATATATATACACTATACTATATATACTATATATAATACTATATATACTATATATAATTATATAATATAAATAACATAATATGTATTGTATATAGAGTATATATACATGTATAATAAAAACAAATAAAAAGGCAAGACCATTCATGTTTTACATAACCTAAAAGCAATTAAATAGAACAACCCAGAATTATGTATCAGATATTTTTCTTATTTTTTCAAATGTATAACAAGTTTAATGAAACTCAAATTGCGAACAAATACACAAATCTGTTAAAATGACAACTACCTTATCTGTTTGACCTACTTTGCCTTTTATGCTTCTCATACCTTATGATAGCAATTAAATTACAAATATTTTTCCTGTAGACATTACTGAGGAGAAATTAGAAACTCTACTAAAGTGTGAAATGTAATACTATATATATTTCCTGTTTAATATGTACATGTATCTGCAAATTAGTTAGACTTCCTAAGGTGTTATGTTTGTTATAGGAGTTCTTTACTCAGTTATTTCCACTGCATAGCTCACTTTTTTTTTCTTTCTAAGGCTAAAGTTGATGATGCAGGTATGGAGAGAGCCAGGTCCTGTATATTAGCACCAGGTCAAATCTATATTGCCAGTTAAAGGAAAAGAACAAAGCATGAAAGAAATCAGTGGTGCAAAATTGTATATCCTGGTTAGTACCACTACTTCCTTTTTATTGGAACTACGTCACTTATGGTGAACAATGGAGGAAAACAGAACTGTGACCTAAATAAGGTGCATGATTCTTACCTCAGTTATTTATTTATTTATTCATCACCCATTTAGAAACACCTAATAATAATAGATTTAATTCTTGAGAACTTACTCAGTATGTCAGAATCTTTATATCCAAGTATCATATAACTACTCAACCTGGCAGCTACTACCAGTCTTATTTGAGGGATAAAGACCTTCAGGATTACGGAAGCTAAGAAACGTATCCAAGCTCTTAGAGCTGTTGCATGATGGAATTAGAATTTGGGCATAGGTTTGTCTTATTTCAATCCTGTACCCCTTTCAACTGCTGTATTAGGCATTCTTTTATACTGATAAATTTTGTACAAATTTGAATAGGAAGGAAAGTAAAAAAGGTATCAAAAAGAAAAAAATGTGTGTAGCATACAGCATACATTAATAACAAAGTAAAGACTTTTAAAATTTGGCCTATAAATATATATATAGAGAGAGAGAGAAAGAGAGAGAGAGAGAGTGAGTGAGAGAGAGAGAAAGAGAGAGAGAGAGAGAGATGGAGTCTTGCTCTGTTGCCCAGGCTGGAGTGCAGTGGTGCAATCTTCACTCACTGCAAGCTCTGCCTCCCGGGTTCACTCCGTTCTCCTGCCTCATCCTCCTGAGTAGCTGGGACAACAGGTGCCCGCCGCCACGCCCAGCTAATTTTTTGTACTTTTAGTAGAGACGGGGTTTCACTGTGTTAGCCAGGATGACCTAGATCTCCTGACCTCGTGATTAGCCCACCTCAGCCTCCCAAAGTGCTGGGATTACAGGCGTGAGCCGCCGTGTCCAGCCGTGGCCTATAAATATTTCAATTCCGATTTACACATATATGTATTTTAAAAAGGTTACAATTAACAGATCACTCTTTGTATAAATGAAAGTCTTGCAATAAAATAAAGCAAAAGTAATATAGAATAACTATTCCTGGTCATTTTTGCCACTACTGAAACACTGAAAATCTTAAAAGGAAAAACTGGCAGAATTTATAAAACTGTACTCACTATCGGCCGGGCACAGTGGCTCATGCCTGTAATCCCAACACTTTGGGAGGCCGAGGTGGGTGGATCACCTTAGGTCAGTAAATCGAGATCAGCCTGGCCAACGTGGTGAAGCCCCATCTCTACTAAAAATACAAAAAAACGACCGGGCGCGGTGGTGGCGCCTGTAATCCCAGCTACTTGGAAGGCTGAGGCAGGAGAATCGCTTGAACCCGGGAGGCCGAGGTTGCAGTGAGCCGAGATCAGGCCACTGCACTCCACACTAGGCATCAAGAGTGAAACTTCGTCTCAAACAAACAAACAAAAACAAACAAACAAAAAACTGTACTATATCTCGAAAAATATTTTCTTTCTTTTCTTTTCTTTCTTTTACAGGTTCTCCCTCTGTCATGATCTGGGTTGGAGTGCAGTGGTGCAATCATGGCTCACTGCAACTTTGACCTCCTATGTTCAAGTAATTCTCCCACCTCAGCCTTTTGTGTAGCTGGGACCATAGGCACACCACCTACCCGCTATTTTTTGCATTTTTTGTAGAGACAGGGTTTCGCTATATTGCCCAGGTTGTTCTCAAACTCCTGGGTTCAAGCAATCCGCCCAACTCAGCCTCCCAAAGTGCTGGCATTACAGGCATGAGCCACCCTGTCTGGCCTTTAGTAAATTTCTTGTATTCCCTTTGTTAAAAAGATTATTTTTATCTATCTATCTAACTAACATCTATTTATTAGCTTTTATGTTATGTTCAGGAGTACATGGTTAGGTTTATTATATAGGTCAATTGTGTGTCACTGGGTCTGGTGTACAGATTATTTAGCCACCCAGGTAATAAGCTTAGCACTTGATAAGTAGTTTTTTATTTTTTTTAAATCTTCACTCTCCCTCTCTTCCACACTCAAATAGGTTCTGCTGTCCCTAGTTCCCTTCTTTGTGTCTATATGTACTGACTATTTACCTCTCATTTACAAAAGAAAACATATGGTATTTGGTTTTCTGTTCCTGTGTTAACTCACTTAGGATAAATGGCTTCCAGGTCTACCCATGTTGCTGTAAAGGACATGATCTAGTTCTTTTTTAATGGTTGCATAGTATTCCATGGCTTATATGTATCACAATTCCTATATGCAGTCTATTGCTGATGGGCACTGAGGTTGATTCAATGTCTGCTATTGTGAATAGTGCTGTGATAAACATAATGCACATATATCTTTATGGTAGAACAATTTATATTTCTTTGGGTAGTTACCCAAAAATGGTATTGGTGGGTTGAATGGTAATTCTACTTGAGCTCTTTGAGAAATTGACAAATTGCTTTCCATAATATCTGAACTAACTTACATTCACAACAGCAGTGTGCAAACATTTCCTTTTCTTTGCAACCTCACTAGAATCTGCTATTTTTTGACTTTTTAATGATAGCCATTCTGACCAGTGTGAGATGGTATCTCATTGTGGTTTTGAGTTGCACTTTTTAAAAGATAAATAATGTTAAACATTTTTTCATATGCTTATTGGCCATATTTATGCCTTCTTTTGAAAAATGTCTGTTCATGTCTGTTGCCAACTTTCTAATGGGGTTGTTTGTTTTTTGCTTGTTACTTTAAGTTTCTTAAAGATTCTGGACAATAAACCTTTGTCAAATGCATAGTTGGCAAATATTTTCTGCTATTCTATAGATTTTCTGTTTATTCTGTTCATAGTTTCTTTTGCTGTGTAGAAACTCTTTAAGTAGATCCCATTTGTCAATTTTTGTTTTTGTTGCAATTGCTTTTGGCCTCTTCATCATGAAATCTTTGCCAGGGCTTGTGTCCAGAATGGTATTTCCTAGGTTATCTTCCAGGGTTTTTATAATTTGAGATTTTACATTTAGGTCTGTAATGTACCTTGAGTTGATTTTTGTATACGGTGTAAGGAAGGGGTCCAGTTTCAATATTCTGCATTTCTGCATATGACTAGCCAGTTATCCAAGCACCATTTATTGAATAGAGAGTCCTTTCCCTATTGCTTATTATTATTGACTTTGTTGAAGTTCAGCTGCTTGTAGGTGTGTGGCTTTATTTCTGTACTCTCTATTCTATTCCATTGGCCTTGTGTGTCTGTTTTGTATCAATATCATGCTGTTTTGGTTATTGTAGCTTTGTAGTATAGTTTGAAGTCAGATAATGTGATGTCTCCAGGTTTGTTACTTTTGCTTAGGATTGTCTTGGCTATCTGTGCTCTTTTTTGGTTCCATATGAATTTTAAAATAGTTTTTTTTCAAATACTATGAAGAATGTCATTGGTAGTTTCATAGGTATAGCATTGAATATGTAAATTGCTTTGGGCAATATGGCCATTTTAATGATATTGATTCTGCCTCTCTATGAACATGGGATGTTTTTCCATCTCTGATTTATTTGATCAGTGTTTTATAATTCTTGTTGTAGAGATCATTCTCCTCCCTGGTTAACTGTATTTCTTGGTATTTTATTCTTCTTGTGGCTATGTGAATGGGATTGTGTTCTTGATTTGGTTCTCAGTTTGGGTGTTGTTTATATACAGGAATGCTAGTGATTTTTGTACGTTAATTTTTGTATTCTGAAACTGCTGAAGTTGTTTATGAGATCAAGGAGCTTTGGGGCAGAGACTGTGAGGTTTTCTAGTTAAAGAATCATATTGTCTGCAAACAGGAATAGTTTGACTCCTCTCTTACTATTTGGATGTCATTTATTTCTTTCTCTTGCCTAATTACTCTGACCAGGATTTCTAGTACTATGTTGAATAGTAATGATGAGACATGGCATACTTGTCTTGGGCTGATTTTCAAGGGGAATCATTCCCATTCAGTATGATGTTGGCTGTGGGTTTGTCATAGATGCCTCTTTTTATTTTGCAGCATGTCATGTTTCTTTTCTCTTATTCGGAGATAGAGTCTCACTCTGTCACTCAGACTGGAGTGCAGTGGTGTGATCTCAGCTTACTGCAATCTCTGCATCCTGATTTCAAGCGATTCTCATGCCTCAGCGTCCTGAGTAGCTGGGACTACAGGCGTGTGCCACAATACCCAGCTACTTTTTTTTTTTTTTTTTTTTTTTTGTATTTTTTGCAGAGACGGGGTTTCACCATGTTGCCCAAGTTAGACTTGAACTCCTGAGTTCAGGCAATCTGCCTGTCTCAGCCTCCCAAAGGGCTGGGATTACAGGAGTGAGCCACTGCACCCACCTGCAGCATGTTTCTTTAATGCCTAGTTTGTTGCGGATTTTTAACATGAAGGGATGTTGAATTATATTGAAAGCCTTTTCTGAATCTATTGAGATAATCATGTGTTTTTTTGTCTTTAGTTCTGTTCATGGGATGAATCACATTTATTGACTTGCCTATGTTGAACAGACTTTGTATCCCAGAAATAAAACCTACTTTATCAGGGTGGATTAGCTTTTTCAGGTGCTTCTGTATTTGGTTTGCTAGTATTTTGTTGATAATTTTTGCATCTATGTTGCTCAAGGATATTGGTCTTAAGTTTTATTTTTTTGTTGTTGTATCACTGCCAGGTTTTGGTATCAAGATGACAGTGGCCTCATAAAATGAGTTAGGAATGAATCCCTCCTCCTCAATTTTTTTGATTAATCTCAGTAGGAATAATACCAGTTCTTTCTTATACATTTTGTAAAATTTGGCTATGAATTCATCTGGTCCTGGGCTTTCTCTTTTTGATAGGCTTTTTATTATGGATTCAATTTTGGAACTCATTATTGGTCTGATCAGGGATTTAACTTCTTTCTGATTCAATCTTTGGAGGTTGTGTGTTTCCTGGAATTAATCCATTTTTTTTCCAGGATTTTTAGCATGTGAGCATAGAGGTATTTGTAGTAGTCTATGAGGGCTTCCTTTTCCCCCTGTGTGGTCAATGATAATATCTTCTTGTCATTTCTGATCGTGTTTGTTTGGATCTTCTCTCTTTTTTTGTCTTTATTCATCTTGCTAATGGTGTATCAATCTTGTCTATTCTTCCAAAGAACAAACTTCTAAATTAATTGATCTTTTGTACAGTTTTTCACATCTCAATTTTTTTCAGTTCAGCTCTGATTTTGGTTATTTCTCATCTTCTGCAGGTTTTGGGGTTGGTTTGCTCTTGTTTCTCTAGTCCCTTAAGGTAGCATATTTGGTTGTTAATTTGAGATCTTTCTGACTTTTTGAAGTGGATGTAGCATTATAAACCTTTATCTTAACACTATTTTAGCTGTGTCCCAGATATTCTGATATATTGTATCTTTGTTTTAATTAGTTTAAAAGAATTTCTTGATTTCTGCTTAATTTGTTTTCTCAAATGTCATTTATGAGCAGGTTGTTTAACTTCCATGAAATTTTATGGTTTGAGTGATTTTCTTAGTATTAATTTCTATTTTTATTGTGCTGTAGTCCAAGAGTATGGTGGTACGATTTCAGTTTTTTTCTTTTTAATTTCCTGAAGATTGTTTTGTCTGACTATGTGATAGATTCTAGAGTATGTGCCACATGCAGATGAGAAAAATGTATATTCTGTTGTTTTGGAATGTAGAGTTCTGTAGATGTCTACTGGGTGCATTTGGTCAAGTATGGAGTCCAGGTTACATATATCTTTGTTAGTTTTCTGCCTCAATTATCTATGTAATACTGTTAGTGGAGTGTTGAAGTCTCCCACTATTATTGTGTAGAAATCTAAGTCTCCTCATAGGTCTCAAAGAACTTGCATTATGAACCTAGGTGCTCCTGTATTGGGTGTGTATATATTTAGCATAGTTAAGTATTCTTGTTGAATTGAACTCTTAACCATTATGTAAGCCTATCTTTATCTTTTTAAATCTTTGTTGGTTTAAAGCCTATTTTATCTGATATTAGAATAGCAACTCCCAATTTTTTTTTCTGCTTTCCACTTGTTTGGTAGATTCTTCTCCATCTGTTTACTTCAAGCCTATGGGTGTCACTGCATCTGAGATGGATCTCTTGAAGACAGCATATCATTATGTCTTGATTCTTTATTCAGTTTGTCACTCTATGCTTTTTAATTGGGGCACTTAGCTGATTTTCATTAAAGATTAATATTGAAATGTGCAGATTTGATCCTGTCATCATGTTGTTAGCTGGTTCTTAGGCAGATTTGTTTGTGTGGCTGCATTATAGTTTCAATGGTTTATGTAGTTAAGTTTTTGTGGTGGCTGGTAACAGTCTTTCTGTATTAGAACTCCTTTCAGAATCTCTTTTAAGGGAGGTCTGGTGATAACAAATTCCCTTAATATTTTCCTGTCTGAGAAGGATCTTCTTTTTCCTTTGCTTATGAAGCTTTCTTTGGCTGGATATGAAATTCTTGGTTGGAAATTCTTTTCTTTGAGAATGCTTAATATAGACCCACAATCTCTTCTAGCTGACAGTGTTTCTGCTGAAGTCTGCCCCTTCTCTCTAGCCACCTTTAACAGTTTTCTTTTCATTTTGACATTGGAGAATCTGATGACTATATGTCTTAGGGATGGTTTTCTTGTGTAGTATTTTGCAGGGCTTCTCTGCATTTCCTGAATTTAAACTGTGGCCTTTCTAGCAAGACTGGAGAAATTTTCATGGAAGATATCCTGAAATATGTTTTCCAAGTTGCTTGCTTTCTCATTCTCTCTTTCAGGGATGCCAATGAGTCATACATTTGGTCTCTTTCCATAATTCCACATTTCTTGGAGGTTTTGTTCATTCTTTTTTGAAAAAATTGTCTGACTCAGTTAGTTTGAAGAACCAGTATTCAAGCTCTAAGAGTCTTTCTTCTGTTTAGTCTAGTCTGCTGTTAATACTTATAACTGCATTATAAAATCCTTTCAGTGTGCTTTTGGCTTTATCATATCAGTTTGGTTCTTTCTTATGATGGCTATTTCATCTACTAGGTTCTGTATCATTTTATTGTAATCCTTAGAAACCTTGGATTGGGTTTTTACTTACTCCTGATTCTTGATGATCTTCATTCCTAACTATATTCTGAATTATATTTCTGTCATTTCAACCATTTCAGCCTGGTTAAGAGCCCTTGCTGGGGAATTAGTGTGCTCACTTGGAAGAACGAAAACACTCTTTTTTTGAGTTGCTAGATTTCTTGCACTGGTTTTTTTTCATCTGTGTAGACTGATATTCTTTTAACCGTGGTGTAATTTGAGTATAGTCAATGACTTCCAGATATTTTCAGAGGGTTGAAGCTGAGTGCAGAGAGTGCAGGGCCTTTATTTATAGCTGCATTCTTGCCCTTGGTTTTACAGGGGAATATATCAGCCAGGTATTTTTGGCATTGAAATTTGTGCTGTAATCCCGAATATGGCGCTTAATTGTAATGGCCCTGTGATAGCTCTTCCTCAGCCACATGGCTCCTCTGTATTTCCACATTATTGCAACTGTGCTCCATCTCAATGCTCTGAAAGTGTGGGCTCAACTCCCTTTGAATGCTGGTTGCAGATCTTGTCTTGGAACTCCCGAAATGCACACTGCGGCTCTGGGGTGAGCTCGGGTTTATTTCCCTTCCCCAGAGTGGAGGAAGTAAGGGAAGTGATCATAGCAGTGGCTATGGTAGACAGCCTTTCACTTGCCTCTGGAGCTCCACTACCAAGGCAGAGCCCCTCCTAATCAGTGTGATTCGCCCAGGGTGTGGCAACTGCATGGTAGGCTTAAGCCAGGGGGCCCTGCCTGGTGATGAGCAAGGTGGGCAGGAGATTTGTGTGGGAGACAAATTGGCCTCTCCTCCTTAGGGTGGCTGCAGCTTGCTGGAGTTGTAGTTAAAGCATTCAGGATCTTTGCTTCCTCCCTAGTCTGAGGGCAGTAAAGGTGATACCACTGCAGCAACAATGACAGAGGGTCTTCCGATTGCCTCTGGGAGCTGCAATAGAGCTGCTGCTTTTGGGAATGTTCAGCCATAGGGTGGGGCAGCTGTGCTGCTGGCCAAAGTTGGGAGCCCAACTTGGTGAAAAATTAGGGATTGAGGGCTCACAGAGAGATGAGACTGGGGTCTCTTCTCTACTGTGGCTGTGTCTTCTCCAGATTGAAGGTACTAGCGGCAGAACTGCTACTGTGGCAGTGACAGAGGGATTGTTGGTTGCCTCTGAGCCCCTCCCCAGGGAAACACATAGCCACTAACATTGGGAATGCCCAGCTGGGGATGGGGTAGCTGATCGTCCATCCTGAGCTAGCGGCCCTGCCTGGTGATGAGTGGGGTATGGGGGCTCTCAGGGAAGACAGCCTGGGCTTCTCTCCTTCTGGTGGCTGCAGTGTGTTGGAAGTTGCAGCACAGTAACAGGACCTTTTGTTCCTTCCCCAGAAGAAGAGCCGGCCAGCCATTTTTGCAGCTCCACGGCTCTCACTTCAGTTGCCCTCAGGCTCAGGAGGGAATGTAGTTGTTGGAGACTGATGAGAACCCCCTGCACAGCACAACAGCCTTACTGAAAAGCAGCCAGACTGTTTTCCACATGGGTCCCTACCTCTGCTACTCTTCACTGGACAGTGCCTCCTGACTTAGGCCCCCAGCACAATCACTCTGCCACCATCTGAATACTTTAGTCAGTGGCAGCTCTGCATTTCTCTGAGGAGGAAATCCCAGAGACAACCCACAGCCCTTCTGCCATTGCAGCTGCAGTGGTCCCACCCTTACTGCCCTCAGGCTGGAGAAGGAACAAAGGGCCTGGTTACGATGCTGGAACCTCCAACACACTGCAGCCACCAGAAGGAGAAGCCCAGGCTCTCTTCCCTGTGAGCCCCCTTCCCCCCCCTCATCACCAGGCAGGGCCCCCAGCTCAGGACTGAAGATCAGCAACCCCATCCCCAGCTCAACATTCCCACTGGTAGTGTCTCTGTTTCCCTGGAAAGGGGCTCTCAGAGGCAACCAACAGGCCCTCTGCCACTGCCACAGCAGAAGTTTTGGCCCTGCTGATCTCAGACCGGAGAAGAAACAATGAACCTGAGGGCTTTACTCACGCTTCCCGCAAGACACACTCACCATACAGAGAGGAGCCCAGTCTCTTCTCTCTGTGAGCCCTTGACTCCAAGGGCTCCCAGCTTGGACCAGCAGCACAGCCACCCCACCCCAATGGCTGAACATTCCCAATAGGAGCAGTTCTATGTTTCTCTGAGGTGGAGCTCCCAGAGGCGACTAAAAGCCCCTGTCATTGTTGCTAGAGTTGTATCGCCCTTGCTATACTCAGACTAGGAGCTTTGTCCCAAGAAAGTTCAGAGTTTCTCCCAGCCTGAGAATCCAGGAGGACCTGGGACAGCCCGCTAGCATCCCGGGTTAGTAGACCTTATCCTGAGAGATGCAGTCGTGGTAAGGCCTACAGTCCATTGCTACTCAGTCCTATTATTTTTGTCCCTTTCCTGGGGCATGTAAGGGAACATGGCTTCCCTTGTTGCTGGAGCTGCAGCCACTGGTGCTGGGGTGCCTGAGTGGCAGCTCTGCCCAGACTCCTCATAGTTCTATGTTGGTCTACAGGCCCTGATTGAAGGGTGGTGGTGGTAATGGGGGATTTCTTGAGTCCAGGGATGCAAAGGTCCATGACAGAAGTATAGGTCCCCCAGGATTCTCACTCACTCACTCACTCACTCTCTCACTCACTCTCTCACTCTCTCACTCTCTCACTCTCTCTCTCACTCACTCACTCTCTCACTCTCTCACTCACTCACTCACTCACTCTCTCACTCACTCACTCACTCTCTCACTCTCTCACTCTCTCACTCACTCACTCTCTCACTCACTCACTCACTCTCTCACTCTCTCACTCACACTCACTCACTCACTCTCTCACTCACTCACTCTCTCACTCTCTCACTCTCTCACCCACTCTCTCACTCACTCACTCTCTCACTCAGTCACTCACTCACTCTCTCACTCTCTCTCTCACTCTCTCACTCACTCACTCTCTCACTCACTCACTGTTCCTGCAGTTGGGGGCCTCCCCTGGCTCCCTGCCACTCCTGGGTGGGCAGTTGTCCATCTTGCTCTTCTCCATTCTCTGTGGGTCACACTGTTTTCTTGATGAATCTCAATGTCTTCACCTGGATGTTCCAGTTGAACCACTATTGTTTATTAGCCACTTTTCTCTCCATGAGAGCAGCACAAAGTAGATGCTTCTAATCAGTCATCTTGGCTCCATCCTCAATTTTTCTTATATATTCTAATACAGTTTTTAATATTTTAATGGGCATGGAAGCAAACCTAATTTCTGAGCAGGCAACTTGTTATTCACTGCTATAACTCCTGGAATTACAAGAAGAAAGAAGGTAGTATATTTGCTATCTATTTAATGCTTACATTAACACATAGCTGTATTTTATTTTTATATTTGGAGAAATTAAGACATACAGAGAAAGTCAATAGGATGTCTAAGGCTCACCTAACTATTAAATGTGTGAGGATAGGTTTAAGTCCATATCGACCTAACCAAAAATGTTATAACGCAGAGTATCCTTTTTGGTTAGTGAGATATGGACTTAAACCTAGCCTCAAACATTGTACAATGTAGAGTCTTTTTAAAAAGATAATATTCTCAACCTTTCAATAAAGGCAAGCAAACAAACAAACAAAAACTAGTAGAAAGATTGGGAGCCAAAAAACGCAGAAATATATGACAGGTCATTTCCCTCTTTTGTGGTCCTCTCAGAATCTCTATATCTTTTCCCTGAAATTCAACATCAGGGGCTATTGACAGCATTAGGAGATATGTTTGACTTTTATTTATTTATACATATTTTTAGAGATGGGGGTCTCACTCCATTGCTGAGACTGGAGTGCACTGGCATGATCATAGCTCACTGTAAGCTTGAACTCCTGGGCTTAAGAGGTCCTCCGTCCTCAGCTTCTTTCAGGTGATACATTTTAGATAATAATGATTTAAGTTAGCTTAAAGAAAATATGTCAGGAAGACCATCTTTTGATATTTTTGACTGCAAACATCAATTTCCTATTGTAATGGAACAATGGGTATATTTTGAAGATACCTTTGATTTTTAAAATAGCTATATGATTGTAATAAAATGGTCATCAAAAATTCTCATTTTGCCAGGTGTGGTGGTGCCTGCTGGTAGTCCCAGCTATGGAGGAGGCTGAGGTGGTGGGATCATTGAGCCTAGGATTTCAAGACTAGCCTGGGCAACATTGTGAGACATTGTTTAAAAACAAAACAAAACAAAAATCCTCATTTTTTTTTCCTATTTAAAGTCCTTTGCATAAAAACTTACAGTATATATTCTTTATATAAGCATATGGTCTGAGAAGTAAAAGGAATAAATTTATCTGGTAACTTCCTTCCTTCCCTAGATGACAAGAAATGCACTTTCCATTTTGTCCTGGTTGCTAGGAGGCTTCAAACTAACTACTAGGCTTTTGTCTTTTATTATCTTTGTTTGTATGTGTTTGAGTGCATGCAGTTTTATTCTAATGTACCACAAATAGTTTCTAGCACTTAGTTTTATACAAACAAACATACAAAATTAATGTGCAAAAAATATTTTGGTGTTATAACAGATGTCCATTTTTAAAATATACTTTGTTGACATATTTTATTAAAATTGTCTTGTGTTAAGTCAACCCCATTTTTATCTCTTAGCAATTGATGTGATTAATTCAAGGTCATATTAACTTTTCTTTATATTATTTTTCTTCTTCCTTTTCCCTTTAATGTTTAGATATTATGTTTATTTTAAAAATTAGAGATGTTTTACTATGTCATGATAAGGAATATTTAGTACCCGCATAGTATTGTCTGACAATGAACTAAGTTTGCATGTTTTGCTGAGGCAATATAGTTGCAATTAATCTTCCAGGAAAGAGGAAGAGCAAATAAAACAACACCTTACTAAGCGTGACTCAAACTCATGAGGGTAAAATAAATAAGCGCTTCACAGTACTCTTATTCCTGAGGAGTGAAATAGAATAATTTATCTTGTGGTTTCTATATGTTACTGACCAAATTTTACTCCTGGATTGTGATTTTTTTATTTGCATTTCTGGGATCCCTATGTGCGGGTCCAGAACAGACCCGCACCATCTCATTCTTCAGGAAATAGGGGCGCTCCAAAGTAGGAGGTAATTGGAGTTCAGAACAATATGAGATGAGGCAATCCTGGGTTGTACCTGATGGAGCTGGTTGGAGTCTACACAGAGTGAGTTATCATAAAAGCAGCTTAGTCTGAAAAAAAGCAGCTGAAGTTTTGAGAATCATCAAGGTTGACATGATCTGCACTTAGACACGAGAGGAGACTGACCGACCAGTCCTCAGGTTTGCTGATGCTCTCACATCATTTCCAACTACTTAATATAGTATATTACCTCTGTGGTTGTAAGATGTCCTCATTTCTACCCCAGGAGGTGAGGCAGAGGTCCAATCCATGACAGAATCTCCTTTAAGGATAATAACTATTTTAAGGAATCCATCTGTGGAGCAGACCCAACATTATTTTTTTTTCTCCATCAATTACTCACAGGAAATTATCCCAAAAGGCCCAAGTTACAAACTAGAGGAAGAGATGTCAATGCAATATTGGTTGGTTATATGGGATTCTGGCCCACAAGTTCACATAATTTTCTCATGCTTTCTGGATCTGCTGAGACCAGATCACACATATTTCTTCCATTGTACGATGGATGGTTGCTTCACATTCCCACACTTATGACTCAGCAGTTCCAATAATATACAAGTTAAAATAAACAGTTGTTGTCTCACAGACATTTCATGTCTTATGGTCAGGATCTCACTCTATGCTAATTCGTAATACATTAGAAGATATTTTTTTCAATAAAGTTTATTTTTTTTGGCTGTAGATATCTTGAACTTGACCTATAGCCCAGGCTTCTATATATCACTTTTCTTACTGGGACTTGCCAGATATTCAATACAGCATCCTAAATATACTACAGATACTTGTAGTAGTTTTACATCTTCTGTATCACATACATTGAGTGACATCAACTATGCTCTTGACCTGCTTTAGAATACATTTCTGCTCCTAGTATCACTAAAAACTGGCAGTTTTTTCAGTCACTCAATAAATTAGCCATAAAAGTATTCTGAACTATGTTATATGTGTGGCTTCAAAAACCCAAGGTGGCCCACCAAGAACCATAATTAGGAAATGTGAGGTATACTAAATTATTATCCACCATACAAAGAATGTTCTACTTCAGCTGATTTGAACCCCTAAAAATCTCACTGATATAGCAAGTCTCTGCATATTCAACAGAATTTTTTTTCTGTAATGAGTGGCATTTAGATGTTGTCCTTGTGCCTATAGAACACTTGTTAGGTTTTGATCATTGGGTCCAATTAGCATGATACAATATTATTGTAGACTGGCATTATGTTCTGCAGACTAGCAAGAAGATTAATGTTCTTATAGAGTGTATCATGAATGTGAGCATGGGCATGAACATAGCACTGGGGTCATCTTTGAATTTGTACTCCTGTTCCTACTATGTGTTGGCAAACTACTTTGGATTCCCCCTATTGTCTGTAACCAAGAAGAATGTAGTTGCCAAATCAATTTAGTGTGCTAAGTGCTAGAGAACATGGGGGAATCACACCAATAAATACACCATAACAAGCACATAGTTGCAATTGAGGCTATACCTAGTGTAAATGTGAGTTACTCAGCCCATAGCCACCTATCCACCATTTCTTTAATTGTTTTCCCCAGCAGTCCACAAGGTGAATCGAATGGGGATATCATAGGTATCACTACCCCTGCCTTCCTTAAGTATTTGATGTTGGTGTCTATTTTAGTAATTCATACTGAGATATAATATTGCTTCTTATATATTCTTCAGAACTGAGGAGAGTTTTTGCTTGGCTATTTCTACCATAATGGCTCTTATTACACAGATTATAAATCAATGTAAAGACTCTGTCAGCTGTTAAATATATTAGATTCAATTATCCCCTTGGGGACTGTATTAGTCCATTTTCACACTGCTGATAAAGACATACCCGAGACCGGGAAGAAAAATAAGTTTAATGAGCTTACAGTACCACATGGCTGGGGAGGCCTCAAAATCATGGTGGAAGGCAAGGAGGAGCAGGTCACATCTTACATGGATGACAGCAGGCAAAGAGAAGAGAACTTATGCAGGGAAACTCCCATTTTTAAAACCATCAGATCTCTTGAAACTTATACACTATCACGAGAACAGCATGGAAAAGACCTGCCCCCATGTTTCAATTACCTCCCACCAGGTCCCTCCCGCAACACGTGAGAATTCAAGATGAGATTTGGGTGGGGACACAGTCAAATCATATCAGGGACCAGGGAAATAATTGCAGGGTGGTTGAGTAGACATGTTGGATACATTGCATAATCAGACAGTCTTGGGGGCCAAACTATATCAATCTCCTGGTGTCTAAGGTCTCCAATCTAACTGAGGGATGATGATGATATTTTAGTTCCTCCATTATTAGCTTCTACTCAGAATCTTTACATAATAGTCTTTCAAATGTCTTTCATTCCTCTCTCCCAATACAGCTATCCTGGTATTGGCCACAGTTCCCTTTTGGAAAGGATCAAGGGGATATTTACTTAATTTAATTGCAGTGATATGACAGAATGCATTGTCAAAGGAACCTTGATTTTCCTTTAATCAAAGGCATCTGGGTCTGTGAATTGACTTAAATCTGGAATTTTTGTGAGTGACCACATTTTTTCCATTTTGATGGATGGTGTCAGTTATCAATTTCATAAGCTCTCATTTTATTTATCTTTCATATATGCCAATCAATGTACAATTATTTTTATAATTTATCTTTTTTTCTAGAACAATAGGATCTATTTGCCATTACCACAGATACCTATGTATCAAGACATCCTTATTACCATTCTCTTCTTGTTACCCACTAGAGTAATTACATCAATCTTGCCTTTAAACATTAAGTGCTTCCACCTACCCCCTTCTATTTCATAATCCCATCATTGCTGTTTATCCTGGAGATCCAAATTTCATGGCAACATAGCTCTCTGGCAATCCTGTCCTTTAGAGGATAGGAAACAGTTTCTTAGTGATGTTAGCTTCTTCCTCATCCCCTACCAATACATTCCACATTGCCTCAGGGAAAGAAATGGTCTCTGAGAATACTTTGGGAAAAGAGTTTTGTGGTGCATTCTCAAGTTGAACACCCCATTCTATTCTAACATTACCATTTCCTTGAGGATTCCTTTCATTCTTCTTATTTTGGAAAGGAAGTACTGACATCTCCACCTGTAGGCTATCATTGTGTTCAAGCTTCAAATAATTACCTCAATAGAATATGAGAACTGTCTCTACTTGTTGACAAAATTTTGACTCTCGATGCAGGAATGAATGCCTGAAATTAAAATCTCCCACATTATAGCATTTGCTACGGTGTGCTGCACAGTCCCACACTCAGGACTGAGGTGCAGTTTTCCCATATGTTGGCAGAATTGGCTGAAGCCTTAAAGCTGAATCTATTTTTGAGAATCGCTCTTAGCTACAGAGAGCTGCCTCACACAAGTTACCCTCGCTTCAAGGATCAGCCCACATCAAATGACTAGTGTATGATGGGGTACAAAGGCCTTTTACTTTTCTTGAATTTCTGACTACTGTAAATAGTCATTCAATTCCAGAACTCCTTGTGGAATTGATTGAGACCCCTTCTTCGATTTTATCACAGCAGTTCAACTTCTCTCTTTGCCCAATCCTCTTCCCCTCAACCCCTAATAAGTTATTTCTGAGAGCACTACTGAATTAAACTTTTACAATCAAATCTTCATCTAGAAATCTGTTTCTTAGAGAAGTTAACCTAATATAACCACCCTTATAGTCCATGCCCCTGCTGTTTTAATACCCACTGTGACAATTATCCCACAGTTGCTGTACTGTACATAATTAATCAGGCCTTCTAATTCTAATTAGTGATTAAATAACTTTCTCCTAAAGAAAGTACTGAATTTCCTTGCATTGAAGACAGGCTGGAAACAATATGTTTTTTCAGGACACCAGAAGGGTACAAGCTAGATTTTGGGTTGGGGGGATCTGCCTCTAGAGTCTTTCTTTGCATATGCTCCACGTTGGAAAATCTCCTCTCTTATGACAAGGCAGAGGAGTCATTTCTTTCTTTGTTCAGTGGGATACGGGGTTCAAAATTCTAAATTCTGTCTATCTAAATGTCCCCATCCCAATTCTCAAACTCTTGCTCTTTTCTAACCACAATCCTGAATTAAATAGATGAGCTTTCTCAAGGGAGCATTTTCAGTCTTCTGTGTAGTTCTGTCATAGTTACAATTAAATCTGGGGTCTAATTTTCTGCTGTGTGCTCCATACTCATAGATGTCAAGGTGCTGCATAAAGGAAGCCATAGAGGCCCTGTGGTTTTCATTGAATGCCTCAGATTGGCAATTGGCTGCTGTAAGCCTGTAATTTTCTCTTTCAAAGTTTCCAATATTATCAACAAAAGCCTGAGCAATCCACAGTCCCTATAATTATCATTGTCCCCATACCATATAAACATACAGCCACTACATATCCTAAAGTCTGATCTTCCTCATACACCACATCCCATTTAACCACAAGGCAATGCCTTAATAATATGTCACGGCATGCCAGAGCTTATCACTAGTCCCTTTTCACACCAGCAGAGATCCTTACAGCTCTGAGGCTCGTCAGGAATGCAGCTTTAATAAATTAAACTAAGGGTTCACTTTCTTGGGTCATTCCTGGTATCAACTGTCTTAGACTGAATTTCTGAGAAACAGAGCCTGAAACAAATGCTATGCGTTAAAGTTTTATTCAAGAGCATGATCCTTGGAGCAGGGACAAGGGCAAAGGAAAGTGAAGCAGGTAAGAAACAAGAGCTGATATAGGGGTGCACTCTCAGGCTGACCACTACATGGTAGAAAGTGTGATTGGTTGCTTGATCACACCAGAATAACTTCCAAGAAGCCTTATTAATAACTGCTTCTTAGGACAGGTCATGAATACAAAGGAATGGAGAAAAATTTGTCTCCCATTGGTTAAAGATTCACATTCAGAGTTATACTTCCTTCTCACTTGCAGGTGACTTAGATGTAGGTAGCAAATGCTTATATGATGTCTTATGCCTCAGCATCAACAGATACGCCTGGGCACAGGGCAAAAGTTATTCATTAGATCCATGAATAGAGTGGTGATAATTTTGGTCAGATTCACACAAAGGGAATTCCTGTGCACTGACTGGGGGTGCATCAACTATCACCCCTGGCCAGTTGGAAGCAGTGAAGTAAAAGAAGATATGAAGGAAGATATATAAGTGCCATCTGATAAAAATACTTGCTAGCTGTCTGACCTGCTAGAGTTTGCTTTGTTCCTTTGATTAAGTTGCTTCCTCTATATCATAAAAATAATTGTACAATCTTAATTAGTTGCTCTGCAAATTATATGGTATCTTGTTTGTAAATATTTTTCAAAGCACCTGGAATCTACAAGAAATATTAACTATTATTGCTGTTTTCAGGAAGGTAAGTCTTGTAGTCTAAAGTAAAACTTGAAATATCCTTAGTTATTTCTCAATCTTCCTGTAAAATATTTTACATATAAAGTATCAGAAAATATTGCTAGACGAATTTGGAGTATTTTGTGTCTTGGAGCTGTGAAGGAAACATGCATTTAATATTGGCTCAATTCGGTTTCTTATTTTTATTGAAAAATAAAGATAACCCACTTGCAAGATAGTCAACAAGAAAGAAGAGAGCATCTTTTTCTCTTGCCATTTTCACAAAAATAGAAAAATCCAACCATGCATTTTCTAGATACAGTTCAAACTGGTAATGTTTGTAAACTACTGTGCTTAGAGATTCTTTCAACTTTAAGACACCAACTCATATGCATATTATAATAGAGATAGTTTTGTCTTATTGGTATGCAGTATGTATTCTCTCTTCTATCAGCAACTTAATGTAATGAGAATCATCTTTCCCATAACTGGGCTGTAATTTGAGAAAGCTAATCCCACCCTTTGATCCAGGGCTGGAATGTAATGCTGGTCTGGTCAATCCACATGTTCACTTCCCCATGGCAATTGACTCAGGAAGAGTCACATGTCATGAATCAGTCCAGTGAAGATCAATCTTAAGGTTTGTTAGAAACAGTGTATGTAATGGTTGTCATGAATATAGATGTGAGACTGAAGTTGCTGTGAATATCTTTCTAAGTTGGAAATTTCTGTCTGAATAATGCCAAGAAAGGGAATGTAGAGTTAGTTAAATTACGGCAAAAAAAGGAAAAAATAAGGGACGAGCATAATCTTGATGACAATTGTTTGAGGCCTGGTTTCAACTACACATAAAGTATCCATTATTCCTAAACCATTTAGATGTCACTACTAATACTACAACTGTAAGTACTACTAATATTATCTTGATTTAGTTTTATCTTATTTTTAATCAAATATATATTGATCCATTAGCTGTACATTTTGGTTCATTAATTATAATAAACGTGCTCCAGTAATAAAAGATGGTAACAATAGAGGGCAGTGAGTGGGCAATATACAGGAATTCTTTGTATTACCTTTGTAACTTTTTCATAGGTTTAAAACTATTCTAGAATACAAAGTTTATTTAAAACAAGAATCCTGGGTAATATGAATCTGCTTTGCTATATTATACTGTCCAAAGATCCTCTTGGTAATAAACATTAATCTTAGGTCAAGAAGGTAAAGAGGCCAGGCGCGGTGGATCACACCTCCAATCCCAGCACTTTGGGAGGCCAAGGTGGGCAGATCACGAGGTCAGCAGTTCAAGACCAACCATGGCCAACATAACGAAACCCCATCTCTACTAAAAATACAAAAATTAGCTGGGCATGGTGGCACATGCCTGTAATCCCAGCTACTTGCAAGGCTGAGGCAGGAGAATTGCTTGGACCGGGACCTGGGAGGCAGAGGTTGTAGTGAGCTGAGATCACGCCACCGCACTCCAGTCTGGGCTACAGAGCGAGACTCTGTTTCAAAAAAAGAAAAGAAGGCGAAGAACATCCATTTCTCTAATATTAAAGAACATCCACTTCTCTAATATTCATACTTAGGTAATTTGTGCTCACTGAACCTATGGACAGATAAATCTCAAAATACAATGACATATGGTCAGTATGCAGCACAAAGTTTTTAATGAAGGGGAGTGAATGAAAAAGGATGGATAAAATGAAATTATAACAGTCATCTTGATTTATAGGCTGGTAAACTATGGTCAGCTTTATATCTTTGTTTTTTTATCATCCTAACATCTACTCTATTTACTATATAATATAATAACTAGTTGCAGGGTCCTTATTTTTATTTTCTCTGTCAATCTTGTATCAATCAAGGCTCAATAAATCAAGGTTTTATTTGTAATATTTTCTTATTTGGTATTTCTTATATAACTTTTGGTCAGAGTAGTTTTTAAAGAATATTGTGTATTTAAATTATAAAACCACCTCTCCCCAACTAACAGAGTGAGGTTTTTTTTTTTTTTTTTTTTTTTTTTTTTTTTTTTTATTGTTGTTAACTTAGATAATGCGCCCTCCAGTGATTACTCTGTGGAGAAATCAGCATTTAATACATAACCTGAAGATGGTCAGTAACTTCAATTTCAAAAGAATAACAAAAATGGTGTAACTAAACTGAGTACACTTAATTAAAAAATCCTAGCCCCAGTCTTATACCTTGTGTAACATGGCTTTTAGTTAGCCTGCTTTGATCTCTTTTCTAGGATTTTTAAAATAAAAATGACCTCGTCAATTTCACGTAGGGGCAGGGAGGATGTATTAAAAATTCCAGAGGCTCTTCATATCTCCAAGGGCAAGTCTCATGGCATTCGTGCTCATAAAACTCAGAAGGAATATAAAGAAAAAGAAATAGAATACTTATAAATTAATATTCAAAATAAAATGTACATGTCTATAGACTAAAAAACAGGGACTATTGTGACAAATTATTTTCTTTTCATGTTTCTATAAAACATATTATTGTCTGGTCCTAGGAGTTTAGATAATAAAGTTTAATATAGTAGAATTCCCAGGAAGAGGAGAAGGAGAAATAAATGAAAATATTTTCACTTCTGATTCTACAGGAATTTGAAAAAAAAAAAAAAAAAACAGACGAGCAAAGACATTAAAGAAGTCTAGATCAGGCTGGTCATATGATCTGATTTCCCAGCATTGGAATTGCAAAGCCAGTGATGTTTGGAGAAGCATGAATTAGTTTGAACTTGAAGTCAACTTCTTGTGGGATATTGCCCAGCCACCTCCTTGGGATGCAGGGAACAGAATCCTGCCTAGTGTCCCTGTGGTAACATTGGAATCTTGGGCACGATTGGAAGGTAGAGCTGTGTTGTTAGGGAAAAAGACGGTCTAGTTTGTGTTTCAAATGCCTCTCTGTTCCTGTGTGTCACTGACATGTGTAGGGATCAGAGGGTAATGTGGCCTCCTGGGATCAAGGGCAAGGTAATCTCGTAAGAGATGCCATTAGATCAACTAGCCCATGTGTTAGATGGGAGAAGCAGCAGAAATTTAAAGTCAGTGCAAGAGGGAAGAGACTTAGACGCTATTGAAACCATGAAAGAAAAGATGTTGCCAGCTTGTTGCCAACAAAATCACCAGCTATCACCAGCTGCTGCCAACAGAATCAGGCAAAACAGCAGCTCAGTTAAACAGTACTTTAGCATACAAGCTAGGACATATTATCTAGTAGCTGAACTAGGCTCTTTCCCCAAAACTGAAGGTCACGTCATCAGCTATGCCTCTATTATTAAATATCTAAAAGGTATCTTAGATAACGTAAGAGAAGCTTGATGCATTTTGAATTATTCAAGAAGACACATTTGCTAAAGAAAAAAGAAACACATCATAAATTGATTGGATAATGCTGAGATTCACAAATAAAAGTAGTCTTTACTTAATTTTACCTCTGCCTAGCTATTGGAGGGTAGGAAGTAAGATGGAACAGTTATAGAAAAATACAGGATCTTTATTCCCTTTGTACATAGGAGCATAATGTGAATCTTTCTGTAATCCTGCAAAACATGCTTGTGACTTCTCAATTTCAGATGATTTTATCATCAAGTCAGGTAAATTCTCTCAATCTCCAGTTTGCAGTCAATTTCTAGATACAATCTCCAAGTTCAGGTTGAATTTGACATCAAATCTAATGTTTCTATCTTGTTGCTATGTTCCAGATATCTTGAAACAGCCTTCAATAGTCATTGTCCTAGATCCTGTCACTCTAGTTGCTATATCATAGTAGTTCTATCATGATTAAGCTAAATATTATTTTTTACAGATTTTTCTTTCCAATTTACTTCCTCAAAATTATTCTTGTGAACTTTGCTGCTTTCTCTAGTTATTTTCAACCACATTTCTCATTGCTGGTCTCCAAGCCACATTTAATACTGAGTTGTGTGTCATATTGTTTGGTCTCCTTTCAGTCAACTTCTGCTCATTATAAAACTGGCATTCCTGAGACTGGTGTGTATATGATCATCCTAAAATAACTTTCCTGCATCTAAAAAGGCACAGATGGACTATACATAAAAGTAACTGGAAAAAAATGGTTAATTACTGGGAAACACATACAGAGCTGACAACACAGATTTACACGCAGAAGTCAATTAGCGAATTATTAGGGATGCGCAAAAGGTGTGAAAAGGGCTGCATCTTCTGATCTCCCTAAGGTCATTCTTACCTCTTTGCTCTCATAGCACATTAATTGCAACTCAACCATAGCACATATTTCATTCTTTTGTCCATTTCTGCTAGGGGTTTATTTGTCTTCTTTCTCAACATTCTTATGTTTTATTTATCATTCTCTAGAATATTTTATAGGACACAGCTTTACAAGATATAGATACTCAATATTGCTTGCCGAACTCAGTAGCAACCAATTTTATTAATTTTGAGAAAAGATACATGTTCTACTTCTATCTTCAATATACACATACATTGTAAGCACAACTTCTACATATTAAATACACCTACAATGAGCATATTAGCTGTATGGTACTTATAGAAATTAGGTGAAGGTGTGAGGAGCATGATGCAAAGAAAAAAAGAAAGGAACAAGGAATTATCCAGACAGAAAAAGAAGAGATAAACAGCCATTTTCATTTTTCTGAAGTCTTAGATTGAGTCATATATGTTACCACAGTCTTTTGTGAGAGGCATGATGTGGTCAATAGGACATCCCTCAATGCCATAATTCTAATTTTATGGGCACTAGCACAAACCTTTAAAATGAAAAGTAAGGCTGTCTTGAAACCTTTCCCTTTAAGAAAGGGAGGTGGGCAAACAAACATTTATTGTAAGTCTACAATATTCTAGGGACTAGGAAGGCTGTGCCATTTACCATTTTTTTTCTCAGAGAGTTCAGACAGTCTCTAAGGCAACTGAAACAATCATATATTTTACCAAAATAATTACTCAAGTAGCTACTTGAGAATTTATTTGCATCACTGTAGTGGTTTTGCAAAACAGCGTTTGATTTGTAACCCTGAGCTTAGTTGATTCGAAATATTTTTCAACAATTTTTCCCTCTGGTCCATTTCTCATTCCAGTTCTCCCCAGTCAGTCTTCAAATTAAGAGTCTCTGATCATCCTTTCTTTCAAATTTGTAGTTGTGGCAGGTCTTCTTTCTCAGCTGTAACCGATGTTGGTAATTTATTGTGCCTCTGAAACTGTTATTTCCATTGTGGAGATTTCTTTACATACTAAACCTCTTCTCAGCAGGTTCCCTTTACTTCCTTGGAAACCAATATAACCAAACAGCAATGTTAATTAACACTTCTGTTTTACCTGTTTCACAAAACAGCACAGAGCATTAGGTATTGTCTTCTGAGGTGTAGTTTATTTTATGCTGTCATTACTCCAACTGCTGTTTGATGGATTCATTTATTCTTCATAAAAGCATCACTACTGGGATGGCTGCTAAAAGTGTAAAGGCAGCCCCGGGAGAGCTCAGGGGACCATGAGGGAGTCTAATACGCTTGGAGTATAACGTTGTGTGTGTTGGGAGAGAGACTTCCCTAAACACAGGGGACATAGAGAAGGAAGACTCATTCCACTATGGGGTGCAGATGGTATTGTGAGGTGCCACCCAGAGCCTCTTTCTGGACTAAAGCTCTTTTTCTCCTTCGTACTGGGATAAATTCCTCCTTAGTAATTATCCTGAACTGAAGAGACCCCCTTTGTCCAGTGTCATGGTTCTTCCCCAGGGAACGCCCTTATTCAATATTGTTCGATGACTTGCCTCCCTTTCTTCAAGTAGGGATATCTTTGAACGTCCTTCCTGGTTCCAGCTAACCCCATAGGATTGGATGAGGGCTCTGTTCTAACTGTATCATAGTTCACTTTCTCCTCTGACCAATACTGCTTCCTTCATTTCTCATAAGCATTGTTGATGAAAACATCTCCAATAAACTTCCTACAAATACATCTCAGTTAGACAGTCGCAGAGAATTCTGCCTACAATAAAGTTGAATCAGGGAAAGTCTATACATAATTTTGAGGGTAGTCCAAGCAAAAGGCACAGATTTGACATGGTATTGTGTAGGGAGTAATTAGAGGTTTGACTTTGCAGCCCCAGAGAGTGTGTTTATACATGATGGATGTATGGAAGATTATGGTGGGGTGATGGTGTGGGTGATGGCCAGCATTGAGGCTCAAGGTGCAGGAATATGCCTGTTGTTAAGAACCAGGGAAGCCTTGCTAAGGAGTTACTGGAGGCTTTCAAACAGAGAAGTGACATGAACAAATTCCTCTAGGTAGAAAACTGTAACAACCACAGAAAGGGAGAGAGGATTGAAGACAGTGAGAGTTGTGACAGGAATCAATTAGAAAGATTTTATGGTAGGTCACACTGAAAAAAAAAAAAAAGAAAAAGGTAAGGACATGTGAAGTGAAATATAAAGGATTTATTGACTTATGTAAAGGAGATAAGAGAAGGTGGGTAATCAAAATAACTTCAAGAATTCCAGGGCCGGGCGCAGTTGCTCACGCCTACAATCCCAACATTTTGGGAGGCTGAGGCGGGTGGATCACAAGGAGTTTGAGATCAGCCTGGCCAATATGGTGAAACCCCCTCTCTGCTAAAAATACAAAAATTAGCCTGGCATGGTGGTGCACACCTGTAGTTCCAGCTACAGCCTGGGTGATTAAAAAAAAAAAAAAAGAATTCCAGGTTGTGAAATTGGAGAATTTTTTGACAAAGATGAAAAATACAGGAAGCAGTGAAAGAATATAGACTACATGCTTATATAATTACCTTCTATAATTCTCAGAACCCAATACTAAAAATGTGGAAAAAACACAAAGTTCATGGCATTGTCAAAATGCAAAGAAAAGAATTCATGAGAAGGCCTTAGAACAATGCCTGGCATATAGTATGTACTCCCTTTATTAGTTTGATAATGAGGTGGATGTTCACTACATCAGTCTAGAGATGGATAAGGAAACCACATACTGTTAAATATACCATTTCGCTTTGAGAAGTTTGAAAATGTATTATAAATTTTAGATGATCCTCGATGTATTTTGAAAGCTAGCACCCCAACAAGCAAGAATCTCAAAAGCAGTTTTCGATTTTATGTTTAAATCATTGTTACCTACACTCTTCTTTCCAAGGTCTTATGTCATGGTTGAGAAATCAATAGCAAATAGCAAGTACTTCAGTTAACAGTAAGTCAAGAACAGTCTCTAATTCTGCTCTGCAAAGTGCCCAGCACTTTAGAGGTACTCAAATATGAAACAACATCTTTACTTTTCCTAAGCTGAAAATAATTTAAGTTTTTAAGTATCATCATCAAACTTGGGTTGCCAATATCTAATGTTTCCTCTTAATAATTAGAGCCAGTTTTTATTGACTGTCCCTTGTATGCCAAACACTAAATGAATCATTTTGTATATATTATCTGTAATATTATTAGTATTCCTATGAGACTTTGATTCAGGTCTTTAATTCCACCTGAGGATTTGGGGTGTTGAATAATTGGCTCAAGGTCATGGCAGACTTTGGGTTGCAGAGCAGGTTTTTATCCAGGGCTGTGCGCCTTTATACCTGACTAGCTAAGTCATTCCTGAAAATTATCCTGCTAATCCAAAGTACAAGTCAGAAGTGAATGATGCTTATGTTTTTTGCCTGTTAATTAATTGGATTGCTTTCCAGGTTCATAAAAACACCACTAAAAAGTAAGTTAGTGAGGTAGAGATGTGGCAATGAATAGGTTCATACAAAAGACATTGTCTGTTGAAGGACACTGAGCATGTTTGGTAATATATAACTAGCTACATTTCTCTGTGCATGCCAAAGATAAGGAGCAGGCAATAGTTGGATTAGCAATCAGTGAAACTTAAAAGGAAGAAGGCAGAATAAGGCAAGAAAGCAAAATCATCCTCAGTATGTGGATAATTCACTCCATATCTCTGGGTGTGTGTGTGTGTGTGTGTGCATTTAATTCAAAGCATGTGACACTTTGGCTTCATTTTATACCAGATTTTCAGTAGTCTCTTCTCTCACACCCAGAAGAATGTGTGTTAGATTTAGCATGATTGATGTAGATGTAGCTGTGACCACTGTACCTGTCATTTAGTTGTTAAGAAAAGTACAGTCATACAACTTTTCTGTTGGGCCCCATCACCTTTCTTTATACAAAAGCTGTCTTTCAAGTATGACAGTAGTGGCCAAGATGAGCAGGAGCAGCACTTTAAATGTCAACCTTCTATGGTAGCTTTATTGAGCTATATACATTTTCATGGCCGTGCTGCTTTTTACATGCATTGGAGAGGTGGATAACCATTAAAAGTAATTAGAAACCGGGCGAGGTGGTTTATACCTGTAATCCCAGCACTTTGGGAGGCCGAGGCGGGCAGATCACGAGGTCAGGAGTTCAAGACCATCCTGGCTAACACGGTGAAACCCTGTCTCTGCTAAAAATACAAAAAATTAGCCAGGCATGGTGGCGGACGCCTGTAGTCACAGCTACTGGGGAGGCTGAGACAGGAGAATGGCGTGAACCCGGGAGGCGGAGTTTGCAGTGAGCCGAGATCGCACCACTGCACTCCAGCCTGGGCAATGAGCAAGACTCCATCTCAAAAAATATATAAAAATAAAAAAAAAAAACAAGAAAATAGTATCATAGTTTTAAAAGATATAATGAAAATTTAAAAGATACAATGAAAATATTAAGGGTAATGAAATAAATTTTCATTTATCTATGGAATATTGGAAATTTAACTGCTTTGCTAGATAGAGGACAATCAATATTGAATAAATACTGTGATGCATATTTACTTCTATGTTTTCATCATACATAGCACTAGTAACAAGGAAATATGTTTTAAATAATGAGCAAAAAATAGTAATTACTGACCAGGTGTGGTGGTTCATGCCTACAATCCCAGCACTTTGGGATGCTGAGGCGGCCAGGTCACCTGAGGTCAGGAGTTCGAGACCAGCCTGGTTAACATGGCAAAACGCCATCTCTACTAAAAATACAAAAATTAGCCAGGCATGGTGGCGTGCACCTGTAACTCCAGCTACTCAGGAGGCTGAGGCAGGAGAATCGTTTAAAACCAGAGGTGGAGGTTGCAGTGAGCCGAGATCATGCCATTTCATACCAGCCTGGGTACAAGAGTGAAATTTTGTCTCAAGTAAAAAAAAAAAAAAAAGAAAGAAGTAAATAGTAATTACCATAACCCTTCTATTAGATATAGCTATGAATATAATTTCCAAGTATATTTTTCAAGACTTATTTTTCACTAAACCTAAACACATTAGAAATAAGATAATTTTTAAAGCTTTAAAAAGAAATTAGGTCAATTTGGGGTCTATAGGAAATAGTCACTTTTATCAGGTGTTATACATATTTTTATCACTTCCATATACCCATGCTGTGTTTATGTTTACATAGAAAATTTCAGCTTCTGGGTAGTTTTAAATTAGTCATGCTAACATGAGTTATATCTCGCTTGCAATGATTATTGAATAACTCCTGGTCAATATGACAAAACTCAAAAAGAAACCAAGATAATCATTATTATTGATTTTACAATAAGAAAAACTAAGTTGACCTTAGGTTTCTCTTATCAAAACAAACAAGAGTATATGAAAGACAGAGGGGAAAACATGATCAATCACATTTCATGAATTTCAGTCTAACCTGAGAAGAGTGTTAATACCGTAATTTTTTATTTAGAACTTTACCAAATAAAGTGGATTTTGTTGCTAAAGAGCACAGAATGACAGCTGACTTTCTAGTCCATTAGCAAAATGTAAAATGCAATGCTAAATGTCACCATTGCCTTCTTAAACTCTACTAAGTACGGTTTTAATATTGATTCTTGCACATATCATATATTCTCTGGCATTCAGTGCTTTTGATGACAGGTTGTATTACAAATCACTCATATCTTTCATCTTGATCTTTAGATATACATTTTTTATACATCTTTATTATATTGCCTGTCTTCCTATAGTCAGAATTACAAATGCATTTTACATGTTGGAAAGAGACAGTTTTATTGCATTAAATTTAATGCACCAGGAGAAATAGAAATCATGAAAAGAGAAAAGGTTAAGCATAATGCCTGTCTTATGGCATAAGGTACAACTATGAACAATAATAATAATAATTGAAAATAAAAAACAAGGCCTCATCTGAAATGTAATCCATTAAGGCAATTTTAGAAGCAACAATAATACTTCAAATTTGTACAGAAATTTAGTTTCATAGTGCTTTTGTGTACATAGTCTTATATGATCTTTGGAACCACCCTGTGATATAGAAAGATTATTATTTTTTCTATTATCCAAAGCCAGTTACTAACCAGTAATTATGAATGATTATGTGATTTGTTCAAAGTTGTAGGGCTAATACTGGTGATGTCAAAATATGAAAGATGTCATGTTCCTGAACCTGTAATTTTATTTTATACTCCACTGTGGATTAATTCTGTCTATAGTAAATATAAGTTAAAAACAACATATATAAGCTAAGAAATTTTAACTTGTCCCTCTTTTCTCACTTTTCGTTCTCTGTAGTCCAGTAGGAAAATGTTATAACTTTGTGCCTGGAAAAATGTTCAACATTCAAGAGAACTCATCCAGTGATTTTGAATTGATAGAAAAGTGAATTAAGACATGATTCCACGCTCTTGAATATAGTGCCAAAGAATTGCTGATTTCTGATCATTCCCATGAGTACTCTGAAACTAGTTAATTTGTGCTTTCCATGTCACTGTAATTACAATGTTTTGTTTACATGTATAGCGTTATATAGTGATTGGCTAAATTATCATTTGACCTTGCATATTTATGTTTATGTTAAATAGTGTACAATGAATATCCAATGAAAATAATATGGATATATCATTCTAATGGCTAGGAATTTTTTTTTCTTCTTGGCTTTAATTCTTTTGACTACCTTACAAATAATAGCAATAACAGATTATATTTACTTAAATTTAGTTGAAAGGAGAATTAGATCTATTATTTTTGCAGGTCTGATCTGGAGACTATGAGTTCCTATTAGATTGACCCATGGATCACATACATTATATTAGATACACATATTTCTTGCCTAACTGGAATGCAATAAAATTCAAATAACATAGAACTATATAGGCTATTTAAAGTTTTATCTAATTGCATGTAAAAACTATGTTTACTGGGTATATGCTAATAATTCCCAAATGAATATGCATTACTGATTATTTTTAACAACCATGAATAGCCTAATAATAGTTTAAATGTGTGCATTGTTTTACTGTATATATTGTATGTAGGGGATCATTCTTTGATCCTCATGATAGCCTCAAGTCATGCAGAATTAAGATTTTTTTTAGGTGTTTATGTGTGGCAAAACTAGCAAGATACCCATCCAACTCATTAAAACTTTCTGTACCCATAAAAAAACTATAAATCTCAGGCTTACTTGCAGTTATTTTTGTAATTTGGGCCACGTAACTGGGTTTTAGCTAATGCAATGGAGTAGAAGTTTGTTCTATGCCTAGACATAAGGCTTGCTCTGTCATCCTCCATAATCTCTTCTACTTGAAAGAGCATGGGAGTTATGCTGAAAGTAGTGATATTATAAATAGAAACAGCCTAGATTTTTGAGTCATTTTTTTGAAAGAATCCCAGAGAAGCTATGGTACACATTGGAATTTGAATGGATAACAAACTAATTTTTGTTGAATTTAGTTTTATAGTTTAGTTAGTACTATACCAGCATCCAGTCTACCTATCTGATATATCATTCTGTTTTGGTTACTGTAGCCCTTTAGTATAGTTTGAACTTGGGTAAGCATGATGATTCTAGCTTTGCTCTTTTTGCTTAGGATGTCCTTGGCTATTTGAGCTCTTTCTTTGGTTCCATATCAATTTTAAAATACTTTTTTTCTAGTTCTATGAAGAATGTCAATAGTGGTTTATGTAGAATAGCATTGAATCTATAAATTGCTTTGAACAGTATAGCCATTTTAATGACATTGAGTCTTTCTGTCCAAGAGCATGGAATGTTTTTCCATTTGTGGGTATCATCTCTGATTTTTTTGAGTAGTAGTTTATACTTGTCCTTGTAGAGATCATTCACCTCCCTCGTTAGCTGTATTTCTAGGTATCTTATTCTTTTTGTGGCAATTATGAATGAGAGTTTGTTCCTGATTAGACTCTCAGCCTGAGTCTTTTTGGTATATAGGAATGCAAGCGATTTTTGCACATTCATTGTGTCCTGAGATGTTGCTGAAGTGGTTTATTGGCTTAAGAAGCTTTGGGGCTGAGACAATGGGATTTTCTAGATATAAGATTATGTCATCTGCAAACAGGGATAGTTTGACCTCCTCTCTTTCTATTTGGATGCACTTTACTTCTTTTTCTTGCCTGATTGTTCTGGCCAGGACTTCCAATACTATGTTGAATAGAAGTGGTGACAGAGGGCATCCTTGTCTTGTACTGGTTTTCAAGGGGAATGCTTCCAACTTTTCCCTATTTAGCATGATGTTGGCTGTAGGTTTGTCATATACGGCTGTTATTATTTTGAAGTATGTTCCTAAACCCTCATGACACAGGTTTACCTATGTAACAAACCTGTGCATGTACTCCTGAATTTAAAAGGCTTTTTTTTTTTTTAAGTTAGCGAGTGGATAAGAGGAAACTGAAATCAGAAGCTAGAAAGTAGGTGAATCGAGTCATGCAGTGGCAAAAAAAAAAAAAAACTCGATTATCTGTGGTATATTTGAGAGCAAACTGTGGGCCTATTAAGCTTGTGGCTGGCTCTCAAGGAAAAAAGTTGGAAATCATTATCTTAGCACACTTTCTTGTTTGTTATTGGTATACATAGATAAGAAATTATAAGCAATAATGAGTTTAAGGTAGAATTTAAAAGATCATGCACAAGTTGCAGTGTTGGAAAAGCTAACTGCTGCTATATCCCAAACAGTAAAAAATTAATTTAAGAAATATATATTTTTTCCATTATCCCAGTAAAAATTTTCAATTGTTTAAAGTGACCCAGGGATATTGTCAGCATAAGGTAAATAGCCACTATTAAATTGAGTGAGACAGATGTGATAGTGAGAAAGTAGAACAATATAAGCTGATTTGAAAACTATGTCCATTAAAAGAACTTAAGTTTGGAACAGACAAGAACCAAATATATTTGACACGTACAAAGTTTTGAGGAAAATAGGGACCATAAAAAAGTTAAGATATGTTAATACTTAGAACTCTTAAGAGATCATCCTTCATGAGCAATAGGCGCATTTCAAAAGCCTCTGGCTCTCCAGGAGTTCAAGCTTTTCCAAAATCACTTTAAATGATAAAGTGAATAATGAACTAGGAGGAGCTTTCCAGGACATGCAACCAGGACCAAGAAAAACTATGGACAAGACAGTTTGTCTCACAGAGTGGATTCAGAGATTGATTAAAAAAAAAAAAAAAAATCAAAGAACTCCCTGACACTTCTAGGGTATAGGGATTTCACAGTATCAGCTCACTGGTGTTTCAGAATTACTAGAGACCAATGACTATAAGGTCTCCTCTTAATTCCCTTTCCAAACTGAAGTATTTATTCTGGGTATCCAGGCTCTATACAGAGTGTGTGAATTTTTGTGTCTGTCTAGTCAGATGACTAAACTTTCTGGTCAAGGGGCATGATCATTTAGTCATTTAGACTTCTAGGAGAATGTACAGGTTTTCAGGATCTAGTAGTCAGGGTTGTGTATGACTTAAAGATCATGGAGTTTAAATTGGATTTAATAACTGGATGAGTCTCTGTGTTGTCCTACTTAGGAAAAAATAAATTGTGTTCTATGTGTAGGAAAAAAAGAGAAACAGATATTTGGTGAACATAAGGGGAATTATAGCAGAGACACTACATTACCAACTACTCTAGCTAGTTTGGGACCATATAACTAGATAGTGGCAATGTGATCACTATCTTTAATGTGGCAACAGGTGATATGTACTATTTCTAGGCCTGACCATGAACCTCCTTGCACAGTCATTCACACTGCCTTTCACTTTTGGGACAAGCAGAAAGGCCACATAAAAGATGGTGGCATAAAATGCCAGTAACCTGGTTCACTCTATTACTGCTTGGAGGATGGTCACCAAGAAAAACTCTCTACCTGAAAAGGATTCTGTACCCAAGAAGATAAATTTTATTGCTTAAATTTACTAAGATTTGGGTGTCTATTTGTTACTTGACCTCAGCATAGCCTGTCCTATCTAATAAAATATGTCTCACTCAGCTAACAGATGTAGCAATGTTTCATAGAATTTTGTGCATCAAGCACGTAGTACATACTATAAAGTAAGAACAAACAATTTCTATTCAGTGGGTATTCGTTTATGTAATTAACTAGGTTAGAAGTTCACACAGATAATATTTTACAGATGAGAAAACAAAGATCACCCATATGCAGTGAATTTAATTATTGTTCCCAATTCTTCACCTCCCAGCAGCAAGGTTATAAATGAACCACATTTCACTTGCTTTTTTTTTTTTTTTTTTAGTGTGGTGTCTCTTTGGGGTCACAATATGTTTGCCTATCCCATTGATATTGGGCTTGCCAGTTGACTTGCTTTGGCCAATAGGATGAGTGTGTAAGTTACACCATGCTGATTCTCAGTTAAAGAGTTAAGAAGCGTTCTGGTTTCTGCTTGCCTCTCAGGGTTTCTTTCAGGTCATAAAAATAGTGCACCCAGGGAGCTGCTAGTTTCATTTGCTTTTTTGCTTCTTCTTTTTTTTTTTTTTTTGAGATGGAGTCTTGCTTTTTTGCCCAGGCTGGAGTGCAGTGCCTCCATGTTGGCTCACTGCAACCCCTGCCTCCCGGATTCAAGCCGTTCTCCTGCCTCATCCTCCCCAGTAGCTGGCACTGCAGGCGCCCGCCACCACGCCTGGCTAATTTTTTTTGTATTTTTAGTAGAGACGGGGTTTCACCGTGTTAGCCAGGATGGTCTCGATCTCCTGACCTCGTGATCCGCCCACCTCAGCCTCCCAAAATGCTAGGATTACAGGCATGAGCCACCGCGCCCAGCCTGGAGCTGCTGGTTTCAGAAGGAGATGTGAGAAGACAAGAATCCACCTGAAGACCGTGGCCCAGCTCAGCGGAACCATTGTAATCCAGCTAAGATTGCTAAAATCTCAGGAACTCACAGACCTGAGAGCTATGAAAAAGAAAAATAAGAAAAATAAGGTTGTAGGAGAGATTTTACAGTTGTTTGCTACACAGCAAAAACTGACTACTGCAATGAATTTAGTAGCTGGAAATTGAATTTAGCCTTTCACTATACAATGAGAAAGATTCATTTTAAATTTAAACAGCAATTGTCAGGCCTCTGAGCCCAAGCCAAGCCATTGCATCCCCTGTGACCTGCAGGTATAAGCCCAGATGTCCTGAAGTAACTGAAGAATCACAAAAGAAGTGAAAATGCCCCGTCCTTGCCTTAACTGATGACATTCCACTGCAAAAGAAGGGAAAATGGCCTCTTCCTGCCTTAACTGATGACATTACCTTGTGAAATTCCTTTTCCTGGTTCATCCTGGCTCAAAAGCTCCCCCATTGAGCACCTTGTGACTCCCCCACCCTTGCCCGCCAGAGAACCCCCTTTGACTGTAATTTTCCTTTACCTAACCAAATCCTATAAAACGGCCCCACCGCTATCTCCCTTTGCTGACTCTCTTTTCCGACTCAGCCCGCCTGCACCCAGGTGATTAAAAAGCTTTATTGCTCACACAAAGCCTGTTTGGTGGTCGCTTCACTCGGATACGCATAACAGTAATTATTCTATTTAGTCCCTACTAAATGTTGAAGTTGGAACACATCTTTCGTCTTTGAACTGTTTTATTTTTATTTCTTGATATTTATTTCACTCTGTAATTTACCATTAAAAAGCTACTTTTAATTTTAAAAAGTCATCACTCAAAAGAAATTTGTTTCCCTAATTACAAAAATTGACAAGATTAAGAAACATAAATAAAAAATTTAAAAATGGCCATTTTAAAGATTGCTTCTTTTCTCCTCTTATGAAAATATTCAACTCTAATGGATTTTGTTAATATCTCTCAGGTCCTCTATGGCATTTAAGAAATAACATTCACTGGAGTTTATACAATATAACTATGCAATTACTTTTTCCATCTTCAGTGTGTAATGCCGGGAAATGGTCATTTACGTTTTTTTTTTTTAGGCTTGCCCAATATATTTAACAACAAACTGTTTACTAGCAAAACCAAGATGCCTCCTAGTTACTTGAATTTATTTTTAGCACTGTCTCCATTAACCAGGCATTAGAAAAATGCTTTTATAACTTATCCCATTAAGTATCATTATTAATATTGTGCTGTCATATCTTCGATGACCCTCCTTTTTGAGTGTGTTTCCCTGTTTATCTTTTAAAATGCAAATTTTATTCCCTCTTTCCCTGTTAGCTAGATTTAAGACCTCTTCACTGAAGTGACCATTCCTTCTTTCACTTTAGTCAAAAACTGATAACAGTCTTGGCAGTAGGAATGAATTTACTACTCAATTAAAGTTACTAGAAAATTCAGGCAAAAGAACTATACTGGTTGGACAGTTAGACACTACCTCTGTGGCATTAAATTTAGCATTTTATGTACTGGAACTAAGACTAGGAGAGATTACATTCTAAATTGCATATATAGAACATCTCGGTATAATATACACGGTTTATTGATATAAAACAATATATTATTGCTGGACGTGTTAAATTTTAAATGTGTGTGATATTGCCAATTGGTATTTTTCCAGTTCTATTTTCTACTACGTATTTACTAATTGCTTTATAATAATTAAGAAAAGAGAAAAATATTTACCAAGACAAGATAGAATACATTAAATGGTAGAATTTCAATATTTGTAATTTGTTTTTATTATTTGTTCCTGTATTTTTCTATTTAAATCCTTTATCTTAGCAAATACAGAGGCAAAATGGTAGTCATAACACATACAACATTTAAAATAAAATATATGTCTTATGAGGAAAAAATAATTTTTCCATTCTTGTCTTCATAAGCCTATATTTAACTTAATGTGAAAGCAGGAGGAGAGTTTCATTGTTTGGGCTTTTGAAAATGTAAGTCAGATAATGGTTTTCACGTTTATTCATCAGGAAACTTATCTCATTTTAACAAGTCTTCCATTTAGAAAAATCTTTTTATTTTTCTTTTGGATATGCACTGGTGAGTTAGCATGATAGATTTTATTCATTCTAAAATAGTACAGGAAAATCTGATGCTATCACCTAGAATATTAAATACTATATTGTAAGTTCAGGTTAAAGTGAATAGTGTCAAAGGCAGTTCAACCTCAAAAGAAGAAACAGAAAATAGGATAACATGATCCTAAATTTTTACCCTGACCTGATTTTATCAAAATACATGTTAGTCTATGCAACAAAGTTCTTGTGGCCAATGACCTTATTTTACTTTTGTATCTTTAGTGCAGTTGTTCTTAACCTTGGCACTATTGACATTTGGAACTGAATAATTCTTTTTTTGGGAGGTTGTCTTGTTGATTTCAGGATGCTTAAAAGCTTACCCAGCATCTAACCATATAAATATCCTTGACTCAATGCATAGAAAGCATTCTAGATAATAGTACCATTCTTGCATGATATTGCCTCCAAGATGATGCTTTAGAATTTTTCAGCAGGACTTCCTTACACACTGTCAGATCAGCAGCAGTGGGGTGATGCATTCTGTATTACAGCCAGTGGATCCTGATCAGATGCTTTTTGGGGATTACCTGGCTGTCAATAAGGCAATCTGTAAGCACCTGCATAGTGGTGCTGGCTGAGGCCCAGGAAGAAGAAAAAGCAAACTCCCACTCTGAATAGGTGCCTATTACTTTGTAAATGAACCACATGAACCTTGTGGTATAAAAGGACTCAATATAATCAACTTGGAAGTAGGTAGCTATTTGGTTTACCTAATAATGTCATATTATTACATATTATAGGTAAGCATTGGTCTGTGTTGTTGGAATTTGGGAAATTCAGACGTGGTGGCAACAGTAGTTTAGCTCAGATAAGTAGAATGCATACTTCTGGGTGCATGCATGACTTTTGTCCTTGTTATCATAGCCTAGTCTTTAATGTACCCATAATGATAGAATTGTGGTGGCGGCTGGCATTTCTGTATCAACTAACATGAACTGGTTGATCATTACTTTCACTTGGAAGCTTGATGCCTCTTCCCTGGTGTGTGTATTCTGGTGGGCATTCTTAGCTCATGACGAATACCATATGTCCATACATATGCCTTTGCCCTAGATTTCCTTGAGTAAATCTTTTAATCATTTTCTTCCCAAGTCCATCATCAACTAATCCAGTCATTTTCACTGCCCATTAGTCTGCATATGTTATAACCTTAGGTCAATTCTCCTTCCACATAGAGTAAATATCCAAGTGCTCCTGTCTTATGAGAGTCTTTGAAGCCTCACCTTGAGTGAAGCCACCATTCCTTTCTGGCTAGATTCCACATAATAAGCAAAACCACATATAAAATATGCTTGGGCTTTTTCCTCATCTTGTAGCTGTTTTTACATGATTCACCCAAAGGGTCTGTTGAGCCGACTGAACTTTCTGACTCGGTGCATCTGACAGTACAGACTCATCATGGGAAGTTACAGGCAGTCAAGAGTCAAATCTTCTGTTTCTACCAGTGCTCAGTAGCATTACAGGAGTTATTTGAAAAATGACTTTTTTTTTTTATTGCATATTGTATACCCTTGTTCCAGAATCCCAGGACCCATCAGAGCTTGCCATAACTCCACACTGCATCTTTTCCCCACATCCATACTTCAACTTCTAAGATTGTGTTGAATCATATGACCCACAGTGCAGCTGCTGACACTGCAGCCTGGAAGTGCTGGAGAACTGTGCCCCTTTCAAAGCTGGAAGCCTTCCCTTTCTCCCTGTATGTGGATTGGAGCAGTATTTGAGGGTGTACATTTTGTTTTCTTCAGAACTCGAGGAGGTCTACTAGGAGTTATACTTCATTCTTTGTAGTAGGAGATGAACACAAAATATAGCAATTTATCTTTTAAAAGAGGTGATGTCCTGGCATGTCCCTTACTACTGTACCATTAAAACTTTACAGTAGTGACTGGTGCTTTAATCATTGAATGGTTTATCTTCCAGCCTCTGAAACACATGTCCTACCAAAGCCTTCTGGAGCCATTTCTTGCTTATCCTTCCTGATGAGTGTAATGTCATCGATGTAATAAATCAACATGATGTTCTGCAGGATGCCTAGACAGTCCAGATCTCTTTTTACTATATTATGACAGAGTGTAATAGAGTTAACATAGTCCTTGGGCAAACAGTAAATGGATATTCTTGTTTGGTGCACGGGAATGAGAGCTGTTTCTTATCCCTTTTGCTAAATGAGTATCAAACATATTTACAAAATCAATGGCCACATAGTCTACCTGAGTTTGATTGCTCTGCTCTACCAAACATCACATTTGGCACAGCAGCTGCAATTGCAGTTAATATTTGGTTAAATCTACAGTGGTATATAGTTATTCATTGGGATTCAGGATCCATCAGGTTTCTGCATGAGTCAGACTAGTAGATTAAAGGAAGACATAATGGGAACCATTATTGCTGCATTTTTTTATTCTATCAACTTGCAAGGAAAAGTAAGCTGCATCTTTTATATCCTTAAACATGGTAATATACCTTTGCCATTCCTCCTGGTAATCTAGTCTTCCCCCATTATGATGACACCCTCACAGGCAAAAGACCCATACTCTAGTGTTACTTTAACTGCTAAGTATATCAATTCCAAATATATATTCAGATTTCAAGAAAATTTCCACCAACCAGACCTGTGGAATCCATTTTAAGTTGGATTTCAGTCAGGATTCTATTATCTGAACTCACACGACCCCACATTAGGGAAGCCATAAGGCCACTTTAGTTCTGAAGGCATTAATGCTAACGTAAACTCTGTGTTCAACTGTCCTCGAAATATCTCTGTGTTTCTCTTTCCCCAGTGTACAGTAAATGACCTATAGATAGTAGCCCAAGTAAATGGCCATAAGTCCCTGGAAAAAAACCTAGAGAAAATATTACAGTGTGTCCTTACCAAGGTGTTGTAGTGTACTTAACCAGGAGGACGCAACCACCACGTCAGTTTATAGTTTCTGGGTCTGAAATAGGTGTACATAATACCTCCTTTCCTAAGCCTTTTAATCCCATCTTCTACCACCTGTCATGGCGATTCAGGCTTATCAACTCCTGGATGGATTATGCTGACTTAATCTTGTTTATAGGTTTAGAGGCCAGAAAAGGAAATGGCTACAGCTTTTGAGGGACAGCAGCTTCTGTGGGTAAATACCTTTGTAGTGTTTTCTGATTTGGAGGGAAGGTGTGGGTATTAGTGGGGTGAGGTAGCCCATTTCTGCAAGCTCAGAACATTAACAAAAGTCTAGAGGGTAAAAAAAAACTACCAGAGTTTGTTACTCTGTTCTCACTTCGCTATAAAGAAATACCTGAGACTGGGTAATTTATAAAGGAAAAAGGTTTAATTGGCTCATGGTTCTGCAGGCTGTACAGGAAGCACAATGTTGGCCATCTACTAGGCTTTTGGGGAGGCCTCAGGAAACTTACAATCATGGCGGAAGGCAAAGGGGAAGCTAGCATTTTACATAACAGGAGCAGGAGAAAGTGGGGGGGAGGCGTTACACACTTTTAAACAACTAGATCTCACAAGAATTAACTCACTATTGTGACACAGTATGAAGGGGAAAATCACCCACACACACATGATCCAATCACCTCCCACCAGGCTCAACCTCCGATACTAGGGATTACAAATTGACATAAGATTTGGGTGGGGACACAGATCCAAACCAGATTACAGGGCATCTACTCGGATGCCCCAGTCTTGGGTCAGGGTCCCAGGTTTCCCAACTTGGGCCTGGTCTATGGCAAAATAGATCTGCTATCACTGAACATTGAATGGCCTTCGAATTTTAGCAATCTGTTCTTCAAATTCTTGGCTTGATCTTAATTATTCCTAATCATTCAGAGCAAGAGAAAAAGGTTTCTTTGGCTTCTTTGTGATATACCAAAGAGATTGTCTGGCTCTCACAGGTGTTTGTTGTTTTGTTTTGTTCTGTTTTTTTTCTTTTGTAATTTCAACTTCAATTTTAAATTTAGGGGTTACATGTACAGGTCTATTATATGGGTGTATTATATGATGCAGAGGTTTGGGATACAATTGAATGCATCCCCAGGAAGTGAGCATTAAATCCAATAGTTTTTGAACCCTTGCCCAACTCCCTTTTTCCCTTCTGTAGCAGGTCCTGGTCTCTACTGTTGCCAAGTTTATGTCCAAAAGTACCCATTGTTTAGCTCCCGCTTATAAGTGTTAGCTCCCGCTTATAAGTGAGAACATGTGGTATTTGATTTTCTGTTTCTTCATTAGTTGGCTGAGGATAATGGCCTCTGGCTGCATGTATGTTACTGTGAAAGACACGACGTCATTCTTTTGTAATGGCTATTTAGTATTCCATGGTGTATATGTACCACAGTTTCTTTATGCAATCCATAGTTGACGGGCACCCAGGTGGATTCCACATCTTTGCTATTATGAATAGTGCTGCAATGAACATAAAAGTGCATTTTTTTTTGGTAGAACAATTTATTTTATTTTGGATATATATTTATGAATAGGATTGCAGGGTCAAATGGTAGTTCTGTTTTAAGTTCTTTGAGAAAACTCCGAACTCATTTTCACAGTGGCTGAACTAATTTACATTCCCACCAACAGTATGTAAGTACTCCCTTTTCTCCACAGCCTTGCCAGCATGTTTTTGTTTTCTGTTTTTAATAATAGACATTCTGACTGGTGTGAGATGGCATATCATGGTTTTGATTTACATTTCTCTGATGATTAATAATGTTGAGCATTTTCCATTTGTTTGTTGACTGCTTGTATTTCTTCTTTTGAGAAGAGTCTGTTCATGTCTTTTGCTCACTTCTTAATGGGGTTATTTGTTTTTTGCTTGTTGAATTAAGTTCCTTATAGATTTTGAATATTAGATCTTTGCTGGATGCATAATTTGCAAATATTTATTTCCCATTCCATAGGCTGTCTATTTACTTTGCTGATAGTTTCTTCTGCTGTGCAGAAGCACTTTAGTTTAATTAGGTTCCACTTGTCAATATTTACTTTTGTTGCAATTGCTTTTGAGGACTTAGCCATAAATTATTTTCTAAGGCTGATGTCCAGAATTGTGTTTTGTAGGTTTTCTCTTAGGATTCTATAATTTTAGGTATTCCATTTAAATCTTTAATCCATCTTGAGTTAATTTTTTGTATATGGTGAAAGGTACAGGTCCAGATTTATTCTTTCACATATAGTTAGCCAGTTATCCCCAGCACCATTCAGTATTTTATTATTAGTCTACATCAAGGCAATTTATCTATAAGCATCCAATTCTTTTATTTTTATACTGACACCTCCGTTATATATTTCAGATGCTTGGGTTATGACATTGTATTTGCCTCCATTCACATTCCATTCCATATCACCATGGGTAAAAACTTTAAGATTTAAACTGCCACCATATCCCAGGAACTCTTTGCACATCACTTATCTCCATGACAGGGACTTCATTTCCAGCCGGATGGTGAATGAATAGGCTGTGGCAAAACTTCAGCTCACAACCAGCTTTCTCAGAGCACTCCTGGAATAAGTGTCAAAGTTGATTTTTTGGAGAAGCAGAAGTTAAGATGAAGTTAAGAGTGTAAAAATATTTGGGGGGTTTAACATCAGTTAATCCCACAAGGTAAGAAGTTGGATAGGGCAGGTGAGCTTTTAGATAAAGCCATGGATCTGACAAATCTCTGCCAATGAAATGACAGTCTCCATAGCAAAGAATGCCCGCTTGGGATATTCTGCCTTAGTTGAAAATGGGGAGCCCCTTGTAATTACCTTGCTTTGAGAGGATGGGACTCCAGCTTCAATACTGAGGGACCTTAAAAACACTGAGAACTAGGAGCTCTTAGCAAACCCCAACCCTTGTAACCGGGAGACAACTCCCTCCTTGAGGAGGAATCTGTGGTGCTGACTCACCATGAAAACAGGAGTCTTCAGACTTTCTAAACTAGTTGTCATGCTGATTTTGTGGAAGTATTTGGCAAAAGACACACTGTTCTGTGTAATAAAATTGGAAAAGATTTTAACTTAGTTTCTTGGGAATATAAGAAGAGGGAGGGAAAGAAGGAAAAGAGAGGGGAGTGAGGTAGGGAGAGAGGGAAAGGGAAGGAGAGGGGAAAGAGAGGGAAGGAGGGAGAGACACACACAGAGAGAGGCAAGAGTTCTAAACTAGAGAAAAAGCAAAGAATATCTGATTATTTTTTTTGAAATGCTATAACAAACCCTTTTCAGTCTTTTGAAACTTCTAACAAAGTTTTGTATAAAATAAAGATCAGTGCTTTATTTTGGTTGAAATCAAGTGAAATATTTTCTATTCGAGATCTGGAGTGATCAAAAGAATCACAAAAGTAGAGCAAAAGAATCACAACTGGATAATAAGATAATCCAGAATTGAAACCCTTCCATAGATGACACCTATCTCCTAATTCTAATAACCATATGAAGTATCTATTATTGCCCCTATATGGAAGAGAATGGAAGAAGTCATCATGTATTGAAATCCCACAGCCTGGAAATAGCAGAGCCAAAATTAAAATCTCACATCCGTGGACTGTGTACCCATTCAGACTTATAAAAAATATTTAAACAAATATTTTACTTTTTTCAGTTCCCAGAAGCAAAACACTGGAATAGTTGTTCACTCACATTTACTTTTTCTATTCTACACATCTAATCAGTTGATAATATATGAGCAGCCTTTGTTTACAGGACTCTTTAACAATTTTTCTTTTGGTTCTTATTTGCCACCACTGATACCTAGATCCCACAATGCCCCAATCCCAAATTTCTGTGACTAGCCTTCTACATTTCCTCCTCGAATTTTTGTCTCTGCATATTTATAAAACATAATTATCACCTGGATATTTTATTATTCAAAAATGATCAGGGATTCCTCATGGGCTTATTTTTATATGTTCAAACATTTTTGGTGTTTAGCGGGTGTCAGCAAGCATGTTAGGTGTTGGGGTACAATGATGCATAAAGGCCTACTCCTTGCTCTTGGGAATGTCACACAGTTGTAGACATGACAGAACACAGAGAGGAAAGCATGGATTTGCATGGAGTGGCATAGGTCATATAGAAAGGGAGATTTGTGATGATTACATCACTTTTGGCCTCTTCAACCTGTCTTTTCTGTTGAGCTCCACTCTCCCAAATTTTTTCTAGCCACCAGCCAACAAAAATGTCCCATCCCTATTTGAACAGTATTTTAGTTTGACCCTCATACACAAAGCTCTTGCTCTCCTTTTATCTTTGTTCATTATTCCTGCCCGAGATGGCTTTCAACAACTTGTGTCTGTGCATGCACATCTTTTCCCAGCTTTTAAAAGATAAGCACAAAAGCCAAGGTTTTGTTTCTATCATACAGTTTTACCAGACAATTGAAGTCCACACCATTTGTTCTCTTCTCTAAATTGCTTTTGCACATAACTGATTACATCTCACTCTTAGAATTTCTCTTTACGTTATTGAATTCAGCATGAGAATAACATCTTTAAAATTAGCTCTTTTATTCATCAAGGGGTTATTCTAAACTAGGCAGCACAATTAAATAGGACCCTGTTCCTATTTTACTCACCTTATAGAGAAGTAGAAATAGATGGATGGCTTAACCTGTCATTGAACAGATGTTTTCAGGACTCCTATCAAATACCTCAACAAATGTTTTATGTGTTCTGGGTATGTGGTAAATAAATCAAAGAGTTCTAATTTTAATGAAGTTTATAACCTAGTAATATAGATGTATTAAAATAAACAAAGCTATTTTATAGACTTGGAGATAATGAAATTAAAGAAGGAGGATATAACCAAGAATGTCTGGGATTCTGCAACTTTTTCAGAGTAGTCTGAAAATGTCTTGTCAAAAGAGTTGACATTGATATCCATTCTATTAACTCCTCCCTCATATGACAAGGAGCCAGTCATATGGCAGACATAGGAAGGGGCATTTCAGGCAAAGAGACTGCTGTTGCAGAATCTTGGAAAGCTAAGGTAATCAGAGCAAGTGAAGCAGGAAGTGGTACAAGAAACTGGAGAAAAAGGCTGTTACTGTTAGCAAATAGTGACATTCGAAATTATTTCTCATTGATTTTCTTATTAGAAATGCATTGTACTCTCTGGTGGAGTATGGGACACTGATGGCTCTTGATGTTTTTGTTGTTTTATATGCACATCAATTGAAAATTAGGATCATAATTATTTAGTGATAGCATCTTGTAAAGGTTATGTCTAATCTTCCCAAAATAGCTTTACAATTTAGTACTCCTTAAAATTTCAAGTATCAAAAATAAAGAAATAACACTATGCTGGCATTTCTGACAGCAAACCAATTCCTGAATTAAGTTGTTGGTGGGAGTGGGACATATTTCAAAGCTTAAAACATTGTAAAAAGCTAACCCCCCAATTTAATAGAGAGGAAAATACAAAGAATCTGTTTGCTACAGTTCTGGCCCTGGTTCAGGTGACCTATAATTGAAAGAATCCATCCTCTGAGTAATCTCATTTTTTTTTCAGGTTTAATTAAATTAATCTATACCCTGGAGTTTTCCCTTCTTCTGTTGTCTCTAGTCTCTGAGGTAATGTAGAAATTTGCCAATTGCTAGGGTAGTTTAATTAATGTAACAATTATAGTTCTAGCTAATATTGTTATTTAGTATATACCAAACATTTTGCTAAGTATCTTGTTTGTACTTTTTAAATTTAATTATCTCAGAGCTCTATGAGAGATGTGTTATGATTATCCTTATTTATAAGATGAATAAACAGACGCTAAGAAAATTAATTTGCTTCAGGTCACACAATTAGTAAGTGACAGAAACAGGATTTGAATCCAGGCAGCTTGATTTTTGAATTTACACTTAAACCACTGCTCTGTCAGATTAAACCAAACAAAACCCACAAATTTGAAAATTTATTTGGAAATCTGAATTACATGTATTTTCAATTTCTAATAATCAAATTAGATAATTATAAATACGCCACATCTTTTCATGTAATACTTTAACAGTGAAATACCTAAGTAAAAAACCAACGCACTCAGAGTATTACCTAGATTATGTAATTCTGGGGTAATGTAAAGACAGCAAATATGAATTGGTGATGCAAATATGGTTTTATAAATAGAGAACATGGTAAGAAAAATTCTTAATTTTATATTTTTTTCAATAAATTCCTTTTATGAATTCAGTGTACCTTCATCCATTCTCCATCTCAGTTGCTGCATGTACCATAAAGAAATAAAATGATGTCTTCTCAAATATTTCAAAGAGTTAATTTTAGAGATCACTGTGTCTGTTTTGTGTGTACATAATTACAGAGAATGCTTAACAAAAAGGATGTTTAACAATGAACTTGCTATTGTACACAAGGGGATTTTTAGCTTTCAGAGCATCATGTATGCACTTCTCCCACCACACAATTACGGGTTAATTATTCCAGAGTGATTTTCTGACATCATGATGTAAAACATCCATATGTTTAACTGTTGAAACACATTCCAACACAATAGAACAATAATCACAAAATAAATAAAAATCTAAAAATAAATTATTCTTAACTTTGTGTATCTATGAAATAATTTGGAGTCCTTTTTACTTTTTTTCTGTTTTGAGTTTTTTATTTTTTTTAGCTATCCCTTGATTTTGAAGTCGTGTGTGTGTATGTGTGTGTGTGTGTGTGTGATGTTTGAATTATCTCACCTTTGTCCTATGTATTTTCTAGACTCTATTCTTTTTATGAGAGGTCTGAGCATCAGTGGTCAGACAGTAATGTAAACATTTGAATTGATTCAGAGATATAGAGGTGCCTATGCTTGTACCAGCAATTAAGGACTTGGTCAACAAGAAGGGCATCCTCTTGACTGGGGCCACTACTACATAGATTTTTCAGCTTGTAGGGGCAAGGGAAGGTCAGCCCAGTCTTGAAGATATCTGATTTTTGAAAAATGTTTAAACTGCTTAAGTTAAAATGTTGGTCTCTAATTCCAAAATATCTTAATATGTCTGTGCCACACAAAATATGTGCACAGACTGTCATTTAAAACTACAAAGTAAAATGGGATTGACACTGAAGTTTACTAACAGTTATCAATGATTAGTTACTCTTGTTATGGAAGTCTCCAATTTTTTTATTTTTTTTTACATAGAACATAAAAATGATACTAAATCACACTGATTGTTTAGAGTATTACAAAATGTAACACATGAAGGTTCTGGTACATTTCCTGATACACAGAAAGATTTATCTAAATTTTAATTATCTTTCCTTTATGTCTTTTTTAACTCTTGTCCCGTATTTATTTGGCTAAATGTGTGTTACTTGTCTACTCTAAATCTTCCTCCGCTCCCACTTCCTCCTCAAATTGTCTAGCCTTTATTAATTTATTGTTGTTATTATTCTATGATTATTGTCATTAAATACATCCTCACTAAAAAATAATGTGCTTTCCCTTTGCTTTGCTGATATTTTCATTTCAAAATCGAAAATAAAGGGAGCAAACATTAGGTGGGCTTCTCATCTTACCTGAAACTACAAGTGATTCACAGCAGCTTGCTGAAAAATGGAACGTCTTAACTTTCACTGTGAAGAAAAGAGTTCAACAAATTTAATGTGTTTTCAATAAAAACTCTCCATAATGGGTATTTGGATGATTCCTTGAAAAGCCTGCCCTGGTAAGCTTCACAGGGGATGAATGTGAGGGCAGCCATCATGCAGTCATGGAAAAAGTTCCAGATTTCCCTGTTTGATTTATTTATATTCCGCTGCATCTTTCATTGTTCCTAAATAACTCTTACTTAGTCTTCTGACAAATCCCTTTAGATTAATAATGCCTGTGCAGTTCCCAAAACTTTCCTTTGTTTTCTAGATTATAATCACTGTTTTTTTCTATCTGACTCAATAACTCCATGGACTTTAAACATAAATGTTCATGTTTGGCATGACCTGGGTTTTTTTCAGTATTTTTTTATTGTCCTGTGTTTTCACATAGAATACGATGTTTTGTGGATAATATAAAGTAAATGTAATGTATATCTCACAGAAAAGAAATAATTCATAGAACTACTCTGTCTACATACTTTCTATTTATTTCTATACAATTTTGATGGTTGAATACTAAAACATATGCTCATTCACTACATTTTCATAAAAAGTATATTTTAATTTTAATAAAGAAATAAAGAATATGTGGTTCTAAAACATTAACTAAATATTTTGAATATCTCATCATGACAAGACTGGATAGTATATTGATTTGAAAGCACAAAAATGAATGGACTTTTATGACTCCCTATACCCAGAAATATGTGTTTCTCTAGATGTTCAATTGAGACCCCTACATAGTTCAACTTTATGAGTAACACCAAGGCAAAAAAGTCTCATTTTTATTCTTTTATTTTTACTTGTAAATTTCATTCTTTTGTTCAGAGACTTGGTTCTTTGTGTTTCTTAAATGGTAGTTGAAAGAATGATTTTATTCCTTCATTTTTAAAAAGAAGTAAACACAGAAAACATATTTTCAATTGAACTGTGGTAGCTTACTCTTCAGGTGGTACTATTTTATAAACACTTCATATTATAAATTTTTTTCCATAAAGCAATGGTCTCTTTACTGGTAAATATCAAGGAACATATTAAAACAATCAATTTTAGAGATTGTTATTATTTTACAGTTTTAATTCTCTCATATCATATATAGCAATTGATACTGGAACCTGAAATGTATAGTACAATAAAAAAATTAAAAACTAATCTCACATATAAATATATATTAAAAACTCTAAAATCAAAACATATAAAATCCATCAATAAATTAAAATAAAAATAATGCTTTAATATTATAAACTCTATTAATATAATGCATTATATCCGTAGGTGAAGGGAGAAAAACTATATGATCATGAAAGATGCCCCAAAAAAGCAATAATGAGCATGTATTTTTAATTAAAACTTTTAGCAAACTATGAATAAAAGAATAAAAGTATCTGTCACCAAGTAAAATTGGTTATACTCAATAATCAAAAAATAGAAACAAATTAAGTAAGAAACATTCAAAACAGTTTAAGAGAAATAATGAAAACAGCAGTGGAATGTTAAAATAACTTGTGTTCCTCCTTAAGATAATAAGCTGTTAATGAAGGGTGAAGTAGCCTTGCATCAAATGGTTCAGCATTAGGGACATTTCCATTTAACTTAGTGGCAAGATGATGTTGGCCTTTATGATCATTATTTTTTTTAACACTCTGCTCAGCATAGTTATTTAGGGAAACAAATTTAAAAATAATACAAATTTATAATCAAAAGAGGAAAATAATATTAATTGCGGATTACATGATTTTCTACTTTGGAAATCCAAGAGAACTAACTAAAAACTGATTAAAACTTATCTGTTCATTAACATAGCTGGATTGAATATAAGAAAGAAAGAAAATTTTCCTATATTCTAATAATAAACACTCAAAATAGAAAATAAGGAGCCACATACAATAGCAGAATCAATGTAAAGTTCTAAGCAATTAACTAAAAGGTATTTCTGGAACTGTATGAAATAAAACTACACATATTTCCTATGGAATTTAAAAGAAATACAAAAATAAATAAATGTAATTTGTTTTTAAATAAATAGACTTGTGGACACCTAAGAATATCTTAACTCAATACTAACTTTGGGAAGGCATGGTAAACTGGACTAAATGATTCTAAATACCATTTGGATACATATTGATTCAGAATTAAAATAGTCAATGTGAGAGGAGCTTTCCCTCACAATCGTTAAAATCTTTATCAGCATACTATGAATAAAACCGTAGAGTATGCTGGGCCTGGCGGCTCATGTCCATAATCCTACCACTTTGGGTGGCAAGATGGGAGGATTGCTTGAGGCTAGGAGTTTTAAACCAGCCTGAACAATATAGCGAGACCCTGTCTCTACAAAAGAAATAAAAAAGTAGCGAGGCATTGTGGTGAATACTTAAGTCCCAGTTACTCGAGGGGCTGTGGTGGGATGATAGCTTGAGTTGGTAGTTCAAGGCTGCAGGGAGCCATCCATGATTGTGCCGCTGTACTCCAGCCTGGGCAACAAAGTGAGACCCTATCTCTCATAAATTTAAAAATATATATATTAAATAAAACGTTGGAAAACAGCAACAAAGCACAAGGATAATAGGTCAAGGCAAGAGTGATGAAAGTTCAGAAACAAAGGCAATTTTGCATAATAATTTAGTTAAAAAGAATATTAAATTGGCATTTCAAGTAGGTACAATGACCAAAGGGATTAACTAATAAATGACAATAGAATAATTTGTAGGGACATGGAAGCAGCTGGAAACCATCATTCTCAGCAAACTATCGCAAGAACAGAAAACCAAATACCGCATGTTCTCACTCATAGGTGGGAATTGAACAATGAGATCACTTGGACACAGGAAGGGGAACATCACACACGGGTCCTGTGGGGAGGGGGCGGGGGGAGGGATATATACCTAATGGTATATTATTAGGAGATATACCTAATGTAAATGACGAGTTAATGGGTGCAGCACACCAACATGGCACAAGTATACATACGTAACAAACCTGCACATTGTGCACATGTACCCTAGAACTTAAAGTATAATAAATAAATAAATAAATAAATAAATAAATAAATAAATAATTGGCTAACAGCACACATCCCTATATCACATTTGATACCAAAATATATCCCTGATGAATTAAGGACTTACAGTTATTGACATTATATTGAATATCTTCAGAAATTTATTTTACTAATAAAACCTAGTGTTGCTGAGGACACTTCAATATGTTGTGAATTGAGAGTGAATTTTTACAAAATTTCTAGAAAGTAATTTGTCAATATGTGCTTCATGTTTTAAAAACATTCATTATAGTGATTCACAAAATTTTTGTTTAGAAATATATTTTCAAATATTCCATAACATTTAGAAAGGTCTTCATTAATATATGATAACAACAGTAAAATCTTGCAAACACTGACAGTATTTTTCAATATGGGATAGGTTAAATCAATTAAGGACACTTCAAACAGTTGATCTGCGGTCATTAAAATAGGACTATATATTATTTATATAGAGAATTGTCCAAATTTCCCATTCCTGCTTCTCTCTCCCTCTCTCTCCGCATCTATATATGTATTTAACATACACACAAATAACATACACAAACTGAAAGTACATATACTATAAAGCCAGTAATTGTCAGAGGTAATAATATACTCTCTTAAAATTTATTTTTCTTTTATTTGCATTTTCCGTTTTTTTTCTCTTCATTAAGCTTATGGATTATTCACAAATTATGCTGCTCTTATGTCCACAGGAAAATAATTTAAGTATTTCGGTGAAGGATACCTTTGTTAATTACATTTTCTTTGATTGATAATTTTCTGTAAAGATACCTGTGGTTCTAATCAGACTGTAAATAAAGACCTAATATCTCATATATCTTTATATTTCTCAAGATACCTACAATTCTGCTCAATGATTAATAAATATTGGCTATATTAGTGTATCAAATGTGGTACCATCATTTTTGAAGTAGTCAATGCTGAAAATACCGAGATTAACAAACATAAACTTTTTATTATTATTATTATTATTATTATAGTTTAAGTTCTAGGGTACATGTGCATAATGTGCAGGTTTGTTACATATGTATACTTGTGCCATGTTGGTGTGCTGCACCCATCAACTCGTCAGCACCCATCACCTAGTCATTTACATCAGGTATAACTCCCAATGCAATCCCTCCCCCCTCCTCCCCAAACATAAACTTATAATCACAGCCTTTAAACCAAACCAAAGTTTTTTAACAGCTAGTGGATCAATTAATATGATATGGGTCAATAAATTATCTATAGACAGAGGCATCATGCAGAGTTTTCTGGCAAAACGAGTACTGTATTGTAAGGATGACTTAGGACTCAGCCAAGTAAAGAAGCCGTGAGACTTGCGTCTTTTATAGTGATGAGGCAGAATGTGAAGGAACCCAGAACAAAAATATCAACTTTTAAAAGTCATTTTCTTTTTTGAAAAGTTGAATTATTAGATCCTCGAAGGCAGGGGAGGGTAGTAGAGGCTGCTAGATCTCCAAGAGCCTTCAGTGATGTACCAAGAGGTTTAAATTTTATGTTTAAAGTAAAGGAAAGCCTTTGACATAGGTTAAGTATGGAAAGAGAAAATGTTCACATGGTATTGGAAAGCATTTTGAGATTTTACATATCCCAGATGTAGAAGTCCTTTGGAAACTTTGGAAATATAGTCTCGCCTCCTGGTATACTGAACTGGAATTGGACACTAAATAAGCTCCTTTTTTCCCCATAAAATTTTCTTCTAATACACTTTTGCCTTTTTTAATGCAATATGCATTGGCCTTTTATATTTTATACACATAAAGATAAAACTGATGGACATATATTAGTAAGTAACAAATAATAGAGTAAAATTGATCATCATAAATAATAACGGTAGAGCACAGACATGATTCAAATGTGGAAAGTGTTCTTGGTGAGACAAGTTCAAAGAAAAACTTTGAAAACTTTGAAAGAAACAGTGAATATGAATTCACTGTGATGAAGAAATAGTATTAAGGTATCAAAATACACACGAGTTAGCAGAAACTGACTCACATTTGGGGGCTTGACACACAATGAAGAGACCTAATAGATGAGTGAGTAAAGTGCTGCAAGAATCACTTTTCCACGTGGAAGTAGGGAAAATAAAGACATATTAAAGATGTAAAATATCAAAACTTTATAAAAATGGTAGAATATAGATGAATGTCTTTCTGACCTATAAGAAGAGAAAAAAATTTACAAAAGACATGTAAACAGAAATAAAAAATGCATAATAAATTACTTTATTAGAAAAGGCACAAAAATCAGAGTGGGAGAAGACATTCAGAACTTACTAAAATTGTACTTAGGATACATAAATAAATCCTTCATAGAAAAAAGGCAAATAAAAAATAGAAATATGAATGGGCATAAAAAAGTCCACAGGGTAAACCCTAATGAACAAGAAATACATATGTATCGTGTGTGTGTGTATGTATGTATGTAAATATTAAGATTAGAAAAGAAAACATCAGAAGGAGTCTAATCAGGACTGTTAGGTGAATGCCTAATGATTTACCATATAAATTGTCAGAAAATTGCTCTGTTTGATAAGGGGAATGAACAGGAGCATTGTTGTGATGGAGAAGGACTCTCTAAGTTTTGGCTTTCTCAAAACACTCTCATTATAAGCAGATGTACTTATTATTCTTGTTCATTCTTTAGCCCTCCAAAAAGCAACAAGCAAATGCCTCAAGCATCCCAAAAGATTGTTGCTGTGATCTCTGCTCTTGACTGGTTAACTTTACTTTGACTGGCCCACTTCCTTTTCTTGGTAGCCATTGCTTTGATTGTGCTTTGTGCTTTTTCTTCAAGATCATACTGGGAAAGCCATGTTTTATATCCTGTTACATTTATTTAATATATATATATATATATCATGGGTACATAGTAGGTGTATATATTTATGGGTATATGAGATATTTTGAAATAGGAATACAATGCATAATAATCACAAAGGGTAAGTGGGGTATCCATTACCTCAAACATATATGTTTTCATTGTTTTACAAACAATCCAATTATACACTTGGTTTTGTACTCATTAACCATTCCCTTTTCCCCACAGTCTACTACTCTTTCCAGCCTCTGGCAACCATCATTCTAGTCTCTATCTACAAGAGTTCGTTGTTTTAATTTTTTAGTTCTTGCAAATAAGTGATAACATGTGAAATTTGTCATTCTGTGCCTGGTTTATTTCACTGAACATAATAACCTCCAGTTTCATCCATGTTGTTGCAAATGACAGGATCTCATTATTTTGTATGGCTGAATAGCACTCCATTGCATATATATACCTCTTTTTTATTTATTTGTCTTTCTATAGATACTTAGGTGGTTTCCAAATCTTGACTATTGTGAATATGCTGCAATGAACATAGGAGTGCAGATATATCTTTGATATGCTGATTTCCTTTTTTTAGGATATATACCTAGCAATGGGATTGCTGGATCATATGGTAGCTCAATTTTCAGCTTTTTGGGGGAACTCCCAAATTGTTCTCCCTAATGGTGGTATTAATTTACATTCCTTATTTTGAGAAATGTCTGTTCACATCTTTTGCCCATTTTTAAGTGGATTATTAGAATTTTTTCCTGCAGAGTTGTATGAGCTCCTTATATATATCCTCTTTATTAATCCTATTACAATTCTTTAAAGAAATGCTTCAGGATCTTAATCCTGCTTCTTTAAAATTTCCATTGAAAGCTCTGTTCTTGTCTGCAGCTAATCTGGGCACAATTGTTTTAGCATGCACTGAGTAGAAAGTCTGCTCAACTTTAATTTTTCAGGCAGAATTGTGTAAGTTGCACCAATTGAGATGTCAATGGTATTGATTACTTTTGCTGTTAATCACCAGTCCTCTTCAATTAGGGCATGAACAAGATTAATTTTTTCCTTACATGTTGATGTGGGCGGTCTGCTTCTGTGGGCTTCATTTTCCACATCATCTTGTCCCTTCTTAAAATAAGTTATTCATTTGTAAACTGCGGATTTATTTGGAACACTGTCCCCATAAACTTTTTGTAGAGCATTAGTGATCTCACCATTCTTTCACCCAAGCTTCACCATCAATTTAATATTTGTTTTCGCTTCAATTTTAGCAAAATTTATGTTATTCTAATGTGGGCCCTATTCAAACTGATATCTTATTCTCTAGATCTTATTAAGATATGTTATAAAAATTTAGTATGTGTTTATTTTGGGGCAGAAAATAATTTAAAACCCTTGCATATGTTTTTCACAATATGCATTTTCATAAACTTTTTGAAGTCCTATTTTGTCTAAAATTTGACTGTATACATACCATATAACCAAGAAAACCCCTCATTTCTAAGAAAATTCTTGCACAAGTGAGGCAGGAAATAGTCACAAATATGCTGAGTATTATTCGTAGTATGTGGGACATGACAGAATGCATAAAAAAGGCTAAGTTGTAAAAAGTATTTTATTTTCATATACTTTACATGGGATACTACACTATCACTTAAAATAAATAATCTAAATCTTATGGATCCCAAAAGAGGTTGAATAAGGCAGCTAGTTATAGATGATTTCATGAATATCATCTTTTGGGAAGCACATGACTTTTATAAATGTACAGCCTTTATATATGTAACAAAAGTATATAAACAGGGGTGAGCTTCAGGTCAAATTCATGGTAATTGTATCTGGGGATGAAGAGGAATGCTGCTTCGGAGGTGAAGTAGGGATTTCAACTTTAATTTCTGTAAAATTATGTTGAAAATATGTTCATATGATAGTCTTTATTTGTTTATTTGAAGAGGCAGTTACTTGAAAGTTTGTTATATTCGTCTTTATAGTTTCAGGTTTTTAAAAGTTACTCTTTTGAAAATAAGATTGGACTGGGCTTATCTAGAAAAACAGGATATGCTAAAAAGAAAATATATTGAGGATTAAGTTCAAATGATATAATAGTACAAAATAATTAATAATTTGTGATCATGTTACTAGAGTGAAATAAAAACTGGCATTTGAAATTCTTCTGGAAATTGCATATGAGATAGAGCTAAGGTGATGGTTCAGGAAATATGTTAAATGTGTTTAAATGTTGAACTCAGGAAGGACACTACACTTTTTTCACTCCTTTTGTGTGAATTACTGAAGGTACCCTCTCCACAGGGATGAATTACAAAATCACATATGTTTCTTGTGGATGTGTGATAATATAACATCCCTTCCTCTGGCTTATGCAACACCAGGCCTAGAAAATGACTTTACTAACTGGATTTCAGCACGCATTGACATCCCTAGCCAGGAGCTTTCCTGCACTGGTAATACCCAACAAATTTAATCTTTAATCATGCTGTTTTGGAAATTTTATGACATAAGAGAGCATCAGTATTGCATATTTTGGCTTATTCCTACACTTTGTGTAGTATAAAATGCATTATCCGTTCTGCTGATAATATTATTTTAGAGTTTATATTCACGAGCAATCCAAGTTTTTGTAGTCTCTACCTAGGCCTAATCATAGAGTAACCAAAATTTATGCCAGACAAATTGTCAGAATTCACCTGAAGCCTCTTGTTTCTGAGTTTTGGTATCTTATAGTCAAGCTGCCAGCTATAACAGGTTGATAGCCTAAAACTACTATGGATATGTCAAAGAACCATATATACACACATACATATATGCATGTATTTGTATAATTTGTATATTTCCATGTGTATGTACACACACACACACACACACACACACACACACACACATACAGGTGCACCTGTGGAGTATTGTTAATGTGGGCCAGATAAGCAGCTTCAGAGGGAGTTAAAAGAAAGGTGCCATCTTTGAACCCACTCGTGAATGGCTCATTATCTGCTATATTCACTTATTTTGTTCACCATAGTTGCAACCTCCGAAACCAATAATGAAACATGCACCTTGACATTTCTATTGCCTGTAATGAACCTAATCACATAGTGCAAAAGAACATATCCTATGTGTTTGACTATAATTAACCAATACTAAAAATTAAAAGACCTATAGCTTTGTATAAGCTCCATTTCCACTTAAGTACAATGTGGTTGTACATTTTAAAATATAAGAATTTCTTACATTAATAAGAATCTCTAATGTTATTGTGTTTGTGTCTATGAATGTACACACACACACACACACACACACACACACACATATAAATGAATCTGGCTGTAGCCAATATTTTCAATTTGTAGTCCATCAAGTAAGCCATAAATAATACAATTATTCTGCAAGTTATTTGGGCCAAAATGTAGAGAAGGCAAACTAAGTCCTGGAAACTCATGAGTACAGATGTCAGAGAGGGACAATAAAAATATTGTTTTAATAATTAAACCTCTGGGCTGAGATAAGCTGAATTGGATATAGTGGAATGAAAAGGAAGCAGAAGGAATCAAGTAGAGATAAAAGAAAAATAACTAAGAGAGAGAAATGGGAAAGAAAACATTAGAATATGCTTTCCCTGAGAAAAATCTACACCTTAAGAAAAAACTAGGATTTTGGAAAGAACACTATTCTGAAAGTCAGGAGACAAAGATTTTAAATCAGGCTCTGACATTACAAAGTTGTTGATTTCTGGGCAAATCATCTCCCTTTCCTGGGCCATGTTTATTTATCTAGCTGCTCCTGCATCTCCATGTCCCTCCAAGACACTATAAGCCTTTATAATCCCTTTTCATGGTATGCAGAGATTACTGTTAATGAGGCGCCTATCCTTTAATCTTATCTATGCAACATCAGCACCATTTTTTAATTCAATCTTCTTTTTTGCCACAATCTCACTAAAAGCTGGCCATTGCAAAAGTTTTGAATCTATCAGCAAGTCAGATTCCCAGTAGTTCATAGTATGGTGTTCATGCTCCGCTGAAAAACTCTACTTCCTTTAATAAATTCCAAGACCTTAAAACATCTTAAAACATGGAGTTCAGTGGAACAACTTTGGTATTACATAACCATCAACTTTCCCTTCACTATGCTAGTATTTTCTCCACAGAATTTTACCATAACAGGTCTGAGTATTTATATCACTCTCATCAAATGGTATTCTTTTAAATCTATTAAGAACAAGTTCAGCTTAGTGGGAGACCAACATAGGTATCACTTAGGGAAAGTGCAAAATTATTTGTAGAATAAAATCTCCCCAATAATAGTTAGACCAGTCAGACTGATTAGCAGCATGTTCAAAGTAGACAAAAATAGTGCACACTTATAACCCCCTTAAATTCTCATCCTAGGTGTTCATGGTTGGGTATAACAACAAGTGAAGAAAGAATAGTCATCTCAGACGTTCAGGAAGCTCAACTGGCCCCGCCAAGTCTAGCCAGACAGAAGCAGTTCGAGTAGGCTTTCCTGGATATTTGCTGAGCATCACCACATCAAGACCAATGCATTTCATAAATCTCATGCTTATCGTTATACAACATGAAATATAATTAGAGTGAGATGCAGTAGAGTCAGGCCTGAGTCCTCATAGATTTTATTTAACATTCTCAGTTTCCACAAGCTAAAGCAGGTTGGTCATAGTAATTTCTTGAACTTTGATCTATTGCATTAGCGCCAGAGCTAGTTTCCCAGATGTTCTCGAGAGTCATCCTAATAGTCCCTCAGACCTGCTATAAAGCCTATCCTACCCAGGATCAAATCCTAATTTAAGCAGGCTGGAGCCTGAAGCACATGGTGCTTCTGGGGCCCTTTGTGGGTACAAAAGTGGACTGTACTCCCCTTTTCATTACAGAGCACCAGTTAAAGGCGATAAAAAAAAGACAACACAGAGTAACAATGTAGGAATTTAGAGGAGGAGGAAGGAAATGCTATCTAAAAAAAGACACCAATCCAAAGACAATCCCAACAGTGTGAGCTGAGGCTTAGAATTTGGCAGGAGGGAAAAGAGTAAGTGAGCTGGGAAGCCATTGCTGGAAGCCTATGAAGGATTCTGAGAAGACGACATAGAAGAAATAATTGGAACTGCCCAGCATATAGTCAGGTACATCTTGGTTAGGCATTACTCTGACTGTAAGCCTTCTGTAAAAATGTTATTATAAAGCCTGTGTCAATCCTTCCTCCAGGTAGGATGGATGGATGGATGGATGGATGGATGGATGGATGGATGGATGGATGGATGGATGGATAAAGGAATTGATATTAGTGAAATAATATACAAAATACTTCCATTTTATGTGTAAATACAAATTTATTTTCTAAACTATCTTAAAAAGCATTAACATCAGACACTTTAAGTCAGGGAGGTCTGCCAAATGGTCGCATTGTTAACAATGTGGCCAGTGTGGTAGTTAAAGATTTAAGTTCTATGGAGTCAGAAAGAAATCCCAGCAGATTTGAAATTAACTGTGTGTACATTTTAATATATGAATGCTTCTAAATATGTTTTCAAAGTTCATATGGATTGACTGTCCCTCTGACTAACTTCTTAGAGTAATTCTTAGTGGTGCAAAACCTTTTAAAGGAAATCGTGCATTGACATTTTCTAGGTGTTTGACATCGGGCTGTTATTTTAAGTTCGTCTATCTTAAATTTGCCACATCTACGAAATTGAAATGCAATGTCTCAATCAAAGTTGTTATGGAAATTAGTGGAATGATTCATGTAATGTGCCCAATGTCTGGTTGTCACTCAAGAAATGCTCAATAAATGAATTTTTTTACTAACTTTATGAACTTCCAGAAAATGTATATGACATTTAGAAATCAACAATGAGATGAGAATCATATAATTCTAGCACAAAGTTATAACACAAATTATGTGGAAACTATAATTTCATATGTAACAATATCAAGGAAACATTTAAAACACAAAATAGTCATTAATAAATTCTATATTTCTATACTCATAACACAAATATTATAAAGTCTAAATGACTTATACCCTTCTAAATATTAGTTGTAAATCACTAAGTAAAATAATTCTTTAAAATTATATTTAAATATAACCCTGTTATAAATATTTTCTCCTTTTTGTTATTTTTCTATTGCACAAGTAATACATGTAGTTACAAAAAATGTCTATGACCAAAAGTATATTTTCAAAAATCATGTTAGGCTATCTCTGGAGATAACCCCTGCTAGCACATTGTAAATAAGTTTCTAGAGCATATATACATCCTTTTATGCATATGCATACATGACTATAGCATGTTTTTAGAAAAATAGGAACATAAAATCATGTTATAAATACTGTTTTGTATACTTCTTATTCAATTATACATCCATTTTCTTAATGTCCTTAACAACTTTCAAATAAAATATGCTGCAATATACTGTATAATACAGTGACTGAACAGAGGTGTAGCTATTCTGAATTCTGCTGTAAAGAAGTTGCTTTAGAGATCAGAGGCTTCTGGGCACTGGGTTATAATTTTATTTTATAAAATAGAACATCCTGGTCTATTTTTAAGTTTTTCACCCAGTCCTTAACCCATATTTTATTCCATGGTTTTGAAACCATGACATAGAGGTTTGTAAAATACCTTGTGATCTTTGGTTGAAAATGCTGAATATTATTATAACTACTTATTTTCACATAGTAGAAATCCTTGACTTGAAAGGGCATTGTTTTGTTTTCCTGATGCACTAGGGGAGGCTATTGTATTTTTGGCTCTAGCTATTGCTATTAATTCTGCAACTTTAATGACCATGAACCACCATCCTCAAATTCTTTTCTTCCAATTTTCATCAGTACAGCTATATATAATCTCACATTTGCAATGAGAAAACACGGACCAACAATGCATTACAATTGACAAGCTTATGTAAAATTAAATATTACCTTTTAACTTGAGCAGACCTTCATACCAGCTCTGAATTTGAAGTCATTTTCATATGAACCTATGCATTAATTCAGGTATTACAAGACAACCAGTAGGCAACAATATTAACATCATACATTTTCTTTATTAATAAGTATTAGTAGTAATAAAAATTTCCATTACAGCATTCGAAGTTAACAAAACTTAATTAACAATGACCTTATTTACCTAGCATAGATGACAAATGATTTCTTATAACTCAGTAATATTTTAAAAATCGTTTAAAACAAAGATTTAAACAAGTTATTTTAACCACAAACACAGTTTGAGAATTTAACTCAAATAGGTTACTCATACCATTATCATGATACTGTGATTTGATACTGTGATTTTTTTTCTATGTTCCATCATAGGTTTATTTCCTAAAATTCTTTCTTCATCAACAACCTATTAGTTGTTAAGGTATCATACTTTCTGCCTAAATCTTACAGTCCTACAAAAAATAATGAGTCAGAGAACTAAATTTTGCATGTTCTGAAAAGGTACTAGAGAATGCTACCCCTAAAGAGATGGCATTTTACAGTGAGCCTGAGGATAGCATAATTCCATTTACATCTTGACCACTAACCTCATCTTTATATTGCCCAAATGGCACTGACATTGATCAGTAAGTTGTAATAGAAGAAAACACTCCATGGCAACATATCATAGGACATTCATAGTCTCCACCTGCCACTGCTGTGTGGATTGAATCGACTGGCAGAAGCAGTAAGAACTTAGTTGGAAGCCTGATTCTCATTTATTTGTCATGTGTCCTGGAAAAGCTACTTTTCCTTTTGAGCATTAGTCTCATTTTTAATATGGAAATAAGAGTACTTTTCTTGCATAGCAGTTTGGAAGATTGCAACTGCTGTATATACTAGCTGGAACCCGCTCCCAATACCTACTAGCAATTTGAGGAAAGGTAACTATAATTATGATAGTTATTGTCAAGCATGCCACCCAAATTTTCTGGGAAATAGACTAGAGAGTCTTTATGTTTTCCTCCCACCTGCCCCTTCATTAGCCCCACCTGCATTTTAAGATAGAAAAATGTGTTATATCACTTGAAAGCAATTGAGTAAATGAAAGAAAAGAATACAATAAAATACTGTCTATAGCAAGTACTTTGATTGGACACCCTTTTTCAAGAACTTCCTTCACGAAGAAACTTAATTCAAAACTTTCTTCTTTTTTACCATCCCTCCCACCCTTCTTTATCTTCCCCTTTTTCTCTTTTGCTTAATTTTACTCTTCTCTCTCCCTTTTACTTCTCTCTCTCCTCTCACACACACACACACACACACACACACACACACACACACAGAGCACAACGGCATGCAAGCACATGCACATAGACATCTAACCACTTATTCCAAAGCTATTTTTTATTCTTCTATTTTCATTTACAGGCATCTAAAATATTTTTAAGAATTGTTGTGCTTACTAGAAAGTGTCAATAATGTCTCTGACTTCAAGCTTTGAGGAATCCGTGCTTTTTGCTTCTTAGAAATTTATGCATGCAAATATAATATAGTAGCCTTATATAAGCAATAGTGCAAGCTTTTAATGTAAGACGTAGAAGAATATCTTCAGCCAACTCCTGATAAGTTCTGAGAATAACAAATATATATATTATATATAATATGCATATTATATATATAATATATATTATGTGCTATATATGCACATAGATATATACAGGTAAATCCCTAGGGTCTCCTTAGATATTTTTTCTAAAGGTCCTCTTGCCTATATAAAAGACTCTACTTTCATTTTTTTTGTCTCCCTATTCTATCTCTTCTTAATGCAACACATAATATTTATAAGCCACACATCTTTTTATTTTTGCATTAAGAAGGAATTGTCATTCTACTTATGATCCAATGTTTTTTGTTAATTGTGTTCTCTTTCCCATTATACAAAACTTCCAAAATAGTTAAGTTAAAAATCTGGTGCTTAAATTAAAAAAAAAAAAAAAAACTATGATGATTAAAACATCAGTTGTGATGATTAAATAATGGTAGCCCTTTCCTGCCTTCCACTCTCCTATCTGATGTTAGCTTTGAAATCTGTTCTGAAGCCTCTGAATTTTAGGGCAAGTTTTCCTCATGGGTGTTAGATATTTAGATATAGCATGAACTGAAAGAAAATGTGAAGGATGAAATCTCTCAACTAATATGCCTCCAAAGTTACAACATCAGGATTCACAAAATAAGATATTGGAAGGATGTGGCAGTATTACACTGTTCAGCAGCATCTCAAACTGTCTGAATTGTAAGTGATATTCAGCGACCTCAGCTTGTCCTTGACGTTTGCTGGCAAAAAGATACTGCTGCAGTTAGAGCCCTGGCAGTGACTGGAGTCAGGTTTAAAATGAAGAATGCTGCTGTTTTTTTCTCTACAAAACCAAGCTTGTTGAGCCTCTGAGAAGTACACCTGGCCTCTTAATGCATTAAAATGTTTTTTCTGTAGTGTCATGCTCTTCCATGAAGCCAAGTGAATTGTTTCTCACGAGCAGGTAGCAACTAACACGCCTGTGAACTTCCATGAATTCAAGCAGACTTATCGGTAAAATGTGGTAACCTTTTTGAATGCAGTTTTCAAGCGAGGAGATTGGATTACATTGGAGAATATTTGAAAAACTGACAATGCTAAATGCACTCTTAAAAAACTGGTTTGAACCTACTTCTCATTCTTAATTTACCAGAAATTGTAAATTTTTCAAATGAACCAAAACCAAAAAAAAACCCATTTGCATCCTTTAAAGATTAATGTCAGTTGAGGGGTTGCTTTTGTGTTTGTTTTTTGTTTAAGTTCTGGGGTACATGTGCCGGATGTCCAGGTTTGTTACATAGGTAAACATGTTCTATGGTGGTGTGCTGCACCTATTAACCCATTACCTAGGTATTAAGCCCAGCATGCATTAGCTATTTTTCCTAATGCTCTCCCTCCCCCACCCCACCCCATCCCTGACAGGCTCCAGTATGTGTTGTTCCCCTCCCTGTGTTCGTGTGTTCTCGTTGTCCACCTCCCACTTATAAGTGAGAACATGCAGTTTGTGGTTTTCTGTTTCTGCATTAGTTTGCTGAGGACAATGGCTTCCAGCTCCATCCATGTCCCTGCAGAGGACATTATCTCACTTCTTTTTATGGCTACATAGTATTCCATGGTGTATATGCACCACATTTCTTTATCCAGTCTACCATTAATGAGCATTTGGGTTGATTCCATGTCTTCCCTATTGTGGATAGTGCTGCAATGAACATACGTAAGCATGTATCTTTGTAGTAGAATGATTTATATTCCTTTGAGTATATACCCAGTACTGGGATTGCTGGTTCAAATGGTATTTCTGGTTCTGGTTCTAGATTTTTTAGGAACTGCCACACCATCTTCCACAATGGTTGAACTAATCTACATTCCCACCAACAGTGTAAAAGTGTTCCTATTTCTCTGCAAACTCACTAGCATCTGTTGTTTCTTGACTTTAATAATCACCATTCTGACTGTCATGACATCATATCTCATTGTGGTTTTGATTTGCATTTCTCTAATGATCAGTGATGTTGAGCTTTTATTCCTTTTAAACTAAGTAAAGTAAGTTGTGGAGAAAAAAAAAAAGTGTGTTGGAATAAACTAATAAACTCATATGGGTGAAGATCCATAGTTCTGCTAATATAAATTTGTCATAATAACTACTGAATATACTTTTTAATTAAGTTAAAGATAAAATGCATATATTCTTATTGAATTTTTATTTTATTCATGATATTCACATAGAGGAAATATCCACTGAACAGGGGGAGATGAGTCTTTTCTCATTATTACATCTCAATAACGGAATTGACTGACATACTTTAAACAGACATTCAAAACCTCTCTCAGGTTAACCTTTGTATGCAATTTAGATGCAAAGCCTTTGCAAAATAGGACTGTACAATTAAATACATTGAAAATACACATTAAGATGGTCAAACCAGCTGTTTTACATGCACCCCCTGAAATTACTCACAGATTATTCAGAGTCTGGAAGAAACTATAGACATAGATCTGGCAATATAATATGTTTTTAGTTGCAAGGTAATAACTCAATAAGATACATGTTATTGATTGAGTTCCTCCAAACTATTGTTTCTTAGTTTTGTTTATGGATTCAATGTTATTGTTCAATATGTGCAAAAGCTGCATAAATTATTGTAGTGCACAGGCAGTATGAAACCACCAATTTGCTTCACCTCACCACAGCATTAAATGTCAAGGTGTCAAGTTGTCCCTTCAGGTTTCATTGGCAAACATAAATTATTGCTAATAGAATGTACCAGTGAAATTTCTGAATAACAAATGACTTTGGAAAGCATCACTACCAGAAAGAACTATAGGATACTTGAGATAATTTATGATACAAATATTTTCAAAAGCTGGTCTGCTTGCAAGGTTGATTTCTAAATGTAAAATAAATAACTGACAGAGCTCCGTGTGTTCAACTCATCCTCCTGCAATTTCTGTCAAATATATACTTAAAGTACTAACTCTGACTGCAAACCTGCAGTGCCCTAAGAGTTCTAAGGTATTTGGTGGAAGACTCAGCTTCAAATAAATTCCCAAGTTTCCTCCAAACTAGCTTTCCTTAAAAAAAAAAAAAAAAAGATTCAAATACTTTCATTTCATGTAATATATGGTATATATTTAACATTCTAAAATACCCTGAGAGCTTCTCGATGCTTTGACATCCTGAGTTTATTTTCCTTACTATTCTGCTCCCTCCCCATTTTCAGCTGGTTGGCCATACCTATAAAGGAGTAGGGAATACTACTCGTTCTATATACTTTTTATTGGAACATCTAGCAAACTCATTAAACTTTGAAGGAAATTGTGAAAGTAGGTTCCACGAAAAAACTAAGAGAAAACTATCAGTAAAAATAATCAATGACAGAAACCAAAAAGATCCCCACTATTTGCAATAAATTTTTCCATTTGGGCTCAGTCAAGACAAGAATTGGGCAGGACAGACATAGATACAACTAAAAGGATCATAAGGGCCTGCACTATAAGTTAATATTTTCTTCACATAATTTCATATAGAAAAGTAAACTTAGAAGCTATCATGCAAGATCTGATATAAATATCAATACTTTGAAACATTAAGTAAAAATATAATGGTCACAGCTATATACCTATATGGGAAATTGGAAGTAAATTGCTTAGTAAAATGTTAACTTTTGGATTTCCTCAGTGTGTATTTATCCCTTATTACATATTATATTTTTGCAATGTTTTAACCCAATTAGCCCATGTGTATGCATGCACTATCAAACTCAGCATTTCTTAGTAATTTTGGAATAATTGCTTTTAATCAAAAAAATGAATATAAATGAAATATGTTAATCTGAAAGAAGAGGTTAAATTACTGCTAGGTTTCAGAGTAAATAGTTTTTTAGTCATTTTCAATGTAGGCACACATTCTTAACACAATAGAAGCAACCTTGGAAGATGACCTTTGGAAAAATGTTCTGCTTCTCAAAGTTTTCATTCCATCATTTAACTTATTTTAATGTGCCTTACATTTTTCCTACCAACTCCTTTAAACAGAAAAGTAAAATCCTCTATACTTGTAATACATGATTCTAAAGTTGTTTATATAATTTCACTAAGTCATGGTAAAATCATTCTTATGCTTAACGCCTTTCTTTTGTACAAACAGATAAACTTGGCTACATAAATACTTCTAGATCTATTATGAGGTTTCTCAACATTTGTTGAACATAAAAATCATTTAGAGGCCTTGTTAGAACTGTGATTTCCATTTCCATTTCCATTTCCATTTCCAAAGATATGATTGATATGCTAGGAGTGACATGGGACTCAGAAATCTGCATTTTGGCAAGTAGCCCATATGACTTGGATATGGGTGTTACGTGGTACACACTTTGAGTAAAAGTAGCCACGACAATACTTGGCAGGTGCCTTATAAGCAGACTTACAAATCAGATAAACTCAAAATATTTTTCAGTCTAGGACTCCATAATTAATCTATCTACTAATTAAGTTACCACTAATCTGATCATTATTAATGGAATAGAGTTATTTTATAATACCTATAATAAATAATTATAATTATTCCATTATTTATTAATGGAACAGATCTGGGAGCAGTTAAAGCTTCCTCTAATAGTTTCAATATTACTTTATCATTGAATTTAAAATTAAGAATATTTCAATGCTATTTTATTGTTAAATTTAAAATTACGAATGAGGAAATGGAACAAGATATAGGGGAAATTTTGAACTTTGGAATCAGACACACCTGGATTGGAGTTACAACTCTGCCACTTATGAGATGTGTAACTTTAGGCAATAGTCTTAATTATTGGGACTCCCAGCTTTTGTTTTGTTTTCTAAATGATAGAGCCAACAATAATTTGCCAGATGATTATGAGAAGTAAAAATAAGTTTTGAGTTTATATCTAACCAGTAGTAGGGCAGCTATACACATTTTATTAAAAACTGTAACTATTTTACTTCTTCTTCCTGTAGAAAAGTGTACCATTGTTTGGTTTGCCTAGCGATTGAGTATTAATTACCATTGGCAATTAACTGCTGAATCCTCTAGATTTTTTTTTTTTAAGGTTCAGACCACCATCATGTTTTACCAGGATTATTACAAAAGCTTGCTAATTACTATTCATGACTCTAATCTTCCTCTCTTTTAATCCATTTCTTGTCAAACACCCAGGTGGATTATACTAAAATCCAAGCCTACTGAGACATCTCCCTGATGCTTAAAATTAGCAGTAGTTCCCTACTGTACTCAGAAAACAGGTCACTCTATGCAGTCTTTTGACATTGCTTATGTCTCCTGCATTACGTCTAATCATTCCTAATTTACTCCTTAGTTTCTAGTCATATAGAAATTGCGAATTGCATGAAGAAATTAAGCTCTCTCTTACCTATTTCTTACATATATTACACTACCCTTTACCTGGCTTACCTGTACACATATTTCAGAACTGACATAAGACATTCCTTCTTCTTACATGCTTTCCACCACTTACTAGACTGTTTGATTTTACTTTCCCAGAAATCTCGCTATGACATGTACGACAAAAAAATATGACACTGAATTGTAGCTGCTTTTACTTGCCACCCTACTCCAGTGGATCGTGAGCCCCTTGAGACTGGACATTACATTTCTTTACTTATATTCCAATGCACAACACAGTGCTTGCCTCATAACACTTCTCCTTAAATGTATTCGTTGAAATAATGAAAGCATTATCTTATTAAATGCAACAGTGTCAGAGAAGTTTCCAGGCTCTGGATTTATCATCTAAACTTAATGGTTATGGTAAAGAGGGAAATATGGTAAAGTTAAAGGCCAATAGGAAGTCCTAAGACTATCAAGCCTCTAGATAATATAAAGTGGTTTTCAGAAAGAACATAGGCATTGAAGGCTTTGGAACAATCCTCTTGTAATTGCAGCTAGATACATTTTGCTGCAAAACATATTCTCTGTCACACAGTATGTTTCATAGTGTTTTTCTAGCTCTGCAATAATAGAAGCCAGTGTTTTCAGTATTCTTCACTCCGTCTTGCAAACGTTAACATGAAAGAAGAAATATGCTAAAACTTCAGAAACTAAAGGACTATTATTAGCCCTTTATTAGTTTGGTTCATATTTATACTTTTTCAAAAAACTGAAAATCACTTTTGTTTAAAATCAAGGTTTTTCCTAATGTATTACAAACATTCTTGAACTGAGCAAGAAATAATTTTACATTTCACCCACCTAAAGTTATTTTTGCCTATGGATACAGTATGTTTTACTACTTTTAACTTCAACATTAGAAATACTAATTTCACAAAAAAAATACATTAAGTACCTACAATTTGCTAGACAATGTGCTAGATAGACACTAAAGATAAAAGAGTAAACTCTTCTAAGCACATGTGATCATAAATATCACAAATTTACCTTGAGTAAAGTTGCATTTTCAACAATGATTTTGAAGTGTTCTTTGAATCTTTTGTGAAATTTTACTTTAAAGTCGTTTTTCAGGATTTTGTAAATTGACCTTGATAAAGGACAGCATATATACTTTAGAAAGTATTCTGATCATAAAATTCCTCAAGTCTCTATATGTAGAGGTATTATATACCTAGCTAAAATGCTAAGTAAATTAATAAATGGGAAAAAAACTTTGAGACCTCTTTAAATTCCTCGTATTAAAATTAATGTTAAATCATGTATCTGACTGTTATTGTAATGAAAATAGACGAGTGTTTTTATCACAATTATCTACTTATAGTTATTATACTTAAAAATTAATGGGAAATATAACATGGAGATTGACAGAATACTTGAACATTGAAATATACTTTTCTATAATTTTACTATGAAGGGAAGGAGATAAGCCATTAACATATATTAAATACCTGCTGTAAATAGCCATAGTGTGAAGGTCTTTACATATGTTACTGAAACCCACATGGATATTGTGATATTAATTTTTTAATACACAAATTGCCTAGTATAGTGCTTGGGATGCAATAGCAAAAAATAAATTTAAATACTCCTTATTCTTTACAACCAGCTTGAAGAAAAAAATTTCCCCATTTCACAGATAAGGAAAATAAGCTTCAAAAACATTGTCTTTTGCCCAAAGTCACATTACTTAGAAATGGCAAACCAAGATTCAACCAATTTCTATTTGCCTTTCATATTCTTAATCAAGGTAACTTTTCTGGGATCTGTACCCTGTAGACCAAGGCATCTTGTTAGTACCTTCCAAAAAGTTGAGTGAAGAGTACATATTTCCTTATATGGTACTCCCCACTTCTTTACCTCCCTTTCCTACAGGAGAGTCCCATCATTTTTCCTGAAAAATCATATTACTCTGTTGTAATACTATTTACAATTTGCTGAAAGAACTTGAGGACCTATTGCAGACGTCTCAGTTATAGGTGTGATACAATAGAAGAAATCAGGAAACAGGTGTTAGAAAGTTTAATGTCAGTCATTAAAAGAGAAAGCTTGTTATAAGTGGGGAAATATTAGAAATATAAGTAAATAAAGGTGAAGCTGCTTTGCAGACTAAAGAAAAAATCTGGATCTTTGAGGAGACTAAACGTTAGGTTGGAAGACCAAAATTAAAAATTATTGCGCTACTTTATGAGTAGGAAGAAATCGTTTGTGAACATTTTCAAGGAAAGGCTGATGATTTTCTCTCAGAAACACATAAAATACATTACTATATCTGGATAGATTAGATGACTTTATGTTCCTTTGCAAATCTGAGATATGTTTAAAAGTGATTTTTGCTTTTGATAGTCTTCATATTTCAGAACCTGACATTCTGCTTGACCCATGGTTAAGGATATAGTAGCTTTTTTTTACCTAATAAAATAGATGCCTTGGCGTCACCTCAATATTTACTGTAAGCAACAAAAACATTATCCAGGGACAACATTTTTGCAGGTACATTGTCTCTTAAGTAGATATCCAAGAATAAAAGTCTTTAAAAATATTTCTGGGACAATTTTCATCCTGGTGTCCTACTTATTCATGCATTTTTCTCTCAAGCCTATTAATGAAATAATTTCCCTTTTCAGAATATGGGTATACACTGTTTATTTGGCTAGTTTAATGATGAGCATTGGTTATAAAAGATGCTTTGATCAAACAATCTTCATAACAGCCTGAAAAAGAAACATCCTTAGAACCAAGAGTTAAAAGATGTTGAGCCTCTTCAGGGAAAATATCCTATCTGGAGAAAGAAGATTGTGGCTATTTATCGTAGCAATCATAAGTACAGTAAAGACTGGGAAAAAGTTATTCAGTTTTAATCAAGTTACTCAAATAGAACAGCTGCAAGCAGAGATTGCTGTTTAGGCTGAAAATGGGAAAGACTCTTATAAAGTATAATGCTATAGAGTCATATATTAAAAAATTGAACCCTTTTTGCTTTTATTCGTAACAAAGCATAAAAGCATGTTTTAACCAGTTTTAGACCTAACTGGATATTGATTACTATCACCATACAATGGCCCAGATACACTTTCAAAGACAAAGGTGGGTAAAAAAAATCAATTTAATTGTAAAATTCATCCTTTTTATACATTTTTTTCTTTGAGTTATTATTTTCTACTTATTAATGATCATGAAAGCCAGAAGTTTGAATGAAAAGTTCTTTAAGTCTCCCAATATCACCCTGTGGTAAGGTTTTAAGTTGCCAACAAACAATAGAAGCTATTTTTTAAACAGTGAATCCTGCTTATTCGTTTAAATACTAAAGTTTTTAATATTCATTTTTTCCTTGGGGTAAGTAAAGATGCATGAATTGATCCATGATGTTCTGGGATTGTTTTTCTTCTAAAGCAAGAATCGAGGAAATCGGCAGACATAAAATGTTGCCATCATGATTTAACTAGGATCGGTCTAATAAAATTACATGTAAAATATCAATTTTCTTTATGTAACATCAAAGCAATGCCCAGAATTAATTCTGCAAGTGTTTGGAACCTTCTAAGCTGTGATCAGCTATGATCTCTTTTTAAAAAGTTTAAATAAAAGATACTTCCTTCACTTTCTAATCTTTGCATGCGAGAATCCAAATTAACTGCTCTGGGGCGATAATTGGTACTCATAAATAACCTGCTTTCTACAGGCACTGGCCTTCTTATTTAGGTGATTCTTTCTGTCTTCCTAGAGGCAAAGAAAAGAAACTTCTGTAGAAGGGATATTTTCAGTGCATAATAATCTTCACCTCAAGAGCTTTTCTTTTCACTTCAGAAATCACTAGCTGTATATGCTACTCTTTGTGGATAGCACCTGATCGTATCTCTGGCCGGTATGTGGTCATTAGTGTCAACCTTTTTTCTTTCTCTCAGTGCTGTCCTTGTACATAATTTGCCATTTTGGTAACAGTTATTTGAGCATTTGAAGCTTAAATAACAAAGACTGTGATAATTTTTAGAGTGTTTTAATAGGCTGTAATAGGCTAGAATAATCCAGTTTCTTTTATTTTAAGATCATCCTATTGACATTCAGGGGAACTTTGTCTGTAAAAAAGAAAAATAGAATTTAGGTCAATCAAAAATGTATATGCAGCCAGATGCAGTGACTCAAGCCTGTAATCCTAGCAGTTTGGGAGGCCAGGGCGGGTGGATCACTTCAGGTCAAGAGTTCAAGACCAGCCTAGCCAACATGGTGAAACCCCGTGTCTATTAAAAATACAGAAATTAGCAGTGCATGGTGGCACATGCCTGTGATCCCAGCTACTCCAGAGGCTGAGGCAGGAGAATCACTTGAACCCAGGAGGCAGAGGTTGCAGTGAGCCAAGATCATGCCACGGCACTCCAGCCTGGGTAACAGAGTGAGACTCTGTCTCAAAAACAAAAAACAAATAAAACAACAACAAAAAAGGTTGGCGGGGGGCGGGGGCGGGTGGAGAAGGAATGTAGCTTAAGTTTGGAAATAGGCTGTGTTTTCAAAAACATGAAGTCACAGGCATACTTAAGCAATGTTGATGGGAGTAGAAGTGTGTATACAATTAAGAGTGGTAGACATGTTTTTGGGGACACATTTTTAAGAAAGAAAAAAATGTTGATTTTCCCTTCTTACTGCCCTCCAAAGAGGCCTCATCTGATGGCTCAGTATCACCATGACTCCTTAAGAATCAGTGTTTCATTATTTTATAAGAACCATAAACTCACTAGCTCATCATTTAGAAATGATTAATGTATTATTGTCCACTTCAGATAGGTATTGCAAAGTAAGACTCTCAGGAAATGATTCAAGGGAAGGACATTTTATTTAATTACTATTATTAGTCCATTATCATATTGTTATGAAGAAATTTCATCCTGGGAGATGGAGGTTGTAGTGAGCTGAGAAAGTGTCACTGCACTCCAGCCTGGGTGACAGAGCAAGACTCTGTCTCAAAAATAATAATAAATAAAAACAAATAGACAAAATTTAAAAAAAGAAATAACTGAAACTGGGTAATTTATAAAGAGGATGAGGTTTAATGGACTCACACTTCCACATGGCTGGGGAGACTTCACAATCATGACAGAGGCGAAGGAGGAGCAAAGGCAAGTCTTACACGACAGCAGGCAAGAGAATGCATGTAGGGGAACTACCCTTTATAAAACTATCGTTCACATGAGACTTATTCACTATCACAGGAACAACCCACCCCCATGATTCAATTACCTCCCACTGAGTTCCTCCCATGACACCTGGGGATTATGGGAGCTACAATTCAAGATGAGATTTGACTGTGGACACAGCCAAACCATATCAGAAGGCATATATTGTTTAGGGTTTTAGTGATTGTGCAGAATTAGGACATGCATTACAAGTTACATTGATAATTTTAACATTAAAGTGTGCCTTATATAGACATTAATTTTGGAAATGTATATACTTTAAAATATTCATAAGCCCATAACAAATTTATTAAGCAAATAATGTGGGGTAAATAATAGCATCAGTTCCCCTGGATGAAAGTGCCCCACCTACAGATATTGCAGTTAAACCTTCCTTCCGTACCCTGAAACAATGTGTGCCCCATGTTGGGTGTAACAATTAAGCAAAAAACTTGAGATGACCACCACTAGCATCACTTGGTTTAGGTTTTAACTCATATAATTAAAGATTATGTGAGTTTTCTCTTACTTGGCAGACTTCACAGCAATGTACTTTGGCTATAGTACAGCTGTCCACACCATGTGTCAGGATTCCAGAAACGGTTTCTTGCTCATTGTTTTCCTTAAGAATGCAGCCAGAATATGTGTGGTCTTATCAGAAGGAGAAACATATTTTGGGCTTGGCCACTGTGGTAGATATGAAGATGCAGAGCCTTAAATTTCCCTTCAAGGAATAACTTACTAACCAGCTATAGAAAATGTGGTTCAGAAATAGCATCTAGCTGTCATTGCCTTTGGGGTCTGCTTTAGTTTAAGAGAGTCTCCTTAAATTAGTCAACATACTTCCCAGAGTAACCAACCTTCTGCAGTATGACATTAAGTCAGATTGAGGGAGAAAAGGTCAGTATAAAGACAGGAGTGGATCCTCATTCCATTGCCACTTAGCTACCTTGAATCAAATGAGTGAGAAAAATTCTGTTTGGACTGGCTTTCTATGTCATCATAAAGGTATATCTGTCTCAGCAGCGACAGAGAATATATTTTATTGAAAAGTTTTTGGCCATATTTTGAAATTTTAAATATTTATACATATTATACTTTTGTATCTTTCCTTAGGCCAAGTATTTGCACACTGGCACATTCCTGGTTCTGGTGTGCAAAAACAAATAAAATAACAACAACAACAACAAAAAACATTGATAGAATCTAAATGTACACTTCTAAGTTTTCATTTAAATTTTGCATAAATGATCTAAAAGAGTTTGAACTCTAAGTCCTAACTGCCATCATTGTTGAGCAAAATCTTGAGCAAATATGAAGAGAAATGCTTGATATAGACTGGAAATAGTAGGTAGGAGAATCAACTGGCCACAAATATCCTGCCTTTTGGAAATTGTGGGGCTGTGCTTCTTTAGAGGGACCTCACTTTCCTGTTCTCCCTTTTGTTGGAGTCAAGAATGAAGGTGGCCTCATGTGGGGGAATAAACATTTTGGATTCAGGCAGTAAGCAGTCTGAGGTTATATGCTGGATAATTTAGGAAGACCTTGGGGGAAAACTAACATCCTAGAACCTAGAAATTTTGGGAAATACATTCCTGTGGAAAGCTGAGCTGTGCACAGTTTCTACAGTGGGGAGGAATGGTGGTTTGTTAATTTGTTAACTAATTTGTTAATAGGCGAAACAGAGATACTGACTTTGATCATTCACCAGAAAATTCAATTGTTCTCTCCAGTCTACAGAATGACTCTGCAGAATAGATAGGAATAAAACCAATGTTTCCAAAGGTAAAAAGTGTACAGGTACAATGTTTACAGAAAAAGACAGAATTTGTGTTCTATCAGCAGCCAATCAAAAATTATGATTGCTTTTCTTTTTGATTTAGCAGTATATATATGAAAAAAGAAATTTCATTTCTTTAAATTATTATCTTCTTTAATATATTGGCTTAAATTTCCTGTTTACCTGTAACCCATACACAGATCAAGAGAAAGGAATTTTAGGTTAAAGAACTATTTAATCTTCACATATATACTTCTTGGGGAGATACAGTTTTAGACCTGCAGTATCTATACTGTTCATCTGGACCAAACATGTGAAATTTGAATATTAGCTACCTTAAGTACTAGGTATATTTTTTGGACCAAAACATTTATATGACAATATAAACATTTTTATATGATTAAAGTCAAAGATAAGATTGTTATATAGATTTTAATTGCTTATTAAAATATATGTATTAGCCAGGTGTGGCAGTATGCACCTGTAGTCCCAGCTACTTGGGAGGCTGAGGCAGGAGAATCACTTGAACCCGAGAGGTGGAGTGAGCTGAGACTGTGCCACTGCACTCCAGCCTGGGTGACAGAGCGAGACTCTGTCTCAAAAAAATCTATATCTATATTTATATTAGAAATTCATAATTTATCTTGTAAATGTGTTTAAGTTCTTTGTAGATTCTGGATATTAGCCCTTTGTCAGATGGATAGAGTACACACATTTTCTCCCATTCTGTAGGTTACCTGTTCACTCTGATGATAGTTTCTTTTGCTATGCAGAAGCTCTTTAGTTTAATCAGATCAAATTTGTCTATTTTGGCTTTTGTTGCCATTTCTTTTGGTGTTTTAGTCATGAAGTCTTTGACCATGCCTATGTCCTGAACAGTATTGCCTAGATTTTCTTCTAGGGTTTTTATGGTTCTAAGTCTTAGGTGTAAGTCTTTAATCCACCTTGAGTTGATTTTTGTATAAAGTGTAAGAAAGGGATCCAGTTTCAGCTTTCTGCATATGGCCATCCAGTTTTCCCAACACCATTTATGAAATAGGGAATTCTTTCGCCATTGCTTGTTTTTGTCAAGGTTGTCAAAGATCAGATGGTTGTAAATGTGTGGCATTATTTCTGAGGCCTCTGTTCTGCTCCATTGGTCTATATATCTGTTTTGGTAAGAGTACCATTCTGTTTTTGTTACTGTAGCCTTGTAGTATAGTCTGAAGTCAGGTAACATGATGCCTCCAGCTTTGTTCTTCTTGGTTACGATTATCTTGGCTATGCAGGCTCTTTTTGGTTCCATATGAAATTTAAGGTAGTTTTTTCCAATTCTGTGAAGAAAGTCAATGGTAGCTTGATCAGGATAGCATTGAATCTAAAAATTACTTTGGGTAGTACGGCCATTTTGATGACACTGATTCTTCCTATCCATGAACATGGAATGTTTTTCCATTTATTTGTGTACTCTCTTATTTCCTTGAGCAGTGGTTTGTAGTTCTCCTTGAAGAAGTCCTTCACATTCCTTGAAAAAGTCAGCAAAGGATATAAATAGACACTTCTCAAAAGAAGATATTTATGGGTCTGTCCTTCCTTCCTGCTTCGTCTCCACGCCTCGCGCTATGGGACAGAACCCCCGATCCGCCAGCACCACCTGAGGATCCGGAAACCGCCCCAGCGATGGAAGAGGACCAGGAGCTGGAGAGGAAAGCAATAGAAGAACTGCTTAAGGAGGCAAAACGTGGAAAAACTAGAGCTGAAACAATGGGACCCATGGGTTGGATGAAGTGTCCTCTTGCCAGTACCAATAAAAGATTTCTAATTAACACAATTAAAAACACATTGCCCTCTCATAAAGAGCAAGACCATGAACAAAAAGAGGGCGATAAGGAACCAGCGAAGAGCCAGGCCCAGAAAGAAGAAAACCCGAAGAAACACAGAAGCCATCCTTACAAGCACAGCTTCCGTGCTCTAGGTTCTGCCAGTTACTCCCCGCCGCGAAAGCGGAGCAGCCAGGACAAGTACGAAAAGCGGTCCAACCGGCGGTGAGGCTGGAACCAGGGCCAGCCAGCCCTGCGGGCCTCCGTGCTCCTTCGAGGGTGTGGTGTGCGGAGAAGACATGAGCTGGCAGGGCAAACACCTGAGAGTGACTTTGACAGTAGGTCCTTTGTTGTTTCTCAAGAGGCTGCTGGCCAAGGGCAAAAAATGACCTAGCAACTCTTGAGGAAACAAGTACAAAGGAGGATGTCTTGGCAAGTTTAAGCTACTTCTGCAGTCTAGTAGACATGTGTATTGTTGTTTATCTTGTTTGGAAGTGTGTTTCAAAAAAACATGTCTAGAATTTAAAATTTTCAGAGATTGTTAAAACTAGTTCCAATTTTTTGTCATTTCTCAAAAAAATAAAATACTTATAAATCCTAAAAAAAAAAAAAAAGAAGATATTTATGCAGCCAACGAACATATGAAAAAAAGCTCATCATCACTGGTCATTAGAGAAATGCAAATCAAAACCACAATGAGATACCAGCTCACAGCAGTTAGAATGGTGATCATTAAAAAGTCAGGAAACAACAGATGCTAGAGAGGATGTGGAGAAATGGAATGCTTTTACACTGTTGGTGATAGTGTAAATTAGTTCAACCATTGTGGAAGACAGTGTGGCGATTAATCAAAGATCTAGAACTAGAAATATCATTTGACCCAGCGATTCCATTATTGGGTATATACCCAAAGGATTATAAATCATTCTAGAATAAAGACACACACACACGTATGTTTATTGCAGCACTGTTCACAATAGCAAAGTCTTGGAACCAACCCAAATGCCCATCAATGATAGACTGGATAAAGAAAATGTGGTACATATATAGCATGGAATACTATGCAGCCATAAAATACGATGAGTTCATGTCCTTTGCAGGGACATGAATGATACCGAGAAAATCATTCACAGAAAACTAACACAAGAACAGAAAACCAAACACCGCATGTTCTCACTCATAAGTGGGAGCTGAACAATGAGAATACGTGGACATAGGGAGGGGAACATCATAAACTGGGGCTTGCTGGCGGGTGGGGGGCTAGGGGAGGCATAGCATTAGGAGAAATACCTAATGTAGATGATGGGTTGACGGGTGCAGCAAACCACCATGGCCCGTGTATACCTATGTAACAAATCTGCACTTTCTGCACATGTACCGCAATACTTAAAGTATAATAACAAAAGGAAATTCATAATTTAAAAAGTAAATGAAAATATAATTTTTAAAAAGAAATACTCCCTGTTGATGCTATAAGAGTAAAAAAAAAAACTGATAACGAAATTGTAATTGTAAAATTGTAAGAAAAAAAAAAAACTCATTGTTTTGACTGGCCTCTAATAATCCAACTTATTTTAGACAGCCATGTAAAAGTCTCAGGAGGCTAATCAAGAAATCATGCCCTAGATTTTTGTAAACTACTTTTTCTTGTGGGTTATTCTTAATACACTCTGCTCTTCTTGCTTTTTCTACTGGGAAATATTACTGGAACACATTACCATCTACCTATGCAAATTATGGAGCCTATTTTTATTGAGGCAAATATGACCGCCCCTATTCTTCAGAAAAGCTTAGAATACTTCTTTAAATTGGGATATAGTGACCCAGACTCCAATCTCCAATGCTAAGTTCTCACATATTCTCTCTCTCTCTCTCTCTCTCTTTTTTTTTTTTTTTTTTTTGGTCTGCAAAACATAAGGGGTATTAAGTCAGCGAGGACATTTTTACTACTCCTAGTGCCAGTTTGTAGGCAGTATAGTATAGTGGTTAAAAGCTAGGACTCTGGGGACAAATGGCTTCAGTTCAAAAACTAGTTCTAGCATTTACTGCTAGCCCCTCTTCCTCCAACAATTTTAGCACAACGCCTGACATAGGCACTAAATAAAAGTATTTTAATAGAAAAATAAATATTATATCTTAAACTGTGTTTGAAATTTACTGGAATCAACTTTTAAAGCATAGCTTCTCCTCATCTTTGAGGAAAGTACTATGGTTTAATAAAAATAAATGGACTTTACCTTTATACATCCAGGGTTTTTTTTCCTAAGGTCACCAAACAAGCTGTTTTAATTCTTTTATGAGCTTCAGTTCTCACTCTTTTGAAACAAAGATGACATGAAAGTATATTGTGACAATTAAATGATTATCTATATAAAATGCACAGGACAATGCTGGTTCACGTTAGGCACCCAGCCAGGGTTATAGGATCCAACATAGCCCAGCTCATTTCTTTGACCCATCCACCCTAGCTAAAACATGCTGAGTTTGTAGAAAGTCTCTGACTTAGGCCTGGCAGTTTCCAAAATCTAAAAGGCTTATGTCTTTCTAATTAAATTTGAAAGCCATTCCTGAACTCTGAAATTTATAAGGTTTTCATCATTGTCTTCAAATCATCCAAGTTTTCATCATTGTCTTCAAATATGAGTATTTGCGATTTAAACTACAGAAAGTCTGATTCTATAGTGTGAAGTGAAGTTATCAGGATCATTTTGGTAGACAAAATAATGTCCCACCAATGATTATCATGTCCTGTACTCTGCAACCTGTGTTTGTGTTACTTTACATAGCCGAATGACTTTGCATACATGGTTTAGTACCTTTAGATAAGAGAGTGGTCCTGGGATATCCGGAAAGACCCAATAAAGACCCAATAAAGTTTAAACACCAATATTTCACAAATAATAGCTGTTTTAATTTTTAGTTTGGTTTCACAATCGAAAATCTGCAGTCTTTTAATAAGAATAATAAGGGAATATTTTAGCTCCTTCATTCATTTGCCAGTTTCACAAAGAGATTTATATAATGTGGAAGTCAAAATTTTGACTTATTGGTAAGACATGAAACACTTAATGAGGTGCTAAATATTGGTCTAATTCAAAAAAATGCTGCTAGTCACTACTAACATTAGAGATCTACGGTAACTTAATATGTTACATATAATTAGTACTAATCTTCAATCATTTGGCTTTTAAAGAGATTAAAAGCTACTCAAATTATCTAGCTAAGAAGCAGCTGGTAATTGATAATATCTACCTCTAGCCTAAGAAAATTGTAATCTCAGCTGAATGTCTCCAGATGGGGTTACAAAAAAAAAAAAAAAAAAGAAAGAAAACATGTTTCTTGTTACTCTCAGTAACACTTTACTTCAGATCAAATAAACAGAAAGAATATAAAACGCTAAGAATTAAAAACTGAATTTATTCATCATTTCGTTATTCCTGACAGTTTTCTTAAAGTGACTGGGGGAAAAAAAAAAAAAGAAAAAAACCTACTACATTTAGAGGAGAAAAAATACAAACAAACTAGTCTCTTTAGTTTTTCTAGGTAATGTTAGCTTTTTCGATACCATAACTGGTAATTTAACCTTACGGATGTGTTTCTTAATAGCAACAGCCAGTTCTCAGGTTACAGATACCACATCTTGAATTTTCTCTCAAAGTCGAAATGAGACAATTGGTGATTGATAAATACTGGCTGATAAACATGCTCATCGTTCAGTTCAGCTAGGGTCCATGTGATAGAGAAACAGAGATGGACTGGTCAGAATTGGAATGCTGGTTTTGCCACTACATAGCATAAAACAAGAAATTTGGCTGGGTGCAGTGGCTCATGCCTGTAATCCCAGCACTTTGGGAGGCTGAGATGAGTAGATCACCTGAGGTCGGGAGTTCGAGACCAGCCTGGCCACCATGGTGACACCCTGACTCTACTAAATAAATACAAAAAATCGGCCAGGCATGGTAGCTCATGCCTGTAATCACAGCTGCTCTCTGGAGGTTAAGGCAGGGGAATCACTTGAACCTGGGGGGCAGAGGTTGCAGAGAGTCGAGATTGTGCCACTGCACTCTAGCCTGGGTGGCAGAGCAAGACTCTGTCTCAAAACAACAAACAAACAAATACAAAATTTATCAGATGAAGCTTCACCTTTTTTTTCTCTATAAAATGTAGCAAATGATACCTAGTCACAACAGAGAAAATTGACACTGGTAATATATATAATTATAACCCTCTGGAGCCTTGCTATTCGATGTGTTGTCCATGAATGAGCAGAACTGACATAACTGAGGAGTTGAATGAAATGCAGTATCTCAACCTGAGACCTCTTGAAACAGAATTCAGTTCTCATATGGGGCCCAAGATCTAAATTTTTAACAAGCTCTCATTTGATGCTGATGTTGCTGATTCACAAAACACATGATGAGTAACAAGGCTTTAGTGTCCCTAATGTATACGACTCAAATCAGACATAAATTTATACGTGAGCTGTATAATTTTAGATTTTATTAGAAAAGCTTTAACAGGAATATAACTAATATACTATGATATTTGATCCAAAGTAGAACAAATATCTTCACCCCCAAGACTTCTGATATAATTGGTCTGAGTTTAGGGCAATTGGTTGAGTTTAGGCATTGGTATTTTTTAGATACCTCTCCAGGTGAATCTAGAGCACAGTCGCAATTGAGAACAAATGACATAGAGATAGCATCAGGCATGAACACTGGAAGAAGCAAATAAAACAATGCAAGAGAAAAAGGACTGTGACAGGCAGAATCATGCCCGAGCCCCATGCAAGAAGTCCATACCCTAAACCCTGGAATCGGTAAATATGTTACCTTCAATGCAAAAGAAAATTGCAGCTATGACTAAAGCTATGGAACTAGAGATGAGAGATTATCCTGGATTATGACATGGACAAAATCTAATCCTGTAAATTCTTAAAAGTAGAAGAAAGAAGCAGTAGAGTACCTCAGAGAGATGTGGTAGAAGAAGAGGCAGACAAGATTGGCATGAGAGGGACTTGACCTGCTGTTGCTGTCCTCAGAGGTGGAGAAAGAGAACAACAATAGCCAAGAATTCTGGCAGCCTCTAGAAACACCGAATAAACCTGGCTGGTAACCAGCAAGAACATGAATTTGGCCAACCACCTGAATAAGCAAGGAAATAGATTTTCCCCTAGAGCCCTCAGAAGGAACACAACCCTGCCAACACCTTGATATTAGGCCAATGAGAACTGTATTGGACTTTTGACCTATAGAAATGTATGAGAATACATTTTCTTGTGTGTGTGTTGTGTTTTGGCACCCCAATTTATTATTTTTCTAATTTGTATGTGTGTTTGTTGTATTTGGAATTCTAATTTATTATTTTTCTAACTTTTAATTTGTATAGGTATATTTATGGGGTGCATGAGTTATTTTGATACAGGCATTCAATGTGTAATAATTACATAAGGGTAAATTACATCAAGCATTTATCATCTTTTGTGTTACGGATGTTCCAATTGTGCTTTTTAAAATGTTATGTTTAAAGGACAATAAATTATTGTTGACTGTAGTCACCCTGTTAAGCTATCAAATCATTTGTCTTTTTTTAATCACTAAAAGGTATGCTTATTTCTTTCAACAACCATAGAAAATTTATACAAGAATACAGTCCATTGTATTGCCTTAAGCCTCTTATTTAAATATCAACTATTATATACCCAAAGGATTATAAATCATTCTACTATAAATACACATACACACATATGTTTATTGTGGCACTGTTCACAATAGCAAAGACTTGGAACCAACTCAAATGCCCATCAGTGATAGACTGGATAAAGAAAACGTGGCACATATACACCATGGAATACTATGCAGCCATAAAAAAGAACGAGTTCAAGTCCTTTGCAGGGACATGGATGAAGCTGGAAACCATCATTCTCAGCAAACTAATACAAGAACAGAAAACCAAACACTACATGTTCTCACTCATAAGTGAAGACTCGAACAATGAGAACACATGGACACAGGGAGGAGAACATCATACACTGGGGCCTGTCAGGGGGTGGGGGCAAGGGGAGGGATAGCATTAGGAGAAATACCTAATGTAGATGATGGGTTGGTGAGTGCAGAAAACCACCATGGCACTTGTATACCTATGTAACAAACCTGCAAGTTCTGTGCATGTATCTCAGAAATTAAAGTATAAAAATAATAAAAGAAGATCGACTGTTGAAATAATAAGTCAGTATTTTCTAATAAAAAGGTTTGTTCTACACTGATATGCTGATATGCTTTTAAACATAAGATAATGAGAAATATAAATTTTGTGGGTTTTTTGGACTAACCTGCAAGAAACCTCTGGACTAATTGAATAACATGACAATGACACTATTAGGTAACATTTATTGAATGCCTACTGTGTCTCAGGCAGTGCTTTAATGTTATGTTATCCTCATAACAACTCTATGAGGAAACTACAGTTATGCTCCTTCATCATATATATGGATGTTGAAATATACAAATATCAGGCAAGAGTGATATGAATGGGTTTTAAATAGCCCAAGCTGTTTAGTCTATAACATTACTGATGTAAAGAAAATTGGAGTATTTCCTTGTAAATACAGATGCAATAAATGAAACTCGGAAGGATTAATTATCAGGATGTCACACCGCCAGCAAGTCATAAAAGCTTGATTTTTAAGCTCAGATTTTTAAGTTCCTGGCAGAGTCATCATTTCACTGAACTATAATATGTAGATAAAATTTAAATAGAGACAACTGAAATACTCTCTGCCATAAAATACATAATAATCAATACATGGACTAAGTTTGATTAAGTAAAAGTTGGTATTTCTCTAACTTTCATGTGTAGGCAAGACAAAGAAGCTCTCTTGAGTAGCTAAGGAGAATGTTGTGACCTTAAGCAAGACAAAACCAAACCCACCATTCAATTGTGTCATTAGGACCTCAGTGTGCACTCAGAAACAATTTCTGAAATGAGTCAGATATCTATTTAGTGGTAATCTGAAACACTTGAACTGGAGATTAGTTGTGAAACAAAAGAATTGTTCTACTGTGTATTATTTTCCTTTACTCTGGGAAGTACATAAAAAACACAGCTAGTGGAGGAAGGGAAGAAAAAGAAAGGCAGCAAGATATTGCAGAATCTTATTTTTTTTCTTCCTCACATGCATAAGGAGTAGAATAAAATAAAGTCCTCTGAAGAATAGGACTTTCCTGTCCTGCCTGCCCTCCCTCCTCCACTCCAGTTTTTCTTAAGCCCTTCATCTGAGAGGCCTGGAGATAAAAGGAGTTAGTTATCTTAGTAGATAAAGGACGCCACTAGAGAAAAAATTAAATAAAGATTTAAAGATGGACAAAAGTGTGTGGAATGGCAAAGGGACACCTTGACAGAATGAAGCCTTATAAAAAGTGTCAGTGAATTTATTGACCAAAGAGACAGAGAGTGAGAGTGGGAGAGAGAGAGATGCTTACAGACTATTTACTTACAGAAAGCTCTCAGATTTCTTTTTCAGAAGGAAGAGTTTTCATGTTAGATATTGTGAACCCTCTCACATAACATATTGGCTTTTTTGTATTGTGTCCTCTGAAAACATTTTACATGTGGAATGCAAAATTCAATTATAAACAAATATTAGCTGTGCTGGCCAAGTTCTTCCATAATATAGCTTAATATATTTTCCTACAGTCATTTATTGTTTCCCCTCAAAAGTTGCTAGGCTGAATTAGTCAATGAGCTAAAAGAAATATTTGAAATGTATGAAGTATTAATTTAGTATTGTGCTAGGCAACAACTCCTCACTTATCTATAATTCATTGGTTATGAGAACCTAGCTAAAAACCGGGGGAAAGGGAGAAAAGGCTCTGTCTAAATCACCAAAGCAGTATTTTATTCTAAAGACAGCTTTGCCAAATCTTAGACGCTTTTACATTACATGCAATTCAAATATATATGATTGTTTTATTTTTCAGCTTATAGAATATAGGAAGTAACTTTTTTTTTGAGACAGGATCTGGCTTGGTCACCCAGACTGGACTGCAGTGGTGCAATTACAGTTTACTGCAGCCTTGAACTTCAGAGTTGAAGTGATCCTCCCGTCTCAGCCTCCTGAGCTGGGACTACAGGTGCATGCCACCACACCTGGCTAATTTTTTAATTAATGTTATGTGGAGATAGCATCTCACTGTGTTGACTAGGCTGGTCTCACATTCCTGGCCTCAGGCAATCCTCCTGCCTGGGCCTCCCAAAATGTTTACATTTAAATTAGAATGTGAGATTGTTCACGTCGAAACTCCTAGCTCTTGACCCAGACATATCACATTTTAAAAATCACTATGCATATATAGTTGCCTAATTGCAAAAAGGTATAAGTACCAAGATAGTTACTGTTTCTCCTCCTGCACTTTTTTAAAGCAGTAAAATATTGTAAGAAAAATAAACTCCCATTCTGAGGTTTAAAAAGTGTGGTTCATCTACACAATAGATTAACATGCATCCATTTTTTAAAAAGAGTATATTCTAGTGTACCAATGTGGAGGACTGAGAAAATATATTAAGTGAAACACAGCAAGATATATCATGATCCCATCTGAGTTAAAAGAAAAACTTTAAACAAATTAAACTTGACATAGTTATCTTGAGCAGATAATTCCTGAGTCCAGTGATATCAGTACAAGGAGAAGTTGAGGGTTGCACTAGACAGTGTGAGCGGTGTGCTTTCGTAGACCAAAGGCAGATGCAAAGTAGAGAAATCACCTGATTGGCTATAGCTAGGCATCTGTCTTTTTTGGATATAGTGTGATGAGTTGGCGGCCTGTGATTAGCTGAACTCAGCTGTTTGTTATTCTCCTAAGTTAGCTTTCCATTTATCTAAGTACTAAGTTAAGACTGTAATTTATTATATAGAAACTCAAAGTATGGAGACAGCCTCAAGTTAAAAGGCCTCCTGCTTATTTAATTTTATAATATAAAAATGTAATTTTTAATGTTTGAAAGTCATAAACATTAATGAAAATATATAAAAATTTAAGTTGATTTTGTATGGAAAATAAGAGTAGGGTGAGAAGGGGTTGTATAGTAAATCACTGGTATTTTATAGACAGACACTGAACTGAAGGGAGGAGGCTAAGTAACTTGCCAAAGCTATACTATTGGAATCCTGTGTTGAAACCTAGGAAGTCCAGCACCAGAGGATATTCAAGTCACTCTTCTGCAATGTTGCTTTTCATGAGAATACAAGTAAGCCTGCATAACATATATAAAAATGCCAATTTCATGGCTGTGTTTTTTAATCCATCTAGTTATTCAACTCTGCTTCACTTTAAAACAAATTTAAATAAAGTAAATTAAACAAAACAAAAAATAATCCTCCTCCCTCAGATTTGCGTCTCCATATTATCACGTTTAAGTGTGCACAATTTGCAAAATATTCCAAGGTTAGGCAGTCTTTCACAAAATAACTTTGCCCTCTAGAATTCCCAGGCACATATTATCTCCAAACTCTGTCTTGTAGAAAATGTGGTGATCTATGAACAAAAACCTGTTTAGAGGCCATTCACCAGAGCCCTGCAATCAGCACCAACTACCATAGCTTCAGAATGAAATTCACATATTGATTTTAATTTATAAATCCCCTTCTGGTGGACTGCCACGTTGCCTTATAGATTACCTCTGCACCTGTAAATCATCCTGCAGCTGGGATGGGTTGTACCACTCATAAGCCCGATTCTTTGATTTAAATGTTAGGGGACTGAAGGCAGATGTTTTCATTAATCTTTTATGTATTTTTTTCTTACACATTTTTCTTTGGGATAGTATGAAGATAATTATACTTTTAACCTTCCTTGATTTATAATTTAAGATATTTGGCTTATAGATAGTACAATGTAAGAGGAGTTAGCCCTTGGCAAATTTGTGAATTAACTATTTTTAGAAATTGCAACTTTCTTATTTAACCTCTTTCTTTTCTATCCTCTAAGACCCCTCTTCCACCCCCCTCAGGCACCCACTGCTATGACAGTTTTCTCCTTTTAACATTTTAACATCCACTTTCTTTGCAGCAAATCATATGCAACTATTACTAGTTTTTAAATGTTACCTCCACCGTAGGTTAAACCTCAATAGGATCAACTCCTTTGAGGAAGCTTTAAGGTTACCTTTCGTCAGTGGTGCATCATATGAGGTAGTCAGTTTTTGAAGTATCTGCGAAGCTCATAATAATGCTTTATGTATCCTCTGTATCAAAGCAATGGAAGCCATATTTGTTCTACCCATGCTCATCACTGGCTACAGTTAATTGGATGAAGAGTGGCCATTTGACTCAGGTTTAGCCAATGGAATTCTCATAATCAAGAAGTTTTATTTGGTAACGACCGCTTCTAATTGAGATTTAAATAGTGATAGAAATCCTCAGGAGTTGTGACTCTGCCTTCCAATTGTCCGTCAATAACATGAGAGAAATCAGGGCTGTGAAAAATAAGGAATGAAGATTTTAGATGTGAATTAAAAATGTCACACAGGAGAGACGCAAATTGTTTATGAATTCTCGTTCCATTTCTGTTCCTGAATTCAATAGGAGACCTTTATTTCCTTGTGAAAATTAGCCCATTTTAATTAAGTTAGATCAAACTGGTTTGTTACTTGCAAATAAAAGACACTAATTGATATATAATGACACTTACTACCCCCTTCTCTTTCAGAATAAGATGACCCAATATTCTTTGTGAAAATAAACACTTCACCCACATTCTTTAGGCTTAAATAAAATTGCTTCCACCTCTAATTCCGGAGTATGGCTTTTAATTTAAGCTGACCCGCTGAATCATCATCTTTTCAGCAAGTGTGATTGAATTAGGGATGGACTGAAAGTGCACTGAGAGCTAACGGAATGAAGGAAACTTTTGTTGGAATTTCTGAAGAGACTTACACTTATCTTGCAGGGTTTGAACTTGTAGTTTCTGGTCTAGAACAACTGGAATGCTCTTGCTCTCAAGAAGTGCTGATTTATATAAAAGTGTAATAAACCTAGAGGAAGTGAAACCATGCAACCTAAGGGGGGATGGGGGAAGAGACAGGGAGATACAGGGTTCTAGTGGTATCATTTGAGCCCCGGGTTCAAATCCTGTTGTACTGGTTACATGCTCTATATCTTATAACCAGGACTCCTGGCTGATACAGAGCTCCCCAAATGCTACTGTGCCAGTGTTGCTTTCTTTTCCTAACTTATGTGTCATTCTTTGAAATAAAAGACAAATTTCAAATGGTAGTATTCTATTTAAATTTATATTTTCTAAAGAGAAAAGAATTCATTTGTTCAGTTTTTTCTTAGTTTATATAACAAGGACAATTTATTGTGTACTCCATCTTTTGAAGTGCAGCATTTCAGTAAAGACTAGGTATTACAGAGAAGAAACAACAACAACAACAAAAAAAACAGATAGAGGATTTGCAGACCTTGGTCTCCCCCTAATTTTACTACATACTAGCTATATAAAGAAGAGGAAATCACACTCTCTATTGCTTTTGAAGAACAAAACTGCAGGCATCACACTAAATTCAAACTATATTATAAGTCTACAGTAACCCAAACAACATGGTATTGGTAGAAAAACGGACACATAGACTGGAACAGAATTGAAAAATCAGAAATAAAACCACAAACCTGCAAGCACCTGATCTTCAACAAGACGACAAAAAGTAATGGGAAAAGGATTTCCTATGCTCTAAATGGTGCTGGAATAACTGGCTAGCCATATGCAGAGTAAATCTTTCACCATATGTAAAAATTAACTCAAGATGGCTTAAAGATTTAATTTAAGACATCAAACTATAAAAATCCTAGAAGATAACCTAGGAAATGCCCTTCTATTCATCAAGCTTGGCAAAGAATTTTTGACTAAGTCCCCAAAAACAATTGCAACAAAAGTAAAAATTAATAAGTGAGAGCTAATTAAACTAAGGAGCCTCTGCACAACAAAAGAAACTATCAACAGATAAACAAAGTAAATAAACAACCTACAGAATGGGAGAAAATATTTGCAAACTGTGCATCTGACAAAAGTATAGTAATCAGAATCTGTAAGGAACTTAAAACAAGCAAAAAAAAAAAAAAATAACCCATTAAATGGGCAAAGGACATGAATAGATTTCTCAAAAGAAGAACACAAGCAGTCAACAAACATGAAAAAATGCTCAACATCACTAATCATCAGAGAAATGCAAATTGAAACAACTATGAAATGCTATTCCACACTGGTTAGAATGGCTTCTATCTAAAAGTAAAAAAAAAAACAATAGATGCCAGTGAGTAATTTGCTCATGATTATGGCCTCCAGCTGCATTCATGTTGCTGCAAAGGACATGATTTTGTTCTTTTTTATGGCTGTGTACTATTTCATGCTACATATGTATCACATTTTCTTTATCCAACCAATCATTGGTGGGCACCTAAGTTGATTCCATGTCTTTGCTATTGTGAATAGCTCTGTGATGAATATAACTAGTTCATGTGTATTTTGATGCCAGTGAGGCTGTGGAGAAAAGGGGACACTTACACACTCTTAGTGGGAATGTAAATTAGTTCAGCCACTACAGAAAGCAGTTTAGGTATTTCTCAAATAAGTTAAAACAGAGTGACCATTCAACCCTGCAATTACATTACTGGGTATATGCCCAAAGAAAAATATTATTATACCAAAAAGACACATGCACTAGTTATATTCATCACTGAGCTATTCACAATAGCAATGACATGGAATCAACTTAGGTGCCCACCAATGATGGATTAGATGAAGAAAATATTGGATACATATGTAGCATAAAAAAGAACAAAATCATGTCCTTTGCAGCAACATGAATGCAGCTGGAGGCCATAATCATAAGCAAATTTTTCAGGAATAGAAAACAAAGACCACATGTTCTCACTTATAAGTGTAAGCTAAACGTTGAACACAAATGGACATAAACATGGGAACAACTGACACTGCAGAATACAAGAGAGGGGAGGGAGGGAGGCATGGGTTGAAAAAGTATTGAGTGTTATGCTCACTATCTGGTTGCAATATAACCATGAAACAAACCTGCACATATACCCCAATATTTAAAATAAAAGTTAAGATAAATAAATAACATAATATCTACCCAGTAAAGTCATAAGTTTCCTGTGCAGATAAAGTGACAAGTTGTTATGTTCAAAGCCCTTGGAAATTTTTGCAGTGTTATACATATATAACTATGTATTCTTCAGAAGTTAAAATATAACTCCTTAGGTCTTTAAATTTCTTCTCATAGTTAATACTTAGAATGTAATATCAAGGTTCATGAGGTCTCTAATTTCCATCTGAATTATGAAATTCAAAGAAGGGCTTCTGTTCCATTTATGTGATGCCACAGTTCAATATTAGTGAAGAGTCCAATTGAAGTAGTATAAGAAGAGTTGGTCTTATAGAATTAAGCCTCAGATTACAGGTAAGCAATTTTCTGTTCCTTGCAAGTTTTTAATTGTGACGAAATTTATTGGCGAGCAGAAGGATGGCTAGAAGTTAAGAAAATTATTTTTAAACTTTCAACTAATAGCATAGTTCTTTGAATTACTGATTTGTTAAAAAATAGACAATTTATTTAATCAAAGTACATATTTTCAGTACTTTTTTTTGCTTTAACCATCAAGTATACATTTAGGTTATACTGAAGAGTCAACAAACGTTCAGCTTGATTATTCATGTAGTAACAGTTATAGTCTCATGTTCTTAAAATTCTGCTAGAGAGATATAAAATAACCAAATTTCATCACTAAAATGTTGATATGAATTAGTTTAACATTAGAGCTCATTTTCTGCTTGTGCTTTACTTTGGTAATACTATGACACTCATATTTATACAGCTGTTGGGTACTGTTATATTCAATGTTTTATCTGTTTCTACTAAAAATTTCTGAGTTCCTAGGTGACACAGCTTATATTTTAATTATTATGTACTCCTAGTGCCTAAAACATAGTAGGTTCAATAACTGTTTGTTGAGTGAATGAATGCAAAATATTGCTTATGGAGTACTTTCCTGGTTATAAAGAAGAATATCAAATTAGTTATTTGGTCTGCCCAAATATCAGTATCACTAATGGTATGAAAATTCAAAAACAAAACAAAATAAGGTTTTGAGGAAATATTTCCCACTTTGATGAAAACTGGAATTGTATTTGTTCTTAATGAAATATAGCAAAAATAATTTTCAAGTATTTTCCTACTTTTAATGTTAACAAGGAATAGAATGGGACTGATACTTTAAAAACTAATACTTTTTTTCTTCTTATTTAAATAGGAACATATGTTCATTGTACATACTTTAGTAATTACAGAAAAGGTAAGAAATTAAATTGAAAGTATTCCTTATAAAACTATCCCAACAATAACTGATGACAGTTGTTAAGCTGTTTGCAATATTTTCACACACACACATGCAGACACACACACAAAAACACATGCACACAATAATATCCTCATTGATAAACCTGAATTCCCCAGGCCTTGATACATATTTCAATGTCAGATTTTTTTCTTCCTCATTTGCTCTTAGAATTCTGATTGTTAGTTTTTGTTTTTTTTGTTTTTTTTTTTTTTTTTACTGTCAGACATCCTGAGAAATAGTTGACATTGAGTCAGGAATACCAAAATATTAATTTCTGGGAAGGTAGAGACTTCCCAGCTTAGCCTGAAATCCAGTCTTCTCCACAGAGTACTTTTAGTAGAGGTAGGATTTGCAGGGGAGGGTAGTCTTTGCGGTAGGTGGCCGAAATGCCTGGCCTGCCCATGGAAGGGTGAAGCTCCCAATATTGCCGTTTTCAAATGATTGTAGGGGTTGTAAACTTCTGGCCTCCTCTTGCCTGGCTGAATTCTGGTCTCGCTAGAGTGGTAGAAAGGTGAATGTTATCACCAGGAAGACTTTCTGTAGGCAACTGAGTTCAGAGAGGGTATGTAAATTTAGAGGTCTTGTATCAGATTCCAGAGAGTTCCTGTACTTCTGATAGATGGCAAGAAATGAGCTAGTGGTAGACTGATTCACGGGCCAGTGTGAGGAAATACTAGATTTCTTTGGGTATATTTGGAGATTGGAAGCCCCTAAGAGGGGGGAAAATTACTTCCTATTAAATGTTTTAAATGGCACAGAAAGGCTAATGGAACTTTATTTTGATCTTCAAGTTGTAAAACCTTTTACATAGAGAGGCTTTTAATATTTTTATTTGAAATAGGTGTTGAAATACTCTAATTTTTTCATTGTCATTTTTATGGAATTTTACAAAATATTTTGTCTGGTATTAAAATAGTAGTGTCTATTACTATTTTCTCTTATGGTTTCTTATTTTTCTTTTATACATTGAGAAACCCTTTCAATTTTTTCTTTCTTTTTTTTAAACAAAACTATTTGTAAGTTATTAAGCTATTTAAATAAATGACAAAAAGGAGATACATTTTATTTTATCTCTAAATATAACTGAAAGAAAGATTTCTGTTTTCATGAAACTTGTGAAAATCTCTCCATTTCTGGTTAGTGACTTATAAAGTAAAATTATAAAAAATAAATTATGCGTGCAATTTTCTCAAAAATTTAAACTATTTTACTGATAATATTGATTTCTTCAAATCACCTCTCACAAACCTGAGGTATATTGGTTTGTAATATCTCAAAGTAAATTCAGGACACATTGTAAATTTTTACCTCATTTTTTAAGTAGATAATATCATCATTAGGGTAGATATATATGAGATCATGACATATCCGATAAAATAATCAAAGAAGATTAAAATTTGAGCTTAACAATAATAAGCAAATATTAGACTTCTTGGAAAGAAATAAAAATGTATTGACTAAAGGGATAAATATCAATAATTTTATTCAAGTTAAAAAACTATGATACTTACTGTATAAAACCCAAATGCTATACAATAATTATTATTCAAAGTACAGAACATATCATTCTAGAGGGTGTGTGTGGGGGTAGTAAACTCTCTTGTATCCAATAATTATTTTATTTTATTTTATTTTTTTTGAGACGGAGTCTCGCTCTGTCGCCCAGGCTGGAGTGCAGTGGCGCGATCTCGGCTCACTGCAAGCTCCGCCTCCCGGGTTCACGCCATTCTCCTGCCTCAGCCTCCCGAGTAGCTGGGACTACAGGCGCCCACAACCGCGCCCGGCTAATTTTTTGTATTTTTAGTAGAGACGGAGTTTCACCGTGGTCTCGATCTCCTGACCTTGTGACCCGCCCGCCTCGGCCTCCCAAAGTGCTGGGATTACAGGCGTGAGCCACCGCGCCCGGCGTATCCAATAATTTTTACAAGAAGTTTTGAAATAAAAACAAATCTAATTCTTATACACAATCAGTATGTACAATATGTAAAGGATACTTTTTTTTTGAGTCAGAGCCTCACTCTGTTGCCCAGACTGGATTGCAGTGATGCAATCTCAGCTCACTACAACCTCTACCTCCCACATTCAAGCGATTCTCAGCCTCCTGAGTAGCTGGAATTACAGGCACATGCCACCATGCCCAGCTAATTTTTGTATTTTTTCTGTGTTGGCCAGGCTGGTCTCGAACTCCTGGCCTAGAGTGATCTGGCCATCTTGGCTTCCCAGAGGGCTGTGATTATAGGCATGAGCCACCACACCTGGCCAAGGATACATTTTTGAAGCTACAATGATAACCAGGAATGCAGTATTAGAGTGGTAACCTCGTTAATTAAGCTGTACAATTTTTGTTTTTAAGAAAAGTGTGGTCTAAAGGAATTGAAGTAAGGCTTCATAACACTATGGCAAGTGAAAATATTAACACCAAGGAACTTTAAATGAGAGAAATACAATTAATTTTCTTATACAGTAGTAGATATTGCCTATAAAAACAGCTGAGCCTAACTGAAATGATTAGAGGTAACAAAAGAAATATATGCATTTGCAAATTATTTTCACCTGTAAACACTAAACTTCATTATATACCACTTATATGTATATTGTGATATTGTGATAAAAGTAGCATTTGCATTATCATGGAAATCTAACAATTTTCATTTTCACTGTCTCCTGATAGTAGTTTAATGTTTTAATATTTAATTCCAATTATAACTCCTCAAGGCTCTTTCCAATTTCTGTCTCTTTCCTCAAAAATACAAATGTCCCATTTTCTCTCACTTTATTGTGTATATACAATATATACAGTGCTTTATGAATTCATCCAACTTTATGGATTTATCATAGCATAAATGCCTAAAAATTCCTGAATTAATTGCATGTCCATTTAAAATGTTCTGCCTGTTCTCACTCACCCCATTTTTTAGCTTTAACACACGTATCTCTGCTATATTCCTTCTTACTCTCTTTCAGGAGATCTTGTTTTCAGCTCTATCTTCTCTTGCATCCTTAGGTTTTATTTCTCTATTATCTTTTACAAAATGTCTGTGTACCTGCTCCAGTCCCATTCTCCTAAATGCCCTTTCTCTCTAATGGTTAAATTGCCATCAATCTCTTCCCTAGATTTCACTGTCAACCACATCCAAAGAACAGTCTGTTGCTGTTTCCATTTCGATATATTTATAAAGTAACAACATTTTTATTGAATTATAACATATGCAGAAATTTGAGTATATGTTCAACCTGATGAATTTTTAAAAAGGGAGAGACCCATTTAACCAGCACCCAGAGAAATAGGTATTTTCTAGCACCCCAGAAGCTCTCAACATGTCCTGCTCCTTTCACTACCCCCACCAAAGATAATCACTATGGTTGACATTAAATACCACAGATTAATTTTGCCTGTTTCTGAACATTTCATAATAAGTATAATTATACAGCCTGTAGTCTTTTTTGTCTAACTTCTTTACTGAATGTGTTGTTGCGAGTAGTTTGATTTATGTTCACTATTCTATAAAACCCATTATGAGAATATACCACGATGTTTTTAACCATTTTATGGTGATGGGCATTTGGGTTGTTTTAACTTTTGGTTATTAAGAATAATGCTGCTCGGGAGGCTGAGGCAGGAGAATCGCTTGAACCCGGGAGGCGGAGGTTGCATTGAGCCGAGATTGTGCCACTGCACTCCAGCCTGGCGACAGAGCAAGACTCCATCTCAAAACTAAAAAAAAAAAAAAAAGAGTAATACTGCTGCTAATCAATACTAGCCTGGACAGTATGGCGAAACCCATCTCTATCAAAAATACAAAAAATGAGCCAGGCATGGTGGCCTGCATCTGTGGTCCCAGCTACTTGGGAGGCTGAGGGAGTAGGGTCCCTTGAATCCAGGAGGCGGAGGTTGCAGTGAGCTGTGGTCCCGTGGTTGCACCACTGCACTCCATCCTGGGCGACAGAGAACCTGTCTCAAAAACAAAAACAACAAAAAAAGAATACAACTGCTAAGGACATTCATGTGTATCTTTTGACGATCACGTCACTGCATTTCTGCTGCTCCATTTTGAAGTGTGCCTTTTGCTGGGTCATAAGGTTAGCATATGGTCAACTTTAGTGGATAACTGCAAAACAGTTTTTCAAAGTGGTTGCAACATTTTACTCTCCTATGAGCAGTATATGAATTCCTGTTGATCCACATTCTGACCAACATTTAGACATGTATTTTTAATTTTAGCTATTTGAGTGCATTTTTCTAACCAAAGATTTAAATTTTAAATGCCTTTTTTAAATTTTAAATTTGTCTTTTTTTTGTAAACCCATTTTAGTTGTGGGTAGTAATGTCTTGGTGTGATTTTAATTTGCATTTCCATGATGATTTAATGAAGTTGAACACATTTCATGTTGATTGACCACTTGAATACCTCTTGTGTGAAGACTGTTCAGTATTTTGCTGTTTTTTTTGCTATTGGATTGTCTGCCTTTTTCTTAATGATTTGTAGTTCTTTTTAAAGTGTGGATATGAGTTGTTTGTTTGATATATTATTTTTTCTACAATGTGGTTGTTCACCTAATTCTCTTAAAAGTGTCTTTTAAGGAACAGAGGCTTTTAACTTTTCACTTATTTTTTTTTATTTCTTCTTTTATTTTTATTTTCTATTATACTTCATGTTCTGGGATACATGTGCAGAACGTGTAGGTTTGTTCAACCCATCATCTACATTAGGTATTTCTCCTAATGCTTTCCCTCCCCTTGTCCCCCAACCTCCGACAGGCCCCAGTGTGTGATGTTCCCCTCCCTGTGTCCATGTGTTCTCATTGTTCAACTCCTGCTTATGAGTGAGAACATGCGGTGCTTGGTTTTCTGTTCCTGTGTTAGTTTGCTGAGGATGGTTTCCAGCTTCATCCACGTCCCTGCAAAGGACATGAACTCATCCTTTTTTTCTGGCTGCATAGTATTCTAATGAATCATAGTAATCATTCTAGTATAAGTGCCCTTTATCCAGTCTATCATTGATGTGCATTTGGGTTGGTTCCAAGTCCTTGCTATTGTGAACAGTGCCACAATAAACATACGTGTGCATGTGTATTTATAGTAGAATGATTTATAAACCTTAGGGTATATACCCAGTACTATTCCTTCTGAAACTATTCCAAACAATAGAAAAAGAGGGACTCCTCCCTAACTCATTTTACTTTTCATTTATGCTTCATAATATTTGCATCTTGTGTAAAAAAAATTTTCCTACCACAATCATGAAGACATTTGCTAGCATTTCATTCCTAAAGCTTTATTATCATATCATTTACATGTAAATCTCTGGCATTTATTTTTTGGTGTATTCTGTGATATATGATCAAGATTTTTTTTTCTTTGAATGCCACATGCAGGGCAAATTTTTTTTTAAATCCCATAAAAACATCCAATTGTCTCAGACTATTTTTGAAAAACAATTCTTTCCTTACTGCCCTATAATGTTAAGAATATCACTGTGGCAGGCAGCCTCTGAGATGGCTCTCCATAATCCCCTCCTTCGATATTCACATTCTTGTATAATGCCCTCCTAAATTGTTTAGGACTAAGTCTGAGGGACAAATAAAGTTTAGCAGAAATAATAGTATGTCTCTTATAATATTAAGCTATGAAAGACTGTGCTTTCCATTTTGGGCACTCTCTCATTTGTCCTCTTTCTCTTACGGCATTTGCTGAAGGAAACCACCTACTATGAGGGCTTATGAAGAGACCCATGTGATAAGGAGCTGAAGCCTCCTACCCAATAAGACCTGAGTGAGGTTGGAAGTGTGTACTGCAGCCCTGCAGCTGTCAGCTTGACTGCAACCTCAAGACAGACCCTAAGCCAGAACCACCCAGCTAAGCTGCTCCAGAATTTCCGACTTAAAGAAACTATGTGAGATGATAAATAAATATATGCTTTATAAGCTGCCACATTTTGGAAAAATTTGTTAAGCAAATATATGACAACTACAATCACCAAATGACTATATGTTAGTTTATTTATGGACTCTCTTCTGCTCCATTGGTCTATTTTTTCTCTCGTTGTACCACCACTACACTGAATAATTATCATATTATTAAAATAAATCTCTTTATCTGATAGTGTAAGTACTCAAATGTTGTTGTTCTCCCAGATTGCCTTTGGTATTCCTGCCCTTTTAAATTTTCATAAGGATTTTAGAAGCAGCTCATCAATTTTCATATATTCACAAATACACACATACACACAGAAACAAGATACCCGCAATGACTTTGATAGGGATTTAATTGAATCTATAGATTAGGCAGAATTGACACATTTAAAACACTAAGTAGTCTAAATCATTAACATCCCTCAGTTTAATTTGGTCTTTAAAAAATATCTATCAATATTGCTTAGTGCTATAAATTGTAGAAATCTTATAAATATTTCATTTTAAAAGTTTTAAAATTCTATTGAAATAAAAATACATCAACTTTTTTTCTTTTTTGGCTGTTACATAGAAATACAAGTACATTCTATTACTTTATGTCAGTTATTATAATAATTCTAATAGTTTTTCTCGTAAATTCCTTTGAGTTTTCTATACGTACAATCACATCGTCTACCAAAACAAAGTGATAATTTTATTTCTTCCTTTCAAATTCATATTTTTTTATGCCACTGTCTAGGATCTTGGTTTAATTTGTAAAAGAGGTCTTATATTGCACATCAGTTTATTTCTCTTTAACTCTATTATTTTCAATATCCAAGGGAAATATTTTAACTCATCAATATATGATGTTTGATGTAGTTTTTTTCTTTGGTCAATATCCTTTATCATATCAAAGACATTGTCTTTTATTTGCCTATGAGTTCTTAATCATGAATAGATACTCATTTTTGTCAAATAATTTTTCTGTATCTATTGAAATATTCACATAGTTTTATTCTTTTTCTTTTCCTGTTTATAATGATGAATTCCAATGGTTAACTTGCTTATAATTTTATATTTTTCAAACATTTTTATAAAAGAAAATTCAATCATACAAATAGGCCAAAAGAATTTTACAAGGAACACCCATATTCCTACCACCTACATTTTATAATTAAGATTATCCTACAATTGCTTCATCACATAACTATCCCTCTATCCGTTCATCAATCCATCATTTAAGAAAACGATTACTGAGCTCAGGCACGATGACTCACGCCTGTAATCCCAGCACTTTGGGAGGCCAAGGCAGGCAGATCACAAGAGGTCCTGAGTTGGAGACTAGCTTGGCCAACGCAATGAAACCCCACCTCTACTAAAAATACAAAATAACCCCAGCATGGTGACAGGCACCTGTAATCCCAGCTACTGGGGAGGCTGGGGCACGAGAGTCACTTGAACCCGGGAGGCGGAGGTTGCAGTGAGCTGAGATTGCAGCACTGCATTCCAGCCTGGGTGACAGAGTCAGACTCAGTCTCAAACAAAAACAAAAGCAAAGCAAAGAAAAGGAAAGAAAAGAAAATGATTACTGAATGTTCAACCAATCCTGAACTAAATTCCACTTGGTTTAATGTGTTATCATTTTTTATATTTCTGGAGTGATTTACCATTATTTTGTTAGGCATTTGCATCTATGTTTGGAAATCACTTCTACATTTATTTTGTCTGTAATATTCTTGTGAGGTTCTGTGACTTCAGATATGTTAACCTCATGAAACGAATTCTCAAGTGTTCCCTTTCCTCTGATAAGAATATATAGATTCTCGGATAAGAATATATTCTCTGATAAGGATATACAGATTGGTGGTATTTTTTTTTTAAATTTGAGGGGAAATTCAGTGATATAATTAGTTGGCACTGGAATTTTGGGGGGTAAGTTTTATAATAATGAACTCTAATAAACGTAACTACTTAGGATTTCTTTTCTTTTTCAGGTTACGTAGGTTGTGTTTTCCAAAAGTTTGTCTTTTTCTAAATTTTCAGCTTTAATGGGATAAAGTTATTCATAATGTCTTCAACTGAGATTTTAATGTCTGTGGTTTCATTAGTGATGTCACCTTTTTCTTTTTTGTATCCATAATCTGTGGCTTCTTTACTTTTGACAACGCTTGACTTTGTTTTTTTTCATAGCTCTTTTGTTTTCTGTGTGTTTTTTTTTTTTATTTCTTCTCTATCTTTATTTCCTTCCTTTAGTTTCTTAGGTTTGAATTGCTATTTGTTATCTTTAGTCTTAAGTTTCATTTCTAATAAGTGTATTTAAAACTAAAAATGTTCCTCTAAGCACTGCTTTAGACATATTTTACAAATTTTGCCATATGAGATGATGATTATCCAGTCTAAAATATTACTTACTTCCTTTGTGATTTCTACTGTGAAAAATGGGCTATTAAGAACTATATTGTCTGATTTTTAAAGAGTTGGGTATGATCCAGATTTTTTGGGGGGTGTTACTGATTTCTAGTGCTTAAAAAAATACTTTGAATAATTTTATATTTGTTAGGTTTGTTTTATGTCCCATCCTATTATCAGTTTGATGAATGTTCCACGAACACCTCAAAAAAATTTATATGTTGTTATTTGTTGATAAAACATTCTTTAATATCATTAGTTCTAGTTTAGTAAATATCAAATTGTATTGTTAGAAATTATACAATTTCATTTTTTCCAGCTTTCCCTGGAAGCAGGGTTTAATATCTGTCTCTCTGATTGTGAATTGTCTTGTCCTCCTTTTAATTTTATTCATTTTTGCTTTATTTGTTTTGAAGTGATATTATTCGATAAAGCCAGATTTAGAACTGTTAAATATTTTCAAGTAGAATGATCTGTTTGCCATTTCAAATATTTTCTTTTATCTTTAATAATACTTCTTTACTTGGAGTTTTCTTTAATATTATCATAGTTTCAACTGTTTTGTTTATTTTTGTGTGTTCTTGTCGTTAATATTTTCAGAGCATCTTTTTCCACCCTTTTATTTTCCATCTTTATATACTTTATTTTTAAGGTGTGTTTCACGTAAGTGGAAAGTTGACACTTTTTTCCTTTTAATTGAACTATTTTATTTTTAACTGAATTAACAATGGTGTGTTGGTTTATATCTACCATCAAACTGTTTGTTTGCTATTTGAATTGCAGTTTGGAGTTTCATTTTTCTTCCATTTCTTTTTACAGATTAATCAATATATTTTATTGTTCCATGTATTTCAGTTAGATTAATTACATCAAAACTGTTTTTGTATGTTCACATTAGGGATTGCAATATGCATCCTCAATATATTACATTCTGATACAAATTATTATGTTCCACTTGCTCAATACACTAGTTCCTCAGAACCATTTACTTCTACTCATTCTCCTCCTGCTTTTTCATGACTGTTGTCAAATACAAACTTTTACTTATATTTTAGTTTGCATAGCTTATTTCTGTTACTGTTTTGTATTGTCATTTCTTATTTTACATTATTTACATATTTACTCTTTCTATTAAACTCCATTTCTTTCTGAATTTACGTGTTTTCTTCTGAGTTCATTTTCACTCTGCTTTCAATATTTGTTTTATTAAAACTATGCTAAAAGCAAAATTTCTGGGGTTTTTCAGTATGAAAACATATTTATTTTTCTACCATTATTAGAACTATGTTTTCAGTAGACATAAGCACTCTTAAACATTTTATTGTATATACTAAGGTGTACAATATATTGATATACATATAGAGAGAGAGCAAGAATTACTACAGTCAACCATGTTAACATAGCCATCATCTCACATAGCCATATATGTATGTGTGTGTGTGTGTATGTGTGTGTGTGTATAGTGGTAACAGCACCTAAAATCTTCTTTCTTAACATATTTCTAGTAGACAATAGTATTAACTATAGTTCTGTTCTGTACATTAGATCTCTAGACTTATTCATCCTACAGAACTGCAACTCTGTACTCTTTTTATCTGTATCTCTCCATCTCCCCGCCCCCCACTCTGGTAACTACTGTTTTTTCTGTTTTTATGTACTCAACTTTTTGATATTGTCATTGCATATTGCAGTATCTTCATCCTTTTTGAGGCCTAATAATATTTCATCATATTTATAATGAGTTATGTGAATTTCTTATATATTTTGGATATTAACCTTCTATCAGATATACGGTTCAAAAATATTTTCTCCCAATCCATAGACAGCCTTTTCATTTTCTTGGCTATTTCCTTTGCTGTGAAGAAACTTTTTAGTTTGATGTCGTCCCACTTCCTTTTCTGCTTTTGTGGCCTTGTCTTTTGGTGTAATATCAAAAACAATCATTGCCAACGCCAACATCAAGGAGCCTTTTCCCAGTGTTTTTCTCAAGGAATTTTATAGTTTCAGATGTTATGTTTAGGTCTTTAATCCATTTTTAGTCTAATTTTGTTCTTTTATTCTTTTGTACATGAATATCCAGTCTTTTAACACCATGTGTTTTAAAGACTATATGTGTTCAAACAATAGAAGTAGAGGGAATACTTCCAATTTCATTCTATGATGCCAGCATCATCCTGATACCAAATCCAGACAAAACACCAGGAGATAAGAAAATTGTATGTCAATATCTTTAAGGACTATAGTTGCAAAAATTTTCAATAAAAAGCAGCAAACTGAATTAAGCAGATATTTATCAAAAATATTAAACATTATGTCACGTTGAATTCATCCCTAAGATGCAAGGTTGTTTTAATATATGTCAATCAATTAATGAGATACATCCTGTTAACAGAATGTAAAGATTAAAACCACATAATCATCTCAACAAATACATGAAAATAATTCGACAAAGGTCAATGGCCTTTCTTGAAAAAAGTTCTCAACAATGTAGGTATAGAAGGAAATTTCCTCAATGTAACAAAGACCATTTATAAAAAGTGTACAACTAACATCACAAAACTTTTAGTTTTTCCCCTAAGATCAGGTACAAGGCAAGGATGGCCAATCTCACAATTTCCATTTGACATAGTACTAGAAGTATTAGTAAGAACAAGCAGACAAGGAAAGAAATAAAGGGCATCCAAACAGGAGAGGAAGAAGTAAAATTTTTCTTATTTACAGATAGCCTGATCCCATAAGTAGAAAACTCTAAAGATTCTTCACATATACAGACAAAAACTCATTAAAACTAATAAATAAATATGGTAAAGTTGCAGGTTACAAAATCAGCATACAAAAATCAATTACATTTCTTTGCACCATTAAGTGTGAATATATTGATTTGATTTTTTTCAGCCCTCTTAATATATTATTCAATTTCGTCTACTCCTGTCAAAAAATACAAAACAAAACAGAGAATAGTAAAAATCATTGACAAAATGCATCCCACTTTACCTTTCTCCATTTCATAATCTTCCTTTATTCTTCTCTTTCACCAAACTATTATCTCATTTCCAAAGACATCTTCTCTATCTTTGCTTTTGCACCTTCACTCACATTCCTTCCTTTACTTGCTAAAACCTTTATCAACATCTCTTCTTGACAACTTAGTATCTGTATCTTTTTTTCCTGATAATTGTTTGTTTGTTTGTTTGTTTATTTATTGAGACAGAGTCTCTCACTGTCACCCGGGCTGGAGTGCAATGGTGTGATCTTGGCTCACTACAACCTCCACTTCCCAGGTTCACGCAATTCTCCTGCCTCGGCCTCCCAAGTAGCTGGGATTACAGGTGCACACCACCACACCTGACTAATGTTTTGTATTTTTAGTACAGACAGGGTTTCACTATGTTGGCCAGACTGGTCTTGAACTTCTGACCTCATGATCCACCCACCTTGGCCTCCCAAAGTGCTGGGATTACAAGTGTGAGCCACCGCACCTGGCCAATATTGTCCTTTTATATATAGAATTCTCATTTCCCTTTAAAAGTGACTTGGGTGAAATGTCAATCAAGGTCATTGATCTCCTTTTCCCCAGAGATGATAACATAATCCAATCAAGTTCGAATAGATATTGTTGTCCTCATGGCATATAAATTGTGAGTTTAGTTGCCCAAAGAATGAGAATGATTATGCTTGATTCTCCCTGATGATGATACATTATAAAAATACTGTAATTGTCCTCATTACCTTGCTCTTCTCTACTTATTTTTATACTGATTCTTTTATATGTTACCTAGAAAAGTAAAAGGAATATATATTGCATTAGTGAGACTAAACATATTATTTAATTAAAGGCTAGATATAGCTGGAGTTTCTAAGAGAAACAACCAAGAAGTTGTAAGAGAACAACCAAGAAGTTGGGTAGGGTTAAATCCATGACATTTGGAGAGTAGACAAAAGAAGACTTAGGATACCAAGATCAAAACCTAAAACTACTGTGTTCTAAAAAGGGGTTCTCTTCTGCAAGTTTATGGAATTCATCCAAAGATAAAAGAAACAGTGATGGAATATAGGATTTTTAATAATTATACTTATTTATTTTGTCATGAAGACAAATGTAAGGTTTCTGAACATGAGGCAGACTATTATTGTTACTTACAATAACTGTATTGGCTCCCCATACTCCATTCTCTTCTTTAGGGTAATGTAATGAGAACCAGATGGCTAGCCATGTGTTTATGAATGAGTATCTCCCATAGAATAGGAACCAGAACATTATGAGTCTGGAGTTTATATAGAAACCGCTATAGGCCTACTCTCCCCCAATCATTAGAGTGGAAAAGGAAACTAATCTCCCCAATGTAAACAAATATTATTTGTAAAGAAAAATAATTACCTAACATATAACTCTTTAGAATATAGATGACCCTCCTCTGGTTTTATTAAATTTTAAAATGTAAACTTATGGTTTTGGGAGATGAGGAATCTCTACATATTTCCAGAGGTTTCTATTTATTCAATAGTCTGTTAAATTCGAAATCTTGTTCTTTAGCTGAGATGCCAGGTTTTTATGTTCAGAGAAATCCAGCCATGCAGAAACATGAAAATGTTTTCTCTACAGTTGAGCGAAGAGTCACTGCTATCTTGCCACAAATAAAAAAATTAAATTTAGTTAGAGATTGGTTAAAGAGAGAATAGGTTGTCTTATGACATAATGAGTTATCTATTATAATACTCATTTAAACATACAGTCAAATTGACCATTTAGAAGAGGTGTTACAATGGGAATTTAGGCATTCAACAAGTCGTTAGACTAGATGACTGTATCATCCGGACATGGCAGGAAACAGATGGCACACTTAAAAAGGGATATAGAAAACAGCTTAATGAATGAATTTTTTTGTAAAGCATGGTATGGTGAAGGGAAGCTAAAAGAAGACAGTGGAGCATCCTGTGACTAGGAACAACAGGAACCATTACCACCGTAAAGATGAAGATATAAGGGGAGTGAGTGATTGCCAAAACTCTGAGAGCAGAGTCCCTTCCTCTGTGGGAAGGGCCACAAAACAGGAACTAGGGCCTTCGATGAAGAATATAGCCATTGCAACCTCCTGTGGCCTGGTAGGTAGGATGCTGGGGAAACAAATATTTTGACATCTCTTTGATGCTACTTCTACCACCCAACCTCAATCTTCTGCTGGTACCTTCCATTTGTCAAATCCAACAGGAAAATAGAATGCAAGAGAATCCAGTTGACACTAGCCACAGAGGTCATTCACTCAGTGCACACATCCTTATGGCAAGAAGGCATCTAATAAACCAGCAAATATCTAGCCCAGACACTTAAAAGTACCTGTGAACTTACATGAAACTCAGAAGTCTCTGCTTCTGTGAAACGCTTATCCTATTCAATTCTTTTAAGAAAAGTCACACAGCATGAAGGAAACACTTAAGGGCATAAATGAACAGTTCCTGTATAGAAACAGATAAGTTTAAGTCAGGCATTAAATAAAAATTGACATAACTTGATGTCAAGGGTTAAATGAACCTCCACTAATGGAGAAAACTAAGCTTTACTTGCTCCTGTGTTTTTTGACCCATGTACATTATCCTGAAATCATCAGGCTAGACCATGAGCCAATTTGCTTTCAAATCTTTTCTTCTTTCAGGCAGACACTGTAAGAGTCAAGGATCTGTACCATCTGGGCCAGATGAAAGGAGACCCAGTGCTGGGTGCCAACAGCATACTGATTACACTACGTTATGAAACATCTCACTCTTTCCCTGTGAGGCTTCACTGAAAAGACTTCACAGACAGTACCATATGTCAGTGAGAGCTGAAGTATCTAGTCAAGAGTTGGGAGAAGCAAGTGTTAAAGCTACTAATTCCTCGTGTTTTAGTTTCAAATCTGTATTCTACAAGTAATAGGGAGAGTTGAAATAAAAATGCTTTTATCTGTCACTTTTCGTATCATTTAAAATTTTGACCGGCAGTCGATAGTAATGGAATCAAGATATTCAAAGCAATTTTATGCTTCCTTCTGTCATAAATTAAAATGTTTCATTAACTAAACAAATTCTCAATGGCATAAATCAACCCACACTAAGTAAATCATAGTGAGAACCAAAGTGTAATTCCATAAAAGTGATTAAGTGCTGGCAAGATACAGTGATATATATCATCTGCAGTAGGGAGACTGATTATTCAGTATCTGTATGTTGTATTTTAGACTGGCTAATTTCCTACATGTTAGGTATTTTCCTTGGAAATATTTAAGGAAAAAGTATATATCACATGAAAGTTTATATTTTGGTTTTATTTTGGAATGTTTCTTATCGGAGCCTCTTCATTAGAGTATACTTTGAAATACGGTTAATGGGTGCTTCATGAATTTGAAAACCTATACTGTAAAATATATTTATCCTAGGATGGAAATGACCTTGTCAGTAGAGTCAAATATTTCTAAAGTACAAGATTTATTCTTTTTGATGTTATGAACAATAGATTGCTTTCAATTATTCCTTTTAGAAACTCTTCTTTTGTCATCTGAATGAAGCATGGCAATTTTACAGATTGTATTTAATAGCTTTTAAGAAACATTGATGTAATTATTATATGGATATAAAACAGACAATCAAACAATTATAAACAACTTACTTGTGCAATGCTCTGAGGATGTTTAGTTCTGATGTACTCAGACAACCCCACCACAAAAGCTACTACAACAACCTCTAATCTTGCTTCCATGTTTAACATCAACATTCTATTCTTCACAGAACAATGAAAGCAATCAAGTAAAAAACATGAATCAGGTCATAGTACTCACCAGCTCAAAACCTTCTAGTGATTTTCCATCAAAATTAACACGAGACACAGAATCTTCACAATTTCTCCAAGACCCTTCTTCATTTTGTCACTACCCCAGTCTCATGCTTTCCTACTGTTTCAGCTCATTGTGCTTCTTTTATGCAGTCTTCATTCCTGTTTTTCAAACGCATCAAAATGGCCCTCATAACCCTTACCAGCCTAACTCACAATTGATATGCTTCTTTCTCATAGATATTCACATTGCTATCTCCCCTGTCCCACTGCAATTTCTGTTGAAATATCATCTTCTTAGACAGTTCTTAACCATTTTACCTAAATTATTAGCCTTCATCACACCTGATATCTGAATATCCTTACCAAGATTCTTCACTTTTATGTGTTTTATGGGTAGTTTCATATATATGTGTATGTATGTATATATGCGTGTGTGTATGTTTATGTATATGTATATGTATGCAGAATTATATATGATTTGTTTAGTATCTGTCTCCACTCTTGGGATATAAGTTCTATGTAAGCAGTTTTATTTATTCATGGCATAAATGGGGTCATTCACTTACCAAGAGTTCACTAAATTTTTATAAAATTAATACATATAAAACTTTGAATTACATATACTGACATGATAGTCAATTTTATTTGTTATATTTCAATAGATGTCACTTGTAAGATAATATCACTAACTGGGAGTTAATGACAGTTGGATCTTTATTCTCGAATACATTATATAGCTCTGCCCTTATACCTGGACAAGTGAAGCTCCTGTTCCAAGACCCATGCCTCAATGGACTCTGTACTTCAGAGACACTCCTTCAAAGTTTTCAAAAAATCATTTTAAGATCTGAGCTTGTGGCCAGCAATGCCAAGTAGTTGGAGTGCCCCAGGCTAAACCTAGGTGTACTGATGATTAGTACCCTTTGATGCTTGAGACTAGCTATCTAGGAAGCCCAGTCAGAAATCTGCATGGGCCCCAGTTACCTTCTCTTATCATTGGCTTGCTTTCTATCTCTTAACCAATCCCCAACCCCTACATGTGGCATTGACCCGATGCCTTAAGGAACCCTGCCACTGCTGCTTATGAGGCTGTCCCAGGGCCTTGTTGTTAGGTCCTATTTCTGTGAGGATGGAAGCAAGAAGTATTACTTTTGTAGAAAAGTGTAGAACTGAATTGCCATAATATTGTGGATCCACTCTCTTTTGGTCACTTTCTCATTTTAGGCTCAGAACATATTCAGAGATAAGAGATACCAACATGTGACTGCCAACCTTTGAGATTGAGCTGCTGTGTGGGCTGTTGGGTTAGCTCTCAGATCTCTGTGTTCCAGATGTAGTGGTACCTCCACACTTGTATTTTAGAGTAGTAGAGGTGACAGCAGGCATAATTTGTCCGGTAATTCTAGTACCAGGGTATCACCTTTCCCCCTTCACAAACACCTCCCTCCTCTAAAACTTCTGAGACCTTTGCTTCATCATACAACATAGGTTTTATTTATTTATTTATTTATTTATTTATTTATTTATTTATTGTAGTTCTTTTTTGCCTTAGGCCAAGGTGACGACATCATGATCTCCTAGGTTGGTCTTAAGCCATGCTGGATGAGGGATGGATACTTTTTGCCTGAATTTTACCACTCTTCTCACTCTGCCTATGGGCTCCTTGCCTATGCTGACTGCAGTTTATGGGAGGCAAGTACAGTCAAGGTTGGAAGTGATCACATTCTAGCAATGCAGTCATCATCAGGAAGAATTCACCCGAAGAATGAATTCAAGAAATGACAAAGTTGAAAAATGTTTTAGTTTAACTTTATTCTATAATGTCCAGAGCAGCGAATTCATATGATTAACAAATGCACTGTCTTTCACATTTTCCTGCATTGTCTGTGAAATATTTGCCTTTGTGGTCATGAGTAAAGCATAGAAACAACTTTTGAAAGACTCATTGGAACCCAGTAGTTACTCATGTTACAAGGAATGATGCAAAGTCATGAGTAATGATGTAGCCATCATTAAGTAAAAGGATTTAGTGAACTTCAGAGTTAGAGTACTGAAGAAGACCTATGGATTGAGAAAATTCATGGAGCATCGTGGTGAAGGCAGTAGTTCTGGAAAAGCTACTGGAGATAAGACAGGTGCTAAAGCTGAACCAGCTGATGGGTATGAACCACTATTCCAAGAATCTGGTTAAAATTCAGTCTTTTAGTCATGATAAATTAAAATTATCTTTGTGATAAAAATCCATGTTGTTTTAATAGAGATGGATTCCAGAGTCATGGATTGTGAACATTAACAACTTTGCTACAATTTTCTCATGGTGGGATATATGAACTTAGCTAGAAATAGCATATTTGATTATAAAGCACATGGATACATGATCTCTTGATATCAAAGGGAAGAGATGATAACTTGGCCCTGCAAAGTATTGTTTCAGGTTCACTGTTTGGACACCAAATAAGTATGTGCATACCTCATCTTTTACTCAAAATTCTAAGTCTGTTAGTATGCTTCATGTAGGCTAATGGATTTAATAATGTGTTTTTAAATCATTTTGTTTGTATAGACAAGGTCCTTTAAGTATTTGCAGGGTCCCCTAAACTGTAGGGACATCCTTGGTGCTAAACTCTGCCTTTAAAATAAAAATAGACCTGCTAAGCCCTGTATCCCTTTTTAATAAGATGTACAAGGTGCAATAACTTGATCTTTACCTTAAAGGGTAAGTGCAAGACACTGGGACTTTATAAATTTCACCAATGTATCAGGGCCCTAAAAATTTGTAGGATTTTTTTTTCTTAAACTCGGGCAAGATGTGTCTTCCATGAGTATTAGGTTTACTTGCCACTTACTTTTCACAGGTATTATTAGAATTATGATATCAATATACTGCTCCAACATGATCTTCTGCAGATGTCAAAACCCTCATGCTCATTGCGTATCATATTGTGATAAGGAGTGGGAGAGTTAATATAGCTCTGGAAACCATGAATATATATTATATTTTCTAAAAGGACAATGGGTTTTTATTCACTTCATTGCTGGTGACTGAAAAAAAAATTCAAATCAATGACCATATAATAAATGTAAAAGGATATTTTGAAATTTTCCAATAAATACATGATATCATACACAGCAATGGGAATTGGTGCTACAGCCTGGTTATGTTTACAACAGTGCATTGACCTCTACCATAATCCAATTTGTTTTTGCAGAAACTATACAAACCAATTGAAGAGAAATATGAAGTATCCTATTATTCCTGCAATCTAAAAACTTGGAATGTAACCCTAATCTCTACAATTTTACCAAAAATGTGATATTGCTTCTGACAAAGTCTCCTGACTAGTGTGTGTGTGTGTGTGTGTGTGTGTGCAGGTGGATGAGGAGTTGGTGAAGCTGGTTCAAGGACTTTCATTTTACACTTCCTACAATAATGGACATTCTTTCATAGGTCAGAGAACCAAACGTGAGGGTTCCATCACCATTTATCTATAACCATTCCAATTATGCAGTCAGGGATCAGAGAAAATACCATAAGGTGTGTGCATAGATGCTTTTGGCTCACTGTAAGATGGATGTGAGTCAGGACTCCATCTATATCCTGTATTCCATAATACCCCACCCTAATAAACTAGTCATAATGATATTTTAAAGCCCATGACATAAGTAATAGTTTAAACCATGATTCTAACAACCTTCAAATTATCTCAGTCTTTTCTTTTCACTGATTTTCTTTTATTCTCATAAATGACTACAGGTCCCTTTGGGAAAGAGTTCAAGGAATATTTATTTTATATATTTTTATTGATAGTCCAAGACTTTTAAAAGACATATTAGCATACATAATCAATGAATTATGAAACTCACAGGCATACAAAGGGGTTAAAAGCTGCTGCTTTGTTACTGTGGCAACAGATATAAGCCTTTGTCCACAAGCCCTTGATTTTTCTTTTTGCTGGTCATGTAGGTCAAAACGTATCATTGTTGATTGCACATCCAATGTTTCCCTAAGAACATCATGGTCTCTGCTCAACTTCATAGGTTCTGGCAGGTCACATGTCCAACAGTTACCTATTTACTGTTGCTGTCTATAATGGTAATTAAATATACCTTGAGGCTGATTGATAATTGCTGCCCCCTAGCCCTCAAGAGGCCAGAATTTTATAATCTCCATTGATCTAAGGGTCCTAGTTCCATGCAAAAATCTCTTGTCAATCCTGGACTCTGAGAACAGTCACCATGGAGCTACTCAAGAATGCTGATGCCCCCATAAACATTTTCCTTAGTGAAGAGAAGGCTTTCTTGTCTCTTCGCAGGACAATCTGACAGATTATCTGGTCATACATGATAAATATGTTTATATTTGTGTGCCTTCTGACCCATTCTTCAATACACCGTAACTACAATCCGACATGTCTATTTAGTTACTGTACTCTGTCATCATGTTCAAACTTTAAAGAGCAACCCAAGCAAAGTTTTAGAATTGGCTCCTGATTTATTTGGCAGGGCATTAAATTCTAAGGCACAAGATGAGATTTATCTCATGTTAATAATTCTTCGCTATCCAGGCTCATATTCTACCCACATCCTCCATTTCAATATTCTCAAAATCCAAACTTACCCATATTTCACTGTTTCTGCTATTACTTATTAACTAGCTGCTACATCTCTTTTTTTTCCATGTGTGCCCCATTCAGACTATGCAGAAAGCTAATATTGCTTATTATCTAGAGGCAATGTGAGAAGTCAGGAGGGGACATTTTGGAGAAAAAGCATTATTTCCAAAAGAAATCTCCATATGTGATTTTTTTGCATAGTCTCCAGGCAGAGATATCTCCCCTCTAGGAAAAGTGAGATTACTTCCACTAGTAATCCAAGTACTGTTCAGCAGAATCCGTTTTCAGGCATATGCACCCAAATGATCCCATCCCTGTTTTCAGGGTTTACATTCTTCCCCATCAAGTCATGATTTTCTGAAATAGGAATCCTATCAAGGCAATAAATTTAGCTTCCTTTGTAATTTTGCCACCTTTCAAATTAAATTCTTGGCTAGATTATCAACACAGTCTTCACTGTAGCTGCAGAAGATGAAGATCTCTTTAAAACACTGTCCTGCAGTCCTGCAGTCCTTCACATTTTCACAGCATGCACATAATATGGGAATGGCTAACTTGTACCTCTTAGCTTGTGTTAAAGAAGGTTTTTAACCATTTTAATAGCCATTAGCAAATCTGAACCACTGACATTCTTTATATTATCATCTTCCCATTGCCTTCAAATGCTGCAGAGCTTCACACAAGTCCATTTCTTCTATTCTTTCACATCTCCTAATCCAAAATAGTGGGACAGATTATTAATTGTTGTTTCATGGCATCCCGGGAATTGTTGTTGTATAAAACAACAAAAATTTGTTGTTTTATAGTACCCATGTACTGCTAGTAATGGGGTTTTTGTGGCCATTTGATCAGTGCATGATCTAGTTCTAAATCCCATCCCGAGGGTTGCCTTCTAACACCTTTTCCACAACTGCATGTACTAGTGGGCAGATCCTAAAAACAAAGCATTAGACAAGAATTTATAAATGGTAGTTTATCTGGAAGGTGATCTTTGGAAGTAGAGATGAGGGAAGTAGGAGAGTGACAGGGAAAAGTGAAGAAAAATATAAAATTTATTACTAAGATATCCCTCCTATGGACAACTGGATCTAAATCCTACTCGGGGTCTTCTATGTTACCCTGTAAAGTACATCTCTGAATAAACTCTATGGATGTAGATAAGGAGGCTGAAACATTTAAGCCTCTACTTTCTACCTCACTGGTTAAAGGATAATTACCCCCATGCTCTTCTCTGGGCCTGTATATGAGATAAGAAAACATCTATGACCTTGAAAACAGGAAAAAAGATAGAATAAGCTGGAATATTGTAAAACCCAGCTACAGATCAAGTGAGCTGAGAAAATGTTGTTTGTAGAATCACCAATACATGCGACAAGGCCCAGGTAGTTTTATATGAAAAACATTTGCAAACGTATAACTAACAAATAATCCTCATTTTGCATAAAATATTTCAAAGAGGTAAAAAGGTGTAGCTACAAAATCTATTTTGTAGAGCTGATACAACTTTTCAAACAAGAATAAGAATAGAAAATTCTGTATTAATTTTGTTGGTGAACGCAGATAAAAAATTCTAAAGAAAACATTGACAAACTTAATTTGGCCATGTATTAAAAAGGTAATATCTACTGACCAGGTATACATTATCATAGAACTTCAGGAAAGTTTCAACATTTTAATAAAATCTATCAATGTATCTCAACATACTAATAAAATGAAAGTCCAAATAATCATCCTAACAGATGCAGAAAAATTATGTATTAGAATATAATACACATTCACAATGAAAATCTGCTTAGTAAATTAAAAACAGAAGATAACTTATTTAATGTGGTAAAGATACATGACAGAAATCTCACAGAAAATATAGTCTAGGTTGATATTTTAAAAATATTTCCTTTAAGGACAAAGGTAACTATTATAACCTCTATTTATTTAATATTTTACTTGAAGTTCTAGGTGCAACATCAATTATAAAAAGGAATAGGTAGATAAATTATGAAGAAAAACACATATTTTATCTCTCATTTGCGAACACTATAGTTATTTGCATGACAAATCCAAGGGATTTCATAAACTGTGAGAATGAATTAGTTAATTCATTAGGGTTGTATATTTGTTTGCCAGTGTATAAAATTAAAACCACTGGTATTCTTCATGAATGACCAATTAGAAAATGGAAGACACCAAAAAAAATAACATTTCTAATAACATAGAAACCTATATGAAGTACATTTAATAAATATGCATAGGAGCTTTATAAAGTCATTGTAAAATATTATTAAAAAATGTAACTTAAAAATAAACCTGAATAAATAGAATATTGAGACACATTGATGAAAGAGAAGATTCAATTTTTTAATGATGCCAGCTTTCCTCAAATTATTCAATAAATTTATTGCAAATTTAATTAATAACCCAAAATGATCTTTGAGGCACTAAGCAATTATTCTAAAACTCATATGGAAATTAAAAACTTAATAAAGAAATACAAATAGATAGATATAAGGGGATTACATAACATATCAACATGAAGCATAAAACTATATTGTGATTTGAAATATACACCCATAAAACTATGGAAAGGGTGGAGAGGCAGAAATAAGACAAAGCCTATAAACTAACTTACTGCATTACATGGGCAACATTACAAATTAATGGGTAATAATAAACTATTTAAGAAATGGCATTTGGATAATCAAATCTCAATATTACAAAATGACAACAGATCTCTACTTCAGACTCTACTAAAGTGCAACTTCTGGATATAAAAAAGACAGAAACTGAGGAAAAATATGAGAGGTTGTTTTCACTTCAGGTAAATAAAAAGCATGATAATAGATTTGATTCATTAAAATTAATTTTCACAGAACATGGGATGTCATAGATGATGTTAAAGACCAGCCAAGATCGGAAGACAGTGTTGCCACACGAAAATTGACAGATGTTTAACATACAGAATTCACAAAATTTACAATTTGATAAAGAAAAGGTAAATAAAATGGGCAAAACATATGAAAGTGATGGCAGCAATGGCCTATCTGGAGCAGCTGCTGCAAGGATATGAGCTTCAGCAGGAGAGGGACGACCAGGGCTGCATTCTCCACAGGGATGTTCTTGGTCAGAGAGCCATGAACAGGCAAGAGCCCCGCCCCATACTGAGTTGGTGGGGCAGGCACCCATGCTCCCATGCTCAGCCACAGCCACCCAGCTGTGGCTCCAGATCCCTGTATACTGGTGCTTTTGGGGGCCTGGGAAGACCCTTGCCCCACAGGCTTGAAACTCTCTGCTCCTGCTCCCTGGCTCTCCATCTCCCAGCACCCACTCCAGGGCAGAACAAGGTTATAGCTGAGTCCAGGTGCCATTGTGACCAGGCCAGGTGTGCATGCATTCAGGGCAGTGCTGACATGCCAGCCCCTAATGCGTCAGCTCCCCCTGGATTTTGGGTGCCTATGAGCATGGGAGGGAGGCTGAAGGGGGTCTGAGGGTGGCTTGGTGCAGGCCTATAGGCACCCCTCAGCACAAACTGCCTGGGTACCATAGACAGCATGTTGATGGTGGCAAGGGGCAGACAGAATCCTGGACAGAAAGGGGTAGGTTTCAGGTGAAACTCCACCTTCAAGCTAAGAATGGTCTGAAGCCTGGGGGCCAGGCTGCCAGTTCTGAGTGGAGGCTGTGGCCCAGAATGAGAAGTTATGGGGATTTTTCTGGGCCTGCCCATGGCCACTTATGGACCAATCAGCAGTATGTCCTCCCCTCTGAGCCCATACAATCCCTAGCTTCAGCTAGACTTAGACAGATGTTGGAACTACCAGCTGCAGGAAGGAGCTACCAACTTGGGTTTCCTTGAATTGTTCGGACAACCTGCTTGTGAAAAGGAGCTACCCACTCTGGGTATGAGTTGTTCTGTCACCCAAAAAAGCTCCTCTCCGCCTTGCTCACCCTCCAGTTACCTGCACACCTCATTCTTCCTGGACTTGGAACAAGAACTTGGGACCTGCTGTATGACAGAACTGAAAGAACAGTAACACAAACAGCACTGAAACATGCACCCACTTGCCACACTGCAGGAAATGAGAATAAGAGAAGAGCTATAGTCCTTTGGGGAGCCCAGAAGTAGGGGCTCCCCAAGCCAGGGCTGTGACACCTTCTTTGGGGCTCTGCATATCCTAGTTTCCAAGTGCCACCATATTCCCCTCATTCGGACATGGGTGCCTGCAGTGGAAGCTGCTTGTGGTACATCTGATCCAGCTGCAGCTTTGCATGGAGTCAGAGCCTGTGCTAGTGCCTGGAGCTGCCCCCCTCCCACCGACAGCAGCAGCTGGCATGCCTAGCTGCGTGGAGTGGCCAGACCCCACACTTGCTCCACTCCACACCTGGTTCATCATTGGCAGGTGTGGAATACGGGATGGCAGTGTGAGCCGAGCACAGCCTGCCAGACCAAGTGGGCATAATGAGCCCAGTAGGCCCAAGCAAAAACTCAGGCAGACATGCCGCTGGCCACAGAGGATTCCAGCTGGGAAAGCGACACCCTAAGGGTCTCATGACAAAAGCATGACACAAAAGAGGAAACTTGAGTAGCCAACAGCATAGGAAAAAATACTCAGCAGTTTTAGTTATCAGTGATTAAATGATATGAAAAAGAATGCTATGAAAACCAAAGAAACCACAATATTATGCCACTTTATATTGGTAAGAAATTTATAAAATCATGATGGGAATTAGTAAAACAATTTACTGTACACTAAAATTCCTAAATTCCAATTGTAAGTGAAAGGAACAACCATAAAAAAACTTCTGTTCACATACACTAGAATACATGTAGAACTGAAAGAACGGTAACAGAAACAGCACTGAAACATGCACCCAGGAACCGTGGAAGTATTTTTTCTCTCTCTTTCTCTTTATTTATATTTTCTTATAATGAGGGCACTTTACATGAGATCTACCCTCTTTTTTTTTTTTTTTTTTTTTTTTTTTTTTTTTAATTTATTTATTATTATTATACTTTAAGTTGTAGGGTACATGTGCATAACGTGCAGGTTTGTTACATATGTATACTTGTGCCATGTTGCTGTGCTGCACCCATCAACTCGTCATTTACATCAGGTATAACTCCCAATGCAATCCCTCCCCCCTCCCCCCTCCCCATGATAGGCCCCGGTGTGTGATGTTCCCCTTCCTGAGTCCGAGTGATCTCATTGTTCAGTTCCCACCTATGAGTGAGAACATGCGGTGTTTGGTTTTCTGTTCTTGTGATAGTTTGCTAAGAATGATGGATTCCAGCTGCATCCAAGTCCCTACAAAGGACTCAAACTCATCCTTTTTTATGGCTGCGTAGTATTCCATGGTGTATATGTGCCACATTTTCTTAATCCAATCTGTCACTGATGGACATTTGGGTTGATTCCAAGTCTTTGCTATTGTGAATAGTGCTGCAATAAACATACGTGTGCATGTGTCTTTATAGCAGCATAATTTATAATCCTTTGGGTATATACCCAGTAATGGGATGGCTGGGTCATATGGTACATCTAGTTCTAGATCCTTGAGGAATCGCCATACTGTTTTCCATAATGGTTGAACTAGTTTACAATCCCACCAACAGTGTAAAAGTGTTCCTATTTCTCCACATCCTCTCCAGCACCTGTTGTTTCCTGACTTTTTAATGATCGCCATTCTAACTGGTGTGAGATGGTATCTCATTGTGGTTTTGATTTGCATTTCTCTGATGGCCAGTGATGATGAGCATTTTTTCATGTGTCTGTTGGCTGTATGAATGTCTTCTTTTGAGAAATGTCTGTTCATATCCTTTGCCCACTTTTTGATGGGGTTGTTTGTTTTTTTCTTGTAAATTTGTTTGAGTTCTTTGTAGGTTCTGGATATTAGCCCTTTGTCAGATGAGTAGATTGCAAAAATTTTCTCCCATTCTGTAGGTTGCCTGTTCACTCTGATGGTAGTTTCTTTTGCTGTGCAGAAGCTCTTTAATTTAATGAGATCCCATTTGTCAATTTTGGCTTTTGCTGCCGTTGCTTTTGGTGTTTTAGACATGAAGTCTTTGCCCATGCCTATGTCCTGAATGGTACTACCTAGGTTTTCCTCTAGGATTTTTATGGTATTAGGTCTAACATTTAAGTCTCTAATCCATCTTGAATTAATTTTCGTATAAGGAGTAAGGAAAGGATCCAGTTTCAGCTTTCTACTTATGGCTAGCCAATTTTCCCAGCACCATTTATTAAATAGGGAATCCTTTCCCCATTTCTTGTTTCTCTCAGGTTTGTCAAAGATCAAATGGCTGTAGATGTGTGGTATTATTTCTGAGGACTCTGTTCTGTTCCATTGGTCTGTATCTCTGTTTTGGTACCAGTACCATGCTGTTTTGGTTACTGTAGCCTTGTAGTATAGTTTGAAGTCAGGTAGCGTGATGCCTCCAGCTTTGTTCTTTTGACTTAGGATTGTCTTGGAGATGCGGGCTCTTTTTTGGTTCCATATGAACTTTAAAGCAGTTTTTTCCAATTCTGTGAAGAAACTCATTGGTAGCTTGATGGGGATGGCATTGAATCTATAAATTACCTTGGGCAGTATGGCCATTTTCACAATATTGATTCTTCCTATCCATGAGCATGGTATGTTCTTCCATTTGTTTGTGTCCTCTTTGATTTCACTGAGCAGTGGTTTGTAGTTCTCCTTGAAGAGGTCCTTTACATCCCTTGTAAGTTGGATTCCTAGGTATTTGATTCTCTTTGAAGCAATTGTGAATGGAAGTTCATTCCTGATTTGGCTCTCTGTTTGTCTGTTACTGGTGTATAAGAATGCTTGTGATTTTTGCACATTAATTTTGTATCCTGAGACTTTGCTGAAGTTGCTTATCAGCTTAAGGAGATTTTGGGCTGAGACAATGGGGTTTTCTAAATATACAATCATGTCATCTGCAAACAGGGACAATTTGACTTCTTCTTTTCCTAACTGAATACCCTTGATTTCTTTCTCTTGCCTGATTGCCCTAGCCAGAACTTCCAACACTATGTTGAATAGGAGTGGTGAGAGAGGGCATCCCTGTCTTGTGCCAGTTTTCAAAGGGAATTTTTCCAGTTTTTGCCCATTCAGTATGATATTGGCTGTGGGTTTGTCATAAATAGCTCTTATGATTTTGAGGTACGTTCCATCAATACCGAATTTATTGAGCGTTTTTAGCATGAAGGGCTGTTGAATTTTGTCAAAAGCCTTTTCTGCATCAATTGAGATAATCATGTGGTTCTTGTCTTTGGTTCTGTTTATATGCTGGATTATGTTTATTGATTTGCGAATGTTGAACCAGCCTTGCATCCCAGGGATGAAGCCCACTTGATCATGGTGGATAAGCTTTTTGATGTGTTGCTGAATCCGGTTTGCCAGTATTTTATTGAGGATTTTTGCATCGATGTTCATCAGGGATATTGGTCTAAAATTCTCTTTTTTTGTTGTGTCTCTGCCAGGCTTTGGTATCAGGATGATGTTGGCCTCATAAAATGAGTTAGGGAGGATTCCCTCTTTTTCTATTGATTGGAATAGTTTCAGAAGGAATGGTACCAACTCCTCTTTGTACCTCTGGTAGAATTCAGCTGTGAATCCATCTGGTCCTGGACTTTTTTTGGTTGGTAGGCTATTAATTGTTGCCTCAATTTCAGAGCCTGCTATTGGTCTATTCAGGGATTCAACTTCTTCCTGGTTTAGTCTTGGAAGAGTGTAAGTGTCCAGGAAATTATCCATTTCTTCTAGATTTTCCAGTTTATTTGCGTAGAGGTGTTTATAGTATTCTCTGATGGTAGTTTGTATTTCTGTGGGGTCGGTGGTGATATCCCCTTGATCATTTTTAATTGCGTCGATTTGATTCTTCTCTCTTTTCTTCTTTATTAGTCTGGCTAGTGGTCTGTCAATTTTGTTGATCTTTTCAAAAAACCAACTCCTGGATTCATTGATTTTTTGGAGGGTTTTTTGTGTTTCTATCTCCTTCAGTTCTGCTCTGATCTTAGTTATTTCTTGCCTTCTGCTAGCTTTCGAATGTGTTTGCTCTTGCTTCTCTAGTTCTTTTAATTGCGATGTTAGAGTGTCAATTTTACATCTTTCCTGCTTTCTCTTGTGGGCATTTAGTGCTATAAATTTCCCTCTACACACTGCTTTAAATGTGTCCCAGAGATTCTGGTATGTTGTATCTTTGTTCTCATTGGTTTCAAAGAACATCTTTATTTCTGCCTTCATTTCGTTATGTACCCAGTAATCATTCAGGAGCAGGTTGTTCAGTTTCCATGTAGTTGAGCGGTTTTGATTGAGTTTCTTAGTCCTGAGTTCTAGTTTGATTGCACTGTGGTCTGAGAGACAGTTTGTTATAATTTCTGTTCTTGTACATTTGCTGAGGAGTGCTTTACTTCCAATTACGTGGTCAATTTTGGAGTAAGTATGATGTGGTGCTGAGAAGAATGTATATTCTGTTGATTTGGGGTGGAGAGTTCTATAGATGTCAATTAGGTCTGCTTGCTGCAGAGATGAGTTCAATTCCTGGATATCCTTGTTAACTTTCTGTCTCGTTGATCTGTCTAATGTTGACAGTGGAGTGTTGAAGTCTCCCATTATTATTGTATGGGAGTCTAAGTCTCTTTGTAAGTCTCTAAGGACTTTCTTTATGAATCTGGGTGCTCCTGTATTGGGTGCATATATATTTAGGATAGTTAGCTCTTCCTGTTGAATTGATCCCTTTACCATTATGTAATGGCCTTCTTTGTCTCTTTTGATCTTTGATGGTTTAAAGTCTGTTTTATCAGAGACTAGTATTGCAACCCCTGCTTTTTTTTGTTCTCCATTTGCTTGGTAAATCTTCCTCCATCCCTTTATTTTGAGCCTATGTATGTCTCTGCGTGTGAGATGGGTCTCCTGAATACAGCAGACTGATGGGTCTTGACTCTTTATCCAGTTTGCCAGTCTGTGTCTTTTAATTGGAGCATTTAGTCCATTTACATTTAAGGTTAATATTGTTATGTGTGAACTTGATCCTGCCATTATGATATTAACTGGTTATTTTGCTCATTAGTTGATGCAGTTTCTTCCTAGCCTCAATGGTCTTTACATTTTGGCATGTTTTTGCAATGGCTGGTACCGGTTGTTCCTTTCCATGTTTAGTGCTTCCTTCAGGATCTCTTGTAAGGCAGGCCTAGTGGTGACAAAATCTCTAAGCATTTGCTTATCTGTAAAGGATTTTATTTCTCCTTCACTTATGAAACTTAGTTTGGCTGGATATGAAATTCTGGGTTTAAAATTCTTTTCTTTAAGAATGTTGAATATTGGCCCCCATTCTCTTCTGGCTTGTAGAGTTTCTGCTGAGAGATCTGCTGTTAGTCTGATGGACTTCCCTTTGTGGGTAACCCGACCTTTCTCTCTGGCTGCCCTTAAGATTTTTTCCTTCATTTCAACTTTGGTGAATCTGGCAATTATGTGTCTTGGAGTTGCTCTTCTCGAGGAGTATCTTTGTGGCGTTCTCTGTATTTCCTGGATTTGAATGTTGGCCTGCCCTACTAGGTTGGGGAAGTTCTCCTGGATGATATCCTGAAGAGTGTTTTCCAACTTGGTTCCATTTTCCCCCTCACTTTCAGGCACCCCAATCAGACGTAGATTTGGTCTTTTTACATAATCCCATACTTCTTGCAGGCTTTGTTCGTTTCTTTTTCTTCTTTTTTCTTTTGGTTTCTCTTCTCGCTTCATTTCATTCATTTGATCCTCAATCGCTGATACTCTTTCTTCCAGTTGATCGAGTCGGTTACTGAAGCTTGTGCATTTGTCACGTATTTCTCGTGTCATGGTTTTCATCTCTTTCATTTCGTTTAGGACCTTCTCTGCATTAATTACTCTAGCCATCAATTCTTCCACTTTTTTTTCAAGATTTTTAGTTTCTTTGCGCTGGGTACGTAATTCCTCCTTTAGCTCTGAGAAATTTGATGGACTGAAGCCTTCTTCTCTCATCTCGTCAAAGTCATTCTCCGTCCAGCTTTGATCCGTTGCTGGCGATGAGCTGCGCTCCTTTGCTGGGGGAGATGCGCTCTTATTTTTTGAATTTCCAGCTTTTCTGCCCTGCTTTTTCCCCATCTTTGTGGTTTTATCTGCCTCTGGTCTTTGATGATGGTGATGTACTGATGGGGTTTTGGTGTAGGTGTCCTTCCTGTTTGATAGTTTTCCTTCTAACAGTCAGGACCCTCAGCTGTAGGTCTGTTGGAGATTGCTTGAGGTCCACTCCAGACCCTGTTTGCCTGGGTATCAGCAGCAGAGGCTGCAGAAGATAGAATATTTCTGAACAGCGAGTGTACCTGTCTGATTCTTGCTTTGGAAGCTTCCTCTCAGGGGTGTACTCCTCCCTGTGAGGTGTGGGGTGTCAGACTGCCCCTAGTGGGGGATGTCTCCCAGTTAGGCTACTCAGGGGTCAGGGACCCGCTTGAGCAGGGAGTCTGTCCCTTCTCAGATCTCAACCTCCGTGTTGGGAGATCCACTGCTCTCTTCAAAGCTGTCAGACAGAGTCGTTTGCGTCTGTGCAGAGGTGTCTGTGTGTCTTAGTTTACTGTGCCCTGTCCCCAGAGGTGGAGTCTACAGAGACAGGCAGGTTTCCTTGAGCTGCTGTGAGCTCCACCCAGTTCGAGCTTCCCAGCAGCTTTGTTTACCTACTTAAGCCTCAGCAATGGCGGGCGCCCCTCCCCCAGCCTCGCTGCTGCCTTGCCGGTAGATCACAGACTGCTGCGCTAGCAACGAGGGAGGCTCCGTGGGTGTGGGACCCTCCCGGCCAGGTGTGGGATATGATCTCCTGGTGTGCCTGTTTCCTAAAGCGCAGTATTGGGGTGGGAGTTACCCGATTTTCCAGGTGTTGTGTGTCTCAGTTCCCCTGGCTAGGAAAAGGGACTCCCTTCCCCCTTGCGCTTCCCAGGTGAGGCAATGCCTCGCCCTGCTTCAGCTCTCGCTGGTCGGGCTGCAGCAGCTGACCAGCTCTGATCGTCCGGCACTCCCCAGTGAGATGAACCCAGTACCTCAGTTGAAAATGCAGAAATCACCGGTCTTCTGTGTCGCTGGCGCTGGGAGTTGGAGACTGGAGCTGCTCCTATTCGGCCATCTTGCTCCGCCCCCCGAGATCTACCCTCTTAACAGACTTTTGAGTGCACAATACAGTATTGTCAATTAGAGCAACAGTGTTAAACAGCAGATATCTAAAAATTATCTAGCATAACTGAAACTGTATATACTTTGATTGGCAACTCAGTTTCCCTCTTCTTCCAGATTCAATGATTTTGACTATTTTAGGTACGTCACAGAAGTAAAATCATACAGTATATGTACTGTTACTGGCTGATTTCCCCTAGTGTAATGTCTTCTTGGTTCATTTACACTGTTGCAATTTGCAGTATTTTCTTTTTTTAAAGCTGAACAATAGTCTATGGGATGTATATACATTTTCTTTATGCACTCATTAATCATTGGTCATTTAGGTTGTTTTCACATCTTGGCTATTGTCAATAGTGCTGCCATCAACATAAAAATGCTAATATATCCTCAAACCCTGATTTCTATTCTTTTGGGTAAATACCCAGAAATGAGAGAGCTTCAAAATGTGGTAGCATTATTTTTAGTTCTCTGAAGAACCTCTATACTGTTCTCCACAGCAGCTGTGTCATTTTGTGTTTCTGCTAACAATGTAAAAGGTTCCAATGTCTGCACATTCTTGCCAACACTCGTTTTTTTGTTTTTGTTTTGTTTTTAAATAATAGGCATCCTACAATATGTGATGTGATATTGTGATTTTAATTTGTATTTCTTTAATCATTAGTGACATTTAGTATCTTTTTGGACATTTATCTCCCATATGTATGTTCTTTTTGGGGGAAAATGTCTATTTCAGTTCTTAACCCATTTTAATAGAGTTATTAGTTTTCTCTTGTTGTTGTTTTGTTGTTTGAGTTTCTCAGACATTTTGGAAATTAGCCCCCAGTCAGATATATGATTTCTAAAATTGTTCTACCAATCTATAGGTTCGCTTTTCATTTTGTTGATTATTTCCTTTGCTGTGAAGAAGCTTTTTAAGTTTGATGTATCCCCGCTGGTGTATTTTCACTTTTGTTGCCTGTCCTTTTGTGCCCTATTTATGAATTTATTGCAAAGAAGAATGTAATGAGTAATTTCTCTATGATTTCTTCTAGGAGTTTTGCAGTTTTAGGTCATACATTCAAGTCTTTAGTCCATTTTGAGTTCGTATTTGTGCATTGTATAAGATAAAAATTCAATTTCATTTTTTTCATGACTATCTGGTTTTTCCAAGATTGTTGTTGAAAAGTCTAATCACTTTCTGACATGTATTCTTGGCATTTTATCAAAGAACAGTTGTCCATACTCATGGATTTATTTCTGCACACTCTATTTGCTTCTATTAGTCTATATGTCTGTTTTGATGCCAGTACGATACTGTTTTAGTAATTGTAGGTCTTCTCTTATTCCCGTTTCCAGCAGTGTGGCAAGTGGGGGCATGTTTCAGTGCTGTTTGTGTTACTCTTCTTTCAGTCTGTGTTACTCTTCTTTCAGTTCCGCCATATAGCAGGTCTTATAAATCAGGAAGTGTGATGTCTCCGTAGTTTGGTTCTTTTTCAATAGTGTTTTGGCTACTTTGGGTCCTTTGTGATTCCAGATAAACTTTAGAATTGTGTTTTTAATTTCTGTTAAAAATTCCATTGGAATTGTGATGAGGATTGCAATTTATAAATTGCCATTGGATAGTATGAACATTTTGTCAATGTTTTGTCTTCCAATTAATGAACATGGGATGTGTTTCCATTCGTTTCTGTCTTCTTTAGTTTCTGTCATCAATGTTTTGTACTTTTCAGTGTGCAAGTCTTTCAATTCTATATTAGGGTTCTTCGGAAGAACAGCACTAATAGAATATATGTATATACAAAAGGGAGTCAACTAAGGAGAATTGGCTCATGCAGTTACAAAGAAAAGTCCTACAATAGGCCATCTACAAGCTGGGGAAAGAGAGAAGCTAGTAGTGTGGCTGAGTCCAACTCCCAAAGCTTCAAAACCAGGGAAGCTGACATTGCAGCTCTCAGTCTGAGGCAGAAGGTCCAAGAGCCCCTGAGAAGCCACGAGTGCAAGTTCCAGAGTCCAAAGGCTGAAGAACCTGGGGTCTGAAGTTCAAGGGCATGAGGAGATGAAGCAAGTGTCTGGGATGGGAAGAGAGAGAGCCAGACAACTCAGCAAGTAATTTTATTCCCTCTTGTTCTTCCTGCTTTGTTTCAAATGTACTAGCAGTGAACTGGATTATGTCCATCCACACTAAGGGTGAGTCTTCCTCTCCCCGGCCACTGACTCAAATATCAATTTCTGGAAACACTCTCACAGACACTCCCAGAAACAATATTTAGCAGCCATCTAGCCATCCCTCAATCCATTCAAGTTGACGCTTAACATTAACCAGCACAACTTCACTGCCTGTCAACTTTGAATCTAAAACACCTGCTTAAATTATACTTACTCTTCAAATAAAGACAATAACAATTTTGTAATTTCATCTAACATAATAAAACTACCATTTGTACAACTGAAAATCCACTAATCTTTAACATAACAAGTGTACATAAAATTAGTAACACTTAAATGCTGATATGAAGTCAATACATCTTATGTTACATGATAAGGGAATGAGAAAGGAAATAAAACAAAGATGATTGCATAATACAGATGTATGTATGTACAATCATATTCTTAGCAAAATAAAGAGGAAATAATCATGGCAATAACAGTCCTCATTTCTGTTACAGGTCATGTGGTCCTCACTGGTATTGACAGCTACCTTCTTCTATTACTCATCCTGTATTCTCTTTGCTTTCAGGAAGCACCTCGGGTGGTTGTGGTTTCTTATTTGGTGAAGTGACCCAAACTTTCATTTCTGAAGGGTCTGGGCCATTTTTAGTCCTGCTTAGACTGGTTGTTATAGTTTCCCACTGACCTTAATTACTGGGAAGTGTAGTTCTAAGAGATGCTCTACAGGATCTCCTATATTCCAGATATACTCTTCCTTACCTCCATTGTGGAGTAGTAGTCTGATTTTATGTTGATAATCCAAGTCGATCGCCTCAGCCAACACCAAAACTCCCTTCTTAGCCTGTTGACTTAGTGGCAGGTGGGGACCCAACTGGCAAGGTGGCATTCTTAACTTTCAGTTCAATGGAATCATTGTTGTGTCTCCTATTGACAGCATTTCTCCCTCTGGAACTAAGTCTTCTAGGCCAGCCATAATGTCATGAGAACAGGAAGCAAAAATTTTGCCAATGGGTCACTTTGGATAATGAGTGGTACCACTTCCATTTCTATGTCTTGATTTCTTGACCCATTAATCCTGACTATGAGAGAAGTAGTACCATATATTGGATGCTGATTCATAGCATATATACCCTTCTGAAGAACTTTGCTGCTGCCCTACAAAGAATTATCACCTAGTTGGCACTGTAATCGTGATTTCAAAAGGCCATTGCACTTTTCCCTTAATGCAGCTGCTTCAGGATGATGGGCAACATGGTAAGGCCAGTGAATGCAATGAGCACAAGCCTTTGCTACACTTATTTGTCTGTGAAGTAAATTCCTTGGTTAGAAGCAATGCTGTGTGTAATACCATGGAGATAGATGAGGCATTCTGTGAGTTCAAGTGTGGTGGTCTTGGAAGAAGCACTGCATTCAGGAAAAGCAAACGCATATTGAAAGTAAGTGTCTATTCCAGTACAGACAAACTGCTACCCATTTCATGATGGAAATCATCCGAAGTAATCAACCTACCATCAGCTAGCTGGTTGATCACCCTGAGAAATGGTGCCATATTGAGGACTCAGTGTTTCTCTCCACTGTTAGACTGGGCACTCAGCAGTGGTGGTAGCCAGGTCAGACTTGGTGATTTGCAGTGCATGTTGCTAAGCTCATTCATAGCCTCCATTCTTTCTACCATGACCACTTTATTAATGAGCCCAGGGGTGGCTGAGTAAAGGGGCTATGTGGTGTTCAGATTACAGAACAGGTCATCCTATCCACTTGATTATTATAATCCCCCTCTGCTGAAGTCACACTTTTGTGAGCATTAACATGACACACAAAGAGCTTCACATTTTTTTGACCACTCAAAGTGGTTCATTTACATACCTCTTCACCAAATTTATTTGTTGCCAAGTATCCAATCATGTTCCTTTCAAGATTCTGGTCACCCAGCCAAACAATTGGGTACAGCCCGTGAATCAGTATATAATCACGCATCTGGCCATTTCTTTTTCCAAGCAAAGTGCACAACCAGGTGCATTGTTCAAAGTTCTGCTCACTGGAAAGATTTCCCTTCACCACCCTCCTTCATGGATGTCCCAGAAAGGTCCGGTAGTGCTGCAGCTGTCCACTTTCGGGTAGTGCCTGCGTATCATGCAGAACCATCTGTAAAATAGGGCCTAGTATTCTCTTCCTGTAAACTTCAAGCTCCTCATATGGAACTCCCTATGAGGTCATAGGTGCAGGCTTGGAGAGATAAGGCAGGGTGGCATGAGTGGGGACCCTGGGCATTTGGGCCACTTCCTTATGTAACCTACTTGTGCCTTCAGGACTTGCTCAAGACTGATCATGTGTACGCCACTTCCATTTGATAATGGAATGCTACTATGCACATCCAACTTTATGGCTAGATGGGTCAGAAACACGCAGTTCCTACTATGAAGTTCAGATTGCATGGTAACTTGATGACTCATAGTCAAATGGTCACTTTCTATCAAGGGCAGTGGCAGGTCATGACCTGTCTCTCAAAAGACTAGTTATCTGCAGAAGATGGTAGGAGCTTGCTCCAAAACCCTAAAGGCCTTTGTTGTGACTCATTTACAGGGCCCTACCAAAGGCTCCAAACAACCTCCATATCTGCTGTTTGGGCACCTCAAGTACCATTGGATCTGCTGGGTCATATGGCACAAGTGGCAGAGTAGCCTGGACCTGTTGCAGTGCCTTCTTCTGTTCTGGGACTAACAGCCTTTTTTTTTTTTTTTTTAATTTGTTTATTATACTTTAAGTTCTAGGATACACGTGCAGAACGTGCAGGTTTGTTACATAGGTATACACGTTTCATGGTGGTTTGTTGCACTCATCAACCCGTCATCTACATTACCTATTTCTCCTAATGCTATGCCACCCACCAGGCCCCAGTGTGTGACGTTCCCCTCCCTGTGTCCATGTGTTCTCATTGTTCAACTCCCACTTATGAGTGAGAACATATGGTGTTTGGTTTTCTGTTACTGTGTTAGTTTGCTGAGAATTATAGTTTCCAGCTTCATTCACATCCCTGCAAGGGACATGAACTCATCTTTTTTTGTGGCTGCCTAGTATTCCATGGTATAGACTTGCCACATTTTCTTTATCCAGTCTATCACTGATGGGCATTCGAGTTGGTTCCAAGTCTTCGCTATTGTGAACACTACCACAATAAACATATGTGTGCATATGTCTTTGTAGTAGAATGATTTATAATCCTTTGGGTATATACCCAGTAATGGGATTTCTGGATCAAATGGTATTTCTGTTTCTAGATCCTTGAGGAATCACAGAAGGAGATGAATTAACAGCCTTTTGTATCACTCAATAAATAGACCAGAGTACCACATCCAAATGAGGTATATATTGCCTGCAAAATAAAATTCAAATAGACTGATTTGGTTTGGCTCTGTATCCCTACGGAAAACTCATCTTGAATTGTACTCCCATAATTCCCACGTGTTACGGGAGGGACCTGGTGGGAGATAATTGGATCATGGGAGTGGTTTCCCACCTATTGTTCTCATAGTGGTGAATAAGTCTCACGAGATGTGATGGTTTTATCAGGGTTTCTGCTTTTCTGTCTGCCTCATTTTGTCTTTGCCTGGTGCCATCCATGTAAGACAGGACTTGCTCCTCCTTGCTTTCCACCATGACTATGAGCCTTCCCCATCCATGTGGAACTGTAAATCCAATTAAACCTCTTTCTTTTGTAAATTGTCCAGTCTCAGTCATGTCTTTACCAGTGGTATAAAAATGGACTAATACATAGATCTGCTAGACTAATATATAGATCCCCTTTCTTGGTTGTAGGGGGGACCAAATTCAACAACTTATATCCTTTACCTTAGAAGTAATATTTTGACAAGCCCCATACCACTGGATCCTAGAAATTTCACTTAGGTAAAAGAGTCTGAATTTTAGTCTGATTTATTTCCCACTGCCTACATGAAAAGGTCTCATGAATAAGTACAGAGTGGTATATCCCTGAGGTAGGATAGTGAAGGTATATTTCTGGCCTTGCCAGCTGAAGGCAAATTGCTTCTGGTGGGCCTTATGGACAGGTATGTAGAAAAAGGCATTTGCCAGATCAACAGCTGCATGCCAGGTACCAGGAGATGTGCTAGTTTGCTCAAACAATGAAATCACATCTGGTACTGCAGTCACCATTTGGTTAAGCCTATAGTAATCCACTGTCATTCTCCAAGATCCATCTGTCTTCTGCACAAGCCAAACAGAAGCATTAAATGGCGATGTGGTGGAGGATCATCATCCCTGCATCTTTCAAGTCCTTCATGGTGGTACTAACCTGCAATCCCTCCAGGGTTGCAATATTGCTTTAGATTTACTATTTTTTTTTAGGTAGGGGCAGGTCTAATGGCTTCCATTTGTCCTTTCCCACCATAATAGCTCTCACCCCACAGGTCAAGGAACAAATGTGGCATTCTGCCAGATGCTAAGTGTGTATATTCCAATTATTCATTCTGGTAGTGAGAAAATAACCATAGCATGGATCTGGAGACACACTGTAAGTTGGACCAGAGATAAATCACCTGTAATTATCTCAACTCCATAAGCCCCTATACTAACTGGAAGGCCACAGTGACATTTTGGGTCTCCTGTTATCAATGCCAGTTCAGAGTCAAGGTCCAGTAGTCCCTGAAAGGTCTGATTATTTCCCATTCTCTAAGCACATTTATCCTGATAAAAGGCTGGAGGAAGAATGGGGGACAAGTTAACAGTATAAATTGTTGTTAGTATAAAGGATTCCTTCCTAAAGGAGACCTGGCCTCTCCTTTATTCAAGGCCTTCTGGTTCTGGCATCCTGGTTCTGTAAACTGGCTCAAATCTGGAAATTGATTGAAGAGTCATAAGAATCTGGTTTTATAATTCAAATTAGACTTTTGTTCAGTTGCCCTGGAAGGTTCCTGCTTATACAGTTCAAATAAGAACATAGTAGGCTTCCTATCAACTTCGCTTCTAGGAACACAGTGATTAATTAGCCATTGCCACAGTTTTACATGAATCAGACTATTCTGATTGTTGGTTTGTCTCTGCTGTCCATTTCAGTAACTACATCCATCTTGCCTTTGACAGCTGAGTGCCTCCACCTGGTCCCTGCCACCTTGGGATCCAATTATTCTCATTTCATTTAAGTTTTTCAACTGAGTACACTTCCCACTGTAAGATGTAGCATACAGAGAAGAGCAATCACAGAGTTCTTTAAGGATGCTGGTGTTCCCCTCACAGATCTATTTCACAAGGTATTGGTGAAGGGTATGTCTTCTGGACTTTCCAAGTTGGAGTGAGTAAGTTTAAAATGACAAAAGGACTTAGGCATTACAGTCTCCCTATGACTTCAGGTCCCTTCTTCTGTATTAAACCAAGGGAAATCAGGCATTTTCAGATCACTCACAGTGGGCCATCTTTTGATCTATCTAATGCACAACTCTCTAAACAATTCATGCCAAATACTATCAATGCTCTCCATACTATTATAAGTAGAGTCCTTAGCATTTTTAGATATAATCGGACTACAGAGTCAATTTCAGAAACCCCAAAACTAATTTAAAAAGTTAAGCCTTTAAATTCTGTCCCTCTAGAACCACTCCTGGTACCAAAACTTGTAGTAGTCAGGATTCTTCAGAGGGAGAATATACATGAAAAAAAAAAAAAAAAAAAAACAAAACAAATATATATATACACATATAAAAAAAATGGAGTTTATTAGGGAGAATTGACTCACATGATTACAAAGTGAAGTACAATAGGCCACCTGCAAGCTGGGGAAAGAGAGAGGCTAGCAGCATGGCTCTGTAGAAGTCCAAAAGCCTCAAAAGCAGGGAAGCTGACAGTGGAGCTCTCAGTCTGAGGCAGAAGGCCCAAGAGCCTCTGAGAGGCCACTGATGCAAGTCCCAGAGTCCAAAGACTGAAGAACCTGGAGTCTGAAGTTCAAGGGCATAAGGAGAAGCAAGCATCTGGTATGGGAAGAGAGACAGCCAGAAGACTGAGCAAGCAAGCTCAATTTGTCTTCTTCCTGCTTTGTTCCAGCTGCACTGGTAGTTAACTGATGGTGTCCATCCACATGGCGGGTAGGTCTTCCTCTCCCAGTCCACTGACTCAAATGTCAATGTCCTCTGGCAACATCCTCACAGACACTCCCAGAGACAATACTTTACCAGCCAACTAGGCAGCCCTCAATCCAGTCAAGTTGACACCTAATAATAACCATTATAACCACCTTATTAAGTTTATTTCTAATTATTTTATTATTTTTGATGATTTTGTAAATAGGACTGTTTTCCTAACACCTTTTTAGGTAGTTCATTGTTAGTGTATAGAAATGCAACTGATTTTTATATGTTGATTTTGTATTCTGCAACTTCATTGAATATTTCTATTGGTTTTAACAGGTTTCTTTTAAGTCTTTAGGACTTTCTATACATAAGATTACATCATCTACAAACAGACAGTTTTACTTCTTCCTCTCTGAGGTGGATGCATTTTAATAATTTTTTAACATAATTGTTCAGGTAGTTGGATAGAATTGCTAAGCATGGGCATTTTTTCTTCTCTTGATTTTGCAGGAAATACATTCAGTTTTTTATGATTGATAATGATGTTAAATTTTCATATACATCCTTTACTGTGTTGAAGTAACTTCCCTCTAGTTTTTAATTTACCATGAAATTATGTATATTGTTTGCATTTTTTGAGAAGATCATATGATTTTTATTCTTCATTCTGTTAACATGGTATGTCACATTAATTTTCTTTTATGTGAAGAACTAACCCTGCATGCTGAAGATTAATCACACTTGGTCAAGGTGTATGATCATTTTAATGCACTGTTGATTTTGATTTGCTGGAATTTTATTTTGTTGAATATTTTTGCAAGTTTATTTTCAGATTTATTAGCCTGTAGTTTTCTTTTCTTGTGATGTCTGTGTTTAAATTTGGTATCAGGGTAATGCTGGCTTCATAAAAGAAGTTTGGAAGTGTTCTCTTCAATTTGTTGGAAGAGTTGTATTAATTCTTCTTTTGATGTTTGGTAGACTTTACTAGTAAAGTAGTCTTTCTATAGGCTTTTTATTTGGGGAGAGGTGTTTGATTACTGTTTCAATCTCCTTATTAGTTATAGATCTATTCAGATTGTTTTTAATAATTCAGTCTTGGCAGCTTGTATGTTTCTAAGAATTGATCCATTACTTCTAGGTTATCCAGTTTCTTTGTGATTTCATAGTAGTCTCTTATGATACATTTTATTTCTGTGGCATTAGTTGTATTGTCTCCTCTTTGATTTCTGATTTTATTTATTTAAGTCTATGAGTCTTCTCTCTTATTTTCTTAGTTTAGCTAAAATTTTGTCAATTTTATGTTTTCAGAAAATCAACTCTTATGATATTTTTTGGCTTTTCTATCCTCTATTTTTAAATTTCTGTTCTAATCAGTAATCAGTATTTTTCCTCTTTTGGGGTAACTTTGAGCAGAGTTTATTCTTCTTTTTCTAGATCTTTGAGATGTAAAGTTAGAGTTTTAAAATTTTGAGATATTTATTCTTTTTAAATGTGGGTGTTTATCACTGTAAACTTCCCTCTTGGTACTGCTTTTGCTACATTCTACATGTTTTTGTATGTTATGTTTTCATTCCTGTTTGTGTCAATGTGTGTGTGTGTGTGTGTGTGTGTGTGCGTGTGTACGTTTTTGGTTTTTTGTGTTTGTTTGTTTTTGAGACAGAGTCTAGCTCTGTTGCCCGGGTTGGATTGCAGTGGCACGATCTTGGCTCACTGCAATCTCCGCCTTCCGGATTCAAGCAATTCTCCTACCTCAGCCTCCCAAGTAGCTGGGATTATAGATGTGCACCACCACACCCTGCTAATTTTTCTATTTTTAGTAGAGATGGGGCTTCGACATGTTGGCCAGGCTGGTCTCAAACTCCTGACCTCAGGTGATCTACCTGCTTCGGCCTCCCAAACTGCTGGGTTTACAGGTATGAGCCACTGTGCCTGGCCTGTCTCAATATATTTTAAATTTCCCTCTTAATTTCTCTATTGAACCATTTATTGTTTAATAGCGTGTTGTTAAGTTGCAAACATTTGTGAATTTTGTAGTTTTCTTTCAGCTATTGATTTCTAGTTTCACTCCATAGTGGTTGGAAAAGATACTGGATATAATTTTAATCTTATATTTGTTAAGAATTGATCTGTAACCTAACATGACTGATGGTCTATTTGAAGAATATTCCATGTGTGTTTGAGAATAATGTATATTCTTCTGCTATTGGGTGAGAATTTAAATATGTCTGTTATTCCATTTAGCCTATAATATTGTTGAAGTCTGCTGTTTCTTTGTTGATTTTTGGTTGCTTGTTCTATCCATTATAAAAGTGGGGTATTAAACTATTGAATTATTAATGTATTCTGCCCATTTCTTTTTTTCAGTTCTGTCAATGTTCCCTTTCAAATGTAAGTGTCCAATTTTGGATGCATGTATATTTATAATTGTTCTATTCTCCTGGTGAATAGTCATTTGTATCATTATATAACGTTCTTCTTTGTCTCTTGTGACAGTTTTTGACATAATGTCTATTTTAATTGACATAAATACAGCCACCTCTGCTCCCTCTTGGTTACTATTTCCATAGAATACATTTTCCTGTCCCTTCACTTTCAGAAGTTCTTAAATCTAAAGTGAGACATTTGTGGCTAGCAGAGTCGGATCTTATATTTCTTATTTAAAAAAAATCCATTCAGCCATTTCATGTCCTCTCATTTGGGAGTTTAAACTATTTACATTTGAAGTAAATAAAGTTATGTACCCATGTATCGCACAATGACCTTTGGTCAGTGATGAACCACATATTCAAGATTATAGTAGATTAAAATGGTGCTAAAATATTTCTATTATATAGTGGAGTTGTAGCTGTCATAGCATCATCAGATAACATGTTATTCATGTGTTAGTGGTGACGTTTGTATAAATAAACCAACTGCACTGCAAGTCATATAAAAGTCTAGCACAAACAATTATGTACAATACATAATACTTGATAATGATGATAAATTACCACAATTATGGCTTATATTTTTACTGTACTATACTTATTATTATTATTTGAGAGTGTACTCCTTCTATTTATTAAAAAAAATAAAGTTAACTGCATCATGGCCTCAGGCAGGTCCTTCAGCAGGTCTTCCAGATACCAGCAGTGTTATCAAAGGACATGACAGTTCCATGTATATTATTGCCCCAAAGACCTTCCAGTGGGACAAAGTGTGAAGATAGAAGACAGTAATACTGATGATCCTGATCCAATGTAGGCCTCAGATAATGTATGTGTTTGTGTCATAGTTTTAACAAGAAAGTTTAAAAAGTAAAAATAAATAAAAACAGTTTTAAATAGAAAAATGCTTATAGAATAAGGGCATAAAAAAGAATGTATTTTTGTACAACTGTACAATGTGTCTGTGTTTTAACCTAAGCATTATTACAGGAGTCAAAACTTCAAAACAAAAATTTAGAAGTATATGAAGTTAAAATGTTACAGTAAGCTGAAGTTAATTTCTTATTGAAGAAAAGTATTTTTAAATAAATTTAGTTTAGCCTAAGTGTGCAGTGTTTATAAAGTCTACAGTAGCATACAGTAATATCTTATACCTTCACATTTGCTTAATCATTCACTCTCTGACTCAATTAGAGCAACTCCAGTCCTGTAAGCTTCATCTATGGTGTGTGCCCTACACAGGTGTAGCTTTTCTTTTAAATATTTTGTACCATACTTTTACTATGCCTTTGCCTAGTTTAGACATCTTTAGATACACATATACTGACCATTGTCTTATGATCACCTACAGTATTCAGCACCGTAACATGCTGTACAGTTTTCTAGCCTAGGAGCAATAGAGTATACCATATGGCCTATATGCATAGTAGTTTGTACCATTTAGGTTTGTGTAAATACACTCGATGGTGTTTGCACAATGATGAAATTGCCCAAAGAGACATTTCACAGAACATATCCTTGCCATTAAGTGATGCTTTACTATGTTGATATGGAACAATTTTCTACTTCCCTTTTCAAAACTAGGTTGTTTGTCTTATAGTTCTTTTGTTCCTTCTTTTTCTCTCTTCCTGGTTTCTTTTGTGTTTTGTTAATTTTGTTGTTGACATGAATTGATTTTTTTCTATTTTGTGTAATTTCAATGGTACATTCTTTTTGTGATTCCATGGGGCTTACGTAAATTATCTTTAATTATAACAGTCTTTTTAAAGTTGATAACAACTTCAATCACAAACAAAAATTCTATATTTTACCCTCAGACACACTTTATGTACTAATGCCACATTTTACATCTATTTATATTGTGCATTTGTTTCATACTTTTAGTTACAGTTATTTTAAATACTTTTGTATTTTAACATTTGTACTTGAATTAAAAGTTATTTAATGATCACCATTCCAATAATACACGTTCTGGTTTTGTCTACATAGTTAGCTTTACCAGTGAGCTTTATACTTTCTTAAACTATTGTATCACTGTTTCTCTTTGGTTCAAGTTGAAGAATTATCTTTAGCATTTCTTGTAAGGCAGATCTAGTAGTGATGAATGACTTCAGTTTCTATTTGTATGTGAAAGTCTTTATCTATCTTTCCTTTTTGAAGGACAACTTTGCCAGGTATAGTATTCACACTTGACAGGTGTTTTTTTTTTTTTTCTTTTTTTCAGCATTCTGAATATATCATCTCATTCACTTTGAACTGCAGAATTTGTGGTGAAAAAACCCACTATTAGTCTTATTAATATTACCTCGTATGCGACAAATCACTTTTCTCTTGCAGATTTCAAAATTCTCTTTGTCTTTGACATCTGAAAATATGACTATAATGTGTCTCAGTGTGAATTTCTTTAGATTCTTCTTACTTGAGGTCATTTGGGTTTTCTGTATGTGAATGTGAATTTTCTTGCCCAGATTTAGTAAATTTTCAGTTATTATTCCTTTGCATAATCTTTCTGCTCCTTTATTACTCGTCTTCTTTTCAGACTTCTATAATACATATATTGTCCAACTTATTGGCATCTCATAAGTTCTGTCATAAGCTTTCTTCACTCTTTTTCATTGCTTTTTCTTCCTCCTCTGACAAGATATTTTCACATAATCTATCTTTAAGCTGACTGATAACTTCTGCTTGCACTAGCCTGCTTGCTATTTAACTCTTTCATTGAAATTTTCATTCTTTTATTATATGTTTCAGCTCAAAGACTTTTTAAAAAATTTTATTTATTGCCAAAATTCTTACTTTGTCATGCATTGTTTTCCCGAGCTCATTGAGCCTATTTATGACAATTATTTTGAATTACCTCTCTGATAATTTATATCTCTGCTTCCTGAGGGTTAATTCCTGGAGATTTATCTTGTGTCTGTATTGTGGGTATATTTCTGTGTTTATTCCTTTGGGCTTTCTCCCAGAAAATTTGGAACTTCTGCACATGGTTCAACTCTTTGCCTCTCAGGGAGAGGCTGGAAGCTGAAGCATTTCACCACTTACCCTGTGTTGAGCCATGGGAAAAGCTGTGGTGAAAGCCCACACGGCAGTTCAACCTACCAGCTTGCTTCATGTAGCCCCCAAAGATCTAGTCTATGCTGGACCTTCTCAGTGCTTTAAGACAGGAGATATAAAAGCCAGTCCCTCAGATAGCACCCAGAAATTTGCGACACTGGGTGTGCTATCCAAGTCTTTTCCTACCCAAGGAGTAGCTGGGGGCTGAAAGTTATTTTTTGCTTCACTCACCTCTGTGTTGAGCCAGAGGGAGGGGCTTTGTTGAATACCTGCATGCTAGTTAAAACCACTGCCTTTGTTATGTCAGGTCCCATCATCACTCCAAGACAGTAAGATAAAAGCCACTCTCTTGGGCAATACCAAGAAAAATTGAGATGTGGATATGCTGTCCAACTCTCTGCATCCTCAGAGAGAATCTGAGGATTTCCTTACAACTGCATGTACAGTGCTATGCCAGGGTGGGGATTATGGTGAGAGGGTGTTGCTAATTTAAATGTGACTGGCTTTGTACTCATCAATGGTACAGGAGCTTTTCCACTAGTTCCTAGATTTCTCACGAAAACAATTGATCTGAATTTTGTCATTATAATCGTGTGTCCCTAGGGGGAAAGAGAGTCCAGGGCTGCTTGTTTCACCATGTTGTTGATGTCACTTGGAAGTTCTTTCGTTCATTTTTTGAGTTAGGGTCTCACTCTGTTGCCCAGGCTGGTATGTAGTGGCGTGATTATAGTTCACTGCAGCCTTGAACTCCCAGCTTCAAACAATCCTTCTACCTCTACCTCCCAAGTAGCTGGGATTATATTCATATACTATATGCCTGGCTAATTTTTAAATATTTTGTAGAGACAGGGTCTCACTATGTTGCCAGGGCTAATCTAAAACTTCTGCCCTCAATCAATCCTCCTGTCTTGACCTTCCAAAGTAGAAGTATTTTTTATTGCAGGGAAAACTAGAAGCAATTTAAATGGAAAAAGATAAATGAAGATCAATGAAGTATACTAATATAATGTAATATATATAGCTGTTTCTATTAATGAAAAAGATAGAAAAAATTCCAAATAATGAATTTAAAACTAAATTGAAGAATAAAAACTGACATATATCATTGATATAATTAAATAGTACTATATGTTTGTCATCAATAATATACTAATATTTGAGAAAATATTAATATGGGTCGATATAACAATAAAAGAAAACTATGGTCCTTCATTTAAATTAAATAAAATAATTTGCCAGGCAGTTAGTAGACATTGGAAATAAAGTTGCTGAATAATTGTAACCCTTTGAAGAATTTATAGACCAGTAGAAAAAAAAAAAATTCTGAGGCAGCGACACTGGTGATGGTATCAAGAAGAGAACAGAGGTTTTAGTAAATGTGCATAGTAAGGTGAACATGTTAAATCCATTTCCTGCTTCCTATCTTTCTGAGCCATTTGATTCCTTCATTTACAGTTTACCAAAGAAGTTCTAGCATTTCATCTTCCTTTAATATAAGCCACTGTGGGCCTACATTTTAGTCAACCAGTCAATTATGCAATAGAGATACTGCTGGCTTAGCTGCTCATGGTAATATGTGCTAAATTCAGAATCTCTGGGCCATCTTTCCATATCAGTAATTTAGCTCAATCCATCAGCATTTTCCTTTCTCCCTGGTATAATTACTTTACAATCCATTCACAATATATACTCCAAAGTCTCTACAGGTGTTAAATGGATAATAATTATAAAAATATTTTGTTGTGTATAGCATCTTGTCTCATTTCACATTTTGGTATGTACTCATCCTGTTGTGGTGGCTATGTGTTTATTTCCCTGTGCCCTGCTGGTATTTGAACCTAGTTATGGATCAAGGAATAATCAGGGTGTTAAGCATGATTGTTAAGGAGGATCAGTATTCACCTTAAATGCAATTAACTCATACTTGATGATTATTATTTTTTTTTTATTTTTTTTTTTATTTTATTTTTTTTTTGGAGACGGAGTCTCGCTCTGCCGCGCAGGCTGGAGTGCAGTGGCCGGATCTCAGCTCACTGCAAGCTCCGCCTCCCGGGTTCACGCCATTCTCCTGCCTCAGCCTCCAGAGTACCTGGGACTACAGGCGCCCGCCACTGAGCCCGGCTAGTTTTTTGTATTTTTTAGTAGAGACGGGGTTTCACCGTGTTAGCCAGGATGGTCTCGATCTCCTGACCTCGTGATCCGCCCGTCTCGGCGATGATTATGTTTTTCAGACAAAGGGAGACAAGGCTGATAAGGAAAGCTTAAATTTCAATGCATAGAGTTTAGCTAACAGTATGAGTGGGAGAAGGAATTCCACAGGGAGCCAATACAGAGGAAGGGATCAACAGCATAAAAGGGCATGGTGAGAGGTGAGAGGCACAGTCGAGTACACAATAATGCGGTAACGCCTGAGACACAAGTCAGTAATAATTAAAGGAAGACCACATCACAAGTGTCCTTTTAAATGATATGTAGGTTTTAGATTTTGGACAAAGATTTTTAAATACTTTTGAGCAAAGGAGAAATACAGTCATATTAGAACTTTAGACAGAACACTCTGGCTAAAATGTGAAGAATGAATTTTTAGATGGACAAAATGGACAGTACAAATTTTGATGTTTGCGATGCTAATATTTGGAAATAAATACTGTGAAAAATGAGACGTTTAATTGATTAAAGGCAATGAGTATGGGAGAGTTACTTGCCAGTGGAAAGCTTAAAATTAAGTGGCATGAAAACAAATATACTGAAATAAGTGTTATAAAACCTTTTGTTCTGAACTCATGTGTCTTTTAAAACTGTTTGACCTTGAACATGGGAATCAAAAGCACCTATTAGTAGTGGCTTTTGTGTGTCAACCTTTAAGCAACAGAATGTATACAGAAAGAGAATACACTCAGCTGAAACCCAAAGGAAATTTAGAATATGGCTATTTGACAACTGGTGAGTTTCTGGCAGAGATATTTGAATAGAGATAAACTTTTTTTGAAGAAGTAGAAAGAAGTTTTGTGCAGGTTGTTAAAACAATGGTGACTGAATCTAAATATTCATAGACAGAAGAATGTATAAAAGATGTAGTAAATACATATTAAATATTATACAGCCTTATAAAAGAAGAAAATTATGTAACATGCTACATGGATAAAACTAGAGGACATCATGATAAGTAAAATATGATAGCCAGAAAATGACACATACTTTAAGATCCTACTCATATGAAGTATTTAAGAGTCAAAATCATAGAAACAGAAAGTACAAAGATGGCTGCCAAGGATGGGGAGAGAGGAGAAGGAGAATTAGTGCTTAATAAGTACAGAATTTTAGTTTTGCAAGATGAAAGAGTTTAGAAGATTCACAACAATGTGAATATACATTGAGTAGTAGTAAGGCACTACTCAAATATGCACATAAAAATGCTTGACTGTAAACTTAACATTATGCATTTTTTAACCACAATTTAAAAAAAGCAAATAAACAATGGAGAGTAGAGTGTGAAATTTGTGCTCAAGCTCTGCATGGCAGATTGATTTTTGAGCCCTTTTACAGAAATATTTTTATCACTAGATGTTATTTAAGTTATTTCCTGAAAGATGTTTGAGGCTTTGGAAAAAACAAAGCTATAAAGTCACGGGAATAATGAGGAGCAGCGGTGCTCATGGGACTGGGCAGAGTGGAGGGGAAGCATGTGTGAAGGGAGTGTATTTTTTTTCTTCCTTCACATTTTTTTAATATTAAGATAAAGCTGACATATGGTGAAAAGCAGTTTCTAAAACTGCATTTAACTATGTAACAATCACTCTAGTCAAGATATAGAAAATATTCAACCCAACACAAAGTTCCCTCCTGTCCCTTTTCACTCATTTCCTACCTTCCAAAGCTAACTATTGTACTAATAATTCCTATTATCAAAGGAATAATTTAGTAAAGATTTCTAAAAGGACTAGTTGTTTAAAGTCATAGTGGCTTAGATCTCATGCATATTGGGAATGCTGTGGAATTAAGTGTATCATTGCTGAAGTTTAAAATGTAGTGATAAGAGTAAGGATGGTAGAAATATCAGGAGAGAAGATTGAATGGGACAAGAGTCAGAAAATTCAGAAACTTTAGTTCATTGAAAATAAGTTTATAGGGCAGTCTAATGGCTCTTGCCTGTAATCCCAGCACTTTGGGAGGCCAAGGTGTGAGGATCATTTGAATCTAGGAATCTGAGACCAGCCTGGACAACATGGGAAGACTTCATCTCTACAAAAAATTAAAAAATTAGCTGAGCATGGTGGCATGTGCCTGTGGTTCCAGCTACTTAGGAGGCCAAGGTTAGAGGATTGCTTGAGCCCAGGAGGAGGTTTGAGTCAGGAGTGAGTTGTGATTGTGCTACTGCACTCCAGCCTGTGTGACACAATAAAGCCCTGTCAAAAAAAAAAAAGAAGGAAACAAGAGGAAAGAAAGAAAGAGAAGGAAGGAAGGAAGGAAAGAAAGAAAGAGAGGAAAGAAAGAAAGAGAGAAACAAGAAAAATAAGCTTTATAAATTCAACTTCATCAGTGGTTTTTAATTTTACTATGCTTTAGAATCATCTGTAGAATTTTCAAAATGCTCAGTTGCAAAGATTTATCTCTTTTATGAGATAATGGTTTGTTAGGCCTGGAAGAAGCCCAAACACTAACACAGGTTCTCTGATCCCTACGAAATTTGTGATAACTAGGGCTGTAGACCAGTGGCTTTCAAAGTTCAGCATGCATCACAGTCTCCTGGGGAGTTAGATTAAAGCCAGCACAACCCCAGGCTTTCTGATGCATTACATCTGGGTAGAATTTGTGGGTCTGAATTTACAACAGATCTCATCTGTTAAGGTGAGGCTGATGGGAGGACCACAGAACCCAACCCTCATACCTCCCCTCTTTCCTAACTCTGGGTCTGCTCTCAACTTACTCTCACCCCTACTTCTGATATGCCCTAGAATAGGAGATGTCTAGTTTGAAAGCTTTTTCTAGGTTGAGTTGTTAGAAAATCAAATGTGATAACAAATCAAAAGTGTTCTTAAGCATAAAAGGCAATATGTATGAAAGATATTAATTTTGTTTCTAACAGTGCACCAATACTGCTTAATACAGTCTCAAGTTCAGAACGATTCCTATGTGATCCAAGTTGCCAGGCTGTATATTTAGAATGAGAGGGGAAAAATCTTACAGAGGAACAATAGAAACAGTTATTATATGTTTTTATGCCTATTTGTATAAATGTTAGAAGTGTTAGTTTGTATCTTACATTCTGTGTTACGCAGTGAACAGCAGTATTTGATAACTGTGTGTCCTTGTATGCTATTTGCTTGATATTCAGAAGTACTTTACTTCAAAACACATCACACCCTGAGTGTGTTTAGTAAAGTGGGAATTGTTTTCACAGGTGCTAAATGATAAAATATTGATAGAAAAAGAGAAGTCACTCACATTCTGTAATCATTATGGAGAGTTCAGTGGAAGAAAAGGGGGCAAAGACCAGCCTCTCAAATAACACCTTCTGAATTTTTCTGTGATGAATTGAAGAAGGTAATTGTGAAGTGGAATAACCACTTTCTTCAGAAAGTCCCTCCCAACAAAATAAGAATGTATGGTAAATTCTTATAAAAAGTGTCAGCTGAAGATGGTCATAGTATGAGGTTATTATTCTACTTTCTCCAGTTCTAGAAAAGGAAATTAGCAAAATAAAAATAGCTCTTTGAAACATACTGTGATTACATTGTGTGGGAAAACAAAAATGAAACAATCACCACTACAAAAAAAGAAAAAAAACAACTGCCTTTGGTCAAATCATTAAAATTATTACAAAGCAACATTCAAAATATATCTTCCTTAAAAATGTTTTGGATTAGCAAAGTAAATCTTTCAGAACTGCCTTTTTCTGCTTTATAAGGATTTTCCTGTCTTGAGAAGCTAAAAGAAAGATAGTTGGGTAAGCGAAAAAAGTCAAAATGCCAGAGCTCAAGGTAAGCAAGAGAAGAAGGCAAACTTTCCAGTCCATCACTGACAGTGTTTTTTGTTTGTTTGTTTGTTTGTTTTGTTTTGTTGTTTTGTTTCTTTTTTTTTTTTTTTTGCTTTGTTTTAATCCTTATAAAGTGGAGGTTGTAAATGTGTTTGGTGAATATTTATGAAGCTTCATTTAATGTTGAGTGAATATATAGCCACTAGAATAGTTAGGAACTAGAAGGTATGTAGTAGTCATGGTCTTGCTTTTAAGACTAATTCCAGCTGCAGTCAGACCTTACCAGAAGTCATCACTGTTCCAGGCTTGAGGAAACTCACTTTGAGATAGATAAAGTGGAGTAATTAAGTTAATGGCTTGGTTCCCACATCTTAAGGTGCCAAAGAGCAGGTGAACTATCAGGAAACGAAGGAGTCAGAGCCAGCTAGAACATAAACCATTCGAGAAGCAGTTGGAAGAATAGGGTAAGTGCATCTAGATTAAATCAGGCTAGGTTAAGAGGAGTAACTATTGGCAACAGTTTCTAGGAGAAATGAGCTAAACATAATTATGAGAAATTCAAATGCCCAGGAAGATATATTTGTTAAAATCTTGTGTTAAATTATTTACCACTTTATCTCTTCTATAGTGAATATATTATTTACATTTCTGTTATCACGATAAAATGAATTTTGGTATGTAGCCTCTTATTTATTTTTATTAGAAACAGGCAATATATATTTGGTAATATATATTCACCCAAAATATATTAGTATCCCCAAGTACAACTTTGGCTGCATTTCCAATTTTTTTGTTCTTTCTTTTCTCTTTTTTTTTCTTTTTTTCTGAGACAGAGTCTTGCTCCATCACCCAGGCTGGAGTGCAGTGGTGTGATCTCAACTGACTGTAGTCTCAACCTCCTAGGCTCAAATGATCATCCCACCTCAGTCTCCCATATAGCTGGGACTACAGGTGCACCACCACGTCTGACTAATTTTTATATTTTTTTGGTGGAGATGGAGTTTTGCCATGTTGCCAGGCTGGTCTTGAAATCCTGGGCACAAGCGATCCCCCTGCCTGGGCCTCCCAAAGTGCTGAGATTACAGGCATGAGCCACCGTGCCCTGCTCCATTTTCACCTTCTGTTTTATAAGGGATATGTATCAGTCTTCCTTCAACAACACAGAACACAAAACTTAAAACAGAGTATATTCTTGAATGGACTGTCATGTTATATAAAAAGTCTGCCTGAGACTGTGTTATTTAGAGAAGATAGTCAAAGGGATCATCAATTCAACTCTAAATTCTTCTCTTAGATTTAGTTAGGTGTACTTGGATCACAAGTGACTTGTTCCACGCAATATCACCCTCTCTCTCTGAGGTCCTTTCTGAGGTTATATACACAGCTTTTGCTAAAAGATGTTATAAGAAATAGCCATTCGGAAATGAGTTTGTCATTTAGCACAAAGCTATAATAAAGAGCATGGTGGAGTACATGTTTTATATAACATCCCAGATGAAAAATGTCTTTTGGAATTTCTTCTGGCAAGAATTTTTTCTTCTAAGTAACATGTTTTCTACAACAAATACACATGGTAACTTCTCCCACTGCCCCGACACCTCACACCAAAATATACCTAAAAGGCTGAGAGAATGAATTCCAGAGACTGGTTCTATGGTTTATGTCCTAAAAAATGACTAAGTAAGTAATATGGTTTGGTTGTGTCCCCATCCAAATCTCATCTTGAATTATAGTTCCCATAATTCCCACATGTCATGGGAGGGACCAGTTGGAGATAATTGAATCATGGGGGTGCTTTTCCCCAACCTGTCCTTGTGATAGTGAGTTAGTTCTCATGAGATCTGATGGTTTTATAAGGGGCTTCCTCCTTCATTGAGCACCCATTTTCTCTTCTGCTTCCCTGTGAAGAGGTGCCTTCTGCCAATCATGGCAAGTTTCCTGAGGCCTTCCCAACCACGTGAAACTGTGAGTCAATCAAACCTCTTTCCTTTATAAATTACCCAGTCTTGGTATTTCTTCATAGCAGTGTGAGAAAGGACTAATTCAGTAAGTCGTTTTCTTTTTTTTTTCTTTTTTTTACCCTTTATAAGACATAGTATCAACATGTTTCTAATTGTGCTTGCTGTTTGAAGAGTATATTCATCCTCTGTCTTTAAAGAAAGATGGCTTCTGGAAGTTTCTTGACTCCTCTCAGTTTCTAAAGATCAATTCGTATTATACTTCTATATTAAATTATTGATATTTTCTACATTATACTTCCTCTTTCCTTTTTCTCTACCCACAATATTCCTCACCATAATTTCTGGGTGTTCTGACTCAGAAAGTTTGCTTCATATAGTGTCAAGTCAATACAGCAATGAGGACAATCATTCATAGCATTATATAAAATTAAAACCCTGAACTTAAAAGAAGATGTAAAAGTTATTTAAATCCAATCACTTACAAGAATTCTATCTAAAATATCTATACACTGTAGGTGGGTGCCCACTCTATAGATTTTAACAACTCCTAAGACTGTTCATTCCAGTCTGTTATAAATCTGTATGACTACCCACTATTATAGTTACATCAATTTAGAATGAACATACAAATGTTACATAGCACTCTTTGAAATACCAAAAGTTAGCTATTTTCCATAGAAGGAGGCCAACAGATTAATAGACTTCCTTTTTTTTCCTCCTCAGAGATAGAAATTTGTGGATATAGAAATTTGTGGATATAGATTTTCACTTGGGCTCCTGGGATTGCCCTGGCCCCTCTTACATTTGGATCTCTTTGGGAAATATCTCACAGCAGATTTTATTTTTTAATCAAAATTTCTTAGTCTTTTAAATAATACTAAAAGTTCATAGCACCAAATTGATCATATATATATTAATCTAATAAATAAAGTAACACATTTCAGTTTCATAAAACAAATAAAAACACTATTTCAAAAAATAAACTTTGTCATGCCAAGAAGGTGACTTTAAAGGGAACTATTGAAAGGATAACTATTTCCACTCTGAAATTAATAAATTACAAATATAGATAAGTACATTTTATATTAATTGTCTTATTTTGTTTTCATATCTACATTTTTGTGTAAGGCCTACACCATGATTTTCCTAGAATTTAGTACAATTTGCTCTGCATTCAATAAGTATGTAATACAGTATTATTCAATCCAGGATATGTAAAATGGAATATAATGAGAACTATTCTGAATTTAGAAAATTTTAAGTAGCAGTAGATTTTAAGCTAGAAAGCTAGATTTAGATTACCTTTAAATATAGTATTGCATATATTATCATCACTAGTGCTTCCACCAGAAATTTATCAACTACATTAGCTATGAAAAGAATTTGGCAAAAATACTGAGCATGATGATCAAGGAGAAAGACCCAGGGAAGCAAAAACTGCTTCAATGACCTCAGGCCTCAGGGCACATGTCAAGTAGACCCTAAATCATACCCAAATCCCAATCAGGTATTGCCAGTGGGGAGTGGAATCCTTATGTATGTCCAGGTATTCTTTCATTGACCAAGTTTTGTCCTTAAGACCAGTATGTATGAATCTTCATTGAAGTTAGCTAGGATGAGGGACAAGGTTATAGACTGGAGTAAGTCAGGGACTTACATATCAAACACAATTTCTTGCCATGCTCCATAATTTTAATATTTTGTGCCTCCTGGCTATATTATATTGGCACTTCAAATTCAGTGTGTCTAAAATAATAAATAATTGTCACCACCCCTCTGCTTCCCTTTTGATTGCTTGCTTTCATTACAAGGGACTGCTAATTTCTGCATTTTGCCCACATCAGAAATCCTCTGTCTCACCTAAAACCTCACATCTGAGAGATCACCAACTACTGTAATTTCTACCCTGTAAATATCTTCAGAATTTATATATTCTTTCCCTCTTTTTTTCTTCATACATCTAGTTATAGTTCTCATCATCTCTTGTTTCTTTACTGTATTTTTGCTTCAATTTTTGGCCACTTCTGTTAGCAGAGATATCATTCTAAAATGCCAATTTTTCTGTATGAAATCCTAGAGGTCTCTTATTTGGATAGTAATATTTTTCTGTTCCAGTCCCTGTTGGCTTTTTTTTTTTTTTAAACAACAATCTCCCACTGTTTTTCCTACAACTCTATTTTGATTCAGTAAAGCCTATCTGATATTTCCAAGTCTCTATTCTTTCTCATACCTAGTTGTTTTTACAAATGCTATTACCTCTGCTGAGAAAGATCTTAATTCAAATTCCTTGTTCCCTTATGATTCTATTCTCTGACCTTTAAGCTCCAATTCATGTGTTACTTTTGGGTATCTGCTCTGACCATCCTCCATCTCCATGAGTCTCCTGTACCCACTAGGACTGCTCACACACACACACGCACACAACCAGGCATTTAGTCACTCTCCCTTTCATTTTTATTCCTTTAGCAAAGGCATTGTTAAATTTGCATTTATAAAAGTGTGTTTTCTTTACAACTTCAAATTCCTTAAAGGCTGAGATCAAGCCTTATTAATATTTATATCCTCAGGTCCTGGCACATAATGGGTTTTCAATTTCTTTCCCCAGCTTTCTTCCTCTCTAATAAATTCCCGAGGAAGTATCTTTGTAAACACAGATCTGGTCATGTTATTCCATTACTCAAAAACCTCAATTAAACCTTCATCCTAACAGATACATTCTAAAGTCCTTAGCATGACTTAGATCCTTCAATATTTGGTCCCAACATCATTCCTCTTACTCTTAGTACATCTGACACAGTTTCCCAAATGCAACCTCTGCTATCTACAACATATCTTTATTCATGCCACTCACATGGTCTCATTGATCTTTACATTGTAACATCTAGTAAGTTGCTTAGCAAATAGCCACTAAACATTTGTTTAAAAAAATAAAAGATTGAATATATTAACTTGTGTCAGACTACGGTATTATAAATGAGAAAAATGAATAGCTATAACAATATATTTCTACTTTCAAATTGACAACTCGCCACTTCTATGGAATTGAAATTTTGACAACACAGGAAATGCTACTACGGCATCCTAAAGTAATGAGGGAAACAAAAATAAATCATGGACTGAGAAATGTTTCTCCTGTTTGAGGCACCTGTGAGTTTTCCAGGTGATTCAGGACCCCTTGGTATAGTTTTAAGAGTTAAATTATCTGTTAGCCTAGAAAAATATTTCTTGTCAGTGTTTTTTCCTGACATATTATAGGTAGAAGTAAATTCATATTTCATTTATTGAGACAACATAGAAGCAAATTTCAGTGCACTTTAAATACAAAATATAATGTTACTCTTTAGGGTAACAGCATTAACAACAATATTGGATTAAGATTATTATTTTATTTTGTAATATCACATATTTCCATTCCATATGCCTAATACAAGCAATTCACTACAGTGGATATTGCTCTTACTCTCCAGCATTCACTCTCCTTTCATTCTTGTGAAAACACGCATTTCTAATTCATCACACTTTTTCATCACACACTCATTCATCACACTGCCTAATTTTTAAAGCAATGCACATATTACATTTCCTTAATGACATGGATAGCTCAGATTTGGGCACTTTTCCTTAGAATGTATAACCACTGTACATTTCAGAATTTTTGCTTATATTACAATTAATATTTCTGTGTCTCAGTGATACTCTGCAAACCTGTTTTCTAACTTTAATGAGTACATTTATCAGAAATATGATGTCAGAGAAAGCAAAGGAATATCTCTCTAAATATTTCATATGGTATTAAAATTTTTGTTCACATTAATGCTTTAGCAATCTGAAAATTGGCACCCTGAATTTGTTGTATTAAGAGGGTCATCCAGAATTTGAAAAACCAATTTGTCAAATTATAAAAGAATATGGTAATGTTTACAAATATATGGAAACTAAATAACACATTCCTGAACAGTCAATCATTGAATCAAAGAAGAATTGAAAGAGAATTTAAAGTATTCTGACTGATCTGTAAAAACACTCTTATTAATTTCTAATTTCATTGCACTGTGGTCATAAAAGATACTTGTTATGATTTTGGTCTTTAAATTGGTGAAGACTCATTTTGTGTCCTAACATGTGATCTATCCATCTATCCTGCAGAAGTTTCACATGCACTTTGGAAGACTGCGTATTCTTCTTTTGCTGGGTGAAAAATTCTGCATCTGTGTAAGTCCATTTGATCTATAGTGCAGTTCAAGCTTGCTATGTCTTTGTTGATTTTCTGTCTGGATGTTCCATACATTATTGAAAGTGGTCTATTGAAGTCTCCTCCTATTATTATAGTTCCCTATGTCTTCTGCTTAATTGGGATTGTTTTAAATATATAGACTAAATTGAGAATAACTGACCTTTTGACAATATAGAGTCTTTCCATTCATGAACATGGGACACTTTTCCATTTATTTAGTTCTTTGATTTCATTCATCAGAATTTCATAGTTTTGAGAGAAAATATTCAGAAACTGTGCATCTGACAAGGGTATAATATACATTCTGAATAGTAAATCCTTAGGAATTTAAGCAATGCAAAAAGCAAAAAACAAATAACCTCATTAAAATTTGGGCAAAAGACATGAACAGACACTTTTCAAAAGATGTACAAGTAGTCAACAAACGTGAAAAAATGCTCAACATCACTAATCATCAGAGAAATGCAAATTAAAACCACAATGAGATAACATCTCATACCATTCAGAATACCTATTATTAAAAAGTAAAAAAATATATATATATAGCAGATGCTGGCAAGGCTGTGGAGAAAAGAAACACTTATACACTGTTGGTGGGAATGTAAATTTGTTCAGCCACTGCAGCAAGCAATTTAGAGATTTCTCAAAGAACTTAAAACAGAACTATCACTTGACCCAGCAATCCCATTATTGGGTCTATATCATCTATATCCAAAGGAAAATAAATCATTCCACCAAAAAGACACATGCACTCCAATGTTCATTATAGCACTATTCACAATATTAAAGACATGGAATCACCTACGTGCCCATCAGTGGTGGACTGGATAAAGAAAATGCGGTACAGGCTGGGTGCGATGGCTCATACCCATAATCTCAGCATTTTGGGAGGCTGAGAAGGGAGGATTGCTTTATCCTACGGGTTCAAGACCACCTTGGGCAACATAGTAAGACCCTGTCTCTACAATATTTTTTAAACAAGCCAGGTGTGTTGGCATGCACCTGTGGTCCTAGCTACTCAGGAGTAGCTACTCAGGAGGCTGACATGGGAAGATTACTTCAGCCTGGGAGGTTGAGGCTGCATTGAGCCATGATTGTGCCACTACACTTCTGCCTGGGCAACTGTGCAAGGTCTTGTCTCAAAAACAAAAGAAAAAACAAATAAAATGCGGTACACATACATCATGGAATACTATACAGTAATAAAAAGAGTTAAATCATGTTCTTTACAGCAACATAGATGCAGCTGAAGGCCATTATCCTAAGTGAATTAATGTAGGAACACAAAACCAAACACCGCATGGTCTCAATTATAAGTGGGAGCTAAACATCAGGTATACATGGACATAAAGTTGGGAAACATAGACAGTAGGTACTACTATATGGGGGAGAGATGGAGGAGGGTAAGAATTGAAAAACTAACTCTTGGGTACTATGCTCACTACCTGGGTAATGAGATCAATCATACCTCATACCTCAGCATTATGCAATATACCATGCAACAAACCTGTACATGTACCCTCTGAATCTAAAATAAAAGTTGAAATTATCTTAAAAAAATGAATTTAAGGATAAAGTAAAAAAAATTAAAAAGAATTTCAGAGTTTTTGTCATATTTTTTAGAACTCCCCAGAGAAACAGAATTGATTATATATATAGACATGCACACATAGACACATAATGTGTGTATGTATATATATTTTTATGTGTGTACGTGTACATATATACAATATATATATCTGTATGTGTGTATGTACATATACATATACACATAATCAAGAAATATTATATACATGGAAAGAAATACAAAAAAATAGCTATTAGGAGAATTGTCTCAGTGAATTATGGAAGCTAAGAAGTTCCATGACAGGCTGTCCACTAGCTGGAGAACCAGGAGAGCTTGCAGGGCAACATAGCTAAATTTGAAGGCCTCAGAACTAAGAAAGATGATGGTGTAACTCTCGCTCTGAAGACAAAGGTCATAAAACCTAGTAAGTAACTGATGTAGGTCCCTGATGCAGGTGAGACATAGCCCTTTCTTCACATTTTGTTTCATCTGGGCACCAGATGATTGGATTTTGTCTGCCCACACTGACGGAAGATCTCCATTCAGTCTACCAACACACGCTATACTTCTTCAGAAATGTCTTCAGAGATGCACCTGAGGAGCTCAATCACTCTAATGAAAAGAAAAACCACCTAAATTTCCTCTCAGTGGCCACGGAATGGGTTCAGTAGCTATGGAAGAACTGAGAATATATATTGCTTTACCAGCCAACTGAGTATCCCTTAATTCAGTCAAGTGCATACCAAAAATCAACCATCACTTAAATCTTGTACATATTTTCTTAGATTTGTACCTAAATATTTAATTTTGGGGAGTGCAAATGTAAATGGTATCTTGGTTTAAATTTCAGATTTTACTTTTTCGTTGCTGATATATAGAAAAGCAATTGACTTTTGTGTAGTAAACTTATCATGAAACCTTGCTATAACTGCTTATTAGCTCCAGGTTTTTTTTGATTCTTTCAAATTGTTTACAATCATGTCATTTGTAAAGAAAAGCAGTTTTATGTCTTCCCTCTCAATCCTCATCACTGTTTCTTCTTTTCTTATTTAATTCCAGTATGGCACTGAAAAGGAGTCATGAGGGGGGAACCACTGCTTTCTTCCTAACGTTATTGGGAAAACTTTGAGTTTCTCACTGTTAAGTAAAATGTTAGTTGTAGGGATTTATAGGTATTCTTTATAGAATTCAAGAAGTTTATGTCTATTCCTCGTTTAAATGAGGGTTTTTGTGTTGAAAGAATTTTGAGTATTGTAAAATGCTTTTTTCTGAAATTACAAATATGATCATGTAATCTGCAATTTTCAAGATGATCCATTAAGACCAAATGGACTTAGACAACTACTAAACTTTTCACTCAACAGCAGAAGAATATGCATTCTTCTCAAGCACACATGAAACTTCTCCAGGATAGATTATATGTTAGATCATAAAACAATTTTTTTTGAAACAGTCTTGCTCTGTCACCCAGGTTGAAGTGCAGTGGCATGATCTCAGCCCACTGCAACCTCTGTCTTGTGGGCTCAAGCCATCCTCTTGGCTCAACCCCCTGAGTATCTGGGAGTACATGTGTGTACCATCATGCCTAGCTGATTTTTGTAAGTTTTGTAGAGACAGTTTTTCTCCATGTTGCCCAGGCTTGTATCAAACTTCTGAGCTCAAGTGATCTGCCTACCTCAACCTCCCAAAGTGTTGGGATTACAGGCATGAACCACCATGCTTGGGTACAAAATGTATCTTAACTAATTTAAAGAAGATAAAAATCATACCCCATGTGTTTGTTTACCACAGTGGAACGAAATTAGAAATCAATAGTAGCAAGAAAAATCAATTTATGTAATCCATCATTGCATTCATAACACACATGCACACACACACAAACAAATAAGTTTTTTTGTGTTAATTTGATGGATTACTGTATTAGTCCACTCTCACAATGGTATAAAGAACTTCCCTGAGGGTGAGTAATTTATAAAGTAAAGAGGTTTAATTGACTCACAGTTCTGCATGGCTGGGGAGGCCTCGGGAAACATAATTATGGCAGAAGGGGAATCACGCACCTTTTCGCAAGGTGGCAGGAGAGCAAAGAGCAGGGGAAACCACCACTTATAAAATCACTGGATCTTGTGAGAACTCACTCACTATCACAAAAACAGCATGGGGGAAACCGCCCCCATAATCCTATCACCTCCCTCCCTCACCACGTGGGAATTAAAAATTAAGATGAGATTTGAGTGAGGACACAGAGCCAAATCATATCATTCAGCCCTGGCCACTCCCAAATCTCATGTCTTCTCACATTTCAAAACAAATAATGCCTTTCCAACAGTCACCCAAAGTTTTAACTCATTTTGGCATTAACTCAAAAGTCCATAGCCCAAATACACATTTGAGACAAAGTAATCAAAAGTAAGTTAGTTACTTCCTAGATACAATGGGGGTACAGGAATTGGCTAAATGCTCCCTTTTCAAATGGGAGAAATTGGCCAAAAAAAACCCAGCTACAGACCCCATGAAAGTTCAAAATTCAGTGGGCCAGTCATTAAATCTTAATGCTCCAAAATGATCTCCTTTGACTCCATGTTTCACATTCGGGGCATGCTGATGCAAGGGGTGGACTCCCACAACCTTGGGCAGTTCCCTCATGGCCTGGCACTGAGTGCAGCTTTTTTAGGTGCATAGTGCAAGCTGTCAGTAGATCTACTATTTTGGGGTCTAGAGGATGGTGGCCCTCTTCTCACAGCTCCACTAAACAGTGCCCCATGGGGACTCTCTGGAGGTTCCAACCCCACATTTCCCCTCCTCACTGCCCCAGCAGAGGTTCTTCATGAGGGCTCTGCCCCTGCAGCAGACTTCTGCCTGGACATCCAGGCTTTTCCATACACCTACTGAAATCTATGTGGAGATTCCCTAACCTCAATTCTTGACTTCCACAACGATTGTAAGTTCCCTGAGGCCTCCTCAGTCATGTGGAACTGGGAGTCAATTAAACCTCATTCCTTTACAAATTACCCTGTCTCAGGGAAGTTCTTTATAGCAGTATGAAAACAAACTGATACAGTAAATTTGTACCACAGAGAATACAGCACTGCTATAAAGATACCTGAAAATGTGAAAGTGACTTTGGAACTGGGTAACAGTCAGACATTGTAACAGTTTGGAGGGCTCAGACCCAACACCACATAGAAGATATGCCAAGGCTTGGGGCTTCTACCCTCTGTAGCAATGGCCTGAGCTGTACATTGGCCCTTTTTAGCCACAGCTGGGACACAGGATGCCTAGTCCTGGGGCTTCACAGAGCAGCAACGGGGCTCTAGGAGCCACTGAAAAAAACATATTATTCTCCTAGGCCTCTGGGCCCGTGATGGGAAGTGTTGCAGTGAAGGTCCCTGACATGCCCTGGAGACATTTTCCCCATTGTCTTGGTGATTAACATTCAGCTCCTGGTCACCTACAAAAATTTTTGCAGCAGGCTTGAATAGCTCCCCAGAAAATGAGTTTTTCTTTTCTGTTACATTGTCAAATTGCAAATTTTCCAAACTTCTATGCTCTACTTCCCTTTTAAACATAAGTTATAATTTCTGATCATCTCTCTTCAGTTCAGAGTTCCACAAGTCTCTAGAGCAGGGGCAAAATGCTGCGAGTCTCTTTGTCAAGCATAACAAGAGTGACATTTGATCTAGTTCCCAATGAGTTCCTCATCTCCATCTGAGAATATCTCAGCCTGTACTTCATTGCCCATATCACTCTCAGCATTTTGATTAACACCATTCAACAAGTCTTCAGGAAGTTCAAAACTTTCCCACATGTTCCTATCTTCTTCTGAGCCCTCCAAACTGTTCCAATGTCTGCCTATTACCCAGTTCCAAAGTCGCTTTCACATTTTCAGGTATCTTCACAGCAGTGCTATACTCTCTGTAGTACCAATTTACTGTATCAGTTTGTTTTCGCACTGCTACAAAGAACTTCCATGTAAAGGAATGAGGTTTAAATGACTCCCAGTTCCACATGTCTGGGGAGTCCTCAGGGAACTTACTCCAATCGTGGTGGAAGGGAAGCAGGCACCTTCTTCACAAGGTGTCAGGAGAGTGAAGAGCAGGGGAAACTGCCACTAATAGAACAATCAGATCTCGTGAGAACTCTCTATCATGAGAACAGCATGGGGGAACTGCCCCCATGATCCAATCATCTCCTTCCCTAGACATGTGGGGATTACAGGTCCCTCCCTTGACACATGGGGATTAAAATTTGAGATGAGATGTGGGTGTGGACACAGAGCCAAACCATATCAATTACACTGATTTTTGAATGTTGAACCAGGCTTGCATATCTGGGATAAATCTAATTTAGTTATTTAATAGAATATTTTTAATATATTGTTAGATTTCATTTCCTAATACAGGAGTCCCCTCATATCCTCAGGGGAATATGTTTCATGACTCCCAGTGGATGCTTGAAATTGCTGATAGTACCAAATCCTGTGTATACTGTGTGTTTTCCTATGTATGTACCTATGATAAATTTTAATTTATATTTTAAGTATACTTAAGATTAATAATGATAATGAATACTAAAACAGAACAATAATAACAATATGCCAGCATCATTACTTTTGTGCTTTGGGATCATTATTAAGTAAAATGAGAGTTGCTTGAATGCAAGTAAGACAATTCTGTGACAGTTGATCTGATGACAGAGATGGCTACTAAGTGACTAACAGGCAAGTAGCATATACAGGGTGGATACACTGAAGAAAGGGATAATTCACATCCTAGGCAGAGTGAAACGGGACATTACAGGATTTCATCACACTGCTCAAAACAACATTAAGATGGATGAATTGTTTATCTCTGAAGTTTTCCATTTAATATTTTCACACCACTGTTAACTGTAAGTAATCAAAGATACAGAAAGTGAAACCACAGATAAGGGGGACTACTGTATTTTGTTAGGGATTTTTCATTTGTGTTCACAAGAGATATTTTATTTTTTACACATATGATCCTGAATATATTAAAAAATCACTAAAGAAGCTTAAGAGCACAGCCAAGTTTTCCTTTCATAAATCAACAGTACAGGAATATAAGTTATTGAAGAAATCTCCCAATCTTTCTTTCAAATACGAATGAACATGTGTTCCCATTGAAAGAACAAACTAATATTAAATCTTTGGAAGTTATACTAACTTTTAAAAAATATCATTATTATCTGGGAATTCAAACTGTTCCTACCAATCTCTTTCTTTTACATTTAGATTTTGTTTCTAGTTTTTGACTCCTGAAGGTTAGTATAATATCTTAGCTGGGTGATTTTAGGTAACGGATTTCGTTTTAAATAATTCCTATAGTGTCACCTTTTAGTCCTCAACCTGGATTCTGGCATCATTCAATTCACATCCAACTTCTTTTAGGTGCTACTATTCCTGTTGCTGTTTCCACAATTCCTAGATCAAATTTTGCCCTAATTCCTTGCATCAGCTGCCTTTTGAATATTACCTCCTGACTCTTCCTGGAGACCAGGGGAGGAAGATTTTTTTTAAATGAGTTCTTGCATGGAGCGATTCTGGATCTATATTCTCTTGTCCCACCATATTTATTCCTAACATGACCTGATGCCTGGGCATTTTATGATTTAATAAGAATTTATGGCAGCATAAGAGTTAATGAAATACACTCAAAATGCAGCATGTAGTGTGAACAGATAAGAAAACAGAAATGGATACTAAGAGGACATCAAGATTTAAAGTGCAGAGAGAGCCTTTTGGCTCTCTGATCAGCACCATGGCGGTTGGCAAGAACAAGCGCCTTACGAAAGGTAGCAAAAAGGGAGCCAAGTAGAAAGTGGTTGATCCATTTTCTAAGAAAGATTGGTATGATGTGAAAGCACCTGCTATGTTCAATATAAGAAATATTGGAAAGACGCTCATCACCAGAACCCAAGGAACCAAAATTGCATCTGATGGTCTCAAGGGTCGTGTGTTTGAAGTGAGTCTTGCTGATTTGCAGAATGATGAAGTTGCATTTAGAAAATTCAAGCTGATTACTGAAGATGTTCAGGGCAAAAACTGCCTGACTAACTTCCATGGCATGGATCTTACCCGTGACAAAATGTGTTCCATGGTCAAAAAGTGGCAGACAATGATTGAAGCTCATGTTGATGTCAAGACTACCGATGGTTACTTGCTTCGTCTGTTCTGTGTTGGTTTTACTAAAAAACACAACAATCAGATACGGAAGACCTCTTATGCTCAGCACCAACAGGTCCGCCAAATCCGGAAGATGATGGAAATCATGACCCGAGAGGTGCAGACAAATGACTTGAAAGAAGTGGTCAATAAATTGATTCCAGACAGCATTGGAAAAGACATAGAAAAGGCTTGCCAATCTATTTATCCTCTCTATGATGTCTTCGTTAGAAAAGTAAAAATGCTGAAGAAGCCCAAGTTTGAATTGGGAAAGCTCATGGAGCTTCATGGTGAAGGCAGTAGTTCTGGAAAAGCCACTGGGGATGAGACAGGTGCTAAAGTTGAACGAGCTGATGGATATGAACCACCAGTCCAAGAATCTGTTTAAAGTTCAGACTTCAATTAGTGTCAAATAAAAAGTGCTGTATGTGGGAAAAAAATAAATAAATAAATAAAGTGCAGAGAGATAAGGAACCATAAGAAAAAATCTCAGAAAAGTAGGTGGGAAACCAGTTTAATGACATATGAATTAAATTAGGAGACAGTTTCAAGATGTAAAACAAATTAAACCATGTAAGGTAATCCAGGAACCTAAGGAGCATGAAAAATAAATTTAACACTTGGATTTTGGCAATTAAGAGATCCTTGTTAACCTCTGAGTTAGTGGCTCTGAATAGCAATGGAGCATACTGATAAGTGGTGGACTCTGAAATCGGACTGCTTGAATCCACCAGCTTTACAACTTACTAGTTATGTGACCTTGGGCAAATCACTTAAATTCTATGATCCTCAGTTTCTTTATCTGCAAAGTGGGTATCATAAGAGTAATTGTCTGGGTTCTGATTTTAAATGAGCTATTATATCTAAAGAACTCAGAACAATATCTGGAACATAACTATATAAATGGTCTTGAATATGCACCACCCAGATTTTCTTTCAAAGAAAGACTTACTATCTGAGTTTCTAGAATAGCTGTCAAGAAGTAACTTTCAGCTGTCATATTCTGTTGGGGTTACCTGAGGTGGAGACTCACCACACCCAAAGTCATGCTCTTTCCAAGACAGCATACATCCAATAAGTGATTAAGAGATAACAAATAGGTCCAACTATTTCAGCCCAACACAGAAGATCTCTGATGGGTTTGATAGCTCCAAAGTTTCTATCAGGCTGATCAGGCTTCTTTTTCTTAGCCAAGCATGGTGATTCTAAGGCTTTTCCATTTCTAATAAACATCTTACACACTGAAGTTTTCCCAAGAGTCTGTTTCTCAGTGAACTCAAATTGTGACATAAGTGTAGATCGCTTTTATATTTTTAGTTGGATGTATGGGCGAATCAGATGGCAGTAGTAACATTAGATATTTTTCTGAATGCTTTATTTACTGACTGTGTTATTAAAACCATATTAGTATTAACCCTAAATGAAGTTTTAAAGTTTATTCTCCTAATTATTATCATAGTAACTTCCAAAGAATTTGCACAGAAACATAACCTATTTTTTCATGACAAACTAAACTCTTAAAAGCTTGTGTCTATAAGGAGAAATAGCCATTAAAAATCACCATTGACTTTTAGGTAGTAGAAAGTAAATTACAAATAGTATAAGTAGTCATCTTCACTACAAAATACCCAACATACTGTATCTCTGCATGCTAAAAATGATTATTTTGTCGAATAAAAATAAAAGATCAAAATGTTGGGCACAAATTGATATTATGCTCATTAAAATGAACATAGCATTAAAAAAAAAAAACCCTGGAATTCAAAAAACCCATAGAAACAAGAAACATACCAAACAATTTAAGGTTTCTATAATGAGAGGTATGGGGGTTTTGATCCAAGAGATTTACGACATTATGAAAAAATTATAACAAATCTATAGAGACTGAGCTTTTATTTTTAGCTCCTGAATTACAAGATCTGACATAAAAATATCTCTCTCTTCCCCTAACCCACTTTCAAGGACCTCATTTTTTTCATCTTTTGACTTCTAACTGCATTTTTTTTTTTTTTTTTTTTTTTTTTTTTTTTGAGACGGAGTCTCGCTCTGCCGCCCAGGCTGGAGTGCAGTGGCCGGATCTCAGCTCACTGCAAGCTCCACCTCCCGGGTTTACGCCATTCTCCTGCCTCAGCCTCCCGAGTAGCTGGGACTACAGGCGCCCGCCACCTCGCCCGGCTAGTTTTTTGTATTTTTTAGTAGAGACGGGGTTTCACCATGTTAGCCAGGATAGTCTCGATCTCCTGACCTCGTGACCCGCCCGTCTCGGCCTCCCAAAGTGCTGGGATTACAGGCTTGAGCCACCGCGCCCGGCCCTAACTGCATTTTTTAAATGTCTGAGTTCAAATGGTTGTGAGAACTTATATGACTAAGTTATGTGTGAAGGGAAATAAAGCACCAGAATGTGAGTGGGGGATTATTTAGTGGCTAGCTTTGCATCAGTTCTCCTTCAGAGGAGGACTCATGCAATTGTCAATGGCTTTAGAAGACTGCATAATTTAAGGGAAGCATAAAGAAAATTTTCCTCATTGGCAATGGTTGTTAAAAACTGAAATGAGTTTTCAAAAAAGAGATTGTAGAACAGATAAGAAAGGGATATCTTTAAATATAGTCTAGATTAAGGCCAGGGGCAGTGGATCATGCCTGTAATCCCAGCACATTTGGAGGCTGAAGCAGACGGATCACCTGAGGTCAGGAGTTCGAGACCAGCCTGCCCAACATGGCGAAACCCTATCTCTAGTAAAAATACAAAAATTAGTCAGGCATGGTGGTGGACGCCTGTTATCCCAGCCACCCAGGAGACTGAGGCAAGAAATTCGTTTGAACCCAGGATATGGAGGTTGCAGTGAGCTGAGATTGTGCCAGTGTACTCCACGGTGGGCAATAAGAGCAAAACTCCATCTCAAAAAAAATAATAATAAATAAATACAAAATAAAAAAAAATATATATATATATATAGAGAGAGAGATTATATTACAAAATATTAGCTGAACAATAGTTCTGCCTAAAGAAAAATACGTGTGTGTGTGTGTGTGTGTGTGTGTGTGTATTGGGGGATTTCAAATAAGAATCTTTCAATTTCAATTGAATCTATAATATGACTTGATATAGAGGCTAACTTCCTTGAAAAAACATCAACAACACAATAAACATTGATTAAGACCACTAACTCAAAATTATTCTATTAAAAATATATCACTATATCTAAAATATTATTTTAAATATACCTAATGCATTTTATTTTGAATAGCTGAAACTTACTCCCAATTTGGTTGTTATGTAAATGAAAACAATGCTTTCCTAAGTAATGCCTATTACTTTAAAAATTCTAATTTTCCAGGGACTTAAAAAGACATATTGCTCCCCAAATTCTTATTCAAATGGATTTAAGCCTTAGATACGTTTCTCTTAGAACAGAGATGGGATGAAAAGTAAGCCAAAATATTAATGTAAAAATAATAAATCATCTGGATCGGATTTTTCTTTTTCTTTTCTTTTTTTGAGACGGAGTTTCACTCTGTTGCCCAGGCTGGAGTGCAATGACACGATCTTGGCTAACTGCAATCTCCATCTCCCGGGTTGAAGCAATTCTCCTGCCTCAGCCTCCAGAGTAGCAGGCACTACAGGCATGTGCCACCACACCTGGCTAATTTTTGTATTTTTAGTAGAGATGTTTCGCCATGTTGGTCAGACTGGTCTCGATCTCCTGACCTAAGGCAATCCACCCACCTCGGCTTCCCAAAGTGCTGGGATTACAGGCGTGATTCAATGTGCCTTGCCTAGCTTTCCAGGTTCCACAGAGATCATAGTGGAAATTACTTTTTTAAAAACTTTTATTTTAGGTTTGGGGGTACATGTGAAGGTTTGTTACATAGGTAAACTTATGCCATGGGGTGTTGTTGCACAGATTATTCCATCACCCAGGAATTAAGCTCAGTACCCAACAGTTATCTTTTCTGCTCCTCTCCCTCTTTCCATCCTCCACTCCCAAGTAGACTCCAGTTTCCTTCCTTGTGTTCATAAGTTCTCATCATTTATCTCCCACTACTTGTAAGTGACAACACACGGTATTTGGTTTTCTGTTCCTGCATTAGTTTGCTAAGGTGTCTAGCTTCATCCATGTTCCCACAAAAAAATAACATGATCTTATTCCTTTTTATGAGCACACTGGGTTCCATGGTGTACATATACCACATTTTCTTTTCCTTTTTTTTTTTTTTTTTTTTTTGAGACAGAGTCTTGCACTGTCGCCCAGGCTGGAATGCAGTGGCGCTATCTCGGCTCACTACAAGCTCTGCCTCCCGGGTTCATGCCATTCTCCTGCCTCAGCCTCCTGAGTAGCTGGGACTACAGGTGCCCGCCACCACACCCAACTATTTTTTTGTATTTTTAGTAGAGATGGGATTTCACCGTGTTAGCCAGGATGGTGTTGATCTCCTGACCTCATGATCCCTCCGTCTCCACCTCCCAAAGTGCTGGGATTACAGGCGTGAGTCACCACGCCTGGCCTACATACCACATTTTCTTTATCCAGTCTCTCATTGTTGAGCATTTAGGTTGATTCTATGTTTTCACTATTGTGAATAGCGCTGCAATAAACATTTCCGTGTGTATGTGTTTATGGTAGAATGATACTGGATATTAGGCCTTTGTCAGATGCATAGTTTGCAAATATTTTCTCCCATTCTTTATGTTGTTTGTTTACTCTGTTGATAGTTCCTTTTGCTGTACGGAAGCTCTTAAGTTAATTATATCCCACTTGTCAATGTTTGTTTATGTTGTGATTGCTTTTGTGGACTTTGCCATGAAATATTTTCCCATTCCTATGTCCAGGATGGTATTGCCTAGGTTGTCTTCCAAGGTGTTTATGGTTTGGGTTTTACATTTAAGTTTTTAATCAAACTTGAGTTGATTTTTGTATACAGTGTAAGGAAAGGGTCCAGCTTTAGTCTTCTGCATAGTGCTAGCCAGCTATCCCAGCACCACTTATTGAATAAGGAGTCTTTCCCCCACTGCTTGTTTTTGTCAGCTTTATCCAGTATCAGATGGTCATAGGTGTATAGCCTTATTTCTGGTATCTCTATTCTATTCCATTGGTTTTTATGCCTGTTTTTGTACTAGTAACATGCTGTTTTGGTTACTGTCACCCTGTATGTACTATAGATCAAAGTCAAGTAAAGTGATGCCTTCAGCCTTGCTCTTTTTGCTCAGGATTGCCTTGGCTATTTGGGCAATTTTTTTGAATTGTAATAGTTTTTTCTAGTTCTATGAGGCATGTCATTGGTAGTTTTAGAGGAATAGCATTGAACCTGTAAATTGATTTGGGAAGTATGGCCATTTTAGTGATATTAATTCTGCCTATCCATGAGCATGGGATGGTTTTCCTTTTTTTTTTTTTTTTTTTTTTTGTCTTCTCTGATTTCTTTAAGCAATGTTTTGTAATTCTCACTGTAGAAATATTTCACCTTCCTGGTTAGCTCTATTTCTATGTATTTTGTCCTTTTGCGGCCATTGTGAATGGGACTGCCTTTCTTATTTGGCTCTTGGATTGGCTGTTGGGGTATAAGAATGCTAGAGATTTTTGTAAATTGATTTTGTATCCTGAAACTTTGCTGAAGTTGTTTCTCAGCTGAAGCTTTAGGGACAAGACTATGGGGTTTTCTAGATACAGAATTTTGTTGTCTGCAAACGAGATAGTTTGACTTTCTTTCTTCTTATCTGGATGCTCTTTCTTTCTTTCTCTTGCCTTATTGTCCTGGCCAGGACTTCCAATATTATGTTGAATAGGAGAAGTGAGAGAGGGCATCACAGTGTTGTGCCATTTTTCAAGAGGAATACTTCCAGTCTTTGCCCACTAAGTATAATGTTGGCTGTGGTTTGTCATACATAGGACTTATTATTTTGAGGTATGTTCCTTCAATGCCTAGTTAATTGAGAGTTTTCAACATGAAGGGGTGTTGAAGTTTATCAAAAGATCCTTCTGTGTCTATTGAAATAATCATGTGGTTTTTGTCTTTAGTTCTGTTTATGTGGTGAATCACATTTATTTATTTACATGTGTTAAACCAACCTTGCATCCCAGGGATAAAGACTACTTGCTAATGGTGGATAAGCTTTTTGAAGTGCTGCTGGATTTGGTTTGCAAGTATTTTGTTGAGGATTTTTGCATCAATGTTCATCAAGGATATTGGCCTGAAGTTTTCTTTGTGTGTATGTGTGTCTCTCTGCCAGGTTTTGGTATCAGAATGATGCTGGCTTCATAGAAAGATTTGAGGAGGAGTCCTTCCTTATCAACTTTTAGGAACAGTTTCTGTAGGAATGGTACCAGCTCTTATTTGTACATCTGGCAGAATTCATCTGTGAATCCATCAGGATGTGGGTTTTGTTTTTTTTTTTTTTTTTTTTTTTTTGGTAGGCTATTTATTACTCATTTAATTTCAGAGCTTATTATTGGTCTGTTCAGGGAATCAATTTCTTTCTGGTTCAGTCTGGGGAGGGTATATGTGTCCAGAAATTTATCCATCTCTTCTAGATTTTTTAGTTTACATGTATAGGGGTGTTCATAGTAGATTCTAATGGTTCCTTGTATTTCTATGGGGTCAGTGGTAACATTTCCTTCATTTCTAATTGTGTTCATTTGGAGCTCTTCTCTTTTGTTCTTTATTAGTCTAGCTAGTGGCCTATGTATCACATTAATTTTTTCAAAAAAAAAAACAGCTCCTGGATTCATTGATCATTTGAATAGGTTTTCGTGTCTCAATTTCCTTCAGTTCAGTTCTGATGTTAGTCATTTCTTGTCTTCTGCTATCTTTAATTTACTCTTGCTTCTCTAATTCTTTCAATTGTGATGTTAGGTTAATTTGAGATCTTTCTAATTTTTTGATGTGGGCATTAAGGGCTGTGAATTCCTCTCTTAACACTGCCTTTGCTGTGTTCTAGAGATTCTGGTATGTTGTATCTCTGTTCTCATTATTTTCAAATATCTTCTTGATTTGAGCTTTAATTTTATTCAGAAGCATGTTATTTAATTTCCATGTAATTGCATGGTTTTGAGTGACTTTCTTAGTTGTGACGTCTATTTGTATTGGACTGAGGTCCAAGAGTGTGTTTGTTATGATTCTGGTTCCTTTGTGTTTGCTGAAGATTGATTTATGTTCAATTATGTGGTCGATTTTAGAGTATGTGCCATGCAGCAAGGAGAAGAATGTATAATCTGGCTTTTTGGGGTCAAGAATTCTATAGAGATCTATCAGATCCATTTCATCTAATGTTGAGTTCAGGTCCAGAATATCATTGTTTATTTTCTGCCTTGATGACCTAATACTGTCAGTGGAGTGTTGAAGGCTTCTACTATTATTGTGTGGGAGCCTATGTCTCTTTGAAGGTCTCCAAGTGCTTGCTATATGAATATGGGTGCTTCTGTGTTAGATGCATATATATTTAGGATAGTTAGATGTTCTTGTTGAATTTAACTGTTTACCATTATGTAATGTCATCTTGATCTTTTGTGATCTTTGTTTGAAATCTGTTTTGTCTGAAATTAGGACTGGAACCCCTGCTTCTTTATGTTTTCCATTTGCTTGGTACATTTCCCTTTATCCCTTTATTTTGTTATTACACATGAGATAGGTCTCTTGACGACAGCATACCATTGGGTCTTGCTTTTTCATCCAGTTTGCCACTTTGATCCTTTTCAGCAGGACATTTACCACAATTACATTCAATGTTAGTATTGATATGAGTGGATTCAGTCCTGTCATTGTATTGCTAGTTGGTTACTATGTTGGCTTGTTTGTGTGGTTGAGATACAGTGACACTGGCCTTTGTGTTTAAGTGTGTTTTTGTATTAGCTCGTAGAGGTCTTTCCTTTCTATACTTAGTACTCCTTTCAAGATCTCTTATAAGGCAGGTCTGGTAGTCACTCATTTTATGAAAACTTGAGCCCAAACTCTCCATCGTGTGTACACTGCTTAACATGAACAGGACCAAAAAAACAAAAAACAAAAAACATGAACAAGACCAAAATTTGAGTTAAACAAATTGAACCAGTCCAGCCACAAAATAATAAAGGAAAACAGGGAGTGGGAATGTGGAGTTTTTGCTTTATACTACAGAGTTTCCAACACAAGAAGGCAGCAATTCCCCAGTGCAACAACAAACTGCTTCCCACTGTTCCCCAAAGCACAGTGATTTAATAATAAAATAGTCAAAGTCCTAAGAAAGTTTCAAGGAAAACAAGGACAGAACCCCTGTGGCTCTGTGCATGGCCTACCATTGAGGAACTAAGTTGTTAAGAACCTGTGATTGGCTAAATCTCTTGGGGAGAGCACCTTCATAGAATCTCCAGCACCAGGCCTCAGTTTTCCCATTTGTACTGGAGAGAGTAGGAGATCAAGTAGGCTTCCAGATCAAAGTTATTGTGCTCCTGGTTGTACTCTAGCACATTCTGCTTGATCCGAGATGAGTTGACCCAGGTGACAAAGTCCACCATTCTGCACATGACAAGGAAGGTAGTGTAGGTAACCATGTCAGGGCCCATGCACACATGGCCTTGCTCCACAAAGGCCACAGCAGCCTGAAGGTGCTTCATGATGTGCAGCTTGAGTAGCATAGTAGACAGGTGGTGGTGGCAGAAGAATGAGGCCATAATGAACTAACAGAGCTTGAATGAGCCACATGTAGGCACCAGGCTGAGAGCATACAGCTTGTCTAGCAGTGTGGCTGAAATACACATGCAGAATGGGTCACGCTCACACAGGTCTCACAGGCATGCCACGCTATCTTACACATGGCATGGTTCAGCTGGTTGTAGCACCTGTTGTCCTCCCACTGCTTCAACTGGTAATGATCAGTGACCTCTCAGTTCAGGAAGTTCACCTGCTTCAGCAGCTTCTGCACATGGAACTTAAGATTCTGCACCATGATGGTGGCAGCCAGAATGGCAGGACCTAAATGACTTTTAAACCAAGCTTATGATTGCTATACACTTGCCCCAGGATCTGTGTTCTGTGGGGAGGGTTGGAAAACACTTTGAGAAGCATATGCTGCACTGTTCTCAAAATCACTAAGTGTAGCCCATTCTCCTCAAAATAAATTTGTCTCTGTGAGAGTGTTTGACTTTCTTGTAAGTTTACAAACATGTAAGATAGACCTCACCAACCCCAGAAATGTTCTAGCTATAGGCTTTATGACATCATTATTGGTTTGCTAAGACATAAGTATAAAAAATAATAGAAATCAAAACAATCAATTTAAGTAATATTGCCATAATTCTAAAACACAGTGAATGTTGTATAATAGGTACTCAATCTGATAAATCTCTTCTTTGAAGCTTCTTCTAAAGTCAACGAGATTTTAATTATGTTTTCAATCTTTTTTTTTGCAAGAATATCCTTATTTGATTACTATTCCTCACAGATGGAAAATTATCTTTCTTTTTTTTTCTTTTCTTGAGATGGAGTTTCATTCTTGTTGCCTAGGCTGGAGTGCAATAGCACAATCTTGGTTCACTGAAACCGCCTCCTGCTGGGTTCAAGCAATTCTCCTCTCTCAGCCTCCTGAGTTGAGGGGATTACAGGCACCCACCACTATGCCTGGCTAATTTTTGGTATTTTTAGTAGAGATGGGTTTCATCATGTTGGCCAGGCTGGTCTCAAACTCCTCACCTCAGGTGATCCACCCGTGTCAGCTTCCCAAAGAGCTGGGATTACAGGCGTGAGCCACCATACCCGGCCAAACACTATCTTCTAAACCCAATATTCATGGCTGTCTTACTTTGACACCTAGTGTAGCTTGGCCCAATTTATCCATTTGTTTCATCTAATTTTACTTAATGTCTATGAAGCACCAGGAAACTTGCTAGTTCTAAAGTTATAAAGCTATAACTAGAGCTATAACTCTTGGTTCTCTTTCAAACAACCAAGGTCTAGCATGTGGGGCAGATACATCAATAGACAATAATGCAACCATAAGGTAAAATGCAAGCACAAGTGGCTAAGCAAACAATAAAATAAAATAAAATAAAATAAAACCAAAACAAAGCTAGGGTCTTAGAAAGTCTCAGTAAGTAAATAAATCCTGATCTGAATTGTGATGATATGAGAAATTAATCAGGAATAATATAAGTATGCTGAATTGGAAGGCATGGTTCAGGGAGACAAGCACCATATCTCTCAGGCAAGAGGTGAGGGATATGCTGAAGCTCGGCATAAACAAGGATCAGTTTTTTTCTCTGGGAACCACAAGTAATTAACTATTGATGTAACTCAGTACAAAGTGCATGAAGTTGACAGATGATGCTGGAGATGTAGGTAAAGAAAAATCTTGCTTTGGACTTCATGATTTAGGCAATAGGAAATAAAAGGATTTTAGGTGACGATGTGATATAACCAGATTAAGTGTGACACATGTTTGGAAGGGTCAAAGCTGGTGGAAAGATTATTCCACTTATCAATTGTAAGAGGTTACACAATTGTGTAACTTTTCTGAGCCTCAGCTTTCTCATGTGATCACACACACACACAAAGATATTAGTAATTTCATTTCAAAGTTGTTGCAAAAGTAGAGGATGTGTCTATAAAGCAGCTAGCACAGCAACAGTAATCTATTAGTTAATTATTAAGTGAAGTCCTTTTACCAGCTCCAGCCGCTGGAATGTTAGCCACCATTTCTACAAGGAAGATGATTTTTCCTTACAACATAATATATATTTTTTCTCTTTCTTATGACAACTCACTCTTTCACATGAATGCAAGAATGGGGAGGTAGCTCTCCTGCTGAGAATGGATGAACATATACAGTTATGTGCTTAGAAAAGGAAGCATGTCATTTCAAAATAGCTATTTCAAAGACATATCATATATTGATACATTGCATGCATTTTGCAGCTTAAACTAAAAATCCAGGCACAAATCGTGATTCAGGAGACTCCAGTTCTGCTATTTTGCCATACAATCACAAAGGCAAGGTGTCTGCTAAAGCCTTCCTTGTAAAGAATAGTTCCTAGCACCAAGCAAAATCTAAATGTATTTTTACAGGTGGATAGATTGTTAGTTTCCAAGTCGGCTTGTCATGGTAAGTGATATTTATGGGTGAAGATCAGTCACAAAGTTGTTCACATTACCAGTTTATCTTTCTTGGCTATAATTTTCATAAGACAAAGTCAAAGAACCAGATAAATAAAAATGTGGGTGTGTATGTTTGCATATGTGCACACTTGTATGCTTTTCTGTTATATCCTGTCCTCCAGTTAGTTTATCTCCCCCAAATTAGTGCTGAATACCTCAAGGACAGAAAATGCTTCCTGGTAAACATTTTTTTGCTTGATTCCAAGTTAGGCTTTGAAAGAGAGAAGAACATTTTCAAATGCTTTTGGAAAAGTAAGATCCTATGTTGAAGATTTAATATTTTTCAAAGTTATGCCTAAGGAAATGCTTGGAAAATTAGCAACTGGACAGACTGCTTGAAACTGTCTCCCTTGTGGAAAACAGCATTAATTTCTGAGAAATTTGACTATGTGATTGAGTGGCAATTATGCAATGTAGTGACTCCTAGTTGTGGGTTAAAATAATGTGCAAAGCTTAATTAATTGCTACAACAACTGATGGCCCTGTCAAATTGGCAAGTAAGTTCATTGATCTTAAAATTCAGCTGAGCTCAAGAGAAAGGCTGACAAAACAATTTGTAGACTGTAACAGAGAGAGACAGCTAGAGATAACGTGTGTGAAGGTAAAGTAGAGGATATACCACCAGGAGAGATAAAACAGGTATGGTATTTTCAAAGAAATATTATGCTTACATAGCTCCAGAGACAGGACCCTAGGAACCAAATATCTATCCTTCTCATGTATTGTACATAAGGGATTTCTTGTACTTTTAATGATCTCCTACTTTTCAATTTATACTGAGCATATAATAAATGGATCAGATTGTGTGCAAAGTTCATTTAATCTCCAGTTTTGAAAGCAAAAATATCCTGACATTTGGTTAATAAAAGAAGAATAAGTGCCTTCTTTTATATGAACTTCCGACTCTCAGACTTCCATGTAATCCTCCCAAGGGTGAAACGAATCTGACACATTCTTCTTTTTTATGTTAAGAACAAATTAGTATGCTTTGCCCTGTAGTTTAGAGATCTTTTATAAACTGAAGACTCCCTGTTACTCAAAGTAGCAGGATACCCCTCATCAATGTTCACTCACTGATAGAATAAGAAATGAAAAACAATGCACAATTCCTCCACTTTTTCCAAGATTTATAAGTGAGAAAATCCAATCCCTGAACATAGCGACTGAATTGCAGTACAGAATTTCTAATCACTTAAGCTATTCCTATAATCAGCAGCAATCTTGATGCTCATTGTATTGTCCAGAGAGAGGGTAAATAATCACATTAACCATGTCACAATGTAATCTTGCAAACAGCCATGGAGTATGTAAATAATAATGAAAACAATAATTAGAAAGAAGAGGCACAGTATTGACATTTAGTGAAGCAGTTCCAGAAATAAGACTCTGGATAAAACTTAGATACTTGGTATCCGACACCTTTTATGTTGCACATCAGATCACCTCAGCCTCATTGGTCTCCTATCTCTGGAACCTCTGGTAACTTTCTATATCCCAGTTCTTGGCTATTGTGATTAACTCTGTGTGAGTTGCTCCCTCAGCTCCAGAGTCTACCCTGAGAAAAAGTCATGTCTATGGACTTTCAGAAGATAATTATGCAAAACTGAGCAAGCAGTCTCACTTGACTCTAGTAATTGATCCTTAACGTGACTCTTCTCCTTCCCTGCCTCATTATCTTTTACCTTCTGCTCTCTGGAATTGCCCTCTCTTGTAAACTGGTAGTCTATAAGGCTTTGCCTTTGTTAAATAAAATTTATGGGAGGCTTTTTTTTTTTTTTTTTTTTTGGACTGAGCTCCTGCGCTAGACCCCAACATACCAAACCAAAATGGAGTCACTAATGCAAAGGTTTCACATCACCAAACCTAAACATAAGCTGTTGAATTGTAAGATCTGACCTTCCAAAAATCAAGAGAGAGATTATAGCCAAGCCTTCAACCAGACCAGTTTTCAGGAAGACAAACAAGCAAGCAAACAAATAACAACAACAACAAATACAGGAGATTCACAGCAACCAACCAAAAGGGGGCCAGTCAACCTGACTCAGTATAAGAAAGAAGCCCCTGCCGCTTTAACCCATGCAAACAAAGTCACCTGAAGTAACCTGATGTTAACAAATCAGTTTTTTGCACTCTGTTATTTCCTTGATTCAACTCAAGCTACCTTTAAAAAACTGACTATTTCGTCACTCCCAGTGGAATGCCTTTCTGTTTCATAAATGGAGTGCTGCCCTGTTCATAAATCCTTAACAAAAACTAATCAGATATTTAAAATTCAACTTGTTGAATTTTTGTTCTGTGATACTTCGCATTTGTTTTCTGCAACCTACATTGTAACATAGTATCTTTTCAAAGTAATAAAAATACTTCTTATATAAAAATGGATTAGCATGGTGCCAACACGATGTAAAAATTAAAATACCATGACTTATTTTTATTGAAACTGACAGCTCTATGCCTTCTAAAGTAATAAGGAAATATCCAACTATTCTAAATTTCTCATATATTTATCTATGGGCAACGTATTTGGGGAACAACAATATTTATACTATTAATTTCAAAAGAAAGTATAAAATGTGTGAATTGCTGGTTTGTCATAGCTAGGGCAGTTTAATGTGAATGTGTCTGTTTGTGTGTATTCATGCCTCTTTAGCTTTGGAGTAGGAATCCCTAGATCTAGTGAATATGTTCATATCAATAACTGTGGTTATTAACAAACTCAATAACTGTAGCCTGAACAATGTTTCAGACCCTGCAGGTTATGCTGTTGTCTCCTCCATTCTTCCCATACTCCTACTTCAGGGCATCTTGCCTGAAGGACTTCTTTCCACTGGTGTGAAACCAAGGTTTTTATTTCTCTCATTTAAACTGTCAGTGCACTACTTTTCTTCATGATTTTCTTTTCAGCAAAGTTCTTAAAAAAATTCTTTAAGGAGGAGTCAAAATGTAGAGGAAATTAATGAACTGGAGACTTCTGTATTTTTGTATATATTTAAAAATGAAATTTCAATGAAAATTCTAATTTAAAGAAGGCAAGATGGATGAATTAAGGAAAATATACATTTGTAAACACTGGGGTGAATGACACTTCCTGGTCCTTGAAAAAGCTTTCAATGTATAGCTAAGCTCTTCAGAGAGTAACACGTTGAGATTATAAACGTGGAAAAAACACACTAACAATGAAATATAGCACTGCACTTACATTTCATTTATTTGTTTCATTTCTGATAAATTATTATGATAAATGTCTGTGTGCATGAGCCCTTCAATTGAAAGTAAAATGTGATCCTATATATAACATATTGTTTTACTCTAAAAGCCTATTTTTAACAATTTGATTATTTTATCTAACACACATCTATTTCAAGTTCCAGAATTGACCTTGACATTAAAATTACAAGGACAACTTAAACATAGTTTTGACGATCAACTGGCAACAAATAGATTCTAGAGTTAATAAAGCAAATTAAAAGTGATGGTTTATTATAACCCAAGTTATGATAAATTTCTATTGGAGACCTACTGAATCACAAGGTAAAAGCATTTGTATTGGGGTTTACATTAGGCAGAGGTTAAGGGTTAGGGATCAAGGGAAATATCTATGAGCAGATAAAAATGTGGTAATTTAGAATGAATTGAAGCTATTTGAACACATATTGTACCTTGGGTTTGGAAAGAGAGTATATTCCACAGAATATTAACAAGCATGCTCGTGTTAAATAGCATAATGCAAGTGTAGAATCTTCAAGTCATTGTGGCTATGACTTGAGCACAGATTGAGGGATAGAGTAGAATAAGACAAGGTATAAGAGACAGAGACACAGTGTAGATAAAGCTAAACTAATTGAATATTATTCTGAAATATTTTGAAGCCATTGAAATCCTTTGTGTGTGATTAAGATTGTGTTTGAAGAGATCTCTAGGTCAGTATGTGTTGGAATGCTAGAGTCCAACTGGAGGCAGAGACTGGTTAAGCATCTACTGCTTTACTCTAAGAAAAAATGGTGAGTGTCAAAAGATAAACAGTGGAAATAATAAGAGAGAATAGGATGTCAATGGGATAGACATTAGAAAGAAAAGTTGATTGATCTTGGTGACAGAATAATGATTTTAAGTATGAACAAGTTTCTGACTGAGGCAACCTGAGAGTGGGTGCTAGTGCCCTTTGATTAATAAAGGAAATAAGACTTAGGAAGATGCTTGGGAGCAAGCGGCAATTATGAGTTCATTAATGTGTAAAATTTGAGATATATTTTGGGAAAGAAACTTGGAAATGTCTTAAAATGCAGGTACAGTCATGTGCCGCATAATGATGTTTTGGTTAATGATGGACCACATATAAGATGGTGGTCCCATAAGATTTATAATGGCACTGAAAAAATCCTGTTGCCTAATGATGTCATAGCCATTGCAGTTATATACTCATGAGTTTGTGGTGATGCTGGTGCCAAAACATGTACTGTGCTTCCAGTCATACAAAAATATAGTGCATATAATTATACACCATAGACAATACTTGACAATGTTGATAAATGACTATGTTTCTGGCTTATGTCTTTACTATACAGTACTTTTTATTGTGATTTTGGAGTGTATTTCATCTGCTTTTTTTAAAAAGTTGACTGTAAAACAACTTCAGGCAGGTCCTTCAGGAGATATTCCAGAAGGCATTATTCTAATAGGAGGTGACAGCTCCATGCATCGTTTTGCACCTGAAGGGCTTCCAGTGAGACAAGATGTGGAGGTGGAAGACAGTGATATTGATGATCCTGACCCTTTGTAGGCTTAGGCTAACGTGTGTGTTTGTGTCATAGTTTTCAACAAAAATGTTTAAAATATATTTAAAAAATGAAAAATTTAAAAATAGAAAAAGCTTATAGAATAAGGATATAAAAAAACAAAATATTTCTTTACAATTATACAATGTGTTTGTATTTTAAGCAAAGTATGATTACAAAAGACTCAAAAAGTTAAAACAATGAAGTTTATAAAGCAAAAAAGTTACAATAAGCAAAATTTATTATTGAAGAAAAAAAGGGTTTTTTTTCTTTCTTTTCCTTTTTTTTTTTTTTTTTTTTTTTTTTCCTGAGATGGTCTCTCTCTGTCGCCCAGGCTGGAGTGCAGTGGCATGATCTAGGCTCACTGCAAGCTCCACCTCCCGGGTTCATGTCATTCTCCTGCCTCAGCCTCCCGAGTAGCTGGGACTACAGGTGCCCACCACCACGTCTGGCTAATTTTTTGTATTTTCAGTAGAGACAGAGTTTCACGGTGTTAGCCAGGATCTCGATCTCCTGACCTGGTGATCCACCCGCCTTGGCTTCCCAAAGTTCTGGGATTACAGGCATGAGCCACTGTGCCTGGCCAAGAAAAAGGTATTTTAAAATAAATGTATGGCACCATAAGTATACAGAGTTTATAAAGCCTACAGAAGTGTACTGTGTCCTGGGCCTTCAGATTTACCACCACTCATTCACTGACTCACTCAGAGCAACTTTCAGTTAGTTCTTCAAGCTTCATTCATGGTAAGTACCCTATGCAAGTGTACCATTTTTTATCTTTTATACCATATTTTTTACTGTACTATTTCTATGTTTAGATACACAAATACTATTGAGTTATTACTGCCTATAGTATCCAGTAAAATAACATACTGTATAGGTTTATAGCCTAGGAGCAATAGCTATATGATATAGCCTTGGTATATAATAGGCTATATGATACAGGTTTGTGTAAGTGTACTCCGTGATGTTTACACAAGAATCAAATCACCTAACATTGCATTTCTCAGAATGTATTCTCATCCTTAAGCAACACATGCCTGTAAAAGCATAGTTCTAAATTTTAAGAGGGCGAATTTGACCTAAGATATATATTTGGAAGCTGATTGCATTTAAGCAATAACTGAAAACAGAAAATTGAATGAGGTTTCCCAAAGTTATACAATTTAAAAGATAGACAGCAGAGCATTTCCAGAAATATGCATTTCAAATTTAAGCATAAGAAGACCAACTAGCGAGGAGTACCAAGAAGGAACAAATGTAGTGGTAATAACATCCACGGTGATGGTGATAACCAACACCAAGTATTAGATATTTAACAGCATGTGTCAGCAACTAGTTACATGCTTCACATATGTTACCTCACTCAAACTTTGCAACAAATCTATAATTGACATTATATTGTTATTGTCTGCTTTTAAAGATAAGAAAACTAGGGCTCAGAATGGTTGCCAATTCACATAAATACTATAGTTACTATCGGGTACACTGGATGCAGCAGAGTGTATTTTCCAAAAATGTAATAATATTTCCCATTGTGAATACTCTCCTATAAACTCGGTGATTAAAAGGTCACGCACTTTTTCTTTGCTCTGCTAGGACTGTCACTTTTAGCAGAAGTCTCCATGGTGTGAGGAAGCCCGAACAGCCGGTATAGAGGACCCGACATGTGGAGAGGATCACAACCAAGCTGAGTGGCCTTTCACCATCACCAACTTGTTAGTCACGTAAGTGAAGCATGATTATTGTTGTTTTAAGCCACTAAGTTTTGAGTTAGATTTTTATGCAACAATAGACAAATAATACAGATTTGGGCACCTAAAAGTGGAGAGTAGACATAAAAACACCTAACACTGGTGACATTGACTTTGAGACTAGGCAATAAGTTAAAGCTGAAAATGCCTTGAGGAGACTCTTGGTAAAAAGCCTAGGACCTCAAGAATAGGTGAGAATAGAAAAGTAATGAAAATGTGACCAAGTTTTACCAAAGGGAAGCCTTGTTATATACGGAGTATTGAATTTTGAGAGTTCTTTATACAAGTTCTTTGTTAGAGAGGTGATTTGCAAATATTCTCCCCAACTGTGGCTTTTATTTTCACTCACTGTTTTCAGTCACTTAAAAGTGACCTTTAATAAGCAGAAGTTCTTAATTTTGATAAATTACGATTTATTATTGTTTTTTATTGTGTGTCCACTTAGTGTTGCATCTAAGAAACTGTTGTCTTATTCCGAGTCACAAAGATTTTTACCTGTTCACTTTTAACAGTTTTATAGTTCTATATTTTGCATTTACATGTGTACAATTTATTTTGAGTTATACATGTATAGTTGTGAGTGTGAGGACTATATCAACGTTTTTGTTTGTTTTGTTTTGTGTGTTTTGTATGCATATATTCAACAGTATCAGCACTATTTATTTAAAACAGCATCTTCTCTTCATTTATTTGCTTTTGCACATTTGTTAAAAATCAATTGACTGTAAGTGGCTCCATTTCTGGACTGTTCATTCTGTTCCATTTTTCTACTTTCCACCTGTTATCAATACCACACTTTTGATTGCTCCAGCTTTTTAGTAAATCTTAAAATCCAGTAGTGAGAGTCCTCCAACTTAATTTTTCTGTAGAAAAATCATTTTGGCTTCTAATTATGTATCTTCTCACATAAATTTCAATATTGTCTACAATATTAACTACAAAAAGTCCTGTTGGGACTTAATGACATTTTGTTGAGTTTATCACTTAGGGAAAAAGTGATGTCTTAACAACAATGACTCTTCTTATCCATCAACATGATATATCTCTTCATTTATTTTGTTCTTAATTTTATTTAACATAATTTAGTAGTTTTGTGTCTTCAGACCTTGCACATACTTTATATCTCACATTTTTGACCCTATCTAAACGTTAATTTAAAAATTACTTTCTGATTTTTTTATTGCTAGTATACAAGTATACAATTGATTATTGTATTTTGAGTTTATATCCTTTAATGTTTCTAAGCTCAGGTATTACTTATCATAGTATTTTTTGTAGATTCTTTGAATTGTCTTTCACAGACCACCATGTTAAGGCAAACAGAGACAGTTTTATTTTTTCTTTCTCAATCTGTATGTAATTGTTTTCTATTCCTTACTTTATTGTCCTGGATTAGACCTTCAGGAGAACACTGAATAACAGTAGTGAGATTGGGCATCCTTGCCATTTTCCTTTTTCTTTTTTTCCCCTCCTGAGATGGATTCTTGCTCTCTCGTCCAGGCTGGAGTGGAGTGGTGAGATCTCAGCTCACTGCAACCTCCGTCGCCCAGTTCAAGCAATTCTCCTGCCTCAGCCTCCCGAGTAGCTGGGATTGCAGGTGCGTACCCAGTTAATTTTTGTATTTTTAGTAGGGACGGAATTTCATCATGTTGGCCAGGTTGATCTCGAACTCCTGACCTCATGATCTGCCCACCTTGGACTCCCAAAGTGTTGGGATTACCCGTGCCCGGCCACCATTTTCTTAATCTTTCTTACAAGAAGAGCATTCAGTCTTTCACCATTCAGTATGACATTAGTTGTAGGTTTATGGTACATACCTGTCATAGAGAAAAGTTATTTTCTATTCCTAGTTTGTTTACAGTGTTTAACCATAAAGCAATACTGAATTTGGTGAATATTTTTTCCATATTCATTGGGGTGCTCATAAAGGTTTTCTTTATTCTTTTGAAAAGGTGAATTAATTTATTTTCAAATGTAGAACTAATCTTGCATTCACAGAATAAACTCCCTTTTCCATAAAGTATTATCACAAGTTTGAACACATACATATATATATTCTTTTATATATTGTTTAGCATATTTGATATGCATTAAATATACTAAATACACTAAAATTGAGGAAGAAAATTTCCATCTCTGTAAGGGTAGATGAAAATTAGATAATTTTTTCCTTCCAGTGTTTTCTCCTGGTTTTGGTGTAAGAAAATGATGGCTTCATTGAATAAATAAGGAAGTTTCCTTTTCTCCAATTTTCTATAAGAGTTTTCACAGAATTGCTATTATTTATTCCTTAAATTTTTGGTAGAAATGACCAGAGAAAACTTCTGTGCATGGCATTTTATTTTTGAGAAAATTTTAAATTACAAATTTAATTTCTGAAATAGATTTAAAGCTTTTCAGGCTACTTATTCAGGTTACTCCTCAGTGAATGCCCTTATTTTGCATCTTTCATAGAATTTGTCCATTTAATCTAAATTGTCAAATTGGTTGACATAAAGCTTTTATACTTATCTATTGCTATGTAACACATTGCCACAATATGTAATGCTTAAAATGACCAACATTTATTATCTCAGACTCCTTTGGTTGGGAATTTGGGAGCAGATTAGCTGGATGTTTTTGGCTCAAGGCCTCTCATGTGGTTGCAGTCCTCAAAGGAATTGAATGCCAGAGTATCCAGTTCCAAGACAGATCATTCACATGGCTTTTGGAAGAATACCTGGGTTTCTTGATGACTGTTGGCAGGAGGCCTTATTTCCTTACCATGTGGTTCTGTACTTAAGCTGCTTATGTGCTTAAGTGTCCTCACAACATGAAAACTCCCAGAGCAAGTGATTCAAGAGAGAGAAGAAAGCCACTACGTCTTTCATTATCTAGCTTCTAAGCTGGAACATAATCATTTCTACATTATATTATTCATTAGAAACAAATTGCTAAATCAAGCCCTCACTGAGAAGAACACAATAAAGCTCTACTTTTCAAAAGGGGATTTATAAAGAATTATAGAAATATTTTAAAACTGCCACAGGTTATTCAGATTTCTCCCTTATTATTTTATCTGATTTATAGGGATATTCTCTCTCTCAATTTTGATATTGGTAGTTTTGTCATATCCCTTTTTTGCATGATTCATTTGGCTAGAAGTAGATTCAATGTATCAGTTTTTACAAATAACCATTTTGTGTTTGATTTATTTTATGATTTATTTAATTTTTTTCAGGGACAGGGTCTTGCTCTGTCACAAAGGCTTGAGTGCAGTTGCACAATCATAGCTTGCTGCTTCCTCCATCTCCTGGGCATGTGATCCTCCTGCCTCAGCATCCTGAGTAGGTGGGACTATAGGCACACACCATGATGATTGGCAAATATATATATATATATATATTTCTGTGTGTGTGTATATATATATATATAGAGAGAGAGAGAGAGAGATACGACAGGGTCTCACAATGTTGCCCAGGCTCCTCTCAAACTCCCAGCCTCAAGCAATCCTCTCACCTCAGCCTCCAAAATGCTACTATTAAAGGCATGAGCCATCATGCTCTGCCTATTTGATTTTACACATTGTTTTCTATATTATTACTTGTGCTTTTATCTTTATTTTATTTTACATATTTTGGGTTATAGTTCCTCTTTTTATTTGCTTTGTTAAATGGAATATTAGGTCATTAGTTTGAGACCTTTCTACTTTCCTAATGCAGACATTTAGTGCTATAAGTATCCCTCTAAGCCCCATTGTAGCTATATCCCATAAATTTGATATCTGCATTTATGTTCATTCTGCTTAAAACATTTCCTAATTTGCTTTTTGTCTTTGATCATGGGTTGGTTAGAGATGCTTCATTTCTTATATTTGGAAATTTTAAAAATATCTTGTTATTCATTTTAAATTTAATTATCTTGCAGAAAGCTTACTTTACATAGTTTGAATCCTTTTAAATCTACTGAGCATAATTTTGTTTCTCAGAATATGGTCTATCCTGGTAACAGTTTCATGTGGCCTTGAAGAGAATGAATGGTCATTCTACATTGTTGAGTGGCATAGTTTACCAATACCAAGCAGGTTAGTTGATAGACTGTTTAAGCCTTCTACGTTATTACTGATTTTGTGTCAAAATTTTCTATCGCTTATTGACAGAAGAGTGTTGATGGCTCCAACTATAACTGTGAATTTGTCTATTTATTTTTGCAGTCCTCTGAGTTTGTGCTTTGTAAATCTGTGAGTCTTGTTACTGAGTTTATAGTCAGGGTTTTTAGGTCCTTTTGATAAACTTATGAAGTGACAGTCTTTATCCATGTTAGAATATTTTTCTCTGCAACATAGTTCATTTTATATTAATACAACTCCTTTAGTTTTGATTACTTTTGGCATGGTAGATATTTTTCCGCCTTTTCACTTTATACCTTTAAATTTCATTGGGCTTCTTATATTCAACACATGATCAGGTATAGATTTTTGTAATCTGATAATCTTCTTTCAACTGGATTATGTACCATTTGAATTTAATGTGGTTATTGACATGGTTGGACTTAAATCTACCACATTACTGTTTTCTATTATCCAAATGCCCCTCTGTCCCTGTTTTTTCCTATTTTCTGTTTTTCTGTAGAATAAATCAGTATTTTCTATCATTCCATTTTACAAACTTGCTTATTTGCTCTGTTCTTTTCTTCTAGCTCATTTAATGGTTAGTTAAGTTTTATATTATACATCCTCAACCGATCACAGTCAATCTTCAATTATTACACCACTTCATATCTAGTATAAGAACCATCCATGAGCATCCTTCTATTTTGCCTCTGAGCTTTTTGCTGTTGCTACCATACATTCTGCTTCTAAGATTTAACCTCACAAATATTTTTATTACTTTTGCTTAACACATTATAAAGAGATTAAAAGAATAAATGTTATTTTATTTTTATTTATTTATTTATTTATTTATTTATTTATTTTTTTTTTTTTTTGAGACGGAGTCTTGCTCTGTCACCCAGGCTGGAGTGCAGTGGCGCGATCTCATCTCACTGCAAGCTCCGCCTCCCGGGTTCACGGCATTCTCCTGCCTCAGCCTCCGGAGTAGCTGGGACTACAGGCGCCCGCCACCAGGCCCGGCTAATTTTTTGTATTTTTAGTAGAGACAGGGTTTCACCATGTTAGCCAAGTTGGTCTCGATCTCCTGACCTCGTGATCCGCCCGCCTCGGCCTCCCAAAGTGCTGGGATTACAGGCTTAAGCCACCGCGCCCAGCCTACGAGTTTTATATTTGCCTCATATTTGCCATTCTTTTGTTCTTTATTCTATTGTTTGAGTTCTGTTTTCCACCTGGCAACAGTTTTCTTCTGCATAAAACATTTTAATATTTCTTAATTTTTAAATATCTTATTTCCTTTATCATCTTTTGACAATTTTTTTTCCGATTTTAGTATAGCTAAAAAATTTTACCTTTTATTTTAGAAATATACTTTTAATTTTAGGATAGATTACATTTAGAAAAACATTGTAAAGATAGTGCAGAAAATGTCTTTATATATCACATCCTGTATTCTCTATATTAATATCACATATGAGCATGTTACATTTGTCACAATTAAATATTAATGTATTACTTTTCACTACATTTCATACTATATTTTGATTTAATAATTTTTATCTTGTTTTATTATCTGATCCCGAATACCATATTATATTTAGTTGTCATGAAAGTGAATGCTCTTTCTAGGATGACTGCAAAAATACAAAAACAACAGTAAAAAGCAATGTTGCAAAGAATAATGGGATGGACTCAATCAGCTCTGTGATTTATTGTGCTCTGGACAAAATAGTTAATCACTCAACAGATACTTATGAAGCTCCTCTATGTAACCAACATTTAATAATGCATTTTCCTCTACTTGCATATGAAAACATGTAATTTTAGTTTCCCAACCAAGCAGAAAACTGTGTATTTCTTGATCCCTGTTTGTCAAAGACAAAACCAAAAGCAATAAAAAATTATAAATGATGAAATTCACAGAACTTATGAAGCACATTTCCAACCAGTTACTATGTTTAGAGTTAATTCTATTGTCCAGCAAGATATTTTCTAGTCAATAGCTTCTTGGAATCATTCCAAATTGTCAATCCTATTTCTTATTCTTAATCATCACTATTAATGTTATTTTCAGTAGTTGTAATAATTTTTCCCAAAACATACACTGCTGAAGCCCTAAACACACCAATGAATAAAAATAATAAATATATAATATTTGAGTTATACATTTGATATTGTAGCAAACAAAAGAAATATGCCTCCTTAGCTGTTTCAATTGCTAACTGTTAATTCTGAGGCTGCTTATTTCTTATTTGTTTACCTGTTTATCTGGAACAGATAAAGGTCGATAAAGCAACTGAGGACAGGATTGCCCCAAATGAAGTTATTGGTACAATTATGAATTCATTTGAAATGCCTTTCTTAACTCCCATTTTGGGCTATTCTTGGCAGGATTAAAGGATTTCAATCTGGATTAAAGGATTAGGTAACTCATAAACTAGTGTTCATTTTAGAAAAGAAGGAAACACATTCATTTAGATTCTTTTTGTCAAGGGATGAATGACTATTCTTTGCAACATGCTTTTTTTCTATTTAAGCTGAGACAATAATACATTTATGTTTTTTCTAGTCCTTTGCTGTGTTGATTCCCTGTTCATCTTTTACACTGAATGCTTGAATATGCCTTCAGGGCTATAAAAAGAACATTGCAATAAGGTGAAGCATTACCACTTTTGGATGATAATGTTAAGCAATCATTGTTTCAATTTACAATAAATACGATATAGCAAAAACAGAAAAAAATGAATATTAGTATAAAGAAATACTCCCTACATGCTTTGATTTCCAGGGAAAAGAAAAGACAGAAAATCATTTTTGGATACTTGTATTTCCAGCATAAAGACTTTTCTAAAGCTTAGATTTACAAAGATTATTCCCATAAGTGATTCATCAAATAACTCACTTACTTGAATGGTGTTCATTCATCTTTTATTTCTAATAAGCAGGCCTCTGATACGATAACTGAAGTCATAACCATAGCCTTGGTTAGCTACTTTGTTGGGAAATAGTGTTGAGCTACCAAACATCTCAGTCCAAGGAGATTCCTGAGAAGTGAAACTTCTTGCTCCTTTCATCATATTCTTACCAGAAACAATCCCAAAAACCTGGCTGAATTCCATGTGAGAACATGACTCTCCCTGGCAAAAAAAAAAGGCTATAGGGAACACAGGATAAACCAGAGTCTCATAAAACTACATAGCAGCTTATGTGTGAAAAGCCATACTAGATTCCTACATTTTTGAAAAGTATTATTGATGCATTTCTCATTGTTAATTCAAATTATTCTGCCTTCTTTTGTCTTTTTCTTCTCATAGAGTTACCTCTTCCTAAAACATGCTGAAGATTTTAAAACTATCACCTGTTATCTCATATTTCCCCAGTCCTTCCTAGTAGTTCATTTTAAATTTCGACTCCAAAAAACCACACTGGCAGCTTACCTATCTGTCTGTGGCCTCCAAGAGGCTCCTAGCTACTTGTCTTCATTTCCTTGCTTATCCTCACATTTATCTTTCCATCTGGAAAAAAATTATGCTGCCATAGAGAAGAAACCCTATTGATAACTGAAGTCATAATAAAACATTTCTGAAAAATATTTTCTCATACCTTTTACTGCCAAAGGAGCTTTTCATTAAGCAGTAGTAATTCAAAACAGATAAGAGCACGGACACAGGAGCCAGATAGTTTGATTCATCTGGTTTGACCAATTTCTACATTTGTGATCTTGGACAAATTGCTTAACTGCTCTGTCCTTCAGGTTTTTTCTTTTTTTAAAAAAAATGAACATGAGCATAGTGCTTAGCGAAGTAGCTGTCTCATAGTAACTACTATAAAAGTGATAGTATTTTTATTTGCAGAGAAACAACATATCATCATCATTAAGGCATGGATCAGATATCTTCTCCACTGAGTTATTTCAGGTTCTCAGGGAAAATCTGGTTGATTAGGAAGATTACTGGTAATGTATCTTTCAGAAAAAAACAATACAATTTGCATACATACCTTAATTTTGTGTAGTTAACAATTTTAAAATTTCCATGGATATATGTGTTTTGGAAATATATTATGGTAGTATTTCTAAGACGTTTAAGAGTTAATTAGCCAAGCGTTGTGGTGCATGCCTGAAAGCACAGCTACTAAGGAGGCTGAGGTGGGAGGATCACCTGGTCTCCTTGGGGGATCAAGGCTGCAGTGGGTTGTGATCTTGCCACTGCACTCCAGGCTAGGTGAGAACAAAAGACTATGTCTCAAAAAAAAAAAAAAGAAAGAAAGAAAGAAAAAGAAAAAGAAAGAAAGAAAAGAAAAGGAAAGGAAAGAAAAGAAAAGAAAAGAAAAAGAAAAGAAAAGAAAAGAGAAAAGGAAACAATGCCCACCCTGTGGTTTTAAACTTTCTTTTTCAGATTTTTGTTTGTTTGCTTTGTTTTGTTTATGCTTTTGATTTTAGGGGGCAGCAGCTTCCCTAAAATGCTAGAAGCCCACAGCAGATTCAGATCAACCAAATATAGTTTCGTTTTCTTCTACTGTTTTGCTTTGGAAAAACGTTGAAAGATATTGAATACTTATATACTGTGCTGGTTTTTGTTTAGTTAATATTTCCTATCTCATATTTCAGATATAAATAAAAATTACAGTACTACTTGATATCTTTCTAATCCCAAGCATTCATTTTTACTTTCTATATTTTAAACATTACTGTTTCTTTAATTGCCATGCCATAAGTATTTATAGGTTTTGAATGATATATACAGCACATTTCTAAATATTTTAGGCAATTGTCAAGACCACACTGATAGTCAAAGAAAGATTTGTGGGGACATGAAGTATGATGTAGATCCAACAGATAAGCAAAATTTGATTAGGTAGATAAGGAAAATAAATGATATTTAAAGCCTGGTTACATTATCAATTTTGTTACTGAACCTCCCCAAATATGTAGAACCTCAAATTGGACCCAAATATATAAATATATTTATATCTATATATGTAGATATTTGTGATACATTTTATCTGTGAATGTCTAGCAACTGACAAGAGCCAAAACAGGCCCACTTCCACTTGTTTATCTTCAGCCTTAGACATTTAAACTTCCAGCTGTAATCATTAATTACTTAGTGGTAAAAAATTGAAAATGTTCATAGAAGTTGCCATTCCCTTAGAAAAGGAAATTATGCAATTCATTACATTCAGTGTGAATAAAGCTGAGCTCTTACTGCAAAAGATCAGTTTTGTTTAACTTTCCTCTACAGATTTTCAAAAAACTAGATGAAAAAAAAATTAAGAGTATTTGTAAATATATAAAGAAATCTTCAAGTCTTTCTGTATCAATTGTTTTAGTTAATAAGTGATGGCATTACTGATTTCAATTATATATACAGATTATACTATTGCTATCAAATTGTAACCGCCTTTTTATTAAAATTATTTCATGTCCAACTTCATAAATCTTTGAAAAGCATTAATATATTTCCAATTCTGTTAATTTAAATTATTTTGCCTTCTTTCATTTTTACATTTTGGCTTTCTCCCCACATTACTTTTGACCAACTTGACTGATCTAAGACAAAAATTATAATAGCTGTATATTTTAACTTAGATTATCTATATTATATATATAGAGAGAGAGCAATCAATAATTTTAACTCTTTATTCTTAAAATGATCCATATTATTTTCCCTTGCGTATTTATTTCCTGAAAAGTAGAGAATACTAATATAAGAATTTCAGGGCTTCTCCCAGCAAATCCTAGTTAATTGTGTCAGATTGACATCAGAGATAAAAGCAAGGCAAAACAAAATGTAAAGACTCAAGGTCGCTGAAAGAAAAGAAGAGACTAATTTTAACACATATTTAGAAGTAAGAATGTAGATAAGGAAGTATTATACTAGTTGCTATTAGTGCTCTGCTCATGTTCCCTCTGATCCCCTTACCAAGTCATGAACACAGGCTCTGTTTGCTCCTTCATGCTCTGTAGCCAACAGCATCACTGTCAGAGAACTGTTTCCTAGATGCTAGAACCTACTCTATGTATCAGTATATGCCAAAGAGCAGCAGGTGGCCCTTTCACAATGACTGATAGATATGACAGTATGAATACACCAGCTTCCTATTCTCATAATTGGACCAACACTGGGTCTCCAGAACTTCCATGTAGATTTAACCTAAATAATTATCTGGGTATCTGGGTTGGCACAAGATCCTTGCTTCAACTCTTTCTCTTCCCATCCCACTGCCTCAACTGCCTATTGTTTTTCCCTGGGAATCCTTCCTAATAAACCACTTTCAAAGAAATCTTCATTTTAGAATCTGCTTTTGGGAAACCAACCCAAATATGAGTGACAACTGATTAAGTCCTGTTAATAAAGTCACCACCCAGGCTTGTGTAGAGTGACATATTAATGACAAGTGAAATAATCCATCGTACAGAACCGCAGAAAATCTCATCATTTGGAGACACTGAGAAACAAGGTAAATGCAGCGAGTTTAAAAGAAGGAGATTGGTTGAAAATCTGTTTAAAAAGCACTTGGAACTCTATGTCTCACATCCTTATATGCTTATGCCCTGTTGGAAAACAGCATGGACTTGGAGATACCAAATATTGTAGAAAATAGGAGAAGTAAGGATTAGAGGAAACACTGCATTATAAATATGCTGGACTCAGCTGTCTTTCCTTCCCTGGTTCCCAGAAAGTCAGGAGACAAGTATACATAACCTACTCCAACTGTAAATGTGCACCTCCTCCAAAGTTAAGCAAATTATGTTGTCACAATAAATAAGTCTAGGAAAAGGAGTTTTGATATCATATTTATAAGTGTTCCACTGAAAATGAAAGATTGACATTAAATCACCACCAGGGGGCCAGTTCTGTCAATTAATCAACTCACTCTTAAATAAGAAAGGGCAGCTAGGGGTCCCCAGCAACCTAGGGAAAACCTCCGCCAGTGAAAAAGGAGATAAATAAAAGAAAAGAATGCCTAGGAAACAAAGACTAAAGAAAACTAATTTATTTTCAGGATGAGAGCAATGCTGAATATAAGCATAAAACAAATATGCTATAAATTTTTTAAAATCAGAGGACAAAGAAGCTCTTGGAAATTACAAAGATAATTACTTATATACTATTTCTTCCCTCCCAGAATGGTGAGCAGAAACATTTAAGGACATCTCTTCAACAGTTAAAAAAAGTCAAAACTAAGAATTGAAAAATACTGCTACAATTAGCAATTTGGAGTATAAATCAAAAATCTCCAACATCTTTCTGACAGGATTTCCAAAAAGAAAGAGAGAAAGAAGGAAGAGAAAGTTAGCAAAAAAGTAGTAATAGAAGGTTCTCCAGACCCCAAGAATTTCAGTCTCTAGTATGAAAGAACCCATCAAATTTCTTGTATAATGAAAGGAAGAGGCCCACACTAAGGTACATTTCCCAGCAATTTCAGAAAAACAGGAACAAAGAAGAGTTTAGTGTCCAGAAATGAAGAAGGAAAGAAGTCACAGTGACAAAAAAGAGGAAAAAAAATGGCATCATTTCTTAGCAGCACACTGGATTTTATAAAACAGTGCCTTCATTATTATGTGTAGGTGGATGATAGATTGAAGACATTTTCATATATGCAAAGCTTCAAGTAATTATCTCTTAAGATCCTCTTTTTAGAAATCTACTGGAAAATGGGCTTTAGTAAATAAAGCAGCTAAAAATGAGAAAGATACAGGGTACAGTAAAGCAGTGAAGCCTTTGCCCTTATTAAGGATATATTCCATTAAAAGAGAGGCAATAAGTAAGTATATTAAAATTGTGATAAATGTTAAACAGAAAAAGAAAACAGGATAAAGAGACTGAGATATGTTGGTTGGGAGGTACTTCAGATGAGTTGCAAAAGACAGCTTTCTAGGACATGAATGAAATACAGGAGAGCCAAATGAATACCTGGGTGAAAAGTGTCCTAGGCAATGGGGGTGGCAAGTAATACATCCCTGAGAAAGAAGCATGTTTGGCTTCATGAACAGCAGGGTGACCAGTGGTTGAGGCAGACAATAAGCTGCAGTCTCTCTGTGTGTATCTTTGTCTCTGTCTGTCTGTCTCTCTCTGTCTCTGTCTCTCTCTCGCGCTCTCGCTATCTCCTGCTCTCTGTTTCTTTGCAAAATAAGCTCAAGTACAACAAGCAAAATAAGCTCAAGTATTTCTCCAAGGTCACCAGCTTGGAGAAATAGTGAGAGTCCATGTCATGTGGGGCTGCTTGGGTTTGAAAGATGCTTTAGATTGTATTCTAAGTGTGATTGCCCATGAGAATCTGCTGGAGGATTTTGAGCAAGGAAGTAGTAAGACTTGATTCACATTTTTAAAAACCCTGATAGATGGAGAAGAGCTGATAGGAAATGATGCATAGAAGCAAGGAGACCAGATAAGCTACTGTACTTGTTTTGTCTGTTGAATTTTCAATATTCATTGTGCCTCCTTTGCTCTCAAAATCCAATAGTTTCAATAATTTAAATCAAGACTGTGACATTATCATTTCCACTTATATTTGAGACATTTTGGCACATGAGTCCATAAGTGTAATAAGATAATAAGAATCTGACAGGAGACAGCAAACAACAAAAAATTCCAGAGATAATTTCCTAGAACTCAGTTCTCACGTAATATGACTATTTTCTTATTTGTAACCATACATTATGACATCTATCAATGAAGAGTATATACAAATGTTAAAATGGCTGATGTGTATTTATATATTGCAGAACCAGTTGTCAAAATGGCTGATGTATGTTAATAGTATGAGGCTAGATATGACATTTTGAGTCTCAAAAAATAAGTAATTGAGTAGGGAGGAGAAGAAAAATAAATAAGTAAATCTGTTTACATGTTCGATGTTTTAACAATTTTTTATTTCAATACCTTTAAGGGTACAAATGGCTTTTGGTTACATGAGTAAATTGTATAATGGTGAAGTCTGGACTTGTTGTGTACCTATCACCCAGATAGTGTTCATTGTACCCAATAGGTGACTTTTTTTTTTTTATCCCTCACTGCCCTCCCTTGTTCATCCCTTCTGAGTCTCCAATGTCCATTATACCACTCTGTACAACTGTGTGTATGCATGGCTTAGCTCCCACTTGTAAGACCATACATGCTCAGATTTTGAACTTCTGCAGGAAAAAATCTTGAATTACAGAAAACTGCTACCCTATATCAACACCTTCACCAAGTAAAGTTAACCTGATGATCTAATCATATATATGAAGAGATAATTGTCTCTTTGATAGTCATGTCAATTTTGTCTTTTTTTCGTGGTTGCCATTTTATTTTTTATTCTCATTAGAAAAAATATGATATGTTTTGATTAAAAGAAGCATATTCTTAAGTGGAAGAAATGTTTGTTTTAAAGCAACCATCATTATATTAAATTTAACCTGGGACATATGCTAAAAATGGAAGCTGGTGTCATAATGTGCTTCTGGTCCTCTGGGAAACTTAACTCGACAGGCTATGAAGATCATGATAAATCCTCAGGACAGTAATCCAGAAACTGCTAATGATTGCATTCTTACATGTTAAAGAAGATGTGCAGAGTCAGCAAAGAACTATTAATGACAAGCATGAAGAAGATGGAAATCAAGGCCAGCTTGCTGCACAAGGGAATCTTTACATGCAGACTACAGTTTTTAAGCTTAAAAGTTGTCTAGAAGCTCTATTACCACATATTCCAAATGATGCACTGATTAAGGAAGGTCAGTATGTCTTTTGGGAGGTTGACAGTCATGATATAGTAACTATGCAAAGCTGCAAGTCTCTGGAGTAGTATTTGTGTCTAATCTATATGGTCACAGGAAATATAACTGCCAAAAATGCCGTATTTATCATCTTGAGTAGTTTTATCAGCACTACCTGATGTTGTACTCAAAAGAAAAATCACCAAAAATTGGCTTGGCCATTCAATCATGTAGACTTTGTGAAGTGTGCTTGAGGCAATCTCTGTGCCTGGTGCTCGCATAATAAAGGTGAAAATGAGACACTATCCCTGCCCTCATTGTGCTAAAAAATAAGAGAAAAAAACAGATAAATAAAGTATTTTAATATAAAGTAATAATTGCTATCATAGAAGCAAAATCCAAATGTTAGAGAAAATGCCACCTTACCTTGAAGATTCTCCATAAAATATATATCCAAACCTAAGAATAAGGAATAACTTATAAAAGTTATAATCAAAGATGCTTATTTAAGCATGAGAAAACAAAAAATAAATATTTTCATATTCTCTAAGTTCTTTAACAACTCTAGCACTAAAATCTTCCTGTTTTGAATCTAACTCTATTGCTTTTCTACTATACCGCACAAGCAAAAGGTTATTTTTTCATTAATTTCTGATCATATAAATATTTAGAATGTTCCTCTTATATATGACTGCCTTTTTTAGAATTTGGCAATAGCACTGCAAATAAAAATAGAAATTTTCTTTGATACAGCTTATATTATATAAGAGCAGGCACATATTATTCAAATAAATACAGAAGTAAAAATTAGAATTTAGCTTCCAATATAAGGAGCATGCTGGCTAACACCAACCCTCTAGCAATTAACCACTACAAAATGTGCACAAAATACAAAAATAATTACTTGAAGGTTTTGTAGAATGAAATGTGCAGGCAGGATTTGAAGGGGAGTCAAAATATGGAAAAAGAGATCAGAGTAGGATGATTCTTGTTTTGCAGGTTTGATTTGAGGATAGGCCATGGTCACTGAGGATAGCCCAGGGCAGCTGAAGCACCATAAGAAAACCTGCAATCTTTCCATCTTGAAAAACTATAAAAGTAAGGTTTAGGGGCCACAGTCACCAGGAAGTGAGGGAGCAATCCTGAACAAAGAGTTCCACAGCAGAGGAACCCCAGTTCCTGTGTGTTAACTCTGACCAAGTAGCTGGTTAACCCTTGAACAATGAACACCTTAGACAAGGTGCAAACACTTAACTGAGAATGGGTCTTCCCCCCACTGTAGATGAAAAAGGTTTTGCATTTTGAGTCTAACTACATCACTACCTGTTGAAACACAAAGAAAATTTAAGACTTTCTGAAGGAACATAGTAAAATCCACAGCCTCCACAAAATAACATTCACAATGTCCAAAATAAAATTTAAAATTATGTGAGTATAAGAAATATAGGGAAATGTGGAAATGTGACCCATTTACAAAAGAAAAGCATCAGAGGTCAATGCTGAGATGACTCAGATATCATAGTTCAAGGACATTAACAGGTGGTGTTACTATGTTCAATGAATTAAAAGTAGTAGGATTATGATGAATGGAAAGATGTGAAATCTCAAAAGAGAAATATAAAATATTTTAAATCAATCAAATGGAAACTTTAGAACTATGAAGATACATTACCTGAAATAAAAAAATTCTGGAATGGGCTCAATAGCAGAGAAAAGAGTCCGTAGCCTTGGAGATAACAAATAGAATTCTACTTATGGCTAGCCAATTTTCCCAGCACCATTTATTAAATAGGGAATCCTTTCCCCATTTCTTGTTTCTCTCAGGTTTGTCAAAGATCAGATGGCTGTAGATGTGTGGTATTATTTCTGAGGACTCTGTTCTGTTCCATTGGTCTATATCTCTGTTTTGGTACCAGTACCATGCTGTTTTGGTTACTGTAGCCTTGTAGTATAGTTTGAAGTCAGGTAGCGTGATGCCTCCAGCTTTGTTCTTTTGACTTAGGATTGTCTTGGAGATGCGGGCTCTTTTTTGGTTCCATATGAACTTTAAAGCAGTTTTTTCCAATTCTGTGAAGAAACTCATTGGTAGCTTGATGGGGATGGCATTGAATCTATAAATTACCTTGGGCAGTATGGCCATTTTCACGATATTGATTCTTCCTATCCATGAGCATGGAATGTTCTTCCATTTGTTTGTGTCCTCTTTTATTTCACTGAGCAGTGATTTGTAGTTCTCCTTGAAGAGGTCCTTTACATCCCTTGTAAGTTGGATTCCTAGGTATTTGATTCTCTTTGAAGCAATTGTAAATGGAAGTTCATTCCTGATTTGGCTCTCTGTTTGTCTGTTACTGGTGTATAAGAATGCTTGTGATTTTTGCACATTAATTTTGTATCCTGAGACTTTGCTGAAGTTGCTTATCAGCTTAAGGAGATTTTGGGCTGAGACAATGGGGTTTTCTAAATATACAATCATGTCATCTGCAAACAGGGACAGTTTGAACTGGATCCTTTCCTTATTCCTTATACGAAAATTAATTCAAGATGGATTAGAGACTTAAATGTTAGACCTAATACCATAAAAATCCTAGAGGAAAACCTAGGTAGTACCATTCAGGACATAGGCATGGGCAAAGACTTCATGTCTAAAACACCAAAAGCAACGGCAGCAAAAGCCAAAATTGACAAATGGGATCTCATTAAATTAAAGAGCTTCTGCACAGCAAAAGAAACTACCATCAGAGTGAACAGGCAACCTACAGAATGGGAGAAAATTTTTGCAATCTACTCATCTGACAAAGGGCTAATATCCAGAACCTACAAAGAACTCAAACAAATTTACAAGAAAAAAACAAACAACCCCATCAAAAAGTGGGCAAAGGATATGAACAGACATTTCTCAAAAGAAGACATTCATACAGCCAACAGACACATGAAAAAATGCTCATCATCACTGGCCATCAGAGAAATGCAAATCAAAACCACAATGAGATACCATCTCACACCAGTTAGAATGGTGATCATTAAAAAGTCAGGAAACAACAGGTGCTGGAGAGGATGTGGAGAAATAGGAACACTTTTACACTGTTGGTGGGATTGTAAACTAGTTCAACCATTATGGAAAACAGTATGGCGATTCCTCAAGGATCTAGAACTAGATGTACCATATGACCCAGCCATCCCATTACTGGGTATATACCCAAAGGATTATAAATTATGCTGCTATAAAGACACATGCACACGTATGTTTATTGCAGCACTATTCACAATAGCAAAGACTTGGAATCAACCCAAATGTCCATCAGTGACAGATTGGATTAAGAAAATGTGGCACATATACACCATGGAATACTATGCAGCCATCAAAAAGGATGAGTTTGCGTCCTTTGTAGGGACATGGATGCAGCTGGAAACCATCATTCTTAGCAATCTATCACAAGAACAGAAAACCAAACACCGCATGTTCTCATTCATAGGTGGGAACTGAACAATAAGATCACTTAGACTCAGGAAGGGGAACATCACACACAGGGGCCTATCATGGGGAGGGGGGAGGGGGGAGGGATTGCATTGGGAGTTATACCTGATGTAAATGATGAGTTGATGGGTGCAGCACACCAACATGGCACAAGTATACATATGTAACAAACCTGCACGTTATGCACATGTACCCTACAACTTAAAGTATAATAATAATAAATAAATTAAAAAAAAAAAACAAATAGAATTTATTGAATTTTAAGAAGAAAAAAATAATACGAAAAAATAATCAGGGCGTCAGGATGCCTATTGTGTGGAAATAGAGGCTAAAATATGTGTGTAGAGTTCCAAAAGAGAGAAAGAACAAGTGATAGAAAAAAATATTTGAAGAAACAATGAAAATAACTAATTTGGGGAAACACAAAAACAGTTTTAAGACATTCGGTGAACCCCACATGGGTTTAACATGAACGAAACTATGGACACATCATAATAAAGACAAAGATAAAGAGTAAATCTTGAAAGCAGCTAGAGAAAAACAACATATTACAATTTTTTTACAAAAAAATTATTGAGTGGCATGGACTTCTCAGAAAAAAAAAATGAAGGCAATAAGATAGAAGTTCAGTATCTTTAAAGAACTGAAAGAAAAAAGTAAATAAACTATCAAATCAGGTTTCCATATCCAGCAAAATATGTTTCAAAATTAAGGCATGCTAAAGACATTTCAAGATAAATAAATATAAAAAATTATATGCAAAATCTTTCAGAATATAGACAAGAAATTAGTTTCCCCAACTTGTTTTAGGAGGCCATCATAAATATTATATCAAAACCTGCAGACATTAAAACTAAAAATAAAGTTAGGTACAAATAGTCCTCATGTGCATAAACATAAATATTTCTAAAACATACTAGCATATTAATTCAATGTTAGATATGGTTCATCCCAGAAATGCAAGGCTTAACATACGAAAATCATAGGAATAATAATTGAACATAATAGGCCTATAGGAAGAAGGTTATGTGCAAGTATTAACTGTGTGCATGTATATGTATACACACATATATTCACAATAAAAGATTGGAAGTAAATTAAAATAAAAAATTCCACTTAAAATATTATTAAAAACCTACTTAGGAATGACTGTAACAAATGTTAAAGGGCTCTTTACTGAAAACTATAAAAGATAGTTGAGAAAATGTAAATACAGACATAATAAGACATAGTCTCCACTGATGCGTAGGAAGACTCAGTATTGTTAAGTTGGCAATTTTTCTCAAATTAACCTTCAAATATACCCCATTCTCAATCAAAATACTACATATATATATATACACACACACACACACACACACCTAACATATATTATATATTAGATATTGACAAGCTGATTCTAATATCTATGTGGAAAGTTAACAACATAGAATAACCAAAGCAATAACAAGAACAAAAAGAAAATTGTAGCACTTATATTATGTGAAAACTTATTTTCCATCTGTTTTTATCCAGTAATATAGTCCTTGCACAAGAATCATCTTCAAAGATTAATGGGAAAAATAGAGTTAAGAAATAAACCTGCACCTGTTTGATTACTTTTTTAAAAAACAAAGGTGTCAAGGCAATCAACTGGGGACAGAAAGACCTTTCACAAATGGTGCTGTGAAAATTAGATATCCACAAGTAAAAGTAAAAAAAAAAAAAAAAAAAAAAAAGCATCTTTCCTTCCCTCACATCATATACAAAAGAGGACACAAAATGAATTAAGAGTCTAAAACTGAAAATGAAAGTATACTACTTTTAGAAGAAAACAAAGAAAATCCATGTGACTTTAGTGTCAGCAAAGATGATATAAATAGGGTATAAAACCATAAGCCACTAAAGAAAAAAATAATAAATTGAATATTATGAAAAAATTTTAAATGCTCTTCAAAGACCCTGTTAGGAAGAGACAAGTCATAGCCTGGGAGATACTATGAATAACACACAGAGCTGACAAAGTGCTTATAACCAGAATGTATAAAGAACTCTTACAACTTAATCATAAGACGATAAATGCTTCAAAAACAAAATAGGTAGATCTGAGCAGATATTTCTCAAAAGAAATTGTAAGTTATAAGTGCATGAAATGCATGTGTCTCATTAGGAAAATCCAAAGTAAAACCACAGCAATATACTACTACACTCCCATGAGAATGGTTGAGAATGGTTAAAATTAAAAAGCTAATAATACTTGGTATTGATGACCATATGGAACAATTTGAACTCTTATAAACTGCTGATATGAATGTCAAATAGTACCACGTTGGAAAACCAAGAAATCTGGAAGTTTCTTAAAACATTAAACTTCTACCTGACAGATGATCCAAGGTATTTATCTAAGAAACACAAAAACATACCTCAATTAAGTTGAAAAAAATAAAGACAGATATAGAGAGTGACAGGTGGTTGGGAGTCAGAAATTTCAGGTTCTGTAGGTTGAAATACTGTTTTAAAGCCACTTTTGACAAAGCAAGTAGGCAGACCAATATTTTCCAACATTAAACTAACTAGAAGAGTATATCTGAATAATAAACTTAGTATCATGTCATCAGAAGCAACACTAGTAAATCCAAGAAGAAAGTCAGAGATGGAATAAGTAACTGGAAGCCACATTGTATGCAGATACCAATGATTAAGGCAAGAGAGATGGTCAGAAAGAAGGCCTGAGGCTGAAAGAGAAGTTGCTCTTAACTAGAAAGAGAGGAACTTTTAAAGAGAAAATACTCAGAGTAGAGCCACACATTTCTGTCTAGAAAAGAAATATCTGATGTGTTCAGCTCAAGGTTTAAACTACCTAGATAAAGGGCAAATATAGCATGCTGACTGGGGTACAAAGTAAAGGATGAAGGATTAAAAGATTGTAAGAAGATTCTATTTTTTTTTTTTTCAGAGAAAAACAAAGAAAAAGATGAGAGTAGATCAACATAGCAAATTGAGGTAAAAACAGAAGGTTGCTAGGGAAAAGTGGAATAACTCATGGACTCTAATTTAGTTTTTAGACTAAGAGGAATGTCAAAAGCAAGGACCAAAAAGAGCATTTGTGTATAGTTTTTCTTAGTCCAAAGAGATTTAAATCATTGTGTCTCTGATCAGAAACTCACAAGTTACAAATAATCGAATGTGAGAGCACCTACACCTAACCCTTCTCTAGGGAACACCACACTGCTGTAGCCATTGTGCCTGTTATGAAAACACAGAACTATTAAAAGAATTTGTAAATTCTGAGATAGAGTAAGGGGGAAAATATGAAAAGCAGAAAGAGCACATATGGAGGCTTATTCTGATGTCTGAATTTCAGACAAGGTCTGTCCCATCTTTTGAGATCTCGGCCCAAATATATATATATATATCTTTCTATAATATCTGAGTTTCTATTTTAACCCTTATGCAAAAAATACAGTTTTTTGAAATGAAAGTTCAGTTGACTGGCATGAAAAATTAGATACTGTCCTCATATGATATGAGTCTATTTAACAATGGTATATGGGAATTTCAATAAGTCAATAATTAGTTGAGTTATGGAAGTTTTGATTATGATGAGACAAATGATTTGCAAACAGTATTAGTAAAGAAAAGCAGTGAAAATAGTAGTAGAAACTAAGATAAATAGATAAAGAATGTAGGAAAGGAAGAGAGAAAAATACTAAAAATTTTCTTAGGCCGCTTCTGCATCAAATGTGGATGGGGAGAGCATGGGTATATCTTTCTTCTCCTTCCTGAATTAGGCAACCCACTTCTCCTCAACACCAAAAATAGGCTAGTTATAGTTCTATAATTGAATCTCATTATAGATTACATAAACTGTAGTGGATTGTTTGAGTGTGGGAATCTTAGTGCCAATAGTAGTATTCCTTTGTTGTTATGTGACAAATATGTGTTTCATATAAAAAATGAATTTGTAGTTTAGGAAGGTAGAGAATGGTGACATACTTCAATTATCAGTAATGGCTCCAACTCCTTTAGGATTGTGGTTAATAAGTTGCAATCATTAACTCTTTGTGTGTAAGTTTTTATTATTTTGAAATGAAGCTAGAAATGCCATAACATAAAGTGGAAATTGTATTAAAAACAAAAGAAACAAAGAACATATCTTCACTGATCTGAGATAGCTCCAGCAGAGGTAGCTCTAACAGAGGCAAAACAGTAACTCTGAAAACAATTATTGTCATATTCGCAATCACCAGTGATACTTGCACTTAAGGGTTTCTTTATCATTGGTATCTAGAAAAGTTGAAGGAGGAAGATACAATGGCCTAACTTTAATTAAAGTAAAATCATATGTAATCTGAGCATCTAATAGGTGGAAATTTGACATTCAAATTTGATATTCAAAATATAAAAACACTGATTGAATTCTGTTTATACTTTAGTGAATGTGTATTTAAAATCAGGTGGTCATCAACTAAAATTGAGAACTGCATAACGTTTGAGTATAATAGGGTTTAGTTTCTGATCTTAATTCCATTCTTATAGTTCAATCAATTATTTTACAAGTGGTGAGAATGACACTCCTGGAAACATTTTTGTGTCCCATATTTCTAAATATTTCACCTAGTGATTTGACATTTTATAGAATGAGAAAGTATTCCAAGACACAGCATCAAGCTGTTTGCCATTAGGGGTAAAAATCACATTGGCAAGAGTAGCTAAATTTTTACAAATACTTCCAAAATGGGTATCTCCAGAGTAAAAGCTATCAAGGCTATTTATATGTACAAAGAGAGATAGAAGCCTGAGGAAAGAAAGGAAAAGCATGTGGTAGGCAAAGTCAAGTTACTGAGAAGTATATGCCTGGAAAAAAAGATACATAGTGTTTTATAGTAAGATTTTAGGTCTTCTATTAAGATTCAATTCATTTATTGTTGGAATATTAAATTGCACATTTGAGTTCCTGTTAATTGAATTACTGATGGCCACACCCAAATCTTTCATTAGGAGTAAATTTCAGTTTAAAACTAACTGCTGGATAACAGTTTTGAAAATGACATGGTACTAGAGTGTGGTTTAATACCTTTGCCAAACTGATTAATTCTCCACTAATTTATGTTTCAATTCAGACAGTTTTTATCACAGCTTGTTTAAATTTGAAGACTAGGAGCATGAATCAAAATGTCGTTGGGCCCATGAATTAGTGAGAGATGGAACAATGTGTCAGCATTAAATTGGTGAATAGCAAAAGCGAGAATTATCTACTTGGGGATCAATATTGCTATTTAACTTGATGCTACAAATATTTGACCTTATAGATGTTAACTATTCTTGGATTACACTTGTTTCCTCCCAGCGCCAAATTATGAAAATCTGGTAAGACTAACATTATTTTTTAAAGTTAATTATTATAATTATCATGGCATACTAAAAAGAAGCTGATTAAAATATTGTTTTTATTCACAAAAAATATATCTACATTTTATAAAGGAATACATTCTTTATTATTCATAGGAATCCTGAAGTAGTAACTGTTATTTTTGTATTCTTACAAAATAATAAATGCTGTTATTTTAATTAAAGTATGAAAATCTCTTTCTCTCACACACACATACACACAAAAAAAACTTACTTTTTTTGTCTTGTGTTTTATGTGAAAGGACTTTTAACTGATCCTAGTGGCATCATATTAATGAGTGATCTTCAGATAGCATATCAATTTTAAGGATGATTTCAAGGATGGCTTTCTCCACTGAAAATGCTTAATACTTCGGACAACAGGACGCATGCCAATCTTCTCAGAATCTGAATTAATGAGCAAAATGTTATTCTTTTGTCAGCCTGATCATTTAATGTATTATTATGCTAATTACTTTAAGTAGCTTATATTTTGCCCCTGAAGGTTTTATTCCTTAAAATCACAATGCTAGTGTCTCTTTTCTAAACTTAGTTATACAGAAAAAAATGATCTGAGAATAATACAGTTAAGCCCCAAGAACTCCACAATAGTTGTAGACAAATAAAAAACACACTAAAGAAATATAGTTAAATATATTTTAAGACAGAAAAGCTGTTGTGTAAAAAAAAAAAAAAAAAAAAAAAGCTATCTGAAAACTAAAATTGAGTTATCCTCTCTTATAAAAATAAAAGGATGAGTGTGCTATTGTTACAATATTAAAAGGATCCATATGATCCCATTTTAAAAAGTAGTTCTCCACCCTAATTCTGCATTAGGATTAGGATGGCCTAAAGAGCTTAAGCCACGTCAATGCCTGAGTCACACCTAAGACCAATTAGATAAATTTGTGGATCCAATTAGATAAATTTGTGTAAAAAATTAATATTTTTACAAATCTTTCAAGGTGTTATAATGTGCGGAAATGTATTCAAACTACTGATCTAAAACATTGCTCCCTATAAACAATGGCTTCTAAACATTTTTTGTATCATGGGAGTTTTTGAAAATCAGACAATAGCTATTGAACCTTCTCTATCTAGAAAAATGTACACCTATACATCCACATCCACCTACACACCCACATAACATATCCACATAGACACCCAAACACATGCTCACACTCGCACACACACATGATTTTACATATGACTTTAAAGACAACCCCAAATTCCTGAAGCCCAGTTAAGAAACCTGGCTTTAAGAGCAACACTTAAATGATTTCAAGAGGAAAAGAAGCTGTTGCTCTTTCAATGGATCAAGAAGCATCACCTAGGTAATTGCTTCATAATTTAAAAATCACTTGTATTAATGACATTCCTTTGTAGCTGCAACATAAACCTGCTTACATTCTCAACACAAGTGGAGAGAGATCAACTTGTGCATGTTCTGTGTGACCACGAGTAATTTACTTCCCCTCTTCAAGTCTGTTGTTTTAAATCTGATAAATGAATAAACTGATAAAATGTGGAGTAATAATTCAAAGAAATATATAATACTGACATTGAAAACAATCAATGACTATAAGCTGCCACTCTTACTTTTGTTTTTATTTCTCTTAAAGATCGTTCTATATGCCTGTAGACTTAATGAAATTTCCCATGTAGTATTTTTACTTCAAGAAAATAGTTACATTAACAAAGCAAAGAAGAGCAAACAAGCCATAAATAAACAAAACAATGATCACGATGGCCATTTCCATCTCTTTACATTGATTTAATTCAAGTTTGGTTAAAGATACTGAGAGACTGTTTGTGCTTCCATTCTTAAAATATATTTCTGTTACATTTACTAAAGAAGGTATTTAAGGGAAAAGTTCAGCATTGTGTTGTTGCCTCATGCCAACTTTGTGTCCACTTTGCCGCTTAGATAAGAGTACTTCTACATAAAACAAGTCCATTTTAGTTGTTAATTAAACAGTATTGCCATTCATATTTGTATTAGTCCATTTCACACTGCTATAAAGAAGTACCAGCGACTGGATAATTTATAAAGGAAAGAGGCTTAATTGACTTACAGTTCTGCATGGCTTAGAAGACCTCAGGAAACTTACAGTGATTGTGGAAGGGAAAGCAGGTACCTTCTTCATGAGTCAGCAGGGAAGAGAGCATGTTAAGGAGGAACTATCACACACGTATAAAACCATCATATCTCCTGAGAACTCATTAACTATCATGAGAACACATGAGGGTAACCGCCCCCTCATTCAATCATCTCCTTCTCTCAATATGTGGGGATTACAGGTCACTCCCTTAACATGTGAGAATTAAAATTTGAGATGAGATTTCAGTGGGGACACAGAGCCAAACTATATCATTCTACTCCTCATCCCTCCAAAATATCATGTTTTTTCACGTTTCAAAACCAATTATGCCTTCCCAACAGTCCCACAAATAGTCTTATCTCATTCCACATTAACCCAAAAGTCCACAGTCCAAAATCTCATCTGAGACAAGGCAAGTCCCTTCTGCCTATGAGCCTGTAAAATCAAACACAAGTCAGTTACTTCTTAGATAAAATGAAGGTACAGGCAATGGGTAAATGCTCCTGTTCCAAATGGGAGACATTGGCCAAAACAAAGCAGCTACATGCCCCATGCAAGTCCAAAATCTAGCAAGACATTCATTAAATCTTAAAGCTCCAAAATGATCTCCTTTGACTCCATGTCTCACATTCGGGGCATGCTGGTGCAAGCGGCGGGCTCCCACAGTCTTGGGCAGCTCTTTCATGGTCTTGCATTGAGTGCCTGTGGTTTTTCTAGGCATGTGGTGCAAGCTGTCAGTGGATCTACCATTCTGGGGGCTGGAGGATGGTGACCCTCTTCTCACAGTTCCACTAGGCAGTGACCAGTGGGGAATCTGTGTGGGGGCTCCAACCTCACATTTCCTTTCTGCATTGCCCCAGCAGAGGTTCTCCATGAGGGTCTGCCCCTGCAGCAAACTTCTGCCTGGATATCCAGGCATTTCCATACATCCTCTGAAATCTAGGTGGAGGTTCCCAAACCTCAATTCTTGACTTCTGTGCACACTCAGGCCCAACACCACATGTAAGTTGCCAGGGCTTGGGGCTTGCATCCTTTGAAGCAATGGCCTGAGCACTACGTTGGCCCCTTTTAGTCATGGCTGGGATGCAGGGCACTAAGTTCCTAGGCTGCCCATAGCATGGGGGCCCTGGGCCAGACCCAGGGAACCATTTTTCCTTCCTAGGACTACAGGCCTGTAATAGGAAGGGCTATATGGAAGGTTTCTGTAATGCCCTGGAAACATTTTCCCCATTGTCTTGGCTATTAACAATTGACTTCTTGTTACTTACGCAAATTTCTGCAACTGAATTGAATTTCCACCTAGAAAATAGGTTTTTCTTTTCTACCTAATGGTCAGACTGCAAATTTTCCAAACTTATATGCTTTGCTTCCTCTTGAACACTTTACCGCTTACAAATTTCTTCCACCAGATACCCTAAATCACCTCTCTGAAGTTCGAAGTTTCACAAATCTCTAGGGCAGGGACAAAATGCCACCAGTCTCTTGGCTTAAGCATAGCAAGAGTTACTTTTGCTCCAGTTCTCAATAAGTTCCTCATCTCCATCTGAGACCACCTCAGCCTGGATTTCATTGTTCATATCACTATCAGCATTTTGGTCAAAACCATTAAAAAAGTCTCTAGAAAGTTCCAGACTTTCCCATATTTTCCTGTCTTCTTCTGAGGCCTCCAAACTGTTCCAACCTCTGCCCGTTATCCAGCTTCAAAGTTACTTTCACATTTTTGGGTATCGTGATAGCAGTGCCCCACTCCCAGTATCAATTTACTGCATTAGTCCATTTTTACATTGCTATAAAAAATACCTGAGACTGGATAATTTATAAAGAAAGTAGGTTTAATTGACTCATAGTTCCACATGGCTAGGGAGGCCTCAGGAAACTTAAAATCATGCAGAAGGGGAGGCAGATACCTTCTTCACCAATCAGCAGGAAAGAGAGCATGCGAAGGAGGAGCTCTCAAACTCTTATGAAACCATCAGATCTCATAACTCATTCACTATCATGAGAATAGGATGGGGGAAACTGCCCGCATGGTCCAATCACCTCTCTCCCTCAACATCTGGAGATTACATGGCCCTCTCACAACATGAGGGAATGACAATTTGAGAAGATATTTGGGTTGGGACACACAGTCAAATCATTTCAATATTTTTTCATATTAAATATTAGTATTTTTTCTAGATCATACCTCTAAAATACTGTCATCATTTCAAACTCAGATTTCAATATCCTGGCCCCTCTTCCACATGATTGTTGACATGACATGGTAAATAATAAGTTTATTTTAAAATATCTTAACCCTGATTTTTAGTTCTCTCTCTCTCTCTTTTCAAACCTCCAAAGGCTACATACAACTTTTAAAGAAATCTAACACTTCAAGATGTGAAAAACACCTTGAAACTGAAACTGACAAAGCGAATCACATCCCTCTCCCAATTAAGATGTACGCAGACAGAAATGCTAGTATGTGTGATATATATACACAAACACAGCTGGGCTGAAACCCCACATGCAAGTGCTTGACTTAAAATTCTCTCAGCCCCAAACTTACATGGCTGTGCTATTCTGTGAATATGCCAAAACTTTTGTTACATGCTCTTGTTAAATAATTTAAATTTTCAGTACAAATATCTATTTAATTATAAATTTGCTTATGAAATGAAGATGAAACTCTTTGAAGACGGGAAGAATAGCTTACTATAAGCCAAAGACTGCATGCATAGAAAGTAATCTAGTCTACTTCGAGCCATCTGTTATTTGTATTGTCTTACTTTCTGGCAACCACCCTATGAAGCAGGTATAATTGACCTCAGTTTTACAGATGAATAACCTATATTTTAAAGGGTTAAAATAGATCACACAGTGAGTAACAGAGTGAGTAACAGAGGTAGAATATGATTTATCTTCTGCTGAGATTATCTATCCTAGTATTTAATTATGACACACTGCCCCTTTTGGGTTTAAGGGAATCTAAAAGTTAGCAATTTTTCTATACTGAAGAAGTTAAAACTGAAAATAGCAGTACTTGGGTAAATCTTGATACTGCAAAGAAGACTAGCATAAGGAAGATTTAAAATCACTTTTGTACTGTAAAGTAATTATAAATGTGAAATAGCAATAAAAATATTAAATGAGACTTTGGTAATACTAAATTTCTATAAATGGCTCTATAATTTCTCACAACTATTTCCTGCACTTATATGAAGTCTGAAACTATCACTTAATTCTATATCCTACACATGACATTCAAAATTGTAATAGAAGATCTTAAAATATTTTAAATGATTAAGGACAAATATTCTACTACAAAGTTTTAGGTAGGCTAAAAAAAGAACTATGTGAAGTAATCTGGTGAAATAAAAGATAGCTGTAGAGATGAACTGTGATTAAATTCAAATTATGTATAAACAGATAAACATTAAAAACTCATTTATTGTCATGAATTTTAGTCCCAGCTGAAGGTTATGTATAAACAACATGAAGAATGCATCTGGATCATACACCAATAGAAATAGCAAAATCAAAGCTAATCATTTTGGTTCAAATCATCGGAGTTGAGTATTTCCATGAAGCATGGTAATGTTAGTCACTGCCTTTTAGAGAGTATCCTTATTGTTATAAATATATTCGCATCCAGTTTACACCTCAGTGATTCTATCAACACCAAATGAGTGATTTAGATATTTAAAAAGATGGATTTTAGGTCTTGTATAAAAACCTTCAAATTAGTACTCTTTCCTGAAATTGGCAATACATTAAAAAAATCAAGAATTCATGTATTTTAGCAATTTTGCTTTTACATTTTCTTGATATTTTTTGAACCATTTTCCCCAATTTCTTACCCCTTTTTTTTACAGAACACTTTTATTGCCAGCTACCTTTACAATAGCCTAATAACATTATCTTACCAATGCTATTTGTACAAAATATTACATTTGAGGTATTCTTTGCAGTCTAGGCCTTGTATGGGTTTATTAAAAGGAACATTTATATTTAAAGGCACATTTTAGATTATTCAAATGTAAATATATTTTTAAATATTTACGAAGATATAACATAGCTCCCAGACCTAATATTGATTTTTGTGTATTCAAAAATAAAAAAAAAAAAATCATGTGTGACTTAAGCTGCAAAAAAGTGACCCATTTTGGTTCAAATTTCTTTCCTGTCTGACTCATGTCATATGGATTTGGAAGGGAATGACTACACAGGGAGAAAGAGTATTGGAAATGTGCCAATTGAGTATTCTCTGTGGAGTCTTAGGGAAAAATGGTGACAGCGATAAAGGACAAACTGTTAAAGGACATTCTTACTTGCCTTAAACATGACTATATAAGGCAGTGGTTATGAGCTCTAGAATCAGACTTTCTGGACCTGAATACTGACTGTATCATTTATTATGTGTGTGACCTTGGGAAAGTTAACTACTTTCTCTGTGGTTCAGTTTACTCACTGGAAGAATTGTGATAACAATGACGTCTACATCATAAATTTGTTGTAAGAGATAAGTTATCTATTAGAGGGGTTAGCACAGTCCTTGCATATGTTTTTTTTTTTTTTTTTTTTTTTTGAGACAGAGTCTCACTCTGTCGCCCAGGCTGGAGTGCAGTGGCGCAATCTCGGCTCACTGCAAGCTCCGCCTCCCGGGTTCACGCCATTCTCCTGCCTCAGCCTCCTGAGTAGCTGGGACTACAGGCGCCCGCCACCGCGCCTGGCTAATTTTTTGTATTTTTAGTAGAAACGGGGTTTCACCGTGGTCTCGATCTCCTGACCTTGTGATCCGCCCGCCTCGGCCTCCCAAAGTGCTGGGATTACAGGCGTGAGCCACCGCGCGCCCGGCCAGTCCTTGCATATGTTAAGTGCACAATATACATATTGACATTTTAGAGGTGATCTTGATATATTTCAGAATAGTAAAATTGTAACCCACTTTTACTCATGGTGATAGGAGAAACCACTGCAGCTTATCCGAAGCCCTATTTCTCACCTCTGGAAAGGCCATCTCTTCCACTACAATTTTAATATCTGCAGAGGCTTTTGCTCTTTTGTTTACTGCTGTATCCTCAGGGCTTAGATTAGTGCCTGAACCATAATGTGCTGTCTGTGAATGTTGCAGGAATGAATCATTGGTCAACTTTCAGCTTCTCCTTGCCAGGAAACCTCTCCACAATATTTTGTAGTGGAGAAAATATTCCATCCATCATGGAAATACTCTACCGCATGACAGCATTCAATCTAATTATTCTTTTTTTCTTTAATCTGCTTCCTCCTGCTTCTAACTCTGTAATGGATGCCTCGGGTTGCTAGAGAATTCTAAAAATCCCTTTGATATCCCACTCAGGGTTTTCCAATTTGGGAAATCCCTTGTAAAGCAAAAGAATTTTTCTCTGCAAACCCTTGCCAAAACCTCCATACCTGGAGAATATGAAAATAATAGTAGCATTTAATATTTATTGAGTATTTACTGTGTATGTGGTAGTGAGTTAGCTATTTCATTTGGTCCTCCTATCTTTCAATGATATGGATCCTAGAAACTTTTTACAAATGAGAAGACTGAAATTTGGGGAGATTAATAATTCACTAGTAAGTCTCAAACTATTTTAATCAGGGTTCTGTAGAGAGACAGAACTAATAGATGTATATATGTAGGGGAGTTTATTAAAGAGTATTGAATTACATGATCACAAGATGAATTCCCACAATAGGCCGTCTGCAAGCTAAGGAGCAAGGAAACCAGTCCAAGTCCCAAAAACCTCAGAAGTAGGGAAGCTGGCAGTGCAGCTTTCAGTCTGTGATCCAAGGCCGAGAGTCCCTGGCAAACCACTGGTGTAAATCCAGGAGTTCAAAAGCTGAAGAACTTGGAGTCTGATGTTTGAGGGCAGGAAGCATCCAGCACAGGATAAAGATGAAGGCTGGAAGACTCACCAACTATGCTCCTTTACATTTCTTCTGCCTGCTTTATTCTAGCCACTCTAGCAGTTGATTTAGAATGTGCTCACCCAGATTGAGGGTGCGTCTGCCTTTCCCAGTTCACTGATTCAAATGTTCATCTCTTTTGGCAACAACCTCACAGACATACACAGGAACAATATTTTGCATCCTTCAATCCAATCAAGTTGACACTCAATATTAACCAACACACAAACTATAAGGGGCAAAACAGTTTTCACTACACTACTATTAACATCAATGCTCATAAGAATCAACTGGCCAGGCGCGGTGGCTCAAGCCTGTAATCCCAGCACTTTGGGAGGCCGAGGCGGGTGGATCACGAGGTCAGGAGATCGAGACTATCCTGGCTAACACGGTGAAACCCCATCTCTACTAAAAATACAAAAAACTAGCCGGGCGTGGTGGCGGGCGCCTGTAGTCTCAGCTACTCGGGAGGCTGAGGCGGGAGAATGGCATGAACCCGGGAGGCGGAGCTTGCAGTGAGCCGAGATCACGCCACTGCACTCCAGCCTGGGAGACACAGCGAGACTCCGTCTCAAAAAAAAAAAAAAAAAAAAAAAGAATCAACTAACCTCTACTTCTATCTGTGTAGTCAGTGTTCAGTACCAAAGCTATCAGGAACTCTGATCATTTCACACATACCAGGGTATGAAGGACTGACAATAAGTTAACACCAGGCTAACTCTGAATATGTTTTTTCTTAGAAGAATGTTACCTTGAACAAAAATATATTAAACCTAGTGAAAGAAATTTAATGGTGAATTTCAGACCCCATGCCAGGTAAATGGAATAAATAATTTGCGACTAGAAACTTTCTAGAGTTAACAATCTTCATACAATTTTGATCTGAGTTTCACTTTCAAATTCATCCATATATGTACTTTCCCTTCTAACACCTATATGATAAATACATATTCTACTAATTAATTAATTAAATCGGTTCAATCATTCAATTCAAAGATTTTTAGAATGTCTACTCTATGGCAAACATTGTTTTAGACTTGGAGGTGAATGACTTCAGAAAGTTTACAACTTATGGTAGGGAAAAGACATGTATGTACATGATTAGAGTACAATAAGATAAACACTATATGAAAGACATTTATTACAAAAATGGGAATAAAATGTTCATTGAGAAAAACTTCACTGGAGCAGTTACATTTAACTGTGATTGGGGACAGAGGGGAGGTAGTACAGAATGGTGAAAGAAATTTACCAGCTGGAATAGCTCGTGTAGGGAATTCTAGAGAAAAGATATGCAAAGGCACGGAGGACTGAAAAAAAATCAACTTACTGAGAGAATTAAATTAATAGGCTATGAACAATCATGTTCTGATGACTTCAATGACTAAAGTCACTATTAGTTCTGCTTCCTCTGAATTTGTGTCTTGAATGTTGGGACTACTCATCAGACGGTCCTCCTCGCCTCTCTCAATTTTAGGTATTTATGAGTTACCTCATTTTCTCCAGGGCTTTAATTAGCTGCTACCAGAATCTGGTGGTGGCTTTTTGAGGCCTTCCAGTCTATTGTCACATAGATGAGCCAGTCTCATCAAAATTAGACAATTCAGAATCATAGAATAAAGCCCAAGTGAAAGGAAAGAGATCTTTGCAAATGTGAAAGGAATAAAAATTTGGAGGTGGGAGAAATTTCAAAAGTAACAACTAGTAAGAATTCGTGTTCTGCTTAATGAGGTTACAGATAATTACAGAAGTATTTATACTTTTATAAGCGTGTTTTCTTGTAGCAGTTAGTATACAAACATATATTTCTTTGCTCCATCAGGCGCAAGAGCCTAAAAGAAATGATACCCCAGTAACAATGTGCATACCATGGGCCCATATGTCAGTTACAAATAGCTTTCTCCAAAGGAAGGAATCAGGGCTTGTTGGAGCAATGGCTGATTCTAGGATTGCTATGAGTTTCTGAGAGGTCGTGTGCCACTTTTAATTTGGAATCAGTAAATTGTGGGGTATTTTTGTCCTGCCACTGACTGGGATTTTGGGCAAGTCATTCTCACTTGTCTGAATCTCAGTTCCCTGTGTCAGCTAGAACCTGAGCTTTGCTTGCCCTAAGATTCATGCAAATAGGAGTCCCAATAAAGGATATGAAAGCCAGATCTAGCTATGAACTATTTATATAAGGAACTGTGGAATTTCCTGGGAAATAGCTTATTGAAAGGAAAGGTAGAATTCAGGCATGGAGGTCTAAAAACAATGTCCGAGGGTCTAATAGGGGAGAAAGGGAAAGAGAACAATTGAACAGCCCACTGTTAATTATTGCATTATTTTTAGCCCAATCTTCACCAATGTGTGCTTAGATCTAAGAAGACGGAGTAGGTAGAAAGTATAGATATAGTTCTTTTGCTAAAATCTCTGAACATCAAAGTACAGTCCAGGGATTCATGGATTAGCACAGTTGAGGAAGTGGAATCCTTTCCCCACATAAGTGGAAAGCATGGTATGTTTCATTTTGCATTAAGACCTCAGAGGTCTCAGCTTTCTTTGCAGGCCCTAACAGCTCTAAGATACAGACACAGCAGAGTAGTTTCCATCCAATGTGCCACAATGTGATTCCTGTGCAGTCTCTTATACCAGAGATGGAAGTTTCGGTGTTTTGAGTTCCACTGTGTTAACCCTCAGAAACAGGTTTGAAGAGGAGTAGGGTCTTTCCATAAGTTTGAGACAAATACAGAATGAATTAATTTTATATATATATATTTGAGATGGAGTTTTTGCTCTAGTTGCCCAGGCTGAAGTGTAATGGTGTGATCTCAGCTCTCCACAACCTCTGCCTCCTGGGTTCAAGTGATCCTCCTGCCTCAGCCTCCCGAGAGCCAGGATTACAGGCATGTGCCACCATGCCCGAATAATTCTGTATTTTAGTAAAAACTTTTATATTTTTAAGTTTCTCCATGTTGGTCAGGCTGGTCTCGAACTCCCAACCTCAGATGATCTTCCCACCTCAGCCTCCCAAAGTGCTGGGATTACAGGCATGAGCCACCATGCCCAGCCAATTAATTAGATTCTGATGTTCTATAATTGTAGATGGTGATAAACTCAGGGAAACAGTATTTGTTATTATTATGCTTGAACAACGGAAGCTAAGAAACATGTAGAATAGGAATTTCTAAGTAATTATTAAAATTGATATTGCATAAAATTTGAAGTAGAACTCCAATATCAGAAAAATTGGAGTTAACTCTTGTAGAGGAGTGACATACTCTATCTTAAGATCTCAGTGTTTGGCATCTCTCTTATTTCCTGAAAATATCTAAGAATATTCTGAATGAAATGAACATAAGGGCACCCCAGAATGCAGACTGAAAAGATATCTAACTGATTGATGGCTAAGATGCTACCTACCTTTAGATAATTGTTGGCTTTAAGCCACTGAGAAGACTTATTATAGAAACATTGTTGCTGATTCTCAAGACTGTGAGGAAGTAAGAAAAAAAACAATGAATCCTTAGAAGCAGCTGAAATGATAGCCTGGCTACTTGAAGAAGGTCACACTGCTTTTCTATCCCAAAACCAATAAGAAAATATTAATATTCTGAACCTTGGGCCTTCTGCCAAGTCTCTATACCAAGTCTACCACATTAGCTATTTACATGTCAGTTACACATAGAAAAATTACTTGTCTGAAAATCCTTCACTGCATGACAAAGACTAAAAGGAATTCCAAGAGAAATAGGAAAACCAGGCAGCCCCTACTGCAGGCAGCTTCCTCCTTTATGTTACCCATACATCTCATCCCTTGCTAAAAGTGCCAGGAAATAAGGCATTGATATAGTTCAGTCTGTGAGGGAGAAGTTTTTGTTTGTTTGTTTGTTTAAAAAGGGAACAGGCTGAAAGAGAATGAATGCTTTTTAACTGAATTGCAGACAGTCCAAGGAAAGAAGAGATAAGATATCAGGCACTCCCAGGGCACTTCAAATGTAAGCCCAACAAAAGAAAAATGAATACAGAAATAAGTGATAAGACCTGGGTTTTTTAAAAGGTAAACTGTGACTGTGAAATACTTGTCAATCAGTGAGTGCCAGGGGCCAATCAGATGAAAAGGAAGCCCATTGGGCTAGAAAAACAATTTTGATTGTATTAAATTGGTGACCTGTGCATACAAACAGAGTGAACAAAATTACTCAGTTCTGTCATTTAAATCAGTCAAGGGGATCCTGAAATCAAATGAATTATTTCTTAGTATTCAGTAAAAAAATTTAATGAATTCAATTTCCCATTGTCCATCTGATTGTGTGAAATTTCCCATAAACGGCCATTTAGAAGAGGAGTTTTGGGAAGCAAATTAATAGGTTAGGAAATCTAAAACAATTACATCTGCCATTATTCTAGTTTGGATTCACGGATAAAACACACACCCCCATAGTTCCATTGGTGATGTGATACCATATGGGAGGGTGGTAGAAATAGTTTCAATCATCTCTATAGCTATAGTAGTGTAGAGGATCATTTGTGAAAGTTTTTCCATAAAATGCATTCTTTGGCCTCACCCTTGATACTTAAATATTTTGCAAGTTGGATACGTATTGAAGAGCAAATCTTGTATTTGAGCATATCACATGAACAAATTCTTAAAGATAAGATAATACACCCTGTTCATATATATTTTGTTTTTTCAAAAATTTTAAAGAAGCAGTCAGTGTCTCCAGCTTTTATAAATCAACTCTTCCAAATGCATAAAAGTGTCCATTTAGGAAGTCTTGCACAGTCTTGCAAAGTTCAGTGGGGCTATTCTTTCTTTGGAGAGTTCATCTCTGTTCTAAGTTCAGAAGCTTACAAAAATCTTTCAGAAAACAATGAAAAAAATTCAATTTGAAGAATAAATGTGTCATGGAAAATACAAATTAAGATATTCAGACTTTGGTTTCACAGTTAGGGAGAAATAAAAACGTATTTTTCATTTGTATTTCTAAAGGCTTTGGTTTAGTGAGATATTTTCCTTAAAGGCAATTAGCTGACCAAGATAATTACTTCATCTGACATGTACAAAGAATTATTGATTTGTCTAGTGCATAATTTTGAATTGTGCTCCATTTTAAAAATGAGCCTTTGTCCATCACCTCTACCAAGTCAATGAATGCAAATTATTTTCAGTGTTCTGGCAGCTTTTATCTTACAGTATTTGTTTACCAACAGGATTTTCTAGGAAATGGGCAACTTATACTATTTACTTAAATAAAGTATAAAAAAGGATTTCGGGTCAGAAAATCAGTATCTAAATAGATTTAAATAAGTGATTTTTTTTCAAATATAGGTCAATGGAATATAAATTGTATTATGTACATGCTGCTATTATGTAAATTTTATTATTTTTATGGCTACTATATAGCCATAGGAAGAATATAACCATGAAGAAGAAGAAAGTGAGGTATCAAAAAACTGTAATGAGAATAGAGTCTTGGAGAAATAAAAGTATGCCTCAAGGAAAGGGGATTAATAAACAGCAGTTGCTTCTACTAATGTACTCTTGGAGATTGTAGGTGCAGAAACCAACATTAACACTTTTGATAGTGAATTTTGGAAAGCTTACAAAATCACTGCAACTTGTCTTCAGCCATAGGTCTGATTTATTGGAAACTTATGGAAAATACATTGTACTGGGAATATTAACTTTCAACAAACTAACATCTTGAGATGTCTAAAGCTTCCTTTTTAGTCAACATCTGCCAAAAATGATTTAGCCTTGAGAATCAAATTTAAAACCAACCAAATCTCTGAGATTCCTTTAGTGATCAAGAATATGGGTATTTTTTATGTGAATGCATCTTGACTTGGGTCTAGGTTTCTATTTAAACCTGTGCTAGAATCTCTGTCTGTAACACAGGTCAACAGCACTACATCCCAAGAATAACGCTTGAAAATAATTAATCAGTTCATTTAATACTTACATGGTACTTTTCTGTGCCAGAAATTTGCCAGAATTTCTGAAAATCAGATAGTACAGAGAACAAGATGCAACTTTCTTATTAAAATGTTTTAAAATAGGTAATATAATGACTTTCACACAGATATAAATTACTTCATAAAATATCTTATTCATTAATTACTGAAGAAACCAGTAAGATATTACAATTGGATCAAAATAGATTTCAAAATGCCACATATTTTTAGTCAGAAAACCAATGCTGAAATGAATTTATAAATGAATAGAAAACCTAGTCAATATTCACAGAGTGATGATCAACTGCACTTTACTGGAAAATTTGTGTTTTTAAGACACAATTTGTCTGAAGCTGTAAAATGGTTAACAACAAGCAAAGGTAGAGACAATGAATGGTGAAGTTGGTCAGCACACTCATTACATTTCAAAGTCCCTCAGATTTTTCCTAAATTTACAACAAACTCATAGCTTAAAATCTAATGTAGAATGGAAAGTAGTCAGTTGGAAGCAGAAAAAAAGGATCTTCATTTGTAGATGTGAGTAGGGTAGGGACTACATAGTGGGGGTGATAACTAATATAAGGAAGAATGGAAAATAAATAGCAGGCCCAAATAATGTGGATGGATGGAGAAGGGATGGTGTTCTTAGAAGTAAACAGGGCAACAGAGAACTTATATATTCATAAAGTGACCCACTTCTCTTCAAAAGACATAGAGATAAGCTACTTTTAAAATATTTGTTTGTTCCAGGAAATTAAAATACAGAAAACATCCACATATTAAGGAATTGATCTCTGCCTTATTGGTAGATACTTACCCAGTGCTACTTGGCTTTGACAATACATAAAGTGAAGTGAAAATGTCATACAATGCCACAGGTTCAGTTCTGCTAAGTGTAATCACGTAGACCATCCATCTCTATATTGGAATACTAAGATAAAAGATCAGTGCAATCATTGGCCAAAACTAAATTCCACTGCAGATAGAAATTGGGCATTGATTAGAATAGCTACAAAAGAAAAATTTATACTTTTAAATTTCTCCCTCATTTAACTTGTCTACTTGGTAATTGTGGCAAATTACTTAACTCCTCTCTCCCTCAGTTTTCTCTGTAGTAAAGTGGACAACAGTAGTGCCTGGATCATAAAATCATGAATTTCAAAAGAGATAGCACATGCAATATACTCAGGACAGTGCCTAGTATGTAGTAAATCCTTAATAAATGTTAACTATTTTATTGCCAGTTTGAGATCATCATTACAAAGAAGACTCCCTTCATCAAATAAAGCCAGGCTTTGGTAAGCTCAGATAATAGGGTTTGTGTTTTAATATATAACATTCAAGGGTTCGAAGTTATGCAAAACACGCAAACTCATTTAAGACAAAGAGAAGAGTTGACTACAGTCCAATATGGAGTCCTGTGACCTGGTTATAGGTGTGGGCATGTGTTATGATTATCTGAAAGCTACACAATCATCGTACAAGATAACCAAATGAAAGAGGGTGCATATGTTGAAGGACTAGTCCAAAATGACCACTCCAGATAAGAGAGGGAGAGAAGAAACTGATCTGAAACCACAAATCATACATCAAAGATTTGAAAGTGTCTCCTAATAGGGGAGTTTCAGGCTTGAGCTTTTAGAAGACACTTGATTCCAAAATCTTAATTTGATATATCTCCTTGCTCTCTTGTTTTGTATGTAGTATTAAAAACATGGCATCTTGCTTTCTAAGATTCCTGAGCATTTCCTATTTTTATCTTCTATTTTTATCTGGAACATTATAGTTTCTGGGTTTTCTCTTTTATTCATCTCTTATTAGTACTTGTTTTGTTTTTGTTTTTGTTTTTGTTTTTTTGAGACGGAGTCTCGCTCTGTTGCCCAGGCTGGAGTGCAGTGGTGCAATGTCGGCTCACTGCACTCTCTGCCTCCCGGGTTCATGCCATTCTCCTGCCTCAGCCTCCTGAGTAGCTGGGACTACAAGTGCCCCATACCACACCCAGCCAATTTTTTGTGTTTTTAGTAGAGACGGGGTTTCACTGTGTTAGCCAGGATGGTCTCAATCTCCTGACCTTGTGATCCGCCTCCCTCGGCCTCCCAAAGTGCTGGGATTACAGACGTGAGCCACAGCGCCCTGCAGTTCCATTCGGATCCTCTCCTGAAAGGAGACTCTGGAGATCAGTTTGGAGAGTTCATAGAAGTCCTTTAGGGCTTTACCACCCACTGTTTTCACTATCCTGTCAGTCAAGTGGGAAATGTTTCTTCTAGCTTCAACTGCCATTCTCAGGAGCAGGCATTCCTTACACCATCTAGTGAATACCGGCTGGCTAATGTGAGTTCATCAGAAACTCCATTGCTTCTCTCTACTTTCTCCCTTACAGGCACCTACAAGATACAGATCTTGATGGCAGTGTATTTTGGGTTTGTGGTATTCCTTGCCACCTATTTAAGTTGGAAATACTTTACATGTATTGTTATTTTTGCCATCTAGGTGCTCTGTCTGATTTTACGTGAGAATTTTGGAAGATCCAAAATTGTGCTGCCCCTTTTTCCTCTCTTTTCCTCAATTGCACATACAGATATTCCCATATATTTACTGCTAAAGTACTTATCTAATTAACAATGTTTAAACGTGAATAGGTAAAAGATAAGTAAATTAATTATTTTTGTCCTGTAAGATGTGTTTTTAACCCCTAAATGACACAGGAATCTCATAGAAAGCAAATAAGAATACTTCTGTTTTATTTTGAAAACCCCTATAAAAGGAAGTGGATCTGTAAAGTTTTAGCAAAGCCAAAGGAATGTGAAATCTTCACATAGCACCATGAACTGACAGTTTTGTTTTACAGTAATACATTATTTGAATTGATATTGAATAAAAGTATGATGTATTTCATTATCTCTGAATATTTAGTAGTCATCAGCTGGAATAAAAGTAGTGTTTAAGAACCCTCAGTAGTCACATGTTTATAGTATTCAACATAATTTTATTTAGAAGCAGGGTGACTTTTAAAAATGCAATTATATCACATATAACAAGTGCTTAGATATTGGGAAGAATATATTGTTTCTGGAAGGCTTTTCCCCATCTTCTAGATCATTGTAAATGCATTTACTATTCAATTATCTGGTATTTCCTTTTCTGTAATAATACTGAGTTGGATAAAAATATTTCAAGTATACAGACCAGGCATGGTGGCTCACACCTATAATCCCAGTAATTTGGGTGGCCAAGGTGAGGTATCATGTGATCCCAAGAGTTAGAGACTAGCCTGAGCAACATACTGAGACCGTGTCTCTACAAAAAAGAAAAACCAAAAAAATTAGCTGGACATGGTCGTGTGTGCCTGTATTCCCAGCTACTGAGTGGGTGAGTCGAGGGAGAATCTCTTGAGCCTGAGAGGTCTAGGTTGACTGTGCCACTGTACTCCAGCCTGTATGACAGAGGGAGACCCTGTCTCAACAAAAAAAAAAAAACAAAAAAAAAAAAATAAAAACTATGCAAACCTCCCCCCTTTTAAAGAAAAATGTATTATTGAAAAAACTTTGGAATTGGTATTAGTTTCTAGGAAAACAAAACTAGGTGTATTTTTTTAATAGACAACATTTCCTCCTTTGACTTTTGTCATTGCATAGCTACATCAAATCAATCAGTAAAACGGCATTGATTTGAGTTGTATCTTGACCACACTACAATGAAGTGATTTGCTTACTAACACAGAGTGCATTTTAAAAACTTTTCCCCCAGAAGGAACTCCTAATTTACATAAATTCTAACTGCTTTTATATAAGGGTAGTAAAAGTTAAAGAATGGACCATAGTGACAGTTCCATAGCATTATGAATGTAGTTAATACCACTAAATTATCCACTTAAAAATGGCTAAGATGATAAATGTTCTATTATGTGTGTTTTACCACAATTTTGAAAAAGCAGGAAAAAAGATAAAGGACGCATTTGACTATCTACATTGAAATAGCACTTATCTGGCAGATATCAATAGAGACTCATCCTCCTTGCAACTATAATGTTTTTTAAAGAAAGAAATGGGTGTATGACAAATACGTGGTTCTGAAAACAAAAAAATCCAAAGATAGCCTATAATCAGAGTGCAAGAGACATTCCATGAAATATTAGTCAATGCAACTAAATTGAGGGGAATAAACAACAACAAAGCTCTGGTGGTCTAGTAATACTTTATTTCACCAACTAGAAGAGTCCCACTACGAGAAAGGTAACAGGAATCCCTTATGTTCTCCCTTACTTTCTACCTCCTGGATCAGGGCACAGGGTTGCCATCTTTTCAATAACAAGCAGCTTTTCTTTGAGTTTGCAGAGTTTCAGTAATAGCTTAAGAAAATGTGTGTGTGTGTGTGCGTGTGTGTGTGTGTGAAGTGTTATATATATTGATTTGACACATTTTAGGAACTCAATCAATAATACATATGTAACTATGATTTTGGTTTCCTCAGATATCAGCTGAGAAAGGCTTGTATATACTATAATGTTTAACTGCTTTGTATGAAGTCTAGAGGTTAGTACCCTCCACTGACTCCATGAACATTCTCTTATCATAGACATTTGGGAGCACTGAGTTACTTATTAAAGATATGGGGGTAATTAACTAAGGGGTCATTTAGGCAGCACTTAACCCTTCCTTCAGTACTTATTGGAAGCCATCAATGTTGGTACTCCACAAATCGTTAACTTCCTGCTTGGAAGCTAAATTAAAGAAATTAATTCATGAAATTAATAAACAAAAATACATAATAACCTTTAAAATATTGGAAAATCTACATAACCATAAATATTTTAATGACATACGCTAACACTTAAAATTCATTTCTCAAAGAAGTTTAATGAAATGTGGATTTCTCCCTATAACATAATATTCAGAAGTTAAAACAGGGAATTGTGCAAATAAGGTATGATAAGGCACTAAAAAAAGGAAATAAAATGTTATTTTTTCTATATTTCTGTGTGTCTGAAATTTTCAAAAATTAGAATACATTTCTCTCCATATCAGAAAAAAGTAAATATTGTACACATGGGCTCGAGGATGTAGACAAACAACCAGTAAAATGGCCCAACAAATTTTTTTGGTTCATTTTGTATCATAATGTAAAATATTGTCTTAAATCACACCATGATAATGTGAACTATAGGTTTTTCTGCTTCTTTAAAAATAGCAGACACTGATATTTCTGTGAATATTTTAAGCTATTTTACTTTTTATAGTATGTACAATACATCTATATACACACATATTTTGTTTTAACTATTTAAGCAATGATATAAAACCATGTATCAGAGTATTTTTTTCTCCTTTCCACCGTGTATTTCTGTTCAATACCTGTTTACTCAGACATAACATTTACAATCAACTTTGAAATTTTTTCTGACCATACTGACTTAGTCATTGCTTCTACATTTTGTGATGCATTATGTGCAGTAGAAAATGGAGATGCTGTTAATAATTTCGTAAGACTTACACTGCAAATTTGCTTTTTTGTAGTTCAAATTTGTAGTGCATCTGTATGAATGAGTTGTATCTAAACTTCTGAAACTAGATTAATTGAAATTTCTTCATAGGAAATAGAGGATACAAACTAAGTTAATAATATTTTCTCATTTTCTCTATGAAATTAAAACTTTGTGATTTGTAAATATTGAGATGTAAGAGAGAAATCAAAGGATTATTTTTTCTCTCTCTCTTTATAGTTGAATAGTCTGCAAAGAAGACCTCTGATAATGATGAATTTTTTTTTTAGGTGTAGAGAAAATTCCCATTTGTCAATCATGCTGTTTTGAATTGTTCTTCAGAGCAATTAATGAAATCTATAGTAATCTGACGAATAACTACAAAAATATAAGTCCTAATATCATATATAGGAATAACACGGCAAAATCACTCACAAATTCCCTGTTCTTAAGACTGAAGCAAAGTGGTAGAGCACAAAAACAAAAATGTCTGCCCTGAAATAGAGCAGGGGCAGATGAAGACATTGATATTTCACTGTAACCTATTCAGTAGATTGATTTTAAATCGTTGTCAGAAACATGAGAAAACAAATTAAGAAGAAATAACCAGTTAAAAGTCTGTGCTATAAAAAACATATTTTTTTTTCTTTCTTTGTTTTTTCCTGTCTTTTTTTTCTTGAGACAGGGTCTCACTGTGTCACCCAGGTTGGAGTGCAGTGGTGTGAATCTCGGCTCACTACAGCATGCTTCCCAAGTAGCTGGGACCTAAGGCATGCACGGTCAGTCCTGGCTAATGTTTGTATTTTTTGTAGAGATGGGGTTTTGCCATGTTGCCCAGGCTGGTCTCAAGCTCCTGAGCTCAAGTGATCTGCCTGCCTCATCCTAAAAACCATATTTCTATTTGTTCTGTAATTTTGATTCTTTATAGCCATAAGTATATTATTTAATAGTATAGTCATTGAGAGGTAACAGTTCTAGGGTCATTAATGAATTCAAGGAATACTGAAAATGTTTGCTCACTGTATTCCTGGGGCTTAAGTAAGAGCTACTTCTAGAACCTATTCAAGTTTGACTAATTAGCAACCATGTAATGCCATCTTATAACTATTTTGATCTTACTTTCAATGTTAGCCTAAATTTAGGTATAAGACTGGGAAACAGCTGATGTATTTTGGTAGAAATGTTACAGGAAAGGTGTCTGGATCCAAACCCCAAGAGAGGTGTCTGGATCTCGCACAGGAAAGAATTGAGGACGAGTCCACAGTGTAAAGCAAAAGCAAGTTTATTAAGAAAGTAAAGTGGTGAAAGAACAGCTACTCCACAGACAGAGTAGGGCGTTCCTGAAAGTAAGAGGAGGAATGCATCCACTCTAGGTACAGTACTTGTGTATATATATATAATTTAAAAACACATCACAGGAGATGCGCTTTGCTACAAGGGCTTGTGATAAAGGATTGGTTTTCTTAATTACTACATTTTGCAAGAATCAATATTATTGTCTTTAAAGAAAACTTAAGAATGCCTTTGTTCTCAAGGTATTGGGATATCTGGACACTCCAAGTTCCGGTATGTTTAGTAAACATTATCAATCTGTTCCCTTGGCCATAAACATTTAGAGGGTAAGAATACCTAACTTTCTGGGAATGCAGCCTAGCAAGTCACAGCCTCAATTTCCTAGCCTACCTCACTCAAGATGGAGTCACTCTTACTGGAACACTTCTTACAGAAGGAGCTCTGAACTGGACATTTGGAGCCCTGGACTTGTTCTAGTCTACCATTAACTGGCCACATTTATAAATTTATTTTTGGCACTTTTTTGGTTAAATACTTATAGAGGAATAAAACAGATGTTCCATAATTTCTTGTCAACATCCACATTTTCTACGAAGCTTTGATGTTTCCTTAAGCATGTGAAAACGCCCACAGTCTATCTAATTTTGTGGGCCAACTTATTTACTTCTTGAGAAAATCCAGAGCAAGAAGTGGGTTCCACAGAGACAACATTATTTAGCACATTTCCCTAATGTACTACCCTGGACTTCTGGAGTAGTTTTAGACACTGTTTTATTTCCCAGAAGTGAATGAGAGGCGGAACACATGTGCTTGTTAGATCATGAGTACACATTTTGCTTGTGAGTTACAGGCTTAATTCTTGTCTTGATTTCTGCACCACACTGCTGGATACATAGTAGGTACTCAGTAAAGATTCATGAATTGAACTTCTCCATTTTCCAGTTAACCAAATATTTAGCAATTAGCATCTATGTAAGGAAGTCCTGGAATGACTAAGGTTACTTAATTGTTATAATACTGCTTATCAGGAACTCGGTAGGTGTTCAGTAGTTCTACTGTAATGATGGATGATGCCTATTTTTATGCAAGACTTGCCTTTCTGTAGCTATTTGTCATTGCCTTTGATAATACCTCTTTTGCATAAAATATCTTAGGGCTTCCAGACCAAGGTCCTAATTTTTGTAAAATTATTGAGATGTTCCAAGATGCTTATCACACCGTTTACAATTCCAAAATCTGGATAACCTAACAAGAATACCATGTACAATTGGGCTAAACATGGTAAAAAGTAATATAAAAGCAAATATCAATAATTTCCTCAAATAAAACATCACTTTTCTTTCTAATTTACCACATGGCAATGGATTTTAGACATTGCATTCCCAGCATAAGAAGTTAATAGCAGCTAGAAGTTAGACAGCTGAAGACTTAACTGATAGTCTGTAGAAGAAAAATTGAATGTGACTATTTAGAGCTCTTACATAAAAATATGTCAAAGTAATTTTTTAAATGTAAGAGTTAATGCCAATAGTTATGCAATAATTTTGTGTACTAATAATTACAGACATGCTATATGCTATATCTTACATTTATTCAAATACCTCTTTACACCTAGAATCTATTAGTTAGAGCTTTGGCCTTTGCTTTCGAAAACATTCACAACTATTCTTCTTACCGGTTCTCTCAAGTACTTTCTCCTTAAATTTCCCAAGCTGTGTAGCTTGTTAGGTACACTGAATATGAAGCAAACAATGATAAAAATATCAGCTAAAGAGCTCAATACACACATTCACTCGAGAAATTAGTGTGACCATGTAGAGTACTGACTATTTACTCACTTGTTTATTTACTTTTTATAAACATTAGCTTATATTCTAAACATGATAGAAACTTAACATACATAAACAGGATGTTGTTAGTTAAAAACTTAATAGATCAACCCCACACCAAAACTTTGATTATTAACCTGTATTTATCTATATAATGGGTTTTGCATGCACCAGGACCTCTTAATATATCAAAACCTTCTTGTTGAGCCAAGCTAAATTATGTATTCCTTATGTTTTTCCAAGACTAATTGTTTTTTAATACCTTCATATATGACATAAGCCCTTGAAGAGACTGACTGTATCAGTTAAGTAAATAAATAATTGTTCTGGGAACACAGAGACAAAACATAAAGTACTTACTTGTTGATTGTTTATAAATATTAGGTTATGAAGGGATGTTACCTAGGTAGGACACATACATATGCATTTACAAATAAAACAACTCACTACAGACAACATCCATTTCAGTGTATGACCATCAGTTTTCCCAATATTATTAGAATTCGTTAATTATGAACACATATTAACTCAATTTAAAATAAATTTAAAAGAATCTGCTCAATGAAGTTTCATAATTAATTTACAAACTACATTTACACTGATTTATTTATTGATTTTCAGACTTGGAGCTAAGTTATATAGTTGAAGGGTTAAAAAACAGGCCAGACGCAGTGGCTCATGCCTCTAATCCCAATACTTTGGGAGGCGAGGTGGGTGGATCACCTGAGGTCAGGAGTTCGAGACCAGCCTGACCAACATGGTAAAACCCTGTCTCTACTAAAAAATGTGAAAATTAGCTGGGCATGGTAGCGGGTGCCTGTAATCCCAGCTACGTGGGAGACTGAGGCAGGGGAATCGCTTGAACCCGGGAGGCTGAGGTTGCAGTGAGCTGAGATTGTGGCTTTGCACTCTAGCCTGGGTGACAGAGCAAGATTCCGTCTCAAAAAAAAAAAAAAAAAGCAGAAATTTCCGATGCTCATATTATATAGTCTAAATATCTTAGTGAATAATTAAAGTGAACATAAATAGTATCAAACTACAGCCAAGACTTCCAAAAGAATAAGCTACTGAAAATGCAAAAATTGAGGAAGGAAACCGAACATTGGGCAGAGAATGGAAATATCCAAGGAGACTCATTTTTCTCTTTGCACTGTTTTTCTCAGCTCTCATTAAGTTTTTCATTGTAAAAATATTAGAATCTCAGTCAGTCATTCTGTCAAGAAGAGATATTTGGATTAGAGAGAATTCATTTTATATTTTTGCCTTTTACATTGGCAATCTAATGAAAAATGATAATTACTGAGCTGACAGTGAAATTCACAAAATTATAAAATCCCAAATTTACTAGTCAATTCCACATTTGGTAAACTCTAACTATATGAGTTATCATCACCACTTGTTTAACTCAGTGTGCATCTACTATGAGATAGGCATGATCTAGGTATTGCAGACATATCGGGCAATAACAAAGATGTGGTCTCTGTCCCCTTTTAGCCTATAGTGAAAATAGAGATTTAAACCAGTGAATCGAAATCTGATGATCATGCTGAAAGAGAAACACATCATGTTTAGAAGAGTGTCAAAAGCATTTGCTGAAGGATTTCTGTTAAGGTTTATAGAAGAAACAAGAATTCAAAAGTGTTTGAATAACTGGAAACTCATATATATCTGTGCATGTTTGGTTAGTATTAGGAAGTCTCACAGATCTGAAAAGAGCAAACAGAAACACAGGTGGCAATATAATAAATAGAGGCATAGGAAAATTACTGGCCTTTCTTCTAATAGTTTTAAAGTTCAAATTGAAAATAAAATGCTTTTCAAGAGAAAGGTGAACAGAACTGTCTTAAAATGTAAGTTCATTATAGGATTTTCAAAGCACTGAGTTGGTTAAAATAAGGTTGAATATTTCTATAAGTATCGTAATTGAAAATTAATTAAGTAAATAGGTATATTAGTCTGTTCTCACGCTGCCAATAAAGACATACCTGAGACTGGGTAATTTCTAAAGAAAAAGAGGTTTAATGGACTCACAGTTCCACATGACTGGGGAGGCCTCACAATCATGACAGAAGGCAAAGGAGGAGCAAAGGCAAGTTCTGCAGGATGACAGGCAAGACAGAGCTTGTTCAGGGGAACTCCCATTTATAAAACCATCAGATCTCATGAGCCTTATTCACTACCTTAAGAACAGTATGAAGGAAACTACCCCACGATTCAATTACCTTCACCTGGCCCTGCCCTTGACATGTGGGCATTATTACAATTCAAGGTGAGATTTGGGTGGAGACATAGCCAAATCATATAATTGTGCCCCTGGCCCCGCCCAAATCTCATGTTCTCACATTTCAGAACCAATCATGCCTTCCCAACAGTCCCCCAAAATCTTAACTCATTTCAGCATGAACTCAGAAGTCCACAGTCCAAAGTTTCATCTGAGACAAGGCAAGTCCCTTCCACCTATGAGCTTGTATAATAAAAAGCAAGATAGCTACTTCCTAGATAGAATGGGAATCCAGGCATTGGGTAAATACACTCTTTTCAAATGGGAGAAATTGGCCAAAACAAAGGGGCTACAGACCCCATGCAAGTCTGAAATCAAGTGGGGCAGCTAAATGTTAAAGCTCCCTAATGATCACTTTTCACTCCATGTCACAAATCCAGGTTACACTGTTACAAGAGGTGGGCTCCCATAGCCACGGGCAGCTCTGCCCCTGTGTCTTTACAGGGTACAGCCCCTGTTTCTCGTTGCTTTCATGAGCTGGCACTGATTGTCTGCAGCTTTTTTAGGTGCACAGTATAAGCTGTTGGTGGATCTACTGTTCTGGGGTCTGGAGGACAATAGCCCTCTTCTCACAGCTCCGCTAGGCAGTGCCTCATTGGGGACTCTATGTGTGGGCTCCAACCCCACAGTTTCCTTTTGCACTGACCTAGCAGAAGTTCTCCACGAGGGTCCCACCCCTGCAGCAAACTTCTGCTTAGACAGCCAGGGATTTCCATACAGCCTCTGAAATCTAGGCAGAGGTTTGCAAATCTCAATTCTTGAGTTCAGTGCACCAGCAAGCTCAATATCACATGGAAGCTGCAAAGGCTTGGGGCTTATACTCCTGAAGCCATGGCAGGAGCTGTACCTTGGTCCCTTTTAGCTATGGCTGGAGTGGCTGGGACGCAGGACACCAAGTTCCTAGGATGCAGAGAGCAGGGCCTGACCTACTGATCCCTGGGCCTGATCCACAAAACAATTTTTTCCTCCTGCGCCTCTGAGCCTATAATGGAAGGGGTTGACATGAAGATCTCTGACGTGCCCTGGACACGTTTTCCGCATTGTCTTGGGGATTAACATTTGGATCCTTGTTACTTATGCAAATGTCTGCAGCCTGCTTGAATTTTTTCCACAGACAATGGGTTTTTCTTTTCCATCACATCAGCAGGCTGCAAATTTTTCAAACATCTATGCTCTGCTTTCCTTTTTAACATAAGTTCCAATTCAAAACCATATCTTTATGAATGCATAAAATGAAATGCTTTTAATAGCACCATAGTCACCTCTTTAACAATTTGCAACTTAGAAATTTCTTCTGGCAGATGCCCTAAATCATCTCTCTCAAGTTCGAAGTTTCACAAATCTATCTAGGGTGGGGCAAAATGAAACCAGTCTCTTTGCTAAAATATGACAAGAGTCATCTTTGTTCCAGGTCCCAACAAGTTCCTCATCTCCATCTGAGACCATCTCAGCCCTGATTGTATTGCCCATACCACTATCATCACTTTGGTCAAAGCCATTCAACAAGTCTCCAGGAAGTCCCAAACTTTTCCATATCTTCTTGTCTTCTTCTGAGTCCTCCTAACTGTTCCAACCTCTGCCTGTTACCCAGTTGCAAAGGTGCTTCCACATTTTCAGGTATCTTTACTGCAGCATCCCACTCTACCAGTACCAATTAGTCTGTTCTCATGCTGCTAATAAATAGATACCCAAGACTAGGTGATTTATAAAGAAGAGAGGTTTAATGGACTCACAGTTCCACACGGTTGGGCCTCATCATCATGGTGGAAGACAAAGAAGGAGCAAAGGCACATCTTACATCATGGCAGGCAAAAGACAACTCATGTAGCAGAATTCCCATCTATAAAACCATCAGATCAGGAGTGGTGAGAGAGGGCATCCTTGGGCCAGTTTTCAAAGGGAATGCTTCCAGTTTTCACCCATTCAGTATGATATTGGCTGTGGGTTTGTCATAAAGAGCTCTTATTATTCTGAGATATGTTCCATCAATATGTAGTTTATTGAGAGTCTTTAGCATGAAGGACTGTTGAATTTTGTCAAAGGCCTTTTCTGTATCAATTGAGATAATCATGTGGTTTTTGTCATTGGTTCTGGAAGTTCTGGCCAGGGCAATCAGAAAAGAGAAAGAAATATTCAATTAGGAAAAGAGGAAGTCAAATTGTTCCTGTTTGCAGATGACATGATTATATATTTAGAAAACCCCATCATCTCAGCCCCAAATCTCCTCGAGCAGATAAGCTACTTCAGCAAAGTCTCAGGATACAAAATCAATGTGCAAAATCACAAGTATTCCTATACACCAATAACAGACAAAGAGAAAGCCAAATCATGAGTGAACTCCCATTGACAACTGCTACAAAGAGAATAAAATAAAATACCTAGGAATCCAGTTTATAAGGGAAGGACATCTTCAAGGAGAACTACAAACCACTGCTCAATGAAATAAAAGAGGACACAAACAAATGGAAGAACATTCCATGCTAATGGATAGGAAGAATCAAAATCCTGAAAAAGGCCATACTGCCCAAGGTAATTTATAGATTCAATGCCATCCCCATCAAGCTACCAATGACTTTCTTCACAGAGTTGGAAAAAACTACTTTAAAGTTCATACGAAACCAAAAAGAGCCCACATTGCCAAGACAATTCTAAATAAAAAGGACAAAGCTGGAGGCATCATGCTACCTGACTTCAAACTATACTACAAGGCTACAGTAACAAAAACAGCATGGTACTGGTACCAAAACAGAAATATAGACCAATGGAACAGAACAGAGGCCTCAGAAATAACACCACACATCTACAACCATCTGATCTTTGACAAACCTGACAAAAACAAGAAATGGGAAAAGGATTCCCCATTTAATAAATGGTGCTGGGAAAACTGGCTAGCCATAAGTAGAAAGCTGAAACTTCATCCCTTCCTTACACCTTACACAAAAATTAATTGAAGATGGATTAAAGACTTAAATGTTAGACCTAATACCATAAAAACCCTAGAAGAAAACCTAGGCAATACCATCCAGGACATAGGCATGAGCAATGACTTCATGACTAAAACACCGAAAGCAATGGCAACAAAAGCCAAAATATACAAATGGGATCTAATTAAACTAAAGAGCTTCTTCATGGCAAAAGAAACTACCATCAGAGTGAACAGGCAACCTGCAGAATGGGAGACAATTTTTGCAATCTACTTATCTGACAAAAGGCTAATATCCAGAATCTACAAAGAACTTAAACAAATTTACAAGAAAAAAACAAACAACGTCATCAAAAAGTAGGCAAAGGATATGAACAGACACTTCTCAAAAGAAGACATTTATGCAGCCAACAGACACATGAAAAAATGCTCATTATCACTGGTCATCAGAGAAATGCAAATCAAAACCACAATGAGACACCATCTCACGCCAGTTAGAATGGCGATCATTAAAATGTCAGGAAACAACAAATGCTGGAGAGGATTTGGAGAAATAGCTAGGCTTTTACACTGTTGGTGGGAGTGTAAAGTAGTTCAACCATTGTGGAAGGCAGTGTGGAGATTCCTCAAGGATCTAGAACTAACGATCCCATTACTGGGTATATACCCAAAGGATTATAAATCATTCCACTATAAAGACACATGCACACGTATGTTTATTGTGGCACTGTTCACAATAGCAAAGACTTGGAACCAACCAAAATGTTCATCAATGATAGACTGGATTAAGAAATTGTGGCACATATACACCATGGAATACTATGCAGCCATAAAAAAGGATGAGTTCATGTGCTTTGCAGGGACGTGGATAAAGCTGGAAACCATCATTCTCAAAAAACTATCACAAGGACAGAAAATCAAACACCACATGTTCTCACTCATAGATGGGAAATGAACAATAAGAACACTTGGACACAGGGCAGGGAACATCACACACCAGGGCCTGTCAGAGGGTGGGGGCTGCAGGAGGGATAGCATTAGGAGAAAAACCTAATGTAAATGATGAGTTGATGGATGCAGCAAACCAACATGGCAGATGTATACCTTTGTAACAAACCTGCATGCTGTACACATGTACCCTAGAACTTAAAGTATAATAAAAAATAAAAAAATAAAACCATCAGATCTCATGAGCCTTATTCACTGTCATAAGACTAGTATGGAGGAAACTGCCTCCATTATTCAGTTATCTCCACCTGGCCCCCCGCTTGACACATGGGGATTCTTACAATTCAAGGTGAGATTTGGGTGGGGACACAGCCAACCCACATCAATACAACAGATCTTGAATTTTTAAACATCTTTGTCATTAGATAGTTATGCTATATCTTACATTTATATTCTCAGGCTTTTGGAAATAAAAATATTAATTTATGATTAACAAATTTTATTGTTGTATTCTCTTATATTTAAGAAATTCCTTTCAGAGATATATGTTTAACATTGTCATTGAAAATCAATCGGCCTTTAAGAATTTCCAGGCTGCGCAATAAGAACTTTAATGATTTGATGATATAACAATAGTGTTATATAAGAATATCTGCTTCTTAGCATCTAGTTCAGGACAATATACTTCTTAGGTTACAATCAAAATGTCTTGCTTGATGATGATAAATTATTTCTACATATTCAATTTTGTTATTATTAGGACTTACCAGATAATGAAATTTAGAGAAAAAATAGCCACACCACTTGCAAAAGATATAGCTGTAATACACTTAATTTTTTAAATTTAGGGTTTAACTGAAAAAAAAGTTATTGCTATGTAGTAATATAATATATTGCATTAATACACATTTAGACTATTATACTTATTTCAATTTTTTTCTATTTTTCATAATTTCTCTGTTTTATATTCTGATTCAAATATATATGCAGGCCAAATGCTAGATTCAATTTAGGATAAAATTAGTGATAATCAGAGTTTTAATTGACAGAAAACTGCTACTATTTGTAGGTTATTCCAAAAACTATATTATAACTACATAGAAGAAGAGACTATACTAAAAATAACATTTTATGTGACAGACCCATAACCTGTTCACAAGATAGAACAGGCAGTCCTACAGTGTACCGGGGTATAATAGGAAAAATATTATTGTAGCTGCATTAATTTAAAATGGAATTACATTGTTATAAATTGGAAAGAAAAAATAAAGTATGAAATAGAAATCTTTCTTTTGCTCCACTCAAATAGAAATTACAGGGCAATTTCAGCTAAGAGGATTTCCTGTTTTATTCAACTTGAGGTCATTCTATATAGTTTGTGTTTCTTTTTTTCTTTTTTTACCCTTCGGTATTTACTCAGACAAGGTCAACAGCCTATCTGGAGTGTTCTGCAATCATCCATTTATTTTAAAGAACCAGCCTTCCCTAGTGTTAAAATCCTTCCTATGCCATTTGTGAGATATTATCTGGCCTTTCTTTTTGTTGCCTGTTGTGCCTATGCATCCAAATAACAGACAGTCTATTTCTTCTAACTCTTCCATGAGTCAGCAGGCTGTGATAGGTCAATTGATATAGCACTATTTTTGACTTTTAAAATATATGCTTAATCTTTTCATTATTAACTGGATGACTCAACTATGAAAAGTATTTTCTGACCTAGGCTCAAATAATTTACTGTATTATGTGGGTAATGCAAAATAGAATCTTTGGCCATTGCTAGTATTTTTCACTGTTAAGTAGTGAAACATTGCAGATAATATATTCTTACTGGAATTTAGCATTTAGATATAGTTTAATAAGAGAGTAAGGACTATAAAACTGATTTGTGAATGAGGGGAAATGTGAAGGAATTAAAATTTTGTATAGAGTAGAGCACTTTACTTTTTTTATGAAACATAAAAAATGAAAATCTAATTGAAGTTTCCTTAAGTGATAAAACATTCCAGACATAAGTAAGTTATTCAAAAGATAGCACCATGTGGCCTTTGGCATTACCTACCAGTCTTGAATAACATATTTTTTAAAAAAACTAAATATCTTCACAGCAATTTTGTACCAGCTTCTCTCTTGATTCTAATTATTTTGAGGTTAGCAATTGCAACTTATTCTCCTTTGTGTCCTTTATTTGTTTAGCACTATGCTATTGCTGAGGATAAGATGATGTATTCTGAGGTATTCTGTAGAACAATCACGCTAGTTTCAATTACATGCAGCTCTTAGAGTTGTTTTCCCTTCAAAAACATGTATCTCCTCTGGTTCTGTTCAGGAGTCATGAAACCAAGAATTATATCAGATATATAGTAAGAACTACAAAAGCAAACACTGACTATTTGCTTATGGCATAATTTTAGAGTAGCCAAAGGAGAACTTGTTCAAGAGCAACATGTATATTCAAAGATAAAAATTCTGGATAAACGTACTTAAACCAAAGAATGTAGAGATTTATTAATGACCAGTTTCTTCTTATTCTTAGTCAATTATCTCAGGTATAGAGTGGCTTTTCAATCACAGAGCTCTGATCATGTCATTTTTCTATTTAAATCCTTTGTTGACAAACAATTTCCTTCAAGGTAAAGTCTAAATTCCCAGTAAGTGTTGGTGTATTTCAAGGTTCCACCTTCAACAGTCTCTTCCACTATCGTTTATTTTTTCATAATGAAAAGTAGTAAAGTTACATCTACTTCCATGACTTCGGTTAACATCCACTTATACCACTTCTGTACACTTCAATTTTGAGAAACTAACTCCATAAATCTGACAACTGCCAACATAATTACCTACATTTAATCTCTCAAATCTATTCCTAATCTCATCATCTAACCCACAAATCTTGCTGCTTTTAATTAAATTTTATTCCATCATCACTTTAGTATTATCAAGGTATGGTTATAATACAATGTTAGGCAGGAATCTAGACCCAACATGGCGGTATCACCCGGCATGGCAGGCCCTTTGTTAGGACTCCCTGCCCTTCACTTCCTGCTAAGACTCTCAGTGCGCGAAAAAAGCCTGCGCCTGCCAAAAAACCTCCATTCTGCAGCAAGCTCCGGGACAGGTCATTCCTCAGAAACTGAAACCTACAAACCCCGCCTACCTCGCCCTATAAAAGGCTCCCCATTACCCGCCCCCATCGTGAATTCCTTGGCCCTCCCCCTAGAGGACGGGTGAACCTCGCTCGCGAGCCCAATAAAGGATACCTTTGTTCTCATCTGCCTCCTGTCTTCTTGCTCGGCTCCCCATTTACATTACATAGAAAACAATAATAACAAAAAAATCTCAAAACAAACAAAAATTCAGTGGTTTAATAAGAGAGTAAGAACTATAAAACTGATTTGTGAATGAGGGGAGAGGTGAAGGAATTAAAATGTTGCATACAGTAGAGCACTTTACTTTTTTTATGAAACATAAAAAATAAAAATCTAATTGAAGTTTCCTTAAGTGATAAAACATTCCAGACATAAGTATGTTATTCAAAAGATAGCATGACTGGGGTGCTACGGCTGGGGATTTTGCTTTTTATAGTTTGTATTCAAGTACCCAGACTATGGGAGCAGCCACTATTACATTATCAGGCGCTCTGTGGCAAAGGGAAAGAGAGTGTGGACAATCACACTCTGGTTTCTAAAGCTTCCGCTTGGAAGTAGACATGTCAATTCCTGAACGTCATTAGCTGAAGTAAGTCATGTGGCCACACCTTCCCACAAATGACAGCCTCCATTGTTCTTGGAGGAACACCATAGATACTATAACATAATAGTAAGGAAGGAGACCACCTCTTATATTGTCTTATGCCCAATTTCTGCCTCCAAAGAAAGAAGAAGTAAAAACTAAAGGCAGAAATGAAATCCACAGGCAGACAGCCCGGTGACGCACCCTGGGCCTGGTAGTTAAAGATCGACCACTGACCTAATTGGTTCTGTTATCTATAGATTACAGACATTGTATAGAAATGCACTGTGAAAATCCCTATCTTGTTTTGTTCCGATCTAATTACCGGTGCAAACAGCCCCCAGTCATGTACCCCCTGCTTGCTCAATCAGGACCCTCTCACATGCTCCCTCTTAGAGTTGTGAGCCCTTAAAAGGGACAGGAATTGCTCACTTGGGGGCTCGGCTCTCGAGATAGAAGTCTTGCCAATGCCCCTGGCCAAATGAACCCCTTCCTTCTTTAACTCGGTGTCCGAGGAGTTTTGTCTGCCGCTCGTCCTGCTACATTTCTTGGTTCCTGGACTGGGAAGCAAGGTGACTGGCGGATGGTTGAGGCAGCTCCTTAGGTGGCTTAAGCCTGCCCTGTGGAACATCCCTGTGGGGGACTCCGACCAGCCCAAGCGACACAGATCCTGAGAGCGTTCCCGGGTAGGCATTTGCCCTGGTGGGATGCCTCGCCAGAGCAGTGTGTGGCAGGCCCCCGTGGAGGACCAATGCAGTGGTTGAACACCGGGAAGGAATGGGCAACTGGAGTCTGGACATCTAAAACTTGGTAAGACTAGTCTTTGAAACTTGCCCACTCCGTTTGAGTGGAAGCGAGGCCTGATCACCCATGGCGTGCCTTTATCGGCACTTTGGTTTGGTTTTGGTTTTGACTTGGTTTGAATTGCTTGACAGGACCGGTCTTGGGAACTTGCCCACTCCATTTGAGTGGAAGCGTGGCCTGATCACCCACGTCGTGCCTTTATCGGCACTTTGGTTTTTGTTTTTGACTTGACTTGGATTGCTTCATACTTTGGTTTTGGTTTTGACCTGGCTTGGATTTCTGGATACTCTGATTTTGGTTTTGATTTTAGTTTGGTGTAAACTACAAAAGTGTGTGTGTACCTTTTTTACCTGTTCTTTCTTTTATGGTATGCGTGTGGTGTGAGCGTGGTGTGTTTCGTCTAGAGGAAACATGGATGAGGCACAAAGTAAGCCCACCCCACTAGGAACTATGTTGAAAATTTTCAAAAAAAGGATTTAAGGGAGACTATGGAGTACTATGACACCAGGAAAACTTAAAACTTTGTGTAAGATAGACTGGCCAGCATTAGAGGTAGGTTGGCCATTAGAAGGAAGCCGGGACAGGTCCCTTGTTTCAAAGGTATAGCACAAGGTAACATGTAAGCCAGGGAACCCAGACCAGTTCCCGTACATAGACACTTGGTTACAGCTGGTTTTAGACACCCCCACCCCCAACACACAGTGGTTGAGAGAACAGCAGCATAAGCGGCTGGCAGAGGCAAGGAAAGACCAGCAGAGAGAGAGAACAGAAAGAGAGAGGAAAAGAGGCAAAGAGAAAGAGAGGAAGAGACAGACAAAGAGGGAGTCAAGAAGAGAGAGAGAGAGAGAGAAAGAGAGAGAGGAAGAGAGAGAAGAAGAGGCAGAGGCAAAAGGAAAGTCAAAGAGAGACAGACAAAGTCAAAGAGAGAAAGAAAGAAAGAGATATACAAGTAGTTAAAAAAAATAAAGTGTACCCTATTCCTTTAAAACCCAAGGTAAATTTAAAACCTGTAATTGATAATTAAACGTATTTTCCATAACTCTATTGCACTCCAATACTACTTTGTTGTCAGTGTAAACAAGGGCATATCCCGAAAGCACTGAAGCCTTCCTATCCAAAAAAAATCCTTAACCCAGTAACCCAAGGATGGCCCAAATGCATTCAATCTATAGCGGCAACTGCTTTGCTAACAACGACAACAACAACAACAAAAAGCAAAAAATAAATAAATAAATAACTTTTAGAGGAAATCTCACTGTGATCACAACTCACCTGTTCAGAAGTATCCTAAGGGAGGAAAAAAAAGGAAAAAAAAAGGGGCGGGGTGGAATTTATATAAAAAGAATGTTATATGGTAAATTCTTGTCCTGAAATAAATTAATTGGTTGTTTAAAGAAAGAAATGTTTGTAATAAGTCAGAAAGTTAAGGCATTTAAAAAAAATTGCCTGTATAAGTCGTGAAAGAAAAAAAAAAGGTTATAAAAAAAGTATGTTAAAAAAAAGAATTTATGCAAAAAATGTTGTATAATTTAAAAGTAACTAAGCCTCCTGAATGTAAAACTATTGGAAAAAAAAAAAAAAAAAGAGTTTATGTGCAAGGTGTATTAGAAAAACAAAATATACCTTTGGTAAAAGGATTATAAGGAGGCATAAGAATGTACATTTTTACCTACATTAAAAAGTTAAAAATTACTGTTTTGAAGGTTTAAGCAAGGTTTAAAATGTTAATTGTAAAGAATATTCTGTGTGTAAACATATTAGCTAAAGTTAAAGAAGTATCATCCAGTTTTTCTGTGAACTGGATATTATAGTAAAAGCATAACAGGTTTTTCTTAAAGCACCAACCTGTTCTTTAGCAAAAATTATAAAAGGTTAAAGAGAGTCTATAAAATCTTACCTTAAGGTCAAACATTAAAAATTAAATAAATATGTCTACAAGGTTTTATTAAAATTAGGTTTAACATTAATACACTAATATAAAGATAAAATTTAGCTTATCTGGTATAGAAATCATACGAGAAGCACTGTTAAATGTAAAATGGTATTTGGCTTTCTTTGGTTTAAAAACTAATAAAAATAGGTGCTAAAGGAAATTTCTTAGTAAAAAGGCACTAAGGACTATAAAGTCCACTGCCAAGGTCCCCACATTTAAAACAAAAGGTTAATTTCTTAAAAATTATATACTTGGTTTATCTTCCACTTTCCTTTCTTGCAAAGGAAAAAAAAAAACCAAAAAACTAAAAGTCTTTTAGCACATGTACCACCCCTAGAATTTCCAGTAAACCAGCACCAGCCTGAAGATCATGTTCTCATCGAAAGGTGGAAAGAAGAAAGACTTGAGCCAGCCTGGGAAGGACCCCACCTAGTGCTGCTAACCACCAAGACTGCTGTTCGTACAGCAAGAAAGGATGGACTCATCACACCCGAGTCAAGAAAGTACCACCCCCTCCCGAGTCATGGGCCACAGTCCCAGGGGAAAACCCTACCAAACTAAAGCTAAGAAAAATTTAACTCTTTTAATCTATTCTATTACTCTTTCTTCTTTCCTCGTTCTATTGCTGACCATCTAGTTATTAATATAACCAAGTCGATTACACCTCAAACTATTGCATTTAATGCTTGCTTTGTTATACCCTGTGAGGACTTGCCAAGTCAAAGACAGCTTTCCACTTCAGAAAAGTACTTCTGTCCCTCCTGACTCTCCTCAGACTAGACATTGGTAAACTAGGACCATTTAATCCAGGGAGATTTCGATAAAGACCCCAGTGCCAACCAGGAGTGTTGCCCCCAGATGTACAGCTTTCATGCCATAGTTGGTCCAACGTTCTGTGGACCACTAAAGAGCAAGGACAGGCGGCCCCAACTGGTTTTTGTAATTTCCCTAAAATCATACATTCATTTTACTAGAGGATCATAGAAGTTAAAGACTTAAAACAAACTTTAGCACTTAAGACAGGATACCAAGATGCAAATGCCTGATTAAAATGGATCAAATATTACATCCTCACATTAAACAAAAGCAATTGTTATGCTTGTGCACATGGCAGGCCAGAGACCCAGACTGTCCCCCTTCCACTAAGGTGGTTCCCCCAGTCGACCAGGCGTAGGGTGCATGATAGCTCTTTTCCAGGATTCTACAGCCTGGAATAATAAGTCATGCCAAGCTCTCTCTGCTATATCCCAAAGTCCCTGCGGGTCAGCCCCCGAGGGCCATCCAGCTTCCGTCTCCCAACACTAAGTTCACTTTGTGTCTCTCACCGCAGGGATGAAACTTAGCATTCCTTGACGACCTGAAAGGATGCAGTGAGCTTAAGAATTTTCAAGAGCTTATCAATCAGTCAGCCTTTGTTCATCCCTGAGCGGATGTGTGGTGGTATTGTGATGGACCTTTACTGGGCACTCTGCTGAATAACTGGAGTGGCACTTGTACTTTAGTCCAATTGGCTATCCCTTTCACTCTGGCATTTCATCAACCAGAAGGGGAAAGAAAAATAAGACATCATAAAGCGAGAGAAGCCCCTTATGGGTCTTTCGACTCTCATGTCTATTTAGACGCAACTGGAGTCCCACGAGGAATACCAGATCAATTTAAAGCTTGAAATCAAATAGCTGCTGGATTTGAGTCAATATTTTAGTAGGTGACGGTTAATAAAAAAGTAGCATAGATAAACTACATCTATTATAACCAACAGCAATGAGTTTTTCATGAGTTAAAAGAAAAACTCACGTTGGCCCCAGCCTGGAAGCTACCAGACCTGACAAAACGCTTTACACTCTGTGTGTCAGAAAGAGAAAAAATGGCAGTGGGAGTTTTTAACCCAGACTGTGGGGCCTGGCCAAGGCCAGTGGCCTATCTCTCAAAACAACTAGACAGAGTTTCCAAAGGCTGACTCCCAGGTCTAAGAGCCCTAGCAGCAATGGCCCTATTAGCACAAGAAGCAGATAAACTAACCCTTAGGCAAAACCTAAATATAAAGGCCCCCCATGCTGTGGTAACTTTAACAAATACCAAAGGACATCATTGGTTAACAAATGCTAGATTAACCAAGTACCAAAGCTTGCTATGTGAAAATCCCCACATAACCACTGAAGTTTGCAAAACCCTAAACTCTACCACCTTGTTCCCAGTATCAGAGAGCCCAGTTGAACATAACTGTGTAGAGGTGTTGGACTCAGTTTATTCTAGCAGGCCCAACCTCCGAGACCATCCTTAAACATCACTAGACTGTGAGCGGTACATGGACGGGAGCAGCTTCGCCAATCCCTGCAAAGTGACTCTGAAGACGACGACAAGCCCTGCTCCAGTCACACCCGGAAGCTGACTGGTCCATACACAGCTGAAGCATGAGGAAAGTCATTGTGGGACTCATTTTCCTTAAAATTTGGACTTGTACAGTAAGGACTTCAACTGACCTTCCTCAGACTGACGGCTGTTCCCAGTGTATACATCAAGTCACTGAGGTGGGACAAAAGGTTGCTACGGTCCTATTATTTTACGGTTATTATAAGTGTACTGGAACTCTAAAAAGAACTTGTTTGTATAATATTACTCTATACAAGGTATGTAGCCCAGGAAATGACCAACCTGATGTGTGTTACGACCCATCTGAGCCTCCCATGACCACAGTTCTTAAAATAAGATTAAGGACTAAGGACTGGTGGGAGCTCATAAATGATACGCATAAAGTGTTAGCCAAAACAGAATAAAAAAAGGGGGGGTGCCCAAACAAGTCACCTTAAAATTTGATGCCTGTGCTGTCACTAATAGTAATAAGTTAGGAATAAGGTGTGGTTCTCTTAATGAGAAAAGAGGCTATATGGCAGAAAATAAGTACATCTGTCATAAATTAGGACTGTGTGGAAATAAATGTAAATACTGGTCTTGTGTCATTTAGGCCACTTAGATAAAAGAAAAAAATGATGAAAAGGATCCAGTCTACCTTCAGAAAGGAAAAAATGGCCCTTCCTGTACTAAGGGACAATGCAACCCCTTATAGCTAGTAATAACCGATACCCTTGATCCTTGCTGGAAAGAAGAGGAGTGTGTGGACCTTAGAAATTGATGGGGCCAGACTGGATCCTCAAGTAAATATCTTGTTTTGAGGAGAAGTTTACAAACACTCTCCTGAGCCAGTGTTTCAAACTTTCTATGATGAACTAAATGTACCAGTACCAGAAATTCCAGGAAAAACAAGAAGTTTGTTTTTGCAATTAGCTGAGCATGTAGCCCAGTCTCTCAATGTCACTTCATGTTATATATGTGGAGGAACTGTAATGGAAGATCAATGGCCATAGGAAGCCCGAGAATTAGTGCCTACAGACCCAGTTCCTGATGAATTCCCAGCTCAAAAGAATCACCCTGATAATTTATGGGTCCTAAAAGCCTCAATTATTGGAAAATATTGCATAGCTAGAGAAGGAAAAAAATTCACTCCTGTAGGATGACTTAGTTGTCTGGAACAGAAACTGCATAAAGGTACCACAAAAACAGTCACTTGGTGGAGTTCAAATCAAACAGAGAGGAATCCATTTAGCAAATTCCCAAAGTTGCAAACCATGTGGACCCACCCGGAGTCCCACCGGGACTGGACAGCCCCCACTGGATTGTATTGGATATGTGGGCATAGAGCTTATGCCAAATTACCTGACCAGTGGGGAGGTAGTTGTGTTACTGGCACTATTAAACCATCTTTCTTCCTACGGCCCATAAAAACAGGCAAACTTCTGGGCTTCCCTGTCTATGCTTCCCATGGAAAGAGAAGCATAGCTATAGGAAATTGGAAAGATGATGAATGGCCCCCTGAGAGAATCATACAGTATTATGGGCCTGCTACTTGGGCACAAAATGGCTCATGGGGATACCAGACCCCCATTTTCATGATCAACCAAATCACTCGATTACAAGCTGTCTTAGAAATAATCACTAATAAAACCGGCAGAGCCTTGACTATTCTGGCCCAGCAAGAAACTCTGATGAGAAATGCTATCTATCAAAATAGATTAGCTCTTCACTACTTGCTAGCAGCTGAAGGAGAGATCTGCAGGAAGTTTAACCTTACTAATTGCTGCCTACACATAGATAATCAAGGGCAAGTAGCTGAAGACATAGTCAGAGACATGACAAAACTGGCACATGTGCCCATGCAAGCGTGGCATGGATTTGATCCTGGGGCTATGTTTGGAAAATGGTTCCCAGCGCTAGGAGGATTTAAAACTCTTATAATAGGAGTTATAATAATAATAGGAACCTGCCTACTGCTTCCTTGCTTGATACCTGTACTTCTTCGAATGATAAAAAGCTTCATCGCTACCTTAGTTCACCAAAATGCCTCAGCACAAATGTACTATATAAATCACTATCGATCTATCTTGCAAGAAGACATGGGTAGTGAAAATGAAAGTGAGAACTCCCACTAATAAAATGAGTGAGAGTCTCAAAAGGGGGGAATAAGGGAGGAGACCACCCCTCATATTGTCTTATGCCCAATATCTGCCTCCAAAGAAAGAAGTGAAAACTAAAAGGCAGAAATGAAATCCACAGGCAAACAGCCCAGTGCCACACCCTGGACCTGGTAGTTAAAGATCGACCACTGACCTAATTGGTTCTGTTATCTATAGATTACAGACATTGTATAGAAATGCACTGTGAAAATCCCTATCTTGTTTTGTTCCGATCTAATTACCGGTGCATGCAGCACCCAGTCACGTACCCTCTGCTTGCTCAATCAATCACGACCCTCTCACATGCACCCCCTTAGAGTTGTGAGCCCTTAAAAGCGACAGGAATTGCTCACTCAGGGGGCTCGGCTCTTGAGACAGAAGTCTTGCCGATGCCCCTGGCAGAATAAACCCCTTCCTTCTTTAACTCAGTGTCTGAGGCGTTTTGTCTGCCGCTCATCCTGCTACAATAGCAGTAAAGAATAGTTACATGTACCATCTAGCCTAAGATATAAACTAGCTAATCTCTGCTCTTCTTCACCAGCTTTTATCTTTCATAGTCTATCACCAAATCTTACAAATTCTGGTTCTAAATGTCTTTCATATCTATTTTCTCATCTCCAACCCAACGGCTACTACCATAGTTTCAGATCTCATCTTTTCCCTACACTATTGCTTCACTTTATTACTCTCTTCCTACCAATTTCCCATGCTTCAACCTGTTCTCCATACGGTAACCAGAGAATATCCTAAAATGTGAATTTGATTTTATCTATCCTATTCTTAAAATTCTCAATATGATGGTTTCAATTTTTAGTTTATAGTTCAATTTATAGTTTAAGATTCAAGCTTTCTAACTTGAAATACAAAGGTGCTTCATGATGAGATCCCAGTCTACTTTTCTGTTCTCATCTCACACCTCTCTCTGACACTTCTTTATGCTCCAGGCATAATGCACTACTTGTCATTCTCCCCAAGCAAAACATTCTTTCTCATATTGCCAAAAGCTGCACATACTCTTTTATTTCTAAAATGTTCTTGTTTTCAAACCTCTATTTATCTTTCAAGATTAATTTCAAGCATAAACACCTTATCATGACTTCTTTGGATCTTCCTTTCAAATGGCAGGATTAATTTTCTGAACCTCTGTTTTCACATGCTGGAGTACTTAATGCACAGCTCTATTAATCCCTAACACTGTAGTCAACTATGTATGTGTTCGTGCCTTTTTTTTTAGGGCCAGGACTATACCTTATACATAGTCTATGTCATGAAATAGGTACTCAATAAATATTTATGATATTTTAACTTTTTAATCTGTTGGAGCTATTGTATCAAGCACCACTTTAAAATGTTTAAATAATTTACCTCGGATTAAATGAGGGCAGATGATCTTGGAAAGCCAATGTTTTATATAATTTTATTTGAACTATTACCCAAATTACTCTTCAAAAACGCTTTAAGTAACATTGTTCCAAAAATACTGCTATGTAGGCAACATTCATAAACTTTACATTAAAGCTTTTCATATATAAAATGAATTGGCCTAATAATGTAGTTTACAAGGCAAATGTTAATGTTTTAGTTGTTAATTTGTATTTGATTTATAGTAATTTAGAGAGTATCTTGACCATGTGACTTTTTAGTTGGCAGTCCATTGTTATGTAAAACAATAGACTCACTTTTTCTTCCTAATGGTTATTTATACTACAAAGAAATTACTACAGTCACTTTTGTACATATTTTACAGTAATCAGTTATATTGCAGCAACAATACAGCATGTAGTCAAAAAAGTAAGAGTATGGTTGGTCTGACATCACCAACATTATAAATAATTAAGGCCTCTTACATTTATGGATGACCCAAGATATTCTTGGAATGATTTTTTCTAGGAATGTAGTGACGAAAAGACATAATGCTTATCCACAGGGAGCTTTCAATGTAGTAATGGAGACACAAATGCAAATAAGTGATTTCCACTCAGTAAAATATGGGTGAATATAGAAACAATAGCTATTATTATGGGCTCTGTGTCAAATACAGTAATCCTTTCTATGGCCATGGGAATTCAATGTTTTTATTCCATTTTATGGAGAAAAATAAGAGAAGAATAGTAGCTTGTTTGCTGTGTCACACCTAGTCAATGAAGATTGTAGCTTAGGTCTGCAAGTCTTCAAAGGCCATGTTCAATGCTGTCCTAGCTTTCCGTAAGAACAAGTGCATCAGAATCATCATTAACAATTACAGCGAGTCTCTATTACTGGCATGCTACCTTCTTCACTAGAGTAACTTAAAATCAAATGAAGATGTCTTAATTAAATACTTCTATAACCAGGAATGCTGTGTTAATTATTATTTCACGACTTTTTAACATTTTCTTTGAGAGAAAACACTGCGTTGTTTTAAATTTGTCAAGGTTTTTTTGGGAAGGAATGTTCTATACATTGGTTGCCTAGGTAGGTCATGATTATGTGAACAAACAAAAAGATGACATGCCCAAATACCTGTGTCTCTGAAATTCCAACATTTACCAATTCTTTTCTTTCTATTAGCTATTTTTAATTTTTTTTTCTAATTTCAAAGTGCATATATTTCCACCTTGAGTATCCTACAAGACATTTCAAATGCTGGTGGAAATGACTGCCTTTAGGAGACACAAGGAAAGCACTGAGTAATCTACACAGAAAGTAGTTCTGAAATTGTTGGTGGAGCTATACACAAATGACCAGTTTTAAGATAAGCATATCTTGTGTATCTACATATTCACAAATGATTAAAAAACTTTAAATTCTGCACCAGAGGATATCTACCGTCATTAAACTGGAGTCATAGCCAGGCGCGGTGGCTCACGCCTGTAATCCCAGCACTTTAGGAGGCTGAGGTGGGTGGATCATTTGAGGTCAGGAGTTCGAGACCAGCCTGGCCAACATGAGGAAACCCGGTGTCTACTAAAAATACAAAAATTAGCCAGGCGGTAGTGGTGCACACCTGTAATCCCCGCTACTCAGGAGGCTGAGGCAGGAGAATTGCTTGAACCTGGGAGGCAGAGGTTGCAGTTAGCCGAAATCGCGCCACTACACTCCAATCTGGGTGACAGAGTGAGACCCTGTCTCAAAAAACAAAACAAAACAAATAACAACAAAACTGGAGTCACATATGTGACTGTTGATTGAGATCAATCTCGGGGTATATCTGTGTAAGATGCACCACTGAGAGAAATCCTGGGTGTTTAGAATTAGTCACCTAAAGAAAGCAAGAAAGAGAACATCCAGATGAGGAAACCCTTCCACAAAGACAAGAAAGAATGCTAAAGCCACTCTGAAGTGTCAGGCCTCTAAGCCCAAGCCTGCAGTATACATCCAGATGGCCTGAAGCAACTGAAGAACAACAAAAAAGTGAAAATGACTGATTCCTGCCTTAACTGATGACATTACTTGGTAAAATTCCTTCTCCTGGCTCAGAAGCTCCCCGACTGAGCACCTTGTGACCCCCGCCCCTGCCCACAAGAGAACTACCCCCTTTGACTGTAATTTTCCACTACCTACCCAAATCCTGTAAAACTGCCCCACCCCAACTCCTTTTGCTGACTCTCTTTTCAGACTTAGCACACCTGCAGCCAGATGATTAAAAAGCTTTATTGCTCACACAAAGTCTGTTTGGTTGTCTCTTCACACAGACGCGCACGACATGAAGGAATAAGATGGATACTTATCCACAAGTTGGTTTGGATGGCAAGCCTGGTGATAGCACACATACACCAAGAGGGTATGAAGTGTTTTATTACATAATGAGGTTTTTCTGGGGGAGAGCAGGATGATTCCAAGTAGGTTTCAAAATGACTGGAGAGACTTAGGAAAAGAGATTGGTATGGGTTTTCCATTGTGATTAGGGGTGTGGCCATTTTTGCACATGGTTTAAACTTCTCTCTGGTGCCAATTGAGAGAGGAGCTGTAAGTTTGTATCAGTTTTGCCAGATGTGGGGTAAAAGGGGAAGTGAAATGGGTAGGTTTAAAAGCTGTTAGCAGACAAACATAAAAACTGGAGTCAGACCCTTTATAACAGACATATTTTCCACTTTACCCAAAAATGCCATCCATTTTACAATTTTAAAACAGCCTGCATTTCATCTGACGTATCATAGACTTAGAATGCTCACATTCTAGACCAATAACCCACTGTTTTGCATCTTTACCATTTGCTGCCAAAAGTCATGGCATTTTCCTATAATATTATCAGTTAATGAGGAAAATTAGTTATAACAAAATTCCATCTGAGGTCCTGTGTAAGAAAAAATAGACAATAAATTACTAAAGTTTATTAGTTTAAGGATATAAAACAAGTAACTCGTTGGCTCTGAGAGCCGTGAGCACCAGTATATGCTTATAATGTATCTTTTCTTTACCTGTCTCTAAAACCATCATGCTTAACTATAAGCATATTAACATGTAAGTATTAATACTTATTTTCAATTTTTCCTTACATATATAATTACGTTGTTACAATATTGCTATTTGTGCAGAGAAGTTTGTAATCTAAAATCTAGTGTGAAACACTTGAGCATGGCCACTGAAACGACTTCTCAGTAGGTTTGAAAATGGATATTTTTCTCTCTCATGGTGTCATTGGAGTGCTGCTTAAAGAAAGGAAGTAAATTCAAATGTGGTAATTCTCTTTTGGAATTATATAAATATATTTTCATTTTCTCTTTTTTAAAGGGTTGACATTCTTCCTAATGCTTAGGGGGAAATCATAGCTGAAAGTGTAAATCAATTCATTGAAAATACATTCAATACATAGTCATATTTTGAAATTATATCAATTACCATATTGATGGCTTTGAGAGGTGACAACGTGCTAGCAGCCCTCGCTGGCTCTCGGTGCCTCCTCGGTCTCCGTGTCTGCTCTGGCGGCGCTCCAGGAGCCCCTCAGCCCGCCGCTGCGTTAGGAAAGCCCCTCTCTGGGCCTCGCCAAGGCCGGAGCTGGCTCCCTCTGCTGGCGGGGAAGTGTGAAGACAGAGGCAGGCGCGGCGCTCCGGGGCTGGACCGGGTTCAGTGGCTGGGCAAGCCCCGCACTGGGCGCGGCCTGCGCCTGCTGGGCTTGACGGGAGGCTGAATCCCGTGAGTGGACCGTGGTACCCTCTTTGCGGGATCGTTGGCCACCATAGCAGGTCTCCGTGGTTTTCTCGCTTCCTCTCTTTTCCTCTTGATTGACTGGGAGGAGCTCGCTCTGCACTGCAGGCGCACCTGGGCTAGGTGCAGCAAACTCTCTTGATGAGTGCCAGCCGGTTGTGCTTCTGGGTCGGGTAGGGACTTGGAGAACTTTTCTGTCTAGCTAAAGGATTGCAAATGCACCAATCAGCGCTCTGTGTCTAGCTAAAGGTTTGTAAAAGCACCAATCAGTGCTCTGTGTCTAGCTAAAGGTTTGTAAATGCACCAATCAGCACTCTGTCAAAACGGACCAATTAGCATTTTGTAAAACAGACCAATCAGCTCTTTGTGAAATGGACCAATCAGCAGAATGTAGGTGAGGCCAGATAAGGGAATAAAAGCAGGCCACCCAAGCCAGCAGCCACAACCTGCTCGGGTAACCTTCCATACTGTAGAAGCTTTGTTCTTTTGCTTTTTTAAATAAATCTTGCTGCTCCTTACTCTTTGGGCCTGTGCCGCCTTTAAGAGCCGTAACACTTACTGGGAAGCTTTGCAGCTTCACTCCTGAAGTCAGCGAGACCAGGAACCCACCAGAAGGAAGAAACTCCGGACACCTCCGAACATCAGAAGGAACAAACTCCGGACACACCATCTTTAAGAACTGTAAAGGCTTCATTATTGAAGTCAACGAAACCAAGAACCCACCAATCCTGGACACAGCTTTAAATTTATAAAGAAAAATTTGTATTGGTGTTACATTAGTTGTCATTCTAAGTAATTGCCAATATCAGAAACATAATTGTAATTCATCTTTTATTGTGATTGCAATGTTCGATATACTTAAATTTAAAATAATTAATGTTTATTGTTCCAGGAAAAAGTCTGTTGGGTTTTATAGGTGCCACAAATTATATGATGTTATATGTAAGTATTTTGATTAATAAGCTATTTTACATGAAAGTAAATAACATAAATGAGTTTTTGGCTAGAAAATACTTTTCCTATATCTTTGAAAAGATTATCTTCTTTTTTACATTTCTATTATATAGGGAACTAGAAATATATGAGTTATTTTAAAAGCTTTACTTTTTGGAGCCAAATATGAATTTAAGTAGAAGACAAATATGAAGATACATTAATTTAGGAAATATGTGCTCTGCCAAGAAGTTACATTGAGTTTAAGTTATTTAAGCCAGCAAATTGGCTTAACTCCTACATAAGAGGTAGGTGGAGCCTTTATCCCCAAGATGGCTAGATCTCTATCAGTGTATTTATTTATTTATTTATTTCCTGAGATATAGTATTTAAAACACTTTGAGAAACAACTTTAAAGTTTCTATGCCAGGATAGCTATTATATGTTTTATTAATAAGTAGTTCATTGTTTATTAGAGGAATTGATTCACAAAATGAATAATTTCATAGGGATTAGTTTTATAATGATGATGAAACTTAGCAGTTACAGACTGACATTTTAATTTTAATTTTTATTCTTTTGGCATAAACCACCTATTTATAGAGAACTACAGGTACCACAGTTTTCAGAAGCAATAGTTACATAATGGGGCTAGTTGAAAAATTAATGAAAAATACTTTCTTATTAAAGTTTATTTTGCTGGTTCTACTAGGCTATACTGCAAATTTTCTAACTTTTTTTAAGGTTATTTAAAGCCTTGTAAAGGTGTCTATGATTACTAATTTTCCTTTCTGTGATTGATGATGCAGCTTTCATGAGAAAATACATGAATTATCAGTGCTGTACTTATTTTATGATCTATCATTAAATAAATTATAACATTCTGCCACTTCTTGATACTGAGAGAGAAGAAAATGTTCTCAGATTATGATAATAAGAAAAAGTAGAAAACCCAATGTAGTTAGTAAAGATTTGCCTTCAAAATACTTTGATTTTCTCAGAAAACCACAGTTGTTCTTTGCAATTTTCAAGTACTTTCATATTCATTGTATTATTTGATCATAATTAAATCTTAATGGTGTAGATATTGCCATAATTATACCAATTTTGCTAATGAGAAAACTGAAACTTAGATGGGTTAACTATCTTTTTGAACATATGGATTTAAATATTCATCATTGTAACAGATATATTGAAAACCCACCATATGCTGGGCATGCTCTGAGCACTAAGGATTAAGATGTAAACAAACATAAAGTCCCTGACCTAATGGAGTCTGCATTTTAGTAAGAAAGACAAACAGTAACCAAATGCATAAATAAGCGTATAGTGTCAAGTATTGGCAAAGAAAGTGAAAAAGAAGGAATCTGGGAAAGAGAATAGAGAATGATTGTGGCGAAGGTACTATCTTGGATAAGATGAATAAGAAAAACCTCATGGACAAAGTGGAATTTGAGCGAAGACATCTATTAGGTGTGGCAGTAAGCCATATAAACAGCTGGGAGAAAAGCAGTCCTGGCAAAAGAAAAAATAAAAGCAAAAGATTATGAATCAGAATCATGTTTAGCATGTTGTGGATGGATCCTGAAGGTCTTATAAGATATAGCAGTGGGTCTAGAGTTTATTCCAAATGACCCGGAAAGCCACTGGAAAAATATTAGCAGTGAAAGCATGTCATGTTGTTTACATTTTTAAAAGTTTACCCTAGTTGATTGGAAGGAGGCCAAAATCTAAATAGCATGGGTGCTGACTGGGCGTAGCTCATGCTCCTAATCCCAGCACTTTGGGAGCCTGAGGGGGGGGTGGACCATTTGAGGTCAGGAGTTCAAGACCAGCCTTGCCAACATAGTGAAACCCCGTCTCTACTAAAAGTACAAAAATTAGCCAGGCATAGTGGCGCGTGCCTGTAATCCTAGCTACTCGAGAGGCTGAGGCAGGAGAGCCACTTGAACTCGGGAGGCAGAGGTTGCAGTGATCCCAGATTGTGCCACTGCACTCCAGCCTGGGTGACAGAGTGAGACTCTGTCTAGAAAATAAATAAAAATAAAAATAAATCAATAGCATGGGCCCTAACAAATCAGAATGGAACATCTGTTACACCTGTTACTTCCATAGTAACACATAAACAGCTGAGCATTAGTCTGCTTGTCCCAGAGAGAGGGAATAATAGGTCATTCTAAATGCTGACTGAGTATTGACAGGAACTGATAGATAGAGTGAAAATTAATGATAGTAGTCCTGTACTCCTTTTTTCTTTTTCTTCCATTTATTTATTTATGTATTCTTATTATTTATTTATTTATTTATTTAGAGACACAGTCTCACTCTGCCACCCAGGCTGGAGTGCAGTAGCGCAATCTCAGCTCATTGCAACCTCTGCCTCCCAGGTTCAAGTGATTCTCCTGCCTCAGCCTCCTGTGTAGCTGGGATTACACGTGTGCACCACCATGCCCAGCTAATTTTTGTATTTTTAGCAGAGATGGAGTTTTGCCATGTTGGCCAGGCTGGTCTTGAACCACCTGACCTCAGGTGATCCACCTGCCTCAGATTCCTAAAGTGCTGGGATTACAGGTGTAAGCCACCACGTCTGGTCCTTCTGTGCTCTTTTCATTATCCAATTCTCCCTTATGTTCATAAACAAAATGTTCTACTAAAAAACTTATTTTTTATATACTAATATTGGAGTTAACAAGACAATTACAAATTTCATTTGAAAACTGCTTTACTTAAAGAAAGTTGTGATACTTTTCCATATAAGAATTTATAGAAAATATATTAACTATTTTTGTAAACAAATAACTGATGGCAGTCATAGAGGCTTTTCTCGGCTTAAAAGCAAAGAAAAAATTCAGCTTTACAAATTTTTCTTGACAACATATTGCCAATATATAATAAAAGTCTGAAAATTGTCTCTATGCCTTTAATGTTTTTCTCTTTTAATCAATTTCTAGCAATGTAGCTCAATGAAATAATCAAAGGTAGAGGATAAAAATAACCATAGTAATCATAACTCTAAAGTGGTAAAAACATAAACTGAAGAAAAGTAAAGAACAACAGATAATTGAGTAAAATATATTGTAGTGAGAGTATGGACTACTATATAGTCACCAGCATCTGTTGTTTCTTGGCTTTCAAAACTGCCATTCTGACTGGTGCGAAATGGTATCTCATTGTGGTTTTGATTTGCATTTCTCTAATGATCAATTATGTTGAGGCTTTTTTTCATGATTCTTGGCCACATAAATGTCTTTTTTTGTTGTTTTTTGGAAGCATCTGTTCACATCTTTTACCCACTTTTTAATGGGGTTGTTCGATTTTTTCTTGTAAATTTGTTTAATTTCCTTGTAGAATCTGGATATTAGACCTTTGTCAGATGGATAGATTGAAAAATTTTCTCCCATTCTGTAGAATGTCTGTTCACTCCGATGACAGTTTTTTGTTTTTTATTTATTTATTTATTTTTGTCTGTGTAGAAGGTCTTCAGTTTAATCAGATCCCATTTGTCAATTTTTGTTTTTGTTGCAATTGCTTTTGACATTTTCATCATGAAATTTTTTCCCAGGCCTATGTCCTGAATGGTATTGCCTAGATTTTCTTTTAAGGCTTTTTATAGTTTTGGGTTTTACATTTAATTCTTTCATTCATCTTGAGTTAATATTTGTATAATGTGTAAGGAACAGGTCCAATTTCAATTTTCTGCATATGGCTAGCCAGTTTTCCCAGCACCATTTATTAAATAGTGAATCCTTTCCCCATTGCTTGTTTTTGTCAGGTTTGTCAAAGATCAGATAGTTGTAGTGGTGCTGTCTTATTTATGAGTTCTCTATTCTGTTCCGTTGGACTATGTATCTGTTTTTGTACCAGTACCATGCTGTTTTGGTTACTGAAACAATAATTTTTAATAGTAAATATTATAAATTTTACTTTTAGCTTGAAAGCATGCCTAACACAGGTATACTTATGTAACAGATCTGCACATTCTGCACATACATCCCAGGACTTAAAGTAAAATTAAAAAAAAAAAAATAGCATGCCTAATTTCACATATGATTTGCACAACTGCTTTTCCTTAAGCTCAGGTTTCTACTTATATGACTAGGGTGGAAGTAAAATTTGATTTATGTCTCTTAAAATGCATTAATGTCTCTATCAGTTTAGAAATTAAGGTCTTAGGCTTTATGTCAATTGTTTTCAAAGAATTTTTTCTAACTTATTTTAAGTTCAAGGGTACATGTGCAGGTTTGCTATATGAGTAAAACCATGTCATAGGGGTTTGTTGTACAGATTATTTCATCACTGAGGTAGTAAAACCTAATACCCATTAGTTATTTTTCCTGGTGCTTTCCCTTCTTCTATCTTCCACCCTCCTGTTGGCCCCTGTGTCTTTTGTTCTCCTATTTGTGTCCATGTGTTCTCATTATTTGGCTTTTTAAACATTATGCTGCTGTGTGATTTAAAATTTTCTATTCAACTTTAGAAATAATATGTATTTTTTTAAAAAGGTCACATCTGATAAATGTAAATAAATGCATAAAAATGCAGAATAAAATGTAGATAAATTTCATACTTTTCTTTAAATCCAAAATCCATCAGCGTTTGCCAATTCTTAGCATATAATTCCAAAACAATTTGATAAATGAATCCACTTTTGCTTTTAACAAGTAAGTTTATTTCTGGTAACTTTATTCTTTCCTATTTCTGATGCTGTAAAACACAGATCATCATAAAGTACCCAAATATCATAGTACAAATATCTTTATAATATAATAATTCTATACAGAGTTAATAAACAATGGACCAGCTACTGGGTCAACATAGCCTTAAAGGTATTTTTGAATAAAGTAGTTATTAAAAGCAAGTTAACTCAAAATGAATTACTGCTTTTAGGTATGTGAGTCTACTTATTCTATTAAATAATTTTATAAAATATAAATTATTTGATAATTCTTAAAATTTCATATTGTGTATTTATATTTCTAAAGCTCCCAATATTTTGACATGCCCCCTCAAGGGAATTTTGATGGAATCCAAAGACTTAAGACACTGTATGTATATGATATTTTAAAGAATAATAATGTTAAGAAAGCCTAATATGAATATATCTTCACCTGAATTATTTCAGATAAATATATTTCACTTTTTACCTTATTTTGCATGGTGAAGCCATGCAAATAACTGTACTTGTACATTTGTAAACAGTCCAGGTTTATTATAGGACTGTCGCAGAGGAAGACTGACATACAGAGGAAATTATAGGATATAACAGTATAGCAAAAAGTGCTCTATGGAGAGCAATGAAAAAAAAGAATAGAAAAAGACAGAAATCCCATGAGAAAGCAAGAAATCCCAATAAAACACATTAACTTCTTTTCACTTTCTCTCTCACTTGAGGAATCAGGAAGGGTCTGTCAACTATGCAGTACAAGTTTTTAAGAAGCTATCAGCCTGTGGCCATGCAGGAACCAGGTCCATAGGGAGAGTCCGTGAAGGCAGGGCAGTCTCAAAGACTAGCTGGCAGCAGCTTCTTATATAGACCTGATATTACTACTTTTCCTGTCTACCTAGCACATTTATTCCTGCCCACAACCCAACTTCTAGTAATGGAATCCTCCTTCTCGACCACGAGTGGGCAAAGACATGGTTTGAGCTAAGCATAGTCAGGGCGATTGTGTAACTTGAGCCAAATAGGGACAATCTGATTCCTGTCCCTATGCAGCTGATAGGAAAACATTTTTTCCTCCTTCAGGTTAGCTATACTGGAATGACTAGAGAGCTGCCGGTGGCTCTTTTTGCCTGGAGAATAACCCATCCAGTAAGGGAGAAGGAAGCCAATTATAGAGAAACAAAAAAGATTTAAAAAGCGAGAAACATGATGCACCAGTCCTAAATTCCTGACTCTCAAATTCTGTTTCTTTCGGCTCGTTTTTTTTCCTAAGCGATGTGTCCATGAACAGATATGAGCTGTTAATTGTTCCAAGACTTAACTATATGTGGCCTTGAAGTGGGGACAGCAATTAGCAGAAAATTTAAGAAAGATTGTTTTGGTGTTATAAAACTTAATAGGTAAAAATGAGCTGACACTTAACAAATGAGAAGGGACACATGAAAACGTTTAAGCATCGTCCTCCTTGATTTGTCCCTGATGTTTCACAGTATAATATTCATTTTCTGAATATTCAATTTTAACATTATCAAGTCAGTGCAAGTAAACCTGTGTTTAATACTCTATTTATGTTCTACCTGGCTACATTTACAGTAACTGTCATCCTTTACCAAAACATATTGTGCATTGGACACAGTTCTGCTTGGAATAGTTCATTTTAACCCTGATATAAAGGGAGATTTTTTTGAATAGTCACATGAAAGTCCAAAAATACTCCTATATTTTGATTAGCAAAAGCAGGGTACAAAGAGCACACGTTATTTTTAAGAAATACTGAGACGGAGTCAGCAAAAATATTGTTACAGCTACTGTGGGAGAATGGATGAGGATATAAGGATGCCAATGACATCTTGCAGTGTCTAGGTTGGCAATTCCTAATAATTACATCCTTGTAAGAAAGACAATTAGAAAGATTCATACATAAGTTGTAAGATGCAATGAGGAATGCATATTAAAAACCTGAAAAAATGATTTAAAAATATTTTAAGTGCTACAATTTTTAGGGTATTATTGCAAAATCCACTATTTTATTACCAAAATGTCTAGTTTACCCCGTGAAAGGAGACACAATATCCTTATAAGTGGAAGCAAATGTGAAAGCAAAACAATCCTTTACCAGTAAGTTAGAGAAACTATAACAAGTAGCTAAAAGGTAATAAATAAAATCACAACAATAAAGAAGGCATCACTGGAGGAAAAAATCTGCAACATATTGTCTATTATTTTCCCTTTTAACACTGATCTTAGAGCTCTTTCAGCTACAGTCCTTGGAGCCATTTACCCTCTACACTTGTTCTAATTATATCTATCAAATGCGATGCATGTTTAATTGGATTTTAATAGGACTGTAGCTCCTTGTTTAGCTGAAAGTTTAACAGGAGAGTAATTTATTGCTGATAAGGTATGGGGTCTTCTGTTCCTCCTACTAAATAAGAATTGGAAATGCATTTGGAAACCAATGTCTTGGATGAAGTTCCTGTTCTGAAAGCAAATTCCTATAAATCAAAGTGGGTGATTATTTTGCCCATGTTCTGAATGAGTTGAGAACAGATATTAAAATGTTTAATAGCCCTGCCTATGAAAAATGTTGCTCAAAAAAGTGCTGCCTAAAATTTTCTTCAAGTTAATTAGATACTGGATGTACAATTTTCATGATATTATAATAACAGGTACATTTCCTGCTGGAGGGAAGTATAAACCAATAACAAATTAATTCTGTGAAAATGTGAACAAGCTAGCTGACCAAAAGTTGTAGTGCTCCTCAAAAGAAATAGCATTGACATGTAAAGAAAGTGTAGAATTTTAAAATAGTAGTTGCAAGGCAAATGAATCCATTACCATATAAAGTCTTTTTTCTATTATGGTCTAGAAGTTTCTTAGATATTATTTTTCATAAGAATATGTTAAAAAGTATTTAACTATATCAATGCAGCATGATGCTTTATGTGGCTAAAACTTAATCATGATCTCTGCTCACATACTTATCAATCTCAAGTGAGTTGGTTTCCATTTTGAAAGTGATGACAGAACAATGAGTAGGTGTTAATCATTACATTGTAAGAACAGTCCTCTGAATGTTTAAATGGTACTTTGAGGTATATTTGGAAAAGCAGACACACTTCAGGAAACAGAGGGTAACAAGGCTTCAATAGTAATGTGCCTTTATTATTACTAAACGTATATACCTTCCTTAACATATACTAATCAAGAATCATGACAGTCATCCTTTCAAAATGCAGGATAATGGAAGGTGACTAACATGAAGGCATATTGAAGTGAGCTGATGAAATGAACTTTGAAAATTTCAGTAGAATCACAACAATATTGTATTTCTCTATTTGTTCTGAACATTGTTTCTCGGACTATTTATTCCACAAAATATATAAAGCTACTTTAAAAATACCTCATTAATTCTTATTTATCAACTTCTGTGCTTAATTGTATGGAGGGAGAAAACAATGGCAAATTCAGCTATGAAAACAAAATTCATTATATGAGATGCAGGTGCAGGCAAACTAAGGAAAATCAGGACTCTTAAAAAATCAATGAAGATATTTAGGACTATATTTCCTAGAACTCATGATAATAAAGCATCAGAATCAGTACACCGCTGTCCAGTTAAGTTTTAATTAAAAGCATGGGAATGGATTTTCTATATATAAAAGCTGCCTACACCATTGCTGATTGAATTCTTCCATGATTCTTATTCCAGCAAAGCATGCATATCTGACATTCATCTTTTCTCATAGCTTCTACATCTAGGGCATGACATGAACTAATTTCTCTGACCTCCTGTAGCAAGAGTGTAAATCGAGTAGCTACATAGTAGGATGCAAAGGGAAACAAATGACCCCTAACCTTAATTAGGCCAGATATTTCTTGTAGAGATAGAATATATACATAAAACATAACTCTACCAGAGAGCATATGAAAATGTCAGTTGAATTTAGATCTACCTTTAAGCTCTGCAGGAAACCGATTTCTAGCCAACTTCTGTATTCTTAATCTTTACACTGAAAAAGTTTCACTCTGTTGCCATTCACTTTCAAGTATTTATAAATTCCACACACTCCCAATATCTTCAATAAAGACTGTCTTTCCCCATCTGTTCACCAAACCATCCAGAGCTCATGTGAAGTATGTATGACATGGTCAACATAAGCATGACGTTTTAAGTCAGGAGCTCTGGATTTTGGCTCTAGCTCTGCTAGTTGCTAGCTGTGTGATTTTGAATAAGTTATTCAGTATTTACTTGCTATCTATAACTGTAAGATATGGATTATTATAATGGTACTTACCTTAATATTGTATAAAATGAGGCAAAGTATCCAAGGCACTTATCATACTTCCTAAATAATAAAATGTACAGATATTTTTGGTAGGTGGTGGTGCTCACGTAGTCAGATCTCTAGAAGCTGTTGCTTTAACTCATCTGGTAATAGTGCACACTTAGCATCTGCATTATAACTGGGATTTCTTGGGCAGACCCATTACTGCTCAATTGCTGATTGTGCTTTGAAGTTGGCATAGCTTCATAAGAGAAAGTAAAGACAACAATACACTTATGATATTCAGCATTTTTATCTTAGAAATTTTTGTAAACATAGGATAACTGTACTGAAAGCAACAGTACAGATACATTTATTTAGGATTATGGCTGATATTAATTTGGTTTAGTATGCAATGTGTTCTATGGCCCAGTGATATTTAATGCAAGTAATTTTGTTAATTATTGATGATAAACTAGGATCATTAGACTTTTACTTTTGACTTTACTGATTAACATATAAAGTTTCTATGAAAAACAGTATTTAACAAAATTCCAAAAATCACATCAATAATTTTATGGTGTTTTGTTTGGCAATGATTTCTTGCCTATGACCCCAAAAGCACAGGTAGTAAAAGCAAAATGGACAAGTGAAAACACATTAAACTAAAAAAAACCTTCCGCACAGCTAAGAAAATCAGAGAATAAAAAGTCAACTTATGGGATAAGAGAAACTATTTGCAAACCATATATCTGGACAAGGGATTAATTTCCAAAAACCGTAAAGAACTCCTACAACTCAATAACAGAAACAAAACAAAACAAAAACAAAGAACCCAATTTAAAGAAATGGGCAAAGCACTTGAATAGAAATTTCTTTGAAGAAGACATACAAATGGCTAACAAGGTATACAAAAAAGTGCTGAATGTCACTCATTTTCAGAGAAATGCATATAAAAACTATAATGAGATATGACCACACACCTGTTAAGATGGCTATTATCAAAAAACAAACAAGTAAAAGATAAGTGTTTGCAAGGATGTGGCAAAACTGGAACTCATGTACATTTTTGGTGGGAATGCAAAATGAGGCAATCATCCAGAAAACATTATAGAGATTCCTCAAAAAATTAAACATGGTACTACCATATGACCCAACAACCCTACTTCTGGGTATATATAAAAAATAATTAAAATCAGGATCCTGAAGAGTTATCTGTACTCCCATGGTCATTGCAGCATTATTTATAATAGCCAATATGTGCAAAAAACCTGATGTCCATGAATGGATAAATGGATAGAGAAATGTGATATGGCTGAGGTGGGTGGATCACCTGATGTCAGGAGTTTGAGACGAGCCTGCCCAACATGGCGAAACCCCGTTTCTACTAAACATACAAAAAATTAGCTAGGCGTGGTGGCGGGCACCTCTAATCCCAGCGACTAGGGAGGCTGAGGCAGGAGAATCGCTTGAACCTAGGAGGCGGAGCTTGCAGTGAGCCGAGATCTTGCCATTGCACTCCAGCCTGGGTGACCAAAAAAAAAAAAAAAAAAAAAAAAAAAAATGTGGTATATACATCCAATGGAATATTATTCAGCCTTATAAAAGAAGAAAATCCTGCTTTCTGTGACAACATGGTTGAACCTGGAGGATACTACACAAAGTAAAAGAAACCAATCAGAGAAGTACAAATATTGCACGATTCCATGTATATGAGATATCTAAAATAGTCAAACTCGTGGAAGCAAAGAGTAGAATGGTGGTTGCCAGAGTCTGGGTAAAGAGAGAAATAGGAATTGTTCAATCAATATGAAGTTTCAGTTATGCCAGATTAATATATTCTGGACATCTGCTGTACAACATAGTGCCTATAGTTAACAATAGTGTATCGCGGACCTAAAAAATTTAAGAGGGTAGATCTTATGTTAAGTTTTCTTGCCATAAAACAAAAACAAAAATGAAATCAAAGAGATGGAAACTTTTGGAGGAGGTGATGGATATGTTTATCATCTTAATTTTAGTGATGGTTTCATGAGGGAATGAAATTCTAATTTCATCTAATTGTATACATTAAATATGTGCCTTTCTTTTGCATATCAATTATACCTCAATAAAGCTTTTGACTAAAAAAAATGTTAATTTAAAATATGGATAATTGGGCACTTCAGTTTAGGGCTGATGAAGGTGTGCTCTGAAATAAAATGTCCCGAGTTTAAGTTATAATCTACAATTTACTCACCATAAAATCTTGGGGAAAATGGTTAATCTTTTTGGACCTCAGTTTACTCATTTTTAAAATGGAAATATTTACAGTACATCTTTTATAGCATTCTTTTGTATTAACAGGAGATTGTGTTTTTGAAGCACTCAGCATCGTGCTTGGCACATTATAAGTGCTCAATAACTGTTTGCTAATATCACTATCCGCAAGACAAGTAGATTCTGTGTGATGAGTGCTGTGCAATGTGCAGGACAAGGAGAGAGTGTAGTAAGGATATATAAAACAGGAGAGACAACTTTGTCTAGGCAGTTAGTAAGGCAAAGAAACCTGAAGAGGGGGCACCAGCAATCCAGATTGAAGGACTGACATGCACAAATCTTTGCACAAGACAGGAAAAAATAAAGTATACCTGTTGTTTCAACCCATGTATAAAGTTGAAATCATTAACCTTTGTGTAGCAAGAGGTAACTAACAGGCATCAAGCATAGGCATTACATACTTAGATATGCATTACAAAAGAAAGAAAGCCTTCCTGCTGTGATGAAGAGAAAAGAAGTGAGAACAGGAATGATGAAACTTCTTAAGATGTTATTGCAATGATCTAATTATATTCACTGTTTACAATACTGTTACAATACTGTTTCACTGTTTACAGTACTGTTCACTGTTTACAATACTGTTAACCTTTGTATTAGTTTGTATTAAGATATGAAAAGATAGGATAGAAAGAAATGAGTGAATTAGAGCAGTGATTTTCAATAATATCAACACTTCTTAGAGTTTTAAAATTAATATTATTAATTAATTCAGTGTCTGGGATTTACACCAGCCTAATTGAATCAGGATCTCTGGAGATGGCACTCAGACAAGTATGTATTTTGTTAACCTCTCCATACTATTCTAATATTCAGGACAAATGAAAACTACTAAATAAATACTGAGAAGGAAGAATAGATAAGACTTGATTGATTAAATGTGGAATTTAGAAAGAGGTAGGAATTAAAGATGAGTCCCAAGTTTCTAATTTTTTCTCAGGACAGATGGTAGGAACATTTAATGAGACAAAAATGCTTGAGAGACAGCTCATTTTTGGTGGAAAGATGGATTCGGCCTGTTCATGTTGAGTTTCAGGACCCTAGTATACATCCAAACGCAGAGGTAGGGTAGGTAATTGGGTTTGAGATTTGGGACTCAAAAAAAATCTGGATTAGAGGTGTCAAACTAGGGAACATTACACATAGATGGATGGTACCTGATATCTGGGGAGTGTATATAGACTACAGAAAATGTTAACAGTGAGAAGAATATCTTAGATTAAATCCCGAGGAATCCCAACACTGAATATTTGGATAGAGTGGGAGGAGCCTGGAAGGAACACTAAAGATGAATGTTGTGTGCTCAAAGCCAAGGGAACAGATTTCAGAAAAGAAGTTTGTGGTCAAATATGTTTACTTCTGCTAAGAGACACAGTAATACAAGTACTGAATATGTCTACACATTCATCTGGAAAAACCCAGGTCTAGTGCAACTCAGCCTCTACTTAGCTCTAATCTATACTGAAACAGGGAAAAGTGCCTACAGGAATATTTTTAAAAATAAAAATTAAAAAAGAACTATCCTACCAAATTTCCCTTGGAAATTTTACTTCTTATGCTCTCACATTTTCTCTTCAGTTTCGCATCTCTTCATCTTGTAGTCCTGCAGCCTTCATTTTCCACTTGTTATTCTCAACTGATGGAGTGATTCTTTTTTATTAAGAAAATAGAAGCAAACAGAAGACAGCTATTTTATCCTCCCAATTCTTTTTCTATTTCTTATCTGCATCAGTACTCACAATCTTCTCTTTTCTTCTTGTTGCCATGGAGAAATGTCCTTATCCCTATATTATGCCAACCCCTCCAGTTTTAAACCGATTCTTGTTTTATCAAATTCTGCTGTTGACCAAAGCTCCCTCAATCCCTGCAGGAACATTTCTTCCTCTCTGTTGTACTCTCTCCTCCATCCCTTTAATGTTCTTCTGTATTCAAATATGCAAACAAATCTTCTGCCTGAAAAAATCTCTTTTGACCTCCAACTGCCTTTATCCACCTCATCATTTCTTTTTCCTCTTTACTACAAAATATTTTTAAAGAGTTATTATTTCTTCTATATCTGCTTGTCCAAACTCCCATTTTATCTGTTTTTGGAATGCAAATGCAGAAGGTTGTGTTAATCCTATTGACCAGTTTGTGACACACCATCAGCACTGATCCTTACAAAGGTCCTTTCTTGTATTTCTTCTGCTTCTTCCTCATCACCTTTCACCCACACCTCTTTAGCAACCATTTGTGATTAAAATGTAATTTGAATATATTTACATAAAACTTGAGTCATTAATTGTGCATGCAGTTTCAGTCCATACATGCAGTATGTTTTATAGACCACACTGTGTTTCTCAAATTTTCTATGTACGTCATTAACATTTATCCACATTGCTGTTATATATCCAAGCTTTAATTGAAATTGTTACTTGAAACTGCAGTGTTTCTTTTTTCTATTACATGTTATCTGTGTTCCCCAATGATGCACATCTAGATCCAGAGATGTCCTCATAAACAAAAACAATGCTGAGAACTGGAACTTCATATGCCTTCGTTTTTGAACCTGCATGAGAATTGTTCTGCTCTATTCTGGAGGTTTACTCAGGGAAAAGTCTTTACAACTAACTAGCCAACGAATCAGTTAACCAACTTACTAAAGCACATCTATCGGCACACATACACATGCATACGAATTATAAGTACTCTGCTTGCTTTGGCAGCACATGTAGGAATTTTAAGTACTGCCAGATTTCTCTCCAAAATGACTACTACTTTACATTGTAAACACTAATGCAGTGCATGAGAGATTCTATGTTCCATACCCATGTTATTTTATGACTATTTTATTTAAAATATCTTTTGTCTGTTTTCCTTTTTAAATACTCTAGTTTCTTTATTTGCCTCTTCTATCTGCTTTTGGTGTTGGCCAATCTTTTATGGGTCTGAAATATATTTTACATTATTTTTTCCCTGTCAATGATTTTTTTCCTTTTTTATTATATTGTCCCTTTTTGCTTTATTCAGTGAGACTTGTCCTCCTCACTTCACTGATACTATCTGTGTCAGGGTCACTAACACTTCGTATGAAATCCAATATTGATATTTGTACTTATTTAAACTTCTTAGTTGCATAGGGCATGATTGCCCATGCCTACTTTTTTTCGGGCACTTTCTGTACTCGATTTGCAGCACATTACTCTCCTAACTGTATTCATATCCCACAGTTCTGAGTCTCCCTTTATGGTTACTCCTCCTTTGTTTATAACCTTTGTCTAAAGATTCAAATAACCCTAACCATTTTCCTTAACCCATATATTTTTGTTATTTATCTTCTCTCCCTTTGTTATCACACCTGTCTCATGGCTTTACATTCCATCTATAGGCAGACAATTCCTCAGTTTATATCTCAGGGTCAGGCCTTTCCCCTGAGCACAAAATTTATATATTACAGTTCCATTTTGACATTTCTACTTGCATGTAATAGGTCTCTCTAATTTAACAAGGCCACTGCAGAATTATGCCAAACTGATCTTGCCCTTTAGTCTCCCAGCTCGATTAACACTATTGTCATTAACACAGTTTATTGGGTTAAATTTTCAAAGGCTTTCTTGATTGTTGTCTTTCTTGCAGCCTAAACTTGTATTGCTTCAGGGACTTTTAAATGCAGTGTTCTGTCTCCACCATGAAAATGTAAACATAATGAGGTTGAGGGCTTTGTTCCTGTAGTACAACACTCTTGACTCATTACTTGGAGTAGCATGTATAGATCGGGGCTTACATATATTTGTGAAAAGGCTAGTGTGTAAAGATAGAAGGAAAATGATAAGGGCAGGGGAGATCTGAATATGTGTTAATGTTAACAGCAATAAACCAGGTGAGAGAGAGAGAGAGAGAGAGAGAGAGAGAGAGAGAGAGAGAGATTAGTCATCTAAGAGGGAATGATTCCTGCTGTGTATGGAGCTGTCCACCAAAGCTGCAGATACCTCCACTGTGGATGTTAGGCACATACTTAGGCCACGAACATGCCTGCTAGGCATTTACAATATATTTGGTAAGTTTGGTGCCTGATATTGAGAGCAGAAATTTGAAGATTATAGACAATGAAGGAGAACAATTTGTAAAATATATGTGTGTGTCATATATTTGTTGAGACCTCTAGAGTCTGAATTATATTATGTAAACTTTAATGCTTAATTTTGTGTTGTAAACAACCCCAAGTGATCTAGTTAATTTACAAAAAAATAAGGTTAGTAAACAATATATTGTGAAAAATAATGTATGCAGTTCAGAGTCATACATTTTACATATAGATCCTGGCTCCCCTGACAACTGGCTGTATAACAAGACTCTGGCCTATTCATTAACCTCTGCCATCTAACATTCCATATCTGAATAAATGGACATAATGATGTCAAGGTTGACTTGGAGGTTGATTGAGATCGTATGTAGAAATATTAATGCTTCCTGCTCTGTATACCAATACTTTACCTGTAATTGTTATTTACGGATATGGCTATATATTGTCAAAAATAGTATCATTGAAAAATAATTCTTTGTGTAAAAAATGATAACATCAGAAAACATTTGGAAATAATTTTAACAGAGTTTGGAGGGTTTTAGGTTTGCATGCGTCAGTGATTTTGAGGAGTCTATTCAGTAACAAGGCCAGATGCTATTTTGAAAAGGTATCTTCATGTCATGTGATACTGATTATTATTTGTTCTTATTCAAGTATTTTCATGTCAAGTGTGTACTCTTAGTAGATAATATTGGATTTGCTGTCAAGTATGCCTGCTCTCTTTTTTAAATCTCCTTTTTTATAGATATCTATATAAAGTTAATAGCTTTAGCAAAGCATATTTGTTATGCAGATAGAGTTAGCAACATTAATGCCAATGGTAAATCCAAATATCTTTGTATTTTTTACAATAAATTCGATCATTTAAAATATGCATCATACTGTTAGATGTAGATGTTAATAATTTGAAAATAATTGTAAACAGTGTCTTAGGGTATTTTACATGGGTTTGTGATTCATATTGAAGGCCAAATTAAATGGGGGCTTTTGAACTTTCAATTTTAGTTTGTCTCAGCAAGGCAGTTAAGCATCCAGGAGATCCATGTAGGAAATTTCAGGGTCAAATGCATGGTTTACTATACTATATTCACAACTTAGTAACTGTGTGACTTTGCTCAGGTTACTCAAACATTCTGAATCTCAAATTTCCTCATCTTTAAAATAAATATAATAGCCCAATCATTTCATGGGAGAATGAAAGGAGATAGTGTATCTAAAGTATAGAGTGCAGCTAGCACTTAGTAATTATTCAATAGAAGTCACTTTTATTAGTAGTAGTATTTTATTAACAATTTAGACTAACATCTCTGTGAAATATTTACAGAAACTTACTCTTTTTAACCAGTCAGGTATGTACGATTCCCTGCAAATTCCTTGCACTTAGCAACTTGTTTCATTGTTTACGTGACCATTTCCTCCTTGGGTCTTTAGTTCTGTAAGCGCCGTCAATTTGTTTCTTATTTGTGTTCCTCGCACCCAGCAAGTAGCTTGGCACAGAATATTCCTGTATCTCATATTAGATGAATAAGTTGGATTACTTGCCTTTATATAACATGTCATTATTTGAGAAAATTTACCTAAAAATTATATGAAAACAATTTTTATTAGGGCAGCAATTTAAATAGTTTTCTTATTATTTCTACATACAAGAATCCTTGTACTTAATATTAATAAAATGTTCCTTTATGTTAAACTATCGTATGGCTTATACCATATTAGGAAGCGGGTAAATACTGGAGTGATTAAAATACAGTTTCTGATGTAATTTATATATGGACTAACATGGAGAAAAATTGCAGACATGATATCACATCTCATAATGCATATCTATCGACTCTTTGTAATCCCCCTTCAAGTCAGTGAAAAGACTTGTAAGAATAAATCTCAGTAACCCTTTAAAAACTCATCAGAGTAATTAGATCATGCGGAAACTAAATATCCTATTACCATTTTCTAAAATTAAGCTTATCTTCTTCGTAGCAAAGACATAGAATACTATTCTTCAAGGTTTGTTTTTTTTCCCCCAACATGTTGCATGGTTAATTTCATTTTGAAAATTGATTAGACTACCTGATTGATTACAGTGATTGCTTTTCTTGTCTTGAACAAGGAGATAACATTTGTAATTCTTATTAAAAGTTGATTAGTATTTAATACTGTTAGTCTTGTTAAATGTTGAAAAATAAATTTTAGAACCGAGACCCACATGGCCAATTACTAAACATGAAGTAAATCACATCTTCAAGTGGTATAAAAAATTCAAAGGCATCATCTTCAATGTTAAACAAACCTGGAAAAAAAATCTCATTAAAAGCAGTAGCTCTGCGATCTGAAAGGTTTTGTTGTTTTCTTTGTGGGTATGTTTACGATTTTAAGCTAGGAATGAATACAGCTTGCCTTGTCACTAATGCATTTAGAATTTGAATAACATAAAGCTGTACAGATATCTAATTGGTTTTATTTTCCTAAGGATTGGAGCTATGATTAAAGAACACCTTAAATTAAGATATGTATGCCTTCTATGTAAAGACATAATTGACATACTGATACCCTTCTGACACTTTGATGAACATATTTGACTGATTTTGAAATGGGTTCCCTAGTAAATGAAATCCAAATCGTTGAAACAGATGATACAGACTGCTATCTTCCTTGAAAAGACAGCTATTTCTTTCACCTGTTGAACATTTCTCAATAGAAACAAGATCTGGTATAGCTGCTGAATGAAAGGGCTCTAGATAGTGTGGCATGAAATAAAGAGTATTGTGACCTTGAGGAGGGGCTTATTTTGTGACATCTGTATTCAGAGAGATGAGGGCATTATTCCTTTCTGCTAGGCTTAGGGGGTATTGCTTTATGACCACGGGGGACCACAGACACTGCATGCCTTTAAATCTGATGTAGCGGAAACAACTCCAAAATGTCTGCAACGTACAATGGAGTCCATGAGTATGTTCTGTTTAAGTTTTATGCAGTGTCTGCCTGCACTACCCACCATGAATCTCACGGCCCATTGTGCATAAAGTATTCCACTCTGTTGACAGCAGACAATTGAGATTAGTGGGAGTGACACACACGTAGAGGAGTGCCGAGTAGGCAGAAAAAAATGAGCAAAAGGGAAATGAGGTGACCTCCTTGCAGCAGATGAACATGACTCAATCAGCAATGGAAATCAATGAGCTAAAAGGAAGTGGCAGGGAAAATCAATGATGAAATAATGCACTGACCCATGAACTTTGTCCTTTTTTGTATTGTCCGGCTATAGCAACTTAAATATTCAAGTGCATCACTTTCAGATCATTGTAGCCTTTTCATCCCAATTTATAATATATTCTCAGTCACCTCTGGCTTCCATACTACTACTATACACAAGGCCCTCTACATAATCTAAAGCATTCAAAGATGTTTCAAGTATCATTCCCTTCACCCTATGGGAAAGCAACTAGAGATAAGACTTCATCTGAGAACCTGACTATCCAAAATATGGCAAAGTGGAGATTAGCATAAAAAGATTATACTGGGTTTCCAGGGACTGCAAGTCAGTTTCGGCTTTGCTATTAAGTGGTTTCTTAGTGTCAGTTAAACTTTGAGTCTTAATCATAATGGACAGTACATGTAGACAGTTAAACAAGTACAGGGTGTCAAACAACCTGCTTGAAATGCCATTATGTGTAGCAGTAGTACATCGAAGTTTCTAAGTTATACATTACCCGTGGTGAATTAAGCAGTGTTATCATTGTAGGAGGGGGCATCATTTTGCTGCAAGGGCAAGTAAAGGTTGTGAAATTAATTAAGCATTTAATAATAAAGTTGGAGGGTTTATGATTGTAAATCTGGGGCAATGATGAACAACTCAGAAGAAAGAACAATACCACAAATTCCACTAATGACCATGAGGTTAAATTCTGAAAATCTGGAACTGTTCTACTCTACACTGTGTGGCCTTCCCCCGTGACAATCACTCTGTATTTTTCCTTCCTAATATAAATCGTTGTTGCCTGCTATTTCCTAGGATCCTTGTGAGACTACAGTAAGAAAAATTTTATAAAAGAAGCATCTTAAAATCTACAAATTTAGAAATAAAATGTAAGGTACTTACGATGGAAAAATAGAAACAATCTGTACATACAGAGTTAATAGTGAAAACAAACAGAGCTATTCCATTTCCCCTCAGCCTAAAAATAAAATAAAACAAATTTGTGGGCAGAACAATACTCTGTCACATTTTGAGATATTAGTTGAGTTGTTTTTCTCTCATTAACAGCAGGAGTAATCTTTTTCCTGATGGATAATGCTGTGGTCATTGATTAAATATTTCAGTCTGTATATATTTCTCTTTCTGTCTCTAAGTCTCCAGTCTGCTCTCTGAATTCTGTCTCCAAATATATTGTACAAACCTGGATGGCCTGACCATGACTCAGGTTTCTTTGCAACTCCCATCACATCTAACAAAGTGGCTCCTTTGAGACTAAATGCTTAAAATTTTTTTGTTAATGTTCTTAATGAATTGCCTAATTTGCATTAAGTGTTTATCAATAACAATGTATCACATTTTGTATGTACATTAAATATTTTAATCTTTACTAAATCCTGTGAGTTGATTTTTCAGTTTTATATTTAAGAGAGTCTGGATGCAGAGAAAGAAAGTAAATTGCCCTAGATTACACAGCTTCTAATTGAAAGGACCAGGCTTTCAACTTCTCTCTGTTGCTGCTTCTTGAGCCAAGGAAATCTTAAATATAGAGTTCCCATGGGAATAATGATTCCTTTCGGTGAGGCTTTTCTGGGAGTCATTTCTTCTGCAGCCTGAGAAGCCTTCTGTTCAGTTTGAATGTCTTTCTTTAGAGAAGGGGACCCTCTCTTTTCATATCGCTGATGGAGTTCAGTTTTTCCATTTGATTTCAGCTGTAGCTGTGTTATCTCAGAAGGAATTATTCCAGGACTCAACATCTATTCTCTATTTTATTGGTTTCCAAACTTATCAAACTACCGTGGGTTTTGTTTCTTTGATGGCAGAACATGAATTTTTTTTCAAATATCATGTTACATAAAATGTGAACTTATAAAACATTGTAGCTCCTCAATTTGAAGTGGTGGAATGAAGGCTCATGAATCCTGCCCTCCAAACTTTAGAACTCAGGTCACTTTACCACCGGGTCCCAGCATTCTGCAAACTGCTCACCTGTGGGATTTGAAGGCTGATTTTTTGTTCTGTGAAATATAATTATAAAAACGTTAAGTTTTAACTCCTTTATACAAACTAGAGAGCAAAATGGGGCCACTCAGAAGTCCAAATAAGGGTTACTTTTCTTTTTTGATAAGTATACTTTGGTATGCACTTTATTAAACATATTTTGCTTCTACTTAGGGCATGCTGTAGTACATACAAAGAGTATCAATTCTGGTTCTAGACACAAGTTGGTTGAAATCTACTACTTAGTAAGTTCATGATCTTGGAAAAGCCCTTAATTATATTATCAGGTTTTTTTATGGGAAAAATACTAGAACAATTCATCTGTAAAATGCCCAGCACAGTTAGTGCCTGCACATAGAAGGTATGCATAGTGGTTGATCATGTTCTTTGTCCTTATAAATTGTGCAAGAGATAGAATGCTATTTAGAAAAATATACATATTACTCATCAAAAACAAGTCTCAGCTGTATTAGCTTGGCATGATTTGTTTTCACTAACTTCTTAATTCAATCAACATTTCCGAACCCTGATTATGGGACATGTAACAGAGAAACAACGTAAGCCAAGGCAGAAGGAAATTGTACCCTCCTGAAGAAAACAGTCAAGTGAGAAGAAAGGGCCATGGATCAAATAATCACACAAATAAAGGTGAAATTACAGTTGTGGCAGTGCTGTTAAGGTCAACAGAGATTGCTTGAGGAAATGACAGATCTGAAGAAGATGAGCAGAATTTAACTACTGAGGAGAAAAACAATTGTAGGTGGGATGAGATAAGACATGTTAAAGCAGACGCAGAAGAAATAAAAATATAACACTTCTAGGTAACGAGCACCTGAGCAGGCAATCCAGTCAGGACAAAATAACAAGCAACGAAATAACTTGTACATCAGGAAATAGTAGCATCATGTAAGCAAAGTGATAGAAGACTAGATTACATGGAGGCTGTTGCCTTTGGAAAGAATACAATTAGTTATTAGTGCACAAGTATTTGAAATGTGTTGTTTTCTGGCTTAGTCTTAAAGGGGTAAGTGTGTAAAAATGAAAGGATACCTGTCAGACGGAACTAAAGGGGATACTTAATAAAGAGTCTTTGAGGATAGAATGGTGATGATTACTGACCTGGGGTTGCTGAACAGAATTAGATAAGGCAGTTGAAGAAACGAACACCCCTGGGAGCAAACACATCAGAACTGGGAGTTGACAGAACAAAAGTACATGGCTAACTGCACTACATATTTTTGGGAAATGAAGTACTATTAAGGCATGATTGCATGTATTCAATTTGGAACACTTCGAAACTGAGACAACTTACTATCTACCATATAATGTAATCCAGCTTGCCTTGCCAGGGGATTTGGCTATTGGTTGGACATGATGATTAAAAAATAATCGCTGTTTATAAAATGCTGTTGATTTCCTAATACATGTCCCATAAGTAAATTTTTCATTTGACCTTGAATTCAGTCCCATGCTGCTTAAATTCTTTCAATTCCAGTTTAGGTTATGTATACATAAGAACAGCCTACATTTTGAGACAGTCATTCACTATGGTGATGGCTCTCTCTTTTGCAATACATGATTTGAGGATCCTTCTAGAGTACATGCATAAACAATATTTTCATAGTCTACAGAGGTATGAATTACAAGGGTTCAATATTATGGGATCTGTGGACATCTATATTCAGTACATAAAGAGACTCATATATATGTGTACTCTAATTCAACATAAGTGCTAGAAAGAGATGACTGACAGTCTCCTTGTGTTGCTGAAACTTTGCTGTCAACATCAAAATAGAATTTATCGGTTTGAATGGCAATCACCAAAGGGGATCATAATCAATTATACAGATGAAAAATGAACTGTGTCAATCTTTTAGAAAAAATATTTCTTTCTGAAGTGGGGCAGGAGAGATAGGGTCTCACTCTGCCAAACCAGGCTGGAGTGCAGTGGTGCAATCTTGGCTCACTGCAGCCTTGACTGCCTGTGCTCGAGCAACCTTCCTGCCTCAGCCCCCCAAGTAGCTGGGACGATAGGCATATGTCACCATGCCCAGCTACTTTTTCTATTTTTTGTAGAGATAGGGTTTTGCCATGTTGCCCAGGCTGGTCTTGAACTCCTGGGCTCAAGCAATCCTCCTGCCTCGGCCTCCCAGAGTTCTGAGATTAAAAGGGTGAGCCACCATGCCCGGCCAATATTTTATTTTACGATTAGCTTGATGGGTACAAATATACCAATACAAACACACACACATACACACACACACACACACACACACACACACACACTCTGTCTCTCTCTCTAACTAATTTTTATGTTATCTATTTATTTATTGAAATGAAGTCTCACTCTGTCGCTCAGGCTGGAGTGCAGCGGCAGGATCTTGGCTCACTACAACCTTCACCTCTCCAGTTCAAGCAATTCTCCTGCCTCAGCCTCCCAAGTAGCTGGGATTACAGGCATGCACTACCACACCCCGCACCCAGATAACATTTGTAATTTTTTGGTAGAGACAGAGTTTCACCATGTTGGCCAGGCTGGTCTCAAACTCCTGACGTCAAGTGATTTGCCTGCTGTGGCCTCCCAAAGTGCTGAGATTACAGGCATGAGCCACCATGCCAGGCCCTCAAACTCATTTTAATTGAGTTTCAGTTATAAGTTTAGAGAGAATGACAAAGCAAGTTATGTCATATTTATATAAATCTCTGAGAATAGCTATAAACTGTATATAATTTCTAGTATAAATGTGTAAATGTCATTATTCCCTGTTCCACGTCTATGAAGTCATGGGAACTTGGGCAAGTCACAAAAACTTTTGTCTTGGTTGAACTTTTCCGTAAAAAATAAACTTGGAGTAGACAAACTGTAGAATCCTTGTTGAATCAAAAATTCCAAAATTTCTAGAACTAATTGTTTTAAGTGATCCTGCCATTCCTCATTTGTAATGCAATGTATTGTTACTTGAAGGCCAAGTAATAGCAGTGTCAAGAGGATATATTGTCCACATCCCATCAAATAAAACTTAAATCAGGGTTTCTCTGTAGAATCACTGTAGGAATTGGGAAATAAAGATAGAGACCCATGTTTTCATATTCCCTATACTGCTGATCTTGGAAAAGCCCTAGTAATAATTAACATTTTTCTAACATGTATATGTGAGCTTATATGTGTGCTTGTGTATGTGTTTGTGGTGTGTGTGTAAGAGAGAGAGAGAAACAAAGAAAGTAAGGGGAGATAATCTACTAAATGAAATAATATATTTGTAAAATTTTTTATTGAGTTAATGATTATCTTCTTAAAAATTTTATTTTTCAGATGCAATGTTGGAATTAACATTTAGATAACACTTTACCCAGTTGAAAATTAACATAAAATTACATGCACTACACATGACATGCAAGTTGTTTCTGTCTGACTTTTGTATAGTAAAATGTTTTCTGTAACTTGTATTTCATCTGTACGTTCTTATTTATGAATGTAGATTTTTTTTTTGGTATTGATGCCTTTCTTTATTTCTTTTTTACCTAGCGATAAGCTGCATGTTCAGGTTTGATTGTCACTGACTACCCGACTAGCGTTCAAATGCCTGTTATATAGCCAGCAGAGCATACAATTATTAGAGTTTTTTGTCCCTTAATTGGCCAAAACTGCAACATCTGTCATTTTTGTGGGAATCAAATTTCAGCTTCAAAAGCAGCATGAACAATCTGGCACAGCCACATCAGTATGACTTCTGTTTAATCTACTTGCTCATCCTCCCACTCTTCACTATCATCTTCACTCCTTCGAAGCTCCCTTTCTTCACAAAGTTCTTTTTCACCTTATTGGACTCACTACTGAATCCTTTCTGGCTATTGATTCTGCAGAGTGTGCTGGCTTACCATTGCAAGGTCATTCATAATTGCATCTAGAATTTTTGTATCCTTAAAGGTAAAATGCTCTGCTAAATATCACATTGGCATCCTGAGAACTAAAATTTAACCAGTAATAAGTGGATCATTTAAAAAGGGTGACAATAGGAACCGCACAGAACCTTTCTGGTGCCATGGGATTTTTTTTGCATTTCAGCTTCTGAAGACTCATTTTTGGCTACTCCTTCTGGAATTAAATCTGCCCAAATAGATGAGTTCTGAGGTGAAATAAAAATAAAGGTAAGATATTACAGAAGCATGAACCTAAAATATCTTCCATGCTTGATGAAATCCCTTGAGAGAATTGTAATGTTAGTGCTATTTTTCTCCCCCTTTCTCTTATCAACTGAAAAGGCACTTTCACTTTCTGTTATTACAGTACCATACCCTCTAGACACAATGACACAAATAACAAAAACAGCACCATGCCCTTTCTTTTGTCCCTATCCTTTGACAAAGTTCACAAATAAGCATACTTCCCAACTAAAAGAAAGCAGGAACAATTGCCTAGTTCTTCATTTCTGCTTTCTCTGACATTGCACAGCAGCATGAGCAAAATTCACTATACTTTTGAGCAAAATATGGTACAAAAATGTTACTCTTTAGTATTAGAGAATGCATAAAGTTTTCCCAAATATATAGAGGATAAAGCCAGGGAAACACAAAGAAAAGGTAATTTTGGATTAGTGTAAATAGATCCCCCCCCAAATTATTCCCTTAATTTGACTTAAGGGTCAAGACAATCTTTCTGAGATATGTTTTCTCTGTTTATGTATTGGAGATTCTAAACATAAAAATAAGGTAAAATATGTAAAAGACTTTCTGCAATGTGTATACTATGAAATTTAGTTGTAAAAGTGAAGCTGAGGGACGTGGAATTCAGTACATAAAATTAATGAATAAAAATAATAAAAGAACTGGTAGAATAATGGCATATTAACTTTTTCTTTATCAGCTCTTCATTGAGAATAATGGAAAAATCTAAAAAGTATCTCGTTGAAGACATCAGAGGCATACCAAAACATCCAGGGCTTGAAGAGCAAAAATCACAAAGAAAATAATTTTGAAACAGATTTTAATTATTCAATATCCCCCCCCCCCCCAACAAGACTCTCATCATTTTGAAAGGGATAATTAATAATCCAAGGAGAAAGTGGTGGCAATAGCTGATAAGCAGATATTAACTTTCCACAATGCTGTGGGTCAGGAAAACAAAATTCGAGTTTCTGGGCCACCAACTCAGTGAGAACTAATATGTTAAAGTGAAACAAAGCACTTTGAAATGAGCCCAGCATTTGAAGGCACTTTTAAAAGTCAAGACATTTATTGGTTTCTAAGTGGTACTGAAACGACAGGCTTAACACCGAGAGAGTGATGGCTAATAGGCTAGGAAGCAGAGGAGAGCTTTCAGCAGTTTTCTAGTGCTGAGTGGAAAAAAAAAAATGTACACGAGAGCTGAGTATGTATTGGAAGTCTTGACAGCACAAACAACACACACTCACACACACACACACACATGATCCTGCAGTGCTACAAATAAGAGTAAGAGTAGACTGGAAATAAACTAGCCATAATAAAATATCAAGTATGGAGTATAGCTGGGACCAAACTCAATCCCAAAATGAAATAAACTAATCTGCACAACTAACTACGTCTAACAACATGATATAACAATATTTTTTTAAAAGACAGAGAACTGTATTTAGAGTCTCAATTTATTTTCATTTAAAATGACCAATAATATATATTTTTTTAATTACTGGGATACCAGAAGGTAAAATCAAAGTAACAAAAAGTGAGAAAAGCAAACAAGCAAACACATGGAATCTAACTGAGAAGTAATCTAAAAATTGTAGTTATCAGATAAAAAGAAAAGAAAAAGATGATGATATGGTTTGGATTTGTGTCCCCATCCAAATCTCATGTCACATTGGAGGAGGGGACAGGTGGGAGGCGATTGGATCATAGGGATAGATTTCTCCCTTGCTGTTCTCGTGATAGTGAGTTCTCATGAGGACTGATGGTTTAAAAGTGTGTGGCACTTTCTCCTTCTCTCTCTCTCCTCCCATAGGGTAAGATGTGCTTGCTTCCCCTTTCCCTTCCACCATGATTGTAAGTTTACTGAGACCTCCCAGCCATGCTTCTTTACAGCCTGTGGAACTGTGAGTCAATTGAATCTCTTTTCTTCATTAATCACCCAGTCTTGTTCTTTATAGCAATGTGAGAACAGACTTACACAGATGACATGAAGGATATTTTCACTTAATGTAGATACACTAGAAAACTTAACCACAGATTAGACCTAAAAGAAGAAGGGATCACTGAATTAGGAGAAAATATCCAGAAGAAAAATATTCAAATGTAGAAAATAAAGGTTGTAATGTACTTACAAGAGCCTAATAAGTATATAAAAAATGGTGAAAATCTTTCATAAGTATAACTGGAGACACAGAGGGGAGAAAAAAATACAAAGCAGAAACATCTTTAGAAGATCTAAAGGCCAAAATTTTTCTAGATCTGAAGAAAGTAGAAAAACCCAAATTTAAGGTGCTCTTCAAATGCAAGGTAAGATAAATACAAAGCAAGTAACTGCCAGAAGCATCAGAGTAAAAAGAAAACCAATGACAAAAGAAAACTATAAAGTTACCAAGTGGGGAGTGAAAGACACATTACCTTCAAATGAGCAAAGGTTATTCTGACAGCTGAGTTCACAGCAAAAATGACAGGATTCTGGAGGTAATAAAATAACATCATCAAAGTGCTGAAAGAAAATAACCATCGGGCTAGAATTCTAAAACTAATAAAATTTATCCTTCAAAATTAAAATGTAGTAAAAACATTAATAGATTATATGTTAATCAGATATGAACCTGAAGAAAGAGATGGTTAGTGAGTTCTCCTGGGGAACTAATTGTAATCTAGGATATATACAAAAGAATTAAAAGCTATTAAAATGATCAGTATATTAGGAAACATAAAGGAGAATTTGCTCTATTGAATGGCAGTAACATCTTGTCAAGTTTCAAATATGAGTTGAGTAAACATATATGAAAACAGTTATACAACATGTGAAAGGAGATAAAAGAAATAGCGTTCTAAGCTTCTTATGTCATCCCAAAATTGGTAAAGGTCATATTTTATGTTGGTGTCAAATAAAAAAGAGATGAAACTTATAGTCTGTTGGGTAACCAATAAGCATGGAATTATATATATATATATATGTATATAAATATATATATACACACACATATACACACACACATACACACACATACTTAATAAGAAAACCAAGAATGATTCTTTTTTTTTTTTTTTTTTTGAGACAGAGTCTCGCTCTGTCGCCCAGGCTGGAGTGCAGTGGCCGGATCTCAGCTCACTGCAAGCTCCGCCTCCCGGGTTTACGCCATTCTCCTGCCTCATCCTCCCTAGTAGCTGGGACTACAGGTACCCGCCACCTTGCCCAGCTAGTTTTTTGTATTTTTTTTTTTAGTAGAGACGGGGTTTCACCGTTTCAGCCAGGATGATCTCGATCTCCTGACCTCGTGATCTGCCCGTCTCGGCCTCCCAAAGTGCTGGGATTACAGGCTTGAGCCACCGCGCCCGGCCAAGAATGATTCTTTTTAAAACACACTTAAGGACAGAGAAAAAGGACATAGAATAGGTAAGACAAGTAGATTATGGATTTTAACTAAAATAAGTCAGTAAATATATCAAAAATAATTTTTTAAATATTCCAGTTTAGGGAGGATTTTTATCAGCATATATAGATAGAAAGATTATTATTATTATTATTATTATTTGAGACAGACTCTCACTCTGTTACCCAGACTGGAGTGCAGTGGTGCCATCCTGGCTCACTGCAACCTCCGCCTCCTGGGATCAAGTGATTCTCCTGCCTCAGCCTCCTGAGTAGCTGGGATTACAGGCACCCGCCATCACACCTGGTTAATTTTTGTATTTTTAGTAGAGCCGGGGTTTCACCATGTTGGCCAGGCTGATCTCAAATTCCTGACCTCAGGTGATCTGCCCAAATCAGCCTCCCACAGTGCTGGGATTACAGGCATGAGCCACCACACCTGACTTTTATCAACTTATATTAAAACAAAGAATGTTGATTACATTTTTAAAACAGACATCTTAAAAAACTAAGAATGGAGAAAATTAAAAAGTAGAAGTGTGAACAAGTCATACTACACATAAAACATCAAAAAACATCTTATAAAAATATCTCAATATCAAACAAATTAAATGTTAAGACAAATTTATTATAAGACATTATGAGATATATTTCATAGAGATACCAAGAACATTTCACTGAGTATAAATAGCAATTGTACTATAGCTCTGTAAACATACTGCTAAATATAAAAAGCAACACTTTATAGAATGAGGAGAAAGAGAAAAATCAACAACAGCAAATAAGATTTAACACATTTTTATCAGTAACTTAGGGAAAATATATTAAGTATTCAGTAAGAATATAGAAGATTATTTTAAAAAGTAAAAGTTTTTATTGAATTGCCATTTTTAAAACACTGTGCATAGCAACTTCTTTTCATATTCATGTGAAACATATCTCCAAATAATCCTAGAACGTATATAGGTTCTAGAACCTAAAGCCAATGTCATCAAATTTCAAAGAATAAAAAGCTTACAGATAATTGTCTCTACTCCTGAAAGCACATAGAAATGGGTAAGAAAATAACAAGAAAATCTCTAATTATTAGGAAAGTTAAGAACACATTTATAAATAATCCATGGATTGAAGAATCAATAACAGTTGGAAATAGACAATATTTTAATTGAAAGATAATGAAAAAATGTTATATCAATACCTATGCAATGCTACAAATCAAGTGTTTAGAAGAAAATTTACATCCATAAACAAATTTGTAAAAATGAATGGCTGAAAACTAATATATTGAGGAGTGTATTGATCTCAAAAACTAAAGGAATTAGAAAATATTAAATAACAAAGAAAAAACATAACAAATTATACTTATGTAACCAAATACCACCTGTTCCCCAAAAAACTATGGAAATAAGTTTTAAAATAAGAATCAACTATAATACAAATGTAAAATAAGTATCAACAAAACCCAAAGTGGTTTTTTTAAAAAAATGAATGGAATTAATAAACCAGTGGCAAATATGATAAGATAGACAATGGCAGAAATTAATATCAGGAAAGAAAAAAAGAAAAAGTATCACCATTATACATTTTTAGGTATTAATCAGAAAGTTGTACAATATTATGAAAAATTATTTTCAAATGAAATGAATTTTAAAGGAAATGACAGTCTTTCTAGAAAACACCACAAAATCCATTCAAAAGAACTATAAGAGAAAACAGTTTTGTATTTATTAACTTAATTATACACTTAATAATAAATATTTACCCACACCAAAAAAAACTAGACACAGAAAACTGTATCATTGAGTTCCACCAATTATTTCAGAAGTAGCTAACACCAATTTACACAAACTCTTCTAGAAAATAGATAGGAAAAGGCTTTCCACCTTATGAAGAAACATTTAAACCTTAATCCTTGAAATGAGAAAAGAATGTAAAGATGTTTAGTATCACCCTAATTAACACTGTACTGAAGTACCTACAAAAAATAAAAAGCCACATAAATTTTATATATATATGTATGATTACTTATACCTTCACAACCAGAAAAAAGTGGGTCAAAGCACAATTGAATAATATTTCTTGAATCCATCAAAACACTGGAGTAACAACAACTAACCTCAAATTCAGGATGAGACAGATACCTGAATAGAAACAGGCTATTTATTTACTTGGAACACATGCTGCTGAATACCATATAAACTGATAAAAATATAAGTTTTTTTTAACAAAACTCACTCCAAATATAAAAACATAGGTTAAAAACAAAAGGATGTAAAAGAAATATACCATTCAAACACTAACTCCGAGAACAGATGTAGTTACATTAGTATCAGGAAAAAAAAATTTCAGAAAAATACATGATCAGGGATAAAGAGAGTCACTACATACTGATAAAAGGGTTAAATCTTCAAAAAGATATAGTAATTCTAAATGTACGTGTATCTAACAATAGAATTTCAAAACACATGTGACAAAAATCGATTTAAAAAGGCAAATTGATAAATTTATGGTTGGCAACTACAATACTGTTCCTCAGTATTTGATAGAACAAATGGGTATTAGGCCAATAAGAATGTAGATGACCTGAAAAAAACTGCCAACCAACTTGAACTAATTCATGTTTTTAGAACACTCTACTCAATAACAGCTGAACACACATTCTTTCCATGTGCTCAAAGAGCATATATACAACATTCCACTAAAATTTTGATCTGCTCCCAGAAATAAGCCCGATAAACAAACTTTGCCAAGTCAACAATATATTACACAAAAGTTTTCAATAAACTGAAGTCCTCACGAAGCTCTGCCAGATGCATGGATAATTATTTCAAAAACAAAAATGGCAAAAGAAGTGAGTGATATACAATAATTGAAACGGGAAAGTTTCCCTTGTCCCCCTCGCAGGACATGCGATGGGAGCTCGCTTCTTCAGTGCCCTGCTGCTCAAATCTCTAGGGGAGCATACAGAAGGGCAGGGTGTGGGGCTCCGAACCCATGGCAGTGTCTAGGGCTGAATGTTTACAGCTGAAGCCCCAGTGGGCCTGTGTTACAGGGCGCTCTCTTAGTTTGCCATGTATAGGCGGCTTGTGTTAATGAGCTCAGTTACACCCCTTTCCTTATCACAAGCACAGAGCGACTTTTGTATCCCGGGGCTTCTCGCTTTGGTGTACAGGAAGAATCGGATCACATGTGGGATGGGAGAATGAGTGCAAGGTTTTATTGAGTGGAAATAGCTCTCAGCGGATGGCGGAGCCAGAAGGGAAACAGTTTTCCCCTGGAGTCGGGCAGCTGGCGGCTCGGGCTCTTCTTCAACTGCCCCGGCCAAACTCCGCGTTTTTCTGCTGGTCGATGGCCCGCTGGCGAGCAGGTGACTGCTGACAAGCTCCTCTCCACTTCCCTTGCTTCTTCTTCTGCGGATGTGCTCCTCTGGATGTCTGGCCGCCCGTGTGTCTGCCTGCTAGGATCTCCGGTTTTTATAGGCCCAGGAGGCGGGTGTGGTGGGCCAGGGTGATCTTGGGAAATGTAACATTTGGGTAGGAAGGCAGGAGTGTCTGTCTTCACTTAGGTCTGTGGGGGTGGAGTCCTAGCCAGGGACCACACTGTCCTCTACCCAGCACTTCCCTTCCTCCCTTCGGCATTATTTAAAGTGCTTCCCAGCACTTTTGTATTATAATGCCTACTGATAGAGCTATTTTCACTCAGACATAATTTTTAAAAATTAAGTCTCTACTGTGATCAAATCAACTAGGAAAGAAGATGTAAATAGAGTTTGATCAGGTTAGAGACAAGGAAGCTGAAATATTGGAAATCTTGAAAAGAGGTTACATTAATCAAAAGAGGGTTTGGGCCTCGATGTTTGCAATACATTGAGAAATGAGTAAAAAGTTCATACTTTGGTGAAGTCAGACACAAAAGTTTGTAATAAGAAAGCAGGGTTTGGGGGCTAGGGGAGGGATAGCATTAGAAGAAATACCTAATGTAGACGACGGGTTGATGGGTGCAGCAAACCACCATGGAAAGTGTATACCTATGTAAGAAACCAGCATGTTCTTTCTGCACATGTACCCCAGAACTTAAAGTATAATGAAAAAAAAAAAAAAAAAAAAGAAACAAAGAAAAGAAAAAGTGAGAATGATTATCATAAAAGTCAGATCATGATTACCTCTGGGAGAAAGGAGAGGAGTGTGATTAGAAAGAGAAATAAAGTGGACGAAGGAAAGAAAGAAAGAAAGAAAGAAAGAAAGAAAGAAAGAAAGAAAGAAAGAAAGAAAGAAAGAAAAGAAAGAAAGAAAGAAAGAAAGAAAGAAAGAAAGAAAGAAAGAAAGAAAGAGAGGAGAGAGAAAGAAAGAGAAAGAAAGAAAGAAAGAAAAGAGAGAGAAAGAAAGAAAGAAAGAGAGGAGAGAGAAAGAAAGAGAAAGAAAGAAAGAAAAGAGAGAGAAAGAAAGAAAGAAAGAAAGAAAGAAAGAAAGAAAAAGAAAGAAAGAAAGAAAGAAAGAAAGAAAGAAAAAGAAAGAAAGAAAGAAAGAAAAAGAAAGAAAGAAAGAAAGAAAGAAGGAAAGAAAGAAAGGGAAATCAGGTGGGAGAAATCAAGAATGAAGTCAGACATAACAGTTACAAGCTAGATGACTGGCAAAGTAATGGAGACAGAAGAGGCTTTATGAAAAAGTGAAAAAGTTCAGGTACTTGTATCAGCTCTTGAGATCACTTGAGTCAGTAGAATTTCTGTAAATCTTATAAGAACAGATTCTTTCGTTTTCATTTCAGTTCCAAAATGAAACCTTGAAATGTACAAACTTCTCAAAAATGATTCACAGAAACATAATTATCCAGATATACAGGTTTTATTCAGGGACATTCAGTTTTCTCTTTGCCAATTTCACTTCATCTTCATAAATGTGTTTTGATGATTGAATGATGACTTTCTTCATAGCAAACCTAAAGAAGAGACGTATTTTACCAAAAATAATATAGATATAAAATGAACACGTTGCTTGTTTTATCAGTAGAAATGGTTATACAAGTGAATATCCATTTACAATATTCAGCATAGCAAATACTAGAAAAGTAATTTACTCTTTTATTCTATAAATATTTTTATCTTATAATTATTTGCTTTGATTGGTTGTGTCATTTATTTTTGGTATTCAAGGACACATTTACAAACTGGTAAGAAGAGTGGCTTATTTGGTTATAAATATTATAATAGTATTTTTACTTTCAGCAAGTCTCATTGATAAATATAGAATTCTATAGTATTGTGAAGGGGATTAATTTCAGGCATTAGAAGGACTGTCAAAATATTTCTTCTCTGCTAATTTATATCCATCTAGAAAACTGTTGAGCAATGAGCCCTGATTCTGTTTCTAGACAGTTGTTTCTTGCTTTCCCTCTTGCTTCACAGTAAGAACTCTGGCTCCAGCAACATCATACTTTTAGATATTTGCTCGATCCTATTATATTTCATGAAAAGTTTCAGAATTATTTTGCACATACAACTACAATAACAAATCAGCTGGACTTCCATTTGTACTTAAGATGTAAAAAGCTTTAAATAATGTTGCTTTTACAGTAACAATGAGAAAAAGTCAGATTATAACTTTCCTTGAACCCATCAGAAAACTGAAGGCATGAGGCAACCAAGGAACATGAATTCCAAGCAGAACAAAGCACAAGGAGAGTCAGGGCACACAGATTGTGTCTCCTGTGGTAGAGCATTGGAAGAAGGGGCACAGGCCACCATTTAAGTGGATATAAATAAATCAGGTAAATTTTAATAACTGACCAAAGGCCAAATATGGGATAGCATGTCATTTTTGAATAGTTTGGGGCCACAGACCTAAGTGAAAATGATACTCTTTTAGCTTTTTCCTACATGCTTTCACTGGGTGCTTACAAAAACCAAACAAACAAACAAGCAAGCAAGCAAACAAACAACAAAAAAGAAAAGAACAGGAGAGAGAGAGAGAGAAAAGAGAAATTGGAAGAAGAAGACGAGAAGACTGAAAAAAAGCTCTGTCAGTAATGACAAAATTTAGTACATGATCAGTGTTTGCGGGGTCACAGGCACATAATAGCGCTCATTTCTCTGGACGTTTCTTTTATAGGAAGCAGAAGACTTAAGCCACAATGCAGAGACAGCATAGCTGCTCCCAAGGTATAGGAAAAGACATTCGTGGCTAGAGGAAGGGTAGAAAAAAACTAATAAACCCCTCTATTACTGAAGGGAAGTAGAAAACCATCTTGGGCCCAAGATATTCTGTTGCTACCAAGCATAGGACTCATTCCACTGAGGGAAGGAAAGGAAACTCCTAAGACCAACTACGAGTATAAGCAAAGTTTGACTGCCATAGGAAAGGGCAAACATACCGAGAAAGTTCACACAATTTTGTCTCAGATTCAAAGAGCCTGTTTAAGACTGAAGCTGGACTAGAACAAAGAACATTCCTGACCGATCATGAGCCTAACAGAGAAGTCTAAGGATGAGAAAAGGCAGAAGCACAGGGTGAGAGTTGGAGGATGGGGAGAAAAAGTTAAAAGTTGTTGATGAAGAACTAACACTGAGAAAAAAACCTCTGAGACTACAGTCCCCACCTTGAGCATAAAACAGCAGGCCACCACTGGAGGAATTTGAAGACTGGCTCACTGACATTAACCATAGTCAAAGTGAAAACAAAACCTAACCCTCATTCCTTGCCTTGACTATCCCAACTCATACTTTAATGTCCTGAGAGAAGACGCATGTTCATTTCAAGACGTAAATACTATTGGCCTCAGCATTTACTGTTTTACACATGACATCCAGTATTTAATTTTTAAAATGATAATTTATACTATTTTAATATATGTAACAACATAAGGGGGAGAAAACCCCAACACATTGTCCAGAAACAACACAATCAAAAGGATCTGACTCAGAGATTACCCATAACCCACTTTCCAATAATGATGTTAAAATATCTGTATTTAATATTTTAAAGGATCTAATGAAAAAGATAGGTAACATGCATAAATAGATGGGAAATTTTAACAGAGAAATACAAACCATAAGAATCAAATGAAAGGCCAAGGTGAAAAAAGCTCTGATATTATAAAAGAGGAAAGCTTTGTGGGCTTGGTAGTAGATTTGAAATAGTCCTCTGGCCTATACACTAAGGTCTCAGGGTTTGCTTGGCTGTTTTTTTTTTTTGTTGTTGTTTTTTTGTTTGTTTGTTTGTTTGTTTTTGTCCACTTTGGTTTTCAAAGGGAGAGTGTTCCATGAGCCCTGGGTCGAAGCTGCAGAAGTTCCTATTACCTAGTCTGCATTACATTCTAATAATCTAACAAGTCACTAAATGCATCCCAGATTCCAGGAGAGGGAAATTGTACTGCCATTTGCTACCCAAATAAGAGAAGTAGCAAAGAATTTTTAGATATCTTTAATTTTTCATCATGAGTGTATTTCCCATTCCTTCTTCCACATGCAAACAGTCATCTGTTAAAACTGATTACTGATATATCTATTAATATAAAATATTCAAATGCAAGTAACTTCGGAAGGTAAATTTGTGTGGATTTTACAAGGCCAAACAGAAAAAAAAGAAAGCAGAAGGAAATCATTTTATTGCCCTCTATCTTTAATTTATACTCTAATGGAATGTCATATACCAGGCTAGGAATTTGTTTTACCTATAACCTACCTAAAGTTTTAAACTTATTTTTCTGACATTATCTCTAAGTCACTTATATCACATCATAATTCCTCAATTATTTCTAGAATAATAATTATATATTTTAAAACATATGTTTTACCGTTTTATATCCAAGTGTTTTCAAATTTAATCTTATATTCTATTGCCATTATGCTAAAAAAAAAAAAAGGTAAGATATTAAAGGTAAACTTAGGCAACAAGCTCTTTCTTTTTTGTGGTAAAAGCCTGATCTACCTAATTTTATTCCCCACTGGATTTAATGAATTATCTGAATAAGTTGATATAGTAGGGTGGCCTTGTTGCAAGAAACATTAAGAGAAATGCATGTTTTAAACAGTTGAAGCAGTTATATTAGAATCTTCCAAAATAGGCCTATCTATAGTATTTCATGCTTTTATATTTAAACTTTCTTCTTTTATTGCCAATAAAGGCAGAAATGTTGAGAAGACGGAGGGTGAGTCCGTAAGCCAAACGTTGACAAGAATTTTATTTTTACTGAGTCTATTTTTTTACTTAAATGGTTTCTCCCAAAAGTTAAGAAAAAGCATTGTGACTCATATTTATGACTGATTGTGAATCTACAGAAATGAAATAGCTTTGCCATTTGTACCAATTTAAAAATGAAACAAAACTTTGGAATAATTTTTCAAGTATGATATATAGAACATTTTTTTGCTACTTTAAAAATTCATTCTAATTTGACTAAAAATTTTTAAAGAACCTAGAGAATTAATTTGATCACTTTAAATATTTTAATCAGAAATTCTGCATACTATTTCATTGCTATCTAAAGCAGTAAATTAGTTATATCATCTATTTATTAAATTTCAGAATGCATGTGTTTTAATTTTGGCCTTTTTCGCATCAGATACACTTAAAACTTTATATATGACTTGAATTATAATTATAAGAAATAGTTAAGACCTACAAGGTTAATTTTATGCCTTTATTTATAATGTTGCTTTTAGTATTTGAGGAAAGAAATTGTCTTTGTTCTTTTAGTGAACTTAATAAGTGGACATTTTAGTAAAATTTTGTTCATATTGCATTGGTCTGATATACTGAACTTCTGATTAGCAACTCAATGGTAAGCTATGCTTAGAAACTTCAATACCTTTTCTAGTGATAGGATATGATACCAGCCTATAATCCATGTAGTTTTCCTATTTCAAAATATGTTTAGGCACTTTGATCAATAAATTATCTTCTAAAATGTGTAGAAGGTGCTTCCAGGTCATTGTATGGAAATATACTCTGCCCCTGTCCACATCTGTACTTTTGGGGGGAGCATTATTTGCACTTTTCAACCTTAATTTACTTTATTTCAGAGTTTTAAAAGTCTTGAACATATCCTGAAGGGTATTTTTGTTAGGGAAATTCTATTATCTTCAAAAAAAAATCACAAGAAACTATGATCAGAGGGTTTAAGGAAAAATTAACAAATGAATAGGTATATCCTGTGACTTCAGTTTAAATTACAAAATGCAGTCTTTGCTAACATCCCTTTATATTTAAACCAAAGTATTTATTTCACATAGAAAATTAGAATTTTTAATTACTAACACATTACATTTAAGAGAAATAAAATGTAATTATTTTTTACCCTACTCCACAAAGATTTGTTAAACGAAAGACCTGTTAATTTAAAAGCTATTACAAGTTATGATTAATCTTAATAGTCACAATACTTATTGGGAATAAATTGCTTGAACCCTTAATTAAAAGTTAAATAGTCATTAAAACTATGTAATTTGGAAAGGAAAGGGTCTTAAGTTCAAATTTTTCTAATTTAGTTCTAAATCTAGTTAAAAGTTAAACTGTAACATCTTTCAGTGTACTGGTTTTGAACTAACAGTTGGAGAGCTACGGATATGATATGCTTTTCTCTGCTTTGATACTAAAACACAGCACAACGAAAATTGTCTTTATGTAAATGGTAACATCATTGACATCCATGATTTCTGCTTATTTATTTATTTATTTATTTATTTTTAAACAGCAATTGCCAAAGCATAACCCCATTTGGATTCAATAAATTTCCTGATTCTTGATGGATTATTTTGGCACACTCTCTTTGCACAAGATAAAAGTGAGGAAAAAACAATTATATATAAGTAAATTAACCCATGATAAATACTAGCAATTAAGACACCACAGCATACTAAAAATGAACACTGCATCAACTGAAACTTGAAAGCGAACACACTGGAATAAGTCTCTATATTTTATAATTTTTTAATGTCTTCCATCACCCTAAAGAAGAAAAAGTAAAAATAAATAGTTTCCCATTGAGCTATGGAGTCTGATCAAAAATGTCAAGAATAGGAGAGAGAAGAATAGGACTCATCTTTCACTGAGCATATAATAAAATACATTTACTAAGATGAATGAATATGACAAGCTGTGTTCTCTTTCAGAACATTTAAAAGTCTGCAAAGGGTAGATTGCTTCTTTGACTACAGACATTTATGAAAAATTTCTTGTTGAGGTAGGAATTCGGTATTCAAATTGTGCATGAACCGTGAGATTATCAATATTTTCTAGCTTAAAATACATAAAAATGATTTCCCAGAGAAAAAGCAGAACTCTAACTACAGCTTCCTAAATGTCCATTTTTAAGATAAAAAATTATTTGATTATTCTTTTATTGTATTATTATATTTTTACATAATCTTTTATTATATTATCATTTAGCTGAGGGGTTTCTCTCTTCCTGACCTCACACTCTAACTTTGATAAATTATATTAATTTGAATTGGCTCCACAACTTACAAGATTAAGACCCAGAAAGTCTGATGAAGTGAGTTACAATGAAAGCATTTTTCTAAAGCTAGGGTGAGTAAATTTATCTATTTTTTTCTTTTTTTAAAATAGACTTCACAACATAGTATATGGAAACTGCAAGTTCTTTCTGTTTCTTAAAGTAAAGCTCAAACCCTTTTTAATGGAAACAAATTTATGGTTATTTAGTATTTTGAAACTTCAGTTCACTTTTCAGGCTAGCAGAGTACAACGATCAGAGGTGATCGTCAAGATTAAGTGAGATAATGTATTGCACAATGCTTAGGTCCAAATCTTGGCTCAGGTCAGTAATCAGCTTATTGACTTGGGTGGGTTACTTAACCTCTCTGCCAGCCAACTTTCTTGTCAAAAAAATGAGAATAAAAACACTCTTTACTTATAAGGCAATACGTGAGATAATGCCTGTAGAGCACGCAACACCTGCTATTCATATTAAATGCTTATTAAATATGAGTTTTTGCTGCATTCACTATATAAAGTATCTTGTTCTGGCTTTGGTAGAACACATACAAAACAAAACAAAATAACCTAAAATCAGAATGCTAGGAACTACAAGGTTAGGCCTCATTTCTTCCGAGGTATCCTTTACCTCCTCGCCATCATCAGCTTCACCATCATTTCCATCATCATCCTCCAGGAATGAGTAGGCCTCCATTTTGAAAGTGGAAAAACATACAGAAGAAATTAGGGAGTGAATACTTCTATGCGTTCTTCAATTTTATGTTATCTTTACTGAACATTATAGAAAATGAAATCACTGATAGTATTGAAAACATTCCCCAAACTCTTAAGTTACTTACCATGATCTGATTTAAATGATTGGTAGTCATACAGAAAGGCCTCATTTAAAATCTCTGATTTAGCACAGACATTATTGAAAGGCTAATATTCCCATATACTCGATATGGGGAGTAATAGCACCCCACACTCTCCCCCAGCTCTTACGATCCACATCGCAGGGGGATGAGACACCCCCCCAAGAGGTGGGGAGTAAGAGCCACCCGCTCTCCCCCCCGGCTATTATGATCTACAGTAGACTCACAGCCTGTTTACGATATTGTGAGTAATAACATCTCTCCCTCTGGAAATTATGAACTATTTCACAGACGTGTGTATACCCTCGGTGTACAGAATGTGTACACCCGTGTGTGTTGGCAGTAATATCATCCTCTTCCTCCCTGAATATTAAGAACAGTATCACAGGAGTGTTTCTACTCCCTGCGATATTGGGTATCATGTCCTCCTCTCCCACATTGAAATTAGAAACAGTATCACTGGGGGCGTGTACACCTTCTGTGATATTTAAAGTAATATCATCCTCTTCCCTCCAGGATCATGGCAACAATATCCCTGGGAGGTGTACACTTTCTGCGATATATGTAGTAATATCCTCCCCTCCACCTTGTAATATTATTAAGGACCATCTCACATGGGGTGTACGACCCTTGCAATACTGGAAATATTATTATCCTCTTTCCCCCCTGCATATTTGGAAAAATATCAGAGTGAGTGTACACCTCCTGTGATACGCGGATTAATATCCTCTTCTTCCTTTCTGGATATTAGAAACAATATCACACGGGGGTTTACACCTTCTTCGATATCTGGAGTAATGTCATCCTCTCCTGTTTTGAATGGCAAGAACAATATCTCAGGGGGGATGTAGACCCCCTGCCATATTGGGAGTAATATTATGCTCTCCCCTCCTTGATATTAGGAACAAAATCCTAGCGTGGGTGTACACCTCCGACTGTAAGTTATACTGTCCTCTCTCTTCCTGGATTTTAGGAACAATATCACAGGGTGGGTGCACACAGCCTGCGATATTGAACGTAATATCATCTCTCCCCCACCGGAGATTAGGAACAATATCACAGAAGGATTGTACACTCTCTGTGATATTGGGAGTAATATCACTTTCGCCTTCCCTGAATATTAGGAGCAATATCCCCGGGTGGATGTACACCCACTGTTAAATTGGGAGTAATATCATGCTCTACCCCCTGGATATTAGGAGCAATATCACAAAGTGGGTGTACACCCACAGCGAGACTGGGGGTAATATCATGCTCTCCCTCCCTGGATATTAGGAACAATATCACAGGTGGGTGTACACCCCCTGCACTACAAAGAGTAATATTATCTTCTCTTCCTTTAGCTATTGAGAATAGTATCACATAGTGGGAGGGTACACCCCCTGCACTGTTGGGAGTAATATCATTCTGTCTTATTCCGGATGGTAGGAAAAACATCGCAAGCGGTGTGTACAGCCCCTGTGATATTGAGAGTAATATCATCCTCTCCCAACGTGGGTATTAAGAACCATATCACAGGGGGCGTGTACACTTCTTCAATATTGGTAGCAATATCATCCTCTCCTGCTAGATATAAGAAATTATATGACTTGCGGGATGGACATCCCCCGCGATAAGGGAAGTAATATCCCTCCCTGGATATTGGGATCCACGGTGGACACACAGCGTGTTTACGATTTGTGAATACTATCATCTCCCCCTCTAGAGATTGCGAACAATATCAAAGACTGGTGTACACCCTCTGCAACATAGGGAGGAAGGTCATCCTCTCCCTCGCCATGGATATTAGGAACAATATCAAAGGAGTGTTTATGACCCCTGCGATATTGGGAGTAATATCATACTCTCCCATGTGGAAATTAGGAACAGTATCACTGGGGGCCTGTACACCCCTGCGATATTGAAAGTAATATCATCCTCTTCCCTCCTGGATCATGGGAACTCTATCACTGGGGGGTGTACACTTTCTGTGATACTGGGAGTAATATCATCTTCTCCGGCTTGGAGTATTAAGGACAATATCACAGGGGTGGGGGGTGTACACCTTCTGCAATATTGCGAATAATATTATCCTCTCTCCCCCTGCATATTAGGAAAGTTATCACAGAGTGAGTGTTCACCTCCTGCGATATGGGGAGTAATATCTTCTCCTCTTCTGGATATCATGAACAGTATCACACAGGGGTGTACACTTTCTGTGATATTTCGAGTAATATCAACCTCTCAGCCTTTGAATATTAAGATCAATATCACGGGGTGGATGTACACCCCCTGGCGTATTGGGAGTAGTATCAGCCTCTCCCCTCCATGGGTATTGGGAACAATATCCCAGGGTGGGTGTGCACCTCCTGCTCTATGGGGACTAATATCATCCTCTCTCTTCCAGGATATTAATAACAATATCACAGGGTGGGTGAACACAGCCTGCGATACTGGAATTGTTATCACTCTCTCCCCCTCCGGATACTAGGAACAATATCACAGAAGAGGTGTACACTCCCTGCCATATTGGGCATAATATCATAGGCTTCTTCTGTGAATATTAGGAGCAATATTACCGGGTGGCTGTACATTCATTGCTCTGTTGGGAGTCATGTCATACTCTAGGCCCTGGATATTAGGGTCAATGTCCCAGGGTGAGTGTACACCTACTCTGATATTAAAACTAATATAATGCTCTCCGTCTCTGGATATTAGGAACAATATCACAGGTAGGTGTACACCCCTTGTGGTATTAGGAGCAATAATATTATTAATTACCAAACATCAGTTTTATTAATAATTATTAATGCTAATAATAATTAATAGTATAATGTTATTAATTTTTAATAAATATTATAAGTATATGATTATGCATGGATGAATTATTACTATTCATGTCGTTTATCAATATTAGTTATTAATCTTAATATTAATTATTATTTTATTACCAATGTCACTTATTTATTTAATTAACATGAAAAACTGATATGATTATTATATTATTAATAGTGATATTACTGTTAATTATTAACTGTAATTGTGAATATTTTAATCAGTATTAACTTTTACTCTCTTTATGGTAATTATTAATATCGATGATTAGTATTAATTGTACTTATATTTATTAATACTAATAATTAATATAATTGTTCCTGATATCCAGGGGGGAGAGGATATTACTCGCAATATCGCAGGGGGTGCAGACTTCCCCCGTGATATTGTCCCTAACATCCAAAGGTGGAGAGGATGCTATTTCTTCCAATGTCACAGGGGGTGTGCACCACCCCTATGATGCTGTTCCTAATATCCAAGGGGCAAGAGGATGATATTAGTCTCAATATAGCAGGGGGTGTACACGCCTTCTGTGACATTGTTCCTAATAGCCAGCGGGGGAGAGGAAGATATTACCCCCAATATCGCAGGGGGTGTACACCCCCTTGTGACATTGTTCCTTATATCCTGGGAGGGAGAGGATGATACCAGTGGCAATACCGCAGGCTGTGTACACACCCACTGTGATATTGTTCCGAATATCCAGAGGGGGAGAAAACGATGTTACTCCCAATATCGCAGATGGTGTACATCCTCCTGTGATATTGTTTCTTACATTCAGGGCGAGAGGATGATATTACCCCCAATATCGCAGGGGTTGTACACACTTCCTGCGATGTTGTTCCTAATATCTCGAAGGGGAGAGGATAATGTTACACTCAATATCGCGGGGTGGGGGTACCTCCCTTGTAATATTATTCTTAATATCCATAATGGGAGAGGATGATATTACTCCCAATATCACGAGAAGTGTACAGCCGCCTGTGATATAGTTCCTAATACCTAGGTGGGGAGAGGATATTACTGCCCATATCGCACGAGTTGTAAGACCCCTTCGATATTTTGCCTACAATCCCAAGGGGAGAGGATGATACTACTCCCAATATCGAAGAAGGTGTACACCCCCCTGTGACATTATTCTCAATATCCACGTTGGGAGACGATGACATTACGCCCAATATCGCAAGGGATGTACACCCACCCTGGGTTATTGTTCCTTATGTCGAGAGGGGGGAGAGGATGATGTTACTCCCAATATCGCAGGGGCTGTATAGCCCTCCTGTGATATCGTTCTGAGTAACCTAGGGAAGGGAGGATGATACTACACCCATTATCACAGCGGGTGTACACCCACCCAGTGATACTGTTGTTAAGGTACTCCACCTCCCCCAACCAGCAATATTGTTTCTCATATCCAGGGGAAGAGAGGATAACATTATGCCCAATATCGCAGGGGGTGTACACACCCTCTGTGATGTTGTTCCTAGTATCCAAAGGTAGAGACGATGCCATTACTGGCCATTTCTCAAGGGGTGTACACCTTGCTGTGATATTCTTTTTGATATTCGGGGGTGGGAGAGGATAACATTGATCCCAATATCGCAGAAGGTGTAAAGACCCCTGTGATATAGTTCCTAAGGTAGAGAGAAAAGAGAATAATATTACTCTCAATATCGCAGGGGGTGTAACCCCCGCACCCTGTATATTGTTCCTAGTAGGCAGCGGGGTAGAGGCTGATATTACTCCCAATATCGCAGAAGGTGCACACACACCTGTGATATAGTTCCTAATATCCAGCGGGAAAGAGGCTGATATTACTCTGGATCTCACAGTGGGAGTACACCCCCGACCCCCCGTGGTATTGCTCCTAATATCCAAGTGTGAAGAGGATGATGATATTGCTGACGATATCGAAGGAGGTGTACGACTCTTCTGTGATGTGGTTCCTGATATCCAGTGGGTGAGTGGATGATATTACTCCCTATAACGGAGGACGTGTACATCACCGTGTGATTTTGTCCTTAATAACCACATGGGGATAGGTGATATTACTCCCAATATAGCAAGGGGTGTACACCATGAGTGTGATATGAATCATAAAATCAAGAAGAAGAGTGAATGACATTGCTTCCAAAATACACGGGGTGTATGCCCACTCTGTGATCTTGTTCCTATCATCTAAAGGAAGAGATGATGATATTACTCCCAATACGGCAGAAGGTATACACCGCCCGTGATATTGTTCCTCACAACTAGTCGGGGAGAACATGATACCACTTGAGATATGACAGTGGCTCTACACCCCATCTGTGATATAGCTCCTAAATTCCAGCAGCTAATGGAGGATGTGCCTCCCAACAGAGTAGCGGGTGGACACCCGCCCTGTGACATTTACCCGAATATTCAGGGAAACCAAGGATGACATTACCCCAAATCTCGCAAAAAGCGTACACCCATGGTATGATATGGTTCCTAATCTGTGGAGGTGCAGAGGATGCTATTAGTTTTCATATCGCAGGCTGTGTACACACACCCTGTGAAATTGTTACTGATACCAGAAAAAAAGAGAATGGTAATAATGGACACAGAATGCAGGAGGGTGAGGCACCCCCCGCGATATGGGGAGTAATAGCCACCCCCTCTCCCCTCCTGGCTCTTACGATCCACATCGCAGGGGAGTGAGGCACCCCCCGCGATATAGGGAGTAATAGAATCCCATAAGGACATGACCCTACCCCATCAAAATCTCTAAAAGGTGTCAAGGCTCAGATGATTTTTACCATTATTTTTTATCAATAATCCATTTTAAATTAATGTACGCACTTTTTTTGACACATAATACTATTGCACACTAAATATAGTAGAATTTAAACATAACTTCCATATGTCCTGGAAAATGAAGAAATGTGTTTGATTGACTTTCTTGTGATATTTGCTTTCTTATGGTGATCTAAAACCAAACCGACTGTATCTCTCTACTATGCCTGCAATTGTAATATTTGGCTTTCATGAAATAAACGTAAAATAGTGTGCACATTCTATCATGGGGATGTCTATTCTCCTTGAGAAGGGAGATTTTGAACACCTCGTCTCTTTTTAAGAAATGATGTAAGACTGGGGTTGAAATTGTTAGGTTTGCATGCTAGCAATATTCAAGATATACAACTACACAGGTGTCCATGTGTGAATGCCTTTTCCACTTGTAGTCAATTAGAAATGTTAAATGATTCAATAACTGCGACTTCTTAGACCCAGAACTAAAAACAATATTCAGTGTTGTTACTGAAAACGTCAGTAAGCAACCAAGTAGAAGGCCCTGCATATACACAAACTTTTTCATCTCATGGCTTCCAATGGCTGTTTTTCCGGGTATGACCAAAATAATCGTTTGGCATTCTATTCCCCAATTTATTCTTGATGTCTGAAAGTTCTCACTTAATTAACAATTTATAGAATTCTTATCTGCGACAACCTATATGAAGAGGTTGCACGCTGACAAATGTTTTAGGGAGAAAATGTAGTCAAGTAAATAAAATATTGGCAAATCCAAACAAACTTTAAGTTTTCAAATGTTAGTTGTAACTGATTTTATTATAATTTGGAATAAAGATATCTATTGAAGCAATTTACAATTGATAATTATATTACAATGTTATCCACAGGGGCCGTTTTCACCCATAATATGATGGAAATAGTTACACTTATTCTCACGTGACTTTTAGTCCTTAGTCTCAGTTCACCTTGGCTTGAAGGGCTTTCTCACTACCTGAGAGACAGGTAGTGAGGAAAAAAAAAATCAAAATACACAACCACAGAAACAAAGTGGGATGGTGCCTATGGAGGGTTTCTGGGGACTTCCTGAAGTGGAGTGGGTTAGAAGGAAGATGTGGAAGAAGAGAATGGAGAGTGAGAAAAAGAGGTTCTGTAAAGGTCTTGATGGCAGAGAAGACATTTAGGAGCATATGGCTCTCAGATAGTCCATAAACTTTGAAATTGAATGGGATATCATTTAAAAGTTCCTCAAAATTAATCTTTTATTATGATAAACCAATGAGCAGATTGTATAATATTAAAAGTAAGTCCTCTGATATGAACATTGAAAGACAGGATTTTGTAGGAACAGTTTCTGCCTCAGCGTTATTTACAACAAGTATTATGAAAAGCAAATATGTCATAAATTAACAATGAGTTGTGTAGAGAGTTTTATTTCACAGATGGATTTGTAATTGGCTACTACTAGTTTATTTGACAAGTGTTGATGATATAGACACTGTAAACATTATGGTGGGATTATTTTGTGCTTAATTACCTACATACATCTTTTTTGGCCAATTCTTAGATGTTTCTTCCAGAAAACTATTTCTCCTTTTGCTATCTTTTAAACTCAGCATGCAACATGTGAACTTTATAATATAGCTTCCGGATAGCCTTTCAGCCTAATTTCCTAGGATATCTACTATATACTCTCATTTTCAGCTATCTTGACCTCTCCCACCGGTTCCCAAATGCAGCACATTTACACACCCCTCGATGTCTTAAACTCTCCTCTTTCCTGGGATGCCTTTTTCTTTTCATTTTCACTCCTGTCATTAGCTTGTCAAATATTCCATCCACCAAGGTAACTTTTGGTCAAGTCTGCTCAAGTGACATATTTTTCTTTCTATAACTTAGCCTATTTTCTCATGGCTAGGTAGTGCTGCTTTATAAAATTTTCATGGAAAGTATTAAGCATCTTCATTTTAACACTTAAACACTAAATTATTTAGTTAATTACCCCAAGACCAATAGCCTACCTTTATAGCTGGACAAAATAAGAAGTCAATAATTATTTGTCAAATGAATAAATAAATCAACAAAATCCTCAGTAAGTGATATCAATGGATACCACTTACATAGCTACCATTTTGTAGCTATGTTCAAACTCTCTCCCCAAATTTTCACAATTATTACTGAATTGTCAAGTTCCACACTTTATTGTATTTGAAAAATTAAATGTAGGCAAAATCTTTTTCTTTTTATTTCTGTAAGCTTCTTAAATATTCAATCAGACAGCTTTATAGAATGTATGTGCATATTGGGAGTAGGTTCTATTACATGCATTGAATGCTTTATTTGTTATATGTCATTTGGTCTAAGAGAGAAAATCATCCTTCTCCATCCCAGTGAAAATGATGATTATGTCACTAAATAATTTGGGCCAAGAAAACTATTTCAAAGAATTTAAAGAACTTGAACACAGGATTTTCTGTGGGAAAAATAAGTAAAATATTGAGTAATGCTACATTAAAATTGAAAATAATATATCCTTCAGGTATGTTACTAGAGAAATTGACCTTCTGCCTGTCTTCTACGTGGGTACTTTCTCATGAGGCTCTGTTCATTGTTTCCATGAAGAACTTAGAGAGACTCAAAAGGAATAAATTAATAGTATTATATATATGTATAATATATATAATATATATCTTCTTAATTTATGTATAAGTAATAAGAACACAACTTCTGGAAATAACAGAAACTATAAATGTAGTCAACAAAACTAACGTTATAGAAAAGACAGGTTTCTCCCAAACTGAACTGATTTTCTAAAATGATTGAATAAACTGATGGAATTTAAAGATAGATGCAATATTTGCACAGGTAAAAACAATTCTAAATACCCTGTCATTGATTCCTTTGTAATTCTTGCATTTAAAATTGCTTTATTTATTATTCTTTTGCTTTCTTTTTTTTTTTTTTTTTTCAGAGAAAGAATTCCTTCCTCCTTCAAAGACTAAATACTCCTTGATATGGTTCGACTCTGTTTCCCCACCCAAATCTCACTTCAAATTTAATTCCAGTAATCCCCACATGTCAAAGGTGGGACCAGGCAGAGGTAATTTGCTCATGGGTACAGTTTCCCCCATTCTATTCTCATGATAGTGAGTGAGTTCTCAAGAGATCTATCTCATGGTTTTATAAGGGGCTCTTTCCTTTTCGCTTGGCACTTCTCTTTCCTGCTGCCTTGTGAAGAAGGTGCCTTGCTTCCCCTTCACCTTCTGACATGATTGTAAGCTTGCTTATGTCTCCCCAGCCATGCTGAACTGTGAGTCGATTAAACCTCTTTCCTTTATAAATTATCCAGTCTCGGGCAGTTCTTTATAACAGCATGAAAATGTGCTAATACACTCCTTTTCCTATATTTTAATATTCTTCATATAATCCCATCCATTATCTCAAAACTTTAATTACTTAACCACTTTCTGTTTTTTCCAAGTTGGCTAAAGTCTTAGATCATCTTCTTGGAAACAACAACAATAACAAGTAATAAAATAGAGAACCACAACTTTATCACTTTGAGATAGTCTTTTACCATGCATTAGAAATTTATGACTTTTTTTTTAACCTCAAGTTTCTCACCATTCACTGGATTTTTACTCCCAACCTGTTCTGACCACAATCTCTCACAGGTTCAAAACCTTAAAGAAAATAAAAATTACCTTTCCAATGTGGAAACATCCTAATATCCTAACATATGAGCAAATGTGTTAATAGAAAAAAAGAGGTACGTAATATTTAACAGCAAATACTCACAAATATACACTATCCATTTACTTTTCTTCACATTTTTGTCATTATCGTTCATTGTTGACCACCTCAACACTTTTGCAATGGAAGGCTGATCTTTTCCTCTGTAGTCATAATATCTTATTCTTCATTTTGACCTCTGAAGTCTTTCAATATGTTGTTGCCTGGCTCTATATGCACCTCTTGTCTCTTACACATGGGTATACATCTTTGGTTATTCACTGTAATAAGCCCAATTATAATGTAAGTTGCTTCCAAACCTAACACTTTACTCCTGATTTTTTATTTTTTATTTCAGTCAATGTCCAACTGCTACCCAGCACAAACAACTGTACTACACTAATTTAATCAAATTCCCCAAACTAGTATCAACCATTTATGCCCCCACTTACCCACAGCAATCAATCTCTACTATGAATGCCGACAGTACTCCTAATGATTTCCCAACTTTCTGGGTAAAAATTGAAGCAATCACTTGGAAATAAAAAACTACTTTGTTTTTTCTATTCTTTCTTCCCTTTGTTCCTCCATATTTCTCTACCCCTTCTGTCATCACAGATCCTCATCACTTATGCCTAAACTACTACATTGTATTTCTGCAAATAGTCCTAACCACTCTTTAGTCATAAACTTTGCCATGAACTTTTAAGAATGGATTTACAAATTGTGAGATATTACTAGCAGTCACCCAGTTTGGTTCTTCCTTTACACCTGGACATAGGGAAGAGTTTACTTGCCAGCACACATGAACAAAACAATATGCTTAGTTTATGTAAATAAAAATGTGAGGATAAGTTGTGTATTACATCTAGTTTTAGGTAAAGAAAGACAGACTTTGATACTTCAGTCTCTTCCACTTTCAAAGTGGTCACAGATTAACTCTTTTTTTTTTTTTTTTTTTTTTTTTTTTTTTTTGAGACGGAGTCTCGCTCTGTCACCCAGGCTGGAGTGCAGTGGCCGGATCTCAGCTCACTGCAAGCTCCGCCTCCCGGGTTCACGCCATTCTCCTGCCTCAGCCTCCCGAGTAGCTGGGACTACAGGCGCCCGCCACCTCGCCCGGCTAGTTTTTTGTATTTTTTAGTAGAGACGGGGTTTCACCGTGTTAACCAGAATGGTCTCGATCTCCTGACCTCGTGATCCGCCCGTCTCGGCCTCCCAAAGTGCTGGGATTACAGGCTTAAGCCACCGCGCCCGGCCTGACTAACTCTTGTATTATAGATGATGCAAATATAAGACTACACAGCCTCTGTTAGTTTGTGTGACTTTGCAGCAGAGTCTCCCACTTACCCATATAGGATGGTAGCCTAGTGAAAAAACTATTTTGTCTACAATCACTGAAGTTTGGGGTTCGTATTTTAATACAGTATAACTTAGTCATGTCTAATACATTCTCTAACACACAGAAAGTACATACAAACTTAAGTACAAAATTTGACACCAAATGTCTGAGTTCATGGATGCAATCTTGCTTAAGAATTCATATTCTAACAGATTTCTTCGGTTACAAGTTTCCTTGTCTATCATTAAAATCTGACTAATAGGATTTGGAGCAATTGACTTAGAAAAGAGAGCTGAATATTTTATGTAACACCCAACACCTTCAATAATCTAATTTATAACTCTGACTTTGCTTCCACGAATTAATAATTAGGCTCAACTGCCACAACCTATCATGCACTTTCTTATTAGAATGCTTTTTGGGTAATGCTTCACATCCTTCTTCTCTACTCAATGTGGAATTCTAGTCTCTCGTTGTATCTAAGCCACTAATTATTACACCCCCCTCTGAATGATTATACTGTGTATTATTTACTTTTCCACCTGTTGAAACATTATAATTAATGATTTGGGTTAAAGTTAATATTTTTAAACACTTCTCAGATGTCTGCAACATGCAATAAGTAAACATGCAATAAGTAGCTTATTGTTTTCCCCAGTTCAGTTGGAATTTAACTGTTATTCCAGCAAGTATTAGTTGGAGGTAATACTCTAGTTGTGCAATTCATACTGTTGTCATCATTGATTATACAACAAATATTATGCATATTTTAATTTGTTCTATCACACTATGTATCCCATCAATGGAGGCAAAAAAAAAAAAAAAAAGGATGACTATCTCTTCAATATGTTGTAAAGAAATTATTTTGACAAAGAAGCATATTGGTTTATGTGACTTCTATGATCTTTTCAATATTAAAATTATCTTCTGCTTGACAATAATATGCATCTGAGAAGACTGTAACTTCATTTTTATATGTCAGTACATTGTTCATCATGAATACTCAATATATGTTTGTTACTGCTTTCTTATTATCTAAATAAAATATATTAATAAAGAATATTTCCCTAGAACCATGCAGATTCTTTTTCAGGGAAGACTAAATATATTAGATATTCAAAATAATTCACTATGATTAAGATGACGGATAAGAGGCAGGATTAGCTTGCAGTTCCCACTTGGATGGACAAAGCAGCATGTGAAGACTCTCATCATGAATCTTTGCTCCAAGAACGAATGCAGGAACATACCAGGAAAGCTGAGAGAATCCACAAACCCTTTGAAGGAATTGGATTACCCCTGCAGGCTCCCTGGGATGCCAAAAAACTGTGACTTGTCTTGCTTTTTCAACAGGGAGGCTCATGGCCTTGGGTAAGTTCTCAGCCCTGGTCACCAGCTGCCTGGGAATAGACTTGTTGTGGCTGCATGGTGGGAGTGAGACCTGCTTTTAGGACTGTGGGCTGCACAGGAGTAGGGTGAGGCCTGTGACTACTGGCTTTCCCTCACTTCCCTGGTGACCTGTATGACTCAGCAGAAGCAGCCATAATCCCCCTTGGAATATAACTCTATTGGACTGGGAACCATACCCCATACCCACAGCAGCTGCAGTAAGCCCCGCTCAAGGAGAGGCTGAGCTCAGAAACACCTATCCCTGTCCCAACTTGGTGGTCTTTCTCTATCCTCCCTGGTAGTCAAAGACAAAGATCATAATCTCTTGGTAGGCCTATGGCCCTGCCTACTTTCTGAGAAACCTGAATGCTTAACCTACAATGATTGTCTGTAGGGCAAGTTTGCATCTTCCCTATAGGACCATAGCTGATGTGCTCTTGAAATTGGCACCTCCTGTCTGGAGTTCAACCAATACAAAACCAGTGCACTAAATAAAAACACAACCAAGGACCCTCACAGAGTCCACTTCACACCCCTCCTACCTCCACTGAAGTAGGTACTGGTAACCCTGGTTGGAAGACCTGAAGATGGATCATAGCACAGGATAGGATCACATATCACAGAACCCTTTGCAGATACTCCCCAGTACCAACCCAGAGCTCAGTAACTCTGTTGGGTGTCTAGACCCAGAAGAGCAAAAACAATCACTGCAGTTCAGCTCTCAAGAAGCCACATTCCTAGGGGAATGGGATAATACCCCATCAAAGGAGCACCCCATGGGACAAAAGATTCTCAACAGCAGCCCTTGAATCCCTGATCTTTCCTCTGACACAGTCTACCCAAATTAGAAGGAACCAGAAAAACAATTATGGTAACATGACTAAATAAGGTTCTTTAACATCCCCAAAAGATTATACCAGCTCACCATCAATGGATCTAAACCAAGATGAAATCCCTGAAGTGTCAGAAAAGTTCAGAAAGTTAATTATTAAGCTAATCTAGGAGGCACCAGAAAAAGGTGAAGTCCAACTTAAAGGCATAAAAACATGACACAGAATCTGAAAGGAAAATTATTCAGTGAAATAGATAGCATAAATAAAAAATAATCACAACGTCTGGAAATCAAGTAGATACTTACAGTAATGCAAAATGCAGTGGAAAGTCTCAGCAATGCAACTGAACAAACAGAAGAAAGAACTTCAGAACTCAAAGACTAGGCTTTTGAATTAACTAAATTTGTCAAAAACAAAGTAAAAAGAATTTTTTTTAAATTAATGAAGCCTTTAAGAAATTTGCAACTATGTTAAACATTCAAACTCAAGAATAATTGGTGTTCCTGAGGAAGAAGAGAAATCTAAAAGTTTGGAAAACGTATTTGAGGTAGTAATCAGGGAAGATTTCCCAGACCTTGCTAGAGATCTAGACATCCAAATACAAGAAGCTCAAAGAACATCTGGGAAATTCATCACAAAAAGATTATTGCCTAGACACATAGTCATCAGGTTATATAAACTCAAGACAAAGGAAATAATGTTAAGAGCTGTGACGCAAAAGCATCAGGTAACCTATAAAGACAAACCTATCAGTAACAGGAGATTTCTCAGCTTTAGAAACCCTGCAATCTAGAAGGGATTGGAGTCCTGTTTTTAGCCTCCTTAAACAGAACAGTTATCAGTCAGTAATTTTGTATCCAGTGAAACTAAGCGTCATAAATGAAGGAAAGATACAGTCTTTTCCAGACAAACAAATGCTAAGGGAATTCGCCACTACGAGTCCAGTACTACAAGAACTACTGAAAGGAGCTCTAAATCTTGAAACAAATCCTCAGATTACACCAAAATAGAATCTTCTTAAAGCACAAATATCACAGGACCTATGTAACAATAACATAATAATTTTCAAAAGGCATTCAGGCAACAAATAGTATGATGAATAGAATAGTACCTCACATCTCAATACTAACATTGAATATAAATGGCCTAAGTGCTCCACTCAAAAGACACAGAACGACAGAATGGATAAGAATTCACCAACTAAGTTTCTGCTGTCTTCAGGAGATTCACCTAACACACAAGGTAAACTTAAGGTAAAGGAGTGGAAAAACATATTCCATGCAAATGGACACGAAAGCGGGCAAGAGTAGCTATTTTTATGTCAGACCAAACAAACTTCAGAGAAACAGCAGTTAAAAAAGACAAACAGGAAACATTATATAATGAAAAAGGACTAGTCCAACAGGAAACTATCACAATTCTAAGTATACATGCACCTAACACTGAAGATCCCCAATTTATAAAACAATTACTGCTAGGCCTAAGAAATTAGATAGATGGCAACACGGTAATAGTGGGGAATTCAATATATCACTGAAAACACTAGAAAGGTCATCAACACAGAAAGTCAACAAAGAAATCACGGACTTAAACTATACCCTACAACAAATAGACTTAACAGATATTTACAGAACATTCTATCCAACAACTGCAGAATATAAATTCTATTCTTCAGCACATAGAACATTCCCCAAGACAGACCACATTAAATAACTAAAAGTAGATCTACCACTTGATCTAGCAATCCCATTACTAGGTATCTGCCCAGAGTAAAAGAAGTCATTATACAAAAAAGATACTTGCACACGCATGTTTATAACAGCACAATTTGCCATTGCAGATATATGGAACCAGCCCAAATGCCCATCAATCAATGAATGGATAAAGAAAATGTGGTACAAAATAATGGCATTTGCAGCAACCTGAATGGAATTGGAAACCATAATTCTAAGTGAACTTAGGAATGGAAAGTAAAACATCACGCGTTCTCACTCATATGTGGGAGCTAAGCGATGAAGATGCACAGGCATAAGAATGATACACTGGACTCTGGGGCCTGGGGGGAAAATGTGGGGGGTGGAGAGGGATATAAGACTACACGCTGGGTACAGTGTATACTGCTCAGGTAATGGGGGCACCAGAATCTCAGAAATCACCACTAAAGAATTTCTTATTCTTGTAAGTAAACACCACCTGTTCTCCAAAAACTTATTGAAATAAACGAAATAAAAAATTTAAAAAAATTAATTCACTGTGTACATTGAACTTCAAATTGAATTTCATATGCAATTTTGAAGTGTGTACTTCGTGCTTGGTGTTCAGTTATATCTACCATATTATAGTCTATTTTTTATGTGAACATTGGTGACTGATGTATATACACTATCAATCAGAATGTTTTAAGCAATAAATTATTCCTTAACACAGCATTATAAGAGAGATTTTATTGCAAATATTTATATTTGAGAATCACCATGAATTTATTACTCTATAGGAAAGAAAATAGACTTAAACTTGTATTTGGAAGTATTTTTTTAAAAACTCCTTTCTGCTGTGTTCCCAATGTACATTGTGTAAGTTATTCTCCTTTCATACTCTTTACACTTGACACTACTGTACATTCCTCTATGATCCTGAAAATAGTATAAGAGCCTAAGTGGTATTTCCAACCACAAATTGAAAAACAACATTAATCTTTTAATCATTGGCCCAATAGTGGCAAGGGTGCTATTGAATTATGCTAAGAAGATTTAGTATAATTGTATTCATTGTATTCATTTCCAGAAATGTTTCAAAGGAAGTTTGAAAAAAAATTTTTTTTTTTTTCTTAAGATGGAGGTTTTCTCCTGTTGCCCAGGCTGGAGTGCAATGGGCAACCTCCGCCTCCCGGGTTCAAGCGATTATCCTGCCTCAGCCTCCTGAATAGCTGGGATTACAGGCGCCTGCCACCATGTCCAGCTAATTTTTGTATTTTTAGTAGAAGCTGGGTTTCACTGTGTTGGCCAGGCTGATTTCGAACTCCCGACCTCAGGTGATCCACCCGCGTTGGCCTCCCAAAGTGCTGGGATTACAGGTATGAGCCATCGTGTCCAGCCAGTTTGACTATTTTTTTTTTTTTTTTTTAATGCTCCAATTATTGGGCCGGGCGCGGTGGCTCACGCCTGTAATCCCAGCGTTTTAGGAGGCCGAGGCAGGCAGATTACGAGGTCAGGAGATCGAGACTATCCTGGCTAACATGGTGAAACCCAGTCTGTACTAAATACACAAAAAGTTTAGCCAGGCATGGTGACGGGCGCCTATAGTCCCAGCTACTCGGTAGGCTGAGGCAGGAGAATGGCTTGAATTCGGGAGGCGGAGCTTGCAGTGAGCAGAAAACTCCTATTATTATTCAATTTCCCTCTACTCTAGATATAAATGTGTATCATAGAGCTGTGCTAGCAAGAAGAGAGAAACGATGATCCTCAATGAAAATGTTTCACTATATGGTTAATGATGTAATTTTAATTCTCTGTTCTCTGTCAACTACCTCATAAACCTCACCTTGGTCCCTTGCATCAGTTGAAATCTGCTAAATTTTGTTATCTTAATTGGGTCACTATTGTAAGTGGGTAGACTAGCGTTCTGTGCATAAAATGTTTCATGTATTGATAATTGACTCCCTGTCCTATATTTCCTCCTTTTTTGTAAAGTCGGAAATGTAGAACGTTTTCAGACCTGTATTGCTTGTCATTACCTTAGTGTCCTCTACCATATAGCTATTTAGAAGGCAATTTGGGTTTAAGCAAGATTTAAAGGACTTTATTAATCTTTCTATCCAGGTTTACCAGAACTCTGAATGGGTTATCAGAAACTGAATTAGTTTATAATATAGTGATAATTTGAGTTTCATTCTACTATTGTCCGTTGTGTACCTGGCTCACTCATTTATCTGATAGCTTCTGTGTCGAGGTAACAGGGTTAAAAGGGGCACATTGTGCAATTTTCCAAAACCTGAGATTATCATTCTATATAAAAAATTGTGATTATTGCCTTTCACAAATCTACAAAAGAGAGGTTTGGTTATGAATGGTATCATTCAAGAAAAGTTTGGAAACTTTTTAATATAACTAGTCATAATCACTTCCAAAATTAAAATATATTCATTAATATAACTGAGAAAAGAGAGAAAACTTGCAGATTCACAGTAAAAACAGTAAGTATTTTTATTAACCAAATAATTTTTATCTATTTTTGATTTACAGAAGCTTTTTAAATAATTTGCTACAAGTCTTCTCATTAAAGATAAAAGTCTCATTTCTTACATTGTCTTTTCCTCTTGAATTTACTTGATGTATTACTAACATAATCAATGGCAAAATATTTATAGATTCTCTACTCAATTCTGCTTATCCATCCTTATTCCAATATTACACTGCCATTATTACTGCTGCTTTTGATCTTTACATCAAAGCTGTATGTCCTCTATATTTGTTCTTAATTTCCAAAATTGTTTTAGCTTTGGTAAGTCTTTTCATTTTCATACTGTATTAGTCTGTTCTCATGCTGCTAATGAAGACATACCTGAGACTGGGTAATTTTAAAAGACAGAGGTTTAATTGACTCACAGTTCCACATGGCTGAAGAGGCCTCACAAATATGGCAAAAGATGAATGAGGAGCAAAGTCATGTCTTACATGGTGGCAGGCAAAGAGTGTGTGCAGGGGAACTCCCCTTTATAAAACCATCGGATCTCGTGAAACCTATTCGCTGTCATGAGAACACCATGGGAAAGATCTGCCCCCAGGATTCAATTACCTCCCACTAAGTCCCTCCCATAACACATGGGAATTATGGGAGCTTCAATTCAAGATGAGATTTGGGTTCAAGAGGACACAGCCATACCATATCATATGCAAATTTCAGAGTCAGATTAAAGCCTGCTAGAAATTTGATTTTGATTACATTGAATCTATAGATCAATTTAGGTACAACTGACATCTTAAAAATACTGAGTCTTTCTACCCATGAACATGGTATATTTCTTCATGCATTTAGTTTTCTTTAATGTCTTTTAATAATGTGTGTGTATATAAAAGTTATGTACTTGTTATGTTAAATTAATTCCTAATTATAAGTATTTCATATTTTAACAATACTGCAAATAATTTAAAAATATTTTTATCTTTACTAAGATAAACTGATTTATATATTGACTTTGTATCTGGCAACCTTACTAAATTAGATAAGACTCTCTTGAGTCTACAAATAATTCCCCCGGGAATTAATTATTAATAATTAAATTATTTATTAATAATCAAATATTAAAATAATTAAATATTTTAATGCATTATTAATTAATATTAATAAATTAATTCTCAGGAGGAATTATTTGTAGATTCAAGAGGGTCTTATCTGAACACAATCATGCCATCTGCAACATGTAAAAACACTTTAAATTTTTTCTTTCCAAAAGACATTTTGTTTATTTTTCTTGACCTCTTGGACAGGCTAGATATTTCAAAAGAATGTTGAATAGGCCAGGCGCGGTGGCTCAAGCCTGTAATCTCAGCACTTTGGGAGGCCGAGGCGGGTGGATCATGAGGTCAGGAGATCGAGACCATCCTGGCTAACATGGTGAAACCCCGTTGCTACTAAAAATACAAAAAACTAGCCGGGTGAGGTGGCGGGCGCCTGTAGTCCCAGCTACTGGGAGGCTGAGGCGGGAGAATGGCGTGAACCCGGGAGGTGGAGCTTGCAGTGAGCCGAGATCGGGCCACTGCACTCCAGCCTGGGCCACACAGCGAGACTACGTCTCAAAAAAAAATAAAAAATAAAAAAAGAATGTTGAATAGAAATGCTGGCCAGTTTTTCAGAACTTTAATATTTCATCATTAAATATAATGTTAAGAAAAAGTTGTTATTTTCTGTTTTGAGAGTTTTTTTGTTTTTTTGTTTTTTTTTGTTTTTGTAAAACAGTCAGATTGATTGTGTGTGTCTGTTCTTCAGAATCTGCTCTTTTACTGTCTTTATGTGTCAGACCAGATGAGAGTGCAATTTCACAGGTCTCCCATAATAACAAATTTGAAGGCTTGGAGATAGGAAGCAGCCAACCTGGGTGATGAGTGATAGAAGTTTAAGCTTATTTCTCATGATTTCTACTTGCTCCAGCTTTCCTCTTCTTTGTGATTATCTTTCAGTACAGACTACTTGGCTTTTGACTTCAGACTCAGCATCAGACAGAGAAGAATTTCTGTGTGTCTTTACTGTATCCATGGGCCACTGATTTGTTTCAATGGCTTCTAGAAGTCCATACAAAAATATAGTCATACTTACTTTCATGGGCCTAGCTAATTGTAAAACCTCATTTGGTATCTCTTGAATAAATTAATTGTTAAATATGATTCACAAAGATCACAGGATTTAAAGAAAACCGTAGGATAACACACAGCCATTATAAATGCTGAGTCCACAGGGAAAACTTTGCATAGATATGCTAAGTTAACTGCTAGCATGCAATGCTTTAGTTTCTTGGTAGCCTAGTTTTGTCCAAATTATCTAGAGCCAATAACTTAGACTAAGTTATCCAGCAGATTTGGAGATGTTTATATAATCTTCTTAAATATGTTAAAATGTTTTAGATTTAAGTTACTAATAACTTTCACTAGTTGATGAAGATATTATTACCAAGTGCAATGTGAGATGCTTCATTTTTCTTGTGCATATTTTTAATTTGTTTGGGTACATAGTAGATGTATGTATTTATGGGTTACATGAATTATTTTAATACAGGTATGCAATGTGTAATAGTTAAATCAGGGCAAATGGGGCATCCATCACCTCAAGCATTTGTACTTTGTATTACAAACAATCCAATCATACTCTTAGTTACTTTAAAATGTACAATTAAATTTGTGTTGACTGTACTCCTTTTGTTGTGTTAGCAAATAAAAGCTTCTATTCATTCTTTCTATGTAGATTTTGTACCCAATAACCATCCCCATTTGCCTTCCATACCCTCAACTCGCTTACTAGCATCTAGTAATGAACATTCTAGTCTCTGTCTCCATAACTTCAATAATTTCAATTTTTAGCTCCTACAAATAAGTGAGAACATGTGAATTTTGTCTTTCTGTGCCGGGTTTATTTCATGTAACATGATGACCTCCGGTTTCATCCATGTTGTTGCAAATAACAGAATCTCATTCTTTTTAATGACTGAATAATACTCTATTGTATCTATGTACCACATTTTCTTCGTCCATTCACCTGTTGATGGATGCTCGGGTTGCTTTCAAATCTTAGTTGTTGAGAATAGTGCTGCAATAAACCTGGGAGTGCAGATATCTCTTTGATATATTGGTTTCTTTCTTTTGGGTATATACCTAGGAGTAGGATTGCTAGATCATGTGGTAGCTCTATTTTTATATTTCGAGGGATTTCCAAACTGTTTTCCATAGTGGTTGTACTAATTTACATTTGCATCAACAATGTACAAGCGTTCCCTTTTCTCCACATCATCACCACAATTTGTAATTGACTTTTAGATAAAAGCCATTTTAAATGGAATGAGATAATATCTCATTGTAGTTTTGATTTGCATTTCTCTGATGGTCAATTATTTTGAGTAGGTTTTCAGATATCTGATAGACATTTGTATGTCTTCTTTTAAGAAATGTCTATTTAGGTCTTTTATCTATTTTTTAATCAGATTATTTTTTTCCTGTGGAGTTGTTTGAACTTCTTATATATTCTAGTTGTTAATCCCTTTTAGGATGGGTAGATTACAAATATTTTTACCATTTTGTAGGTAGTCTCTTCACTTTGTTGATTGTTGACTTTGCTGTAAAGCTTATTAGCTTGATATGAACCCATTTGCCCATTTTTGCTTTGATTTCTGTACTTTTAGGGTATTCTCAAGTAATCTTTGTTTAGTTCAATAACTTAAAGAGTTTCCCCGAAGTTTTGTTTTGTTTTTTTTTTTTAGTAGTAGTAGTAGTTTCATAGTTTGAGGTCTTAGATTTTAGTCTTCAATTAGTTTCAATTTGATTTTTGTATATTTTGAGAAATAGGTGTCTAGTTGTATTCTTTTGCATATGGATACCAGATTTTGCCAGCACCATTTATTGAAGAGATTGTCCTTTCCCCAAATTATGTTCTTAGCACCATTGTCAAAAATGAGTTCACTGTATGTATTAGTCCATTTTCATACTGCTATAAAGAACTACCTGAGATTGGGTAATTTATAAATAGAAGAGGTTTAATTAACTCACAGTTCAACATGGCTGGGGAGGCCTCAGGACACTTACAATTATGGTGAAAGGCAAAGGAGAAGCTAGGCATGTCATACACAGTGGCAGGAAGAGAGAGACAGAGTGAGGGAAGGAACTGCCAAACACTTTAAAATGATCAGATCTTGTGAGAACTCACTCACTAACCCAAAAACATCATGGGGGAAACTGCTCTTATGATCCAATCACCTCCCACCAGTTCCCTCCCTTGTAATGGGATTATAATTCAAGATAAGATATGAGTAGGGACATAGAGGCAAACAATATCATTCCACCCCTGGGCCCTCTCAAATCTCATGTCCTTCTCACATTTCAAAACAGAACCATGCCTTCCCAACAGTCCCGCAAGTATTAACTCATTCCAGCATTAAACCAAAAGTCCAAGTCCAAAGTCTTATCTGAGTCACGGCAAGTCCCTTCCACCTATGAGCCTGTAAAAATCAAAAGCAAGTTAGTCACTTCCCAGATACAATGAAGGTACAGGCATTCGGCAAATGTTTCCATTCCAAATGGGAGAAATTAGCAAAGAGGCTACAGGCCCCATGCAAGTCCAGAATCCGATAAGGCAGTCATTAAACGTGAAAGCTCAAAAATAATCTCCTTTTACTGCATGTCTCACATTCAGGGCAGACTGATGCAAGAGGTGGGCTCCCAAGGCTTTGGGCATCTCTCTCCATGTGGCTCTGCAGGGTACAGCTCCTGAGGTTTCTCTCATGGGCTAGTGTTGTGTGCCTGTGGCTTTTAAAGGTGCATGGGTGCAAGCTGTCAGTGGATCTAGCATTCTGGGATCTGGAATAGAGTGGCTCTCTTCCCACAGCTCCACTAGGCAGCGTCTGTGTAGGGGAATCAACCCTACATTTTCCCTCTGCATTTCCCTAGCAAAGATTCTCCATAAGGGCTCCAACCCTGCAGCAGGCTCCTGTCTGAACATCCAGGTGTTTTCATACATCCTCTGAAATCTAGGCAGAGGTTCCCAAACCTCAACTCTTGTCTTCTGTCCACCTGCAAGTCCAACAACACATGGAGCTGCCAAAGCTTGGGGCTGGCACCCTCTGAAGCAATGGCCTGAGTTGTGTGTTAGGCCCATTTGGCCATGGCTGGAGGTAGACTGGCTGAGATGCAGGGCATCATGTCCCAAGGCTGTACAGAGCAGCAGGACTCTGGGCCCAGCCCACATAATCTCTTTTTCCTCCTAGGTCTCTGGTCCTTTGATGGGAGACGCTGTCATGAAGATCTCTGAAATGCCCAGGAGATATTTTCCTCTTTGTCCTGGCTATTAACATTCAACTCCATCATAGCATTATCTAGTATATCTTTAAGTTTTCAGGAGATAGATTTCATATACAAATTAAGTATTATACATGTTCAATTAAAATACATGTATTTAAAATAATGTATATATTTACATATTTTAATTGAAATATCTTGGAACTAACACCCCGCTGACCTCTACATTCTAAGACTATGATATTTTACTAAGAAATAAATAACCTAAAACAGTTAATATCTGAGATTTTTTCAATCTCTATAAAACATAGGGTGCATTTAACAAAATCTGGGAAGTGAACCTTCCCCGCCTCTTATCTTCTGAAAAAAATATATATATATTATGTTCCATACAACAGCATAAAATTAATGTTGCGCATTATAGCCTCTGGCCTAGGAAAAAAAGTGTTTAAGTAAAAGAGAAAAAGTTCTGTGATTTCAATGCATATTTGGACAATGTCCCTGAGCTGTTTTTGATGTCTCCTGAATATCGTGATTAGTATGTCATCTATTCATTGGCAAAATGGAGTTTTAGTACTATTGCTGTTAATGAGGGTGGAAAGCAATTTAGATTCATTGGCATTAGGTTGCTTTTCATTGTAGAGATCCAAAGTATCAGATAATTATTTGAAGAGTGGCAGTTTTGAAGTTCAGAAAAATAGGTGCTGTACACAATACACATGTACTCCATTCTTCCAAGGTACTTGCAAGCAATGCCCACTAGACAAAGATCTCTGAAGAACAACTAAATAGAAAAGTAAAGTATAGAAGTTTTATTTTATTTCTTTGAATTTGTTTTTTTTTTTTTTTTTTTTCACTTTTAGGCAACCACTGTCCCAGAGAGTCTGTGGAATGGAGTTCCTTCAAAGAAAGTTATGATTTTACAACAGTGCAACAAACTTCTTATGGACATTGGTTGAAGTCCTTTTTTAAATGAGTTGCTCATTGATAAAAATCCAAATAAAGATGAAAGAATGTCATTTGAAATTTAGGAATTCAGAATAAAAACAAACACAGTTTCAGGTATTGTTGAAGTGCAATATTTAAAGTATATATTTCATCAGTTTTTACATGTGTATGTAGTTGAATATTATTGCCATAAGCAAGATGATAAATATTTCCATCACCTTTAGCAATTTCCTTCTACCCTCCACAATATGCTTCTTCCTCCACTCTCATTCATGGAAAACATTGACCTACTTTTAATATTTTTGTGACTTAGAATTATATTAATTTAAGAAGTATGTACTTTTTGTTTTCAATTTTAACTGACTTTTCCTGCTGCCTACTGATTTTGAGATCTATCCATGTTATTATATGCATCAATAGAAAATTTATTTTTATTGTTGAGTAGTATTTGATTATGCAGGTATATTATAATTTTTTTTTCATTCACCTGTTGATGGAACCTTGTGTTGTTTCCAGTATTTGGCTATTACAAATAAAACTGCTATGAGTATTCATGTAGAAGTCTTGGTATGAAAAATAGCTTTTGTTTCTCTTTGGTTAACTACATGTGAGTGGAATACTGGTTTATATAGTAGGTCATGTTAATTTAAAAACACTGCCAAACTCTTTCAAATAACTTGTGACACTTATATTCCCAATAGCAGTGAATAAGAATTCCAGTTTATTTATATTTTTGCAAAAACTACTAATGGTTAAGCTTCTATTTTTAGCTAACCGAATGGGTGTGTAGTGGTTTTATTTGTGCTTTAAATTTAATTTCTTTGATGAGTAATTATGTTTAGAATATTTTCATAGACCTATTGGACATTTATTATATTCAATATTCATGTTTTTATTTTTGTGAAGAGTCTGTTAACATATTTTGCCCATTTAAAAAATTGGTTTGCTTGTCTTTTGTTTTATACCTATATTAGATACTTCAGATGAAGTTCTTTGAATTATAAATGTTGCCTTTGTTTTCTTTTATTTGCCAATTTCCATAGCCCAGAACTCCATTACAGTGATAGGACAGAATTGATTAAAGTAGACACCATGCCTTGTTTCTAATCTTAGAGGGAGATAATCAGTATTTCACCATTAAACATTATATTGGTTATAGGAATTTTAGATGTTTTTATTGAAGAGGTTTTTTTCTATTTGTAATTTGTTGAGTGTTTTTAAGGCATTTTAACAATTATGCCTCAAAGTTAAGTTATACTTCCTTGCGTTAGTCCACCAATTTAATAAGAAACAAACATTGCCTAACTCTTTTAATCTCTATTTTTTTTCTTCTGCCTTTGGAGAAATTTCTTCAAATTTGTCTTCTAAATGTTCAATTGCTTTTCATCATTTTAATTCCCAAGAACACTTTTGTCTACATAATAATTACTTTAAAAATATACTATCCTATTCTTGTTTTATTAATGAAGAATTTATTATCTTTAAGATATGATCATTCCTCTTAAGCAGAGTCCTTTGTCATTCTGGATGAAGCCTAGGGTTTCTGAGCAGCATTTAGCCTGATGGCCCAAATGAGAGTTTTTAGTGACAGGAGGGTACCCCAGACAAATGATTTTTAACCTTTGGTCATATATGTCTGCACATCTTTTAAAAATTAATGTATTTGATCCCACCTTGACCTAGCATCCCCACCTCCCACCTCCTACTCTGAAAATGAAATTTAATTGCTTTGAAGTGGTAACCCAGACTCTGATACAGACAATTATGATGCAGTCAGGGTTCATGACTTGAGAAATAATAGACCTTGCTACATGGTGAAAGATTGTTGTGTGGCATCTCCTAAAGCATCTCTGCGAAGTTAAAGAAGCTTCTGGGCACCACTGCAAGGGGCACACAGTTTTGGTATTTTAAAAGTTTCATGAGGATAAATTTTTAGGATAATAATGAGTATAAGACACTGCAAGAAAGCTGTTAATCAAACGATATATTTTCACAGGAATTCCATTGGCTTGCAATTTATTTTGCACTTGAAAATACTGTTTATTTATCTGGTATAGTGATAAGTAATCCATCTTTACCAAATGGTGTGGGAGTCAATCCCCACAAATTTCAGACTAACTCCCAGTAATACACATATGTGCAAGACAGACCTTCCCACCCCCACAAATACAAGTCTTTGAGAACTGAACTGAGATTTGAAAGCCCTGAATAAATCTCAGAATAAAGCCTTAGTGGTATTCAAACCACTAAATATCAAAGGAAAAAAATATTGAAACTTCTAGAAAATAATAACACATTACATACAGAAACATGATAGTTCAAATGAACACTAACTTCCCATCAAAAAATTTTGGAGGTTAGGAGACAAGGAAAGAACATATCTAACAAAATAAAAGAAAGAGAACTATAAACCTGACATTCTATATCCAGCAAACATATCCTTCAGAAGTGGGGCAATATAAAGACATTTTTAAGGTAAAGGAAAACTATTTGATGCTAGACTCTTCAGTCTTTAAGGAACACTACAGGAAGCTTTTCCAGGCTTAAGAGAAAAGATATAAGAAGGAACTTTGAATTTTCAGGAATGAAGGAAGAACAACAAAATGCTATCTTTTAAAAGATAAGATATATAACATATACAAAAACTACAACTTGAATTTGTTGGGAAAGAATAAACAAATTTATAAAATTTGTATTTTCTGCATTTTATATAAAATACTACAATATAAACTTTATAAAAGATGAAGTCTGATATTATAAATGCATTAAATATAAAAAGAGGTATAGACAAAAATACAATAAATAAATTAATAAAATGGAAAAAGGAAAAGAACAAAAATAAGAAAAAATTAAATAATGAAAAAGTAGTCAGGAAAATAAATGAATAAAACCCAAACAGAAGACAAAATTATAATTCAAAATAATAAGAAAATGGTAGAGGTAAATTCAAAGTTCAGAATAATTATTCTGGCATATTTAGATCCTTAATATTTCAGATCAACAATTATTATATAATTATTCTATCAATACAAATATTAAGGATCTAAACATGCCAAATACAAAATAATGATTGATTTAAACTGATAATTCAATAATACATTTATCATTTAAGTTAAATGATAATTAAAATACAACACATCAGATTTTTTGAGAAATACAGTTTAATAAAATTGATACAAGAAGCAACAGAAACTTTGAATTACTATCAAATATTATCGGTTGACGAAGAAATAGCACCACTCTTACAAAAATGTATTTTAGTAAATAAAGGAAGATGAAGAACTCTACAACTCATTTTATCAACCAAGAATAACCTTAACACTAAAACATGACAAGGACATTACAAAACAGGAAATGTATGAAACAATACTTCTTGTGAATATGGATGTAAAAATCTTTAACAAAATATCAACAAACTTAAAGTGATTACCCTGTAAAGAAAACAAATTAAAAACTTCGTTAACTGATTCCAATATTATATAAAATGGATAATACATCATGAAGAAGTAGGGATTACTGTAGCCATGCAAGGTTTATTTAATATGTGAAAATACATCAGTGTGTGTTAGCATACTAACTGAACAAATGAGAAAAATCACAAGAATATTTGAGAGAAATGCAGAAAAATTGAAAATATTTTATAATTGAAGGACATGAAATTTCATGTTGAAGTCACACAGTTAGTTTATAAAACAATGGAAAAAATTAGATTCACCATAGTCCACATCACAATAAAATGTCAGATCACTGGCTTTCAGCAAAATTCTAGGGAAATGAAATGTTTTAGGCCTCAAAATGGCTTTGGGCATTTTGAATAGAATACTGAAAGCAGAAAGGCAGTGGGCTAATAGCTCTAAAATTCTGAAAAAAAAAATCTGTTTTTTTTTTTTTTTCCTGTATAAAACATAAGCTCTACTTTGGCAGAAGTAAGAGAAGAAATGTTGAAGAGGCAGCAGTGAAGCATGCAGAGGAGGAGGACATTATCAAATGTGCAAGTGAAGTTCAGGGCATGTGTAGAAGGAAGTGAAGAAATAGAGATCTCTCTTTGAATTTAAATTCTTGGTTCCTACAGCCAGGGAAAAAAACGGACCTGGTTAAAAATTCTTGAAGGAAAATTATTTTAACATAGAATTCTAAATCCATCCAAATGATCAATCAAATTTAGCCTAGAATAAAGACACTTTTAGATATGCAAGAGCTTAAAATATTTATATCTTATTACCTGTATCAAAGAGGCCTTTGGAGAATACTTGCTGTCAAATGAGAAACTAGGACAAAGGAAGATTTGGAATATGGAAAATAAATAGATTGAACACAGAAGAGAATTAAAGAGAATCAACATTATAATGGTAAAGAGAGATCCTAGGGTGAAACGTGTACCAAATATAGAAGTCAACCATTTTGGATTGAAACTGTGTGACACAGGATACAGTTATTTTGAGGATTGACATCATATAGCTTCTATGTTTTTACCAACCATTTATAGCACCAACAAAACTGTAAAATCTATTTCACAAAAATAAGAAATTAGCTCTTACATAGCTATAAACTTCAATCTTCATTTATGAAGAGGAAAAAAAACAAAAGTAGACCGGTAAAGGAGAAGTCTTGAGATTTAGGAATCAGGCAAACTTACCAGAGAAGCGAATGAGCATTAATATGTCTCCATATTTCCATATAATACACTGCATGCTTTCAAGGAGTAATTTTAGATGTTATTTGAATTATTACTTAAATAATAAAGGGCTTTCTAATTCTCCTCCCTAGAAGTAATCAATTTCTACTATGGTAGCTACCAAAATTACCTTTAATATTACTTAATTTTGAAAATTGTAAGCATGATTTATTTTAATTAAAATACATACTCATTTTAAAAAGAAAATTTTAGATCTACCAGTCTGCATAAAAGTAGAGTTTTTGTAAAATGACTTAAAAGCTAGATTTCAAGGCTTAAAAAGCTGCCTATAATTGTATTTCCTACAGAATACCCATTCCTCCTCCAATTAAAAATTTTTAAGTATTGTTGAGACTAAAGTAATTCTTTCAGAAATTTTGCATTTTCAATTTTATGCTGCTATTTTGAGCCATACTACTCCTCTGAGTATTATCAAATTGTATTTCATAATCTGTGTTACTCCATGTGGTACTGGAATATGTATAGTCACACTTTAAATAAGGCATTTCTGAAAATTAATCCTACTATTTCTAGAATTATTTTACCCTTGATAATGTTGTTTTTATATTTACTTTATTTTTCTGTTTTCTCTCCTCCATCTTTTTCTTTCTTCCTTTGCATCCTTTCCCTCAACTACATATTTCTTTTCCCATGCTTTCTACTGCTTTTTTCCCCTTGTAATCTCTTATTCCTCTTCTCTTTGCCTTTTCTTCCTCTACTCTTGGGGTTTTTAGCATGATCCCCGTGGAACCCCATGTATGGATGGGCTTCAGGAGATCCAAAGATACTCTGAAAGTGAGTGCAAGTTACTTGTATTGAAAGTGGGTTATTTCTTGTGCTTGTTAAGTATCCCTAAAGTCCCAGAGAAGCAAGTGAATGACCAGAAAATTGTAAAGAAAACCCCAATCACTTCTCTCAAATTCCCCTTTGTGTTTCCCTCTTCTTTCCATCTACTCTCCTGTGCAAAGCAAACTACCAGGGAAGTGCTATGATGTTTCCTCTCATTTTCATTTCTAGACTTTCTTTTTCTACTTTCACTTGAAAAAGATGAAATGTTTTCCCTTAAGAAACTGCATTGTACTAGCAGGAAGGAATTAGTTCCTGTCAGTGTCATATTAGAGGAAAAAACAACAACCTGCAAACGCAATGCTGGAGAACCTGGCAGCTGATGATTCTCAGGAATAGGAACCAGTAGGATGCTTCGCTTCTAGGCACCCCTTGCTGCATTCATGTGTGAAGGATAAAACGTCTTCTGCTGTTTTCCAGTTAATTTTGAAGAAAAAACAGATATCTTGCAACTTTTAACCCACTGCTACAATGACAAATGTGAAAATTTTCAAGAGAAGGCCAACCATTCTTCCACTACAATTTTTCTGAAATAGATTAGAATTATGAACATTTTTCCCCTTTCTCTTTGTTCATGACATTTCTATGCCTCAAGATTTTTCCTCAGCATATTCTGAATTTAATAGACTACTACTAATTCATTAAGAGACAACTAAAATGCAGCCTTTGGTATGAAACATTCCGTCATTTAAATGTACTCTGCTGTCACCTTTTTCTAGTCATTTATGCAATGCATTATCAAAGCTATGTGTGCCTTTTAGCAGAGGTAGTGTCTAATTCATCTTTATATGTTCCAGTATCTATAAAAGCAGACAGTTTGTAGGTATGCAAATTATGTAGAATGATTGGATAAATGAATAAATGCATTTTAAGTTCAAAAGAGCATTTATTTAAGTTGCAATACCCAAAATCAAAGCCAATTAATTCCTTTTATAAGATGCTTATATGGTTTGGCTGTGTCCCCACCCAAATCTCAACTTGAATTGTATCTCTCAGAATTCCCATGTGTGGTGGGAGGTTACCAGGGGGAGGTAATTGAATCATGGGGGCCAGTCTTTCCTGTGTTATTCTTTTGATAGTGAATAAGTCTCACCAGACCTGATGAGTTTTTCAGGGGTTTTCGCTTTTGCTTCTTATTATCTCTTACCACCACCATGTACAAAGTGTCTTTCACCTCCTGCTGTGTGAAACTGTAAGTCCAATTAAAACTCTTTTTCTTCCCAGTCTCAGATATGTCTTTATCAGCAGTGTGAAAATGGAATAATACAGTAAATTGATACTAGTAGAGTGGGGCATTGCTGAAAAGATACCCAAAAATATGGAAGCAACTTTGGAACTGGGTAACAGGCAGAGGTTGAAACAATTCATAGAACTCAGAAGAAGACAGGAAAATGTGGGAAAGTTTGGAACTCCCTAGAGACTTGTTGAATGGCTTTGCCCAAAATGCTGATAGTGATATGGACAATAAGGTCCAGGCTGAGGTGGTCTCAGATGAAGATGAGAAACTTGCTGGGAACTGGAGAAAAGGTGACTCTTGTTATGTTTTTGCAAAGAGACTGGCAACATTTTGCCCCTTCCCTAGAGATTTGTGAAACTGTGAACTTGAGAGAGATGATTTAGGGTAAATGACAGAAGACATTTCTAAGCAGCAAAGCATTCAAGAAGTGACTTGGGTGCTGTCAAAGAGATTCAGTTTTACAAGGGAAGCAGAGAATAAAAGTTTGGAAAATTTTCAGCCTGAATTGCAATAGAAAAGAAAAACCCAATTTCTGGGGAGAAATGCAAGCCACCTGAAGAAATCTGCATAAGTAGCAAGGAGCCTAGTGTTAATCCCAAAGACCATGGGGAAAATGTCTCCAGGTCATGTCAGAGACATTCACAGCAGCCCTTCCCATCATAGGCCCAGAGGCCCAGGAAGAAAAAGTGGTTTCCTTGTCTGGGCCCAGGTTCCCAGTGCTGTGTGCAGCCTAGGGACTTGGTGCCCTGTGTACCAGCTTCTCCAGTCATGGCTGAAAGGGGTAAACATATAGCTTGAGCTGTGGCTTCAGTGGCTGGAAGCCCCAAGCCTTGACAGTTTCCATGTGACATTGAGCCTGCAGGTTCACAGAAGTCAAGAATTGAGGTTTGGGAACCACTGCCTAGATTTCAGAAGATGTATGGAAATGTCTGGATGCCCAGGCAAAACTTTGCTGCAGGGATGGGGCCCTCATGAAGAACCTCTGCTAGGGCAGTGTGGAAGGGAAATAGGGGGTTGGAATCCCTACGCAGAGTCCCTACTGGGGCACTGTCTAGTGGAGCTGTGAGAAAAGGGCCATCGTCTGGCAAACCCCAGAATGCTAGATCCACCAACAGCTCGCACTGTGAGCCTGGAAAAGCCACAGACACTCAGCACCAGCTCAAGAAAGCAGCTGGGAGGGAGGTTGTATCTTGCAAAGTCACAGGGGTGGAACTGCCCAAGAACATGGGAATCTACCTCTTGCATCCGCGTGACCTGAATGTGAGACCTGGAGTCAAAGGAGATCATTTTGGAGCTTAAAAATTTGACTGCCTATATTTAGAAAACCCCATCGTCTCAGCCCAAAATCTCCTTAAGCTGATAAGCAACTTCAGCAAAGTCTCAGGATACAAAATTAATGTGCAAAAATCACAAGCATTCTTATACACCAATAACAGACAAACAGAGAGCCAAATCATGAGTGAACTCCCATTCACAATTGCTTCAAAGAGAATAAAATACCTAGGAATTCAACTTACAAGGGATGTGAAGGTCCTTTTCAAGGAGAACTACAAACCACTGCTCAGTGAAATAAAAGGGGACACAAACAAATGGATGAACATTCCATGCTCATGGATAGGAATAATCAATATCGTGAAAACAGCCATATTGCCCAAGGTAATTTTTAGATTCAATGCCATCCCCATTAAGCTCCCAATGACTTTCTTCACAGAATTGGAAAAAACTACTTTAAAGTTCATATGGAACCAAAACAGAGCCTGCATTGCCAAGACAATCGTAACTCAAAAGAACAAAGCTGGAGGTATCACGCTACTTGACTTCGAACTATACTACAAGGCTACAGTAACAAAAACAGCGTGCTACTGGTACCAAAACAGAGATATAGACCAATGGAACAGAACGGAGCCCTCGGTAAAATACTACACATCTACAACCATCTGATCTTTGACAAACCTGTCAAAAACAAGAAATGGGGAAAGGATTCTCTATTTAATAAATGGTGCTGGGAAAACTAGCTAGCCATAAGTAGAAAGCTGAAACTGGATCCCTTCCTTACTCCTTATACAAAAATTAATTCAAGATGGATTAGAGACTTAAATGTTAGACCTAAAACATAAAAACCCTAGAAGAAAACCTAGGCAATACCATTCAGGACATAGGCATGGGCAAGGACATCATGTCTAAAACACCAAAAGCAATGGCAACAAAAGCCAAAATTGACAAATGGGATCTAATTAAACTAAAGAGCTTCTGCACAGAAAAAGAAACTACTATCAGAGTGAACAGGCAACCTATAGAATGGGAGAAAATTCTTCCAATCTACTCATCTGAAAAGGGATAATATCCAGAACTTATAAGGAACTCAATCAAATTTACAAGAAAAAAACAAACAACCCCATCAAAAAGTAGGCAAAGGATATGAACAGACACTTCTCAAAAGAAGACATTTATGCAGCCAATAGACACATGAAAAAATGCTCATCATCACTGGCCATCAGAGAAATGCAAATCAAAACCACAATGAGATACCATCTCACACCAGTTAGAATGGCGATCATTAAAAAGTCAGGAAACAACAGGTGCTGGAGAGGATGTGGAGAAATAGGAACACTTTTACACTGTTGGTGGGATTGTAAATTAGTTCAACCATTATAGAAAACAGTGTGGCGATTCCTCAAGGATCTAGAACTAGAAATACCATTTGACCCAGCCATCCCATTACTGGGTATATACCCAAAGGATTATAAATCATGCTGCTATAAAGACACATGCACACGTATGTTTATTGCGGCACTATTCACAATAGCAAAGACTTAGAATCAACCCAAATGTCCATCAATGACAGACTGGATTAAGAAAATGTGGCACATATATACCATGGAATATTATGCAGCCATAAAAAAGGATGAGTTCGTGTCCTTTGTAGGGACATGGATGCAGCCGGAAACCATCTTTCTCAGCAAACTATTGAGAATTGCCATGTGTTGAGGAAGGGACCCAGGGGGAGGTAACTGAATCGTGGGGGCCAGTCTTTCCCATGTTGTTGTCATGATAGTGAATAAGTCTCACAGTATCTGATGGGTTTATCAGGGGTTTCTCCTTTTGCTTCTTGCTCATTTTCTCTTGCTATCACCATGCAAGAAGTGCTTTTCATCTCCCACCATGTGGAACTGTAAGTCCAGTTAAATTTCTTTTTCTTCCCAGTCTCGGATATGTCTTTATCAGTAGCATGAAAACACACTAATACAGATGCATTATATGAATTGCCTGATATAGATCATAGATCAATCTGTAAACCTTGATTAGCGAAATGATATGCCAGATCACAGTAAGAGGTAGAAAACATACATGCACACAGAGTATATTACATACATGCATACAGAGTATATTACATACCTCTAACAATCCTTCAATAAGGAAACTCATTTAACTTAATTTAGCATTTCCCACTATCATTAACTTTTAGGATACCTACTATCTTTTAATTTCAAAAAAGAAATATTCTATAGAATCCATTAAGCCATTTTGGAAAATCATAGGCTAAATAATAAATATTTTATTTTGTTTTACACCGTAGAGGCAAGATTATACGTGCGCATATGTGTGTGTGTGTGTGTGTGTGTGTGTGTGTGTGTGTGTGTGTGTGTGGAGAGAGAGAGGATCCTGAATATCACTTCATTATAATACCCATATTTTACTTAACAATGCAAAACACCACCTAGCCAACAATATATTTTTTAAAACTATAAAACTAAAAATTCACAACTATAAAACTCTACATCTAAGACTTTCAGACAAATAAATGTATTATAAAGTTTTCCTGTAATTATTTGTATTTAAAGTAGTTAATACAGAGCAGCTGAGTCTTCTCTTCCATTCAAAATGTTTATTTTAACTCTAAGCAGTTAAGTTGGAATGGTGAACAAATTAAGAGTAAAAGTAATTTAGAATAAGAGTGATATTTTTTCCATGATATTAAAGAAAATTAAATGTCTTTGAAACTACCATTAAACTGAATTTAATAACCTGATATACTAAGTAGGAAAGGAGAAAAAAAAGTGGTCTATATTAACATTACTAGACAGCTACAGAGTAATTCCACTGAAATTCATAATTGGTTGGGGGGAAATTGGAGAACTTTATCACAATATTTGAATTGGTTTTGTTAATTCAAAAAAGCAAAATATAAAGGTGAATTTTATTTGTAAGAACGCTGTGTAATGGAGTCAACCTGGAAAATATTAATAAACATATCACAAAATCACATAGAATAGAAAAAGGAGATGCTTTAATATTGGCCATCAGACTTTTCCCATCTATGTTTCACATTGCTTTTGGGGTTTGACCTTATGAGACTCTATCTGCTCCACAGCTTTCTGCTGTGGGCTATGGGATAACTGCTGGCAAGGCACTATCCCTGTTCCTTTTGAAAAATCAACAAGGACAGTCTTTCCCTAGTCTGTCCTGTGCTCATTATCTATGTTTCCAAAACTAAACCACTTAATACAAATAAAATGTTCTCTCATGTTTAGACTTTTAGAAAGTATACATTAGCTACAGGCTAAGAATCATCCTTAGAAAAGATGTTTTTGTTTGCTATATAGATGTTGCAGGCAAAAAATGTAATAGCCAATTGGGTAGTTCTGATTTCTGCATATTTTGAAAGTGGGTTTTGTAATACCATCTCTTTAGCCTGCAGTTTTTTGAAAAGAATAAAGGCTCTGGAATCTGACTTTGTTCACCTCTGAAGACTTTCATTTAAGAGCTGTGCACTTTAGAGACTTATTAAATTGTTCTGAAATGCAGTTGCCTCATTGCAAAAATCAGGCTCATAATAACATTTGCATAGTAGTACTCCTCAGGGAGTATACACATACATATATACATACACATATATACAATACATACAATAGAATTGAGACTTAGAATGTGGTTATATAACATGTTTCCATTCTCTTGCCTTTAAAAATCATTATAAGCACATCTGTTTTGTAGGAGTCATTTGCTTTTCAATTCCCATAAACCAACTAGTCTACAGCCACAATTATTCTAAAAGTATTCCAGAGCCATTTAACCCTGCACACACCATAGAAACACATCTGTACTCACCAGGCGCGGTGGCTCACGCCTGTAATCCCAGCACTTTGGGAGGCTGAGGAGGGCGGATCACAAGGTCAAGAAATCGAGACCATCTTGGCCAAAATGGTGAACCCGTTTCTACTAAAAATACAAAAATTAGCTGGGCATGGTGATGCATGCCTGTAGTCCTAGCTACTTGGGAGGCTGAGGCAGGAGAATCGCTTGAACCCGGGAGTCAGAGGTTGCAGTGAGCCAAGATTATGCCACTGCACTCCAGTCTGGAGACAGAGCGAGACTCCATCTCAAAAAAAAAAAAAAAAAAAAAAAAAAAGAAACACACCTGAATGAACTCACATACACATCCGTATTCATATAGTGATACAGAAAATACAAAGTTGTTTGTCTCAAGTTCGGCAGCGTTAGATGTGGTTAGCAATATGGACATTATAGACAGAAAAAATGAATGTGTGTTCTTACAGGCTCTTAGCCGGAGCCTCAGGAAATGACTAAGAAATGACAGATCGGTCAAAGAGGATGATATTCAGCCTAGAAAATCGCTAACATAATCAGTGCAACCAGGAGGTAAGTAGTTTCTAGAAACTTGACACATTGAACCACTTAATTCAATGAAAACAAAGTAGAATTTGTTTAATAGAAACTTGGCTCATTCTACTGTCATACGCTTCTAGAAGAATGAATGATGTTGACTGAAATCTAGAAGATGAGTATATTTTGGGCCACTTTTCTTTTTCCTAAGTAAAGGGGCCTGTATAGAATAAGATAATAAAAATTGTAATTAAAATCACAATAATGCTATGACAGAGTTCCTAATTTGGGGGAAAATTTAATAATTTTCTTTTAGGAATACAAATTTGATGATTTCTTTTTCAGAAACATATAATTGAAAGATACATTAAATATCTGAATATATATTTTCAGGATATGTAAGTATTTCATAATAGTAAAGCTTTTATTATAGCCAGTGACCTGAGTAAAATGATAGCGTCTGTTCATAATAATTTTTCAAAGAGGATTTTGTCATATACTGAGAATTCAAAGAACAAGTTAGGATTCATAATTCAGTTTTGCATTTTTTAATTAAACATGTCAACACATTCAAGAAGTCTCATTTACTTACATATTAAGAAATATTTTAGAGTGCATAAGTGGAAGAAAGACAATAGTACAATAATCTCATTCACTATGTTGAAATATCAAGTGTATGTGGCATGAAAATTTTGTCTTGTAGGTGTAGAGAGGAATTAAAATTACCTTCATTTCTAGCCATAGCTACAAAACAGAAGAGAATTTTATAGACCAAGCTTACAAACACTTACATTGTTTATGCTTGCAAAATGTTGGAAAGAAAATAAATACAATTATATAATTTCAAAATGCATTATTTGTCAAAGGTTCTCATTTTTCACAAATCAAGAAAAAGTATCAGAATTAATGGAAGGGAAAATAATACTTGAATAATATAAATATGGTTTCGTTTCTCAAATTCTGATGATACATTTAGTAAAATACAACACCGATCTTTCAAAAAAATTATGTATTTGACTACTTATGGCAAAGCTATTTCAAAGATGTTTTACATTTTTCAGACAAAATTTCATTTGTTTCTGCCTAAATCTGTACTGTTAAGGCCAACATTATAATGACTTGTGTGGGAAAACACGATATTTGTAATAGACATTCAAGTATTCATTTTATGGTTATGCCATCAACATTTAAAATTGGCAGCAAGTAAATGTTGTAGTACTTTGAAGAGTGGTGATATTTTTCATAATTACATACATTAATTTTGTTCTATGCAGCACTGAATCAACACTATTCGTCTTAAATAAGTTAATGCTTACCTCATGTAAAACTTCAAAGCACAGAATTATTTTATTTTTTATTTTTAAACAAATCTTATTTCAGACACAACATTATTTTAATCTCATCGAGATTCTTAATGTAGTTGCCGTTAGCAAGCTTCCATCAGTTCAAATGTAGAACTTTGTACTTTGTTATTTTTTGTTGTTTGTGGTGGCACTGAAGAAATAATAAGGGCATGAAGCTACAAAATATTGAGTATCACTGAAAATTTAATGTATGTAAAAATTATATATAAATTATAATATACATATAGGTTACATATATATAAACATTTATCAAACTTATTTTAATGGTGTTTATTCAGAGTAAAATGGATGGGTAATCATAAAGTTGATTTTTACCTTTAAAAGAGTGAATGGAGATGTAAAGTGTGTGCATGTTTAGAGTCTACTTTTTTAAAAAAAGAGTAGAATGGAGATGACAACTGTGTTTGTGTGTGTTTTAGAAATCTTTGGTGAAAGCAGCATGATGTCATTATGATTAACTTAAGCACAAAATTAATGATTTGAAAATCTATGACATAGTCCAGAATAAAAAGAAAAAAGGGAAAACTGGTTTCTTAGAAACTGGAATTAGGGCTCCTCCAACGGACACTTTCACTAATGAGGACATACTTCAGACAACACTTGTTGAGGGTCTCCTATCATTTTTGTTATTCTGGTGGTACTAAGCATCTGTTGCTTGCACAACTCCAAAATAATTTTGGAAAAAAGTTTCAAGGATATTGTTTGATAATTAAAATGATTCCCTGTAAGTTTAATTGTGAAGGGTATAATTTTCAGCATATTATAAATACAGATTTTACAAAATACAACTGCTATATAATTGCTTTCAATGTAGTCAATAGGATCTAAATACCATGAAGATTTGATACCTACAATCTTCAGTCATGAACACTCTATATTCCAAAAGAGGAGATATTTCCAAACTGTATCACCTATGAAATTGTAACCTAATTAAAAATATATTTTGCTCTTGAAAGTCTTGTATTAAGAATGTCAACAGAATAGAAGGCTGGTTCAGTTCTTTCACCAGCACACAACTGTCCTCCATTTGTTTATGTGTCCACTAAGCTTAGACTCTGCCATCTTTCCAGTGAGACCACCCTTTTCTTGAATGAAGCTTCATTTTCCAGAGAGCTGCTAAGTAGCAGGAAGTGGTGAAGACAGCAGGGCTGGAATTCAAAACGGTAAGGAAAGAGATAAGGAAGCTTCTTTATCTCTGATACAGAAGCAACAAGTAAAATGAGCACTCCAAGTTAAGTGTCAGCACTTTGCTGTGAGAGTGAATGTGTTCAAGTGCCTATGAAAGTCTTTTAAACAGCTGAGCTGGTTTATGTAATTTCATCAGTCAAAATTATCTGTGTTAAATTTTAACAATTTGTCACAGTTGAGAAACGTCAAAGTTGGCTAATTGTTGAAAAGTGATATTTAAAAATCGGTCATCATGTCTGTCAATGCTGATGACTTTATATATCCCTACCTTTGTCCTTGCTTTCATCTCCCTGTTCCTTTCTCTTAAGTAGTCAGTTTCCAATTTTCCTCTGATTGTTTACTCATACCTTGTTTCTCAGATGGTGTCTCTTGAAAAACATTCTAAGAACAAGATTTTCTTTGCATTCTCAACTAAACTTTAATCACCATGAATGCAAGTATAATGTCTATATTCACTCACTATTATATTCCCAGCACCCAACAGAGGACATTCAATAACTATATAATAAGAGAATAAATAAAAATAAATATAAAAGTGTGGTGGCTGACACCTATAATCCCAGCACTTTGGGAGGCCAAGGTGAGTAGATCACTTGAGGTCAGGAGTTTAAGACAAGCCTGGCCAACATGGTGAAACCCTGTCTGTAGCCAAAAATACAAAAAGTTAGCAGGGCATGGTGGTGCATGCTTGTAGTTTCAGCTACTCAGGAGTCTGAGGTGGGAGAATTGCTTAAACCCTGAAGGTGGAGGTTGCAGTGAGCCGAGATCAATGCCACTGTACTCCAGCCTGGGTGACAGAGTGAGACCCTGTTTCAAAAAAGAAAAAAAAATTATGTATATATACACATGTAACCAAGAAGACAAGCATATGGTAATAGCTGGTGTAAAATAAAATGGCTAGACCCAATAGTGAAAGAATAGCTTTGCCAGTAATTCAAATACTAAATTCAGAGATATCACCCACCAAAGGAACACTATTTTCTGAAAATAGTGATAGGTATATTGAAAAGAGCTCTGCAGTTAAAGACATCTAGGAGATACTGAATAAAATTTAATAAAGAGAAAAAGGTAATGAACAAATGATGGATTAAATACAGACTATTGAATTTTCCCTATGTTTGATTCCTAGAAACCTGCTAATGAAAATGATTAAAATAATTCCAGATGAATTGTTAATGTCTGTTACATTTTCATATTATCTGTCACCCCACATAATATATGCTTTCTAAATATGCTTATGGCAATTAGCCCAAAGAATGAATAAAGTGGTAATCACATTTATCACAACAAGTTATGGGGGAATAATTTTTTATACTATGCAGAACACTCACTATCCACTGCTGATTGTCAAATATTTTGGTCTAAGAAGAGCACCATAGACAAAAATTCAAAAACACACAGAAGAAAAGGGAAAAAACACTTTGCTACTCTCTTGAATTATTCTTAGTGGGTCTTACTAACAAAACGACAGAAAGAAATGCAAACTTTGTATATTATCTCAAAATGAATCTTTAAGGCAAAACTGCAGCATTAAAGGAAATGGTGCTAGGAAGGCTGGTGGAGTGTTTGTGGGTGTGTGTGTGTTTGTGTGTTGTGCTTGTGTCCCCAACTAAAACACAGCATCCTAAATATTTTCAAGTTCAAAATTCTAACTAGTCATTATAAAATCACAATACAATAAAAAAGAAACCCTTCTTTAAACTCTGGCCAAGGTCCCTCTAGCAGAAGGCCAGGATTCTAACAAGAATGAAGATAAAAAGATGGCTGTGAATTCTCAAAAATTCACTTGAAGTTTATTTTGCATCCCCTTGCCTTGCTCAGTAACCGTGTTTTGTTAACACTGTCTGTTGAGCCTTGATGACTCCTGGTAACTGGAATATGTTTTTAACTGAATTGTTGGAAGTTCTAGTGCTTGCAGCTAATGCATTCTCAGAGCTGCACAGTATGAACACAGCAGGTGTAAAGAAAAAGCAATAATAAAAAATTGAACAGGCCTTAAGTGCTATGATTATTACTGTAGGCCAGTTTTTATCTTCCATTTTAAAAGTATACCTCTTGGATTTCCTGTGTCTAAAAGTATTGATGGCCTCATATTTTCTTTCTTAGTGATGGGCATTAAATATCATATTTTTAAAAAGCAAGTAATATTTGAAAAGACTTGCCTATAGATGGTGAACTCCTAAATCTATGAATGAAATTATCTGAAGATTTTGAGAAAAATCCCTCGAATAATCTGACAACTGATTAAAAATTCAATACAGGAATAGCTGTGACTTTTAACATCAGCTTTCCCCTCGAGAGTTTTTACCCATTGATCAGTTTTGAATCTTTCTAAAGTCAAAGAAGGAAAAGAACTTGTTTTAGAGATAGAAACTCTGAGTAGCAGAAGCATTTTTCATTGGTAGTTGGAAAGTAGAATGATGATAATCAAATTCTAATTTCAGCAATCCATTACCTATGTAAGATTGTGTTTTGAAATGAGAGTAAATGTATCTTTATTTCTACCTGTAGAGATACAGATATACTACCAGAAAACAAGATACACAGGTAGGCTTATCTGAATCTACCATCAGATTATTTCATCTTACTTATTAACAGCAAAAATATATTAATGGATTATTATTGTCATCTTTTTCTCTTTAGTAACTTACAAGATGTGAAACATTCAAGAACTAGTAAGATATGCAAATCCTGTATGTACCTGAAGTGTTTTACAAGAGTATGTCCACACTGATGTTATACATTCATATTACTATTAATAATTATTAATACTTTTCATAGTTTTACTCCCTGCATCTGATTCGTCAGTTCTCTCTGGCTGCTGTAACTCTAAAACATATTTAAAATTAAATCACTTCTCACCCTTCTATTGCTACGACTGTGGTCCAAGCTACCAGGCAACAGTCACCTAGCATGATCTGTCATTTCAATTACTGTCTCCCAGTTGATCATTGTTCTTGCAAAATTTTGGTGTATTTTAACAGAGCACTGATAATGGTACCATTAGATCACATCAGCTCTGTCCTCAAAATATTCCAGTGTTCCCTATCTGCTTTAGAGTAAATGATAAGTCTTTACAATGATTTACAAGGCATTAAGCAGCCTCTCTTCTATGCCCCATTACATTTCTGATCTCATTTACTAAAATTCTTTTTTTTTTCAGTCTGTGTGCTCCAGGCACACTCACCTGTTAGCTGTTTAAGCATGCCAGTCACACTCCTGACTCAAGATTTTTGCACTTGTTATTGTTTCTGCCTAGAGTGTTCTTCCTCCTGATAACCGTTTGGCTTTCTTTAGGCTGTTTCTCCCATGTCATTTTCTGAGTGTATCCTCCCCTTCTTACTCTATTTGAAAATCCACCACTCCACTTCTTCCTAATTCTTTTTACTTTTCTTGTTAGCACCTCTTAATATCTATTATTTATTTACCCAAATAGAACTCAAGCTCCATGAGGGAAATTAATTTCTTATGTTTTGTTCACTGTTTTACCCCAGTGTTTAGTACAGTATATGAAACATAGAAAGTACATGCTCAATAAATATTCATTTAACATTTTTCCTAGATATGGGAAGCATTTTTTAAAATCATGAGATTTTAAAGATGTGGAAATCCTAGATTTCCTGCTTATTTTACAGAGTGAATACTGAAGACCAAAGATGCTGTGTCCTTTCCAGAGTCAAGTAGTTAATTAAAGTCAGAATTTGGAGTAGAAGTTGGGATTTTAAAAATTATTCTTGAAATGATTATATCCTTTAAATCTCATTATTACCACTATGTGAATTATAAATTTGAGAGAGAAAATAAATTTAAGATATATAAGCATATAAAAGTAGTAGTCCTGAGAAATTATAAAATCTGAGTTGATATATAAAATTATTTATAATTACAATAGAAAAATATCTATAGCTCATAGATTATCACAAGTCAGTTATGAATTAGAAACATCACAATGTGAGTGAAAAGCACAAGCACATATTATACTGAGAAATGCTATAATTGAAAAACAAGCATCTCATTATACTCAACACTGGTCAGGCCCTTATTAGAATAAAATCTTCAATACTGAGCTCAGGAGCAAAATGGGGATGTGGTCAAATTGAAGTGGGCTCAGTTGGAAGCTAGAAAGATAATTAAAGTGCTGGGAAATTGGGCCTTTGAGAATAGGTTAGAGTAACTTGGATTACTGAAACTGAATCAAAGGGGGTTGAGGGTAGATTGGATAATAGTTGCCTAGTGTAAAAATAGTCTTATTTTAAAGAAGGCAAGCCAGCTGTCAGGTTCTCTATAGGGGAATAAGAAGGGGGTCAATGCTATTTCTCTGCAGGATAGTGAAATTAGGTCAAGTGTAATGAAACTTTTCCTTACATGGGAGAATTATTAAATGGGAAGACATTACTGAGAAAAGTATTTTCATATGGTAGTCTAAAATTTGCCGTGGGTTCTCAATGTTTGAGATTGATTAAATCTGCCCTTTGATGGGGGCATGGATAAGGTAACAAAGCAAATTTTCTCCAGGTCATTACATGTCTGGTTCTCATTGATTGTTCCACTTCTTCTTGAAATAATGCTTGATTACAATTTAATTGTAATCTCATTCTGTACAGGTATCTTTGTCCCTTTTTGCACTAATCAAATTTAATATTGCTGAATAATGTTCCAGGAAAATTTTTATGAGATTCTTATAATCACTAATACATCAAGGCCATTTATTAATAGCTAGACTCTTTCATGCAATATCTTCCTAAATTTCTTAACCCCCTCTTCTGACCCACGTCCTTCTTGCTAAATTGCATTCTACATTCTTGCAGAAGAATTAATTCTTCCTAGCATAGATCTAGTCATGATAATTTTTCTTTAAAAAAAAAGTCTGGTGTATATTAACTATTTGCATCTCTCTGCATCCAGAGGAAAAAAGGCCCTATTTATCTCTTGCACTTTAATCCTGGTGTAATGCATCATTATATGTTGGACACCGTTTTCCTTTGATAAACTGTCTTATACATTATACTGGCCTATTTTCTTTAATGAAATTCTATAGGCTGCATTTTAAAAGGGCGTAACTTAACACACCTTATCATTGCTCATTCTTCTTCCTTGTTTTCTCAGTCACCTGCTCAACACTTAAAAATGCTGGCTTAGTCAATTTGTGCTGCTACAGCAAAATACCTAAGACTGAATGATTTATAAATAACAGAAATTTATTTCTCACAGTTCGGGAGACTGGAAAGTTCAAGATCAAGACACTGGCAATTTATCTGGTGAGGATCTCTTTTCTGAGTCTCACATAGCAGAAAACAAAAGGGAAAGCTAGTCTAACATTGTGTAAAGTCTCTTTTCAAGGGGCTTGATCCCATTAACAAGGGAGCAACCCTTAAGGCCTAATCACTTCTTACAGGCCCAACCTCTGAATCACTTTGGCAATACCTAAATTTTGGAGGGGGCTACATTTAAATCATACCAAATGCCATACAGATGAGTATGCCCTCACAAAGACATCTCTGCTTCTCTGGTTTCAGTGATTCCCACAGTTCTATTGGAAGAAGTATGATTTACAGTGTACTCTAACTTCTGGCTGCCAGTTTGCCTTAAGGGGGCAATTGCATATGTATTCTCTCATTTAGAATGAGAAATAATGCATTATTAACAAATTTAAAATTTTTTTTCACAGGAACGATAGACTACTTTTTAAAAAGACTTTTCCATTTCCCCCATCCTAAATGTGTTTCATTTGTTTGACAGATTCCTAGCAAGGATCAATGTGTAAATAGCACAATTTTGGTAGCAAAAGTTCCCTTTTCAGTATTGATGTATTTAAATTTTTCATTATTTATAGTAGGTATATATACCACAAAATACACAAATGTTCTAAAAAAATGAGAAAAAGTGGTTCAAAAATTATTAATTGTATTACTTAGAGATAAATCACTATAAAATGTGAAATTTATAGAGAGAAAACTAGAATGCATAATAATATTAACGCAATTTAAAATAAATGAGTAGTTTTTACAACTTTGTTTTGACCAAAATTAGATGCTTTACAAATACTCTTTTGTAATCTTTTATCTCCAATGTTTATTGTACAGTGAACATCTTTCCACAGCAAGTCCAAATTTATTCCAACAGCTGAATAGTATTCCACTGTTTTGGTGCAGGGCTGGCATGTATTACCATGCAGATTTTCTATTGATCAAGGGTCTGGGACTGAGTATGTAGATAGAGGCTAAAATCTAGCCCAAATTTGCAGTCACCCAGCTCCATAACAATTTGTGCCCGACCAGAGGAACTGTTCTTTTCTAATTAACATGAATTTTCCATGTGGGCTGTGGTGGTTCTGTAGTTTTAACTTACAAGTTTTATAAGTTCATAGTTTAAAATATCCAATAGCTCAATAAGGCTTATTTTCAAATGTAGCAGTATCACTGCTCCAAAACCATCCCAAGTCCCCTTCTTCTTATATTGAGACCTGTCTAGAGTTACATTAAATTTTTTTTCTAGCTATATTAAGGTATTTTTAACAAATAAAATATGCATACATTCAAGATGTACAATGCGATTATATGTATATATGTACACACACACACACACACACAGGGAAATGATAACCATAATCCAATTAACACATTCATTATTACAGTTACCATTGTGTGGTGTGTGTGTCTGTGTGTGTTTGTGTGTGTGTGTGTGATGAAAACACGTAAGATCAACTCTTTTATCAAATTTCAAGTAAACAGTATGGTAAAGTACTGTACTGTAATATACAGTATAGTCACCAAGCTGTACATCACCAGAACTTATTTGTCTTATTACTGAAAGTCCTCCATAATTTTGGTACCTATTACCAATATCTTCAACTATTTTAGCTATTGCTTCTAAAATGTTCATAAAATTTATTACTAAGATATTTTTACTCTATATCTTAATTTTTCAGTTTCAGGTGTCATCCACTGAATTCCTGCTATGAGAAAAATGGGAATTTCCTTTCTTATAACCAACCACATCATTTCCAGCATGCCAAATGTATACAAACATAGTGCTCACAATAAAATTGGTAAAATCTTTTTACTGAATTGGTATTTATTGTTCATGTGCTTATTATTGCATACATTGTGTTCATTATCCAAATGATTTTATATATATATACACACACATAAAATATAATAGTATTATATTTTTTCAAATATTTTTATTCTTAATTTTTGTGGGTACATAGTATGTGTATATATTTATGTGACATTTGAGATATTTTGATACAGGCATACAATGGGTAATAATCGCATCAGGGTAAATAGAATATCCATCACCTCAAACATTTATCCTTTCTCTGTGTTACAAACAATCCAATTAAACTCAGTTATTTTAAAATGTACAATATATTACTGTTGACTATACTCACTGTTGTGCTATTAAATACTAGATCTTATTCATTCTATCTAACTATACTTTTGTATTCATTAAACATTCCTAATTCCCTCACCTCTCACTACCATTCACAGCCTCTGGTTACCATGATTGTACTCTCTATCTCCATGAGTACAATTGTTTTAAGGTTTAACTCCCACAATAAATCAGAACATGTGAAGTCTGTCTTTCTGTGCAATCTTATTTCACTTCACATAATGACCTCCGGTTCTATTCATGCTGTTGCAAATGACGTTATCTCATTCTTGTTTATGGCTAAACAGTATTTTATTGTGTATATGTCCTGAAGGGTTTTTCTTTAAGTAGTTTTATACTCTGAGATCTTAGATTTAAGTCTTTAATTCATTTTGATTAGATTTTCAAGTACAAGGCAAAAGATAGGTGCCTAGTTTTACTCTTCTGGATATGGATACTCAGTTTTCACAGCACCACCCATTGAAGAGACTATCTTTTCTCCTATGTATGTTCTTGTATCTTTGTCTAAATAAGTTCCTGTATATGGATGGATTTATATCTGAGTTCCCTATCCTGCTTCTCTGATCTATGTGTTTGTTTTTATACCGTGCTGTCTTGGTTACAATATCTCCGTAGTATAAAGTCAAGTAATGTGATTCCTAGTTTTGTGCTTTTGGCTCAGGATGGCTTTGACTATTCTGAGTCTTTTGTGCTTCCATATGTACTTTAGGTTTATTTTTTTCTATTTCTGTGAATAATGTTATTGGATTTTGATGTGGATTGCATTGAATCTATAGATTTCTTTACATAGTATGGATATTTTAACAATATTGATTCTTCTAATCCATGAATATGGAATATCTTTACATTTTTTGTGCCCTTTTTAATTTCTTGCATTAATGTTTTATAGTTTTTATTATAGAGATTTTTTATTTTTTTGGTTATTTATTCCTAAATATGTTGATTTTGTATCCTGCAACATTACTGAATTTGCTTATCAGATCTAACAGTTTTTTGGTCGAGTCTTAGGTTTTCCCAAATATAAGATTATATCTGCACACAAAAATAATTTGAATTGTCTATTTTCCATTTGGATGCCCTTTATTTCTTTCTCTTACCTGATTTCTCTAGCCAGGATTTCCAGTACTCTGCTGAAAAACAGTTGCGAAAATGGGCAATCTTGTGTTCCTTGTCTTAGAGGAAGGGCTTTCAGGTTTTCTCCATTCAGTATAATACTACATATGAGTCTGTCATATATGACTTTTGTTGTGTTAAGGTATGTTCCTTCTATACACAGCTTTTTAAGGGTTTTCATCATGAAGAAATGTTGAGTATTATCAAATGCTTTTTCTGCATCAATTGAAAAGCTCATATATTTTTGTCTTTCATTCTGTTGATATGATGCATCACATTAACTTGTGTATGTTGAATCATCCTCGCAGGGTAAATACACATAGTCATGATGAATGATATTTTAAATGTGTTCTTGAATTTGGTTTGCTAGTATTTGTTGAGGATTTTTGCTCAATGTTCATTAGGAATTTTGGCCTGCGGTTTTCTTTTTTGACGTGTCTTTGTCTTGTTATCAGGGTAATTCTGGCCTCATAGAATGAGTTTGGAAGTATTCCATCCTCCTCTATTTTTGAGAATAGTTTGATTAGGGTTGATATTAATTCTCCTTTAAGTGTTTGGTAAAATTCAGCAGTGAAGCTGTTGGGTCCAAGACTTTTCTTTGCTGGGAGACTTTTTATTATGACTTTGATCTCTTTACATGTTATTGGTCTGTGCAGGTTTTGAAATTTTTTATGAGTCAATCTTGGTAGATTGAATGTGTGTAAGAATTTATCTATTTCTTTTAGGTTTTCCAATTTCTTGTATAGAGTTGCTCATAGTAGCCACTAATGATCCTTTCAGTTTCTGCAGTATCAGTTGGAATGTCTCGATTTTCACCTCTGATTTTATTTATTTGGGTCTTCTCTCTTTTTTTCTTAGGTTAGACATATGGCAATTTTATGTGTAGTTTCAAAAGACTAACTTTTTGTTTCATTGATGTTTTGTATTTTTTATTTTAATTTTATTTCTCTCTGCTTTAATCTTTCTTATTTCTTATACTTATTTTGGATTTGGTTCGCTCTTGCTTTCTGAATTTTTATATGATTTTTAACATTTTAATTTAATTTAATTATTTTATTTTATTTTTTTTTTTTGAGATGGAGTCTTTCTCTGTCGCCCAGGCTAGAGTGCAGTGGTATGATCTCAGCTCACTGCAACCTCTGCCTCCCGGGTTCAAGCAATTCTCCTGTCTCAGCCTCCCAGGTAGCTGGGATTACAGGCACACACCACGACACCCAGCTAATTTTTGCATTTTGAGTAGAGACAAGCTTTCACCATATTGTCAGCCTGGTCTCGAACTCCTGACTTTAGGTGATCCACCTGCTTCGGCCTCCCAAAGTGCTGGGATTACAGGCATGAGCCACCATGCCTGTCCTGCTTTCTGGTTTTATGATTATCATTAGGTTTCTTATTTGAAGTTTTTCTACCTTTTTGATTTAGGTGCTTGTTGCTATAAACTTTCCTCTTGGTACTGCTTATGCTGTATCCAACAGATTTTGGTATACCATTATCTTTTTTTTGTTGTTGTAGAGAAATTTTTCAACTTTTTTCTTAATTTTTTATATCGACTCACTGGTCATTCAGGAGCATATCTTTTAATTTATTGTCCATGTATAGTTTCAATATTCATCTTAGTATTGATTTCTAGTTTTATTCCATTGTGTTCTGAGAAGATATTTGATATAATTTTAATTTTCTGAATATTTCAAGACTTGTTTTGTGGCCTTATATATGGTCTATCCCTGAGAATGTTGCATATGTTGAGGAGAAGAATGTGTATTCTGCAGCTGTTGGGTAAAATGTTCTGTAAATATATATTAGATCCATTTGGTCCACAGTGCAGATTATGTCTGATTTTTTTTGTTAATTTTCTCTCTGGATAAACTCTCTAATGCTGAAAGTAGGATGTTGAAATCTCCAGCTTTTACTGTACTGAGGTCTATCTCTCTCTTTAGGTCTAATAACATTTGCTTTCTATATCTGGGTGCTCCAGTGTTGGATGCATGTATGTTTACAATTGTTATATCCTCTTGCTGAGTTGACCCTTGTTCATTATATAGTGACCTTCTTTGTGTCGTCTTATAGTTTTTGTCTTGAAATCCATTTTGTCTGGTATAAGAATAGCTACTCCTGCTTTTTTTTTTTTCCTTTAATTTCCCTTGGCATGCAATACCTTTTACCATCCTTTTATTTTCAATCGAATGTGTCTTTCTAGGTGAAGTATATTTCTGGTAGACAACAGATTGTTGGGACTTGTTTTTTATGTATTCTGCCACTCTATGTCTTTTGATGGGAAGAGTTTAGTTCATTTACATTCAAATTATTATTGATAAGTAAGGACTTACTCCTGCCTGTTTGTTTATTTGTTTTCAGGTTATTTTGTGGTCTTCTTTTCCTTCCTTCCTTCCTGTCCTCCTTTTAGTAAAGGTGATTTTCTTTAGTTGTCCTAATTTCTTTCTTTTAAAATTTTTGTGTAGGTATCTGTTATATGTTTTTAAATTTGAGGTTACCATGAGATTGCACATCACATTTTTAGCCTGTAATTATTTATTTTCTTTTATTTCTAATTATCCAACTTTATTTTTCAACTGCGGTGTCAAGAAATGTCACAGCTGCTAGGGTGAATGTACAACTTCTGCAGCTTTCAAACCCAGGCGGGAAGCTACCTGACTGCACAAGACAAGCCATGAGGTGCACTGTTCAGGAAGAAATGGCTGGGTCTCTTCAACAATATTAGTTTAGAGCATTTTAAGGTAACACACACCCTAGTACTGCTTACAAGCCAAAGGAGAAAGGGTAAGGCATCCATCATATATCACATCCCTTCGAAGAGGGAAATGAGCATCAATTCTGTGGGAACAGCATCTTTGGATTACACCTCAGCTTGTTTCTCTTGGGCTTCCATGGCAGCTGCAGCAGAAGCAGCCATGGTTCCACCGCATTCTGTCTCTGCTGCCTTTGTCTCAGCCCCACTTCCAGCCTCCGCAGCCTCACTTCTGGCCTCGTAGCCCCGTACTCAGATGCTGTTACACAGAGCATGTGCTCTTCCAGCAGCTGTTCAGCCTGAGCATCACTACTGTTGTCCGCTGTATCCACGGGGCCTTCAGACTCGTCTTGCTCTCCAGAGCAGTGCTCCTTCCCCATCTACAGCCCTCACTGCTGTCGTAATCTCCTGGACCAAGATGTCTGCCGCCACCTCCTCAAGTGTCTCTTCCGTATCCTCACCTCCTAAATTGCCATCTCCTCCCATTTCTGTGTCACCAGTTTCACTGGTGTAAGGGGCCTCACACCCGAGGTATCTGTCTGTTGTTCAAGAAACTCTTAGCCATATGGAGACTGGTTTTCTTGAACTGCTCAGCAGCCGACCCAGTCTCATAGGAGGCCACCAAGGGCAAGCAAAGGTGGCCTGGTGGCCGGGGTTGCTTCCATGCACATGGCCTCTTATGGCCCAGAGCAGGGCACGTACAATTCCAACTCCCTCACTGCCAAGATCAACCAGCGTTGGGACATAGTGTCCAAGGAGGAAGGCAGGGATGGGAGCGGCCACGATGGGGAGGGCATGCAGGGCTGGGAGAGCTCCTTCCACTTGCAGACCTTGGAGTCCTATGACTCTATGCCCTACCTGCCAGAGCACAGCCCCTACCGCCCCAGTTACAGCTACGACTATGATTTCGACCTGGGGTTCCACCGCAATGGCAGCTTTCAGTGGCAGCACAGTGAATGTCGAGACCTGGCCTTGGAGTAGGGCTCCCTCCATGGCTTCATGCTGGGCGGGGCCAGGGCCATTTCCAGGACCAGAGCAATCCCGGCACCTTCATGTGCAGCGACCCCTTCAAGACACCCTCTGCCTCCCCTGAGCCTCTATCCACGCCCTAGAAAGAGTTGAACTACGTGAGAGGATGGGGTCTGGGAAGGCCCTCTCCCCAGGCAGCGGCCTCCTTGGCTCTTCTCTCAGTCCATGGCTCCTGACTAAGGCTTGATGGGCGTGCAGGGGGCGGGTGGCTATGACAGCGCTGGCCTTATGGATGTGGTCACTTGCAGGACCAGATGCAGGATCGGGATCCACCCAGAAGGAGAGGGTTTGACCCTTCGGACTAGATGGCATGGGAAGGAAACGGAAGCAGTTCCAGATTTGTAAGGAGCTAGACGCCAAACTAGCCTGGGTTGACGGCGAAGGAGATTTCTCAGAAAATGATCTCCTGGTGACTTCCACTCAGGAGATGAAGAATTTAAAGGTGAGGATGAATTCTGTGACTCTGGTAGGCAGAGAGAAGGACGATGAGGATGAGGAAGTGAAGAAGAGAAGGGAAAAGTAAAGGAGGAGAGACAGGATGCAGGACCGCGCAGCCGACAGGATTCAGTTGGCCTCTTCTGTGTGCAAGTTCTGTAGATTTGAAGAGGAAGAGATCCAGAAGCATCTGCAAAGCAAATTTCACAAAGAGACGCTGCAGTTTATAAGCACCAAGCTGCCCAACAAGACAGTGGAATTCATCCAGGAATACATTATAAACAGGAATAAGAAAATTGAGAAGAGGCGTCAGGAATTGATGGAGAAAGAAAGCACAAAACCAAAACCAGATCCTTTCAAAGAGATTGGCCAGGAGCCCTTTAAGAAGATCCAAGCTGCTCACTGCCTGGCCTGTGCTATGTTGATCCCTGCACAGCCACAGCTTCTCCAGCCACACCTGCACTCCACTGACCACAATAACCTATTTTTTAAATTAATGGCAACTTAACATTGAATGCATAAACAAACAAGCAAAGAGAAAACTAATAAAAACTCTACACTGCAACTTCATCTCCCTGCTTTTTAATTTTTTGTGGTTGTCTTATTATATGTCTTTCTATACTAGGTCTTGAAAATTTGTTGTATTTCTTACTTTTGATAGTTTCATCTATTAGTCTTTCTACTCAAGGTATGAGTAGTTTATGAACCAGAATTACAGTGGTATGGTATTCTGTGTTTTTCTTTGTACTTACTATTACAGGTGAATTTTGTGCAATATCTTCAGATGAGATGAATTATTGCTCATAAACATCATTTTATTTCAGATTGAAGAACTCCCTTTAGCATTTTCTTGTAGAATAAGTCTGATGTTATAAAATCCCTCAGTTTTTGTTTGTCTGGGAAAGTCTTTATTGCTCCTTCATGTTTAAAGGATATTTTTATTGGATATTGCCAAGACCAGCTCGGTCGGGGAGACCCTAACCCAGCAGTGCTAGAGGAATTAAAGACACACACACAGAAATATAGCATGTGGAGTGGGAAATCAGTGGTCTCACAGCCTTCAGAGCTGAGAGCCTCAAGCAGAGATTTACCCACATATTTATTGACAGCAAGCCAGTGATAAGCATTGTTTCTATAGATTATAGATTAAATAAAAGTATTCCTTATGGGAAATAAAGGGATGGGACGAAACAAAGGGATGTGTCTGGCTAGTTATCTGCAGCAGGAACATGTACTTAAGGTGCAGATTGCTCATGCTATTGTTTGTGGCTCAGGAATGCCTTTAAGCGGTTTTCCGCCCTGGGTGGGCCAGGTGTTCCTTGCCCTCATTCCAGTAAACCAACAACCTTCCAGCATGGGCGTCATGGCCATCACGAACATGTCACAGTGCTGCGGAGATTTTGTTTATGGCCAGTTTTGGGGGCTGTTTATGGCCAGATCTGGGGGCCTATTCCCAACAGATATACTATTCTAGGACAATTTTTTTTCCCAACACTATGTGTATGTCATGGCATTCTCTACTGGCCTATAAGCTTTCCACTGGGAAGTCTACTGCCAGACACGTTGAAGATCTTTGTATGTTACTTGTTTCTTTTCTTTTGCTGCTTTTAGGATCATTTCTTTATCCTTGACCTTTGGAAATTTGATTATTGAATGTCTTGAGGTAGTCTTCTTTGGGTGAAATCTGCTTGATGTTCTATAACCTTCTTGTGCTTGGATATTGATGTATTTCTCCAGGTTTGAGACGTTCTCTGTTACTATCCCTTTGAATAAACTTTCTATCACTCTCTCTACCTTCTCTTTTTTTTTTTTTTTGACAGAGTTTTGCTCTTGTTGCCCTGGCTGGAGTGCAATGGTGCAATTTCGACTCACTTCAACCTCCACCTCACGGGTTCAAGCAACTCTCCTGCCTCAGCCTCCTGAGTAGCTGGGATTACAGGCATGTGTCACCATGTCCGGCTAATATTTTTGTATTTTAAGTAGAGATGAGGTTTCCTTACGTTGGTCAGGCTGGTCTTGAACCCCTGATCTCAGGTGATCCACTCGCCTCAGCCTCCCAAAGTGCTAGGATTACAGGCTTAAGCCACCACGCCCTGCCTACCTTCTCTTTAAGGTCAATAACTCTTAGATTTATCCCTTGGAGGCTATTTTTCTGGATCTTGTAGATCTTCTTCATTCTTTTGTATTCTTTTTTCTTTTCTCTCCTTTGACTATGTGTTTTTAAATAGCCTGTCTTCAAACTCCTTAATTCTTTCTTATGCCTGATCACTTTTACTGTTCAGACTCCAATGCATTTTTATGCATGCAGTTGCATTTCTCAGCTCCAGAGTTTCTTCTTGATTTTAAAAAGTATTTCAATCTCTGTTAAATTTATGTGATAGGATTCTGAATTCCTTCTCTGTCTTATCTTGACTTTCATTGAGCTCTTCCATAGAGATATTTTTAACCTACTCTCTGCAAGGTTACATATTTCTGCCTCTCTGGGATTGGTCACTGGTGACTTCGGTAGTTCATTTGGTGAGGTAACATTTTCTTTGATGGTCTTGATGCCTGTGGACATTTTTCAGTGTCTTGGAACTGAAGAGCTGGATATTTCTTGTAGTCTTCGCAGTCTGGGCTTCTTTGTACCTGTTTCTATTGGGAAGGTTTTCCAAGTGTTCAAAGGTACTTGGTTGCTGTGATCTAAGTCTTTGGTCACTGCAGCTGTATCTACATTAGGGGGCACCCCAAGCCCAGTAATACACCAGTTCTTGCAGGCTCATAGAGGCACCACCGTGGCACTCTTGGGTCAGATATGGGAGAATTCTTCGGATTACCAGTCAGAGATCCCTGTTCTCTTCCCTTACTTTCTTCCAAACAAATGAAATCTTCATCCCTGTGCTGAGCTGCCTGAGGGGTGATAATAACACCCCTGTGAGCATCACCACTAGGACTGCACTAAGTCTGACCCAAAGCCAGCACAGTACTGAGTCTCACCCAGGGCCTGCAGTGACCACTGCCTATTTACCACCTATATTTTCTCAAGGTCCTAGGGCTCCACAATCAGTAGGTGGCAAATCCGGTCAGACTTCTTCTCTTCCATTCAGAGAAGTGAGTTATCCCAGTCCCTGGGTAGGTCTAGAAATGGTGAGCAGGAGTCAGGACCTGGAGTTGGGAATGTAGGAATCTACTTGGTGCTCTATCTAATGTGGCTGAGCTGGCACCCAAGCTGCAAGATTTTTCCATCTTTTCCTCCCCTTTCCTCAAGTAGAAAAGACCCTCTCTGTGGCCACCACTGCCACAGGCCTGCAGCAAATACTGCCTGGCTAGTGTTGATGTTCAATCATGGCCCAAGAGTTCTTCAGTTCACTTGTGGTGAATACTGACAGGCCTGCATCTCTTGCTTCAGGGTAGTGGGCTCCCTTCTGGCCTAGGGCAGGTCCAGAAATACCATGCAGGAGCAAAGGCCTGGAATCAGTTATAGCAGAATCCCACTTGTGGCTGAACTGGCACCCAAACTGCAAGATAAAGTCCCCTTTACTCCTCCCTCTCCTTTCCTCAAGCAGGAGTCTCTCCCCATAGCCACCACAGATGGAAATGTGCTGAGTCACACCTGAAGCCAGCATGGTTCTGAGTCTCGCCCAAGGCCCATGGCAATACTGCCTTGCTATCACTGCTAGTTACTCATGACCCAAGGACTCTTTAGTCAGCAGGTGATGAATCCTGTCAGGAATGTATCCTTCCCTTCAAGGCAGCAGATTCCCTTCTGGCTCAGGGTATGTCTAGAGATGTCATCCAGGAGCTAGGGCCTGGAATGGGGGCCTCAGAACTCTGCCTGGTGACTTCTTCTACTGTGGCTAAGTTGGTATTCAATTCACAAGACAAATTCCTTTTTACTCTTCTGTCTCCTCTCCTCATGTGGAAGGAAGGAGTCTCTCCTGGATCTGCAAGCTGTACTGTCTTGGGTTGGAGAAGGGGTGATGCAAGCACTCCTTTAGCCACCTCAGTTGGTGTCCCACTAGATTGCATGTAGCCCAAATTTACTGTCTCCAAGTTCAGCACAGCGCCAGGACTTTCCCAGGAATTATATCCTTTGTGGCTGAAACTGCCTTCCAAGTTAATTTAGAACCCCAGAGCCCTTTGGCCTGTGGTGTTGTGGTTTGTTGGAACTCATGTTCCTACTGCTGGGGCTGGCCTAAATAATCCCTCCTTGGGCACCGACTGAGTCCTGCCCCTTCTTGCTTTCTGCTGTGAGAGGGCAGCACTGAGTTCCAATGCAACATTTCACAATCACTGTGCTCTCCCTCCCCCAAGCACACAGATTTTTTCTCTGCATCATGTGGCTGCTGCTGGGAGGTAGAGGGGGTGGTGTAGGTGATTTAAGATTGTCTTTTTTAGCCTCTTTCCTTAATATGATGTTAAAATCAGGTACTGTGGTTGCTTGCTTGATTTTTGGTTCTTATGAAGGTGCTTCTTTGTGTGGATAGTTGTTCAATCTGGTATTCCTGTTTGGGGGAAGATAGATGGAGTGCTCTGTTCAGCCATCGTGCTTTGCCTCACTTTTCTCTGTTTTCTTTCCATATATATATGTATACTTTCATTATGTCCATACATTATGTAATTCATTGGTTTAATTTTGTTCTTTGATAAACACTCTTGAGGCCCTCTCCTTTTTTTCTCTAATCTGAAGTTTATTCTCTAATTCTGTGGGATAGCTTATATCTTGTTGCCTTGGGATTGACATTTAACTTGATCCTAGCAATTCCTATCAACTCCTTTCTGCATTGAACCCCCCTTTTTTGTTTTCATTTCTTTATTCTTAATTTATGACTTTAATTTTAATGGGCCATCTCTTATAGTAGCACACTGGAAATTATTTGAAGAAAAGTAAATTTCTTCAGGATTTGTACATCTGTTAAAAAATAATTATAACAACTTTCTAAGAACTTCTTAGATGCCATACTCTACTCTTTGCATTTTATGTGTGTTTACTTATTTAATCCTCAAAACAACCCAGTAAGAGAATTATTGATTTCCTGGGAAAAATAAAAACTTAATAAATTGAAATTTAAGCCCCAAATTATGTAGAGACTTGCTGTTCCAGAATTAAAACCCCTGAAATCCGACTCTAAGTTTGTGTTTTAACCCTACACTATGCAAACACCCAACAGCATTATTCTACCATCACATGTGATGAGTAATTATATTTGATGCAGAATTCTAGCTTCCAGTGTCACCGACATATTTTTTCTCTTTTTATTGTTATTCCTTCTGAAATTCCTATTGTTTATGTATTGTGTGTGGGTCATCTGGTTTTTGTCATCTTTTCACGTTTTTTTCCATTTGTGTTCTGAGAGATTTTGTAACTTTATTTTCCAACACTTTACTATTTTAAATTTCACGCATTTTTTTCTTTTTCTTATTCCCTTTTTGTATACTTATAAACAGTATCTTTTGTCATTTATATATATACACACACACACACACATATATATATGTGTGTATATATATATATAAACTGCACATGTTCTCTGTATGATAATCTTGCTGAGCTTTTTCTTGGGGAAATTCAACTGTCAAACTCTCTGTTTCTCTAGAGAGGAATTATTTATCATTCTTCCTGAAGACTGCAAACGCAGTAGCCAGTGTTCTCACAGCAGAGTGGAGGAGGTGGTTTTACTATTCTCTATATAGATTTCCAAAGATGCCTGCCTTTCCACATAGTATTTTCATTCTCAACTATGCTTGGGTCCCCAAGTCTGAGGCAATGTCTGACTTAACGTGTTTAGACAACTGACCTTCAGTTCAAAGCAGGTGATTATTCCTTACAGATTTCCAAACAATTCTCTTTTTATCAGCCCAACATACACCCAACTATCAGAAATGCCTCTAGTTTATGCAGTTCTGTGATTCAAATGTGTTTTTGCTGGGTTCTACCTATGATTGCATTAGAATGCACTTTCTTCTAGTTCTAATCAGTTATCATGTGTTCATTTGTTTTTAGTTTTCTTTCTTTCCTTCCTTTCTTTCTTCCTTCCTTCCTTCCTTTCTTTCTTTCTTTCTGTCTTTCTCTCTCTCTCTCTTTCTTCTTCTTTTTTTTTTTTTTAGTCTCACTCTGTTGCCCAGGCTGGAGTGCAGTGGCACGATCTTGGCTCGCTTCAAACTCCACCTCCCAGGTTCAAGTGACTCTCCTGCCTCAGCCTCCTGAGTAGCTGTGATTACAGGTGCCCGCCACCACACCAGGCTAATTTTTTGTATTTTTAGGAGAGATGGGGTTTCACCATGTTGGTCAGACTGTTCTTGAACTCCTGACCTCGGGTGATCCACCCGCCTCAGCCTTCCAAAGTGCTAGGATTACAGGTGTGAGCCATTGTGCCCAGGCTGTTTTCAGTTTTCTACAATATATTGCTGTTTCTCCTATTCCATTTTTGATTTTATGGTGTATCAACTTTTATCTCTTTTCTGACATTTTAGTGTGATTTCAGCAGGAAGCAGATGTTTCTCAGAAGTTTGTCTTCATTCATAAATAGAACCCAAAACCTCTAAGTTATCACTGGAAAAGAGAATATCCTCATAAAGAGAGACATGTGGACCCTGGAGACATAATAATTTACCCTGAAAATTATGTTTATTCTGTTATTGTTATGTTACTGGCAGGAACATTCTGACCACTTCTACCCAACCAACTGCCCTTTTAATGTAGATCAAAATATGAACGGCTTCCTTCTCTTCTTTCCTCTTTTACTATGTTTAAAAACACTTGATTGTTTTATAAATATTTAATTGAGCTGAAGATAAGAATAAACATTTGAAAGTGGAATGTAGTACGTAAGTAAAGGATCTGGCTAGCAAGGTCTTATCACATCCATATGGGCCCAAGATGTAAGAAAATAAAGATCATGAAGAAATTACTTGACTCCTAATTTTATGACCACTCTCCTCTCATTCCACAGATGTACTTCAATTTGAAGGACAGCCTTGTTCACAAACAAAGATGAGTTATAGAATACTTCTGTTTACGCATTAATTATCTATTTACATGAAATACTTCACTTGCAAAGTTCCAAAAGTACAGAAAATTCTTCCTTCTTTCAGTAGAAGATTGCATATAGTATGTGTAATGTGTAATGTGAATTGTATATAACAGCAGTGGAGGATAAACTTCACCAATTAAATCATTTTTCACACTTCACCAACAATATGTTGAGAGGAAACCTTATAATGCAGAAGATGTTAAGACTGGCAATATTTTTCTCCATCTACAACTTCAATGGCAGGTGGTTATTTTAACATTGTCTGTGTCATTTTCTTTCTTAAGTGGTAGAATATGCCATCATTTTAAGTATCAATATATGTTATTGCTTATCGAAAACAATCAGGGGATAGGAAATGATTCTAAAATATGCATATTATTTTCAAGAAAAAGGCAATAAACTCAAAGGTAGTAGGAAAAATTCAAAATGTGAGAGGAGAACAAGAGAGAAAAATAATCATCAAATTGTTTGAACTGTTGGAACACAAGTTAAGATATCCGGGCTGGCGGGAGGCGAGTTTTGAGAAGAATGAATTGTTAATAGGAAACTTACATAAGCATATGATTTAGAAGGAAAAATTTCAAGTTTTGTACAAAGAGATGTTTATGACAGTATTTCAAGCAAGCATTTGAGCTTATGAAAATGAGTTTTTAAATGTATAGTTGTATTATACAAAACATTGCTAATCTGTTTTGCTTAAGATATTGCCATCAAATACCAAGAAATTTTTAAATACTTTTGAAAACTGAAATTTGAGATTCCAAACTTTCAATATTACAGGAGATAAGTATACGAGGGGGTTCATTGTTATGTCTAAACTTAGAAAGAAAATATGGCTCCTATATTTTGACAGAATATTTGCCTTACATGTACCCAGACCTGATTTCTGGAAAAGTTAGATACAATTGATGCTCTATCCTCCTAAACGAAAAATAAGCTTTCCAATATTGATCGTAAGCATGTATTTTGAAATCACTGAAAATAACAGTATTTGACAACTTATCCACGCTATGGGTTAAATTTTTAAAAATGCTACAGCAGTAAATTTAATTTGGAGAATTTTGTAAGTACATAAAAAGTGAAAAAATTCACATCTTCCTCCATACTGTGCCACGTCTCCTGTACAAGAAGTAAATATATTCCTTTCACTCACTACAGTTCCTGTAGAATAACAAAGGCATAGAGAAAGTTATGACGATTTTTTTAAGAATAGCATATCATGAACATTAATTATTAATTATAGATTCTTCCACATGAAATTTAGGGCAATACCTCATTTTTGAATTTCTTTCAGGTTTATGTTACAGTAGGAATGTCTTAGATTTAATATAGAGAGACTATGCTTCAGGGTAGGAGCCATATCTTTCTCCTTCATTTCTTTGCCTCTGTATTTTAATTTAATATCTGTTTGTCTTACTCAGTACATGTTTATTGGATTACTTTTATTTTATTTTATTTTTTTTTGAGACGGAGTCTCACGCTGTTGCCCAGGCTGGAGTGCAGTGGCGCGATCTCGGCTCACTGCAAGCTCCGCCTCCCGGGTTCCCGCCATTCTCCTGCCTCAGCCTCCTGAGTAGCTGGGACTACAGGCGCCCGCCACCGCGCCCGGCTAATTTTTTTTTTTTGTATTTTTAGTAGAGACGGGGTTTCACTGTGGTCTCGATCTCCTGACCTTGTGATCCGCCCGCCTCGGCCTCCCAAAGTGCTGGGATTACAGGCTTGAGCCACCGCGCCCGGCCTTATTGGATTATTTTTAAGGATGAATGAAGAAATAAATAAATGCAAAAAATATCCTCAGCCAAAACACAAAATACTCTCACCAAAGTATAATTATTATTTTATATTATTAATTGAGTATGGCTCTACTCTCAATATATACAAATGATGCCTTAGCCTTCCTTCCTACTTTAATAATGTATTTGACACTTAAAGATTCTCATGAATTTCAAATACACTTTGTTGTTTTAAAGACTATAACCAAAATAGTTATTTTCTTGAAGTTTTTAACCTTATTTGTACATATTTTAACTCTTGAAACATAAAATATTTGGCAAACAAATTTATTAAATCATTACAACTCAATATCTTTTCAAATCAAAGACAGAAACTTACAAAATACAATAATAGTTACTAGGCCAACGATTCTCAAATGTGAGGTAGCACAGAAATCAACTGGGGAGCAGGTTAAAAGTACAAATTACCAAGCTCTTCTGCCAGAGATTTTGGCTCATCTGTCATCAAGTTTTATAGTTGATTTCTGATGCAGTTGGTATAGGATCTTATTTTGAAATACATTGGACTACAGTGTAATTTACCTGATTGCAGGTATTGTGCCATGGTTTGGTTCTTTCAAGAGCTGATCTGAGATTAGGATTCTAGTGATAGAACTTTATTTTTGGAATGAACTTTATATGAATAAACAAAAAAGAGAAGGATGCAATAGAGAAAAGGGTTAGACCTAATAAAAGGTGGACTATTAAGATATTTTCTACAGTGACCAACTGAAGCCTAAACCCTGAGGAGTTTCTGAAAAATGTCACCATATACATGTCTCAATATTATTTCCCAATAGGGAAAGAAAACTTGAGTATTGATATCCCAACTCCCAAGAGTCATTGGTAAAGGCAAAACCCAAGTTAAATGTAAAATCCAAGAGATGTTAGTTTCTCATCATTTTCAATCTGCTTGGGGAGTTTAATGGGGCTATCTGCAGTTTGTGCACAATTGATCTTCAGCACAAGTGCAGACTGGCAAGTGGAAGTCACACAGAGTACATGGCAATAATGTACATAATAGCTGAATAACAAGGATCAGATACTGACAGTGTCTAATCACAGTGTATATATACAGAGATTGGGTCTGTATATTTATACCTCCCTCTTTTGTGCCTAGAATTTAGTAAGCAATAAATATTTTTAATTAATAATGAATGAATGAGAGAAAAACAAAGCACTAGTAAATGAAGGATTCACATTCTGTTCAAATAAAATGGGAACAGTGATTAAGGCAAAATGAAAAGCTCTGAGAACCAGGGAGCTGACAGTCATGCACCTTAAAATATTTTTTTCTCTTACATGATTTGTCATAATCTTAGTAGGCACTATAGAATTGACTGTTTTGTGTTGGCACCTTCTCCTCTCACTCATCACTTTCAGAGATATTTTCTCTAGAACTACTCCCAATGGGATGATGCAACAGACTTTAATGGAAAGCTTCATGTTACAACACAAATGTTCGCTCCCAGTGAATATCCTGCCCTCCTCATTAAATATTAATTCATTTTGTCTGTTTTGTTTAATCTTAATGTTTTTATAACAGCATTATTTTAAATAATCAAAACAGCAAATAGTAAATATATCTGAAAATTTCACACTTAGAAAACAGCACAAATAAATCTATATCTAATTTTTTCAGTCATATGTGCATACTTTACTACACACACTCACACAAATGTATATATCCTTGAGTAGGACACGTGACATGAAATCCCTTGAGATCACTGATGTAGATAGAAAGTGGGATGGCCTTTCAGAATCTCTGTCTTATCGCCATGTTTCATATTTCTCATTCAAATCTCAAGGAATCAAGGACACACTCTTGGAAGCTGAAAAAACTCAATATTCCAAATATCTGACTCATATTCTGCTTGGGACTTACAGGGATTGGGGATGTATAAGCAAGTAATCATTTACTCCTAAATTAAAATTATTTTACAAGAATGTGGGAAATATTCATTTCCACACTCATATCAGTTACTTAGTTAAATGCAGGGGTTACAACTGGAAGGCTTAAAAATATCATTGAGGTAACACAGACATGTCAATTAGTCTAGGTGCATATTGGTGCATGACAAATGGAAAAAAGAAGGGAGAAGTAAAGTCTTTGAACGGGACAGTAGACATCTTGCGTAAAGTTATTCAAATAAAGGAAATATAAAGTATGTACACACACACACACACACACACACACACACACACACACGTCTTTTGAAGGCCAAATAAAACTTTTCAAAAACAAAGTTGCAGTATTTAATTTAGGGCAAAGAGTTTTCTTCCTTAAACAAAGCAGTTTTCTAGTTTTAACTTCAGATGATGTCCTTAAAGTGTAGTAATTCATAGCCATTTTAAATTTTCTATTAATTTTCCATTCTGTCATATAATTGAAATCTTCTTCCTGCCATTCTTTGGAATATTTTAAGGAATGTTTGCACATTTGGACAAAATCCAGAGCTGTAAAGTTGCCTAAATGGATTACTTGTTATCTAAATATTAAGCAGTGAAACAGAAAGTGCTTAACAGGACATTATGGTCCAGTGAGGAGGGTAAGGAAAAGTCGTAATGGATTCTCCAGAGTTTGTAGTCAGGCTTATTTGGAATGTAGCATACATGACAGTGGACATCCAAAGGGCATTCCTTAGGTGTCTTTTGGAATAAGTATTATGCATAGATCTAATCAAATTCTAGCACCTCTTTCTTGCCAATATGATCTTTGCAAATTGCTTAAACTGCTTTGGTAAGTTGCTTAAGTTGCTTTGGTCAAGTATTGTGAAGATCAGTGGATATTATTTAAAGTACTTGGCACAATGCACAACACATAGTAAGCACTAAATAAACCTTGCTTTCTGTTATTTTATTATTAACATTATTATTATGCCTGCCCCAAGACCAGCGGCACAGAATACACAAGCCACATTTAAAGAACACTTAGGAAAAGATAGAAATAATAGTAGTAGCTGACATCTATTCAAAGATCACAATGTTTCAAGAACTGTACAAAATGAAGGAACTCATTTAATTCTTCTATCAATCCTATCTCATTTCCAATTGTACAGAAGAATCTGAGCCTCTGAGAGATGAAGCCTTTTGCTCTAGGTCAGGTAGGTAGGAATGGCAGGGCTGGCATTTAAACCCACAGAGTCTAGGGTTAGAGTCAGGCTCTTAACTAATATCCTATACTATCTCTTGATAATAAGAAAACAGTCATTCCAGATAGGAAACACATGGATTAAAATGCCATTTAGGGCATGTAAAAAAGGAATAGCAAAAATGAATGAAAACAGAGGAGAACAGATGTATTTTCCTTAGCTACATGTGGCTCACAATTTACACCTATAAAGAATGAAACAGGGACCAGAAATTAAATACTACAATTGTGCTATATCAAAAGCATAAGTGTTATGTCCAAAGCATAAAAGCTATGTTAATGAGGGTATACTTTCTTTATGACTAAATAACCTGTATCGTTAGCTGCATAAAGCATGTTATTGGGTGTGTTCTGCCATTATCAATTTGTCTTGTTTTGTTTTGTTTCCCTTTATTTTTATAATGTTGTAAGTTAAAAAATTTCTTTTCCTATATTGATTTAATAACATACTATAATGAACAACACCTGACAATTACAGTCATTATTCTAATGTTCCACTAGAGGAATAATATTCCTTATTTATAATATGTAACGTTATATTACTTAGTGTGGGATTTATTTACATTCATGTGTATGTATTTCCCCAAGGTTATTCTGCCCTTCTTTGTCCTACATATCATTTTCTACAAGAGAAAACAATTTTATGTATGTGCTTGTATGTACACACACACACACACACACACACAGAGAGAGAGAGAGAGAGAGAGAGAGAGAGAGAGAGAGAGGTCAAACACACATAAAACCCAATCTAAAACAAAACACGTTTAGGGAATATTTTTTGTTTCTCTTATTAGTAGCATTCAGTTGTACTTTGGATCCACAAAATTAAATTATTAGCCTAATACTGTGAATTCTCTTCTTATAAAACCACAGCAAAACTTACATTATGTAATAACATTTGACCAATTTCTTTATATTTACTAATAACCACATTGCATACATTGTGAAAAAAAATATTTCCATCAAATATGGAAATTTGGTCCCAGAACATTTTAGTGACCTGACCAATGGCACTGAGGAAATTGGGCTAAAACAGGATGCAGTCCAAGTCCTCAGACTCCTGGCCTACTTCTTCTCATCTTCCCAGGGCAACAAACACAGAATCAGCAAAACTGTGCATCGCCAGACCAGTCCATGAATGCTTGAAGCAAAACATGCTTTTGTGGTGCCACAAATGTTCTTAAAGCAGTTTTAGCAACACTAAAATGAAAAACAAAAGGAACATGGGCTCTAGTTCCAAGAAAGCCATGTTTTCTAATGTTTCCATTTGAAATAAACTCTGCATTCAACTCCCTAAAGCAACATTATTATGAACATGATTTTATGTGGATAAATTACTACTATATTTCAGCTGCACTGTGGGTTAAATAGGCTTTTGTGAGCTACACTGTAGATATCATTACCTCATATACCGCTGCTACTATAGAAAAGTGAATTTTGAGTCCAAGCTAATTTTTTAAAAATTATTAACATTGAAAATATTCCCTGGTAAATTGTTTTACTTTCACAAGACTGAAGATTTAACTATTACTACTTTGGGGCAGAAATGATATTGTATTCCCATATGTGTTCCATAGGGGTATTTTAGTCCCATAATTTACCCATTAAAGTATCTTACCAATATGTTAGGTTGAAATATGTTAAAACTCCAATATTTGATCATTTTGAGCTGTAAAAGTAGCAATTCCATATAGTATAATTTAATATACAAATATACAGTAGCTCAACTATTGCTGATATTTCAAGTCTTTTCTATATTTCCCATTACACAATGGCAACACCTAACCATATGCAGTCATATTATCACATTTTGAACATTTTGATTAATTTTATTTATATTTAAACACTATTTATTTAGCATCTCCTATATTCCAGCCATATCCTATGTGTTTTGTGTGATAAAAGTAATACAAATTTATTGTTGACATTGCACAAAATATAGCGAGACGGGCAGATCACGAGGTCAGGAGATTGATACCATCTCCTCACTAACACGGTGAAAACCCGTCTCTACTAAAAAATACAAAAAAAAAAACTAGCTGGGCGAGGTGGCGGGCGCCTGTAGTCCCAGCTACTCAGGAGGCTGAGGCAGGAGAATGGCATAAACCCAGGAGGTGGAGCTTGCAGTGAGCTGAGATCCCGCCACTGCACTCCAGCCTGGGCGACAGAGCGAGACTCCGTCCCGCCCCCACCAAAAAAAAGATATAAATAATAAATGTCATGAGTAAACGCAAAAATACAACTAACAATTTTGTAATCAGTTACTTGTTTTAAAAATACATAAAAATAGGATCACTATATGTATGCAGTTATAATTTTTAGATGTTTGTATTGTGTACATTTAACTGACACTTTCTTTCCTATGTCAGAAAGTATTTTCGGTATACAGACATTTCAATGGTTGATAGCACTCCATGGTATGGCTCTACGCACATCATCTGTATTAGGCCACTCTTGCATTGCTATAAATAAATGCCTAAGACTGGTTAATTTTTTTTTTTTCTTTAAAGATGTTTAATTGGCTCACAGTTCTGCTGGCTATATAGCAAGCATAGTGCCAGCATCTGCTTCTGGAGATGCTTCAGGAAGCTGTTTCTCATGGTGGAAGGCAGAGCAGGAGCAAGCATCCCACATGGCAAAAGAGAAGCAAGAGTGGGGAGGAGGTGCCACACACTTTAGATGATCGGATGTCACATGAACTCAGAGCAAATGCTCACTTATCACCAAAGTGATGGCCCCCATGATCTGCCTCCATGATCCAAATACTTACAAATATCAATCCTCCAAAATTGGGGATTACATTTCAACATGAGATTTGGGTAGAGATAAATATCCAAACTACATCATTTTGCCCTCTGCCCCTGCTCCCACCCAAATCTCCCATCCTTCTCACATTGCAAAATACAATTATAACTTCCCAATTGTCCCCCAAAATCTTAACTCCTTTCAACATTAACTGAAAAGTCCAAAGTCCAAAGTCTTATTTGAAACAAAGCAAGTCCCTTCAACCTATGAGCCTGTAAAATTGAAAACAAACTATTTACTCCCAAGATACAATGAGGGTATAGGCATTAGGTGAGCCTATGCCTCACCAAATCAGCCAAAAGAAAGGAGGCAGAGGCAGTCATTAAATGTTAAAGCTCTGAAATAGCCTCCTCTGACTCCATGTCTCACATCCAGGGCACACTGTTACAAGGGTTGGACTCCCAAAGCCTTGGGCAGCTTTGCAAGGTTCAGCCTCTGTGGCTGCTCTCATAAGTTGTTGAGTGTCTGTGGCTTTTCCAGGCACAGGGTCCAAGCTACCAGTGAATCTACCATTCTCAGGTCTGGAGGGCAATGTCCCCCTTCTCACAGTTCCATTAGGTGGTACCTGAGTGGGGACTCAGTGGGGGTTCCAATCTCCCATAGTCTCCCTTGGCATTGCCCCAGTAGAAGTTCTCCGTGGGGGCTCTGCCCATGCAGCAGGCTTCTGCCTGGGTACCCAGGTTTTCCATACATCCTCTGAAATATACGCAAAGGGTGCCAAGTCTATTTGCTCTTCCACTCTGTGTGCCCACAGGCTTAATGCTACATGGAAGTCACCAAGGTTTATGGCTTGCACTCTCTGAAGCAGTGGCCTGAGCTGTACTTCGGGTCCTCTGAGCCAAGGCTTGAGCTGGAGTGGCCTGGATGTGGGGAGCAGTGTGTTGAGATTGAGCAGGGCAGTGGGGCCTTGGGTCAGGCCCCTGAAACCATTCTTCCCTCATAGGTCTCAAGGCCTGTGATGGAGGGGCTGCCATGACGGTCTCCAAAATGCTTTCAAGGCCTGTTTCCCATTGTCTTGACTTTCAGCACTGGACTCCCTATTAGTTAGTAAATTTCTCTAGCAAATGGTTGTTCCACAGCCTGCTTGAATTCCTCTCCTGAAAACACTTTTGCTTTCTCTGCCACATGGCCAGGCTGCACATTTTTCCAACTTTTATTCTCTGCTTACCTTTTAAACAGAAGTTTCAACTTTAAGTCATTCCCTTGTTCCCACATATGAGTACAGGTTGTTAGAAGTAGCTAGGCCACGTCATGAATGCTTTGATGCTTAGAAATTTGTTCTAACAGATACCTGAAATCATTACTACGAGGTTCAAAGTTCCACAGATCTCTAGGGCGCAAACAAATTCTTTGCTAAGGCATAACACGTGACCTCTGATCCAGTCCTCAATAAGTTCCTCATTTTCATCTGAGACCATGTCATCCTTGACTCCATTATCCATATCACTACCAGCATTTTGGTCACAACCATTTGACCAGTCTCTAAGAAGTTCTGAACTTTCCCTTATCTTCCTGTGTTCTTCTGAGCCCACCAAGTGCTTTCAACCTCTGTGTGTTACCCAGTTCCAAAGTCATTTCCACATAGTCAGGTATCGTTATAGCAATACCCCACCCCTCAGTACCAATTTTCTGCATTAGGCTATTCTTGCATTGCTATAGATAAATACCTGAGATAGGGTAATTTATAAAGGAAAGAGGTTTAATGGGCTCATCATCTTGCGGGGTTCACAGGATGCAAAGTGCCAGCATCTGCTTCTGGGGAAGCCTCAAGAAGCATTAACACATGGCAGAAGGTGAACGTGGAACAAGTACTTCACATGACTAAAATAGGATTAAGAGAACTGGGGGCGATGAGTAAGTGCCACACACTTTTAAAGAGCCAGATCTCATGTGAACTCAGAGCAAGAGCTTACTTACCACCAAGGGTAAGGCCCAAGCCATTAATGAGGGCTGTGCCCCCAGGATCCAAACCCCTCCCACCTGGCCCCACCTCCAAGATTGGGGATTACATTTCAACATGATATTTGAGCAGAGACAAATATCAAAACTATATTACCATCTCATTTTTACTCCAACTTTTGGATGGTTAGGCTAAACCTAATTTCTCACTTTCTGAAACATGATGGGATGAGTGTTCTTTCTTATAAAATTTGCATGCATCTCTGTTTCCAACCATAGGAAAATATTTTCTTAGAATTTGACTTTCTGGATTAAAAAGCAGGTTCATTTTATTTTGTTACTGGAAATATCTTCCATATTATTTTAAAGGACATATTCATTGAAAACAATCCAAGCATTACAGAAGCCAACCAAACCAAAATGAACATTATACATCCACTTCCCAGGAAAAACCACTGTTGATATTTTGGCATATATATGCCCAAATATATAAGGCCCAAAGCTTGATAGCTACTGTGTAGTAAAGAGGTTACATTTACTTTTATGTTTTGTCGTTGCATTTGTTTTCATTTTAGAATCAATTTTGGGATAACATATACATAAATAAGATACAGGTATTTAAAGTAGGAAGTTACACTAATTTGGAAAAATGCATTTATCTGTGCTATAATCACCACAATCAATACATAGAATATTTTGAACAGCGTAAAGGCTTTTCTTTTATCCATTCCTAGTCAGTCCCAGCTCTCGTCTAGGGCTCCAGACAACCCACTCACCCACTTTCTATAACTATATATTAGATTTGTCTATTTTCCATTTTTAGATAAATGGATTCATAAAATTGCCAGCATGTACAGTTTTGCATCTGTCTGTTTTTATTTAGCATAATGTTTTTGAGATTCTATTTTGATGAACATATTTGAAGTTTTCTACTTTATCGCTGAGTGCTGTAGCCTTATATGAATGTGGCAGGCAGAATAATGTCACCCCAAACATGTTCATGTCTTAACTCCTAGAACCTGTGAAATGTTACCATACATGGCTATAGGTACTTTGCAGCTGGGATTAAATCAACGGCTTTGAGATGGGGAGATTTTTCTGAATTAACCAAGTGGACTCAGTATGATTTATTGATGTGATAGTTAATTTAATGTACTAGTTTGTCTAGGTTATGATGTCTGTTTTTTTTTTTTTTTTAGTTAAACAATAGTATAGATGTTACTATAAAAATGTTTTAGATATGTTACTAACATTTTCAATCTGTTCTCTTAAAGTAAAATAGATTATACTCCATAATGTGGGTGGACTTTAAGCAATCAGTTGAAGGTTTTAAGAGCAAAGACTGAGGTTTCTTGAAGAAGAAGGAATTCTGCCTCAAGAAATTATGCCTGAGTTTTCAGCCTGTTGGCCAGCCCTGCATATTTCAGAATTGCCAGCCTCTATAATCTTATAAGCCAATATCTTAAAATAAATCTTTCTGTCAGTGTGTATGTATGTGTGCACATGACTAAGTGTGTGTGTGTAACTTTTTTTGTAGAACCATTACTGACATACATAGATGTTTGGTCAGAGGGGCAGGTGACCACAGAAGACTAGTCAGAGATATAACATCGCCTGCTTTGAGGGTAGAGGAAAGCGTTCACGAGCTACGGAACCTGAGCAGCCTCTAAGCTGGAAGAGGTGAGGAAACATACTCTCACCTCCAGAAAGAAAAACCTGCTGACACCTTGCTTTTAGTCCCATAAGACCTATTTTGGACTTCTAACCTCAGAACCTTAAAATGATAAATTTATGATATTTCCATTGCTAAGTTTGTGGTTCTTTATTATTTGACAATAATTTGTGAACAATACATTTATTTATCCATTCACTTCTTGATTGGCAAAGTAATTTTTTTTCTAATTCCTTTGTATAATGAATAAAGCTGATATAAACATTAATGTACAGTTCTTTGGATAAACATATTTTTACTTCTTATGAGTGAATTCATAGAAATTGGAGTCACAATTTTCTGTGGTGAGTTTATAACTCTACAAGAAACTACAAAAGAATCCACCAAAGTGGTTGTAGCATTTTAAAGTCCCAAGAAAATATGTAAGAGCTTTAACTGTTTCACGTTTTTGTCAACAATTTGTCTTATCAGACTTCTAAAATTTTAGGCATTCTAATAGGTGTAAAGTATCTCACGTTTTTAAACAATTTAATTGAGATATAAATTACATACCATAAAACATGCTTATTTCAAATTTCAAATTTTAATTTTTGTAAATTCACAAAAATATCACCAAAATCAATTTTAGAACATTTGCATCACTCCAGAAAGTCTGTACATATTAGCAGTCATTCCCAATTTTGCCCCAAATCTTCCTCACCATTGCTACCCATCCATAGATTACCATCAATCTATTTTCTGTTTTTATAGATTTGCTTATTCAAGATGTTTCATATAAATCAAGTATATAATATATAGTACTATGGTTTGAATATGTCCCTCAAAAGTTAATGTGCTGGAAATATAAACCCCAATGAGATTATATATCTAGAGATGTTTTTAAGAGCTAATTAAGGTTAAATGAAGTCATATGGATGAGGTCCTAATCCAATAGGAATGTGGCCTTATAAGAAAAAAAAGAAAGAGATTTTAGACATACTTGATATGCTTTGGCCTATAATAAATACCCTCTGCCATGTTACAACATAGTAAGAAGGCTCTCACCAGATGCAAACCCTCAACTTTGGACTTCTCAGCCTCCAGATTTGTAAAACCTAAATTTCTTTTACTTGTAAATTACCCAGTCTCAGGTATTCTGTTAAAGCAATAGAAAACTGACTTGTTTCTTTCACATACAATGTTATTATTTTTTATTCATGCTCTAACACATATTACTACTTTATTCCCTTCTACTGCTGAATATATTGTATTGCATGAATATATCATGGTTTTGAATCTATTCATTAGTTGACAGACATTTGTATTGTTTTTAACATTTTATTATTATCAAAATTCTGCTGCAAATATTTATCAAGAAATTTTTGCATGGAAGCATGTTTTCAATACTCTTGGAAACATGGTAGCAGTAGAAGTACATGGTAACTCTATGTTTGCCATTTTAAGGAACTACCAAACTGTTTTTGAAAAGTGGCCACCACATCATTTCACATTTCTACCAGCAATGAATGAGTGTTCCTGTTTCTCCGTATCTTTGTCAATATTTGTTTTTACATGTATTTTTAAATTATATCTATCCCACTGGGTGTGAAGTAGTATTTCCCTTTGGTATTAATATGCATTTTCCTATTCTCTAATTATGTGAAGTTATCTCATTATGTGTTTATTTGCAATTTAGATAACCTCTTTGGGGAAATGTATACTTCAATCTTTTGCCAACTTTTCAGTTGGGTTATTTGTATTATTATTGAGCTGTAAAAGTTGTTTATTCTGGCTACAAGTTCCTTTTCACATATACATTTTGCAAAAATTTTCTACCATTCATTAGGTTGTGTTTTCACTTTCTCATTTGTGTTCTTTGAAGCACAAAATTTTTAAATTATTTTGATGGTTAATTTTATGTATCCACTGTACTGGGCCAGAGGATGCCCAGATATCTGGTTAGGGATTATTTCTGGATTTGTCTGTAATGGCATTTCCAAAATACACTAGCGTTTGAATTGGCAGACTAAATAAAGCAAATGGCCTTTTCCAATGTGAGTAAGCATCATTCAATCATTTGAGAGTCAGAATGCAGTAAAAGGACGTTGAATGCTCTGTCTCTGCCTGACTACATGAACTGGGACACTGATCTTCCCATACCCTCAGTTCTCCTGATTCTCAAGACTTCAGACTTCAGACTCAAATGGAGATTTATACCAGCAGCTCTTCAGTTCTCAGCCCTCTGCACTGTATCATCAGCTTCCCTGGGTTGCCAGCTTGCAGAGGGCATATTGTGGGACTTCTTGGACTCCATAATTTTATGAGTCAATACCTTATAATAAATGTCTTTAAACATACACACCCATTCACATATACGCATGTACACACTAACATGCACACAGGTTCTGTTTCTCTGTAGATCCCGGATCAATACAACTATGATAAAGTCAAATTTATTTTTCATTTGTGTAACTTGTGCTTTTCGTGAAATATCCAAAGTTATGAATATTTACTGCTACATATTTTTATGAGTTTTATAATTTTAGCTCTTACATATAGGTCTATGATACATTTTCAGTTAATTCTGATGTAAATAAGGATGGAGTCCAGCTTTATTCTTTCGTAGGTGGAGAATCAGTTGTTCCAGCACAATTTGTCAAAAAGTTTACCTTACAAAGTTGAATTTCTTTGGCATGCTCCAAAAATCAATTGCCTTTAAATGTCATGGTTTACATCTAGACTCTCAATTTCTTTCAATGTATCTATGTGTTTGTCTATATGCCACTACCAAACTGTCTTGATTACTGTAGCTTTGTATTCAGTTTTGAAGTCAGAAATTATGGGTTATCCAACTTTGCTCTTTGTTTTAAAGGCTGTTTTGGCTACCCTTGTTTTTTAAATATTGATATGAATTTCAATATCACTTTGTCAATTCCTGAAAAAAAAAAAGATGGAATTTGGTAGATATTGTCTTGAATACATAGATTAATTTGAGAATAATTGCCACTTAAACGATATTAAGTTTCTGAAAAATGACACTGGAACATCTTTCCATGTGTTTAGGTCTTCTGTAATACCTTTCAACAATGTTTTGTTGTTTTCAGTATACAGATATTGGACTCCTTTGCTTAATTTACTTCTAAGTACTCTATTTCTTCATATTATTTTAAATAAAAATGATTTTCTATTTTCTTTTTTGGATTGTTTATTGCTAGTGTATAGAAATACAAATGATATTCATATACTGATCTCATACCCTAAAAGCTCACTGAACTTGTTTATTTAAAGTTCTGAGAGTTTCTTTTGGATTTCTTAAGATTTCCTAGATATAAAATCATTTCATCAGCACATAGAAATAGTTTTATTTCTTCCTTTCCAATATGGATGACTTTTATTTCTTTTTCTTGTCGAATTGTCCTGGCTAGAACTTCTAATACAATGCTGAACAAAACGTGAGAGTGGACATCATTGTACTGTTTATGAACTTAAGGGGAATTTAGTCTTTTACCATTAAGTATGATGTTAGCTTGGATTTTTTGTAGAAGCACTTTATTCGGTTGACCAAGTTCCCTTGTATTCCTAGTGGCTGAGTGTTTTTATAATGAGAGGGTGTTGGATTTTTTTCAAATACTTTTTCTGTATTTACTGATATGATTATGTGTTTTTCCTCATTTGTTCTACTAATATGGTGAACTACATCGTTTGATTTCAAATGTACGATGACCTTTTCATTCTTGGGATAAAATCTACTTAGTCTGGTATATAATGATCCTTTTTATATGATGCTATATATGGTTTCTAGTATTTTCTTGAAGACATTTGTGTCTAGAGTCACAAGATACATAGTTTTTCTTTCTTATGATGTATTTTTCTAGTGATGGTATGATGGTAACCCTAGCCTCATTAGATGAGTTGGTAAGTATTTTTTCCTCTTCTATTTCTTCCAAAACAGTATAACTGATTGGTATTCATTCTTTTCTAAATATTTGGTGGAATTCACCAGTGATGCCATAGGAACCTGACTTTTCTCCATGGAAAGTTTCTTATTAATTCAATCTCCTTACTCCTCTTAGGTCTAGTCAGATTTGTGGCATTTTCTTGACTCAGTTTTGGTAGTTTATGTTAGTCTAGGAATTTGTCCATTTTATCTAAGCTATCTAATTTGTTGAAGTATAATTGTTCATATTACTCCCTTAAAATCCTTTTTATTTCTATAAAAATAGTAGCAATGTCCTCTCTTTCATACCTAACTTTAGTGATTTGAGTCTTTTCTCCTTTATATTAGCATGACTAAAGCATTATCAATTTTATCATTTCAGAGAACTAATTTGTGGTTTTATTTTCTCCATTTTTTTTTCTCTCTCTCTTTGTCTCTCTCTCTCCATTGTTTTTCTGATCTCCATTTCACTTGGTCTACCCTATTTTTAAAGCTCTTTCTTTCTTCTTGCTCTGGTTTTAGTTTCACCTTCTTTCTCAAGTTTAAGGTAAAAGGTAAGGTTGCTGATTTGAGATCTTTATTCTTTTGTAATGTAAGTGTTTAGTGTTTAATTCTATAAATGTCCCTCTAAGTTCTGTTCTATATGTATCTTATGGGTTTTGTATGTTCCATGTTCACTTTTATTCATCTCATAGTATTTTCTAATTTCCTTTTCTTCTTTTTTTGACCCATTGGTTATTTAGATGTGTGTTGAATTTCTCACTGTTCCTTCTGTTATTGATTTCTGATTTAATTCCACTGTGTTTGGAGAACAGATTTTTGTCTGATTTCAATCATTTAAAATATGTTAAGTCTTATTTTGTGAACTAGCATAAGGTCTCTTCCAGAAAATGCTCCAAGTGCTCTTGAGAAAAATGTGCACTGTCTTGCTTTTGAGTGCAGTTAGCTATATAGATATCTGTTAATGTTGCTAAATCTCCTATATCTTGTTGACCTTCTTTTTAGTTGTTTTATGCACTATTGAAAGTGGGGTATTAAAGGCTATAAACATGATTGCTGAATTGTCTATTTTTCCCTTCATTCTGGCAGTTTTGCATCATGTATTTTGGGAGTCCTCTTTTTAGGTTCATGTATTTTTACAATTGTTACACATTTCTAGTAGATTGACCTTTCTATTATCCTAAAATCTCCTTCTTTACTTTCAGTAACACTTTGTTGTTGTTTTACTCTCCATTTTGTGTTATTTTAGTATAGCTGCTCCAACTTTGAAATGGTTGCATTTGCATGAGTATTTTTTCCATCCTTTTGTTCTCAAAATATTTGTCTTCAAACCTAAAGTGTGTCTCCAGTACAGAAAATATAGTTGTACCTTGTGTTTTTAATCCAGTCTGTCAATTGCTCTAGAACGTAAAATGTTTATCTTATCAGGACACATTTCAAATGTATACTATATTAATTCCAATGAGCATAGAAATGTTACTTCTATACAGATTGATTTCTTCCCCTTTTTGTGCTGTATTTGTTACATATATTCAAACTATGTTACAAACCCAATGATATAATGCTAAATTATTGTCTTTTGTAATTTTACGTCTTTCAAAGAAGCTGAGAGAAAAATAGCAGGTATATATTGCAGATATGATTATACTAACTTTTTTTACCCTCTCTGATTCTCTTTGTATATTCCTATGTATTTCAGTTACCCATTTTGTGTCATTTCCTTACTCGAATGAAGCTTTGTTCCCATCCACCTTCTTTGTGCTGTTATATAATTACATACACATTGTTTTAACAATTGCTTTTTAATCAGTTGAGAAGAAAGGAAAATAAACATGCAATTATAATGTCTTTGTAAATGAATTACTAATTACCTTTACCACTGTTTTTATTTTTTTCATGTGGATTCAAATTACTTTCTGGTATCACTTGTTTGTTTCCTGAAAAAAAGTTCCTACGATATATCTTGTAAAGCAGTTTTGCTAGAAACAAACTCTCCCTCTTTTTCCAACAATGCAAGGATCTCTTTATTTTGCCTTTATTTTTCTAAGATAGATATTTTATTTTCACTTTATTGCAGATTCATATGAAGTTATAAGAAATTATACAGAGAGACTGTGTTTCCTTTACCCAGTTTTGTAATGGTAGTATCTTGCAAAATTAGTACGATATCAAAATTAGGTGTTGACATTGATACAGTCAAGACACAGAATTTTTTTTATCATGTTCTTTTATAGCCACTCATCCCCACTTGCTCCTTAAGCCCTGACAGACACTAATCTGTTATTCACTTCTATTATTTTGTCATTTTAAGCATGTTATGTAAATGAAACCACATAGTATGTAACCTTTTGAGAACAGCTTTGACATTAGCCTTTTCTTCTCAGCAAAGTTCTTTGGCACTTATTTCAGGTTGTTGTCTATATCAATAGTCATTGCTTTTACTTTATACTTTCAATTATATTCCACGGTATGACTGGACCGCAGTTTGTTTAACCATCTGCAGTTGAAGGACACGTGGGTTGTTTCCAGTTTTTGCCTATTACAAATAAAGCTTCTATAAACATTTGCATACCCAGTTTTGTGTGAAGATGTCAGCATAGCTTTGGGATAAATGCTCTGAAGTCCAATTGCTGAATTATATGAGAGTTTTATATACACTTTATTCAGAAATTTTCAGAGTGGTGGTATCAATTTATAGTCTTACCAGTAAAGTATGAATGATCTAATTTCTCTTAATTTCTCCAATCTTACCAGCATTTAGTGATCTCATTGCTTGTGCTTTGAATTCCATTGTTCACATATTTTGTGAGAATATTTCTTAGTATTAGGCTATTTAATATTTCATTATGTTGTAAGTGTCTTAATTTGTTAATTTTGTGTATTTACTGATACTTCAAAATTATGTATTCAGGTGTATGTATTAGACACAATTTTCAGTTACATTTTTTTCTTAATTGTAAAAATGGTGTGACATATTAATTCTTGCCCAAATTGTGCTTTTTTAAAAAATTCAACTTTAATCAATTTAAACATTGTGATATGCTAGTTTCTTTTTGTTGGATTTGCATAATTTTTAAAAATTTATTTTATCACAATTTTTAAACTGTGTAATTATATAAGTGTCTCTTGTAGACAGAATTTAATTTAGGTTTCATTTTTGACCAAGAATGGATATGGTCATCTCTTAATAGGTTAAATTATTTTACATTTATGCTTCTACTAAAATATTTACAATTTTATTTTGATCTTTGTCTTATTTTTATTTATTTTTGCTGTCCTATTGTTGTATGTATTTTTGACTATGATTTTCATGTGTTTTCTCATCTACATATGAGTTGACTGGATTTATATAATCCATTTTAAAATGTGTTTATAGTGTTAATGTGTTTGAATTCTTATTTTAATTTTTTTTAATTTATTTTTATTTATTTATGTTTTTGAGACAGAGTCTAGCTCTGTCACTAGGCTGGAGTGCAGTGGCCCGATCTCAGGTCACTGCCATCTCCACCTCCCAGGTTCAAGTGATTCTCCTGCCTCAGCCTCCTGAGTAGCTGGGATTACAGGCGGGTGCCACCATGCCTGGCTAATTTTTGTATTTTCGGTAGAGTCAGGGTTTCACCATGTTGGCCAGGATGGTCTCGATTTTTCATTAATATACATTAGACTACATGAAGCTGAAGAAAGAGAAGAAAGGCATGAGAGGGGAACCTGCAATGGGAGAGGAACATGTGGATCAAAGCACAATCTACAAAGTGAGTTATTTAGTCTATTTATGCTGCTAAAACAGAATATCTAAGACTGAATAATTTATAAAGAACAGAAATCTGTTTCTCACAGCTCCAAGGCTGAGAAGTCCAAGACCAAGATGCCCCAACTTTGGGTGTCTAATGAGAGCCTTCTTCTTGTACCCTCACATGGCAGAAGGGCAAGCTAGCCAAATGCTGTGGGAAGCCTCTTATAAGGGCCTTAACATCATTGACAAAGAGGAGCCTTCGTGGTCTAATCACCATTTAAAGGCCTCACCTCTTAACACAATCATGCTGACTACATTTTATTTTTTCTCACCAGGAATCATTTTATTTATTTTTTCTTTTCTCCAGTTTTAATTTATGTTCATGGGGTACATATGCAGGTTTACCATTTGAATAAATTTCATGTTGCTGGGATTTGATGTACAAATGATTTCATCACACAGATAGTGAGCATAGCACCTGCCAGGTAGTTTTTCAACCTTCACCTTCCTCCTAACCTCTCCCCTCAAGTAGGCCCCCATGTCTATTGTCTCTTTTTGTCCATGTGTACTTAATGTTTAGCTCTCACTTGTAAGCAAGAACATGCAGGATTTGGTTTTCTGTTCCTGCATTAATTCACTTAGGGTAATGGCCTCCAGCTGCATCTATGTTGCTGCAAAGGACATGATTACAGTTTTTGTTGTTGTTGTTGTTGTTTTATAGCTGCATAGTATGCCACGGTATATATGTACCACATTTTATTTATTCAGTCCACCATTGACTGCCATGTGGGATAATTCCATGTCTTTGCTATTGTACTTTGATGAACATACAGGTACATGTGTCTTTTTGGTAGAAAAATTTCTATTCCTTTGGTTATATAACCAGTAATGGGATTGTTGGGTTGAATGGAAGTTCTATTTTAAGTTCTTTGAGAAATCTCCAAACTGCTTTCCACGGTGGCTGAACTAATTTACATTCCCACCAGCAGTGTATAAGCATTCCTTTTTCTCTGCAATGTCACCAACATCTGTTATTTTTTTACTTTTCAATAATAGCCATTATGACTGGTATGAGATAATATCTCATACCAGTTTTGATTTGCATTATTCTAGTGATGTTATGTTGAGCATTTTTTCATATACTTGATGGCTGCATGTACGTCTTCTTTTGAGAAGTATCTGTTGATGTCTTTTGCCCATTTTTTAATGGTTTGCATTTGTTTTGTTGTGTTGGGTTTTTTTTCTTGTTGTTGTTGTTTGTATTTTGTTTGTTTTGCTTGTTGATTTGTTTAAATCCCTTATAGATTCTGGATTTTAAACCTTTTTCAGATTCATAGTTGCAAATATTTTCTTCCATTACGTAGGTTGTCTGTTTAATCTGTTGAAATTTTCTTTTGCTGTTTAAAAGTTCTTTAGTTAGGTCCCACTTGTCTATTTCTGTTTCCATTGCAATTGCTTTTGGAGATTTTATCATGAAATATTTGCCAAGGCCTATGTCCAGAATGGTATTTCCAAGGTATTCTTCCAGAGTTTTTATAGTGATAGGTCCTACGTTTAAGTCTTTAATTCATTTTGAGTTGATTTTTGAATATGGTATAAAAAAGGGTCCAGTTTCAATTCTCTGCATATGGCTAGCCAGTTATCCCAGAACCATTTATTGAATAGAGAGTTCTTCCCCATTGTTTGCTATTGTCAACTTTGTCGAATATCATATGTTTTAGGTGTGAAAATTTATTTCTGGGTTCTCTAACCTGTTCCATTGGTCAATTACACCTGATTTTTGAAGTGGACACTTTCAAACCATAGTAGTGAGTATGGAATTAAACACATTCAATTTAGTCAGACAAAAAACAGACTAGAAGGGACAAAAAGCACAAAATACTGAGCTCTTCTGGAGTACTGGTACCCCTGGTGACCATTGTCTAAGAATAACTTACTAGCTAGAAAGTTCAAGGCCCTTAAAAGCCTCTAGAAAAGGAGAGAGGAGTTGAAGTGTTAGAATTAAAGTGTGAAAATAATGCCTTCACTTGTGATAAAATGAAAAAAAGGTGGGAATTTTTCTATGAGCTTAGGTAATGGTGGACTCATTACATCTTACATATTGCAAGGTGAATATAAATTAAACAGTACGCCTTTGAATTTCAAGAAGCCTATAAAAGTTAGACGATTTTATAATAGTTTTCCTGGTACATTAGGCAAGCCACACCTAAGTGAGTGGGCATAAGAATATCATTGAAGACAAGGTATGTTTCATCTGCCAGCCCTGAAGGGAAATTGTTAAATCTCAGAAGAAATAAATAATATGGTATATTGACACTAGATTCAGAATTATTTTAAACTTTTCTCTAAAGTCTGGGAGGATTTTGGCTCTGAAACTCTGAGGCCAAGAAAAGGTTAAAGTAAATCTGATAGACAGAGTAGCTATACCATATTTACGCATACAGGACAGCACTTGCAAAAGGCTCGCACATTAAAGAACTTTGAAGTCTTTACTAACCAGTTATGATCATAAACAGGACTAATCTGCCTGACATAGGGAGATGAGAATCCTCTACCCAAGGTTGAGATAATGTGTGATTAGGGGATCTGAGCAGAGATGGTTGTCTCCAGCAGACAAGATAGTTTCCTGGGTCATTATCAATAGATGCAGCTTCATGATAGCTGGTCAAGAACACCAGAAGAAAATGATTAAAATAATGTATTCTGGGACATTTTTCAAATAGTACTAATGTATCACCCAACAATAACCAAAGAGAAGTACTTTAAAAGGATATCAAAGAATTATAATAGTTTCTAAAAAGCCATGTAGAGTGTTTTATCAATTTAGTATTTATATCTTACTTCCAAATTAAACCTTTGATTTTTTTCCTTCAGGTGTCTTTACTTTTCTTTCTTTCTTTTTTTTTTGTATTGTTAGGCTTTTTTTTTCTAGTTTTGAGAGACTTTATTAAGACTGTTTTTATGTTCTTTTAAAAAATTACATCTATTTCATACTCTGTAGTATACGAAAAGATGTTCACCAACTACACCGTAATTTTAAATTTTGAATTTATGTTTTCATCTTCATGTCCTCTTCATTTTTGTCTGCTCTATTTTGATATAATCAATTTCCTCTTGAATAATGGGAGTGAATAAGAAATTTTCTAAAATTATCCCCTGTTACTAATACGGTAAAAGGGTATTTATTCTGATTCATTGAACATGGGTCACCAACTATGGCCTATGAAACAAATCTGGCTCATTACCTATTTTTGTAAATAAAATTTAATAGAACACAGCCACATTTATTCATTTACATATTGTTTATAGTTTTCTCCATGCTGTAAAGAGAGAGTTGAATAATTACAACAAAAACTTTCTGGCAAAAACAACCTAAACTGTTATCTTTTAAAGAAAACGTTGGCCAAACGCTGCCTTAGAGGTTTTTATTGTTTAGCTTTGTTTCATTTTGTTTTTTGCTTTTTGAAATACAGTATCTTTTATATGGGCTAATAATATGTCTCTATTATTTGCCATTACAGAGGGACTGGACCTATACTGGATGTAGAGGTGGCTTCTTCTAGATATTATCAAATCCTTCTCTGAATCTGTGAAACTGAGATAAAGTTAAAATAATTTAGACTTATTTTATTATTTTTCATATCACATATCAAGTCATGGGTGAGTATGGAAACAAGGATGGAATTGGAGATAGAAACAAACATGGAAGGGTTCTTTAGCTTTACACCCAAAGCCTACTTTTCTCATTTACTTTAGCCGAGGATTTATGTAAGAATGTATTAATAATCTTCACTAACCTATTTTTAGGAGCCAGCCATACAGTATTCCTATTCTGTCCTAACTTGACCAAATCCAAGCAGAGATTAAGGTGAAGTTTTGGTTCTCACGGTGAATGTAGAAACTAATGTTTTCCTGATTAATGAGTGACTAACTTCCAACCGTCCTCTGACATATCTGAATTAAAATTATTCTTTTACCTACTTTACCAGGAATCTTTCCTTCATACTCAGTTATTCAGAGGATAGATTGGCAAGTGAATGTTGCCATTTTCTAGTTTCTAGTGCTGTCTTTATTATTTTTCAATTTAATTAAAAATTATGTTGATAATTTCAATGGCAATATTGAAAATAAACAGGAAGCAAATATACCTTTAGGTTATTTTGTCAGAAGTCATAAGAATAGAAGAGAGAAAGAGGAAGAGAGAGGGAGGGAGGGAGAGGAAATTTACTTTAATAAATAATTAAAAATGAATGAAGAAATAAGATCAGCAATAACAAATAAGCAACTCTAAAGTAAAACTGAGATCCAGGGACCTCTGATATCATCAAAGTCATATAATAGGCATTGCCAGATATAGTTCAGTTTGGTCATGCAGGGTGAAAATAGAACACATAAGAAGTAGCACCCTCTCTGTGTTCATTTTTATGTTTCTTATGCTTCATGTCAAAGCTCATTTGACTCCAAAAAAAGAAAAAAGAAAAATCTCAAAGAGAAACATTTTATCCACAAGGAACACCAAGAAAACTGCAGCTTAACAAAGAAGTGACAAATCCCTTTTGTCCTCTAAAGAATGTCTTCAACAAAACAAATAAAGCAAACAGTCAAAGCCAAGCTTGACCCAAGTTATAATGACTACCTGGAGAGCTGTTTTGTTTTGCATATCCCAATTCAATTTCACATTATTCCAAGGCACATAACAGATTTGGATACAATCATGAAGCATTCACACCTGAAAAATAATCTCTACAGAACTTGTTTTCACTGATTTTCAGGTCAGAGACCCCTTTGAAAATCTGCAAAACTATGGAGGTTTATTCCAGAAAAACAAAACAAAACAAAACAAACAAACAAACAAAATTTAACATTTTAGAGATTTCAGGTATCTGTTTAGGTAGTTTTTTATAGCAAATGTCACAGGCATTTGAATGACAGTAACTCCATTTTGAATAGGGGCTGGATAAAAACAAGGTTGAAATCTGCTGGGTTGCATTCCCAAGAAGTTAGGCATTCTTAGCCACAGTATGAGATAGAATGTTGGCACAAGATTCAGATCACAAAGCCCATGCTGATAAAACAGGATGTGGTAAAGAAGCCAGCCAAAATCAAGATGGTGAAGAAAGTAACCTCTGGTTGTCCTCACTGTTTGTTATATGCTAACTATAATGCATTATCATGATAAAAGACACTCCCATCAGTGCCATTACAGTTTACAAATACTTTTGGCAATGTCAGGATATTACCTTGTATGGGCTAAATAGGGAAGAAGCTCTCAGTTCCATGAACTCCCCACCCCTTTCCTAGAAAACTCATGAATAATCCACCACTTGTTTAGCATATGACTAACAAGTAACCATAAAAACAGCCAACCAGCAATCCTCAGGGCTGTTCTGCCTATAAGTAGCCGTTCTTTTGTTTCTTTATTTCTCTCATAAACTTGATTTCACTTTACTCTGGACTCCCCCACCCCCTGCAAATTCTTTCTTGCACAAGATCCTAGAACCCTCTCTTAGGGTCTGGCTCAGGACCCCTTTCTGGTAACACAAACAATAAAGAAATGTGTTGTTCTCTATGTTCTCATAGCAGTGTTTTCTGTGTTTTTTTTAAATGGGTAAACAAAACACAAAGATTTTTTCACTGAGATTAGAGATTGTTTAACAATGATGCCTAGGTTATATTTGTTGTCATTGTTTTGTAAATCTAGGCCATCTTATAGTCTCCCCAGAGATTGCTTCAGCAAGCATTCTACTCACTTGGTTCATGTTTACTGTATTTAAATCCTGCCTGTACCATAAAATAGAAAAGAGAATATTAAAAATTAGATCTAAATTAATTCCCACACTCCTGTTCAACATTCCTCATCCTAATAACATGAGATGTTTTAAAGACTTCAGATTGAGAGAATAGTTTGCATCTTAGATTTGATTCATGAGGAAATGAGCTTCTATCATCAGTTTGAGTCTAATCAGCCTGAGCCTTCTTCCTCCCGAGGACTGGGACTGAATTACATGGCTTCAAGTTGTAGAAGAACATCACATGGATCTCCTTTAAGGCTATCACAAGAATTCACAGACCTAACCCAAATATACCATTTTCTTTAATTGAATTTTTCATTTCTACCAAACACTTGGTTCATCTTCACTGTTATTAACATATTACAGTCTATGATTATCTCAAACCTGCCGGGTAGCTTGCAGATTAAGCTGAAACACGTCAACATGAATGTTAAAGCCTTTTAAAACTTTTTCACTTCTTAATCTTCAGGTTCCTATTTCCCGGCTAAAGCACAAGTAAGAGACATAGGGCTGTCACATGTCCTAATCTACTAGGAAAGTGAAAATACCAGTGATGTTAATTCAATCATGGTGCTGGTATACTCATCTCAGTACAAGACTCTATATAACTTGTATGAGGTATATTAACCTTGCTCTTGCAGAAAGAGGTGCCACTTTCTTTTTTTTTTTTTTTGGAGATGGAGTCTCGCTCTGCTGCCAGGCTAGAGGATATACCACTTTCATGTAGAACAGAGATGGTCCCCAAACCCTGGGTCACAGACTGGTATCACAGGTACCGGATTCACAGCAGGAAGTGAGTGGCTGGTGAGGGAGCATTACTGCCTGAGCTCCCCCTCCTGTCAGATCAGCCAGGGAATTAGATTCTCATAGGAGCACAAACCCTATTATGAACTGGGCATGCGAAGGATCTAGGTTGTGTGCTCCTTATGAGAATCTAATAATGCCTGATGAGCCGAGGTGAAACAGTTTAATCCCAAAACTATCCCCCTCCACATCCCCTCCATGGAAAAATTGTCTTCCCTGAAAGGGTCCCTGATGCCAAAAATGTTGGGGACCACTGATGTAGAATTTAAAGGTAGGAGATGTGGAGAAAATTTCCTACTTTGGCTATATAGGTCTTATATCAATTATGATGTTAACTCTCTGAGAGTGGCCTAAAACTGAAATCAGTCAGATGAAATTCTACAACTGAACAACAGGTAGCAAATATTTAGCTATTATTTTTTATATTAACAATTGGTCTGGTTCACTAAAATCCACCTAATTTTTTTCTTACACTAAACACAAAGAAAGGGGTGTACAATATTTATTCATAAAAAGCCCATGTCTATATTCCCATCAAAACAAGGGAGATTATAATATAAATAATATTCATTTACATATTTATTACTCAAAACTACTTTACATAAAAGTGACAAATGTAAAATGACTTTGGCAAAGCATAAATAAACATATAAACAAAAGTAAAACGTAAAGATTTTGGCTCTCAACATATGAGAGAAATTTTAGACTTCTATGACCAGGTATAGGAGCACAAACATTGCCATGATGTCTCAGCCTTTCTCCTTCCATCTTTGGCCAATGGGTCTACTCTATTTTCAGGTGAGTTTTTCTTTGTTGGGACAATATGTCCCCTACTAGTTCCAGGCTAAATTCAATCTCTCCAGAAATAGCCCGTAGAAAAAGCAAAACTATAATCTCAGAGGATGCAAACACACACACACACACACACACACACACACACTCTCACACTCCATGCACACAAAAATCAACAACCTGGAATTGAGTTTCATTGGCCAGATTTAGTCACATGCTTACCTTTGGAGTTGCAGAAAAAGAAGAAAGTCCAATACGATGATAGTATGCACTGAAAATGCTAACTGGTAATTACCCAAGGAAAATTAAGGTCATGTTAATAAAATAAAATTATGAATACCTATTGTTGATTCCAAATAGATGCAGACAAAATAATAGCTATCCACAATTGTTTTACTCCTCCCAGGTGTTTACTGCTCCTACATTGTTCACTTCTTAAACTGTAAGCTTAGACATATGAATTAAACTAAGCTCCTTAAATGTGCGATGTTCTCTGATCTCTGGAACATTAAGCAATTAATTTTCATTACCTGAAATGCATTCTCCTTCCCTTTTTCTTTGGCTAAATCTTAATTCTCTTTTCTGTATTAGTTTAGAAATATTTTTGTCGATCCCACTTACATTGTGTACTTAACCTCATTTTCTGTCTCCCACACTTCCACAATGGTTGTACAATTTTTACACTCACAGTAGTGACGAATGACCCTTCCTATTGTTCCACATCCTCTCCAGCATTTGATGTTTTCCGTGTTCTGGATTTTGGCCATTCTAGTCTTTTATCACTAGACTATAAGCTGTATAAAGGAAGAGATGTGGCCTTCCTTAACCACTGGTATCTCTAATCTCAGCTGAGTGCCCAATGCAATAGTAGATAATAAATATTTTAATGAATGATTGAATCATCTGAGTAACTTTTAAGTCACCAGAAAAATTGCCTTCCTCCTAATAATTTCTGCAAACAAGAACAGAGAGCTGACTGCATATGGACTTCACAATTAAAGTTAATTTTAGTCCAGTTATCCCATAAAGAAGTGACAAAAATAACAAAAGCAAACAAAAAAGACTAAAACACAAGTTGCAGAATTGCCTAATGAGGAATTTATATTATTTTGTTGATTTTATCTTTTTCCAATCCTGCCTCTCTTCTAAAAGTCATATGAAGCATCCCTAAAATCATACATTCAGCAGCGCCACACCTGATGTATGATTTATGATGACTGGAAGAGTAAATAGGTAATTTAAGCCACCCCTTGAAATGGATCCAAAGCCAAAACACTTACTCTTAGGCTATAGACTTTTTCTTGTTGTATCTATCCCAAAAGGATGTTCAGGCTACCATAGTGACTAAGATTAAAGGTATATGTCTTCTGCTCTTTTTTTTTTTCCTTTTCTTGCAATTTTTCTAAGGAAATTAATTATGTACATTTCAGAGACATGCTTGTCTCTCTCCTAAATATCAACAAGGAATAATAGCACATCACAATAAAAATAGACTATGTTAATTTTGGTCAACTTCTAATTTTTTAAAAATAGATGTGTATATAAAACTCCTGGAGATCATTTTCATGTTTCCTATTGATCCTCACCTGCCACAGATTCTTGACTACTATATCAGAGCATTTCATAAAAAATGAACATATTTAAATTACTCTTGCCAATATTTTTGTTTGTCTCAACCCCATTAGTAATATGTCAATTACATGGAAATCCAAAAATGTTTTGGAATTTCAGGTTTCTGTGTTCTCAGATGCTCTGATCCTCATAATCAATACATAGTAATTAATCAAGAGAGCTTGTTGATTTGCTGCTGTTTGTGTAGGAATACTTTTAGTGGCTACATGACATTTCCTCTAACTCTACTAAGCAGAGGCCACTGAATGAACTCAGAGTCATTAAGATAGTATCTCCCTGCTATGTTGGCATACTATGGGTATAGCTCTCCCTTCTACTGAGCTTTTAGATTCTCTTTTAAATTCTAAGATACATTTATCTTCAACAGGAGACAAGGTTAAAACTATGGCTAACAAAACATTGTGATTCCAGTTTATGTTGGACAAAAGAGAGAGCTTTGATAAATTCCTCTCATTGATTATTTAAGTGTACAGTCTTAGTAAAAACACTTTCAGGTTTTCCTCTTACCTTCCTCATTCAACTTGTGTTGCTTTTACTTCCATAATTATTGGTGTCTACTTTGGAAGTGTCACATTATGGTAAAATAAGTAATGAGTGAGGTAGTCTAAACTGTGTTTAAAAGCTATCTTTTTACCGACCAGCCATCTGCCGCCTTCAGACACGTTTCTTAGTTTGGTAAGTCACTGGTTTGTAAATTTTTATTATTTTTCTAACTATGATTCATTGTAGAAATACTCATATTATATGTTGATCTCTGCTCCATATATATTTGCCTCCTTCCTCTAATCATCATGTGAAATATAAAGTCTGTTTTTGTTAACAAAGTACATGATATCTAACATTCTATTGAAACATAATTGGTAAGAATACATTTACCATTTTAAAATTTAAGTAGGCTCTGGGTATTTATTTCTGAAGTCCTTATATTACATGTTAAAATGGTCTTTTAAAATAATGTTTACTTTTAAAAATAATTTACCAATTTTATCCTCATGATTTTAGTTGTATGTAACTAAATAAGTGGAATTCTTGTTGACTAGTTACTATAATACTATTTAATAATCATCTAATTAAACATTTATTGATGTTCATTATTAAATATTAATTTTATTTTTAGAGCCATGCATTTTTTTCCGATGTCAAACATCATTTCAGGACATGCAAATCTCATAGACCCTAACCTAGAATGTCCAAATAACACAATAGCCCTAATTTTTAAGGTGACTTTTTCCCACCCTCCTTGGAGTTATGCAGTTTTCAATAAATTACATTGAATTAAAATTTTTGATAAGTAATTTGAAGGGTTGATTTTTTTAAAGGTGTACAAAGAAAAAAGGCACAATGTCTACCACATTTTGGGTGTTCAATAGATCAGTAGATAGTGGATGAATAATGGAATAAATTACCTTACTTGCAGAGAAAACTTCATTTTTGCTATTCCTAAATCTCTGCTTTTAGTTAATCTCCTTCACCAGGATTACATTTTTTCTTAGTGTGTTTCTGCAGTATTCCTTCTAGCATGGGTATACAAAGAAAAAACATTTCTTCAACTTATTAGCCTGCTGATATATAACCTATGATTATGTCAGTGTATGTCGTATCATTTTTAGTGTTTATTTAATATAAAAACAACAGATGATTTCTAATACTACAATAATTTTTGGCCTATTAAAATATAAGTTCCTTTCCTAGTGCAAATGTGGGTCATTTATTTGTGCCACCTCTAAATATAATGTGAAAACTTGTAGTGTTTTCTAATGTGTTCCTTTAGAGTCACCTTCACTTGATTTGTAAATAAATTTGTTTGTTCGATCATTAAAATACCTGTGAAGTTGCTAAATATGGCACAGAATAAGTAAGATGCTTTAGGTGAAAGGTTTATGACATACATATCTTTACACTAATTGATCTAAAAGAACCAATTGCAGTTACACCCTAATTTGTTTTCAAAATAGTTTTTTAAAAGCTGTCATAGACTAAAATACCCACATCTAAACCTACTCAGATTTTTCTGATTAAAATTTAAAGAACATATTTTAGAAGTATATTTTTATGTTTTCAAAGCCTTAAATATCAATAAAGTAAAAATGAACACGCCAGTCCAACTCCAATGGGAACTTTTCTTATGAAGGAGATCAATGACGATTCTAGCTAAGCTCCTAAGAAAAGAAAAATCATCTGTGAGCTAGAAGATCTGCATTTCAACAGGCTGTTTATATATTTACTTACATTGAAAAGGAGCCAAATGCTGTGGTTTTTACTTCTTAGCTTTTCCAAATAGGATTTTTTTAATCCTTCATAAAAATGCACTTTAAAAATAGCTAAATTGTGTGCATTTTTTTTTTGCCTTTTCATATTTAAGGAAAATAGTGCATATATAATATGGAGCAAACACAAAATCATAGAGAGTACATTAAATTGAAGTAAATGATGCATTGCATTTAACATTTTACTTTCAAGGTTGTGTAGAAGTAGAATATGACCTAAGAAATGGGAAACTAGGCCAGTTGAGGTTTTGTGTGATAGTTTCCCAGTGCTTATGTGATAACAGAAAGACATCAAAATACATTGACAGAAATTCTTCCCTCCACTGCTATCATCCAGAGCATCAAAAAAATAAATAAATAATAATAATAAGTGGTGAAAGAATGGTAGCAAAATACTTTTCCAGGGCACTCAGTGATGCAGTGACTTGAAGGGAATCAATAAGACAGAAAGATGAGAGAGCTAAATGTATTCTAGCTATGGAGTAAAACTTCTTAATCTTCCTTAAAAGTCTCTTGTGGTCAGCTAGTAGAACTACAAAACCTGGAAGCCTTTACTGGGATGCCATGAGGGAAGGATGCATGAAAGTGTAAGCTAATTCTGACAAAAACCTCTTGACTAGGAGCACAGAACTGTTTAGAAAGAACATTGGCGTCTCAGAATTCTTAATTGCAGTACGGTCTTTTTCAAAGACTTGTCTTTATGTTTTGGGGGAAACTACATATTTTGAGGCTCTTTTCTCATCTATGAAATGAAGCTGATAATATGTATACCACAGGACATATTTTTGGAAGTGCATAATACAATGTTTTAAAACTACCATATAATTCAATTATGGTAGAGGTTTCTACCATTTTCAAAAATAATCTCTAAAGCGTGTTAATTTTAATGATTTTCAATTAATAATTTAAAACATAGACTTCTAAACAAGTTCTTACCTTAGCATGATAATACTTATGGATAAATTATCAAGCCTTGAAGTGCATAAAATAATTCACAACTTCAAGAAACAAAAAATCTCACTTTTGTCAGATTTTCTTTTTAGGGGGATAGTAATAAGGGTAGCATACTCCTTAGGTTGAGTTAACCAATTTCTTACAAGTTATGTAGCAAAGAAGGATGATTTAGAGAATTACTGGCCTGGGGCAGTGACTGACACCTGTAATCCCAGCACTTTAGAAGGACGAGGCAGGCGGATCACGAGATCAGGAGTTCGAGACCAGCCTGGCCAACATGGTGAAACCCTGTCTCTACTAAATATGCAAAAAATTAGCTGGGCGAGGTGGTGCACACACATAATCCCAGCTACTCAGGAGGCTGAGGAAGGAGAATTCCTTGAATCCAGAAGGCAGAGGTTGCAGTGAGCCGAGATTGCGCCACTGCACTCCAGTCTGGGCGAGAGGGCAAGACTCCATCTCAAAAATAAATAAATAAATAAATAAATAAATAAATAAATAAATAGAGTTACTATAAGTTTAATCACAAGAGCTTGATTGATAGTGCACTTGTAAATATATTTTTACTTCTGAATTATTATACAGATCACTGAAATTAATTTTATTTTTCACTATGCCTTTTAATCTGCCCATGGATTTCATATTTTTTCTTTTCTATAAATAACATCTCCCCTAGTAATAATATAACAGATGACATAAAAGGATAATGCCTTTTAATCACAGTTACAAAACACAGATGTGCTTCTAGTTAAAACGCTTTCTGTGTGAATACCCACCCCCATTATCTTCACAATGTAATATAAACATATTAAAAATGCCTTCTTGGCCAAATATTTGATATCTTAACTCTGTAATGAAAATCCAGAAGTCATTTCGGATGACTAGATTTTAGCCACCAGTCCCATATACCTATCTACCTTTCAACATCTATGTTTCTCAACTGCTTTCACTCCTATTAGGAGTAGATTGTTTCTAGCTAAGGACAACCTTCTACTTGTGTAGTTAAGTCCTCTCACCCAATAAGGGCTGTTGCTTCAATAACATCCCCTTTCAACTTCTTCTGAATTATCATTTTTTTGCTGTGTCTCTACTGGATCATTATCATCATCACATGAACATTCTCTTACATATTCTCTTAATCCTATTCCAAATAGGCTTTTACTCTTCCTCCACCATCACACTTCTTCTTGTCAGTCAGCCCTAAGCTATATAATGTTAAATCCAATGGTTAATTCTTATCCACTACCTTACTTCATTCATCACCAGTATTTTTTAAAACCACTTAATTGTGGTGTGATTGACATGTAAAAACTGTATATATTTTTGTATACAAACAAATGCGTTGGGGTAAGTATATACCTATGAAATAATTACTACCATCAAGGCCATAGATATATTCATCATCTACCAGATTTCCACCCCCAACCCAAACACTTAACAGATCTACCCCCTTAACAAATTTAAAAATAATAATAATAAGTTCTGAACATCTACTATAGAGCATACTGCCTGTAGCTAACATCACCAGTATTTTAAGCAGCCAATTACTTCCTTTTGGAAGCATTGACTACATTTTGTATTCATGACAGGTTCTACTCTGTTTTAGTCTTCTTAACGGTTTCTTTTCATCTTAACCCTCTTCTTTACTCACTTTCCAGGAACCTAAGCAAGTTGCATGGCTTTAAGCACAATCTTTATGCTGTAGACTTCCAACTTTATGTCGCTAGCCTAGAAATCTATTCTGAATTTCAGACACAAATCAAATTTCCTCTACCACATTGTCACTTGGATGGATAAGTGTCATCTTAATATGTCCCAAATGTAGCTTCCCAAGTAGTACATGATAATTACATTCTTCTAGTTTCTCTCTGTCTTAAAAATAAATTACTGGTATCTCTGCGTTTCCTTCTCTCTCTCTTTCTCTCTCTTTTTTTCTCTCTCAACCTCTATCTGTTAGTAAATTCTGTGACTCTACTTTCAAAATATAATCAGGAAGGTATCAATTTTCACCATAATTACAGTTGCCATGATAATCTGATCATCAAAATCTCTTGCCTTATTACTCAATATCTTCCTAACTATTCTTCCTTTTTCCATTGTACTTCATTTCCATCTGTTCACAAAACAGAAGCCATAATAAAAATATCCACTTTAAAAATCTTACATCAGATTATACAACTGTTTCTTCAAATTCTACAGTATTTTCTCATTTTATGTACAATCATAGGAAATGCATTTTGTAAATAAGTACATATTATGTACATAATTTTGTTGGAGATGATTATGGTAAGTGATTAAAAAAATTTGTCAGCATAAAAAAATTACACTAAAGTGAAATTCAGCAGTCAGAGTATAACAAAAACATATTTATAACAGAATAGGTATTAAATAAAAGCTTTTTTATGGCAATATTTAAAGAGTTGATATTGGGCAGTATATTGCAAAATATTTAGTTTTCATTGGATAAAACTAAATCGGTGATATGATTATTTATTTTAAAATATCAATACATAGAATACACAATAAATTATACCCTTTCAATTATATTAGAATTTATGGTGAAAAATGTTTAATTTCAACTCAAAATGTATAAGGGAGAAAATTCTTGAAATTAATTTATGTTATGTACAAACAGAAGTGCTTGGGGATCATTGCTATAGAGCGCCTTTTAATTAGAATTGCCAGGGCCATTTGCAAACACCAATTGCTTTGATAAACTCTCTCAGCTTAGGCAATTTTAACACATCAATCATGTTTTGCTCTTTTAAAAAAAACCATTAAAATCTTCAATAAGGGAAAACTATAAATTTTGCTTATTCATCTGAAAATACTTTCAATGAAAACCAAATATAAGTGAGGTACCAGGAAGGCTCTGTGAACAAGGTGCAATCTTGGAGCCTGGCTGTCTTTGCATAAGTTTCATGAACATGTTTTTCAAGCTAAGTCTTGAGAATTTAAATACAACTTACTTTTGCCTTTTTTAACCTATTTTTAATTATTTAACTATTCAATTTTGTGGGTATACTTTTCAATAAATTATCATGCTTGGTACAGAATCGTATATGAAGTGTGTTACTGTTACATAAGACAGTATATCTCAAAGTATAGTTTCTCTGAAGGGAGAATTCCTACTAAAGACTCACATTCTAAGGCGTTATCATAAATGAAATGAGAGTTTGATGCTGGGAAAAGAAGTTCCACAGTTAATTGTGATAAACACTATTTCAGAACGACAATGAGAGATTATATAAATCTATAAAGTACAAATTTGTAATACATTGAAGTGTATTACATTTTTCTAAAGAGTAGGAAAAGTTAGAGAAACACACGCAGAAGAGAAGATACTGAAGTAGTCTTGAAGAAAGAGTATGAATTTAGTAGGAAAGCAGAATATTCCAGCAATAGGAAGCACCACATGCAAGAGCACACAGCACTCCGTAACATGATCTTCTAAAGGGAAAACTGCATCTCATCCTTCACCGGCAGTCAGAGACAAAGTTAAGCTGTATTTTGTGGCTATTAATAAAGTAAAATAGCCATCAAACTGCGTGGCTTCCAAGTGATTTTTTCTATCTCAGAATTTAAGAAGGTATCTCCAAGAGATATGAAAGTGAATAAAATATATGAGACCCAAGTATAATTTATTTTATAAAATACACATTTTGTGGGAGTGATTTTAGATTTACAGAAAAGTTTAACAATAAAACATAGTTTCTTTATACCATTCATCCATCTTTCTTAACAACCTAACAATAATATATTTGTCCATCTTCTAAAGTTAACAAATTACATAACATTTCCTAAAGTTAACATGTTATATAACATAACATCTTCTAAAGTTAACATACTACATTTGTGATATATTTCTTTTACATAACTATAAGACATCCATCAAAAATTAAATGGTAACATTGAAACAATAAGCTAAACTACAGATTTTATTTGGATTCCCTCACTTTTTCCACTTTTTCTCCACAGGATCAACTCCAGAGAGGGTACCATACCGCACAGATCATTTCCCATCTGTCATATGCTTTATTGATATGATATGTTTAAAGTAAAGGCTGAATCTGAAAAAGTTTTTAAATAGACCAGTTACCTTACAAAGTCTGTACAAACAGTGTACCAGAAAGCCATATTAAATCTTTCAAAGACAGGCTGGGATACCTGCTAAGTCCCTGTATCACTGGTAAGTATTGAAACTTAGTAAGTTTATAAAAAAAAGTTCTACTTATCTGTCTATTCATCAGTCCATATGAAACAAATCAAGACCATGTTACATTTTAACAATAAATTAACAGTCTATTGCTTTCACTCATTTATACTCTGATATGAAAGCCATGCTAAATGCTGCTAATTTTAATATGGGTAATCAGAGCTATGACATTTAGTAGTAATTTGAAAATTAAATTCAAACTCTAGAATTGTGAAGAAAAATGTCTTTAGCTAAAATCTGAATGAGCTTGCTTGAGAAAAACAACTAGATTTAATCATTTTACAGGAGCATGTTAGGACATTTGTGATACATGTTGTGAAATTTATGACAAAGTCCTCTGTGAGAATTTTAAAATAACATTTTTCTTCTTGTTTAGTTTTACTGTCAAATTTATATTTAATTATTTCATTACCTTTATCATAATTGTTCTAATATTTAAAAAATCAGATATTTTTCTTCTGTGAATTTTACCTGCATTTTTTTCTGATACATGTGAATGTATATTGTCAGGGATGAGGTCTTACCCATTGCATTCTTTTCTTTAACTTGGTGAAAATGAACAGAACTGTCTTTAAATTAATTCTCTTTGAAAAGCATAATGCAAATTTCAGGGAATTGACTACGATGCCAGGGTCTAAACTACATGAAACAATAAAAACACCAACTTAACTACCAATCGTCCATCCAAGTACTCATCTATTAAGCACTTTCTGATTTTTATTATTGTTATAAAATACCAATTTATCATTACTTTACATCCTAAAATTATAAAGTAATAGAGAAAGTTGAGTTTAGAATGAAAATATGATATATCCTTATTAGATCGGTCTTTCTAGTTGCAAGAGCCAGAAACTGACATCATAAATGCTTTTCCATAAATGAAAAGTCTAGGATGAGTTTTCAGATATGGTTTGATCCATCAGCCTCCAGTGATTTTTTAAGATTCACCTCTTTCTTATCTCTGAGTTATGCTTACTTCTGTATACTCTTTACCCTCAGAGTCCTCTATATGTAGTGGCCTCTAGCAGAACCCTCTGAAATTTTGTTTTTCTCCTCAATTCACTAAGACCACAAGCTTTTTGTGTTTGGAGTTTTCCCTTTCTTCCTCCATAGTGAGAAAATCTCCTCTGGAAAAACACTGGAATAATTGTAGGATTTACCTTATTCATTTTTCTTCTTGCTGAAATCACAGTCCTGTCTTGACTACTGTAATATCTTAAAACAATTGTTGCAAATCTTTTGTATTATTTTCTAGTTGTTTATAATGGCATGCGAGTCGTGGAGGGGTTATACTTTTAGATTTAAAAGGAGAAGTCTGTTTACCCATTTTTAAACGTAATATATTGACATAATAGTTAAACCTGATGAAAAGACACCAGAAGTACTGAGATGTGTACTTAAAATGTTTAGGCAATGAGGGCCCCTATGCAGGAATTTGCAGGAAAGACAATGGCTTTCTTGGTTTATCTTATTGGATGTTAATTACACCTTTGAAAAATCTCTAATCTAATCTTGTATTTATTACCACCACAGCCTCCAGTACCACTGCTCAACTCAGATGCACTATGAACAGGTTCTTCACGATATTTCACAGTGTTCTATCTTCCTTCAGGCCTTTTCTGTATAGCTATTGAGTCTTTTTTCCTATTTAAACTAAATTCCCAGGAATCATTCTAATTAACTCCCATTAACTGAGGTAAAATGAGAGCCTGTTTCTCTCTCTTATTTAGCTAAAAGGAGTTCATAAGCAATAGTTTACGTTAACATGGTGACTAGACTCTTATATTTAGAATATGCATTTGGCGGTGACACCGGGTCAATGGGAAATTTATGAAAACTCTATCTGCCTCTTTGTTTGCATGCAGTGGCCAGTGGTATTTTGGGTCTTATATAGTTAAGTAAGAGAAGAAGTTGCTCTGAAGATGAGGGTTTGAGTATTTATTCACCGCTAATATATAGCATTAGTAGGTTTTTTTAAAGTGGAGGTAGAAATTTGTATCTTCTATTCTTAGAAACCTAAAGCAGGAAAGAAACCCATTATAGAAACATCTCTCCTATTCTGAGTGGTTAAAAAAATCCATTGTTGAATATAATGGCTATAAACTCACAGCTCAACTAATAAATCACCAGTAAAGAGCAAATTCCAAAATAATATATTTTATATAAATATAAAATTTGTAAAAATTAAAGCCCTGGTTGGTAATGATTTAGAGTTGCATATTTGAATAAACATTTTTAAAAGGATTTGGATTGGCTCATGTACATGGAAAATGCTACCTAAAAATCCTTTTTACCTAAGCATTGTGTGAAAATGGCAATATTCTTGTCTTGTAGAACATCCTATGACAATATTTAAAATAGTCTGGACTGTGGAGTGATCTGTAAAACTGTCTTAGGAAAGAAATAAATTATATTAAATTGAACTGCAGAAAATTTTAAGGGACTACATGCAATTTGTGGGGAAATATATAACAGTTTAGAGCATTATTAGATCTTGTATTAAAGCAGTATGATCAAGGAACAGGTAAAACATTGAAATATAAATCATTTTGGCTCAAATGGAAGTAATAGAGGTATTTAGTTCAAAAATAATCTAACGTGTACAAATGTAAGCTTTATGTTTAACAGCTGCCTTTCGTTCCCAGTTGATAAAGTATATTTAATACGGCCTACTGTGTGTCAGGATAAATTTCAGATATCTCTCAATTATTTTTCTTGTTTTAAACTTCCACATAATACTATGAAGATTTTATTATTATGCTTACTTTTTTATATATGAAATTTAAGGCTAAGAAAAATTACTAATGTCACATGCTTATTAAACAAACACATATTGCACAACTCCGGGGAATGTGGTGAAAGAGTTCAGTATATGTCACTCCAAAATATACCTTTGTATTAACCTGCTCTTGTACTACTATAAAAAAAAATACATGAGACTGGGTAATTTATGAAGAAAAGAGGTTTAATTGGCTCATGGTTCTGCAGACTGTACAGGAAGCATAGTGGCTTCAGATTCTGGGAAGTCCTCAGGAAGTTTCCAATCATGGCAAAAGGCAAAGGGAGAGCCAGGCACTTCACATGGCCAGAACAGCAGAAAGAGAGAGAGGGGGAAAGTGCTACACACTTCAACAACCAGGTCTCTTGAGAATTCACTAACTATCATGAGTGACAACACTAAGGGGGATGGTGTTAAACCATGAGAACTGCCCCCATGATCCAATTACCTCCCACCAGGCCCCACTTCCAACACTGGAGATTACCATTTGACATGAGATTTGAGCTGGGACATGGAGCCAAGCCATATCAATCTCTATGGCATATTGCCTATTTTGAAGTAAATGCACTTTAAAAATGGCAGGTGCAAAAACAATGCTGATATTCTTTCTACTTCTTAAAAGCAGGAGATAAAATTCTCATATAAAAGATGCCCTCCCTATACCACAAGGAAAACATCATTCTTATCATCAAGGGCAAAAAGTTGAGACTAAGGGACATCTGTAAACACAAACTTTGTTAAACTTACCCTTATCTTTCTAGTCAGTTCTCCACCCAATTAACTCTCTTAACCCAAATCCCTTTGCCTTTTCACATTTTCACAACTGACTACTCTTTGTCAAACCCATTATATAAACATTCAACACTAACTGCTTCTTTGGGTTTTCATTTGTTTAGGGGATCTTCATTTCTTTATGAAAGCTCTCATGTCATGTAAAACTCATGTTAAATAAATGTGCATGCCTGTTTCTTGTTAATTCGTCTTACGTCAATTTAATTCTCAGGGCCAGCACAAAACCCTAAAAGAATAAAGCTAAAAATATGCCTTCACTACACTGGCATAGTAAGATGAGAACAGACTTTGAGCAGGGGTACAGGAGTAGAGAGACATATCCTACTATGTGTCCTTTGTTCAGTTACTTAAATTCTCTGTGCTTATTCAGCTTTAAAATGGTTATGAATATAATACTTAATTTCTGTTAGTGTAAATGTTAGCCATGATCTCTCTCTCTCTTCCCTCTCTTTCTCTCTCTTATCTAATCAAGCAAAGTATTGGCCCATTCTAATTATTCTAAATGTTATAGTGGACATAGCTGTTCTTATTATGGTATATTGGCAGGTACTGTATGAAATACATTGCATTTATTATCTTATTTAAACAAACCTATCTATTTTTGATGACCTGGAATGACTAAAATGATGAGGCACCAAGGCTCAGACAGCACATTATTTTACTGTCTATTTAGGTTAAATAGATAACCTAAATAATATGGTTTGGCTCTGTGTCCCCACCCAAATCTCATCTTGAATTATATTCCCACAATTCCCACAGTTTGCAGAAGGGACCTGGTGAGAGACACTTTGAATCATGGGGGCAGTTTCCCCCATACTGTTCTCATGGTAGTGAATAAGTCTCACAAAATCTGACAGGATAAGGGGTTTCTACTTTTGCATCTTCCTCAGTTTTCTCTCGCTGCTGCCATGTAAGAAGTGCCTTTCACCTCTCACCATGATTCTGAGGCTTCCCCAGTCATGTGGAACTGTAAGTCCAATTAAATCTCTTTTGCTTCACGGTCTCGGGTATGTCTTTATCAGCAGCGTGAAAAAGGACTAATACGGTAAATTGGTACTGGGAGTTGCGTGTTGCTAAAAAGATACCCGAAAATGTGGAAATGACTTTGGAACTGGGTATCAGGCCAAGGTTGGAGCAGTGTGAGGGCTCAGAAGACAGAAAAAAAAAAATGTAGGAAAGTTTGGAACTTTCTAGAGACTTGCTGAATGCCTTTGACAAAAATGTTGATAATGATATGAACAACAAGGTCTAGGCTGAGGTGGTCTCAGATGGAGATTAGGAACTTGTTGAGAAGTGGAGCAAAGGTGACTCTTGTTATGCTTCAGCAAAGAGACTGGTGGCATTTTGCCCCTGACCTAGAAATGTGTGGAAATATCAACCTGAGAGAGGTGATTTGGGGTATCCGGCGAAAGGAATTTCTAAGCAGCGGAGCATTCAAAAGGTGACTTGGGTGCTGTTAAAAGCATTCCGTTTTAATTGGGAAACAGAGCATAAAAGTTCAGAAAATCTGCAGCCTGATAATGCATTAGAAAAGAGAAACTCATTTTTTGAGGAGAAATTCAAGCTGACCGCAGAAATTTGCATATGTAACAAGAAGCAAATGTTAATCCCCAAGACAATGGGTAAATGTCTCCAGGGCATGTCATAGGTCTCATGGCAGCTCCCCATCACAGATCAGAAAACCTAGGAGGAAAAAATGGTTTTGTGTGCCAGGACCAGTGTTCCCACGCTGTTTGCAGCCTAGGAATTCGGTGTCCTGCGTCTCAGCTGCTCCAGCCATTGCTAAAAGGGGCCAAGGTACAGCGTGGCCCATTGTTCCAGAGGATGTAAGCCCCAAACCTTGGCAGCTTCCATGTGGTGTTGAGCCTTCAGGTGCACAGAAGTCAAGAATTGAGGTTGGGGATCCTCCACCTAGATTTAAGATGTATGGAAACGCCTGGATGCCAGGATAAAAGTTTGTTGCAGGGGCAGAGCCCTCATGGAGAACCTCTGCTAGGGCAGTGCCGAAGGGAAATGTGGCGTCAGAGGCCCCACACAGAGTCCTTACTGGGGCACCGCCTAGTGGATCTGTGAGAAGGAGGCCACCATCCTCCAGACTCCCTAATGGTAGATCCACCAACAGCTTGCACCTTGCACCTGGAAAAGCAGCAGACACTTAATGCCAGCCTGTGAAGGCAGCCAGGAGTGGGGGCTATACCCTGCAAAGCCACAGGGGCGGGGCTTTGGAAGACTATGGGAACATACCTCTTGCATCAGTGTGACCCGGATGCAAGACGTGGAGACAAAGGAGATCATTTTAGAGTTTTAGAATTTGACTGCCCCGCCGGATCTCAGACTTGCATGGGCCCTGTAACTCCTTTGTTTTGGACAATTTCTCCCATTTGGTACAGGTGCTTACCCAATACCTGTACCTCCATTGTATCTAGGTAGTGAATAAGTCTCACGAGATCTGATGGTTTTATCAGGGGTTTCCACTTTTCTATCTTCCTCATTTTCTCTTGCTGCTTCCATGTAAGAAATGCCTTTTGCCTCCCACCATGATTCTGAGGGCCTCCCCAGCCATGTGGAACTGTAAGTCCAATTAAACCTATTTTTCTTCTCAGACTCAGGTATGTCTTTATCAGCAGTGTGAAAATGGACTAATACACTAAACCAATGCAATTATTTTTACATTGGTTTAGATTAAGAGATATCTTAGGTTAAGAGACAATACTATAAAGACATATCTGCAAAGATATTTTGGGATGATATATTCCAAACTCACCACATTTTCTGGAGTTGTGCATTGTTTGCTTTAATGAGAGTGTGACATTAGTAATTTTTCTTAACCTTAAATTTCATGTATACAAAAGTAAACTCAGTAATAGTATCTTTTAGTATTATGTGAAAGTTTAAAGCAAGAACAAAAATTGAAAGATATGAGGGAGCATTATTTTTGCACCTGCCATTTTTAAAGTGCATTTTCTTCAAAATACTCAATAAGCCACTGAGATTAATATGGTGTGGTTCTGTGTCCCAGCTCAAGGTCAAATTGTATTCCCCAGTGTTGGAGGCAGGGCCTAGTGGGAGGTAATTGGATCATGGGGGTGGTTTCACATGGTTTAACACCACCCCCCTTGGTGTTGTAACATCTATTATCTTATTTTACACTGTTAGATAGGTAAAGTAGGGTCATTAATTTAAAATCATACAGAAACTGATGTTTCTAGTAGTGTGTGGCTTTAAACTAGAGATCAATGTTATTGTACATTCTGAGAATCGACAAAAAATAATGCCAGGAGAATGGGCAGAACAGATGTTCTGCATAAAGCAATGTTAATTAGCTACAGTATTCTCTCTGTCTCTCTTATCAGCAGTTGGTCTCCATTCTACACCATACAGATTCTGACTCAAATCAATTTTTGTCGACTTTTTAAAAAAAACAGCAAAAAGATGAGATATTTATGATATATTTTAATTTGTGAAAACAAAAATAGTTCTTGTTCAATGTTTAATTTTGTTTAATAACAATGATTTGTAGTTATTGCTTTAATATTTTATTACGAAAATTACTTTTCAATAGTAAAAGAATCAAGTTAAAAAGAACGATAAAATGTAGATATAAATGTGTGTTTTAATCAAAACAAACATCTTAGGACTCCGATAATTAAACACACTATTTTATATATATTCAGTTTCACTTGTATTCATTTTTTTAACACTTGAACAAAAGTATCTTAAATTGTTTTGGGTTAGTCTGAGACAAAGTATAAATGTCTATCTAGATATTCACACTTTTGTGCAATTGCATTCTATAATGGCTTTAAGCTTTATTCTTTAAAAATTTAACAGTGTTTCAAACGTAATCACTTTTGTTCTGCTGTTCTGCAGAATTACACAAAAATATGTTTATGCTTAAGCTAAAGATCACATTTTCCTATGAATGTTTTTTTCGAATTTTTATTTACTGGGAGATAAGTAGGTTCAAATGTATCTTCCATATACAGTTTTGGTTTGATCTTTAAAAAATCTTTTATTTAGAAAAAAACTATTTTAAGTAAATAAATTAACTGAAGTTATTATGAATGTCTTCAATGTTTTCATATTTATGGCATTTTATAACTAAAGATCTTGCTTGTGAAAAATGTCCTTACTAAAATATCTACTAACAGTGCAACATTTTAGAACTCAGAAAGTACTTTCAATTTAATCTAGTCTAATCTCAAAGTAATTATACAAAAATAGTAACATTCAGGAAAACCAAATGACATGGGCTTCTAGAGTAACTGGATTATGATTTAGACTATGGGTGGCAAGCTCAAATTCTTCAATGGTCAGAAAAGAAATATAAACCTGTGAGACAAACGGCGAAGGCAGTGGGGCCGTGGCTTGTCTTTGAGATGTGAAGAGTGCATGCCAACTGGAATGCACTGAAATCTATTACAAAACAAAAATCTATTACACTGAAATCTATTACAAACAAAAAATATAGACCATCCAAGTAGACAAGCAACATGAACCGAGCCAGTCATTCTTTTTTTTTTTTTTTTTTTTTGAGACGGAGTCTCGCTGTGTCTCCCAGGCTGGAGTGCAATGGCGTGATCTCGGCTCACTGCAAGCTTCGCCTCCCGGGTTCACGCCATTCTCCTGCCTCAGCCTCCCAAGTAGCTGAGACTACAGGCGCCCGCCACCACGCCCTGCCAATTTTTTTTTTTTTTTTTCTCCTGCCTCAGCCTCCCAAGGAGATGGGATTACAGGCGCACACCATCACACCTGGCTAATTTTTGTATTTTTAGTAGAAACGGGGTTCACTATGTTGGTCAGGCTGGTCTCAAACTCCTGATTTCAGGTGGTCCACCCACCTCAGCCTCCCAAAGTGTTGGGTTTACAGGTGTGAGCCACCGCGCCTGGCCAATTTTATTTTTTAACATTGTTTTTTATTTTAAAATATTTAAAAATATACGTAAAATGAAAACATTCACGTACCATGATTAGCTTTCTCGGACATAAACATTCCAGGATATTTATGTCAGTATATATATATTTTTAAGTAAATATATTAAGAATAACAATTTAAAGGCTTCTATATATCCTTATTGTTGCATAGAGGTAAACACCATTCTAAATTTTGAGTTTATCATTTCCATGCCTGCTTTCTACTTTTCACTACATACATATATATGCCCATAAATAATAGAACTGTTCATAATGTTTTTAAACTTAACATGAATTTGTCATAATTTATGCAACTCCCTGAAATATTAATTTTTACTTTAATTTTATATATAGCAATGTTGCTGTAAACAGTTCTAGTCAATTATTTTCACTGTTTCCCATCATATGGATGTTTATTTCTTTATTCCCTATTAAATAGCATGTAGGTTTCCCCTCAATAGTCAGAGTATCTTACAAGCCATATTACAATGAGTTGTCTAGTATGTTTCATTAGACATACTTATGCGTAAATGTGCTTTTAGAGAAAATACTTCAGGTGCAATAGTTGAAGAGTAAGAATTGGAATTCCATAGGCAGGTCTGCAATGTTATTAACTATTGTCTAATATCTCCCCAAATGGCACTCATTATATAAATTTTACTTGACTGTGATGCATTTTTAATACACTGAAGAATTCAGCTTCCTAATATTTTACTTAGTGCTTTATGTCTATATTCATATTGATTTTTTAGTGTTATTTTCTGCTGTCATTTCTGTTCTCGCTTCTTTTATTCTATTCTCATAAAATGAGTTTGGTAACATTTCCTTTCTATGTTTAATCTGAATTCTCTAAAATGTGTTGGATAACACAGGAATTAACTGCAAGTTGGAGACTTGATAGAACATGTTCAGAGAATAATACATATCCAGTGCCATTTGCAGGGATATGGGGACCCCCAAAAAATTAAATTTTAAAAATTGTGGTCTTAAAAATGATCCTGTTTTTCCCACATAAATTTGGTAACGAATAGTTATACATAAAAATGCCAGTATTCCTCCACTTTAAATTTTTAAGCAAGAATTTGTTCATAGCATTTTTCTCATATTTAACTCTTCTTCAATATTTGAACAAATGTTTCTACTTCTCCCTTTTAATTGTATGGTTTTAATGTATGACAAATAAGGTAAAGTTACCTTTTATATGGAATTTCGAAGAATTAATACTATTTAGACTGATAAATGTCTATTTCTTTTTAAGTAAGAGGATTTTTTATTGTCTATTTTCTTGGGTGTTAGTTTTCGATTTGTATATTTATACACATATTTTTCTTCAATATATTTCTTTGTTTATCTCCTTTATTCCTTTATTTTATTAACATAAGTGTATCACATATTTGAAATTTCATTATTAATGTAAGTTCATTGAAAACCTGAAATTATATTTATTATTTTAGCTACACCCTGACATTTTTTACAAATGACACATTCATCATTGCTTTATTAAAGAAGATGTTATGTTTTCTATTGTGATTTCTTCTTTAGTCTGTGAGTTATTTAGAAATGTATTTTAAATTTTTCAATATATAATAATATAAAAATATATTTCTCTTTATCATTGAGCAAACACACAGAATTAAACTATCAAATCAGATGCGCACAAGCCAGACATCTAATCCAGTATCACTCTTCTAAATAATTTTAAGGATACAGGCAATCAAAAGGCTCAAACAAAGAGAGGGACGTCCAGGACTGGGTTGATACTTGTGTCTTTCTTTCCCAGTCAGACATGCCTTTGTGGCCTAGAATAAATGACCTTAAAGTGAGGGTCGTGCAGTTTCTCAAATAGCCAGATCATTTAAATTATGAAATCTCTATTTTATGCTTCAAACAGTTGTATAGCTTCATAGATCCTAGGTTCTGTTTACTATAGGCAATCCTTAGAGAGTGATGTCCTAGTAAGGACATTTCACAGGCAAGGCCTCCTCTTTGTAAAAAATATTGCTAGCCTATTTACTTTAGAGATAGAGTTGAAAAGATTAGGTCACTATGCTATGTAGGTTATAGGTTTTTTGTTGTTTTGTTATTTTTTAATAAGACACCTCCTTCCACTTCAAGTGAAGGGGGTGAATGGCTCCCAGGGCACTTTCTTCCTCTCATTTTAAATAAAATTGCAGTATGCACTACATTGTTTTCTTAAACTATTATGAGTTATCTTTGAGTTTCAATTATTTTCAACAATAATTGCTGACATTTTTGAAAAAATAAATATATTTGTACATAATATGTATCTATATAAATAAGTTATACATGTATAAAACTGGATTTTTCAAACTGTACTAATTCTTACTAATCCTTCATCAAGATTGTATGTCCCTAACAACTGTAAATTGGTCAATGCTTGCCTTCACAATTTTACATGTGGTTTGTATCTATTTTGAAGATACATTTTTAGAAGCATAGAAGTTTATAGTAGATTATTCCTTTTGTCATTTTGTAATATTCTTTTTTTACTTATTAGTTTTTATATGTGAGTATTTTTGGACTATTAATTGCTGCCTATAAAATGGCTCATCCTTTTATTTTCATTTTTCTGTAGGTTTTACATGTGCTTTGTTATATTTTTCAGCCAAACTTATCACCTTTGTTTTTTAATAGGTAATTTAATATTCTTTCATTTATTGTAATTACTGATATAATTAATATTAGTTTAATCTCATTTTGTGCTATTTACCAGTCTTTTCTGGTTTCCCCTCCATTTCTGCCTTGAATTGGTAATTTTTTTCATATTATTCTATTTTAGTTTGAAATACAATTTTTAGAAATTGGTATTAAAGCTTTATCATGCAAAACTATTTAATGCTATTTTTTCTCGCATTTTAGTTATTAATATTTTAATCCACTGCCTGAACTTAGTAAAAACTTACTCTAGCTGCTTATTAAGCTTTCTTCATCCTTCATCTTATTATTGTTCAGAATTTTAGATTTTCTTATTTTAATTCAAAACAATTATTTTTTGAAATATGTACAGTTAAATTTATTATTTTTTAGTGCTTAACAATGTTGCTTGTAACTGATTATTTCTGTCCTCTCACATGTTTATCTTTTAATGTTGTAGTAAAGTTTAGACGTTTTCTCTGAAGGTTTGATGATTGATTCATCCTGTCAAAATATACTTATAATGGACAGATTAACAGGAGAAAAGGTATGCAAATAGATTAATCTGCACATAGACCAAGGGATTTTCCAAATATGAGACTCGAGGAAGAGTCAGATGGTTGAGGTTTGAAGAGCACACTTCTCACAGGAGAGAGGAAGATAGGGAATGTAGGTATTATGAGAGGTAGTTAAGTGATTTTCAGGAGAGATAAGTGAGCCCAAACAACAGACAATAGCCAGGGACAAAGTTCCTCTAAGTTCTGGCAGCAGAAGGTGGTGGGAAGGTGACCGGTGGAACTTAGCCAAGAACAAAAGTTACCTTATTATGCAGGTAAAGTATCCCAGGCAATCTCTAGAGCTGTCTCAGAATAGCTGGAAAGGCTATCTTAGCATGGTGGCAACGTTTAGTCTTTTCTCTTCTCTAGTGGTTAATCGTTTCTGATAATTTGCTAAGAATTCTAGGGAGAAGGTCTTAAGACAATTGCATTTTTTTGAAAGAAATTTTTCTCAGACAGATAAGAGAACTTCCAGAGAGAGACACTCCCTGAACTTGGGAGAAAGTTAAAAGAGAAGGTTAGCAAGTCCTTGATTCTCAGGTAGTTTCTAGGCCTTCTGTCTTTAATTTAAAAGTGCTTAGCATGCCAAAGCACCAATTTTGGGTTATTTTTCTCTGTGCCCCAATAATGTTCACTTTGATGAAGTGATTTTTGGTGTTAAATACTAATTTTCATGTAAATACCAAAATGTTATTATTTTCCCATGCATGACAGGTAAATTGCATGTTATAAGATTGTAAGTTGACAACAGTTTTCCTTATATTAAGTTGAAAAGATCTATTTTTTTGTAAGTCAATTTATTTAGGTACATAATTTACATATGAAATTTGACCAATTTTAATATAAAATTTGATGAATTTTGATAAATGTCAAGTAACCATTATCACAATGATGTAGAATTCCTTTCACCAACTAAAATATTTCCCCTTGCAGTCTTTTCAGTCAATCGCCAACCCTTACCCTGAGCCTCTGGCAACAACTGATTTGCTTTCTGTTGCTATAATTTTATCTATTCTAGAATTTATTTAAATGAAATTATACACAAGGTAGCCATTTGTGTCTGCCTTCTTTCGCTTAGCAGGATGGATTTTTTCCTACAGTTGTCTATCAGTTATTTGTTTCTTTGTATTGCTGATCAGTGCTCCATTATAAAATGTAACCACAATTTGTTCATCCATTCACCAGTAGATGACATTTAGGTTGTTTCCAATTTTGGCATTCAATTAATTTTGATATATATAAGGGAAGAAGCAAGGTTTATTTTTGTGCACAGGAATAGTCAATTGTTCTGGTATCATTAAATGAAAAAAAAATCTTGCTAAATTTAATTACTTCGCCCTTAGATCCAATATTAATTTTCTGTATACGCGTGGGTTTATTTCTGAACTCCGTTTTGTTTCACTGATCCATATGTTTGTTCTCATGTTCATCTCACACATTTAATTTACTCTAGCTTTAAAGCAGTCTTAAAATCAAGTAATATAATATTCCAAATTTATAATATTAAAAAATGCTTTAGATACAGGAGCTAGAAAGAAATAATTTAGGCAGATAGTAAGGAGAACAGAATTCTCGGCAGAATTTCCCTTTTAACAAAAAGCAGCCCCCAAATCATTTACTTTCTAACAAAGAGCAGCCTGAAAAATCGAGCTGCAAACACAGATTAGCAAGCCGGAAGCTTGCACAGGTGAATGCCAGCAGTTGTGCCAATACAAAACGGTTACCTGAGGGCCAGGCAAGTTCAACATAGAGGCTCCATCTTCCCTTTTCTTCGTCAGCACGTGTACAGTAAAGAAACAGGCAACATGGCGCAGGTCAGGAAGCGAACACATCTGCGTAATAAAAGGTGAGGGTGGGGGCAGCCAGATTCCCGTGCACTATGCAAATGGCACACCTAGCCCTAACCAGTATTTTGTGCCTTATGCAAATGACACACTTGTTCTGACCAATCTTTTGTGCCCTATGTAAATCAGACACCACCTCCTCAAGCGTGTCTATAAAACCCTTTGCATTCCACCAGGGAACCAGCAACCCATTTCTCCAGCACCTCTCTCTGAAGCAGAGAAAGATTTTTCTCTCTTTCTTTCTTTTTCTTTTTTCTTTTCTTTTCTTTTTCTTTTTCTTTTTTTTTTGGGGGGGGGGGGGATATTCTTGCTTTTGTCACCCAGGCTGTATTTCAGTGGCAAGATCTTGGCTCACTGCAACCTCCACCTCCCAGCTTCAAGCAATTCTCTCCTGCCTCAGCCTCTAGAGTAGCTGAGATTACAGGTGCGTGCCACCACACCCCACTGAATTTTGTATTGGCCAGGCTGGTCTCAAACTCCTGACCTCAAGTGATCCCCCAGCCTCAGTCTCCCAAAGTGCTGAGGGTTACAGGCGTGACACGCCCGGCATGAAATTTTCTCTTTCTTTTGCCCTTTAAACTTGCTCTCTGAACCTCACTCTTTTTGTGTTCTTGTCCTAGTTTTCCGTGGCCGTGAGACAACAAATTTCATGTATTTATCCCAGACAATGACGCCACTTCACTTCGACTACTTTAGGTATAAATTTTAGATTCAGCTTTTGTACCTCTATAACAAGAGTTGGAATTTTAATAGATATTTTATTGAGCCTATAAATCACTTTGGGAAGAATCGATATCTTAATAATATTGAGTCTTTAAGAACATTGAGTCTGTGTTCATTTATTAAGATCCTCTTAAATTCTTTCAGCAACATTTTATAACTATTAGCTAAAGGTTGTGAATATTTACATATACTACTTTGTATAGAATATTTTCGATGCCCTTTAAAAGGTGTTTTTTAAAAATATTTTTACTATTATCTGTTTTAGCATCAGAATTTTTACATATTTTTGAATAATTTTATGCATGTTCAATTGGCTGGCTCATTTTTTGTGTGTGTTTATAGTTTTCTTTCTCTCTGTCTTATTCTTTTTCTCAGTATTTCTTACTCAGCTTTTTTTTTTTTTTTTTTTTTTTTTTTGGTGACTTATCACCCAGAGTCCCCAGTGTACAAGCCTATTTTGTAATGCTGCTTTGGGTTCTTGTCTTCTTTTGATATTACAGTAGAGTTAACTGCTGAATGGAGAGACGTGTTCATTCTCTCCAGGCAAGCCTGTTTCTTTCTTGCTATGTCTTATTGCCTCCTGGTACATAGAACTTTCCGTAAACGATAACCAAGCCTATAATTGGACTGGGAATTTTATTTGCTCTCCATTGTAGAGCATGGGCCAGCTCCACTCTGAACTCAAGATTTCAAGCTTTGAACTTTACTCTTGCACCTCCTATGGAGCATCTTTAGTTTCTGTTGCCTCTAGAATGTCAATATCCCAGCCACTATTGCCTCTTCCTCACAAGGAGCCCAGCGTATCTATAAGTAGTAAAATTCAATCATTCTTTGTTTGTTTAGTTGTTGGTCTTCTTTTTCTCTTCTTTGCTCAATGAGATCTTTTTTGTTTTAGCCATATTTAAAATTACCTGTCATTGGTATGTACTTCTAGCTGAACATGTGTATCAAAGCATGAACTTCTGGCATTGCGCTGTCTGTAAGTTCCACTACATAAAATTTCAAAATTTCTATATCAGATAATTATAGACTGTCATTTCTTGAGCTATAGTAAAGAATTTCTGGTTCAAGTAAAGACATTCAAAATCAAATTAGCCTTGCTTCTGACATCTAATGTTACTCTGAATCCCAGACTCTAAGAAATTGTACTCTTGTTATTCTCTGTCTTTTCAGTTGCAACAGTTGTGGCTTAGACAGGCAAGTGGTATTCTTTTAAAAATCACACAGCTCTTGCTTCATAGAGGAAAGACTAAAGGGAATCTTGAGTTTTTCTAGGTGGGTCTGCATGCTATCAAATTAACCCATGTACAGTGACATTCCAGACAGATCCCTGCCTACTGCAGGACAAAAGAAAATAACATCTGGCAATTAATGTCTCCATAATTCTTGAGTATAAGGCAAGAAGATCCATATTTTCCTGTGGAAATCTCGATTATGAGAGACAAATAAATATAAAATATTGAATATTAAAAACAATTTGAACCCTATAATTTCTAAGGCCAGATACAAAAAATGAATATGTGTTTTCTAGTTGTATGCAGAATTTGAAATGTGAAAAAAATTCAAATGAAAAGTTATTTGGTTTATAAAACATTTCTAGAGCAATTGGAATGAATGCTTATCCATGCATTGATTAAATTCACTTTTTGTGGGTCTTTGTAAAGTTGTAGTTGAAGTTTTAAATTCATCTGAGTTTTCTTTCTTGTTCCATGGCTAAAGCTGAGCCTTCTTAGTATGCTGCCTTAAATTATCTCTTAAATTGTAATAGTTCTGTGGAAATTCTATAATTCTGCATATACAGAGAGAAATGTATTCTGAGAATATGAAATTTCAGAAATATGCTTAAAAAGTAAATATAATTTTGAAAGCTCAAATATATTAAATAAAAGTAATTGTCTTTAAAATTGACTCCAGTATATTCTATAGAGCACTTTAGTATTATTTGGGTTTTCTCTCTTCCATGAAAACGAAGGCTCATGTGTTGCAAATAAAATAAATGACTTACCCAAAATAACTTAGTTGCCATGTCTACACAGTGCATAAAGACTGGCAATTTTTGGTGGAATGTAGGTGGTATGCACAGGCAATCCAGAATATGCTAGCCAATACTTTTTTTTTTAATATTGTTTCATTTATTTGAGTAAAAGTGGAAACAGAAGGGCAAAACTTGATAGTAGTAATGATTGGAACTTATTAAGTATTTAGTAATTATATGTACCTTTATAGTATTGCTTAGAATCTTCTTTTAAAAGTGAAAGCGCATAACTGTCTGTTCTTCTTGAATTTACTATTGATATTCATTGTCACTCTAAGAAAATTTCAGTAGGAAAATTAAAAAAAAAAAACTTTATTTTGTGTTGATTTAGGGAACACTAACACTTTGACAATGCTTTATGTAACTTTTCCATTATCCAAACAGCAGAGTAGGCCTGAGTGGGTGCTTAATAGACATGATTCATTGGATGTGTAAGTATCTGTATTGTCATTTATGTTGCTCCCTCTGATTAAAATTCCTTTCTCATTCTAGCCAGCTTAGAAAATGTCTAATTAACTTTTGACACTCAGATACTATTATTAATCTCTCCCTCAGATAAATCTGACCACAATCTTTCCTTTTTGTGCTCAGTTAATCAGTTAATCATAAGTGTCTACTGGTGAAAACATTGTTTGAAGACAAAAAAACATTTCCTTCACTGCTATATCCACAACATGGTTGTTGGTACTGTAGATATTAATAGTAGGGAGATGAGTTATAAAAAAATCCTTTTTCTTTTACTGTATTTTTACGATCAATAGACACAGACATCTTGGTTGTGCATGTTGAGTGGATTACACAGTAATTTTAAAAATGGTGTGCTGTTGCTTGAAGTCAAAACATATATTGATTTTGAATGATTTCATATGTAAAATATATCAACATAATCATGAATTAGATAATCATGAATGAAATACAAGATTCATCAAAATCTCATATAGAAAAAAATTTTAACAATGATGGGATCAACTATATTCCCACAGGATGTGCAAGATAATTACACACTTAAAAATCTATGAAATAAAATTTATGCAAGTGTGACCATGGGACTTTAAAAAATATGCAGTTCTTAATTACTTATTATTACTTTATAAGTATGCTATATCTATTAAAAAATGGTAAAAGAAAACATTCTAGTCTATCATGTAAATGCAAATATTTCTCTTTTTCTAAATGTTTGGAGGACCATAGTTTAAGAAATTATGTTAGAAGCCTCAGTAGAATCTTAACTATTTATTAATTATACATTATTCTAGATGTCACAGAACCCTCTGAGTTTCTCTTCCTCCTTCAATAAATTTCCAGGGCACTTTTAAGATTAAATGTATGTAGGTACTATTTTGTATAATGTTATATTATTATTTTTATTTTTAAATTCATATCATGGAAAATCATAAATGAATAATTAAGATAAATTTAGTTTAAGCATATTTTATTGTATTTTATGAGGATGACAGATGTTTTAGAAATGCCACTAAAATTACATGTTTTAGCCAAGTATGTTTCTAATAATGATAGTAATTTTTCACTTACTATGTTTTGCAATTTTTCTTTAGAATGAAAATACTGCTCATTACCTATATTCATCTCAGAAATGCAATTTCTAAAATAATTTTTTGCCATTTTCTTTATTTTTCAAATTGCATGTTACAAAGTATATTTTCATACTCTCCAGTAGATAACAATATAACCATAAAAATATTTGGAAGGAGAAATAGTAAGTGAATTTATATTCTGTATTAATTCAAGATAAACTTGAAGTCAGTTTTTTGTGTGCTTTTTTGAGGGGTTGGCCTTATTTTTAAATGTTGAAATCAGTTTGACAATAATTATGTTCACATACATAATTATAGTTTCGTTACCATATTTATTAAAGGTGAAAAGGGGGCTTTTAACACGTCATTTAAAATGTAGGATTAGAATTTACATAAGTAGTTTTGAAGTGACAATGACTTACTCTTTTTTTATATCATCTCTTTATAATGTCTGACTGGATTATTTTTCAGCTAAGATAAAACCACTTGAGATGGACTTTTTATTACAATCATTGATAGTTTATCCATATGTCATCATACTTTTAGGTCATTTCAAATTTCAGTTGGACCAGTGTTATTTTAAAATTACAGTGGTAGGCTATATTATTCAAGCATTTTATTCACTACATTTTTATAATATTGCATTGATTACTTAGACTGCTTTTGTCAATATACAGAAAACTTAAAATGACTTAAAAATAAGGAACTTGATTAGCTCATACAATTGAAATTCAGATGTATATAAAAGGCCTTACTTGGATTTCATTCAGCCAGTGTGTTCTCATTTCTATAATTTTTTGGGTATCTCCCTCCTCTGGGGTACCTCTGTTTTTTTGTTTTGTTTTGTGGTTTTGTGTGTGTGTGTGTGTGTGTGTGTGTATGTGTGTATGTGTGTATGTTTAGATGAAGTCTCACTCTGTTGCCCAGGCTGGAGTGTAGTGGCATGGTTTTGGCTCACTGCAACCTCCGCCTCCTGGTTTCAAGTGATTCTCATGTCTCAGCATCCAGAGTAGCTGGGACTATAGGCATCTGCCACCACGACTGGGTAATTTTTGTATTTTCAGAAGAGTAGAGGTTTCACCATGTTGGCCAGGCTGGTGTCAAACTCCTGACCTCATGTGGTCTGTCCGCCTCAGCCTTCCGAAGTGCTGGGATTACAGGCGTGGGTCACCATGCTGGGCCCTGTGGGGTACCTCTTAATCATTCATGTTCATAGAAAAATGGCTGTAGCTTTCCTAAGCCTTTCATTTGCATATCTAGCAAATTAAGACCAATTTCTTCTTCCTAACTTTCTTTTAACAGTGAGGACTTTTATCCATAATCTCCAGTGTGCTTCCCCATGGCTGTCCATGACCCCAGTTGGATCATATGCCCATTCATGAACTAACCTTTAGACTTCAGTCTGGATTTCTGACAAATCATCAACAAAGGAGAAGACTGATCATAATTATGTGAGTTTTAATCATGACCTACTGCGTAAGATTGGAACAAAATATAAGCTGTCTTCAAAATATAAGACTGCTGAACAAAAAAGAGAGGCCTACGATGTTATTGGAAAACAACAATACTCTCTACAAGTATTAACTGTTTACAAAATACTTTTACATCCATTATCTCACACTAAATGATGGTTCTAAATGCTTCCCCTTTTGCAGTTGCCCTGAGGATACATATGTTAACCCTTCCAACTCTATAATCCTTATCAACATTATATCCCATATGATAGTCTCCTAAATATCTCTGGAGTCCCAGAAAATAGTCGTGTATTTCATCAAATGCCAGGCATCAATATACAACTTGTTTCTGTATTTACGGAAAAATAGTTAAAGAATAAAAGTTAATCTTTCTATAAAAATTATTTTCATTAGTGGAAAAAAACAGTAATTCATATATTATTATCCATTAAAAAATATGCTGTTTCAGTATCCTAAGGCTAGGACTTTGCATACCAAACAACCAGACTGAAGCAGAACTTATTTAATCATTAGAGCCGTGTGAAAATCTGGACAGATTTCTACAGCATTCTTTTGGTTGCTAGGTATATTTAAATTGGCACAATAGTGGCAAGATCACCTGTGTAGTTTTCCTGATTTATGGATGTAGATTGATGTTTCTCCATGGAATCTCACTTTGCTATTTAGTCATTAAAATACATGCCTCTCATTTTACTGATTTTTATACTCCCAACAAATACTCTGAATCACCACCAGAAATAAATATCTTCTTTATGTTATAGGTTTTGCTTTATTTAGTTTCTCAAAATAGTACGTTTAGTAAAAGATGCAAACTCAGCTCTTATAATGTGGCACAAAATAATCCAACTTTGACCTTAGGGAAACCATACATGCACTAATGTCTGATGATTAAAAACAGCAACAAAACTGACAAACAATTTAGCAATTTTAAGCCTCTTACATTTGTTCAAAATGATTTAACTATGTTATTGAAACAAAATCACTTCAACATTTAAGCTGAAAATTCACATTATTTCTGTATAGAAGAGAAGAACCCAGGGATTGGAGAAATGTTATATTAATAATAACTCAGTAAAGAATTATTTTTAAAGAATGGGTATAATGGCCTTCTTCTGTTGCTCACCTAACGAACAACACACAACTGCCCAATCAAAGTCTTACATATTGAAGATTAAAAAAGAGAAACAAAATTTTAAAACTTGGTAATTTAATGGGCACAAGTATTTTCTTAATAATAGTTTTCACATAAGAAGGTTATAGTGTATAAGCAAACATCTAACAGTATTTACACTGTTGCTTATTTGAAAAGCAGTGCTACTTTTAAGGAATCAGGTTAACTCTGTTTTTGACTCCTCATGGTGTTGAACTATATGTTGGAGATGAAAATTAGTAGTATGTATGCCAAACCGTATCTTTCTGTTCCCTGTTATTGGAGGGAAGGACGAGAGCTTTGGAGTGGACTAATTCCTTCTGTTTATCTCAGACTATACTAGGAAATGGTTGTAATTTTGACTAATTTGGAAAGGTTGCCAAATCTCCAACTGTTCATTCTGACATTTATTAAACATTTTACAGTAGTGGCTGCTTCTGTTAGCTGCCTGCCTTGTAGTCTCATCTATCAGCTCCCATGAAAAATAAATGGCTTGATTTCACACAATGTGTGACTGTCATCTCCCTGCCCAAACATTTTTGTTGTAATCTATGTGATTTCATAGCAGAATTGTTTTTGTTCTTTAAGTGATATGGGTGTCTGCATGCCAGTGATTTCCAGTTTCAGTGTTTCTTATTTCATTGGATGTGGTCACCTATGGTGTTTTCAAACACTTTGACTAGAGATGGGTCAAATACAATCGCAATAATTTAAAGCTATGTGCAGACAATTATATACTTTCCAATAAAAATGAAAGCATAACTATTTAATGAAAATCCACACTGTAACTTAACTATGGGAAAATCTACATATCTATATGCAAATTTATATTTTTAAGCAATATACAGAGACATTTGGCCCTCTTTCCCTAGTTGGTGGGTACATAAGAAGAGACATGTACTATCCCTAATATAAATGCCTTTAAAGTTTTCCTATATATAAGAGGATTTATTTTTTATATTATATACATAAATATTTAATTCTGATGTTTATTGTTTTCCCAATCAATTTTTATTCCATTTCTTTATATTAGTCATCTCATAGGTTTTTTTTATTACCAGTGTGTCTAGGTTTCAGTAATACACATCTTTGCTTATTATCTTTGTGCTTATTTGTAAAACAATGAGTCAACTTTGTTTTCGAATTTTGTTTTTTATTTTTATTGGTCCATTATACTTTTTTTTTAAGTTTCATTAAATGTCCAAGGTTTAGAAAAGTTAAACAGTGTTGTAAATCCCTGAACTTATGCATTTTGAGTGTGAAGGCTCTGTGTTCCTGACCTACTTTGCCACGCAGAGACCTGTAGCCAGGGGGTGCTGGGCATCTGTGCCTCAACCATTCACAGGTGCTGCTAAATATGTTTTTGACTTTCAATACATAAAACACTGTTAAATTATGGAAAGATATGGGGATGATGGAATTTTCATCCCCATCGAATTTTTCATTCACATTTCCCATCAATATTTCAAACAATATTTTTACTTCTTTTATAGTTTCACCAGAGAGAGCAAGAATCCTGATAAATAGCAGCTCCCACTAATGTAGATTGGCTACTGAGTACATCATGTTTTGAAGAAGGTGTAAACACAACTCTTGCGGGAGGGAGAACAACTTCCAGTCTAGTTAAGCTAATGTCCATTAAAGACATATGGTATTTTGCAATAAGAGATAGTCTTTATGATGATTGTCCTAATGTCTACTTTAAGAAACAAGTGAGACCCATCAAACAAGAAATTGAATGGATAAGATTATGAGATTTTGAATCAATAAACAGACTGCATGTTTAAAAGAAAAAAAGTCTTTTAGACTCATTATCTAATTATTATCTAATGTGTTTTGTAACAAAATTTATTGCTATAACCAATTGCATTGATATACTCAGGCAGGTAAAATGAACTGAAACCACAAGGAAAGGGGATACTTACATCCACATTATGTTGTATGTTTGTGTAAGCGTAGATCCTGGATAGTAGACTGAAATGCCTTAAAGTAAGTCGCTAATATCCTACCTCCCAAAAGCTCGTTATTTTTGATAGTATCTTCAGATTATGAAATAAATCTAAGAAGACTGATTTTGTTTGACCTACCAGCATCTGATGAGTTTGCCACTGCTGTTTTAAATTAGAATTAAAGACATAAACATGGTAAGATGTGATGGTGGCGTCTGCATATTCTGCAGAGATGGTTTAATATGAAGCAAAAATGAAAACATCAATTTGATTATGAAACAATCATCATTATCACATTTTCTTTACAGGTTACAAAAAAAAAGACAAACATTAAATTATACACACTGATTACCCTGTCACTATCTTAACCCCCCAACCTTCTCATACAAAGATAAAAAATAAATTTCTTTTGTTGTTTCAATTGCTATGGCATCATGAAATTTTGTCAAAGCCCAAATGACTTGCCCAAACCCTACATATTGTTTCGAGACTTTGTTTACATTCCACTGTTTTTGTTTTTTTGTGTTTTTGTTTTTTGAGTTGACAACATGCTATTGGGGACACATAATAGTTGTACATATTTGCCAGGTACATATGACATTTTGATATGTATATAGTGTGTAATGATCAAGTAAAGGTGATTGGGAAACCACCCAATTTATCATTCCTTTGTGTTATGAGCATTCCAATTCCACTTTTCTAGTTATGTTGAAATACACAATGAAGTATTATTAACTTTAGTCACCCTTTTGTGCTATTGAACACTAGATACTGTTCTATCTAACTGTATTTTGTACCCATTAACCACCTCTTCTGTATTCTCTTCCCACCTTCTTGTATCTATCATTCTACTTTCTATCTCTACAAGTTCAATATTTTTTTGCACCCACATATGAGTAAGAACATATAACATTTATCTTTCTGCGCTTGACTTATTTCACTTAACCTAACAATCCTCCAGTTCCATCCACATTGTCACAGAAGACAGAATTTCATTCTTTATTAAGGATGAATAATATTCCATTGTGTATTTGTACCACATTTTCTTTATCTATTTATCCATTGATGGACACTACTTAGGTTAATTTCATATCTTGGCTATTGTGAATGGTGCTGCAGTAAACAAGGGAGTGTGGATATATCTTCGATATACTGATTTTTTTTTTGAGGGGTATATACCCCACAGTGAGATTGCTAGATCATATGGTAGTTCTTTTTTAGGTTTTTTTAAGGAACCTCTACAGTATTCTTTATAGTGGTTGTACTAATTTACATTGTCATCAACAGTATGCAAGTGTTCACATTCTTGACAGCATGTTATTGCCTGTCTTTGATAAAACCTATTTTAACTGGGGTGAGATGATATCTCATTGTAGTTTTGATTTGCATTTCTCTAAATGCAAATGAATGATGTTGAGCATTTTCGCATGTACCTGTTGGTCATTTGTATGTCTTCCTTTGAAAAATGTCTCTTCAGGTATTTTACCCATTTTTTAATGGGATTATTATTATTTTTTCATATTGAGCTGTTTGAGCTCCTTATACATTCTGATTATTAATCCTTTGTTAGATGGGTAGTTTGCAAATATTATCTCTCACTCTGTGGGCTGCGTCTTCACTTTATTCATTGTTTTCTTTCCTTGATATGATCCTTTTTGTCAATTTTTTTTGTTGCTTGTGCTTTTGAGGTCTTACTCAAGAAACCTTTACTCAGACCAATATCCTTGAGTGTCACACCAATGTTTTCTTCTAGTAGTTTCACAGTTTCATGTCCTAGGTTTAAACTCTCAACAAACTGGGTAGAGAAGGAACATACCTCAACATGATAAAAGTCATATATGACAAACACACAGCTAGCATCACACTGAATAGGAAAAGACTAGAAAACTTTCTTCTAAGATCTGGAACAAGACAAGGATGGCCATTTTCACCACTGTTCTCCAACAAGTACTGGTAGTCCTAGCCAGAGCAATTAGATGTGAGAAAGAAACAAAGGCATCCAAATTGGAAAGAAACACGTCAAATTATTCTTGTTTGCAAATGATATAATATTATATTTAGAAAAACCTAAAGACTTCACCAAAAACATTAGAACTGATAGATTCAATAAAGTTGCATGACATAGTATCAACATAGAAATTCAGTAGCATTTCTACATGACAGTGGTGAGCAATCTGAAAAAGAAACCAAGAAAGTATTCCCATTTGCAAAAGCTACAAATAAAATCCATAAAAATAAACTTGACCAAAGATGTGGGAAGGTAAAAATAATAAAAACTATAAAACATTAATTAAAATCTTTGAAGAAGGCAAAAAAATATAGAAAAAGTTTCCAGGCTTATGGATTGAAAGAATCAATATTGTTAAAATGTCCATAGGATGTAAAGCAATCTATCAATTCAATGCAATCTCTTTCAAAACACCAATGACATTTTCATGGAAATAGAAAAAAATTATATCATTTTATGGAACTACCAAAGACCCAGAATAACCAAAGTCATCCTGAGCAAAAAGAACAAAGCTGGGGGCACCACATTACCTGAACAATAAGAACACATGGACACAGGGAAAAGAACAACACACACTGGGGCCTGTCAGGGGTGCAGGGGGAAGGAGAGCATCAGGATAATTAGCTAATGCATTTGGGGCTTAATACCTAGGTGATGGGTTTATAGGTGCAGCAAACCACCATGGCACACATTTACCTATGTAACAAACCTGTACGTCCTGCACATGTATCCTGGAACTTAAAGTAAAATAAATAAATGAAAGTGTATGACTAATTTTTGTACACTTAATACCTTTCTTCATTTACAAATAGTTTATAACTTGTATCTTAACATACTGCCTCCCTCAGTGTTGTTGTACCAATGTGGTATCAGCTATTCCCTTCCATATACCTTTAAATTCTTACCTCTACTATTTTCTTTTTCCACCATTTTTATCCTTTTTTCTTTACTTTTTGTTTCTCTTTTTTGCTGTCTGTTGATCTTTTACCTTCTTTATTTTTTGTCTTTTACCATATGTTGTAAACCTATTTAGTGCAAATCCTGTCTGCTCTGCCTATGAAGTAGCCGTTCTTTTATTTCTTTACTTTCCTTAAAAACAAAAACAAACAGACAAAAAACATTTAGTGCAAATTCGGATGTTAAATTTCGAAATGGTTCAATGTCAACTGTCTGGATTCTGCCCTTGAGGTGCCGTCTGGTAGGACAGATGGAGCATACATACAAATTAAATATAATACAAATTATCAGTAATGAATGCCATGAGAAATTACTGATAAAGAATTTCCCACATACAAACCACCCTTTTGCAATGTTTCTAATCATAACTTCTGAGTCACCTGTTTACTAAACTACGTGATTTATTTTGCTTTTGCATATTTTCACAAAGATTCCTCTACTTTATTGTTAACTGAAAATTTCTCAACAGTTAGAATAAGACATGAGAATCTGTGAAATGTTTAAGAGTGGGTCTTGAAATATCTACATTTGATCTGAGATAGTGACGGTATCTGTTTAGAAAGGTTTCAATCAGAAGGAGGCATCCCTTTCCAAAGGCTATTGCATTGGTGCAGCAGAAGAAAATAAGCAACTCAGCTAAAGTATATAGTAAGGAGAGAGAATAATATATTAGGACTAATTTGAATAATAAATGTAAAATAGAGTTATTTTTTTCCTTTTTTCTTACATAGTTTTCTCATCCAAAGGCAAAACTCCTTAGGAGGAAGGAATGGACATGACATGTCTGAAAAGATGGCCAAGACTTAACTATGTTCAAGACTAATGGACTAGTGCTGATGAGCAGAATGGTGGGAACATACAAAAATGTCTGCTAACAATCTTCCATTCAGAACGGCCTCTCTCCCACTTGATTCACATGATCATTGTGGAGCTATTATCACTGAACAATGCCGCTCTGCCCATACAGACACACTCAATCTGTTCAAAGATGGGAAGCTCAACCAAGTGTGCCAAAGTCCTCCCTGATGATTAGTGTATGGATAAAGAACCATTTTCCACCTTTGGTTATCTATACTAAAAGATGAAGCCTGTTTTTGCCAACGGGTTTATGAGAATGAAGAAAGTAAAGCTCCTAAGAAAAATAGAGCAATTACTGCTGGTGATAGGATCCCATACTGTGCCAAATGGGGTCATAACAAAGGGAGGGAGAGGTGGAAGACACAAGGGCAGCCTTGGATATGGGAATAAATTATATCTCACAATTTCTTCAAGATACATCTGTAGTTATTTATTTATTTTTGAGACAGAGTCTTGTTCTTGTCACCCAGGCTGGACTGCACTGGCACAATCTCAGCTCACTGCAACCTCCGCCTCCCAGGTTCAAACAATTCTCCTGCCTCAGCCTCCCGAGTAACTGGGATTACAGGCGTCCACCACCAAACCTGCCTGATTTTTGTATTTTGAGTAGAGACAGAGTTTCAGCATGTTGGCCAGGCTGGTCTCAAACTCCTAACCTCAAGTGATATGCCAGCCTCAGCCTTCCAAAGTGCTGGGATTACAGGCGTGAGCCACCGTGCCTGGCAACATTTGTATACTTACGATAAATTCCTCTTACTTCCTTAAACAAAATCAAGATGTTTATTTGTGTTTTAGTTATCTCCCTACTCTGTATAGGCTGTGATATAATTTTGAGCAGGCATAGTGTGTACTGAACATACCTGATTATACTGAAGAAAAGGTCCTGTTAAATAAATTTATTATAATTAAATAATATCTATTTGGATGACATATAGAAAAGAAAAACACAACTGCCATATTCAAAGACAACAAATAAATTATTTTTAATATAAATTAGAATGCAGAAAATTAGCCCATGATGAACTTAGAATCTAGTTGTTGCAAAATATGGCATAATTTGTCTTATTTTTTCTGTTATAACCATGCCTAATCATAATAAACTAGAGGCTTTAGTAAAGTTTTTTAAGATAAGTTTAATTAATATGGCTTTAGTTATAAAACAACATTTCATAGTTTTCCTGAGTCAGCACATATTCCATATTCTCATATATTTTCTATCACCATTGATCTTTTAAAATTCTAAATAATTCTGGAACATTTCAAAATCATCAAAGCTCACAGATTATTTTAACTATTTCACTAGTAAATGTTCATCAAAACTGTCAAATTATAATCTTAAAAAATATTATAGTCCTCTTGGGAAGATTTATTATCATGAAGTAATCATGTTGATTATTATACAAAATATTTTTTCTTTGTTTAGCAATGATCATTGTGTTGCTAGTCACTTTCATTCAACCTGATTGCTATTCTCTGGGTTTGTTTATATAGGGAAATGAATATATTTCTATAAAATATTATATATTAATATGGGTTTGGGTAGATTTGCTTCTCACTCACAGAAGTTGGGTCCATAAATGTTTGAGGAACACATGATGACTAGGAGCAAAAAATTAGGACCTAATCCCTAACTCTAAAGACAAGCCTAACCCCTAACTCTCAAGGCAAGTTAAAGATTTTCAAAGTCAGAAAGTGAAAGTGGAGATACGATGAGGAAGAAGTTGATGGGGGACACAAATAGTTTTTTTAAGTGAACTGGAGTTGAGTCAGTAGCCATAGAGTCACAAGTTATCCTCTTGTGGATTCTATCACCAGTACCCAGTGCCGGCACAACACATCAGTTGGAATCCAGAAACCATTCAACCCTCACCTGAATGGGTCATATGGTGTGTGTGTCAAAGAACCATTAGTTTTCTTTTTAGTTGGCCTCATGAAGATCCTCTTGGTAACAGCCAAAACGTCACATAATATTACTGCCTTGCTAGAGTGATACTTATCGGTAGCTTTAGGTCTAACTAGGCGCTGCGATAGGCTAAAAAAAAAATGTTCCCAATGCTGTAACCACCTTCCAATCCCTTAAACTTGTGATACCTTATTGTGGAAAACAGTCTTTGCCAATGTAATTAGTTAAAATTCTTAAGTGAGAGAATCTTCCTGGATTATTCTGGTGGGCCCTAAATAACATGAAAAGTCAAAGCGAAAGACAGAGGGAGATGACACAGAGCAGAAGGCATTGTGAGGATGAAGGCGGGGATTGAAGGGATATAGCCATGGGCCCAGGAATGCCAACATCTCTCAGAAGATGGAAAAAGCAAGGAACACATTCTCCTTTAGAGTCTTCAGAGGAAATGTTAACCTGTGGACACCTTTGTGGGCTTCTGGCCTACAGAATTTGAGAAAATAAATTTCTGTTGTTTCAAGCCATTGAATTTGTGGCTTTTATCTCGGGATATTACCTTTACAATGTCACCTATATATATATATATATATCACCTAATTTATATCTAACCTATTACATTATCTATAGGAAACTAATATAGCTACCATGTCAGTCTATTCTGGCATTGGTTTAAATAATTACCTGAGACTGTGTAATTTATAAAGAAAAGAAGTTCAGTTTGGCTCATGGTTCTGCAGGCTGTACAGGCATGGTGCCAACATCTGCTCAGCTTCTGGTGAGGCCTCAGGGAGATTTCAATTGTGGTGGAAGTTAAAGTATAGCCAGTGTATCACATGGTGAGAGCAGGAATAAGCAAGAGAAGGGATAAGATACTAGGCTTTTCGAACAACCAGATCTCACTTAAATTCAGAGAAAGTACTTACTCATTAGCCTGGGGGTGGCACTACGCCAGGGATCTGCCTCTATGATCCAATACCTCTTACTAGGCCCCACCTCTAACATTGGGGATTACGTGTCAACATAAGATTTGGAGAGGACAACACATTCAAACCATATCAGCTACCATCCTACTTTTGCCAAACAGCATTCCTTTTGTTGATAGCCTGAGATAAAAGGTGGAGTCCTGGACATGTAGTGGAATGGTTGTGTAGAACAGAAACTGCCAAACACCTGAATATATATGAAAATGAATGTCACCAACTCAGGATCTTTCTCTAAGCTAGAATAGTGGTCAAACGCACTTCTTGGATAAATGTATAAATATATATATACAGATGTGTATGTGCATATATGTGAATATAAGTAATGCATGTTTGTTTAGAGGGAGCAAAAGAGCATATTTACTTTTCATCCTTAGGTTAAAGATATGAACAAATACTGTTTAATGCATTCTAATTTCTCTGTAACTATATCACTCTTTATCCATTTGAGGGAAAGTATGCTAAAAAACTGAAAAACTGAAAAACTGAAACTTTTTTTTTCCTCTTCATTTCTGGATGTATTTAGATTGAAAAGACACTGCAGTAGAGGGTAGAAAAAATAATCTATGCTTGGCACCTAGGCACTCACAATTTAAGACAATTATATACCCCAGGATGTTTTTAAAGAAAGATTCACCTGAAATGGACATTCCCAAAAAGAGAGTATTAACAGTACAGTTAATTATCCTGGCTAAAAGGTAATATTTTCACATCCATGTTATCTATGTCATATACTACCAGAGAACATTTCAAAACACTCAAGAGTGTAGCATGCTTTCTATTTAGGTGCCATATGCACAATCTACAATCTTTGTTGAGAGTCCCTTGCTCTCATAGTTAAAAGAAACACAGAAAGTACATGTCTTTCATCACAAAGCGAGGTTCAAGGCTCCATTTCACCAGTCACCTACCAGTGAAAACACTTGGTGGCATGCCTTTCCCTGAATTTATACAGAATTCCAAGCATAGCTTAAACATTTTACATCTCGATTTCATGAATGTGAATAGTTAAAGAGTCAGGGCATATGGACACATTATAAGGAAAACCTAAAGAAAAGTAGCAAAGTATTTTATTTTTTATTTCAACATTAAAGCAAATACCACCTGTGCAGTCAAAAATGCCCACATTCTTAACATACTGAGAACTGTGAGAAGTCAAGCAGGTGCTGAGAAGAAAATAGTAAAGAAAAAAAATTGTGTTTCTTAAAATAAACAAAACATTTACCTTCAAGTTTTTAACATCCTGCTTATTTCTTTTCATGTTAAGTTATAACAAGTATCACATGTATTGTTGAGAAATATTTTTCAAAAGAAAGACTAGAAGGCCACAGAATTACGACCTATAGAAAATGACAAGAAATAGATAGAAGTTTCAGGGCTTTCTTTTTTAAAAGACCATTAAATAAAGAAGAAAAAATTGTGAGGTGGTTATTATCTTGGAACCCAGGAGATTACAGAAATTAGCCAGTGGAAGAATCATAAGTTAATAATGATTGTGAAATATTGTAGTTCAAGAAACCACGTGTAAACATACAGTGAAATGTGTGCTGCAGTTGCAGTAACAGTTTGTCTCCTTAAAGAGAAGCTAAGAGACCTCTAGCTTAAATGAAAATTGCCTTTTAGGAAGGATACCAGGTTAAGAGTGGTCAAAACGCAGGGTGCCCCATAGTTATTTCAAATAAACAACAAATAATTTTCTACCATAACTATGTCCCAAATATTGCACTATTATGCTATACTTATGCTAAACACTCAATTGATTATCTAAATTTCAAATTGCAGCTGGATGCCCTGTACTTATATTTATATTTGCTAAATCTGTCAACCCTAACAGGAAAAATGAGAAACAGGATTTGGAAATATCACAGGAAACAATAAGTTTACATTGACTCTATCAGTGATTCTCTCTCTCTATTAAATCTCTGTCTCCTTGCCTCTCTCTTTCATCCAGAATTTATTTATTTTTTCTCTCTAGTTTATTCATTTTTTCTCAATGCAGAGCAATTTTATCTGTTTTTTAATGTATTTTTATGCATGCAATAAAGAAACAAGGTGTAACCTGGGCAACATAGTGAGAGATTGTCCGTACAAAATTGTTTTTAAAAATTAGCTGGGTGTGGTACCATGTGCCTGTAGTTCCAGCTACTGGGGAGGCTGCAAAGGGAGGATTCCTTAAGCCCAGGAATTAGAGACTACAATGAGCTATGTTCATGCCATTGCACTATAGCCTGGGTGAAAAAGTGAGACTCTGTCTCAAAAAAGAAAAAAAAAAAAAGGAAGGGAGGGAGGAAAGGAGGGAAGAAGGAAGGAAGGGAGGGAGGAAAAGAGGGAAGAAGGAAGGAAGGAAGGAAGGAAGGAAGGAAGGAAGGAAGGAAGGAAGGAAGGAAGGAAGGAAGGAAGGAAGGAAATAAGGAAATAAGGAAAGCAAGAAACCAGGAAAGCAGGAAAGAAAGAAATTGGCCCAGTTTTGCAGTTTTGGTTATTATCTACTTTCTGGTCAAAGTAATAACCACCAGGGTTTCTAGGTCACTTCACCCAGTGTCTTCTCAATAGATGCTATAGAAGCAGCCTTAGAAAAGAAATAGAAATGGAGCAGGGAAACTGAGTAACATGGCTATCTAAGTCACAGTTATAAATCATGTCTTCAAGGGTTATTAGCTTAAATATCACAAATTTACAAGATTAATTGAAAATATGAGTACATAGAATAATCTACTCTGCAAAACTCCAGTTTGCGTATATACAAACATGACTACATTCACACAAATAAAAAAATTCAAAAATATTTCCAAGTATGGTTGTGGTGATGATTAAAATTTTATCTTCTATGTACATTTTTATATTTGCCAAATTTTCTTCAAAAAGCTCTATTTACCTAAAGAACTCATGACATCAAAAATTGATAAGTGGAAGGAACACATGTTTTCTAAGAATTATGAGGGCAAAAAGGTTGTTTAGTAACCCAGGAGATTACAAATATTTCTCTTAATATGAACTGCAAGCTGTTCAGTCTGGAAAGTTCTGAAAATCTGCTCCAGAACACAATGTTTCAAAGGTAGAGAAATTAGAAAGGACAATACCTAAGATATTTTGAGGGAAAGTAATATATAAGGGAAAAGTGAAATATTTCAGGAAAATTACAGTATTTTAAATTATCTTTTAATTTAATTCAATTTATATGTCCTATACACATATAAACAGGGCCTGAAATTGGGAAGCATGTACCTCACTCTAAATTCAAAAATTAAAGAGCTAGATAAATAATTAAGGACATATAAGGTAATGAGTCTTATAAAGCTTTTATTATCAGTACACCAATATTATCAAGTCTTTTTGTTATCATTTTTGGAAACATCTACAGCTTTAATCTTCTAACAACATTTTCACCATTTGTTAAACATTTATTTTCTAACAAGCTGTCTTGTCCATATATTTTTCACTTTAACCTCCTGCCTTCTGTTAAAATAACAATTTGCCAAGGCATTTAGACTAAAACTTGCAGCCCACAGTGAATGAGTCACCAAGTTCTTCCAATTCTTTAAATTGCAACTTGAATCACTATGTTGATCTCTGTTCTGCTGCCACTTTGTATGTCATCATTATATCATCATTGTTTTATGCTTAGATTATTTAATTATTTAAAAAGTAGTCTGACTCTCAGCTTGATCTTAAGTTTTGAAATTATTCTGAACCTGATTAATCTTCTTAAAACACTGCTTTGTGTATGTATTAGTCTGTTCTCATGCTGATAACAAAGACATACCCTAGACTGGGTAATTTATAAAGGAAAGAAGTTTAATTGACTCAGTTCCACAGGGCTGGGGAGGCCTCAGGAAACTTACAATCATGACAGAGGTGGCAGCAAACATGCCCTTCTTCACATGGCGGCAGCAAGGAGAAGTGCAGAGTGAAGTGGGGGAAAGCCCCTTATAAAACCATCATATCTCATGAGAACTTACTATCACAAGAACAGCATGGAGGTGACAGCCTCCATGATACAATTACCTCCCACTGGGACCCTCCTATGGCAAGTAGGAATTATGAGAACTACAGTTCAAAATGAGATTTGGGTGGGAACACAGCCAAATAACACCAGTGTATAAGTAACTATGACCCCAAATTGTTCACGTAAAAAATAATAATGTGAGAATCTGCCCTTTACTTAGTACTTGAGGAAAAAAACAGTTCACAAAGAGCGTTTAAACAAATCTAATACATTGTTCATTACCATTTTTTCTGCTTGAAACACTTTTTATTTTATCAACACCTTAATGTTAAAAAGACTCCCACTTTTGTATGGAAAACTAACAATTTTCTCTTATACCCTTTGTTTCTAAGGCAATGTCAAAAAGTTTTATGTCAAAAAGTTTCTAAACTCTATAAAATGTATAGTTGCAAAAGCCTAGAAACTTTGTTCAGAAATATAGATTTAAAAATAGAAACTAATATTATCTCTTTTAAGAAAAAAAGCCAGAGATAATCCAGAAATCTACATATATCATAATTAACTACAACTATACTCAAGCACTATAAATCTTATTCACACAAAAGATATAATAGGATCTAATTCCTTGGAGTTACCTATGAGTCATTTAGTTGCACAAAGAACTCCTCAAATATGAAGCTTGTAAAAAGTTCTTTTAAGTAAAACACACACACACATACACACACACACACACACAAACACATACACACACACACAAACACAATATTCTTCCAGAAGTTTTTTTTTCTTAATTGGAAAAAAATTTTGTTCTCATAATATTTTGTACTTAAGCTTACCATGACTGGGAAGTAATTTTTTTCAGCTAGTTAGGGCTGAGAATGTCATCTGGGGGAATAATTGAACCAACATACCTGAACAGCTATTATATGAGAGTTTCATATCAAGCAATTACAAATGATCGAGGGATGAAAATCATAAACATTATTAGAACTTTAATTTCAAAGAATATAAATTCATGAAATTAAGAATACACTGAATTTTAATTTCCAAGAATGCATATTTGGAAATTATATTTTTGAAAGAATAACTTCATTGTTATAAGAGAAATCTAGTGATAAGTAGCTCCTTTTGAAATATGAGTTTTATATATATATTATAGAGCCTTGATTTTATACAGGATAGAAATATTCTTGTGCTGTCCATTTTCAGATACTGCTAGTTAAAATGAGGAAAGTGTAGCATAGTCACTCTCTTATTAGGTAAGAAAATTATTTTTCCACAGTAACCTCACTTAGTCTAATCCAGATTTGAGCTAAGAAATGGGGCTGAGAGTGCATTTTAGATTACACTTTGGCACAATGTTATTCAACTATGCTTTGGGTTTACAGATTGGTAGGTATTCCCACTATACTGTAGAAACAAGTAATGGATAAAGAAGTTAGGGTTGAGTGTGGAGAAAAAGAAGTCTAGGTCTTAAAAGAATATGAATGATATACTAAAAAGCTATCACTTTACTCTGAAGTCATTCAAGGTTTCTGAGCAGGATGATGTGACCTAACATTGCTATCCTATGACGTACTGTTCTATGCCTACTCAAAGAGAAATTTTAAAGATAATTCTCATAACAGGAAAGCTTTCTTCTCCTATTTACTAAGCATCAATGATGAAGCTTCCTTATTTGTCACTTCCCTAGGAAAAACTGTCAAATTTTTAAGAGTAAAGAAGCTGTCACCTTCAGCCTTGTCATTCTATAAATATTTGCTTTTGACAAGGAGGTACATATGTAAAGAAGAGCAGTGCTTTTCTGCTGGGCTATGCAAATATATTAATATACCATAATATTTAATTTGACAGTATAAAATACAATTGAAGCTTTATATTTCACATCAGTAAAAAAAAAAAAAAATTACATCCAAAAAAAAAAAAGATGTTTTCTAGGGATCTCCTTTTTTTTGAAAGATAGAAGGAAAACGTGATCAGCCAACAATTCATCAGGGACTTACTTTGTTGGAGGATACTCCAGGTGCTTTGTTTCTACTTCCTCTTCCTCCTCCTACACACATTTAGCTATTTACTCAGTGTATCTGTAGTAAAAATAACACATCAATGAGTCCACTTATTCTACTTTTTCCCTACTCTGGCTAAAGTATCCTAGGAGAGAAGTATGAATCATTTAGAATGAAGATCTGGGGCTTTGTTTTTCCAGGTTTTTGCTGTCCCCCATTACTGGGGAAAAGAGAATTGGCTTTAAGTATCTCTGGGCATCAAGTATTTCCAAACAAAAAGAAACTAGATATGTAGCTCCTAGGTATTAGAAGCTGGTAAATAACAGGGATGATTTTATTATAGAACAAAAAACAATGCAGGATATATGTGGTAAACATGTAATTGGCAAATAAAATCATTCATTTTAAAATAATCATGCAGTTAGTAAGTGACTAAAATTTCATGACAAACTTGAAAATCTTACACCAATTATCAGAATCAAATATTAATGGTTCACGTTAATATCAGTATTCTGACTAGTCCACTCTCTAATTAAATAAAGATAAAGCTTACATCTACTAATGTCTTTCATAATTAGAAAAACCATTTAAAGGGAACTTACCTCTTGCACCCACAATTTTACTGTCCAAATTCAAAAAAAGTTATGAAAAAAATATAGGCAGTGGCATTAACCCACATGAGGGTAAAATGTTCTCACCAGTTAGTGAATTTAAAATATTGCTTGACACTAACAGAGAAAAGTGATAATTTGAAACTGAGTTTGAAATTCAGACTAACTTGGTTTTAACTCTTTCTTACAAATTATGTAATCTTGAGTAAATTATTTGACGCCTGTGACACATTGTTTCTCCTCAGTAGGAATAATATAGCATAGGGTTTTTGTGAACCTTACATGCCACAATGTACGTAAATAACATTATATTATATACATTGATTTCTTTCCTTCCCCTTAGGGTAAAGATTTTATAACTGCATATTACAGGGCAAAATTTATGCTTTGTGTGGAAAAAAGTACTCTTATGAAACTTGATTCATATTTTATATTGCTTCTTTCTTTACTTAGAATGTTTTGCTGGAACATATAAAGGAACCTGCTGACATCCATTCCAGTCACTTTTTATTATAACTTTTGTATTCTCAGAGTACACACCCATGGGAGAAGTATACTCCCCAGGAGGCTATCCATTTGTGAGCAGATGCAGCATCTTATTTCTCACTAAATGAAAATCATGTAAATATAAAGATGAAATACATGTTGTTCAAGGTTAGCTACCTGAAAAGGTCATGGACACTCACTGTACTCTTTTTTCCTTTATGTATATACCTTACTAGTGCTGACATCAGCTTCAGACTTTGGAATTTACTGCATTTAAAAAAAAAACTTGATGTCTTCATCTTATAACCACACTGTTTGCATTACTGCTGTTAGTATTAACTAACTGTTGTAGCAAACACCTCCTGATCTCAGTGACTTAATATAATTGTTGCTCATTTGTTCTGATATTACAGTGTGTGTCAGAAAGCTTTCTTCCAACTGGAGACTCAGGAATCCAGTATGCTTCCGTCTGATACATGTGGCATCTTCATTGTAAGGCTTTCAAGATCTATGTGAACGAGATAATAGAATGTCAAGTATCAAGCATGGTTTTCAAGGATGTGCTTGTACATTATATGCATTAATTTGGCCAAACATAACTTTGGCTAGAACTTCATCACATGACCCCAACGTAACTACAAAGGATGCAGGTAAATGTAGTCTTTATGTATACCAGTAGGGAGATCACATATTTGGTGAAAACACAGTATTGTCTCTCCTATACTATCTAAATTGATGTCTGTGCTCCTTTGAGTATGTGTGCTCCATGAAGTTTAATTTTTTTTTTTCTGTGATGGAGTCTCACTCACTCACAGTCTTGGCTCACTGCATCCTGGGTTCAAGTGATTCTCCAGACTCAGCCTCCCAAGTAGCCAGGATTACAGGTGCGTGCCACCATGCCCAGCTAATTTTTGTATTTTCAGTAGAGACAGCATTTCCCCATGTTGGCCAGCCTGGTCTCAAGCTACTGACTTCAAGAGATTCACCCACCTTGGCCTCCCAAAGCACTGGGATTATAGGCGTGAGCTACTGCACCTGGCCAAATGTGCATCACCAGTGTCTAGAACAGGACTATAATATGTATGTGGTATATGTAGAGTAATTAAATACAAGTTACAAGTAAAACAAAAGATAATTGTGTGGTAATCAAAGGAAACACATATTGTTGTGCCCAGTAATGCAAGTATATAAATGCTACAGTTTAAAAATTCTCATCTAAAAAATAATATGCACTATTATAATATTGTTTACATGAGATGGATGAACAGTGTAATCTTGGATGTTATGGTGAAAGAGAAGTGTTTAGAAGTCTTACATAGTATTATTGATATGTATTACTTTTTATTGTGAAGAACTTTACAACAACAAATGTAGAATTCTGTTTTCCACTGGAAAATAAAAAAGTGAATTGTTTTGATTTTATATGTATTTACTTATATATGCTTACATTAGTTTAAACAGAGACAAAATAACTTATAGACATACATATACATGTATGTATACACACACACACAGGCACAAACCAGATATAAAAGCACAAGTCAGGCATGATGGTGTGCACCTGAAGCACCAGCAACTCAGGAAGCTGAGACAGAAAGATCTCTGAGGTCAGCAATTCCAGACTACAGTGTGCTATAATCATGCCTGTGAATATCTACTGCACTCCATCCTGAGCAACAGAACAAGATCCAGTGTCTAAAATCCAGGCTATATAAAATTTTTTAAAAATTAAAAATAAAGACATGTTGGGTTAGGATTGGTGTCTATTGATTTTTAGAGCAACTATTTTCAATATGCAGAATCATTCACCATCGAAGTATTTTCCCTAGTCCCTAAAAATGATTTTTAGTTATAAATGTCATAAAATTGCTGCTAAACAGATGTTAAATTCATCATTCCCAGACAAACCTAGAAGAATATTTGGATTCAGAAGAAATAGTTACATTTAGTGTCTAGAGTTTAATAAGAATTGCATAAATTGCTAGCTATTTGATGACAGAAGATGCATTGTAAATGGATAGATGGATTAATGGATAGATGGATGGATAGATAGATTGGTTGATGGATATAGATAGATGCTTGGTAGAAGGAAGAAGTAAAGCCATTTTGAAATAAATTTTCATTGACTTTAGAAAAGAAAATTTAAAAAAAAAGTGCTGCAACTGTTGAGACCACAGTGAGTGATCATGCAGCATTGTGTACAGTATTCCCTGACCAGGTCATAGACCTAGCCTCCTAGTTGTGCTATGTGATTATTTGTGAAATGTAAAATCAAATGCTGTAAATCTATTAACCAATATTTTCTAGAACTCAAAGCCCAAATTATAACTTTGCTAGACATGTATTTCTGCATCTCTTGTAAGAACAGATGGTTTTCCCTTCTAAGTATATTCTTTTAATTGGCTGTTTAAAGGTAATGAGGACTCCCAACCTGATATGCTGAGTTAGCAAGGAAATGCAGCTGGTCTTTCTCATGCAGACAAACAGCAGTGGCTCCAGTGGTGATATGCAGAAGTATTGTTTCCTTCACAGTGCCATCTTTTATACCCCACATTTTAGTAGTCTCACATAGGATTTTGATGTTAGTTAAGATTTTTAACCAAAGTGTGCAACTTTAAAAAAGTATGAGTAAAGAAGAAACTTAAAGAGCAACAAATCTTTTGCTTTATCTTAGTAAACTTTACTTATGTGTCTTTAAGTTGTACTTGAACTATTTATCCTAGTAGTTCCTAAAAATCTCTTTCAACTCCTTAGAAACTTACGGAGTATCACTAACACTATTTTATAAAATAACCCTGTGTCTCATTTTAATTCAAAGATCAGGAGTATATGAGATAAACTTTAAAATGCCCCTCTTACCCACTCTGTAATATCTCCTTTTGTTCTTGTCTTGTAGGAACCAAGTGCATAAAATTACCTAAATGGCCACAAGATAAAATGCTATTTCCTTTGTAGTCTTTCATTCCTTTTATTTGTCTCTGGTTTGTGCTATTGTACTTTTTCCAACAACAACTATAGCACATCTTCATGTGACATCTTGAATTCTCATTTTACCCTTGATTATCTTTCTTTCTACTTCACAGAGAAAATATAGTATCTTGAGCAGGATAAATTCAACACAAATATGCTGCGCAAATGCACTGTTTTTCTACATATTGTATTAGAGCTTATTAGAATCATTTATTGCTGTTGTCAAACCCATTTCTTTTTTCACTCTCTCCCATGTATACCTATATGTTGATGATTCCCACAATGCATTCCTAAACAAAATTTATTTTATATATGCAACACATATTTCCAACTCACCATAAGACTTGTTTACCTGGATGCTTTATGGTCTGCAAAAATTCAGCAAGTCCAAATCAATATATTTTCCCAGAATTATCACTACTAATCTAAGTTAATGTAAACATTATTTAATCAAGTCACACAAGGGGGAGAAAAAAACTACAACAAACAAACAATTCAGCATCAGATTGTTAACTCTCTCACCTCCCAACATGAAATTCATCATAAATATTTATCAGACTTACCTTTTCCCTTCTAGTGCCATCTTAATTCAAGCCCTCATTATGGTTAATATAATTTTTTTCAATAGCTGTCTCACTGTTTTTTTCTGTTTCTGTTATTATCCACTCTCAATACAACTTCTTGCACAGACTCACTGATCTTTCTAAACATGCAAAACATTGTAGAATCTCTCTAATTATAATCTTTCAATGATGGGGCTTGGTCTGTGAAATAATTTCAAAATACTTTGTAGTCCCTGCTTAATTTACCAAACTCTATCCTGATATTGGGAGACTTGGAACTTCTCAAATTGCTATACTCCATTGTAACTCCAAGTCATTGCAGAAGCTCCTCCCTCTACTTAGTTTACCTCTACTCTTGTCTCTAAATCATGAATATCTCTTTATTCTTTATTCTTTAAGATTCAGCTCAACTGAAGCCTCAAGTTGTGTTCATATTTTTACAGATGAAGACTACGTGGTTACACAATGAGTAAATGTTGGAGTAGGAATTCGAACAATTCTGTCTGCTTCAAAATTCTAAGCTCTTAGCCAGTGCTTGCTATTGTCTCCTACTTCGCATGTAAACTCCAAATGTGCTTTTATTTTTTCTGACACAAAATAAATGGAAATGTTCTTTGTGAGTCATTCATTCGAGTACCATAGCTTGCCCTTTTCCTGATAATGGCATGATTCAGAACTTTTAATAATGATTATAATTAAGCAATGATATCATTGCCCCTCTGTTTTATGAGACAATAATCCAATTCCTAAATGGCTAAACTAGAAGGCCAAAGGCAGAGCAGTTTATCACAGCTAGAGAATCAGATTACTGCTGAGTAAAACAGAGAGCCTTGATATTATTACTACATAAAGCATGTGTGAGGGTTAATAGCCCTCTATCCAAATTTTAAAAAATATTATACAGACAATATTTAAAACAGAAAGGAAGGACACTGGTTCCATTGGATATATCTGCTAAATGCTCTTTGTATGATGGAGAAAAATTACTTCCCTCAAATAGAGCAGTTGACTTAGAGTCAAGATAACTCAGACCTTTCTTACCTGCTATATTCATTAAGTCATTTAACTTCACTGAAATTCAGTTTCCATGTTAAAGTAACAGACTCCTTGTTCTACTATTCTATAATTAAATAAGTCAAAAGATCTTTTAATTCATATTTGATAATGGAAAGAAATATGTGCATTTGTTTGATCACTCTCAGTTTTCCTATATATATGAACAAACAAAGTATTGCACTATATTGGTACATAGTACATGTTAGAAAAGAGCAATTTCCATTTTCTACTCTAAAAAGGTACAACTTAATGCTTCTCACTTTCTTACCTCCTACATAGTCAAGTTAAAAAGGATTTCTCTACATAGGCCTCTTCCTAAGAATCTGTCACACAGTGGCTGATTGGCATATCAGACTTTCAAAAATATTAGACATTCTCACTTATTTTAACCACTGGTTTATGAATTTATATTAAAACTGTCTTTACTTCCTAAAACATCTGAAATCTACAAGACTGACTACAGATATTTGAAAGATATTATTGGCAAAAATGCATATATGTACCTATCTAAAACTTGTTTTTGAAACGAGTACAATTTCCAATATGGATACATGAAATCAATAATTAAAACACTGTATTTAAAACTGCAGGGGACTATGTGCATGGCTATAAAAACTAATATATTGTTTTAAGGGAAAAACAATGATTGTGTATAATACAATGAGTTTGACTTTTTAAGTAACAATGGCATGAAGAGTAGAGAGTAAACATGATCACTGCCCTGAGATTAAAATTTCCCTTTATTTTAGAAATTACTGGAAAATATCTAGGAATTGTTTTGATATTTCATTTAATTTTGAAAATTCAACTAGGCAATTCTAGATGATATAACTAAAAATAAAAATCAATTACTTTCAAACTAATGTAAAAACTTAATGCTTTTGACTGATTTTTATTGGTTAACTATTTTGCAACTATTGATGCTCCTCGATTTCCTTTGGGATTACATCCTGATAAACTCTTCTTAAATGTAAAATAACTTAAGTCAAAATGCATTGGATACACGTAACCTACCGAACATTATAGCTTAGCCTAGCTTACATTAGCCTACAGTTGGAAAAAACTCATTCAACACAAAGCCTATTTTATAATAAAACATTCAATATCACATGTAATCTATTGAATACTGTACTGAAACTGAATATCAGAATGGTTGTATGGGTACTTGAAGTACAGTTTCTCCTGACTATATCGCTTTTGCATAATCCTCAAGTCAAAAAAAGCATAAGTCAAACAATCATAAGTTGGGCATCATCTCTACACAGATATGACCTTTAAAATTATAATTTTTATCACTTACATGGCTTTAGAAAAGAAAATATCTTTCTTATATCTCTTATTTTCAACCATGTGCTACTACCAAAGTACGATCCACAACTCCATCCAGATTTCCAGATTCTGTGCTTGTCTCCTTGAAATACGTCAACATTTTTAGAATGACAGTGGGGTTCAGCACATGCTACCTTCAAAAATGGCACATTGGCATTTGAGACAGCAGCAGAAACAAGAAGGTCTCTCTGACTTTCTCCTATTCTTCTCCCTTAAGCAAGCCATAAAGAGTTATGTGCCCTTTCTCTAAAGTAGGTCATAAGGGTTTCATTTGAATGGTGCCCTCTCTATAACCCCAGGAAAGGAAAGTCCTTATCTCTGCAGATACAGGGACACAGAAGATAATCTGAACAAATAGGCCTTCCTAAATTCCCCAGTTTATTACCATTAGATAGTATCCCCTTTGTCCAATCATACTTCTGCTTGACTGTTCACGCTTCAATCTAAGCACAAAAATACTAGATTATAATTAAGCAATGATATCGTTGCCCCTCTGTTTTATGAGACAATAATCCAATTCCTAAATGGCTAAACTAGAAGATTTGCCTATTTCTTTGGGTCTTCATTTCTTTATGTAGTTTCTCATTTCATGTAAAAACTATATAATAAATTTGTATGCTTCGTCATGTTAATCTCTTCTCACAGGCGCCTCAGTCAGGAACTTTGTAAAGGGTGAGAAAAAAAAAATTACATATTTTTTTCCTACAATGGCATGCAACTCCCTCCTACGGTCTATGTCAAGAGTCAGGAAAGTATGTCACATGGGCCAAATAAATAAATAAATCTTTATTGAAATGAATCTCCATTCATTAGATTATGTTAATCTATGACTGTTTCACTGCTATTGTTGGGGCACAAAAAATGATATCCCAAAATATGGCACTTTGTCATGCTAAATGCTTTGAATTAAAGAACATTGAAAAGCCTCAGAAACAAATCTCAGAACTAAGGTCTCTCTCTGACTGTCTCCCACCCACCCACCCTTGCCTTGCTGATCCATCTTTTTTTTTTTTTTTTCCCTGAACACCAGGAAGAACTCTTTCTGGAATTCTTTATATTATCAAGAAAGCTTCTTTCCAAAAAGAAATGTAATTATCTTAACACCTCTTACCTAGGAATCTCATGAAATAACCAGAAAAGTTTGACCACTGGAGAAGAGAGGGGATTGGGAGTCACCACAATGCCCAGACTTTTCATCTATTTTCCTGAAGGCAGCTTCAAGAGGTAACCCAGGGTACTGTACCTGCATAAGACAACCTTTCGTTCACAATGCAGTCCTGCATCTCACCTTCCTATACCAAGAGAATCATTTACAAAACACCGTCTAGTCTTCAAACTCATTCATTTACAGCACCACCAAATTTCTCTGCCCAGTGAAAAGTACTTAAACTTCAACCAACTGAACCTTCTATGAGTTTATTCATTATTTGTACAGCTCCTGTGCTTATGATGCAGGATTTTTGCTCCTTAGCTCAGTCAATCCAGGTTCTGGTCTCACAATCAGGAAGAATTAGGCACCCGGAAACATTAAAGGGTGAGGAAGGTGGAATTTATTTATTTATTTATTTATTTATTTGAGATGGAGTTTCACTCTCGTCGTGCAGGTTGGAGTGCAGTGGCACGATCTCGGCTCACTGCAATCTCCGCCTCCCAGGTTCAAGCGGTTCTCCTGCCTCAGCCTCCCTAGTAGCTAGGACTATAGGCACGTGCCACCACACCTGGCTAATTTTTGTATTTGTAGCAGAAGCAGGGTTTCACTATGTTGGCCAAGATGTTCTAGATCTCCTGACCTTGTGATCCACCCGCCTCGGCCTCACAAAGTGCTGGGATTACAGGCGTGAGCCACTGCGCCAGGCTGAGGGCTGAATTTATTAAGAGAAAAGAAAGCTCTCAGCAAAGAGAGGGGTCCTGCAAGTAGGTTTCCATCTCCCAAATTGAATACCAGGGCCACCACACACAAGCTAAAGAGGCCAGGCTCCCCCTCTGCATAAGGTGTGAATTCCTGGTGGCTACACCCCATTCCCCCAGTGCGTGAGGGCCTTCAGTTCACTGAGGGCATGCCCAGGCAAGCCCACTGTGCAGTTTTCCGTATCTGCACCAAACATCTGGTGTAAACACTTGTGGGGTGGGATGGAGATTCTCCAGGAACCCTTCTCTATCTGGCTAGGCCTTGGTCTGCCTCCTGCCCCTATCACTTATGCATGTTAATAACTTTGTATGTTTTTCTCTTGTTAACTTGTCTTATGTTATAGAGGTATAAGTGATGACCTTTATGATAGGGAGGATTACCCTCTTTCCACCCCACACTATAATGGCAGAGTTACCTAGCTGTGGGACAGACTGTGTAATCCTCTAAATCTAAATATTTACTTCTTTGGTCCTTTACAAAACTGTTGGCTAGACTCTGTTCTAGGCCAAAACTCCTATTTCAATTTGATATTTTGTCTCCTTTTTATTTCTTAAAATCTTATCAAAATCACTTGTAGGAGTCTAAAATTATGCCATTTCCTTTTTCTTTTCTACACTTTAGCATAGGCAAATAGCTTTTAATAACAGTGAACCTCTTCCATTCCTCAACATCAAAGATCATCTTCTTTTTAAAGGCATAAGTCAAGTTTCACCCACAATCTCTGTTCAAATTGAGCTCTCCTTCTTCCGAGTCTTCATAGCATTTACTTTGGCAATTTTGATACTTATAGCATTTTCATAAATACTAGAATTATTTTTGGCCAGGCATGGTGGCTCATGCCTATAATCCCAGCACTTTGGGAGGCTGAGATTGGCAGAATGCTTGAGCCCAGGAGTTTGAGATTAGCCCGGGCAACATGGCAAAACTCCATCTCCACAAAAACATACAAAAAAATTAGCCTAGCATGGGAGCATGTGCCTGGAATCCCAGCCACCTGGGAGGCTGAGGTGGAATGATCACCTAAACCTGGGAGGTCAAGGCTGCAGTGAGCCATAATTGCACCACTGTTCTCCAGTCTGGGCAACAGAAGTTAGATTCAGTATCAAAAAGGAAGAAAAAAAGAAATTGTTTTTGCCTCTGTCTCATATCCCTTACATATTCATTAACTATTGAATAGTCATTGCTAGAAATTACTAATGTAATTATCACTATGAGATCCTTGTACATAAGAGTTAATTTTTAGAGCTGATAGATATTTTAGAGTTCACAATACTTACAGTTGAAGAAGCATAGAAAATGCACATAGATTGTATGATATATAAAACATTTGAAGGAAGAGGGGAAAGTATTGTGGAGGGAGATAGAGGAGGTATGCAAAATATATAATTATTTACAGTGCAAGTAGAGTAAAATCAAAAGGGCTTGCCTGCTTCAAATGAACAAACATTTGTTAATGCCTTTCAGGGTGGCCCAAACATCTACTATGAGAAATAGTGTTTTCGAACATATCAGATTATTTTATTAATTATTTAGAGCCTTTTTTATTTCCAAAGAGAAAGTGAAATATTTGGCTCAGGCAGCATTGCTACAAAAATTTAGCTATAAAATTATAACAAGAAATTAACGAAAAAGATAGTGGCCAATCAAAAGCCAGGAATAATGCCTGTTTGTCCTGGCTGAAATATGATAAGATATTTGAAATTTTTTTTTTTTTTTTTTTTTTTTTTTTAAAGAGCTCTATGGAGCTGGATGCAGTGGCTCACGCCGGTAATCCCAGCACTTTGGGAGACCAAGGCAGGAAGACTGTCTCTCTTTTAGACCCTGTTTTGGAAAAGGTTTTTCTGTTGACTGAATCCCCTTTGCAATTACGTTTGGTCCCTCTGTCTACTTCTTTACTTGGTATAATTTTTGCTGAGAAAAATGTAAAACATTATCGACATTTTGGACAGCTTATAATCGCACCAAATGTCTTATCTAACACTAACTCTCCCATTTCCTTCTACTTTTGCCTTTTTTTTTTTTATTTTGGCGATCTTTGATAAAACAAATATATCTAGCAGATTTCTAGAAACTCTGAGATCCTCTGAGGAATAAGAAAAAGGCACTAGATGCCCTTTTCGGGGGGGTTTTCTGTCTTCATAGAATCCCAAAAGTCATGGGCAGGTTCCTTTCAGGTGTAAAACTCTTCACTTTTGTACTGAGTTTCCTGATCCTTTGGCATTTTTTCAGTACCAGGGATTACACTGTACTGTGAGAGAACACTTGGCCTTTGCGTTTTCAATGACTGGCCATTCCCTGCTGAAGGCTGCTGTTTTGGAGGTGACTGGCAGCAGTTGCAGTGAGCGGTTATTACTGCAAGGGGGTACTCTTTATGTGATGAGGTAAGAAAGATGCAGTTTGAATGCTTGGAGACTGTGGAAAACCTCAACACTGAAGGATATAACTCCCATGGGGAATGGGCTGAACAAAGAGTGAGCTGATTTGTGTTTGGTCACCCACCAGCATTACAGAAATATCCTCGAAGCAAGGTGTACTGTGGAAGCATCACACAGCCCGTTCCTGTGATGTTTCCTTCTTTTGATGGCTCCAGATTTAGTATAAAAATGAGATCCTTGGTTTTTATTGATCTAGGTGTTCTACCTTCCAGTATGCTTGTTTTTCACATAAGTGTTAGGCTCTGGAAACTGAAAATGGTTTTTTGTTTTTGACTCTAGTTGTTGTCTCCACCCTGAGCTCAGTGCCTCAACTGGAAAGCAGAGATTAAAGTAAAAGCTACCTATCTAAATAAAATTGGTGTCCTTATACAATTCTAGGGTAAATTCCTATAGTTTTGTGTTACCTTGGCATCCGTTTTTAATCTTCCTCTAACGAACACACTCAAACTCCTTTAAAAAGCTTAAATTCTCTTTCTGTGCTTTGAAATGTAAATTTGCTACACTGTTTTCTCTAAAACTTGGTAAGGGTTTTGGCATGTGGGACAGATAAATTTATCTTGTTCCATTTACAGAGGCACAACTAAATCTAACTGTTCTTTTAAACTAGTGACTTATGATTTAAAAATGTAAATTAAAGCTATAAAGCCTTTATGCTCCTTTCCATTTTTCTGGGTACATGCCTACATGTCTGTTTATATATTGTCTGCATGGTATCACATTGGCTTATAAATAAATGAGTGCTGATAAATTAAACAAATAAGCCTAAATGTTTTTCAAGCTCATGTGACTTTAGCAACCTTTTTATAAATAAAACCAGTTTTAAAATTGCTAAGAAGGCAAAAGTGAAACATCTTCAGAATTTACTTTAGACATTTTTTCCTGAGTCTACTGGTCAGAAATATTTATGCTATCTCTCATAGATGTTTCAAGGTCATAACCTATTGTTCCTGTAATGTTTTTGATACTTGTTTAACTTGTTTGTGAGCTTATATCTTTGGATTTTAGCCTTTCTTTTCTGGTGTCTAGATTAGTGGCCATGCTGAGGCCCGAGATACATGTGTCCACAGCAACTGACCCACCAGCTAGAGAGCAGAACCAAGCCCAATATGATCCCATATTCCCTGGCCCAGGTGTGCCTCCTGACCACGTTGGGGAGGTGTTGGATCCTTCAAGAATTCTCTCTACAGCTCTGGTCTCTGTCCCAGGCTACGCGTCTAGTACATAACAATTAAAATTGCTTAATTCCTCATTTTTCAATGTAGATTAGGGTTACTAAGAGCTAACATTTCAATTAATATATTTAATTAAAAGTGATATATAAAAAACAATTGTGTATGAGGAAAGTAGGATGCATTTTTGCTGTGGAAAGTTGTAAGAAAGGCATGAGAACATGGTTTTTGTTAAAGAAAAGGAAATTTTGCTTAGTTGAAAGGTTATTTAAAAGTTGTTTTATTTATTCATTGATTCATTTATTTTTATATAGGTGGGATCAAACTATGTTGCTCAGGCTGGCCTCAAACTCCTGGGCTTAAACAATCCTCCTGCCATGGTCCCCCAAAGTGCTGGGATTACAGGCATGAGCCACTGAGCCCAGTCAGCAACTTTGAAATCTTTAAATTATACTTTAGCTAAATGAATGATGATTATTTTACAGTAAGCTGCTATCCTAATTTGCTCAAATGTCTTAAATCTTTTATATGTGACAAACTTTGCATAATTAAAATTGTAAAATTAAGTCTTTTGACCTCAAACTAAGTTTTGGACCTCCCAAAATGGTCCCCTGGAAGCCTGAGAGAGACATATTAGGCTTGTTTTTTGTTATGCCTTATTTACAATGCTTACAAGAAGCACTGTAAAATTAGAAATGTTTAAAATTCTTTGGGTTATATTTGCTTGAATATGTTATTAATGTGGGTTTCCAAAATTATATGAGGTTTTGAAAATTTGATAAGTCTTGGCATTTTCACTAATTTGCTTTATTCTAATGCTTATTTTCTAAAAGCTCTTTGCAAATTCTAAAGTGTTGATTCTACAAAGAGGTTTACAGAAAGAATAAAAAGACTTCATCTTGTACCTGAAGTACCAGCCCAGCCACATGAAGATAGAGCAACAGGCAGGCTCTTGGGGTCCCCAATTCTAAGACTTGGCTCTTGAACAGCATTTTTAGACCTACCCCAGGCCAGAGGGAAGCCAACTGCCTTAAAGGGTGAGTCCCAGCCAAGCAGCATTCACAACAAGCTGACTTAAGAGACCTTGGGCCATAAGGGAACGTTGGCAGTAGTCTGGCAGTACTGCTCATGGCCTGCGGTGGTGGTGGTTAACGGGTGAGACTCCTGTACCTTTGGAAAGGGAATGGAAGTGGGAAGGACTGTGTCTTGTGGTTTGAGTGCCAGCCCAGTCACAATACAATACAAGAACACCAGGTAAAGTTCTGATATTTTTGACTCTAGTCCATGACTCCTGTACAGCACATATGGACCCACCCAGGGCCTGGGGGACATTGCCACACTGAAGAAAAGGATACAAGCCTGGCTGGCTTTGCCAATTGCTGATTGCAGAGTCCAAGGGCCTTGAGAGAACACAGGTAGTAACCAGGGAGTTTTTACAGCAGGCCTTAGGCAAAACACAGCACTATGCTGGTTTTGGGTCTGAGCCAGTGTAGTCATAGTAGTGGTGGACATAGAGGTGCTTGTGTCACTCCACCCCCAGCATCACGTGGCTCAGAACAGAGAGAAATTCTCTGTATGTTTGGGAGAAGGTAAGGAAAGAGAACAAGAGTTTCCCTAGTAATCCAGAGAAATCTCCTGGATCCTGCCCAAGACCATCAATGTGGTGTCTCTGTAAGTCTTCAAGAACTACAGTGTTATTGGGCTTGGGGTGCCACATAAAGAAGATACAGCTTAGATGACAACACCCAAGTCCGTTCAAATATCTGGAAAGCTTTTCCAAGAAGGAAAAGTACAAATAAGGCCAGACAGTGAAGACTACAATAAATATCTAACTCATCAATCTTAAGACAACAAAGAACATCTAGCATCAACACCATCCAGAACAACATGTCTTCACTAAATAAACTAAACCAGGTTCCAAGGATTAATCCTGGAGAAACAGAGATATGTGACCTTTTATATAGAGAATTAAAAATAAGTGTGTTGAAGAAAATCAAAGAAATTCAAGATAACACCAAGAAGGAATTCAGAATATTATCAGATAAATTTAACTAAGGGTTTGGAATAATTAAAAAAGAATTAGGCAGAAATTCTGTAGCTGAGAAATACAATTGGCATACTGAAGAATGCATCAGTTCTTTAATAGCAGAATTGACAAAGCAGAAATAATAATTAATACAAAGTCAGAGGAAACAAAAGAAAAAAAGAATAATAAAAAGAAGCATGCTTGCAGGATCTAGAATATAGCTTCAAAAGGTCAAATCTAAAAGTTATTGGATTTCAAGAGGAGGTAGAGAAAAAGATAGGAGTAGAAAGTTTATTCAAAGAGATAGTGACAAGAACTTCCCAAACCTAGAGAAAGATATCAATATTAAAGAACAAGAAGGATATAGAACACTAAGCAGAGTTAACCCAAAGAAGACTACCTTAAGGCATTTAATAATCACACTCCTAAATGTCAAAGATAAAGGTATGATCCTAAAAGCAGCAAGAAGAAAGAAACACATGACAACAATGGAGTCCAATACGTCTTGCAGCAGACTTTTCAAGGGAAATCTTATAGGCAAGGAGAGAGCAGCAAGACATATTTAAAGTGCTGAAGGAAAAAATTTTACCCTAGAAGAGTATATCTGGTGAAAATATTCTTTAAACATGAAGATGAAATAAGGACTTTCCCAGACAAGGAAAATCTGAGGGATTTCATTAATACCAGACCCATCCTATGATAAATGCTAAGAAAGTACTTCAATTAGAGAGAAAGAAACATTAATGAGCAATAAATAATTACCTGCAGGTATAAAACTTATCAGTAATAGTAAGTACATAGAAAAACACAGAATATTATAAGACTGTAACTGTGGTGTGTAAACTACTCTTATCCTAAGTACAAATAATAAATTATGAACCAATTAAAAAAAAAAAACTACAACTTTTCAAGAAATAGTCAATACAGTAAGATATAAATAGAAACAAAAGGTGGAAAAGAGGGGAGACAAAGTTAAAGCATAGAGTTTTTGTTAGTTTTCTTTTTGTTTGTTTGTTTATGCAAATAGTGTTGTTATTAGGTTAAAATAATGTGTCAACAAAGAGAGGAACAACACACACTGGGGCCTATCCGAGTGTGGAGGCTGGGAGGAGACAGAGAATCAGGAAAAATAAATAATGGGTAATAGGCTTAATACCTGGATGATAAAATAATCTGCACAACAAACATCCAAGACAGAATGGAACAAACCTATACATCTACTATTTAACTTAAAACAAAAGTTAAATAAATAATAATGTGCTATAAGATAAAATTTGCAACCCTGAAAGTAACGTCAAGCCAAAAAAAATGCAATAAATACAGAAAAAATTAAAAGCAAAAAACTAAATCATATCACCATAGAAAACCAACTTCACTAGAGGAAAACAGGGAAGAAAGAAAGGGGGGAAGGAAGGAAGGAAGGAAAGAAGGAAGTCAGGAAGTCAGGAAGGAAGGGAGGGAGGACTATAAAACAACCAGAAAACAAATAACAAAATGTCCCTACTTATCAATAATAACATTAAATGTAAATGAACTAAACTCTCCAATCAAAAGACATAGACTGGCTGAATGGATGCAAAAACAAGTCTCATTGATCTGTTGCTTACAAGAAAAACACTTAACCTATAAAGACACACAGAAACTAAAAATAAAGGGATGGAAAAAGATATTCCATGTCAATGAGAAGCAAAAAAGTGCAGGAGTTGCTATACTTATTTTAGACAAAATAGATTTCAAGACAAAAACTATAAGAGGAGACAAAGAAGGTCACTATATAACAATAAAGGGGTCAATCAGCAAGAGGTTATAACAATTTTAAATATGTATGCACCCAACACTGGAGCACCCAGATATACACAAAAAATAGTATTAGAGGTAAAGAGAGTGATAGGCTCCCAAACATTAATAGCAGGAGACTTAACACTCCACTATCAGCATTGGACAGATCTTCTAGACAGAAAATAGACAAAGAAACATCAGACTTAATCTGCAATATAGACCAAATATCTAATAGATAGTTGCAAAATATTTCATCTAAGAGCTAGGAGAATGCACATTCTTTTCCTCAGCACGTGGATCATTCTCAACAATAGACCCTACGTGAGGTTATAAAACAAATCTTAAAACATGTTTTAAATCGAAATAGTTTTTCAATTATTTCAAGCACCTTCTCTGACCCAATGGAATAAAACTAGAAATTAATGACAAAAGAAACTTTGGAAACAACACAAATATATAGAAATTAAACAATCTGCTCTTCAATGACTAGAGTAAATGAATAAATTAAGAAGAAAATTGAAGAATTTCTTGAAACAAATGATAATGGAAACACAACATACCAAAACCTGTAGGATTCAGCAAAAGCAGTACTAAGAGGGAAGGCACTTATATAAGTGCCTACATCAAAAAAGACGAAAAACATCAAATGAACAATCTAATGATGCATCTTAAGGAACAAGATAAAACAAACCTAAAATTAATAGGAAAAAAATAAAGATCAAAGCAAAAACAAATGAAATTGAAATAAACAAATAAAGATCAATAAAAGTTAATTTTTTAAATTTATTTTTATTTTTATTTTTATTTTTTTTGAGACTGAGTCTTACTCTATTGCCCAGGCTGCAGTGCAATGGCACAATCTCGGTTGACCAAAACCTCTGCCTCCCAGGTTCAAGCAATTCTTCCACCTCAGCCTCCCAATTAGCTGGGATTGCAGGCACCCGCCACCATGTCCAGCTAATTTTTGTATTTTCGTAGAGACGGGTTTTCACCACATTGGCCAGGCTGGTCTCAAACTCCTGACCTCAAGTGGTCCATCCTCCTTGGCCTGCCAAAGTGCTGGGATTACAGGCGTGAGCCACTGTGCCCAGCTGTAAAAGTTGATTTTTAAAAACTTAAACAAAATTGACAATTCTGCAGCCAGACTAACTCAGAAAAAAAAAGAGAGAAGATCTAAATAAATACAAACAGAAATGAAAAAGGGGGCATTACAACTGATACTGCAGAAATTCAAAGGATCATTCAAAGCTACTATGAACAACTATATGCCAATAAATTGGAAAATCTAGAACAAATGGACAAATCCCTAGATACATACAACCTACCAAGATTGAACCAGGAAGAAATCCAAAACCTGAACCGACCAATAACAAGTAAGAGTATCAAAGCCATAATAAAAAGTCTCCCAGTAAAGAAAAGCCCAGGACCTGATGGCTTCACTGCTGAATTATACAAAATATTTATTTATTTTGAGAAGGAGTCTCCTTCTGCCATCCAGACTGGAGTACGGTAGCACTATCTCAGCTCACTGCATCTTCCACCTTTTGGGTTCAAGCAATTCTCCTGCCTCAGCTTCCTGAGAAGCTATGGCTAAGGTATGCACCACCATGCTTGGCTACTTTTTGTATTTTTAGTAGAGATAGGGTAAATAGAATTAATATCTATCCTACTCAAACTATTCCAAAAAATAAAGCAGGAGAGAATACTTCCAAATTTATTTTACAAGGCCAGAATAAACCAAAAAACCACTTCAGACCACTATCTCCAATGAATATATAAGGAACTCAAATAACTCTACAGGAAAAAAATTTAATAATCTGATCAAAAGATGGACAAAATATTTAAATAGACATTTCTAAAAAGAAGATATACAAATGACAGACATATGAAAAGGTGCTCAACATTGTTAATCATCAGAGAAATGCAAATCACAACTACAATAGGATTTTATCTCACCCCAGTTAAAAGGGCTTATATGCAAAAGAAAGGCAATAGCATATGCTAAGGATGCGGAGAATAGCGAACTATGGTACACATGTATTATGGTGGCGAACCATAGTACAACCACTATAGATCACAGTTTGGCAGTTCCTCAAAAAACTAAAAGTAGAGCTACCATATAATCTAGCAATCCACTTTTGTTTGTATATCCAAAAGAAAGCAAATCAGTATACTAAAGAGATATTTGCACTCCTGTGTTTGTTGCAGCACTGTTTACAATAGCTCAGATCTGGAAGCAATCTAAGTGTCCATCAACAGATGATTGGATAAAGAAAATGTGGTACATACACACAAAGGAATCCTATTCAGCCACAATAAAGAATGAGATCCAGTCATTTGCAACAACATGGAAGGAACTAAAGATCATTATGTTAATGATCACTATGTTAAGCCAGGCACAGAAAGACAAACATTGCATGTTCTTACTTAATTGTGGGATCTAAAAATCAAAACAATTGAATTCATGAACATAGAGAGTAGAAGGATGGTTGCTAGAGTCCAGGAAGGATAGTTAGGGATTGTGGGGGAGGTGGGGATATTTAATAGATATAAAAAAATATAGAAAGAATGAATAAGATTTACTATTTGATAGCACAATAGGGTGGCTATCATCAATAATAACTTAGTTGTACATTTTGAAATAACTTAAAAGAGTGCAATTAGAGTCTTCGCAATTCAAAGCATAAATGCTTGAGGGGATGGATAACCCATTCTCCATGATGTGCTTTTTTCACATCGCATGCCTGTATGAAAACATCTACCCCGTAAATATATACATTTACTATGTTCCCACAAAAAATTTTTAAAAAAGAAAATAATTTTTGTTAAAAAATTAGTAATTTATTAGCTAGTCTGAAACTACAGAAAATGGAAAATAATGCCTTGAAACAATTACCCCCAGGCATGTGTGTTCAGGGTGTGACTGAAGTCTCATGCTCATGTCTTCCTGGCCCTGATAAATTTCACATACATCGCATTCCTCAGTCTGCTCTGTGCCACTTTTCTTTCTCATCTGAAATGACTTTTTATGACTTCCTGTTTGAAACATTGCTGATTGTTTTTATGTTTTGTTTTCCATAGTTAAGAAAACTTTTTCTTTTGAGCTACTTATAGCTCACAAAAAATGGCTAAAATATATTTTCATGAGCAAAATTGAAACATTTTTGTTTCTGCCTACCTGATTTATTCAGAATTTGAAAACTATTCATAAATATTTTTATTTTATGGTCATATAGTTATTAGCATAAGTTCAATAGGAATCTGTTTTGTTTAGTAACAGAACACATTGGAAATATCAGTTATTTTACCGAGGCTTTCACTGCAATGTCATATTTTCAAATGTTACTAGACTGCTTTGAGATATTGAGACAGATTTTATAAAGCCAATAGACTTAGAAAAAGACTGGCCTGGTACCTTGTCTCCACGGTTCTCTTACAGGGTTTCTGAACTAGTAGTAAGTAAAATATGTGTTAAAAGAAAACCCTTAGACAAATTAAATTTAACAGAGTTTAATTGAGCAAAAAAACAATTCACAGATCAGGAAGCCTCCTAAGTCCAAGTAGCTTCAGAGAGACTCCAACACAGCCAGCCACATTGTGGAAGAAGATTTATGGACACAAAATGGGAAGTGACATACATAAAATGGAAATGAGGTACAGAAATAACCAGATTGGTGTTTGCCTTATTTGAACCTGATTACAGCAGTTGACCACCTTTGATTTGCCAAAATTCACTGATTGGCACAAGAGTAGGTTACAGCCTCTTTAAATGTCCAGTTAGACCATAGTCCTCTGTGCACAGAGAACCCTTTAGGTCAACTTAAAATATATAAGGAGGCGGCTGTAAGCTAAACTTAATTTAACAAACATCACTTTCTGAGAGCCCGAGCAACCTCAAAATATTTAGGGAACTTTGAAAAGACAGGAACTCACCCAATTTGTACAAGTATTACAAGCACAGTCTGATAGTAAATCCTGGCTTGCTTTCCTAGTCCTAGGAGATTTTTAAAAGTCGAATCTGAAATTTCTGAAAAAATTTAGCAAAGTCAACTTAAAAATAGCCCATATGGCCAATCACTATGCTTGCTGAACTTTATACAAATAATCAGGCTCAAGTATAATAAGACTAAAACTTATTTTGCCAACAAATTCGTTCTGCTATGATTTATCTTTGGTAAAAAAAAAAAAAAAAATAGTTAGCTGGAGAGAAAAAAATATATTTCAGAAGATAAATAAGCACACTTGTTATTAGACTCTAGCCCTGTCCATTGTTTTGTGAGATTTTATGATTTTCCTACAATAATTGCACTGAAACCTAAATTCTTTCCTGGCTACAAGCTCCAAACCAATGTTTCCATTTTTTTCTTGATTTTTCTTATTTGGACTTAATGAAGTCTTTTTCCTGAGACTCTGCAAGCTGAAGTTCATGTAAAAACCATCATGTGGCATACAAACTTACAGACCCGAAAAATCTGTCATATTGCCACTGTCTGCTTAAACTTTAACTGATGATGCCTTGAGTCTAACATCAAGGCAACTCAACTGATTGTTCTCCATACTGTAAGGAAACTGGTTTATACACTGTACCAAACATTAATTTTTGTTTTTCTTCCATTTGAGAGACTGTCCACAACATAATCTCTCCTAACACACACAAATATTTCATTGTATTGGCCTATTCCCGGAAATTCCTTTGCCACTCGTGTATTAACTTGATTATACTCTCCACAGACACAACTCAGCTTTTAATTTGTGAAACTTCTATGAAAGTTTCAGACAGGAGAATGTTGGGGTAGAAAAAATGATTTCCAAAGTATAACACTCAGTCATGCTGAGTGATTTTGAAGATTGAAAAGCCTCAAAAAATAAGCCTCAGAATCAAGGTCCCTCTAAACTTGTCTTATTTCTCTTCCTACCCCCACTCAAGCTCAAAGAGGGACTCCCTCTGGAATGTCCTTATCTAACCAAGAAAGCCTTTTAACAAAAGAAACACAACACAGTTCATTTATCTGTTAGAGTAGGTAGTTAGGCAGATATGAGCAGGGCAGAAGAGTGCTTCCCCCAGAAATGTCAGGCCACGATCAGGTGATGGTCAGGCAGTTGTTAAACTGTCTCTCTAAAATCATTGGTTGCAGCTGACTCCAAGGGAAAGCAGTCTCCCAAAAGACAGAAAACACTAGCAGGTTCCTGGTAAGATCACAGGAGCTGGGTAACTGCTTTCAAGCATGTGCACTAAAAGCCAAAATGGCAGAATTTAACTGGTATATGAACTCTCTCTAGGAACCCTTGACTGGTAAGGGAAAAACACCTCAAATGAGCATGCACACAACTTCAGTAAACACACTGTGCGTGTGGTCCCTCCTAAATGCTGGCAGGCCACTGCACAGGCAGACAGCTTGACCTAGGGAAAAATCAAGGGAGACGAAACGTCAATTTTAGAACCACGCCAAGGTATGACAATCCTAAGTCAAGGGTAGGACAGAGCACTTGAATCTCTCGTTACGGGCTTAGCCCTCTTCCAAGTGTACTTTACTGCCTTTCATTACTGCTCTAAAGCTTAATAAGTTTGATTCCTGCTTTAAAACTTGCCTCAGTCTCTCACTCTGCCTTATGCCCCTTGAACAAATTGTTTGCTCTGAGGAGGCAAGAACCGAGTTTGCTGCAGACAGATCAAATTCCGTGCTGCTAACATACTTATTAACCTATTGCAGAATATTTCGGTTGTCTCCAGCTTTTGGCAGTTGTGAATACATTTCTATAAACGTTTATGTGAAGATTTTTGTGTGGACATAAGTTTTGAATTCATCTGGTTACATACCAAGGAACATGAATGCTGGAGTGAATAACACTCAATTTAACTTTGGAAGAAAATGCCAGACTGTCTTTCAAATTGATTGTAGCATATTGCATTCTGCCAGCAATGAATGGAAATTCCTGTTGTTCTACTTGCTGTCCACTATTTAGAATTGTCAGTATTTTGAATATTAGCAATTCTATTAGGTGGGTAGTGGTTTCTCATTGTTGTTTTTATTTGGAATTCCATAATGACATAAATGTTGACCATTATTTTCATGCCATTTTTTTGCCATCTGTATATCTTTTGGTGAGGTATATGTTCAAATTTTAAAATTCCATTAAGATTTTTTTAAACTGTGAAGTGTGAAGAGTTCCTTGTATATTTTGCAAATAAATTATCATACATATATCTTGCAACTATTTGTCTGTATCTTTCTCTTAAATTCCCTAAAGTTTCTTTCACAGAGCAGTTTTTAATTTTAATAAAATTCAACACATCATTTTCGTTTTATTACTTTTCTCAAGATTGAAAAAGTGCTATTTATTTGACAAAAACCTTTTGCATTTAACAAAGAAATGTCAATAATTTGTATATACATTAATTAAAAATATTTTCACTAAGCACAAAATAGAATAATTCCCATTTTTTTTTTCACCAGTAACTCCTTTGAAAGAATGTCTAAAACTTAATCAGTTTATCTAGGTTTTGAACCAAGAAATCTAAAGCTGCTAATGAGAGTTTCTAATTAATATGAGATGATCCAGTTAACAACCTTGAGGTCAGATAATGTGAGGTCATATAATGTGAGCTTTAAAAAGCTTTGTTTAATCTATACATTCTAACTGAGGGGATTCGTCCGCCTCTGGCTGGTAAGCACACATCCATGTGCCAGATACCACACACACACAAACACAATTGAGTAGTATCATGTGTAGAAGATAAATGACATATGATCTTTGTATATTTGAGGAAAATAATGTCTAATTTTCTTTGGTGTATGTATTAGTTTATTCTCACATTACTATAAAGAACTGAGACTGGATAATTTGTAAATAAAAGAGGTTTAAGTGACTCATGGTTCCCCAGGCTGTACAGGAGCATGGCTAGGGAGGCCTCAGAAAACTTACTATCTTGGCAAAAGGCAAAGGAAAAGAAGCATATCTTTACATGGTGACATGAGGAAGAGAGTGAAGGGGGAAGTGCTACATATGTTTATTTATTTATTTATTTTTGAGATGGAGTCTCGCTCTGTCACCCCAGGCTGGAGTGCAATGGCTCAATCTCGGCTCACTGCAGCCTCCGCCTCCTGGGTTCAAGCAATTCTCCTGCCTCAGCCTCCTGAGTAGCTGAGATAATTAAATTAGCCCAGCTAACTTTTGTTTTTGTTTTTGTTTTTGTTTTTGTTTTGTTTTGTTTTGTTTTTGAGACGGAGTCTTGCTCTGTCGCCCAGGCTGCAGTGCAGTGGCGCGATCTCGGCTCACTGCAAGCTCCGCCTCCCGGGTTCACGCCATTCTCCTGCCTCAGCCTCCGAATAGCTGTGACTACAGGCGCCCGCCACCACGCCCGGCTGATTTTTTGTATTTTTAGTAGAGACAGGGTTTCACCATGTTGGTCAGGCTGGTCCCGAACTCCTGACCTCGTGATCCACCTGCCTAGGTCTCCCAAAGTGCTGGGATTTCAGGAGTGAGCCACCATACCCAACCCAGTGCTACACACTTTTAGACAATCAGATCTCGTGGTAACTCTATCATGAGGCAGTACTGTGGGGATGCTAAACTATTAGAAACCACCTTCTAGATCCAATCACTTGCCCCCAGTACCCACCTTCAACACTAGGGATTACAATTTGGCATAATATTTGGGTGGGGACACAGAGTCAAACCCTATCAGCATACAATTAGTGAGGAGCAGAGAGACATACAAATTATGAACCTACAAGGGAGAACCAAGCAAGGGCAGTAGAAGAGATGCAAGTCCTTTGCCCTGGGGATACCATGAAAGGACACAAGGAGGCTTCAGGGACCAAGTGGCATCCAGGTCAGACCAGGAACATGAGTATATGTCAATGTATGTGGGGAGGGATCTTCAAGGTTGGAGGAAACAAAATGATCTGAGACACCAAGCCACAGGACTACAGCCTGTTCAGAAGACAGTGAAGCACTTGTTCTGGGTAAAAGAATGGAATCTAATAAAAAGACTATATAAAATTCAGAAGAACCTCACCAAATAAGAGCCAAGAACAACACTGGTCTGTATATTTTAACATCAATTAAATAGAGAATCGGCAATGGCCTGTTAAAACTAAGAGAAGAGCAAAGTATCTTCAGAAAGGTGGAGGCATCGCATGATTAAGTAGCCAAGAATCACCCTATAGCCCACCTCTGCTTCTACCTCAAGACCCCAGTATCTTGGAATCAAAGCCACTAGCAATAACCGTCATTAATGAAAAATGCCTGCTGAAAATGTAAATTATAAATGATACAGGTAAACAAAATTCAAAACAAAAAGAGATAAACAGAGCAAACTTTCATCTCTCATACCCCACCTATGCCCTAACTGTCATGCTACTGAAAACAGGGTCTGCCTTGTTACTTAAACTGAATCATTACTGTAAAACATAACAGAATTCAGCATATTGATTATCCTCCTGCATCCCTCCCAATCAAAAAAAGTAAGCACCACACAAAATATAAACTTAGCCCAGATGAAACTAAGAAGCAACCTAAGGATCCTATTGTAATATTACTATACTAACCCTGGATATTTGAATTCTCTTACAACCTATTTACAAAAAAATCTCCATTCTGAGAGCTCTGAAAGCACTAAAAACATTGTTGCGTTTTATTCCTCCTCTTGAAGTAGTTCAAAGTCTTGAAATACAGCAAATTTACATCTTTTTCTACACTACCACTATAAGGGGGTGATCATTATAAAAGACCTACAACTGAAATCTTCATCCCATGATTCTTGGGCTATTATAATTTGTTCCCTCAAATTAAACACTAATCTAAGAATGGGAAACACACACACAAAGATGAAAAATCATACAAAAATTTTAAGATGCAAAAAGTAAAAATAAAAATCTGTATAATCACACTAACAATCCAAACTTTCCTAAAAACAACAACAAAAAATTATTTGGTTTACCCAAGCTATTGGCATTTTTAAAAGTACTCAAGAAATTAACACCTATGAAAACAGTGGAAAATTTAAGTAGGAGCATAAAACTCAAATCAACTCATTTTCTGGCAAAGAGTTCTTCCAAAATGCCAACTTCACAAGAAAGGATGTTTGGCAAACAGTTAAATTTTAGGTATTATGCTTTTTGTTGTTATATCTTAAATCTCATTGCCAAACCCAAAGTCACTTAGATTTTTTTCCTATGTTCTCTTTTATAAGTTTTATAGCTTTGAACTTTACATTTATGTCTATGATTCATACTGAATAAATTTTTGTGAAAAGTAGAAGGTCTGTGACTACATACATTTCTTTTTGCATGTAGATGTCCAGTTGCTCCAGTACTATTTGTTGAAAAGACTGTAATTTCTTCACTGGATTGCTTTTGCTCCTTTGTCAAAGATCAGTTGGTTATATTGCTGTGGATCTCTTACTGGGCTCTATTATATTTCATTGACCTCGCCTCCTATTCTTTCACCAATATCACACTATTTTGATTTCTGTAGCTTTATAGTAAGTCTTGAAGTCAGGTGGTGTCAGTGCTCCATCTTTTCCTTATTCTTCAAATTTGAGTTGTTTATTCCATAACTTTTGTCTTTTCACTTGAACTTGAATAAATTTATGTTTAAAAACCACTTTTTAGAATTTTTATTAGAATGTTATTGAATCTATTGATCAAGTTGGGAAAACTTGATTATACTAACCATACTGAATCTTTCTATCCATGAATATGGAATATCTCTCCAGTTATTTGGGACTTAAAAAAATTTTTTTATCACTATTCTGTCGTTTTCCTGATATAGATCTTTTACATAATTTGTCAGACCTATGTAGGTATTTCAATTTTTTTTTTTTTTTTTTTTTTTTTTTTTTTTGGTGCTAACGTAAATAGCGTTAGGGTCTTAATTTCAAATTTCTTCTGTTATTGGTGACATATAGGAAACCATTTGACTTTTGTATACCAATTTTGTACCCTGCAACCTTAATATAAGCACTTATTCCAGAAATTTTTGTTGATGTTGATTATAACGATTATTTGAGACTTTCTTTTTTTTTTTTCTTTATTATATTTTAAGTTCTAGGGTACATGTACACAATATGCAGGTGTGCTACATATGTATACATGTGCCATGTTGGTTTGCTGCACCCATTAACTCGTCATTTACATTAGGTATTTCTCCTAATGCCATCTCTCTCCCATTCCCCCAGCCCATGACAGGCCCCAGTGTGTGATGTTCCCTGCCCCGTGTCCAAGTGTTCTCATTGTTACATTGCCACCTACTGGTGAGAACATGAGGTGTTTGGTTTTCTGTTCTTGCGATAGTTTGCTCAGAATGATGGTTTCCAGCTTCATCCGTGTCCCTACAAAGGACATGAACTCATCCGTTTTTATGGCTGCATAGTATTCCATGGTGTATATGTGTCACATTTTCTTAATCCAGTCTGTCATTGATGGACATTTGGTTTGGTTCTAAATAGGCAATATTATCATATAGAAATATTTTAGTTGTTCTCACACTACTAAGAGAGTCTTACCCCAGACTGGGTCATTTATAAAGAAAAGAGGTTTATGAAATACTATGCAGCCATAAGAAAGAATGAGTTTATGTTCTTTGCAGGGACAGGATGAGGCTTGGCCTGCAAACTAACACAGGAACAGAAAATCAAATACCACTTGTTCTCACTCATAAATGGAAGCTGAACAATGAGAACACATGGACGGGAACATCACACACTGGGTTCTGTCAGGGGGTGGAGGGCAAGGGGAGGGAGAACACTAGGACAAATACCTAATGCATGGGAGGCATGGAGGGCTTAAAACCTAGATGATGAGTTGACAGGTGCATCAAACCACCATGACGTATGTATACCTATGTAACAAACCTGCACGTTCTACACATTTATGCCAGAACTTAAAGTAAAGTAAATAGAAAAGAAAAGAAAGAGGTTAATTAACTCACAGTTTGACATGGATGGGGAGACCTCACAATCATGCCAGAAGGCAAATGAGGAGCAAAGTCATGTCTTACATGGCAGCAGGCAAGACAGCTTGTGCAGGGGAACTATCATTTATAAAAACATCAGATTTCATGAGACTTATTCACTGTAATAAGAACAGCATGGGAAAATAGCCTGTGCGTCAGAACTTCCCTTCAGCTCACTTTACTTAAGTGTTAACAGAGCTATTTTAAAACATTTGACTTAGGATTTGATTTGTTTGTCAGAGTTCGATGGAGAGCCTGATCAGGAGGTATTTGGTTTGAGATGGGGGGAAAAAGTATTCATGAGTCAGTGACTAGATATATAAATTTCCTATTGTTGCTGTAACAAATTACCACTTCAGTGACTTGAAACACCATAAATTTATTATCTTACAGTCCTCTAGGTCAGAAGGCTGACACAGGTCACTAGTTTCACCAGGATAAAATCAAGGAGTCAGTAAGAATGTGTTTCTTATTAGAGGCTGTAGGAAAAAAAATCATTTTTTTGTTGTAGAACTGAAGCCCCAGTTTTCTTGATGGTTGTCAGCTGATTATCATTCCCAGTTTCTACATATTATATGCATTTTTTTTTTTTGGCTTATGGTCCCCCTCCTCTATTTCCAAAGCCAGCAACAGTGGGTTGAATTCTTCGCATGGCTCATGGCTCTGATCCACTCTTCTGTCTCCCTCTTCTACCTTTCAGGATTTGTTTGATTGCATTTGGCCCACCTGAATAATCCAGGATAATCTCCCCTTTTCAAGGTTTTTAATCTTTATCAACAAAGTTGTTTTTCCATGTAGGGTAATATATTCATAGGTTCCAGAGATCAGATCAAGGGTGTCTTTGGGACAAGGGTGCATTATTCTACCTGCCACACTTGGTAGTAAGGAGAACAAAAGAATTAAAGTCAAGTAACAAAATGTTTAAGTGAAGGTCAAGGAAAATTATCCATTTTTTGTATAAGAAAGATACAGTGGTTCAAATAAGAAAATCATTTATCATAATGGTGGGCATTTAATATATATATATTTTCAAGTTCATAGAAGATGGTTGTCTCAGCATTCATCGCTCTTTCCAGTTTTTTCTTAAAAGATATTCATCTGATGCATCTATTATCTTAAACTCTTCTGAGATATAAGGAAGTATATAGAATTTTAGCCTTTAGATATTCATTTTTCCAAAGGTTGGAGAAATACTTGTTTCATTGAAGTATCTGGAGTGCTTGAATAATATTAAAATTTTTACATGATCACCTATTACTATGACGACTATTAATGGGAAAGCAAAGGGTGAAGGGGAAATGGACACGGTTTCTAGGACGTTCAGGTTCCAGTTGAATGAAAGTATCATAGTTTGCTTTTCATTCCTACAATACTTTTCTTACCTTAATTTATTTAAGATTATGGTCTTAAATTAAATAATTTAGATGATTTTTAAACCGAATCTTCTCCAATGTGCAGTTTTAGCACAAGTCTGTCTTATTTCTTTGCGATATTTTTTGGTGACATTTCCCGGGCTGTTGTTTGATGTTTGATGCCCGGGCACATTGTTTAATGGATTGTGAGCATCCATATCTTGCACATTTGAGTTGAATTTAAAGACACAGAAAAGCCAATTTTTTTTTAACTTGGGTTTTAATTGTTTCCCACATAAACTATTAGCCCAGCTAAATACCTATTAGTATGTTTTATATAAAATGGAATAAACTCAAGAAGGAAGTTTCACTTTCATTTAACTAGTTTTATGACTTTATAGTGTGTAGTGGTAACGTTTTAGGATAAAAGGTAACATTTTGATTGCAAACTTTGAATTGCCAAGTATATTAACAAACTAAAGGAATGTCATAATATGTGCTAAAGTATATGTAATAAAATTAACCTACACATTTAAGGTGGTATTAAGTAAACCTTATTTTTAATCTACTAAATTCAGACATAGTAATTCCTAGTAGAAACAGAAATTTGATAGCAAACATAACAGTGTATATTATTGAAGCTCTTACTGATAATCTCCTGCAATCAATTTTAATAAAAATTCCAAGGCAGATAAATAGCATAAACTTGCACAGTGAATTGCAGGTCTAACAGTCTAATGTAAATACGTAATATTTCTTCCTATAAAGAGATGTGGTGGTCCTCTGCTAAATCATACTTCATAGTTCCATTTTTCAAGGGACTTATTTTCAACAGCAGTGTTGAGTATTCTTTAGGCCCTTCTTGGGAATTCTCATGCTCTCATGCTGCTATTTCTGGCAATCAGAACGTGGACAATGTCACCAAACTGGTTTAAAGTCTATTGCTAGGTGTATTGCTTCCACCTTGAGTCATCAGCTATGCTGTTCTTCCTGAACTGATTAGGAATTTTTCAGTTGCATATAAGCAAAATCTGACTTCAACTGCTTTTTTTTAAAGGGAAATTTACTGAGACAGTAATGTGTCTTACAGAACCCAAAGATAAAAACCAAAGCTCGCGGTCAGAAGCAAATGGAACTAAGAACTATGCATCTCCAGATTATGAGGCCACTTCTTATCCCTGCTCCTAAGTATGTCCCATTCCCTCCACTCTTCTTCCTGCCTTCCCTTTTATTCCCCTCATATCACTTCCTCTCCTGTCTCCTCCTCATTTTCTCCAGACATTTATTCTCCAGACATTTACTCTTACACAGTAAATACAATAATTCACATTAAGGGTTAGTACTATTAAATACCATCACCAGGTGGACATTCATCTCCATTTTCCCAAGTATAGAAAATGAATTTGTATTTAATAGCATTTTTACTGGTTGGTAGGTTAGACTTGGCCAAGCAAACATTTTCTGTTAAAAGATAGACAGTAAAATGTTTTAGGCTTTGTGGGCCATGTCGTCACTGTAGTTTTACTCAACTTTGCCAAGATTGTGCAAAAACAGTCATAGAGAATGTGTAAATAAATGAGTGTGACTGTGTTCCAATAAACTTTATTGACAAAAACAGAAAAGGACTGGGTTTAACTCACAGGCCATAGGTTGCCAGTTTTAAGTTAGGCTATACCACATACATTTTCTCTTCTAGTGCTCTGTTTTCACTGTGGACTCAACTATTTGAAGTGGCTGATAGGTTACTTGTTGCCAGTTGGTTTTAAATATTAGTTTGAGTTGCACAGACACCTCTAACCCTCCAAATTTGTCTGGGTTATATTCCATTTTGGTCTTTATAACCAGCCTATTCTCAATCAACAGAGTTGAAGAGCTACGGATTATTTTTCTTCTGCCTTGATGTATAGTAACACCAGATCCTTGTGATAGCTTACTTTTTGTTATAGTTGGCTTATAATTCTCAATGTCTCTTCACTTCTTAGAAAGCAACAATGAAGAATTTGATCTAAATTAAAAGTTTGATCTAGCATCAAAATTAATTTTGACTGCTTCAGATATTGGCACTGGGTGTTGCTTCCTGCAAGCAAACTTTGGACATAGCTACTGAGTGATGCTTCAGACATAGCTACTAGGTGATGCTTCCTGCATGCTGGTTGCTTCAGAAATTCCTGATATGCTACCTTTTACCAACATGAAGAGCTACTCAGTCTGTAACTTTTTTGTTCCTCTTCTGGATGCCACTCAACTACTGTATCTAACCTTCAATTTAGATTAGTGGGTTGCTGATGTGTTCACTGTTCTCATCTATTATCTTTTATTTCTAGGCTATTCCTAGAAACTGAGACTACCCAGTAAATTTATTCATTCATTTATTTATTTTGGTTCCTATTCCTGGTCTGTTTTGTATCTGTGATGATTATTAATAAATATAATTTTCTACTCTAAAAGTAGCCATTAGCCAGGAGAACAATGAGAAGACATTTAACTACACAATAATTTCCTTATCTTCTTTGACTAAAATGCAATAAAGTAGATTTAGATAGGTCTATCATGATGCCTACAATCTTTTCTTCCCTTTTCTGAGAGGAACAGCTATATTCCCTAATTCATTTCAGGAAAACAATCCTGTTCGCTATTAGAAATTACCTATTTCCTACCAAGTGAGACTGGCTATATCCTCAGGGCCAGGTTGACGACTCTGTCAAGTCAAAATATGCCTGGAGCGTCATTCAGTTAGTAGTAGTGACAGAGCACAGGAAGATTCAAAGAGAAACAGAGATAATTGTTAAATCATGTTAACGTAGCACATTAAATAGAAATTCAAGGATTCCTGTTCTGATTAGGAAACCCCCATAGACAGTGGCTCCTCCCAGACTGACTTGGATCCTGATCTGTCTTCAAAGCCGTAAACTATGTTACCACGTTGTTGAGGTCTGAGTCTCTGCCTATCTTTGGTTCCTGTGATTTTCATTTATTTTACTGACGTGTGCTGCTTTATAATAAACTCATTGTTAAAGATAATCTGAGTCTCTAATTCATGTGTTCTGAAGGAAATAATGAATGCATAGACCCTAACACAAACAAACAAACAAAAAATAGAGAAAACATTTTTGTTTTTGTGTAATCAAATAGAACACCAAGAGAATATACCATTGTAAAAATAATAGGTTTCCTGAGTCCTATTTTATTTTCTACCTATATACTTATGTTTGTATCATAAATTAGGAGATATTGAAAAAAGTTAATAATGTCACATTACAGCTATATAATATTGGAACACTCTGCCCTTACGAGGCTAATCAAAAAGTGTTATTACGAATGAACAGAACAGTGAGGGTAATTAGTGGAGGATTACCTTTAACAGATATTATTTTCATTTAGATCTGTTAAGTGTGGGTAATTTGGTGGGTGCTGTGAATAATAATAGAAAACATGGAGAAGTTGGATGTAAGCAAAGGATGTAATTTTAATGAACAAAAGACATTGAATTATAATGAAATTGGAAAGACTGGTTAATTTTGTGGAAAACTAATGCAGTCTATTAACATATTCTTGCACTGCATATGTAAAGTTCATAAAGATATGTGATGTTTCCAATTAACTTGATTGACATACCAGAGTTTTATATCTTTAATAGATGGTATATTTGTTGTGTTGACATGAAAATAAAATTTATTCTTGAAGTACCAAAATAAAGCATTTGTTTTACAATTAGTTTAGACTTCATTTCAAGCTATGATGTATAATACATACCATGTTAGTGTAGAAATATTTGTTAATTTTTGAACAGTTACTCAAAAGTAGTCTGATTTTTTATAGTAATAAGAAGATAGCATGAATTATAGTTTTCTTGATTTGAAAGCACAGCACTAGGCAAACTTTTCTAAAAACATGGTCAATATTTATTTTCCACATGGTAGTCATTAACATTTTATTTGTGAAGCTGATTTCAACACTATCAGATTATTTTTACTAAATCACGAAGATTTTGACTGATTTATTTAGTGAATGCTCACATACTACTAGGCACTTTTCCTATTTTGTCAATAAAACAATAGCTATCTTTCATTGATTTTTAAATGTGCATCAGGCAATGTGTTGAGCCCTTACATATGTTATCTTATTTAATCTCTGTGACAACCCACACAGACAAAAGTAACCAGGTTTCAAATGGTGAAAAACTTTTCCAGAGGTAGCTAAGATGGTAATAGGATTGGAGTTCAAAGCCCTGTCTTCCTATAATCACATCAAACATTTTATAATTTTCTAAAGTCAGTGTTCAGAGACATGCTGTTTTTAAGATGCTCTAAATCATAAACAATTTTATATGAGCAAATGCATAGTTTTCTGCTTATAAGAGATTTGTCATTAGCAGTTCTCAGATGCAAATGAATTTGCAACAACATCAATAACAAATTATCAGTATCATTACTACTACAGCCAGGTAATGTGGAGCAACCAAACTGAAGATTATTATTTGTCTGAGAAATTTACACTTTCTCAGAGACTCCACACTGCATTATTTACTGTTAAAAAGGAAGAGAGCACATCCCTCCATATTTAGATGTGTCACTTGCTGACATCATTTTACATAATTAATTGCCAAGACTCTTCTGTTCTAAGTCACTTAAAGGCAAAAATTGTATTTAATGCTGGCATATGGAGTATTTGTTATATTAACATTTTCTCCATGCAGTCATCCAAAATGAGAGATACAATTATTTTTTTTTTCCTGAGTTTATGCCTTCATCTCTTGCAGTAGGTGGTCCATCGGACTTAAGTTTAGTTTGAAAATTAAATTGCTATATAAAGGCTTTGTAGTTTCAAATTATGTTGTATAACTCAGAAAAACAGAAAAGTAAGCGTTTTCACAACTGTTAACGTATTATGGATATTAACATCCTAATCCATTAACAAATTATACAGCAGCAGCACTAATAGATAAATTATCATTTCAAAGCTGCTACTGGAGAAGTGACTTTATTGGTCTAATTTTTTTTTTTTTTTTTTAGTGTTGCTTTTCCTTTCTTAGAGAAAGCATCCAGCCTACGAAAGCATGTGGTGAGCATTTTAAGATGACAAATGGGAGGCCAACCAGTGAAAAGAACAAAGGGTGATTTGTGGTTCTTTAGTACATAACAATAATAAATAGCAAAAACCTTCTTCATAACATCTTTTATAATTGTGAAATTCTTGTAGTGCGGTATCCATAACATTTTATAATCAGATATTTGCTTTTATAAAGTATTATTTATTCAATTTTTTTTCTGATACTGTATAATAATGATGGACTGAGGAGACTACTTTTCTGAATCATATGCTAAATCATGCAAGAGATTAAACTACTCAACCTTAATATGTACTACACAGATTGTTGCATTTTAAGTCCTAAAACTTGGTGTTCCAAATATGGAGCATATGATGTGTTTCTAGGATTAGCTTTTAAGCATCTCCACATTCTTCTAGTAATGGCCAAAGATTGTCAATTTCCTGAATTGCCATTTGTTTTTTGGTTGTTTTATCTTCCCAGTCTAGTTTTTTGCATTGCTTGCTCTTAGATAGATTTAGGTTTAATTATAATGTGTTAAGTCTACATCTCAGATCCTGTGTGTTGGCAATGTTTTTACAGACTTGTCTACTACATTTACTGATTTAACATATTTGCATGCTGAAATTAAAGGGACAGTACCTCTGCCAAAGGTAAAACAAATGGAGGACCAGGCATAGGATACTTTTGCTAAAATAGCAATGTTTGGTAACTTAATATGTAATATTATTATCATTAATTTTAGTGTTTCAGGAAGTAATTTTCATCTTCCCAGCATTGTTTTTCATCCCTTGCTTGCATTTAAATTTATTTGAGATTTTTCACCCCCTGGTGTTTATGTGACAACAGAACTGTTTGTCTCTGTGAGACTGGGAAAAAATAATTGAAGGGTTCTTAGAAACAATTAAGGAAGGTTTCATATATGCTATCTTTTTAAAAGTTACATTTACTAAAAAAACAAAAACAAAAACAAATGTCTGACGTTTGCTCCATTTTCTTGGCCAGATTAAAACCAGAGGCTATAGTAACAGTATTTTGAAGATGATATGTACGACCACAATTTGGTGTTTCGATATTCTAGTTTTCAAACAGGATATTTTATTTTGCTTCAGTGTTTTCTTTTGACAATATAAAATGTACTGACGAAGTGAGGGGCTGGAGAGACTGTAGCTGCTGTCTTTTTGCAGATGAAGTGTCGTACCTCTTGGCAGCCTCAAGTGCTGAAATCAGTTGCTTATTTTCCAAAGGATATTAGTTGTTGGATCAGACAACATCTGGGCTCTGAAATATGTTCAGGTTGAAATTGGTCCTAAATGTTAAATTTAAGTGTTGACTTTGATCTTTGAGTATCACTATACTTTCATTGCTGTCTGCATCAAATCACCTTTCTACATATAAACATTTTTACATGCTGTTGAAAGCATCACTGGAGCAAGCATAGTGGGTAGAGTACAATTAATAATGATTATACATGCGTAAACTAAACCTGCTATGATTTTGGCATTCTTTCCCATAGCAGTGGTTCTCAAGCCTTTAGCAGTTATGATTCCCTTGAGAATATAATAACCATAAAACTATGCTGTAGAAATACAAAGTAAACTACATATTACTATTAAATTTTCTAGCATATCTATTATGAAATTTAAAAAACAGATAAAATGAAATTTAATAACGTTTTTTATATATAAAATGTTAGTACTTTAAAATGTAAATAATCTAAAAATAATTTGTGAGATGTTTTGCTTTGCATGCTTTTTATATTAATTATTCAAAATATATTATTATTTTATAATTGCAGCAAATCACAATTCAGATACGAAATTTTTATTGGATATTCTTGATCTGAATTTAGATCTGATATAGTTTGGCTCTGTGTCCCTATCTAAATCTAATGTCTAATTGTAATCCCCAACATTGAAGGAGGGGCCAGGTGGGAGGTGATTCAGTCATGGGGGCACACTTCCAACCCTTGCTGTTCTCATGATAGTGAGTGAGTTCTTACAAGATCTGGTTGTGTAAAAGTGTGTAGCACCTCCCCCTTTGCTCTCTCTCTTCCTCCTGCTCCAGCCATGTAGAATGTGCCTCCTCCTTTTTCATCTTCCGCCATAACTGTAAGTTTCCAGAGATCTCCCCAGCAGCCATGCTTTCTGCATACCCTGTAGAACTGTGAGTCAATTAAACCACTTTTCTTCATAAATTACCCAACCTCAGGTAGCTCTTTATAGCAATGCAAGAATGGACTAATACAAGATCTCATAAAATTTACAGTTGAAAAGTGTCTTCACACAATCAAGCTTTCCAAACATACTAAAGGGCTTTCCAATAACTCAATAACTTAATTGAGTCAAAGAATTATTTTCTTTTATATTTACATTCATGTTGACAAGATGGCTTCATGTTTCTTAAGATAACTGATTTAACTTGGAAGCAAAAACACATTACTTTCAAGACTACTTCTGTCTAAGTTAAGTCAATTCACTAACTCTTGTTTTGCTTTCCATAGAATTCAAAGGATTATTGCATATGTTGAAAAACAACTCTAAATTTATCAATGTCAAAAAAGTGTTCTTCAAAGTTTTCTTGTATGTTTTGTAATTTGATTTATGTTACAGTTGTGATTAAAAATTCATATTAATAGAAAAATGTGTACAATTAGTATTATTGATTTCTATGATAAAAGGTTTCTATTTCAACATATGTTATTTTACCTTTTTAGCTAAGATACAAATAAGCTTTACTTTTCTTAGAAATTCAAATTGTTTAATTCATATGCAGTGTGATATTGAAGAGGAAACATATATCACATAGCCATTTTTGGCTTTGATATTGCATTGCCTTTGTTTCAAGAAAACCTAGAATTAAAATTAACACTACAGTAAATTTCTGAAAAACTTTTCCATGATACAAACAGTGATTATTAGCAAAGAATCATTAAAGATCATTAAATTTATTGTCTTCAATTTCTGTCAACAGTTCTATAAACTGACAAGGATTCATAGCATCTGGATGTATATAATAAATGTTCAGCAACTCTATCCATGATTGACGTGGTTTGGATATTTTGTCCCCTCAAATGTTTTTTCTCATAATTTTCTTAAAAAATTATATGACTAAAGTAATTATTTTGTTTTAACATTTTTCCGTGTAATAATGGTTTTCTGCTTTGAGCAAGAAACTAAGCCATCTTATACCTTGCCAAAATTATCAGCTCAGTTAAATTTAAAATCATTGAAAATGGTTTTGTTAGACATTAAACATCTGATTTTAGGAAACAAATCTCTTTGATTTTTTCTTTTGACTGTTGAGAGAAAATTTCTTATATTCATTATATAATTGTTGAAGATGTCCCTTACTATTTTGCACTTTACTAGCATTCATATAATTTTCACAAACATCAGGGTTTTTAAAATTTTGCCTTCCTGTAACAAATTGCATTTGTATTTATCCTAAAATGTGTACCTTTCTCCAGTGTCTTCTTTGTACTCTTCTAGTGATTGTACTAGCATCTGCAACTCCACTTAATTTTTCATTAGTATCATGCCTTTGTTTTAGTTTTACATTTTATTTTTCTCATTTTTAAGCTGGAAAAATCATTTTAGCATATTATAATGAAAATAATATATATTTTATTTTAGTCACCAATTACAACTGACATAGATGTCACTCTAACTCATGTTGTCTGCATAGAATATCCAAATAAATACATTACAAGGTTATACCTGTGAAGAAAAGAAAAATATGAACTGAATCATACCGTCGATACTAGCTAGATCAATGATATGTTTACATGTAACTTTTGAAAGGACTCACATGTTCCAGACAAATCCTAAAATGTGATTCATTGGTTAAAATTAAATGTAGTCCCACTAAAACAATAATGTTTTGTTTAACGAGAAGTATTTCTCCCTGCTTCAATTTAAACTACTTACAATTAAATTAAATTAATTTTTCCCCTCAGTTACAACTCTTCATACTTCAAGTCCTCAATATACATATGAGCACAGGGGGCTACTTTTATTGAAAAATGTAACTATAGAAACATTTCACAAAATTATGCAATACATACAAGATTGAACAAATATCCCTCGGGTGGAGAATACAAATAAAGCATAGACAGACATTGCAAAGCAATCTCATTATTCTTTGTTACATAAATTATTATTTATGATTTCTTATTTTTTTCAAAAATGTTTCTTTTTATGATTCTTTAATTTTGGAATAGAATCAACCATCTATGTTTGTCAATTGAATTCATAATTCAATTCAAATTATGTCGAAATATATATTAGATGAACATGTTTTAGAATACATGGAAAGACTTACTTTCCTTTTCTATATATATTTTTTGTTTCCGAGATGTCATTGTGGTGATTTTATTAATATTTTTAAATTTTATTATTTATTTGCTTTTAAAACAGACTACACTTTATGTTTCCCAGTAGGGATTTTAATATTTGACTATTTTGGATGCCCAGTTTCTACACATTACATAGCCCAGACTACACAATAAAAATGCATATCTTGAATCTTCTCACGATATGCAAAAGCCTTTTGACACTTTGCATTTCTGGGGTAATGTTGGGGAAGATGAAATTTAGTCCAATTTGCAAAGTTTTTTAATATCATCACAACATAAAAGCAAGGTTAAAAGCAGTGATCAACATTGCTCAAATGTAAATCTAAACTACGGTTTACGTAAACTAAAAAACTTTTTTTTTCTAAACAAGAGTCTTTCCATTAGAGAGGCAGCACACCTAGAACATGCTTTGAATAACATGTTAATAATAATAAATGTTATTTTACAGCAGATTTTTTTCTCAGGTATTATGATATGGAATGTCAAGAGAAGAATCTAATGAATTGATAGCTTTGGAAGTATGCCAACCTCAAAATGTGTTTTAAGACTTGCTTTTTCCTCTCTTGCTCTTGCTTTGAGCCTTGACACACTTTAAAACTCTACTTCTCCCTTTCCCACCGGGTACTTCTGTAAACAGTGCTCTCTTATCTAATTATGTGGTTGCTTAGACATTCCAAGGGCCACTTTTTGAAACAAACCAGACAGAATTACCCGGTTCTGGAATGCTCCCACTTAGGAGGTGATAGGAACAGTTAGCCCACCACTACTGGGTAGAAGAAAGAATGATGCACATGGTACCTCCACACAGGCGATTACTCAAGATAACCATTGGAGCAAGACATGCAGACCTGTACCCTCCTGCACCACTTCACATATTCGCCACACCTTTCTCCTTAAACCCCTTCGCCCAGCCCCAAAAGTTGGAATGATCTGATAAAGGCATGAGGCTGGCCATTCCCCAACTGCTGGTATTTAAATAAAGTTGCTTTCCTTTCACTACACCTCACTTCTGATTTTCGCCACTGAGCATCCAGCAGCCATACTTGAGCCAGTTACATGTTTACAAATTCAAATGTTTAGAACTAATGAACAATTTTACTTTAGAGAGGATATTATTAACATGGATCATGTTGTATTCTTGAAAGAAATCTTGACAAAATACCAATTATAAATACTTATACTTATTTTTTTTCTCAAAACCACATAATGGCTTAAATATGTAGGGCAAAAGCAACATTTATTAGAAAGAACAAATGTTTTTTATATTATTTTTCAAACTGAATTGCATTATAATAATCACAAGTAAAAATAAATATTTTAGCCTTAAAAAGATGGCAAAATTATTAACCCAATGTTTTATTCTTGAACATTAGAGCAATATAAACTCTAGTGCTATTCCAACTCTATTTTTGTCTTCTTTGTAACATGAAATGATGCCAGATAAATATATAAAATATGATTGCAAAGTCATTGTTTTGAAGTTTAAGTCTGAAATGCGTAACAACAAAACTCCAGAAAAGTCAATTGCATGTACATGTGTGTGTACACGCAAGTGTGTAGGTATGTGCATGTGTGTATGTGTGTCTGTTAGTGTGTGTGTTTAGACTCCTAGTGTGTGTAAGGGACATTTTGAGAAACAATCCAAGAATAACTCTTTGTCATTAACACTTTTAGCCAGTAATTAACCAAGAGGTTGTCCTCATTTTGCCAAAACCAAAAGAAACTTGAAAGCTTTTTCAACACACTGCATTTTGTCAAGAGACTGAATGATGAATAGCATCCACAGTGTCTGCAAAAATCTTAGCAAAATTGACTAATAAAAATGGAGGTAAAGAGTGGTGTTATAAGGTAAGATTATCAAAAACTTTAAAATGCTGCAATTAGTGTATCATCATATTAATTAGTCTGATTTGGACCAGTGTGAATCAATGTGGACCATAAAATTAGCTCATTAGTGTTATTTATTAAATAAATATTTTATGTGATCATTGTGGGCCTAGTATTTCATTTAACATGTTTAATGTTGAGGTTGACAAAAGATATAGTTTCTCTTTGCAAGGAGTTTTCAACAATGGGCAGGGTTACCCTTCTTTTTTTCCTTCAGTGAGAAGCGATGTTCACACGTGTTAGCCTGTGATAATTAGCATAATCAGTCGGTTATAATCCAACATAGTTGGGTTAAGGATGTATTATTGACAGAACTGTGCTCCCTCAAAATTCATATGCTGAAGCCCTAAGCCCCAGTGGAACTGTATTTGGAGATTAGGCCCTCAAAGAATTAATTAAGGTTAAATGAGGTCATAAATGTGAAGCCTTGATCTGATAGGACTTAAGTTCCTTAAAAGAAGAGTAAGACACCAGAAGTAAGGGACATTAGAGATCTCTCTTTCTCTCACACAGGTACAGAGCAGAGGCTGTGGGAGGACATAGAAAGAAGGTGGCCATCTGCAAGCCAGGAAGAAAGCTCTTGTCACACAGCAACCCTGACAGTAACTTGATTTTGGACATCTAGCACCCAGAATGTGAGAAAATTAATTTCTGTTGTTTAGGCCAGCCGTCTGTGGTATTTTGCTATGAGAGCCCAAGCGCAGTAATACAAGATGTTTGTACTACAGCTTCTCAATAATTTATAATTGCTGTGACTATGAATATTAAATCACTGAAAGTTGCTCCCTACTAGATATATGATCTGTTACTTCTCGTATACAATTTCCAGCAGACTCATTATAACCTCACCCCTCTTTTCCACATTCAGAAAACCATATCTGGAGGATGAGGACAGTCTTATTGAAAAATGATGTTAATATGTTATTTTGATTGTAAAAAATAACTGACATTGAATTGTATTAATTTATTGTTAGTAACAAAAGAAATTTAAAGATACCTCAAACAGATCAAATCAGTAATATGCCTTCATTACCGTGAATAGATAACCTGGTAGATAGAGAACTGGGTAAAATAAAGCGAATACAGAGAGAAATGCAGCAGCATATATGCTAAAGATATCCAAACTTATATAAAAAAATTGTGCCCCCAAAAATCACATTTTAATTAAGCCTATATATTGTTTTGTTATGTAATTTTAGGCAAAAGATATCTCTCTAGTCAATGATACACAGAGAATTATATAATGTGAAGTCAAGTTTTTACATAAATGTTTTGTTGTTGCTTATAAAATCTCTAGTTAATATCTCAAGGTAGGTAGGGAGAAAATCTGAACTAGATGCTCTAAGCAAAAAAAAAAAAAAAAAGCTGTTTATATTTTAGTGTCAAGAGGAATTTTGGTTTTATGATTTGAGTACCAAAATTTGTGTGCACAGGTAAACAATAACCAGTGCAAAATTGCATTTAAAGGTCTAATTCTTTTCATTGATACGTAACATTTCAGTTGTCCTGCCAGCCTAGATTGTGGGACAATTTCACTATCTATTCCCATATAGTGGTCCTTCCACAGGAAACAATATTTAACAACACACTATCCCTTAACAAGTGCTAGTACTCTCTGTGTAAGACAACTATAATTTGAATATTATTTACCTGTTTTGCATTAGGTTTTCTTGGAGCAACAAAAATAATCCAGTGGTAATTTTTATGAGTCATTGGCAAAATTATTTGCCTGTAGAAGCCAATTGTTAGTACTAGGAGAGCTCATGATATTTTTAGGATAAGAAAAATTGTAAAAATGCACACAGTATTGTCATTATGTTAGAAACTAAATAGTAAATACATTTTTAAATTTAATATAATTAATATAAAGCCTGTGCATTCAAGATTTCTGACTAGAGACTTTAAGCACAAACCCTGATGAATAATAATATGGAGGACATAACTTAATAGATGATTACTACAAAAAAATTCAAAATGTTTTATTATTTAAAAAATAGAAAATGTTCTTTTTAAAATATAAGATTCTGCCTCATGGTTCATGTACTTATTTGTAATTTATAAGACATTGTGAACCTCTTTACAGAAAACTTCAAAGAAAGCAACAAAGTTCAACTGAAACAAATATAAACTTAGTAATTTTGGTACATCAGAAGTATTATTTCCTTTAATGTCAATTGCATTAAAATTATATCAGGTTCCTATATTACCCTTAATCAATTTAATATTTGGTTTCAGGGAATACATGTACTGAACGTGTCAAGTACTATGCATTGTGGAAACAAAGAAAAGTAAGATGCAATTTCTGCCCTCAAAGAGCTTAGCATCCAAGAGGACAATCTTCTAACGAAAAACAATTCCAATAGTGTATTGGGTTAATGGAATGATTCCATGAATAAAACCTGGGAAGAGTGTTTCTTTTGGCTATGTTTCAGTTTTCCTTGAGGAAATGTTTGGATTGAACCAAATAAGTAAAAGAAGGGACTATTGACCCAAAGATACCCTAGATTTTTAAAAAACTTTGATTTTTTACAATTGACAAAAAGTAGTTGTATATATTTACGGGGTACAATATGAAGTTTTGATATATACGTACATTGTGGAATGGTCAAATTATGTTAATAGACATATCTATCACTTCATGTATTTGTCATTTTTTATAATCAGAACATTGAAAATTTATGCTTTTAGCAATTTTGATATATACATTATTATTAACTATAGTCCCTGTGCTGTGCATTAGATCATCAGAACTAATTTCCCGTGTTTCACTAAAACATGGTATCTTTTGAACAACATCTCCCCTTTCCCTTTAGCCATATCTTACCCCATCCTGCCCCCTCAGCCTTTGGTAAACACCCTTCTACTCTCTACTTGTATGAGGTCCACTTTTTACAATTCTACATATAATTAAGATTATATAGGATTTGAATTTCTGTGCCTGGCTTGATACTGCCTCAAGACATACTTTCACTGCCTTTAGGAGTAAACTGGAAATTAACATTTAGGATCTGATTTGAGTTGGTACTGAGTGGAAACTGAAGTTCTGGATACGCACAATATGAACTTTTCCTTTAACAATAGAACATATTACAAAAGACATAATCATTATATTACTAGTATTATTAGTCATTTATACCTTAATATATGTTTGTTTAAACTTATACTAAGAGCAGGCAAGATTTTAAGAAAGTAATACTAAAAAATATACGTCTTTTAAATAATAAATTGCTTTGAACTTCCAAGTGGAATGTAGAAATTTGCAAAAAGAATGCCTGAGGAGTTTTACAGGTTGCTTAAGTAATTTACCTTATTTAAACCTAGGTGATCTTAGAGTAGAAGCCAAGGTCTACATTATAAGGAAGCCCAATTTCTCTCTGACAACTCAGAACTATACTGCAAAGCACTATTTTATTTTGAAACACTTGCAAAAACGACATGAATAGAATGGCAACAAGTAATTCATTGTCTTATACACTGAATAAAAAGTAGGGATGTGGCTTATAATGCACAAATGTAAGCTCTGGTGAGTAGTGGCCCTTTCCTACGCAATTTAAAAAAATAAGTAAAATATATCTTTCCATGTTCTAGCCTCTTTATTCTGTACTTTTTGAATACTTTGCTGCACTCTTTTATGATCCACTAGTAACAACATAAACTTTAGATTTTGATAGCCTAATTGTATGGTTTGTAAACTTGTTATAAGCACATCACAAAACTGTTGGGAAAATTTCCACACCTAAAACAATTCCAGACAATCACTCAAAATGGTAAGTTTCCTTTCTTTCCTATTATCACCCTTCAACCTTCTTAGAAGCCCAGAAGCCTAACGATATCTTGTTCCTCTTCACTTACATTCATGTAAAACTCACTTCAAAATAGAATAGGTAACAGGGATGGGCAACAGGGAATTATTATTTAATGAGTACAGAGTTTCTGTTTTACAAGACGAAAGCAGTTATGGAGGTGGATGATGGTGATGGTAGCATGACATTATGAATACATTTAATGCCACTGAATTGTATATTAACAAATGGTTAAGATGTTACATGTATTTTATCATAAGAAAAAAATTGGAAAAGCCCTAATTCATACTATGTTGTAAGTGACTAAATTACACCTTCAACTATTATGAAATAAGATGAAGATATTGTTTCAGCAAAACTCTTACCTTGCCACACTAAATATGTAGCAGCTGAATGGGAATTTCTAATATTGGTGTACTGATGGTGTCAGCTGACGTGAAAAGAAGGCGAGTAGATGCCTTGATCTGTTTGTAATATATATACAGGGTGCTTCTCAATATTTAGATTTATCGTTCAAGGAATTTGGATGTTATTCTTAACAATAAAGAGTTGCCTGTACACTAAGATCTAGGCTAATTTTGGAATGTGATCTCTCATTTCCCTTGCTTGAGTTAGTGCCAAGTGATTCATCAGTGCCCTATTCTGCACTGTATACTTCCCTTTCAAATGAGGTCATTTTCTCTTACACCTCTGTCTTTTCTGACTTCTCTGATGTTTGTTTATTTCTATAGATATGTGGTCATGAGCAGATAACACAGACCCTAAAATCACTTAGTTTTTATAGGGAAACTACCAAATGCAACCTAAAACATTCACAACTTCCTTTTATTCTTGTGTCCACTTGCAAGTAATACACATATAGACAGACATTCATACATGCACACATGTGTACACACACGCAAGAGTTATCTTCAAAGCTTTGCCATCTGGCTCATATTTAATAAATTCGTGAACCTCTTATTCAATCTTATGACATCTGGTGTCAATATTTCCAAAATAGGTGTGTTTGTTTTGAGAAATTATGGAACAAGGTAACAAAACAAGGACTTTCACTGAAGATTAGATTTAATTACTCTTTAGCTCCTTTGTAAAAAGTACTATTCAGGCTTCAAGCCCCTGCTTCAAGAATTTATAGAATTTCAAAATAATACAAATTTTCATTTTACAAATTATTCTAACATTAGGAAGCCAATAAGATATAGGCAAACCCAGTACTATTTTATTAAAATTAAGGTGGTTAAAAAACATGAAGCCATCAAAATAATTGTTTCAGCAGCTTCGTATTTCACTCTCAAATAGGAATTGACCTTAGGCAAAATGATGAAGTCAGTCCTCAGAGCTGCCCTCTACACCCTTGGGCTTCTTATTGCTAGCTCTGTTATCTGATCCCTGCAAGCAATCCTCTGGCAAAGACTCAGCTTAGACCTATGATCCTCAGTACCCTATTTTATGTCTTGACATTTCCCTGGGTCATCTCCAGATCAGAAGTTACCTGCCCAATGTCAAGTCTTCCACCTCCTTCCCCAAGGTTAATACACACACACACACACACACACACACACACACACACACGCTAAAAACTAGCTTCTGCCTCTTTTTCACAATATCTAGTATTAATTTGAACAGATGTGATAATAACAGTAGACATTTTAAAACCTGTTTTGCTGTTGTTGTTTTGTTTTTGTTTTTTGAGACAGGGTCTCCCTCTGTTGCCCAGGCCGGAGTGCAGTGGTATAATTATGGTTCACTGCAGCTTTAACCTCCTTGGCTCAAGCCATCCTCCCACCTCAGCCTCCCAAGTAGTTGGGATTACAGGCTTGTGACACCGTGCCCAGCTAATGTTTTAAATGTTTTTTGTAGAGGCAGGGTCTCACCGTGTTGCCCAGGCTGATCTTGAATTCCTGGGCTCAAGAAATCCTCCCAACTTGGCCTCCCAAAATGCTAAAATTACAGGCATGAGTCGCCATCCAGCACAGTAAATATTTTAAAACATTTTGAGGGTTCATGATTTATATCAAGCTTGTCCAACCACAGCCTGCAGGTCACATGTGTCTCAGGACGGCTTTGAATGTGGCCCAACACAAATTTGTAAACTTTTAAAAAACATTATGAGATTCTTTCGTGATATATTTTTTCCCATCATCTATTGTTAGTGCTAGTGTATTTTATGTGTGGCCCGGGGAAGCCAAAGATTGGACACCCCTGATTCATATATTATTCATCAACCACACCATAGGTTTTCTATTCCTTCTATGATATAGGCAGTTCTGTGATCTCAATGGGCACAGAGGTATATGGTGGTCAAATATATCAGTATGACATGTGAAATAAATTAGGGCTCCAGAAGAAGAAATCCTGGTGTAGTGATTACCTGAATCTTAAAATCAATTGGATCTGAAGCTACCAGTTGAAGAAAGCGTGTATAAACTTAAGGAATTTAATAACCTTCTTTAAATTCAGAAAAATAGAAACAAAATAAGACATGCATACACAGGATGGCTCTGAAGATTAAGGCAATGAATTAAAAGTCCTTTAATACATATTAGCTAACAATATAATTATCATAATAATTACAATTATTGTGCAATAGGAACTTGAAGGAAAATGCAGCTATTTCTAGAGTGCATCCTATGTACCAGACATTCTTTTGGGCAATTAATTTGTAAATATAGTATCATTATGTTACAACTATTAGTCTTTTTATTTTTGAACATATTCTTTTCTATCTTATCTAGTATTATTTTAAAAGTATCACTTCTTTAAATAACAAATATCCAAAGACTCAAAGAAATAGCTAAATATCACGATAAATAATTTAATAAATACATTTTACCAGTATTTTTTTTTTCGTTCTTTGAAATTATGTTAGACTAGAGCAGGAAAAAACAAAAAACAAAAAAAGTAAATGGACCTAGAGAAGTTTTTATGGCGGGAACTTGGGAAGAGGAAGAACGGCCACCTGTGGTGAGATCCATGGAATATAATGGAAGTCAGCATCATCAACCTCATCTTGAGTGTGCAACCCTTGCTAACATGCCACCTGGGAATAGCTCATCATTTAACCATATTCTACCTGCTGGAAGTCAGAAAAAGAAGAGTCACATTTTGGATAGTTTTTTGTGGGAATTATGGCTCAAATAATAAACTTCAATCTCTAATCAAGATAGAATTAAACATCAGATTTGGCTATCCCATTCGCTGGCGCATCGGTGTACACACATTACTAGAGTGCACATGATCTAATTTTATTTTCAGTACAACATTGAATGGTATATATTATTAATCTACTTGCACAGGTGAATAACTGAGACTTAGTTTTCTCCATTTTAAGTGCCTTACTCAATGTCACATACAGCAGTATAGATGGAATATAGGTATGTGTCTAAATGTGCTTTGATCTACTCAGAATTAATCCTGCAGTACTGTTATTGCTTTTTCCTGGAGAAGTAATAGTGACAGAGCCCTTGGCAATAAGAGCCAATTTTGACATTCAGTAGGATAATGGCACAATTTCATATTTTAAAACATAACCCTTGTATGAAATACATGAATATTTTAAAATAATATTTAAGTATTAGTATTAAAACATAAAAAGACAAAGGCGAAGAAAATGAGAAAAGATACTACAGGGGAAAAAAAAGCAAGGATTAGAAAGCGGACATGAGAAAGGCAAATCCTGAGACAACTATTCGATGGTGGGAAGCCACCTAATTTACCCAGCAGAAATCCCAAGCAACTCAGTAATTGGTGACATAGATATGTCCTGAGTGATGCAGGCGTAAGATGACAATGAAACCAGAAGGGTTTTGCTGCATCATTTTGAGAAGAAATACACTCCCTAATGATCTCGCCTTCCACTTTGTACAAATAGCTGACTTGCTCTTTCTTTCATTCTGGCAGAAGATTTGGGAAACTGTAAAAAGGAGACTATTCTAATCAAGGAAATTAGATCCAGTTGAATGTGGAAGTGTAAGTAAAAGTTTAAATATTAAGCATTTTGATGACCAGGCATATTTTCTCAAAAACCAAGAATTGCTGGAAGGCAAGTGGAAAGTTTGAGGAGTCGCCTCTGAAGAATCTAATTTGCTCAAGAGAAAAGACATTATATGCTAACATCGGAAATCCCCTAAAAAACACCTACAGCTTACTAGCCAGACTTATATGCATAAAGCTTTTAATGAGATTTTCAGGCTCATTTATAAATATTAACAACTATTCTACAATCACTGAGGATAACTTCTAATAGGAGAGACAGATTGTAGAGGAATGTAATTTGAAGGAAATAGAGACTTTATCAAGAGAAAACAGAGAAAAATGGAAGAAGCACTATGAAAACGTGTCAACAATATTTATGGATATTTAAAATGATTCATTATATAACACAATAAGGATACTCTTGAGTTTATAGATAAGATAAATGAAATCCTATAGACATACATCAACTAGAACACAAATATTCATAACAACGAATTGTGATATACACATATAATAGAATATTATGCAGCAATAAAAAGGAAAAGATTATTGATATGAGCAAAAAATGGATAAATCTCAATATTATAATGCTTAGTGAAAAAATCAGGCAAAAAGATACATACTGCATAACATAATTGACTTAACATAACTGAAAAAGCAACTTAATATACAGTTAGAGAAAACAGATCTATAGTTGCCTGAGGATCAGGATGGGGATGGCAGAGAGGAATGTGAAAGAAAGATTACAAAAGGGGCAGAAAGAAACATTTTTTGCTGTGTGGATAAGTTCCTTATGTTGATTGTGATGTGCCATTTAATGCCTGTTAATTATACTTCAATAAATCTCATAATAAGAAAGTATGTGAATTTTGATGTGACAAACTTTCAAACACATAGATTTTTAATAAAAGTGCCAACTGGAAGGATAAGGTATACTTCAGAAATAGGCTGATAGGCCTTTTAAAGAGGTAATTAAGGATAAATGAGGTCATAAAGGTGGAGGTCCTAATCCAATAGTCCTTATAAGAAGAGGAAGAGACACCAGGGATGTGTTCAGAAGAGAAAAGGCCACGTGAGGACACAGCAAGAAGGCAGCCATCTGCAAAGCAAAGAGAGAGCCCCAGGAGAAATGAAGCATTCTGACAGCTTCATATTGGGTTTCTGACCTTCAGACTGGGAGAAAATGAATATACATTGCTTAAGCCACCCAGTTGGTGATATTTTGTTTTTGCAGCCCTAGCGGAGGAATAAAGATAGTGAAGGAGTGGCGAGGGAGAAAGGAAGGGAAAATTGGTATCTTTCAAGACAAGGAGGGATAAAAAAATTTCAAAAAATATAAGCTATCCTCAGTATACATATATTCAGTAAATTACAGTATCTGGATTCTGCTATATGACAGGAGGATACCATGAAGTTAGAGAGATTGCAATCCATTCCAATACATAAATCATCAGGAAAAGCAAACTTATACTGATATATTAACAAAGAAAAAAGACACACATTAAATCAACACGCCACAATATGACAATTAAGCAAAAGAGAAGAGTAAGATAAAACTCCAAACTGAATATACAGTTGGCCTTTGAACAACACAGGGTTTAGGGCTGCTGACATCTTATGCAGTTGAAAATTTTCATATAAATTTTGACTCCCTCAAACCTAACACTAATAGGCTACTTGGTGACTGGAAGCCTAATAACACAGACAATTAAGATATATTTTGTGTGTTATATGTTTATGTACTGTATTCTTAGAATAAAATAAGCAAGAGAAAAGAAAAATATTATTAAAAAGTCACAAGGAAGAGAAAATAAACTGTACTCAACAATAATTGTACATTTTAAAATAACTTATAGATTATAATTGAATATTTGTAACTCAAAGTATGAATGTTTGAGGGGATGGATAACTCATTCTCCATGATGTGCTTATTTCAAATTGCATGCATGTATCAAAACATCTCATATATAAATATATATGTGTGCTATGTACCCAGAACCAAAAGAAAAATCAAATAAAATATTTTTCTTTTTAATAAAATTAATATAGAATTTTAATATTCTATAAACCTAAAAATATAAAAAAACACATGACAAAGAAACATAGTAAATAAACATGACATAATTATAACATATTATTACGGAGTTGGCATCAATCATTTAACCTTATAGATAAATATAAATGGACTTAACTCTGTCTTCTTTTTGTTAAAAGTTAATGTTAGTTTTGCAGGCAAAGCAAAATTCATGTTGTCCACAAGTAAAAACCCAAAAACAATGTTATTATGAAGGGCTAAAAATACAGACATGAGTTAACAGTTTCTCATGCAAATAAAAACAATAAATAAGAGGTAGTGATGCTGATATTACACATATAATTCAAGCTATAAACGGCAATTGTTAAAAAGAAGGGTATATTCTAATGCTAAAAGCCACAGTCACAAGAAAGGTATAACACTTATGAATATCGATGTACCAATTAACACAGTAACCATTTTTTTGAAGCAGGAATTTTATGATATATAGAGATATAACCGGAAACATCTAGTAATAAGAGACATTAACATATGATTCTAAGTACAAAAGAGATTGACAGAACAAAAAACATTTAAGGAAATAGAAGATCTAAATAATATGAATGTTGACCTTGTGGATATTTATCAAACTGTATAAACTGAGAATAGAAAATACAGCTTCTCAAGTGTCCATGGAAAAAAATTTGAAATTATTAAATCGCACCATGACCGCAAAATGATGCTTCCTCCTGGAAACCAAGAAATATTTTCCCTAATCCTGATTTGCCCCGATCTATTTTTATGATTTCTAAATCAATAAAGTAGATTAAGTCTCAACACGGCTCATGTCACTTTGCAAAAAATAAAATTAAAAAAATAGCTGTAGGCTATTGCTAATATATACCAAGAGAAACGAGGAAAACATCTGGGAATGGATCTTGAAGATGTTAAACCAGGGAAAATACAGATTATTAATCTGGATAAGGAAGAGTTTATTTATGGGGATACTTTCCCTTGACTTAGGAATTAACATACTACACAGACATCTAGAATTGGCCTTAATATGCTGCTAGCCTAACTCCTTGAAGCACAAAGCGACAGCTTATTATAAAAGCGCTAGGATACAGAATTCATAGGGTATTGAAAAGGGATCAAAAAGCTAAAAAGTTAGACATGCTCAAATAGATTAGTTACGTAAGGGCAGGTTATTAGAAGACACACCACTTACCAGTTCAAAAAAAATTTTTGCTCATCAGGGGACCGCTGAAAACTGTGGTGGTTGCAGTCAGTCCTTATAGGCAATGGTTAGCAGAAGAGGAGGATTCCATGGAATTGTGCTGTTTTGTTAATGGAAATGGTAGGTGTCTGGAAAAGCAGTGGCCGAATGGCAGCACTTAAGCATATGAGGTGAGGTGAACATGATTACTGTAGGAAACAGCAAATCCCTAATGGCAACAAAATGGCCCTGGCCTGAAGACATTTGTGAAACTGTTAGTAGGCCAACCTGTTCCTGGAGGAAAATATAGATGAGTAATCAACAAAGATATTGCTTGAATTATACAAACAAAAATGATCAAGTGTTTGAAATAAAGACTCATGTCAAAAGATATCAACCAAATTGTTAGATAAATAATTGTAACATACACATGAAGTGGGATATCATTCAATATTGAAAATATATTCACTCCATACAAGAAACAAACTTAAAATATTATGCTGACACATATTACAGAAATGTCCATTGCATATTATTTAAAGGCAGCCAATGATGGATAATACATTGTTTAGGTATACATATATAGGAATATAGAGTTTAAAATTATAAGAAAAGCAAGGGCATGATTATGCAATGATGATCTTACAATGATTACCTTTGGTGACAAAGAAGAGGATATTTTCAGAAAAGGGCAGACAGGGGACTTTAAAGTTACCTGCAATGATCTGTTTATTAACCTGTGGTTATGGTTCAAATGAATTTCTTTCATTAACATTCTAATTAAAGAAACTTATTTTAGGCTAGGCTCAAGCTCACACCTATAATCCTAGCACTTTGGGAGGCTGAGGCAGGAGGATTGCCTGAGCTCAGGAGTTCGAGACCAGCCAGGGCAACACAATGAAATCCCGTCTCTACTAAAATACAAAAAATAAGCCAAGAGTGGTTGCGCGTGCCTATAACCCCAATACTTGGGAGGCTGAGACACTGAGCCGCTTGGACTGGGGAGAAGGAGGTTGTAGTGAGCCAAGATTGTGCCACTGTGCTCCAGCCTAGTCTAACCTGGGTGGCAGAGCAAGACCCTGTCTCAAAAAAGCAAGCAAAAAACCAAACCAAAACAAAAGCCTATTTTAAAAATAATAAGAAAATGAATGTTGTAAGTGCAAGTGCTTGGCAGACGAAGAAAAATTAGAAGGTTGGTGTGCAAATGGTTGCAGATTTGACTAATGTAAGAATGCTCTATAACTACCAAATCTTTGATCCTTCCCTTCATTGGAGTTGCAGAGATTTTATTTTAAAGAGTGAAATATGGAGTCTTGTTTTTCATGAACTCCCAGAATCTAGCAGGCATTTGGAAAGGTTTGCTTCTATTTTTGCTTTTCACATTAGGGGCTTTCCTCAATGAACCCCTTAAATCAAGTGCATCATTACACTACTGCATGCTTGAAAAGTGCTTCTATATAGTGATTTTTATATATAAAGAGTATTATATATGATTTCATGTATGCCTCTTAACAATCCTAAGAGGCAAAGAGAGGCTCGTTTTACAGCTGGTGTCTGATTCCCAGAGAGAGCGAATTACTTGTTTAAGGCCAAGATTAATCAGCAGATTGGAATTTAAACCCAGGCTTTCTAACTCAGCCATCTTTCACCTCATGATATAACCTCATATTTTATATTCTGACCCCATCCTATTATGTTTTCTCTGCTAAACCAGCTAAGGGATCTTAGCTAGATTCTTTTTTTTTTTTTTTTTTTTTTTTGAGACGGAGTCTCATTCTGTCGCCCAGGCTGGAGTGCAGTGGCATGATCTCGGCTCACTGCAATCTCCGCCTCCCGGGTTCATGCTGTTTTCCTTCCTCAGCCTCCCGAGTAGCTGGGACTACAGGAGTCCACCACCACACCAGGCTAATTATTATTATATTTTTTTGTATTTTTAGTAGAGACGGGTTTTTACCGTGTTACCCAGGATGGTCTCGATCTCCTGACCTAGTGATCCGCCCACCTTGGCCTCCCAAAGTGCTGGGATTACAGGCGTGAGCCACTGCGCCTGGCCAGCCAGATTCTTTAATGTCTTTTAGTAATTTATATTGCCTATGGGTGATTAGCTACATGGATAATATTTATGTGGATAATATTGTAACTCTTACATCCTATTTTGAAGATTACCTGAGAAAATAATTTTGGATTATGTATACCATATAGTAAGCACAATATAAATGTTACCTTTTAGTAATAATGATATTTTGCTATTTTTCAATGCTGTTCATGTTTCTATTGCTGTTTTATTTTAGATTGTAATGTTCTAGAAAAAAGAACCCAGCCTCTTTAACATATATTAATAGTATTCATCTCACAATTTTCCCATTGAGAAATTAACAAGAATTCTATGCCAATCATCCAGTGAGTATCATACTTCCCCTCCTTCTGGCTAAGCCATATGGATCTAAATGAAATTAAAACTTTCCCCGACTTTTAGTTAACTGTTCAGTTTGCAACAATTATGAGAGTAAAACTCAGTATCACTTTTACTTCAATTATGAGTAGAAAATACAGATATTGCTTAACTCATTCCACATTTTGTTGTAGCCATAGCCAACTGATAGTAATCTGATAGAAAAAAAAAGATGTAGTAGTTATTTAATAATGCCAAGAAACCTAGATTCTATTCTTGACTAAACTTGCCCTTGGATAAGTCATTTTCAATCTCTAGAACAGGTCTCTCATCTACAAAAATAGGGAGTTAGTTATATGCTAACTGATGTCACTTTTAGAAATAAAATTTTAGAGCTCTTTCACTGTAATGCAGTAATGAATGCATTAACTAGAGCTGAAAGCACATACACACAGAGAAACATGGTTTATACACAGTTTAAACACATATAAAGATGTGATTTATTGAGTATCAACATTCTTTGTTTCAAACATATATATTGGTAAAAACTTAAAACTAGAAAAATACAGCTGCCACAAATTGTTCTATAGGTTATTTTGAGAAATCCTTAGGTGAAACTGCTAAATGCTGGCAACAGACATATTTCTAGGAATGATTTTCTGAGCGTATTCTTAGAATAGCTACAGACAAAGCAACATTTGCAGAGTAGCTAAGAATCAAGGGATTGTGATTTTTGCGTGTGTTAATATTTTAAGTAATGTATTGATTTCACGGTAATGTTCTGATTTTATGTTAAGTACAGTTAAAGTTTATTTGTCTATTACTACTTTAGGCATATTTTTGAATTACATTGACCCTGCCCCCAACTCATTATCTAGATGTTTGCATCCACTGGCATCTCTCATAATAATATGAATATTTCTGTATCCTCTTTTTTCCATTTTTTTGTTCTTGTTGTTATATTTCATAATTGAGAGATAATTTACATATGTACTTTGTATATCACAAAATTTATCTATTATAAGTAGGTATTAAGTTTTTGCTGTTGTATAATCATTCAAACAACCCACTTTTGATACACAGCTACTATTCTCTTTCTCATTTTCCTCATGCCCTTTGGAGTAAACTTTCTCTCCAACAGATAGCCCAAGTAAACAGTAAACCTATAATCTGTGATTACAACTTTACTTTATCAAGTATGTCGTTTTTTTCTGTAGGTCTTCTTTAATTGAGCACAATGTATTTGAAGTTAAATCATGTTGTTGCATATATCACTAGCTTGTTCTTTTTGTTGTTAAGAAGTAATATAATGTATGAATGTAGATTGTATTTTTGCATTCCCCGGGTGAAGAATATATGGATTGTTCCTGGTATTGGCTTTTGTAATAATGTTGATAGGACATTCATTACAAGTATTTGTGGTGATAAATGTTTTTATTTCTCATGGTTAGATAACTAGTAGTCAAAGTACTGTTTCACCTTGTAAAAATTAGCAAATTCTTGTCCAAAATATCTGAATCATTTTACATCACTACCAACAATACATGAGAATACTAGTTTCTCCATACCATCACCAATGTTGAATATTGTCAATAATTTTTCATTTAAACGTGTTCGTTTAGTGGTAACTCATTGTAGTATTGACTTGATTTCCCTAATAAGTAAATATCTTTTCATGTGCTTATTAGCAATTCTATTATCTTCTTATGTAATGCACCTACTTTGTGTATATATAGATATATTTAGGTGTTTGCATCCACTGGCATTTCTGATAATAATATGAATATTATATATGTTATATATTATTATATATTATATACTTTTATATATATTTTATATAGTATATATTAATACTATATATATATTAAGCGGTGTTAGGTTAAAATATTTAAGTACTTCAATGCTTACAGAAAAATTGAGTGGACGGTATAGAGAGTTTCCATATAGCCACCCACATTTTTAGCTAGATGAACCAAGAAAAAACAGAGAAGATTCAAATCGCTAAAACCTGTAGTAAAGATGGGTCATTGTTACTGACTGGAAAGGAACAAAAAAGGTTATAAAGGAATATTATGAACAAATGTATGGCAATAAATTAGATAACTTAGGTAAAAGAGACAAAATCATAGAAAAACACAATCTACTGAAAGTGACTTAAGAGGAAACAGAAGATCTGAATAGACATATAACAAATAAAAAGATTGACTTAGTAATTTGAAAACTTCCCACAACAAAAAGCCTGGCTCAGATGGCTTTTGGGTGAATTCTAATGAACATATAAAAATATTAATAATATTCACAAGCTCTTCCAAAAAAAATGAAAAAAGGAAGCAGTTTCTTAATCATTTTCTGAGTACAATATACCCTAATAATAAAAACAGACAAAAACCTTACTAGAAAAGTAACTACAGACCAGTATTACCAATATATAATTAATAGACAAATCTGAAAAAAATACTAGCAAACCAAATCCAGCAACATATAAAAAAATCATATACTATAGGTGGCATTTATCTCATAAGTGCAAAATTAGTCCAGCATCCAAAAATCAGTTAATGTAGTACCACCAGTAAGGTACAAGATTTCCTTTTCTCTGTAGCCTCACCAGCATCTATTGTTTTTGTTTGCTTGTTTGTTTGTTTTTACTTTTTAGTAATAGCCATTCTGACTTGTGTGAGATTGTATCTTACTGTGGTTTTCACTTGCATTTATCTAATAATTAGTGATGATGAGGATTTTTTCATATGTTTGTTGGCTACTTGTATGTCTTTTTCTGAGAAGTCTCTGCACATGTCCTTTGACTATGTTTAATGGACTTATTTGTCTTTTAATACTTAAGTTTTTCTACATTCTGGATATTAGATCTTTGTGAGATGCATAGTTTGTAAATGTTTTCTCCCATTCTGTAGGTTGTCTGTTTATTCTGTTGATAATTTCTTTTGTTGTGGAGAAGCTCTTTAGGTTAATTAGGTTCTACTTGTCATTTTTTTTCTTTTATTGCAATTGTTTTTGAGAACTTAGTCACAACTTCTTTGGCAAGGTCAATATCAAGAAAAGTATTTAATAGGTTTTCTTCTAGGATTATTATACTTTGGGGTGTTATGTTAAATATTTAATTCATCTTGAGTGATGTTTGTGTATGGGGAAAGGAAAGATTCCAATTTCATTCTTCTGCTTATGGCTAACCTGTTATCTCAGCACCATTTATTGAATAGGGAATCCTTTTTCCATTGCTTGTTTTTGTTGGCTTTGTCAATGATCAGATAGCTGTAGGTTTGCAGCTTTATTTCTGAGTTTTCTATTTAGTTTCATTGTTTTGTATGTCTGTTATTGTAGAAACACCATGCTGTTTTGGGTACTGTAGCCTTATAGTATAGTTTGAAGTCAGATAATGTGATGCTTTCAGCTTTGCTCTTTTTGCTTAGGCTCTTTCTTTGATACTATATGAATTTTAGAATAGTTATTTCTAATACAAATATATGGAAATCTAACAACATCTTTCTCTGAAGAATGACATTGGTAGTTTGATAGGATTCTGTAAATTGCTTTCAGCAATGTGACCATTATAATGGTATTTTTTTTCCAATCCATGGTCATCAAATGTTTTCCATTTAATTATGTTTTCTCTAATTTCTTTCAGCAGGATTTTGTAGTTCTCCTTATAGAGATTTTTCACCTTCTAGGTTAGCTGTATTCCTAGGTGTTTCATTTTTTTGTGGCTGTTTTAAATGAAATTGTTCTTGATTTGATGTGAATTCTTAAGTTGTTCTTGACTTTACTCTCAGCCTGGATGATATTGGTGTATTAAAATGCTACTTATTTTTGTACATTGGTTTTGAATCCTAAAGCCTTACTAAAATCATTTATCAGTTCTAGTAGCATTTTGACAGTCTTAAGGGTTTTCTATGTATAGGATCATATTATTAACAAAGAGAAGTACTTGGATTCCTTTTTTTTTCTCTCTCTCTATTTGGGTGCCATTTATTTCTCTTGCCTGATTGCTCTGGCTAGGACTTCCAGTACTACGTTGAATAGGAGTGGGGAGATTGGGTAACAGTGCCTTCTTCCAGTTCGCAAGACAATGCTTCCAGGTTTTGCCATTCTGTATGTTGTTGGTTGTGGGTTTGTCTAAGAATTGCTCTTAATATGGTGAGGTGTGTTCCTCCAATGCCTAGTCTATTGCGGGATTTTATTATGAAGGGATGCTGGATTCTATTGAAAGATTTTTCTGTGTCTATTGAGATGATCACATTGTTTTTGCTTTTAATTCTGTTTATGTGGTGAATCACACAGATTGATTTGTGTATGTTGAACCAGACTTGCATCCCAGGAATAAAGCCAATTTGAGTGTGGTGTATGAATTTTTCGATGTGCTGTTGATTTCAGTTTACTAGTTCTATTGAGGGTTCTTGCATTTATGGTCATCAGAGATACTGGCTGGAAATTTTCTTTTATCATTATGTCTCTGCCAAATTTTGGTATTACACTGATACTGACTTCACTCTGGATTAGGCTTTGTCTTAAGGTAATGCTGTAGCTGGCCTGATCTCCTATCCATACCACTAAAACTTTATATAAGTAGATGGTTTGGATGTAATTTGTCTCTACCCAAACTGACATTAACATTTGATTTCCAAGTTGGCAGTGTTGGGAGGTATTTGGATGCTGAAGGAGGATCCCATATTAGAAGATTGATATCCTCTTGTGGGAATTAGTTCCTGAAAGTGCAGGTTGTTAAAATGCATCTGGCTTCACCGATTTCTTCTCTTGCTTCCTCTCTCATCATAGAATTTCTGCACACAACCACCTTTTGCTTTCCAGCATGAGTCAAAGCAGCCTGAAGCCCTCACTAGATGCAGCTGCACATTCTTGAACTTTTTAGCCACAAGGACTGTGAGCCAAATAAGCTCATCTTCTTTATAAATTACCTCTGGTATTCTGTTGTAGTAACAGAAAACTAACTAAGACAAAAAATTGGTACTATAAAATTATCTCAAATTGTTAAAGTGGCTTTGGAACTGAGTAATGAGCAGAGGTTGGAAGAGTTTAAATTAGCAGGCAAGAGAAAGATTGTATAGCAGTAAATAGAACACTAATGGTGATTCTGGCTATGGCTGAGAAGAATACAAAAAGACCAGGAACAGTTTGAAACTTCTTACAGATTGGTTAAGTGTTCATGAACAAAATGCTGATAGAAATATAGACAGTAAATGCCTTTTGATGAGCTCTCATATGGGAAGGAGGAACAAGGCATTGGAAATTAAAGAAAAGGTGATTTGTATTATGCCATAGCAAAGAAATTGGCTGCATTGGGTTCTTACCCTAGAACTTTGTGGAGGGCCAAACTTAAGAGTGATAACCTAGGAGACAATTCTAAACAGTAAAGTATTCAGGCTACTGCACGGTTACTTATAACTGCCTACAGTGAACTGTTGGGGGAAGAAAAAAAAAAAAAAGAACAGGGTGGGAAAACCTGAAAAATTTGCGGCCTGGCCATGTGGTAGGGAAGAAGAACAGAGCTGTTTTCAGGAAAGAAATTAAAGAGTACAGCTGAGAGAGTCTATTAAAAAAAAGATTAGCATGGATAAAAGGGAGCCAGGTGTTAATAGTCAGAACAATGAGAAAAAGGACCAGAAGGACATTTCACAAATCCTCAAGGCTGTCGTCCTCATCACAGGCCAAGAGACCTAGAGGTACAGAGTGATTACAGGGAATAGGCTTGGGACACCAGTTTTCTGCATCACCTTATTTACCCTGCTCCATGTATCCCAGCTACTCTGGCTACAGCATCCATGGCTCAAATAGCCTCAGATGTGGCTCGGGCCACTTTTCTGGAGGGCTCAACAGTTAAACCTTAGTGGCATCCATGTCTACATGGTGCTAATTTTGTAAACTGGCAGAATGCAAGAGAAATAGCAGTATCAAGGCCTCCACATAGATTTCAGAGAATGTATTGGGAAGCTTGGGAACCCAGTGGAAAACTTGTCACAGGGACAAAAATCACTGTAGAGATTCACTGCTATGACAATGCAGAGTGAAGTTTAGGTCAAGGCTGCCATAGAGAGCTCACACTGGAGCAATGCCTAATGGGATGAGGCTGCCACCGGGACCCCAGAAATGTAGAGCCATTTGCAGCATGCAACCTCAGCCCGGAAAAGCTATAGACATTCAGTTTCAATCCATGACAGCAGCTATGTGAACTGCACCCAGGAAAGCCATTGAGGCAGGTCCACCCCAGTCTTTGGTGCCCCCAAACCCTCACTGTGCCCAGGACACATAGAGGGAAAGATTATGCTGGAGCCCTAAGAATTCATGTATGCTCTGCTGTGTTTCAAACTTGTGTACGGCCTTTCATTCCATTCTTTTGGCCTATTTAACTCCCAACCCTGCATTGGTTTTTTGCTTTTTGTTTTTGTTTTTGTTTTTTTTTTTTTTACAGGCTAGAAGGAATTTGCCTTGAGTTTCAGAAGATACTTTGGAGTTTGAGCTTTTGAGTTGATGTTAAAATGAGTTAAGATGTGGGGAATATTGGGATGCAGTGATTGTATTTTGCATATGAAAATGAAACTACCTTTGCAAAAATTGTAACAGTGAGAGAAATCTAACTAACTCTGTCTTGCTTCTAACCTCACAAGCGAACTGCCTTTGTTAACTTAAGACAGTTCTTTTTCCAAAACTAACCCACTCCTTGTTGGGGGATGGAAACTCCCTTTATAAGACTAATGAAAGGCCATGAGTTTAGGATCATAGGAGGAGCCTGTATTCTGATAAGATAGAGGCGCAGTTAAACAATAGCTAGCCATTGTTCCAGAAGTCACAAAATTTGTATCTTCCCCAATTGCTCCTATAGATAAGGAGCAATTGTTGAAATCTAAGATTAACCTTTGAGATTATTTTTTTAGACTTTTGCATTCTGGTGACCAACTGACTCCAACCCAGACCCATGACTCATACCAAGGAACTGACTCCTATCCAGAAGTTGATCCAGAGCATGAAAACAGTTTGAATACTCCTGTGATTTCATGCCCAACCAATCAGTAGCACTCATTCCTAGCTCCTGGCCACTAAGTTATCTTAGAAAATCCTAGCCAAATGCTTTTGGGGTGGCTGGTTTCAGAAATGTCTCCCATCATGCTGCTTGGTTGGACCTGCAATAATTAAACCCTTTCTTTGATGCAATACCTGCTGTTCTCAGTGCATTGGCTTTTCTGGGCAGCAGGCAGGATGAACCTGTTGGGCTGCTACAAATTAGACATAAGTTTTGAGAGCCAAGCATAGAATTCTGTGGTTTAAATGTTGAAATTTGTTCTCCAATGTGGCAGCTTGTATCAAAAGGCATAATTATAACAAATTTAATTTAAATTTGGCTTCATTAGCAATTCTAGAATCAGACAATACTTAATTCCACAAAATAGAATATGTGTTCCAGTGAGTTGAACAGAAGAATTTTCGATTTAATAGACAATGATAGGCTGAAGAAAACAGAAGCAAAGAATCATGAGTCTATTAGTTACTTTTCAAAGTTACTTTTCCTTCTAAGGCAGTGCCAGGGAGAAAAACAAACAAACAAACAAAAAATAGCTGATTAATTAACATCATGTTACCTCAGGCTACTTTTATTTGTGTATGGGTTAATGTAGAGAGTTCTTGCTCACTGAAAATTTAAACTGGCCTGTTTGGGAAATAACTGTGATCTCTCTATTCTGAATTCTGAGACAATCTGATGACAATATAGTTTAGGTTTGGTGATGTGGAACTTTAGCATGGGTTACTCTATTTTGATTTTTAGTGTGGTCTGTTGGGGCTTAATGAAAAACAATGACCTCCCATAATTTTCACAATTCCCCACTTTGGTTAGGCTGTCCCTTAAGTGAGATTGTCACCAAAACCTTGGGTATCAGTGCTACTCTCAGTTAGCATCATTTCAGGTTTCTAGTCTCAGAATGACATTTAACCATTCTGACATCATCATCATTATCATACATTTATTTGAGTTTTTGTTGTTTTAGCTGGAGAAAGACCATTTGACAGATGGCCATATGGAAATATTTAAAATGTTTTGAGAGAACACAGCACACCAGCAAGACTACTATTCTGACTATCAGGATGATAATACAAAGAGTTTGGAGTATACTCCTTAGCCAGGATTCCCATGATCACACTAACTAAAATCTAACAGCCAGGCAAAGAGCCTATCCATTTTAACCAAGTGAATGGATCTACAAACCAACATATTTATCTATGTGCATCAAGAAGTATCATCAACTGCACATATTCCTCCCTCTTTAATTAGTAGGTAATCTAGCATCCCAAGACTGGGTCAACTTAATGCAGGTAATGTAAGTTATCCTCTGAAGCTTTTGTAAAAACTTAACTACAGTACTATCCTGCCAAGCGAAAGAGGTAGGCACAAGTAAGGAAAAAGAAAGAGGGGTAAGAATCTTATTATGGTAGGGAGTTTTATTCTGAGAATCTTGGAAATAGCTTTTCACAGCATGAAGTTGGCAACTTCTTGTCCTAGTTTGCAGTTATAATGTCTCTAGTTGTGGCATGGGGTGTTCTGGTAAACTCTTTATGTAGCTCACACATCAGTACCGAGACTTGTCCCTTGAAATTTACATTGAGTTGTTCAGCTTTGGCTTATAGCGCTTCAAGAACAGAGGAGAGCTGGAGAGTTGTAGCTAGATATTAAAAAAAAAACTAGAATTCAGAATCTGGTCCAGTCTGTAGGCAGACAATAAAAAGTCAAAAACAATGAACAGGGCTACAATTTAATAACAGCCACACTATAGTTTTCTTTTGCAATTAAATTTTTCTCTCTATAGTAACCCCCATTTCCATCAAAAAAAATTATAGTAAGACCAATTAGACTGATATTTTTATAAATGTAGTAAGTATAAACATATAGGCTTCTTTTAAATTTGCTCTGCTGGAAATTTTGTCAAGGAATCCCAAATCAGACTTTTGAAAATATCTCCTAATGCTAGGAAGGCAAAGCAAGGCAGACATTAAATTTTGCCTGCTCTATTTAATATCTTGAGGTTCCTAGACCTGCCAAAAAGTGACAACTTTTTAATTACCCACTATAAAGCTGAGAAACATTGAAACCAGACATTCTATGAACATTTTCAAATATGACATTCCAGTCAAAGCCTTGGTAATATAACCACTGTTCCTAAAATGTATCCTGTTAAAGAGAATAGATTATTATTGAACTTATGCAAATAACTATATTGCTATAAAAAGTAAAAATACTCAAATTCTGGAGGGATCAGAGAGACAGGAAAAGCAAATGTTCCTATTTTTGTTTAGAAATGTGTGCTTTACCAAATTTTTGTAAGCTATATATAGCTTAAAGGAAAAAATGTTTTCTTAAATCTGGAAATCAAAACATTGAGAAAACCAGCAATGTCTCAAGTAAAGTTTGAAATAAAGTTTCAAATGTTTCAAATAAAGTGGTGAAATAAAGAAATGTTTCAAATAAAGTTGTAAAGAATCTCATAATTATTTTTCCATAGTTTATTCAGTCTCAAGTCAGTAATTCTTGCTCTCATCTTGGTTAGCAGTTTTACAAACACATCAGTTTCTTATGAGTGTTGGAAATTTAGTCCAATGTTATAAACTCAAAGTTATTAGAAACCTGTCCTTGTCAGAGTTATTTTATTCTTTTCATGAACCTCCCTGAAGACATAACACTTTAGGCTTATAAATTTCTTGCCAGAAGCCTTCAGAAAGGCATCAGAATAAAGCAACTAACTAGAGAACAAGACCTAAAATGGCCATGGTTAAATATTGTTATAGAACTAAGCTGAGGTCCACTCACCTGGTGCAATAAGACCAGATACCCACACCAAGGTTTTGCAGAGGTAGAAAGAAAGGCATTTATTTGTGGGGCAGCAAGCGAGGAAGACCAGGAAGCTAATGCTCAAATCCTGACCTCCCTGATTTACAGGTAAGGATTTTAAAGACAGGGGTAAATTTTGGGAAAGCAGAAGTTACAGATAAAATTATGTCAATACATGGAGTGTATGCATTGGCTTTGGCTAAAAATGGGTGGATACCTTGAAGTGATGGCGGACAGGTCATAAGTAGATTCAAAGATTTTCTGATTAGCAATTGGTTAAGAAACGGAAAGTTTCTTTTTTTTTTTTTTTTTGTTTTTTGAGACGGAGTCTCGCTCTGTCGCCCAGGCTGGAGTGCAGTGGCGCGATCTCGGCTCACTGCAAGCTCCGCCTCCTGGGTTTACGCCATTTCTCCTGCCTCAGCCTCCTGAGTAGCTGGGACTACAGGCGCCCGCCACCGCGCCCGGCTAATTTTTTGTATTTTTAGTAGAGACGTGGTTTCACCGTGGTCTCGATCTCCTGACCTTGTGATCCGCCCGCCTCGGCCTCCCAAAGTGCTGGGATTACAGGCGTGAGCCACCGCGCCCGGCCGGAAAGTTTCTTTAAAAAATTAAAATCTGCGGAAAACAATGTTGTCTCTGGCTTGTGGGTTTGACTCCCTCATCGTCCCTCAGGAAGAAATATAGGGCAAAGAATGGTGGTCAGAGTTCAGCCTTCACATGTCATTCATCTGAGATCTTCGTGCCAGCAGATCCTTTCAGGAGGGGTCTGGATTTCTGAATCTATTCAGGGTCGTATTTTTGGATGCTATCTTTGCCTCTACGGCGAACCAAACATCTCCTAACTCTAACTTCCTTGACTATTGTTTTAGGCTACTATTATCTTCTTGCTTATGGAGTTGTTAGTTTACTTCTCAGGGATAGCTAAGTATCTGGAATTTCCCTTGAAGGAACTGAAGAGTTTTATTCATTGTTATGCTTGGGGACTTGCAGGTTTCTAAGAGTGAGTTCCTGATCTGTCACAAGAGCTGACAAGTTCATAATAATGATTCAACTGACAAAGAAATTTGTTTATTTTTGGTGGCCTCCAATGGTTTTACATAAAACCATTATTATTACTGATAATGAATACTAAAACATATTAGATTTTTAGGAATCTTATAAAATTTTGGAACACATGTTAACAACATACTAATACAAATATAATTAACAGAAGATTAAATATTTTTTATTTGACAATGCTTCCCATAAAATTTATCATGTTAAATAAGGGTAATATTTCTTTTCTGGACTTCCAAGAACTTATCTTCGATGTTCAAAGGTTAGTTTCAGGTACAAAAGACTTAATTTTGATTTTGAAGAGTTTGTCAAGAATGGAAGATTTAAAACACCTGATCAAAATAGAATCACAGGTCACAATGACATAAAACTGAAGTGTCAAAAGGTTTCAAAAGCAAAAAGCACAATAAATTATCTTGACAAAACATGGAATCTCTGTTTTGTAGGCCAGTTACCTAAAAAGTAAATAAAAGGTTGTCACGATTTTATATTGAAGAGCAGATTAAGGCTCTCAAAAAACCTGGTTGTTCCAACACAGGGGTCCAAACTCTAACCTTACATCAGTGTATTTATGAAATTAATGTTCACTTTTTAGAAAAACTTACAAATATTTCTCTTCAAATTTTAGTCTACTTGATCGCACATAAATTTTTTTCAGGTGATATATTTTTCATAAACATTCAGTTCTGTCTTTTCTTTTCTTTCTTTTTTTTTTTTTTAATATTGGCATTCTGGGTTAGGAGAAAAAATTACTTTCCTTTTCCCCTTATTATTTTGGCCACACAATGTTCTACCTCATGCAAAAATGAAACAAAAATAAATTTAAAAATTGCTCTTTTTTATTTTTTATTCCCCAAAATACAGCCTCATACTTATAATTTCTTATTTTTTACATCTCTTCTACTTACTGTTTCCTTTCTGCCTTGTTTCTGTTACCTTCACAATCTGTATTTTGAAACAACCTTTAAATAACCTTCAAATTAGACAAAATTGCTGTTTTTTAAAGAAGATAGCCTGATATCTTTTTATAATTTTTCTTGTCAAAAACACATCTTACTTTCCTTGTATACTTTACATGCAGAATTGTTTTCCTTAGAAAGTTGCATTTTGAGGATCATTTAGTTTGGCAGGTAGTCTTTTCACCTTTGCCTGTTTCATAATTATATTACCATCTTCAGAAAAGAGCCCTTTAAGGAACAGGGCAAAAAATAATTTGTAAAAACTTATGAGAACTTCCCCTGGGAGGCTACTGGTCTTAATAATTAACACGGACATTATTATCAGAGGGTGAACAGCCAGTTTTTAGGTGTCTTCAAATCTTTGGGGAAATCCCTTTCTCAATGTCCTGGTTATTTCCACAAACAGCAACCAATTTTTGGAAACTGCTGTTTCAGGGGTCCCTTATTAGAGAACTGCCCTGGAGCAAGCCTAAAGGTCATTCTAGGTGTTTGGTTGCCATGGAGCTGAAACACTTTGGGAATGATTTTCAAAAGGTCATTTGCAATCTTTTGGGCTCCTCCTGGCACTAAAAGTAGACCAGGTGAAGCTTGTTGAATTGTTGATACCATTCTCAGGGGAATATCATTCTGCCTCTTTTATCCATTTATCCCCAGGTCCTACCAACATGTGTATTACTTGGTAGAAGTGAGGTATTCTGAGGTCATAAGTCATAATTAAAAAATAAATTCTAAGACTCTCAAGCAACTGAACAGATTCCCTTTTGGTCAACAGGACCCCAAGGAAACCCTGGAAGCTGAGTTCCTGTCCATGACAGGATCAGAAGTATGACATGCCTTGTTAAAACCCCTCCCTCACTAACCACCATTAGCCTTTCTTCCTAAAGAGATAAACAGAAGGCCGGGCGCGGTGGCTCAAGCCTGTAATCCCAGCACTTTGGGAGGCCGAGGCGGGCGGATCACAAGGTCAGGAGATCGAGACCACAGTGAAACCCCGTCTCTACTAAAAATACAAAAAATTAGCCGGGCGCGGTGGCGGGCGCCTGTAGTCCCAGCTACTCAGGAGGCTGAGGCAGGAGAATGGCGGGAACCTGGGAGGCGGAGCTTGCAGTGAGCCGAGATCGCGCCACTGCACTCCAGCCTGGGCAACAGCGTGAGACTCCGTCTCAAAAAAAAAAAAAAAAAAAAAAAAAAAAGAGATAAACAGAAACCATTCCTTTCAAAAGACTTCGGTGCTGACTTCAGCCAGTAGCCTGACTGTGGCCCCTCCCTTTAGTCATTCACAACAACTGAGTAGCATTTCTTCCCGATAAGAGACAACCAACCACTAAGTGGTTCTGGCCAGTCTATGGAGACTGCTCAGTGAGGGTTTTTGTATTCTCTGCTTTACCTTTTGACATCAGAGCGTGTCCAGACTGAACCAGGAGTTGAGCTGCTTATTCTCACAGCCCAATAACAAGATGCAGATGAACTGGGAAAGAAGAGAGTTTATTTATGTAGTCAGGTACAGGGAGAAGGCTGGGAAAATATTGCCAGACCAACTCAAATTTGCAAAGTTTTCCAGAGCTTATACATGTTCTAAGCTATATATCTATGTGTAAGTGTGGATTCATCTAATGACATAAATGATTAACTTCTAATCTATAGCTAAGGCCTGAGGCCTGAAGACTTTCTTCTGGAGCCTCAGTAAATTTACCTAATCTAGATGGGTCCAGCTGCTAGCGGTGATTACCCTTATCTTGTCTCCTGCTAAGTCATGAAACTTTGGGGAGTTCCTTCAGACCCCCAGTAAAACATGTTTGTGGACATCTGGGGAGTACCTCAATGGTTTATGGTGCTTACTGATATAGTTAGGATCTGTTCCGGATATGATAGTTACTGACAATTACTGATAGAAGAGTATTAAATTCTCCAACTCTAATATCAGTTTTTCCATTTATCCTTACAATTCTATCACTTTTTGTCTCACTTGTTTAGCTGCTCAACTTTTAAGTACATACATATGAATATTTGCTGAGTATTGGAGTACCCTTCTATTATGTAATTCTATCCCTTGTCCCTGACAGTGAAGAGACATTTAGGCATTCTTCATTTTCCCCATTATTATGAAAATTACAGAATTAGAGTTCCTTCAAGATGCTCTTTGGAATTTTAACTAATGTTGATAACTCAGCAATCCACTCTGCCGTGAGGGAACTTGAACTGTTTCAGATCAGAATTAATGTTGTTTGTCATACAGTCATATTAAATAAGAGAAAGAAGAACCCAAGGGTGTGGAACAGTTTTCAGTGGGTGAATAAATTCCTCAGCAAGTGTAACTGAGATGTAGACTAAAATGATCATTGCAACCTTGATGTAATCACACTATTGATAAGATAATTAAACAATAACTTTGAAAGGAGATATAAACTATCTGAAAGAACTCTTCTCATCTACTCCATATTTACATAATTATTGAGTTGATGTTTATGGGCAAGTATTCTGGTATTACATAGGAATACCTTGTACTCTCATAAAGGTTTTACATCATGTGATGCAGAGACCATAAAATTTGAAAGAAATATTAATTAAAAACCAATGCTAAGTTTATTATAAATTACAAAATGGTTCATGACCTTAAGCATATTATTTGTTACTCAAAGAGTCAAATGTGCAACAAATAATGTTAACACCATGATAGATGCCACAATGAAATTATAAACTTATTTTTACTTCCAGAAAAGAGTAATAAGGAACTTCTCCCTGTGGACATTAGGCCAGGTTTTACAATAGGAGAGATAAATGAGCTGATTCTTGAATGTCCAAATGAGAAATAACATTTTAAGTACAAAGAAAATAGCAACAATCATTTGTATATGACTCATAGGCTTTTTAATCAATCAATTGAATTTGAGAATGTATAAGGTTTCTCAAACCAAAGTTATTTTTGATTATTTTTTGAGGATTGGAATTCCATATGCCCTGAGTTTATATGCACATTATACTAATACGTAAATGTTAGCCAATTTAAAATTATCTGTTTTATAGGTGCTATACATACCATGGGTTGGTTGTTTACCTATACTTTAATATTCACTTGTGGTTACTGATATTCAAAGCACATGGTTAAATAAATATATATACACATATGTTTAACAATATATTACTATATTATTTAATTTATATTTTAATTATATGTACTAATATTAATTATTCAGTATAATACTGATATGTTATTGTAATTATAAATATATATAAATGTATACATGTACAATATATTCAGAGAATATTTTCTGTTTGTAAATAGTCATCTTTTAGTAAGAGGTGTGGTTTTGGCTTACATTTGGATGAAAAACAATTTTCTTTTTGTTGATAGTCTTCATAAATAATTTTGACTCTAAAAGAATTGGAAAATATTTTGAACACCATTAAAATGGTCTAATTTTTTCTTTTTTTAAAGGCATATCACTTTTTATCTAGTGCAGATTTGTTAGCAAATGTCTTAATCTTGACGTGCTTTATTCTAAGAGTCGGCAAACTTCTCTTGACTATTTGAGTCATTGAAGAATGTATAAACTCTGTAGAAATCACTAAACTCTGTTTCTGTAGCACAAAAATAGCCATAGATAATACACAAATGAGTGGGCTGGCTGTGTCCCAATGAAACTTTATTTACTACAATAGATGACTGCAGGCAGGCTATAGTTTGCCAATCTTTGCTTTAGTCTATTTAATTTTTTTCCTCCCTAAATGTGACAGATGCTAATGTATAATGTAGAAAAAAAAAATGTGAAACTCAATCAATCCTTCAGGCAAGGAACATTATTAAAAATATTTGAAACTGTATAAGAGAAATATCATGATATGTTTGAATGTGCATTCAGGATGATGTATTCTAGACTTTAAGCACTGAAAAAGCTGAAAATATATATTTTGTAATTCTAAGTGTGTGAAGGTATTACACAGGAATGTAAGATACTTTCAACTAAAGTCATAAAATAATGTCATTTACCAAATATAACATTTAGAAGAAATATTAATTGAAAATCAATGCTAAGTTTATTATAAACAAAGTTCATCCAAAACCTATAACTTTCCCTTTTAACTTACTTTATCAGAACCTTACTTTGAATATTTGACTATATATATTCTTTGAGGATGCTGAAAGAGGGAAAAAAAAAAGAGAAATAGGAAAAAGAAATTACCTTGGCTTCAATAACAGTAGCTCACATCAATTCTAAGAAATTGTTACATCAACTTTTCTGGCAAGACTCCACTGGTGGTGTTTATTTTTCATTAAATTCTGATTCTTGACAGAAGAGCTTACTGGCAGTAAAAGTAAAAAAAATAGTAAAATGTGATACAAAAAAAAAATAACCTTGAGTCATCCTGGGAAGAACCATTTCTGTTAGAAAGATTAAAAATGTACTTTCAAATCTTTTTTCTAGTATTAAATAGTTGCTATCTAACAATGATTTTGAAAATCATATAGAATGCAAAAATTTTGAATGTGAGTCAACATTGTTAATGCTTAGGTCACTGCCACATTAGTTTTAAATTACTAAAATTTGAACCAAGATGACAATAATAATGATAAAATATTTGAAGGTGAAAACAAAAGAAAAAGTAACCAACAATGCAATATTTACTCTAATAATAGGTGAATATGATAGAAATTAAGTTGATTATGAATATTTCCATGTCAACTCTACATCTGTATAGGCAGATGTTGATAAAGACAGATGGTATGGTGAGTTAAAATTGCTAATGTAAAATATGTGATATGGAGTGAAGTAGTTGAAAGAATTCATCTGGGCCAGATCAAGATAATAATAACACATATATTACACACTGTCAGGAATAAGTGTCATTTATTTCTTTCTTTTCTAAAATAAGGCATACTTACAAACATCCCTTTTGTGTTGAGCTGTCTTCCCCAAGAAATAGTTGATGTCAGTTTCAAGTAAACCATTCACACTGAAATCAAAGCCTATAATATCTGAGAGGTTTTCTTATGTACTGTGAAGTAGATGAAGAATCAAAATACAGGGAAGGAAGAGAGGAATGAGAAAGTTTTAAAAAAAGGAGAGAAAAATATAATTAAAAAGAAAGAAAGGAAGCTCTGCCCTATGCTTTTGGTTTTTTCCCCCTTAGAAGCTGGAGAACTAAATACAGAAATTTCTAAAAGTAGTAGGAAATATATTTGATGATTGTGGTTGGATATTATATTTTAAGATTTTTTTGGCCATATTCAGATGCTATGTTGAGAGGCATAGCAATGACACTTGTGAAGACTTTATATATATGTAGTTTTTCACACCTATCAGGAGATTGCCCATCTATTTCAGGAACAAGACATGAAACAGTCTTCACTTAGCCTAAGTAAGATTATATCCATGCAGATTATCTTCTTAATATGGCAAAAGTAATGAACTGAAATGTTGTTAGGAATTCAGGCAATTATTTTCCATGGGATAAGGATGTCTGGTACTCTTCTATTTAGACTCTGAAAACTTTTTGTTCTCATACAGGCTAAGAGAAAAACATGACAATGCATACTGGCATTAGAGAATCTTTTGTTCCATGATGGATGTGCTCCTTCTAGGAGGAGGAGGACGCTACTGGACCTCACTGATTAAGTCGATGTAATGGTGGCATGAACTGTCATCCACAGAGATTTTCAATTGAATGTTACTCCACCAATTACTTCCTCACAGCCTAACGGAGTGCCCATGACATTAGAGACTAATAAATTGTCCAGTGCCAATTAAAAAAAGATACTTTCCCTCTAAGCTATTTAGCTACAATATTCTCTCTTACTAGATTAGGTTATATAAATCTGAAAAGTATGATGAAAGTTTATTTGTAAAATTCTTCAATTGAATTTTTGAAACTACATAGGCTTCTGGGTTTCCACCCTGGGTCCAATGTCAGGAAGGACACTTATTAATGTCATTGAAAGACATTCTAAGTAGATATTGCAACAGAAATATGGAAGGATTCAAACGTTTTGAGTAAAAATAAACTAATTGTGAAGAAAAATGCACCCATTCATTTATCAATCATGTATTGATAACTTCAAACTTCTTATGGACCTGCTTAGTACATGATACGACAGTATAAACTCTGAAGTTATATATTGTCCTCTGCCCTATACCTCCCACCTCTTTCAACTCATCTCAAATTGTTGGGTTTTGCAAAACTAACATTTTACCTAGAGAAATATTTTCTACTTTAGTAAGCAGATTTGAATCGTAATGCAGTCTCTGAATATACATCAGCCTCTGCTTCTGTTAGTTTTTTTGCCAAGCTAATGAATAACAGATTTTAATGTTTTGTTTTTTTTTTACCCCCATTAAAATCTCCTTTGGATTTTGGCATCCAACACATAAGAAGTAATATTTCTGTGACTTTTATCATGGGAGTTATGTAATGAATATGGCCAGTTTTCTTGCTTGAGAAGTAGCGTGTCAAACTGCTTAAAAGCCTGGTGCCCGAGTTTGAATCTCATTTTCGCTATTCACTAGTCATATGATCTTGGGCAAGTCATTTGCTGTTCTATGTTTCTGTGCCCTTCTAATAATATTACTATAAGTTTTAAATATAAATTATATTAAAAATTTAGAAACGTGACAAGCACATTATCAGCATTCAATGTATACACTTACATCAAATACCAAAAAACCCCACCTCTTTTGAAACAAAGTAAATCTAAATTTAATCATTATTTCATTTAAAAAGCATTTGGTATACCCAGCCAAAGGTTAGTATTAGAGATATATAGATGAATAAAAAATGCAAATGCTTGCCACGAATTTAGGGATGGCTCAGAAGACAGACGCATATATGTAATGAAATAAGTCAATCACAAAAAATATTAATGGGTACTAACATTATAAGGTTAAAACAAATCCAGAATTGTATTGTTTACTCCTTGGAAATTTTAGATTAAAAATACAGCTCTCTATAATCTATATCTCTTTCTGTAGATTCTATTGCTCAGGTCACTGATACCTTTGCCTGAGTGGATCTAACTAAAGAAAACACATGGAGAAAGCATTTATTAACTTTGCCTAGGGAGCAAGTTTCAGTGTAGGGCACTGTGTTCTCTTCAGCTCCTTAATGATGGAGCATCAGTTTAAGCCCTTTTTGGGATACATGGTTTTATTTCGGCACTGAGAAATTCTTTCTTATTTTTGTCTTGTACAAAAATAAAATCAAATTGGCAGTATTTCAGGAGCTTTAATGGACTTTTGATATCAGCCAAAATGAGTATTTGACTTAACTGCATATCCATAAACAATTAAAAATTGCATAAACTATATGAAGAACTAATTTTCAGGTATTAGACTATCGCTAACACAAGGTTGTGATTCTTGAGAGATGGGAAAAACAGCAGAAGAGATCCATAGTCTCTCTCTTTATTGTTTGTTTTTGCCTTCGGACACTTTATAAACAACTGTAATTTCACTTGGCAGAGGAGAATGAGATGACAGTTTTGGGCTTCTGAGGTAGCAGCCTTGTAATGCTTTTAAGGTAACAGAGAGGAGAGAATTGAATAAAGAAAGCACTCTAAAAATCTACATAGGGATCCTCTTTAGTCTTTAACCACATATGTATGTGTGCTCAGAGCCATGAAACCTGGACGAAATCAGGTGCTGGAGAAGGAGAGAGGTTTGTGAGCTGGCAATGGAGTCTAGAGTTCACATGGTATAGGGAGAAATGAGAGAGTAGCCAAAGTCAACAGACTTTGACAAAGAACATATCAGGCATTTAATCAAGACCTCCCTGCATCCTCCCTTCCAAGAAAAAAAGCTACACTTTAGGAATGGGACTACTCTAGAACTACCATAATCCAACCTAAAAACAAGCCCTGACAGGATAAAGCTGATCCTTCAGAAAGCTGACTGCCATCAAGACAAACTGAACACTCAAAAAATCAACAAAAACACATCAAAACATTAAAAAATAATATTCACAGTGCCTAGTATACAAAAAGTGTTACTGAACATGGGGATCAGCAGAAAAAGGTGACTGATAACCAAAGTAATAAGCAATAAATAGAAGCAGAGGCAGAGATGACAAGGACATTGGATTTAGAGAATAAGGAGTTCAAAGCAGCTATGAAACACTAAAAATGTGTTCAATCATCTAAAGGAAAAATATAAAAAACATAATGGGAAAACAATTAGGGTCACAATAGACAGATGGAAAACATGAGAATGAACCTAGTGTAAATGCAAAATCTGGAAAGTGCAAAATCTAACATGATAAATGTAGGGATGGGATTAACAGTCATTGATTATTAATAATTTAAACACTGTAGCAGAGGAAGTCAATGAACTTAAAGGAAAGACAATATGCATTCTCCAAACTGAAGTTAAAAAAGAACATTAAAATACTGAAAATAAGGCAGAGTGACTAGTGACCTGTGGGGTGATATTTGGAGGTCTGATTTAAGGGCCTATCTCTAAAATGTTATGTCTATATTAGCTTAATGATAATGATTGTCATAAATAACCTGCTATCTCTGGGTTATTATAAAGTGCCTTGTTCTAAATATGAAAATATAACAAAAAATTACCTTCGTTTCAAGTGATTTGGAAAGCAGTTTCAAAAATTCTACCTAGTTTTGAGGCAAAAGGAAGAATTCACTAGAGTCATTGGGTAAATAGTTATTTAGGAAGATGAATTATACTGTGCTAGGGTTTTCAAACCAGGAATATGTCATTTCATAAGAACTTATCTCTCGTATAGCTCAACCTATAAATTAATTATTTTTCTACAGAGCAGATGGTAATTCTGCCTCTACATATAAGTTTAGTCTACTCAAGATTTCTTTTTTATGTTTTAAAAATTCAGTTAGTGAATTTAAATTTTTCCATTGCCTTTTTAAACAATAAAATACATACAATAATAAATACACAATAAAAATACATTGGATACATAGATAACTCTAGTAATCCCATTACATTTTGGAAGCATCTCTATTTTCTTACATTTTAAAACAAATTATATTTTTTGAAACATCTATCATTTTTGTCAGCTGTCTAAACATTGCTGTTTTAAATTTTATAGACTTAAAAAATTTTTTCCTTTACAATTTATTTTGCTTAGCTAAAGGTCATCAGAGAAATGTTATGGTTTTTATGTATTGCCCTTCAACATATATTGATATAATTTGATATTTGATGACTTGATTGAAAATTTGTAACCAGTATAATGCTGAAATTCTAAACATCTCAAGGAAAGGTAGCAACTCTTATTTTTTAAGGCCTATGCCGTGTCAGACACTGTAATCACCCTGGAATACTGATATTACCAGTATTTTGTGCAAGAGAAATTTCAGGCTAGAATAGATTAACAGAGTCAAGTAACTAATAAGTGACAAAATTAGAATATAAACTCTAAGGATCATACTGTTACCTCTGGGATTCTTTTTCAATAGGGAAGAGGAAAGCCGTAGGTGACTTTGCCTCAGGTTTTATGTTGCAGTTACTAAATCATGTTATTTTTGTTACATTCAATAAAACCTTTTTATTGGTTTCTTTTTGTCTACATCATTACCTGGGAGATTGATGTGACTTTTTTTTTCCCTCAAACTAATTTTTAGATAAATATAAACACTTTACTGCATTTTTTGTTATTCACCTTCTCTACAATGGCTTTTAAAATCTCTAAGGTCAAAGTCATACAGGGCACAGAACCATATAACACTAGATAGTTGCAAACACAGATTTAGTTCAAGCTGATCAAGTCAGTGTTAATTTAGAATTGATATTTAGGTCCAGAATTGTAAAGTTATGTTTGCAAAGTGACAAAGAGTATTTTAGATTAAAGCTACATAAATTATTCAGAAAATTTTCCTGCATATTTCTGTCCCTTTTTTCTTCTTTTTCTTGTAATATCTCATGACTCAAACTAAACTTCAAAGGTGTATTTAACAATAATTGTTCTCTATTTGTAGCAATATTAAAAGACGTTATGTGAGAAATAAGTTTAAAGGTAAAAAATTGGGGGTAAATGCTAGCTTTAACAAAATAGAATAGATTTTCTTACTTAGGGACACCACAAGTCTGAAAATATTTCTGTGCATAGTGATTCTCTGAACCATATACAGAAAACAGGTTTCCTAATTTTATTTGATAAATCACTCCTCATAGCAGTTGGTCTTTCAAACTATTATTTCAGGCAACAAATTTGGAAACTGTTTTCTGAATGGATCTGTTGATTTTAACCTCAAAGTCAAGGTCAATTTTCCTTTTAGGAAAGACACTTAAACCATCAGAGAAATTCTACATATTATTTTTATTTTACATACATTATTTGTATTTAATCTGCCCATTTGATTATATAGTATTAGTTTCAATTTTATGGATGTGACATCGGAATAACAAACACTTGTATTTGCTGAAGGTAAGTTTTTGATGTGGTGAAATGCCTCACTGCCCTTTCCCTGCCATCCCAAAGATAGCATGGACAAGTTCTAAAGCAAAACTAGGTGAAAAGGTATTCAAGCTAAGCCAGAGTCTGAGTTGTGGGTATAAACTATTGACAGCTTCAATACCTGTGTGATACCAGCTTCTGCTGAGAAAAACTTCAGAGAAACAGTGAAATATTTACTGCAACACAGGAAGAGGTCCCAGTAGCAATACATGAGTTTCAGTTCATCCATATCCTTGGCAACACTTAGTAAAATTAGTCCTTTTAATTTTAGACATTGCAGAATATATAATACCTCTTTGCGATTTCAATTTGTATCTCCCTAATTACAATGATGCTCAGAATCTTTTCTTGTACTCTTTCATGTTTCATGCTTTTCATGTTTCATTGCCATTTATGGATCTTCTTCGGTAAAGTGTCTGTTTAAACATTTGGTACATTTTTAAATTAATTTGCTTGTTTTCTTATTATTGAGCCTTGAAAGTTGTTATAATCTGAATACAAATTTATTCTTGGATATATGATTTGTAATTATTTTCTCACAGTGTGTGGCCTATATTTTCATTCTCTTACAGTGACTCTCAAGGAGCAGAAGATCTTAGTTCAGATAAATCTCAATTTGTATATGTTATTGTCTTGTGGATTGCACTCACAATTTCTGCTTTTCATGTGGAGTGTTTTGACCTTTTGCATTTAGCATAATTATTGATATTACATTATAACAAATCCTTAGCTTTTAAAGTCTAATTGATTCTCCCTTTTTTCTCACTCTTTTGAATATTTATTTATGATCCCATTTTATCTTCTATGTTGGCTTTTAGCTATGTGTGTATGTGAAAAACGTTTTTATTTTGTCTTTGCTTTTGAAAGATATTTTCAGGGATTATGATATTCTGGTTCAACAGATTTCTCAAGACAAACCTTGCAAGGTCTTTAAAAATAAGCCTGCTGTCATTATTTTTACCCCCAATATACATCATATCTTTTTATTTCCTGGCAGCTTTTAAGATTTGTTTTTCTTTATGACTCATTTTAGCAATTTTTATAAGGTAGCTTGGTATATTCTTTTTCGTGCTTATTGTATTGATGTTTATTGAGTTTTGTGGGTTTGGCAGTTAATGATTATTGTCAAATTTATTTTTAAAATTCAACTATTATTTTTCCATACTTATTGTGTACTACCCCACATTCTCCCTTCTCCTGTAGGGTCTTGGATTATATATATTATTAATCTGCTTAAAGTTTCACATGGCTCGCTGATGGTGCTCTCATTTTCTTTAGTTTCTTTTCTTTTTTTCTCTGTGTTTCATTGTGAATAGTTTCTTTGGCTGTGACTTCAAGTTCACTTATCTCTTCTTCTCCAATGTTTAATATCCTGTTAATGTTTCATCACATAAATTGTATTTTCATCTCTAGAAATTTGATTTGAGTCTTTCTAAAATTATCCCATTTCTATTTAGCATGTTTTATCTTCCCTGTACTTTCTCAGACACAGGAGAAATAACAGAGTTATAATAAATTTTTAATGTCTTTGCTAATTCAATCAGGTGTGTTATTTTACCATATTTCCCTGGATTAAATCTTACTTTCATTATAAATCACATTTTCCTGCTTCTTTGCATTACTGGTAGTTTTTGACTAGATGCTAGTCATTGTATATTTCACCTTATTTGTTTAAATAAAAAAAAATTTCTATTCATATTCTTGAGTTTTGTTCTGGTACACAGTTAAGTTACTTGGAAACAGTTTTTTCCTTTTGAGTCTTGTTTTTTGGTTTTGTTGGAGGACAGAGTAACTTGTAGTCTAGGGGAATTTTTTTTTTTTTCACTAAATAAGATATAAGAGGCTGAAGAGTCATTCCAATGTTCCATGTGTTAAGAGATTTTCTACCTTGGTTGGTGGTGTAAATCCCCAGCCCTGTGTGAGTTCCCAGCAATTAATCTCTCTGCCTTTTTTGTAGATTCATTTACTGTCTCATTTTCTCATTTAGTTTCCTCATGTATATTTGCTAATCAGTACTCATCTAACTATCATAAGATGCACATTCTGTAGATCTCTGGAATTTTCTTTTTCTATAACTTCTGTTTTTTTTTGTTTTTTTTTTTTCTTCCAACATTCTGCCTAGTGAACTGTAGCTACCTTGGTTTCTCTGGACACCCAGGTTTGTTCTCCACAACCAGACACACCCTAGGCAGTAAGTTGGGAGAACTGTTTGGCTCACTTTCTTTGTTTCCCTTCTCTTGGTTATCACTGCCCTCCATTGCCTATTGTTAAAATCCTTAAAGTTATTGTTTTACCATGTTTAGTTCAGGTTTCCAGCCAAGGACTATTCCAGGTTCTATTACTTTGTCTTAGCTGGAAATGGAAGTTCTATCAATGTGTATTTGTTTTTTCACAGAAGTTGTTCTGTGTGTTTTGATGGAAGAAAATTTAGAGATATGGGAACTATTTTACGAACATACTCTTCCCAGAATTTACTCTTATATCTCCCTTTTCTACACAAAGGTAGAAAAGCCTTTGTGTACACTTGTAATCTGTGTACTAGGTTCTTATTTCAGTAAACCATCACAAAGTTCAAAGTTTGACTTGCTTTTCTCTTCCATAATCACTTGTAGGATGTCTAGATCTTTACATGGCCCCTCCTGAATTCCTCCCAAGTCTTATCCTTAAATTTTCCCTATGCCTAACTTACAGGGTTATTCCTGATGATGGAGAATTTGCAATTACAAAACCTGGGATTCAGAAAAACGCTATTTATTCAGGAATTAGCAAGAACTTGACACCATTTTCCACACTTTGCACACTGAAACATACTCTTTGAGTAAATTTTCTTTTTTCATATTTTCCCGCTTTTTGCATTATTATTGGCTTGATAACCCTTAAATGCACTGACATATGTAATAGCAAACAACATTTTATGGTCCGTCTCTCTCACTTTTGCTTTTAATTAGGAATGCTATGTGAGCTTTATATATATTAGTATATATAATCTACATATGTAGATTATTTACATGTATATAATATGCATATAATTTACATAATATATAATGTAAATTATATATATATAAAGCCCATGTGGCATTCTTAATTATAAGCATACATAGATACATGTAATCTACACATATATATTTTTAAAATTTTATGCATATATATATAAAACACACACATATATATCTACACACAAAATTTAAAAAATTAGAATCAGTGAATTTTTGTTTTCTACCCATCAGGGAAATATCTTCTGAAAAGCAACAGAGCAACAGCAGTTTTGAATGAATAAGGTAAAAACTAATGACTTCATATGGTCAGGGTGAGTTTCCAAAATAGTTCACCTTCTCTACTGCACAGTTAATTTCAAAGCCATCTCAATTTAGAAATTTATGAGAAGAGTTTCTAAATCAGATTAGCAAAGTCTTGTCACAACTAAAATTGCTAAATGAGGAAAGTATTTGCAGTAGAGACTGTGCTTTTCTGCTGTGGTGACTAAAATTAGCTTCACTTCATAAAATAGCATACTAGAGATTATTACATGCATAATGTGTCCAAAAGCATTTAGATAACTAAAATAAGCTAAATATGGAAACTCTTTTATATTACCCCCCTTATATGAGCTTATGTTCTTATTTAAACAGACTAGCAACACAATAATCTTTATATGCAGGGCATACACATTTAAACAATTTAAATTATGTGTTCTTTTACATTTAACAAAAGCTGTTTATATAAATGCCTAATTTTCTATATTTCTTAAGAACCAGAGTTCAGTTCTCACATTCTAGTAAGCCACTATAAGTTATTTAAACAAATGAATACATAACATACTATCATAATAAAACAGCTAATTAAGAAGAAAAATCTTAGCTTAAATTAATTTGAGGCACATTAAAATTTTTCATGTTCAGTCTGAAAGTGTTTTTTACCTTGGGTTCATACTCCACTTATAAATGCTGGGGCATATACAAACACACATATGCACACATTTACACACACATAAACTCCTAAAATAGGAAGCGAAAATCGTAAGTTAAAGTGGCTAGACAGGAACATGTAAAGAGCAACATGATGAATTTAATAATTATGAAGAATGGAAGCCATTAAAAAGCTACCTATAGGGCAGTAACTGCATTAAATCACAGTTTTGGGGAATGTTTACCAATTTGGAATTTACTCAATCACTTCTTGCTAAGGTACATAGTAATTTCATTTCCCTTGATCTGTATAATCCTCCAAAATAGAAAATATAAAGAAGGAAACAATTAAAACCTAAATAATATAACCACATTAAAGGGCCAACAGATCTATATCCACTCTTCATGTTGTATTTAGGCATACATAAGTCATAATGAGTCTTTCGGCCATTCAGTATGTGCTAGTCCCTACACCAAGCACTTTGAATATAGCAATTGTTAAAGAGAAAACTTTTGCTTTCTTGGACCATCCCATCTAACGGAAGTAAGAAGACAGTGAATAAGTAAACATGTAAATTAAAATGATATTTTTAGATATAATATGTGCTACAATTGGATATGGGCAATTAACAACAACTTCAAACCCGAATTATTTATTGAATATATAAATTATGTAAGTCTTTATATTCTTATAATGGTTCTTTGATTATATCCTGAATGATTCAGCTCTTCGTGACAAATTCTTGTTATTGAAAAATTTTCAGTATAAGTTATTAACATGCTATTTTCAATTGAATTAAATGTAAAATAAATGTATATACCCCTTTACCTCACAATATTTTTTACTGTGAAAGGAAAATAAACTGTGACAGACGGGTTAAACATTTCTCATTATTTTTTTTTCTAAAGGCACAGAAAGGATAGTTGGATAAAATGTAGTATCTTTCAGATAGCGAGGGTCCCTCTCTATGGACTGACTTGCAATTTTTGTAAGTATTAATATGGCTATATATGAGTGTATGTGGAAGCCACTGAATCACCTTTTTGTTTATGTTGAATATTTAGGTTACTCTTAAGCCCTTCGTTTTAATGATTCACACCTTTGGTTATAGGGCTGGGAATGGGATTTGGTTTCACTGACCATTGGGTTTGAAGGCCCCTTTTTCCACTCTACTAGGCATTATAAATTATGCTTTTGGGAATCACTTAATTTACGTATTTAGTATGTGGTATTAATGAGGTGAAATCATGGGATTAACACTATTTTATTCAGTTATATTTGCTTAAGAAAAATAAAATAACTTGGCCATATTCTCTGGATTTCCTTATCCAGAGCATGTTCTCAGAATGCTGGTGTTCGCATGTTTTCAGTCATAGGTGGGAATTGAACAATGAGATCGCTTGGACACAGGAAGGGGAACATCACACACCGGGGCCTATTGTGGGGAGGGGGGAGTGGGGAGGGATAGCATTAAGAGATATACTTAACATAAATGACGACTTCATGGGTGCAGCACACCAACATGGCACACGTATACATATGTAACAAACCTGCATGTTGTGTACATGTACCCTAGAACTTAAAGTATAAAAAAAAAGAATATGCAGGTGTTAACTAACCTCAAGGGAGGAATGCATAATGCAAATATATGATACTGGACAGACTACTGTAAGTGTATGTCCTTCCACCATTGGCTACAGTGTGAAATCCTACAAGAGTTATTTCATAGAGTTTCTGAAAAGAATACCTTTCATTTTGCCAATGCAGGGAGAATAAGGTTCCTTTTAAGCATTAAGGAGTTAATATTCTACCTAGGAATTTCCTCTTCCTTTTAGGTAGAAAAATTATGCTAGACCACCTAGAAAAATGTGACCCTAGAACACTTTCTCATATCAGTAGCAACCTACTGATATTGGTCTTCCATACTCAGAAAAAAACCAGTATTCCTACTGGCTACTGAAATATACCTGCAGACAATCAGCTTTTAATCTTTGTTCCTTTACATTTTTTATTTTCTTTTCCCCTCAACTACTGAGTACATAGTTATATATGTGAAAATGCTTGTAAGCATATATATACACATATATTTTTCTCTTTATATACATCTTTGATTTGTGGTCTCTATTATGGAAGCCTGCTTCTTGTAGTTTTTCAAACATTAAAATAGTTATTTTTCTTATTTCTCTTGGGTTTTTAAAAATTAATAGTCAAGTTAATTTAGGGAGCATTTATATGGAATATCTCAAAAGTATAAATTTTAAAATTAATTTTTGTTTCAAACTGACTTTACTTTTAGAAAGTTTTAGCAACACTGATCAAAAGGTACAGAGTTTCTCATATTACCCCTGCCCACACATATGTATAAGCTACACCATTGTCAACATCCTCAATCAGAGTGGTACATTTGCCATAATTTATAAACCTACATCGGCACATCATTACCACCCAAAGTCCATAGTTTACATTGAGGTTCACTCTTGGTGTTGTACATTCAATGGATTTAGACAAATATATAATAACATCTATCCACCATTATAGTGTCATACAGAATAGTTTCACTGCCCTAAAACTCATCTGTGCTCTTTTTACCATCTGCATAGTTTTTGCCTTTTCCAGATGTCATATAGCTGGAATCATACAGTATTTAGTCTTTTAAGATTGGCTTCTTTCATATAATAAAGTGCAGTTAAGTTTCCTCTATGCTTAATAGCTCATTTCTTTTTTGCCTGGAACAATATTCCAGTACCTGGTTGTATTACAGTTTACTTACTCATTCAGCTACTAAAGGACATCTTCGTTGCTTCCAAGGCTTGCCAATTATCAGTAAAACTGTTGAACACATCTGTGTTTTGATTTTTTCATGTACATAAGTCTTAAGTTCATTTGGGCAAATACCAAGGAGTGATATTATTGAATCATATGGTAAGAATATATTTTATTTTATACAAAACTACTAAATTACTAAATGTTACACACATAAAAAATGTCTATAACATTTTTCATTTCCACCAGCAATAAATGAGAGTTCCTGTTGCTCCCCATTCTCATCAGCATTTGATCTTTTCAGTGTTCTGGATTTGGGGCATTCTAATGGGTAGGTAGTGATGTCTCATTGCTGTTTTAATTTACAGTTCCCTAAGGATATGTAAGATGAAGCAACTTTTCACATGCTTATTTGCCACCTGTATATATTCTTTTAAAAAATTGTCAAATAATTCCTGTATTTTTGAGATGTTTAAAATAGACATATAATTGTACATATTCATGGAGTACACATTGATGTTTCTATATATACATAATGTACAGTGATCAGATAGGGTAATTAGCATAGCCATCATCTCAAACGTTTATCATTTCTTTGTGCTGGGAACATTGAATATCCTCCTAGTAGTTATGTTAAATAATATCTCTATTACTGTTAACTATAGTCATCTTACAGTGTGAACTAACACTTGAACTTATTCTTACTATCTAGCTGTAATTTTGTATTATTTAGCAAATCTTTCCCTGTCTATTCTTTCCTTCAACGAATCTTATAGCTTCTGTTCTACTTTCAATGAGATTGAGATTTTTGAGCTTACACATATGAGTGAGAATATGCAGTGTTTAACTTTTTGTTTCTGGCTTATTACACCTAGCATGTCTTCCTGTTCTTTCCAGGTTGCTGCAATGACAAGACTTGATTCTCTTTTATAGCTGAATAGCATCCCATTGTATATATATATACCACATTTTCTTTATCCATTCATCTGCTGTTCAGCACCTTGGCTGTTTCCACATCTTGGTATGGTGAATGGTGTTGCAATAAACATGGGGCCACTAGTCCTATTGCCTCACTGGTTCTCACCAGAACTAATGTTATTGCTCATTTATTTCTAGTATTTCTGGGTTTTATGGGGTTGTAGACAGTGATCCCCTGAGTGGCAATGGTGGCCAACGTGCATTAACTCCTGTTCCAAGTTTTTGATATGCAAGGGAAAGCTACTCCTAAAAGAAAAGGTGGCTTCCTAGGAAGTTGGGAGTGGTCACAGGATGGGACTCCTTCCCATTCATAACCACAGACAAAGATGACCCCAGTTGGGGCACAAATTGAGGCCCTATGGGGGTGTAATGTCTATTATTTCCTGCCAGATTGGGTCTATAGAGATACTTTTTCCTTGTCCCAATGGGGGTGGTTGAACAGCTCTTGTTTTCCAGAAGGGGGCAGTACTCCTACCTTCCCAGATCAGGCACCATGTAAGGTTTCCTCAGTTACAAGTGGGATTTCATTTACCTAACTATGGCCTTGGGAACTTGGCTACTAGAGTTTGATTAGAGCATTGTAAGGAAACTTCTACTTTTGTGTCATTAGCACAACAATGGATGAAAAACGGGGGAGAATACCTAACAAGTAAGGGTCGGGATACTAAGGGATCACTATGGCTAATTGAGAGGTCCATAGAGTTGGCTGTGAGATTTTCCGGATGTGCCGGAAAATGAAACTCTATCCTGGGGATATTGATGACAAATCCAGCAACCATTAAGATGATTTCCTGCTGCTATAATTTTTGAAATATTTACTATAGAGTTTTGTTTCCATTCACACTGGATTAGGTTAATTGGGAAAGTAAACAGAATTAACAGAGGCAGCCTGGTGAGTTTGGGGTTCTACTGCTCCACTGCTGCCTTTTGTAGCTTCCTTCTAACGTCAGGAGCAGATTGAATAATAAATGCATGCCCAGGAGAACTTGGCCTTACAGGGAGTCAGGGTCTGCATTAGTATGTTTCCCGAGGGCCTCATCCGGGTAGCCCTGAAATAGAGTGGGGTTTCATCTTCTCCCCAAATTACTTCTCTAATCTTGCTATAATTAACTGGCTTAACCATGCACTTTTTTAAACCTTCTATTAAATAAGTTAGCATGTGATCTGTGAGTTCGAGGTCCTGGGAACTTCTCTAGTAGTTCCACTGAGGGTCCAGATCTGAAACTCCCCCTACACAATAAATGGCCTTGGTAACAAGCAGCACTCCAACTGCATATTCATGGGCAATATCTAGAATCTTTTCTTTCGCCTCTATGGTATAGCAAGTGAATAATAATATTTGCAAGTCATGCCAAGTTAAATCAAAGGACATGGTCAACTTAACAAATTCCTCTATAAACTTCCCTGGATTCTCTGAAAACTAGCTAAATTTATCCTCACATAAAGCTAAATTGTACATAAAAAAGTGAGATATACTCTGATTGTTCCCCTATCTCTGCCTGTTTCTCACAAAGGGCACAGATTTAATTTCAGGAGCTGATATGGTGCCGCATTCCTGGTGGTATTGGTTAGGCTTATTTCTGTAGGCTGCAGGGGTATAGACTAGGCTTAGTTGGATAAGGGACGGGGGTGCCTGATGACCTTGGAATGAAATCCTGCACTAGAGAACTGGCAGCACTCTCCCTCAGAATTCAGGAACTGCAGAGGCTTCAAGCGGGGCATGAAACTCCTAGCAGGTGCAGCTAAAAGGGGGTCATCTAAGATAACTAGTGCTGCTCTTTGGTCCCTGAAAGTGACATGGGCTAGACACATTTTGCAGCATTCTCTTAGATTCACATCCTGGTAGAGGCTATAAAAGCTGCACATAAGAAACTTCTCCTCATTTTCCTTCCTTCTTTTTTACAGAATAAATCTAGTTGTTAAATAGTATTATAATGTAAAGAACCATGTTTAGGTCAAATCTCTTGGTTCCCCAATTTGTATTGAACCTAAATGGTATTGCAATAGAAAATTATTTTTTTCTCTTTAAATTATCTAACTTGAATTTGCTCCCACTGCCTACATGACACCCCAGTGGCCAGTCCTCTGGGATACTGTCATGTTCACTTTCCAGAAAGGATTCTTATAGAAATTTTTTTTTTTTCAGTTTGCCCTAAGTCTAGTGAAAGCTTAGTTACTTTTACTTTCAAATTCCCACATACTGCAGAGAAGATGTAGGTAGAGGTAGTAAAGCTTTACAAAAGTGGATTATGAGATATGAGTGGTGGGCAGTAGAATGCTTTGGATCTGAATTCCAAAGAGATTGAAGTAAACATTTTAGTTTGAACAAAGAGGGATTAAAAAAAAAAAAAGGTAATTGTAGAAAGGAGGAAGGGTAAGGGTAAATAGTGTTGCTGAAAGGGAGACCTTAGAGGCCCCAAGCCAACAGGTAATCCACCCAGTAAGAGAGACATCGAAGAAAATATTCAAGCATCCACTTGTCTGCAACTGTGGGTAGCTACCCATCAGGTCAGGGGGCCAGGAACCCCCATTCCCTTCACCCAACAGTCCAAGATGGGCTTGAGCAAAGCAGTTTATTGGACAGAAAGGAAGACAGCACACAGAGAGGGGTCCACAACTGGCTCTTACAGAAAACGATAATTTCCAACTTCAGGGCAGAAAAAAGAGACCAAGAGACCAAGATTTCCCCATGAGTGGGGCTATCACCCACAATCCTAGAGGGAATGTCAATGCTAAAAACCCCTGAGCATCTAGGGGGTGGCCAACTGTGACCTCCAAAGGCCAAGTTGGAAGCACAGAACAACATGACTATGGTGGTCCTGAGTCAACACAATGGGGGATCTGTCACAACCAAGTGTCATGATTTAAATAATTGCCCAAATACAGTTAGCAAGGAGCCAAAGCAAAAATCAAAAACAACTATAAATGAAACATTCATTTCAGAGTGGAAAATAAATGACTGGCAGAAAAAAACATAGGACAATACAGGGGAAAGGACTAAGAGAAAGGGTGACAAGAACATAGTTGGCCAGGCAAGTTTCTTTCATGGCACCAAAATGACAGGGGACTTTGAACGGACCACCTAGCCAGAGGACTTATTTCCTGGTTCACCCAATATTAAAAGGGGCCAGAGAGGATGCTCACCCATGTACAGGAGCCAAAATGGTCCCAACTGATCTCTAGTATGGGGTGAGCTGGGTGAAGTCACCCAGGTTACTCTGGCTTGGGTAGGACTTGGCTGCCACAGATGAAGTGTGTGCAGATTTGTGACCTGACATTTGGAGTGGTGGGTCCCACATGAGGCAGCAGCTCTGCAGTTGTTCACCCATCCACTCAGCTTCACTGCCTCCACCTGTCAAGAAAGATGATGGCTCTGAAAAGAATCTTTAACTACTGTTACAGCTCTGCGATGTTAGCAGCTCTTTAGTGTTACAGACTTAGTGTTGCAGCTCTACAGTTTTGATCACCAATGGCCTTGCTGCTTCACCACCTCTCACCATCTCGCTTCTTCACTGCCATCTCTTTCACAATCATTGCCTCTCTGCTTTTTGCCATCTAGCTGCCTCTCCAATCACTGACTTCTCTTGTCCCACATTGGGCACTAGATAATGCAGTGCAGGTTCTTGGCTTTGCTCAGGAAAAAATTTAAGAACAAGCTGGCAGTGGAAGAAAGGAGCTTCATTGAGGTGGCAATGTTACAGATCAGTGACGGCTTCTTGCAGAGCAGCACTAGCCCATAGGCAGTGCAACAACAGTAGTAACATATGGGCTGTTGACTATAGTATCTTGTTGGTTGTTGACTAAAAGTGAGTATTTATAATCACTTTTAATTACATGCAAATTAATGGGGGATTATTCAGAAATCTCTAGAAAACGGGTGGCAACTTCTGAGCGTTGCTATGGAAAGGGCCAGCAACTTTCTTGTGTTGCCATGGAATTTGTAAACTGTCATAGTGCTGGTGTAAGTGTCTTATGCTGAGTGTAGGGAGGGCAACTAGAGGTTGCTTTTGGAGCCACTTGCTAGTCCTGGATATTTTTTCATCTGGTTCTAGAAGCAAGCCCTATAGGTCTCTTACCTCAAAATGATACCTCATTGTGGTTTTGATTTGCATTTCTCTAATGATTTATGTTGTTATTTTTTAAATACATTTGATGATAAATTCTGTTTTTTGAGAGATATCTGTTCAAATCATTTGCACATCTTTTAATCACATTGTTTGTGTTTTTGCTGCTGAGATGTTTAAGCTCTTCATATATTCTGTATATTAATCCCATAGGATGAGAAGTTTGCAAATAATTATTATTTTCATTCTGTAGGTTGCCTTTTCACTCTACTGATTGTTTTCTCTGCTGTGCAGAAGATTTCTGGTTTGATATAATCTCATTTGTTAATTTTTACTGTGGTTACCTGTGCTTTTAAGGTTTTTAAAACAAAACCTTTTTCCACACCAATATTCTGAAGTATTTCCCCTATGTTTTCTTTTAGTTGTTTTAAAGTCTGAGGTCTTACATTTAGGTCTTTGATAGAGCTTGAGCTGATTTTCGTATAGGGTGAAGGGTGGGGATCTAGTTTCATTCTTCTGCATATGGCTATCTAGTCTCTTGTATATATTCTTTGGTGAGGTGTCTGTTAAGTTCTTTGGCCCAGTTTTAAATCAGGCTTTTTTATTGTTTACTTTTAAGAGTTATTTATATATTTTATACATTTTACCTTTTTATTAAATAAGGTAATGCAGGTAAAAGGAGTTTGTAGTTTGCAGAATGCTATATGAATGTAAGAATAAAAAATAGAAAATTGAATTAACACCAAAGGCAATTAAGAGGCTATTACATTCTTCATAAAAGAGTTCTTAGCATTATAAGACATCATTTATTATAAGATTCTTATAAATGGTGATCACCTAGATAGTTCTGGGAAAATGATTATATTTTCCATGTTTAATTTATTCCTTTTGAAGAGATACATTATAACATAAAATTATGCAGAAACATTTTTAACTAATCAAACATGGCTAAGATATTTTTCTTCATATCATCTGAACAGAATTTTTGCTATATGTTTTAAAATGTTTTATAATAAAACTACTTTTATAATCTATTAACTTGAATTTTCTGATTAAGGAAACTGGTTAGTTCTAAAGATATTAGTACATATATTATAAATGATGGCCTTGTTTCTACACAATCTATTTAATTAGGTCACAGTTTCAGTGTCAAGAAGTTTGATCGTTTTCCCCCCGATATTTTAATGATCCACCCTTACATAGTGAACCAGACTAAATTTTCAGTTGATCTAGTTCTGTCATAACTTTGCCAAAATCACCGACTCAGCCATTTTTCACTTCAGTGCTTTTGGTCACATATTCACAGTTTTAGAGTGCTTCAATTTTTCCAACCGTTAGGTTATAGAGAAGGCCTATTACTGTCTCTAGTCATAACCTAATTCTTCCTGTTCATGACAGGGTCTGTTACCTGTTTTAGACCTTGTCTTTTCATCTGTTCATGTAGGTGTTTCTTATTTGGGAGCTATTTCTGACACTTTTTTCCTTTAGGGTATAGTTTTTTAATGAAAGTGATGATTTTTCAAACTTGCCTAAGTGATGCTTGTCGTGTACATGCATAGTGCCATCCAGTTTGTGGTTTATGACATTTCTAGGGAAAAAATTGTGATTTGTACAATTCATAAGTTAGCATCTTTCCAGTGCTTTGTACTGGTGGTACAACATAAACTTTAGAGATGATAAAGACTATGGGGAAGGAAATTAATTTCTATTGAGGATCAAATAATATGCTAGGTGTTATGTAAAGCATTTACAAATATTATCACAGGTAAATTCTGAGCTAGAACCTTCAGACAGTAATATTTTGCCATTTAATAGGTGAGGAAACAAAGGCTGTAATTTTTCATGGCTGTATAGCTAATAAATGCTGGAGCTCATATTAACCCCAGGTTTATCGAACTCGCCTCTAACAAATTCTATTACTTTTCTTCATCATAGAAAAATCCAATCATTTTCTAACAGCTTTCCTTGTAATTAACCTACAAATACACTGGATGTATTTGAAGTGTACAATTTGATAAGATTTATAATAGGAATAAAACTATGAAATCACTAACAAAGTCAAGAAAATGAACATATCCATCTCCCCTAAAATTTCCTCATGTCTCTTCTTAGTTCTTCCCTCCATATCTCCTTCCAAACTTCAGATAACTTGTTTTCTATTACTATGTATCCATTTGTATTTTCAATAACTTTATGTAAATGAAATTTGAAAGTATGTGCTATTTTTATACAACTTATTTTATATAGCATAATTCTTTTAAGATTCATTTCATTCATATTGATGTAGATACCAACAATTCATTTCATTACAAAAATATACAACAGATCATTATAAATTCACCTGTTAATGGATATATCCGTTGTTTTCAGGTATTGTGTGTTACTAAGAGAACTGCTTAGTGAGAAGCAATTGCTATGAACATTCATGTAACAAGTGTTTGTAAGCATGTGTGCCTTCATTGGTCAGGTAAAAATACCTAGAAATAATGTTGCTAAATAATATGATAGATGTATGCTAATTTTTATAACTATAAAACATATTTCTGAAATGGTTGTATATTTGACATTTCTACTTGAAATGTTTGAGAGTTCCAGTCATTCCTCACCCTTGCCAACACTTCGTATGGTTCGTTTCTTTAATTTTATCCAGTCGAATGTGAGTAGTGCTAATTTTTTGTAGCATTAATTTTTGTTTCCCTAATGATTAAAGATTTGAAAATCTTTTTATATGCTTTTAAAAATTCCTATATCTTTTTGGTAAAGTGTCTATTCAAATCAATTTCCCATTTATTTATTGGATTGTTTTCTTACTGATTTTGAGGGTTGTCTATAAGTTTTGGATATAAGTCCAATACAAGATGTATGATCTGAAAATATTTTCTCCCTATCTATGGCTTCACTTGTCATTTTTTATCAGTGCTTTTGATGAGAAGAAATTTTTCACTTTGATTAAATCCAGTTTATTGTTTGATCTATTGTCTATCTTTACATTAATACCAAATTATAGTAACAAAATACCTCTGATTATAGTAATGAAATGTGAAATGCCATGTGAAATTAAGTGAATCTTGGTGAAGCATATTTAAGGAACTAATGTAAATTTATAATGGTCACAAATGAAGCAGATTTAATTCTTAGGTATTTTAAAGAGGTATCAGAGGCATAATTATTAAATAGTCATAATTTCTACTCCAAATGGGAAGAAAAATAAATGAATTCCCCAGTTTTTAATACTTTTATTTTAAGTCAAACACTTGGGTGCACATTTTCTTTATGTTGCATATGACCAGAGCCATGTGATTGCAATTAAGAATAAAATAAGTCATATGGTTAAATCTCTTCATTTCATAATGAAAGTAGCCTCTTTAATATTACTTTAATGAAGATTATATTAAGAGTAAATTATTCCAGTGTAGTTGAGTAGCTATTATCATTCACTGCTTTTAGTAATTACCTATAACATAAATGTTCTCTAATAAAGTATTTCACACACCAATGTCTGCCATATTATTTTAGGGCCATAGTAATCTAAAATAATTTTTTATGAGAAGCAGAATTTCAGAAGAGAAAATAAAACTAAAATCTTACTGGATCTTCCAGTGGTACATTTTTCACAAATTTAGATTTATTTTTTTCCTTCAACAACATATACAGAGACTATGAACGTTATTTTCTCTTTTCAAATATCTGCTCAATATTTTCTTGAGAGTGCCTGTATGTTTATTTTATATTTATTGCTTATAATTCACATACCAATTTTACTGCTATCCTTTCAAGGCTAAACAGGAAGCATGAACAACCATAGATAAGGTCTTGATTCAAACTAAAGGCCTAGATTAGCTACTATGAATGCAATTCCAAACCTTGCTCAAATGCCTGGAAACACACAGGTCAAGTTGTAGACATTTCTTCTGACTACTTTCTCATCTCCCCACTGAAGAAGAACTGCTTCATAGGAAAAATTGATTTTTTAATATTGACACTGCCGCTTACCTTAATATTCGTCCCTGAAATTATAAGAACTTGTGAGCTTTTACATGAGGACTCCTATAACTCTGAAATTAAACCTGCTAATACACAGAAATAAGCTCTAGTTGCCAGCCTTCAATTTTGTTTACCATTTGACACAAATCTGGTGACTATAGCAACATCTTGGCAAGGCCATACATATGGCAGAGCGCCTGTACTACTGATTATAATTTTCTGTTGATTGACTTTGAATTGGGAAGGCTGGTGAGTCTAGGTCAAATTTAAGAGAAAAAAATGCTTAGGAGAAAAATTTTAGCATCATTTGAGCTAAGCAATGGAACAATTACAACCATAAGCATACCCATTTTTACCAACTTTATTATCTACATCTATAAATTCATAATAATTATGCTTATATAGTAGCTCATGTAATACATCCTTCCTTATATGTGCTCACAAACATGTACTGTCAATAAAGTAAATGGGTAAGTATATCTTACACATATGCCACACATGACTTTTATATAAATCCAAGCATTCACATTTAAGATCATTTAGATTTTTTATATTGGTAAAAAACTAATACTACCTCATGCAAATTATAGACTTCACAATTTGCTACAATACAAGCATTTTTTAAGATAACGTCCCCTAAAGGCACTGGCAATTTGGCATATAAATCTGAGACAACTAATATGTTCTTGTTAACACTGTACAGTATAAGAAACACATGTCTCATCTTTCTCTAACAAAAATTTTTGTTCATTTGTTATAGCTGGTGACAATAGTCATGAATGGATGCCAATAGGAATGAATGATAATTTAGTTGACTTTAAATAAGGCTTATTAAAGTACAGAAATATTTTAAAAGATGATTATTTAGATTCAATGAATTTGTAATTGAAAAAGATGCTACAATTTTTTGGAAGAAAGTGATAATTTGAAATAATCTGTTTCATCCATTTCATCTTGAATTACCAAATCAAGGGTATAATACAACTCAATACTAAAACTAATAAAGCCCACGTTACCTTTTTGTGTCCACCTGTAAATTAGGTTGCTTTTTCCAAGACATTCTAATTATAAAATCCATGTTTCAGTTATTCAAGTCAACTGTGAATAAATGGACCTGCTTTAAGTCTGACTTCACCACCTGTATTAATTTCATACCACGTGTCTTCTTTCTTTGGTTTCCTCTATTGATTCTGGAAAAAGAGAATGGTATTTGATTAGAATGAAAGTGTATACTCCAGCCAATTTTGATATTTCATTTGCAAGTGACTTCCTGTAATGTCCTTCTCCTTTGATCTAATAATGAAAATGTGTCAGTATATTCTCATTACAACAGTAAGGTAAAGCAGCCCAAGCCTCCTGGGGCCAGAAGGACTACACTTTGTGATTTTAAAATGAGAAAACTATACTTCCAGTGCTTGGCAAGGAGTGTGTTGCAGGCCTCTATTTTCTCCCTTCAGCAATTGAGCCAACTAAGAATTTAAAAATGGGTGATACAAAAGGGTTCTAATATTGAGTGAGGGGTAGGGGTGGGGAAGAAAAAGGAGAATGAGACTGCAAGTAAATAGTGATTGTTGTGTTGACATTTTCTGCTCACATGGGTCTCATATGGATTTGAATTCACGTTGGAAAAAACAGCTTAAAACATTTCCCTCTAAGTTCACATAAAAATAAATTCAAGTTACATTCACTTCTAAAAGGCTAAAAACAAATAAATATATCTAGATAATAACAAAATATAGTGTAATGGGTGACTGAATTTAATAATTAGATATATCTAACAGAAAATGCACATGCTAAGTTTATTTTAATTAAAAAATTCCAGCTGAATTTGTAATTCAGGCATATACCACATATTGATATGAGGTAGCTAATATCCTTAAGATTAGAGGAACATTTTAACTCTTTCAAGAAAACATAAAATCAATATAATATTTTGTTTCAGCTCTGCCTTAAAAGGAAGACTTGAAAAATATGTGTAATACATATAATTAACATAGTTGTACACCTATATTAAGTAATATGTACATATTATTCCTTAGATACATATTATTCCTTAGATACATATATTTACAGTTCAGTAATTTTAGTGGGTTGAATGCTGTCCCTCCAAAAGGTATATCTGAGCCCTAATCCCTACTACCTGTGGCAATACTCTTACTTGGATCTTGGGATGAGGTCATCCTTGATTTAGGGTGGACTCTAAATCCAATGACTGATGTCTTTATGAGAGAAAGAAGAGGGATATCTGAAATGCAAGAGGAAAACCATGTGAAGACAGAGGTATGTATTGGAGTGATATGTCTACAAGACAAGGAACTCAAAATATTGCCACAGCCCCTAGAAGCTAGGAATAAGTCATCAAACAGATTCTCCCCCAAAGCCTCCCTAAGGAACCAGTCCTGCTGACACCTTGATTTCAGATTTCTGGCTTATAGAATGGTGGGAGAATAAATTTCTGTTGTGTAAGTCACCAGGTTTGTGGTAACTTGTTAGACCAGCTCTAAGAAATACAATAGAGTGATCTAGCAATAAAGGCAAGCATACCTGGTCACAATTTTAATTGGCCACTTATCATCTCAAAGATCAAGGACAATTGTACATAGCGGTAAAATAATCCAACAAGAACCATCTCTCAAAATATGAAATTTCGACTGCAGAAATGACCACAGAGAATCTTTGCTGAGAAAACTCAGAGTTTGCATTTTAGACATTTCAAAAAAAAAAAAAAAAAAAAAGCAGACATCAAGTTAGGTGGGGACAAAGACAATTCTATAGGCATTCAATGTTCAGAAGGCAAGTTGGTAATTTAATGGATGGTGTTATAAATCTGCCTTTGATCCTTTAGGAGGAAAGAATAGAGAAATTGCTTCTAAAATGAACTCATATCTTCAAAGGAGAAATTCTTAGTGCTTTCAAATAATTTGGAATTCACCCTTTGACCGGATTTTAACTTTTTATTCACCTGTCTTTCTGAAACTTGAGCCTAACACTCCTTACTTAAAAATAAATTCCTGGATTCGGCCCAAAATTCTCATTCAGTAGGGCTAGGGAGATGTGAGTATACTGTATTATTATTAATTATTTGAGTAATTGTGACAAAGGAGGTAGTGGGTGACATTTTGAAGTACACTGCTTAGAAAATGTGTTGTATCCTATGAGATCACTCGGACTCAGGAAGGGGAACATCACACACCGGGGCCTATCATGGGGAGGGGGGAGGGGGGAGGGATTGCATTGGGAGTTATACCTGATGTAAACGACGAGTTGATGGGTGCAGCACAGCAACATGGCACAAGTATACATATGTAACAAACCTGCACGTTATGCACATGTACCCTACAACTTAAAGTATAATAATAATAAATAAATTTAAAAAAAAAAAAAAAAAAAAAAAAAAAAAAAGAAAATGTGTTGTATCCTTAAGCCATCATAAAATATACTATGACATTTACTAAAAATACAGTTCCTCCAATTCTTACTCCTGACCCATTGAATTAGAATCTGCAGTTTGTAAGACCTGCTGTGATTATTATGACTAGGCAATTCACAAGACAGTGGCTTAGAACCAAAAATCTAACCTTGATTGATTTTGATACATACATTGACATCAACATAAGAAAGCAGAGACTTGAAGAAGAATATAAACCCATTATCTACCATTATATATCACCGTATATATAAGTTTTGGAAAACACAGCAACTTGACCTGGTAGAAAAATTCAAGTTTTTTTCAAAAGTACCTTTGAGGTCAATGTTCATCCTAGTGTCTTTCTCAGCATCTGCAGATTCCCTCAGCCTGCTGCTTGAACAGTTGCTAATGAATGAAGATCACCCCAGCCTTCCCCCCTGCTGTTGCTCATTTGCCCATTAGCATCTGCTTAAGCAGCAGGCTGGGGGAAGCTCTGGTGCCCAATCAATGTAGCTGATGAGAGCTGGGGTAGGGAGGCCTCTGCTGCCAACAGAGCCAGAGCATAAATCAACTCCAATCTTGGCAAAGGTTATTAATCTTTGAAAGGGTGACTTACATATCACAGTGCTGGGATGGAGAAAGCTAGGCTTGACATTTATGGGAAACAAGATAAAGCTGAAACATTATTTGTATGCTAACTTGGGCAAATCCACTGAATGTCCTAAGTCACAGGTTCCTTAACCTGGAAAGTGATTTACAATAAGGTTCAAACCTTATCTGGTGCTAAATACATGCCCAGAGATACAAAACACCCCAAGAAAGAAAACCACCCTAAGACTTTTCTGGAGTAAATTATCCTATTTTTATTTAAAACACAAGATCACCTTAATCTCAAATTTCTCAGAAAAAGACTAATTCTACTCTGTCAAACTAAATATTTGTTATTTCCAAATTTACAATTTGGAAATTTGAAGACTTAGAGAGGTTAGATATAGATAATAAAAGAAGTTGGCTGGAAACTGAAAAGTAAAGATCCATTCCATCCTGAGCATGGGTACTAGCTTTATCTCCCCATAGAATAGCCTTCTTTAAGTATTCTGAACATAGGCAGAATGCCTGTGAAAACGGATGGATGTAGAATTGTAGGGAGAAGAGAAAGGCTGGCACAGATTAGGGTGAGGCTAGGGGGGTATATTGCCATCAAAACAGACAGGGTTTAAGTTACACAGAACATATGGAATATTAAACAATTATACAGCATCTGAAAGTACTTTGCACATTGAGAAATGCTAAATGTAAACAGGTTAGTCTGTGAATTAGATGTTATTTTTCTCTGGTGTGAGGGAATTTTTTTTTTTTTTTGAGACAGAGTCTGGCTCTGTCACCCCGGCTGGAGTGCAGTGGCGCAATCTCGGCTCACTGCAAGCTCCGCCTCCTGGAATCACACCGTTCTCCTGCCTCAGCCTCCCAAGTAGCTGGGACTACAGGCGCCTGTCACCACACCAGGCTAATTTTTTGTATTTTTAGTAGAGATGGGGTTTCACTGTGTTAGCCAGGATGGTCTTGATCTCCTGACCTCGTGATCCACCCTCCTCGGCCTCCCAAAGTGCTGGGATTACAAGCGTGAGTCACCGCGCCAGGTCGAGATTTTTAAGTGACATAAAAAGTAGTATTCAAACAGACCCACTGAGGACTGTTAAGTACTTTGCAAATACAAGGCACTTCATAGAAGAATTGCTGCATTTTCTACAGCTATAATGGACCAAGTACAGTGCTTGGAAATCCTCTTTGAGTATATTAGAAAAATATTAAACAAGATTCCTCTCTCAACAAGATTTTTGGCTATTAAGCAGATGCGATCCATATATGAAAATAAAATCACTACATAATCATAGAGCAATATTATTCTATGATATATTGAAATAATAATATAAAAAGTGACAAAATTAGTGATACAAATAGTTTGAATGCAATCACTTTTGACATCTCAGTAGTCTCTTTCTAAATTGGTATGTAATGATTTACTTAATTTCTCCCTCTAATATATCATCCTTTGCTTCAAAAACTTTGCTTTCAGATGCAAAATCTTATAAATGAGCATTAATCTGAATGATATTTAATGGAACAATGCCAAAGGTATTATTAATAGTAAAGTAATAATATTAATAATGTGCCTTGTAATAATATATGGTGGATGACAGTTTATCTCATCATCAGCCTAATAAAATGCAAACTCTCCCAAAGCAACCAGAATTTTAAGAATTGTAACATCTGGACATCAGTGTCTGCATTTGTCCAATTGTTCAGCAGAAAATCGGCACAAACTGTCACTAACATTTTCAATTACTTTTGGGAATAACTTTCATGAATAGCAATTTCAATTAAAAAACAAAGTATGTGAGTACTCTGAGTATTATTCTTTTTTTTTTTTTTTTTTTTTGAGACGGAGTCTCGCTCTGTCGCCCAGGCTGGAGTGCAGTGGCCAGATCTCAGCTCACTGCAAGCTCCGCCTCCCAGGTTCACGCCATTCTCCTGCCTCAGCCTCCCGAGTAGCTGGGACTACAGGCGCCCGCCACCTCGCCCGGCTAGTTTTTTGTATTTTTTAGTAGAGACGGGGTTTCACCGTGTTAGCCAGGATGGTCTCGATCTCCTGACCTTGTGATCCGCCCATCTCGGCCTCCCAAAGTGCTGGGATTACAGGCTTGAGCCACCGCGCCCGGCCAAGTATTATTCTTTAGAATATTTCATTGCTTTTCTTTTTGCATTGAGTATAATCTAACCAATCTGTTATTGAGAGTAAAATCATGTACAAACAATTTCAGAAATATGTTATAGTATCCATAAATATCAAAAGACACATCTCAACAAAATAAAAAATAAAATAATGCTTCAGATGTTCTTAAGAGTATGAATAAATGCATTTAAAAGTGTCTTAGAAAGCCACAACAACCATTAAATATAGTCAACTCAAGAGAAGGGTCCTAGGTTTGAACAAGGTCAAAGCTGAATTTCTAATTGCTATTGTCTTTTAGTTTTATGTATGTATGTATGTATTTAGAGACAGGGTCTCACTATGTTACCTAGGCTGGAGTGCAGTGGCTATTTACTGGCATGATTGTAGCACACTACAGCTTCAAACTGCTGGCGCCAAGCAAACCTCCTGCCTCAGCTTCCTGAGGAGCTGGAACTACAGGCATGTGCCACTGTGCCCAGCTCTCCTGATCTTTTGAACAACAGCATTTTCTCTATGTATTCGTTGTGTAATGAGGTGAATATAATTAAATGTGTGGAGCATTGAAAGATAATGTCCGTTAACCAAACTAAATTGTCCAATGACCAGATAAGAATCTTATAATATTCACCAGTATCAAAATAATATTTCTGCCTCCAGGCTGGATCTGGAAGTCCTAAAGCCAAATATCTAAAGCTGGTATTTTAACTACCTAACCTGATTCTGAGGCATGCCAACATGGAGAACCCAAGATCTATATAACCCATGGATAGGACAGACAGGCCAAGGCTGCTAAAGACCACTGATGAATCCAGGAACATGTGAGCCACTCCCTGTCCCATGAGTTCTCTCAGGATCAACCCAGATGGTTCCTTTTCTTGGGCCACCAATTTGCAGAATTAGCTATTCTTGATCTGAGGGACTTAACAGAAAGTCTTTTAACTGGTCTTTATATTGGGGAGCTGGCCAGGGTGGGAGTAAGAGATGACCATTACTCATAGTGGGTAAAGTTTGAAAAAGTGAGGCTCTGGTTAGTCCAGACCTGAGAGTTATATAGAGAGGTCTGAATCTGGGACACACTTGCTTGGAACTGAGAAGCCTCAGGCTTCCCCATGAAGGTGAAGGTTATGAAAACTTCATCTTTTTGTTTGTTTTAGCCAGGATGGTACCAAGTGAGGAGCTGTCTACACGAGGATTAACCTCTTAGTCCAAAAGGGAATTTAGTCTTAAAAACTTCATCTAAGAGGAAGTGTTTCCTCTTGGTCCAGCCCTTTACCAGTAATCAGTGAGTTTATAACCTCTGGAATAGTCCTGGCTTCATTCATTCACTTGATTGACTCTAGAGTCAATGACTCCTTTTCTAGGTCACATCTGGCATCAGTTATCCCAGGACTTCCAGGAGATCTGCTTTAAAACCCTATGAATCCCTGATAGTTACTAATGCATTTTGCTATGCCTTATGTCCCTACAGCTGAAGAGCTTCTACCTCCAGCTCTCACCTTACACAATGTACACATATAGATTGTCACATGGTATAACTTATACAATTTTTATTTGTCAATCATGTGTTCCAAAAATAAAAAAACAAAAACTCAGTTACATATATTTTCTCCTATTATGTGTTATACATCTGAAAATCTTTTGCATATCAATGTGAAGTACAAGTACATATGAAACAGATAGATTAAAGATAAATGTAGGAAAAATAGTATCATTTAATGCAAACATATTCAAAAAGCAATATTTCAGGAGTATATTTCTACGCTGGACTAAATTGTGTTTTCCCCAAACTCATAAGTCTAATGCCCAATGTCTCTGTATTTGGTGTTAGGTGTATAAGATATTAATTAAGATTATAAACATGGGTCCCTAATCCAATATATCTGGTGTCCTTGTAAAAAACAGAGACTCCAGGAGTACACCTAGTGGTCACAGAGAAGAAACCATGTGAGAACACAGCGAGAAGGCGGCTGTCTGTAAGCAGGAAGAATGACCTCACCAGAAACTAGTTCTACCAAAAACCTTGATCTTGGACGTCCAACTTCCAGAACTGTGAGAAAATTAATGTCTGCTCTTGAAGCCACCCAACCTGTGGTATTCTGTTCTGACTATCCTAGAAGACTAATACAATTACTTATTGACATAGCCTGTCTTTCAGTAATTAAGTGCAAGATAAATGAAATATAATCATGTGAAAAACCTTATATGTAAAAGTTAATCAGACATTGATTATATGTGTATATTTTAATCACACTCGCAGAATTCAAACTTTAATGTTATCTGAATTTTAAATTGAGAAGAAATTTTAATGATGATTAAAGGACAAAAGATATTGAGAAAATGTGAGTAACTTGAATGTATTACTAGGAAAAATGTTCATTTTTCTCACTGTCCCTTCCTACAGTATATCTTCCTATTGTTATCTTTATTGGTTTCTGAAATGGAAAATATTTTCTCTTTGTGAACCCACTTTCTATTATGAATACATAGATTTTATTTTCACTTAAATGCCACCGAAACAACAAAGGATTCAACATTAGATGAATTTGAAATAGGTTTTTCAAATTTAAAATAGAAGAATAACACACAGAAAAGCAAAAGCAAGTAGTCTACACTAAGAATTTAGTTAGTAATATTATAGAACTCACAAAAATACACCTAGCATAATAGTAAAAGTGCTATAATTAATACTTTGGGAAAGCAGCCAAAGCTAAATACATAGAAACAGATACACACACAAATCAAAGTTATAATACTCAGTATGGTGTTGTCCTGTTGAAATCTGTTAATTTGCTTCCTTCATAAATCATAATTACATATCTATAGCTACTCACATCACACTTCCAAAAGCATATTAGAATGCTTTTAGTAATAATTTAACCCATATTTTTAAAATCACGCCAGAATACTTAAAAACATTTTATATGCATTAGAAAACGTCATTTAATAATTTGAGTCAATGCTGAAAAGCAATACACCAATATACCTACATACCTATTTCTTGTACAATATACAAATTGCTAGTAAGTCGTCCGAATTTAAATACTGATAATTTATTCAGTAGAAATTCTCAGTTAGTCTTAGATATCTTTTCTATTTAGATATAGGTCAAAAGTAGTCTTAGAAGCTTATCTGGGGGAGGATTTGTTTCAAAGTGATCCAGTTGATCAGTGGTATGGAATTGTGTTTATTATTCTGTTCAGGCTACTAGTTCTCAGTAGTTTTAGAATTAAGATCATACAGGTGAACTATAGAAGAACTGGTGATTGAGACACAGATGGTGGTGTCAGAAGGCTAAATAAACGTAGGAACACGGCTTTTCCAAGGAACAAGACTCAAAAGCCCCTTAAATTTTAAGATAGTAGAGAACAGGAAAATATAGGGCATTTTAGAGTTGTTTTAATTTTGCACTTGGACTGTTTTAATTATTTTGGAGGATGATTATAAAGATTGGAGTTCCACTTTGGACCACTCTTTGAATAGGGCAATAATCTATGATTAAATTAGATGAACTGTTTTTTACTAAGATTTCTCTTGGATTTCAGAAAATAATTATTTGCATTTTAAAGCATATTTCAAAGAATCTGACTTTTACTAGGGGAATTGAAGGTTATAGAAAACAATGCCAGACTCGTAAAATTATAGCTAAAACTAAATAAGATCAATATAAAATAATTTTTTGACACAAGGCAGATGATCAGGTTATTTTAGCTCTGCATCATAAGAAATACAGTACTGTGGGCCTCTTTGGTAGTCAATGCACTGACAACATCAGAATAGGTGGGTTACTACAATACCTTCAAATAAAAGTATTAAGACCTTCAAATAAATAATGCATAATAAATACATACATACATAATGAATAAAAATCAAAGGAATATAGTAGGTGCTTAAGACAAATATGTTGAACAGAACAGACTTCAGTGAGGGAAAGGTAAGGTAGACATAACTGCAGTGTTATTTATTTGACATTATAAAAAGTCACTTAATGTAAAATGTTTTATAAAATACAATGAAATGAGTATCTTTCTTAATGGCTTAAGAGGGCAATAGACTGTAAATATGTAAAATTAGGATCCTTAATAGCATAAGTTAAGTACTTTAGATGGTTAAAAATTAAAGATTTTAAAAAGTCACTCTTGCTCTTGTGGCAACTCACTCTATAAAGTGCAACTGAGTGCCATGCAATAGGGAAGAGATTAGCAAACATATTTTGTTTACAACATAAGTCCCAAATTGCTTTTTCAATATATGTTCACACTTGTTTTAGGCTGATTCTATCACTCCATCTATTTATAATTAGGATTTAAATATCTCAATATTTTTGCCTCCAGGAACCTACAGTAAATATGCTTCCTGGGGCCTCCTATCACCATAGTGGACTATCCTTTTTCTAGACCACATGTCTCCTCACCCTCTATTCCATAAGCAGTGCTTCTATGGCCTGTATACCAACCCTGCAAAGAAGAAAAGGGAAATAAATTCTTAAGTTTTATCTACCACAAGGTTTTGAATACATTTTCTAATTTCAGTTAGAAATGACATTTATAAAGAGGGAGGGATTTTTCACTATGGAAAACAAGACACTTCTCAGTTTAAAAATGAGTTGAAAAAAAATCTCAAAAAGTGAGTTTGTTTGATACAAATTTAAGAGAATAAGAGGGCGAGAAGAGAGATCTTTGCCTCCACCTTAGCGTTACAGGTAGTAGATATGGGAGTAATCTATTCAATCATCAAACTGACCAAATGAGAGATGCAATAAAAGTTATCATGTCTACTGTTTTTTTTTACCTTACTATGCTTGTGAATATACATATTAATACATATAATATAGTTAACAATGTTTCATTATTTTATCTAGAAAAATAAAGGATAAAGACTTTTTCAGTTTCTGTAATTGTCTCAATATTATCTAAAAATGACAATAATATTTTCCAATTAATGTAATCATCAAATGAATGGTAAACAAACTGGACTATGTATCCTGCTTGAAATCAAGCTATTGAAATACCAAGGTAGCTCTGTCAAGTGTAGATGGCTCTACTATGAACTCAAAATGAGCTAATGATAGATAAGGAAGACAGGTGTATTTGCTGGGTCTGCTACTGGCATGAAGGATTCTTGGATAAGGTACTCTGAGTTATTATCTGTCTTTTTGAGAAAAGACAAATGGATTGTGTATCATGTCAGGAACTTGTCATTTGCATAGGTGTAAAGTATGACAATTACTAATTTAAAATGTCTCAGAGCTTGAGACAGATATAATCTTTCCATAAACTTTCCACATATAATTTGTAAGGAAGACATGAGTCACATTCTTCATGTGTCTGATATTTTCTTAGATGGGATAAACTCCAAGGTTTACATGATGCAGAGAGACATATCTTGAATGTGATATTTTGAGGTTTAAGTAAAGTAGTGATACATTTCTTGATTTTTTAAAGATTGCAATGTGAAAATAGAATCTAACAATGTGTACCCAAGGGCATTTTATAATCTAGAGCTAGCATGTATTTCAACTTTATCTTATTTCTTGATATCTAGTGTATTCTGTATTTTAGTCCTGAGTCTAAATTAATTTTATCTAAAATTATTGAATTTACTTCAACAGCTTTATTGGTCTACTTTTAGCCAGGGTAAAAAGATTTGATATTTTAAAAATCTATCTATTCTATACTTGGGCTTTTTCCCGATATAATTTTATAATCATAAAATCAGAAAGATTATGACGATTTTAGTCCAACTAGTTCACCTAGTTTAGCTGCCCAATTAGAATCTTTTTTGCAACATCCCTGAGAGATGGCCACTTATTCTCTGCTTAAATGCTGCCCATAGAAGGCAATCTATCTCTTTTGACAGTGCTAATACCTAAAAATTCCCATTTGTATTCTTGTCCTATAATTGACAAGTACTCTTTCTAGTACTGCACACTGGATCACAGCAAAACAATCTTGTTTTTCTTCTGCATAATAGTTCTTCAAACATATTCTTCACTCATTCCTTCATTTCCAAACATAAAATGAGTACATTCTAGGTACCATAGGCAGAATTAGTTGAAAAAAACGTGTTTTCTACATTCAGGAATTTACATTCTGGAGGAAGTATGTATGTATGACAATGTTTTAAGTGTCCAATTTATGTGAGTTACCCAATGAGAACAAAGTGATCTATCATTATGTTGCAATTTTTCTCTCTCATCTTTAGGTAGTATACAAATTCCTGATCTTGAATGTCTACTGCTAAAAGTTTTTGAGCATTCACCCTAATAAATGTTACTTCTTTCTATCTATTATATATTATGAAAGCACAGTAATTTATAACTATAATATGAATTATAAGTTATGCACAAATAGATATTATAAAATAATAAATATAATATATATAGAAATTCTGATATTATCTTTCCAAATCCCAAAGCATCATCTGGCAGAAGCAGAAAATGACATTTCCTAACTTCTCATGCAAGACTGAAATATTTTCATTTGGTTATTTTTTACATATTTGCATGGCAGAAGAGAAGTGGAGGGCATACTTCTGTCATTTTCGGCTGGGAAGTATCATTGTGGTCACGTCTGGTTTGCTGTAGTGGCTTCCTAATCATGACTATTAGCTGATTATGCTAATTTATGAACTGGTTAGTTGAACACAGGAACGTAGTTTTTTTTGTGACTCAGTCCTGCAGTATTTCCTGAATGTCTAACGTAAAGTCAGTTTCTTCATTCCTGCCATTGATTTTGTAAGCCATTTAGTACTCAATAGGATAAACTTCTATGTCACAGCTAGCTAGAATAGATTTTATTCCATATGACCATAAAAATACATTAATATGTTGATCTTATTCTTCTCAAATGTGATACCTCTTAAATGCATTAAGTCATTCGAGTAAAAATATGTTTAAAAATATAAATTATTTCATTTAGCCACGATTTATGGAGCATCTGCCAAGTACCTGATGCTGTTGTTGGCACTGGGAATGTATCTATTGACAAATCTAAGACTGTGTAGGATATGATTTCACATATTTACAACCAAGATTGCTTATCTGCATACTTATACAACTTAAAACTTTACAACTATAAACACTATTTTACCTATTTGTAAATTACTTATAAATAAATAGTTCCTCCAAATATCTTACTTAGGCTCTATTATACTGAGACTTATCCTTACCTGTTAGCCCCATTTTGAGGCTAATGTCCCAAAATTATTAATTTGAAGAGACAAAATATAGCTTCTATGACAAACAATGAAAATACATATTCTAATTACATAACAGTTATTAAATAACTCACTAGTTACATTTTAGGTAAATAAAATGACTTTTTGAATTAAGACAGTATGTAATGTAATATTCTGACTAAAAGTGTTTTAAATCCTTAAAAGTGTATTGAAAATCTCGTGTTGATCAAAGACATATAAAATGATTTGATTAGCACTTCTGGTGCTTATTTTCCTTGGTTTTACTAATTCTGTGTATTTGTAAATGCTTTCTTATAACTGCATGCCCATTTTATAAAGAAGAGTAAGATAAAATGATCAAGAGTTGAGAAATAGGGGCGGAGCAAGATGGCCAAATAGGAACAGCTCCAGTCTCCAGCTCCCAGCGCGAGCGACACAGAAAACAGGTGATTTCTGCATTATCAACTGAGGTACTGGGTTCATCTCACTGGGGAGTGCCAGACAATCGCTGCTGGTCAGCTGTTGCAGCCTGACCAGCGAGAGCTGAAGCAGGGCGAGGCATCGCCTCACCTGGGAAGCGCAAGGGGGAAGGGAATCCCTTTTCCTAGCCAGGGGAACTGAGACACACAACACCTGGAAAATCGGGTAACTCCCACCCCAATACTGCGCTTTAAGCAAACAGGCACACCAGGAGATTATATCCCACACCTGGCCAGGAGAGTCCCACGCCCACGGAGCCTTCCTCACTGCTAGCACAGCAGTCTGTGATCGAAAAGCAAGGCAGCAGCGAGGCTGGGGGAGGGGTGCCCGCCATTGCTGAGTCTTAAGTAGGTAAACAAAGCCCTGAGAAGATTGAACTGGGTGGAGCTCACAGCAGTTCAAGGAGGCCTGCCAGTCTCTGTAGACTCCACCTCTGGGGACAGGGCACAGCTAAACAACAACAACAACAAAAAGCAGCAGAAACCTCTGCAGACACAGGCGACTCTGTCTGACAGCTTTGAAGGGAGCGGTGGATCTCCCAACACCGAGGTTGAGATCTGAGAACGGACAGACTGCCTGCTCAGGTGGGTCCCTGACCCCTGAATAGCCTAACTGGGAGACATCCTCCACTAGGGGCAGACCAACACCCCACACCTCACACGGTGGAGTACACCCCTGAGAGGAAGCTTCCAAAGCAAGAATCAGACAGGTACACTCGCTGTTCAGCAATATTCTATCCTCTGCAGCCTCTGCTTCTGACACCCAGGCAAACAGGGTCTGGAGTGGACCTCAAGCAATCTCCAACAGACCTACAGCTGAGGGTCCTGACTGTTAGAAGGAAAACTAACAAAGAGGAAGGACACCCACACCAAAACCCCATCAGTACGTCACCATCATCAAAGATCAGAGGCAGATAAAACCACAAAGATGGGGAAAAAGCAGGGCAGAAAAGCTGGAAATTCAAAAAATAAGAGTGCATCGCCCCCTCCAAAGGAATGCAGCTCATCGCCAGCAATGAATCAAAGCTGGAAGGAGAATGACTTTGATGAGATGAGAGAAGAAGGATCAGTCCATCAAACTTCTCAGAGCTAAAGGAGGAATTACGTACCCAGCAAAAAGAAACTAAAAATCTTGAAAAAAAAGAGTGGAAGAATTGATAACCAGAATAATTAATGCAGAGAAGGCCATAAACGAACAGGCAGAGATGAAAACCATGACACGAGAAATACATGACAAATGCACAAGCTTCAGTAACCGACTTGATCAACTGGAAGAAAGAGTATCAGCGATTGAGGATCAAATGAATGAAATGAAGTGAGAAGAGAAATCTAAAGAAAAAAGAAGAAAAAGAAATGAACAAAGCCTGCAAGAAGTATGGGATTATGTAAAAAGACCAAATCTACATCTGATTGGGGTGCCTGAAAGTGAGGGGGAAAATGGAACCAAGTTGGAAAACACTCTTCAGGATATCATCCAGGAGAACTTCCCCAACCTAGTAGGGCAGGCCAACATTCAAATCCAGGAAATACAGAGAATGCCACAAAGATACTCCTCAAGAAGAGCAACTCCAAGACACATAATTGCCAGATTCACCAAAGTTGAAATGAAGGAACAAATCTTAAAGGCAGCCAGAGAGAAAGGTTGGGTTACACACAAAGGGAAACCCATCAGACTAACAGCAGATCTCTCGGCAGAAACTCTACAAGCCAGAAGAGAGTGGGGGCCAATATTCAGCATTCTTAAAGAAAAGAATTTTAAACCCAGAATTTCATATCCAGCCAAACTAAGTTTCATAAGTGAAGGAGAAATAAAATCCTTTACAGATAAGCAAATGCTTAGGGATTTTGTCAGCACCAGGCCTGCTTTACAAGAGGCCCTGAAGGAAGCACTAAACATGGAAAGGAACAACCGGTACCAGCCATTGCAAAAACATGCCAAAATGAAAAGACCATCGAGGGTAGGAAGAAACTGCATCAACTGACGAGCAAAATAACCAGTTAATATCATAATGACAGGATCAAGTTCACACATAACAATATTAACCTTAAAGGTAAATGGACTAAATGCTCCAATTAAAAGACACAGACTGGCAAACTGGATAAAGAGTCACGACCCATCAGTCTGCTGTATTCAGGAGACCCATCTCACATGCAGAGACACACATAGGCTCAAAATAAAGGGATGGAGGAAGATCTACCAAGCAAATGGAGAACAAAAAAAAGCAGGGGTTGCAAACTAGTCTCTGATAAAACAGACTTTAAACCATCAAAGATCAAAAGAGACAAAGAAGGCCATTACATAATGGTAAAGGGATCAATTCATCAGGAAGAGCTAACTATCCTAAATATATATGCACCCAATACAGGAGCACCCAGATTCATAAAGCAAGTCCTTAGAGACTTACAAAGAGACTTAGACTCCCATACAATAATAATGGGAGACTTCAACACCCCACTGTCAACATTAGACAGATCAACGAGACAGAAAGTTAACAAGGATATCCAGGAATTGAACTCATCTCTGCAGCAAGCAGACCTAATAGACATCTACAGAACTCTCCACCCCAAATCAACAGAATATACATTCTTCTCAGCACCACATCACACTTATTCCAAAACTGACCACATAATTGGAAGTAAAGCACTCCTCAGCAAATGTACAAGAACAGAAATTATAACAAACTGTCTCTCAGACCACAGTGCAATCAAACTAGAACTCAGGACTAAGAAACTCACTCAAAACCGCTCAACTACATGGAAACTGAACAACCTGCTCCTGAATGACTACTGGGTACCCAACGAAATGAAGGCAGAGATAAAGATGTTCTTTGAAACCAATGAGAACAAAGATACAACATACCAGAATCTCTGGGACACATTTAAAGCAGTGTGTAGAGGTAAATTTATAGCACTAAATGCCCACAAGAGAAAGCTGGAAAGATCTGAAATTGACACTCTAACATCACAATTAAAAGAACTAGAGAAGCAAGAGCAAACACATTCAAAAGCTAGCAGAAGGCAAGAAATAACTAAGATCAGAGCAGAACTGAAGGAGATAGAGACACAAAAAACCCTCCAAAAAATCAATGAATCCAGGAGTTGGTTTTTTGAAAAGATCAACAAAATTGATAGACAACTAGCAAGATTAATAAAGAAGAAAAGAGAGAAGAAACAAATAGACGCAATAAAAAATGATAAAGAGGATATCACCACCAACCCCACAGATATACAAACTACCATCAGAGAATACTATAAACACCTCTATGCAAATAAACTAGAAAATCTAGAAGAAATGGATAATTTCCTGGACACTTACACTCTTCCAAGACTAAACCAGGAAGAAGCTGAATCCCTGAATAGACCAATAGCAGGCTCTGAAATTGAGGCAATAATTAATAGCCTACCAACCAAAAAAAGTCCAGGACCAGATGGATTCACAGCTGAATTCTACCAGAGGTACAAGGAGGAGCTGGTACCATTCCTTCTGAAACTATTCCATTCAATAGAAAAAGAGGGAATCCTCCCTAACTCATTTTATGAGGCCAACATCATCCTGATACCAAAGTCTGGCAGAGACACAACAAAAAAAGAGAATTTTAGACCAATATCCCTGATGAACATCGATGCAAAAATCCTCAATAAAATACTGACAAACCAGATCCAGCAGCATATCAAAAAGCTTATCCACCATGATCAAGTAGGCTTCATCCCTGGGATGCAAGGCTGGTTCAACATTCGCAAATCAATAAACATAATCCAGCATATAAACAGAACCAACGACAAAAACCACATGATTATCTCAATAGATGCAGAAAAGGCCTTTGACAAAATTCAACAGCCCTTCATGCTAAAAACTCTCAATAAATCAGGTATAGATGGAACGTATCTCAAAATAATAACAGTTATTTATGACAAACCCACAGCCAATATAATACTGAATGGGCAAAAACTGGAAAAATTCCCTTTGGAAACTGGTACAAGACAGGGATGCCCTCTCTCAACACTCCTATTCAACATAGTGTTGAAAGTTCTGGCTAGGGCAATCAGGCAAGAGAAAGAAATCAAGGGTATTCAGTTAGGAAAAGAAGAAGTCAAATTGTCCCTGTTTGCAGATGACATGATTGTATATTTAGAAAACCCCATTGTCTCAGCCCAAAATCTCCTTAAGCTGATAAGCAACTTCAGCAAAGTCTCAGGATACAAAATTAATGTGCAAAAATCACAAGCATTCGTATACACCAGTAACAGACAAACAGAGAGCCAAATCAGGAATGAACTTCCATTCACAATTGCTTCAAAGAGAATAAAATACCTACGAATCCAACTTACAAGGGGTGTAAAGGACCTCTTCAAGGAGAACTACAAACCACTGCTCAGTGAAATAAAAGAGGACATAAAAAAATGGAAGAACATACCATGCTCATGGATAGGAAGTATCAATATCGTGAAAATGGCCATACTGCCCAAGGTAATTTATAGATTCAATGCCATCCCCATCAAGCTACCAATGAGTTTCTTCAGAGAATTGGAAAAAACTGCTTTAAAGTTCATACGGAACCAAAAAAGAGCCCGCATCTCCAAGACAATCCCAAGTCAAAAGAACAAAGCTGGAGGCATCACGCTACCTGACTTCAAACAGTAACCAAAACAGCATGGTACTGGTACCAAAACAGAGATATAGACCAATGGAACAGAACAGAGTCCTCAGAAATAATACCACACATCTACAGCCATCTGATCTTAGATAAACCTGAGAAAAACAAGAAATGGGGAAAGGATTCCCTATTTAATAAATGGTGCTGGGAAAATTGGCTAGCCATAAGTAGAAAGCTGAAACTGGATCCTTTCCTTACTCCTTATACGAAAATTAATTCAAGATGGATTAGAGACTTAAATGTTAGACCTAATACCATAAAAACCCTAGAAGAAAACCTAGGTAATACCATTCAGGACATAGGCATGGGCAAGGACTTCATGGCTAAAACACCAAAAGCAACGGCAACAAAAGCCAAAATCGACAAATGGGATCTCATTAAACTAAAAAGCTTCTGCACAGCAAAAGAAACTACCATCAGAGTGAACAGGCAACCTACAGAATGGGAGAAAATTTTTGCAATCTACTCATCAGACAAAGGGCTAATATCCAGAACCTACAAAGAACTCAAGTAAATTTACAAGAAAAAAACAAACAACCCCATCAAAAAGTGGGCAAAGAATATGAACAGACATTTCTCAAAAGAAGACATTCATACAGCCAACAGACACATGAAAAAATGTTCATCCTCACTGGCCATCAGAGAAATGCAAATCAAAACCACAATGAGATACCATCTCACACCAGTTAGAATGGCAATCATTAAAAAGTCAGGAAACAACAGGTACTGGAGAGGATGTGGAGAAATAGGAACACTTTTACACTGTTGGTGGGATTGTAAACTAGTTCAACCATTGTGGAAAACGGTGTGGCGATTCCTCAAGGATCTAGAACTAGAAGTACCATATGACCCAGCCATCCCATTACTGGGTATATACCCAAAGGATTATAAATCATGCTGCTATAAAGACACATGCACACGTATGTTTATTGCGGCACTATTCACAATAGCAAAGACTTGGAATCAACCCAAATGTCCATCAGTGACAGACTGGATTAAGAAAATGTGGCACATATACACCATGGAATACTATGCAGCCATAAAAAAGGATGAGTTTGTGTCCTTTGTAGGGACATGGATGCAGCTGGAAACCATCATTCTCAGCAAACTATCGCAAGAACAGAAAACCAAACACCGCATGTTCTCACTCATAGGTGGGAATTGAACAATGAGATCACCTGGACTCGGGAAGGGGAACATCACACACCGGGGCCTATCACGGGGAGGAGGGAGGGGGAGGGATTGCATTGGAAGTTATACCTGATGTAAATGATGAGTTGATGGGTGCAGCACAGCAACATGGCACAAGTATACATATGTAACAAACCTGCACGTTATGCACATGTACCCTAGAACTTAAAGTATAATAATAATAAAAAAAAAGAGTTGAGAAGTATTTTCCTCTCAGAAAATGGTATAGCAAAACATGACTCAATTCCCAGACTCTGAGATTTAGAAAACTCAATTTGAAAATATATGAAATACGAGGAAAATACAAAAATAACATGAATGTTTAAGGATTTTGCAGAACATAAACATTTTTGGATACACAGGCCATCAATTTGAAGTAAAGCCACATTCATTTGACTCAAAAATCAAGTTTCTATGTAATTTTGAGTTAAGTCATGTGGTTTAGTTTCAAGAACCTCCTTTTGTCCTCAGCTCTATTTTTCTGTTTAGCTTTTTGTAGATTTTCTGTTGGCCAATAAGATAATTAAAATCATGCTCATTCTTATCCAAAGTATTTGGATTAGAAGAGTTTCCAGTGGAAAAAGCCTTGGTAATACAATCTGAAAACATTAAAATTTTAGTGTTTAATCAGTGCCCTCATTAGTTGGAGTTAGTGTGTGATACATAAAATGCCTTTTTACAAATAGTTTGATGATACATGAGATAAAGGCACATATAAATCTACTTAATAGTTCTATCTGTTTAATAGTATTAATATTTTCTCCATATAAGCTTAATGTGTTTATATTTCATTAACTACCATGTAAACAATAACTTTGATTCTAGAAATCCTGGAAATTTATAGATGGTTTGAATTGAGAACTTCAGTATTTTTATTCTTTTTGAGAAATAATTCCATTCAGTATTGAAGGCACTTTTCCCCAGTTATATTGACTACTTTTCAGTATCTATTCACATAGCATCAGTCTTAATCCTGGTATGTGTCAGAAATGCATGAAACTATACTGTTAAATTTGTATTTCAAAAATTGGAATATTCTACAGTGGTAAATTAGTAGATACAATTATTGTTAATATTATAATTTAATAGAACCTCAACTGCTACCAAATGATCTAAGAAAATCTCAGAAAATACTAGATAACTCTATGTTCATATCAACAAAATATTATAATTTTACAAGTACAATAATATTCAGTAGTTTTCATGAGTTAGATAGTTGAAGTTCAGTATTGTAAAATGGCTTGAAAACTTTTGCCAATGCTGATCATTCTTAAAACTAAATGACCAGATGTAAGCTGAATCCTAACTATGAATTTCACTAATAGATTTTAGTGCTGGACAGCCACATATGCTAGAATTATAATACAATTACAGCTGGACTCTAAAGGTCACAGATATAAAATATTAAACCTTGAATGCAAAACATTATACAGGTTTTAAAATTCAGGTTTCAAAAGTAAATTATAAGAACTGGAATATCAAAATTAGCATTGCCATTTATACATATCTGCAAATATTTGAATTTATTACACATGTCTTACTTTCTTTTTGTTTCCTATAGAACATTTGTTCTTAAAAGAAATCTATACAATTTTCAGCTTGATGTTCCTTTCTGTTTAGTAAATAGTTTTCTTCTATTAAGTAAACTATTACATTTTAAAAATCCTTACATCATCTCCATCTGTATCACCAACAAGAGTTAAATTTATAACCGGGACAACTTTCCATAAATAGTCATCGTTTCATTTTTTTTCTCTTGCTTATTTTGTTTTCTTTTTTGTCAGTTCTCCAAAGATAGTGTTACATGATATCTATAAGAAAATGGTAACACAGGCCAATGTGTCAATGGTGTAAAAATACTCCAATACACCAACTCAACAGTAAACACATTGAATACGTTTTAGTAAATTTGAAAGCAGTATCTCTAAACTTTTATAATCTCTGCAAATTGAGTGTCTTATCTTCCTCATGAGGCATTAAGTTTGAAATCTGTTCACATGGTGATGCACTTTTATAGTTTCTTTAAGCCTGTTTTTTTCCTCATTTGTAGGATGAACGAATATGGTTATTTTCTTGTCAAAAGTAATATCAGATGATAATAAACATAAAAATATATGGCTAATAGCAATCACTTAAAAATACGGTTATTGTTTGTGGGTTTATTTTTTGCTGTTGCTGCTTTCCAAAAATTGTTATTTCTAAAAATTATTATTATTATTATTGTAAATTAACTTTTGGTTGTGTTTCCAAAAGTTTCTAAGCAAGTACTATTCAGGAAACCATTAACTATCCTTAAAGAAATTTTGATTTCTTCTACCCTGAAGCACATTTTATTAATATATAGTTGCCCAGATTCAGGTAGACTGAAAAATCAACATGCACAATTCAAAACTTCTATGTTTCTCACATTTGATTTATAATTTATGTTTGCAAACTCTGTTTCCTGACTCTGGTCATAGTATCTTCATATTGTTTACCTGTCTCTTCTGATGTGTGGCCAAAGGAGCTTCTTAGAACACATCATTTTCAGCACTCTGGAAGTTGACTATTTATGACCCTGAAGTACCTGCCAGGATTACACCCTAAGAATTATGAAAGCATTCCTTTTTCCCATAATCTCAAATTAAATTAAAAACAAACATCCAATCTTATCAAAACATAATGGTATCTACATCTAATTTGTATCTATATCTATCTATATTATTTATTCATATTAGAGACTTCATTTTGGAAATTGTATAGAAATGATAGGTTGAGTGGAATCTCTGCTCCCAGTTCCAAATCTCTTAAAGTCATAGAAAATATAAATGATAATATTCACATGGGAAACAAGAAGCATCATTGCAAACTATGAGTTGTGAGAAATCTCTAGAAAGTATAATTTGATAGAAACACATCAAAAAAATCAAAGTAAATCACAACCAAGAACACACACACACACATATTTTTATATATATATATATATATATATATATTTATATATTTAAGTTCTCTAATTGGTTCAGGAAAATTGAGTCTAAAACAAGCATATAGGAAATTATGGAAAAAAATATCAGGTAATTTATTAAGAAACTTCATTTTTAAGAATTTAGCCAATTTGTTCTTCATTTAATCCTGTTGATGAAGCCAAGAATATGAATGATCCAAATCATGAAGTATACTCTAAGATAAAATGAACTTTCAGCCTAATGAAAGGCTCCTAGTGGAAGCAGTATAGGACCCCAAGAGCCAAGCAAAACCGGTGACTGCATTTCCCCACCTCATTAAGGAACTGCAGAGAATGAACCAAGAGAAATAGGGGGCTGAAGGAAAAGTTATTAAGAGAAGAGAATCATATGAAAGTATCTTTCACTGGAGCACAGACTATTAGTCTCTTCTCACACTGCTAATAAAGACATGCTCAAGACTGGGTAATTTTTAGAGGAAAGAGGTTTAATTGACTCATAGTTTCACATGGCTGAGAAGGCCTCATCATCATGGCAGAAGGTGAAGGAGGAGTAAAGTCATGTCTTACATGGTGACAGGCTAAAAGAGAACGTGCAGGGTAACTTCCCTTTACAAAACAATCGGATCTCACCAGACGTATTCACTATCATGAGAACAGCATGAGAAACACCCACCCCCATGATTCAATTACCTGCCACTGGGTCCCTCCCATGACATGTGGGAATTATGGGAGCTACAAGTCGATTCGTGATTTGGGTGGGGACACAGCCAAACCTTATCACATACCCATGACTATTTTGTCAATTTATGGACTAGGAGGTACAAATTAGCAATAAATACATTTATATATAATAAACATGTATAAGAAATGCATCAAATAAATTATTGATAAAATATTTTTCACTTATCAGATTGGCCATAATTGTGAAGATGGAGGACAAAATCATAGAGTAACTTCATGCTCTTTTTTTTTTTTTTTTTTTTTTGAGATGGAGTCTCACTGTCTCCCAGGCTGGAGTGCAATGGCGCGATCTCGGCTCACTGCAAGCTCTGCCTCCCAGATTCACACCATTCTCCTGACTCAGCCTCCTGAGTAGCTAATTTTTTGTATTTTTAGTAGATACAGGGTTTCACTGTGTTAGCCAGGATGTTCTTGATCTCCTGACCTCGTGATCCACCGGCCTCGGCCTCCAAAAGTGCTGGGATTACAGGCATGAGCTACTGCGCCCAGCCTAACTTCATATTCTTTTGAGGAAAAATGCTCAAAACCAACACAGCAGTTTGGCTTCTGGTTATCTGTTCTTGAGAAATATGTTCATAGGCTTATACAATGATATGCACATGATTATTAGTTGTATTATTGCTTATAATAACAAAATAATTAGAAAAAAAACTAAATGAATCCATAAGGTTAAGTAATATGTGTTACATTTCCATGTATCCATTTAAATACTGAGGCAGGATGGGCGCGGTGGCTCACACCTGTAATCCCAGCACTTTGGGAGGCTGAGGCGGGTGGATCGTCTGAGGTCAAGAGTTTGAGACCAGCCTGGTCAACATGGCGAAACCCCGTCTCTACTGAAAATACAAAAAAGAAATTAGCAGGGCATGATAGCGGTCGCTGTAATCCCAGCTGCTGAGGAGGCTGAGGCAAGAGAATCGCTTGAACCTGGGAGTCGGAGGTTGCCTTGAGCCAAGATGGTGCCACTGCACTCCAGCCTGGGGGACAGAGTGGGACTCCGTCTCAAAAAAAGTAAATATATAAAAATAAAAAAATAAAGAAAATACTGAGGCAAAGATATGCACATACATAGAAAACTTTCAAAACATTGTTAAATAAAATAAAACAGTATCATAACAATATGCATTGTAAGGTAGAATATACCATTTAGAGACTCTGCTTTATTCTAATGTATGTTACTGTACCTTGAATAGCTTATAATGAAGGTGTATATTATTTCTAATAAAAATAATTTCTTATTTTTGATTAATATTTCCTATGAAGTAATACAATCATTGCATTCTAGAATTTTTAAAAGGAGCAGTATTTAATTATTTAAATAAAATGTTGAATTATGATAAAGTCTCTGATATAAACCATCTCTTCTATTTTAATATGTGATGACTTCATAAGATAAAAGTAAATATTCCTTCAAAATTTTTTAAATTTATATTTTTATGGGCACATTGTAGTTGTGTATCTATTTATAGGATACAAGAGATATTTTGATACAGACATACAATATATAATAATCACATCAGGATAAATGTATCAGGTATACATCACTTCAAGAATTCATAATTTCTTTGTTTTATGAACATTCCAATTATACTCCCTCAGTTACTCTAAAATGTACAACTAATTATTGTTACCCTGTTGTGCTATCAAATCATAGATCTTATTTATTGTATCTAACTAAGTACAAAGCGTAGTTAATATCAACAAATGCAATACAAATCCAAAACATTAACTACCTTTATTTTCCCCTTCCTCCCCACTACCCTTCCCAGACCTTGGTAACCATCATTCTACTTTCTACCTCTATAAGTTCAATTGTTTAAATTTTTAGTTCCCACAAATGAGGGAGAACAAAAGTTTGCCTTTCCATATCTGGTTATTTCATTTAACATAATGTTTTCTAGTTCCATCCAGTTATTGCAAATGATGGGACCTCATTTTTTTATGGCTGAATAGTACTCCATCGTGTATAGATACCACAGTTTCTTTACCCATCCATCCGTTAACTAACACTCAGGTGGCTTTCAGACTTTGACTATTGTGAATAGTGCTGCAATAAACATAGAAGTACAGATATCCCTTCGATATATTGATTTATTTTCTTTTGTATATATGCTTGGCAGTGAGATTGCTGGATTATCTGGTAGTTTTATTTTTAGTATTTTGAGGAGCTTTCATACTGTTATTCATAGTGGCTGTACTAACTTACATTCCCATCAACAGTGTATGAAGCTTACTTTTTCTCCATATCCTCACTAGCATTCATTATTGGCTGACATTTGGATAAAAGCTCTTTTAATTGGGGTGGAATTATATTAATATTTCATTGTAGTTTCTATTTGCACTGCTCTGATGATCAATGATGTTGAGCACCTTTTTCTATACCTGTTTGCCCTTTGAATGTCTTCTTTTGAGAAATATTTTTTCAGATCTTTGCCTATTTTTAAATTGAATTATTAGGTTTTTTGTTTTTTTTTTTTCTCCTGTAGAGTTGTTTGAACTCCTTACATATTCTGGTTATCTATTCCTCATTAGACAAGTAGGTTGCAAATATTTTTTTCCCATTCTATGGATTTTCTCTTCAGTTTGTTGATTGTTTCTTTTGCTGTGCAGAAGCTTTTAACTTGATGCAATTCCATTTGTCCATTTTTAGTTTGGTTGCCTGTGCTTGTGGGGTATTACTCAAGAAATCTTTGCCTAGTTCAATATCCTAGATAGTTTCCCTAGTGTTGTTTTTTATTTGTTTCATAGTTTCACATTCTTCAAAGAAAGAGAAAAGAAATCCTAAAATTTATATGGATCTACAAAAGACTCAGAATAGCCAAAGCCGTCCTGAGCAAACAGAACACAACTGGAAAAATCACATTACCTGACTTCAAATTTTACTACAAAGCTATGGTAACCAAAACATCTTAGTACTGGCATAAAAACATGCAGACCAATGGATCAGAATAGATAATTCAGAACTCAATCTATATACCTCTAGTGAACTTATTTTTGACAAAGTTGCCAACAACATACATTAGGGAAAGAACTCTCTTCAATAAATGGTGCTGGGAAAACTGGATATCCACATGCAGAAGAAGGAATTTAGATCCCTATGTCTCATCACACACAAAAATCAAATCAAAATGCATTAAACCCTTAAATCTGACCTGAAAGTGAATACTCTTGTGAATACTTTCTTCATTATATTTACATTCAGCAAATATTTAGCATCTATTCTGTATCAGACACTGCAATAGATCTGAATACAGCAATGAAGAAAACCGTATCTTACACATCTTACAATACAGTGTGAGGAGAAGTGTTTATCTGATAATACTCCAGCCAACATATTTCTCACCTTATCCTATTGGTGCACTTGGTAGTAGGAATTGGGAATGCCTGGCTTAGTTCTTCTAACCACCAATCCTTCCCATCGTACTTCCATCTGTGAGACATTACTTTCTAGTGAGTAAGTAGTAAGCTTAGCTTGGCAGGCCAGAGCTTATGGGATTAACCTGCTATTTTGTGTAGTAATTCTAATTCAAGGCAAAGGCAAGAAATAAGCAAGCCCCTTCATGAACGTGTAGCCACATCAGTTATAAAAATAACATTCTGATATTTATGTCTTGTTTTTCTTTTTATTCATCATTTGCTACTAAATGTAGATGGAAAACAAAGGTGCATTCATTGATTGCCCTTGGAAAAAGTGATTATATTTGCCAGCAAAACCTCCTTCCCACATTTTCAATCCACAAATTACTACATAAACGTCTATGCCTGACCACCCTCTGGATTGTCTAACCAGTTCTATAGAGCCTCATAGAAAGTCAGAAAAACAACTGAGAATAGAATAGGCGGAAAGATGCACTACTTTCCCATAACTTCTGTGAATCAACTAGCTTAGTTTACTTACTAGGCAATATATTGACTTAAAAAAGGAATTTGGTTGTGAATAAGTAAATGAAGAAAGGGTAGTTGTTATTACTAATTTGTGAAAAATGAATTATGACTGATTTAATTTTGTAGCAAATTAGAACATGGAAATAAGACAAAAGTAGAATTTTCATTAGGGTTTAACTAACATTGCAAATTAAATCTTTATAGAAAGAAGACATTAATTTATACCATTTATATTGTAGGTAAGAAGTCTGGGAAATCAATTTATATGAAAGGTCACGTTATTTACTCTATATAACAGCATAAAAACCTCTAATTACATCTGATCAACACAAGCATATATTCTGTCTGGGATGAAGAAACAAATATGAATGTACACATTTTTGTGTTTGCACACATAAAAAGCTAGATTTAGGTTAGGTGATAAAGGATTTGCCTCATAGTAACACCAAAAGTAAACATCTTCCTGAAAAATATTCACTGATGGATTTCACTGCCCAACGTGCAAGAGACTGGTGACATTGTGGATTCGCAATACATGCTTGGTAAATTGAATTTTCTCCCTAGACATTTAAAAATAAACAGTAGATGTTTAACAGAGATTCGATAAAGGCTGACTCAATAATTTTGTTTCTGTGAATGTTTTAGTGGGAAAGTGCAGGCTTTGAAGTATAGTAGACGAAAATGAATCCTACCTCTGCTCTCTTTATCACATGCAATCTTGTGTTTCAGCTTCCTTATCTAAAACAAGGATGTTAATAAAAGTACCCAGTTACACATTTGGTTTTTCACCAATATGTTTGTAAAAATTAGAGTTAGTCATATACAATATCTAACTATACACTATGTGATAATGTAGGTTTAATAAAATTCCATTTTGTGGTTATTATTATTATTTTCTATCCCTCAGCATGCTTGGGAAACACAGAGAGTAACAGCAAATGCCTGTTGTAGAGATCTAGCCAGTATGACCTGGCAGTGATTTTCTTGATGTTATTTCCAAATGAAGGTTTAATCACCAGTAATGAATTTAATATGCAAATCACTGCTTCATCACAGCTGAATAATTTCCCACATTTTACCCAAAGAAAGAGCATAGGAAAAAGATAAAATAGGAAATAGCGAACATAAGAAATAAAGGACTAACTTCTTTTCACTCTCTTAAGAGTTTGTCAAGTGCTATACAAAGACAAGTGATATTGTAAAGGATGTGGAGACACAACACTGGACAATACTCTGTGAAGTCCTTTGCTGCTCCACAACCTCTGCAGTGTGACACTTACTTGGCTAGTTGAAGGATAAAAGCAAAGGCATTTAATAGAAGAAACTGAAACAATGGCTCCATCTTTTATTTTCAAGGACCACGAATTATTGTGTCTAGTAAAAACGGATAACTCACCTGCCACTAGGAATTTCTAATTTCCTATGCTAGAATTGAGCTGGCATTAACAATAATGATGTCATAATGGAACAACATTTTTTGTCAATAACTATCTGTATTTTCTAAAAGAGCCTCCAATATGAGGCCAAGGATTTTGCAAATTTTATTTTAAGTGGCTAGCTGCTTTTCTGAGCTTTTTATGGAGGCTGAAATTTATTTAAAAATAGATTTGTATGTTCTTTTATCATTTTGAGCCAAAAATCTCACTTCTAAATATCTACAAGCATAGCTTTTATGACACAACAGAGGAGGAGCAGACTTAGCACTATGGGGTGCTCTGAAGGGGCTTGGCTTGTTGACCCCTCTGCTCTGTAATCCAAATTACTCCAGTAACCCATCGAGTGATAATAGAAAAATTAGTTATCTTCTTAGTTTAGTGTCTTCAATTCTAAAGGAAAAAAGTAAAATTCTGTGATCTTTAAGGTCTGCTTCATACCTGTCTCTAGTGGATAAATACAAATTGCTGAGACATATACTTGCTCTCTAGGGAAAGTTAAAAAAGACTGTTAAAAAAAAATGCTACCTGTGTTCATTATCCCTTCTGGTTTGAAATATTTCTTCAGGATTTTTGCTATGCTATGCAGCTAAATATCATTAGAATGTTTTCAGTTTTAAAATATACAATATTTAGTGTAATGCTTTGTTTATTCTCTTTTGTATACAAACTGTCACAAGAAGTATAATAAAACTAAACCCCTTAAAGCTTTGAGAAACTGTTCATGCAAAGTATATGCCACGATAGAGACAACACTGTCAAAGAGCAGCTGTTATTTATGGTAAAGATTTCAATTCTTAGTGTTTTTTTGGATTTCATTCATAATTTTAAAAAGTTTTGGAGATTTTTATTCTGGAATATAATCCAAAAGGGAAAAATCCCATACATACTGAAACCTTCAATATGTACAGTTTCTTGCATTTTCCAGTTTATTTATTTATTTTTTAAATTAGATTTTGTGAGGTAGACAGGAAAAGTACTGATGTTTTTATATTAAAAATAAATACATTTGAAATTTAGAGTCACATAGCCGAAAAGGGACAAGCTTGAGACTTTTACCAAAGTGTTCTAAGACCACAAAGTACCTATACGTTAAATAAATATTGCAAATCAATTTCAAAAATAAAATAAAATTTATTCTCAAAATTTACTTTTTGTGCCTATAAAGATACATTTTCTTCTCTTGTGAGTTTACCTCTCTTTTACTCTTTTTCTTTTTCTGAAAAGAGAAATTTTGAATTAACAATGTGAATAAATTTTAATCAGGGGTTCCAAAAGAGGATGGAAGTATGGAAAAAGAGGTAAGTGGCAAGGCATCTTTCTTTTCTGTTTGTTTTACATATTGTTACATAATTATCCAGTACACATACAAACAAGGACCAACAAAAAGAAAGATAATATATTTCCTTAACTCAAAAACATTCATTTCCATCTAAAGAAGATGCCAAGTTTTAATTCACCATTTCTATATTGTGGGATATATAAATTTTTTCCACTAGCATAAAATGTATCTCTTGTTTTTAATTTACATTCATCTCTATATAGGTTGAGATGACATTTCTCAAAATGATGCCAGAACGCTATGAAATCATAACATCATACTGTAAATTCATTTTTGATAAAGTATTATTCTAAATTTCAATAAAGCATTACACTAAATTTTGTTTTTTAGACAAAATTATGTGAAAAAATCTCACAACTGATTGTTATGCATTAACTCAACTTTATCAACTAATTGCCAAGAGACAGAGACTCCATTCCTTCATTTTTCATAGCCTGCACCTAATTTTCATCCACCTGTAGAAGAAATTACCAAAGGATAATCAATGTATGTCCTTGTCGAAGTTAAAGATAGAAAACTGAGATTATTAGGCAGAGTAGGGTGGGGAAGAGGTAAAAAAAAAAAAAAAAAGAAAACAAAGATAATATCAAAAATTCTATACTGAATGTTAAGTCACATCTGCTGTCTCGCCTTCACAATTCCATAAGTCACAATTTTAGCATGCAGGTAAACTATTTGAGGAAATTCTTGAAGAAATGAGCCACTCCAGAGCAATGGTCTTGAGATACCGATATTTGGAGATCATGTACACATTATTTGGAATCTCAGTAGTAATGGAGAGTAAGCATAAAATGAAACAAAGGGCCCAAAATGCTGTGGCAAACGAGTTGTCCCAGAATATACTTTCGTTGCATTATATACAAAGTTAAACACCCATCAGTTGTACGGAGGCAGTAAAAATATTTTCAGGCTTTTACGACTAGACCAATTTACCTTTCAGTCTCATGGTCTTAGAATTAACTATAATAAATGCTTCAGTAAACAAGAAAGTGGACAACATAAGATTTAGGAACCAGGAACTTCAGTTGAGGAGAAGAGTGATGGGTGGTTCCTGGTTAACAGCTATACGCTTTGCGTAAAGAGCAATACATCTAGATTTCAGCAGAGGACAGAAAAAGATTAAATCTCTTCAAGAAAAATATAATATAATTGAGAGCAAATTTGGAAGACTTTCTATTTGGAAACATTATTTATAAATATGCCACAGTTCGGTTTATACTTTTGAATAATAGAAAACTAGATGTATAAAAAACTTAACAAATGAAAAAAGCAGTTAAATAATTTTTTAACTCCAGGAAATAGACAAATTTCTACAAGAGAGGAATTGTAATTGTACTATACTACCAGTCTCAAAAGTGAGGTTATTTTACATTAATTGTATCAAGTTTCACAAAAAATTTAATGTTAATGGCATTAAGAGGTACAGATTTGAATAATCTGATGTAGGGAAGGGAACAAAGTAAAACCATTAACTATGATAAGCGATCACAAGACATGGTAATGTGATACTTGTATTGGGTAATAAGCTTTATTCAAATATTAATATCACTAGATTTAAACAGAAGTTCTTGAAACATTTAAAACAAATTAATAAAAGGTTTTCAATGGAATACATCACTTAAAGATTACATCACTTAAAGGTTTGCCAATGCCATCTTGAATGTTTCTTGGGTTCTACCCTGAGGCAAGTCAATGAACATACAAAGTAACTAAGTATTGGGCTGAGCACTTCCTTCATCCTCTAATTAGAATGAGGAGTTTTTCTAATCTTTGATCCAACCAATCATTGCATCTGAATTTTCACCTGCAGTACAAAAGCATTATTTTATTATAAAAATAGTTTAAAGTTGCATGTTACTCTCTTTTACATTATTTTTATATATATTTATACAAATGTAGTAAATCACCGGGCATGGTGGCTCATGCCTGTAATTCCAGCACTTTGAGAGGCTGAGGCAGGCAGATCACTTGAGGTCAGGAGTTTGAGACCAGCTTGACCAACATGGTGAAACCTCCCCTCTACTGAAAATACAAAACTTAGATGAGCATGGTGGCGGGCGCCTGTAATCTGAGCTACTTGGGAGGCTGAAGCAGGAGAATTGCTTGAACTCTGGAGGTGGAGGTTGCAGTGAGCTGATATTGTGCCATTGCACTCCAGCCTGGGCAGCAAAGTGAGACTTCATCTCAAAAAAATGAACAAATAAAAATTTTTTAAAACGTGGTAAATATAATCAGATTTTTTGGAACAAGAAAGTACTTTATAGTTTGTAAGTAACGAGAAATATGTTACTAAATATATGGATAAAACTGTAATTATAAAACTAGAAATAATGACTATAAAAGAAACATTTTGGTTTATTACACAAACAGTGAGAAGGAAAGCCTTGATTTTAAAAAGTTACCTTAAAAAACAGTTAAGCTTCTTATAACTAATAAAATATAATTAATAGAAAGCATAAAATATATGCTATGGATATGCATGCCAAAATATTACAAAGTATTTCCTTATAATGATGGCTCTCTATTTAGTAAAATTTCATTAGTCTGTATATGTGTCAGCTAAATAATTTGCATACTTAGAAGTCCCTGAGTACTCATAAACATGATCAACTGTAATGCCTGAAATGATTCTAAAAGCAAAACCATATTAAGAGAATATTGTGAACCTGGCCCAAAACTCACAAGAGGGACTCTATCCTGTACTGTTGCTGAGCCTCATCCTTCAAAGAGTTTGCAACCTCACATTACAAATGAAAACATTGTTTATTTGAAACTGGGCTAATTAAATATGGATTTCAACTTTGCAGAGACAGTGTGTTTCTCACATGTTAACACCATTCCATGTGTTACAGAGAGTACAACAGAGGAGGAAGGAGGGAAACAGAGAGAAAGTGTCAAAAATGTCTCATAAAATTTTAATAGAAAGATTTCTTTATCCTTCTATAGGTTCAGCTTAATATGCATTTTATATTTGGATGAATTCCCAGAACTTGAAATTAGAATAGTGAAGCTTAAGCGTATGTGTGCTTCGTTAGAAGACTAAAGGAAATCACCTAATCAAGACTGTTCTAGACAATTTGATGCTTAACATTTTCCTGAATTGTGAGAAATTTATTAGTAATGCATTGCTGTAAATAGAGAACTTGAAATTGAATGGATAATCAGAATTAAAAATAAAATATTCAAGCTCAGTTGGATGATTACTTCTGCATTTACATATTTATTAAGCATTTATTATGTACTAGGAGTGTTATTGGCCCTTTGGTAAGTGTAGTGAGCAAAATCAGAACAATTCCTGACCTCGTAGAACCTGTAGTCAATCAGGCAAATAGTCCACAGTATCAAAGCAGTAGCAGCTACATTACCTACGAATGGTAATCACTGACAAATATTTTGAAAGTAAATCAGTAAACCTCAGACAAATGCAGGTTGCCCATTCTAAGGTAAAATTATTAAATCTGTATTTGTTACCTGAACCAAGTAATAAGATATGAACTATTAATATCTCATCTTACATGAATTTTAATCTTAACTATGCGATACATAATCAACTACTTAAACATTAGTGAGGAAATTGTAAATATCCTTTGTATTCCTTTAGTGAGATTTAGGTAATTAAGCATAACCATATTTTCTTTGTCATCAAAAAATATTAATAAATTTATTTAGTTTCAGAAATCATAATAGTCAAGATTCTGAATGTAATTTTTCTACTAATAATTTTGTTAATTATTAATACTAAATTGGACAAGGAGAACAAAAGAAAATATAATAAATCAATATAAAAATATTACATCTAACTGTATTTAAATCTTTTCAAAAGTGAATTAAAAGAATTGCTGTGTTTTCAGATAATATTTTTTTCAATCACAAGAAAATCTTCTTAAATAATACCACCAACGTAGTGGTTCTTAGGGGAGGGGAGATTTGACTCCCAGGGTACATTTGAAAATATCTAGAGACTTTTTAGTTGCCACACCAAGAATGGGATGGGAAACACTACTATAGTCCAGTGGGTGGAGGCCAGAGATGCTGCTAAACATTCTACAATGAAGAGGACAGTTCACCAAGGAATTACCTGGTCCAAAATGTTAGTAGTGCTAAGGTTGAGAAACTGCGTATTAAGGTCATAAAAAGTTTTAAATTAGGCAAATAATTATAGGTGCATATGTAAACTTTAAATAACATCTTAATGATATAAAATATAAAGAGATTAGCATTCTATCACATTCTTATACTCCTCAATTTTAAATTATATAATTTTCTTATTTTATATAATAGTTAATTTTAGTATGTGATTAAATTTTAATTAAAATATTTATATTGTAATGTCCCCCAAATTATTCAATCATGGTTCTCTATCTAACTAGATTGAAAGTTTACTCTCTCTCTCTGTAATATGATGTAGTCTTACTGAGTTACTTAACTTGATCCTTTTTAATTACATGGATAGTATAATCAATATTTTTTTTTCCCAGTTACTGTGAGAACCTCAAGAATATTTTTTTGGACATTTCAATCACTTTTATTCTGATAGAAGATTTTATCCCAGTATAATCTTGGAGCAAAATTTTCCTGAGATATGAAATAATGTTTTTTTGTCTTAAATTAAATGTTGCCTGAGCAAAGTAAATTATCAGTCAGTTATATTCTGTCTGCATGCCTTGAAAAATTATTTCTTGACCTATAAATTTTAATGATACAGTCAGGCTTAAGATTTTTGCTTTTATTGCCCTGTAATCAATTGTTTTCAGTGGTTTTTCCTTCTATCTACAAAATTGGCTGTTCTCTTATGACAAAGAACCTTTTCTCTATTAAATATTTGAGTAAACTATTTCTCCTTCTGTTGAATTTTCTACTTTCAGAACAGAAGTTATTGTTTTAATTTGATAATCCATCTTCTACTGCTTTAACTGCTCTCTAATTTCTTAGCTATGTTTGCACTTTTCCTCTTGTATCTAGTCTTTCCTATTAGCAAGTTAATTTTCTGTCTTATCGATCTTTTCCTTGTGACTCACAAATTATTGTGTGAAAATGCTAGTTTGATTTTCATTTATTTAGCTCTATAATGTATAATTTAATGTCATTTGGTATTTTTATTATTTGGCTTTTAACTTATTTATATTAAATACATGAACATATGTATTTTAATATGAGGAATACATTCTTTCTACTACTTATTTTCCCCCATTGCATATCCTGCCCAATGTTTGGTGTTCCATATCTCTATTGATATAATATTACTCTTTTTTAGAGTAGAGTTTCATAATTGTGAAGCTATTTAAAGTATTTTTTTATTATAAATACTCTAACCTCATTAGGTCTAGGAAGGCCAGTGCTTATCAAACTGGTTACGTTAGAGACCAGTATGTATTTTTTACTTTTTGTTTATAATCCATTGTGAGCTAATACCTGGTACTTCTGTGCATGCTTGTTAACAGACCATGCCCCAAGTGATAAACTATTCATATTTAACATCAATTGAACTGATATACATCTTACTAAATGGAATGAGTCCACTAACAAAGACTTTGGATACCTTAATAATGTCAAATGTCTACCAAAGTTTCTAAATACTTCCTCTGAATTTTTATACCTTTCTCACAGTGGGTCAGTGACATATATTTCATGGACTATATTTTGAGTAATACTAAGTAGATAATATCTAGACTTTTTCTAATTCTATGTTAGATTGGTTTATTTTTATTACTAGGATACATGAATTTTGAAGTCTACATATATCATGTTCTTTCCACTTTCATGTAGCCTGTGGGTAAACTGTAAAGAGATTTCAGGAGGGTTCATATGACACTAGGCATAGTCCTACTTAGTTCTATGTTTTGAGATTGTCTTATTAGTTTATATGAGACTTTATTCAATTTATTACCAGAGTAGCTGTCCGATGGGGCTATTAGTAGCATGCATTTACTGGACTGTTGATATTCTCTCCAATTTAATACAGAAGAAATCTTCATTTCCATTTGAGAGCAACAGTCTTCAGTTTTAAATGCCTCTCCCAGTTAGCCATTCTACTATTGCCCAGCAATTGAGAGAAAATACAAGGATTTCTCATGAATTCATATTTTTTGGTATTTTTGAAGGTGTGGTGACAATTATCAGGTCCTCTATCACTTAATGTAGTTTCTATGAGATAGAGTTTGTAAACCCTGAAACTTTGAGACAAGTCTCAATTAATTTAGAAAGTTTATTTTGCCAAGGTTGAGGATACACATCCATGACACAGCTTCAGGAAGTCCTGACAACACGTGCCCAAGGTGGTCAAGGCACAGCTTAGTTTTATATATTATAGGGAGACATAAGACATCAATCGATATACATAAGTAGTACATTTGTTTGGTCGTTTGGTCTGGAAAGGTGGGACAACTTGAAGCAAAGGCAAGAAGACTTAAAGCAGGGAGGGGCTTTCCAGGTCACAGATAGGTGAGACACAAATGGTTACATTCTTTTGAGTTTCTGATTAGCCCTTCCAAAGGAGGCAATCAGCTATGCATCTATCTCAGTGAGTAGAGGGATGACTTTGAACAGAATGGGAGGTAGATTTGCCCTGAGCAGTTCCCAACTTGAAGGGGCCAAGATATTTTTCCTTCACAAGTTGATATCAGGAGCCTGTCTCAATATATACCTGGATTTTCTAATTTTTCCTTTAGCTACCATTTTTTGAAGTTTATACCATTTGAAGTCTTTGCTTTTATTTTTATTATTTGTTATTCTTATTTTTAAACTTATTTTCTATTATGTAAGTATTGAGGAAAACATTATCTTACTTAAAAAAAACTTTTAAAAAGTAATTTCAACTTACATTTTAGATTCAGGGGGTGCATGTGCAGGTTGGTTACCTGGTTATATTGCATAATGCTGAGGTTGGGGAATGAATGATCCCATCATCCAGGGAGTAAGCATAATATTAATAGTTTTTCAACCCATGCCCTCCTTTCTCCCTCTCCTCTCTAGAAGTCCCCAGTTTCTACTGTTGCCATCTTTGTGTTTAGTGCCTGGTCACTCATGAAATGGGAAGAAAGGTGATAGACAGTGTAAGAGTTAAAGAAAGAGGAAAGAAATACAAAAAGTTGCTCAACAATCAAAGACAGGTTTATTTTGTAGAATAAACCTGAGAGGGGATTCTGGCTGATTTCAGTCAGGAGCACTCTCTCTTACAGACTAAGGGTATTTTAGGGCTCAGGGTGAGAGAACTTATTACAGGCTTGGAATGTTTCTGTGTGGAAGAGAAGTCTACTGAGGAGTTGGAATGTCTCTGGTCAGAGGGGAGGTTATCTTGGAGCTGACATCTCTCTGGCCAGAAGGGAGGTTATCTCGGGGCTGGCATGTCTCTGGCTGGGGAGGGATTTATCTTACAGTTGGAATGTTTCTGGTCAAGATGTCATTGTGGTTTATAATCATGCTGACCTTAATCATTAGGCTGAAGCCCTTTGGATTTAGGTGGCTTTCAATCAAGGGGAACTTTAAAATAGCAATGCTTGTCCAAGATGGCAATGCTCCTGCTCTGTCAATGCAGACCATATAGTTATAAAAAGGATGAGGGGTGGTGTGTTCCTGCTGACGAGGGGATAGAGAGTTTTCTGGTCTCAGATTGACTATAAGACTAATGCCATCTGTAGATGTTTTGGGGTAGTTGTCTGTGAAACGGCCATGATCCTGTCAGTTAATAATCTTTGAAAAAGGTTAATTAGGAATGGTAAGAACATTAGCCTAGGCATATTATTAGAAGAGGGGCCAGGAATGGGATGACCCATGCTATGATTTTGTTCCCAAACAAATAATCTATTTCATTGTTTTGGTATTCCTTTAGCCTCATAGCCCTTTTGAGTCTTTCAGCAGTGTCTCTAACTAGCATGATTGATTGAGATAGAAACAACATTCCTTACCCAATGAGAGGCAAATACACATGTTTGGAAAGGCTTGTGTGTTATTTTCTGTTAGTAACCATTATTCCTGCTATGAAGAAAATAATTAAGCAAAATATTACAGTAATTGAGATTGTCTGTCCAATATTCCACCCTGAGGGTACTATAGTACATAGTCCTCCTGCAAATAGCAGAGTGAGTAAAACAATTCCCACAAGGATGGCTGAGTAAATAATCTCCATTAAAAAGTTTTAATATTTAGCTTGAAAGGAGAGGTACGAATGACAAAAAGTATTTGGTGAGGTAGGGATGAGACTGAGTAACAAGAGTAGTTCTCTCTCAGTTACTTATTTTTTATGATTTTCAACTTCATTATATTGCTATTTAGGATGTTCCTTTGGGCTGTCAGGGGCTGCTTCCTCATCTTTCCAGGCTTTGACTCGAGTGTGATGTATCACAGAGTTGATACCTGTAACAGGTACTGTCTCAATTACCCTGGGTTGTGTGGACTCACTAGATGTGGGGGAAAAAGACTCTGGACACCCTCAGTTATTAGTTGTCAGTGTCAGCAGTGAAGAGATTTTCTCCTGTGATGGTCGGGGGGCTTGGAGGCAGCACTTGCTGAAACAGCTAGTTTTCAGTTCATAGAGCTTTAAGAAAACAAAGCTTATTTTGGAAAAGTATAGCCAGAAAAATTAGAATTTAATTTAAACTATAGAAGATAATAAAAATTGAAAACCAATAGGCAAGACTAGAATTTAACAACAGGTGTGTTACAGTTTTTGAAAACAATTTTCTCACTCCAGTTTCCCATTTTTATTAAAAGACAAATCATGGTAGGTCTGGTTTGCTTTATTATACTTGGCTTAATCATTTTCATATAGTGCAGCAAGAGTAATTATTTGTTATATAGGCCTTTTAAATAGGCATTGATAGAACTTTGTTCTTCAGAAGGAATCTGAGATAAGACTTTTTAAAGCTGAGCCCAGTCATGGAATTGTACCATTAAATATCTATGAGTTTCCTCTTGAGGTTCCAAGATAACTTGGGGTTTCTGCCCTCTCAGAAGGTGACATTCTTTACTTACCACAAATCAGAAACCCTGTACACGGACTGTGTACACAAAATATGAGACCACTTTTCCAAGGGCTTTATTGACTCCATAAGTCAAGTTAGATTCCTTAAAGGAGAGGACACCATTCCAGTCAAAGCCTTGGTAAGATAACTAGTTTTTTCAGTTGTGTCCTGTTACAAAAGAAAACAGATTATTACGGCATGTATGCAAATAACTATATTGCCATAACTTAAGAATATGCATAGATATTTTCTAAACTCTGGAGAAAATCAGGTAGAGAGAAACAAGTATGCTCCAAATTTTGTTCATAGGAGTATACTAAATTGTTAAAAGCTGTCAATAGCTCAAAAGAAAAGTTTCTTTGACTTTTGAAAAGCAAAACAAGGGATCAGCAATATTTTAAGCAAAATGTCAAAAGGATCACTCCAGTCTCCTATCAGTTCAGCTCATGCAATTAATTCCTGTCCCACTTGATATTAATGAACATTTTAGCTCTTCGAGAGTCCTGAATGCTTTTCCTCTATTCTGATATCACAATCTCCAAAGTTATCAGAAATCTGCATTAAAGAGCACCTGTTAGAGCTTTATAGCTGATTATAAAACTACCTTCTAAAGAGAACCAAAACAAGACAACAATTGTTTCTGGATGACAAAAAAATTTAGGGTAGCCATAAAGTCACAACTGACAAGGATCTGTGTTACCTTTGTGGCACACAATAATTTTAGCATAACAATTGTAATTATCACTGATAATGCACACTAAGATATATCAGGATTATAGGAGTCTCCCATAACTCTGGAATACATACCATTAACACATTTATACAAATATAGCCCAAAGAAAGCCAAGTGCCATTTTATATTTGGCAAGGCTTTCTATATGACTTTATACCAAATAAGCCAAATTTTACCTTCATATTAGTGTGCTATTAATGTTCAACTAAATTTTTAATAAAACCCTGTGGACACATTTACCCAATTTTAATGTTTGACCATAAGGTAAGTTTATATAGACCCTTTTTAACTCTTTATAATTTTTGTTAAAGAGTAGGTTAGTGCTTTAAGAGAAACCTGTTGTGCTTTTATTTTAATGGGCAATTTACAGAAAAATTGGATAATACCCCTTCAATTTTAGCTAATATGTTTACCCACAGAATTTCCTTTACAATTAAGCTTCCCAAACTTTCTTAAACCTTCAATTTTATTTTATTTAGCTTAAAAACAATTATGTAACCTTTTAATCTAGGTAAGAATCCACATTCTCATGCCTCCTTATAATCTTTTTACCAAGAATATATGTAAACTGTTTATTCAATAGTCCTAAATAGATATTACCCTGTTAACTTTTAGCAGCCTTTACTGTTGTTGGTATGTTTGGGATTTTAATTATCTACTAGGTGTAGAGCCTAGGACCTAGAGAGAAGCGCAGAGAAGGTCTGACTTATTCCAGTATTAACTCCATGTTTTCTAGGTGCTACCTAGCTGCAAAGCAGGCAGGTTGCACAGCTCAGAGTTAAAGTGGCATTTTATAAAGCATTCAGGAGGCCTAATCATTTTTAGATTGTATAAATTCCCCTTTATAAAATTTTTCATGACTTTCACAATCTCTGACATGTCTCAACTTTCTGACTTGTAAACATCCCTGTCTTTAAACAACCAGTTACTCTTCTTTAGGACAAGAATTTACCATATAAAATATTTTTATATAAATTATATTTTCTTTAATATCAAATGTGATAAACAGTCCTTTCCCAAAACAAACTTCCTTCATGCCTAAACAAACTTCCTTCATGCCTAAAGACTAGACTGTCTAAGGTGACGAGATTAGAAGTTAGAGTATTTCACTAAATAGTTCAAGATATAGCTATCTTTATTAAACCAATATTAATGTTTTTCATTTATTAAAAAATTACACAGCAAAGATTATTCTCTTTGGGCTAGGTTATAGTTTCGTAGCCACTATGCCAAATTTTGACACCTTATAGTATTTGGCAGAGATATTATGAAATTTCTTGATAAATAAATGCAGACAAAAATATATGCTTGCAAGTCTTAAGACATTTCTAATCTTACTGTAACCATCAGTTTTAAAGATTAAAGTCATGTGAACTGAAAGGTCTCACAGCTTTTACTTTTCCCTTAAAAATATTTTTATTCAAGTGCTTATTTTTCCTCGGTCAATTTAATAGAGCTTTTTTATAGACATTGCACACGTAACACATATATAGCCACACAGACAACAACAAGAAGATCCAGTAGTTATACGATTTTTTTATTTGCTAATTTCCCAATTGGATTATTGGCCTTCGGGTGAGACTCTTTAAGAACAAGGCTAGGTAAACAACTTCCAAGGCCTAATAAACAAGCACAGCTGGAAGACAAAGACAGATTTTGAGAGTTATTCACCTCTAACTCCAGGGCTTCCATAAGGAAAACAGATATTTTCCCCAAAATGGGATTTGTGGCACCTTTTCTGTTTTCCCAAGGAGTCCTAGGCCACCAGAAGTCATTTCTTTCTTTTGTCTGATTTCTCTGACTAGAAATTCCAGGCCAAATTGAACTGGAGAGGAGAAAGTGGGCATACTTTTCCTGTTCTAGTCCTCTAGGGGAATGCTTCCAGCTTTTGCCCATGCAGTACGAGGTTGGCTGTGGGCTTGCCATAGATGGCTATTATTATTTTGAGATATTTTCATTCAGTGTCTAGTCTATTGAGCACTTTTATCATGAAGAGATAATGGATTTTAATGAAAGCTTTTTCTGCATCTATTGAGATGGTCATATGGTTTTTGCTTTTAATTCTGTTTATGTGGTATATCACATTGATTTGCATGTGTTGAACCAACCTTGAATCTGAGGAATGAAGCCCACGCGGTCATGGTGAAGTAAGTCTTTGTTGTGCTGCTGATTCACTTTGCCAGTGAATATTTTACTGAGGATTTTTAAGTTTATGTTCATCAGGGATGTTGGCCTGAAGTTTCCTTTTTGGATCATATCTCTGCCAGATTTTGGTTTCAGGGTGATGCTAGCTTTGTGGAATGATTTAAGAAGGAGCACCTACTCTTAATTTCTTGGAATAGTTTCAGTAGGACTGGTTCCTCTTTGTGAATCTGGTTCAGGTTGTCTGTGAATCCATCTAGTCCAAGGGTTTTTTTTGTTTTGTTTTGTTTTGTTTTGTTTTTTTGGTTGTAGTAGACTTCGTATTACTGATTCAATTTCAGAGTTTGTTATTGGTCTATTCCAATTTTCACTGTTTTCCTGAATTAATCTTGGAAGGTGTTGTGTTCCCAGGAACTTACTCATTGTATTGTTATCTTTGTCAGTTCTAATTACACTTATTTGGTTATTCTTTTTTGTTCTCTTTTTAAATTTAGTTAGCAGTCTATTAATCTTTCTTATTCTTTTTAAGAACACTTTTGGTTTTATTGATCTTTTGTTTGGACTTGTGTGTCTTAAATTCATTCTGTTTTACTCCAATTTTAATTATCAATTTTTCTTCTGCTAGATTTGGGGCTGTTTTTATCTTTTTCTAGTTCATCTAAGTGCAATGTTAAATTGTTATTTGTAATTTTTCTAAGTTTTTGATATAGGTGTTTAGCACTATAAACTTTCCTCTTAACAGTCCTTTAACTGCATACCAGATATTTTGGTAAGTTGTGTTCCTATATTGATTACTTTCAAACAATTTTATATTTCTTCCTTAATTTCATTGTTCACTCAAGAGTTATTCAGTAGCAAGTTGTTTAATTTCAATTTTTGTGTGTATGTGTAGTTCAAGAGATCTTAACAATGATTTCTGTTTAATTCCACTGTGGTCTAAGAGCATGCTTGGAATGACTCTTATTTTTTTAAAACTTAGACTTGCTTTATTAATGAGCACATGGTTGATCTTAGAATATGTTCCATGTGTGGATGAGAAGAATGTATATTCTGTAGTTGTTGGATGGATTATTCTGTAAATCTTTATTAGGTCCAGTTGGTCAAGTGTTGGATTTAAGTCCAGAATTTCTTTGTAAGTTTTCTCTAATAATAGTCTCTAATTTTCTCTAATAATAGTCTCTCACTATTATTGTGTGGCTATCCAAGTCTTTTTGTAGGTCTCTAAGAACTTGTTTTATGAATCTGGGTGCTCCAGTGTTGGGTGAGTATATATTTAGAATAGTTAAGCCTTCTTGTTGTAATGAACACTTTATCATTATGTAATGGTCTTCTTTGTTCTTTCTGATTGTTTTTGGTCTAAATCTGTTTTATGTGATATAAGATTCATGACTCCTTCTATTTATTTATTTATTTTTTTGTTTTCCATTTGCTTGGTAGATCTTTTTCCACCCCGTTACTTTGAGCCTGCAGCTGTCATTACATGTGAGCGGTGTCTCTTGAAGACAGCAGACAATTGTTTCTTGAATTTTTATCAAGCTTGTTACTCTATGCCTTTAAGTCAGGCATTTAGACCAGGGGTCCCCAATGCCCAGGCTGCAGACATGTGTCAATCTGTGGCCTATTAGGAATGAGGCCACACACCAGGAAGTGAGTGGCAGGTAAGCAGGCATTACTGCCTGAGCTCTGCCTCCTGTCAGAAAATGGAGGCATTAGATTCTCACTGGAGTACAAACCCTATTGTGAACTGTGAATGTGAGGGATCTAGGTAGCACATTCCTTATGAGAAAGTAACTGACAATCTGATGCAGAACAGTTTTATCCAGAAACTACCCCTCCATCCCACCAACTATGGAACAACTGTCCTCCATGAAACTGCTTGCTGGTGTGTCCGGAACTTATTCTTTCCAGTGGGTTCTTGGTCTTGCAGACTTCAAGAATGAAGCTGTGGACCTTCACGGTGAGTGTTACAGCTCTTAAAGATGGTGTGTCCAGAGTTTGTTCCTTCAGATGTTCAGATGTGTCCAGAGTTTCTTCCTTCGGGTGGGTTCATGGTCTCGCTGACTTCAGAAGTGAAGTTGCAGACCTTCACAGTGAGTGTTATAGCTCTTAAAGGTGGTGCCTCTGGAGTTGTTTGTTCCTCCCAGTGGGTTCGTGGTCTCACTGACTTCAGGAATGAAGCCACAGACCCTCGCCGGTGAGTGTTACAGCTCATAAAGGTAGTGCAGACCCAAAGAGTGAGCAGCATCAAGACTTATTGTGAAGAGCAAAAGAACAAACCTTCCACAGTGTGGAAGGGGACCTGAGCAGGTTGCCACTGCTGGTTTGGGTGGCCAGCTTTTATTCCCTTATTTGTCTCTGGCCACATCCTGCTGATTGGTCCAATTTACAGAGAGCTGATTGGTCCATTTTACAGAGTGCTGATTGGTGCATTTACAATCCTTTAGCTAGACACAGAGTGCTGATTGGTTCATTTACATTCCTCTAGCTAGACAGAAATGTTCTCCAAGTCCCCACTCGACCCAGGAATTCCAACTGGCTTCACCTCTCACTGGTGCCAAAAAGATTGGGGACCAATGATTTGGACCATTTACATTCAAAATTAGTATTAATATGTAAGATTTTGAACCAGTCACCATTTTGTTAGCTGGTTGTTTTATAGACTTGATTGTGCAATTTCTTTATATTTTTTCCGTACTATGTGCTTAAGGATGCTTTAGGGGTAGCAGGTATCAGTCCTTTGTGTCCATATTTAATATTCCCTTAAGGATTTCTTGTTTGGAATTTCTTTTCTTTGAGGATGTTGAATATAGGCACTGTATAGTGGCAGAATGTTTGTTGTAATGTAATTTGGGCTGCAATCTGGTAGATGGTGCTTAAGAGCGATGGCCAGCAGATAGGCTCATTCTCAGCCATGCAACCCTTTTGTATTTCAGAATATTCACAGTAGTATTCTGAAATGGTAGGGAGAGAGATGATCCTCCTAACCAGGTCTACTCCAGGACCTAGGGGAAGCCCCCTCCAATCACTGGTGCTGTGACTGCATTTCCTTTGTTAGGTGCTATGGGCCACAGGACCCCCTCAGACAGAAATGGCAGCTGGCAGACAAGGCATACCTTTCCCAGATCAGTCCTGCAGGATGGATGTCCACAAACTTGGATGTCTCACTCTTCTCAGTGTTCTGAGAGTTGGAGCTCCTCTCTTGTTGGGTGCTGCCCAAACCAGTGAGTCTTGCCTATCTAGGAGCAGTGAGGGTGAGTGGAGTGGCACTAACTGCTTTCCTGGTGTTTCCTGGGGGAATACAGAACTTCACCAACCCACAGAGTTTAGGCAGGGATAGGGCTGCTTCACTGGATGCCCAAGCCAATGAGTGTCTCCTGGCTAGGAACAGTGAGGGTGGGTAGAGTTGTACGGTCTGTCATTCAAGTGTTTCCATGGGAAACATAGAGCTGTGTCCCTCAGCAGAGTCCAGGTGGGGACAGGGCCAGTGCCCTGGAAGTCCAAGACAACAAGTCTGAACTGTTAAGCAGCATCAAGGGTGATCCAACATCTGGGTGTTTCCCAGAGGAACACAAAGCTGTGTCCCCCAGCAGAGTTCGGGAAGGGGTGAGTCTGCTGTTCTGGAAGCCAAAGTCTATGGGTCCCACCCAGCTAGCAGCAGCAAGATTTGTTGGAGTTGACCAGTCTGCTGCCTGGGTGTTTCCCAAGGACAGAGTTGTGATTGCTGGCAGAGTTCAGAGACTGGAGCTACTGCTCTGGAAGTAGAAGCTGAGCCTTGTCTGGCAAGGAGGAGTGGAATAGTCTGACTGCTTCCCCAGCACCACAGCTACGGCCTCTGTTGGTGCCTTGGCAGCTAGTACAAGGCTGCTTCAGGGTAATAGAGACTGTGGGGCTCCTGGGGTCTTGAGAAATACTTCTGCAAAAACTCCCAGTGGCTCTCAGTAACAGTCTAGAGGCCTGTTGGGTGTTGTGAGGGTCGGAGGTGGTTCTCTCCCACTCTGAGGATTGCACAGGTCTTTGTGGGAAGTGTAGATTTCACAGTGCTCTTACTCTTTCACCCTTTCTTCATGTTAGAGAGGCTCTTCTGGCTCTGCACCAGGCCCACGTAGGCAGCTGACTAGATTTGCCATTCTTTGTTCTCCATGTGTCTTCTTCCTCCCTTGATAAAAGCTGATGTGGTTCCTTAAACAATACACTTGAAGAGTCAGTATTCTCTTGCCACTTTGTTTCTTCTCTATGACCATGGCACCCACTAGCTTCTTCTAGTCAGCCATCTTGAACTCCACCCAGATTTGTATATGTTGAACCAACTTTGCATTCCATGAATAAAGCTTACTTTATCATGGCAAACATTTTGATGTGCTGTTGGATTTGGTTTACTAGTATGGTGTTGAGAATTTTTGTAATTATTTTCATCAGAAATATTGACCTGTAGTTTTCATTTTCACCAGATTATTTTATTTTTTACCAGTTTTTCACCAGTGTCCTTACTAGATTTTGGTATCAGGGTAATGCTGAATTTATAGATCGAGTTAGGGAAGAGTCCCTCCTTCTTGATTTTTTGTAATAATTTCAGTAGAACTTGTACCAGCTCATCTTTGTATGACTGTTAGAATTTGGCTGTGAATCCATTTGGTCTTGGGCTTTTTTGGTTGGTAGATTTTATATTACTAACTCAATATCAGAACTTGACATTGGTCTGTTCAGGATTTCAATTTCTTCCCGATTCAATCTTGGGAGATTGTGTGTTTCCAGGAATTTATCTATTTCCTCTGTATTTTCTAGTTCATATGAATAGAGATGTTCGTAACAGTCTCTGAGGATCATTTGTATTTAATGGGATTTGTTGTAATGTCAACTTTGTCATTTCTTATTGTACTTATTTGGATCTCTCTTTTTCTTTGTTAATCTAGCTAGTGTTCCATTGATCTTGTTTATCTTTTCAAATAACCAACTTTTGGTTTTGTTGATTCTTTGTATGGATTTTGGGGTCTCAATTCATTCCATTCAGCTCTGATTTTAGTCACTTTTTTTCCTGCTGGCTTTGGGGTTAGTTTTTTCTTGTTTTCCTAGTTCCTCTAGTTGTGGTATTATATAGTTAATTTGAAATCATTGTAACATTCTGACGTAAGCATTTAGCAACATTTTGAACTTTCCTCTTAACACTGCTTTGCTGATTCCCAGAGATTTTCATATCTTCTGTCTTCATTTTCATTTTTTTTCAAATAATTTTAAAATTTCTATCTTTATTTCATTATTTACCCAAAAGTAATTCAGGAGCAAGTTGTTTAATTTCTATGTAATTTATGAGTTTTAGGAGATCTTAATATTTAATAATATTAAATTATTAAATAATAATTTAATGAATTTCTAGTTTAAGTTTTGTCTGAGTGAGGTTGGTATAATTTAAATCTCTGTATTTATTGAGACTTGCTTGTGGTCGATCTTGGAGTATGTTTCATATACAGATAAAAAGAATGTATATTCTGTGGTTGATGAATGGAGTATTCTGTCGGTAATAGGTTTAATTGTTCAAGCATCAAATTTAAGTCCAGAATTTATTTGTCAGTTTTCTGCCTCTATCTTACATTTTAACTGAAAAATTTTCTGTGACTTTGTGGTTTTTATTAGTATTTTATAAAAATAAATTTTGGTATAAATGAATTTTATATTTTTTAAAATTATATATGGAAGAGTCATGTGAAAAATTCAAATACATAGATCATAGTTATTATGCAAACATTTCATTCTTAACAAAATATAACTGCCAGAGAAGAGATACAGAGTAATTATTGTGGAAAACAGTGACTATGTTTGTTGAACATTTAAAATAGCCTTTTATCATAAGAAAATAAATCTGTGAAAGATCCTAAACTTATAATAAACTAACATAATCTGAAGTTTTATGAGGATATCAGGGGGCCGCTGTAAATATCCTTTAAAAGTATATATACTTATTGATGGGTTACTAACAGTATTTTAAGTTCTAGCACATATGCACAGTCATGAGTATGTATATCTGTGTGTGTCCACGTGTGTATGTTAAAGCCAAAGGAAAATACATCTGCAGCAAGAACTTTTACTTTTACCTTAAGAATATTCAAAAGAAATACTTAAATACTTGTGAAAATTAGGGGCACTGATTCCTTGACCAAAGTGATTAGAAATAGTGACTTTTTTGGGAATAAAATTATGCTTTTTCTCTTTATTTTTTATTTCTTTATTTTTCTATTTAATTGGTACTAATTCTTGAATTTCCTAGGTTTGACGAAACAGTTGCTAGTGTTGCATCCATTTGGTAACATATAATTTGATATTTTGTTATGTTAGATGTCGTCATATTTATTTGTGACTTTTTTTTTTTTTTTTTTTTTTTTTTTTTTTTTTTTTTTCCGCCACGGAGTCTCGCTCTGTCGCCCAGGCTGGAGTGCAGCGGCCGTATCTCAGCTCACTGCAAGCTCCACCTCCCGGGTTTACGCCATTCTCCTGCCTCAGCCTCCCGAGTAGCTGGGACTACAGGTGCCCGCCACCTCGTCCGGCTAGTTTTTCGTATTTTTTAGTAGGACGGGGTTTCACCGTGTCAGCCAGGATGGTCTGGATCTCCTGACCTCGTGATCTGCCCGTCTCAGCCTCCCAAAGTGCTGGGATTACAGGCTTGAGCCACCGCGCCCGGCCTGTGACATTTTATAAATTAGTCATTTTTTAAAAAATTGCACAGGCTATTTTAAATTTATTTTTAAACAAAAAGTGTTTTATTATTTGAAGTCAGAGAAATTTCTGAAGCCAAAATGGCTATAGGCAATATTTGATTTCTATTTTCATACACCGTTTATATACATAAGGCAAAAATTAGAGCACACTTGATTCTCAAATTAAACAATAATAATACAATCCTCCTGTTTAATGAGTCAATAATCTAATTTCAAGCAAGATAAATTATAAACTAAAATGCAAACAAGCCCGTGGTCCAAATAAAACACCTTGAAAACATTTTCCCTATTATGTTATGAGTAATTTAAATAAAACCACCCTATTCAAATAAAATAATGAAAAACATCAAGTTTTCTTTTTTTCCTAATATTATTATTATTATTTTCTTTAACTTTTAATTACAGGAGTACATGTGCAGGAAGTGCAGTTTTATTACATAGGTAAACATATGCCATGGTGGTTTGCTGCACAGATCATCCCATTACCTAAGTATTAAGTCCAGCATCCAGCATCCATTGGCTATTCCTCTTGATGCTCTCCCTCCCACCATGACCCCGCTCTGACAAGCTCCAGTGTATGTTGTTCTCCCCTATGCGTCCACATGTTCTCATCATTCAGCTTCCACTTACAAGTGAGAACATGTGGTGTTTGGTTTTCTGTTTCTGTGTTAGTTTGCTGAAGATAATGACTTCCAACTCCATTCATGTCCCTGAGAAGGACATGATCTCATTCATTTTAATGGCTGCATAGTATTTCATCATGTATATGTACCATGTTTTCTTTATCCAGTCTATTCTTGATGGGCATTGAGGTCGATTCCATGTCTTTGCTATTGTGAATACTGCTGCAATAAACATATATGTGCATGTGTCTTTATAATAATTTATATTCTTTTTGGTTTACACCCAGTAATGTGATTGCTGGATTAAATGGTATTTCTGCTTCTTGGTCTTTGAGAAATCATTACATTGTCTTCCAAAATAGTTGAACTAACTTACACTCCCACCAATGGTGTAAACAAGTTCCTTTTTCTCCACAACCTCACTAGCATCTGGGTTTTTTTGACTTTTTATTAATAATGACAGCCATTATGACTGGCATGAGATGGTATCTCATTGTAGTTTTGATCTGTATTTATATAATGATCAGTGATGTTGAGCTTTTTTTCCTTTTCAGCTTCAAGTAAAGTAAGTTGTTGTTGGCCGCATACATGTCTTCTTTTGAGAAGTATCTGTTGATGTCCTTTGCCCACTTTTTAATGGGGCCTTTTGTGAAAAACACTATATTTTCCAAGAGCCAAAATGTCAGCTAATATTTTCAAGTGTGTATCAATAAAAATATAATAAAGAAAATAAATAGAAAGAACTTCTGGTTACATGTGTCATTTTTATCAATAATTTAAGTTGCTAAGAACTTCAGCTATGATACCCTTAATTCCTCAGCATTCCCTAATATGTGTGAGGTCTAAGCCACTATGGCTTTAAACAACTAGTCCTTTTAGAAGTTTTTACTATATTATTTCTACGGTAATAGGAATTATTAGTACAATAGTTAGCTTTCGAAGCTGGGATCTGAGTGAAAAGGGACAGGAGAAAACTTTGGGTTGGGTTGGAAATTTTCGATGTCTTGACTACAGTGATGGTTACATAGATAAATGCATTTGTGGAAACTGCTTTTCACCATATGTCAGTTGGATCTTAATATAAAAAAAGTGAGGAAAAAAATACACCCCCTTCACACACGCTTCCCCTCCACTCTGCCCAGTCCCATGAGTGCCACTGCTCCTTATTATTCCCATGACTTTATAGCTTTGTTTTACCCAAAGTCTCAAACATCTTTCAGGAAATAACTCATATAATATCTAGAGTTAAAAATATTTCTGAAAAAGGACTCAAAAATCAATCTGCCATGCAGAGCTTGGGCACAAATTTCACACTACACTTTCCATTGTTTATTTGTTTTTTTAATCGTGGTAAAAAAGGCATAAGGTTAAATTTACAGTCAAGCATTTTTATGTGTACATTTGAGTAATGCTAAGTATATTCACATTGTTGTGAATCTTCTACAACTTTTTCATCTTGCAAAACTAAAATTCTATACTTATTAAGCACTAACTGTTACCTCCCTTACACTTCCTGTTTTTGCTAACAGTAAAAGTAAATTTGATTATTTTAGAGAAAATTTATAATAAAATCCTAAAATCCCTACCCATGTCTTAATTTTTAGTATCCCTCATATGAATATCAGCAATCTAATATTTTTAAATCAAAAAATTTTTCAATTTTATTATTAAAACACATTTTTCCATGTTGTTATTTTAATATTTTTTCTTATCTTTTTTCTTATTTTTAAAGATGGAGATGTTCAATTTGCCTTAGTCCATATGACTCTTATATGACTCTTGTATTATAAGGTCCATTAATATACATATCTAAAATCCCAACATTAAATTATCTTTAGAAGTCCACATAGACAATCCCTGAAAATTTCCTAGTTCTTAGCAACTTGGATGATAAACTGTGGCTGATTTTGTTCAATTTCAGCTGTTAGCACAGTAGCAGCTACCCATCTGCTATCCCTTAGCCCTTTGGTAGGCAGCTGTGCATGTGTTTCTGGAAAAGTTTGTATACAGCTTGTGAGAGGTAAGATGGGTTAAAAAGACTGTCCTCAAATATCACAGATTTATTCTCTGATCACTAATTGCTTCTTCTGATCACAGAAGTGCAGAAAAAGAGTTGACAGTAATTGTTGTTGCAGTTTACTCCATTGTTGTAAACCCTTTTCCTTCTGGTTAAAGTGATTTCCCAAGGATTTAAATGGCTGGCACCTTTTCTTCCCATTTTTATGTTTTCCTTCTTCCTCATTGGGAGCTAGATATTGAAGACTATAATATTTAAAAGCAATCACACGCACAGGGAAAGGGGATTGGAAAGTCATTGTGCATGCCAGAGAGAAGTCACAGACTCAGAAAAGAACTAAGAAGAATTTAAATTTGTAACTCAGGCTGAACCTTGGCATAGAGGCATTCTGTAATTACAAAACAAAAAACAAGCAAAAATCAAAGAAGATGGCCAACCCCAATGAAGGGGAGAATCTGATTTTCAATGTTATATCTTTTTATTTGAATGTACAGTTTTCAAGAAAATAAAAACACAAAGAAAATATGGCCCATTCAAAAGAAAAAAATAAGTCAACAGGAACTAAGAAAAAATTCTGATGGCAGATGTACTAGCCAAGGTCTATAAAACAATTGTCTTACAAAGGCTTAAAAACTAAAGAAATACATGCAAAAGTCAAGCAAACAATGCATGAGAAGAATGGAAATATAATAAAGATATGGAAAACTCCAGAAAACAACATAAATCAATTCTGAAGCTTAAGAGTGCACTAACCGATAAGAAAACATTTCTTAAAGGGATTCATAGGGCAATTTAAGCAGGCAGAAGTAAGAATTAATAACCTGAACATAAGACAATGAAAAGCAATGAATCTGAGCAATGGAAAGGGAAAGGACTAAAGAAAAATAAATAGAACTGAAAAGACCGTGGAACACTCTCAATCATATCAACATATACATTGTGGGAGTACCAAAAAATGAAGAGAGAGAGAAGGGCAAAGGTAATATTTGAATAAATAATAGACACAAAAACTTCCCAAATTTAATGAAGTACATGAATATAAACACCAATAAGCTCAAGGAACTCTAACTAGGATGACCTCTAAAAGACCTAAACTGAGACACATTATAATCAAACTGTCAAAAGTCAAATACAAAGAAAGTAGTTTGAAAGTACAAAGACAGAAAAAAACTGTTACAAAAAATTCCCAATAAGATTATCAACAGATCACTTATCAGAAATTTAAAAGGTCAGAGGCAGTGTGCTAATAAAGTCATCCCTCCATATATGCAGGGTATTGGTTCTAGAATCCTCACATCTACCAAAATTCAAACATACTAAACTCTCACTGTTGTTCCTGCAAAATGTGCATATAAAAATATGGCTCTTCATATATGCAGGATTTGCATCATCAGAATACTGTATTTTTCAATCCATGTTTGGTTGATAAAATTTGCATATTAAGTAGACTTGTGCAGTTGAACCCATGTTGTTCATGGGTCAACTGTATATTCAAAGTGCAAAAAGGAAAAATAAAATTTGTCAACCAAGCATTCTATATCTGGTAGAACTCTTTTTCAAAAGAGACAGAGAAATTAAGATATTCTGAGATAAACAACAGCTCTAGGAGTTTGTTACCATTAGACCCATTCTGTAAGAAACTCTAGAAGAAGTCCTCCTCGTTGGAATGACACAAGACAGAAGTTCAAAGCCAGTCATGTGAAGAAATAAAGATCTCAGTAATAGTAAATACATGAGTAATCAATTATAAAGCCAGTATTACTGTAACAAAGATAATATTAGCAAACCAGGTTATGTGTAACCTAACTTTCTGTCTTCTACATAATTTAAGAGACTAAAATCAACTAATCACCTAAAGTAAAGAGAAATGGAGGAAGTGAGGGACAGAAAACTATAAGACACATGGAAAAAACTATAAAATTACAGAAAAAGCTATTGCATTATTAGTAATTATCTACATGTAAATGTATGAAACTTTCCAATCCAAAGAGAAAAATTGGCAGAATGAGTAATATCCATGATCCAACAATATGCTCTCTATTAGAGACTCACTTTAGATTTATGTATTAGTCAGTTTCACACTGCAGATAAAAACATACCCGAGACTGGGCAATATACAAAAGAAAGAGGTTTAATGAACTCACAGTTCCATGTGGCTGGGTAGGCCTCACAATCACGGTGGAAGGTAAAAGGCACATCTCACATGGTGGCAGACAAGAGAAGAGAACTTCTGCAGAGAAAGACCCCTTTATAAAACCGTCAGGTCTTGTGAGACTTATTCCCTATCACGAGAATAGCATGGGAAAGAGCCGGCCCATGATTCAATTATCTCCCACCAGGTCCTTTCCCACGTGGAAAATATGGGAGCCACAATTCCAGGTGAGATTTAGGTGGAGACACAGGCAAATCATATCAAGTCAAATACATGAAAAACTTAAAAGTGAAATAATAGAAAATGGCATTTCATGAAAATTATATTAAAAGAAAGGAGGGGTATCTGTATTAGAAAAAATAGATATTGAATTAAAAACCTTACAAAAGACAAGGAAGGTCATTATATATTATTAAATGGTTCAATACAGTAAGAAATATTATATATATAACATATAAGTGTTATAAATATTTACACACTTAATAACAGAATATCAAAACATATCAAGCCTAAATGAAAGGAATTTAAGAGAGAGAGATAGTTCTACAATAATAGTTGGCAAACTCAATACACCACTCTCACAAATGAATAGAATAACCAGAAGAAAATAAGCATGAAAATAGAAGAACTTGAACGGCACAATAAACCAACTAGATCTAGCAGACATGTACAAAACACTCTACCTAACAGTAAAAGAATATACATTTTTCTCAAATGCACATGGGGCACTCAAAATAAGGCAGACCATATTTTAAGCCACATACTAAGTCTCAATAGATTTTAAATCTCACTAGATTTAAAAGATAAATGTCATACAGAATATCTTCTGTGATCACATAGATGAAATTATAAATCAATAACAGGAGAAAAAACATAAAATATAAATTTATAGAAATTAAACAATACACTTTTTAAACAACCTATAGATCAAAGAAAATAATCACAAAGGAATTTAGAAAACACTTAGAGATGATTGAAAATGAAGACAAAATATACCAAAATTTACATGATGCAAGGAAAGCAGCGCTAAGGAAAAAAATGTGAGCTTAAATGCTTATGTTATAAAATAACAAAGACCCTAAGTTAACAATCTAATTTTACAAATTAAGAAACTAGAAAATGAGGAACAAACTAAACTAAACTCAAAGCCAGTGGAAGGAAAAAATAATACAGATTAGAGTAGAGATAAATAAAAGAGAAAATAGAAAAGTAATAGAAAAGGTTGTTGAAACCCAAATTTGGTTCTTTGAAAAGTTCTAAAAAGCAGTCAGATATTTAGCAAGATGGGCCAAGTTTCTAAAATCAGAAATGAAAATGAGGACATTAATACCAATTCTACAGAAATGAAAATAACTATAGGACAGCACAATGAGGAGATGCGCTTGAAGAAATTAAACAATCTAAACAAAATGAACAACTTCTAGAAACACAAAATCTATGTGAAATAACCTATGAATAAATATAAAATCTGACTAGACCTGTAGCTAGCAAAAAGACTGAATCAGAAAATAAGAATCTCCCAACAAAGAAAATCCCTGGACCTGATTGCTTCACTGGTGAATCCTGTCAATTATTTTAATAAAAATTAACATAAACCCTTAAATTTTTCACAAATTAAATAGGAGAAAACACTTCTTAATTAATTTTCTAAGGCCAATATTATTCTGATAACAAAGCCAGACAAAGACACAAGTAAAGAAATCTGCAGAAAAATATCTCATAAATGTTGAGGCAAAAATCCTCAAAAAATGCCAGTAAACCAGATTCCATATTAAAAGTGTTACATATAATGACTGAGTGGGATTTATTCTTGTAATGCAAGAATGGTTCAACCTACAAAAATTAATGAATGTAATACACCATGTTAACAGAATGAATGGGGGAAAACATTATTATTGCAACTGATTCAGAAAAAGCATTTGACAAAATTCAACATAATTTAATGATAAAAATACTCAATAAAGGAGAAATGGAAGAAACTACCTTATCTTAATAAAAGCCACAAGTATAAGTGTTATAGTTAACTTCATAAACAATGGTGAAAAAATAAAAGCTTCTCCTCTAAAATCAGGGATAAAGTAAGGATGCCCACTTTCACCACTTGTATTCAACAGAGTACTGGAAATTCTAGCAAGAGCCTTTAGAAAAGGAAAAGGAAAAAAATGCCATCTAAATTTTAAAGGAAGAAGTAAAATTATCTCTGTTTACAGATATGATCTTACATACGATTAATCCACAAGAAATATATATATAGAGATTCCACAAAAGAGGAAAAATCTTGTAGAATTAATAAATGAATTCAGCAAAGTAGCAGCATACAAAGTCAACACACACAAATTGGTTGTTTTTCTATACACTAATAATGAACAGTTCAAAAATAAAATTAAGAAAATGATTTTATTTACAATAACCTCTCAAGCAATGACATATTCAGGAATTAACTAACCAGGTGAAAGGCTACAATGAAAACTACACGATATTGGTGAAAGAAATTCAGAAAGACATATATAAATAGAAATACACTCTATTTTCATAAATTGGAAGACCTTAGTCCAATGTGTGCCATTAAAGAGGGACCCCCACAGAGGGTAAATCTATCCCTACCAGCCAACCAGTTAGATGCTGGGAAGGGGGTGTCTGCCCAGGTGGTGCAGTGAAAAAAAGGGGGTGTCTGTCCAAGTGGTGGCTTATCTTATCTTGGATCTAAGATAAGAACCCAATAGAGTGTAGCAGGTATGGGTTGTAGACAAAGCAAGAGCATAAAAAGGATTAATACCTTACATGAGTTGCAATGTAAAACAGAGAGCATGGCAAGGAACAAATTATCTGGAGTCCTGAATATCTGTGTCTGGAGCAGGATTCGCTCAGCCTCCTGAGTTGTCCTCTTCAGCATCCCCCAGATAAAGTCCAGGGATTGTGTTGTCTGAGAAAACCGCATCGTCCAGGACTGTGGGTCCTGTAGGGTCATTTTCTTCACTTCTGTTACTGGGTTGGGTTCTAGCAACACCATGGTATGGTTTGATGCATCATGCTGGAATCCAAAGAGGACCTGAGGGAGTGTGAACACAAGCATATTCTCTTCCCCACATTAACAGTTTGTTTGTACCACACCATACATTACTGTTTACATCGTTCCATAAAACTGCGGATTTTATGTCTTGAGAGGTTTTAGCAAAGTGCTTTTCTACAGCTGATTGAAATTATTTATCTAAATTTTAAAAATTAAGGTGGATAAAGCTTGTGCCAATAGTGTTGCAGGGTCCTTACTCATATTTCCCTTTTTTGTTTTTTAAGCATATTTTTAAGGGTGGAGTGGGCATGTTCTACTACGGCCTGCCCTTGGGGATTATAAGGGATGCCTGTGGAATGTTGGATATTCGGTGTGTGACAATATTGTTGAAATTATGAGCTGGCAGAAGCCAAACCGTTATCAGTTTTAATTTTTGTGGGCTGCCCCACAAATGCAAAGTTAAAAGAAGATATTTAATGATATAGCATGTGAACTCTCCAGGGAGAACATGAGCACTAATTAAGTGAGAATTGGTATGAACAGATACATGTACATATTTAAGTTTTCCAAATTCAGGGATATGTGTAATATCCATTTGCCTTAACTGATTAGGCTCTAGTCCTCTAGAGTTAACACCTGTTGAAGGAGAGGATGTGCCTGTGAGCTGGTAATCTGGGCATTGTAGGATGATTTGTTTAGCTAGCCTTTGGGTAAGTTGAAATTGTTTAAATAAGTTTCTCCAGTTTTGGTGGAAAAATTGATGTGATTGGGTGGCTTGGTCAAGCAGTGATGTCATATCCTGTAGGTCTGCTTGATCATTGTCATAAGCCAATGGGCCAGGCACTGAGCTGTGGGCCTAAATGTGTGTAATAAAAATAGGATGTGTACATGGATCTGGCAATTGCTGAAGTCAGAGAAAAAGTACACACAGGGTGGGTTCCAGAGTGGACTTAATCAGGGCTGTCTCAAGGTTCTACAATAAATAACAGAGTAAGCAGAGTCACTAACAAGACTGATGGGCTAAGTGGAAAATATTTCCAAGGCCAATATTAAGGTTCCACTGTCAGCTCTCTGAATGCTAGTAAATCCAAAACGAGTGAGGGAATTATGCTCTACCAAACAGCCAATATTCCACATTTACTAGAGCCATCAGCAAACAGTGTTAAAGCATTAGGTATGGGGGATTAAACTATTTTAGTAGGCAAAAACCCAGAAGTACAAGAAAAGGACTGAAAGAGTTTGTCAGCAGGAAGAGCATGCTCTATATGGCCTGTGTAACCAGAGAGTGCTATTTGCAGGTTCATAGATAAGGGCAATACTGCTTCAAATTGCTTTTTACTTAAAGGAATTCTGATAATATCAGGGTCATAACCTAGCAACTGATTGCATCATCTGCAGCCTGAATAGGTGACATTACTGACTAACTGGATATAGGGAGAGAGTGTTTTAGTCCTGGTATGTGAGCAAAAAAACCATTCTAGGAAGTGCAGACTTAGGGTCATCTGTCCTATTAACCCTTTAGGGGAGTGTTTAGTGGGAAAAAGAAACAACTGAACTGAACACCATGCGTCTATGCAATCTAGTTGCCTCTGGGAAATAGCTTGCTCTATCTCTTCAATTTCCCTTTGTTCTGTGGGAGTTAAATATCTGGGAGAATCTAAGGAAGCATTGCCTTTTAAAATAGAAAACAGATTCTGTAACTTATCAGTAGTTATACCTAAGGTGGGATGAAGCCAGTTAATATTGCCTAATAATTTCTGATAACCATTTAAGGTGTATAAGTTGCTAGTACTTAATTTAACCTTTTGAGGTCTTATTGACTGAGAAGTTGGTATGTACCCAAGATATTTCCAAGGAGAGGACATTTGTACTTTCTCAGATGCTATGATTAAATCTCTTAACTGTGTATTACTTATGACAGAGGCATATAACTTTAAAAGTACTGGCTCTGTTGGGGCTGCTAGTAAAATATCATCCATAAAATGAAATAATCTTGCAATTAGGAAATTCTTTTCTACTGGGGAGCAAAGTCTGATTTATATGATACTGACACAAGGTAGGACTATTCAGCATTCCTTGGGGAAGCACTTTCCAATGAAATTGGCGAGCTGATCTTTCATTATTGATAGCTGGTATTGTAGACACAAATTTTTCTGTTCTGTTCTGTTAGGGGAATAGTACAAAAGCAGTCTTTTAAGTCAATAATGATTATAGGCCAATCTCGAGGAATCATCGCAGGGGAGGGGAGCCCCCCCCAAGGGGCCCCATAGGTTGGAAATTAGCACTGATAGCACATAAGTTATGCAAGTCTCCATTTATCAGACTTTTTGGGAATGACGAAAATGGGTGAATTCCAAGGGTTGTTTGATGGTTCTATATGGCCGGCTTTTAATTGCTCCTCAACTAACTCATGGGTTCTTTGCAATTTCTCTCCCTTTAAAGGCTACTGTTCTACCCAAATAGGATTTTGAGAGAGCTATGTAAAGGGTCGGAGATGAATAACAATGGTCATTATTAGAAAGAGATCTGCAGATCAGTTAACCGTTTTATAAATGGGCTAGTGGCTCGGTTTTCTCAAATGCCTTTTTAAAATCTGTTTGCCTTGTTGATCTTGCATTACCAGGGAGGCTAAGAGCTGCCCTTCTAATGCCGCTTGCCTAAGACAGGGTCCCATAGCTGTAGTGTATCCCTTGTCTTTTTTTCAATTTATTGAAGGAGAGGGCTCAGGCAAAACCTCCATTTCCTCTTTGTTGTTTTGGCCTGGTGATAGCGGGGATGAAGGCTAAGGAGGCGGTAAGGTAAGTGATGGTTCATCCTCCCTCTCCTTTTCAGGCTCTTCTTTGTATAACAGGGCCAGAGCTGCCCTAACTAAGCCTATAACATTAGAGATGTTACTGGGACCCATTGCCCTTGCACATGACATTGTTTATGATTTATCCCAACTTGTTCCCAGAGCTCTAGGTTCAGTGTGCCTTCTGCTGGGAACCGTGGGTTATGAAAAACAACAGTTTGTATTAGGTCCCTTAATTGAGCCTGTGAAACCAACATTCTGCTAGCTTTAAGCATCTGTTTCAATACTTTTATATACAGTTTCTGTTGTGCTGATAACTGTTATCTCATGATAAAACCCTAGCCTGAACAATTCCCTAGAATTTGGAAATCCTGAGCAGGCATCAATGACTTACTGACTCACTAACTGCACAGTCTTTTCACCTTTCTTTTCAAGGGTTGCGTCGGGATCTGTTGCAGTGTTCCTCATGCAGGGAACCACCTGCCAGGTCCAATCAGGAGACCCTGACCAAGAGATGGATGCATTCAGACACAGGTATCCAGTGAAAGAGTGGGCTAGGGGACTGGGCCACTCACAGAAAGAGATGTAGCAGCCACAGCCTTGACGAGCTGGTGCTGTGGGTATTTATTTAGTACAGATTTAATGACAAAGGCCTTGAGTCAACACACTTGTGGTAATTAACATGGTTGCCTCTCCCCACCCCACCCCACCTGCACCCCCCACCCACAACCCGGAGAGAGCAGCCTTGCATGCAGATGATCAAAGTTTTGTCTTATGACAACATGAGTAAACAAGCTATTTAGATAAACTCCCCTACATTCCCTTGTTATTTGCTTTTTGCTATTAGCTCAAGGTAAGAGGATTAGGTTGCCTTCAGCCAAAACCCTTTCCCAAAGCTTTTGCAAAACCTTCCAGTCTTCCAAGAATGTTTGCGTCTTTCCTATAATTTTTCGTACAACTTATCCCACCACCCCGACTGAACTCCTACAAAGATAGATATGTAGACAAATGGAATAGAATCCAGAAATAAACCATGGCATATATGATCAAATGACTTTCACAATGTGCCAAGATCATGTAGTGAAATAAAGTCAGTCTCTTAAATAAATGCTACCTGGAAAATTGAATGTTCACATGCAAAATAATAATGTTAGTTCTGTGTATAACACCATAAAGAAAATTCAACTCAAAATGGATCCATTACCTACAGACAAAGTTTAAAACTACAAAACTTTGGAAAAAAGCTTCATGACGTCAGATTTGGCATACTTTATTGGACAAAACACCAGCCACAGGTAACAAAAGAAAACTAGACAGAGTGGAATTTATGAAAAATGTTAAATTAATTCATCAAAAGATACAATCAATAGAGTAAAAAGGCACCCTAAAGAATGAAGAATGTATTTGCACATTATGTATTTGAAAAGGGACTGATATCCAGAGATACATAGCGAATGTCTAAAACTCAACAGTAAAAAACAAAACAACCTAATTCAAAATATGCAAAGGATTTAAATGTCTCCAAAGAAGATATATACATGGCAAAGAAGAATATGAAAAGATGCTCAGAATAACCAATCATTAGAGAATCAACCACATTAAAAATGGGCAATAGATATGAATAGACACTTCTCAAAAAAAGGCATACATATAGCCAACAAACATATAAAAATAGTTCAACATCATTGATTATTAGAGAAATACAAATCAAAACCACAATGAGATACCATCTCATGCCAGTCTGAAGGGTGATTATTAAAATAAAAACAAAAAACAAGAAACAGCAGATGCTGGCAAGGTTGCAGAGAAGTAGAAATGCATTTACACTGTTGGTGGGAGTGTAAATTAGTTCAACCACTGCAGAAGACAGTGTGATGATTCTTCAAAGATTTATAACTGGAAATACCATTTGATCCAGCAATCCCATTACTGAGTATATTAACAAAGGAATATAAATCAGTCTATTATAAATACACATGCACTCATATGTTAATTCACTATTCACAATAGCAAAGATATGGAATCAACCCAAATGCCCATCAATGATAGACTAGATAAAGAAAATATGGTGCACATACACCATGGAATACCATGGAGCCATAAAAAGGAATGAGATCATGTCCTTTGTAGGGACATGGATGAAGATGGAAGACATTATCCTCAGCAAACTGACACAAGAACAAAAAACCAAATACTGCACATTCTCACTTATAAGTGAGAGATCAACAATGAGAATACATGGAAACCGGGAGGGCAACAAAACTGGGGCTCGTGGGGGGAGGGTGGGGGTGGTGAGAGCACTAGGAAAGAGACATAATTCATCCTGGGCTTTATACCTTGATGATGAATTGTTAGGTTCAGCAAACCACCATGACACATATTTACCTATGTAACAAACCTGCATATCCTGCACATGTACCCCAGAACTTTAAAAAATGGAATAATTAAAGCAGAAAAATAAAAAAGGAGGGACTTCAACAGATATTTGTAGACCTGTATTCATAGAAGCATTATTCATAATAGCTAAAACATAGAAGCAACCCAAGTATCCATCATCAGATGAATTGATAAGCAAAACATGGCAAATATATACGATGGAATGTTTTTCAACCTTAAAAAGGGAGGAGATTATGTTACATTTTACATCATAGATGAATCTTGAATACATTTTGCTAAAAGAAATAAGCCAGTCCCCAAAATGACAATACTGTATGATTCCACTTATTTGAGGTAGATAGAGTACACAAAATTATAGAGTCAGAAGAAAGTAAAATGATGGTTACCAAGAGCATGGAGGAAGAAGGAAGGAGGAGTTATTACTTAATGGATGTAAAGTTTCAGTTTTGCAAGATGAAAAGTGTTCTGTAAGTGGACAGTGGTGATGGATGCATGACAACATAAGTGTACTCATCACTGAACTCTACACTTAAAATGGTTATGATAGTCAGTATCATGATACATGTATTTACCACAATTTTAAAAAGAAGAAAAATTTAACTTGTTCTTCCCAAAGATCCAGCAAACTATTTTGTAGATAATGACAAATTGACTCTATAGTTTATATAGAACGGTAAAAAGCCTAAATTAGCCAACATAACACTGAAGAATAAGGGCAAAGTTGGAGTGAATACACACACATACACACATATGGCTTCCATGTATGTATGTTTATGTTTATAGTTTATATTATATGGCAGCACTATGCCCAGTGATAGGAATAAAACAATTTGTAAGACATGCTCTAAATTTGAAGAATTCAAGTTTTTTTTCCATGCAATGCTTTAGTTATGTGAAATGTTGGTGAGACATTTATGCACCCATGTGATCAATGGCATGCTGGATTTCGTTGAATCACTAACTAACCAATAGGAATTGCTTAGAGTTATCTGCATGTCCCTCACTTTAAGTCTTTTTTTAGTAAGATTTCCTGCAGAAAAAAAAAAAAAAAGACTGACACATATAAGGCAGGGGAAAGAAAACAAGGAAACAAAACTTTTATTTCTATTACTTATCTTCCAATATGGAACCTAGGTATATGAAATCATGATATTTGAAGCTATTAAGCAATGTGCCTGATACAGGCACATTTTAGTATATAAAAGGACTTGAACTGCCACAGTCCTACTATGAAAATAAGGATTCAAAAATAAAGGGAGAAGAGGCTAGGAGCAGTGACTCACTCCTGTAATCCCAGTGCTTCAGGAGGCTGAGGAGGGCTGATCACTTGAGGTCAGGAGTTCGAGACCAGCCTGACCACCATGGTGAAACTCTGTCTCTACTAAAAACACAAAACTTAGCCAGACATGGTGGCAGGCACCTGTAATCACAGCTACTCAGGAGGCTGAGGCAGGAGAATAGCCTGAGCCCAGGAGGCAGAGGTTGCAGTGAGCTCAGATTGTGCCACTGCACTCCATTCTGGTTGACGAAGCTGGACTATTTCTCAAAAAAAAATATATATATATATAAAATAATAAAAAGAATAAAGGAAGAAGAGAATCATCCATAGAACCGTATGAACCACTAGTTCCAGACATTTTTATGCAGTGATTAGTTGGTCTATCTCTTATTGACAATGAAAGCTATCTAACTTGAGTCAAAGAGAAATAATTTAATTAATTGAAGGACTCATACCTCTTTATTGGTGTTGGATCCCATAATCAAATTATCATAATTAAAGTAGGACATAGCACATAATTTTACATAACAGTATGATGTGAAATAAAAGTAGCTAATGTTGATGAACCCATTAATGGAAATAAGACTAATTGTGAGCTACAGGGACTAAACGGCCAGAATTTATAGAATTTTTTCCTGTAATAATGAGTGGAACATGTGTGTTGGGTTTGTTTCTTTGAATGCCCCCTTTTCCCTTTGTATCTGTTTTTCTGACTGGACATCCATCACATTATTACTACAGTAGTGAGACTGAGTATCACCTCACTATGCAATAATAAAATGACCTAATGATTTGCAAATTAAGCATCCTATGGAAATTTTTAGTAGCTCTCAGAACAGCGTGAGTGTGATTTAAGCCTCCTTTAGTCAAATCATTTGAAATCAGGATTCATTTACAGCTTAATCATTTATATATTGCCTACATGTTCACACTAAGCATATTTTGTTTTAGTGCCAAAATAATTAGACAGAAAATACTAATTCGGCCATGCATATCATTTCAATTTATATGCAATGTAGATGCCAAATGATGATTTGACAGTTATTTTCAGGTTTTAACCTGTTTGAATAGCCCTACTCATGACTGGGGATGTATAATATCGGGAATGCTTGACAATGGGAGGCCTGGTTGCCAAGTAAGGAATCTATTTTCCAAATTGATGCCAATGCATTGTGTGCCACATATATTCACAATTGCCAAGCAGCCTTTCTAAATGACTTGTAATCCCTCTGCAGATTATGTTTCTAATTTATAAGAATTTTACTAAATAGCTATGGATGTCCCTCAAACTTTCATTTGTCAATCATGAAATTAATTTAGAGATTATTTTGTGTTGTTCTGAGAGCATCCCCTTATTATTCACCATATCCTGAGAACCAATGTGCTCATTTTTAATCCCTGTTAATCTTTCACTTGGTAATGTAGAAGTAAAGCAGCAGTTGACACTGGCAAAAGCAGTATTAAAATGTTTATTTTGATATATCCTGTGTCTCTTCTCAGCTTGTTAGTCACGGACTAAATAACATTATTTTCAAGTATTGCATATAAAAGAGGGTTTAAATCTTTTGTTGTTATATATAGTTAACATCTTCCAAGGATTTACACCAATACCTTAAATGATAGGAAGGCACAGATTGCAACAGGAATAGGTTGGTATACTTTGTTCTCCTTTGATTCCAAATTAACATTAAAAGAAAAAGTTTTGATTATGTCTGGATATGTAATCTGAGGGAAAGGATGACTAAATTGATTGTCTAATTTAAAGTGTTCCTAAAGGAAATGTACATATTTTTGAAATTTAAAACCTGAACATGAAAACCAGGTAAAATTTGCTCTCTTGTACATAGCTAAAGGACAGCAAAGACCTCTTTGCTAAGCGTTGGTATAAAAGATTCTGTATACCTGAAATTTATGTCAATTTGCACTGTATATATGACTTGGGAACATTATTTCCAACTATTTAATTTTTATAAAGTTCCATTAATATATTATGTTTTTGTTGTTGCCTGTGCTATTGGGGTCATGTTTAATTAAAAAAAAAGTGTAAAACCCAAGGTTGTAAACATCTGCCCCTGTTTTCTTCTAAGAATTTTATATTATCAGCTCTTAAATACAGTAGCTGTCATCACCCTCTTATTTGCAGTTTTATGTTCTATGGTTTCAGTTACCCCTAGTCAACTGTGGTCTGAAAATATTATGCATGAATATAGTACAATAAAACATTTTGAAAGAAAGAGAGACAGACCACATTCACATAACTTTTATTAGAGTGCATTGTTACAATTGCACAATTTTATTATTATTTACTGTTGTTGATTTCTTCCTAACTTATGTATTAAACATATATATGTGTGTATGTATATGTATACATATATATGTGTATAGGTATACATATATATACACACATATATGTGTGTGTGTGTATATGTATACACACACACACATTGTATATACAGTTACAGGGTTTGGTACTGTCCACAGTTTCAACCGTTGGCTGGGGTCTTGAAATGTAGCTTCAACAGATAAGGGGAAATGACTCCATTTGGATCAATTTGAATGAATTTTTGCATATGGTATAATGGTCCCAACTTCATATTTTGCATGTGCATATTCAGTTTTTCTAGTACCACTTATTGCAGAAACTGTTCTTTTTCCATTAAATAATCTTGGTACCCTTGTGAAATTCAACTGACCTTCACTATTTTTAATTTAAATTTTACTGATAGAGTCTTGCTCTGTCATCCAGGCTGGAGTACAGTGGCATGATCCATGGCTCACTGCAGTCTTGACCTCCCAGGCTCAGGTGATCCTCCTGCCTTAGCCACCTGAGTAACTGGGACTATAGGTGTGCACCCCGATGCCTGGCAAATTTTAAATTTTTTGTAGAGATAGGGTCTCACCATGTTGACCAGACTGGTCTTAAACTTCTGGGTTCAAGTGATGCTCCTACCATGACCTCCTAAAGTGTTGGAATTGCAAGTGTGAGCCACCGTGTCTGGATTATTCAATTTACTGCTTATGTAAGAGTTTATTATTGGGTTCTCATTTCTATTTCATTAGCCTATATGTCTATCCTTATTTCAGAGCCATACTGTTTGATTACTATAGATTTATAGTACATTTTAAAATAAAAAATGTGAATTCTCCAACATTTTTCCCTGATACTGTTTTGCTTATTCGGGATGCATTGAAATAGCATATAAATTTCCTAATGGGTTTCTACATTTCTTAAAAAAAGGCCATTGAGATTTTGATAGGGATTGCATTGACACTGTATATTGTTTTGAGTAGAAGCATCATTTCAACAGTATTAAGTCTTCTAATCCATGGACGTGAGAAATTTTCCCACATTCATACATCTATATTCAGAAAATCTATTCGTCTATTATCTTGTTTTCATGTAGTGTCTTTGTAGCTGGCCTCATACAATGATTTCAAAAGTATTTTTTCACTTTCCATTTCTTTTGAAAGAGTTTGGGAAGAGTGTTGTTAATCTAAATGTTATTTAAATGTTTGATATGACTTACTGGTGAAGCTGTCTATTCCTGAGTTTGTCTATATTGGGAGTTGTTTTGTTTTGTTTTGTTTTAGAGCGCCAAATACTTCTCTCTTCCTCCTCTTCTCTTGAGGGCTACAATTACAGAACTAGTTGGGAAGCAAAACGGTATAAAGACTACCACTGGCTTTGGAGTCCGACAAGCCCAGGTTCAAAACTTTGTGACCTAATATTTGTGTTTTTTTCCATTGACAATAACGGTAAATATTTATAAAGTACTATGTGATATTTTAATATACATATATTATGGAATGATTAAATCAAACTAACATGTTCATCACCTCAAATACTTACTTTTTGTCGTATGAACATTTAAAATATACTCTCTTAGCGATTTTGAAATTTATTATTATTAGCTAAACATTATTATTGACCATATTAACCATGTCATGCAATAGATCTCAAATGCTTATTCCTCCTGTCTAACTGAAACTTTGTACCCTTCAACCAACATACCCCTATCTGTTCATCCTCTACTCTCTGGTAACATCATTCTACTCTCTACTTACATGAGTTTGACTTTTTTTAACTACTGATTCAACTCCCTTACTTGTTATAGTTCTTTTGAGATTTTCCACTTTTTCTTGAGTTAGTTTAGTAATTTATGTGTTTCTAGAAATGTATTCTATCTAGGTTATCCAATCTGTTGGTATACAGTTGTTCATAGTATTCTTCTATAATTTTTTACATCTGTAAAGTCAGTAGTGTCATTTTTAATTTCTGATTTTTATAACTTGAGACTTCACTTTCCTTGGGAGGAGAGTGGTTGGGTTCAGGCAATGGCAGGTTTTTAACTGGACTTCAGATCCCTCTAATGCCAGAGACTGGTATTTGGGAAGGTGATTATCTGTTAGCCAGAGACTTCACTTAGAGGACAACAGTCCTTCCACATTTTGTGGGGTATATGAAGTTAAATTATTTCCCATGGTGAACTTGGTGGCCACTGGCACCAGCAAAGCCACGGCTGCAACTCCTTGGAAGCAGCCTGGTGATCCTTTAACGACCAAATCAAGCTCCATGCTTGAGTAACCTACTGGCTATTGAGCTTGACCTAGTGCCTGAGTCAAAATTCCCAGAGCCATTTCCTTCCTTCTTGATAGATAGAGACTGAATGCCTTCTCTATGGGAAGAATAAGGCCTGGTGACTTCAGCAAGGCTTATTTTAACTGGTTAAAGGTCTTTTAAGCCTCAGGTTCCCAAGTCAAATAGTGAGTTTAGCTGCTTGAGTTTATTTTATGAGTTAATATAAAGAGCAATCTATCTCACACTGCCCAGGTATCCATAGTCTGCAAAATCTAGTAATGCCTAAGAATCCCTTCAGATGTTTAAGGTTTTTGGTAAGGGAAAAGGAGGAAATAGGCCTAATATTTTTCTCACCTAGTGATCTGGTCCCTTCTGATAAGGCTAGACCTAGATACTTTACTGAAGTCTGGGAAAGCTGAGCCTTAAATTTTGAAACCCTACATCTCCTTTCAGCTAAGAAATTGAGGAAAGCCTCAGTGCCTTCCTGAGACTTCCTCAGTTGGGATAGAGAGGAGAATGTTACCTACATACTGCAAAGCTTCAACATGAGGGTGAGAAAAATCAGAGAGGAGGAATAAGCATGTCCAAAAGAACAGGGCCTGTCTTTGCAACTTTCTTCTGATCTCAGGGGCTGCCTGAGTAATAAACTTGTTGTTTAAGATTAGATGTCCTTCAGTTGAATTGGGAGACAAGGCAGTGTGTTTCGCTAAAGCTTCTCTCAGCCTTTCTGAAAAGCCTGAAGGATTTTTATCTAGTTTTTGATCTATCATGGAAATCTTGGAGTAGTTAATAGGCTTGGCTCCAGTCTTTTGCAAGCCTTCCAATGTATACATTTAAAAGAGTTTTCTCCATTCTCCAATGCTATCATCATGGTCACATTTAGGGTCCTCCAAGGGCACAGCTACTCTCCCAGTTGGATAAGGCTCTTTCCCTTCCCTGGCACTTTGTATGAGACACAAAGTTCAAAGCTCTTTCCCTTCCCTGGCACTCTGTATGAGACACAAAGTTCGTCACTAGTTTTCTCCATTGTTTGCAGGGCTGACTGTTTCTCAGTAGCAGTTAGGATTTGATTTAAGAGTAACATAATATCCTTCCAGGGGAGTTTGAATACTTGTGTTAAATCCTGGAAGGCCACCATATGTGAGCGAAGATGGGGTTTGCCCAAAGAAAGCTTCAGGGTCTGAGGATTAATGGAGATCCAGGCTGCAGTTGAAGATAATGCAAATTTGAAAATATGTTGTTACCCATCTGGAAAAGAGTAAAGAGAAAGCACCCCTTAGTCTCTTTTATCCTTTCAGAGTTACCCAGGGTGGAGAAAAAGATAGAAAGGGTTTCCACTTTCTCCTTTTTCCTCTGGTCTCCTCTGAGTTCCAGCAACTGTCATAGGTGCTGTCCATGGATGCAAGCATCACCTTCACCCATGGATCCAGAAGAGCTAGTTAGCAGTAGTAGTCATGCCCTAGCGCTCCACCTGTCTCTGGGTCTCTCAGACTTACTTGACCCAAAAGGCTTCCAAGTTACCCAAGGGGCCCAAGAGACATTGTGCAGTAATTGGATTTGGTGAAGAAAATCCAATTTAATGAAGAAGTGTCCTGACTCTATCTCTGGCTTCTCTTACTGTGACCCCAGTGAAGCACTGAATTCCCAGAGAATGAGATGAATTGACTTCTAAGCATAAAATCCACTTTTTGTTTAAATGCCAATGTAGCTGGATGCAGAGGAGGTGTCTCAAAAGTACATAAGGATTTAATGGCTATCCTCCCTTCAATGGGGACATTACTGGGCTAGAATTTTTCTCTCAAGGGAAGCTTCCTCTGACTGTTCAAAGTGGAGTTTTTCTGTTTACAAATAGGACATGGGGTCTGACCAGAGGGAATGGAGTTGAGGAAATAGAGGTTTTGGGCTAAGGACCAATAGGACCGCCCACAGAGAAAATCCCATTTCACTAGAAGGTATAGGAGGAACTAAATGTTAGTTAAAAACTCTGACTCCAAATTATTTTCAGGCAAAGGTTAAAGAAAGAGGTGTGGGGCTTGGTGGGCTGTTCCCACAATATGCCTCTTAGTAGAAAAAAAATGATTTGCCTCATAGAGGAACGGTTTTAATTCATTTGGCAGTGCTGCACTCTTACATGGAGGAAAACACAATCCAAATGGAGAGTAGGATATTCATTTGGGATCAAATACTCCTCTATACAGTGCCATGAATGACTATCACTGGGAGATTAAAATAAAAGCCCTTACTAGGTGAAAGTTTGGGCTAAAATGTTGAAATACCCCCATCTCAAGAAAATCATAGAAGCCGCAATTATTTGAGTTACATTCCTGATTACTAAGAAACTTTCTAAATGATCCCTAAAAGATTACCTCCACAGGCTGCAAAACCTCCCCCAATATAGCATAAAGAAGGGATAAGAGACATGATAGCCACAAAAAAGAAGAACAGAGAATGTGATAGGAAAGTCTGGAAATCCTGGTGCTGACACCTGATGACTGTTGGAGACCTGAATCAGTCCAGGGGCCTTCAGGTAACACTGAGGTGTGGCATTAGCCAGATGCCTTCGGTTTCCCCAGGACCTCCTAACCCCACATGAAGGACCTGTCTTAACTGTCCATTTTTTTTCTCTTGTCTCAATAGAGCATAAATTTACATCATCAAACCTATTTTATATATTTTTTCTTGAGTAGAGCTAGTAACAAGACTATATATATGAGAAGCTGCAAATCCCATTGTAAACTATTTAAGCTCAAAACGTAAGTCTGAAATACATTTTCTATCATGTTCTTCAATGCACTTTTTAAATTTAATTTTTATTTAGAGAAAGTAAAACTCACTTATATCAGTGAATATTTCCATGAGTTTTTATAAACACCTACAATTGTTTAATCACAACACACTCAAGATGAAAAAAAAAAAAAAAAAAAACTACACCACATCAAAGAAATTTAATCTTGAAAATACTTTATACAGTCAGCTCTTCCCACTTTTCCACATACACAACCAACTTTGGGAATGACTTATCTATTTCTGTTCATAAAAATTTGCCTTTTACAAAATGTTATATAAATGGAATGTTGCCTTTTGAATCCTGCTTTCATTACTTCACATAATACATTTGAGATTAATCCATGTGTTACATCTATTACTAGTATTTTTTTTTACTGCTAAGCAGCATTCATTGTATAATGAATGTATCATTGATTGCACACTCATTTACCAGCTAAAGAGCATTTACATTGTTTCTCATTATTGGTTATTAAAAATAAAGCCAGTATAAATATTTACATATAGATGTTTGTGGTTGCATAAGTTTTCATTTATTTAAAAACCCAAGAGTGGATTATTTGGTCATAACATAAGTGAATGTTTGAATATCTAAGAAATTCTTAATATGTTTTCCAAAGTGGTTGTAGCATAATATGAGAATACCAGTCACTTTGAATCCTTACCAGCATTTGAATTTTTCATTGTAGTTATAAGTAACATTGTTCTGATGACTAATTATGTTAGGCATGTTTACATGTGCTTAGTAGCCATATATATTTGCTTTAATAAAGTATCTGTTCAAATATCTTTTCTAATGAACTTGCTATTTTGCTATTACTGAGTTTTAGAATTTTTACACACACACACACATTAAACAAAAAGAATATGTACATATTTATTCTTTTTCTTCTTTTTCTGGATCTAAGTCCTTGGTCATAATAATAATTTGGAAATATTTTCTCTAATATTTGCTTACATGATCTTTATAGTACCTTTCACAGAGCAGGAGAATTTAAATTTCATGAAGTCAAATTTATTAATATATTATTAATATATTATTTTATAAAAATATTATTTTCTAAGATACTATATTATGCTTTTGGTGTAGTATATAATAAATATTTCATAGTATAATATAATAAAAATATTTCTTTAGCATTTTTTTCTATAAGTTATATAGTTTTAACTTCTTTATTTAGATTATTCATTTCATGTTAACTTTTATGTAAAAGATATGACTTAAGGTTAATTTATTTACGTGTGTGTTCAATTGTTCCACGAAAATTTCTTTTTAAGACTATAATTACTTTATAGAATAGCCAAAATTTAATTAAACATTTAAGTATTAGCATAATTCTATAGGCTCTGTTCTGTTCTACTTATCACAGTATCAGTCCTTTCTCTAATATCAAACTCTGTTGATTGCCCTAGATTGATACTGAGTCTTGAAATCAGATAGTGCAAGTCCTTGTATTTCCTAATACACTTGTATTTCCTAATATTTTTTGTTTTCCTAATTTTTAATTTTTGGGGTACATAATAGGTTTATATAACTATGCAATACATGAGATATTTTTATGCAGGCATACAATGTGTAATGGCCATATCATGTTAAATGGGGTATCCATTACCTCAAACTTTTATCATTTATTTATGTAATGAACATTCCAATTATACTGTTATTTTTTAAAAAATTATAATATAAATTATTGTTGACTATGTCAACCCTTTTATGCTATAAAATACTAGATCTCATTCACTTTATCTAACTATATTTTATACCTATTTTATACCTATATTTTTATGCCTATTTATACCTATTTTATATCTATATATTTTTATACCTACCCCATCTTCCAACACCCACGACTCTTCCTAGCCTTTAGTAACTGTCGCTCTACATCTCCATGAGTTAAATTGTTTTAATTTTTAGCTCCCACAAATGAGTAAGAACACATGAAATGTATCTTGGTTTATTTTACTTAAAACAATGTCCTCTAGTTCCATCAACATTGCTGTGGATGACAGCATTCAGCTTGTTTTCATGGCTGAATAGTACAGCATTGTGTATACATATCACATTATCTTTATCTATTAATCTGTTGATGGACACTTAGGTTGTTTTCAAATCTTGAATATTTTGAATAGTGCTACCAAAAAGCATGAGAGTGCAAATATCCCATTGATAAACCAATTTTTCATCTTTTGAGTATATACCTGGCAATAGGATTGCTGAAATGTATGGTAGTTCTATTTTTCATTTTTCAGTGAGCATCCGTGCTATTCTCCATGGTGATTGTACTGATTCACATTCCCACCAACAGGGTATGAGGGTTCCCTTTTCTCCACATCCTCATCTGCATTTGTTGTTACTTGTCTTTGAATAAAAGCCATTTTAACTGGAATGAGGTTCTGAAACTGCCTTTGCAAAAATTATAATGGAGGAAATTATGACAGTGAACAAAATCAGACTTAACTGACTCCATCTTGCTTCTAATCTTTAAGGTGTCCTTGTTTATTCCTGGGTATAGGCCAAATTAACCTTGGGAAGAAATTTAGTTTATGGTTTGACTCTGAAACAATATTGATTAATAACCCTTTCCTGAAAAGACCTTCTGCCTTGGGACCAGTCTGCCTTTGTAGACTAACAAATTAGCTACAAGAGTAGAAATCATGGTAAGGGGGTTATGTAGCTTCTGGATGCAAGAGTCTGAACCTCCCCAAACTGCTCCTGGGGATAATATCACTATTGGAAAACCTAAAATCAGTGCTTAAGATATTTTGCAAACACTGCACTCGGTGCATCACCTGACTCCACCTAGATCCATAATCTGGCTCAAACCAGTTCTGCAATTCCACCTAGGAACAGAAGACAGCAAGACAACCTTTGACCGTGCTGTGATTCCATCTCCAACCTGACCAATCAGCATTCCTCACTTCCCAAGCCCCTACCCACCAAATTATCTTTAAAAAACTTCCCCAAATGCTCCAGAAGACTGATTTGAGTAATAATAAAACTACAGTCTCCTGCACAGCTGGCTCTGCGAATTACTTTTTCTCCATTGCAATTCCCCTGTCCTGATAAGCTAGTTTGGTCTAGGCAGCAGGCAAGGTGAACCCATGGGGCAGTTATAGTGATACCTCATTGTAGTTTTGATTTGCATTTCTTTGATAATCAATAATGTTGAGTATACTTTCATATGCCTGTTTACCCTCTGTATATCTTCTTTTGAGACATGTCTATAGAGAAATGCTCATTTCTTGGGTTAGATTGTTAGTTATTTTTGTATTGAGTTGTTTGAGCTCCCTATATATATTCTGGTTATTAATCCTTTTTAAGATGAGTAGTTTTCAAATATTTGAAAAATTATACTTCAAAACCTATCATATGTTTGTTATTAAATTCTATTCTCATTAGTTATTTTTAAGGTTTTTTTCCTTCATTTTAGACTATTCCTGCTTATTCCTTTGAATCAACTAGTGATTTCCTCCTGCTGCTCAGAAGAAACAAAAAAGCATGTGTAATGAAAACAACAACAACAACAACAAAACTGGATCAATATTCTAGTACTGGTTAATTATCTTGCAAATCCTGCCAGGTAATAGGAGTAAATATGATACCCACAACCCAGAAGTTTTTGGGGGGGAAAATAAAAGCAATGGAAATAACCAAAGTCAAGTCCATGCACCCAAATCTTAACAGACATAACTACAGTCACAAGTTATCCAACTGTGTCAGCAGCCTTGGAATTTTTAAAGCGTCGGTAACCCCAGCCTTGTTTTGTTTTAACACCTGTTCTCTTACAACCCAAATTGTTTCTTTTTGCCTAGAGCCTATCACCCTCCAAATAGTGACACAAATAGAACCACGCATGGATGTGCTCTTCTTATGAAGACCCTTAGATTGACCCCAGGAGAAATCCCAGCTGCTGTCCCCCATATAATGTCCTCTCCAGCATGAAGTAGCCAGAATGATCAATGCTTCACATCCCTAACTTCACTTACGGTTTTCATTCCTGGGAAATGGGGAATGAGATGGGGGAAAAAAAAAGTTGACAGACAGTGAAGACAGGTTCTTGGTAGAATTCTTTTAAACATAAAAACAGCCTGAAAAATCAAGTTGCAGTTGCACCGATAAGGGAGCAAAACCAAACATAGAAACACCTTTGTTCTTTGTGTAACCAGTGGGCTCCCGGTAAAAAAAAGTTTCCTTCCCTTCTACAGACATGTACAGACACGTACGTGGTGGACTTCCTGGGAACTTTCATGAGAGGGAGGCTTGTCTGAGACGTGCCTGAAGCTGCACAGATAAGGGCAATTACACAGATAGGTAAAATTTCTTATAAAAACCTTTGCATTCAACTGTAAAAACGGGAACCCTCTTGGACCCCCTCTCCACTGCAGAGAGCTTTGTTCTTTTGCTCAGTAAATTTTCACTCCAAACTCACCCTTGGTGTTTATCCTCCTTAATTTTCTTGCTCATGAGACGAAGAGCTCAAATAACACCTCAGACAATGAGACTACTTCATTGACCCTAGATGGCTTCAGTATCAAAAAGATAATAAAATAAAACAGGCCAGGTGTGATGGCTTATGCCTGTAATCCCAGAATTTTGGGAAGCTGAGGCGGGCAGACCACTTGAGGCCAGGAGTTCAAGATCAGCCTGGCCAACATGGTGAAACCCCATCTCTACGAAAAATAAATAAATAAATAAATAAATAAATAAATAAATAAATAATTGGGTGTGATGGTGTGCACCTGTAATCCCATTGACTCACGAGGCTGAGGCAGAAGAATTGCTTGAACCCAGGAGGTGGAGGTTACAGTGAGCTGATATCACACCACTACACTCCAGTCTGGGCACAGAGTAAGACTCCATCTCAAAAATTAAAAAAAAAAAAAAAAGAAAAGAAAACAAATAAAAACAAACAACAAAAATTCTCATCCCTAACTCATGCTGCCTTGAGCATGAATCCTCTAGTATAAAGTAGCTTACTTTTTCCTTCTACTTGCCCAAACTGTACTTGTTCTTAAAGGCAAAGTTCAAACCTCAACTTCCAAAGCTTCTTCAAAATGCACAGAGTCCTGTCTTTAATGTATTACTTCTATTATATTCTGCAGCACTCTTTTGGAATGAACCCAGTTTAATTCTACTTTGTAAATTTTTTTTAGCTCTCCACCTTCTCTTCTGTCAATCCAGTTTGTATCATTTGTTATAGAACAGTGTCTGTCATATGTAGATGTTCAATAAATATGTTAAATAAGGGAATAAAACATTAATGAATGATATGTTTTTAATTCCCAAGTTAACACTAACTTGCATGAGGCTAATTAAATTAAGCATGCCTAGTATCTGGCTTTAAAAAGACATGTGATGATCCAAGCAGAAAATTTGTTAAGCCCTTATCATCATCTCTCATCTCTCCATCTTCTTTGATCTAAAGCATAGTTAAAATGGATTACTATGAAAACAGTGGGATTGACCCCTTCCCCACAGTTATTCCTTTGGATTCACCATATAGAGTACTTTGTGATAATCAGAAATTTTACATCAGAATTTTGTCATAGAATGTTTGCTTTTGGTTACCTGACATGGGGAACAATTTCACAATGCCTCATTGTATCATTTTTCAATGACTACTTTTGCCCTTTTACTTTGGAAATGTTTGTTATTTCAATTGCATGTAAATAATTTGAATTCTATGTTCTACTGAACCTCACTCATTGTATGGTGAGATTCCTTCTTTCCAATTACTTTGTTTGTATAGCAGAGTTGCATTTCTTTTGTAGGCATGTTTCAGTAATGGTCTTGAAGAGCCACATAATTCAGAAAATATTGAGCATTTAGTTTAATAAAACATTTAAACATCAGTGATTTAAAATCAAAATATCAGGTTCCAAAATCAGAGCTAGCACCAAGATAGTGAAGTAGGAAGCCATTTAAGCTTGCTAAGATTCAGTTCCTTCTATATAATGTGGACAAGACTAAGAACTGCTTTTTAGGTTAACTTTCAAGATTATGATCAGTAATGAAGACTCTTGCTAGTAGTTAGTATTAGAAGTGATGACAACAGTTTTATTCTTATCATTGTCATAATTATCATGTTTAAAAATATTAATATAATTTAATATTTAATATTATGAAATCCCATAAAATAGTTATGTCACCTTCCTATCATAGGAGAATGAATGTAGAGGCTTGTAGTGTAGGAAGAATACTTCTTATAATTAGGCCCAATAGTTATTAGATAATGAAGGATTCATTCTCTTAAGTATTTAATTCTTGATACCAGTCTCTATTTTATACCTAGTTGACTCAAAAAATTAATATATGATGACAATAGCAGCAGATAATATTGGATAACATATGTGTTTATCTGAAGAATGGGTTTTTCCAGTAAACTCTTTGACAGATCTCAGGTAAATTTCTCACTTTTCTATTAGTGACTGAGCTCCCCATATATCTGCTAAATTAACAGCACCCTAATAGAGTTTCTGACTTTTCCAAGGTGAATTGTGATAACTTACATTGCAATGTCTCTGTTTTTACCCTCAGCTGAAGGCAACACAGATCTTATTAAGATCAGAACTACAAAAAGAGAAAAAATAATCAAGCTCTGGAACTATATATATATATATATATATATATATATATATATATATCTCCCTATCTAATCTCTTCTGTTTTGTTTTGGCTTCATACATTCAACCTCATTCTGCCATTGGCATTGACTTGTATTCTGAGTTTTGTTATAGTAGTGACCTCCAACTAAAATATGTTTGATAAAGATAATTTTATTTTTGTTGATTTTCTTTAATACATCTATTTGGCTATACAGAATATCTTAAAATTACCTCTGGAAAAAGAAAATATTTACTTACATGACAATCACATTAAATATACTTTTTATGCTTTTATTTTGAATAATTTATTTATTCATTCATTTGGTAAATGTCTCCAGAAATAATACATCACTTTGCTCAATGGTTTCAACTTTCATATGTTGAAAAAGAAAAAAAGGCAGGCATTCAGTATGGATGCCTGTATTATGGGATTTTTCAATATATTCTTTATGTATGAAGTTCAAATGAATTTATTTTAAATATAGCAACAGCATGTGATGCTAAGACTCACCTCATTTTATTAGGCTGTAAGTGTACACGATTGTAAATATACAGTTAAGACTCACTACTAGAAAAACATGTCTCAGTCAAGATAATCATATTAAAAATATTTTGAATTTGAGTGGTAAATTAGTAATTTCTTGATTTTTCCCAAAAAATTCAACTGATGTGCAGATGTGTAGGAAAAAGCCACTTATGTACATGCTTATGGGTTTGCATTACACACACACACACACACACACACACACAGACAAAAGTTTTTAGTCACTGTTTGCTGCATAACAAACCAACCTAAAACACAGAGCCTTAAAACGATGACGTTTTATTTGCTCATGATTCCATTGGTTAATCATTTGGACTGGGCTCAGTTCAGTTATTCTGCTGATCTCATTTGTGCTCACTCCCAATTCTGGGTGATCCAAGATGACCTCATTTTCAAACTTATTGATTGTGCTACCTGTAGGCTGGAATTCTCTTGCCATAAGGTCTCTCATCTTCATAGAAGCTAGTCTGAGTTTCTTTATATTTCAATTTCAGAATATCAAGATAGGTAAGCAGAAGCTGCAATACCTCTTAGACATTGCACAGTGTCACATCTGCTATATTCGTCAAAGCAATCCAACCACAAGACCAACCTAAATTCAATGGGAAGGGGAAATGGACTCTATCTCTTGTAGTCTAGTAACATTACAAATGGCAATTCTGTTTCCCAGTGTAGTATTACATTTAAGATACCATGGGAATAACTATCCACTCTTGTTCATATACAATGTGTCATATACTCGGCCTTATTTTTTTGCTTTGTTTTGTTTTGTTTGAGACAGGGTCTAGTTCCATCACCCAGGCTGGAGTGCAGTAGTGTGAACATGGCTCACATGGCTCCTACACCTCAGCCTCCCAGCCTCCAGCCACCCTCCTGCCTCAGTCTCCTAAGTAGCTGGGACTACAGGAATGCATCTCCACATCCAGCTAATTTTTGTATTTTTTCTAGAGACAGGGTTTTGCCATGTTGCCTAGGCTGGTCTTAAACCCCTGGGCTGAAGCAATGTGCTTGCCTTGGCCTCCCAAAGTGTTGGGATTACAGCTGATGTCTTATATTTAGCATTTTATTTTACTATATAATTGCACCCTATGGTTAAACAACACTATTCTGATTATACAGATAAGAAAAGTTAGATTCAATGAAGTTACCTAACAAAGTTAACATAAGACAGCTTTGGAATGAAAATACAAATTTTTCCAATGCCAAAATTCAAGCCCTTAACTTCTAGACTATACTGCCTGATGGGCCACTTTGCTTGATTTTCCAAAAGAGAGAAAAAGAAGCCATAAAAGGTAGTTTAAGATTCAGCCATCACAAAACTGAAAATTTATCCTCCCCTCCCCAACAGATACCCTGTTTACAGTAGGACTGATTTAGGAATATCTGCTCTAGCACTTAAAGGCTCACTATTAAATTTTTTACTCATTTAGTTTTATTTTCTGAAATGTTTATCATACACTTTAGCTCTCATAATGCTGACCAATATTCTCCCTGACATATAAATAAATATAAATCTATGGCTATAATTTAGATTATGACTAGAATTTGATTCCCACTTTTGGTTTGGCAACATAAATTTCACATTTCATTGTAAATTTCAAGATTTCCTTTTTATAAGCTTAGTATCTTCCCTTTAATGTAGTATATAGGTATCTTTCAGAAGATGTTTGGCCTTGAAATTCTTCTTAATTTTAAAGAATTAAAATCTTATTTTACTAGTTGCATTGCAGAATGATGCAGTGTTTATATAAGAGGATTTACATTTTTAAATATGACTCATATAAGTATGTAATTGTTTTCTAATGCCCACTTATTACTAGATAAATATGCTTTTTTCTTTGTAACGTAAATGCTATAAACAGTGTGAGATGGTGAGAGATAGCTGTGTCTCACTTCAGAGGTCAGGTCAGACAGGGTAGAAACTGCCCCCGGGAGCAACCTACTATAATGGCTGTCTTTGGGTTTGGAGTATTTTCAGAGTCATTTTTCTCCAGGTGCTCCAAAGAAATAGGTACAACTAAGGAGACTGAATGAATGTGCACACTGAATGGAAGCTGCTACCCCACAACCTCTTCTGATAAATGTTGAATACTTTATCTTATTTGGTCACAGATGACTGGAATAAGATTTGATTCTTTAGTCATTAGCAGTTCTCTGTAACATGCCCAGAGGATTTTAACGTAACCTGGAATGGAAGTACTACCTATTTAAATCTCTTGAAATTGGTTAATGAAAAACTAAATGAACGAAACATTCTTTAGGAGTAGCTTGGACAAGAAATGAGAGCGAGTCAGTAATTGGTAGTGGGAGCAGAGGATAAATGTCACCCATAGACAGGACAGAATCCAGAACTCCTGTGTGAGCAGAAATTTGAAGTTGATGGCAGACATCATAGAAAATCTCAGAATAGCTAAATTATCAGCATTTCACATTAGAATGGGAAACAAAGTGTGTTTACTGCTGGACTGGCAAATAAAGTATATCACTAGAGCTGTTTTAGATTTTACATTCCTCCTTTCCCACAAGCCTGACCTTCAGGCAATTGCGACTATTTTCTTTCCTGTCTAGATTTTTCAATTCACAAAACCTCTACAATGAATCCTAGTAATTACCATCTGTGCAAAGTAAAAGTGCTTGCCTAGCATCAGAGCCAATAGAGACTAGATTACGTGTCAGGGGAAAGGGATGGATATTAACCCTGCAAGGTCTATGGTTAAATAGAGTTTGAGAGAGGGCATTTAAGCACAAGTTTCAAAACATGTTATATAAATGATCAGTTCAATAGCACTAATTACACAATATTAATTTTTTGCCAAGCTTACAGCAGCTTCTGAAATAAAGAGGCAAGATAGCTTCTAAAAGGCATTACAAAACTCTAGACAACTATTAGCTTGAACATTGATCTAAACTCACTTTAAGCTTTCCTATCAAATGTAACTCTAGTAAAAATGTAATTTACTAATATTCATCTTACAACAGGAAATGTTATTTTTCAAAAGATAGCTACTTTAATATGTCTGATGTGTGTTAAAATTTTAACCACAAAATAGTACATTTAACATTCAGAGACTGGGCACAGTGGCTCACACCTATAATCCCAGCCGTTTGGGAGGCTGAGGCAAGCAGATCGCTTGAGCTCAGGAGTTTGAGACCCGTTTGAGCAATACAGAGAGACCCAATTTCTACCAAAAATAAAAACAGTAGCCAGACGTGGTGGCATGTGTCTGTCGTCCTAGCTACTGGAGAGGCTGAAGTGGGAGGATCACTAGAGCCTGGGAAGTCAAGATTGCAGTAAGCCAAGATTGCACCACTGCACTCCAGCCTGGGTGACAAAGAGAGACCCTGTCTCAAAAAATAAGACAAATAAATAAAAAATTTAAAAAATAAATAAAATTCAGAAATATCCAATAGTACACATTAAATTCAGTGTGTAAAATGCAATGCTGTTTACTCTAATAATTAGAAAATTTTCTTAATTATATTTAATTTTTAAGATGAAAATGTGTGATAAATTGTTAAATTAAGAAGCAGAGTAAATGAATTAAGGCAGTTTTATATTACTATTTTAACTACCATGTAAAGTTTCTGAAATTATATTTTCTCCTATATGGTTTGTCAGAAAAAAGTTACATTTTGAGAAAGGTCTTCATATTATTCATTATGTGAAAACCTATGTAAAAACTGACAGTTCAGCATGTAAATTTCAATGTTATCCACATGTGAGTTGTTGTAAAATGAGGAATAAAAGTGATTGAAGCACTGCTGTAACAGCTGCATAAATCATCTTCTTTATCCTGATTGTTGTTGCTTTACAGGTTTATCAGGGAAGCTAGTTTTCAATGCAGTGTAGAAATTGGTAAATAATAGTCTATTCTTCCTTTCCTTTCTCTTTCATATTTATGTACTCATAGTTCCATTTTACTAATAATTCCAAAGAGTGTGTTTCTATAGGTCACCGAATGAATACGCAATTTAAATTGATGTTCAATAAACTAAGAATGATGGGACAAATACACTCTAGCTTTTTTTTTGGTTAAAACTCAGTTGACAAAAATATCTCAAAGACTAAACTTCAGTTCTATTCTATATATTTCACAAATATCTTTAGTTAATATCAGCACAACAGATAATAAACATTTACTTTAGTAAAAAATAGTTTTAAAATTTGCTTTATTTTGAACAAAATGGCAGAAGATAATTCCTCTTAATGGTAAAAATTATGTTTATTTCTATTCTGATAATGCTCATCTAATAAATATGAATGGACCCTTATTAAGAGTCAGTTGAAAGCATGGCAATGTCACACATCTGCCCCTATGATTTCTCCAAATACACCTTCTCCTGGGAGTGAGATAAAAACATGGGGTGTCATTACAATGTATTTGTTTAACAATCATGGAGCATTTTTGTGCATACATTGCTAAATACAAGAAATTAAAGAGTTAAATACATTGTCCCTGCCCTCATAAAACAGCACTGGTGGTGGAAACTGTTCACCTCCCCTAACGCACTTTAATTAGCCTTAAGCCACATGAAGAAAGCTGCCCCTGATTTCAGAAAAGCAGATGCTGTATTTTTCTAGAACTTTTCTTAGTTTGACTGTTTTGGAAATTAGGAGGAATTACTCTCTCAGTTCAAGGCTATCTAGATGAGTACAGAGTTTAAAGTTCAGAAAAAAGCAGATAAGATTCGTCTAATAAGAGGGAGAGATACATTAAAAATCATTTTGATGCAGAAAATATCTTTAAAACATGTGATTTCACACAATCCATTTGGAGAAAAAAAGACTTGATATATCTTTATGGAAATCTATAGATAGAGAGATAGAAGCAGAGACACTCATTAAATTCTACTTTAAATATTTGAGAGTTGAGGGGTAAAGATAATGGAAATTATTTTGGAGAATAGAGAACAGATTTGTAAGCAGAACTGTAATATATTGGTAACATACTGGATGCTAAGGATTTATGTAGAGAAGACTGACTCGTAGGTAATTTTGATATGTCTATCCTGAAAAAGTTGCAGTTGGTAGTGTCAATTACTTTGATTAGAAATTGATCAGAAAAAGTGAAATGTACATACTTACAAAAGGAAAGGCAAAATAAGAAAAAGCTATAGAAAAATATGAGATAGCTTGATGTGCAGATGTAGATAGGAATTTTAAAAATATGTTTGAGGTATTCATAGGACAACTAGCTTGAGATAACAGTAACGATAAGCCATATGAAGTAATAAAAGAATCTTAAAATCATGGTTTGATTTGGAGGTACTGATTTTTAAATTAATTAAGAAAAAGGTAGTAGCTGAAGCCATATACACTGATACCATGTATCAGGAAGAATAAATGCAGTGAAGACAGCAAAGATCTTGGGTTGGAAATTGAGGGACACTAACGTAAGGAAGGTTAATCTATAAATATTGAGCACTCCAAGTGGGTGAAATAATCCCCAAGTAGAACAGCATTGCAAATGCCAAAAAAGAACAGTGCTTCAAAGAGGGAGTAGTCAACAGTGTCATATGCTGGAGAAAGATTAGACATCATGACCATAAAAAATAGTGTTAAAATAACATGTAGAAGTCAATTGTGACTTCAGTTATACACAAGTTATTCTAGCTTGACAAGTAAGTGGATATGGAGCAAAATCTATTCTTGTAATATATATTTACCAATCAGTGAATATAGAGAGAAGAGAGACAACTGGAATTCAAGCAAACAAACAACAACAAAAAACAGAAAAACAGAAACCTTCAAGGAAGAATAATGCAAATTCTAAAATACATAGCAGACTTATGTGCTCTTAATTTATGAAATGATCCTAGTTTAGGATTCTGGTAACAGTCTTTTTAGCTGAAAGAATAATGAATTATGGCCAGTGGCTAGGCCATAACCCCAACAGTGACAAGACCAAGTGTGCCCTTCTGCCACTAAATTGTCAATGACTAATATAATTCCATATTATGCATTTAGCAGTGGTTGAATAAATTAATGTTTGTAACCTTCCTGGTGACTTCTCTTCAGTCTTTTTCCTGAAGAGAAGTCACTGGGTGGGTTAGGGTAATTAGTACGGTTCGTAAGACCGGTTTCTTACGAACCGTACTAATTACCTTGAATGAGATATGACCTGTGTTCAGTTTCTGGTAACAGAGACCCAGATTCATGGTAGCCCTACTATTTTTCAGTTGTTTTATTTTTCTGTCATATGCGAAATGTATTAGAAAGGCAGACCAGGTTTGTCATGGAAGTTCAAAGACATTACTAGAATTTCAGACTCCTATTTTCTGCTCTGTACTTCTTATTGAGTAATTTCCATGCTCAAGGTTATGTCATTACTATACGAGAATCTGCTTCAGTTATTACATTTATATTACAGGCAGGAAGGAGGAAAGAAGGGCACCATGGCAATTGCCTGCTGAGTGAACCCCACCCAAGGACTTTGGCTTACATGTAATTATCCAGCCCTATCTGTAAGATAGCATTAAGAATACAGTTTTTAAATTGCGTATTTTTATTTTCTACATCATCATAATGAGGAATTGTAAAATATTATTGGGTAGAAAACAGTTTCTGACATATACTGTAATGCCAATAAATACAAAGGAAATTTTGACTTCTAGCTTTATATGACTATGCGACTACCCACTATGCCAATCTTTCTTCTGGAAACACTTTCTTTATGTAGATACTTCTCTGAATAAGTCAACTGTTACTCTTCCTGGGCTGTAATTTCTTGCTTCATGTTCTTTCCTAACATGATCTTGACTTATAAATAACTTCCAAATTTATAATTACAGCCCATATTTCACTTCTAAAAAACCTATATATCCAACTGCCTTTTCAACTTTTCCACTCTGATTTTTCACAGGAGTTACTATATACCCAGCAAACAGAAGATTAAACTTATCTTTATACTCCCAAAACTTGTATATTAATAATTAACTTAATCTAAAAAAAATAGGTATCCTGATCCACCTATTTTCTCAATGTAGAAAACTCAGAGTAATGCCAGGTTGAGTCAGGACTCTAATTCCTATCTATAAGACCAAAAAGCCCATTTTTCTTATTATTATGACTTATAGCTACCCAACATTAAGCCCATAAAAACATCTAAAAAAGAAGAAAGAAATATGGAAAAAAATAGGAAGATAAGAATATAAGTATGAGATATTATAGTAATAACAAATAAATTCTGACTCTTATTGAGTCATAACTTTTGATAAAAATGCACGATATAGTACATAGGAGTAAATTATACATAAGTCAAGGTATTATTTGAAATCTGGCAACATAGTTCTGGTGATATGGCACCAAATCTACCCAGTAGACTTGAGAGATTTTGTATTTAAGAAATAAAAAGCACTCGAGGACTTCTGCTTACGACACTCAGAATTCAACTTGATGATTTTCTTTGCAAGACCCTTATTATAACATCTTAGTATGAAACAATGGAGAATCCCTGATCAGCATTTAAGGGTATCATGTTTCTAAGTCATTAAATGCATAATAATTGTCCTTCTTCCTCTGCCTGGCTATTTACAAGTGAACAGATGCCCAATATTTGGAGAATATGTATTCTTCCTTGACAGAGGAGCCTTGGATGGGACATAGACTATAAAAAAAAAAGACAAAGAGACAAAGAAAAATATAGATTTTTTTATGTGACACAACTCTAAATATATTCAATTATTTATTTTTTATCTGCTGTAGTTACCATATTACTATGCTGCGAAGAGGAGTAAATTGCATAACTTAATATTTAATTATATAATTTATTTGCAATTATTAAATGTTTATTTTGTACTTATTGTATGAGAGGAGCTATATATATGAGGCAGAGAGGAAGGAAGGAAGGAAAGAAGGAAGGGAGGAAGGAAGGAAGGGAAAGAAAGAAAGAAAGAAAAGAAAGAAAGGAAAGAAAGAGAAAGAAAAAGAGAAAGAAAGAAAAAGAAAGAAAGAAAGAAAAAGGGAATGTGTTCGTGTCTACAAACATTGTCCCTAAATATTTGTTAATACAATAAAATTTTTTAAAGCATATGCAACATGAGAAACTAAATGCAAACTTTAAATACTTGATTGAGTATTTCTAGGCTGCTAGCAGTAGTTTTCCTCAATATGGTACCCATTGATTCATTTTCTTAAGCAATTCATTCAGTGGACAAAATTAGTTAAGACCACACTTTAGTGGTGGTCTGAATAATTCAAGCATAATACGTAATATAGGTGAAATCATATATAAATAATAAGGACGTTATTATATTTCTGCCAAAAGGTAACACAGAATGTTTTATTTCATAAAATATGTGCCATAACTACAACCCTTTCGGAGTCAAAAACCGAATAAAACAAGAAAAAGTAATGTGTTAGCTGCCTCATTGTCAAAAGATGAGACATCTGATTTTTAAAACCTTAGGGTCATTTTAAAATTGTTGCCAGATGGTGCTTAGCATTAGGCTCAAAAGAGTGTTTACCCTGAATACTTTATGCTTTCCTCCCATTACCTTTCTTTTTAATTTACTTTTTCTGCTTCACAGATATTTGACCCCTATAATAAATGAAAAGAAGTGTTATGAGTTGATATAATTATCTCTTGAGGCAGTTACATAATCTCCATATTCTCAAGAATATTACCATAATGTTAGTATTTAATACATAATACTTTATATTTTTAATTATCTCATCCACAATTTGTAGGACAAAAGAAAAACCTTAATCCTTTTGAAAGCCATTTTCTGAAAAAGGGTATTGCTGTAATCATTGTGAGAAGCAGAAAGAGGAAGATTAAAGTAGAGAATGACAGATTAAAAGGTAGACAGATAGAGGGGGAATGCACTAAAATATCCGTGTATGATAGTAGTTTCAGTGAAAATAAATGATGAATTATACAAACACTGCTATGAGAAAGATTCTGCCCCTTAAAAAGATCCAGGGAGAAAAAGAAACTATTTTTGGTTTATACTTTTAATATTTAATGTCTATTTTAAATTTATCTTGAGTTTTTTATGTAAGATCAGGAACAAAGATACAGACATTCCGAAAGCATAGTACCCAATAGGTAGTTTTCCAATCCTTATCTTCCTCCCACCCTCGAACATCAAGCAGGCTCTGGTGCCTATTCCCTTCTCTTTCTCCATGTGTATTCATTGTTTAGCTCCTACTTATAAATGAGAATGTGTGATATTTGGTTTTCTGTTTCCGCATTAGTTTGCTTAGGGTAATGACCTCCAGCTCCATCCATGTAGCTGCAGAGAACACTATCTCACTCTTTTTTATGGCTGCATAGTATTACGTGGAGTATATGTACCATACTTTCTTTATCCAGTCTGTTGTTGATGGGCATTTAGGTTGCTATTGCAAATAGTACTGTGAAGAACATACGCATGCTGTGTCTTTACAGTAGAATGATTTATATTCCTTTGGCATATACCCAATAATGGAATTGCTGGGTGAATTAGTAGTTATTTATTACATTCTTTGAGAAATCTCTGAAGTGTTTTCTACAGTGGCTGAACTAATTTACATTCCCATCAGTAGTGTATAAGCATTCTTTTTCTCCACAACCTTGCCAGCATCTTATTTTTTAATGTTTTAATGATAGCCATTCTGATTGGTGTGAGATGGTATCTCATTGTGATTTTGACTTGCATTTCTCTAAATGTTAGTAATGTTGGGAATGCTTTTCATGTGCCTGTTGGCTGCATGTATGTCTTCTTTTGAAAAGCGTCTTGTTTATCCCCACTTTTTAACAGGATTGTTTTTTCCCTGAATCCAGAATCTATAAACTTAAATAAATTAACAGATGCATAATTTGCAAATAATTTTCCCCATTCTGTGTCTTGTCTGTTTACTCTGTTAATAGTTTATTTTGCTGTGCAGAACCTCCTTAATTTAATTAGGTCCCATGTGTCATTTTTTTTTTTTTTTTTTTTTTTTTGTATTTATGTTGCAGTTGCTTTTGGTATCTTCATCATGAAATCTTTGCCAGGTCCTACATCCAGAATGGTACTTTCTAAGTTTTCTTCAAGGGATTTTATAGTTATAGGTTTTAAATTTAAGTTTTAATCCATCTTGAGTTGATGTTTGTATATAGTGTAAGGAAGGGGTATAGTTTCAGTTTTCTGCATATGGCTAGCCAGTTATCTTGGCACTATATATTGAATAGGAAGTTCTTTCCCCAGTGCTTGCTTTTGTCAACTTTGTTGAAAATCAGATAGCTGTGGGTGGTACGGCTTTACTTCTGGGTTCTCTAACCTGTTCCATTGGTCTATGTGTTTGTCTTTGTACTGTTACCATGCTGTTTTAGTTACTGTAGCTTTGTAGCATAATTTGAAGTCAGGTATTGTGATGCCTCCAGCTTTGTTATTTTTGCTTATGATCGCTTTGGCTATTCAGGCTCTTTGTTGGTTCCATATAACTTTAGAGTATTTTTTTTTCTCATTCTGTGAAGAATGTTATTGATAGTTTAATAGAAAGAGCATTATATCTGTACATTGCTTTGGGCAGTATGACAGTGTTAACAATATTGACTATTTCCATTCATGAGTATAGAATGAGTTTTTTCATTTGTTTGTGTCATCATCTCTGATTTCTTTGAAAAGTATTTTGTAATTCTCATTGCAGAGATCTTTCACCTCCCTAGTTAGCTGTCTTCCTAGGAATTTTACTTTTTGTGTGTGGCTATTGTGAATGGGATTGCATTCTTGATTTGGCACTCAGCTTGAAAATTGTTGTTGGATAAAAATGCTACTGAATTTTGTACATTCATTTTTATCCTGAAACTTTGCTGAAGTTGTGTTTTAGGTCAAGAAGCTTTGGGGCAGAGACTACAGGGTTTTCTATGTATAGAATCAGATCATCTGCAAACAGAGAGAGCTTCTTCTCCTTTCTTTTTATTAATATTTGGATACCTTTTATTTCTTTCTCTTGCCTGACTGCTCTGGCTAGGACTTGCAGTACTGTGTTGGATAGGAATGGTGAGAGTGGACATCCTCTTCTTGTTCTGATTCTCAAGGGGAATGCAGCCAACTTTTGCCTGTTCGGTAGGATGTTGGCTATGGGTCTGTTATAGATGGCTCTTATTATTTTGAGGTATGTTCCTTCAATACCTAATTTGTTGTGTTTTTTAACATGAAGAGATATTGAATTTTATCAAAAGTCTTTTCTGCATCTATTGAGATGATTGTGTGGATTTTGTTTTTAGTTATATGATGCAATGAAACACATTTGTTGAGTTGTGTATGTTGAACCAATCTGGCATCACAATGACAAAACCTACTTGATCATGGGGGATTAGGTTTTTGATGGTTGCCAGATTCGATGTTCTAGTATTTTATTGAGGATTTTTGCATCTATGTTCATCAAGTGTATTGGCCTGAAGTTCTTTTTTTGTTTGGTCTCTGCCACGTTTCAGTACCAGAATAATGCCGGCCTCATGTAAGGAGTTAGGGAGGAGTCTCTCCTCCTCAATTTTTTGGAATAGTTTCAATAGGAATAGTACCAGTTTTTCTTTATATGTCTGGTAGAATTCAACTGTAAATCCATCTGATCCCTGGGCTTTTTCTGCCTGGTAGGCAAGATTGGTTCAACATACACAACTCAACAAATGTGTTTCATTGCATAAACATAACTAAAAGCAAAATCCATACAATCATCTCAATAGATCTTATTTCTCTCTTGCTTACAAAACTTAGTTTGGCTGGATGTGAAATTCTTGGTTAGAGTTTCTTTACTTTAAGCACGCTGAATATAGGCCCCCAGTCTCTTCTGACTTGCACGGTTTTGGTTGAATGTTCTGCTGTTAGCCTGATTGGGTTCTTTCGGCAGATGACCCATCCCTTCTCTGTAGCTTCATTTAACGTTTTTTCTTTCGTGCTGACATTGAATGACTATGTGTCTTGGGGATGGTCATCTTGTACAGTATCTTGAAGAGGTTCTCTGCATTTCCTGAATTTGAATGTTGGCCTCTCTAGAAAGGTTGGAAAATACTTGTATATAATGTCCTCAAATACATTTTTACAAGTTGCTTGCTTTCTCTCCCTCTCTTTCAGGAACATGGAACATGAATGAGTTGCAAATTTGGTCTCTTTACATCATTCAATATTTCTCAGAGGTTTCATTAATTCTCTTGCATTCTTTTCTATTTATTTTTATCTGACTGAGTTAATTTGAAGAAAAAATCATTGAGCTCTGAAGTTCTTTTCCTAGTTGTTCTATTCTACTATTAATACTTGCACTTATATTCTGAAGTTCTTGCAGTGTACTTTTCAGCTCTATCAGATCAGTTTTATTCTGTCTTAAAATGACTATTTTGTTTTCAGCTCCTGTATTTTTTATTGTATTCTTTAAATTCCTTTCTAAGGATTGGGATTTGACTTTCTACTGAATCTTGATGATTTTCATTTTTATCTATATGCTGAATTGCATATCTGTCATTTCAGCCATTTCAGCCTGCTTAAGAAACATTGCGGGAGAATTAATGTCTTTGACTAGAAATAAGAGATACTCTGGCTTCTCAAGTTGCCAGAGTTCTTGCTCTGGTTCTTTCTCATCTGTATGGGCTGATGTTCCTTTAATCTTTGCAGTTGCTGTCCTGTAGATGGAGTTTTTGCTTTTATCTTCTTTGATGCCCCTGGGGAATTTTAGTGTGGTATAAAGTAGGTTCAGTTGACTGGTTTCAATTCTGGAAGATTTCAAGGGGCCAAGGCTCACTGTAGCACTCCTAGGCTGAGCATGTTCTCTGCTCCTAGAGGTTAGAAATATTTTGTGCTAGAGGGGCCAAGGTGTGACCTGTCCACTAGCTCCAACACTCTCATGGGACTGGGGGGCGGGGTGGGAGGTGCTGTTAAAAGCACTTCATGGAGGTGGCAGCAGTGGGAACCATGATCACTCACATGTGTCAGCAGTTATAGAGGTTTGGCAGGGTACACACACATTGGTTGGGGCAGGACAACAGTGAAAGTGGGGCAGTGGCATCCAGGAATGCATTTGTGCTGGTGGCAGCAGCACAGCAGAGTGCCTGTGCATTGTCAGGGGCAGGGCAATGGCAGGGTGGTGGCATCCTTGCATGTGCTTACACTGGCAGTAGCTGCAGTGCAGCAGGGCAGGGGTTCCAGTGTTTGTGCATGCACTCACACTGGCAGCAGCAACAGCAGCATGGTGGGCTGACTGTACCTGAGCAGGAGTGGAATGCTGGTGGGTGTGGGCAGGGAAGTCAGGTGCAATTGTGCTGGCAGTGGTGGGTTATATGCATACATGCATATCATTAGAGGAGATGCAATATCTGCCAACGCCCTGACACAGCAAAGTGTGAGTGAGGGCCATGAGCAAGGGCAAACCAGCAAAACAGCAGGGGAAAGCTGTGGTGAGGCGAGGCTGTGGGTGGACTGGTCATGTTGGAAGGCACCAGTCTGCTTGAGCTTTCCAATGCTGAGGTAAAGTCAGCCAGCAAAAGTGTATGATGAGAATCCCGGAAAGAATGGTGGTTGGGAGCCGGGCGCGCTGGCTCACACCTGTAATTCTCAGCACTTTGGAAGGCCAAGGCGGGCAGATCACAAGGTCGAAAGATCGAGACCATCCTGGCCAACATGGTGAAACCCCGTCCCTACTAAAAATACAAACATTAGCTGGGCATGGTGGCGCATGCCTGTAGTCCCAGCTATTCAGAGGCTGAGACAGGAGAATCGCTTGAACCCAGGAGGTGGAGGTTGCAGTGAGCCAAGATTATGCTACTGCACTCCAGCCTGGCAACAGAACAAAACTCGGTCAAAAAAAAAATGGTGGTTGGGCATCTGAGGCTGTGCTGCAAGCAGATATGGCTAGGCTGGAGCCCCAGCAGAGATCAGATCAAACTGACTTTGTCCCATGGGCAACACCACCCTGTTGTGTTGATGTCCGGCAGTCATTCAAAGGCTAAAGCCACCTAGATGAGTTTGATAAGCCTGGGGATATAGGCATTCTTGGCCATGCTCCACTTCAGCAATTCCTACCCCAAACTCCGGGCTTCACACATGCTGGAGTCCTGCCTATGCCAAGTCTCTAAGCATCTCTCTGTGCTGGCTCAAGTGTCCAGGGGATTGTGGATTCCCCTGCAGCTAGGATTCTGGGGGTCCATGCTGAGAGCAGGCCACTCCTCATCTGTTCAACTCATCCCTTCCCCAGGAGTTGCAGCGGTCCAAGAGTGGGTTATGGTGCTCAACATATCCTGCCTCAATCCCAGGCAGGATTCCCAGCTTCCTCCCCTTTCCATACAGTGACTGTGTCTTCCCTCTGTCCACTCTCAATGCCTTCCCCACAAAGATCTACTCAGAGTGTGCCAGTCTTCCTGACGTCTTCGTCTTTCAGTAAGAAATGATCCACCTGGCTGTGCCTGGTTAGCCATCTTGACTTCCCCCTATATTTTGAATAAGAAAAGTTTTCTAATAATTCAGAAAGTTTTCCAGGGAAATACAGTTTTTCCTGATACTGATGAGACTCAAGCACAAGTCTTTAGGCTTCAAATTCTACTCCTCTCTGCTAATTTATATATCATCTAAAAGTGTGACCATGCAAAGTGACTATTTAGAAATAACCTCAGTTAGGTTATTTCTGAGTGTCACAGAAAATGACAGAGTAGGAATTTCCAGGAGTTGGTCCTGCCACCAAAATAACCATTTAACAAGAAAAAAAGAAAAAAAAAAAAAAAGAAGAAGAAGAAGAAGACTGTCATAATAAACTACTTCAGAACTCTGGAATCTAATTAGACACAGCAAGTGGGGAGTCCCTCATGAAAGAAAGCAGAGGCTGTTAAACTTTCAAAAGGAAGCAACTCGCTTGAATCAGGTATTTTCCCCTATTCTTTATCCTCCTAGCAAACATGGGATAGGTGTCCTACTATGTCATCTGGTGTCAGGATGGACAAGTAACCTTCTTTTCTTCCAAAAATTTAGCATTGTAAGTTTTAGTCAGTCTGGTGTCCCTTAGGGGAAACAATGGAGACACTTGCCTACTTGTCTTTGTTTGAAACACCTTAACGCTGCACTGAATTCCCAAGAGGCATCTATCCTAAGATTTAAAATTACAAACATACCTTGTTTCAAAATCCAGATATTTAAGAAAATCTATTTCATGTCACAGGCTGACTACTGAGATAATAGAACAAAAATTTCGGTGACCACATACAAGAAATTCAAACTTTGCAAAGATATTTTGAAAAAGTCACTATATAAATGTATGAGTAAAGTCCTCAGAAAATAACAACGGCAATCTCTAAGGAGTGAGAGCATTGTGGCAGAAATGAAAAAATGTAGAAAAATAAACAGTGTCTAAGGGAACTGTGGGACACCATCAAGCATACCAATATATGTATTAGAAGAGTCCCAGAGAAGACAGAGAGAAAGGGAAAAAATATTTTAGGAAGTAATAACCAAAATTTTTCCAAATCTGATAAAAACCATGAATATCCTTATAAGAAGCTCAGTAAATGCCAAACAGGATAAATTCAGAGATTTACATTACAGTCAAATTACCAAAACCTTAAGACAAAGAGCAAGAGACCACATGGCAAAAAGAAAGGACTCAATGGGTACAAAGTATGCTCCATAAAGTTAACAACTGATATTTTATCACAAACTCTGAGAATAAAAGACTGTGGGATGGACTATTTCAGCACTGGAAAAAAGCAAAAAAACTGTCAACCAATAATTCAATATCTGGCCAAAGGATTCTTCAAGAATTAAAGGGAAATTAAGACATTCCAGATAAACAAGCTAAAGGAGTCTCTTAAAGAAATTCTAAAGGAAGGTGTTCGGTATAAAATGAAACATGTTAGACAGTAAACAAAAGACATGTGAAGAAACAAAGAACACAGGTAAAGTTAATTGTATAAGTAAATATAAAGCCAATATTATTGTATTTTGACTTGTGAATCTTCTTTTTTATATAATTTAAAAGGAAAATATACTAAACAATCATTATAAGTCTATGGTGATGTCCACTCACTGTAAAAATATATACCCTGTGACAATAACAATATAAAAGTGGAAGGACAGAGATGTGAAGGAAAAGAGTACTTGTATGCTATTAAAATGAAATTTGTGTTATTCAAATGTGATTTTATTTATATGTTTAACATGTTGATTGTGCTTGTCAAGATAGCCAATAAGAAAATAAATTTTAGGCCGGGCATGGTGGCTCATGCCTGTAATCCCAGCACTGTGGGAGGCCAAGGCAGGTGGATCATGAGGTCAGGAGTTCAATACCAGCCTGGCCAACGTGGTGAAACCCCATCTCTATGAAAAATACAAAAATTAGCCAGTTAAAGTGGCAGTTGCTTGTAATCCCAGCTACTCAGGAGGCTGAGGTAGGAGAATCGCTTCAACAAAGGGGGCAGAGGTGGTGATGAGCCGAGATCGTGCCACTGCACTCCAGCCTGAGTGACAGACTGAAACTCTGTTTAAAAAAAAATGAATAAATAAAAATATATTTTAAAATACATTTTTTTTTTTTTTTTTTTTTGCTTCCCTGGGCCACATTGGAAGAAGAAAAATTGTCTTGGGACACATGCAAAATATACTAACACTAATAGCTGATGAGCAAAAAAGGGAAATCACAGAACATCTCATAATGGTTTAAGAAAGCTTATGAATTTGGGTTGGGCCACATTCAAAGTTGTCCTGGGCAACATGCAGCCTGTGGGCCCTTGGTTAGATAAGCCTGGTGTACAGTAAAAGAAAGAAGAATGTGATGCAGGATTTTTGCTCCTTATTTAAGCTGGGTATGGGTTCTTGTCTCATGACCAGGACTAGTTAACTAAGATACTTGAGACCACTGAATCCAACGCAGTGTCAAAAACAACAACAACAACAATAACAACTACAAAAAACAAAAAACAAAAAACAAAAAAAAAAAGCTTGGATGGCATCAACAACAGAAATTTATTTTCTCACAGTTCTGGAGGCTATAAGTCCAAGATCAAGGTGTCGTCAGGTTTGGCTTCTGAGACCTCTCTCCTTGGCTTTCAAATAGTCGCTTGCTTATTGTGTCCTCCCACGGTGTTTACGCTTTGTGGCTGTGCCTTTGGTGTCTCTCTATGCATCTCAATCTCCTCTTATACGATTACCAGTCAGGTTGGATTAGGACCTGCCCTAAGGTAGGGTCCCTTTCACAGCACATGGGAATTCTGAGAGATACAATTCAAGTTGAAATTTGGGTGGGGAGACAGGTAAACAACATCATTGTGCCCCTGGCCCCTCTGAATCTCATGTCCTCACATTTCAAAACCAATCATGCCTTCTCAACAGCCCCCCAAAGTCTTAACTCATGCAGTATTAACCCAAAAGTCCACATTCCAAAGTCTTATCTGAGACAAGGCAAGTACCTTCCACCTATGAGCCTGTAAAATCAAAAGCAAGGTACTTACTTCCTAGATACAAAAGGGGTACAGGTATTGGGTAAATACAGCCATTCCAAATCAGAGAAATTGGCCAAGACAAAGGGGTTACAGGGCCCATGCAAGTCTGAAATCCAGTGGGGCAGTCAAATTTTAAAGCTTCAAAGTTATCTCCTTTGACTCTAGGTCTCATATCCTGGTTATGCTGTTGCAAGAGGTGGTTTCCCATGGTCTTGGGCAGCTCTACCTCTTTGGCTTAGCAGGGTAAAGCCTCCCTCCTTGCTGCTTTCACAGGCTGGTGTTGAGTGTCTGTGGCTTTTCCAAGTGCACGGTCCCAGCTGTTGATGGGTCTACCGTTCTGGGGTTTGGAGGATGGTGGCCCTGTTCTCACAGCTCGACTAGGCAGTGCCCCAGTAGGGACTCTGTGTAGGGACTCTGATCCCACATTTCCTTTCTTCACCCTAGCAGAGATTCTCCATGAGGGCCCCGCCCCTGCAGCAAACATTTGCCAAGGCACCCAGGCTTTTCCATACATCTGAAATCTAGGTGGAGGTTCCCAAACCTCAGTTCTTGACTTCTATGCACCTGCAAGCTTAACACCAAATGGAAGCTCCCAAAGCTTGGGACTTCCACCCTCTGAAGCCACAGCCTGAACTCTATGTTGACCCCTTTCAGCCACAGCTGGAGCAGCTGGGACACAAAGCACCAAGTCCCTAGGCTGTGCTCAGCATAGGGACCGAGTGCCCTGCCTACAAAACCATTTTTTTTCCTCTAGGGCCTTTGGGCCTGTGATTTGAGGGGCTGCCATGAAGGTGTCTGACATGACCTGGGGACATTTTCCCCATGGTCCTGGGAATTAATATTAGGCTCCTTGCTATTTATGCCAATTTCTGTAGCTGGCTTGAATTTCTCCCCAGAAAATGGGTTTTTCTTTACTATCTCATAGTCAGGCTGCAAATTTTCTGAACTTTTATGCTCTGTTTCCCTTTTAAAACTGAATGCCTTTAATAGTACCCAAACCACCTTTTGAATGCTTTGCTGCTTAGAAATTTCTTCTGCCAGATATCCTAAATCATTTCTTTCAAGTTCAAAGTTTCACCAATCTCTAGGGCAGGGGCAAAATGCCACTAGTCTCTTTGCTAAAACATAACGAGAGTAACATTTGCTCCAGTTCCCAACAAGTTCTTACCTCCATCTGAGATCACCTCAGCCTGGACCTTATTGTTCATATCGCTATCAGCATCTTTGTCAAAGCCATTCAACAAGTCTCTAGGAGGTTCCAAACTTTCCCACATTTTCTTGTCCTCTTCAGAACCCCCTCAACTGTTCCAACCTCTGCCTGTTACCCAGTTTCAAAGTTGCTTCCACATTTTCGGGTATCTTTTCAGCAACGCCCCACTCTACTGGTACCAATTTACTTTATTACTCTGTTTCCACATTGCTGATAAAGACATATCCAAGATTGGGAAGAAAAATAGGTTTAGTTGGACTTACAGTTCCATGTGGTGGGGTAGACCTCAGAACCATGGTGGGAGGCAAAGGCACTTCTTACATGGTGGTGGCAAGAGAAAATGAGAAGGCAGCAAAAGTGGAAACCCTTGATAAACCCATCAGATCTCATGATACTTATTCACTATAACAAGAATAGCATGGGAAAGACTGGCCCCCATGATTCCATTACCTCCCTGGGTCCCTCCACAACACGTAGGAATTCTGGGAGATACAATTCAAGTTTGGGTGGAGACACACTCAAACCATATCAGTACCATAGTGTTTTTTCATGATAGCACTCTAGTGTAAATTGAATTCAGGTAATGTGATTCCTCTACTTTTACTGTTTTTTTCTCAGGATGGTTTGGCTATTCTTGTTATTTTATGGTTACATATAAATTTTAGAATTTGTTTCTATTTGTGTGAAGAAAGTCATTGGTATTTTGATAGAGATTGCATTAAATCTGTAGATTGCTTTGAGTAGTAGACACACTTAAAAAATATTGATTCTTTTAGTTTATGAACAAGGAATATCTTTTCATTTTTTAATGTCCTCTTCAATCTCTTACATCAATGTTTTTTAGTTGTCATTATAGATATCTCTCACTTCTTTGGTTAAGTTTATTCCTAAGTATTTTATTTCACTTACAGTTATTGTAAATGTGATTACTTTTTTTATTCTGTTTTCACATTGTTCACTGCTGACACATAAAAATGTTACCGATTTTTCTATGTTGATTTTGTCTCCTACAACTGACTGAATTTGTTTATTAATTCCAAGTTATAGTTTTTTTTTGGTGGAGTCTTCAGGTTTTTCCAATATGATTTTATTGATAGATGCAGAAGGCAGATAAGAGGGAGAGTCCCCAGAGAATCTTCAACTCACCTTCACACTGGAAAAATTGGGTGGAGCCAGAAGAATTTTGTGCCTTGTGCAGTGGGGAGGGGCCTGGCCTCTTCAGCTCATGTGTGGTGGCCTGGAATTCAATCTGTGAGGTGGGAGCCCTTTGGCAATAACCCCATTCACTTTCCTGAGAGTTTTTTATTCTTTTTTTTTTTTCCCCCAAGAAATTCCACTCTACTCACCCTTCAGTGTGTTCCCATTCCTAATCCTTCTTGGTTGTGTGACAAGAACCGAGTTTTAGCTGAACTGAGGAGCAAGTATTCTGCAATATTTTGGCGGGTTATGCAGGAATATGAGAAAGAGTGAGTAAGATGCAAACCAAAAAAGCTTTTTCCCTTTCACTTCTAAGACTTTTTGTCCTCTGACTACTTCTGAGGGTAAAGGAAATTGTGCCTCCTTGCCCCCCTTCCTGTCACTCCCAGGGGTCAAGAATGTCAGCATTTTTCTTTTCTTTCTGGGACAGACAAGCAAATGGCTCCTCAACCCCAACCCCTTTTAGGCAAAGCTGGGACACATGGCCCAAGGGTGCTGCATGGCAGGCTGGCCAGCATTTCAAGCCATGCAGTCCACAGAGTCTTCCTCTCCCTCAGCTGAAGGGTCCAGCTCAGTCAGGCAGCAATTAAGTTTATCACTCAGTTGAAACAACCATTTACATAAGAATAAGACCTGTAACCACCTGGTAATGCTTTGTTTTAGCCTTTATCATTTTACAATGGCAGCTAGGGTTCACTTCTGGCTTAGGAAATTAGTCCTTTCTGGTTTGAGATCTGCATGACCTTTTGCCACTTGCTGTTTATCTTCTCCTCCAAAAACTGTCTTGGTTTTTCCTATCTCTGAGCCTTTAGTAATGTTTGAAAACCAGAAATATTGCAGTTAAAGTTGGATAACAGGAATTTAAAAGAATTTCCTTAAAGAGCACACATCTTAATCAAAAGTGAATATCCAAGTTATAGGTATATTCAAAAGGCCTTTACGTTTTTTCTCTTCTTGGATCTTGTTTTGCTGGAAAAGGTTTTTTTGTCAGTTGACTTAATTATTTTTATCCATTTTGTCTTGACCACTCTTAATGCACACATGAGAGGCTCTAAGATAACTTCTGTGGTCACGGGACTCCTTGGAATAAACAGAGAAGGTGCCACTGGTCCCGTTTTGGGAAGAAATCTGTCTTCCTCATGGAACCCCAGCAATTAAAATTGGATAGATCCATTTCAAAATCTGTTTTTGTCTCCCAGGTATGCCTGTTTAGTAGGCCCTAGAAACTACATGTTTTCCTAGGCCCATCTCTTACAGGGTTCCTCATGGAGGCCAATAATCCAATTGGGAGATTGGCACATGAAAAATCATATAGCTACTGGGTTTTCTCCTGCCTGTCTGTGTAGTTATATATGTGCTGTGTGGTGATGTCTATAAAAAAAAAAAAAAAAGAGCTCTAATTAACTAGCCGAAAGGAAGATAAGTGATTGGATCAAATATTTTTTAAAACAGAGACAAAAGCTGTGGTACCTTTTAGCTCCTGTGACTTTAATATTTGAGAAATAAACACAGCCTTAAAGATTATTGGTGAAATGCGGATGTTGTCAAAATGTAAACAGGTGAACTAAATTATGCATGTCAGATAATAGGTTTGCAAAACGTTATAAGGTTATAAATTGGTTTTTTCTTTTTTTGGTTTTTGAGAAGTGTTTGACTTGCCTGCTTCAATTGGTAAGGCCTGGGACATATGGAATTAACCGCACCCTTAATTACGCTGGAAAGAGTCAAACCTTGGCTGTGATGTGCACATAATTTAAACAACTTACCAAACTTTACATTAAAGTTAAAAATTGCTAGGAGTTACCACATAACATGTAATTGAGACTACTAAAAATAGATTTACATGTGAGGTATGTAAGAACATTAAAATGTGTTTTTAATTAAATATTATAAGTAGGCATAGAAATGTAAATTGTTGCATAGGATTAAAAATCATTTTGAAATAGGATAAAGGTAAAAGTTCAAACAAGTTGTAGAAGGATTATAAAAATTAATCTAGCAAAGGAAATTCCATGTGTTAACATTCTGACTAAATTCAAAAAGGTATAATATGGTTTTTCTGCAAAGTGAGCACTGAAATAAAAACACAACAAGGTACTCTTAAGACAGTAATTTTCTCTTTAGCAAAATGTGTGAAGGTTAAAAGATTTATGCTTTTTAAAAATTTCTGAGTCATCATTTTGGCAAAATAAATAACTTACAGTGATCTGGAATTCTATTTTATAATATAAAGTGTTTTAAATCTCAGACATTTAACAGGCTTCCCAAAATCAAGCTTCAGTTTCAAAAATGTTTTTCTTTATGCCTGGCTTTTGGATGGTACAGAGGGACCCTGGAGCATCCAAAAAAAATGTAAACAGGATTATTTTACTTATTTAGGTACATGATATTGCCAAAGTGATGTTTAATTTTCTTCAGGTTATATTTTAGGAAATAATATTAATATACGTTCCATAATTGTATGGAATTTCTGTAATTCTAATGCCTGAGTTTATGTTTCTAATCATAATTAAGGTTATTATATTAAGTTGTTACAAACCACAGAGATAACCAAATATCTTTGTCAATCATGTTTTTGACTGTAACTACCCTGAATATTTTGTCATTCACATACAATTGTTGTCTTGTTTTGATCTTCTTCAAAAGATGTTTTATAATCAGATATAGAACTTTGACAGGTGCTCTCAAATGCAGGTTTCTGATAACTTTGGAGATCGTAACATTGGAATAAAGGAAAAATGTACAGTTCTCATGAAGAGCTGAAATGTTTATGAACATCAAGCAAAACAAGAGTTGGGCTGGGCGCGGTGGCTCACGCCTGTAATCCCAGCACTTTGGGAGGCCAAGGTGGGAGGATCACCTGAGATCGGGAGTTCAAGACCAGCCTGACCAACATGGAGAAACTCCATCTCTACTAAAAATACAAAAAAAATTAGCCCGGTGTGGTGGCCCATGCTTGTAATCCCAGCTACTTGGGAGGCTGAGGCAGGATGAGGAGGTTGTGGTGAGCCGAGATCGCACCATTGCACTCCAGCTTGGACAACAAGAGCAAAACTGTGTCTCAAAATAAAATAAAATAAAATAAAAAAATAAATAAATAAATAAATAAGAGTTAATGGAATGGACTGAACTAATAGGAAACTGAGACAATCTTTTCACTTTTGCTTAGATCATTGCTGATCCTTGTTTTGTTTTCCAGAGTCAAGGAAACTTATTTTGAGCTATTTATGGCCTTTAATATTTGAGTGAGTATGCTCCTATGAACAACATTTGGAACATTGCTGTCTCTCTCTGCTGGGCTTCTCTGGAATTCGGAAACTAGTTGTGAGTATTATTAACTTATGTTTGCATCAGTGCAATAAGAATTCATTTTCTTTTGCAACAGGATGCAATTGGAGAAACAGATTATTTTACTAAGGTTTTGATTAGAAGGTTATGCTTCCCTTTAAGAACACAAGCTTGACTTACAGAGCCAATAAAGTCCCCTTGGGGAAACTGGCCTCATACCTTGTGTGCACAGTCCCTGTACAGGGTTCCTAACTTGTAGTGTGTAAATAATGTCACTTTCAAACAGGCCCAGGAACTTTATGGTCTTTGGATCTCAAGAAGAGAGAACTTTAGCCAACTCACAATGCTATTATAACATCAATTGAAATGACATATGAGTTTTCTCCTTCATTCTGTTGATAAAATGTATCACATTCACTGATTTGCATATGTTGAGCCATCCTTACATCCCTGAGATAAATCACACTTGGTCAAGATGAATTATCTTTGTAATGTTTTTGTTGAATTTGGTTTGCTAGCATTTTGTTGAGAATTTTTGCATCAATGTTCATCAGACATTTTGACTTGCAGATTCCTGTTTTTGATATGTCTGGTTTTTGTATTAGGGTAGAACTGGCCTCAGAGAATGAGTGAAATATTCCCTCCTTCTGTATTTTTTGGAATAATTTGAGTAGAATTGGTATTAGTTCTTTAGATGTCTGGTAAGATTCAGCAGTGAAGCCATTGGGTCATAGGCTTTTCTTTCCTGGCAGACTCTTTAGTACTGCTTCAATCTTATTATTTGTTATTGGCCTGTCCATGTTTTGGATTTCTTCATGATTCAATACTGGTAGGCTTTACATGCCTAGAAACTCACCTGTTTCTTCTAGTATTTCCAATTTATTGGCGTATAGGTGTTTGCTGTACTCTCTAATGATCCTCTGAATTTCTTCGGTGTCTGCTGTAATATTTTTTTACTTCAGATTCTATTTATTTTCTCTTTTATTTTTACTCTGGTTGTAAGTCTGTTGATTCTGTGTATCTTTTTAAATACTTGGCATCATTAATTTTCAGAGAAATGTAAGTCAAAACTACAATGAGATATCATCTTAGACTAATCAGCATGGCTATTTGCAGAAAGTCAAAAGACAACAGATCCTGGCATGGCTGTGGAGAAAACAGAAGGCTTAGGCCCTGTCGATGAGCATGTAAATTAGTTCAACCACTGTGAAAAGGAGTTTAAAGATTTTTCAAAGAATTTTTAGCAGAGCCACCATTTGACCCAGCAATCTCATAACTGGGTATATATCCAAATGAAAATAAATCATTCTACCAAAAAGACACATGCACTTGTTTGTTCATTACAGTACTATTCACAAGAGCAAAGACATGGAATCAACCTCGGTGCCCATCAGTGGTGGCTGCATAAAATAAATGGTACATATATACCATGAAATATACCATGGAATACTACACAGCCATGTAAAAATTATCATATCATGTCCTTTGCAGCAACATGGATGCAGCTGAAGGACATTCTAAGAAAATTAATGCAGGAACAGAAAACCAAAACTGCACATTCTCATTTATAAATGAGAAATATGCCAGGCACAGTGGCTCACACCTGTAATCCCCGCACTTTGGAAGACTGAGGCAAGCGGATCACCTTAGGTCAGGAGGTCAAGACCAGCCTGGCCAACATGGTGAAACCCTTTCTCTACTAAAAACACATTATTAGCCTGGTGTGGTGGCAGGTGTTTGTAATCCCAGCTACTCAGGAGGCTGAGGCAGTCTCCTGAGTAGCTCCGCCTCCTGGGAGGCGGAGGCTGTAGTGAGCTGAGATTGCACCATTGAACTCCAGCCTGGGTGACAGAGCAAGACTGCATCTCAAAAATAAATAAGTTAATAAAAATAAGAAACAAAATAAATAAAAGTGAGCTAAACACTGGGTACTTATGGGCATAAAAATGGCAAATAGAGACAGTGGGGATTAGTAGAGCTGGGAGGAATAGAGTGGGGCAAATGTCGAAAAACTACTGGCTATTATGCTCAGTATCTGGTTGACAGGATCAGTTGTGCTCCAAACCTCGGCATTATGCAATATACTCAGCTAAATCTGCATACGTACCCCCTAACTCTTAAATTTGCTTTTTTGAAGCTATTTTCTAGATCCTGTAGGTGTTATTTTTTATTATTATTTATTCTTTAGATTCTTCTGCCCATGTATTTTCAAATAGCCTCTTTTCAGGCTTATTTTTTTTTCTTCGCTTGAAAGTATCATTATGCTGCTGAGAGACTCTGATGCATTATTCAGTACATGAATTGTGTTTTAGCTCCAGAATTTCTGCTCTATTTCTTAAAAAAAATTTAAAAATCTGTTTGTTAAATTTATTTGATAGGATTATTAAATTTTTTCCCTGTTTAACCTCAAATTTCATTTAGCGTTCTCAAAAACAGCTATTTTTTATTATCCCTCTGAAAGGTCACATATCTCTGTCACTCCAGGATTGGGAACTGGTGTCTTATTTAGTTCGTTTTGTGAGGCCATAATTTCCTGAATGGTCTTCATGCTTTTGGATGTCTTTCAATATCTGGGCATTAAAAAAAATTAAGCATTTATTCTAATCCTTGCAGTTTGTACTTATTTGCATTTATCTTCCTTGAGAAAACTTTCCAAGTATTCAAAAGGAATTGAGTGTTGTGATCTAAGTCTTTGGTCACTACAGCCATATCTGCATGAAGTGTACCCCAAGCCCAGTAATGCTGTGACTCTTGTAGACTCACAGAAACAGCACTTTGGTGCTCCTAAGTAAGACTGAGGAGAATTCCCTGGATTACCAGGCACAGTCTCTTTTTCTTTTCCCTTATTTTCCCCCAAACAAATGGAGTCTGTCTCTCCATGCTGAACTGCCTGCTGTTGGGGGAAAGGTGATGCAGGCATTCCCGTTGTCACCACCACTGGGACAGTGCTGGATCACAACTGAAGCCAACATGGTATTGAGTCTCTCACAAGGACCATAGCAGCTAATACCTGGGTGCCACCAATGTGCAGGTTCAAGAGCTCTTCGATCAGCAGGTGATGCATCCTGCCAAAGCTGTATCTCTCTATTCAGGGCAGGCAGGTTCTCTTTTGGTCCAGTGTGTGTTTAGAAATGCTGTCTGGGCACTGTGTCCTGAATTGGGAACTTTAGGAATATACTTGGTGCTTTGCTTTACTGTGGCTGAGCTGGTACCCAAATTTTAAGACAAATACTTTTTTTTTTTTTTTTTAACTTTTCTCTTTCTTTTCCTCCAGCAGGAGTTTCTCCCAGTGGAGAACTCCAGAGGTATCCAGGTAGTAGTTGTCAACTCTCAGTGGTAGCCAGGGAGTAGTTGTAGTAGTTGCTAACTCCCAGTGGTAGCCAGGTAGTAGTAGTAGTTTAGAAACTCCCAGGTCTGCTAGTGGCAACTACTACCTGGCTACCACTGATGTTTATTCAGGGCCCAAGGACTCTCGAATCAGCAGGTGGTGAATCCTCCGAGGCCTGGTCTCTGTGTTCATGGCAATGGGTTCCCTTCTGGCCTAAGCTATGTCTGGAAATTCTATTCAGAAGTTAAGGCCTGGAATTAGGGACTTTAGGAGTCTGTTCAGTGTTTTATTTTCCTTTGTTTAAGTTGGAACCCAAGTTGCAAGACAAAGTCCTTTTTATTCTTCTCTCTTCTTTCTTCAAAACGAAAGAGTTTGGCCCTGTGGCCACCACAGCTGAGAATGTGCTGGGTCAAACCCAAAGCCCGCACAGTACTGGGTCTCACACGAGACCCACGGCAACTACTACCTGGCTGGTAACTGATGTTTATTCAGGGCCCAATAGCTCTTCTATCAGCAAGTGATGAATCTTGCCAGAACTGAATCTTTCCCTTCATGGCATCAGGATCCTTTCTGACCCAGTATGAGTCTAGAAACACTATTCAGGAGCTAGGGTCTAGAATAGAGGCTTTAAGGCTCTTCTTGGTGCTTCATTTTACTGTGGATGAGCTTTTATCCACACTCTAAGACAAAGTCCTTTTTACAATTCCCTCTCCTTTCTTCTAGTAGAGGGAGAGTGTCTCTCTGGAGCTGTGAGTTTCACTGTCCAGAACTGGGGGAGGGGTGACAGCACTCCCTTGGCCATCTCAGCTGTTCTCTTACTAGGTCATGTGCACCCCAAGTGCACTGGCTGTAAGCCAAGGACAGCACCAGGACTTGTCCAGGAATTGCAGTCCTTGTGGCCTAGACTGCCTTTTAAGTTTATTTAGAATCACAGAGCACTTTAACTCATAGTGGTGAAGCTAGCTGGAACTCAAGTTGTGCCCACTGGGAAGGACGATTCCCCTCTGTGTAAGCCTGGTGTAAATGTTCCCTCCTTGGGCACTGGATGAATTCTGCTCTGTGTTGCTTTTTACTGTGACAGTGCAACACTGAGTTCCAATACAAAGTCCCACAGTCATTTTCCTTTTCATTCCCCAAGTATTCAGATTCTCTCTTCATGCCATGTGGTGGCTGCCAGAGAGAGAAGAGGTGTCAGCAATTCAAGACTGTGTTTCCTTACTCTCTTCAGTGCCTCCTTCCTTGATATGATGTTAAAACCAGGTACTATGATTGCTCACCTGATATTTGGTTCTTATGAAAGTGCTTTCTTATGTGTATAGTCGTTAAATTTGGTGTTCTGGGGCAGGAGGGGTAATTCCTAAAGGGTTCTATTTGGGTATCTTGCTCCACCCCCTCTCTATCTGAAATTGTTATAGCTATTATATTTCTATTGCTTTTTTAATACAATTTTTAAATGAACTTGTCAGTATCTACCAAAATAAAACCCTAGTGTATTTTGATTGGATTATACTGAATCTATATAATAAATATTCAGAGAATTGATGTTTTAAATATAATATATCTTCTAATTCCAACATATGACATAACTTCATTTATTTAGGAACATTTTGATTTTCTTCATTAGTATTTGTTAGTTTTGAGCACTATCTTACATGTATTTTCTTAGTTTAAAATCTACATATTTCAAGTTTTTTTGTGTACTATTTTAAGTAGTACTGTTTATAAATTGACAAAAAGTCCAATTAGTCATTGCCAGTATATATAAACACTATTTATTTTATTATACCAACCTTTTATTCTCCTACATTTATAAACTGACTTATTTGTTTTAAGATTTTTTTTTTATTTCTTTGGATTTACTATGTGTACAATTGCTTAGTATATGTATATTGAAAATTTACACATTATAAACTGACTTATTTGTTTTAAGACATTTTTTGATTCCTTCGGATGTACTATGTGTACAATTGCTTAGTCTATGTATATTGAAAATTTTATATCTTCCTTCCAAAGCAGAATGTCTTTTATTTCTGCTCTATTTCAAATTGGACTAGCCATGAGTTCTAGTATAATTCTGAATAGGAGCTATAATCAGAAAAATCCCTTCCTTATTTCTGATCTTAGGGGGAAAACGTTCAGTGTTTACCATTATACATGGTATTTTCTCTAAGTTTTGTGTAGATAACTTTTTAAAAGGTTTAGGAATCATCTTTCAAGTATTAGCATGTTAAGTTTTTCATCAGGAATGGATGTTAAATTTTGTTGAATACTGTTTCTGCATCTGTTCAGATGCACATGCAATTTTTATTCTTAGAGTCTTTACATATGGTAAACTATACTGATTTTTGAATGTTAAATCATTTCTATTGCATTTATCCTTGCTCACCCAGGATAAATACCATTTGGTAATGACACAGCAATATTTTCATATGTTCCTTTTTTGGGCTTGGTAATATTTTCCTTAAAAATTGTTTCTATATTAATTGGAAATATTGGTCTAATATTGTTTTCTTATAATATGTTCTCTAGTTTTATTGTGTGGATTGTATTGGTCTCATAAAAAGTTTCAGAAAGCACCCTTCCTCATCTATTTTGTGAAAGAGATTATGTAAATGAATATTATTCCTTCCGTACATACTTGCCACAATTTTTCTGTGAATCTACTTAGGCCTGAACATGTTTTATTGTTATTGCAACATTTTAATTACAAATTTACTTTCTTTTCTGGATAAATTATTGATGTGTTTATTTATAAATTTTGATAAATAGCATCTTTCAAACAATGTGTCAGTCATAAATTGTCATATTTATGGACAGAGATTTACTTGAGAGATGCCATTATTTTATTTTTTATTTATATTGGGCCAGCAGTGATATTTTTCTTTCATTACCATGGTACTTTCTGTTCTTTTCTCTCTCTCTCTCTCTATATCTTTTCTTGGTCATTTGGGAAAAAGCTTGTCAATTTTATTGATTATTTTACTGTAAACCAGATTTTTCTTTAGATGGTTTTCTCTATTGTTTTTCTTTTGTTCAATTTCATTTATTTTTATTATCTTGATACTTTTTTCCTTATTAATTTTGTTTTATTTTTCCATATTTTTTATTGTCAAGATAGAAGGTTAGATTCTTGATTTAAGACTTTTTTTTTTTCTAATATAATAATGTAATGCTGCTATGGGTTGAGTGTGTCTCCCCCAAAATTCATTTATTGAAACTGTAAACCCCAATGCAATGGTATTTGGAGATGGAGCCCCTGGGAAATAATTAGGTCATGAAGGTTGGGCCCTCATGATAAGATTAATATGCTTTTATAAATAAACACTAGAGCTGGAGTTTTCTCTCTCTACTGTTTGCTATATAAAGATACAACAAGAAGATGGCTATTTGACAAGCAGAAAGATTATTCTCACCCAAACTCAACCATGCTGCTACCCTGATCTCTGACTTCCCAGCCTCTAGTATCATGACAAATAAATTTTGGTTGTTTAAGTAACCCAAACTATGGTATTTTTACTGTAGCATCCACTACTGACTTACACAAATGCTAGAGTTTCTTCTTAGCACCGCTTTGGTAACATATCACAAATTTTTATACGATGTGCTTTCATTGTGCTCAGTTCAAAATATTTTCTAACTTCTAAATTAAGTTAGAAATTTTGACCAATGCATTATTTTAGCAATGAATTATTTAAAAATCTGTTGTGGCTTTTTTCAAATATTTGTGATTTTCTAGATTTCATTATTTATTGATTTCTGGTTTAATTCAGTTATGCTCAGACAATAGACTTTATTTGATTTCAATATTTTAAGCTGGATTTATAGGATTTTTCAGATATGTATATATATTATGACAAACTGCTTTTGATATTCACAAGGCAGCATAGATCAGCAGCTGATAAAATGAACTTGGAACTCGAGTGAGGTTATAGAGACATGTTCAACTTTGGGACAAAAAGAAAGAGTTAATAACAGGTTTAAAATACATTCAGAGGACAATCTAATGTGGAATCAAGAAAAGTTTAAGAAATCCTACGTTTGACCATATTGGAATAAGATAACTGGATTTATCTATCTACTTGAAACAACTAGAGAATAATACAAATATAAATATTTTTTAAAAGCTGGGAATTATTAAACAAAACATAATGACCCTGAGAGATGGAACATATATGAGCTGAAACCTATAATTGCAACAGTTTCATTCCCTGAGAGTTTTTTCAAACCACAATGCAATGAAAGGGAGCTTGGGCAAATGAAGCAGATGAACTGAAAAAGGGTTAGACATCTAAGAAAGAGAAAGTAGCTAGAAAGAGTCTATAGATCAGAGTAGAAGAAAGGAGGGCTGCAGAGACAGAACTCAGGAGGTAAACAAAGGATGTCCCTAGATTATTCATAAAAATATTGATAAGCACATGCACGTGATGAGGAAAGTATCTATGGCCAAGAAGAAAATCACGCAAAATGATAAGAGGAAATGGTACCTGATTACTCACACAGAATTTCTAAAAATATATTTATTATTATTTTAGCATTTTTATTCCTGTTTGCTTATTTCTACCAAACATTCTGGAACACCTATAATTCACAGGCTATTGGGAAGAATATTTAAAAGAGAACAGTTAGCTCAAGACTAAACAATATTGTCCTGTCTGAAAAATATGTTCAGCAAAACCTTAGTGGATAAAAGTGTTCTAGAACAAAAGTGTTCAAAGATAAGTCCAGAAATACAAAATCATCCCACACTCAACAAGGTAAAATATACAATGTTGGGCATCCAATAAAAACGTGCTAGGTTTGCAGACAAGGAAGAATGTATGACCAATTGTTGCAAGAAAAATCAATCAGGTGACACAGATTCACCACTGACACAGTCACTAGACTTAGCCAACAAGGATATTTAGAAACAGTTATTATAACTTGAGAATACATATATTCAAACATCTAAGGATGAAAATCTAAGGATGAAAATTACAATGACTGATGAAAAAAACTAGATGAGTTAATAACAGATTAGACATTACAAAATAAAACATTAGTAAATGCAAAATTGTAGAAATATCAGCTATCTAAAATAAAATAAAGTTAAAAATATACATCTTTATATATAAATATATATTTCAGTATATTATATAACTCCTATAATATGTAATAAAAACTATATGTATACAAAACATTAGTGAACCATGGAACAACTTTATGCATCCTTGTAATTGAAGTCTCCAAATTGGGGTGAAAGAGTGGGGAGAAATACTTAAAGAAATGATAACTGAATTTTTCTGGATCCAAGAAACTCAAAGAATCCAAAGCACAAAACTCATGAAGAAACTGCACGAAGAAATACTGTAATCTAATCAGCCCGTTGAGTGTAGCTGGCTTTAGAGACTCACTTCTAACAGATAATGAAAATAGAAACAAATAGTAAGTTTACAGTAGAGAAACCTAGTAGTTATTACCTTACTCCATGATTAAGGTAAACATTATCATTGATGAATCATTTTCCCAGCACTCTCTGATATGATATGATGAGAAAGGCACATAATCTCTGAAGTATACCTCCCTAAAATTCATAACCTTATTCTATTCATAAAAAAACAGACATACTCATATTCAGCAAAGTAACTTAGCAGTACTCTTCAAAATGTCAGTCATGAAAGAAAAAGAAAGACTTTGAAACTGTGAGAGGTTGAGGAGACAGGTGATATGACCACTATAGGAAAATGATGTCCTACATTTTATATTGGAAGGAAAAAAGGACATTAGTGGAAACACTAGGGAATTATGAATAAAGTCTGTAGTTTAGCAAATAGTATTGCACCAATGTTAATATCTTAGGTTTGATAAATATGCCATAATTATGTAACTGTTAAAATTAGGAAAAATTGGGTGAAGGGTACGTGAATTGCTCCTGTACTATCTTTGCAACTCTTCTTCAAAGAAATTCAAATTCGTTTCAAAATATAAAGTTAAATAGATACCATTTGCAAAGAAATCATTCAAGTGTATTTAAAACCAGAATAACTATGACTTGAGAATGCTCTGTGATCCAAAAGATATTACAGATAATGTTTGCTTGAAAAAACAATCTTAAATTGTGATTTGAAAATATTTCAGTTTGTGGTTGCTTATATTCATTCTAAAAATAAAATAGCAGTTCAAATAGATTATCTTGATATTTTCAAGTTAGAAATAGGTCTTCAAACGATATGGCACCATTACCCCAAATATTGCAGAAGTGTACACTTTGTGTGCAAGGCTTGCAGGTGTACCTGTTTTTTAAAACATTCCACACAGAACTTTTCAGGTTCTGACATTTTAAAAGGGATTATTCAATATTTTCTTTTATACAAATATGAATATAAATATAAATAATCCCATATCTTTACTATTCCTGGTCCTACTTTGATGCAGCAGAGAAGAGAAATGGGTCATAGTTTTGAAAAAAATAAAATAAAATAAAATGCTAGTAGTGGGAATGAGGAATGACCATTTTCCTGTTAATTTTAAAACTATTTATAGCATAGAAGTCAGAGCAATAAGGTCATAATCTACCAAGATAGTTTCTCAATCAGCAAATACAATGAGAACATGCTTGATGTCAAGGCACCACATTAAATTGCTCCATGGGAGACAGACGAATTTTCTAATAACCAATTTTGCATTCTTAGGAGGCTTTCTCACCATTTAGCATTGCCAAGTTTTCTGCCGTTTTGTAGTTTACAATTCTGTTGTATTTCCAGAAGGATTGCCTGGGGCAATTAGCAGTCAAGTGAAGACAGGGATGATATGCACCTCATCTCAAGTTGCAGTTGACACTGAATAAATATTTCTGGTACTGTGTAATAATCATATTGCTGTGTTTAACAATATCTGTAACAAAATCTTCACAATCGTTCAATGGGCCCTATTTCAAATACTGCTGCACTTCTGAGGCTCATTCTCAAAAATGGAGGAGAAATTTAACTATATTTACACCTAAAATATAATCCTTACAGACAAGAAGGAATTGGAATAGCCCTGCAATACCTATGGTTCAGATGAACCTAACTCTGCCTTCTGCCCTTACCAGAAAGGCACAGGGTCATATTTTGGCCACCACACAAATTCAGAAACCAGGAATTGTCTGTGAGAAGAAACTATTTTGTTTCTTTTTTTCTTCTCAAAAACAATTCTGCGTTGATAGTTTGAGAAAATAATATAAATTAAAAGCCATAAGGCAATTTAAAGACATTATAGTGATTTTTGCCTAGTGAAATTATCAGTTAGAGGATGATCGTTAAAACTGCACACTGCGTACACTGCAGTCTTGAAAGATTGGCAGCTCCCTCTACTGTTTCTCTGGGTGAGGTGCGAGGAATCAAGGCTCAACCCTTTGTGTAATTCCGTTTCCTGTGATGCTGGACTTTCACAGCTTGTCAATTAATGGCCTTCAAACTGGCAAGCTTTCAAACAATGGCTGACTTTCAGTAGTCTGATGGCACCTTTAGGACACCCGCTTCGAAGACCGATCTACTTCAAAAGAAAGCTTGATACTTCTATTAGAGCAAAACATGTGAATCACACTCTCTCTTTGAAGCTTTCTATTTCTGGTTATATCCGTCTGGTCTGTTTACAACAGATGCAAGCTTCTTCTGAAAAGCGGTCCTCCTGGCAATAAAAACTTGTAGCTTCGGAATCCAATTTCTTTTGCATTTTTTTGCGGAAACATTCATTATTTTTTATAAAGTTCAGACTGGTTTGCATCTATTCTTCTAGACCTCATTCACATCACATGTAAAACCAACTTTTTCATGTTTTGTCCTGTTAGATACATTTCTCATAATGCAGTCTTCATTTCTTTTAACCATGCTTTTGTTATTGTGACTACAGAGGAAAGGGGGAAAGAAACAGGTGCTATCGTCTCCCTAAATAGAATCTCCCAGGAACTTGTCTGCATTTGTAATTCCTTTTCTATATACTGAGAAGATCTTTTAAATAGCCTGGAAGAAAAGTATTCATTATACTATAGTGGCTCAACGATTACAGCTTAAGACACAAGGATAAAATTGCTTCATTTGTTAAAACATGTAGAAGCATAATTACTTTCTTTTCTCTTTAAAATAAAATTTAGCACAACGGTACAGATTCTCTATTAAAAATTAATTTAAAACATATAGGAAAATGAATAAAAGAACTAAACTTCACTTCACCTCAGTATCTGTTCTTAGAAAAATACCATTTATTTAAAAGAAAATACACACATTTTTTGACAAAGTTGTCTATACTAAACTAGCCATGATTACTATTACTTTTCAAATGAATTGGCATTATTTTTTTCCAAAAAATATCTTTTAAAGATAACAAGGGTAGGCCAAATATAAAAGACAAAGTAAAGTATACTTTTATTGGAAAATAATGACTCTGTTCTTTGTGTAACTAACGAATTACTCTGTGTATAATGGCAATAGTATTGTGTATCTCCTGATGTCAGGTATTTGATCCTTATTACAATGAGACTAAATGTAGAGACAATTTCATGGACTGACAAATGCATAGCAAAATATTGCTCCCTCTTCCCTTTCCTTCTTCAAGGTGCTGTAAGGCAGTGTTGACTTTAAAATAATAAAACAGATATAGATGCTATATGTGAAATGCTTTCAATTTTGAGAGGAAGATGTTATGTACATAAATAAACATGAGTTAAAATGCTGAGAGCCTTACAAAAGTAGAGAGTTAGTCTTTAAGGAATTTGAAACAAATATTATTTAAGTAGATAGGGAAAATTGAAAATTCCTGAACAGTATACCTTGAGAAAATATGTCCGTTTCTACATAGCAATGAAGCAATCATGTCAATTAAGGTAAAAAAATAGTCAATTTTGTCACATAACCAGATTGCAGAATATCTCACACTGATGTTCCTTAACAGCTAGGTGTTTCACTATTTATGGCAAATTCTTCATGGATTTTACAGCCTAGAACCTTGAAGATGTAATGAATAATGATACTCACACTCCTATTATTTGATCATTCAACTGTTTTTTACTCATTCAACAAAATTATGATGAGAAAATATTTCTTGGCATGTGAAAAGAAAACGTTGAAATGCATAAAAATAAATTAATTGAAATGGAAATAAAAGAATCATAATTTCAATTTTAGGAGACATTTAAGTTAGTCCTTAGTCAAAGAGCATGAAAAATGTCAAGTTGGTATGGACTAATTTTGTTATGAATTTACCTGGATAACCAATAAGAACCAGTTATAGGGTTCTCAAAGAAAACCATCTCCAGTGCCTGTAATATCCTCTGTCTCATTCTCTAAAATTTTATTGGAATAACTTAGCCCCACTGTAATATGCTGCACCATTACATCTAACATCTCATGCTATTACAGCATTCACTGGTGCATTGTCCAAAGCAGCAGAACTGCGATGGAATATTTAAATATTTTCTTGACAGATATCTATCTGCTAGCTTGCTATGTTGAGATCCAGTAACTCCACATTTCCATTTCTTTCTTTTTTTTTAATTATTATACTTTAAGTTCTGGGTTACATGTGCAGAACGTGCAGTTTTGTTACACAGGTATACATGTGCCATGGTGGTTTGCTGCACCCATCAACCCGTCACCTACATTAGGTATTTCTCCTCATGTTATCCCTCCCCTACCCCTCCAACCCCTGACAGGCCCCGGTGTGTAATATTCCCCTCCCTGTGTCCATGTGTTCTCATTGTCCATTTCAACCACAAACATATGCTGTGGAGAAACAGGGTATAATAGATATACACCTGTAGCTCCTGAGTCTGTGGATACAAAAAATTCTGACTCTAATTATGATCAGATAGCTAACTATGCTCCACTGAAATAGTTTATTTGTATAAGCAAATGCAAAGTATGGTTTAAATACCATTCTTAAGCCTGGATATTACTGATTCAGGTAATAAGTTAGAAGTGTCTCACATCTGTTTTTTGTAGACAAACAGTTGTTTTCATATATTTTTTCTTGCCTATCTCTCTGCAAAATATCTTTACAATAATAAATATATCTCTTTTCTGAAGTACAATATCTACTAAGTCACTGAAAGATTAGACATTTGGCTTTGTTAAATGTGAAAGAAAATTACACATTTATCACCCAATATTATAAAGGATTTCTAATAGAAAAACATTGCTTTTAGAATTTCAGATGTTGTTACTAACATAGGGATGCTAGGTGCATTATTATCAACAGTGTAAGTTAAGACTTTCTTTCTTCATTTTACAAATGTTAAAAAAAAACATTCTTTGTAACCTGTATTTCCCAAAGATCAATAAACAGCCTTGCTATTATTCAGGCATTGTTGGTTTCATAAAACATCTTTCTTTGTAGAAAGCTTTGTCATGAAATCTCATACACTCATGTGCTTGGACACAATCACTTCTATGTTCCTATTCCACGAGAATTTCATAAATTGTCTTTCATACTTCCATATTTTGCAGATGTTCCAATGTAGAGAAATATAGAAGATAATACCAATCTGTGTGTTGGTTCATCATAGAACAAACTCGTGATCTAATTAAAATAACACATTACATTTCTAAAGAAACTGATCAGAAATATTGTCAGAACTGTCTAGTATATATACTACTCTCAGGATATCTGTCTTCCAATTGCAAATGATAATGCAATAAATTTTTACTATACATCAACATATCCTGAGTTGATTTTTCATGTTTCATCTTGGTGTCAAGATTTTGAACTGCCTTTCTTTTCCGTGTGAAAGTGTGATCACATGAATTACAAATTTTGTACCATTTGACTCAAATGTTGGCAAAGCTTTTGTATCACATTTCCCAGGATCAAAATGACACCTTTATATTATACTAAAAAAAAAGACATGCTATGAGCAACTCTTAGATATACTTAGCAAGAATACAATAATAATAATGATCATATAATAACATGAAACAGACATGCCTGCCACTGTATTTGTATTCACAAATTTAAAATCTTTTACAGAAATCTTGAGGGTAGCTTTAAAAGTTTTTTCCTTCACTATAGTTTAGCTGCATTTAAACTTCTTTCTTAAAAAGTTTATTTCTACTTAATATGTTTTATTTGTAATGTGCTCCATAGCTTAACTTTGCTCAAACAGCAAAGAACATTTTAAATGCCTTGAACAAACTCTACCAGTTAAAGCTTTAAAATGGATAGAATTGACTTCTTGCTTCATTAACATGGTCACTTACATAATGTAATTCTAAAATCACATGGGTGGGTCTTATCTCTAGATAAGGTAAAGACAACTAAAAACTGATATGGCCTATGGACATTTTTCATGTTGGATTGAAAATGTAGCTCTGAATAATTGGTGTGAAAATCGGGCATGCTAAGATAAACTATAATATGACTACGGTACCTTTGGGACTTTAAATATGATCAAATTGAGGTTTTGCTTTTTGAAGTGATTGTACCAGCAAGAAAAATTGATAATAAATCAGTAAATTACAAATAACCCTGGATGCTAGAACTGTCAACTCATAGTTAATTACCCAATGGAGAGTAATTTTTCAAGAAGATAGTGTTTGATTCCTTTTATTAAGCATATTTTTGAAGCAGTAAAACCAAATTTGTGTGATTCATCACCTTCCCAGCTTATCATTGTTAATGTCCTTTTTGGAAGACAGTCCTTGTTTCTAGTCTACATTAAATCACTGTTAAGGCTTGGGGTCAGGAGAACAAACATATAGTAACCATATATTTAAGAGACTCAAATAGTCTGAATTATACTTATATAATACAAAAATATTTATAGTTATATACAGTATATAACATGTAATATGAATATAATTATATTGAAGATAAAATAATTATTTTTAAATCTAATTATATTTTATAAACATTAAGGAGAATGTTGTACATATGACTATCATTATTTCTTGCTTTCTGGACTGTTTCTTAAATAGCATTATGTTTTAACTTTCTCCAGACAGTGTAACGTGATGGTAGTTCTTTTTACCAAACAACTGCATAATGTTTTTTTCTCCCCCCCTGAAAAAAAAAATGTACTGTAGGAAGCCTTCAGAGAGAAACACTCCCTTTACCTCCTAACACCACGATAAGCACTTTGTTTTACTCCGGCCCAGTGGCTCTGGCTATGTGTTTGCCGATAGCAATGTGCTTCTGCTGTGAGAAACCAGTGTGTAACTTTGACAGTATTGGCAGTTATGGTACCAGAACTGATGAATCCCTGAATTGTACACAAGAATCATATTTGCCACTTATTTTTAGGGGGAGATTAAATATGTATAGGGACAAATGCAAAAAGGAACAAGATACTTCATTTTGATTTAGTTACTAAAACAAACAAACAAACAAAACAAAAACAGAATGGTGAAGCCTGTGGACACTGTTAGATTCCATGGAACCTAAGACCAAGAGGGCTGAGACTTAAAGGACTTCTGCCCACCGTCTTTGACCAAGAAAGAAGGAAACTGTGTGGAAAAAAAATAAGAATTTATGAGTGCAAATGTCCAGGCCTACTCCCATGTGACAATAAACAATAATGATATATTTTGGTAAAGCACATACTTTGTGCCAATAGTTTAGTTAAGAGCTTTTATGAATTATCTTCTTTCATCCTCATGTTATCATATAAATTTGTATCTGCATTGTCCTCAATTAAATATGAGGACATTGATTTGTTTTTATTAGTGTTTTTTTTTTTACTTATTCATATTGTCTATATCCTCTTGAATAAATTTTCAATTTTGTCTAGAAAAATGTTTTGTTTTGTTTTTGAAATTAAAATAATATAATTTATTTTAATCATATTTAAAATATCAATATTCTCTAAAACTATTGCTTTTTCTCCTTAATGTTTTTGTACTTTTCTCTTTTTACATTATATGGTTTGCTAGTGACAACACTTTCTGAAAATCCGCTTTTAGTTTCCTGAAGCTGTTTTCTTGGGGGTTTCAAATTTTCTGTTTATTGTTGCTGTATAGTTTAACTGCTTTGTAAAAATGGCCTGTGAACTCTGATTGTTTAACACTTGCTGATTTCTATATGTCTCCATAAATGGCCGAACTATAAAAATACCACCTCAAAGTTCAAAATTTGTTTGATGTTATGTTTTATAGGTTCCATTAAGTCGTTTGATAACTGCAGTATTCAATACTTCCTTGTCTTTGGTATGTTTTCATCAGAGAGAGGTGAGTTAATCTATCACTATGCATTTCAGAGAGAGGTAAGCTCATCTATGGCTATATTGGAAGTTATGGAAAATTGAGTGATTGCCTAACCATAATTTGCCCTTTTCATTTCCATGAGTTTGTAACTTTGTAGGTCTTCCTGTAGAGGGAAGTAAATTTTTTTGTGATACTTTATCTACTTGACTTGCTTTAAACCATGTGATGTTAGCAGATATTGTATAAGTAGGAGCTTGTAATAGGCTTGTACAATGGGGCTTGCCCCTTAATTATTCACCTTTCCAAGAACAGTGCTTCTCCCAGGTAACTGCTGTTACTAGAATGATCACTTGTGGAGAACACTAGACTTGATTATCTGTATAATGCAAGCTCAGCTGTAATTGCAGCTTCAAACAGAGCTGCCACACTGAACCTGTAATGAGTTACCATAGTTTTTAAATACATACTTTAATCATCCACTTACTTTTTCTTCCTTCCACTCTCACCTCTTCATTACTTCCTTCTCTAGACATTTCTTTATGGCAATGCGTGCTTATCTAATTATGATCTTGCTTAAGAAATCCAAGAGGATAATCATGAAACAAACCAAGAACTGAGTCCCCAGTGCAGAATCCTTCTGCTTAGGGGCTGCTGTAAGCAATTAGTTCACCATCCTGGATAACATCAACCAGATCTCTGGATGTGTGATTACCCGAGAGCCACAGGAACAAGACACATAACCCCTGTACTCCACACATCTCCAGCATGTCTCCCATACCAAGTTTCTCTTTATAAACACTATGATACATTTCAAAATTTTAAATGGCACTTTAGAACACTAGTTGGCCGTCTTCTCGGTTTGCTGGCTCTCTGATTAAAACTGCTTTTCCTCTCAACAAACTTTGTCTCTGGCTTCTGCAACCAAACTTTGGTCTGGTTACAAATTCACCCTGAATTAGCTGATCTCCAGCCAACCCACATCTGTGAGAGAAACAAGTTCTTATTATGTACCACTGTAGTTCCATTGTTGGATTTTATGAAGTATTACTATGGAAGTATCTAACTGATTTAGAGGTTTCGTTATTTTCTCATTTTAATTTGTCAGCATTATACTCATTTTTATAGTTCATACTGCCTACAATTATATAAACATTCAGGTGATTATGTGTGTGTGTATATGCTATTCTACTTCATACCTATTAATTACTTACTCTTTATATTTTCCAAATCTGACATAATTATTTTTGCATTAATGGTATTTAGCTAGTTTTTGCATGACACATGATTGACAAAATTTCTTCCTTGTTTTATTTTGGGTATTTATCTCATATGCCATGTATGTATATAAACATTTCATTTTGAAATAGTTTAGATTTTTATAAAAGTTGCAAAGATAACACGACACAGAGTTTATATACACCCGAGTTTTCACTATAGTTATCATCTAACATTAATATAACATATTTGTCATAACTAATGAACCAATACTGATAAATTATTAAGTAAAGCCGGTACTTTATGAGGATTTTTTTCTAAGTTTTTATCTAATGTTATTTTCTTGTTACAGGATCAAATTTAGGATACAATACTACATTGTTTTGTCAATTATCTTTAGTCTCCTCTTTGCTGGGACAGTTTCTCTGACTTCCCTGGCTTTTGATGACCTTAAGATTTTTGAGGGACCTTAAGATTTTTCTCTGGCTTTTGATGACCTTAAGATTTTTGGTTAATATTTTGTAGAATTTCCTAAAATTTGGACTTGTCTCATAATAGTTTTCATAATTAGATTGGAGATACAGGCTCTGGAGAAGTAACCACAGAGGTTACATGCTGTTATTATTATATCATACTAAGGGTACATGCTATCAACATGACTTATTGTTATTGGTTTTGTTAAGCTTGGTCACAAGCAGAGGGAATGTTTGTTTGATGTCTTCACTGTGAAGTTATTCCCACACCCTCCCCCCCACTACTAATTCCTTATTGTACTCTTTGGAAGTAAATCATAATGCCTAGCCCATATTTAATGGGTGGTGAGTTAAAATGCCTCAGTTTCTTATTGCAGCTATAACAAATCACCAAAACTTTAGTGGTCTAAAACAACATGAATTTATTATCTTATAGGTCTGAAGGTCAGAAGCTTGAATGTGTCTAAGGTTTTCACAGAGTTGAATTTCTTCTGGAGGCTATAGGGAAGAATCTCTATTCAAACCCATTTTCCATCTTCAAAGCCACAGCATGGTATCTTTACATATCTGTCTTTCTGACCCCTGGTTTCCAGTGTCACATCTCCTTCTCTTACCTTTCTGATTCCTTCTTTCTCTTATAAAGACCCTTGGAATTTCATTAGGTCAACCAGATAATTCAGAAATATCTCTCACTTTCAAGATCCTTAATTTAATTACATCTGCAAAGTCCCTTTTGCCTTAATTGCAGGAACATATTCAAAGGTTCCTACAGTTAAAACCTGCAAAGTTAGGGGAGGAAAGGGAGGCATTACCTACTTACCACACACACTGGGTACCACACATACATTCATATATTTGCATAGATTTAATTTTTTGTTCAAAAATATTTCATCTTTCAACTTTATTATGTTACGGCAGGAGTCCAAAACCTGGACCAGTACCAGTCTAAGGCCTGTTACGAACTGGGCTGCACAGCAGGAGGTGAGCAGTGAGGGAGCCAGGAAGCTTCACCTGTATTTACAACTGCTCCCTATCACTCAAATTACTGCCTGAGCTCCACCTCCTGTCAGATCAGTGAAGGCAATACACTCTCATAGGAGCATGAACCTTATTGTGAACTGTGCATGTGAGGGATCTACATTCTACACTCCTCATGAGAATCTAATCTAATCAGGAACCTAATCTACTAACCATTGTTTTATTCTCTATCTCTGCATATTATACTTTTTTAAAATACAGAGATTATGCAATATTTTTCTTTTCATGTCTGGGTAATTTCACTTAACATCATGTCCTCCAGGTTTATACATATTGTGGTAAATGGCAGGATCTTCTTTTATAAGGCTGGATAATATATCATTATGTATATGTGTAAATATATATTCCACAGTTTCTTTATTTATTCATTCATTTGTCTATGAATTGACACTTAGGTTGTTTTTATGTCACATCTTCCAAACATAGCGTGCTTTAATTACTCAGTAAATATCTCCAATTTCTCATATTATCGTTAGAGTTTTAATTATGCTATCTTCCTGAAGACAAAACAAATTAGTGATTATTTTTACATTCAATAGGTGACAATATTTTGAAATAGTATGTCAGCTTCTGAAGTTTTGATTCTATTTTATTTCTTCTGTTTTGTGGTTCATTTTCATACCTGCAAAAAATATTTTTAATAGCCTATTGTGTCAGAGTCTGTGGCTAAAGAACTCTTGTCTCTTACTATTATAGATATTATTTTGTATTCATTTTCTCATGAATAAAAATAAAATTTTACACTTTATATAAAGTATACAATTTGAAGGTTATTATTTGTCCATTACTATTTCGAAAATATTTTAAAATTCTTGTCTTGGTATTCATAAGCTATATGTTGTCAACTAAATTACCTTTAATTTACAGGAAATTTGCTTTTCTCTGATCGCTATAATTGTCTCTGGTTTTCCTGCTTTTTTGTATCTTCAGTATAAAGTTTCTTGGGGTGGGTTTATAAGTTTATTCTTCTAAGTTATTGGGGCAAACTTTTGATTTGAGAACACAAAGGTCTTAAATACTAGAGATGTTGTGCCAATTACCTTTTTATATATTGCCTGTAGTTTATTCTTTCTGATGTTTTATTCTCGAAATCCTGTAAAACGTACTGTAGTCCATCAGTTTCTCCTTCTTGCCAGATGTTTTCATATTTTATTTAAACTTTGCTATTGAATTTTAAATGAATTTCTCAAAATTATCTTCTAATTCATAAATTCTCTCTCTCCCTGTGCTTAAACTAAAGTTTGTCCCCTCTATTAAATTTTTACTATTTATCACATTTTAGACTTTTAGACAAATTTATAAGTTCTTTATTTAGTTTTGCCTGTTTTTATTGTACAAGTCCTTTCATTTATAAGGGAGTTGTGTCATCACTAATTTCAAAAATATGGATTATACTTATTTTACATTGTTTGATACATTTTTAATAAAACCATTCCACTGAATTATCTTGGCTTTATGTTTTTTTTTTCATTCATTTTGGAATTTTGCATTTGTTTCATCATTTAGGGCATAGAGTTTCTGTGTGTCTTTTTTTTTTTTTTTTTTTTTTTTTTTTTGAGGGAGTTTCGCTCTTATTGCCCAGGCTGGAGTACAATGGCATGATCTTGGCTCACTGCAAACTCAGCCTCCCGGGTTCAAGCAATTCTCCTGCCTTAGCCTCCCAAGTAGCTGGGATTACAGGCATGCACCACCACACCTGGGTAATCTTGTATTTTTAGTAAAGATGGGGTTTCTCCATGTTGATCAGGCTGGTCTCCAACTCCTGATCTCAGGTAATCCACTTTTCATTTTTCATTATATTTGACCTGAAATTAACTCTCATTAATGAGATATTGTTTTTTTCTTTTAATTTTATGGATACATAATAGTTGTACATATATGAGGAACATGTGATATTTTGATACAATCAAACAAGGTGTGATGATCAAATCAGAGTAATTGGGATATCCATCATCTCAAAAATTTATTATTTATTTGTGTTGGGAAAATTACAAATCTACTCTTTTATTTGAAAAATATAAAAAAAAAATTAACCAAGTTATCTTCTCCTAGCCTCTAAGACCCTTTTCAGAACTAGAAGTCATAGTGACAAACTGGATTTTAAGAGATAGCTAGATTCATTAGGAAGTGGTATCTGTGTCTTCTTAAGCCTCTAGAACAAAAGTTGCTATAAGCCACATGCCAGACAGCAATCTTTCTATAATTTTATCAGCAAGTTTTCAAAAAAAAAAAAACATGAACACAATCATTTGCTATAGTAAAGTGAACTTGACTACAGTTCCCCTCTCAAGGGAAACAGTTTATATCCCCTTTATTTTATGACAGCTGAATGCTTGAATGACGGCAGCTTCATAATAGGGCAGAACTGTAGCCCAGAATGCTTTATACTTTCAGACGTGCTCATTGATTTGCATGTATTTTCAATTTCTCATCCATGGAGAAATCACATCATGCTTTCTGAGCTAGCTAAGGTATTCTTTGTTTTTTCTCTTCATAATTTATTTAGTTTTGCCTAGTTTTCAGAGCAGAAACAATGAAAATAAATTCTGTCTTGTCCAATGTGGTAGGCAGAATTTTGGCCCCTGACCTCTGCCACCTCTCATAACCAGTATCACACTCATGAATATGTTCAATCACATGGCAAAAGGGAATTTTCAGATAGAATTAAGGTTGCTTGTCAGTTTATATTAAAATTAGACAATTACCCCAAGTGATCTTTATGAGACCGATGTAATCAGATGAGCCCGTAAAATAAAAGTTATCTCCCAGATGAGAACCGAATAAAAGTCAGAGAGATGTGACAGAAGGGGAAGTCAGAGACATTTGAAGTACAAGAAGAATTTGATGTATTACAGCTGGTTTTCAAAATGGGGAGTGCCACAAGCCAAGGAAGCAATGCAGTCAGCCTTTAGAAAATGAGAAGGAATCCCAGCTGACAGCAAGTCCTACAATCTTGCGGAACTGAATTCAGCCAATGAATGTAAAGAGCATGGAAACAGATTATTTCTCAAATACTCGAGATAAAAGCCCAGGCCAGCTGACACTTTGATTTAGGCCTTGTGAACCTAGCTAAGTCCATCTATGCTTCTGATCTGCAGACTTCTGAGATGATAAATGTCTATTGTTTTAACCACTAACTTTATGGTAATTTGTTACAGAAGCAACACAAAATGAAAACACTCAGATATGTATTTGCAACTTGTGTCAATAAAATCATCATTTTATATTATATATTTACTAATTAAGTAGTAATTAAGTATGTTAAGGTGTGGCTTTCCCTCTTAGGTTGATATAGCTCTACTATATGTATTTTGGAACTTAAATTAGAAAGTCCAATTTTAAATCAAAAGTGTTTTAATAAAGCTTTTAAAAATATTTTGATACCTTTGGGTTTAGTCCTTTTCCTTTTTTTCTGTTAGCTATAACTTTACATTAAGTGTTTGTTCAGAATATTTTACTTTAAATTTAAACTATAAATTTAACTATTCCAGTTTTTTTCTGGTTTGGTAAACGTATGCCTTGTTATTTGCATGTTTGGAACTTGAAAGTAGATATATTTATTATTTTCAGAACCAAAGATATACTAATTTCATTAAGTTCAGTAATTTAGTCTACTCTTTCTTACATGATATTCCATATACTAAGAGGTGATTTTAACTTTCATATTACAATTAAGCTCACACTATTTTTCCCTTAGACTTCTTTTGCTATGCTTAGTGAATTTTTGCGGCTATCTAAATGATTCATGATACTTAGAACTTTGCTATGGATTTTATTTTTGTCACTCTTATGTGTCTTTTTTTTTAATTAATATATTTCACTTTTAATTCAATTTTGTCAGATATTAATTTCTTAATCACTGCTTTCTCATTTTGAATTTGCCTTTCTATCTTCTCCATTTTCTTGTTAAGATTAAATTCCTCATGAAGCCATAAATGTAGCTTGAAAGAAAGGGAATGAAATAGGAGAAAAGACCTAGGAAGCTTCAGCCAATTGCTTATGTGCTTTGCTTCACCTTCTGGACCTGATTAGGCCTGGTCTCACTTATTCCATTCTGTTACATGAAAAAAAATCTGCTATCAATGTCTAATTTTGTGATTTATTTGATCAGATAACATACAGCCCCTGGTAGGTACAGTGATATCCTGTGATATTTAGTGTATGCTAGTGCCCAGTATTGGGCAGAAACTACTTAAAAAAAAAACTATTTTTATTTTAGTTATGGGGGTATATGTGTAGATTTGTTACATGGGAATATTGTGTGATACTGAGGTCTGAAATGTGAATCTTGTCACCCTGATAGTGAGTATAGTACCCAATAGGTAGATTTTCTAGATTAGAAAGTTATAATACATTAGCATGATCTTTCTCAAAAAACTATAGTTACAAAATTTTGAACTTCTCTATTGGAGTGTGGCAAAGGCTTTCTCTGGCATTTACACTTGACAACAATGCTACCGAAAGCACTGGGTCTGCTTTACCATGTTGCCAAAGTGGGAAAAGAACAACTACTTTGCCATGTTGCCCAAGTGGGAAAAGAGCTATTCTACCTACTATAGAGCTTTTTGTTTGCTTTTGTTTTGCCTCAGATATTACTGAAAATAGCCAGACTTCTAGGATATATAATAAGTGAATCTGAACAATATACCTGAATATAGCATATATTGCCTCCAAATATCAGAGGCATAACCACAAACATTTGCCTTTTTTGCATCATGTGGTATAAAGTTCAGAATATACTCTGTTTAGAAAAATACTCCAATATCCCCACAACTACTGGATTCCTAGAACTTTTGCTAACATGGGAAGCCAGGAACTTTTCAGGATATATCTTCCTCTCTCTGACATGCAATCATTTACCAAGCTATATCTACATTATTACCAAGGTATCTAGATTGCTTGCTACTTTCAGTTCACCAGGAAAATTAGTGAAATATAATTATTGTAATATTCAATTTTTTATTTTTTGAGATATTAAGATGATCAAAGATATCCCACATAACATTATGACAAAGAGAAGAGTTACCTTAAACCTTAATTAAGATAATGAAGGTATTATGCTGCTCTTGCCATGTAGAAATGAAATGGGATTTTTCTTGGCCCTGCTTTGCTAGCCAGAATTCCACTTCTGTGGCTGGCCAGGCCTCTGCTTATTTGTTCCCGTCACACTGCTCTGACCCATGGCTCCAGGACTGGCCCAGCTCCACCCCTGCCTGGTGCCAGCAACGGAGAGGGCTACATACAGCTCCTTTCACCCCAGCTCTTTGGCAGGTCCCAGGTTCTTGTCCTATGTCCAAGAAGAATGAGATTACTCTAACAATTGAATGGTGAGGAGAGTGGAGAATAATTTTATTGAGCAGTGAAACAGCTCTCAGCAGAGAGGGGACATGAGGGTGGTCTCCTCCACCCTCGCCAGCCACATTGGGTGATTTCTCTCCCAGTGTGGCTGGGTCTGGGCTTTTATGGGCTCCTATTGGGGGAGTGTGTGCTGATTGGTTTGTGAGTATGCAAAAAAGCTAAAACAAAGACATCACGCAAAGGCGGGCAGGACAGTAAAAAAAAAAAAAAAAAAAAACATTTAGGGAAGAGTAGGTATATGTAAAATAGGTGAAGGATGAGGATCAATCACAGTAGAGCGTGCCAAATAGGAAGAGAGGTTCTCAGTTTGGTCAGTGGATTTGACTTGTAGCTTGGCTTTCGGGCTTTAAACTGTCTTTGGCTTGAAGATGGGGTTTCACTGGGGACCTGCCCCTATCTGCCTAGGCATTTGACTGCCTTCTGCCACTTTTAAACCAACTGCTTCTGATTATTTTTCTGATATAAATAGGAATTAAAGCATAATTTAGGTCAATAACTGCATATATCTGTGTATTAAGTATCAGATATTGCATTAATTTGTTAGAATAAGAATACTTCATCTGGAACCACAGCTGTGATTGGCATATGAATGTATCTACATTTCCAAAACCTAATCATTATTATCTGTGTGCTATTTGCACTAGGCAAAATATAATTCTCATAGGGATATGTTAGGAATCATCTCCTGTATTCCTCTTTAATCTCTGCAATTCTCCTAGAGATGTGATATTGCTCTTGTCTTACTTTCCTGGCAAAAGTCAGTAGTTTGAAGGGTTTTCACTTGCCCTATGTATTATAATAGCCCTGGTTCCATAAATTAAGAAACCAATTAGGAATCTTCTCATCTTCTATATATAACTAACTATTCCCACAACACATTGAGAGGACGAGATAAGTAACCACAGGATGAGTCTATAATCACATTTGATTCATTGTGAGGCAGACTGGTGCAAGGCTTCTGATATAGATTGAGATGTGTAAGCCTCATTATGACTAATAAAACACTGTGACATTTTGATTTCAAGGAATTAGTGTCAAACCTAAGCCAATTTTTGTTATTGTGAATATGCTTCTAAGAATATCCATGTGCAAGTCTTTGTGTAAATATAAGTTTTCATTTCTCTCAAATAAATACCTAATAGTATAATTGTTGCATCATACAGTAAAATTATGTTAAACATTTTAAGAAACTGCCAAATTGTTTACAAAGTGATACATTATTTTATATTCTCGCCACAAACATTACAAATATTCCAATTTCTCCACATCCTTGCCATTATTTATGTTTCATTTTATTTAAAAAAAAAAGCCGGCCGTGCGCAGTGGCTCACGCCTGTAATCCCAGCACTTTGGGAGGCCGAGGCGGGCGGATCACAAGGTCAGGAGATTGAGACCTTGGTGAAACCCCGTCTCTACTAAAAAAACAAAAAATTAGCCAGGCACGGTGGCGGGCACCTGTAGTCCCATCTACTCGGGAGGCTGAGGCAGGAGAATGGCGTGAACCCGGGAGGCGGAGCTTGCAGTGAGCCGAGATCGCGCCACTGCACTCCAGCCTGGGCGACAGAGAGAGACTCCATCTAAAAAAAAAAAAAAAAAAAAAGCCATTCTAGACAGTGTGAAGTAGTATCTCATTGTAGTTTTGATTTCATTAATGGTTAATGATGTCAAATAATTAACTATGCTTATTGGTCATTAAATAAGCTTATAGCTTTTTTGGAGAATATCTATTCAACTTGCCCATTTGCCAATTGAATTGTTTGTTTTTGAGGTGTTAGCACTCATCATAATGTTTTCAATTTGCAGGAAAGCAAAGGTAAGATAAAATAAGGCATTTATAATAGAATATTTTATTAGAACAGAATTTTTTGAAAATTAAAATTAAAAGAGAAGCCACAGTGAAAATAAGGTTTCAAGTGGCTCATTTGTTAGCCATACTATAAAAAGCATTTATTAATAGGAAGTTAATGAACTACTTTACAATTACAGCAGCCTAAGAAATATGTCCAAAGAAAATAAATTTGTGTAAGAATATAAGATTCTTGGTAAAAAATAGTTCTTTAAAGGGTTTATAACATTTGGAGCAATGCCAATAGTCAATCAAAAAACAAAGCAATTGCTTTTCTAGTTGTTTGCATTGAGTTTTAAAGAATAGAAAGTGATACTGCCCATTTTATTCAGAGTCAATAAATGATTAAAGAATGAAGTGACTAAACAATTAGAGAGTCAGCCTCTGTTAATAGTGTATGTGGAACAATTACAGGCCAAAATGTTTTAGAAAAAGTTGAGAAAATACTAATTTAGTATAACCTGAAGAGGAATCTGCTAAGAAGTGTTAAAATTCATGATAGTAAAAATATATGTGGGGCAGAAGAAAGGCTCAATTGGACAAATTTACAAAGATTGTGAAATTTTAATGTGTTTAAAGCCTACGGTGTTCATTGTATTATGTATCAGTAGGTATTTGGAAGAGGAAAATATTTAACATAGCATATGTTGTTAAATTAGTAGTGTCAAGGAACAGTGTCATTAAGAATTGTGAACTCAACCATGATTAATTCTGTAAGTTTTTGCCATAATAGACTTAACGTACTGAATAGCCTTACATCATAGCAGTTTCATGTCTTACCATCTAAATTTTTGTTTTAAGCTTTTGAACTTAAGGCTAAGATTGAAATTCTTCTGACTATGAAGATTCATTCTCAACTACTATTATTGAACACTGAATATTTTGGAAATTAGCTTTGCCACATATTGATAATATTTCTTAGTGAATTTAATCTAAAATCATAAGGTAAAACAGTGTTCATGTGTGAAACTTACACTGTGACAGTGTCATTTTGACAGAGATTACTGCTGTTTGAATTACAAATGATGTCTAAGTCCTTAATACACTTTCCATGCTGTCAAAGTTAAAACAAGATGCAAAATTTCCACTCCCACAATAAATGCAGCAAATATATTTTCAAAGTTTAAATTACATTCCAGCAACATTTTTCAGACATCAATGCAAGTGCAAATACAATTTCCATATTTCTCAATCCACTTAACTGTGTAATTGAGGAGCCTCTACCTAATATTCATTTGGAAGTGATGGATCTGCAATGTGATGGTATGCTAAATGATATACACAACAATAGAAGAGCTTAATATGTCTATAAATGTCCTCTAAATGGTAAATATTCTCAATTAAAACCATATGCCCATAGATTGATAGCAGAATTTATCTATGAGCAAAGACATGTTCAAAGATGACCTATGTTAAATGCGATTACAGATCAGAAGTAACAGATGAAGTTGTTTTGAAATTTATTTAATAGAAATGCTAACTTTGAACCTTAATTGAAAAACATCTGTCCAAACAATACCATTCTTCTACTTAGTAGACATGTATTGCAAACAAATTGTATGCAAGTTTAATATATACAATAAAATTTTATATGTATTTATAATTTTATCAATTACAATTTTTGCATTTCTTTCTCTCTTATTACATCAGCATCTACATATCATTGATTTGCTTCTTAGCCTAATGAGCCTAAACTGCTTCTTATCTGGACCTTTACAGAAAATGTTTGCTTACGCCTAATATATTGCTTCCTACTTTTTGTGTGAGAAAAAAAGGAGAAATAAGAACATGCATATATATCTGCAATTTTGAACCAAAAAAACTCTCAGAATAGGTAACATAGAGATTAATGAAGTTGATTACCTTTAGAGTGCAGGTAGAAATGGGATGGAAAGGATCTGGGGAATCAAAGAAGATAATACTTCTTTGAATATCTCTTTTTACACAGTCCTGCATTTTCAAACCTTTTTAAGTTTTCACATTCTCACAAATAAATGAATACAGAGATATATAGATAAATAAAGAAATACTATCAGCAAGGATGGAATGAAAATCCCCAAAATTTAATATAGACTCAAATGAACAAACCTAGATATCAAATGAGTAACAAAACCACATTTTTGTAGGATTAAAAACAGCATTAACTCAAGTAACTTTTGAATACAGTATTAGAATTACACATCTTTATGAAAAAGGCAACAAAGAACTGAAATAGATAAGAAACTCTAATTAGTACATTTTTCTGAAAACACTTTTTGTACATTCAAAATTTGAGCAAAAAAGTAAATTTTTTTTGGATCATGGTTTCTTACTCTTAGAGTAGGGAAAGGACAAAGGATAGCAACACGTTTGGGGTGCTGCTAGATTGGGATTGAAGTTATCAGTATAACCTGATGATTTGTCTGTGTATTTTTAGATAGTATAATATAGAACTGAATATAGATTTATTTAGGTGAATATATGTTGCAAAGATTACATATATTGGATGGCTGAAACGAATCACCAGGCTCCAGAGAGCATAAATATGCAGGACTTTCACAGAGGTAAAGGCTATGGTTTAGCAAGGAAAGAAAATCAGTCACAGGCAAGATTTGGGGTACATAAAGACTTCCACTCAGAGTTACTGAGCTTTATTAGTTTCATAAAATAAGCTTTATTTCCAGATTATGAACCACCAACTATTGCATAATCTTTACTTCAGTAGAGCTCAGGTAGATAGCTTTAGTATATTTTTTTTAATGCTCCATTTATTATTTAGGCAGAATAGGCTGTCTACAAGTTTGATTAGGTATAAGCTGTCAATTTACAAATCCCTAAACAATGTAAACTTGTTGGCCCTGAGTGTGCCTATATGTCTGTGCATGCACATATTTATGGACACATGAATGTGAGTATACATTTATATTTTACTTCCTAATTCTGTTCATTGAGAGGGTCTGGATGCAATGATACCTTAGTAAGAGTGAACCCAATTAGGACTGACATTTTGCTTATTGAATACTGTTCTCCCCAGAGGAGCCAGAGTTCCTTAGATAAATGGCTTATTGCCCAGCTAAGGCAGAAAAATGCATAAAATTAGTCTGGGGCATTTTCTTTTTCCAAAGAGGTGAACTGCTGAAAGAATGACAACACATATAAAAAAGAAACAAGTTAACCTGAAGATGTCAAGTCTGGGAAATTTTGACCTATTGGACAAATCTGGGAAAATCTGAGCATGAAAAAACATGTAAAACTAAAAAAAAAATAACCAGTTGAATAAAATAAGAATCAATAAATCCATAATAATGCAAAAAAGTAAATGAATGAGTGAAACAAACAAAGGAAGGAGGAGAAAGTGATTTCTTCCAGTACATTGTCAACTAATCAAGGAGAAAAAATGATGGAGAGAGGAAATCATTGGCAACAACAATAATTGATTCAATAAATATTTGCCGAGTAACAAAATACTTACATATGTCTTAAAAGTGTCTGCCCACAAGACATTTGCTATTTACAAAGTGTGAAATAGTGATGTAACCACAGTGAGGAAACCTGGCCCTCATTACCTAGACCAAATCATTAAGGTTAAACATTGTCAATAATGGGAATAATCAACAGAGTGTAGCTCCTGATATGATGCACTGAGGCAAGCCCAGCATCCCTTCTTTGGTATTCCTGCCAAAAAATGTACAACTGGTATTTACACATGAGGAAATATTAGACAAACCAAATTGAAGGAACTCTTATAAAATGTATAGTTTGTCCTGTTCAGAAATGGCAAATTCATGAAATTTATAGGAAAAATTTAGGAACATTTCTGTACTAAATGTGTCTAAAGAAACATGTCAAAAAACTGAATGCAATTCATGATCACAGATTTTCTATTACTCTAAAAGAAATTATTTGAACAACTGGCAAAACGTAAGTACAGTTTACAAATTAGATAATAGTTTTGTTCAATGCTAATTTTGTAGTTTTGATAGATACCTTGTAAGGGAATCTCTTCAAGTGATTCTCAGAAGAAAATTATGAATTTTGATGGTTATAAGATGAAAACACAAAACTTAACACTTGTACTTGACTGTAAAAAATGAAAAATTAAAAAGATAAACGTATTAACAAATTATATGTATGCATATATTTTTTAAGACAGGGTCTTGCTCTGTTGCCTGGGTTGGAGTGTAGTGGTGCAATCACAGCTCACTGCAGCCTCAACTTCCCAGGTTCAAGTGATCCTCCCACCTCAGCCTCCTGAGCAGTTGGAACCACAGTCTTGGGCCACCATGCCCAGCTAATTGTTTTATTGTTGTAGAGATGGGGGTCTCACTATGTTGTCTGGGTTGGTCTCAAACTCCCGGGCTCAAGCAATCCTCCCATCTTGGCCTGTCAGTGCACAGTGCTGAGATTACAGGTATGAGACACTGTGCTTGGCCAACAAATTATATTTTTAATAATTTAACAGATGATGTACAAGATTTTTATTGAAAAACAATATAAAAATTTGGGCAATGCTTAATAATACATAAAATAATTACATATATGTTACATTTATGGATGCAAAATGTAATTTATTATTGCTGGGAGTTTTTCCTAAATTACATAAATGTAATACAATTTCACTCAAAATCCCAGTAGAATGTTTTATAGACACAAAGAAGCCACACCACAAAAATAGCCTCATCCCCTAGATGCTCTCACGAGTCTGAGTTATTTTTTGAAAGGTCAATCTCACAAATTGATGGATCTAATTGATCAGGTCTGAATTGTGATATCTTCTACATTTCAGCTATGGTACTAAGGACATGTATCTTCCCCTCAAAAATATCCATACATACAAATGAGGATTCCTTCAAAGGTCAGAGAATGCCTAAGCCACACTTGTTTTTTAAACTACATCTAACATTGTAGGCTAATTTTATAATCAAAAAAGTATTTGAGTAGTTAGCCAATTATTCACAAAATATAAATTATGCATATATTACTTAGTTTTGGGTATGTATGGAAACAAATAAAACTGCACTTTCCTGTTCTTGAGATGTTTGCAAAAAATGAGGCAATTAAAATATATTAAAAATTTTTGATTCTGGAAGTTAAGGACTTCAATTTAAACATTTATACAGAGCAATAGAACCAAGGAGAAGTATTAGATCTGTTGGGAACCATTGGATTAGTTGCTTTTTATAAGGTAGCACCAAAGGTAATCGTTGATGGAAAAATGAAAATTTCCCAGGCAGAAAACAAATGTGAGAAATGAAAGCTGATGTAATATATCCCAGTACTTCAAGTCACAAGCTTTTTTTTTTTTTTTAATTGAATTTTTCCTATTAGCTTCTCAACTAGAAATATTGCTGCAAAGTATTCAGCCCCAAAACATTTGGAGATCAGCTTTACAATTCATTATGTGAGTGCTATTAACAATGTAGGCCATCCTGCAGCTTTCAGTTTTAGTATATGCCTTTGCAACCTAAGTTCTAAACTCATTGCTTCTCTATAGTTACAAGAGGGCATATGCTGTAAACATGTGAGTTAACACTACATGATGTGAGTTTAAATTGCATGATTTAAAAAAATTAACCTTATTAAGTTTAGATGTCTCCAGATTTTCCTGTTGTTAGGCAAAATCTAGCCTTCTGTATCTAATTAATCTCACATTCAGGTTTTCTCTCATTTTTATTGGCCTTAAATATTTTTGCAGATATGTAAATATATTTAAGGGATTATATATATTGTAATAAGGACCCTTTATAGGTCCAAAAACCTAGTTTAAAGTACACTACTATTTATAACTATTGATTATTTGGTTTTAGGTAAATCTTTTAAGTAAGGATATCAGGATCTCCCTAGAGTTACACTGATTATAGTCCTCTTAATTTAGTAGGTACAGTGGTTTTGCTTTTCACGGTTTCAGTTCCTGTGGTTAACCACAATCTGAAAATATGCGAGTATGGTATAAGGTATTTTAACAGAGAGAGAGAAAAAAAGACCACATTTACATAACCTTTATTATGGTACAATTATTATATTATTAGTTATTGTTAATATCTTACTGTGACTCATTTATACATTAAACTTTATCATAGGTAGGTATATATAGAAAAAAACATAGTGTGTATAGTGTTCCACACACTACCCTCAATCTCAGGCATCCACTGGGTGTCTTGGAAAATATCTCCTGCCAGTTTGAGGGGATTACTGTATAGTGGTTTTAATATTAATAATGAACATTTAAAATCAGAAATTAAATATACACCGATCTCTCTGTCTTAAATATTTTCTCTCTTTTTCTATCTCACCCATCTGGTTAATGACTCTATCTTTTAAGGTTTCAGTTTAAACATCATTATCCTAAGGGATACTTCACTCACCATCACCACTAATTTCTGTCCCACCTCCAGGACTGGCAGATCCTCCTCTTACATGCCTGCTTGTTTACTTTGTATTATTTATTAGCACTTATCATGGTTGACAGGTAAAACTGACTCAAGCAAATACTTGCTTACCGTGTATCTCCAATATGGACTGTAAGCCTCATGAGAGAAGAAGCCAATTCTCTTTTTTATCTTATTCAGTACCTCACATAGTATTTGATTCTCAGTAAATGTTTTTTGAATAAAAAATGAATAAACTGAACAAAATTCTTTTGGAAGACCTAGCAAGACCATTTGTGAACTACTTGAGGAATTGTCAGGCAAATAACAGGTGTAGATATAACTAATTCATTTCATGTATAACTAATTACTGTGAAGATAATGCACATCTTTCTTTGATCATTAATCCATCGTCATAATGTGGCCAACACAATTTCCAGCCACTAGCAGGTGAATGAAGGTCTGAGTCCTGTTTCTCCTGTCTCTTCCTTTTTTTTTTTTATCCTGCATTACATATTTTATTGTCTCACAACTGTTTTGTTCTATTTGACTCAAGGGATTCTCTGAGTCACTTTACATTTACACAGTTTAAAAAATTTTTTATTAAGATTGCATATTAGGGCCCAGGTATGGTGACTCATGCCTACAATCCCAGCACTTTGAGAGGCGGAGGCAGGGGCATTGCTTGATCCCAGGAGTTTGAGACCAGCCTGGGCAACATGACAAAACCCTATCTCTACAAAAAATATGAAAAAAATAAGAAAATAAAAGATTAGCTGAGCATGGAGATGTGTACCTGTAATTCCAGATACTAGGAGGCTGAGGCAGGAGAATCAAGTGAACCTGGGAGCCAGAGATTACAGTGAGCTGAGATAGTGGCACTACACCGCAGCCTGGGCAAAAGAGTGAGACTCTGTCTCAAAAAAATGTGTATTAGGGATGCAGAAAATACAATATTTTTAAAAATTTAATGTTTTATATAATTTACCTACAGTTATGTTTTGAACCCTATTATTTTAGGTGGCAGAAACATTGACTTAGCCAACATGGCAGTTCAGCACATCTCTGTTGCTCCGAACTGGATGCAAGTTGTTGGTGTGTGGAGTCAGGGCAAGGGGAGAGGTTCTTATAAATGCATGTGTAAATACACTTACATGTGATCATCAGTCCATGTTGGCTTCCACTGGTCACCTCTGACATTCTAGTTTTGGTCCCTATGGACATTATTGTAGCATCTCTTTCCTTCCTCAAAGGCTGCTTTTAATCTCATTTCACACTACAACTTCTAGAGCAATCTACATAGCACAAGCAATACTCAACTGCTTCTTTGCTATGCTACCTTTAGAGGAGTTCAGTAAAGCCAGGTATAATCTAATTTCTCTCAGAGCCAATACCTAATAATGCCTTGCATCCTTCTTGTCTAATTATCCCACGGTGATTCTATCTTGTTGTAAGAGTGGTTGGTCTGTTTTAGAGGTTTCAGGTATTTTTTTCTTTTGTACTTAGTATTACTGTGAACTAAACCTTGGAAATTCGAGGGTATTTTTTTGCTGTTGTTATTATTGTTTTAACTGCTCGCTTACCATGATACCTCTTTCTAGTGGCAATGAATATCTTGGAGAATAACTGATGTATTTGGGAGAAAAGTCAACAGGTAAATAAGAAATCAGGGGATAATTGCTTAACATTTCCAAATATTAAGCTATTATTGATAATTGTAATGTAACTGTCTAGTAACCTTAGAACATTTTTATGCCTCATACTGAGGCTGGTATTACTATTGTACACTTTGCTTCATCCTGGCAATTATAGCATGTTATTTTATGCTGAGTTTAGTTTCCTATATGTGACATTCTTGCCAATTTACCCTGCATCTGCTTTGTATAATATTGACTGACTTTGGCCACTTTTTCTAAAAACAGCTTAGACTTCCAGTCAGGCTGTAGTTAGATAGGCTACTATTATCTTTCTGATCTCACAAACACCACTAGAATTACTCGTTTTATCCTTGAATCCCTTTTACACAGGCCAGGATAGCTCAGGACAAGTACTGACCTCATACTCCTCAAGATTTCTAGTTTCAATAACTCCCATTAGTCCTGAAACATTGGTGACTTTGAGAGCTCTGATTTCATCATCCAGTAGCACAGAAGGACCTATTTGTGCTGCTCCTAGATTTAGTAAAGAAAGAAAACCTTGGGAACAGATTGCTTTCAGGAAAATCATACTCTATATGAAAAAAAAAAATCCTTTATTGAAAGGATTTTGGTGTTTCCCCTTTTAAAAACTCCCCTCATTTTTCTCTTTAGCTTTACTCGCAAATATATCATATATTCTTCAAGATATTCATTTCCACTAGAAATAAGTATTATGGTTAGTGAGCAGTTAAAAAACAAAACAGAAACAAAAACTCCCATTTATTAGAGCTCACTAGTAATAAATCCCCATCTTAAACATATCAAACGCTATCTGTAGTTAGAAATAAAAGAGAAAACAATGGAGTTTCACAATACTTTCAATCCCTAAATTTCTCCAAGCAAACTACCAAGGTTATCCTGGAAAATGGAAACTGTAACACCTGTGACCCTCCCCTCCTCCTCTTCCTTGTGTACTCATTCTTTATACTTTGGCTAAAACATACCTGCCTTCTTGCACTCCCTCAGTGACATACATATAGCAGGATTGAGTTACTAGTATTTCCTTCACCTTATCATTTCAATGGTAGACAGATGACTGAGTTTTTCACAATTTGTATTGATACAGTACAGATTGCTGATTATTGAATATTACAACTACTTTTCCTGTGTACAAAGTGATCATTCATGGAATCACTACTAGTTATAATTGAAATTAAAATTTGTTTCTGAAAAACTAAAATTTAAAAACTAAGACATAAAAAATATGGTCAAGAAAATTTGGAGATGTATTTTGCATTTGATAATTGCCTCAAGGTTTTCCAGATTTTATGTATATTCAACATTAATATAGCTCTGGGTAGTGATTTTCCAATACATAGGGAGTTTCTCTGTCCATCCTCAGCAGTTTTCATGTTCAATTTGAATCCTTGAGTTAAGAAAAAACTCAGGAGTGTATAAAATACAAAACTAAAGCCTTTGTTAAAAAGGGCAAATGTATTTACACAAAATTTGAAAATATATATATAGCAAACATTCAACAAAGTTAAGAAATATAAACAACATATAAGTAGGCAAAGAATTTCTTTGACTTTCCACGTGTTTTTAAAAATCATTTTTAAAGAGACAAGAGAAAATGGAAACTGTAAAGGAAAATCAACATGAAATATTCAATCTCACCGTGAAGTAATAAATAATGACAGGATCAGAAACCATTTTTATATACCTGGCAATTATTTTGGAGTGTAATTTGGCAAGATCCATCAAAATTAAAATGCATGAACACTGGGGCTCTATAATTCTAGGGGTGGGCAATTGCAACAGGTGTATTTGTACGGTGTGGAAGGATCAATCTTGTACTTTCTGAAAGTATAAAGATTAGAAACATCCTATAGGTTCATCTGTGAAGATCTACTTAGTAAATAATGAATCGCATTTTGGGGTTGTAGGTTACTTGAGGATAATATCAGATTCTTATGCATTGTTGACTTCCTGTAGGAATTTGATGTGGGCACTTGAGAAACTTTCTTGTGGTATTAAATGATTAGATTATAAAAATTGATTTAAAGTACTTGTGTAAGTTTATCCAATTATTGAGCAATTAGGAGATATATCAGGATATACATCAGGCATATGAGAAGTAATAATGGTAGATGCAGTATGTGCTCTTACTGACCTTAAAAAGCAAGATCGAGAGATTACAATGTTAATTTACATAATAATTTTCAAAGTCATTAGTACTTTATCCTTAATAGGATTAATTAGGACAAAAGGTAGAAAGCAGGTATTACTTTGTAAATATATTTTTGATAAACATCTATCTATTACTGAGTAACAAATTAACACAAGCTTAGCTACATAACGACACAAATTTACAGTCTGTTCTATGCTTAGGTTCTCACAACACCATAGTCAGCATCATCTGCTGGGCTTTTTTATAGAGGCTCAGAAAACAAATCTGTTTCCAATTTCACTGGGTTTTTGTAGAGTTTGTTTGTTGGCATTTGGAGGACTAAAACCCCATTTCCTTGCTGGAGGTCGGTCAGGAGCTCTCTCTGCCTCTACAGGCCACTGACCTCCATATTCAAACTAAGGAGGACAGGTTGAGTTTTTCCTTTGTTTCTAATCTCTTTGACCTCCACTGCAGCAGTATCACTGCTGTTAAAAGGTTTATGTGAATAGATTAGGTTTATCCAAATAATCTTTCTTTTGATTGAATCAAAGTTAACTGATTAGTGACTTTCAAATCATCTGCAGAAAGTTCATTTTGCCATGTCACCTGGCATAATCAGAGGATGATCTCTCATCATACTCCCAGTTCTCTGGATTCTAGTGAGAAATCTAGAGGAGACATTTTAGGATTTTACCACAGTCATATACAGTAGTCTCTCCTTATCTAAGAGGGATTTGTCCCAAGAACCCCAGTGGATGCCAAACTGTGGATAGTACCAAAGCCTAAATATATTATTTTTTAAATACATACATACCTATGTTAAAATTTAGTTTTAAATTAAACACAGTAAGAGATTAACAAAGTAACAATAAAACAGAACAATTATAATAATATGCTATAATAAAAGTTATGTAAATGTGGTTTCTTTCTCTCAGAATATCTTATTGTACTGTACTTACCTATTTTCAGACCACAGTTGACCATGGGTAACTGAAACCATGGAAAGAGGAACTGTGGATAAAGTGGATAGACTGTATTTGAATTAGGTGATTATGATTGACCACCTAGCTAGATCTTGGTGTTGCTATTGGTTAAAAAAAAGAAAAGAAAAGAAAAAGTCTACAAGATTTTATTTGCATAGATATTCATCTGTATCTTTTAATGGGCACCATAAGGTAAATATAGGTAGATAGATCTAATTATCTATCTATAGATAGATATATCTTTATTTATCTATAGATATATATATGGATAGATATATCTATTTATATAGAAAGATAAATATATCTATTTATCTATCTATCTGTCTATATAAAATATAATTTCAAGAAAATATATTTTAAAGACAACATTAAGCATTACACCCTACAGGTCTACACTAATGTTGGCTTACCTTGAAACTTTGTACTAGGAATAGAGAATTGTAGATCAGTAGCAAAAAATGAAATGTTCTTTCAAATTAAGAATGATTATGGGAAATAATCAAATCATTCATTTTGGACATCCTTACATATTCATTTAAAAGAAAACCCAGGAGTAAAAAATAAATTATTTATCTTTTAATTTATCATAATGTAATTAATCTTTTCAAATGATATTAAAAGCACATTGGTCATATCATATATAGTTTCATCTTTTATGTTTTTAGTTAATAATATATTGCTTGTAAAGAATGAAACAAATACTATAAAATTCCAATGTACTATGAATATTCATTATTCTTTTCTTTAAATCAACATTAATTATAAAGTATCTTAAAAATTTTACAGATTTCTCAATAATTATAATTTCCATAATATGAGAAATATTTTCTCATTGTTACTGTAAACTAAATGTAACTAATAGCATTTTCTAAGTGCTTGGTCAGTACTTTCATCATTCTTTTTGGAGGTGGGAGAAGGAGTTCACACAGGATAATAATCCTATTTTACAAAAGGTAAAGTAGAAAAAGCGAAATGTAAATTTTCACTAGAGCTATTACTGTAAAGATGGAAATCAAACCCAGACTGGATGAACAATTTCCTAATAATCTCAACTTTATTTTATTGTTGAATCTATACATAGTGGTAAAAATTTTTTGACTCAACAACATTTGTTATACATTTGTAGTATGTCTTAATTGAGACCAGGTTCTATAAAAGTCTGGGGAAAAGTTCCTTGAGGGTTTTACTTTTTATTTACTCATACATTTAATAATTTATTGAACATCTACTACCTACCATGATTTATGTTAATAAAATGGGTCAAATAATTGGGAGAATCATTTCCAACTCTCCCTGTCTTTTATTTGGGATTTTTGTCTGTAAAGTACTGCTTCTTTGAACTTGGGAGTACATAAAGACTTGTAAGTAAAAGAAAACTTCTAAGCTCTACTTTTTTTTTTCTTACTTTACCAATATTATTTACCAGTCACTGTTAGAATTTGAATATCAGTTGTTTGAAAATGGCAGTTGGAGGGTCAGTGTACATGGTTTAAGATTCAGAGTCATACAACTTAGATTTGCTTTTGACATTATCACTATATGACTTTGGCAAAGTAATTTGTCTTTCTATGTTTCAGCTGGGGCTAATGGATGTCATCTCATAGGATAGTTAAGAGATTTAAAATGTCCTAAGCACACAGAAAGTGGTCACTAAATGCTAGCTTTATTATTATTTTATGTACTTTTTTTTAGTCTAATAAGGGGTGAGAATCAAAAAGAATATTGTAAATTATAGTAGTTTCTGACATGATAATAATATTTTTTGGAAATCATAAAAATGACTGCAATATCTTTGAACAACTCTTGCTTTTTACCAAAAGTACAGTAAATGGTGGAGTTCAAAATTATTGTTATCACATTTACTAGACACATTTATTGGCTTCTGTGAAACACTGTTTTAAGCACTTTAAAATTTTATTTATTTATTTATTTATTTTTGAGATGGAGTCTCGCTGTGTCATCCAGGCTGGAGTGCAATGGCACAATCTTGTCTCACTGCAACCTCCTGCCTCCCAGGTACAAGCGATTCTCCTGCCTCAGCCTCCAGAGTAACTGGGATTACAGGCATGCACCACAATACCCTGCTAATTTTTGTATTTTTAGTAGAGACGGGGTTTCACCATGTTGGCCAGGCTCAAACTCCTGACCTCCTGAGGTCTCGAACTCCTGACCTCAGCTGATCCACCTGCCTTGGCCTCTCAAAGTGCTGGAATTACAGGTGTTAGCAATGGCGCCTGGCCGCACGTTAAAATTATTAACTCATTTAGTTGTCATAGCAATTCTTTGAAGCAGGGAAATAGAGAAACATTATATAATAATATTATCTATGTTTACATTCCTAGCGAAAAAGACAAGATTTAATTCCAGGCTTTCTCTCTCAGGAATCCAAAATTCTGAATTAAAAGCTATCTACTTCTTAATTTTGAGTATTATAAATGATCGAAATCCTAAAGGCATTAGGTGTACCTTAATAATTAGAAGTCATAGGTGGAGTTCAGAAATTCTGCATTAACTTAGGCATTTGCTATTTCAAATAATATGGTATTTTCAATAAATAGCAAGTATGAAGGGAAAAATCCCAAATATTGTTGTGAAATTTTCTAACTTCAACATCATTAACATATTATTTTCTTACAAAAGTATATATTTTCAAAGTAATAGATAAATATTCTCAACCTAATTCTATAATATATAGTATGAAATATCATTTTATATAATTGATGCCAACTACTTAAGAACATAAACAAGGGGAATTACAAACTTATTTATATAATCGCCACACTCATATTGGCAATTTTCTACTTTATATATTCCTAAGTTTTCCCAAATGTTCTTAAAAACAATCATGTTACAAATTGGATTTGTGATCTTTACCTTTCCAGATCTTACCCTTGCAGTGTTTTTTTTTTTTTTTTTTTTTTTTTTTTTTGCCTGTCACCTTCCATTCTAATCACCCCTCATCAATTTTTAAAAATTTTTAAATGTTTAGCTTCTATGTACCAGTAACAAGAATGTGCCTAATATGTTTGTAACTTCTAAAATCATTAATAATTCAAAACTGAATCACTTATGACATTGCATGAACACTAAGTGTTCATAAGAGTACAAACCAAGACTTATGCTACACATTGAAAAAAAGTAATTATTTCAAACAAATGTAGTTCCAGTGGGAGGCAATCGTACCCAATGGAGTGCTAAATTTAAGAAGACTGATAATGTCAATTGTCAGTGGGAATCTGGGACAACTGAAACTCTCATACTTTGCTAGTGAATGTGTAAAATAACATAAACACTTTGGAAACCAGTACACATTTTGTTTTCATAAAATCAAATAAATTCTTCCACTGTGACTCAGAAATTCTACACTTTTTGTATTTATAGCCAAAAGAAATGACAAAAAATGTCCGAGAAAACAACTTGCATGTAAATGTTCTCAAAAGTTTTATTGATAATAGAATAAAACTGAAAATAACCCAAATGCCCGTGAAAAAGATAACAGATAAACAAATTGTGGTTTATCCATAGAATAGAATACTGCTCGGCAGCTGAAAACAAAAACAACCAACCAATCAACCAACGAAACAAACAAAAAAACCATTGCTGATAGAACAAAGCTATGAAATTCTAACGATTTTTTAACTCTCCTGAGAGAAAGAAGTCAGGCACAAATGTATATAGACAGTATAATTCTATTTATATAAATTTGTGAAACCAGCAAAACCAACAGATGTTGAAGAAAATGAGAACAGTTGTTACTGGAAAGGAGTCCTGATCCAGACCCCATGACAGAGCTCTCAGATCTGATGCAAGAAAGAATTTGAGGTGGATCCACAGTGTAAAGTGAAAGCAAGTTTATTCGAGAATTTAAAACAAAAAAATATGGCTACTCCTTAGACAGAGCAGCAGCATGGAATGCTCAGTTGCTTAAATTTATTACTTGTTGATTATATGGGAAACAATGTATGAATTATTCATGAGTTTTCTGGGAAAGGGGTGGGTAATTCCTGGAACTGAGGGTTGCTCCCCTTTTTAGACCATATATGGTAACTTCCTGACATTGCCATGGCATTTGTAAGCTGTCATGGTGCTGGTGGGAGTGTCTCTTAGCATGCTAATGCATTAGTGTAAAATGAGCAGTGAGGGTGACCAGAGGTCACTTTCATCACCATCTTGGCTTGGGTGGGATCTGGCCAGCTTCTTTACCACATGCTGTTTTATTAGCAAGGTCTTTGTGACCTGAATCTTGTGCTTACCCCCTATATCATCCTGTGACTCAGGATGCCTTAACCTCCTGGGAATGCAGCCTAGCAGGTCTCAGCCTTATTTTACCCAGCTCTTAATCAAGATGGAGTCACCCTGGTTCAAACACCTCTGACACAGTGATTGCTTCTTGGGATTAAATGAGAAGAATGATTACAGAATGTTCTGGAGGTGAGTTTCATGAATGCATATATTTCTCAAAACCCAGATCTACATATTTAACTTTAACTAAATTATACCTTAATATAAAGATGATGCCAAAAATAAATATGACAAACTAAAATAAGTCAGATGAAAGCTTGTATATACGACACTACAGTTATACCCCACAGCCACAGCATCTGCATAATGGGATTGAGAGAAAAAACTTTTATGTGAGGAAAGTCAGCACCCTTTAGTTGTCAGGCTCAGAGAGACATTGAAATGCAGAAGCAGTCCACATCACACTTCCCTCTTGAGCTAAATAGTTACCTCTTGAAGCCACTTGCTTCTTGGGTTCTAGACTGACACTAAGTAGCCATAAAATGCCATATACTGGACACCATAAGCTTGTACTCCATGGTTCAACAATGTGTATCCAATCACACCATTGTTATTTCTGTGCCCAGTTAGAATTCCTGTCAAACAACTTTGCATCAGCCCACTCATTGTCCCCTTTTTTCCTTTAAAAACATGCTTGTAAGGAAGGCCTGATGGAGCACTCCCAAGGCAACATGGAAACATTTCACAGGCTGCAGCTGCCAACCTTGGACCAAATAAATGCTCTATAACAGTGTTGCCATGCTTTCTTCCTTCAGGTTGACAGGTCACATATTTTTTACCAAAAATAGTTACTTTACTTTTAGACAGGTACAAAGGCAGTTTTGGGAAGACAGAAGTAGGTATATTTGAAAAATTTCCCCACATTAAATCCACGTGTAGCTCCATTGGGATGAATATCAGACAGTCTCTTCTTCCTCATCTTGCTCCTTTTGGTTCTATTGTCATTTAAATAGAAATCTCTTTTGTCCTGTGTTCTGACTTCCTCTCCTACCAGTTCTTACTGTATTCTGGTAGTTGGCTATAATGTTTTTACATTCGTGGTGGTGTTTTTTGAGCCTGAAGAGTATTCAGAGATTTCTTTATGGTAAAACAAATGATGCAGGATTTTTCCCAGCCCCTTTGCCAAGCTCGCAGCAGGAGGTGCCCTGTCTACCCCACCCACCGGGCCGCGTCCAGCTTGTGCTCCAGCCCATGGCTCTTACAGCTACTGCAACTGTGTGCTCAGCCCCTGGCAGGTGGTGGTGTGTGAAAGAGCAAGTGCAGGGTCCAGTCAGCTGTTCGAAATGCCAGCACAGTGATGAACTCCATGCAGGACTTGCTGCTGGACCAGGCATGTTTCCCCAAAAGGAATGTGATGGCACCCAGGCAGGGGTGCACATGACCCCAAAGAGACTGGAGGGGTGTTACAACATGCTAATTAACTCTTTTAGTTTTACCATCCACAGCCTGATAGACAGTGGCATGTTAGCACAGTCAGCCTCTTGCCCTGCTCTGGCCCACAGCTCCAAGGCTGGCTCAGCCCTGCCATTGCTTCCCATGGTGTAGAGTGGCTGCCCTCCTCTGGAGGAGAATAGATGACCACAATGTTATAGCTGTCTGAGTACCCACATTTGTTGGGTCCTGAATTCTTGTCCCCCATCCAAGAAGAATGAGGATATGCTGACAACCAAAGAGTGAGGGAGGTGGAGAAGAATTTTACTGAGTAATGGAACAGCTCTTCGTGGAGAAGGGATCCAAAGTCAGGTGGTTTCTCTTCCAGTGTGGCTGGGTCTGGGGCTTTTATGGGCTCAGAATAGGGGAGTGCATGATGATTTGCTTGTGACTATGCAAAAAATAGTTAAAACAAAGGCACCACTCAAAAGTGGGCACAACATTGTAAAAAATCAATTAGAGAAGGGTAGGTATATATAAAATAGGTGAAGGGTGGGAATCAATCAGAGGAAAGTGCACCAAATGGGAAGAGAGGTTCTCAATCCAGTCCTTGGATTTACCTGGGACTTGCAGCTAGGCTTTAAACTCTCTTTGGCTTGAAAGTGTTGTTTCAATGGTCACTCACCCCTGTCTGCCTAGGATTTGTCTATGTCCTGCCACTATCATAAACACCATTGCAAAGTATTTAAAAGTCTTTACAATGGAGCATCAACCAGGCTTTTCTCCTAATAGGGCCCTTCCCTCACAGCAAACTATGAATAATTATCTGTCACTGTCTTACCAAAGACCACTTCCCTCTACAGATGAACAGAAGTAAAGAAAGTGACAAAAGTAGGTTGGGGTGACAAAACAAAATGCTTTCCTGCTGTACTTACTTCTGATATCTGAGGAATAATTCTTAAGAGAGCAATGTATTACAGATCTCAAGCTGGCTCCAAGAAAATGGTGCAGTAGGTTTCTCAGTCTTTGGCATGTCTCCAGACTCAGCCTTGTTTGTCTCTCCTAACATCTCACCTTTTCTTTCCTGGGCTCCCAAGGGCAGGCTGCACATGTCTACCAGTCCCTGTGAAAGTGTTAGCTGATAATTAAGATGATAGCTGAAGCCTAAGGTGTTAGCTGACACAGTTTAAGATTTAAGCCTCCTGGTGAATTTACACTTTAATCAGGGACTTTGAAAGGTGAAATACTAATTTTGTTCTTTCCATTTTCAATGCTCCATCTTTAATATTATTTATTATGAATATTCATGAAGAATATTCAACTCATGTAATTAGGGTGAAATAAACATATTTATAACTAGATCTATCAGTTCCCATAATCGGATCCTCTTTCCACCTGCACTATTTATGAACAACATTCAAAACAAAACAGTGGCCAAAAAATAGATATATGGACCACATCATGCAGAGCTACTTATAATTGCCTTTATTTCCTTCAGTCAATTCTTTCAAAAGTCAAAATGACTATCAGTAACCTTAATTGATATTTAAAATTGAAGCATGGCCAGCATAGGATTCTTAGCTCCTACTAATATGAATAAAATTGGTGTGATTTCTTATCCAAAGAAAAATGGCACAAACTTGCCAGACAAGTATTTTACTGACCTTGTTCATATTTATTCTAATTGATTACTTTCAGGGAAGAAAATATCATAACTTTGGAGGGTGACAATATCTTTGATCATTTTAAAAGTTTTACTTCATTTCACAAACTATTCTTCTGTAATTTTTATGGTTTTCTCAGTGTTACATCTGGATAGTACACTTTCACTAACTGTATGCTTTCTTATATTCTGTATTTTATACAGTTGTTGGTATACCACTTATGACCTTTCCTATCTAGGTAAAGCATTGCCAAGATCTTCATATAAGATAATTTCTAATCAAGTCATCCTTCTCCTTTTCATCTGAAATGATTTTATGTTTTTTCATTTAACCTATTTCCAGTTATCAATACACACATTTTTTGAGATGAGGTTTAGCTTTATTGCATAAGCTAGAGTGCAGTGGCACAACCATAGCTTACTGCAGTTTCAAACTCCTGGGCTCAAGCAATCCTCCCACCTCAGCCTCCTGAGTAGCTGGCACTATGGGTGCATTTCACGAGGCCCAGCTAATTTTATTTGTTTATTTATTTATGTCTTTTGTAGGAATGGAGTCTTGCCATGGTGCCCCAGCTGGCTTTGAACTTCTGGGCTCAAACAATCCTCCTGCCTCAGCCTCCCAGAATTATCAATATTGAAAGCCAGTTACTGATGATAACATAGGTAAGACTGAACTCTGGCTGAACTTATACATTAATTAATGAGTGGGAAAATTAATGAGTGGGAAACCCCTGAATCTTTGTGCTTCGAGTTGAGAGGTTTCATCTGGCATCGATGCAAAAAGATGTATAAGAGGCTGAAAGTTATTAAGGGCCTCAGTGTTAGCAAGGCAGAGTGGAAACAGAAGGATATACATGGGGTTGGACTAAATGAGATATTCATGCCATTAGGCATATGATTACCTGTGGAAGAACTGTGTAACAGATCCAAAAGTTTGAATGACTGTGAGTATAAAAGAAACACTGAAATCTAAGGATAGTTAGAAGAGGTTTAGAAAACAATGAATTCAAATGGAATATACTGAGGTTGAGTTATCAGAAATATATTTAGAAATATCTTGAAGATAATGTGACATTTTAGAGGTGACATTAAGAGAATACATATGTCTAGAGAATTATATTTCAGGATTTAAATTAGTAGAATTGAGAAGTAAGTTTTTGTTCCCAAAAAGAGGATAAGATGAACCAGGAGTGCCAGTGAACAAAAAAAAAAAAAAAAAAAAAAAAAAAAAAAAAAAAAAAAAGAGAAATATGCAAACATAAGAAATGGGAGAAAGGAATGATGACCAAAGAGATTAAAAAGGAGTAATCTGGGAGGTGGAGTGAGAACTAGTGTCACATATTTCACAGAAAATGAGAGTTCAGAAATATTAAAAAGAGATGTCATGTCTAGTATTAACAGCTGTCATTAATATGCACTAGACCCTTTACTAAGTAAGTACCTTATCTCATTTAAAGTTCAGAACATCTCTTTAAAATAGAAGCATTAGTTGCACAAAGTAGTAAGTCTCAGAGTTTCCTAAGGGCAACTATTCAGAAATTAACAAAGTTGGAGTTTGAATCTTAGGCTGTATGAATGCGATGTAACCACTTACCTACATTATCTCAAAAATTGACTTTATGCTAAGATTGAGAATGAAAAAGGGTCAAAGTGTTTGTTAACTAAACAGTGATCTTTGAAAGAGTAGTTTGGGGATATCTATCAGGATAGAAGCTTAGTGACAAATAATTGAGATGTGAATGCACAGTAGACATTGTAGAGAGTGACAAGAAATTTGGCCCTGAAATAGACAGTTTGATGGGTTAGCCGAGTAGAACGAAGGAAATATATTAAATGCTCTTTCTCTCTCTTTTTAATGATTAAGGAAACTAGAAAATCACTGTGTGTTAACAGAATCATTTTACATTTGTAATATGGTAGTTCTGTGGGTCATCGACTCAGAGATGAAAGCTGACACAATTGAATAGCAATTTATGCTCACTGATGCATCACTGGGAAATGACCTAAATTAGATAGCCCTTGTTAAAAGTAATTACATACATGACATTAAAGAAAGTGAAATGCTAAAATACTAGGCAGAAATAAAAATGAATTACATTAATCTTGGAGAAAATACTGCTTGTTGTGTTTAAGAAATATTAGTATCCATAAACTTTAGACTCTATCACTTCCTGGCACAGATATATAAGTTATAAAAATCTGAAAATATATACATATTCATATAAAGAAGCCTGGGATGGTGCCTTTCAAAATTAAAAGAAAATGACCAGAGCCTTAACTTTATTTTTCTTCTTCCAATATATGAGTAATTTTATAATAGTGTGATATATCATACTAACATCATTCAAAGCGTGTCTGGCTGAGAGCCACTATTAGGGCACTTGTGAGTAGATTTGTAAAACTGATATTTTGGTTGAAGGTTCCAATTAATTTGACAACATTATCCCAACTTTGAAGAAACTAAACATATTAGAGTATGAGATAGAACATTGGTGTATTTTGCAAAATTTCAATTGATATGTACCACAAAGGTGGAAGAAAATTCATTATTTATTAATATTTATAATATTATTTTTCTAAGGGACAGAAGACATGTACTTTTTGATGCTGGGGCAGCTGGCACTTAATTCAAACACACTGTCCTTCACTCTAACACATTGATAGACATTTTGACACAAATAATGCACATTTTTTAACACCTTCAAATATAAGCATACACACAAAACACATTAAATGATTGTCTATAGGCAGTGTATGGGCCAGGATACAAACACACACACACAGACACATACAGACATACACACTTCTTTTGTCTCGGTGTGGCCATGTGACCTAGTTATCACTCAGTAAATGAGAGTAGAAATAAAATACGCACTCACTAAAGGGCCTCTTCTATCTATAGGAAATGTCTCTTTGGGCTTTCTCTCCTTCATGTGGATATGCAGTCACCCAGTTCTGACTATATAGAAGACACAATTACCTTGGAAAGAGCAACCCAACAGTATGGAAAAAATATTCCTTGAATGTCCTCAGGAAAAAATGTTTTCTTTGTAGCCTAGACTTTACTAACTGTTATAGAAAGGAAAGAAATAATAATAATATATTGTATTAAAGAAATAATAATAATAATATATTGTATTGAAACAAGCTTTATTCTTAGTTGAATCAGAATTCCAAGGAAAGAGACTGAGATGTGTTTGCCTTGTCGATGATCACCAATAACAATGACATTCACATGCAAGGCTGAAAGTTTTGCACCATTAACTGTCTCCAAGAAAGCCTGATTGGAAAGTATTATTAATTGTAAGTTAGAACAAAATAATCTTTTTGGAAAGGGCTGCAAATAATCTAAAATCTTCCATTTTTCTTCTTAATTATACAATTTTTCCTAATTTACACAAATTTGGAAATGAAAATTCCTATCCTTGTTGCTCAAGATTCTCATTATACACTCATCCCACAGGTAGCCTTGCCCGGCTCACAGAAGTACATTTTATTTTATAAATATACATACTTGCACATGCAATTTTCCATAATAAAATCATGTAAGTCATAATATTTAAATAACTTTTTTTATTCACAAAAATATTATGGACAGATTCCATGTTCAGTACATATAGTTCTACCTCTATTTTTTGTGGAAATGTTGCTTAGTATTTTATTCTATTCCTCTACAAATAGTGGAATAGCCATTTATCATGGTTATTTAGATTGTTATTGGTATTTTTCTGTTACAATATATGTTTCAATAAGTTGTACACAGGTGTGTATATAGATTAATACGTATTTATGTACTCAAGCTACTATTTCTGTAGCTAGATTCATAGTATTGTTATTCTGAATACGGCAAGCATAATTCATACTAAAATCTTCCCCCCCGAAATGTTGGCCCCACAAATAATATATTAGAATGTCCATTCTCTACACTCTCACCACTAGATGCTAGGTTTTCATCTTCAGAATATGATTAAAGTTCTTGCAAGTGGCCAATATCAGATACAGATACACATGACATCTCTAAGTAAAAAGTGTGAGGAGAATTATTTAAATATGCAAGTTCACTCAGATAACATAAAGTAGGGTAATGGTTACTAACACTTGGTGTGTGTTATATATAGTTAACTTTCAGTTAGGAAGCACGGTAATTACATTGCCCCTTTTTAACCTTTCAAAATATATGTAATGTTAATGTTCTCTTTTTGTTCATGTTGTTCCCTCTAGAGGCATCAGATGGTGTAATTTGGATTTACACCATCACAGTAATTGAAATATGAATATATTCGAATTGCTTTCACAATTATGAGGCTTGAATTTAATTATTTTTAATAAGGTGGGTAGTGGGATACAATCACAAAAATAAACAATATATTTCTTGCTGTTCATGGCACTGTGTCAACTACTATGCAGCATGAAGCTACTACAGAGGACATTACGTGAATTCTCAAAGATTTGCATTTGAAATTCTTTAGGATAAAAATTAACATGGAATGAAGTTGATTGTGATTTAAAATAATCTCATATTCTTTGATTTACTTCTATTTTTCTTTGCTACTTTTCATCTTTTTGTATGCAAGTGTGAGGGACTAATTGATTATTTTCAGAAAAAGTAAAAGAGAAATGTCTGTAAAACATGATGTAGTAGAGTAATTGAGAAGCCTCAAGCGATGTAAAGCGAATGGGGCTTTAAAAGATGACACCTAGAAAACCGGATTTTCCCAGAGTCTGAACTACTAGAATAGGAAAAACTATACAGAAAACAAAATAGTGAAAATGTGTGCAATAAAAATGAAACACACCATTTTATCACCATAGAAATCAGACCAATAATAAATAAATATTCTGTGAAACGCAGGCTTTGCCATTAAGATATCAAAAGCCTTTAAACCAAGTGGCAAGTTCTTTATACGAAATGAAAGCAAATTCCAGATAGAGGGTATTTTTCAATTTAAAAATTTATAAGATCCTATGATTCCTCACTCAAATGTAATATGGTGCAGAACAACACCAAATTACCATTCTGCCCTCATCCCACGCCTGAGGAGTACATTACTGGTAGGAAGACAGGTTTCAGATAATATCAGAGAAACATATAGAGTAAATGTGCGTGCAAAATTCCCAGTTGTGCTTGTTTAATTAGATGCTGGTAACAGCAGCAAACAATAGTAAAGAAGGCATGGAAACAGAGTGTTAATGAGATTCAAATAAATCAGATATCACTGTTGGACTACAGATAAAAGACAAGCTCCAGTATATCTGCATTATAATCAGCCTGATCACAGTTTTGATGAATGTGCCAAAGGGACTGTTCTTTGCTCTGTTTTCACAGTGAGTGAAAGGCAACAAAAGGAGCAGTTTTGATTTTTACACTTTCTGACAGATGAGTCATATGGGATTAATGTTGGAATTCATTAAAGCTAGAATTCTACCTAAGGATCATATTTCACAGGATATATACATTACCATTTTATAAAGGTGACATTTAAGAGTCTGGTTAGCTATTTAACAGATTTTGGCAATTGGACAGGACCTAAGTATATACACATGATATTACTAAATATATATGCATCCATAAACACACAACACCAAAGTGTCCTACATTGCTTAGGAAAATATTCTGAGCCATACACAAAAATACATCAATTTTGCTGCTATTAAATAAAAGCAAGAACTTCCAAATACAGTCATTCCCATTATCTAACCATGCATTAACCAAGTTTCTAGAACTGCAAGGTATTTTAAGAAGAAAAATTATTTTATTAGGTAAATATTTACTAGTAAATTAACTGCTTAAGATCAGCCACCAACTAAATACTCACCACTTAATGTTAGAGTTTATTCCACTTGGGTCAGGCACAGTGACTCATGTCTATCATCCCAGCACTTTGGGAGGGCGAGGCGGAAGGGTCACTTGAAGCCAGGAGATCAAGAACAGTTTGGGAAACACAGCAAGATCCAGTCTCTACAAAAGCTGAAAAAACAAAAACAAAAACAAAACAAAATAAAAAAAAAATTGTCCAGGGTTGGTGATACATATCCCTAGTTCAGGCTATAGACCTAGCTACTCCCCTGTCCCCAAAAAAGAAAGACAAAGAATTTATTGCACATGAATAAGTCAGTCTTATACCGAATCTCAGGTATATAGAATATCTAACATTATAGTGCAAATATAACAGAAAATAAGAGCCAATGAAAATTACAGATCTTGAAAAGATGCAAGATTTTATGAAGTTGATGAAATTGTTGGAGAACTGCTCAAATAATCTACAATAACTTGACAAAGGAGTCTTTTTGATAATTAAAATGGATAACAGTCAAGTTTGTTTTCAAACAATGTTTAATACTTCAAAAGAGGATGTCTTGAAGATCAAAAGACCTAGGATCATTGAAGAATGGTAACACTCCTGAATATTTTTCCTAAATGCCAATTTTGAGAACACATTATGGAAGCCAAAGATGAAGCAAGAGATACTATATCACACCACCACATAATACTTTTAGAAACAAAATTTGATTAATAATCATTTATTAACATTTAATTTGTCCTAAATTTTAGATCATATATGTAATTTTGAATCAGAATTTTTCTCAACACACAAAAATAATTTTCATAAATGTTTACATTTTTAAAGATAACATTTAAAATATTTTTTTCTTCATTTACTATTAATATAGACACTTCTGTCTGTGCCTGCAATATAAGTTTGAATCACTGAACTTATCTGATTGACTTCTTTTGGCTAAAATTCTATCATTCTGCTGGGCTAGGCATGAATAAGACATAGCTCCTCTACAGAAGCTCACAGTTTACTGTAAAGAACATTCATGTCAACAATAACAGTATTCCATTGTGATAACCAGAATAAAAGTTGTAAATTAAAATGTGAAATTTAAATGAAAAATTTGGTATCTTGGGTCATAGAAAAAAACATATAGATTGTACTTGGTAGAGAAACAAGTTAAGTCATATGTTTTGTACCTGTCTATACTTTTCTTAATTATGAAGATTCATTTGATACTGTTATGAATATATGTGTTTATATTAGTTTATATTTTCTATGTTTGCCACATTTTATGTTAATCTTTTCCCTCCCAGCATGCATAATTTATCTCTGACAATATTTCACAACATTAAATCAGCTTGGGGAATATAAAATGACATCATAACTGTAATTCTGAAAGATTCCAGGAAAAGAAAGATGGCTGTGTGAAAACATGTACTTGGTCTGAGAATGACAAAGCGTAAGCATATAAAAATTTAGAAATCTTTAGAAATAAGTGCTACAAGTTGATTTACTGAAGTGGTAGGCTAATTTTGTTCTTTTGCAAAAAAATATCTAACAAATACCACGTCTGTATAACTTGTCTGTTGCTTTTTCAGATACAATCATGTAACATACAACCATAATCTGGTCAAGGATGGACCACATATACTACGGTGGTTCCATAAAATTACAATGGAGCTGAAAAATATCTGTTGCCTAATGACGACTTGATGAAAAGTATATAGAAAAAGAATACAAAAAAGAAAATATTTTTCTATAGCCGTAGAATTGTCTGCTTTTTAAGGTGTTATTGTAAAAGAGTCAAAAGTTTTACAACTTTAAAATTTATAAACTAAAAAAGTTACAGTAAGCTAAGGTTAATTTATTATTAAAGAAAATTATGAAATAACTTTAGTGAAGTCTAAGCTTACAGTGTTTGTAAAGCCTACAGTAAAGTACAGTAATATCCTAGGTCCTCACATTCACTCGCCACTCACTCAGAGCAAATTTTAGTCCCATAAGCTTCATTCATGCTAAGCACTCTACAGAAGTGTAGCATTTTTAATCTTGTACATCGTATTTTTAGTGTACCTTTTTATGTTTAGACTTGTTTAGATGTACAAGCATTTACCATAGTGTTACGATTGCCTACAATATTCAGTTTAGTAACATGCTAAACAAGTTTGCAGCTTAGGAGCAATAGGTTATACCATATAGCCTAGGTGCATAGTAGGCTTTTCTATCTGGCTTTGTTTAAGCACTCTATAATATTCACACAGTGATGAAATTGCCTAATTTGGGGGATGTATGCTATGTCTCTGGATAAATAATTTTCTATTTCTAAATTAAAACCCTAGAGGATGACCATACATCTTAGTTTGCCTGTGATATAGCTTGTTCATATCACATGTATTAAGCCACCTTAATGTTTATAAAGACATTTTTATTCTTAAAGTCCTGATATAGAAAATGAATTATATGCTTATCTTATCATCTATGGCAGACTGTATTTACATGAGTATAAATGTAATATAAAATACATATTCTGCAGCAGACATACTAGAGAGTGCCTGCCATAAAGTAATTACTCTTTACTGAATAAAATGTGTGTGTTTCCAAATAAAAATTTAGGTGGATTAGACCAGAGTCTGAGCATGTATTCCAACAGTGGATGCAAATCACTATGTGGCTATTTCACAAACTTCATTTTCTGAAAATTTGTGTGTGTATTTTACAATTCTTTGGAAACTCAATAAATTTTGCAAATAAATATTTTTTAAAGTAACAGAATTCATGATTTTAAGATATGCTTCTATTCTTTATATTTTTAAGGAAAATACTACCAATTAATTCATGACCTGCCATTGATTTTCAGACATATCTGATTTTCAGAGATGTTAACAGGTAGATAAAAAATTGAGAAAAAGCAGTATAATATTTCTACTCCATATAATAACAAATTAATAAAATGGTATTATTGGTTATCACATTATTTACTCTTTATAAATATATTTATGTTAAGTAGACATCACTGCATCAGTTGTCCTGTGGAGGTCATCATGTTCTGTTCTGTGGGATCATAATTTAACAAGTCAGGATGCTGTGCAATATATCTTTCAAATGTTTATTATTTCTGGATACAATATGTTTATGATGTTTAAATCCTTTTGTGTACATGACAATTTCTGATTTCAAATTTATAGATATTCTTTAATCATAATTAAAACATTTAATTAAAACTCCATCTCAAACACAAAACAAAACAAAAGAAACAACAACAAAAAAGAGGCAATAAAGGCATTCAAATCAGAAAGGAAGAAGTAAAATGAGTGTGGGTGGGGGTAGGGATGGTGGTATATCTCTGCCATTAAAAAAGAAGGAAGTCCATTTGCAACAACATGGATGAAACTGAGGACATTTTACTAAGTAAAATAAGTCAGACAAAGAAAAAGAAATGCTGTACGATCTCACTTATGTTATATGTGGATTCAACATTGCACTTATTTATACTGAACATGTTATGGTGCCAGAATCTTTCCTAATGATAATATTCACCCATTTTGACTTATGAATATTTGTTTAATAACCCATTTAGGTTAGGCACAAAATTGAAATAACTCTATAATAGTGGATTTGGGGAAGGTTCATTTTAACAATTCAGTGTATTTTCTTATTTGCAATCACATCACATACAATATGGTTGACTCTCAAGCCTGAAGTTAAGCTGGAGTTTAACACATATATGGAGAAAAGACATTTGTTGGCAACTACCATTCTGCTTTCTGTATCTATGAGTTTAATTTCTTTTTAGAGTTCACATACAACATAAGTGAGATCATACAGTATTTCTCTTTCTTTGTCTGACTTATTTCACTTAGTAAAAGGTCCTCCGTTTCATCCATGTTGTTGCAAATGGACTTCCTTCTTTTTTAATGTCAGAAATATACCACTATCCCTGCCCCCACCCACACACATTTTACTTCCTTTCTGATTTGAATGCCTTAATCCCTCTTTTTGTTTTGTTTTGTTTTTTGCTTTGTTTTGTTTTTTTGTTTTTGAGACGGAGTCTCACTCTGTCATCCAGGTTGGAGTGCAGAGGCGTGATCTCAGCTCACTGCAACCTCCACCTCCTGGGTTGAAGTGATTCTCCTGCCTCACCCTCCCGCATAGATGGGATTGCACATCACCACACCTGGCTAATTTTCTGTATTTTTAGTAGAGACAGGGTTTCACTATATTGGCTAGGCTAGTCTCCAACTCGTGACCTCAGGTGATACACCGACTTGGCCTCCCAAAGTGCTGGGATTACAGGTGTGAGCCACCATGCCTGGCCTGAATGCCTTTATTTCTTTTTTAACCTGATCGCTCTGACAAGTACTTCTATTACCATGTTGAATAGAAGTGGGAATCCTTGTGTTGTTCCTGATCTTAGAGGAAAAGCTTTTAACTTTTTTCACCATTGAGTATGATGTTACTTGTAGGCTTGTACTATATGGCCTTTATTATGTTGAGGTAGGTTTATTCTATAAGTAATTTGCTGAGAGTTTTCATGATGAAAGAATGTTGAATTTTATCAAATTCTTTGTGCATGTGTGTATTTATTGAGATGATCATGATTTTTTTTCCTCCATTCTGTAAATGGGGTGCATCATGTTTACCGGCATGTGTATGTGTAAGCATCCTTACATTCCTGTGATAAATCCCATTTAATCATGTAAATGACTCTTAATGCACTGCTGAATTTGGTTTGCTAGCATCTTGTTAAAAATTTTTACAACTATGCTGTGATTGTTAATATTGACTGTCAATTTTATTGGATTGAAGGATGCAAACTATTGTCCCTGAGTGTGTCTGTGAGGGTGTTGCAGAAGGAGATTAACATCTGAGTCTGTGGACTGGGAGAGGCAGACCCACCCTCAATCTGGGTGGGCACCATCTAATCAGTTGCCAGCATGGCTAGAATAAAGAAGACAGAAGAGGGTGGAAAGAGTAGACTTGCTGAGTCTTCTGGCCTTCATTTTTCTCTTGTGCTGGAATTCCCGCCCTCAAATATCAGATTCCAAGTTCTTCAGCTTTTTGACTCTTGGTCTTACACCAGTGGTCTTGCAATTACACCAGTGCAGACTGAAGGCTACACTGTTGGCTTCCTTACTTTTGAAGTTTTAGGACTTGGACTGGTTTGCTTGCTCTTATAAGCACGAATGCAAGCAAAAAGATAATGGAATAAGATTTCTAAAATATCTTTAAAAACTAAATATTATCTCCTTTGCTGCAACATGGTTGGAGCTGGAGGCCATTATCCTAAGCAAACAAACACAAGAAAAGCAAACCAAATGCCGCATGTTCTCACTTGTAAGTGGGAACTGAACACTGAGTACATATGAACACAAAGAAAGGAACAACAGACACCAGAGCCTCCTTGAAAGTGAAGAGTGAAGATCGAAAGTGGAGAGTGAAGATCGAAAAACTACCTATCAGGTACTATGCTTATTACCTGCATGACAAAATAATCTGTACACAAAACCCGTATGACACACAATTTACTTAAATAGCAAAACTGCACATATACCCTAAATTTAAAATAAATAGATAAATATCAACCCAAAATTTTATGCCCAAAGCAAATATCTTTCCAAATTGGAGACAAACTAAACTGTTTCAGAAACTCAAAGTAATTTATCTTCAGAAGACCCAAGAAATGTTTAAGGAAGTCCTTCATAAAGGCAAATGATAGCAGAGAGAAATATGAATCAATATGAAGGAACGAAAAAATGCTGAAATTAGTGTCTATAAGGCAAAATACAGGAAAGTGTTTTTCTCTGTAAGATAATTGTGTAAACAAAAATGATAAAAATGTAATGTGATGTATGAAATAACAGATGAAAAATAAAATGTATGCCAATTATATATAAAGGGCAAAAGGGGAAAAAGGAAGTATATACTTGTATGGTTATTGTGCTATATACGAAGTGGTATCACTTCTAAGAGGGGACTCGGAAAATTTCAAAGTAAATGTTATAAATTTTAGACTAGTCACTACTGTAACAAAAAATAGTTATCACTAATATGCCAATAAAGAAGATAAAGTTCTATCATAACTACTCAATTAATCTAAAGGAATGCAAAGTTAGAAGGTCAAGGAGAAAGAAGTAAAGAAAAACAGAAAACAAATATCATGATTATAGATTAATTCTAAGCATATTGATAATCATAGTAAATGTAACTGGTACAAATAATACAATTAAAAAGCAGAGATTGTCAATTAAATAACAAACAATAACCAGCTACCTGCTACTTAAATATGTTTCAAACATAAAGACTCACAGATGTTAAAATTAAATTATGCAGAAAGATATGTCAAGTAGCACTAAAAAAAGGTAACTTGGAGTGTGTCTATTACTATCAGATAAGGTAGTTTTCTGAGTAAAGCATATTACCAGGAATAAGGAAAGGCATTTTATAATGATAAGGAGTTTACTTATCAAGACAGCATAACAATCATAAACATTCACACATCTTATAACAAAATTTAAAAGTACCTAAAAAATACTTACAGAAGTTAGGAAAAATAGAAATTTCAGAGTTATAATCAGAGATGACATTTACAGAACGCTCTATCCAACAACAGCAGAATAAACATTCTTTTTAAGTGTACATGAAATATTTAATAAGATTGCTTACTCTGGACCACAAGACAACTCTAAATACATTTAAAATAATTCAGCTCATACAAAGTATGTTTTCAGACCAGTATGGAATTAAAGTAGTAATCAATACCAGAAAAAAAAATGTTCAAATGCTTGAAACATAACTAATATACTTCTAAAAAATTCTATAGAGGAAAAAAATCAAATTGGAGAGTATTTTACCCTGATTGCAAACAACGACACATCATTTCAAAATTTGCATAAAGCCATTCAAGAAGTATTGAGGTCAGGGAGGTGGCTCACACCTGTCATCCCAGCCCTTTGGGAGGCCAAGGCAAGCAGATTACTTGAGCCCGGGAATTGGAGACCAGCCTGGGCGACCAGCCTGGGCGACCAGCCTGGGCAACATGGTGAAATCCTGTCTCTACAAAAAGTACAAAAATTAAAAAAGGAACATTGACAGAAATGTAAAGTATGAAGCACCTATATTAGAAAAGGAAAGATCTCAATTTAATAAATCAGCAAATGCCCTAATAAAATTAGAAAAATAGAGAAAATAAAGTTCAAAATAAATAAAATAAATAATAATAATGTGGGTACAAATCAATGATTAGAATGCATAACACAGTAGAGCAAATCAATGAAACAAAAGGCATCCCTTTGAAAAGATCAATAAAAATGACACATTTCTAATCTAACAGATTAAGAAAAAAAGATAGAAAATCACACCTTACTAACAGCAGGAACAAGAGAGGTGACATCACCACAGATTCTGTATGTATATTTAAAGACAGACAAGGTAACATTATGAACAACTCCATGTCAATAATCTCAGCAACTTATGAGAAGTGGATAAATATCCTGAAAGACACATACTACCAAAGCTCATTCAAGAAGAAGTAGATAACCTAAATAGCTACTTACAATTAAAAACACTGAATTGATGATATAAAATTTTTGAACAAAATAACCTCTAAACTTAGATACAGTCACAGGGAATTTTATAATATGTTAAAAACATTAATTATTCATTAACTTTTCCCAAAAATGAAGAGGAGGAATTAATTTTCAGCTTATTCTTTGAGGCTGGAAAATAGATAGCAAAATAAAGCAAAATCATAAAAAGAAAAGTACAGATACATGTTCTTTGTGAGTACAGATATAAGAATTCTAACAAAATATTAGCAAATCATATCCAATAATATGTTAAAAGGATAATGAAGAATGACCACGAACAGTTAAGTCAGCAATTTAAGACTGTTTTAATATATAAGCATCAATCAATGTAATTCACTCCATTAACAGATTAAGGAAGAAACAACAACTGATCATTTCTTATAGACACATAGAAAGCATTTGGAAAAATACAAATTTCATTTCTGATAGAAACTTTAAGCAAAGTAGAAATAGAAAATATCTCAAACTGATCAAGGGCATCTATGAAACCCTGACAAAAAAACATTATATTTAATAGTGAAACACTGAATACTTTCTTCCACATATCAGGACAACAGTGGAGATGTGAGGTCTCACCACTTCTAGTCAGTATTGAACTGGAAGTTCTAGTCATGCAATTAGTCAATAATAATATAAGAGGCATCCAGGTTAGAGAGGAAAAATTAGAATTTAATTCTCATATGAATTTATTCTTTTTTCAAAAACATTCTATGGAGTTTACAAAAAACAAATGAAAGCAAATAAACAAAAGCAGATTCTAAAATAAATAAGTTTAGATATTGCAGGTTCTAAAATAAATACAGTACAATCTATTGAAATTCTGTATACTAACAAACAATCAGAAATCCAAACAAAAACACCTAACCAATTTAAAATAGTATAAAACACACCTTCAAAGGGATCGGTCCAACAAAAGATCCATGAATCCAATACAACCAAAGATACACACTGAAAACCAGGAAGAGCGCTGAGAGAAATGAAACATTTAAAAAATATGTATACCTTGTTCATGTGTTTAAAGTCTTCATATTGTTAAGATGTAGAATTGATACATTGATATACTGATATATATCTCAAATTGATATATAGCTTCAACAAAATCTAATATAATTTTTACCAGGCTTTTCTAATATAATTAGCTAGCTGATTCTAAAATTCATTTGGAAATGCAAGACATACAATGGTTAAAACATTGAAAAAGAAGAACAACATTGGAAGAGTAACACTGTGTGATACAAGACTACAACAATCAAGATAGTGTGGTAGTGTCATAAATATGCACTAGTAAATCAATAGAACCTAATAGGCCAGAAATAGACCAAATCATGTATATGTAAACTGATTTTACATCAAAATGCAAGGAGAATTCAGAGGAGAAAAGATATTTTTAATAAATGGTACCAGGAAAGTTGGAGATATGTATAAACAATGTACTTTTGATTCCTATCTCAAATATTATATAATAATTAACTAAAAATGAATCAGTTATTTACTTAAATGTAAAGCCTAAACCTGTAAAAATGCTAAAAGAAAATATTTACAGCTATTGGTTAAAAAAAGTAGCTTAGTTTGAACATCAAAAACACAATTCATAAAAGAAGAAAAAAAGATTAAATTTCAGCAAAATTTAAAATGTCTGCTCTCCATAATACACTCTTCAAAGAAGGAAAACACAAACCACAGAGTGGAGAAAATGGAATTATATCCATAATACATAATGAATTCTTAAAATGCAATAATTAAACAAGCTATCTAATAAATATGAGGATGAGAAAATAAAACAGACACAAGATGAATATATCAAAAATAGAGCACAGATTTGTAAATAAGCTGAACATCATTAGTGTTTAGGGAAATGCAAATTTATAAGATAATATATGCTAACCCATTTATTATAATGGCTAAGATTTAAAAGTTTGGCCATATTAAATCACCATGAAGGAAATGTAGGAACTGGAATTCTTATACACTCCTGGTAGGAATATAAAATGATACAATCACATTGAAAATCAGTTTGGTAATTTTTAAAAAATTTTGGCAAATTTATCACGTATGATCCAATCATTCTTCTAGGTATCCTCAAAAAAAAAAAATATATATATATATATCTGTTGGTAAAAAGACTTGTATACCCATAGTCATTGCAGCTTTTCTAGTAATAGCTAATAACTTGGAAAACAAACAATGAATGCCCATCAACAGGTCAGGTATATAAATCCAATAGAACATTGCTCAGCAGTAATAAAGAATAAACTATTGATAAGTACAACATCATGGATGAAACTCAAAATAATTATGCTGTGTGGAAGAAATCAAACCTAAAAGAATATGTCCTATAAAATCAATGCCTATGAAATTCTAGAAAATGCAATTCACTGTCAATAGAGAAACAGACAATTGCTGGGAAGAGGGGGAAAGAAGGGATTACACTTCATCTTAGCCAAAAGGCCGACAAGCTACAAGAAGGGATTCCAAAGGGAAATGCAGAGGTGGCTTCATGGAACTACAACCATTATGGATGCACAGAGCCCATGTTCAGATCTGCCCTGTGCTTGGAGTTTAATGTGATGCTGTAACCCTCTTGAAATTCTTATTTTATCTCTGAGTTTTTGTTTTATAAATGGAATCATAAAACGGAACATGTGTGACAACGGAACATGTGGTAGGAGTTTGGAGCCTTGGCTCACAGGGAGCCCCTGATACCACTGTCTACTGCGACCAGGACTGGTTCTTGGCTGCCCCCTCACAGAACTCTGGCACCTTGGGACCCTACGCAGGACCACTGCCACCTTTAGTCAGGAGTGGAGACCAGGTTGCTTGGGCAGGGAGGCTGTATGCAGTGCAGCTACATCCCTCTGCTCCTGTGGGAGCCTGCGTGCATGGGCAGAGAGGGGAGAGGGAGGGCCGGTGTGGCCAAGAGGCGTCTTAGGGAAAGGTAAAGAGAAGACCACCCTCTTTTGGTTGGCAGCACCTCAGCACATTTGAAAGGCGAACCATATGGAATCTCTTAGCTATCTAGATCCAGGAATAGAGCATGTTGCAGGATAGACGTCGCATTCCTTGGAGGTGTCCGGACCACCAAGATGGGATTACGGGACTATGAACTCGTAGGAAGAGGAGATTGACTTCCCTGCACCCCACAGGGATCCCACATTTTTGCTATGCACTGGTTACTGCAAATTGTATATCTTGCCCCGGGAATTTGTGCTCCCTTTTCATATGTTCACTATCTTGATTGTGGCAAAGTTTTCACAGGTATATTCTTTCATCAAAACTTACCAAATTATAACTCTTTACATATGTACGGTTTATTGTATGTCAGTTATGCCTCAACAAAACTGTGGCAGAAAATCCAAGAGAAATGAAAAAATGGGTCAGTTTATTACCAACTGATATATTTGTATGTAAACACGCAGCTCTATATGTAATTTGGATAGAAGAAGAATATTGTTTTCATACCCATGGAAGGCAAATAATTAGTAGTATTTTTATCACCAATGACAGGGTATGCAGCTATCAAACACATAGCTCAGGAAACAACTGCTTTCCATATTATGTAATACAAAATAACAAATTTATAAAACTAATTGGTGCTTGAATCAGGTAACACTCTAAGGTCACACTGAAGGTTTTTCAAATCATTGCAAGGTATTTTCTGACTGAAATCTTAGGTTAAAAGGAGGGAACTAAGTATAAAGGATTTGAAGTTTCTTTTAAACAAATAATTCCAAGGCTATATTTCAAAAAATTAAAACATGGGAGTCCTGTCGTTTCTCCCACTGATCTATTTGCCAATCAGAAGAAAGAAAGTATCAGCAGAATTGGGTTTTTTTTTCACCAATTCTATTTCCTGATGTGAGGAATTTTATTTAGTCTAGGAGACCAGGAAATTCACTACCTAGCACAGCTTTCAAATTAGCCTAGCATCGTTGTGGTTGATCATGGCAGAATCTTCTTGTCTCCAAGACACTCTCTTGCTTCCTATGGCTACCAAAGAAGGGTAAGATTATCCAATTGAGAGGTTGAAAAGGACAACTGTTACTGTGTACTAAAGAGTATTATACATCCGTTTAAGAGAATATGAATTCAGTATCACCAAGGCAGAATAATTGTTATAAATATATAAGTAAATACACATATATATGCATACATATATATGAGCATTCATGAACCCAACAATCCAAAAAACAGCTACAAGCTAACACTGCTTAGATAATCAATAAGAGGACTTTAAAAAAATAAGCAATATATAATGAAAACTATCTTTATAGATATTCATTACGTATGTAAATGCATACAAATATTCACTCAAAAATTGATGAAAGGATTATCCTTTTAGAAGTACCTTGAATTGTTGAAGCAGTCAAGTGGAATTGTAATGTCGTTTGAATTACTTTACAATGTGAATGTTAACATTTGCTGTGCATACCTAAAAATGATTTTCAAAATTATACATGAATGTGCTTTGTAAAAAGTGAACAAAACATATGAAAAACAAATGACAAAACAACTGACAAACAAATATCAGAACTGTTCACTACCATTAGAGTTATTACTGTCACTACAGGGATCTGCAACAGCAAATATGCCAAAACTGGAATGCGGGTAAACTAATGAAAGATTTATTAGTAATCGTGGTTATGTATCCTAACCAAAAAGAAAAATAAGTGTGTCATTAATGCAGAGCCACTTATAGTAAAGGAGCAGTGTGTGTTCTAAAGAGGAGATTTTTGCTCAGAGGCCTCCAACGCTTCCACAATGAGAGTGCATTTAAAAGAAATCTGCTTTTAATATCTTCTTCCACGGCAGAGAATTTATTGACTCATTGAAACTAACCTCTGTAGAATGCATCCATTTCCCAGGTATTGTGCTAGGCAGAGAAATTCAAACTATATGATGTATCTCTAATTGCCATGAAAAAATAACAAGATGCTTTGATTGAATTACTCTGATTTCCTCATCATTATAAAAGCCACACTGATATGATTGCCTAAAAGTTATTGCCCTGTACATTTTTCAGGAACGCTTCATTGATATTTGAATGCAAACTACACATAAAATAAGTAGAAAATGGAGTTTTTATTAGTTATGATACATTCCTGGCCTTTTAAAATATGTGTTTGATACTCCATCTATTTAAGACAATGTTTTTCAAATAACTAATGACATATATTCTTTCTCTCCTTCTTTCTTCCTCAAACAGAGGGTTGTGTGGAACTGTTCTAGAACTCTGACTGGACTGAGGCAAAATCTTTAAGCAAAATTATTTTAGCACTGTGCTTGGTGCTTTTCCTTAATATTTCACATCGTCTGAAAACAGAAGATCAAAGTGAAAATCAGTGAAGCTCACCCAAATGTCAGAATTGGTTGTACTTGTAGTTTACAAGATAAAATGAACAGACTTGCATGATGTTATCACCAGGACAGTAATTTAAATGCTGATTATGACTGCATACACAGTCAAAAGAAAATGAATGATATTAAAAATCATATATAAATGGAACACCTCTCATACTTTAAGTCCACACGAAGACATCATATATTTACTATGTTTCAGAAATATCAACATCTTTGTTTACACGTAAATTAAATGTTCATTTTATGGCATATAAGATAGCAATTAACTGACATCCTACTCAAATTGAAATTTAAAACATGTTAAATTTATATTGAATAGTAGCCTCTGCAGGGATAAGAGAGAAGCAGGACTGATTTTTACTGTGGTGTAAGAAAATCTAAATTGTATGTTTAACTTTTTGTATGTCAACTAAATCACATAGTCCATTATGAAGGGAATAAAATACACAACATTAGTTTCAGAAAGTACTCTTTTGATCATTTATTAACAAAAATAAAACAACAAACAGTTTTTTCCTCCAAATGAGGCGATTGCAGGCCTATTTACTTTGCTTACCAAGTACTCTCTTAATTTTAGATTATTATAGTTTGTCCTAATCCAGAATTTGGATGAGATTTGAAGAACAATACAATTAAAATGAGAATCAAAGTGGTATCCAGGTTATTTTTAAACAAACAACTTCTACTAAAGCAAATAAATACATAATACTTAGTCAATGTGTTCCAACCAGGATACTAGAATGTATTTAAGACAAATGAACAAGAAAGTATCTTTTTGAGTCTTATTCTCAAAAAAAGAGTAATCTTATGATCTTCTATAGCTATATAAATAATTTCTTCATTAGTGTGTCTATGTATATAATGTATATGTGTGTCTGTATGTGTATACATACAAATATATACATACACACGCAAATAGATTTAAATAAGAAAATGAACATGAAACATTTTATGCTTAAATAAAAAAATGAACTCGGCAGTCAGAGGTGAAAAATAATGTGATTGAACTTTTAAAAGCCTTGGATATTTTAGAAGAGAGATCTTAAAGATAGAGAAATGTATATTAAAACTACAACCGATAATACCAATAATTCATCATTGCTTCAGGAAAAATAAAAGTGCTGCCAAATGGAGGGAATTTAGAAATTCCTGAGCGAAGTGCTTGTTGAGATAAATTCCTGAAAGGAAAATTAAACAAACATGCCATTAAAACAGGAAGCTTTTTTCTACAAGCATTACACTTATAGCAGTAAAACACAGCATGAGATTCGAAGTCTTATTTTTTAAAAAAGAGAGTTTCAAATAAAAGTTGACGATGGATGAGTCGTGTCCTATTCTTGATTTGGATAAAATAAATGGCAAACTGTTAACAGAATTTTAAAGACTGCAATACAAGTTCAATAAAGTTGTGAGTTCAACAGACTGAAAGCCTTGGAAATCCAGATCCAGTCAGGTAAAGTAACTGGAGAAACTACTGGGGTTCCATATAATGAGTGTTCCAATGGCTGAGAAGAATATCAGTGCACATATTGTTAAATTCATTATTGGTTTTGATCAGTAGAGTATCTTTCTCCAATTAACCTTTTCTCAGCAAAGTAAATGAGACCCTGATGGTCTGCCATCATTAATATATCTTTAGAAACTTAGCAATTCTCTTCTTTCTCAACAATGACATTTTGAAACTTACTGCCTTTTGTATGGAAAGCACTTTACATATATTAAGCCATTAATAAAACTATCCTTTTGGAAAAAAGATAGAAATTTATTTTAAAATTAATACGTTTGTTCTTTTCTTTGTTTTTTGTTTGTTTGTTTTTTGTTTTTGAGACGGAGTCTCGCTCTGTCGCCCAGGCTGAAGTGCAGTGGCGTGATCTCGGCTCACTGCAAGCTCCGCCTCCCGGGTTCAAGCCATTCTCCTGCTTCAGCCTCCCAAGTATCTGGGACTACAGGCGCCCGCCACTATGCCCGGCTAATTTTTTGTATTTTTAGTAGAGACGGGGTTTCACCGTGTTAGCCAGGATGGTCTCGATCTCCTGACCTCATGATTCTCCAGCCTCGGCCTCCCAAAGTGCTGAGATTACAGGCGTGAGCCACCACGCCCAGCCCTACGTTTGTTGTTTTCTTACAAAGTTGTACACCTACAAAATAGCAAGATGGACACTCATTATAATTTTTTAAATGTTATTGTTATTACTAATTTATTTATTAGAAGAGTTGAAGTAGTGTTCCTGTCTAGAGATTACTCTAATGAAGTCCAATACGTCTTTTTATTCAAAGCTCAATTTGGAAACAAAAGCAGCTTGGCTGAGATTTATGTAGCCAGGGTTCTAATTAAGAGCATGACCCAAACATGCAGTTAGTATATTTTAATTGAAAAAGTTCAATCATATAAATTTTGTAAAGGCTTAAAGTGTCTTTACTGAAAAAATCTGTGTTCATATTTTCTTTAGGTTCTTTCATATATGTGTCAAAGTTTGATAAAAACATAATTGAGAAATTACTTACTCTTTATAGCAGGCATTCTTTGACCCTGTTATGGGCAGTAAGGGCAGTGAGATCTGAAGATTGTACTGAACAGTTTTATAGCAGCAGACAAAGTAGTTTCATTACCACAGGCTCAGTTTTCTCTTGTGAGTCTTAGACAATTCTTTCACTGTCCTTATTGCAGTCAATTCGTTATTTGAACCGTTTTCCTCTGAAGTCATGTTGTTTCATGGAGTACCTTGGTCTGTCCTGATTCTCAAGGCTCCCTTTAACCTAAAAGTTATTCTGATGGGTTCAAGACAGGAATTCCTCTCAAAATCAATTTGAAGGCTGCAAAGATATTTAGTGTAGTATTTGGAATAAATATTACTTTGAGTTGAAACACTCATCCCTGAAGGGCAAAAACTAATATAGTCCAAGCAATATGCTGTTGGCAGATCTTAAATAAGCTCTATCCTCTCACGGTTTGAGAGGCAGATTGCTTATGCTTCATGAGAGCCAAGCTTCTTGTCTCAGGAACATAAAGGATGAGATTCTGTCCTGAAGGACCATTTCAAAAATATTGGAATTTTTATAGTGTGTCTAGTTTATTTGTTATAATACAAAATATCTGTGTTTCCAGTGTTTCACAAGTTTAGCATGGGGATCAGATTTTCTCTTGCTCAAGCATATTGCCCAAGGCAAATATTAGCATTTCTGGTGACATCTTGTTTTGGATTATGAAGTGCATCCAAAGTGTGAAAAGGTGCACAGTGAGCAATCTGACTATAGATTTTCTTGAAGATGAGTTACCCCTAAAGTCATTTTTCCCCTTTTGGTAATTTACTCATTGTGACCTGGTATTATTTTTAGATTTCAATTATTTCGTGTATGAATTTCAACAAAATGCTTTTTACTCCATAACAGAACCCAAATCCAAACCCAAACTCAACTTTATTTGGTAGAAATGTTTTAAGAAGTTGACTTGCATATGGAAAATACTATGAAAAAATTATATGCATACCTCTTCAATCTACAACTTATATGTGGATGACTAGATAGGCCTTTCATAAGCAATGTATAAGATTGCATAAAGTGTTTTAATTTTTGTTACAAATTGCATTAATCTGTTTGGATTAATCATCATCTTCTCTTCACCAAACTTCTGTTTTGCATATCTATCCGCATTAATATATAAAGATCTACTTCATTCTTTTAAATCCCTACATGATACTCTTTTCTTTGAAAACTATCATTGATATTTAGATTGTTTTCTAGCTTTTAGAGTTAAAAAAAAAAAAAAAAAGCAAAGCAAAATCTTGCAAGAAACACCACTGTAATTGTCCCTTTTCAAGGGACACTGGCAAGAGGTTTGAGTTTTAGGTTAAATTTTCAATTTTACTACCATCAATTTCAGTTTATTTGTAATTCTGTATTTTAAAAAATAGTACCAAATTAAAAATTGCGTTTATTTAAATAAGTCTATTATAGTTAACTGCCCCTTCAATTTCTTAAACATCTTAAGGCTACTCAACATAATTTTTTTCTAAAAGGATTATATATACATATTTCGTATTTAAATATATATATTATATTTGTATATAAATTTTATATGTATATATATACATAATTCGTATTTTAAAATGTAGTAGAATCTCTTAATGTTTTTCCAATGTTTCATTTACTTTTAAAGACTGTTAAAGTAAACTATTAAAGAAAACTCTGCACAATTCAATTACTGATTTACTACCAGATTCAAAACAAAATCTAACAATAACAAAGTGCTCACTACATTTCCACTACTGTAGATTTAAAAAAAAAAACAACTTCATGATACTCTAAGCAAATATAATGACATAAAATCTCATTTATTCATATTAAATATCATTAATAACTTGAGGGATCATTTTAATAAATGAACTAAGCAAATGTTTCTTAGGAACAATTCAAAAATAACATCTTTGCTTTACAAGATTATTTTTATACCTCTTATGTAAGTTGCAAATGTATTTTTCTACACTTGAAGCACTGACATATTAACTTTTTACAACCTCAAATATTTTTCCATAATATCAAAACATTATTATTAGCAATATGACTTTTCTGTAAAAAACAATAAAGATTTACTTAATTTAAGCTGTTATTAAAAAGAAAATGCATTCTGACACCAGCCAACTTGGGAAATGAAAATAAACAGAGATGATGTAAATTTAAATTCATTATTATTTTGTATAAAAAGGAAACAGTCACTGTAGTTTAAACCCAAAATTTATTAGTTCTGTAAACCAGTCTGGTTTTAAAAAGACTTTAAGCCTTATCTGAATCACATGAAGTGGTATCTACTGTATTATTCTTTATTTTCTTGGTTGCACATGACATCCATTGGCCTATGGTAGGCATTACTTGTTTTATATTAATAACATATTAATAAATCCAAGTATCTGAGTGACTTCAAAGGACTTACAATTTGATTGAAAAATTCTCGCTAGCTTCACAACAGATTGGAAGTTTAAAAAAAGAGAAAATTTGCCTTTACAATCAGTTTGAGTACACTAGTTTGAAAGGGATTATATGCATTTACACACACGTATATACTAATAACACGGTAAAAATCCATTAAATGACTAATAATAGCAGTATGAATATTATAATAAAAATAATAGGAAATTGACCAGTATTATAAAAATTGAATACGGCCAGCTGAGTGCAGTGGCTCACACCTGTAATCCGAGCACACTGGGAGGCTGAGACGGGCGGATCAATTGAGGTCAGGAGTGGGAGACTAGCCTGGCCAACATGGCCAAATCCAAAAATACAAAAATCATTCAGGCATAGTGGGGGGCACCTGTAATCCCAGCTACTCAGGAGACTGAGGTAAGAGAATCACTTGAACCCAGGAGGCTGAGGTTGCAGTGAGCTGAGATTGTGCCACTGTACTCCAGTGTGGTTAACAGAGTGAGACTCTGTCTCAAAAAAAAAAAAAAAAGAAAAGAAAAAGATTAGGAATTACATACAAAGGCTTTTTCATAGCCTAGACATCTGACCAAAAAGTATGAACCTCCCAATAATTACTAATTAATGAAACTTTCATTTGTTATGTTTTCCTTAACATTTCTCTTTTGAAGAGAACATTGATATAATTCCTGAACTATTGATAATTCGTAATTGTTGGCCTGTATTTACTCAATTGAGAAAAAAAAGCAAATGAGCAAAAAAGCTGTTTATTTATAAATTATAAATGGAGTATCACTGATGCACCAAAATTATATCTTTGCACTGAAGAAGATCACAAAATAGATTTGGAAGCAATTACATGAAAATAATGACCAAGAATTATACGATACATGTATGTATATAATTTATTTTACACACAGAGAGAGAGAGAGAGTGAGAGAAGAGTTACCTCCTTTGGTGTGCAAAATATAGCCAGCAATGATGAATAGAGACCTCAGGTGAAGGTGTAAATTTATAAGGGAATGAATGTGTGCATATGCATGTTTCTGCAGTTACACATGTGCATGTTGGTGGAAGAAGTTGCTGAAGAATGCATGAGGAGGGCAGGGCAAGAGAGACAAAGAAAGACCAAATACAAGGAAAAATCACAGCACTCATGGTGCTAAGGAATTCCATGGAGAATAGTACTGATGAAAAGTAGAATACTGGCCGGGCATGGTGGCTCACGCCTGTAATCCCAGCACTTTGGGAGGCTAAAGTGTACAGATCCCTTGAGCCCAGGAGTTTCAGACCAGCCTGTGCTACATGGTGAAAACTCTACAAATTAAAAAAGAAAAAGAAGAGGAAGAAGAAGAAGAAGAAGAGGAAGAAGGAGGAGGAGGAGGAGGAGGAGGAGGAGGAGGAGGAGGAGGAGGAGGAACAGGTGATGGTGGAGAAGTAGGTGGTAGGATGATAGAAAAATTTGTGGTTGAATTAAACTTAGGGGCCATATACTATGTTTGATTAAACGGGAGCATGAGTCAGAACTGCCACATAATCTAGACTAGGTTGTTTTCTATTTTTTTATTCTTATATTAGTGTTTTATTTTAAAACTTTATCTCTCCTTTTAATATTTGATGTGTACCACAGCTGTCTAAAAAGTTCTGCTATTCTCTAAATATTTTGTCTTAGTTTCTTTATTTATGAAAATGAGAAAAATTGTAGTATTTATTTCAAAAGTTTCTTGAACAGAATTAATGAGTTTATACATGCAGAGAATGTATAATTGTCTATGGCACATGTTCAGCACTCAATTAGTAAATAGAATCTGAATAGAATTAGAGACACTGGAAGGATATAAAATTAAATATTAGCAGTGCTTATCTCTGTAGGGTAGTACTACATTTTATTGTCATTCCCACCTCATACCCTTTGGTATCTTATATTTCCTGATTTTGTCTATAACGAATATTAAGTTACTTTCATCAGAAAGATGTTTCTGAATTTATAGTAATGTTTTTACCATTAAGCCTTTTTGCCCTTTAATAGGATTTGTAAAAGTTACAGAAGGAGGTTGAGTCCAGGAGATTTGTTGGGTTGAACTGGCAATTTTTCCTTCTTTTATGTTACTACACAGTTGAGATTATATGTCAACACTTGCTAATATATTTTATTCTTCATATTTTTCCAGAAATCAAGCAAATGACTATTAAAAAAATGTTGTCTGAGTTTTTTCCATCATTCCTTCCCTGACCTCCAACTTGCAGCTTTGTTTTGTTATTGTTACTGTTTTCATTGTTGGTTGAGTTCATTGGTGTTCATATTGTTTTTATTTGTTTGTTTATCTCTAGGTCAGGAATCTGTTCAACTTTAGTGATATTTATGAAAGAGAAAGAGATGACGCATTCAGTCAGAGTTCTAGTGTATATTCTAAACAACTCTAATGATGGTGGCTGAGAAATGGCAGAATTATAGGATATCCTCCAAATTATTTAGCCCCAGGGGCAGTACTGATAGAAAAACTGGGTTGAACTGGTGACCAGAAAGAATATTAAGAATAATTTAAAGTCTGTGTCATCACATAGTTGTCATTTCCTCTTTAGGATTCTTTATGACAATTCTATACACCATTATATAACTTATTCCTATCTCCTCTTGCTGTTGCTAGGTTTGAAAATAGGCAAAATATTTAAAAAATTTGAAACCCCAACCTACTCACTTTTGAACTCTTTTATACACTTTCAAAATATTAAAACACAGCCCTTTGACTTGCTTTTACTTATTCAGGATGCTAGTGGAATGAGTAATCTGATTTAAATTTCAATCCTATCAACACACACACACACACTGTCTACCCCCAAGGACTGTCTCTAGAAAGAAACTTTATATCCAATTGTAGCCAAATGTATTTGTTAGAAACATCCAGGGAAAAACCTTGATTTTTCCAGAAACTGAAGTTTTCACATGTAGTATCTGAAGGATTTCGATTATTTATTTATTGCAGATGAGAAAGAGAGAGGGAGAAGGATTAAACCTTTTGGGAGACAGCTGGCTGTACATTGTCACTTTGAAATTGAAGGTCTACTAAATTCAAGTTGTTATTCTTAGAGTTTTAAATCAAAAGCTAGTGTCAACAAAATTGTTTTCCTCTTTCCACTGGGTACATTTAGATAGAAGGTGAATGACTGTTTTTGAGTGACTATTGATGAAGTTAACAAAAGAGTTTATTAAAATGTTATGGAGATTCTACATAAATCAAACAGAATCAGAATAAGAAATTAAAGGTAAAAGAATTATTCATTTACATACAAAAAAAAAGTGAAACTAGCAATGTCTAACCTTGTCTTCTTTTAAGAAAACTCTGTGTTTGTACTGCATAAAAGTTCATAAAACAGTCCAGGTGCAGTGGCTCATGCCTGTAATCCCAGTCGTTTGGGAGGCCGAGTTGGGTGGATCATGAGGTCAGGAGTTTAGGATCATGGTGAAATCCTGTCTCTACTAAAACTACCAAAATGAGCCAGGAGTGGTGCACACGCCTGTAGTCCCAGCTACTTGGGAGGCTGATGCAGGAGAATCACTTGAATTTGGGAGGCCAAGGTTGCAGTAAGCTGAGATCAGGCCATTGCACTCAGCCTGGGTGACAGAGCAAGACTCCATCTCAAATAAATAAATAAATTAATTAATTAATAAATTAATTAATTAATAAAACTGTTTTCAAAAGCAATTTATTATTTTTATAAAACATCTTTAGTGAACATATTATTTCATGTTCTTTTATACAATATACTTTTTTTATAGTTGCCAGTTATGTATCAGCCATTTTTTGTTAGTCTACAGAAATTTTAGCCTAGAAAACCCTGTAAGGAATGTTCAGTGGATAACCCAATCTAATCAAATTATATATTTTTCCTTTTTCCCTGACTCTCATTCACTTACTATATCTGATTTCAATAATTATTTTTACCTATTTTGCAACTTCTTGGTTCTCTTCACCATATGTGTACTCTATCTGCAGCGTTCAAAAATGTAGTGATGAGAAAAACAGATGAAAATTTGAACAATGTTCTAGTGTAAGGTTAGATACAATGGAATCCATAGACTATTCCTACTCTTCCTGAAAATACCGGTCCCGACATGCATATGTTAATGCATGATCAAATTCACACACACACACACACGCGCGCACACACACACACACACACACACAGAGCAAGGGCAGGTAGAAACTAATTGAAAACAGATGAATTGGAATTCTTTTGTTTTTGAAAGTATGGTTATATAAAATCTGCACAAGAAATGTAGTAGGACACAAATCTGAAAATCAAGTAAAGTTGAAGGGTTCATTCAATAGGACTCCCATTCCATTCAGAATTAGAGAGACAGAAAGAAACAAATTGCCTGCTTCAGTGGTTGTCTTATCCTCCAGACAGCCTGCTTAATAAGTTAGTTTTTTCTCTATGGAAAGTAGATCTATAGCTCTTGTTCGAAGGTTTTGGGTAAGAATTCCTCCTGGACTATTAACTAATGGATGGTAATAAAACAATTAATTAGTTTAAAGAATAAGCACACTGATAAAATCAGAAAACCTATGTACATATCCTGGATATCATGGGAAAAACTGATATTCAGAGAACATTAAGATATTTCTGCAAATAGATTTAAATCAAGAGGTGATACCAATTTTTATAATATATTTAGTCTGTGTTCTCAGCAAGAAAATATTGCTTCATTGCTGTCAAACAAACAAGGATGAACAAATAGACAATCCACACATTAAGTCTCCTGGTATGGTGTTGATTTGGTTGGAGTCTACAAAGCTACAAAAGAAAAAAAGGAATTCTCTTCTATAATTATATTTTTTTTGAGAAATGTTTTGACAATGAAACATGATGAAGTTAACCATTGGTACCCTTGAGTTTCGTGTCTGTGGATTTCACCAACTATGGATCAAAAATATTTGGAAACACATTTGTGCTTGTACTGAACATGTACAGACTTTCCCTCTTGTCATTATTTTCTAAAAAATACAGAATAACAAATATTATCATAGCATTTACATTGTATTAGGTATTATAAGTAATCTAGAGAAGATTTAAATTATGATTTAAAGGATGTGCATACATTTTATGGAAATTATACCCCATTTTATATCAGGGATTTCAGCATCTACAGATTTTGGTATCAGCAAGAGTTCCTGAAAACAATCCCTTATGGATATGGATACTGAGAGATGACTGTCCACAGTGAGATAAAGCTGTTGAATAAAACTAATAAAAAAGCATTCTCAGATATCTAGTCAAAAAGAAATACATATGTAGGATTCTTCCTAATGAAAACAAAAACAAAAAAGTAAAGACTTATTTTAGAGCACGGGAGTATCAAAAACTGGAATTGTGGATCTAAAAGAAAACTGGTGAAAAAGAAAGAGGTAAAAATTCAGGCATATTTTTATTAAAATAATATTCATATAAGATTTTCAAACAAAATCGTTTTGTATTTTACCACAGATTGGGTGTCTTAAACAACCAAAATTTATTTTGTCATAATTTTGGAACCTAGAATCCAGAGATCAAGGTGTTGGTAAGCTGGGTTTCTCGTGAGCCACCTCTCCTTGGCTTGCAGATGACCACTGTCTTACTCTTTCCTCACTCGTGGTCTCTTCTCTGTGCATGAGCATCGCTGGTGTCTTTCTTTGCACGTTCTAACCTTCTAGTCAGGACACCAGTCAGATTTGATCACAGCCCATCCTAATGGCCTCATTTTAACATAATTATCTTTTAAAGGCCCTGTCTCCTTAGAATTTATATTCTAAGGTAATAAGGCTTAGAGCTTAAATGTATGAATTTTGAGGGGAACATAATTCAGTCAACAATGATAAAATGGGAGAATTTCCTGATTCCCCTTACAGGAAGTGCAACAGGGGTGTGTCACCTATCTGGTCAAAGCTGCTGCTCACACCCCTTGTAGGAGGGGGAGCACATAGACGGGCAGTTGCAGTGGCTGGGGCAAGTGCTTTGGACTCCAGTCGTTGATAGTGTGTAGGTCTGGGTGCCTGCAACCCCCAATGTTACAATGCTCTATAAGCCTTGCTGTCCGCAGACAGTTTTGAGTGTTAATCAGCTCAATGGACCCTCTGTGATTTCCCAAGGGCAGAGGGCCAGTGTGACATCTTTCTGTATCCTGAGCTATTGCCCTGCGTCCCAGAAGAATCAGGTCTCACAGGGGTTGAAGAATGAATGCAAGGTTTTATTGAGTGGTGGTATGGCTTTTAGCAGGACGGATGGGGAGCCAGAAAGGGAGAGATAGGGAGAAGATGATCTTCCCCTGAAGTTGGGCTGTCCTGCAGCCAAAATCCTCTCAGTGATCAATCTGTTCCTCCTCTTCTCTCTTTCTTTGCCACGTCGTTCTGCCCATTCATTTGCTTGTCTTGTTTCCTTGTCTGCTGGTCTGCTCCGGAGTCTGGGATTTGGGGTTTATATGGGTACAGAATAGGGGACGTGGCAGGTCAAAAGGCAACTTTATGGGCATGAAAACAGGAATGCCTGTTTTCATTTAGGGCTGCAGGTATCCAGGCTTGAGGGTGGGGCCTTTGCCTGGGAACCACCTTCTTCTACCCAGCATTTCCCTTTCTCCAGTCTATATCAATAACATTGACTTACATAAGATTGAAAAACAAAAACATTTAAGCTCTTTTAAAAAATAAGATTTTTGAATAAGAGTTAATAAATCAAGACATTAAGGAATAAACACAATAATGTAAATTTCTATTTGGAAAGTTGAAAGCTTACATATGAGTTTTTACTACAATAACAAAAGTACAACCCATGAAATAAAAACATTGATAAGTTTCATGTCACTAAATTAAAATATACTTTCTGAAAGATACTGTTAAGAGAGTTACAAAACAAGCCACAGACTGGGAGAGAATATTTGTAAAATATATCGAATTAAGAAATTATATGGGAAATATACAAAGAACTTTTCCAATTCAATAAGAAAGCAAAAAGAAAAAAAAAAAAACTCAAGTAAAAAAATTGACAAAAATCGGTAAAGATACCTCACCAAAAAAGGAAAATATGAAAAAAATGCTCAATATCATTTATAATGGGGCAATTGCAAATAAAAATAATACTGCACAGTAGTAGTTCCTTGGTGTTTAATCAAGTTAGTTAAAAAGTTATATCTCCATAAAAACCTGCACATAAATGTTTATAGCTGCTAAAGTCACAATTTCCCAAACAACCAAGAGTTTTATACATATGTAAATGTATTAACACAGTGCAGCAAATCCATGTGATGGAATATTACATAGTGATAAAAAGAAATGAGCTATCACATCATGAAAAGACATGGAGAAAATTTAAATGCATATAGCCCAGTGAAAAATGCTAGTCTGAGATGGCTACATGCAGTGTGATTATAATTTTTTGACACTCCGGATATAGAATTAGCTACCGTATCAGTAGTTGCTAGAGCTTTGGAATAATGTGTGAAACACAAGGGATATGTATGTAATGACAGATTGAGCACAGAGGATTTTAGAGTGGTGAAAATGATTCTCCATGATACTAAAATGTGGATATATAGCATTATTCATTTTTCAAAACCTATAGAACTTTACGACACAGCGTTAACCCTAATGAATGCACATTTTAAAACTCCTTTAGGAGTTAGGGGGGTCACAGGAAAGAATTCAAAACATGACGAGAGATTCTAGCTATATTAAAACTGCATGAATCAACCTCACTGAAGCAGTTGGGGGATAAGCAGTGAAAAAATGAATGTAATATATACAAATAAAGACTAAAAAATTGCACAGTTATGTTGTCATAATTTTGACTAAATATAAATGATACAAGATTTAAAAACCAAATTTAATAACATTAATTAATCTAAACATAGATAAAACAGTATAAATTGCCTTAATTAAAAGTGTGGGAGAATTTATTATGCAATGCACAAATAAAGATGGCATCAATTATAAGAATATTAATACTATATAGGGAAAATGTGAGGCATAATTTGCCTAATACTGTAGTTTAAATTTATGTAAATAAAATAAATTTAGAATCAAACACATGGTCATAAACCACAGTTGTGCTAGCAGTGTTTTTAAAAAGAGGCAAAACAAAATTGTAAAATGGAACAAATAAAACAATAGAAGATTTTGCACGATTATATACACAGGCATACTTCTGAAGTATTGTGGGTTCAGTTCTGGATAAATGCAATAAAGCAATCATGCAATAACAGTCAGTCACATGAATTATTTGGTTTCCCAGTGCATAAAAAGTTATGTTTACACTATACTATAATCCATTAAATGTGCAGTAGCATTATATCTGAAAAACCAATGCACATATCTTAATTTAAAAATGCTTTATAGCTAAAAATGCAAATAGCTGTTTGAGACTTCAACAAGTCATACACTTTTTGCTGGTAAACGGTCTTGCCTCAGTGTTCATGGCTGCTGACTGATTAGAGTGGTGATCGCTGATGAATGGAGTGATTGTGGAAGTTCCTTAAAATAAGACAAAAATAAAGTTTGCCACATCAATCAACTCTTTCTTTCATGAAAGGTTTCTCTGTAGCATGCAATGCTATATGATAGCATTTTATCCATGGTAGCATTATTTCAAATTTGGATTCAATTCTCTCCAACCCTGCAACTATTTTAGCATAAAAATGACAAACAGGTATATGAAAACGTGCTCAACATCACTGATCATCAGATAAATGAAAATCAAAACTACAATAAGTCATTATCCTACTCCAGTAAAGATGGCTTATATCTAAAAGTATGGTCATAACAATGCTGGTGAGGATGTGGAGAAAAGGGAGAACTTCTACACTCCTGGTAGGAACGTGATTCAGTACACCACTATGGAAAACAGTATGGAGGTTCTTCAAAATACTCAAAATAGAGGTACTGTACGATCCAGTGATTCCATTCCAAGGTACGTTCCCCAAAGATGTGAAATCAGTACATTGAAGAGATATCTGCACTCTCATGTTTTTTTGTAGTACTATTCACAATAGCCAAGATTTGGAAGCAACTTAAGTGTCCATCAACAGACAAATAGATAAAGTAATCATGGTACATATATATAAAATGGAGTATGATTAAGCCATAAAAAGAATGAAATCCTGTCACTTGCAACAACATGGATGGAATTGAAAGGCATTATGAAATAAGCCAGGCACAGAAAGACAAACTGTTTACCTTTTCACACATTTAGAAAGCTAAAACTTAAAACAAGTAAACTCATTGAGATGGAGAGCAGAATGATGGTTACTAGAGACTGGGAGTGGTAGTGAAGGGGTGTGGGCATGGTTAGTAAGTACAAAAATATAGTTAGAATGGATAAGATCTAGCAGTAGATCAAGCACAAGAAAACAATGTATGAATAATATACAAATTCCCGAAAAGAATACACAGAGGAACCATAGAGTTGAAAAATCCAATAACTAAATTGAAAAAGGAACTAGAGAAGGAAGAACAAACTAAGCCCAAAGCTTGCAGAAGAAAGGAAATAATAAATGTCAAGACAGAAATAAATGAAATAGAGACTATAAAAAAATTGAAAAGATCATTGAAATGAAGAATTGTTTTTTTAAAAGCTAAAAATAGAAAAATCTTAAGCTAAAATAAGAAAAAATAAAAATGTTTAAAATAATTAATGTAAAAAATAAAGGAGGAGAGATTGTAACTGATATCACAAGGGATCACAAAAAACTACAATGATCAATTATATGCCAACAAATGTGATAACATAGAAGAAATAAAAACATTCCTAGAAACAAAACTTACCAATACTGGATCATGAAGTAATATAAAATCTGAACAGACCAATAATGAGTAATAAATTAATTCAGTAATAAAGAGGCTTCCATCAAAGAACAGCGTAAATTGATGGCTTCACTGGTAGATCCAATCAAACATTTAAAGAAGAACTCATACCAATTTTTTTCAAACTTTCCCAAAACTTAAAAGGGATAAAATGCTTTAAAAATACTTTAAAACTTATTTTGTAAAGCCTGTATTATCCAGGAAAAGACACTATAAAAAATAAGATTATGAACCACTATTCCTGATGAACATAGATGTAAAAATCCTTAACCAAATATTAGCAAACTGAATTCAACAGTACATTGAAAGTGTCACTCATTAAGAGCAACTAGGATGTATCTCTGGGATGCAAGTATGGTTTAACTTAGACTAATCAATAATGTAATTCATCACATCAACAGACTAAAAGATAAAAATCATCTCCACAGATGCATGAAAAGCATTTGATGAAACTCAATATCATTTCATTATAAAAATTTCTCATCAAAGTAGGTATAGAAGGATTTACCTCAACACAATAAATATACACTAGTAGCCCACAGCAAACATCATACACTATTGCAAAGCATTGAAAGCTTTTCTTCTAAGATAAGGAACAGGTAAAGGATGCTTACTCTCCACATTTCTGTATAGCTTACTAGTGAAAGTCCTAGCTAGAGCAACTAGGCAAGAAAATAAAGCATCTAAATCAGAAAGGAAGAAATAAAATGCTCTGTATTTATAGATGGCATGATTTTGCATATAGAGAAACCAAAAGACACCACCAAATAACTGTTCAAATTAAGACATAAGTTCATTTATGTTACAGGAGATAAAATCAACATATACAAATAAGTAGCATTTCTATACATCAACAATAAACTACTGTAAAAGAAATTATAAAAGCAATCTCATTTGTAATAGTGTCAAAATATAAAATATGAATAAATTTAACCAAGATGGTGAAAGTCTTGTACTCTGAAAACTGTAAAACTTTGGCAAAAATAATGGAAGACATAAAAAATATCCTATGTTAATGGATGAGAAAAATCATAATGTTAAAATATCTATACTACTTAAAGTGGCCAACAAGTTAAATAAAATTCTGATCAAAACTGTAATAGCATTTTTTCACAGAAATAATTAAAAATTCAAATATTTGTTCAGAGCCACAAAAAAAACACTAACACCCAAATCAATTTTAAGAAAACAGAACAAAGCTGAAGGCCTTAAACTACCTTACCTCAAAATTTACCACAAAGCTATGGTAATCAAAACAGCATGGCACCAATACACACACACAAAGACTAGTGGAAGAAAATTAAGAGCTCAAGAATAAATTTAAATGTCCAAGATAAAATGATTTTGAAAAAGTTTCCAAGAACACAATGGAGAAAGGATAATCTCATCAATAATTGATGTTGGAAAAAGTGTATATTCACATGTCAAATGAAATTAGACCCTTATCACAACCCATAGAAAGTAAACTCAAAATGAAGTAAACACTTAAATGTAAGACCTGAAATTGTAAAACTACTAGAAAAAAATCATAGGAAAAAAGTTCTTGACATTGGTCTTGACCTTTTTTTTTTTTTTTTGCTATAACTGCAAAAGCACATACAAAAAAGCCTAAATAGACAAATAGAATTGCACAAAACTAAAAACTTTCTCCTCAGTAAAGAAAACAATCAACAGAATGAAAAGATAACCTTCAGAATAGGAGAACATATTTGCAAGGCATATATGTGATGATACGTTTTGGATCTATGTCCCCATCCAAATCTCATAATGAATTGTATTTCCCAATGTTGGAGGTGGGGCCTAGTGGGAGGGGATTGGATCATGGGGGTAGATTTTCCCTTGGTACTGTGCTACAATGGTGAGTTCTCATGAGATCTGGTTGTTTAGAAGTGTGTGGCACCTTCCCCCTCCTTCCTCCTGCTCATGCCATATAAGACATGTCTGACTCCCCTTTGCCTTCCACAAGGATTGTAAGCTTCCTGAGACCTCCCCAGAAGCTGAGCGGATGCCAGCATCATGCTTCCTGTACAGTCTTCAGAATCCTGAGCCAAAGAAACATTTTTTATCTGTATAAATTACTGAGTCTCAGGTTTTTTTTTTTTTTTTTTTTTTTTTGAGATGGAATCTAGCTTTGTCACCCAGGCTGGAGTGCAGTAGCACAATCTCAGCTCACTGCAACCTCCGTCTCCCAGGTTCAAGTGATTCTCACACCTCAGCCTCCTGAGTAGCTGGGATTACAGGTGTGCACTACCATGCCAAGTTGATTTTTGTATTTTTAGTAAAGATGGGGTTTCACCATGTTGGCCAGGCTGTTCTTGAACTCCTGACCTCAAATTATTTCCCTGCCTATTTTCCCAAAGTGCTGGGATTACAGGTGTGAGCCACCATGCCTGGCCTCAGGTATTTCTTTATAGCAGTGTAACAATGGACTAATACATAAAATTGGTACTGAAGAGTGGCACATTTCTAGAAAGATAACTGAAAATGTGAAAGTGACTCTGTAACTGAGTAATGAACAGGTTGGAAGGCTGTGGAGAACTAAGAATAAGACAGGAAAATGAGGGAAAGTTTGAAACTTCCTCACTGAATGGTTGTAACCAAAATACTGAGAGTGATATGAACAGAGATGAACAGGCTGATGAGGTCTCATACGGAGATAAGGAACTTATTGGAAACTGGAGCAAAGGTCACTTTTGTTACATGTTTGCAAATAGCTTGGTTGACGGTGCCCCTGCCCTAGGAATCTGTGGAACTTTGAACTGGAGATATATGATTTAGGATATCTGGTAGAATAAATTTCTAAGCAGAAAAGTATTCAAGAAGTCACCTGACTGTTTCTGACAGTCTAAGTGTATATGCATGAACAAAGAAATGATCTGAAACTGAAACGTATTTTTTCAAAGAAAATCGGAGCATAGAAGTTTGGAAAATTTGCAAAAATCTGGTCATGTGGTAGAAAAGAAAAGCCCATTTTCACAGGAGGAATTCAAGCAGGCTGCAGAAATTTGCATAACTAAAAAACAAAAAGGCAAATGCCTATAGCCCAGAAAATGGAGAAAAGACCTTGAAGGCATTTCAGAGACCTTTGTCGCAGCTCCTCCCATCATAGGTCCAGATAGATGTCTAGAAGGATTAAAAGGTTTCATGGACCAGGCCCTGGGCCCTGCTGCCATGAGCAGCCTCAGGTCACTGCTTCTTGCATTTCAGCCACCCCAGCTCCAGCTGTGGCTCAAAAGGGCTCAGGGATAGCTTGGGCCACTGCTTCAGAAGTGCCAATCCATAAGCTTTGGTGGTTTTCATGTGATGTTAAGCCTGCAAGTGCACTGAATGCAAGCGTTGAGGCTTGGGAGCCTCTGCCTAGATCTCATAGGATGTATGGGAAAGCCTGGATTTCCAGGAAGAAACCTGCTTCAGGGGTGGAGCCCTTATGGAGAACCACTACTAGGGCAGTGTGGAAGGGAAGAGTGTGGTTGGGGCCCCTACACAGAATCCCTACTGGGGCATTGCCTAGTGGAGCTGTGAGAAGAGGGCTGCCATTCTCCAGACCCTGGGGTGGTAGATCTACCAGCAGCTTTCACCCTGCACCTGAAAAAGCCACAAGCACTCAACACTAGCCCATGAGAGCAGCTGTGGGATCTGAACCCTGCAAAGCCACAGGGGAAGAGTTGCTCAAAACCTTGGGAGTCCAATCCTTGCATCAGTGTACCCTGCATGTGAAACATGGAGTCAAAGGAGATTATTTTGGAGCTTTAAGAATTAATAACTGCCCTGCTAGGTTTTGGACTTGCGTAGGGCCTGTAGCCCCCTTTTTTTGGCCAATTTCTCCCTTTTGGAATAGGAGTATCTACCCAATGTCTGTAGTCCCATTGTATTTAGAAAAATAACTAATTTTTTTTTTTTTTTTTTTTTTTAAGAAACTCATAGGCAAAAGGGATTTGACCTTATCTCAGATGAGACTTTGGACTTTTGAGTTGATGTGGAAATGAATTAAGACTTCGGGGAACTGTTGAGATGCCATGATTGTATTTTGCAATGTGAGGAGGACATGAGATTTGGGAGGGATCAGGGCAGAATTATATAATTTGAATCTTTGTCCCCACCCAAATCTCATGTTGAGTTGTAACCCCCAGTGTTGGAGGTGGGTCCGGGTGGGAGGTGATTGGTGGGAGCGGAGTTCCCTTTTGGTACTGTATTGTGGTAGTGAGTTCTCATGAGATCTGGTTGTTTAAAAATGTGTGGCACCTCCTTCCCCCTCTCTTCTTCCTGCTCCAGCCATGTAATATGTGGCTACTTCCCATTCACCTTTCACCATGATAGTGTTTCCTGAGATTTCCCAAGAAGCTGAGCAGATGCCAGCAGCATGCTTTTTGTATAGCCTGGGGAATCATATACCAATCACACCTCTTTTCTTTATAAATTACCTAGATTCATTCATCCAGACCCCAGAATGTTAGATTCACGGACAGTTTGCACCGTGCATCTGGAAAGGATGCAGACACTCAATGCCTATTTCTTCATAAGAGTGTGAGAACAGAGTAATATATATTATAAGAAGTTAATATTCAAAATATATCAGGAAGTTAAAAACCTCAATAATAAGAAAGCCAATTAACCCAATCAAAAAATGGGCATAGTAATTAAATGTACATTCCTCAAAAGAAGACATACAAACGGCCAACAAGTATATGAAAAAGAAAGCTCAATGACACTAATTAGCAGAGAAATGCAAATTAAATCCACAATGAGATAGCATCTCAAACCTGTTGGAATGACTTTTATCAAAAGCCATTATCAAAAGAACATAAGATATGTGTTGGTGAGGATGCAGAAAAATGGGAACCCTTGTATGCTGTATAGGGGTATATAAACTCATGAAGCCATTATTGAAAATAGCATAGATGTTTCTCAAAAAGTTAAAAATAGAAATACTGATGATCTGGCAGCTTACACTTCTGGGTATACATTCAAAGGAAATGAAATCGGTATGTCAAAGAGATACCTGCATCGCAATATTCTTTGCAGCATCACTCACAATAGCCACAATATGGAATCAACCTAAGTGTCTATCAATGAATAAATGGATAAAGAAAATAAGGTATATACATAAAATAAAGTATTATTCATTTTTAACAAAAAAAGAAGTCCTACAATATGCAACAACATGGATGAAACATGTGGTTCTTATCCTAAGTGAAAGATAAATGCTGTATGATTTCACTTACATGAGGTATCTAAATTAGCTAAATTCATAGAAGCAAAAAGCAGAATGGTGGTTACCAGGGACTGGAGAAGCAGAGCGAAAAGGCGTAAGAGAGAATATGGAGTTGTTCAATAAGTAAAACATTTTAGTTGTGCAAATTAGACATGTTTTAGAAATCTTTTTTGTAGTATCTTTCCTGTACAGTTGGTTCTTGAATAAAATGGGAGTTAGGGTTGCTAATCTCTTCTCACAGCCAAAAATCCACAAATAACTTTTGACTTCCCCAAAGATTAACTACTGATAGCCTACTTTGACTGGAAGCCTTACTGATAATGTAAACATATACATATTTTGTGTATGTATTACATACTACATTCTTACAATAAACTAAGCTAGAGAAAAGAAAATTGCATTTAAAAAATCATGAGGAAGAAAAAAATGTATTTACTATTAATTAAGGAAAAGTGGATCATCATTAAGATTTCATCTTCATTATCTTCACTTTGAGTAGGCTGAGGAGGAGGAGGAAGTATAGGGGTTGGCCTTGCTATCTCAGAGGTGGAAGAAAAATCTGTGTATCCGTGGACCTACGCAGTTCAAACCATGTTGTTCAAGGGCCAAGTGTAGTTATAAAGACTGTACTGTACACTTAAGATTTTGTTAAAAGTGTAGACACGCTATTAAATATTTCCACCACAATAAAACAACGAGTAGGTGGCATTTTGTGTTTATGAACATCAGAAGCAATAAAGGATCAATAATTTTTGCCAGTTTGAAGGTCTCCAAATTAAAGTTAAAGTTAAGATAACTAAAGTTATCTTTGCAGGTAAAACATCAAAATAAATAACTCTTCTGTGCAAATCCAATAGATAAACACAAATGGGAAACTGTGTTTGGAGACGTATTTTTCAGGCACTCCATAATGACATAAAGGGAAACTGAAGGGCTTTAAAATCTTACCTTATCATTTTCTCCCCTTAATCCCTCTGGCACCCTAAGAAAATAGTTTTCCTGAAGATAATGTTGAACCTGAAGAGTGCCCATGAGTACAATTTAAAATCACTTTATGAGATCATCACTCTTAATTTACAAAAGAGGAAAGTAAATAGTGGAGAGGTTAGGTGGCTTGGCAATAATAAATGCTTATTAACTAATAACTGAAGTGGTAAAAGATATGTATCAGAGCGATTGCTTCTCAAGATGTGAAGCAAAATATATTCCAAAATCATATATAAAAGTGGGTGACATAAAAATGTCATGGTTATCTGTGATTCCTACAAAAATTGATATAATTTATTGATGTAATCATATAACTTTAGTTACTTGGGAACTGTAAAACAAATACAATAATCACAAATGGCCTTAAAACAAAAGGCAAGCATCAGACATGAGAGTGTAATATAATTCAGGTCACTTTATCTTGGGAAAAACTGGAGACATAAAATAATTATTTTTCTTTGGCTTATTTAAAGTAAATAGCATTTATACCATTGTAGTGGACTGTTGACTTTATAGCTCAGTGAAGTACACTGAAGTATAACACATACAAGTTCATCCAGTTTAAATTAAATCAATATTCTTAGTCAACTAAAATGAAAGTGTGAATAAATGACCATCAGTGCTTAGCACACCAAAAACTGGACATCTTCCCAGCAGTCTGGCTAGTTTCATTTCTCAGATCAGATTTTAAATACATTGGGATAGCACTTTGAAAAATAATAATCTCACTATCAAATTCTAGCAGCATGGACAATGTTGTATTACTCACACTTTTTCACTGCTTTTTTTTTTTTTTTTTTTAACGAGTTGCTATCTGTGTATTAATCAGGTCATAGCTTAGCATTTCCTTTGGGAAATTTTGTCTGACCACAGAAGAGTGTTTTAAAGTGACTCCTGAAAGAGTTTAAAGATTAAACATGTCTCTCTCTCTTCCTCTTCTCAAGATTCTTTACAAATAATAGTAAAATTAATAAGATTTACTCACACAAGGACAAGGAGAATAAAAGTAGATAACTAGTAGGGTATTTAAAAATATGATTGACATAAAAGCTAACTATTCACTTAACAAATACATATTATTCTATATGTCAGGTAATGTTCTAATTACTGAGAAAACTGAAAAAATTGATAAAATTCCTGTTAACATAGAGCTTGCATTCCTGTGAATAAGTAGATGGTAAGCAAACAATCTTTATATTAAATTTTATCGATTATTTGTAAATGCATGTTTATATGATATATGTAATATACACATATTTGATGCAACACAATTTAAATATGTATTAATATTTTACATTTTAAATCAGAAGGTGGTATGGTTCAGCTGTGTCCCCCATTCAAATCTCATCTTGAATTGTAACAATCATCATATGTCAAGGGTGGGGCCAGGTGGAGATAACTGAATCAGGGGGCCAGTTTCCCCCATACTGTTCTCCTGGTAGTGAATAAGTATCACAAGATCTGATGGTTTTATAAATGAGAGTTCCCCTGCACAAGATCTCTTGCCCACCAGTATGTAAGAAGTTCCTATGCCTTCCTTCGTCTTCTGCCTTAATTGCAAGGCCTCCCAAGCCACGTGGAACTGTAAGTCCATTAAACCTTTCTTTCTTTAGAAATTACCCAGTCTTAGGTATGTCTTTATTAGGACTGTGAGAACAGAATAACACAGTAAGTTGGTACCAGGTAGTGAGTCACTGTTGTAAAGATACCCAAAAATGTGGAAGTGACTTTGGAACTGGGTAACAGGCAGGGATTGGAACAGTTTGGAGGGCTCAGAAAAAGACAGGAAGATGTGGGAAAGTGTAGAATTTCTTAGAGATTTGTTGGATGGCTTTGAACAAAATGCTTTGATAGTGATACGGACAGTAAAGTCCAGGTTGAGATAATCTCAATGGAGATGAAAAACTTGTTGGGAACTAGAATAAAGGTGCCTCCTCTTGTATTTTAGCAAAGGGACTGGTGGCATTTTGCCCTTGCCCTAAAGACTTGTGGAACTTTGAACCTTAGAGAGATGATTTAGGGAATCTGGTGGAAGAAATTTCTAAGGAGCAAAGCATTGAAGATGTGACTTGGGTGCTGTTAAAAGCACCCAGTTTTATGTATCACAAAGATATGGATACCAAGTGGTATTGAGCTTGCAGATGCACAGAAGTCAAGAACTGATGATCGAGAACCTCTCCCTAGATTTCAGAGGATGCATGGAAATGCCTGGATGTCCGGGCAGACGTTTGCTGCAGGGGCAGAGGCCTCATGGAGAGCCCCTGCTAGGACAGTGAGGAAGGAAAACATGGGTTGGCAGCCCCTACACAGAGTCCCCACTGGAACACTGCCTAGTGGAGCTGTGAGAAGAGGGCCACTGTCCTCCAGATCCCAGAATGTTAGATACATGGACAGTTTGCACCGTGCATCTGGAAAGGCTGCAGACACTCAGTGCCAGTCCATGACAGCAGCCAGGAGGGGTGCTACACCCTGCAAAGCCACTGGGGTGGAGCTGTCCAAGACTATGGGAATCACTTCTTGCATCAGCATGACCTGGATGTGAGACACAGGGTCAAAGAAGATAATTTTAGAGCTTTAAGATTTGACTGCGCTGTTGGATTTCGGAGTTTCATGGGGCCTGAAGCCACTTCATTTTGGCCAGTTTCTCCCATTTGAAACATGTATATTTATTCACTGCCTGTACCTCCATTGTATTTAGGAAGTAACTAACTTGCTTTGATTTTACAGGCTCATAGGCAGAAGGGACTTGCTTTGTCTCAGATGAGACAGTGGACTGTGGACTTTTGAGTTAATGATGAAATGAGTTTAGACTTTGGAGGACTGTTGGGAAGGCATGATTGCTTTTGAAATGTTAGGACATGAAATTCGGGAGGTGCCAGGGCTGAAATGATCTGATTTAGCTGTGTCCCCACCCAAATCATACCTTGAATTATAATAATCCCCATGTGTCAAGGGCAGAGCTAGGTGGAGATAATTGAATCATGGGGTGGTTTCCCCCATACTGTTTTCCTGGTAGTGAATATGTCTCATGAGACCTGATGGTTTTATAAATGGGAGTTCCCCTGTACAAGCTCTATTGCCTGTCACCATTTAAGACATCCCTTTGTTCTTCCTTCATCTTCTGCCATGATTATGAGGCTTCACCAGCCATGTGGAACTGTGAATCCATTACACCTTTTATTCTTTATAAATTACCCAGTCTCAGTATGTTTTTGTTAGCAGCATGAGAACAGCATAAAACAGATGGAGACGAATCCTATGAAGACCAACTACAAGGTAAGAGGTTAGAGAGTAAATGAGGAGAGGTAGAGTGGCTACATAATAGAAAATGGTCAATAAACGCCTCTAGCATTAGGTGATAATTATCTAAAACCTGGATGAGTTGTGGAGGCAAGCCATGCAGATATCTAGGAGATAATAATTTCCTGAAGGATAATCAAGAAGTGTGAGCATTCTGAGGTAGAGTATGCCTAACAAATGTCTTACAAGACAGCATAAGAAGGCTGGTGGGGCCGGGCGCGGTAGCTCAAGCCTGTAATCCCAGCACTTTGGGAGGCTGAGACGGGCGGATCGCGAGGTCAGGAGATCGAGACCATCCTGGCTAACACCGTGAAACCCCGTCTCTACTAAAAAATACAAAAAACTAGCTGGGCGAGGTGGCGGGCGCCTGTAGCCCCATCTGCTCGGGAGGCTGAGGCAGGAGAATGGCGTGAACCCGGGAGGCGGAGCTTGCAGTGAGCTGAGATCCGGCCACTGCACTCCAGCCCGGGCGACAGCGCGAGACTCCGTCTCAAAAAAAAAAAAAAAAAAAAAAAAAAGAAGGCTGGTGGGTCTGGATTCAGTGAATGAGGAGACAATGTTGAATTCCTTGTGTCTTGAAAGTGATTTTTCTTTTCAGAATCCTTCTTCAAGGAAACCCAACTTCCAATTCTTTTTGGAAAAAGGGTGCAAAGGACTGTAACTTTTTGAGTCCTTTAATGTCTGAATGTCTTAATACTGCTCTCATACTTGCTCGAAAATGTAACTAGATACATAATTCTAGATTAAAAATAATTTCTTCAGAATTATAAAGAAATCTTTTTTTTAGCATTCAGGAAAGCTGTTAGAAATATGATTTCAGTCTCATTCTTTTTCTTTTGTTTGTGCCCCTTTTTACCTATTCTTCCATAAAAATGTATTTTTGCTACATTTTTGTAGATATTTTAAGAAACTTTGAGTTTCTTTCTTATCTATATTTTAATTTATGTACAATAATCATAAAATATGTGTATGTATAGTAAAATATATACATCAATAAAAATCTATAATAAATAATAAAAATAAACATAAAATAATATAAATAATTCTTAAGTGTTTATACATGAGTTTTGAAAACTGTATATAACGCATAACTACACAAAAATTATGTTATTTTAACTATCTCAAAGTGCTTTCTTTTGATCAATTCTACCATGTCAATATCTACAACTACCTCTGCCCAAGGCAATGACTGATCTTATTTCTATGATTAAGATTAATTTTACCTATACCAGCATTTAATATAGAGGAAACTATAAAACATATTATCTTTGCTTCTGGATTCTTAATTCAACATCATATTTTGAGATTTGTCCATGTTGTTGTATGTATCAATACTTCCCTTTTTTCATTGTTGTGTAGTATTGTAACATAAATATGCCATAATTTGTTTATTCATTCTGTTGTATATTGTGGTTTTTATTATTTGACTATTTGGGTAAAGCTGCTATACACACCTATGCACAAGTGTTTTGTGAAAGTGTATGTTCACTTATCCTTCTTTTAAAATTCATTTATATTTCTATGAGTGCAAATACCTTATTATCATGTAGATGTGTAATTGACTTTACAAGTAACTATCAATGGCTTTTCAAAGATATTTTATAACCACCCACTAACAATCGTATGTGAGTTCCAATTTCCTCCAAATACTTAACAGTACATGTAAGTGTCAGTCTTTTTAATATAATTCATTCTACTGATTTGAAGGTGAGAGAGGATATAAAGAAGCTGTTCTACCATCCATAGGTTCACTTTACCAGGTGGAAACCTCTATGGGAAAGGGGACAGATGACTTGGTCTAATATCTTTATCTAAATGAGTTTCTTCTTTTGAAAGAGTGAATAATATCTACATATATTATTTATATTTATTCATTTTCTTTATTTATTCATCTATAGATGGACCCAATTTCATTCCATAGCTTAGCTACTGTGAATATGCTGCAATAAGCATGGGAGTGCAGATATCTTTGGGTATTCATTCCCTTTGGATATATATACCCAGAAGTGAGACTGCAGGATCACATGGTATTTCTATTTTTAATTTTTTGGAAAAGTCTCCATATTTTTTTTCCATAATGGCTGGGCTAACTTACATTTCCATGAGCAGTGTAAAAGAGTGCACTTTTCACATCCTCATCAATGCTGGTTATCTTTTGTCTTTTTGATATCTATCCAAACAGCAGTCAAGTGATACTTATTTGCTGTAGACCTTGCCTCTTAAGTGTCCTTAGTATAATGTTCATGGTAAAAATAATTACCTATAGTAAGCTACACACAATAGTTTATGAATCAGAACTTCCTAGAGAATATGTGAGTTATGTAGTCCTCTGAAATATAACATTGAAATCATTCATAACTTAGAGAATCTCTTTCCTGAAGTATCCCACAAAGCTCACTTGGAGAGATCATTGTTTATTCCAGGGCTAAGGGAGCATGTTTTTTCCCTTCTGCACATTTTTTAAAAATTATGCTATTTCATCTACATTGCAAATTTTCTCCATAGGGCTGGTAGTCTCTGGTTGTCATTTTACACTTAAGAGAAAGGGACTATATTGCTGTTTATTAGAATGTCTATGGCTATAGTTGGACCTCTGAGCTTAGCTGCCTTCACTTTTGAATGAATGAAATGGCAAACATACATTTTTATTTGTGGGACCTACTTATAAAAATGCAGATCCTTTCCTTGAAAACACTTCATTTTCTAGGAAAAAAAAAAATAAATTTCTCTCCAGGCGGTTGAAATGGACTGCTGTAATTCTGCAAGAAGTGTAAATCTGGGACTATGTTTCTGACTTTTTGATATTCAGACTTTGAGATACTTCTCGATTTTGAGATCCTTACATAAACCTTTCTTTTTCATGTGCCTCATAGTCCCAAGACTTAAGCTTGTCTCGTTAGATTATCCATAGAAAAACTTTATATTTTGTACCTGGGAGAGAAAACCAAAGCAGTAACGTTAGAGGGTGTGACAGTGATACAGGAGACAAAATATTCAGGTAAAGGTTGGAAGAATGTCTAAGGAAGTAAAAATAGTGGGTGTAATGGTTGAAGATGAATTTAAGACCAGGGTGTTCTAAGTAGAAGGAAGGGAGAATGGTCTAGAAGCTCCATAAATACACAAAAAAAGGCCCCTAACATGCTGTAGAAGATTTAGTGCCTTTAATGGTGAGAGATTTTTAATAAAAATAATAAGTGGAGATTATTTATTGAAGTTTATTGGATATGTTATATAGGAGGTACTGTTTCAGTAAATAATGTGTTTAGCAGAACGTAACAGAAAATTGAGCTATAGAGGCTGAAATCATCAAGGTGTTATTTTTCTCACCTAACAGTCTAAGGAGGCATTTTCTGATTTCAGTCCACTTACTTAGTAGTGTCCTAAGGAACCAAAACTCATTCTGTTTCTGTTTCTCTTTTCTAGTCGCTTTTTATGCCTACACTTTATCCCTAATAAATGTAAGATTGTCACTGCAAAGTCAAATATCTCATTTTTATTTAAGGCAGAAACAAGAATGAAAGTATGCCACCAAGGTTTTTTGTTTTTTGTTTTTTTTTTTTAGCATTTGTCCTTTATGTAAGCATATCTTTCTCAAGACGCCTCCCTAAAGATTCTGTTGATATCATACTGGCCAGTTGTCAGTCATCTAGACATCCCTAGTTTGAAAGTGATCTGAAAGGATTTTGCTTTTCCAGCTTCTATATCAAAAACAGGCAAGAAAGAAAAAGGTTAACTCTGATATTTTGATTTATTGAGCAAAAGTGTGAGCCAAAACACTCAATGCTTATAAATTGAATTAATACTTTTTGAGAATTAAAGAAGTATTGACAAAAAAGATAATACTCCTTTAAATAAAATAATCTGAGTAAGTTCATTTACTGTAAAAGTGAGCTGGGATTGAAGATAAAAGTACAAACCTGTAGCCTAAGGGAAAACGTCTATTTTTAAATGGTAATGTCTTTGTGAATATGATCGAAATGAGATGTAAAAATATTTTCACTAAGATTTAGAAATTAAATTGTCTACTTTGTAATTATTACATTAGTGCATTACATAATAAATCAGGAAAATATTTTAATTACAGAGACTGTATTATTTGCATTTTAGATAAGAATCCTTTGGGAACAGAAATATCTATATATTCAGGTGCAGTCTCTCTGCTGACATATCACCTGCTCAATACAACTCAAATAATTTCCTTATTTGACAAAACTGTTAGTGTCTGCATTAGTCCAAAAATCAAAATCTGAATTATCAACTACTTTTTATTATACCAAAGGGTCAGGTACGTAGGAGAATAAGTCTGATGTGGAGATGGATTTTTGATATAATAAGGTAAGTCAAATAAGCGGTCATTTTTGGTGTATCCATATAAAAACCAAAGTTACTTTTCTATCATCTATTTTCTTATCTAATAAATAGCTTTCTGAAAATTATCTTTATATATAAAATTGTACATATCTCCTTGGGGTCTAAGTGCTATGTTATAATGTCTTGTAGCTACATGACTTTTTCTTTAGCAGGGAAATATACTTATTTATTCTTATAATTGCATATTCTATTTATATAGAACTGTAAACTACAAACTTGTTTTGCTTAATCCTTTTAAGGACTGTGTGAGGAAGGCAGGCTAGAAGATATTAGCTTCCATTCTACAGACAAAAAATAAAAACACTTTACCCATATTTGGTATAACACAGAGCTGGATCATAAGCCTTGGGCTTCCATACTCATGATTGCTTTTTTCCATGATTTTGTAATACATCATTTTAAAGTAATCTGATTTCACAATGTTTTACAGTGTAATAGTAACATCTATAGCATCTATTCCTGGCAAATTTACTCTGAAGCCAACCAACCTAATTAATTATCTTAGAAGCTGGCACATTTTAAGGCACTGTTATACTGCTAATTCCGTTTCACAGCTGTTTGAGGGCCCCATTAGCCACAATTCCAGCAAAACTGATTGGAAAGGACCAGAGAATACAATGGTCAAGCATGTTTAACCTCGGCCTGGCACATCCTTGCCAATTGCTTGGGTGGCAAGCAAAGGTAACTAAGTAAAGGAAGTAGTGGAAAGGCTCACTTAGGAGCAGACGCTGATGAAAAACACTAGCAGTACCAGACCCACTTTTAGCAGGATTAAAATCCTGAGAAGCCCAGTTCCTGGTCTACTATCTGCTATATAATTATCAGTAAGACAAAGGGCAATCATTCTGGAGAGTAGAATATGAAAGGGAAAGGTTAATTAAACTGCCAGCCTAGGTAGCCAAAGCAGTGCTAATTTCATCCATGCCAAATGAAGAAACTGGTTTGTTCCTTCCTGATCTGGTTTTTTAGGAGAGAATTAATCAGAAACTAGGAAATTATATCCTGAAGCCCAGGGGGAGAAATGGTTGGCATTTCCCAGGATTATAGGTGGTTCACAGGAAAACAAAATCTGTCCTCATAAAAGGAAAAGGCTATCTCTCGGTAAGCTTTGACCTTCCACAAGACATGGAACCCCAGACTAGCAAGATCAGGGCCTGGGTGACCAATTCTAATTCAATAGCAAGACTTCTCACATAGGTACATAGATCCCTGAGAAAAAGGGTTTAAACACCCGAAAACTGCAAACAAAATTTTGAGTATATAAATGTTTTCCTGGTGAAGGAGGCCTTCATTCTCAAATCCTGATCTTTTGCAGAAAAAGACTAAGTCAGATGCAGGCTAGGATACAAAAGCCATCAGATAGATACATTTAGAGCCAGCCTAGTGTGAGAGCTCTCAAAGACATCAGTGAAAATTTACAAAACAGAATCACAGCAGAGGGCCAGACGTGGTGGCTCATGCCTGAATCCTAGCACTTTGGAAGGCCAAGGCAAGTGGCTCATCTGAAGTCAGGAGTTCAAGACCAGCTTGGCCATCAAGACAAAATCGTGTCTCTACTAAAAAATACAAAAAAATAGCTGGATGTGGTGCCAGGTGCCTGTAATCCCAGCTACTCGGGAGACTGAGGCAGGAGAATCGCTTGAACTCAGGAGGCAAAGGTTGCAGTGAACCAAGATCATGCCAGTGCACTTCAGCCTGGGCAAATAAAGTGAGACTCCATCTCAAAAAAAAAAAAAAAAAAGAAAAGAAAAGAAAAAGAAAAAAAAAAAATCACATCAGAGACAAACGAGCACTTGATTTATTTTTTTGCCATTTTTCCTAATTGTATTTCAAGTCTTTTCAAAGCAAAGCTTTAGGAACCCCCATATTCAATTATGCCCCTGCACTCGGTCCACTGTTGCAGGAGTCTTAGGGAGTCTTACACAAATGCTTGAGTTATGCATTCACTAACATTAAACCTCAGGATAGAAGATGTGCAAATCAGCACTCCTGCCTCCATGGCAGGTGCTGATTTCAGAGGAGACACTAGCCCACAAAGAAAACACTGGAATTTTTCCTTGAATCCAGACTGTGATGAGAAGTCCATGCCATAAATATCATAGACAACTCTATTTTCTTTAACACTTCCCTTCCAGTTTTTAAAGATAGAGCTGGAAATAACCTTCTCTGAGAATACTTGATAACACTTAAAAACAAAAACACATGCACTAATGTGCTGTGCATTCCAATATACTGGTTCTAGTTCAGCTAGTGGATGAGCTGATTAATGCATTTGCCCTAATAGCCAGGTGAGCCCATCTCTTGAGGAAGCCCCCCTCTATTCTTGGTAGCTATGATGAGCCATGGAGATGTGGAAAGGGCATGAGAATCATGAGATCTTTGGAAATAGTTCTCCAGGAAGGCACTTTCATGAATGAGGTCTTCCAAACAAATGACACCAAACCTCCCCAGGTGCTCCTCAATTACTCTGTTGTCTGTTAGAGAGGTGGTTTATTATTGATCATGGCTTGTCCATCTTTCAACATGGGTTCCTGGACAGGCTTCAGACTTGGAAATCCATAGGTCACACAAGGTTCTAGTATTCACAGCAGTTTTTAGACCCTCAGGGGTGACAAAGACACCAGTGAAAATTTTCTTATTCAGGTAAAGTCTTGCGATGATTCTCTGCACCAGTAAACTCATACCATTAATCCTATGGATGCATACAAGGATGGCCAAGTAATGTTTATTTGGCTATTTCAAGGCATGAGGTTTCACTTACAGTTGTCTGGGATGCACTATGCCTCATTTCTGCCACCAAGAATCATGTAGAAATGATTCCAGTCACTTAAGCCTTAGTCCTTTTCCTCTGCTCCTTCCTTGACAAAAGTGCCGGCTTTACCTGAGTGGCTTTTGGAGCTTGATAAAAACTCTCTCCTTTTTCAGGAGATTTTTGGAAGCCAAAGACATTTTTATTTGCTCTTGATTCATCATCTTTTTGTGGTGGTGAGCCTGTGGTCCCAGCTACTGTGGAGGCTGTGGTGAGAGGATCATTTGAGCCTGAGAGTTGGAGGCTGCAGTGAGCTATGGTTGGGCCACAGCACTACAGCTTAGGTGAGAGAATGAGACCGTGTCTCAAAAATAAATAAAATAAAATCCAAAAATATATTTAGAAAAATATGTAAATAATGGTAGAAAGAAAAATGTGACTTAATGTACAGTAATTAAATATCCCTGTGCAAATTAAGATTTATCTATTCCTTCTCACTTTGGTGTCCATTTGCAAGGAATATTTTTTTCCACCCCTTTATCTTAAGTTTATGTGAGTTCTTATATGTTAGGTGAGTCTTCTGAAGCGAGCACAGACTTGGTTGTTGAATTCTTATCCATTCTGTCATTCTGTATCTTTTAAGTGGAGCATTTAAGTTATTTACATTGAACATTAGTAATGAGATACGAGATACTATTCTATTCATTGTGCTATTTGTTGTCTGAATACCTTGATTTTATGATTTTTTTCATTGTGTTATTGTTACATAGGTCTGTGAGATTTATGCTTTAAGGAAGATCTATTTTGATGTATTTGAAGGATTTGTTTCAAGATTTAGAGCTCCTTTTAGCATTTCTTGTAGTGCTGGCTTGGTAATGGTGAAATCTCTCAGCATTTGTTTTTCTGGAAGACTGTATCTTTCCTTTATTTATGAAGCTTAGTTTCATTGGATACAAAATTTTTGGCTAATAATTGTTCTGTTTAAGGAGGCTAAAAATAGGACTCCAATCCCTTGTAGCTTGTCGGGTTTCTGCTGAGAAATCTGCTGTTGATCTGGTTTTCCTTTATAGGTTACCTGATGGTTTTCTCTCACAGCGCTTAAGATTTCTTTCCTTTGTCTTAACTTTAGATAACGTGATGACTATGTGCTTAGGCAATTATCTTTTTGCTATGAATTTCCCAACTGCTCTTTGAGCTTCTTGTGTTTGGGTGTCTATATCTCTAGGAAGGCTGGGGGAGTTTTACTCAATTATTACCTCATATATGTTTTCCAAACATGTAGATTTCTCTTCTTCCTCGGGAACATCAAGTATCCTAGGTTCGGATGTTTAACAGAGTTCTGAACTTCTTGAAGGCTTTGTTCATTTTTTTATTGTTTTTTGTCTTTGATGCATTGGGTTAATTCAAAACCCTTGTCTTCAAGCTCTGAAGTTCCTTTTTCTGCTTGTTTAATTCTATTGATGAGATATTCTAGTGCATTTTGCATTTCTCTGTGTCCTTTATTTCCAGAAGTTGTGGGGTTTTTTTTTCTTTTTTTTTTCTTTCTTTTTTTTTTTTTTTTTTGAGAAGGAGTCTTGCTCTGTTGCCTAGGCTGGAGTGCAGTGGTGCGATCTCCGCTCACTGCAAACTCCGACTCCAGGGTTCAAGCGATTCTGCTGCCTCAGCCTCCCAAGTAGCTGGAATTACAGGCGCACACCATCATGGCTGGCTAATTTTTGTATTTTTAGTAGAGATGGGATTTCACCATGTTGGCCAGGTTGGTCTCGAACTCCTGACCTCAGGGTGATCCACCTGCCTCGGCCTCCCAAAGTGCTGGGATTACAGGCCTGAGCTATAGCGCCCCGCCATGATTTTTTTTTTTTTTTAATTTATTTAGGCTGCTTCACTGAAGATTTTTCATTTCATATCCTGTATCATATTTTCTGTTTCTTTAAGTTGGACTTCACCTTTCTCTGGTGACTCCTTGATTGGCTCAATAATTGATCTTCTGAATTCTTTTTCTGGCAATTCAGAGATTTTGTCTTGATTTGGATCCATTGCTGGTGAGCTGGTGTGATCTTTTGGGGGTGTTAAAGAACCATGCTTTGTCAAAGTACCAGAATTGTTTTCTGGGTACCTTCTCATTTGGGTAAGATTTCTCTATTCCACAAAGTGGAGATTTGTGGAACACTGAAATATTGTTTTATCACAATTGAGTTCAGCTGTGGCTTTATAATTCATAAATATATGACTACTATATTTCATATCAAAAACACTTGAAAAGCATATTTACATATTAATTTATTGACAGTTACTCTTTGCCAATAAGAAAAATTAGATGCCAAATAACTAAAAAGTTTAATAAACCTCTCTTGTCAAAAGAGCAGAATAAAGTACAGTTGGACTCCAAGAGTAGTGGTTTTTGTCTTGTGTTCTTATCTCACTTCAGTTTATGAGTACATTTCAGGCAATTTAAAATAAAATTAAACATCAAGTTGAGTTCACAAATGTCTATGCTATATTTAAAAATATTAAAGCTATTATCTTAAAATTCAAGTCTTAATTTTTAATCTTTTAAAATGTTTTACTATTTCGAAGATTCATTCCTACTTACATGCATGTAGCAGAAGGTATTGTAATAATGTAGCTAAAGATTTCCTGAAAATATTTTGTTCACATTTGTTCTCATACGTTTCAAACTTTGTACAACAATATATATCGCTGAAACTAGATTTTGTGTTTTTAAAAAATTGCCTAAAAGTCAAATCGTATTGATTCTTCTTTCGAGTTTACAAAACAATAACACCAACTAAGATAAAGAACTATGGATACATATACTTTAGGCATGTGAAAATTAAAATACTTCCCTGAATCCCCAGATAATTATTTTAAAAAAGCAAGTGAGTTTCAATGAAAGTAAATGAAATAAACACTTGTTACTTCTTTTCTGAGTGAAATGAATGATGCAGTTAGGAATGTCTGCCTTATCAATTGCATCTTCTCTACTAATTTGTTCTCTTTAGGATCTTATTCTCTCTCCAGTAAAAAAAAATAGCATGATAATTTTTTTTCCACTTTCACAGAATAGTGAGTAAAATTATCTGTATTAAATGTGCTCTGTCTATGTGATCAAATGAACAAATACAATTATAATTTACCTTACTGCAATTAAAATATTGGTAACATGCTAAGTCACTGAATTTTCTCCATCCACCCAATTTTCTAGTCTTCAGTTGGATTTTAGCTTTGCTTATTTCATAAAACCTCAGTATAAAAGGATAACTAACTAATTATTTGGAAAATTGTAATTATTAATCTTGACATACAATACACATCTTATATTTCTTTCTGATAAGTTACGTTTCTAATATAAAGTTTGAAATAAAGAAGATGGTATACTGCCTTCCAAGTGTTTATTAGTATTCTTTCCTTAAATATATATCCTTACTTAAAGAATTTGTTTTTCTTTCTCAAGAATGGAAGCAATAAAAAGAAAATTAATTCTTATTTGATTTTGAAATTCTTCTTAGTTTCAAGTGATACTATAAATGATGGTGACCAACAGGTATTTGGTGCCTGACATATTTTGAGTTTTAATTCTAAACTCTTTGTAATGTTATTACTTTTAATCCTTGCACACCTATATGACATAGGTGATATTTTTATCATTTAAAAAAGCTAAACCTCACAGAAAGGGAAATTAACTCTCTTCAAGTCATATTGATAACAAATAGCATGAAAATATTCTAAAAATTATAATTTTAATCATCCTGCTGTTTTCAATTTTTTTCTGTAGAGACTGGGAAAGGGTTTATACAAATGGCAATATTCACAGAGTGGACTAGAAGAAATACAAGAAGATAAGCTAAATAGATTTTGTTGTTGCATGTTTAGGTAACATCCTCCAATCTAATATTTGCCAGTAGAAAAACTAATGATGTTTTCTCATTAATATTTTAATAGTTCCTAAATTCAAATGAAGAAATGGGATATTATTTACTGGGCCATTCCAAACCCATCACAATATAAATTTTCACTATTATTTTAACATAAGACTACTTTTCAATATTGTGAATGAATATTGTGTAAGTTAATATTTACTAGTTAATAAGTTAATATTACTAATATTATTTTGTAAATTACACACTTCATGTGAGCAAATAGCAATTCTATAATGCTTATCGTTGTACCTCTAGAAGAGTGCCTTAGCCTTGGCACCATTTACATTTTGAATGGTATAACTTTTTGCTATAGGGCTGTCCTGTGCATTGTAGGATGCTTAGAAACATTCCTGTCCTCAACCCATTACATGCCAGTAGCAACCCCCAGCTTTGACAACCAAAAATGTCTCTAGATATTGCCAAATGTCTTTTCAAGAATAAAATTTTCTCTAGTGAGAACTACTGCCCTGTTGCATAGTAACTGGTACATAGTTATACATTTTTATTAGTTTTTAACTTTGAATGTTTATGCATATATATAGTTTATTTACATAAATTAGAGAATATATAAATAGCTTACACTAAATAGTAAATCAGCAGGTGATCTGCCATTAGTTGTCATATGGTAGTGTTTAAACAAACACAATAGATTTTCATATGAATATTTTGAAAGTTTTAGGCAAGAGTAGGTGTAAAGAAAATCTATGTGTAAATTACTGCACACAAATCAAAGTGATTAAAGCACATGTTGCTTGCATGCATTTATCTCTATTATGTTATTTGAATCTAATTTAAATACACACAGGTGTACATTCCTTTTTAATTTATTATTAGTTTGGTACAAAAGTAATTGTGTTTTTGTCATTAAAAGTAATGATTGCTTTATCAGCAATCACACTTACTATTTGATGCTGTTGATAAGAAATAATATGGAGAGGAATCCGGGAAGAAGGGCACATTTCTCCTTAAATCACAATGTTATAGTAAGCTCAGGCTGCATAATAAAAATCCATAGACTGAGGGGGCTAAACAACCCATATTCATTTCTTACAGTTCCACAGACAGAAATCCAAGATCAAGGTGCTGGTAGATTTTGTTCCTGATAAGAAATGTTTTCCTGGCTTGCAGATGTTCATCTCCTTGCTGTGGACTCACATGGTGGACAGAAATGAGAAACCTGGGTCTCTACTGCTCTTCTCATAAGAACATTAATCTCATCCTGAAGCATCCACTGCATGACCTCATCTAGCGACTGCATGACCTCATCTACTTACTTCCCAAAAGCCCCACTTCAAAATACCATCATACTGGGGGTTAGGGCTTCAACATACGAATTTTGAGGAGACACAAACATTTAGTCTATAATAACAGTAAGATCATGAGATCAAAGTAATAGATTTGGGCTATGACAATTTTCATACATTAACTAATGGATTGTTGAAAATAGAGATTACTTTGTTACTCAAATTATTTGTAGGTAAAATATATATATATATATATATGTGTGTGTATATGTGTGTGTGTGTATATATATATGTGTATATATATATAAGCTACTGAATTCTGACAGCCTAAGGTAATGACAAAAACTTACTAGGTAATGAATTGCACTGCCAGGAGAAATAAGTACTTAAGTACTAAAATTAGAAGTACTTAAGGCTGGGTGCGGTGGCTCACACCTGTAATCGAGCACTTTGGGAGGTTGAGGCATGTGGATCACCTGAGGTCAGGAGTTCGAAACCAGCCTGATCAATATAGTGAAACCCCATCTTTACTAAAAATACAAAAATTAGCAAGGCATGTTGGCGTGCACCTGTAGTCCCATCTACTCAGGAGGCTGAGACACGAGAATTGCTTGAACTGGGAGGCAGAGGTTGCAGTGAGCTGAAATTCTACCAGTACATGCCAGTCTGAGTGACAGGGTGACACTTGCATCTCAAAAACAAACAAACAAACAAACAAAAAGTACTTAAATTTTTACCAGAAAAAAGACTCAGAAGAAAAAGTTATTTTGATAGTGTTTCACCTACAACTTTCAGAGAAAATAAAATACCCTCAACATTCCAATGGGTTAGCAAGATTGCACTTCAGATGTGTGTGCATAGGTGTGTCTGTCTAGTATATGTAATAATGACATGTATGGATTCTATAACAAATATTTAAATTTATTTTTATAAATATAATTTTTAATTATACAAATTATTTGCAGAAATTTATTTTTTAACTTCCTATTCTACTTTTGTAAGCCCTGAAAAATATCCTAAATTTAATACAAGTCTGAAACATTTATTTAGTTGCCTCTTCAAGGTCTTTCCTAGGCTCCAAAGGTACAAAGATAATTAGAGTACAACCTTTGCCTCTAGCAGATAAAAATTTAGAGAAACTTAGCAGCTACTGGTTAAAACAAGCAAACAAACAAAAACCTTCAGCTAGAGAACTTCATAGATTTTAAATGAAAAAAAAATCTTACTTGCTTTGGGATATGCATATTGCAAACAAGCAAACTTGAGATTTGAGAAAAAGACAGCATGTTTTGTATGAGTGAGAGGGCCTCCCAAAACCATTTTGCATGGGATAAAAATTACAAAGTTCTAGGGAGTTATGAAAAACAATACATGAAAAAGAAAGGTAATAAATTGATCTCAATGGAAATATCGGAATTACAGCAATCATTTTCTACAGTCCAATTTAGCTAGTTTTAAACAAATTCTTATAGATCTTTTTTCTTCTCTCCCATCATATAACCATCCTTCATCAGATATTATTTACTCTATCTTCCAAACATATTGCTACTTCTTCCTTACCACCCCTACTGGTAGTACTCTTGTCTAAGCTATTATTGCTTATCTGATGTTGTGGTTAGAAAAATATGCCGCTTCAAATTCTTACTTCATATATGAGTGAGAACATGCTAAATATATCCTTCTGTGCCTGGCTTATTTCACTTAACATAATGTTCTTCATTACACATTTTATAACTGTATTAAAATATCACATATATACCATAATTATATACAACAATTATATACTCATTAAAATTAAAAGAAAGAATTCCTGCTTCAAGAGGCTTGCTGGATTAATACATCTATCTTCAGCACTTTGAAATCCAAAGCTGCTTTGTGCTAAAGCCAAACTTTCCATGGGCTGCTCCCCACCGATGACAGCACGACAAAGATCTAAGTCACATGCCTTTCTCAGAGATGTGGGATCCACCTAGCAAGATGTTCTTGACTCTAGAATTCCCTGTCAGCCTTGCCAAACTTTCTTAGATATGTACCGAAATCGAAGACCAACTATCCCTCCCTCCCTCCCTTCCTTCCTTTCCCTCCCTCCCTCCCTCCCTCCCTCCCTCCCTCCCTCCCTCCCTCCCTCCCTCCCTCCCTCCCTTCCTTCCTTCCTTCCTTCCTTCCTTCCTTCCTTCCTTCCTTCCTTCCTTCCTTCCTTCCTTCCTCCCTTCCTTCCTTTTTCAGGATAGTCAGACCTTAACCTAGGTCTTTTGGCTCTCCCAGCCTCCTCTAGTCCCGTCTCCATTTTCCCTCACAGACATTCCCTTCTTGTACATGGAATCCTGTCTTGAAACCTGCTTGCTTCCCACAAGATCAAGAATAACACACCATTGTTATGAAAGTAATATTCCAAGTGATCTTGCTCTTTTATTCCCCAACAGACAATCCTCATTAACCAGACAGCTAGAATTCTCTTTTAAAAATGTAATTCAGAATATTACTTCTATATCATATCCCCCTACAGCTTTTCTGCATATTCTGATTAAATACCAAAGTCCTTAAATTTTATAAGACTGAGGCCCTTGTATTAATACGTGCTGTTCTATCATCTGGGAATTATCTTTACCAAATAACCACATGACTTATTCCTTCACCTACTTTAAATTTTTACTTAAACTTTAACATTTAAATGAAGCTTCCCTGAGCACCCTTTTCAAAATAGCAACCTTTTGCAGCCTTCAGATATCTTCTATCTCCTTTTCCTACTTTCCACTGAATGGCTGCAGCAGTGCTCTCTGGTTGCCTAACAACATATGGCAGACACTAAAGGGACCATAGTCCCCTCATACCACTCCCACTCCTTTACTTCTAGCCTCAATTCCATGAAGTTCTCTAGGTTATCAGTACAGATATGCAACTCCCGTGGGCATCTGATTATTTCAGCCAAAAGTTGTTTGACCTCTCTGGCAAAGCATCTTAATGATTATAAAATCCAGAAGCCGTATGTTTGGATTCTACCTGTCTCCTAGAGTCCTTACAAAATGCGGAACAGTAATGAAGAGCACTCTTTTGGAAACAATCCAAACTGTATAATTGCAAGCCTGGCCCCTGCACACCTTTCTGTAGCACAAGAGTCTTTAGAAATCTATTTTTTATTTCACTGCTAACCCTTAGTCTGTGAATTCTAGTCTACACCATGTGTGCTGATTCCCCCAACCCTTTATTAGATAGCATTTCAAAATACCATATATTTTATTTGTGTCACATAATATTTGCCTCCCTAATTTAAAAGCTAAAATCCATGACGTGGATTATTTTGCACCTTTCCTTTTTTACTTACATATTTCCAGTACCTATAATACAGTAGTCACTGAAGAAACAGTTTTGAATACATGAACATACACATGGATCAATTGCATATGGATAAAAGTTGTGGACAAAATCATCAGTCAAAATATTTATGAATTTTGCAAAATAAATAAAACATTATGAAAACCACTCCACAAAAACAAAAATGTTAACATTCTACATGCACAAGGAGTTCAAACAATTTTATGAAAAAAATTAACTTATAATAGTGGAGTAGAAAATGAATGAACAATATTCCTCAAAAAAACAAATGAAAGAGGAAATAGAAAAATAAAGTTTTAATAAAAATATTAAAATAGGCCAGGCCCGATAGCTCACGCCTGTAATCCCAAGACTTTGGGAGGCCGAGGCAGGTGGAACACCTGAGGTCAGAAGTTCGAGACCAGCCTGGGCAACATGGTGAAATCCCGTCTGTACTAAAAATACAAAAATTAGCCAGGCATGGTGGTGGGCACTGATAATCCCAGCTACTCGGGAGGCTGAGACAGGAGAATTGCTTAAACCTGGGAGGCGGAGTTTACAGTGAGCCGAGATAGCTCCACTGCACTACAGCCTGGGCAACAGAGCAAGACTCAAACAATATATTAAAATAAAACAACAGTGTTTTCACCTATCTACTTTGCAAGAATCAAACAATAATGATAATATTCAATGTGACTAAGACTTCAGAAAGCCAATTAACTGTTTTCTACATTGGTTTATATATATTTTCTGGAGGTCAATTGAAAAAGCAATTGCAAAATTTTAAAATACCAATTTTCTTTGAAGAAAAGCTGCAATTCGCTTTTCGATCCGCCATCTGCGGTGGAGCCGCCACCAAAATGCAGATTTTCATGAAAACCCTTATGGGGAAGACCATCACCCTCGAGGTTGAACCCTCAGATACGATATAAAATGTAAAGGCCGAGATCCAGGATAAGGAAGGAATTCCTCCTGATCAGCAAAGACTGATCTTTGCTGGCAAGCAACTGGAAGATGGACGTACTTTGTCTGACTACAATATTCAAAAGGAGTCTACTCTTCATCTCGTGTTGAGACTTCGTGGTGGTGCTAAGAAAAGGAAGAAGTCTTACACCACTCCCAAGAAGAATAAGCGCAAGAGAAAGAAGGTTAAGCTGGCTGTCCTGAAATATTATAAGGTGGATGAAAATGGCAAAATTAGTCGCCTTCATCGAGAGTGCCCGTCTGATGAATGTGGTGCTGGGGTGTTTATGGCAAGCCACTTTGACAGACATTATTGTGGCAAATTTTGTCTGAATTATTGCTTCAACAAGCCAGAAGACAAGTAACTGTATGAGTTAATAAAATACATGAACTAACAAAAACAAAAAAAAAAAAGAAAAGAAAAACTACAATTCCACACAATTGCTAATGAGTGAAGGTTAATATAAAACATGATATAATTGTATTTTTTAACTGATAGACTTTATTCTTTAGAGCAGTTTTAGGTTCACAGCAAAACAGAAAAGAAAGTATATAGAGTTCCCAAATCCTCCCCTATACTCTCACCAAACATCCACAACATGCAGTCTTCCCCGACACCAACATGTCATATCATTATGGTACATTTGTTATAACCAGTGAACCAACATTAACACATTATCCACCAAAGTTCATAGTGCTCATTAGGGCTCACTCTTGGTTTTGCACGTTCTATGGGTTTTGACAGATATGTAATGGTATGTATTCACCATTACAGCATCACACAGAATAATTCTTCATCTCTTTTTTCATCCGCTTTTTTCCTCTCATCACCACTCCACTGTAAGTCCTGGGTACTGTCTCCATGGTTTTGCCTTTTTTGGAATGTCGTATTTTAAACCATATATAGAGCCTTTTCAGATTGGCTTCTTTCACTTATCAGTAGGTTTTTAAGATTTTTCCACATCCTAACTCATATTTTTCCAGCTCTAAATAATATTCCATTGTATGATTACACCACAGTTTATTTATCCATTTACATAATTAGAGATATCTTGGTTGCTTCCAAGTTTTAGTCATTATGAATAAAGCTGCTATATACAATTGTGTATGTTTTTGTTTGGACATATTTTCAATACATTTGGATAAATAAGAAGGAATGAGTCTGCTGGTACAAGTATGTTTAGTTTTGTAAAAAACTGCCAAACCTTCTTCCAAAGTTGCAGCACCGTTTTGCATTCCCACCAGTAATTAATATGAGTTCTTATTGCTCCATCCTCTTCAGTGTTTGGTGTCAATGTTTTGGATTTTGGCCATTCTAATTGGTGTGTAGTGCTCTGTTACTGCTGTTTTAATTTTTAATTCACTAATGACATACGCAGATAAACATATTTTCATATGCTTATTTGCCATTGTATGTTTTTGATGAAGCATCTCATTTTTTAACCATTTCTTAATTGGTTTGCTTCTGTTTTTTACTGTTGAGTTTTAAGAGTTTTCTATGTATTTTTCATTTCGGTCTTTTACCAGATATGCATTTTACAATATTTTCTATTTTCTCCTGGTCAGTGGCTTGTCTGTCATTCTCTTAACAGTGTCTTTTGCAGGGCAGAAGTTTTTAATTTTAATAAAGTCAAACATCAATATTTATTATGGATCATGCTTTTTGCTTTGCATCTAAAAAGGTTTTTACCAAAACCAAGGTTATCTAGATCTTCTCCTATGCTCTAATATCTTCCAGGTGTTTTACAGTTTTAAATTTAACATTTAGTTCTATTATTAATTTTATGTTCTTTTTGCAAAAAACATATGATGTTTATCTAGATTTTTTTTTTTTTTTAATATGTGGATGTCTGGTTATTTTAGCACCTTCTGTTAAAAAGTCTATCCTTTGACAGTTGAATTGCCATTGCTCTTTGTTAGAGTATCTGACTATGTTTGTGTGGGGTTGTTTTACAAGTTTTCTGTTCTGTTTGTCTATCCTTTCATCAATATGACAGTATCAATTACTGTAACTTTATGGTAAGTATCACAATTGAGCAGTATGAGTCCTCTGATTTTGTTTTTCTCCTTCAAAGACATTTTTACTAGTTTTTGACTTTTATTGTGAACTTCAAAATCAGTTTGCTGATATCTACCATATAACTTACTGGGATTTTGGTTGAGATGGCAAGGAATTTATATATGTCAAGTTAGGAAAAACAGACATTTTAACAATATTCAGTCTTCTATCCTTCAAGACAGGTTATCTCCTCATTTTTTATTTAGATCCTATTTGATTTCTTTCTTCAGAGTTTTATAGTTATCCTCATATAGATATGATAACATATTTTAGTAGATTTATACCTAAGTATTTCATTGTGAGGGTCCTAATGTAAATGGTATTCTGCTTTTTAATTTCAAATTCCAATTGTCTATTGCTGCTATATGGAAAAAGAATTGATTTTTTAATAATATTTATATTTTGAAAACTTGCTATAATTGTTTATCAGTCCCAAGAGGTTTCTGTTGTTGTTGAAGATTCTTTTGGATTTTATACATAAACAATCCTGTCACCTATGTACAACAACTATTTATTCTTTCCCAATTTGTATACTTTTTATTTCCTTGTCTTTTTGCTTTAGATAGTGTGATTTTGAAAATCGGTGGCAAGAACATGATATCCTTGCTCTGTTCTTGATCTTAGAGGAAAATAGTTTTTCATCATAAATACGTTATCTCTATGTTTTTGTGTAGATTTTTCTAATTTGAGGAAGTTCCTCTCTATTTCTGGTTTGCTAAGAGCTTTTATCGTAAGTGAATATTATTTTTATGAAATGATTTTTCTTCATTTATTGAAATGTTCATGTGATTTTTTAAATTGATGAAACAGATTATATTAATCGATTTTCCAATGTTAAACCAGCCTCGTATGCCTGGAATAACATGACATTTATCATGCTTAGTACTCTCTGAGATTTCTGGATCTGTGTTTTTGTTTGCTTGATTTTGTTTTGTCATTAATTTTGGAAAATCTCAGTCTTTAGTATTTCAAATATATCTCTGATTCTTCCTTTCTTTCTTCAAATTCTAGTATTTCCATTATGTGTATGTTACACATTTTGTAACTGTCCTCTGTTCTTGGATATCCTGATGTGTCTTTTTCACTTTTTTTCCTGTTCGCATTTTACTTTTGGAAGTTTCTACTGATATTTCTCTAAGTTCACTGATTCATTCCTCAGTCATGTCAAGTCCACAGATGAGCACATCAAAGGAATTTTTAAATTTCCATTCTAGTGTTTTTGGTTTCTAGCATTTCCTTTTGATTCTTTCTTAGAATTTTTGTCTCTGTGTTTATGTAACCTGACTGTTCTTTTAGTTGTCCAATTTTTATTTTAGCACATTTAGCATATTAATTACAGCTATTATAACTCCTAATGTGATTCCACAACCTCTCCCATATCTGAGTCTGGTTCTTATGCTTAAGTCTCTTCAAACTATGTTGAGGTTTTTATTTATTTGCTTGTTTGTATGTCTTGTCAATTTTTGTTGAAAGCTGGACATAATACACTGAGTAAGAGGAATGACAGTAAATAGAACTTTACTATGACATTTTATGGTTATTTAACAAGGAGTTAGTCTATGTTTATTGTTTGCTATAACTTTAAGTGTCTGAAGCTTCATTTTTCCTGTTTTTGTCTCCCCTATTGGCCTTGGGTTTCCCTAGAGATTTATTCTTAAGTAAGGTCTGAGAAATACATTTCTGACAGTTGTATTCTCCTATTATGATATTCCTGTTATGATACAGGAGCCCAATTTATGTTGTGGTAAGATTCTGGGAAAGAGGAAGTGTTCTATATTTCTGTGATTATGCTTCAGTCTTTTGGTGAGTCTGTGCCCCTGGGTTTTGACCTTCATAATTGCTTCTCTGTTTCTACTCCCTCCTCCCTCTTCGAAGCCAGATAGAAAAGCAGAAGAATATTGGAATTTGATACTTCCCTTCCCCCATGTGAACGCTGAAGGTGGCTAGGGTTGAGTATTTCTCTTTCACCAGGTTAATTAACTTCTGCTAAAACCCAAGGTAAATTAGGTTCAGGTAAAATTGCTTCCCTGGTAGTCAGTTTATTTCCCCCCAACTCAGTAAGGAGCACTAGAGGATTTTCCTCTGAATGACACCATAAAATCTTTATGGGGCTACTGGAGATAAAACTCATGAAAGTATGCCCTCTCTCCAAGACTGTGCCTCTCGGGAGTCTTAACTGTCAAGCTTGTTCATACGGAGCCTCTAGAAATGCATGAACTACATGTTAAGCTTTTCTACTCTGGTACTAGTTTCAGAGGAGAATATTGCTCCTAGGCTTCTGCTCCAGCAAGTTGTGATTCTTTGGGTCACCCATCTTTCCATCATAAGGAGAAGCAATTTGCTGTTGACCTCACATACTGATGGATCTAAGAAGAGTTGTTAATTTTCAGTTGGTTCATCTCTTTTCTTATTGTAAGGATGGGAATGATGACTTCCAGGCCTCTTACAAGAAAAAATGAAAACAAGAATTTTATAGTTCTATTTTATTAATTTGTTTCATTATTATTACCTACAGATGACATATATATATATGATATATATATATGAGATCTTCATAAGACATTGGAATTAATTGTTTCTAGAAATGTGAAGGTGTGATATCAATATCAAAAGTAAATTGCATTTCAATATTTGAGCAAAAACAGTGAGTACAATTTTTAAATAATTGCATTTAAAATTGTAGATGCAATAGAATAAAGAAGAACAAATTCAAACCCTATAAGCAGATCCCTTTAACTAGAAGAATGAGCAAAAATCTGATGCACGATGGAAAGAGATTTTAATTTTAAAGTGGGCAATATTTTTGAGCCTGTTAAAGAAAATAAAGTACTATAGATATGTTGCCACAACTACTTCTATGAAGGAATAAAGCACAGCTTTCAGAAAAATAGTCACGTTTATGAAAGTGTATCATTAACTAAGTCATCTTTCATCACCATTGAATATCAACTTTTTTACTCTATTTAATAAGGATAGATAAAATTGATTATTATAAGTACACATATAAATTAGAACTTAAAAAGAGCAAAATAAAATGCAAATAGTGACTCTCAACAAGCCTGGTAAAATAATAAAATTATTATTGTACGTGTTTTAATTATTTAGGTGTTTTTAAAATAATTAAATAATTAAATTATTTTTTTAACTAATTAAAAAAATTATTTTAATTATTGTACGTGTTTAAAGAATGTAATAATTCTTTAAAAATTATTTTAAAGAAAAAAGTGCACGCTATTAAAATATTAAAATATTGTTTAAAAATCTAAACTATATATAAACATTAGATAATTTACTCAGGCAATCAGGACTGGTACAAGTAAATAAAAAGTATATAATCATTCTTTTTAACAGCAAGACTAAAAATATACTATTTTTTTAATGCTGACAATTATACTAATGAAGATTAAGATATTAAATATTTTTTTTCGCTAGGCACTGTGGCTCACGCCTGTAATCCCAGCACTTTGGGAGGCCGAGGCGGGCAGATCACCTGAGGTCAGGAGTTCCAGACCAGCCTGACCAACATGGAGAAACCCTGTGTCTACTAAAAATACAAAATTAGCTAGGTGTGCTGGCACATGTCTGCAATCCCAGCTACTTGGGAGGCTGAGGCAGAAGAATTGCTTGAACCCGGAGGTGGAGCTTGCAGTGGGCCGAGATTGCACCTCTGCATTCCAGCCTGGGCAACAGAGCGAGACTCTGTCAAAAAAAAAAAATAATAATAATAATCATGAAGATTTTAAAAATGAAGTAGTAAGCCTTTCTTGATTCTAAGAAACAATAAAACACAGGGCATAAAGAACGAATATAGGAATAAAGCCTTTAAAAAAAGATTTTAAGGTTTGATAAATTGTTATAAATTGGATTTCTTTTTCTATTTTACACTTATTAAAACAGGCCTATTTAGTGATTTTAAATTATCTCATTTTTTCCTATGGACTCAAATAAGAATATATATTATATATTACTCATATACACATAAACAGAGACACAGAAATGCAGAAAAGAAGAAAACTTAAGAGAAAAATATTTATATTGGTACATTAAATTAACAGCAAAGCTATATCTTTTGTGAATACGTATGCACTAAAATGATATGTAAAATGTATACAATATAAACAATTAAAATAAATTGACAACCAGAAAATAATGATGGGTTGTCTGCACAATGTTTTCAGTCATTGACGAAGGAATAAAATGAAAAACACCCACACATATATATATATATATATTCACACAGACATATTTAAATACACATTTTTACATACATAACTAATATCATTACATTCATTTCAAAAGAGCTCATAAAATTTCATGAATTAACCATTAAAATATTGAATCTGGAGCAATAATATAATTAAAGCAAAAGTTAAAGCAAAATCGATACATTTGAAAGTAGCCAAAACCTTAGAACTGACTAATATAATAGAAAATTTTCAGGTATATCTCAAAAACACTTAAACGAGAGCAAAACAAGGGGCAACACTAACAATGTATAATTTGATCACAGTTACTCAGAATTAGCACCACTAATATACTTAACAGACTCCAAAATGCCCTAATGTATGGCAAATTTTTAGAAAGATACGTTTATCTAAATTTGTCAAGAGGTGCAAAATATAAAGATAGCTATACATGAATTAAGACGTCGGCCATATTTATTTTTCAAAATATGCTGATGGCTCAACTGGTTTAAGTGCAAGACATAGCATATTTCAGGGAGGACAAATAGTATCTGAGGGATTCAGCTGCAGAAAACAGAATTTATGCCAGCTATTTGTATGTGAATTATAAATTGCAATGTATTTTTAAAAATTGGTTGATTTATAGAAATATAGATTTGTTGAAAAACTAAAAAATGGAAGCTTGGCTGAGCTTTTAGGAAAGACTCTCAGAGTCACAGCAGATATCACAGTTTTCTGCCTTTATATATCAAGACAGTGTTTAATCAACTGCTATGCAGTATTGGTTCTAGTATTGTCCCTCTTTCACCATGATCTAAACTATGAAATGGGTGTTCTGCATTTTTCCCATACCTTTTATGAAGCTAGGAGGTTTTACCGAAGCATCTCTGATATAGCAGCAACAAGAAAATCTAAGGTCTTGTGGACCATACTAGCTAGCGGAATGGTCAACCATCAAATGATTGGTCTCCTTCTCATGCTGCTTTATTTCTATGTTCCAAATTCCTTATATATTCTTCTTATTGGTGCAACCTGTACCACATCTGAAACTCTAAATCCAAGGCAGTCTAGAATATGTATTTTTCCATACAAAGGAAAGATTTCACAATCCAAAAAAAAAAATAAGTTGATATAGCTAATGACTGGCAAAATGATTATCAAACAGATCCAGAGAACCCTGCGTAGGCTAAACACAGTTTTGAGAATTCCAAGAGACTATCATTTATGTGAGGTTTCATTTATCAACAGTTGTTGCATGATAAATTAAAACTGAATTTCAGAGGTATGTATTTATTATTTTATTTTAAAATACGTTAAATAATTTATTAAATGTTAACATAGCACTTTTTCCCATGGAAAAATGTATATATTTTCCAAAAGGGAAAAATTGTAGTATGAATTTTGGCGTGCTTTTACATTTTTCAAATTTTCTTTCATTTGTATTTGAATAGAAGCAGTTGGGTTCTTCATATTTTCTTCTGTATTCAACCTATTATTCTCTTATGTTACTTTGTTTTAATACACACACACACGCACAAAAATTGGCCTAGCCCAGATAATGTCATTGGAAAGGAAGAACTTTGTGTAGTTCTGAAAAGTTCTCAGGCCATACTTTTCTCAGAATATATACATTTCTCTCTCTCTCACTCTCTACATATGTATATGGTTATGTATACATATCTACATATGTGTATGTATATGTAGAAAGAGATAAATGAATATATATAAGAATGTATAGCTGTAAGAATTAAGATTCTTAATTTATATATATATTTACAAATTAAGCTATTTAAACTCTACTACATTTAAGTTGAAGATGAAATAATCTCAAAACATGTTTACAGAGGAAAAAAAAATTAACAACAAAACCTTTCTGATATAAAGCCTAGAAACAAATACCACATTAATTAAAGACCAATCTCAGTAATGAACAACACACACACATAAGTCCCAAATACATTTTAAAAAGTTGATATAGTGATGTCAAATAATTATATCTAATTAAACATGCAGATTTTAATCCAAAGGCATAAAATATATTTAGCAGTAGGCAGTGTATTAATTAAATCCATTGCTCTTATATTTCAAAAGTATAAAATATAATCAAAAACAAATCACTGACATCGACATTAAAATTTATTGATAAAATTAAGAACATTATAACATTATAACAAAAAACACAAACCCTAATAATCAGCTATAATGCTTTGTATTTATTTACTAGTGAAATATTACAGGTATTCTCATTAATGTCAGAAAAATACTAAAATGATTTTACTTTTGATATAATGAGCAATAAGGATATATATATAAGAAATCTGAAAGAATATGCCATATATAAACAGTGTTACTCTCTGGTGTGAGATAATTTTAGAGATTCCTTTTTGCATATTCTGTTTATTTAAAATTAATATGTCTTATTTACATAGTAAAACATTTTTAAAGAAATTTAAGTAAAGGCTGCTTACACAAGAGACTTAACAAAATCAAGACTTAACCAAACCAGAAAGTGTAGATATAATTGATGGGGACTCATACAGCAGGGATATTCAGAAAAAGAGAATAAAGATGGCAAAATCATTTTCAGGTAAAATATGTTTTAACAAAAAAATAGTACAGAAAGCCAAATGGTGTCTTTCATATAACTACATCTCATGAACAGCAACATTAGGTCTGTATCAGACATTAACTTTTGTGGGACAATGGCATAGACTGAAAACACACGTTCAGTGAAAATCACTTTCAAATAGAAGCAAAAATGACAAAAACACAAAGATAAGACTGACAAATTATAAGACTTGCCATGAAGAAACCATGACATTGGTGGCCATTGCAGCTAGACCTCTGACCATTCCAGAGCTGGCTTAATACAATGAATAAAGACACAACAGTAATAAGAAACTTTACCACACTCTTAACAGTCTTTAAGATGTTTATTTATACTATTTATATTCACTATTGTGAATAGTGCCATATGTTTATTGTGGCACTATTCACAATAGCAAAGACTTGGAATCAACTCAAATGTCCATCAGTGACAGACTGGATTAAGAAAATGTGGCACATGTACACCATGGAATACTATGCAGCCATAAAAGGATGAGTTCGTGTCCTTTGTAGGGACATGGAAGCAGCTGGAAACCACCATTCTCAGCAAACTATCGCAAGAACAGAAAACCAAACACTGCATGTTCTCACTCATAAGTGAGAATTGAACAATGGGATCACTTAGACACAGAAAGGGGAACATCACACACCGGGGCCTATTGTGGGGAGCGAGGAGGAGGGAGGGATAGCATTAGGAGATATACCTAATGTAAATGATGAGTTAATGGGTGCAGTACACCAACATGGCACATGTATACATATGTAACAAACCTGTACGTTGTGCACATGTACCCTAGAACTTAAAGTATAATAAAAAAAGAAAATCTGAAGTTGCTGTAAAGCAGACATAGACATTTTGAATCATATTAAAATATTGAGCATGTATTTTATATGCTATTTTTTATCATATAGTATGTTATAGATAATATAAAATCAATGCTGCATAACTATTATTTCCAAAATAAAATAAATGATCACATTGTAAATCCTTAAGATGAAATTAAATATTAGAATAGTCTTTAAAATGTGCATAATTTCAGAAGTATGTATAAGAATATAATTCTCATCTTATAACTCAACTTTATTATTTTGAACCTCCATTCTAACAATATTGTTAAAATATAACCTTTTCAATATTTAACGACCACCTAGTATGCATTTTACAGTATGGGTTGTTTCCCATTTAAAATATGGACATATTTAATCTCCAAAGACACAAATCATGCAAATAATAAATCAGATGCTATAGTATTACCATATTGTGAATTTCAAAATACCATGGAATATAAATCTGTAAATAACAAACTTATACTATTCACCCAAACCCTAATAGTGATCCTTCATAATCATATTTCAAATTTTATCTACTTTACACTACAATATGATTTCTTTTTGCTGTAATATATGAATTTTTTTAAGTTAGATTATTGAATAGTACTATGTTAATTTTCCATAATCAAACAATTCACATCATGAATATTAGATAATTTACTGATCATGCCCTTTCATTGCATGTAATTGAAATTTACATTGTGGTTTTCATTTGCATTTCCCTGATGATTGGTGATGTTGAACGTTCTTTCCTAAAACACAACATTTATCCACTGTTGGTGGGAATGTAAATTAGTACAATCTCTATGGAAAACATTATGGAGATTTCTCAAATAAATAAAAGTAGATCTACCATTGGATCCAGAAATCTTTCTACTAGGTATCTTATCAAAGGAAAATAAGTCATTAATCCTATCAAAAAACACCTGCATGTATGTTTATTGCAGTAAAATTTACAGTTGCAAGATACTGAATCAAGCTAAGTGTCCATCAACTGAAGAATGGATAAAGAATACATGATAGATATCACATTTTCATCTGTATAATCTCCCAGGGAATACCACTCAACCATTAAGAAAGAATGAAATAATATCTCTTGCAGCAGCTTGGATGAAACCAGAGGCCATTATTCTAAGTGAAGTAACTCAGGAATAAAAAATCAAATACCACAAAGACAGAGATACTGAGTGGTATAATGGACATTGGAGAATCAGAAGTGGGGAGGGTAGGGAATCAAAAATTAGCTGTTCAGCACAATGTACACTATTTGGGTGATGGGTACACTTTTAGTGTGGCTTTTAGCCCCAAATTTACCACAATACAATTTAACCATGTAACCAAAAATCACTTGTACCTCTAAAGCTAATGAAATTAAAAAAAAAAAATAAATTTACAAATAGATACAAAGTGAGATTTTTAAAGAGATGGTAATTTTTACACAATGTTTATTGGGATCAGATATTTAAGTCTTTATTTAATATGTTATTTATCTATTAAAAATGAGATAGTCCCTTATTGTAAATATGGAAGAATGGCAATGAAAGAATTTAAATAAAAAGTCCAATTGCCAAGGAATGTATAAAAGATGAACTTACCTTTATGAAATATATAGGTGAACAACCTGTGTGTAAGTTTATATTAAAGGAAGTTGTGTAATGATTCCCACCAATCTTAAGGTGAAGTATCTCTTTATCCTCCCACTGCTGAATCACAGGAGATTAACTTTTTCTCCAAGTCTCTAACTATGTGCTGAGTAAGGTTATAGAAAAATTATTTCTCTTTATATAACATGTTCCATAAAATTAATCAAGAATTATCATTATACTCCAGGAAGGTTTGCAGATAAGCAGGTCATCAATCTAGACCAACTGAGATTAAATACATGCTATGCAGCCTATGCTCATAAACCTGGGTCAAAATATTTATAATGAATATTTTTATATACTTATTTTACAGCAGCTATATAGTATGAAAATCACCAACATAAAAATAATTAAACTGAATATTTGTAAAACCGGGGAGGAATTGCATTGATATAAGACAACTATGTTCTAATTACTGTATAAGTTTTCTCATGTTGTTGTGCCATGTTAATAATTCTCTTACACATTTTGTCTAGTATAATTGGTACTTATAAATAAATCTGAACTGAGTGATTTATAACCATATTAAGTTTTTAATTTCTTCAGAAAGAGTGTGAAGATTATGGAAATGTATTTATGATCACAAACTGAGTGATGAGACCAGAGAACACACTTTTACATGTATTATAAAAAAGCCTTCATTAAGAGACTAAATACATAGACTTCTTTACCCACTTATGATGTAGAAAGCTGCAAAGAAGATCACATTTATCCCAACATTGACAAAAAACTGTATAAACTACAAAATCATGACTTTGTCCAGTACAAACTATAAAATCCTAACTTTGTCAGTTAGGAGTAGCCAATCAAACTCATTATACTCCTTAGTCAAACTAACTGCACTGGAGAATGTTGGGGAAGAAAAGGGTAAATTTAGGGCTTGAATTTCACATGTCAAGTGCTAAATAAGTGACCTGAAAGTTTCTATGTATGGCCTGAAAGAAATCCTTACCTTCTATAGCCATAGCACGAAGATTTCTGAAAACTAGACCCCAGTCTCATCCCAATAGTGGCCACTACAGCACAAATTGAATTCCCAACATCATAGGGTGTTCATAGAAGCAGTGGCCAGTCTGGAGTCATTGCCATGAGGCCAGCTGCAGTGGGAGAGGCATGGCTGGGGCTGCACACGCCATGGAGCTGGTGCAAGCCAGAAACAGGTGAAAGCCCCACACCCTTCCATGGTGGAGGGGTGGGAGCCCTGCCCTCCTGGGTGCAGCTGCAGTGGCTTAGCTGCAGTTGCAGGCCTGGGCACTCTCAGGGACCCTCCTGCCACCTCAGGATCAGAAGTGCCTATTCCCGTTGCCTGGCTTCTTCCTGCTCCTGACACTTGCTGTGGTTTCAGAGAAAAGTTGTTGTGGCCGAGCCTGGGTGCTGTCACAAGCTGGCCAGTGTGCCCATGCTCGGGGTAACGCTGACACATAAGTTCCTTGCCACCTCAGTCCCCTCTAGACTTTCGGCACTGATGAGCAAGGAGGGAGGTCAAGCAGGGGCTAAGAATGGTGTGGCACAGGCTTGCTGGTGACCCTCAGCATGAACAGCCTGGGTGCTCTGGGCACCATGGATGGCAGTATAATGGCTGCAGGAAGCAGACAGGCACCTGGGCAGAAAGGAGTTGGTCCCCAGTAAAACCCCATCTTCAGGCTGGGGACAGCCTAAGGCCTGGGGGCTGTGCTGCCAGTTCTGTGGACCAGAATGAGAACTTCTGGTGCTTTCTCTGGGCCTACAGATGGCCACCCATGGACCAATGACCATGCACTTCCTCCCCTCTGAAGCCCATAAAAACTCCAGACTCAGCTAGGTGAGGAAAGAACCTACCCACTGTGGATCTCCTCTGAGCTGTGGAAAGAAGCTACCCACTGTGGATCTCCTCTGAGCTGTTCTGTCACTCAATAAAGCATCTCTTTGCCTTGCTTACCCTCCACTTGTTCACATACCTCATTCTTCCTGGATGCGGGACAAGAGCTCAGGACCTACCGAATGGTGGGGCTGGAAGAGCTGTAACACAAACAGGGCTAAAACATGCCCCTTGCTCACCATGTTACAGGCAACAAGAAAGATAGAAGAGAGAAGGAAAGAAGATCTGAGGCCCTCTGGAGAGCTCAAACCTAGGAGCTCCCCAAGCCAGGACTGTGATACCCTCTTTGGGGCTCTGCAGTTCCCAGTGTCTTCAAATTTCTTGGCGTCACTGTGTTCCCCAGTGCCAACTGTGAAATGTGCTTGAGAGATACCTGGTCCAGCCTCAGCCTCACAGGAAGCTGGCACCCATGCTGGTGTTTGTTGCTGCCCACCCTGAACAGCCAGCATGCCTGGCTATGCACTTGCTCACTTACACACCCCTCACCTCACCGTTCCATGCCTGGCTCTCCATTGGCATGCATGGGATCCAGGCCAGTAACATGAGCTGAGTGCAGCCTGCCAGGCCGAGTGGGTGAAATGAGCCCAGTAGGCCTAATCAAAACTTTGGCAAAGGTGCAACCAGCCACAGAGCTTTCCAGCCTGAAAAGGGGCACCCTAAGAATCCTGTGACAGTGTGTTTTATTAAAGAAAGTCACTAATTGGTAAGGAATGGGATCCTGATAAATGGAATGGACACATATGGGAAAATGTCAATGAAACTGAAGACAATGAACCTTTAAATTCTATTTAGTCTTATTTTTACTAGCAGAAGTAGCTCTTCTACTTCTGTCAGAAAGGGTAACACTACTTTGCCTGTAGTGGCCTTCTCTGAAGTAGTTACCTTGCAAAACAATATTAATTCTACTTGCTGTGAAATGTGACAGTAGGTCTATGCACAAGGAATTCACTTATATTATCACATTTCTTATCCTGAAACAGCTAGCTTGATAAAATTGTGCAATGCTAATACCTTCCAAGGCTCAGACAGTATGCTCCAGATGGGTATATGTGCTCTAAATTTGTGTCCAATATATGGGGCTGTTTCTCTCATTACAAGGATTCTCTCATCCAAGAGTCAAGGGGTGAATGCAGTACAGTTATTTGAGTACCTTGGATCAATTCAGTTCTATCTCTTTTCTAGCTTGTCTTTATCAAGAATAACCGTGGAATGTGCTGGGAGTGCAACACCCTGAGATAAGGGGTGCCTGACAAACAACATGGGCTCAGTTGCAGCCCTCATAAAAATATGTCCTTCAAAGCTTTTGCCTAGTGCATCAGGTTGCCCTGAGGTGTAAACCCTACAGTGGGTTGCTTTCCTTGGTCTCTCAACTGAGGCGCAAATGAGACATGCATAGTCAGGACTCTGTCTGCCCTGGGCAGCTTTCCTGAGCCTTGAGTCACCTGTTCACAATGAATTCTAGGTTTCTGCTGTACTTTGCTGCCTATCTGTGAGTAATACATCTGCTTCAAGTAACTTGTTGTTTATGGTTGTATTCTGTCTCACGAGACATAAACAAGTTTGTAACCAATGCACAGTGAACCTGCTTCACAATGGAAATGAAAGTGGCATCACTTACTACTATTTCTAGTGACACACTAGCACAATTTTTACCTCCATTCCTCATTACCACATACCTTAGTGGTCTGGATGGTTGAGACAACCTAGCATTCAAAAGGAAGGAATGCTTCCTCTATGAGACATAATAATACTTTAATTAAGCTGTAAGTTAAGACTGCCACATGGTCACTTGGAGCTTTTCATGCCTTTCAATCAATTGGCACAGAAAAGAGTTACTCTGCTGGCTGGGATGGTGGATTCAGATTACCAAAAGGAATTAGCATGCTACTATACAAAGGACATAGGAAGATTATGTCTGAAATATAGGACATTCCTTAGAGTATCTCAGTACTACCATGTCCTGTGATTGAAGTCAATGAAAAACTACAACCCAATTTAAGCAGGACTGCTAACGATTCAGACCCTTCAAAAATCAAAGTTTTGGTGGTCCTACCAGGCAAATGACCAAGACCCACTGAGGTGCTTGGTGAGGGCAAAGAAAATATAGAACAGGTAGTGGGTTAAGATTTTTATAAAAAACAACAGGTGACCAGTTAGGGAAATGAAAACTATAATTGCTATCTAATTACTTTCCTATTTTTAATAAATATGTTTGAATATCTGTATTAAATATTTTTTCTTCCCTTTGTTACTTCCTTATCTTCTAACATAAAATGTATCAATAAGAACCAACTTTAGATCACAGTATTTCAGTTATAGGATGTCCAGGAGAAGAGTAAGTATCACTCAAGTCTTTTGTATCTTTTACTAGCAAAGGGCATACCTTGGTTTCAAGAAATAATTGAAGAATTATAAGTGTAACTTGGAACTTCATGTTACCAGTTACATTTACCCAAAAACCTGAAGTAAAAATACAGCAGCAATCATGTATATAATAAAAGGAGAGAAATTATATATTCATGTAAATATTTCACAGATTATGTAATTAAAAAGATAATATGTTAACTATTATCATAATACAGATTTAGAAAGTGACTAAGGACCAAGTTTCAGAAAGTGGGTACTACAATTATCATGGCATCGTTTTGAAGGCTCATTCTGCTACATGCAGTGCATTAATTAAATGAGTAACATCGCATGTGAATGCTTTCAAAAAGAGAAAAGTAAAGAATTTGATGAGTAAAGAATGCAATTGTTATTTTGACCTTAATTAAAAAATATAAAAAAACACCAGAATTTGATGACAAAATAACCATTCCATCTGGAATGTAGATAGTAAACAAATAAAAAATTAGGGAAACCCACCAATATAACTAGCTTTCATAAAGGCAGATATTTCTGATGAAAATTCTTGTATTTTTTAAATACCCAGACCATAGTTATGAGGTTGTTTTGTGAATCATAGAGTAATGTCAGAAAGCTCTTCTTTGAAATATATTTGTGCCTTTCTTAAAGCAAACAAATACGCCAAAATATCTGTTTCTCCTGGAAAGAATAAACATGCTTCTGGATGCATTGAGATTAAAAAGGAATATTCTTTTCAGGTATTCTATCCAGTAATGTTCTTTTCTATCCCATAAAACCTCGTTCAGAATATACCCCCAATGAATGAAGAATTTTTAATCCTAGCAATTATTTTCTTTAACAGTTGTTTAGTATGATAATTTCACGTACATACCTTGTTGAATATATACAACAAGAAGAAAGAATTTAAACCCTTGCAGTTAATGGACTACACTTGTAATTATAGTTCAGTTGGTTAAGTGACTGAGGGAAATCAATTTACTCCACGTTACCAGTGGATGTCATTGTTATACTCAATGATGTCCTCATTTAAAATGCATGTTCAAGAAATAAACCCACTCAAAGAACAATTTTATTTTATATCATATTATTGTGTTTCAGATCATTTTCTTATGATTCTGACTATCAAGCAGTAAAGACAATGGTTTCTCTAAGTTCTCAGAGAATTAATTACCGTTTCAAATGAAGGTAAAATTACCTGTTTGGAATTATGCCAATTTCACAAAAAAAAAGCAAGAGAAACAATTTAAGAAACAACTAATCAATCTAAATTTTTATGGTTCTTTTTTTAAAAGTTTATGGAAATACTTAAAACATTCTTTACACTAAGGAAAATATTTATATATGTATTTTAATAAATTATTTGGGTATCCTTGACAGCATTTTTTCCCCCATATGAGTTGATTAGAACATGTTTATTACTAATTGTTTTCAGAAATGTTTAGGCATGACAGCCTCCTTTTGCCTTTTTTTAAAAAAAATTTATTCAGTTCATTTATTAGTTTGATCACCTGACATTTCTCTTTTTTCTCATGGTAAGTGTAGAAACATTTGTACTACTCCTTTCTAAGGAAATGAAATGCTCTCAAGAGCCTTGCTTAAGAGACAGGCACTTAATGTGAGAGGAGTTTTGTTCTGTGACACTTGAACCTTGGCCTTTCCACTAGAGTATTTGACAAGAGTGCTAAATCTGGTGGTAGCCTTCTATTTATCCTATCATGGACATTTGTGTCTCTTAAGCATTGACCTGAAACCTCTAATCCTTTGCTAAGAGACTGTGGACACCAAGCAGATGGTAGTTCTTTCAGTTAAAATAAAACTGAGTTTGAACTTGCATCTAAATGTGAGCTATTGTATAATATACTTTCTTATTACATTTGGTTCTTTAAATTTTCTCAATGTAATGCCCAAAGAAAACCTATAGCTATAAAAGTTCTAGTTTAGAAATAAACACAATATTAATATTGATGACAGGATAGTCATCATTTCTTAGACATTCTCTATAAATTATTTCTTGAGACTCAGTTATACTTTGTCTACTATGTGCTAGGCACTTTACACTCATCATCATATTTAATGCTCAGAGTAACCTGCTGAATTAATTATTATCATCATTATTTATTTATTTATTTATTTATTTATTTATTTATTTTTGAGACAGAGTCTCACTCTGTTGTCCAGGCTGGACTGCAGTGGCACTCTCTCGGCTCACTGCAACCTCTGCCTCTCAGGTTCAAGCGATTCTTGTGCCTTAGACTCCCGAGTTTGCTGGGATTACAGGTGCACGTCACCACGCTCAGCTATTATCATTTTATAAATAAAGGAACTAAAATTCAGAAAGGTAAATTATCTTACAATTAGTGAGAAATAGATCCTTGATCATAACAAAATCTGGGTACTTTCAAAGCCCTTAGTTATTCCACTAAATTTCAAGCTCTTTACAAATCTTCCTCCAAAGTACCCCAATCATAGAACAATGTCAAAGTTTAGCTCAGATAGCTCCCTGTAAATTTGAAATTTTATGAAAATTTCATTTATCACTTTGAAAATGATTCACACTTTGTATTATATTATGCATCTGAAGTTGTTTATAAATATTTAAAATTATTTACATGTTATTCTTTTTTCTTCAAATATTGGACATAAATTGATATTCTAAGACATAACATTATATTTATCCTGCCACTTCATTAAATAATTACACTCAGTTTTGTACTTCCAAAATTGCAGGAATATGCACACCAGTTTGAGAAGCACAAAATAATACAAGAAGTAAATGGTATAAACAAGGCCTTGGGACTACAGAGGGCTTGGCAAAGTAAAAGGACTTCAGTGTATGGATAAAGAATAGGGTATGCATGAACATGTGCCAGGTTCATTAGCGGGGAATTATGGAAAACATGAATTGTAGTCATTGTTTTTAATTAATTGCTTGGCAATCTATTTGGAAAAGAATACAAAACAACTGACATATAAAAGCAATGAAGTGCAAGCCAATACACCCTATATTAAGTGATTGGTAAGTTGACAAACGTCATTCCAGATGCTTGAATGGTGTAAACATTTCTAAAACATGGTTCTTGCCCTCAAGATACTATTATAACAACTTGTGACACATATAACTGATATTAAAATATAAGGTGATAAGTATCATAATAGAAGTATGTAGAGGATACACAGAAACCACAAAAGTGGGTATTATACTTGGGACGCTGCCTTCCCTAGATTTTTAAGAATCTTGTACAGTGGAGGTTCAAGAATAGGGAATACGACACAAGTATATGTCTAGTAAATGTTAAGTAAATGTGTTTAGTAAATGTTAAGTAGTTTAGTATGCCTAACTTCAAGGGAAAGCTCATAGGAGGAAAAAATATAATGAGAAGAATAGTCTGTAAAGCGAAATAAGATAAATAATGCACCCTTTAAATGTTCACATGACTTGCTACAGTTTTCTTTTCTGAAATTCAATGTCCTTGTAATTACTTGTTCAGTGGTTGTCTTCTCTAATAGAGTGTAAAATCAAAAATTGCAGGGGCTGTGTCTTGTTCCCCCCTGCTTAGCACAGTTTCTGCCACATAGCATACATGAGACTTCAGAAAATCTCCAAAGAAAGAAAAGAAAATATGTACTTGATGTGGTGTACAAGAAACAACCAGTGATTAAAACTCATGGTTCGGGAGTGTCACCTGAAAACCAGTGTCTTCAGAGGACTTGGCTGGAAATAACATTAGGAATGGCTTGTGGAAGCCATCCAAAAGTGGATGAGGTAGTAGTCCACCCTCAGAACTCACAGCTGGGATGATGAAAGACATGGTTCAAGTAGTGGCAGATCATGTAGGAAAGAAAAGAATAAATGAGAGATGATTGTTCAAGATAAAATTGTACAGAATTTTGCACAGTGGTATAAACAGACTAAAAGAAAAACATAAGATAGAAAGAAGACAATTTCCAATAGGAAGGACAGGGGTTAAAAAGTGACTTTGAGAGAAATGAAGCCTGTTTTGGGGAAGAAATTAATAAGACTTGATAAGGAATTTAATTTGAAACTACTAAGATTTGTTATTGAAATTTATCTGTCAAGGATCTTTTATCTGTAAGTTTTTTTGCTGATGTGTTAAAATCTCATAGTTTAGGAGTAAGGATAATGCTATAATTCTTAAAACTTGTTTTACTGCCTAATACATCTTTTTTTCTTCAAGTTGCATTCTGAAAAGTCCTTTTACAAATGTGATTACTGTTTTAAAAATTTATCATAATTTTTCTTGGAAAAGTGAATTTGCAGATTCAGACCCTCATTGTTCATACTGATTCCAATCAGCAGGAATTTAAATCCTTTGTGAATGGCTTATATCTTAATTAGAGTCTTATGGGGTGTGCCCTTGAAAAATCTTCTCTTTCTAAAGGTAACAACAAAAAGTAGTGAAGAAACTTTGAACTTCTCTATAACAATATCTACTTTTAATTCTTCTTTAGGGAAATACTTCAAAGTCTTTCCTTGTTTTTTGTTCTTTTTATTTTAGTTTTTATTATGTTTTAGAAGAAAAAAATCTGTTTTGTACATCATATTTGAAAAACCTCTGTTTTTCTCAGATAATGAGGTCCTGGGGTCTATAGGTCTGAATTAATACTGCAATCACATCAGGTTTCCTTTAAGCTTTAGTTGAAATGCAGAGGAAAGACCAATTCAATGACTCAATTTTCCTCAAATGTTTTGCCTCCCAGTGATCAAAAGGGGATTATAATAGTGTTTACTTTGTTCTCTCCTATGATCAGAACTTTCCAAGTTGATTTTTAGAGTATAGTAAAACAGATCTCATCTTCATTTACAGTATTTATCACTAGCAAGAGAAGGAGATAGGTATTTCTAAAGGTGTTAGAAGAATCATAAGTGAAGTCAGGTAAAATAAAGAAAAGTATTATAAACTTTTGGCAATCAGATAAAAATAACAGGTAAACCTAGAAGATATGTTTTTTTGTTTGTTTGTTTGTTTTCTTTTTGAGGCAGAGTCTCACTCTGGTGCCAGGCTGGAGCGCAGTGGCACAATCTCGGCTCACTGCAACCTCTGCGTCCCAGGTTCAAGCGATTCTCCTGCCTCAGTCTTCTGAGTAGCTGGGATTCCAGGCGCGTGCCACCACGCCCAGCTAATTTTTGTGTTTTTAGTAGAGATGGGGTTTCACCATGTTGGCCAGGATGGTCTCGATCACTTGACCTAGTGGTCTGCCCGCCTTGGTCTCCCAAAGTGCTGGGATTACAGGCATAAGCCACCACACCCAGCAGAAGATATGTTTTAAAAACATTTCTTATTTTAAGAAAAAAGCGAAAATATTATGAGTGGATGAGTATGTTTGACACTGTGATGGAACAATGACAAAAAAAAGAAAGCAATAAAACAGACATTTCATTCTAAAAGCTCAAGTAAAGTAATACACATGAAATGAATTTAGATAATGGTATAAAGGCCCAGAAAAAGGGCACCAGGGAAACATTAATTATTTCATTTGTTTGCATAAGAAATGAATAGAAAGGAAATATTTGGATGCTGAAGAAGAAACAAATAAGCATACTTAAATCACATTTCTCTGGACTAAAGTTTATGATATGGGACATGAGTCCCTGGTATTATGAATTTTAAAAAATACAAACTTCAGTATGTCTAAGTGTAGACAAGCTAATATTTATAATGTATAATGTTTATAGTAAATTACACTACTTATAAATGCTTATTATATTTATAATACATTATAATGTTACTACAACCCAATGTTACAGTAGGTTATAAATGCTCAGTTCTTATTTATAATATTGAGGAAATTATTCTTTCAAATTCTAAATTTAGGTGGATTTACAGCCAAACCTAGTTCTATTACACTCAAAATAAATGTATCTACATATATTTTATGAGTAGCTTTAGATGTTGTAATATTTTTCAAAATATTATTTAGCACATTAATAAATAATGGTGAGTAATGCTTCTAAGACTGTATGCACCCTTCTTAATCAAATTCTTCTCTGCCTAATTTAAATTAAGGCAACTAGGATGAATTAAATATATAAAAGCAAGATGCTATGCGATATTTGTGGGTGGTGAACATAAAACTATGTTGTAACCCTACTTTCAATGCACTCAGAATTGAAGTAAATGTTCCACTGGGGAAATACACAGTCTCCTCGTAGTCAGAAGACCTGAGTTCAAGATCCAAGAAAGTTGTGAAAGAGTTTGTTTTTGCCAGACATTTTTTTTTTTCAGTTTTGACATGAGAGCATTAACTCTAAATGCATTGTGATAAGATTAAAGAAGACAGAGAAAATGAAAGTAAAATAGACCACTATGATATCATTATACATAATAACATCTATTCTGTTCTTTGCCTCTGTACTGACCATGTGGCCTTCCAAAAAGAAAGAAAAATAATAAGGGTAGAAAAATTTCATTTTATTTTATGCATATATACCTAGTCTTCCCCTTAAAATGGCTCATTGACGATTAAAGTTGCTTCTCTTGGTTTTTAATAATAACAACACTGATCTGCCTGTTGTATTTCTTTAGATGAGTGCCTGGATATTTGCCTTGAATCACAGCATGGCAATCATAGCCTTGCTAGGATAGAGTCAGGCCTCCCATTAATTCCAGACTTCCTAAGCTCATCCTGCAGTGCCAGCTAAGCCTTTTTAATCTCCTTCTTCTGACAAAGAGCCTCTTATTCAAAATTTCAGTTCATGGAACCAAAGAGGAAGTATCAACATATTTATTTGTTAATTTTTCAGTTGAGAGTTAATACTATATTCAAGAGATATCCTGATGGACCAGAGAAGGCAAGAAAAAGAGTAGTTTTGAATAGGTAATAGACTATTTGATCTCTAAAGACAACAAAATCATATAACACACCTAGTTTTGTTTCATATATGCTTCATTTTAAGAGCCAGGACAGAATAGATTCTGTCTCCAGATGATTACAATGCTGGGACTTAGGTTTATGTATTCCTGTTCCAAGGCCCTGGTGTGCTCTGTTACTTTTCTAAAGTGATGTATATAGTCTAGTGGTTGCTCTCCTGGTTCATATTCCTCTCAGGTACTTTGGAATGATGTCATCACAGGAGGAACATGGTAGTTCTACAGCACACGTATGATACGTGTTCTTAGTCATTGGGTAGGTTACAGACAGTAAGGAGTCTCAACATAGAATGGATATGACAAAAATATGGGGATGAAAAAAATGCACATAGAGAAAGGTGGACTTGAAATTATAGGAATTGATTATATAGAGTAAATCTCTAAGATAGGGGTGTCTAATTTTTTGGGATCTCCTGGGCCACACTGGAAGAAAAAGAATTGTCTTGGGCCACACATAAAATATACTAACACAATCATTGATGAGCTAGAAAAAAGAAAAAAAAAATCACAAAAAACCCCTCTTAAGCGTTTTAAGGAAGTTTACAAATTTGTGTTGGGTTGCATTCAAAATCCTCCTGGGCTGCATGTGGTCCATGGGCCGTGGGTTGAACCAACTTGCTAGGAGGAAAAAAAAAGTAGTCACTGGGGTGACTATGCCATTACCTTGAAGGAGGTCGGGCCTTAATTCTCTACTTTCTCAGCGCTGGCAGATAATTTATGGAAAGTAACTGTATTAGTCTGTTCTCACACTGCTGATAGAGACAAACACAAGACTGGGTAATTTATAAAGGAAAGAGGTTTAATGAACTCTCAGTTCCATGTGGCTGGGGAAGCTTCACAATCATGTTGGAAGATAAAGGAAGAGCAAAGGGACATCTTACCTGGTGACTTAATTATTAATTATTTAGAATTAAAGAATTTTTGTGTAGGGGAAAGAAAGGCAAGAAAGTTTGTGTAGGGGAACTCCCATATATAAAACAATCAGATCTCATGAAACTTATTCTGTACCACAAGAACAGTATGGGGGAGACTGTCCTCATGATTCAATTATCTCCACCTGGCCTTGCTCTTGACACATGGAGATTATTAAAATTCAGGGTGAGATTTGGGTGGGGACATAACCAAACCATACCATTCTGCCCCTGGCCACTCCCAAATCTCATGTCCTCACATTTCAAAACCAATCATGCCTCCCCAGTGGTCCCCCAAAGTCTTAATTTACTTCAGCATTAACTCAAAAGGCCACAGTCCAAAGTCTCATTTGAGGCAAGGCAAGTACCTTCTGCCTATGAGCCTGTAAAATGAAAAGCAAGTTAGTTACTTCTTATATATAATGGGGGCACAGGCATTAGGTAAATACGGCCATTCCAAATGGTAGAAATTGACCAAAATGAAGGGGCTGAAGGCCCCATGCAAGTCTGAAATTCAGCAGGGGAGTCAAACCTTAAAGCTCCAAAATGATCTTTGCCTTCATGTGTCACATCCAGGTCATGCTGATGCAAGAGGTGGGTTTCATGGTCTTGGGCAGCTCCACCTTTGTGGCTTTGAAGGGTACAGCCCCACTTTTGGCTGCTTTTATGGGCTGGTTTTGAGTGTCTGCAGCTTTTCTAAGCATGCAGTGCAAGCCGTCAGTGAATCTATCATTCTGGGGTCTGGAGGATGGTGGCCCTTTTTTCACAACTCCACTAGGCAGTGCTCCAGTGGACACTGCATAGGGGCTTCAAACCCACATTTATCTTCTGCACTGCCCTAGCATAGGTTCTCCATGAGGACTCTGCCTCTGAAGCACACCTCTGCCTGGACATGTAGGCATTTTCACATATCCTCTGAAATCTAGGTGAAGGCTCCGAAACCTCAATTCTTGGCTCCTGTGCACCCACAGGCTCAACATCACATGTAAGCCTCCAAGGCTTGGGGCTTGCACCCTCTGAAGCTAAGGCCTGAACTCTCTGTTGGCCACTTTTAGCCATGGCTGAGACACAGGACACCAAGTCCTGAGACTGCACAAAGCAGCAAGGTCCTGGGCCCAGCCCTGGAAACCATTTTTCTCTCTTAGGTCTCCTGGCTTGTGATGGGAGGGCTGCCATGAAGACCTCTGAGACATGCCCTGAAGACATTTTTTCCATTCTCTTGGCAATTAACATTTGGCTCCTGGTTAATTGTGCAATTTTCTGCAGCTGGCTTGAATTTCTTCTCAGAAGATGGGTTTTTCTTTTCTATCACAATGCCAGACTGCAAATTTTCTGAAATTTCAGGCTCTGCTTCCCTTTTAAACATGTTTTAATTTCAAATCATATCTTTTTGAATACATACAACTGAATTCTTTTAACAATACCAAAGACCTTTTGAACACTTTGCTGCTTAGAACTTTCTTCCACCAGATGCTCAAAATCATCTCGAGTTCAAAGTCCCACAGATCTCTAGGGCAGGGGCAACATGCCACCAGTCTCTTTGTTAAAACATAGCAAGGGTCACCTTTGCTCTGGTTCCCAACAAGTTTCTCATCTCCATCTGAGACCACCTTAGCCTGGACTTCATTCTCCATATCACTAAAAGCATTTTGGTAAAAGATATTCAATAAGTCTCTAGGAAGTTCCTAACTTTCCCTTATATTCCTGTCCTGTTCTGAGCCTTCCAAACTGTTTCAACCTCTGCCAGTTACCCAGTTCCAAAATCACTGCCACATTCTTGGGTATCTTTACAGCAGCACCCCACTCTACCAGTACTAATTTACTGTATCAGTCTTTTCACATGCTGCTGTTAAAGACATGCCCAAGACTGGGTAACTGATAAAGGAAACGGGTTTAATAAACTCTCCGTTCCAGTGGCTGGGGAGGCTTCACAATCATAGCAGAAGAGGAAGGCAGAGCAAAGGGACATCTTACATGGCAGCAGGCAAGAAAGCGTTTGTAGGGAAACTCCCATTTATAAAACTATCAGATCTCATGGGACTTATTCACTACCACAAGAACAGTATGGGGGAAACTGCTGTCATGATTCAATTATCTCCACGTGGCCCCATCCTTGACACTTGGAGATTATTACAATTCAAGGTGAGATTTGGGCGGAGATAGAACCAAACCATATCATTGATTATGTCTTTCTGTGGTTCTTGACATTAGCCATCATTTTTCTTGCATTGCTGATAAATATACGAAGTAGTCTCCTTGAAATTTTATCAGTTCTTTAAGTCTTTAGATTACTGAGTGGTTGTCAGAACCAGCTGGTAGCACCATAGAGAATTTAACTTTCGTTGATAAGCAACAGTTTTTCTGACAGTGAGACAAGTGTTTTGAGTGGATAAGCATAGAGAATTCTTATAAAGGAGTTATCACAAGAGGTATTGTAGCAAATACATTTCCTTACTACAAAACTAATACTTGTTTTAGGTACCGAAGTGATAGGCAGTGAATAGAGATGTCTAGGTCTTTTACACACTAATCGAAAGTGTGGTTGGTAGACTCAGAGAGTAAAAAAACTGTTTTAACTTATCACATAGCTGTAACTGGTTGTTAGTTGTAGGTTGATTCTGTGAAAGAAAAAGTACCATTTTCCTGTGTACATCTTCTAGCCATACAATCAATTATTAGCCTTGGAAAAAATTTATTGCCATGTCGATGACTTTTTTTGTTTTGTTAAGTTTTGTTTTGTTTTGTTTTCTGAGACGGAGTCTTGCTCTGTTACCTAGGCTGGAGTGCAATGGTACGATCTCGGCTAACTGCAATCTCTGCCTCCCAAGTTCAAGTGATTTTCCTGCCTCAGCTCCCGAGCAGCTGGGATTACAGGCACCCGCCACCATGCTCGGTTAATTTTGTATTTTTAGTAAAGATGAGGTTTCACCATGTTGGCCAGGCTGGTCTCGAACTCCTGACCTCAGATGATCTGCCCGCTTCAGCCTCCCACAGTGCTGGGATTACAGGCATGAGCCACCACGCCCAGTCCCATTTTGATGACATTTAAGAGATGTTCAGGGAGTGAAGTTTAATCAAGTAAAGAAAGCCCTGTCCAAACTTTCAGACCTATCCTTAATTTTAGCATATTTTCAAATCTCAGAAAAGTTATGTGTTTAAAATATGATCACTATCCATACTTCCGTGCAATATTTGCAAACATGAACAGACTGTCGTGGTTGCCAGGTAAAATAATGGTCTGGTTATAGCACTTGTATTAAGTGTCCTGGCAAGAATACATAGCTTCCACCCTTATAAAAAAATCTGAGTATTCAAGGGCAACCTCTGCATCACCCTATATGTTAATGTTGATTTTTTAACTCTCTGGTTTATGTATTTTGTCACACCAAACCACCCTTTTGGCTGGAGGATTAGATATGTAGCTATGAAAATATCCTGAAGTGAAGTGACCTTTTACTTCAGAAAACTAGATACAGAGTCGGGCATGTCCAAAGTAGAAAGCTAAAAGAAGGGAGATATGAATTTAGCAATGAGTACTGTGTGAGAAGCTAAATGGGGATGGACGATCAAGGTAAGACAAAACGAGAAATGATGTAAAGACAGAGATTGAAAGCAAACTCTGGAGGCAGATGTTCTGGGTTTGAAGCTGGATTAACCACTCACTGGCTGGAAAAGCTAAAACAGTGTTTAGCTTCTCTGTGTCTTAGTTTCCTCAATTGTAAAATGGGATGATGAGTGCCTATTTCTTAGGGGTTCTATGAGGATTAAATGTGTTAATATTTGCAAAGTACTTAGAAAAGTTTCTTGCACATAATTGTATGTGTGTGTTTAATGAAACAATATGCATAAAAGTTGAGCATGAGCATGAGATATACTGGATAAAATATAAATTAGGAAAAAGTATTTTTGCCTAGATGGTAATAGCTAACCTTTATAAAATGCTTTAATCTGTGTACTGAAGACATGCATTGTCACAGGATACAAGGTTCTGCAGATATGGATCACTTCAGGGAATTCATTCCCTTGAAGTTCATTCTGCATTCAAACCTTAGTGGTCTCATTGTTCCCAATCAGGGTTCAATGTAAGTTAAGTTACCACAAATGTGATTGCCACTGAATATATTTGATATGATGTGGGTGCAAGTTGAGTGCACTGTGTTTACACAGAAATCTTATCTCCCAGGGCAGTGTCAGTTGAGCACATTCAACTCTTGTATGCAGCTCCGTATGAGCAGGCATCAGGCTTACCATAAACGGCCTTTGTAAGGTTCCAGGGAAAAGTTGCCAGCAATGGTATTTTCTAACCATACCATGCTTGGACACGATTCTGATCCTGTGAACGCCTGCTTATAGAACATTCCATTCACATTATTATCTGCTGTAGTCAAAATAGCAACAGTGACTTCTGCAGATAGGGGTGTCATGTAGCCTTTGCACCCAAGAAAGTGCCTCAAAAGAACTTTATACTGCTTGAAAGCACTCAGTGTATCAGTTGCTGGCTGCCTCTCAGTAGCATATCCTGTATAGATAAAAACTGAGATTTTTCTCAAGGGTATAAACGAATTAATATGGCAAACATAACCAGCATACTATATTTGAAGTTGCAAGTTAGTATTATGCAATCAACTTAGCAAGGGATGCTGTTTATGATTCTTTCTCTTTTCTCCAAAACACCCAAATAAAAAATACTCTGGTAAAATCTGTGCGTTAACTTCAATCCAATTTACTTCCTTGAGGGTCAGAATATCTGAATGATTCCCGATTGTTGACACTCTGTTTGAGAGAAACAGTGAAGAGTGTTATTTTCTTGAATTCAAATGCTCTTTGGAAAAAGAATGATGATATACTTCCCTGTGTCATTATTATTCATTTCCCTTTTTTTCTCCCATTTGCCACATTTGCCTTTTGCTCCCTGTATTACTCCTCTCAACTAAGACTTTGCTTCCCTGGGTAGGAGTTTCTGATTTAACTGCACTGTCCATGCACAGAATTGGTAGGAGAAAAACACATTGATTTTCTCCTATTTGCATTCTCAGGAAGAAAGACAAAGATAAAGGAAAATGGAGAAATTACTTCTAGCTAGTACAGCAATACTACTAAATGGTCAGTTTATTCAAAAGATACGTTGTCATCACTTTCCAATCCAACATTCCACTAGGAATACATCCAATCAACACTTTCCAATCCAACATTCCAATCCAACATTCCATTAAAAAATCAAATTCAGAGTAACTGAAATAATGTTCTGAGTGGTAATACCATTCTCACTGGACATGCAAGTATTAGACACAGGCAAGAAATTCACAAGGAGACACGAAACACATAATTTCAGGCTCTGTAGAAGTGACATAGAAATATAAATTCATGAATCATTTCTTTTTAAACACATCATAGTGGTAACTAGTTTTACTGATAACACTATAATTAGTCAACTATTTATTAGTGATAAAAATATAAATTGTTATATTTCTGACAACATTTCTTAATGCAAAGAATCTTTTTTATGTTGATACAATAATTTCCCTTATACTAATCTCTCTTAAAGAAGTAATTGAAGATTTTTGTCATTTTTGTGTGTTGATAAAATTATTTTGCTTTACCTATATTGTAAAAATATGTTATTAAATAGCTGACACTGGCTATTTCTGCCTTCTTAGTAGTAACATAATAAGTCTGTATGGTAGAATAAGTAGTTATTTCAATAAAACAGCACAAAATACAATTCTTTAATAGATTTTGATGGACTTTTTGGTGGAGAAAGATGGGACACCTGGGTGCAAATAACATATAGGCAGTACTAATTTGTTCTGTGTAATAAAATGTGAGGTTTTGAGTGTCAAGAGTACCCAAGAGAAAAAGAAAAAAAGATGAAAGGGAAGGTTGGAAAAATAAAGGGGTGAAAATCAAGAGAGGGAGAGAGAGATACTATATATCTGGTCCGATGGGGGGATGCTGGGATTGCAGGGAGCCTGGGGGAGACAAGTTAGAAAGTGAGACAAGTGAGAAAGTCCCCGTTGTGTGAGTTCCTGAGAAAATTTTTTGCAACAATACATAGCATTCAGTTTCAAATAATTTTATCTGCCGTTATGTAATCCTCATCTCTGTCTCTACTCCCTAAACAGAAATCACCAACATAGAATAATAGTGTGCTGCCGATGCTCTGGAGAGTGAGATTGCTTTCTTCAGGTTTGGGGAAATGTGTGGAAAGTACAAGGTTGGTTACTGAGGGCAAGAGATCACTGAAATTGAGAGACTAGAGGGAAAAATAGATGACATGACATGAGAAAACACGTCAATGTAAGACCCAGGAACAAACCAAAATCTTGAGGAGTATGTTGTAATTCCCACATTATTTGACACAGAGACTTAGGAAGCTTATATTTTTTGTTATTTGTTCATTTGATTCTAATATTAATGAGAAATAAGGAGGCATCTATCTCACATTATGGTAATAATTTGAAAAACACCTAAATATTTAAACACTTGAAAAATGTAAAATTGATTATCTGAGTTTTATAGGATTCAGTAATAGACATTCATATATTTATATGTAGTTAATAACATGAAAAAAGCTCAAAAATCACTAGTGGGGGAAAAAGGCAAAAATAAAAATATGTATTTTATCCAGAGAGAAATTGCACAAACTGCACATTATTTTTTTCTAAAAGACTATGGGAAAATGTGCAAAAATGTTAGTCAGTGCGTATCTATGGGTAGAGGCATTATGAGAGGAATTGTTTTAATGCCTTCCTGAATACATCTATTTTTCTATATAATAGATGTATTCTTGCTATAATCAGAAAAATGTCGTTAAGAAACTCAAATTTATCAGTTTGTTCTCATCCCATGCCAAAAAGAAAACTATTTTTTTTTTTTTTTTGGTAACTGATGCTATTTGTATATTTAAGTCATACTTAACCTGTATAAGACTTTAAAAGGAAAAAAAGTAGGAGAGGAATAGTTGAATTTGGGTTGAAAAGAAAAAATCCTATGGTTTATCAGACATGGTAAAAAGCCAGAGTGAGGCTTAAAACTTTCAACAGCAGAGAATGAGATATTGAAATTTTGGAAAGTAATGGAAATTTTGCAAAATTACCACTGGCATTACAGCATCAAACTATCTATAAAAGCTGGGTCATTTTAAGATGTTTCTAATTTGCTCTATGGGGTATTTCTTTTCAATGGGAAATCAACTTGGAATTTAAAATTGAAGCCAATGAGAAACTAGGTTAATTTCATGCAATTCAACTCTTGAGTCAATTTTTCTGACTCACATTGAGTCCATAAATATGTATTATTAACATTCTGTTAATACAATAGAACTTGTTATAGTCAAATTATCGAAGCTCAGATTTGCAAAACTGTTTCTATTATCCACCTTAAAACCTACAGTGAGAAATAACTTCACTTTTCGTGTTCTTTACATGAAAAGTGGAGAAGAATGCCATCTATCCAATTTTCAAGATTCCTTGCTGTAAAGATAATTCTTTTGTTTTCCAATCACTGCCTCTCCAACTGGTAGGTAGTAGAAACAGAAAACACGCAAACTTGAAATTGACATGCTTTGCAGAATCTGAGATGGAATGTTTCTCTGCCTATCAGTTCAGGCAGAACATATAATTATTTTCACATCTCACAGGAGTAGTCCTTTCAGCGTTAGATTTTCTTAATGCTCTGAGTCGGCAATGACAGGGAGAAAAAGAAAAAGAAGGAAAAAACACATTTGGGGACTGTCATTTGCAGCCAGTTCTTTGAAACTAATTTTGGAATGACTTTTAAATTCTGCAAAACATTTATCAGGCAATTCTCTTGATGTAGAAAACAGTTATTTCTCAGTTAAATTTGCCATAAAGTTTTCCCAACTCTTTGTCTTCTTTTTGACAGGCTATTCTCAGGAATGTCATCACTGCAGGGAAGGTAGAAGTGTGACTGCTGTTGTAGGCAGACTTTGTTAATGCATTCTTGTGCAATTCCACATTGTGAGGTATTTAGGTATGGCTGTGGCATAGATACTTATATGGATAGAAATGACATCAGTATTACAATCTTTAGGACTCAATTTGCAAACTGGAAAATGACTGCCATTTGGATCTCATGAAAACTCTTCTATCTTTTAGCAATACAGTTCATGATTTCATTCTATAGATAATTCAATATAAAATGTCTTGTTAACAGGAGGCAGAGGAGTTAATACCATTGAACTGAAACTACTGTAAGGCGTTAGGATGTATAATGAAACTTAGGTAAATTAAACGGAGCTCTAGTAAAACCGTTGCCTGATCACACCTCTCACTCTAATCCATTCATCTAACATTTGCTACAAATTAAAAACTTAGAAAAAATTTTTACTGTAGGTCATCCAGCAGGGAAATAGCAAGGTTATTTCTTTTGTGTCCTGAAGGGAGATACATACTGAATAGGCTCTAGAAATGTAAAAGAGAATTTTACTGACAATGATGTAAGCTCTCAATATCCTATATCCCTGAGACTTTCCATAGAGTCTCATAGATGTTAAACAAAAAATGAAGCAGACTGATAAAACTCTTGGCATAATTCTCTCTGAAGATGAGCCCTGAAAGCTTATTTTAAAGCAAATTCTGTCAGCTCTGAGAACCACTGCATACTAAACTAAAACAGTAATTATTCTACAAACATTGCTAAGGATTAAATTAGATGCAATCATGGGAGACCTCAAATATATCATTTTTTAAAACATCATCTTTCTGTGCTGTTTTCACTGAAATTAGAAAGAATAAACTTAACAATTACTGAGTGCTCGCCACTATGTCAAGAATCTAGCCCTAAAAATTTAGCATTAGACACAGTATCATTCACAATCTGCAGTCAGTCTATTACTTGAATTGATTTCCTACCACCTTTCTTCTCTTCTCCCTCAACCTCTTCCCATGGCTTCTATTCAAAATGAGATGACTCTATGCCCTACCATAATTCCATGTATTCGTGTCCGTCTTACCTCTACTTGTACAATCCTTTTTAACCTTAAAAATGATGGATTGCTGCTTTTTCTTTAGGATTCAGTTCTGCAAAATCTCCCCTGACACCACAAGATAGCCATCTCTTCCCTGTTTGCACTACAGCATTTTACATAGTATTCTCCTGGGATGGGAGTCATCCTAAATGCCCTTTTTATAGGAAATGTCATGTTCCTATCAGAGACGAATATAAGATAATAAATTCCTGCTCTTAAGGTCACCCACTTCACTTGCACTTCTAAGCTATTGACATAACTTTGTCTTATTATCTTCTACACCCCCTTGATGACACAATACAGGAAAAGAGGAGTTAAGGTAAATTATATTACATATCTTTTGTCATTTTTTTCCTATAGACCCTACCTGTCCTAGATCATCTGCACCCCCATGCCCCTCACTAGCAAGAAAAAAGTTTCAGTGACAGGACAGACCATATGATACAACTGGAGATGAACATGGCACAGGAAGGTTACATCATAAAATTCAAGTTTTGGGAATAGGACACCTAGTTTTGCAGCTTGGGCACCGCTGCAAGCCTTCTGGAAAGAAAGTGCAATACAGAAGTAAGAAACTATGCATAAAATTAAAACCTGGACCAGGAGACTACATGACCCTTCTCACATAGCTAAAGAATTCTGTGATAGGAGTTAAGTATCAAATAGCAGAACACCACAAATAGCTGCAGTTCAGCTGCAGCATTTTGATGAGAGAAAGCAGCCCTGAGATTGTGAACTTTTCACATCCTCTGTGGACATATATTGTGCTACAATGTAATTATTTTTTGAGAAGTCTTCTATAAACAATTCTGAATTTTTAGAATTATAAATACAATGTAATTTTAAAAATTCTGTATCACCAACACATCAAACAATAACTGACATAAAATATTTTAGTGGACTTTTGTTGGAATAATTAAAACAGGAACAAAGTAGGATTTTGCAATTAGATATCCAGCAATTATCTAATGAGCAATTCACAGCAATTCAGACTTCTTTTCATCATAAAGTGGAGGGAAAATGGAAATAAAAATAAAATTTCTAACCCCAACTTTAGAAAAATTATTTTGAAATGTGTTGAAAAATAAAGGTTAGAACGAAATTTCCACAGTAGCAGAGTTTATGAAATTAATACAGAAAGCCAACCAAAAGTTCATCATATATGCATTTATTGTTTTGATATATATTTATTGAGAATCTATTTTTATTGAAAAAATCAAGCTTTAAATAAATATTTTGTATTTCTCAAATGAGTACCATATTTAATCAGTTATTTCTATACTTCTTACAGAAAATGATAAATATTGTTAATTTAAAAAGTGCATCTGCAAGATACACATTATAATCTTATTTTACAAATACCTAGTTCTCAATATATACAACATATTATAGATGATCCTATAAATCTAGTTATAAAATATATGGTAGACTATGTGTGTGGCTCACACCTGTAATTGCAGTACTTTGGGAGGTCAAGGCGGGAGGATTGCTTGAAGCAAGAAGTTAGAATAAAATATATAGCATGTGATATATAATTTCACAAATACACATATTTTAAATATATACAAAACATTCTGAAATATAAGTAAATACCTCCTATTTTTCTTCCTAGCCATTTTCCCTTTTTTGTATTACTTTCTCTTTTCATCCCCTCAAAGGAGTGATATGCCAGAGTACAAAGAATAAATGAAGTCATTATCATGATTTAAGTTCTTTAAACTGAAATATCACAGGGCTCATTTATTTAGTCAAAAGAGTTGATGTTTTAAAGAGGGAGAAATTTCATTCCCCTTCCTGTTTCTCAAATTTAGGTTTGGAGAAGAGAGAGAATTGCTAGAACATACAATTCTCAAACAATTCTATCCCTTCTCCAAACCTGTTTTAGAATTACTAGAATGTAGATCTGTACAAATATATCCTAAAGTTCCTGTGCTTTTAATTTTTTTCCCAGCTCTTTGGAGAGTATCTAGGCATGGAGATTTTAATGACCCAGAGCAGTAGAAGACATAGTTGAATTATTTCATTGTCCTCAAACATCATGCATAGGTGTCTACTGGAGACATCACATACCAAGTGGTTTTTCTTGATGAACGTCTGAAACCAGGACATGACAACCAGTATTGCTCAACACTTGCAGGCATGGAAATGAGATGATGGGAAATGGATAACACCCACGCGCAGAGTTTGGTTCTATATAAACCTTCAAGTGTTCAGATTTGACTTCAGAGAAAAGAGTGTTGGGTTAAATTAAGTCTCAGCCACTCCAGCAGCAAAGAGTTGTAAATTTATGGTGAGCCCTCTTCTACCTTATCTAGCAGGTATAAAGACAATGTAACTAAAATTGTCACTTATTTATCTGGCTTCTCTTAGTCATAGTAGGTAAGCAATCACTTTCTTCCATATTATTGTTTAATATCTATAGTCGCTGAAAAAAGGTAAGCTACTTTTGGTGGTTCAGTAAATGACACTCAAATTTACCCTGCCCACACCTATTCTGAATGTGCCTGATTCTGCTCCTCAAGAGAGTATGGACATGGCTGAGAATCTGTATTGATGCTGCTTAGATTCATTAAATTCACAGTAATCTCTTCTCCAGCCTTCAGAAGATGCTCAAAAACCTGGCTGATGAGGTCCTCCAATTTTTAACATTGTTAATAGTTTATTCTAAACTACGTAAGAATTCAACCATAGCCAATAATTTTCCTTTATTTGAGAGAAATAATAGCCCCAAAGGCTGGGCCTTTAAGAAGTTTTAAATTACATTTCTTCCTCTGAATCTCTTGCAAGCTCTTGTGGCTGTACTCTGGCCCAGGGACTTTCAAAGATTTTGCTTGTGACTCTACAAAAAAGTATATTCAATAGGTACCAAAAATAATAAAATCATAAAACTGCATCTTTACTATAAGTGTGGTATACTCTAACAATTTTTCTTTGTATTCTATTCCATTCTAATTTTTATATCATTTAAAAATATTGCTTATGACTAGACTGACCATAATGAGTACATCTAGGAAAATCAGGCTTATCTTTGTTAATTCCACATAATTATTTGTACCATTTACGTTTCTCTGTAAAATGTTTCATGTTGTAAAATAAATTATTTGGTTATCCCAGTTGAAATTCACTAAATTGATTTCGCAGCCTACTAACAGTTGTAATTCAAATATTTAGGTATCTGTCTTCTGAATTAGACATTTGTTTCTCCAAAAGCATCTCCAGCTTTTCATAGTTTGTCATCCTCCCCCATAGACTGAATTTGTTTTGCAATTTTCTGAAATCTTAACCTGTTTCTTGGTGACGTGCACAGGACTGGGCTCTAAGCATTTTCTTGATACCATATGATTCTTACAAACTCAGATACAAATGTCATTAAATTGTCAGAATGTATACAAATTTTACTTCTTCATTTTTAAAATAATTAAATGATTTAGGAATGAGGTATTAAAAATCACCTTATACATCTTATAATTTCTTTGCTTTACTTTTGAAATTTCTTTGAAATTCATCTCTTTCATAAAGTTACAAAATTTGAAATTTCTTTCCTTAGGTAAATGCTATACAAGTGCCAGCTAGATAAATCCCCATTCACAAACTTACAGTCCTTTCTACTCATTTGCCTTTATTGTTGGGTCTAATTTGGATGATACTTTTGGCCTTTGCTGTATAGGCAGAAGTCATCACAAATAAAAGTTGTCTTTTTCTAACTATTCTTTCTTTATTACTCTCCTCTTTTTGCTTCATTCAGTTTTCTCCTTTCTCTGATAAATAAGACAAAAGTTGCAAAAGGCATTGCTTGCATTTTTGATTCTAGTATGGCAAACATCAAGAGGAAGATCTACATTGCTAGAAGTGAGTGACCAGAAGATGAAATGACTGTTATTTTCTGGTAAGGTTTGGACTATCCAAGTATTTGAAATATCCAGCATACCCCTAGATAACTTATTGTATAAAACAAATAATTATATATTATTTATTTTAATATAAATAGTAAATAAATATAGATTTAATATTTTAATATAAATATTAAATCAATATTATGAAAAATATTATTTATTATTTATTTTAAATATCTAGCATACCCCTAGATAACTTACTGTCTAAAATAAATAGCTATTTAACTATTGCTTGAAGCCACTATTGTAGGATTTAATGTTATTTGCAGGATATAAAATCCTGATATATATTTTGATGCCAGAAGTGACTGTTGCAAGTAACAGAACCTAAAATGTGATTTATTTGACTGGTTAGGTAAGGAACTGTAGAGTGAGTATCCTAAATCCTCAGGCTGAGAGATAAGAGACCCGTTTGTAGAAGTGACAAAATATTTGGTAAAATATTTGATTGCTATACCCTGTGAAACAGAATACTTTTCTTCTATGATGTTAGGGGAAATTGGTGTGTATCTTATTCCAGGAAAATCCTTATGAGAGAACAATGAATTCAAGCCAGAGCCAACCATATATATATATAATATATATATATAAATATATATATATTATATATATAATATATATACACACACACACATACACACACACGTGTATATTATACACTATAAAGCCACTTTAAATATACATATGTGTATATGTGTGTAAAGTATATTAGCCATTTTATATATACATATGTGTCTTCCCTCATTAAATAATAATTTATGCATATTTTAAGACCAGAATAATTGTCCACTGGTATTCTTCAAATCAACCGAGACTATTACATTGGAATCAACTGACATGAATTGACGTAGTTCTTAACGAGAATATACAATGTAAAATGATGAAAATCTTGAAAAGTCACTCCAAATGTGATTTGTACAACCTAAAAGTACACTTCTTTTTTATTCATATTCTCCGTACTTCTGTTCGTGGTTTTGCTCCAGAAAGTCACAGAAGAAAAGTTTCACAACAGGGAGAGGAATGCTGATAAGGCTGATAAGGCTAAGTTTCAGAAAGTATTTCCCAGAACCACTCCTAATAAAGACATTTTGGGGAAAGCTTTAATCTTACTAATATGGTATGACTCTGTGTTCCAACCCAAATCTCATATTGAATTGTGATTTTGAGTGTGGGAGGTGATTACATCTTGGGGGTGGATTTCTCCCTTGCTGTTCTCATGATAATGAGTGAATTCTCATGAGATCTGGTTGTTTACAAGTGTGTAGCATTTCTCATTCTCTCTCTCTCTCTCACCTGCCACCATCTGAAGATGTTTTGAGACGGAGTCTCGCTCTGTCGCCCAGACTGGAGTGCAGTGGCGCGATCTCGGCTCACTGCAAGCTCCGCCTCCCGGGTTCACGCCATTCTCCTGCCTCAGCCTCCGGAGTAGCTGGGACTACAGGCGCCCGCCACCACGCCCGGCTAATTTCTTTTTGTATTTTTAGTAGAGACGGGGTTTCACCGTGTTAGCCAGGATGGTCTCGATCTCCTGACCTCGTGATCCGCCTGCCTCGGCCTCCCAAAAGTGCTGGGATTACAGGCTTGAGCCACCGCGCCCGGCCTCTTTTCTTTATTAATTACAGTCTCAGGTAGTTCTTTAAAGTAATGTGAGGATGGACTAATACAGAAAATTGGTACCAGAGAAGTGAAGCATTGCTATAATGATATCTGAAAATGTGGAAGCAGCTTTGGAGCTGGGTAACAGGCAGAGGTTAGAACAGTTTGGAGGGCTCAGAAGAAGACAGGAAGATGAGGGAAAGTTTGGACCCTCCTAGAGTTTTGGTGAATGGTTGTGATCAAAGTGCCGTTAGTGATATGGACAGTGAAGTCAGGCTGTGGTTGTCTTGGATGGAGATGTGGAACTTATTGGGAACTGAAGTAAAAGTCACTCTTAGCAGAAAGACTGGCAGCATTGTGCCCATGCTCTAGAGATTTGTGAAGTTTTGAACTTGGGAGAGAACTAGAGGAAGAAATTTCTTACTTTCTTTGTTTTTTTTTTTTGTTTGTTTTGAGACGGAGTTTCACTCTTGTTGCCCAAACCAGAGTGAAATGGCATGATCTTGGCTCACTGCAACCTCCGCCTCCCAGGTTCAAGCGATTCTCCTGCCTCAGCCTCCTGAGTAGCTGGGATTACAGGCATGCGCCACCATGCCCAGCTAATTTTGTACTTTTAGTAGAGACGGGGTATCTCCATGTTGGTCAGGCTGACCTCGAACTCCTGACCTCAGGTGATCCACCTGCCTTGGCCTCCCAAAGTGCTGGTATTACAGACATGAGCCACCGTGCCCACCCTGGCGGAATAAATTTCTAAGCAACAAAGTATTAAAGATGTGAAATGGCTGCCTCTAATTGTGTATGCTCATATGTGTACACAAAGAGATGATCTTAAACTGGAACTTATATTTGAAAGGGAAGCAGAACATAAAAGTTTATAAAATTTGCAGCCTGACCAACTGGTAGAAAAGAAAAACTTGTTTTCCAGGGAGAAATTCAAGCCAGCTATATAAATTTGCATAAGAAAAGAGGAGCTGAATGTTAACAGCCAAGTCAATGGGGATAATGCCTCCGGGGCATGTCATAGACCTTCATGGTAGCCCCTCCTAGAAGAGGCCTAGAGGCCTAAGAAGAAAAAATAATTTCATGGGCCAGGCCCAGGGCCCCACTGCTTTTTGCAGCCTTGGGACACCGTGCCCTGCTTCCCAGCCACTCCAGCTCCAGCCATGGCTAAAAGGGGCCACGGTACATTTTGGACCATTGTTTCAGAGGTTGCAAGCCCCAAGTCATGGCAGCTTCCACATGGTGTTGCTTTTGTGGGTGCACAGAAGTCAGGAATTGAGGTTTGGGAGACTCTGCCTAGATTTCAGAGGATGTAAGGAAATGCCTGGATGTCTAGAAAGAAGTCTTCTGCAGGAATGGGGTCCTCATGGAGAACCTCTACTAGGGCAGTGCAAAGGGGAAATGTGGGATTGGATCCCCCACACAGAGTTTCCAGTGGGCCACTGTCTAATGGTGCTGTGAGAAGAGGGTCACTGTCCTCCAGACTCCAGAATGGCAGATCCACCGACAGCTTGCACCATACACCTGGAAAAGCCGCAGGCACTCAATGCCAGCATGGGAAAGTGGCCATGGGGAGCTGTATCCTGTAAAGCCATATGGGTGCAGCTTCCCAAGGCCTTGGGAGTCCATCCCTTGCATCAGCGTGCCCTGAATGTGAGACATGGAGTTAAATGAGATTATTTTGGAGTTTGGAGCTTTAAGATTTAATGACTGCCCTGCTAGGTTTCAGACCTGCATAAGACCTGTAGCCCCTTTGTTTTGGCTGACTTCTCCTATTTGGGATTGGGGCATTTACCCAACGCCTGTACCCCCATTCTATCTTGGAAGCAACTACCTTGTTTTTGATTTTACAGGCTCATAGGTGGAACGGACTTTCCATGAGACTTTTGACTTGGACTTTTGAGTTAATGGTGGAATGAGTTAAGACTTTGGGGGACATTTTTGGAAGGCATGATCATGTTTTGAAATGTGAGAAGGACATGGGGTTTGGGAGGGGCTAGAAGTGTAATGATATAGATTAGCTCTTTGATCCCACCTAATGTTGAACTGTGATCCCGAGTACTGGAGCTGGGGCTTGGTGAGAGGTGATGGATCATACAGATTTTGTCATTGCTGTTCTCGTGAGATTGAGTGATGTCTCATGAGATCTGGTTGTTTAAAAGTGTATAGCACTTCCCTCTTTTCTCTCTCTTCTGCCACGATGTGAATATGTTCTTGCTTCCCCTTCACCCTTCTGCCATAATTGTAAATTTCTGGAGGCCTCCCAGCCATGCTTCCTATACAGCCTGTAGAACTGTGAGTCAATTAAACTTTTATTCTTTATAAATTACCCAGTCTCGGGTAGGTTTTTATAGCAATGTGAGAACAGACTAATACATTTACCAAACAGTACTGATTTCCTGTGTTACTGTAAAGCAGCTCTAAGAACAGAAACTCCAGTTCTTGATGGAGGGTAGAGTGAGTATTACTTTAAGGAGAACACTAAGATTTATGATTTGGCCATAGAAGATACAGAGCCCTTTTCTTGAAAGAATGTCTAAAGTTTCTAAGACTAGATTGAATGATGTCCCGCTGAGAGGTAAAGTGATTCATATATATCTATATGCATATTCTCTAAAAGTAGTACTCTGGAAATGTGAGAAAGATTGAGAAAAGAGCTATCTCGGTTATGTAAGTAGAGAAGTTTAGTTAATAATGGAGACTCTTCTAAGGAACTGTATCAGAGACCTAAAATATAAGGAGAAAGAAACAGAATCAGCATACACAGATTACAGGAGATGAGAACGGAGAAAGTAAAATAGAGACTTTCATTTTTGGTCCTGTAGAATGAAACCGTGTATGCCATGGCTTTTTTACTGTATCCAAAAATGAAATATTACAGGAGTTTAAAGAAAACTCTCCTATATCATGAAACCAGTGTCATAAAGAAGACATTCTAAGGATGCAGAGTGCATGAGTGGAGACTAAGACGGAACAACAAACCCTTGATTGTGTGGAAAATATACCCGGCATTCATCAGTAATAAAAAAACACAGCAAAATCATCACCAGTACTCTTTCTGGGACTCCTAATGAAGATGCACTCATCTTCCATGCCCACTCTGCTCTGAGCCCAGGAGGTTGACCTACAGTTTTAACTTTGGTTGGTTTACCGGGTGCAGTCACCGGCAAGAGACTGGAAAGCTACAGGACAGAGTGGTTAGGGTGTTACACTCTCTTGCTTCTTCCCTATAAAGTCACTATAGGTTGGCTTCTTTCTTGCTCAAAGACCACAAATTTTATTGGGTTATTTTTTTCAATAGCCATAATCTCTGGTAATCACACTGTTCTTCCTCACCTAGAGAGAGGATGAGCTTCCCACCACCTTAAATATTAGAGATACTAGGCATACTGTGTTATTTGTTCAATGTACAAGAATAAATATTCTGGAGATCTAGAACCAATAAAAAATTCTGGTAACCTCAATGGGAAACCACCAGTGTCTAACTGTAAGAAATTTTGAAGATATGTAGAATGTACCTGAATGATTAGAATTAGATTAACACAATTTTGATCATTTCACTGCCCAGAATAAAACTTTTCCGTGCCTTTCTATTGCCTACAGGCTACACTCCTTTGCACACCATACATACTTCTTCATTATCCGAACACTGACTACCTTTTCAGTTTTACCTCTTCTGCTTTTCCTATTGGCAGGTTATGTTACAATTATGCTGAAACGTTTTCTCAAATAGACCAGATTCTTTTCTACTTCTATATGAATATGGATTCTTTTAAATACTCTACTCAATTTCTATCCATATTATTAATATAATAATATCTACATCAACATTTATTTGCAATATCCACTTCCAGAAAACTTTCTCTGTTCTTTACAGACTGAATGAGATTCCCCTTCTAGATATTCCCAGATTACCAAGTACCTATTTTTCATTGATCTTTTAGGTGTTGCTATAACTACTGGCTTACCTATCAATCTTCCACTTTAACTTTTAAGCTCTTTGGAGGTTGGGCCTATCCCTGTTTTCTTCCTCCTTTTTTGTAGCCCCAGTACCTGGTACAGAATATGATATGTAGTACACATTTGATATATATTTGTTGAATGATTTATGTTCAATGTGGTGGATACAGAGATTTGCCTTCAAAAAAGGTTGCCCAGCTGTCATCAAATAGCCTCTGGCTAATGTTTTCTTCAGGATGTACCTTTACCACGGACAGCTGCCTAAGGACATATCTTTGCTAGTGTGACCTATATCCAATGACTCATGAAGCTATTGTTATCAGGTCCTGGTATATTGATCTAGGGAGGACTATCCTAATGGACCATGAATCTTCCTTCGTGGTGATCACTGAAGCTTGTTAGGCCTGCAGAACTGAAGGATTTTTTCCTGCTACTCCATACTGCTTCCATCTCTTTCTTTACACAGGTTTTTAGCCCTAATTAATAGTCTGCCCATGAAACTCCATCTTATCCTTTGTATTTGGATAGCACAGCTACAACAGTTGATACCAGGAGTAGTCTGAGAAAGCAGGCAGTGAGATAGAGTTTGCAAGGTGGATAACTTCACTTGTTCCTGTTTGGAAATGAGGACCTTATCAATACTAGTTGATTGAACTTAGAAAGCCCTTGGCATAAATTCCAATTGTGAAAATCTTTACCAGTGGTAAATCGTGATGTTGTATAGGTAGACGGCCTGTACTAGCTGGTGCTAATTATTAGGAATATCACAATTACAAGGAAATTATAATGATAAGCACAATTGAATTGGATGGCTAAACACCATTGATACAAAAGAAAAAAAAATGCTTCTGGTTATTGGTAGACAGGTAAATGTCAATTTTGAAAGTCAAAAGATATCCTTGATAGAATAGAAAGAGGCTTTGAAAGCTGAGGATGAGGATAAGGATTTAATAGAGAGAGCAAACGCAGGAGAAAGGTGAATGCCTCATCAATGCTATGTCAACTATAGCATTGCAGGGCCTCAGTTAGGACAAATAGAGTCCCTGGTATTTAATAAAGATATGTTTAGGGGATTCCTCACAACATTGTGAATTACCTGAACACTTTGATCCTGTTTATCAAGCACTATCACTCTAACTTATTGAAGACAACAAGGAAGGCTCTCTCCCATAAGAAAACACATATCTCCTTAGGATCTGCCAACACCTCTGCTTCTGGCTACTAGACCTAAAACTAAATTAAGTTTATCATAGCCCAGTTGAGAACATTCTGAGCCTGATAAAGGAAGAACAAGCCTGTACCCCAATGAAGGTGTAAGTCCTAACTAGCATGTAACAGCATAGAGTGGAGGAGTATGTACAGATTGGGTTCTGAGAAAGTTTGATCAAGGGAGATGGGGCAAATAAGTCAGCATCAGGGAGAGATTATTGATTAGAATCTCTATCCTAGGTTGTACGATTTAACAGCCTGCTAAGGATTCACCAAATTCTCTTAGAAATATGGACAAAAGTCTGGACCATTTATGTGCAGCAAAAATGCCAAAAGTTCCATGGCTGATGGGTTAGCAAAGGACTAAAAGACTTTGTGGGAGATACATCACATTACGTCCGTGGTATGGCCTAGATAATGCATGATTTATTGAAACCCCAAGAAATGTGCTGGTGACAAGGGTGTTAACATGACTCAAAAGTCAATGGTGACTGTCATTCCTTAGTGGATGTAACCATTACAGAATTAGATTAGCTGACAAGAATGGGGATAATAGGATCCCAAAACAATAATGGCAAAATGCAATGTTTGCCTGTCAGAAGATAGATGGACTGAAATTTAATATCAGCAGCATGTTTAAATTGCAGATGAGGACTGCCCTATGGAAAATTATGGAGATGGGATAATAAACTTAATGCCCCTAGGGAAAAAATAAATGGGCAGCCAATAAGGACACTATCAAAACAAAATCAGGGATGAAATATGAGGTAGCTAGGGAGTTAATCCCCCAAAAGCAAAAACAAAAGTCCCCCAAATCTTGCCAGTTTTCATACCTAGAACCTATTGACTGAAGATTTTGCTGGGTCTCCTGGAGGAAGAACTCTGCAATACCAGGGAAAGTACTTCAATAGTAATAATTCTACAAATGCTTCCCCAAAGTTTCCTGTAGTCATTTATTTAGACGAATGTATGCTGGTGAATGAAGGAATATCCAAACTTATTGAAGAATGTTAGTTAAAACATTGATGTTGATATCTGTTGACTTGATGCATCATTATGTCTATCTCCCTCTTTTCTTCTAATAAGGGCATCAATTCTCTTATAAAGGCTTCATTTTCACGATCTAATTACATCCCAAAGGGCTTTCTTCCTAATACTGTCACATTCGCAGTTAGAATTGTAACATAGAAATTCAAGGATGGGAAGGCCAAAACATTAGGCTTATAGCAGCATCCATTGGAACTACCCCTTATCTCAGCCAAAGTAATAATTTAAAAATAGTATTATACTCCAAGGGAATGAAAGAAAATAGCTCTGTTCTCAATGATCTAAAATATGCAGAAGTGGTAATCTTCATTTCATTCAACAGGCTAATTGGGTCAGATAAGCAAACAAGTGGCTAGTTCACTGCAGGTTTTGCTGAGATACATGCATTCCAATAAATGATAGATCCCACAAAGATTCAGGAGACTTCAACATCAGTACATTTTTTAGGAGTTTAGTGATCATTAGCATGCTAGAACATCCATTTCAAAGTAAAGGAGAAACAATGGCAGTTTATAGCTCCAATCGTGATTAAGAAAATGTACTAACTGCTCTCCTCAGGTTTGAGAGCAGTACCTTCTACACTGGGTAATACCGTCCAGAGTAGTATACTATATGGCACAAAATTTTACTAACGTGAAGTGGGCCCAAAATAGGAAAGAACTCTGCAGCATATCCATATATGTTCTCATAGACCCTGTGATATTAGAGGTAGCAGTACTGGCAAGATTAAATATCTTGTGGAACTCATTGAAAGTGCTAGTAAAAGAATCACAACAAAGGCTTCTGGGGTTTTAGAGTAAGGCCATGCTGTCTGCAACAAAGTATTATAGGCCTTTTGAGAAACAATTTCTAGCATGCTCTGCTGGAAACACAGTTGCCTGATACGGTTTAGCTGTGTCTTCACCCAAATCTCATATTGATTATAGTTCCCTTAATCTCCACTAGGAAGGACCTAGTGGGAGATAATTGAATCATGGGGTAGATTACCCCCATGCTGCTGTTCTCATGATAGTGAGTGAGTAATGATGAGATCTGATGGGTTTATAAGGGGCTTTCTCCCCTTTTGCTTGGCACTTCTCTTTTCTGCAATTATGTGAAAAAGGATGTGTTTACTTTCCCTTCTGCCATAATTGTAAGTTTCCTGAGGCCTTCCCAGCCATGTGGAACTTTGAGTTAAAAACTCAAACTTTGAGTTATAAACCTCTTTCGTTTATAAATTACTAGGCCTTAGGGACTCCTTTATAGCAGCATGAGAACGGACTAACACAGTAGATTGGTACTGGGTATTAGGGAGCTGCTGTAAAGATATTAAACAATGTGTAAGCAACTTTGGAACTGGGTAACAGGCAGGGGTTGGAACAGTTGGAGGGCTCAGAAGAAGACAGGAAAATTGGGAAATGTTTGGATCTTCCTGGAGACATGTTGAAGTGGCTTTGAACAAAACGCTGATAGTTATATGGACTCTGAAATCCAGGCTGAGGTGGTCTCAGATGGAGATGAGGAACTTGTTGGGAGCTGAAATAAAGGTGACTTGCCATGTTTTAGCAAAGAGACTGGTGGCATTTTGCCCCTGCCCTAGAGATCTGTGGAACTTTGCACATGAGAGACACGATTTAGGGTATCTGACAGAAGACATTTCTAAGCAGCAAAACATTCACGATGTGACTTGGGTGCTATTAAAAGCATTCAGTTTTATGTATTCACAAAGATATAGTTTGGAATTTGAACTTGTGTTTAAAAGGGATACAGAACATAAAAGTTTAGAAAATTTGTAGGCTGATGACGTTATAGAATGGAAAAACTCATTTTCTGTGGAGAAATTTAAGCCAACTGTAGAAATTTGCATGAATAACGAGGAGCCAAATGTTAATTGCCAAGACAATGTAAAAAATGTTTCTAGGCCATGTCACAGGTCTTCATGGCAGCCCCTCCCACCACAGGCCCAGAGGCCTAGCAGGGAAAAATGGTCGCATGGACCAGGACCAGGGCCTTGCTTCTTTGTGCAGTCTCAAGACTTGGTGACCTGCATCCAGGCAGTGGCTAGAAGGGGCATAGGTACAGTTTGGGCTGTGGCTTCTGAGAGTGCAAGCCCCAAGCCTTGGCAATGTCCATGTGGTGTTGAGCATGTGGGTACAGAGAAGTCAATAGTTAAAGTTTGGGAACCTCTGCCTAAATTTCAGAGGATGTGTGGAAATGCCTGGGTGTCCAGGCAAAAGTTTGCTGTAGGCAGAGCCCTCATGGAGAATCTCTGTGAGGGCAGTGCAAAAGGGAAATGTGGAGTTGAAGCCCCAACACAGTGTTCGCAGTAGGGCACTGACTAGTGGAGCTGTGAGAAGAGGGTCACTGTCCTCCAGACCCCAAAATGGTAGATCTACCTGCAGCTTGCACTATGCACCTGGAAAAGACAAAGACACTCAACGCCACTCCATGAAGGCAGCTGGGAAGGAGGCTATACCATGCAAAGCCACAGGGGTGGAGTTACCTAAAACCATGGGAACCTACCTCTTGCATCAACATGACCTGGATGTGAGACATGGAAGCAAAGGAAGTCATTTCAGAGTTTTAAGATTTGACTGCCCTGCTGGATTTTGGACTTGCATGGGGCCTGCAGCACTTTCATTTTGGCCAGTTTCTCTCATTTGGAACATGTGTATTTGCCCAATGCCTGTATCCCCATTATATCTAGGACATAATTAACTTGCTTTTGATTTTACGGCTCATAGGCAGAAGGGACTTGCCTTGTCTGAGATGAGATTTTGGACTTGGACTTTTGGGTTAATGCTGGAATGAGTTAAGAATTTGGGGGACTGTTGGGAAGGAAAGATTTTGTTTTGAAATGTGAAGACATGAGATTTGGGTGGGGCCAGGGATGGAATGATATGGTTTCACTGTGTTCCCACCAAAATCTCATCTTGAATTGTAGTTCCCATAACCCCATGTGTCCTGGGAGGGACCCAGTGGGAAGTAATTGAATCATGGGAGTGGTTACCGCCATGCTGCTGTTCTCATGACAGTGAGTGAGTTCTCTCAAGATCTGATGGTTTTATAAGGGGCTTTCCCCCCTTTTGCTCAACACTTCTCTTTTCTGTCATTATGTGAAGAATTTATGTGTTTACTTCCCCTCCCGCCGTGATTGTAGCTTTCCTGAGAAACCTACATGCAGACATGCAGACCTGTGAGTCAATAAAACCTCTTTGCTTTATAAGTTACCCAATCTCAGGCAGTCCTTTATAAAAGCGTGAGAATGGCCTAATACAGTGCCTGGTCATGGGATGGCAAGAGACCACGCCACTGAAAGAGTCTCATTATCCCAAGAAGATACTGTCAGGTGTGTAAATTTTTATGATTTTCAGGCACATTCAGCAGCAACTCAGCACAATACAAAAGTCATACCTCTGGAATCAGATATGAATAGAACCGGAGCTCACCAGCAATTTGCATAAGCATGTAGCCCAGATGCACATGTTATCCACCACTAGTACTAGTAACCCTCTCTCAGCTCCCACCTCTGGCATAGGAAGGACTGTTTGACCAGTGATGGAGGAGGTAAAATCTGAAGCTTTCTTGAAGGATGTACCCACAATGGACGTCAGTTTCACCACACGTTTACTCAGGAATGGCCTTTAAAATCAATGGGGAAAGAAAATTCTTCAAATGAACAGCTTTATGCTCTCCATCTGCCAATCTAGTTTGCAAAAAAAGAAAGGTGGCCGAAGATAAAATATATATGATGTCATGGGCAATGGCAAGTGGCCTGTGTGACTTGTTATAACTCTGGGAAAAGAAAGTTTGGAATCTGTCCACAGTATGTGCATAGGGCAGACATAAGGGAGTAGACACAAAGTGTGATGGTCTTTTTATCAATGCACAGCATAAAGCATACACCACAGACATAATACGCTAATTGGTTTCAGACAGCCTCAGTCATTAGCCCTTCAAGTATTGGCACATTAGCAATATAAGCTGAGTGGATACATTGAGAGAGATGGAGGCTACTCTTGGGACCAGTAACATGAACTCCCACTTACTGAGGATCATTTAAATATATCTGATACTGAATAACCCACCTCCCAGAAACAGAGACTAATATTTAATGCCCAATATGGCATTATTCCACAAGGAGACCAACTGTCCATTTCATGGAGAATTATATAGTTGAGCCCTTTGATCCACGTAGGGTCAAATATCTGTTCTGGTAGTAAATGACAGAAGGCATGGGTTTCCACAACTGCTGGGTCTCAGCCAGCACAGTGATCTGAGAGCTTATGGCTAATCCACTGGAATGGAATTCTATGCAATTCCATTGCATAGGAATAGGGCAGGGAACATATACGGTGTGAATAAGCTGGACAAAGGGATTATTCACATCCAAGAAGGGATGGTGCAATATTTCATTATGTTACTCAGAACAGTGCACAATTTAAAACTTATGAATTATTCACTTCTGGATTTTTCCATTTATTATTTACAGTCCATAGTTGGCTCTAGGTAACGGCAGCCACAGAAGGTGAACCAGCAAAAGAGGTATGAGAGTGAGTCAGGTTACATGGGACCTACTGGTTGCATGAAATGCCATACCACCCATTTGTATTGGCCTGATGGCTTATGAGTGTGATCTCCTGAATTTGCAGTTGAAGTGTTAGCTTGGAGATGATACCATACAAATTGGAGACACCATCTTTTGGATGTAGTATATACACTGAATCAAAATTCTCATATGTTGCTGTGCATTAAAAAATATATGGATCCCTATAATTCTGTCTCTGCAGTGCTATAGGTCCAGGTCTGCACATGTGACATACTTCTGTTAGGAAATTCAGCAAAATTCACATTGGACTTAAAAATTAAGGTGGACCCCCGAGCACTGCAAGTTCCTTTTCTAAGGACAAAAAGTCAAACACAGGAATCATCACTTTGGCACAGGTAACTGATGATAATCACCAGGTTGTAAGACTACTGTTACTCAGTGAAGACAGAGAAAAGTATATGTACATTCAGTTGATGTACTACGTTCTCCTGACCAATAATTATAGCACAAAACGGGTAAGTACTTGAGAAAGTCTTGGCGATCAGAAACTCAAGCCCCTCAAGGATAAAAATCTGATTTCCACCACTAGTAATGTCACTAAGACTAGCAGAGGTGATGGATGAGGATAAAGAAAATCTAGAATTGATGGTATTTGATTAAGGCAATAACTATTGGTTGTGACTCTGAGATCAGTGAAATGCTGCAGTGACTAGGGCTGTAGATTATTCAACTAACTTACTATTTCTGTGTTTCCCCCATGTAGAGATCCACTGGAATCCTAGAGAAGCTGCACCCTGAATGGATATAAAGAAGTAGACCTAAGCTAAAAGGTGGACTTTACTGGACATTGATATTGCTAGTAAGACCCCTGTTTGAGTGAGGAAATACCACTCTAACAGCACACATCCTCCAACTGTTAACAACATCAGCCTTTACCTCAGCTCTAGAAAGCCAATTTGCCCGCAGGTGCTCATTTCCTGCAGTAGCACATTTTATGACTGATTTTGGTGGTTATACAAATATAGAGAAATGAAGGTTTGGACATTTCAGTCCAACGCATAACACTCTGATGAGCTATAAAGCTCCAGAACTCTTGCAGGATTACCTGCAATATAGTTGCAGGCTAGACATGCTTATCTGTAATAAACATCCTGCATGCCAAATTTCATCTCAGCCTCCACTCCTGGAAAACATAAATAGCAACAAGCAGTATTAACATATAATTGCTATATCGAATATGAAAAGCATATTAAAACTTCATTTAGAGACAAAGTTTTTGAGCATATTTCAGTTGGCATCAACTTATACTTCTAACTCCATACTTCAATATGATATTTATGTGCATATGCTGAAAAAAAAACAACAAACATAGATGTAGATATAGATATGGAGTTAATGTGAAAGTTAAAGGTCATGCCAACTGTGAAATGCTTGTATTTGAAGCTTTCCTGAGAATAAACAAGGCAAGTGACAGTTTTGTGTATTTAAACAGAAAAGTAACACAAATATGTCACATCTCTAAAGATAATACACGTTTACTTCTACTCAGTTGTCATTTGCCTATCCCTGAAAAGTAGGAACCTCATTTCTGCTATTCATGTATTACTATTTATCAGGAAAATAGAAAATGATGAAACATAATTACATCAAAAATTGCCAAGACACATGTGCTTAATATTTTTTTCTACGATAGCAGAAAAAAAGAAGGAGGAGGAGGAGGAGGAGGAGGAGAAGAAAACCTGCGAAAATATATTGGAATGAAAAATCAGATATCCATGCCCATTGATGTTCATATTATTCTTTACTACATTTTGCACTTCTGCAGATAAAAATCCAAGAAGAACCTAGAGGTTGCTAAAGAAAATTAGTGTTTCTTATGCTCCAATTTCTGTTTAATTTTAATTACTTACTTAATTAAAGGCATTTGCCATTTTCTGTTTCTCAAAGCAACAAACAATCCAAATCTAGAACTTATTCTAACAAAATCAAGATTTTCAAAAACTCTTAACTGATATTATTTCAACCACAAATGGTATAATAAAGATGATACAATATAGAGTTTAGAACTTGAGGATTATAAACACTAGCATGGATAAAAAGTGTTTGATTTTCTTATGGTATCATCCCATGAAGATATAGACTCATGTGCAGGAACACATGAACGCTAAGCAGTAAAATAGCAAAATGTCAATGAGGCAGCTGTCTCTTTGACCTCACCTGCATTAGAGGCATTATTTTAACACTAGGAAAGTAACTACAACAACAACTACAACTGCTAAAATTACCATCTGAATGATTGCCCCATGTACCACTTGAATATTATTTATCTCAATTTATCATTTAAAATGATCTCTCCTTAAAAGATTAGAGGACTGGGGCTTAGAGAATTCAAGTAGTTTCCTCAAATTCACAACACTAAACAGTAGAAGACTGGGTAGTAACCTAAGCCTTTGGATCTGTCTAACCAGGTTAATATATGAAATATTCATATATGACACGAGTTCTCCAAAAACGATAAAGAATAGAGAGAAAGAAGCAAGTCATCTAACAGACAAATAGTACAGTATGGAATATGTATATCTCTGTTTATGTGTATGTCTACGTCACTTCTACATCTATGTCTGTGTCTCACATCTATGTCTACTTCTACATTAATATCTTTATCTATGCTTGTTGTTTTTTTTTTTTTCACCATATAGACATAAATATCATCTTATTGATTCTCATGGAAGGATTTTATTTGAGGCAGTTCTTAGGAAAGACTTTCAGAGAAAAATTTGTGTTACTGAGAATAACGCCTTCTAACAATACAGCATATACTTGGGTTTTCTAGAAGTAAGTAGAAAGAGAAAAAGCTAGAATATATGAGGTAGAGTTTGAAATCCACATGACTAAAAGAGACTGAACTTGGATCAGTTGACAAGGTTGTTAGCCTTCATCAATTAGTATGGTGGCCGCCATATCAGGAGAGTGACTACTTGGCACCATTGATGAATGTCGAATGAGGCACTGCACTGCAGAGGTCAAACAGAGTGGTCAACAGGAGGATAAAATCTGGATAGATTAAGACAACCCATTCTCTGGCTATTTCATCGATGTACTTATGCAAGAGGATTGCTTGTAATTACCAGAGCCATGCAGTTAAATGCCAGAAATTTTCAAAATGTGCTAAGTATGTGTTCTTCTCCTAGTAAACTGAGATTAATAAAGGAGAATGCTGATTTTCCTTTTTTTTCTTTTTAATTCTTGTATTTATTTAGTTATATAGTCTGGAATTACAAGAATCTCTTCTGTGTTAATAGCTAAGAAATAACCAAAAACCTGGAAGAAAACAAAATTTATCAGTCACCTCCTTAGGAAATATCAGATAAACATAAATGACACTTAAAACAAAATAATGTCTAAATTTGCCTTTGCTATTGCTGTTATTACTTTGAAAGTGCTCTTAGAAAATACCTGAAAAAACAAATGACTAAGCTACTGATGATGATTATAACAATGATAATAGATAACATTTTATCAATTACAAATACTTTTATTTATGTTTGAAATCTCTCTTAAAATAATTCTGTAAAGTTACATGATATCACTTCATGTATAAAGATGAGGAAATAGACTGAGAAAGGACAGGTGATTTTCTGAGAACACACACGTGACTAATGGCAGGCCGTCTGATTTCAGTTCTCACATAGTCTATTGCATCATACTGCATTTCTGTCTTTGAAGAAAAATAAAATTCGCAGAAAATATACTTTTTTCATCACAGCACAAAAATCTAGAAAAAAAAAAGCCTATCACATTACAAGAATCATTTTTGAGTGAAAGACAATTATTTTTGATAGCAAAAATAATCTTCAGGTCATAGTAGTAGAACAACTTTGGAGACAGCTGGTGTAAGTGAACAGCCACATGGTAAATGTATTCAGCCCTGAAATAGCCTCTGATACTACTCAACGAACTTGTAATGTGTCTTGCAGCTCAGGCTGCTCTTTGGAAACCACTGAGGGTGCAATCCTGCTGCCCTTGCATTTCTTTTATGTTCACATAACTCCCATTAACATTGCTCAAAGTTCAGGGTACTAGGAAGTAAGGACAGTTTTCTCTGCTTCTTCAATTCTCAATAGCTTTGTAGTCATAGACATTTAGCGGCATTTTCTCAATAAGAAAGAGGTGTTTTGCACAGAAACGGGAAAGCTGCAGGGAAGCCCTGCTTGCTGCAGGGAATCTCTGTATGTTGAGCCATGTGACACATGGCTCTGATAGGGCACCAGCTGCTTGGAACAACCTCAGGGCTCTAGACTGTGGGAAGATAACTCCCATCGGCTCTGTGTATACCTGATTGGCTGTTTGACAGCAGTGCCTCCTAGCCCAGCAGTTTTTGTTCCAGTACTCACCAGATGCAATTAGCAGAGTCAGAAGGAAGCAACTTAAAATCTGCCAAACTAGGTCAGTAACCTCATTGCTCGCTCATTAGTAATGCAGGATATTTGTTTAGAGCAACAAAATTCCTATAAAAATATACAAAAGATTTCTTCACTCCTAAATTTTGTCATAGTTCCTCACTTTGTAAATGTACTTTTGTAAAATTGTCTCACAAAAATGAGGAGTCATTTTCAATTGAGACCTGCTTTGGTTTACAATTTACAAAACTCATAAGGACATTCAGCAAAATAATAATTGGAGAAGCCCAGGGTATTAATGTAAACTTCTCGTAGGTTAAGATTCTGCACATTGCTTTCATATCTACTCAATTTCCCTATGAATAATTATCTATACATTGATTTATTCAAATATTACATTATATATTACATGCACTGAGTGTTGGTATTTTTAAAAATGCAAAGTGAATATTATCCCTCAAAAACACAAACAAAACTTCATCCCTAAACAAAATATTGCTCCTTAAATTATTATTTGTTGATGAATGTGCTGTCTTTGAGATTTGAACTAATTCCTGAACTCAATATCTTTATTTTGTCCTGAATTGTTTGCTAAAAATTTTGGCATGTATATGTCAAAATTGTACTAGCTAAAACATGAGTTCTGTTTTAAAGCAGATGCAATTGAAGCTGTTTTCAAACCTTGTTGGCATTCCCAAATTACAAAATAGGTAAGAGGCTGAAGTAAAATAGACAAATGAGAATACACGTGTGCCTTTTTTTTCAAATCTACAGAACAATTTTAATTTTTCTTTCACTGATCTTTCCTTTGCTTTGATTTTTTTAAACAGTGCAACGTATGTTATGGCTAATCATATATGAGCCACTGGGAGAATAAATGCTGTCACTGTAATTAATGGTTTAACTCACTTTGAGTATTTTAAGTATTAATAACCAAAACAAGAATTTTGTTTTAGTGTGAACAGGAACATATGTTGCTTTTTCCATTTTGTCTTTAAGGAATGGAAATGGTGAGCTTGCTCATTCTTTATGGTTTTTGGTGACTGTGTTGATTAAAAGCAGGTCAGAGGAGCATGGTCAATGCTCTATGTAACAATTTGGCACAATTTGTTGGCATTCCATTAGCCCTCAAGCCTCACTTTTTGCATCTATTCTCAAGATAGTACAGGATAGTATAAGGGATTTCAGAGGTAATGAGTTAGTGCTCTTCAATTAGAATTGTCATTTAGAACTACAGTTTAGTTATAACATTATTATTATCAATCATTATTGAATCTATCACTAATTATCATCAACATTATCAGCAAACAAAACTAACAGAGACCAAAATAAATAAATGGACTTTTGTGTGTGTGTGTGTAATCAATATTTCATGTATAACAATATATAATTTTCATACAGACAACCTATGTGGCTACTCAATCCCAGTCTTTTGCTTCATGTACATTTGCTACCTAACTCAAACCATTCCATATAGGTATTTATTATGATCCCTATTCAGGGATGAAACAATTGGGACTCATACATGTAAAATGACTTGCTCAAGGCCACTCACTTAACAATATAGGCTGGAATTGTTATCCTTATCTCAGTATCTTTGCAATCTTTTATACTCTTGTATCCTACTGCTTTAAAACAACATTTAAATTTTATTTTAAAGAAGAAATATTTTTAAAAATTTGAGACATCTCAATGGGAAATTCAGGGCATAAGATTGTAACTTCTATACATATTTATGAAAGGTGGTATTTTGTCAATAATGGGTGTTCATTATCTTTAGCCAATGAAATGGCAGAGCGTGGGAGAAAAAATATTTTGGTTGAAAGAAAACAATGAACAAATGCACGTTTGATCTACCATCATATAGGATTTCTCCAACAAGATAAAATTAGTTCCACCTAAAAAGTAATACAAAGTTTATAAAAATGTCTCCCAGACAGGTGTGGTGGCTCACGCCTGTAATCCCAGCACTTTGGGAGGTTGAGGCAGATGGATCACAAGGTCAGGAGATCGAGACCATCCTAGCTAACACGGTGAAACACCGTCTCTACTGAAAATACAAAAATTTAGCCGGGCGTGGTGGCGGGTGCCTGTAGTCCCAGCTACTCGGGAAGCTGAGGCAGGAGAATGGCATGAACCCGGGAGGTGGTGCTTGCAGTGAGCCGAGATCGTGCCATTGCACTGCAACCTGGGCGACAGCGCAGGACTCTATCTCACAAAAAAAAAAAAAAAAAAAAAAAAAAAAAAAAAAAAAAAAAAAAAAAAAGTCTCCTAATGCAGGAGTAGGTCCAGAGCAAAGCAATGGGCAATAAACGTTGGTTAAGTGTTATTGTTAGTAGTAGTAGTAGTAATAGTAGTAAGGGAATAGCAAAAATAAAATGAAAGCAGTTAAAAAAATTAAAATAAATCCATATTCTGGGAAGAAAATATTGAGGAATGAAAGAGTGAGTAATTGAGTTATCAGTGCAATTAGCATAACAACATTGAATTCACGCCTGTCATCCCAATACTTTGAGAGACCTAGATGGGTGGATCGCTTGAGCCTAACAGTAGGAGCCCAGTTAAGACAACATGATGAAACCCCATCTCTACAAAAATTAGCCAGGCATGGTGGTGCGTGCCTGTAGTCCCAGCTACTTGGGAGGCTAAGGCGGGAGGATCACTTGAGCCTGGGAGATCAAGGCTGCATTGAGCCGTGATTGCGCCCTTGCACTCCAGCACGTGTGACTGAGTGAAAACCTACCTCAAACAAACAAACAAACAAAAAACCCGAAAGTGATTTGTTTATAATAATTCCATGTGAGCTATGACCTATATTCACTGCTGTTACACATCGAATGGCTGAAATGTAGTTGAGTCCTAAGAAATAGCATTAAAAACAAAATTATATACTTTGTAACAATATAAATAGTATACTAAATGAGTAAATAGATTGTATGTGAAAATAGATATAATTATATAATTATGTTACATCAAATGTTACATGCAAAATATTTGTATTCTGTTTAGTGAGCTTAGTTATTCCAAAGTAATCCTTTATTATATTTACAGATTTGATGTAAAAGTTCCTCTTCAGTCAATGCTGCCAAATATAGGTATTAAAGGTGTCACAAGTGCCTCAACACTTGTCAGTCATTTAAGAATCTCCTACAAAATGGCACCTCAACTTGAAATATTTCTACTCGTATAAATAGAACTTCAGATGTTTTTATACTTGTCTTTTAGAAGACAACATCATCTTGATTATTTACCTTTGCATAGTTTTCTGTTCTTTTGTTTTATAACACTTTTTAAAAATTAGAAATACATTTTATATACTTTTGTTAGTAGACTTGCTAATTTGTCCCTAAACCTCATTGATACAAGCAGAGTCACATGGCCATTTGAACCTCAAATAAGGTTGAAATATTTGTTACTTATTCTTTCTGACTTCTGAGGCATACACGGGCAAAGGAGAAAGGGGTTTGACACATCCTTTGGACATTTCAGTTTTTTTAAACATCAAACGAGACTCAAAAACTAAGAATTATCACACTCACAATTTACATATGAGTTAATTTCCTATTTAAAATTTGAAGATTGTACAACTGTTGTTTCATTTAGTTTTGCTAATCATTCAATAAGATGAAGGTGTGTTTGCTGTTCTTTTACTACAAAAAGAGGGAGGAGGTTATTACTTTAGACATAGTCATACAATGACACATTTATACTATCAAGGCTTATTAACAGGATACTTTATCAGGGTTTAGCACAAATATTTTAACTGAAAAGTAGATTAATAGACGGAATTGTGTGCTTAAACATTTTTGGAACAACCGGAGGATTGGAAGTAAGTGCAGCTAAAACTTGACAGTAGATTTCAAGAACTAACACTAACTACCAATGAGAGATAAGAAAGTTACTCTTGCTTTTTCCATAGCAAGAATTCCTCCAGTTATATTTCACACACACAAAAGGGACGACTAATAAAATTAGCAAACAGTATTTTTTATTTAAAATATATAATTTAAACATAAAAAATGTATGTATTTAAGTTGTACAATAAAATGATCTGATGTATGTATACATTTTGTAAAGATTGCCACAATTGAAGTAATTACAAATTTATCACCACTTACAGTTATTTTATGTGTGTCAGAGTGGGGTAAAAGCACTTAAAATCTGTTCTTTTATCAAATTCCAAATGAACAATACAGTATTATTAAGTATACTCACTATGCTACACATTAAATTTCTAGAACCTATTCATCTCTTAAATGAACATTTGTACCCTTTCACCAAGATCCCTGCTCTTCATGTTCCCTACTCGAAAGTCCCTGGCAACCACCATTTTACTCTCTGCTTCTATGGGTCAACTTATTTGGTTTTCATTCCGTGTGTAAGTGAGATGATAAAGTATCTGTCTTTCCATATTTGGCTTGTTTCCGTGAGTATAATGTCCTCTAGGCTCATCTATTTTGTTGGAAATGGTAGGGTTTCCTTCTTTTATGGCTGAATAATATTCATGTGTGTGTGAGCGTGTTTGTGAGTATGAATGCACTATATTATCTTCATACATTCATCTATGGATTAACATTTAGATTGTTTCCACATCTTGGTTATTGAGAATAATGCTGCAACAAACATGAGGGTGCAGATATCTCTTTAAGACATTGATTTCATTTCCTTTAAATATATATCCAGAAGCGAGATTGCTGGATTATATGATAGTTCTATTTTTATTTTTTTGAGTAGTCTCCATGCTGTTTTCCATAATGGTTGTACCAATTTACATTTCCATTAACAGTGTACAAGGGTTCCCTTTTCTTTACACCCTCACTAACATTCATCATCTTTTGATAATAGCCATTCTAATGGAAGCGAAGTGATAATTTACTGAGGCTTTGATTTGCATTTCTCTCATGATTATATTAAGTACTTTTTCATAGACTTGTTGGCCATTCATATGTCTTCATTGAAAAATGTCTATTTAGGTCGTTTGTCTATTTTTAAATCAGTTTATTTATTTATTACTGAGTTGTGAGTACCCTATACATTTTGGATATTAGCCCCTTAGATATATGATTTGCAATAGTCTCTCTCATTCCATAGGCTGTCTTTTTATTTTGTTAATTGTTTCCTTTGCTGTGCAGAAACTTTTTGATTTGATATAGTCTCATTTGTTTATTTTTGCTTATAGTGCCTGTGATTTGGGGTTATATTTTAAAAAATCATTGCAAAGACTATTGTCAAGGAGCTTTTCTTCTATGTTTTCTTCTATGAGTTTTACAGTTTCAGTTCTCACATGTAAGCCTTTAAACCATTTGGAGTTATTGTTGGTATATGGTGAAGACAGGGTCTGATTCCATTCTTTTCTATGTGGATATCCAGTTTCCTCAACATAATTTATTAAAGAAACTATCCTTCCCCCACTGTGTATTCTTGCTGCTCTCTATTCTGTTCCATTGGTCTATGTGTTTGATTTTATATCAAGATCATACTGTTTTGATTACTGTAGCTTTGTAAAATAACTTCAAATCAGGGACTCCAATGACTTCAACTTTGTTTTACTTTCTTAAGATTGCTATGGCTCTTTTAGGTCTTTTGTTGTTCTACAGGAATTTGGAGATTGATTTTTCTATTTATCTGAATAATGGGATTGGAATTCTGATAATGGTTTTATTGAATCTGTAGATTGCTTTGGGTAATATGGACATTTTAACAATAATTATTTTAATCTATGAATGCAGAATATCTTTTTATTTACTTGTTTTTAACCAGTATGATGCTCTGTCTTTTGAACACTGCACTGTAGAATCTAGCTAAATACACATATCTATTACTTTACTCATTATCAGCAAGAGCAGCAAAAGATGCCATATATGCTAACATCTCAAAATGTCAATATCTCAATATGTCAAAACGATTTTCATTGTTGAATCAGTATGCTAGTTGCAAGGTACCCTGAGAAATTCACCTTTTTTTCTGCTTTCTTACTCCTGAGATACTGAGAGTTGTGTTTAAGTGTTGGGCCAAGCATCATAACCTGGATTAAGCGAAGTCAGTTTCAAGATCTAGAAAAGTATTATTGATTTTGAAGTAAAAATGAAGAAATGTTTTGTATACTTCCCAAGGAAACTCATAATATATGACCAGGCCAAACCAAATTGGTAGTAAAATTATTTCTTAGTCATGTCTGGTTTCAATGGGAAGATAATAAAAAGGAAATCAGTATTCATTTTACTATAATATAAACAATTTATTAATGGTGGTTTTGTATTTATCTCTTTGGGATATCAAAGTATTAGAAGCTTTTATTAAAATAACCTATCATTTAGGAAACTGATTGATAGAAAAGGCATTTCCATTGCTAGAGAAATAAATGTCATACATTTTCAACTTAACTATTACAATGCATGTTTATTGGTTCCTGTGAATGATGTGGAAAGATCTGTTCAACTTTATGTACTTGGATGACAAACATTTGTTCTTCTGCCTTGATGTTTCAGCATTACTTTTGAATTATTGAAGAGAGATTCAGAACTCTCTAGACAACTAATGTAAAGCACCTCTTTAAAATCCGGTGACAATATTAAATTCTAAACATTCCCCAAGCTTTTATAAAATTTGATTAAAGGATTAGATCTGTCAGAATGCATTATTGTACATTTTTCCTTTCAAGAAGTGAAAGAGAATAGATACATACAAAAGAAAATGTGATTAAAAGAGGAAGACAGGAATGCATTAGTAGAAATGACTGATATAATTTCCGTACATAATTTTGAGAAATACAATACTATTAGTCATGACTTTTTATTTTATTTTTTTAAAGATTCATATGTCCTTTGAGCATATGAAAGTTTCTAGGTATAATAATAATTAGCATCTACCTACATTCTTTTAAAAATCTTTAGGCATTCATCTAAAATTAAGTCATGTAAGAATGTTATTAGGTAATGTTTATAAGTGCATGATGCTAAGGATATTGTGTCATTAATAGAGAATTAATGGTGTGTTATTAACAGAGAATTAACAAAGTTTGTAGAATCTAAATTCCAGATTTTTTTTTCTTTTTGTTATATTCTGAAGTGGTATAGATCCAGAATTAGTAATAAGTTCTGTTACACAAGACTCAGTGATTCTACTTAACATTTTCTTGATGTACACTGAGAAAGTTGCCTCAAAATTACAAAAGAGAATTAATAAACTTTTATAAATATCATTGAAAATCATGTTTTAATGTAGCTTCTAAGAAATTAATACTTGTTTTATTAAAAATCATAATGTATTAGAAAGAAATGCACAATGTTATGAAACAATATCTTCAGGCTAATATGTATATTTATATATCACCAAAGTATTAATATATTTCTATACATATGTTTATACACACACACAGCTGACAATTCTAAGTCTGTGACAACTGAAGAATAGTTTGGATAATTTTCAGATACAACTGACTTTGAATACTTGTGAGAATTTTAAAATGTTTCTATTATTACAATCAAATTTTTAAAATGTGTAAATAATCCAATTATTTAAAGTGTCTATTTTATATTTGAATAGCAAAGTGAAAGTGTAAGGAAAGCTTCTTGAGCTTTCATTTTGATTGTGCTGCTCTGAAAGCTGTGGAGAATTCACTAAAAATTTTTGGGCATTTATATAATCTACAAAATGAATGAATTTATGTAACTATTTGTAATGACTTTTTCCCTCAAAGATGAAGGAAAATCCATCTAGGTTTGGAAATCTCTAAACAAAAAAAAATTCTAATTAAGCTATTTCTTGGTGTCATATTTAAAATAATATTTGCACGTAGTTAAGAAATTATTTAAAGATTGTGGCATAGTATAGGTGGTTCTTCAAATTCAAGACTGTGGTTAGAATCTGTGCTTTGATAATATTAAAAATGTAAATAAAACCCAAATCATTAACATTACTCCCCTTAGTTACCAAATATAATGATGCTATTTGGAAAGTCTCCAAAATTTTTCTGTTTTCTGTATTAACTTCTCACTGCGCATAGGGGTGATTTATCATCACTCCTCAGTGATAATTGAGAAAATATTTTAAGCTAATAAAATTTTTATTTTAAGCGTGTACATTAAAACTCCATGTTGTATTGAATATCTAAGAATATTTTAACGTTGTCTTTTTTTTATTTACTCATGAACCTTTAAGCATTGTAGACTTTTACATCCAACTTCATAAAATTTATCTGCATTGAGTCCATAATCAACTACAGACAAAAAAGATTTTGGGTTAAAAGCCAAACATGCCTCTATTATGCCTCATGTTTTATTATTGTACCAATAATAAATGAATAAACAAAATGAATCAACTTTTTGTTTTAGAAAAGTATAAAACAGTTCAGATTAAGAGTACTATTCTTTTCCATATTGATGTTTATTTTAGCCATCCAAAAAAGCCTACATTGATGTGATTCTTAGTTCAAAGGGTCAGGCATTATCTTAAATCAGTCTTTTAAGTTGATTTTTTTATGTTGGAAGATGATTTTGGCAGAGTACAGGCAGTTGCTTTCTTCCTTCTATTTTCAAGTGTATTTTCTACCTAGTATATTCACTTTAAAAAATGTGCTTAGGCCAAGCACGGTGGCTCACGCCTGTAATCCCAGCACTTTGGGAGGCTGAGGCGGGTGGATCACCTGAGGGCAGGAGTTCGAGAAGAGCCTGGCCAACACGGCGAAACAACGTCTCTACTAAAAATCCAAAAAAGTTAGCTGGGCATGGTGATGGGCACCTGTAATCCCAGCTACTCAGGAGGCTGAGGCAGGAGAATCACTTGAACCTATGAGGTGGAGATGGCAGTGAGCCAAGATCGCACCATTGCACTCCAGCCTGGGCCACAAGACCAAAATTCCATCTTAAAAAAAAAAAAAAAATGTGCTAAGACAAATTCTGATTATTATATGAGAAGTCTTTACTGACTAAACGTAACTCCTGGATGCCTGGTGTTATATTACTTATTAGAGTACATCATTTGCACAAGGTGTTCTCTGTCTCATTTAGAGTCACATTTACTCTTTTTTCTTCTCCAACAAACTGTTTAAAGGTTAGCCCTTAATAATTTTGCAGTACAAAGCCATCAAATATTTTGGCTTTTCTTCTCACCAATAAAAAACAATTTGAGCAACAACATAAATTAAGTAGTGTTGGATTATAACCCAGTGCATTAAAAAAAAAAAACTATGAATCCACACTGATATAAAAATGATAGTATTGATTTAAAAATGTAGGATAATAAACAAATAGTCCGTGGAGGATTTTAAATAATTCATGTAGATGTACTATACTCAAGGAGAGTAATGATAATTCACTGCTTCTTAAATGCAGCCTGTTCATGATGATTTCCTTCAAAAGACTACATTATAGAAAGTGGAAAAAAAGGGAGCTTTTACAATGGAGAAATCTGAAAAGTATTATCTCAAGCCAAGTAATTAGAGTCAATATCAATGATAAATTATGTTGATAGCATGTGACTTTAATATAATGTAATAAAATGGCACTTTACTTCTATAATCTTCCTCCCCCAAATATATAATACCGGTTTATTCATGAGAAAAAAAATTCAGATACAATTCAATAATGAGTTATCCTACAATACAACTGCCTAACATGTTTCAAAATTGTCGAGGTCATCAAAGACAAGAAAATCTGTGAAATTGTTACAGCCATGTGGTACCAAAGGAAATATAACTAATGTAATATTCTAGATAAGATATTGGGAGAAAAAAAATGACATTAGGTAAAAACTAAGGAAATCTGGATAAACTATAGACTTAAGCTAAAAATAATCTATTAATATTGGTTCATTAATTTTAGCAAATGTGCCATACTAAAGTAAGAGGGTAATAAGATGGGAAACCATGTTCCAGAGTATTTAGGAACTCTCTGTACTACCTACTCCATTTTTTTTCTATCTTTTTCTCTGTATAGCTATTCTAAAATAAAGTCTATTAAAAATGCATCAATGGCCTGAACTCACTGTATGAATTCAATTTGTAATTATACAACTTCCCAGTAAGAAGTGTCCAGATTCTGATGGCTTTACGTCTGAATTATATCAAATTTATAAGACAAAAACGCATAATTCACACAAAAACTATTTCAGGAAATAGAGAATGAATGAATATTTGCCACCTTATTTTACGAGACCAGTATACCTCTTGGCAGCAAAAATAAAGGACAAAAACATTATAAAGGAAGAGAAATACAGATAATTATCCCTTCTGAACATAGATGCAAGAATTTATTGCAATATGTTTATCAAGTGCAGGAACATCAAATAAAATACATAAATATAACATCAAATAAAATATATTGCGATTACGTTGAATTTATCGCAGTAATGTGAGGTGTGTTAGCATGTGAAAATGAATACATATATTTCAGTGAATTATCTGAGTAAGCAAAATACTATGCTGTGTTTATTTCAAGAGATATTTTAAAAATAATTTTAACAAATGCAATTCCTGTTTATGACTTCAAACAAACCTCAGCAAACTAAGAATGGAAGAAAATTTTCTCAAACTGATAAAGTGCATCTAATATCATATCTAATAACACAATGTTGAGTGCTTCTCACTACACATTGGGAATAAAATAAATATGCCCATTTTTCTGTTTCTAGTTATTAATGTACTGGAAGTTTCAGTAAAATAGGGAATGAAAAGTAAATAACACTATTCACAACAGTGAAGAAACATAATCAACCCAAATTCCCATCAGTTATAGACTGGATAAAGAAAATGTGGGAAATATACACTGGAATACTATGCAGCTATAAAAAAGAATGAGATCATGTTCTTTGCAGGAACATGGATGGAGCTGGAAACCATTAACCTCAGCAAACTTACCCAGGAACAGAAAACCAAATAGAGCATCTTTTCCCTTGTAAGTGGGAGCTGAATGATGAGAACACATGGACACTTGGTGGCAAACTACACACACTGGGGCCTGTCAGAGGAGAGGTTAGGGGAGGGACAGTATCAGGAAAAGTAGCTAATGCATGCTGGGCTATTTTAATACCTAAATGATGGAATGACCTGTGCAGCAAACCACCATGGCGCACGTTTACATATGTCACAAACCTGTACATCCTGCACATGTACCCCTGAACTTAAAAGTTGAAGGAAAAAAAATAAAGAAAGAAAGAAAAGTATATAATAGTCACATAGTTTAGAAAGGAAAAGGCAAAACTATCTTTATTTATAGCTACCATAATTTTGTATGTAGAAAATCATAAAGGATATTCAAACAACTAGTAAAGTTAATCATTAAATTTAGAAATGTTGCAGGGTATAAAGCCATTAAACAAAATTTCATATATAATAGCAACAAAATATTTTAAAATCTAAAAGAATCTCTTTCAATAGAATTACAAAATATCAAATCCTAAGCACTGTATGCCACATAAAATGTTCAAGATTTCTAACCTAAAAGCAACAAAACATTACCAATAAAAATTAAACAAAAGTTGAATAGCTGGGTAGACGTATCACTGCTGGCGGTAGTGGCCTATTGGGAGCGGCAGTTGCAAAGATGCTGGCTGCAGCATGGAGGCGTGATTGCGGCTGCACGCTCTGCAGGGTGGCAGAAGCCAGGAAAAAGATGAAAGCTCCACCCACTGCTCAATAAGTGGGGCAGAAGCCCCAAGTTTCTGTGCGCAGCTGCAGCTGCCGGGACAACTGGACCTGGGCATCCCTGCACTCTCGGGACCCAGGAATTCCCCTTCCGCTGCAGATCTGAAAGTGCCTGCTCCTGCTGCCTGACCTCTCCTAGCTCCCAGCGCCCACTGCAGGGCAGAGGAAAGTTGTGGCTGAGCTCAGTTGCTGTTGTGACCTAGCCAGGTGTGCCCATGCTCAGGGGAGTATTGATTTACCAGCCCCCTGCCACCTTGACCCCTTCCGGATTTTGGGGACAAACAAGCATGGGAAGGAGGCTGAGGCGGGGCTGAGTGTGGTGCGGGATAGGCCTGCAGGTGCCCCTCGGCACAAATAGCCTGGGTGCTATGGACGACTTGGTGATCGTGGCAGGAGGCAGACAGACTCTTGTGCACAAAGGGTCAGGTCACCAGTGAAACCCCACCTTCAAGGCAGGGAAGACCCGAAGCCCGGGAACCAGTCTGCCAGTTCTGGGTGGAGTCTGTGGCCTAGAGTGAGAACATGTGCCTTTTCCAGGCCCACCTATGACTCCCCGTGGACCAATCAGAACGTACATCCTCTATTCTGAGCCCATAAAAACCTGGACTCAGTGAGCCACACAGACTTTGCGACTACCAGCTTCAGGAGGGAGCTACTAATTTCAGGTCTCCTTGACTCGTGGGGACAACCTGCCTACAGAAAGAAGCTACCCACTGGTGGTCTCCTCTCAGCTGAGAGCTGGCTGCTCATTGGGACAACCTGACTGTGGAAAGTAGCCATCCACTTCGTGCCTCCTGGGAGCTCCCCTGTGTCTCAGTGAAGCTTCTCTAAACTTGCTCACCCTCCAGTTGTCCACATACCTCATTCTTCCTTGACACAGGGCAAGAATTCAGGACCTGCCGAATGGTGGGACTGAAAGGGCTGTATCACAAGCAAAGCTGAAACATCCCCCACCCGCCACTTACCATGATGACCATGTTGTGGGCAATAAGAAGGAGAGAAGAACTGTGACCCTTCAGGAAGCTCAGACCTAGGGGCTCCCCGATCCGGGGCTGTGACATCCTCTTCGGGGCTCTGCGGTTCCTGGTGTCCCCAAGCTTCCAAGTGCCACTGCATCCCCCTGGTTCAAACACGGACACCCACAGTGGAAGTTGCATGTGGTACATCTAGTCCAGCCACACTCTCACAAGGATCTGGCACATATACTGGCACCTGGAGCTGCCTGCCCCATCACAGCAGGCGCTGTGCCTAGCTGTGCACGGTGGCTGGACACCATGCTCACTTGTCCACACAGCCCTTACTTCTCTGCACTTGGCTAGCTCTTGGCAACTGTGGGATCTGGGCCGGTATCTCTTCTGAGGGCAGCATGCTGGGCCAAGTGAATGGAATGAGCCCAGTATGAGTGACTGATACTCAGACAGAAGGCACTGCCAGCCACAGAGGTTTCTAGCTGGCAAAGTGACACCCCAAGGATCTCATGACACCCTGTTGATAGACTAGATAATCCAATAGTTCTAATAGGTAAGTTTTTCAAATTAACAAAGTCAGTAAAATCTCATCATCTTTTTTTATAAAAATGTGCAAATGTTAAAATTTATTTGAAAGGGCAAAAGACCATGAATTACCTAAGTAATCTTGCAAAAGAAAAAAAAACAAAGTTTGAGAACTAACCCTACTTGACATAAAACACCCTATAGTAATTAAGACAGACTGTGTAGTATTGGCAACATATTTGGTAAATAACTCAATGTAAATTAATAGACTTTAGATATTAACCTGTATATGGGTAAATAATTTTTGACAATTGTAGCAAAGCAATAGACATAAATTTTTAATTGGTTTTTCTAATAAATTTTAGTGCTGGAGAAGAAAGATGGAGAAAGAGAAGGAGGAGGAGAAGCAGAAACAAAAGCGGAAGCAGAAGCAGAAGAGGAGGACAAGGAAGAAGAAGAAGAGTAAGAAGAAGAAGAAGGAGGAGGAAGAGGAGGAGAAGGAGAAGGAGGGAAGGAGAAGAAGGAGAGGTGGAGAGGCAGGAGCAGGGGAAAAAGAAGACAAAGAGTAAGAGGAAGAGGAAAGGGAAGAGAAAGAAAATGAAGCAGCAGCAGCAACTTGCTCTTGTCTCATATCTAACAACTCACACAAAAATCAATTTGAGATGCATCATAGGCCTACACTTCAAATCAAAAGTAGTAGAATAATAGAAGAAAACAGGACTGTCTTTTCACAATTTTAAGTTAGGCCAAGATTTTTTAGAGGACACAGAATGTATGAAGCATAAGATGTAGCAATGGAAAACTATAATTTATAAAAGGAAAAACTCATGCTCATCCAAAAACATGACCAACAATATAACTAGTAGAAAATATATATAAGTCCTCCATATGACTGAGAAGAAAATGTAGTAGCCAAGTGTATGTTTAAAAAAATAAAAACATGGACCCTAGTAATAAACAGGCAAATAAACCAATAAAAATGTGCAAAAGTATCAAATGGATACTTCTCCAAAGAAAATATAGAAAAATTCAATATATGCATGAAAAAGTTTTTAACATCCTTAGTCAGCAGATAAATAAAAATAAATATAAAAATTAGATACAGCTACATAAAATGACTAAAATTAAAATTTAAAACACCAAACTTTCTAGATCATATGGAGCAAATGGAAGTCTTGAACTTTTTCTGTTTCACTGTAAAATTGTACACTCACTTTGAAATCTTACTTGTTCTCCATCTCAGTTATCCATCTGGCATTTTTTTTCCTGGGGGACAAACACCCAATAATATCTCATAGTACTTCCTGCAGTTATGAATTGCTATTTTTTTTTTAATTTTCTGAGAATTTCAGTGTTTTACTTCAAATGTAGTTTATCTGAAAGTGGGATAAATTACCTTAGATAATTCTGGCTTGGTGCTCATTTTCTAGTAATAACTTGAAGATATAATTAGCTTTAATTACTAATATTTACATGTCAGATATTTTGAGATTCCAATTAAAATATGTTAACTAGTTTCATTATTTACTTTGTCCCTCTTCCCTTCTTGTCTCTTTGATGTATATATGTACATTATATACATATATATAATACATTCTGTCTCTCTATGCTTTATTCTGAACTTACAATGCAATTTATTTTCAAGTATACTAATTCTTTCTTTAGTGCTTCCTAATCTCCTGCTAAACTCACCTATTGATTTTTTTTTATTTGTATGTTGTGTTTTGAATTATATAATATTTAGTTTCTTATGGAAGTTTTCAGCTTGGACATGTTTAAAGTCTTTCTATTATTAGCAAGAGTAATTTTTACCTTTGTGTGTCTCTACAGTCTTGCCTCTGTTAATTTGATGTTTTCATTTCTTTTCACAACCATATTTGTTCTTTGTTTTGTGCCAGACCATGTATTTATAAAATTAACTGTGGATATTTTTTGAAGATAGGGATATTACTATTTTCTTCCAAAGATGACTAACATATATTTCTACTAGGTGACTGGGATAGCTAGAAATATGAGACCACCTTGTTCAAATTTCAACAAGTGAGATGATTTGCCCCTGCACGGCAATTCCCTACAGGTGGTCTCCTCCATGGCCCCCTACATGTTACCTTATATTGCTCTTGGAATAATAATGAGATGATAATTATAATATTAGGCTCTCGTGTAGTTCTTATACCTCAGAATTCCTTTTAGTGTTTTAGAAATAAAAACTTATTTAACACTAGCAACAACCCTATGAAGTAGGTAAAATATTAATCTGGATTGTCTTGGTCTTGGCTATAGGGGCTCTTTTTAGTTCCATATGAAATTTAATGTAGTTTTTTTTTCTAATTCTGTGAAGAAAGTCATTGGTAGCTTGATGGGAACAGCATTGAATCTATATTACTATGGGCGGTATGGCCATTTTCATGATATTGATTCTTTCTATCCATGAGCATGAAATTTTTTCCATTTGTTTGTGTTCTCTCTTATTTACTTAAGCAGTGGTTTGTAGTTCTCCTTGAAGAGGTCCTTCACATCCCTTGTAAGTTGTATTCATAGGTATTTTATTCTCTTTGTATCAATTGGGAATGGGGAATGGGAGGGAATGGGAGAACACTCATGATTTGACTCTCTGCTTATCTATTGTTGTTGTATATTAATTCTTGTTTTATTTATTTCTTTATTTACTTTTTGAGTTGGTGTCTTGCCCTTGTTGCCCAGGCTGGAGTGCTATGGTGTGATCTCAGCTCACTGCAACCTCCGTCACCTGGGTTCAAGTGATTCTCTTGCCTCAGCCTCCCAAGTAGCTGGCATTATAGGCATACATCACCATGCCAAACTAATTTTGTATTTTTAGTAGAGACGGGGTTTTAACATGTTGGTCAGGCTGATCTCAAACTCCTGACCTCAGGTGATCCACCCACCATGGCTTCCCAAAGTGCTGGGATTACAGGCGTGAGACACCATGCCCGGCCAATGCTTATTATTTTTGCACATTGATTTTGTATCCTGAGAATCCTTAGCAAAAAGAGCAAAGCTGGAGGCATCATGTTACCTGACTGTAGACTATACTATAAGGCTACAGTAACCAAAGCAGATATATAGACCAATGGAACAGAACAGAGACCTCAGAAATAAAACCACACATTTATAACCATATGATCTTTGACAAACCTGACAAAAAGAAGCAATAGGGAAAGGATTCCCTATTTAATAAAGATGCTGGGAAAAAAATGGCTAGCCATATGCAGAAAACAGAAACTGGATCCATTCCTTATAAATTACACAAAAATTAACTCAAGTTGTATAAAAGACTTAAATGTAAAATCCAAAATTATATGAACCCTAGAAGAAAATCTGGGCAATACCATTCAGGAAATAGGCACAGACAAAGATTTTTTGATGAAATCACCAGCAACAATTGCAACAAAAACAAAAATTGACAAAGGAGATCTAATTAAACTAAAGAGCTTCTGCATGGCAAGTGAAACTATCATCAGAAGGAACAGAAAACCTACAGAATGGGAGAAAATTTTTGCAATCTATTTATCTTACAAAGGTCTAATATCCAGAATCTACAAGGAACTTAAACACATTTACAAGAAAAAAAACAAACAACCCCATCAAAAAATGGGCAAAACATATGAACAGACACTTGTCAAAACAAGACATTTATGTGGCCAAACAGACAAATGAAAAAAAGCTTATCATCACTGGTCACTAGAGAAATGCAAATAAAAACCACAATGGGATACCATCTCACGCCAGTTCAAATGGCAATTATTGGAAAGTCAGGAAACAACAGATGCTGGCGAGGCTGTGGAGAAATAGGAACACTTTTACACTGTTGGTGGGAGTGTAAATTAGTTCAACCATTGTGGAAGACAGTGTGGAGATTCCTCAAGGATCTAGAACCAGAAATACCATTTGATCCAGCAATCTCATTCTGGGTATATACCCAAAAGATTGTAAATCATTCTACTATAAAGACACACACACACATGTGTTTATTGCAGTACTATTTACAATAGCAAGGACTTGGAACCAACCCGAATGCCCATCAGAGATAGACTGAATAAAGCAATTATGGCACATATACACCATGGAATACTATGTGGCCATAAAAAAGAATGAGTTCATATCCTTTGCAGGGACATGGATGAAGCTGGAAGCCATCATTCTCAGCAAACTAACACAGGAATAGAAAATCAAAGACTGCATGTTCTCACTCATAAGTGGAAGTTGAACAATGAGAACACATGGACAACACTGGGGCCTGTCTGGGGTGGGGGGGCAAGGAGAGTGAGAGCATTAGGACAAATATCTAATGCAAGCAGGACTTAAGATCTAGATGATGGTTTGATAGGTGTAGCAAACCACCATGTCACATGTATACCTATGTAACAAACCTGTACTTTCTGTACCTGTATCCCAGAACTTAAAGTAAAATAAGGAAAAAAAAAATGTTTATCTGCATGTTACAAACAGGTAACTGAAGTGAGGGAAAATAAAATAATTTGCCTGTGATTACTAGTAATTATTAGAACCACAATTTACCTTCAGGTTTCATGTTCTTAACTACTATGCAAATGTGCCCCTTCCTGGAAAGATGGTTGTCCTCATTAGCAACCAATCACTTTGTGAAAATCAGTTCAAGAAATTACTCTTCCCTGAAACATTTTATACTTTAACATAGGATCACATGCTATGTTAGGAAAGCTTTACAACATGTAAGTCAAGCAGTGCCTATTTGACCTGTGATGTTCCCTCAAATTAATAAACTTCTATTATAATTGTGAAATTTAAGACACTTGAATAGAAATGATAATTTGGCAAAAGATTTTACAAGTACATGTCAATCATGTACTATATAGCTCATACTTATTATGGAGTTTGTTATGTGACAGCAAGTCTGATGAGTCATTTACTTATAATATTGTGTTTAATCATTAAAGCAAGTATTTAATAAATATTATTATTCCTATTTAGGCAAGTGAGAAACCTGAGAATTAAAGTTGTGTGAAGACAAATGAAGGCATGTAGCATTATGTTTCAATCCTCACCATTTTGCCTCCAGAAACTGCATTTTAACTCCGACACTGTATTATTTACATGATATGGACATAGAGGTCTGTACATATTCTAACTACATGGTTAACAATTACTGACAGCAGCATCTTGCTGAGTAATTGGTGTTAAAATAATTCAATATTTTCATTTTGACAGATTTTTTTCGTTTTAGTTTTACTGACAAAATTAAATAAATCAGTACTTTATTTTGGCAATTAAAATTAGAACACAGGGGCCAGGCACAATGGCTCACGCCTGTGATCTCAGTACTTTGTGAGTTTGAGGCAGGTGGATCACCTGAGGCCAGGAGTTTGAGGCCAGCCTGGCTAACATGGTGAAACCCTGTTTCTACTAAAAATACAAAAATTTTTCCGGTGTGGTAGTGCATGCCTGTAATCCCAGCTACTCGGGAGGCTAAGGCACTAGAATCGTTTGAACCCTGGAGGCGGAGATTGCAGTGATCTGAGATCTCATCGCTGAACTTCAGCCTGGGCAACAGAGTGTGACTCAGTCTCAAAAAAAAAAAAATACAAATAATAAAATTAGAATATCAGTTAAAATTCTGATGTCTTTCTTTACCCAGTGATACAGCTCAGCATCAAAATTCAGTAATTATTCATGTTTATTTGAAATGAATGGCCAATTTTCTTTAATTTTCTGATACCATCTTGATTTCCCTTTCTATCAGAAGCTTTTAGAATAACAAGTACAGTTGTTTCCAATAAAGTCATAAATATACATATGTGTAAATTTGATAGCTCAATTTTGTCATGCCAATAGTGAGAATGAAGACCTATCACCATGTATACTGTGATTTATTTTTCATGTGTATACAGTTATTTATTAATATGAAACCCTGGAATAAACTTAGATATTCATAAACAATATTAACAATAGACAAAAAATAGAATTCTGTATTGTAACTCCTTTAATAGCTATACAAAATAATTATTTTCCATTAAAAGGTAAGTTAATAAAAATAAAATTTCCATAAACAATATTTTAATATGTCTATTCATGCCTTAATGGGGTAGAGCTATTTGTGTCTTTTCACTAAATGTTTTCTACTAGATCCTTAGTTATAATGCATTACATCTATTTGATAATTGTTAATTATTTTTTGAAAATAATTTCTAATAATCTCAAATAGACAATAGTGCATGTTATATAAGATGGTACCTATCACCAAAAAAGTAACTGAGAAGTAGAATTTAGTTTGTGAGCTTGAGAGAGAGAGAAAGAGGGAGAGAAAGAGAGAGGAGAAACTCACCAAATTTTAGCATTGAATATCCCCAAAATAGATTCCATTAAAGACTTGCCATCTTAGTACTTGCACTGTAAACGATTCAGTGGAAATTATATCAATTTAACTGCTTCTTTTCAAAATCCATGTATTAGAGTGGGGGACAATGAACTCAAGAGCAGCAACTTCTAAAAATCAGATTTAACCTAAATCACTGAATTGCTATTAGCAATTGACCTTTGAACATCTCTTAGAAAACTTAGAAAAAAGCTTTCTAAAAGAAGGATCTTAATGAAACATCAATAAATGTTCAATGGTCAGGTAAAAGGAAACATTTATTTACTAAAGAGTTAATTTTTCTGATGAAGAGCTAAATTCACACTAGTAAAAATTATCATTAAATTACGAAAAAACAGAGTTGACTTGAATGTGAAAATAATATGTCTTGCTAGGAAGCTATCATAATACTGCCACTGTAAGATTGCTGTTAATTATTTTTATCACAAACTTTGGTAATTTGATTTTCTTTATAAATTTTTCAAACAGTTATAATAAGAACCACTTTGAAACAATTGAAATAATTACTTTTTGTTTTATTTAGAGAAAAGTAAGTCAAGTTGTACTTCCTTTGAAATGTTTTCCTTATGTCAATATTAAACTTCTAATACAAATTCCCTTTAATAATGAAAGAAAAATGAACTGCTTAAAGTAGAACATGAGGTTTTTAAAATTATACTTTAAGTTCTGGGGTACATGTGCAGAACGTGCAGGTTTGTTACATAGGTATATACATGCCATGGTGGTTTGCTGCACCCATCAACCTTTCATCTATATTAGGAATTTCTCCTAATGTTATCCCTCCACCAGCCCCTCACCCCCTGACAGGCTGCTGTGTGTGATGTTCCTCTCCCTGTGTCCATGTGTTATCATTATTCAACTCCCATTTATGAGTGAGAACATGTGTTGTTTGGTTTTCTGTTCCTGTGTTAGTTTGCTGAGAATGATGGTTTCCGGCTTCATTCATGTCCCTGCAAAGAACATAAACTCATCCTTTTTTATGGCTGCATAGTATTCCATGGTGTATATGTGCTACATTTTCTTTATCCAGTCTATCATCGATGGGCATTTGGGTTGGTTCTGAGTCTTTGCTATTCTGAATACTGCTGCAATAAACATACATGGGCATGTGCCTTTATAGAATGATTTATACTCCATTGAGTATATACCCAGTAATGGGATTGCTGGGTCAAATGGTATTTCTGGTTCTAGATCCTTGAGGAATCACCACACTGTCTTCCACAATGGTTGAACTAATTTTCACTCCCACCAACAGTGTAAAAGTGTTCTTATTTCTCCACACCCTCTCCAGTATCTGTTGTTTCCTGACTTAAATGATCGCCATTCTAACTGGCATGGTATCTCATGGTGGTCTTGAATTTCATTTCTCTAATGACCAGTGATGATGAGTTTTTTTTCGTGTTTGTTGGCCACATAAATGTCTTGTTTTGACAAGTGACTGTTCATATCCTTCGTCTATTTTTGGATGGGGTTGTTTGTCTTTTTCTTGTAAATGTGTTTTAAATTCCTTGTAGATTCTGGATATTAGCCCTTTGTCAGATGGATAGATTGCAAAAATTTTCTCCCATTCTGTAGATTTCCTGTTCACTCTGATGATAGTTTCTTTTACTGCACAGAAGCTCTTTAGTTTAATTAGATCTCCTTTGTCAATTTTGGCTTTTGTTGCAATTGCTTTTGGTGTTTTACTCATGAAGTCATTGCCCATGCTTATGTCCTGAATGATATTGCCTTGGTTTTTTTCTAGGGTTTTTATGATTTTAGGTCTTATGTTTAAGTCTTTTATCCACCTTGAGTTAATTTTTGTATACGATGTAAGAAAGGGGCCCAGTTTCTGTTTTCTGCATATGACTAGCCAGTTTTCCCAACACCATTTATTAAATTAGGGAATCCTTTCCCCATTTCTTGTTTTTGTCAGGTTTGTCAAAGATCAGATGGTTGTAGATGTGTAGCATTATGTTCGAGGCCTGTTCTCTTCCATTGGTCTATATATCTGTGTTGGTACCAGTACCATGCTGTTTTGGTTACTGTAGCCATGTAGTACAGTTTGAAGTCAGGTAGCATGATGCCTCCAGCTTTGTTCTTATTGCTTAGGATTGTCTTGGCTATATGCGTTCTTTTTTTGTTACATATGAAATTTAAAGTGTTTTTTTTCTAATGCTCTGAAGAAAGTCAATGGTAGCTTGATGGGAAGAGCATTGAATCTGTAAATTACTTTGGGCAGTATGAGCATTTTCATGATACTGATTCTTCCTGTCCAAGAGCATGGAATGTTTTTTCCATTTGTTTGTGTCCTCTCTCATTTCCTTGAGCAGTGGTTTGTAGTTCTCCTTGAAGAGGTCCTTCATGTCCCTTACAAGTTGTATTCCTAGGTATTTTATTCTCTTTGTATCAATTGTGAATGGGAGTTCACTCATGATTTGACTCTCTATTATTGGTGTATAGGAATGTTTGTGATTTTTGCACATTGATTTTGTATCCTGAGACTTTCCTGAAGTTGCTTATCAGCTTAAGGACATTTTGGGCTGAGACAATGGAGTTTTCTAAATATACAATCAGGTCATCTGCAAACAGAGTCAATTTGACTTCCTCTCTTCTTATTTGAAAACCCTTTATTTCTTTCTCTTGCCTGATTGCCCTGGCCAGAACTTCCAATACTATGTTGAATAGGAGTGGTGAGAGAGGGCATCCTTGCCTTGTGCTGGTTTTCCAAGAGAATGGTTCCAGCTTTTGCCCATTCAGTATGATATTGGCTGTGGGTTTGTCATAAATAGCTTTTATTTTTTTGAGATGCACTCCATCAATGGCTAGTTTATTGAGAGTTTTTAGCATGAAGCAATGTTGAATTTTATTGAAGGCCTTTTCTGCATCTATTGAGATAATCATGTGGTTTTTATCACTGGTTCTGTTTATGTGATGGATTACATTTATTGATTTGTATATGTTGAATCAGTCTTGCATCCCAGGGATGAAGCCAACTTGATAGTGGTGGATATACTTTTTGATGTGCTGCTGGATTCAGTTTGCCAGTATTATATTGAGGATTTTTGCATCAATGTTCATCAGAGATATTGGCTTGAAATGTTGTGGTTTTTTTTGTTGTGTCTCTGCCAGGTTTTGGTATCAGAATGATATTGGCCTCGTAACATGAGTTAGGGAGGAGTCCCTCTTTTTCTATTGTTTAGAATAGTTTCAGAAGGAATGGTACCATCTCCTCTTTGTACTTCTGGTAGAATTTGGCTGTGAATCCCTCTGGTTCTGGAGTTTTTTTGGTTGGTAGGCTATTAATGCCTCAATTTCAGAAATTGTTATTGGTCTATTCAGGAATTTGACTTCTTCCTTGTTTAGTCTTGGGAGAGTGTATGTGTCCAGGAATTTATCCATTTCTTCTAGATTTTCTAGTTTATTTGCGTAGAGATGTTTATACTGTTCTCTGATGGTAGTTTGTATTTCTGTGGGATCAATGGTGATCTCCCCTTTATCATTTTTTATTATGTCTGTTTGATTCTTCTCGTTTTTATTCTCTATTAGTCTGGCTAACAGTCTATCTATTTTGTTAATCTTTTCAAAAAACCAGCTCCTGGATTCATTGATTTTTTTGAAGGTCTTTTTTTGTGTCTATCTCTTTTAGTTCTGCTCTGATCTTAGTTATTTCTTGTCTTCTGATGGTTTTTGAATTTGTTTTCTCTTGCTTCTCTAATTCTTTTCATTGTGATGTTCTGCTGTCAATTTTAGATCTTTCCCGCTTTCTCCTCTGGGCACTTAGTGCTATAAATTTCCCTCTACACACTGCTTTAGTTGTGTCCCAGAGGTTCTTGTATGTGGTGTCTCTGTTCTCATAGTTTCAAATAACTTACTTATTTCTGCCTTAATTTGTCATTTACCCTGTAGTCATTCAGGAGCAAGTTGTTCAATTTCCATGTATTTGTGCAGTTTTGAGTGAGTTTCTTAATTCTGAGTTCTAATTTGATTGTACTATGGTCTGAGAGACTTGTTGTTATCATGTCCATTCTTTTGCATTTGCTGAGGAGTGTTTTACTTTCAATTATGTGATCAGTTTTAGAATAAGTGTGATGTAGTGCTGAGAAAAATGCATATTCTGTTGATTTGGGGTGGAGAGTTCTGTAGATGTCTATTAGGTCCACTTGGTCCAGAATTGAGTTCAAGTCCTGAATATCCTTGTTAATTTTTCTCTCCTTGATCTGTCTAATATTGACAGTAGAGTGTTAAAGTCTCCCACTATTATTGTGAAAGAGTCTAAGTCTCTTCGTGGGTCTCCAATAATTTGCTTTATGAATTTGTGTTCTCCTGTATTGGTTACATATATATTTAGGATAGTTAGCTCTTCTTGTTGCATTGCTCCCTTATGTAATGCCCGTCTTTGTCTTTTTTCATCTTTGTTGGTTTAAAGTCTGTGTTATCAGAAACTAGGATTACAACCCTTTTTTTTTTTTTTTTTTGATTTCCATACACTTGGTAAATATTTCTCCGTCACTTTATTTTGAGCTTATGTGTGTCTTTGCATGTGAGATGGATCTCTTGAATACAGCACACTGATGGGTCTTGAATCTTTATCTAATTTGCCAGTCTGTGTCTTTTAATTGTGGCTTTTAGCCTGTTTATATTTATGGTTAATATTGTTATGTGTGAATTTGATCCTGTCATTATGAAGCTAGCTGGTTATTTTGCCTGTTAGCTGATTCAGTTTTGTCATAGTGTTAATGGTCTTTACAATTTGATATGTTTTTGCAGTGGCTGGTATCAATTTTTCCTTCCCATATTTAGTGCTTCCTTCAGGAGCTCTTGTGAGGGAGGCCTGGTGGTGAGAAAATCTCTTAGCGTTTGCTTGTCTGTAAAGGATTTCATTTCTCCTTCACTTATGATGCTTGGTTTGGCTGGATATGAAATTCTGGGTTGAAAATTCTTTCCTTTAAGAATGTTGAATATTGGCTCCTCACTCTCTTCTGGCTTGTAGGGTTTCTGCAGAGAGATCCGCTGTTAGTCTGATGGGCTTCGCTTTGTGGGTAATTTGACTTTTCTCTCTGACTGCCCATAACACTTTTTCCTTTTTCAACCTTGGTGAATCTGACAATTATGTGTCTTGGGGTTGCTCTTCTTGAGGAGCATCTTTGTGGTGTTCTCTGTATTTCCTGAATCTGAATGTTATCCTGTCTTGCTTGGGTGGGGAAGTTCTCCTGGATAGTACCTTGAACAGTGTTTTCCAACTTCGTTACATTCTCCCCATCACTATCAGGCACACCAATCAAATGTAGACTTGGTCTTTTCACATAGTCCCATGTTTCTTGAAGGCTTTGTTCATTCCTTTTTATTCTTTTTTTTTTTTCTCTAATCTTGTCTTCACACTTCATTTCATTCAGTTGATCTTCAATCTCTGATATCACTGTTCCACTTGACTGATTCTGCTATTGATACTTGTATGTGCTTCACAAAGTTCTTGTGCTGTGTTTTTCACCTCCTTCAGGTCATTTATGTTCTTCTCTAAACTGGTTACTCTAGTTAGTAATTAGTCTAACTTTTTTCAAGTTTCTTAACTTCTTTGCATTGGGTTATAACATGCTCCTTTAGCTTGGAGGAGTGTGTTATTACCCACCTTCCGAAGCCTACTTCTGTCAATTCGTCAAACTCATACTCCATCCAGTTTTGTTCTCTTGCTGGCAAGGAGTTTTGATCCTTTGGAGGTGAAGAGGTGTTTGGGTTTTTGGAATTTTCATCCTTTTTGCCCTGTGTTTTCTTCATCTTCATGGATTTATCTACCTTTGGTCTTTGATGTTGATGACCTTTGGATAAAGTTTTTTTGTGGGCATCCTTTTTGTTGATGTTGATGCTATTCCCTTCTGTTTGTTAGTTTTCCTTCTGAGAGTCAGGCCCCTCTGCTGCAGGTCTGCTGGAGTTTGCTGGAGGTCCACTCCAGACCCTGTTTGCCTGGGTATCACCAGCGGAGGCTGCAGAACAGCAAAGATTGCTGCCTGTTCTTTCTTCTGGAATCTTTGTCCGAGAGGGGCACCTGCCAGATGCCATCCAGAGCTCTCCTGTATGAGGTGTTTGTTGACCCCTGCAGGGAGGTGTCTCCCAGTCAGGAAGCACAGGGGTCAGGGACCCACTTGAGGAGTCAGTCTGTCCCTTACCAGGGCTCAAGTGCTGTGCTGGGAGATCTGCTGCTCTCTTCAGAGCCGGCAAGCAGGAATGTTTAAGTCTGTTGAAGCTGTGCCCACAGCCACCCCTTCCCCGATGTGCTCTGTCCTGGGGAGATGGGAGTTTTATCTATAAGTCCCTGACTGGGGCTGCTGCCTTTCTTTCAGAGATGCCCTGCCCAGAGAGGAGGAATCTAGCAGGCAGTTTGGTTACAGAGGCTTTGCTGAACTGCGGTGGGGTCCGTCATGTTTGAACTTCCTGGTGGCTTTCTTCACACTGTGAGGGGAAAACCGCCTAGTCAAGCCTCAGTAATGGTGGATGCCCCTCACCCCACCAAGCTCGAGCATCCCAGGTCAACTTCAGACTGCTGTGCTTTACAGTGAGAATTTCAAGCCAGTGGATCTTAGCTTCCTGGGCTCTGTGGCAGGCAGGGGGACAGGGGGAATTCACTGAGCTAGACCACTTGGCTCCCTGCTTCAGTCCCCTTTCCAGGAGAGTGCACTGTTCTGTCTCACTGGCATTCCAGGCACCACTGGGTTATGAAAAATGACTCCTGCAGCTAGCTCAGTGGTTGCCCAAATAGCCAACCAGTTTTGTGTTGAAACCCAGGACTCTGGTGGTGTAGGCACCCAAGGGAGTCCCCTGGTCTGTGGTTGTGAAGACCATGGGAAAACTGTAGTATCTGGGATAGAATGCACAGAGCCTCATGGCACAGTCCCTCATGGTTTCCCTTGTCTAGGGGAGGGGATTTCCCAACCCCTTGCATTTCCCTGGTGAGGCAACGCCCCACTCTGCTTCGTATTGCCCTCTGTGGGCTGCACCTACTGTCTAGCCAGTTCCAATGAGATGAGCTGGGCACCTCAGTTGGAAATGCAGAGATCACCTGCCTTCTGTGTTGATCTCACTAGGAGCTGTAGAACAGAGCTGTTCGTATTTGGCCATCTTGCCAGCCACCCAGAACATGAGTTTTCGAAGGTGAATCTGAGTTACAATACTTTAAATTCTTTTAAGTATGATCACATTACTTTTTTTTTTTATTAGTTCAGAATGTCTCATGGTTATATCTAATTTTCTGTAATAACATTAATTTTTAAAATGTAAATAAAAAATAATAAAACATTTAGAACCCAGATAAAAGGCAAACGATGTTTTCCCTGTTCTTTTAACTTCAACTGACATAACAATGATTACATTATGGAACAACGATGAGAATCAGAACTTAAATTATCAAGGAACCATTATCTGAATTGTATATTTTACTTAGGGTTTTACTGTATCATAAATTTCCTATAGCAAAACATAAAAATCATTAGGATATGAATAACTTCAGTTTCTTCTGATCTTGCATAGCACTTTTATATGGTATTCATACAATAATATCTATTTGTAAAGACTCAAAAAATATTCAGTGCCAAAGCAACTTGACAGGATTCTTACTGAAGGCAAGCATGGGTAATCAGATGCCTAGGGTGGGACTAGGATTCTATTTGATTTCAAGGGTGATCAGATATTGAGGGTGGAATATTGACTAAACAAATTCAGCAGGATTCTTGTGAAAATTGGACTTATAACAACTCCCCCCAAAATGGAGCCTACTTAAAAAATATCTTAGAGGGCCCTGACTAAAGCTTGGTCAAGGAGAGCATCTTTGTCAGTCTTTCCTCTTGTTCAAAAACAACAACGAAAACAAACAAACAAACAAATGAATAAACAAAAGAGGCAATTTTCTTTCCTTTGAACATTTGAAGTCAATTTCTTGTGTGGTTGCCTTTTGTTCTTTTTTAATCAGCTGACCCATCTGTTAGGACTTGGTGACAGTTGCTAATTTCTGTACAGTGCAACCTATGAGATTTTTAATGAGAGGGAGATCTATTAAGATAAACAGAATGACAAAGGTTAAAATTTGGTCAGTCTATAAGCCAAGTTTTGAAGACCTTCAGGGATACATCAGCAAAAGTCTCAGGGCCCATCGTCTTTTCTCAGTGGTGTCAGTGTCATGGCAGTGATGACATGAATTTTTTTCTTCTATCGTGAAAACCTTCTTAGTTATGGCAATGATGTCAGATAGATGGCTGAGCATGGAAAAGATGGTAAAAGCAGTGAAGTCTTTGATTAATTTATGTTACTTTTCAATGTTCTGTATAATTTTACCAATGAAATGTGATTACATCTCTGTCACTAGAGATGGTAGAGAAGGTACCCCAAGTAGGGAGGATTTGTCTAGGGAATCTTTGGCAAGTGATGTTGCTGAAGCATTTAGTGAGGGGAAGGTCTCTAATCATCTAGAAAATACACAGATTAGCTTGAGTACATATTGGGAGCATTGTGCTTTTAGCATTTGTCAGTCAAGGAAGGATCCTGCATGTGCTGTTTCCTTGCCTTGCCTCACCTTTACTTTTTCCAGGGTAGATGAGGAAATTAATAATTCCTTGGTCCAAATAAAATCAAAGTGTCCAAACTATATTTGTTTAATATATTTTGTGCTTTGTTCTCTCCTGCATGAGTCATGTTTTCCAAATCACACACGATGGCCTGAGAGATAGACTTGGGAATATCAAGCAGCTGTCTTGAAGTTTATAAAGTTCTTGTGGAGATTACACATCTGACTTTTTACCTTCCAGTCGTTCAAAGTCTGAACTTGTTATTTGGTTCATGTGAATTATCTTTTTATTATTTACTTGGAAGTCATGTTAAAGAAATTATGTCCTTCAAAGAAGAATGAATAGTCCCATCAGCATTCCAGGGCCATGGAGTGAGACACTGGGGCATAGCTGCATAGCTTGGAAATTGCTTGGATTTCTTGGGTGGTTGGGGAAGCGACTGTTAATTTATTGTATTTTTGAGCTACTTTATTTCCCTGTGCCCCATCTGAGCTTTTTCTGTATGATGTCCCTGAGTTTGGATTATAGCAGTGTTCTGGGGATACAACAGTGCCTCTAGAAGTTCTGCTATTTGTGGAAAATATTTTGACTGGAGTACCAATTGCCATCATTAATTCTCTCTGTTTCCATAACATCCTCAAATTATGGATTGCACCCAAAACATAACACTTATTAGTATATATGCTAACCTCCATTCTCTTCATTCTTTTGCCAACTCCAGTAAGAGAGATTAACTCAGTCACCTGGCAAGACTTGATGTTCTAGAGGTTTATGTTGATCAGTGATGGCATATTGAGGATGGAAGGTCCTATCCTCCCACTGGAGACAGGAACCATCAACATAAAGAGTGAAGTCAACTTGGAGGAGAGTGTTTTTGATAAATCAAGCCTAGGACAAGATAATTATCTACTGTTAACAATACAATCATGGGATGTCTCATCAGTGGGCAAAGGAAGCAAGGTGGCAAGGTTAAGGTTTTGACAGAGAAGTATTACGATATGAGGGGGTAAGAATAGCAAATTCACAAGGGATAAGTTGGGACTTAGGAAAATGTTGTGTGTTTTTATTAAGGAAGAGGGTCTGCATAGATGAAAAAGCACATATGTCAAGCAGATGATCTAATACTAAATCTGAGATAGCTTAGAAATATTTGGTGGTCACAGCCATACAGCTTGAAGGCAAGGGGTATATGCTTTAGCTACTGGGTCTAAGGCTAAAGTGTATTATCCCAAACGTCTCTGGTGCCCATTATGCCTCTGGCATAACACTCCAGGGCCATGACCCTCTTGTAATGCACAAATAAGGACAAAAGCAAGGAGTGATTGTAAAGTCCAAGTGTAGAAAGTAGAAATCCCTTAAGATCATGAAAAGCGTCTTTGGATAGGTGTTCCCAGAGTACCAGATCTGCGGATGATTCTCTAGTTATGGCATAGAAGGTGAAAGTGAGGCATACATAGAGAAATTAAGAATCCACATTTTTACAATATCCCACAAGACCCCTAAATTCTCTCAGTTGTTTGGTTTCAGGGAGAGAAAAATGTTGAATAGTAGAGCCTAGTCTAGTGATAGTTTTATCTGTGGCTGAAATATTATGACTCATCTATTAAATATATTGTGAGCATATTTGAATTTTGTCTCTAGCCCTCTTGTGCCCCTTTCTTGCTAATGTCTTAGGGATGTATTCAGTACTTAAAAGGCAATTGTCATAACTGTCAGAACATAGAAGGAGATCATCTACACATCGGATTAAGGTAGTCTCCAGGGAATTTTGTTTTCCAAATTGACATTTAGGGGATCCAAAAAATATGTTGGTGCCTCAGCAGATCCTTAGGGTAGAGCAGTCCAGGTACACTGTTGGTTTTCCCAGGTGCAGGCAAACAAGTGTTGGAATTTCTTATAAAAAGGGATACTAAATATGGCAGAACACAAATCAATGGCCATGAAAAATTGGGTATTGAAAGTGATAGCAGACAGGATAGTATTAAGAACCAAGGGAAAAAAATTCAGATTTGATCATTTTATTGATATATCTCAGATCTTAATGGCCAAAAATTGTGATTATTATGTGACTAGAAACATAATGGCCAAAAATTTTAAGTACTACATGACTAGAAATAAAGACAAGAAGTTTTTAATGCTGGATTTAAATGATCTTGGGAAATCCTGCGGAAGGGCATGGGAGAATTTATTTCTACCTTAAGCATTTCTGCAGCTCAAATGCATCCAACATTGGTAGAGTATTTTGCCCATAAAGGAGAAGAAGTTCTGTCTAATAGTTGATTTAAATCATTAGTTAAATAGGTGTTAGACTGAAGGGGGCAAAGGAACTTAGCGAGGATGGACGAAGCTGCTAGAGGATATAGACATGAGAGGACGTAGCTGGGGACCTAAGAAGGAGTTCTTCCAGGACACAACTAAAATTTATACCCCAATTCATGATAAGATTGCATCCTAACAAATGTACTGGGGTAGTAGAGCTGAGAAGGAATTCATGCGGAACTTTAAAAGATCCCATAGAAATATTAACAGTTTGAGATAGAGGTAAATCATGAGGTAAATTATAAAAACTCACTACTAGTTAAATGTGATGATTCCAAGAAAGTAGGGAAATAAAACAAAGCAGTGTTAAGGGTAAATTGTGCTGCCCTGGTAATGAGAAACATGTTGGAGTGCCCTTCAATGAATAGATTTTTTTCCCCTTGTGAGTTTAGTGATAGTTGAGGGCATTGGTTATTTACCTTCCCAGAGCAGAGTTAATAATTTCATGATGAGGAGGAGGCTCGGGCTGTCACGCTCCTCTTTTGTCCTGGCAAATGTTTTCATTAAAATTTTGGCAAGTGTCCTAATTAATGAAAACCTGATATTTTGGGGTTGACATAGATTAAATTTCTTATGTTTTTTTTCTAGCTGTTTCTTTTATTTTTTTTTTAACACTTTAAGTTCTAGGGTACATGTGCACAATGTGCAGGTTTGTTACATATGTATACATGTGCCATGTTGGTGTGTTGCACCCATTGTAATGTTACAAGTTTGGATAGTGTGCTTTTAAATTTTTAGAAAATACTGTCTTCAGACAATTGGGCTAATGTTTGTTACTTAGACATGTTTGCATTTTGCTAGTTAAGATTATTTAAGAGCTTTGGCCTGAGACTATTTGCATAACTTGTGACTACAGCAGAATCTTGTTAAGGCAGTTTCAGCTCTGAATATTCTTTTCATGTTGTCTCCAATTAATAGTGAATGTTAGCCACCTTTTCATCCCTTTGTTATTTGCCATTTCAAATGCATGACCAAACATCTTTGATGAGATAAATTTGAGGAATGGTTTCTAGCAGTTTTCCTTTTCCCTTAGTTTCTGATGGGAATCATGGGTGGTTTGAAACTCTTGAAAGTTTTCAGGAATGGTGGTCCATTTGGGTTTTGCAAACCAACCAATACCTCAAATGGGGCATTCAAATCCCAATAGGTTTTCCAGGCCCAATCAATAAGAGGATAAATTGATATAAGTTTCCTTAGCTTTCTTATAGAGTCCAATGGGAAAGCAAGTTTTTCCGTTTGAAACACTTTTGTTTATATGGCTTTATTTTTATTTGAAGTGACAAGATGGAAATAATTTAATAGATTTAAATAATAAAAGTGCTCTGTTGTTACATAGAAAGATGTCACTGTCAAAAAGACCAAAGCTAGAAAACTTGGCAGGGGCATAAGAAATAATCAAGTATCAAGTAATTCCACTGTGACTTTATATTTATAGATGGAGGACAACACTTCTTACTGTATGAAATATTGGATTCTTGGAGATTCAAGAGACACACGCCAGGGGACAGTGAAGTGAAAGCAATTTTTATCATAATTGAATCATTTATTTTTTATTGCTGCCATAAGAAAATACTACAAATTTAGCAGCTTAAGACAGCATGAATATATTATCTAACAGTTCTGTAGATCAGAAGTCTGACACAGGTCTCATCATACTAAAATCAAAAAGATCAGCAGGTCTGTGAGCCTTTCTAGAAGCACTGGGAGAAAGCATGTGACCTTCTTCATTCAGGTTATGCACAAAGCTAAGGAAACTTAAACTATCCTGGATTGTGTTGCTTGCGTACTACTCAATTACTAAATATGTCAGCATTCATTAAATTAATAAACATCTAAATGTCCTGTCAACCACGAGGATAAAACATAGGCTCAGAAACATAATTTTCAGTTCCAGGAAAGCCTACTTGATTTTAGATGTCTTGATCTTCAGAAAAAAATAAATCCTATCAACAAACTATAAACCACTAGGCTTATTATATTTAATTTTTTTCTAATACCATATGGATGGATATACTGTTGAAAAGTTGTAACAATAATTCTGAAAAATGATTCTATTTATGACTGCAGAGAAATAAACAAAAATTTATATTTTTCTTGGGAAAATAATTTACTCCAATTAATATAGATTTTATATTTGAGTATATAAGGATTTCTTTAAAGTAAAAGACAACAGACCCGCAACAAGTAAGCTGTTATCAATTTGTTAATGGCTTTCCAAAACATGATATTAAGAATATACAAAAATAAATCTATATTTAGATAAAATATTTAGCATTGAATCACACAAAATATATCCCTTAAAATTAAAACTGACAGACTTGCTCATATATTCTTTTGTAAGAAAAATGTAAATATCACATACAAATAGACTAAATATTTAAAAGGCAGTAGGTCTACCCATGAAGCTAATGACATAGCTACAAACTGTTTTAAAACTTTATATTCATCCTACTGAACAATCTTCTTCTAGGTCTTTGCTGAGTTCTTTCTCATCCTTTAGGATTCAGTTAAAGTGTCACAGTCTCAAGGAGCTATTTCTTAATTACCTCTGGCACCTGTAAAATCCTTATCTGCATATGATCCCTTATTGCATTATATACTTATTTGTTTAGACTCAGCATCTCCTCTTTGATAAAAGAGGTTTTCTCTTCTTTCTTCAGCACTGTTTTCCAGTGCCTAGAACTGTCCCTGGCAGGTAGAAAGTACTCTACAAATACTTGTTGAAAAAATGAATGGATAGACAATGTTAAGCTCACTTAGAAAACATGAGGTCGGGTTTCAGGTATGCCTAATATAGCAGAGGGGTTTTCAGTGGGGTTAGGGTAGTGTGAAATAGCAGCCTATGAAGAAGACTACTACAGACAATCAGAAGTATTATACAGTCCAATAAAAGCAAAATGACATTAAAAACAACAATAGCAACAACAGACACCTCTAAAACATTTTCAGACAGAGTAAAAACCATATATTATAAAGCTATATATTTACTTGAGAGCTATTAAAAGTCAGTGTAGTGAGAGTTCCACAAAGGTGCACTTTTTGTGCCAACCACAGAAATTTGAACAGAGTCCATGTTGGCTGCTGGGGTATACAATCGCTGGAGTGCACCTTGGCCAAACATATTGGAGAAAACGAGGCACAAACATGACCTCTTGAACTCAAAATTAACAAATGAGCTGACAGGAGAAGAAATGAGAAGAATTTTAATTTGCTAATTCCTGCTACATTACCAGCATCTTACTAGGAAATGAGTGCTTGCCCCATCTTGTAAAACAACATGAAATCACCATTTTACAGATAAGGACACTGTAGGTCATCATTAAGTAACTTCCCAAAGTACACAGTTAGCAAAATAAAAATTAGAGTATGAAGCCAGATCTTGTTAGCTACACAGTCCATTCTGTTTCTACCATAGTGTGTTAACAAGAAACCTTCCTGAAACTTGAGAAACATAAAGTGACATTTATTCACTCAGTATTGCAGAGAAGAAATTTCATGTTATTCCAGGTACAGGTGATTGCATAATCATCTTACCTAGCATCAAGGAATCTTCTGCCAAATAATAAAAGAATTAATTAATAAAATAGAAGTTTTAACATAGTGCAAGTCTACATTTATTTATGGCTTAAAACATGTTTAACCCATTGAGAAGGTATTCTTGAGCAACTCATCAAGAAAGTATTATCTGGTTTGCAAATGATTGTGTTGACATTGGTGATAAAAAGAGGGTCAACAGCAGTCAGTTTTACACTCCAGAGGCAGTATCAGAAGAAGGGGTGAGGCTGGGTGCACTGGCTCATGCCTGTAATTCCAAACTTTGAGAAGCCAAGGTGGGAGGATCGCTTGAGTCCAGGTGTTTGAAATTAGCCTGAACAACAAGGTGAAAACCTGCCTCTACAAAAAATTAAAAAAAATAGCTGGGCATCGTGGCACACACCTGTAGTCTCAGCACATGTTTTTCCTCTCAACAAATGTTTCATCTGCATGGATTTACCTCCTCAGGCTCAGTTCTCTTATGGTCATGAGTGCTGTTTGAGGACATGGATGAGGGTATGACTTGGTCTTTATTAGTGAAAGCACATGCTGTCAATGTGGATCTGCAGTTAGTCTCCACAATATTCTAGTGGTGTGAAGAACACAATCTTGCCATAATCAATGAGCTTCTTCAGTGACATTTCAGTAAAATGTCGTAGCTAGAAGGGAGAAGCTAAGCCAATGGCTCTCAATCTATTTGTAATATAACATTTTCAAACATAATTCTATTTTCATCCCCAATACACACAACAAATCAAAATGGAATTTTTTTTATTGGTGTTGGTGATGTCCGGGGATGTGAGGTCAGCATTTATGTCCTTCATCTGACACCTCAATGGCTCCTAAAGACCTGTAAATATAACAGGATGAATGCTAGTTTAATTAAATCTTCCAGTTCACACAAGGAAATTCTGAGATCCAGAGAGATTAAGTTCCTTGTCCAGGTTAACACAGATGATTGGTGTTGAGCTGGGGTCCTGGCCACATGATCTTTCTCTGACAATGGTTTCCTGTCCTCAAATCCAGATCTCCCTGTCAGAACTTTCTCCTGTAGACCTGGTTTCCATTTCCATTTCCACCAATTACAGAAGTAACTCTGAAGTCCTGAGTAAATGCGGGAACTTTAAGGAATGCAGAGGCTTTAACTGTAGTTTTAACAGTGTATTAATTAGGGTTCTCCAGAGACAGAACTAATAGGATGTATGTATATATGAAAGGGAGTTTAGCGAGGAGAATTGTCTCACATGACCACAAAACAAAGTCCCATGTTGGTCTGTCTGCAAGCTGAGGAAGAAAGAAATCAGTAGTGGCTCAGTCGGAGTCCCAAAGCCTCAAAAGCAGAAAAGCTGACAGTGCAGCCTTCAGTCTGTGGCCAAAGGCCAGAGAGCCCCCAGCGAATCACTGGTGTAAGTCCAAGAGTCCAAAGGCTGAAGAAACTGGAGTCTGATGTCCAAGGGCAGGAGGAATGAATGGAAGCATCCAGTACAGGGGAAGATGAAAGCCAGAAGACTCAAAAAGTCACCTTATGTCACTTCTTCCACCTGCTTTGTTCTAGCCACTCTGGCAGCCAGTCAGATGGTGCCCATCCACATTGAGGGTAGGTCTTCCTCTTTGAGTTCACTGACTCAAACTTAACCTGTTCTGGCAACACCCTCACAAACACACCCAGAAACTTACTATACTAGCTGTGTAGGCATACTTTAATCCAATCAAATTGACACCTAATATTGACCATCACAAACAGCCATAATTTGCCATTCTTATCACCAACACACTGAATTCAGAAGTGATTTTCTTCAAACCTTTAATGCAGGCTCAGATCCATAAATTGCTTTCTGTTGTTATTTAAATATTTCAGGTGTGTGTGTGTTCTCCAAAACCAGTGAGTCTGTGAGAATGCCCCTGGAGGACAGGAACACATATTAGAGTCATATGAAGAAAAACAAAGGGAAACGATTATATCTGGGTCATTGCTTATCTAATTACTTTTGAGGGCAAGATAATTACAGAGTAAGGAGCTTTCAGTGTCTGTCAGCAAACCTGTAGGCCTATGCCATAAAAAAGATGGCTGCTTAGGTTTTGCTATGTTTTAATTCCAAAGGAATTTTCTTGAAGTAGAGCTGCTTTCTGTTATTTTTGTATGTTATTGACATATCTGTGATCTTTATTTTTCCTCTATTGTTTGCTTGTGAAAGCTGTAGTTATAGATAGTTGTAATCTGTTTTAAGTAGATATTAATATGTATTCTAATATTTATCTTGTTTACTACAATAAACACATTTTGCTAACTTCCAGATTAATATAGGAATATGTATACTTGACTTACTAGAAGATCACTTCATATCAGAATCAACAAGCATAAACCTCTATGTTTTTGGGGAAAATATAAGGCTTCTGATGTTCACATTTTGTGTAAGCAATTTTGAGGATTTGTCATCCTTTTTGTTCCTTAACACTTAGTACAATATTATGTGTAGTACGGTATTTCAATACAATTGCAATCAGTACTTTATAATGCATGTAAATATCAGCTATTACAAGCCAATACAACTGATTTCTACTTTGTTTACTTGTGTGCATGATCTTGAACTACTATTGCCAAACAAAATATTTGTTACCTGTTGGAAAAAGTTACTAGTAACTGAGTCTTTGACTTAAGCGGTTGGTAGAACAGAGACAAATTAACTGTGCAGAACACACAAAGATAAGGTTTAAGTTTACTTTTACAGAGAGAAAGGGATCTTTTGGAATTGGATATAATTTAACCAATTACTTTTGACATACAATTTCCATTTTGTTCTTCCTTCATTACTAAGAGTGGTGCTATGTGTTTGGGTGAGGGAGAAAGGACAAGATGGAGGAAGGTGAACAAGAAGGCACAATCCATGTTGCTTCCGGGTTCTTCCTCACCAACTTTCCCGCGTGGGGAAAATGCAGCTCGCGCCCGGGAAGATGCAGATCAACCGAGCATGCGCCAGGTGACGTCGATCCGAAGAGATCGAAACTTACCCCGCCATGCCTATGGAGACGCCCCTATCACGCCCTTATCCTGCCCACTGCCCTCCCCCTTCCAGTACCAATGCATAAAAGTCCACTGCTGGCAGAAGCCGGGCATGACTTCTTCGGCCCCTCCTACTTGTGGACCGGAGAACCTCACCCAAGAGCGCCGGCGCGACTTCCCTGGCCCCATACCTGAGGATGGGAGAACCTCGCCCGAGAGTGTGTGTACATTTGCAATAAAAGACTGCTGCTTTCTTATGTACTTTGGCCTCGTTTTTAATTATTTAGTTCTCCTAAATTAAGTATTAAATTAAGACAATTATTAAATTAAATTAAATTAAGACACTATGAATAACAGAGTATCTGAGTTTAAGAAATTAAAGGACTGGGGAAATTCCCTGAAACTTTTGCTTTGGGTATAAAATTTAAGTAGCTGTCATTGGCTAAGCCTTGAAAGAATACTAAAAATCTATGAAGGAGAGAGTGTACAAGACTGACATAAGTTTGAAGTACAATGCTGGAAGACTGATTTAATATGAACATGAAGAAGCTTTAAACTGTGGTGAATTTCATTTTGGCATTAAGGATTGGAATAGTATATGGGAATGTTTTCTCATCCCTTATACCTCTGACGATTCAGAAAAAAAAAAAAGAGCATAAATGTTTATGCATCACAGAATTGAGACAACTAGGTGAAACTATTGTGTGTGTGTGTGTGTATACATATACATCATATAAACTAACAACTGATACAGATAAAAGACAAATAAGTAATAAAATACTTTGAGATAATTGTACTGCAAATCAACAAACATTTTAAGCTACTTTGTGGGAAACATCTTTATTACATTTTAAATTAGAGCAAATGCTGTTGACAGTAATATAAGAAAGAAACTATCAGTGGCAGATCTAAATTACCTCTGAGGCTTTGGGTTTTTATAATTCTAATTTATATGATTCTGTTGGACTACAGAAATTATTTTTATAACATATACATTCTCCACAGTTGAAAATGCTGACTAGAAAAGTTTTATCATCTTAAATATGGCTAAAAAATTCTGATCTTAAGGGATACTAGGGACAATTTATCACCTTGAAAATGGATAAATTTTTTTTTAATCTTAAGAGATCTCACTTTATAATATAAAGGCAATAGCTAGATTTATGGAGTTAAAATATTGTTTTGTTTAGCTCAGAAGTGATAAGGTATACACATTGGACTAGTAGCTGTAGCTAATTGTATAATAGGCTTTCAACCCTAATATTTATTTCAAATTTAACTTTGTTTGGTTGGTATTCTTCTGGTTTTGTGTTTGTATATGAGAACTAACTCTTTAAACATCCCAAAGTAGCTTTCTTTCTTTTAAATTAAAACATTTAAAAAGAGGTTTACATAAATATACTGTTGGCAAAAAGAGTCAAACCCTGTAAAATATTTGAAGAGATTTATTCTGCATCAAATATAAGTGACTGTGGCCCGTGACACAGCCCTCATGAGATCCTGAGAACATGTGCCCAAGGTGATTGAGGTACAGCTTGGTCTTATATGTTTTAGGGAGACATGAGACTTCAATCAAATATGTTTAAGAAATACATTGGTAAGGTACACAAAGGTGGGACAACTTGAAAAGGATGAGGAGGGGTGTTTGGGGGTGGGGTGGGGTGGCTTCCAGGTTATAGGTAGATTTTAAAATTTTTTGGTTGACAATTGGTTGAGTTTATCTAAAGACCTGGGATCAATAGAAAGGAAATGTTTGGGTTGCCATAAGAGGTTGTGGAAACCAAAGTTTTATCATGCAGATGAAGTCTTGAAGTATCAGGCTTCAGAGAGAATAGATTGTAAATGTTTCCATTAGACTTAAGATTTGTGTTGATGTTAATGCCTGAGAGGTAGAATGAAGCATGTCGGACACCCACTTCCCATCATAACCTGAACCAGTCTTTCCAGTTAAATTTTAACAGCACCCTGACTGAGGACAAAGTCCATTCAGATGGTTGGGGAGCCTTAGAATTTTATTTTTAGTTTATAATACAAAACAAAAATTAGGGCTTACTGGCAAAACTGATATATATATACATATTTTTCTTTTCTTTTGAGATGGGGTCTCTCTCTGTTTCCCAGGATGACCTCAAATATCATGCTAAGTGATCCTTCAACCCCAGTCTCCCAAGTAGCTGGGATTAGAGTCACATTAAACTCATGTTTTAAGCCTGAATTGTGTCCCCATAAAATTCATATGTTGAAGTGTTACCTGACCCTACCTTAGAATGTGACTATATTTGGGAATAGGTTCTTTAGAGGTAATTGAGGTAAACTAAGTTGAGATGAGTGGGCCCTAATTCAATTATGACTGTGGTCCTTATAAGAAAAGAGAGTTGGTAGGCCCAGGCAGGTGGATCCCCTGAGGTCAGGAGTTTGAGACCAGCCTGACCAAAATTGTGAAACTCCATCTCTACTAAAAATACAAAAAATTGGCCAGGCGTGGTGGCAGGCACCTGTAATCCCAGTTGCTTGGGAGGCTGAGGTGGGCAAATCCCTTGAACCTGGGAGGCAGATGTTGTAGTGAGCTGAGGTCATGCCATTGCACTTCAGCCTGGGCAACAAGAGCAAAACTCCGTCTAAAAAAAAAGAAAGAAAGAAAAGAAGAGTAGGGCACCGACACACAAACCAAAGGAAGACCATGTTAGGAGGTCACACAATAAGAAGGTAGCAAACCAAGGAGAGAGGCCTCAGAAGAAACCACATTTGCCAACAACTTGATCTTGAAATTCAAGCTTCCAGAACTGTGAGAATATAAATTTATATTTTTTAAGCTAACCAGTCTGTTGTATTGGTAGGAAGAGGAGGCGGGAAAATTCTGGGCAGAAGAACACAGGTCCTTGGTGAGGACCAAAGTGAGAACTTACATCCCTCTTTTCCTGCTTGATGATTGCCTTTTCTAAAACCACCCATGCCCACCCCACCCCCCTGCTCCTGTGCCCATTAGAAACCTTAGGGCAGCAGAGAGAAGAGAGGCAGCTGAACATCAGAGGCTAGGGTTAGATGTGAGAGAGAAGTGGCTTGACTTCAGAGGGACAGCTTGACAGCATAGCTTTGGAGAGGAGTGCAGTCATGGCTGCAAGATTACCTTCCTGCGCCATCTCATTTCAGCTCCCCTTCTCACTGATGGCCACTATCACTGGCAATAAAATCCTCCACATTTACTATCTTCTATTCATTCATGCAACATCATTCCTCCTGGTCACCAGACAAGTACTTGGGTGCCACAAGTGTGGGTTCAAATGCTGTCACATTGACTCTTTACTGAGCTATTAACACTTAAGCCAACTGCAGATGGCAAAGTTAAAACGGCACTGTAACACTTCCTCTGGGGCTTCAGGGGTCATGGCCATCCTGCCCTAGAGACTGCTACAGGGCTGGTACAGAATTTACTCTTGCCAGCACCCAAAAGTGCTTGCCTTGGCTCCTGCATGCACTCACCTGTGCTCCCCCTCCCACAAGGGATGGAGCAGCAAGTGAGTGGAGTTCGCCCATGTCGGTGCTCGTGCACTCCAATTCCTGCCTGCGAAGGGGGTCAGGGAAATAGCCTGCTTCAGTATTTTGTTATGGCAGCCTTTGCAAAGTAATTCAAGACAAAAGGTAAGCATATTAGGCGCTTTTACAATTGTTGTTGCCTGTTTTTTAACACCATTCTTAACCTTCATTCCCACACACAAACACACACACAAAGCTAAAAATAACTTTAGCATAAGCTTTAGATAAGATGCAGAAAACTGGATGGTATCCTTCCTACAAACTTACTACATAAATGCAAAATCACAGTTTTTCTTGAATTTTTCATAGTTGAAGTCTCATAGCAATCAACTAAGTCGGAATACTCACAAATCTAGGCACCCACATGAAGGAATGTGATGCAAGCAATTGAAACTGCCTTTGCAAAAATTCTATCAGTAAGAAAACGACGGCATTTGGTGAGATCTGATCTAGCCAACACCTCTCTTACTTTTAGCCTTCAAGCTGTCTTAATTATTCCTAGGCATAGTTAACTTCAGTAGATATTTAGTTTATTCTTTGAATGTTAATAGCCCTTCACTCAAACTCAACTGCCTTTGTAAAGTTACTGAGAGACCACCAGGCTAGGGTGAAGAGAGAAAGCTGAATTCTTCAAAGTATAGACATAAATGATTGCCAGTCATTTATTCTGAAGGTCACAAGACATGCAACTTTCCCAATTACTTCTGCAGATAACATCACTGTTGTAGAACCTAAGGTTGGCCTTTTGAGATATCTTTTTGAAATGGGAAAATTCCCTTGTCCTCCTAGCAGGGTGTGCAATGGGAGTGTGGCTTGCTTCTTCAGTGCCCTGCTGCTCAAACCTCTAGGGGAGCATACGGATGGACAGGCTGTGGGGCTCTGACCCCACTGTAGTGTCTAAGGGGTGGATGTTTATAGCTGAAGCCCTGGTGGGCATATGTTACAGGCTGCTCTTTTAGTTTAGCTGTCCATAGGTGGCTTGTGTTAGTTAGAGCTCAATTAGACCCCTGATTTATCACAAGGACAGAGGGTTTTCTGTATCCTGGGGTTCTCGCCTTGGTGTACCAGAAGAATCGGATCACACGTCGGCTTGGAGAATGAGTGCAAGGTTATATTGAGTGGAAGTATCTCTCAGTAGATGGGGGAGCCAGAAGGGAGACTGGTTTTCCCCTGGAGCTGGGCCACTCAGTGGTCCAGGCTCTGCTCCAATTGCCCCATCCAAACTCTGCGTTGTGCTGCCGGTCAGGGGCCTGCCGGCTGCTGGTGCCTGTTGGTGCGGTCCTCTCCGTGTCCAGCAACCCATGTGTTCCTCCACTGATGTGCTCCTCTCGATGTCCAGCCACCTGTGTGCCTACCTGTTAGGGTCTGGAGGTTTTCTTGTGTACAGGATGGGGGCATGGCACTCCAGGATAGAAATGCAACATTTGGGCAGGAAAACAAAATGCCTGTCCTCACTTAGGTCTGTGGGCACAGGCCCAGGGGTGGAGCCCTAGCCAGGGACCATGCCCTTAACCCCTTCTGAATCATTTTCAGGATTTTTGCACTTCTGACACCCATGGCTCCACGTGGACCCACCGGCCCATGGCTCCTGTACCCACCCCAAAGTGACTCAGCACAAGAGAACAGCTTCCACTCCCTATGATTTCCTCTCCAACCCAATCGGTCAACAGCAAGCACCCATTGCTGCCACACTACTACTTCCTCCAAACTACCTTTGAAAAACCCCTACCTTATGAGCCCTTAATGATACTTGATTTGAGTAATAACTCCTTCTCTGCATGGGTGGTCTTGTATCAATTAAACTCTCTTTACTGCAGTTTCCTGAATTGACTTTTTTTTTGTGCAGCAGGCAGTAAGAAAATCTGGTTACACAATTGTTTTTCTAAGAGAGAGACCAGACCTCCTGTAAACCAGAAAGGAGAATTTTGCTACAAATTTTAACAAATGGCCAAAGACCCAGTTTGAGGGTATTACAGAACCGGTTTTAGCACCAGCTATCGAGAATTCAAAACTGCTTTCAGCCTTTTTTCCTCTTTTTCTCATTAAGCACATGCAAGCAGGATTGGCAACAGAGGAGTAGGGAGACAGGGGAAACCCTGTCTTGTGCTGGAGGCCTGGAGTGGAGGGAAGGAAGGAAATAATGAAGAAAAGACAAAACAGAGGCAAAGTGGGGCAATCATCCCTCAAAGATAGAAGGAAAAAAAAAAAACAGCTGGACTCTAGATTACCCTGGGTGAGCTTCTAGCCTATGGTGTAGGGAGAGGGAGAGTAAACTTAGGCAGAATCCAGCCAACTGTTTGATTTGAGGAGATGGAGTTAAGAATATGGGAAGATAAAAGTGGCTAGAGTTTGTAGGACAGAATATCATAGAGCAAAGAGTTGCATAGAGAAAGAACTACAGAGATCTATAGACTCCACTTAGAATATTTAGCAAAATGCTTATGAGCACAGGCATGTAAGAAAATTACTTGAGAATAGGAAGAGAAACACCCGAAATGATACAAGAGGATAATGCCTGGCACTCACTCAGAGCCAGGAGTAGTACCTCTTCCCACCAAACAGATTGAAAAACTCAGGACACCTGGGTCATTAGATAAGCTACAGTAATCAGAAAGGTTTTGCCTCAGAAATGTAGAATACCTAACTATAGACTAAATACTGCTTTAATAATGCCTAACAATTGTGAACAACAAAAACTGAAATGATCACACTGTTTCCACACAGCCTATGTGTCTCAAAACAAATGTCAAAAACAATTTATAAGAGTATAAAAATATTCATCACTCACCAAGGTAAAATTCACAATGTAGAGATCAAGTTAAAAATTATCAGGCACGCAAAGAAGCAGAGAAATATGACCTGTAATGAAAGAAATATTAATCCATCAAAATCCGATTAAAGCATATATTGGAATTACCAATAATGTTAAATTGTTATTATAACTGCATTCAATATGTTTAAAATTTTAAGAAGAACATATAACAGAAGAAAATGATTAATCAATTCCAAAATTTTCTAGCCATTATTTTGTGAAATATTTGCTCTTTAATCATATCTCTCTATTCTTTTCTTGGGACTTCACTAACACTTATATGTGGCCACCTGAGGTCACATAGCTTAAGTATATTATTTTTTGTGTGTTTTATTTTGGACAGTTCCTATGGCTATGTTATTGAGTTAACTAACTTTTTTCCTTTGTAATGTCCACGGTGCCATTAATCTTATCCAATGTGCATATTTAGTTTTTATCTCTAAGTTTAGATGTCATTTTTTAATTGAGCTTGTCTTCATCTACTTAAATTTTTAACATATTAAATAAAATTATTATGATTATTTTAATGTATTTGATAATTTAAAGCTATCAGAAATTTCCCACATATCTGTAAATAAAACAACACCTTTTATATAGTGCATTGGGCCAAAATAGAAGCCTCCAAATTTTGGAACATACAGTGAATTGAATAAAAATGAATACTACATATATTGAAGTTTGAGGCAAGGAGCTGAAGCAGTGCTTTGTGGAGTTTTAAGGCACAAGTATTTTAAGCTTTCATACTAAGAACTACAAACAAACCAATAAAAATTAATTATAACTAATTGCTCTCCTTCCCCCCACAAAAAGCAAAGGAAGTTAAACATAAAAACAAAATCAATGGAATTGAGAACAGAAATACAATAGAGAAAATAGTGAAAATGTATAATTATTTATAAAAATCTATTAAAAGAGAATTCTCTAGTTAGATTGACCAGGACAAAGAAGTGAGTGATAGTGTACACACAAATTCCAAATGTCAGGAAAGAAATGAGAAACATTGCTACATACCATGAAAGTATTTAAATACTAATAAGGGAAAATTACAAAGAATATTTTTTTAAATGGTATACTTTTTTTAAACGATATACGCAATAGGAAACATAACATGAATAGTCATGAATCAAGTCCTGGATAAGAAATAGTCTTAGATTAAGAAAATTAAATTTGTGAGAAAAATACTCAGGAGAAAAAATGTATTATTGGTTCAGAAGATTTCTGCAAATTTTACCCAACATTTAGGACAAATACTGAGGATGATTTCAGCAATGGTAGAGTAGAAACCTTCAAAAATCTGCTGTTCTGTAAAAACACAAGGAACTGGCAAAATTTTCAAAATTAATTTTTAAGAGTAATATATATCTAAGAAAAATGGCTGAATTTTGGTTAGAATGGTGAGATTCATGCCATTTAAATTTTCCCTATTTCATCCCCCAATCAGCACTCTACAGTAATGTTGAAAATGTAATCACCAGATGGGTTCTTCATGCCCACTGCACAAAGACCATGGCATTGCCATAAAGAAACAGTTTAATTGACATGAGGTTGGCCAAGTCACACAGGAGACAGAGTTAGTACTCAAATCCATCTTATTGTAGGCTAACAGGATAGGGGCTTTTCAAAGGTAGTTTGGGGGAATGGGTGGATGTGACTAGCCAATGGGTACTTGCTGCTGATTGGTTATGTTGGAGATGAAATCATAGTAAGTGGAAGCTGTTCTCTTGTCCTGAGTCACTTTGGGGTGGGGCACAAAAGCCAATCTTAAGTTCTACATTAGTGATGTTATCTGCAGAAGTAATTCAGAAATGTGCATGTATTTTGACCTCCAGAATAATGGCTGGCAATTGTTTATGTCTACATCATAGCAGAACTCAGGCTTCTCTCCTCCTTCTAGTCTAGTGGTCTCCCATTAACTTTATAAAGGGGGTTGAGTTTCGGGGAAGGGCCATTATCATTAAAACCATAAACTAAATGTCTCCCAAAGCTAGCCCAGCCTAAGCCCAGGAATAATTAAAGCAGGTTGAAGGCTAAAGACATAACGAGTAATGCTAGGTCAGATCTCCCTCATAGCCGTAATTTTCCCACCGCTGTACATTTTGCAAAGGTGGGTTCAAAAACTAACAGCTTTACCATCATTGTAGCCATAAAAACTAGAAAACCAGCAGCAACCAGAGGGGAATAATGTGTTTCAATCTCCCTCCAAAGTTACCAAACCAGAAAATATTCATTATTTGACCTGCCTTGCAACTTTATGGAAAAAAGCCCAGACATGGGTTTGACCTGCCTCAGAGCTTACTCAATGTGAACAGCCTTTGCCTGAAACCCTTATCAGAAACAATCAGTGCCAATCATTTACACCAGTCATTTATTATTGCATCTGTTTGAGACAACGGTAACAGTTTGGGCAAACAAGAACCTGACTAAAATATTGAAAGAAAAGCTGAGCTAAACCAGCTAAACCATGTCGAGATTCCTGACACAAAGAAAGTATAAACTAATAATTGCTTTAAGCCACTAAATGTTGAGTAATTTTAAAAAATGCAGCAATAGTTAACTAAGAGGGATCACATGGCTAGAATTCAAGAAAATATCAACTTAAAATAATCCAGTCTAGCTTCATTTCTGATAAACAGTTTTTGTCACTATGCTCAAAGATGACCTTTCATAATTTTATGAAGTATACAACTTCTAAAAAGAAACACATGAGAAAATCTTTGTGACTTCTAAAGGGAAGTTCATAAAAAAAGTTTTGTGACTTATATGGATATGACACAAGAGCACAAGAGCTTCTGTTTTCCAAAAAATATTGTTAAGAGAATAAAAAGAATTCACAAATTGGGCGACAATGTGTGCAAGTCTCATATCTGATAAAATGTTTATAACTAGAATATATAATTTACTCTCAAAACACAGTAATTGGAAACAATTTCAATTTTTAGAATAGGAAATAAGTCATAAAAAGAGAGATGCAAATTAAAAGTACAATGAAGTACCACTATACAACTATTAAAAGGAATAATTTTTAAAATTAACAATTTCTGATGAGGCTGCTGAGCAATGGGACTCTCATATTATCCAGTGAGAGTGCAAAATAGAGTATCACTTTGAAAAATAGTTTTTCAGTGTCTTATAAATTTAAACACACACTTGCCACATGAACCTGTAATCTCTCACCTAGGTATTTGCCAAGTGAAATAAAAAAACTTTGTTTTCACAAAAACCCCTATGCAAATGCTTATCATAGCTTTATTTTTTAAAAAAAGCGGAAGCATTTCAGTGGTTTCAAATGGGGAAAGGATAAACACAATGTGCATGTAAATGAAGAAATGCTATCTAATAATACAAGGGGACACTACTGATAAATATTAACAGTGATAAATCTATGGCTTTAGTTCATGTACCTCAGAAACATGGCATAATCATATATTCAACCACTACACAAACTAGTGTTTTTAGTACAATGCACCAGGAATACCTTCACTTCCTTTGATCCTCTAGAGCAGAATTACTCCACATGCCAAGCAAGTATTATTTTTGGTCCCTGACTCCCAATGTTACTTTTCCAAGGATGCTAATAGAGTGTGATAGTGAAGAACTCTAGTTTTGTAGTTAAACTATTCAACCACGGCAGGAGTCTCTAACTAACTTATTTAAAAAATGTGAATTTAATGATAGCTTCTAGTCTTCCTTTTAGGATCAAATGAAAATAACGTATCAAAAGCATTTAGCACAGTTTTTGGTCCAGTTTAAATGGTAACTATTCTTATTATCTTTAATAATCACATACTGGATTTATCAATATAAAATTTCCTGATATAAATAGTTCACAAAAAGGCATAAATAAACATTTCAGATAAAGATAGCTATTAATGAAATCTATCCTGTCATCTCTATATGAATATATAAGTGTATGCATATATAAATATATGAATCAATAATATTTAAGATATTATCTCAAGAGTATGCACATTACACATGGAGGTTGAACTGCAGCTTCTCAGAAGAGCTTGTTATTAAGTGCCTCAACTTTCATGATACCTAACAGATAATGCAGGTGATTCTTGGGTACATCACCCTAGGACAGTAAGAGAGAATGATTTTATATATATGAAAAACAGTTACAAGCTAAACACAACTCAAACTAAAACAACAACTTTTATCACATCCTTAATGTGATGACTAGCTAGTGAAGACTACATTATAAATTGTGAGTTAGCTGTACAAATGTGTTTTATATTTATATTTCATTTGTCATTGATTTAAACTTTTTTCTTTTTGAGTATAATGGGTCATTATTGATGTTATTGTCCTTATCTTTTCTTCTTCTTCTTCTTTTTTTTTTTTTTTTAATAAAAATGGGGTATCATTATGTTGCCCAGGCTGGTTTCAAACTCCTGGACTTAATCCTTCTCTCTCAGCCTACCAATGTGCTGGGCTTATAGGCATAAGCCACTGCACACGGTCCAATACAATTATATAGCCTTTATAATTGTTTTTTTGTTTCCTTTTAAAAAATATTATTCAATATATTCAAATATTATTCAACTATAATTGATATATAAAGAATTGCACATATTTAACGTATACAATTTGATAAATTAGGACATACGCGAACATCCACGATACCACTACCACAATCAAGGTAATTCATATGTCTGCCACCTCCCAATGTCTTCTTGTGTCTCTTTGTTTTTTGTTGTTTTTGTTTTGTGTTTTTTACTTTTGCTTGCTTGTTTGTTTGTCTGTGGTAAGAATACAACGTGAGAGATCAATCATCTTAAAAATGTTTGAAGGGCACAACACAGTATTTTTAACTGTAGCACAATGTTGTACAGTGTATTTCTGAAATTTATTTATCTAGCACAACTGAAACTTATACGCACTGAAAAATAATTCCCCATTTACCCTATCCTCCCACCTCTAGCAACTACTATTGTATTTTCTGCTTCTATTACTTTGACTGTAATAGATGTCTCTTATTATTGGAATTACACAGCATTTGCCATTTGATGACTGGCTTATTCCATTTAGTATAACCTTCTCTGCATTCATCATCTTGTTCCAGATGACACAATTTCCTTCTTTTTAAAGACTGAATAATATTCCATTGTATTTATGCCACATTTTCTTTATATGTTCATCTACTGATGGATACTTGAGTTGTTTCCATATCGTGACTGTTGTGAATAATGTTGCATATAACATAAGGGTGCAGCTATCTTGTCTATTTCAATTATTTTGAATATATATCCAGAAGCGGGATTGCTGGATCATATGGTAGTTCTATTTTTAATTTTTTTAGAAAATTCCTTGTTTTCCATAGCTGCTACAACATTTTACATTCCCACTCAACAGTGTACAAGAGCTCCAATTTTTTCACATTCTTTTCAACATGTGCTACCTCGTTTAAACTGATAGGTGTACTAACTGGTGTGAGACGATACCTCATTTTAGTTTTGATTTGTGTTTCTCTGATACGAATGTTAATTTTTTTCATATGCATGCTGGCTATTTGTATATATTGTTCTGAAAAATATCTACTTAAGCCCTTTACCCATTTTAAAATTGAATTATAATTATTATTATTTGCTAGAGTTGTAGGAGTTCCTTACATATTTTGAAAATTAACTCCATATTGAATACATAATTCTGAAATATTTTCTCCCAGTCCATCGGTTACCATTTTATTATTTTGATTGCTTCCTATGTTGAGTGGAACTTTTTAATTCATTGCAGTTCCACATATCTATTTTCGCTTTTGTTGTCTGTGCTTTTAGTGTCATATTCAAAAAAGACTTGTACACTGAAAATAGCAAAACACTGATGAAAGAAATTAAAACAGACACACTTAAATGCAAAGATATCCATAGTCATGGCATGGAAGACTTTAATATTATTAAAATGTTCATACTACACTGTGTGATCTATAAATTTAATATTATTAACATAAAAATTCCAAATATTCTATATTTTGTATAGAAAATTTTAAAAATATCTAAAATTCATATGGAACCACAAACGACACAGAAGAGCCAAAGTAATTTTGAGAAAGCAGAACAAAACTGATTCTGGTTTCAAAAATATATATGTGATAAAGCTATAGTAATTGAAACACCATGGTACTATCAAAAATACAGACCTATACATCATGGAACAGAATAGAGGACCCAGAAATAAACCTACACAAATACAGACAACTGATCTTCTACAAGGGTGCCAAGAATACACAATGAGGAGTGAATAGTCTCTTCAACAAATATTGTTGGAAAAACAGACTATCCACATGCGAAAGAATGAAATTGGACCAGAATTACCTTACATCATACACAAACATGAACTCAAACTGTAACAAAAACTTAAAATAAGACATGAAACTATAAAACTTCTAGAAGAAAACATAGGAAAAACTCTTTTTGACATTGATAATTTGCTGCCTTTTTAATGATGACTTTAAAAAGCAATCACCCATTATTTCTAATGGGGTGATCAAATTTGTATCCAAAGACACAGTAATGGTAAGAATCAAAGTCACTGTCAACTGTATATAAGCAACTTGAGGCTTGTACATGGATTTATATGAGTTGATAAAAACAGAGGTAAAGTGATTCAACTTGCATAGTGCCACTATAAGAAAAATGAACTGACCGGGTGCGGTGGCTCTCACCTGTAATCCCAGCACTTTGGGAGGCCGAGGCAGGTAGATCACAAGGGCAGGAGATAGAGACCATCCTGGCAAACACGGTGAAACCCCGTCTCTACTAAAAATACAAAAAAATTAGCCGGGCATGGTGGCAGGTGCCTGCAGTATCAGCTACTCGGGAGGCTGAGGCAGGAGAATGGTGTGAACCTGGGGGGCAGAGCTTGCAGTGAGCAGAGATTGTGCCACTGAACTCCAGCCTGGGTGACAGAGCAAGACTCTGTCTCAAAAAAAAGAAAAAGAAAAAGAAATTATGATTCTAGGTTTATGTTGAGGAAAAACTCTTGAATTGTGCCCATACTGATACAACAACCCTGTTACAAAGGCACTAAATGGGTTTTGATTTTAAAATATGTGTATGCAGAAATAATGCCTAAGGGATGTGGATATAATAAAATAAATGAATAAAAATAAATAAAACCATATACCAAAGCCTAAGGCACTGTTATCTATTAAAAGTTTCTGGTACTAAGTGATATGGTTTGGCTGTGTCCCCATTCAAATCTCATTTTAAATCGTAGCTACCATAATTCTCACCTGTTGTAGGAGGGACCAGGTGGGAGGTAATTGAATCATGTGGTCACATCTTTTCCATGCTGTTCTTATGGTAGTGAATAAGTCTTACAAGAGCTGATGGTTTTATAGAGGGGAGTTCCCCTGAATACATTCTCTTGTCTGCTGCCATGTAAGACCTGTCTTGTTTACCCTTCACCCTTTACCATGATTGAGAGGCCTCCACAGCCGTGGGGAACTGTGGGTCCACTGAACCGCTTTTTCTTTATAAATCACCCAGTCTCAGGAATGCCTTTATTAGCAGCATGAGAACAGACTAATACAGTAAATTGGTATTGAGGTAGTGGGGGCACTGCTGTAAAGATACCCCAAAATGTGGAAGTGACTTTGGAACTGGATAACAGGCAAAGTTTGGAACAGTTCGGAGAGCTCAGAAGAAGACAGAAAAATGTGGGAAAGTTTGGAATTTCCTAGAGGCTTGTAGAATAGCTTTGACCAAAATGCTGACAGTGATATGAACAATAAAGTCCAGGCTGAAGTGGTCTCGGATGGAGGTGAGGAACTTGTTGGGAACTGGAGTAAAGTCACTCTTGCTATGCAAAGAGACTTTTGGCATTTCCCCCTTGCCCTAGAGATCTGTGGGAGTTTGACCTTGAGAGAGATAACTTAGGGTACCTGATGGAAGAAATTTTTAAGCAGCAAAGCATTCAAGAGGAAGCAGAGCAAAACTGTTTGGAAAAGTTGCAGCCTGATAATGTGAATATAAAAGAAAATCTTGTTTTCTAGGGAGAAATTTAAGCCAGCTGTAAAAATTTGCATAAGTAATGACGGGTCAAATGTTAATCACCAAGACAATGAGGAAAATGTCTCCAAGGTATATTAGAGACCTTCATGGAAGCCCCTCCCATCACAGACACAGAGGCCCAGGAGGAAAAAATGGTTTTGTGGGCCTGGCCGAGGTACTGTCTGCGGTGTGCAGCCTAGGGACTTTGTGCTCTGTGTCCCAGATGCTCCAGCTGTGTCTAAAAGGAGCCACAGTACAGCTGAGGCCATGGCTTCAGAGAGTGCAAGCCCCAAGCATTGGCAGTTTCTATGTGGTGTTGAGCCTGTGGGAGCGCAGAAGTCAGGAATTGAGGTTTGGGAACCTCTGCCTAGATTTCAGAGGATGTATGGAAATACCTGGATCTCCAGGTAGAAGTTTGCTACAGGGGCAGATCCCACCTGGAGAACCTCTGTTAGGGCAGTGTGAAAGAGAAATGTGGAGTTGGAGTACCCACACAGAGTTGGCAGCAGGGCATTGCCTAGTGAAAATGTGAGAAGAGGGCCACCATTTTTCCTATCCCAGAATGGTAGATTCACCAACAGCTTGCACCATGTACCTGGAAAAGCTGCAGACACTCTCACCAGCCTGGAAAGCATCCAGGAAGAGTGCCATACCCGGCAAAGCCACAGGGGCAGAACTGCCCAAGGCCATGGGAGCCCACCTCTTCCATCAGCATGATTTAGATGTGAAACATGGAATCAAAGGAGATCATTTGGGAACTTTAAGGTTTAATGACTGCACTATTGGATTTTGGACTTGCATGGGGCCTGTAGTCCCTTTGTTTTGGCCAAATTCCCCCATTTTCAATGGGTGTATTTACCTCTACCCCCATTGTATCTAGGAAGTAACTAACTTGCTTTTGATTTTACAGGGTCATAGGCAGAAGAGACTTGCCTTGTCTCAGATGAGACTTTAGACTGTGAACTTTTGAGTTAATGTTGAAATCTTTGGGGGACTATTGGGAAGGCATGATTGGTTTTGAACTGTGAAGACTTGAGGTTTTGGAGAGGCCAGGAGTGGAATGATATGGTTTGGCTGTTTCCCCATCCAAATCTTATCTTGAATTGCAGCTCCCATAATTCCCACCTGTCATGGGAGGGACCAGGTGGGAGGTAACTGAATCATTGGGTGGGTCTTTCCATTGCTATTCTAGTAGTAATGTATCAGTCTCACAATATGTGATGGCTTTATAAAGGAGAGTTCTGCTTCCTGAACTCATTCTCTTGCCTGCCACCATGTAAGACGTGTTTTGTTTCTCCTTTACTCTCTGCCATGATTGTGAGGCCTCCCTAGCCCATGGAACAGTGAGTCTATTAAACCTCTTTTTCTTTATTAATTGCCCACTGTCAACTATGTCTTTAGTAGCAGCGTGAGAATAGACTAATACATAGAGTAATTCAATATTATTCACAACACATATGTCTGCATTTTAAGTTTATAGCAGGTTTACATAATAGAATTATTGTTTTTACATTGCCTTCAAAAGATATTGTTTTTCATTAGAATCTTTTCACCTTTTAGAAAAGAAAAACACAAGCAACAGTAAACATTTCACTATTTAATAACCAGTGTGGAGGTTTTAGGTCATAATTTTTTTCAAACATTACATTTAGTATGGGAAAATACAACATTTTGTCTCTCTGTCTTTCTCTCTCTGTCTCTCTCTCTCTGTTTCCTCTTTTGCAAACAAAATTTCTAGAGAAAGTAAAATAAAAAATTAGTTTGAGTGAAATTTCAGTGGATTTACTTCCTCCCATTTGGATTTTTTTTTTTTTTTTCCATAATAGCAGAAGCCTAAGTTACTTTATTATGTAATAGTAGTTTAGGTAATGGCCAGTAGTTACAATGAATGAAGCTAAAATAATATTATATAGTTATTAGCATGAGGCTGGTAGTTGTATCTTTGCATGTTGGAGACAAAATAAGGGGACATAGTAAGAGAGAGAGTCCATATTCATATATTACAACTGAAATACTGAAACAATACAACCTAGAGCAATGGCAGTATAAACTTTTGGGGTCTAATTTCACTATTAAAAAGTATAACAACTGCTGTCACAAAGTTTGGCACAGTTAGGTAGTTTCATTATTTTTTTAAGTGTTTCAGAAAAGCTTTAATACATGTTGTGAAGACTGAAAGACTCTTCTTTAAATTACACTTGAAACCAGAGATACGGTATACTACTGAGTTGTATGTTGGCTGAGAGTTGCAGGACAAAGCTGCTTATGGTGATAAGACCTTTAAAAGGGTTTATCTTTGTCAAACAGAATATGTCTTTCGAAATATATAAATTTGAATGACTCACTAACTTACAGTTCACATATTCTAAGATGTACTTTCCATATGTAAAGAGTACTAAGTGCTCTTTTACCAAAGAGAGTTAAGCAACAAACAAGCACCCCTCTCTATTGCCCTAACGTCTTTCTTTGTCCTCTTGATAAGTGTTTCTTCTGTTTTTTCACTCTCTTCTAAAGAACTATCAAAGTTTTCTTGTTACAAGCAAATTTTGTTGTATTATGTTCTTGTTTAGGGACTTTCACTGAGTTACTGTTTTTACAGATAAATCTTCAACCCTCTACACTGAGATGAAAGATCATTCACACAACGCCTCAATCTTTCTTTTCTTTGACATTTCCCAACATTGTTTCTTCAACACGAGCTATCCTATGTGCCAGACATTGTCATTGGTTTACACATTTGTTTGCACCTTTTCCTCCCTGTTTAATGTTCTTGGAAGTTAGGATATTTTGATTCAATGAAAAAGAAATAGCTTAAATTTCTGCTTTTGGCAGGTCCTTTCTCATTCTTTTAGAAATAATAATGGGTATTTTGCTTAAAATTCACAACATATTGTTAATATCTCTGTTATGACACTAAGCATATTGGATTGGATTGCCATCACTAATTTAACCATCTGTGTTCTTCATTATACTGTGAGTTTCTTGAAGATGAAAAATGTTATTGTCTAACTGTATTTCCAGATCTAGTACAATTCTTTGGATATACTAGGTGTTTATACAATATTTGTTAAATTTTACATTTGTGTTAAATGTTTAGGTATGTAGGAGGGGAGGGAAAATGTTTAGGAATATAACCCTAGATAAAAATCTATTGTTTTGTTAATAATCTATTAAAGATACATGTACATGGTTAAAAGATGAACCTATTTGTAGTATTACTTACAAAGATCATTTGATTAAGTTTAACAAAATCCAAATGAAAGAAGAACATGATTAATTTTATCTTATGATTGTTTTTTCAAGTATTTCCGATTATTTTAATGCTTCATAAACAAGTAAGTGTTTGCCATTTTATCAAGTGCTATTATATACATCTTTGTTAAAAATCTTAGATATTTGCTACTGATATAAAGCCCTATGATTTAAATTTGTGATAATGAATGTTACTTCCTAAAAGGTAAATATTTGTATTGTAATAGATTCCTCATATGATAATTTAGAAAATATTAATATATTGCTTCCTGTAGAACAAACAAAAGAATTAATTTTTTGGTCCATCTAGTAATCACCTTTCTACAGCTATACACCAGTTGTTACTAAAAAGAAGGCAGATTAACTTTTTGCAGAAAGTCGACAATGAATAATTTGATATTAAATTTGAAGTGAATTTGCAAAGGCGTCAGATGAAATAAGTTGGCCATATGCACCATGTGGTCTTGGAAAGGTTGCTGGTGCCCAGGTACTAAGGAAGAAGTCTTGAAAGTCTTATCTTTCACTGGAAGAACTATATGAGCTATTGCTGCAAGAGATTCAACTATGAAGAACATAAGTATCTTAATAATAATCAGATCATGGTTGTAAGACATCTTAGAAAAATCTCTCACTTAAGGATGGAGGCATAATTACCTGTTTATGGCAAATCAGAGAACATGAAAGGATAAATGCCATAGTAAAAATGTTTCAAGCCAAGAAACATAAAATAAACCATATCTATCATATTATAGACAGTGACCATAGAAATGAGTTAATATCAAAATTGTGAGATAGTTGCTGTTTAAAAAGAAAAAGTAAACAAAGGAAAAGGAAGGAAAGAAGGAAGGAAGGAAGGAAGGAAGGAAGGAAGGAAGGAAGGAAGGAAGGAAGGAAGGAAGGAAGGAAAGAAGAAAGGAAGTTTGATTCAAAGCTTGACCCAAGTGTAATTTTGGGAAGACTATCTGTTTTATTCAAATTTGGCATAAGCAGCAACATTTTACATTCTGCTGAAAACAAAGGGCATTGTTACTTGTTTCTGAGAGAAGGTTTCTTTAGCTAACTTTATTGTATTAGCAACTATAAGAGAATGTGAAAATTCAAATATTTTCCCTTTTTATTCCTTCAGTGATTTTAGGTTTGTTTCAGGGTTCCTATTCTGTGGATTGGGTCACTATATAAAGATAGATTATATTCAGTAATTTCTTAAAAATTTTTGTATGAGTTGATTTACATAATAGATCCTATTGGTGTTACCTTCCTTTTCTCTAGAGAGCAAACTGGACAAATGGTTCAAATGTAATATAGATCAAAGCAAATATATTGTTTGATGTTGGCTAGAGGCCAATAATTTAAAGGCTAATATGTCAGAAACTATGCTAGTACAAGTGGATTTCATTAGTATATGGCCTAAAATTTCAGCATCATTATGTATTAAACAGTATAATCTTATCCAAATAGGTTCTTCATACTCATATTTTACCTTGTTCCCTGACACAAATATCTGGGGCTTCCATTAATAAGAGTCTGATATGATTTGCCTCTGTGTTCCTGCTCAAATATCATGTCAAATTGTAATCCCTATGTTGGAGGTATGGGGCCTAGTGGGAGGTGATTGGATCATGGGGGAAAATTTCCCCTTTGGTGCTGTTCTTGTGATAGTGAGTGAGTTGTTCCAAAATCTGGTTCTTTAAAAGTGTGTAGCACCTCTCATCTCTTCCTCTTCCTTCTGCTCCAGGCATGTTAGATGTGACTGCTCCCCGTTTACCTTCCATCATGATTGTTAAGTTTCCTGAGGTCTTTCCAGAAGGAGAAGCCTGCATAGCCTTCAGGAATGTGAGCAAATTAAAGCTCTTCCCTTCATCAATTACCCAGTTTCAGGTATTTCTTTATAGCAGTGTGATAATGGACTAATATAGGGTCTCTTTCCATCAGCCATCAACTTTTAACTACATTTTATATTTAGAGGTCTACATACTCAGCTTCTTTGGAGAATATATGGGCTCCTATAAGTCATGCAAATAGAAGACAAGTAGATACACCTTGTTTTATAGGGGAGAAAGGTGTCAGAGATTGTTTTATATACCTTTTCCAGGGCTGCCTCTCCTAGAACTCTTTTCCATGCTGTGCTCCATATTGGTAAACTAGCATAACAGTAGGAAGCGTCCTGGGAGAAAAGTCATTTACCGATCCTCTTTTGGAATTTAGTCTTACAACATTTCAAATGAATGGATATGATACTGACAGAACTTTGGGCAATAAAATATAATAAGTGTCTCAAAGAAAAACAAACATGAGTAAGATATTTGGATTGGTGACCTTGGCTACAGAGTAATTCAAACAGACTTGGGGCCACTAATGTTCTGAAACAATTAGGTGGAGGCCAAAAGCTCACAAATACTCAGGAAACTCCACTTGAGAGTATAAATATAAAGTAGGATCCTGTAAGCTTAGAAGCCTAAATGTGGAATACAGTGGCAATACAAAGGTGAGAGTATAAGATTCATTTAAAAAGAGAACCTAATGTAGTTAAATGAGATAGAAACAGGTGGTGTACCAGTGGGCCTGCATCCACCTTTCCTAGATGTAAATACTTCCTTAGTGGTAACAGTGGCAGTGAACAAAGACAACTCCTCCAAAGCTATTCATGGCTGCTTAAACAGCATTTACCCAGAATGTCACATCCCAATGCTTCAGATTTCTAGTAACAGTTTGGTCATTTTCCAGCTTCAAATCATCTAAGTCCGTGTACTGATTTCAGGGAAAGTGACAGGAAATAATGGGACTTGCCCTTTGAATAACAATTAGCTTCAGGATTCCCTTAACACTCAAGAGATCTGGCAAGAACTTCAACAGGTATATGCTGGACTTCATCCAAATCTATACATGTTCATTGCTATGCATAGAATTTCAAAACAACATAACACTTCAAAAATGTAAAACTGTGCATTGCATTTAATGAGAAAAAAAGGGAAGTCAATAAAAGAAGATAGATATTGTCAAATAAATGTTTGAAACAATACATTTAATGATAGATTTGGGCAGATAGTGGAATATTCATGAAGAAGCCTGAATCTTAGATGGGTCCTGAATTAGAGAATACGATTGAGAAAAGTTGCAGAAATGTGGATCAACACTACTTATTTAGGAGAGAAAAAAAAAAAAAAAAAAAAAACAGACCAACTGGCTAAATCAGATGGTTTGTAAAATAATAAAATAAAAGTGACAGAAGTTACATAGGCATCCAAATATATTTGAATCTTATATGGATGGGTTTAAAAGGTAGCATTCACTATGGTCCACAGAAGAAATAGGTATAAATTAATTACCAAAGTTGTGGGTTTTTTCCCCACACTGTTGGGAACTGACTCTAAGTACATAGAAATTGATGGCATATGTTATCTAGTCTAGGCTTACAGTATTAATGATATTAGTTGATGTGCCCAATGTGCATAAAAATGGTATTAAACACATTCCCCCTCCCAGAAATATAGAATATCAATTTCACTGAACTTGGCCTAATTCCATAAATATCTAATTTAATATTTAAGGCTATCAAAAAGTCAGAAATAAAACATCCTATGTAAACAATTACCTCCAAAATTTATATGTATAATTCCAGGCATGTATATATTGCTACAATTTTCATCATATCTAAGTATTTTTTCATGGGCATCTTCTTTATATCTCGAAATATATGTATGTCATCTAGTAATAGAATCATCTAAATGTAAATAACCATTCCTCTATTAGATTTTTGTTCTCTCAGACTTAATTTTTTTATTCAGTTACTATTTTTGCCCTTAAAATGATATGTAAGGCAGAATTTTCTCATAAAACATGTGTTCAAATATTTTTCCCCTTAGAAAAGTTTTTAATAATGAGTAAAGTATATTTTAAGAATTTTAAAGAATCATGGTATTAATATTATAGGCCCTTAGATATAGATACATGGAGTATGCATTCATTTTATTTCACTAAAGGTGTGTGCTTCCAAAACAGTTACTAAGTTTATTATATCCTACTGGAAATCCCTTTGTGTTATTAAATTTGTTTAACGACATAATCATGTACGATAAGAACATGGGTCCAGAGCTACAGATATTTTTTAATTAATATAATCTCTTCTGTCTTATTTCCACTCTTTCTATTCTACTCTAATTTTGAACCAGACTCTCATCTCCCATCTAAACACTAAGATTTGCAGTGTTTTTCTTGCTTTCAGGCATTCTTCACTTTGAAAATACAATGATCCTCTTTAATTCTTCTGTCTCAAGTCCTTTCATTGACTGAAGTTTTTTAGTTATTTTGCAACAAGTGCAGGCATGCTTCTGCCAATGTACTTACACTTATATCTATGTCCTTAGTTGCCAAGGAAATGCTTATGAAACAATTTTTATTACAGACATCACTAATTTTGTTGATTCAACATATCACAGAAAAAAACTTCATAAAATACAATGAAAAGGAATTACTAGAGAGTAAAATGTAGAAACAAAGATTTAAAAATACAAAGCAATTTAAATTATTACATTCCACAGATAAGAAATAAGTCCAACAAATTTCATAAAAATTAACAAACACATACTCTCAATTTCTGCACTCATTTTGTCACAGACCAGCAGTTAAGAGTTTTCAGACTGGCTCTGATCAATGAACCACATTTTGAGTAGCAATACATTGAAAGGCATGCAAAACCACAGAACAATCTCCCTAAATAATAGCTATTAGTAAAAAAATCTTTTTGAATAATTGTCACTAATTTGCATACTTAAAAGTATTGCCACTTATGCATCTAAACTATATTATAAAATATCTACGGTTTTTCTCTGTATGGGTGTAATAAACTAGAAGAGAAGGCATTTTTAGAGTTAGTGAGTAAACAGTAAAGTTTTATTTTTATTTATTTAGGAACCTAATATCAGATACAGCGGGGTAAGATATGCTATGATAGGATGAAGGCCACAGTACAGCCTGGTCTTTATAAGCAAAACTAGTCAACTGCAAAAGTAGGGCAGGTAGCCAATATATGCCAGAAAAACGAGCAAAATTAGAATCATGGAACCATTAATACCCACTAAACATAATATGCATGCTATTCAGTCTCAGTTTAGAGAATGCAGGCAAATATCTATAGGTTCTAAAATCATACTGATCTGAATATGTTTCAATTTTATCTATATTTAATTTCAAAATTTTCCCTCTTCAAAACCAAAATATTTCTGAGACCTATGTAGCAGCATTGCATAATGAAATGGAGCACTCTTTGGAATTCAGGCAGATAGAATTGGGAGACAGAACAGTTTCCTCTTTCGTTATCCATGAATATGTCAGGAGAACAGCATTAGAGTTTAGTGTTGAGGAGAGGTTGATTTTTAGAACTCTATGACTACTGGAATTACTGTATAAATTAGTTCCTGTTTACTCACTGACAGTGAGGTAGAAGACATTCTGATTCTCCAAAGCAAAAATAAGCTATATGCATAAGCTGTGCCTTACCTGTCTCTAAATGTACAAGGAGAGTAGAAAGCAAACAGCATTACAGGGTTTCCGCAGTAAGCCTGCCACAGTATGCCAAGTCAAGAGAGGGAAGGATCTGCCAGCCTCTTCCCACCTGTGGATTTTTCACTACAAAATTCTTCAAATAACTGTTTTTAAATTCCAGTTAGCTAAGTGCAGTTTGAATGCAACAAAATTAATCGTTTGTTATAACATTAAACTGACACTCTTCAGAGACATGTAAAAGAGTACAGTCTCTGCAACATAACTTTTACAGAGTCCATATTACAATCCAAAGTGACTCCATATATGGAACACAAGGAAAATGTGAATTATTCTGAAAAGAAAAGGCCATCTGAGATAACACAGACATTGGAATTAAACAATAATTTAAGTCAGCGATTATAAACATGCTCAAAGATGTGTAATAAAATATGTTCACAGTGAAAGAAGATAGAAAATACTTGCCAGATATATTAATTATGAAAAAACTTAGAAACTTTAAATGGAAACATTTAAATTGAATAATGCAATATCTGAAATAAAAAATTCATGGATATGCTAAAGAACAGAATGGGGAAGGCAGAAAAAAGCATCAGTTAACTTGGATATACATTAATTGAACTCATCCTATTTCAAGAACAGTAAATCAGGGATAAAAAGTAAACAGTCTCACTGTGGGATAATATCAGAAACTATAATATGCATATAATGGAGTCCCAGAAGAAGAGTAAGAAATGGAGTCTCAGAAGAAGAGTAAGAGAATAGGGCAGAAAATCATTTGAAGAAAGAATCTCCATACTTTCTTCATTTATTTAAAGATATAAACTTACGGCTTCAATAAGGCTAGTGAACTCCAAGCAACATATATATGAAGAAAACCACACCTAGGCACATCTTAGTCCAATTGATGAGATCCAAAGATAAAGAGAAAAATCTTGAAATAAAAAATAAAAATAAAAATAAAATACCAATACATTACATAAGAGGGGACTGCAACTTGGTTGACCACTGGCTCCTTATCAGACACTACAGAGGCCATAAGACTATGGAACAATAGCTTTAAAGTGCTAAGAGATACAAAAATAAGTAAATAAACAAAAATCATAACCAAGAATTTCATATTCCACAGAAATATTCTTTAATAATGAAAGATAAATAAAGACATTTCTGGTAAAAGAAATCTAAGAAATGCTTCACTAGCAGACCTGCACTACCAGATATATTAATGAATATTCCTGAGGCTGCACAGAAATAATAATATATGAAAATTAGGCTCTTCAGCAAAGAAAGAACATAAGAGAAAACGATGCTGATATTTATCACAAAAATTACAATTTTTGGTGGACAGGTGATATAACACCCTGGTCCTTCTTCAAGGAAGAACTATTTCTAATTTCCCCCAAAGCTGGCAGTGTTGTACAGAGATGGCCTTCAGTTGACGGAAACTTCTGGGGTCACTTCAGGTAGATATTCTTTACATGTAATTACTATTAAAAGTGGAGACATAAGTGTCTAGTCAGTTGTGAATACACAATAACCCTGATGGGCTATTTCAGCTTCAGAACTCCTGATAGGGTAGGCTGGCCCTTCTGGGACTGTGTTGCAGGTAGACTACTCCCTCTACACAATTGTTTTGCCTCACCCTCCTTCTATAGGTGTTATTCCAAGGAACAATACCTGACAAATGTAATGCACACTAAAATACAATGAAAATAAAAGAAAACATGCCCTTTAAGGTAAAAATCATTGGACAGGATAAAAGGACATTGGGTCATGATAAAGTATATAATTTATGAAGAAAACATAGTAGTTAACAATCTGTATGCAAACATCAAAGCAGCTAAAGACTTTTTTTTTTTAAAGTTTAGAACTGTAAGGAGATCTTTCTAAAATTTAAGTTCTTTTAGTAGGCTTCTATAAGTATCATTCAAAATTGTTTGGATATATTAGAAAAATGTTAAGATAAATTAAAAATGTGGTTATATATTTAGAAATTACACACATTATATATACAGTCATGCATCACTTAATGATGGGAAACCTTTCTAAGAAATGTGCTGTTGTGTGAATATAGTAGGGTGTACCTCTACAAACCTAGATGGTGTAGCCTACTACACACCTAGGCTATAAGATATAGCCTATTGCTTCTAGGCTACAAACCTGTACAGCATGTTACTGTATTGGCTTCTTTAGGCAATTGTAATACAATGGTAAATACCCATGTTCTAAACCTATCTAAACATAGAAAAGGTAAAGTAAAAATGTGGTATTTTAATTTTATGGGACCACTGTCTTATACATGATCTGTCTTTGACCCAAATATTGTTATGTAGAGCATGACTGCATATATACAGATATATGTATCCCTTTTTATTACATATGCCTATATATGCTCTACTGGGAAAATGAAGTAATGATTAAATAGAAAATTTAATACTTGTAAACTTTAAAACTTACAAGTAAAAATTTAAAACTTCTAATCAAGGAAGATTCAGAAAAATTATAAGAAATGATGAATTGTGACTGATTAACATTTCCCCTGAAGCTGTACAAATTGACCTTGACTTTTAAAACATGCACGACAGCAAAACTAAGAGCAATCAATCCAATACAAAATGTAGCTTGTATTTAGATATTTATTTAACTACAACTGCATAGTCAACTAAATGTACATGAGACTAAATTGACAGTCGCCAGATAGATCCTTCTTATCTTCAACATCATTCAGTACCAGTATTGCATTTCCTTCAGTGATAACAAATTAAATGTGCTGCTTCCTCCTGCACTGCAAGAAGTCTCCTGCCTGGTGTGAACATCATTTGGCATTAATTAAGACTACCTATCTCACCAGAGATCTAGCAGTTCTACAAAAACTTTAGTTCACAGCTGTCGTGTGGAATAAGCTACCAGTTGAAATTTCTGCTTCCACTTAAAAATATCACTAACTTTAAATTTGTTTAGATATAATGAGTAAATAAATAAATAAATCTGATTTCATTTAGTAAAGGTAAACAGGTGCATTATCAAAAACTAACAATGGGTAATCGTTTCAATTGATTGATATAATAGGAAGATATGGGAAGATTATGATTGAAGAACATGATTTTATTCTAAAAAAGTAAATGAAACTATTGAAATCATAACATATAAATAAGGCACCTTCAAGAGAAAAGCTAAAGATTGTTTTGTTTAGTTATGTTTTTAATTTTTAACTTTAGTTGAGGAACTGTGTCAACATGCTGTATTTATGCTACTTTCCTAACATGCCGTTACTATGCCTAATAATGTATTCTGTGTAAAGTACTAGGGATACAAATAATAGAAATATATTGTCCTGATTTTTAAGATCCCACTGTTCAAATAAACCAGTGGTTTTAAAACTGTCTGGTATTGTAATCATCTAGGATAGAGTGGTGACCTATAAAAATATAGATGCTCAAGTTTCAACCTAGACCAATTAAATAAGAATTTCTTAAGATACAGCTGAGAGAATGCTATGATCTAAAATATTTAAAGATTATTTCAATGTATGCAGCCCACAAAAAACACACGTTTTAGAAAAACATTTTAAATGTGAAATAATTTTTAAGATATTTTCTGGCCGGGCGCGGTGGCTCAAGCCTGTAATCCCAGCACTTTCGGAGGCCGAGGCGGGTGGATCACGAGGTCAGGAGATCGAGACTATCCTGGCTAACATGGTGAAACCCCGTCTCTACTAAAAATACAAAAAACTAGCCGGGCGTGGTGGCGGGCGCCTGTAGTCTCAGCTACTTGGGAGGCTGAGGCGGGAGAATGGCGTGAACCCGGTAGGCGGAGCTTGCAGTGAGCGGAGATCACGCCACTGCACTCCAGCCTGGGAGACACAGTGAGACTCCGTCTCAAAAAAAAAAAAAAAAAGATATTTTCTAATAAAACTTTAGGTTAAATATTTAGAAATTTTTAAAATATCTAGCTTTTATTTTATCTTAGTGTAAAACAATCAGTGTACTATACAAAATTCATCCCTTACTAAATTTGACAGAAACAAAAAAAATAGTGAAAAAAGACCTGTGAGTTAGCAATAAGAAAACATTATTATTCTTGTTGTTGTTTCAATGAATTTAACATATATAGTATGACATATAAAACATGCATTGATGCTAAGAACATGACTTGATTTTGTTTTTTACAGTATGTTTACATGTGTGTAACTACAAATCAGATAAAAAATATGGAATATTTCCAGAACTTGGCAAGTTTCACTCCTGCACTTTCCAGGCTATATCTCCTTCTACAAAAGTAATCACTAATATGACATCTATATTTATTAATTAAACTTTTATATAACAATATGAAATGAAATCATATAAATAGATTGTACAGTATTCAGTATATAGATAATTTTGTATCTTTGTTACATCTTGTTTTTGACAGAATTTTAAAAATGTAGATAATTTTCAAATTATCAAAAATAAAATTTAAGTATCAGTATTAATGTTGTTTTTTAAGAACTTAATATTCATTATTAAAAAAACCCTTCCTTTGAGCAGCTAAATGTTATTGGCTGTTGAATTTTTCTTTGCATAAGCAATAAAAATACATAAGGCATTAAAAGTGAATAATAGATCTTGACAAATTTAGACTGTGGTGATAGATAAGCATGAATAAAGCTGTCAATTATGCCTTCTCTCCCTCCAAGAGCAGGTCATTTCTCTCTGAATCCAGGCTACTTTTGCTACTTGTTTTGTTTATTGGAATGCAATAGAAAGGATGTTGTGCCAGTTCTGGTGCAAGTTCTTAAGGTCTTGCAGCTTTCCTCTTTACTTGTTTGTGCACTCTCTCTTGAATACCAGTCCTTATATCACAAAGAAGTCCAGGTAACCTGCTGAAAACAGAAGACGCATGGAAAGGCCATGAAGAATGAGCCACAACATGGAGAGATGCCTCATAGAAGAAAACTGAAGTGTGCTGGCTCAGCTCATAGTTGAGTGCAAACACATGCATTATCATGTTTAACTAATATGAAGCAGAAGAACTATGTATTTAACCCACAGAATTATGAAAAATAATACATTTGTGTTGTTTGGCTCCAATACATTTTAGAGTGGTTTGTTACACAAACAACAAATACCTATAGATGGCTGAAAAAGAAAAAAATGCACTTGGAACTCACATAAAAAAGTCATTCATACTGTATTTAAGAGGAATATGGAATACTTTAAAATGCAGTGGAAACTTAAATTTCTGCAATAATTATTAAAATTTCATAAATAATAATATTTAGAAGAATGGGCTGGTATAACTTTCTAAGCTATTAGCACATTTTTCTTCATTTGCTATTGATAAAAATTTCTTGTATGTCAGCTTGCAACAGTGTTCCCAGTTCTTTGTATCCTTCTATTATTAGAATAATATATATTCATGCCCTTTGTACCTCCCATTAAAATAGAATTACCGCCTTTGCCCCTCTCTGGTTGTGTGGGTTTGATCATGGGATTTGCGCTTGGTAATAGAATTTGAGTAGAATTAACATTAAGCCAGTTTCTAACTGAGGCTTTGAGATATATAACATTTCTACACACTTTTCTGGCACTTCCATAGTTTGATATAAGGAAAACACACTCTACATAGCCACAGATCAATAGCTGCTGGAAACTAAACCCAGATTTTCCTTGCTGAGCCCCAGAGTGCCATAATCAAAATACCCAGGGAGCAAGAAAAATAATATCTGACTATATAAATTACTGAGGCTTTGAGGTTGTTTTTGGGGGGGAATGTAGGAGAGTTGGTAACTGACTGATACAAATTTGATCATGTCCTATGTGTTATTGCAATCCCTTCATAAAATTGTATTAGTTTGCAATCTTTAGAAATATCATAACCTAATACAGAACATTATGAGGATGATCTTGATAACTTTTAAAGCATCCAACATTTTTACAAATTTTCAAAATTTCTCTAAATAAATTACAGGGAATGGAGCGATGGAATGAGAATAAAAATGTTTTAAAATATATTTTACGTGTATATATACACACATAAACAACATGCTAAATTTAGCTATTTAAGTATAATTGACATCAATTTTGAGCTTTTCTTTCTTTTTTTTTTTTTTTTTGAAACATCATGTCTGAGATATATTTTTCCTCAAAGAGCAAACTATTATTTCTCACAGTAAATGGCTTAGGATAAATCTTAAAATTCCAGGAGTAGATAATATGTGACATAGAAAACTCTCCATGGAATCTGAATAAGGACTTTTCCCTTGTATTCTTTATAATCATAAAATATAATAATTACCATTTATAATTTTTCTTTAATTGTCATGGTCACAGAAAATTAAGTATCAGTATCAATAGAATAAGTCTATATTTTGCTTTCCCTAAAGAAAGACAATTGAACAAATACTAATAGCAAATAAAATAAGACAGTTAAAAATGTGTGTTAATGTGGTCAAAGTATTCAGAGAAAAACTGTAAAGCTTGAATTTGTCTATAGTGTACTGAAGGGGACTGCAACCTCTGGGCCATGGACTGGTAACAGTCTGTGGCTTGTTAAGAACTGGGCTCCATCTCCTCTCACATCAGCGGCAGCTTAAAATTCTCATAGGAGCGTGAGCCTTATTAAGAACTGTGCATGCGAGGGATCCATGCTGCATGCTCCTTATGAGAATCTAATGCCTGATGATCTGTCACTGTCTCCTGTAACTCCCCAGTGGAATGATCTAGCTACAGGAAAACAAGCACAGGGCTTTCACTGATTCTACATTATGGTGAGTTGTATAATTATTTTATGTTGCAATGTAATAATAATATAAATAAAGTGCACAATAAACATAATGTGCTTGAATCGTACCCAAACCATCCCCCCACTCCAACACGGGTAAGTGAAAAAAATGATCTTCCATGAAACCAGTCTCTGGTGCCAAATAGGTTGGGGACGACTGGTGTCTTGGTAGTAAGAAAAAAGATTAGAAAGCATAAATTTGAAATCCATAGAAAGTAACGAGGAAATACTATGACATAGTTGTTGACATACACTTGTTAATAATTAGTTGTTGATGTACACTTATTATTGCTGTATTTTTTTCTTTCTTTCTTTTTTTTTTTTTTTTTTTTTTTGTCACCCAGGCTGGAGTGCAGTGGCACGATATCTGCTCACTGCAACATCCGCCTCCGAAATTCAAGCAATTCTCCTGCCTCAGCCTCCCGAGTAGCTGGGACTACAGGTGCGTGCCACCATGCCTGGCTATTTTTTTTTTTTTTAATTTTTAGTAGAGATGGAGTTTCACTGTGTTAGCCAGGAAGGTCTCGAATGCCTGACCTCGACAACCGCCCACCTCGGCCTCCCAAAGTGCTGGGATTACAGGTGTGAGTCACTGCGCCCGGCCTGTATTTTCTATAATTATACTTTAATACAAAGGAAAACAAAATAAAACAAAAGCCTGAGGGTTTAGTAAGAGAGATGAGCAATTGTACTGTTATCATTTGTATAAGAAAAAGGTAGGGAGAGAAAAAGGCAATTAAAAAAAAATAGCGCAGATGGAATGAAGAAAGGGAGAAAATAAATCAAATAAAAGAAAGAAGGAAATTATGAGAGAAAAATGAAGAAAAAAGAAAACTGCCCTAAATAGAGGAAAATGCCAAAATAATCATTGCTTCAAAGTAGTAGTTGTCACTCTTTTAGATTCTGAAGGTGTTTATTTGATAACCACTCAACAGAATATCTGGAAAAATGGAACCATTTGCAATTTACTTGAAGGAGTTCAGACTTCATTGTTATTGTAGAGAGGTATGACTACATTGATTACTGTGTCTCTTTTTAAGAATTAAACACTGGCCAGAACATTTTCTTTTTTGCCAACCTGAATGAACTAATTAAATCTTGCCTACATAAAAATATTCCACTTATACCACATGTTTCAAATTAATGTTAAAAAGCTCTGCTTTATCTGAACTTTATATCTTCTTCACAGGGTTGTTATAAGTTCTTTTTGATTAGTAGTGACTCAAATGTTATTTGTTTGCTCTAGTTTGATTATATTTTAGAATTGCAACACTGAATATTTTAAAGCTACAAAAATTTGCTCTTCATTATTTTTAAACATACTAAATATATAGTTTAACCTAACGTTATGCTGCCTACAAATCACCTTTAAGGACACACGCAGTCTGAAAGTGAAGGAACACAAAAATATATTCCATGTGAAAGTAAATCAAAAGAGCAAGAACAGCTATACTTATCAGATAAAACAGACTTTAAGTCAAAAACTGTAAACAGAGACAAAAGAGACCATTATATAATGATAAAGGAGTCAATTCATCAAGAGAATATAACCATTATAAATATATATGCACCCAACATTGGAACACCTAAATATATAAAGCAAATATTAATAGATCTGAAAGGAGAGATAAACTGCAATACAATAATAATATGTGACTTCAATACCCTACTTTTCAAAATAGATCATCCAAACAGAAATTCAATAAACAAATGATGGGCTTGAACAAAGCTATATAGAAAAGTGACCTAACCAACATATACAGATTTTTCTATCCAACAACAGCAAAATTCACATTCTTCTCAAGTGTACACAAAACATTTTCCAGAATAGATCATTTATTAGGACAAAAAATCCTAATAAATTTAATAAGATTGAAATGACATCAAGTATCTCTTTTTACCATGATGGTATAAAACAAGAAAACAATAACGGAAGGGAATTTGGAAAATACACAAATATGTCCTGGAGAATCCCAACCTATTTCTCCAGGAATCATGTGCCCATTTTACTGTGATTGTCATTTAAGATATTTAAAATGCCTTGACACTTACTCAAACTTCACTGTACTACAGAAATCTTCAGGAAAAAAAACAAAAACAAAAACAAACAAACAAAAAAAACCCAGAAATAACAAATGGAATTCTAAACTAAAAATATAAAAACCTCAAACTTCATGTCTAAAATATACTATTGAGGGCTTTATGAAAAGTGCACTCAACCATGTCTGTTTTTTTTCTCTCCCTTACAAATTAGTAACAAGCCAAATCATTTATGTAAGAATACCGTCTTTAACACTAAAGATCTTAATGCAAGCAGACATGACAAAATAATATGTGGGGCTTATGAAATTCACATACTGTTATTATCAATTGATAGTGGCCTGTTTTCTTCAACATCCTTCTAAGTCATCTTTGTATTACCTAAAATCCAGAGACTGTGTCTTCTAGAAGATTCAGAGAAAGGCAGCCCTTGATCCCTAGTAATGGATGTTATCAGGTATTATCAAGAATAAGCACAGCAATAAAATTACAAGGCGATAATTGTTAGATGTATAATTTCCATGAATTCATGGATTACTGAAAACTGTTCTACCCTGAGACTTCAAACTTAAGAATAAAATGATTTTCATGAAGAAGCAGCATCCACCTAAGATGTTTCCAATTTAGTAGATTGCTATGTGAAGTATTTAGCTTCTTCCTAAATTCAATGGAACAAAACCCAGGTTTAATTTTCATGCACTTATTTATTTCCCTCACTGTCTAATACTCCTATAGTTAGTTCTGAGAAATTTTCAGCTTCAAAATAAGAACTATACTCTAGCTTTTTTTTTTTTTTGCACAGTGTGATCTGGCTTAAAAGTGAACTATTAACACTGATCACCCATCTGTTAATATTCATCTGTGTTGCAGCACTCATATATATAATTTTCAGAGTCTCAAATTTTGCTATGTATTTTTAATCACAACATAATATTTGATAAGTGACCATTAGACAAATGTTCAAAAACATCTGACACATATGCAGGTTAAAACTCATCAGAAACTCAATACACTAGAACAATATGTCCGAGACATATATCTGGAATGAATATGTTCCCAGATTATATTCTTAGTCTAGGCTGAAAAATGACTTAAAAAGAACACCAAGAACAGAAACAAACATTTTACATATTACTGATGAGTGTAAAATAGTTATAAATACTTGGTTTTAAAATTTAGCATCATCTTTAGAGGAAGAATTTTCTCCTATCCTATGATTAAAAGTTTTTTTTTTTGAGACAGAGTTTCACTCTTGTTGCCTAGGCTGGAGTGCAATGGCGCGATCTCGGCTTACTGCAACCTCTGCCTCCCAGGTTCAAGCAATTCTCCTGTCTCAGCCTCCCGAGTAGCTGGGATTACAGGCATGCACTACCATGCCCAGCTAATTTTGTATTTTTAGTAGAGACGGGGTTTCTCCATGTTGAGGCTAGTCTCGAACTCCTGACCTCAAGTGATCCACCCACCTCGGCCTCCCAAAGTGCTGGGATTACAGGCGTGAGCCACTGTGCCCGGCCTGATTAAAAGATTTTACTTCTAAAATCTGAAAAAAATTACACTGGCCCATGTAGATCTGGAGATATAAACAGGTGGATAAGTAGTATCTTTTTTAATAATAGCACAAACAATGTAAATGGTCATTGACAGGGGAATGAAAAAAATTGTTTCATATTTACAGAGTACAGTTATATTTATCAGCAACCATGAGTGTACTGCATGTAATAGACTATAAGAAAATTAATGACACAATATCATAGAATAAAAGCAAGTCACAGATATATGATGACTTCTTCATAAAATGCATAAATGAGCAGAATTTTTTTAAACTGTTACTACCACAGCAGGGCAAGGAGCATTGAGAGATCTACAAAACCACTATTTTAAATACGTTGACCAAAAAGACTTACTGCAGTAAAATTCACATAAAAACTTCAAGACTGTAAAGAAGTCAACCATTTGTCCATTTAAGAGGAGAGAGCTTCAGATAGAGGGAACAGGTGAAGTGAAAGCCCTAAAGGCATGCCCAACTACAGTCTAATTCAAATTTTCCATTGGAAATATTTTAATCACACCATCACTTTCTCTGTGCCCTGGAGTCTCTCTCAAATTAGACAATTACTACTTAAAATGTAATACATCATTTCCTGTGAAAAGCCTAACTTGAAATATAGAAACTCATAGATTCTTCCCTTTTTTTGCTTACTTCTAACAGAATGATTAGTATACTATTTATCAGTTTTGTTTTCTAAGGTCTTTTTTAGTATCTCTAAAGGTACTCTTTGAATCTGAGTACCTTTCAAGAGTTGAGTTAATCTCAAGAACTGAATTTCTGTTATGCAGCACCATCCCAGCACATAGTAGGAACTCGGTATAAGTTATCAAGAGAATGAATAGAAAACAAAGTAAATGATGAAAGAGAAATAAAACATTCTCAGGACATAATTATTGGATTAGGCTGGGATATATTAAATTACAAAGTACTAAACTTTAGTATGAGAAAAACCATAAAACACAGATTTATATATACACACACACACAAATTCAAAGATATCACTGAACAGCCTCTACCATTATGCAGCCTACACAAAAGTAATAGAGGTAAGTATTAAGAAGTAATCATGCTATGAGATTAAATGTGTGAGCTATGAGGGAATAACAGGTGGCAAAATATAGATTAGGTTCAAGGAGAGGCTGTTATTAAAATGAAAAACTGAGAACTTAAGAGTGAATAGGACTTAGATGATGAATAGGAGAAAACGTGTTCCAAGGAATGAAATTAGCTGGTACAAATGCCCTAAGATCAAGTTTTACAAAATATAATAGGCAAAACAATTTATAAAATGTACAAACATGCTAAATCATCAAACAGGTAAATATATGTTTTATACAATAAGGAAAGTTTAGCTCAAAACTGCATTTTTTATTCTTCATATATTTTTAATATTCTGTATTTTGTGGCTAAATGAGTAATGTCTCTAAGGTTAACCAGAGAGAATTAAACAAACCAGCTCTGACTCTTTATTTTTAATTTTGCCTTAAACAAAACTTATTAAAATTATAATTGGGACAAATCAACTGTATTTCAAGAAATATGCATGCTAAAATGGAAAATAATTATTCAAAATACAAATCTTTTAAAAGTAGCAAGTAATATTCAGATTTATTAACAAAATAAAAATAATATCTTTAAAATTCATATTTATTTTAAGCAATGTGTCATTTCTCAGCATAAAAATGACCTCAAGTTGTTGACAAATAGTTATAAAATGAAACATGAACTCCACAGGGTTAATACTTCTGACTTAAGAAGCATAAATTGCTTAAATTCAATGTGCAGAATGGAAATTGTCAGTGATGCACATTACCTTTGTGGGAAAAGAATTTTTTTAAAAGTTCACTTCTAGCTTGAAAAAGCAGGCACTGTTTCTTCAAATAATAACTGGCATAATAAAAATTCACAATAACTTTCCTGGAAAAGTACCTCTTAGTGATATAATGTCTGTCAGATATGTCAGTCATATGAAATGTTTAACTTACCAAGTAAGTAAAGATTCTAAAAAAGAAAACAATCTATCTTGAATTATCTCACAGAAAGGATTAAAGATTACTTTAAAAAGTTATGAGTTTCCTTCTTCTTATGCAATTTGGTAAAGTGTTAGAAAAGGAGGAAGCAAATCATTACACATTTTTAGCCACATTTCCTTTTCTGGCTCTATTTCAAATTAGATCATGTTAATTAAGAGGAATAATTTGTTCTAATATTTAGCTGGAAGTTATTCGGACATTTGTCAGGACCCACTAGACTTTCTTTTTTTTTTAAGAATAAGTCTTTTTTTTTTTTTAATTATAATTTAAGCTATGGGATACACACGCAGAACATGCAGGTTTGTTACATAGGTATACACGTGCCATGGTGGTTTGCTGCACTCATCAACCTGTCATCTACATTAGGTATTTCTCCTAATGCTATGCCTCCACTAGTCCTCCTCCCCCTGACAGGCCACGGTGTGTAATGTTCCCCTCCCTGTGTCCATCTGTTCTCATTGTTCAACTCCCACTTATGAGTGAGAACATGCGGTGTTTGGTTTTCTGTTCCTGTGTTAGTTTGCTGAGAATGATGGTTTCCAGCTCCATCCATGTCCCTGCAAAGGACATGAACTCATCCTTTTTTATGGCTGCATAGTATCCCATGGTGTATATGTGCCACATTTTCTTTATCCAGTATATCATTGATGGGCATTTGGGTTGGTTCCAAGTGTTTGTTATTGTGAATACTGCTGCAATAAACATATGTGTGCATGTATCTTTATAATATAATGAGTTTATACTCCTTTGTATATACCCAGTAATGGAATTGCTGGGTCAAATGGTATTTCTGGTTCTAGATCCTTGAGGAATCACCACACTGTCTTCCACAATGGTTGAACTAATTCACACTCCCACCAACAATGTAAAAGCATTCCTATTTCTCCACATTCTCCCCAGCATCTGCTGTTTCCTGTCATTTTAATGATCGACATTCTAATAGCATGAGATGGTATATCACTGTGGTTTTGATTTGCTTTTCTCTAATGACCAGTGATGATGAGTTTTTTCATCTTTTTTTCATATGTTTGTTGACTGCATAAATGTCTTCTTTTGAGAAGCATCTGCTCATATCCTTTGCACACTTTTTAATGGGGCTGTTTGTTTTTTTCTTGTAAATGTATTTAAGTTCCTTGAAGATTCTGGAATTTAGTGCTTTGTCAGATGGATAGACCACAAAAATTTTCTCCCATTCTGTAGGTTGCCTGTTCACTCTGACGCTAGTTTCCTTTGCTGTGCAGAAGCTCTTTAATTAGATCCCATTTTGTTAATATTGGCTTTTGTTGTCATTGTTTTTGGTGTTTTAGCCATGAAGTCTTTGCCCATGCCTATGTCCTGAATGGTATTGCCTAGGTTTTCTTAGGGCCACACATCTACAACCATCTGGTCTTTGATAAATCTGACAAAAAACAACAAATGGGGAAAGGATTCCCTAAATGGTGTTGGGAAAACTGGTTAGTCATATGCAGAAAACTGAAACTGGACCCCTTCCTTACACCTTATACAAAAATTAACTCAAGATGGATTAAAGATTTAAACATAAGACCTAAAACCATGAGACTTTCTATCCTTGAACTCCTCTTGAGAACATATGTGTTTTTCTGCTGCAAGTTTATCATCAGCTATGTTCTTGTCCTTCTTCCAAATGGGGAAGGTTCAGTTTCAAGGTGATTGTTGCCACCAGACCTAGCTAGAGCTATTACTTTTCTCCTTGATGATTAGTTTTGATGTCTACTATGAATTTATCTAAACTCTATGTTCTTCTACCTGATTCCTCAGATGTTTGTTTTTGCTGCCTGTCTGATCAGCATTCTTGTGGGTGCTGAATCTTGTTATGTATTCCATTATCATAATTATGACTTTTTATTCTATTTAACTCAAAATTCTGGATTGATATGTTAGTAGCACATATAATGATGGACTTTCAATAGGTTCTTAGTGAACAATATAAAATTTGAACCAAATCTGTATGGTTTAAAGTTTAGTTTCTTGATACTCCTTTTTCAATGTTAGCCATAAATTTGCAGAAAATATTTTCCGATATATATACAAAGATACAATGCTTTCTGGTATTACATAGTCAGTTGTCAGTTTCTAATATAGTTTGGATGTGTGTTCCCTCCAAATTTTATGTGGAAATGTGACCTCCATCATTGGAGGTGGGCCTAGTGGGAAGAGTTTGGGTCATGGGGGTAGATGTTGTATGAATGGCTTGGCACCATCCCCATGGTAATGAGTTCTTCCTCTGCTAGTTCATGTGAAAACTGGTTGTATAAGACTCTAGTACCTCCCCCTTCTCTCTCTTCTCCTCTTTCTCACCATGTAATAACATAGCTGCCCTTTGCCTTTCATCATGAGTGGCAGCTTCCTGAGGCCTTCACCAGAAGCAGATGCCAGCACTGTGCTTCATATACAGCTTGCAAACCATGAGCCAAAATAAACCTCTTTTCCATACTAATTACATAGTCTCAGTTTCTTTATAGCAACACAGAATGGACTAATACAATCTTCTACCAAAGACCAGCAGGAAAAGTGTTAGGAAATCTAAGTCTATTAAAACAGCTTAAGTAAACAACACTATCCTGAAAAAAATTTAGTTGTAGTCTATAAAGGGGGGATTCAAGGGATGTATTTATAGATTTTGCAGTCTAGCTTAAGCAGTGTAAGGGGCATCTTTATGGAGGAGGGTCAATTTAGTATGTTATGTGTATTAATTCAGCAAATTTAATGATGTGATAGTGGCAAGAAGAGGTTCTTAAAGTTAACCTTGAGAAGTAAGGTGTTATTTGATAAGAAAGCTGCTTGCTCATGTGAGCAAATTTCTGCCTGTATAAATTGATCAGTAAAACTTCCCCAAATCTAGCAATGAAATTATTTGTGCTTTACACCCTTATCTTCCTGAAAAATAATTTTTGAATAAATAGTAAAGTTATTTTGACCGAAGTAATTTCAACTCTGAAATAATTAAGCTATGTAGCTAGAAATAGTCTCAATCTTCAAAATACTATGGATAGTGTACTATTCTGCTTGAATGTAAAGTTATATTATAAATTTTGAAATCGTGTTTCAACATATGAGTATACACATGAAGTAGGCATTGAGTTTTCTTGCTTGTGAAAGGAATGCAGTGATCACACATAAAGTAAAAACCTATATTCTGAAATTATATCCTCTTGAAGTTTTAGGTAAGTTTTTTAAAAATTTTTTTATTTTTATTTTTATTTTTTGAGATGGAGTCTCACTTTGTCTCCCAGGCTGGAGTGCAGTGGCGCGATCTCGGCTCACTGCAACCTCCGCCTCCCGGGTTCATGCCATTGTCCTGCCTCAGCCCCCGAGTAGCTGGGATTGCAGGCGCCCACCACCATGCCCGGCTAATTTTTTATATTTTCAGTAGAGACTGGGTTTCACCATGTTAGCCAGGATGGTCCCAATCTCCTGACCTTGTGATCCGCCTGCCTCAGCCTCCCAGAGAGATGGAATTACAGGCATGAGCCACCGCGCCTCATCAGTTATAGGTAAGTTTTGATAGGTAGAAACTTTGAGATTGTAGCTAACAGACACAAAAATAACTGTTACTAGTTTCAAGGTTTAGTTAGAGAGCAGGTACTTGGATGTAATTTTAGGAGGGAATTTTGACTTCTAATTTCTCCTTGAAGAATCTTTGCAGGACAAAAAAAATCTCAACTGTGGTAGTCTTTTCCTTACTCTTACCTACATTGTGTTTGGTCAACAGTCCTCTCAGTATTTGCTGTCCCACCTAAATGTCTAAAACTTTTCCTTCTCAAGGACCCTGACCTCAGATAGTATTTATTTAAATAGCTCCATTCCATCATCCTGACAGAGTTTTGACTAATTACTGAGGAGTTCCTATGTCATAAACTTCATTTCTGGAGATTAGGTCCCTTTCTTGGCTGTTTGAGTCTGTTTTGATAATCTGTCTAATATCTCTGACACCATGTAAATTGTTCCTTAAAACGTGTAATCAGTATTCCAGACATATTCATTGTCGTTGTTGTTTTTAAATTGATTTACCGATTGATATTAAGCAAACAAATAGATGAAAGGGCTGGAGGAAAAGAAAGCACAATGTTCTAAAATAAGAAGAAATTGAAACAGAGAATCCATGTAATACGTTATAATTGCTAGAGGTAGCTCCAAAAGGACTTTGGACTTGTTAGCAAAACAACAACAACAACAACAAAACAACAACAACAACAACAACAACAAAAAGGGAAATCATAAACATTTCTAATGGTCATTCTGTAGACAATAAAAAGCAAGCTAGATGTTTGAAAAAGTACAGTCTTAAGAGAGATCTATACAACAAATACTGCACTCAGTGTCTTAGCAATTAATATTATGATGAGTTAATATGATTTTGAGTAAACTATTACTTTTCCTAGTTATGCTCGTGAATGCTAGCTGATTATATCTAAGGGAAATCACAAAAAAGTATCAGAAAACAAGGTATATAGTACAAATTCACAATTTTTATTTAGCAATTTCATCAGAGTATTATATTTATCAAATTTTCTAAAAATAAGACTTATTAAATTAAAAATATACATCTAATATTCTAATTTTAAAAACTGGTTATATTTCAGAAACTACATTTCTCGAGAAATAATGGTGAGTTATCTGAGGGAAATAATTGTTTGTTTATAAACCATAACGAGGAGGATAAGGTAAGCTACCTTACCTTTGGGACCAATGGCTGTTAGAGAGAATATCATCATAGGCGAGTTATGCAGAGAAAACTGTATTCTTGGGGCAGATCCAAATTATATTTAGATAATGACATTTAGAGAATGTCAGGTACAAGATTAAATTTATGAGAGATTTTGTTGATGGTGGACCATGATATCCAAAGTGATAAGTGTAAGGATTTTAAGACTTTGGGGCAGGAGAGCAATATTAGAGGGAGGATGTTTAATTAGGCTGCCTCTCTAATTAGTAGTATCCCTGCCCATTATTCCTCATAGCTCTGACACCTGAAACATTCTTCCTTTTACATTGTCCTCAAGTAGGCAATAATAAATGTGCCTGTATTAAGAGCTCAACTGATTTCTCAGCCCATCTGCTCTTCAAATAGTTGGAGGCGCAATGTCATTATTAGCCTTAAAGTACATTTAAGTCCAGACTGGTGCTTCTTTTAGCCATACATTTCTTTCAAATTCAAAAGAACCTATCAGCAGATTGATTCCAAACAGCACTATGTACCAATGGCCATAATTGAGAAATCTTTTGAGTTATAATTTTCATATGTATTTTATATCTTTTTTATGCCCATATTCTTTTCTCTTTCAAGGTCACTGAGTGCCTTGAGCTCATGATGTAATGGTGAAAAACACACCCCCTTAGCTAATTTTCCATGAGCCATTTACATCTGTCATGTTTTGTTTGCAACACACCCTTAGTTGAATGTTTACTCGCATATGCTTTAGTTTATTCAGAGGTTTTTACAGTGGTGTAATGGCCTTAGCTAAAAGCCTTAACACATTTTGCTTCTGTAAGCCATTTTTACATATATTTTCATTATGCCACATTGAGAATCAGTAATATCTTCCACCCCTAAAAGTTTCCAATGCTTGATTATCTCTAATAATAATTAAAAATAAAACATTGATAAAAGACAAAAACATCCTCACTATATCTGCTTCCACAGCTCCAGAACTGATTCCACAACTTGCCTCAACATTCTTTGCTCACTGTCACTAATAATAAACAGTCATAAGTGAAGTTATTATCATAAAGAATCATACTCTTTTACATGGAAAGTGCCATAGGACAGACCACTCCATTTCTCAGTTTGTGTTAAAAATACTTAGGTCAAGGTGGTGGCATGTTAATTCCATCTTCAAAATTATATGCTTAATATAGGCTTTGCAATAAAATAATATTTCTGTGGGAAATACCCTATTCAGTATCTTTTTCCCATTGCAATACTAGAAACAAAAGTGTTTTTTTGTTGTTGTTCATTTGTTTTCTGTTTTCTTTTTTTCAGGCTCCTGAGTAGCTGGGATTACAGGCATATGCCACCATGTTAGGTTTATTATTATTATTATTATTTTTGTTATTATTATTATCATATTTTTTGTACAGACAGGGTTTCACCATGTTGGCCAGGCTGGTTTCCAACTCCTGGTCTCAAGAGATCTGCCTGCCTCAGCCTCCCAAAGTGCTGAGATAACATGTATGAGCCATCACCACTGGCCCAATAAAAGTTTTCAAAAAGCAAGAAATGTCTTTCTTCTCAGAGGCATGCTATATCCATAGCTTTATCTCAAAGCTTAACCAAACTATCTATTTTCTAAGATCTGAATTCCTCTTTTACTTTAGTTGAGGTATTCTTTTGGACTGAAAAATAAAAGGAAATGATATTAGTTGGTAATTTCATGTTACATGGTGGTAAACCCCTTTATATATTCTATTTTATGTGACTTGTTATCATCATTGTAAACTTAGGATAAATTTTTATAAAATGTCATAATTTGTACAGAATTATGTACCGTGGAGGTAGAATTAAGTATCAGATTTGGACCCCTGGTTTTATTAACCACATTACATTTTGACTCAAAGTACATAGAAGGGACAAGGCACTGCATATATATTATTTCAAAGCACTGTGGTAAACCGAGTATAGAGGCAAAAATGAAAAAGTCTCCTTCTTCTTCTATAAGTGACTTTATGATCATATAAGGGTTGGATAACAGAGAGATAGTATTTGAGATGAGCTTTGGAGAATGAAGTTCACATGGTTTGAGCATCAGAAGTCTGCATTTCATTCTAAGAACATCATGAGAAAAGTCACAAAGGGAGCATACAACATCTCCACGTGACTGGTACCTATACTGAGAGCTAAGTCTAATGAGAAAGAAGGCAATAGGTTATAGGAAACCTCAAAGACCAGGCTAGATAATTTGAACTTTTATCTTATATTTTAGAATGAATTATTGTCACGTTTATAAATTCAATAGTTTGTTTCTAAAGACATTAACTCCCTCTCCATACATCCTTGCTTAAATATTAGCTACAGAATAGTGAACTCATCTCATGCTTTTAAACCATTTTTATGAGTCGTCCCTTGATACTAAACCGAACTAAAAATACCATTCTCAGCAGCCTTGGAAACTGCAAAATTGTTCTTAGAAACACAATATAACTTTGCCCTGAAGATTTCTTTTGGATTCTATTTTTTTTGTGTGTTTGAATTCTACTCCTATCCATTAGCACAATGTTCTCTCTAATGTCCTTGTTTACTCCCAGTCCTATTATCTGAATAGAGAAATGGTATGATGTATTTGGTTTAAGCTGGACACTGACTGAGTGATGACATTTAGGCACATTGTGAGTTAGAACTAGTGCAGTACAAACAGCAATTTTGGCTGAGGAGTAAGGAGGATGGGCAATTATGCTTCTAGTGGACTATTTTTCATGTCTATAACTGGACATAAATATAGGCAATTCAGAACAGGAAGAAATATGACTAGAACTCAGCTTGGCTGAGTTAGTTGCAAACAAACAAACAAACAAAAAAGGATCCTGAAAAGGGCTGGAAGTTGATTCATTTTTGCTTCATTTCTTTTCAAGGGGAGTCTGTTTCTTCCTCATTGATTTCTACTCCTCATTGAGTCATGCTACCATGCTTGTTAAATATCACTTCATTGCTTTCTACTTCATTCTTCTTAGTCAGCATCTCTCAAGTAAGCTAATGCATAGTAACAGCAAGTTTCAGCCTACATTTAAGTGCTTCCTAGCCTTATTGTTCCAATGTGTTGATTTACTTCATGGCTCACATGAAGCTTTTTTTCCCTGTCAACTACCCTATTGCATTACATCAAGGGTCTTGTTGACACTGGGAATAGTGACATATGTGAAGTAATAGGAACAATTGTCATCTTGTGGTACTTCACTAGCACTTGATCATGAGATACAGGACATAGGAAAGTGAACAATTTTTCTCTTTCCCTCCGTAAAATAGGTCTTTTGTCCTTCTACCCCCACAGACATATGTTGAATAGCTTCAAGAAGAAGGACTTACACTGTACCCCCCATTCTAAGTGTTTAGGATCATAATTTGAATTAAATGTGCTACTTACTTTAAAACAAGAAATGTATCAGAATTTGAATCATCACCTTTCATATCCCCATTCATCTCAGCCCAATAATGACCATACTCAGAGGACAATCATCACCACATTAGTCCACTCATCTTAAAAACTTAATTCCCCACACCTTTTCTCCCCTCAAACTCTTTCACTGGGTCTTCTGTACTTTTGACATGTGATTTAAACAAGTCTTCTCCAAACTCAAGACCTTCTCTTGATGTTTCCATCTTTTCACTCTTGGTGAGAACTGGAGTTCTCTTTATTGATGAAACAATTGTCTCTGTAGGTTTCTTTAGCAGGAGACTTTTTCTTAATTTTATTCCTTATAACTAGGCACCAGGAGGTAGTGTAGGTATTTTTTTCTCTCTTCCACTCTAAAATGCAAATCAATTCTCTTAGCTACTCCTTCAAAATGTCAGCTTCTTTGAACTTCATGTCATCTAACTAACTAAAATAATATCATTACCCCTCCTTCTGATTTATCATTGGCCAATTGCTTAGGTATCTACAACACACATTTCAATCACTGAATAATATTTTGCCTTCTTTCTTTGTTTTCTCTATTTCTACTTTGGTCACCACCTCAGTGACTTCAGTATCCATATGAGTAATCTACAATATAAAACTGTTCATTTTCCTGTATCCTGTATCTCATGATCGAGTGCTAGTAAAATACCACAAGATGATGATATGGTCACATATTGGAATTGATCATATCTATTAACTTTCATAAATTCCCAGTTATATGTATTTTCCATTTTGTCACATAATAATGAAGAATTAATAAAATTACTAATTTTTACTGTATCATCAAGGATAATCTTAAGTTAAACTCACTTATCTTTATTCTTTCTTTTATTTGTGGCAATGACAGAAAATAACTACAAGTATTGTTTGGTGCTACTTCCACATCTCATGAAATGGCAACAGCAATTTCTTTTGTACTATTGTTGCAAAATGTTAATTCAGTAAAAGGAAATAACACCTTAGTATTATTTTTAAATGATTTTGCTATTACAAATCTTCTGAAAGTGTCTGGGGAATGCTCATGGGTCTGAACAAAAATGAAAACTACTGTTCTAGAATATTTGTTTGAAAGTGAAGAAAACTTCATCTGAAGCATATATTTTAAATTAGATGCAGAATTTCTGATGTTCTGATATTTCTAGAATACTGAAATAGACAGAAGATGGGTGTTTAATGTGGTTTTTATAACAGAGCAAGAAATAGCATACACCATCTTTTGATTCTTAAGAATGGTGAGGATTTTGAAAAACAGAGGAAAAGGAGGTTTAAAAGAAAGGTTTACAGTTAAGCATTCAAATGTTTGAATACCATGTTCAAGGGAATGATTTAAGGAACAGACAGTGACTAATAATTAATAGAAAATAGAGATAGAGTAGAAATATTTAGTTATTTAATGAGTTATATTATGAAATTATAAGACTTCTTTCCATGTTGTTTGGGGGGCAAACCAAAAACCACTGGGTAGGGATACAAGGAGGCAGAATTTAGCTTAAAGATAATTTCTAATTATTATGCCAACCTTGTGAAGTTCCCACTGAAAATATTAATGTTAAAATAGATTCACATTTGTTTGATCATGCTCCAAGGATAAATGATGCTTAGAAGAAAAGTACTCTATGACTTCTGAGGCGCCTTGCCAAACTAAGATTTTACTTTTTTCTTTAATACACTGTAGTGCTCAAGTATACTATTTAAGGCCTAAAGTATATTACAGCTTAGATATTCAACCAAATGTTTTTTCCTCTAATACAATCCACATAAGGAAACTTGACTTTATCTACGCTTGGTATATCCTTACCTCACACAGGAGCTCTCTCCCCAACAGATCACCTCATGGTTTAATCTTTAAAACGTGTTCTTGTCTAACCTACTTTACCTATTAAATATAAAAATTATTTAAAAGTGACTCCAACAGTGTCCAATAACTAGACCCTAAAAGACATTTAAGAGATCAACTTTTTCAGTTAAAATGTATACTACTTGGTTAGAAACTTTTGCACTGCAAAGGCAGGAAAGAGGAACAGATTGTCATCTTTGAAAGTTTGAGGGCCAGAGTAGCTAATCAAAGTCTACTGCCAGGGGACATTTTAAAAAATCAACTTTATTTCACATTTCTGTGATACAATTATTTTGGGATTTAGCAGTTTCTAGATATGTGTATACTGCCTTTGAATTTTAGATGGTCTCCTCATAGCCTAAATTGGCTCTTTGGTAGGTAGTAATTCTCAAATGTCCTGGAGAGGTCTGCATTTTCAGATACAGAATCTAACATGTTCTGATTATAGGATTTCAGTGAGACCTCTGATAACTAGATACCTGTAATGTATAGAAAAGCTAAACCTTAGGCTCCTAAGTTCCTCTACTTAGCTTCCTAGAACAATAAATTTCATATAGAAACAAGAGTGATAGAAAAAAATAGATTCACCCCTGCATGGTACATTCCCAAATTGCTCAATATATTTAATTTGTAATTCTTTGATTCTGAGGAATAAGAACCAAGAAATAAAATAAATAAATAAAATGACTATTGGTGTTATAACTTGAAGCTTATATAACTTGAAAAGTTTTGCTTGACTCCCACGATCTAATTGTTAAAAACAAACATCAATCAAATTTCAATATGAGTAAAAAATCATTAGTCATGGCTGTTCTATACGATACCTTTTTTTAAATTTGGATATACTTAACAATATACTTTTGCACTTTTAAAACTTAAACTGCTTATTATAAAAGCAATATGGGCACATGTAAAAATATTCCAAAAATAAAGACTTCTTTCCTGTTCCCTTGTTTCTCTTTCCTAGGTAAAATATTTTGCTCATGCTGTCTCAGAAATTCTTTGTGCATATATGCCAGTTTTAAAATAGAATTATATTTTATATATTATACATATTTTTAATTCCTTTCTTTTTTTACTATATCTTTGAGATTCTTACATGTCAATATATACTAATTTTTCACTTTCTTAACAGTTTAATAGTATATTACTGTATAGACACACTATAATTTGAATAAGCAGTCCTAGATGAGCATATTAATTTCAGTGTTTGGTACTTGAAAAATCAAGTTACAATAAATAGTATTATTCATATATTTTAGGATACTTATACAATTTTATTTTGTGACATTTTTTTCTAATCAGACTTGCTGAATTAAATGCTAAAGGTATGTAACATATTTGTAAATATAGCCAGATCCTAATATTCAGTTTCTGTTATTCTATAACTTTAGCATCATTTTAGTTTTCTAATAAATATAAATTTGTAAACTGAGAATGAGGTCTATTATACAGAACAATGATCAAATGAAGCTGTATAGCTTCTCAGTGATATAAGATGATGCTCTTTGTTCCATATCTATTAAATACAAATGAAAATTGATCTGCTGTTTTATTCAGAGTTGGTTCAATATGACTTACAAATGAGGTTCAATTAGACAGATCTTATTTGTTAAGCACAAAGTATCATAGTTTATTGATTCTGAGATTTTTAAAATATTTATATAAATAATATTACTTTTTATTTGTATTTTGTCCCCCAAAAGCTATTTTTCAAACGACCCGGTTATACAAATGATGGTATTTTATAATTGAGGGAATAGATAATTAAAATATTAATGTTACCACATTAATAGACCTAAAGAAAAATGTGATTATTTTCATAGATGCTGAAAAGGCTTTCATAAAATTTAATAACCATTTCTGATAAAAACACACGTTTTATATTAATTCATAGACTCTTACCATTGCAAAGCACATATATCTCATTTTGGACTTACATTTCTTCTTAATGGGAATAACTTTGAAGCATTTCCACTAAGGATAGGCAAAGGGCAGAGTTGTTCACAGAATAGTCCTTTGCTGTTTAACATTTTATTCAAAATATCAGACAATGCAATTAGACAGGAAATAAAAAACTGGAGACAAAATAATTCCAAAGAAGTAATAAAGTTTTTCTCTTTGTGAATGATTCGTTTGGATAACTGGAATATCCATGAATAATTAATTAACATAAATTAATTGAAGATGTAGCAGTGAATAAATATACAATAAGCGGTTCATATACTCAAAAAATAACCACTTAGAAAATATAATAAAACAAAATATATTCATAATAGCAAGAAAAAAGTATAAAATAGAAATATATTTTGAAAGTTTTAAAAATAAATGTAATGAAATATTTAAAACATTGATAAAGACACAAAAGAGTATTTGGAAAAAGGAACAGATATTTGTTTTGGGATAAGATAATTTAACATTGCAAAGATGACAATTCTACTGAAATAAGCTTATATATTTAGCACAATCCTGGTAAAAATGCCAAGATATGTCCCTGACTGAGCCAGACCAGCCGTGTCTATCATGCATATGAAAAATGAATATGAAAGATCTCCATTTTTATCCATGAGGCAATGTCTAATATTATACTCACCATCTTGAGGTAAACATTAAAAACACTATACAGTTTTTTTGATAATAGACAATAAGCAAAGAGGACTTTGTTCTCTGATAGAAATATTCAAATGAGACAAAACCTAGCATTGGTCTGCTTTTCTGCCCACAGCACTATCTGGAACTTGGCATAGGGAGAGTAGTTTGAGAAATACAAATTGGTCTTTGGTTTCCTTTGGTTGAGAAGAGAGAAGTCAAAATTTGGAAGGCTCAAGACAGTGAAAATGTATAGAACTGAAAACTAGAGAGAAGGAAGCTACACAGAAAAGGAAACCGAAATCTGCATGGAAGTTTTATGTATTTCATTCTGAATATTAAGCTGTGAATGTAAGTGAAGCTTTACAAACTGTACCTTAAACAATCTGAAGAGTGTGTTTACACACACTGCCATCACCACCGCCAAAATCACCACCACCACCAAACAACAATGAAACAGAAAACAAGATGTAAGCTAAACAATTATAAGACCTCCTACAATGATGAGAGACATCTGAGTTTTAACCAGCCCTAGTAGGAAAAATATGGAACATTTAATAAAGAACCCAGAAGTGTTATGCCTTACTAGTACGGCTCTCTTAGGTTAGATTTAGTAATTACTAACTACTGCTATAGTTATTGGTACCAATTAGCTCAATTAGTACTGGTAAAGTCTAATCTAGACCTGCCATAATAAAACCTTCAAACAAGCCTTAAATGCACCAAGGTGACCTGCAAACTACTTAATCATCTGCCTAAATGAGTTTCAACACTTACAAAGGAAGGCAATAAAATCGTAACACTCTACACATTGTTTTTTAATATAGCACTCTGATGTAAATAATGAATGCAATATAATCCAAAGAAAAAACACAAAATAATAAACTTTCCTCATACGTATAACTAGTAAATACACTTTAATATTATTCTATATTATGGTAATACAGTAATATAGTAATAATATTACTATAATATATAATATGGATTATATGTAACACATTAAATAGTAATATATAGTGTGTATATAGTAGTATTATTACTATATTATAGTATCATGTATTGTTAGAATATATATTATAACATAGCAATATATAGCATATAGTACATTATAGTAACATACTGTATTATATTACTATGTTACTATAACCTTATAGTATTAATGTTACTAGTAATTTTGAAACTGTCATTTTTATTGTACTATAAACAGATACATAAAAGCTATACCAATGTTTAGAAAAATATTTAAAATTTGTAAATATTTTAAATATTTTTTAAATTTAGAAATACAAAATAAGTTAAGAAACATATAATCTTAAATTTAAATTTGTCATGTCTGTACAAATTAATTTTAAAATTTCATTCTTTAGCTCTGTATACTGAAAGACCATTCATTAGCAGTGATCATCCCTAGATTCCTAACCTTGAGTATAATTCCTCAGTAACAGGAAGAGAGTCTGCTAGAGAAACAGGTATTTCTATTTGTAAGGTAGGAAAAGTACACAAAAAATATGGTATATTGTGTCTTACCAAAGGCAAAATAGCTTTCCAAGACTAATTTGAAGCATGTCAAAAGACACTGGGAAAGAAGGGGGATGCGGAGAAGGAGAGAAGTTGGTCAGTGGGTATTATGTTACAGTTAGATAGAATGAGTTACAGTTATATATTCTACAGTATGGTAAATATAGTTAACAGTAACATATTGCATTTTTCAAAACAGCTAGAAGACAGAATTCTTTGTGTATTCTTACCACAAAGAAATGATAAATATTTGAGATAATAGCCATGCTAATTACCCTGATCTGGTCATTACACATTGTTTACATATATTGAAACATCACACTCCGTTCCATAAGTGTGTATAATTATTTTGTGGCGCTTAAAATAAAACTAAATTTAAAAAAAAGACACAGGAGGTATATTAAAGGTACTCCCTAGCCACATTTGGCAACCAAGCACTTAAACATTACAAAGAATGTAACTATAATTGATTGTTATACACTAAATACACAGATACATGTAGTCTATATTGATCCTCATGAGGGAATTAAATGAAAACAAATGACTCATACAAATCCTTAATAAATAAAAGATTAAAGAATGAAAAAGAAAGAAAATAAATAATCAAAATTATATATTGCTTTTTGTATAATTGTAGTTCATCATGGTTCTTTGTAAAGAACATCTAAAAGTTTATCTTATGTTAAGAATCTAAAGAGATGTAAGATGTAAGAACCAAATATAATGTGTGACTTGAGTGAATGATGATTTAATAAATGTAACTGTAAGAGGTATTTTCAGAATAATTAACAAAATTTGAGTATACACTATGTATTATTTAATATTTGAAAATTATTGTAAATTTTCTTTAGTGTGAGAATAAAATGATGATGATATGAAAAGAGACCCTTTTAGTAGATCTAAGATGAAACATTTAGGGTTGAAGTGTCATGGTCTCTGCAACTTTCTTGCAAATGGTTCAATAAAACAAAAAAGGTGAATATAGATGCATAGAAAAATATATAGATAGAAATATGGATAGATAGATAATAGACAAATAGAGCAAATTTGAAAAAATTGATAAATCTAGGTGATCATTTTATTATTTTAACCTGTTGTATATTTTTGGAAATTTTTATTAAAAAACAACATAAATAATATACACCTCAGTTATAGTTATTTCATCATATTTAATTTGAATAAGATAAAAAAATGAAAATACGTAAACTTTCCTTCCAGGTACCAAAAAAGCATGTGTCTTACTCTATAAACAGTTCTTTGGAATTAAAGTTCAACTTGATACAATAAATAGGAGTCTTATTCACTATTGTTATTCTATTCACTATGTGCCTGACACATAGAAAGTTCTCAATAAGTAGCCTAATTGAATGAAAATGACATCACTCTTTCACATCTGACCATTTGGCTGGTCATATCTTACATGTTTGTTTTAAATGTCATTTTTCTCAAAGCGATTACATGGGGATTTTAGATCCAACTTGAAGAAAAATTTACTTTCTAGTACACTGAAGTGAAAATATATCTAAACAAAAGTAACTATCACTTTTTTATTTGGAAAATAGCTTATTCAGGAGCAAGAACTGACCCACTGTCATGCCTATAGCTCACAGTATCGTATATCTTAGAAAACCTCAAAATGAAATCTTAATTGTTGTTAATCAGATTTTCAAGAAAAAATTCACAATTATCTTGATAAATGCATCACAGTTTTGCTTTCCTAAAACTATAATGTATATTCAAGAAAATGTTAAGTCTAATTGGCTGGTATTCTAGCAGAGTAGATGCAGTTTATAAATTCATGTACTTTGTTATGCCAAGGTTTCTTGGAGAAGATCCAGCTTTTGTGCTGATCTTTGTGGTTTTTAGTAATTTTGCTTTCTTGTGCTGAGAGTCGTTGGCCTCTCTTAAAACACATTTTAATATTGCTTTAATTGAGGCTCTGGCCCACAATTCAAAAAGGGGTTCTATGTTTTTTAAAATGAAACACATTTATAAATTTGCTAGGTCTTTTTATTTACTTTCAGAATTCCTTTTTTTTAAAGTGATTTTTCTATCTCGCTTTCTAATTAGATATAAAAACTGAAAAGCTATTTTTCCTCTTTAATCTTTAGTAATTTCAAGTATTCAGTTTCAGCATCTGCTGGTTTTATTATGCCTGTTGTTTCTTTGCCGTATTGTTTTCACTATGCTGTGACAGCACAAGAAAAATATCTGGTTTGTGTTCAGTAAGAGTACAATAAATAGTCATCTAATGACAATACTAATGGCCTGCCAACATTGCTCCTTCAAAACAATCTCTTTCCCTCTCCAACTTACTCTTCTGCAAACACACACAAACATATTAAACATGTTATTATAGCTTATTTCCCTTTTTCTGAGATAGCTTTAGTTACTATATGTTCATTGTCTAGTAAGGCATGTTCATCAAAGTTTTGTTACACACTGTTAGGCATAGTGGATCACATGGGAAAAAGACTTTTTTCTCACCCCCTAATTCAGGTCTAGGTTTCCAAAGCCTAGGAGAGAACATTCAGTGGGAGCCAGAAATGCTTCAGATGCAGCACAGATTGATGCAAATACATCTGCATTCTGCAAATAAGCAGGTCACTTATCAACATCAAACTCTGATCTTATATACAGTACCGGATATCATTAGCACACCATAAAATAATTGTGTTGTATTAAAAGTCTGGTAGCTGAAAGGAAACAAAAAATATATTATTGTTTTAAAGATATCTTTCTAAAGACATCAACAAATTAAATTTCTCTGCTACAGGACTCTCCAACATAGCTTAGTAGACAAGCCTGAATTTGTCAAGAATGGATTTTACATACAGTCTTGGAGATACATTTTGCATCTGTCCATACTGTCTGGTGTCCTGGGGTTCAATAACCACTTTGTTAGAAATTTCCATCAAAATCTGACTGTATAAATAAGCCATTACTTGAAGCTATATTAAAACTCCATATATCAACTTTTAATTCACTTTCTCCACAATATAAATCATATTTTCATTAATTTTTGAGGCTATATTTTTATGTTTTCATTTATGAACATTTGGCATCTATGCTGATGACCTTCCAATCTACCTTCAAATCACATTGCTGGATCTGGATACTTTTATCTGTTCATTAAGGAATTGGTTATTAGGGTAGTGGCTCATATTAAGCTTTATCAATTCCTCGCTTTTTAAATTCATTTGAATAATATTTATTGAACATTTTCAATAACAAATTTTCACCCTGGTAATTTTCCTTTGTTTTAAACAACTTTTTCTCAGTTTAATGATGTAACATAAATTACTGAAGTCTTGGCGTCTTAGACATTGGGTTTACTCTTAGTATTTGTGTGACCTTGAGAAATTGAGTTCCCTTCTCTGAGTCTTAAGTTTTCATAAAATAGGGGAGGAAGGGGAAGCCCCTACTTCACGAAGCAAATTTATGAAAAAGAAATAAAATGAAGGCAATAACTAAAATCTCATCTTTTTGAAATTTTTTTGTAAAGTTCTTTTCACATCACCAATTGCCTGCAAACCTTAACTCTGATTTCTCTTAAATTTGTCTCTCTGATACTGATCCTGCGCTGGGAGTCAAAATTTATATTTTCTTATATTAATCATACTCATTATCTTTCAAGAAAACCTGCTTCTCTTTGGCTTTATATGACTGAGTTAATGCTACCCTTATCATTCTAATTATTCAGTAGGGAGACTTCTGAGTCAGGTTTATCCCACCATCTTTCTTTTTGGTACTCCATCTAGTAGAACATACATTTCTTTCATGCATCCTAAAATAATCTTCCTTTCTTTTTTATTACATATTTACCTATTTACAAGACATTATGACTCCTTAGAAAAATTAAAATGACATTTTAAAGGATCATGTATACTTACATGTGAGAAAAGTAATTTTGTTTGCTTGTTTGTTTAATACTGCTTAGATATTTAAACTTCTTTTAGGAATGGAGCCATGAGACTGCCATTTTAATTTTAATCTTGATGGTATTGAGAAGTTTGAGTGTGACTAGAAATACAGTCACTCCTCAGTTTGAGCAGGGGACTGGCTCCAGGACCACCACCCCTAGGAATACTCAAATCTTTAGATGACTAAGTTCAGTTCCTTATATAAAATAGCCTTGTATTTGCCTATAGTTTATGCATATCCTCCCATATACTTTAAATCATCTTGATTACTTATAATACCTAATAAAATGTAAATATGTAAATAATTGTTATATTGTGATTTTTTATTTGTAGTATTTTCATTGTTGCATTGTTATATTTATTGTTTTATTTAATACTTCTGATGTGCAGTTGGTTGAATCTGCAAATGTAGAGCCTGCAGATATGGAGGGCTCACTGTATTTTATATCTTGGTTGTGTTAAATGAGAACACTGACTATTTCTGAATACCCTAGAAATAATAACCTTGTCTATATTTCTTCAGGCTACTTTTTTCTACTTGGAAATTAAATAGTAACAAAAAAGAACATTTTCTATATGGAAAATGGTAAGCTTGTATTGATTTAGACTGCATAATAGTTAATTCACATAATATTTGTCCCATGTATTAGCAGGAAGCATAGTCTTTACTTCTGAGATATTTTTAAAAATTTATATTTTTTGAATAACTTTTTATTATTATTAGGCATACCGTGTTTCAGATATTAGTTATAAGTTTGTTACTATGGAAAAGTAAACAGCAGTCTATATTTCTGAACTCTCATGTTCAAATATTTAAATCAAGATGTAGACTACTTACTGAAACATAACTTAAGAATGGACAGTCATCACTTTATTGCTATTCTCTAAGTTGGACATTTTAAGAAAGATTGGTGATTTTGAAGTGGCCTGAAACTTTATTTTGAGCTATTAGTTTCTTTTTCTTATTAACATAAAAAGTCATTACTGAACAAATCCATTATATTCTCCAGCTAATCCATATCTATAACCTATGTGGAAATTACCATGTAGATGTGCCAATTTTCTTCTACTATTAGGTGTTGTGAATAGGAGCATCAATTTGATCTCTTTAGAAAATGGTCCTTTATACTATGTGTCACATTAGCATTAAAAATATGGCATTGATGAATTCAGCTTCTATCAAAATGTACTTTGGTGTCAATGTGACCATGGTCACATACCTATAAAAAGCTCCACTTTATTTTATTATCTCTAATCGATTTTGAGAATTTAGTATGTCCAATATTTTTAAAATGTTTTCTTTCTGTTTAATATTACTTCAACATAAAAAGAAGCATTAAGTCTCAAACACTGCAATACAAAATTAATTTAATTTTCTTAATGAATTCCCCATGTTTTCTTGTAATAACAGAAGAAAGAAATCCTAAGTCTTAGTTTAGTAATATTTTCAGAAGAGTCTATATTTCTTAACAACACATGTAAAAGATTATAAACCATTCTATTGGTGAGCTTGATTTAATTAAATCTCAACATTTATTCATGTTTTTAGAAAAGAGGGATTTAAAATATTAGCAATGATTCAGCTTTTTAAAATCATTGAAAATTAATTATTTAGGTTTAATATAACAATGACAGTCAAAGCATTAAAATAATATTCAAAATGATGAGATGTATAAATCAGAAAAGGATTGTGATAAACATTGGTATACTAGTAGAAGGCTCCATAGAAATCATATTAAACGTATTATAATTATATAGAATTTAGATCATTTTGAGTCTTTTTTTAATGTAGTCTATTTGGAGGATTGTTCCTTTTCTATATTTTAAGTAATATATCTTAGCCTTTGGAAAGAAAGTACAGGAAGTTAGAAGAAAGAAAGAAGCATAGAAGAGAAAAAAGGTAGCCAAGAGTAAATGGAGAAAGGATAGAAGGGACTAATAACTTAAAATAATAGGCCAGGCGCAGTGGCTCACGCCTGTAATCCCAGCACTTTGGGAGGCCAAGGCAGGTGGATCACCTGAGGTCAGGAGTTCGAGAACAGCCTGACTAACATGGAGAAACCCCGTCTCTACTAAAAATACAAAATTAGCCAGGAGTGGTGGCGCATGCCTATAATCCCAGCAACTCAGGAGGCTGAGGCAGGAGAATTGCTTGAACTGAACAGTTGGAGGTTGTGGTGAGGCGAGATCATGCCATTGCACTCCAGCCTGAGCAACAAGGGCAGAACTCCATCTCAAAAGAAAAAATAAATAAATCAAATAATGAAACGAGAAAATAAATTGAGCTTTTCTATTAAAGTTAATTTTTTTCAGTTCACATATTCAAAGAATATCTTATTTGGAATCAGTTGTATAAATACACACACATACACACACATATACGTTCACAATTTAACATGTTTTCTTTACTAGTATGAATTTCAATGGCTAGGTTTTGTAAATTATAGCTAGTTAGAATGGAATAAAATTTGTGTTAATTATCTGAATTGTTATAATTCATATATAGAAATAAGATATTTATGGCCAGTTAATGTCATTGAGTTTATTTCCATATTAAGCTTAGTGTCTACCAAATGGAATTAGTGATAGAGGACCAAGCTAAAAGTTCTATTTTACTTATAGTAAATATTAAAACTGTCCCAAGAGAATAATGCCAAATAGTGTAAGTTTTTAATAGTTGAAATTCTGATACAATTGTTACAGATAATATTTTGTGAATTCTTAATACAATTTTTAATGATACCATGCTCTATTATAGAAAAGAACCATAACACTCCACTAAGAGCCTTGATATGTCTACATGGGTTTAGATGACAGATCCTCACTGATGAAGTGTTATAGTCATTATTTATGTATTTGCTCCTCTGTTTGAAGGGATGGTGTCTATTTGCTGTGTTTGTCTTATAAAAGATGGTATGCTATGAATGTTTGTGTTTCTCCAAAATTCTGTGTTGAAACCTAACTTCCAAAATGATAGTATTTTGGGAGGTGATAAGGTCATGAGAGCTCCTCTTGTCATGAAGGTGATCAGGACCTTTATAAAAGAGTTTTCAGGGAGGATGTTCACCCCTTCTGCCATGTGAGGACACTGAGAAGTCTCCATCTATGAGGAATGAGTCCTCACAACACATCAAATCTTCTGTTACTTTGATCCTGGACTGCTCAGCCTCCAGAGCTGTGAGCAATAAATTTTGTTGTTTATACTCTACCTGGTATAACGTATTTTGTTAGAGCATCCCAAGTGGATTAGGAAAGAAGGCAATTGGGGTAATTTCACATGAATCATTATTTTAAAATCTACTTTATTCTTCATATTGGCTACTCTTCTTCTTAGCCAGCTAAAAAGTATATTAAGATAGCGGCACATTTAAAGAAAACTCATGTATGGAATATTATATTTTCTTATTTATTTATATTTTACATTTTAGTTTAGTATTCTAACCTGGAGATGTTACATAAACTCAGTCAAAATTCCCAATTTTAACATAATTTACTGCAGGAACTAAGGAAATTTTGGATCATTTGGAATTTTGTGAAGTTGAATTTACTTCTTCTAAGAAAGTACATATGTTTTATTTTCCTGGAATTAAAAAAAATCCAGTCTTTTGGGCAGATTTTACTTAGCACAACTTGCTCCCTAGACTGCTCTGAAACTTGGAAGATATTCCTGAACATCCCACTAGAGACAAAGTGATTCCTAGCTTTACTTGTGGGAAATACAACAAAAACAGAAAATTAGATGTTTAATCCTATAGAAAGAGTATATTGGTGTTTTTAGATGTAAGTATTGAAAATTAGGCAGATCTTCCAATAATTCTAAATGTATATTTTGCCAATTTGCTTTGATATTTTGGCAGTATGCCACTGTTTTTACCTTTGTTTTCATGTGGGCAATGTATGAATACCATCTCTTTACAGAACATGTTGCAATTAATTCATTTCAATGCAATATAAAGAAAAAAAGGACATGATATCAGTCCTTCATAATATGTTATGTCACAGGTTGTAGTCACAGTTAAAAGTTGTGAGACAATTACTGAATCTATGATTAAAATATTTGGATATGATTGAGCAGAAAGTTTCAGCAGTAAGTGAATTTGAAGTGGTTTTCACATCAGTAAAGGTTTTCTGACTACCTCCTGTGTGTCTTGTTTTGTATATGTTAGATGAGACAAGAATCAATGTATTTAGCAGAGTACTGTGCACATAGAAGATAATTTAATTGGCAAATATTAACTAAAATCAATCTTAGTTAACGTAGAATATGTGGATCATTGTACTAAACACATTTTCAATTAGATTAAATATTCTTGCATGTTAGGTGGATTTACTAAATATTTGAGGGAAAACTGTCTACATGCTTTTTTTTTCTGTTGTTATTTTATAACCATTCATCTTTCTTTTTTCCTCTATTCATTCTGTAACATTTCCAGAAGGAGATATTAGTCTTTTCCATTCTTGGATACTGGTTCCAGTAAAACTCTTATCTAATTAAATCATATGATCACATATCTAAAAATGTGTTATAATTTGGCCTTTATATCCTAATACTGCCTCTTAATTAAGAAATAACAAGATATTCTTGTTTACTGTTGAAAATTAGTATCTCAAAAGCAGTATAGTAGCCTTCCAAATTTGAGTCCTTATTCCATGTGGTAGTTTAGAATATTATGCCTCTTAAAGTGTGCAGCTACACACTGACTAATCTGTGTTACTTGAAGCGATTGTCATGTACAACACAGTAAAATTGTCACACTACCAAAGTAATTAGCCACTATATTAGGTCTTACTGGGCAATGGTGCATAGAAGATTAAAAAGCATTTGTGAACAGAATTGAATCTGCAGCTGCTCCCTTGCATCGCATAAAAAATTCACTCAGTATCTTGAAATATTAGGATGGGGAACATGTCTCCAGGGTGAATGCTTTCGAAAAATAATTCCCATTCACTGCTCTTCCCAAATCCAGGGACCCTGATTTCTCACAATGATCTTTTGGATGGTGGTACTTGAACTTCCCATTCTAATACTAATGATTAATGTAAGTTTTGCAGTTTAATATCCTTTTCTTCCCTCCCTGAAGCTTCTTGGATTCTGATTTCAGTAACTGATTTAACATATAAATTGGCCCAAACTTGGCAAAAATCAAGAATATTTAACAGGGCACAGATGGTGCAGCAGAAAGCAATATCCAGAGATTTGGGTGACTCGAGTGCTCTCTAGCCCTTCACCAGCTGCTTTAGCTCAAGTGTGAATAAAGACCTTTTAGGAATCAATGAAAACGTCTCATGTTGTGCCTAACTATTGCCCACCCAACCAAATTGACACCAAAAACAGAAACAACCATATGGTTATAAGTGTATTAGAGAAAAGTAGGTTGCAGCTTGATACTTAAGATTAACTATGTTAACGTATTACTGCTGATGGCTTGCACATTGCATACTTCCAAAGAGCATATTAAAAAAATACTCAGCTCTGCCACACTTGGCTGTCTGTTAGATTTTTGTCTTAAATATACAAGAAAGTAAAACAGACAACTGTTGCCAAAGGCCAGAGGATAATGGAGAAGATATCCCACAGTTTCCTTAAATAATTGAAAGGAAATCACTATCAAATTTTTATATTTTAGCCTTGATACAATGGGAACTGAAGTGAACAATTAATTTTTTCAAATGACTAGAAGTGATGTGTATGTCTTGTCAGCTTGGAGGAAATGATCCTTACCATGTGAACTTTGATACCTTTTCATGTAGCTAAAGACCTCCAGCAACCGCTTCCATTTTCAGCAGGTAAAGTTAAATAAATGGATCATTTTTCTCTATGTACACGTTAAAAACTTAAGTGGGCATGTTCATATAGAATATACTTCTAGCTTAGAATCTAAAAATATTTTATTTTAGCCAGGTTTTATATTTTCATGTCTTTTTGTTAATCACAGAAGTGAGGATATAGAAAGAACTAAGTAAATAAATAGAAAATAAAAGAAGCAGTATTAAAATGCAGCAAAGGAATTTAACCAATGTGACCCTAATATGTAAAAAGAATTACTCAAATATTTATACCACATATAATATATTTTATTAAATGAAAATTTACCTTAAGAATTAAGTGTTTTAAGTTACCTATTTGTCATTATAACTGTGATTTATCATAATTACATATTTATAATGATTAATCATTTGGGTATATTCACAAAAAAATAATTATATCTAAATTTCCCCACTTCTGAATTGGAGTATTCTACATGTTATCTACAAGAGTACAACATGGATATGTTTTATATGTTTATTTGCTTTTCCAAATGAAATTTTATATAGAAGATTATACAGAAGATTCAAAAGCATCTGTGAATGGAACTGAGACTGCAGCTGCTTGCTAGCATCCTATAAAAAATTGCTTAGTATCTTGAAAGATAAGGGTGGGGTGCATTTTTAGTTGAATGCTTTATGTTGAATGTTTTATTTGAATATCATTAGCGGGCAATAGCATGAGCCTTATCTTTAAGGATAATAGGGCAAGATAAAACTGCAAAAAGTTGGAAGCAGGTAAAAGATGCCAATAGCAAATCTGTTTATTTGGGACCTATAACTGACTCCTTTTACAAGTAAAACAAAAAGATTATAAGAAGAAAAATTTTGCGCTAGAATGTGTAAGAGAATTGAAGAGAAAATAGAGTTAAATCTTACATTTTGATTGGAAATCCATGGGTCAATTAGGAAAATAAAGAAAAGAAAGAACTGAGGGTGAAGTAGACTGTAATTTAGGATGTCACTGAATTTGTGTGATTAAAAAAATTAAAAATAGATCTGGTGAAAATATGCCACAAGGGAGAAGTTATAATCACTCATCAACTTGTTAGATCCGATCTTGTTATCAGATCCAAAACACATTGACTCAGGTGCAGACTGGGTTCCTTGAGGAAGAACACTGCAATGCCTCCCAATCCTTCAACAAAGGATGTCAATGGTATATCAGAAAAAAAGTAGAATATTGAAACATTTTGAATGCTGTTATATGCAGAATTTGAACTGGCAGTGATACTAGATATCCTAAAGTGCTAATCTGGCATCCTTTTTATAGGGGGCCTATGAAGGCTAGGTAGTACACAGAATTTTGGCACAAACATCTCATATCGGATCCAATCGTTCCACAGACTGATTTGTACTTTTTACTTGGTACTATGATCCATAAGTAGGATGAATGTGCTTAGATGGTAGTAGAATCCTCACAGTGTTTTTCTGACCTAAGATGTTAGAAAAGCCTGAGGTGAAGCCCCCCCAAACTATTTCTCCTCTCCCCACACCAAGTTAGTGAATCATAAGTTGTACCTCCCACCTGAGAGAAACTGTTACAATTTTCTTTTTTTTTTTTTTTTTTTTTGAGACAGAGTCTGGCTTAGTCGCCCAGGCTAGAGTGCAATGGTGCGATCTCGGCTCACTGCAAGCTCCGCCTCCCGGGTTCACGCCATTCTCCTGCCTCAGCCTCCCGAGTAGCTGGGACTACAGGCGCCCGCCGCCTCGCCCGGCTAATTTTTTTTTTTGCATTTTTAGTAGAGACGGGGTTTCACTGTGTTAGCCAGGATGGTCTCGATCTCCTGACCTCGTGATCCGCCCGCCTCGGCCTCCCAAAGTGCTGGGATTACAGGCGTGAGCCACCGCGCCCGGCTACAATTTTCAATGTAACATGTGACATGAAAGGATGCAGAGGTTTGTGGGTCCCATTATATCCCTTTGATTTCACATGTTTGCATCAGTGCCCCCCCCCACATAAAATGGGACCAAAATGAAATGTAAAAAATTTAGTTAAGTGGTATTTCCAGTTGCAGCTGCTTTGGCAAGTATGATATCTTTAATGGAGTAGAATTGCACAGCCCCTGGCTCTTGGCATGCATTGTTTTCAATTCTCATCAATTAAAATGATCAAAGTCCATTTTATGTGAGGGGTATAGCGATACACATTAATGGTTTTGCTGCAGGGTTATGTTAGCTCTGTTGACCTCCTTTTATAATATGGTCCTTAGAAACCTTCATAGTCTTCTATGGATAGAACATCATCCTGGTACATTATATTGATGACATAATTTTAATATTGCAAGTATTCTTGATTACGATGCATGAATTCTGGAGGGTGGAAAGTGACCTCTAAATTATTACAATTTCATCATATTGGTAAAGTGAATTTAGAGATTTTAAATGACTCTATGGGTAACTCTGTCCATCATGAACTACCTAAACTATACTGCCACAAATAATAGGGTTTGACTGATACAGGAGACACTTGTTGTATGATGAAACATAAATATTCAGGATCAGTACTGATGGCAGTGGCAGCCTGTCCAGAGTGGCCAGTGTGAAGGCATAGGCTCCAGTGAGGGAGGTATGGCTGGGGTTGCCTGCTTCATGGAGCTGACAGGACAGGAGCCCCACCCACCTGGGCAGAGCTGCAGCTGCCCAGCCATGGCTGTAGACCCAGTCATCCATGCACTCTTGGTAGCTTGGGAATTCCACCTACCCCAGCAGGCTCAGAAGTGCCTGCTCTTGCTGTCTGGCTTCTCCCAGCTCCCAGTGCCCATTCCAATTTTGGAGCAAAGTTGTACCTAAGCCTGAGTGCTGTCACAATCTGGCCAAGTGTGCGCAAGTTCATGGTGGTGCTGACATGCCAGTCCCCTGCTGCCTTCGCCCCCTCCAGACTTTGGGCATCAAGAAGAATGGGAGGGAGGCCAAGGGAGTGACGAGGGCAGGTTGGTGCAGGCGTGAAGTTACCCCTCGGCAGGAACAGCCTGGGCACCATGGATGACATGTGGATGGCAGCAGGAGGCAGAAAGGCTCCTGTGTGGAAACAGGCAGATTCCCAGTGAAGATCTACCTTCAAGCCAAGGATGGCCTGAAGCATGGGGGCTAAGCTGTTAGTTCTGGTTAGTCTGTGGTTGGGAGTGAGAACTTATGGTGCTTTTTCCAGGCCCGACTATGGTTGCCCACTGACCAATCAGCATGTACTTTCTCCTTTTTGAAGCCCATAAAAATCCCAACTCAGCCAGATTCACAAAGACATCCCTGACAAACTGCCTGTGGATAGGAGCTACCCACTCTGGGTTTCCTCTCTGCTGAAGGCTGCAGACATTGAGATGACCCATATGTGGCTAGAAGCAGCCCACTGTGGGTTTCTTCTCCACTTAAAGCTGTAGACATTGGGATGACCTGCCTACACAAAGGAGCTACCCACTTTGGATCTCCTGAGAGCTGTACTGTTGCTCAATTAAGCACCTATTTACTTTGTTCACCCTCCAGTTGTCCAAATACTGAACTCTTCCTGGATTTGGGACAAGAACTTGGGACCTGCCAAATGGCAGGACTCAAAGATCTGTAACACAAACTGGGCTGAAACACACCCTCCAAATCCCTGCTGGCCATGTTGCAGGCAACAAGAAGGAGAGAAGAGCTGTGGCCCTTCTGGAAGCCCAGACCTAGGGGCTCCCCAAGCCAGGGCTGTGACATCCTCTTTGGAGCTCAGTGGTTTCTGACATCTCCAAGCTTCTGGGTACCACTGCATTCCCCTCATCCAGAAAAGGGTGCCTACAGCAGAAGCTGCTTGCAGTGCATCTGATCCAGCTACAGGCATGCACAGAGCCAGCATGCCTGGTTGTGTGCCTTGGCCAGATCCCACACTCTCTGGCTCATGCATCCCTCACCATTCCATGCTTGGCTCATCCTTGACAGGTGTGGCATCTGGGCCAGTAGCATGAGCCAAGTGCAGCCTGCCAGGCTGAGTGGGTGGAATGAGCCCACAGGCCTGAACAAAACTTGAGCAAAGGCACTACCAGCTACAGGGGCTTCTAGCTGGAAAGGCGACACTCTAAGGATCCTGTGGCACTACCAAGTGGTTCCAGGAAGCACAGAAAAGGATGCAGTAGTGTCCCTTTATCCATGGGGGGCATGTTTCAACACCCCAAGTGGATGTCTGAAATCTTGGATAGTACTGAACCTGAATGCTGTCAATCAAAGCACATTTCAGTTCATGTCTTCCATACACAAATTTAATTGTTTTCATCTTAAGTAAGCACTTACGTGCTGTGGCACCAACTTTTGTAGTTTGAGGTGCAAGAGCAAAATCAGCATAAATTTCTTTATCCTTCTTCACAATTTCATAAAAAGAAGATTTGCTCTTATTACAGATCTTAGGAAGCTCAGCATACAATACTTTTTCATTTTTTAAGTTCAGAACTTTCACATTCTGACTTAAAGGAAGCACTTTATAGCTCTCTTTGGCATTCAAATTGCCAGCATCACTACTCTTGTGCCTTGAGGGTCATTATTAAGTTAAATAAGGGTTACTTGATGACAAGAACCATCATAGTTTCATGGTCTATGTGATAATAGGGATGCCTACTGACTAACAGGGTGGTAGTTGAAGAAAGGGGTTATTCATGACTCAGGCAAGGCAAAGCAGGAAGTTGTGAGATTTTTTTCCCACTACTCACAAGGGTCCACTATTTAAAACTTATGAATCGTTTACTTGTGGAAATTTTCACTTAACATTTTTGGACTGTAGCTGACTGTAGGTAAATGAAACCCCAGGAAATGGATTCTCATAGTAGCTCCTTGTATTGGTACAATGACTTTGCCCCAACAAAGCTATGGACTTAAAAGGTGTTTTCTGTTTCCAAATAATAGAGAAGAAATAAAATTCAGGTATAGTTCATGGATGGATCACCTCAATGTATGGTGTGAGCTGAAAGTAGAGAACCACTGTACTGCAGCCCTACTCAGCGATAACGTTAATAAGAAATAGGGAGAAGAAATTTTCTCAGTGGACAGTTTTAAGAATTATAATTGTTTCTTCCCTTGTATGGTGTGCAAAATACTCTAAGAAAAACATTACAGAAACTATTGGGCAATGGCCAACAGCTTTTTCTCAAAGTAAAAAGCGGTCTGAAAAACAGACACAAACATGATGAGCTCTATTTTATTTTAATACCCATCAGTGAACATTTACTATAGAAGAGAGACTCAGAAACCAGGTAGACAGAATGAAACATTCAATGGATGGCATCCAGTCTCTGTTCTGGCCAGCTTATGGCTTGTTAGATGGGCACATTCTATTGTCGAAGGAATGGAGACCATGAGTGACTTTAACAGCATCAGTTCTTTCTTGCCAAGACTGACTTATAATTCTTGCACTCTGCCTTATTGTGTCAGCCTTAAATGATTTTTGCTGCATCATGTATGGAGAGTTCAATGTAGTACCAGCAAAAAAAAAAAAAAAAAAAAAAAAAAAAAAGAAAACATACAGATAAAACAGAGGCTAATTTACTATCAACAGTGATGCAAAATTTTTAAGTAAATTACTTGAAACCTATTATAAAAATAGCTACATTATCAAACAGAATTAATTCATTAAATTTAAGGTTGTATCAAAAATAGAAAATACTGAGTAAAAATATTGCAGTGCAAAAGAAACAGGAAACAGATAATTAATCTTCCTCTCTCACATACTGATTCTCAAACAAATGCTTCCCATCCTTGGTGCTCCTACATTCTGATGGATAAAAGATACCATTACCCAGGCAGATACTTTCCTCCAAGGGATACAGTAAAGATTATACTAAACCTAAAGTAATGACTTTTTTTCCTGGCCACTTTGAGTATTGTAAACTGGTATATATGTAAGAGGAGTAATAAGTTATAAAACTAGCATGAGCAAAGCCTGTATTATAAAGAGGAGCTGATGCTGACTGTTACAGTAAAGTAGCTATAAGGATATCCTGAACTCAATTTCCCCTGGGAAACATCTTGGTGTTTTCAAGCTCAGTGATAAGTCTCAAATGTGTCCTTGATGGAAGGGCTATCTGACAAAGATCAAGAAAAACAAAATCTCAGACTCCTCTGGGATAAAAGTCTGAATCACTCAATCAGGCAAGCACACAAAACTAGCTGAAGAATTGACCAACGGTGAGGGAAATCTAGAAAGGTTTGTGGAAAAAGAGATGATAAAAATAAATTGTGGAATAAGAACCAGGTGCAGCAGCACATGGAATATTTAATCACAGAGTCGACTTAAGTTGGGCCACAAGTGTATCTCAGTTATATGTCCTAACAGATAAAACATTTTCCAATATATATTATTAGGTGACAAAGAAGGTTTTGTAATAGTATGCTCATATTTAGGTAGGTATAGAACATAGTAAAATAGAAAAGCATATTAAATGCAGTTAATACTGTTTATTTCCTTGGACTGAGGAACAAGTTTAGATGCTAGGGTGCTCTCTTTTCACTAGGGTGGCCTTCCGATCTGTCTGAATTTTACACTTTTACTCATATAATTTTACTGTAAAATTAGTTTTAATATGTATACATGTCCAAAAAATTATCCAATGTCATTAGAAAAGATCTCAAAGAAAAATTAGACTCCATTGTGCTCAGAGTAACATAAGCCTCTATAGAAACAAGCACCTGGAGTTCTGAGAGTTTGATGTTCATAGATGTGGAAAAATCTAATTTGAGATACAAGTTAGTGGACACACAGATAAGAATATGAACTAAAGCTGAGAGGAAAAGATCTTGAGAAAGTCATGTAGCAGAGAAGTCACATACCAGGAAAAGAGACGTTTATATGATCCTGGAGGATGAATGGAGTTAAAAGGAAATGGCGAAAGCTGTGAAAATGGTTTGGCTAATACTGCTGAGAAGCAGCTTCCTCACTTGGAGTTCCACTCAGAGAGTTGCTTGGCCTTAGCTCTTTATATTAGGTGATAACATTGACAGAAACATTAAGCTCAGATATTAACCCTGTAACTTATAAATTTGGCTTTACACTGAAAGACAAGTTAAACTCTTAATTTTTACAGGCTAAAGGCAAAAATGATACACGAAAGGAGCATATTTAAAGGTAATTCAACTATTGGGTTATGAAAGGGGATATATTCAATATAAATAGTCCTATACATATCTATGATTCTTGTGCAGACATTTGTCCCTCACCAAATGGTTTAATAAAGGCAATAATAGTTTAATAAAACAAAGACAGGTTTCTTTGCTAAAGGACTATTTCCTCACTTCTTGGCATAGAGCTAGGCCTTCTGTGCATCTGAGGTAAACAATACAACCAGTATATTTCCTTTGTGCCCTCTGTTGCTAAAATTCTACTATTTCCAAAAATATTTGCATTTTGCTCTTCAGTAAGTTATGTATAAAATAGCCTCAGGAATTGTCAAATATATTTCCTTTTAAGAGAGGATAATTTTGTTAACAACATTTTAAAATTATACTTTCATTTTAAATTGAATTACAAAATCAGCTCACAGGGTGATCTACAGGGGATACTTTCAAAATTGATAATAATGTGTATCGTATATGTTGCATTCTATTATTGGTGCTTCCTTACAATAAAGTTGAAGAATCGTTAGTTACATTTTTTTCTATCTAAAGAATAATTTCTACTCACACCCTGAAGGTCAATAACAGATTTCTTCTTCCTGATATCAGGAATGTGCATGTAATGATTATTAACTTTTCAATTGAAAATGCAAAAACAGTTAATCAAATCTACATTATTAGATAAGATTTTTTTCTTCACAATGGAAACATTGTTACATTCTACTTAAAGAGATTAATGGACAGCTATTCATTATTTAAACAAAGAGTAATCTCAAATGATAATAGTTTTTTTTCAGAATTAACAGTGAATTCTGCCCATGCCCAAATAAAATCTGAAAAAAAAATCAGCCTTTGAATGTATAGTCAATGTGTATATATATTCACACACATATGTATATATACATATATATAATGTAAAATAAATAGAATCAATAGTAGTTAAAGGAAATCTGAATTTCCCTGAAGATTAGTGATGTTGAGCCATCGGTATGTATTTGCTGATGAAATCTCTATTCAAGTCCTTTGCCCATTTTTAATGGGGTCATTTGCTTTTTTCTCTTTCAGTTAAAGTTTTTTATACATTTTGACTATTAACCCTCTTTCAAATGTATGGTTTGCAAATGTTTTCTCCTATTTTCTGGTTATCTTTTCACTCTGTTGCTTGTTTTCTTTATTATGCGGAAACCTTCTAAATTGATGTAGTTACAATTTTCTATTTTTGCTTTTGTCGCTACCAATGTCATAAAGCTTTCCACCTATTTTTTCCTGGGAGTTTCACACTACAGGTATCACATGTAAGTCTTTAATACATTTTGAGTTGATTTATGTTTATGTTTTAAGATAAAAGTCTAACTACGTTTTGTATGTGGATAACCAGTTTTCCCAGCACCATTTGTTGAAGAAACAAACTAACCTTTCTCTATTCTTTGCATCTTTGTTGAAGATCAGTTGATTGTATTTGATTGGGTTAATTTCTTGAGTTTCTATTCTGTTCATTTGTTCTATATGTTTGTCTTTCTGCTAGTATCATACATTCTTTTAATTACTATAGCTTTCTTATATATTCTGAAATCAGAAAGCGTAATTCCTCAATCTGTTCTTTCTCAAGACTGTTTTGGCTATTTTGGATCTTTTGTGTTTTCATATAAATTTAATTTTTTTTCTATTTCTGTAAAAAATATTTTTAGGATTACTGATTCAATGCATATAAATTACATTGCATCTGTAAATAAATTTGGTAGTATGTCCATTTTAACAATGTAGTCTTACAATCCATGAACGCAAAACATCTATTCATTTGTGTTTTGCTTAATTTTATTATTCAATGTTTTGTGGTTTTCAGTTTACATGCCTTTCACATCCTTAGTTAAGTTTATTTATAAGTACCTTATTTTTGATTGTACTGTAAATGATAATTTTTCTTAATTTCCTCTTCAGATAGTTTGTAGTTACTATATAGAAATGTTGTTGCAAGTTGACTTTGTACAATTTTTTGTTTTTTGTATGTTGATTTTGTATTTTGATTTTGCATCTTGAAATTTTACTGAAATTGTTTATTAGTTCTAATAGTTTTATTGTAGAATCTTTAGCGTTTCTACATATTGTAGCGTTTACTGTAAAATTAGATTTAATATGTAGACATGTCCAAAAAATTATCCAACATCATTAGAAAAGATCTCAAAGAAAAATTAGACTCCATTGTGCTCAGAGTAACATAAGCCTATATAGAAACAAGCACCTGGAGTTCTGAGAGTTTGATATTTATAGATTACCTCAGTTTTAAAAAAGATGATATTACTTCTTTCATTCTGATTTTTATGCCTTTTATTATTTTTTTTTTTATTTGCCAATTGGTCGGGTTAAAATTTCCAGCACTATGGTGAATAAAAGAAGGATAACTGTCTTGTTCCTGATGTTAGGGAAAACGCTAGTCTTTCACCATTGAATATAATGTTAGATGTGAACTTTACACGTATGACTTTTATTATTTTAAAGTAATTTGTTTCTATTCCTAGTTTTTAGAGAGGTTGTTTTGTTTTGTTTAATCATGAAATGATGTTGAATTTTTTCAAAGGCATTTTCTGCATCTATTGAGATGACCATGTTTTATACTTCGTTTGTTAATGAGGTGAATCACATTTCTTGATTTGTGCATGTTGAAACACTCTTGAATGCCATGGGTAAATCTGGCATGATTGTGGTGTATAATCCTTATAGTGTGTTGTTAAATTCAATTTGCTAATGTTTTCTTGGGGACATTTTCATCTGTGTTTATCAGGGATGTTTTAGGGTAATTTTGAAACATAAAATTACCTCATAAAATCATTTTCGCTTTATTTTTGGAATAGTTTGAGAAGAATTGGCATTAATTTTTCTTTAAATGTTTGATCAAACTCACTCATGAAGCCATATGGTCCTGGGCTTTCCTTTTTTGAGAAGTTTTAAATTACTGATTTAATCTCCTTACTAGCTATAGGACTGTCCAGATTTTCACTTTCTTTTGGACTTACTCTTGGTAGGTTGTATATTACTAGAAATGAATCCTTTTTTTCTAAGTTATCTAATTAGTTGGTATAAAATTGTTCACAGTGGTCTTGAATATTTATTTTGTATCTGTGCTATCAGTTGTAATGTCTCTTCTTTCATTTTGATTTTTTTTTCTATTTGAGTCATCTTGCTTCTTTTTAGTAGCTAATGGTTTGTCAATTTTATTTTTCAAGAAATCCAGTTTTGTTGATTTTTTCTCTATTGCCTTTCTGTTTTCTAATCCTTTTGTTTCTGTTCTTATCTTTACATTTCTTTCCATCTGTTATCTTTGGTCTTAGTTTGTTCTGCTTTTTCCAGTTCTTTAATGTATAAAGTTAGGTTTTTTATTTGAAATATTTTTTTTCTTAATGTCAACATTTATCACTATTAATATCCTTCTTAGTACTATTTTGTTGCATTCCATATGGTATGACATATTGTATTTTCATTTTCAATTGTTTCAAGATAGTTTAAATTTGTCTATTGATTTCTTATTTGACTCATACATAGTCTGTCGTTTATTTTTCACATATTTATGATTTTTTCAGTTCTCCTTCTGCTATTGATTTCTGGTTTAATTTTACTGTGGTTGGAAAGTATACTTAGTATGATTTTATTCTTCTTAAATTTGTTAAAACTTGTTTTATGACCCAACATGTTTACTATTCTGGGGAATCATCAATGTGTACTTGAGAAGAATATATATTTCGTTACTGTTGGGTGGAGTGTTGTGTATATGCCTGTTAGGTCTACTTGGTCTTTATGGCTGTTCCAGTTCATTGTTTCCATATTGCTGATCTGTCTAAATGACTGAAGGGGCTATCCATTATTGAAAGTGGGGGTATCGAAGTCTTTTTCTATTATTGTATTGCTATCGATTGCACTCTTCAATTCTGTCAATGTTTGTTTATATACTTAGGGGTTCTGATTTGGGGCATATATATAAAAATATATATAGAAATATATATACTTAAATATATGTGTGTGTGTGTGTATATATATATAATTATATATATAAAATATACTAGGTCTTATCAAAGTTCTGAGACAGGAGGAACAGAATCTATTGCTTTGGATGCCTCTAAAAATGTAAGAGCATTGGACCTACTGCCTACTACTTTATTTCCCTCCCTAATGAAAAGCTGGGAGCTGTTTCTTTTTCCCCTAATCACTCTGCACGGTGCTAGGGTGCGCCACTGCGGCTTGTGTTAGCCTGCTAGCTATAACAAACGTGTGTGTGTGTGTGTGTGTGTGTGTGTGTGTATATGTTATATTTTCCTGGAAAATTGACCTCTCATTATTGCATAACTTTTTCTCTTATGACAGTTTTTCACTTAAAATTTGTGTCTTCTAATACAAGTATAGACGATTCTGCTCATTTTTATGTATTGTGTACATGGGATATCTTTTTTCCTGCCTTCATTTTTAGCCTTTGTGTGCCCTTAAATCTAAATGGAATTCCTTTTGGACAGCATGTAATTGAATCTTGGTTATTTTTAATCCATTCAGTTACTCAGTGGTTTCTTATTGAGAAATTTAATCATTTATATCTGAAGTAATATTTGATAGAAAAAGATTTAGAATTACTGTCTTGAAAATTATTTTCTGTTTTGTTGTTATTGTCTCTCTTTTCCTGTCTTGTTGTCTTCCTTGTGTTTTTACTTTTTATAATATTATTCCTTTGATTCTTTTCTCACTATTTTTGAGTTTTTCTTCTACAGATATTTTATTCATAGTTGTCATGGGACTTAGGTAAATCAACTTATAACAGTCTATTTTAAGCTGATAAGAACTAAACTTCAATCCTGTATAAAAACTTATACTTTTAGTCACTCACATACTTTAAGTTATTGATGTCATCATTTGCATATCTTTAGACTGCGTGTCAATATGCAAATTTTACACTTATGTTTACTTTTAATGTTTGCTTTTTAATTTTTATACTTTAAGTGAAAATGACTTACCTAATATTATTACACTACTACAGTATTCTGTATTTGTATATGTATTTACTTTTAATAGTGAGTTTTATAATTTTTTGTGCTTCTGCATTTCTCTTTCATATTATTTCATTCCATTGTTCAAAAATTCCCTTTAGAATTTCTTGTAAGACAGTTATCATGGTTATATCTCCCTCAGTTTTTGCTGGCTTAGGGATGTTTCTTTTCTCTCTTTCATTTTTGAATGACAATTTTTCCAAGTAGAGTATTCTTAGTTGACAGTTTTATTTCTTGCAGAACTTTAAATATGTCACCTCACTCTTTTCTGTCTTGCAATGTTTTTGCTGAGAAATTCAATGATAGTTTTATAGAGGTTTTCTTGTACATTAAATGTCACTTTTCTCTGGCCACTTTGAAAGTTCTCTCTTTGTCTTTCACTTTTTACAATTTGATTATTATGTATCTCAGTGTGAACGATTTTTGGATTTATCTCTTCTTCAAGCCCGTTGACCTTCTTGAATATGGATGTAAATGTCCTTCCTCAGATTTGGGAAGATCGGGCCACTATTTAAATAAGCTTCTATCTCTTTCTCTTTAGTCTTATTATTTTCTCCCATATTGCGTAAGTTAATCTGCTTTATGCTGTCAGGAACTTTTTAAGCTTTCTTCACTCTGCTTTATTATTATTTTTTTCCTCCAGCTGAATAATTTCCAATGACATGTCTTCAAGCTTGCTAATCCTTTTTCCTGCTTCACCTAGTCTGTTATAGAACCCCTATTGTAAATTTTTTACTTAAATTATAATACTCTTCGGCTCTGTGATTCCTTTCTAGTTCTTTAAAATATATTTCCAATCACTTTATTAGAATTTTCACTTAGTTCATAAATTAGTCACCTAACCTCACTTATCAACTCCATAATTGTCATTTGAATTCTCAGTCACTAAATCATATCTCTATTCCATTAGCATGTTTTTCTTGAGATTTATTTTATTCATTTGTTTGCCACATATTTCCCTGTGCCTTCATTTTCCCTAACCCTTTGAACTGGTGTCTGCATATTAGATAAAACGGCCACCTCTTTCAGTCTTTGTGGACTGCTCTTATACAAGAGAAGACCCTTGCTAATAAATGTGGCGAGAGATTCTGAGGACCTCTCAAATCTTTGTGCTAGTTCAAATTGCTATCTTTGTGGTTGGTGGCCTCTAGGTTTCTAAAATACGCTAGGTCTTATCAAAATTCTGAGACATGAGGAACAGAATCTATTGCTTTGGATGCCTCTAAAACTGTAAGAGCATTGGACGTACTGTCTACTACTTTTCTTCCCTGCCTGATGAAAAGCTGGGAGCTGTTTCTTATTCTCCTAATCACTCTGCACTGTGCTAGGGTATTCCACTGTGGCATGCGTTAGCTTGCTAGTTCAAAGTGGATTTTTAATCTCAGTGGCCCCCAGGTGGCTAGAGTATGCTGGGTCCCATTAGCCCTTAGGGGTAGGTAAGACAGAAACAAGTGCCATGGTGAGGCCCCAGAAATATCAGTCTTGAACATATAATCAAGTTTTTTTCCTACTTCCATACGGGTAATCTGTGAGATGGGTATTTCCTTTTAATCACTGGGCACCATGTCAGAAGCAGAGCTTATGGTGAGACACAATTTGAATATTTCTACCGGTTTCCATGTGGCTAGTTTCATGCTTGCCTGGGAATATAGGAGTCTCTCATTTAGTTTCTGTATTTCACACAAAGGAAATTATTTTGTGCTTTGTTTTGAATCAGTGTGTTCATGGTGGGGGGAGATTCAATTCTTTTTATTCCATCATCTTTATGATGTACCAAATTACATTTTATGTCTTGGATATTTTAAAGATCCCAGTAGGACACAGATGATATATGCAAATATGGATAATTCAAGAAAGGTTTAATAATGGGACTGTTTACAAAGCTATAGGTAGTTGAAACTGTATGGGATAGTGCTGAACCACAGGGTTAATGAAAAGTAGCTTCTATCTCCCTGTGAAGTTGAAGGGATTTGGTAATGGCATGATACTATGAGGTGGGAAAAGTATAGGGTTAAGAAGGGTGGAGAGTATGGTAGGTCAGTCTTAATCCCTGAAATCTGTGGATGTTATATGGCAAAAATATATAATTCAGTTAAATATCTTTAAATGGCAATATTTTCTGAATGATCAAGGCAGACCCTAAATGCAATTACTTATATCCTTAAATAAGAGGGAGGTAAAGACAGATTTGACACAGACAGAAGATGATAAAGCAATGCTACTACAGATGTAGATATTGGAATTAAACAATTAAAACCAGAGAATGCTGGCTGCCCCACAAAGCGGAGATGACAAAGAATAGATTTTCCCCTAGAGCTTCTAGAGTGAGTGTAGCCCTGCCAACCCTCCGATTTAGGCCCACTGATAATGATTTCAGACTTCTGGCCTTCAAAAACTGTGAGAGATTAAATTTCTTTTATTTTAAGCTTCCAAGTGTGTGGTAATTTGTTAAAACAGCTGCAAGAAATTAACAGAGTGAAGGGAACTGAAAATAGAGAATAAAAAGCATAAAGTCAGAAATATAGTGGAAAAAAAACTAACTTTGGAGGAAGAAAGATTTGATTTGAATTTCAGATTCCAAACCTATTATTTCTGTAACTTAGTATTTAGAAAAAATGGTGACGATTCTCAATTAAGCAATATTTCTTCTAATCTACAATGTGCCATGTGCCTTATATGAAGGTGTTGATGGCACTTTAGTAGTTGCTAAATAGTAACATCTATCATGCAAAGTAATTGACAGAAAAAGATACTGGCATTATCATTATGGAAAGAGGACTTGGAAATGTCATATGAAAAAGAATGGAAAGAACTGAGACCATATGTTACTAGGATCAATGAATAGAAGCAACAGAACCATAGTAAATATAGACTACCTAAATTATCTTATGAATAATAAGAAGGAATTGTATAGGAAAGTATGCCTGAAATGCAGGAATATGTGTCCAGAATGTCAGAACTAACATAAATGTTAAAAAGTCCACCTGAGTGTTGTAACAAATATTGTTGATATTGAAAATATCTCAGTGGAGATGAGAATTAGTTCCTCAGCCCAGTATAAGACTGGATTAAAAATTGTGCATGGATGTGCAGGGCAGGAGGCTGAAGGTGAGCTGCCATGCAGATTTGGCGGCTTTCTCAGTCTGGAGAATATGTATGAGGAGGCATACAGTTAGTACATATCTATATCTAGCTTGATAGACTTCTTGACAGCAATAAATACTTTTTATATAAAGTATGTACCTTCTTTTCTAACTCTTGCCAGACTTCTGAGTTTTATATATTTAATCCATCTTTATCATACACACACACACACACACACACACACATATATATATATATATATATTTGTAAAAACCACAGGCAAAATCACAAGCAGTCTGTATTTAAATAAGAGAATATATTTAACTTCAAACTAAAATAATAACATTACATGTCAGGTGAAGAGAACATCTTAGCCTTTATCTCAGTGTATCATCAGTGTATAAGGACTCTCTATTCCCTTGCCACTGTCTAGCCCATTGTGGCGCAACAGTCAAACATGGAGATATACCAAGGGAAGGCAAAGGCTAGCCATAATTCCAGCTGGTGGGATAACATAAATTTAGATTGCATTGATTCATTAAGTTTTTTGGCTTTTATAGAAACAGGAGGCTCCTATGGAAATAACTTATGGCATTGGCTTATGAACTAGGCCACAACTAATATTCTGAAATTTAGTAAATAGATGTGACAAAATAAATCATTATTTAAGCTTCATGGAGAAGAATGTACCTGGGCCAACATATTCCAACCTCACTCTTGGTTGAAACCAGCAGCATCATAGAAAGTTGAGATTAAAATTATCTAAGTGTAGAATATCTGTTGGATCAATAATCTCATTCTTGTAGACATATCTTTTTAAATTCTTTGGTTTTAATGCCAGGGTTATTTGTGTTGTCATGAAAGTGTACTTATAAGGAAGGCAGAGAGAACACAGTGGTTATGCTATAGAAGGAATTCAAAATGACCTACTCCAAGTTTTTAGAATATATGTGCATGACTGGAATTAAGTATTTGAAATCCACCCTATAAATTACTATAGTCCTCCTAGTTTTCTTCTTTTAATTTCAGTATCTAGAAGAGTGATAAAAAATATTTTAGGTTTAATTTATAATAATAAAATGTGAATAATTATTACAAATAACAGCATGGCTAATAATAACCTAAATAAAATTTATTTCACTGATTATAAATGATTTGATTTGATATATTTCTTTTCCTATGAAGAATAGTAATCATAATGATTCATTTCTTCATTCAGGAAACTAGTACCTCTTTGTGGACTACCATTGAAACTGTGTACGTGGTGTATTTAATATGCCTTCTGCCTTTCTTCCTCCTAAATAATTTCTCCTACGTAGTCACATAATCCCCCTCTCTAATCTCTTTCAAATTCCTCCAAAATCACCTTCTATGTCAGACTTTTCCTTTACAATGTCTAAAATTTAATCTTTCCTCCATGATAATGCCTATTCCATGTCCTTGTGTCATTTTTTACTCCTTGGTGCTTGTCGCCTTTTGACATACTATATACCTCATTTGTTTTCCTTGTGTATTAACCATTTCCCACATTAAAATATAAACTTCATGAATCACGTTTTTTGCAGGCTTTTTCCATCCCTGGCATGTGAATGACTGCTTGGTCCAGAATAGGTGGTTAAGTAAATGTTTGTGGATTGAACGAGTGAATAAATTAGATAGCCTAGGAAGACATTATAGTTGGAAATATAACAAAATGTGGTCTTGAATAACTGAAAAGTGCAAGGGCTGTGTGGATGAGTAATAGTTTGCAAAAAAGAGATAAAAAACTTGAGATGTGTGTTGAAAATTCACAGAAAGGTTTAGTTAAGGAAGCAAAGGTAGAGATACTTTAAGAAGACAGTTCTCTGCAAGTTCAAGAGATAAAGACTCTTAAAAAAGAAGATTCATTAACTGTCACAGATATCACCAATACATTCAGTGATACAGTGACACTATGGCATTACAGTGAGTATTAAACCTGATTGAATTGGACTTGTGAATAAATTAGAGCCAAAGAAATGGAGACTCAGGTTCAACAACCCTTTCAGGAATGTTGGCTGCAATTGGAGGCAAGAGATGTAGCTTCAGAACAATAAGTATTTGAGCACTTTAACATGGGATTTATTTTTTACAAAAGGCACACGTGACAGTATTTAAAATGCAAAGGGAAGATTTAATTGGAGAGTAGAAGTATGTCTAAGAGAAGAAAAAGCTATTAGTAGTATAAATTTTTAGAGATGGAAAAATACATGGTGTGGCAGATTCTGTTAGTTGCCTATCCAATTACATTATCTTGTCTACTACAAGATTCTTGATTTTTTTCAACATGACAATATACCTATTTAAAAATGCTCATCTCATGATTTTATTGCTGTTAGATGTGGCCATGTGATCCATTTTAAATGAACACATGTAAAGAGAAGTCATTGTTGAGGATTCCAGCAATGCTTATCTGAAGATGCAAACATCTTTTTTAACTTGATAAAGGTTTTTTTTTTTTTTTTTTTTTTTTGGACAGAGTCTTGCTCTGTCACCAGGCCCAGGCTGGAGTGCACTGGGGCGATCTCAGCTCACCATAACCTCCACTTCCCGGGTTCAAGCAAGTCTCCCGCCTCAGTCTCCCGAGTAGCTGGGACTACAGATGTGTGCCACCATGCCCAGCTAATTTTTGTATTTTTAGTAGAGACGGGGTTTCACCATCCATGTTGGCCAGGATGGTCTCAATCTCTTGACCTAGTGATCTGCCCACCTCAACCTCCCAAAGTGCTGGGATTACAGGTCTGAGCCACCACACCTGACATTTTTTTTTTTTTTTTTTTTAATTAAGAAGATAAACAAACCAACAGGCAGAATATCAGAGTCATCTACATGTATATTGAGCTCATACAGGATGAAAACACGGCTTGAATTGAGGAAAACAGAGTCAAGGGCAAATAAATACAAAGCATTACATGAATGATATGTCAGATGATAATTAGGGATTGGTAGTCTTCTATTCATACATTTTTAATGTTTTAACCAAGATTTTAAAAAGGCAAATATGATAGAGTTCTGGATGGAAATTCTTCCCATTTATGTTCTTATATTTCTTTTATGTTAGGTAGCAGTGTGAATAAATGAACAAAAACAAAAGATTGAGTCTTTGTTATTTTATCTTATTTTAGTTTCTTTTTTTGAAAAATTCTCTGTAGTGTCTGCTTTACTGTTTTTTAACTATTTTTTTAAATTTTTTATTTCCATGGGTAGATACTAGGGTATATATTTATGGTTTCATGAGATATTTTGATACAGGCATGCAATGCATAGTAATCACATCAGGGTAATAGGGTATCCATCACCTCAAGCATTTATCCTATGTATCAGAAACAATTCATTAAAAAATATATTTAAATGTACAATTAAATTGTTTTTTTACTATAGTCATCCTGCTGTGCTAGCAAATACTACATCTTATTCCTTCTTTCTAACTATATTTTGCACCCATTAAACAACCCCACTTCTCCCCACAGCCTTCCCCCAATCCCCCACTACCCTTGCCAGCTTCTGGTAACCATCCTTCTACTCTCTATCTCTGTGAAATCAATTGTTTTAATATTTAGATTCCAAAAATATGTGAGAACATGTGAAGTTGGTCTTTCTATGCCTGGCTTTTTCACTTAGGATAATGGCCTTCACTTCCATCCATGTTGTTACACCTTTTCATATACCTATTTGCCATATGTATGTTTCCTTTTGAGAAATGTCTCTGAAGGTCTCTTGCCCATTTTAAAATCAGAGTATAGATATACATTCTTGGCATCTTTGTAAAAAATAAGTTCACCATAGATGTATGGATTTATTTCTGGGTACTCTATTCTGTTCCACTTTTCTGTGTATCTGTTTTTATGCCAGTACGAGACTGTTTCGATTACTATTGCTTTGTAGTATAATTTGAAGTCAGGTAATATGAATCCTTCAGTTTTATTCTTATTGCTTAGGACAACTTTGGCTATTCTGAGTGTTTTAGAGTTGCATAAAAATCTTAGGATTTTTTGTATGTGTGCAAAGAATGTATTTGGTATTTTGATAGGCATTATAATGAAACTGTAGATGGCTTTGGGTAGTATAGACATTAAAAATATTATTACATTAAAATATTATTTTTTTCAATTCATGAACATGGAATATCTTTCCATTTTTTGTTTTCTAATTTCTTGCATCAATGTTTTATAGTTTTCATTGTAGAGATCTTTCACTTCTTTGATTCAGTTAATTTCTAAGTATTTTATTATTTTGTAGCTATTATAAATGGAATTACTTGCTTGATTTCTTTTTCCAGTTGTTCACTGTCAGAATATAGAAATGCTACTGCTGTTGTCATTTTAATTTTGTATACTCTGACTTCACTGAATTTATCAGTTCTAATAGTTTTTTTTTTTTTTTTTTTTGTGGAGTCTTCAGGTTTCTCAAAATATAAGATAATACAATCTGCAAAAAAAAAAAAATCATAATTTTACTTCTTCCTTTCCAATTTGAGTATCCTTTATTTCTTTCTCTCATCTGACTGCTCTACCTAGGATTTCCATGAATATTTTGAATAACAGTGTTAAAAGTGGGCATCCTTGTCTTGTTCCAGATCTTAGAGAAAAGAGTTGTAGTTTTTCCCCACTCAGTATGATGCTAGCTGTGAGTTGGTCATATATGGTTTTTATTTTGTTGAGGTACGTTCCTTCCATATCAAGTTATTTGAGGGTTTGTATCATGAAAGGATGTTGAATTTTATCAAATACTTCTTCAGCATCAATTGAAATGATCATATAGTTTTTGTCCTTTATTCTACTAATATGATACGTCACACTGATTGATTGATTTGCATATGTTGAACCATCTTGCATCCCTGGAATAAACCACAATTGGTCATGATAAATGATCTTCTCAATGTGCTGTTGAAATCAGTTGTTAATATTTTTTGGAGATTTTTTCATCAATATTCATCAGTAATAATGGCCTATCGATTTTTTTTTTTTATATGTCTTTGTCTGGTTTTGGTATCAGCCCTTTAATATGTCATGGCACTCTCTCCTGGCCTATAAGATTTCCACTGAAATGTCTGCTGCCAAATGTGTTGGAGCTCTATTGTGTATTATTTCTTTCTTTTCTCTTGCTGCTTTTTGGATTCTTTCTTTATCCTTGATCTTAGGGAGTTTAAGTTTAAGTTTGAGATAGTATTATTTGGGTTAAATCTTCTGGGTGGTTTATAAACTTTCTGTATTTGATATTGATATATTTCTCTAGGTTTGAGAAGTTATCTGCTATCTTTCTGAATGAAGTTTCTACCCTATCTTTCTCTCTGCCTCTTCTTAAAGGCCAATAACTTGTATATTTGCTTTTTGCAGGCTATTTTCTAGATCATGTAGGTGTACTTTATTTTTATTATTATTATTTTTTGTCCCTGTTGGCTGTGTATTTTCAAGTACCCTGTCTTCAAGCTCACTAATTCTTTCTTCTGCTTGATTAATTTTGCTATTAAGTTATTCTGATGCATTCTTTAACATGTCAATTGCATTTTTCAACTCTAGAATTTCTGCTTGATTCTTTTTAATTATTTCAATATTTTTGTTAAATTTATGCAATAGAATTCTGAATTTCTTCTCTATGTTACCTCAAATTTCTTTGAGTTTTCTAAACACAACTGTTTTGAATTTTCTGTCTGAAGGGTTTCATGTCTTTGTTTCTCCAAGACTGGTCCCTAGTGCCTTTTATAGTTAGAACATGTTTTCCTGGATAGTCTTGATGTTTTCTGGTATTTGTCAGTGTCTGGACCTTGAAGACTTAGATGTTTCCTGTAGTCTACACATTCTGTGCTTGTTTGTATCTATCCTTCTTGGGAAGGCTTTCCAGGTATTTGAAAGGACTTGGGTGTTGTGACCTAAGCTCCACCTGCAGTATGGGGCACTCAAGCCTAAGTAACGCTGTGGTTTCTGCAGTGTCCTGGAGATACCACCTTGGATAAGATCTCAGGTAATTCTCTGGATTACTAAGCAGAGACTCTTGTTCTCTTCCCTTACTTTCTCTCAAACAAATGGAGTGTCTCTCTGTGTGCTGAGCTGCCTGTGATTGTGGGTGGTGTGACACAAGCATTGCTGTAGCCACCACCGTTGGGACTGTGATGGGTCAGACCTGAAGCCAGCATAATACTGGGTCTTGCCCGTAGCTCCAGGGTTACCACTACCTTGCTATTGCCTATGTTCACTCAAGGCCCTCTGGCTCTGCCATAGGCAGATGGTGAAGCCAGCCAGGCTTGTGTCCTTCCCTTAAGGATAGTGAGTTCCCCCAGGCCCTGGGTGGATTCAGAGATGCTATCCAGGAGCTAGGGACTGCAGTTGAAAAATTAATACATCTACTTTGTTTTCATTACGCTATTAACATGTTTGAGTTGGTCCTCAGACCTCAAGACACAATTATTTCCACTCTTCCCTCTCCTTTCCATAGACGAGGAGCCTCACTCTGTGGCTACCACCATGACCAGAGGCCCATGGGAATACTGCCAGGATAAAACCAATGTTTACTTCAGGCCTAAGGGCTCTTTGGTTAGCTTGTGGTGAATTTTGTCAGGCCTGGGACTCACTCTTCAGGGAAGTGTGCTCCCCTCTTGCCCAGGGCATGTCATTAATGCCATCCAGGAGCTCAGGCCTGGAATCAGGCCCCCAAGAGCCCCCACGGTGCTTTACACTACTGTGGTCGAGCTAGTATCTAAGATGCAATAAAAACTTTCCTTTAATTTTCCCTCTGCATTTCTCAAGCCACAGCCACCATAGCAGAGAATATGCTGCGTCTCATTTGAAGCCAGCACTTCTTAGAGTCTTACCCAAGGTCCATGGCATACTACCTGGGTATCACTGTTGGGTATTCAGGGCCCAGGAGCTCTTTAGTCAGCAGGTGATGGGTTCCACCAGGACTGAGTCTTTCCGTTCAAGGCAACAGGTTCTCTTCTGGCCTAGGTTGTGTCTAAAAATGTTTCTCAGGAGCTAGGTCCTGGATTGGGGCCTCATGACTCTGACTAGTGCTCTATTCTAGTGTGGCTGAACTGGTATCAAAGACGCAAGACAAATGTCCTCTTTAATCTTTCCTCTCCTCTCTTCAAGTGGAAGAAAGGGCTCTCTTTGGGAGCTGTAAGCTGTGCTTCCTGAGCATAGGAGAATGGTGGCACTACACTCCCCTAGCTGACTTGCCCTGTGTCTCGGTAAGTCATGTATCCCCTAAGCTTCCTAGCTCTGAGCCTAGCCTAGCACTAGGACTTGTAGTCCTTATGGTTTAGACTGCATTTCAAGTTTATTTAGGCCCCTATAGCACTTTAGCCCATGGTGGTGAGGTTTGCCAGACCTCAAGTTCTAACCTCTGGGATGGGTGCTTCCCCTTTGGCTATGGCTGGTCTAAATGCTCCCTCTGTTGGGGAGTGTCAGCTGAGTTTAATCCAATTTTGCTCTCCACTGTGACCAGGCAGCACTGAGTTCATTGCAACATCTCATAATTGCTGTGCTCTTCCTCCCCCAAGTACAACATTTCTCTGTGCCATGTGGTTGCCATGGGGAAATGGGAGAGACGTGGAATTAGTAATTCAAAACTATCCTTGTTATCCACTTCAGTGTCTCTTTCAGTGATACGAAATTAAAACCAGATACTTTGAAGGCTCATCTGATTTTTGGTTATTATGAAGGTGATTTTTGTTTGTAGATAGTTGTTAAATTTAGTGTTTCTTCACAAAGGGAGACAATTGGTGGGACCCTGTATTCCACCATCTTGTTCTACTCCATCTCATTTCAATTTATTTCAATGTATATTACACTAAAAATAATGTATTATATATTTTGGGATTTCCATCTTATTTGTGCTTGTGATCTTATTTCATCTTTACCTCTTTACCTGAAGTCTTCATATATTCAGTTGTCAACCTAACTGCTAGGCACCTCCCTTGTCATGTTCCACTGTGAACTTCCTTCCAGTGTTATTTTTTCCCTCCAATCTTTACTAATAATTTCGTTGCTTCTTTTTGATCCAAATGGAAATTACTTTATTTCCTTTGGTCTCTTCTGAACTCTATTTTTAAAAAGTGATTTATCTTAATTTTTCAAGCTTTTAGTGTTAACTAGAATCCACTAGAAACATGATTTTTGTTAAAATTTTCATTCTCCCATTTAGTTATTTTCTTTATACATTGAAAGATCCTATTTAATTTATCTCATTGAAAAGTACTATCATATAATTCAGTTGATCTGCCTTGACTATAAATACCATGCACATTCAATGCATTCCGACATTGATTAATAATTAATCATATAAATATTGTGGGGCTTGTTACTAAGAAAGACAAACGTGAATAATCTCTACCTAATCTTCATTATCTTAGGCAAGGGGCTCATATATATATATATATATATATATATATATATATATATATATTCACACACAAGTAATCATAACATAAGGCATACAGTTATTGGCAGCATACGAAAAATAAAAACATAACCTTAGATTTTCACATAGAAGTGCAGAATAATTTATAATGAGGTGATCTGTTAGGAAACTAATTACATATTCAAAAAATTAATAACTGCAGGGATGAAGAAGGGGGAGGAGAAAGATGAAGAGGAGAAAGAGTAAAATAATAAAGGAGAGTAGTAGAAAGATGAGTTAGGTAAGGAGGAAGAGATAAGAGCTCAAAATAAAAAGGGCAATCCAGGAAGTAATAAACCAAATCACCAAATTAATATTCATGAGAAAAGATGGCACTTTCAGAAAATGAGAAGTAGCTGTAACTAGCATACAGGGATAAGACATATAAACAATTATAGAGACAAACTGGGGAGCATCTTGAATGTTCTCTCACAGTATTTGATAGATTTCAAGAATGATTGTCTTAGGTTTGCAAAAATCAAGCAAATCATTGTTAAAAACACAATTTATAAAGAGAATTCCAAATATAATATACCATTCTTTTGGCCTACTTTCTATACCTTTATTTAATCATTGGATGGTAATTTTATTTTTGAAATACATATGAGAGCATCATTATTAAAGGCAATATTACAAATAAATAGGAAAATATAATTCATATATATTTTCCTCATTTGTTATAAAACTCCATATAAATTAAAAAAAGATTCTTGAATTTACTGTTTAAAATATTATTGTTTTTGTTAGTAGATGAACAGAGACAAATGAAATGCATTCATTTAGATAACACTCATTATTCACCTGCTTAGTGCTGTTGCCATCATATTAGGTATGCTAATTCATACAATTACCCTAATATAATTGGTTTAAAGACCTTGTGTAATAGGGCAGCATTTTAGTTCCTTGATGGAATACATGAAGAAATCTCAAATCTGAAGTAATTTACTTAAAAATGTGTTATTACCACAATCTAAATTTTCCTTTGTTTTTTTGTTTTTTTGTTTTTTTTTTTTTCTTTACCACAGCTGAGTTATTATTTAAGGAAAAAACATCCTAATGTATTGTTCAGAATCCCCCAAAGGACCTTTACTTTTGCCTGGTTAGGTTTATAGTTCTCATTATTCAAGAAGAGCAAGTAATGAAAAATCATTATTCAAAGTTAAAAACTGGTTTATTTCAACCTTCTCAATTAGAGCCAAAAAATTCAATCAAATAAGCTTTCAGAAAAAGAAGGATAAAAAATGCAATAGTAAAGCAATATATATTTTTGCATTAAAATTAAGGCACCATATGCAATTTTTGTGCTTCATTGCTCAACACATGCTGATAGAGAGAAAAAGGGGTGGTGAAAGGCATTAACCAGGTAATATGCTCTGGAAAAACTGGCCTTGTGACAGGCTACTAGCTCAATCCACTAAGCACAATAAAAGCATTGTGTTTTAAAATAAAGCCAAGGCAATAAAAGTGGGAAAATTAAAATATCATTTATGATTTGAGTCCCAAATTTTTATCAAATAATCCCATAGTCAGTAGAGTCTCCACATATGCAGAGTTGAACTCATTATCTCATTTCCAAAAAAAAAAAAAAAAACTCAATCATTTCTATTTTGTTACACCCTCCCAGAAGAGCTGCTGTACAGGAAGAGTTTTTACTGGAAACTTTGGAATCAGAGTCAAATTTTCACTCTGGCTCATTTCTACATTTACTTATCAATTGCTATTATGTTATATTAAGTTATTTTACTTCATGTTATGTTCGTTCTATTCTCTTCTATTTCACATACATGATTTAGTCTGTCATTGTTTCTTTTTCACTTTCATGCCTCTATTTTTCATCTGCCTTAAAATTTAGCTAATAATTATAACATAGCCAATAACATCTCTACTGAAGTGTGATTGAAGATTCTACTTCCTCTTTTCTATGAATTCCAAGAGTTACTTGTGTGTTTTTCTTAAACAGAACATCCTGAAATTGCCTTGAAAGTGTTCTGAAAGTTATTACTTATACACTGTTGTCTCACCGACATTTAGACATAGAGATGTTACCTCGACTAAAAAACCTAAAACCAAATATCTAAATTCTCCACTAATCTTACAACTTTTTTCAATCATTACATTATTTTCTTAACCAACTTTATGTTGCAACTTCTCAACAGAGGGACATAAGTCCATGTTCTCAACTTCTATTCATTTTTAAACTTACTCCAGGGACCCAATTGAGGAGGCAGTCTGCCTGTTCTCAGATCTTAAACTCCATGCTGGGAGAACCACTACTCTCTTCAAAGCTGTCAGACAGCCCGTAATCCCAGCACTTTGGGAGCCCACGGTGGGTGGATCACGAGGTCAGGAGTTCAAGATCAGCCTGGCCAAGATGGTGAAACCCCATCTCTACTAAAAATACAAAAAATTAGCCAGGCGTGGTGGTGGGTGCCTGTAATCCCAGCTACTTGGGAGGCTGAGGCAGAGAATTGCTTGAACCCAGGAGGCGGAGGTTGCAGTAAGCCAAGACCGTGCCACTGCACTCCAGGCTGAGTGACACAGTGAGACTCTGTCTTAAAAAAAAAAAAAAAAAAAAGCTGTCAGACAGGGACGTTTAAGTCTGCAGAAATTTCTGCAGCCCTTCATGCTAAAAACTCTCAATAAACTAGGTATTGATGGGACGTATCTCAAAATAATAACAGCTATTTATGAGAAACCCACAGCCAATATCATACTGAATGGGCAAAAACTGGAAGCATTGCCTTTGAAAAGCAGCACAAGACAGGGATGCCCTCTCTCACCACTCCTATTCAACATAGTGTTGGAAGTTCTGGCCAGGGCAATCAGGCAGGAGAAAGAAATAAAGGGTATTCAATTAGGAAAAGAGGAAGTCAAATTGTCCCTGTTTGCAGATGACATGATTGTATATTTAGAAAACCCCATCATCTCAGCCCAAAATCTCCTTAAGGTGATAAGCAACTTCAGCAAAATCTCAGGATACAAAATCAATGTGCAAAAATCACAAGCATTCCTATATACCAATAACAGACAAACAGAGAGCCAAATCATGAGTGAACTCCCATTCACAATTGTTTCAAAGAGAATAAAATACCTAGGAATCCAACTTACAAGGGATGTGAAGGACCTCTTCAAGAACTAACAACCACTGCTCAACAAAATAAAAGAGGACACAAACAAATGGAAGAACATTCCATGCTTATGGATAGGAAGAATCAATATTGTGAAAATGGTCATACTGCCCAAGGTAATTTATGGATACAATGCCATCCCTATCAAGCTACCAATGACTTTCTTCACAGAACTGGAAAAAACTACTTTAAAGTTCATATGGAACCAAAAAAGAGCCCACATTGCCAAGACAGTCCTAAACAAAAGAACAAAGCTGGAGGCATCACACTCCCTGATTTCAAACTATACTACAAAGCTACAGTAACCAAAACAGCATGGTACTGGAACCAAAACAGAGATATAGACCAATGGAACAGAACAGAGCCCTCAGAAATAATACCACACATCTACAACCATCTGATCTTTGACAAACCTGAAAAAAACATGCAATGGGGAAAGGATTCCCTATTTAATAAATGGTGCTGGGAAAACTGGCTAGCCATAAGTAGAAAGCTGAAACTGGATCCCTTCCTTACACCTTATACAAAAATTAATTCAAGATGGATTAAAGACTTAAATGTTAGACCTAAAACCATAAAAACCCTACAAAAAAACCTAGGCAATACCATTCAGGACATAGGCATGGCCAAGGACTTCATGACTAAAACACCAAAAGCAATGGCAGCAAAAGCCAAAATTGACAAATGGGATCTAATTAAACTAAAGAGCTTCTGCTCAGCAAAAGATACTACCATCCGAGTGAACAGGCAACCTACAGAATGGGAGAAAATTTTTACAATCTACCCATCTGACAAAGGGCTAATATCCAGAATCTACAGAGAACTTAAACAAATTTACAAGAAAAAATCAAACCACCCCATCAAAAAGTGAGTGAAGGATATGAAAAGACACTTCTCAGAAGACATTTATACAGCCAACAGACACATGAAAAAAATGCTCATCATCACTGACCATCAGAGAAATGTAAATCAAAACCACATTGAGATACCATCTCACATCAGTTAGAAAGGTGATCATTAAAAAGTCAGGAAACAACAGGTGCCGGAGAGGATGTGGAGAAATAGGAACACTTTTACACTGTTGGTGGGACTGTAAACTAGCTCAACCATTGTGGAAGACAGTGTGGCAATTCCTCAAGGATCTAGAACTAGAAATATCATTTGAACCAGCCATCCCATTACTAGGTATATACCCAAAGGATTATAAATCATGCTGCTATAAAGACACATGCACACGTATGTTTATTGTGGCACTATTCACAGCAAAGACTTGGAACCAACCCAAATGTCCATCAATGATAGACTGGGTTAACAAAATGTGGCACATATACGCCATGGAATACTATGCAGCCATAAAAAATGATGAGTTCATGTCCTTTGTAGGGACATGGATGAAGCTGGAAATGATCATTCTGAGCAAACTATTGCAATTACAGAAAACCAAACACCACATGTTCTCACTCATAGGTGGGAATTGAACAATGAGAACACTTGGACACAGGGTGGGAACCAACACACACTGGGGCCTGTCATGGGGTTGGGGGAGTGGGGAGGGATAGCGTTAGGAGATATACCTAATGTAAATGATGAGTTAACAGGTGCAGCACAGCAACATGGCACATGTATACATATGTAACAAGCCAGCACGTTGTGCACATGTACCCTAGAACTTAAAGTATAATAATAAAGAAAAATAAAATAAACTCACTCCAATCTAGATCTCATTTGCATATCCTCCTCTGTTGTGACCTAAGTGATTGAGCCTATCACCTCTGCTTATATTTCACTGGTGAAAATAAGATCAATAGTCTCCATCTAACTTCAAGAGGATGAAAACGAACAAACCACCAGTGAACAGTGAAGGACCAGAAAAACTAGTGAATAGACTAATGATCATAACATCATCCTGTCAATAATGTTCCCTGCCTCAATGAACTATCAAGCCGAAGTCTGATGTGTTTTTAAGGACATTTAAATGTCTCTCCATTTATCAACCTTCCCTCACTTGCAGATTGAGGGTCAAAAAGAAGTGAGTAATTTGCTAGACTACTGAATGTCTCAGTATGACTTGTCCCCTTCCTCTCCCACTGAATACCTGAAATACCCATTATCATCAAATAAGCATGCCGTGAAATATATAGTGCCAATTTTTTAGCACCAATTTTGATGCAAAATCTTATGACTATATAAGGAAAGCCTGCCACGATTTCCCCTGTCAACAGATGAGTCTAGAGGTAATCCATCAGAAGAGAATATTCTGTCTGGCTTTATCATAAGCACATGACTTCATTCTCTCTGACTCAATATATCCCAAACTAGGGATTTGTGTGTGTGTGCAAACTTTTTCTTTTGGAATATATATTAAAGGTCTATTCCAAAAGAAAAAGTTTACACACACACACAGACACGCAAACATATCCATTGCAGTGTGGCACGGCATAGAAAAAATCTGAAATCAAACTAAGTGTTCGAAATCAGAGGTTTAACTACATAAATATTTACATATCAACTTAGAGGAATATTTTTAGCCATATATAATAAATGGGCATTATGAAGATTTATGTGAACATAGATGATTATTTGTGATATGTCCAGTAAAAGAGCTGTATGCAGTAACGCATCACACTAATTAAAATAGGTGTCTGGAAATTAACACAAATATGCTGGGCAATTAATATCTTATGGTTTTGTACAGTTCAGTGAATTACATCACCATTGCAATTGTTACATTGATGAGTTATACAACAGAAAATAAATATTGTATATTAGGATTATGGCTATGAATAAGGAAGCTAAAGTTCTGACAGTGGGAACTTATTTCATGAGGTTATGGATTTGTTTATGATAAGACTTCTAAGAGGAAATAAATGAGAAAGGAATGGTTTATAAAGAAGCTACCAACACAGTTAAGGTAAACACATGAGATTTTGCAGTCAGAAATGGTTGGAGGTAAGAATATTATTTTCTGTTAGAGTATTCAGATAAAAAGCTAAAAAAGACTAACTGAGTCAGAAGCAACAACAATATCTCATTTCCTTCTCAGGCCTGATTACTGCTTTTATTTTTTGGGTAGCTGACAGCTAATTAGTAATGAATGGAGTGAGAACATGAGCCCTTAGGGAGAAAAACCCATTCTTTGGAAATATGTAGTGATATTAATCCTATAGAAAGTGCCTGTATGTCAATTATTTAAGAAAATGACTTAATGTAAAGAGTTGCTAACTAGATATGTCAGTGTTAAATAGGTAACTGGAAATGCACAAAGAGAATGCTGAGATAATGTGGAGTTAATATTTGCAGGAAACACCTGATGATTCTAAGGCTGAGGGAATGCAAAAATGGCTTGGATTATAATACTTTAGGAGCTTTAAGAAAGAGCCCTGCAACTGAAATTCAGATCTCTGAGGAAGTGGGTCCTGGCCGGCTGCTACAGTTACTTCTGAGCTTGAAGGAGTCTAGAAGTCTGAAGATAGGGTCTCAGCCCACGGTGCTGATGTCGTTGAAGAAGAAAAAAATGATGTTCTATTTCTAACATTTAGAAAACCTGCAAACTAAATTTGACTGCTGTTATTGGAAGTTACTGCTGCTTCTATGGTGAAAAAGCAAGGTTGCTAAAAGAATAAGAGACAAACAGAAAGGAAGGCCTTTCTCCCACCCCAATCTTTTCAGTCTCTCTCAAGGGTCCATTACCAGCAGAACCTAAAAAGGAACAAGATGGCAGAACAAAAATGTGGAGTGTAGCACACCATTCCCAGGATTGTAAAGCAAATTACTGATAGACAGCAGCTTATTAACAGGCACCACAGGAGTCACCAGAGTTCACCGGTCTGATTATATATGTATTGAGTGTTTTATTTAAGGTTTCATTTGTACATACAGGTGCCATGAACATTATTAAACATTGATTACATGCCAAGCAAATGGCTAGGTTCTTTATATATAAGCAGATATATTATATATGATCCCTAGATACCACGATTGTTATTTATTAGTGAGTTTGAACCTAGGTTCCAAGTTAGCATCTGGGTTTATATCAGTTAGCCTGACATTATTACTAATAGCAGCACCTTTTACTCTCAGACGTGTTTCAATTTGGATCATAAATTATAAGGTTACTGAACACATAACTTAAATATATACAAACAATTCAATCCACATTAATTTGTGTTTGACTAACAACATATATAAGAAATCTTAGTGATGAAATGGAGGAAACACAAAATTATATAGCTGTGGAGAGTACAAAAATTTTTGAAAGGAAATATTTTGGAAGAATGGAATGTTTGAGTTAGGTATTAGATTAGTGAAAGTTCACCATTGTGTTGATGCAGATAAAGTCACTCCAGATAGCATAGACAACTTGGGATCCATGGGAAAAGAATAAAGTTTTAACCAATACATGTAATAATTTTGCAAGTTTATACACAGACATAAGCAATCAATAAAAAGTATCTATTGCTGTCTCTGAATCTATCCTGAGACGTCAATTAAGATTCTATAATATTGATGGTGCTAGGAGCATTGCAGATACTATCTCACTTAAAATTAAGAGAAATGTGGACGACAGTGTGGCGATTCTTTAAGGATCTAGAACTAGAAATACCATTTGAACCAGCCATCCCATTACTGGGTATAGACCCAAAGGATTATAAATCACACTGCTATAAAGACACATGCACACGTAAGTTTATTGTGGCACTATTCACAATAGCAAAGACTTGGAACCAACCCAAATGTCCATCAATGACAGACTGGATTAAGAAAATGTGGCATATATACACCATGGAATACTATGCAGCCATAAGAAAGGATGAGTTCCTGTCTTTTGTAGGGGCATGGATGCAGCTGGAAACCATCATTCTCAGCAAGCTATTGCAAGAACAGAAAACCAAACACCGCATGTTCTCACTCATAGATGGGAATTCAACAATGAGATCACTTGGACACAGGAAGGGGAACATCACACACCAGGGCCTGTTGTGGGGTGGGGGGAGGGGGGAGGGATAGCATTAGGAGATATACCTAATGTAAATGACGAGTTAATGGGTGCAGCGCACCAACATGGCACATGTATACATACGTAACAAACCTGCACGTTGTGCACATGTACCCTAGAACATAAAGTATAATAAAATAAAATAGGAGAACTACAATCTGGTAATTATTTTATTATTATTTCCTTGTTATGAATGAAAAAATAAAAATAATCAATATCATATATAAAATATTAAGTCTTTCTTTTACTTCAGAATCTGAACATGTGACCTTAACATGATACATAAAATAGAGTCAGAGATGCATACTCAAAGTTTATTTTCTTAAAATCTTTGTTTCCAAGATTACTTCCACCTTTTATCCAACCTGGGTCACAAGCCTTGTCTGACATCCATCTCACCATCGACATCTTAAATTTGGTTTCTATGTTGAATTGCTTATATTTACCAAACACCTTCAAAAATAGTAACACTAACAGGTTACAGAAGACATATAAACTCATAGCTGCCTTTTTAGTGCATGTTTTAGAGAAAAAGCCAATCTCAGTCAATCGAATGGTAAGAAATGCTAAGAAATGCATTTCTTTGATTACTTGATCTATGTAGTTAAGCTATATCATTTTAAAAACTATTTTTCATGTGGAGATAACTATAGATTTACATGCAGTTGAAAGAAATAATATAAAAATCAACAATATAGAGAGATCAAGTTTTCACTTTTTCCCATCTTGGAAAACCATACTGTAATAACAAAACCAGGATATTAATATTGATACAGTCAAGATACAGAACATTTCCATCACTACAGGGATTTATCTTATTGCCCTTTAATAGCACATCCCATGCCCTCTTGCTCTATCTCCTTAACTTCTGGAAATCACTACTTTGTTCTCTATTTCTATAATTTTATAATTTAAAGAGTATTATATAAATTGAATCATACAGAATGTAATCTTTTGAGCTTGGCTTTTTTTCACTCACCATAATTTTTTGGAGTCATCAGTTGTTATATCAATAACTTGTTCTTTTTTATTGCTAAGTAGTACTTCATTGTATAGATCCACTATGATTTGTGTAATCATTTACCTGTGGAAGGATATAGGCGATGTTTCCAGTTTCTGTCTATTGTGAATAAAGCTGCTATAAATATCTGTGTACATATTTTTCTGTGAATATAGATCTTCATTTCTCTGGGAAAAATTTCCAGAAATATAAATGTTGGGTTCACAATGCATTGTTTTCAACAAAATATTTTAGCTATTCCACACACACACATACACACACACATATATACGTTAATATATAATATATGTGTATTTTCTCTCTTTTACACTTTAATAACTGGCATAATCATGTACTTTCTCTTGGATGGGTATGTAAATTGTCAGAGTGTGTGTGTGTGTGTGCGTGTGTGTGTATGCGTGTGTGTGCATGTGTCTGTTTCTATGTGGGGGTCTACCTCATTGAAAAAGTACTTGGTTGGAGAGACTACAGTTCCAAAAGAAAAAAAGAGATAAAATTTCGAAAACATGATTGTGAGATATTTTCAGGTCTAAATAGAAATAGATAAATAGTTACTAATAGGAAATGTGTTATTGAATAAAACATATGGAAGGAAAGCACTATACTTCTTTCATGGATTTAAGATACTGTCTATCTTCCCTTATTTAGAGAAGCATTTACTTCCTTTACACCAGTGTAAATAAGTACAATGGTTTTAGGCACATAGTAGATACCCATCTGGGTATGTTTTCTGGGAGAAACGCATCTGGGAACTGAACAATGTTACACATCACTGAGCTGGAACATCTAATTATCACCGGTGAGGAAAGCCCTGAATAGGTCAGCTTTTAGATAACATTACTGTATTTGTTTGTGTTGTCAAGATATCTACTTGTCATTTAAGTAGCTGCTGATGAATGCCTCCATTCATCAGATATTGGAAAGCGATGTGTCACTGGAGGACAGGCATTAGTATCCAGGTTTGAAAATACAGTATCTAGTGAAATAAGCTAAAAGAGAACTCTATTGCAGGACTCTTTTGTAGGAGGTAAAACACATGGTAAACTGAGTCCTGTGTAGTAATCTAATGGACACTGGCAAAGGAAGTTCTGCATAAACTCTGATACTAGCTTCAATCTCCCCAATGATACTTAAAAATAAAACTTAAAAAATCTAAAAAAAAATTAGTTGATGACGGATTATTCTCTTGTCCAGCTAACAAATTTTTCAGGTCTATTCTTTTTAAGGCCTTTTTTCATGTAATCATCTAGTTGAAGGTTTTATGCTAAGCTTTCTAGATAAAATACTTTCATTATACTATTAATTAAATCCCTGCCAGTCACTTAGAACAACAAAAATAGCCACTTTACAGGAACAATCATTTTATTAAACTTTTACTGAAGTTTAGTACAAGCAGATAAAATTTCTTACTGGCTAAATTAAAAAAAAATACATTGATGAAACATTATTGAGGGAAAATTTTTCAGGCTGCATAGTTAATAGAAATAATTTTGCTTTATTCTGAAATGCTTGGTATAAATATAAACTCATATACTCTGATATAAGAATACTATTCATTTTAAAAGTACATACTTGAGCACTGTAATTTTGGTATATTTATATATTTATATTAAATATTTTGCATAAGCAATTTCCCTTTCAACATAATTTTCCAAAACAATTGATATTTTTCAAATCTGTTTAATTTTTAAGAAATGACTCAATATAACAATTTTAAAAATGCAATTTAGGAAGAATATACTAAAGCTCTATGTTTTTTTGGATTTTCAAGTTAAATTTGGTCTTAGGAGCTTTTATTTAGCTCTTCTTTTACTGACACTTCTTTCAAAGAGTCCGTTTCATGTCTCCTAACACAATATCTATTACTGAGAGCAGCGTCCTGTAGAAAACGCTGTAATGACCATTTCCTGTGTTGAGCATAATTCTCTCCTAGATAGTTATGACTTTATCCTCTCATCTTCTATTCAAGAGGGTATATAATGGTTCAAACAAGTAATGAAGTAATTATTTGCAAAAGCAAATGATTGGATTTTAGTGTTGCCATTATTATTTATTAATTTGTAACATATCTCTGAATTTATCTTGACATTCCAGCATCATAACACACCAGTTGAAAAACACTATTTTACAAAAAGTATAGACATACACATAAACATTGTAAATATAAAAGCTTGCTTTAGACATATAAAAGTGCATTGGGGCAAAGTTTATCATAAGCCCCTTGTTAAAATTTTAAGTTATATATTCCTACTTCCTTAACTGCTTTTAAATTATAATTAAATATCTGAATTTTTCAGTATTAATCAACATTATGTTTAATTAGAGAGATGATAACGGAGGAAGAAAAGATTCAAAGGACTGCGAAATTATTTTGCTGAAAGATTCAACTTTACAAACAAACAGGTTTCTTTTCAGAAGAAACAGGAAGTCAAAAATTTTAAAATAATATAGATTGGAGATTGAAATATTTAAATTTGGATGCAAGGCTCACAATTGTACTCACACTAGATGACTTGGTATTAAATCTACTAAAATTCTCCCTCCTCTGTGAAGTTTTTCTCTTTCTATATGTTGTTATCATTTCCTCTTCTGAGCTTCTGCACATCCTACTGTCTTTGTCATCTATTAAGTACTGTTTATAGTATCTTGTATACGGTTATATAAGCTACAATGCATTCTTTTTTTTTTTTTTCAGTTTACTAATGCCATTTCCACAAACTCCTTCAGATCAGAAACCATTTGTTACACTTCTTTCCGCTGAGTACACAATGATGTAATGGGCTACATTCAAAAGTTGTGGTGTTTAATGGTATTAAATTACAGACAAGTAGGACATCATAGAAACGCCAGTGCTATGTGCCATATCATATAAATCATGGATTATGGTGCTAATCTAGAGGTGTACAATAATTGTGTGTGTGTGTGTATATACACACACACACAGACATCTCCACTGTAATTGGAAATTATTGAAGGTTAAACATATGTATTTGTTTCATTGTGTTACCCAGAATATTTTATTGTTGCAACCAACAATTAAAATGGGAGAATCCAGAAATAAATAGTTTTGGACTTTATCCAATAGTGCATACTTATCTGTGTCTATGGAAATATTACCCACAATATCTCTATGTGTACTTGACTAAACTTCTCTCCTTGTTTAGCTTTAATTGCTTTGTCACAATGGAAGTAAAAATTCTGTTCTGTTTTTCCTTATTTTGTGCACTTATCAACCATTCAACATTCTAAATCACTGAAGTAAGTGCAATACCATTTTACCCAAATATATTATTTGTCAGATAAAAAATTGATTACTTTCTTTCAGAAGTATTTCACAAGGTTGTTTGTGTGACTAGGACGCATTTCATACAATGAAAATATGCTTTGTTTGAAGGAGAGCATAACAAAATAAAATGATACTTTTAAACTATTGGAAAGTAGGTATAATAGAAAAAATATTTTCTACTAAGCGATGTTAAAGCCTGGGATATTTTTCCAATACTATCCCTTAGTAATCCATATTTGACCTATTTCAATTTCACTTCTCATTGATTAGTACCCTCATTTACCCTATAAACAGTATACCAAAGTGGAAACTGAGGCTCAAAAAATAAATGACAACATATTTATGTAATTGTATTAAATGCATTTTTGCTTTGCACATCCTTGTTATAGTTAAGCTAACATATATTTTTTAAGAAAAGCCTTCAACATTCTCATAGAAATAAAACAATTATTCCACCTGAAAGCTATTTGAGATCTAGTAAGGCTTTTATCACAGAAATTATTTGTTATGCTTGCCCTCATTAATTTAGTTATTTAATATCATTTTCCATTACTTATTTAGTGGAAACCAAAGTTAATATATAGATACATACATTTATATATACTTAGTTAACATCTATAATAAAGAAACAGTAGAAGTTGTATTTTTTCTTTTTCTAAAAGAAACATAAAGCACTATAAACAACTACTTTTTAATTTACATGGATACAAAGTTTGTGTGTGTGTATGTGTGCGTGTATAATAAATCATTAGAATTAACCTTAACTACACATATGAGTGACAACCAGGTAGAATAAAAGAAAAACCTTATATTTTTTGAACTCATGGTAGTATACATTATTTGCCTTTAAAATTTTGAGTTATTTCTAGATTTAGAGGCAGCTGTACAAAGCAATACAGACAGGTCCATAGACTGGATGGCTTATGAACAACCTAAGTTTATATCTCACAGTTCTAGAGGATGGAAGTCCAAGATCAACATGCCAGTATGGTTGGGTTCTGATAAGGGCCTTCTCCAGGCTGCAGGGTGCCAACTTCTTATTGTAATGCCACCTTGTGGAAAGAGGGCTAGCTAGGTCTCTTGCCTCTTATAACGGGTACTAATCCCATTCATAAGTGCTTCACCTTCATGGTCTAATTATCTCTCAAAGGCCCTATCTCCTAATACCATCAAATTGAGTTTAGCATTTTAACATAAATTCTGGGAGAATACAAACATTCAGTCCCTAACAGTATATTAACAATCATTGCATATTGACATTTGTACTGTCAAGGTATAGAACATTTCCATCACCACAAAGGTCTCTTGTGTTTCAATTTTTATAGCTATATCCACCACCCTCTTATACCCACCCTCTCCTTAACCCTGGTAAACACAACTCTGTCCTTCATTGCTATTTTGTCTTTTAAGAATGCTATATATCATGACATAAATAAAAATAATAGTGTAAAGACCTTCAAAATATGTTCTTTTTCATAAAAGCAACAAGAAAAATGTCTAAAGTTGTTGAACCAACTTTTCAGAAATCTGAAAATTAACTAAAGCCTTGAAGCAAGTGGGTGAGTGTTTAGTCAAGAAAAATGGGTGACCTTTGATAACAAAAGTAAGCTTTGTTGTGTTTCAGATTTAATAGCTTCAACCCTCACTCCCCAGCTCAGTAGTAGCTTTGAAAATGACATACATATTACTGGTACTGGAGGAAACAGAGTAGAGCTGGGCTCTTTAAAAGACTCATCCTCAAAACCATCATTATTTGACTTATCTGTTGTTTTCCTAGAAGACCTTAGTATAGAGGCTTATCTTTATTTGACCTGATTCATAGTCAAACCAGTGCTAAAAGGGATAAGAGAAATGAGGGAATGGGGAGGTTGAGTTTATTAAAAACATTTCCAAGAAAGTATTTTAACATTGCACCTGCATGAAGCAATGGATAACAATTTGAAAAAATAATAGTTTAACTAAAAAGCTTTAAAATATGGCTAAGGAATGAGACACCTATACGGACTTTCAAAAGCTTTGATTTATTCTAGGGAACCTGGAAGACAATGTGCATGTGTAGGGTTGTGTGCATGCACAGAAAAGACAGGAGGAGCCAAAAGTTCTAACCTTATACTTATCTTAAAGCTCTGCTTATGTAGAAATTGAAAGCTAAGGTATAACTTTATGTTTCCTGGCTGAATATTAAAATTAAGCCTAAATACTTCCACAGAACCCTTTAGCAAATATCTGAACATGTGTTGGTTCCAGGCATTTATGGAAATCTGTGCCTTATTAGCTAATCCTTAAACTAACCAATAAAATAATTCAATAGGCTTATATGGCAAAGAAGACTTTAATAATTAATTTGAAAAAGTCACCAACAAATAAACAATGACTATAATAAGCAGCAAAAACAAAAAAACTGTAGAAAGATGAAAGAATCTAAATTTCAGAGTAGCCCCATTGTATTGTTTAAAATATCTAGTTTCAAACCAAAAATATAACTGTTCAAAGAAATAAGAAAGTATGGCCCATACAAAGGAAAAATAAACAAAGAAACTGTTCCTGAGAAAGGCAGCACATTAAATCATCTATTTCAAACATGTTCAAAGAGGCAAAGGAAACACTGTGTAAGAAAATAAAGTATGTAAATAATATTTCATCAAATAGAGAGTATTAATAAAAAGATACAAATTATAAAAGAGAACCAAGTAGAAGTTCTGGAATTTAAAGTGCAAGAGCTAAATACAAAATTTACTACAAGGGTCTCAACAGCAGATTTAACAGGCAGAAGAAAAAAATCAGTGAACCTGAACATAGGTTCATTGAGGTTATTCAGCCTGAAGAGCAGAAAGAAAAAAAAAAGAAAAGAAAAGAAAACCAAAGCCTCAGAGGCCCGTGGAAAACTATCAAGTATGCTAAAGTTCTCATGATATGAATCTCAGAAGGAGAGAAGAGAGAAAAAGAAACAGAAGAAATGTTTGAAAACATAATGGCCAAAATAAATTCTCCTTTGGTGAAAATATTAATCTCCATTAATCTACCAAGAAGCTCATTGAATTACATGATCAATAAAATAAAAGAGGTCCATAGGCATTCACACCAATATCATATATTTGAAAGCCAAAGGCAAAAAGGGAATCTTCAAAACAGCAAGAGAGAAATGATAACATATTTAGGTGATCTTCAATAAAATTAACTGATTTCTCATTAGGCATCATGAAGGTCAGAAGGCACTGATATGAATTAATCAAAGTGCTAAAAGAAAAAAAAAGTGAAGAAAAGTTCCAAATCTAGCAAAGTCATCCTTCAAAAATGAAGTATTACTTAGCACTTTCTCAGCTAAAGAAAAATTGAGCCAATTTGCCGATAGCAGAACTACCCTACAAGAAACTCTAAAGAAAGTGGTTTAGGACAAAATGCAGGAACAATAGAGAGTAATTTGAAGACACATGAGAAAAAAATAACATTGTTAAGTGTAACTCTATAGGTAAATTTAAAAGAGAGAGATCAGCTTCAGGCAGCAAAGTGTGAAGAGTGCCACTGACCTACTCTCCACCCACTCTTCAGTGAGACTGGTGAAAATACGTGTGTGCATGCGTGTGTGTGTGCGCTCAAGGCCTTTGGCAATGGTCCTGAGTGCAGCATCAAATAAAAAATATATACTCCAGAAAATACATAAAAATTTAGTAAGACTACTTTTTCTCTTTGTCCTTTATGCACAGAAAGATGCACTGTACTCCAGATTGCTGTAGCCAAGAAGACAAGGCTCCTTCTAATGTCCAGTTGGAGAGCTTTCTCATCAGGAGAAGCAGGATGTCAGCATTGCTCACCCTACCCCAATTGCCTATTGCTCAACTTAAGAGTGGTTGAGAGATTAGGGTCCCTTTTTCTACCCAACCCTCACTTGTGGAAAGGAGACTTTACTTTGGGCATGATGTTCTGAGAAGACTGAGGTCCTAATCACCCTAACACAGCTTGTCAGGTGGTGGTTCCATAAGTGGAGAGGCAAGTTGAGAGGACTTTGGGCTGCTCCCTCCCAACCCGCAGCTAAGTATGTAAGCCCTAGAGCAGATTCTTAGAAAGAACCTGACTATTGTCTCCACCCTTGGATACATATTCCTAGCTTGGCTATTTTACCTGGGAGGAGCACAGGCCATAAAACCAAAAACTCTTAATCTGTTTACAAAGGAACTATTTCAGCAAAGTTTGGAGAAGTTGGGGCCTAGGTGTGCTCTCAAGAACAGTGGAAGTTGTGGTGAAAGGAATGTAGAGATTCAAGATACAGATAAAACTATAGTCCAGTTAGTTTGCAGAAAAGGACCCAGGAATAACACATTTGAGAAAAGCACTTCTAAGGTCAAGACAAAAATCAAAGACTGACCCCAGAAACTATTCCTTAAAAGGAGCTAGGATTTTATAGTTAAATTTAGAGCAGTTTATCACCCCATGGTTTTATTGCAAATAATTGAGCAGTCCTTTGACAATTTGTGGGATTTAACAGTTGAGTGTGATTAGAGAAATACAGAGTCCTACGGTACTACTATCCCATGGATGCTTATTTATTTTTTTTTAATTTCCATAGGTTTTGGAGAAGCAGGTGGTATTTGGTTACATGAGTAAGTTCTTTCGTGGTGATTTGTGAGATTTTGGTGCACCTATCACCTGAGCAGTATACACTGAATCTAATTTGTAGTCTTTAATCCATTACTCATCTTCCATTCTTTCCCTGAGTCCCCAAGGTCCATTGTATCATTTTTATGCCTTTGCATACTCATAACTTAGCTCCCACTTAAGTGTAAGAACATAGGACATTTTGTTTTCCACTTCTGAGCGATTCCGCTTAGAATAACAGTATCCAGTTTCGTCCAGGTTGCTGAGGATGCCATTAATTCATTCTTTTTTGTGTGTATGGCTGAGTAGAATTTCATCATATATATACCACAATTTATCTACTCGTTGACTGATGGTCATTTGGGCTGGTTCTATAGTCTTACAATTGCGAATTGTGCTGCTATAAACATGCATGTGTAAGTATCTTTTTGGTATAATGACTTCTTTTCCTTTGGGTAAATACCCAATAGAGGGATTTCCGGATCAAATGGTAGTTCCACTTTTAGTTCTTTAAGGAATCTCCACACTGTTTTCCACAGAGCTTGTACTAGTTTATATTCCCACCAACAGTATAGAAGTGTTCTCTTTTCACCACATCCAAGCCAACAGATATTATTTTTTAATTTTTTGATTATGGCCATTATCGCAGGAGTAAAGTGAGTTCCATTTTCCTGATCATTAGTGATGTTCAGCATTTTTTCATATGTTAGTTGGTCATTTGTATATCTTCTTTTGAGAATTGTCTATTCATGCCCTTAGCCTAGTTTTTAATGGGATTTTTTGTTTTTACTTGCTAATTTGTTTGAGTTCCTTGTAGATTCTGTATATTAGTCCTTTGTCAGATGTATAAATTGTGAAGATTTTAGGATACTCAAAGCTGTACCTCCCAAGGAGAACATCAGAGGTTAATACTATGAGAAAAGAAATAGACATTTAGAAAAATCATTCAAGCAGTCAGTAAACAATTTGAGAAAATAACAGTAACTAGGTGCAGATGTGGGGGAGGAAAAAAAGAAGTACCCAGAGTTGTTATAATATGTTATATATAATGTCCTGTTTTCAACAAAACAAAAATTTGAGGTATACAAAGAAACATGACAGTATGACCTACAGCCTATAAAGAACTCAGACAACAGAAATTTCCTGTAAGAGTGAACAAATGACATATTTATCAGAAAAAAATCATAATAGACATTTAACATATTCACAGAATTATAACAAAATATGATTAAAGCAGGCTATATGATGACAATGTCATCTTAAATAGAGCATACAAATGGAGAAAAATTATTTTTAAAAAAGCAATTAAAAATTCTGAGTTGAAAATATAGTAAGTGAAATATTAACAAATGCACTAGAGGGGTTCATCAGTGGATTTTAACTAGTGGAAGAAAGAATTAGTGAGCATCAAGACAGATGGGTAAAGATTCTGTAAGCCAAAGAACCCAAAGAAAAAAGAACTTGAGAAAGAGACAAGATCCTAAGAAAGTGCATCAACATATGTGAAACAGAATGTCAGAGAACAGGAGAAAAAGAAAGGCGACATATTTGAAGAAATGGTGACTAAAAATGTCCCAAAGTTATACAAAAACAATAGCTTGCATTTTCAGGAGCTCAATAAATTCAAATGGAATAAATACAAAGAGATTTATTTTAAAAACAAACAAACAAACAAAAAAAATACAGACCGCACAGTCAAAACATTGAAAGTCAAACATAAGGAAAAAATACTGAAAGCAGCAAGAGAAAAATTAATCATTTCTTTTATAGAAACCCAATAAAATTAATAGCTGACTTTGATGTAGAAACCATGGATGCCAGAAAGTAGCAGAATAATGCATTCAGTGTTCTCATTGAGAAACCAAAACAAACCAAAAAAGCCTATCAACCAAGACAACCTGTATCCTGCAAAGCTATCTTTCAAAAATTAAGACAAAATAAGAAGTTTCCCAAATAAGGAAAAACTGAAAGTATTTTTGATAGCAGGTCACTTTACAGGAAATATTCAAGAAAGCTTTTTCAGGCTGAAAGCAAGGCATCCTGATATTATTCTGGATCTAAACAAAAGGAAGATGCACCAGTAAAGGCAAATATGTGATTCTAAAAGACAGTTTTAATTCTTCTTCTTCTTCTCTTAACTGATTTAAAGAGAAATTGTATAAAAATTACATATGTAATATATTGTGGGGTCTTTAACATAAAGAAATATAACACATGTGTAGTATATTAGTCAACATGAGCACAGAGGAGGTGGATGTGAGCAAATTAGTATTTGACTAAGTAAATAACTAACAATTGTAAAGTAAGAATTGTTGCAATGTATTGTCGGGCTTTTGATGTTAATGGATGTAATATGGGTAATAATAACACCACAAAAAGAGGAAATGGAAATACAGCAATATAGAAGTCACATTTCTGCATATAATTGGAATTAAACCAGTATAAAACTGAAGCTGATTCTAAGTTAATGTATATGATAAATCCTAAAGAAAGCATTGAAAAAAATCAAACAATAGTATAAAAAGAATTAACTATATTAAATAAATTAAAATAGTACATTATAAAATACTCAATGCAAAAGAAAGCAGTAAAAGGGAAAACAGCAACTAAAAGACATGATATATATATAAAACACAAAATAAAATGGTAGAAAAATTTAACTATGTTTACAGTAAAATTAAATGTAAATGGACTAAAAATCCAATTGAATGTCAGAGATTATCAGACTAAATAAAAATGATTGAATATTGTGCTTTTTGCACAAGACAAGTTTTAGATTCAAATGTGAGTATACATTGAAAGTTAAAGAATAGGAAAGTATATGTCATGCAATCAACAATCACAAAAAAAAATACTAGAGCAGCTATACAACTATCAGGTAAAACAGATTTTAAAACAAAAAGTATTACTAGACACACAAAAAAATAACATTTTATGGGACTCCTATGCCCCGTTTTCAATAATGGATAGAACAACTACAAAGAAAACCAACAAGGAAATAGAAGACTTGACAATATAAACCAAATAGACCTGAAAGACATCTATAGAACACTCAATCTATATAGGAAAATGTAAGATATAAAATCAATTACCTGCCATTATATGTCAAAACACTGAAAAAAAGAAGAGTATACCAAACCTAAAGCAAGGAGAAGGCAGTAATAATAAAGATACATCAGAAATTAATAAACTAGAAGATAAAAAGCCAACAGGGAATAACAACAAAACCCAAAGCTACTTCTTTGAACATTTCCTCAAAATGGACAAAACTTTTTAAAAAGTTTTGTTTGTCTTATTTATCCTTTTTCAAAATACTAGTTTTGGGAGCCCATTTACCTAGATTAACCAAAATGAAAATAGAGAGGATATAAATAATTAGAATCAGAAATTAAAGAGGTGACATTACAATTTACATCAGTGAAATGAAAATTATTGTAGAGTTAATTATACTGTGAACAATTGCACACCAACAAATTTAATAAACTAGAGGAAACAAATTATTAGAGACATACAAACTACTGAAACAGGCATAAAAAGTGGACAATCAAAATAAATTTATAATAAACATAGAGATCAAATTGGAAGTCAAAAACTATTTAGAAAAGCCAACATTGAGATGGTTTTGCCACTTGATTCCACCAAATATTTTAGAAGAATTAATATAAATTCTTCATGAACTCTTCCAAAAAATATAAGAATAGAAAATACATTCTACCTCATTAATGAGGCCAGTATTATCCTAACACCAAATCAGAAAAATACATCACAAGAAAAGAAAACTACCAACAACTAGCTCTTATAAATGTGGATACAAAAATTATCTGTAGTCATTAAAACTAGTGAACATGGTTAGTAAGATTACTGGATACACGATAAATATACAAAATCAATCATATCACTGTATACTTGCAGTGAACCATTAGGAAATGAAATGTGGCAAACAATTTTATTATAATAGTGTCAAAGATTAAAATATTTAGAAACAAGTGTTTAAAATTGCAAAATTTATACTCCAAAATTACAAAATATTCTTTAAATAAATTTCAAAATCTAAATAATTGAAAAAAATCTTATTTATGGATTGAAAGACTTATCTCTATGATGGCAATATTCCCCAAACTGAACTACAGATGTTACACAATTCCGATCAAATCCCCTGACTTGTATGTATGCAGAAATTAATGAGTTGGTTTAAGAATTCATAAAGTGGGGAAAGGACATTCTATTCAACAAATGGTGCTGAGATAATTGGCAAGTCACATGTAGGAGAAGGAAATTGGCCTTATCTCTCACCTTATACAAAAATCAACTCAAGATGGAATAAGAACTTAAATCTAAAACCTGAAATTATAAAAATTATAGAACATAACATTGGAAAAGGCCTTCTAGACACTGGCTTAGTCAAAGACTTCATGACCAAGAACCCAAAAGCAAATGCAAAAAAATAAACAAAGATGGAAAGATGGGACTTAATTAAACTAAAGAGCTTCTGCACAGCAAAAGGAAGAGTCAGCAGAGTAAACAGACGACCCACAAGGTAGAAAGAAATCTTCACAATCTCTACATCTGACAAAGGACTAATATCCAGAATCTACAAGAAACGTAAACAAATAAGCAAGCAAAACCAAAAAATCCCATTAAAAAGTGGGCTAAGGACATGAACAGATAATTCTCAAAAGAAGATATACAAATGGCCAACAAACATATGAAAAAAAAGCTCAACATTACTAATGATAATCAAACAATCAAAAAATAATAGATGTTGGTGTGGATGCGGTGAAAAGGAAACACTTACACACTACTGGTGGGAATGTAAACTACTACAACCACTGTGGAAAACAGTGTGGGGATTCCTTAAAGTCCTGAAAGTAGATCTAGCATTTGATCCAGCTATGCGTATCTACCCAGATGAAAAATGATTTCATGGCATTGGCAGCAACCTGTATGGGATTGAAGGTAACTCATAAATGGAAAACCAAGCTTCATATGTTCTCACTCATAAGTGGGAGCTAAGCTATAAGGATGCAAAGGCATAAGAATGATACATTGGACTCTGGGGACTTGGGAGAAAGGGTGAGACCAGTGTGAAAGATCAGACCACAAATTGGGTTCAGTGTACACTGCTCGGGTGATGGGTGCACCAAAATCTCACAAATTAACACTAAATAAATTACTCATGTAACCAAGTACCACCTGTTCCCCAAAAACCTACAGAAATAAAAGACATTTAAAAACAGAAGTCACATGAGATTGCCAGGAATCCAGAATAGCCAAACAATCTTGAGGAAAAAAAAAAAAAAAAAATAGAAAAAAGCAGGAAAGCTCACAGTTTCCAACTACAAAACTTGCTCTTGAGGAATTACAATTATAACCTGGTTCTGGCACACAGATAGATAATACATATCAATGGAATAGAATTTAGAGTCCAGATTGACCCATACATCTGTAATCAATTGATTTTCAACAAGCACATTGAGATTATTCAATAGAGAAAGCATTGCCATTTCAAGAAATCGTGCTGGAGCAACTGGATAACCATATGCAAAAGGATGAAGTTGGATTCTTATCCCATAGAAATAATAAATTAATTCAAAATTGATTAAAAAGCTAAATTTAAGAGCTAGGATTATAAAACAAATAGAAGAAAATATAGGAATGAATATTCATGATCTTGGATTTGAGAAAGAATTCTTAGATATTACACCAAAAGCACAAACAGTAGAAGAATAAATAAATTGTATTTTATCGAAATATAATACGCTGTGCTTCAAAGGACATCAAGTAAATGAAAAGACATAGGCCACACGTAGTGGCTCATGCCTGTAATCCCAGCACTTTGGAAGGCCGAGGCGGGCGGACCACAAGGTCAGGAGATCGAGACTATCCCGGCTAACATGGAGAAACCCCGTCTCTACTAAAAATACAAAAAAAAAAAAAAAAAAAATTAGCTGGGCGTGGTGGCAGGAGCCTGTAGTCCCAGCTACTTGGGAGGCTGAGGCAGGAGAACGGCGTGAACCCGGGAGGCGGAGCTTGCAATCAGCCGAGATTGTGCCACTGCACTCCAGCCCTCCATCCTTGGCAACAGAGTGACACTTCCCCTCAAAAAAAACAAAAAAAAACAAAAAAAAAAACAAAAAAAAAAACACATAGAGATTTCTTTCACAGAATGGGAGAATATATTTGCAAACCATACATTTGATAACAAATTTGAAGCCAAAATATGTAAAGAACACTGACATCTCTGTGATAAACACACACACACACACACACACACACACACACACACACACAGGCAATCTATGGGCAAAGGATCTGCATATTTAAAAATGGGCAAAGAATGGAATTTTTTTCTAAGGAAGATATACAGGTGTCCAAAGAACACATGACATGATGTCTAACTACTATTAGTTGTTATAGAAACAGAAATCAATATGGCAATGAGATGCCACTTTCTACTCCACTAGGACAGCTATAGTCTGTCCTAAAGTCAGAAGCTAAAAGTCAAAAGCTAAAGTCAGAAGGTAAGTATTGGTAATGACGTAACAAAGGAAACTCTTATAAACTGTTGGTGTTGGTAGACATGTAGACAATGTAGTTACATTCAAAAACAGCTTGGCAAATCCTGAAATCAATTAAGCATAGAGTTACCATATGATCTAGTAGTTCCACTCCTATTCATATACAAACAGAAATAAAATATATGCCATTAATTTGTACATTAATGTTTATAGAAGCATTATTCATAATAGGTAAAAACTGGAAACGATCACTAACTGATGAATTGATAAAGACAATGTCATATGTCCATATAAGAGAATATTATTCGCCCATTAAAAAGGAATTATACGTTCAACAATATGGATGAATGTTGAAAACCTTAGGCTAACAGAAAAAGGCCGGTAATTACAGACCATATATTATATGATTGTATTCTTATAAAATGTCCAGAACAAAAACAAAAATCTACTGCAACAAAAAGTACAATAAATCAGAGGTTGTCTAGAGCTGGGAGCTGGGAGGGGAGCTTTGAGAAGAATGGTGCTAGCTAAAGTTTTTTGTTTTTTTTTTTTTTTTTTTTTTTTTTTTTTTTTAGGAAAGATTGTTTTTGTGTGTGGAAATAATGTCCCACAATTAATTGCGATGATAGCTTCACATGTCTGTGAATATATTGAAACCATTAAATTCATCACTTTACATGGGTTAATTATATAGTATATGAACTATATCTCAATAACACTATCTTTAAAAAACAGTATAAATGTATTTTTGTTTGAAATTCTTTTTTATAAAAAGGCAACTGCATAAAGCAAAACTAATAAATATTTGTTGAGAAAAACACAATGTGTAAGGACATAATTTGTAACAATAATCATATGAAGGAAGGGTAAAACTTAGTACATAGGATCAAAGGTTTTGTATACTGTTGAAATTAAGTTGGTGTTATTTTAAACTATAATGTTATAAATTAAGATATTAATGGTACCCCCCAGGGCAGCCATTTAGAATAACACTAAAAATAAATAGAAAAATAATTAACAAGGGAATTAAAATTGTGCATTATAAAATATCTATTTAACACAAAAGAATACAGTAATGGAGGAATGAAAAAAAACAAATAATATAGAAAAGACAAATTGCATAAAGTAAAAAACTGAATAATACATTGTTGAATTTGTTACATATAAAAATTATGTACAAATAGTATAAAAAAGGCAGCGAGGAAACAGAGCTATATAGGAGTGACAGTCACACATTTTACTAAAATTAAGTTAGATTAAAACTGAAGTCGATTCTGATAAAATAAGTTGTCTCTTGTAATCCCTAAACACTAAAAAATTAAGTAAAAATATCTAATGTAAATAATTATTAAAGTAACGATGATGCTAACCTAGAAATACTAACGATGATGCTAACCTAGAAATAAAAGAGAAACAGAAGAAAAAGAAATGAGACATATAACAAAACAAAACTAATGTGGTAGATGTGTACCATATCATCATTGTTAACTCAGTTGGGAAACAATCTAAATAACCAGTTTTCAATGTTGAAGTATACTTTCTTTTGCCTTAATTATACAAACTCAACACATTTCCAAAGTTACTCATGTCCCCATTTCCTTCCAATCTCTTAAGGAGGGGTTGATTCATACATTTGTGGGACAATTAGACTCTTTTGTTTGCATTTCTTCCTTCGATTATCTGGTCTCCTCAATTATTATAATTATTATTTTAAATTTGCCATCATTAAGGTTCAATCGTTCAAGATCATTGGGTTTTAATCAATCCAAAATACAAAGGGGCTTCAAAAAGTTAATGAAAGATAGAACTAAAAGCCAAAATAAAATATATAAACTGTTTTTACATTTTTGTCTTTTCCAGAATGTCATAAAATTAGAATCATACAGTGTGTAGCATTTTTAGACTGTCTTATTTCACTTTGACATGCACTTAAGCTTTCTTGGTATGTTTTTATAGTTGTTATTTTAAACTCACAGAATAATATTTAGTTGTATTAGTTAATGCAATTTCTTTATTCATTCACCTATTAAAAGCCATTTTGGTTGCTTTCAGTTCTTAATGATTATGCAAAAGTTGCTGAAATACTTGCACCATAATCTTTCTTTGGACATATAGATTCAAACAGTTGGGTAAATACCTAATAGTCTGTTTAGTGCACTGTATGGTCAGAATGTGCTTAATTATGCAACAAACTGTCAGACATTCTCCTAAAATGTCTGTGTCATTTTAATTAGCTCCAAAAATGAATGAGAGTTCTTTCTACTTTGCATTCTTTCCAGAAGTTGGTATTGGCAATATTTTAAGTTTACCCATCCTAATAGGTGTGTAGTAATATTGTTTTATTTGATTTTGCAATTTTCTAGTGAAAAATAATGTTGAGAATCTATTCATATAGTTATATTTTTAGTTCTATGTCCTCTTTGGGGATGTGTTTCTTCAGATTTTGATGCACTTTAAATTAGACATTTTGTTTTTAAAGTTGAATTTTAATTTTTCTTTGTATATTTTGGATACACACACTTTATAAGAAAAGTCTTTAACATATATTTTCTCTCAGTCTGCAGCTTCTCTTTTCATTGCCTTGACAATATATTTTACATCACAAAAGCATTTCATTTCCTAAACTTCAAATTGCCTTTCCTTTTTCTCTTACTTTATGAATGATGCTTTTGGTTTTGTATCTAAAACTCATTGCCAAACCCAAAGTCATAAAGATATTCCTTTATATTTTCTTCTAGTACTATAGTTTTGTTTTCCATTTAGGCCTATGGTCAATTTTGAGTTAATTGTTTGAAAGGCATGTGTCTACATTCATTTTTAAAATCTTTTGCATTTAACAGCTCAATTTTTTCATAATCATTTGTTAAAAAGAGTATTTTTCCCCACTAAACTGCCTCTGCTCTTTTGTCAAATAACAGTTGACTTGTGTATAGGTATATCTCCAGGATCTTCATTATTTTCTATTTAACTTCATGTCCATTTTCTTGCCAATGCCATTCTGTCTTAATTACTGCAACTTTATAGGAATACATAAAGTTAGGTTGTATGATTTCTCTGCTTTTTGTGTACACTTTAACTTTGTGTTGGCTACTCTGAGTTTTGCCTTTCCATATAAACTTGAGAATTGGTCTATAGATATCTATAAAATAGCATGCTAAGATTGTTACTGAGATTTCATTGAATCTATAGATCAATTTGAGAAGATCTGTCTTTTTTAGACTATTGAGTATTCCAATACATGGGTAAAGAATATCTCTACATTTATTTATAATTTATTTTATTTCTTTATTCAGAGTTCTGTCATTTTCTAAAAATAAACCTTGAACATATTTTATTGTATTTGTACTTAGGTACTATATTTTAGGTGCTATCTTAAATGGTATTTTGTTTTTGATTTTAAACTGCCATTGTTCATTACTGGCATATAGAAAATAATTAACTTTTGTACATTAACCTTGTGTCCTGCATCCTTGCTATCATTGCTTATTACAGTTTTTTTTATTGATACTGTGGAATTTCCTGTGTAGACAATCATGTCATCTGTGAACACAGATTGTTTTATTTCCCTTCCAAATTTGTATCTTCTATTTCATTTTCTTTTTTTATTACATTACCTAACATTTCCAACACTATGTTGAATAGAAGTTGTGAGAGGAGACATTCTTGTCCTATTTCTGATACTAGTTCAAAAGTATCTATTTTCTCACCAGCAAGTTTGATGTTAACTGTGGCTTATTTGTAGATATTCTCACTCAAGTTAAACTTTTTCTCTATTCCTAGTTTGCTGAGAGTTTTTGTTATGAATGAGTAATGACTTTGCCTAGTTTTTTCCGAATCTACTGATGTGACAATATGGTTTCTCTTCTTCAGCTTGTTGATGCACTGAATCACATTAATTCATTTCCAAATGTTGAATCAGCCTTGTATACCTGTAATAAATCTCACTTGGTCATGTTTTGTAATTCTCCTTGTACATTGTCGGATTTGATTTGCTAATATATTGCCAGTTGTTTTCCATTCTTATAATATCTTTATATAGTTTTGTTATGAGGGCTTTAGCTGGCATGTACTGACATTGCTTTGGCAGTGAATGACTGCTGTCTCACTATTGTTTGGTTGAAGTAGAATTCCAGGCTTCCCAACTGGCTTCCAATGATACCCAAGGGAGAAGTTTCTTCTCATCACTGTTTGGAAGGGGTTGTAGTTCTGGCTCCCCTCAAGTCCTCAACTGATAACTCCCTGGATTTAAAGAGTAGCAGTGGCTATTTTACTTTCCCCACATGTTCTCCACTCACGTAGAGATGGGGAGGGGATGTTTTACCTCATTACTTCTCAGCCTAGGTGAAAGTCCTGACTCTCCTCTAGGCCTCCTCTGACACCACTCCATGGAAAGTGGTAAGAGGAACTCATCATTGCCTAGCAAGGTGGGAAGCCTGAGATCTTCATTCAGATTTTGCTGTTCTGGAGAGTGGAGTGTGTCCCTAGTTTTTATGTATGTGTGCACATCTGTTTCTGTGTGTGTGTGTGTGTTTGTGTGTGTTGTTTGGCTTCAGTTAACTAGTTATTTTCTAGAGCTTTTTTGTCTAGGCTCCTTTTCTGGTCCCTTGGCTAGATAAAGTAGGCTTTTGGAGCTTTTTTTTTTTTTCTTTTTTGTTGGGTACTTTTTTTGTTGTTGAGAGAACACCCACCAGTGATTTCACATTAGTAACAAATGCTTGGAGCACTATGAAATAAAACTTACTAGAGATTTCTATACAATAAAGAGTAAAATAAAAGGAGAAAGATATCATTTAATAATTGCAACTGATCACACACACACATAGCACATGCACAGAAATTATTACTATTTAACTATATGTACTTATGCACTTGACAAAATAAAAATTAAAACAAAAAGAAGTTTTCTACATAATGATATATTTTTAATTATTCAAGATATTATATTCAAAATTGTATCTTACTGGTTTTTAATAGTTTAAGCATTTTTTCACACTGAGCATTATTCTATCATAAAAAGTTACTTATTTTTTCATTGCCACAAGCTACATACGAATTATTTCATCTGTACTTAACTAAAAACTGATTTCAGTATTAATGAGAAAAATGGTTTTAGAGCTGTCAACAGAAAAAATGTGTCTCCACTTTGATGAATTCTTTAGAGAATTTCAGAGATTATTGTGACTATAACTGCTTTTCACGAGGTTTTCTGATTTTGAAGCCTAACTATTGCTTCTCTGACTCATGATTTAAATAGTTCTGTCATTGTTTAGTGACTAGTCTTGCATTAATACACTTTTTATTTTATGAAAGAATGAATTATCTGCTATATATTTATCTAAGAACCAAAAAGTAGTAGGTTTATTTTTAAGGTCTCTAAGCTGCAATACTTTTTCAAAAGCACTTTCATTTTGTTCTTATATTTGCAAAACAGCTTCCTCCTTAGAAGGCCACTTGTCAATTATAAACATAAACACACACACACACCCATGCATACACACTCACAAACCAAAAGAAAAGAAGAATATAGAATACCTGTAGTAAAAATGGATTGTTATTATGTAATTTATCCCAGAATCAAATAATTTTAAAGGTGTCAGAGTTCTTTGAGGATGTCATTGGACAAAAACATATTAATGTTATTAATGTCAATGTTATAACTGTCATTCACAAACATATACCTAAACAATGTTCAGCATAATTTTGTTAACAAATGACAGTACTTTAAATTAGAACAAGGAGTTAAACCTATGTTAATATTTTGTATGTATTTTTGTATTCAGTTTCAGTAAAGATTTTAAGTAAATAATTGTAGTATATAAAATTCAAGATACATAAGTTAAAGGAAAATTATTTTAGAATGAAGACAGCTGACAATAAAACTGAATCTAGAAATTAACTTCAGTGTCAACTAATTAAATATCAAGTATGACCTCTACTCCAAATATTTATTCCTAATTATTCATTTATTTTTATTTATATTTTTATTTATTCATTTGTATATTTACTTATGTCTTGCTTATTAGTTTTTAGTTTTGTTTTTTAACAGGTTACATTTTTTAAAAGTTGTTGTACAATCCCTTACATAAGAAATTATTAGATCTTTGATTATACCAGTGTAATTTTTACTACTGCACTTAGATTACAAGTTTTTTTAGAGCAGAGATTATGTCTAAACATCTGTATCTATATGGTCTAATAATGTTCTTGTATGTATACATTATTGTTGGAATTTCATAAATCATTTTCAAAGAAACCATTGTCTTCATATATTTTAATTACAAAACATAGAATTTTATCTCAGTTCTGCAAATATATCCAAACTCCTATGATGCAATAAAAATTTATAAGTGAATAGATATTATAACTTACTTTAAAAGTAAATTCATTTTTCCTATTATTTAATGATACTGGATGTTTTCTTATCAACATTTAAATGATTAGATTTAGTTATGAATTCTGAGTGGATCTTTATTCCTCCAACTTCCTTGTGTAAATTCTGGCATACTTATAAAAATAAAAACCAACATCCACACTTCTTTTATATAACCTATGCTTACCCAATTTGACAAATGAGGTTCAATGCTGAAGACTTGTACTGAATCAAGAGAAATAGTTGCTGAGAGAAAGGCTAGTAGATTATATTCCCTGTTTGTTTTCAAAAAGATGAGCTAAATAGCTAGAAAACATAGAACACTCTTGAGAGTTTAGAGAACACCGAATTCATCACTCTAGTGTACAATAAATCTCTTCCTTTAACAGATTTATTTCTTTTATCAAACAGGGCCTCACATAATGGATAACACTGGTATAAAATGGTGACTATTTGTGAGAGATGTTGCTAAATGCAGGCATTATTCCAGTATTCCAGAGGAAGAGAGGGGAGGCCCAGGATAGAGCAAGTGCACAAGACAGACTTTAAAGAGATCGTTTCCATTCAAGTTTAAGAATGACTTGCGCCTCTATAAAAGTACATTCTTTTTGTGATGTAAGCTTGAGGAAAGGGAAATAGATGTTAAGAAATCTTCCATAAGAACATCAGCGCGAGTCCTACATTGAAACTTTAAAACGTTTTTTATCCAGATCTATGTACATTTTTCCAGAGTAAAAGGTTCCAGAAACACTGCTATTCTTAGTTTATATGCATGTGGCTTTTATGGTGTAAAGAAGAAAAAAGGAAAAAACTCAGATAAGGGTGAATTCAGCCTAATTTAGTGACATGATGTCACTTTGTCTTTGATTTCTGTCTCTGCTTTGGGCTTAAGTTTCATTTACAGTAGTTACAGTTAAGCCTCTAAATATTTAAAGTTCAACTTTTTTTTATTATTTTCTTTTTTTAAAGAAAAAGGGGCCGGGCGCGGTGGCTTAAGCCTGTAATCCCAGCACTTTGGGAGGCCGAGACGGGCGGATCACGAGGTCAGAAGATCGAGACCATCCCGGCTAACACGGTGAAACCCCGTCTCTACTAAAAAATACAAAAAACTAGCCGGGCGCGGTGGCGGGCGCCTGTAGTCCCAACTACTCGGGAGGCTGAGGCAGGAGAATGGCGTGAACCCGGGAGGCGGAGCTTGCAGTGAGCTGAGATCAGGCCACTGCACTCCAGCCTGGGCGGCAGAGTGAGACTCCGTCTCAAAAAAAAAAAAAAAAAAAAAAAAAAAAAGAAAAAAGAAAAAGGAAAAGAGTCAGTGCTGACTTTCAGTGATTTGGGGTAATGAATTTTCATACATAAAATCTATAGGCTCTCTCACAAGAGGTCAGTTGCCAGAGTTTTGGTCAGGTCAGTCACCAGAAAAAAAAAAAAAAAAAAAAAAAAAAGAGGCACAGTTCCCCTTCCTATTGACTCATTGGCTTCTCCAGAGTCATGCACTTTCTTTTTTTTCTTTTTTCTTTTATTTTTTTGATATGGAGTCTCGCTCTGTCGCCCAGGCTGGAGTGCAGTGGCATGATCTCGGCTCGCTGCAAGCTCCGCCTCCCGGGTTCACGCCATTCTCCTGCTCAGTCTCCCAAGTAACTGGGACAACAGGTGTCCGCCACCACACCCGGCTACATTTGTTTTTGTGTTTTTAGTAGAGACGGGTTTTCACCGGCTTGGCCAGAATGGTCTCGATTTCCTGACCTCGTGATCCGCCCACCTCGGCCTCGCAAAGTGCTGGGATTACAGGCGTGAGCCACAGCGCCCGGCCAAGTCATGCACTTTCTAAAGCGAGAGAAACAGGTCAAGACGATCCATGGTCTATACTCGGCTCACTATTAAGGTATATTAGAAACAAGAAAATTACTCTCTGCCCAGAGACAGGCAGGGATCAATACCCAATAATGTAAATCAAGCCCGCAAAACATTGAAAGACAACTAATGTTTTGGGTTAGTGATTTTACAGAAAAGTGGTTATTTCCATGTTTGCCGAAGTAGAATAACTGGGGCCATTTTTTAGGAATCATGCAAAATAATATGTAGAATACACACACATACACACAACAGATCATTCTTTTCACCAAAAAAAAAAAAAAAAGAAAAAAAAAAAAAAAACACCCTGACAATAAATACTTTCCTGTTAGAGGTATGATTTAGATATATTATTACTGAGTGATACAATAAAATCCCCCTTAAATCATGTTTACATTGGGAGAAAAATGTTATAATATTTTCACATATGCTTACTTACTAAAGTTATTTTAGTTGTCCATACTATGATAAACAAGCTATATTCAAGACAGTATTTAAGGTACATATGGGTACAACTTATGAATTCCTTTGAAATAGTTTTTAAGTTAATGCAATGACTGCAGGTGTGTAAATAGTTACTTAAAATATTTGTCTAATGGATGTAAAAGCTAAAACAATTGATTAGTGTGGGAGTACTTAACATATTTTAAAAAGGGCAAACTCAGTAAATCAAGGCGAATAAATGGTCCTTACATGATAAGGCATTTGACACTGTCCCAAAGATCCTCCCCAAAATAACTGCCCTGCTGCTCCAGGATCAGAGAGGGGAGTCAAATCTACAGAAGCTAATATTATAGACACAACAATCTATATTGCTTGATACCAGCAGTGGTGCCAACAGCTCCTAGACCAGAGTCTCTAAAAAGTAGAACCACCTTACTACCTGAAGTTGCAGAGAGTCAAACTGTAATTTACTACATATTATGCTAAACCCTGCATGTCTCCCAGAGTGCAGAATTTAAGAATTAGGGAGGCTTTAGTGTATACAAGCTAGAATGTATATTTTTTCTCATGTGATGCATTACATTTTTGGGTTTTGGCATGAGAAGCATGTTCTTGGAGATTAACATAGAAAAGAGCAGTGTCTCAACCATTCTTTTTGGAAAAAAATGATAACAATCAGTGTCTACATTAACATTAAAATACCATTCATGAATAGTTATCCTCCTTCCATTTTGACACAATTGTTATAAAATCTCTACACATTAAAAGGAAAAGAAAAGGGAATAGTGTGCATAGTTATAAAAATCTTCTTGAGATGTCTGAAAAATAAAATCATTTGCAAACATTGTAAATTCATTGATTTGTAAAGTTAAGCATAATAAAATACATTAGATTCAATTTTTCTAAAGATGGAATGTGTTAAAAATGTATCAAATATTAATGTAGCAGAGAATATAAAGGAAAACATGCATACAACATCTTTTAATAGGATTGTGGCAATCAAGGTTGAGTGTATTTAATATAAAAAGAAAGAAAATAAATCTCTAAAATAAAAATAGCATTTTTTATTTTCTCTGATGTTATATAGTTGTTAACTGCAAAACTTAATATACACATATATGTGTACATACAGGTCTATATAATACTATATGTAATTAAAGTCATAGAAATACCTCTTAAAAATGTCTAAATAATCGAATGCACAACTACTCACTATTCTTCCACTTCCCTACTACTTGTGAAGGAATTACGTTATAAGCAACAGTGAGAAAAAGTTAGGATTTTAAAGCTCCAAGCCCTAATGTTAAAGTTTATAGAAAAAGTATGTCTTTAAAGTCAATGAAAAACAAACTATTGATGTCCTTACTGAGATAGCAAGGTTGATATAGATATATATCTATATAAAATTATTGATAGTTTTAAAAAGATTGTAGAAGCTGCTGGCCAAAAATCGGTCAAGTAAATGGGCTTTTTGTTTCTCAACATATCAGGTTCATCAGAAAGCGAAAAAAATACTTTCATACATTGTTCCCAGGCATTTAGTATCACATACTCAGGATAAGAAATGCAAATATCAGGCCTCAAACAATGCTTAGTAATTATTCTTATGTTTCTAAGCTATTTCTGGTTCAGGTGTCCTATTTGACTACGATCAAAGAACAAAAATTATTAAGATTTTTTTCAGAAGTACTCAAAGATTGGGAAATTCATGACATCTATTCCTGAACCTGTCACTAATGTTTTAAATTATGCTGAAAATTTGACTTAACTTTTTTCGTATGTAAATTTGTAGTGAATGTTATAATATTATTTTCCCTTTTCCAGCAATTTGTGAAAGGAGATTAGAGAATATTTTGAAACCATAGTTATATAACCATGAAATGTAATCATATTCAAGTGGATAAAATATGGCTAGATAATAATACAAAATATGTCTGAAAACAAATTAAATAGGCTTTCATTAGTTAACTATAAAATATGCTATTTCACTCACCAGAATAAATATATTGATTGCCTATCATGTTCCTGACACTGTGCTAGCCACTCAAGGTAAAGTCATGAAAATAAAAATGATCATTCAGTCCCCAGTGTCGCAGATTATACATTTTAGTTGAAGATACAGATATTATGCAATTATATATACAGATAAAGGTGTGTCATTTTGGTAAAGGACAAGAACAGGGTACTTGGAGAAAGTATAATAGGTCATTGACTGTGGAAGTCAGGGAGTTTCTCTAAGAAATGACATTTGAATTAAGGTTTCCAAGATGAAAAGAAGGAAGAAAAGCTCATAGTGAGGAGAGAGGCAGCAAGGATCACACAGAGAAATATCTGAGGTTAGTGAGAAGCTCCAGTCATTCGAATATTTGCTTGAATTTCTGTATTACTGAAAGACAGAATTAACTAAAAAGAAAGAAAAATACGTTTGCAGATCTAAAAAAAGAGATATTTTAATATGTTCTGTTCCACAGAAAGGAATTTAGACTAGAAATGCAGAAAAATGCATGATAAAATTATAATACACTATTTTAAATGCTAGGGAAACCAAGAAGTGTAAGAGGAAGAAATGAGCATGGTAATCAGTTGATAAGTTCTGCTACAACCATGTGTTGTATCCTATTTTGCAATATTTATGTGTTCTCAGACAAAGACCTCCATAGTCCTTTCTCTCTTATTTTTTTCTATCAGTCTGATCTCATTTTTTTCATGTAAAATTAATGGACTAAAGCCTTGATGTCTGTTTTTCATCACTCTCTAAATATATAAATGCACACATACACACATATATATATAATGTTTATATAATGCATGTATCTATTTGTTATATGATATACATTTAAAGTATAACACATATGTAATTATGAACACATGTTTTTTCATTTGTGTATTTTGTACATAACAAATCACCCTAAAAGTTAGTGGCTATAATGTATTATTATCACTCATGGCCCTGTGAGTTAACAGCTCAGATACCTGATCCTCACTGGTATATCCCATGCCTAATTTAGTCAATAGCTTCTGGGCTTGGAATCATCTCAAGGCTCATGTGAGTTGGGTATCCTCACTCATGTGTCTGATTTTTCAGCTGGGATGGCTAAACAACTAAAAACTGAGTAGTTACCTTTCTCTCTTTTCCATGAGACCTCTCAATAGGACAACTTTGCGCTTACTGAAAATATCTCCATCTTGTGTTGGATTTCCTACGTGGTAGCTGCCTTCTCTCAGAGACCCTGACAGAAGCTAGAAGGTATCTTATGACCTAGACTCATAAGTTTCAGAATGTCAATACTTTCACATAAGTGGTCACATAAGTCACTAAATCCATACTAGATTCAAGGAATGGGTAAATAGAATTCACTTCTTTTTCTCCTTTTGTAGGAGTAGCAGTGAAATCTTTGTATTAAGTAGCAGCAATAACCCATTTAACTACTCACAATAATCTGGACACTGACTGATAGTTTTTCTCTGGCTCTAATAAATAGAAAAATTAAAGTCATTATAACAAATTGGAACAAATGAAGTAAATGTTAACAAAATGAAGAAACTAAATGAAGGGAAAAAATGGACTGGGAAAGATATGACAAATTGAGTGTCATGCCTTCTTAAAAGATGAAAACTTACGAACTTGTAATATACTCCAATATCTCTTGAAAATTCTCATGCAATGATAAAAACTTCAGATAATTTAAGAACAGGTTAACTGTCACAATCTACTATGTCAAATAATACCTTAGAAGCCCAAGGTGAGTTAATATGAAATAAGTTGCAGATTTAGACAAATTTGCAAAAAATGCCAAGAGTAGTTAACATGTTACATTTTGTGAAATTGTATTAAGTTTTGACACAGATTTATAAAACTAAATTATTTATAATAAGAAAAAGCATAGTACTATTACAGACAAATATATTTCTTTCTAAATTGTAAGCATATAAAGCTGATGAAACAGTGAGCATCCTAGGATTTACAGTGTGAAAAATTTTAAAATTTCACTTCAAAAATATGTTATGCAACTCTTCTTTTTAATGTTATCTAATAAGTGTATCAGGACATTACAGATATAAAACTTTACTTTTCCAGAATCCATCGTGTCAAAACAATTTGTAAATAAAAACAAAGAATTACACAATGAAATATAAGAAATTAATTAAATTTAAAGGTCTCAGATACTATTAAAGATAAATCTTCAAATTGTGCCTTTATTTCAAAAGTATCTACTTAACTTTCACTAATATTAAAAAGCTTTAATTAAAAATATAACTTCATTAGCTAAAGTGATTAACATAAGCACTAGGGAAGATTCTATTTAAAATTATCTGTTTGAGAGTATTTAATGTTATATAATAACATAAAATTGTTCATATATTTAACTTCATTTGCAGATTCAACAATTTAGAAATTTCTAGAGCAAAAACATTTCAAATCTTACCACAAACAAGCAAATGTTGCATACAGCTCTGCTTGCAATATGCAAAATATGTGTATAATGTATTATACAAAAACCAACTTGTATTTTACTGACTTTTTTATAGAAATACAATTGATGAAGACACCACATTAATATTGTCCAACCATGAGAAATATTTAAAGCACACACACTTATTCAATCACAAATTTCTTATTTTGTAACCAAATGTTGCGTAGGTTCAAAAGGTTTGTTCCTCTGATGAGAATTATGTTATACAATATGTGGACTCAGCTAATTGATCTATTTAAAGGCACAGATATAAACCTAATAGAAAAACTTGACTCCTAATAATTTACTAAACTTATATAAGGACAGTAAAATTTTTCTTAAAAAGCAAAACAAAGTTTTTAAGGACTAGATTTTTCTTTTATTTGTATCCTGTTTAAATAACGTGATATACCATGTGGTTTTTGCTTTTCGTTTTGGGAAACTTCCCCTACATCCTGGTTCTTGTTTTTATTTTGTGTATTATCATACATAAATCTAGTGAGTACATTTCTGATCCAGAGTGAAAGGTTATCTCACCACCATCTTATGTATATGAGGTTGGCAAAGCAGTAGAATATGATTAGGGACAATCTTTAGAATATGTTTGCTCTAAATATACCTTCCATGAAAAGCTTTAAAGATCTTTTTTGGGTCTGCTAAAGTTAAAATGAAAAGTGACTGTATTTGCACAATAAAAATAGTTAGATGTAGGGAAACGCATAAGCATACACATGGTATTATAAGCTAATATTGCATTTAATAAAAAGACACAAAATGACTGTAATAGTCATTACAATAAAAGCACTTTGAAAATATTGTTTTTCTACTTACTAAGATAAAGAATCAATTTTTTAAAAGTGTAGTAGGATTAGTAGAAATAAATAGGAAACAAAGGAACTAATTACATGTGCCTATTTGAGGCCTATCATATAAACCAAGGACATATCTAGAACCCAACTAAGAAAGATGGAGATCTTGACCAAGATGGAGTTGCAAAATACTTCTGATTTCTTTGGTTATTATGGGCCCTACTCTTTCTATTAACGCAGCGTCATAATTTAGATAAAATAAACCATCCTCTGGGATTTAGGATCACATGATCTTGGTAACTTTCTCCTTGTGAGAAGAATGGAGAAGACACTTGGGATGCATTTTTGAAGTGAACAAAACATGAGATAGGAGATCAGAGAGATTGATTTGTTAATGAAACATAGAATGACCTTGAGCCTGTGTACTCTGTGTTCCAATTCTCTTTACCACATGGGCAGAGTGAGTAAATTAAAGCCATCTCTTTGTAGACCCATATTGCCTCATCTGGATTGTCTGTAGTCTCCTTGTTTAATGAGTTCTCTGGAGATGTATTCCATTGTAGAAGTTTGATGTTCAGATTGCTCAGTAATTCTAAATTACAGCTAAGGAGGTCTGAGTTTTTTCCAAGGCCTTATAAATAAGACTAGAAAATCAAAATCTTAGATAAAGAGAAGCCACGAAGAAGTTATATGTACACTCATGTTTCCACTAGAAACAAATTTAAGCAAAATTGCAACAGGTTCTTCTGGTAAGCTCTTTATATCAGACAGAAGGTAGAATTGTAAAAAGCAAAACTTTTATTGATATTGAGATTTTTTTTCTATTTCAACACAAAATAAAGCTTTTATTTAAATTCTCGCATAATATAAAAATGCAATTAGGGGATAAAAATTAAAAATCCATATAATATAAAAATAAATAGCAGAATGACAACATAAGCTTTTATTGGTGATTATATTAGCTATAAATGGTTTAAATGCTCTAATTAAATGGCCAAAATTGGCATAATAAGCTTAAGAAAAAGTAGGCTACAAACTATATAAGGTCGCTGGACAATTACTTTAGATTCAATGACTGAATATCATGAAGAAAATAAAGTTAATATTTACCATGAAATAAGCAACAAGAGAACTGAAATAACAATCATAATTTCGGGAGGAAATACACCTTCGCAAAATTTGTTACCAGAAACAAATAGTACATTTTAATTATAACAGGGTCAGTTCATCAGAAACATATAACAACTATAAATATACATGAACCTAAATACAGAGTTCCGAACTACATGAAGCGAAACCAGACAGAATTGACTATATAGATAGACACTTTGGCAACAATGCTTGGATATTTTAATACTTGATTTTCAATACTGGATGTGACAAATAGACAGAGGTTCAGTAAGCGAGTAGAACATTTGAACAACACTATAAACAAACTAGCCTTAGCAGATGGCTGTACTTAGCAGATAGCAAAACAGTTTATCCAAAATAAACATTCCTCTAAAACATACATGCAGTATTTTCAGAAGATACCACACATTAGACCAAACACAAAAAAATTCCTAAACAAATTTAAAAGTATTTAGATTACAAAAAGTATATGCTTTGAAAACAGTAGAAATATATTAGAAACAAAAGAATTGAGATTCATAAATATGTGAAAATTAAATAAACTCTTAACTCATAAGTCAAAAATAACATCACACTGGTAATCAGAATATACTTTCAGATGAGTAAAAAAAATAACACGAATATTTATGCAATAATTGCTTTGAAAATCAATGATCTGCCGGGCGCGGTGGCTCAAGCCTGTAATCCCAGCACTTTGGGAGGCTGAGACGGGTGGATCACGAGGTCAGGAGATCGAGACCATCCTGGCTAACACGGTGAAACCCCGTCTCTACTAAAAATACAAAAAAAAACTAGCCGGGCGAGGTGGCGGGCGCCTGTAGTCCCAGCTACTCGGGAGGCTGAGGCAGGAGAATGGCGTGAACCCGGGAGGCGGAGCTTGCAGTGAGCTGAGATCCGGCCACTGCACTTCAGCCTGGGCGACAGAGCGAGACTCCGTCTCAAAAAAAAAAAAAAAAAAAAAAAAAGAAAATCAATGATCTGAATATACCAATTAAAAGATAGACATTGTTATAATGGATTATAAAGCAAGACCAATCTATATGTTACCTATGAGAAAGCCACTTTAAATATAAAGGCATATAAATTAAAGGTTAACAGATGGAGAATGATATAAAATATTAAAACAATCAAAATAAAGCAAGGGTAACTACATTTTCAAATAGAGCAGACTTCAGATCAAGGAAATAAAACAGACATCAAGAAGGGCATTAAATAATGATAAAAGGTCAACTGTCCAAGAAGACATAAATATTCTTAATGTATGTATCAACAAAGCATCAAAATATTTGAGCAAAACTAATAGAACTGTGAAGAGAAATAAATATATTCACTACAGTAGATGAAGACTTTAACAGCCCTCTCTCACAAATGGACAAATCCAGCAGGCAAAACTTCAATAAGGACATCGTTAGACTAAACAGCACTGTCAATCAGCTAGATATAATTGACATCTACAGGTTACTTTACCTAATTACAGTAGATGACACATTCTCCTCAAGCTCACAAGGTACATGAAACAAGATGGACCGCATTATTGGCCCTAAAAGACACCTTAACAGATTTAAAAGATTAGAAGTCATACTTTGCTCTCAGAACACAAAGTAATTAAACCACAAATCAATAACAGAAAAATAACTGAAAGAAAACCCTAAATACTTAAAGAATAAACAATGTTCTTCTGAGTAACACATGGGACAAAGAGGAAATTTAAAGAAAAAAATCGAAAGTATTGTGAACTACATAGAATTGAAACTACAATTTATCAAAATTTGTGAGATCCAATGACAGCAGTGGTTAGAGAAAAATTAATAGCATTGAATGCAAATATTGCAAGAGAAGATAGATCTAAAATCAGTAATCTAAACTTCCACCTTGGGTAACTAGATAAAAAGCAAATGTCCAAAGTAAGTGGAAGACAAGAACTAAGACAAATTAGAGCAGGAATCAATGAAATTGAAAACAGAAAATCAATAGAGCAATAGATAATTTTTTTTTTGTAAAAAAAGCTTTTTTTGAAAGATCAATTAAACCGATCAACTTTAATCTAGGCTAAGAAAAGAAAAGAAAGAAGACACAAACTTCTAATATCAGAAATACAATATAGAACATCACTATAGACCCCATAGACATTAAAAGGGTTGTAAAGACATATTATGAACAAATTTATGCCCACAAGTTTGATAACCTACTTGAAGTGGATTACTTAAACAATATAACAAACTCATATAAGAAATAGATATCATGAATATGCTTATGTCAATTTAAAAAACTGAATCAATAATTAATAATCTTTCAAAAGAGAAAGCACCAAACCCAGAAGGATTCACTGGTGAATTTAATCAAACATTTCACAGAGAAATTTTACCAAATCTTTACAATCTTTTTTCAGAATATAGAGGCAGAGAGAATGCTTCCTAATTTATTTTATGAGGCCAACATTACATTAACACCAAAATCAAATAAAAACATTCTGAGAAAATAGACTGCAGACCAATATATCTCATTAACATAAATGCAAAAGTCTTCAAATCTTCATCAAAATATTAGCAAAAAATCTAATAATGTATAAAAAATTATTCACCGCAATCAACTAAGATTTATCCTAGGCATGTAAGGCTGGTTCAACATTTGAAAATCAATTAACATAATCCATCATGTCAACAGGCTACAGAAGAACAACTGTGGGATCAAAAGATGCTGCAAAAGCATATAAAAAATCCAACATATATAGTCATTATAAAAATTCTCAGCAAACTAGAAATATAGGGGAAATTCTTCAACTTCATAAAGAAGTTCTACAACAACATACAGATAACATACTTAAAGGTAAGAAAGTAGAAGCTTTCCTGGTAAGATCAGGAAAAAGGTAAGTGTGTGTCCCCTCCCTACTGCAATTCAATTGTTCTGAAAGTCCTAGGTAATGCAATTGGACAGGAGAAGACTAGAAAAGGTATACTAATTGGGAAGGAAGAAATAAAACAGTCCATTTTTGCCTATTACTTGATCATCCATCTAGAAAATATTATGCAAAAGAATCAATTTAAAAATCATAGAACTAATAGTTATTAAAGTCAATAAACACCATTAAAGAAAGAAAAAAGTAACTGGAGGGAACTTAAGAGTAAGAAATAAGATCACTGCTACAAAGAAAAGGTCCACCTTATGCCTGAAAATACTAAAACAAGGTGTTTTGGTATATATGAGAATGGTTTTTGGGAAGGGATTTAAAATTGAATCAGAAGAGGCAGTTTTGAAGTGTATAACTTTAGGGTACAACACAGTAGAAAGGAAGCAAAAGGCAATTGTGTGATAAAGAAGAAAAGAATCAAGGCCGGGCGCGGTGGCTCAAGCCTGTAATCCCAGCACTTTGGGAGGCCGAGACGGGCGGATCACGAGGTCAGGAGATCGAGACCATCCTGGCTAACACAATGAAACTCCGTCTCCACTAAAAATACAAAAAATTAGCCGGGCGTGGTGGCGGCGCCTGTAGTCCCAGCTACTCGGGAGGCTGAGGCAGGAGAATGGCGGGAACCCGGGAGGCGGAGCTTGCAGTGAGCCGAGATCGCGCCACTGCACTCCAGCCTGGGCGACAGAGCGAGACTCCGCCTCAAAAAAAAAAAAAAAAAAAAAAAAAAAAAGAAAAGAATCAACAGGAGAAAAATTTAGGTCCTTCCAGGCAAGAGATAGTAAAAATAAGAGAATACAGGTCTGCCAAACAGCACCAAATAAATAAATATTAAAACATAAAAATTCACTAAAGAATCTGCACTGTGCTCTACTGAGAAAAAAATGAATGGCTGTTGGCCTAGAAATCTTAGAAAGTACTTCAATACTTTTCCTGCATCAAACAAACAGAAAGAAGACAAATAAATTTACATATAATATGAAAATCAATTAAAAATAATATCCAAATCACTTAAACTGGTAAACATTTCTTTCACAAGCACAGAAACTGAAAGACAACACTCCAATGTGAGTTAAATATGCTCAACTAAAGGAATAGGCATATGATACATCTTCCTGAGGAAGAAATTAAAAAACTGGTTATAAAGGTGGAAAATAGTAAAAAACAAACAAACAAAAAAACCAAAAAAAAAAAAAAAAACTTGAAATCAGGGAAAATATATTCAATTGAAAATTTAATAAGGGACATTTATAAAATAAATAAGTGACAGAATTAAAATGATATAAAGAGAGAAGAAAAAATGTGTCCAATGAAAGTAATAGAAATAGAAGATGGAAATACTTTAAAAAATATATACAAAAATCTTTCTCATAGAGAAATAATGAATGGTGAATTGGAATGAGTTACAATGTGAGGAAAGATGTTTCTCCGATAATTCTTTTTACATAGTTCTGATTTCATAACCATAGCAATATTTTACATTTCTTAAAAATAAAATTATAAAATTATCTTAGATATGGGGGAAACCCAAAATTAATCCAATTAGTAATAAATGTAATAAATGTACTTACATGGGTTACAAATGAGTAATGTAACAACAATAAAGGGTATGAAAAAGAAAAGAACCTAACCTAACTGATTTTGGCAAACACTATATTTTGACATAATTTAAGGCTAAAGATGAACAATATTGTACATAAATATTGGGCTGGGTGCAGTGGCTCACACCTGTAATCCCAGCACTTTGGGAGGCCGAGGCGGGCGGATCACGAGGTCAGGAGATAGAAATCATCCTGGCTAACACGGTGAAACTTGTTTCTACTAAAAACAGAAAAAAAATTAGCCAAGCGTGGTGGCAGGCGCCTGTAGTCTCAGCTGCTCGGGAGGCTGAGTCAGGAGAATGGTGTGAACCCGGCGGAGCTTGCAGTGAGCCAAGATCGCACCACTGTACTCCAGCCTGGGCGACAGAGCGAGACTCGGTCTCAAAAAAAAAAAAAAAAAAAAAAAAAAAGAATAAAAATAAATAAATAAATAGATAAATAAAATAAAATAATAAAATTATCTTAGATACGTAGGAAACCCAAAAATCCAATTAGTAATAAATGTACTTACATGTGTTACAAATGAATAATGTAACAACAATAAAGGGTATGAAAAAGAAATCACTAACCTAAGTGATTTTGGCAAACACTATATTTTGATGTAATTTAAGGCTAAAGATGAACAATATTGTACATAAATATTGAACTCCATTCAGTAAATTTGTTTTTCAGAAGAGTATAAGAAAACAGGTAACTATATCATGGATTTTGAGAGCCAGATGAATCAATCTGAGAATGGGGTTGTGAATACGAAATTGAGGAAGGATACAGTAAACCTTCTGGTGTTCGGCTGAAATCTGAAATATAAGTATAGACTAACGGTTTTCAACATACACACACACACACACACACAAATGGAGATAAAGAGAAATAGGTGCAGACTGTGCATATGTGTGTGTTGAAGGATGGGAGAATACACCTCCAAAACATGCCACTTTGGCATAAGGATTATTTTGTCTATAGGCACTTGAAATACAGTATGTGCAGAAGAGATGCTCACACCTCTTCTTTTCTTCCTGAAAACTCCAAAGTGAAAGCTTCCTTGCTTATACCTGGAAGAAAGAATTGTTCTTATCACCAGAGATGAGAAGTGGAAGCTGAAAAACTTCTTTAAAAATAGATCTTGTTAAAATAACTCTTATCGTCTTATTTTCTTTTTATCTCTCTATTTTAGTTACTTTCTCAAGGTTGCCCCTTTTTTCTAGCCAGTATATAAGCACTTAGGTTTTGCCACTTCTGTCTTCATTTTCCTATGAGGGTTCCCATGTGTGTAAAAAAACTTTGCATGCTTTTCTCCTATTAATATGTCTTATGTCAAATTAATTGTCAGGCCCAGCCAGAGACCCTAAGAGGGGAAAGGTAAAATTTTGCACCTCCTACAATGTGTGTGTGTGTGTGTGTGTGTATTTACATGCAACCCAGGAACAATAAATACACTTAATACCTAGATATTTCCCTAAATATCATTATTCCAGAAAGAAATAAAGGGGATGAAAATTGGAAAAGAAAATGTCAAACTATTGCTGTTCATCCATGATATGATTGTATATCTTGAAAACCTTAGGCTCTTCCAAAAGGCTCCTAGATTTTAAAACAAATGCAGTTAGTCTCATGTTACAAAATCAATGTATGCAAATCAGTAGCACTGCTATACAAAAACAATAACTAAGCTGAGAATCAAATCAAAAACTCAATCCCCTTTACAATAGTGTCAAAAACAGAAAAGAAAATGCCTTAGAATATACTTAACCAAGGAGGTGAAAGATCTCTACAAGGATAACTACAAAACACTGCTGAAAGAAATCATAGTTAACACACACAAATGGAAACACATTCCAGGCTCATGGGTTGGAAGAATCAGTATCGTGAAAACGACCATGCTACTCAGAGCCATCCACAGATTCAGTGCAATTCTTATCAAAATATCAACATCATTTTTCACAGAATTAGAAAAAGCAATCCTAAAATTCATATGGAGCCAAAAAAAGAGCCTGAATAGCCAAAGCAATCCAAAGCCAAAAGAACAAATTTGCAGGTGTCGCATTATCTGACGTCAAGCTATACTGCAAGCTATAGAAACCAAAACAGCATGGTGCTCGTAAAGAAGTAGACACAGAAACCAATGAAACAGAATATAGAACACAGAAATAAAGCCAAATAGTTACAAGTAACTGAGTTTCGACAAAGCATACAAAAACATAAACTGGGAAAAGGAAATTCCATTTAATAAATGGTACTGGGGAAACTGGATAGCCATATGTAGAAGAGTGAAACTGGATCTTTATATCTTACCTTATACAAAAATCAACTCTAAATGGATCAAAGACTTAAATGTAAGACCTGAAACCATAAAAATTCTAGAAGATAACCTAGAAAAAAACTCTTCTGAACTTTGGCATAGGCCAAGAATTTATCACTAAGACCCCAAAAGCAAATGAAACAAACAAACAAAAAACCAGTATCATTCTTGCAATGAAATGAAATAGAACTCTTAAAAAAATGTTGATGCCAGAGCTAGAGCAAGAAAGTATAAGACACACTTGGAACATTTGTAGTGTCAGAAAGTAAGGCGTTCCATATTCAATAATTGATCTTGGCTTATCTAAAAGATGCTGAATTTAACTTGAAGGATCTCCCATTGGCTAAATATAGAAAAATTTTAGCAACAACAATAATGAATTATTAACTAGACAATAACATAAATACATTATTTCATAACAATATAATTAACAATTGAGTACATGAGTACATTGGGTAGAAGAGATCACTTTTTATTACGGTAGAATTCCAACAAAGAAATGTAGAAAAATAGAGAAAATAGAAAATTATTTTCGTCAATCACTGCAGTAATAACTCCCATGGCCAAGAATCATAGTAAATGCTAATATTAATTAATATTATTGAGAAAAATTTGATTAGGCATTACATTTTCAGAGCTTTAAACTATTTTCACACAAAATATTTACTGAATGCAAAAGCAAAAGTAATTACTTTACAGTAACGAGACCTGGCAGAACCTACCTGAAGGAAGTTATCTAGGTTAACATTACCAATATTGGGACAAATAGATGTCATATAACTTCTGTCTGATACACTGGGAAGGCATTAAATTACTTCTGTGGTAAAATTACCAAACATTTGCAACTTTAGTGTAATTATAAAAATATCAGGCAAATATAAACTGGAATTCTACAAAGTAATTAACTAGTAATATTTCAATACAGCAGTCATTTAAAAAAAAAAAGAGCAGCTCTCTTGTATTGAAGATGGGAAAAACATGACAATTAAATAGGAGCTGGGATCCTGAATTGGACTTAGGTAACAAAAAAGGCATTGGTGGGATAATTAGTAAAAATTGAATAGTGCCTATGGATTAATTAATACTATGATACATGGCAAAATTACTTTCTTGGTTTTGCTAATTGTACTACCCTGTGACTATGTTTGATGTAAACATTTGGAGAATGTGGGTGAAGGGCATACGGAAAATTTTTGTGTTATTTTTGCAACTATTTTATGTCTAAAATTATTTCAATTTATAAAATAAAAGAAAAAATCGAAATGTTAAAAATAGTGGTATAGACCACAGTGTTACAAAAGTTCACAATAATAAATAAATAAATAAATAAATAAATAAAATTGGGAAGGAAACAAATAGTGAAAAGAACCAGATTTGCAGAAACAGATATATTGTAAATGTTTACTTTTTGCTCGGCATTTTACTTCTTTATTTATTATACTCCCACAATATCCATTGAGAAAATACAATTTTTATTATCTGCAGGTGAAAAATAGTATATTATTTAATATGCTTGCTGGATATAATCAGATTCATATCTATCTATCTATCTATCAATCATAATACAAGCAGTGATTAGCAATATTTTTAGGCTACAATTGTTTCCACAGAACCCAAATACAACAAGGTGCTAGTGACCCAGAAAGAAGGATAAGAAAAGTAATAAGAGAGTCATCAATATTTTCTGGATCTCACATTTTTTTCTCTATTTGCATATTTTTTAGTCTTTATTTCTCCATTTTTGAACTTACTTTCAATACTTCTTAGTCGTCATGGTAGATTACTGAAGCCCCAAACCCCTACAATTATGGTTTATAGCCATACACAGATTTACTGGATTAACACAAATTGCAATTTGAAGCTTTACTGTAGTACAAATATGGTTGCTTCAAGTTAAATTGTGTGTGAGTTGGAGGAAGAGAGGGAGTGAGATGAGATGGAGGCAGCAGTGTTTCCAGAACCAGTAAAAATACAGGTACTATATTTTGCTCTTCTTAGCATCTTATCTCTGATTCGGCTTTTGTATCAGTCTTACTTTCTTTGTTTAGACCAGCTCTCTGTAGTTTTTCACTTACATCGTGAATGCCTTCACTCACACACACACACACAGACACACACACGTGCACACGCACACAAGCTTCCTTTAACCAGTAAAGAAAATCGTTTTGTGCAGATAGCCACATAGGTTTATTCAACTGTGACTGGAGAGTTTGATTTTATAAAGTGTAACCATGGCTGTTGGAGGCCACATTCATAGTTGAGCTTAGAACATTCTGGGAGAAAAGGAAAGAACAGGTACGAAAGGCAGACACACAAAAGCAGCACTGAATAGGTTTGGATTTCAGCTCCATTAATGTAGAGCAAATGACCTTAAGAGGTTGCTTAACCCCTCAGTAACTTTTCTCATTTGTACTAGCAGTAATAATAATAATAACAACATTAATAATCTTCTAGACTTAGTTTTAGGATTAATGAATTGATACATCTAAACATCTAAAATCACTTAGAAAAGTTCCTGGCAAATATAAAGTACAGGGTAAATATTAGTTATCTATTTTTATCAGCTGAAAGTAGACCTGCTTGGTAAAAGTACAAGAGATGAAGACAAAAGTAATGCAGTAATACCAGTAAAAATATGTTTGAATATAAAGAAAATAAAATTATATTTTATTGGAGTGGCAAAAGGAAATAGAGTGAGGCCAAAACTATGGGAATAGAAGATTGTTTAAAGTCTGGAAAATGTCATAAAGAAGCCTTCTCATCCTACCTTTAGCCTCTGACATCACTTCGGATATAAAATACATGAATAAGACTCAGTAAAAATGCTGTTCCAATGTAATCTATATAAAGAGTCTATATATTTGTCAAGAATTCCTGGTTGTGAAAGAGAAGTGAGTGTCAGCTTCAGCCTTTTGGGAGAAGAGATCTATTTATTTATTTTTTATTGGTATTGCAGCTACTAGATCATGTTGTTTGTCTTATCTGCAATGTCCTTTTTGGCCTTGCATTTCAGGCGAATGTAAATCAAAAGCCTTTAAAGTTATGGATCCTGATGATTCACAAGGTAATCTTGCAAACACAGCAGGGAAATATACGATTTGCAAATTGCTTAACTGACATCTCTGTTATTATCCTAAAATATTGTTGCAGTAGAACCCATTTTATAATATCTCAGCTTGATGATATTTTAAAACTTTACCTTTCTCAAGATAAATATATTGCCTCTCATTTGCATACTTTTATTTTTTAAATTGTATGTGGATTGAAGGGCAGGGTGCTTTATTTCAGAATAACTAAAATATACCCTTTTCATATGAGCCATTCTTAAATGTGTTAAACTTCTCATATTGAATTTTTTTAAATTTCTTAACATTTGAATTTCTCACCATTATAAATTATGATTGAATTTGCCTATAAATTAATACTATAACTTTTCTAAAGATTTTCAATTTTGGATTACCCTTATTCCATGAAAAAAAATGCCTATTAAATGTAGAATTCATCTTTGGTGCTTTTAAATGATGATAATACCTATAATGCAATTTTTCATCAATGTAATATACATTTACCACAATCAGCATTATAATGTACTTAGCAATTTTACACATGGCTCTTTTCACTCAAGTAGCTCATGCTGCAGAAATGTAAGTGTAGGGCTGTATTCTCACAGACTGTTATTAATTAAACCTTTTCATAATGACATTGTCATTGTGACTTCAATGCGGACATATGCTTTCATACACATTTAAAGAACAACATTGAAATTATTTTCATATATTAGAAAGTATTCTCACTATCCATACCTTGACAAGTAGATATTGCAAGGTGTAACTGGAGAGGTGCTGTTCAACTCAAAGAGTATTAAGACTAAAATTGATTTGATGGCAAATCACATGATCTTTTATAGATAAGAAAAAATGAGGACTGATGCATATTATAACTAAGAATGCGGCTAGTTTTAACCATTAATAATGACACTTTAAGCCGGGCGCAGTGGCCAAAGTAGGTGGATCGTCTGAGGTCAGGAGTTCTAGACCAGCCTGCCCAATATGGTGAAACCCATGTTTTTACTAAAAATACAAAAATTAGCCAACCATGGTGGTGGGTGCCTGTAATCTCAGCTACTCGGGAAGCTGAGGCAGGTGAATTGTTTGAACCTGGGAGGTGGAGGTTGGTGTGAGCCAAGATTGCGCCACTGCACTCCAGCCTGGGCAACAGAGTAAGACTTCGTCTCAAAAGAAAAAAAAAAAAAGAGGGAGACTTTAACTTCAATTATGAGTGAACAAGCAAGATTATGAGAGATTTTACATATGGGTAAACTAACACATATATATTTATATATAAAATGTAGATAAGTACGTGTGTGTGTGTGTATTATATAAGTATAATATAATATACTTATATTAAAGTGGACTTTCTATCTTTAGGTATACATTTTTAAATGAAATAAGGAAAAATAAGAATGTAAATGGAAAGAATAGAAATGTTTCTTTTAACATAAAAGAAATATTTGCATTGAGGAACAAGGTTGATTTAAAATATTAACTTTTTATCCACAGACATTCAACCCAATTTGATTCCAATTATGTCAGTGCAACTAAAGATACGCATTTTGATCTACTCAACACTGAGAAGGGGAGGGCATGCAAGTTAATTCCCTCATGAAATAAAATATTCTTTGCAGTTTTGGAGTTATTTTTGCTATGTTTTGCCTCTTATTACTTTTACGTAGCAATTGCAAAACTTGCCAAGGTGAAATGTTTTGAAACAAGAATGTATCGTTGGCACTACTCATCATGCTGTTAGTTGAGGCTTTATAGGAAACTGAAATAGGAATATATGGAGGAAGTATAACATAATAAATATGAAAGAAACTGAATGAAAGAGGAATAACATCAGGTTTAATGAAGATAGGCAGGACATCCTGAATACAAGCACAAACAATGGAATATGTGGACAAGAATTTAAATTTGTGTCCATATAGGCTATTGGGTTTTATTATGTGTATTAATAATGGTGACCCTAATTTGGAACAGGAGTTAATTTTCTCTACGCCTGCTCAGTGGGAACAAACAAGGTCTCAGTAAACATGAGAGATATTTTCAATATATTTCTAGGTTATTCAAGTGAATGCCTGGTATTTTTGTTAATGACTTCATTAATTAGTATTTTCAGTATTGCCAATGCATCTCTAAGGTAGCTAAATTTTATCCCAAAAATAGTTAATTAGTAATTAACATAATTCAATTAACATTGTAATGAATATATTTTCTTTATGAGATGGTATTGAGTGAAGTTTCTGCTTCTCAGATTTAATAGTCAATTATATATTAAACACTGACAAAATTACATCATCATCGTTAAAGCATTATATTTACACACACTTATTTTCCCTTAGTTATGGCTGAAAAAGCAAAGTTGTAAAGGTATAAACATTGGTCAGGATATACACAGATATAAAACAGAAAAAATAGATGATAGATTCTCAACTGCTGTTAAAGTTATTTTGATCAGTTTTGGATGCATTCTGTATGGTGTGGAAATTAAGTATGAATGAACAATTATATACTCTTTCCCTTTCAATATCAAATTAGTTTCAACAACCATACTACTCTCTGTGATGTTCTGCTTGACTAATATCCTTCTTTGTCATATTTGAAGGTGTTTGGGTGGGTGCTCCTTAAAGAATGCATGGTTTTCACAACCTTCTACTTGCCTAAAGGATGTTTTAAGTCTTGCTGGATAATCAAATGCTTTTTAGTCCGGGCTTGTAGTTTCGCTAGCAATCAATTGCTTCGAAATCTTTCATTTTCATCTGTTTTGCTTCCCTGTGACATCAATTCCATCTAAAGATCTTTACTAGATATTCTTCAAAATTATGTTATTTCTTTGACCTCTCATTCCCTTACTTTTCTCTCAATTTAATGGCAAGATAGAATAGTAATGTCTGAAGCCAGATGGAATAAAGGGTGGGAAAGCCATATATTTGATCTGTTTTGTGTCAAAAAGTGGAATAATTTTACTCAGCTGAAAAATATTATGAGGGCTATATAGCTGAGAGTGTTTTCCATCTTATCTTTCACAGGGATCTAGAAACATTTGTCTCATTCAATTTTTGGACATTGAAAACTTCTGGACCCTTTTCATTTGCTTCATTTCTACTTGCAGAACTCACCAACTCTCTCTGGAGCTTGTTCATTTCGGATTTAACATTGTCAAGTGTGATCAATAAAAACCAGCACACATTACTAAAATTCTGTTTTCCAAATTATTTCCTTAGAAATGCAACATTAGTAGTCATGTATTCTAACTTCCATGTTAATCATAGATGGGTTTTCTCCTCAGGTGTAGATGGATTTGGCAGCATATAGAGGGATTTTCAGCAATCAAGCCTGATTTATGTTTCAATAAACTGCCTTTTGTAAGAATCCTATGCCAATGTTACCTGTTTTATATTTACTTTTTATCATTGTAAACTAAGTAGTCTAATGAACAATTTTAAAATCTCACTGGATTTCTTGCTCCTGCCACGGCCCAAAGCAGTTCAGTTTCTCCTTTCCAATGGATGACTAAGGAACCTAGGTTCCATCATATTAAATATTTTGATGTAAAAAAAAGGGCACTGTTGCCTTTCAGTCAACAGAAAGCTGAGAGAGAGATATTAGTGAGGTTGGTGGGGCTTGAAGAAACATATCACGTTTATCATTTAGCTCACTATTAAGGTTAAAAATCAATTATATGACTCTACTAAGAAGCAAGAAAAAATGAGAACTGTGGGAAAAATGAGCGAAATATAATTTAGCTATTTTCCTACGAATAGAAAATTGGTTCAGTCATCACATATCATGTCTGTATATCTGTGTCCTGGCTACCAAATATTCACTTCACACTTTCCCAAGCAAGACTAAGACAAAGTCTCATTGAGTTACTCTGTCCTACCAAAACACAGGATCTCCATGTGTCCTGGAATCCTTCCCATGTGGTTTGTGATTTAGATGTAGTTTCTCTGGGTCTTGTAATCTACAGACCAAAGAGAAATGTTACCTCCTCACATGCCCCTCACATATATTACATACTATTTAAGTTTTTAAAAACTCATGTGAAAAGAAAAGAATGTAAGACATAACTAAATGGTCTGTGGCAATGTGAAATTCTCTCTGAATCAGACATTATGAATATTTCCAATGCATATGGAGAGAGTAAGAAATTCAATGACTCATAATTATAGAAGTTGAGGACTTGAATTCTTTAGGCTGGAGTGTTAGTTTTTATTGACAACATAATTATTTTAAAAGCAATTTACTAGGCTTCTGGTCTATTTTCTACCAGCTAGTCTCACTTGGTAGTTATTAGGTCTTTCTTAATACAGTCTTCAATTCCTTTTACTCTTTGCTTTGATTTCTCCTTTCTCCTGTCTCCTCTTTCCTCTCTCCTCCCTTCCCCTATTTTTCAACTTAATGGCGGCTTTCTTGAGGGTCTCAGGCTTTTTTTTTAAAAAAAGACTGATATTAGGATGGTGGAAAAGTAATTGAAGTTTCAGACCATGAATTTTAAATCATTATAAATAGGCTCAAACACGTTTTTTATTCATCAAAATAGGAGCCATTACAATCAACACATCTTTACCAATTAGAAATAAGTTTCCTTATTCCTGTAGCATAAAAATCCATGCTTCAGGATTTGATGCACTCTTGGAAAGCATTTTCTGAATTCTGCTTGTTGTGGAAACATTTTCCCTGCAAAAAGTTGTCAAGATGCTTAAAAAAGTGGTAGTCTGTTGGAGAGGGGTCAGGTGAATATGTCTAATTAAGCAAAACTTTGTAGCCCAATTCATTCACCTTTTGAGGTGTTGGTTGTACAAGATGTGGTCCGGCATTGGTATGGAAAAGAATTAGGCCCCTTCTGTTGACCATTGCCAGCTGCAGGCATTGCAGTTTTTGGTGCATCTCATCAATTTGCTGAATGTGCTTCTCAAATGTAATGGTTTAGCCGGGATTCAGAAAGCTGTAGTGGATCAGACTGGCAGCAGACCACCAAACAGTGACCATGACCTTTTTTGGTGCAAGTTTAGCTTTGGAGAGTGCTTTGGAGCTTCTTCTCAGTCCATCGACTGAGCTAGTTGTCACTGGCTGTCGTATAAAGTTCACTTTTTGTCACATGTCACAATCCAATCAAGTAATGGTTCATTGTTGCATAGAATAAGATGACACTTCAAAACAACTATTTTTTTTTTCTCATTTTCGCTCAGCTCATGAGACACTCACTTATCAAGCTTCTTCACCTTTCCAATTTGCTTCAAATACCAAATGACCATAGAATGGTCCACACTCCGTTATTCAGCCCCTTCTCATGTAGTTGTAGGAGAATCAGCTTTGATAATTGATCTCAATTGGTCATTGTCAATGGCGGGCCACTACGCTCCTTATCTTCAAGGCTCTCATCTCCTTTGCAAAACTTCTTGAACCACCAGTGCACATTAGTTATCAGTTCCTGGGCCAAAGGCGTTGTTAATGTTGTGAGTTATCTAAGCTGCTTTACTACCCATTTTGAACTTAAATAAGAAAATCGCTCAAATTTGCTTTTAGCCTAACATCATTTCCATAGTCTAAAATAAATACAAAATAAACAGCAAGTAATATCATTGACAACAACAACAACAACAAATAAAGGAGAAGTGCACATTAAAATGGTTTATAACATAACCACATTTATTTAAGAATGTATTGCAATATCAAATGGCAAATTTCAACAATGAAAAAATTATAATTACTTTTGAACCAACCCATAATACCATTTCAATTACTGGTTCTAAATGTACCTTTTTGGCTTGAAGAATTTCTCAATCTACCCTCTACCTACTCTTTGAGATCTAAAAGAAGTTAGTTTCACTATTCTCTCAAGGTGGCAACTTCTGGGCTTCATCTATTCCGTTGCAACTGGTCAATTCTCTCCTGAACACATCTCTATCTTCTACTATTTTGCAAAATGCAGTTTAGAGTAACCAGTAGCTCACATTTTGACTCTTTGCTTCCAGTTCTCCTACCTAGATCTTCCAATTATTTGATAGGTACATGGCATGACTTTAATATTTCAAAAGGAAAATATCAAATGTGTTTCCACTGCAGTACATTCCTGTCTCCAGCAAAATTCCCTTGCCATCCAACTGCCAATCCAATGATATTCATAGCCTTTCCTTATTTTTGCTACCACCCTCTATACTGCACTGATCAGGGTAAGTAATTCCACCTATTGCATAAAATAGAACACAAAATGCTCTAATTTAACAGAATAAATATGCTCGTAATTAAAGTTAGGGTGGTAAGTGCTTTCTGTTCTAGGCCTATTTGAGGACATAGGCCGAAAAGTGGTCCTGCCATTCATTGGAGCCTTTAAGTTATCTACTGGATCTTCTACATCTATGGCTGACAAGAACAAAGACAGATTTTGAGACTCACAGAAGAAGTTTTAGAGGTCAGAACTAAAAGTAGAAAACACCACTATCAGCAACATTTCATTTGGTAGCTCTGGTGACATATCTGCTGCTTGGCAAGAAAATGCAAAATTCCTGAATGCTGAAAAGCATATTGAAATGTTGAGATAAATGCATACTATTATCTCTATCTCATGATAGGGTGTAGAACTAGATATGTAGGGTGTCTTTAAAGTTTGAGATTTCTGATCTGGGGTTTAACTTTTTTGTTGTTGTTGTTGCTTTATCCTCTAGCAAAAGCCACTGCTGTCCACCAAAAAAAAAAACAAAAAAAAAAACAAAAAAAAAAAACAAAAAACAAAAAACAAAAAAACAAAAAAACAAAAAACAAAAAACAAACCCATAGTATGAAGTACCTAATATTGTTACCTTTGTATGTAATTCTAAGTCCTAAGTCACCCAGACTGTGTCTAGCTCTTAAGCAGCCTTCTTGTGAACATGTGTTGGGTTATGATTTACTCTAGTTGTGTTTCATAGTCATCTGAACTTGCCTATTTTCTATCTATAATAGTAATTTTCTATGTCAACTTGACTGGGGGGGGGGCATGGTATGCCCAGATATTTGGTCAAGCATTATTCTGGATGCTTCTGTGAGGGTGTTTTGAATTAAATAACATTTAAATAGACTGAGGAAAGCAGTTTACTCTTTCTAGTACAGGTGGCCCTCATTCAATCAATTGAAGGCATGACTAGAGCAAAAGGCTGACTCTTATCTGAGAAAGAGGGAATTTCTCCTAAGTGATAGCCTTTGAGATGAGACATGTTTCTTTCCTGCCTTTAAACTTGAACTGAAACATCAGCTCTTTCTAAATCTCTGGCTGCTGGCCTACAGGGTAAAATTTATATAATTAACACTGGATGGTAGAAGACAGAAACAAATGGATAAAAACCAAAAGACACATTAATGAAATGTTTACAACAACAAAAACAAAAGTAGTGATAGAACATTAACATATATAACTAGTAGCATTTTTTATCATGTTGCCTAGAAGCACATCGCATTATCACATTAATTTATTCTTTCTGTCTTTCTCTGTCTTTTTCTTTCTTTGCCTGTCTGCACGTAGTAAACACTCTGTCTGCAAGGGAGAGCCAAGTAATTTATCCAAAATTGCCAGTAACTTGGTGACTAACAATGTTTATTTCAAAGGTGAAATCTTACTAGTTTCACCTGGCTGGAAACTCAAAACCCATGATCTAGACTGCTGTATCAGTAAGGTATGGGCTACTTTGATCTTTATTTGCCTGATAATTTTAACCAACAGCCAAATGATTCCCAACTTGGGAAGAGGAAGGATTAATAAAATTATGCTTAAAAGTTTTGGTGAATTGTTGATGAATCTGGAAAGGTAACTGAGAAATAATGAGAAAGTGCAGCTTTTCATGCAGACTTAATCCGAAAATCATATGGGTATTGCTCTTCGGCATTGTGCCCTATGGTGGCCAAATTGCACAATCGTGAACTCTGTAATTCCTCACTAACAGGATACAAAAATTGTGATGATAGAATCACTTTGGCCTGTTTTTCTCTGTTCAAGTAGAATTTCATTTTACTCGTGCATTTCAAAGTCAGTTATGTTTCTTTTCCCCCATTACTATAGCATTATTGTACATGTTAGAAACAGATCCGAGTTTGTTGGAGACCTAGTGGAAAAATTCAAAATACATAGAAAGATGGTGAGGGAATGGGGGGGAGTGAATTCTACATACTAATATTAATAAAGGGAAGATAGTGTGAATGGATGATGAATAATCAAAGAGGTAAACTATACTAGATATTAGAGGTTGATTTATTTATTATTCACTCCCAGTAATTTCTCACATGATTTCCTCAACTATGGAAGTTGGAACACTAGATATTCAATTGCCAAGTTTTTTGTGCTGCTGGACATATGTACATGACACCTTTTGGAAAAATGAAACAGAAGCCAAAATATGGTGGAATTTCTTGGGAAATTTTGCTTTGCTATCACATGGAACACTCCTGTCTTTCTTCTCTTTGTTCTGGCCTATAATGTGAACATGAAGTTAGACATGTGGAAGCTATGTTGCACTCATGAATCCTCAAGCATGAAGAAACCTGTTGACACTGTGGGATAGACATTAATAAATACAGTCTGTTTCCTGATGACATTCTTGATTGTTTAACTAGGTCTGGGCTTCTCATTCTTGAAGTTCTTTTTAATGAGATGTTGTTTAATTCATATTTGTTAAAGACAATGTTATACGAAATAAATGTTTGTGAAGATGTGAAAAAAGAACGCAGAACGTTTTGTTATTTAACCCATACATACGCTGGAGAAAATATTGATCCTTGAACAAAGCCTGGGAACTTGGTCATTGGAATGATCCTTACGCTATTGATTAATGCTGCTATGTATGCCACAGCACTAGGGCATGCAGTAGTAATTTGTCTGGAAAATTTAGCAAGAGTTATTATTTAAATATGATATCTGGCTTGGGGTCTTGTGTTTTGGATGTTATTGCTTGTAATGTAACAGGAACATGCCTATATAACCCGTCCTCTATCAAAGCCTCAGGTTCTGAGACTTAAAGTGGCTTATCTGGGTAGGCATTTCTCGTGTGCCCCTTTAGTCTTCTGTTTGAGTGCATCCTCTGCAGCACTGAAAGAGAAGGACTTGGGAGTCTGCACTTGACTTCTCTGGACCTTGCCAATGCATATATTTTTCTATTGTTTTACTCTATAACCTTTGCTGAAATAAAATTTAGCCATGAGTTTTACATGCTATTGAGTCCTGTAAGTCCTTCTGGTGAATCATTTAATTTGAGGGTAATCATGGAAAGCCCAAAGAACTGGTGATTGCAGACACATCCATTGCTAACAAATCAACTTTTTTTTTTTTCCAGAAAATTCTCAACTAGTGTGTTATTGAACTGATTTAGTTTGAGTGATTTTCCCGGACATAAATGTTCCATAAAATGTGTTTATTTGAATAGGTTCTGCCAGTTAGAATAGTTACAGTAATATCTATTTGAATCATAATTGGTAATTAAATTGAAATACTGATAATTTCAACAGAATTAAATTTTTTTAGTTTAAAAAGTAAGTATAATTTTTAAAAATGTTATAATAAAATAAAGGCATATTTCTGATTTAATATCTAGTGCAGAGGCAGAAACTACTACTAGATACAAAACTATTGGAACAAAGTATGCACCAAATATTACAACGAATGGCAGTTACACTTTGCAGTAGGAGAGTAAAACAAAAAGCTGTTAATTGTGTAGTGAAAGATTTTTAAATAATACAGTGAACATGAAGAGAACTTTCCCATAAATAAGTAATGAATTTGAGAAAGTTTTATCTAAACAATCAAAAGACAATATCTGATATTAATCATTTGAAATCAAAACTAAGTAACTACCAAAAAGTTTTAAACAATTTTTAATCTGAGCCTGTAAATTCAGCAAACTATAAAACAGCTTGGATTTTTTCAAAGAGTAAGAAACAAAGAATTTATAAGTAATGATTATTTCTGTTATTAAAATTTTGTTAGAAAATCATGAAGAAAAAAATAAAAAAAAATTGTTAAGTGGAAGATCTTCATGTAAACCACCAAATAATTGTTTTTAAAATAGAGAATCTTTATAACAATACTAATATTCATAGAAGACCTTTCAAATCATATTAAAGATGAATTTATTCAAATTTTGAAGAATTTTTAAGTACTTTAGTTTTAGGTGAGTGTTGCAATATAAGAGACACTGTAAAATTACTACTTTTGACTTTTGTCTGAAAGGACTTGCAAATTTGCAAATAAGTATTTTATTGAATTCATCAACAATAATATTGAACCCTTCCCAGACACGTTTTAGTTTATGTACACCTATCAAAGAATATCAGCTAGACTGAAAAAAAAAGTTGTTGTACCAATGCACTGCACTCCAGCTGTATTAGGTAATAATCTGTATTGATTAATACTTTAAAACAATAGATTGATTTTTCTCTTATTGGTTTGCCCCACTTTGTTAAATAATTGAAAATATTTGTGCTCAGTTTTCTTAAGCACATTTTGTGGAAAGTGTCACAGACACAGTTGTTAAAAATCATTCAATACTGAATAATTTATGAAACTGATGTAATAATTAGATGGCAATAAGTTTGATGAATTTAGTTCTGTTTCAATGCTTATTGGTTGTTTGGTGAAATAATTTTATAGAGATTTACCTTACTCTTTTTTTTTTTTTTTTTTTTTTTTTTTTTTGAGACGGAGTCTCGCTCTGTCACCCAGGCTGGAGTGCTGTGGCCGGATCTCAGCTCACTGCAAGCTCCGCCTCCCGGGTTCACGCCATTCTCCTGCCTCAGCCTCCTGAGTAGCTGGGACTACAGGCGCCCGCCACCTCACCCGGCTAGTTTTTTTGTATTTTTTAGTAGAGACAGGGTTTCACCGTGTTAGCCAGGATGGTCTCGATCTCCTGACCTCGTGATCCGCCCGTCTCGGCCTCCCAAAGTGCTGGGATTACAGGCTTGAGTCACCGCGCCCGGCCGAGATTTACCTTACTCTTAATTAAAATTCAAGAGAACCTTAACACAAAAGGCATACTTGGCCAAAAAAAAAAAAAAAATCTTTCATAAAAGCCAACAAATGGCCTTTGCATTTTTGATTTGAATTTTCTCACAAGTGTTGCACTGCAAATGAAAGAACTCAGTTTACAGCCACCAGGAAAAAAAAAAAGCACTTATTTGTGACCTAGTTAACTATGTTCAAGGATTTGTATTGGAATTGAATTTTAACACAATACAAACAATGTTAATTTTAGACATTTATCATACATTAATCAATATTGAGAAGATTTTAATTTTTATTAACAGTTATGTAAATTGGCTTGAAAAATTGAAAAATTGAAGAAAATGTTTTTGATATTTATAAATTTATAGCCACTATTCTATTTATCACATCTTTGAATCTGATATTAATAGTACTGAATTTACACAAAGATTAGTTAATTAACTTGGGAATATGTAATTTTCAAAACTGGTGTTTTTGCTCAAAAGCAAAATAAATTATTCTCAACTAGATGAACTAGTTGTGTTACTGTGGAATCAAATATTAAATGAAAATATTCTTTGGATCTTTAGTTCAGCTATTGGAAAATTTTAGGTCTGCAAAATCCTTGGTATGTTGTAAGTCTATTTTTTCTACCATGACTTTTATGAAAGCTAAAAACAGATAAATTTTTTGAGAATAAAATGTAGCTACTATATATTTAATATGAAAAGAAATGGAAAATATCTCATTGTTAATATACATTTGTTATATTTAAAATTATATTTTGAATATGTTGTGCTACACAAAATATATTAATTTCACATTTTAAAATTTTTAATGTGTGTCTATAAATTTTAAATTACATATCTCACATTATATGTCTATTGGAAAACACTGATCTGCATAATTTAATTTGTTTCAAACATACTATTTAAAACAATGTCTGAAATCTTTCAAGTTTTTATTTTTATTTTTTTTTTACTTGTCCTTACATAACCTAAGGTATCTAAATTATTGTCAATTCATGCAGAAGTTCATTATGGATCTGCCACCCAGTATTTATTAAAACTTGTTTTTAAAAATATACTGATTTTAATTATATCTTTCCTTCAATCTTCTCTCCATATATTCACTAGCTAATTGACAAAATACTTGATACATACAAATACATCACTTTCAAACTTAAAGGAACCCCTTCTTCTCTATTACATTAGTAGCTCGTGATAAATTGTCCCATTAATTAATTAGCTAATATGCCATTAATTTGTTATAGTCTTTAATGTTATATCTTTTTTTTTTTTTTTTTTTTTGAGACTGAGTCTGGCTCTGTCGCCCAGGCTGGAGTGCAGTGGCCGGATCTCAGCTCACTGCAAGCTCCGCCTCCCGGGTTTACGCCATTCTCGTGCCTCAGCCTCCCGAGTAGCTGGGACCACAGGCACCCGCCACTTCGCCCGGCTAGTTTTTTTGTATTTTTTAGTAGAGATGGGGTTTCACCGTGTTAGCCAGGATGGTCTCGATCTCCTGACCTCGTGATCCGCCCGTCTCGGCCTCCCAAAGTGCTGGGATTACAGGCTTGAGCCACCGCGCCCGGCCCAATGTTATATCTTATTTTAATGTTTGGGCCAATCCTTACCAATTAAGTATGTAATATATTGAAAATATTGTGTTATATTTTTTCTAAACTTCAACATACCTCCAAGTAAAAACTCTGTTCCTTCACCGGACACAAAAGTAAATTACAAAACAAAAATTAGGACAATTATGAAGTCCTCCATAGCATTATAGGACATTAGTATCTAATACTGTTTGCACTCTGCTATTTATCTTGTACATCTAAGAACGATAATCTCAAAATGAGGGTTTGAGCAGTTCCATAACTGCCATTTCCCTGGAGAGAAAACACCTGCAATGATAAGGAACAAAGAAAGTTTAAACTCCACCAGTGACTCAGTGTGTTGTCCTTTTGTAGATCTGAGTCAGTTATAATGGATTGAATTTTTCCTCTTAATGAAACTTCTGCCAGGGACTCAAGGATATATTCAGTTGCTATAAACAGTTCCAATGATATAAGGAGAGAGAAAATAAATATCCCAAATGCAACATTAATACTTTTTAACTTATTATGGCTAACATCTGAAATACAGATGCTAAGTTAGTAACTACAGCAAGAGTATTGTGTGGACAGTAACCTTGGTCATCAGCTATAACGGAAAGTCAGAATGATGATGTCATATCATAGTGTCTTCATCAAGGGACTTGAAAACTAACAATTTGCTAGATGCAACTGATGAATTTCAGTTTCAGACAGGGAATCTTTATTTCCTAATTGAATTCAAATTGATGTTTTTAGCAAATGATATTTTTGTGTCAGTGATTAAGATTCGGAAAGGCTCCCCAAAAGTAAAGAGCAAACATAATAAACAACTTAGGTACTATTATATTTTAACACAATAGTTTCCTTCTGAGTGCATTTCACTGAAAATTGCTTAATTACTTGGATCAATTTAACAGCTAGTCATTATGAGGCCATACGTAGCCTATGACATAAAAGTTATCTTCTCTTGCCATTTGTCTACTCTGACACTTTTCCCCTTCTTCCATGCCTCAGTTTCAGAAGACAAGTACTGTACACATAACTGACAGAATACAAAGGAAATTTATTTTGTAGCTTTCTTAGAGGTTGAGAATATTCTAAAAAAATGGATTAACATTTGGAAACATAGGCTATGGTTTCCGTTGTAAGCTACAAAAGAAGTTTATGATATCTGTCAATTAATCCTTCAGCACTCTAGGCACTGTGAATCTTTACTGACAGACATTTTGGGAAACTAATAAAACCAAATAAAATCTAATTGGATCTCTTTAAGACCAAGATACAATTAAAGGAGAAAGTCACAAGTTTTGTTAAATCAAATCTCCTGAGTGTGAAGAGCAGAATTTAATCCATGTTGTAAGAATGAATAAGAGTAAATACAAAATTGGTATGATGATTTTAGAATTGTACTGGTAATCGAGGCAGACTGAGGCAGAATGAAAATAGTTAAATTGTCTCCTAGTGCTGTAGGGGTTGGGAATTCTGTGACAGTCTTCAAACCAATTTAAATACGACCTATGAAATATCAATAATATGCAACAGTGAGGTAACAAGGTCTAAAAATTAATATGACATTAAGATATTAGCTGATCTTTTAATTAAAAATAAAATATTCCTCTGTTGCTTCTATGGAGTCCGTTATCATAGTAATGTCTTGATCAATGGTGCAAATATAGTGAACAAACTGAGTTTACAATTCACAATAGAAATTAGAGTGTTAATTTGGTGCCATCTGCTTACTGTATTAATTTGGCCTGGATATTTTCCTCCTTTGGTTATTCTTCTTTTTTTGTTGTTGTTGTTTGTTCATTTGTTTGTTTTTTTGAGAAGGAGTCTTGCTCTGTTACCCAGGCTGGAGTGCAGTGGGGCAATCTTGGCTCACTGCAACCTCCACCTCCTGGGTTCAGGCAATTCTCCTTAGGTTATTCTATCAAAATCTTGAAGCGGAGTTACATAAAACAGCAAGTTTATGATGTGAACAGATGTCAAGACAGTGTTTACTATGATAACCAAGAAAATAAAGTCTTTGTAAGACTAACAATAAACCACTGGAACATCTACCTGTAAGGGGTTGGAAAACTGATTCTGTCTTTCTGTAGCTGACTAGAATATCCAACATATTCAGGAAAACAATTCTTTTCATACCTGTTACATCAAACAATAATTGTTCAACTCTATGCACCATAATGAACAACTCTTGGAACAAACAAAGAGAGGAGGAGGGCAAGGACAAACATACATGGAATTGCATTACTTCTCTGTCTGATAACCTATTATTTTTATTGTAATTGCAGTACAAAGAAGAAAAAACATGACCCACTTCACTTTACTGCAAAATTTAAATCAGTGTGCCCTCACAACCAATTCTGTTTGTACATACTTGGGAAGAGAAGAGATCAGCTAATGTAACAGAATACTTTGCAACATATGTTTTTGGAAAAATTATTCATTTAACAATGTTTAATTGAATACCTAGTTCCCTTTGGGTACTGACTGTTCTAGCTGCTTGTAATATATATAAACAAATAAAATGATCCAAGTATACTGTACTTGAAAAGCTTACACATTAGTGAAGAGTGGAAAGACCATAAAGCTACAATACAGTCATACATTGCATAACAATAGAGCTATGTTCTAAGAAATGTGTCATTGGTTGATTTTGTCATTGTAGGTAACATCACAGAGTGCTGTTCACAAACCAAGCAGGTATAATGTACTAAACGCCTAGGCTCTATGGTATAGCCTATTGCTCCTAGTCTGCAAGCCTGTACAGCCTGTTACTGTACCGAATAGTGTAGGCAATAGTAACACAATGGTATTGTGTATCTAAATATATCTAAATATAGAAAAGGTATAGTAAAACTATGGTATAAAAGAAAAAAAATGGTAATCTGTATAGGGCACACTATGAATAAGCTTGAGGTCTGGAAGTTGCTCTGGGTAAGTCATGAAGTAAGTGGTGAGTGAATGTGAGGGACCAGGACAGTACTATACACAACTATTGACTTTATAAACACTGTACAATTAGGTAACACTAATCTATAAATACGTTTTTCTTTATTAATAAATTTACTTTAGCTTACTATAACTTTGTAAATTTTTAATGTTTTAAATGTCTTGACTCTCGTAAAAACAGTTTAAACACACATTGTATAGCTGTACAAAAATACATATTTTTCTTTATATCCTTACAAGCTTTTTCTCCTTTAAAAACAAAGCAAACAAACAAAAAAAAACTAAGACACACACACACACCTTAGGACATGCCTAAACAAGGTAAAGATCATCAGTATCGCTGTCTTCCATCTTCTACACTTGTTCCACTAGAAGGTCTTCAGAGACAGTACAAGGAATGAAGCTCTCATCTCCTATGATAACAGTACCTTCTTCTGGAATACCTCCTGAAGGATCTTCCTGGTGCTATTTTATAGTTAATTGTTTTTAATATAAGTAATATATTTAAGTAATATAAAATTACTTTAAAGTAATGATAAAAAGTATCATGTTATAGAAGCATAAACCAGTAACACAGCCATTTGCTATCAAGTATTATATACTCTACATAATTGTATGTGTTATACTTTTATACAACTGGCAGCACAATAGGTCTATTTACATCAGCATCACCACAAACACATGAATAATGCATTGTGCTATGACCTTATGACAGCTACAATGCAACTAGGCCATAGGAATTTTTCAGCTCTATTATAATCTTATGGGGCCACCATCATATATGTGGTATGTCATTGACTGAAATGCCATTATGCAGTTTATGACTGAAAATAATTGACATTATGGTCTAGTTTGAGATGAAAACAAGTAACAAAGGACAATTTAGAATGTAAACCAAAAATAAAATTCTAAGCCCTCCCAACCACCTGAATGGACCCCTCCTCTTAGCCAAGCACATTCCAAAGTTAACCTGAAAAACTGGTTCAGGCTATGATGGAAAGGAGGGGTTGGACATGCCTCATTATACCCTCCTCCTCTTGGAATTTAGGCACAACTCGCCAACATTAACATTAAAACAGAAACTTTAAGACTGACAAAACAGACTCTTTGTAGCAATAAGATACCAACATGACAGACAGCAGGCCCTGAAAGAAACTGAAGTATTTTACCCATGTCGACATAAAGAGTCACATTTTGTAAAATATTTGAAGACACTTACTCTGAGCCAAATATGAGTGATCATGGTCCATGACACAGCACTCAGGAGGTCCTGAGAACCTGTGCCCAAGGTGGTCTGGGTGCAGCTTGGTTTCATACATTTTAAGAAGGCATGAGACATTAGTCAAATACATTTAAGAAATACATTGGTTTGGTCCTGAAACACGGGAAAACTCAAAGCTGGGGGACTTCCAGGCTATAGGTAAACTTAAACATTTTCTGGTTGACAGTTGGTTGAGTTTATCCAAATTCACGGGATCCATAGAAAGGTAATGTTCAGGTTAAGATAAAAAGATTGTGGAGACCAAGTTTATTTTGAACTCTTACCGTGACAATTGATGACAAATGTTTTCTACTAAGATCTTTAAAAGGTGCTAGATTTTAGTTAGTCTCTTTAGGATTGGGAAAGCCTAGTAGAAAAAGATCTACTTATTTATTTTAATAGAGATTCTTTACAGATGCGAATTTTCCCCCACAAAGGACAGCTTTGCAGGGCCACTTCAAGATATGGCAAAGAAACATGTTTTGGGGTAGTAAAATATTTTTATTTTCTTCCTTGTCCTGTAATGTTATGCCAGAGTCAGGTTAGAAAGTAAATCATGATACATAGAATTAAATAAAACCCATCTGATGAGAATTTATGGTTTGTAGGGTATGATTCCCCAGACCACTTAAAGACAGGAATTTGGGCAAAACAAACAAACAAAAAACAACAACAAAAAACAGAGCTTAATCCTCACTCTCAAATATATGTCTTGACAGATTTTGAAATGGTCCTACAAAGAAAACAATGAAACAAAAATAAAATCCAGAAACCCCAAGTGCCCTAATTTTTCAGAAATTTGTACTCTCGATATTTTCTGACAGCACAAGATAAAAAAGAGAATTTCAGTATTTATTTGTGTGGTATCTTTCAAAAAATTTTAAAGAGAATATTGTCCATAAGTGTAATGTTCCTTTACAATAATTTCTTTTCTTTTTCCATTCTTCCCTCCTTCCTTCCTCCCTCCTTCCTTCCATCTTTCCCTCTCACTTTCCTTCTTTCTTCTTTTTCCTTCCTTCCTTCCTTCCTCCTTCTTTCCATTTCTTTCTTTCTTCTTTACGAATACTTTTTAATCCTCTGTAGCCTCTTCAGAAAAATTTACTAGAGAAAACATTTAAACATTCTAATTTGTAGCCTTCCAGATTTTTCGTAACTTCTTCCAACATTTCCATTTAGAAGTTATTTTCTTTTCAATATTTAGACAGTTAATCTGACTTTAAAAACTGTTATGAGTCTCTCCACTTGCTGTATTCCCCAAAACAAAGAATATCATGAGATTCATGCAACAAACGAGAATTCTCGTACTATTGCAAAGACTCTGATGCTGTTTCTCCTCCGTTGCTCCCATTTTGCATTATAAAAAAACTCAGACAAAATAACTGATCACAATTCAAGTATCACCTCCAGACAGATTTCTATATGGTAATCTCTGAAAATACGGGTTCAGGCCGGGCGCGGTGGCTCAAGCCTGTAATCCCAGCACTTTGGGAGGCCGAGATGGGCGGATCACGAGGTCAGGAGATCGAGACCATCCTGGCTAACACAGTGAAACCCCGTCTCTACTAAGAAATACAAAAAATAGCCGGGCGAGGTGGCAGCGCCTGTAGTCCCAGCTACTCGGGAGGCTGAGGCCGGAGAATGGCGTGAACCCGGGAGGCGGAGCTTGCAGTGAGCTGAGATCCGGCCACTGCACTCCAGCCTGGGCTACAGAGCGAGACTCCGTCTCAAAAAAAAAAAAAAAAAAAAAAAAAAAAAAGAAAATACGGGTTCAATTTGTTTACCCTTTGATCTCTTCATTGGTTTTATCCTCCTGCCTAGTACTAATTCACGAGGACAGAAAACACCTTAGAATTTGTGTGAATATTAGCAATTTGGACTCAAATTTATCTGTCTTTACCTAAGAATTCCGTATGTCTTTCTCTAACCTCACCACCTTTATCTATCCCAACTCCACAACTGCCATGCTGCAGACTTGCTCTGGCAACAACTGTCCCACTGTTTACACCTCCATATCCTCCCAGGACCTATAAGGCCTTTTGTGTTGTACCTATAAGACCATGTTAGAAATTAGATCTCTCTCCTCATAATGCCTACCCCATTAAATCATACACGTGTTATAACTGACCATATCCTACCCAAATAATGTATGAAACATCCTTGTATATCAGAACCCACACAGAACATTACTACATACGTACATATTAGTTGGGTGAAAAGAAAAAAAAAATATTTATCAAGATTTCTACATGAAAGTGAATTCCAATAAAACAGAACTGACCACAAGAGGTACAATTTAGGCTACTGTTAAAAGATATAACTTTTACCATGAAGCATTATATTTCCTTTAATTTTAAAATTAATTATAAAAAGCTAAATATTATTTTGAAGATTTTTTTTTTTTTTTAAATCATTTTTCTTGTTTTCCGGTTCCAATCTTCACACTCTGGGACTTCGATGCGGCCCAGGATTTCCACCATTTTATCTAAAATGCTAGGTCTTGGCAATGCCAAGGACGTGCAAAGATGGTAAACCATTCCTCCACAAAACCACAGGTCCCCCGCGAGCCAGGCGCTGGTAAAGGGTAACCACGTAGGAGGCCCAATCCCCGCGCGCTTCTCAGGGTCCCCGGCTTTCCGCCCCTGTGCCCGACGACGGCGTCCTCTACGCGACCCTCTCTCAGGCACCTCCTCCGAAAGCGGCCAAGCCACAGGTGCCTCCCGGCTGAGGCCCCGCAGGGCCGTGCCTCTCGGCTGAGGCCCCGCAGGGCCTGTCCTCCCTTCTCCCCACCCGTAGAGGCGCCGCGCCTTGGTCATGCGCTTCCCGCCCGCATTAGCGGCTCAGCCATGAGGGGCGGGCCTCAACTCACCGTGGCCAATAAGGACTGTTGGCGCGGTGACTGCGACGGAGCAAACAGACGAGCGGGCTGCAGCTCTGGCAGGGCCATGTGGCGGTAGTGGCGGCAGACAGGACAGAGCCCGGGCAGGAGAGGCATAGCACGTCAGGTGAGACAAAGACAGGCGTGGCCAACGAGACACCACAAGTGAGGTGAGACCAAGTGGTGCCAGCTCCAGGGCTGGTGTGGCAAATCGTTTGTGCAGACGCTCCAACCACGAGGGGGCGCTCTGCCTTCGCCCCTGCCCCGACCCTTCTGCCCAGCTCCCCCTGCTCTGCCCCGCCTCTTCTGCTCAGCGTCTCCTGCCCGTCCCTGCCCCTTCTGCTCCGCACCTCCTGCTCTGGCCTGCCTTTTCCAGTCAGCGCCCCCTGCAACCTCCCAGCCTTATTCACCTCAGTTTCCACCCACATGGCCTACCCACTAAAAAACTCTTGCCACCTTCCCCTGGGCCCCAACCCCACCCCACACTAAGTCTCTCTTTTCTCCTGGGTAAGGTGAGGGACTTGGCACCCCTACTCCTTCCCTTTGTCTTCCTCTTTACCTATACTTTATATGCCTCTCAACATGCCCTGGCATTGGCAGAGTTTATAGCTCACTGTTCTCTAATGCAAATTAAATCTTCCGTTAAATGTCTATAGGTTAATTCTTAACACTGAAAACCGAGAACAAGTTTTTGTAGTCTGCTGATGATATAAAAAATATTCATGGCAGGGTCTATCATTAGAACAGCATGGGAAAGATCTGCCGCCCTGATTCAATTACCTCCCACCAGATGCCTCACACAACACGTGGGAATTCAAGATGAGATTTGGGTGGGGACACAGCCAAACCATATCACATGGCTAGCACTTTTTACTAAATACAGTTTGAACACAGTTTTAACACACTGTTTTCTCATAGTATGCCTATGAATTATCTGAAATCATTTTAACACAAATAAATGGTGTTATACTCTTACTAAGTTAGACCTATAAGTAGTATATAGCTAATGAGGTTTATACTTACTAAATCTTATTTAATGTGTACAACTGGAACTACTGGTTGACTTTTAAGCAAGGTGATCTTTTATAACTTGTGTATTCCATTTCACTATTTATATTAATATCTTTCCTTTTAAAAGTAAATATATCCATTAAACATTCTTAACGTTGGTTGAAGATGATCCTATTCAATCAGCAATTACATGAACATTGAAGCAAAGCCTCTGGGTGTTGCATAATTGAGAATAAAACCATGGATTCCCAATTTAAAAAATCAGAGGATGAAACAGCAGTAATTTAAAAAGTTCTAATTCAAAGTAAGTTTATGTATTTGTATATAATAACCATTAAAAGTTACATTTTTATTTAAAATAAATTTCATCTGTCATTTCATCTTAGTATAATTAAGATAGTCCTATTTCTGGCCAAAGGAAATAAAGAGAAACTTTAGATTTTTATGCAGATAGAGAGTGAACTGGTAGGGAAAAATAACAGGTTATAGTAATAATTTCCAATATAATTATAGGAAGATGGTGGTGCTTAGTGCCTCCACCAACATCAAACTATATATTTAATCTTCTGATTTTTGTTTAATCAACTTTAGCAATATGTTCATGCTTAGTTACAGAACCTTAATGAGTAACTTCTAATTTCACCCTATCTATCCTGTTCTAATTTATCTAATACTCTCCATTTTACTAATTTTGAATTATCCACATCAATTCATATCATAAGGAAAATATTTTCCCATTTTGCAACATAAGAAATTATTACAAACCTTTTCCAAAACAAGACAGGTACTATTTACTGGGTTACTTACACAATCAGGATTACCTAGTGTCAGGTTGCATTATTATTATTATTATTATTATCATCATTTTGAGATGGAGTTTCACTCTTGTTGCCCAGGCTGGACAGGCTGGACAAGCTGGAGTGCAACGGTACAGTCTCGGCTCACTGCAACTTCTGCCTCCCGAGTTCAAGAGATTCTAGTGCCTCAGTCTCCTGAGTAGCTGGGATTACAGGCGTGCACCACCACACCCAGCTAATTTTTGTATTTTTAGTAGAGATGGAGTTTCACCATGTTGGCCAGGCTTGTCTCGAACTCCTGACTTCAGGTGATCTGCCCGCCTTGGCCTCCAGAAGTGCTGGGTTTACAGGCATGAGCCACAGTACCTGGCTGGTTGCATTATTTTTATAGTGACATATTTATAGTGAACGAAGAAGACACATTTGGACAACACAGAATCTATTGGACAGTACATATAGGACACATAGAGGACAGAAAAAGCATAAAAATCTTTTAATCTGTAATGCCTATAAGAAAACAACATGAAATGAAAACTCAGGTATGAGATGAAAACTGAAATAGAGAAGCATGGTAGGCATCTTTCTTTCCCTTGGCCTGAGTGTCTTCATTTCTAAAATTGAGAGCCGGGAGAAAACGGCTATTTTTTTCTTTCCAACAGAAGTTACATGCCAAAAGAGTCTGTGAGATAACACAGATACAATGTAATCAAATAATGTCAGCTGAGGAAATAGTAATTTTGTGAGCTTTCATATAAAAATAAAGGTCATGCACTCAAATGATGGTACAATCAGAAGGATTTCTGAACATTTACTGGTTAAGCAGCCTTCCTACACTTGGCTCTCCTTTATAGGAATCCTAAGATGCTGTCATAAACAAATATTACAGTAAGAAATAAAGAGACAACAAAAACTGTGTAATCACAGATTTTAGGATTAGTCGGGGTTCACTATCACAACTAGAAAGATTTTCTAGTCATGGCCGGGCGCGGTGGCTCAAGCCTGTAATCCCAGCACTTTGGGAGGCCGAGATGGGCGGATCACGAGGTCAGGAGATCGAGACCATCCTGGCTAACACGTTGAAACCCCGTCTCTACTCAAAAAAATACAAAAAACTAGCTGGGTGATGTGGCGGGCGCCTGTAGTCCCAGCTACTCGGGAGGCTAAGGCAGGAGAATGGCATAAACCCGGGAGACGGAGCTTGCAATGAGCTGAGATCCGGCCACTGCACTGCAGCCTGGGCGACAGAGCCAGACTCGGTCTCAAAAAAAAAAGATTTTCTAGTCTGGAATACTGCCATATTTTAGGAGCCCTGAGAGTCAGTCTCTGAGATGGATATTAAGTTGGTTAAGAAGTACGCTTGGAATCAATACCTGGGCAAGGAAATGGGAAAGAAGCAGGAGGGAGGAAGAAAAGTCAAGCTATTATCCAGACCCAACAAAAGTCTCACCTAACTTGGTGAGAAGTTCAGTAGCTTGAATAGCCCCATAGCCCTTCAGGGTCATCCTAAAATTGGATTGGATGGCCCAGAACTTATGTTTCAACATCAACCAATTATTAAATATGGGCTTCTGCAAACACACACACACACACACACACACACACACACACACACACAGTCATAGGCCAGGCAACTCTCTAAGAGCTGAGGCAATCCCTGAAGAGCAGTTTGTCTTCTGACAGCATTCTCGGCAGAAGGGTAGTAAGTCCTTCATTGAATGGAAAACTGGGGAGCCCATAATAGTAACTGCTATAGTCTATCTGTTGCAGCATTCTGATTTACTTCTTTGTGCACACCCTGGGAACAGCCTTTCCAGAATTACAGTAGACCTCTACTTTTGAGGGAATTTAAAAAGGAAGATTCAAGGAGTACTCTACACTCCCCAAATGCAGCAGCTGGTGTGAGGATGCAAATGATTCTCATTGTTTCTCAACTACTATTGTGTATTTTATATTTTCAATCTCCTCTAGCACCCCTACTAATCATGGTGATTTATCTGGTCTTTGGCTCGTGGAATCCCAAGCTGACTCATCATGACTCTGATTGACAAGAGTTTCTTCTCTGTGTTTATTGTCACAATTGAACAAAACCATTGCAATAAATGGTCTCTCAAACATATAATTAACAGCACAGTTAATTACCAGTGCCATTTTTCTTTCTCTAGGTTATCTTAAATCAACACCAGTGATAATGTTAACAATTGGTTTGCTGCTTTAAGCTGGGTGCTATATGTGCTCCCCTACTCCTCAATGATAACCTAAAGCCAAGTGATCAAGGTCCACAACATGATCTTACTGCTTTATCGAACAAGTTTTGTAGTCTATGATCTGCAAGAAGGTGGCTCTCAAGTAGAGTTGGACATGCAAATTGCTTACTAGTAAGGGCATTTGAGATCAATATCTATGGAAGGGCAAGGAAAGACGAAAACTAGGCAGAAGCTCAACTGTGCTGCAAGCTCAACAGCACCTTTACTAATCCTGCCAAAATGGCTCTTAAGAGTTTGTCCTGTATTTGGTTCATTATAGTCAGTACTTTTTTTTTTTTTTTTTTTTTTTTGAGATGAGGTCCTTCTCTGTTGCCAAGCTGGAGTACAGTGGTGTGACCTCAGCTCACTGCAACCTCCACCTCCCAGGTTGAAGTGATTCTTCTGCCTCAGCCTCCCAAGTAGCTGGGACTCCAGGCACCCACCACCATGCCTGGCTAATTTTTTTAATACTATTTTTGTATTTTTAGGAGAGATGAGATTTCACCATATTGGCCAGGCTGGTCTTGAACCCGTTATAGTCGGTACTTTATACTTCCGTTTGATAGTTGTTAGAAGTGAGCCAGCCTGGGAAACAGCACTACCTTGAGCCAGGCTGAGGCAATCTTTGAAGATCCTTCAGAGATTAAGGTTTTCTTCCATCAGTATTATTTAATAGTTGGTGTCACAAGTCCCTCATTGAAGAGGAACCTATGTGGTACATTGCAGAATCCAACAGTTGTCATTAGTAGTAATAGCCCCATATTCAGACATATGATATTAAAATTTTAAATCCTTTGTTCATTAATTAAGAAGCTTCAGATAATATACAAGTTTATCTGAGGTTGGAAACAGTCTTAACCCTGGGAGTTTAAAAGCTTCCATGATTGGAAAATAAAATAAAAAATATTTAAATTGCCCCTTTCACATATAGTTGACATTTAGCAGGTAGCAGGTTAATTGGTAGATTAATAAGATGATTAAGTAGTTAGTTAACATAATTAGTAGGTTTGGGTTGCCCTTCATTAGATATATGAGTGACTAAAATGGAGTACCTGTCATGGAATTGGCTTAGAGAGGAGGAAGAGAGTTTTAAAATGTATGAACCAATGCATAGGATGTAGTTATAAGTTCTATGGAGAAAAGAGTAACACCAGAAAATAAACAAATGAATAAATATTTGATGGACTCCTCATAAATATGTTCTAACTTTATACAAATGTTTTAAGAGTAACAGTAATTTTCATTTCATTGCTGAGAAAAATAAGACCAAAAAAGCAAATAAATTGCTTGAAAATCACATGTTTAAGTGGTAAAGCCAACATTCAAACCAAAATAACCTGGACTTTAACAACCTAGCTCTTATATCTGCATTTCCATGTATGTTGCAGCATTATTCACAATATCCAAGGCATGGGATCAGACTAAGTGGCCATCAGCTGATGAATGATGAAATAAAATGTGATGTAAATACATAAGGAAATACTATTTAGCCCTAGAAAGAAGAAAATTACATCATTTGCAGCACCGTAGATGAACCCGGAGGACACCATGCTAAGTGAAAGTAGCCAAGCAAAGGCAAATAAATACTGCATGATCTCACTTGTATTCTAATATGGTTTGTCTCTGTTCCACACCCAAATCTCTTCTCAAATTCTAATCCCCACTTGCTGAGGGAGGCACGTGGTGGGAGATGATTGGAACGTGGGGGCAGTCTCTCCCATACTGTGCTGGTGATAATGAGTTTTCATGAGACCTGGTGGTTTTAAAGTGTGGCATTTCTCCCCTCACACTCTCTCTCTCCTGCTACCATGTGAAAAAGGTCCTTGTTTCCCCTCACCTTCTGCCACAGCCATGCAGAATGTGAGTCAATTAAACCTTTTTTTTTTTGTAAATTATCCAGTCTCAAGTTGTTCTTTATAGCAGTGTGAAAACAAACTAATACAAAAAAAAAAAAAATTAGTACTAGAAGTTGATATTGCTTTAAAGATACCTGAAAATGTGGAAGTGACTTTGGAACTAGGAAATGAGAAATTGGGAAGGTTTGGAAGGCTCAGAAGAAGACAGATGAGGAAAAATTTGAAACTTCCTAGAGACTTGTTGAATGGTTGTGACCAAAATGCTGATAGTGATGTAGACAATGAACTCCAGGTTGGCGTGGTCTTGGATGGAGATGAGGAACTTGTTGGGAACTGGAGTAAAGGTCACTCTTGATATGCTTTAGCAAAGAGAGTGACAGCATTTTTCCCCTGCTGTAGGGATGTATGGAACTTTGAACTTGAGAGAGATTATTTAAGGTATCTGGCAGAAGAAATTTTTAAGCAACAAAGCATTCAAGATGTAACCTGGCTTTTTCTGAAAATATATAGTCATATGCATTCACAAACAGGTGACTTGAAATTGGAACTTATGTTTAAAAGGGAAGCAGAGTATAAAAGTTTGGAAAATTTGCAGCGTGATCATGCAGTAGAAAAGAAGAACCCATTTTCTGGGAAGAAATTCAAGCTGGCTGCAGAAATATGCATAAGTAATGAGAAGCCAAATGTTAATATCCAAGACAATAGGGAAGATGTCTCCAGGGCATTTCATAGTTCTTGACAGCAGCCCCTCTGGTCACAGACCCAGAGGCTTGGGAGGCAAAAATGGTTTTGTGCGCCAGGCCCATAGCCCTGCCATTCTGTGCAGCCTTGGGACATGGCACCCTGCATCCCAGCTGCTCCAGCTGCACCCATGGCTAACAGGGGTCAAGGTGCAGCTCAGGCCATTACTTCAGAGGGTGCAAGCCCCAAGACTTGGTGGCTTCCATGTGGTGTTGGTCCTGCAGGTGTACAGAAGACAACAGTTGAGCTTTGAACACCTCTGTCTAGATTTCAGAGGTGTATGGAAATGCCTGGATATCCAGGCAAAAGTCTGCTGCAGGGGTGGAGCACTCATGGAGAATATCTGCTTGGGTAACACAGAGGGAAAATGTGGTAATGTGGGATTGGAGTCCCCACACAAAGTTCCTACTGGGTCACTGCCTAGTGGAGCTATGAGAAGTGGGCTACCATCCTCCAGCTCTAGAATGATAGATGCACTGACAGCTTGTACCATGCACCTGGCAAACCACAGATACTCAACACCAGCCCATAAAGGAGCTGCCCAAAGTCTTGGGAGTCCACCCCTTGCATCAGTATGCTCTGCATGTGAGACATGGAGTCAAAAGATATCATTTTGGAGCTTTAGGATTTAATGGTTACCCTGCCAGGTTTCAGAGTTGCATGTGGTCCCTGACCCCTTTGTTTTGGACAATTTTTCCCATTTCGAATGGGAACATTTATCCGTTGCCCTTATCCCTATTGTATTTTGGAAGTAACTAACTTGATTTTGGTTTTACAGGCTCATAGGTGGAAGGGACTTGCCTTGTCCAGATGAGACTTTGGATGTGGACTTTTGAGTTAATGCTGAAATAAGACTTTGGGGTCGGGTTGGGAAGACATGATTGATTTTTCTTTTTCTTTTTTTTGGGGGGGGTGTGTGGGGGAGACAGAGTCTCGCTGTGTCACCCAGGCTGGAATGCAGTGGTGTGATCTCGGCTCACTGCAACCTCAGCTTCCCAGGTTCAAGTGATTCTCCTGCCTCAGCCTCCCGAGTAGCTGGAATTCTGAGTAGCTGGAATTAGCCTGGCTAATTTTTATATTTTTAGTAGAGACAGGAGTTCACCATGTTGGACAGGCTGGTCTCGATGACATAACTTATTTTGAAATGTGAAAAAGAACATTAGATTTGGGAGAGGCTGGGGTGGAATTGTATGGTTTGGCTCTGCACCAAAATCTCATCTTGAATTGTAATCCCTGCATGGTCAGGGAGGGACCTGTTGGGAGGCGACTGGATCATGGGGGCAGTTTCCCCTGTGCTGTTCTTCTGATAGTGAGTGAGCTCTCACAAGAGCTGATGGTTTTAAAATGTGGCAGTTTCCCCCTTGCACCCTCTCTCCTGTCACCATGTGAAGAAGGTAGTTGTTTCCCCTTCACATTCTACTATGATTTTAAGTATCCTGATGCCTACCTAGCCATATGGAGCCATGAGGCAATTAAACCTATTTTCTTTATAAATTACCCAGTCTCACGTAGTTTTTCTTAGCATTGTGAAACTGGACTAATCCATATGCATAATTTAAAAAGTTGAACTCATAGAAGTAGAGAGTAAAATGGCATTTACCAAAGCCAAGAGAAGGAACAAAAAGACGATGTTCATCAAAGGGAAAAATGTTTCAGTTAGGCAGGAAGAATAAATTTTTGACAACCTTTGCAAGCAGGGTGATTGTATTTTGTCATAATGTACATTTCAAAATTGCTGAGATTAAATTTTATATATATAACCACAAAAAAGATGGGTGAGGTCATTAATATGTCAATTACCTTGAATTTTCATTCTATATTATTGTATACATATATCAAAATATCACAGTGTACCCATAAATATATACAACTATAATTTCTCAATTAAAAATAATATTGATGAAGAAATACTAGCTGTTAGCAACTACAAATATTGGAAGAAGTGTATTTGGAATAATCATAAAAGTTCATAAATGCTGTTTCAGTTATAGTATACATTAACCTTTGAGTTTCCTGTGCTGTTGCGGTTAATTAAAGATACAGAGGCCAAGTGCAGTAGCTTATGCCTGTAATCCCAGCACTTTTGGAGGCCGAGGCAGGCAGATCACCTGAGGTCAGGAGTTTGAGACCAGCCTGACCAATATGATGAAACCCTATGTCTACTAAAAATACAAAAATTAGCGAGGTGTGGTGGCATGTGCCTGTAATCCTAGCTACTCGGGAGGCTGAGACAGGAGAATCACTTGAACCTGGGAGGCGGAGGTAGCAGTAAGCCGAGATCACGCCATTGCACTCCAGCAAAACTCTATGTCAAAAAAAAATTTAAAAAGCTACAGTTTAATACCAGTAAAACAATAACGATTTTACTGCTGTGTATAAAAAATATACCTTTCCATTATCATATGATAAGATGTATGTATGTTATATGAGATATATTGTATAGATATAATAGCATGGGAACATTAAGGTGTGTATTAATGTGTAGCATATATACATGTATGAATGTGTTGTTGGCTCTGTGTGTTTGTGTGTATGTGACGGGGTTAGGAGAGAGAAATACGAAATCCTGGAATGCACAATATCAGGCTATCGTCAATGCTATTTTGGCACTATATGAGGAAGCATGGGTTACTTATTAAAAATCAGTTCAACTATTAGAGATAAAGAGATAGACTATGATTACTGATAAATTTTCACATTATGGCAATTATTTCAAATAACCTATTGAAACTGATTTCTTAAATTCTATTGCTATTTATAAGGAATCACAGCTTGTATCAGTTAGAGTTAGCTCTTTTGTGTGGGAGAAGAGCAAGTAAAAGTCAAATTATTCACAAAAGGAAGGTCTCATGAGGATTTTTTAAATGATAGAATTTACAGCATTTTTCTTATAGTCATAAAGTATTGACTAAAGAAAAAACTGTTACTAAGCAACACCTCCACTCCCCCACCCACTGCCTTATTTAGTTTCATGTGCAAATTCACTGAATAAGTGTCTTTGCCAAAATTTTTTTAACAAAATATGCCCAAATCAAATTGAAACCCACCATCTAGCCAAACAGAAAGCTCAGGAAAACATATTACTATCTACTCTCATTATTACCTAAAAACTCAACTTGCAAATGTGTCATACAGAATACACAAATTTCGTTAATTATATTTTTTGGGCAGTTTTCCAGTTCATGGATTTGAATCAGTAATGTAACCTTCTCTAGCTCCAAATACTGTGTCCCTTTGTTTCTACTTAAAAAATGAGGAAAATGTCCGGGGCCCAGTGGCTCACGCCTGTAATCCCAGCACTTTGGGAGGCTGAGGCGGGTGAATCACAAGGTCAGGAGTTCGTTACCAGCCTGGCCAACATGGTGAAATCCCCTCTACTAAAAATACAAAAAATTAGCTGGGCGTGGTGGCAGGCAGGCCCCTGTAATCCCAGCTACTCGGGAGGCCGAGGCAAGAAAATTGTTTGAATCCAGGAGGCGGAGGTGGCAGTGAACTGAGATCATGCCACTGCACTCCAGCCCGGGTGACAGTGCAAGACTCTGTCTCAAAAAAAAAAAGAGAAACTTTTTTTTCAGTGTTCTTTCGTTACTTAAAGTGTCATTTTGGTTTTGAAGTAGAATGAGTGAAACCTTATAGTCTGTGCCGAATGTTTAATTGCATTGAACATAATTTGGTCAACATTTTTGATGCTTTGTTACTACAAATGATTTGTCTAACAAAATGATAGAAATTAATGCATAATGATGGTTTTGATAGTAGAGTTTTCAAGTCTGATTTTCCTTAGATAAAAGTTAGAGAATGCCTGATAAATTGAAAAAAATAATATAATATAGAAATTTAAATAAGCCAGAATTCACCAGTAGTAATTTTTCTCCACTATTTATCATATAAGTATTAACATTCAAAATAGCCATGTGGTTATGTTAAAATTTTAGGAAATAGCAAAAAAAATTCTTATTGGCAAGTTATATTAGTTTATATTCATTCAGTAAAGTTCACAAATCTTAAGTACACAGCTGATATAAATTTGCAAAGGAAGACACTCATCACCGCTGAGATCAATCTGTAACTTATAATATGTTCCCCTCCCTATCTGTTATTCCAGAAAAATAAGCATTTTTTTATTTCAGTTGCCATTGATCAGTCTTTTTTTTTTTTTTTTTTTCTATTTTCAACATGGAATAATTCAGCAAGTTATATTTTGAGTCAACATTCAATCTATGATATTCATCCAAGTCATCCATGTTTTTGGAATGTAACAGTAGTCAGACCTCTGTTTCAATTCTGTGTAATATTTTGTCCTGTGGAGTATTCCATAGTTTACACATTTTACAGTGGCAAAAATTGGGTAACTTCCTGTTGTGTTATTTGCTAGATTCATTGCTGTAATGACCTTAGTTTTTCATACCTGTCTGTATTCATATTCTTTCATACTGTCCTCCAATATGGATATGCTTGGTGGAGAGACCTTCTCTGGCCAGTTGGAGAGTAGCAAGCACAATATAGTAAGAAAACCAAAAAACTACTTGTACATTCCATCTTTCATGGATCTCTCCCCTCTAACATGTCACAAGAACATACCGAGCTTGGATGGTTGATAAATGTGAAAAATGTGAAAAGTGGAAAATGGCTGAGGCCATCCTAAACTAGCCAAGAGTGTGTGAACACTTATATGCCAGACAGCCGAGTCTGGCAACTGAGCTGTCCACCTGTTGATGTTGAGTAAGCTCAGACAAGGCCATAAGTGAAGGTAGTAAGTTTTGGAGTGGTTTGTTACAGCCGCAAAACTAACTAATACAGACTACACTGTAACAGCCACAGACATTGTAGCATGTCTTTTTAGTCTATGTATTTACTCACATTGAATAAATACCTAAGAGCAGAATTTTTAGAATGCACATATATGCAGTTTTGACACATACTGTTAAGCAATTTCCTAAAATGTTTGTACTCATTTACATTCTCATCAATAGTGATGGAGAGTATTGGTTACATCATTCCATTAAAAAATATTGTAGCTATTTCGGTAGGTTTATTGTGGTATTACATTGTAATTTTAATTTGCATTTCTCTGTGAATAATTATTTAAAATACCTTCACTTCAACATTTTGGTCATTTGATCATCTGCTTTTGTGAGATGTCTATTAAAGTTTTTTGCCCTTTTTTAAAAAATGTTATTATACTTTAAGTTCTAGGGTGCATGTGCACAACGTGCAGGTTTATTACATATGTATACATGTGCCATGTTGCTGTGCTGCACCTGTTAACTCGTCATTTACATTAGGTGTATCTCCTAATGCTATCCCTCCCCCCTCCCCCCACAGGCCCCCATTTATTTGTGTCCTCTTTTATTTCATTGAACAGTGGTTTTTAGGCCCATGACAGGCCCCAGTGTGTGATGTTCCCCACCCTGTGTCCAAGTGTTCTCATTGTTCACTTCCCATGAGTGAGAACATGTGGTGTTTGATTTTCTGTTCTTGCAATAGTTTGCTCAGAATGATAGTTTCTAGCTTCATCCATGTCCCTACAAAGGATATGAACTCACCCTTTTTTATTGCGGCATAGTATTCCATGGTGTGTATGTGCCACATTTTCTCAATCCAGTCTATCATTGATGGACATTTGGGTTGGTTCTAAGTCTTTGCTATTGTGAATAGTGCCACAGCAAACATACAGGAGCATGATTTATAATCCTTTATGTATATACCCAGTAATGGGATGGCTGGGTCAAATGGTATTTCTAGTTCTAGATCCTTGAGGAATCGCCACACTGTCTTCCACAATGGTTGAACTAGTTTACACTCCCACCAACAGTGTAAAAGTTTTCCTATTTCTCCACATCCTCTCCAGCAACTGTTGTTTCCTGAATTTTTAATGATCACCATTCTAACTGGTGTGAGATGGTATCTCATTGTGGTTTTGATTTGAATTTCTCTGAGGGTGAATGACGAGCATTTTTTCATGTATTTGTTGGCTGCGTAAATGTCTTCTTTTGAGAAGTGTCTGTTCATATGCTTTGCCCACTTTTTGATGGAGTATTTTGATTTTTTAATTGGAAATTTGTTTAATTTCTTTGTAGATTCTGGATATTAGCCCTTTGTCAGATGGGCAGATTCTAAAAATTTTCTCCCGTTCTGTAGGTTATCTCTTCACCCCGCTGCTAGTTTATTTTGCTGTGCAGAAGCTCTTTCATTTAATTAGATTCCATTTGTCAATTTTGGTTTTTGTTGCCATTGCTTTTGGTGTTTTATTCATGAAGTCCTTGCCCATGCTTATGGCCTGAATGGTATTGCCTAGGTGTTCTTCTAGGGTTTTTATGGTTTTAGGTCTGACATTTAAGTCTTTAATCCATGTTGAATTAATTTTTGTATAAGGTTTAAGGAAGGGATCCAGTTTCAACTTTCTACATATGGCTAGCCAGTTTTCCCAGCATCATTTATTAAATAGGGAATCCTTTCCCCATTTGTTGTTTTTGTCAGGTTTGTCAAAGATCAGATGGTTGTAGATGTGTGGTATTATTTCTGAGGACTCTGTTCTGTTCCATTGGTCTATATCTCTGTTTCGGTACCAGTACCATGCTGTTTTGGTTACTGTAGCCTTGTAGTGTTGAAGTCAGGTAGCGTGATGCCTCCAGCTTTATTCTTTTGGCTTAGGACTGTCTTGGCAATGCAGGCTCATTTTTTGCTTCCATATAAACTTTAAAGTCTTTTTTTCCAATTCTGTGAAGAAAGTTGTTGGTAGCTTGATGGAGATGGCGTTGAATCAACAAATGACCTTGGACAGTATGGCCATTTTCATGATATTGATTCTTCCTATCCATGAGCGTGGAATGTTCCCCCATTTGTTTGTGTCCTCTTTTATTTTGTTGAGCAGTGGTTTTTAGTTCTCCTTGAAGAGGTCCTTCACATCCCTTGTAAGCTGGATTCCTAGGTATTTTATTCTCTTTGAAGCAATTGTGAATGGGAGTTCATTCATGATTTGGCTCTCTGTTTGTCTGTTATTGGTGTATAGGAATGCTTGTGATTTTTGCACATTGATTTTTATCCTGAGACTTTGCTGAAGTTGCTTATCAGCTTAAGGAGATTTTGGGCTGAGACAATGGGGTTTCCTTAATATACAGTCGTATCATCTCCAAACAGGGACAATTTGACTTCCTCTTTTCCTAATTGAATACCATTTATTTATTTCTTCTGCCTGATTGCCCTGGCCAGAGCTTCCAACACTATGTTGAATAGGAGTGGTGAGAGAGGGCATCCCTGTCTTGTGCCAGTTTTCAAAGGGAATGTTTCAGTTTTTGCCCATTCAGTATGATATTGGCTATGGGTTTGTCATAAATAGCTCTTATTATTTTGAGATACGTTCCATCAATACCTTGTTTATTGAGAGTTTTTAGATTCACAGGTTGTTGAATTTTGTCAAAGGCCTTTTCTGCATCTATTGAGATAACCATGTGATTTTTGTCTTTGGTTCTGTTTATATGATGGATTATGTTTATTGATTTGTGTATGTTGAACCAGCCTTGCATCCCAGGGATCAAGCCACCTTGATCATGGTGAATAAGGTTTTTGATGTACTGCTGGATTTGGTTTGCCAGTATTTTATTGAGGATTTTTGCATCGATGTTCATCAGGGATATTGGTCTAAAATTCTCTTTTTTTGTTGTATCTCTGTCAGGCTTTGATATCAGGATGATGTTGGCCTCGTAAAATGAGTTAGGGAGGATTTCCTCTTTTTCTATTGATTGGAATAGTTTCAGAAGGAATGGTACCAGCTCCTCTTTGTATCTCTGGTAGAATTCGGCTGTGAATCCATCTGGACTTTTTTTGGTTGGTAGGCTATTAATTATTGCCTCAATTTCAGAACCTGTTATTGGTCTATTCAGGGATTCACATTCTTCCTGGTTTAGTCTTGAGAGGGTGTATGTGTCCAGGAATTTATCCATTTCTTCTAGATTTTCTAGTTTATTTGCGTAGAGGTGTTTACAGTATTCTCGGATGGTAGTTTGTATTTCAGTGGGATTGGTGGTGATATTCCTGTTATCATTTTTTGTTGTGTCTAGTTGATTCTTCTCTCTTTTCTTCTTCCTTAGTCTTGCTAGTAGTCTATCAATTTTGTTGATCTTTTCAAAAAACCAGCTCCTGGATTCATTGATTTTTTTGAAGGTTTTTTTGTGTCTCTATCTCCTTCAGTTCTGCTCTGATCTTAGTTATTTCTTACTGTCTGCTAACTTTTGAATGTTTTTGCTCTTGCTTCTCTAGTTCTTTTAATTGTGATGTTAGGGTGTCAATTTTAGATCTTTTCTGCTTTTTCTTGTGGGCATTTAGTGCTATGAATTTCCCTCTACACACTGCTTTAACTGTGTCCCAGAGATTCTGGTATGTTGTGTCTTTGTTCTAATTGGTTGCAAAGAACATCTTTATTTCTGCCTTCATTTCGTTATGTACCCAGTAGTCATTCAGGAGCAGGTTGTTCAGTCTCCATGTAGTTGAGCATTTTTGAGTAAGTTTCTTAATCCTGAGTTCTAGTTTGATTGCACTGTGGTCTGAGAGACAATTTGTTATAATATCTGTTCTTTTACATTTGTTGAGGTGTGCTTTACTTCCAACTATGTGGCCAATTTTGCAATAAGTGTGATGTGGTGCTGAGAAGAATGTATATTCTGTTGATTTGGGGTGGAGAGTTCTGTAGATGTCTGTTAGATCCACTTGGTGAAGAGCTGAGTTCAATTCCTGGATATCCTTGTTAACTTTCTGTCTCGTTGATCTGTCTAATGTTGATAGTGGGGTGTTAAAGTCTCCCATTATTATTATGTGGGAGTCTAAGTTTCTTTGTAGGTCTCTAAGGACTTGCTTTATGAATTAATTATCCTTATGTTATTGTTTTTAGGAAGTGTTTGTATATGTTGGTTATGAGACCCCTGTTCAATATCTTCTCTCATCTGTGGTTTGACTTTCAAACTTGCAATTGTGTCTTTAATTTTATGTATTTATTGTTAATAAAGTTACATGTATAAATATTTCTTATCATAGTTAGTTTTTTGTAATACATTTCTGCTTATTACCAAATCAGAAAGATAACCTCATTTTAAAAACATTTTTTAGCTTTCCAATTTAAATTCATGAATTAACAGAAATTGTTTTCATAAATCATGTGACAGATTTAAACTATCTTTTTGTTACATGGGTATCCCATTGATTCATACCCTCTATAAGTATGAATTTTTGTTTTTGTTTTTGTTTTGAGACAGGGTCTGGCTCTGTCACACAGGCTGGAGTGCAGCAGCACGATCTTGGCTTATTACAACCTTCACCTGCCAGATTGAAGTGATCTTTACATCTCAGCCTCCCAAGTAGCTGGGACCACAGGTATGTGCCACCATGTTTGGCTATTTTTTGCAGAGACAGGGTTTCACCATGTTGCCCAGGCTTGTCTCAAACTCCAGAGCTCAAGCAATACACACACCTCAGCCTCCCAAAGTGCTGGGATTACAGGCATGAGCCACCAAGCCCAGCCCTCCAACTGTTTAATAAACCTTAGCAATGATTACAATTACATGTTAAATTTTCTACTGAATCTCTGAGCATAAGGGTTTTATTGAGAATCCTTGACAAAGCCATCATTTCTCACTGCATTGCCATTGCTACTTCGACATACATTGGGTGAATGTTTATGATTATGCCTTTAAAATCCTTATTAGATTTCATTGATCCATTTTTCTATCAACAAATAGCTTTTCATTTTATTTGTAGCTATACAATAAAATGTAGCTTTATGATAGGTCTAATTTTATATAGTCTTATAATAAAAAACTTAATATCTGTTACTGTAAGGACTCCAGCTTTGTTCTTGGCCTTTCTACCTCAGATTTGCTTGACACCCCATCAGGTGGTTTTAAAAAAATCCATTTATTAAGTCTAGTAGTTTATATGTATGTATTAAAAAATATCTGGGATTAAAATTATGCTATCTAGAAGTAATGACGATTGTATTTCTTCTATTCCAATATTAGTACATTTTATTTTTTTTCTTGACTGACTAGTTCCTTCAGTACAATGTTGAATACAAATAATTATGGTAGACGTTGTTTTGTTCTGATCTTGAAAGAACACGTACCACATTTCACTATGTTAGTAATTTTCATTGTATATTAAAGAATATACCTTCTATTTCTGAGACATTTTGTAAACTTTTTTTTTGTTTAAAATGCATTTAGTCCACCTATTGAAAAAATTAGATGACATTTTATTCTTTTGCTAGTTAATGGGGGGAATTACACTGATTATATTCAAATGTTGAATCACACTTTCATTCCTTGAATTAATCATATTTATATTAATGTATCCCTTTTACATATTTCTGCTGGCATTTTGCTAATATTTTGATAAGAATAATTGTATTCCCTTTGTTGTTGTGAAAGATACTAGTTTCTGGTTTTTATCTCTTATAAATTTTTAAGATTTTTTTCATCAAGATAATGCTGACATTATAAAACATGTGAGAAAGCAATTCTGCTGTTTAAATTTTGCAATATTAATGTTATTTCTTTCTTAAATATCTGAGAAAACCTCAGCCACGAAGACATATTGAACTGGAATTTGTTTGTGGGAAGATTTTAAATCATGGATGAAATTTCTTAGTGAATATAAAACTATATTATTAAATGTCTTCTCATCTCAGTTTTGCTAGCTAATTTAAAAAATAAATTTTTTTTTTTTTTTTTTTTTTTTGAGACGGAGTCTCGCTGTGTCGCCCAGGCTGGAGTGCAGTGGCCGGATCTCAGCTCACTGCAAGCTCTGCCTCCCGGGTTTTTACGCCATTCTCCTGCCTCAGCCTCCCGAGTAGCTGGGACTACAGGCACCCGCCACCTCGCCCGGCTAGTTTTTTGTATTTTTTAGTAGAGACGGGGTTTCACCGTGTTAGCCAGGATGGTCTCGAACTCCTGACCTCGTGATCCGCCCGTCTCGGCCTCCCAAAGTGCTGGGATTACAGGCTTGAGCCACCGCGCCCGGCCAAAAAATAAATTTGTGTGTTGCATTCCAATTTTAAAATTTATTGCAAACTTGTTATTAATATTATATTTTCATTGTCTTCTTAATATCTATACTATTTACCATGAGTTCTCCTCTTTCAGCCATTAATTTTTTTTTTATATTCAGTAATTTTTGCTCATTCTTGCTAGGTGTCCTTCGCTATTAAAAATTATTTTCGTACAATCAGTGTTTTCATTGATAATTTTATCTTTCATACCTTCTTCAGCTTGCTTTTGATTGGTTTTACCAGGGAAATTTTTTTCTAGTCTTTTATTAAAACTTATTTTTGTCTTTATATTTTAAGTGTGTTTTTGTTGGCAAAATATGGGTTAGTCTTGCTTCCTTCTTTTTAATCCAGTCTGCCAATTTCTGCCTTTTAATTTGGTGTTTAAACAAGTATATTTAATATGATTATAGATATGGTTAGATTTAGGTCTATAATCTTGCTATTTAATTCCTAAATATACTTTTTTCTCCTCTTCTTCTTTTCCTTTCTGAGATTTTTTTCATTTTAATAAACTCACCTTATTATTTGTTAGATTTATAGCTCTTTGTTCCATCATTTTAATAGTTATTTTAGAATTTATAGTTATATAACTAGTATAGTAGGATTTATAGGAATATTACTGTAAATTATTGCACTGTATCTTTAAGTGGTATTTTATCAGTTCACACATAATGTGAGACCCTTATAGTATTATATTTTCATTTATCTTCCCCATCTTTTCTGTTATTGTTGCCATACATTTCACTTTTACATATTATAAATCCCATACTACAATGTTATTAATTCATTTACACATATATTTATATTTTAAACAGCTCTAAATAATTAGCCAAAATCTTATATATTTAGTTGTGTAATAATTATTTCCAATGTCTTTTATTCCTTTGTGTAGATCACATTTCCATATGTTATTTTGCTTTTCTGCCTGAAGAACTTTCTTTAACATTTATAGTAGTATTTTTAAGCGAGTGTTTGGTTTGTCCCTTGTATGCCTAAAACTCTTTATTTACTCCTTAAAACACACACACACACACACACACACTTTGGGGATAGAATCCTAGGTTGGATGTTATATTTTTCTTTTCAGTACTTAGCAGATGCTATTCCATTGTCACCTTTCTTGTGTTGTTCTAACAAGTAATTACCTGTCATCCTTCCTTCTGCATATAATTTTTTCTTCTGTTGATTCTTTTGAAATTGTTCTCTTTATCACTGATTTTGAGCAGTTATGATATGAACCCTAGTATTTTTGTTTCTTTATTTTGATTCTTTAGTTGGAATTTTTGTTGAGGTTCTTTGTTGTGTGGAGTTACAGTTTTCATCAAATTTTGAATATTCTTGGTCATTTTTTTCTTTCAAATAGATATCGTTAGCTTCAAGTTTCTACTCCTCTCTTTTCTAGGACATGGATTACTTTAAGTGTAGGAGGACACTTAATCTTGTCTCACCATTAACTAATACACTGTTCATTCTCCGTCCTCTTTCTACTTCTTTTTGAATGGGTTCTATTATTATAACGTCAAGTTTTCTTCTTGTGAAATGCCTAATCTGTTTCTGACCCCATTCAGTAACTTTTTCGTCTTCACATATGGTAGTTTTTATTTCTATAAGTTAAAATTTTCTATTATAATGTATTGTAAGTCTCTACTTAATTTTTTGAAAGTTAGAATATCTTTTGCTGTTAACTTTTGATGTAATTCTAGTGTTTATGTCATATCTAGTTCAGTTTTCATTGATTTAATTGATTTATCTCAGCATGGGTTGGATTTTCCTATTCCGTTTCTTAAATGATCAGATTTTATTGGATTGCAGATGTTATGAATTTTATCTTTTTGATGAATGAATGTTTTTGTATTCCTATAAATATTATTGAGTTTAATTATTGGATACAGCTCAGTTACTTTTAAATAGGCTGATCATTTTAGATTTTACTATTATGATACGTTAGGGAAGACAGCAAAGCTCTGTCTGGGGCTAATCAGTACGATCTCGGCTCACTGCAGTCTCCGCTCCTGGGTTCACGCCATTCTCCTGCTTCAGTCTCCAGAGTAGCTGGGACTACAGGCACCCACCACCACTCCTGGCTAATTTTTTGTATTTTTAGTAGAAACAGGGTTTCCCCGTGTTAGCCAGGATGGTCTCGATCTCCTGACCTTGTGATCTACCCTCCTCGGCCTCCCAAAGTGCTGGGATTACAGGCATGATCCACCGTGCCCAGCCTGTCCTTTGAATCTTGAAGTTTTCCAGTATGGTTATGAGAACAGTCAGTATTCCTGTATGGATGCCGTTCATTATTCTCTGTATTATTTGAGAGTTTTCTTTTTCTGGTCTCACGTATGTACTGTTTAATACTAAGCTTAATATTTGAGGGGTCTCACTGCAGATCTATGACGTTCTCTCTCAGTGTAGCTCTCTCTTCCTCAGTTCTGCAAAGTCTGTCCACCTTGATCTTCTTACATCTCAGCACTATATTCTTAACTCAAGGAGCTCTCTTAGGTCTGCCTGGGCTCCACAGCCTGCATTGATGCCTGGCCACTCTTTTCAGGCAGTGTCCTTAGTTAAAATATGACTCCCATTGATTTTATTTTTTTAATTTCTTAGCAATCACTGTTTTTCACTGCTGGAAATCTGTAACTGGAACATCAGTGTTTTAAATATTTTGTCTATTTTTCATTTTGTCCAGAAGGTAAACCTAATCACCATCACTCTATCTTATCTGGAAGCAGAAATCTCATCTATAGTATTATAATCTTTAGTCTCATTAAATTTATAATTGGGAATGTGGACCTTATTTAAATGCCTAGAGCAGGAAATCAAATTGTTATACATTTATGAAAGAGCAATTAACTCTCTTTCCTACTGTGGTTATTACTTGAATCTTCTGAAACATTCTTTAGAGATTTAATTTATTAAGAAGAATAAAGAGTGAGAAGTAACAGGAAATGTTTACTGCCTCTTATGCCCGGGGACTATAAAATTATAGATTCGACACCAAGCAAAGATATATAGAACCTTTGACACAAGATCTGATCACAAATAATGTTTTTATTGTTTATTAACAGAGACATCCTTTCGACAGTGATTTGTGTGAACATTGAGCACTGTTACCTCAAATGTTTTTGCATAGTTCTGAAATAGTCTCTTCACATGCCTGAACTAATCAGTATGCAGTTGAAAAGTACATAGCAACCCTCTACAGAGTTATGCATATTCTTTCTGGGCATACCTCTCTTCTTTAATATGCTGCACTGTGAACTCTAGCTGCTTTGTCTCCCCATATTTCAACTCAGAGTGTCCACTCATCTTTGCCAAGATTTCCCGTTTTCCTGTATTGACTTTCAGAGAATAAACTGGAATAATTATGGAGCGCATCTCATTTGTTTCCTGTTGCTCAAGAGTAACTACCCTTCGTTGCTAAATGGTCAATTTATTGTATATTATTTTTATATCCAATATGAAAATATTTTATATGCAATATAAAAATAATATACAATAATTTGACCATCCAGCAATGAATGTATGTATATTTGGTTGTTTCATCAGGCACATGAAGGTAAATCTAGCCTCTATTACTTCATCATTCTCTAAAGAAGAAATCCCAGCACAGGATTTAATTATAATGTCTTTATTATCATTTAATTATTTTTTTCTAAATTCTATTTTGATAACTTACATTTGGACTATTTAGAAGACTGTTTTGCTATTTTAAAGTAGTTAAGAATTTTATTTTACATTTGCTTATTGATTTATATGTCAAGTACACTATGCCATATAAGATTTTAACTTGAAATTTATTGGTATTTGCATTATGGCAAAGCATATTATTTTATTTTTGTATACAGGCCCTGTGCACTTCAAGAGAATGTGTAATTTGCACTTCCTGAGTGTCAACTAATTAATATCAGTTAAATAAACTTTACTTTTTAAAATATCATCTATACACTAACAATTGTTTACTTGCTTTATCAATTAATGGGAGAATTGTATTAATGTGTGGATCTGTGTTTATAATTTGGTAAACTCTTGTTTCATATGTTTAAGTCTTGTTATTCAGTGTACAATAATATTTTAGGATTAATATCTTAGAATTCATTTATATATATTTAATATATATAATTTTTTATCATTGTGAAATATCTCTATCTCTGGTGGTATTTTGGCCTTACTTTATCTGATATAGCTGTACAAGTTTTCTTTTTTTACAGTAAATTTTTATTCTTTGTATTTTACCCTTTATGCACACATATATTTAAAGTATGTCACTTTCAAGAAGGATATAATTTTACTTTTTAACCAGTCTAACAATCACAAGCTTTTAACTGAAGGATTTCCTTCACTCATATTTACTGTAATTATCAACACATAGAGATGAAATTCTACCATTTTATTAAATGATTTATATTTTTACCACCTTGTTTTACCATTTTAAAATTTTTTTAGATAAAAAAACATTTAATATTTTTAATATTAAATTTTAATGTTTTTATTTTTTTTCTATTTTAATATTTTTTCTATTTCTCCATTATCATTTACATATTTCTTTCTTATTGTTATGTCACTTTCATATATTTTTGACTTGAAAGAGTCTATCTTGAATATATAGTTTAATTACCTCAGAAAGTGCAAGGATTTTTCTTAAGCAATGCTTCTTAACATATTTTTCAGAAGTCAAGCCATTTATTGATAGATAAAACAAGATTGAGAAATAATTGTATAATACAGAATTGTTTCCATGTTGGAGTTTCCAACTTTATTCATGTACAGTCATGCCACATTTTTTTATTTCAACAGATGATACCTCAATTTTTTCTGCTTTATTGCTTTTAGAGATACATAATTTTCTTTCCAAAATTAACGTTTGCCCAAAGTTACAAAAAGTTCCAATCCTGAAGGAGGTGTCACATTATCAATGAAAAGATCTGTGATTACTGTGTTGTAGAGATGAATCTTGTCTGGATTTTAAATAGTAATAGATAAGTTTTTGCAAAAATAATTACTAGTAAGTAAAAATGGTAGTAACAATAACCACAATATGAGCTTGCAAATAAATATTTTTGAAGTTGAAAGTAACAATTATCTGGAGAATAGAAAATGTTACTGAAAATTGGTATATAGATGAATTGTTAGAGGCTTCAAATAATATATATAAAATGCAATTTATGGAACATTTAGTAGGTACTCATCTAAGAATTATGAACAAAAATGTGCACACATGTTTATTTTTAGTACACAGTAATCTAGGAATTTACTACTATACTTTAAAGTCAAGTAATGAAAGATTAAACTAAAGAAATAAAATGAAAAGCAAGACTTGTCATTTGATAGAGTGATGAACATTTATTTATTGGAAGGATAAAACGTAGCCCAATGGAGTAGTCTATTGTGATTTCAAAGTTTTACACTCAAGTGAATGGTAATTAGACAAGAAGAATAAAAGAAAAAGTCAATTTGTGGGGAGAGGAAACCAAATTTTAATTTGCACATGTAAAATTTTAAATTTCAATCATTGATGTAAATGATGGTTTCAAGCAAGTTATTGGATAAACAGGTCTGAAGAGATTATGAAAGGAATCAGTTGTGATCAACTCACCACTGAAGCTATGCATGGTTATATGGAATCACTGGGGGTGGAAAAACTAGATTAAATTTTTTTAGAATTTAGGAAGAAGTAGATTACTCAAAACTATCAGAGAAGAAATGCAGCAAGAATAGTGGCTTCTAGAAAAATGCATTTTTGATAATTTCATTAGCATTCTGTCTCTTAGAATGTTAATGTTGTCATATAAATTGTTTTGGCATATGTGGTTAGTACTAATTAGAAAAAAATCTGTGACCCTACTTATAAAAGCATAATTTGATTAGATTAAGAAATAATGTTTACATTGCATAATATTTCCACTTGTTTGATCAGATTATCATTACCTATTAAGCAAACTGTAATATTATAGAAAACTACATGGGATTTTATATTATATTATATTATATTATAGAAAACTACTATCATGGGAAGGTTTGACTACTGCATGAATTTTTTTTTTTTTTTTTTTTTTGAGACGGAGTCTCGCTCTGTGCCCAGGCTGGAGTGCAGTGGCGGGATCTCGGCTCACTGCAACCTCCGCCTCCCAGGTTCAAACAATTCTCCTGCCTCAGCCTCCCAAGTAGCTGGGACTACACGTGCCAACATGCCCAGCTAATTTTTGTACTTTTAGTAGAGACAGGGTTTCTCAATGTTGGCCAGTATGGTCTCGATCTCTTGACCTCGTAATCTGCCCGCCTCGCCCTCCCTAAGTGCTGGGATTACAGGCGTGAGCCACTGTGCACGGCCATGAATATTTTTACCTTCCTATTTTATCTTTTCCATATATAGCTATATCTGCTTTATGAAAGGGCTATTATGATGTTATATGATACATAATTTTTCTAACAGATTATCATCATTCAGTGTATGTCATCTTCTTTATTTTGTGAAACTTTAAATTAATTTTCTATCACTTAAAACATTTTATTCATGATTTTCCTTGAGGAGGTTTTGGTGGTGGTTTCAAAAATTCAAGCTGTAATTTCTTCAAGATTTAGTGAATTGAGCTAAGAGTTTTATTATTTGTAAATGCTACATTGTAGGCTGTATACTTGATGTTACTAACTTTTGACAATTCTGTAAGACATATATTTTCCTGTGTCTATTTTTCTCCAAACTATAACTCAAAGAACTCTGCATTTATCACTCAGATTCGCTTATTTCATGGGCTGGATTAAAGATGATAAATCACTGGCCAGAACTGCATTCTCTAACTTTTTAACAGTCTGGATTTGAAAGTATAATTCTGTTTTCTTCAAATATATTGAAAGTTAAAATTCCTGTTTAAAAAATATTCCTAAAATAATACGGGTATCCATGCTGACTTTCTTTGACGTTTGCATGTACCTTGGGATGCACATAATGCTTTTTGAGGTTTTGTTTTTTGGGGTAATATGGAAACCAATTCTGTACTTAGTAGTGTGTACAGTTATTTCTCAATAAAGTTCATAAATGGCTTTCGCTTTTTAAAGTAATGTTAAGGAGTTGCTGAAGAAGTATTTGTTCTCACGTATATTTATTAATTTGATGGCTTTTTTCTCACAATATCTACCATATCCAAACCATTCCATAGTTTTTATAAATCTCTTTTTATATGCATATTATACTGATATACATACAGTTTATTAATGCTATGTAAGTAAAGTATTATATTAAACTGGTTTGAGCTCAAACTCAATAAACTTTTGGTCAGAAAGCAACAAGTTCAGATGAAATAAAGAGTAGTCTACTAGTATATGCACTAGTCAATATGTTTTTCAAGTTGAATTGAGGCCATTGATTGAATGGAATTAGTTTCGTTGAGGTCACTTATTTCTGATTTTCATCAATGGTGATAAAAATTGGTAGCTTCAAGCTCCTCAGCGAAAGCAACAAGAGAACACTATGTAGGTAACATGGGGTGTTAGATAAAGAGTAGAGTAAGAAAAAGAATTCCTGATATCATAGGTAGTCATATTGGTAATGATCAAATTAATGACCCTTACCATTCTGTGGTGGAGGATACCACTAAGTACAGGTTGCAGTGAACAGAGGAAATGAAAGGGGGCTGTTAATGAGGAGGCATCTGCTTCCTTAGCAACTTGGCTCAGATAGTGCTTAGTGCATCCTCACTGGGGAAATAAACCATTGCTTGAGTGATAAATATCTGTATGTATTTGGAGGAGGCAGTCATCGTTCAGCAATTCCAGTTGCTACACCAATGAATATGAGAGGAGAGTATAAGTAAAAATGTTTAATTTTTGCATTTTTGATGATACCTTGGCAGTCATCTGGTAACAACAGAGAAGCAAGCTCATTATTTCTTGCATGCCAAATGTAAAGAAAATTTATCTGACTCCTTTTTCATCCTTGGTTTGTTTCATTTGGATAGACCAATGGCTGGTTAGATAATGTACAGTCTTACAACAGCACTTCACTGTTCACCTTGAGATAAATGCTTTCTGTAAATTTTTGTGTTTAAATGTATGCAGCTGCCTTCCTGTTGCTTTGGTTCTCAGGGAATTGACTGTTTGTTTATTTTGTTCTCCCAGCAGAGAGATAATATAACCTTTTAAATAAAGAAATCTCTCTACTGTCAGAGAATAGAAATAGTCACCCACTCTTTTAAGGAAATAACTTCTTTCTTTTAAAAATGTATTTTAAAACTCTTTTCGGTGCAGTTTTATTAATAATCTCTGTGCCATTCCTGAATAAAAAATACTTCATCTTTTGATTCAAAAGATAGGCTGCTTTCAGAATACGAAGAGATTGAAATCAAAATCGTTCTTTTTATGTGGATCTTTTAAAATAGTTATATATACAAATTATTATACAGTTTCAATGTATGAAGTATATTGACCCATGTGTAGTTAATGAGCTAACCCTTGATCTAATTCATGATGCAAATACATATTTTAAAAGGAGTATAATTATTTAAAATTTATATATTTTTATGGGTTATTATTTATAACAAAAAATAACTTAAGTAGATATCAACTTGTAACAATGATGTTCTTATAGATAAAAGGTATAAAGTTGCAAGAAGCAGTTGACTTTATCTGAATGTATCTAAATTATAGTCAATTGGATAGTAAATTGATATTATGTTAATAAATAATATATACATATAATATATTAATATAAATATTCATATCAGGCTTTACCTTTGCATCTTGACCTTCCAAAAGGCTCCATTGGACTGAAATGATACCAAGAGAATGTTAAGGGTTCTTGAATTTACAGAGATTAATATACCATAGGTTGGGACCACCCAGGGCTTCAAAGAATTCTCATGTGGTACATATCAGCATGGGAAACTAATTCAAAATCCTAGACTCCTTGCCTACATAGTTTGAGTTAATGGTGTCAGCCCTATAGCCAAGGTTAGCACATGTTTTCTCCAAAGTGATTAATTATTAACAACAATTGTTAAAGTGAATATTTGGGGTCTTTGTGCCAGACACAGTGTCTATTGCATAATCCTCTTTTTTTTTTGTACAATACTTTTAAATCTAAAAACCACTGTTAGATATTGGCCATAAACTATAGGCCATGGGCAAAATTTGGCCATCTGTAGAGTTAAAACTCATTCCTGTTTGTAAGAATACTGATGAGAAGAATACGGATGAATTCTCAAACAGCAAAGATGATTTAGGAAATACAACAAAACTGGGTATGGAAAAATAATTTGAACCTCAGTGCTGATAATTATCAGAAGGATAGAAGGAGAATGCTTCCTTGTTTGAGAATGTTGACAGGATCAAGAACTCTAGAAGAACACCTTGAAAAGTGTGGGTGGATATGAGGGGTGACACATGAAAGATACTATTAAAAAGTCTTTGTCTTTGATTTGGTGTTATCAAGAGAACAAAACCACTTACTCGGAGAAAAACAAATCATTATGTTGGTACGATCAGTTCAGGTATTGCTGGCTTGACCAGTTGTAGACTTATCACATATAAAATTCCTAACTGCTATTTTATAGGCGTATTATAAACTAAAAGACAGGGAAATTTCAGTGAAGAAAGAGTTATGTATGGTTGAATTTTTAAAGGAATTATTTTTCAAAGGGAGATGGAGATGAACATTGAAAGATTATACTGCTTAAAACGGCAGCTTCTAGAATAAAGCCTGCTAACAATTAGACATTTCAGATAGCCTGTATCTGTATTAATTGGTTTCCTTATGAATAGAATGTAGCAGCAAGAGGTAAAGGTATGGTAATTCAAGCAAAAGGGTAGCATGGGTATAAACACAAAATGGAATTCACAAAAAGCGGAGATGGTCTTTAATACCTCTGGGGAAATAGGAGGAGTGTTGGGGCAACGTTGGGTCTCATTCATTTAGGTTCACAAGCAGACAGAAGATTAAGGAAAGGAGTGGGAAGAGCTCTCCCTTTTGTTTCACACTGACAGTCCTCCTGTGCAGTCAGGGCCTCACCTGTATTGTTTAAAGGGGAGATGTCCAGATATTTTAGGTCACACAAAATAAATTTATTTGTGCAACTCATGGTGGGCTATTGACTGCCAATATTTGAACTACTGTAAGTAAGGTATTATCACTATTTGAACGTATAAAAGACAGATGATATTACAGTATGCACAGGAAGATACCTTTGTACTTTTAATGTCAACTAGTGAAAACTTGGTTTGCATTTCAGTTGCTTAATGACAAGAAAACACAGTGCTTATTCTTGTTGGAGCCATAGTGTGGTCGATTAGTCCCTCCAGACAAAATTCTCTAATCCTAGTTAACCCCCACTCCTGCATCATGGGTCATGTATTCTTTATTCCCCCAACTTCTTAGCCTCAGAATTTCTTATTTATCCTTCTAGGGAGAGAGCAACCTGGATTTTCCTCTTTTTCACTGAAAATTTACCGCCAATCATGTAAACTTTGGCTGTAGATTCCCAGACTCTTCTGATCCCCCAATTTTTTTTTCCCCAGAGTAATGGTCTTTAGGTCCCTAAAGCTGAAAATTTAACAAAAATTCAAAGTGGAACTAGACATTTTTGTTGTTGTTGTTCACATGTTTCTATAATAGCAAACCTTTATTGATGACAATGTGTGTAGAATGCCTTTATTGTTCCTTATGTGAAAGTAGTGGGGAAGGAAACAAAGAGTAAAGACCTGAAAAATTATGTTGGGAAGCAACACAATTTAATATAAATTATTCCCCCAATACATAAATTAAATAACGAGTCCTCTGGTTTGATCAGCTTGTTAAGCACAAGTGGAGAAATAGTAACAACTGAACCTGAAATAGGTAATTGAGACTATAAAGTTAAAAGTGTCATACAAATAAATCTCTGCTCCCCTTATTTTGACAGGTTAGAAAGAACTGTTAAATGTTTTCAAAAATAAGCAAGATTTGGTAAGTTTCTTAAAAATTTGATTAACTAAACACAAATAAACTCAGAAAAGAAAGTGGGTTGGAATGACAGAAGAGGAAAGGTAGAATGTGATATGGAACATGCTCACTGACCTCATTCAATTTCAGCTGGTGCCGGGTATCCCAGCATAATTCTTTACTTTTACCCTAAAAAGGTACACCAGTATTAATGATAAGTTTTTTCTATTCTAATTTTAAAACTATTTAAATTGTCATCATCATATTATAGAGCGCTGGAGTTAAAAATTCAATGATAAGAACAGATTCATAAAATCTATAAGCTATTTGATTTTCTTAACAGCAAGGTGAAATCTTATGGATATTAATGCTTCCCTATTTAATTCATAGGATATGGAGTAGCAGAACTCTGTGTGTGTGTGTGTGTGTGTGTGTGTGTGTGTGTGTGTTTCAATAACTTGTGCTTCACTTATTGATATGGTGGTACAATAAATTACAATCGAATTTCTGTTCTACCATTTATTCTTCAATGTTCATTCTAATTGAAATAAATATTTCTTCCATGTTCACAAGATGAAGCAATTATTCCTCAAAAACAAATCAAAGGGATTTCTCCAGAGAAGCCATCCTTGACCTCTGCAAATAAATTTGAGAGCTCCTTCATCTTGTGATCTCTGTATCGAATACATTCTTTGATCATTAAGCTTCTGACATTGTTCTATAATTTATTCCTTTTTCAGTTTCTCCACCTTAATACCTAGTAAGTTCCTGAAACGGACTGCTTTTCTTTGCATCCCAGGATTCCTGGTGCCTGACAATGTGTCTGACCCATGCATTTTTTGAATTAATTTCAATCACTTTAATTGAATGTATTTGAGAATTTTCATAGCAAGTAGCCAACTAATTTTAAAATAAAACCTGATTACTTCTGAATACATCCACTTGCAATACTTTATGGTTTCCAGTAAGGTGCTTTTCTGAATTGATTCATTAAATTAGCTATCAGAATGTGTGGACTTTTATATTACCCCAAGATATTATTAACTATGCTTAAAAGTTTAAGCATTCTTAAATAATTTAATCATATTTACAAACAGTTTATTTGCAAAAATTCTTTTTGTTTGAGAAAATAAGTATTTTTATGAAAATTTGCCTAATTCTAGATGTCGCATATGCGTGTGTGGCTTAACATTAAATTAATGTTAAGAATACTTAACATGAGTTCTACCCTTTTAACAAAATTTTAAGTGCACAATATAATATTGTTAATTATAAGGATGATGTTGTACAGCAGACTTAGAGAATTTGTTGATCTTACATGACTAAATTTACCCTGTTGAACAGCAACTCCCCATTTTCTCTCCTCAACAGTCCCTACAAACATTGTTATACTTTCTGTTTTCAAGAGGTTGAGTACTCTAAATATCTCATTTTAGTGAAATTATGTAGTATTTTTCCTTCTGTTACTGGCTTATTTCACTTAATATAGTGTTCTACAGGTTCATTCATGTTGTCGCCTATGGGAAGATTTCTTCCTTCTTTTTAAAGACTAAATAATATTCCATTGTATGTATATACTACATTTGCTTTGTCTATATATCAGGCGTTTAGATTGTTTTCGTATCTTTGGCTGTTGTGGATAATGCTGTAATAAACATGGGGGTTCAAATATCTCTTTTATATTTTGATTTCAATTCCTTTGGAGATACCCAAAAGAGTGGGATTGTTGGATCATATGGTAGTTCTATTTTAAATTATTGGAGGAACTTCCATTCTATTTTTAATAGTAACTGCAACATTCTTCATTTTCCTCAAAAGTGGATACCAATTTCTTCACATCTTTGATAACACTGATTGTCATATGTATGTGTGTGTGTGTATGTGTGTGTATATATATATAAGTTCTTCAAAAATTATTTTGTCTTTTTAATCATTTACAATTATAAAGACATATAAGTTTCCCAACCTATTTTGTAATATTTTTAGTACAATTCTTAGGGGAAAATGGTTTGTAAGATACTGTCCTTCGTTTTTATTCTGAAAAGATGATTTCATATCTCTTTTCCTTGTACTTCTAACATTTTTATTTATAAGATATAACATTTACTAAGATTTTATTTGGTTTCATTTTTATTTTTAATTTACACATTTCTTAGAATGCCTTGCATAGAATAGATGCTCATAATTTAATATTTTCTCAAAGATCAAATGTTAATATCCATTGTGGGTGATTTGTTTCTTCAACTACGTATGACTGAAAGGAGAAAAATATGGCTGAATGTTTAAAATATATCTTTAGAAATTAACATTGAGAAAAGTTTGTTACTATTTTATAGAAACATTAATAATAGTTTTTCCAAAGGACAAAAAAGTTAATGAAATTTATAATGATTTTCATAATCCAGAGAAATACAACATTTTTTATTAACTTTTATTAATATTAAAAATTGCTATTTTGTTTTTGTAAAATACCACTCAATAGATAAATCAACAAACAAGCTCCCAAATTTTCTGGACATGATGTTTGTCAGAGTAAGAGTAAATGGTTAGCAACATAAATATATAGAAATGACAGAATTAATTTGTTGTCAGAATGACATCAAAATATGAATGAAGCCTTTAATTTACAAGCTCATGGACAAATGATAGCAAGATATGACATTAATCTGTGAAATAGTACAGGTTGCAAACAGATACAATCTGAAATATAAGCAGATACAATCTGGAATAAAACTTTTATAAAAATATAAGAGTTTTCCCTGCGTTGAGAAAGCGAAATAAAATGGTTTCCCTAATTGAATAATTAGCATATTATAAAAGTGCCAAAATATATTATGGAATTTTTTGAGTCAAATATACTATGTATTACTAAATAAATACTCTCAAGAAATCATTCGTTGTACATATCACGTAGTCTGTATGTAAGTTATCTATGCAGACAAAAGAAGCCTTGTGCTTTGTGCATATTCCAAAAATACAGTATATGGTATGATTTTGTCCAAGTAAGCACGAGAAAATAAACTGAAAGAGGATTGAAATTGTTACTGACAGGCTTACTCTCTCAATTAGTATGGTAGGAAGACTTAACTTGTGTCAAGATCACATATTGTTGCTTTTAATCTTCTTGTTTTCACCACCAAATTCTATGGTCAAGTAGGTTCCATTTTTATTTACATTGTGCAGAATTTTAAATTCCTCATGATGATGACTCAGAACTAGATTCTACAGTTTCAGATTGGACTTTTCATCACTTATTGCAGTAGATCTCCGTTAATAGAGTGAACCAAACTGCAGTCAAGCTAGTAGAGGGACATAAAGCATATGTATAACAACATTTAATGGCAGACCCATAAATGATTGTGGGGAGGCAGTCTTCTTTAATATACATTTTACTGCTACAAATAGATCTGGATGACAAGTTCAATTTAAAACCAATGTTCTTTCTGAATCTTTATGACTTTTTCATAGGACAACCATTTCAAATGATTGACAATAAGGTTTCAAAATGGTTGGTGCCCTTGCTTTAGTGAAAACCGTGGTGTAATGAGACAGCAGTGATATCTCAAGCTCTAATCTTTCCTTAGACACTTTCTAGTTTTTCCGAAGTACGTTACATAGTGTCTCAATGAGAAAGTCAACAGTCGAAGGATATGTTTTGATTTATTTCCTGGAACTATGATTCTAAATCTAAAAGAAAAAGATCAGAGAGAGAGAAAGTATATATATGTCACACAGCAAATGCATAAGAAGCAATGTTCTCAAAACTTCTGGGAAGACTCATAGTCTAATTGTCAGACTCTATTTGCTAGAACTTCATTGAGTAAATTGAGTATCATGTGTGGCAGTGGGGGAAGGCTTGGGATGAGAGCAAGTGTTCCAGTCCTATTGATGCAAAACAAACAACTTAAAGATAGTGATATAAAATAACAATCAGTTTATTATGCACACAGATTCTGTGGCTTAGGAATTCAGACAGGGCAAAGTGGAATGCCTGGACTCTGCTATACATGTTTGGGACTCCAGTTGAGAGAATTTAATTAGTCAAGGATGACGTGAACATTTGTGGCCTAGAATTGTCTGAACATTTTTATACTCATGGGTCTGGTAAATTTGTCCCGATGATATGAAGGCCATTCTTAGCTGAGTCTGTCACCCAGGGGTTCACAATGGGGTTGAAGATGGTTGTAAAAGAAATAATTAGATAGTGGTTAAAACAAAAACCTAATTAAAACCTGGTGTCTGTATTAGGACAGTCATAGAATAACAAGTGCTAAACCCATAAGGATGATTAATTATCAGTGTATAGGAAGAACCTTGGCATGGCTGGGTAGATGGCTAAAATGAGTATAATACAAAATAAAAATAAAAAAGTAGAGTGGGTTAAAAAGTAAGATGTGTACATTTAAACTTAGATATAAAGCATGTGAATAATTACTGAATAAACAAAATGGTAAATAATGTACAGATGGTCAGAACAAATGTATTTAGGAACCAAGGACCAGATAAATTATTCTAGAAATGAATTTATGTTCGTCTTATATATACATATTTAGTGTTCTCATACTTATACCTGAAAGACAGTTGGCAATTGATGACATTGATAACACTTCTGTGAAGACATATGTTTATGGAAATCTTTGATGCAGAATCAGAGACACAATTGCTAGATTTTTGGGAGGAAATGTGTTGCAGAAATGGGAGTATATTCTTCCAACACTAAATACCAAAGGTAAATATATAGAAGAGCATTAATTATTCATTTATGGAAAATATTATTTATATAGCAGGTCTCAGATATTAGGTGGTACTGTCAACTCTATTTCATTCAGAAATAATATCGAGTGCCTGTTAAATACAAGGCACTATGAAAAAATTCAGGAAAAATAACAAGATGATATGCAGCCACATCCAGTCATACACACTCAGCTTATGCACACACACACACACAACTTGCAATTTAGTAATGTTAATTAAAAAAGTGTACACACATTTAAAATTTTCAATAAATACCTAATACATTATGTGACTAGGAGATATGCTATTTTTTAAACACATATTCATATATTATGTGTATATATAGGCCTATGTGTGTATAGTATATATGTATATAGGTGTATACTGTATGCAATATACCTGTATAGACTTATATGTGTATACTATATGCACAATATACTATAAATATATATACATATATGTGTATAGTATATCTGCAATATATTATATTTGTGTATTTATGTTACATATATATGTGTATAGTAGATTACATGTAAGCATAAATATATTTCAATAGAGATGGCTAGGTAGGTAGAGAGATTTAAATAGCATGTATTGCCTAGGTGCAGTGTCTCATGCCTGGTAATCTCAGCATTTTGGGAGGACGAGATGGGCAGATCACTTGAGGTCAGGAGTTCAAACCAGCATGGACAACATGGTGAAACCTCGTTTCTGCTAAAAATACAAAAATTAGCCAGGCATGGTGACGCATGCCTGTAGTCCCAGCTACTCAAGAGGCTGATGCAGGAGAATTACTGGAACCTGGGGGTTGGAGGTTGCAGTGAGCCAAGTTCACGTCACTGCATTCCAGCCTGGGTGACAGAGTGAGCCTCTATCTCAAATAAATAAATAAATAATAAATAATAAATAAATTAAATTTAAAAAGTAATAAAATAGCATGTATCTTAATCATGATGAAGCATTAGGTATTGATAAGTAAAGTCATAGGAGATAGAGAACAAAGATAGGGAACAAGGTTGTTCCCTGTTAACTTTACATCCCTTTAAAAATGATTTTTTTATATGAAATTCAGCATTATTTAAGATTCTGCAAGTTTTTTGAGTGATTATATGTCATTCTAAAATAACATAATTTAATAGAAAAATCAAATAACAAATGTCTCTTTTTACCTTTCACATTCATTTAGCTAACAAACAAGTGGGTAAGTATTAAGATTTGGAAGTTTTAAAAATTCTATTCATAAAAATCATAGTGAATGGGGAAAACACTTCCAGAATTTTAGAATAAATTCTCCAAAGTTCTGATCCTCATACCTAAAAGTAACAAGAACACTAGCAAAAATTGCCAAACATAACTTTCAAACTCTGGAAATCAACCAATGATTTGCAATAGTAAAGAGTGTTTGTTCAGTGAAACAGATCAATCTCAACAAGAATACTGAGGTTTGTCACATTTTATCTTGTACTATTTCCATCACTTTTTTTTTTACAGTCCTGGAGTAGATTTAAAAATCAGCATCCTCGACTGGGCCCTGTGGCTCCCGCCTGTAATCCCAGCACTTTGGGAGACCAAGGCGGGTGGATCACCTGAGATCAGGAGTTCCAGACCAGCCTGGCCAACATGGTGAAACCCTGTATCTACCAAAAAAAAAAAAAAAAAAAAAAATAGCCAGGCGTGGTGGCAGACGCCCGTAATCACAGCTGCTCAGGAGGCTGGGGCAGGAGAATCACTTGAACCCAGGCAGGGTAAGTTGCTGTGAGCCGAGATAGTGCCATTGCACTCCAGCCTGGGCAACAAGAATGAGATTCTGTCTCAAAAAACAAAAAAAAACAAAAAAAAAATCAGCATCCTCAAAAATCAGCAGCTTTGCAGGCACTGTATAAAAAGGAGAGAATCCATTTGGAGTGATGCAAAAGGCCTCATTCTCAAAGAATTGTCACTCTTTTACATGTCTGAAGGCTTTCTGAACAACCTTCATTCAACAGGGCTTGAATTTATTTTACCTAGACCTGAAATTCTTCAGTGGAAAAAGACTTACCATTAGGATATTTGTCAAAAAATCAGCAACAATTATTTAGCATCACCACTGCCTGAGGTTGCAATACTAATTGGAGCAAACAAGAGACTAGCCGCTGATTGAAAGCATGGAAGAAAAATCTGAGGAAATGGATGTTAATAAATGTCTTTGAAAAATCTGCAACATATTCTTGGAAATGTAAAAGGTCAACCAATTGTGTAGGGCTTTCTAAAAGCCCAGGAAATGTATAAGAATATCATAATTGTTCCACTGTGTCCAACCATGAGACATTGTGTAATTGAGAAGTGAATGCTAAGGCAGAGTTATTAATTTGAAGAATATCGAGTGTGTTCCTCACTATACATACAAAGCCCTTCAACAAAGTGTAGAGAAAATAACATCCAAACATTAGCTTACCTCTAAGCTCACCAATCAAAAGCACAACTAGCCACATACAACAAAGAAAACATACTTTAGGGCATTAGTTCAGGAAAGTCACTAAACAAACAAAAATCAGTCATGAAAACTAGCTGCAACAACAGAGCAACAACAAACCCTAGAAAGGAGGAGTATCTAATATCCAGAGTTGACACACTGTAATATTTTAAATGTCTGGTATACAACAAAAATTATTAGACATGCAAAGAAACAGGATTTTCCTGTATGTATGCAGAAAAAATCCCAAGCAGTAGAAATTGTCCCTGAGAGGACCAAGAATTTGAACTTAGAAGAAAAGTATTTTAAATAATATGTCTTTATATACACACGTGTGTGTGTGTGCGTGTATGGTATGTAATGTTTATGTAGTATATATATGTGGGACATATCTGTGGTGATGTGGTATACTATATGTGGTATATAATAGGGTATATATATGAGGTATATGTTTGTTGTATATAATGTGTATAAACATGCATGTATATGTGTTAGTGTGGTATGTGTAAGTATATATGGTATATAATGTGTATATACTATATATGGTAATGTATATATATGGGATATATGTGATGTATGTATGTGGTGTATCTATGTGGTAGCGTGGTATATATATGTGGCATATACTGGGGTAATGTGGTGTGTCTGTATATATGTGGTATATATTATGATGGTGTTTATACACACTTCTTTTTACCCATTGGTTTATTAATGGAAACAGGTTGTTTCTATATACTGGCTATTGTGTATAATGCTGCAATTAGATGGGAGTGCAGGTATTTTTATGAGATGATGAGTTCATCTTTGGGTATAACTCAAGAAACAGGATTATAGTGTTATACAGTAGTTCTATTTTTAACTTCTTTAGAAATCTCTATACATTGTCTATAATGACTGTACCCATCTACATTTCAATAAACAGTATACTACGATTTACTCTCCTTCACACACCCACCAACATATAACACTTGACTTTTTGATAATTGCCATAATAGCGTATGTCAGGTGATATCCCCTAGTAGTTATAACCTGTATTTTTCTGATGACTGGTGATGTCGGGTACCTTTTTATATATCTGTTGGCCATTTTTATATCTTCTTTTCAGAAATGTCTGTTCAGGTAATTCTCCCACTTTTAAATCAGGTTATTTGCTTTTCTGCTATTGAGTTGTAAGACATCTTCATACATTTTGGATATCTATTACTTATCAAGTATGTGCTTTGCAAATATTTTTTACCAGCCAGTAGGTTGCCTTTAAATTTTGTTGGTTGTTTCCTTGGCAGTACAAAGTGTTTAACATTTGATGTAGTCCTATTTATTTATTTTACTTTTGTTGCTTAAGCTTTTGGTGTAATATCCACAAAACATTGCCAAAGATAATGTTGAGAAGCTTTTCACCTATTCTCTTTTAGATGTTTTAGCATTTCAAGTTTTACATTTAGGTCTTTTAACCATTTTGAGTTTGTATTTGTGTATGGTCCTATAAAGATAAAATAAAGACCAAATTTTATTCTTTTGTATGTGGAAATCCAGTTTTATCACTGCCACTTATTGAAGAGACTATCCATTTCTTACTGTATCCCCTTAATGTCTTTTCTAAAAGCGAGTGGATCTTATATATTTGGATTTATTGAAGGACTCTGTATTCCATTCATCTGTGTTTCCATTTTTACGCCAAAAATATTATTTTTATTATGATAGGCTTGTAATATTAATATTAAATCAGGAAGTGTGATGCTTCCAACTTTGTTTCTATTTCTCAATATTGCTTTGGCTATTCAGCTATTTGGCTTTTTGTGGTTCCATACAATTTTGAATTATTTTCACTTTTCTAATAAGAATGCCATTAGAATTTGAATAGGAATGGCATTTAATCTGTATATTGCTTAGAGTAATTTGGGTATTTTATCAATATTAATTATTATGAATTATGAACATGAAATATCTATCCTGAAATAAACATGAGTCATTTATTTGTGACTTCTTTAATTTCTTTTATTAATAATTTATGGTTTTCAGCATGCAAATGTTTTACCTGTTTGTGTACATTTATTCCAGTTTTTTTGGATGCTGTCATCAGTCATTTTCTTGATTTCCTATTTTAACTAGTTGTTATCTGTGCATAGAAATATGACTGATTTTTGTATGTTGATTTTGTGTTCTGCAATTGCACTGAATTTATTTATTCAAACAATTTCTTGTTGGATTTTGGAGGTTTCCTGCATATAAGATTACATGATCTGCAAACAGGGATAATTTTACTTTACACTTTCCTTTTTGGATGTCTTTTATTTATTTATTTTGCCTGATGCTAGTACTTTTCAGTACTATATTTACTAGAAGTGGCAAGAGTGGGCATTCCTGCCTTCTACTGAATCCGTGGAAAAGCTTTCAGGTTTTCTGTTGATTATTATATTGCCTGTTGGTTTCTCATAAATGACCTTTATTATGTGGGGGAACTTTTCTTCTATTCATAAACTGTTCAGAATTTTTGCCAAGAAAGAATGCTGAACTTAGTCAAATGCTTTTTTGTGTGTCAATTTAGATAATCCTGTGGTTTTAATCTTTCATTCTGTTAATACAGCACATTGATTTGCATATAATAAACCAGACTTAAATGCTAGGGATAAATGCCACTTGTTCATAACATATAATCTTTTTAACATGTTGTTGAGTTTGGTTTGCTAATATTTTATTGACAATTTTTGCATCAATGTTTATCAGAGATTAGGCCCATAGTTTTTGTTTTTGCTTTTCTGTTGTTTTTCTTACAGTATCTTTTGCTTAAGTATCAAGGTGATATGGTCTTCTAAAATGTGTTTGGGAATATTTCCTCTAGCTCATGTGGAAGGATTTAAGATTGGTAATAATTCTTCTTTGAATGTTTGGTAGAATACATTCATAAAGCCATCAGTGCTAGGCTTTTCTTTTTTGGAAGGTTTTTAATTACTTTTTAAATCACTTTATTGTTATTGTTCTGTTTATAGTTTCTATTTCTATTCAGTATTGGTAGGTTATATTTTTCTAGGAATTTACTTATTTCCTCTAGGCTATCCAACTCTTGGCAATTAATTCATAATAGTACCTTATGATTTCTTTTTATTATTATACTTTAAGTTAGTTCTAGGGTACATGTGCACAACGTGCAGGTTTGTTACATATGTATACATGTGCCATGTTGGTGTGCTGTACCCATTAACTTAATTTCGAAGACACCTGTTGTAATATCTCACATTCGTTTTAATTTATTTGAGTCTTCCCTCATTTTATCTTAGGTATTCTAGTGAGAAGTTTGTCAATTTTGTTTATTTTTTACAATAACCAATTCAGTTTTACTGATATTTCTATGTTGTTTTCTGTCTTCATTTGATATTTGTCCTGAATTTTAATGTTTCCTTTCTTCTGCCAGTTTTGGGTTTAGTTTTTCCTTCTCTTTTCTAGCTTTTCTAGAAGCATAATGTTAAGCTTTTTATTTGAAATATTTCTTCTTTTTAAATTAGGCGTTTATTACTAAAAGCTGCACTCTTAGAACTGCTTTTGTTGTATCCTATTGATTTTGGTGTGTTGTGTTTCCATTGTTATTTGTCTCAATTTATGTTTATTTGCCATTTTGATGTTTTCTTTGACCCATTGGTTGGACAAGAGCATGTAGTTTAATTTTCATGTATGTGGTAATTTTCCAAAATTTATTCTGTTATTGGCTTCTAGTTTCACACAGTTTTGGTTGAAAAAGAAAATGCTAGATTTCATTTAAGATTTCTTGAATTTGTTAATACTTGTTTTGTGGCCTAACATAAGGTCTAACATAGAAAATTTGCATGTATGTTAGAGGAGAATATATATTCTGCTGTTGTTAGATGGAAAGTTTTATATATGTCAGGTCCATATGGTCCGAAGTGCAATTAAATTGAATATTTTCTTGTTAATTTTATGTCTGGTTCCATCCATTGCTAAAAGTGGAGTATTTAAGTTCCCTAATATTGTTGTATTGCTATCTGTTTCTTCCTTTATATTTACCAAATTTGCTTGATATATTTCAGTGCTCTGATGTTAGATGTGTATTTACTCTTGATATGTCCTTTTGATGAATGGACACATTTGTCATTAAATAATGACCTTCTTTGTGTTTTGTAACAGTTTTAAATTTGAGTTCTATTATATCTGCTATAGTTAAAGTCAACCCTTCTCTTTTTGGTTACTATTTGCTTGGAATATCTTCTTCCATCCCTTTACTTTCAGCCTATGTGCATCTTTAAACTAAGATGGTTCTCTTGTAGGCAGCATGTAGTACCATCTTTTTTATATATATACATATATATATGTATATATATGTATGTATGTATATGTGTGTATATATGTATATATATGTGTATATATGTGTGTATATATGTGTATATATATATGTGTGTGTATATATATGTATTAATCCATTCAACCACTCTATGTCTTTTGATTGGAGAGTTTAATCCATTTACAGGTAAGGAATAGGTAAGGAATTATTCCTTCCATTTTTGATAATTGTCTCTGATTGTTTTTACTTTTTCTTTATTTCTCTCGCTGTATACCTATGTAATTTAGTGATTTTTCTGTAGTGCTAAGCTTTGCTTTCTTTCTCTTGTTTGTGCATCTGCTGTAGTTTTACTTGCTTTGGGGCTAACATAAGACTTACATAAAATATAGTTATAACAGATTATTTTAAGCTGATAACAAATTAACTTTGACCACATGCAAACATTTTAGACTTTTACCCAATCCTTCACAATTTTTATTTTTGTTGTCTGTCATAATTTACAACTGTTTGAATTGCATATTTCTTAAGAACTTATTGTAGCTGTAGTTATTTATGACCATTTTGACTTTTGACCTTACACTAGACATTTGAAAGATTTACACACCAACCTTACAGTAATGAAGTATTTCAAATCTGATTATAAGTTTACCTCTACCAGTGAATTTTACACCCTTTTTAATGTTTTCTTAACAATAATTATTATCTTTTCATTTTCTGTTGAAGCACTCCCTTTAGCATTTCTTGTAAGACGAACCTTGTTGGTGATAAATTCCCACAGCTTTTGCTTGCCTGGAAAATATTTTTCTTTCATTTGTGAAAGGCAGATTTGCTGGGTAAAGTTAGAATTTTGGGGATTTTTTTTGTACTTTTTGTCAGCACTTTGAATGTATCATCTTATTTTCTCCTGGCCTGCAAGTTTTCCACTATGAAATCTGCTGATAATTTCATGGAGACTTTCTTGTATGTCACTTGACACATTCTATTGCTGCTTTTATTTATTTATGAACATTTTATTTTATGTTCAATTGAAATGTAATATGTGTACATGTTTGAGATACTATATATTGTTTTGATATATGTATAAATATTATAATGATCAAGTCAGTGTAATTAACAAATCCATCACCTCAAACACATTATTTTTGTTGTAAGAACATTCAGAATGCTCTCTTCTATGTATTTTGATAAGTATACTGAATTATTGTTTAATATAATTACTCTACTGTGCACCCAAACTTACTCCTTCTATGTTAAGAGTAAATTTGTACATATTGACCTCTAACCTCTACCCCCACCATTCCCAGCCTCTAAGTAACCACTTTTCTAATTTCTATTTTAATAAAACGTTTTTTTAGATTCCACATATGAGTGAGATCATGTGGTGGACTTATTTTACTTAACATGATGTCCTCTGGGTTCCTCCATGTTGTCATTTATGACAGGATTTATTTTATAACTTAAGTAATTTATCCATTCATCCATTGATGAACTTAGATTGACTCAATATCTTGGCTATTATGAATAATATTGCAATAGAAATGGAAGGGCCGATAAGCTCTATGATACATCAATTTCATTATTTGTGTGTGTGTGTGTGTGTGTGTGTGTGTGTGTATATGTAAAGAATAGTGAGACTATTGAATGATATGATAGTTCTACTTTTAAGTTTTTGAGGAATCTTCATACTGTTTTCCATAATGGCCATACTAATTTACATTTTCACCAACAGTATGTACCCAAGTTGTATTTCATTTTTGTCCAAATCCTCACCACATGTTATCTTTTTTCTCTTTGGTAATAGCCATTCTAACTATAATTATGTGATATCTTATTGTGGTTTTGATATACATTTTTTTGATGATCAGAGGTTTAGCATTTTTTAATATACCTGTTTGCCGCTTGTATATCTTCCGTTGCAAATGTCCATTTAGATCATTTGCCCCATTTTTAATCAAACTTTTTGAATTTTTTTGCTAATGAATTTTTATTTTATCATATAGTCTGCATATTAACCCTCTTTCTCATGTAAACTCTGCAAATATTTTCTTCTATTCTATAAGTGGTCTCTTTCCTCTGATGATTGTTTCCTTTGCTAGTCAGAGCTTATAAGTTTCATATAACCCCATTTGTCTACATTTGCTTTTGTTCTTTGTGCTTTCAAAGTCTTATTCAAAATAATTTTTGCAGAGACCAATGTCATGAAGTGTTTTTCCCTGTTTTCTTTTGGTATTTTTATGGTGTTGGTTTTTATATTTAAGTATTTAATATATTTTGAGTTGATTTTTTTTTTAATCAGGAAAGATATAGAATCTAATTTCATTCTTCTGCAGGTGGATACAAATTTTCACTCTGTTAGCTCCCTGAATCTGTAGATTGCTTTGGATAATATGGACATTTTAACAATACTAATTATTCCAATTCATGAACACAGGATATCTTTCCATTTATTTGTATTTTTTTCTGTTTCTTTCTTTTGTGTTTTATAGTTTTCAGTGTAGAGATTTTTCACCTCATTGGTTAAATTTATTCTTTGGTATCTTAAATATTTTTAGCTATTATAAATGTAATTGTTTTCATGATTTTTTTCTCATAGTTTATTATTTGCTTGTAGATATGCTTCTGATTTTTGTGTGTTGATTGTGTATTCTGTAACTTTACTGAATTTACCACTAGTTCTAATAGTTTTTGGTAGAGTCTTTAGGGTTTTCAATACATAATAATATGCTCTGCAAATGAGGACAATTTGACTTTCTCATTTCATATTTGAAAGCCTCTCATTTATTTGCATTTGTTAAATGCTCTAGCTGAGACTTCCAGTACTAGATTGAATAGAAGTGATGACAGCGCACAATTTTTTACTCTTTTTTTCCAGATCTCACAGAATAATATTACAACTTTTTTCTGTTATAGTATGAGGTTAGTTGTGGGTTTGTCATATGTGGGATTTACTGTGTTGAGGTATGTACTTTCTATGTCTGATTTGTTTAGAGTTCTACCATAAAGGGATTTTTAATTTTATCAATTGTGTTTTCTGTATCTATTAAAATAATCATGAGGTTTTATTAGTGGGATAGATTACATTTATTGATTTGTGTATGTCGCAGTATACTTGCATCCCTGGGATAAGTCCCACTAGATCATAGTGTATGAGATTTTAAATGTGTGTTGAATTTGGTTTGCTAGTATTTTGTTGAGGATTTTTTAACCTATTTTTATTAGTGATAGTGACATATAGTTTTATTTTATTATGTGTCTTTTTCTAGTTTTGGTATGAGGCTAATGCTTGCATAATAGAACAAATTTGAAAGGGTACTTTTTATTATTGATTCAATCTCATTACTCCTTATTGGTCTGATATAATTTGGATATTTTTCTCCCCGAAATCTCATGTTGATATGTGATTCCTAGTGTTGAAAGTCAGGCCTGGTAGAATGCTTTTTTTAAATGGGGGAAGATTCCTCATGGATGGGTTGGTGCTCTTTCATTGTAATGAGCCGGTCTCACTCTGTTAGCTCCCATGAGATCAGCTGTTTAAAGGGTCTGACACTTCTTTCTTTCTTTCACTTGATACTTGTCTTCCCATGAGTAAAAGCTTCCAGAGGCCCACACCAGAAGCAGACACTGTTGCCATGCGTCTTGTACAATCTGCAGAACTGCCAGCCAAATAAACTTATCTTTGTAAATTACCCAGCCTCAGGTTTTTCTTTATAGCAATGCAAAATGGACTAAAACTTGCTGTGTTCAGATTTTCTGTTTTTCCATGATTCAATATGTGTTGGTTGTACATTTCAAAAAATTTTATTCTAAGTTTTCTAATTTATTGACATACAGTTGTTCATATCTTTATGATCTGTTGTATTTCTGTAGTATCAGTTATGGCCTGTTTTTTCATTTCTAATTCTATTTATTTGAGGCTTCTTTTATCTTAGTTTGACTGGTTAAAGTTTTATCAATTTTATATTTATAAAACTTATCAATCTTTTGTAATTTTATAGTCTCTATTTTGTTTATTTCTATTGGCTTTTACTATTTATTTGCTTATAATTTTGGATTCAATTTGTTTTCACTTATTTGGTTCTTTGAGGTGTAATATTAGGTTGTTTATTTGAAATATTTTCTCTTTATTGAGGCAGGGGTTTATTGCTATAAGTTTCCCTCTGAGTACTGCCTTTGTTGTATCCCATAGATTTTGGTATGTTATGCTTCAATTTTAATTTGTTTCTATTTTTTTAAATTTCCCTTTCAATGTGTTCATTAACTCATCCATTGTTTAAGAGCATATTATTTAACTTCTGTGTATTTGAATCATTTCAGAGGGTTCTTCTGTTGTTAAGTTCTACTTTTATAACATTTTGGTTGGAAATAAAATTTGATATGCTTTTAATTCTAAAAATTTATTAAGACTTATTTTGTGGCCTATCCTGGAGAATGTTATATGTACACTACAGAAGTGTGCATTAGGCTGCTGTTAGATTGACAGCATCTGTCCATACACGCGCGCGTGCACGCACACACACACACACGTATATATGCAGATACACATACAGGGACATATGTTTATATATAAACATACATAAGTTTATATATATATATAATGTTCCTTCTGTACTACAGAAGAATGTGTATTCTGCTGCTGTTGAATAGACAGCATCTGTCTAGATAGATAGGTGCAGACATACAGATATAAATATATCTGTTAGGTCCATTGGGCTTAACATTCAGTTCAGTTCCACTTCTTCCTTATCCACTTTCTGTCTGGTTTATCTGTTATTGAAAGTGGTGTATTAAGTTCTCTAATTGTATTGCTATCTATTTTTCCCTTCATGTTCATTAATATTTGCTTTATATACTCAGGTGCTTCAATGTTGAGTGCATATATATTTACAATTGATATGACTTATCATTGAATTGTGCCCTTTGTCATAAAATAATACTCTTCTTTATCACTTATGACAATTTCTAACTTGGAGTTTGACTTTTCATATAAGTATAGCCACTTCTGCTGTCTTTTGGTTACCATTTGAATGAAATACCTTCCTTTGTTTTTTAACTTTCAGTTTATGTGTGTGTTTAAAGTGGATCTCTTCTAGGCAGCATAGCTGGATATTATTTTCTTTTTAATCTTTATCTACTCTTGTTTGATTGGAGAATTTAATGTATTTTCAATCAAAGTAATTATAGGTAAGAAATTGCTGCATACATTTTGTTAGCTGTTGTGTTTATTTTGGTTTATTTTGTAGCTCATCTATTCATTCTTCTTTTGTTGTAAATCTTTGATGTTGTGATTTTCTTTAGCATGAATTTTTGTATTTCTTTATCTTTATAGTTTGTATACCTACTACAGTTTGGCTTTGTGTTTATCGTGAAGATTACATAAAACATCTCATGGTGTAATAGACTATAGACTGCTAACAACTTCAGTCACATTAAAAATGTCTATACTTTTACCCTACCCCCCAATAATTTATATTTTGATGTCACAATTTACATCTATTTAAATTATGTATTTCTTAACAACTTATTGTAACTATTATTAATCTTGACCATTTTGACTTTTAAGCTTTATAATAGAGAAATAAATTATTTTCAGAGCACCATAACAGTCTTGGGATATTTTAAGTTTGACTATATATTCACCAGTGAATTTTATGCTTTCATTTGTTTTCATGTTAATCATTAGCATTCTTCGTTACTACTTGAAAAACTTCTTTAAGCATTTTTTGCAGGGTAGGTCTGGTGGTAATGTATTACCTAAACTTTTGCTTCTGTGAAACAGACTTTACTTCTCACTCATTTCTGAAGGACAGCTTTTCTGGGTATAGTATTTTAGACTGAAGTTAGCTTTTATTTTCTTTCAGCACTTTGAATATATTATCTCATTTTCCTCTGGCATGCAGGGTTTCTGCTGAGAAATCTGCTGATAGTCTTATGGGGATTTCCTTATTTGTAACTTGATGCTTTTCTCTTGCTGTTTTTAAAATTCTCTGTAATTAACTTTTGACAGTGTATTATAATGTGTCTTATTAAGATCTTTTTTTATTTGAACGTGTTTGGGGACCTTTAAGCTTCATGGATCTGGATGTCTGTATGCCTCCTAAGACTTGAAAAGTTTTCTGTAATTATTGCATTAAATAAGCTTCTTATGCCATTCTCCATATTTTCTTCCTCTTGAAATTTCTTAATGTAAAAATTTGTTTGCTTAATAGTATTCAATAATTTTTATAGGCTTTCCTTACTATTTTAAACATTTTGGATTTTAAATGATGTGAATTAGTGTTTTTTAAATTTTTGGTAATCTCTACATTTCTATGCAGGCTAAAATATTTTAATAATTGACTTTCTCCCTTATAATAGTGAATTCTGTTATTCATTTTGGCTAACTGACTTGAAGAACTGTCTGTGGAAACCATGGGACTGTTTATCGATGTCACCTGTTCTGTGTCAGGTCAGGTGCAAGGAAGCATAAACTTAGTTCAGGTTGAGGTTACAAAGGTAAGGGGAGAGGATGGAAAACACTGCAGTGAGAAGCATGGTTAAAAAAGATTTTACGCTTCTTAGAGAAGAGAAGAGTTTAATTTTTATTAGGTCCTCATTTTATAGTGGAGGAAACTGAAGTTCATAGACCATATTTGATGACTCCAGATCACTCAGCTTCCTGTATAAAAGAAATGCCCTGGGAATCTGGAACTTCCATCTTTCATATCCAACATATTGCACTGTATATATCAGTGGGGTTGGGTTCATTTTAAATGATTTTTATAACTCAAAAGGTGTATAAACATGCTGAAATGCCTGGTTAGAATCATGTTTGTATGATGATTTGCCCTTGCAATGTGTAGCTAGTCCTTACCATCCAAATAGAGTCATTAAAATTGCCTTGGTTTTCTTTATATTAACATTACAGTTTTCTAGATGAAGGCAATGAGTTTCAAGAAGATTCAGTGAATTACTCAAATGATAACTTAGGACTTAAAATTAGCTACTTGAATTCTAAGCCTGTAACTGGGCCACCATACAAAATTACATTATCCTTTTACAATCATATTGTTAGAATTGTCCTTCTGTATTTTACAAACTTCTCTGGAAATCATGTTGTTATTCCTTCACCATTACAGGAGTACAAATTGTAGAAGCAGTATAATTTATGATTGTTATTATTTCTATAGTGTCGGCAAAAGTATATTTCATCTATAAATACCTAAAGCTTGATGCTATAAATTTGGAGAGGATGGTAAAGTGAGGCTGATATTTATCTTTGATTATGATTATGCACTTTATTAATTTGAATTTCACCAATTCACACTTCAGAATAATTTAGTTATGGTATTTGCTATACTATAATAAAATTGCCTGAACTTTGACTTACATGTAATTACATGATTTGGTAGGAAAATTAATACTTTATCATAATATACTGGAATTGCAAAAATAACATAAGGGATGCTTTCAGGTGTCCAAGGACTCTAGAAATCATTTACATACAAGCAACTGACGTGTTAATTTCAACTCATTCTTATCTATTCATTGAAGCTAGTAAGCTTCAGAACATGAGCGCTTTGTTAGTCTACTTCCAGTTACAGTACATAACAGAGAGTATTGAAAATGCATCTTGTTAAAAAAAAATCTATCATTTGGACCTTTGACTAAGGGAAACTAATCCAAATTAATGAGTTTTCTACAGTAATGATGACAAACTTTATGCTTTCTGATAAATAAAAGAGAAACTATGATCTAAGTTTTAGTTTCTATTCTCAGGACTAATTGCTTACTTAATCAAGAATTTCTGCCTTAGTTATAATTTTAATTATTCAATGAATATAGATTTGCATTTTTAGAAATATATAGAAACTTAAATTTTTTTAATTTTAAAACTTGAGCGCCAGGCAGAGAATATATGCAGTAACAGCCAATTCAAGATGTCTGGTTAAGAATTCAGATAAACTAAGAAAAAATGAGTAAATGTTAGTACAAGTCCAATCATGAATCTGAGACTCTATCTGGTAAACTGTTGATGTTCAAGTGTGTTAGAAGTCATTAGAGAAAGGGCCAATGAATCAAGTATTTGCATGTTGGAGGGAGACTAGAAGACGCATGAGTCACAAAAACTATTATGAAAAAATATGGTATTGAATCAAGAAAAAGACCTAGGGTTCAAGTTTTAACAGTGCTACTTAACAATTATGTGGTTTTCTGCAGATTAACTTTGGGGCACCTCTATTTCCTTCTCTGCAGAAATGCTGAGCATAATACCTGCATTCTCCACTCCTGTGAGTTTACTATGAATATTAAAAAATACCAATGCCTTCTGAAAATGTTCTATAAATATAAGGTCTATAATAGTTTAAAAGATAGCCTATTAAATGACTAATCTGACCTAGAAAAATTCTGGGTTTGGTGATTTTATAGAACTTAAGAAAGATCACTTTGTTCTCCCCATGCTGACTGAGAGCTCTCCATTCTTCACTAACAGAAAATCTGTCAAATAAGAGATTCTGACCAAGAGTGCTAGAAAAATCCATGATGGAATGGCACTGAAAATAGTGGAGCCCAAGGCAAAAGCATGATTGTATTAATTGGCAGCCTGCTGGCCCCTAAAAATGTACTGCAGCACTGGAGAGGCAATTGTCAATACAAAGGCTCCCAAGAACAAGTATTTTCTCTTCATTATGGTTTTAGAGTTTATACATAAAGTCATCTGAAAATTACCATTGATTTTAACATTGAGCTTCAATCCTCTGTTACTTAAAGTTTATTTATTGGATCCCTTTTGTTCTAGACCAACTCGATTGTCTAAGCCTCAATAAAAGCAACATTGGTTTGTTCCTTTTATGTTTTTTCTTTTCAGTAGACACTAGTCAAGTTTCAGAAATAACACTAAAATAAATTATTTAAAAATTACCACTAGAATAAAGAGCATAGGTATCACATGGGCTGTAAGTTGTTCTGGCAGCCCAAGGCAATGAGCTGCAAACAATTTGTACAGAAATATTTTAGGAAGGTGTCACTCTCCAAACTCAGAGCTAAAGTTTCCAAGAAAAGTCACAGGTCAGGGAAATTGTTCATCTGAGAACTACAGTTGGTCACAGAAATGCAAGGTATAAATTAGATAAGGTTCCACTGAATCAGTACCTATTCTAATAATATACGGAATAGGGAGCCAATTCTTATCTTTTGGAAACTTCACTGGATTTAGGTTCCTGAACAAATTTAGCTCAGTGGAAACTTGAGTTTCCATAAGACTTCAACTGGGGGATAAAAACTCTAATTTCAATTCTATTAGTAACTAGATGTTTAATCTTGAGCAAACAGAATAAAATTCTTAAGTCTTATTTTCATTATCTATGAATAAGAGAACATGTAATGGAAAAACTATTATCTATCAAATGGCTTTCTTAAGATAATCAGATGATGTCGTATATTCCAAACAGTCAGAACTCATTAAGTGCTAACTAATGTTCATTAAATTGGAGTTTTAAATGTTGCATTGTATTATTTGGACCTTAGTTGAGAGTTTTTTTTTCTATTTAATTTTCAAAATTTATGTGTTGTTATGTTGTTTGGGTTTATTACTGTTTTAATAGCCAATTCTCAGAAAGAACATGGGGTTACCCTCTTCAAGAATTTCCTGGATTTCTTTTCTTCCTTTCCCTTTGCTTTCTTCTATCAGTCTTTCCTCTCTCATTCATGCTCGACTCCCACATGAGAACATGCTGGACAGGGTTCTTCCAGGTTCAGCAATAGTGTTCTGACTGAGGGAGCTGTCATTCTCTTTATCTACAACTTATTAAACTTCAGTTATTTAAGAAAATGCTTCCTGGCTCAAATCCCTTGAGTTCAGCAAATATATTTCCACTGTCCTTATCATTTCCGTTGCTAATTGTTAACGGGGAAAAATCTAGGCAGTACAAACTTCAGAAGGTGCTACTTTACTTAGATATAAATCTTCATCTAGACATAAATGTACTTTATCTAGACATAAATCTATGTCTAGATGATATAGATTTAAGAAATTATGGTTAAACATAATAGAAATCAGTAGGTTGAGAAGAATGCAGTTGAGAATGTTTTCTCCTTATTAAACTGCCTTTTAAAAAAATGGTTATTTACCTGGGTTAAATTCCTGGTTCTAATATATGCTATGGTCTTTGGCATATAACGGGAATTCTCAGTCAGAAAAGGTTCTCCTTCTGTAATATGGGAATACAAATATTATGTGTGTCATAAAGTTGTAGTAAATAAGCTAGTAGTTGCAATGATTAAATGAGCTAATGTTTGCAGTGATTTAGAACTGTGTTGTACATGGTGAAACTGTGGAGCCGTTATCATTATTGTGTTTTTTACAATGTTTAATGTCACTTGAAAGAAATTGCATCATTCCTTAGAGGAAACACTTGCTACTTAACTAATGTCCACTACATTTATTCTATTTGAATAAGCCTATGTAATATATATGTAAAAACATATATGACCAAATTCATACACAAGTGATTGTTAATATCCTTCTAAATATTTTGACCAAGTATTTCAGTTTTCTCAATGTAACTGGTAATTGACTGGACTAACGAGAAAAGAAAGCAAGTCAGGAAGTATTGAACAAGACACTATGTAAACAGAACTGACACTGCTAATACTGCCAGTCTTTCATTTTAAATAATTGCAGAAAAAATCATTCTTTCCCACTATATTCTTAGTCATCACATTTACTAAAGTCTTTCTATACATGGACTGCTCCATAGTCTCTGTAAACGTTAAAAGTGGAGTCAGAATACAATAGGAAGAAATCTATTTTTTTAATTCCTAAATTTAAAAAAAATTATGTTTAAAACTTTACACCTACATAGATCTGTTTTTCTTTGGAATATAATAACATTGTATGCTTGGTCAATACATATCACAACTTCCTTTGGAGATTTACATTATTTTGATATTTTGTTATACTGCAAATATTATAGCTCAAAATATGTAAACCACTTTAATTGTGTAAGTACAGTTTAGTCACATAATCTAGGGTTAAGTGTAATAATACAGATTTAATAATTTGGGAACAACCGTAAAGAGCTCAGACTCAAAGTCAGAAAAGCCTGTATTTAAATTCCATCAAGACCAGAGAGGCTCAGTGGGTCCAGCCTTTAATCCCAGGACTTTGGGAGGTCAGGAGGATCGCTTAAGCATGGGAGTTTGAGGCCAGCCTGGGCCACATGGTGAAATTCCGTCTCTACCAAAAATACAAAAATTTTTGGCAGACGTGGTGGGATGCACCTGTGGTCCCAGCTACTGGAGAGGGTGAGTGGCAGCATTGCCTGAGCCCTGAGGCGGAGGTTGCAGTGAGTCGAGATCGCACCACTGCACTCCAGCCCAGGTGACAGAATGAGGATCTATCTCAATAAATAAATTCCATTAACACCACCTACTTATCTGTGACACTGGAGGAAAAATTGCTTAACCTTTGTGAGCTTCCCTTTCCTTTCCTGTAAAATGACAATTATATTGCTTTCCACCTCAAAAAAATGAAATTAGAAGAAATAAAAGACTAAAAACACCACTAACCTCTGCTCTCCAAAGAGAAAAATCAGCTGAAGGCCCCAGTGGCTACCTCTCTGAATCCACTCTGGGTTTGCGTTGGGCCATGATGCCTGTGGGATGCTCCAGGTAATGTCTAAGAACAAGCCTTCAAGTCACAGTAAGCCCATTCCTGAGAAAAGCAAGCCTCCTTCAGTAGAAGATTTGGTGGGAGACTTTTCTTAGAACCATGTTGCAGCCCCCAAGATCTTTCATGCTCAAGCTCCCTACCTTTCCTCTCTCCTTCACAGATATCCAATCTGTACCATAGTTGGAAAAAACCCTCTTATTCTGTTCTCCATCCTAACCCTCTATCCTACTCAGAAATTTCCAACAATAAATTGTCTATCCTTAATAATCTCCTGGCATCTGCTTCTTTGCAAGAACAAACTAATACATCATGTAGTGCATTGCTGGCACTCACTGTTTTAGAGATATGTTTTTAAAACCTTATAGGAAGAGATACCACAGGATAGATAAATTCTGTACAGATATTGTGTAAAATGAATATACAGAACTTCTATTATCTCCTTTACAAAATTTTTTATTGTTGTATATACAATCTAAAAATAAATTTCTTCATTTATTTTACATTGCAGCAAAATTATGAGTACATTGTATATTATTTGTGTATTTAGATTTTTTTCTCAGCAGCTTCTTCATCCACTTTTTATTTTTACCTATTCATGCATTGATATTTCAGTACTTCTGACTACATTTTTATTTAAAAGAGTAAATTGAATAAATAAATTAGAAATTTAGCCATAGGGTGTCAAGGTGATTTTAAAGATGTGGGGATCACATTAAATGAACATATAAGCAAGAAAAAAAAAGAAAATGATCACTCAAAGAATTTGTGTTAAATACAAAAGAAAAACGGAACTGATCATACTTTTCCTCCTTATGAAGCAATGCTATTTGTATGTGGGTGGCAGAAGGTACTAAGGAGGAAAAGTGGAAAAAAGTGAAAAAGAATAAGAAAGGAAGACAAGAGCATACACATTCACAAAAAAATGGAGATTTCAGTTCTCCAAGGAATGAAGCAGCTCTTTCTTGGTTCACATATTTTGTCATCTTTTTTCTCTATGTTTGCACAGGGTAAAACTGAAGTTTTGCCATTCTTGCCCTGAAACTCTTGAGTTATCATCTTTGATTCTGAAATTATAATTGTTTGTAGATACCCCCCAAAAATCTTCAGTATCATATGAGAAGGCAAGTTTCTCAGAATTTTTTTCTCACTAATACAGATTCCCCATTAGTAATTTGCTGACTTCTAAAGAAGTAATAATTTTTGGGTAGCTACCCAGTAGTGACATTGCTGGGTCGAATGGTAGTTCTATTTTTAATTTAAGAAATCTCCATACTGTTTTACATAAAGGTTGTACAAATTTACATTTCCACCATAGTGTATACATATTTTCTGTTCTCCACATCTTCATCATCATTTTGTTGTTTGACTTTTTAGTAGCCATTCTGACTAGTGTGAAATTGTATCTCACTGTGGTTTTAATTTGCATTTATCTGATGATTTGTCATGCTGAACACTTTTTTCATGTTTTTTGGCCATTCGTATGTCTTCTTTTGAGAAATGTTCATTCATATAATTTGCTCACTTTTTAATGAATGCTCTTTTTTTTTTTTTTTTTTCTTATTAAGTTGTTTTAGTTCCTTGCAGATTCTGGATATTTGTCCTTTCTCAGAAGTATAGTTTGCAAATATTTTCTTACCTTCAACAGGTTGTTTATTTTGTTGATTAACTTTTTTTGCTATGCAGAAGCTCTTTAGTTTAAATAAATCCCATTTGTCTGTTTTTGTTTTTGTTGCATTTGCTATTGAGGTTATAAATTTTTTGCCTAGTCCATTGTTGAGATGAGTTTTTTTTTCAGTTTTCTTCTAGGGTTTTTATAGTTTCAGGTGTCACATTTTAGTTTTTAATCAATCTGAAATTAATTTTTGTATGTTGTGAGAGATAGATGTCCAGTTTTATTATTCTAAATATGGCTATTCAGTTTTTATAGCTTCATTTATTAAGTAGAATATTCTTTCCCCATTGTATATTTTTGTCCACTTTGTCAAATATCAGCAGTTATAAGTGTGTGGCTCTATTTCTTTGTTCTCTTTCGTGTTCCATTGATTTATATGTCTATTTTTTTACGAGTACCATGTTATTTTGTTTACTATAGACTTGCAATATAATTTGGAGATGAGAAAAATGTACATGCTACAATTGTTGGATAGAGTGTTCTGTAAATGTTTATTAGGTCCATTTGGTAGAGAATTGTTTAGGTCGAGTTTCGTTGTTGTTTTTCTGCCTTTATGATCTGTCTAATAATGTCAGTGGGGTATTGAAGTCCCTCAACTTATGATATTACTCTCTTTTCATAGGTCTAGTAGTATTTATTTTATGAATCTGGGTTAGGATCATTACATCTTCTAGTTGGATTGAACCCTGTATCATTTTATAATGACCTTCTTTGTCTTTTTTCAACATTGTTGATTTAAAGTATGTTTTGTCTGATATAAGTATAACTACACCTGTTTGTTTTTGTTTATTGTTTGCTTGGTATTTCTTTTTCTAACCCTTTCTTTGAGTCTGTGGATATCTTGACCTGTTAGGTGGGACTCTTATAGGCAGAAAATGAATGAATTTTGTTTATCCAATTTGTCAGTCTCTATATTCTAAATGGAGCATTTAGACAATTGATATTCAGTGTTAATATTGACATGTGGGTTTTTTTTTTTTCTGGTCATAATGTTGTTACCTAGTTACTTTGTAGTCTCAATTTTGTAATTTTTAATAGGATCTTAGAGCTTTGTAATTATGTGTACTTTTGTGATAGTGAGTATCATAAAGAACTTTTTAATAATGCTCAAAAGAAGAATTTGGCAAGTACCCTTACAAGTCATACCAGAGGCAGGGTCCTAGAGCACTTTTCCCCCGCTAAAACAATTATCGTAGTATTTATAATTTTGTTGTAATTGACTTGCCTATATAAATGCTTTGTCGTTATAACCACTATCACTATTAAAGAGAGATTATATTTTTGGAAAACTTTTTACATAGACCTAAGAATATCACCTTAACAGTTTTTAGGTTGTTGTCAATGCATATGTACATAACAACATTACCTCTGGCATGAGAACATACTTGACTCACTGAATGGGCCTTAAGCCTTTGGACACTTTCCGAAGGAAAAAAAAGAAAAAATACTCTATTTTAAAATAGAGTATTTTAAAAACAGAAGAAAGTTTTAAACAAAGAAAATGCAAATTGAATTCGTGTTAAAAGTTTTTTGTACTTCACATTTCTATCCGGCATCTTGTATATAACAAAATTATGGATAAATAAACTTTAAGTTCAAAGAATAAAGGATTTTATAATGTTCTTAGAAGTGTAAGACCAAGTCTAAACAATTGTTACAGAAATATAATACAAAATAGGACATTTATAATATCAAAATGTTTGTTTCTAATTTACAAAGAAGTATAAAATATGTGTGTTTTAGTTTATCCTTCTTTGTGATGAACAACAATAAACATGCATAATAGAATCCCTAACACTAAGCATGCATTGAAGAGATCTTGTGCAAAGATGATTTTAAGATGGTCGTAAAATAGTACTTTCATTTGAGAATAAATTTAGTATGATTTAAAAATTATATAACTTGATTTCATTAAATACATGTACTGAAAATGAATATTCATACTGGTTTTTAAATAAATGCAGAACTACTACACAATATGCTAATGAAAAGTGATATATTGTACTTAAATACATAATATCCTGTAACCATATAAGTCAATGCTCTGCTCCTTTTTTCAACCTTACTTGAAACTAAGTCTACTACCTATTTTTTATTGATGTTTAGGGACATTTAGGAGAAAATAATGATCAAAAAGTACAATTATTCTGTAATGAATGATCTAAAGTAGCTGTTTACACTTTAAAATTAATAAAATTAAGCTTTATTTTCTGCATCATCAACCCATCTCATTCCCAAACACCTTCCTTTAAGTAGCTCGAGCTTGTTATGTACTTAATCAACTTGCCAATAATGCTTTCAAATTGTTTTCACATACATACGTAGATGTAAAAACAATACATATTATTGTGTTCTATGTTTTTCAAAATATATGTAATGTAATATGTCATGTCATATTTCAGCTGTATTTTTAAATAAAATAAACCACATCAATTGGTTTTAAGATCTAATCATGTTAATATATATTGTTCAAGTTTATTCTTTTTTAAAATTTTTTCTAAGATGAACATTTTGTTTTCTAATACTTAATAGTTCAAATAAGGTGGTAATAAACTTTTTAAATTTTATTTACTTATATAAAATACTTTCTATATAAGGAGGTAGAATTGCTGATATATTTTATACAAGTTTTAAATTTTACTAGACACTGCCAAATAGCACTTCAAATTGCTGTGCAAACTTACTCTGGCGATTTGCATGAGTTTACATTGGATAGAGACTTCCATACACAAAGGTTCTAGTCTCCTTATTGAAAGGCATCATGTACTTTTGATTGTCTGTTTCCAGCAAATTAGATAGCCTTGGCTATCTATCAGTGATATCATATTATGAGTAAAATGAATTAGTAATGATGAATAAAGCAATAACAATCACAACAAAATTTTTAATGTATACTGTCTGGTAGAATAGTTAAAAATCCTGACATCTACATATAAAAATAATAAAGGAAGAAGCCAAATATGGAATATTGGCGGAGTACTTTTCAGCCAATATAATTGACTGAAAATTCATCTTTAACATACTTGCTTAACCTCAGTGAACATGACTTTCATTTTTATACACTTCAAAGAAGACAGGAAAATTAAGCCTGGATCCCACTTAAGATAGGTAGTTTGGTAGAAAAATATTTTATATATACTTTATATATGTAAACTTTTATATATATATACTTATATATAAACTTTATATATATGTAAACTTTTTTAATCCACTCATTGGTTGATGGGTATTTAGGCTGGTTCCATATTTGTGGAATTGCATATTGTGCTGCTATAAACATATATGTTTATAGCAGTCTCTTTTTTATATAATCATTTATTTTCTTCTGGATGGATACTCATTAGTGGGATTACTGGATCAAATGGTAGTTCTACTTTTAGTTCTTTATGGAGTCTCCATACTGATTTCCATAGTGGTTGTGCTAGTTTACATTCCCACCAGTAGTATAAAAATGTTCCGTTTTCACCACAACTATGCCAACATCTGTGATTATTTTTTATTTTTTTAATGGCCGTTCTTTCAGAAGTTAGGTGGTATCACATTGTGGTTTGTACTTCCCTGATAATTAGTGATATTGAGCACTTTTTCTTTTTTTTTTTTTTTTAATTTATTTATTATTATTATACTTTAAGTTGTAGGGTACATGTGCATAACGTGCAGGTTTGTTACATATGTATACTTGTGCCATGTTGGTGTGCTGCACCCATCAACTCGTCATTTACATCAGGTATAACTCCCAATGCAATCCCTCCCCCCTCCCCCCTCCCCATGATAGGCCCCTGTGTGTGATGTTCCCCTTCCTGAGTCCAAGTGATCTCATTGTTCAGTTCCCACCTATGAGTGAGAACATGCGGTGTTTGGTTTTCTGTTCTTGTGATAGTTTGCTAAGAATGATGGTTTCCAGCTGCATCCATGTCCCTACAAAGGACACAAACTCATCCTTTTTGATGGCTGCATAGTATTCCATGGTGTATATGTGCCACATTTTCTTAATCCAATCTGTCACTGATGGACATTTGGGTTGATTCCAAGTCTTTGCTATTGTGAATAGTGCTGCAATAAACATACGTGTGCATGTGTCTTTATAGCAGCATAATTTATAATCCTTTGGGTATATACCCAGTAATGGGATGGCTGGGTCATATGGTACATCTAGTTCTAGATCCTTGAGGAATCGCCATACTGTTTTCCATAATGGTTGAACTAGTTTACAATCCCACCAACAGTGTAAAAGTGTTCCTATTTCTCCACATCCTCTCCAGCACCTGTTGTTTCCTGACTTTTTAATGATCGCCATTCTAACTGGTGTGAGATGGTATCTCATTGTGGTTTGGATTTGCATTTCTCTGATGGCCAGTGATGATGAGCATTTTTTCATGTGTCTGTTGGCTGTATGAATGTCTTCTTTTGAGAAATGTCTGTTCATATCCTTTGCCCACTTTTTGATGGGGTTGTTTGTTTCTTTCTTGTAAATTTGTTTGAGTTCTTTGTAGGTTCTGGATATTAGCCCTTTGTCAGATGAGTAGATTGCAAAAATGTTCTCCCATTCTGTAGGTTGCCTGTTCACTCTGATGGTAGTTTCTTTTGCTGTGCAGAAGCTCTTTAGTTTAATGAGATCCCATTTGTCAATTTTGGCTTTTGCTGCCGTTGCTTTTGGTGTTTTAGACATGAAGTCTTTGCCCATGCCTATGTCACATGTTTCTCGGCGGGATGTGTATCTTCTTTTGAGAATTGTCTATTCATATCCTTAGCACACTTTTTGATGGGTTTGTTTTTTCTACTAATTTGTTTGAGTTTCTTGTAGATTCTGGATATTATTTCATTGTTGGACGCACAGTTTGCAAATATTTTCTCCCACGTTGTGGTCTGTTTACTCTGCTGATGATTTCTTTTACTATTCAGAAACTTTTTAGTTTAATTAGGTCCCATCTATTTATCTTTGTTTTTGTTGCATTTACTTTTGGGTTCTTGGTCATAAGCCCTTTGCCTAAGCCGATGTCTAGAAGAGTTTTTCTGATGTTATCTTCTGGCATTTTTATGGTTTCGGGTCTTAGATTTAAGTCTTTGATCCATCTTAAGTTGATTTTACTATAAGGTGAGACATGAGGATCCAATTTCATTCTTCTACATGTGGTTTGCTAATTATCCGAGCACAGTTTGTTAAATAGGGTGTCCTTTCCCCACTTTATGTTGTTGTTTGCTTTATCAAAGATCAGTTGTCTGCAAGTATTTGGCCTTATTTCTGCATTTGCTGTTCTGTTCCATTGGTCTGCATGCCTATTTTTATACCAATACGTTACTGTTTTGATTCCTGAATCCTTGTAGTATAGTTTGAAGTTAAGTAATGTGATGCCTTCAGATTCATTCTTTTTGTTTTGGCTCTGTGAGCCCTTTTTTCTTCCATGTTAATTTTAGAATTTTTTTTTTTTTAATTCTGTGAAGACTGATGTTGGTATTATAGTGGGAGGTACATTGAATTTATAGACTGCTTTGGGGATTATGGTTGTTTTCATAATATTGAAATTACCCATCCACAAGCATGAGCATGGGATATGTTTTCATTTGTTTGTGTCACCTATGAGTTCTTTCAGCAGTGTTTTGTAGTTTATATATACATAAAACTTATATATATAAACTTTGTATATATAAAAACTATATATTTATATATATATTTATATATAAACTTTATATATATACACACACACACACACACACACACACACACACACATATATGAAATACTACTCAGCCATAAAAAGAAATGAAATAATGGCATTCACAGCAACCTGGATGGAGTTGGAGACCATTATTCTAAGGGAAGTAACTCAGGAATGGAAAAACCAAACATTGTATATTCTCACTTATAAGTGGAAGCTAAGCTATGAGGACACAAAGGCGTAAGAACAATATAAGGACTCTGGTGACCTAGGGGGAAAGACAGGAGGGAGGTAAAAAATAAAGAAGTACACATTGGGTACAGTGTACATGCTTGGATGATGGGTGCACCAAAATCTCAGAAATCACCACTAACTCATCCGTGTAACCAAACACCACCTATTCTCTCAAACCACTGAAATAAAAATAATAATAAAAAAAGATTGAGGGAACTATTCCACAAAATTAGAAAAAACAATCCTCAATCCTAAAATTCATATGGAACCATAAAAGAGACCACATAGCCAAAGTAAGACTAAGCAAGAACAAAAATCTGGAAACATCATATTATCCAACTTCAAACTATACTACAGAAAAAAAAGCATGGAACTGGCATAAAAATAGACATGTAGACCAATGGAAGAGAATAGAGAAATAATCTATATTTGGGACATTGCACTTGGTAAAGATTGATTTAGGGAGGATTCCCTCTTTATCTGCTGAAATAGTTCAGTAGAATTGGTACCAATTCTTTGAATGTCTGACAGAATTCAGCTGTGATTCCATCTGGTCCTGGACTTTTTTTTTTTTTTTTTTTTTTTGCCAATTTTTAAATTATTGTTTCAACCTTGCTACTTCTTATTGGTCTGTTTGGAGTTTCTATTTCTTCTTGGTTTAATCTAGGACGGTAGTATATTTCAAGAATTTTATTAATCTTTTATCAGTGTTTTAGTTTGTGCATAAAAAGGTGTGCATAGTAGCCTTCAATAACCTTTTGTATTTCTGCGGTATTGGATGTAATATCTCCTGCTTTGTTCCTGATCAAGCTTATTTAGATCTTCACTCTTCTCTTCTTGTTTAATCTCACTGATGGTCTATCGATTTTGTTTATCTTTTTAAAGAACCAGCTATTTGTTTTATTTACCTTTTATGTTGTTTTTTGTTTCAATTTCATTTGGTTCTGCTCTGATCTTTATTTCTTTTCTTCTTCTGGGTTTTGGCTTGATTTGTTCTTGTTTCTCTAATTCCTTGAGACTTGAACTTAGATTGTCTACTTATGCTTTTTCAGACTTTCTGATGTAGGCATTTAATGCTATGAACTGTCTTCTTAGTATTCCTTTGGCTGTATTCCAGAGATTTTGATAAGTTATGTCACTGTTATCATTCAGTTCAAATAATTTTTTTGATTTTCATCTTAATATCATTGTTGACCTAAAGATTATTCAGGATCAGATTATGTAATTTCCATGTATTTGTATAGTTTTGAGTTAATTTCCAATTTTGGAGTTAATTTCCAATTTTATTCCACTGAGATCTGATAAGATACTGTATATAATTTTGATTTTCTTAAATTTGTTGAGACTCTCTTTGTGGACTCTCATATGATCTATTTTGGAGAATGTTCCATGTGTTGATAAAAATAATGTATACTCTGCAGTTGCTGTGTAGAATGTTCTGTAGATATCTAAGTCCATTGTTAGTTAAAGTCCATTGTTTCTTTGTTGACCTTGTGTCTTGATGGACCTGTGTAGTGCTGTCAGTGGAGTACTGAAGTCCACCACTATAATTGTGTTGTCATCTATCTATCTCATTTCTTAGGTCTAGTAGTAATTGTTTTATAAATTTGGGAGCTTCAGTGTTAGGTGCATATATATTTAGGATTGTGATATTTATCTTTTGGATCAGTCCTTTTATCATTATGTAATGTCCCTCTTTGTCTTTTTAAACTGTTGTTGCTTCAAAGTCTGTTTTGTCTGATATAAGAATAGCTAATCTTGCTCAATTTTGGTTTCCATTTGCATGAAATAACTTTTTCTACCCCTTTACCTTAAGCTATGTGAGTCCTCAAGTGTTAAGTGAGTCTCTCAAAGACAGCAGATACTTGGTTGGTGGATTTTTATCCATTCTGCCATTCTGTATCTTTTAAATGAGACATTTAGGCCGTTTACACTCAACGTTAGTACTGTGATGTGAAGTACTGTTCTATTTATTGTGCTAGTTGTTGCCTGAATACCTTGTTTGTGTGTGTGTGTGTGTGTGTGTGTGTTATTGTTATGTAGACCCTGTGAGATTTATGCTTTAAGGGGGTTCTATTTTGGTGTATTTCATCGTTTTGTTTCAAGATTTAGAACTCTTTTTAGTATTTCTTGTAGTGCTGGCTTGGTAGTGGCAAATTTGGCATTCATTTGTCTGAAAAATACTTTATCTCTTCTTCATTTATGAAGCTTAGTTTTGCTGGATACAAAATTCTTGATGATAATTATTTTGTTTAAATAGGCTAAAGGTAGAACCCCAATCCCTTCAGGCTTGTAGGGTTTCTGCTGAGAAATCTGCTGTTAATCTTAGAGGATTTTAAAAAATAGTTTACCTGTTTTTGTCTCACAGCTCTTAAGATTATTTTCTTTATCTTGATTTTAGATAATCCGATGACTATGTGCCTACATGATGATCTTTTTGCAATGAATTTCCAGAGTGTTCCTTGAGTTTTTTGTATGTGGATGTGTAGATCTCTAGCAAGGCCAGGGCCAGGAAAGTTTGCCTTGATTATTCTTTCAAATAAGGTTTTTCAAACTTTTAGATTTCTCTTTTTCTTCAGAAACACCAATTAATCTAAGGTTTGGTTGTTTAAAATAATCCCAAATTTCTTGGAGCCTTTGTTCATTATTATTTTTTTTCTTTGTCTTTGTCAGACTGGGTTAATTCAAAAGTTTTGTCCTGGAGCTCTGAAGTTCTCTCTTCTACTTGTTCTAATTTATTGTTGAAACTTTCCAATGTATTTTATATTTCTCAAAATGTGTTTTTCATTTCCAGAAGTTGCAATTGTTTTTTCTTTATGTATCTATTTCTCTGGAGATGTTTTCATTAGTATCTTGTAATTTTTTTAAATTTCTTTAAGTTGGTTTTCACCTTTCTCTGATACTTCCTTGAGGAGCTTAATAATCAACCTTCTGAATTCTGTATCTGGCAATTCAGAGATTTTTTTTTTTTCTTGGTTGGAATCCATTGCTGGTGAGCTAGTGTGTTCTTTTGTGGGTGTGCTACAGAACCTTGTTTTTTAATATTACCAAAATTACTATTCTGGTTTCTTTTCATGTGGGTAGACTGCTTCAGTGGAAAAATCTAGAACTCAAGGGATGCTGTTCAGATTTTTTTGTCCTTTGGGTGATCCCTTGATGTGGTGCTCTCCTACTTTCCCTAGGGAAGTGTCTTTCTGAGAACCAGACTGCAATGATTTGTATTGCCCTTCTGGGTCCAGCCACCCAATGGGGCTACCAGGCTACAGGCTGGTACTGGGGAATATCTGCAGAGAGTCCTGTGATATGATTTGTCTTTGAGTCTCCCAGCTGACGATACCAGCACTAGCTCTGCTGGTGGTGGCAGAAAAGTGGAGTGGACTCTGTGAGTGTTCTTGGTTGTAGTTTTGTTTAGTGCACTTGTTTTCTTGAATGCTTGTTAGGCTTGTAGTGAAGTTGTCATGTGAGCAGACTCAAGGCCTCTGATTAGCCAGGATGTTGCAGGCAATGGTATTAGCTGTTGTTTTTTTATTCTTTGGATCAGTGTTACATTGCTCCTCACACGGGGTACCAGTGACTTACTGATTACTCACTGACTTGACCGCGTGGTTCCTTTCTTCGACTTTGTTTTCCATGGGGGTTCGTTGCATTTTCTTCATGTTTTCTTCACAGCTTTCCTTATGAGGGCAGTCCTCACACTTCCTTCACAGCTTGCCTCACAAGGGGCTCCAACTGCTGGAGGTCTGTTTCTGTAGACCCCTGCCTGTCTTCATACAGGGCACCAGTTGTCATACTGCTCCTCACATGGGGCCCGAGTTGAGATATCATGACTCAGAGAGGGTATCAGTTGAGGTATTGCTCCTCACAAGAGGGCATTAGCTGTGGGGCTTTGCCCGCAGATCCTGATCCAAACAACGGATGAATAAAATGTACACTGACACACAGATATTCTGTTTTACCAGTCCGGCTGATGTCCGACCGCCTACACACCAAGTGAGGTTTGTCACTGTGACTGGCCCTGAGCAGCTCGCACTCCAGACATTTACTTAGTATAGAGTTAACAGCAGAAGTTTGGAGTCAATGCACTTGTGGATAATTAACATGGTTACGTGAGTAGTTCTATGAATGATTAAAGCTCAGATACTGCAGTCTAAAGTAAATACTATTAGGGGGCAATATCCTTGGTTGACCTCCCCCTGAGAGGGCCGTCTGGCTCAAAGGTTAGTTATTGGAGGTAGGGTAAACAGACTTAACTGAGGAAGCCTCTGTTGACCCTAGTATTTACCCTGTGACCTAATGCTCTAATGTAAGAACCGGCTGCCCTCAGCCTGTTCAATTACTATAAGCTATGTAACCTTTCAGCCTTCCAAAAGGTTTGTCACTATTTCCTATAACTTTCCTTAATATTTCCCTTTAATATTTCTGCCACCATCCTGAGTGAATCCCAACAGATCAGGGTTGTTCTGTTATGAGTTTCTATAATGGCTTGAGTTGGTTGGCTTCCAGCCAGGAGGTGGCACGTTCAAGAGGGCACCAGCTGTGATAGTAGTAGGTGGGACATAAGCTTGCCCTAAGTTCTCTAGGATAAATATTCAGGTTTCTCAGGCTGTTTGCAGGGGCCATAGCACTTCCGAGAGTTTATGTCTTTTTGTCTTTGACCACCAGGGTGGGTAGAGAAAAAACACCAGGTGGGGACAAGTTTAGGTGGGTCTGAGCTCAGACTCTCCTTGGGCAGGGCTTGCTGTGGCCACAGTGCAGGATGGTACTCAAACCAATGGAGTTACGAAGGGGGATCATTGCTGCCTCTGCTGTCTCATATAGGTCACCGGGAAAATGGGAGAAAGCTGGTAGTGACAGACCCCACCCCGCTCCCACACAGCCACCAAGGCCAGTCTTACTTCCATCATGCCCTGCGAACAGCACTGAGGTTATATGCAGGTAGCCAGTGCAGAGGCTATGGTCTTTTCCAAGGCTGCAAGCCTCCCTGCTGAGAAAGCAAACAGGGCTTTCAGGCCTTGCCCCTCCTCCTGTGTCCACACAGTCAGCTGTGGCTTCTGCGCTTTTATCTGCACTACCTGTTTGCCCTCTGGATTCTGCTCAGAAAAATCATTGATATTATTACAAATTTCACTAGAAGCTATTTTCCCCCTGCAGCCCCTCCCTAATGCCACTGGCTACCTTCCCCAAGGATCTCTGTGAAATAAAGCCAGAGACATCTTCCCTGATTCTGAGCTGGGGACCAGGAGTGCCTACAGGGCTCTTCCCACTGCTTCTTCTACTTTTATATTTCATTCAGCTCCCTAAATCAGTTTCTGTTCCAGATAAAGTTAAGTTCTTCTCCCATGATCTGGATTTTCAGGTTCTTTCTCCAGTGGGTATGTATATATTCAGAGGCAGACTTTTTCCCCTCATACCCTTTGAGAACCCAGTTTTTTAGCTTCTTCATGGAATCTGGAGTGACAAGTGGCTTCTTTCAAAGGGTCTGTGAATTCTTTCAGTTTCCTGGTATGTTCCTGCAATGGTTTTTGGAGCGAAAGTTCACAATGTGAGTCTCCACCTGCTATTCTACCTATCCAGGTGGCAGCTGCATGTTACTCCTGTATTCTCTCTGCAATTTTCTCAAGGCTAGTTAGTGTTCCCTGTTTTCTTTGAGTGATTTCATGTTTTAGATTTAAGTCTGTTATCCATATTGATTTGATTTGATTTTTGTATATTGTGATAGTTAGAGATCTAATTTTATTGTTCTGCATATGGATACTTAGTTTATCCAGCACCATTTGCTAAAAAGATTGCTATTTCCCTAAAATGCATTCTTGGCACTTGTTATTTCCCTAATGTACATTATTGGCACCTTTAGTGGAAATTAGCTGTTTATAGATGTATGGATTTATTTCTGGGTTCTCTATTCTGTTCCATTGCTCTATGTGTCTGTTTTTATGTCCGTACCATGCTGTTTTGATAACTATAGAACTGTAGTGTAATTTGGAGTCAGGTCACATGATTTCTCCAGTTTTGTTCTTTTTGCTCATGATGCCTTTGTCTATTTGGGGTCATTTGTCATTCCATATAAATATTAGGACTTTTATTGCATTTCTGTGAAGACTGTCATGAGTATTTTAATATGGATTTTATTAAATATTTAGATTACCTTGGGTGATTTGGACATTTTAACAATACCTATTTCTCAATTCATAAACATGAAATATTTTTCATTTTTTGTGTCTTCAATTTCTTGCATCAATGTTTTGTAGATTTCATTTTAGAGATCGTTCATTTTTTTCTTTATGTTCATTCCTTGGTATTTTATTTTCTTGGTAGTTAGTGTAAATGGGATTACATATTTTTTTTTAAAATGGTTAACTGTTGGCACAATCTGTTCACAGATTTTTGTATAGTTGATTTTGTATCCTGCAACTTTATTGAATTTGTTTACAGTTCTAATAGTTTTAGTAGCATCTTTAAGTTTTTCAGACTACAAGATTATATAATCTGAAAACAAGAACAATTTGACTTCTTCCTTTCTAATTTAGAAGGCTTTTATTTCACTCTCTTGTCTGATTGTTCTAGCTAGGACTTCCAGTACTATATTGTTTAACAGCAGTAAAAATGTGCATCCTTTTATTATTCCAGATCTTAGAGGAAAGACTTTCAGTTTCTCCTTCTTTAGTATGTTACTAGCTGTCAGTTTGTCATATATGACTGTTATTATGTTGAAGGATGTTCCTTCTATATCCATTTTTGAGGATTTATATCATAAATAAATGTTAAATTTTATCAAATGCTTTTTCAGCATCAATTGAAGGGATCATATGCTTTTTGTCCTTTATTCTCCGGACATAATGTATCACAATAATTGATCTGCATATGTTGAACCATCTTTGCATTCCTGATATCACTCTCATTTGATCATGCTAAATGATATTTTTAATGTGGTGTTGTATTTGGTTTGATAATATTTTATTCAGGATTTTTGCATCAATAATCATTAGAGGTGTTAACCTATAGTTTTTTTGTTGTTGTTGTTTGTTTTTTTTAAATGTGTCTTTGGTTTTGGCATCAGGGTAAAAGTGTCTTCATAGAATGAATATGGAGGTATTCTTTCCCTTCAATTTTTTGAAATAGTTTAAGTAGGGTTGACATTAGTTCTCTAAATGTTTGGTACAATTCAACAGTGAAGCATTGGTTCCTGGGCTTTTCTTTACTTGAAAACTTTTTTTTTTTTTTTTTTTTTTTTGAGACGGAGTCTGGCTCTGTCACCCAGGCTGGAGTGCAGTGGCACGATCTCGGCTCACTGCAAGCTCCGCCTCCCGGGTTTACGCCATTCTCCTGCCTCAGCCTCCCGAGTAGCTGGGACTACAGGCGCCCGCCACCTCGCCCGGCTAGTTTTTTGTATTTTTTAGTAGAGACGGGGTTTCACCATGTTAGCCAGGATGGTCTCGATCTCCTGACCTCGATCCGCCCGTCTCGGCCTCCCAAAGTGCTGGGATTACAGGCTTGAGCCACCGCACCCGGCCGAAAACTTTTTATTATGGCTTTGATCTTGTTATTTGTTATTGGTCTATTCAGGTTTTGGATTTCTTCTTGGTTCAATCTTGATAGATTGATAGATCTTGATAGATTTCATGTGTCTAAGAATTTATCCATTTCTTTGGGGTTTTTCAGTTTATTGGCATATAGATGCTCATAGTAATGATCCTTTGGGTTTTTGTTGTGTCACTTGTAATTCCCATTATTCATCAGTAATTTTATTTATTTGGGTCTTCTCTTTTTTTTACTTGAGTAGTCTTGCTAAAGATTTGTCATTTTTGTTTACCTTTGCAATAAAACAATTTTTCACTGTATTGATCTTCATTTCATTTTCATTTATTTGTGCTCTAATCTGTATTTTGTTTTTCCACTAATTTTGGGTTTGATTGCCTCTTATTTTTCTAGTTCTTTAAAATACATAATTTGGGTGTTTCTAGTTTTTCTACTTTTTTGATGTAAGCACTCATTGTTATATCCTCTAGGTACTGCTTTTTCTGTATTTTCTAGGTTTAGGATACCAATGTGTCTTGGTTCTTTATCCAGCTTGCCCCTTTATGTCTTATAATTAGGGCATTTAGCCCATTTACATTTGACTTTGACTAGAAATAGAAATTTAGGAAAAAATTATGGTAGAATTTTTTTCTTGATTTGTAGTTTTTGTCAAGATTCCTATTAATGTTCAGCAAGAGACTATAACAACTGTAAATATACATGAAGCCAACACTGGAACACCCAGATATCTAAAGCAAATATTACTAGAGCTAAAGAGAAATAATGACCACAATACAATAAGAACTGGAGACTTCAACATGCCACTTTTAAGATTAGAAAGATCATCCAGTCAGAAAATCAACAAAGAACCATAACACTTATCACTGTACACAAATAGATCTAATAGATAGTTGCAGAGCATTTTATTCAATGGCTACAGAATTCACATTCTCAAAGATAGACCTTTTGTTAAGCTATAAAACACACCTTTAAAAAATTAAATTATATCAGGTATCTTCTCTGACCACAATGGAGTAAAACTAGAATTAATAAAAAGAGGAACTCTGGAAACTATACAAACACATAGACATACACACATTTGCAGATGACAATTCTATATCTAGAAAACCCCCACATGCTCATAGATAGGATGAATCAATATCATAAAAATGGCCATATTGCCCAAAGCAATTTATAGATTCAGTGATATTGCTATTTAAACTAATATTGAGATTCTTCACAGAACTAGAAAAAACTATTTTAGAATTCATATGGAAGCAAAAAAGAGCCTGAGTAGCCAAGGCCATCCTAACCAAAAAGAACAAACGTGGAGGCATCATGCCAACTGACATCAAACTTTATTACAGGGCTGCAGTAATCAAAACAGCATGGCACTTGTAGAAAAAAACAGACACATAGATCAATGGAACAGAGCAGAAAATCCAGAAGTAAGACTGCTCTCCTACCTACAAGTATCTGATCTTTGGTAAACCTAACAAACCTAACAAAAATAAGCAATGGGGAAAGGATTCCCTGTTGAATAAGTGGTGCTGCGATAACTGGCTAGTTATGCAGAAGACTGAAACTGGACCCCTTCCTTATGCCATATATGGATTAAAGACTTGAATGTAAATCCCCAAACTGGAAGACAACATAGGAAATTTAGAGCATAGGCATGGGCAGAGATTTTATGACATTTAGAGCATAGGCACAGGCAAAGATTTTATGACAAAGACACCAAAAGCAATTGCAACAAAAGCAAAAATTGACAAATGGAATCTGATTAAAGAACTTCTGCTAAGCAAAATAAACTATAAACAGAGTGAACAGGTTCTACAGAATGGGAGAAAATTCTTGCAAACTATGCACCCAGTAAGGTCTAATATCCAGAATCTATACGGAACTTAAACAAATTTACAAAAGAAAAAAAAAAAAAAAAAAAAAAAAAAAAGAACAACCCCATCAAAGTGTGGGCAAAAGACATGAATAGACACTTTCAAAAAGTGTATATACATGTGGCAAAAAAGCCTATAAAAAAGTCAATATCACTAATAATTAAAGAGATGCAAATCAAAACCACAATGAGATACCATTTCACACCAGTCAGAATGGTAATTCTCAAAAAGTCAAAAAATAACAGATGCTGGCAAGATTGTGGAGAAAAAGGAATGCTTATACACTGTTAGTTGGAATACAAATTAGTTCAGTCATTGTAGAATACAGTGTGTGAAGATTTATTGAAGACCTAAAGGCACAAATACCATTTGACCCAGCAATTTCACTACTGAGTATATACCCAAAGAAATATAAATTATGCTATTATAAAGACAACATGTGTGCATATGTTCATTGAGGCACTATTCACAATAGCAAAGACACGGAATCAACCTAAATGCCCATCAGTGATAGACTGGATAAAGAAGATGTGATATATATACACCATAGAACCCTATGCAGTCATTAAAAAGAACAAGAGTATGTCTTTTGTGGGGATATGGATGGGGCTGGGAGCCATTATCTGTGTCAAACTAACACATGAACAGAAAACCAAATATCGCATGTTCTCACTAATAAATGACAGCAAAATGATCAGAGCACATGGACACATAGAGGGGAACAAAACACACTGGTACACCTATTGGAGGGTGAAGGGTGTGAGGAGGGAGAGGATCAGAAAAAATAGCTAATGGGTACTAGGCTTAATATCACGGTGATGAAATAATCTGTACAAAAAACAAAAACAAAAACAAAAATAACCATGACACGTTTACCTGTGTAACAAACTTGCACATGTATCCCTGGACTTAAAAGTTATAAAAAAGCATAACAAGAATTGACTTTTAAAGAGAATGGACTGATAGTACTTTATCATTAAAGACTACATTTAATGATAAAGTCATTGGTTGCCAAAATTGGAGAAGTTATATAGGAGGTAGCTCTAAAACTTGGTGGAGGCCAGGCATGGTGACTCACAGTTGTAATCCCAGCATTTTGGAAGGCTGAGGTGGGAGGATCACTTGAGGCCAGAAGTTTGAGACTAACCTGAGCAACATCATGAAATCGTATCTCTAAAAACAATAAAAAATATTAGCTGAGTGTTGTGACAGATACCAGTATTCCCAGCTACTTGAAAGGTTGAAGTGGGAGGATCACTTTAGCCCACGAGTTTGAGACTGCAGTGAGCTCTGATCATGCCATTGCACTCCAGCCTGGGTGATAGAGACCATGTCTGGAAATAAATAAATAAATAAATAAATAAATAAATAAATAAATAAAAATTGGTGGGTATATTAGAGTGACTGCAAAAATAGATCTCAGCTCAATGTTGTAAAATGTATTACGCATTATATTTATATGGGACTTGGGAAAGAAGGGACTGCAGATAGTAGATGTGCATCCACTTCAGGAAATACATCTGAATCTGAATTGCAGGCTATCTGTGGAGGAAGGAAGATTCCAGGGTTGGGAGAACTAGGGGCCAAATGGAAACCAGATCATTTATTTCCATAGGAGAATGAGAAGTGAAATCATTTTCCTGGGGTGAGAAAGAAGATGCTTAATAGTATCGCAGAGCCAGAGGGTAATTGGATGGTCTCATTGCTGTAGAATGACAAAATCAACCTTATAGAGAAACCACAGGAACATTTAGATTGGATAGAGGTAACTCTCTTGTCTAAGTCTTTCAGTGACCAGGGCCACAAAAATAAAACAAAAACAAAATAAACAAAGCAAACCAAACCAAGGCAGCAACAATGACTAGGAATGAAAGAGGATGTGCAGTTTGATGTTTGGTCATTTTCAAGAATAGTCCAAAAAATGAAGAAAAAAAGGAAGACTGAGGGAAAGAAAAAAAGAAAGAAGGAGGGATGGAGGGAAGGAAAGAAAGAAGGACATTTATAATATTAAATATCTCTGAAATGACAGGTCAAGGAAATATGTGAGCTGCATTTCCTTATTTCACTGAAATAATATGAGGAGCTGGAGGAGGCATCACATAATTTTACTAATAGAAATACAGTGGTGGAAAATATAGAGAAAAATGATACTAATGATAATAACAATTAATAAGTAGTTATTCTAGCCATTTGATATAGCTTTCCCTAACTTTTTGCATCCAATCTTTAAAAAAGCTGTAAGATAGAGATATATATTATTTCCATTTTAAGGCCGAAACTTTCTATCCCAATACAATAAATCATTATCAGGATCTGTTCTGTCCCCGCACTCCAACCTTTTTTTTTAGGAGGTTGTGTCGAGGGAAACATAAGCTATGATATAGTAACATATATGACTGTAGTACAGCTAAATCATCATTTTCATAGTTTGAAGAGGAGACTGCTATCTAAATACATGCTGATATAATTTTCTGTAGTGTATGTTGAATAACTTTTATTAAAGTACATCTAAGCCTTGAACAATGCAGGTTTGAGCTGTGCAGGTCTACCTTTATGTGGATTTTTTTCAACAGTCAGTGTTTCAACAACCTGCCTCTCCTGTCTCCCCTTCTACCTCCTCCATGTCTGCCACCCTTGAGGCAGCAAGACCAATCCCCTCTCTTCCTCCCTCTTTTCAGCATACTGAATGTAAAGACTATAAGAAGAAAGATCTTTATGATTATCCACTTCAACTTAGTGACTAGTAAATACATTTCCTCTTATAATTTTCTTAATTACATTTTTTCTCCAGCTTACTTTATTGTAAGAATACAGTGTACTATCTATCGATCTATCTATCTATCTATCTATCTATCTAATATATAAAGTACAATATATGTTAATAACTGTTTATGTTACTAGTAAGGCCGGTCAACAGTAGACTATTAGTTAAGTTTGGGAGTCAAAAGTTATATATGGATGTTCTACTGTGCAGGGAGTTCAGTACTCCTCATCCCTGTGTTGTTCAAGGGCCAACTGTGTATAATTACATCATAATTTTGTAATCAGAGACACTGATACTTCAGCTATTTTTGTCATTTTCTAAGTGCATAAAATCCTGTGTATTTTCTAGGTGTCACATTTAGAATCCCAACAATTTCCTTATACCCGTAGCACACCTCTCTGGTATGCTAATGTAAATAATTATGTGCTCTGTGTGTGGCGGGGGAGGGGCGTAGGGGGTGGCTTAAAGACTTTTCAATCATTTTGATATTTTGAATGAATCTCTACCTTTTTACTAGAATCAGTGAAATCTAATCAGAAGGATTTTCAAAATTTTTAAGTGAAACAATTCAAATTATTGTCCTCCACATTAAATTATTAGTAGTCATTTCCCATAAATGTGTGAATAAGTTTTGCTATAAGCCCCCATTCTCTTTATCCAACAGCATGTCTGCCTCACTAGGTAGAATAGAGATTAATTTATTAGTAAATGTTCTTGAATGGGGAGTAGTGTCTCCATAAAAATGTTAGTGCATTGAATTTATATGACATTGCTGTTCACTGTTTTTCAACTGCTAGAACATTCATTTTGATCTTGTTTATTTTTAAGAAAATCCAGTGATGCAGACAATAATCATGCAGCTTGTTATTTCACTAGAGAATCCATTAAAAGATAATCTCCCTGCAGAAAATCAATATAAGTTGTTACAGAAAGTTTTTAAGAAGTTCTAACTCGGTGGCATGAAGAAAACATTTAACTTTATTTTCACTTCCTTGACTCCCAGGGAATCTTAACTTATCTTTGCTAAGAGGCCGAGTTCTTGCTCAAAACCTTTTAACTTTGAGAAGAGATACTAATCAATTTTTAACACCTTCCCCAGAAAGGAAGAGTGAAAAAATCCATACACAAATTATTTTCACATTAGGAGTTCTTTCTATTGCTAGCATATTGCACAGTAGTTGATACTATTTAGTCAAAATGAATTAACCCTAGCATTTTTTCAAAGAATTTTTAAAAATTAGATGTTCCCTCAAAGATGAGATTCCCAATCTGGGGTAATTCCAACTCTATCTGTGGAAAGAAGGACAGAAGAGAAGCATGCTACAAGAATGATACGGAGAGTAAGAAACCCAGGCAGGAAATAACAGTACAATTTGGAAATCTCTGGAGGATTGAAGGGATTTTAAAAATGTTGATAAATATATTAAGCAACTCCAGTGACTTCTCATTCTCCCTTTTTCAGACATTTACAGTCCTGTGCTTTAAAACAATCTACTGAAACCATTTTGAAACATTCAATATCAATTTTGTATCATCTTTTCTTTTGATAAGCTGACTAGATAAATTATTTATTCATGATGACCCACTTTTCACCTTCTATAATCTGAAGGACATGCTTGTCAGTGTTTGAGAAAATAAATTTTTAAAATCTTGAGGAGAGAGCTCATTCTTAAATGTAGCACACACTTCAGCACCTATCTTTAATCTTGAAACAAAATGAAAATGTCTCGCAACAGAAAAACTTACATCTAACAAAAAGATATGAGCATGTAACCAGCTTCAAGTACTGGAGTTTCAAGATGAATGAGAACTCTGACTGATCTTCAGTGCCTGGAGGTGTATAATAATATTGTAATAACAAGAATATTAATGACAAAAAGGAAGGAGATATGGAAGTTGTTGAAGGACTGCTTAAGGTAGCATATAGTGCCTACCACAAATAAAGATGAAAAAATAAAACAGAAAACCCTAGGCCAGTGAACTTGTCACAGAAAACAAGTAGAGAAGACATACTAACTTTCTAATGCTTATGGTAGGAATATGTTAGAAATGGGGAGATGTTTCACAAAAGGTGATAGAAATAGCTGTTTTATATTTGCTAGATCTCACAGAAATAAGAGATCAGGGAAAGAGTGCTAAGACTTCAAGGATAAATTAATAATATTCATGAATCAAACATTTTCTATAACTAGAGACCATGATGTTTTATAACCTTCAAATTAATTTAAAAATATAGCTTTATGACAAATTATCAGGGCATCATTTAAGACTTAAAGTGGGGACTGTGCATTTAAATTTTTTCTCTTCCAAAATATACTAAAATGATGTTAATTATGTATAAATTATGTATGTTTATGTATATATACATATATGTGTACACACACACATATATATACACATATATATGTGTGTATGTGTGTGTATATATATATACACACACATACATACACACACACACACACACATTGATAACTGATTACCAAAGGAGGTGGGGTTCTTGGGCACCATCAGTTATATTTCTTAAGAGCAGGGTAAGGAAAATAGAAAAGAAAAGGGGATAATCCAAAATAGAGAATACTGAAGCTAAAATATGCACCATATAAAAAGTCAACCTCAAAAGGAAGTCTTTTCTTATTGACAAATGCCTGAAAATGATAAGAGCTTAAATCAGATACTATAGACAGCAGAAGTAGGTTGTGGTTTAATAACGAGTTTAAATCATTTGTAAGGTATATATGGATAAGTGGATGAGAGGTCCAGGTTAGTTCTTTCACTTTTGTGCACATAGGGAAATTGTAATAGAAAATCCTACTCAAAACTGATATCTTGTCTCTAAGATATTGAATATTTTTCCAAGGAAATACAGAAGATTCCTGGGAAATTAAAAACCACATTTTCCAATAATGGAATCAAAATGTGCCTGGGATGTAAATTCAAAATAAATTTATAAAGTGTAGAGAAAACAAAAAAGATGCAGAGATGAGAATAATCACAGAAGAGTTAGGTGGCATTGATAGTTATTTGTTTTTTGTTTTGTTTTGTTTTGTTTTGTTTTGAGATGGAATTTTGGTCTGTTGCCCAAGCTGGAGTGCAATGGTGTGGTCTTGGGTCCCTGCAACCTCTGCCTACCAGGTTCAAGCGATTCTCCTGCCTCACCCCCCTGAGTAGCTGGGATTACAATCGCACAACACTACGCCTGGCTAGTTTCTGTATTTTTATTAGAGACAGGGTTTCACCACGTTAGTCAGGCTGGTCTCAAGCTCCTGACCTCGTAATCTGCCAGCCTCGGCCTCCCAAAATGCTGGGATTACAGGCGTGAGTCCCCGCACCTGACCCCTATTCTGTATTCTATCTGTCATTTCAGCCATTTCATTCTGGTTAAGAATCATTTATGGGGAGCTAGTGCAGTCATTTGGAGGTAAGAAAACACTCTGTCCTTTAGAGTTATCAGAGTTCTTGTGCTTGTTCTTTCCCATCGATGTTGGCTGATGTTCCTTTAACTGTGGTATAATTTTAGTATATTTAGTTGTCTTCATTTCTGGATGTTCTCAGGGGGCCAAGGCTTTGTGCAGGGTCTTTATTTGTGACTAAATTCTTGTCCTTGGTTTCACATCGGGGCATATTAGCAAAGCATTATTGGTATTGAAGTGAAGATAGCCTAGCCACTTCTCTGTAGGGCAGCTGTGGTGTGCGAGAGGTAGGAATAAAGCACTCAGGTCTTTGTTCTTTCACCAGCCTGGTGCAGTGGCTGTGACAGATGAACTGTCAGTTGCCTCTGGGAACACCACCCAGAGAGACACAGAGCTGTTGCTACTAGAAATGTTTAGCTGGGAGTCGGGAGTGGCTGCACTGTGGGCCTAAGCTTGGGCCCTACCTGGTGAAGAACGAGATCAGGGCTCACAGGGAAGAGAGACTGGGCTCCTCTTTGTAAGGCAGTTGTGGTGTCTGGAGGATACTGCACAGTGGCAATGGCCGAGAGCCTGTGGGCCATCTCTGAGATTCCCTCCCCAGAGAAACACAGAGCCACACCAACTGAAGTGATCAGCCGGGGGTAGGGCAGCTGTCCTCAGGGCCCAGGTTAGGAGCCCCGGCCCAAGGAGGAGCAGCAGGGGAGGGACCCATGTGGAAAGCAATCTGGCCGCTTTTTTCTGTGTGGCAGCTGTGGTGTGCCAGAGGCTCATGATAGTTGTTGGGCTCTTTGCTTCTTCTCCAGCCTGAAGATAGTAGGGGCAGGGGCTGTGGCAGTGGCAAAAGCTGAAGGCCTATTGTTTACGTTTGGGAGTTCTATCCCAGAGAACTGCAGAGCTGTGAACAGCCCAAATGCTCAGATGGGGATGGAGTGGCTATGCTGGGGTCCCGTGCCAGTGGGCTTTACCTGGTGACCTGTAATGGAGGCAAGGCCTGCATTTCACCCACTCAGTACTGTGGTTGTGGCCCCTATCCTGGGAGCATGAGAGAGAGCCTATCCTCCCTTTTTGGTGAAGTAACCGCAGCTGGTGCCAGGGTGCTCCAGGGTCCAAGGCTCCGTGTGGTCCTGAACAGCAGCTCTGCCCAGACTCCACACAGCTCTCCATCATGCCAGTCTGCAGGCCCTGGGGTGGGGTTGGGGGTATTAAGGGGAATCTCCTGTGCCCAGGATTGCAAAGGTCTGTGCTAGAAATGTGGGTTCCTGGTGCCGTAGTCCACTCACCCTTTCCACAGTGTAGGGAACTTCCCTTGGCTCTGCACCAATCCCCAGTGGGCGACTGTTCTGCCTCATCCCTCTCTCTTCTCCATGGGTCATGTTGCTTCCACAGTGAATCCCAATGTGCCCTCCTGGATGATATCGTTAAAGAGCTAGTGTTTACTCGCAGCTCTGTCTCCTCTCCATGAGAGCAGCGCACACTAGTTGCTTATAGTCAGCCATGTTGGAGCAAGATTAGTGTCTCTTAAGAGTGAAGCAGAATGGAAAATGTCCCCATCTAGAAGCATTCTTGTGGAATTTCCTTCCAATAAAAGTGGAGCTACAAACCTAAATGTTTTCAGAAAGAAAGACTTGTGTCCCTAAAGAGAAACATAAATTCAACATGTATCAGATTTCATCTTTTCATTGGTAGAAATGAATGCCAGGGAAAGCACAGAAGAGCCAGATTCTAGAAAAAAATATTTCATGTGTGTGTCCCAAAATAAGCTATTTACCCTCTCTGTGTTTTAGGAGAGCGGAATCCATTTGCCCTTTGATTTTAAAATGGCAAAATTTTCCCTTACAGTGGCAATGATTTAGTGACAAGGATTTTATTTTATACCCTAAGATCCAGTCATACTATGATGTTTTATTTTGAGATTAATAACTTAATCTATGTATATTACATTTTGGTTAGATTTTAGTGTTTTAAAATCATTTGAACAAAAATTGAATGTAACTGAAGAGAAAATAATTTCTAAAAAGAAGCAGAATCAGTTATTCAGGAACGAAAAAAAAAATAAAAATAAAAGTGACTAGGCCAACAACCAGCAAAATACAGTGTAAAAGAATCTGAAAATTCCCCTTATTATTATGAGATAGTTTTCCAAAAAGTTACATTAAGTGTTATTTACAGTTCTGTGTAATATTGAAGACTTAGTAAGAGCTCCTTAGAAAGGATTGGGCAGGAGACAAAGTGGGTTAGAGAGGGAATAGAGAAAGAAATTGTGGTGTAATATAAAACTGTACATTTAAGCCAACATGTTTAAAAATTTTTCAGATACAGCAAGTCGGCATCAAAACTATGACCAAGCACATAAAATAAAAAATGATCTATATGCTTCATTTGTTATATCTTGCTTTATTTGTTACGTCTCTCTTCTTAAAGAAATCACTGTTTGGTAAAAATGGAATAAAAAATTATTCTCCTCCTACCCTGGGTAAATTGGTCAGTAGTGGAAGTGGTCTAGTCTATTCAAATAATTTTCTGGCCAGGTGTGATGGCTCACACCTATAATTCTATCACTTTGGAAGGCCAGGACGGGTGGATGACTTGAGCCCGGGAGTTCCAAGACTAGCCGAGGCAACCCGGAGAAACCTTGTCTCTACAAAAAAAATAAAAATTAGCTGGGCATGGTGATGTGCACCTGTAGTCTACTTGAGAGACTGAGATGGCAGGATTTATTGGGATCTCTTGAGTCCCGGAGGCGGAAGTTGCAGTGAGCCGATATTATGCCACTGTTCTCTAGCTTGGTTAAGAGAGATGCTGTATCAAAAAATAAAATAAAATAAAAGATTTTCCTCATTTTGTAACAGCTCATGGAAGTTTTGCATGAAAAAAATTGAGCGTTGAACAGGCAGTCAACAATTATATTAACATAATAACAATCTTATGGGCAAAATTTCTTTATTTTATGCTTCCAGGGTCACTTTAAGCACCAACAACAAATGGCTCAGTTGCTCTTATAAACCTTAATTGTTCCATACGTTGACATTATAAATGTAATATAACAAGTAAACGTAAGATGGTGAGATACAGAAGGTAGGATCTAGTACAGAAGCATACATTTACTAGTCTTGCATAAAGAAAAAGATGGGACCTATGTCTGATACCTAAAGAAATAAAAATTTAAATAAATTTATAGAATTATAATTAACCAATAGAATAACTAAAAATACACATCTAATTTTAAAAAAAAATTGAAAGAATGATAAAGGAGGAAATTTCAGGTGCCATATGAGAGTTAAGGATTATATCTGTAAGCTTGGAGATAGAAAATATTCTTTGAAAAAAACCATGAATAAGAAATGACAAACAGGCCATGTGTGGTGACTCATGTCTGTAATTCTAGCACTTTGGGAGACTGAGATGGGTGGATCACCTGAAATCAGGAGTTTGAGAGCAACCTGACCAACAAGGTGAAATCGTGTCTCTACTAAAGTACAAACCGTGTCTCTACTAAAGCTGGTTGTGGTTGCATGTGCCTGCAATCCCAGCTACTCAGGAGGCTGAGGCATGAGAATCACTTCAACTCAGGAGGTGGAGGTTGCAGTGAGTCTAGATTGCACCATTGCACTCCAGCCTGGTATTTGGATCAAACTCCCTTTTACTTTGAGTACATAAGAAAAGGAACATGGGAAAGAACATAAGAAAAGGAACATCATCTATATCCCTAAACATACTCAGTAGAAAAAGTTTATGTTTAGGGATATAGATCATATAGTGGCAACATTAAATGCTCTATCTGTAGGCTCTGAACTTTTTCATGTTTTCATGTTTACTGAACATGATTTTGTAAATGTTTGCAATTTGCATGGTCTTTAAATTGCTGGGCCCAGACCCATTGTTTCTCTTGCTCAGGTGTAAGGGCTGTGCTTTATTTGGAATACAGTATTGGGGGAAAAAGAAAGAGTGACTCTTGCTGATCTTCGTCTACATTTTTACACTCACACTTGCCTTTTTATACTGTGTGCATTCAGTACTAATTTAAAATAAGTAGGAGGAAAAGAAAGGTGCTAATGAAGAGAGATAAAAACTTTACACCACTTTCTAACATGCTATAATAATTAATGGTGGCAATGTTATCCAAATCAATAATTTACCAGAAGAAATATTATTTTTGTATTTGTGTTTCTTTTTTAAGTTTACGCTATCTTCTAGTAATTAACTGACAATTGTTACGAACAAAATAACAATTCACTGATATCAAGGGGAATTGATTAATTATTTTGAAGGAAGAATTCTTATTCCACTCTCATAGCAACAGGTAAGAATATATGTGGCAAATTTAATTTTTACCCTTTTTTTGGAATTAAAAATTCCTACGCTCATGTAAAACAAATATACTGGTATAGAAATAAGGAAATTAAGTGGAAGTTCACTACTTCTCTGATAAAAGTGTGATAATATCAAAATGAGGGTTTCTTTTTAATATTTAATGTTTATGATTATTTTTTAACCATTGTTTCTAAAGAAGACAGGCTGTAATAAACATGTAGTGCCTATTAATTATGAATGTTGCTATTGGTAAATTCACCTGGCTAAATTGACCACATTTCATTTTCTGCTAGTTTTTTTTCCACTTATGATGAACTCATATTGATCTTATTTATCATGACTGATGTAGTTCATTGTTGGGAGTAAAATGTATTTCTACAATGGACACACATATGAGTGTGTGCACACACCCTAACACAAAATGTTAGAATGAGAAGAGACGTAATATAATCTCCACTCTTTTCTGCTCAAAGAATTTAAAACTAAGGCTCAAAGAATATAAATTCCTAGAGGGAGGACCCAGATTTCTGACTACTCTAACGTTCTCTCTACATTATTACAAACTATATTTTATTCATACTGTGTCTTGATATGTTTCCACAATGGTGCTATTATTTCTATGTGCATTTTTTAATACTTGAGTACAAAAACACTTTTCTTACTGGCCTACTTAAACATAGGTATTTGTTTATAATCCTTTTATATAATTCTACTATGGGAGAAAATTAAACTATTTTTCACCTTATGTTTCTCAGAAACCTTGTGTTTGTTTATTCTGACAATGAATAATCTTAAAATGTTACATTCAGTAAATAGCAAAAATTAATTTTAATAATAAATTATTTGTATTTATTTTTCTTAAATGAAAGTATATAATAAGTTAGTTTGTTAAAAATATACAATAATTCATATACTGGTGAAAACTGAAGCAAACTTACTAACCAAGAAATCTAAGTCAGTTTTAGCTAGTAAAAAACTTGAAATTTTACTTAGAATTGGGTTCATTGAGCACAATGTTACTTCAGAAGATGTTGTTTTCAATGAATAGATGATGATTATAGAGTTCTGATATTGTAGCTCTCAGATAATGAATAATGTGTGAAAAACAGGATATTTGTGGTGGAATCTCAGAATACACATGAAATATATTTAAAAATATTTGATATTACATCTTTTAATATTTTAAACATTTCACTATTATTATATGATGCTTTACATCATATAATAATAATTTGGAATGAAATTTGGAATAATTTGGAATAAAAATGACCAGAATTCAATGAACATATTTGAGTATTAAAAAGTAATGTTTTTTTTTCACAAGCTCTTGAGTTAGGCTGTATTTTCAGAAGACCATGGTTGAAAGAAAGAGCAGTACATTGGGAATTTGGAGACCTAGTGTCCTCTCCTGGTTTTCTTGTTATCTACTTCTATGATCTTAAACAAGTCATTGTGTCCAAGACAGCCAGTAGGTACATGCTTGTGCTCAGCAGACACATGTATTTGTTGGAAATGTATTAGAATTGCCAAAAATGCATCAAATCAGCTACATAACTTCCATAACAAAAGTCATGATTTTGTTTGTTCTGCATTTGGAAAAATAGCATATTTGTCATCAGGAAAAGTAAACATACACAAAATGCCAATATTATTGGTAGTCTTCCCAACCAGTCCACACATTTGTCTTCCCCTCTGCCTGCCTCCATGCCCTCAGTCACATGAAGCCTTTAGACTTAAGGCCACATCCAGCTACGTATTTCTAAAACGTTGTAGCTCATCTTCCAACTCTCAAGAGACAGGCTATTGTAATTTGTCTTTCAAATCTATTATACAAAAGTATATTTTACTGATTTTTATTTCTTTACAAAACAGGTTAGAAACATATTCTTCAATGTAGTTTCTTGAATCTTTCACTGATATACTCTCACTGGTTATGGTTTCCTTTAAAATCCTTATCAAAAGTGTGGAAATGTCCTTTACAAAGAGATTGGATATAAATTTAGTAAATTAAATATTGAAAGACTGCAGCCCTCAGAGGATTTTAAAATAATCAGATATGTCACAAAAGTGAGAAATTAATGAATGAATGGCTAGAATAGATTTGACTGAAGCAATAACAGGTATATAAGTTCTGCAGGTCTTTCATTAGGCCTAGAATTCAGTATATTTCCCACTAGAGACTCTGTGCTGTAATGTGTTTCAATGACATTAGTTCATGAGTGCAAAAAAAAAAAAAAATGGCTTGAATCACAAATGTTCAAAAAAGGGGATTTTTTTGCCCATTAAAGACATTCAAACTGACAAGGAGTTATTCACATCTTTATTGGTTTGATGGCAATAAAACAGTGATGTTTATTACTCTCTAAGCCCAGTATGTCCAGCATTACTTTAAATTGTCCTTTCACACTGATATTATTGCCTTAAGAGGTGCATTAATTCTGTCAGGCTACTTCCACATAAGTCAGCACAATATACAATTATCTGCAAAGGGAAGAATGCTTCTTAAGGCCCTTAACTTCTATGAAAAAACAACTTCAGTGCTTGGAGAAGTTGTTTACATTACCACATCAAAAAGAATATTGCTTATCATCAATAAATATTCTGTGATATATGTCATTCTTTTTTTTTGAGATGGAGTCTTACTGCAACCTCCACCTCCCAGGTTCAAGTGATTCTCATACCTCAGCCTCATAAGTAGGTGGGATTGCAGGCGCGTGGGATTGCAGGCGCGTGGGATTGCAGGCGCCCGCCACCATGCCTGGCTAATTTTGGTATTTTTACAGAGATGAGTTTCAGCATATTGGCCACGCTAGTCTTGAACTCCTGATCTCAAGTGATCCACCTGCATCGGCCTCCCAAAGTGCTGGAATTACAGGCGTGAGCCACTGCACCCAAACTGTAAGTCATTCTTGACAGTTTTTTAAAATAAAGTCTAAAATTTAGATATTGTACTCTTGTGAGTTTTATATTGGTGATTTTGAAACATCTGTTGATTTTTTGGTCTACATTAGTTTAATAATGCTAACTGCCAACTACAGATAGCATCTCGGTTTCAGCCTCTTCTTCAGGTAAAATACTTCCTTTTCCTTTGAGTTGCACTCCCAACTCTGAAAAATGTCAAAATGAATATTGATTATGTCCTATAAAATGTATTTTAAATATGCTAATTCCTAAGAATTCGCTATAAAATGGTGGGAATTTTTTCAGCTTCTTTTGCATGCCATGATAAATATTGGATATTGTAAAGAATCTGCTGCACAACTTCTTTAAGTTATGCACGTTATATTATTTTATCCATTTAAACTTTAACTATAAACCCTGTATTAGTCCATTTTCACACTGCTATGATGAACTGCCCAAGACTGGGTAATTTATAAAGAAGGAGGTTTAATTGACTCATAGTTCTGCATGGCTGGGGAGGCCTCAGGAAACTTACAGTCACAGCAGAAAGGGAAGCAGACACCTTCTTCACAACGTGACAGGAGAGAGAGAGTGAGAGAGGAAGTGCCAAACTTTGAAAATCAACAGATCCTGTGAGAACTCCCTCCTGTTGCGAGAACAGCATGGGGGAAACCACCCCCATGATCCAATCACCTCCCTTCCTCCACATGTGGGGAAAGCAGGTTCCTCCCTTGACACATGGGGATTACAATTTTAGATGAAATTTGGATGGGGACACATAGCCAAACCATATCAAGCCCTAAGGTGTTACTCTTCATACTTTGTATAAGAAGAATAAGTGACACAAAGAAGTTAAACATTAAATATCTTACCTAAGTTGTTGCACCTAAAAAGTTGCATAGAATGCATATGAATAAAGTTTTGTATTTACTTTTCCCACTATGCTTCATGGTGTTATGTTTGTTTATTTAATGAAATTCTATAACCGGAGATACTTCATCCATACACCATAAGTTCTTTGGTGGAGCAAGGGCACAGTATATTTTATCCCCACACCAAATCAATCAATCAAACAAACATACATACCAAAAACCATTAGTGAATATTATCTTACTCAATTTATATGAGCAGTATGAACAGAACAAACTTGCAGCATGTTTTACTGACAGTGGTCATTGCTTGTGGGTCTTTTGTAACTTTAACAGTCAAAGCTTATCCACCATGATCAAGTGGGCTTCATCCCTGGGATGCAAGGCTGGTTCAACATTCGCAAATCAATAAACATAATCCAGCATATAAACAGAACCAAAGACAAGAACCACATGATTATCTCAATAGATGCAGAAAAGGCTTTTGACAAAATTCAACAGCCCTTCATGCTAAAAACGCTCAATAAATTCGGTATTGATGGAACGTACCTCAAAATAATAAGAGCTATTTATGACAAACCCACAGCCAATATCATACTGAATGGGCAAAAACTGGAAAAATTCCCTTTGAAAACTGGCACAAGACAGGGATGCCCTCTCTCACCACTCCTATTCAACATAGTGTTGGAAGTTCTGGCTAGGGCAATTAGGCAAGAGAAAGAAATCAAGGGTATTCAGTTAGGAAAAGAAGAAGTCAAACTGTCCCTGTTTGCAGATGACATGATTGTATATTTAGAAAACCCCATTGTCTCAGCCCAAAATCTCCTTAAGCTGATAAGCAACTTCAGCAAAGTCTCAGGATACAAAATTAATGTGCAAAAATCACAAGCATTCTTATACACCAGTAACAGACAAACAGAGAGCCAAATCAGGAATGAACTTCCATTCACAATTGCTTCAAAGAGAATCAAATACCTAGGAATCCAACTTACAAGGGATGTAAAGGACCTCTTCAAGGAGAACTACAAACCACTGCTCAGTGAAATCAAAGAGGACACAAACAAATGGAAGAACATACCATGCTCATGGATAGGAAGAATCAATATCGTGAAAATGGCCATACTGCCCAAGGTAATTTATAGATTCAATGCCATCCCCATCAAGCTACCAATGAGTTTCTTCACAGAATTGGAAAAAAACTGCTTTAAAGTTCATATGGAACCAAAAAAGAGCCCGCATCTCCAAGACAATCCTAAGTCAAAAGAACAAAGCTGGAGGCATCACGCTACCTGACTTCAAACTATACTACAAGGCTACAGTAACCAAAACAGCATGGTACTGGTACCAAAACAGAGATATAGACCAATGGAACAGAACAGAGTCCTCAGAAATAATACCACACATCTACAGCCATCTGATCTTTGACAAACCTGAGAGAAACAAGAAATGGGGAAAGGATTCCCTATTTAATAATTGGTGCTGGGAAAAATTGGCTAGCCATAAGTAGAAAGCTGAAACTGGATCCTTTCCTTACTCCTTATACGAAAATTAATTCAAGATGGATTAGAGACTTAAATGTTAGACCTAATACCATAAAAATCCTAGAGGAAAACCTAGGTAGTACCATTCAGGACATAGGCATGGGCAAAGACTTCATGTCTAAAACACCAAAAGCAATGGCAGCAAAAGCCAAAATTGACAAATGGGATCTCATTAAACTAAAGAGCTTCTGCACAGCAAAAGAAACTACCACCAGAGTGAACAGGCAACCTACAGAATGGGAGAAAATTTTTGCAATCTACTCATCTGACAAAGGGCTAATATCCAGAACCTACACTTTCTAAAACTAAATAGAATTTTCCCACAATGGTCCAAATGAAATACATACAATTGGCTGGGCGTGGTGGTTCATGCCTGTAATCCCAGCACTTTGGGAGGCTGAGGCGGGTGGATCAGGAAGTCAGGAGATCAAGACCATCCTGGCTAACACAGTGAAACCCGGTCTCTACTAAAAATACAAAAAATTAGCTGGACGTGGTGGTGGGCTCCTGTAGTCCCAGCTTCTTGGGAGGCTAAGACAGGAAAATGGCATGAACCCAGGAGGCAGAGCTTACAGTGATCCGAGATCATGCCACTGTACTCCAGCCTGGGTGACAGAGTGAGACTCTGTCTCAAAGAAAAAAACAAACAAAAAAAAACACAAAAGATTATGAAATAACATTCTCCATTCACATGTGACTGTAGGATATATCCAAGTATCTCACTGGTACCTCAAACTCAAAGAGTCCTCTACTATTACTACATCTTGTTTCTTTTCAAATGTCCTCTTTTCTCTGTGTTATGTGCAGAGCTGGTACCCAACAGTATAGCCTACACCCAGTGCTCATTCTTCTTGATCAGTATTCGTATTATGGCAGTTATAGAGTATTTTATTATTGCCTTTAGTGATTTTCTTATTAATGAAAGCGCCACAACATTCTAAGGAACAAGTTTCAAACTTTTACATTTTATTTATGCATTTTCAAATGAGTTGATAATTATTCCAATATTCCTTGTGAGTAATTCAGGATTCTGATCTTTTCTCTTCACTTCCATGGGTTTCTCTCAAAACTCACTACCTGATACTTGGTCTATGGCAATAGACTTCTAATTAGTGTTCCCTTCTTTCTTCTTTTGTTCCATATTCTATTTTATGAAGCATGGTCTATTCCTGAGAATTTTTTTTCATGATTGTGTATGATTACTCAAATATACCATCTAACCTAATTATCTTACTTTTATATTTTCTATAATCTAGTCCCTAGTTGTATTTTCAATATTATTTTTCCTTGTTACCCTTTCATCTCACTACATTGATTAAACATTCCTTTTACTGTAAACCTTCCTTGCCTATCAGTGCTTTGTGTCTTTGCTCATGATGTTCCTCCACCTACACTGTATTTTTTAAAATATGAATTTACTCAAATCCTACCTAACCTTGAACCAACAGCTCAAATGCCACTGGAGTAGTGATATCCTTCTTTGTTGCCTCTGCTCATAGTAGTCTCACTGTTTCTCCTTTAAATTTCTGTGGACCCTGTATTTACATGTTTTGTGGCAATTACTGTCTTTGAAATTAGAGTGCCGTTTTGGTTTTCCATCTACAGCATAGATAGATAGAACAATGGAGAAGATCATCCGTTAGAATTTTAAGCACAAGATCCTTATTCATTTAATTTTGTATCACTTGCAATGCCCAACACAGTGCCTGCCTCAGAGTAAGCATTAAAATAATATTGGAAAAATTGATATCATCCGATAAACCAGTGAACAGCATAGTTAGCGTATTGAGTTACTTAAGCTCAAAATGCATAGTCACATTAAAACTCATAGAATAATATAAAGATTAACATGCTGCACTATGGGTTTTCTAATCTAATCACTTTGTAGATGTTATCATGCTTTCAAATTGCTTTTTCCCATATCATATCTCACTGCCAATTAGGATATATATATATATATATATATATATATATATATATATATATATATATAAAACTTTCAATCTATTATCTATTGCACTTTTTCTTAGGACACACTGACTGTATTTACAACAGTCATCTCAAATTTACCAAATAATGAATCAAATTTATTCTTTTCCTTACCTACTGACATAAATATTCTCTGATAATTCCTGCTTGGTTTAATAGTGTCACCATTCATTTAGTCTACCAAGTCAGACATCTAAGAATTATCTTTGCATTTTTTCTCTTCCTTATCTGCCCTGTAACTAGTAAAATACCAAGTCCATAAACTCTTTCTTATTTAATATGTGCATTTTGCTTTCATAGTTAAAGTCTGTGCTACATACCAATTGGCTACAGGATAAATGTTAAGCACTTAAGGAGAATTCAAAGTCCTAACAGTCTGTTCCTAATCTCTTTCCAGCCTCATTTCTTGTCATCATGATCTCCTTTTTTAATCTTCTCTGAATCCTATTCACATTTAAATGCTAACTATAGCACAGTCACATCTTGATGTTGCATACTTCTGTGGTGTGCATCTCTTTTTTCCTAAATTGCTTTTCCCTTTCTTTGTCACCCATCCCTGTGGCAACGCTTTTCATTCAACGTTTCCTTTTTTTTTCTCCCTAGATAAGTGACCTTATCATTTACTCTATGTTAATTTCTTAATATGATACTTGACACCTGATAGGTCTTCAGTAAATATTTTCAAACAATAAAAGATTTTTCTGTACACTGCTTATGAATTTTCGTGTGATCCACGACATTGCAAAATGTAACTCGTGTGACTTTCCATTGCTTTTCTTAGGATCAAAAATACATGATTTTAAATTATTCAGTAGAGGAATGCTACTCTTAAGCTTATGCATATGAAAGCATTTTCATGTAGCAGAATTTCACACCTTCAGTCATTGAGTAAGCGAATAATTGGCTATGAGTGCAATATTTAATTCTGGAAATTTTAAAATTAAATTAAGTTTTATTGCATTTGATTGCATTAAGTTGTGCTAAGGCTGACATGGCAGTGTTATCTAATAATGATCTGGCCTTAATTGTGTCAAAAATTATGATCCATTGTGAATAAATAAACATACCAGTCTCTTTATAGAATTTCATAACTGCAATAAATACATATTTTATCTTATAATTTCTGCATAACCTAATTTTAATTAATATTATCACATTATTTCAACAGATAGTTACCCTGACCATTAAAATTTTTCAATTAATAATGTTTTAATCTGGTTTAAATAAATCATTTGAAGTTTTTCAGCTATGTCAATAAGAAGTGTTACTTTTTTTGTTGTTATTTAAAAAAACAAAGATTTTTATTTTTTATTTTTTGAAACTCATAAACATTGCAGGTCTTTCCAAAGAAAAAGAGTTTTTAACGTTTTAATCTTAAACAGACATTAGCCCAATAGTTAATAAGACCCACATCATGACACATTTTAAAATTCTTACCTATAAGCCATCAACCTGTTTTCCCTGACAATAACAATATCTAGTTATTGGTGCTGTCTTTCATTTTGGACACAGTGTGTGTAGCATATATGGGGGAAGGGGATATTCTTTTCCTGAGGTCTATAGTTTTGTGATAATTTCTTCACTGAGGGAATTTGACATCCATTATCTTAGGGTTTTTTTTTTTTTTTTTTTCTTGTCAGAGGCAAAAAACAAAAGTATATTTTTCTTTTGTATCATGGTTTTCTGAATATATGGTGGAGGTGGAAAAAATGATCAGATAGGAAGAATGTTAGACTTGATGCAAATAAAATTGAGTCACCTATATATGCGATTAATACAGGAACATATCTTGGGTAGTCAAGGAGATATACATTTCAAAGCCAATTGGCCAAAAATTTTATGATTTTTTTCTCAGTTGTATTTGCCAGTTATTATTCCATTAATACATACCTCTCATGCCAACAACATTGAGTCTCCAGAAGTACAGAATTAACTAACAAACTCTAAGAGATTGTGAAAGAAATGATGATGTTTATTGCCCTTCTTATTACAATATAAAATTACTAAACAGATGTCACTGTGCACCACTCACTATATGCCACTGTATTAGGCATTTGCATACACATGCACACAGACATATAATGTGTACTCAGAGTAATGCTAATAAATCAACCACATGAAATTACTAAAAGACGGATATTCAAGTTATTCACCATTGAATAAGCGTGATTTTTATTAATAAAGGTGAATGTACAACTCCTTATCATTTCTAGGAATGACAAAATTACATCGTAACTGTATAATGAAAAGGTCCATACATACGTATACTAAAACATTAGATTACCTCACAGATGATATTGCTTAATTTTTGTGAGTATAAAGGAAAAACAGCTGGGCCACAGTCATTTATATGAAGCCCACTGTTTTCGCAGATCTTAGTATGCTATAAAAGAAAAATAAAGAAACAATATTTTGGGGCATTGCAATAGTCCAGACATGATCTAGTAAAAGCCTAAGAAATCGTGCATCTTAGAAAAGAGAAAAAAGAAAGTATATAGAAAAAGTAATTTAAGTGGCCAAGATATCCACACTTTTCTAAATCTCAAACTAGATATTCCCTAAGGTTGGATTCAAAAGAAAATAATTAAACCACTACAAGGAAGGTACTGATATGTTACTCATAAACACAGGCATTCTGATCACTCATTCTGTTAAAATCTTTGCAAACGTCTTTTTTCAAATAATAAACTATTCTTGATATGTTTATAGAGCCTAGAATTCTCACACAAAACACTTTGACCTCTTATAAATAAATTTTATATATATATATATATAATAAATAATGGATATATGGTTGATTTTATTTTCAATGTATCATCTAAACAATTATGATATTAATATAGTCATATTGCTAGGGGAAAGAACCAACCCTATAGCTGATGGTTTCTAGTCTTTCTGGAAGGCTCCCTCATGGCTAACAGCTTACATGATCTCTAGGACTGCTCTCTGTCTGACACCATCTCAATCACATAACTTTCCTCTTATTTGGCACCGTTTTTTCCTCACTGGAACTTGAGGATAGAGTGGTTGAAGTGATGATAGTGAAGTATGTTAATACACTGTAGGTATATGAAGCCATACAAAACTGATTTTCCCATGGAAAGACACACACACACACACACACACACACATATATATACACATATACACATGTATATTCACATATACATATACATTCACATATATATATACACACACACATCCATATTTAAGTAATTGAATGACTTTTTGGTTCTTAAATATAACCTGTTGATATTTCCATCTATTTCAGTTACATCCATCACACAGTTGCAGGTTCAAAGTCCGATTTAAGTTATTATTTATCCTCCTACCTAGGTATTGGTTACAGACTATCATATGACAATTCAGGAAAAGCTTTACACATTAGCATCTGCCTTTTCAGTAAGTCAAGCAATTTATAGGTTTTCTAATGTTTTACATTTCATTAGTTTAGTGATTTTTCTTGCAAATTTTGATGATTATCAAATATTAATATGTAAAGTATTTTAATAATTCCCTCATAATTAATCCAGTCGTATCCCTCTTTATTCAGATTATTCTGTCTAAATTTGGAGAAAGCCCAGCTATTCTTTTTATTCTGCCAAGGAATCCAAAAATCTGAGACTCAAATGAAATTTTAGAGCTGAACCATCTGCTGAAATTTCAGCCCTGCTATTTCCCTGAATTGATTATTTAAAAATCTAAATAGAAGGAAAGTGGTTGACAAGAGATGCCCAAACAGCACAAAATAGGGGAAACATATTTCACCTATAGGAGCACAAATCACAATTTTGGTTGTAGATTTTAAAAAGTAGTGTCAAATTTATTTTCGTGGAGTAAGTTGACACAATTTCGGAGATAGTTAAAGGGAACCATTACCTACAATAGTACTAAATACCAGACAACAGGATTTTCCTGGCTAAACTCAACACATATCACTGAGCATTCACATAGGCTATTATGCTCAATTCTCCATAGAATGATGAATTCTGATCTTGTATATGAAGGAACCGTAGCACCAAGAGAAAAGGATGTGTCCAGGTTCTCACAAGCCTTACTTGGGAGAACTGGAAATAATTTTTAAAAATTACAATCCATGACCTTTGAATTTTTTTCAAGATTTCTTTTCACAAAAGGAAAAGCAAGAATATGGGGTATCATGAGAGGTTTGAAACTCTCACCTAAATAAACTAATTGATTATAACCCCTTCTTATTGAGCATTTAAATGGTGTTGCAAAATTACAGTGAAATATCATTAATATGAAGATATAGGCAATAGCCTTAAATTATATATAGAACATAATATGAAAATGATATTGCTGTTAATACTGTAATATGTATGTAACAGTCCCTAAATATTACAGTCCATCTCTTAAATGACTATGGTTATACATAGTATAATCTTAGAATGAGTGTATTCTCTTGTTTCAAGAATTAGTGAACTGCCTAGAAATTCTCCCCATACCTGTATTTGAAATTTTTTCCGAAAATGTTTCTCATTTTCCCTACTTGCTTATTTCCTGGTCTTTCTTTAGCTTCATGCCATGTGCATCTGAATGGTAGATTAAAGGCTTGGAAGCAATAGTTTTCCCTCAATACTATTCAAATTTCATCCTAAGTGTTTTTATGCTGATAACCTTGCCAAGAAACATCCTTGATAGATAACTTCCAAAATTAGACAACAAATAACTAATTTAAACTTGACGTTTCATTACTCTTTTACTATAGATACATATTTGTCCACAAGTATACAAGAATAAGTTGAAAACATGGGACATTATTTCAAAAATAAGATAAAGGGAAAATGCACAATCCATAGTAATACACAAAACAGAAGCAAAATACTTAAAATTTACAAGAATGTGATACAGTAATAGGCTTAAATTTCAGCCATGTGTAGTTTCACAAAAGTTCTTTCATACACTTGGTAAATTACCAAGTAGACTGACTTCTAGTAAAGACCTGGACCTTTTTATGGTCAGCTCTTAGAGGTCCCTTGTTATTCACACACATGTTGCAAAGTGCTATTAGGAAGGATATTTCCAATATCTACAATTTTATCCCTGTTTTATTTATACATAAGCATTACAATAGTAATAATGAGATTTGATTCCCAGATAAAAGATTTATTCCCTGAAATGCTATCTATTTGTTCACTCACTGTTCTTGTGTCACTCCTTTGTCCTTTGTGACCAGCTACAGCAACTGCAAAATGAATGTCCAGTGCCAATTTGCAAAACCATATCTTTACAAATTACTATATCTTGTTTGGAAAGCTGAAAGCACCAGTATATTACATCTGATCTTTTAAAAAAAGTAGCAAAGATAAATGGGAAAAAGAGAAGTAAAATCAAGCAAATACAAAAAAAAGGAGAAAGATTTTCACTTAAAAAAAATTCAGTGTGTTAAAATGGAAACTTTATTCATTATTTTATGCTACTGGAGTGCCCTCTGTCTTTTAATGTATTTATGTGCATTTAATTGGACCCTAGGGATTTACCACTTACGTTCCTTAATCAAGAAAGGACAGAACCTCGTTTTTAATTTTAAAGTGGATTTTTAAAAATTTTATAGCAGCTTTGCTTTCTGTATTATTTCAAATATTAGATTGTTTTAAAACTTACTGAATAAAGCAGTAATTATTAGTGCAAAGATAATATATTTTTCTCAGTAGAGATAAGATAGCTGATATCTTAATGTTTTCCAGAAATGTAAATCAAGGCTTAATAATATTTTCAATAATCAGTTTGAGGATAATCCACTATAGTAGTCAATGTGTGATGCTGCTAATTAGCACTGAATAATTAATGCCAATGTACCAACATTTCCAGAGGGCTCTCTATTGTTTCATACGCTTCAAGAAAATGCCTGTCATATAGACCTTTTATTATGCTTCCATTAGAAAAATAATGGTGCTATGACTTTTACATTACAGAAACAGTATTATGTAATGGGACACATAAAGGCTTGAGAATCGGCCGGGCGCGGTGGCTCAAGCCTGTAATCCCAGCACTTTGGGAGGCCGAGATGGGCGGATCACAAGGTCAGGAGATCGAGACCATCCTGGCTAAAACGGTGAAACCCCGTCTCTACTAAAAAATACAAAAAACTAGCCGGGTGAGGCGGCGGGCGCCTGCAGTCCCAGCTACTCGGGAGGCTGAGGCAGGAGAATGGCCTGAACCCGGGAGGCAGAGCTTGCAGTGAGCTGAGATCCGGCCACTGCATTCCAGCCTGGGCAACAGAGCAAGACTCCGTCTCAAAAAAAAAAAAAAAAAAAAAAAAAGGCTTGAGAATCAAAGTGTCATGTTTCAAATCTGGCTCACTGATCAGCTCCATGTTCTTAGGTTAGATGATGTAATCTCCATTTCTCATCTGCAAAAGGTAGGTGTTTTAGATTCAGTGTCTCCCAGTCTCTGTTCATTGAATAACTAATCTAAAACATTTTTATTACCTTTGTCCTAGTTCTGTTGCAACATGTTCCCTTGCAAGGGCCAGGCTGATCTGAAATTCAGTTCTACTGTGTTCCTTAGTAATTCTTATGCATACTAAAATATGAAGAACACAGGCTACATTAGTTCTAAGGTTCTTTTAAGCTCTGGCATTCTATGATTTTAAATTGAAATAAAATAGTTACATATGCAAAGTGACAAATAACAAATCTGACCTTAGGTAAAGAGAGAATTACTGTCATAAGGAGAAAGGGAAAATTGTAATGGGTAGAAGGAGACTATTATAATAGATTCATAAACACCTTAAAGGTTAGGCAAAAAGGGACTTTTATTGTATAGGAAGGGATAAACAAAAGTAGAAAGAATGGAGTGTGGGAGAGTGAGAAGAGACAGTGACATGATTGGATAGTTGATCAGGAATGTCTTTCCTTCAGGTCAGCAGATTCTCAGGAGAGACCCAAGAGGGGTATGCTGGCTCAGGCTGAGGGTGGGTCAGAATTCAAGAGTTCAAGGGAAGGAAGAAGTCTAACTTAGTCAATCCTTTAACAAGCTGATATGGTTAGGCTTTGTGTCCCCGTGAAAATCTCATCTTGAATTGTAATTCCCATAATCCCCATGTATTGAGGGAAGGACCCAGTGGGAGGTGATTGGATCATGTGGGTGGCTCCCCACAAGCTATTCTCTTATTAGTGAGTGAATTTGTGTGAGATCTGTTGATTTTATAAATGGCAGTTATTCCTGCAGTCTCACACGTGCTCTCACCTGCTGCCACGTAAGGTTGATTTACTTCCCCGTCTGCCATGATTGTAAGTTTCCTGAGGCCTCCCCAGCCATGCAGAACTGTGAGTCGATTAAACTCCTTTCCATTATAAAATACCCAGCCTTAAACAGTTCTTTATAGCAGTGTGAAAACAGGTTAATACACAAGTCTTTTTTCTCTTTGGTCAGTGGGGACAAGCAGTTCAGCTAATCTTTATGAAGCAAAGAACGAGAAATTTGAATGATCTGTGTCTGGCTTTGTCATAAGTAAACAAGGGGGCCATTTGTGAATCTTATGTAAATCACATGGAGAAAACAGGAAGGTTCCCTGCACTAAGCTACTTCTAGAACACAAAAGTTTGGGGGTTGCGGGGAGCAGTATTTAATATTACTGTTTGCCAGGACCCAAGTAAAATTCAACATTGTCAAAAACAACTTCTGTATTAGGTGAAAAAAGTAATCCTTTAAAACTATTATAGAAAAGAATCACTCAGTTTCAAAACTCCACAAGAGAAGGCATTGTTAAATTTAGGATGCACATCTCTAGCAAAAATAGTGAAATTTTGCAAAGACAGAACACAGACCTCAGTTTAGTCTGGGACTTTATTCTCTCAGGGTGCTAGTTTGTGAAAGCACCAGCTACACTTTTATTTCACAAAGGTGAACCACTTCCTCATGACTGTGGATAACATGCTTGGCCTTTTTTGGATAGAAATTGTGTGTGTGTGTAAAATATATATATATATCCATCCCTGTCAGCTTACTGTCCCTAGCACAAAAGAGCTCTGCAAATTTAGGACAAAAACAGCAAATCTGGGGCACCCTGCCCCCACACTGCTCCAAGTAGAGACTGAGCTACCGTTCATAGCAATGAAAAGCATTAAACATTGAAACAGCTTCTTGTTATCAAAATTGCTTATCTTGTACTTTTTAATAATCAGTGCTTTGATTTTCTGGAGTGTATCATCCCACTTAGCAGGAAAAAATGTTCTTTAATTCTTCTGTTTACGGTAGCCTGCTTTTCCTACCCCACCCAACACACATACACATACTCACCCACACATGTGTAAACACAAAAGTGATTTTGGTGATAAAGTACTCAAATAAAAAGATATAGAGCCATTTGAGGAGAGAGTCAGTATGCTGCTGTCTTATAGAGCAGATTATTGTTTATAGGCATGGCTTGACAATTCATGTAGTACATGTTTTGTCTATGAAAAAAAGATTTATTTGTTACAGTATGTAAATAATTTCTTCCAAGATGCATCTGTGTTTTTGCCTACAGAGTGTGTCTATATTTAGACCCTGTAAAAGATATTTTTTTCTTGAGGAATGCATGAGACAATACGAAATTATTCTCAGCCTTGAAGCTTACTAGTTCATTATTCAATGCTTATTTTTATAAAAAAGGGTGGGATGACGTGGAGAATCCGTTCTTACTGAAAATCAAGTTTAATTTTTTAATACTCTTTAAAATTTACTGGCATTAAAAAAATCATGTAACTCCTGGCCTTGACTTAGTTTGGGGAAAGTCTTGAGTAATTCTTTCTAGAAAGGAACCTCTTGAATACATTGTTTACAATTAGGTTTTATAATTTACCATTATTAAAATATATTAGTAATGTTATTTAATATTAATTATTAAATATTAAAATATAGTAATAACGACAGCTAAAGAGGTCGGACCAGCAATTGACAGTGTTTCATTTAATTCTTACAAAACCCTGGTTATAAACATGTTATTATACCTAGTTTTCAGGTAAAGAAAATGAAGTTAGAATGACAGTATGATGTGTTTGTCAGAGACATTCGAACCACAGCAATTCCATCTTGAATAGGGGCTAGGGAAAATAAGGTTGAGACCTACCGGGCTGCATTCCCAGGTGGTTAGGCGTTCTTAGTCATGGGATGAGATAGGAGGTTTGCACAAAATGCAGGTCACAAAGATCTTGCTGATGAAACAGTTTGTGGTAAAAAAGGCGGACAAATCCCACCAAAACCAAGATGGTTAGGAAAATGCCTTCTGGCCATCATCACTGCTGATTATATGCTAATTATATTGCATTGGCATGCAAAAAGACACTCCTACCAGTGCCATGACAGTTTACAAATGCCATAGCATGTCAGGAAGTTACCCTATGTGGTCTAAAAGGGGGAGGAACCTTCAGTTACAGGAAGTGCCTCTTGTTAGCCTGTAATAATCCACCCCTTGTTTAGCAAGTAATCAAGAAATAACCATAAAAATAGCCAATCAGCAGCCCTTTGGTCTTCTCTGCCTATGGAGTAGCCATTCTTTATTCTTTTACTTTCTTAATAAACTTGTTTTCACTTTATGGATTCACCTCAAATTCTTTCTTTTGTGAGATCCAAGAACCCGCTCTTGGGGTCTAGATCGGAACCCCTTTCTGGTAACATAATCGGAGGCATATACTCTAGAGTTTCACTCTCTGGATTAGAATCTGAGTCGTAATAACAAGTTTTGTGACAACTTTTAAATTAATAAAAATATTAGGAATAGGCTTGAAGCAGTGGCTCCTGCCTGTAATCCCAGCTTTGGAGGTTGAGGAGGGGGGAGGTCAGGAGTTTGAGACTGATAAACATGGTGAAAACCTGTCTCTACTAAAAATACAAAAATTAGCTGAGCATGGTGGTGCACACCTGTAGTCCAAGCTACACAGAAGGCAGAGGCAGGAGAATCACTTGAACACTTGAACCCAGGAGGCGGAGGTTGCACTGAGTTGAGATTGTGCCACTGCACTCCAGCCTGCATGACAGAGTGAGACTTTGTCTTAAAAGAAAAAAAAAAAAAAGGAATAATAAACCATACATAGGATACATCTGACAGAATTGTTTTGAGCACTGAATAAGATTTAACATCTAAAACATTATTGAATCATAAACTGCACCTGACAAAGGTGAACAGGCAAGCAAGATATTATTTAGGGCAATTGCAACAGGTGAATGTGGAGACCACATCCCTTGGCTCCCTGAAAGTTCACTGAAAATCACTGACATGAGCAGATTGATTAATACAAGAAAAGGCACACAAATTTATTTAATGTGTATACATAGGAGCCTTCAGAATGAAGACCCAAAGATATACAGAAAATTGTCCATTTTTGTGTCTAAGTTTAACAAAGTATAGACAGCTGTGTAGAAATATGATAGGACAAACAAAGTATGATCTAATGTTAACAGACTGAGTGGGAAAATTCAGCAATGCCTGCCTGTCTAGATGCTTCTGTGCCTTTCTGAGCATGCAATCCTCTCTTTTTGGGTTGGGGCAATTGAAATGGGGATCTTACGGCCTGAGTCAAACAAGATAGGGCAGATAATTTCTTTATGGCCAGCTTTTACACAGAGAGGTGGAGAAAAAATTAGAGTAATATTTTTAGATTGTATGGCTGGTGCTGGGAAAAGGGGCTTCTGGTTTCTATGACCCACTGTGTGTGACCCAAAACTTTGGCTCACCCTGGCATCTTTTACTAAACTTATAACCCATTTTGTACAAGTATACTCCGCAAAGTTCTTCACCTTTATCAGAGTACTTTTCTTCAAAATACTTTTAATTGAAAGAGGACAAAGTCGGAAGTCTTTTTGTATACTTAAGCACTTTTCTTGTGCATAGTCCTCAGGGACACTTGTTGACAGGGTGCCAGTCTCTGTGTATGACGTCTGACCAGCCATCAGCAGCCACATCAGCTTGGAAACCATCTGTGTATCTTGGCTTCACCTCTGGTGAGCTGATCCCTTATACACTGCTTCATCTTTGCACTAGTTCAATTAGTTTTTTAAGCCACATCTACTGGTGGATTTCTTTTCAGTTCTGAGAAAGCCTGCTCTGGCACAAAGAATCTGGACCTTGACCATTTTTAAAACAAAGTGTTAGCTTATTGGTTAAGATCTATTCTTTGAACTGGCTGGGCCTCAGCCTCTAAAGCCAAAATATCTTCATTCTCTGACCTATGTGTATCTTCTTCCTAAGGTTAGATTTATAATCTTTTTTTAATAACTTCTACCTTTTCGCATTTCAGTGTTGCCTATATACATATTTATGTGTGTGTGTGTATATATATATATACACACACATATACAGACACACACACATATATAGGCACTATATATATATATATATATATAAAAAGTAAATACAATATAGTAAATATTGTAAAACAAACTACCCCAAAATTAGTGGCTTAAAACAATATCCATATATATATATCTCTCTCTCTCTCACAATTCTATCAATTGCCAATTTGGATAGGACTCAGATAAGAGTTATTCTGGGCTTATAAAATCAAATGATGATTTGGCTGCCTGGCTAATATAGGGATCCTCGGGTTGAATGGTTTATCTCTGCCCCATGTGGTTTTTCATTATCTAGCAACTAGTCCACGACTTTCCACACGTCAGTATCATGGTCTCAAGATCAAGAACACAAACATACAAAACTTCTTGCGGTCTTGGGTCAGGACTGACATATCACTTCTGCCACATTCTATAGGCCAAAATGAATCAATAGAGTCATACAAACCAATGAAGGAGGGAGATAGGCTCCATTTCTTGAGAGTTATAGTCATTTTACAGACACACGTACTGGCAGGGGATAAATTCTGGCCAACTTTGCAATCCAGCACATAGATTACTTTTGCATGTTTCTGCTCATTCATTTTAACTTTATTTATTTTAAATATAATTTTATAATATTTTCTTCAAATTATTATATTAATTTACATTTTTGGATTGCTTATTTTCTTATTAATTATATTTTATTTTATTCCATATGATTATTATTTTCTAGCATAATTGGTAAATTTTATTGGGAGATCAGTATAGATAGTGTGTATGTGTCCATGTGTGGGGTAGTGGTGAGGAAGGAACTCCTATTTCCCCTGCAAGTTTTGCTAAAGAGTGAGGACTTTTGTATTTTCTTTTTTCTAAGCGTCTGTAGAATTCTATCAGTTCAAGGATGTTATTGGAAGACCCCCACATAACACAAGTGCTGAAAATGTTTACTCTAGTCTATACTCACACAGTAAAACTTTTTTTCTTCTCAAAATATTAAGCAGAGATAATTATTTATATTCTATCTGTGTGCCAATATTAAACTTTCTGCTAGTCTGCATTCACTAGTATGAAGATTTTAGACTCAGCTGGTTAGGCCTCTAAGCTTCAGCTTCCCAATTTGGGCATAGGATGATGAAATACTGGCCTGAAACTTCTTTATATTTTATATTCCTAGTATTTGGGAAATTTTCATGGTATCAGCTTGTGGATATATGTCTCTTTCCTGAAACCATTGGCATAATTTTTTTCTTTTATATTTAAATTTTTAATTGTTGCATTTATACCATATATAAAAAGTTCTATATGTTCAGAGCAAATGGTTATTTTATATTAGTTCTCTCTAAAACTATTCCTAAACCGTTATGTTTCCCCTTTTGTCTGACTTATCAGGACTATAGTACCCACTGTGATCAGTAATAGCAGCCCAGTATGAACATTTACCTTAGTGTTTTTGCAAACTATACATGGCTATCTTAAACATTAGGTTGTGCTTCCATTTGATTTGAATCATGAGGTTTTTATTAATAAATATTTGTCTTAAAGAAGCAGATATTATCTCCTGTTTTCTGTGGCTTTCAAAGTCACTGCGACATCGCAACTCAGGCATGCTGTACCTAGCTAATGTCACTGCTAAAACTCTGAGTTTTTCTATTGTCATGCTCTTTATATCTTATTGTCTCAATATGATACCTGGTTTTATTAACCAATGAACTGCCATGTTTGTGTGAGCATCTTGCATAGTCTGGTAGTTTTAAGAAAAAGTCATTGATCCTTTACTCAGCACACTATAATTATAGGGTCAGGAATGTCTATTTCAATTATACCTAATATATTCTTTTTATAGTAGAGTGGAAAACTGTTACCCAAACTGAATTCCAGTGAATATAACTTACTAGGAGTGACTGAGTGAAAAAAAAATAAACTAAACTAAAATGATGCAGATTATCAAACACACACTATCTCATTTGGGACTATTTACAATGCTTATTCTTTTTCTAACGCCCCTGAAAATCCTACCAGGAAAAAAAAAAAAATGTAGTTTCATCTTCTTAATTCTATATTTTATAAGTTAGTTTTTCCAGAAAAAAGAAAAAAAAAAAACTTTTGTTTTTCTCCCTGCAACATCTTTTCACACCCAAGAGAAAGAATGATCTTGTAATCTAAGGGAGGCATTTTGTTAAATGTTTGAGTGGATTGTGTTTTCAACAAAATTTTAAGTTACACACAAGCTATTTGTATCTTAAGTTTTGTTGATTCAAAACTATAGAGGAACTCTTAAAGTTATAATGGAATCTTTATCTTTTCTGAATAAACTTTTCTTGACATTTTCTCCTCCATATGTCTGTGGAGACAACTACTTATATGTTGTTGGTCTATACTACCTGAATGAGAATAAAACATCTATCACTACATCTTTGTCTAGTATTGTATCCATACCTACCTATATACACGTTTATCTTATGGATTCTTTTTATTTTTCCTTTGCAATTAATTATACCATTGTATTGTTGTAAAAAGCTCTCACATGCTGGGTGTGGTGATGCACCTGTAGTTCTAGCAACTTGGAAGGCTAAGACAGGAGGATCACTTGAGACCAGGAGTTTGAGGGTGTAGTCCACTATGGTCATGCTTGTGAATAGACATTACACCTCCAGTCTGAGTTATATAGTGAGTTAGAAATAAAAAGCTCTGAGAGAATTTAGATTCTGAGATCCAGCATAATCTCAATTTTGCTCATCCTTCAATGACTAGCTTAAATTCAAGTTACTCCATAATCACTCCAAAGTTGTTCTCTCTCGAACCATCTTTATTAATATAATGCTGGTTTTATAAGGGTGTTCTTCCTGCTTCCAAGTTTTTTTATGTATCTTGAAAAGTCCAACTCTATATATCTTATTAAATTTTTATCCTATCTTGGATTAATTAGTCACCCCAACTCCAGTGAATTCTCACAAATATTCCTGTGCTTTATTTTTGCCAAATTTTTATTGTTTGGGATAATAAATACAGGAAAAATATAATATAATTATAAATATACAAGTGAAAAATATCTCTATCACTTTGCCAAGAAAAAAATATTGTATTCCAAACATTAAAATAATGACTTTTTAAAACAAAATGCTTATATAAGTGACAAATTTGTTTCCTTTCCACTATCGTTAGAAACATGGCACAAAACAATAACAGAAAAGGAAAGAACACATCATAAGAGTAGATTGGGTTGGATGAGGCCTATTCTGCTTCCCACATGGGCCTAGAAGAGAATCACTTAATGATTATTCTGTCAGATATTTTGTATTGCTATCTTGCTCATCTTGCAAGAGAAGGGGGTGGGGAGAAGATTTTGTATCCCTTATGCATACGCTGAGTCTGCAGCAGGTAACTAAATTATTATTCCAAAGGAATCAGAAAAAAATAACTGAAGAAGAAAATCTAAAACAATAAGAAGGGTTAATTCATGGCATGTCCCTGAACTTTTACTAAACCCTTACATGTTCTACTCACTGGGCTCCGTATTATTGATACAAATGGAGAAACAGAGTTTGTAATTCTCTCTAGTCTTCTATATATTATCTAAAATTATACTCTTATGCTGAATTATCTTTGGTTTTCTTCAACCAATACACTGCATGCTACATCTTTTCTTGCATTCCGAATCTTTTCAACCTTCTAGGATTAACTCCTCACACCATCCAGGAAGTAAGTGTTTTATGATTTTTTACACATTGGCCATGACTTAGTCTTTTTATGTTTCAGAAGCGCCCTAATATAACACCAGCTGGAAATCTTTACATGTTTACCTATTTTTCAACCACTCGTGCAGAATTCTAATTTCCCAGTGTCTACCCTATAACCTTGGAGCAGAATTGGCAATATTTCTTAAGGTACCATGTGGAGAAATGTAATCCTAAAGTGAACATGAAAAATGATGCATGTACTACCAATTTAAATGCTGCACTTCATGAGTTCAGTTTGAAGGAGGAAAATATACATTGTTGCATAAACTCTGAATCTTTTTGGAAGAGGAAAAGATATTGTACAGAAATTAATAAGTTGTTTCAAAGAGCATGAAAGGCAGTGAATTTATTGGCACTTATGATTAAATGTGTTATAAAAATGGACTATGTTAGGGAATCGTGCTTTAATTTTAGTAATTGTGAATTTAGGTGTTGCATTTTAGTATACATAGTTTCAAGTAACTCATAATACACAATTATTTGTTTTTGCTAGAAGATTCTCAAAAGAGAAGAAATAGTACTGAATATACTCAACAAAAAAATTACTGAATTTATTTATTCACTCATGAATTTGTCCAGTGTTTGCTACACTTCCCCTGTCTCTCTCTGGAACTCTGCAAGGTTACTGTGATTACAGAATGCTATAAATGGGCTTAGTTGCTCTGTACCTGCTTTTAAAGAGGCTTTCATGAAATTGTTATTTGTTTGAAAATCAACAATTCCCATTTTTCTCAGCATGGAAAAATGAGCTAAATAATAATAAAGGAAACTCTGGTAACTTTATCTTGGTACCACTCACATCATTTTCGATTCTGATGATTGAGCAAATTAGCTAAGCTTCCTTAACCAGGCCTCCTCATTTATTTCTTCTTCTTGAAACCATTTTAAATATCTGAAATATGCCAGGCACAATGTTAAGCACAAGTTTATATGAATTGTGTCATGTAATATTCTTATTGACAATAAGAATAAATATTCATTTCTCATTTGCAAAGGAGGAAATTACAAAACAGAAGTTAAATTCATTGTCCAAAATTATGTAGGCTAGTAGAAATTAGAACCAGTATTTAAAACAGGCTTACATGGTTAAAGTAGAGCTCAAACTTACTATGAAGTCACCCTGCTTCCTCTGGTGATGTTGGGACTTCCACATAGAGGTGTTTTGAGAATTCATCAGCAATTAAGAAAATATCTGTAAGTTCTAATGAACATTACAAATGCAAGGCATGTATTTACAATTTACTTGAACTTACTTTTTCTCTAAAAATCATTATTAATTTGTATGTAAATCAACATCCATTTTGTAAGAAATTCTCTCTTTATTTTATACTTTGATTTATTCTTAAATAATTTTATGTACATAACTGTATTTACATTTACACAAAATAATGCAGAGTATAAAGATACATATAAGTTGAGCCAATCAAAAATAAATAAATAAAATAAAGAAAAATGTTTTAACTTTCCATTCTTAAAATAATATGAAAAGAAAGGAAAAGAAGGTTGCATGTTTTTGAAAAACCATAAACAACTATGATATTTATTTATTTCAGTTATAAATTATAAACTTATTGTCAAAATCCATGTGGCAAGAATCCAAATTATAAACTTATTGTCAAAATCCATGTAGCAAGAATCCAGATTGTCTTTTCTTGAGCTGACAAAGTGTTATTTCCCCTTCATTTCTGAAAGATAGGTTTACAAGCTATAGATTTCATTCTAGCATTTGTCTTCTAGCTGTATTTCCTTCTGGCTTTCATGGTTTCATGGACTGTTTTGATAACAAGAATAAATCTATTGCTATGCAAATTGGTATACCCATTATAATTAAGAAATCATTTCTCTCTGGCTCCTTTCAATATTTTTAAAGTGTTTATTTTAAAAAGTTGTTTATGAGGCATATTGGAATGAATTTCTCTGAATTTCTTTGTGATTATCATATTTGGGTTCAAGAAATAGCGATCTGTAGGTTTGTGTCTTTTGCCACTGGGAAGTTTCCAGCCATCATGTATTCAAATACTCTTTCAACAACACTCTTTTCCCTCTCCTTCTAGGACTCTGATGCTATAAACGCTGGATGTTTTGTATTGTTCTGCAGGTCTCTGAGGCTTTGGTCATCTTATCTTTTCAGTCTATTTTCTCTATATTTCAGACTGAATGTATTCTACTGTTCTTTCCTTCAGTTTATTGATTCTATCTTCTGTCTGCACTCTAGCCCATCCTATGAGTGTTTTTTCATGTTGTCATTGTATTTTGTAATTCTATAACTTTCATTTGTATCTTTCTTATTTTGCTAAGATTTTTTAACTTTTTTTTTCAAGATAATATGTATTTGATTGTTGAAGCATTTTTAATGAGAGCTGATTTTAATCTTTGTCAGATAATCCCACCACCTCTGCCTGCCAAGGACCATATCTTTCAGTGTCGTTGTCTCTGGCCTCCTTACCAAGTTTATAGTTTTGCTTAGCAGTAGGGAAAAAAAGGTATAGGTCTATGATATCTTGTTTGGTCAGAAAGTCCCATATTAACTTCCCTAATCATCAGAGATATTAATCCAGGACGATGTGTAATGGAACAATTGCTAATCATCTTTCTGTGCATTTTCAGGGTGCTTGATAATTATTGTCATCTTATTGAGAACAAGTATTTAGAGAAAATACATGGACCATTACAAATTACTTAATAATCTACCAATTCTTTACCTGAAATGTATTATTTAGCTTTTTCCATGTTGGGAAACTCTGGTTTCACTTTTACGTAAATAGCGTATTACAACAGAATTCTTGTAAAATCTAAAGGAGTTAAGCTGTGTAAAAACCTAGAAACTTACCAGCAGAAATTGTATTTATTTTTAATTATAGCTAAATCCACTGGATATGATCTCCTAACAGTGATCAGGTTTGTGAATTGAGGAAGGTTATTTATAGTAGCACTGATAAGTCTTTGGAGATATATCTGGTTTTGATGTTCAGGTTTCAATCTTTTAAAATATATTTTCTGATAATTTACTATGTTCTGATCACTGTATTAAGTACTAAGATGCAAAGATGAAAAGATAGACATAGTTCTGCCCCTCAGAACCCACATTATATTTGGGGGAAATATAATTTTAAAATGATTTTATGAAGTATATAATTTCCATAATAGGTAAAGTAAAATCAATGAAGAAACATTTAGGTAGGGTTCAGTCTAAACTGGATGTGTTCATTTTGGAAGTCACAGTTAAAAGAGAGCATGCATTTTTGGAGTAAGGGGGAAAAAACAAATGTAGTGTACAAAATGGAGTAGTAAGCAGTAAACTACTGATAAATTTATCTTTTACAGTTGTATAATTTTAAGTAATTAATTTAACTCCTGTTAAATTCAATTTCCTTCTCTGATGAAAGGAAAAATAATGATGCTTATCCCTTCTCCAGAAGATGAAAATTGCTAGGCTTATATTTATAATGTACTTAACACATTACAGCGTATTAAATATATATTCAATAAGTGTTTACTATGATAATTATTTAGAAAATAATTAGGTAAAACAGAGGATGGAATTTGAAGGTTAAACGAAAACAAGATACTTATATTTTTATTTTATATTGTTCCAAATAAGATGTCAGTGGGCAAACTTCTATTTTCTGAGGGAAGCTTCACTGGGAGAAAAGGAAAAGGGCTTTGGCCTCATCTCCCGTGATCAACAAAATTTGACATTTTGAGCATCCTTTCTTCCTTAAAACATATTTTACACTTTACTTCCAGGATACTACATTGCCCCTATCCTACCTCCTTGGATCATTGGCCACTTTTCAGACTCCCTTGCTAGTTATTTCTAATTTCCCTCATTTGGCAATTCCTATCACTTTTCCCTTCCCTACTTTCAAATCTATTTCACTCTATTTATGATTTCACTCAGAAACTAGGCTTTAAGTAGTATATATATTGAAGTTTCTCAAAATTATTCCTTTATTTCAGAAGCTCTTCTTTACACTTTTAACTTACATTTCTAACTGTATACTCAATATGTCTCTTTGCATGTCATATAGGCATCACATATGCAGTATACCAAATATTGAGCTTATGAACTTTTTCCCATATTTGCTCTTTCCAAAATCATTTTCCTGTAAATTAATGAGAAATTAATTATTCCTATTCTTTAGGAGAACAAACAAACCCCAAAACTTTAAAATTGGCTTCAATTCCTTTCCTTTACTATCCTCACTTAATAAAACAATAACTTCTTTAGGGTTTAAAATGTATCCAGAACTCTCGTCACTTCCACTGCAATTGTCATAGGCCAAGCCAACATTATCTTTCACCTGGATTATGACAGTAGCCTAACTTCACCCGCTTCCCTAACATAGCAGTGTTAAACTTAAATTAGAACAAGTCACTCCTCTGCTCAACACTAACAGCTGGCATCCCTCTAAGTATAAGCCAGGGGCAGTAAAAAGTCAACAAGTCCTTTTACGGTCTTTGCCTCCCCTCCACCTCATCTGTTCCCACTGTCCCTGTCCGTCACTCAGGTCCAGTGAAACTGATCTCCATGTTCTTCACACCCCACGAGCATACTTCATCCTGAGGGAAGTGAGTTGGATTTGCTGCTCCCTTTGCCTCTACTTGCTCTGAGATTGCTGCAGCTCCCTCCTCACCTATTTGATCTTCTTTGGGAGACCTTTGTTAACTGTCCTATTTAATTTCTTAATCTCCTTGTTACTCTGAAGAGATGCTCTCTGCTTTATAATTTTCTGTGCCTCTTTTTATCATTACAAAATAGCACTGTTAATATATTTATAGATGTATTACCTTCTCCTGACGTGAAAATCCAACTTCCATGAAGGCAAGAATTGTGTTTTCTTTGTCTTTATTCACTAGTATCTAGATCATATGCCTAGCAAATACTCAGTAAATATTTGTTAAATGTTTAAAATAATTAGTGTCTTCCAGATATACACAGTATTATTTGTTGTCATTAATTGATAAGTTATCTGGTTAACATTGTTAACATGTTGCTGTATCTACCTATAGCTTTTGGGAACATGAGCAATTTTCTGGACTCTGAAGACCATTCACTTTCTGGTTCTGACCTGGCCACTGGGCTCCTTTTATTATTTCCTCTGTGTGTACACAAATTTACTGGTAATTTCCTCCAACTAGATCCTGTTATTTCACACTTTCTTGCCATATATATATATATATATATGCTTGTTTTCCTTTGGGGAGTTCATTCTTTCTAATGTTTATAATAATTGTTATAAAATATAAAATATATAAACATAATTATTAGGATATATGATAAATTTAAAAGATTATAATGAAATGATCTTAAATGCAACTCAGATCAAGAAATACACAATTGCCATTAGCTTAAAAGTACCTTCTTGTCCTGCTCAGATCATAATCAAGAATATAGTTAGTTTCTCCTCTGCCTTACCCTTCCTCAGTGATAAGCATAATTTTGTATTCTTTGTTAAACATTCTCTTTATTTATTTATTGGTTTATTTTTTGAGATAAGTTCTCGCTCTGTCACCCAGGCTGGAGTGCAGTGACACAATCAATACTCACTGCAGCCTCAACCTCGTGGGCTCAAGTGATCCTCCCACCTCCAGAGTAGCTGGGACTAAAGGTGGCATGTATTATAGTCCCAGCTACTAAAATTGGCTTGGCCAATTAAAAAATAATGTTTTGTAGAGATGGGATTTCACCCTGTCGCCTAGGCTTGCTTTATTTTTAGATAGATTTGCAAGATAGTTTTTAGGTTAATAAAGTATATTACTTAGATTTTCTTGTTTTAAAACTTTTAAAATGTGAGATTGCATTATTTATCAAAGTGGTCTGTAAATTTAAGGGAGAAATGGAGATGGTTTAAGAGAAGATAGAAATGAGTAGTGTATTGATGGTGGTGTAAAAAGATAGGATTACTCTAAAGAAACATGGTCATTTGCAAAGGACAGGAAAACGTAATATGAAAATATCAATGGATAGTGGTCAGACTGGCTTGGAGTCATTCATCATTACCTTTTCACAACAACTTTTGCAGTCACTTCCTCTTTTTCTCTCAGTATACATATTTCTAAGCTTGGACCCAGACTTGTTCTGTCTTTCCTGTTTTCTTTTTCTGGTCATTTACTCTGGACTTCATTCTTACCTTCTGTATCACAGTGAACACTGAATTGGATGTTCCTTTGTTTCTCACACCATACCCAAAGCTTGATCAGCAGTCACACACTGCTCCATGCTCAAGTGATATGGGCTGACCTTACCCACCTCCAGCCCAACTATTTCCAAAAGGTTCAGCTTGTGCCAGAATCCTGAAACTTTCCACTCTCCTGTAGACTTTTAGCTACACTATGCTAATATGCATCCTTGCCCTTTGCTAACCAACTTATTATTAAAAAATTTTCTGTGGAGTGATGTCAGTAAGATGGCAAAGTAGCTATTGTCGCTGTCTGGTCTCACTTACAGAAATGCAATTAGCAAGTATCCACAGAAAGAATAACTCTGAAAATATCCCAAAACACAAGAATAAGACTGATACATCCCCTTGAGGTCTACCTCAAATGCTATACTACTACAGAACTGAGAAAACCACAATGAGTAAAATATTACACCTGTTAATGTGGATTTTATGAAAAGATGAAAGATGTGGAGGAAAGGGAACTCTTTAACTTGTTAGTGAAAATGTAAAGTAGTACAGACATTATGGAAAATGGCATGGAATTTTCTAAAAAAAAAAAAAAAATAGAGCTACTACAGGATCCAGAAATTCCATTTTTGGGCACATATCGAAAGGAATTAATACTAATATGTTAAAGATATATCTGCGCTCTCATGTTCACTGTACCTTTATTCACAGTAGCCAAGATATGGAATCATCCTCAGTGTATATTATTCAATAAGTGAATAAAATGTACTATGTATAAAAAAGGGGATGCTATTCAGTCTTATAAAAGAAAGAAATTCTGTTATTTTTCACAACATGGATGAACCTAGAGGACGTTATGCTCAGTGAAGTAAACCAGGAGTAGAAAGACAACTACTGCATGATCTTACTTACAGGTAGACTAAAACAGTTGAACTCATAAAAATAGATTGGGGAATGATGGCTTTCGGAAGTGTGCATTGCAAAGGAGGATGGAATAGGGAGTTGTCAAAAATTATGAAGTTTTAGATTCAGAGAGAAATACGTTTTGAGATCTATTATACAACAGGGTGAGTATAGTCAATAGTGTATTGTATATTTCAAAATGACTGAGAGTACATTTTAAATGTTTCACCATATAAATGACAGGTAATGACAATTGTGGTGGCTCACACCTGTAATCCCAGCACTTGAGACACCAAGCTGGGAAGATCTCTTAAGTCCATAGTTCCAGACCAGCCTGGGCAATATAGTGGGCCCTTCTCTACAGGAAATTAAAAAAAAAAAAATAGCCTGGCATGGTGGCATGTGCCTGTAGTCCCAGCTACTCAGGAGGCTGATATGGGAGGATCACTTGACGATGGGAACTTGAGACTGCAGTGAACCATGATCATGCCACTGCACTCCAGCCTGGATGACAGACTGAGACCCTGTCTCAAAAATAAATAAATAAGGCCGGGCGCGGTGGCTCAAGCCTGTAATGCCAGCACTTTGGGAGGCCGAGACGGGCAGATCACGCGGTCAGGAGATCGAGCTCCTCCTGTCTAACACAGTGAAACCCCGTCTCTACTAAAAATTAAAAAAAAAACTAGCCGGGTGAGGTGGCGGGTGCCTGTAGTCCCAGCTACTCGGGAGGCTGAGACAGGAGAATGGCGTAAACCTGGGAGGCGGAGCTTGCAGTGAGCTGAGATCCGGCCACTGCACTCCATCCTGGGCGACAGAGCGAGACTCCGTCTCAAAAAAATAAAATAAAATAAAATAAATACATAAATAAGTAAGTTACGATCATGGATATGTTGATTAAATGGAGTTAAACATTCCATGTTGTATATGTATATCAAAATACATCACATTCGACCCCATAAATGTATACATTATGATTTGTTGATTAAACTTGACTTTAATTTCAAAGGAAATTTTTTAAATGGATTGCAATTTTTGACTAAAATATGCATCTTCCTTACAGGATTGTAAACCCTTTGTTTTCTTTATTCCCAATCCTAGCTCATTCCTAGTTTATTGCTTGGCACATAGTTTTGCTCAGTAAATGCTTGCTATATGAAAACAGGATTGAATGAATGCCAGTGGTAAAGTATTACAACCCAAACAGATTTTTCCAGTGACTGACAATATAGAGCAACTGTTCAAAGATTTAAAATTATATTTCTGAGTTCATTTCACACCTCCTGTATTTTCTGGCTCTGTGACCCTGGACAAGTGGCTTACTGTCTCTGACTCTCAAACTTTTCATCAATAAAATGAAAGATAATAACAACTTACCTCATTGAATTGTTATGAAAATTAGATGAGTACAGTGCCTGGTACCAAATTAGCATTTAAAAAAGCTATTATAAGAAGCGATTACAGTGAATGGCACCCAAGTAAATCTGCTAGGTGTTTCTATTTTTAAATGCCATCCTTTTAAAACTAATTTGCTCGCACTCATTTGTTTTCCTTGAGTGCAAAGAAATGTTTCATCTGTCTGGATTCTTAACACACTCTACCAAATTAATTAGAAGAGATGTACCCTTCACTACATTAATAATAGAAAGTCACACTGTAGAAACTTGAGATATTATTGCCTTACCAATTTTTCTTGAAATAGGCAGTGGAGTGTGTCTATTATACATAGAAAGAGTTCCCTTTAAAACATAACTGTGGAAGCATTTTTCTTATTTTGCATTTGCAAGAGACATCTATTTTTTTCTTGAACACCACTTTTCATGTAGCAATCAGAAAAAGGGTTACTGAAGTAATATATTTAAGCTTTTGGTCTGGTTATGCATAATCTAATTTTTATACAGTCTGCACAAATTGTAGCCATTTTGTCAATGTCTGATTATTTTTTTCTCTTAACAATGCAATGACAGTGATTAATTTCTAAACAATGGTAAACAAAAAAAAACCTTACCTTGAAAGTGATTAAAACAGAGTTGCAAACCGTATGAGGGCTGACACATATATAATTTATACACATAATACACCACACACACTCTATGAATGGAATGAATGGTACATCTAAATATTTCTGTAGAAATAATAGAAAATAGGATAATTTGCCCCACTACATTTTGTTAAATGTATTTCCTAGACCTGGTTACATTTTAGATGTTAAAACAGTGGCTATTAGTAGCCACATGTAAGAAAGTTAATGAATTTTAAAGTATGGATTTCAATACAAATAAAAACAGAAATAACTTACTTTTCCTAAAACATTCTCATACAATGCTAACTTGTTTTTTACTTTATGATTATGCTGATTCTATCTATATAATGAATTCACGCTTGGGCTATTTTATCACAAGCAAATTATATCATGAACAAATTGACAAAATTTATCTTGGCTAAGGACATTTTTCTTAGTTATTTTAGGGTAAAACAATTAATTGTTATTATAAGCATCTCTTGACTAGAACTTTGAAATAAGCGATGAAAATTAACCCTACAAATTTATTTTCTTCTATCTGATATGTTTTTGATATATACACATATTTATTCCATCATGTAGTAAATAACCAAACAGGAGCATTCTAAGAAGCTTGGTTGTTGCCAGGGGATGTGTAATGGTATAACTGTTGCGGGAAGTCAGGGACCCCGAATGTAGGAGCTGGCTGAAGCCATGGCAGAAGAACATAAATTGTGAAGATTTCATGGACACTTATTAGTTCCCCAAATTAATATGTTTATAATTCCTTACGCCTGTCTTTACTGCAGTCTCTGAACATAAATTGTGAAGATTTCATGGACACTTATCACTTCCCCGATCAATACCCTTGTGATTTCCTATGACTGTCTTTACTTTAATCTCTTAATCCCATCATCTTCGTAAGCTGAGGAGGATGTATGTCACCTCAGGACCCTGTGATGATTGTGTTAACTGCACAAATTGTTTGTAGAGCATGTGTGCTTGAACAATATGAAATCTGGGCACCTTGAAAAAAGAGCAGGATAACAGCAATGATCAGGGTACAAGGGAGATAACCTTAACTTCTGACTGCTGGTGCGCTAGGTGGAGCAGAGCCATATTTCTCTTCTTTCAAAAGCAAGTAGGAGAAATATCACTGAATTCTTTTTCTCAGCAAGGAACATCCCTGAGAAAGAGAATGTGTCCCTGAGGGGAGGCCTCTGAAAATGGCCGTTTTGGGGGCGGCTGTCTTTTAGGGTTGTAGACAAAGGGATGAAATAAGCCCCTGGTTTCCCATAGCACTCCCAGGCTTATTTGGATGAGGAAATTCCCATCTAATAAATTTTGGTCAGACCATTTGTCTGCTCTCAAACCCTGTTTCTTGATAAGATGTTATCAATGACAATTCGTGCCTGAAACTTCAATAGCAATTTTAATTTCACCCCGTCCTGTGGTCCTGTGATCTCAAACTGCCTCTATTTGCTTTGTGATATTTTATTACCTTGTGAAGCATGTGATCTCTGTGACCCACACCCTATTCATACACTGTCTCCCCTTTTGAAAATCGCTAATAAAAACGTGCTGGTTTTAGGGCTGAGGGGCATTACAGAACCTGCTGACATGTAATGTCTCTCCCAGATACCCAGCTTTAAAATTTCTCTCTTTTGTACTCTTTCCCTTTATTTCTCAGACCTGCTGATGCTTAGGGAAATAGAAAAGAACCCGCGTTGACTACCAGGGGTGGGTTCTCCCCTATATATAACCAAGAGTATTGGTGCTGCACAAAAAAAGGATTCACTTTCAGTTTAAAGTCTATGCACTACAAATAGAAAGACAAGAGAGTGTATGGGGTGGAGGGTCACTGGAGGAGACCATGATCTCTATAAAAGATAGACTAAAAAAAATTATTTACAAAAACTGAACAATACTGTTAAATCTTCTCTAGGATGTCAAATTAAAACCATTAAAATGGAAGTATGCCACTGCTCCTGATCAAGTGGAGATGAAGAAGCAAGGTCTATGACCAGAAAAACAAACAAAAAAGAGACTCTCAAAGAAGATGTAGTGCAACATTTCATGCAGACTAGCATTGACATTTACAGATAGCGGCAAACAAAAAATGCTATTTTTAAGAAATTATTTTTCAGAGCAGTCAGGTTTACAGGAAAAAAAAAAAAAAACTGAGTGAAAAGTATATTCAGTTTCTGTATACCCTCTCTCCCTCAACTTCATTTTCCCTTCCCATTAACATTTTACATTAGTGTAGTACATTTGTTATAATTGATGAGTAGATATTGATAGATTAATATTAACCAAAGGCTATAGTTTATGTTAGAGTTTATTCTTTCCATTTTACATCATAGGGGTTTTGGTCAATGTATTATATCATGGTTTCATCATTATAGTATCATGCTTACTTTTGTCCCACCTATTTATTTCTCTGTCACTGTTCCTGAACCCCTGGCAACCACTAATATTTTTACTGTTTCCAGAATTCTGCCTTTTCCACAATGTCATGTAGTTTTCTTTTTTCACTTAGAAATATTCATTTAAGATTCTTCTAAGTCTTCTGGTGGATTGATAGCTTATCTCTTTTTATCGCTGAGCAATATTTCATCATGTGGATGTTCACAGTTTGTTTATTAATTCACTGATTGAAGGACATCTTGATTATTTCCAACTCTGGCAGTCATGAATAAAGCTACTATAAACATTCCTGTGAAGGTTTTTGTGTGAACAGTTTTCAGTTTATTTGCGTAAATTCTAAGGAGAATGATTGCTGGATCACATGGTAAGAGTATGTTTAATTTTATAAGAAATTGTCAAACTGTTCTAACGTCGCTGTACCATTTTGCATTTCCACTAGCAAAGAATAGGAGTTCCTTTTACTTCACATTTGGTGGTGTCAGTGTTTTTGGTTTTGGCCATTCTGATAGATGTGTACTGGCTCACATTGTTTCTTTAAATTCCAATTCTCTAAAGATATATGATTTTGAGCATGATTTCTTATGCTTATTTGTCATCTTCATATTGTTTTCAGCTTATAATTTTTTGCTTTTAGTGTTTCTTTTACAAAGTCACTGACAAAGCCAGTGTGTGTTTTTTTGCCTTTGTATATAAACCTTAGGATCAGTTTGTAGATAGCCACAAAATAACTGGCCATGATTTTGATTAGAATTCTACTGAATCTAGACTCAGTTGGTAAGAACTAGTATCTTATTAATATCAAGTCTTCCTATCCATGTACATAGAATATCTCATCATTTATTTGAATATTTAAAAATTTTAAAGTTTTGTAGTTTCCTGTATGTGTTTTGTTAGATTTATACATGAGAATGTTTTGGTGGGTGCTAATGTAAATGGTATTTTTTTATTTTAAATTTTAATTATTCATTGCTGACACATTAATAAAGCAACCAACTTTTGTGTGTTAACCTTGTATCCTGTGGCTTTGCTATAGTCACTTTTAGTTTCAATAGGTTTTTTTGGTGTGTGTAAAGAAAAAGTAATATTTTATCTTTCCCAATCTGAATAACTTTTATTTACCTTTCTTATCTTTTCGCACTAGCTAAAACTCCTATTGCAATGTACTAGGAATGGTGAGAATGAAACTTCTTGCCCTGCTCCTGATCTTAGTGAGATACTATCTAGTTTTACCATTAAGACAATTTTTTAGATGTTCTTCAAGTTGAGTAATTTCCCATAATTTCCTATTCTGTTGAGAGTCTTTATCATTAATGGGTATTGGATTTTGTCAGATGCTTTTTCTGTATTTATTTATATAATCATGTAATTTTCTTCTTTAGACCTGTTGATATAATGGATTACATTAATAGATTTTTCAGTGTTTAACCACCCTTACATACATGGAATACATCCCACTTGACTGTGATGTATAATATGTTTTTAAACATTGTCACATAAATTTGCTAATATGTCTTCCAGGACTTGGCTCTATGTTCATGAGAGGTATTGATCTGTAGTTTTTATTTATTTTAATGTCATTGGTTTTGGTATGAGGGTAATGTTGACTTTACAGAATTAGTTAAAATGTATTCTTTCTGCTTCTGTATTCTGGAAGAGATTACAGAGAATTGGTATAATTTCTTCCTTACATGCTTCATAGAATTACATGTGAGCACATCTGTTGCATTCTGATTTGGGAGTTTATTAATATAGTTCTAATCAGATTTTGTATTTCTCCTAGTATAAGTTTTGGAGACATTGCGTCTTTTAAGAAATTTGTTCAATTCATCTACGTTTATCAAACTAGTGAGCATAGAAATTTTATTAGTATACCTTTATTATGCTTTAAATGTCTGTAGGATCAGTAGTGATTGCCCCAGTTTAAATTCTGAAATTAGTAATATGTTTTTGTCTCTTCTTTTTATTATCTTTTCTAGAGATTTATCAATTGTATTGCTCTTTTTAAAGAAGCGGCTTTTTGTTTTGCTGATCTGCTCTATTAGCTTGTTATTAATTTTATTGATTTCTGCTTTAATTTTCATTATTTTTTTCTACCTAGTTTGCATTTAATTTATTGATCTTTTTCTAGTCACCTAAGGAGGAAGCTTCAGATATTAATTTTTGATATCTCTTCTTCCTCACATATGCATTTAATGCTATACATTTTCCCCATCCACAACTTTGTATCCTAAAAAATGTTAATGTTTTATTATTTTTGTCATTTAGTTTGAAATACATTTTAATTTATTTCAAGACTTTCTATGTTATTTAGAAGTGTGTTGTTTAATCTTCATTTATTTAGGTTTTTCTACTTATCTTTCTATTATTGATTACTAGTTTTAATTTCATTGTGTTCTCAGAAGACACAATGTGATGTCAGTTACTTTAAATGTGTTAAGATATGTTCTGTTCCTCCAAATATTTTCTATAGTGGTAAATATTACATGAGAGCTTGAGAAAAATATGTATTTTGCTATTTTTGTGTAAATTATTCTACAGATGCCAACTTGGTATAATTGATGGTGTTTATTAGTACAATTATGACTTTTATATTTTAATTAATAAACTGGATGAGTGATACCAGAAAGAATAGCAGAGTAGGAAATTCTATAAATTTTCTCCATCATAAAAGCAACAACAAAACTGACAAAAATATGTCAGAATCAAATTTTTCAGAATCCTGGAAGTTAACAAAAGTATCAACAATCTGGAAACCATTTATTCAAGTGAAATAGCTGAATTTTTGCAAACAGTAAGCTTTGTGCCATTTTAACATTCCCTATTTCATCCTTCCTAATTCAGCTCCAAAACTCCAAAGTAGACTTAAAAATCAACAGACCATAATTAGGTTTAAAAAAAAAAAAAACCTCAACATATTTCTGGAGCTGAAAGGAGAAAAATAAGGTTAGAGCTTCTTTGAAGTCACATTTCCAGAGAACTGTGATTAATTATTCCTGTTGGCAGTTCTGTATAGGATGCCACATTCAAAGCTGTCTTTATTGGAGCTAATGCAGTGATCACTCAGTGTGTAAAACCTTTTTTCAGAGGAGCATTTGCTATAAACAATTAGAGTCCATTGTTTAGCTGTATTTGTGGCTACCTGGGGTGGTAGATGTAAGATGGAAAAATAATATTGTAACCAAAAACCTATTTTTTTCAAAAGCTAGTAAATGATATATACATATGGGCTTTAAAAAGTGCTACAATGGCCGGGCGCGGTGGCTCAAGCCTGTAATCCCAGCACTTTGGGAGGCCGAGACGGGCGGATCACGAGGTCAGGAGATCGAGACCATCCTGGCTAACACAGTGAAACCCCGTCTCTACTAAAAATACAAAAACTTAGCCGGGCGAGGTGGCAGGCGCCTGTAGTCCCAGCTACTCGGGAGGCTGAGGCAGGAGAATGGCGTGAACCCGGGAGGCGGAGCTTGCAGTGAGCTGAGATCCAGCCACTGCACTCCAGACTAGGTGACAGAGCGAGACTCCGTCTAAAAAAAAAAAAAAAAAAAAAAAAAGTGCTACAATATTTCTTTAATTCTAGAACATCATGCATATGTTTAGGGCTCTGTGTTTGCCCAGAACTGTCTGCATCTCTACAAAGATAAGAAAAGACCTTAATCTCTGAACTCGAAGATCTGCCCTAATAAAAAGTGAACGCTAGGACACAGGTGTCAGCCCCCTTCCTGAGAGTTCATGATGTGCTCCAATATACATGCATGCATACATAACTTCTCAGAAAAGCTTGTCAGAGTTATTGGTTCCAAATGTTTAAGGAAATGCATGTAATACCACTATTAGACTACTAACACATAAAAGTATAGATGCTAGTGGTCATGCATGACAGAAGATTTAAAACATTAATTAGAAAAGTCACTATAGGCCGGGCGCAGTGGCTCACGCCTGTAATCCCAGCACTTTGGGAGGCCGAGGTGGGCGGATCACAAAGTCAGGAGATCGAGACCACGGTGAAACCCCGTCTCTACTAAAAATAAATAAATGAGCCGGGCGCAGTGGCGGGCGCCTGTAGTCCCAGCTACTCAGGAGGCTGGGGCAAGAGAATGGCGTGAACCCAGGAGGCGGAGCTTGCAGTGAGCCAGGATCGCGCCACCGCACTCCAGCTTGGGCGACAGAGCGAGACTCTGTCTCAAAAAAAAAAAAAAAAAAAAAAAAAAAAAAGAAAAGTCACTATATAGTCTACCATCAACAACAATAGGAATAAACACTAACAAAAACAAATCCTGTGGAGGCAGAGAATCTGATTTCTTGAGTTGCCACGTTATATTAATTAAATGTCCAGTTGATGTCAAAATAACACATGCAAAGAAACAAGAAAACATGAGCCATACACAAGAAAAAGCAATCAATTAAATGCCTGAGAAAGCACAGACATTGGACTAACTATGCAAAGAGTTTAAATCAGCTTTTTAAAATGTGTCCAAAGAACTATAGGAAAATATGTTAAAGAACTAAAAGAAATTATAATAATGAAGCCTCATCAAATAAAGTATATCAATGAAGAGGCAGAAATTATAAGACAAAGACAGTAAGTAGAAATTCTTGAGTTCAAAAACACAATAATTGAACTAAAAAAATTACTGAAGGAATCATAGAAGACCTAGGCAGGCAGAAAAGAAGAATTAGCGAAATTGAAGACAAAACAAGTGAGATTTATTTTGTGTTTCAGAAACTAAAAGAAAAAAGAGTAAAGAAGAATAAAAAGATGTTCAGAGACATTTGAGGCATCATCAACTATACCAACATCTGCATAATGAGAATTCCTACAAAGAAGAGAAAGAAAGAGAGAGAAAGAGGAAGAGAAATATCTAAAGAAAGAATGCCCATAAACTTCCCTAATTTAATGAAAACATTAAACAACACAATCCAAAAGCTCACTGAACTCTAAATACGACACAAAGACATTCACTTCTAGATCTATTATAACTAAGCTGTTGAATGACAAAGATGGAGAAAATAGCAAAAACAGAAGAAGCAACTTATTGGATTAACAAGATTCGCTCAATAAGCTTAACAGCTGATATCTCTGCAAAAATTATGAAAGCCAGAAGACAGTAGAGTCATACATTCAAAGTTCTGAAAGCAAAGGACCTTCAAGAAAAAAATTATATATCCAGATATGGAATCCAGATATTGTTCAAAAATTAGGAAGAAGTTAAGGCTTTCCTAGGTAATCAAAAATTGAGAGGGTGTGTCAGTAACTGCATTGATTACAAGAAATATAAAAGAGAGTCCCCAAGGGTGATATGAAAGCACACTAGAAAGTAAATCAAATCTACATAAATAAAGAGCATCAGTAAATGTAACCACAGAGGTAAATACAAAAGACTATACAAATGTATTTTTGTTTGTAGCTTTCTAAAAATCAACTATAGAATTTAAATGCCAATTTAAATACATTTTAGATTTAAAGGACAGTGAATGATTATAAATCTTTGTTGAGTACATGGTGAATAAATATCGATTTTCATGGCAATAACAGCATAAAGGAGGAGGGAATTAAGTTAAATAGGTGAAATGTTATATATTATTAAAATTAAGTTGGTATTAAATATAGATTATTAGAAAGTAACATGTTAATTGTATTCCCCAGGGAAATAGCTAAAAATAGATTGAAAAAATCAATTAAAAACAAGTAAATTAAAATGGTATTGCAGAAACTATTCAATACAAAAATGCCACAATAATACATGAGTAAGGGAACACAGAAGACTAAGACATATAGAAAACACATAATAAAAATCAGACACAAATCTTATCAGTGATAACACTAAATGGTAATGGAATAAATGCTGTAACTAAAAGACAGTGATAAGCAGGATTAATCAAAATCCATAGCCTGATTGTTTACAATCTATAGGAAACCTGCTTTGGATTCAAAGACATAATACTTTGAAAATAAAAGGACAGGAAAAGATATGCCTTGGAAAAAGTGGCTTTAAAAATATTAGACTAAATTGACTATATGGATAAAATGTTACTAGAGACAAAGGTGGCCATTTTATCATGACAAAAAAGTTGACGTATTATAAAATACAACAATTTTAAACATATATGCAACCTAATAGCAGAGCCCCAAGATACATGAAGGAAAGGCTGACGTAATTGAAGAGGAAATGGACAATTCAACAATAATATTTGGAAACTTCAATACCACAATTTTAGTAATGGATAGAAAAACTAAATAGTAGATCAACAAGAAAGTAGAATACTTTAATACTGCAAATTAACCTAATGTAACAGAAATGTATAGAACAGTCCTACCAACAACAGCAAAGTACACATTCTTCGCAAGTACACTTGGACATTCTCTGGGATAAACAGTGTTAGGCCACAAAACATGGCTCAATAAATCAGAAAGATTGAAATCATATAACTTATGTTCTCCAGTGATAGTAGGATTAAATTAAAACTTAATAAAAAAGAAAATGTGGAAATTTACAAATATGTGCAAATTAAGCAGCACCCTCCTAAATAAGCAATGGATCACTTGAGAAATCATAATGTTCATTAGAACAGTATTTTGACATAAATTAAAACCAAACCATACATACCAAAATTTATAGGATTCTCATAATTGCTGAGAAGGGTTATTTATAGCTGTAAATAACATAAAAAACTATATTAAATTAATAACCTAATCTTTCACCTCAGGAAACTAAAAAAGGAACAATATTATATGGGAATATGGGGATATGTCTAGAAAATGCATAATAAATTTGAAAAGTTTATTTTCAACAATCAAAAAAAACTAATGGATTTAGTCACCTTCAGTCAAAATATAATATTTAGCTATAAAATTGTAAATTATCATTCAATAGGAGCTAAACGTATAAGCTTGTACAAGTATTAAAATGCCTTGGATTCTAACACAAAAATAAAAGTATTTTAGATCAATAAATGGTAAAGTAAACTACCATTTAATTTATAGAAATTTGTTGGAAATAAAGAAGTAAACCCTAAAAAAGAAAGTTTACAAAAAGTTAAATATCTTAAACCACCAAATAGTTGATGATAAAACATATTTATAACAATATCAAAGGTTAGTTAGGAAAGGGGAGAAAGTTTTGTCTACAAAGCCTTTTAAATTTACAACAAAATTTCAATCTACAGCTAAAAAATATCAAACATGTGGGGTAGAAATATTTGAATCATTTTTATTTGTCAAATAAGATTTTTAATACATGAGAGGAAATTAATGTTTCCTTTATTGAGTCATGTGACTGTATGATATATATTAAATATAATTGTCTGTTTTACAAAGAAAATTCTATTAACAAATGTCATGCATATCGTTGCTATAATCATTCATTATATAGGTGTAAATGCCACAGAATATAGACAGGTTATAGAACTGTTAAATAAGATACAATGAGGCCGGGTGCAGTGGCTCATGCCTGTAATCCCAGCACATTGGGAGGCTGAGACAGGCAGATCACGAGGTCAGGAGTTTGAGACCAGCCTGACCAACATGGTGAAATCTCATCTCTGCTAAAAATAAAGAAATTAGCTGGGTGTGGTGGTGCACTCCGGTAATCCTAGCTACTTAGGAGGCTGAGGCAGGAGAATTGCTTGAACTCGGGAGGCGGAGATTGCAGTGAGTCGAGATTGCACCATGACACTCCAGCCTGGGCGACAGAGTGAGACTGATCAAAAAATAAATAAATAAATAAATAAACAAATAAATAAATATAAAAAATAAAAGATACAATGAATTTAACAATCTCTTTTTTTCCTTTTTGCCATACTCACTGGTTATGCCATGGAAAAAATTTGTAACAATTTTCTGTGTTGTTATCTTCCTTTCTAGTTTAACCTGAGAGAAAACTAATGCACGGAAGAAAATAATTTAAATGAAAGGAAAATAATAGCAGTGAGATTTTCATTTGCTCAATGATAATATACTACATAAAAATAAGATAACTATGAAACTGAAGAAAATGAAAACCTTATATGTAATTTAACTATTCTGGTATAACAGTTTAAGTAGAAATGAACATTTTTCATTCCACAAAACTATTAAAAAAACATTTTTTTACATTCCTCTAACATTAATCAATAGTCAAGACATTAATTAGAATCAACAGTGTTATGTAAACTGACTGCAAAAATAAAATATTTATTTTTTCATTTCAATATAATTAAAGCTGTTTTTCAATTTATTGAACATGTCTTTTAATCTGCTATTAATATCCATGTGTTCACAAAAGAGACAGTACGTTTTCTTTTCTTAGACAAAATGGAACTGAAAATTTAAAACTTCAATACAGATAAAAATATTAAAGAAAATTAATTTTTAATATTTGATTATTGACTCCATAATAAAAATGTTGTGTACAAGTTGAGGTATAAGTATAAAATTCATGCCAAATTTTTTTAAAAATGTAAAATAGCTCACTAGTAATTTTATGTTGATTACATGTAGAAATGATATTATTTTGGATGTATAGGGTTAAATAAATTATATTGCGAAGAGTAGTTTCACCTGCTTCTTTTTGTTTTTAATTGTGACAGCTAGAAAATTTAGTATGACAAATGTGCTCTACTGTGTATTCCTGCCAGAGAGCACTGGTATATAAAATGCCTGTGTTTGTTTTAAAGACATTACTAATGTGTCCCTTTTCACCCTCTTCAAGTATCTCTCATGTTCTCAATTATTCCTTACAGATTGGGAATTAACAATATATTGGTCAATTCTTCTGTAAATTACTAATCACCTGGAATTAGAGGACAGAAATTTAGGACAGTTGAATTCTTCCATAGCATCTTTTTGAGAATTCTCATCTTTAATTACATCAAATGAATGTTAATTCTACTTTTTAAATATCTTTGGTAGTGTTTTTTTTGGTAAGTAATACATAGTCAAAACCAGAGTTTATGAATTACAGTCATTTATCTGTTACAGAACTCCATAAACTGCAGTTAGCTTTTCTGTCTTTCTACTTCCTCTGAACACAACATTGAAACATTTGCTGTTTTGGGAATTCTCCAAAAGCCTTTCATTTGGGCTTTTGATTTAATTTTTGTAAGCCTGTAACATTTATATTTGTCCTTAGTCAATGATGCTCCTTCCATCTTGGGATATGTAATTATTTTGTTTCTTCTGTGGGTTTTAATGTCTGGTATATAAAATGCAGCATGCAGTTTTAGAGTACTCAGATAGTCCACAAAAGTGTATGTGAGCTTAAAGAAAAAGTACTGGATCAGCCATGGATAGAATTTACATTAAGCTGCAAAGAGTGCTGTTAGCTGACAGTCTATAGCTGTTTGCATCTTCGGGTGTAATAATCTGCATTGGTTAAACAAATTTTATGCTTCATTGTGTAAATGAAATGGGTAGAAACCCGTTTTCTACCCTGTGATGCATGGTTAGTTTTTTGTGTCACCGTGTCTAAGCTAGAGTATCTAACACTAGTCTAGGTATTGCTGTGAAACTATTGGATGTTTTGGCTAATATCTACAATCTGGTAACTTTTAGTGGAGGATGTGACCCTTGATAATGAATGTAGGCTTCATATAATCAGTTCAAAGCCTTAAGGGCAAAAATTAAGTTTTCTCTGAGAAGGAGTTCTGTCTCAACAGTGTAATTATGAACTCCTGTTTGAGTTTTCAGCCAGATGACCTGCCCCGATTTTGGACTTACCAGACTCCACAGTCACATAAACCAATTTCTTCAAATAGATAAGTAAATAAAATTGTATAATATATAAAATAGGCCGGGCGCAGTGGCTCAAGCCTGTAATCCCAGCACTTTGGGAGGCCAAGGCGGGTGGATCACGAGGTCAGGAGATCGAGACCATCCTGGCTAACATGGTGAAACCCCGTCTCTACTAAAAAATACAAAAAACCAGCCGGGCGTGGTGGCGGGCGCCTGTAGTCCCAGCTACTTGGGAGGCTGAGGCGGGAGAATGGCGTGAACCCGGGAGGCGGAGCTTGCAGTGAGCCGAGATCACGCCACTGCACTCCAGCCTGGGAGACACAGCGAGACTCCGTCTCAAAAAAAAAAAAAAAAAAAAAAAAAATATATATATATATATATAAAATATATCATATTTTTATATATATATAAACATACACACATTCATATTTTTCTTATTATGTTTCTCTGGAGAACCCTGAATGATACATGCCCTGTAGAAATAAAGGTATTTAGTTTCTTCTCGTTTGGGTAAGAGAAGCAGAAAAAAGAAAGAAATATTGATTATCATCTAATATTGCAGTTCTTTGTGGTTTGAAAAATATTTTGTTTACTAAAGTAATTATGTTATATCAAAGCCTTAAAATTCTGTATCTGTGTAAGATTTCTTAAAAGTTGTACTTGGAAAATGTAGTATTTCAGACAAAGAATTTGCTTTACAAGAAATTATTCCAAAAATACTTTTATATAATGTATGCATTTGTGACAAAGTAAACCAAGTGCAATAATCTGATATTCTTTCTTTTGTCATTAAAGTCATTATTTAATATTTGACATTGGAATATGTAACAAAATCTCATGATTAATTGCCTTAAGTTTTCAAAATGTAAATTGCCATTGTCTCAGTGAAGAACCAGTTATCACACCAAAAATTGGCATTCAGCTATAGATTTCTCAATAAATATTTAGCATGGTGCATGGAACACAGAGTCGTGGGATATTTGCTCCCACATATTTGTTTATATTCTGAAATAAACTGGCAACAATCTTGTTCAGCTAGTAGAAAATGACAACTATATTGATTTGTGAAAAGTAAATGAAGAATAAATACCAAAGTCAACATAATATATGATAAAGCAAATATGGAACTCATTTATTCTCATGTAGAAAAGAGTTGAAGAGAAATATAAAGCTAAGTGAAATCTGACTGAACATTGGGGTTCAAAATATAAGACAATTCTGAAGCAAAGGGATTCTCTGGAAGATGTGAGGTGCCTGAAGAGGCTGAAATGTAGTGAAGTGTCAGCTCCATGGGGTAAGGTGCTATTTCTGCTATATGATGAAAAAGATGGCAAGGCAGGGCTGAATTTAACTGAGAGGCAGATGAGTCTTTTAAAGCTCATTTTTTATGTAAGGCTTTGAGGGTGCCTGTTTAGTAAAGAGTTAGGGTGCTTAGCACACTTAGGGTGCTCAAACCCTGCATGTTTCAAAGAAATGACTAGTCTTTGGCTCCTAGAATATTGACTTTGAGCTTTGGACAATTTGAGTCTGGTAAAGTATGTCTTCATATTAGTGAGGGCTCTTTACAGAAACAAAACAAATAGCGTATATATAGATATAGAGAATGAACTTTCTTCACCTTCATTATCATTTTTAATTGAAACATAATTTTACATGTGTATGGGATAATATTTTGATACATGTATATAATTTATAATGATTAAATCAGGATACTTAGCATATCCATCACCCCAAACATTGATCATTTTTTGTGTTGAGAACATTCAAATCCACTTTTCTATTTATTTAAAATACACAATGAGTTATTTGTAATTATAGTTACCCTATAGTGCTGTAGAACACTACAATTTATTCTTCTTGTATAGCTGTACTTGTGCATCTGTTAATCAACCTTTGACTGTCTCTATTCCCAAATACTCTTCCCTGCCTCTAGTAATGACTCTTCTACTCTCTACCTTTATGAGATCAAATTGTAAGCTTCCACGTATAAATATGAACATACAACATTTATCTTAGGAAAAGATTTATTATGAGGAATTGACTCATATGATTATGGAGTCTGAGAAGTCCCAGCATCTGCCTTCTGCAAGCTGGAGGCCCAGAAATGCTGGTATTAATGAAACTAATGGCAAAGACTAATTACTTTTGCACCAACCTAAATAGTTTTGGTCCAAGCCTACAGGCCTGAGAACCAGAGGATCTAATGTCCAAGTGCAGGAGAAGATGGATGTTTAAGTGCAAGCACAGGAAGGCAGAGAGAATTTGCCCTTCTTTCACCTTTTTGTTCTATTCCTGTCCTCACCATGTTGGATGATGCCCCTCACATTGGTAAGGATCATCTTCTTTACTTAATTTAAAAAGTAAAATGCTAATCTCTTTTGAAAATACCCCAAAAAACATACCCAGAAAGAATGTTTTGTCATGTATCTGGGCATTCTAATCAAATTGACACATAAAACTAACCATTACAGGCTTTGCATACCTGAGACCTTAACCCATGCCAGACAGTCTTTACTAAATAATGTGGTTAAGAACCAATATCTGTTTTTGTCCACCTGAGGCCCTGGTCCATACTTTATCAGTTTGACCTCTGCAGGGTGGAGAACTGAAGACTGAATAGTCATTTGACTATCCCATGTTTGTATAATTGACCCTCCCCTAAAAATCCTGGACCCAAGGCTCAGATGATCTTCCATAGTTGGAAATAACTTTTGTAAATGTTGCCTCACATCATTGCTGGGAGAATTAAGCACTGTGCATGAGACTCCACTGGGAGAACACAAGCTGGTGCCTAATTTTTCCCAGACTCCACTCTATGAACCTTGTTCTTTTATTTTAATCTGTACACATTTGCCATAATAAAAAATACCTGTGAGATTGGCAGCTTTTCTTTTCCAAGTTCTGTGAGCCATTCTAGCAAGTCAAAGAACCTGAGGATGGTCTTGGGAAACTCCTGACACACTATATCAAGGGTATTACAATATTCTTAATATGCGAAAAAGAACGAAGCATTCTTCCTGGCTAGGAAGAATTGATCAACAGGCTTGTAGAAGGGTTATCCATGGATTTTTGGGCCCAGAACTGTGCCAGTTGCACCCAGAAAAAAATGGGGTTCTCTAGATACTACTACAAAGTGGTGCAGGCCATCAAAAAGTAGAATTTAGCTATATCCGAATAAAGAAATGTCAGGTCCAGTAAAGCTCTTCTTGATTCCATTGCCATCCTTAATCATAGCCACCATTTATAGAGTGCCTATTAGGGACCAAGGTTTGATTACATATACTGTAATCACTGGAGATTTAAATCTCCATATTCGAGACTTAAAAACATCGAATAATGAAGAGGAAAAATCACTTACTCTTAATTATTCATAAAGCTGGTATGTGAGAGAGAAAGGGTTTGAAATCATGTTGTACTTGTGATTTTTAAATATTTTTCGTGTTGTGTGTTCATGACAGGAATATGAAAAATTCCTTTTTTTTAAATTCCTTTTCTCTTTTTATATTTTGTAAAATCTTTGTGAAAGTGGTAGAAACTCAATTATATTTTCAGTTTTTGGCTGTATCAGAGCTTGCTAAAATTGTTTTCACGTGGAAGAGTACCCTTCTAGGGCCTGGGTGAGATGGTGGCAGCTTGAGAAACCAAAGTCAGAGAATTGCAAAGGGGAATAAATCATGTGTACCCCTAAAGCTGTAAAAAAAATAAAATCAATGAGACAAAGTCAATGGGCCTAATCAATTGTAGATGTCAATCTGTAAAAGTCTGTTTTTACTATGTGGGTTGTACAAAAACAAACATCAGGCTAAATTTGGTAGATTGGTCATAGTTTTTCAATCCATCCTCTGAGGAAACGTGAAGCATAGGCAAGCGTTAGAGGAAGGACTAAAGTTTTTATTCAAAGTTCACAGATTATCCACCTGGGTGTGGTAGAAAAATGCAGGGTAAAACTTTAAACACAGAGATTAGTGGCTGTATAATAGATTATTAAGATTTCAGGGTACCTGCAGGAGAAAAACGTCCCTCCTGTCATGTTCATCAGTTTTCTTCCCGTCTTACCTGTCTCTAGGACAATCTAGTTCTGTTTTTATGGCTTATCTACAGAGAAGTACTAAGTTTCTAAAAGGCTCTGGTTGTATCCTAAAGATTCATCCATGACCTAAAGAAACAGAATCCAATATGCCTGATGAGGCATATTGCTGCTTGTAATCTGAGACTGTGAGCGCTTCGTCAGCAGAGCATTACTGACTGAAATATAGATTGAGGATCACTTGTAGAAAACCCTTCTTTATTTAAGTTTTTATAATGATGGAAAATAGAAAATATTTCTATCCACTATAAAAATAAATAATAACATGAGATTGGGTCTCAGTTAATTCAGTGTAGAAAGTAATATTTTTTCATGAAAAATGAATGATAGAGCTTTCCTAGAGAGAAAAGATAAAGAATTATATCCCAGACTCTTAAGTTATTCCTGTCTTTTAGCATCAACATAGAATCAAGAAGGGGAAGGAGGGTGAAACATTAAAAGATAAGGCTCTGCTTATCCAACCTTGAGCAGTCCCAGAGTTAAACTCTCCTTTCAGTGATGTTCCAGGTCTACATTTCGTAAAAACATCCATATCTAAAGACAGTGTTCATCAGAAAATAGGAATCTCAGAGCAGTAACTCATAGGAAGGAAATCAGATATAAGGAAGTTCTAGGATCCTTGTTCATCCATGACAATTAAACAGTAATGGGTTTTGCACATTGGTTGGTGATATGAATATTGGAAGGACTGGCTGTTGGTCAGCCCTAGAGGAAGGAATTCTGAGTTTTCATTTATACAAGAAGTTAACTTTTCTGAGTTTCATACTAGAGGACAGGAGGCACTGCTCCAACCTCTTAGCTTAGCCTTATTAAAAATATACAGAAGTCTAGCACTGAGTCCTTTTTTTAAAAAAATTATTCCGTAAGAAAGTAGCAAACATGAAACGTCTATATGTGTGTAGGTGGGAATTTTTCAGAGAAACTTTTGTGGGCCTAGATAAACTCTTTCCCTCAAATAAAGAGTACTTGGTTTTCAATGATCCTACATGGTCAAAGAGACATCAAACATTGCTTTTTACACATTGCTAGTGGAATAGTAAAATGGAATAGTTGCTTTGGAAAACAGGTACTTCTTCAGAAAGTAAAATACAGAATTATCTTATGACCAGGCAATTCCACTCCTAAGTATATACACAGGAAACCTAAAACATATGATTAAACAAAAATCTTCTATGTGAATGTTCATAGCAGTATTTTTTATAATAGCCGGAAATTGGACAGTTCTTATGTCCATAAATTAATAAATAAACACACAAAATGGCATATCCATAAAATAGAATATTATCTAGCCATAAGGGTGAAGTACTGATACAAGCTACAACACAGATCAACTTTGAAAATATTAAAGCAAGTGAAAGAAGTCAGACTCAAAGCCACATGCAGCTTGATTTTATTTATACAAAATGCCCATCCACAATAGGCAAATCTAGAGTCAAAAAATAGATTAATGTTTATCAGAAGATAGAAAGAGAAGGGTATGTTTGCTAATGGTTATGGAGCTTCTTTTAGGGACAATAAAAATATTCTGGAATTAGGTAAGATTATTGTTGCACAACTTTTTGAATATACCAAATGTAACTTCATATTATACTTTAAAGCGTTAAGAATGTATACCAAACAAGAATGTACGCCAAAATTATAGTAGGATCTTCTTTGAGATGGATAAGAGGGACATAGTTATTAAATAGAGTGAAACTTCCAAAAACTACCCAAAGACATAAGACAAAATATTATAAATTGCTAATTGTAGGCTTTAAAAATTACTCTTTATGTTATATTTAAAAATTTCAAGGGAAAATATTTTCCATTTTATTTCTACTGTATTTCCAGTAAAATTTATAAAAATTGCATTTTAACTGTATGACACAAATTAAAAATAAAGCCCTCTGGCATAGTTTTGCTTAAAGTTACAAGAAATTTCTTGCATACTGTGCCTTTAGGGTTCTGACGATGTGTTAATCATTAAATAAGATGTTCAATAAGATGAAAGAGAAAACAGCAGGAAACCACTCAAGGTACAATATAACCCTTTGATTAGAAGCAATTACTTCTCAAATTAATCACATGTAACACCAACTGTTGGCTTATTTATTATCTTACTCTATAACTTACACTTCATATTCAGAAAGAGTGAGGGTTCTCTTCTGGAAATTAGGAAACAAATTCAGGTGCCTTTTTCATTTTCATTGAAACTGTTAGTTGAAATAAAATGTAAAGAGTTGATAGTATAAAGGAAAGGGAAAAATGAAAGATAGGACTATAGATTGAAATTCACATGATTTGTAGTCTTGAGAAAATTTGTCTCTTCAATATATATTGAAAATTCTAAAAGGAAGTCAGCAGCCACTCCTACTGAAAAATAAAAAGAAGGAAAGAAATCTAACCAAGTTGAAAAGAAATAGTCTTCCTCTGCCTCAAAAGTAAGTGAACTAAGGCTGATGTCTTAATTTACCCAATTTGATGTGCTACACAGAGCTGTCCCAAAAGTAACCTTGGATATATTTAGGTTATATTTGTCACTACAATGTTATAAATCCATGCATTTATAGTCAATTGCTTTTTGACAAAGGTACCAAGAACATAATGGGGAAAGGACAGCCTTTTTCATAAATGGTGTTGGGAATACTGGCTCTTCACATGCAGAATAAATTGGATCTTTATCTGACATCATAGACAAAAGTCAATTCAAAAGAGATTAAAGACTTAAATTTAAAACCTGAAACTTAAAACCACTAGAGTAAAAGCTTCATGATATTGGTTTGGGCTCTGGGCAATGATTTTCTGGATATGACCTCAAAGGCACGGGCAACTAAAGCAAAAATAGACAAATGAGATGGCCTGAAACTGAAAAACTTATCCACAACAAAGGAACAATTAACAAAGTGAAGAGACAGTTCACAGAAAGGAAGAAAATATTTGCAAACCATACATCAGATAATGGGTTAATATCCAAAATAAAAAGGCTTCCAAATGACTCAATAGCAAGAAAACAAACTGATTAACAAATAGGCAAAGGACCTGAACAAACTTTTCTCAAAAGAAGACACAGAAATAGCCAACAGGAACATGAAAAAGTACTTGGTATCCACTAATCATTAGGGAAATGCAAATTGAAACTGCACTACTGAGATATCACCCCATACCTCTAAAACAGCTTTTATCAGAAAAAAAAAAAAAAAAAAAAGGAAAAGTGTTGGCAAAAATGTGGAGGAAAGTGAACTCTTGCACATTGTCGATGGGAATGTAAACTAGTACAGATATGATTGAAAACAGTATGGAGGTTCCTCAAAAAACTAAAAACTAAATAAATAAATAAATAAATAAATAAATAAATAAAACTACCATATGCTCCAGTAACCCCACTTCTGGGTATATATTCAAAGGAATGAATATCAGTATGTCAAATGGATATCTGTACTCTCATGTTCATTTCAGTATATTTTTTATCAATATCCAAGATATATAAACAACTTAAGTATCGATCGGTGAATGAATACATAAAGAAAATGTGGTATATACACAACAGACTATTCAGCATTAAAAAAGAAGAAAACACTGTCATTTGTGACAACGTAGATGAACCCGGAGGGCATTATGCTAAGTGAAATAAGCCAGGCACAGAAAGATAAACACTTCATGTCTCAATTATGAGTAGAATCTAAAAAAGTTGAATTCATACAAGAAAAGAGTAGAATGATGTTTACCAGAGACTAGGGATGGAGGGTAGGAGGAAAGAGAAAGGCAGTTGTTTACCAAAGGGTAAAATTACAAATTTAGAAGAGGATTGTTTTGAGATTTATTGTACAGCAGAGTAACTATAATCAATAATAATGTGTTATATATTTCAAAATAAGTAAGTTTGTACATTTCAAATGTTTCCTCATAAATAATAAGCAAGAGGCGTGATAAATATATTAATTAATTTTGTTTAATCATTATATATTTTATACATATATGAAACCATCACATTGTACCCCATAAATGTATGCAATTATGAATTGTCAATTAAACATATTTTATATATTTATTTATTTATTTTGAGTCAGAGTTTCACCATGTCACCCAGGCTGGAGTGCAGTGGTCACTGCAACTTCTGCCTCCACAGGCGTGTGCCGCCATGTCTGACTAATTTTTGTTTTTGTTTTTGTTTTTGTTTTTGTTTTTGAGACGGAGTCTCACTCTATCACCAGGCTGGAGTGCAGTGGCGCAATCTCGTCTCACTGCAACCTCTGCCTCTCAGGTTCAAACAATTCTCCTGCCTCAGCCTCCAGAGTAGCTGGGCCTGCAGGTTCACGCCACCATTCCCCGCTGCTATTTCTTGCATTTTTAGTGGAGACCATGTCTGGCTAATTTTTGTATATTTTGTAGAGACAGTTTCACCATATTGCCCAGGCTTGTCTCAAACTTCTGAGCTCAAGCAATCTGCCTGCCTCTTCCTCCCAAAGTACTACAATTACAGGCCTGAGCTGCTGTCCTGGTTGTCAATTAAAATTATATTAATAAAATACATTAAAATTAAAAACAAAATATGAAATAGTAGTGATGGGGTATACTTTATTTATAAATTATATGTAAGTGTTTACTAAGATTGAGAAAAGAAAATATCTGAGACTCCACCACTAGCAACCTATACCATGAAATAGTTCTTTAGTGGATTGTCGTAATACCTGATTAAAATTCAATTCTTAATAATAATAGCAGTGATTTTATATTGCCTTATCAGATCAATGTTTGAATATTGATTTAAATGTGGATCTAGCCTAGAAGGTTAGTGTGTTGCAATGGAAATGAAAAAAAAAAAAAGCATAAAATTAAATTTGAAAGACTTAGCTTTATGTACTCGTTTACATTCTGGTTTCCTAGTTGCTATTAGGTGAGAATAATGACAATATCATAAAGTATTAGTGATTTTATTTTCGTAAACATTATTTTTCTCTTTGCAAAAACCACTTCTCTGTTATAGTTCTGATTACAAATCTCAGCATTTCAGGGTCCCTCCAAACTTTTATATTTCCAAAACTCAAATTCTTCACACTATTCTCACAGCCATCAGGCTTCCTTTAGGAATTTCCTACCACAGTGATTTCTCAGTGTTTTTTTTTTTTTTTTTTTTTTTTTTTTTTTTTTTTTTTTTCCTTCTTGCAATTATCTAATACATATTTTTTTCTATTTTAACTTATTTGAAATATCTGATGTGATTTATGTTTTACTCATCCCTAACCATTAAGATGTCTACAAAGATTTAAATAGAATTCTTTAACAATGAGGGTTCTTATAATTTAGTAAAAATTGTGAAAAAGAGCTATCTACTCACATAACAAAAACAGGATTGCATTAAATTAAGATCATGAACCCTGGATCTCAGATGCCTTGGCTATAATCCTTGCTCTGACAATTACTGTGTGGTATAGGAAAATCCCGACATTTACCATATTTTTTATTTACTCTATAATTGTTTCTTAAATTTATATATTAGATTAGTTGCAGACCTTATTATGAATATTAAAAAATTGAGATAAAACCTCTTTTGGTTTGTGATTTACAGCCTACTAGAGAAATGCATGTAATTCAACAATAATAATGCTAAATTTTAGAGATGTCCTAAAGAAGATTTTATAGCAATTAATTTTTCATTTTATTATAAATTTGAAGTAGTCCTGGTAGTTAGTAAAGTACAATGATTAAAATAAGGTTCTCATTATTAATGTGTACATGTAATACAAGTACTGTGTGACCACCACCAGAAATCATCTCATTTTAACATGTTTGCCTTATTTCAAACCTACTTTGTCCCCACCCCAACTAGAAATAAAAATTGAATATAATAAAAGCATTTGTATACACTGTTCCTTTTGTTTATCTTGAATTCTCAGAGATAATCATTATAATATGCATCTGATAAGATACATATCCAACTGTATTGTAAGAAGTGTGAATTTGCACCATTTTTATATGTTTTCAGATTGTCCTCCAAGATGTTTTCCTCCTACTATGGCAGAGTACATTCAGTACTAATCTTTATAGAGTTTGACCAACAGAATATTAGCAGTTATAATAAAAGCTGAAGCTTTAGCTATCCTGGCTCCGGTTTTTGTGCCTAACATGTGCTCAAATGACCTGCCATGGGAAGATCATGCCATATATAACTGCTGCCGTTTCTGCTAAGATTGAAAGTATACTCCAGCCACTGTCCCTCTTAATTTATTCCAGGATAGGCAGTGCTCCTCACCAGAATCCCAGTAATTGTCTCAACAAGTTATGCTTAAGGATAGATTACCTCACAGTATTATGGGAAAATTTTGCTCAAGAATTCCTCAGTGCTGTAATCAACTTTTTATATCTATTTACATGGGCGGTAGCCCAATTACAGTTATCTCTTGGTATCCATAGGGCACTGGTTCCATGACCCCCATGGATACCAAAATTTGTGGATGCTGAAGTCCACAGTATAAAATGGGGTAGTATTTGTGCATAACCTATGCACATCCTCCTGCATACTTAAAATCACCTCCAAATTACTTATAATACTTAATACAATGTAAATTCTATGTAAATAGTTGTTATACTGTATTGCTTAGGGAATGGTAAAAGAAGTCTGTACATATTCAGTACAGACATTATTTTTCTGAACATTTTGAGTCCACGGTTAACTGAATCTATGAATGCAAAATGCACAGATTCGCAGGGCCAACTGCACTTGGTTCTGCCAGTGTCTTTCATTTCCTTTGAAAACTCCTACGTTTTCTTTGAAAGGGAGTTCAGATCTCATTATGCCACAGATAATTGACCCAAACATGACTTTGTTCTCCTTTTACTTTAATTGTTTTATTCCAGAAAGCATGTCTCCTTAAATTCTTTATTTCCTTCCTGTAATATGGATATTAACAAGGCATAGCTACTCTAAAATTCGGTATAACATTGATGTCCTCCATTATCAACATATGGAGGATTCATTCTGTGACCTGAAAATAATGGGCAGAGCTGTCTGTGGTCACTGTCTACCATTCTATGAGAGTGCTATTTGAACTGACTGGTGTACTTCAGTACAAAATGACAAAAAATAAATCAGATCTAAGACTATAAATCTTTGCTCAAGTTCACAGTTTGCTAGCATCTCTAGGCTTATGGCTGAGGTGGACGCAACTGGGGTTAAGACCTTACTTATCCTTATTATAACATTCCAAGCATCATTTAGCTTTCGGAGACACAAAACTGGAGCATTGAAGGCCACAGACACGATGTACTGATGTACTAGCTATAAAGTTTACAATATTTTACTGCATGAGAAGATGTAAGACATTATTTACACTTTGGTGGGAAACCTCCTGGGAGCTCCAAAGAAAGAATTGAGCCACATTCTAAGTATCCTGAATTTAGGATCCATAGTTTTATATTTATCTGAAATTTAATCTGGCTTCCAAGAAGCCTTAACTGACATTATCACACAATCCGTGTGTTTTATATGACTTCCACCAATTGCTGGCCTTGCTATTCAATCAGACAAAAGTCTGATGACACTTAATTGATCTACTATCTTATACCTATTGAAATAAAATAGTCATTACAAATCCAGCCATGCTTTGCTTCTAGGAACTGGATTTTCATTCATGCTTCCTATGAATGGACAACCGTCCATGCTTTCTTTTTCACAAAAACTTTGTATAGCCACACTAAATTGTAAACAAATATCAATAATTAAGTTCTATGCACCCTCATTCTCTGCCATTTTCTATAGTACAGACTGGGTACTTGGACTTGACAAACTTCTAGAACCAAGAGACGTGGGCATGTTTCATTTTGGGAACTCCCATTTTTCAGCTCGTTAATTGTGTAGTTTCTTTAATCAGGTTTTAACTTAGTCTAAAGTTTAATCAATTTCACAACTTTTTATTTCTCCTAAGTGAGACACCTCTTATTCGTATTAGGAAATCTGAATAAAAACATTCATGGATTTAAAATTGTACACATTGGCTTCACAAGTGATAATATCTTGTCATGCCAACTTTCCTGGAACACCTATACTTAAATGAGTCCTTATACCTTGATTGTTCTCCCTAAAAAAAAATTTTGGGGATCTTTCTGGTCTATATGTCTGTTCACCATTCAGAACCTTGGACATGTATCTATCATTAATTTATCTCCTTGTACAAGACTATACACCTGTCATTCTAACATATTTCTTCCAATTTCATCTAGAGAAGTAATCTGTGTTAGGAGATATAAATTCCATCAGTTCTGGATCTGGCAGAAACATCAGTTATGCAAATAGATGCTTCTTGCCTTCTCCATTTTTAGTAGTGTAAATCAATCTAGAAGAGTGTTTTTAACCTTTTTGTTCCAAGAACCCATTTGGCAGTCTGGTGAAGCTGATCCTTTCTCAAAACGATGTTTTAAACAAAAAAGCTTAAGAATACAAAATAAATTATACTGACATAGATATCGAAGTATTAGAAACTGTGATATCATAATACATGTTTCTTTATTAAACTATTATATATCGTACCTTGCTCTCTTTACAAAAACTGCCATACTTTTTAGAATGATAAACATAAAGGATAGTTCAAAATATTTACAATTCTAATGTGATACAAAATACCTGTAAATTCTATTAGTGACAAGCCATGATATTGCTAATATTTGTTGCCTATACTCATAATTGAAAGCAACAGTACATTTCAATTAGACCTTAGTGAGAATGAAAATGTAACATATTCTCATTCAAGTTTATGAATCCCTAAACTCTATTCAAGTGTCCCTTTGTGCTCATGTACTCCTGGTTAAGAAGATATGATCCACAAAGGCAAAAGTACCTAAGGTTCAGGAAAGACATAATGTGGAATTACTGCTTACCTGGGATTGAAAGATTTCCCATATATAACATTTTCAGTGCTGAAACAGACAGTCACAGGCAAACTTGAATGGTTGTTCTTTCTACGGAGCTCTCACCTACTGAAAGACACCTTTTGAAAGCCATTTTTTCTTTTTTTTTTTTTTTTTGAAAATCAAAAAAATCCAAGGGAGAAGAGGGTGGAAATGAATGCTGAGTACGAAAACTATATTTGACATAATTCATACTCAAAATTCACACAATCACCTTCTCATGATACACTTTTGAAATAACAACTACACTAAAAAGAAATAATTCCTAAATCTTACCAGTTACCTGTACTGTAGACAGTTCTATATTAATTTCTAATTGCTGCTATAAAAATGACTATAAATTTAGCTATTTAAAATCACAAATATATTCTCCTAAGTTCTGACAGTAATGGTCTAAAATGGGCCTTCAGGGCTGCATTTCTTCTGTATACTCTAGGGAGAACCTTTCTGTGCCTTTCCAGCTGCTAGATACTGCCTACATCCTGTGGCTCAAGGACTCTTCCTCCATTTTCAAAGTCGGCAGCATAGCACTATCTGTCTTGTCTGACTTCCTGGCTTTTTCTTGTAAGTGCTATTGTGACTATATTGAGCCTACCTAGATAATGGAGGATAATCCTCTTATCACAGAGTTCTTAATCACATCTGCAAAATTTCTTTGAATGTAAGGTAACAGATTCACAGGTTTCTGGAATTAGGATATGCGCAGTTTGGGGAGAATTATTCAGTCTACCTCAAAACCCAAGTCTAGAATTCCAGGGTCATATATGTATTAATCGTGTCTAACAAAGTCAATATATTAATACAGGATCAAAGAAACAACTTATGAAAACAGAGCCAGGGGCTATCACATTGGTTAAGTGAGAGATTTGCTCCAGTGCCAGGACGTGGGTTCCCCAACTATACTTGTCAAGTGAAACTTGATATTTATCTTTGACTGTTGTCCATGGCTCCTATGTTCTTTTCTCTATTGTTATTCCTGGCCTCTCTGTCAATTTGAATATTTCCTTCTGATTTATTTCCAAGCTTAGATTTCAGTTTTAATCAGTGTCTAATCTGATGTTAAACTTGTCTTCTGAGTCCTTCATATCTGCTATGGTCTGAATATTTGTGTCCCTTTCCTCACAAATTTATATGTTGAAATGTAATCACCAATATGATAGCAGTAGGAGGTAGAATCTTGAGAGATGATTAGGTATTGAGGTAGAGCTCTCATAAATGATTATTGCTCTTTTAAAAGAAGCCCCAGAGAAGTGTCTTCTCCTCTTGCATCCTGTGAAGACTCAGCTAGAAACTCCATCTATGAACCAGTAAACAGGTCCTAACTAGACAAGAATTTGCTTTGATCCTAGCATTCCCTGACTCTAGACCTGTGAAAGCAAACTTCTTCCTTTTTAAAATAAGCTATCAGATTTATATTATTTTGTTATGACAGGCCAAACAAACGTGGTATATTTAGCTTTAGATATTTTCTTGTGATTCTTGCTTATAGGCTCCTATAATCTGGTAAAGACTTTCCATGGTAAATTCCTTAGCATAATAATTATATATATTTATATATCCTTATTCTGTAACTCTATTACCTTGTGTTTTATTTCCATTCTTTTTGTTTTACTTTCTTTCTTGGCCATTTTTTTTTCCAATTTCCCTTTTTATTTTTTTATTGAGCATCAGACACTGTATATGAAATATTGTAAAGACCGATTGAGACTCTAATGATGTTATCTTTCTCTAGATCTATTTACTGGTAAAGAAAGGTGATCTGGTGTAATCTACTTTTCAACTACAATCCAGGAGAAATAGACTAATTGCATTTTTGGGGGGAAGTCTCTTCCATTAACAGAATATCCTTAACAGAATACTATAGTCATAAAATCTATTCCTCTACCAACCTAATTTATATTTATCAGTGCTCTCAGTTTACATATAAAAATCTAGTGTATGTATATGTGATTACAATAAAAATGTTTAGCAAACTAAAGTACAGCTTATTTTTAATATTCAGCAACATTATGCAAATGAAAAGATGTCAATTCTTTCTGTGATTTTCACTATGGTTTTTGCTTACACTAAATATCAGCTGTCTGGTTGAGTATATTGTTTCAAATACTAGGTACAGAAAAATGTTACAGGAAATGAGATACCATTAAAGAATTTATTTCACTCTTCCAAGAGGGCAAGAGTGTTACACATAAATCTTCAAAGGGTATCTCAATTCATAAATTCTTAGGAAGTCCTCTTGTGTTAGCAAGATATTTCCTATAGCCTTCTCTTTTATAAACTTTGCAGAAATCCCATTATCATAGCCTAGGGCAGTTAAAACCTTCATATTCTATGCTATTCTACAGTTTTATTTTGCTGTTTCAAAATCTGAAGAATTTTTTTATATGATAGCCTGTTAATTATTGCCAGGAAAATAGAAACTCTAGTCATAAATATCATAAATTGAACAAAGTTACTCAATAATTTGGCATGACATCTCTCAAAAGGGTAGATTTACCCAATTATTTTTCTTTGTCCAGCTTTTATTAGTGAGTAAATTTAATTGGTAAATAAAGAAATGTTTCTATATTGAGTTATGCTTGAGATATTTATACAATCTCAACTTTCCCCTTCCTTTCACATATATTCCTTAGTAGCTTCATACTCTTATATTGATTATAGTTTATTCAAAATATTTCTAAGTATATCCTTTCTATATAATTAATTTCTTTGCATTTACCTCCATTTCTATTGCATCCGAAGTTTTATCGACTTCTAGAGGGAGGAAAATAAACAATAGCAACCAAAAAAAAAAAAATGTTATTATCAACAATCGCCATTTTGATTTTTCCAACAGCCTAAAGTCCCTTAACATGGCTGACAGAAAAGAAGATGAAGCACCCTTAACAGGCAGATGTCTTAGACACTGCAAAATATGTGAATAGCATATATGAACAATACAATTGAGACGTTGTGATGAATTATAATAGCAGAAAGCAGAATAACTGAGCTAAAGGATACTTGGCTATATGGTTTCCACATCACTGGATGTCGGAAACATCAAATCTTTCAAAAAGGTACATAAAAATAAACTAACACACCAGCTTGGTTATTTAATGTAGTGAATTATCGTGTTATTTCTCTCAAATAGTATTTTAGGATATTTAAATTATGCATACTTCTTTTACTGCCTGGAATATCTGTCCTCTTTTGTCAATATGTATACATTTGAATTATCTTCCAAAATTTAATATAGCTAGCAAAGCATTACATAAGACTTCTGTTACCTAATCAACCTACCTAATATAGCATGCTTTTCTATCACTCCTACTGTATTATTGAAAAAAATCACACCATATTTTAACTGCTGATTTGTGTAATTTTCTTGCCCTCTAAACTGAAACCCTGGGTTTGTTTTACTTTGTTTTGTTTTCAATATCATATGTCTATAGGGTCAATGTAAAGTAATGTATATATGTTAGAAAGATTGTAATAGATTTTTAAATATTTTAATTATTTTTTTCATTGAAAATATATACTTTTGTTTCTAAAAATGGTTATGTACATATTTAAGTGCTAACTCCCACTTTTTAAATATGCCCAGTTAAAGGAATGCTATTATGGTTTCCATTAACAGCATCTAAAATATAGCAACCACCAAATAGATGTCTTTACCAAATAGATGCCTTCTGAACTTTCCGTAATGCTCAGCAAATTAGAAGTAGCAGAAACAATGAGTTAATAGAATTAGTAGATGGAATAGTAGTTAATATAATTTCATTCTCTGAAATTACCTTTTAGATCTTTAGTGTGATATTACAGTGTAGAAAAAAATTCAGGAACTTAGTCCGTGTGTTCTCCGCTCCCCCAGCTGCAAAGATGGCAGAAATAAGAAAATAACTTTCTGTTCTCTGGACTCCTGCTTATTTATTTCCTTCATTAGTACATTGTAGAACTACTGAGACTGACTTTGCACAAATGCAGTTACATTTGGTAAACAATAATAAGCCTTGATTTAAGCAATAATAAACTAAGGTTTCTGATTGAGATTTCAGAATGTCATTCCCAAAACCTGCAAAAATTGTTAAAAATACACATTCTTGGGCCCCCATCTCAGATCAAATGAATCATAATTTCCACAGAGGGTATAGAGTCTATATTTTTAAGCACATTTTCCAGGTGTTTCAGAGGTAAAAGCTAGTTGAGGTAATGTTGGAACTTTGTGCAATACCTGATTATTGGTTCTGAAGCGGATTAAATTCAGTGTCTTTGCCAAATCTCCTGATCCAACGTTAATGTTCCCTCTATAATTTATAATTAATAGACTATTAATTTACTCTGTTACATACAAACATTTCTGTAGAAAACAAGAAGGAAGATTACCAGGTCTGTCCTGAGGGAAATATAAGACTCTATATCCAAAAAGACTGTGGGCTGTGAGGAGTGGAAAGATAGAGTAATCTTAACAATGAGAAAGTAGTAACTTGTAGAAATCCTTGAATTATTAAGGTATCTTTATTAACTGAGCTTCTTTCTTGATCATTGATTATAAATATTCTCGTGCTTGTTATTTTTTTTCCTTGTATTTTAAAATATATCAAATGTAATTAACATATTTTGGGATATTTACCTAGGTTTGTAAAGAATTTTCATGAGTTTCATGTAATTATTAAAAACTACAGTTAATTTCATCACAAAAATTTAGAAGAAATGCTTATGTAGAAAAGAATGTAAACCTGAATGTCTCTGTTTTATCCCTTTCAGGTTTATTTTATTACATATTTAATTATTAAATTTATTTAAACATTTGTTCTACTAGAAATATAAGAGGAAAACTTTTTGGTTGCATTCCAAATCCACATAAAAAACAACTTTGAGTAGGTTTTGTTGAAAACATTTCTATTTCCTTTTTATGTTTAGTATTTCTGTTTATGTTTTAACTCAGAAATAATAATAATGAAAATAATCATATTTAATATTGAACTAGTATAAATTATAGGACTGCCTAGATGCAAATGCCAGTTTTGTCACTCATTAGCCCAGTGACCTGTGCCTTAATTTGAAGAGTTCAAATAATTACATAATAAAATTTTAAAAATGTGTCATGCACTTATTGATATTTATCCCCTTTCCTTTCTTAATCAGCTCAGTTTATTATTCATGTCTGATTTATCTTTTCAAGTTGTCTACCATCTATAATGTTTACTAGGAGACTCTGGGTGGGGAAGGAGTATTCCTTGTTATAATGAGGATGTCATTTACATGGGGCATCTATTCTCAAAACTGTACATGTGAGATTTGTTCATATTTGTGTATGTAAGTTTCTACTAAAAATATGAGCTATCATCTTAAGCTCATATGTAGATACAACTAATAAAATAAAATTTTTGTTAAATGTTGAATCAATGTCATTCTATCTAATGATACAAGCTCTGCCTTTCTCCCCCTAAACCAACTAAAATTCCATTTCTCAATGAAGAGTTCCCTTCTTAGCCACCCCAACTCTGGCATCATGATATAACACCTTTCTGTACCCCAGTGTGTGTAAAATAGGGATAAACATAGTACCTATCTGATACATTCATGAGTTAATGCATCTATGGAGAGGGCTTAGAATAATAACTTATACATAGTATATATTTAGTAAGTCTTAGCTAATATGATTTTGATTATTGTTATTCTGATCTATAAAGATTATGTTATTTAAATGTTGCCATTGCACTTTTTTTCCTGTGCCATCATTACAGCATTTAATTTATACTTGTAAGTTTTTTGTTTTGAGTTTTTTTTTTTTTTTTGAGACAGCTTGCTTTTTGTGGTAAATTAAAAATGATATCACAACAGTAATGGTTGCATTAGGTTTAATGGTTTACAACCATTACTGTCGTGGTATCATTTATACCACAGAAATGGTATCGTTTATAATTTACTTCTCGAAGTATCTATTTCCTCAGAGGGAAAATGGAAAAACTCGTTAGTAGTATCTTCTGTGAGTTAAATGTAATATATTAGACATAAAATAATTTGTAATACAATTATCTGTATAAAGCATCTGTAATACAGTTGATATTGTAAATATTATTTCATTTTTTTCTTTAATCATTAAACTTCTGTTCACTATCATTAAACTATTTAATGTGCCATTTCCCTTAACACAGTAAAATATAGTAGATTTTTATGCAGGATAGGCATGCACCCAAACTAGGGCTTAGGTTGGGAGGGTTCTTGGCTTCACCCAGGAGATAATTCAATAGTGAGCCAGTGGTGTTAGACAGTACTCTTTTATTGAACAGCATTGCTCCCTGCAGAGCAGGGCTAACTCACAGGCAGTGCACTCAGTCCAACATACGGGCTGTTGGCAAGTGTATTTATACCCACTTACACCCAGTTTCAATTTAATGCAAATTAAAGGGTGGGTTAATACAAATTGTGGGGCCAGTTATTTGGAACTTTCTAGAAAATGGGTGGTAATTTCTGGGTTGTTGCCTTGAAAAGAAGTGGCAACTTTCACATTGTTGCCATGGCATTTGTAAACTGTTATGGTGCTGGTGGGAGTGCCTTATGCTAACAAGCAATGAGATATCAATTTTTGGCCATCTGCTGGTTCCTGCTAGTTTTCTGTCTTCATCCTGTTGGGACTGGGAAATAAATTCTGCCTGTCTCCTACCTCAATACTAGTAACTAGGGCTGAAAAAGAAACAAAACTACAAAATATATTTAATGTCATACAGTTCTTGTAATCATAACCCAGAACAAGAGGGAATTTTGTTTTATTTTTGTAGTATGTTATTTCAAATTACTGAATGACGTTTTCACCTTCACATTAAGGGACTGAAAATTTGATAAATATGAGAGGAAAAAATTATCTTCTAGTTTTGTTTTTCATCACAATAGTTACTTTTTAGACTCTAATTAAGAAGCTACTTTATTCAAATGATCATTTTACTGGTCGTTTCACATACACTCATATTTTACAGTAATCTACCAGGCATTGCTATTATTTTAATCATTTGTTTTCAGATAAGTAGAATAAAGCTCATCTATGTTTACCATATTTTTAAGATAATAATTAGTTGCATAGTGAAGGCTTAAGTCATATAGTCTAATTTTAAGTTTATTTTCTTTTCATGGACCTACATATAGGGACTTTATTCAGCTTTACAGTTTTTATTTATTGTGTAATAATATATCTCCATATCACTATATATTCTTTGTATTCATTTTTTGATGTATAATTTAGAGGCACTGAAACGTACAACTCTTAAGTTGCTTTCATTTTATATATTTTAGCAAATGTACATAATGTGTGACCCAAATGCCCATGGAGATACAGATACATAGAGGAAGATCCTCTTCAAGCCCTATCTAGTTAATTCACCTTGACTTCTCCCTCATACATGACTTCTCCCTCATACAACTCCTAATTTATTTTATATATTCAATTTTAAAATACAAGTCAGATGACTTGGTGTGAATGCTATAGCAGCCATTCACATAGATTACATAAAAGCTCAGAAAGAGAGGGTTGAACAAAACTGGTCTATGAATGCTCTATCCCATTATATTTTCTTTATGTTTTAAATATGTCTTGAAAGTGTAACAAATGAATATTCAAAATATTGTACTGTTTTTTTCTGAATTTTAACGCTAAACATAACTTTATGAAAATTATATATATATATATTTTATTTATTTTTGAGACAGTGTCTCGCTCTGTTGCCCAGGCAGGAGTATAGTAGCGCAGTCCAGCTCACTGAGCCTCTCAGGCTCAAGCCATCTTCCCACCTCAGCCTCCTGGGTAGCTGGGACTACAGTTGTGCTGGCATGTCTAGCTAATTTTTGTGTGTGTATATTTTTTGTAGAGACAGAATTTCGCCAAGTTGCCCAGGCTGGTCCCGAACTCCCAGGCTCAAGTGATCTGCCTGCCTCAGCCTCCCAAAATGTCGGGATTGCAGGCATGAACCAGCATGCCTAGTCCAAAATTGTATTTTCTAGGTCCCTGTGATAGTCACGGAGTTTCTTCAAGAGCTAAGTGTTTGGGGCATCTCATTAAAGTATTTGTTCTAGAAGCTAACCATTGAGGTCAAAGAGACTTAAATTATTTACTGAAGTAAATATTCTAAAATATGTGATACTTTATTGTTTAAAATACATGAACAACATTATGAATGCATTATAACTTTTTCTAGCTATTGTTATATGAGAAAAAAATGCACAATACTAACATTTTCTGCAAAATAAAATAAAATGATGATGTTTATTTACCATATCATACATTCTTTATCATAGAAACTTTAAGTCAATCCACTTAGACTAAGTGTGATTAAAATCATTTAGGCCAGGCACCAGTGTCTCATGTCTGTAATCGCAGCATTTTAGGAGGTCGAGGAAGGTGGATTACAAGGTCAGGAGTTCCAGAGCAGCATGACCAACATGGTGAAACCTCGTCTCTGCTAAAAATACAAAAATTAGCAGGGAGTGGTGGCGTGCGTCTGTAATCCCAGCTACTCAGGAGGCTGAGACAGGAGAATTCCTTGAACCCAGGAGGCAGAGGTTGCAGTGAGCCGAGAGCCTGGGCAACAGAGCAAAACGCCATCTAAAAAAAAAAAAAAAAAAATCACTTATAGTATTATTTCTGGTATTTGAAGTTCTAAGTTAATGATTCTAATGGACTATATTTTTATTAGCTTTCAAAATGATATTTCTAAGATAATCTAAAAAGTTAGCTAAGACATCCTCCTTGTATGTATGCCACTTGATTTAGACCCAGGCTCTTAAGAATTACACATAGAACCGTTTAGAATTGAATCCTGGCATATTGCTATGGATTTATCTCTTGATACCCTTTGTCAACTATTGTACTTTAGCCCTATCAAGACTACTGCTTTGCCTAGCACCTCATGCTGTTTGCTGCCTCCTGTCAAATAACTGATCCCTGAAAGTAGCATCAAGACACCTTGATAAACAAAAACACCGAAGCTGTTTTTGTTCCTACCATAGTAAGGGGGATTAACTTGACAGATTCTTAGCAACGTCTCATAGGAAAAGAGTAGTCTAGATATATAAGTCTTTGGAGTATGACTTAAGGGAAGTCTTCAATGTGAGGGCTTGACTAGAAGTAGGTAACTATTATGACATAATAGATTAGCACTGGTGGACACAGCAAAGAATTTTGAGGAGGTTTGGAAGCATCATGGAGTTAAACAATCATTTGATTCTATCCATTGAAAAGTCGAAAAATCTGACATCAATTTCAATTTAAGTGTGTGTGTGTGTGTGTGTGTGTGTGTGTGTGTGTGCATTTCCAACAAGTTCCTGAAACAGAATAGGGATACTGAACTTTATATTTTCCTACAAAATGTTTCTAGGTATATTATATTAAATTTATCTTGATGAAGGCCTTGGATTAGTAAAGTCTTATTAATGAAGGCAGATAAAGGTCAATATAGTTTGTAAGCTGTGTGGCTATACTGTAGATGGCTTCTTTGCACATTTTTTTTTTTTAAAGAATGGTCTCTTTCTGCTTATAATATTGGAAACTTCTGCTAATTTTTCTACAATGCTTTTCTTGCAGACGTCCCTCATGATTCATTGGTTATACTCTTGTTTATATTATTATTTTCTTTATTACTAATCTTATGAATCAGTTATGAGATTGCATTGTATTTTTCCTTCTTAACTTTACTTAAACTATTACCATTTTATATACAAACCGCCTGTAAATTTTCTTCTATTCAGCATTATCACACTAACTTACTTTTCTTCTTTATCCTATACTAATTCCCACCTGTGGTCTTCCCCAGACCCTTACTCCCAGTCATTCCCACTCACAGGATTTGGAAGAAATCCTGTGGCACAATAGACTTTGTGTATTTGCCTGCTTGAGGAATCTGTGGGAGGGGGATTACTGCAGAACAAGTAGGTACAAGCGGATTTCTCTTTGGTGGGAAAGGAGAGGAAACAAACCTGATAATTCTTTCTTTCTAATTGCGCTTGAATCTGTGTATTAAAATTACTGGCTTGCAAGTCTCTATCTGCTAATAATCAATGAAAACCTGGACAAAAGGGAGCAGGTCATATTCATTATTGATATTATAAGCAAATGCTATTGTATGGTTTTAATGTTTACATAAATGGTATAAGATTTTGAAAATTGCCTTTTTCACTTTTTGTTACATTTTTGTGTAATAAAAATCTATGCATGTTCTCTGTAATGATCTAATTCATTCTAAATTTGAAATGTAGAATGTAGTATAATAAAAGTATATGTCATATATAATGATCATTATATATTATTATATAATATATATTTTGCTAAATATTATATAATAGATAATATATTAAAAGTATATGCCATATATTATATAATGTTTATTATATATTATTAGATAATATATGGCATACACTTGTATTATACTATATTTCATATATTCTCTCTATACTATATAATATATAATTAGTTAATTATTGCAATTACATATTATATTAATATATTATAATAATATACAATAATTTTCCTAGTAAACACAGTATTTTGTTGCTCCCTGTTTACTTTTCTGAAACTTAAAAATGCTTAAGTTCTCATCCCTTCACATGTCTCCCTATGCATACAAACCTCCATTTTCAGTTTTTGACAAACATTCCCAAATCGTTCTCCAAGGTGATTGTACTAATTTTCATTCCCTGCAGCTATACACTGGTTGATGAAAGTTTTAGATTTTTCATTTTTGTCCACCTAAACTGTGTAAAATGGTTCATTTTTAAATTATGCCTCTTGCTGATTGATTGAAATTCCTCTCAACATATATTTTGTCTTTTAATTTTTTTGTAGTGATATTAACTATAGTTATTTTAACAGTAGTATCATCAAATTCATCTATATTTTCATTTGATATTTTTATGAATTTAATTAATCTAACATTTTTTATATGTGATGAGAAAGAGTGTATAAAGTGAGATAATGAATAAATTTTGTTTTTCACTTGAAACCAGTTGCTGATGCTTTCTCCACTAAATTCTAGCACCACATTGATCATAGGTCAAAGCCCAACATGTGGCTATATCTATTCCAAGTTATTTATTCCAATATTATCTCTGTGCATAGAGATAAAAATATTTAAATTCTTGTAGCTTTATAATAAGATTTATTTTTAGTAGAAACCCCCAGTTCCTGCCCTTATTTTCCTGTTTAATACTTGTTCATGTACCCTTTAACTTTATTCTGCTGTACAGGTTTTGAGTTATCTTTGATTAATACCATAGAACATCCTTTAACATTTTTAATTGGAATACATTTATGAGTAAATTTAGAAAGAATGGATATCTTTTCATTCATGAATATTGTATACATATTATGTATGTTGTTATATATTCTGGTAATATTTTAACGCTTATTCATAAAATTGTGCATACTTTACATATTTCTTAATATATTTTATTATTGTTTATCAATAATATACGCTAAAGCTAGTAATACTATTGATGTTTGCAAGGGGGCTTTGTATTTAGTAGCAGAATATTTTTCAATGCCGTGAAATTATACATTTTTGGCAAGTCTGTAATTTTCTATTAAGATACCTTTATCACTAACGATAAAGAAAATGTCCCTGCCATCATATGGGCATGACAGTCTCTTCCTTCTTGCCTTATTAAATTGGCTCCTATAAAGGGCCTCCTATAATACATTTAATAAGTATGCCTTTGAGAAACCATATACTTTTTCCAAATTTTATAGAAATACTTCCTAAATTTTGCTTTTGAATATTAATTTTCTGTAAATTTTTGATGAGATAATGTGTCTTGTTTGAAGTTCATTTTTCTTGATCCTATATTCCAAGTTGGATAATATTAAAAGTAGTATAAATTATAAGTAGGAAGCAATATAACAAAGTTGTTAACCATGCAAATTATGGCACCATATTACCAGGGTTCAACTCTTGTCCCTACTAGACTTGTAGGCGTGTTACTGACTACTCTGTATCTCAATTACCTCATCTGTACAATGGAAATAACTATAACACCCACCTCACAGCTCAATAAATTTGTAAATGATTTTTAAAATGTTTACAACTCTACTTGGCACTATGTACTAAATGCCAGTAAAATACAAAATGGTACATTTTCACTATATTTGTTGAGGTCATATTTTCTTGCTTATCTAATAATATGTGGAATGATGTCACTATTTTTCCAATGTGAAAACTTTCTTATGCTTTAGAAAATAAACTCTATATGCAAACTCTTTTATTATCCATTTTTCTTAATTAATATGTTGAAATTACTCTTTCTATATCTAATATTCATTTGAATTTTCCAAAAATTATTAAACCACTTTTATGTAAATATTGCTCCTTGCATGCCAATATTTTCTTCTTCATTAAATTCTTCTTGGGAAAGTATGTATGTCAACAGTTCTTTCAAATATTATAATTATGAGCTCTCTCTATGTTTCTTTCACAGTGGTTTCACTGAATAGAATTTTGGATTAACTACTCACCACTTTGTATTTTGAAGAGATTGTTTGATTGTCTTCAGACACCTTTTGTTATTGATGAGGAGACTACTCTCAGTTGGGTCTTTCCCTTTTATCCTTTATTATTTTTCTTTCTTTCATGTATATTTTAACTTTAATATAACTCAGTGAAGATTGATGTTATTGGTTTATCCTTCATGGAACTAATCTCCTTTAATCTGAACTCTCATGTTTTTCCTCAGTCCTAACACTTTCTGACATTATTTTTCTCCAGTACTATCCTTTTGGAATTCTTAGTGGATATACTCTGGGAGTTCTTATATCTTCATCTTTTTTATGTTGACTATGTCTTTTCCATGTCTTTTTCTATATGTGTTGCATTCTAATTGCTTTCTTTAGGCATATGTTTAAATTCATCTTTCATTTATTTCTACAGCTCTAATATTTTTCCAAATATTTAATAGAAGTGTGGTTATATGTGTTTTAATTTCATTAGTTATATTTTAATATAACTCACTTGGCTTTTGTTTTTAAGAATATGTGAGATGTTCTTATTTTTCTTGATTTTTATCTCTTTATTGTGTTGGACATTTTAAACGTGACTTTTAAACTTATTAAACTTAATCTGTATTTTTTTGATACTTACTCATTCTGAAAACTTAGTCTTTATATAAGGGCTATAGTGTCCAGTTCTCCCTTCATGTGAGTGTGTGTATGTTTATGTGTGTGTCTGAGTGCATGGTGACTGCACTTCATGAAGCTTGTTTTCTTAAATACGTTGTTATTCAAAGGTTAAGCCCTGCTCAGTGGGATTGTATTACTTAGTAATATGTCATGTGATGGGTTGTGGTGCTAGTCCTTTAAAGCAGATTAGTGTTTGTCACTGCTGAGTTCATAAGAGTTTTCCTAGTTCTGAACTTATTTTGAAGTTAATTTCTCAGTCTGTGTTCCTATGAACCACATTATACTAATTGCATTCTTATATCTAAGTATGGTGTATTACTCATTCCTAAGTCCTCATGGGAGACTCTGGTTCTAATCAAGATTCCACATGGGCCACAGACTTCCTTTACGCTTTTATTTGACGTTTAACAGATATTTTCACTTATGGGTCAATCCTTCAAGACTCTCAACTATTTATACTTATCTCAGTTGTTACTTTTATTTACGGGTATTAAAATCCACACCCCCCCCACCTGATACTTCTGGTGTACAAGTTCTGGCAGGGTGATGTGGGGATTTCTGGGGGACGTTAGAACCTTTTAGAAGATCTGTGAGATCGAAACTGTGTTAATTCATTCTCTCGTGAGTGTCTAAAAATTTTTTCTTCATGACACTTGATATCAAAACAGACTTAATACCAAAACAGATATGGGATTCTATCATCTATTAATCTAGAAATGAAAAAAATTTGAAAATTCTGTGAAGCAATATAACTCCTCTAATATTATTATTCTTTTGTAAAATATTGTTACTATTCATAAAAATTTATGTCAGCATAGTACAAATTTATTACTATTATTTAAGTGATTTCAGAATTAATTTTTAAATTCTCTATCTTAATTTCTAATAGAGTAACTATCAATCTATCATTTTAAGGTAGTAATAACAAAACTGCTCTTTTGGATCTTTGTAAATATTTAAGTGTGTAAGTGTTTCCTAAGACCAAATAATAGGATAGCCACTTCTCTGGAGCATCAAACCTCAAATCCTAGCCATTATGAATTATATCTTGTTTAAATTTTGGTTTTTAGTTCCTTCAAAATTCTGACTTTGAGTTTCCTCTTTTGTGTCTTTCACTGAGGATTTTTCTTACTTGACTTTGAACTCTAGAATTTATTGATTATTTTTCTTCTAATAATTTTTATGTGAGAAATTGGAAAGGGAAATTCATTCATCAGTTTAGTCTGGCAAATTAGTTGATAGTGGCTGCAGTAATTAGTCTTAATTTCCCCCATCCAATCTAGTTACATTTTTGTTTTTCTCAGTTTTGACAATTTTTTGTAGCAGTGCCACCTGGGTAACTGTAAACAAATATTAAAGTAAATGGAAATACAGTTACAAAGGTGCTTTCAGTACTATTTTTTTTCCACAATATCAAGAAAAGATTTTACTCAAGGTTTTATGACTTTATTTCTTCACATGAATATAATAATTACATTTTAGGACTGGGTCATAAAGACCAAATTTGGTTTCAGAGATAAAAGAAATTAAACGCATAGACACTACATGGGCTATTTTCTCATTCTTTTTGAGAAACAATAGGAATTATTGCTGTGTTTGATAATGCATAAAGCTGACGTAATTGGTATATGTGTGAGTTTCACTTACGTGGCTTTCTGGCAGGGTAGAAGAACCTCATCCACTTAGCCATTTGCTTGACACTGATAACCCTGCCACATTCTCCACTGTTTGGAATATCAAAAGTGAAATACAAATGATAAACCTGAGATGGAATGGCTTCTTAAAGCTCTGTTTCCAGTGCACTCTAGGTGATGGCAATGGTCAATACTTCTCGTGGAGTGAGAAACTGGGACTAGAGTGACAAACATCCCTGTTTGACAGGATGTGTTGCAGTTTTAGCATTGACAGGTGTAAGTCTTGGAAAACTCCACCGTCAAGAGAAACCAGAATAATTGGTCAATGAGATCATAATCATCAGGGACTGCCATAGAAGACAACAATCACACTATTAAGCTAGTAATAATGTTCAGGATTAATGTCCAGATGTTGACCCTGAATTCATTTGAGTCCTGTATGGCAGGCAGAATTCTTATATGTCCCTCAAGATTTCTGCCCCCCGGAATTCTCATCAATGTAATTCCTTCTGTTTGAGTATGGGTGGGCTCTGTGAATATGATGGAATATCACTCCCAATTTTATGTTAGTTACCATATATGGCAATTTTTTTAATACACAGTTAAGGCCTCTAATCAGCAGACTTTAAGTCTAACTTAATGTAGTGAACCCCTAAAAGAGAGATTAAGCAACCTCGAATACTCTGCTGCTGGCCTTAAAGAAAGTCAACATTCATGTTGAGAACTTCATATGAGGGCCATGTGGTAAGGAGCTGCAGGTGGCCCCTAAGAGCTGAGAGTCTTCCCTGGTCAACAGCCAAGAAAAAATTCTGGGCTTCAGCCATACAGCAAGGAAATAAATTCTGCCAACAATTTGTGAGCTTGGAAGAGGATCGCAAAACAGGTGGAGATTGCAGCCACAGCTGCAACTCTTGATATTAGTATCTGATCAGAAAACCCAGTTAACCTGTACCTAAACTCCTGACCCATGGAAACTTTGAGATATTAAATTTGATTTGTTTTAAGTTGTTGAATGGTGGTGTTTTGTTATGTAGGATTAGAAAAAGTATCCATTTTGGATATACAACTTTTGAAGCATCTGCACTGCTTGTTATGTACACTGTCTTTGTCAATAATTGCATTACTGGTAGTGGGAGTTGTTTACTTATATCTTCTTAAGTACCTGCTGTTGAGAGCAGAAATTACAAGCTAATTTTTGGAAAAGTGTGGTAAATTAGAGAAGTTATAATATGTATTTAACATCTTAAGTAGAAAGAGAAAAGATAAACTGAAATTGGCCGTTAGAACCCAAAACTATGTTAAGAATTATTATCGGCCAGGCACGGTGGCTCATGCCTGTAATCCCAACACTTTTGGAGGCCAAGGCGGGTACGTCATGAGGTCAGGAGTTCGAGACCAGCCTGACCAACATGGTGAAACCCAGACTCTACTAAAAATACAAAAAGTAACCGGGTGTGGTGGCATGCACCTGTAATCCCAGCTACTCAGGAGACTGAAGCAGGATAATCACTTGAAATCGGGAGGCGGAGGTTACAGTGAGCCAAGATTGCACCACTGCACTCAAACCTGCGCGACAGAGTGAGAATCTGTCTCAAAAGAAAGCAAACAAACAAACAGACAAAAAACAAACAAAAAAGAAAGAGAATTATTATCAAAATCTTCCAGTCAGTCTTCTAATAAAAAAAAAAAGAAAGAAAGAAAGAAAAACAAAATTGTGGGAGCTATTGAGGGAAAGGTGAAAATGACAGTCATTAGCCTTCATGTCTCATCCAGGAGAAAATAATATGATTTACAAAAACAAGGCACTTTACAATAAGAAATTTAAAACTCAAAAAATGTTTCAAACCTTAGAGAATGAGATCAATTTTAAGCACATTTTGAAAGAGAGGTTTAACTTTTGTTGAGGAATAGACAAAGCATTGGTATATATTAGCATAATCTAATAGATGATGGCACATGAAGTAGTTATCAGTGGCTGTGGTTTCAGAAAGGGACATTTAAAGCCATTAAAAAGAAAGCCTTGTACAAAGCAGTATTTTTGGATAATTATGACCAGAGCATCAATTTTTTTGTTTTTCACACATATATATATGTGTATATGTGTGTGTGTGTATATATATATATATTTTTTTTTTCGTGGACCTCTCACTTCATTCCATTTTCTGCCACATATTTTTCAATATTGTGTGCTTTAATATTTACTTATTTCTTTTTTAAATTCATCCGGTGGTACATAGAACTCTGGTTCTATGAATTACTATGTGACCCTATTAAGCCACAATTTTTGTCTATAAAAATTAGCAAATACTACTTAGATTTTTAAGTAAGTATTAAATGAAAAATAAATGCATGTTAGAAAAAGAACAAAATTAACAACTGGTATACATACTACATTAGAGAAAAATGACACAGATAATCCATAAAATAAGCAGTTGGCACCTAAATAAACTAGAAGTTACCGTATTATTTTATCAGATCCTGTTGTAATAATAGTGCATCTTATATAAGTGAGGTAGTGTTTTTATTGAATTATTATACTGTCCAAGGTAAATATAAATCAAAATAGTAGAAGACACAATGAAAACTTTCTTTAGATATCAGGTTTATCTTCTGAAACTTTTTATTTATTCAGTTGTTTTGTGTTCCACCATAAGAAGGTTAAATCCTTTATCAATTTAGCAAAAGGAAACAGTTTCATATCTCTGACTACTTCAACTGAAACTGTAATCTATATCATCTCATGGGTAAAATGCGAATGAGTGGTCTCAGGATCAGTCAGAATTCAGCACTAGAAAAATAAGCTTTTCTAAGAAAGAATGAGCTTAGCTTTTATGAAGAAATATAATTGCTTTGAAATAATGCCGCCACATATAAAGTTGGGTAACTGTTGGTATAATAACTACCCAGAAATTACCTGGGTTTCAAGATGCTTAAAAATGCTCTTGTAAGAAAAAGCAATGATAAAACTTACTGATCATTTAAGATGAAAATCAAGGTTGCACGTGTTGAGTGAGTTTTAAAATACCAGTGGAGGATATTAAACTGGGGCAAGGGACTCTATATGAATTACTGTGTGACATCATTAAGCCACAAGTTTTCATCTGCAAAATTTAGTAATACTGCTTGGATTTTTAAGTAAGGATAAAATGAAAAATAAATGTATGTTACATTTTATGTCCTTTGTGAATAATCATTTTTGTTATGAAATGTAATTTAGAAATCATTTTGTCTAAACTAAATTATAATAATAAGCACCATGAAAATTCAGGTAGGCATATTAGCTGTTGAATCCTTAAAAGTGGATGTTTAAATATTGATTCAATAACCATGTTAACAAAGGATGATATACCAGAGGATAAAATTTTAAAGAATTTTAAATTTGTAGGTAATTAATGGAGAATACTTCATTCAAGATACACATATATCTTTTATGACCCCTTGCACATACACAAGCTAAAAGCAATTTCTAAAGCATATTAAAATCTGAAAAAAAAGTTAACACTTCAATGATTACAGTTAAAAGGTGAATAAAATTCCAAACTGATTTTTTTTTACCTTCAAACTCTTTAAAATATTGTCTTTAAAAATCGCAGATAGTGTTGCTTTTGAGAATTGGAACCACTTTGGTGGAATCCAGAAATGTGCATAAGGCGTATTATCATTCTTTGTAATATGGCTAGAAATTCATACCTGAGGAAGAAAGGTGAAAGGATCCCTCTTAAATTAAAAGAAGACCAAAGATATTAGACTATATTTCAAATAGTGTAGTAGACCAGAACAACAACAGCAAAAACAATAAACCTAATGTTAATAATTCTGAAACTAAGGAAGTTATGAAAATCACATAGGAGGAAGGTGACTTCCTGTTCTCCTAAAAATGCTTAAATAAGCACTTGAAAAGCTGTCCTCCTGCTTGAAACTCTGAAGATACCTATTGCTTATGTACTGCCACATAGATACACTACCTCTGCTATCATCCAGAATAAGCCAAAAATTTACATCAAAACAGATTTATCAGTATATTTATTAAATTCCCCAACTGGGATATATTGTGTTTTATTTTGAACATAAATAAAATGCAACCCTAATTTATTTAATAATTATGTAGCTAGAATTTATTGAAATAATATATATATAATTTTTTAAAGTTTTCTGTAGCATCATTTCAATTTGAATTTTGAATATCTTACTCATATGATGAATTAATAGTTTATTTTCTATTGTAACTTGAGGAGAACAGACGTTGGAGCTAACATGCAATTAATGGCAGATTTATTTGAAAATAATACATATTTTGTAGTAATTCACTTACTTGGACTTAATGCCTCGCTGTCTTACACAGAAGTTAAGCAGAAGTAGCATTGGGTCCAATGACTGAATCTTCCAAGTCTTATTTGGCATTTGAAGGTAGTTCTCAAAGCACATTATTAACTATAGTGTTTTGTTTTCTATACGTAATTATTAGGATAGAAAACAAAGCTTAAGTGCTTAGGATTGTTATTTATTTTTAAAAATTCTAATTTCTCACGTATTTTGAAAGATGTATTTCCAAGTTAGGCCATGCCGTTTGACATAATGTTAAAAGAAAATTGTAAGAGGTAATTGCTGATGCTCACTTTAAAAACCTATAGTTCAAGGCAGCATGGTTTAAATATACAAGTATAATTCCATCCTGGCTAGTATAATTATGATGTCTGGTAATGCAGGTTATATATATTTGATATCTTTAATATTGAAATGAAACAACATACTAAGAATGTATTCTTATATTCCTCATACTTCTTCCAGCAAAATTTCCTTGACAAAAACAAAACAGAATAGAAAAGGATGTGGAAAAACAATGTTATTAACAGATTAGTTGCTCTTAAATAAAACTTGTTGACATTTTGTCCTTTTTAGCTTTTATTACTTTTGTTATTGTTGTTTTTGTTGTTGTTGCGGAGTCTCGCTCTGCTGTCATGAGGCTGGAGTGCAGTGGCACGATCTTGGCTCACTGCAACCTCTGCGTCCTGGGTTCAAGTAATTCTCCTGCCTCGGCCTCCTGAGTAGCTAGGATTACAGGCATGTGCCACCATGCCCAGCCAGTTTTTGTATTTTTAGTAGAGACAGGGCTTCACCATGTTGGTCAGGCTGGTCTCGAACTCCTGACCTCATGATCTGCCTACCTCTGCTTCCCAAAGTGCTGGGATTACAGGTGTGAGCCACTTCGCCTGGCCAGCTATTATTAATTCTTATACATAACTGTAGCAAATGATCTAAACAAGCCACATAGTAAAATTCTAACTTTCGTGTATAGAATAGCTGACTTAAAACAATTACAAAAAGATAACTCATTAGACACAATATCCAACTTCCAGCAAAGTTATCACTCAGAATCTATTATATTGTCATTTCTTGCTAGTCTGGTAACACTTGCTTCAGACCATAAAGAAAAAAAGCACAATGTCTTATTATTTATTCTATCTCAACACATTGTGTGATACAGTGAAACATTCAGTAAAGATTCAATAAACTAAATTATCTTATTTCTTTTTCCTTGCCTTCTCACAACAAAAAGGATATAAAAAACTGTCAAAATATACTGTTCCCCAATTATCCAGATTATATTTAATACCTAAAAAATGAACAAACAATAAAGGATAGAGAATGACAACTGAGGTAAACTAGAATATGTCGTTGTAACCTTGGGAGAGAGAAAGGATAGCCTTATTATGATTAGCATAAGTTATCTCAGGCTACATAACAATGTGTATTAGGAAAAGTATTCACCACTTTGTTGTGTTTAATTTAGTAAAATTATCTAAAGTTTATACTTTCTTCATTATCCAAATTACTTTATGTCTCCAAAGCCAGAGCATAATTATTAGAAGGTTCTGTTTAACCAAAATTAAGAAGTCTCATGTATCCAGACATACATTCAGTAAATGTATCAAATACCTACTCTATATGGGCACTGTGCTGGCAAATAAACATATAGAAATGAAAGCACATTTTTTACCCTCAAAAATCTCTCAGTTTACTTTAAGCTATCAAATGCCAACTTTTGAGAAGAATGGATTTTGTTTTTTAAATGCGTGTAATAAGTCACATGTGTGAGGGCAATATGCTTTATGGGCACCAAGGAAAACCATTCATTGATTTCTTGAACACATTTCATTCTCACGCTAAATAGATATTTGAACCAAGAGAAAAAGGTAAAACAGGATCATGCAGGTAATTGTGTCCCAGTGTTATCTTGAGGAATCTGCCTCCTGAGACAGGCCACTAGTACTAAAGGCCAAAATATAATGAATTTTGTAAGAGTTCAAACTTTATCTCTGTATCTTCACACATATGCATAATTTTCATAGCCTTGACTCTGATCCTGAACAAGGTCTTCAAAACCGCTGTATAAAATATTCATAGTAACTATTCAGCTTATAAATTTTATGTTAGTAAGCACTGAAATGAGAGACTGATGATAAAAAAGTTTCCAATTTTAATTACTTATTGATACATGTTATAAATTAATATTGTTAAAATAAGAACTACAATTGTGATATATGCTATAAACAATGACTATATCCATCTACACTTATATTTCTTAGCTGGCATTGAATAATTATGCAAATAAAATACTGTAATATTTACACCTAAAAATAGGAATATATATAAGTGTTAAAAGGTTAAGAATGTACAAAACCAACCAAGTGAATAGACAACCCACAGGATGGAGAAAATATTGCAAACTACTCATCTGGCAAAGAGTTAGTAACCAGGATATATAAGCAGCTCAAACAACTGTATAGGAAAAAAGCATAAATAATCTGATTAGAAAACAGGCAAAATATTTGAATAGATATTTCTCAAAGAGAGACATGTAAATGTCATACAGGCATATGAAAAAGTGCTCAATATCATTGGTCATCTTAGAAATGCAAATCAAAACTACAATAATGTATCATTTCACCCCAGTTAAAATGGCTTATCTCCAAAAGATAGTTGATAAATGCTGGCAAGTATGTAGAGAAAAGGGAACCCTTGTACGCTGTTGGTGGGAGTGTAAAATAGTACAATCACTATGAAGAAGAGTTTGGAGGTTCCTCAAAACACTAAAATTATAGCTACCATATGCTCCAGCAATACCACTGCTAGGTATGTAACCCCCAAAAGAAAATCAGTATATCAAAGAGAGATCTGCATTCTTATGTTTTTGCAGCACTGTTCACAATAGCCAAGATTTGGAAGCAACCTAAGTGTCCATCAACAGATGAATGGATAAAGAAAATGTGGTACTTATACACAATGAAACACTATATTCAGCCAAAATAATAATCATAATAATAATGTGATCCTGTCATTTGCAACAACATGAATGGAACTGGAGGTCATTATGCTAAGTGAAATGTGAAATAAACCAGGCACAGAGAGACAAACATCACATGTTCTCACATATTTGAGAAATATAAAAATAAAAGCAATCAAACTCATGAAAATTGAGAGCAGAAGGATGGAGATGGAGAGAGTTAATGGCTACAAAAAAATTAGAAAAAATAAATAAGACCTAGTATTTGCTAGCAAAACAGGGTGATTATAGTCAATAATTTAATTGTACATTTTAAAATAATTAAAAGAGTGTAATTAGGTTGTTTGTGACACAAAGGATAAATAATTGAAGGAATGGACAACCCATTTTTTGTGATGTGATTATTATGCATCACATGCCTATTTCAAAACATTTCATGTACCCCATAAATATATAAACTTACTATGTGCCCCCAAAATTAAGAACTAACAAAAAAACATAAAATCTCATACAGTGGTTCAATTTAAATACAATGGCACTATTAAAAGTCTTATTTAAGGATACTGAGACAAGATGGCCAAATAGGAACAGCTCTGGTCTGCGACTCCCAGTGAAATCAATGCAGAAGGCGGGTATTTTCTGCATTTCTAATCGAGGTACTTGGTTTATCTCACTGGGAGTGGTTAGATAGTAGATGCAGCCCACAGAGGGTGAGCAGAAAGTGGGGCGTCACCTCAGCCGGGGAGTGCAAGCAGCCAGGGACCTCTCTCCCCAACCCAAGGGAAACTGTGAGGGACGGTGTTATCCAGCCCAGATACTACACATTTCCCACAGTTTTTGCAACCTGAAGACCAGGAAGTTCCTTCGTGTGCTTACACCACCAAGACCCTGGTTTTCAAGCACGAAACTGGGTGGCTGTTGGGCAGACACAGAGCTAGCTGCAGGAGTTTGTTGTTGTTGTTGTTGTTTTTCATACCCCGGTGTCAATTGGAACCCCAGTGAGACAGAACCATTCACTACCCTGGAAAAGGGGCTGAAGCCAGGGAGCCAAGTGGTCTAGTTCAGTAGATACAACCTCCACGGAGCTGAGCAAGTTAAGAACCACTGACTTGAAATTCTCACTGCCAGCACAGCATTCTGAAGTTAACGTGGAATGCTCAAGCTTGGTGTGGGGAGGGACATCCACCATTACTGAGACTTGAGTAGGTGATTTTCCTCTCACAGTATTAAAGAAGCTGCTGGGAAATTCAGACAGGGCGGAACTCACCAAAGCGCTGCAATGACTGTGGTCAGACTGCCTCTCTGGAGTCCCTCTCACAAAGTAGGGCATCTCTGAAAAAGAGGCAGCAGCATAAAATTCCCATCTCCATGGACAGAGCACCTGGGTGAAGGGGCAGCTATGGGAGCAGCTTCTGCAGACTTAAGCAATCCTGCCTATTGGCTCTGAAGAGAGCAGTGGATGTCCCAACACAGTGCCCCAGCTCTGCTAATGGACAGATTACCTACTTAAGTGGGTCCCTGACCCCTCTACTTCCTGACAGGGAGACACCTCCCAGCAGGGGTCGACAGACACCTCATACAGGAAAGCTCCAGCTGGCCTCTGGCAGATGTCCCTCTGCAACAACACTACCCAAGGAAGGAGCCGGCCACAATCTTTGCTGTTCTGCAGCCTCCACTGGTGATAGCCAGGCAAACAGGGTCTGGAGTGGATGTCCAGCAAACTCCAGCAGACCCGCAGAAGAGGGGCCTGACTGTGAGAAGGAAAACTAACAAACAGAAAGCAGTAACATCAACATCAATAAAAAGGATGCCCATGCAAAAACCCCATCCAAAGGTCATCAGTGTCAAAGATCAAAGGTAGAGAAATCCACAAAGATGAGGAAAAACAAGCACAAAAATGCTGAAAGTTCCCAAAACGAGAAGGCCTCTTCTCCTCCAAATGATTGCAACTCCTCTCCAGCAGGACACAAAACTGGATGGAGAACGAGTTTGACGAATTGACAGAAGTAGGCTTCAGAAGGTGGGTAATAACAAACTCCTCTGAGCTAAAAGAGCATGTTCAAACCCAATGCAAGGTAACTAAAAGGCTTGATAAAAGATTACAGGAACTGCTAACTAGAATAACCAGTTTAGAGAAGAACGTAAATGATCTGATGGAGCTGAAAAACACAGCACAAGAACTTTGTGACACACACGCAAGTATCAGTAGCCGAACTGATCAAATGGAGAAAGGATATCAGACATTGAAGATCAACTTAATGAAACAAAGTGTAAAGACAACATAAGAGGAAAAAGAATGAAATGGAATAAACAAAGCCTTCAAGAAATATAGTACTATGTGTAAAAACCATACCTACGATTGATTGGTGTACTTGAAAGTGATGGGGAGAATGGAAACAAGTTGGAAAACACACTTCAGGATATTATCCAGGAGAACTTCCCCAACCTAGCAAGAGAGGGCAAAATTCAAATTCAGGAAATACAGAGAACACCACTAAAATACTCCTCGAGAACAGCAACCCAAATACACCTAATCATCAGATTTACCAAGGTTGAGATGAAGGCAGCCAGAGAGAAAGGTCAGGTTACCTACCAAGGAAAGCCCATCAGAATAACAGTGGATCTCTCTGAAGAAACCCTACAAGCCAGAAGAGTGGGGGCCAGTATTCGACGTTCTGAAAGAAAAGAATTTTCAACCCAAATTTCATATCCAGCCAAACTAGGCTTCATAAGCAAAGGAGAAGTAAAATTCTTTACAGACAAGCAAATGCTGAGAGATTTTGTCACACCCAGGCCTGCCTTACAAGAGCTCCTAAAAGAAGCAGTAATTATGGAAAGGAAAAACTGGTACCAGCCACTGCAAAAACATGCCAAAACATAAAGACTAATGACACTTTGAAGAAACTGAATCAACTAATGTGCCAAATAACCAGCTAGCATCATGATGACAGGATCAAATTCATACAATAACAATGTTAACCTTAAATGTAAATGGGCTAAATGCCCCAACTAAAAGACACAGACCGGCAAATTTGATAGAGTCAAGACCCATCAGTGTGCTGCATTCAGGAGAGCCATCTCATGTGCAAAGACTCAAGCAAATTGAAAGCAAAAACAAAAGCAGGGGTTATTATCCTACTCTCTGATAAAACAGAATTTAAACCAACAAAAATAAAAAAAAAAGACAAACAAGGCCATTACATAATGGTAAAGGGAAAACTGCAACAAGAAAAGCTAACTGTCCTAAATATAAATGCACCCCATACAGGAGCACCCAGATTCATAAAGCAAGTTATTAGACACCTACAAAGAGACTTAGACTCCCACACAATAATAATGGGAGACTTTAACACTCCACTATCAGTATTAGACAGATCAACGAGACAGAAGTTAACAAGGATATTCAGGACTTGAAATCAGCTCTGGGTTTGTCATAAATAGCTCTTATTATTTTGAGGTATGTTCCATCAATACCGAATTTAGTGAGCGTTTTTAGCATGAAGGGCTGTTGAATTTTGTCAAAAGCCTTTTCTGCATCTATTGAGATAATCATGTGGTTCTTGTCTTTGGTTCTGTTTATATGCTGGATTATGTTTATTGATTTGCGAATGTTGAACCAGCCTTTCATCCCAGGGATGAAGCCCACTTGATCATGGTGAATAAGCTTTTGATGTGTTGCTGAATCCGGTTTGCCAGTATTTTATTGAGGATTTTTGCATCGATGCTCATCAGGGATATTGGTCTAAAATTCTCTTTTTTTGTTGTGTCTCTGCCAGGCTTTGGTATCAGGATGATGTTGGCATCATAAAATGAGTTAGGGAGGATTCCCTCTTTTTCTGTTGAATGGAATAGTTTCAGAAGGAATGGTACCAGCTCCTCCTTGTACCTCTTGTAGAATTCAGCTGTGAATCCATCTGGTCCTGGACTTTTTTTGGTTGGTAGGCTATTAATTATTGCCTCAATTTCAGAGCCTGCTATTGGTCTATTCAGGGATTCAGCTTCTTCCTGGTTTAGTCTTTGGAGAGTGTAAGTGTCCAGGAAATATCCATTTCTTCTAGATTTTCTAGTTTATTTGCGTAGAGGTGATTATAGTATTCTCTGATGGTAGTTTGTATTTCTTACTGAATGGGCAAAAACTGGAAAAATTCCCTTTGAAAACTGGCACAAGACAAGGATGCCCTCTCTCATCACTCCTATTCAACATAGTGTTGGAAGTTCTGGCTAGGGCAATCAGGCAAGAGAAAGATATCAAGGGTATTCAGTTAGGAAAAGAAGAAGTCAAATTGTCCCTGTTTGCAGATGACATGATTGTATATTTAGAAAACCCCATTGTCTCAGCCCAAAATCTCCTTAAGCTGATAAGCAACTTCAGCAAAGTCTCAGGATACAAAATTAATGTGCAAAAATCACAAGCATTCTTATACACCAGTAACAGACAAACAGAGAGCCAAATCAGGAATGAACTTCCATTCACAATTGCTTCAAAGAGAATAAAATACCTAGGAATCCAACTTACAAGGGATGTAAAGGACCTGTTCAAGGAGAACTACAAACCACTGCTCAGTGAAATCAAAGAGGACACAAACAAATGGAAGAACTTACCATGCTCATGGATAGAAAGAATCAATATCGTGAAAATGGCCATACTGCCCAAGGTAATTTATAGATTCAATGCCATCCCCATCAAGCTACCAATGAGTTTCTTCACAGAATTGGAAAAAACTGCTTTAAAGTTCATATGGAACCAAAAAAGAGCCCGCATCTCCAAGACAATCCTAAGTCAAAAGAACAAAGCTGGAGGCATCACGCTACCTGACTTCAAACTATACTACAAGGCTACAGTAACCAAAACAGCATGGTACTGGTACAAAAACAGAGATATAGACCAATGGAACAGAACAGAGTCCTCAGAAATAATACCACACATCTACAGCCATCTGATCTTTGACAAACCTGAGAGAAACAAGAAATGGGGAAAGGATTCCCTATTTAATAAATGGTGCTGGGAAAATTGGCTAGCCATAAGTAGAAAGCTGAAACTGGATCCTTTCCTTACTCCTTATACGAAAATTAATTCAAGATGGATTAGAGACTTAAATGTTAGACCTAATACCATAAAAATCCTAGAGGAAAACCTAGGTAGTACCATTCAGGACATAGGCATGGGCAAAGACTTCATGTCTAAAACACCAAAAGCAACGGCAGCAAAAGCCAAAATTGACAAATGGGATCTCATTAAACTAAAGAGCTTCTGCACAGCAAAAGAAACTACCATCAGAGTGAACAGGCAACCTACAGAATGGGAGAACATTTTTGCAATCTACTCATCTGACAAAGGGCTAATATCCAGAACCTACAAAGAACTCAAACAAATTTACAAGAAAAAAAAAAACAACCCCATCAAAAAGCGGGCAAAGGATATGAACAGACATTTCTCAAAAGAAGACATTCATACAGCCAACAGACACATGAAAAAATGCTCATCATCGCTGGCCATCAGAGAAATGCAAATCAAAACCACAATGAGATACCATCTCACACCAGTTAGAATGGCGATCATTAAAAAGTCAGGAAACAACAGGTGCTGGAGAGGATGTGGAGAAATAGGAACACTTTTACACTGTTGTTGGGATTGTAAACTAGTTCAACCATTATGGAAAACAGTATGGCAATTCCTCAAGGATCTAGAACTAGATGTACCATATGACCCAGCCATCCCATTACTGGGGATATACCCAAAGGATTATAAATCATGCTGCTATAAAGACACATGCACACGTATGTTTATTGCAGCACTATTCACAATAGCAAAGACTTGGAATCAACCCAAATGTCCATCAGTGACAGACTGGATTAAGAAAATGTGGCACATATACACCATGGAATACTATGCAGCTATAAAAAAGGATGAGTTTGTGTCCTTTGTAGGGACATGGATGCAGCTGGAAACCATCATTCTTAGCAAACTATCAGAAGAACAGAAAACCAAACACCGCATGTTCTCACTCATAGGTGGGAACTGAACAATGAGATCACTTGGACTCAGGAAGGGGAACATCACACACGGCGGCCTATCATGGGGAGGGTGGGGGGGGGAGGGTGGAGGGATTGTATTGGGAGTTATACCTGATGTAAATGACGAGTTGATGGGTGCTGACGAGTTGATGGGTGCAGCACAGCAACATGGCACAAATATACATATGTAACAAACCTGCACGTTATACATATGTACCCTAGAACTTAAAGTATAATAATAATAATAATAAATTTTTAAAAAAAGAAATCAGCTCTGTACCAAGCAGAACTAATAAATAGCTATCTACAGAACTCTTTACCCCAATTCAACAGAATATACATTCTTCTCACCACCACATAGCACTTACTCTAAAATCGACGACATAATTGGTAGTAAAATACTCCTCAGCAAATGCAAAAGAACAGAAATCATAACAGTCTCTCAGACCACAGAGCAACGAAATTAAAACTCAGGATTAAGAATCTTACTCAAAACCACACAACTATACGGAAACTGAACTCCCTGCTCTGAATGACTGCTGGGTAAATAACAAAACAAAATTAAGGCAGAAATAAATAAGTTCTTTGAAACCAGTGAGAACAAAGACACAATGTACCAGAATCTCTGGAACACAGCTAAAGCAGTGTTCAGAGGGAAATTTATAGCACAAAATGCCCACATCAGAAATTGGGAAAGACCTAAAATTAACATGCTAACATCACAATGTAAAGAGCTAGAGAAACAAAAGCAAACAAAGTCAAAAGCTAGCAGAAGACAAGAAATAACGAAGATTAGAGCAGAACTGAAGGAGATAGAGACATAAAATACCCTTCAAAAAATCACTGATTCCAGGAGCTGTTTTTTTTTAAAAGATTAACAAAACAGATAGACTGCTAGCCAGAATAATAAAGAAGAAAATAGAGAAGAATCAAATAGATACAATAAAAAATGATAAAGGGGATATCACCACTGATCCCACAGAAATACAAACTACCATCAGAGAATACTATCAACACCTATATGCAAATAAACTAGAAAATCTAGAAGAAATTGGCCAGGCGCTGTGGCTCATGCCTGTAATCCCTGCACTTTGGGAGGTCGAGGGAGACTAAACCAGGAAGTTGTATCCCTGAATAGACCAATAACAAGTTCTGAAATAGAGGCAGTAACTACAGCCTACCAACCAAAAAAAGCCCAGGACCAGATGAATTCACAGCCAAATTCTACCAGAGGTACAAAGATGAGGTGGTACCCTTCCTTCTGAAAATATTCCAAACAATAAAAAGAGGGATTTCTCCCTAAATCATTTTATGAAGTCAGTGTCATCCTGATAATAAAACTTGGCAGAGACACAACAACAACAAAAAGAAAATATTAGGCCAATATCCCTGATGAACAGCAATGCAAAAAAAAAAAAAAAAAATCCTCAATAAAATACAGGCAAACCAAATCCAGCAGCACATAAAAAGCTCATACACCACGATGCAAGACTAGTTCAACATACACAAATCAGTAAATATAATCCATCACGTAAACAGAAACAATGACTAAAACCACATGATTATTTCAATAGATACAACAAAATTCAACACCTCTTCTTGGTAAAAACACTCAGTAAACTAGATATTGATGGAACCTATCTCAATAAGATATATTTGTGACAAATCCATAGCAAATATCATACTGAATGCACAAAAGCTGGAAGCATTCTCTTGAAAATGACAAGACAAGGATATTCTTTCTCACTACTCCTTTTTAACATAATATCAGAAGTTCTGCCCAGCACAATCAGGCAAGTGAAAGAAATAAAGGGTATTCAAATAGGAAGTGAGGAAGTCAAATTGTCTTTTTTTTTTTTTTTTTTTTTTTGCAGATGACACCATTGCATATTTACAAAACCCCGCTGTCTCAGCCCAAAAACTCCTTAAACTGATAAGTAACTTCAGGAAAGTCTCAAGATACAAAATCAATGTGCAAACATCAGAAGAATTCTTATACACTAAAAACAGACAAACAGAGAGCTAAATAATGAGTGAACTCCCATTCACAATATACAAGAGAATAAAATACCTAGGAATACAACATACAAGGGACGTGAAGAACCTCTTCAAGCAAAACTACAAACCACTGCTCAAGGAAATAGGAGTGGACACAAACAAATTGAAAAACATTCCATGTTCATGGATAGGAAGAATCAATATTGTGAAAATGGCCATACTGCCCAAAGCAATTTATGGATTCAATGCTATTCCCATCAAACTACCATTGACTTTCTTCACAGAATTAGACAAAACTACTTTAAATGTCATATGAAACCAAAAAAGAGCCCATAGAGCCAAGACAATCCTAAGTAGCAAAAAAAAAAAAAAAAAAAAAAAAAAAAAAAAAAAAGCTGGAGGCACCATGCTACTTAACTTCAAACTATTCTACAAGGCTACAGTAACCAAAACAGTATGGTACTGGTACCAAAACCAATATATACACCAATGGAACAGAACAGAGGCCTCAGAAATACCACCACACATCTACAACCAGCCAATCTTTGAAAAATTGACTAAAGCAATGGGGAAAGGATTCCCTATTTAATAAATGGTGCTGAGAAAAATGACTAGCCATATGCAGAAAACTGAGACTGGACCTCTTCCTTACACCTTATACAAAAATTAACTCAAGGTGGATTAAAGACTTAAACATAAGATGTAAAATCATAAAAACCCTGGAAGAAAACCTAGCCTGTACCATTCAGGACATAAGCATGGGCAAAGACTTCATGACTGAAACACCAAAAACAATGGAAACAAAAGCCAAAATTGACATATGAGATCTAATTAAACTAAAGAGCTTCTGCACAGGAAAAAAAAAAAAAAAAATTAGAGTGAACAGGCAACCAGCAGAATGGGAAGTTTTTGCAGTCTATCTGTCTTACAAAGGTTTAATAACCAGAATCTACAAGGAATATAAACAAATTCACAAGAAATAAACCCCATCAAAAAGTGAGCAAAGGATATGACAGACACTTCTCACAAAGAGACATTTACACATCCAACAAACATGAAAAAAAAAAATCTCATCATCACTGGTCATTAGAGAAATGCAAATCAGAACCACAATGAGATAGCATATTGTGCCTGTTAGAATGGTGATCATTAAAAGGTCAGGAAACAATAGATGCTGGAGAGGATGTGGAGAAATAGGAATGCTTTTACATTGCTTGTGGGACTGTAAACTAGTTCAACCCTTGTGGAAGATAGTGTGGCGATTCCTCAAGGATCTAGAACCAGAAATACCATTTGACCCAGCAATCCCATTACTGGGTATATACCCAAAGGTATATATCAATCATTATAAATCATTTTGCTATAAAAGCACATGCACACGTATGTTTATTTCAGCACTATTTTCAATAGCAAAGCCTTGGAGCCAACCCAGTTGCCCATCAATGATGGACTGGTTAAAGAAAATGTGGCACATATGCACCATGGAATACTATGCATCCATAAAAAGAATGAGTTCATGTCTTTGGTGGGGACATGGATGAAGCTGGAAACCATCATTCTCACCAAACTATCACAGGGACAGAAAACCAAACTGCATGTTCTCACTTATAAATGGGATTTGAAAAATGAGAATACGTGGACATGGGGGAACATCACACACTGGGATCTGTAGAGGGGTGGGGGAAAAGAGGAGGGATAGCATTAGGATAAATACCTAATGCATGTGGGGCTTAAAACCTAAATGACCCATTGATGGGTACAGCAAACCACCATCGCATATGTATGCCTGTGTAACAAACCTGCACATTCTGCACATGTATCTCAGAACTTAGAGTATAATTTTTTAAAAGTCTTGTTTACATAGAAAAAAAATACAAAGCTGTACTACATACCTCCTATAATCTGTTTTAACATCATTGTGCACCGTTTCTGTGAGTATTAATAAATATATACACCAAAGAAACCACAGCAAAATCAACATAAAGAACATTTCCATAATAACATAAATACTCCTTTTGCACTATTGTACTCAATCACTTCCTACATCTTTTGGCTTCAAATAATCAACAATGTGCTTTCTGTTTCAATAATTCAATTTCATTTTGTAGAACTTTAATGCTGATTAACACTCTATTGCATGGATATAACACATTTGTTTATTCCCTTTTTGAAGGGCATTTGAGTTATTTATACTTTTTGGCTATTGGATGTAAAGCTTCTATGGACGTTCTTACTAATTCTTTCTGTGGCCTTATGCTTTTACATCTCTTGGTAAAGACCAACCTCCTATGAATGGAGCATATTGAAATTGATAAGAAAATACCAGTGTTATCTAAAGTGCTTGTCCCATTTTATATCTCTTCTAGAAGTGTAAGAGAGGTCCAATTGCCCCACTTGCTATTTAACATCTTTTTATGTATTTATGTAAAGTGTTTAACAATTTGTCTATTTTTACTGCTTTTGGTCTTTTTTTTAATTAAGTTTAAGAGTTTGTTCTGTATTATATGTAATAATAGTTGTCAACATATACATAGATTAAAACCATTTCTCTGATTTTCTGGCTTTTGTTAAAATTTTTATACCTGTGCTTCAAAAAACTAATTATCAATATTTACTTAAAATTGTTTGTGTGACTGTGTACTATTTGAGAAATATTTTGTCCACATGTAAGATACAGAATTTTCACTATGTTTTCTTCCACAAGTGTTACAATTATAAATTTGTATCAACTCTTAAGATTCATGTCAGATCAATGTTTATGTATGCTGTGAGACATGTGTCCCTCATTGCATTAATCTGGCATTTTTATTGAAGTCATTGTGTCACTTACTGGTCTTCAATAAAATTGAAGGTCTATAGGTATATCTATTGATTTTATATGTATCTCCTTTTACAAATAATAATAATGATCTTGCATTATTTATATAGTCCAATTCATTTTTTATTTAAAAATTGCTTTATATTTCCTAATTGGCATTTACATTATATTTTAGAATGAGCTTTTGCATTTATATTAAAACGACTGGTTTAAAAGTTTTAATATAACTTCTTTTATTGTCACAAGGAATTATATATTTAACTTTATAAGAAACTAGTAGCTGTTTTCCAAAGGATTGTACCATATTATTGAACAAATTTATTTAGCATGTTGGTGTTTTAGAAATAAAATTAACATCTGGCTCAGAGTTGATAGACAGTATTTCATTTGGAGGGTCAAATTATTTTATATATCTATATGCAGTAATAACTGAAAAGAGCATCCCTTGATAGCAGCAATTTATAATCACCAGGTGAACAGAATATGATTCATGAAGGTGTGCAGAAAAGGAGACATTTAAAGGAAGGCACCATATCTAATAAAGAGTTTTTCTGAGCCAAAAAGAGTCAGAAATAACCTAAAGTCTACTAAATTGCATTTTATAGAAAATGTTTTTGATATTTATACATAATATTTAGGTTGATTTCATATTATGTTTTGTGAGATAATATTTTAGACATACTTTTAGCCTTCAATTTTACAAATGAATAAAATACAATGTGTGTGTGTGTGTGTGTGTGTGTGTGTTATACACACACGAGTTCACTTGCACTCAGGTATTTCTCCATTTTGATGGCAAATCGTGAAGGTGTCTTCAAAATTCCAGAATGAAAATCATGTAAATGCCTTTAGTATAATTTGAAGAAAATAATAAAGGAAATTCTAATGATGGGATACATTTACCCTGTGATTGTTTGTGAGTGCCTTTCATCAAATGAAAAATTATTTTGTTCCAGGAATGAGAACTAAAGTGGATAACACTTAAATTGCACTTGAACTGTTAAGCCCAGCAAAATAAGATATTTCTGAAAACTATTAATACTATGTGTATACAGTGTCACTTGTATGCATTCAGTTTGGAAATTCTTTTGGCTTAATAATGTTATTTCATTTATGCATAACCTATGACTATCAGAAGTCATAAGAGAAAGCAAAACAAATAACCTTAGCATTAAAAATGAAGTCTGCATCACTATTACTTCTTCCCAGGAGCTTCACTTTAAATCCTAGTTTAAAATTGAGTTGCCAATAGTATGATTAATAATTCTGAGAGGTCTGTATGTCAACCTCAAGCAAGATCATCTTACAGTCATTTCTGAACTGAATAGTACAGTCTTTCATGCATCATGAGCCTCTACATAAATTATAAATTAAATGAATTATAGGGATTCCTATTACATAGCATGTTTTCCTTTTTGGTTTCCTGCGTTTGACCTACTTTTCATTACGATTTCAGCAGTATTGCTTCCTTTCAACTCTTAAGTAGTCATGGCATTTTTAAACACTCAGAGCATTTCTTTTATTTCTTCATTTAACAACTTTTGAGGTTTAAGCTGAAATAAACTATGATTTCCAGATCATGCATATTTGAAAGCCATGAAACCCATTTTAATATGATTATGTCAGCTTTATTTAGGTTCATCTACTTTTGTATTTTGAGCATTTCACCCAAGTTAGGGTGTACGTGTGTGTGTGTGTGTGTGTGTGTGTGTGTGTGTGTGTGTGTGTAATGGGCATACACTATTATGAACATTACTATTTGAACACAGGAATTTTGATATTGTATATGTTTTTTTTTTCTGAAATTGTGTCTGAGTGATTAATTATTTCATTATATTTTAGTCCAATACCCTGCTTAGCAATTGTAAGCATATTCATCAGAATGGTGGGATATGATTTGGAAAGACAGATGGATATATTATCAGTCAATATGCATAGGTTTAACTTACCTCAATTGGTTTGTCTTCAGATCCTCAGGTCTGCTCTAAGCTCAATCTTGTTTCTCTTAGTTCAGATATTTTCACCTTCCATACTTGCAGACACAATTCTCCAGTCTTCTGCTGGGGCAATAACCCTGAGAGCACCGACTGCAGAGGGGTTTCCAAGTGTAAACTATATGTGTTTTAACAATCCTTCTGTTTACAGGCTCACATTATACTGTTTCTTTCAGAAACAACCAAGACCTATAGTTCCTGAGGCTCTGGAGTTCCTCAAACAAAATTATGATTTCCCTCCTTTCATTATTATAATCCAGCTTCCTCTGCTTTGATAACTTGGTTACCATTTGCCCATCACTTTACCATGTTCCAAAGTTTGTTGACACTTTCTCTGTTCTCTTTGCATTGCATATGCACCCATTCCTTTTTTTTTTTTACTTCCTTTTACTGGGGAGCAGAAGTATACATGTGTGTCTAAAACGAGTGTTTTCATGTATGTGCGTGCATGTGTGTGTGTGTGTGTCTGGTAAAAACAGTTAAGTGGGAGCTATCCTCAGTGAACTTTTAGTGCACCATACAGTATTGTTAAATATAGACACAATGCTGTACTGAAGATCTCTAGCACTTGTTAAGTGAAACATACCAGTTGAGGAGCAACTCCCCATTTCTTCTGCTTTCTAGCTCCTGGCAACCAGAATTCTACTCTTTATCAGTTTTACTACTTCAAATGCCTTATAAAAAAGAAATCATGCAGTATTTGTCCTTCTGTTACTGGCTTAGTTCGCTTAGCTTAATGTCTTCCAGGTTCATTCATATTGCCTTATATAGCATGATTCTCATCATTTTAAATGCTGGAATATCATTTTCTTGTAGCATACACTGCATTTTATTTATCCATTCAACTGTCATTGGACATTTGGATTGTTTCTACATATCAGCAATGGTGAATAATGCTTCAGTGAACACGTGAGTGCCAATATCACTCCAATATCCTGATTTTAATTATTATGGATGTATACTCACCATTGGAACTGCTGGGACAATGGTTAGTTCAATTTTTAATTTTTTGAACGAATGATTAGGTTTCTAATGATTAGTTATGTTGAGTATATTTCATATACTTATTGGCCATTTATATATCTTCTTTGGAGAAATGTCTATACAGATCCTTTGCTCATTTTAAAATCAGGCTATGTGATTTTGTTGTTGTTATTCAGTTGTAGTTACTTATATATTTTAGATACTGATGAACCCCTTGTCAGATGTATGGTTTGTAACATACAATTGGTAGGTTGCTTTGTCATTTTGTTGATTGTTTCTTTTGCTTTGCACCTTTTCAGTGTGATGTAGTCTTACGTGTCTACGTGTCTATGATATGTCAAACATAAATTAATCCCCTATTACTTGTACTTTTGGTGTCATATGCAAGAAATCATTGCCTAGACCAGTGTCATGAAGCTTCCCTTCTATGTTTTCTTCTCATAGTTTCACAGTTTCAGATATTACACTTAAATCTTTAATCTATTTGAGTTTATTTTTGTATATGGCATAAGATAAGATCCTACAATTGTTAATATGCCTGTGGATATTCCATTTTTCCAAGACTATTTGTTGAAAATACTATCCTTCTTCCATTTAGAACAGCATCAAAAGAGTAAAATACTTAGGAATTTGTTTAACCAAGGGAAGACTTCTATGCTAAGAACTAGGTAACATTGATGAAATAAATTAAAGAAGACACAAGTAAGTGAGAAGACATCCTGTGTTCATAGACTGAAATACTTGCTATTGATAAAATGTCTGTACTACTCAAAGGGTTCCACAGATTCAGTACAATATCTATCAAAATATTAATAACGTTCTACAGAAAAAGAGGAAAAAAATCCTAAAATTTGTGTTGAACTACAAAAGACTCTGAATAGCCAAAACGATTTTGAGAAAGAAGAATGAAGCTAAAGGAGTCAAACTTTCAGATTTCAAAATACATTACAAAACTATGGTAATAAAAAGAGTCTGATACTGGCATAAACACACACATGTGGAAGTACAGAAGAGAATAGAGAGCCCAGAAATAAACCCACACATATACAGTCAACTGATTTTCAACACGGGTATAAAAGGTGCTTTCTTTTTCTTACTTTGTCTTTATATTTATTTATGGAGCCACCACATCAATATGCACATTAATATTGCAACAACATGCAAGAAACATAGCAATTCCATGTTTATCCTATTTCTTCCGACATTTCTTGTGTTCATTTTTCCTATTTTCTAACTAATCACATGGCTACATTTCCACACATTGTTTACTTCTACATTCTATGGTGCTGCCATTATGATAGCAATAAAATTCAATTGCAATAATAAATTCTAATTGCATTTACAATAAATGCCATTCTTCTGTGTACATGTTATGAGGCTATACTTGATCTGACACTTGTTTCTGCCAAGCTGTTTCACCTACCAACTTCCTTCTTTTCATAATTTACTTTTAGTGTATTAGATTCTTTGTTATTTCTTGAAGACATCTTGCTGCTTCATGGATTCGTCTTGATGCAGAATACACTTTCCCCTTTTCATCTGACTTGTTCCCAGTCATATCACAATTCACTGAGAATATAATCCATATTATATTTTACTTGATCCTCACAGCTAAAGTTGACCATTCTTCTTCACTTTCATTTGCATATTAGCCTTACTTACAGCATTTATGAACAATATAATTTTTTTTTTTTTTGCCTCATTCTCTACCTAACTATGAGCATATACTATCTCAAACCTTGTAGTATTTACATGTAAGAGTATAAAAATAGGCCGGGCATGGTGGCTCACGCCTGTAATCCCAGCACTTCGGGAAACCGAGGGGATCGGATCACGAGGTCAACAGATCGAGACCATCCGTGCCAACAAGGTGAAACCTTGTCTCTACTAAAAACACAAAATTTAGCTGGGCGTGGTGGTATGCACCTGTAGTCTCAGATACTCAGGAGGCTGAGGCGGGAGAATTGCTTGAACCCAGGAGGCGGAGGTTGCAGTGAACTGAGATCACGCCACTGCCCTCCAGCCTAGTGATGGAGTGAGACTTCATCTCAAAAAAAAAAAAAAAAAAAAAAAAGTGTAACAATATTTGGTAATACAAGTAAATCAAGTAAATGCATGAGTAAATGGATTATGATGTCTCATTGAGTACTCTCAGGCCACAGGAAATCATCAAATTAACATCATTTTCTTGCTCTGTTGGGATGAATAATACCCTGACAGTTCTAAATTTAGAAATGCAAATACTCAAATATATGTGTGTGTGTGAGACATATGTGTATATAACATACAGTAAGCAAAGGTCTACTGGGTTAAAATATATAGAAAATTCAGTCCTTAGCTATTTCAATTTTTAAAAATTCAAAGTTTATGCTAAACATATTATTTTCTATTTCTAAATTCATCTTATATATTAAATAAAACTTACATAGTTAAAGATAAATGCATCAAATACTTTCATAGCTAAAGTGCTTCTCCACCAAGTTTGGATTAAAGTTTTATATCAAATGAAGAATAGTCTCCTTATTTTTACCTATTTTTAGAATATAACTTGATTATCTGTCAATTGAGGTGTGTCTTTATAGGAGTAATAAATCTGTATTTTTGACCTTTGATTATTTGAATTACTGATTTCCACAGATACAAATTAAAAATCTACATATTTAGGTCTAATAGCGTTAACATTGTTAACACGTTATATGTACACTGTGGTATAAAACAGAATTAAACAGTGTCTTATCACGTGATATTTACATAAGCAAGCGACTTATCTATTAAGGCAATTTGCCACTTTTGAATGCAAATTTAATGATTATTTAACACTCTTATTCTGAATCATACCAATATTATCACTACCAGTGCATATGCATGGCCAAATCTGACTAAGGCTGAGATAGGGATGAGGAGGAGGAGATTGAAGACTGAATTATCTAGCTGATGGGTACTCGAATCAGAGAGGATCCAAGTCTCGCAAGTAGACAGCATCACCTAGAAAGGTTTTAGAACTGAGCACTTGAACTTAAAATGAATTTTGGCAATAAGTGTTCATAATGAAAGTCAGTTAAAAATGAGGTTTAAAATGTTAGCCCAAATGTTGAACATACAAAAATAATTGTAATTACAAAAGAAAGACTTTAAAAAATAGTATTATAAGAATAAGATGTAGAATGCATTATGTTTAAGCTTGTGTGGTGAGGCTATTTTAGAGAAGATAGCAATGGGTCTGCTTCTATCATTTCTTTCTACAGCCAATGCCTCTTTATGCCCCACACCTGCCCTATCCTCACATTTCTTTAAAAAAAAAACCCTTTAGTTTTAATTGTCATTATATAAAGAAAGAAATCATACAATTTTCATGATACTTTAGTCATTTGAATTGAACTGCAGATTTGTCTGTGGTAAATCAAAGGTCTTCTATGTCTCTGTTTGTATGATTACATAAACACTACAAAGTTTATACAGACTTTTAAGGATAAAATGAGAATGAGATTGTGCATGCATGTGCTTGCATATGTGTGTTAGATTCCTTAGGTAAAAAATGTCTCCCAACGGTGAAAAGTATTATAAACTAATACTTACAATTTGCATGTTTAAGTATCCACTCTGATGTTGCTTCATCTTCCATATCAAGTATCTATTTCATAATGCATGAGAAAAAATGAAAATATTGAATAACATGATAATGTAAACTGAGCTCTCATTATTACAAAATGTTTGGTGAGTCACAAACTGAGGATGTATTGACTAAAATGCTTCTGCTTGAAACGAAAATTGACATACAAAATACTAGATGTCTTCTTTTACTAAGAAATGGCATATATAGCTAACAATGACTCCCTGTTTCTTGAGAGAAAATGCTTTATGTATATCAAAGTGAATTGTTCATCACTAGAGATTGTCTGTGTGTTCTGGTACAATCCTGTGTCAATTTCCAGAAAGGATCTGACATTAAAATTTCTAGATAAGGGAAAGCTAGCAGAGAAATTTCACAAAGCTCTAGCAAGCTGCAGAGATGGACTAAAGCTTAGTAGAAGCTCAAATTAAGACAGTTCACCATCTAGTATCCCATTTATCTGTAACAAACATTTCAGCAGAGCTTATTGGCCACACAACAAGAGTCCCAATTCAATTGAAATTACTTATTTCAGTTAACAGACAATAAAAAACAAATACTTCAGTTTAGCACTCAGTATCACTGGACAATTTATTTTAATTTTATTTAAATATATTTTAATATGCACCTAATCATATGAACAAATTATTAGATTTAAATATGCAAAATATGATTATTTAATTATTCTAATTAAATGCTAGTAACTCCCTCATGCTGTGCTTTACGCTGCATAAATTGTATCTCTTGAATCATATTTGTGCTTAAAAAAAGTCTTCTATGCATTTCACTTTTTTCACATATCTTCTCTCCAAACCATATCCCAGCCCTGCCATACTGCTAGTAATTTTAAGTCAGAGAACCTGCTTATAACAAACCTATTGTAACAAACTCATTTCTTTATGTTTTTTTCCCCTGGAAAACAGACTCTATATATACGTTTTACTCTCAGAACATCTTATGTTAATACATAAGTTAATTTTAATTTTTATCTGCAGACTTATTGGCATTCTATTTTCATTTGGATTGAAGATCATTTGTAATGTGTACCATCTCTCAAAGAAAGAAATCTCCAGAAGTAGGACATAATCTGCAAACATATGCCAGTAGAAACATATATATGCAGTCAAGTTTCAAAAGAATATTCACTGTTCAAATGATTTTATTTACTAAAATTTTATATTGATTGGCACCTTCAATTTGATAAACACATAATTAAATATATCTACTCTTTGTTAAGGGATATAAATGACACTTATCAGTGTGAAATACTTATTTCCTTTGTTTTTACAAAATAAATATACCATTTAAAAAATCAATCTTTAAGCTTTTAAATTTACTTTAAATATTTCATTATTTATAAGTTTAGTAAAGTTTAACAATCATACTTAAGAGAACTTTATTATGTAGTTAAACTTCACTAAATATTATAAAGTACATTTATACATGTTCTTTTTCCATACTTCAGCTGTCTGACAACAAATGTTCCTTAAGTATTTTAGAAATGAATATAATTGTTTCCCTAAATATTACAAAATGCATATGTGTATTTTATTTTTAGCGCTCTAACAAACATATCCTTTCCAAACTGCTATACGTTCTTATTAAAAATTCCACAAGTTGAATTTATAAATGTAGTTATTTATAAGTTTTTCTAAACACTCTAATTCATTTGCAAAGTTTGCTAAATTTTGTTTTGTCTTAAAAACACTTGCCTAAAATAAAGTATTTAATTACTATTTTACATTGGAATAAAAATATATGTCACCATTTATTGTCAGAGTATCTTAAATAGTGTATTTTAAATGCCAAATAGTCAAAATTACTCTTAACTTATAAAAACTATATTACAGATGTAGATTTGATTAAAGCTATTATTCTGGGCTGGGTGTGGTGGCTCACGCCTGTAATCCCAGCACTTTGGGAGGCCAAGACGGGCAGATCCTTTGAGGTCAGGAGTTCAAGACCGGCTTGGCCAACATGGTGAAACACTGTCTCCGCTAAAAATACTAAAAATTAACCAGGCGTGGTGGTGCCTTCCTGTAGTCCCAGCTAGTCAGGAGACTGAGGCAGGAGAATCACTTAAATCTGGGAGTTGGAGGTTGCAGTGAGCCAAGATCGTACCACTGCACTCCAGCCTGAATGACAGAGACTCTGTCTCAAAAAAAATTAAAAAAGGTACCATTCTTTATTTACTTGTATGCTTTTCCTTATGTATTATACATCAGGTTAATTTGGGGTTAGAATTACAGACCAGAGAGTTTTGGTGTGAGTTTCTTAGTGTGCGTGGGTTGCCCAGAAATTAGATTTTTGATCAGTCAATGGAATCTGCAGGGATTTCCCTATAATTATAATTAACAATTTGATCCCTGATATAATCTTTGAGCCAATACAGAATTAAAATGCAATGTCTAAAAACCAGAATCCTTACACAACCTGAATCTTTTCACTTCAAGATTTATTATTTTTAACTACTTTGGACTTTATCACCTAATTAAGGTAGACTAGCTATGGCAAACCTATCTCAGGTGCTTTACCACTTGATAAGATCTCACTAAATTATTTACCACTGATTTATTTTTTTAATAATTTGGATCATCTCTCTGGTCTTCCACATTTATTTTTTAACACATATAGGCAGAAATTTAGCTTTGAGAAAAGTACAGATTGTGCCTGGTTAAATCTTAGTTATTAATTTGGCCATTTTCACATAGGCATGTTAAAATGCTTAATAAATATTTATTGTTTAATAAAACATTAAAAAGATTATAGCTTCATGAATAATTCTATGGCTATATCATGCCTATTGTGAACTAATTATTAAAATGTGGTTATGCATGCCTCAGTGTTTTCAAGCACCCTCTCCCTCAAAAACACATACACCTTCCGTGCAACTGAAATGAAAGTTAAAAAGATAACTAATACTTGTTAAATATTATACAGACTTTTCAGTCATTAACTATTGTATATGCTCCTGGTCACATTCTCCTTCCTGAAATATTTCATATCCATGATTTCAATTTCTCCTTCTTTAAAACTGCATGTTATATTCCACAAGTCTTTTAAATTATATCTTCTCTTAACATTTATTAATTGCTAGTATTTCTAAAAATTCTGGTTTAGCACTCCTTCAATCCTCAACTACAATCTCCTCAGTTAAGATACATACTGAGAAAGATAAATTGGTTCCTGGAGTTGGCTTGTTACTAACTTTCAGGTCCTGCTATTGCTATATGCTAGCTTGGTACTTGACTATGCAGCTGATTAAACTTCACTAAATATTATGAAGTACATTTATACATGTTCTTTTTCTGTACTTCAGCCATCTAACAACAGCTAGATCTCGATGTTCCCTTGCTGAGCAGAAACAATTCAGTAACAGAACAAAGCATCAACATCAGACAAGGCCAATCTGTGACCATAATGAATCGAGACAAAAGTAAGACCACTCATAATGATGTCTGAATACAGAGAAAACTAAAAGACTTTCCAGGTCACAATGTACCAAAGATATCCCTATCATGGGAAAATGAGTGACCACCTGCTCCTTTATTAATTATAGCTTCAGCTTCACTCTCATTTCCACTCTTTATAAATAACATTTTTAAAGATACTGAACCGTAGTTTTAACTATACTTTGTAACAGCATCCCATCCCTGCTATTATTAACTCTCCCCAAATTCACCTAACAAGACTAAAATCTTTTTTGCCACCCAACTATCGAGGTAGCTCCACATGGGTTATGTTCTCCTTTGCCCCAGTGAGTAGAACAGTCAACTATTCAACAACAGGTGTGTCCCTAGTGGTCTTGCTGGGAATCCATTGACAATATTCATTAAAAATCCATGCTTTTGCCTATGGACTTAAAACTCTGTCCAAGTAGAGACTTCTATTCTAGGTCAAAACTCACTTAATCATTCTTTGCTAAACTTGTTCACTTACATGATCCACAGGCACACCAATTTCAACATACTTAAATTGCAAAGATGGTTTTCTTCTCCAAAAAAAAAAAAAAAAAAAAAAAAAAACCTTGCTCTTATTTTTCATATCCCATTGAAGAAATGGCTTCTATATCCAGAAATCCAAGAGGCAGCTTTGATAGCTCCCTAACTCACCACATGCAACTTTCATTTTCGACTTCTAAATATCTCCCTTTATTTTACATTGCCACTGCTACTTCTCAAGATCCTCATTATTTCCTATCAAAGTAGCCAAATGACAGCATTAATTTATGTCCAGTAGCATTTTGTTCCTACCATGACAGATGCCCAAGTGATCTTTCTAAAAGGCAAAACTGACCAGGTCAATTCGTTACATACCTTCAATTACTTCCCAAACTTACAGGATTAGGAGAATTTGCAAGCCAAATCATCAGTCTTTTCCTATTTCTCACCTTTTATCTCTAGCCATTTCTAAAAGACAGTTTAAGAACAATGTTACTGTATTGTACTTATTTATATTTCTGCCATTTTGAGCCTGTTTTCTAATTTAATTTTCGTTGAAGTGTACTTAATATAGGGTAAAATTCTAAGATCCTGTGTTCAGTTTTATGAATTTTGAAATTTTTCTATACCTGTGTACCACAACATAAAATATGCCTATTTTCAGTCAATTTTGTTGTTACCCAACAACCAATTTCAAATTATTCTCCCATTAAATTAATTTGCATTGTTCTTTGACTTCATATAAGTAGAGTATGAGCTTTTAAATTTTAGCTTTCATTTAATCTTTATGGGTTTCTTTTCTTAGTTATTTGGTTGAAAATCAATTCAGTATTTATGTAGAGATCTACTTTTGACCAACCTATGCCATTCTACTAGTTTGTTTTTCTGTTTTTATATGATACTACACGGCCTTAATGAAACCTTTATAGTAAAACTTGAAATGAAATATTTTAGCCCTCTAATTTCATTTTTGATCACGTAATTATACGGCCTATTCTAGGTCCCTTGTGTTTCTTATCAAATTTATAAAGAACTTGTTAATGCCTTCAAAACATTTTCGTTAGAGTGTATTAGAGATCTCCAGGTTTCTTTGAAATAACAGAACCCATAGGATATGTGAGAGGAAATTTTGTATGGGAATTGATTCACATGATCACAGAAGTGGAGAAGTCCCATGATAGGCTGTCTGCAAGACAAAGAACCAGAGAAGGTGGTAAGGTGGCTTGTCTGGAGCCTCAGAACCAGGGAAGCCAATAGTACAGCCTGCAGTATGAAGCCAAAAGACTGAGAGTCCTCAGAAGGCCACTGGTGCGTGTCCTGAAGTCCGAATGCTAAAAAAACTTAGAGTCTGATATCCAAGGACAGGAGATAAAAAGGTGTCCTGCTTTGGAATGGGGACAGATGAGAGTGTTGTTCCCTTCTTTTACCTATTTTTCTCAGCCCGGCCCCCAGCTGATTGATGTTTCCCATCCATAATGAAAGTGAGTCTTCCTCTGTCAGTCCACTGACTGATGTTAATCTTCTCTAAAACCACCCTCACGAACACACCCAGAAACAATACTTCACCAGTCATTTAGGCACCCTTCAATCGACTCAGGTTGATACCTAAAATTAGCCATTACAGTAAGTATGTTGAATCTATAAATCAATATTAGAAGGATGAATATCTTTTTTAAAATTTCATCTCTTTTTTATTTTGTATTCTTTTTATTGACATATACAGATGTAAATATTTTGGGGGTACATGTGATAATATGATACATTCATATAATGAAACAGGGTAATTGGGATGTCCATCACATTAAATATTTATCATTTTTAACGCTAGGAATATTTGATTTTTTTCCTTCTAGCTATTTTTGCATGTGAAATTGATTAACATTAACTATAGTCACCATACTGATCTATCAAACACCAGGTGGATGTCTTAACAATATTGAATCCTTCAATCAATAAACATGGTATATATCCTCACACATTTATGATTTTCAAAATTTTGTCATTAACATTTTGTAAATTTTAAGACAGAGAGTTTGACTAAAATTTGGAACATTTATTGCTAATCATTTGATAATTTTTGAGGCTACTATAAATGATAGCCTTTTCTTATTTCAATTGTCTGTTACTAACTTATATATTAAATCCTGTTCTTTCATATCTTTACTTTGTGTATTGTATGTTTTTCTTGTATGTCTTGATATTGATAAATTTGTTTATTTTAGATTGTTGTTGATTCTACAGAGTTGTCTATATCTATAGTCATGTCATTTATGAATGATGGCGATTTTACCTCTTCCGTTCACATGTTTATTACTTTTATTTATTTTCACTTGCCTTTTTGAACTGCCTAGGCTTCCCAGCATAATGTTAAACAGAAGTGATGATTTTTGTCTTGTTCCCTGTCTTGCTGTAAAACACTCAGTGTCTTACCATTAAGTTTGATGTAACTATAGGTTTTACTAAGATTATTTTCATCAAGCTAAGAGTGCTTCCTTCTATTTATGTTGGCTAAATGTTATCATTAAGAGGTTTTAATTTTGGTATGCTTTTTAAAAAATCTGTTCATATATCTTGAATATTTTTATATTTTATGTTATTTATATGACGAATTATCTGCATTAGTTTGCTTTTATACTGCTATAAAGAAATACCTGAGATGGAATAATTTATAAAATATAGAGGTTTAATTGACTCACTGTTCCACATGGCTGGAGAGGCTTCAGGAAACTTGCAATCATGAAAGAAGGGAAAGCAGACAAATCTTATATAGCAGCAGGCAAGCGAGAGAGCAGGGAAACCCATCACTTATAAACCCATCAGATCTCATGAGAACTCACTCACTATCATAAAACAGCATAGAGAAACTGCCCCCATAATCCCATCACCTCCTACGATGTCCCTCCTGCAACACCTGGGGATTACAGTTCAGGGTGAGATTTGAGTGGGGACACAGAGCCAAACCATATTAATTACCTTAATTTTCCAATGCTAAACACAACTTGCCTTCTTGTGATAAATACTATTTCATAATATATTATCTTTATTATAAATGCCAGATTAGATTTGCTCATATTTTGATACTGTTGGTTAAATCTATATTTAGGGGGAAATTGAGTTTAGTTTGCTGTCCCTATACCAAAATTGTTTCTGGTTTTATACTAGGATTTTTCTAATATTAAAATATAGGTTAAAAACTTTTCAATCTTCTGGATTTTCTGAAATAGCTTGTGTAAAATTATCACTTCATTCTTGAAAAGTTTAATGTTTAGTATAAAATCGTTCTGGCTGCTAGTGTCATACCAGAGGCATGGTAAAAATAGATCACACACAACTTTTTTACTGGGAGACACTTGAAAACCAGTTTAAAGTAATAGTAAAGACTAAGTGTCTCAACATATAAAGAATTATGAATGAGAGTATAAGCAATAAATTACACCATCAGAAATACATTTTCAAATATATAATTGGGAAGTATTGCAGTCAGCAAAATTGAAATATAGATTAAAAAATAAAGAATGGAAGTTTTGATAAAGGAAGTTATAATAAGATTGTACCTAAAAATTCTGAGGCAAATGTGAAAATGAACAAATTCTTCCACATGAGCATATACTTGGACATTTAAAGCAATATTGTTGATAATAGTCTGAGACTAGGAATAACCTAAATATACATTAACAGAAGTATTAAATCAAGTATGATTTTTATGATAAAAATTATACAAAGTAATAATAAATTAACTATAACCTGGTTAAAAATTGGAAATTGTATACAGTAGAATTCTATTTTTATAAAGACACAATATGAAATAAAAAAGATGTACAATTAACAGAAATAATAGTGATCTCATGCCTAATGAAGAGAAATACAACGCACAAGGGCAAAATGAGGCTTTCAAAGTATAAGCAATATTTTGTTAATGTGTCACATAGTTTGAATGTTTATCTCCTCCAAATTTCATGTTGAAATGTAGTCCCCAAACACCTTTGTTGAGAGGTGCTTGGTAATCGGGACAGAACCCTTGTGAATGGCTTGATATAATGAGTGAATTCTCCTTCCCTTAGCATGAGAACTGGTTGTTTAAAAGAGTCTGGCGTCTCTCTTGCTCCTTCTCTCTCCATGTGGCACACCTGCCCTTGTGTCACCTTCTGCCAGGAATAAAAGCCTCTGAGATCTCACCAGAAGCTGAGCAGATGCTGGTGCCATGCTTATACAGCCTGCAGAACCATGAATCAGATAAATCTCTTTTCTTCATAAATTACCCAGTCTCAGGTATTAGTTTATAGCAATGCAAAATGGACTAACACAATATGGTTGTTGGGAACATTAGTATTCATACATTTTGGATTCTGTATATTTAGTTTATATATTCTTTTTCATATGAGATTGAGACGGAGTCTCATTTTGTCGCCCAGGCTGGAGTGCAGTGGCCTGATCTCGGCTCACTGCAACCTCCACCTCCAGGTTCAAGCTAGTCTCTTGCCTCAGCCTCCTGAGTATCTGGGACTACAGGTGTGTAGCACCATGCCCGGCTATTTTTTTTTTTTTTTTTTTGTATTTTTTATTAGAGACAGGATTTTACCATGTTAGCCAGCATGGTCTCGATCTCCTGATCTCGTGATCTGCCCGCCTTGGGCTCCCGAAGTGCTGGGATTATAGGCATGAACCATCGCACTTGGTCTGTATATTTTAATAAGTGCAATTAGGGATTATGTTAATGTATTCAATTTTTGAACACGGCATTAAAAGCTCAGATAGGTTACAAGACACTTTCAAGTGTCAGAAGTATGTTTCGTAGCTGAAGTTTGTTAACCTTGATATTTCTTAACGTTTCATCTGTTTCAGGCTAAAGGAGTGGTCTAGCAGTCTTAGTGGTCATAAAGTGTCAAATCAATTATTTGGGATAATATTTAGCTTTTTATTATATGATTGTTGTTCTTTTGATGGTACTTAAGATGTTTTAAGTTTGGATTAATGCTTCATATTTTTTTGTGACTTCATTGCTTCATGCTGAAGGCTCTTCCTATAGGAATGACACAGTATATTATTTCAGACATCTGGGCCATGATTCCTTCTCAGTGATTCAGGCAAAACAAAAGAAGAGAAAAGAAAAGAAAAAGAATAAAAACAACAACAACAACAACACAGAGGCCAGAATTATATATAAATGCTTGGATTTCTTAATACTACGTACCACACTTGCTTTGCCATCTGAAATATGAAAATAAAATTATTACAAACATCAGTTTAAGTCCGACATTTTCAAATAAGGCCATACTGTTCATGTATTTGCCAATGTAGATTTTTGGCAACATGGATAAAAGAAACTACAAAGTGAACGAAATCTGCTTATCTCACTACATTAAGTTGAAAGAATGCAGTTGATAAAGGTTTAGTGGTACTTTCTTCAGCATTAGGGCCAGCTTGATGCTAGAAAAGAGACATTTTCTTTTCTCACAAAATGACAGAGTACCCTTATTCTCTGACTACCCAGCACCTTGTTTCTTATAAATTCCCTGTGATTAATTACATGATAGTACCAATCTCCCAGGCTATGGATGTCCATGTATTGCACCACCACAGCCTGTACTCTAGGGAAAAAAATTAAACTGTATAAACTGTATTCCCACTTGAGAGATTTTATTTGCAGCAGTCTTTCATCATTGTAGCTGTAGAAAATCTAATTCTTCTCTGGCGTGAACCTGGGAGGGAGAGCTTGCAGTGAGTCAAGACTGAACCACTGCACTCCAGCCTGGGCGACACTGTGAGACTGACTCCGTCTCAAAAAAAAAAAAAAGAAATCTAATTCTCCTTTTTATCTGTCTCTCTCTTTCTCAACATAATATACAACTGCATATATATACGTACACATGTATTTTTCTATGTTGTTTGTGTGCATATATATGTTATATGTGTGTATATGTATAGAATATGTATAACATAGAGAAAGATGTTTTAATATCTCAAATCTTGATCAGTCTTACATGAAAGAGGCTATATAGCATTTCCAATTCTCTCACCCTTTATGATAACTCTCTACTCATTTTGATGTGATCATATATTCCTGCATCTTCCTTATGATATTTCTAAAGCTCAGAGTGTTCCATTCTCTGGAAAAATACATTGTCATATTCCTAAATGTTGAATAATACTCTATATATAATTTATGAAGAGTTTATTATGCCGAAGTAGGAAATAAAGTGAATTTTCGTATGTCATATATTGGTAGTCTTAAGGCATCATTACTGCAGTCAAAAAAAGTTTACACTGTGCTATGTGCATAAATTTAGTAAACATTTATAAAATGTGCTATGAATTTTAAAGTATTTTTAAAGAATATTTTATTTGATATATTCATGAATTTGAATCAGTGTTCTCTACATTATAACTGAGAAGAGTTAGAAAAATAGTAACCGAAAATATTTTACTTTCTTAGTTTAAAAATGGAATACAAGTAGTATATGTGACTTTTTTTTCTCCTATTTTTTCAAGATACATGTCCTTTCTACATTGGCTAGCTCAAGTACAGGTTTGCCTAAAGAAAATTTCACTGAATGAGAACCACACTATTTATAGTATTAACTCCTTGAGCTGTATCTTGTCAGTGTCACAAGCCCATTAAAATTAATAACTAATTAAATAAATTTATTACTTTTATTAATAGCCAACATTTTCAATCTTCACAACTTATTTTTACTTAAACAGTATAAAGATCTTGTACTCAATGAAACATGGTCATAAAGCATAATCAAAGATTAGATGTGCTCTAATCTTTTAAAGTAGGTTTAGCTTAATCAAACCTAAATCTAAAATATAAAACCACTTTTAATTATATAATTATGAGCCAAGTATTAGCTCTCATTAGATGATGAAAATTAGCCAAAACTGCTTTGCACACCTTAGCTGATGATCACAGCACCAGATTATTTCTACTTATCCAGTTATTTCTACTTTCCTACCGATGTAATGGGCAATAATATACGTTATATGTAAATATACATTAAAAGTAACTATATTTCAATTGTACATGTAATTAAATTTGAGCACTGCTTTCTTATATATTGGAATAGGTGACTTCAAGTTGAGGCAAGTGGTGGCCAAATTTAATTGCATTGTGCCGGCATTTCCAAATGACAAAGGACATGTATGTACATATCGCCAGAGAATCTCTTTGAAAAAATATAGTCCTTCAAAAGTGGAATTGTTTTGAAGACAGTAAAAGTTTAGGTCTGGATTGTTGCTGGCATACCAAAGATGAAATACAGACATAATACACTGGTTAATGTTTAAGCTTGTAGAATAAAAAGGTACATTGAAAAAATAAAATAAGTAAGGAAACATACCTAATAAGATTTATTTAAAGCAGGGACAGCAGGAAGGAGACAAGTAATCCAGGGAGACAAAGAAAGGGTTATAGAGTACTATGAGAAATACCAGCATAAATAAAAATATAGAAAACATTTATTCAGTTTTGATCTCTGTCCAAGGATTTTAGTACATTTTATTTTTTTATTTACTTAATTTTTTCAATGTACACAGTGTTTATTGGCTTTTTAGAGTTTTAGAATCAACCGGTGGACAAAGCATGAACGCCTTATGTTTATAAGACCGTATATAAAATGTTCAACTCTGACAGTATAAAAGTTAAGGTATGGCTGAGAGAAACTGATCTATTATCTGAAAACAATATACCAAGAAATGATAGTTAGATAAGAGATTGTAAGTTAGAAAGGCAAACAACAGAAAACTAAAAATAACAACATAACTATGAAAATTTAGCCGATGGTACAGTGTCAGTCAGCTAAAGCCTGGTGTTTCATGGCGAGGAGTCAATAGACAGAGCCTGAGTTGAATATCAACATAGAGATGTAAGGATGCCATGTAGAATGAGGATGCTAGCCACCAGGAGAACAAAATGCAGAAATACTGAAAGGTGGTAGCCCCTGGGACTATGGGTAGGACATGGGAAGGGAGTGGATGATTTTTGCTTTAATTATATGCCCTACTCGACCGTGCATATTCTGAGAAACATTTTTAATGCTTTAAATGAATAAGCTAAAATGTTGAATTGTGAGTACAGTCATATTCTGAAAACCAGATATGAAAACATGCTGATAGTGAAAAGCAATTTTTCAAACAATCAAGACAGGAGGGTATTCAGCATCTGTCATGCATTTGTCATCAGGTTCCAGAATGGTGGCCTCGCCAGAGTGTGGGAACAGTCGCTTCCTCATTAGTACTTCCAGCCCCAAAATTAAAGATAAGCTTACAGTGGATATGAAGTATTAGCTTGATGGCAGTGTGTGTGTGTGTGGGTGGGTGGGTGGGTGTGTGGGCGTGCGTGCACGCGTGCAGGAAAATTACAGGGAAAAATAAAGCATCTGAATTTTGAATCAAAATTGCCATGTTGTTTTTGTAAAATGTGATTCAGAAGACCTAAAAAGGATTAGGTATAAGAGAAGTTCCACTATTATGACCTTTAGCGATAGAGCCAACTGGCAGGTGCAAGCCTCCATTCTGGCGGATTCTACAGAAGCGTCTGGTCAAGAGAGGCCCTGGTGTGCTGTGCAGGGCTTACGAGACAGTCGTGTGATCTGTCCCAGTTTCGTTCAAGAGACAGAGTATCCTTTTTGTTTCTCTTTAACATAACCAGTCCGCCACCGCTGGGTTCCAACAGACAGACCCTCTGTGGAGTAGACCACCTGCTTTCCACCTGGAAGATGCCAATGGCCTCTTGTTCTCCCAGTTCTCCCTGCCCTCCCCTTGTGAGAGAAGGATCCTATTTTGTATTACTTCTTATAAACACTGTGAGCAAAACGTTCCATGAACCACCCAGGCGGTTCAGACCACAGGCAGTCTCAGGGACCCTGAAGCAGCAGGCACATGGGTGTAAACACCCAGGGTGAGCCTACCCCATGCCTTCACACCCAGGGTAAGCCTCCCATGACTTCACACCAGCTACCCTGGCAGCCATGTTGCAAGGATGACGAGGGCAGCCTGGGGAGCCCCCCAAATTTCAGCATCAGTGAGCGCTCTGACCTCACTGATGACAGGGTCGCGTAGGTCACTTACACATGTCACATAGAAAATGTTCTCCTGTGACCAAAAATGCAAGCCATCTGACAAACAGTTTCAGGCTATTTTCAGTATCACTATCTTCTCCACCAACTCTGACAATTTTACCATGGTCGCAGTTTTCTTCGTTTTAATGATAATTTTATTATTTAATCATAACAGAAACCTATATGAGAAATATTACCTCAATTTTTGTAGATATTTTTAAAAATATGTAAATTTAATTAATGCATTTAAACTTATATAATTTGAACAAGTTTTAGCTAGGAGCAGACTTCAGAAACTGCAATCTCACCCACTCCATGACACTGCTTTGATAGTACTACCAGAAACAATGCAGGAGATTTCAAGAGAAGAAACAAAGCATATCACATAATGTAGAATTATCAAGAAAAAAGTCATGAGAGGAAGTTGTTTGTTTAGACTGTTAGGCAAAGGAACATTTTAATTACTGGGATGAAGTGTAACAGCTAATGATGGGGAAAGGCGGCTTCACAATAAAGACCTTCCAGTGAAGTCTTCGTTAGGAAATCATGGTTGTCAACAATAGAGGGCTTTTGTTTTTTTTCATTTCTTCGTTTATAATTGTTTAAAATGTAAAATATGTTAATAGAAGTAGAAATTAAAGTATTAATAAATATAATATCAAGTTCTCATATGAAGAAGTATGAAATTTAAGTCTAGGGAACATCATTTTTTGAGACAGGATAAAAGATAAAATACATGCAATTTTGCAAAGAACACATGTTGAAATGATAATTTGGGGAGATAACAGTTCTATTCTAAATACCTATATTCAGTGGTCATATTCATAATTTTTTTTTTTATTTCTGATTATAAACAAGGGCAATAAAGTTCCTGGGAAGAGTATACACAACAATATCTTAAATTAACATTGGCTATCACAAGTGTTTATAAACATTGACAGAAACAAATTAGTTGTTAACTTATTTCATCAAATCTATACTAAACAAATCTATACTAACTAAATTTGTTAATTAATATTTATTTAAAACTGGAATAATTCCAAAGAGGAATTCTTATACCAGGAATACGGGTTTTGTTAGCACCCCAGTTAAACACAACATTTTGAGATAAAAGGACTGTATCTGTCATTACGCTTTCACAGTTATTTGATCTCCCTGTGGAACATGCTCTAAAGTTAATATGCCTTACTGCAAATTTCTCTTTAGACTGTCTCACAGGTTATTTTAAGACAGTGAATAATTTCTTTTATCAGTCAAGAAGTTTTGTCATATCTTACGCACATCTTCATATACGGAAATGTATCAAACCCAATGATATTCAGGCTTCTGAACCCCACTAAAAGTGGCTGTATTTCTCCATTTTCAGCAGTTATGTTGAATTTCCACCTCATTAAAAGATATATTACCATGAAAATACTTTTAATGTGCTAACACAGAAATATTTTTTACAAAATTCAAAAATGCAAACTATAATATAAAGAATAATTTAAAATATACAAAATAATACCATCCAGACATAACACCATGAACAAATTCTCTAGCCTATCAGTATTTGCTCTTGAGGCACAGTTACCATTGTTAAATAGGTAAACCTGCTGCTACTTGTGGTAGAGCACTTCCCACAAGTGGCCATGTGCAAAATGGCTGCCTTGTACATCAAATTGAGTTTACCTACCCTAGTGGCTCTAGGACTCAGATTTGGAAGTGCAGCCTTAGTTTTCAATATTTGTGATCTTAATTTATATGACATTCCTTTCTAAATGAGCAGCCATATAGTCTTGTGCTTGCTTTAATTTGCTTGGAGAATGAATGCCTAATTCACCAAGACACCCTCCCAACATAGATCAAGATCCCTGAATGAGAACTTCATTCACAAGCAGCATGGCTTATGAAACTTGAATTACCAAAACCATGAATTCACGAATTTTAAATTTAGCAGAACATCACATAATTCACTAAAACAAATAAAATTTTGACAGTGTTTTATTTGTATCAATTACATATATTAATTACACTTGCTAATAATGATCTATATGTAACCTGCCTTTTTTCTTAAAAAAGCACATTACCATGTGCTAATTAATATGTCCTACTAGATTTCATCATCTTTAAGAAACGCATAGCAATGTAATATATGCTATTGTCAATCCATTATATAATCTAATTCATTGTATGCCTTAATGCCAATCCATTATATAATTCAATCTATTATATAGCTTAATACTATATTTTATTAGTCCCTATTTCTTTCATTTTATTTTTACTCTCTTAAATAATCCTATGGCAATCTGTTTTTGCAAATGCATTTTCATGCCCTTGTCCAATTATCTTCTCAAATGAATTTCTAGAAATAAAATATGTTTAGGAATATACATATTTTAAATTTTATACACATTTTTGAAGCTGCATGCCTAAAGGGGAGTTTCCATTCACACTACCAGGAGACTGCTCTTTTCCCACATTTCAGTCCACACAAATATTATTAATTTTGTTTTAATTTTTCAACTATGATATGTTAATAAAAACTGTATCCAATTAGTTTTATTTGCACTTGCACAATTCCTATTAAGGCTGAATATCCTTTGTAGGTTTGTCACTTCTCATATTGTTTCATTTTTCTCTTGAATCTGTGCTAATTAATATTTTTCTTTTCCATTGTGAACTATTTATATTTTATCTAATTTATTTGTGTATTAGATATTTTTCTTTTATGCAGAATTAAATATTCTAAATATAATGTGCTTACTAATTCCAGGTCGTTGTGGGACTTTTCATTATATGAATTGTTTTATCAATTTCTAAACCAATATCATACTTTTTAGTTAATAATATTACAATATATTTTTAGATCTTACTGAGCTGTTTTCCTATTGCTCAATTTAAATACCTTCAATTCATTTATTTTTCAAAAAATAGTGTTTCAAAAGAAAATGTTCTAAGAACAAATTATTTTTTATTAATTTAAAACTTTCATTCTGTCATTTAATAGACTTTTAGAGGTCTCTTACAGTTTCTGCCTTTTTTAAAGCTGTTTCTTAATCTTTTTATATATTTATATTTCTGATGTGATAAATTGTTCCAGTTGCATTTACAGCTATTGTGGAATAGAACTATTGATCCTTCTTCACAAATTAATATTTTTCATAAAACATAGGGAATATTTTGATGTCAAATGATTTTTACTTTATTCTGTTAGATATTTGAGACCTCAAATCATGTGATTTGCAAGTAATATTAATATATTTTTCATACGCTTAATAATTGCGTATATCATTTTATTTTCTTTTGGAAATGCAGAGTCTGGCACTAGTGTAATAGTACTTTTTAAGGTTATGGTTTATTCATTACTTTTATTTTTTATAAATATAATATTTTTTTCTAAATATAGTCTAGCACTAGTGAAACAGTGCTAAATAATAATGATGATCTGCACCTTCTTATGTTCCTGGTTTTCATATAAATCATCTTAATATCAACTCTTTAATAACATAACACTTATAGATACAATATTTATGAAACATGTTAAGAATATTTTTCAATTTCTATATTTTAATACATTTTTAAATGAGTAATATATGTTGAAGATGAGATGCTTTTTCAACATGTATGCATTCATCAAATATTTTTGGTGTATGCAAGACAGTGTGCTATCAGTAAGACTACAACTATGAGTTAAAACAAATGAGACTTCCGGAAACCCTATGGAGATTAAATTTGAATTGGAGAAAATATTTAACAGATAGGCTCAGAAACAAATATAAAATTAAAACTTTGATAAGTGTCCCTGAATATAGAGATATTTTTATGAATATGTAGGAGAACCTGACATTATGGTTGGAGTTAGAAATGGAGATGGCTATTCAGTAAAGTTATCCTAAGAAAAGAAATGTGACCGTTGTTCTCTGACTATAGGATTTCTGTAAATTTATTACTTAATATAGAGAATGAATCACAACAGTTCAGGTAGACAACCCAACAGGTACATAGTTTCCTGACCAGAGAAAGCATGAAACATGTGTGGAATGAAAAGAAAGCCTGTATGTCTAGAAGACTGAAAGCCACAAGAAGCAAGATGCAAGATGAGGCTGAGAGAGGTCATTAGGATAAGATCATAAAGACAAATGTCAGAGGAGTTGTGTGGAACTGAGGGCAAGTGGGGAAGTTGTCTAGTGGATCAACTTGTGTTATATTGAATGTAAAAATATAAAGGTTGTGTGAATTGAATGGAGGCTAGTGGAGATACAAACCTGAACGAATTCAAGAAATAAAATAAATTAAACGCAGTGAAGGACTTACAGGAGAAGAAAAAGAAAAGGATCATTTCTAAGTTTGAGCACTGGTGAATGAGAACGTTGATGATGTCATTCCCTAAGTAAACAAACACTTGACAAAGAACATGGAGGGAAAATTGTGATTTAAATGTTAATCTTTGTGAGATTGAAATTTTTTAAATAAATCAGTATTGATTTGTGAAATAATTATGGAAACCATGCAGGAGTTTTAGGGAGAAGGCTAGCAGTTGATTAATTTTGATTTTTTCATAAGAAACAAAATGGTATAAATATGATACCCTAATGTAGAATACAGTATAGAATGAATAGAAAATAAAGACTAGGATGCAACATTGAGGAATTCTAGCTTTTGAAGTCCAAATGGGGGAAGATTAATCAGACTAATAAAGAATTGCTTAATGTGCAAAGTAAACCAAAAGAAAATGGAATTTCAGAAACCATGTATGTAGAATGTTTGATGAGAAATAGTTGAGTAATGAAGCTCATTGCCTATTTTCTAGTAATATAAATGTATCTAGCAAATAATATTAATAGACTATATTGATCTTCAAATTATTTGCATAAACTACATTTGGTGGCAATATATTATTCTTTCAATATGCTACTTAATTATATTCCAGTAATGTGGTGGTAATTTTTACTTTTGATGTGTGTAAATAGATAGCAATCAATATTTATGTAACAAAATATAATATTGATGGATAAGACAAAATATACTTTCTTTAACTTTTCTCTTAGCTTTGTGGTTTGGTCATTATTATATATATATTTATATAATCAAACTTACACATTTAAATTATCTTGTAACAATATTCACAAAACAAAAGCAATGAAAACAAAAGTAGGATACTTCTTTAAGTAAAACTTAATGACATTTTTGTGTCTGCAGAAAAATTTAAACACATCTAGAACCCCTTATTTAGAATTTCAGAAAATGAAATGACAGTCATGAAACGAGTTACGAGCAAACACCAGAGCCACTTATAACACAATCTTTTATACAAATTAATATCATGTGTCTATCAACATATTATTTCTGCAAATTTACATATACCTCTATAGAAAGAAATTAATGTTAGTGTGATGTTTCTCTTATGTCATTAAAAAAATTTAACTTCTCTTTTTGAAATGAATCCAGAATTTTAAGAAGACCACCACCAGATATATAGGAAGTTAGATTTTGCATTGTCATTTGTTTGCTTTGGTTGTGCTGTGGGATGTACCTAGTCTCAGGGTCATAGATCAATTGGATGATGGATGAGGCCCTCTTTCTTCTGGACCTGAGCATAGTGTTGCTTAGCCACAGTCATCAAGCTTCCTCAATAACTGTTCAATCTGCTATTTGTTAGACTTGATTTTTATTACAAATTAGTTGATTGTCTTGAATTTTCATAGCCAAGCACACAACTTGGGGATCTTGATAATAGCCATCGGTCAGTTCATTTATATTTGGTTTTTAAAAGCAAATATTATCAATGATCATTCTAAATATAAGTAGCCTAGATACACCAATTAAAAAATACAAATTTTCTGATCAAAAAACATGATTCAACTCTATGTTGTGTGTAAAAAAATCTGCTTTTTATATAAAGACACATATACCTAAAAGGTAAGTATATGAAGAAAGGTATACCATGCTAATACAATGAAAATGAAAACTGAAATAAGTGTATTAATTTCAGACATAGCTGACTTTAGAGGAAAAAAAATTATCAGAGATGAAAAGGCATTACATAAAGGAGTCAATTCTCAGTTGCTCTGCTACTTTCTCTCTGTGTGAGCTGATGTTACTTTAATCTTTGAAGTTACTATTCTTTGGATGGGGCTTTTTGATTTTATATTATTTCATGCTTTTCTGGGTTTGTCTGTGGCATAAGTCAAGATTAGTCAAATGGCTTTGTTTCTGGATGATTTTAATGGGCCAGAACTGAGCTCAGCACTCCTGAGCTTCATGTTCTAACCCTGAGAGGCTAGAACCAGGCCCACAGCATTTTTCTCCGGCCCCTCAAGGTTAAGCATCTACTGTGCTAAAGGGTCAGAGGTGTTCCCAGTCCATTGGCAACAACACTCTAATGAGAGGTGACAGCAAAATCACTTCAGGAAGGAAGTAGGTGGCATTGGTTCCTGCGTGTGCCCATGTGCCAGTAGTGCAAGTTGGCAGTGGATCCTGTGCAGGCCAGCAAAGCAGAATATGGACGCTGTGAATGAGTGAATGGCAGCGGGGGAGGGTTGCAAGTGGTTCTTGTCAGTAGGCACCTACCTGTAGAAGCTGTTTAACTGTTATGTGGGGTCTCCTGGTGAAAGAGCTATGGCACTGGACAATGGCATGTACCTTGGCTTGTCACCTGAGGCTCCACTGCAAGTGGGTACAGCAAGGCAGGGACCCTGGGATAGGCTGGAAGGCCAGGGGGTGCTCATATCAGTCTAGGCCCATTTCACAGGCAAAATAGTCTAGCTGTGTTCAAGTCTAGCAGCTAACAAAGGCTAAAGCTACCTAGAGAATCATGGCAAGTCTTGAAGGATGGGCTCCCATGGTCATGTTCTACTGCAGCCATTCCTGTGCCAAACCTTCTGGGCTCCATACAGACTGGAATTCTGTCTCTGTCAACTCTCTAGGCAGATCGCTCTCCAAAGTTCTAATGTCCATGCGGGCCATGGGGTCTCCTACAGTTAGGATTGTGGAATTCTGTGGTGAGTGTGGGCCACTTTACACCTATTTCACTCACTTTTTCCCCAGAAGCTACTTGGGGCCAGAAATGAGTCCTGGTGCTTGAAAACCCCCATGCAGTATTCCCAGCTTCCTTGCCTTTCTGCCTGGGGTCTATATACTTCCTCCTTCCACTCTAAATGCCTCTTTCTGAACATCTCTTCAGAGTGTGCTTGTCTATTTAATGGTCTGACCTGTCTTGGAGGGAGAATCTCTTCCTAGCTGTGTCTAGTTGACCATCTTGGCTCCCTCCTCTCAATTGATTTTTTAGCAAAGACCAATCACCACACCCACAAAAATAAGTAGATAAGGTGAAGAATATATGAAATAGTTTTATTGAATGTTTCTACATTGTATATATAGATCAAAATATAATATTGTACAGGACAAATATGCACAATATTTTGTCAATAAAAATAAGTTAATTTTAAAAAGATCATAGGCATTAATATGAAAAAATGGTTACTCTTTTTAATAAATGGTTCTGTAATAATTGGATAACCACATACAAAAAAAAAAAATCGGGATATAGGCCTTTCATCAAAAACCAAAAAACACAAAAACTCAAAATGTGTCATAATCCTAAATGTAAGATGTGAAACTACAAACTCCAATAAGCTAACATAAGAGACCCTCTAGATGACCTTGAGTTTGATGATGGCTGTTTAGGTACAACACCAAAGTTACAATCTGCAATGGTAATAATTGAAAGGCTGTACTTCATTGAAATTAAGAACTTCTACTCTGCAAAAGCAAATGTCAAGAGGGTTGATAAACTGGCCACAGAATGGAAGAAAATATTTGCAAAAGATACATGTAATAAAAGACTTTCATCCAGAATATACAAATAATTTTTCAAGCTCAACAATAAGGAAATAACCAACCCAATTTAAAAAATGGGCAAAAAATCTATATAGATATCTCAAAGAAGACATATGCCTGGCCAATATGCATATGAAGAGGTAATTACATCATATGACATTAGGGAATATCAAATTAAGACAACAATCTGACCTAGTGTTAGATCAGTAGGGTAACTATAATTTACAATTATCTATTGTATATTTCCAGACAGAAGAAGGCCGGGCATGTTGGCTCATGCCTGTAATCCCAGCACTTTGGGAGGCCAAAGCAGGCAGATTATCTGAGGTCAGGAGTCTGAGACCAGCCTGACCAACCTGGTAAAACCCCGTCTCTATTAAAAATACAAAAATTAGCTAGGTGTGGTGGCAGACATCTGTAATCCCAGCTGGGAGGTTGATGCATGAGATCACTTACACACTCAAGGCAGAGGTTGCAGTGAGTCAAGATCGTGCCATTGCATTCCAGCCTGAGTGACAGAGTGAGAGTCCGTCTCAAAAGAAAAAAGAAAGAAAGAAAATAAGATAAATATTTAAGGTGATGGATATATGAATTTTACTGATTATTTATAAATTATATGAATGTATTAAATTATCACATATACTCCCAAAATATGTACATCTATTATGCATTTTTTAATATTAAGAAGAGGATTTGTTATCACCACACATCTATTAGAAATAGATACCATTGCATACCTTTTAGAATCGAATACTCCTACACACCTATTTGAGGAAAATCCCGAATAATACCCAAAGCTGGCAAGGATGTGGAGCAACATGAACTCTCATTCACTGCTGTTGCGAATATAAAATAATTTTGGAAGATATTTTGGCAGTTACTTACTAAGCTAAAGAGCATTTTATCATATCACCCAGCAGTTTTTCTCCTGGTATTTACACAAATCAGCTGAAAAGTTATGTCCACATAAAAACCGGCACATAGATGTTTGTAATAACTTTATTGATAATTACGAAAACTTGGTCAGGTGTGGAGGCTCACACCTGTAATCCCAACATTTTGGGAGGCCAAGGTGGGTGGATAACTTGAGGTCAGGAGTTCAAGACCAGCCTGGCCAATATGGTGAAACCTTGTCTTTACTAAAAATACAAAAATTAGCCAGGTGTGGTGGCACACACCTGTTGTCTCAGCTACTCAGGAGGCTGAAGCCAGAGAATCACTTAAACCTTGGAGGCAGAGGTTGCAGTGAGCTGAGATTTCGCCACTTCATTCTAGCCTGGGAGACAGAGCCAGACTCTGTCTGAAAAAGAAAAACAAACAAACAAACAAAAAAAGTCAACATTGCCAAAATTGGGAGTAACCATAACCAAGATGTCCTTGGTAAATAACCACAACCAAGATGTGAGTTGATAAATAAATTGTTACATCAGTTGCATGAAATATTATTCAACACTCTAAAGAAATGAGCTTTCAAGTCATGAAAAGACACAAAGAAAACTGAAATGCATATTATTAAGTGAAAGGAACTAATCTGAAAAGGTGAACACTGTATGATTCCTTATATGACTTTCTGGAAAAGGCAACACCATGGAGAGAGGAGAAAGATCAGTACTTACCAAAAGTTAAGGTGAAAGAGGCGTAAATAGGCAGAGAAGAGAGAATTTTTAGGGCAGTGAAACTGTTCTGTAAACTGTAATAGTGGATACATGTCAGTATACATTTGACCTGACCCAAGGAATGAACAACACCAAGAATGAATCCTAATGTAAAAAGAGGGAACTTAAAGACTTTAGGTGATAGTGATGTGTCAATGTATGATCATGGATTCTAACTAATGTACCACTCTCATGAGGAATGTTGACAGGTGGGCATGTTGATATACATGTGTATGGAAAGGGGTAAATGGAGCTCTGTTTCTTCCACTCAACTTTTCTGTGAACCTAAACCTGCTCTAAGAAATAAATGTATTTTTAGAAAAGGGAGGTATTATTAAAATGTAATGAATAACATTTAAATATTCATATATATTTAATATAATTAATGGTAAATCCATTTAATGGTAACTAACAGAAAATAATTATTAGCATTACTATAAACTGAAAATCAATTATTGAAATAAGCAATTGAGACATGCTTTCCATGTAGTTTCCCAGTTTTTTTTTATACCTACACTTTGAAAAACTAAAAGGTTAAATGATTGAATATATTTTTCTTAGGAAATGGTATATAACTATTCCTCTCACCTTTTTCAGATAAAATAAGTTAAACCAGAGTATTGCCTAATATCCAAATAAATTATATATTGATCTATATGGAAAAGTTTCTTCCTTACTTTACTCCAGAGATGGTAATATTCTCACAGTAATGACCAAGTTCTCCTTTCAAGGAGGTAATCTTAGCATATTTGGTAGATCAACATTGTAAGCATGCCAGTTCAAACGAGATGACTTTGTAGATCACATTTCTTTGAGTAAATGAAAGTTGTCTAAAATACAAGTTTCACAAAATGAGGAGATCTGAATGACATAAAATTATTCTTGATATATTTTAACTATTTCATTTTTCCTTTCTCAATACCTAAAAAAATTTTAAGGCAATGTTTTGTATGACAAACATTAAAAAATATTCACAGTGAACATACTTTAGTTGATGCTAAAGTATGAAGTATTCAGAGTTCTTATTTTCAGAATTAAAATGTTCTTGACGAAAGAAAACTTTACAGAATTGGAGGATGTGTCACATTGGTGCTTATTATAGTGTTTTCTTTAATTTATGTAAATATCTTGCCCTTCTAATCAACCCTTTAATGCAATAAAAATGTATCTAAATGCATAAAGCTTCTTCATTCAAATATTTACTCACCTTACTGTACCATATGTGTGGTTAGGAAATGTGATGGTCTTTTTAATCCCAAAACCTCCTTAAAAAGATAGCAATATCAAAGTATCTGGCAAAAATGTCTGATTCCAAGGAAGGAACAAACATTAGGCAAAAATATAGGCTTAGGTTTAATTATAGAGCAGAAGGTAACATGCTGGTTTTAGGTATCTGGAGCAGAACTATTCCAATAGATGTTCTCTTTAGTCTGTGATGGCATTTTTGCTATGAACTCGCTGATTTATACTTAAAAACAACACAGCAGTAGCATGGGCAATGAGTACTGTTAATAATAACATATTGCATAATTGAAAATTGTTAAGAGATATTTTAAGTCTTCTCAACACACAAAAAAACAAGGTAATGTACATGTTAAATAGCTTGATTTTGTTATTCCACAATGTGTATATATATTAAAACACCATGTGGTACACGATGAATGTATATAATTTTTCTTGGCAATTAAAAATTAATCTTAAATTTAAATAAATACATAAATACATATAATATACCAAAAAATAACACTTCCATGTTCCCTACAAAATCTAGAAAGATTTCTCTGGAAAATTTCATAGTAGTTTCTCAGCAGCAAACAGAATCATTTGCCTATACTTATTGTGAAATGAACAGAAAAAATTAACTGACCATATTTATAATAGATAAAAGCTCTAAGGAGTTGAGTAATTATCTTGAAAATCAGTTTGATCTTGGAATTAATAAAGAGTCTGAGGATTATGAATCATGCTGCTATAAAGACACATGCACACGTATGTTTATTGCGGCACTATTCACAATAGCGAAGACTTGGAATCAACCCAAATGTCCATCAGTGACAGACTGGATTAAGAAAATGCGGCACATATACACCATGGAATACTATGCAGCCATAAAAAAGGATGAGTTTGAGTCCTTTGTAGGGATATGGATGCAGCTGGAAACCATCATTCTCAGCAAACTATCGCAAGAACAGAAAACCAAACACCGCATGTTCTCACTCATAGGTGGGAACTGAACAATGAGATCACTTGGACTTGGAAAGGAGAACATCACACACCGGGGCCTATCATGGGGAGGGGGGAGGAAGGAGGGATTGCATTGGGAGTTATACCTGATGTAAATGACGAGTTGATGGGTGCTGACGAGTTGATGGGTGCAGCACACCAACATGGCACAAGTATACATAGGTAACAGACCTGCACATTATGCACATGTACCCTAGAACTTAAAGTATAATTAAAAAAAAAAGAAATAAAAAAAGAAAAAAATAAAAAAAATAAAGAGTCTGAGAGATCTTCATTATTTTTATAAAATATCATGACCTGTGCTAAATTTTAGGGTAGTTAAGAAAATAGGACTCAGGGTCACAAAGAAACCTGATTTGAATCCTGACTTAAGCCTTGTAAGCTATAGGCAAGTAATTAATTTGAGTCTCCTTGGACTTTCTGTTTCTGAGTCTCATTTTTCTAATTTATAAAATAGATATAACAAATGAGGATATACCTACCCCATAAGGATATAGTGAATATATAGAATATTAATTGAGATATTCCCTGCAACCTACCTAACAGAGTAACTGGCAAATAGTGAGTGCTCAATAAATGTTTATTAAAAATAACTTGAGGAATCATGAAACAACAGAAACAAAAATAATATTTCCTAACAGTCTCCTCCTTCTTTGAGACTTCTAGTCTGAGACAAACTTTAGGCTATTAAGGAATTTGAAATACAGCTTCTGGCAAGATTAGATCCACCAGTCTTTCTTCACTTTGAATCAATTCTATTAAAGAAATTATATTTTCAAAGAACTCCAGCAGGTTGCAGGTATTTCACATTTACAACGTATGTTCTAACTTATTTTCATCCTCTACAATAAAAAAGCTGGTATGTTCAACCATATATTTCAAATAAGTTACCCGCATTACTGGCAACATTAGCATAAATATTTCTTTTAAAAAATTATCTTTTTAATTGACACATAATAATTATATATATATGTACAATTTGATGTTATGATACATGAATAAATTTTGGAATGCTTGAATCAGGCTAACATACCATTGCCTCTGATACTTTTCATTTCTTTGTGGTGAGAACATTTAAATCTACACTTTTAGTCATCATGCTACACAATCTATCGTTAGAACTTATTCCTTTTGTCTAATTCAAATGTACCATTTTATTAATATTACCCCTTTCCCCATCCACAAGGTGTATTGAATCTGTGAATAATATTAAACAATATCAAAAGTACCTCTTTCAATGATAATGAGTCTTGTAATCCACTAATGTGATATACTTCCTCTTATATCTAGGCTTTTAAAAATCACTTTCATTGTATTTTTTAAATTGAAAAGTAAAAGTTATATATATTTATGGTGTATAACATGACATATTTATACGTTATGGAAGGACTAAGTCAAGCTAATTAACATATGGATTATCTTACATAGTTTTGGTAGATAAACACTAAAAATCTACTGTCAGAAACTTGTAAGTATAAAATATCTTCTTATTAACCATAGTCATCACATTATACAATAGATCTCATAAACTTATTTCTTTCTAACTGAAAGTTTGTACCCTTATACAAACTTCTTCCTGACACGACAACCCCTCAGCTCCTGATAACTACTATTCTGCACTCTGCTTCTTTAAGTTTGTCTTTTTTAGATTCCACATAAAAGTGATATCATGAAGTATTTTTTTTCTTTTTGTATCTGGCTTATGTCACTTAACATAATGTCATTCAGCATCATTCATGTTATCACCAATGACAGGATTTTCTTTTATTTTTAAAGACTGGTATTCCATTGTACAAATATACCAGATTTTCCTTGTCCATTCACTACTGATTGTTGAATATATAAGTAAATTTTTTATCTTGGCTATTGTGAGTAATTCTGCAATAAACATGTGAGTGCAGACATCCCTTTCATGTTTTGTTTTATTTGAATGTATACATAGCAGTGGGATTACTGGATCATACGGTAGTTCTATTTTTAACTTTTTGAGGAATCCCCATATTGCTTTCCACAATGGCTGCATTAATTTACATTCCCACAAAGAGAGTATAAGAATTTCCTTTTCTCCATGTCCTGGCTAATACTTGTTGTCTTTGTCTTTTTAATAATAGCCATATTAGCAGATATGATATCTTATTGTGGATTTTATTTGCATTTCTCCGATGATGAGCAATGTTGAGTACTTTTTCATACACCTGTTGGACATTTGTATGTAGTTTTTTTCTGAGAAATATCTATTCACGTCCTTTGCTCATTTTTAGTATGGTTGTTTTCTTGTTATTCAGTAGTTTGAGTTTCTTATATATATTGGCTATTATTCTCTTAGCAGATATATGATTTATAAATATTTTCTACCAATCTCTAGGTTCTCTCTTCACTCTATTATTTTTTTCTTTGTGGCAACAGGAGATTTTAAGTTTGATTTCATTACATTTGCCTGTGCTTTCTTTTCTTGCTGGTGCTTTTAGAGTAATATCCAAGAAAGTATTGCCATTACTGGTGGTGTGAAATTTACTCTCATGTTTTCTTCTAGTGGTTTTACATTGTCAGGTCTTACACTTACATCTTTAATATATTTTGAGGGTTTTTTTGTGTGTAAGGCAAAAGATAAGGGTTCAACCTCATATTTTTGCAGGAGAATATCCAGTTTTGCAAGCAGCACTTATTGAAGAGACTTTGTTTTTCCTATTGTGTGTTCTTGGTACCTTTGTAAAAAATCAACTTAATGTAAATTCATGGATGTGTTTCTGGGCTCTGTATCCCATTTTATTGGTTGACGTGTCTATTTTTATGCCAGTGTCATGTTGTTTTAATTATTGCAGCTTTGCATTATATTTTGAAATTAGGTAGTATGGTGCCTTCAGTTTTGTTTTTATTTAAGATTGCCGTGGCTATTCCATGTTGATTTCAGAATAGTTTAAGTTTCCTCTTTCTCTAATAAATGACATTGGAATTTTGATAGAAATTACACTAAATCTGTAGATCACTTTGAGAACTAAGGACATTTAAACATTAATTCTTCCACTCCACTAATATAAGAAATCTTTCTCTGTATTTGTGTCATCTAAAATTTCTTTCATCAGTGTTTTATAATAGTTTTTGGTGTACAGGTCTTTCATTTCTTTGTTTAAATTACTCCTAGATATTTTATTTTTTGACATGACTGTAAATGTGATTACTTTCTTAATTTCTTTTTCAAATACTTTACTCTTAGATATAATGCTGGGTTTTTTTGTTTCTGTTTTTTTGTTTGTTTGTTTGTTTGAGAAAGAGTCTTGCTCTGTCACCCAGGCTGGAGTGCAGTGGCGTGATCTCAGCCTCTGCAGCCTCTGCCTCCCACATTCAAGAGGTTCTCCTGCCTCAGCCTCCGAAGTAGCTGGGATTACAGGCAGGTACCACCACATCCTGCTAATTTTTGTATTTTTCATAGAGACAGGGTTTCACCATTTTGGCCAGGATGGTCTCCAACTCCTGATCTCAAGTGATTCTCCCACTCACCTTTGCCTCCCAAAGTGCTGAGATTACAGGCATCCACTGTGCCTGGCCAATACTGATTTTTTTAATGTTGATTTTTGTATCCTGCAATTTTACTGAGCTTGATAACTGAAGGTGTTAATCAGACCAATAGTTTTTTTGTGGAGTCTTTAGGGTGTTTTTTTGCATTTAAGATTACATTGTGAATAAGGAGAAATCGTTTATCTTTTTTGTCTATTTTGATAACTTTTATTTTTTTTCTTACCTAATTACTCAGGCTAAGACTTCCAGGACTACATTGAATTGAACTGCTGAGAGTGTGCATTCTTGTCTTTCTCCTAATCTTAAAATGAACAGGCTTCAACTTACACTTTTGAGTATGATGTTAGCTGGAAGCTTGCCATATATGTCTTTATTTTGTTGAGAAACAGTTTATCAATACTTAATTTGTTGAGTGTTTTTATTGTAAAAGGAGGATACATTTTGTCAAAAGCTTTTTATGTACTTATTAAGATGATTATATGTCTTTTGGCCTTTATTCTGTTAATATGGTGAATTATATTTATTGATTTGCATATATTGAAACATACCTTTATCCCAGGAATAAATCCCACTTGATTATGGTGAGTGACCCTCTTACTTTACTGTTAAATATGCATTGGTAGTATTTTATTAAAGATTTTTGCAAATATGTTCATCAAGGATATGGTTGTAATTTTTATTTCTTGTAGTGCCTTTGTCTGGCTTCAGCATCAGGATAATGCTGGCTTCATAAAATGAGTTTGGAAGTAATAATCCCTTTTCTTCAATTTTTTGGAAGAGTTTGAAAAGGATTGATGTTAGCTTTTTAAATGTTTGGAAAATGCAACTCTGAAACCATCTGGTCCTGGCTTTACAAGGACCAGAGTATATTTGATGGGAGACTTTATTTTTAATTTGATCTCCTTACTCAGTATTATCTGCTCAGATTTTTTATTTAATTATGATTCAGTCTTAGTATGTTACATGAGTCTCTAAATTTATCTGTTTTCTCTAAGTTATTCAATTTTTGGACACATAGTTCTTCACAGTATTCTTTTGTAATCCCTTGTACTTTTGTGGTACCAGTAGTAATGTCTCTTCCTATATTTCTGATTTTATTGATTTGAGTCCTCGCTTTCTCTCTCTTTTAAGCTAGTCTACTAAAGAATATGTCAATTTTGTTTAAGCTTTTCTAAAAAACAACTCTTAGTTACATTTCTATTGTTTTTATAGTCTGTTTTATTTATTTCTGTTCTGGTTGTTTTTATTTTCTTCCTTCTACTGACTTTGGCTTAGTTTTTTTTTGTTTGTTTGTTTGTTTGTTTGTTTGTTTTTCTAGTTCCTTGAGATGTAATATTAGGCTGTTTATTTAAGATCTTTCTTTTTTTATATACAGATACTTAATGCTATAGACTTCCCTCTTAGAACTACTTTTACTGCATCCCATAAGTTTTGGTATGTTGTTTTTCCGTTTTTATTTGTCTCAAGATATTTTTAAATTTTACTTTAATTTATTCTTTGTTGTAATTATTGTTCAAGAGCATATTAATAGTTTAATTTCTACATATTCATAAATTTTCTATGATTTATTCTATTATTGAGTTCTTGTTTCATATCATTGTGATTAGGAAAGATATTTGATATTATTTCAATCATTCTAATTTTTTAAGGCTTATGTCCTAACATATAATCTATTTTGAAGAATGCCTATGTGTATTTGAGAAAAATGTGTATTCTTTTGCTATTGAATTGAATGTTCCTGATATTTTAAAGTATTAAATGTTGTGTTTGCCCAAACTACGTTTCCATTTCTGGTGTCTCCCCAGAAGTTTAGGATATATCAAATTCTATCAGTACCCTGAGACAGATATGGATGCAGCTGGAAAGGTTGAGATGTTAACGGAATGTTCCACTTTATTTTATCCTCAGGATGAAACTGAGAGGGAGTTTACCTCCCACTGTCTATGGACTAAACTGTGAAAAGAATCTGTGGCAAATGCCAGCACATTCATTCAGACTGCACCCTGTGATACTGGGTGGGTAGCTGCTGGAAATGGACCCTTATTATGTCCTTTTTTGTCATGATATTGGGGAATAAAGCTCCTGGAAGTGCTTGTGCACTCATACACAACTACTACTATGTTCTGTGGTCGAGGGAGAGTTCTGTATGCCTAATCCCTTCTCCTCGCAGACATAAGTGCTATTAAGAGCCAATTCATGAGGAACCATAAACTTAAGGTGCTGTGAGTTCCAAAATGAACACAAAGTTATTTTATCTGACCTATAAATTAATGGAAAAATAAAAATGAAGATAAAAATCACCTCAAATGAGAATCATAAAAGCAGACATACATATAGAAAAAACTAAATATTAATAGAAAATAGCTTATTATGAGTAAGATGGTTTGCATGCTCACCTAAAATTTTGATTTGTCTTAGTATAGACAATCATTTATATAACCAGCAGTTTTCTACAATTTGAAGAGTTGCTAAATAGCTCAAAGTAAATAAAAAATGCAGACTTCTATAAAATCCCATAAGGAAGGAAAAGGAAGTGTGCACTAGGCAACATTTAGCACTCTATTTCAAACACTTTCATATTTTTTTCTGAAAGAATTTAGAAGCAGGATGACTTGAGTAAGTTAAAGAATATTATATTAATTATATTGCATTTTCACAATTATTCACGTTACACAGAGGAAAAAGTGGAAAAATGAGATTAATATTGAGTGACCACAATGTATAGGCTCTTTGCCAATCTGTTTAAGTATTCTATTTTACTTTAATTTTTTAAACAACTTTTTGGTGGGTATCTTTGTAGTTGAATTGCGCTGTCTCCCATACCAAAAACAATATGTATTGAAGTCCTAACCCCTAATACCTATAAATTTTATCTTATTTGGAAATAGGCTTTTTGCAGATGTAGTTAAGACATGAGTTATGATGAGGTCATTTGGGAGTAGGGTGGACTCTTATCAAAAATATAATACATGGAGACAGAGACACAGAGGAGCACCGTGTGATGATGGAAGTAGTGATGGAAATGCAATAAGTACAGGCCAAGGAACTCTGAATTTTACCAGGTCACCAAAAGCTAAGAGAAGGGCGTTCAACGGATTATCCCATAACACTTTTAGAAAGGGCATGGCCCTGCCAACACCTTCACTTTGGACATGTGGCGTCCAAAACTGTGAGAGAGTAAATCTTTGTTGCCTTAAGCCATCCACTTTGTGCTAATTTGTTAAAGCAGCCCTACAAAATAAATACAATATCTTATACATAGTTTATAATTTAGGATAAACATACCAAAAACAACAAAGTAATTTGGCAAACTGCACAGATTTTACGTGTCAGAGTAGAAAATTGTCTTGGGTATATTCAATCCAGATTTCACTTTTCATTCATGATGCCCTGAAACAGTTTTTCATTGAGAAAAGTTTTTGGTGGTATCAGTATTTTAATTTTCATTAAATAATAATTTTTTTTTTTTTTTTAGTAAATCATGATTATTGATGAAACTTTTCCAAACAGCTGATAATTATATTTCATTATAAAAAACCACATTACTGCTTTTTATTTTCTTTTATTGTATAACATAAGAAAAGCCCCACTTAATTTGGGCTATATTTTGTTTTTGATATAATTTTGAATAAATGGAAAACAACCAAAATGAAAAAAAAAATTTTAAGTCCTGGAATTATGATTGGGCATATCTCATATTTATTTACTTTTGCTTCTTCTTATAATGTGATAACAATTTATCTGATAAGCCAAAGTCATGATACATTACTATTGAGAAAATGAGACATAAATGTAGTTATAAAGTTTAAGTGATTTTTAGTGTTTTAGAGATTTGCTATGGTAAGACGTTTTCAATGTCTCATCTGTGAGCTTTGGTTTTATAGTTCAAATAGGGAACTGAACAGAAATATAAATTTTTGTTTCAGGCTTGTGAAAACTAGTCATAAAAGTGATCACAAATGAAACATTAAAATATTAAAACCATACATAGTTTCACCGACCAGACATATTTTGGCATATTTTGGAACATAAAGTTTTGCTACATTTTCTAATATGTTTGAAATCACTGCATGTACACATATACACAAACTTTTTCTTTTCAAGCCATCATGCAGTTTAAATTCTATGATTAAAAAGTGTGTACTTTTTTTTTGAAAGCACAATATTTCAGTTTGGTGTCTATTGATTTAATGGGATGGTAAGTTTTATTTTAGATATAGATCCTATAATAATCTGTACTATATATCTATATCACAGAATATTTATTTCTTAGGAGTTGTAATATTTTTAAAAATTTCTAAGAGTCATGAAAGTAAATGATTTATGTAAAACAAGCAATTATATTCATTTTAAAAATTTTTCTTAATGACAATATTAAAAATGCTATATGTATGTTTTTACTACTTTAGTGTTAGGTGCTATCTGAGTAGTTATACAGCAGTAATAAAGCCATAGCTTTGTTAAGAATGCGAAAGCCATAACTAAAGAGTAATGTTTATTTTCCACTTGAACTATTATAGATTTTATTCTTGTAGGTGCTAGTAACTGAGTCTATATGAGTCAAGTTTTTTTGTTCACTAATTTCTTACCTGTCACAATGCATTATTTTGGGATCAATCTCATCTCTATTACTGCCATGCAAACAATACAGAATTGCAAATTAATTTTAAAAACTATCAGAGAGATGTTCAAACATAAACATTTCCCCTTGATCTTAAAACACATTAGATATTCCTACCCATAAAATCAGGCAAGAAAATGCTGATGTTTCAGCACAATACAACATACTCCTATATACTAATCTCATTGAAAGAATGTAAAATGTATCTGGCTGAAAATGAATTCAGAGAACTACAAAAATCTTTATTAGTAGAAGAACAGAAAATAAACACACTAGTTTTTTTCAGTTATATTACTGATTGTTGATTCAGAAAAGAGTTAGATAAGGGGACAACAAAATGTCTCTCTTCCTTCAACCCATTAATTTGCTTGCTGTGTATATCAAAGGAAGAACATACACATGTATAGGAGCCCACAACATTTTCTAAAGTAATAAAGTTATTACCATTGTCCCTGTGAATTTTTTTCTCCCGCTTTCAACAAGTTTATAATAGAGTAGAATAAATTAAGACAAGTGCACCTATATATGATGACAGTATAACTTTAGGGCAAAATATTGTCTTAACCTTTTAGGTTGAGAAGCACATGTGCAAGTTTGTTATATAGGTAAATTGCATGTCATGGGGGTTTGGTGTACGGATTACTTAGTCACCCACATAATAAGCATAGTACCTGACAGGTAGTTTTTTGATCCTCTGCCGCCTCCCACTCTTCTCCTTCAAATAGACCCAGGTGTTTTTTGTTCTCTCCTTTGTGTTCACATGCACTCAGTGTTTAGCTACCACTTATAAGTGAGAACATGTGGTATTTGGTTTTATTTATTTTATGTATTTATTTATTTTGAGACAGAATCTCACTCTGTTGCCCAGGCTGGAGTGCAGTGGCGCTATCTCGGCTCACTGCAACCTCCGCCTCCTGGGTTCAAGCGATTGTCCTGCCTCAGTCTCCTGAGTAGCTGGGACTACAGGCGCCCACCACCATGCCCGGCTAACTTTTGTATTTTTAGTAGAGATGGAGGTTTCACCATATCGGCCAGGCTGGTCTCGAACTCCTGACCTTTTGAGCCATCCGCCTCGGCCTCCCAAAGTGCTGGGATTACAGGCGTGAGCCACTGCGCTCGGCCGGTATTTGGTTTTATGTTCCTGCATTAGTTTGCTTAGAATTTGTACCCTTCAGCTCCATCCATGTTGCTGCAAAGAACATGATCTTATACTTTTTTGTGGCTGCATAATATTCAGTGGTGTGTATGCAAAGTGTTTTTGTTGTTGTTGTTGTTTATTTATCCAGTCCATCATTGATGGGCGTTTAGATTGATTTCATGACTTTGGTTTTGTGAATAGTGCTGCGATGAACATAGGCATGCATGTGTGTTTACAGTGGAATGATTTGCATTCCTTTGTATGTATACCCAGTAATGGCATTGATGGATTAAATAGTACTTCTGTTTTTAGTTATTATGAATATCTGATTGTATAGTTGCTTTATAGTATCAATGATCTATGTACTTAAGTGTATTTTTCTGGTGGCCAGTAACAGTCTTTCCTTTCCATATTTAGCATTCCCTTGAGGACTTCTTGTAAGGCAAGTCTGGTGGTAATGATTTCCCTTAGCATTTGCTTCTCTGAAAAGTATTTTATTTTATTTTTTCCTTATTAAACTTAGTTTGACTGGATATTGAATTCTTGGTTGGAATTTTTTTTTTAAGAACGCTGAATAGAGGCCCCCAATCTCTTCTGACCTACAGTGTTTCTACTGAAAAAGATCTGCTGTTAGCCTGATGGGGTTCCCTTTGTAGGTGACCTGTCCCTTCTATATAGCTACATTTCATTTTTTTTCTTTTATTTTGGACTTGTAGAAACTGATGACTATGTGTCTTGGGGAAGGTCACCTTACATACTGTCTTGCAGGTTTTCTCTGCATTTCCTGGATTTGAATGTTGGCCTCTCTAGTGAGGTTGGGGAAATTATCATGAATGAAATCTTCAAATACGTTTTCCAAGTTGCTTGTTTTATCTCCTTCCCTTTCAGGGATGCCAATGTGTTGTACATTTGGTCTGTTTGCACATCCCATATTTCTCAAAGGTTTTGTTCATTTTCTTTATTGTTTTTTCTTTGTTTTTGTCTGACTGAGTTACGTTGGGGAACTGGTCTTTAAGCTCTGAAATTGTTTGTTCAGCATGGTCACTTCTGCCGTTAAAACTTGCAACTATATTATGATATTCTTAAAGTGAGTTTTTCACCTTTATCAGTTCAGTTTGGTTCTTTCTTAAAATGGCCACTTCATCCTTTATTTCTTATATATTTTTGTTGTTGTTGTATTTCTTAGATTCCTTCAACTGGTTTTCAACTTCCTGTTAAATGTTGATAATTATGTTCCTATTCATCATAGGATTTCATTACTATCCAATCAGTACCTATTCTGAAGTCTGTGTCAGATACTTCAGCTATTTGAGCCTGGTTAAGAACCATTGCTGGTGAACTAGTGTGATCATTTGGAGATTAGAAGACACTTTGACTTTCTGAGTTGCTAGAGTTTTTACACTGGTATTTTCTAATCTATGTGGACTGATGTTCCTTCAGTCTTAGAAGTCGCTGTCTTTCCGATTTCCTCGGGGGTATGATTGTGGTGTAAGGTGGGTTTAGTAGACTGGTTTCTATTAATATTCTACTTTTAGTACTTGGAAGCACCCCTGGCAATTACTGTCTCTGTGTCTGCATATCTTTTATTGGGTGTTCTGCTCCATGAGATTCCCTTTGGCAAGGACCGCAGTTGACAAACAGGGCTTATCCTTGCTGGTTCAGCCCTAAATTGCTCTCTGAGTGTTTCTTGGGGGAACATATGGTTGCACCTGACTGCAGATTTCAGGCAGAAGTGGGACCATTAGGCTGGAAGCTCTATTAGGGATTACATTTCAACATGAGATTTGGGTGCGACGCAGATCTGAACCATACCATATGGAATAAAAATAGCTCTGATAGTCCATTCCTATAGTGAAACCAAAATACTAGACGAGGGCTCTGATCAAAAATTATGTGTTAGAAGTTTTTATCAGTTAAGCTCAAAGAATGTTTACAAATCAGCAAATTTTATCTAAAAGCTTGTTTTCCAAATTCCTTTATACGTTATCTTTTATATTCCAAAAATAAAAAAATAAATAATTCAAGAAAATTATGGGGACAAAAGTAGTTTTTTATATTTTGATTTTCATGAAGAGAGTAGACAAAATACAATTACTACACATTAATTGAAATGACTCATTAGAAAGAAAAACAATAATGATATAAAAGAAATAAAATAAAAGTGCTAGTGTAAGTAGAAGACAGTAGATTTGTTCTCATGAACAATGGTGGGGAATTAATTTTATATTAATGGTTTCACTATCATAACATATGAGGAAACAGAGTGTGGATTCACCTATACATATATGTAAGATGTAGAGAAAGAAAATAACACGGAGAAGTATAATGTATAGAAGTTAATTCTTTATATAGATTTTAAGTTTTTATTAACTGACATTAGTAATTGGAAATATCTCTGGAGTACTATGTGATGTTTTAATACATGTGTACAATGGGTAATAATCAAATTAGGGTGATTAGCGACACTACCACTTCAAAAAATTATCATTTATTATCATTTTTTTGTGCTGGAAACATTCCAAATTCTTTCTTCCAGTTATTTGAAAATATGCAGTAAATTGTTAACTATAAGCACCCTACAGTGCTATAGAATATTCGAAATATTCTCCTGTTTAGCTGTAATTTTGTATCAGTTAACAAACCTCTTTATATCCTTCCATCTACTTTTCTCAGTCTCTGATAACTATTCTACTTTCTACTTTGTGTGTGTGTGTGTGTGTGTGTGTGTGTGTGTGTGTGTGTGTCAGAGTCTCGCTCTGTCACCCTGGCTGGAGTGCATGGCATGAACTCGGCTCACTGCAACCTCTGCCTCCTGGGTTCAAATTATTTTCCTGCCTCAACCTCCTGACTAGCTGGGATTACAGGTGCCTGCCACCATGCCCAGCTAATTTTTGTATTTTTTAGTAGAGATGGGGTTTCACCATGTTGACCAGGCTGGTCTCGAACTCCTGACCTCAGATGATCCACCTGCCTCAGCCTCCCGAAGTGCTGGAATTACAGGCATGAACCACCGAGCCCAGTCTCTACTTTCAACTTTTATAAGATCAACATTTTTAGCTTCCACATATGAGTGAGAACATATGGTATTTATTTTTCTGTGCCTGGCTTGTTTCACTTAATGTAATGCCCTCCAGACACATTCATGCTACTGCAAATGACAAATTTTTATTCTTTTTATAGCTGAGAAGTATTTCATGACACATATATATCATATTACCTTATCCATTCATCGGTTGATAGGCTCTTAGGTTGATTAAATATCTCAGAGATTGTGAAGGGTGCTGTGAAAAACGTAGGAGTGAACATATCTCTTTGACATATTGGTTCTATTCCTTTGGGTATATACCCACACAGCAATAGCATTGCTGGAAGATATGATAATTCTATTTTTAGTTTTCTTGAGTAAGTTACATGCTGTTTTTCATAATGCCTGTACTAGTTTGTATTCCTACCAACAGTTTATCAAAATTCCTTTTTCTCCGTATCCTCTCCAGCATTTATTATTTTGTTCCTTTTGATAATAGCCATTCTAACTGCAGTAACATGATATCTCATTGTGGTTCTGATTTGCATCCCTGAAGATTAGTGCTTTTGAGCGTTTTCAACTATACTCATTGGCCATGTGTATACTGTCTTTTGAGATATGTCTCTCTTTTATTTGCTCGTTTTTTAAAATTTGGATTATTTATTTTATTGTTGTTGAGTTCTTTGAGTTCCTTGTATATTTTTATATCAATCCCTTTTGCAATGAATAGTTTAGAAATATTTTTTTCCTATTCTAAAGGTTGTCTCCCTACTCTGTTGATTATTTTCTTTGCTGTACAGAGACATTTTAGTTTAAAATTTCCCATTTGTTTAATTTTGCTTATGTTGCCTGTGTTTTGAGGTCTTATATGTAAAATCTTTGAAAAGGCCAGTGTCCAAAATGTTCCCCTGGGTTTTCTTTTATTAGTTTTATAGTTTTAGGTCTTACATTTACATCTTTACCAATTTTGAATTTATTTATGTGTATGGTGAGAGATAGGAGCCTAATTCTTTTTCCATATATAGATATCCAGTTTTCCCTGTACCATTTATTGAAGGTGTTATCCTTTCCTCAATGAATGTTGTTGGTGACTTTGTAAAAAAAAAAAAAAAATCAATTGGCTGCAAACACATGGGCTTATCTATAGGTTTTCTATTCTTTTCCATTGGTTTATGTATCTGTTTTTATGTTAGTATCATACTGTTTTGCTTACTATAGCTTCATAGCATATTTTGATATCTGGTAATGTGATGCCTTTAGCTTCATCCCTTTATACAAAATTTCTCTGGCTATTCAGGATTTTTTGTGGATCAATGCAAATTTAGGATTTTTCTTTGTCTTTTTGTGAGGAATGTCATTGATATTTTGATAGGGATTCATAGAATCTGAAGATCACTGTAGGTAGTGTGGCTATTTAACAATATTAATTCTTCCAGTTCATTATTGGATGTCTTTCCATTTTTTTGTCCTATTTCATATTTTTGTAAGTGTTACATAGTTTTACTTGCAGCAGTCTTTTACCACCTTCATTAAATTTCTTGGATTTTATGGGTAGCTATTTTAAATGGAATTACTTTTTATGTCTTTTTCAGCTGTTCATTGTTGATATGTAAAAACACTGTTTTTCCATGTTGATTTTATATCCTGCAAATTTATTGAGTTTATTAGTTCTAAGAGTTTTTTGGTGGAGTCTTTAGGTTTTTCTATATAAAAGATTATATTGTCTGCAAAAAGGGGCAATTTGACTTCTTTCTTGCCAATCTGAATGTCCTTTCTTTTTTTCTTTTGTCTCATTGCTCTGTCTAGGGCTTCCAATGTTATTGTAAGTAAGTGTTGAGAATGAGCGTCCTTTTCTTGTTTCAGTTCTTAGAGAAAAAGTTGTCAGCTTTTCCACATTTGGAATGATGTTAGCTATGGGTTTATCATAGATAGTCTTCAAGGTGATGGGATACCTTCCTTCTATAACTAACTTGTTGAACATTTTTAGCATAAAGGGTTATTGTATTTTATCAAATGCTTTTTATGTGTCTATTGAGATGATCATCTGTTTTTTGTCCTTTATTCTGTTGGTGTGATTTATTGTGTTTATTGATTTATATGTGTTGGGCCATACTTGCATTCCTGGAATAAGTCCCAGTTGGTTATGGTGTATAGTCTTTTTGGTGTACTGTTGGATTCTGGTTGCTAGTATTTTATTGAGAATTTTTGCATCTATGCTTCTCAGAGATATCGCTCTCTACTTTTCTTTTTTAGTTGTGTCCTTGTCTGCTTTTGGTATTAGGGTAAAGCTGGTCTTGTAAAATAATACTGAAATAACTTATTCTTCGTATTTTGAAATAGCTTAAGAAGAATTGGTATTACTTCTTCTTTAAAAGCTTTGTAGAAATGAGCAGTGAAGCCATCTAGTCCTGGATTTTTCTCTGTCTAGAGACATTTTATTGAGTCAATTTCATTACTTGTTATTGGTATGCTCCCGTTTTCTATTTCTTCTTGGTTCAATATATGTAGGCTGCATGTTTCAATTTTATCTTGTTTCCAATTTGTTGGTGTATAGTTGTTCATAATAGTCCCTAATTATCCTTTAGGTATGTAGTATCAGTTGGAATATCTCCTTTTCTGCTTCTGAATTTATTTATATGGGTCTTTTCCTTTTTTCCCCTTAGTCTATCCGACGGTTTGTCAATTCTGTTTATCTTTACAAAAAAAAACACTTTCATTATCCTTGATCTTTTTGATTTGTAGTCTTAATTATATTTCTGCTCTGATTTTATTATTTATTTATTCTACTATTTGTAGGATTTTTTTTTCTTGCTTTTCTAGCTTGTTAAGCTGCACTATTTGGTTGTTTATTTGAAACTTTTTAACTATATTTTAGAGACAGGGTTACACTCTAAATACCAGACTGGAGTACCATAACACAAATATTGTTCACTTCAGCTCTTGGGCTCAAGTGATTTTCATGCTACATAGCTAGGACTACATCTAGATTCCACCACAAGTGGCTAATTTATTTTAATTTTTAAATTTTTCTTTTTTAGAGATGGGATCTTGCTATGTTGGCCAGATTTCTTCCAAATTCCTGGACTGAAGTGATAATCCTGCTTCAGCCTCCCAATAACTTTTTGTGATGTAGGCATTTATTGCTTTATAGTTTTCTCTTATTACTTTTGCTGTATTACATAGGTTTTGGAATGCTGTGTTTCTATTTTAATTTGTTTTAAGAAAATTTTTATTTTTTTCATTAATTTCCTTATTGACTCATTGGTCTTTTAGGAACATGTTGTTTAATTTCCATGTATTTGTGCAGTTTCAAAAATTCCTTTGGTTGTTGATTTTTAGTTTTATTTCATTGAGGTCAGGAAAGATACTTTATATGATTTCAATTTTTTATACATTTTGTTGAGAACTTTTTGTGGCCTAACATAGTGTAAATTCTGAATAATGTTCCATGAACTGATGGAAAGAATGAGTATTCTGCAGGTGTAAATATCTGTTAAGTCAATTTGGTCTAGAGTGTAGTTTAAATTGGATGTTTCTTTGTTGATTTCCTGGCAAGATGATCTGTTTAACACTAACAGTTGGGGGTTGAAGTCCCTAACTATTATTGTATTGGAGTCTATCTCTCCCTTTAGTTCTATTAATATTTGCTTTGTAAATCTGAGTATTTCATTTAAGTACTATAGTTCTATATCACGAAAAGCTTTTGGTTCACATGTTGCATGACAACTATAGTATATATGTTATATTGACAAGTAGCTAACAACACCATACAAATACAGATACAACTATGTTCTTCAAGGCATATCCGTAATGCTAGGATATTAGGTTCCAGTTGCTAGATGAACCCAGAGCCAGCCCTCACCTATTATATCTATGCATCATTAAAAACAAAGTCATTCATCTGTCAGTACCAATAAAAAATAACAAGATATTGATTTTCCTTTACAGGATATATCTGTACCTTTGCTACACATACTTTCTTATTCCTTATTAATTTTAATATCTTAGAGATGTTAAGTGTTTTCCGTGAAAGAAAAAAATGTAGGTTAAACAATAATCCTTGTGTTGAGAAACTACAACTCACCAATATTCTGAAAGGACTTGAAATATTTCTTCTTATTTGCAATTGTAGACAGCATGAGCTTAATAACAACAAGAACAAAAGGAAAACAAAACAAAAAAACCTAGATTCCAATATTCCTATAGGATTAGAAGGTAATTTTATTCTTCGGCCAAAATGGCAAAACCCTGTCTGTACTAAAAACACAAAAATTAGCTTGGTGTGGTGGCTAGCACCTGTAATCCCAGCTACTCAGGAGGCTGAGGTAGGAGAATCGCTTGAGTCCAGGAGGCGGAGGTTGCAGTGAGCTGAGATCGCCCCACTGCACTCCAGCCTCGAAAACAAAGCGAGACTCCATCTCAAAAAAAAAAAAAAAAAAAAAAAAAAAAAAAGGTAATTTTATTCCGGTATCTTAAATCCTTTTCTACTGCAGTGGCAACCTGATTGTAGTGTCTTCTGCATTCCTGGAGGTCTTCCAAAAGCAGATCGAGACCTCCCTAAGCAAATTCTTGTCTGCACGAAGGCCATTATTTTTTCTTCTACATGTCGTGAATCGTGTTTGTTGTGCCTTGATCTGGGTTCCTATTTGATGCTGGCTCTAAGAAGGCTGAAGTACGATCTCTAAGTTTATTGAAACTTAGGTCATAGTTTCTATTACCTCTCAGAAGCCGATATGAAACTTGTAAAAAGGTGGCTTCTTGGAATTACCATGCCATATGTGCAGGCATTAATGATTCAGTGCCAATGCATAGCTGTTTCTGCTTGATTTTTTAAAGTCTCACAGATTTTTCTTCAGAACAAAGGACTTCATTCAATTACTATACTTCTGGTGTTGCACTCTGCTATCTCACATATGATCTAATTTATAAAGTGACTTTTACTCACATATCAATGTCGTCTTCTCTCCCTATATCTCAAGTGTATGTCTACATGTCATAGGACAATCTAAAATTGGTTGTGTACTATAGTCAGAAGAGTATTTCTTTTCCTACACTGAAGCATTGTCTTAAGCCAATGTTTACATATGTTAAAGCTTACTTTGATGTAAGTGTTTTCCACATGTTTCCGCAGTCCTAATAAGAAGTGGTAGCTGATGGTGGTATCCCATGTGTCCTCAAGACAAGTCCATGTATGTTTATCCCTAGGGAAAACATACCTCAGATTTCCAAACCATGATCTGTGCTCACTTATGGTTGTTATGTGATATTTTATTTGTAATCTACACAGAGTTGGGAGAGGGATGATAGAAATATTTCTGATCCTATCATCCATTTTATCATCTCCAGTAGAACACCTCCAAATCCATGTCAAAGTCTTATGACTGAAAAATGCCGTTTAATTCCTGGAAAGCATACATACACATAACTTCATGTCTTAATCCACATTCTACTTCCTTATAAATTACTTCTAATTGTAACTAATTTCTCAAATAAGAAACTCAGACTTTTCATTATTTTTTGTAAGTTAGTAACTCCTAATATAAGATAAAACAGTCTTATGAATGTGTAATTAACATACGTATTTTTTACCAAGAGATAGTGATGGGAGCTATGATTTATCCATTAAACAATATTGTAAAAATGTTTTTACAAGAGCCTTTTAGAACTTCTTGCATCTTAAAAATTCTCTCAATATACCTCACTGAAGTGATACCATCTTCCAGCCATGATTTATGCACACTCTTTTTCACTAATATTAAGTATTTTGTCTGTATCCTTAAACTTCATTTTCTTTCACCTGGATTGCCTAAGGAAATCCAATTTGTCTACAGTACTATGAAGGCAAATTGATTTCTTCAACTTCATGAATTGGCATCAGCCATCATCCAGTTTCTTAGTACCTTCCATTTATCTTGATTACTCTCAAGTTACTTATACAAACAAAAATTGTTTCATTTTTTAATTTCACTTCCCAAAGTAACTCTTTTGAAGATACTTAGCCTAATTTTGTTTAATATACTCTAACATTGTATATTCTAGCTATATAAAAAGAGAACCATAGATATCAAAAGAGATCACTGGGACCCAGAAAGATTAGGAAATTACACACACACACACACACACACACACACACACACACACACACACATTTTTCTCACAGATATTTTATTTATTTTGAGACAGAGTCTCACTCTGTCACACAGGCTGGAGTGCAATGGCACTATCTGGGCTCACTGCAACCTCCACCTCCCGAGTTCAAGCAGTTCTCCTGCTTCCACTTCCTGGGTAGCTGGGATTACAGGCGCATGCCACCACGCCCGGCTAAGTTTTGTATTTTTAGTAGAGACGGGGTTTCACCATGTTGGTCAGGCTGGTCTCGAACTCCTGACCTCGTGATCTGCCCGCCTCGGCCTCCCAAAGTGCTGATATTACAGGCGTGAGCCACCACCCCCAAACTGATTTTTGTAAATGTTTAAGCTTTTGAAACACATATTATATATTATCTTTTTCCTCTGACCATACAAACACTCTAGATGGTTGGTTACAGAATATCAGAAGATATTGAAAAGTGAAGTTAAGAGAAAATTCTTAATCATATAGCAAAACGCTAAGAAACCAGTTGACTTATCTTTTTATAACCAGTCAAAACTGGTTGCCATGGTGTTCTTTTCCCCTTAAAAAAAGGCTGTAAAATAACAAAAGATACCAGGGTATTTGTAAAATGTATCACCAGCTTTTGAATTATGCACGAGCACTATTTTTTCTTTCTCTTAAGAACATTTGTAAGTGACTTTTAGCACTTGGATTTTTTTTCTGCTGAAAAGTTTCTAATTCCTAATAACAAATAATAATTGCACTTTTCTTTGTAAGAAGATGGGCCCAACTTTATTGACACAAGATGCTTTTCAGAGATATTTTGGCTTTACCTAACTGAAGTAGTTAGTAATATGATTTTGCATGCATTTTTCTAAAGAATTTTTTTTAATTTCAAATAATTTATAATAGGTAGAATATGAATCTTTTTTGGACTGAGCTGTGTAGATAATTGGTAAGAAAAACCTGGTTATACAGCTAAGAATGAGAGGGAATTCAAGTAATAGGCACGTGGTTTCATAAGGTTAGGTAAATCTGAAAAGCCAGATCCATATCAGAGCATTAGGTTTTTATATAAAACATCCCAGTTGACATTGAATCCTGTATACCAAGATTCATAGAAATTTTAAAAATCAGTGATAATGAGAAAATATTATTTGGATTCAAATGCATTCTCCAAAAGATACATCTTTCCAAAAAATGATGAAGCATGAATAAAATTAACTTTACATATAAAGGTGAAGATGAAGCAAAGTTTCGAAGCAATCTCTTTCCATGAGATTACAATTCCTTAGGAGACACTAGGAGCACCATGCATATCTGTCTTCACGTTTTCAGTACCATAAACCTGCTGTGAAATAATGAACAGCAGTGTCTATGTGGTAGGAGAAAGCCTATTTCCATTGGCCATTCTGAATATGGGGATTCCAAAGGTTCACCTTAGCTAAATAAACAATTCTCTCCCCAGTTGTTCCTCAGCAAGTATTTAATTGTAAGGAACAGAATCCACCCAAGCTGAGGTAAGTATAATAACAGAATGTGTCTGAAAATTGCAAGAGGATTGTCATACAGAAGCAAAGTACAAGTTCTTAAGAGGAACTGGAGCCAACTGCAGCCCATTCTTTGCTGAACTTGAATAAAGGAGAAATACAGTCATTTCAGCTTGGAATTTAAATTAATTCCTAGGTTTTAATAGTTGGAAACAAACTGAATTTTATAGGTTGCAAATCTAAATTGCTGAGAGAGGCAATCGTATTTGATCCAATTGAACCAGAGGTCTGTCCCTAGTCCAGTTGTTTGTGTACTAATATTCAGAAGGGTGAAAATTTCTGAAAGACAGACAGACGGCCAAGCTGGGTGTAGTAAGAATTTTTCAGAGAAGCTGGGAAAAGAATCTCTGGCATTACCAATAAGACTGTAGAAGAAAATCTGTTTTCTTTATAATAAGTACTAATAAGGTAGGGGATACTAATGGGACCTGAGATTTGATAAAAATCTCGACACAGAGAAACTCCGTATCTGTTTAGCAATGAACACAGAGGTCTCTTTAAGAACAAAGGCACACAGAGTGTGTTGGTGCCTGTCTGTGCGGGGAAGACAGGCACCTTGTCTGTCCCAGTGGTCTGGTTCTCAGAACGTAGCATCTTCCACGTATTTTTTGTTTAACAAAACCGTAAGTCTATGCTAGCACACAAAAACGCAGAAAAACAACCTGCCACCCTTAAACATCTTTCAAAATACTGCTGACTTCCCTGCAGCACTGACATCTCTGGCTGCCTCAGAGAACCTAGTTAGGGACTCAAACCTTGAGAACTACAGCACATTGTGATGACATTTGACCTTGTTCCCATCACTTGGAGATTGCTAAAAGGAATTCCCCAACCATTTGTCCTACATGCTGAATAGTGTTGTTACGATGGTATTCATGGACTTTGAAGAGGATGATAACTAAATCTAGGTTCCATATGCCAAATATAGCCTGGCACCAGCTGGTTATAAATCTGTTCTCATCTCTCTGAGGAAGTTCTTTTTAAAATTCATGACTTAAAATAATCCCTTGTATAGTGTGCATATGTGTAGATTCATTTACATTTTCACTAAAAAACTCGGTGTTTATTTCCCTAATATAAATTATATTATTTTAAAAATAAACAAAAAGTAGCATAAAATATATATGCTGCCTAGGGTATTTCTAATTTTTAGTCCTGAGCTGTCATTGTATTGCTTAAACTCAGACCCAGTTCCACGAAAGATTGGGCAGGTGGTATGCAAAATAAAAAGTGTCATGCTTTTCCCAGACATTTTTCTCTTCTCTGAGTCCAAGATAACTGGTCAAAGCTTGTTTGAGCAATCTTCTTTTGGTTGAGTTTTCTCCTAGGAGATTTATTGGGTTATAGACAAAATATGAAGGAAGCATCATGTTAAAAGAAAAATCTGTTAAATATTGATATATAAACAATGCTGCTTTGAAAACTACCCAAAAGAATGCAACCCACAAGGGAGGATACAATTTTTTGTTTCTCACATCAGAACACGGGGAGTCTGTCTTCCTTTTTTCCAGAAAAAAACTGACCACAGACCGTCAATGATGGTACAGGCCCTGAGGATGAAGAGGTGTCCAGTCCTAGTAGCAACAATTGCTGGTGTGACAGCACATTTATTTGTAGGAAAGAGGGGCTCAAAAGAAAGAACAGAGATTCAAGAATTTAATATCACATAGCTAATAGAGAGCAAAGTTAAGCTTCAAAACATGTTCTGTTGACTCTATAAGCCATCAGAATATTAACAAAACTTGACAACTCTTCACAAAATTTCTGAAAAAAGTAGGAAGAACATTAATTTTGTCACAAGAGATTAGTTTTAGCTCTAATGTTTTCTTTTGGGTAACCTCAGACAAGTTTCTAAGCTATGTATTGGTTTTATTGTTTACTAGTTCATTTCTCAATAGTTATGAAAATAATCTAAGACTAACACAGTTCATGCATGTTAAATACTATAAATATATTAAGTTGTGAATCTAAGTATTATTGGTTAAAATAATAAGCTAAACAAGAAATGCCAAAATAGGAGGAAAATGGTGATAGAGATGGTAAATGCTATCTCCTCGTTTGGGGACTTTATGTTAGTCATGAATTTGCCTTCTCACTCCATTATTTTTGATGCTGAGGACATTTGACTCATTATGGACAAGTCTGAGGCTACATGTGATGCTGTGATTCTGTGGCATAGTCATTAAAACATTTCTGACCAAAAGAAAAAAAATAATGATTTTTTAATGAGTCTTCAGAAAGAAGTAAAGACATGTTTATTTTTTCAGAATGCTTTTAATAACAGCTGATAATAAGCACCAGTGATTTAAATTTGGGCTCATACTTAGAAGGAGCAAGAACACACCACAGTTAAAGGCACAGGTTTTGGAATAAGCAGACACAATTCAAACCCTAGCTATTCCACTCAATGACAACATGACTTTCATTAAATTAATAAGCATTTTTTCACGGATGAATTGGAGATAATAACTCTTGTAACAATTAAATTAGCTAGAATATATAAATCAGTTATCACAGTGCTTAATTACTGTGTAGCAAAGACTCAATAAGTGACTTTACCATTCCTGTTTTTATTTTGAATTTCCATAAAATTGGAATAATATTTAAATGATAATATTTAGAACCAGTATATTTAAATAACAGTATTTAAAACAGAAAAAAAAAACAACCTTTTTGACTGAGAAAAATAAACATCTGCCAGGTTTTACCAGTTTTTTTTTTTTTTTAACTCATTTAAAAACTCAAGGCCTAACTCTAAAAGAGAGGTAAACAATCTTCACAGAACTTAAATTACTAACAATATTCTCCATGAAGGTTTATTTCTCTTTTGTAATAAATTTTGTAATAAATTTTAATATTCAGTGCAGAACCAAATGCTATTGGAAAATGCTTACAGAATCTGCAATGTAGTAATTAAACAAGTCCCATTGATAGAGTGACTATTATCCTTAATCCCTGGGTTGTATACTTACAGAATTCATTTACTGAGAAAAGTGGCTTAAAACCACAACTCTAGTTTTCTTACAGCAACAAACATTTTTATTTCTTAAAATCCTGTGACTTAAACAAGCAATTCTTCTTCCTAAATTTTGTGTGGTTAGGTGATTCAGGAGAGCCTCATTCACCTATCTAGCTGCAGACAGCCTGCTTGGTCTAGTGGGATTCAGAATGGAGGGCTCGCATCTGCTGCATGTTATCTCTTCAGATCCAAAAGACCGTGCTAGTATTTTCTATACACAATGTCAAGATTTGAAATAGCAGAGAGCATGTAAGTCCGAATGCACAAGCACTTTTCACGTCTATAATTACATCACAGTTACTAATGTCCCATTGAATAAAGTAAGCCAACTGTTAAAGTCCAGATTCAAGTAGCAGAGAATTTCACTTCTTGTTGAAAGGAATAGCAAAGAGATATTAGAGAATCGTAATGATTGTGTGAAAGATTGTGTGGCCATTTTTGTGCTCTACCATGCTATTTGAGATTGCTCAAGTTATTTACTTATATTATGCTGCATAAATGATCAATTATGAGGTTTTGATTTATGGGCAAATACAGGCTTACATTGAAGAAAATATGTCAGCTAGGACTTTCATAGCTACAGAGAAGGCGATGACTGGCTTCAAAACTTCAAAGGGCAGGCCGAGTCTTTAATTAGGAGCTAATGCAGCTGGTGACTTTAAGTTGAAGCCAATGCTCAATGACCATTCTGAAAATTCTAGGGTCCTTAAGAATTATGCTAAGTCTACTCTGCCTTTGCTCTATAAATGTAAGAACAAAGCCTGGATGACAATATATCTGTTTATATCATGGTTTACTGAATATTTTAAACCCACTGTTGAGGCCTACTATTTAGAAAAAGCTATTCCTTTCAACGTATTACTGCTCATTGACAATGCAATGGCTCACCCAATAGATCTGATGGAAATGTGTAAGGAGATTAATTTTGTTTTCATGCCTGCTAACACAGCATTCATTCTGCAGTTTATGGATCAAGGAGTGATTTTGACCCTTAAGTGTTATTCTTTAAGAAATACATTGTGTAATGTGTTGCCTGCCATATATAGTGATTCCTCTGATAGAACTGGGAAAGGTAAATTGAAAACCTTCTGGAAAGAAGTTTCTAGATGCCATTGAGAACATTAGTGATTTATTGCAAGTGGTAAAAATATGAACATTAACAGACATTTAGAAAAAGTTGATTCCAACCTTCATGGATGACTTTGAGGGGCTCAGGACTTCAGTGGAGTAAGTCACTGAGATGTGATAGCAATACCAAGAGAACTAGAATTAAAATTGAAGCCTGAAGATGTGACTGAGTATGGCAATCTCATGATAAAACTTGAACTGATGAAGAGATACTTCTTATGAATGAGCAAAGGAAATGATTTCTTGAGATGGAATCTACTTCTGGTGAAAATGCTATGAACATTGTTGAAATGACAACAAAAGTTTTGTAATACCATGTACACTTAGTTGATGAAGCAGTGGCAGGATTTGAGAGGACTGACTAATTTTGAAATAAATTTTATAGTGGGCAAAATGGTATCAAAAAGTGTTCCATGCTACAACAAAAGCTTTTGTGAAAGGATGAGACAATCATTGTGGCAGACTTCGTTTTTACCCTATTTTAAGAAATTGCCACAGCCACCCCAACCTTTAGCAATCATCACCCTCATCAGCCAGTAGCCATCAACAATAAGTCAAGAGCCCCCACCAACAGACAATTTGCAACTTGCTTAAGACTCAGATGACTTTTTAACATTTTCTGGCAGTGAAGTATTTTTAAATTAAGATATGTACCTTGTTTTCTTATATATAATGCTCCTGTGCACTTAATAGACTTCAGTATAGTATAAACATGACTTTTATATGCACTTGGAAACAAAAAAAATTGTACAGTTTTCTTTATGGTGATACTTACCTCATTGTGGTGTTTGAAACTGAACCTGCAATATCCCCAAGTATGCCTGTTGTTAGAATCTAGGAACAGAGAACAGTGAAGTATATACTAATTGATAAAATTTATTGTTATAAATTACTAAGTTATTAAAATTTGTATTTTCTCAGTCACTTGACCTTCATTATTTTACCTTACATATTACTAAACCCCTCATATGCTTATTTTTTCTTAGCATACTTCTCATAGAAAACATGCTTTTGAATAGATAACTCTGAGTATATCTAGAGTATTATGATAAATGTCACCCTTGTCCTTTAGAAATTAATTATGCACTAAGCCTTTATTTGAGAGGACCTCTGTGGAATGTTTGCTTGGTACTGCAAATTAAAGGAAATAAAAGACTCCTAGACTTGAGGAGCTTATAGTCACAGTAAATTCACATATGAAAACAGGTAATTATAATAAACTCTGACACATCTATCCATCAATGGAAAATTGTTTGACCAATAGAAAAATTCATTCAGGTTTATAGAATTAATGGATGCAGTACGGATAGAGAAAGGTATTCCTTTTAGAGAAATTGAGGAAACTGTTGCATCATCACTTTGCTGCATCATGACTTTTGTGAGAGCAGCATGGTTAAGTACATCGGATAGAACATCCAGAGTGATGCCAGCTAAGATTTTGAGATAGTCATTTTCAAGGTAATAACTTCAACAAAGAAGAACTTTGCTTCCAACAGCAATGATTCTTGCACCTCTGGGAAATAATAAAATAATATTATTACAAATGAAAATTTTGAAGGTAAATATTGACCTGGAATGAAGTGGCATTAATAAAACTCAAGAAAAAATGTGTAGATGAACACATTACCAAACCTGAAAACACAAGACAACAACAATAACAACAAATAATATAATTCATGTAAATTAGTAAAGCCACTGTGGAGAACAATAGAGGTCCCTCAAAAAACTAAAAATAGAACTACCATATGACCCAGCAATTCCACTGCTGAGTATATATTCAAAAAATGAAAAGAAAATCAGTATATTGAAAAGATGTACACACTCCCATGTTTATCGTAACACTATTCACAATAGCCAAGACAGAGAATTAACTTAAGTGTTCATCAGATTATAAATGGATAAAGAAAATGGGTATATACACATACACTGGAATAATATTCAGCCATGAAAAGTGAATGTTTTTCATTTGCAGCAAGACAGTTGGAACTAGAGCACATTATATTAAGTGAAATAAGTTAGGCACAAAAAGACATACATTAATATTCTCATTCATATGTGGAAGCTAAAAAAGTTGATTATCATGAAAGCAAAGAATAGAATGTTGGTTACCAGAGGGTGGGAAAGGTAGGGAGAGGTGGAGATAAAAGGGAGTTGTTTAATAAATACAAAAATACAATTAGTAGAAGTAATGAGTTCCAATGTTCAATATTACAGTAGAACCACTAAAGTTAATAATAACATACTGTATATTTCAAAATAGAAGAGAAGATTTGGACTTTTGCCAACACAAATAAATAATAGTTGTTTAAGGTGATGAATGTCGCAATTATTTTGATTTGATCGATTTGATCATTAGACATTATTTGCTTGTATCAAAGTCACACATGTATGGCATAACAGGTGCAACTCTTATATATCACTTTTAAAAAGCTAAAAAAGAGAATAGAATCGTAATTCCACAAGTTGTAGAAGTTTTGGGGTCCCCCCAAAAAAGAGGAGAACAAAAGGAAATGATGATCAAGTCCTAATTAATATTTTAGTATTTGCAAATATAAACTACAAATGAGATTGGAGATTTAAGTAAACAATATTTAGTTAGAACCTATAATTTTTATGCTATAGTTAAAATGTGTTATTCACTTAAATTTGTTATATGTGATGGATTACATGGATTAAGACTGAAGGAAGTATATTAAGCAGAAGAAGAAATATTATTAGAAATTTGGAAAGGAAATGTTCACAGTTGCCATTTTTAACTCTTATTCTGATAATTTAATTTAAAAGTGAACCATGATTTAGAGAATCCAGCAATGTGTGGGGGCAACTATCTTGGTAATTTCCTCATTTGAAATAATGCAGAGATGGTTTTGGTTTAATTGGGTTTAAATAAACTGCAATACACTGCAAAGGGCATCCACTTGTTTAAAGGGGGACTAAAAATAGTTCCCTGATAGGAAAGTCAATCCTTTATGTTTTTCTTACAAAATATTGTGTGGGACAATGATTTTCTGTGGTACACAATTTGGTTCTTAGATATATTTATCAATAGCTTTGGAAAGTACCCTGAGATTTGTATTCTGTTTACTGCTTTAGAACCACTGACAAATTGTTTCCTTTGGAGTAATTATGTTGTATTGATGTATTAAAAATGTGGTGCAGGCTAATGTGGAGAATCTGGTCTGCCACTTTAAATCAATAGTGATCTATAGAACTATATGAGGTCAAGTACTGTTCAGGCTACACTTGCAACAAATCATAGTGTCACATTAAGTACTTACAGAGTGTTATTAACCAAAGAAAACCTCCTGGGGAAAGAAGATGTTTGTTGAGGGTAGCATAAAGCAAGCTCTATAGGCAGATATTCCAAAAGATTGCATCAGAACAGAGATCTAATACAGCAGGAGACAGAAAACTGGAATAATAAATAATATCAGGTGGTATTAGGTCTCATGATAATGTTTGTGATTTTTAGAAAGACATTTATTTTTAGAGAGAAAAAGGAAAAATATCATCTTCTTTCTCAGAGAAGTTCACGAATTTGAGTAAGTAAACATGCCTTTTGTTCCCTAGTCAACTATCAGAAACATTTCTCTCATTTAGAATTTTTAAAAATAAAGGGACAAATAGGGGTGTGTGTGTGTGTGTGTGTGTGTGGTGTGTGTGTGTGTCTGCATGGAGTCAAAATGAGATTGAACTAACCGATAATTTATCAAAATATTTCTTTGTGTAAATGTAATTTATTGTGTCTGTTATTTTAATTTCACTTCTTCGTTCATTGTCATGTATTTCAACCAACAATGTGCCAGGTTCTGTGCCACAAACTGAATACATGGTGCAGAATAAAACAGACACCGCCTTGGTCTCTGCTCTTATAAAACTTAGTAACAGCTTATACTCTGGTAAGGGGGAACGTCTTAAGGAGATATGCTTGAATTTGAGTACGCAAAACCATCCATTTGGGGGGAACACAAAGTTCAGATAAAGTAATGAAACAATAGATGAATCCTTGGACAAGAAGATACAACAAAACAGTTGTGGTGAGTGACAGAAGCTCGTGTGATCTGGTTGTCTTGGTTATACCTCAGAAGTCTGTATCCTCTGCTCTTTTCTCTAGTGATCTATCTCATCTTTCTGCACTTCTGTTCACTTATATTTCTATTCATTATCCAGCTTTGCTTATGATTCTGCTGTCTTCTGTCTCCATGTCATACCCTTAAATCTATAAAAGAGAGGTTCAGGCTAGTTATGTACCAGCTATATCAATCAGAATTCTTACTTATGAGCGACATTATACACTTCAATTATTTTAATTTTAAAAAACTATTGGGCAACTCACAGAAGATACAAAAGGGAGCAGATGATCAGGTGTAGGGCAATGAAGACAGAAATAATGTCCAAATTACCTACAGAGGTCTCTTTTAGCATAGGATAGCAGCACCTCAGGAGTCTGTACAATCTGGACACTGGATGATGCTCTCACACAGCTACCTTAGGAAGTGGATATATCTGCTAATCTCCTTAATAGAATGAATTATATGCTGTGTATTCTTTATGAAATATCCTAAGCATAAGAAGGGGGTTCAAATATGTTTGGTAGCCAAAGATCTGCTAAAATTTTCCAAATGGAAGTCTCCTATTGTGCAGGATTTTGGTGTCTGAACTCTATGCAATCTATAGTGTTTTGTGGTTATTTAGCTACCATTCCTTCACCGAATTACTAGAGGTAATGGTAACAGACTCAAATGACCCAAATGAACTTATATAGACTGTGTGTGTGTATATGTGTGTATATATGTGTGTGTATATATATAGTATATGTGTGTATATATATGTGTGTATATATATGTATACACACATATACACACACATACACACACATATATATACACACATATATACATGTATCTGTGACTATTTCTCAGGGGAAACCATGACTTTAAATGGTTAGAGTTTCATGAATTTATCTTAAATAAAATAGGCTTAGTAATTTCTCATCTTACACTTTGATTGTGAATAATAAGCATAATGCTTTTAAAAATATATATTCTATCATATTCCAAAAAGTTTACTTAGAAAATGATGAACTATATGTAACCCAGGGGTAGAAAGTAATATACAATTCAAATAAAACAACTTTTGAAAATATTATGTAATATAAAGATGGAAAATAATTGTTTTGATATCTTGTCTACATGCTATATGTGACTTCAAATTCTCAAAATTAGATTCTGAGCATTTCAGAAGACAATCCAAAGAAGGAAGTCTAACAAGTTACATGATGTTCATGATTCAAAACAAAACAATACAGATTACTCAATGTAAGTATAACAATTACCTTTTAAAACCCCAAAGAAATAGTTCAGTGATTGTATTCCTCATAAAAAACCACTGTGAAATAAACTGAAGTGGTAACAAATTTATGAAACTAGTAACCATTTCCTATAAACAATTTTTAAAATGTTTCTTACAGTAAGTTGATAGAAGGTGCTGAAGCCTAATTTTATTTTTAAAAATTCTAAGAGATTTAAAATATTATATATATATTAGATTATTATAAAAATAAAAACTACAAAGTAAATATTGATAATTTTTTTTACTGGTAGATCTGTACAGTTTAGAGACTGAGTAAACATTGTAGAGAATTCAAGAAACTGATGTAGAGGAAATGTTAAACTGCATATTCTCTAGGTCAAAATCTACTAATATGAATCTTTTCAACTATTTCGCAAATAATAATCAGATGTGAATTTTGGATTACACTCTGGCAATTATTTGGAGCACACATTTTCTGTGTTGCCAAATGCTTTAACAGCCAACTAAGCTTGATATAGGTTTGCTAGGCTAAGTAACATAAAAAATCTGAAAATGATTTTACATTAAAGCATCATAATATGTAAAACTATTACTATCCTTACTTTATCTTATCTCAAGGTTAAGAGTGAACTCTTCTTATCTCAGTTCTAGCTTATGGAAAAAAATAATAGGCATTATATTTCACAGGATCATCATGAAGATGCTTCAGAATAAGTTAATAAAAAGAAGCTAGTGGATTCCTAAGTTAACACGGTGGAGGGAATAAAAAGTCAAGAGTGTGAATACCTTAGAGAATAAATTGCAAGTAAGTATCAAGAGAGCAGGGAGAGTTACCTTTAAAAAAAAAAAAAAATCGCAGCCTAGAATTTGAAACTTAGAACAAATGGAGGTGTTGGGGGTAGGGGCGCAGAATGGGAAAGAGTGGATTTGTGTCTTCAAACTGAAAAATTCAAAAATTATAATATAGGTGAGGCAGATGCACACAGATCTACCAATGACTATTTTGGGGGACAAAGCTATATTCATGTTTATTGTGAATTATATGTGGTCAAGAGTGAGGATAGCTAGCTCACTTGCAATTGCTCTCTTTGGTCCTGTAGTATAGGCCCACCTATAGGAAGGAAACAGTCTCGAAAGAGGGAAGTAATTGTGTCTCTGGTCTGCACTCGGCAAAGGAAGTCAGGAAACAGCAGAAGGAGCAATTCACCAATATCGTCAAATATATTATCAGTAAAAATTTCTAAAATTTGGGGTTAATTCTGAAAAATAAACAAACAAACAAAAAACAGAATAAATTGCAAAGGTGCTTATTAAAAGAATGAGTTATTTTAGTTGCATGTCAGGCCTAACGATGATAAAGCCAAGTTCCAATAGTGCTAGCAAAATTAGAATGATTTTGATGAGATTAAATTCTTGTCACATTCTGATTCTTAATAGGTGTGGAGAAAGATATGGTGTCAAAGAAAAAGTCAATAGCTATCTCTGTCATGCTGTAATTCTTCCTGACTACAGATCTCTGAAAACAGAGGGGAAAAAATTGTATCTTTGAATTTTAAAAAGAAAATGTATATTACATAGGTCTGAACACTTTTAATTTTCTAAGTCAGACAGTATTTTAAGACTTAAAAGATTATAGGGCTTTTAAACAACCTAACTGTGAACAACAACAACAACAAAAAATCATCAAAACTACAAGAACTTTCATCTAGGGTCAGGGAAAGAAGTCTACTAAATAATTATTAAAGGGGAAGCAGCTGAAACCCAAACTCTAGTTTTACTTTACTGTGTCGTAAAAGTTATGCTTGCTCAGAAATCTGGGGTGTGTGTGTGTGTGTGTGTGTGTGTGTGTGTGTGAGAGAGAGAGAGAGAGAGAGAGAGAGAAAGGGAGGGAGGAAGGAAGGGAGGGAGGGCGGGAGGAAGGAAGGAAGGAAGGAAGGGAAGGAAGGAAGGAAGGAAGGAAGGAAGGAAGGAAGGAAGGAAGGAAGGAAGGAAGGAAGGAAGGAAGGAAGGAAGGAAGGAAAGGGGAGAGAGAGAGAAAACAGAAAAGAAAAGAAAGGGAGGGAGGGGAGGAAGGAAGGAAGGAAGGAAGGGAGGGAGGGAGGGAGGAAGGAAGGAAGGAAAGGAAAATAAGGACCTTTCCAAAGAATCTGTAATCAAAACTCTATCTACAGCATCAAGGTCAATTAGATGTTGATATTATCTCTCTGTGAAATAATTTAAAAAATCAGCTTCATTCATGTTTAAAATACATTAGGAAATCACTAAAGAAAATAAATCCTGATGGAAGATGTATATAATGATCTTACCAACATTTAACATTTGCAATACTTATCAATAAGAAAGAAAGGAAGCTATATTAATATCTGTTTACCACATTAGAGTGTAGTAGCAATTTACTGTCATGATATAATGGATATTGGTACTTGTTTCAGAATATCATACATACAACACACAGATGGGTTTAAGACACTTAATATTTTTAAGTGTCTTAAAACTATTGGTGTTATACCTAAGGTCAGGGAAAGTGTTCAAAAGATTAAATTTAGAATGACTGGAGCATAACTAAAAAGGGAAAACACAGTTCTCTTTTAATGTATGTTTCTACACTGCTTTCTTCCTAGACATCACAACTAAACCCAATACAGCATTCATAAATATCTACCTCAGCCAAACGGAGCACAATTTACAAGCAAAATAGATTTTGTTTTCTTCATTCTGTTTCTACATAACTAATTCTCTTTTATTTCTTCCACTGCTTATAGTTCCAATGAAAAAAGCTATGGAATGAAACTTGTTATAAAAGTGGACTTTAGGGTGCATTAAAAATGATTGTGTGTAGACAACAGAACATTAAAACATATTGTCTTAGGAACAGATGCCAGCTGGAAGGGAATAGAGCACTTTATTTAATTTTTTAACCAAGACAGATTATATGTACTTCTCAAATACACTATTACATATAGGACAATTTATTGCCACCATTGCAATGGAAACAATTCAAAACTGGGTAGACATATTATTTTGTATTTCTATTTTGTTTATAGTAAAGATAAACTGTTTCAGGCAGTTTATAGTAAAATAACAATTATTAGTACAATCTGGAGGTTGAAAGAAGGTAGACTTCCTTCTGGATACTGGAGTAGCCATTTCTGTTCTCCTGTTCAATCCGGCCTCCCCTCGTTCCTTAGCATGACTGTGAAGGACATCTTAGGAAAGTCTTTTACTTGGTATTTTCCCCCTCAACTGTAAATAGGAAAGCCTTTTGTTTAATTCATGCTTTTTTAATCATAGGTAAAAGTCCAAATCCTCTGCTAGACAGGAATCCTCTAGCTCATATAGGATCCATGGTTCCTGGACAAACTCTCTGCCTTGCTGTGGTGGAGACTGATGCTGATCTGGAGGTTTAGAACTCAAGGCTCGCCTAGTCAACAGCCTGAAATCAGGCCAGGAACTAGGAAACAGCCTTAAATCTGGTCAGGAAATAAGATGGTTAGTTATATCTTTCTAGGGTCAAGCGTGCAATACCTGAGGCCCCAGACCTGGAACCTGAGGTTCCCATCAGCTACTACAATAGCAAATCTGTGGAAGACCTAAAATACCTGTTTAAAAGACAGCCAAGAGATAACTAATTACTTACAAGCTTCCTTTGGTAACTTTGTTACATAGTTACTGTAGACTATAATAGCCATTTTCATATTTTACAGTTTCATTGCTTCTTTCCAAGCAACTGAACTCACTTGTTTTGTAATAATTAAGCAAATGTTTTAATTCATTTTTATAACAAACAATTTAAATAGCATAGGTATCCACCCCCTGAGTTTCCCATTCTATAAAAAAAAAATAACAGATATTTTTGGGTCCCATGTGGTTAACCATGGTCTGTGTATACGGGGGCTATGCATACTGGGAATCAGCTTAATTTTACAACAGAGTTTATCTTGTCGAGAGCTTGGATGACATTTCCCACGGTATCATTACCATACAAAATTAAATAGACTCCTTGGCAGTGGTCACTTTACAAAACAGAAGAAATCTAGATCTAACAGCTGAAAAGGGCAGCTTATGTCTTTTTCTAGAGGTAACATGCTGTTTTATTTCAATCAGTCAGGAATAGTGAGGGAAATTGCCCCAAAACTAGCCGATTGAGCCTCCAGGAGACTACAACGGCTACCTGAGTCATGGAACTTTTAGTAAAAAAAGTTGATTTGGGGTTCATGGCTCCTTCCTCTAGCCAGCCCACTATTAATAATTATACTGTACCTGGTTTTTGTACCATGTGTGTTGAATCTTTTAACCAAATTTGTTTCTTCTTGCATAGAGGCTATCAAACTCCAGATCATGATGCAGAGGGAACCCTACATGAAAGAACCCTTCTTCTGAGGCCCATTAGACCATCCTCTGGAGGACCCCTTACTGCCACAGTAACAATGCCCTCTCACAGCTTGAAGAAGCCTGAGCGGTCATCTACCCTTTCCCTCTAATGACAGTTAGGGTCACCACTCAAGAGTGTAGAATGAGAGAGGAGGCAGGTAGAGGCTAGTTAGTCAGATACAGAGGAGGAGTCTCAGAAGAAGGACATTGCCTGTGGGACCACACCAGCACTGCCTTTGTTATGTAGCTAGCAGGAGGAAATATAATTTAGAACTTACTCTTATACAAAGATTCTTGCTCATAAAGGGACTTTCCAGCTGCAAGTGCAGGTGCAGACAAAGACTAAGGACATCCTAAAATGACTTTGAACTCATTATGATGCCATTAGTATTATTGTGGTTTTAGACTCACCCCAACCCCATGGATTTTGCTTAGGCCCTAATGGGTAATAACCAAGATGGAGTCACTATGGCCAACAGCAGGCATGTGCAGATAGGACGACCCCAGGGGGAAACTTTACCCCTCCCATTACGGTAAAACCCACAGAAGACTTTCTTGTTTCTGCCACATGAAAGACCCAGAACTCAACCCCATTTTTGGCAACCTCTTTGGTTCCCCTCTCACTGCTGAGAGCTTTCTTTCACTTAGTAAATCCTACTCTGCCTTACTCATTCCCCAGTTTTCTCATGCCTTATTCATCTTGGTCGTGGGACAAAAACTTAGACCTTACTAAACTAAGGAGTATGGAGACTGCACACACAAGAATGAGTTACACTAGACTTATGAATTAATGACCATAGGTAGGTGCTCAGTTTTTTTATTATTTTCAGAAACACACAATATGTACCTATTTTGTAAGATTTAAAAATTATTCTGATGGTGGGACACAACAGTGACACTTGAATTGATAAAAGGCAGACTTTTTGTTACTGTCAGCTCCAAGACAGAGAGCTGCTAAGCAGGATCACATGGAAAGTTGCGTTTGGGGACAGGTATCAGTAAGTTACAGTAGTAGGGAGCAGTCTATGTATGACAAGTGGGGTGAAATTAGATTTTTCAGGCTTCTTGTGAATTGGCTAATTTGAATGAATTTTGGGGGATGTAAGGGCTGTCTTTAATTGTCTGGTAACTGGCCCTGGGGCAATTAGGGCTTGTACGCACTGACCTGAAGTGTTACAGACCTGACTGAATATAATGTTAGAGAATGGATTTAATCAACTGATCAAGAAAGAAAATTAACCAGCCTTTAATCATGCCTCAATACTAGGTTAAAATAGCATTAAAAAGAAAGAAGTACCTCTATGTTGGTACCTACAATGTACTAGACACTTACAGAAGCAAAGAAAATTGGAGAAAAATTTCTACAGTATTAAAATATGAAATAAAAATTATAATTATTTGTAATCTTGTGAATGACTTTGTCAGAGTACACTGATAGATTAAAAACTATGTCAGGAACTCCATAATATGATGACACAGTGTCCTTACTTTTACTCACTTAAGAGCAGTGGAAGCCACAGGGCCCAGTCATAGAACATTTTGCAATCACATAGCTGAACTGACAATTTTGTGTGTATGTCACCCTTCCAGCACCTGACCTTTGATCGCCTTTGATTTCACTTCTATTTCTCATAATCAGTTTTAGCAACTTCTCCTCTAAGTCTATATGTATTAGCTTTGTGCCTTGTAAATCATCCTATGTAAAATCTTTGGCTTCTATACTCTGAGGTCTATATAGAAAATTTGAGGAGATTCTGCTGTGCAGCCAGTAAAACGTTTAGCTCACGGTGCTAAATAATAACAGTGGTCATGATGTAAAATATTTTGTGTTATTTTATTGATACCAAAATTTTGTGTTCATAACTTAATTATTGGCATGTAAAAGAAATAATCTTTATTTTTTTAAATGTTGATATAATGTTTTTATTTAATATATATTACGTAAAAGTAAGATTTTAAAGTAAAATGCTGTTTTATCTTTAGGATATAATAATAGTAAATATATCAGTATGTTGGGAAGTTCATAGATACTACCTTTTCCATTTTTCTTTGTTGATTCTTTTTATTTAATCTATAAATCTGCTTTGATTGATGTAATCTGTTTGGTAATAAAATAAAATAAATTTTCTAGGAAGGTTGAATTTGCTAGTCTAAAAATACTTATAGTTCTGACCAAAAAGATAAACAAGAAAAACAAATATGCTGCAAAGTTTTAAGCAGAACAGATAATTCTAAGGTACAATGGAATTTAAAGCTGTGATGAGCAACACGATAATCTGTTTCTGCTTGGCCACTGTATTAGTGTTTTCATGCTGCTATCAAAAACTACCTGAGACTGGGCAATTTATAAAGAAAAGAGGTTTAATTGACTCACAGTTCCACATGGCTGGCGAGGCCTCAAGAAATTTACAGTCATGGCCAAAGGTGAAGGGGAAGGTGACTACAGTGTCATTTTGCCTTTTTCTTCATTGCTCCTTATTTCCACATATCTCTTTGCATTCTCTTTAGCTCATACAAACTTCTCTCTCCTGGGAGTTTAAGGGCACCTCATTCATCACCACACTCTCATTAATATCCTTTGAATTTAAAGAATACTTTTCAGGAATGATTGACTTCATCATAAAATGTGGCCTTAATTTTTCACTAATCCTGTATTCTGATCAACTTTCCCAGTGCCTTCTTTTGTCCCAGAATATATATTTTTACTTTCATGTACAAGCATATTACATGAAATATTTCACACATTTAACACTGGGTAGTCACAGAATTCATAGTCAGGAATGATGCATGACATAATAGGAAATGGGTTAAATAGGCAGGCTGAGAATAGGCCACTTGTTCTTGATATTCCTTTGAAGGCATTAAATTATACTCTTAAGAAACATGACAGAAATAATTTTTTCTACCTGTGGTTCAGAGTGCCCAGTGAACCCTAGATCCTTAATTTTGATCAAGTTTCAACAGCCAACCTATAATCCCTTCCTAAAAATAGAATTGATGCCATGCATTTGTTCCTCAGAGAAACTTTACTTTTTCACTTTATTTTCACTCTTCTCAAATGCTTCAATCTTTCTTGTGTGGATTGGTTTGCCTCCTTGCCTCAGACCCATTTTCCCCCCTTTTTTTTTGGCCCCGTTGGATAGATAGGTTCTCTGAACTATGTCTTGGATTCTTGTGTTTACCTATTCCCAGGAGACTTTTTACAATTTCTGCTTTTCTACACTGCCTACTGAAAACAAGAACCAACTTCAACAAGTTTCACGACCAATTCTACCTCCTGAAATTGCAACCAGATTTGGATTCTTGTTCCATTTACCGCCCCCTGCCTCCATTGACATAAAAGAGTAGTTTATGTACTATTAAGCTTTATCTGAATTTTAGTTCAAAATCTTCCTGTGAAGGAAATTGAACATAATTTAACAGTTTTCTACAATCATGTACACATATAGTCCACCCATTATGTTAGGCAGTGAAAATGATAAATGAAGTCCTTGAATTCACATTTTAGAGAGAAATGCAAGAAAACACAGAAAAATACATGCATAGCACCCAACTACTTAAAAATTTTAATAAATGAAGTAAAAAAATACATACAGTAGTCTAATAAAGATGAACTGACATGGAAAGTACTTCTTGACAAGAAACATTGTAAACTGGTATCTAAAGAAATTTTTTTTAAAAAGCCATCTATATAAATGACCTAGGGATGAGCATAAAAGAAAGGGCCATTTTAGAAAAGATAATGGCCTATTTGAGCAAAGAAAATGATGCCCAAGTTATTTGGTATGCTATGTAAGAGGAAGGCTATGTAAGATGATGGTAGATATGTAAATTTATGGTTATAGTAAGTGACACATCTGTAAGTTAGGAACTAGCATAATCTCACTTATGATTTTGATCTACTACTCAGAGAATGAAGAATTGGTTATTTGAACTAGGGACTGGCATACTCTCATTTATGATTTTGATCTACTATTCTTGGTGAATGAAGAATGGGTTATAGAGATGAAAAAATGTGAGGGAAGCCATTACAAGTTATTGCAGAAATTGAAATAAGAAGTGATATAAATGTATTATTGGATAGTGGTAGGTAAGGTTTACATAAGAAAAATAATTCTAAATATTTTGTAGAATTTGTTGATGAAACCAGCTGTAGTTTATGAGAAAAGCAATTGTCTTACAACTTGTTAAAACAGAGGCTACCTACTGAATTAAAATGGCATGGGAAGAACAGGATTGTGGAATATGATAGGATAGGACTCAAAGTTCCATTTTGTATACATTCAAATCTTATGAATAATTTTTGAAACAGTGTAATATAGGCAGTTTAATATACATGTTTGAAATTCAGTTGTAGGGTTTTTAATGATGATATAAAGTTAAAGATATAATATAAGAGATACTTAAAATCACAAAATGGTATCATATATCATAATAGTATAAATAAAGCAAAGAAAGCAGAGCGACAAACAAGACTGAAATACTCTAATTTTAAATAAAAGGGAGTGGAATTTATCAATAGAGACTAAGAATATGCAGCTAAAGAGGCAGAAGAAAACTGTAGAGAATGTTCCAGAAGGACGCAGTTCACAACTATCGACTACCCTTTAAGGTTCAGAAAGATGACAGCAAGAAGAAGCAACAGGATATGGCAAGAAAAAAGTTGTTAGTGACCATAAAAGTGGTATCAGAGTAATGAGGGCATAAGAGTCAATCATTGATTCTGCATCAGTAGATGCAGAAAAAGCCTTAGATAAAATTCAACATCCTTCATGTTAAAAACATCTCAGAGGCTGAATGCAATGGTTCATGCCTGTAATCCCAGAACTTTGAGAGGCTGAGTCAGTCAGATCACAAGGTCAGGAGTTTTAGACCATCCTAACATGGTAAAACCCTGTCTCAATTAAAAATACAAAAATTAGCTGGGTGTGGTGGTACATGCCTGTAATTCCAGCTACTCAGGAGGCTGATGCAGGAGAATCTCTTGAACACAGGAGGTAGAGGTTGCAGTGAGCTACCACTGCACTCCGTCCTGGGTGACAGACTGAGACTGCATCTCAAAAAATAAAATTAAAAAAATCTCAGAAAACTATGTTTTTTTGAAACATACCTCAAAATAATAAGAGCCATTTATGACAAGCCCCCAGCCAATATCATACTGAATGGGCAAAAGCTGGAAGCATTCCCGTTGAAAACTGGCACAAGACAAGGATGCCCTCTCTCACCATCCCTATTCAAATTAGTATTGGAAATTCTGGCCAGGGCAATCAGTCAAGAAAATAAATAAAGGGTATTGAAATAGGAAGAGAGGAAGTCAAATTGTCTTTGTGGATGACGTGATCCAATATCCAGAAAACCCCATGGACTCAGCCTCAAAACTTCTTCAACTGATAAGCAATGTCAGCAATGTCTCAGAATACAAAATCAGTGTGCAGAAATCACAAGCATTCCTATACACCAACAAGACAAGCAGGGAGCCAAATCATGAATGAACTCCCATTCACAATTGCTACAAAGACAATGAAATACCTAAATATACAGCTAGCAAGGGAAGTGAAGGACCTCTTTCAGGAGAGCTACAAACCACTGCTCAAGGAAATGAGAGGACACAAGCAGACAGAAAAACATTGCATGCTCACGGATAGGAATAATTAGTATTGTTAAAATGACCATACTGCCTAAAGACATTTCTATTTTCAATGCTATTCCCATTAAACTACCATTGACATTCTTCACAGAATTAGAATAAAACTTTTTTAAAATTTGTATGAAACCAGGAAAGAGCCCGTATAGTCAGGAGAATTCCAAGCAAAGAGAACAAAGCTGGATGCATCACGCTACTTGACTTCAAACTATACTGCAAGGCTAGAGTAACCAGAACAGCATGGTGCCACACAAAACTAGACACAAAATGGAACAAAATAGAGAACCCAGAAATAAGGCCACACATCTGCAACTATCTGATCTTTGACAAATGACAAAAACAAGCAATGGGGAAAGGATTCCCTATTCAATAAACGGTGCTGGGAGAACTCGCTAGCCATATGCAGAAAATTGAAATGGAACCCCTTCCTTACACATTATACAAAAATTAACTCAAATGGATTAAAGACTTAATTGTAAAACCCAAAACTATATAAACCCTAGAGGAAAATCTAGGCAATACCATTCAGGACATAGGCATGGACAAAGATTTTATGATGAAATCACCAAAAGCAATTGCAACAAAAGCTAAAATTGACAAGTGAGATCTAATTAAACTAAAGAGCTTCTGCACAGCAAAAGAAACTATCACCAGAGTGAATAGACAACCTACAGAATGGGAGAAAATTTTTACAATCTATCCATTTGACAAAGGTCTAATATCCAGAATCTACAAGGAACTTAGTCAAGTTAACAATAAAAACACAAACAACCCCATTAAAAATTGTGTATGCAAAGGATATGAACAGACACTTCTCAAAAAAAAAAAAAAAGCATACATGCAGCCAACAAATGTATGAAAAAAAGCTCAACATCACTGATCATTAGAGAAATGCAAATTAACACCACAATAAAATACCCTCTCATGCCAGTCAGAAGGATAATTATTAAAAAGTCAAAAAACAGCAGATGCTGGTGAGGTTGCAGAGAAATAGGAATGCTTTCTACACTATTGGTAGGAATGTAAATTAGTTCAACCATTGTAGAAGACAATGTGACTATTTCTCAAAGATTTAGAACTGGAAATACCATTTGACCCAGCAATCCCATTGCTGCGTGTATACTCAAAGGAATATAAAACATTCTACTATAAAGATAAATGCACGTGTATGTTTATTGCAGCACTATTTACAATAGCAAAGATAAGGAATCAACCCAAACGCCCATCAATGATAGACTGGATAAAGAAAATGTGGCACATTTACCACCTATATGGTACATACATATGTGGTACATACATATACAGTACATATACCACATATTCCATGGAATACTGTGCAACCATATAAAGGAACAAGATCATGTCCTTTGCAGGAACATAGATGAAGCTGGAAGCCATTATCCTCAGCAAACTAATGCAGAAACAGAAAACCAAACATTGCATGTTCTCACTTATAAATGGGAGCTGAACAATGAGGACACATGGACACAGGGAGGGGAGCAGCACACACTGGGGCCTACTGGGGGAAGATGGAGTTGGGGAGAGCAGTAGGGAAAAGAGATAATGCATGCTAGCTTAATACCTAGGTGAAGGGTTAATTGGTGCAGCAAACCACCATGGCACACTTTTTCCTATGTAACAAACTTGCATATCTTGCACATGTACCCGGAACTTTAAAAAATAAAATAATTTTAAAAATTCTGTTTCTGTCTTTCAGCCAGCTTAGCCTGGTTAAGGCCTCTTGTTGAATAACTGGCCAAATAAACTAGATGGCTGTCCCTTTATGAAGATCTGATAAAGGCTGTATGAAAATAGACAAGGTATTTAAATATATAAACATTTTTCAGTGTAGATGAGGTATTCTAAGTAAAATATCTTCAAGTAGAAACTAGCAAAATATAAAACTAATAGTACAATCTTATCAATTAGTACTTTCTCTAGGAATGCATGGATGATTCAATATTAGGAACTTTTCATAAAATTAACTAAAGTAATAAGTTAAATGGAGAAAAATGCATTTGAAATTTTCACCAATAGAAGTCAGAAGGTGATCTCTGCTTTTCAGTTGGGCCACCCATCTTCTAGCCTGGAGACTTCCATCAGCAGGAGTCAAGAGGGACACCTACCTACTGCATGATCTGTCAAGATATCTACCCCTCCATTGCCTCACAAACATGATCTGCCTTTGGGTCATTAAGGATTCCCACTTAAAATATTCCACAGAGAAGCCCAGTTGTCTCAGCTTATACCTCATTAGGCTACCACTCCCATAAAACCCACCACATGCCCATAAAATCTAATCCCATTTGCCTCTATACATACTATATTCTAATACTTTTAACTTACAGTTTTCAAATCCTGACATCCTGTCAATCTCTTTTCTAGGATTTACAATCAATCATCAGGAAATTCCCCATACTCTCAACCTTTTTCTGATATTTTGTTCCCATTCATGTTCTAGCAATAACCACTTCTTGGAAAATACTGTGTCCTCTGTAGCATACACCGTTCCACTAGTACATTTTTAATGTTAAATCCCATCATTTCCTAGGTTTGATGTTGAGCTTGGTACCCTTTTATTTACTGATTCTCCTCCCAGACTATATGTCATCTGACCTCCACTTAAAAACACAGAACTTGAATATCACACTGAACCACATATTATTGTTTCTTATTGTACTAATATATGGAAACGCAGGTCTCTTAATCGTGAATATTTTAACTCATGGCTCAGTTTAACTCTGCAACATTGCTCTTTCATAGTTTGAATGATTTCAGTTTTCACATATATGAACATTTAATAGGCTAGTGTGGCAAAGAATGGGTATTTTGTTATGAAAACAATTTATCTTTCTTTTTGACAAAGAGCTAGACAATATTGACAAGTCACATTTTTGTGGACATGTGGATGAATTATGGCTAACAGAATATTAGCCATAATGTGAAAGACATTTGGTGTCACATTATATTTCAAAAAATAAGTATACTTTTGTAACTCAAACACACCTAATAATTTATTTCAAGGGATGAATGAAAGGTGAGAATTTTGAGACAAGGCTGATAATTTCTTTTAGGAGACAAAAAGGAATAGGGTAAATGGAAGCAAATATGAAGTCAAGGTAGAGGTGCTTTGTTGATGTGTCTTTGATTTCTTTTATGATTTTATTAATTTATTTTTTATATAAAAGGTAAATTTTAGAATAGGTTTTTCTGTAAGTAAAAATGATCCTTTAGAGACAGAGAGATTGAAGATACAGATGTGAAGAAATAAATAAACGTCAGAGATAGAAGTAAAGTTAAAAGGCCACTGATGCAGACTGTTTTGATTTGGTAAGGGGAAAAAGAGTAAATTCCCTCAGATAGGTTTCCTGCTTCTGCTAAATTAAGAGGCTAGGCCACTAGTTGAGATTGTGATTAGGAAATGAGGTGAAGACTCATTGAGGAGAAAAGAGAAAGGAAAAGCAGCACATTCTACAGGTCAAAGCCTAGGGCCTCCCTTTCGTGTAACTTTTTTAAAAGACAACTTATTTAGAAAAGGGATTTGCTGAAACACATTCTACCAAATGGATAAAAATCTGTTTTGAAATGATTTTTTCAAAATCCATTCTACCACAGTCTACACTTCTACCATTTCTAATAGAAATCTGTTCTGATACATGTATCAGGAATATGTGTATTTCTTAAATACATTTCACCATTCAGAACACAATAAAAATTCTGGAATCTGTTCATTGAGAGTGACTAAAAGAACAGTACTATAAAACTAATACTTTCTTGTGATCATTTCACTGGCCTGTGTGTCAAGAAGGGAAAACTTCTTGAAGAAAGTTTTGTAAGTTCAAGGACTGTGAAGTACTAGATAATTTTAGTTACAGGAAAAAAAAAATCAGATGCTTGAAATTTCAAAGAGTTTTAAATCATTTCACTAAAGCTAGCTAAATTTTCTTGAGCACTGACTACATGTTAGAAAGTTTGAAACATCACACCATTTGGCTAACAATAATGAAGTGAGATATCCAATGAAGAGGGACCATGATTGTTAATATCATAGTCATTTTGAAGGTTAAAAAAATAGGCCAAAAATGGCTACCTTTTTTCACAGTCACGTGTACAGTTAGAGAAGAGGTGAAATTTGTTCTAGAAAGTCTTATTTCAAAGCACAGACTTAATTTCTGTGCATAAAGCCTCCTATTTTATACATTATCTCATTTATCAAATTTTATCAATTTAACAAGATGTTTGATTTTTTTTTCCAAATAAACTATTACACAAGGCCTTTCTTATGCATTGATTATAAAAGGCATCTTGATTTCACAGATGTTAAACTATGAAGAAATTAAACTATGTGGCTTAGAATTAACAAAATATAGTAATTGAAACCAAATATTTTGAGTTAAGTAAAGTCAATTTTATGGATTAGGGAGGAGAGTACAGAAGATATTTAATCAAGTTGTTTTGGTAACAAAGTTTCTTTCCTTCCTTCCTTCCTTCCTTCCTTCCTTCCTTCCTTCCTTCCTTCCTTCCTTCCTTCCTTCCTTCCCTCCCTCTCTCTCTCTTTTCTTATTTTCTTCCTCCCTTTCTTCCCTTCCTTCCTTCCCTGCCTTCCCCTTCCATTTCCTTCCATCTCCTTCCTTCCTTCCTTCCCTCCCTCCCCCCTCCCTCCCCCTCTCGCTTTCTCTTCTCTTTTTTTCTTCTTCCTTCCCTTCCTTCCTCTTTCTTTCTTTTTTCTTTTCTTTCTTTCTCTTTCTTTTTCTTTCTTTCTCTTTTCTTTCTTTCTTTTCTCTCTCTCTCTCTCTCTTTATTTCTTTCTCTCTCTCTCTCTCTCTCTCTCTTTCTCTCTTTCTCTCTTTCTTTCTTTCCTTCCTTTTTTCTTGACAGAGCCTCACTCTGTTGCCCAGGTGGTAGTGCAGTGGTAGTATCTCGGCTCACTGCAACTTCTACCTCCTGGGCTCAAGCAATCCTCCCAACTTAACCTCCGGAGTAGCTGGGACAACAGGTATGCACCAATATGCCTAGCTAATTTTTGTATTTTTTCTGGACACAGGGCTTGATCACGTTGCCCAGGCTGGTCTCAAACCCCTGAGCTCAAGCCATCTGCCTACCTTGGCTTCCCAAAGTGCTGGGGTTAAAGGCCGGAGCCACTGTGCCAGGCATAAGCTGTTTCTTAAAACAGTAATGATATACCTGAAGCTATGAGTTGTAAATATTTGCAAAATTACTTCTATTTTGAAATAGTTTTATTAAAACTAATTTTGTATCTATTCTCATTGTGTTAAAAATTAAAATCCTTAAAATGAAAAGTCCCTGTATTATATGTAAATAGAATGGTTTACTAAAAAATAAACATGGACTTGTGTCCCCTGCCTCCTTCACCTTAATGACACTAAAAGAAAACCTAATTTAGGGAGCAATTATAGAAATTAAAGATGCTATCTTTAGAAAGGAGATTTCAGATTTTAAGACAGCCACTTTTAGAAGTGAAGTACTATACCTATGATTTAGGGAAAGTAGTGGTTCGATTATTTATGTTTTAAGAATTAAAAAATATGACTTCTTGCTCAAGCTGCTCGGGAGGGTGAGGCAGGATTTCTGGAGCCCAGGAGTCCGAGGCCAGCCAAACTGGGCAATATAGTGAGATAACACCTCTTAAAAAAAAATGGTCTTGATTTCTAGCTTAATATCCGAGATAAAGATTCTAACTCCCTTAAGGCAGGATGCTGTAGTGAAGTCTCACGGTAAGAAATACCTGAGCTGCTTTCTGTAACAGCATAATGTGGCAGAGTAGAGCTATCTGGACACAGGCCCAGTAGAATAATATGCACCAGGGCTATTGCAATTTGATGCTAGAGTTCATAGACCTTTGTGAACTGTATAAGCCTGTATATTTTGATGAACTTTTTAATGTTATTGCTATTTTTGTTTGTTTATTTAAAATATATAGGATAAGATCTCTCCTACCAGGATGTGATACCGAACCTTCTATCTGGGATTTAGATATTTCATGTGATTTTAATTTGTAAAAGGAAGAGAGATATATGATCATTATAGCACTGGGGATAGTGTAAAAGCATGACATTCTAGTTAACCTTGACTCATTGGCAGAAAGTAACAGCTGAAGAAGGTAGTAGAGAGAAAGCTTCCTGCATCACAGTGGGACCTGGTGGGGAGGCACGCCAATGTATAAAGTTGAAAATGACAGTAATAGAGAGGAAAGAATAGTAATAAAGAATAAAGAAAGCAGGGCAAATCCTATGGGGATGGAATAAGATAGAAAGAGGAACACAGATGTCAACCAGGGGCAAAGAGACTGATCCAGGTATTTAATAATAGAAGGCCCCTTTGAGGTACTTAGAGCAGGGAGCTCAAGAAACTCTATTTGGTTAAGTTTTACAGTAAATATATAAAGCTCAAAATAGACACAGAGAAATCATACTGTCCAGGCATTTGATTTTTATTTCCCTAGATTTAAAATTTATTTAATAAAAAAGAGCATACTTGCCAGATATCACTCTTTTACAGTTGAAAGGATTTGTTTCTCCTTTTCTTACAGACTGTATATTATGCTTTGAGTTTTTGGAGCAACTCTGATACACTTTATCTATATATATAAATATATGTGAACTAACTAGCAGTCAAAAACTGCAATGCATTGTCAAAATGTTAAACTAATCAATATAAAAAAGTTGCCTACTACATTAAAATATTCATTTACTTCTATATTGAGGAATTAAACCCTAAGTTCAAAAATGATTGAATATGCTAAGATCAAATTTAAAGCTTAAAAATATAGTGTTCCACTTTTTACACATTGCTACTACATATAGTAGTCAATTAAAGCTAGCTGAATTTCTATTTGCATGCAAGTAGATAATATGGGCTCTTAAATTATAGTTGTCATTGTTTGTTTCCTCATTTTATAATGATAATGTGAAAACACCTGAATATATTCAGAGTCAGCAAGTTCTGAAATCAGAATACAGTCAATGCTAGCACATTGATGAGGAAATCATCCTAGTGGTTTTTTTAAAAATTCATGATCCTAAACACCCCACTCAATTCAATTCACTGTTTTTTAACTGGATGGGAAAATTTTGAAAAAAAACTTAAAAATCATGACCTATATGTAATATTAGTTTGAGGACTTGGGAGACAAAATCTATTGTACAGCTTTGGTAAACTATTACAGAAAGTGAATTAAGCCAGTAGAAGCCTTACATAATTCTACTTGTAAGAAAAGGAATACGTGAATGTGCCCGTTGTTGCATGAATTCTGCTGGGGATGGCAAAATTACAGTTTTGAAGAAGGTTTAGGATTTAACTGAGCTACTTTTTTTTTTCCAGTGGAAACTGCTAAATAAATGATAAAAATCAGTATACTTTTTAAAAAGCAGATTACATTGTTCTAAAACTTCCATATATTATTCAATAAGGCATCATTTAAAAATAATATCTGGTATTCATTCATATATTATTATGAAATGGTAAAAAATCCATGTTCGCAGTATTGATAATGATGTTACTCATGAGGATGGAGATACTGAAATGACATTGATAATAATAGTGATCATAGCTAACATTTGTGGAGTATATACTCTGTTTCAAAGAAAGCCTACGCAATGGATGCTAGAATTTCCACATTTTTCCCAAGAAGAAAAAAGGTTGAGACAAAGTAAATAAATTATCAAAGTTACACATGGATTTGTTGACTAGAGCTGGAATTTTCACATCTAATGTAACTCTAAAGCCTTTGTACTTACGTAAAACCATTTAATTTATTACATATTTATTTTTATTTTTTTTAAATTTATTTATTATTATTATACTTTAAGTTGTAGGGTACATGTGCATAACGTGCAGGTTTGTTACATATGTATACTTGTGCCATGTTGGTGTGCTGCACCCATCAACTCGTCATTTACATCAGGTATAACTCCCAATGCAATCCCTCCCCCCTCCCCACTCCCCATGATAGGCCCTGGTGTGTGATGTTCCCCTTCCTGAGTCCAAGTGATCTCATTGTTCAGTTCCCACCTATGAGTGAGAACATGCAGTGTTTGGTTTTCTGTTCTTGCGATAGTTTGCTAAGAATGATGGTTTCCAGCTGCATCCATGTCCCTACAAAGGACGCAAACTCATCCTTTTTGATGGCTGCATAGTATTCCATGGTGTATATGTGCCACATTTTCTTAATCCAATCTGTCACTGATGGACATTTGGGTTGATTCCAAGTCTTTGCTATTGTGAATAGTGCTGCAATAAACATACGTGTGCATGTGTCTTTATAGCAGCATAATTTATAATCCTTTGGGTATATACCCAGTAATGGGATGGCTGGGTCATATGGTACATCTAGTTCTAGATCCTTGAGAAATCGCCATACCAAAAAAGAGCCCGCATCTCCAAGACAATCCTAAGTCAAAAGAACAAAGCTGGAGGCATCACACTACCTGACTTCAAACTATACTACAAGGCTACAGTAACCAAAACAGCATGGTACTGGTACCAAAACAGAGATATAGACCAATGGAACAGAACAGAGTCCCCAGAAATAATACCACACATCTACAGCCATCTGATCTTTGACAAACCTGAGAGAAACAAGAAATGGGGAAAGGATTCCCTATTTAATAAATGGTGCTGGGAAAATTGGCTAGCCATAAGTAGAAAGCTGAAACTGGATCCTTTCCTTACTCCTTATACGAAAATTAATTCAAGATGGATTAGAGACTTAAATGTTAGACCTAATACCATAAAAATCCTAGAGGAAAACCTAGGTAGTACCATTCAGGACATAGGCATGGGCAAAGACTTCATGTCTAAAACACCAAAAGCAACGGCAGCAAGAGCCAAAATTGACAAATGGGATCTCATTAAACTAAAGAGCTTCTGCACAGCAAAAGAAACTACCATCAGAGTGAACAGGCAACCTACAGAATGGGAGAAAATTTTTGCAATCTACTCATCTGACAAAGGGCTAATATCCAGAACCTACAAAGAACTCAAACAAATTTACAAGAAAAAAACAAACAACCCCATCAAAAAGTGGGCAAAGGATATGAACAGACATTTCTCAAAAGAAGACATTCATACAGCCAACAGACACATGAAAAAATGCTCATCATCACTGGCCATCAGAGAAATGCAAATCAAAACCACAATGAGATACCATCTCACACCAGTTAGAATGGCGATCATTAAAAAGTCAGGAAACAACAGGTGCTGGAGAGGATGTGGAGAAATAGGAACACTTTTACACTGTTGGTGGGATTGTAAACTAGTTCAACCATTATGAATTTATTACATATTTGACATTGGAATGTAGTTATTACTATTAACAGCTACTTCTGTGTACCCATACAACCTGGCATTGCCTTGGAGGCTTTAAAACTATTACCACTTTCCCAATTTCTTGTTTTTGTCAGGTTTGTCAAAGATCAGATGGCTGTAGATGTGTGGTATTATTCTGAGGACTCTGTTCTGTTCCATTGGTCTATATCTCTGTTTCGGTACCAGTACCATGCTGTTTTGGTTACTGTAGCCATGCAGTACAGTTTGAAGTCAGGTAGCATGATGCCTCCAGCTTTGTTCTTTTGGCTTAGGATTGTCTTGGCAATGCGGGCTCTTTTTTGGTTCCATATTAACTTTAAAGTAGTTTTTTCCAATTCTGTGAAGAAAGTCATTGGTAGCTTGATGGTGATGGCATTGAATCTATAAATTACCTTGGGCAGTATGGCTATTTTCACAATATTGATTCTTCCTATCCATGAGCATGGAATGTTCTTCCATTTGTTTGTTTCCTCTTTTATTTCGTTGAACAGTGATTTGTAGTTCTCCTTGAAGAGGTCCTTCACATCCCTTGTCATTTGGATTCCTAGGTATTTTATTCTTTATGTCCAGCTTTTACATAGAAAGGTGGAGGAAAAGTTGGAGTAATATTTTTTAGATTTTATGGCTGGCTTTAGGGAAAAGGACTTCTGATTTATGTGACTTGCACTGGGAACAGGGATTCTAATTTCTGTTGCTAGCATCGGGCAGAATAGGACTGAGAGACAGAAGGGCAGGAGAAGATCAGAGAAAAACTTTTGCTTCTGAGGCCTTTATTTGGGGGTATTGTTTTCTGAGTCCCCACATCCTCATCAGGTATTTATTTAGATTGGGGGATATACATGGGTGTATAGGAAACTAGATTGAAGACTTTTAAAAGTTAAACCAAAATTTGCCAAGATCCTGTAATACTTAGAAGACAATGTACTGCTGAAAGGAAAGAGCTTCCTTAATAATTGATATCCCTCCTGCTAATTTATTTGCCAAATCTTGAATCTTTGGAAGCCAGAAACTTAAAGAGATTGGGTTAAATTTTTCAACACCCAGAACAAAATATTTCAGTCTTTTTGGTTGAAAATAAAGTGAACACCAGTCTCTCAATTAAGAGACCAGAAATAAACATTAATAAGCCAGGGATGGATAGATTAAAGCTTCAACCAAGCCCAAACCAGCTCAATCTTTGAGAGCCTTAGTTCTTACCTATCTCTGCCTACCAGAGAAAAAAAATAATATTTTCTGGTAGATATTATCTGGAACACTTAAAGATATTATGTGAAAGAAAAATAACCAGTTTAAAATGAAACATTATTGCATATGCTTGAACATATTTAAAAAGATAAAAATAAAATAGAAAATTAAGAAAAAATAAGAAAATTATTTGACATATATTTTATATGGCTGACAAGGATTTAAAATAACTGTTATTAATGCAATAAAGGAAATAAAAACATCAACAAAATAGGTGAAATCATGTAAATTTCAACCAAAATTGGAATCTGTAAGAAAGAATGAAATGATCATTTTTGAACTTAAAAAATTGGAGAATAAAAATTTACTGGATGAATGTACAGGTTTTGTCACAGTAGTACACAGGACTATTGAATTCAAAGGCCAGTCAGTAGAATATATTTCAAGTGAAATAAAGAGTAGATCAGAAAAACAAAGGCATAAATATCAAGCCCCATTTAAGTCCAGTGTGTGGAACTGGATCCCAGGAGGACAAGAAAGATTCTGGGAAAGATGAGAGGATATTATGTGAACCCATAATAACTGAGAAATTTCTAATATGATAAAATATGTCAGCTCACAGATTCAAGAAACTTAGTGGATCACAAACTGAGTAAATACAATTTTTTTTTTAAAGTACACACACCTAAGTACATCATCATCAAACAGATAAAAGCACAGGAGAGAGAGAAAAAGAAAATCACAAAAGTAGTTAGAGAAACAAAGAAAAAAAAAAGACACTTTTGAAAAAGTAAACATAAGACCAACAGACAGTTTTCTAAAAAAGAAAAAAAAAAATCTGGAGTAACATATTTTAAAATGCTAAAAGGAAAAGTAAATAACATCAATGTGTATTCTATACCCTAAAAACATATTTTTAGGAAACAAAGACAATCAGAAAATGTTTTAAGACAATTTGTTCCTACAAACACTCAGTAGAAGAATTACTAGTGTTGCTGGGTGTGGTGGCTTACACCTTGAATCCCAGCATTCTGGGAGACTGAGGCGGGTAGAATGCGTGAGGCCAGAAGTTCGACACCAACCTGGCCAATCCAGGCTGAAACCACATATATACTAAAAATACAAAACTTAGCCAGACGTGGTGGTACCTGCCTGTAATCTCAGATACTTGGGAGGTTGAGGCATTATAATTACTTGAACCCAGGAGGTGGAGGTTGCAGGGAGCTGAGATCACACCACTGCACTCTAGCCTGGGCAACAGAGAGAGACTCTGTCTCACACACACAAAATTATAATCATAACAATGATTACTAGTGTTTTTCAAGGTGAAGGAAAGTGATCACAGAAAGAAACATTAATCTGAAGAAAGAAAAAACGAAAAAGGATAAATATGGTGGTAAATACAAAATTACATTGACTCTTTACAACAAAAATAACAATTAATATTACTAATTTATAACACATCCTGAAGTAAAATATAAAATCATAATTGTAAAAAGTTAGAGATGAATTAGATAAACTGCTGTGAAATCTTGTCCTTTTCAAGAGAGAGGATTACTGGTAGACAATATATGTGAGACAGGATATATGGTGTAATCCTTAGGTTAACCTCTAAAGCAATCATGTAAGAATGTATAACTAAATATTAATAGACGGCAAAACAGAATAAAAGCTATGTTAATTAAAAAGATAGCAGGAGAGGAGAAATAAAAGAAAAAAGAACAAATGAACAAACAAAACCACAAACAATGAGATGATAGGATTAAATTCAACTATATCAGTAACTTATTAAATATAGTATGAATAATATAATAACAACATGGAAAAGATTTAAAGTCTACAATAATTAACTTTAATTTAATTTTAAACTAATGAAAACCCCCCAAATCTCTATTAAAACTTAACAAGTTTAATACTCAAAGTATGGAGAAATAGCTAGATATGCTGTGCATATTCATTATACACACACACGCACACACACATAGAGTATTTGAATGAAGTGAAAGACATTCCTTGCTTTTGGATACAATGATTAATCTTAAAAGAGATTTATTCTCTTCAAACTGTCTCATAATTCAATGAATTCATATCGTCAAGAATATATTTTAAAGGAAAATCTAAGTTAACTTTAAAAAAACAGAATAAAGAAGTTATACTTGCTCTGGCCTACTTTAAGACACACCTCAGAGCCCCATTGTCAAATAATTGCTCAGCAAATATACAAATAAACTCAGGAAGCTGAATAAATATGATAACAATGAGAGAAAGTTAGATTTTTGTTTTTAGATGTTAGGAAAGTGGCATACTATATGGAGAAAAACAAACCTAAATCTCCACCTATGCTAGAAACAACATAGATTCTAAGTGATTAAAACATAAATATTTAGGATTAACTATAAAATGCATAGAAGCAAATGGAACATACATTATTAATTGGTAAAGGATTTCTCTTTTAAAGCATCAACCATGAGGTATCTTAGACTGCATGGCCAAAAATTGATAACTGTAGTTTATCAAAATACAAGATTTCTGACCCATGAGAGATAATAGATAAAAAGAAAGAGAAAGGGTTTAACATTCAGTATACAGAAATAACTCTTGGTTAACAAGAGTACAATATAATACAACTCCAATATAAAGGTGTAAATCATAAACTGGCAATTCAGAACCCCCAAAGTTACTACATATTAGACTAAATGTTCAAAATCATTGGTAATTAGATGAATTAAATGAAAATGGAAATCAGATATTTTAGAACTAGTACATGAGAAAAATAGAAATCTGTGCACTGAGGTAGATATGAGAACATGAGGCCTTTTGCATACCCCAGTAGTAGAATAAACTAAAGCAGCTACTCTAGAGAACTATTTGGGATTCCAGGATCCAATTAAGTATGCACATACTCTGTGGCCTATCAATTTCACTTCTGTGTCTATATCCCAGAGATATTATCACACAGATTCACAAGGGAACATATATGAGAATGTTTATTGCAGTGGAATTCACAGTGGCACAAAATTGGAGGCTGCCTTACTGTTTTCTCCTAAAAGAATACACAGGTAAACTGTTGGGAATGGTCAAAAGAAAATGCATTGCAGCAACAGGAGCAACATATAAAAACTAATCATAACAATATGGATGATTTTAAAGACTTAGTGTTTAGTAAAAAGTCATAAAAAATGATGAACAATGTAATATTGTATGCAAAAGTATATGTACACCAAACAACCATATGCATAATGCAGGAACTCACCTTTGTCCCCATCTAAAAAAAAACAAAAACCAAAAAAGATGCTCATTAAATATATTATAATGGCTTCCTATGGAGAAGTGTGAGGGAATTGGGGGGAAATTGTAGTGAGGTGTGAGTATAAAATAAAAGGGAAACAGGCAGATAATGGAACCTGGTAGGGTCAGGGGAAGAAATGGAACAATGAAAGGAAAGAAGAAAGGACAAAAGAAAAAATGGACCAGGCTGGGTGACATAACAAAACTAATCTCTACTAAAAATACAAAAATTAGCTGGGTATGGCGGAGTGCATCTGTAGTCCCAGCTACTGGGGAGGTTGAGGTGGGAGGATCACTTGAGCCCAGGAAGCTGAGGTTGCAGTTACCCAAGATAGTGTCACTGAACCACTGAACTCTAGCCTAGTCGACAGAGTGAGATCGCATCTCAAAAAAGAAGAAAAAAAATAAGCATATATAGCATATATATACACACACATTAAAAGAAAAGAAAAGATGGGAGGACAGAAGAAGAAAGGAAAGAAGGAAAAAATACTCTCTGAGTTGTGTTCTATTAATGGAATATGACTGTATATGACATATACTTTATTAGTAAGACTAATAAAAATCAGGAAAAGAAAATGGGTTAAATACCATATTCTGTGTTTTAAATACACAAATGATAGATATTAAACAACTATTATTCAATCATGTCCTTTGATTAATTTTTAAAGTGAATTCTAAAACTCTTCTCTGAAGTAAATGACTCTAGCACATTCATGAGCACTCATGAAACTAAATGAGATTTTTTAAAAAGAACAGATTTATTAAAATGAATACAACAGAAGCATTTTATTGCAGTGTCATTTTACCTTCATAACATATACACAATATATATTTTAAAACCCTAAACATGCTTTTATTTGCCCTCTGTTAAAGACTCCCTCACCCATATTATCAGTCCAGTTTAACCTTTTTTTTTTTTTTTTTTTTTTTTTTTGTCTAATGCTTCAAAGTACTGTGAAAATTGATTATACATATGGGATCATTTATGTCATACCCAACTAAATCCGAGTCCAGGGGTCAGGGGAAAAAGTAGTCAGGGCAGATAGCACCTGTTCCAATAATTAAATGCTTCACAAGCCCAGCAGCTGAAACAGCCTGCGTTAACTCTAAGATCAGTTTTACCTAGTAGCTGCTAAAACAACCTGCCATGACTCTGAGACTGGTTTTACCTACCATCATGACTCACCAATCAGAGCTTGTTTGTTGCCCAAAACTCCTCTAATGCCAATAAGCTTTCATTTAAAACAATATGTAACATCTTTCTATTAAAGCCCCCAACCTTCTCTTTGTTTTAGGGACATATTGAAGACCATCTGGTCGGTGTGTATGCCCTGAATTTAAATTATTTCTTCCTAAATAAAACATGAAATGTAGAGGCTTGTCTCTATATTTTATTTTGACTTTGATAATATACAACATTGCTTTTCAAATTTATTTTTAAGTTGTTTCTTTACAATTTAGAATATGAATATATTTTCTCCTGTACTTCTTTTAATGTAAGAATGATTTACTGAGTGGTGTTTAAAATACCCGACCAGTTCACTGAAATGTAACTGAGTGTGTGGAGACGTATTTTGTCACAAATAAATAAATAAGGAGGACACAATCTCCCCTCCACTTTTGCCCAGAGCCTGTTATTTTCGAGAGCCCTCTTAATGAGGCTAAGTGTAGCTACATAATAGGAACTGCGCTGATATTTGCTAACACTCTTAAGGGGAAATTCTGTTTCTACACACAGACATCACTTGTTACCAAGAACGAAAACATTTTTCTCAAAATGGTATCAGAGGCTTAATAATCTGTCACATCCTTAGGTGTGTTTACATATTCGGAACTGCTTACAGTGTTATTATGATAAGAAAACAGATTAAGTTTACTTAAAAAATATAAGATTATGCTTTGTCTGATTATTCTAAGTTTCATTTATTCTAGGTGTCTATTTATATATAATATGTAATACACATGTAAATTAATCTACATATTGAATGATAGTAGTTAAACTAAAATCCTGCTATGGTAAAAACAAAAAAGTAAAATGATTAATTAAACTTCATAGTAGATGTATGTAAATTTTTTAACAGTCAGAATAACCTGAGCTATTACAAAGTAATTAAAGACATTTATATATGTATTTCGACTTCAATTCATAGAGTGTGATTTTTCTGTGTATGTGTTTGTGAGTGATGCTCATTCATTCATTGATTTATTCATCTCTCATTTTTTTTCTCCTGAACAAACAAAATTTCTGGGATTACATATAACTTAAAATATTATGAAACATCTTCATGAGTCAACCACACTACACTACCTGAAATGCATATTGTGTTTGTGCAAATGGTAATATCAGAAGTACCTATATCTAAGGTACTCGAGAAAACATACCTACAAATTTCTGAATCCATAAAATACCTTTTTGGTGAGATTTCCATGTATGTATCAAAATATGAAAAATCATAGATCATGACATTGCTGTTTATATTTACTATTAAGATAGGTGAAAAATTTATAACAAATAGGCTTACAAAAATGGCCATTTTTATGTCATTGGTCATTAAGTAGAACATAATGCAACACCAAGCAAAACATGAATATGTTTTTATTTGTAAGGTTTCTAAAACTTGGAATTGACCTCTAAGCCTTTATATGTTTTACTAAAGCTTTGGGTAGATAAATATATTAATTGGGGTCAGGCGCCATGGCTCATGCCTTAATCCCATCACTTTGGGAGGCCAAGTCTGGCAGATCGCTTGAGTCCAGGAATTCAAGACCAGACTGGCTAACATAGCAAATCCCTGTCTCTAATAAAACTATGCAAAAAATTAACCAGACTTGGTGGCACATGCCTGAAGTCTCAGCTACTTCTTAGGCTGAGGTGGGAAGATCACTTGAGCCTAGGAGATGGAGGTTTCAGTGAACCGAGATGGTGCCACTGCACTTCATCCTGGGTGGCAGAGCAAGACCTCATCTCAAAAACAAATGTGTGTGTGTATGCATGTGTGTGTGTGTGTATAGATATGTGTGTGTGTGTGTGTGTGTGTGTATATATATATAAAATCATTCTTGCTGAATTGGTTCAACAATGTAGAGAGAATAGATCAACTTCTTTTAATGTAAGAAGTGTGGTTTTTGTACTATACTGGAGGCCCTCTAACTGGAATATTGATCAGGTTGTGATAATCTTTCAAAGAGCTTATTTAATAGAGTTATGTTTCTTTATCTTTTAGCCATATATATATACACACACACACTTGTTTTTGTGTGTGTATATATATTTGGCCAAATATATATATCATATATGACATATATATATGATATATGTATTATGTATATATGATATATGATATCATATATAATATATATCATATAATATATGATATCATATATTATATATTGTATGATATATATGATATATCATGTATGATATGATATATATTTGTATTTGTGTGTGTGTATATATATTTGGCTAAAAGATAAACATAACTCTATTAAATAAGCTCTTTGAAAGATTATCACAACCTGATCAACATTCCAGTTGGAGGGCCTCTGGTATAATAGTACAAAAACCACACCTCTTACATTAAAAGAAGTTGATCTATTCTCTCTACATTGCTGAACCAATTCAGCAAGAATGATTTTGATCAATGGACAGAATAAATAATGACCTCTGGATTTGAATTTATGCCCCACAAACAAACAATAATCAAAATATTCACAAACATTTCTGTTACATCCCACAGAGTCTAAAATTTTATTCTTCAGATACAATATATTGGATTAGAATTGTAGCCTAAGAAATGTTGTGAAAATAAAAATGCTGATGGGAAAGATAATGAATTCAATCTAGCTTTAAGGCTCCTTGGGGCCTATTTTGCTTACTCTTGAATTGCTCAAGCATAGCACAGGCCAATCCAGGTATTATTCATTAATTAAAAGTTAGCTGAATAAATGCATAAATAAGCATATTTTTGTTAAAAAACAGATTCCAGAGGTAGAAAAGTTTAGAGTTAATTGATAACTTATTTAGTTTTATTTGGCTATAGGAACTTTATTTAATTTCCCTAAACCCTAATTTTTTAAGCTGTAAAACAGGTAGAATAATGTAGAATTCAATTGATTGTCCCAAAGATGAAGGGGAAAAGAGTTGTAGCAAGATGTGCTAGGCTATCAATCAATGACAGTAGTCTAATGCCATTCATTTTACCTTGTTAATAGAAACATCATTATCAGTATGTTGAGTAACCAGGAGTAACAGAGAGGAAATGTGTGAGGTAAACCTACAGTGAGGGACAACATCAAAACAAAATTTGCCTGTGTTTCAAGAATTTCTAAGTTAGTAAAAAATTAAGATAATATATGGGACAGTCCTATTCACTTAAATTCACTATTTTGACACAGCTTTTGTTCTTATATCACAGGAACTGGAAGAGTTTATTTATTCAGGTTTTCTGCTAAAGGAATTCAAGTGTTAAATAAGTAATAAGAAGCAATGAAGAGTTCTAAATAGAACCTAGAACCTCACAATATTCTGTATTTGCCGAAAACTATTAGACCAGAACAAGTTCTTACATTTTTTGGCCATTGTACGGAAACCATCACCCTGTAGTTTTTCTCCTCACATGTGTCAGTTGTTTTCTCTTGCTCACCTCCAGAATTTTGTGATTTGGAAACTGTAATTTAACTAATAACAGTCATGACTTGGTAGTATTTAAAATATCCTCCCACTGCAGGAAATGCATAAAGCTTTGTTTGAAGTTTGTGTCTGTTGGGGGAAGAAGGCATTTCAAAGAAAGATATTTACATTTCAAATAGATGTTCTCAATGCTTGTACTTCCTTCAGTCGTTTATAATTCAATCAATTGGATATGAAGTGCTGATGCTGAAATGCAGAAGTAGAAAGTTCTCATTCTCTCAACTTTAAAAGTATCTAAATTAAATCTGGCTCTGGTCAGTAATGGATGTGCCAACGCTCTGAATACTGCCCTAACTTAAAAAGGAGTTGTTTTAAAATGGCTTGAAGGTTATAAAAAAACACATTTCCACTAACACAAAAGGAAACAACCTCACTTCTAAAATGTTATGTACTAGGAATATAATCCACTTACTATAAAAATATTGAGGGATATATAGAAAGTGAATATAAATAATCTGGCTACCATAGCATGCACACTCATATGAGTCTGTGTGTAGGAGTATGAGGAGGTAGTTTCTGTTTCGTGAGTTAAAATTAAGTATTAAATACTTCATTTGGAAACGTAGCCATTATATATAATGTTTCTATCTATATAATATAAAATATAGTTAATCTATAGTATATGCTATAATTTATATGTAATATATGATATATATTTATAATATTTATATATATATATATTTGGGATAAAAATAGAGGACGGAGTCTTTCTATTTTGGCAGTCTGGGAGTGATTTTTTTTTCCAATTCTCTTTAACTCCGTCTTTACTAGCAACTAGATATACCATCCATGTTTATCAAATGAATGCTTGATGCCCTTCTAAGTGATTATGGAATGGTGGGGCAATTATCTTTGATGATAGGTTATTTGCGATTGCTACCCACCAACATAAGTAAATTAGAGTAGATGGCCAAAGAAACAGAAATAGAATGGCGCATACAGGAAAAAAAAAAAAAGAAAAAAAAAATGACTGCGTTAAAAAAATCAACAAAAAGGGCAAAATATCCCCAAAATGAACAATTTCTCAAGGACTCGTTTCTTCCTAGTGACTTTCAGAAAAACCAGTGCTGTGGTAGGAAGAAATGAGGCAGTTCGGGTTCTGTGAGAACTGTCATCAGTCCTGCAGTATAAAACAAGCCAATAAAACTAATCTACAAGGGGCTTTTAGATTTTGATTAGATTGTAGATTGCAAGCATTTTGTGAAGTTTCTTTAAAAATAGCAATTGATTTTCCCCTCTAACCAAGCAATTTAATCTCTGGTACAAGTTTCAAAGCCAGCTATGGGATAGTGGGTTTCCCTGCAGGATCAGTGAGCTAGCAGCAATACACCTGCCACTTGGCTTCTAAAATAATCATTTGGCAAAGATAATTTTATTGGGCAGGAATAAAGGTTAACAACCTTTGTTAAGGCTGTTTAGTGTCAGAATAAGTCAAGGACCACATTCATCTCACCATTCCTTCCTCTTTCAGTTTTGTTGCTTTTTGTGATGAACAGAAATTTAGACGAACATGTTTTTTAGTTGCACAATGCCTAATACTTATTCAAATATGCATGTATTTATGTAAAGTATATTAAATATATGGCATGCTGTCAGCACCATGCCAGAAAATGAGAGATAAATATGAGAGAAGCAGAGGATCTTGTACAAACAAAGAAAAGAGATTTAAAGAAAAAGCTGAATCTGATTGAATAGCCAGGCAGAGTTAAATTTACACATCTTGCTTTTTCTCTGGGAAAAGGAAACAGTGAATGCTCCGGAATTGCACTTGGCTTGACTTTGTAGATGTAATTTCTAATGTACAACTATTTCCCAGCCATTGCCATGAAGTCCCCTGCCTGGGTCCAGGGTGTTTTGTAAGGAAGACATTTAGTAATAGGTCCCAGTGACTATGCAGAGAAAGGAGAAAATGGACTGGGGAAGAACTACTGAAGTAAAAATTAGGGAATGGAAATGGCAGGAGGAGGCGGCAGTATAAGCAGTGAATGGTACCTAAGGATTGATAGCCAAAAAAGTGTATTGCCTCCAACATTGCTTCTTGAGAAGATATGTAAACTCATATTCCTGGGTATTTGCTGGTAACTGTCCCCACTTTGTGCCAGAAAGGTTCCCAGTGGCTTAGCAAAGCCACAGTTACAGGATGTTAAAACAAACCTACCATAAACTTACAAACTTCAGTTAACTCTCATCAATTCTTGATATTAACTGAAATGTCACTTTGAGAAACACATAACTATAAGATCTCTTCTTTTCTTATTTTGGAACACAAAAATAATAACTCCTGCCTAGAATGTTTTATAGAGACATTATGAGGAATAACATATTACTTTATAATAGTAAATAAATTGTCACTATTATTATTATATTAACCTATCATTTATTGTAAAATGTTTCAGACACTGTTTCAAACATGTTACATACATTGTCTTAATATGTCATAACAAAATGATGCCTTTAAGGTAAAATGTAAAGAAAAATGACAAGAGATTTAACTTATAAAATTATTTCTCCCTTTCTGTGTGTGTATGAGAGTCTCTGTCTAGCATATTATTTTCTCTATTATTAAACCAAACAAATATCCATATAAAGTTTGAAGAATATAGAAAATAGAAAAGAGGAAAACATTGCGCATTCCCATCATCCAGACACAATTCTTAATATTTGGATATGGAAGTTTGCATTTGTTCTTGCCTTTTAATAAAGCTCTGAGATTTGCCATTGAGTACTGTGGATGACTGCTTTTATTAAAGTTATCTCATCCTGCCGTTTTTACAGAATTGAATTTTTTTTGACTCTGTAATAACCATTTAGGTACTAGGGTGATGTACTGACATAAGCACTCAGATAATTTTAGTAATTCCATTTTGGATAGCTTGAATACAATGTAAAGGGTATAGCCAAGTACAGAAATTTAATCCACTGTGTATTAAGATTATTGCCCATAACCAGCTTTATTTTTTATTCCTATGTGTTTATTAAAGACATACAGCTCCTCACTTTTATGTTAGTTTCTTTGGTAATCCTATTTAAGTACTTTGCAAATTTTTGGTAAAACCAGTTTATCTTATCTGAACTAAGTCTACTAAAAATTTATCTGTTAGATTTGCTTTATATAAATTATTTATAAAAATCTAACACGTGAAATTTAAAAATATAAATTATCTAATATGTAATTTAATCACAGATGAATGACCCAATGTAATTTCAGATATTCTATGTATTAACACAATATAAATTCACTTGAGTTTTTCTTTTTTTTATTATTATTATTGTTATACTGTAAGTTCTAGGGTACATGTGCATAACGTGCAGGTTTGTTACATATGTATACTTGTGCCATGTTGGTGTGCTGCACCCATCAACTGGTCAGCACCCATCAACTCGTCCTTTACATCAGTTATAACTCTCAATGCAATCCCTCCCACCTCCCACCTCCCCACGATAGGCCCCGGTGTGTGATGTTCCCCTTCCCGAGTCCAAGTGATCCAATTGTTCAGTTCCCACCGATGAGTGAGAACATGCGGTGTTCAGTTTTCTGTTCTTGCAATAGTTTGTTGAGAATGATGGTTTCCAGCTGCATCCATGTCCCTACAAAGGACACAAACTCATCCTTTTTTATGGATGCATAGGATTCCATGGTGTATATGTGCCACATTTTCTTAATCCAGTCTGTCACTGATGGACATTTGGGTTGACTCCAAGTCTTTGCTATTGTGAATAGTGCCGCAATAAACATATGTGTCCATGTGTCTTTATAGCAGCATGATTTATAATCCTTTGGGTATATACCCAGTAATGGGATGGCTGGGTCATATGGTACTTCTAATTCTAGATCCTTGAGGAATCGCCATAATGTTTTCCATAATGGTTGAACTAGTTTACAGTCCCACCAACAGTGTAAAAGTGTTCCCATTTCTCCACATCCTCTCCAGCACCTGTTGTTTCCTGACTTTTTAATGATCGCCATTCTAACTGGTGTGAGATGGTATCTCATTGTGGTTTTGATTTGCATTTCTCTGATGGCCAGTGATGATGAGCATTTTTTCATGTGTCTGTTGGCTGTATGAATGTCTTCTTTTGAGAAATGTCTGTTCATATCCTTTGCCCACTTTTTGATGGGGTTGTTTGATTTTTTCTTGTAAATTTGTTTGAGTTCTTTGTAGGTTCTGGATATTAGCCCTTTGTCAGATGAGTAGATTGCAAAAATGTTCTCCCATTCTATAGGTTGCTTGTTCACTCTGATGGTAGTTTATTTTGCTGTGCAGAAGCTCTTTAGTTTAATTAGAACCCATTTGTCAATTTTGGCTTTTGATGCCGCTGCTTTTGGTGTTTTAGACATAAAGTCCTTGCCCATGCCTATGGCCTGAATGGTATTACCTAGGTTTTATTCTAGGATTTTTATCATATTAGGTCTAACATTTAAGTCTCTAATCCATCTTGAATTAATTTTTGTATAAGGAATAAGGAAAGGATCCAGTTTCAGCTTTCTACTTATGGCTAGCCAATTTTCCCAGCACCATTTATTAAATAGGGAATCCTTTCCCCATTTCTTGTTTTTCTCAGGTTTGTCAGAGATCGGATGGCAGTAGATGTGTGGTATTATTTCTGAGGACTCTGGTCTGTTCCATTGGTCTATATCTCTGTTTTGGTACCAGTACCATGCTGTTTTGGTTACTGTAGCCTTGTAGTATAGTTTGAAGTCAGGTAGTGTGATGCCTCCAGCTTTGTTCTTTTGACTTAGGATTGTCTTGGCAATGCGGGCTCTTTTTTGGTTCCATATGAACTTTAAAGCAGTTTTTTCCAATTCTGTGAAGAAACTCATTGGTAGCTTGATGGGGATGACATTGAATCTATAAATTACCTTGGGCAGTATGGCCATTTTCACGATATTGATTCTTCCTATCCATGAGCATGGTATGTTCTTCCATTTGTTTGTGTCCTCTTTGATTTCACTGAGCAGTGGTTTGTAGTTCTCCTTCAAAAGGTCCTTTACATCCCTTGTAAGTTGGATTCCTAGGTATTTTATTCTCTTTGAAGCAATTGTGAATGGAAGTTCATTCATGATTTGGCTCTCTGTTTGTCTGTTACTGGTGTATAAGAATGCTTGTGATTTTTGCACATTAATTTTGTATCCTGAGACTTTGCTGAAATTGCTTATCACCTTAAGGAGATTTTGGGCTGAGACAATGGGGTTTTCTAAATACACAATCATGTCATCTGCAAACAGGGACAATTTGACTTCTTCTTTTCCTAACTGAATACCCTTGATTTCTTTCTCTTGCCTGATTGCCCTAGCCAGAACTTCCAACACTATGTTGAATAGGAGTGGTGAGAGAGGGCATCCCTGTCTTGTGCCAGTTTTCAAAGGGAATTTTTCCAGTTTTTGCCCATTCAGTATTATATTGGCTGTGGGTTTGTCATAAATAGCTCTTATTATTTTGAGGTACGTTCCATCAATACCAAATTTATTGAGCGTTTTTAGCATGAAGGGCTGTTGAATTTTGTCAAAGGCCTTTTCTGCATCTATTGAGATAATCATGTGGTTTTTGTCTTTGGTTCTGTTTATATGCTGGATTATGTTTATAGATTTGTGAATGTTGAACCAGCCTTGCATCCCAGGGATGAAGCCAACTTGATCATAGTGGATAAGCTTTTTGATGTGCTGCTGAATCCAGTTTGCCAGTATTTTATTGAGGATTTTTGCATCGATGTTCATCAGGGATATTGGTCTAAAATTCTCTTTTTTTGTTGTGTCTCTGCCAGGCTTTGGTATCAGGATGATGTTGGCCTCATAAAATGAGGTAGGGAGGATTCCCTCTTTTTCTATTGATTGGAATAGTTTCAGAAGGAATGGTACCAGCTCCTCCTTGTACCTCTGGTAGAATTCAGCTGTGAATCCATCTGGTCCTGGACTTTTTGGTTGGTAGGCTATTAATTATTGCCTCAATTTCAGAGCCTGATATTGGTCTGTTCAGGGATTCAGCTTCTTCCTGGTTTAGTCTTGGGAGAGAGTAAGTGTCCAGGAAATTATCCATTTCTTCTAGATTTTCTAGTTTATTTGCGTAGAGGTGTTTATAGTATTCCCTGATGGTAGTTTGTATTTCTGTGTGGTCGGTGGTGATATCCCCTTTATCATTTTTTACTGTGTCTGTTTAATTCTTCTCTCTTTTCTTCTTTATTAGTCTTGCTAGCGGTCTATCAATTTTGTTGATCTTTTCAAAAAACCAACTCCTGGATTCATTGATTTTTTGGAGGGTTTTTTGTGTCTCTATCTCCTTCAGTTCTGCTCTGATCTTAGTTATTTCTTGCCTTCTGCTAGCTTTTGAATGTGTTTGCTCTTGCTTCTCTAGTTCTTTTAATTGTGATGTTAGACTGTCAATTTTAGATCTTTCCAGTTTTCTCTTGTGGGCATTTAGTGTTATAAATTTCCCTCTACACACTGCTTTAAATGTGTCCCAGAGATTCTGGTATGTTGTATCTTTGTTCTCATTGGTTTCAAAGAACATCTTTATTTCTGCCTTCATTTCGTTATGTACCCAGTAGTCATTCAGGAGCAGGTTATTCAGTTTCCATGTAGTTGAGCGGTTTTGACGGAGTTTCTTAATCGTGAGTTCTAGTTTGATTGCACTGTGGTCTGAGAGACAGTTTGTTATAATTTCTGTTCTTGTACATTTGCTGAGGAGTGCTTTACTTCCAATTATGTGGTCAATTTTGTAATAAGTGCAATGTGGTGCTGAGTAGAATGTATATTCTGTTGAGATGGGGTGGAGAGTTCTGTAGATGTCTATTAGGTCTGCTTGCTGCAGAGATGAGTTCAATTCCTGGATATCCTTGTTAACTTTCTGTCTCGTTGATCTGTCTAATGTTGACAGTGGGGTGTTGAAGTCTCCCATTATTATTGTATGGGGGTCTAAGTCTCTTTCTAAGTCTCTAAGGACTTGCTTTATGAATCTGGGTGCTCCTGTATTGGGTACATATATATTTAGGATAGTTAGCTTTTCCTGTTGAATTGATCCCTTTACCATTATGTAATGGCCTTCTTTGTCTCTTTTGATCTTTGATGGTTTAAAGTCTATTTTATCAGAGACTAGTATTGAAACCTCTGCTTTTTTTGTTCTCCAGTTGCTTGGTATATCTTCCTCCATCCCTTTATTTTGAGCCTATATATGTCTCTGCATGTGAGATGGGTCTCCTGAATACAGCAAACTGATGGATCTTGACTCTTTATCCAGTTTGCCAGTCTGTGTCTTTTAATTGGAGCATTTAGTCCATTTAGCTTTAAGGTTAATATTGTTATGTGTGAACTTGATCCTGCCATTATGATATTAACTGGTTATTTTGCTCGTTAGTTGATGCAGTTTCTTCCTAGCCTCGATGGTCTTTACATTTTGGCATGTTTTTGCAATGGCTGATACCGGTTCCTTTCCATGTTTAGTGCTTCCTTCAGGGTCTCTTGTAAGGCAGGCCTAATCTCTAAGCATTTGCTTATCTGTAAAGGATTGTATTTCTCCTTCACTTATGAAACTTAGTTTGGCTGGATATGAAATTCTGGGTTTAAAATTCTTTTCTTTAAGAATGTTGAATATTGGCCCCCACTTTCTTCTGGCTTGGAGAGTTTCTGCCGAGAGATCTGCTGTTAGTCTGATGGGCTTCCCTTTGTGGATAACCCGACCTTTCTCTCTGGCTGCCCTTAAGATTTTTTCCTTCATTTCAACTTTGGTGAATCTGGCAATTATGTGTCTTTGAGTTGTTTTCTTATATCATTTAAAATTATTCATTCTACAGAGACTTCTCAATGGTTTAGAATAAATTATTTTATTCACACAGAATAACCCCCCACATTTATTTTATTTTATTTTATTTTCCTTCAGGCAGGATCTTGCAGTCGCACAATCTTGGCTCATTGCAGTCTCAACCTCCTGGACTCCAATGATCCTCCTGCTTCAGTCTCCCAAGTAGCCAGGACTAAAGGTGTGCATCACCACACCGGGGTAGTTTTTTTAAAAAATTTTTATAGATATGTGGTCCCACTATGTTGCCCAGGTGGGTCTCAAACTCCTGAGCTCAAGCGATCTTCCTGCCTCGCCCTCTCAAAGTTCTGGGATTACAGAAATGAGTCACTGCACCTGGCCTCCCAAAATTTGATGATTAGCAAACTAGTCTAAGTTGTTCCATGGCATTCTTGAAAGTGAACTTCATTTTTCCTGTCCTAGTTAGTCATTTATGATTTACTTTAATAAAGACCTTGGTCTTTTAAAAAATTATACCTCAAATTATCACTTGGCAATACATGTTTCTTTTTTTTTTTTTTTTTTTTTTTTTTTTTGAGACAGAGTCTCGCTCTGTTGCCCAGCCCAGGCTGGAGTGCAGTGGCGCGATCTCAGCTCACTGCAAGCTCCGCCTCCCAGGTTCACGCCGTTCTCCTGCCTCAGCCTCCCGAGTAGCTGGGACTACAGGCGCCCACAACCGCGCCCGGCTAATTTTTTGTATTTTTAGTAGAGACGGGGTTTCACCGTGGTCTCGATCTCCTGACCTTGTGATCCGCCCGCCTCGGCCTCCCAAAGTGCTGGGATTACAGGCGTGAGCCACCGCGCCTGGCCAACATGTTTCTAACCATAGTTCTTTAACATTGATTGGCAAAGAGTATTGGATTTATAAGTCATGATGAAGTCATTCTTTGGCATGCCCTGCAATTAATTAGAAGCCAAGTAATAATAAAATGCAATTAACTCGATGTGTACAAATTTTAAAAATAATATATGAAAAAGAAAAACAGCATAAAATCACATGGAGAAATTTCTATTCCAGGAAGCAATGTGACAGAAAATCCGCTGCTTCTTTTAGTCCATCAATTCTTATCTTCTTCAGCTATTTTAATTAACATGTTAATAAATTTTCTAATAGATTTAATACCAGCTGACAATTGCAAAGTGCTTGCTAAAATAAAATCTAACACAGCAAATTTGTTACCTGCAAAAAATGTCATTATTGTCTAGTCAACCATAACTTGCTTTTCTCTCTCTCTCTCTCTTAAGGGAAAGGTTGCAATTTGGGAGAAGATTTAAGCTTTAGCCCCCACATATTAAGCAGAATTAATGATCTATTTGCTTAGAAACCATATATTAGCTCCAGTTTATCCATCCACTGGGTAAACGATAGACATTACTTGGTCACTATGATAGATTTGAATGCAGGCAAAAGCATCAATCAGTGTCGGCAGCTGATTAGTTGTTGGTGTCTTTGACAGGCTCTTCCATTTCACTGAATGAAAGCCAGCTGATTGCTTTCACGTCTCTCCACATCCATTGCCCTCCACTGCTAGTATATTACCTAGCTAATGCTTAGGGTAGACATTTCTCTGTGTCAGCTAACAGTGAATTTCTCCACTTCGCTTATGATTACATCCACGCTGGTCTCCTTCAAATTACAAAATGAGGCTGGTCAACAGTGTGTGGAAATGTGAACCTTTAAAGCAGCAAGTAGAAATGGGTGAAAACAGTTGTGTTTTAATAATAACATCTGTTCTCCTTAAGGCACAAAAGTGACATATAATGTACTTTCTTAAAATGTACTTTTTTAGATGACGTGATAAAAATTGGATGTGTCGAGATTAAAAGCTGCTAGTTGAGAAATAAATGACTGTAATAGGAGGAAAACATTACCCTTGAGATGAATTCAGGTTCTGAAAGTACAATAGCAATTAGCACTAAAACGATCATTAAATTGATGTTCATTTGCTCTTAAAGTTTGCTCAGGCCAATCTTTTATTACTGGAATATATATTTAGACTCCATTATAAACATTATAGCTTATCTGTGAGCCTGGAAAACAGATGGAGTGAAGTTATTTGCAGAAATATTTGAGCAAGTGGAAAGATATGAATTTTGACTTTTTTGACACCCAGACTTGTCTGGCATATGTGCAACTGTTATTGCTAAACACATAAAAGAAACAGAATGTCTGTAAGCAGAATGAATTTCTTAATTAATGTAACTTTCATTTGTATACTGAAGTCAGGGTGATAGTATCAAGTACTAAGAAGCCATTTATATATGTTTCAAATGATACTACATCATAGATTCAACAGCAGTGCAATTCCATGTTCTTCCTTTTTTTTTTTTTTTTGCTTTATCTACCAGATTGTATGTTCAATGCTGGAGGTTATTCAACAAATAAACATTAATACCTTCAATTTACAATTAGCAATAATGTATATTCCAAATTTTACTCTATAGCCCATAATTAACAAATGTGGGAATTGAGTACAATTGTAGAATTATAAATTTCTAAATTTCATGTAAATTTTTAAAGCAATCTAAAAAATTAAATATAAATGTAAATAGTATTTGTAAACATAATCACATAACTGGAATTAGTTTTAAATTTTACTTTGAATTATCTAAACACATGTCATTTGACAATTTTTATTCAGAAGGGATAGGTAAGTAATATTTATGCATAAACATGAAGCAATTGTATTAGAAATGTGAAGACAGAATTAAAAGTCCGTGAAGAGAGTGGTGCCTTTGGTGACCCCTGCTTAACTGATATAACATCTTCCCAGACTGAGTTGTTCAGACGTGATGTGTGATGCAGAGAAAAATTCACAATTAACAGGTATCATGTATTAAAGTAATGAGTAACTAATTTCTATATCCTAACTGATCTTGTGAAAAATATATATATTTATGATTGACAATTATATTTAGTTCAATTTATCTTATTTAGCTCAATTTATTTGTTTTAAATATTATAGTCAGAAGAGAGACTATTTTAAAATATACAAATCTAGGGCAAACTCAGTGTTAGAATATTTGTAAAGATGTTACAATGTTAGAATTGTTAAAATGTTAAAACGTGTACCTGTAAACATTTCATGCGTATAGTAAACTGCTAGTCAAATAATAACTATGTAAGTAACATATCTGTTTAACTAGACATGTATTTGTATAGAACAGATCTCCCTAGGCCTCGGTCAGTCTAATAAAATAAAATGTTCTCCATTATGACCCAAGCAAAAAAGAAAACTTGCCTCCAAAGTGAATTTAGTCACTTAACTTATGATACATAAGGTAATTAGTCAGAGTCATAACTAGAAATCACTGGTTATCCTAGAAAAATTGTTCTAACTAAAGATTTCTTTGGACCATGGTATAAGACTCCTCTCCTTCCTGGTTGGAAATGCAACAAAGCATCTGCTTACAACAGAATGAAAATGTATGAAAACATGTATGGAGACACTAAGAAATATCATGTAAAGACCCAATGTCTGGATTAGCTAGCCAAAAGCATCATTGTTAATTAAAGTTATTATTCTGGAAAATACTTATCCACGATCAATTCAGAGTCAAGAACCTGCTCCCTCATTAAACTAAGGACATTTCCAAAATAGAGAAAATGGCTTTAGCCCAAGTTGTTTCCTGCTTTACTACCTATAGTAGAAAAACTTGAAAATAGCCTAAATAGCAAATAGTAGAGGAATAGTTAAGTATGCAATATTACATCCACTTATCATGGTATTATCGCGGAGGTGACCTCAGGCACCTCAGACATGGGCCTGTAAATGGAAAATCCTTGGAAATAATTTTAAACATCACCATATCTCACACTAAACATTCATAGGGGTACCAGGATTGTTCAACATTGGATATTTGCTCCTTATGAGCAAGCAGCATTGCGTGTCTGGACCAGTCAGGGAGCCCCATTGAAATATTAAAGAGAACATGTCATGCCTAGAAGAATCTTCACTTTGAATAGCATCAGTCATACTTTCAGGTTTCCATGGGCACCTTGTGTGAAGTTGGAAGCTGCAGCATTATCTGGGAATACGCTGTTTCAGCACCTGCACTATGTCCAAATACCTAGGCTCTGCATCTTTTGTTATTAAAGAATCTTTACAATGCCTGTTTCTAGAGTCTTTCTGTCAACCACATTGTAATTCATTTTGATAACAGCACAATTAAGATGTAATTAAAATTGTATATATACAGAGAAAGTAAGATAATGTTAAATTCTTATTCTACAATGATAAGTAGAAAATGGTAGGATACAAATTTGAATATATGCTTTTAGAAAACAATTGATCTTTTAAAAAGATTTAAAAATACTTCTATATGCTAATAGTTACTATAAAATAATTGCGTTTTCTCTTATTTAAAATTTATAATGGACATATACTACTTTAAATAGAAATAACAAATTTATTTTCAATTAATCTGCCTCAATTATTTCTCCCTTATAAATAAAAGAATCTGTGAAATTTGTAACCTGTTCAAACTGAGCAAATAACTGGGGCTATATTAAACATTGATAGATTTATGTCAGAAATCGAAGGTAAAAATAAGGCTATAGCTAGTTCTTTCTATGTTTTATCATCTTCAGTCCCTTGAAGATATCCACATGCTACCTTCAGTGTAAAGATTTCTTTATTCCTAAACCAAATTTCCAAGGTCAGAACATACAGAAAGATTGTCAACAACACCATTCTGTAAGGCTTGAGAAATAATAATAACCCAGTTATGATCATGGACCATTAGGTGTGTCAGAAACAAATTCTGGGTTATGCATAGTCACATAGACCAAATGCCTGGGAGTTTAAAAGAGAGCTGAGGCCTATTAAAATAGATAGGTGGTATTTTTCTAGTGGGAAATGGATATCCTTTTTATTTATGTTTATTTATGTCTAATACAAATAATAGGGGATATATATATTGCTACTTTTGACATCAAGATTAAAAAAAATATTTGTCATTGTTAAATTCAAGCAACAAAGTATTAGTATGAAAACAATAATATGATAAACTATTGTTATCTAGCACATTAATCTACAAAATCAAGAATAAACAACAAATCATATACAAATTAAACAAAAGCAATGAACAGATTGTTCACTGAAGAGGAAACATATTAAGTCTATAACAAAAGAGCCAGTCATTTGCAATTATTTATGGGTAAATTAAAACTTAAGACACAACTCATTCCTTAAATTACCAAATACTAAAGTCTATCCTAGTTGCATCCTGCTGAGCAAGTCTTAAAAATACACACACACGCACGTATATAGTGAGGTTGTAAATTGGTACAATCTTAAAAACAAATTTTTAATACTCAGAAATATGTAAATTTTTTTATTAGTAATTACCAAGCAATATCACTGCCAGGTATGCATGTACATATTTTTTCTTTTTTTGAGACAGAGTCTTGTTCTGTTGCCCAGGCTGGAGTGCAGTGGTGTGATCTTGGCTCACTGCAATCTCTGCCTCCTGAGTTCAAGCTATTCTCCTGCCTCAGCTTCCCAAGTAGCTGGGATTACAGACGCACGGCCACGCCCAGCTGATTTTTGTATTTTTAGTAGAGACGGGATTTCACCATGTATCATGTTGGCCAGACTGATCTTAAACTCCTGACCTTATGACCGTCTTGGCCTCCCAGAGTGCTGGGATTACAGGCATGAACCTACATTTTTACAAGGAGAACTGAGAAGTGTTAACTTTTATCAACAATCCAGAGTTTCAAAATCATTCTCAGTTTACCTACATTTTTACAAGGGGAACTGAGAATGATTTTGAAACTCTGGATTATTAATAAAAGTAAATATTTGTAAACAACCTATTACTTCTGAAGATAAAATATGGTATAATCATGTGAGATAATACTTTGTAGCAGATAAATAATACATTAAGTTTATGTATGAACCTGAATAAATCTCAAAGTATGATATTGAGTGAAAACAGCAAGTTTCAGAATTTGTAAGTGCAATAAGTCTTTATGTTAATTTTAAAAAATGTATAAGCATGCAAAATGGTTAAATATGCAGTCTATTTTATCACAACTGTGATTCTGTAATGTGAATTAGCTTATATCCAATTAGTAAGCATAAGAATGATGTCAGTATAATAGGAAAGCAGTATTAGTTTATGCATATTTTTTGTCAGCCCAATATTTTCTACCACCAAGTAATAGTATCTGCATATACAAGATACAGAGGTACACAGCACTGAACATGATGTGAATTCACCAGTGGTTCTCTGAAGTGGGTCATGGAAAACCCTTGGGGTTCTCAAGAGCCATCTCAGAAGTCCACAGGTTAAAATTATTATCTTAATTAATCAAATTAATATATTATTTACTCTTTTAATTTTCATATTATCAGAAAATACAGAAGAGTTTTTCAGAGGCTATGTGGTGTGTAATTTTGTGACAGATTGAAAACAGAAACAGGTATAAACATCCAATGGGTTTTTATTAAACACAACATTACAAAGATTTATAAAAATGTAAGACACTGTTACTGTTCTTACTTTTTGTTTGAAAAATATTATTATTTCATAAAATTTTATGTTTATATATGATAGTCTTACTATCACTTTTTAACCTAGAGATTTAGATTATTATAGTTAAATGGTTAATTATTCTGCATAAATAAAAGCTCTTCGGAACACTCAGTAACTTTAGAGTGTGGGGAATTTTGAGAACAATAGTTTTGAGAACAATTGTGCTATATTTTTTTGTATTTTAACTCACTTGTTTTGTCTTGGAAGTCATTGATACATAATGCTTAATAATACTTGTGTGTTTACTGTTGTCTGCATAATTTAGCATACTGAATCCTTCCTTGTAGTTCCTACTATCGAATTATCTTTGTTATTTTTAAGTATGTTCTGAGTTTTCTAGAGTATTTTTATGTAAAGGAAATTTATGTAAAGGAAATTTTATGTAAATGCCTTTGAAATTAGTGCTATAGTTTTGAGAATTTTTGTTGTTGTCATTTCATTGTTTTATTCTGCTGTTTACAAAGTTGTAGGTTATGAATGGTCTACCACATTCTGGTTTTCTTATGGCTATTTTAGTGAGTCATTTTGCAGAAAGTGACATTTTCAAAAATGTTTATACTGTATTTTTGTAGAAACCCTTACAGTATGATACCATTTTAGTAAATTTAACCACACATAAACATATCAGATATCAAAATATAGTTAGATGTTTGAGTGTGTATAAAATGTAAAATAGGTAAAATCAGAGGCCATAGTGTAAAGGTGTGTTAGTGGTGCCAGTGCTTGATGAGCTGGACATGACCCAGGAAGCTGGATAAAATTAAACTTTTATTTAAAATATACTTAAAATTAATATGAGAATGTATTGAGTTACAAAATATAATAATTGGTACATTGGTCTTCTTTTTTTATTTTTGGCCTTTCCTGTATATTTAACTTTTTTTCAAAATAAAATTTTAATTTAAAGTTACAGGTTATAATTAGCTTAATCCATGGCCCCATTTTAGGAGGAAACACAAACATAAAAATTAAGTAGTTACACAAGTAAAGCAGAAAGCAATTTATATTCTTTAAAATCTTGACATGCTAAACTCAATTTACAGTTTTGCTATTTTGCAATTAGTCACATATTGTCAAGTTTACTTATTGATAATTGTGTGGCATTTTTAAGAGACAAGCAAGGAAATATGCTGTCAAAATATGTAGAAAGAAAATGTTACATTTATCCTAGAGATGGTTGCTATACTTACAAACTTTTTTTGAAGAGCCACATAGTCAATATTTAGATTTTGCTAGCAACGGACAATCTCTGCCACATATCTTTTTAAGTAATTTTTTTTAAATGTAAACATTGGTCTTAGCTTGGGGCTGTATAAAAACAGGGTCAAGGGCAGGATTTGGTTTACAAGCCATAGTTTGCAGACCCCTGCTTGGATCACATAATATTCCTGGGAAGTATATCTAGATTAAAAAGTTAAAAAAAAGAACAGGACAAATACAGTGTGCATTTAATTACTAAATTGATATTAATGTTTTAAAATTAATAAAAAAGAACTTAATTTTCACAACCACAGAAAGAGTATTTCTTCTAATATTGTTTATTCACAATATAATGTTCTGTTTAATAATAAAATTCTAAATATTACCTGCTAGAGACTGATTTTTAGGTAACATAAAAATTTTTAAAAATCGATGGTAGGGAATCTTTTTATCTTTTTAATATTGAACAAATCTAATTAGCCCAAACTAGATAGGGAGAAAATAAGAAAGAGAAGGAAGTGAAGAAAAAGAGGAATAGGAATAAAAAGTAGAAGGAGAAAAGGGGGGAGTGGTGTTCAACAAAATTCAAAAAACAGGCACAAGTTCACATCCCCAAATATTACAATCCTCTACCAATTTGCATGATGTTTTGAACACATGAGGAAGAAAGCAGAAAGGGAACAGTTATCTCTTAGGGTGCAAATTTTCCACATTAAGTGGCATGGACCTATGGCTCAACCAAAATTTCCTTGTTTGTAATGGAAGGATATGGTTGTATGGACAGACTTCAAAAGCACAGCTCGAGTTTATTTTGTGCTACAGAATTTAAAAGAAGACTTAAACTGAAGGAGAAATAATGCTGAAGACCATGTTAATAGAAGATGATATGACAGGGCAAAGAAGACATCTGGACAACAATCAGTCAAGCAGTTAAAGAATTGTAGCTGTCCACTGAAACAAAATAAAGATGGAATAAATTTATTACATGTAGGCCTTCCTTGTTAGCCAAGTAGGCATGCTGCTGTCCACAAAGTGGGAGATGGTTAGAATGAAGTTCTGAAAGCAATAATATCAAACGTGTTGTGATGAAGATTAATCTATAGATTTGGAACTAAAATGTTAAAACAGCATGACTGAATTTAAAGTTTCCTATTTTCTAATCCCTTCATAAACTATTTTCATAAAATGTGCAACTTAGAAACAACCTACATTCTCAGCAATAGAGACATGTTTACTTATATTCTGGTACATCCATCTGATTAAAATATGGACTTTAGTTAAAAATAAGGTATTAATTTTAGTCCATTAATAGTGACAAGTCTATCATCCTAATGGAAGATGTTAATTGTAGAGGAAACTGGGTAGAGGCTATACAGGAATGTTCTAGTATCATCACAATTGTTTTATGAATATAAAGCTATTCTGAAATGAAAAATGTTATCAAAACATACATTGGGGCAATGATTTTATATTTGTAGCTAGTTGTAAAATTAAGATCTAGTCCAATGGGAACATTTTCTCAAAGTAGATGAGAGCATATTGTGCAGCATGGCCCAGATGAGCTGACTGTGGAGAGGATGTATAAAAGTTATGTTGACAGCAGGCAGGAAGGAGTGAGGATAGGTAAGAACAGAGTAACATGATTTTGTGTTACTTTATATAGCTGCTGTAAAGTTTCAATATCATCATCTTTTTTCAGTGAAGTATGAAGTGGTGTAGAACTCATACTAAAAGAGTGAAGTTGAGCGTGTTGGTTAAAGGACTGGAAAAGAATGGGACATTTCAGAACTGCTGGGCAGGGAATGGGAGAGCTTGATAAGCAAAGATAAGTTAAAGGGCCCATGGGCATTATGGTTTATACTGACAATTTTCTCCCTAAAGGAGCCTGCCTGCTCTCAACCCCCAGGTTCCATTAAACTAGGTACCAGAAGATTGCTTGGGCACTAAATGCTTTTTTAAAAGAAAACATCTCAACAAGTCTTGACTCTTTCTTTTGTTTTCCAGCTAACTAAAATGTTTAGGTGATCTCTACTCTTTCAAATGTGCCTCTACATTTATGCCCTGTATGCACCTATTATACCTAATAGACTACGATTTTCCTGTTTAGACCCTTGGAACCACCTAGGTTATTGCTTAATTGTAATAGAAAATATGTACATAGTGTTTGTGATGTGACAGACAATGCTCTAACAGCTTTGATGATGCCGTGTAATGTTCACCACAATCTTCTGAGTTGGACCCTGTTGTTATCTCCATATTATAGACAGAAAAGTAACTTCCTCCAGGTTGCAGAGTTAGTAAGTCATACACTTGGGGGATCTAATAGGTCTTTTAACTAATATGTTCATACTAATACACAGTACCTGAAAGTGAAAATGATGTTCCCAGTCACATGGTTCTGTTTCCTGTTTTTTGAGGAGACAATTGGTTCTAAGCCATAGAGGATATGCTGTTCAAAATCCATTAAACTTGTGATCCATATGACAACACATAATAATAAAGAAGAATAGAGTTTAACCACATGCAACTTTAGTTTAGTTGTTGAATTCTAACCATATTTTAAACCAAATCTCTGCAGAGAGTAGAAAATGTAAGAACATTTGGATAAATTCAAGAGAAATATGAGAAATGCATCTTATGTATTTTTAGATATTGCCAGGAAATGTACTTTTCAAAGCCTTAAGTAAATCCCTGATCTAATAAGAATATTTCGCACAGAGGCTAAGCACATTTTCAAGGCACAAGTCCAGAGTCCTTCTGCTATGCTATTATAACTATTTTGTCTTCTGTCTTTGTCTGTACATGTGTCAGATACTAAAAAAAAATCCCTCAGAAAGGGAACTCAAACATTGTTATAGACCTATTGCCCAGAGGGTTTCGTGTTGTTAACTAATCGCACACTCCTAACTTTATTTCCCACTTTTAAATTTCTATTTCTAAAATGTAATAGATTTATTTCTAAGAGCATTTCTGAAATGATCAAAGGAAACAGCAGATCTTGTGGAAACAGTCAAATGATTGTTTCCCTCGAAACAGTCAAATGATTGTTTCCCTCACATTCTTACAAATATGTAGGACTTTAGGGAGGAAAACTTATTCATATGGGAGAAAAAACTGCAAAAAATCATTGTACAAATTATTCAAAGCTTTTTAGAACTTGATTAGCAGCTGAAAAATGAGTAGCAAATGTATGTTTACATAAACATAGTGGTTATGGTAAAAGAGGCCGTAGAGATTAATGACACCATCTTCTTTTTGGTGTGGAAGGAAATAATTTCAAAATAATAAAGTAATTCTCTAATATCAAACAGAAAATATGTCACAAAGCTTGTAACAAATACTGTATTTAGACTGTCAGTCCATCAATTTCAACAAAAGCTGCAGAATTCAAAGAATGAAAATAATTCTTCTTAAATGTTTAAAATTTTATAATGACAACATGAAATCAGTGATTTTGTGTCCAAATGAACACACAATATTCACAGAATATGAAACTTACAAAATAAATGATTAATGTTATTTTTTTCTCTTTTATCCCATGTGAATAGCATAGCAAAATGATCTTAGTAAAGACAAATTGATAATATTGACAAAAAATTAAAGTACTGTATCACCAATGAGAAAAATGTAATGATTTCTGATGTTGGGTTGCAAATTAAATAATCCACAAATAGAAAATTGAATATTCTGTAAATATTAATTGTGTTGTTCCATTATTTCTTCCAGTGAAAAGTAAGTTTCTCTGACTTAAAGAACAGTATAATTAGGGTGGGGAACTGGGTATGCATAAGGGTTAGTACTCAGTATATCAGAAAACATAATTAGTAATATTTTGACTAAATTATTTGGTCTGAGGTTAAAAATTATGAATCATCTATCATGTCAAAAAAAGTAATCATAAAATTTACAGCTGTCCCACTGGAATTGCAGCAGAATGCCACATTCGAATTAAATAAAATCATTTCTTTAAAGTTAGACTTTTCTACTGACTACACATACACAGGGTGACTTCAAATAAAGGAAACTCATTGTTTTTAGCCTTTATCAATAAAGCCACTTCCTGATTAAACTGGAAACAAAGCAGGCATCATAGCCTACATATAATAATGTCTGTACTACCAAACAAGGCTCAAGTCTTGACATCATTTATTAAGGCCACTATTTGGTCCAGGAAAGCACAGACAATATTGTTGTATGAATATTGTAATATTATTACTCCAATAAGTAGTAAAATGTAAAGAGAGATGGTTATAAAAGATGCTTAAAAATACACAATAAGTCATGTTTTGGGGTTCATTTGCAAACATTATAGACACAAGAAGTACTCTATAAAATATGAATCTCTGTTCCAATTTCTGCTTGATCACTAAGATATTTTGTTTCGAGCAGTATTTCCTGTATTCCCTCTGGAACACATTGATTGCTTTCTTCAAATCTAGCACATTTGTTCTTCATGTTTTCCTATATTAAACACTGAAACCTAAAACAACGGGTAGCAACTCAGTATCTATCCTCTCTTCCCCTCCGCCACCCCACCCTCTCTCTCTCTCTCTTTCTCTCTTTGTGTGTGTGTGTGTGGGGTGGAGGTGTTTGTGTGTCACAAACCTAGATAATTAATCCAGTTACTATATCAATATTGTAGTATAGGAGTTAACTCCAACGTCCTCTGGGAGTTAAACTCAAATGGCCTCTGGGTACTTAAACAACAGAGATTTTACCAATATGATATAAATTTTTTCTCCACTCTTATAAGCAAATATAAATAATACATTTTACCATTGGCTGGATTTTAGATAGCAAGCAAAACCACATATTAGATCCTGCTGCTGTCTCTTTGTTTGGCATCACTGGAAAGATGCAAATAGAGGGATAAGGGAAGATAACTATATATGTGAAAATAACTAACAATATACAAAAACAAATAATAATATCTTTGTCTTTTATTATAGTGAGCCACTATTCATTATGTGTTACATGGAAAACAGCAATTTTATTTGTAACAAAACCCAGGTGACTAGGAAAAAATGGCAAGAGTTATATAAAGTTGTAAGTGTATGTGAGGGTAGGGTGAGGAAAAAGGGAGAGGCTTAAAATAAACCTACAAAGGAAAACACCATAGCTGTTGAATTTTTAAATTTTATCTTCTATGTAAGCACTTGTATATTTTTAAATTTCAGTACGTTTTATGATCTTAATTGTTAGTGTTCCCTTCAAATTTGTATGTTCAAAATCTTTTTTTTTTTTTTGAGACAGAGTCTTGCTCTGTCGCCCAGTCTGCAGTGCAGTGGGACTGTCTGGGCTCACTGCAACCTCTACTGCTTCAGAGTTTCAAGCGATTCTCCTGCTTCAGCCTCCCGGGTAGCTGGCACTACAGGCACCCACCACCATGCACAAAATCTTAACTCACAAGATGATACTAATAGGAGGTGAGGCCTTTGAAAGGTGATTAGATCATGGAGGCAGAGACCTCATGAATGAGATTAGAGCTCTTATAAAAGAGGTCCAAGAGAGCATGTTGGCCCCTTTTGCTCTTCTGCAATGTCAGAACACAGAATGTGCCATCTATGAGGAGCAGGCCCTTATTAAAACCAAACCTGCTGGTCCCTTAATCTTGGACTTCCCAGCCTCCAGAACTATGAGCAGTACAGGGCTTTTTATAAGCCACCTAGCCTACAGTATTTTGTTATAGCAGCTCCAAGAGACTAAGACAGTACATACCATTAAAGGAATAAAAGGACAGGCAAGATATCTCACCATAAACTGTGAGTTTTAATTCTGGGGTGTTTGAAAGTAAGGTGCGGGAGCACATCAATATAGAAAGTGGTTTCAGTTATTTGAAAAAAGAGTATTTCTAAAGATAATTCTGTAGAAATAATAATTTCAACAAATAACACAGGATATTCTGTGGAATTGAATAAAATAGCCATATTCTACAAAAGAGAGGAACCATTTTTCCCAGTGAAATTAGTACATTGATTGTAATAGTCAACTTTGCATAAGGTGAAGAGAACAATGGTGAGGAGGTGAAAAGATAAAAAGCAGGAAAATAAAATACATGTGCAAAAATGCAATAATAATCGATATATACTTATATATGCATATAAAGGATACAAAGCCCTTTTTTTAACCGTTGTAAATGCTGAGCAATTCCCAAAGTAAGGGAGTAAACCTCTACCAGCAAATTACTGAATCATGCTCTAGAAGACCATGATTTCCTTGAGGCAACAGAGTGTGCTCCAAGAAGAAAATATAAAAGGCGGCCGGGCGCGATGGCTCAAGCCTGTAATCCCAGCACTTTGGGAGGCTGAGACGGGCGGATCACGAGGTCAGGAGATCGAGACCATCCTGGCTAACATGGTGAAACCCCGTCTCTACTAAAAAATACAAAAAACTAGCCGGGCGAGGTGGCGGCCGCCTGTAGTCCCAGCTACCCGGGAGGCTGAGGCAGGAGAATGGCGTGAACCCGGGAGGCGGAGCTTGCAGTGAGCTGAGATCCCGCCACTGCACTCCAGCCTGGGCGACAGAGCGAGACTCCGTCTCAAAAAAAAAAAAAAAAAAAAAAAAAAAAATATATATATATATATATATATATATATATTATGGCATCAAAAAAATATATATATATATATATGGCATCAAAACAGATTTAGGAAACATACTCTTATAAATGAGTATATTATGAGTGAAATCTAGGTAGAAAAGAGAGAGAAAACTCCTTCAAGTTCTGACAAAGGCAGAGGATGTCCACTTAGAAGAGCTGTTAAAGAAAATCTAAGGTAGATACAGGTAGAATAAATATGAGAAAGTAAAGAAAAAAATCACAAAAATATAGCAATGAGTGAAAATTAAGGCAACTATACTAAAAGACATAGGAGCTAAAGTTGTGCTGAGAGGAAAATTTGCAGCAGTGAACATGTAAATCAAAAAGAAGAGTAGACAGAAAAATGAGCACCACTTGGCAAAATCCAACACTTCCATAATAAAAACACTCAACAAATTAGAAACAGAAGACAATTTTCTCTACTTGAAAAATGTCATTGATTGAAAAAAAAAAAAAAACACAGCTAACATCATATGCAATGGTTAAAAATTCGATGTTTCCCCTTTTTAGATCAGGAATAAGACAAAGTAGCATCTTGCTACTCAAATTAAACAAAGTACTGGCAGAGCTAACTAGGGAAACTTGACAAGAAAGAGAAGTAAAAGGAATCCATATAGAAAAGAGAAGTAAAATTGTCTCTATTTGTAGATGGCCATGATCTCGTATATTGAAAATCCCAAAAAAATATACACATACTCACACACAAACAAGCCATTTGAACTAGAGCTAATAATCAATTTCAGCTAGGTTGGAGATACAAAATCAATATCAATATTTTACTCTTCTTGATGCCACTGTAAATAAAGTTGTTTTCATTACTATAGTAATGAACACTTCATAAATAACATTAAGAAAACAACTTTATTTACAATGGCATCAAATATAATAAAATACTTTGGAATAAATTTAACTAAACAAGATCTGAAATAATACTCTTAAAACTACAATACATGATTGAAAAAATAAGAAGGAAACATAAATGAAAAAACATAACATATACTCAGAATACTTAAAGTTGTTAATATAGCACTACTTTCCAAATTGATCTACAGACTCAATACAATCCATATCAGAATTGCACTGGCTTCTTCAGAAACACGGATAAGCTACTTCTAAAATTTATATGGAAATGCAAGGGGCATAGAATAGCCAAAACAATCCTGGAAAAGAAGAACATATTTGGAGATCTCACACTTCTCAATTTCAAAACTTAGTTCAAGGTTACAGTAATTAAGATTGTGCAGTACTGGCATAAGAATAGACATACAGATGGAACTAATTCCGAGTCCAGAAATAAACCTTTCCATTTACAATAAGTTGATTTTCGAACAAGGGTGCCAAGACAATGTAATGAAGAAAGCCTAGTCTCTTCAACCAATGTTACTGGCCTGCCTGGCTATCCACCTAGAAGGAATGAAGTTGGACTACTTCCACATACCATATACAAAATTTACTTCATAGACATTAGCACAAGAGCTGAAACTATAAAATTCTCAGAAGAAACTATAGTAGTAAATTTTTGTAACCTTGTGTTGGGCAAAGCCTTCCTGGATATAAACCAATAGTACAAACAGCAAAAGAAAAATATATTAATTGAATGTCTCCAAGTTTAAAAACTTCTTTACTTCAATTAATACCATCAAGAAACTAAAATAGCAATGTACAGAATGGGAGAAATACTTGCAAATTATATATCTGATAAAAAATATTTTATCACAAATACATCAAACACTGAAAAGTCAATAATAAAAAGAGCATAATTAAAAACTAAGCAGATAATATATTTGTATATATTTTTATATATTTTATATAATTTGTATATATTTTTGGAGATGTGTCTATTAAGATTATCTGACACCTCCAAAAATATATACAAATGGCTATATGAAAAGATATTCAATATTATTAGTCATTGAGAAATGAAAATCAAAATCAAAATAAGACACCATTGAATTCCACACTAGGATGGTTACTATAAAAAAGATAGATAATTAGTAAATGTTGGTGGGGATGTGAAAAAATTTGAACCCACTTACACAGTGGATGAGAATGTAAAATGGGGTAGCTACTTTGCAAAACATCTGGGCAGTTCCTCAAAATGTTAAACATAGAGTTATCTCTTTATCCAGCAGTTCTAGATCTACTCTCAAAAGACATGAAATCCAGTGTCTAAACAAAAAATTGTTCACAAATATTAATAGTATCTTTACTCATAATCAAAAACCAGACAGAATCCAAATTTCCATAAACTGAGTTGGTAAATAAAATATGATATACCAATACATTGGAATATTATTCAGCAATAAAAATGAATCTAAAAAAGTTCTGAGTCAAGCTACAGTAAGAAAGAATCTTGAAAACTTTAAGCTAAGTGCAAGAAGCCAGTCACAAAAAAGCAAATGTTGTATAATTCTTTTTATGTAAAATATGTTAATCTTTATAATCAAAAACTACATTAGTGGATGTCTTGAGTTGATCGGGGATGAACAGAAACTACTGTAGTGGATGTCTTGGGTTGACTGGGGATTGAAGGAAGAAAATGGAAAGTGACCTATTATCTTCAGATTTCTTTTGGGCATGATAAAAATATTTTAAACACAGATTTCAGAGATGCCTACACAGTCTATGAGTATATTATAAACCATTAAATTGTATATTCTAAATGTGTTAATTGTATGGTATGTGGATTATATTTCAATTAATGTGTTACATATTTTAAAAGAGTAGTCCTAAATTGCTACTAAAACACATGGTCATTGTTGCCACTTCCATTAAAAAATAATTTGGTTACTTTAGATATATGAATTAAAAGGGAAATAAAAATCCCAAATATATTTTTTACATAAATATATTGCAATAGAGAAAAATTTTAGCTGCATATTATATATAATCCCATTTTAGTGTTGTAAACATTCTTAGTAGCATGTGTTCTGTTTGAAGTATGCAGTCAGATAGCCGTTAATTATTCAAGTAATCAATAAATAACAAGCACACGCATAGCACTTACTCTTTGCCAGGAATTCTTTAGCTACTTTTTATATATTAATTGATTTAATTGCTATAACCTTCTGTGGTGAATACCAATATTTTTCTCATTCTATAGCTGAGGAAACTAAGGTCAAATAATTGGGCAGTTGTAAAACCACTATGTTATTTATTTATTTCTTTATTTATTTATTTATTTTTTAAAACCACTATTTTAATTCATCAGTCTGGTTCCAAAATCTATGCTGTTAACATGATACTAACAATATTGTAGCCTTGATGTATTTAAACAATAATCTTTACTTTTCCTTCCCAAGGACACTGTTAAAAAGAATAGGCAGGCAATTTTTTGGCATCAAAAGAATTCATGTGTCCCTTGACTCCCAGACTGATTGTGCCTCCCATACCCAAAAGAAGCTGTAGTTGCCTTCCCATTCACCACAGCAGCAGAAGTTAATCGGTGTTGATTGTGTGGTATGGGCATAACACTAAATACAATAACTATGAACTACTTTAATTATAAATAGAAGCATTTTCAGGTTAAATTTTAAAAGGAAATGATAAAATGTTGACAGATAACTTTTTTGTAAGAGAAAAAATATCTTCAGAAAATTAAAGAATCTAGATTTGAAACAAACTTTGATTAATTTCACTGGCAAATTATGAGAATAATTGTAATTTATAATGATAATTACTTTTCTGCTGTGCTCTAGGTATTTGGTTTGTGCTGCGGGATAGTATATCTCATAAGCGTAGCCAAGGTTGAAGGTATAGTACCATCTAGTGAGGGGACCAGTGCATGATTTGAGGTCACCGAGAATAGACAACATGTACACCAGGTTCCAGTGGTACACCTCTAACTGACAACAAGAAGAGAGTGTGCACAAGATCCAGTCCCTTGGAATGCATCAGTCCCCCATGGCCAGCAGATCTCAGCAAAGGTGATCGGTGTGACTACATGGACCTCACTTTTTCTGCAGTAGAAAGACATTTCCCCCTGCCTCATGGAGTCTGAAATACAGAAAGTTGGGAGAGTGCCTAAAGGCCATAGACAAATGTACTTAAAGCAGAATACGGAACTGCTTATTAGGTCCAGAAAAGGGAACGATATTCTCTCACGAACCAGTAAGTCCAATACCAGCTAGAAGGGCACTTTAACTCCAAGTAAGGAATTGTTCCAGCCCAAGTCCATTCATATGAAGGCAAATGAGATCCACAGACTGCTTCTGGCTGCCTTTTTCAGCAACTACAGAGCAAAAAAATGAACAGTTCTAGCATATATTTGCACGAGCAAGAACAAACAAGAGGATTTTCCTAGCACTGTTAGATTTAAGTATTTGATCCATGTTGAGATTATTTTTGTATCAGGTAAGAGATGAGGATCCAGTTTCATTCTCCTACATGTGGCTTGCCAATTATCCCAGCACCGTGTGTTGAATAGGGTGTGCTTTCCCCACTTCATGTATTTTGTTTGCTTCGTCAAAGATCAGTTGGCTGTATTTGGCTTTATTTCTTCATTCTCTATTCTGTACCATTGTTTTATGTGCCTATTTTTATGCCAGTACCATGTTTTGGTGAGTATAGCCTTGCAGTAATATAGGTGAAGTCAGGTAATGTGATGCCTCTTGGTTCCACGTGAATTTTAGGATGTTTCTTTTTAGCTTGGTAAACAATTATGATGATGGGAATTGCACTACATTTGTAGATTGTTTTTGGCAGTATATGATCATTTTCACAATATTAATTCTACCCACCCGTGACCATGGGATGTGTTTCTATTTGTGTCATCTATGATTTATTTCAGCAGTGTTTTATAGTTTTTCTTGTAGAGGTATTTCATGTATTTGGTTAGGTATATTCCTAAATATTTTACTGTATTTTTTTGCAGCTATTGTGAAAGGGGTTAAGTTCTTGATTTGACTGTCAGCTTACTCACTGTTGGTATATAGCAGAACTACTGAATTGTGTACATTGATTTTGTATTCTAAAACTTTGCTGAATTTATTTCCCAGTTCTCAGAGCTTCTTGGATGAGTCTTTAGGGTTTTCTAGGTATATCATCATATTATCAGCAAAGAGCAAAAGTTTGACTTCGTCTTTACCAATTTGGATGCCTTTGATTTCTTTCTCTTGTCTAATTGCTCTGGCTAGGTCTTCCAGCGCTCTGTTAAATAGAAACATCTTTGTTTTGTTCCAGTTCTCAGGGGGAATGCTTTCAACTTTTCCCCATTCAGTATGATGTTGGCTCTGGGTTTGTCATCGATGGTTTTTATTACCTTAAGATATGTCCCTTTTATGCTGATTTTGTTGAAGGTTTTAATCATAAAGCAATGCAGATTTTCACAAATGTTTTTCTTCATCTATTGAGATTATTATGTGTTTTTTGTTTTAAATTCTGTTTATGTGATGTATCACCCTTATTGACTAGTGGATGTTAAACAATCCCTGAATCCTTGGTTTGAAACCCATTTGATCACAGTAGATTATCATTTTGATATGCTGTTGGATTCAGTTTGCTAGTATTTTGTCGAGGATTTGTGCATTTATTTTCATCAGGGATATTGGTTTGTAGTTTTCTTTCTTTCTTTCTATCTTTCTTTCTCTCTCTCTCTTTCTTCTTTCTTTTTTTCTTTCTTTTTTTTTTTTTTTTTTTTGGTTATCTCATTCCCTGGTTTTGGTATTAGGGTGATACTGGCTTTATAGAATGATGGAGGAAAGATTCCCTCTTTCTCTATCCTGTGGAATGAATAGGATTATTACCAATTCTTTGAATGTCTGATAGAATTTAACTGTGAATCAGTCCGATTTAGAACTGTTTTTGTTGGCAATTTTATAATTACCATTTCAATCTTGCCACTTGTTATTCGTCTCTTAAGAGTTTCTATATCTTCCTGGTTTAATCTAGGAGGGCTATACATTTCCAGGAATTTACCCATCTTCTCTAGGTTTTCTAGTTTATGTGCATAGATGTGTTCATAGTAGCTTTGAATACTCTTTTGTATTTCTGTGTTATCAGTAGCAATATCTCCCAGTTCATTTTTAATTGAACTTATTTTGATCTTTCTCTTATTGGTTAATCTCACTAATGGTCTATCAATTTTATTTATCTTTTTAAAGAACCAGCTTTTTGTTGGATTTATCTCTTGTGTTGCTTTTTGTTTCAATTTCATTTAATTCCTCTGATCTTGGTTATTTCTTTTCTTCTGCCAAGGTTGGGTTTGGATTGTTCTTGTTTGTCCAGTTCCATGAGGTTTGAGCTTAGATGGTTTATTTGTGCTCTTTCAGACTTTTCAAGGTACGTATTTAGTGCTATGAACTTTCCTCTTAACACCACTTTTGCTGTATCACAGGGGTTTTGATAGGTTGTGTCACTGTTATTGTTCGGTTCAAAGAATTTTTTAATTTCCATCTTTATTTCATTGTTGACCCAATGATCTTTCAGGAGCAGGTTGTATAATTTCCATGTATTTGCCTGGTTTTGAGGAATCCTTTTGGAGTTGATTTCCAATTTTATTCCACTGTGATCTGAGAGAGTACTTGATATTATTTCAACGTTTTTTATTTATTTATTTACTGAGACTTGTTTTGTATTATGTGCTGTGTCTTGGAGAATGTTCCATGCGTAGATGAATAGAATGTATATTCTGCATTTGTTGGGTAGAATGTTCTGTAAATATCTGTTAAGTCCATTTGTTGTACATCGTTTAAGTACGTTGTTTCTTTGTTGACTGTCTGTATTGATGCCCTGTCTAGTGCTGTCGGGAGTATTAAAGTCCCCCACTGTCATTGTCATGAAGTCTATCTCATTTCTTAGGTATAGTAGTAATTGTTTTATAAATTCTAAAGCTCCAGTGTTCAGTGACTGTATATTTAGGATTATTATATTTTCCTGTTGATATAGTCCTTTTATCATTGTATAGTGTCCATCTTTGTCTTTTTTAACTGCTGTTGCTTCAAAGTTTGTTTTGTCTATTATAAAAATAGCTGCTCCTGCGTGTTTTTGGTGCCCATATGCATAGACTATGTTTTTCCACCCATTTACCTTAAGTTTATATGAGTCCTTATGTGTCAGGTGAGTCTCCTGAAGACAGCAGATACTTGGTTGTTGATTTCTTATCCATTCTGCCATTCTGTATCTTTTAACTGGAGCATTTAGGTCATTTACATTCAACATTAGTATTGCAATGTCAGATATTATTCAATTCATTATGCTATTTGTTGCCCGAATGCCTTTTATTTTTTTCATTGTGTTTTTGTTACTGTTTTATAGGTCCTGTGATACTTATGCTTTAACAAAGTTATATTTTGGTCATTTCAAGGATTTGGTTCAAGATTTACAGCACCTTTTAGCAGTCTTTATAGTGTTCACTTGGTAGTGGCAAATTCTCTCAGCATTTGTTTTTCTGGAAAAGACTGTTATATTTTCTTCATTTATGAAGCTTAGTTTCCTTGGATACAAAATTCTTGGCTGATAACTGTTTTGCTTAAGGAAGCTAAAAATAGGACTGCAATCCCTTCTAGCTTGGAGGGTTTCTGTTGAGAAATTTGCTGTTACTGATGGGTTTTCCTTGTTAGGTTACCTGATGCCTTTGCCTCACAGTTCTTAATATTCTTTCCTCAGTCTTGACTTTGGATAACCTGATGACTATGTGCCTAGATAATGATCTTTTTCAGTGAATTTTGTAGCTGTTCTTTGAGCTTCTTGTATTTGCATGTCTAGATCTCTAGCAAGGCCTGGAAAATTTTCCTTGATTATTCTCTCAAATATATTTTCCAGACTTTTAGATTTATATTATTTCTTGGGAATACCAATTATTCTAGGTTTGGAAGCTTAACATAGTCCCAAACTTCCTGGAGGCTTTGTTCATTTTTTAAAATTCTTTTTTCTTGGTCTTTGATGGATTGGCTTCATTCAAAAGCATTCTCTTCCTGCACTGAAGTTCTTTCTTCTGCTTATTCGATTCTATTGCTGAGATTTTCCATTGCATTTTGCATTTCTTCAAGTGTGTCCTTGATTTCTAGAATTTGTGATTGTTTTCTGTTTATGCTATCTATTTCACCGAATAATTTTTCTTTCGTATCCTATATCATGTTTTTGATTCTTTTAAGTTGGAGTTCACCTTTCACTGGTGCCTCCTTGATTAGCTTAATAATCGACCTTCTGAATTCTTTTTCTGGCAATTCAGAGATTTTATCTTGGTTTGGATCCCTTACTGGTGAGATGGTGTAATCATTTGTGAGTGTTAAAAAAGACCTTGTTTTGTCATACTGCCAGAATTGTTTTCTGCTAATTTCTTCTTTCAGTAGGCCATGTCAGAGGGAAGATGTGGGACTCAAGGGCTGCTATTCAGATTCTTTTGTCCCATGGGGTGGAGTGATGTTCTCCCACTTTCCCTAAGAATGGGGCTTCCTGAGAGCCTAACTAACTACAGTGATTATTTTTGCTCTTCTGGGTCTAGCCACCCAGAAGAGCTACCAGGCTCTGGGCGTACTGGAGAGTGTCTGCAAAAAGTCCCATGGTGTGATCTGTCTTTAGGTCTTTCAGCCATGGATATGTGCACCTGCTCCATTGGAGATAGCAGGGAATTGAAGTGGACTCTGTGATGGTCCTTGGTTGTCTTTTTGTTTAGTGCCCTCGTTTTGTGCTGGTTGGCCTCCAACCAGGAGGTGGCACTTTCAATAGTGCATGAACTGTGTTACCATATGGAGGAAGTAAGCTTACCCTAGGGTCACATGGTTAAGTATTCAGTTTTCTCAGGTGGTGAGCAGAGCCATAGAGCTTCCAAGAGATTATGTCCTTTCTCTTCAGCAATCAGGGCAGGTAGATAAAGACCACTAGGTGGGGACAGGGATTAGGATTAGGTGTGTCTGAGGTTAGACTCTCCTTAGGCAAGGCTTGCTGGGGCTGCTGTGAGGGGTGGGGGTATGGTTCTCATGCCAATGGATTTATATTTCCAGGGAGATTATGGCTCCCTTGGCGGAGTCATACATGTCACTAAGGAAATGGGGGAAAGTGGGCAATCACAGACCTCACCCTGCCTCCATGCAGCCCTCTGTCCTGAAGGCCAGTCTGACTCCCACCATGTTCCCCCAGTAGCACTGAGTCTATTTCCAGGCATCCAGTGACAAGAACTAAGAACTTGCTCCCACACCACCAGCCTCCGTGCTGAGAAAGCAAGCAGACTCACAGTTTTCCGGCATCTCAGGGAGCCTGCAGTGGTGATTCACTTTCTTCAAAGGGTCTTTGGATTCTCTCAGCTTTCCTGGTATGTTACTGAGGTAGTTCTTGAAGCAAAAAATCATGATACGTGTTTCCGCACATTGCTCTGTCTATCCGAGTGGAAGCTACAAGTTAGTCCTGCTTCCTATCCACCATCTTAATGTCCCCCATAAAAATTGTAAAATAGTTTTTTTCTGATTCTGTGAAAAATGTTCTTGGAAGTGTGATATTCCAGGAATAACATTGAATCTATAAAATGCTTTGGGTAGTATGACCATTTTATTTATTTATTTATTTATTTATTTATTTATTTATTTATCTATTTTGAGACAGAGTCTCACTCTGTCACCCAGGCTGGAGTGCAGTGGCACGATCTTGACTCACTGCAAGCTCTGCCCCCGGGTTCCCGCCATTCTCCTGCCTCAGTCTCCCAAGTAACTGGGACTACAGGCGCCCGCCACCACGCCTGGCTAATTTTTTGTATTTTTAGTAGAGACGAGGTTTCACCGTGTTAGCCAGGATGGTCTCGATCTCCTGACCTTGTGATCCACCCACCTTGGACTCCCAAAGTGCTGGGATTACAGGCGTGAGCCACCGCGCCCGGCCCCCAACCATTTTAACAATATTGATTCTTCCTATCCATGAGCATGGAATGTATTTCCATATTTTGGTGTTATCTCTAATTTCTTTCAGCAGCGTTGTGTAATTTTCATTGTAATGATCTGTCACCTTCTTATCTAGCTGTATTCCCAAGTATTTTATTATTTCTGTGGCTTTTCTGAATCAGATTGGATTTTAATGTGGCTCTGAGCTTGGACATTATTGATACGTAGAAATGCTACTGATTTTTTTACATTGATTTTATATCCTGAAACCTTGCTAAAGTTATTAATCAGATGAAGGAGCCTTTGGGTAGAGACTATAAGGTTTTCCTGCTATAGAATCATATCTGCAAAGAGAGATAGTTTGGCTTCCTATTTGGATGCTGTTTATTTTTTTCTCCTGCCTGATTGCTCCGGCTAGGACTTCCAGTACCATGTTGAATGGGAGTGAAATTGAGCATTCTTGTTCTGGTTCTCAAGGGAAATGCTTCTAGCTTTCATCAGTTCAGAATGGTGTTGGCTGTGGTTTTCTTACAGACAACCTTAATTATTTTGAAGTATGTTCGTTCTATGCCTAGTTTGTTGAGATTTTTTAACATGAAATGATGTTGAGTATTTTAAAATCTGTTCTGCATCTATTGAGATAAGTATCTGAGTTTTGTTATTACTTCTGTTTATGTGATTAATTACATTTATTGATTTGCATATGTTGAGTCAACTTTGTACCCAGGTATAATGCTTACTTGATAATGGTGGATTAGATTTTTGATATGCTGTTGGATTTGGTTTGCTAGTATTTTGTGGAATATTTTTGTGTCATATTCAGCAAGAATATTGGCCTAAAGTCTTTATGTTGTGTCTCTGCCAGATTTCAGTATCAAAATGAAGTTGGCCTCATAAAATGATTTAGGGAAGAGTGTCTCCTCCTCAATTTCTGGGAAAAGTTTTAATGGGATTGGTACTAGTCCTTCATACTGGTAGAATTCTGTTTGGTAGAATTCAGCTATGAATCCATCTGTTCCAAGGCCTTTTTTTTTTTTTCTTTTTGACGGAGTCTTGCTCTGTCACCCAGGCTAGAGTGCAGTGGTACGATCTTGGCTCACTACAAACTCAACCCATGGGTTCAAGCAATTCTCCTGCCTCAGCCCCCGAGTTGCTGGGATTACAGGTGCCTGCCACTGTGCCAAGCTAATTTTTGTGTTTTTAGTAGAGAGGGGGGTTCACCATGTTGGCCAGGCTGATATTGAAATCCTGACCTCGTGATCTCCCCGCCTCGGCCTCCCAAAGTTCTGGAATTACAGGCGTGAGACACCACGCCCGGCTGTTTTGTTTTTATTACTGATTCAATTTCAGAGCTCGTTATTGGTCTGCTCAGTGTTTCTATTTAGTCCTGGGTTATGGAGCTTGTATGTTTCCAGGAATTTATCTGTTTCTTCTAGGTTTTCCAGTTTCTGTGCATAGAGGTGTTCATACTAGTCTCTGATGGTATTTTTTGTTTATTGTTTTGTTTGTTTGTTTTGTTTTGTTTGGATTTCTGTGGAGTCAGTGGTAATGCCCCCTTTGTTATTTCTGATTATGTTTATTTGGATCATTTCTCTTTTCTTCTTTATTTGTATAGCTACTCGTCTATCAGCCTTAGTTATTCTTTGTGAGAACCAACTTTTGGTTTTTTGATCTTCTGTACTTTTTTTTAGGCTTCTCAATTTCAATCAGTTTTCAATCTGATTATTTTATTCTGCCAGCTTTGGGGTTGGTTTGCTTTTGTTTTTCTAGTTCCTCTAGATGTAATGTTAGGTTGGTAATTTGAGATCTTTCTAACTTTTGGATGTGGAAATTTAGTACTATGAACTTTTCTCTTACACTGCTTTAACTATGTCTCAAATATTCTGTTGTATGTTTTTGTTTGTTTGTTTTCTCATTAGTGTCAAAGAATTTCTTGATTTCTGCATTAGTTGCATTCTTTACCCAATAGTCATTCAGAAGCAGATTGTTTAATTTCCATGTAAATTGTAGTTTTTAGAGATCTTCTTGGTATCGATTTCTATTTTTATTGTGCTGTGGTTTGAGAGTGTAGTTTGTATGATTTTGGGTGTTTTTTATTGAATTTGTTGAGAATTGCTATACTGCCAAGCATGTGGTCAATTTTACAGTATGTCCCATGTGCAGAAGAGGGAAATGTATATTATGTTATTATTAGGTAGAGTGTTCTGTAGATGTCTGTTAGGCCCATTTGGTCAAGTGTTAAGTTTAGGTCTCAAATATCTTTCTTAGTTTTCTGCCTCAATGATCTAATACTGTGAATGGGGTGTTAAAGTTTTCCACTATTAATGTGTAGTTATCTAAGTCTCTTTGCAGGTCTCTAAAATCAGGTGCTCCAGTGTTGGCTGTATATAAATTCAAGTCAGTTCAGACTTCTTATGGATTTGAACCCTTTATCATTATGTAATACCCTTATTTGTCTTTTTTGATCGTTATTGGTTTAAAGTCTGTTTTTTTTTTTTTTCTGGAAATGAGAAGAGCAATCCATGTTTTTTGATTGTTTGTTTTCTGTTTGCTGAAAAGTTCTTTCTCCATCTTTTTACTTTGAGCCCATGGGAGATGAGTCTGTGTAAGACAGCATACAGTTGGATTCTGCTTCTTTATACAACTTGCCACTCTGTGCCTTGTAAGTGGAGCAGTTATTTATGTTCAAGGTTAATATTGGTATGTGTGGATTTGATCTTGTCATCTTGTTAGCTAGTTGTTATGTAGACTTGATTGTGTAGTTGTTTTTTCATGTCAATGGTCTATGTACTTAAGTGTGTTCTTGTGGTGGCAGGTAATGGTCCTTTGTTTCCGTGTTTAGTACACCTTTAGGGACCCCTCATAAGGCAAGCCTGCTGGTAACAAATTTCCCTAACATTTCCTTCTCTGAAAAGTATTTTATTTCTCCTTTACTTATAAAGCTTCCTTTGGGTAGATATGAAATTCTTGGTTGGAATTTACTTTATGTAAGGATGCCAAATATAGGCGCCCAGTCTCTTAGGGCTTGTAACATTTCTGGTGAAAGTGTGTTGGTAACTTGTAGGTGACCTGCTCCTTACCTCTAGGTGCTTTTAACATTTTTTCTGTAATGTTGACCTTGAAGAATCTGATGACTATGTGTCTTGCAGATGGTCACCTTGTATAGTATCTCACTATAGTTCTCTGAATTTTCTGAATTTCAGTGTGACTTCTCTAGTGACATGGGGGAAATTTTTGTGGACAGTACCTTCAAATAACTTTTCCAAGTTGCTGGCTCTCTTTCCCTCTCTTTCAGGGACACTAATGAGTAGTAGATTTTGTCTCTTTACATAATTCCATGTTTATAGGAGGTTTTATTCATTCTTTTTTATTCTTTCTTTAGTTTAGTCTGACTGAGTTGATTTGAATAACTGTTCTTTGAGCTCTGAGATTCTTTCCTCTGCTTGGTCCATTCTGCTGTTAATGCTTTTGATTGAATTATGAAATTCTTGTAGTGAGTTTTTCAGCTTTAGAATTCAGTTTGATTTTTTGTTTTTTTGTTTTTTGTTTTTTTTTTTTGAAATGGCTATTTTGTCTTTCATCTCTTAGATCATTTTATGGGGTTCCTTGGATGGGGTTTCAGCTTTCTCCTGAATCTCAGTGATCTTTGTTGACATCCAGATTCTAAATTCTTTGTCTGTAATTCCAGTCATTTCAGTCTGGTTAGGAACCATTGCTGGAAATGAGTGCTGTCATTTGGAGGCAAGAGGACACTATGACTTTTTGAGTTCCCAGAGTTCCTGTGCTGGTTCTTTCTCAAATGTGACGGCTGACGTTCCTTTACCCTTTGAAGTTGCTACCCTTTGGATGGGGCCTTTGCTTTTATATTGTTTATGCCCTGAGGAGTTTGACTGTGGTATGTGCTGGATTCAGTCAACTGGCTTCATTTCTGGATGATTTATGGGGGCCAAGGCTTACCTCACCATGCTTGGGCTGTAGGTTCTAACCTCAAGAGGCTGGGACCAAGCCCACAGCTTTGTTCTCTGGCCACAGCTTTGTACTCTGGTTGAATACCTGCTGTGCTCCACTGACTACATCACTCCAAAGGATGGTGCCAGCCGAAGTGCTTTATGGGGAAAGTGGCATTAGGGCTTATGCATGCACTCATGCATCATTGGTGGCAGTGTGATGGAGTCCACACAGGCCTATGTACTGGCAGTAGCAGGATGATAAATTTCCAGAGTCCTTACTTTTTTAATATAATGTTTTATTTCAATAGCTTTTTGAATATAAATGATTTTGGGGCACAAGGATGAATTGTATGATGGTGGTGTCTGAGATTTTAGTGTACCCATCACCGAAGTAGCGCACATTATATTCAATTTGTAGATTTTTATTCCTCACCTCCATTCCACCTTCCCCCTTCTGAGTCTTCAAAGTTCATTATACCAGTATGAATGCATTTGTATACCCATAGCTTAACTCCCACATATATGTGAGAACATACAGTATTTGGCTTTCCATTTGTGAGTTACAGTTACCTCATTTAGAATAATGACCTCTACTTCCATCCAAGTTTAAAGCCCTTATTTTGTGAATACAGTTTCATCTCTAATAAAGTATAAATATCAACCTTAACATTATTTTGTACTTAGAAATTATGATTTATTTTCACAATTAGTAAAGACGTGTGTTTTGCAAATAGTTATTAGCATATTCCTGTTTTATAAAATTGACACTGGAAAATCTGGGATAATAAAATTAATTTCCCTCAATAAAAGAATACATGGTATGTATCCCCTAGTCAAATTACTTTTGAATTCAGTTATGGGTTTGCCAAAACCTGAAAAATTTATTACAAATATATTGTCAACCTTATTTTTCAAACATACCCCTACCCCCAACCCCACACACATACCCCTATGTCAAAAGAAAACAAAAATCCAAATTGGCCTATTTTTCTTACAACGTTTCAAAAGAGCTCCATAGACATAGAAAATGCCATTATTTTTATTTTTAATTTGACTTTCCTATTTAGAAACTGGTCACATATGCAAGCAATTTCCTCTGTCACATATCCTAAAGGTACTTAATATCATTTTCACATTTTGTGCCATTCCATAGTGCGCTGTAAATAATGCCGATGTTACTGCATCATAAAACTAGACTTCCCTTACCCAAAAGAATAATTCCATCTAGTAATAAATTTTAGGTTAGTAAATATGATTACAATGCACATTCTTTTGAAGCAATTACCTGTTTCAAGAATCAGATTTCACATTTATTTTAGAAAGAAATATGTTAATTTTTACATTTCAATACAAATTTGCAGATATATATTAACAAAGTAAAGTAAATTTTCCAAAATTATCTAAAATAAACATTGAATAGGGACAGATTAAATTTTTTTATTCAAAATTTAAATATCAAAATAAGTCCATTAACATTTACTGAAACATTTTGCAAAGATTTGTTATTATGGAAAATCTGTGTAATGAAAAACGTCATTCAGAATGGACTACACTCAATTGTTGTAACAAATAATCCTCAAATATCTGTGTAGTAAGATTTGGGGGTTGCTTGTTTCCCCCTGAAGATTGTATTAATTTGTCAGCAATTAAAATATAAGAGATATAAGATGCCAAATAAATACTTTTTGCAATCCAAGTGTTGAAATGCCAAATCAGTAAATATACATATATATTAAATAACTAGTGTTTTCTAAGTAAAGTACTATCTGGTTTTAGAAAAGAATGATAATGTAATAAATAAGTTTCAATTTGAAATATAAGTAACATACACACCTAGAGGTGCATTTCTGGAAATTTCAGAACAAAAATATATTGAAAAATTGTATTATTTTCTAAAACACATTACATAATGTCCCTGATACAGAAACTATATTTATGCTATGGATGGAAATCTAGATGGCTGAACTACATTTCAATGTGTTTTCATTGTGTTTTTCCTAAAAAGAAGAAAACAAAAGAAAGAAACCTCATAATCTGAGTCCATTGTATAAAAAAATGACAAGCACTATATATGCTTTTTGGGGAACTCAGAATATTCAAGAGATCAATAGATAGATAGGAAGAGATATATACATCTATGTATGTGTAGGTGTATATATATACATATATTTTTATATTATATATTTGCATATATTTTTGTATATATATTTGTGTATATATATTTATATATGCATGCATAATATTACTTTGCAGAAAAATACATAAAATATAAGTTTGGGAATATTTCCACATTGGTTTCAACACTACTTATTACGTAACACCACATTTATCAAAGGAGGAAACAGCAAATGCTATTCACTAAGATGTAAATCAGATAATTGTTTACTTTGTTAGACTTTGTGGCAAGGATGGTTATAGCAGAAATTAACTCTCTACAATTAAAAGCTATCTTTTTGTTCACCTAATGACCCTCAAAGATTTTAATGTGGCATGCTTGCTGGTGATCCCCGTGTTCTTGGTAAGAAATTAAGATAATCAAATATACTGAATCTTTAAAATAAAAGGGATCTGGGAAAACATATAAGTTTCTTATTTATCTGTTTAGATCTAATGCAAACACGAAAGATAAATTCTTGTAGTGATCTAAGGTATTTATCTAACATGCAACTTGGTGAAGAGGTGGTTGCATCCTTAATTTCATGGAAACACCAGGGCATATTCAATCATTATTTACCTACACCTTTATCCATATCCCAAATTCTTTACCCATAGATGTTTTTCTTTTATGTGTCTCGTTTCTACCAAGAAAAACAAACAAATGACTTACTCTTAAATATAGTTATTATGAAATTTGATACATATCTCAGCTTATAATTTTTCAGAGTTCTAAATATTAATAAAATATTTCATGAGCAAGATGTTTAAACCTTTAATATTAGCCTCATGTTCAACACTTCATGAACTGCTAAATTATGGAAGCTATTAAAAGAGAATCATAAAAAAATCTAATAATATACAATATGATCTTAAATAAAGCATGCTATAGTTGGATGGAAGTGGTAACAGCAGTTTGGATTGTTGAGAAGTTGGAAGATTATATTTTTGAGAACAAGAACCCAGTCTATATTTTCATCTGAAAATAAATAAAAATAGGATGTCTTAGTATAGATGTCCTTAATATACAGAGATGACTTCTTTAATCTCCCAAAGTAAGAAAAATCACTCAAGGTTTATGGTTTGTTTTTGCTTTTATTTTTTTCTAGACAAGGCAATGAATTTAAGTCTGTTGTTTATGTATATGTATCCCAGGGAACCCAGAGCATGCATTCATGTGACTTTCAGACAATATTCTCTAGTAAATCCAAAGAATAATCAAATGCCACAAAATCTACTTTGGGATGATGTATTATCCTAGTTTAAGTGTCATTATTTTCTAAATATTTAAATTTACCGTTGAATTTCTTTTAGAAAAATGCTAAATAAATAAGTTACATAATATGTAACTTTTTTTATTTTACTTTTTTTTTATGAGACGGAGTCTTGCTCTGTCACCCAGGCTGGAGTGCAGTGGCGCAATCTCGGCTCACTGCAAACTCCACCTCCCAGGCTCACGCCATTCTCCTGCCTCAGCCTCCAGAGTAGCTGGAACTACAGGCCCCTGCCACCACGACTGGCTAATTTTTTGTATTTTTTAGTAGAGACGGAGTTTCTCTGTGTTAGCCAGGATGGTCTAGATTTCCTGACCTCGTGATCCGCCTTCCTTGGCCTCCCAAAGTGCTGGGATTACAGGTGTCACTTTTTTACAGATAAATTTTACAATTGCCACAAAACCCTTTCTTGACACGCCATTTAATCCAGTAAGTTAAATGCCTATGGCTTTGCATCATAGATTTCCAAAAAGTTCTCTTTCCCTAACACTCCAAATGTACATGTGTTTATAATGGAAGTAGCCAGGTTTGCAAATGTGACCCAACATATCTAGCCATAGGATTTTGATGTTGTAGAGGCTTCTGACCTTAAGAGAGCCAATCATAGCTCATCGTCTAGAAATTTGAAATTTGTCATCTCTGGACTCAGTGTGCTACATGAGCTTATAATGCATAGAAAGCCTGGATGAGGCAGAAAATAAAACCAAGTTAAAATGTGACGGGCAACTTCTGGATCTGCTTTCATCTCAACCAGACATCCAACAGAATAAATACTGTTCCATTCTATGAGACACCTTTTTATTAATCACAGAGGTTATCTTGAGTTTTATACCAGAAATCTTGATATCTATCACCTATAACAAAAAGAGTTGTAACTAACAGTGTCCCTTCACATGCAAGGTAAATAACTAAATGATTATAAAATTCTGTCTTTAAAATAATAATTGGAGTCAAACTGAAAATTGAAATCCAATTTCAATCTAAATAAAGACAAAAAGTTGTATTATGCAAATAAAAAGTGGAATCAAGCCAGGCCTGCATATTTCATTTGTTTATCATTTATACATAATTATAAAATAAAAAGAATTATTTAGAACTTTCTCATCTAAAAACAGTATTGCTCTATTTTTACTTCCAGCCATGAGATAGTTTCTGGTACTGGACTGGCCCTCCTGCTACTAGAAGCTGAAAAACTGGTGAAAACCTATAGAACAACCAGTTTTAGACAATGGACAACAGGCAGCAAATGACCTTAATCTCTGAGAGAACAAGCTAAGTTCTATGGTTGCCTCTTGTTTCTTCCAGAAGCATTTTCTAGATTGTGGTGCTGAGAGGTAAACTCAATCAGAAAAGATGGTATTTGCTGAGTTAGAAAAACAAACAGAAGCAAAAGGAAGCTGAGGCATATGGAATTCACAGGAATTTCTCTCCTAGTCATGAGAATGGAGGGAGCTACATAGGATAATACTTCCAAAAATCCATATGTCAACCTTGAGTTTGTTACTCCGTATTAAACTGTGCAGATTTAGGCCAAAATTTCATGAGATTGGCAAAGAACAATGACGGGCGAGCTATAAGCTAAATTATTTTCAGGAATGAAGAGTTCAAGTTCCAACCAGGAAAAGTTGAGAGACTTGTTGAATACTTTGGACATTCAACAGGGGTGACAGAAAAGTCATACTTTAGTTAGTACTAGGGTAAATGTTACACAAGACCTGCTTTAACAAAGCTTAACAAAAAGTATTTAAATAATCAGAATGATTTGCAAGTAACTTAACTTCTGCTGAAAAAAAATCCAATCACTTTTTTAAAGGGGGTAACAAAATCCAGACACTAAAAAATGTAAAATTTTAAATGCCCATCATCCAATCAAATATTACTAGATATGTACTGTAACCAGGATAAAAGTTAGTTTACAGAAACAGAGATAGAAAAGGCAAAGATGATGAAATTGTACATACAAATTAAAAACAACTGTTAAAATATGGTCAAAGATTTAAAGAAAACATAAGCATAATGAAAACAGAAATAGAAACTATAAAATAATGTTATAAAGTGCAAACAAATTGTTCTACTGTAAGACACATCCACTTGTATGTTCATTGCAGCACTTTTCACAAGAGCAAAGACATAGAATCAACCTAGGTATCCACCACCAGTAGATTGGATAAAGAAAATATGATAATACATACCATAGCATACTATGCAGCCATAAGAAAAAAATGACATCATGTCCTTTTCAGCCACATGGATGCAGCTGGAAGCCATTATCCTAAGCAAATTAATGAAGAAACAGAAAACTAAATACCACATGTCCTCACTTATAAGTGACAGCTAAACATTGGGTACTCATAGACATAAACATGGCAACAATAGACACTGGAGACTACTAGAGGATGGAGGGACGGACGGGGGCAAGGGTTGAAAAACTAACTATTGGGTAGTATGCTCAGTACTTCAGGATGAGATCATTGATACTTCAAAGCTCAGCATCATGCAATATACCCAGGTAAAAAACCTGCACATGTATCCCCTGAATCTAAAATAATAGTTGAAAAAAATCATTGAAAAATCAAAAATAAATCAAAGGAATAAAAATTACAAAACAGAACCATAAAGAACTTTCAAAAAAGATTCAGGTTATTAAAATATCTAAAGAATGACATCAAGTATTGGTGATAATATGGAACAACCAGAGTTTTCTATTTTTTCTTTTTTTTCTGTGTGTTTGTTTGGAGACTAAGTCTCGCTCTGTCACCCAGGCTTGAGTGCAGTGGCACCATCTCGGCTCACTGCAACCTCTGGCTCCTGGGATCAAACAATTCTCCTGCCTCAGCCTCCCGAGTAGCTGGGACTACAGGTGCACGCCACCATGCCCAGCTGATTTTTTTGTATTTTAGTAGAGACGAGGTTTTACCATGTTGCCCAGGCTGGTCTCGAACTCCTGAGCTCAGACAATCCGCCCACCTCAGCCTTCCAAAGTGGTAGGATTACAGGCGTGAGCCACCGTGCCCGGCTGGAACAACCAGAATTTTCACACACGTTTTTAGGGACTATAAACTGGCTCAAGAACATTGGAAAAAATATACTCCATTTCTTAAAATAACATCATGTACATACTACTCTATTACTCAGGAATTCCTCTGCTAGGCATTAATTGGGGTAAATAAAAATAAAAGTTTACAAAAAGACTTCTGCAAGAATGCTCATAGCAGCTTTATTTATAATTGTAAAAAACTGGTAGTATTCTGGGTGTCCTTCAATAGAAAAATATGGCACATTCATACTTTGTCATACTTAAAACTGCAGTTTTTTAAATTGGTGAGTGCTATTTTAATGTATGAGTACAGTTGAATGAATTTTACCATAAATACTCTTATATCCACTACTTTGATTCTACTATTAGCACTTTATTATATTCAATAGATAAACATGTATATCCATCTATCTCATCCTCTTTTCATCCAATAATCCATCTTAATTTTCTATGTATCTTGGAGAAATATGCAGATATTAGTACACTTCACTCTAAATACATTAGCAAGCATAGCAATAATTAGAGTGCAATATTTGTTTATGATTTTTTCTCTTGCTGTAAAGTCAAAATATATAAACATGTTTAAATATTAAGTATACATTCACTGAGATTTGACAAATGCAGAGAACTGTATAACTCAGACAGCCAGCCTTGATGTATGAAAAAACAGCAGTTATTTGGGGGCACCTTTCTATATAAAAAATTGAATTACCCTAAATTAGCATGTCAGAGATATTCCAACTGTTCAATGTCATGCAATTCTGTGAAAGAAATACCACTCTGGCTTGTAGGACAAGGCACTCACCAAGTTGCAGATCCACAGGGCTTCAAGAAAACCACATTTCATGAGTCTGAGTTATCCACCAAGGGTCAGCCTTCTCTGTTCTGTACATAATATAAATGAAATTATAAAATTTCAACTTTTTTTCCTATAAGTCTTGAGCTTCGGTTAATCAAAAGCAGGTTATCCTGAGTGGGTTTGGACTAATGAGAGGATCCTCAAAGGAAAGTGAAGAGTGAGAGACAGGAGCTCTTGTTGGCTTGAGAGAAAAGCAAAATACCACACTGTGAACTCCCTCTCGGGACCACACTATAAGGAGCTCTAAGCAGTCTCTAGGACCTGAGATTAGTCTCCGGCTGAAAGAAAGAGAGCCAAAAAAACCAGAAACCTACATGTTATAGCTACAAGGAAATGAAATCTACCAACAATCAGTGAACTAGGAGAGGATCTTGAGCCTCAGATGAGAATTGAAACCACAGCTGACACCTTTATTTCAGTCTGGTGAATTTCTGAGCAGAAAATCCAGCTAACACATACCCAGACATATGAGCCATGGAAACGATGAAATAATAGATTTGGCTTTGTTTAAGTCATCGTTCTGAAGTAATATCTTGCACAGAAATAGAAAACTTGCACTGTTCAGGTGTCCATTGCTAGTAGAGTGTCTCTGCTCCCAGATCATCTTGGTGGGCAGAATTAGGTTGAGTTCTAAATATTATTCCATGCTATAAGGAACCAGAGCCCCTTGTACAATTAGCTGATTCAGAGGTTGAGGTGGGGAAATAGAAGATAAGGTTAGGACATTTTTTTTCAAAGAGAAAGACTGTATTAAAAGGCGATTGGTGCACATCAGGATCACACAGAAACAAGCCTGAAAGGCAAGTCTCCACAGAACAAATCTAAGATAACTTCCACTTCAAGATAGATACTGTGAGTAATATATTTATGATGCTAATTTAAATAAAGTGAAATACAATTAGTCCATGCTGATATAAGTAAATAAATCAATAAATTGGAAGATTAATGAGGCATAAGATGTATACATATTTTCAAATACTTCTTTCCCCAAATACATTAATTACAGAGAGTGAAAGAGAAGCTATGCAGTGGAGAATCCTGACAAACAGTACCTTAAATAATCGTGGTAAATGCCACCTGTATTGGTGCAATTAAACTCATGGACCACCTTATAGGACGCAATGAGAAGACCACAGTATTACTTCTCTGCTATGATATCCCAATCAAAGATTTCATAACTAATCTGAATCTAATAATGAAGAAACATTATCAAACAAACAGAAACAAACAAAAAGAATGGCATTCTATAATAATTGGCCTTTAATCTTCAAAAAATATCAAGGTCATGAAAGTCAAGGGAAGTCAGAGAAACATGTCCCAATGGAATTAGATTAAGGAGGTATGACACTTGAATCCAATGATGATTATTTACTGAATATTTTACTAGAAATAACATTTTGGAACTACTGGAAAAACTGGAAAGGAATTACATAATTATATGCATATATAATTATATGTACAAAATGTAATATATATTACTTATATATACATAAGTAAAGTATAACTCCTGATGTCTTTATTTCTATGACCCTATTGTGTTTATGTAAGAAGATGTTGTTGTTTTGGAAAAAATGTAAGGCAACACATTTAGGTGTGGTAGTACATCAGGTTAGCAAATTGTTCTCAATAGATTTTGAAGCAGAAAACTTTTAAAATTCTACTTACATTTTGACTGTAAGTTTGAGATTAAGAAAATGGTTAAAATTGTTACATTTTTTAAAATACAATAAAGAGGCAAACTACAGTCCAATAAAATATATTTAGGATAAATATGTATGGGAGATCTCATATCCAGAATATGTAAAGAATTCTTACAAATCAGAAGTAAGACGATGATTTTTAAATTGTTTTAAAGATAAGGACAGACACATCACGAAGGAAAATATTTAAAATGTCAAATAACCACATGAAAAGATGATCAGTATCATTTATCATAAAAAAATAAAATGTAATCAGCTACCAGTAAACACTGACTGCACACTCATAAATACTGTTTTTTAAATGTCTAAGAATTCTAAGTATTATTGGTGTGGGTGTGGTGGAACAAAAATTATCATTCATTGCTGATTTTCTCTTTGGAAAATAGTTTTATAATATCTTGTAAAGTTAAACTTACTTTTGCTATACAACCCTCTGATTCCATTCCCAGATATTAACCCAAGAAAAATAAAAACCTTTGTCTACTCTAGAATACATACACAAATGTTCATAACAGTTTTATTCATATTAACTGCAAAGTGGAGAGAGTACAAATGTCCATCAACAGGTGAATGGGTAAACACATCATGATGTATTGACAGGATGGAATGAATCATCAATAAAATAAGTGTGTTAATTATTCAGTGAAATGTTTTGTTGAATCTTAAAAATATAGTGCTATGTGTAAGAAACCAGAAGCAAAAGAACTCATATGGTATTTTTCCATTTATATAAAATGTAACAAAAAAAAAAGTGAAAACAAAGCAACAGGGGCAGAAAACAGGTCAGTGGTTGTTGGGACTGGCAGAGAATTTGATTGACTTCCTTGTGACACAATGGAGCTTTTTCAACTTATGGACATGTTCTGTTAATTGACAAATGTGGCTATATGAGTGTAAATTGCCAAAATTGGTCAAATTGCACAGAGAAATGTGGGTAATGTCATATAATTTGTATGGCAGTGAAGTAGACTTAAAAATGAAAATAGATTACTAAATGTTATGATATAGACTTGAAGTTTGATAAAATTATGCAGATCCTATAGAGTCAGTCATGAAAGCTCACAATTAAAAAATTGTAGCTTTTGTTTTGTCTGTTTCTTGACAAGGAACTGAAAAGATGTCTCAAATTTAATTTTGCAGCTGTGAATTCCTTGCTGGGTACACAATACTCATCATCATTCACAGACATCATTCTGGGGCTTAATCTTATTCATCAAATGTGATCATCTTTCCATTATTTGACATTAGTTTAAAGCTACAGAGGAAACCTTTATGGAAATTGGATAGATTTCCCTGTTAATGTAATGATGCAGCTGATACTCATGGAGAATGTGATAAAGAAAGCAGATTACCATTTTTTTTTTTTTACATCAGTACTTTGCTGCTTTCTCACAATCTGGTCAGAGCTCCTGCTAGCAATGAAAAACCTTTCACAACAAAATTTACAGTAGGAGTATTTACGTTTGCAGGTAGCTTGCCTAAGAGCATTTAGATGAAATTAATTTTCATCAGTGTGCATGCTGAAGCATTTATCCCTCTTAAATGAAAGTGAAAACCTATCAAGGTCTATTGAAATTTTGCCTTACAGGATTAGAAAAGCCAATGTAGAAAGGTAATGAATAATATTAAGAATGAAAACTGTATAGCAAAGGATTTGTCAGAACTCAGGGAAGGAGAGATAGAGATGTATTTATTAGAGTTTTTATTATTTTATTTGATATCTCATTTAAGTCCATAGAATAATGATATGGAAATGGTATTAGATATTTATGAAATTTTTGGCTTACATTTATTTTATTACTGTGTTTTCACTTAACAAAACTAAAGTCAGTTTCAAAAAGCATTATGACCAGCTATGGTATCTTTAAAAGTAAGTTTTATTGTACAATGTTTCTTTTTTATATAGCAACCTACTTGTATTATTGTTTCTCCTTTCTAAGCCCCCAAAGCAGTTTCTCTCATTTCCTTTTTTTTTTTTTTTTTTAAAGGATGATTCTCTCTTGGTGGCTCAAAGTAAGATAGCTAGAAGCTGCTTTCACAGCCAGCACTTACCTTCGGTCTGCTTGGTTGAACAGCAGAGATGGAAATTGTAAGTAGCTATTTTCTATTTCCCTTTTTGTAGTTTTCCCATAACTGCTGTTTTATCAGAGTGGAATCATTGCTTTCCCTCTCCTGACACACATCTCCCCTGACCTTACACATGATAACCGTAAGTCTGACAGCATAGCAAAGAAAGTAGCAGTAAGACTTAGTTCAAAAAGTTAACCAAATATTGAGATCCATAGAATGTAAAGCACAAGTTTAAAAAGAAAAGTCAACAACCATTGCTATCAACTAGAAAAAATAATTTCTGATTTCCTAGCTTGCAAATTTCAGATCCTCCACATCAGGTACTCATTACTTAGAGTGTCATCTGTTTCTGGGTGGGGAAAGGAATGGATGGAAGAGGGAAAAAAATCAGGTTGGATAACCTGATGGCACAACTAGTGAAGACAAAACCACTACAAACAACAGATTTAATTGATTTTGAAGATTTTCTTGAAATACCACAGTATTTTGCAAATAAAACATATGACACCACAGCTATTTCACAGGATAAATATCCTAATTTCTCTTATATACTGTACATCGAGAACTTGATTAACGATAATTATACATTTAATTAGCACAGATGTACATGCAACCCATGTCACATGGATAGAAAGTAAGCATAGAAAAACACTACTGGAAGCACATCTAGATGACAATTCAGGAAGATTTGGTTGTATATTTACTTTTAAATAGAAAAATCCATTTTCAACTGAGACCTAAAAGAAATGGAACACAACTCTTTTCTTCAGTGAATACCAAGAAGAATGCAAAGTGGGTAAAACATTGATCATAAAGTGTACAAGATACTTAATTTATTAATACTATTTGTATCCAGCAAAGAGAGTGAATCAAATAAGAAAACATTCCCAGGCAATGACTTAGTATAGGATATTGTGTGGAACATAACCAATAGAATAAACTTACAAAGTACATTTAAACCCTTCAATTTAAATCCATAGGCAGAGGTTGCAAGAAAATGACACTTCAAAAGAGACTTGATGGAGGTACAGTAGAACTTGAATAGCACTGAAACAGGAGAAATCCAAGCTAAACAAGAGCAATGACTGCTCTCTTCCCTAAATATCCAGGGAAGATATCCTTCAATTATTTTATAAATTTCAAACTGGAGTTTGCTGGAGTTCCATTCCAGACCCTGTTTGCCTGGGTATCACCAGTGGAGGCTGAAGAACAGCAAAGATTGCTGTCTGCTCCTTCCTCTGGAAGCTTCATCCCAAAGGGGCACCCACCAGATGCCAGCTGGAGCTCTCCTGTATGAGGTGTCCGTCCACCCCTGCTGGGAGGTGTCTCCCTGTTAGGAGGCATAGTGTTCAAGAACCCACTTGAGGAGGCGGTCTGTCTCTTAGCAGAGCTCGAGCACTATGCTGGGAGATCTGCTGCTCTCTTCAGAGCCCGCAGGCAGGAACTTTTAAGTCTGCTGAAGCTACACCTACAGCTGCCCCTTCCCCCAGGTGCTCTGTCCATGGGAGATGGGAGCTTTATCTGTAAGCCCCTGACTGGGACTTCTGCCTCTCTTTCGGAGAAGCCCTGCCCAGAGAGGAGGAATCTAGAGAGGCAGTCTGGTTACAGTGGCTTTGTGGAGCTGTGGTGGGCTCAGTTCAGTCTGAACTTTCTGGTGGCTATGTTTACACTGTGAGGGGCAAACGGCCTGCTCATACCTCAGCAATGACAGACTCACCTCCCCCGCACCAAGCTGGAGTGTCCCAGGTCAACTTCAGACTGCTGTGCTGGCAGTGAGAATTTCAAGCCAGTGGATCTTAGCTTGCTGGGCTCTGTGGGGGTGTGATCTGCTGAGCAACACCACTTGGCTCCCTGGCTTCAGTCCCCTTTCCAGGGGAATGAACAGTTTTGTGTCGCTGGTGTTCCAGATTCTACTGGGGGGGCGGGGGGAAGCCTCCTGCAGCTCACTCGCTATCTGCCCAAATGGCTGCACAGTTTTGTGCTTGAAACTCAGGACCCTTATGGTGTAGGCACTTGAAGGAACCTCCTGGTTGTGGGTTCCAAACACCATGGTAAAAGCGGAGTACCTGGGCCAGATTGCACCATCTCTCATGGCATGGTCCCTCAGGGCTTCCCTTGGCTGGGGTAGGGAGTTCCCTGACCCCTTGAACTTCCTGAGTGAGGTAACACCCCACCTGCTTCTGCTCACACTCCATGGCTTGTACCACTGTCTAACCTGTCCCAATGAGATGAACTGGGTACCTCATTTGGAAATGCAGAAATCACCCTCCTTCTGCATTGGTCTCACTGGGAGCTACAGACTGGAGCTGTTCCTATTCCGCCATCATGCCTGGGAATCAATCATATTGTTTTTACAAGAGGTACATTTCCAATCACCTTTTCTTCATTGCATTTTGTTCTTTGAATATCAAAGCTCAAAAGTGTTAAGAAAAACTGTATTAAGGTTGAATATAGTGCACAAAAGGATTACTTAGAAAGTAAGTGCAGGCAATGTAAGAATTTATTCTCTATGGCCACTGAAAAGAATTCATGTTGTACTGTGTAAAATTACAAGCCTCATGAATAGAAGTAATATAATGCTTCAGAAAACTAGATCTTTGCTGCATTGCTAGAGGTAAATTAAAATCAATATTAAGGCATACATTCACATAGAAACATTAGCAGCACACTTCTGTAAATGTGTTTAAAACACTTCAGAGTCTGATTGTTCTGTAGTAATATTATGGCATGTCTTTTAATAACTTATGTTACCTAGAAAATTTGAAAGGTAATGTATTTTATTCATGCTTAAAAGTAAAGACAATATAAGAAAATTATTGTGATGTTTATGTTCTGTAGACTGAACTAGAACATTGAGTTTCACATACTAATTAACGTGCTATATAATGCAAAAGCCCACACATTTTTCAGTTATTTTTAATGTCAAATTCTAATATGAAAGTGCTTTGTTATGTATTAATTAATCTTTTTTTGTTCAAGATGTGAAAACAAACAAAAATAGAGTTGAGGTCCAGAAATCTTGAAAGTTCTAAATAATTAGTAGGTCTTTTAACTGCTCTGAAGAATTATAATATGTGTTTTTTTAACTATTATTGGCAAATCTGCAGCAAAAGGCTCAGTACATTTTGGAAGTTTCAAATCATTGGCTATATATTCTGAAAGTTATATTGTTTTCTTCCTACAGTTTTCAGACATCAGATCAATGACATGAACTTTATTTTCTGGGTCTGTCTGTAGATTTTGAAAAGCGGGGAAACACCTTTAATCTTAAGCTTTTAAAATGTATAAACTGTTGTTTTGAAGGCAATATAATTATTTTAGACTTTCAAATAATACACTTTAAATCAGATCTCAGAATAAGTATTTGAAGGTTTGATTGTTTTTAAGAACGTATACAAAGAAAAACAAACATAATTTATCTCTAGAGTGTGAAATCAAATATTACCATAATATTTTTATCCTTTTAAAATGATTTTTTAAAAGCAATATAAACTTTGTTAGTTCATTCTCATGCTGCTATGCAGAAATGCCTAAGACTGGGTAATCTATAAAGAAAAGAGGTTTAATTGACTCACAGTTCCACATGGTTCCGGAGGCCTCAGGAAACTTACAATCATAGTGGAAGGTGGAAGTTACCTCTTCACAGGGTGGCAAGAGAGAGAATGTGTGCAAGCAAGAGAAATGCCAGATGCTTATAAAACCATCAGATTTCATGAGAACTCACTCACTATCACAAGAACAGCATGGGGGAACCACCCCCACGATTCAGTTACCTCCCACTAGGTCCCTTTCACGACACATGGGGATCATGGGAACTACAGTTCAAGATGAGATTTGGGTAGGGACACAGCCAAACCATATGATAAACTACACAAAGAAAATGGTTTTCTTTCATAAAAGTTGGATTTTTTTAAAAAAGAAAAAGTATAAAAAAAATTAATTGGATACCAAATTGAAAAGGCAAGAATTATGTAATTTTAATATTGTATTTTATTTTCTAACTTTATATATAGTATCACTATTCTAAGTTTGACACTGCAAATAATATATCCTGATCCAATGTTGAAAGGTAAATGTTTAAAATCTTAAAATATTAAAAAGTATAGATATACATTTAATAAGATTTCTAATTATTGCTTTTCATGTATTTAGCCCACCAGGTAATATATTTCCAGGTAAACTACCTTATTGTTTACATGCCTTATTATTACTGTTAAGAGCCTTAAAAGAGAATTCATGTCTGTTTTTACTTATATCTGTGTATTAATTGAGAAAAACTAGTAATTGTACAGAAACTAGCCTTGATTTTTTAATCTGTAGAAGTCCAAGTAAAGCTGTCAACTACCGTGATTTCCTTGGATATTAGGAATGTGTTACTCATTGCACAATCTGAGCAATGGGCCATGGGCTTCCCATTCCTCAGTGTTATGCCATTTCAAAAACTCTCCCAAGAAAACACACCAGAGTGCAGCAGATTAAAGTATTTTTTAATTTATTCACACACAGTAGAGAAGCTCTCAACCAGATTATGCAAGCCTAAGATAATTGAAATAAATCACTTTACCGTTTCCTAGCTCGTAAGCACTATGCTGAAATGACTAAGGCTTTCTCCAGTAAGACCTGTTAATACTTAAATGTCATTTTCTGGTAGGAATACTATGTATAGCTATGTGTTTTGTGAATGGTAGAGTTCCAGGTGATAACATTTACATAACAGATGATGGAAATGGCACCTGCTGGATTTGTTTAATGTGGAAGACATATTTTCTATGTGAATATAGTGAAGAAAGATGAGATGATGAGATTCCCATCTTGAGTAATACGTACAAAATCACAACAGAATGTTGCTGTATCCGTATAACAAGACATTTGAGCAAAATATCATTTTAAAAGACATCAAAGAGTTAAAGATTAAAAAAAATTCTAAGTAAACTAAATTCCAGAAAGCATTAATCTCTTGATTTCATGCCCGGTAGTGTCAAAATGAGGAAGAACTCATCATATATAGAATAAGGAGAAAAAAGTTAATTTGAAAGAGTTTTTCTACCTCAATGGTAGGATTCAGATCAAGTGAAAGGCAGCATCCTCTAAGGTGGGACACACAATGGAGCAGGGCACAATGTCACTCAAGGGAACATGGTTGTTCTCCAAATGAAAGGCAGTGTCCTGAGACAGAGCACTGTCTCTTGACTGCACAGCGTGACAAGGCCCTGAGCCTGGGTCATGAAACTATTCTGTCGTCTGAAACCTCTGGGGATGTCACTGAAAGGGCTGCTGCAAAGGTCTCTGAAATGCTTTTCAGGCCTTTTCTCCATGGTGTTGGATATTAGCACTTGGCTCCACCTTTGTAATGCAGATATCTCTAGCAAGTGGTTGTTCCACAGTGTGCTTTGATTTTTCTACTGAAAAAAGGTCTTTTTGTTTTGTTTTGTTTTCTATCTTATTTCCAGGCTGCACATTTTCCAAACTTATATACTATGCTTCTCTTTTAAATATGAGCTGCAACTTTAAGTCATTTTTTTTTTGGCTGCTGCATCTGCTTATAGGCTGTTAGAAGCAGCCAAGTCACATCCTGAATGCTTTGCTGCTTAAAACTTTCTTTCTCCAGGTACCCTAAATCTTAATGGTCAAGTTCAAGCTTACATAGATCCCTGTGTCAAGGACACAATACAGCCAATTTTTTTTTGCTATGGAATAACAAGGATAATCTTTGCTACAGTTCCCAATAAGTTCCTCATTTCCATCTAAGACCATGTCAGCCTGGATTTCACTGTCCATATACTTATCAACATTTTGGTCACAACCATTTAACCAGTCTCTATGAAGATACAACATTTCTCTCATCTTCCTGTTTTCTTCTGAGCCCTCCAAATTCATCCAACCTCTGACTGTTACCCACTTCCAAAGCTGCTTTCATGGTATCTTTGTAGTAATGTCCTAGTCTCACTACCAGTTTTCTGTGTTAGGTCATTCTTACATTGATATAAAGAAACATCCGAGACTGGATAATTTATAAAGAAAAGAGGTTTAATGGTATCACAGTTCTGCAGGTTGTACAGAAAGCATAGTGCCAGCATCTGATTCTGAGGAGGCCTCAGGAAATTTCAATTCATGGCAAAAGGTGAAGCAGGAACAGGCACATCACACGACAAAAACAGAAGCAAGAGAGAGTGGTGGTGCGGGGGGTGGGTCACATTTTACAACAATCAGATCTTGTGAGAACTTACTCACTCTCACAAGGATACCACCAAGCCATGAAAGATCTACTCCAAGGACCCAAACACCTCCCACCAGGTGCCCACCTCTAACATTGGGGATTATAATTCAACATGAGATTTGGGTGGGAACAAATATCCAAAGTGTATCAATGGTATTACATAAAGATCCAAATTTATTATTTGCATGTGGATATCCAGGTTTCCCCAGCACCATTTGTTGAAAAGACTGCCCTTTCCTTATTGAATATTCTTGGCACTTTTGTCAAAATCGTTTGATCATTGTGTCAAGGTTATTTCTGGGCTGTCTCTTCTATTCCATTTGGACTATGTGTCTGTTGTTATGCCAGTGCCATGAAATTTTGATTACTGTAGCTTTGTAGTAAGTTTTGAAATGAGGAAGTTTGAGTCTTCCAACATTGTTCTTTTTAAAGATTGTTTTGGGTAGTGGGGATTCTTTGAAATTGTATATGAATTTTAGGATGGGCTTTTCTAATTCTGCAAAAAAAAAATTCAGGATTTTGATAGGGATTACAGTAAATTGATGGATTGCTTTGGCCAATGTGGACATCTTAATAATACTGTCTTCCAATTCATGATCATGGGATGTGTTTCCATTTATTTATGTCTTCTTTAGTTTCTTTCAGCAATTTTTATTGTTTGCATTTTATAGGTTTCTGAACTCCTTGGTTAAGTTACTTTCTAAATATTTTATTGTTATGCTTTTATAAATAGACTTGTTTTCATAATTTATTTTCATATTGTTCATTGTTGCTCTATGGGAACGTGACTAATCTTTGCCTGTTGATGTGGTATCCTTCCCTTTGACAAATTCATTTATTTTTAGTTCAAACAGTCACGTTTTGTAGTCTTTAAGGTCGTCTACGTCATATCATCTGTAAATAGTGACCATTTTACTTCTTCCATTCCAATGTATATGCCTTTTATTTCTTTTTCTTACCAAATTCATCTGGCTCAAGCTTTCAAAATGGGCAAAGGACTTTAATGGACAGTTTTCCAAAGAGATATACAAATGGCCGATAAGTATATGAAAATATGTTCAACGTCACTAATCATTAGAGAAATACAAATCAAAGCTACAATGCGATACCACCTTACACACATTAGGATAGCTGTATTTAAAAAATCCATAAAGTAACAATAGTTGGTGAGGAGGTGTAGAATTTGGACACACTATGCACTGCTGCTGTGAATTTAAAATGGTACAGTTGCTGCAGGAAACAGTATGGTAGTCCTTAAAATGTTAAAAATAGAATTATCATATTTTGCAGACAATTCCATTTCTGAGAATATACCGAAAAGAATTGAAAGCTGTGTCCAAGAGGTATTAGTACACTGATGTTCATAGCAGTATTATTCACAATAGCTAAAATGTGGAAGAAATTCGTGTCCATCAACAAATGAATAAGTAGGGAAAATGTGGTATGTATAATAGAATATTATCTGGCCTTAAAAAGGAAAAAAATCTGACATATGCTACAACATGGATCTAACTTGGGGATATTATGCTTAGTAAAATTAACCAGTCACACAAACACAAATACTGCATGATTCTACTTATGTGAGGTAGAGTAGTAAAAGTTACAGAAGAAGTAGAATAATGGTTACCAGGAGTTTGTGGGAGGTGAGATGGCAAATGTATAATGAGAACAGAGTTTAACAAGATGAAAAGAATTACGGAGACAGACGGTGGTGGTGGTGGCTGCACAACATTGCAGATGTTTAATACCACTAAACTGCACATTTAAAAATGATTAAGGAGGTAAACTTTATGTTATGTGTATTTCACTACAATGAAATTAAAAATTAAAAATAGCAATATTAATGAACTAATAATTAAATATAAAACATACTTAAAAGTAATGTGCGGCCCTTAGATCAGAGCTGAACAAACCAATTGGAAAAACAAAAGAAAAAGAAAAAGTTTAAGACAATCAGAAATATGTGCACAATAATTGGACATTTGATATAATAAATAATTTTTGCTAATAGTTTGGAAAGTAGTGATATTAAAGTTTTGTTAAGTGTTAAAAACACAAATACTTACATTGAACTGATATGCTTTAAAAAATGTGGGAGGAGCAGGTAGATAAATGTATAAATGAAACATGACTGGCTATATGTTGATAACCATTGGAGCTGGGTGATGGGTATGTGTGGGTTTATTATATCACTCTTTTGACTTATATACATGCTCAAATTTTTACATTAAAAAGCTGTTTTACTGGAAAAAAAATAGATATCAGTGGTTGCGAGTTTGAGAGGATGGAGAAATGAATAGGCATAGTGTACAGAATTTTTAGGACACTGAAAGTATTTTATTCGATACCATAGTGGCAGCTACATGTCATTATACATCTGTTGAGGCCCACAGAAAGTACATTAAGAGTAAGCCTAATGTAAACTATTAACCTTGACTAATAATGTTGTAGCAATGTAGTTTTATGGATTGTAATAAATGTACCAACTTGGTGTGGGATGTTGATATTGAGGGAGGCTGTGCATGTATGAGAGCATGAGGTGTATGGAAAAATCTGTACTTTTCACGTAATTTTGCTCTGAACCTAAAACTACTCTAACTTATAAAGTCTATTTTTTAAAATGTAGTTACCAGCCAAAAGATGAGGATAGAGCAAGAGCGCTCAAAGAAATTCCTCCACTTCTCTACAGGTTTTTAATGCATACCTTGTAGCAACCCTCCAAAAAGAGTACATGACAAGAAAGTTCAGTATTAATGGTGAACGTTGTGTCCTCCTCCTCTCCTATAATTCATACATTGAAGTCCTAACCACAGCACCTCACAATGTACCCGTATTTAGAAATACAGTAATTGCAGATGTAATTAAGATGAGATTATACTAGAGTGAAGTGAGCCCCAATAAAATAAGACCAATATCTTTGTAAAAAGGGAATGGACACACATGCATACACATACACATACACATACACATACACATACACATACACATACACACACACACACATACACATACACATACACATACACATACACATACATACACGAAGTATGTGAATGTGAAGGCAGAGATTGGGTTGATATGTCTACAACCCAAGGAGTGTCAAAGATTGTCAGAAATCTATCAGATCTTGGGTCTACAACCCAAGGAATGTCAAAGATTGTCAGAAATCTATCAGATCTAGGAAAGTGGCATGGAACACCTTCTTCTTCACAGCCCTCAAGACGAACCACCCCTGCTGACATGTTGATCTTGGACTTCTAGTCTCCAGAGCTGTGAGACAATAAATTTCTGTTGTTTAAGTAACCCCTGCCAACACATTGATCTTAGACTCCTAGCCTCCAGAACCATGAGACAATGAATTTCTGTTGTTTTAGCCATCCAGTACACTGTTGTATGACTTTGTTATAGTAGCCCTAGCAAATGAATACACTGAGATATATACTATTGAGGGACATTGGTTTTCAGTCATTGTATTGCAGCTGTCAGTCAAAGTAGAAGATACATTTCCCAAAGTGCAAAAAGCCAGGGAAAAAAGTAAAACCTCAACAGCGCAAAATTTGGACGGTTAGAATATAAGAGAGAAAGAAGAAAAGAGAGAGCTTCCATTGTTCAGAAAGCTGGTGGCTGGACTATAAAGCAAAAAGACAGGTCTGGCATCTTGCTCTTTCCAGATAACAAGATACTTTGGAGGCATACCTTCTGTTCTGTTTCCCTGAATATTTGAAGTTGTTGGTGAACTAAATATTATGCAGTTGAAACTAAGTACAACTTCCTCAATTACAGATTATTAACTCAAATTCCCAAATAGATAGCTGGAAAGAATAAGGAGAATAATAATTTCTTGGCACAGTTATGTTTAAATTTAGATTCTACTGTTACTTTTAATACATTTTCTAATGTATAATTCTAAAAATACATAAGACCATTGCAGATGGGTGATTATGTATGACCAATAGTCAGAAAAGAAAATATTGAATGGAAGGAAACCCAAAAACCTAGTATCAGAATTACTCAAAAGAACCTTTAAAATAACTATCAAAACAGACTGGGTGTGGTGGCTCACTCTTGTAATCCCAGCACTTTGGGAAGCCAAGGCGGGCGGATCGCTTGAAGTCAGGAGTTCAAGACCAGCCTGACCAACATGTTGAAATTCCATTTCTACTAAAAATACAAAAATTAGCTGGGCATGGTGGTGCATGCCTGTAATCCCAGCCCGGGAGGCTGAGGCAGTAGGATCACATGAACCCAGGAGGCAGAGGTTGCAGTGAGCCGAGATCACACCATTGCACTCCAGTCTGGGCGACAAAAGCGAAGCTCCATCCAAAAAACAAACAAATAAACAAAAACAAAAAACAAAAAATAAAATAAAAAACAGTTTACTGAAATATCCACTAGGAAAGCTGTACAGCATACATAAAGAGATGCTGTCTCTCAGCAGAGAGATTAAAATGATTACAAATCAAATAAAAATGTTATGAATTTAAAAATCACTTGAAAGATCTTTAGATGGTTTGGGAAGGAAATTAGCAAGCTAATTCCACAATTTTTATGCGAACCTGCAGAATCTAAAATAGATACAAACAACCTTGAAAAATAATAAAAATGTATTAAACTGTATCGTCAGTGATTTCAAGTTATAAATCCACAGTAATCAACACAGAGTGTTACTGGCATTAACACAGGCCAAGCTTGTCCAACCTTTGGCCCATGGGTCACATGCAGCCCAGGACAGCTTTGAATACGGCCCAACAAAAATTTGTAAACTTTCTTAAAACATTAAGACATATATTGTGATTTTTTTTTTTAGCACGTCAGCTATCATTAGTGTTAGTGTATTTTATGTGTGACCCTAGACAATTCTTCTTCTTCCAAAGTGGCCCAGGGAAGCCAAAAGATTGGACACGTCTGGCATAGGCAATTAAATCAATGGAACAAATAGAGATTCCAGAACTAGACCAAAAATCTATTGAGACTTTAAAAAAAAAAGCAGGTCAGTTTAACTGAGCAAGAAACAATTCTACAGTTTTTTAAAGTGGGGCTGAAAAACTGAACAACTTCATGAAAAATATAACTCACTTTACATATGAAAATTAATTGGACATGAATTGTAAGCCTGATTATAACAGGTAGAATCCTAACAATTCTAGAAGTAAGGCTAGATTGCCTTCAGAATCTTGCAGTAGAAGACTGTTTATTCAGGATACAAAAATAATTAAACATAAATGAAATTGCTAAATTGAACATAATGAAAACAGATGATGTTTTCTTATTGAAAATTCTATTAAGATCATGATGCAAAATTTTTTAAATTTTTATTTTTTATGGGTAGATAGTAGATGTAAATATGAGTTAGATGGGATATTTTGATATAGACATGCAATATGTAATAATTACATCAGGGTAAATATCGTATCCATTACCTCAAGCATTTATAGTTTGTGTTACAAACAATCCAGTTATATTATTTTAGTTATTTTAAATTGTACAGCTAAATTATATTGACTATAATCACTCTGTTGTGCTATCTAATACTAGAACTTATTCATTTTTTTCTAACTATTTTTTGTACCCATTAACCATCCTCACTTTATGCCCCTTCTGCTCAACTAAATTCCCAGCCTCTGGGAACTATCTTTCTACTCTCTATATCTCCATGAGTTCAATTGTTTTGCTTTTTAGCTTCCACAAATAAATGAAAACATGCGAAGTTTACCTTCCTGTGCCTGGCTTGTTTCACTGAATGTAATGTTCCTCAGTTCCATCCATGTTGTTGCAAATGACAGTATCACATTCTTTTTAATGGCTGAATAGTACTCCATTGTGTATATGCACCACATTTTCCTTAGCAAGGAACAATGTGAAGCCGAAATGTAAGCAATACATATATGTTACTTAGAGAACATATTCAATATGTTGAATATATTAAATTTAATATATTAAAAATCCTATGAATCAATAGCAAAAAAATGAATGTATACAATAATAAAATAAATGTACAAAATAATTCTATGGTCTAAATGTATATGCCCGCCAAATTCACATGCTAAAATTTAGCCCCCATTGTGATGATATTAAGTGGTAGTTTTTGGGATGTTATTATGTAATGAAGGCAGAGCCATAATTAATAGGATTAGCGTCCTTATAATAAAGGTCTGAGGGAGCATGTTAGCCTTCTTTGACTCTCTCTCCATGTGAAGACATAGAAGGCACCAGTTATGAGAAATGGGTCTTAGCCAGCACCAAATCTGCTAGAATCTTGATCTTAAATTTCCCAGTCTTCAGAAGTGTAAGCCAAACATTTTTTTAAAATAAATTACCCAGGTCAAGTTATTTTATTGTAGCAGCAGGAATAGACTAAGATAGTACTTTATAAAATTAGATATAGATTGAGTAACATGCTCATGAAAACTGTTCAACAACATTAGTTATCCAGAATTGCAAATTAACATACCAAATAATTTTGAACAAACCAAATGGTCATTAATAGAACAATGGATAAAGACACTGTGGCACATTAATATAATGGAATACCTCTTGTAAAACAAAAAGAGGATTGAACTACATATGCATGCAGCAACATGGATTAATAAAAAATATTACGTGTTTTGAAACAAAACAAACCAGATATAGAAGAACGCAAAATACATGGTTTTATTTATAAAGTCAAAGAAGTTGAAAAGTCCTCTTTAGAGACAGAATTAACTTGCAGAAAACAACTGAAAAGAAACACAAGACGATTTCCTATGGTAATTATAGTAGTACTTAGAGTTTTTATATAGTGAACCAATAGCATACATTTGTCAAATGTCACAGAGATAAATATTTAAGAACAGTTCATTTTACTCTGTAGAAACTATATATAAAATACAGTTCAAAAAATACAGTATGCATATACCTTTAGTTGATTCTCATTATTCACAGTAGTAATATTCTATGAAGTTGCCATAAACACAGAATTAGCAAATACTGAGTCATTAATACTAGGGGCAATACATAACTAGGTTCTTGTGAGTTCTGGTCACAGCATTTTTCTTAACAGATTATTTTATATGTTTTTATGCTTAAATGTATCTTATTTCATATATATTATTGATTTATTGACATTGAACTCATGGCCAACAGTATTTTACCCCATTCGTATGGTACTCATATAGTAGCTCATATAGTACTCATGTTTGGTCCATAAGGCACATCACAGCCTGCTTGCATTTATGAACACTAGATAACCTACAGCACTGTACTTGAAGGCCATTTTAACAGTAAAATCACCAACAAAAACCACAAAAATGTGAAAAAGGTACCCCTAAGTAGACCGTTGAAAAGATGCCTGCTATCCCAGCACCATTTATTGAACTGTGAGTCTTTTACTCATTGCTTCTGTCAGCTTTGTCAAAGTTCAGGTAATTGTAGATGTGCAGCCTTATTTCTGTGCTCTCCTTTCTGTTCCATTGGTCTATGTGTCTGTTTTTGTACCTGTACCATGCTGTTTTGGTTACTGTAGCCTTGTAGTATAGTAAGAAGTCGGGTATTATGATGCCTTTAGCTTTGTTCTTTTTGCTAAGGATTACCTTGACTATCAGGGATCTTTTTTGGTTCCATATGAATTTTAAAATATTTTTTTCTGATTCTGTGAAGAATATTGTTAGTGGTGTGATAGGAATAGCATTGAATCTGTAAGTTGCTTTGGCCAACATAGCTGTTTAGTGATATTGATTCTTCCTGTCCGTGAGCATGGAAAGTTTTTCCATGTGTTTGTCTTCTCTGATTTCTTTGAGGAGTGTTTTATATTTCTCATTGAAAATATCTTTCCCCTCCTTGTTTAACCATATTCCTAGGTATTTTATTCTTTTTGCGAAATTGCAAATGGGATTGCTTTTCTGTATTGGGTCTCAGTTTGGCTGTTGATGTATAGGAATGCTGGTGATTTTTTCTTTTCTTTTCTTTTCTTTTTTTTTTTTGAGATGGAGATGGAGTTTCGCTCTTGTTGCCCAGGCTGGAGTACAATGGCGTGATCTCGGCTCACTGCAACCTCCGTCTCCCAAGTTCAAGCGATTCTCCTGCCTCAGCCTCTGGACTAGTTGGGATTACAGGCATGCACCACCATGACTGGCAAATTTTGTATTTTTAGTAGAGACAGGGTTTCTCCATGTTGGTCAGGCTGGTCTCAAACGCCTCACCTCAGGTGATCCACCCACCTCTGCCTCCCAAAGTGTTGGGATTACATGCGTGAGTCACCATGGCCAGCCTGCTGGTGATTTTTGTACATTGGTTGTATATACTACAACTTTGCTATAGTTGTTTATCAGCTGGAAGAGCTCTTGGGCTGAGACTATGGGGTTTTTAGATATAAAATCATGTCATTTTCAAAAGGAGATCGTTTGATTTCCTCTCTTCCTATTCAGATACCTTTATTCTTTTCCTTGCCTGATTTCCTGGCTAGTCTTCTAATACTATGCTGAATATAAGTGGAGAGAGAGGGCATCTTTTTCTTCTGCTGGTTTTCAAGGGGAATGCTACCAGCTTTTGACCATTCAGTATAATGTTGGCTGTGGGTTTGTCATAGATGGCATTTATTATTTTGAGGTATGTTCCTTCAATAGCTAGTTTATTGAGAGTTTTTAACATGAAGGGGTACTGAATTTTATTGAAAGCCTTTTCTGTGTCTATTGAGATAATTGTGTGGCTAGCCATGTACAGAAGATTGAAGCTGTATCCCTTGCTGACACCATATACAAAAATCAGTTCAAGATGGATTAAAGACATAGATGTAAAACCCAAACCTATATAAACCCTGGAAGACAACCTAGGCAGTATCACCCTGGAGACAGGAATTGGCAGATTTCATGACAAAGACACCAAAAGCAACTGCAACTATAGTAAAAATTGACAAGTACAATCTAATTAATCTTAAAAGTTTCTATACAGCAAAAACAAACAAACAAACAAAAACCCAAACAAAACAAAACACAAAACAAAAACAAAAAAGAAAAGTAAAAAGAAAAAAACCTAAGAAAAAAAAAAACCTATCTCTGGAGTAAAAAGATAACCTACAGAATGGGGGAAAATATTGGCAAACTATTCATTTGACAAAGATCTAATATCCAACACCTATAAGAAACTTAAAAAAATATACAAGAGGAAAACCAACCAACCCCATTATAAAGTGGGCAAAGTATATAAAGAGACATACATGCAGCCAACAAGCGTATGAAAAAAAAAGTTCCATTTCCGTCATCATTAGAGAAATGCAAATCAAAAGCACAGTGAGATAACATGTCACATCAGTCAGAATGGCTATTATTAAAATGTCAAAAAATAATTAAAACGATAAAAATTTCAAAAGAAAAAAGAAAAAATATAAAATAAAAATGCTGGTGAGGTTGCAGAGAAAAGGGAACATTATACACTGTTGGTGGGAGTGTAAATTATTTCAACCATTGTGAAAAGCAGTTTGACAATTCCTCAAAGAGCTAAAAGCAGAACTATCAATCAGTATTAGATATGTACCCAGGGCAATATAAATCATTCTACCATAAAGACCCATGCATGTGAATGTGCATTGCCAGCACTATTCACAATAGCAAAGACATGGAATCAACCTAAATGACCATAAATTACAGACTGGATAAAGAAAATGTGGTACATATATAGCATGCAATACTATGCAGCCATAAAAAAAGAAGACCATGTCTCTTGGGGGAACATGGATGGAGCTAGAGGCTATTATTCTTGGCAAACTAATGCAGGAATGGAAATTCAAATGCTCCATGCCATCTCTTACAAGTGAGAGCTAAATGATAAGAACTTATGAACACAAAGAAGGAAACAACCGACAAGACAGTGGGGTCTACTTGAGCAGGGAGGGTGGGAGGAGGGAGAGGAGTAGAAAATATAACTATTGGCTACTGGGCTTCATATCTGGGCGATAAAACAATCTGTGCAACAAACCCCATGACTTGTATTTACCTATGTAACAAAACTTCACATACACCTCCAAAGCTTCACTAAAAATTAGAAAAAAAAAAAAAAACTGAAGATCTTGTGTCTATTAGTAGTATATGGGACAGTAGGACCTAACTATGCTCTAAGTTACATAAATATTTTTGTGTTCTTTAACTGTGAAATGGGGGTTATATTACCCACTCTGATTCATTGACAATGTTTCTAAACTGATCAAATATGACAATAGATGTGAAAGCAGTTTATAAAATGTAAAGACACTCCTGCTTATTATATTAGTAGCATCATAAAGAAAGAATGGGATTTATCAAACAAATTGATCATTAGAAAGTATTTCTGGTGTTTCTGAATATAACAACATACAAATATTGAAAGCATCCAATACCCCTGACCAGTAGGTTGTATCCATGTTTATTGAATTTAAGGAATAAACAATAATAACATCCAAAAAAAAAAAAAAAAACAGGAAAGAAAGGCAAACAAGAAAAGGATGCCTGTTTAGAGTTTGAGCACTAAACAAGATGGCTTTTATTCAACCTTAGCTGGAACATGCATATTAGAGAACTCAAATTTTTGGCACTCTACATGCCCATGATGGATTTCAAAAGGGCCAATATTTATTTGAGGGTTACAAATAAATATTATTGATAGGTGAATTAGCACATTTGATATCCATGAATAATAAGAATTGACTGTGCATTTATACATACAAATGAAAGAAGTGACTACTATATCTTTCCAACAGAATATAGGAGGATGCTCAGGAGATGGCTCAGTTTTGATTTCTTCTCTTGCTGAACATGCACATGACAGGAAATTGCTTATTTTGCTGACACTACCTAAAATATGGGTATTTGAGAGCAGAAACATAGTCCTCCATTAAGAGTCTATCCATAGAATTTGGAACAGAAACATTTTTATCATGGTTCTTTGGTGACTACTTTCCTCACCATGTCTTGCGCATTCTACATCCCATTCTCATTAATAGTTTAAAATTCCTTATAAGTCATATGATTCTTTTATTATATACACACTATATATTGAGATTAAAGTATAAACCCAGGCTATTTAATGAGACCTGTTTTAAAATTAAACCAACAAGAGACCAGTATTGCAATATTTTCCTCCTTTTGATTAGATAATACAACAGTTTTTGATTTATTTGTTGTTTTTATTTTGTTTTGAGAACTTGATTTTCCTGATCTTCTTCAAAATAAAATAGACCTGATTATATACCCTTCATCCAGAACAACCTGAGTTAATTCAATACATTTTGCCTTCCTAGCTGATATTGTCCTTTATAATTGCAAAATGATCTTTTGAAGATAAATTGAATATTCAAAAAAAAGTTTGGAATTTCCTGTTTCCATTCCTATTCTAAGAGAAATTTCTCTCAATAATACTGGCACTTGTAATACAAGTATTTTACTTTCTAAACTTTTTTAAAAATTACATTTAATCTCTAATGTGATATTCTTTTTGTGTGGCACTTTATTACATTTATAAAACTATTCAACCTATGAAAAATAAACATTATTGTCGATCATTGCCTTTATTTTAGAAGCTTCTCTCCATACATATATATATGTGTGTATATATACATATTAATATACACATGCACACATGCATGCACATGTGCAGGCATACACACACATACACACACACAGTTGACCTTAGAACAACATGAATTTGAACAACGTGGGTCCACTTATGCATAGGTTTTCTGCTTCTGCCACCTCTGAGGCCAACTCCCTCTTTTTCCAACATAAGCAACAATCCTTCTTAGCCCACTCAACATGAAAACAATGAAGATAAAGACCTTTGTGATAATCCACTACCACTTAATAACTAGTAAATATATTTTCTCTTTCTTATAATTTTCTTAATAACATTTTCTTTTCTCTTATGTTATTGTTAGACTACAGTATATGCTATTATAAATATAAAATGTGGGTGAATTGACTGTTACCTTATTGGTAAGGCTTCCAGTCAACAGTATGCTATTTATTAGTAGTTAAATGTAGGGGAAATCAAAAGTTATACATATTTAGTTATGTATGTATTGATTTATTTATTTTGTGGAACAGAGTCTTTCTCTGTCCTTCAGGCTGGAGCACAGTGCCGTGATCTTGGTTCACTGCAACCTCTGCCTCCTAGGCTCAAGCGGTTCTCCTACCTCAACCTCCCGAGTAGCTGAGATTACAGGCATAGGCCACCACGCTTGCTAATTTTTGTATTTTTAGTAGAGATGGGGTTTCTACATGTTGATCAGGCTGGTCTCAAACTCCTGACCTAAGGTGATCTGCCCGTCTCGGCCTCCCAAAGTGCTGGGATTACAGGTGTGAGCCACCATGCCTGGCCCAAAAGTTAAACATAAATTTTTGACTGTGTGATTGTGGTACTCCAACCCCTGCTTTGTTCAAGGGTCAGTTGTATATATATGATATAGCCATTTAACCCTTTCTCAAAACAATACATTAAGAATTGGGATAATAGGGATGTAGGAACTGAATTACATAATGAAATAAGGTTACTCTGGTTCAGGAAAGCATTTACTGCCTATATTCCTGCATTCATTTTCTTCTCTGCGTCAGGATTTCAATGAAATGCAAAAATAATATACTAACCTGAAAAACTATACACATTTCTCCTAGTATAAAAATGAAATTGTCAGCCGGGTATGGTGGTTCACTCCTGTTCCCAGCACTTTGGGAGGCCGAGGTGGGCGGATCACGAGTTCAGGAGGTCGAGACCAGCCTGACTAATGTGGTGAAACCCTGTCTGTACTAAAAATACAGAAAATTAGCCGGGTGTGGTGGCGAGCACCTGTAGTCCCAGGTACTCGGGAGGCTGAGGCAGGAGAATGGCATGATCCTGGGAAGCGGAGCTTGCAGTGAGCCGACATCACACCACTGCACTCCAGCCTGGGGGACAGAGCGAGACTCCATCTGAAAAAAAAAAAGTCATACAGTAGTAATATAATATTTGTAATTATCATTTTTATCATTCCAGTATGAATCATATAAGCATAAATGCTGTGATTTTGGCTTCCTAAAATTTTAAAATAAAAAAAATTGAAACTACTTTTTACATCAGAAAGTAAAAGCATCTGAATTATTATTATTATTATTATTATTATTATTATTGTTATTATTTATTTGCTTAGCTAAGCCCTAATGTTGGTTTTCTCACTGGCCAGTCACTGAAATAGATTATAGTTTGGCAAGGTGCATTGAGGTCTGTGGGTGAAATTGATTAGGAAAAGAGTATTGCAAATTCCACAGTCTTTTAAGGAATTTTATGGTGATAAGTACTAAAGCTTAAGTACTTTCAGGCTTTTCCGTGGAGTTCAATGACAGAACTCTGAGAACTGAGATGAATGAAGCAAATATTTTAAATTTGTGGCAAATGCTACATTATTGCAGAAATATTACCTGGTTAATGACCTCTTCTGCTCGTCAATAGGTATGTACATTCTAGCTTTCCTTTAAAGTAAATGTAACCTTTTTATCAGTGATAACATATGTGCCATTTCTTCACAACTATCTCAATTTACTTCCATAAGGAGTTTCATACTAATAAATCTCTTGTATTTTTCACGTTAATTAAAAACAATAACAGCAGCAACAAAACAACATATAAAACAACACAAAGCAAAACAACATTCCCATGGTTCTTTCTGTTTATGGTATGTAGACAAAAAATATTTATTATCTGAATGATATGTTTATAAGGAATATTGTTATTATTAGCTTAAAATATACAATTTTATATAAAATGTTTTAGAAATCTTTATAAGCTGTACACCACAGGGACAACTACAATTTAAAAACAGTGTTCCAGACAGTGGCTTTCTCAGAATAGCTTATGAAACAAGTAAGCAAGTGCTAAGAATTTGAAGATGAGTAAATTGCTAAATGCCTTACTTAAAATCAGTGCCTTTAAGAGTTATAGCTAAATATCAAAATCTATTGGCCTTAGAATGAGGTAGTATATGTATTCAACATCTTTTTGGATTAGATAGTTCTGACTAAACAGAAAATAGTGGAGTAGAAGCGGCAGCAGTAACAAATCTTTCACTCATTTATTCTCTGGGAAACAATGCTGAGTAACAACTCATGAAACACATATCATGAGTAATCACTAAATTAGCAAATTTGTGTGATGCTCAGGTTTTTAAAGTGCTGCTACCTAAAAGTAAATATAGTAGTATAATATCTACTATTTTACAGTAATTTTATCTCAAAAAATCAAAACACACATATTTTTTAAAAACTTGGGTGCCACAAAAACCTTTCTGTAATATTGATTCAAATAAGTACCTTAAAGAGAGTGTATTCATTTATTCTTGTAGGCGAGTACTGAACTCACAAATATGTCCATGGGTTAATTCCAGGAAGCTTTGGATATGATGCTTTATGTGGCAAAAGGGACTTTGCAGATGTAATTAGGGTTGAAGGTGTTACAATAGGAGAATTTGCCTGGATTGTACAGTTGGCTCAATCTAATCACACAAGCCATTAAGAGCAGCTGAAAAAGAAGAAAATTAGTGATATGCAGCAAAAGAGGATTCTGAAGAGATGTAGTCAACAGGGGAGGCAAAGAGACTCCATGTGCTGGTTCTGAGAAGGAGAGGGCCAAATGCAAGAAACAGAAAGTGTCCTTTAGATCCTAAAGTTGGCCAGTGGCTGAAAGCTAGGAAGGAAATGAGGATATCAGTCTTTCAACTTCAAGAACTGAGTTCTGTCAACTATCTAAATGAGCTTGGAAGCACATGAACCAATCAGGTTGGCACATACAATTAATCAATCACAAGTCTATACCTTGTCAATTTAGCCTCTGTCTTAGTTCACAGGTACTTCTATAACAAGAAACCTGAGACTGGGTAATGTATGAATAACAGAAGTTTATTTCCTACCATTCTGGAGCCTGGGTAGTCTGAGATTAAGGTGCAAACAGGCTTAATGTCTGGTGAAAGCCTGTTCCTTGTAAAAGGTATAAGCAAGAGGGGATAAAAGGGCAAAAAGGGTCTACCTAGTTCTCTCCAGCTCTTTCATAAGGTCCCTAATCCCATTCATGAGGACAAAGTTCTCATGACTTAATTATTTCCTAACGGACGCATATCTTAATACTATCGCATTGGCAATTCAAATTCAGCACATAAAATTTGTATGACATCCTTTTCAAAGCCGCTCCCATTCTTGTCTCCTTAAATAATACATAATTTCTAAATAAAGACAATGACAAGGTTATAATTCTGCCTAACATGGTACAACTATCCTGTCAACAGCCTAAACATACTAATCCCTTCTCCTAGAAGAGAAAACAAGATATTTGATATTTACTCTTCTCCTTGATATCCTATAACTTAAATACTATAATAAAGGTAATAATGCTCAAATACTATGATATAAAGTCAGTACACCTTACGTTATGTGATAAGGGAAAAAGAGAAGAAAGAAAGCAAAGATATTGCACAAGTACAAACACAAAGGTATTCATAACAAGATAAGAAAGAAATATTCATACAATTACAGTTATAGCTGAAATTATACTACATTATTCCACTACCCATCTGTATTCCCTTTGCTTTTAGCATGCACCTCAACTGGTCATGGTTCTTCAACTGGTTGAATGATCTAAACCTTTAATCCTGAAGATCCTGGCCACTAGTAATCCTGCTTGGACTGGGTGGTTGTTTTCCATTGATCTTAACTACAGGACATGGTTATACTTACAGATACCTTAAGGGATATCCTGTATTGCAGACATATTTTTTCTTACTACCCTTGTGGAATAATTTCCCCTTGGTACTCAGGGCTCATTTACCCAGCCACTTCATGAGACTTATTTGTGTCTTCAGAACCTTTCACTTCACATATGTGCCACTTCCATTTGATGAGGGAGTGCTGCTGTGCAGACTCAACTTATGGCCTAATGAGTTAAATAACATCAAATTCATGATGGGCAGTTCAGGTTATATGGTAAGTTGGTGACCCATAGTCAGGGGTTCAGTCTCTACTCAGATTCAGTAACAGGTGAAGAGCTGTTCTTTGAAAGAAAATTAGTTATATGCAGAAAATGTCAGAGCTTCGCCCCTCAATTTTAAGGGTCTATGCTGCAACCCAAAAATAGGGACCTGCAAAGGCGCCAAACAGCATCCCTATACATCACTGACATTCCAAACCCCATTGTATCTGCTGTGTTATATGGCCCAAGTGGCAGATCAGCTTGCACAGCAGCTGTACCTGTCACACTGCCTTCTCCTCTTCAGAGTCCCACTAAAGACTAGTACATTTTTGGGTCACTTGGTAAATGGCCTGGAGTAGTGCACTAGGAATACATTGCCTCCAAAATCAAAAGAGGCTAGGTGTCATGCCTCTTTTTTTTGGTTGTAGAAGGAGTCAGATATAACCATTTATTCTTTACTTTAGAAGGATATTACAACATGCCCCACATCATTGAACCCCTAGAAATTTCACTAAAATAGAAGGTGCCTGAATTTTTGTGATGTTTCCCACCCTCTGACACATAAATGTCCACCATTAAGTTGACAGTAGTTGCTATTTCCTGCTCACTAGGTTCAACCAGCATAATGCCATCAATGTAACAAATCATCCTGATATCTTGTGGAAGGAAAAAGCAATCAAGATCCTTATGAATCAAATTATAGGGCTGGAAAAATGCTTTCAGCTTTTGCCCACTCTCACCACTCTCTCACCCCTTTTATTCAGCTTAGTGCTGGTAGTCCTAGCCAAAGCAATCTCGGAAGAGAAAGAAATAAACGGCATCCAAATAAGAGGAAAGCAAATCAAAGTATCCTGTTTGCAGAAGATATGATGCTATACCTAGAAAATCCCATAGTCTCTGCCCAAAAGCCCGTTGGTCTGATAAACAACTTTAGTGAAGTTTCAGGATACAAAATCAATGTGTATAAGTCAGTAGCATTCCTGTATACCAAAAACATTTAAGTTGAGAGCCAAATCAAGAATGCAATCCTATTCACAGTTAGCTGTAAAAAGAATAAAATGCCTAGCAATGCAGCTAGCCAGGGAGGTGAAACATCACTAGAAAATCATTGCTCAAACAATGCTAAAAGAAATCAGAGATGTCATACACAATGGAAAACAATCCATGCACATGGATAGGAAGAATCAAGATTGTTGAAATGGCCATACTACCTAAACAATTTACATATTCAATGCTATTCCTCCGAAACTACCAATGATATTCTTCACAGAATTAGAAAAAAAAAAACTGTTTTAAAATATACATAGAAACAAAAAATAGCCCACATAGCCTAGGCAATATTAAGCAAAAAGAAAAAAGTTGGAGGCATCACATTAGCTAACATCAAACGATACTACAAGGCTATACTAACCAAAACAACATGGTACAAAAATAGACATGTAGAAAAGTAGAACATAATAGAAGGCCCAGAAATAATAATGCATACCTACAACCATCTGATCTTTGACAAAGTTGACAAAAAGAAGCAATGGGGCAAGGACTTATTATTCAATTAAGTGGCACTGGGAAACTAGCTAGCCATATGCAGAAGATTAAAATTGACCCCCTTCCTTATATCATATACAAAAATCAACTCAAGATGGATTAAACTTAAATGTAAACCCTAAAACTATTAAAACCCTGGAAGATAACAGAAAATACAATTCTGAACATAGGACCTGGGAAAGATTTCATGAGGAAGATGCCAAAAACAATTACAACAAAAGCAAAAATTGACAAATGGAAGCTAATTAAAGAGCTTCTGTACAGTAAAAAAAAACTCTCAACAAAATAGACAAGGTTCAGAATGGGAGAAAATATTTTCATACTATGCATCTGCATCTGACAAAGGTTTAATATCCAGAATGTGTAAAGATCCTAAACAAATTAACAAGGAAAAACCAAACAACCCTATTAAAAAGTGGGCAAAGGACATGAATACACTTTTCACAAGAAGACATACATGTGGCTAGCATGCATATGAAAAAATGCTCCAATATCACTGTTACAGAAATGCAAATCAAAACCACAGTGAGATATCATCTCATACCAGTCAGAATGGCTATTATTACAAAGTTGAAAAATAATAGATGGTGGTGGGTTTGCAGAGAAAAAGGGACACATACATTGCTGGTGGAAATGTAAATAAGCCATTGTGGAAAGCAGTTTGGCAATTTCACAAAGAAGTTTAAACAGAGCTACCATTTGACCCAGCAGTCTTATTATTGGGAATATAACCCAAAGGAATATAAATTGTTCTACTGTAAAGATGGATGGACTTGTATATTCATTGTAGCACTATTTGCAATATCAAAAATATGGAATTAATGTAAATGACCAGCAAAAGTAGACTGGATAAAAATGTGAGATACACACACACACACACACACACACACACACACACACACACACCATGGAATACTACATAATCATAAAAGAAATGAGAGTACGTTTTTGGCAGCAATATGGATGGAGCTGGAGGCCACAATCCTAAGTGAACTAACAAAGGAACTGAAAACAAAACACTGCATATTCTCACTAAACATTCAGTGTATATGGACACCATTGCCTACTTGAAAGTGGAAGGTGGGAGGAGAATGAGTATCAAAAAACAATCAAGTGCTATGCTTATTACCTGGGTGACAAAATAATCTGTACCAAACCTCAGTGACATGCAATTTACCTATATAACAAACCTGCACATGTACCCCTGAACCTAACATAAAAGTTTTAAAAAGTATAGCACAGTTACATACAATACATAATAATTGATAATGATGTAATAAATAACTATAATTTCAAAAACCTTAACACTACAAATAGTAATCATAGCCTTCCTTACAGTTTGGCATATAAATATATTAGAGAATGGATAATAAAAACATTCTGTAAAATTTATGATATATGATATCATATATTTTTTAATGATCAGTGCTGCAATTTTTGTGAAGATTGTTATAAACTTTCTAAATTCAGGAATTTGTATTTGAATTTAGTGGAGAAATATGCTTCTATATATTCTCATAAGAATTTCCAAGGGCCTCCTGAGTGGAGGTTCTAACTGAAATTTTAAGCAGTCATACAGCTATGATACAGTATTGTTTTATAAAATTGCATAGAAATCAATATGGTACTCACTGAATAGTAACCACCAAAAGCACAAGTAAAGTGACTTTCATCATCTTTGTTCTTTGTTAGACAAAGCCACACCTCATTAGGGACTAGGTTTATTTGTAATGAATTTGCTTGACCCAGATGGTGAAATCTAAATGTAATTGCAGTATCAGCCCAAATTACCTCATGCTGCTGTGGGTGACTCACATGTGCTATACTACACACAGTTAACAAGAATAAGCATTACTGAGTTCAAACATTTTCTAAAGATTTGAGCACATGGGGTACAATGTGGACCTGGATTCACAAAGGATGTTCATTAGAACCATTGAACATTTTGCACAAGTTAAGAATTTTGGTGCTGGGCCTGTGGTGTTCATGTTACTATAGCAGTACTGTTGTCACTAATCATAACCAATCCATGTCTGACCTTTAGTGTTCAATTGTACTCACCCACCTAAAAGAGATTTAATCAAGATTTATCAGTTCATTTTTGTAAGACACTTTTAAGTTAAAACTGAAATGTAAGGTTCAATTATTAATATATCTTTTTTCAGTGTACCTTAAAAATATCTGTGTGACAAAAGTTCATATATCCCAGAGAATCACTTAAAATGTGGCATCTTTGATACTAATGCTTTTTTGGTTTCCCTTTCAAGCAAATATCTTCAAAAGAAGAGTTCTGTATTTTCTTGCCCTATAATTTATCTCAACTTTGCTCTCAATACCTTTTTATCCTGCTTTTCTTTATTAGAAGAAATACAAAAATACACTTTTGAAAAAGATAGTGGCTGATTCCACTTTTAGAGAACAAATAGAAAATTTTAAATGCTTGCCATTAAATATAAGTTTTGATTGAAACTATAAGTGTAGTCCTTTATTCCTAGAAAAAGTACATCTTCTTAGTAAATTACTGGTGACACTGATAAGTTCTATAGTGAAAAACAATCTGTAACTTAAATGAAATGGCAGTTTATTTACCTAATAGGAATAGAGTTGAAGAAAAATTGTTTCAAAATCTAGCATTTAAATTTAATTAAGCTCTGTAATGTTTAATGTGCTAATATTTGTCCTTGAAACTTGTATACAACTTCTGAGCATATGGCTATAGATTATTTAAACTAGTAGTAACATTAAAAGTTTTCTTCATTGTCTGTAGATACACATAAAAAATAAATCAGTTGGCATCAGTAAGATGACCAGCTAAAGTTATCTGGTGCTCATCCCTTGCTCCCAACAAAAAAAGTATCTAAAACAATAAATAAGCAGCTATATTTCAACTGGCTTACCTGAGGAACCATGCTGGGGAGTATGAGGGCGCAGCAACATCTCTGAGGATCATGGAAGCCCAGCGTAGTTTCATAGAGAAAGGAGTGAGGTATTTTGCCTCACTCAATCTCCCCTGATGGGATCAGCTTGGAGTAGGAGGGGAGGGTGCAGGGAAGGAACATTTTCTTATGGGAAAAAGATTAAGTGGAAATCCCATTTACCTTTACAAATGCCAACAATTCTTGCTACAGAAAAGTCGTAGTCCTCACAGGCCCTGAATCCAGTTTGAAAAGTTCATGCAGCTGCATTGCCCAGAGTAAGAGCCAACTTGAGCAAACACATCCCTGCAAACTAAGCTGCTATAGCACAGTGCATCTTGGAAACCAAACCCACTGCTAAAGTGTGTTCTGCCCTGGAGACCAGTAGTGACTGATTGTCTTTCTGCCCCAGTCTCAGTCATGATTCTACCATTTTCACAGAGGTACCTGCAGCACCACTATCTCAACTATTATAAATTGATTTTTTTGATGTGCTTTTAAAATTATTCGTTAATAGTGTATAGTAATACTACTAATTTTTGTATGTTGATTTTGTATTCTGCAATGTTACTGACTTTATTTATTAATTCTAACTGGTTTTGGTGGCATCTTTAGGGTTTTCTATATATAATATCATGTGATCTGCCAACAGAGAATTTTATTTCCTCTTTCCAATTTGGATGCCTTTTATTTTTTATATTCTCTTAACTAATTCCTCTGGCTAGGCCTTCTAGCACTATGTTAAAGAAAAGTGGTCAAAGTGTTATCCTTGCCTTGTTGACAGAATGCAAATCAGACCATCTTAAAGATTAACATCAGCTACATGTCCAGCTGTATTAGTCAGGGTTCTCCAGAGGGACATAACTATTAGGACATATGTGTATATAAAAGGGAGTTTATTAAGAAGAATTGGCTCACACGGTCACAAGGTGAAGTCCCATAATAGGCTGTCTGCAAGCTGAGGAGCAAGGAAACCAGTAGTGGCTCAACCAGTAGTGGCTCAGAACGAGTCCAAAAGCCTCAAAATTAGGGAAACTTGACAGTGCAGCCTTTAGTTTGTGGCCAATGGCCCAACAGTCTCTGGCGAACCACTGGTGTAAGTCCAAGAATGCAAAGGCTGAGAAACTAACCCAGAAATACTTTAATGAATACTTTCTATTGTAATTGGTTGTTATATTCTTATTTAGATTTTTAAATTCAGCGTATAATGGCTATCGTTTATATTTTGTGTAGTGCGGATTTTGGCACCAGTAATCTATTTTATTGTTTCACAATACTTAATAATGGTTAGGTATTGATAAAAAAAAAATACATTTATTGCATTTTACTCATTTTGGGGAAAATGGCAGGAGAAAAGAAAAATAAAGTTATTATGTTGGTAATGATAAATATTTTTGTTAGGTATTTTTAGTATTGCCTTCCTCCTAGTCATAGAGTTAGTTTCTGTCACCAGCCACCTTATATTTGGGTAGAGTTAAAGGTATGCTTGAGCTCATGATTTGTGAGTCGAAGCGATGTGAGTCATTTCAGGCTGGAGACTTTAATTTCCAGTGGGAGGAACACCAGAACTATCTTTTCTTTTGATATCATACTTGCTCAAAGGGCTTACTTCCAGAGTAAGAAGATGTATATCAGAGTCTCCAGCAAATCCAAAACAGACATGTAATGTTATCAAGAAAGTAAACTTTGTTTTAAGCCAATGCAATTTTTAAGAGTGTTATCTCAGCATAACCTAGCCTGTCTACTGATTTGTACTGAAATTGGCATTGTCATAACAAAAACACCCTAAAAGATACAGCATTGGCTGAAAGATTGGCAATGAGCAGTAAATGATGTTCTTGCAAAAACAAAAGAATAGTCATATATGTTATACAGTTAAGCAATATTTGGTCACTTGTAATAACATGGGAGACTGTTAACAAAGTCAATAAATTTCTACCTCCATGGGAAGAGCTTGAAAACCAGAAAGTTAATTTTAGGTATTCATTGCTAATTGAACCTGTAAAAAAAATTACAAGCTTTACATGAATTATCTAGAGCTCAAAGAAATGTCAGTGAAAGTCTCAATTTCAGAAATGTGGTGCTGGTAGGAGAAGTCTAGAAATTATGAGACATTACAAGTTGAAAAAGAGAACAGCTTTCAATTTTACAAAATAAAATTAAAAAGTATTTTAAATGTCAAAGGCTCATGTCCAATCATTGACAAGCATCAAATCAAGGATATACCAGTCATCACTCCTATTTTTTAAATCTCAGAATATTTTAAGGATAAATATATATGACCAAATATGAGTAAGATGGCCTTAATGTTTTCCTTGGATTGATTATATTTTAGACAAAATTTTGTTTCTGTTTTTTGTTTGTTTTTTGTTTTTTCTGACTGGGTCCCTGACATTTCTTAGAGCGCTTATTTTAGAAAACTTACAAGTTCTTTCTCTACACCTTTGAGATGTATATCTTCTCCAAACCTCTTGCTGGTCTTGTTGCCCAGGAATGCATTCCTCAAAGACATGGGAACTATCCCATGTAATCATCAAGAAATATAGGGGTCCTATCTTCTAGTCTCAGTGTGAGGGTAGGAGCCTAAATATGTTAAGCACCAATCAGCAAACAATGATGATCTAATCACATTTAGTAACCTCCCCCTACTATCGTCCAGTACTTTTCTGCTAGCTCAACCCAGTGCTTAAAGACTCTCTTGCTCTTTATCTCAACAGAGTTGAGCTCAATCTCTGTCTCCTAGACCTTCAAGGCCTGAGGCTTGCAACGTCTGAAGCCATTGGCCTCTTTTAGCCATGGCTGAAGCTGGAGTGACTGGGTTACAGGGTGCCATGTCCTGAGACTGCGCAGAGCAGCAGGGCTCTGGGTCTGGCCAAGAAAACCATTTTGCCTCTGGTCCTGTGATGGAAGGGGCTGCCACCAACATCTCTGGCATGCCCTGGAGATACTTTCCCAATTGTCTTGGTTATTAACATTTGACTGCTCATTATTTATGCAAATTTCAGCATCCAGCTTGAATGTCTCCCCAGAAAATGGGTATTTCTCTTCTATCTCATCATCAGGCTGTAAACTTTCCATGCTTTTATGCTCCGCTTCCCTGTTAAACATAAGTTCCATTTTCAGATAATCTATCTCATGTTCAAAGTCCCACAGATCTCTAAGGCAGTGGCGAAATGCTGCCAATCGCTTTGCTAAAGCATAGCAACAATGACTTTGCTCCAGTTCCTGATAAGTTCCCCATCTCCATCTGAGACCTTCTCAGCCTGGACTTCATTGTCCATATCACCATTAGCATTTTGGTCAAAACCATTCAACAAGTCTCTAAGAAGCTCCAAACTTTCCCAAATCTTCCTGCCTTCTAAGCCCTCCGAAATGTTCCAGCCACTGCCTATTACCAGCTCTAAAGTTGCTTCCACATTTTCAAGCATCTTTATAGCAGTGCCCCACCACCTCAGTACCAATTTATTACATTAATTAAATAAATATCTGAGACTGGGTAATTTGTCAGGGAAAGACGTTTAATTGACTCACAGTTTCACATGGCTGGGGAGGCCTCAGGAAACTTACAATCATGGTAGGAAGGGAAGCAGTCATCTTCTTTGCAAGGCAGCAGAAGAGAGAATCATGTGAAGGAGGAAGTGTCAAACACTTATAAAACCATCAGATTTTGTAAGAACTCACTCACTATCATGAGAAAGGCACGGGGGAAACTGACACCATGATCCAATCACCTCCCTCCCTCGACATGTGGTGATTACAATTCAGGATGAGATTTGGGTGGGGACACAGAGCCAAATCATATTACCATCCAATATGGATATTTTTGGTGTGAGGTGGACAAGAGAATTCCAATCTTAGGATCTGGAAAATTCTGGTGAAGTGAGTAATAGCTCACTAAAATGAATGGTGATATAAGTAAAGAAATTCAGAGACATTTCCAAGTTTCTTGTTTACCTGAATATAGATATAGTTGAGAAGATGTGTCTCTAATCCAACATATTGGAGGATTGGTAGTACAATGATCATTTGCTAACTTTTTCTTTGCCTGTATCAAAATTCCCTTCTTTATTTTTAGGAATAGTCAATTTCATGACTATCTGCCTTTGAAAATTAAATAAAAGAAGGCATAATAGAAAGCTTTTATCTGCATCTCTGGATACTGAAACATGGGGACTTTACTTAGACTTGACCAACTGGATGCCCAGCTGGGACTTTGTTAAGCAAGTGATGCAAAGGTATAAAAACAGAAAAGAGATGGGTGGTCATGTTTGATTCTCACTGGTGATGGTATTACTAGGCAATAATGGTGGGGGCAGGCCAAACTTTCTTGTTGCTATTCATACTTTGATTTGTATCCAGTGGTGGCATCTGTCCAGTTAATCAGTCAGCTCTGTTGCCAGCAACTAAGAAACCCTAATGATATAGGACATATTAAAAGGAAATTCAGAAAGTATATAACAAAAAGAAATTTAGAATGACATACAAGAGTAGTTGTGAACATTGTCGCACAATCTGGATTCCTTAACTTTACAAACAGCTCTAAAACATCTATGATAACTAGTCTATAGGAGTTCAGTGAAAGCTCACGTCTCACTACATGACAGCTATAATTGCATGCTAAGTCACATCCAGTTGTTTAAAAACCTGATGATCTACTGTATAAATACCATTCAAAGACTGATAAATCTTTTACTTCTTTCAGGATGTCATCACATAATGGAGTTGGATTTCAGCTTGATTTTGTTTCATTTTAGGTAGTTTGCTATTTCTGGTAGTAAATTTTAAATTATAGATATTTGTTAGGATAATGCTAGCTTCTGTAACAAAATCACATGCAGTTGCAATAAGATAGAAGTTTATTTTTCATTGACATAAATTTCAAAGTTTGTGATCCTGATAAGAGTGGGTCTGTCTTCCAAAGAGTGATTCAGGGATCCTGAATTTTTTCTTCTGGGCTCTCTCTTTTTCAACGCCCATCCAGGTTAAGGAAAAATAATTGTAAGTCATAACACATGGAAAGCTTTTATATTTAAGACCTGGACACAATACAAGCTAATATTCTACTAGCCATATTTTAGGCTTATGACCCCATCTAACTGCAAAATGGTTGAGAAATATAATTTAGTTGTGTTCTCAGAAAGAAAAGAAGACTGGTTTGAAGAAGAGCCTACCAGTATACATCACGTATTGATTCTATGACAGTCTCTTACTCACCCTATAGTCAGAATGAGCAATTAAAAATGCAAATACACACATGTAACTCTCTAAACCTAAAGGATTTTCTTTTATTCCACTGCCTTCCACATAAATTCTAAGCTCAATAACATTATATAAAATTCACTAAGGTCAAGATTCTTCTAATTTCTTTAACCTTGATCGTGAGTGTATAGGAAACTTCAGCCATGCAAAACTGATTCTACAAATTTGCAACCTATGTTCTCAAACCTGGCCTACTGTATATAATATTACTTCTATCTGAAATGACTTGATATTCCATATTATCTGATTAACTTCAATTTGTTCTTCGTATCTTAATTCAGAATCATGTAATCTAGCAAACATACCTTCCTTTTCTATTGCACCCATACAATTTACACCACATTATACAATTGTCCCTGTGATGAGATAGAATGATTACTTTATGAATATACATGAGCTTTCTCTTCTTCCTATCAAAGAGGATTTTCAGTTTATGTCAATTTCCCTTGCTCCTCTCTGAGATAGAATGTTACCAATAATAGCTCTATAGGCCTTTGTCAATAAAGTCAGAAGTATGTGGGAGAGTTGGGCAGGAAAAATGCCAAATGGATAGATTCTTCCAAAATTATCAGAGAGAAAGGAAGATAATATCATCACTCAAATGCCAATAGGTGATAGATAGAAGACATAGCATGTAATAAAAGCAGCAAATGTGAAAGGTTAGGGAAGATATGGAGGCAAGAAAATAATTATGAACTTGATATATGAGGAAAGAGAAACCTTGAAGAGATGAGGGCTTTAGAAGGAAAGATATTGGTGTTCCCCATGTTTGTGGAGGTTTCTTCAAGAACATGGAAGGGAAGTAAGTATGAGAATCAAGTTAGTATAGTGTTCCTTTTAAAGAGGAACCATTCTGCAACTGATCTACACATGGAATGTTACTTTGCCTGGGAGCATTAAGGAGAGCTATAAGAAAGATTGAAACTAGATTCCCCAAACTAGCTTTACGTATAATATTGCTGATGTTTAGCTAATTCTAATGTATATTTTCCATCTGGATTAGAAATAATGGGGTACAATTTGTGACTCAGCATCATCTTTAAATCCAAACAAGTGAAAACTCAGAATCTTAAGTAATTAATTATAACTATGGAAAGACTTTCTGTTTCCATCTAACTCTAAAGCCCTCCTTTATTTCTAAATCAAATGCAGTTAATTTTATGATACATCTCTCATTGTCTAACATCTTTCATTTAAGGAACTAAAAATTTGTATGGAGATAAGGTCTCTCCTAATGTTAATCTGAGAAAATTGGGCATGGCCTTCTAGACTGAGAGAAGAGTGTGGCTGAATAATAAACCTCGTTCTTTCAGGCCTTGATTCTCTCTCTCATGTTTATAGAATCTCTAATAGTAACTATTATTTGCAATGCTTTTGTAATGTATTCTGCCATGTTAATTCTATTTCCCAGTAAATATTATTATAATACAAGGTTAAATTTTTATGAGTGTGATGAAATGTGGTTTTTTTTATTAGCATGACAATATAGTCTACTTAAGAAAGAAGGTGGTTTATTTCCCTTCTTGTCTTGGACATAGCCAAAGCTTCAAATCTAAAGTATGAAATGCATAACTTTCATGTTATAGATCACATGAAATGAAAAATTTGTCTGGCTATTACTCACTTTCCAATTTCTGATTTTTCCATCTAAGAATTTGAACAGCATCTTGAGTATGAATTGATATATAATTGAAAAAGAAACAAGAGCCTTCTTTTCCTATTCAGAGCCTCTGATTTTGTATATAATATAATCTTGTTATTTCTCATTAGCATAAAGCCAATATTCAAAATCTTATTTACTGAGATAAGTTACTAGTTTAGATGATTAGCTAACAAGGAAATAAAAAATACGAGAAAATTCATTTTATTAACTACTGACTTTTTTGAAAATAATTATGAGAAAACTATAGAGAATCACTACCTTGTCATCAATCACCTAACTGAGTTTGATCTGAGACTATAATGATGACATTATTTGGTGCTATAAGCTAATAAAAGAAGAAGTTTATATATACGTATATGTTTACGTGTGTATATACATATATATGTTTATGTGTGTATATACATATATATTTTAAGAACCTCTCCAGCAAATTTTTTGACATTCCCATATTCTCTAATATGTTTAAGTATTATATAACTGTACAATGTATAATTAATAAAATATTTCTTTTCTATTAAATATGTCTGTTAAAAGCTTTATAGTGCCTCACTCTAGTTGATCTCACGCATTATCAAAATGTTTAAAAAGATTGGAATAACGAGATCTTCCTTTGACTATTTCCTATTTCTTTTAAGTTGTTAAATAAATTCTTTGTATGTCCATTATTATAATATGCCTTATCACAAAAAATAACAAAAATAATTGTTATACATTTGATGGTTTTTAAAATTTACTTTGAAGAAAATTTAATAATATATTATTAATTAACTTACCCAAATACAATTCCACTGTTAAAAAGAATTACAAAAATTTTATATTAACATCAAAGAGAAAACTGAGAGCTAGTGATATTAGAGTAGTACTGTATTCAATAAAATCCAAAGGTTAATTTTTTTTAAAAAAGATAACATGAAAGTGTCTTTCTTTAGTAAATTTTCATAACACTGCTAATGTACAATGAAGCTGCTAAATAGCAGAGCTGAGTACATCTTAGATTGATATTTGCTGGAAAATGGATCATGTACTAAATGAGAAAGTTTATTATGTTCAGGCTTTAACATCAGACAACCTTGGTACTGAGTGTTGGCTTTACCATCTCATTCAGTTTTCATTAATTTAACAAATACTTCCTTGAGCACTGCTATATACATACCATAACCTATAACAGTGGTAATTGAAATGATTGTGAGCAAATCCCAACAAAATTCTTGTTATTTATGTTCTCTAGACATCAGTTTGTCATAAAAATTTTAATTATAATAATTATAGTATATTACGTTTTAAAATAATAAAATTATTCCTTGCATGACTAATCTATTAACATATACAAAATTTTGCTGATAAGAATAATGTTATAGAAAAGGATTTCACACATCCTAGACATCAAATACTTGCAGAGTTAAAGTTGAATTACATTTAAACAATGAGACTCAGACCACTCTGCTAAAAATAAGCAAATAAAAATGATTTGCAGTAAAAATAAATGAATTTATTTCCCAAGTCTAATAGTGAATGGACAGCAGAAAAAATACTAGCCTGATATAAGTATAAGTGTATATGCATACATATAGGTGTATTTGTATATATATGTATACAAACATTTATATATATGTTGTATATAGATATATAACTTTTTTACTCCATTTTGATTGTTTTGCATTACACATTTTTTTATGCATGTAAGGTCAGTAGAAAACATCATCCTAAATCAGAGAAGTTAAGAAGTTTGACCAAGAATATGCAATACACACCTAGTGAGTTGTCAGGAATTGAACCTAATTTTAATCTGATTCAAAAGTCCTTGCCTTTTATACTATGCCACTCAAACAGTAATGACAGTTGTGGTATTATTTGGCTTTCAAACACTTGTTGTCACATAGATCCGACACTTGGGAATGTTCTCAAATGGCTGTAAGTACAGTAAGCAACTGGAAATCAACAAGAGGCCATAGGCAAGTACAAAAAATCAATATTAGAAAGGTATGACAAACTGTTCCTATACCTTTATTTAGTTAACTCTTTTCTTCTACTGCCAAACATACCCACTACTAAGGAATTGTACCACTAGCTGACGGCCAAACTTTTCCTCATGGTGTCTTCTGTGTACCTCTCTGAAGTGCTTGTTACATCATATTTCCTTCTTATGGTATGCTTTCCAGTTCATGGCAAACAGAACAACAACACAAGGGCTTAAAAAAAGTGATAAAGGCATTTTAATTACTTTAAAAAAAAAAAGAATCTTCTAAGTGAAAAAAGCCACTGTGATACAACAGAGAACCATAGTCCCTGTCCTCACAAAAGTGACATTGTGGGGGATGTTATATACTAAACAAGTAATTAAAAATGAAGTGGTGTGGCCAATAAAAGAGGAATAAATGTAATGAAATGAGGGCATAAAAAGGTACTTAATCTACATTAGGTAGAAAGGCTACATTAGATAAAAAGAATAAATATAAAAGGTTATTAACAATGGGAAGGGGCATGCTGGAGGGAAGGATGTCTCCAGATAAAAAGACATTATGTTCAAAGGCTCTCACAATGAGGAAACAGGACACTGCAGTCAAGATCTAACCCTCTGAGTCCAAGCACTGAGAATGAAGACTTGTGTGTAAAGTTGCAGAAAAAGCAAGAAGCTAGATTATGCAGGACCTTGAAACTATGTTAAAAATTTTGCTCTTACAGGCAAAGTAAATTTATTTCACAGTTTTAAGGATTGTATTAATAAACTTTAAAATAAAATTTTAAAAACCCAACTGCTTTGGTAAATAGTTTGGAGAAATAAATGGTGAATGTGATGGCACCAAGTCAAAGAGTATTGCTTCTTAAGTTTCTTGGGGAGAAATAGTTCTGTACTGTGTGAACATTTTTTAGGGTGAGAGAGCTTAGGAGATTCATGATTTTCAGGTGTGTCAACATAGATACTCTTTTCCCATATGTGAAGGTCACATTTTTTTCATGCAAGGAACCCAGTGATGGCCTAGCATCCAACCATTAGTAAAAATACAAGTAAAGAATTCTAGTTTAAAGTATATAAATACATTCTTACTATACAACCTAAAGTAGTGAGGTTATTTTGGGAAAAAAGTGTGAATATAATTATCAGATGAGAAAAAATTTTGGTGGACCATATAGAGCGTTTGTTTTGTAATATCTGTTATCGAAACATAATATTGTATATATTATGGCTTATATATATTTTACAAATAGAATTTTTGAACTTTTTAATTTTAAGATATAAAATAGAGTAATATTTTATAAAATGTTATAAAATATAGTAATATATTTTATATCAAATATGTCTCAAACTTTTTATTTTAAGATAATTGTAGATTCACATGCAATCATATGGAATAAGACATATCTGCTATAGTCTTTGTCTGATTTTTCCTAATGGTAAAATCTTGCATAAGTATAATGCAATATCACACAAAACAAAATGGCATTGACACAACCTATCTACCTGCTCAGATTTCACCAGTTTCACTTGCTCTCACTTGTATGTGCATGTACACACATTTAGTTCTAGGCAACACGTAACATTCATGACACAAAATTTTTTACAAGTATTGGTGTAACAAGCTACATGTGAACTTGATACAAATGTAACTATATGATAAACAAGGATAATTTATAGTATGCATATCTAGGATAAAGGGAAAATCCCAAGTATAATATGCAGAGATAATATTTCAAGATAAATGTCTTTAATTTAAAATGTATGTACAAAAATCTTATTTTAAAGGAAAGATATGAATTATTATCTGTATTTTGGCATCATTATACCTTCTTTTTATCATTTTAGAAAATGCTAGCAGGTAAAGATCCACTGATACTTTTTGCTTTCTATCTTAACATCACTGTTTAGATGAGGTTCATATATGAATTCGTATTGGATTGTTCACATAAGAGATTTACTTATTTTGTTTTAGTTTTCTCAGATGGAAAAGATTAAAACAATGTAAACTATATTTTGGTAATTAATAAACTTTATTTTTAGTGTAATTTCAGGCTCACAGCAAATTTGAATACAGTGTACAGAGCATTCGCCACACGTATGCAGTCTCTCCCAGTAAATACATCTGGCACCACAGTTGTACCTTTGTTACAATAAAATAACTCACATTCATACATCCTTATCATCCAGAGCCAATAATTTACATTAGGGTTCAGTCTTGATTTGTACATTCTATAGGTTTGAGCAAACATATCCATGTATTCATCATTATTATATTTTACAAAGCAATTTCACTATCCTAAAAATCCTCAGTACCCTGCCTATTTATCCCTCCTTCTCCAAACAACCCTTGGCAACCCCTAATCTTTTTACTGTTTTCACAGTTTTGTCCTTTCTGGAATCTCATATACATGGAATCATACAGTATGTAACTTTTTCAGATTGACTCCTTTGATTTAGTAATATTCATGTAAATTCCCTTTGTCTTTTTATGGCTAGACAGCTCATTTTTTTTAATGCTGAGTAACATTCCACTGTTTGGGTATACCACAGTTTACTTATACATTTGCCTACTGAAGGACATCTCGTTTGGTTACAGATTTGGACAATTGTAAATAAAGCTGCTATTAACATCTGTAGACAGGTTTTTGTAAGGATGTAAGTTTTCAAGTCATTTGGACAAATGCCAAGGAGTGTGATCATTGTATTTTAGGGTAAGAGTATGTTTATATTTGGCAGAAATGGCCAAAGGATCTTCCAAAGTGGCTCTACTATTTTGTATTTCCACCAGCAAATAAGAGCATCTGTTGCTCCATGTCCTCCCCAGCATTTAGTGGTGTCAGTTTTCTGGATTTTAGCCATTCTAATGTGTATATATTGGTATTTTTAGTTGTTTTAATTTATAATTACTTAATGACATGTAATGTGGAACATGATTTTATATGCTTATTTGCCATCTGTATGTCATCTTTGTTGCAGTATCAGTTCAGGTCTTGTGTACATTTTTTAATCAGTTTATTTATTTTCTTATTGTTGAGTTTTAAGAGTTGTTTGTATATTTTAGAAAGCAGGGATTTTTTTTCTCCAATGTGTTTTTTGCAAATATTTTACCTCAGTCTGTGGCTTGTCTTTCCATTCTCTTGACACTGTGTTTTACAGAGCAGGCATTTTTAATTTTAATAAAGTGCTTGTTATCAATTCTTCATTTCACAGGTTGTATATTGGATGCTGGATCTAAAAAGTCATTGCTATTCCCAGAGTTATTTAGAGTTTTCTCCCTAAATGGGTATTCTGTAGGCAACATACAGTTGAGTCTTGTTTTTTTGGTTCATTCTGACAATCTCTGGTCTATACAAGAGATTTGTATCCAAATGTTTAACTGTCTTTGTTTTGTAGACAATGTGTAGAAACCAAACACGCTTTGCATTCATCTCACCTACCATCTTAAATAATAAGGCCAGGAAGTAGCAACATTTTGTTTAGATTAAGGATTTTCAGGACTTAAAATTTAAATTAACCAAGGAAGGGCATAGATCAACATCACTGATTTAAATTCTCCTTAATTGATAAAAAATTAAAAGGTAAATATATTAGTCCATTCTCATATTGCTATAAAGAACTACCTGAGACTGGGTAGTATATAAAGAAAAGAGGTTTAATTTGCCCATAGTTCCACAGGCTGAACAGGAAACATGGCTGGGGAGGCTTCAGGAAACTTACAATTATGGCAGAAGATAAAGGAGAAGCAAGTACATCTTACATGGCTGGAGAAGAAGGAAGAGAGCAAAGTGGGAGGTGATACACATGGTTAAACAACCAGATCTCATGAGAACTCACTCGCTATTAGGAGAACACCAAAAGGTAAATCCACTCCATGATGCAATCACCTCCCACAGGCCCTTCTTCCAACATTCAGGATTACAATTCGACATGAGATTTGAGCAGGGACACAAACTCAAACCATATCAATAAACATTTTAAAATAACATATTTGACTGCATTATCTTAAGTTGATACACTTGGGAAATTCCCATTTATAATACTTTATATTCTAGTACTTACTATGGCATTGTGTAGTTTTGACACAGTAAATACTGTATTGTAACTTTGAGAGGAGAAGGATAAGGAAAATCATCAGATGATCATTATACCTTTCCTTTTGAATAGGCATTGATCAATATTATCTCCATTGGAAAGCTAAAATCATTTTGTGTGTAAAAATTTTCAAACAATATTAAGCTATTGGTATCAGAAGACTGTACATAACTTAATACCCAACTTACATGAGTTTGCACGTTGCTTACAATAACCAACAGGATATTTGTTAATGTATTACATAGAATTCTTTATACATGTCTGAATGATCAGATTGATAATGTTTGGAGAGAATTTTGGTTGCTATTTATACTTACATCATCCCCTTTCCACATATTTGGGCTTTGTTAGCTGTCAATAAACTAAAGCCTTTTGCAGAAATATGACATCATAGAAACTAAATATACTGAATGTGATTTTCTGTATTATGGATATTGTGCTTGTTTATACATTGTTAGTAATTATGTGTTGCCTACAAAGTAGGTAATAGAGGTAACAGATATAGATTTTTGTTCAAAACAGATGGATGAAAGCCATATAACTCTTAAGGTAAAGGCATCTAGATGTTACTAAGTTAAGAAACTGATTTATAGATATATTTTTTTAGAACACAGAAATGTAAGTCAGGAGAAATACATTATTCATTTCTTCTTATAAGGCTATTTTGCATAACTACTTATAAAATGTTTAAGTTTTCATTGTTACAGGGGAAAATATACTATTTTTTGAAAATCATGCAATAAAAATGAGTCTATTGACATCAATTTTTGTACAGGAATAGATGCTTCTGCCACTGCTTGAGGTTAAAAGTAGTTTTAAAATGGCACAATTTTTCACATTTCTATTAAATGACGTCAGTATTTTGATATTAACTTTAAGTTGATAAAGTTAAGCTATTTAGTAAATTATGATATTAGTGATTTTTCTTTATTTTTTCCAACTATGGCTGATTACCTCAGTTATAAGATGGAGGAAAAATAATATAAATATTTAACCAAATATAGTTCACTATTTGAATGCTGGTGATTCATATTAGCATTTTTATTGTGACAGTTTCTATAAATAGAATGTTTTAATTACACTTTATTATGAGATCTGAATGACAGTGTAACACTAATAACTATATTTCTCCCCTTCACTGTTAATTCTACCAACTAATTTTTTCTTGACTTTTTTTGCAATACAGTGGAACCTGAATCCTCTAGTAGCTTAATAAAAACTGTTTGAATTCAATGGAGGCCTTATAAAGAAACACATTTATCAGAAGAAGTCAGGTAGGAGGCAAACAGACTGAAATCTGGGGATCTTCAAGGACCAAAAACATATCTTACAAAAGTTATATAAAAGTAACAAATACAGTATTTGACAAAAAATCAATGTTTAATCAATATTTAAATAATTGGATATTAAGTGCTCAGAAAATTATTTAATAGAATTGTACAATTAAGGTCTATTGATACCATAATTTGACCTAGATAACTGTCACCAGAGGGATTATGAATCTGAAATCTAAGTAATATGTTATATAGTTAACTCAAAAATTCTCTGGTGCTGTGGCTGATACAGCCAGCAGCGCAGCAGACAGTCCTTTGTAGTCTGTGAAGATGGAGAAGACATACACTTCATTGGTCTCCTAATCCTCCTACTTCTGGTGCTTTAACAAAATTTTTTAAATGCTGAAAATTTTAAGAAATTCTACACCTTTCTTCCCTAGTCCCTCGTGGAATATCTAGTTTCTCAACACAACAATATTAGTTGACCTAAATTGGTGATGGCAAGGAAACAAGCAAGCAAACAAACAAAAACACTAATGGGATGCTTCCAGAAAATAATACATTTATTGTTGATAAACATATTCTGTAAACTCAGAAAGAAATTCTCCTTAAAACTATAAGAAATAGGATGGAGAATCTAAAAATGTTAATACCATAAAGCTGGATTTCAATTAATATAGGATTTTAAGAAAGTTCAATAATAACATGATTAAACAGGGGGTAAGATTAGGAAGACACAATGTTTATCAAAGAAATTAACACATTATTTAAGGATTAACAATTACGAACCTGATACTGTGTTGGCTGTTTAAATGACTATTAGTTCATCTCCATTGATAATAGTAATATAACAATAGTATTGACAGCTTTATTCTAAATTGAAAAATAATATGTGAAAACTATTTCTTGCTTACAGCTATTTGGTTAGTAAGTAGTAAAACCATGATTTTTATATATATAATCCCTTCAAATTATGTCCAAAATACATCCCTGCACCATGAATATAAAAATATAACTTCATTATAGGTACAACTTTATTATAGATGAATAAAAGAGGTAGAGAAAATGTGAATATGCTTCTAAGCTACATGAGTTACACACATAGTTACTATTTCTTGTGCTTCTTATTCTTGTGCAGACTTAAAATTTCATCTGGTATCATAGTCCTCATACCTGATGGAATTCCTTTAAGATTTCTTGTACTGAAGTTCTGCTGGTAATGAATTCTTTCAGCTTTTTTAATGTCTGAAAACATCTTCATTCTCCTTTTCTTTGTTGGTGGTTTATGCTTTTATTTAACTAAACGTTTTATTTTGAGATAATTGTAGATTCATACGCAGCTATAAAATGATATAAACAAATTCCATGTATTCTTTATCATGATAAAAGAATAACTTCAGCCAAATTAAATTTTTAGAAGTTTAATTAGGTAATGAATAATTCATGAATTGGCTAACCTCTCTAGCCATTGCAGGCTTTATTATTATTATTATTTTAGTAAACATGAGGTTTCACCGTGTTGGCCAGATTGGTCTCAAACTCCTGACCTCAAGTGATCCTCCTGCCTTGGCCTCCCAAGGTGCTGGGATTACAGGCATGAACCACCGCGCCTGGGCCTTTCTTTTTTTTTAATGCGTCAAAAGTTTCATCATTTTATTCTGTTCGAAGAACTTCCTGTAGCCATTCTTTAACAGTAGGTAGGCTAGAGACACATTCTTTTAACTTTCCTTCATCTGAAAATATCTGTATTTCTCCTCACTGGGTATCCAAACAACAGCTAGATTTAAAACAGAACTTAACTCACAGTCTGCAACAATCAGTCTGGAAGGCTAAATTACAACCTGCAGCAAATGGTGCAGGAAGCCCAACCACAACTTCTGTGGCAAGCAAATCTGAACAGCCAAAACTTTAACAGCAACTGACAGGTTTCCTGATTTTTGCCCTCAATTCTAACTTAGGAACAATTGGAGAAATCCAAATATACCTTCCTAACTAACCAAATAGGATGCCCTGCTCTAGTTAGCCTACCTCCACTTTCCCCATCCCAGCTGCCTCCAACCAAGGGATGTCAGAAACCATCTCTTTTTCCTCCTATAAAGCTTTCCTCCTCCGCTTGGCTTTGAATTTCTGCCAAATCCAAATGAGCTTCTGACTCCTTTGCTATAGCAAACTCTGAATAAATAGGCTTTGCTTATTCTCACTGGGCTGATCATTTATTCAAACTTCATTCTCGAAGTATAGTTCTCACAGATAAGAATTAATAGTGGACAGTTGTGTTTATTTTTTTCCACACTTCAAAAATATTATACCACTTCCTCCATGTTTTCAGATGAGAAAGTTAACTGTCATTTGAATTAGCTTACTCGTGTAGGTAATGTGTTGTTCCTCTTTTGCCACTTTCAAACTTTTAAACTCTTCTTTAATCTTCACATGTTAATTTTGATGCATCTACTGTGGATTTATGTGAGTTTATCCTATTTGTGGTTTTCTCAGCTTCTTTAATCTGTAGGTTTATGTATTTAACCACATTTTGGAAATTTTCAGCTAGTATTTCAGCCACTTTCTATTTCCTCTCCTTCTGAGACTTTGATGGTACGAATGTTAATTTAAAGAAATTATCCTATAGTCCTAGAGGCTCTAATATTTTTTAAGTCTATATCTTCTCTGATGTTCCAGTTGGACAAATTCTATTGATATGTTCTCAAGTTCACTGATTTTATTCTGTATCATTTTTATACCACTACTGAGCTTACCTAGTGAGGGTTCTTTCAGTATAGTGTTTTTCATCTTTACAGTTTCCATTTTATAACTCCAGTGTCTTTGCTGAGATTTCCAATTTTTAAAATTTGTTTCAAGAGAATCTGTAACTTCTCATTAAAATATTTTTTAAGATGACAGTTTTAAATCCCTTGTTAGATAATTCCACCATTTAATTTTTCTCAATGTGCATATCAGTTATTGGTCTTTTCTCATTCCAGTTGTGATTTTTCTTTTGGAATGACAGATGATTTTCTATTTTGTCCTGGACATTTTATCTCTTATGTTAAGAGACTCTGGGTCTTATTTAAATCTTTTCTTTTTTCAGTCAATTAACCTGTGTAAGTTTAATACATGGGTCTTGGCCTATTTTTGTGGGCTCTGCTTTCAATTATTTTTTAAAGCTTTTTTGTGTGTGTTATTTTAAAAGCTCTCGGTGTCAACAAATACTGTTCTCTAATGGTCCTGTGGCCGGAGGAGGTGGAAGGAGCTTCCGCAAGCCAGGCTTCCTTATGCCTCTAGATGGAGAAAGGTGGTCTCTGACCCATGAAGATGAAATCTGTTTTCTGAACTGAGCAGTTGTGGCAGTATTTTCTGGTCAAACCAGAGCCACTTTCCTGCTTCGTGTCTCCCAGTGAGTAAAGAGGTACTTCAGTCCTGAGAGGTGTAGAGAACATTCGGGGTCAGATTGCATACTGTGGTAAGATTCCTCTTCCTTGTGTCCCCTGGCCACCGGATGTATCTAAAGTAAGGAGGGCTGTGTCAGACCCATGGAAAGAAAAGACTTTCCAGTCTAGATATTTGTTCTGGTGTGATTTTCCTTGTCAGTTCCCCGCACTGCCTGATGTTTCAACGTGAACGAATAGATCCCCAGGCCCAGAGTGGAAACAAAACCGTCTCTTTAGCTACTTAATGTTAGTGGGACTCCCATTAACCACCTTTGCCAATGCTTCTGCACACACTGGATGCTGTTGCTGTCACTGTTCTTTAATCCTGAGAGGAATAAACCTACCTGGCCACCTTCTGTTCAATTGGTGGTCAGGATATGCATTTCTTTTAGAAGCCTGCCTCTAGACTCTCTGTTATTATTGAGTGGGAGCTCATAAAACTTCCTGCTATTACATAGTTTCTCCAGTCCTGGGATCCATTACCAATTGTCTTCTTCTGTCCACCTTTAAGAGCTCTCCTTGGTTGCCTTTTCATTATTTTCATGGCTTGTAGTTGTATTTAGCAGGAAGGAGAAAGGAGGGAGAAATCTATGCCATTTTGCCCATTACCCTCTGTTTTTTGTGTGTTTGTTTGTTTTGGAATATATTTTCACTGTGTATAGAATTTTAGGTTAACTAATTTTTTTTTCTTCAGATCTTTGTAGATGTTGGTCTTTGTTTCCTTTGTTTCTAATCATAAACCTGTTGTTAAATCTTATCCTTTTTTGTTTGTCATAATGCAATCTTTGCTGCTTTTAACATTTTTATTTATTTTTTAAGGAAGTAATTTATTGTGAGATTTTGGTATAGTTTTTTTGTGTTTCTTTTGTTTGTATGTTGTTGATATTCTTAGATTTATGGCTTCAAAGTTTTATCATATTGGAAATTTTCCACCTATATATTTTTCAAATATTTTTTGTATTACCCTTGTCTTCTTCAGCTACTTCATTTACACTTAATTTAGGCTGCTTGAAGTTGTCCTATTGCTCATTCTTGTCCTAGTGCTCATTCAGTACTACTGGTTTATTATTTTGTTAATTTTTCTCTTTTTTTACTTTTGGATAGTTTCTTTGGGTATGTCTTTGACTTCAGTAAACATTTCATCTGAATTATTTACTCTGCAGTTAATCCCATCCCATGAAATTTTCATTTTAGGCATTTCAGGCATTTCTGTTTGTTTCTTTCTTTTTCTGTTCTTTTTTTTAAAATTCTAGATTAGATTTCTTAACCAGTCTCAGATTATATTCTTATATCTGCTAACAAATCCAATTCTGCCCTAAATATGATATTATCAGTAGAGTTATTTGACATTTCCAGCAAAAATATGCCATCTAATAAAATATCTAAAAGTTAATACAAAAATCTGTACAGATTGCAACTGACAATAGCTTTGAAGGAAAAACAAACAATTGCCACTCTGGGAAGTCAATCCTAGAGTTTGCTGCCTATACCTTTGTCTTCTAATGAAACAGCTTCTATTTAAACAAAAAAATTCTCTATCAACATATTAATATTCAAATGATGCATTCATATAGAGAGCTTTCAGTGGCACATATTTGCACTGTTGTCGTACTCCATTTAAATGTATGCTCTAAGCAGCCTTAGGGAAACACCATTTTCCAACATTCTAATTTGCAAGGTTTTCTGAGAGTATGTTTATACATTAAACTGAACATCCCATTACACAGTTTAAAAGTGTTATTAAAAGATGCATGTCCTCAATAAATGAAGTATAATATCCATGGAGGGGGTGGTAAAGAAGAAATAACATTAAAATTATGACTTGATAGTCACAATTCTTGCTGTTTCTATATGTTCCATTATATTTTTGGTGCAAGTGTTACCAGAATGTGAAATTATTCTGACTTTTAATTGCTGGGTGGAAAAATAAAAGGATTGGGGAAGAAGTAGAAGAAACATTTACCTTGGACTGATGCCATGATTTAAAAGAGAAGTATTCATTTAATATCTTGAGAATGGGCTCTGCTTTTCAGGTTTATATCAGGGTATATTTGTAAATATAATTCTTCATAATGTGAAACTTGGGCATAATCTTTCTTGACTTTTGGAGCACCTGGAGGAATTTGAGAAGGCATGTCCTTTGAGCTTTTGGAATTATTTAAAATAGCTCTTTGCAATCAGTCTTCAATAAAAAGAATCATTATATTATCACGGGGTGTGATAAAAAATGAAAAGTTGTTATTTTTAATGCTATTTACTATAGGATGAATTGTCTACATCTAAAAATAAACTGTTGTTTCTTATACACAAATTTCCCCTATGTCACATTACCATACCTTGTTGATACTGCTGAAAGAAGCAATACTGAGGATTTTAATGGTGTTCATAAATGTAGCTTGTGTTTTATACTCCTTTAAACATTTTCTTTTGATTATAGCTATGTAATCAAAACATGAAAATAGTAATGAAATAGCTTATTATGTTTTAATGTAGTAAGGTTGTACTATAAGGTTCATTCCTTTTTTTTTTTTTTTTTTTGAGACGGAGTCTCGCTCTGTCTCCCGGGCTGGAGTTGCAGTGGCCGGATCTCAGCTCACTGCAAGCTCCGCCTCCCGGGTTCACGCCATTCTCCTGCCTCAGCCTCCCGAGTAGCTGGGACTACAGGCGCCGCCACCTCGCCTGGCTAGTTTTTTGTATTTTTTAGTAGAGACGGGGTTTCACCATGTTCACCAGGTTGGTCTCGATCTTCTGACCTCGTGATCCACCCGTCTCGGCCTCCCAAAGTGCTGGGATTACAGGCTTGAGCCACCGCGCCCGGCCTATAAGGTTCATTTCTTAAAGGGATTTCTAAAAGGTGAGAGCACTGATATAAGAAATAAATTAAAAGTCATTTCTGGTTTCATAATTCACCAGAATCATTCATTTCCTCCTGAATTCACTTAATATTTTAGGGAACCAAGTGAATTACAAAGTCCCTGGAGATTTCACAGGTTTTCCTGTTACTGTTATAAAATATATGATTTTTCAAACTTAGGGAAAATATGGGATAATTTTAAAACTAGAGAAGCAAAATAATGTTTATGTAGTGTTTCCAAAATGTTTTCTATCTGCTTTTATATCTCAAACATATATTTTAAATTAATTGGGATTCATGTGAAAACAAATATTTTATGCATCTGTACCGTTAGATGACTGTGCATATTTTTTCCTTAGATTTCCCGAGGTAACTTATCATGATGTCATGGACCAGAAGGAATCTTGTCTATTCTCCTATAATCTTAGCTGCTGCAATTTTTTATGAAATACTCTAATACTCCATTGAATGCATTGCCATATGTCTCAGTCTCTGGGGTGGGTGAAACATATGTACAGACATATATACAAATAGTTTCTGTCTAAAGCTTTGGAGATTTTTCTTTCTTGCATTCCAGTTCATCATTTATTTTCCAGGGCAGGATAAAGGAGTTTCCTTTAGATTTCAAGTGATTTTCTGAATTTTAGAATCTTCAATTAAATGAAACCTAATTAATATGCTTTTACAATGTGTTTTATTGTTTTGTTTACTACTTATTCACTTACACTTTGGAGGGTAATAGAAATGGTATAGTACAACCATTGATAATAATCAATTGGTTACTAATAAAATTTGCTTTGACATATAGGCATGGGTTTGGCCTCAATTTCGGTGGACTTTACTTATATGAAAAAATTAAAATGTCTTTTTATTTTAGCCCTATATTATTAATGTATGCCACTTTTCATAAAGGGAGATGGTACAAAGCCAATGCACAATCATTTTTATGTTATATAAAACATATAAATTTGCTAGTTTTCTGGTTTTGACCTTTAAAATACCCAACTGCAGACAAAGAAAAACATATTTTCAAATGAAGAATATATTTTACGTTAATTGTATGTAAATTATAAGGAACTAAAAATTATTTATTTTGTTCATAATTAGTATTCACTCCTAACATTAATGGTTAATGACTTGCACTTATAAGGTAAATTAAGATATAAGCCTTACTATTTATTCATTTTAACAACTCAAGCCTAAAATTTCCTGTCACAATCATTATTTTATTTTTAGAAGCATATCTCTTCAAAAACTATCAGAATAATAGGGACAGGAAGCAGGGAAATTCTGGGCAGAAGAGGGTGGGTCCCCAGCAAGGATCCCACCCTCAACTCTGAACCACAGTCCAAAGGGAGGGACATGCATTCCTGTTTTCCCTCTGCAACGTGGCCTTTTCCAAAACCACCCATGGCCCACCCGGCCCCCCATCCTGTGCCCACAAAAACTTAGGCTCCACAGGCAGAGAAAGCAGAGCAGAGGAGAAGCAGCTGGACGTCAGAGACTAGGAGACCTTAGAGAGATGCAGCTTGACCTTAGAGGAAGGGCTTGAAGGTGTTGCTTTGGAGAGGAATCCTACAAGGGATAGCCAGACTCCAGGGGAAGATCAGCTTCCCACTCCATCCACTTTACAGCTCTTCTTCCCACCGAGAGCCACTTTCTTCAGCAATAAAATCTTCCACATTCACCACCCTTCAATTTGTTCGAGCGACCTGACTTTTTCTGGATGCCAAACAAGAGCTTGGGTGCCACAGGTGCGGATGCTAAAGGCTGTCACACTGACCCTCTGCCCTCACTGGCAGACAGCAACCGCCTCAGGTGAAAAGGCAGAGGGCCCACTGAGCTGTTTAACACTTACGCAGTCTGCGTAAAGCCAAGCTTATAAAAGCACTGTAACGCAAGCCCTCTGGAGCTTCAGGGGTCTCAGGTACTCCACCCTAGCTGCTGCCATGGGCAAGAGGGAGTTTTGCTCAGGCTGGCACCCAAAAGCACTCACACCGTTCCTGCACCCTCTCATCTGCATGCTCCCACCCAGAGGGGTTGAGTGTTAGGGGTTCTGGTGAGTGGACTTTGCCTCAGCCACTGCCAAAGTGGCCGGCTAGTCCAAGCGCCCACACTCCAGTTCTCCCTGGCAAAGGGGTCAGGGAAAATTCCCTGCTACAAAAACTCATCAGAAAGAGATAGAGTGACAAAACGTAATTTGGATAATGTAGTGAATATTTTAAAAATATTTCTTATCCAATAATATGATGTTTTATTCTAGAGCATGCTAATTACTATTTTTTAGTATTGTCAGGCAACCTGTGAAAATACTGTACACTTCTGCAAAATTTTTCTTACTGCACTAATTGTTTACTAATTTTGTTTCAGGGCAGGAAACAATTTGTGTTCATTAAATGTCAAATTGATTATTGAATGTTATTCCAAAAAGTTAAATGTGTTCCATCTTGCACATCTATATTTGGAGAATCCTATTTCTTCCCATTGATATTACTAGGTGCTGCCACTGTTATTATTGCAGATATCCTGTCACTACAGTTGGACGAAATTCTATGAGAATATATAATAAATATAATGACGAATGAATCGGTCTTGTGGGACCTTATTCCAAATCCACAGAAAGACTAATGATGTGATTCAGAATGCCATCAACGCAGCTGCTAAATATTATACATAAGAATTGTACTCAACATTGTACATAAGAATAAACACATAAGAATCAGTTTGGCGAAAGTACCACTTCTTTGAGTTTGTAATGCTTAAATTTGGAAAAATATGGAGTCGTTTTAAAACTAACTAGAAGAGCAAAACTATGTTTATATGATATATAACAGTAAATTTTATCTGTCTGTTTTCATGTGTCAAGCATATATTTTTAAATTAATGGGGATGCATGTGAAAGCAAATAGTTTATTCATCTGTACCCTTACATAATCTTGGATCTCAGTTATTTAGTTTTCCTGAGGAAACCTATCGTGATGTAATGAGCCAGAACTAATTTCATAAGCAAGATAAAATCTCTCCTTTAACCTGCACTGTGTATAACCACCAAAATTAACTTCAAGAGCTCATGAACTTCACAATTGTAATTTCTTCTTAAAAAGATATATACAGTATTCTAAGCAGATGGTGCAATATATTGACCCAAATAAAATAAGTATTTTAATGTGGACAATCAGTGACTAATAAATATGTTCTTGGGGGTACTTTGCTTAACTTCACCTTTGACATATATGTAACAAAACGTGATTTCCTAATAGCTTCTAAAATTTTATGCATATTTTGATCACTACAGGTTCTTAAGGTAGATAGGTTGTGCAATTTGTAAGTATATGTTTTATATAATAGATTTTTTATTCTTTATTATGCCACATTGTGTGATGGTTAACTTTATGTTTCAACTTGACTGAATTAAGTAATACCCAGATAGCTGGTGAAGCGTTATTTTCAAATATATCTGTGATGGTGTTTCCGGAAGAGACTAACATTTGAATCAGTGTACGGGGTAAGCAATATCTGCTCTCACCCAATGTGAGTGGGCACCATCCAATCAGTTAAGGGTCTAGATAAGACAAAAAGGCAGAGGAAAGTTGATTCATACTCTTTTTTCTGAAGCTGAGACACCCTTCTTCTCCTGCCCTTGGATATCAGAATTCCAACATCTATGACCTCTGGACTCTGGAGTTTGCACGAACCACTACCCAGTTTCTCTGGCTTTGATCTACGACTGAGAGTTATGCCATCATCTTCCTTCTTCCCTGGTTTTGAGGCCTTTGCACCTTGTCTGAGCCATGCTATCAGCTTCTGTGGCTCTCCAGCTTGCAGATGACCTCTCATGGGACTTCTCAACCTTCTTAATTGCATGAAGTAATTCACCTAGTAAATCTCCTCTCATATATCCATCTATAGCTATATCATATCTATCTATCTATCTATCTATCTATCTATCTATCTATCTATCACTTCTCTCTGTCTCGCTCTCTCTCTCCTATTGTTCTGTCTCTCTGAAGGACCCTGACTAATGGGATCTGGATATTGATGTTCAAACTATTTTTAAACAGTTTGTTCAAGCACTTTGGCAAACTACTTACTTACAAATAACTGTAAAGACAATTTAATAAAATTACTAAACTGTTAACGTTAGTGAGGTGAGATCCAGAGAAGTTATGGGGCTTCCTCTGTTACATAGCTACCTGGGCGGGGGTGGGGAGAGTCCAGTATCAGATCACAGGTTTCCTGATGAATAGGCAAATTTTCTTACACTTATTTCTCACAAGTAGCATTCCCCATAAGGTAAAATTTACTTTTTATAAAATCTCCCATTATTTGCATTTTTAAAGTAATATTTTACTTATATTTAGTGAGATGTATTTTAAAAAAAAACAAAAAACAAAAAACAAAAACAAAAACAAAAAACAAACAAAAAAAAACCTTTGCCTTAATGGAGAAACTGTGCCTGCTAATACAAATAAAAAGGTTTGGAAAGGCTATTTATGTTTTCCCTAAGCAAGTTTAATAGATTTAGTCTCAGTAATTTTTTTTTCTGTAACATAAAACCAATCTCATCTATTCTCGCAAGCCAAATTCTTAACCTCTTTGTAAGCATAAAACCACTGGATGGGTATCTGCTTATTTTCCTTTCTATTCTTTCTTTCAAGCATCTTGGATAATGAGTTTTCCATTAGATTATAAAATATTGAAGATTTTCATTGTGCTTTGTCTGAACTTTTTCAACTTTTCTTTTGGGATTTCTCAGACACTGTTTTTCTTCTTTTTTTTTTTTTTTTTCCTCTCTTCTAACCTGTCACTTCATAGAGCTCTATTAACAAGTAGGTAAACAGCAATCTAAATACTCTCCCAAATAGATCTGAATTTCATATGTCAACTTCAATTTCACTCACACATATTTTCCCAAAAGCTGTCATGAAGCCAGTTTTACTGCATTACTTAACAGGAATAGGAGTAGGAGTAAAAACAACTTGAGAGATATATTTTATTGGACATTATATGTTGATAAACTGTAGGCTGGGAATACTTTATTTCTGAGAAAATAGTAATTATTTTTGTTTTTACTTTTCAAGCAGGGGGTAAAGAACCTAATGTTTATTGAATCTCTAATGCATGTAGAGTTTATGTTATGATTCATACTATGATTTCATTAAGTCCCCCCAAAAACATGGTGAGGTCATTTACATGTAAGAAAACTGAAGCTCAGGTTTTTAAGAAACTTATTGAAGAATACAATCTGGCAAATGACTTACTAGAATGGACAGGAGAGAAACTGTCAAAGGTAAATTGCATTGTGTGATGATCACAAGCTTAATAACCTGTGGAGTGTTTAATTCATCAAAGTTCAGCTTTAGATTGAGATTTATCATCAAGTCTGACAAAGACTTAACTAGAAATGAGAATCAATAGGTTGATAAAATGTAGATCTCATTTGTCAAGAAACTATTACTTTCCACGTTTAAATGGAGAATCAGTTAGCTTAAATTTCTGTCATTATTACCATCATATAGGGATAGATACATTTAGATCAACTAGTAAAAACAACAAAGCATTGGATCTTAGGAGAAAGGCAGATTTACCTACTGACAAGGAGATAGGCTTTGAGGACCAAGGTGAGGCAGAAAGGGTAAATAGTAATCACTAGAACCTAATATGAATTTTCTTATATAGATGTCATGTTGTACTGACCACATATTGGTTACAAAGAATAAAAGGTGAAAAAAATTCAACAAATGTGAATGATCACTCATTACAAATTGGTAAATAAATAGAAAAAAATGAGTTTATTAAGAACATTTACATAATCTGATTCAGTTGAATAAATATAACTAGGGAGTACTGACTAATAGATTAGACTTAATTTTTCAGGGTAACTCTAATGGGAATTTCCATGACTGTATCTTTGTCCTGCCTTTGTCAGGCTTTCAAAATAAATACATGGACAAATAAATACATATCTCATTAAATCCATAGAAGATATACAATTCGGAAGGAAAACAAGTATATTGGATAATATAATCAGAAACCAAAATATATCATAGAGTCTATAAATAATCTATTCAATCAGTGAGAAAGCATACTAATTAGACTTAAAGTTTATTTCTGAACTTTTGCCTTAAGTATATTTATAGAAAAACAATTGAAGACTTGTAAATCTGCAGGCCACTCATATTTTTCTATTTCTGAAGTATATGCCAATCCACACTAAGATCAGAGGGATAAAAATAAATTTTTCTGATATACAAACAATAGAATTTGATAATTTTTCCTTGATTTTGAGTTGCAACTCTTTTAATAAAACTAGTTTCCTCATTTGTCCTTGACACTCAACTTGAGAAAATGTACATTGTTATGTGAAGCATTACATCTCTTCTGTAAAATGAGGGAACTAAAGAGCAGTTAACTATCATATAGAAATTTTGCTTGTGATTGATGTGACAGAATTTTGATTTTAGTTTAAGTTGATTTGGAACCAATATCTGGATTCTACTTGGACTATGTAAGAAACTCAGACTAAACAAAAAATAAGTATTGCAGAGAAAATAAGAGAAAAGTTTAGCTTAATGTGTTGAGAATATTATCTTGTCTTTTGATTGGGAGAAGTATACATCTCTTCATATGTTAAAAAATATTTCTGAGAAGCATTAGCCCTTTACAGCAAAAAACACAAAATAAAAATAAGAAGTCCTTAAGTCTCACTCAAAGAGGCCAATTTTTATTAAAGTCTACAACTCTTTTCCAGAATTACTCCCAGAACTCTGTATCAATATTATCTTTACTCTTCTCCTTTTCCTCTATCTAAACCAAGCATCATCAATTTTATAGGTAAAGACAGAACACTTTTTCTTTGAATGGCATTACTTTTAAAATTTCATCTAATTACAGATTATACGACTTGCCACATGCTGTATTCCACCATTTTAAAATCTACTTTCAATGTGTATAACTATGTTATAATGTCTCATAAAAATAAAAATTTCATATTATTAACTAATATAAATATATATAATTTAGCACTATGAATATTTAAATTATTAGCTAGCATGAAAATCTGTCTTATTTTCTTCTATTGAAAAATATATGCAACATTACAAAAGACAAATAAAAGAACTGCATGTGAATCTCTTTGAAAGTTAAGGAATAGTTTTGTGAGTACATGTTTAGTTGTGTATATATTTATGTTTGTTCATCTATATGTACATGTACAAGCAAATAAAATGTCTGTGAGCAGATAAGTATGCATTTACATAATACAAGTTCTTATCAAGAATTTGCAAAGATATGAGGCTGCAAGACGCAAGGAGAAAAGTATAGATTTTGGAATTAGGTGAGTTAAATTTAAGAAGCAATTTCATAATTTACCACTAATCAAATTCTGGTAAGTTTCCAATACATCACTGAGTGATATCTTCTTCAGAGTATTATTGTGACTATTAAATGAAATGTTACACATGAATTTTATTGCATATAAAGTAAAATGCTTTGATTTAAACGTTACTGATCCTGAATATTTGTAACATCCAGTAATGTTTTCCTGCCATTATACTCTTTTGCCTGTTCGTTGATTTTGCAATTTTTTTCACTCTCACATAACTATTTATTTTACACACAGCAAAGTTATTCTTTAGCAGTAGGCAGAGAGAGAGAGGTGGTATCCAGGACAGATTGTTGTGTCCAGCATTTTAAATAAGAAGAATTTTAAATAGAAAAAATTAACAGGAAATAAAGAAATAATAAACATTTTATTACATACTTGCTGCCAAAATAGCAGAGTATTTCTAAATTTGTATGAATACTTATCCCATGAGTCACTGATAAAATCTGAAGAAATAGCAATTTTTAACGTTTTGACTGGATGACATGATAGACGACAGATAGATAGATAGACAGATAGATAGATATATATAATAAGTAGACAGAATGTTCTGTCAGTATTTTTATTCTCGTTATGATTTCTTCTTTAAGCATCTTTAAAAAGTGAGCTATTTGCAAGAACAATTCTTATTTTTCAGAGGGGAAAATAAAAGCATCTAGAATTTTATGTTGCATTCTCAGAACTTTACTAGTAGTTGATAATAGAGCTAGAACAAATTTTCACAATTATACAAAATATTATTTCTGTTCAAAATAAACATGATCAGTATTTTTTTTTTTCTTTTGAGACGGAATCTCGCTCTGCCGCCCAAGCTGGAGAGCAGTGGCGCGATCTCTGCTCACTGCAACCTCCGCCTGTCAGGTTCAAGCAATTTTCCTGCCTCAGCCTCCCAAGTAGCTGAGACTACAGGGATGTGCCACACGTGATCAGTATTTTTTAAAGAATTCAGTCAGATTCAATCCACAGCTTCCCTAAAGGAAGTCTAAAGAAAAAATATTGTATGGTAAGATATGATGTCAACAAGTACAGAGAAAAAGACATAGTTTCTCTTTCTTATTCTTTGCTCACCGTGGAACATACCAAAGAACCTCTTATAAAATAGGCGGTAACATTCACTCACAAGGCAAACCAGACTCCAATTTACAGTCTCAACTAAAGACTGCACATCTGGATAAAAACCAAACGCTGAGCAGAGTAAGTTCATTGGAAAATGCTTCCTTTCTATAGTGCTAAAAAGACTACTTGATATATGTTCTCTGAAAATACTTCTTCAAACACACTAGCTAAGCTTAACTAAATAATGTCTAGGCCATGCTACTCCCATAATTATTGATAGCAGGATAAAGAAAAAAGAGTCATTAAAGTATGTTTTCATTAGGAAAATAAAATTATGCTTTCCTGATTACCTCATCTTGCTGCCCATTCATATGTCCTGTTCCTTTTTAATGTTTGCTCATTAAAAATGCAGAGTGTTCACTTCCCAGAGCTTCCATTTATCTCTAGCTAACATAGATAACTCATATTCCTAAATAACAAGACTCAGAGCCCTTGTATTCCATGTTCAAGTAATAGGAGCATAAAAATTCAATTGTGTTAATATTTTTAGAAGAGATTTAAACCACACTATGATTAGTTAACAAAGACAGTTACTGTATAATGAAAGGAAAATTGCTCTTATTGAATTAGTTGATGTTTTTTTCTAATTATAACACTGCAGGTGTTTATATCTACAGATTGCATTGGTAGGATAATTAGGTCCAGCAAGTATGTGAATTGTGTTAGGTTAAATTAGCTTATCACCGGATAGGAGCTTAATGAAGTGGAAATATCTTTCCAGGCAGTGCCTGAATCATCAGAGGTTGTAATGACTACTTAATATGATGTTAAGAAATAACAAGTTTAAATTAGGAGATAGAATTGCTTTAGGACAAATGTCATTCTTTAAAAGACTCTTATTTTTCTTTTGGGAAACGTAAATCAAATGATTAATGGTGCAAAATTACTAATTCCCCTCCATCATCTAATCACTTAATCTGATAATTTTTTCTCAACATCATTTGATTGTACTGAAACACACGTCGTGCCTGTACGCATTAAAGTTAAATATTCAAACCATTCTCTTCTCCATCTAGTTACTTCAGTTACAGAGGAAATCTAATCAATCGCCCTGGAGGCCAAAACAAGATAGAAAAATACTTTGTTCAGTGGTGCTGTGCCTAATATTTCCACAAATACATGAAAATAAGACTCTAGTCTACAATTCCAGCTTCTCTAACAATCAATTCAATCTGTCTATATGAAATAAAAATCAAATTGTTTTTCCCTTTTTTCCTGTAGAAGTGGTGCACGTACCAACCATGTTTTTATTTTCCTCTATCAGGACAAGCAGATGTAAATTTAATGTTTATTTGAAGTTCCCTCATAATTATTTTTGCAACAAATATAGATCACACACCAAAATCAGGGCATAATAGGAATAGCTAAAGTCAACACAAAACTGAATATATAGACAACACATTCAAAGTCTAAATTTTCCAGTAGAGAAAGTATTTTGCTTCTTACCAACCAAAAATTTGCCTGATTTAGATTTTTTATTTTTTATTCTTATTTGATTGGCTTTAAGATCTGTTAACTTCATGCATTTTACCATGTGGCTTCTTATATTCTTTCTTCCGAGTAGGTGGGTTATAACTTTTTTTCATGTGTTTTATTAAAAGATCCAAATCTTGAACTAATGAGGGAAAAATGAAATATCAATATCATTGTATTTTTTATTTCCTATGTATGCTTTACAAACCTTTTGTCTTAACTGTAATGACTATACTAACTTGAATGTGCTTGTGTAAAGATCAACAATATAGGAAATCTACCAATTAAATGATGCTAAACAAAGCAGCAGTCTACACACTGTTGGACATCTTGTTAACTTTAGAGGAGTGTTAAGTCTCTTGTAAAATCAGAAGGGAAAGAGAAGAAAGTTGCTCATTACAACGTATAATTCTCACACTTGAAAAGCCTACATGAAGTGAATTTTCTCATATTTTTAAGATGCTTAGAGGGATAGTTAAGAGAGGAATTTGTTGTAAATAGTAAGATCAATTAAAGATAGCCTGATGCAAAGTTAAAAGTCAGAACATGAGATATTTCTTTTTTTGCTAATGTTTCATGAGGATTTATCTTGGTTTCTCGCCAACACTATAAACCCGAAAAAACAAATTATAGGCTTGAAGTAACCATTAAAAAGACCTAATAATACTTTAAAATGTTCATGAGATCATTTATCTATATGTTATCTATTTTATGTATGCTTTCATGATGATTGTCTCTTTTAATCTGCTCAGCAAGTCTTGGAGGTAAAAAGGATTATGTTCTAATTTTAGAAATAGAGAAAAGTACAACACAGCAATTGAATGGTATTTCTAAGCTCAAGAGATCATTGGGGATTGAACATCAATAAAAACTCATTTGTTTTCGTTTCTAAATCAATGGGCATCTTTGCACAGACTACACACATGCTAACAAGACCAAATTTTTAAAAATCTATTCTCATATATTTTAAAAATATCTCTTCTTCCCTATGCAAATGCTGAAAAACAAACAAAACAAATCCCAAACTGGAATTCAGAGTCTAAGAAAAAATGGAATGCCGAATATTCCTATTGCTATTGGTCATATTGATCAATTTCTTTTTAAGTTTCTCTTTTTCTTTTTTTTTTTTTGCTTCATTTTTATTAAGAAGAAATAGAAGAACAGCAGGTTTAGATTGCTTTAAGTATAGGAAAAATGATCATTCACCTGTGCAAACAGACCTTTTGAACATAGAACCAACTACAGTAATTTTTTCCTGGTTTATCACACTTGGCTCACCTTCTTATTGGTAAGAATTAATCAGCATTCATCTATCCCGTAAGTACACACACTAAATAAACAAATATGTCTTAAGTAATTCCCTTTATTTTCCTTGTTCCAAGGCATATTTGAGCTAGTTTTATCAACAGACATTTCCTGATCTTAGTATCAGGAGTAGGGTAAAGCAATAGAGATAGAAGCCCTGTGCAAAGTTCTGAAAGAATCATGGTAATAATAATACTAATAATGACAAGAGTTGGGTACTGATTATATACATCAGAAATAATGCTAGATCATTTTAACAATTTATTCGTAATTCTCACAGTGGGGCTGCAATTAATTTATAGTTAAGTAAATTCTCCTGTTCTTCAAGTTATTCTGAGAAAAATAAAGCCTTTGGAAACATTGCATTGAAATGAACATTTTCTCATGTAATGGAATAGCCAAAGATAGACCGCTGTTTGTGTTCTCTGTAGACTGATCTCAGTGGGAAGGCCGACTACGGCAAAGAGAATGTTATCACTTTTTTACAGTTCTTAAAACATTAATTCTGCATGTTGTTGCTACTGTAGTACTAGTTTCACAATGTTGCCTAATCTATACATACAAGTAATCGCTTATTAGTAAACTCATTAATCGTAAACTTTTTAAATTATAAAATTTTATAAATATATGTTATATGTGGTAATCAGAACCAAAGTACACTCAAACTCAAAATAATCATTTTTTTTCTTATTCAGTATTTTAATATGTTTCAGAGTTACCTATGCTTTGAGAGTTGGGAAATGATTTGAAATAGCAGTGAAATATTTTTATTTCACTTCCTTTTATGTTTAAGATGTAACACAGTATAAAATCAGAGTTTTATAATTTCTGAAAAAGTTCATATATTAAAATGAGTCTCTTACAAGCACACACACGACATAAAGAAAATTTAGTAGAACTGTAAACATTGTCAGAATCATATATTAAAAAGTAGAAAAGCCTTTGGATGTCTAAATTTTACATATTTTCTTAGTAAAAATAACGGGCATTCTTAAAGACCGATGGAGATTACTAAAGAAGCAGCAGAAGAGAATTGAACCCTTGAGATTGAAGCTTTGAATATATGTTTTGCTTTCCTAATACCAACTAAGATTTTTATGCAAGTAGTCCAGTAGTACAGAAATACTGGAAAAAATGTGTTCAGAGTTGGAAGGACAATTAATGAATTCTCCCTGTCTTCCAATCTTATACCACTAAAGAGGACATTTCTGCAACTCTCTACCTTGTGAATTAACCCTTGCTAAAGAAGACTGTCTAACCTGACTAGTTGGAGTTTGATCTCTTATAACATTTGATCAACTTTTACTAATTAGATTCAATAAAATGATACACTTTCACTTTTTATCACCTCCTTCACTCAATATTCTCTCTATTTTGCTCTCCCCTCCTAGGCTGGGCACAGTCTTCCTTCTGTTGATTACAACATTCTAGAGGCACAGCCTGGCAGGACTGGTCCACTATTTTCTAAAGACACTTGATAATTTGAAGACAAAATATGTGGTGTGATTTCAGGCAAAATAAAATGTTTAATCTGCCTCATCCCACTGATTTTTAAGCAAAGTGTCCTTCATGTAAGTTTACATAGTTTTTAAATGGATTAATAAAGTTAATGATTGTTTTCCATTTGAAATATATGTGCTTCATTAACAAAATTTTTGAGAAATCCAGGGGTAATTTCTTGGACTAGCTAATATTTATAATGAGAAAGATTCTATGAAAGAAAGAAAATGAATATGTCAAATTTGCCTTTGTCTTACAAGAGAATATTTAAAGGTATCTTTGTGACAAGTATTATCATTAGATTTTATTTAAAGATAATATTGCAGATGTCAATGAGTACAGTGAGTATTTTTCAACACAAAATTAACATTAATTGTGGTAAAATAGAATAATTTTACTGCTTTGTTCAGTTGAAAAAGTGCACTTAAATTATTGTTTTATACATTTTTCCTCCTTTGGATTCACAAGTTTCTTGATAATTCTGTTGAAATTAAATAACACAAATTTATTTATAAAATAGTATTTATCTTAGCACACACTACACCCCCACTCACTGTAATTGCCTTTAAGTAGGATACACTTAGAAAATGTTAAATATGTCTTAAGATAAATATGCGAATATCTCAATTCTTCTAAATTCTTGGAATGAAATTTTATTTCTGTTCTAACAGTTCCGATTGCCTCAAAGAGCATAATAAGGGACAAATAGGTTTTCCATTTTAAAGTCATCATTACAGATCTATAGAAATTATTTATATTATTTCTTAACCCAGATACTCATGATGGCATGTCATTGATGGAAATATTATTACAGTCACAAGTTTCTTAAATTCCTAAACAATTTTTATACTTAAAAAAGTTAAAAATAAAAGTTAAATTGAAAAATTAAAATTAGAAAAGTCTACACACTAGACTTTATCAAACTAACGTAACGTACAGATGAGAAAGTTTAAAAAATAGACCATAGATAGTTATGTGATATCCAAAATGTTTTCTAAGTTTTTGTGGTGTTACAAGAAAAAACAAACATGTGAGAAGGAGTTTGGAAATAAATATATTATGTCTACTAAAGTTAATTTAATTGAGCAAGAACACGTGCAGCGTCAAAAGTATGATGTAACTGTTCTATGTTCTTTTCCTTCAAGGAATAATGAGCTTAGTTTTCCCTGAAACTGATACCTGAGCTGACAATTTTGTTTTTATTTTGAGTTTTCTTCTAAATTGCATGCAATACTATTCAGAAATACTCGCAAAAAGAGAAAATGCATAGCAAGATTAAATTCGTAAATAAAAAATCCATCGAAATAAAGTCAGGCATAAGAACATTTTAATGTTTGTCTTTAAATTGAAAAATAATGTGAGATTTGTACTACAATGATGAAAGGTCACATCAATGTTGATAGTCAACTGAAAAAAAAAAGTGATTGTAAGATATTGATGGTCCCTGATGGCTCAGATTTCAAAAATGTTTGCAGGGGGGGCGGAGCAAGATGGACAAAATCTTAGGCAACTTTACTGATGCAAGATGCTTCCCAACATTATACAAACAAAGCTGTTGGTATTTTCCAGCAGCTCAAAGGTTTAGGTTGATGCATAGCACAAAATCTCTCTAGTTCCACATCACCATCACCAAAGTAACCAAGAACCCAGGAACACCATTTAATAGTGAAGTAAATGCAGAATGATCAATGTCTACAACAGTGTCTAAATTTAGAGGACAAAGAAAAATACATATTAATGCCGAAGACTTGACTCCTAGCTTAGGCAGAGGCACTGCAATTTTAAGACATCTCCAAAAGATTTTTTACCAAAAACTGGATAATAATATATGTACTATTTAAAAATCCATGACTTCCTGTTAACAAATATCATGGGGAATGTATATGTTAAAGAATCTATGTATGGATTTGCCTCTTCAGTTCACTTCATATAAATGAAATCATACAATAAAAAAAAATAAAAAACAACAACAACAACAAAAAAAATGTTTGCAGTGCTTGCTTGCCTTCTGAGTATAAGAGAGATGCACTCCTATCATAGAAAAGGTGGGCTTTCAAATTAGCTTGAACTAATGATGATTTTAATAAATACACTATACAAATATGGGGAGGATCTTCATCCAGAAAGAATATTCATGGGCCACTGAAGTGAAAGGCAGGTATGTCAGAACAAAAACTAGGGAAGAAAAAGAACATCAGATGCTATTTCTGCAGAATTTATAGCTTTGCTGCACATGTTTTGCTTACTTTGGAAGAGCAGATCTCATAAATGGGGTAGGTATGTGCTATATAATGCTTTGATCTGCTACCTTCACTGGTTTATATTAAATACTTACCAGTTTTTTTAGCTAACGAGAAGAACATCTCTCATGATCTTTTCAGCTTCAGTGCATAGACAAGAACGAACTGCTGACTGCTTTTATTAAAAAGAGGGTAACATTCAGAAACATGAAAACTCATTAAAAAAATCAAACGACTCCCAGTAGTTGTTGTGGAAAACTAAAGTAATAGAAGAAAAGCTCTTCACAATCGATTGCTCTTTGTGTATAATTGTTAATACAAGTGAAATTGCATTCTCAGAAAAAAAAAGTAACATACATTTAACAATTGATGTACCTATGTGTACCACCATTTTTCTTTAATTTGTATTTACACCAAAATTACAGACAAATTATTTCGTATCTTTCCTTTGTTCGTCTTTCCCTCCCATATGCAACTATGTCCCAGAGATACTTTAAGCCACTTCTTTTGTTGTATGTCTTCGTGTCTCTATATAACATATTAATAAATTTACTACTTTATATTTAAAATTCAGGCCCTATCTACATACTTACAACTGTTACATATGAAAATATAACTCTGTTCTTCAAATAAACCTCAACACATATACACATGACTGTCATCCTGTTTAAATACTTATGAATGAAACCATAACTTGCAGAGCAGAGCCATGTGGTATACCACTTGGCATATCTAAAGGAATGTGTGTGTGCATTTATGTGGTAGAAATAATAATTATGTCTTCTGAGATAAAATGCTAAACATAAACTTAAAACCAAAAAAAATTAAAGAATTTCAAATATCTGCTGAGAAAATTATGTATGTAGTTATCTTGAGGGAGTTTTTAGAAGTATGATAGATAAAATTAATGAAGTATAAAAAACATTACATAGTGTCTGGCTTTTAAAAAATTGTATACTACAGTAAGAATTCTACCATTCTAATTACTCATATCTGCTGCACCAATGCAGATATAAAACTTAGACACTTTTGATACTATATATTTTTAGTAAAGCTTTGTATATTTATTGATGAAGTTTCCTATGAAATAACACAATTTTGAATACTATTAATTTTTATATATGTACCTCTTTATAACCTATGTAATATTTTGAATAATATTTCAACTGATTTTTGGTAAAGCAAAAGACAAAAAGTTCTGACTATTGATAACCAAAACTTAAATCTATAAATCTATTTGTAGTAGAATTGGTCTACTTGTCAAGATAATTATCAGATCTTAGCCTCTCATACAGAAGTTTAACATTTTCTTTTTATAGTTTTTTCAAAGCTGCAACCTTTCTCATACATCTACATAAGCTCCCTTGTTTCTTTCTTTAATGTGATGTGGGATATTTTTCATTTATAAAAATGCATTTATTTGCTGTTACTTTTTTCAACCTTTTGCCTCAGCAGCATTTAATCAATATTTAATGTTTCATGCAAGCATGATATTATTAATGACACAATAAAAGTTACTTGCATAATTATTTTTGAGTCTTTAACAAGCGAAGAATGACAAGTACGACTTATAATTTAATGAAGTTAGTCAAATGAATTGGTTGTGCTCTTATTAATCTACAGTGGATTTGGAGGTTTTATTAAGATAATTGTGTTGGTTTTATAATGAGTATAAAAGTTAATTGTTCTCCCTAGTTGTCAATCATTGTAAGTGTGGAAAGTTTTTTTAAAAAGTATCTTATTTGGACTATAGACACTCTCCATATTACCTATTAGACACATTGTTCATTTACATGCACAGATAATTTTAGAATCTATTATTTAATGGAATGCATATTTTAGAATAAGAGATGATATAATAATGAGCTTTTTATGTCCCGGCTGCCATTCAATCTGAGGGGAAATATAAGCTTTTTTCTTTAGAGGAAAAGGAGGTGATTAATACAGTCTCTCAGCATAAAGAATGTAAACTTGGATTATATTTCTAGATGGCCAGAACCTATAGCCGATTAATGATGAAGTTGGACAGTTAGAAATCTGAGGAAGGAAGGAGTGGAGCTTACTAAGATATGTGAGTCTGTAGAAAGGAACTCATTGTCACACAATAGAATTTTTTTTTTCTGCCCTTTTAAAGTTTTATATTCGACATTGAAATAACTTAGCTCTCAATGAGCTTTGATGTCGATTTCTAATCCAGGTTGCAAATTTTAACATATTCATTTGGATGAAATGGCAAGTCACTTGAACCTATAATTACAAAATTTAACCCATTTTAATAAAATAGTGAAATTAATTCAATAGTACGTAATCTATAAAAGTTTGGTAAGTTGGTAGCCAATGGGTTATAATGTAAGCATAGTTTTTATTGATAGTGATTTAGATGTGAATATTTAAATAATATTTTGTTATTTGACAGTGTCTATTAATGATACCCAACTACATTAGTATCTTTAAAAAAAGTAATATTGAATAATTCTTGTGATTTAAGCAAAATATACTTATATATAATTAGTATTAATAAGAATTACAAGGAGGTTATGTTTTATTTATATATATAACTTATTTTAATTAAATACAATTTTTTATTCTATTCGATAATCAGAGAGTAACAACTTAAAGAGTGGGAGGCCCATAATTTGGATCCTGTGTCTTCTAAAAAGATGCTTTGCAAGCATCTTTATTCTTTCCTGCCCATATACATCTACTCTTTGTAAGTAAGCAAAATCTGTACTGTATCATTAACCTCTTGTGATGGAATTTTGTTTTATTTTCACACTCTAATTTATTGGTTTTCTGTTTCACTTTGTGTTATTGATTGGTTTTAAACTATGTTCCCTTTTGCTATCTTTCACAGAATAAATTTATAGATTTTTCCTTCATATCTGTGACTATATTTGAGGAATAGTAGGTGACAGATTTTGTAAATACTCTACATTCATTTGAAGATGATGCTCCTGATTCTTTTTGCAGAGATTTTTGTAGACATATTTTTATTAAATAGCTTGATAAAAAAGCAAAATACCTTTTTGATTAAAATATTTAATATAGTGACTATTTTTCAGTCAACAGGTTCTCTCATGTTCTAGTGTAAACATATTAAAATCTTTCATGATGCCCACAGATTTGCTAGTTTCTTATTGTGATTTTGCCAGTTCTTGATTGCCATATTCAAAGATTATCACTGACAACATAAAAGAGCTAGTTTGTCATTTATTTTGCTTGGTAGCTGTTTTTCTATGGTTAAATTTATGATTATTTATACTTGTAGCATTTTATTCTATTCTGTCTAATATTAAAATTGCTACATTAGTCTTATGTTGATATTTATCTTTTTTATTTTTAATGTATTTATTCTCAAGCTTTGTACATTGTTTTACATATTTTTTTAAAAAATTCAGCTTTTATTTTAGATTCCGGGAGTACATGACAAGTTTGTTCCATAAATATATTGTGTGATGCTGGGGTTTAGGGTATGCATGATCCCATCACCTAGGTAGTGATAATAGTACCCAACAGATGATTTTTCAGCCCTTTTTCCCCTCCTCTCTCCCACTTCGGTAGTCTCCAGTGTCTATTGTTCCCATCTTTAACTGCTTGTGTACCTAATATTTAGCTCCCACTCACCACTGAGAATATGTGATTTTTGGTTTTGTGTTCCTGCATTAATTCACTTAGGATAATAGTCTCCAGCTGCATCCACGTTGCTGCAAAGGGCATGATTTCATTCTTTTCTATGACTGTGTGGTATTCTATGGTGTATATGTACAACACTTTCTTTACCAATCAACTGATGATGGGCACAAAGGTTGATTCCATGTTTTTGCTACTGTGAATAGTGCTGCAATGAACATACCATTTCATGTGCCTTTTTGGTAGAATGATTTATTTTCCTTTGGGTAAATACCCAGTAATGGGATAACAGATCAAATGGGAATACTGTTTTAACTTCTTTGAGAAATTTCCAAGCTACTTTCCACAATGGCTGAACTAATTTACACTGCCACCTAGCATTGTATAAGTACTCCTTTTTCTCTACAGACTTGCCACTATCTGCTAGTTTTTGACTTTTTAGTAATACCCATTCTGACTGGCATGAAGTGATATCTCATTGTGGTTTTAATTTGCATTTCTCTGATGATTAGTGACGTTGAACATTTATCCATGTGTTTGTTGTCCATGTGTAGGTCTTATTTTGAGAACTGTCTATTCATGTCCTTGCCAACTTGTTAATTGCATTATTGGTTTTTGCTTGTTGAACTGTTTAATTTCCTTATAGATTCTGGATGTTAAACCTTTGATGGATACATAGGTTGCAAATATTTTTTCCCATTCCGTAGGTATCTGTTTACTTGATAGGTTTTTTTGCTATGCAGAAGCTCTCTGGTTTAATTAGATTCTGTTTGTCGATTTTTATTTTTTGTTGCAATTGCTTTTGAGAACTTAGTCATAAATTTTTTGCTGAGGCTAATGTCTGGAGTGGTATTTCCTAGATTTTCTTACAGGAGGAAATGTATTGTGTTTATTTAATAAGAGTCTTGTATGCACCTTGTTTAAAAATAGTATAAGTTAGGATGTGTACATGCATTTCATCAAATAGCTGAAATAATTTTAATAAACATTTTATTGAAAGAAATTACATATAGAAAATACATATGTTGTAATATGGCTATTGAAGAATTTTTATTAAAAAATACATGTGCAATCTGCTCCAATATTAGGACATGGGGTATTACTAGCTGCAGAAATAGTTCATATACCCACTATCCTAACTTGTAATGGTAAAAACTTTTCTTGCCATACTTTACACTTTATATTAATGTAATTATATAGTATATAGTCTTTTGTGTTTACTTTCCATTGTTCAATATTATGTTTTTAAGATGCATTCATGTTATAGGCTGAATGTTTGTGTGCCCCCGAAGTTCATATGTTAAAGCCCTATACTACAATATAACTGTATTTGGAAGCAGATCCTTTAGGAGGTACTTAAGGATAAGTGTGGTCATAAAAATGGGGCCCTAATTTGATAGTATTAGTGTCCCTATATGGAAAGACACCAGAGCTCAAGAGCTCACTTAACTGGCTCTCCCTCTCTCTCTCTTTCTCTCTCTTTCTCTCTCTCTCTCTCGCTCTCTCTGTTTCGGATATGAGAAGGCCACCATCTGCAAGTCAGACAGGGGTGCTTTTTCAGAAACAGAACCCTGCTGAATCTTGCTCTTGGACTTTCTAGCCCCCAGAAATGTGAGAAATAAATTTCTGTTGTTTGTGCAACACAGCCTGTAATATTTTGTTATGGCAGATTGAACAGAGTAAGACAATTGATGTTTGTGTTTAAATTTATAGATTATTATTGCTGTATGTTATTTCATTGCGTGAATGTGCCATAATTTATTCACCCATTTTCTTGTTAATGAATACTTCAGTTGTTTACAGGTTTTAGTAATTATAAATAATGCTTCCATGACCATTCTTGTACATATGTATTGATGAACACATGTGCTCATTTATGTTTTGCATATATCCAAGAATGGAAGCTGGTAATAAGGTGTGCATAAATTCAGCTTTAGTAGATACTACAAAGCAGAGAATCTATTTTTCCGTATCCTTACCAAACTTGATATTGTCTCTTTTTCTTTTTATCCTCATTGATTGAAATTTAGCAATATTACAAACAAATTGGCATTTTCATAATGACAAAGCTGAGCATAAATATATGTATATGTGTGTGTATATATATGTGTATATATGTAGAGAGAGAGAGTGACTAGTTGAGCATATATATAAATACACATATACGTATACCTACAGAATGGGAAAACTATATACATATGTGTGTATATATATGTTTCGAGGCAACGTCTCACTCTGTTACCCAGGCTGGAGTGCAGTGACATGATCTTGGCTCACTGCAACCTCTGCTTCCTGGACTCAAAGCAATTCTCCAGCCTCAGCCTCCCATGTAGCTGGGACTACAGGAGTGGGCCATCAATGCTTGGCAAATTTTTTTGTGGGCGCGCGTGTGTGTGTGTGTGTGTGTGTGTGTGTGTGTGTGTGTGTAGAGACAGGGTTTCGCCATGTTGCCCAGGCTGTTCTGAACTCCTGAGCTCAAAGTGATCCACCCACCTTGGCTTCCCAGTGTGCTGGGATTACAGGTGTGAGGCACCATGCTCAGACGAGATCATTTTTAAATTGATGATTAATACCTTTTGTGTCATATTTTTAAATTTTTTTGCCAACCCTAAGGTATTAATATGTATTTATATATTTTCTTCCAACAAACCTTAGTATTTTACCTTTTATATTTACAGTTTTACTTCCTCTAGAATTGTTTTTCTTTCTAATAGGAATAGGAATCAAAATAAACTTCTTCACCAGATGAATTTCCAGTTGATCCAATATCATTTCTTGAAATATATATTGATTTTCTTCTCTACTATAGTGTTTTCATTCTTATAATTAGATGGGTGTTTATGGATGGACTGAATTTGAAGATCTCTATGATGTTCTATTGATGAGTTTGCCTATCTCAGTACAGTGAAGTACTTCATTCTTCTGATTAATTTATTTTATTACAGATCTTGTTATCTTGTAGTGTATGTTTCCTACCTTTGTGCTTCTTCAAATTTCCATGGCAATTTTTACCCTTTGCATTCCAAATAAATTTTAGAATCATTTTTCAGCCCCTTTCCAAGCATTCACAAATGTATAAACACACACACATGCACACATATACAACCACATGGTACTATGGCTTTGATTGAGATTGCATTGTCTTATGACATTTATTTTTCCACTCTAAAATAAATTTAACTGTCACTCACATTATGTAATTGTCAAAACTGATCCATAGAAAGTGTCTGTAAAAGCTTCCAAGAAAGTTTTGAAGAAAATAAGGTACGAACCATAGGAGCCAAACTGACAACACCAATCCTGCCTGTCACACTCTTCTTTCATTGAGTAAACGAACAACAGGAACAGGATATATTTTCATATGTGTTCAAGAATTTTATTTGTATCATTTTAAATAAAGTGAATTTCAGGTGTTGGAATTTTTACCACCATGTTTGTATTCCTACAAGACTACTATTTAATATTTATCATTTTATGAACTTTATATAAAAAGAAAGCAACCCTATGGTTTGATTTTCTCTCTTGCTTATATTTTTGATATTTATTCAAGCTGATATGTATTTCATTTATTTAGATAGCAGTATAGTGTTCCTTAAAAATGTATATCTGTATATTGTCCTTTCCTTATGATCTGTATATCACCTTTTCTACCCATAACAAATATTTGAGTTTTTCTTTATTTCTGGTTATACCCCAATAAATGTACTGGAGATGTAGCATATGAATAGGATACATTTTACCAACAACATCAACTATTTTACCAAGTGGCCATGGCCATTAATATTGTCACCAACACTGCTCTACAATATCTCCAAATCTTTCCATATATTAAAATTCTGCTTATCTATAAGATAGTAAATATTTAATGTGTGATCAATTTGCATTTTCCTGACCTACTAATAAGTTTGGTAATTTTTTAATGCTTTTTGAACACACTTGTTTCCTATTTTGTTCAATATACTTTCATGGATTTTGCTCTTGTTTTATTGGAATATTTGTTTTTTTAATACTTTGTTGGTGATCATTCTATATTCTGGATATTAATATTTTGCCAATTATATTGTAAAAAATATCACTCCAAAATGTGGCTTATGGTTTTGCTTCTTTTTTATTTTTTTTCAAGACTTTCTTAAAATATATATAGGTAAATTTGTTACATTTTCTTCAAAGCATAGGGCTACCTCAGAGCAATAAATAAAATGTCTTACATTGTTTCTAACAATTTTATAGAACCAGTTTTACATATGCTTTTTCTATTGACTTGGTTTACATCAATGCACGTGTCCATTTCTGTTTTGCCTACTCTTATCCATGTTCTGTACTTCTATGGCATGACATTTTAATTCCCATAGCTTTGAATATGTCACGATATCTAGACAAGTAAGTTCACCCTACTCACAATCTATTGAAGTATAAAAACAAAAATAAAAATTAACTTAAGATTTTTATTGAAAGTGAATTGAATGTATTGCACACAATTCCTATTGTTATGATGTTGTGTCTTAATCCAAGAACATGAGATTTATTTTTATATATTCTTTAAAATCTTTTAGTTATCTCTAATAATTTCCACATAGGGTATTTATATAACAATTATTGGTTATTTGCTGTTAATTCCTTCTATGTTTTATCATAATTTTTGCTTAATCTATTAAGGATGATAGTGATTTGTCAATACATTTTTCGTTATATGAAAGACTATATATTAATAACACACTATTTTAAAATTGTATCTTTCCATTTCATAAAAACTTTTATTATTATATAGTGATCATCTTTATCATCATTCTGGGATATTTCTTCACCTTAAAGCCTATTTGACTGACAGCAATATAACCAGCAGATTTATATTGATTACTTTTTGCCTGGCATGTCTTTGTATATAATTTACCTTTTAAGCATTCTGTGGTTTTTTTAAGTTTTAGGTTGATCTCCTGTAATAGCATTGAGTGAAAGTATTTAATGTCATAAGTAACTTTTAAACCCATGAGTTAAGTCTTTTTATATTTAGTATGATTCTTGAAATATTTGGACTTATTTCTAACTTGTGTTTGTTTTGTGTATTTTTCTATATAAAAATATTTTCCCATTCTTTTTTGTGTGTGTCTTTATTGCATTTTTAAAATTCATTTTTTCTCTTATTTTATTTTATTTTTACTTTTTTTTTTTTTTTTTTTTTTTTTTTTTTTGACACTAAGTCTTGGTCTGTTGCCCAGACTGGAGTGCAGTGGTGCAATCTCTGCTCACTGCAAGCTCCGCCTCCTGGATTCACGCCATTCTCCTGCCTCAGCCTCCAGAGTAACTGGGACTACAGGCGCCTGCCACCATGCGTGGCTAATTTTTGTTTTGTTTTGTTTTGTATTTTTAGTAGAGACGGGGTTTCTGTGTTAGCCAGGATGGTCTTGGTCTCCTGACCTCGTGATCCGCCCGCCTCGGCCTCCCAAAGGGCTGGGATTACAGGCGTGAGCCACCACACCTAGCCTTTTTTTCTCACTTTTTATTGCCACCCTACTTACTTGGAAATTATACACGTTATTAATTCACTTGATATCAGAATTTATAAGGAAGTCTACCAACTCAATTGGAAAAAATATATAATAATCTGATTTGAAAATTGGCAAAAGATCTGAATAGATAATTATCAAAAGAACACATACAAATAGCAATCAGGTATATAAAAAAGTGCTCAACATCGTTGATTGTCAAAGAATTGTAAATCAAAACTACAATGAGATATCATCTCACCCAGTTATATCCCTTTTATTCAAATGACAGGCAATAATGAAAGCTAGTGAGGATAGAGAGAAAGGGAACCTTCATACACTGTTGGTGGCAATGCAAATTAGTACAGCCACTATGAAGAACAGTATGGCGGTTCCTCGAAAAACTAAAAATAGAGCCACCATGTGATCTAGTAATCCTGCTGCTAGTTACACGGCCAAAAGATAGGAAATCAGTCCATTGAAGAGATATCTACACTCCCATATTTATTGCAGCGGTGTTTACAGTAACCGAGATTTGGAGGCAAAAATCTAAGTGTCCATCAACAGATGAATGGGTAAAGAAAATATGGCGGATATATGCAATTGAGTGCTCTTCATCTTCAGCCATAAGAAAGAATGAGATCTTGTTATTTGCAACAACATGGATAGAACTGGAGGACATTATGTTAAGTGAAATATGTCAGGCACAGAAAGACTAATTTCACATGTTCTCATTTGTGGGAGCTAAAAACTAACATAATGGATCTGGTGGAGATAGAGAATAGAATAATCATTATCAGAGGCTGCAAAGAGTAGTGCGTTGGGTGAGAAGTGGGATAGTTGATATTAATAAGTAAAAAATAGAATGAATAAGATCTAGTATTTCGTCACAGAATAAGGTGACTACAATCAGCAATAATTTGTATATTTTAGAATGACTGAGGAAGTAGAAATGGAATATTTATAACAAATAAATAATGAATGCTTGAGGTGAAGGATACCTCATTCACCTTGATGTGATTATTTCACGTGTGTCTGTATCAAATATGTACTTCATAAACATATACATCTACTATGTACTCATAAAAATTAAAATTAATATAAATAAAATACATGGACCTAAAAATATATAAAGTTTCATTACTCCATTTCCAAATCACATGCTACTGATTTCCACTATTTTTCTAGCCCATTTCTACTCTGTTTAGACATTTTAGTATCACTCGTTATAGGCAATCCTTATAAGCAATGTTTTTTTGGTGGCAGGGCATGAGCAAGGGAGAGTTTGTTCATTGTTTTAATTTTTGCTTTCTCCAAATTAGAGCCAGAACAAAGATGTGAGCTCCAGTAGTTTATCTGAGTGGTAATCCCAGAAAGCATGAGTAAGGAAATGGGAAAGTCAGATGTGAAAAGAGAAAGGATTAATAGGCTAGCTAACATTGTGGCCACAGGGGTCCAGTCCTGCTGTTAACCCACTAAGGAGCCCTCTAGCATTATTCCTGCAGTGGTTAGGGGATTGAATCATTTGTCCACTTAAAACTGACACTTGTTAATTGAGAGAATTCCCAGGGGCATTAACTCTATTGCACATTCAGTTTGTCAATGAGTGTGAGGAAATGACTTCCTAAAGCTTTGGAGAAAACCCCGAGGCATCCAAACAAAGAAATATAAGGAAGATATTTGATATAGAAATCTAGCAAGTTACATGAAATTTTCCAGACATTGCAATGGGATCAGGCAGCTGCAGATTAAAAGGAGCATCTCTCCAGCATCAGCTGCTTCCTCATATTTACAATATTTTGCTCACCATTAGATCTTGTAATTCAAATTCCTTTCAGAGAGGATCCTCTGCTGGGCAATTTTATTTTTCAATATATTTAAATAAATTATTATTTTGCCCTGAATTATATTTTTTATTTGAGACTATATTTATTGTTTTTCATCTTATCCTTGAGGAAAATGAGTTTAGTCTGGAAATAATGTTTATCTCTTTAAGTTTCCCCTGAAACAGATTCTCAGCTGAGGATTCTTTCATTTATCAGAAAGGTTTTTCCAATAAATGACTATAAGGGAGTGGAAAGATGAGGAAGCAAGGTAAAAAGCCAATACAGCAAGTTAGCTCATGGGCAACTAGAGCTTAATCACCCAGGATAATTCAGAGTAATGTGTACAAATGTACACCTCACCTGAGTGATGCAGAAGCTGGTATATTTACTCCTCAACTTCTATTAGTCATTTGGATATAAAGACCATTAATTCTGAGCTCTTTAGGCTCCCCTTCAGGCAAGCATAGTGGACTTTGGCAAGCAGAGAAACATCAGGAAAAGAATAATGCATATGCTGTCATCTGAAATTTGGTCTCATACACATGAAAGAGGATATGGGTGAAACACTTACATAGTTTACTATACTTATATATCCCTTACCTATGAGACTTAGCCTGCTACATCCCTTCTCTCTTAGAGATTGGCAAATAAAATATTTCAAAATGCAAAACTGTGTATTCACACAGAAAGGTTAAAAACAAAAAATTTCAGCCACGTAGATATATGAATACCAGAATACAATATGGCTACAATGATCATATGTGGTTATTGTAGATATGAGAGGAGAAAGGAATATAAGAGTTAAAGAAAAAAATAGGAGTTGAAAACATTTTTTTCTGTTCTTAACAAAGTGAAAGTCACCATATTGAGGGTAAGATCACAAATGGACCGTCTTGCATTTTGGATATGATAAATAAATATTTGCTATACTATCAAAGTCTAGAATAATTATGTCCTGAAAACATAAAGTTGAATGTAATCTAGATTTGAGAATTTGCATAGTGGATATCTTGCATATGCAAAGATGTAAAGATCTTTTTCCCTTTTATTTGCTTCTGCATAACTAATTGGTCTGAGAATTCTACGACTTGAAGCTTAAAAAATTAATTTAAGAAAGTTAAAATTAAAGATTTTTAAATTCTCCAGTCTAGTTTTTAATTTCCCTTATTTTATCCTTGACCTATTTTAAACAACTTATCTGCATATATTGAAATTTATTATGTTTAAAAAATTTTCAATAGAGAACTCCTTTGTAATATATAAAGTTTAAATAATTTATAACACATTTACTTGAAAAGAAAATTATTTTATTTGCTCAATCTATTATATATAGCTCTATATAGCATCTTTAAATAAACCTATCATAACCAATTTTGCAGAGTAGATTTTGGCATTTTGCAAATTGTTTAGTGTCAAATATACCTGATTACTAAAGCATTATGTTGATTTGCATTTCCTGCAATAGATTCACACTGAAGTAAATACTCTGTAGCCAAATTATGTTTATAAATGCTATAACTGGATTCTCTTGGTGAACTCATCAATCAAAATTTTAAAATGTTGCTTCAAATTTGTTTATACATTCTAGTTGTATATTCCAATATAAAGAAATAATTTTTAGCTATCTATCAACTTTACTTTTGCCCTGCAAATAAAGCAAAACTTAGAAATTCAAACTGTTAAATTATTATATTTATTTGATGCTTTGGTAAAAGCACTACCAGTGTTTTGTTTTTATTTAAACTTGTAAAAATATTATCAAATGCTTTTGCCATTTGATATATTCCCACGGCAAAATATGCTTGAAAAAGAGATTATAGCTTCAAGACATAGCTTAGCAAAAAGTATATGGCCAGCACAGTGCTAATCCATTACATTATGGTTTGCTATATATTTATATGTTGTTATAGGATCAGAATCTGTTTCCAAAGTTCATATGATTGTGTAGTCAGGACTATTTTTTAACAATCTCCTAGAGATGTTTTCATGCTACTATCTCATGTTTATATCAATGGTGTCATATAATAATATTATTTTACATATCAAAATAGTTATATTTAACTCATATATTTTAAAGTAAGTTTGCTATATTTAATTATATGGATGCAGAGTAATTTTTTAAGCACCTCATTATAAAACCAGGTTATTCCTATCAAGAGTTTATGCATAAAACTGCAATTATGTACTTTAAGCAAAAGAAAACCCAAGGTGAAAATTATATTGCAGTCTGCTTTTTGAACCTTATACTGTTTCTTAATGGAATAAATATTATTAGGTTATAATTTAGAGGTGCAGTTGGCCAATCACATGTTATGTGAAAGTATAACTATATTTTATTCTGCCATATTTCACCCTGATATTTAAAATTAAGGTATCTGATGGATTACAAGTACAGATGTGTATCACTTTATGAGTAAAAATGCCTCACTTCATGTTTGTTACAGAACTAACTATGAATATAAAGCAAGGTGTGCATTACTTTTGACAGACTCTCCACTACAACATCTAAGATCTGGTCTTCTGCCACTCAAGGGAAGAAGGTCAAAGAGGTTATGATAGTGCTTCACCCTGGATACGAACTTTACCAGCAAATTGCAAGCTATTACAATACAATGTCCATATAATGCTGAACGCTTGTCAAAGGCTGGTAAACATGTTTTCCACATTACGATTTAAATTTGCATACAAGGCATGTGAGAATTGGTGAAACTTAATAACCTGATAGTCCAGAGAGCAAAATTATGGGTATTTACCTAAGTAGGGAAATTATTCATTTAACCAAGTATTTGAGACACCAGTGATGCAAATGATAAAGATGGGATATCAGTGCACTCATTTCCAGAGTTGTAATTTTGATAAAATGAATTCATAATTGCTTCAGCTTATTATTCTAAATAACATTTTAAGATTGCTCCTTATTTTGCAACCAAGGATAAAATTACCAAAGGGAAAAGTAAATTAGAACTTCATCAAGAAATGCTTTGATTCACTAATGCATAGTTTCCTATGATGGGAAAAATATAATACAGTAACTCAGAGAATTGAACTAGATGAACTAGGGCATGTGCGATACAATTTATGTCAATTTAATTGAAATTAAATTTAGCATATGGAAGAAGAAAATTCAGAAATTAGAACTAAGCACAACCATCCTGAGAGATTTTTATTTTCCAAATACCTATAAGCATATAAGTAAATAAATCTCTGTTCATTTTCTTAAATGGCAAAATTTTGAGGCTTAGTTTTGCATTTTTTGCCTATATAATTAACAGAATTTTACTTTAAAACATCAATGAATTAACAAAGACTTGAGAAGTAAAAAAAAAAAAAAATGAAGATATACTATAAATAATATTTCTTTAAGTTTAGAGTTTGTATTTAGAAACAGAAATTTCGAAGTTTATCTTCCATTTCATTTTCATATAAAATGACTAATTTGAACTATTTATTATTGTTATATTTTGAAATGCATTACTTTACATCTGCTTGCAATTTTACCAGCCATTTAATATAATTGCTTATTTTTATAACATGATATATGTATTTTAAAAACAGCAAAGTTCTTGTTAATACTTTTTTAACTGGAGCTGCCATAGGTAAAATTAAACATTGCAAAGGCAGCAACTACTGTAATTTTTAAAGCTTCTTAGCTGAGATTTAGTTTAAAAGGTGGGCAAATTAGTACTTTAGGAAAATGAAAAATTTCAAAGAAGGCTCAAATTATCTGTTTTCTAAAATCTGCAAACTGTATTCCTGAGAACTTAGTATCTTTTTGAATAAGAAATACTCACGAAAAATTTACTTAGACATCGAGTCCAAGGAAAATTCTGTTCATTTTATCATATGTTTTAGAGACTGTATTTTTCCATTAAAATTAACATCCTTACTTATAGGTATTTTTAATCTTTAATTACAAAAAAACCTAAGTATCTAGTTAAATTGGTATGGTTAGAGCAGAATTTATCTTGTTCATGTTTTAATTATGTACTGTACATGTAAGTTTAAGAAGTTGTCTAATTGTAATCCAACTGTATGGTAACAGGGAAATGGAAACAGAAGTTTCATCAACTAATTGAGAGAGAACTTACAGCCTCATATGCTCAGCTATGTTTAAGTAAACCAATTACAATTAAATCAAAAGCATTTAAAATGTGTTATATGATATAATTTAAAAAGACTATGCAGAAGTAATGTTTATATTTAAATCTGGAATTTGTTCAGTATTCAAACTTAATGAACTGTAGAACTGCAAAGTGGAAGGAAGGCTGTACTTTCCCAAAATTTGCTTATATCCAATTTCTTTTCCCATAGCTAGCTTTTACTGATATAACTTAATCATGTACTGTAAACTCATTCTAAATTTCTGCAGCTGAAGAAGAGAAATAATGTTAAAAAGATTTATTATTTTTCCTGTTCATTTGGTGCTTAACTGTATTTAGGCTGTTTACAGGTTTAATTCTTGCTTCTCTCACTACAAATGGGTTATCTTTTCCACCCAATTGCAACTACACAGAATAATAATGACCCTGCTCAGCCTATTAATAGAGTTTATTCCTCACCTAAGCTTCAGTACACAGGGTAAAATCTTGTGAAACTCTTTGTGAAATGAACCTTTCTTAGAAACAAATAATTTTTATACAAGTGAATGTGTAGTATGTAAAACTAGTGGCAAAAAGTTAATTATTTATCTAATGTACACATTTTTTCCTATTTCACTTTGGTAAAAATCACGTTTCTTCAAAAACATAAAAAAGTTTCCTCCAATATCAAAATTTGTCAGTGTTAGTGCCAAGAGTCACTTTTGAAGTTTCCCCATCTTGTTTCTCATTATTTTCATTATTTCCAAAATTTTTTGTGTAACTTTTCACTTTAGTGTCATATCACAGTCACCCATTGTTGTTACCTTTTTATGCTTTAAAACTTTAGATGTGCTCTAGAAATGTATTCGTGGAATTAGGATATAAATCAGTTTATTCAGATTTTTTAAAATCAAAGAATAGTAAATTTATCGTAATTTTAGAAGTTCTCCAATATGAGGACAAACCTCATATTGGAGAGAAAGAAAAAGTAGCCAGAGTTTACTCTTACATATTAGTTAACATTCATTTAGCACATGTTTATTTTGATAACAGTTCCAGGTTTGGAGGATATAAAGAATAATAAAATACTCCCTGAAAAAAAAACTCCAAAAAAGTACAGTAATTTACAAAGTAAAGGGACAAAAATTATTCAATATTATTATACACTTGAATGGAGTGCATTCCCTTAGAATATAGAAATAAAAACTAAGGCAAATTTAGTTTTGTTTTATACCAAACAATTAGGAGAAAATAAGTTTCCATGCTATAGGAGCATAATAAAGGCCTGAATAAGAAAAATCAGTGTATCTCTTCAAGAAACTACATATATTCACTGCAGCTAGAGCAAATAGATCTATGTATCCCTTTATGCATTAATCTATTCGTGTATATATAAGGTAGATTATATAACCAAATGTTTAACCCGAACATATATAAATCAATACCACTTATCTTAAAACGATGTAATGTGTCTGTTTGAGACATTTCAATATTTTTCAAATGATAACTGTAGAACAGAACAGGAAATAGACTAAAGGACTACTTACATTTTATATTGCATACTCCTGTAACATTAAATGTATAATAAATAATAAAGAAATATAAATTATTAATATAATAGTTATAAACATACACACATAATTGCAAAACATTGATTGAATATGAAAAACATTTTCAGAACAGTGATTACTGAGTGGTGTGCTTCATATAAGTTAAATGTATTGTTATAATAATGTAGATCATATGAATTTTTCAAAATTCATAAATTTATACGCTTAAAGTAGGATATGGTAATGTGTGATAAATTACATTTGATTATTGTTTAATATTGGAACAACCTTTAATTGTACACTAACTTTATAGTCTCATTTATGTGATTTTTACTATCATGCATAACTAAGAATATAGAGGATAGAAGGTGGTTTCTTTTGGGTGGGGAAATTGATTAGATGTGTTTTGAAGTAATGTTTATTAAATGTATTTGTGTTTAGTATTAGTAAGTATTCTTTATGGACTGATCCTTTTAACATTATACAATTACTCTTTTTATGTCTGTAACTATTTTAGTAATTTTAGTTTGTCTATAATTAACATGACCTTACCAGCTGTCTCATGCTTAATACAAACAGAAGTTATACCTTTTTTCACTAATCTTTTACTTTTTAACAATTGTGTTACAAAACATATAAGATCTACCCTCTTAGCAAAATTAGAAATTAATAGTACAGTATTGTTAACTATAAGTAAAATGTTGTATAGAATATCTCTAGAGATTTTCATCTTGCATTACTGAAACTTTATATCCATTGAAAAGCACATCACCAGTACTTTTTCACACCCTCTTCCTGCCCTCTGGTGACTACCATTTTACTTCTACTTAGCATTTCACTTAGCAAAATGTCTGAGGTTCACCTAACTTCCATCATACGACAAAATTTGTTTTCTTTTTAAAAGCTGAATAGTATTTTTATTGTATGCATACACTACATTTTATCTATTCATCCATCAATGGACATTAGGTTGTTTCCATAACTTGACTATTATGAATAATTATGCAATGAACAAGGGAGTGCAAATATATCTTTGAGATCCTTATTTCATTTATTTTACGTAAATACCTAGAAATGGGATTGTTAGATTATATGGTAGTTTCATTTTTAATTATTTGAGGAATGTTTATACTGTGCACAGAAGTTCCAATGTCTCCAGTCTTCACTAACACTTATTTTCCATCTGTTTTATAATGTCAGTCCTAATAGTTTATGAGATTATATCATATGGTGGTTTTATTTGCATTTCCCTGATTGTTAGTAATGGTGAATTTCTTTTCATATACCTGTGAGCCATTTATATGTTTTCTTTGAAGAAATGTCTAAGCCTTTTGCCCATTTTAATCAAGCTATTTAATTTTTTTCTTTCTGAGTTATAGGACCTTCTTATTTATTATTTATTTTGGATACCAACCACTTATCATATGTCGGGTTTGCAAATTTTTTCTCACATTCCATATATTGTCTTTTCAGTATTTTGATCATTTCGTTTGCTGTGCAGAGCTTTTTATTTTGATAGAGTTTTCTAGTCTATTTCTGCTTTTGTTGTCTGTACTTTTGGTATATTCATGAAATCATAGCCAAGGTCAATATCAGGTAGATTTTTCCCTAAGTTTTCTTCCAATAGTTTTATAGTTTCAGGTTTTACATTTAAGTCTTTAATTTATGTTGAGTTGAGTTTTTGTGTATGGTGTATAAAAAAAAAGTTTCCAATCTCATTCTTCTGCATGTAGAAATCCAGTTATTGTAACACCAATTGTTGAAAATATGAACATATACTCTTTCCTCCATTTTATATTCTTGGCACTGTTTTTAAAGAACAGTTGATTCTATTTGCATTATTTTATTCCTGCCCTCTCCATTTTCTTCTGTTGGTCTATAAATCTTTCGTTATGCTTGCACCATATGTTTTGATTACTATACCTTTGAAATATGTTTTGAAATCAGGACGTGTGATGCCTTCATCTTTGTTCTTTCTAAAGATTATTTTTACTATTTAGGATCAATTGTGTTTTACATAAAGTTTAGGAGTTTTTTTCTATTTTTATAAAAAAGTGGAATTTTGTTAGAGATAACATTGCATCTGTAGATTGTTTTGGGTAGTATTTTAACAATATGAACAATATGAACATGGACATGAGATGTCCATGAACGTGGAATGTATTTTGATTTATTTGTGTCTTCTTTAATTTCCATCCACGATGTCTTGTATTTTTCAATTCATAAGACTTTAACCTCCGTTCTTAAATTCATTTATAAGTATTTTATTATTTATATCCTATTGTAAATGGAATTTTTAAAAAATTCTAAAGTTCATGGTTATCATGTGTAAACACAACTGATTTTTATATGTTGACTTTGTATCCTACAAGTTTATTAAATGTGTTTATTAATTCTACCTATGTGTGTGTGTGTGTATAATCCATAGAGTTTTCTACATATAAGATGCCTCCCACAAGCAGATGTAATTTAACTTATTTCTTTTTAATTTGAATGACTTTTATTTTCTTGCCCAATTGCCCTGACTAGGACTTCAAGTACTATGTTGAATGGAAGTGGTGAAAGTGGACACCCTTGTCATATTATTTATGAAAAATACAAAACTTTTAGTTTTTCACCATTGAGCATGCTAGCTGTAGACTTCTCAAATGTGGTCTTTATTATGTTGAGTAAATTTTCTTCTATTTGTTGTTGAACAGAAGAAAAGTATGTTGAATTTTGTCAAATGCTTTTTCTGCAGCTACTGAGATAATCATGTGATATCTATCCTTCATTTTGTTACTGTGGACCATCACACTGATTAGTTTGTGTATGTTAAACTATATTTGCATCCTAGGAGTAGATTCCTCTTGTTCTGATGCAGTATCATTTTTAATGTACTGTTAAACTTAATTTAGTAGTACTTTGTTGAGAATTTTAACATCAATATTCATCAGAGATATGTATTTTTATTTTTTTCTTATCTGGCTTGTATCAGGATAATGCTGACCTCACTAAATAAATACAAAAAAAAGTTCCCTCTGATTCAATTTTTAGAAAGAGTTTAAAAAACATTAGTGTTAATTCTTCTGTAAATGTTTTGTAGAATTCACCAATGAATCCATCTGGTCATGCAGCTCTCTTGGAATATTTTTGATTACTAATTAAATGTTCTTATTAGAAGTCTATTCAGATAGTCTATTTCTTTATGATTAAGTCTTGATAGGTTGCTGGAGTGTGGTGGTGCGATCTCGGCTCACTGCAACCTCCACCTCCTGGGTTCAAACGATTCTCCTGCCCCAGCCTACTGAATAGCTGACATTACAGGCATGCGCCACTATACCTAGCGAATTTTTGTATTTTTAGTAGAGGAGGGGTTTCTCCATGTTGGCCAGGCTGATCTGAACCTCCTGACCTCAGGTGATACCCCCACCTTGGCTTTCCAAAGTGCTGGGATTACAGGTGTAAGCCACCACGCCCAGCCCAGCCCCATAATCCTTTTTGTTGTTGTTGTTTAATGCTTCTGTTGTCTGTTGCAATGGCTCCTCTTTAATTTCTGATTTTATTTATTTAAATCTTTTCTAAATTTTTCTTTGTTTTACTAAAAGCTTGTCACTTTTGTTGATCTTTTAAAAAATGAATTCTTAGTTTCAATGATTTTATATACCTTTTCTTTTATTATGTTTCTCTATATCTGTTCTTTTTTAAAATTATTTTCCTCTTCTGCTAATTTAGGGTTAAGTTTGTTCCTCTTTTGCTAGTTATTAGTGGTATAGTGTTAGGTTGATTATTTGAGGATTTTTTTTCTTATTTAATGTAGGCATTTACTGCAATAAATTTCTCTCTTAGTAGTTTTTCTTTTTCTATATTCCATGAGTTTTGTTATATTATGCTTTCTCTTTAGTTTGACACAATATATTTTCTAATTTTTCCTTCATTTTCTTCTTGGACTGTTTCATTATTTAAGAGCAAATTGTTTAATTTCCATATATTTGTGAATTGTCCAGTTTTCCTTTTGCAATTGATTTTTAGTTTCTTTTCATTTTCATATATTTTTAGAGATAGGGGGCTCACTTTTTTGCCCAGACTGAAGTTAAGTGCCTATTCACAGGTGTAATTATAGAATACTATAGCCTCAAACTCCTGAACTCAAATTATCCTCATGCCTCTGCCTCTCAAGTAATTGAGAGTACAGGTACATGCCACCACACTTGGTCCTCTGTTAATTTTAGTTTAAAAAAACACTAGGTAGAATTTTAATCTTCTTAAATTTGTTATGACCTAACATGTGGTCCATCATTGAGAATATCCTATGTGTGCTTGAGAAAAATAAGTATTCTGCAGCATTGGGGTGAAATACTCTGTTTATGCTGTTAGGTCCATTTGTTTTATAGTGTTGGTCAGTCGTTTATTCCCTTATTGATCTTCTATTTGAACATTTTATCTATTATTGAAAGTGGGATATTAAAATCTACTATTAGTTGCCATTTGTCTCTTGAGTCTTGTATTTGCTTCATATATTTAGATGCTCCAATGTTTGGTATCTATACTCTTAAAATTTTTATATTTTCCTGGTGATATTTTATTATTATAGTATCTTTTTTTGTCTCTTGTGAGTTTTTTTATCTAAAGTCTACTTCGTTTGATGTAAATACGTTCATCCTGCTCTCTTTCGGTTACTGTTTGAATGAAATATTTTTATCCATCCCTCATTGTCAGCTTATGTGTATCCTGAAACACAAAGACATTTAGTAATAAAATTGTTAAAAGTAAAAGACAAAGAGAGAATTTTGAAAAAAGCGAGATTAAAAGGACTTGTCACATACAAGAGAAACATGCTAAGACTATCAGCAGATTTCTCAGCAAAAATCTTGGAGGCCAAAAGGAAGTAGAATTTATATTTAAAGTGTCACAACAAAGCCACCAAACAACAATGACAAAAAACACCAAAAAAACCAACCAACCAAACAAACAAACAAAAACCCAGTCAACCAATAATACCAAATTTGGCAAAGTTGTCCTTTTACAATGAAGAAGAGATAAGGACCTAGCATTTAAACAAAAGCTGAGGGAGTTCATCACCACAGGTCTATTTTACTAAAAATTCTAAAATGAGATTCTGAAATGAAAAGATACTGAAAAGCAACACAAAAGTGTATAAAGCTCTCTTGTAAAGGTAAATATGTAGACAAATACAAAATAATATAATATCGTAATGGTGCTGCATAAGTAAATTTTAATTCAATTTATAGAATTAAAATACAAAAGCATAAAATAACTTGAACTATTATATAAAAAGTCCTTTCTGCTCTTGATTTCAAATATTCTAAAAATACACCTAAAATAAACCTTCACAAATTTTATTAAAATCTCGTGTGGTGCATGTCTTCTGGCAAGAAATTATCTCTGCTTACATCTGAAAAAATCTGTATTTCAACCTTATTCTTTTAGAAAAATTTGTTTTAGAACAGAGTTAAATTTACAGATAAACTGCAAAGATACTTCAGAACATTCCTATATACTTCCCACCCCATTTCCCTGATTAAAATCTTAGATTACTATGTTACATTTGTTTAATATACAAATATTAATATGTTATTGTGATTAAATTTATATTTTACCCATAATTCCATTGTTTTTACCTGATGTTCTTTTTCTGTCCCAGTAGTCCATGTAACATATCACATTCAATTTATTTGCTATGTCTCTTTAGGCTTCTCCAGGTTATGAGAGTTTCCTAGAGACTTCTTGTTTTTGATGACCTTGAAAGTTCTAAGAAATGTTAGTTGGGTATGTTGTAGAAAGTAAATCCCTCAACTATAATTTGTCTTGTATTTTTCTTATGATTAGACTGGAGGTATAAGTTTTTGCAAGAAGGGAGATATAGTAAAAGGCCACTTTCAGCACATGATGCTACCAATATGACTTATAATTGATATTGATTGTGATCACCTAGCTGTTGTGTTTGTCAGGTTTCTCCATGATAAAACTACTTCCTGTTCCCATTCTTAAACTACCTAAAGTAAACTATCTGAAATAAATTTTCTATGTACAGTCCACAACTATCTAAAAGATTTGTCCATCTAAAGAGAGGGATTCACCTAAAGAGAGGGATTCACCTTGTTAATGGTGGAGTACTTACTTAAATTGTTTGGAATTTTCTGCAAGGGAGATAAGTGTTTCCCCCCCATTTATTTGTCCAATGATCTAAATGTATCAGCATGGAGCCAGATATTTATTGTAAGTTTGGGTTAAAGTCCAATAGCACTAAAGTGATTTTGTGGTTTAAAATATTCCAACTTTTGTCATTTGGAGCTCTTTCAATGGGTTCCTGAATCCCTTTTAGCTTCTCCCATCATTAGTTCCATCCTTTTGGGTTTTGCTGTTGGTGGTGGTGGTCATGGTGGTGGTTGAGTACTTTATTACTTTCTGACACTATAAGATTTTCCAGGCTCACCTTCCAGATTTCTTGACCAGTATTAGAATTAATCATTTCTCCAAAGAGTTCTGTTTCCTTGTACTGGAGAATGGTAATATAAATAAGATATTATTATTGTTTGTTGTATTATTGTTTGTTGTTTCTGAGGTGCTATTGATTCTAGAGTATCTCAGCTCTCAGAGAATGGAAATATATGTGTGTATACTATCTAGATGGATATCTAGATAGAACCATCATATTAAACTAGGAGTGAGTTTATACTGATATCTTCAGTTCTAATCCATTACTATGTAGATAGTTCTAGCCTCTTTACATTGCTGGCATTGAAAATCCAATTTCAACAGTGGTATAGCCTTAACCCATGTCATCATGGATCAGAAAATTTTATCATCTAGAAGACTGCATAAATATTTTATGCAGTTTCTTTTACAATTAGTCTTGCATATTCCAAGCATTGTTAAGATTACTTAGCAAATTTCGTACCACACTCACTTAAATGATGTTTTTTCATGCATTTGTAGTATAATTAGATTAATTTATAGCATTTCACATTTTATCATGAGATCTCCTAAGATCCTAAATATTTGTTTTAAGTTTGCATACGTTACATTTTACTCTGTGTTTCGTAAATTTTGTAGGTTTCGCAAGTTTCTCTCGTAGTGTTTGCACCACCACAGTAACATATAGAAAGGTTTGCCACCCTAAAAATTCTTATAGTCATCTATTCAGTTTTCATAACAGTGAGTCAAATGGTTACATTCTTGTGAGAATTTAGTTAGTTCACAGGAAATCTACATTTTGCAAAGATAAAGTGAACATCTGAAGAAAAAGTAAGTATAGGAAGAAACAATTGTGTAAACTTCTGAGGGTTGATGAAGGAATGATTCATCTCATCTTGCCTTTGTTCTGAAACTTGGAAGATGAGCTATAATAGACGTTATCAGTGTGGAATTGAACAGATTTTAGTTTTAGGAGCCATATTAAGATTGCAGATCTACAGTTACAATTGACATTTCCTTGGTTTAAGGAAGGATATATACATTTTGAAAATGTTGACGACAGTAAATAATTAACTTATGAGAGATTTTGTGGAGATAATCCTGAGGAAATTCCTAAGGCATTTTCCCTTTCCATGAGTCTGGCTAATGTATAATGTTACTTCATAAAGTTTTGAAGGAACAGTTATTCATCTGGAAAGAGGTTGGCTGTGTAGTGTCTCAGCTTCCAGTCTTAATTTTCCCTTTGTCATAAGGAGTTTGGAGGTCCTGTTACTTTATTTTCCTTTACACATGCTTAGTTGTAGATTTGTCTTTTTCTTATCCTGCTGAAATAGGAGCGTTCCTGAGCCCCCTCTCAAAACACACAACAGGGATGTGGCTCACCTGTTTGTCTGTGGCACCTACTCAAACCCCTTATAGGAGGGGGAGCACACAGGTGGGCAGGTGCAGGAGCTGGGGCAAGTGCTTTGGGGCTCCAGCCCCACAGTGGTGTCTAGGGATGACTGCCTGTGACTCCCAAAGCCCAAATGGGCATGTGTTACAGTGTGCTCTTTTAGCTTTGCAATCTGCAGTTGGCTTAAGTGTTAACCAGCTCAGTGCCCTCTTGGTACCCAGGTCTTTTTCCAGCATCCAGAAAGAATCATGTCACACACATACTTGAGGGATGAATATGGGGGGTTTTATTGAGTGGTGGAGTTGGCTGTCAGCAGGATGGATGGGAAGCTGGAAGGGGGATGCATTGCGAAGGTGATCTTCCCCTGGAGTTTGGCTATCCAGCAGTGGATATCTTCTGCAACCACTCCCAGCAGAACTCCTCTCTGTGTTCAGAGACTCCTTCTCTTCTCTCTCCTGTGCTGTTCTGCCATTTTTTCTGCTCTTCTGTTTGTCTCCTTGTCTCCTTCTGAAGCCTGAGGTCTGGGGTTTTTATATGTACAGGATAGGGAGGTATGGCAGGCCAAAAGGTAACTTCTGGGTGTGAAAACAGGAATAGCTGTTCCCATTTAGCGCCAGGGGTTTCCAGGTTTGAGGGTGGGGCCTTTGCCAGGGAACCGTCCTCTTCTACCCAGTATTTCCCTGTCTCCTGTCCATATCGCTGCTTGGTGTTCTTTGAGTTTTCTAGATCTGTAGTGTGATATTTTTCATTTATTTTGGAAAATCCCTAGCCATTATTTCTTCCAGTACTTCTTCTGCACTATTGTCTCTCTTTTCCTTTTAGTATTTCATTTGTGTATATGCTAGAGCTTTAAAATTATACCTCAGGACTGGGGTTCTGTTAATAATTTTTGTTTTCTCTCTTTGCATTTCAGTTTGAAATGTTTTTAATTAACCTATATCCAAACATTATTCATTTCCATTTAAGTAGGTTTTTTTAAATTAGTAGTATTCTCTTTTGATTTTGAGTTTTCATCTCTTTGATTAGATAACCTATCTATTCTTGCCTGTTGTGTATTTTAGAGCCTTTAACACATATTTTATAATGATATTCATGATTATTCTACTATCATTGGCATATAAGAGTATGATTCTAACGTCCTGTTTCTTCAGTCTGCATTTTAGTTGCCTTTTAAAATGGCTTGTAATTTTTTGTTGTTGAAAGCCAGACCTGATAAACTAAGCAGTCAAAACTGAAGTTAAATAGGTCTATAGTGTGAGGTTTTATCTAAGTACAGCCAAAATTTGGGCTGCTTTTTGAGAAATATTTTCTACAGTTGTTGGTGCCAGAGGGTTCAATTTCCTCTAGTTTCATTGTTTTTGTCTTTCCTCTTGACAAAGCTTTCCTATGTAATCTTCTTCAAGTAACTCTGTTTTGCAGCTCTTTTATTTTTAATTCACTGTGTTGTAATGGAGTCATGTTGGTTTGGTGATAAGGTGTGAAAGCAGGGAAGCAAGCTATAATCATTTAATTACATTTCAGTCTTTCCATGGTCCTATGTCTCAAGGCTGTTGCATAAGTGTTTTTCAGCTCCTTATCCACATAGGTAAGACAGGAAGTTATATGTGAGCTAGAATGAGAGAAATACCCTTTCCCCTGGTGGGATAAGGCTTGGGAACAATCTTTTCCCCTGAAGAGTAGTTTTTGTTTGAAGAAGTCCTTGAAGGTATTTCTGAAGTGTTAATTTTTCCCTTCCTGTGGGAGAGCTATTAGAATATCTTTCTTGGCTTTTCATCATTTGAACTCGATGGGGCTCCTAGAAATAAAATCCATGCAAATGTGCAGACTTGCTCATTCCTAAAACTACCAGAAAATTTTCTCTCTTGCTACTTCATTCTTTCTCTGCCTATAGCAACTCGCCAAAATTACCACCTCAGTGTTCCTACCAGTTATTGGCTCCAGCAGCTTCTGCTCCAGATAAGCAGATCTTGCTTGTAACTCTGCATTCACCTGTTTCTTCCAACTTGAGGGCAGTGGTTTTCCCACTGAACAAAGTTTTCTGAGGGGTCAAAGGAGAGTCCTTTATTTTCAATCTGTTCAACTCTTTCTTGTTGTAAGGACAACAGTGATAATTTCCAAACTCAACATGTTGAAGCTGTGACCAGAAGTCTGTTATATTATTATTATTATTGAAAACCAGATATTGTATGTAAAAGAACAGTGGAATCTGGAATAAATAATATTTATGACAGTAAATTTCCTTTTGTGTGTGTGTAAGGGCATTACTGTGAGGTTTGAGTCAATCTAGACTGTAGTTGACCTGGGTCTGGATACCCTTGTTACTATAGTTAGCTTTAGTGCACAACATGCTTCAAATTCTTACAGTGATGAACAGCCACCACTTTGTGCTTAGTGTAAAGCCAAGATGGCCATATGGTTTATTTCAAATTTTTTACTCCTGAGATTTCAGCATACCTGAATCACAGGGGTAGGTCACTCTGCATTCTTGCCCCTCTCTAAGAACACATTATAATTGCTTGTCACTGTCCTCAAGTCTTATAGTGGAAGCAAGGGAATCAAGATTTCTTTTTTATTTATTTTTTTTTTTCTGTCTTATATTAGCTCTTTGTCCCTGTACCTTGGGGATAGGACTTTCTCGTTATTTTCTTTCCCATAATGTCAAATAATCTCTATTCCCCTATTCATTGCCAAAACTAGTGCTGGCAGACTTTCTGTCCCTCCCACAGAGGCAGCCTACATCTGCCTGCTGTCAGTAAAAATTCAGAAATACAGGCTTCTTTTCTACTTCTGTTCCCCCAAAATATGTTCTTTGCTTTATGCCAAAGAAGGACCAGTGAGCTAGTAAATGTTCTGCCTAGTACCAGACAAGTAACTTGAACTCACATAGGATCTACAATGCTTCTAGGAATCTTCTGGTTCTTCTGCCCCTTTTCCAATCTAGGTAGGCCCTTCATACTTGTGCCATGGAGGGCAGATACTTTATCAAGTCTCTAGCCATATACCCACTGTTTCTCGTGAGCACTTCTTGGAGCCCTTGGGAAAAAAAAAATGAGACATTGCAGACTTGCTTTGTATTCAGGACTTCCAGTGATTCTAAAATATCATGCTATTTCACTCTAATTTTTTTTTTCTAATCAGCTTTTTTTTTTTTTTAATTTCACTATCTATCTTTTATGGTGGACCCCTCTTCTTTCCATGCCTTGGAAAAGGTGTAATAGTTTATGAATCCAATCTTCAATAGAGGATTTCCTCAACCCTTAGAATTCAGTAAATTATGGTTATCTAGTGACCTCAGACGCCTGTCGGACTCAAAAAGTTATGATTCTGTAGATTATCTGGCTTGTTCTCATTACTGAAGTGGAAGACATTCTCTTACACCATTTTACACCTGAGACAACCAAGTTGTCTTTATATTTAATTAATATTTTATATTAATTATAATTATATAATGACTTTATATTTAAGTAATAAAGTTTTCCAACTTTCACTTTTTAAAATTTTTGTGTGTTTCTAAACATAATCATTTCTAAAAGCAATGCATTGTGTGAACTTACATTATCAGTTTGATTGCTCTGACTACATATACTAACTAGAAAATGCCCTCACTGTACGCCTTCTAGCTGTTCTCAATTGCTTATAGAATGATAATTTTAGTGTTGCCTTTTTCACTCCCTTAGAATTCTTTTACTATTTCCATGCCCATCAGTAGGCATTTTTATGTTACAGAGAAGCTTTTTTATCCCCCCAGTGGTCATTCTGTCCCAGATATTGTGCAAAGCGTTGTGAACACTTAACAAACCAGCACAAAATCTCTTTTCTCAAGGACATCTCAGATAAATATGGTAGATAGACAATTAAGCAGTTTCAAAACAATTTAACTTATTCTAAAAGAGTAGCATGGGAGCAAAGAGTCAGGAGTCCTATTTTTGTTTGAGGGCCTAAGGGAGCCCTACACAGAAGCAATTATACCTGAGATCAGTTATGCTGGTATCTCTCAGGGGTTACTATATCAGGATTTTAAAGTGTTTAATTTATGCTATAATCAACATCTAAACTACAAGATACATTTGTTTGAGTATTAGGCATTGGCCTATTTTATGCCTAATGTTATTCATCCTTACTAAGAAACTGTCATCCCACATCTAAAAATGTACATTATCCATGTTGAACACATATGCAAATATCTACTTTGATAATCACCATTTCAGCCACCTGGGAATGATTAGACAGTCATAAAAGAACACCAAAAATTATCAATGTCTGTAATTTTTCAAAAATTAATAAGCAGTTATACATTAAATGCCATTTTCGTTACAATTAATTTGATTAGACATAATACATTTACCATTCTATTAGCAAGTTCTGACTTTGACCTGTAGCCATGGTCTAATCCAAACTCCTTGGTTCTGCAGTATTATCCAATTTTGCTACAGTGGTGACAACTGTTATTTTTGACTTTATTGGGAGGTAAAACATCAGCCAAACAGGCTGTCACTTTTTATTATTCTAGGTTACCATAAAATGCCATACAAAATAAACCACCATGTTATAGGAGTCACAATGATCATGAATGGCTACATGGTAATAATCAATATAAATCTAGCATTTGATTCTATAATCAATTATGATAAAAGACATCTTAGATGCATACTTCCAGCAAGGGGATCTACTAAACTATTGTGAATCATTGTAAATAAAGAATAAGTCTTCAAGTAGAAAGATGTTATATAATTCCATGTTTATGTGCCTCAGTTTAAGTCAATACGATTTTTATAAAGTAGAAATGTCAGAAATGTTCAGATTTAACCATGAATGACAAAAACGTAGTACCAACTCAGGGAAATCTAAAACTCTTTCTTTGGGAGAAAATATACAGCCCAATATGCTAAAACAAGTCTTTTGCTAAGTATGTTTTATATGCATGTGTGTTTATGTGATTACAAATATTGTGCTTATGTACTTGGAAGAGTGGCTTTGAAAATATTAAAAATGAAAAGTCAGAAATAGAGCTTCTGATTTAAAATATGTGCACTATATTATAAATAAATGGAGGACTACAGAGAAACAAATATTAAGTATCGATATCCAGTCCAGTTAATGAAGATTTGGAAACTGATTTTTTTTTAACTTCTTCATTTGGCATAATTTTAGACTCACAAGAAGCTGAAAAATAGTTCAGAGAGTTCTCAGTACCCCTTAGCCAACTTTTCCTAATAATAGCAACTCGCCTAACCATATTTATCAAAATCAGGAAATTTATATTAACACAATACTATTTTTAAAACTGCATATATGACTCAGATGTCACATTTTTAAATACACTCATTGTTTTAAAAAATTAGCTTATAGTGCTATAAAATTACATCACAGCTAGCCATCACCAAAATTAGGATGCAGTATTGGTCTGTCACCACAGAGAACCTTGCTCAAGTTATGTTTATATAGTCACATTCTCCCCACCTACCTAACTCTTGGCAAATACTTATATTTTCTCCAACACTATGATTTTATCATTTTAAGAATGTTATATAAATGAAATAATACAGTATGTAACCTTTGTGGATAGTTGTTGTTTTTTTTTTTCTTAACATAATGCTGTTAAAATCCATCCAACTTCCTGCATATATCTATAGATTTTTAACTTTTATTGTTGAATAATCTATTCTGTTTGTGCCATCATTTAATCATTTGATATGTTTTCTAGTTTTTGCCTATTAAAATAACTCTTATGGAACACTTAAATCACAGCATTTCTTTCTGCCATTTTAACATATTATTTTTCTAAGATAAATCTCAAGCAAATTATTTGTAGGCTACATGTTAAGTGTATTCTTTGTAAGAAATTTCAAACTCATTTGCAGTATGGCTGAACAATATTACATTTCTACCAGACGTATGTGAGAAATTTATTTGCATTATATCCTCATCAGAAACCAGTATAGTCATTATTTTTATTTTTACCAATTCAATAGATATTTAGTAATATTTAGTTGTGCCTCTAATTTGCCTTTCTCTAATGGCTAATGGTATTAAATATCTTTATCTGTGATTATTTGATAGCTGCATATCCTCTCATAAAATGTGGATTTAAATTTTTCTCATTTTTATCTGCTCATTTATTTTATTTACTTTCTTGTTGAGTTTTGAGGGTTCTTTATACAATCTGGACACAAGTCTCTAATCACATATGTGATTTGCAAATATTTTATCTGAGTCTGCACTAATATTTTCTTTTTTGTAACAGTATCTTTCTCAGAAAAAAACTTTAAATTTTATAAAATACAATTTATTTATTTTATTGCTTTTTTGAATAATACTTTGATGTTTTATCTAAGAAATATCTGCCTAATCCAAGGTCACAAAAATTTTCTACTATTTTTTTCCTAGAACATTTATACTTTGGTTTTACATTTATGCTTGCAGTGTATTTTGATTTCCACCTTTTAAATTTGGCTCAAGGTATGGATTTCAGTTTATATACATTTTTTCTGTATGGATATAGCATTTTTTTCTAGCCCTTTTTTGAAAGAAGAAATTCTCCAGTAACTTTTCTTTATACCATGTCAAAAATTAATTAACAAGAATGGATGGATGTCTACTTCTGGAGTTGACATTTCTTTCTATTGATATAGGTGCCTCTTGATACCAAAGCCAAATTATCTTGATTATGGTAGCTTTATGATAATGACATGAAGTCAACTAGTGTAAGTTCCCCAACCTTGTTCTTTTACAAAGTTAATTTGGAAATTAAGATGCTTACACATCCTTGTTCTTATATAAAGTTAATTTTGGAATTAAAGGTGCTTACACACACACACACACAAATAGACACATATGAATTTAAGAATCACCAGGTCAATTTATACAAAACCAAGCTGGAATCTGTAGACAAATCTAGAGAGAACCCACATGATAACAATATTGAATTTTTTCTGGTCCATAAATATTTAATTTATCTTAACAATATTCTGTAGCTTTCAAGACACGAATCTTGTATATTATCTGTTGTTTATCATTAAGTATTTCACTTTTGATGCCATTTTAAATGTTATTGTACTAATTTCAACTTCTAATTGTTTTTAGTATATAGAAAAATAATTGATGTTTATATATAGATCTTGTATTCTGTAAACTCGATAAGCTCTACTATTTCTAGTATAATTTTTTAGGATCCTTTTCTGTACAGATAATCTTGTTATCTATGAATAAAAGTTTTGCTTCTTAGTTTATAATCTGGATTCCTTTTATTTATTTCATTTACCCCATTGCAATGAATACAACCTCCAAGACAGTGTTGAAGAGAAGTGATGAATGTAGACATCCTTGTCTTGTACTTAATTTCAGGAGGAATGCCTTCAGTAGTTCACCATCAAATATGATGCTAGCTGTACTATTTTTGTAAATGTACTGTTATGAGGTAGATAGGGCTCCCTTTCTAGTCCCAGGTTCTCAGATCTTGTCAGAAATGGATGTTGAATTTCACCAAATGCCTTTTGCATCAATCGAATTGATTGCATGCTTTTTTTGTTCATCAGTTACTATGGTGAAATGCATTGAATAGTAATGGAAAGTAAATTCAATCTTGGATTTTCAAGATAAAGAAAATTTAGTCATAATGCATTGTTCCATTCAGTTTGGTAATATTTTGTTAATTTTGCTTATATGCTCCTATTAATGTGGTATAATCGTTTTTGTTTTTCTACTGTCATAATATCTTTTGCTGTTTCATATATAAGAGTAATGCTAACTTCATAGAATTAGTTGGGAAAGATTTACTTACCTTTAATATTCAGATAAATTTTAAGTAAATTTATTAGTGTTTCTCCCTTGAATGTTTGAAAGAAGTCTTCAGTGAAGCCACCTAGGCCTGAAGTTATTTTTCTTGAAAGCGTGTTTTGTTTGATTTTTAAGTCAATGTATTCAGTATTATTGAGAAATACCAATTTCTTCTTCAGTGAGTTTGTTATTTTGTGTTTTTCAAGGAAATTATCCAGGGTATCTTTTTTTTGGCATGAAATTTGCATAATATTCAATTATTCTAATTGTAAAATATATAGATACTATAGTGATTGTACCTCTTTAACTCCTGATGTTATGACTTATATCTCATCTCCTTTTCTAGACAATCAATTTAGTTTATCTTGTGAAAGAATTAGTTTTTGTTGTAATTAAATTTGCCTATTTTTGTTTGTTTTCTCCTTCTTCACATTCTATATCTATATTTTTTCTTTTTAATTTTTTCTGCTTGCATCCTGTTTCATTTGTTTTTACTTCATTTATTTTCTCAAGGTAGAAACTGAGGGTGTTTGAAACCTTAGTTCCTTTCTAATGTAGGTCTTACTTTTACACATATTCCTCTAACAATTGTCTTAGTAACATTACACAGACTTTGATATATTGTGTTTTTTCCTTGAAATTAATTACTAATTTTCATTGTAATTTTTCCCTGACCCATACATTACTTATAACTATGTTATTTAGTTTTCTTATATTTGGACATTTTCCAGGTATTTTTCTATTATTTATTTCATTAATTAGAAAAATAGAATTTGTAAAATTTTAATCATTCTATATTTATTGAGACTCACTTTTTGCTATTATTGGTTTGAGAATTGAGTGATATACATATATCAATTGCATAAAGTTGATTGAGCCTATCATTCAAGTCTTCTATATCCTTACTGATTTTGTTCTTTTCTATTAATGATTGAGAAAAGTTTTTAAAAATATCTTAATGTGCTTTGAAAATTGTCTATTTCTCCTTGCAATTATATCAATCTTGCTTCTTTGATTTTGAATTTCTGTTATTATGTGTACACTAACTTCGGATATATGTGCTTCCTTGATAAATTATCCCCTATATCAATATGTACATACTTTTTATTCTTGGTAATATTATTTTCTCTGAAATATACTTTCCCTAATATGAATATAGCCATTCTAGCCATGGCAAACCTTCCTTTATATTTTAAATTTTAAATCTACTTGTGATTTTATATTTAATGTGGGTTTCTGTTAAAGAGTATGGAATTGGTCTTGCATTTACATTCATTATCAAAGTATTTGCCTTTCAAATGAGGCATTTTATTTCTTTGTATTTAATGTCATCATTGAAATAATTGGATTCAAGTCTATGTTCTTTTTGTTTTTCATCTCTCTCATCTATTCTGCTTTCTTTCCCTTCTTTTTCTGACTTCTTTTGTTTATACAAAAGAATTTCTGTTTTATGCCTAATTTTTATGTTTTTATTTGATTTCCTGTTTTGTCTTCTTAGTTTGTATCTCTAAGTTTTTATTGTTATAGTTTGTTGATTGCTTATCTCATATATTTTATCACAGTCTACCTTCACATGATATCATACCACTATATGTACAGTATAAGAATCTTAAAACAATGTATTTCCTGAATTTCAGTTATTATAGTCATTCATTATACTTCTAGCTATGTGAAAAAACATGCAGTACATTGTCTTTTTTCCTTTAATTATATTTTTTTAAAAATAAGTAATATGGAAAAAGTCTTTATATTTATCCCCACAGTTACTATTTGTGATGTTCTTCATTCCTTTATTTAGCTCGTATTTTATTTGGTATTATTTTTCTTCTGTTTAAAGACTCCCTTTATCATTTCTTTTAGTTTGGTACGGCCAAAGATGAATACTTTCAGCTTTTGTGTGTCTAAATATTATTTTTTTCCTCAGCGTTTTTGAATACTTCTTGCTTCATAGGGATTTCTAGGTTGACATATTTTTTCAGTGCCTTGAATACATAGCTCCACTGTCTTCCAATCAGAAATCAGTTGTGTTTCTTAATATAACTCCTCTGTATATAGTGTGTCTTTGTTTCTTTGGAATTCTTGTAATATTTTCTCTAAATCACCACCAATTTCAAGAAATTTGATTAATATGTGCCTTCATTTTGTTTTCCTCATTTATCTTCTGTTTGCAATTTATTGTGCTTTTGAGGTCTATAGATTTGTACTTTTTATAAAATTTGGGAATTCTTTATTGTTGTTTATTTAAATAATTTGTGCACCTCCTCCACTTCTGACGCTCTTGTTTCTAAGTCTTTTTCTTCCTGTGTTTCATTTTAGATAGTTTCTATTCCAATGTCTTTATTAATATTTTCTTCTGCAATATCTAATCAGCGTTAATTCCATCTAGAGTACTTTTCATCACAGACATTATAAATTCTATCATCAAAAGTTTGATTTGGGACTTTATACATATTTTCTATATCTGTATTTAATATGTACCACCTTTTCTCTAATTTTTAACATGGAAAAGTGTTTTTAATAACTACTTAATATCCATATCTTTTGTTTTCTTCTTATGAATTGATATTTCAGCTTTTATAATACCTTGAAATATTTTTTAGTCATCAGGCATTTTGAATTTCTCTTTCTTGGAGTTTGGGTGTTGTATTTATTTAAAAATCTTTGAGCTTTGCTCAGGAACATCACTGAGTTATTTGAAAATATTCTAATGTCTTAGAGTCTTGGTTTTAAGCATTTTTAGGTGGGACCAGAGCAGCTTTTGGTCTAGGTCTAATTTTTCTCTACTACCAAGCTAAACCCAATGAATATTTTACCCAATGTTAATGAATTATAAAGGTTCTACTTTGGCTAGCGAGAATAGGCATTAGTGGTGCCTTTGGTGAACTCCAAGAGTTTCCTCTCTAATCCTCTTGGGGTTTTCTTTTCCCCAAACTTGGGTAGTTGCCTCACATATATGAGCTGATCAGTATTCAGCTGAATACTCAAAGAAGAACCTGTAAAGTTCTCTAGAGTTCTCTCCTACGTAGCTCTCCCATTCTGTCCTGTGCTGTATGTCTTTAGCTGCCTTACCTGCCACAAAAACTCAGCCCCATTCCAGCACTCATGAAGACTTCTAAGCTCAGCCTGGATTTCTTCATCTATGCAATAATCACAAGACTCCATTCAGGCAGCAAGCTGCAAAAATTGTTGACCTTACCTTTGTAGTTTACCTCTCAAGGATCATAGTGCTTTTCTGTCTGATATATAGCTTATTGATGTCTATTACTGCTTATATTTTATCTATTATTTTAAGGTTTTTACAGACTAAAGTCTACTGTCATTCTTCAGGTTCAGGATCTGTTACTCCATCTTGGTTCGGTATTGTCCCCTATCTCATTTTCCTTTTTCCTAGCCTCCTAAATTAACTTATTCCATATCTATTTAAAAAATCAATGGGGTAAATTATCTAATGCTTTTCTTGCACTGACCAAACAAATATTAGCTTCTTAATTTTATAAGCTAAGACAGCCCTGTCAAGTCACCTATCCAAAAGGGTATCAGTTACTGAATATCTCACGTGACTTCTCTCAGTGTTGTACAAAGAAACATGAAGATTTGTTATTTCATGGTAAAAATTGTTAGATGTATCTATATTTAAAAATATTATATACATAGTTGTATATATGTGTGTATATACATATATATATAATATATATTTAATGTATGTGTGTGTGTCCATAAAAAATGTTTGTACATCAATAGTAGCTGAGAGATGTGGTTTGGGAAGACTTTTTTATAATTTGATCAGATGTAAATTATTAGAAGAGTTTCAGTAGGGCTCAGCACATTTTTTTTTTCTTCCACATGCCAGATAGTACTGCCACTGAAATGTTTCTCAGGCTTAGGGGGTCCTATGATTTCTGTAGCAACCACTCATCTTTTCCATCATAGTGCAAAAGCAACCACAGACAATGCAAATAAATGGGCATGTATGTAATCTAATAGAATTTATTTATAAAAACAAGTGATGAACCATATTTGTTCTGCGGGTCATAGCTTGCTGACAACTGAGTTAAAGAATGTCTTGAATATCTGTAGTGGACAATACAATGTTCATGGTCACTTTAGATCTTAAAATTTTTGGAAGTTTAAATACATACAAGGACATATTTTTTAAAAATGTCCTTCAAAATAATTTTATCTTCTGTAGTGAGGGCGTGAAAAGTGTCATATTTTGAGCAATATGAATGTAATATCTGGGACCTCTGAACAATACTAAGGACAATTGACTTTTGGATAATTCCTTTAAAGAACAAAGGTCATTTGAAATTTTTAAATAGTTTTTGGGCAATTTCTTGCTTATTCAGATAGATTCTGTGTGATGCTACTGCTAAAAACTACCCCGATTCTTTCCTTATTTGCTATACTTCAACTGGTTTTTTTGTTTGTTTGTTTCCCAGAATGTAGACACAAGGCTTAGGGGATCTCTGATGAGGAATTTAATAAGAGTAAACCTACTTGTAAACTTTATTGCAACTTTTTTGAATATTTTGGTTATTTTCTTTAATACTACTTAAGTCTTGCTAGAGTCAGAATTAAAAACTGGCTTGTGTCAATTAGATAGAATATCAAAATAGATTTTTGAAGAATCTGACAAAATTGATGTGTATTTAAATTTGTGAACATTCTTATTGATCTAAGTCTTTAGTTTACCAAGATAAGCAACTATTCTACAATTTTTGGTTGATCCTGTTCATGTGGTACTGTTTGTGATTAGGAGAATCAGTGATAGTAAGACAAACACGGGAAGGCAATGCTATAGTATTCTTGGGAGAAACAGGACTCTCCCATCCCTCAACAAGTCCACCTCCTAAGCATGATATCATTGCAGGTCATTTCACTGTTGCTACCTGCTAGACCTTGTTTTTCATGAAAAAAGAAAGAATGACTTAAAAACAGCAATACATAAAGATTAATAAATTATCATTTACTTCTATCTCACAAAGAACATAAGAAAGTCTAAAATATAATTCTTACCCTCAAAGACCTTTGATTAAAATTGATGACTCTTGGGATTCTATATCACTTGTATGCTCTGTCGTCCCTTGCTGATGCATCAGATTGTTATGCACTCCAATAGAGAAATGCTCAGAATACTACTGAAGTACAGAAAAGGGAACAAGAAATTTAGTCTGAGGATCAAGAAAAGCTTGCGTGGTGGCCTTGTCTGAATTTTGAAATAAGATAATAATGTGCTATGCAAACCAAGATAACCTTGAAGCAGGATAGAAGTGCTTTATGTAAAATGGTCTAAACGTGACAGTGAGAATGATCCATCAGGAATACTAAAAGTGACTGAATATGACTGTAGCATAGAATGCAAGAGGTATAATGATGAGAGGTAAGCCTGGAGAAGAAGGAAAAAATACTGACCACTTTACTCAGAAATTTAAAAGTACTTAGTAAATATATGCAGAATCACAAATTATTTTAGATACAGAAGTATTATGACTAATTTTGCTTTTTCAGAAGGCTATTTTAATGGTATTTGAAGAACTGAATTGGAAAGATTAGGAACCTATTAGAGGTCTATTTCAGCAATACTAGCAATAAATTATAAGGGCTTAGATTAAATCAGTGTTAGTGAGAATGACAAAATGGGATAGATTTCAAAGACATTTAGAGGGAAAATTAAACAGGATATAATTTGTTTAAAAATTATGTTAACAACAATAACATATTTAAGCATTTTCTATATGCTGTCTGGTATGATAAGTAAATTTTTTCTTTAGTTTTCATAAAATGACAACAGTATGAAGCAGGTATTATGGAATTATACTCATTAGTGGCAAAGCTAGAATTTAATTCTGGTGTGACTGATTGGGAAGTTCAACACTTAACCACTTCAGTATGAAAAAATTTAGTTTTATTTAACAAATATTTTTCTCTTATAGGCCCTTTTAAAATGTAAATTCAAGTATTAACATGTTGAGTTTGATATGTATGTGAGATAATGATGGTTAAGGACTAAGTTTAAATATATATATATAATATATATATATATTTAAATATATAAATTTAATAGTCCCCAGCCTATAGTTTTCACATAAAACAAATGTGAAAAAAAAAATCATGATTTGCATCTTTTCTGGATAAATTGGCTGAGGAATAAGAACTCTGAACAAAGGTAAAGAAGGATGACTCAAAATGTAATTTATTGGAAATCATGTAAGGAGAAAGAGTAATGAATGACAAACAGTATAATAGTCTCACCTCTAGGTAAGTTTAAGTAATATATGGGCCACATTTTTTGTTGGACTTAGCAAATAAGTGTATTGATGTCATTTTTGGGGTTGTAGGAATAGAAGCCCATTTTCAGAGGTTTGAGGTAGAAATGATATTGTGTAGAAGTAGTAGTTTCATATGAAACTGGCTCTGCAAAGAGAGATGTGAAATAAGAAAAAGAAGAGAAACCCTTCTAAATAGAAGTGGATTGGAAAGGTTCTTGGAAGAAGGAGGACTTGAGAATAGAATAGGAGACATAGTGAAAAATACTCAAAATTTATTAGCCAAGCTTCAAAGACAAAAAGATTTCCAATATATTTTGGGTACAGGATTGGGTTTGCCAGAATGGAGGATACAATTAGACACACTTTCCCCAACAGACAGTGTGCACAATGGGCTACTTAAAGAGGCATGTGTGATGAATTGTTCTGTGTGTCCTTGAAATGGGACAAATGAGTCTCATGAATCAAGTGTGGTAAGGTTTGCTAGTGTCTGAAAGAGGGGCACTTTGACTTTCCTAGAATTTCATTGCTTGCAAAATTTTAAAAGAATTTTTTGAATGAAAGTGTGTAAATATTTACTTGTTCGTTTATGGGTGTGTAGTGAGGAGAAAATATAGATTTAATTTTTAAAGTATAAGAAGTAATTGATACATGAATATAAAGTAAAATTTACATAAAATATCTGTAGGGCCAGAAAGTACCAAAACTTTATTTCATCAATCATAGTTCCTCTGCATTTGAATATAATTAGCAATGTGTTTTGTGCAGTTGGGTATAGCTAACTCCATTTCATAATTACACTCAAGTCCCCAATGTAGGTTTTTCCTGAGCAAGAAGGAAAAACTATAGGTTTTCTTTTCTATATTTTTATATAACATGCATAAGGGAAAGAAAGACCGATAAATCACTAGAACCCGTGTATCTTCTATATATATAGAAATATTCAGCCAGCTGTCAGAGCTTGTGCAGCCAAGAACCTCAAATGAGCTGACCTACTTTTAGTTTGGTTCAGTGTTACTTTTTCCATCTCAGTTAATTATACCTTTAGAGACAATTCACATTTGTTTACTTTTTAAAAAAGAGAGAGAAAAAAGAAAATTCTCTTTTCTCCTTAGTAATTTTGATGACCCTATGTTTCTTATGATTCTTCTAATTTTTAAAATAAAACATTATTTCACTTTGAAGAAATATTCTTTTAAGTTTTTTTTTTTTTCACCTGTAACTACTTCCTTTTCTGTGTCAGAAAGGAAAAGTCTTTCAAATTGCAGAAATGGCAGTCAAATCTCTGCCACGTTTATCAATGTCATTTTGCTCCCACGGGAGATGATTTTTCTCTCATTTCCAAGATGTCAAATGTATACCAGAGAAAGAACATATATAAGTTGACAAATAGAAAGCGTGTGAGGATCAGAAACGGGGACTTACATCCTCTTCAATCATCGTTAGACTAAATTTTTAATCTCTCTGTGCTTCTGTAAAACTATCTATAAAATGAGGATTGTGATCTTGCCACTGTAACATTCATACTGAAGGAATTAGTAAATCATTTCTTTTGAAATTATGTAAGGTTCCCATGACAAATGTCTTAGCTAATCATGTGCTTTTGTAAAATACATAATGCCACAGCACCAGGGCAATGTTATATTAGGTAATTACAAAAATGTGTAATTTCTGAGAGGTCAGTTTCTAATATGGTAATTGGTGCTTAGCGCAATGTCATGCAAAAAATAGAAAGTAAAGAGAAAAATGTAGAAAGTATGTGAAATGACAAATGTTAGATACATTTGTTACCAATCAACATATTATTGTACTATTTATTGCTTAAAAATCTGAAAATATTTCTACAATAGTCAGAAAAGAATAAACTACATTGTGGTATCAGGTAAATTTCTCAACGAGTATTGTTTTAACAATAAAAACTTTTATTGTTCTTTCATTTAAAGTTAAATTCAGATTAAGCAGCCCTCCTCCCTTTTGAAACTGTCCTATATGAACAAATGGGTCTGTAACTTGTCATGAAAGGTAAAAACAATATGCAAATATCACTTTCATTAACTAAATATAATTCAGACAAGAAATAATACATCTTGTTTACCTTCTAATCTTGAGAATTAAAGACATTAGCCCACTAAGATGCAATGTGATTCAAAACTACAGCTTAGTTCTATGTGTAGGAAATGAAATGGTTTGGTAAACTCATAGCGTTGTTTATGCCACAATTCCTCAAGGAAGTATAGTTCTCAAAAATAAAACTTCACAAATAGGGGTTATTTAAAAGAAATTGATAATCACACACACACACACACACACACACAATATATATATATATATATATATATATATATGCACATACACTCTATCTATATATACAGATATTTTAAAAATTTGCAGCACATTAACCAGTTAACACCTGAAACATTTTATATTGCAAACATAACTGAAATAAATATCATTTATTAAATTTACAGTTTGAGGCTTGACATATTTCATATTTGTGATTTAAATTTATTTCAATTGCTAGGGATGTGCTTTCTTACAGTAATGAGTATTGATCTCTCTATTTTTCTATTGTTTCTCTCTCTTTTTATTTTTTAACACGGGTTGGAGGTTTTGAAACTACATTTCCCAGAGTCACATTCATCTATGGTTCTATACGTAATTTCTGTCCTTGAGAAACACTTGCTTGAGATTAGAATGGTATCAAAATATTTTTTATCTTCTCCATCAACAGTGATGGCAGATAATTGGGTTTCTCAGGGTCGTGTTTTGAAGTACTCTTTATTCCTTTGCCATGTGCGCATTTTAGAGTGAAAGAAAGTCTGTGAAGTATGCAGAAGTTCCCTGAATGTTTCTGATTTATAAGCAGCAAAAACGATTTTCAAGAAATATAGTCTTTTAAAAAAAAAGAAAAAATATGTTTTGATAGAACAATGTTTCCCCATTTAAATAAATAAATAAAATTTCCACACCCTAATCCCTGGAACCTATGAATATGTTCTCTTACATGGCAAAAGGGACGCTGCAGAAGCATTTAAGATTAAGGAAATTAAGATGAGAGATAATCCTGGATTATCCAGGTGGCCACAATCTAACCACATTAGCACTTAAAAATGGAGAGCCTTTCCTGGTTCTGGTCAGAGGGTATGTGACTATGGGAGAAGAGTTAGAGGATGCAACATTGCTGACCTTGAAGACCTAAGATGGTAGGGGTTTGAACCAAGGTATATAGGCAGACTCCAGAGGCCAGAAAAGACCAGGAAATTGATTCTCCACTAGAGTTGCCAGAAAGGAATGCGGCCCTGATGACATCTTAGCCTGCTGAGACTTGCTTTGAACTTCTGACCACAAGAACTAGAAAACAACACATTCACATTTTTAAGCCACTAAATTTGTAATAATTTGTTATAGCAGCAATAAGAAGCTGATATAGGTAATTTCCTACATGCAAGGGAGAAAGATATTTTCTTTTTTTAATCAAAGAAATCAGAAAATTCCATATTGCTGTTTGAGTATTTGTTTAAATTGTGCATAAAGTCTGAAGTCTGTCCAGATTTCAGTGGAGATTATTCTATTTGGAAGATTTTCAGATCTGAAAATTTCCCTGCATCTGTCCATGAATCCAAATACATAGATGGGTAGTGGAGTTGAGGGTTTGTGAGGAGGTCTTCATAAAGGAACGAGCTTGGGGGTGGCGCCAAGATGGCTGACTAGAAGCAGCACCATTCAGAAGCTCCGGTAGAATAAAAACGTAGAAAGCATGTGAATCCTTCACCAGCAAACAAGGTGTTCAGGGTCTCTCATTAAAATTGACTAGAGTCTGACAAGACCCACGGAGAGAAGGAAGAGCAGTGTGGTGTGGCAGCCCAACTGAGAGTCATACAGAGGAGAGCCCCTTTCCCCTAGCCAACTCCCCAGGGAGAGGGGCAACCGGCACTGGCTGTGGTTGCCTGCTGCCTCAGCCTTTTGAGCTCCTTGGGGGAGGGGCAGCAGCCAGCACTGGGAGTTTGAACTGCTTAACATGCTAAGATTCCTGGGTGAGGAAAGGGCAGCACACATTTCTATAGCTTCAGGGTGTGCTTTTCTGCTGCTGGACAGCTTGGTCCCAAGGCTTGTCCCCACAGCCCAACACATCAGCTGTGGTAGTCTGCAGCTAGAGTGCCTCTTCAGGTCTAACCCTGCCCCATCCTTCCTTAGTGGGTGGGGCTTCCCTGCAGGATCTCCAATAACTCCAGTCAGAAGCTCAGGGACGGAATTCGGATCTCCCTGGGCCTGAGATCCTGGGGAAGGGGTGACAACAGTCTCTATGGATCGGCAGATTTAGCCTCTCTTCCTGGTGGTTCTGAGAAATCTGGGCACTCCAGACAAGTGGATTTGCCCCCAGTGAAACACACCCTCTCCACTGAGGGACAAAGGGTTTCATTAAACGGGTTCTGCTCCCCACCGCCCTACAGGAGTTGTCAGATAGCCTATACAGGAGCAATCCTACTGGCATCAGGTTGGTGGCCCTCAAGCTCAGAGGTCCCAGAAGAAGGAGTAGGCACCCATCTTTGCTGCTCTTCAGCCCTCCTTGAGTGACATCTCCAGGCACTGGAGCGAATCAGATGAATAGGGCCTAAAGTGAACCCCCAGCAAACTGCAGAAGCCCTACAGAAGAGGGACTTGACTCCTGAAAGAAAACCAAGCAGAAAGCAACAACAACAGCGTTATCATCATCAACAACAACAACAAAAAGGCCCCCATGAAAACCCTATCCAAGTGTTGGCAACCTCAAAGACTGAAACCAGACAAACTAATGAAGATGAGAAAGAATCAACAGAAATATACTGAAAACCCAAAAGGCCAGAGTGCCTCTTCTCCTCCAAATGATAGCAATGTCTCTCCATTAGGGGTGCAGAACTGGATGGAGGATCATATGGACCAATCGACAGAAATAGGCTTCAGAAGATGGGTAATAAAAAACTACACTGAGCTAAAAGAGCATGTTCTAACCCAATGCCAAGAAGCTAAGAAACTTGATAAAATGTTAGAGGAATTTTTAACTGGAATAATTAGTTTTGAGAGGAATATAAACGACCTGATGGAGATGAAAATCACAGCTTGAGAACTTCGTGGAGCATACACAAGTCTCAACAGCTGAATTGATGGAGTGGAAGTAAGGATATCAGAATCTGAAGACCTTACTGAAATAAGACTTGCAGACAAAAATAGAGAAAAAAGAATGAAAAGGAATGAACAAATCTCCACGAAATACAGGACTTCAGAAAAAGACTGAACCTACTATTGATTGGAGTACCAGAGAGAGACAGGGAGAATGGAAACAAGCTGGAAAACACCTTTCAGGATATTACTCGGGAGAATGTCCTCAACCTAGCAAGACAGGCCAACATGAAAATTCAGGAAATATAGAGAACATCATTAAGATACTCCATGAGAAGATCAACCCCAAGACACATAATGATCAGATTCTCCAAGGTTGAAATGAGGGAAAAGCTGTTCAGGACAGCCAGAGAGAAAGGCCGTGTCACATACAAAGGGAAGTCCATCAAACTAACAGCACACCTCTCAGCAGAAACTCTACAAGCCAGAAAAGATTGGGGGCCAATATTCAACATTCTTAAAAACAATATTTTCAATCTAGAATTTCATATCCAGCTACACTAAGCTTCATAATCGAAGGAGAAATAAAATCCTTTCCAGACAAGCAAATGCTGAGGAATTTCATTGCCACCATGCCTGCCCTCAAGAACTCCTGAAAGAAGCAATAAATATGGAAAGAGAAAACCAATACCAGCCACTGCAAAAACACACCAAAAAATGAAGACCAATGTCACTTCAAAGAAACTGTATCAACTAGTGTGCAAAATAACCAAATAGCATCATGATGACAGTATGAAATTCAAATATAACGATACTAACCTTAAGTGTAAATGGGCAGAATACCCCAATTAAAAGACACAGACTGGCAAATTTGATAAAGAGACAAGAATCATTGATGTGCTGTATTCAGGAGACCCATCTTACATGCAAACACAAACACAGGCTCAAAATAAACAGATGGAGGAAAATTTCCAAGAAAATGGTAAGCAAAAGAATAATAATAGAAAGCAGGGGTTGCAATCCTAGTCTCTGACAAAACCAACTTTAAATCAACAAAGATAAAAAAAAAAAAAAAAGACCAAAAAAGGGCATTAAATAATGGTAAAGGGAACAATTAAACAAGAAGAGCTGACTATTCTAAATATTTATACACCCAATATGGGAGCACCCAGATTCATCCAACAAGTTTTTAGAGACCTACAAAGAGACTTAGACTCCCACACAATAATAGTGGGAGACTTCAACACCCCACTGTCAATATTAGACAGATCAATGACACAGAAAATTAACAAGGATATTCAGGACTTGAACTCAGCTCTGGAACAAGTGGACCTAGTAGATGTCTACAGAACTCTCTACTCCAAATCAACAGAATATATATTATTCTCAGCACCACATGACACTTATTCCAAAATTGACCAGATAATTGAAAGTAAAACACTTCTCCACAAATGCAAATAAACTGAAATCTTAGCGAACAGTCTCTCAGACCACAGTGCAATCAAATTAGAAGTCAGGATTAAGAAACTCAGTCAAAACCACACAATTTCATGGAAGTTAAACAACCTGCTCTTGAATAACTCCTGGGCAAATAATGAAACTAAGGCAGAAATCAATAAGTTCTTTGAAATAAATGAGAACAAAGAGACAGCATACCAGAGTCTCTGGGACACACCTAAAGCAGTGTTAAGAGGAACATTTGTAGCACTAAATGCCTACATCAAAAAGCTCGAAAGATCTCAAATTGACACCCTAACCTCATAATTAAAAGATATGGAGAGACAAGAGCAAACTAATACAAAAGCTAGCAGAAGACAAGAAAAGCTAAAACCTGAGAAGAACTGAAGGAGATAGAGATACGAAAAACCCTCCAAAAAATCAATGAATCCAAGAGATAGATTTTGAATAAATTAACAAAATAAATAGGTTGCTAGCTAGACTAATAAAGAAGAAGAGAGAGAAGAATCAAATAGACTCTATAAAAATGATAAAGGGAATATCACCACTGATTCTACAGAAATACAAACTATCATCGGAGAATACTATAAACCCCTCTACACAAATGAAGTAGAAAATCTAGAAGAAATGAATAAATTCCTGGATGCATACACCCTACAAAGACTAACCCAGTAAGAAATTGAATCCCTGAATAGACTAACAATGAACTCTGAAATTCAGGCTGTAATTAATAGCCTACCAACCAAAAAAAAAAAAGCCCTGGATCAGACAGATTCACAGCTGAATTCTACCAGAAATACAATGATGAGCTGGTAACATTTCTTCTGAAACTATTCCAAACAATTGAAAAGGAGGAGCTCCTCCCTAACTCATTTTATGAAGACAGCATCATCTTGATACCAAAACTGGGAAGACACAACAAGAAAAGAAAACTTCAGGCTAATATTACTGGTGAACATCAATGTGAAAATCCTCAATAAAATACTAGCAAACCAAATCCAGCAGCACATCAAAAAGCTTATCCACCATGATCAAGTCTACTTCATCCCTGGGATGCAAGACTGGTTCAACATATGCAAATCAATAATCTTAATCCATTACATAAACAGAACCAAATTTTAAAAACACATGATTATCTCAATAGATGCAGAAAAGGCCTGTGATAAAATTCAACATATTTTCAAGTTAAAATGACTCAATAAACTTGGTATTGATGGAACATATCTCAAAATTATAAGAGCTATTTATGACAAGCCCACATCCAATATTATATTGAATAGTCAAAAGCTGGAAGCATTCCTTTTGAAAACTGGTTCAAGACAAGCATGTCATCTCTCACCACTCCTAATCAACATAGAGTTAAAAGTTCTGGCTAGGGCAATCAGGCAAGACAAAGAAGTGAAGGTATTTAAATAGGAAGAGAGGAAATCAAGTGTGTCTGTTTGCAGATGACATGATTATATATTTAGAAAACACCATCGTCTCAGCCCAAAAACTTCTTGAACTGATAAGCAACTTCAGCAAAACCTCAGGATACAAAATCAATGTGCAAAAATCACAAGCATTCCTTTACATCAACAATGGGCAAGCAGAGGCAAATAATGAATGAACTTCCATTCACAATCGCCACAGAGAATAAAGTGCCTAGGAAGACAGCTAACAAGGGAGGCAAAGGACCTCTTCAAGTAGAACTACAAACCACTGCTCAAGGAAATAAGAGAGGACACAAACAAATGGAAAAATATTCCATCCTCATGCATAGGAAGAATCAGTATCGCAAATAATGGCCATACTGCCCAAAGTAGTTTATAGATTCCATGCTATTCCCATCAAACCACCATGACATTCTTCACAGAATTAGAATAACTGTTTTACATTTTATATGGAATCAAAGAAGACCCCGTATATCTAACACAATCCTACGCAAAAAGAACAAAGCTGGAGGCATCATGCTGCATGACTTCCAACTCTACTACAAGGCTACAGTATCAAAAATAGCATGGTACTGGTACCAAATTAGATACATAAACCAGTAGAGCAGAACAGAGACCTCAGAAATAACACCACATATCTACAACAATCTGATCTCTGACAAACTTGACAAAAACAAGCAATGGGGATAGGATCTCCTATTCAGTACATGGTGCTGGGAAAACTGGCTAGCCATATGCAGAAAACAAACTGGACCCCTTCCTTATACCTTATATAAAAATTAACACAAAGTGGATTAAATATATTTAAATGTGAAACCCAAACCATAAAAACTCTAGAAGAAAACCTATGTAGTACCATTCAGGATGTAGGCATGGGCAAAGACTTCATGCCAAAAATGCCAAAAGCAATTGCAGCAAAAGCCAAAATTGACAAATGTTATCTAATTAAACTAAAGAGCTTCTGCACAACAAAAGAAACTAGCATCAGAATGAACAGGCCACCTACAGAATGGGAGAAAATTTTTGCAATCTACTCGTCTGACAATGGTCTAATATCCAGAATTTACAAGGAACTTAAACATACTTATCAGAATAAAACAACCCCATCAAAAAGTGGGCGAAGGATATGAACAGACACTTCTCTAAATAAGACATTTATGCAGCCAGCAAACATAAAAAAAAAAAAGCTCAACATCACTGATCATCAGAGAAATGCAAAACCACAATTAGATATCATCTCATGCCTGTCAGAATGGCGATTATTAAAAAGTCAGGAAACAATAGATGCTGGAGAAGCTGTGGGGAAATAGGAACACTTTTACCCTGTTGGTGGGAACATAAATTACTTCAACCGTTATGGAAGACAGTATAGTGATTCCTCAAGGATCTAGAACCAGAACTACCATTTGACCCAGCAATCCCATTACCGGATATATACCCAAAGGAATGAAACTTATTCTACTATAAACACACAGGCACACGTATGTCTATTGCAGCACTGTTTACAATAGCAAAGACATGGAACCAACCTGAATGCCCATCAATGATAGATTAGATTTTAAAAATGTGGCACATATACACCATGAAATGCTATGTGCTATGCAGCCGTAAAAAGGAATGAGATGGTATCCTTTGCTGGGACATAGATGAAGCTGGAAGCCATCATCCTCAGGAAACTAACACAGGAACAGAAAACCAAACACTGCATGTTCTCACTCATAAGTGGGAGTTGAACATTGAGAACACATGAACGCAGAGACCGGAACAACACATACCAGGGCCTGTTGAGGGGTAGGGGCTGAAGGGAGATAACCTAGAGAATGGGTCAATAGGTACAGCAAACCACAATGGCACACGTGTACCTATGTAACAAACATGCACATTCTGCACATGTATCCCTTTTTTTTTAAGAAATAAAGAAAACAGAAACAAGACAATAAAAAGTCTTTTTTTTTAATTTGAGCTTGTTCCACTTGAATCAAAAGACTTCTGAAACCACTCCAATAGTCCCATATAAATAATATTTACAGATTTTTGAATAAATATAGAAATTGGCCCTCTGTCTTGAAACTTGAAACTCAAATTTGTCTCATTTCAGTGACTTCCTTAGGGAATCAACCCTCAGGCACGGTACTGAAATTGACCAGATCACCGTGTCCAGACAATGAGAAACCCAACCTCTTATCCATCATGATTGTTTCCTTACCCCTTCATAATTCCTGTTTTGCCACCTTCCCTACTATATAAAACCCATTGATTTAGTTGGTCAAGGAGATAGATTTGAGATTTTACCTCTCATTGGCATGACTGCAGCACTACATTAAAGCCTTTATCCCTGGCAATACTCACTAACTCAGTGATTGACATTCTGTGTAGTGAGCAGCAGGACATAGATAGAATCCCTGGTGTTCCACTAGTTCCAGTAATAGTTCCATCAACTATAGTGGCTATGCTGTCCTCTCTTGTCTTAAGGAAGCAGGTGGATCCTTGTTTCCCCAAACATTAGAAGCTAGATAAGCCTCTAGTATTCTCCATTCACCAGTTACAATAGCTGAACATAAGAATGCTATTGCAAATGTTGCAGCAGAATATTATAATTGTGTCAATTCAATCACTTATTTCATGTAAAAATTTCATAAATTACTACCAGTCCAATTAACATTTACTCATAGCTGACTTGTTCTTGAACATCCTTTTATTTCTAAGTCACTTGAAAAGACAAGATGCTTTTGTTAGTTAATGCCTAGTGCAATTAGTTTACTTTGAAATATTGATTTTACATTAAGGAAGATAAATGCTAAAGTATTGGCAAATGAATGTTGTTTTTATACAGACTGACATTTTACAGATAAAAAGACATTGTGCTGTCACTGCACTGTCAGTGATGTACAATTACTATATGTACATTATTTTCTAGATACAGCAGTATCTAGGACAGTGAGCCTGAACTTTTAATATCCTGGTTGAAGAGTCCAGATCAAAATCTTTATATCTAGATTAAACACACACATAACTGTATGTACTTATATATCAGGATATATCATATTACCCTCCCTCCCTTTTTTCTCTTAAGAAAAGCTACTCTTGGAAAGCTTATAGGACTTTTTTATGGCTGATATGGTTTAGATTTGTGTCTCCACCCAAATCTTATGGTCAGTTGCATCCCCACTGTCAGAAGTGGGGCCTGGTGGAAGGTGATTTGATCCTGAGGGCGGATTTCTCATGAATGGTTTAACATTACCTCCTTGGTGCTGTCCTCAAGATAGTGAGTGACTTCTTGCAAGATCTGGTCATTGAAAAGTGTGCAGCATCTCCGCCACTTCTCTCTTGCTTCTGCTATGGCCATGTGGTGTGCCTACTCCCCATGATAAGCATATGTATAACAGACTAAGGTGATGAGATAACACCTGCTGTGGCTCAGTGCCACTTGAGACCCAGTGGCTGAGGTAACAACAGTGAGACAGTGACCACACCTGTGGAGAATCATAAAAGAACAAGGGACAGGCAATTTCCTAGGAGATTTTGGAATCTTGACCTGTGAGAAATCTGAAAGCTTTCTCCTGACTTTGGGAGCTGTATCTCTGAAGGACTGCCCATAGAAGAGCAGCTTCACCTATCACTGATCAGCACCCGGGTGAGACTTCCATACTTGCTTGAGTTCCTCTCTAAGTGGATTGGTCTCCTGAGCCTCTGCTGTGGTTCATTACACCCTATTGCCTTTAATAATTGTATTGTGAATGTTTGTTTGATTATGCATGTGTAAATTTCTTACAATAAAGCATAAACTTGTGAATCACTCATTGCCTATTGAGTCAAAAGCAAAAGTTAGCATACTGCCGAAGGAACATTGTTAATGTTACTGAAACACTAGGGGTTCAGTCTAGGTCCTGCCGTTTCCTCACTTTATACATTTTGATGACTAATAGGGCACAGCTCTTCTTGTTTAAAATGTATCTGGATATTCTTGACTCTATTTTATCAAAATAACATGAAAAATTTAAAATTTCTTCCATTCTATCAGCACTTTCCTACTACTTTGCCAGAAAATGTAAGAAAAATGGTATCAAACCTATAATTTGTTGAAGGAAAGATTTTTAAATAAATTTATCTTAAATTTATCTTTATGATTTTTAGTCAAATTTTGTCATAAGTATTCTCCATATTTCTTGTTTCTTACATATATGAGCATTTACATTATATAAAATGTATATTTATATTACATATTATGTATAATTAGAAAATTTCAGCATCTCATGTATTTCTTTTAAATAGTAACTATTGCAAAGTGAGTTGCAAAGCAAATTTCTATAAATGTAATCATATTTTATCATTAATTGACTTTGTATCATGGGAGGAACACTGTACTGTGTAAAATATTTTTCTAGGCTAAAATGTGTATATGATAATATGATATTTTTCTGAAAGTAGTGACTAAATATATTGTGCTACAAAATATGATCACATCAAGCAAATTGACGCTATGTTTAGCAGGTGGCTGGAAAATATGATCCTAGGAGGAAAGAGAGATTGGTTCCTGAGACTGAATGAAGATTCAAGTAAGCTGGATTTGGAGCCTGATAGTAACAGTCATATTCTGCAAATAAGCATAGACTGAGCTGTAAATCAGTAGATTTAATAAATGGAGTTTCATGCTACACAATCTTCTATTGCATCTTCTGCTTATCTCTATTTAGCAAGGCTAATATTGCTACTCTTGAATAGCTACCCACTTTTCCTTTGAAGTTCACATTCTTTGTTTTAGTTATTACCCTTTCCAAGTTTTTTCTAGTGGAGCATAATTTTTATATACATATACATATTCATATACATGCATACACATGTGCATGCACACACACATATTTATGATCTTTGACAATATAGCATGATGGTTAAAAGCATAATTTTAAGTTGTTTTTACCATTTACTTGTTCTATGATATTAACTTAATTTCTTTTATCAACACTTTCCTTTTGTGAAATGGGGATATCAATACTAAACATGACAAATTATTTATAAGATGAAACAAAAATAAGTACAATTATTTATAAGATATAGTAAGTTTTATATCTTATAACTATAATAACACTTATATCTGATAAATAATTGTACTTATTTTTGTACTTATTTTGTCTTATAACTAAGATATAATAAGCATTCAACTATTGAGAACATTTTACATTATAATAAATACTTAATGGTATTATTACATAGTTAAGCAAGTATGGAACTATATATTAGAACATACAGCACCTTAAAGTCATAACAATAAGAAGCATTGCCAACACAATTGTGAGTTTTATATCATAAAATTCTGTAACAAATAGTAAATATATTATCAAATTTTCATCAGGTAAGTAAGTTCTATTTTATAAAACAAATTGTATCTTTTGTTTCTATCATGGTGGGCCCTAGGCCTTTGCATTACAATAGGTGTATTAAAGGAAAGTTGAGAACCATTTTTCTGAAGCATTCTTTATGGTGGAATATTTGAAACAACGTTATATATGGAATCAGAAAGCCTGAATATAAACCCTGTCTCAGGTATCACCAGTTTTGTGGCAGTGTCTATCAGTTAAAACTTGTTAAATCTCTCTTGTATCATTTCTGAAATAGGAAGAATGATTACTGCTTATCTCACAGGCTTGTGTACTTATCAAATTAATTAGGAAAATATACTGTGTGCTTGATAAAATGCTAACTTTACAAAAATCAGTTTGGTGTGCTTTTACTAAAAAGAAGTTATAATAAAACTGGCTCATGTTCTAATCTTGACTACAGTCACTTACCAGCTTTTTTTTTTTTTTTTTTTTTTTTTTTTTTTTTTTTTTTTTGAGGCGGAGTCTTCACTCTGTCGCCCAGGCTGGAGTGCAGTGGCACCATCTCGGCTCACTGGAAGCTCCGCCTCCCGGGTTCGCGCCATTCTCCTGCCTCAGCCTCCGGAGTAGCTGGGACTACAGGCGCCCGCCACCGCGCCCGGCTAATTTTTTGTATTTTAGTAGAGACGGGGTTTCACCGTGTTAGCCAGGATGGTCTCGATCTACTGACCTCGTGATCCGCCCGCCTCGGCCTCCCAAAGTGCAGGGATTACAGGCGTGAGCCACCGCGCCCGGCACCACTTACCAGCTTTATCAGTGTAAGCATGTTATTCAACCTATTGATTTTATCTGTAAAATGCTGTTAATAATGAAACCACCTTTGCAAAGAGTATGACCACAAAGAAGTCTAGCATGGCTGACTCCATCTTGCTTCTAGCCTCACAGGCTGGCTGTCCTCACTGATCTTGGCCTAAACCAAGATAACCATAGGAGGAATTGATTTTATCATGTAACTTTAAAGCAAGTGTGACAACAGTTCCTCTCTAAAACTGACCCCTCCTTGTTCAGAGACTGAAACTGCCTTTGTAAAACTAATGAAAACCACAAGATTAGGATTATGGGAGGGGCCTGAATTCTGCTAAAATGTAGGCATATTTGAAGGATTATTAGCCATTGTTCTCTAGCTTGCTTTTCTATAATCCCTTACAGCTGGGCAGTCTTATGGCCGGGGGTCACAAAATTTGTGACTTCTCCAAGTAATCCTATAGATACTTCACTATTGTAGAATATGAGATTGGTCTTTGGAGATATTTTTAGACTTCTGCATTCTGGAGACTGACTGACTACACTCCCCAGACCTGTGACTCATGACTCAGCTGACCCTGTCATCCCCATCCAGAGGCTAATTCAGGGTATGAGCACCATTTTTCACACGCTTATGCTTCATGCTCAACCAATCAGCAGCACCCATTTCCTCACCCCCTTCCACCAAATTATCAATAAAAACCCTGGCCTCTGAGTTCTCAGGGAGGCTGATTTACCTAATAAACTCAGTCTAATGCTTGGCTAGCCTGTGTTAATTAGACTTTCTGTGCTGCACAAATCTGCTGTTCTTAATGCATTGGCTTTATTCTGGGTAGCAGACAAGATGAACCCATTATATGATGACAGTAATATTGCTCTACAGTTACTGAGATGATTAAATGAGATGGTTAATAGTTAATGCCTGCCTCTCAATAGATATAGGCATTGTTACTGTCTTTGTTTGCGATTGTGGTTGCTAGTACTATTTTTACTTACCCATAAATGCTTTTTATTGTCTTGTGATTTTGAAAAAGATTTAGCTAATATTTATCAATTTACTAAGAATGTCACTTCAGTCATATGTTTCTGGACAAGTAGAAAAAGGCTAGATAATATCCACTATCTTGTGTGTTACTCCTTATTTCTCTGCTTCACTAATGCAACATGGAAAGCTACACATTGCTTCAGTGTGTTTAAGGACAAATAATTTTGTGTTATCAACTTAAGAGCACCCCTTCCCATTGCTCTATTGTACTTATATTGACTAATGGTGGAAATAACTTTTTTGGAATTTATAGAATGTGGCTCCAGTTCATTATTTTTATTCTTCAAACATCCAGATCATGAAAGCTAATCTGAAATATGTGTTACTGTCTCCACTAATGCTGTTTTATCTTGTACATTATTTATTCGGAATATTGCATACATATATTAATAGCTTTATTCTTGAGGTTAAAATGATTCTCTCTTCAGTCTTTTGTGAGAGTTTTCCATTTATGCAAACTTCAATACTGTATTTGTGAAATGTATATCATGTTTTAAAAGTTAAATTTGGCAAAAGCATTGCAGGGATATCTGGAGACTGTTTTCTTGTCCTATATAGCAATATTTAGGTTTAGGATAATCAATTTTTGTCCTATTATCAAAACCAGAAATACTGAAAAGTCTTAGAGCCCAGCTTCATTGATTTCACTTATAATAAAGAACATAATATCTATTATGATCACTTGCCTTGCTATAATTCCTTTAAAAATATAAGATATAGAAAGAGGAATTTGATTTAAAGGAGGTTTTTTAAAAACATGGAAAACAGCGGCATCTTGGTTTTTTTTTCCAAGAATAAGAATAAAATGTTTGCCTTTTTAATATCTTGTTCTAAGGAATTTTAGTTGTGAAACTTGTTAAATATACCAGAACACATTAGAGACAGCCACTTGGGTCCATTTTATTCTGCTTGTGCTATCTGATGTTCACATTTAACTACTGGCCTTTCTTATACCACAGTGTTAAAAATGTTTAATTTTTTAAATTGCTTTGTATCCTGGTACAAAAAAAATTAAATGCTGTCTCCCTGGGGTATCAATCCTCAATACTTGTGTGATTAGTGCCTTCTGAAGAGTAGCTTCACTGTACTCATAGATGTATTGCTAAGGTTTTAATTTAGTAGACAGACACCTGAAAGTGCTGTACTCTGTGTAGGTCATAGATTATTTGCTCAAGAAAAAAAGGAACATTTAAGTAATGAACATCTATAATAAAAGTACTCAGGGTAATGTTACACTAAACCAATGACCATGTTAGATAGCCTGGTGAAATTTAAACGAGTGAACCTGTTAATAGATTTCAGAAGTGAGTAACTTCGCTTCACCCTGATTCTAAGAAAAGATGTTCCAGTTGAAATGCTATGCCATTTCTAAGGTTTCTGGCATTTATGGTGCTCATAAAACTGTAGAACCATAAAATATCAAAGAAGTTTTACAAAATCGGCCCCAAGGAGCAATTTAAAATCAGCTGGTTAAATGAAACTGCCTTGGCAATTTTTTTTTTAAACACGTGAGAGCCAGAAAGGAGGTTAAATGGAAGTTCGCTCTCTTTCCTAACTCCCCAAATGTCATGATTTCATAAGTCATTCCTCCCTATTGGTACTCAAGTTTTATTCTCCTCTGTATTAGTATTAGAGGGGAAGTAATTTATTTGAAAAATGTATTTTAAAAGCTACATTTTTGCCTAAATCCTTTACAGTTGTTGATGTGCAGGTAGTGCTGACTTTATCCCTTTCAATCTGGGAAGATTACAGGTAGAGGTCAGGAATTACAAAAAAAAAAAAAAAAACCTCACTTATTACTTTGAAGACATTTCCAGTTCACACAGTTCAGGAGTGCTTTTTTGCTTTTGTTGTTGCTATAATAGCTTTTTAAATTTGTATATAATATATTCCTGATCTACATCTGCATTAAAAAAAGATCTGAAAATATAAATTCCATATTGCTCATAAATACAGTTTTATGAAGCATTAAACAACATCTTAACTTGAGCACACATACAAGCACTACTTATAAAAGACACAAGCCTGTAATCCCAGCACTTTGGGAGGCCAAAGCAGGCAGATCACCTCAGATCAGGAGTTCAAGACCAGCCTATCCAACATCGTGAAACCCTGTCTCTACTAAAAATACAAAAATTAGCGAGGCATGGTGGTGGGCGCCTGTAATCCCAGCTACTCGGGAGGCTGAGGCAGGAGAATCGCTCGAAGCTGGGAGGCAGAGGTTGCAGTGAGCTGAAATCATGCCACCGCACTCCAGCCTGGATGACAGAGCAAGACTCGGTCTCAAAAAATAAATAAATAAATAAAATAAAATAAAAAATAAAAGGTAATAAATGTCTTATGAATAAGTTAATAATTAAATACATTTTATATGTATATACAAATTGATCTAGACAGTCATTACAAACTTTTTATAATTTCAGGAAAACACATAATTAAATGCAAGATAAAATGCATGTTTTAGTCCATTCAGGTTAAATATGAAGTAACACAATACCATGAAGTAAGTAGCTTATAAACAACAGAAATGTATTTCTCAAAGTTCTGGATACTATGAAGTCTAAGAATCATGATAAGTCTGCCCTCATAACCTAATCACCTTCCGAAGGCCCACCTTCTAAACCATCACATTGGTGATTAGATTTCAAAATATGAATTTGAGAGGAATTCGAACATTAAGATCAAGACATCAGCAGATGCAGTGTCTGAAATGGTCCTACTTCCTGTTTTACGGAATGGCAACTTCTCGCTGTGTCCTCAACATGGTAGGAGGGACGTGCTAGCTTTCTGGGGCCTCTTTTAAAAGGAGGCCATTCAGAATCATGAGGACTCTGTCCACTTAATTACATTCCAAAGGCCCCCACCTCCTAATACCATCACCATTACAGTAATTAGATTTCAAAATATATATTTGGGAGGAATTTTAAAAAGCTACAATGAGACTATAGTAATGATTTATTTAAATATAATGTCAAATTTGTTTAAATGGGTTTACCCCATAATTACTGAGGTATAATTTACAAAAATTGTGTATATTTAAGGTGCACAACATATTTTGATATACATATACATTGTGAAGTGATCACCATAATCAATGTAATTAGCATGTCCATTACCTTATGTAGTAACTATTCTTTATGTGGGTGGTAAGACTATTTAGGATGTACTCTTTTTGTGAATTTCAAGTACAATTCATTATTATTAAATATAATCATATTAGGTCTCCAGAACTTACTGATAATTAAAATGTTGTGTGCTTTAACCAACATCTTCCCATTCCCCCACCCCCAATCCCAGGTAGCCATTATTCTACTCTATTTTTGTAATTTAACTTCTTAAGATTTCGCCTGTAAGTGAGATTATGCTGCATTTGTCTTTCTGTTTTTAACTTAATAGCATAATGTCTTCTAGGTTCATTCATGTGGTTACATACAACAGGATTACCTTTTCTTAAGGCTGAGAAATATTCGGTTTATATATATCTCTCTCTCTCATTTTCTTTCTCCATTCATCCACTTGAAGATACTAGATTATTCCATATCTTGGCTATTGTGAATAATGCAGCAATGAACATAGGAGTGCAGCTATTTGTTTTGTGAGAATGACTTTATTACCTTTGTATACATACCCAAAAGAAGAATTGCTGGGTCATACAGTAGTTTAATTGCTAATTTTTTGAAAAATACCCATATTGTTTTTCTACATAGTCTTTTACCATAAATGTACAAGAGTTCCTTTTTGTATGCATTCTCAACAATTGTTACTTTTTAACTTTCTTGATAATAGAAATAGTAATATGTGTGAAATAATTATTATGCTTTTGATTATATTTCTCTGATGATTCATGATGTTGAGCACCTTTTTATAAATCTGATGGCTACTCATATGCCTTCTTTGCAAAACGTGTCTTCAGGTCCCTTACTTACTGTTAAGCAGGTTATTTATTATTTTTCTACATAGTTATATGAATTTCTGGTATATTTTGGATATTAAACCCTGATCACATACATGGTATAAAAATGTATTTTTCACAGTCTGTATGTTGTCTTTTTACTTTGCTAATTATTTCCTTTGCTGTGCAGACATTTTTAGTTTGATGTGGTTCCACCTGCTCATTTTTGCTTTTTTTGCTTGTGCTTTTGGGATCGTATTCAAAAGTCATTGCCCAGACCAATGTCATGTAACCTTTCCCCTATGTTTTCTTGTAATAGTTTTATAATTTCAGTGTTACATTTAAGTTTTTAATCCATTTTGAGCTGACTTTTTTTTTTTTTTTTTTTTGAGACGGAGTCTCGCTCTGTTGCCCAGGCTGGAGTGCAGTGGCCGGATCTCAGCTCACTGCAAGCTCCGCCTCACGGGTTCACGCCATTCTCCTGCCTCAGCCTCCTGAGTAGCTGGGACTACAGGCGCCCGTCGCCTCGCCCGGCTAGTTTTTTGTATTTTTTAGTAGAGACGGGGTTTCACCGGGTTAGCCAGGATGGTCTCGATCTCCTGACCTTGTGATCCGCCCGTCTCGGCTTCCCAAAGTGCTGGGATTACAGGCTTGAGCCACCGCACCCGGCCTGAGCTGACTTTTTATTTGGTGTGTGATAAAGGTCTAATGTCATTCTTCTTTCTGACAATGTGGATTCAGTTTTCCCAATGTCGTTTATTCAAGATACTATACTTTCTCCATTGTGTATTATTGGTACCTTTGTCAAAGATTAATTGACTAAATATTTGTAGGTTTATTTCCAGACTTTCTATTATGTACATTTTTCTATATGTCTATTTTTATGTCAGTACCATAATTGTAGCTTCATAAAATAATTTGAAATCAGGAACTGTGAGGCTTCCAACTTTGTTCTTCTTTCTTAAGGTCACTTTAAGTATTCAGGAACTTTTGTAGTTCCATGTGATTTTGTAGTGTTGTTTTCTCTATTTCTTTGAATTATGCCTTTAAATTTTCTATAGAAAATGCATTGAATTTGTAAATCACTTTGGGTAATAGGTACATTTAGACAATATTAATTCAGATTCATCAACATGGATTTTTTCCATTTGTGTGTGTCTTCTTCAATTTCTAATCAATGTCATACTTTTTTATTATACGTATTTTTCACTTCAATGTTTAAATTTACTGCTAAGGTTTGTTGATACCATTGTAAATGGGGTAATTTTAAAATTTAATTCATGAATAGTTTATTATTAGTATCTGATAAACACAACTGATTTTTGTGTGTAAATTTTATATCCTGGAATTTTACCAATTTTTAAATTAGTTACATAATTTTTTGGTTTACTCTATAAGCGTTTTCTATAAATAGGATTATGTCACCTGCAAACAGAAAGTTTTACTTTTCCCTTTCTGATTTGGATGCCTTTTATTTATTGTATTTCCTGCCTAATTACTATAGCAGCATTTCCAGTAATACGTTGAATAGAAGTAGCACCAGTAGTTGAAATGTACAGTTTTCCTACGTTAGTGACTTCTAGTTTCATACTATTTTGGATACAAAGATGTTTTCAATCTTCTTAAATTTGTTAAGACTTGGTTTATGGCCTAACATATAGATCATATCCTGATAAATATTCCATGTGTGCTTGAGAAAAATATATATTGTGGTGCTATTAGTTCTGTAAATGTATGTTGGGTCCATTAGGTCTAAATTGTCTTGTTTCTGATCTTTAAGGAAAACCTGTTAGCTATTCACTATTAGTATAATGTTAGCTATCGGCTTCTCATATATGTACTTTACTGTGTTGAGGTACATTCCTTCTACACCTTACTTCCTAACCTTTTTTTTTTTTTTTAATCATGAGAGGGTATTTTATGCATAAAATTGAAGAGAGGGACTTCAATAAAATCAAAGAGAGGGGACTTTCTAAAATGCTTTTTTTTTTTTTTCCTGAACATACTGAGGTAATGACACTTTTTTTCCTTTATTTTTTAAATGTGGTATATCACATTTACTGATTTGAGTAGGTTGGACCATCCTGGCCTCTCAGCATCTCAGGGACACATTTCACTAGATCAAAGTATCGTCTTTTAAATTTACTGTTTAAAACAGTTTGCTATTTATTTTTTGAGGGTTTTTGCATATATGTTCATCTGGGGTATTGGCGTGTAAATTTTTTTTCTTGTACTGTCCTCATCTGGCCTTGACATCAGTGGAATGGTAGCCTCATAAAAAGAGTTTGGAGAAGTCCCCTCTTTTCAATTTTATGAATGATTTGAGAAAGATTGCTATCAATTCTTTCTCAAATTGGTGTAATTCACCAGAGAAGCCATGAGGTCCTAGACTTTTGCTCGATAGAAGATTTTTAGTAACTGATTCAATCCCAAGCCATGAGGTTCTAGACTTTTTATCAATAGAAGATTTTTGGTTATTGATTCAATCTCCTTACTTGTTAGTGGTCAATTCATCTTTTCTAATGCTTTATAATTCAGTTTGCAGGCTGTATTTATTTTTAGAAATTTATCAGTTTTCTCTTGGTTATCCAATTTGTTGGCGTCTTATCTGGCTAAGGTTTTTCAAAAACTGACACTTGGTATGAATGATCTTTTCTATTTTTTTCTGTAGACTATATTTCATTTATTTATGCTATGATCTTTGACATTTCCTTTCTTCAACTAACTTTGGGCTTGATTTGCTCTTTTTTCTAGTTCCTTAATGTGTAAAATTAGGTTTAAAATTTGAGATTTTCCTTATTTGTTTGTGTTGGTAGTTACTGCTATGAAACCCTTTTTTAGAGATGTTTTTGCTGTATTCCATACATTTTGGTATATTTTGTTTACATTTCCACCTTTCTTTAGATTTTTCCCTGTTTTAATTATTTTTTGACCTATGATGTTTCAGTAATATGTTCCACATATTTGTGAATTTTCCAATTTTCCTACAGTTAGTGACTTCTAGTTTCATACCATTTTGAATACAAAGATGTTTTCAATCTTCTTAAATTTGTTAAGACTTGGTTTGTGGTCTAACTTATAATCTATCCTGATAAATATTCCATGTGCGCTTGAGAAGAATGTATATTCTGGTGCTATTGGATATAATGTTCTGTATATATATGTTGGGTCCATTAGGTCTAAACTGTTTTTCAATTCTGATGTATCCCTATTGATTTTCTGTCTGGATGATGTACCCATTGTTGGAAGTGGAGTATTGAAGTCCTCTACCATTATTGTATTGCAGATCATTTCTTCCTTCAGATTTAATATTTGCTTTATATGGTATTCTAATGCTAGGTGTATGTATAGTTACAGTTGTTGTATACTCTTGATAAACTTACCCTTTCGTAATTATCTAATAACCTTCTTTGTCTTTTCTGATAGTTTTGACTTACCATCTATTTTGAATAATATAAGTATAGCTTCTCCTGCTCTCTTTTCATTAATATTTGCACACAGTATCGTTTTCCAACATTTCACTTTCACTTTACTTTCAGTCTATGTGTGGCCTTAACCCTGAAGTAAGCATCTTATATGTAGCATACAGTTGAGGTTTATAAAAAGAAAAAGATTCAGTCACCTTAGGTCTTCAGATTTAAAAATTTAATCCACTTAATTATTGATAAGTTATGACTTTCTGTTGCCATGTTATTGACTATTGCTAAATGTTTTCTAGATTCTTTTTCTTTCTCTCTTGTTGTCTTCCTTTGTGATTTCATGATTTTCTGTAATAATATGCTTTGATTCCTTTCTGTTTATCTTTGGTCTGTCTACTATAGATTTTTGCTTTGTAGTTACCATGAGGTGCACATAGAATAGTTAAAGAAGTTTATTTTAAGCTGGTAACAACTTAAACTACATACAAAATTCTCCACTTTTACTTTCCCCTTCCACATTCTGTTTTTGATGTCACAATTTACATCTTTGCATACTGTGGTTCCATTAACAAAAAAATTATTGTAGCTATAGTTATTTTAAATTGTAAGTCTTTTACCCTTTATGCTACAGCTATAAATTATTTATACTGCATGATTACAGTATTAGAATACTCTCAGTTTGACTATATACTTTTATTAGAGGTTTTATGCTTTCATATTGTTTTATGTTACTTATAAGTGCCATTTTTGTTTTAGCTTAAAGAACTTACATTGGCTTTTCTTACAAGCATATCTAGTGAAGATGAAGTTCCTCAGTTATTGTTCGCCTTAGAAAGTCCTTATGTCCTCTTCATTTCTGAAGATTTCCAACATTGAGTATTCCTAATTGGCAGTTTTCTTCTTCAGCATTTTTAATATATCATGCTCCTTTTCTTGCTTGCAAGGTTTCTTTGAGAAATCTGATGATAGACTCATGTAAGTTCCCTTCTATATGACAAGTTTCCTTCTTCTGCTTTCAAAATTATGTTTCTAATTTTTGACAGCTTGAATATATGTTGGTAGAGTCTTCTTTGGTTTGAACCTTTGTGAGATCTTTGAGTTTTGTGTACCTGGATATCACTGTGCCCTCAGATTTGAGAAATTTTCATCCATTGTTTAATAAAATATGCCTTCTGCTCCTTTATCTTTCTCTCTTCTCTATCTGTGACTTTCATAACGTGAAAGATAGCTTTCTTGAGGTGTCCCATGAACTCCGTGAGCTTTCATTATTCTTTTTTATTTTTATTTTTTTTACTTTTATTTTCCTTTCATTAGATATTTTCAAATGACCTCTCTTTAGTTTGCAGGTTATTTATTCTATTTGGTCAAGTCTGCTTTGGCACTGTCTATTACATTTTAATTTATTCATCATATGATTCAGTTCCAGAATTCCTGTTGACCTTTAAAGTAGTATCTGTTTATAAACTTTCTATTTTACTCTTGTCTTGATTTCTCAATTCATTGAGTATTTTTTAATTTGTGATTTTTTTGTTGCTAATTAAACTTCCTTCAGACAATTATTTTGAATTATTTGTCAGGTAATTTATAGGTTTTTATTTACTTGGAATTGGTTATTGAAATTTTACCATGTTATTTTTCTAAAGTTTTTCTTATTTGATTCAGGATTCAACCATGTTAATTTAGTTGTATCATGTTTCCTTAATTTCTCCTGGTCCTTAAAGTCTTACATTTCTCTCTTTAAACAAGTAGCCAACTTTTCCAGTATTTACTGACTGACTTAGAGAGTAATGACTTTACCAATCAGCCTGGCTAAGGATTCTGAGCTGTCTCCGATTTTTCTATGAATATGGCTGCTCTAAACCTCTTGTTTCCTCTTGGGAGAGATGTCTTAAGGTTTTATGTCTTCTCTTTGTGCCACAAAACCAGGCCAGATTCTCAGAGCCACACATTTGTTTTCTCTAAGGTGGTAGTCTGAAATGCTCCCATTTGTGTGTCTTCTCTCAATCCTGCAGAGTTGAGACAGCTATCTCTGCAAGGTTTTTGCACTCACATTCAATGATTATATACTTGGAAGCCAGCCTAGGGAAAGGAAAGACGAGGTGTATGGAGAGTTTAGAGTGCCTATGGGCCAGGTAAGACAGTGGGATCCACAGAGGCATCTCATATTAGCTCATGGGAAGGTTTCTGGATGAAATCTTCAAAGAAATTAGTAGAGTACAAAGCCTCTCTTTCCTGATTCCAGCTTCTCTTAACTGCTCCGTTTTGCCAATCACTTCAGTATTTTGGGTAGAGAAAGAAAAAGAGATAATTCTGGGCAGTCTCCTTGATGACAGGGTGTACTGAGTGGTCACTCATTATGCACTCACTTTCCCCCACGGGAGAAATTGCCAGCTGAGAGAGTCTCTCTTGGCATTAAATTGTACCTCTTTGAAGAAGGGGTAGCAGGGGTATGGGCAAACTATTCTCACCCTCTGCAGTGCATCTACTCTTGGACTTTTTGTTGAACGGCATATTACCACTTTTCTGGTAGACTCCTGAACTTACACAAAGGTCGTCTTGTCAGTAGATAGTTATCACAATCAACGTTTCAGTTGGGGGATTATGGTAGAAAGTTTTTGTGTTTTTAATAATTTCCCAAAATCATACATTAAAGAAAATATTTTTAAAGAATATGTTAATTTAAAGAACACTGAGGAACCACCAGTGAGAGTAAAATGCCATATTATCTCAGGCTTATTCAAAATTGTATCACTGTCCATCAAACATATTGTTGGATTAGAAGTTGAAAGTTTGTAGATTTTGCTTTTTATTTTTTTACTTTTAATTTTCTTTAATGTTATTACATCATGTTGCAGTGGTGCTGTGCAAATATTATAAATTAAATTTAATTGCCATATTATCCCTTTTAAGCACTAAAACTGTGAAGTACAGTCATACTTCTACAATACAACATTTTTGGTTTTACACACTCACACACACCAATTGGAAAAAGCAAATGTATTTTCACATACATATTGTGCATAGCTGTTAGCATGAAATGTTGCTTGAAAGTGATGATACTGCAGTTACATAGCTTTGAATTTAGTACAAAAACAACGCACAGTTTTATAGAAATGCTTTGCTTTGTTTGTTGTCAGTGACTGTTTTTCCAGTAGATTGAATTTTGAATTTGTCATGAAAATTATACTTTGAAAGAAAATTCCAATACCTAGAAAATGACTTACTCCATATGAGATATTTATGATTTGGAACTTACTGTTGCATGAGTCAAGATTAGACAGTGGTTGAAAAAATATTTTTTAGATGAGCAATTGTTCAGGCACAAAAGGAAAAGTTTTGCCATTTTATTTTTCAAATGATCAAAATACCAGTGGGCTGGAATAAAAGAAAATGAAACACAAAAGCAAAGCAATTGATGTTTATGCTAAAGAATATCTTTAAGCAGTATTTTATATCTATTTCAAGAAGAGATATTTTAATCAAGATTTATTTCCCATTTTATGAGGTTTAATGTTGCTTAAGCTGATATGAATGGACTCAAATCACATACTGGAAGGTGAGCATATTTTACTTACTTGAGGCAACCTTTCAAAACTTCTTAACTGTGGTATCATGAAAAATATTTTGAGTTTAAAACATTTTTAATGGCATTTTGAAGGCTATATTGTTTTATATTTTGACTAGCATTGTTATTTAATTCTCAAAACAACCCTTTGGTGTTTCAGGACAGGCATTATTTTTACCATTTCACCAATGAAAAAACCAGTGAGGTATATAGGTTGACATATAGCCACTGCAAACCATACTTAGAACTTGAACCTGTGTCTTGTGGCTTCAAGTGAAGTGCTTTCCTCTCCCTACATAACTAAAGTTCTTGATTTTTCCTGCTATAAGAAAGTGTTATAAGGTGGTCATTTATGTATGTGACAGGCAATCCAATTCATTCCTTCACTTATAGGAAACACAAGATGCTTTGTACACAGTAACTGGAACAAAGAATTAAATTAATGTTTGTTGAATCAATGAATGAATGCATAACAAATTTATAAATGAAACAACGAATTAAACAAAATAGATGATGTCTCATTAGTTGAAGTAGGAAGTGAAAATAGTTTTAGCAAAACTCCATTTTTGTTTCTAGGTTTAAGTTGTTAATAGAAAGCTGACCCAGCTACTCTACATAAAAATTATAACTACCATAAATTTTAGGATGTCCTTTAGATAATCATCAGCCTACTGTGTAAAAGCTGGATTGGGGGAATAGCTTGATGGCTAAGAAAATTTTCTGTCCCTGTTTTTAGGCCCTATTTTTGTGTTTATAACATACAATTGTGTTTGCCCTTTTTGAGATTTGTAGGGTTCCTGCACTGTCTTATGTTGATTACTTTAAAGGGAAACAAAAACCACACAACAGACAGCAGAAAACTAACTTTGAATGTTGGATTTTTTTTTTAAGAATCTTGTGCAAATACAAGTATTTCAAATTTAGGTGACACACTTTTTTTTTTTTAATTATTAGAACAAAATTTTTAAACTGAGTTTAGTGGAACCTGGGTTTCCTGCAATGTTAATAGCATGCCAGGGCCTAGTCAAACAAGTTTACTGAATTATGTCTACAAGTGTTTTCATCATGCAGACTCATCCTTTTAAAAACTCTGGAAGACTTTTCTTCAAATAAATCAGTTAAAATCCTCAAATTCACTGACCATGAACTCCGCGCTCTTTTTTTTTTTTTCACTTGTGAAATTCTTCTTATTAACTCCATAAACTATTGCTGTTTGGATGTTACTCTAGCATTGTGGTATACAAACTACCATATGTGAGATCAGAAAGCCTAGGTTTGAGTCATAACTCTATCAGCTAATTTAGCTGCATGGATTTGAGCAAGATGCTGCTTTGGGTATCAGTTCAAAACATTTTCTTTTTGGGGTAGTTTTAAGGATAAACAAATCACATATATATATATATATACACACACACACACACACACATTTAAAAGTTTTCTCTAACAGTAAAATGTTATTTGTGAAAGCATGTGAGAATGTTATGGAGGATTGATTGTAGTAGAGTTACTTGAATTCAAAGTTCTGTTTATCTCTCTATCTAAAGATAAATAACTTTTATAAATTCATGTAAACCCATTGATTCAAAATCATTGTGTGATAGTTAACAGAGTGTCAACTTTATTGGACTAAAGGATGCAAAGTATTATTTGTGGGTGTGTCTGTGTGGGTGTTGCTAAAGGAAATTAACATTTGAGTCAGTGGACTGGGAGAGGCACACCCACCCTCAATCTGGGTTGGCACCATCCAATCAGCTGCCAGTGCAGCTTAGTTAAAAGCAGGCAGAGAAACATGCAAGGACTAGACTGGCTGAGTCTTCTGGCTTCCATCTTTCCCCAGTGTTGGATGCTTCCTGCCCTCAAACATCAGACTCCAAGTTCTTCAGCTTTTGGAATCTTGAACTTACGCTAGTGAATTGCCAAGGGCTCTCAGGCCTTTGGCCACAAACTGAGGGCTGCACTGTAGGCTTCCCTACTTTTGAGGTTTTGGGACTTCGACTGGCTTCCTAGCTGCTCAGCTTGCCAATGGCTTATTGTGGGACTTCACCTTGTAATTGTGTGTCAATGCTTCTAATAAGCTCTCCTTTATATATTCATCTATCCTATTAGTTCTGTCCCTTTAAAGAACCTTGACTAATACACATTGTTTCTATACACAATTTATATTAATTTGCAAAAAATGTTTTGTACATTTAGCTATAAGTATAAAAGTGGGCAGCATCTCCTAAAATATGAAGAATTATGCAATAATAGAAGTTAAAATGCATTTGGATGTACTTTAAGTTATTATAGCTGACTACAAATGAAAAACTACAAATTCAATATTTCTCAAATTATGATATTTGGGGATTATAATGAATTAAAGGACTTTAAGCAAAAGTTTGATTAATTACATAATTTGAGAATTATTGAACCATTTACAAATGGTTCCAAGATTGCATTTTTATTTTTTATATGCCCACTTGAAGAATTACTGTAATTTTTTATAAAAATTTGATAAAACCGAACCTGGTGATTAGATTGAAGCAGGTGTCTTATTTCATCTGGTCACAGTATAGCAAGTATGTACCTCTAAAAAATCAATAGTAAAGTACTTTGGAGAGTAAAATATCTACTTGGAACATTTTAAAAATTATGTCACTTTTTCTAAATGTGTCTTATAGTCCAATTTATTTGGAATAATCTGAAGTTCTTATTAGAAATGCATCTTTCTGATCCCCATTCCAGATCTATTAAAAGTTAGAATCTTTGAAGACTAAAGATAGAGATGCTGTATTTTTAGAAAGAAATGTCACACATTATTTGGCATATATGTGTGATAAAATTGAATATTATTTTATTAGTTGATAGAGCAATTCAGTTGAGATTAAGATTGTGAATAATGTTGAATGCTATTACCATAAAAATTTGTCACTCAGCTGGGCGCGGTGGCTCATGCCTGTAATCCTAGCACTTTGGGAGGCCGAGCTGCACACATCACAAGGTCAGGAGGTTGAGACCATCCTGGCTAACACGGTGAAACACCGTCTCTACTAAAAAATATGAAAAATAAATAAATTTGTCTTTCAATGGAAACCTTTCTCTTGTACCCCTTGCTGATGTGTGTTAAATAGATTCTTTGGATAACAGATGTAAAATTCACAGACAATCATATACAAGCAGCCCTAAATGAAGAGAAAATTCTAAAGCTTATCAGTAGTTCAAAAACTGATAGTTAATAATCATAAAGTAGTACTTTAAATCCATCAAGTTTTCAGAATTCAAATAGAAGAATACCACTGTGAAAGTAAGGAAGATATACTTCTATATTGCTTGTGGAAATATGAATAATATTAGTCTTTTTGGAAAGTTATTTGGCAATATCTATTTAACTTTATTTATATTCCTTGATCCAGTAATCTTATACATGAGGCTTTACTTCATAGAACCAAAAGTGCCTGTAATAAAGACTATTATAATATAATCAAGGCAATGTTCAAAAATTACAGAAGCCTGAAAACAGAGTGCCTTTCTATTAATTGAGGTTCTGTCATCCCAGTGGAATACTGTATAGTGTCTATTTAAAGTTATACTAGTTGAATTAGAGGATTCCCATGAGATATTGCTGAGTGATAAAAGTTAGTTTTAGAGAAAAGTAGACCATAAGAGCCCATTAAATAATATAAATAATAAATAATCTATTTCTGAAGTCAGTAGAGCTAAAAAAGAAATTTTTAGGGTTACTAGTATAAAATACTCCTGAAAGTCAGCCTGGTAAAAATTTCAGGATCAAGAAAGAATCATGGAGCAAATAAATAAAGAGCAACATAAACAAACAAAATTTTAAAGCTTGCACAAAATGCAAGTATAAACTAAAAGCTGATATTAACTTATTTGAGTATGTTGGTGGTGAGGTGCAGGTGAAAGTGAGGGAGTTGGCTATAGAATAAAAATTAGGGCAAGCAGAGGCAGAAATGTGATGCTGAATTATACAATAAGCTTTATGCTTTGCTGTAGCCTCTATCCTTTATTTTCCATGCAAAACTTCTGCCGACTTCCTTGCAAAGAAGTTGGTGAAAGACCTCTCAGATCATGGTGTGAACGGGAACTGTCAGTGTGGCACAAAATCACCACTTAGGGGAGAGATTCATATAATTAGGTAGATATGTGTGAGCTAACCTTCTGCTTCAAACCACCTTTCCTCCTTCAACCTTTGTCTAGCACCCCTGGTGTTACTGGAAAACTTATAGACACTACCACCTTTCAATGATGCTTCCTTCTAAAAGTTTAAAGGTGAATTTCTTACTCTAGACTTTGCCTATTTTGGGGGTTGGAAGGAAGCAGTTCTTGGATTTATGGTTTACCCCTGATTATTTTCTTAAACACAGACTAAACTTGAATTTCTCTTTCTCACTACTACACATTAACAAACTGAGTAGGCAATACTTCCAGGAGAACTTGGCTTCTGCACGCCAAAATACATAGACACTGGCAAGTACTAACAAGTAAAACAATCACAAGAACTTGAGCAACATATTACTTATTAGTACTGATGGAACTAATATCTAAACTAAATATAATATATATTTCAATCAGGAAACTTCACCATTACTGCTATAACCAGTAGCAGAAATTTCCTATTAGAAAAATGTCAAAACATAAGGAAGAAAGCTATATCCAGACATTGAATAGAAGGCAACGCAAGACTGAGATCACAAAAGAAGAGAAACCGTTGAGATGAGCCCTGTAATCACCCTGGTTTTCTCGACTGTTGTATAGGAAGGAGAAATCCAGACAGAGCTCCAAAGTTTTGCCAAGATAAGGAGACAAAGTTCCGAATTTCAGGAGGTTAAGGTGGCAGAAACTTGTGTATTGAAAGAAGATACACAGATAAGGAGCTCCAGAAATCATAGGGAGGTAATCCTGAGTCTGTTATTGAGCAATAAACTATATGTAGAGAAAGGTCATGGGACTGGGCAAAAACAACTACCAGAAAAACTATAAACTGAAAAATTACCAAAGCCCATACATGGTTGTGAGACATTCAATTTCTGACCAGCCAGAGGAAAGACTTCATTATACCCTTGGAATATTTTGCAGATTACCTCAGGAAGATCAAGTCTTAGTACTGGGTAAAAGTTTGTCCAGAATAAATAAGGGCTACTTAATACTCACACTAGAAAAGCTTAAAGCCAGCCTTGAAAATAGAAAGTTGATCAAAGCACAACTTAATTGTTAGGAGAAAAACAAAACAATACCCTTTTTAAAAAGAGAATAAAATTCAAATGCTCAACAAAATAACATTTCAATATATAGCAACAAATTTTAGCTTGGTGCTAAAGTAATTGTGGTTTTAGACCATGAATATTAAACCATTATAACTACTCTTAAACACATCTTTATTACTCAACATAGGAACCATTACAACCAACACATTTTGCCAACAAGAAGTAAGTTTGTTTATTCCTGTAGCATAAAAATCCATGCTTCGGGATTTGATAAACTCTTTGAAAGCATTTTCTGCATCCTGCTGGTTGTGGAAGAGATTTCCCTGCAAAAAGTTGTCAAGATGCTTGAAGAAGTGGTATTTGATTGATCAAAAGTCAGGTAAATATGACAGATGTGGCAAAATAGAGCCCAATTTGTCCGACTTTTGAAGTGTTGGTTGTGAGACATGTAGTCAGGCGTTTTGGTGGGGAAGAATTGGGCCCTTTCTGTTGACCAATGCCAGCTGCAGGTGTTGCAGTTTTTGGTGAATCTCATTGATTTGCTGAGCATATATCTCAGATGTAATGGTTTAGCTGGCATTCAGAAAGCTACAGTGGATCAGACTGGCAGCAGACCACCAAACAGTGACCATGACCTTTTATTGGTGCAAGTTTGGCTTTGGGAAGTGCTTTGGAGCTTCTTCTCAGACCAACCGTTGAGCTGGTCATCATCAGTGGTTGTCGTATAAAACCCACTTTTCATCACATGTCACAATCTAATCAATAAATGGTTCATTGTTGATACGTAGAATAAGAGAAGACACTTCAAAATGATGTTGTTTTTTTTTTTTTATTTACACTGAACTCATGAGGCACCTATTTATTGAGCTTTTTCACCTTTCCAATTCACTTCAAAGGCCGAGTGACCATAGAATAGTCAACATTAAGTTCTTTAGCAACTTCTCATGCAATTGTAAGAGGATCAGCTTCCATGATTTCTCTTAACTAGTCGTTGTCAACTTCCGATGACCGGCCACTATGCTCCTCATCTTCACCTTCAAGTCTCTCGTCTCCTTTGCAGAACTTCTTGAACCACCACTTCACTGTACATTCATTAGCAGTTCCTGGGCCAAATGTGCTGTTGATGTTGCAAGTTGTCTCTGCTCCTTTACAACCCATTTTGAACGCGAACAAGAAAATTGCTTGAATTTGCTTTTTGTCTAACATCATTTCCATAATCTAAAATAAACACAAAATAAATAGCAAGTAATAAGTGATCAACAAAATAATACATAAAGTGAGAGACGGCCATTAAAACAATGTATAACACAAACACGTTTATTTAAGAATATATTTCAATATCAAACAGCAAATTTCAATAATGCTTTAAAAACTGCAATTACTTTTGCACTCACCTAATACAAAATTATTAGTCTCAAATGAAGCAGGAATGCTAATGATCTTCAACCAAGAAAAAAAAATCAGAAAATAGAAACAGAATGCAAAAGTGATGGACATGATGAAATTAGCAGAAAACACTACAAAACAGTTATTATAAATTTGCCAAGATTTTAAAAGGAAACATGGGCATAACAAAGAGGTTTATTGGAAACACTAAAAAAGACTAAATAAAACTTCTAGACTGGAAAATAAAATATCTGAGTTAAAATATTCACTAAGTGGGCATAACAGAATCTGGACATTTCAAAAGAGAGTATCAGTGAACCTACAGAAATAGGACTAAATCTATCAAATAAGCTATATAACATATATATTTAATTTTTAAATATAAAAATTAAAAATCCACAGAGTCAGTAAGCTTTGGGACAATATCACATGGTCTAATATGTGTAATTGGAATCTTAGGGAAAACATGGAGTTGGCAGAAAAATACTTGAGAAAATAATGGTGAACAAATTTTAAAACCTAATGTAGATCCATAAGCCACAGTAAAATAAAACAATGAAACACAGACATAAAAAAAGTTAAACAATCTCCAACCAAGAAAAACAAAACTATGCATTGTATTGGACATTTCTCTGTAGGAGTTCAAAGTAAAAAAGTAGACATAGAGACCTGTAGTTCATAGCAAATTTCTGAAATGCAAGTATGTTTGGAGTATAATTTATATAAATAATAATTGAAGCTCTGTGATAATCTCCAGCAAAGAGAATGTACAGTGAAAGGAAAAAAAGGCCTAGGGTTTTACCTTGAAGTATTTCAATATCGTATGCCTTGATAAAGGAATATGACCAGAAATGGGACAAAAGAAGAGCAAACAGAAAAATGAAGAAAACGCAACAACCCTTATATAGCTATAATTTCACAAAATATTCTTACTTGAGTTTTTGGTGAATTAGTTGTATTCCTCAGTTCAAAGTTATTACCACTGGTCTCACAGAAAAGATTGTTTGATTAATTGATTTTTCGTATCTTATACCATTTCCTAGCTGTCCTCTTTCCCTAACTGAAAGAAATCACTCAGATTACTAGCATATTCAAGGAAAAGCAGCAAGTTTCCAGCCTGTAGCACTACATTTAAGCAGTTGTGGACATTCCTGCAATGTGTGCAGTACTCCACCTTCAAGGATCATTAATTTACATACCTGAAATTTTCTAAACTGTCCCTTCTGACCACTCTTGATAACCTGTTCTATGTTACTCACCACTTTCTACTCATTGTCCCATACTTAGTATCCTCTGGCTCTTTTTTAGCCTATGCTGTTCTCTTTGCTGTCACTCAACAGAAATTAATATTAACCATCTCAGCACATTCTCCTTGAAATCATCTATGATTATTTTCTAAGTGTGACCTGGATACTGATGATCCTCTGAGACCCTCCTGCTCTTACAACACCCTCCAGTCAGTATCCTTGCTATGTGTCATGATTGTGACTCAATTAGAAAGTTAAGATAGGAAGGAGGGAATAAATCTTTGTTGCTAGTCAAAATTGCTTCCATAGAACCACCGGAGGAAGAGAAAATGAAAGATACTTAAATTATGAGAAACACCCTTAAGCAAAAGAAGGAGTATGCCATTTCTCTTAGCTGTATGTTTTATGAAGCTGGACATGTACAGTACTTGGGTCTAATAAAGCAAAGAAATCCCAACACAGTAAAAGGGACCAAAGGTACATGGATAAGTCAATCATGACAGAATTTAGTACTATGTATTTGTTTCCCCGAATATCATCAGTATTTCTGTAAAAGTTAAAATAATTTTTGAGAGTATTCATTTAAGTTTATAATGTATGGGATTTATGAATACTTCATTTTCCTTTTAAAAGAAAACAAAATGTATATATTTCTTGAGATGGGGTCTCACTGTATTACTCAGGCTGGTCTTGAACTCCTGGTTTCAAACCATCCTCCTGCCTTGGCCTCCCAAAGTTTTGGGATAACAAGTGTGAGCCACCAGAACCAGCTAAAGCATTTCATTCATGAAAAAATAATGCAGGAATTTCTCTGAGAAGAGCAGTACTTCCTTCTACCATTTTCCATAATTATATACAAAAAAAAACTATTTATTTTAAAATAGCCATAACAGCCAAATTAAAAAGTGCACTGATTTGCGACAGAAAACATTACATTTCTTTCAGGTACACTGGTAATTTTCCTTTAGCTCCCATCATTTCCTTTAAGTTACTTAAATTTCTAAATCTTAAACATCTAGGAACTTCACTCCTTTCATGGTCAATGCAATTGATAAAGCAAGGTTGGCAATTGTGTATAAACCAATAAGAGATTAGTTTGATATTTACAGTTTTCTACTAAGTAAACAGTTTTGCATGGATTTTAATACAAACATAAGGCCAGGGTATTCATGAATTAAATATGTAAGAACTTGTTTACATACTAAAATCTTTTATGTGTCCTAAAGAAAAAAAAATGTATGGCAACCCATGTATAGTCTTTAGAAAATTCCTGGCATTTTGGGTGGAATCAATAGAACTTATAACCTTTGGCTAAAGTAAAACTTGTAGTTACTAGATATGAAAACCTCTTCATATAGACTTTGAAAGATTTCCGAGTAATATGATTATAAGGAATCTAATCTATGACTATTAGAGCCTGATATTGCTGATATTAGACAAATGTGATCTTTTAAGCAAATATGAGCAGGAAATTAGAATAAAATTAGAAACATTATTTTTTCTTAATGCAATTTGCTTTAAGTGATTTCTGCCCTTGAGTAAGCAATGAAAGACAAAATAGATGGCTATGATTGTAGTGGCATGGGGGAACTTCTCAGCTTAAATGTTGAAAGAAGGATTTTACCTAACTGAAAATGATAGAAATGAGCATAGACACTTGAAGTATATTTGGACATATGGTAGAGTATATTTCTGAATTAAGTGAACTTTAATCTAATATGCCTACCGCCACAACCATTAACATATTCTTACCGTTTTACCGTATTTTGGCTGTATGTACAATTGTCTTCCCTCTAGAATTTGAGCTTCATGAGAGGGAAGACTACAAATAATGATCCTTCTCTTTATCTCTCAATCAGAAAGAAATTAATGAAGTATTGATTCTGCAACACCTTCAAAGTAAATTAGAGAAATAATAAAAGCTATGTGTGTTCACTTATTACGGTGTTTTGTACACTTACTTTTTTAAATGAGGCCTAATATTTATTTCAACTTTTATAAGTCACAGTTTAATTATCTATAAAATAAAGCTACTGTAGAAAAAGATGATACCAAAGGCCCCTCCTCATAGCTTCTGGAATTACTTTTGTGAGCAGAGCAGCAAAATCCACCCCAAACTAAAATGACTCCCTTTGACAAAACTTTTTTGGTAATGTACAATGTTAAAGCACATTCATATTCATTGCCCCACTTAATTCCTACATCAAACCTTTGAGATAGATTTTATTATTTCCTCTTAGCTTGTGAATAATAGGGACTGAAAGATGCTTGGCTTGACCAAGGTCACCCACAAAATAAGTAGAAGATAATTAAATTGAATCCTGTTTCTTAATTTTCTAATTCCAGTTCTTTTGCTACTATCTTAATTGCTTTCTTCTTTTTCAGTTTTGAATAATATTTATGTACAATATTTTTCACTTTCTTATATTAGTCTATATTCTGTTTATCTCATGCAAATACCATTTATTTTCTCAACCAACATAAAGTACCTTGTAAATAGGGACAATTTCTCTTCTTTGTGTAGTTCTCTATGCATATGTATTTCCTAGTTTACCTCTTATACTGCTCTGCATATGATAGGTATGCGATAGGGGCTTACTGGATTAATGTCTGATAAAAGTGCTATTCTTATATTGATCAGTTTCATGTGTTGAAACAATTTTAATTGGAACATGTTTATAACATTAAGATCAAAACACAAATAGAGGGAAGAACAAATTCTTTGAAAAAATATCAGGTGGCTTACTAGGTTGTTAAATTAATTTTGATTCAGCTTTGGTACGGTATGCATTTTTGAACTAGTTGGGTTATTTTGCTTCCTTCCACTGCCTGGAATTTGATAAGGCCTTTTAGTCTTCTCAGGGCTTTAATGATATTCATGGAAAAGCAGAGTGCATTTTTTAAATCTAATGAGGTGTCAGCTTTCTTAGTGACTCATTTTCTCTTTTGTCCTTCACTATATCCATTCTCTGCCTCTGAAACAATACAGACTAACTAAAGCATACAGGACTATTATCAAGAAAGCATTTGGGAATCTAAGCCAGTTACTAAAATTCAGAAGGAAAGCCTAGGTTAATTTTAATTATTAAATGTTTTCCTCATTTTTAAATTTATATCTCATAATTTACATTACAGAAATATTGCATATTTATAACAGCATTCATCAGATGATTGCTTTAGATGTTTTCAGCTCCTTCAACATTTTATCATTTTGGCTCTTCTCAAGCTCCAGGGAAAAAAGTTTTGGGGAATAGACACTGCAAATAGGTAGATTCAGCCTCTGTCACTAACAGCAATTTGAAGCTTTCCAAAAGTCTGTTTATACGAAATATCTTTTATTTGCCCCGTATTGTCTGAAATTCTTGTATTATATACTAATTTCTTTAAATAAGGCTCGTTATTAAGATACAAATATATTGACCTGAAAGTAACACATTTATGTGTTATTACTATTAACCAACAACAAACACCATGGGAAATTAATGTTGATGCTTTACTAACATTATTTGTCTCCCAGCAAAGGGCCACAATAGAACACAGTTAGAAAGCAGAGATGAGGACGGCAGTGACATTAGGAGTGCCATAGATTATACTTAGGCCCTCTCTGCAGCAGCACACTCAGGTGCAAACATCCGCTAGATCCTCAGGCATTGAGAATTTACCAGTCTTGTTTCAATTCTTTGTTAGCAATTGCCAAGGCTCATGGCATGCAGAAATTTGTAATTTGCTTGTGGTGTGATTGTAAATAGTAAATTTTGTGAACACTGCATCTAAGTGAAATACCTGGCTGGTAAAGGGTTCACTTGGCTCATTAGGGATTGTCCCCTACCTTCAAAAATCCAGTTTTTTCCCCAGTTATTTTAATAATAACTTCCCTTTAAGTTTCTATTAAAATTTATTCCAATGTTAACTTGTGTGTTTCTTAATTCTGCAACAGTTGATATTTTAAGGGGTCAAGGTTTATTAAGTATTTCCAATTTTATTGATAACAGCAAGAGAATGCAGCTTGTGATAGTTCTCATTGTAACATTTTATGTTCTCTGTTCTCTCCTTTTCTCTCTTTCTCTCTCTCTCTCTCTCCACACACACACACACACACACACACACACAAACACACACTATATATGTATATGTATAAACACACACATATTTATAATTTGAGTTTATTATATTGTTCAAGACCTCATCATTCCATTTTTGTCTGCTAAACTTATTTTCATTTCTGTGAGAGAATTACTTATTTAACAGTCTAAATAAATTATAGTTTTATCAAGTACTCCCTCTTTTTTCTCATATATTTTCTTTCTATCTATCTATCTATCTATCTATCTACCTATCTATCCATCCATCCATCCATCCATCCATCCATCCATCCATCCATCCATCTATCTAGTTTCCCCTTATTAACCTGTAAGTACATAGAGTTCGGTCTTTTCTCATCTCAAGAATAAATTATTCTGGAACTTATTATTCTGTTGCTCTTTGAATCTCTTCAATTTGGTGGATTTTCTTCTTCTGTAGTTTCTACTTTTTGAGTGTTAAGTCATCTGTAGCTATTTTTCTTTTTTATAACCTATTGTTTCTGACTTTTACATCTATAATTTTTCTTCATTGCTTTGACATTTTTCTATATTTGATTGTTCAGTCTATAAAAACAGGTCTGATGTATGCTTAGCTTCTTCAGTTCATCCACTTTATTATTTCTTGTAGCATCATGCTTTTTATCCTTAGAAAGTTTTATCTGAGCTGCACTTACATCTGTGACATACTCTTATTATTAATGCTGCATTTTTTCCAATTTTATCCTTGTTCTATTTTGTTCTATTTTGTTCATTAGCTCTAGTTCTTTAGGACTGTCCTCACTTTGTTTTGACTGACTTTTCTCTGTCCGGTTAATGGAGAAACTTTAATGGCTATATTGTACCTTTGTTAACCCTCCAAGAGAGCCTAGATTCTTGGAGTTATTGAAGTGCACTATATTTGCTAGAAGACAATACAGCTGATCCCCCAGCTGTCTAGGGTATAGAAATAAGCAGAGGTCTCCTGATACACGGGTCTTCCAATATGCTCTCAGCATCAGAGAAAGGAGGACTCAGGCAACAGTGTGGTTGCTTTAATAAATATGGGGTCAGGAATGTCAGACACATTTTTGCAAAACTGATTCTCTCGGAGGCTCTAAGATAACTGAAGGACATTTCTTTATAGTTATTTACTCCATTTCTCATGCTTTGGTGCTCTAGCTTGTACTGGTGATGACACCAAACACAGCAGTGAAAAAATCTGTCAAGTTCTCCCTGTGGATTCCTTGCAGACCAAGACCTCATGGGTGCCAAGCAGGCAGTTAGCACAAGCAGCAATTTTGCTCAGAGAGGAATGTGAATTGAAGCTGGGAAGAGAGATGCATCAGGGGCCTGTTCTGGTTGATGGAGACACAGCAGCAAATAAGGAAGCCACAAGCCCTATTCCCATGACTCCTGTGTTATAGCTGGTAGAAGAAGAAAAGAAAACTCAGAAATAAAAGAAGATTAATTAATCTGAGATAGTGATGTGCTATGAAGACAATCAAGCAAAAATAAGTGATAAAAAATGACTGGGAAATTTTAAGGTTATATGAAATTGAACAAAGAAATTATCTGGACTAGTTAACAAGCCAAGATCTGAATGTGAAAAAAATAGAACTCAAATAATTTAGGGGCTAAACATTCGAGGCACAGGAACATTAAAGACAAATGCTCTAAATTCGGATTGGGCTTGATGTGGCAGGAAAAGATAAAGATGCCCAGTGAGGCTGAGACATAGTGCTCTAAGCATAGTGACTGGTCCAGCTAAATGCAATACTTCAGAGTGGGATAAAAACTTTATTTCTATGTTCAACATTATTTTAAAAATAAAGTCAATTGCAAGTACTGGCCTTAATATTTTTTTTAAAAGCTTGTTACACAGAAAAAGAAATTTAGGTCAAGTATAAAGAATATTAAGAAATACATCATATAAATACTAAACATCTGAGACATGAATAACAATTTGCAGAACTATTTTGAATGAGTATTTCCGTCTTTGCAAAGAAAGGTTTTCGCTGCTGAAAATATATACTGAATTTCTATTAACATATTTGCACATACACAAAGATCTATGGACATGACTTTGTTAACCATCAAAGATCTATTATATTTTTAGTTGCTTCTAAAACTTAGGCAGTTTCACACTTTATATCCAATTATCATGCTCTTACTTTTAATTGAGAAACACTTTTGTTTTCATCCTCCTCAAAAATAAAACACAGATCAAGTGTCATGTTAATATAATATCTCATCCTCCAAAACTATTTGAGAACTCCTCTCTTTTGTTCCATTGCTACCTCAAAAGCAAACATCTGTGGTATCACCTATAAGACTTAACTGAACTTAACCTCATCTCCTCCATTATGTGACTTTTCCTATTTAGCTTCACTCATTTTTCTATACTTAAACCATGGCTCAGTAGCTAGAACATAGTATGTTTTCAATAAATGTTGTTGATAATGCATGAAGAAGGAGAGTGCATATGTAACGGGGGAAAAAACCACAAAATAAAATGCAGTGAATATTTGGAGAAAAATGGAGTGCAAATCCAGTAACAAATTTTATCATGGGAGATAAGGTTGACTCTGGTGTATCTGTTGGAAACTTTCATGTGCATGATAATGTTAAAAGCATATTGCCATTAGCCAATTTCAAAATCTACTGTAAATACATTTATTGATGTCTGGGTCACTTGGAAATTTGAGATATTAAAGCAGTGCTAAGGAATTTAGTTCCAAGTCATTCTCTCTTCAACTTATGAATATTATCAGCCAGTCTAAAACAAAAGAAATTAATGTCTCTTTATATCTATTGTTCTGTCTACAGAAAAAGCATCACCAGCAGCAGAAGTCTAATTGGCTAAATCATATTTCTTACTCTCAGTAGATCATGTTGTATAGATTCACATTTCTCATATTCTTACCATTATCTAATGAATAAATTGGCCATATCAGTTGACTTTCCCCTTGAGTTTAGAGAGTTCTCAGGAAATGGCTCTTGTTCAAATACGATAGAATCCAAAGATCATTAAAATGCATCACTACTGAGTTAAATACCAGGGAAACCCTAAATGACATGGTAGCACACAGCAGCTATTATATAAACAAAGAAAAAATGATAGTATTAGAAGTACAACTTTAAGTCTGCTGAAAACCTAACAGAACAAATAGTGCCATAAAGGACTTACAATAATAGAAAAAATAGCTGTGACTGAAATGTGACTATAATCTAGTCATGACAGGAAGCAGAAATCCTTGAAGACACTTTAAATTATTACCATAATTCAAGGTCAAAGAATGAAGTTCTCATGAACACAATATGGAGATAATCTGATTTTTTTGTGTGTTAGTGATGCTGTGACTTTTATATTATTTTGTTTTGATCATAAGCTCCCTTGAATTGTCATAGAACATTGAGAAAAATATACTTCAATACTTCATTGAATTGTATCATGGTACATGCATGTGAAAATTCCTTCAAATAAGAACTTGTTTATCCACTATGGCTAAGGTTCAAAATAGAGCTAAAATTTAAAATCACATTTTAGCATTAGAGGTTATAGTGCCTCTTCATTCATATACTTAGGATAGACTTATCGTTAGTTTATGCAACTTTGAACAAGTAACAGAAATTCTTTAATTCTTAACACACATTTGGGAAATCTGTGTAATACTTCTTACCCCACATTGTTGTCAACAGATCAAATACTGCATAGTCAGAGACTGACCAGTATGAATGTTTAAATAGCTACAACAGACACTTTAGTTTGGCTGATCAGAAAACATTTCCCAAGTAACTTTATCACTGCTTGACTCTAAAAGCGAGCCTAGGTGATGTAAATATTCTTATTTCCATCATTCCTACAGCATGGAGTAGCCATTTGATACTGACCTGGGCAATAATATATAGGAAAGTTGGAAGAGTGCGAAGGCAAGAGATTCTAGAAAATCTCTGATAGAAGGAATCAGAAGCAGTTGATGGCACCTCCCACACACTTAGCTTCATTCTTCCTGTCTTGAATGACACCTTAATTTTCACAGTAGTGGAAAAATTCTACTCATAAAAATAAAGGGCCAATAAAATCACACACATACTAACTATGCATCATTAAATCTACTGTATTTTATTAATTGCAAACCTCTTACTATGTGTAATAAATAAGGAATTTTTATTTTAATCACTTCAGGTAAGTTTCTGTGTTATATACAATGAAATCCAAGCCAAATTCATTAAAATGACTAACATTAATATTACTTTCCTAGGGAATTAAAATCTGTCTCTGTAGTGAGAACATTTTCACTTTTCCAATTAGCAAACATTAATTGTGTTATCAATACTTGCCAGAACACTGTGACAGATATATGGCAGCACTGATACATTCACTAAAAATGCAAATAATATTATGAGGTTACATACGTTAAATTCCAGAAAATGTATAGCTAAAGACTCTAGTCATATCATATAGTTCTTGACTGTTTTCTCCATTATTTAGAAGTAGAAACAAACAGAAGCATTTTTAATATTACATACTATCAAGTTTTTTAATTAAAAATTATAATTTTTAATTTATACTGGTTATAACTATATTTAAAACATTTGCATTATGGTCATAGAGTTTTGTCCAAAATCGTATTACAGATTTAGAACATAAGACTTTTTATTAGTTAGAACTAGGAAGATGCTACTGTAAAATCAAATAATTCAGTGGCATAATGAAATAAACAACATAATAAGATAAAAGTTTCTTTCTTTCTTGCAAAATCCACCATGGTTTGAGGCAAATCTTTAAAACAATTTATTGCCATTTAAGTACTCAGTGACTCAGTATTCTTCAAGATTTGACATCAATGTTTTAATACAAAGATTTCATCACAATTTTATGCCAAAAGATGAGAGAACTGGAGAATCTCACACTGAAAATTAAATATTTCAGATAAGAAGTAAAGCACATGACTTCCACTTGCCATGAAGAGAACTAGTCATAAGCCCAAGAAAAACTACAAATGTTCAAGAAAATGTATACCACCAATATGTGCCTCACTGCAGAGGATGATCTGCTATCTATGAATTAGCTACATCTATCCAAATGCCTGAATATTATTAATACTTAATCCCACCAAATGAGTTAACCCACATCCTTGTAATAAGTTCTTAGTAATTTAACTTCTAATCATGATTTTTAAATTGTTTCCCAAGGGATTAAACAGTAAAGTCAGCCCAAATAGTAAATAATTGAATTTCCAACGTTTCATCACTCTCCCGAAATATATATCTTATAAAAAAGAATGACATTTATTCTAATAAATAATCAAGTTTTACAACACCTGGATTTCATTGGTTTCTCTTTTTTAATAGTTTCATACTTACCTAACAACTTAGAAGCACAGTTTGAGCAATATTTGTTCAGTGTCAAAATGTTTTCCCAATTGCACAGCAGTTTTAATTCAATATATTCTGAATCATGACTAGCAATACAGTTTCTAAAACATTCTACATTTCTATTAAATTTTCTTTTTTAAAATCTGTCTTCTGACTTATACTAATACTCCTTCCCAATATTAACCAGCATTTTTTCTTTCCTACATTTAATCTTTGTATATAGTCATAAATGACAGAACAGACACAAAGGTAAAATTATATGTATTCATTTCTATGTTTGTAAATATACAAGCTTATATACATATATATATGTACACACATACACATATATGAATGTATAAACTTAATTGGGCAAATTTTATAACGAGTAAATCACACTTATTTCACAGTGAGAATTTGAAGTGACTGAACAAGTGTTTTTATACCATATCCTTGTAAATTTTTAGATATTTAAACCATTTGAATGAGGATTCTGCCTTCTTCTAAGATATAATAATAAGGACAGAATTTATCCTCTGCCTGAAACAACTAAAAGTAGACTCTGTGTGTGTGTTTGTGTGTGTGTGTGTGTGTGTGTGTGTGTGTGTGTAGAGAGAGAGAGAGAGAGAGTCTATTATCAGGTTGGTACAAAAGTAATTGTAGATTTTGCCATACTTTCAATGACTAAAATCTATTATAGATAGACTATATATTTTGTCTATATATGTAGACTATATATAATGTATACAGACTATATATATGTACATAATCTATTATTAAAAAAACAACAGATTTTAGAGGTGCTGGACATCAGATAATAATGAATAGTGACCCCCGAGAGATGTGGAAAAACTAGGGTTCCCTATGACAGTCCCAGCTTACTGTGTTGAGAGAGTGTCCTGGCTTCAGCATAGGAAGCAAAAACCCAGGTGGAACCTGGTAGATACTCTGAGATCAGGAGCTGCGGGGGTCTCTCCTGCAGACTCTGACCCAATGACAGATGAATAAAGTACACTGACACACAGATATTCTGCTTTGCCAGTCTAGCTGATCATCCGGGCCACTTACAGACTCCATGCAGAATGCTGTTAACATTTGCGACCGTGGCCCCGACTCGCATTTATTCAGTAAATATTAATTGCATTTATTTAGTAAAGATTAATTGACTAAGGCTTGAGTCAACAACACTAGAGGGTAACTGACATTGTGGACTTCCCGAGTAGAAAGCAATTAAGCACATGTGGTAAATCAAAGGTTAGTCTTAGGACCATATGAGTAAACAAGCTAGTTAGATAAACTCTCCACATTCCTTTGTTTCTACTCTGGTTTATTTAACTAAGGGGATAAGGCTGCCTTCAGCCAAGTTTATTACTGGAGCTTATGCAAACCCCCAGACCTTCCAAGAAGGTTTGCATCTTATAATTTTCCTCACCACCCTGACTGAACCCCCACAAGGCGATAGAGCTTAGAATCTGGAGAGATCAAAATGGCTAGAATTCACAAGAGGAATACTGAGAGAGAGCTGAGCAGAAAAAGAACCGTGGAGATCTGCACAGTTTAGCAGAGTACTTATCATTAAATATGTTTGAGGAAACTATTCAAGATCAGCGGAAAAAAACTCAAAGATTAGAGAATAATGCCAGGCACTCTTGTACAGGACTGAGAATAGAGCCTGTTCCCACCAGCCAGACTGGGGACATCCATAAGCTGTTGTATAGAGTACTCAAGAAGAATTAACCATAGAATGAGCAATGATTTGAACCAGCCTAATAATCATAAAACTAAGACCAGTGGGATGCGGTGGCACACACCTGTAATCCTAACACTTTGGGAGGCCGGGGCGGGTGGATGACCTGAGGTCAGGAGTTCCAGACCAGCCTGGCCAATGTGGTAAAACTGCGTCTCTACTAAAAATACAAAAAATTAGCCAGGCATGGTGTTGGGTACCTGTAATTCCCAGTTACTCAGGAAGCTGAGGCAGGAAAGTCACTTGAACCTGGGAGGCGGAGGTTTCAGTGAGCTGAGATTGTGCCACTGCATGCCAGCCTGGGCCACAGAGCAAGACTCCATCTCAGAAAACAAACAAGCAAACAAAAAAGCCAAAAGCAAGACCAAAAACATCCATCCACTTCAAGTAATACAATTGTATTTCAGAACAAAGCTGAAGAATTTGTAAAAGACTTCAGAAATATCCAGCACTCAACCAGGTAAAACTCACAATGTTGATTATCTCAGTGAAGCTAATCAGGCTTACAAAATGGCTAGGAAACTCAGTCTATAATGAGAAAAAGCAGTCACTTTTAACCAACACACAGTTAACATAGACTTTACAATTAGCAGAAAAGGACATGAACAGAATTATCATAACTATATTCTATATGTCCCAAAATTAGTAAGTAAAGACATGGAAGATATAAAAAGAAGATGTATATTGATTTTCTGGAGAGACTGAATGTCTGGGATGAGTAATATGCTGGATGGGATTAATAGTATGTTAGACATCGAAAAAAAACCAGTGAACTTGATGTTAACAGAAAAAGAAATTACCAATAAAGAAATACTGAGTAAATAAGGGAATTTCAAAAGTGACAAACAGCTTAAGTGAAATTGAGGAAAACATCAAGAAGTCTAACATATGTATATATAATTAGTGTCACTGAAATTGGCGGGGGTATAAGAGAACAAAAATGATCAATAAAATAATGGTCAAAAAATTATCCAAATTTTATAAAAGCTATAATTCTACAGATCCAAAGCTCAACAAACCCTAAACACATTAAATGTGAAGAAGACAACAAAAAGACATATCAAAATACATTTTATTTCAAACCCAAGGATAAAGAAATCACAAAGTCAATCAGAGAGACAGTACATTATGTATGGAATAATAAAGATAATGATTAAAGGTTTTCCACCAGAAAACATAAAAGCAAGAAGACAATGGAGTAACATCTTTAAAGTACTTGATAGATAATTATCCTAGAATACACACTCAAAATATATTTCAATAATAAAGCTGAAGTAAAGGTGTTTCTACATATGGAAAATCCAAACGAATTCATATATTTTGCACTTTCACTAAGATAAATGCTTAAAAAAAGGTCATTCAGAAAGAAGTTAAATGACAACAATAAGAAACAGGGATCCACAGAAAAGAATAAAGTATGTTGAAAACAGTAACCCCATGGATAAATATGTAAGACTTATGTTCTTATTGTTTATATTTCATTTCCAAACAAACATTTTAGGCAAAAATAATAAAATAGTCTGGGGGGTGTAATGTAAGTAAAAGTAAGGATTATCAACAACAACTTATAGAACTACAAGTATTAAGAAATATATAAATAAATGTAGTTGGAGATTACAATAACCTCTCTCAATAACTGATGAAACAAGTAGACATACCACCAGTAAGGACACAGCAGACTTGAACAGCATTATTTAAACAACTTAACTAATTGACATGGAATATTCCACCCAACAATAGCAAGATAGACATTTTTCTCAAGCACACTTGGAATATTTACCAAGATAGATGATATTCTGAGCTTTAGAAGAAATTTCAGTAAGTTTAAAATAATTCAATTGGTACAGAATATTTTCTCGGGTTACAATGCATTTAAGTTGGAAGTCAATAATACAAAGATAACCACATAAATATTAGAAAATCAAATGACAGATTTCTGAAGAGATCATGGGTTAAGGAATACATCAAAGGGGATGTTACAAAGTATTTGAAACCGTGATCGTAAATGAAAGCACAACTGGCAGGAACTCAACTGAGCTGAGAGAGCACTAAGCTGCCAGGTGTTGTGTCACAGCTAATTAAAAGAGCAAGCCATATATGAAAGATTAAGCCTTTAATCCCATTCTGTGATAGCATAAGCAACACTGGAGAAAGTACTGACTTCCCTGTTTCATTTTTGCCCAAGAGTGGTGCACCATTGGATGGTAAAAAGGATGAGCACACCCATGAGGGTTGTGTTACCATTGAGGAAGCACCTAACGAAAAGCTCCAGCATTTTTAGGGACTGGTGGTGAGGGGACAGACAGGAGAGTTAGAAGTGGAAAAGTACTGAGTACTGGGTCAGAGTGGGGAACAGTGTCTTTAAGGTTTCCCCCTCCTCCTCTCATATGAGGATCTCTGAAGATTCTGCAAGAAGACTTCAGCCAAGGGCTTAGATAAAGAGATAGGAATGAAGGCATCTGGCTAGGTATGTGAATATGTAAATGAGCATGGCAGGTGAAGTGGGCCTCAGATCTTGACTGAAACTGGCTTCCAAGGCTGTAATGAAATGGTTATGCATCAAGTACGGTTGAGGAGGACAGCTTTCTCCCATGAAGCATGCTGGATAAAAACATTCATGATTGCTTATGGTCAGGCCTGAAAAATTGCACATAGGTTTTTAATGAGCTGGACTTCTCAACAGCATACTGAATTACAAGGATACCACTAATGCAGTACTTAGAAAGATATTTATAGCATTAAGCATTTTTTTTTTGAAAGAAAAAAGATGTGTATGACCTCACCATCTACCTTAAGAAACTAAGAAAACAGAAAATTATATACTAAGCACAAAAATGATATGAATGATAAAAGAAAAAAAATGAATAAAATAGAAAACAGCAAAATTACCAGGTGTGGTGACTCACACCTGTAATCCTAGCACGTTGGGAGGCCGAGGCAGGTGAATCACCTGAGGTCAGGGGTTTGAGACCAGCCTGGCCAACATGGTGAAACCCGTTTCTACTAAAAATACAAAAATTAGGCATGACTTTTTTTTTGCCTGATGATGGGCATGATGGGACATGCCTGTAATCCCAGCTACTCAGCAGACTGAGGCAGGAGAATCGCTTGAACCAGAGAGGTAGAGGTTGCAGTGGGCCGAAATCATGCCATTGCACTTCAGCCTGGGCAGGAGTAAAACGCTGCGTCAAAAAAAGAAAAAAAAAAGCAAAATTAATAAAATCAAAGATGTTCATTAACAAATAAACTTCTACTGATAAGAAGAAAAAGAAACTCAAATTATCAATAATATGAATAAGAGATGATATATCACTACAGATGCTACAGATATTAAAAGAATAATGAGAAAATATTAGGAGTAACATTGTACCTATAGATCCAAAAACAGATGCAATGGGGAAAAAAAATCCTTAAAGTTAACAATCACCACAGTTTACTCAAGAAGAAATAGGTTGCCCCAATAGTCATACATATTAAGCAATTTAAATATGCAATTTTAAAATCTCCAAGAAGTAAACTACATACCAGAATGTATTATCGATGAATTTTTAGAAATGCTTATAGAAGAGATTACACCAATTCTACTAATCCTTCCAGAAAACTTGAAGCAGAAGAAACATTTCCCAGCAGGTTTTTTAATGGGAAATTCACTCTGATGCCAATTTTAGACAAAGATACTGCAATGAAAGGAAACTGCAGACTAATGTTTTCTTTATTAACCTAAGTGCAAAGATTCTGAGTAAAACTTTAGCAAATTGAATTCAACTATATATAGAAAAGATAATACATACTAATCAAGAGAAATTTAATACCAGGAATAGAGTTGTTTTTAACATGCAAAAATCAATCAATATAACTCATCATATTAACAAACTGAACATTAAAATCCATATAATTACCCCAATACAGTTAGAAGAGCATTCAAAAAACTCTAACATCAATTTCTGAAAGCAATTCTGTATAAAATAGGAATAAATAGAAGGCAACTTCCTCAACCCAACAAAGGATATCTATGAAACACCAATAGCTAACATCAGGATTGATGGTGAAAGACTGAATTATTTCCACCTAAGGTGGGGAATGAGAAGATATGTCTGCAGTGTTAAGTATCCAGTTGAGGGTGTTGCCCGTGGTGATAGTTCTTTAGTGGTGGGAGAAGCAACGCTAGTCCATCAATCCAGACTATTCATGTACCCTAATCTTAGCTGTGTTTTCCATTGCCAGTAAATTTGCTTTTTGCACATTTTGTGAACTCCATCTCTAGCCTTTCTGTCATGCCTGTGAGCACTGATTAGCTAGAGTCCATGTACATTGAGGGCAATCAAGGATCCACATCCAAAATTAAATTTAGCTTAGAGTGACAATAATACTAACAGTTATATTCATTATTGCAGCCTTAAAAATATTTTAAAGATATTATGTATTTTTAAAAAATTTTAAGGCAGGAATACATTTTCCAAAATATAAAATAATATAATTTCAAAGAATAGAGCGTCAATACAGGAGAGTTGTTTGTAGCACTGAACTTTTATAAATTCACAAATGGGTTCATATCGTGACTAGCTACAGATATTAAGACATACATGGAAAGTCAATTTTCCTATCTATTAAATGGAGAAAAATGCTCACCTTTGTTGCATCAATTAAATGCTATAAATCAATTAAATTTTCTATGTAAATAACAGGCTTTCTGCTACACTGAAAGCATTCAGCCAGCAGTAGTGTATGTGTGTACATGTATTATTATTAAAGGTGACACAGTAACACTCCTGCATAGCCCACAATCAAGTATTGTGTCCTTCTCCTCCAAAAACAATTATCAGAATATTGCTGCCACTAACAAATTCAAACTGTGGCTACAGGAAGTGGAAAACACCAAAAATATAATCAAGCATCAGTGATCAAAATTCATGATTCTAGATGTGAGAAATGTGAACGTTTGTAGCAGGTGAGGATGATTCTATTAAGCAGAAAGCATGTAAGCTCAGGATCCAGCTTACTCAGAGAATTTTTGAACATTGAGGCCATGACCTTTTTTTTTTTTTTCTGGAAGTTTTATTGCCTCCAGTGAGTAAAATTACAGACTGTTTGGAATAAAACATTTAGCTCTACAGTCACTTTATGGGTTTGGCTTATATGAAGAGATTTATAATTTCTATCTGTTTTTGCAGGTTAAAAAAGGGCACGGAAATACTTGAACATAAGCTTATCTCCTTCTCTGTTTATAACTTAGAAAAGTTTATTGTGATTATTTCATCTCTGGAGTGATAAAGGCAAAACAAATTAATTTTGGGAAAGATTCAGAAAACATTTGTTTCTGTATGAAGTGTGCAAAACTCTCCAGAGCATAACATTTATTAAGTTGGTAAAAATAGATTTTGTGCAAATTATTTCATTGTTTTAATTTTCAGTCAGTGCTTGAGATCCCAAGCTTATTAAGGATAAGGATAAAGGAAGCCTTATATAGTGATAGTGGTAAGGCACTGACTTACGAGTTGGATTTTTTTTTTTTTTTTTTTTTTTTAAGACGGAGTTTTGCTCTGTCGCCCAGGCTGGAGTGCAGTGGTGAGATCTCTGCTCACTGCAACCTCCGCCTCCCGGCTTCAAGCTATTCTCCTGCCTCAGCCTCCTGAATAGCTGACATTATGGGCACGCGCCACCACACCCAGCTAATTTTTGTATTTTTAGTGGGGGGGGGGGTTTCTCCGTGTTGGCCAGGCTGAATTGGAACTTCTGACCGCGTTATCCTCCCGCCTCAGTCTCCCAAAGTGCTGGGATTACAGGCGTGAGCCACCGCGCCCGGCCAAGTCTTCATGAAATCTTGAGTTCAGATTAAGTATCACCTATACCATGCTACCCCTCTCAAGTAGGTTTAAGAATGTAAAAATGAGCCAGCACTTTGGGAGCCCGAGGCAGGCGGATCACGAGGTCAGGAGATCGAGACCTTCCTGGCTAACACGGTGAAACCCCATCTCTACCAAAAAAATACAAAAAACTAGCCGGGCGACGTGGCGGGCTCCTGTAGTCCCAGCTCCTCGGGAGGCTGAGGCAGGAGAATGGCGTGAACCCGGGAGGCGGAGCTTGCAGTGAGCTGAGATCCGGCCACTGCACTCCAGCCTGGGCGACAGAGCGAGACTCCGTCTCAAAAAAAAAAAAAAAAGGCCGGGCGCGGTGGCTCAAGCCTGTAATCCCAGCACTTTGGGAGGCCGAGCCGAGGCGGGTGGATCACGAGGTCAGGAGATCGAGACTATCCTGGCTAACATGGTGAAACCCCGTCTCTACTAAAAATACAAAAAACTAGCCGGGCGTGGTGGCGGGAGCCTGTAGTCTCAGCTACTTGGGAGGCTGAGGCGGGAGAATGGCGTGAACCCGGGAGGCGGAGCTTGCAGTGAGCCGAGGTCACGCCACTGCACTCCAGCCTAGGAGACACAGCGAGACTCCGTCTCAAAAAAAAAAAAAAAAAAAAAAAAAAAGGAAAAATGTGTCTGTACACTAGTCTCCTATTCTTTTAAACTTGACATTCCAGTTATCCTCAGGATATATTGAGAATGATTTTTTTCAGAGTCAGCAGAAAGTCTACAGTTTGATCTTTCTTTATTTCTTTTTTCTTTCTTTCTTTTTTTTTTTTTTTAAAGATGAGATTGCCCTATGTTGCCCTGGCGCAGCTCAAGAGATCAATCCTCCCATCTCGGCTTCTTGAGTAGCTGGGATTATAGAAATGTGCCACCGCACCAAGAAATTTTTCTTTCAATATTAATGTTGAGTGATTTGAATCTATTTAGTTTGTGAATCCACTGTGGATAACACATTAAAAACGGTCATAAAAGGTTTCTGACATTTTAACCTCTCATGGATTAGTTCTGTAATGTGCCATCTATTCCTAGATCTACTTTTACAATTTTTTTGAAAATTAAGTAAGAAAAATAAGTGAATGCAGAGATAAAGTAAAAGTTTAGGTAGAATAATTTTGATAGGAATAAAAAATAGTAAGGGAATTTATGGCATGTGCAGTAAGACTGCTTATAAAAAAGTAGTAGGGATTTTTAGTGAGAAGGGCCCTGAATCAAAAATGCAAACACATGTATCATAAAATAAAGTGCAAGAGCCAAGTGTATTGAGACATTTGTGGACAATTTTATTGACATATACATATTGAATTTTTTTCAAACAAAAAAGTATATATTGCATTTAGGAGAACAGAGTTAATTCTCTGTGTTTCCTTAGACTTTCCAAGCCAGAAATACATGATGAAATACAACATACATCATGTATTTTCTATGATAATAAAAATTAAATTTGCTGAATGTTACTTTATCTTCAGTTTATTGCTCAACTATCACTTTATCTGTGAAACATTTTCTGATTGTTCTATTTAAATCACAACCCAATTTCATTTTTCTGCCTTTAAATTTTTTTTAACTACATTTATTATGTTAAACTTTATACATTATTCTTATACTTTATAAGTCAATTTTCCTGCAATTAAAGTGTAAGGTCCATAAAAGCAAATAGTTTTATTCAGCCCCTCCTTGGTGTAGCTTTACACAGTATTTAACACAATGTAAACTGCAAAACTCATTTGGTGAATGAATGAATGAAACAACTATCTGCCAGAAACTATTATTAATTCTTACAATACTTTATTTCAATAATCCTCCAGATACAATTTTTACTTCATCTTAATCAGAAGAAAGTGAATCTTGCAGAGTTTAAGTAGCTGCCCAAGATGCCACAAATATTAAATACTAGTGTCAGAGCTGTGATTAAGAAATACATGCCTGTTTACAAAGTTTATTATCTTGTCCAGTCATCTCAATATTTCTGTGGCAAAATTAGTAAAATGATAAAATGAGAACGGAATTTTTTAAGAATCTGACTGGAAAGGATCCTGTTATTCCCAAATGGGAATGCATTTTTAGCCATATTAGCCGATGAATATAATTCTTCCAATATAGTATACAGAGACAAGATATTAAAAATATTACCAATATAGTATACAGAGACAAGATATTAAAAATATTACCACTATGGAAAGATATAATCAGTGAAATCATCCTTTTGTTTTATTAATGTACAGCTAATAGCATATTTTTAAAAGAAAAAATATTTGTACTTCATTGTAATATTTTTTACTTTGTGTAATTAATGACACATTAGAAACTTGAGACAGTACCATCTTTTATTATACCTATGTCATAAACCACCAATATACTTATAGTTAATGAAGAATATCATTTGTCCTTCTTTTACATACAGAAGTTATTTTTAAAGTGAAAAAGCTGTAATTACAGATACAATAGAGCAATACATTAATTCTTGAGTATGAAGGAAAATAAATTTTATAATGGATTTATTTTATTTGTTGAATTTTTCTTTATCCTTTCTCTTCCTAGAAGTGCACTATATATACAAAGACAACATAGCTCATTCATGCAGATCCAAAGTCCTTTGAAAAAATCAGACATCTTGCATCATGGATATCCACTAGTGAAGGAAAAGATATATTGTTGATAGAGTCAACCTGGGAATACATGGAACCATAAAATACAAAAGTAACACATTTATTACCCTTTTATTGTATTTATGAAAAAGCAATTCTAAAATTTGTTTTGCTGCTTGTACTAGTCAGGTTAGGGATGAAGACAAGTACGATTGGCTCTGGAATTTTCAAATTTAAATGTATTGGCAACTCTTGCTTTGTGAATTACTTAGTATTCAGTTTTAGGTACATGAAAGGAGGCTTTTCTCCTTTTGTCTCATACGGGTAAAGTTGTGTTAAATTAAACTGGCTTTATCTGTAGCATAAATTAAAATGTAACTAGCCTTCATGTACTGCTTTTCACAAGGATTATCAAACAAAAAAATAAACATCTTAAATCCAAAAGATGCAAAGTAGGTTAGTGGAGCAACCTGAAAAAATTAATTCAGAAGAGATCACCTGGAGTTTTAATCTAAATATAACATTTAATATAAATTACATTTTTAAATTTTATAAATGATGCATATTTCTACAGAAACATAAAAAATTCAAAATAAATTTTAGCATAACATATTGATTTGCCATACAGAGAGGAACACTAACATTTACCAGACATTCTCAAATATATTTATTAAATTATCATGTATAACCAAAATAAGCTTATTTTAAAACCAGATTTTAAAAGTGTATTTTTTCTTTACTGTATTTTATGCCAGTAGATATTAAATTTTTATTATTTTAATAAAAAGTAATAATTTAAGCAAGCTTGTTTGTTTTGAGGACAGATCTGGAGATAGTTTAGCTCTAATGTGAACATGCTATGGAAAATAATGATATGATAAATTCTAGTTGACACCTGGAAAACATGTATTTTAGTTCTATAAACAAAACTAATTGCCTGAAACCAGCTAATTTCAGGTCTGAATCCAAGTGTATTGATTTGCTAGGGCTACCATCAGAAAATACCACAGACTGGGTGGCTTAAAAAAACAATTAGGAACAAAGTCCAAAATCTGATTGCACCTCTTGTCCACGGAGGAAACTAGTAGACATAATAACTTGTTTCACTGACATATTTGCCATGGGAACTTAATAGTGCTGCATCTTCTATTGCTACTGCTACCAGAAAAAATTGTCATTGCTGTACCAGAAACCTGATTTTATTGCAATAACTATCTCCACCAAACACAGAATCATTTTGGTTACCTGCGTATTTGTATCATTATAAAGTTCCCAGTGCAAATTGTAGGAAGATAGAGAAACTGTTACAGATTGCAGGAGACTAAGGAAACATGGTGACCAGTTAAGATCCTGTTAATAGTTTCCTAGTTAATAGTATTGTGGCAATGTTAATTTACTAGTTTTGATCAATGTACTATATGTAAACTTTTAACAACAGGGGAACCTAGGACCATGATGTATGGGAATTCTGTGTACGAGCTTTGTTACTCTTCTCTAAATCTAAAATTATTTCAAAATTAAAAAGTTTATAACAAAATATTATCAGTTGCTGCGATTAGACATGAAATTAGAAAATAAAATCCACAATTATCCAAAAAATCCAATAAAATACTTTTCCCTTTCCCAGTTACATATCTGCTTCAAACACCTCAGCCAAAATAGTATACTGCAAGAGACTGCATGTGAAAGAAGATAAGCCAGACATTTAAAAAATGAAAAAAAAAAAAAAAAGGAAAATAATGTTATGCTTCTCACTATTTTTGTCATGGAAAATAGTTCTTACATCTAAACTGTATTCTGTATATTGTGTAATTAGTTTATTATAGTTATCAAATCAATTAATAAATATTTAAAATTAATTTTAATTTTTGCAAAAACCCCCTGAGACTAAAATATTTAAGAACCTCTGGCATACATCATTGATAACAAGTTTAGTGGGGTAACATCAACCAGTAATGACAAGATTCATTGAATAACTTGCAAAAAGTGATACAAATGTAGATTATATAAAAAAAAATTAAAGGTGAAAGAATTGATTTCCACCAAAAAGTGGCATAATTATTGTCAAGTTCAGAGGCTGTATAAGAACTTCTAATATGGGATGATAATAATATTGAATGGACATAACTGGATGAACGTGTTTGGAATATGACTAATCAGGTTCTGGGTGACATCATGTAGTTACATTATGTATCAAAAGTGGATTTAGCTAAATTAAAGACAAAGAGATTGCAAACAGGACTGAACTTGAAAATGACCAAATGGTAGAAACCTGGCAAAAATCTTCAGCCATTCATCAGGAGTACAAAGCTTGCCCATAGATATGAGAAAATACAACAACAGAATTTAGCTTTAAAAACTTTATTTCAGAGTATTGCCCTTTGTATCATCATCTATAGGTTAGTATCAGGGTCATAATATTCACACTTCACTGTTCAGTGAAACATTCCATCTCCAAATAATTTACTAGGTTAATAAGTCATGTTGTGTCTCTAAGGAAAATTTTGGGAAGAAAGGCTGCCTCTAAAATTTTTAGAAACTTAGAGTTTGCTCCTTTTTAAAAAAAATTTACTTTTTTTGGCATTCTAGATATTTCTAGGCCTTCAATCTGCCTCTAGGTTTGGTTTCATTGGCCTTGACAGTATGAGTGGACAAAAACATAAAACTGGTCGGCATGGCTAGACAAAATTAATTAGAGGAGAATGATTTTCCAAGGTTGCACTGTGAAATAATAACTGTTCTCTTGCATATTCTATTCTATTTTCTGAGTAATAATATTTCATAACTATACATTATGTATATATACACACGTATGTGTATATATATATATGGGTATACACACATGTGTATAGATATGTACACATATATACATGCATGTGTAAATATAAATATGTACACACATAAATATCTTTTCAAGATATTTAGAATAACAAATACTTGAAGGTACTAAGCTCATTTCTCATTTTGACTAAGGCATATAAGATTGTGTTTAGATGTTCAACGTGCTTAAAATGGGAATAGTTGGACAGAAAACTAATTAAAGTCCTTTTCTTAATTTCAAAACAAGTTGAGTGCAAATAGTGAGTATTTTCTCTTTTGAAAAATAGTTATATCTCCATAGCCTTGACCAATATAGTGTTAGTAATTGATGATGTCTCAAGTACAAATTTTATAAGATTTTATTTTTAAAATGAAATCCAATTGTACTTTTACTAAAAAAAAGACTATGTCAAAAGGATCCTTCCAATTTTGAACAATCAAGCTTGTAATGACAGAACATCAGTGGCCTTCTGTGTATTATAAGAGGATATGTAATTCCAAACCAATAAATCATGTTCATGGAAGTAAAAAGTGAAAAAAGATGTAATATCCTTCAAGTTAAGCTTAAGGAAGAACTGATAGTATTCACTAACATACACTTTCTTGAAGGATTTTCAATGTCTCCTTATAACTTCCAATTGTTCTTAATACAATTAATTTGAGAAAACAACAGATAATACTATACCAGAAAATATTTTTCATACTGTATTCCCACTAGCAGTATGGACAGAGTAAGGATCATTGTCAAGTAGTCCTGTTAAGTGGTAGCAAGATGCAAATAGGAAGACAAGGACCCAGCAAGATTCCTCAAACAGTGACAGTTTGCTAAGTAAAATATAGTGGAAATAGTTCATGCTTCATATACTTGTTAATCCATCTTTTTAGAACACACTGCCCTTTTCCAGCTGTAATCATGGCTAGCTTTCAGTTTGTTCATTCTTGTAACTTAGTACTTCCTTGGGGCGTGTGAGGGTTGCTGTTGATTTCATTCCTTGAGTTTATCCTTTCTACTTTTTTGAAACTGAAATTTTCTATTTCTCTAGAAGAGATTTCAGCTTCTCCTTTACTTGTAGCGTATGATACCTTGCTGTGTTACTACAAGAGCCACAAGACAAATGGAAAGAAGTTCTCATATTTTAACATCACCTAATGATATGGTTTGGCTCTGTGTCCCCACCCAAATTTCATATCAAATTGTAATCCTCAGTGTCAAAGACAGGCCTGGTAGCGGGTGACTGCATCATGGGAGTGGACTTCCCCTTGTTGTTCTCCTGATAGTGAGTTAGTTCTCCTGTGATCTAGTTGTTAAAAAGTGTGTAGCACTTCCCCCTGCGCTCTATCCTGCTCCACCGTGTGAAGATGTGCCCATTTCCCCTTTGCCTTCTGCCATGATTGTAGGTTTTCTAAGGCTTCCCCAGCCATGCTTCCTGTACAGCCTGTGGAACTGTGAATCAATTGAACCTCCTTTCTTCATAAATTCCCAGTCTCAGGTTGTTTTTTTGTAGCAATGTGAGAATGGACTAATACACCTACCACACAATTTAATTAATCTATGTGTATGTTTTGTGGTCACAGAACTCATGGTGGCCAATAAAATGCCAGGCCTACTACTTCTACAACTCAGAAGAAATATTTTAAATTCTCATTTCATATTCCAGTAAAATAATAACATGATTAGACACAAGGATATTTCCTTAGTGTCTCATAAAGATGTTCATAGAGAACTACTAAAATTATGACTCTGTGGAGTATCTCTTGAATAAGAAATATATAATTTTATACTCAGCTGGATGATGTAAAATTTCTTCTTACCGTCTAGCTCAAGGCTGTCAAATTGTTAATCTTTTCAAAGAAAGACTAACACGTTTTATTTATTGTCTGTGTTCAAATTAATTAATTTCTTCTCTTACATGTATTCTCTTTTGTATTCTTATTTTGAATTTAATTTGCTCTTTTTCCTAGCATTCCTAAGAAAAACAGTGTTATTGATTTTAGAGCTGGTTTTTATGATATGAATATTTAAAGCTCTCAAACTTCCTCTGAGCACTGTATTAGCTGAATCTTCAAAATGTTGATATCTTTTATTTTCATTAGCAATTTATTTTTTTTCTAAATAAACTGGTTATTGCTATTTTTATCAATAGAGATTATATAGATGCTTTATGGTCTAATGTTTAAATATTTTCTCTAAATATTTTCTTGTTCTAAATTTCTCATTTAATTTTACTGTGGTCAGAGAATATACATAAAATGACTTCAGTTATTTTAAATGTGTTGACATATTTGATGTATTGGCATTTAGTAATCTACTCTTTGCTTTGTATTTTTAGATAGATTAAAATATTCACCTTTAACTTTTCACATGTTAATTATAATAATTTTGTATTACTTCACATAAAATACAATAATCTTGTAATTCTGATGCCCCTTTACCTCTGTCCTTTATGCAAGAGTTCACACATAGACGAAGTACAGATTACAGGCCAAATCTGGTGTGATATTTTTTTGTATGGCTTCACGCTTAAGAATAACTTTTAAATTTTTTACGAAGTATATTTTTAAAGATGGAAGGAGAAGAGGCAAGAGGAGGAAGAGGTGAATGAATATGCAACAGACACTCTGAGTGGGAGTGGCCTGCAAATCCTAAAATTGACCATCTGGCTCTGTACAGAAAAAATGTGCTTGACCCTATTTTATTTATACATGTGTTAATTTTTAAACCATAGTTTTTAAGCATTTGTATGTACTTGGAAATATTCAGAAGAAAATAGTGTTTGATTTTCTAAAATTTACCATTTATGGAAATCTTTTTTCTCACAGACATGTAAACTTTTATTTATTCTTTCTTCAGCCTGAATAACTTCTGTTAAACAGTTTTTTTGTTGCAGTAATGCTGGCTCTAGAATCTGTTTTTACATACCTGAGAAGGTTTTTATTTTGCCTTCATTTTGGGTATATAGTTTCAGTGAACATAGAATTATGGCTTGACAGATTTGCATTTCTTTTATCACTTTAAAGATGCTGCCTGACTTTCATTATTTCTAATAAATTATTGTCATTCTGGTTCTCCTGCATATGCCATTTAATCTCTCCTTGCATTTGTGATTTCTTCCATCTTTCTATTTAACTGTAAGTGATAGGCTATAATAGGCTATGTTATAGTTATTTCTTTATTAACTTATTATTGTATTGAGATTTTCTGAGCTTCTTAAGTCTTATGTCTATCAGCTACTTTGGGAGGTTTTGGAATAATCTTTTTACAATCACCTTTTGTGTCTCATCCTCTTTATCCTTTTCTTTGTGTACTCCATTTGTACATATGTTAGGCTCTTTTTGAAAATAATGTCTTAGCAGTCACTGAAAATCTGATAATATGTTTACTTTCAATATATTTTCACTATTTTCTTTAGATTGGATCATTTCTATTAATATCTAAAGTTTTTTCTTCTGTTGTCTCCAATCTACTGTTAAGCCCATCCAGTGATTTTTCTTTTTAATTTCAGATGTTATGCTTTTAATTTCTAGATTTTCTCCTTGGCCTCTTATTAGTTTCCTTTTTTGCTGAGAAATTCTATTGTTCACTAATTGCACAACTATTCTTTACTTTTGTCAACTTAAAAAAATGGCACTAGATAAAATTAGCTCTAACTATACTAGGTTTACTAAAAAATAAGACATAAAGATTATAATCTGCAATGCATTGAATAGTGCATTTGGTGAGGGAAGGCTAAGGTAAGCTTTTGTTAGCAAAAAGAGATCTACATAAGCTGCTTAGAAACAGAGTTCATGGGCTCCAGAGGTTCAATGCCAGGGTTGTTAGTTTTTTGTTGGAGATGTCATTTCTGGGTAAGTATTCACTTGGGAACATCTGGTCTGAATTACTGTAGTCCCATGAAAGCAGCCAGGAGAGAAGCTGTACCCTGCAAAGCCACAGAAGCAGAGTTGCCTAAAACCATGGGAACACACCTCTTGCATCAGCGTGACCTGGATGTGAGACAGAGAGCCAAAGGAGATCATTTTGGAGCTTTAAGATTTGGCTGCCACCCCTGCCCTCCGTCCCCAGATTTTGGACATGCTTAGCACCTGTAGCCGTTTGTTTTGGCCGATTTCTCCCACTTGTAATGGCTGCAGTTACCCAATGCCTGTATACTCATTGTGTCTAAGAAGTAACTAACTTTCTTTTGATTTTATAGACTTAAAGGTGAAAGGGACTTGCCTTGTCTCAGATGAGACATTGAAGTGTGGACTTTTCAGTTAATGCTGAAATGAGTTGAGACTTTGGGGAACTGTTGAGAAGTCATGACTGGTTTTGAAATGTGAAGATATGAGGTTTGGGAGGGGCCAAGGATGGAATAATATGGGTTGGCTCTGTATTTCCACTCAAATTTCATCTTGTAGCTCCCATAATTTCCACGTGTTGTGGGAGGGACCTGGTGGGAGATAATTGAATTATGGGAGTGGGTCGTTCCTGTGCTGTTCTAGTGACAGTGAATGGGTCTCGTGAGATCTGATGGTTTTAAAAATGGGAGTTTCTCGCACAAGCTTTCTCTTTGCTTGCTGCCATCCACGTAAAATGTGAGTTGCTCCTCCTTGCCTTCTGCCATGATTATGAGGCTTCCCCAGCCATGTTGAACTGTAAGTCCAGTAAACCTCTTTCTTTTGTAAATTGCTCTGTCTCGGATATGTCTTTATCAGCAGTGTAAAAATGAGCTAATACACGGGCTCTTTTATGGTTTTATATATATATTTTTTCCTAATCTTTTGAACAATGTCAATGGTAGTTTAATGGGAATAGCATTGAGTCTATAAATTACTTTGGGCAGTATGGTCATTTTCACAATATTAATCTTTTCATCTATGAGCATGGATTGTTTTTTTTAATTTGCTTGTGTCTTCTTTGATTTCTTTGAGCAGTAGTTGTATTCCTAGGTATTTTATTATCATTGTAGCAATTGTAAATGGGAGTTTATTTATGATTTGGCCCTCTGCTGCCTGTTGTTGGTGTATAAGAATGCTAGCAATTTTTGCACATTGATTTTTTTATCCTGAGAATTTTCTGCAGTTGCTTATCAGCTTGAGAAGCCTTGGGGCTGAGACAATGCGGTTTTCTAGATACAGGATCATGTCATCTGCAAACAAGACTCTCTCTTCCTATTGGAATAGGCTTTATTTCTTTAGCCTGATTTCCCTGGCCAGAACATCCAATACTATGTTGAATAGGAGTGGTGAGAAAGGGCATCCTTGTCTGGTGCTGGTTTTCAAGGGGAATTCTTCCAGCTTTTGTCCATTCAGTATGATATTGGCTGTGGGTTTGTCATAAATGTTTCTTATTATTTTGAGGTATGTTCCTTCAATATCTAGTTTATTGAGCATTTTTAAAATGAAGGAATTTTGAATTTTATTGAAGGCCTTTTCTGCATCTATTGAGATAATCATGTGTTTTATGCCTTTAGATCTATTTATGTGATGAATTACGTTTACTGATCTGTATATGTTGAACTAGCCTTGTATACCAGGAGTGAAGCTGGCTTGATTGTAGTGAATAAGCTTTTTATTTGCTGCTGCATTTGGTTTGCCAGTATTTTATTGAGGATTTTTGCATTGATGTTCATCAGATATATTGGCATGAAGTTTTCTTTTCTGTCATATCTCTGCCAGGTTTTGGTATCAGAAAGGTGCTGGCCTCATAAAATAAGTTAGGAAGGAGTCTCTCCTTTTCAATTGTTTGGAATAGTTTCAGAAAAAAATAGTAGCAGTTCCTCCTTTTGCCTCTAGTAGAATTCAACTCTAAATCTGCCTGGTCCTTGGCTTTGGTTGGCAGGCTATTCATTACTGCCTCAATTTCAGAACTTGTTATTGGTCTATTCAGGGATTCCGTTTTTTCCTGGTTCAGTCTTGGGAGGGTGTATGCATCCAGAAATCTATCCATTTTTTCTATATTTTCGACTTTATATGCACAGAGATGTTTATAGTATTCTCTGATGGTTGTTTGTATTTCTGTGGGGTCAGTGGTGATATCCCCTTTATCATTTCCAATTACGTCTATTTGATTTTTCTCTCTGTTCTTCTTTATTAGTCTAGCTGGTAGTCTATATATTTTATTAATTTTTTTAAAAAAGCAAGCTCTGGGATTCAATAATTTTTTTGAAACTTTTTTTGTATCTCTATTTCCTTCAATTCTGCTCTAATCTTGGTTATTTCTTATCTTCTGCTAACTTTGGTGTTTGTTTGCTCTTGGTTCTCCAGTTATTTTAATTGTAATCTTAGGTTGTTGATTTGAGATCTTTCTACCTCTTAGATGTGGGCATTTAGTGCTACAAATGTTTCTCTAACACTGCTAACTGCATCCCAGAGATTCTGATATGTTGTCTCTTTGTTCTTATTATTTTCAAATCACCTCTTGATTTCTGCCTTTATTTAGGTATTTACTCAGGAGTCATTCAGGAGCAGGTTGTTCAATTTCTATGTTATTGTTTGGTTTTGAACAAGTTTCTTAATCTAATTTGATTGCATTTTGGTCAAAGAGGCTGTTATGATTTCAGTTGTTTTGCATTTGCTAAGGAGTGTTTAACTTCTAACTATGTAATCAATTTTAGAGTAAGCGCTATGTGTCAATGACAGGAATGTATATTATGCTGTTTTGGGGTGGATAGTATTGTAGATATCTACTAAGTCCACTTGGTCCAGAGCTGAGTTCAGAACCTGAATATTTTTTGTTAATTTTCTGTCCTGATAATCTGTCTAACATTGTCAGTGGGGTGTTCAAGTGTCCCACTATTGCTGTGTGAGTCTAAGTCTCTTTGTAGGTCTCTAAGAACTTGCTTTATGAATCTGGGTGCTCCTATATTGGGTGCATATATATTTAGAATAATTAGCTCTTCTTGTTAAATTGAAATCTTTACCATTATTAAATGCTTTTTTTTGTATTTTTTGATCTTTGTTGGTTGGAAGTCTGTTCAGAAACTAGAATTGCAACACCTGATCTTTTCTATTTTCTATTTGTTTGGGAAACTTTTTTCAAATCCTTTATTTTGAACCTATGTGCATCTTTGCATGTAAGATGGGTCTCTGGAATACAGCACACCAGTAAGTCTTGACTCTTTATCCAGCTTGCCATTCTATGTCTTTTAATTGGGACATTTAGCTCATTTACATTTAAGGTAAATATTGTTATGTGTGAATTCAATCCTGTCATGATGCTAGCTGATTATTTTGCAGACTTGTTTTTGTAGTTGTTTCATAGTGTCACTGGTCTGTGTACTTTAGTGTGTTTTTGTAGTGGCTGGTAATGATTTTTCCTTTCCATATTTAGTGCTCTTGCAAGGCAGGTCTGGTGGTGATGAATTACCTCCACATTTGCTTGTCTGAAAAGGATCTTATTTCTCCTTTGCTTATGAAACTGAGTTTGGCTAGATATGCAATTCCGTATTTCAAATTATTTTCTTTAACAATGCTGAATATTAGCCTCCAATTTTTTCTGGATTTTATCGTTTTCTCTGATAGGTCACTGTTAGTCTGATGGGCTTCCCTTTGTAGGTGACCTGGCCTTTCTCTCTGGCAGCCATTAACATTTTTTCTTTCATTTCAACCTTGAAGAATCTGATAATTATATGTCCTGGGGTTGACTTTTCATGTAGTATCTTACTGGGGTTCTCTGGATTTTCCGAATTTGAATGTTGGCATGTCTTGCTAAGATGAGGAAATTCTCTAGGATGATATCTTGAAGTATGTTTTCCACCTTCATTCCATTCTCCTTGTCTCTTTCAGGTACATCAATCAGTCGTAGGTTTTGTCTTTTTACAGAATCTCATATTTCTTGGAGGTTTTATTAATTCTTTTTCACTCTTTTTTCCTCTATTCTTGTCTGCCTGTCTTATTTCAGAAAGATAGTCTTTAAGCTCTGAGATTCTTTCCTCCACTTGGTCTATTTGGCTATTGATATTTGTGAGTGCACTGTGAAGTTCTTATGTTGTATATTTCAGCTCTATCAGGTTATGTATGTTCCTCCCTAAGCTGGCCATTTTGGTTATCAGCTCCTGTAATGTTTTATCGTGATTCTTAGCTTCTTTGCATTGGGTTACAATATGCTGTTTTAGTTCAGTGTAGTTTATTATCACTCACCTTTTGAAGCCTACTTCTGTCAATTCAATCATCTCAATCTCAGTCCACTTGTGTGCCCCTGCTGGAGAGGTGTTGCAATCATTTGGAGAAGAGGCTCTCTGGCTTTTTGAGTTTTCAGCATTTTTGTGTTCTTTCTCGTCTTTGTGGGCTAATCTACTTTCAATCTTTGAGGCTGGTGATCTCCGAATGGGTTTTTTATGGGATCTTTTTTATTGATGTTGTTGCTGTTATTTTCTGTTTGTTTTTCTTTAAACAGTCATGTCCCTCTTCTGTAGGGCTGCCATGGTTTGCTGGGTGTCCAATCCAGACCCTAATCACCTGGGTTTCTCCCACACCTGTAGGTATCACCAGTGGAGGCTGCATAACAGCAAAGATGGCAGCCTGCTCCTTCCTCTGGAAGCTCCAACCCAGAGAGGCACTGACCTGATGCTAGCCCAAACACTCCTGCAGGAACTGTCTGGAATCCCCTATTGAGAGGTCTCACCCAGTCAGGAGGAACAGGATCAGGGACCCACTTGAAGAAGCAGTCTGTTTGCCACTTGGCAGAGGAGTGTGCCACATTGGGAAAAACACATGGACTCTCCAGAGCCAGCAGGCAGGAAAGGCTAAATCTGCTGAACTGCAGAGACTGCCGCCACTACTCTTCCCAGGGGCTCTGCCCTAGGAGTGTAAGAGTTCTCTCCAAAAATGCCTGGCTAGAGTTGCTGAAATTACCAAAGAGAGGCCCTGCCCAGTGAGGAGAGATGTATTGGGGTCCCACTTAAAGAAGCAGTCTGGCCATGATCTGCCATAGCAGCTGTGCTGTGCTGTAGGGAATTCCTTCCTGTCCAGACCACCCAGACTCTCTGGAGCCGGCAGGCCAGGACGACTGACTGGATGTGCAGAGATAGTGGCTCTCCCTCCCTCACTGCAAACTGGGTCATCTCAGGCAGTCTCTCGCCTGCTGCCACTGGCCAGTTGGAATGCCAAGTCAGTGGGCCTTAACATGTGAGGTGTGGTGGTAGTGGGGCCTGCTGTACAATGCCACTTGGCTTCCAGTCTTCAGCCTCCTTCTTACAGGTATGGACAGATCTCCTGTCTCACTAGAATTTCCGGGCCAGAGTATGCAAAAACTCCTGCATCTCCATGCATGCCCAAACAGCTGCCAAGAATCTGCACAGCTCTGTACTTTGGAACCAAGGTCCTGGTGGCATGGGCTCATGCAGGGATCTCTTGATCCATGGGTTGCAAAGATCTGTGGGAAAAAACGTGGTTTCCTGGGCGGGAGGCACAATCACTCACTGCCTTTCTTGGCTGGGGGTGGGAGCTCCCCTTGCTCCATGTCACTCCTGGGTGGGCCATCACCCCACCCTGCTTTTCCCTGTTCCCATGGGTCACGCTGACTGCCTAGCTGGTCCCAATGTGAGAACCTGGATATCTCAGTGGAAGGTGTAGAATTCACTACCATTTTCATACTTCTCCATGAGAGCTGCAGATCTCAGTTGCTTCTAATCAGCCATCTTGGCCAGTACCTGATTTTACATTTTAACATTGCCTTTAAGCCATTTTAAGAAATGTATTGTTCTAATAAATAAATAATTATTAATTTTATATAATTACATATAAGGATAAAATATATATGGAATACAATTGCCATACAAGGGAAAAAAAAATAGGGAATACAACTGCATCTTTCCTAAAAAAGTGATCTATGCATGCATATTTTTGAAACTTGATTATGAAATAAAATGTGTAAAAGAGTAATTTTATTTTTAAAAATTCTACCTGTAAGCTATACATTTTTTTCATTTCTCATTTTAAGGAAGAAAATGTGCAGCTCCCAACTCCTATTAAAGATTACATATTTAGGAAGCTCTTTTAACTATTTATAGTGTTCAATAAATACCAAAAACAAATCTTTATCAAATTATATGCTCTGAAAAGTGTATATATGAACTCAGGGTCATGAGGACATCCTTTTCAGGGCAAGATTTTATTTTTGAAACAGACCGAACCAAATGTCTCCTTGAAATAGATCTAGCCCTTTTGAGAATAAATATCTTAAATGATCTGAGTTACATTAGAGGAGAAAGGTTATATCTTTTATTAAAAATCAATTTTACTTACTTCATAAAATATATGTAGGCTGAGTTCATGTAGAGACCTGCTAGGATCTTCTAAAATCTTATAGAATTTTAAATCTCGCTTGAGGATGAGGCAGAGAATGAGAAATAAAGCATTACATATTAAATTCTCATTCAGTTCACCCACAGCATACTGACTGTGTGCCTGGCAGCATACTTCACCATGGTGTTTCAGCCTGTAAATACCAGGGGTTTCTGACATTTAATTAAATAAATAGTTTTGAAGAGTTAATGTAATTCGCTCATGATGTGATTTAAAAGGTGGGTCCAATATTGTTACATATTGATTACATAAGCAATTTTCACATTGTGGGAACCTTGCCAGATTACATAAGATGACAAAAATCTGTCATCCATTGCATTATCTAAATTGTAACTTCAGAGATGTACTTTTTTTAACTTTGAAAATACTTTAGAAGACCTATAAGAAAAAAGAATAAAAAAGACTGACATAACAATCAGATTTCTTATCAGATATGCTTGGTACTAAATATGGAAATAGCAGCTTTACAGTAATTGAAGACTTGGTGCAGAAACTTGCAGGTTTCTGTGTATCTCAGTAATAAAGTAAATAAAGGATTAGGAATTATTTGTACTGCTCAAATATTTCTACAAGAGAAACATATCAGGATTCAGATATTTGCAGTAACATGGCAATTAAAAATAATACCTGTACCCAAGACAAATGCCTGACAGAGCTTGCCCTTTAGTGTTTTTCTATCAATGTTTACGTTAAATTGATCAATCCCTTATTAAACAGGAATTATTCTGCCTATATGCTGGAGCCTTCTATACACAGATTCTTAACAATGCTACCAAAACTTTAGAAATGAAATGATCATAAAGTGTCAATTTTTTGTGGGGGTGTGGGGAGGGGAGGGTATTGCTTGGAAATGGTGGGAAAAAAAAATAAAACCCAACAACTTCCCCTTGGAAAATCTACTCATAATCTAATTAGGGCTTCAAACTAGAAGCTGATGTTATCTATGCTAATGAGAAAAAATACATAGAGAAGGCCTCTTATTTTCAATAATAAATAACTATTAAAAGGTAAAGAAAGAATTTGAAAATTGACCTTTATTTCTGAGAGATTTATTGATAATTTTAGTTGTACTAAAGAGGTACATCATATGGAGTTGGTATTTGGTGTTAGCTATTTTATATGTATTCATTCATAACTCGTTCTGAAGACTGTGCAAAGTCTTGGAGGGGTAAACACTTCTTGTTTTCACAAATGACAAACCAGAAATATGGATTAAGTTAAACTGGAAACAGGTCATAGCTCTACTGAATTACTGCATGAACTTATCCTCAGATTAAAGTATTACAATATGTAGATGACATTCTTCCTGTGTTTCAGCTGAGGAAGTATCTCAGGAGGGCAATCATGTTCTTAATTTTCTGGCTAACAGAAGACATAAGGTCTCAAAGTCTAAGAGTCAGCTCTGTCAGACTCCAATGAAGTACCTAGATATAGTCTTGTCAGAGGAGACCAGGGCACTTGAAAAGGAAAAGATTAAGCCTATATCCTTCTTTTTCCTCCCCCAAACCCTTAAACAAGAGAGGAGATTTGGGGACATTACAGGATTCTGTACATTATGACTACCTGAGTATAGTGAGATACCTCATCCCTTATATCACCTAATAAAGAAAATTCAGGCAGCTAAGACTCACTCTGTAATTTGGGAACCAAAGGCTAAAAGGGCTTTTGAACAACTGAGACAAGCCTTGCTTGAGACATCAGCCTCTAGTCTTCCCATGGGGAAGATGTTCAATCTTTATGTATCAGAAAGGAATGGAATGGCCCTCAGAGTTCTAACCCAGGCCTGAGGTCCAGTCCAGCAACCTGTAGACTACCTAACCAACGAACTTGGTTTGGTGGCTAAAGGATAACAAGCCTTCCTCCAGGCAGTTGCAGTGGTAGCTTTGCTTGTGGAAGAGTCTACTAAGTTAACCATAGGGAATAATGTAACCATTTATTCCCCATATAATGTGGCAGGACTGCTGACTTCTAAGGGGAGTTTCTGGCTAACAAACAACTACCTCCTCAAACATAAAGCTCTGCTATTGAAAGGACTGACAGTTCAGTTAAGAACCTGTCCCTCCCTACCTTCCTCCTAGAGTAAGCTGTTGAGCCTGAACATGACTGTGAACAGGTAGCAGTGGAAGCCTGTGTGGCCAGGGAGGACCTCAAAGAAACCCCTTTAGATAACCTAGACTCTACTCTCTATACAGACAGAAGTTCTTTTGTAGAACAAGCAATCCATAAAGTAGGGTATGTAGTAGTCACCCTGAATGAAACTATTGAGAGTGCACTGCTCTCCTCAGGCACAGGTGCCCAAACAGCTGAGCTAATTGCCCTCATGATAGTGCTTGAATTAAACAAAGGGAAAGCAGTTAACCCTTATGCTGATTCTAAGCACATTTTCCTAGTCCTACATGCCCATGCCAATATCTAGAGAGAGACTTTCTCACAGCTAATGGGTCTCTCATTAAATATCATTAGGAAATTAACATACTATTATATTTGGTTTTCCTTCCATGGCAGCTAGCAGTAATACGTAGTAGAGGTCACCAAAAGTGGATGGGTAAAATAGCGGAGGAAAGTGAAGTGGCAGATCAAGCAGCTAAATCGTCAGTGAGAAGCCCCCAGGTTTCTGATTTATTGAGGTCCCTCTGATCTGGGAGGGCTACATAAAAGAAATAAAACCTCAGTATGTTCCTGTGTAAATAGAATGGGTCACCTCTCAAGGGTTCATCCTTCAACCCTAGAATAGCTACAATCAGAGGACAGCAAACTTCATCTACCAGCTTCCAGCCAATGGAACATTCTTAAAATCTTGCACCTAGCCTTCTGCCTAGAAAATGATAAAACCTGTTGATTGGCCCAAAGGTTTTTCCTCAGATAAATTCTGCTAAAAATGGTAAAATAGGTTATTAATGCTTGTGAGGCTTGCCTCAAACATAATCTCCTAAAGTGATGGCTTCTCCCTAACCCAGAACCCAAATAATGCAAGGCTACCTGGGGGAAGACTGGCAGATGATTTTCCCCCATATGCCAAAGATAAGGGGTTTCTGCTACCTCCTGGCATACGTAGATACCATCACTAACTGGGTAAAAACATTTCCATGTGGAACAGAGAAAGCCTCTGAGGTGATAAAAGTACTAATTAATGAGATAATTCCTGGCTTTGGACTCCCTAAGTACCTCCAGAGCAATAATGACCCCTCATTCAAGGCAGCTGTCACCCAGAGGGGTCTCAAAGGTACTAAGGATACAATAACCATTTCATTCTACTTGGAGACCACAATCCTCAGGAGAGGTAGAAAAGACAAATGATATTATCAAAAGGCACCTCAGAAATCTATCTCAAGAGACTCATCTCCCTTAGATTACTTTTTTTTTCCATGATCCTACCATGTGTCAGAAACACCCCTTTGAAGCTGAGTTTAAGTCCCTTTGAAATGATGTATGGATGGCTTTTTTCTCATGAATGATTTCTTGCTAGATGAAGAAACCTCTGATTTGCTTAAACATGTATCTTCTTTGGCCCATTTCCAACAGGAGCTAAAAAGCTGTTGGAGGCCCAATCCCATTAATTCGGGCCACCTCTATTCAACCCAGGGGACTTAGTGCTGGTAAAAGCTCTTTCCTCTCTTTCTCCCTCTCTAGGCCTGGGTTGGGAAGGACGTTACACTTTACTTCTTTCTATTTCTTCAGCAGTAAAGGTCACTGGAATATATTCTAGGATTTATCATGCTTTAGTAAAGGCCTGGGAAACTGAGAGAGTCACCTTTAATGACTCAGAGGAGCACCAGAAGCACTAGGTGAAGAAATTGGAGATGTCAAGCTAAAGATCACAGAAGATAAGAGTCAATAATTAACCTCCATAGATATCCTGTTCATAGTCTTGCTTATGCTTGCTGTCCTCATCTTCCTTCTGTTACTCACCATAAGGCATCTTTGCCAAGGACCTTTTAATCCTGAATACCCATGGGATTATCTATATCTCTAAACAGCTTTCTCTCTTCTAAAATTTAACTGCCCTCCCCCACAGAAGATATAATTTCTTTCACAAGGGTGAAACCATTCTGGCCACAAGATTGTTTTCAGAATTGTTATTTTATTTTACTTCTTATTTCTGTTATCTCTGGCATTAGATGTTTTCCCTTTTTAGCTCCTCATTTTATATTACTCATATTTTTGTCCTTGCATACTTAACCTGCCTGTAAAATTTGCTTCTTCTTGTGTAGATGCAATCAAACTCCAAATGGTTGTGCAAGTGGAGCCTTGAATGATTGTTCCCTTTTTACTGGAGACCCTTAGGTGGCCTCCAAAAAAAGATCTGACTTCCATTTTCCCGAAACAATGGCACCTGTTTGCATGAAGCAATTAGAGTGGTCATTGTCCCTATCCTAACAGCAGTTAGATGTACCTTTTCAGAAGGGGCATTGATAGTGATAAAAGAAAGACAAATTCCTAGACAGACAGGGTTGGGTCCCCAGTAGGGCATGATCTTCTACTTGAGGACTGAGCTGCCAGTTCCAGATAGAGTCCATGACCAGGGTGAGAATTTCCAACCTCATCTTACCCACTCTATCTCAATTCGTTCCTTCTGGATGATGCCTTTTAACCAATTGAATGATGCTTTTTCCAAGACTACTCATGGAATAATCAGCATGAATTTCCCCATTCTAGGCATATAAAAACCCCAAACTCAGCCTCACAGATGGCTACTAGTTTTCATGATTCCCTCTCAGAGCTGAGAACTTTCCTTCTGTTGCTCAGTAAAATTCTTTTGCTCAGTAAAAATTGTATCTGCCTTCCTCACTCTCCATTGTTCACATGCCTTATTCCTCTTGATTGTGAGACAAAAACCTAGAACTCACTGAGCCGTGGGCAACAGAAGTAAAAGAGCTATAACCCTCCCTCCTGCTTACCAAACTATGAGAGCAAAAAAGCCACTGGTTGCTACCCCCACCCCTGCACTCACTGAACTGTGGGAGCAGAAAAGCCACTGGGCACCACTCCCTCCCCCTTGCCAAACTACTGGAGCAACAGCACAAGCACAGGCAACCAAAGCAAGAATGGACAAATGAGATCGTGTCAAGTTAAAAAGCTTCTATACAACAAGGGAAGCAATCAAGAAAGTGAAGAGACAACCCATGAAATATGAGAAAATATTTGCAAACTGCTCATGTGACAAGGGATTAATAACCAAAATATATAAGGAACTGAAACAACTTTACAGGAAAAAATCTAATAATCCATTTCAAAAAAGGGTAAAAGATCTGAATATACATTTCTCAAAAGAAGACATACAAATAGAAAACAGGTACATGAGAAGGTACCCAAAATTATTCTTTATTAGAGAAATGCAAGTCCAAACTATAATGAGTTATAGTTAAAGTGGTTTTTATCCCAAAGTCAGGCAATAGCAAATGCTGGAGAGGATATAAGAAAAAAGCACCTTTGTACATTGTTGGTGGTAATGCAAATTAGTACAACCACTACGGAGAACAGTTTAGACATTTCTAGAAAACTAAAAATAAAGTGACCATACAATCTATCAATCCCACTCCTCAGTATATACCCAAAAGAAAGGCAATCAGTATATCAAAGAGATATTTACACTTCCATGTTTATTACAGCACTATTCACACTAGTCAGGATTTTGAAAGCCACCTAAGTGTCCATCAGTGGATAAATGGATAAAGAAAATGTAGTGCATATACACAACAAAGTACTATGGGCCATAAAAAAGAATGAGATCCTGTCATGAGCAACAACATGAATGTAACTGGAGGTTATTATGTTAAGTGAAATAAACCAGACACAGAAAGACAAACTTCACATATTCTCCTTTATTTATAGGTACTAATAATGAAGACAATTGAACTCATGAAGATAAAGGGTAGAAGGATGGTTACTAGAGGCTGGTAAGAGTAGTGAGGAGATGGGGGTTAGGTGGAGGTCGTTAACGGGTACAAAAACTAGAGATCTAGTATTTGCTAGCACAACAGGGCGACTATAGTCAAAATAATTTAATTTTACATTTTAAAATAACTAAAAGAGTATAACTGGATTGTTTGTAACACAAATAATAAATGCTTGTGAGGAGAAATACCCTATTCTCCATGGTGGGATTATTATACATTACATGCATTTACTGAAATATCTGATGTAATGCATCAATATGTACACTTATTGTGAACCCACAAAATTTAGAAATAAAAATGTTTCAAAGAAAGAAGTGAAGCCTGAAGATGTGACTGAATGGCTGCAATATCATGATAAAATTTGAATTTATGAGGTGTTATTTCTTATAGATGAGTAAATAAATTGGTTTCTTGAGAAAGAACCTATTTCTGATGAAGATGCTACAAACATTACTGAAATGAAAGCAAAAGATTTAGAATATACATAAACTTAGTTAATAAGTTATTGGCAGGGTCTGAGAGAATTGACTTCAATTTTGGAAGAAGTTCTTCTGTGGGTAAAATGCTATCAAATGCCGTCATATGCTATGGAGCAATCTTTCACGAAAGGAAGAGTCAGTCTATAAGGGGAACTTCATTGTTGTGTTATTTTAAGAACAAAGAAACCATAAACTTTATTTTAAGAAGTTACCACAGGCAGCCCAACTTTCAGCAACCACCACCTTGATTGGTCAGCAACCATCATCATAGAGGCAAGACCCTTCACCAGCCAAAAGAGTTTGACTCATGAAAGCTCAGAAGATTATTAGCATATGTGTGCACTGGGAGGCCAAGGACAGAAGATTGCTTGAGGCCAGGAGATCGAGATGAGCCTGGGAAATGTAGGGAGATGCTGTATCCCCCCAACAACAAAATAGCCAGGCAGGGAGGCACACACCTGCTGTCCTAGCTACTCAAAAAATGGTTTTTTATTTCTGTGTTTGTTTTAGAGACAGGGTCTCCCTCTGTCACCCACATGAGAATGCAGTGGCATGATAATAGCACATTGCAACCTGAAACTCTTGGGCTCAAGCAAGCATCCCTCTTCAGCCACCGGAGTAGCTAGGACAGCAGGTGTGTGCCTCCCTACCAGGCTATTTTGTTGTTGGGCGGGGGATTCAGCATCTCCCTACATTGCCCAGGCCCATCTCGATCTCCTGACCTCAAGCAATCTTCTGTCCTTGGCCTCCCAGTGCACTGGAATTACAGGCATGGGCCATTGCATGTGGCCAATAAAGAATTTTTTTTACTTAAGGTATGTGCATTGTTTCTGAGACATAGAGCGACTGTACACTTAAACTACAGTGTAATATTCACATGTCTTTTATATGCACTAGGAAACCAAAATTTCTATGACTCACTTTTTTGCAATACTCACTTTATAGCTGTGGTCTGGAACTGAATCTGCACCATCGTTAAGGTATGCCTGTAAAAATATACCATTACCATAGATTCAAAGTGTAGAAGAAACATAGCCAGCTTTTACTGATGCTCACACACACATAACAGATGTTGTTTGCATTACCATTTTATATGGTAGCAAGTTATTCTCTCCTGGTTTTTCTTTCTTCTCCTTTCTCTTTCATTATTAGATTAGGCTTTATTGACTTCACTTTAAAAATATGTAAATATTTATTGTTGTTAAAATTATTGTTGATGTTAGTAAAATACTTGATAAAACATGTTTTAATTTAATTGTCTAATTTTATTTAATAAAAACAGCATATTTGTTTTTAAAGTATGCATAAGTCACTAAGGAAAGGAGCGCTAGGCAGGTGTGAAAAGTAAAAAACTGGATAGGGATGGTGTAGGTAAGAGAGTCAAAAAAGAAGAGACAAGAGGAGGATGGAGTTGAAGAGACTTGTGCAGGCAATAAATGTGCATTGGCAGAGGAAAGAGAGGAAAGGGCACGCACGTGGGCAGAAGACACATGCTCACATAAATGCCAAATAGAAATGTTGTATGTATAAAGAGACTTATCTCCAGGTAAAGCTATCTCCATAGCAAGTTCTCAATTCACCTCACTCTCAGAAATCTGATACTTATCTGTCTAATCCCATCTAATCAAGCTCTCAGTTTCTAGTTGTTTTCCCTACGTCCGATCCACCATCCCAGTTTATCCAGAAACTCCCAGGTTACATCTACTGTCCTGAGTAATTACTAATAGTATTCTCTTTTACTGTCACATTGGTCAGAATTGGACAATTACCTGGTCATTTAAATATGTTGAAATAAACAAAGACCACTCAAATGAGAACAAGCAAAGATTATGTATTCAAAGCTTGCTTTATTTCAGCTACCTTCTTTTGCATTTGGTAGATACTCAAAGATAGGCAAGGGAGTATAAAAGCTTTGTAGTGAATAAAGGGAAAGGCTCAGTTAAGCTCTGATTGAAAGTTGTTTGCTAGGAATGCTGGAGGTGAACTAACCATGAGCAGATATCCTATGCGATTTGTTAGGAAAGCGTGATTGGCTTTCTCTGGTTGATCCTAAATTGGAAGGAGGAAGAAAAATTAAAGAAGCTGTTGGTTATGAACTAATTCTTGGCCATTTTGGTTTCATTCTCTATGGAGATTGTGGTTTGGTCTTTACAATAGAGGCTGCTGTTTTGTGAGTCAGAGTTCTGCACAAATACATGGTTTGGCGATTGTCATTTTGTATATTTGATCCCTCAGAAGCTGTTCGTATTAGTGTTTCTTTTCTCAAGTAAAAGCAATCATTTATACTTTGCCTTCCTATGGGATGCTGAGATAGAAGTGAACTGAAGAGTGGCTGTCATTATAACTGCTTGTATCTCAGTTGCATAAGAAAGATAAAATTGCTTGGAGACAACAATAATCATATTTATAAACAGCTTATCTACATTTACCATTAAACATCAAAGTTAAATTATGAATAAAACTTTAGTTTTCTTCAGAATACTAATGCTAAAGAATGCATGTTATTTTGTTTTCTTGAACCTCAGATTCCATATCTGTAAGACAATGTATTTGAAATAGGACATCTCTCACATGCTATGATTTTGGGAAGAGTCTTGGTCAGCACGAGATGACAAAATTTCAACATTTACTTCAGAACTTTGAGAATGCCAGTTAATTCAGAATCCAGAATGTATGTGATTATTCCTTTACCACTGCGTTCAGTTTTCTCTTTGTCTTTTGCATAAAATACCCCACCTGAATGAGGTCTCCCTCATTCAAAGATATCCAAAGACTGTATTTATTTTAAGAATTGCTTGCCTCTAATTAATCTATGTTCTATTTCTTCTCTCCCTGCTCACAAAGCTGCCTAAAATACTTTAATTTTTTTTTCTTAATTTGGGCCTAAATTTAAATATAACATGGGGCAAGATAATTAATTATATTAAAATAAACTTCTTAAAAGGTATTTAGGGAAAAGAGGAAAGCTTACTACAGTTTGCAGCTAATCAGCTCTTCTTATTAAATATTCAGAGGTTGTACACTGCATAGGATGGCACAGAAACCTGCTGTCAAAGCCCTTCAGGGAAATCTTTACACCCTCTCTACAGAGAAAAATCACAATCAGCAAATCATGAAATATCAACAAAAGTATTCAATATGAAAAATAAACAGGACAATGCCTTTACATCTCTTAACAATTGCATATTTAAGAGGAAAAACATGAAGAGAAAGGCAAATTGCCAAAATAGAAAGCTAGCCATAAATAAAACCATTGAAATATAAGGAAAATAATTTGGCAGAGAGAGGAATTAAAGATTTGCTGTTTTGTGTTTTATGGTGGTAGAAAATAAATGTATCCTTAGTTTTGAAAAATACATTTTATTAATTTAGGATTAAGCCTTCTGTAAGGTGGCTATATATAATATGTGAAAAGATTTTCGTATATTCTGAGAAAACCTTAATTAGAAAAACTATAACCTGAAAGATTTAATTACTAGAAATATAAATGTAAAATTTTAATATTAAAAATGTATATTTAAAAGTGCATGTAGGATGCAGTTATTTCATCAAATTTCTAAACCCTAAAAACTACTTTAAAAATTACCATCAATTGTGATCTTAATATGTAAAGAGAGTCAACATTTATATTTTTGAATGTATCTTTTATTTTTCTCCTAATGAGAGGAGGAAGAAAAATGACTACCTTTCAGATCAGTTCACTTTAGTGTGTATGTGTTCATAGTATGTGGTGTGTTTGCTTTATCTTATTTTACAAAATAGGATAATATACTTATTTAATATTTATCCTGATTTTTATTTGATCCTATTTTACGATTTTAATATGCCATCTTTTTCAACAGCATAATTTTTAATAATTGCAAAGTATTCTATTTCAAACTTTGAATTTCCAATATGCTATTATAAAAAATAAGTCAATACTCTTCCTTCAATGGGCAACTCATAAAAGTACTTTATTATTTCTATTTTTTGTATTAGTCAGTTAGAATATATGGACTTTATGAAGGCTCTTGACTCATATTGCCATGTTGATATTAACGTTTGGACAAATTTAATTTTTGACCAGCTTTGCTGAGAAAAACTATCATCAAACGATTGCAAGCATGGCATATGATCAGTTACAGAAACATTTGAGCATTTGATGTTACAAATAATACGCTGTATTACAAAAACAATCGTTAAAACATGTTTCATTAGTCACTGATAGGTTCTGGAAGATTTTAAATTTTTTTTCTTTAAAAATGCTTACTGAGCTTCATACTATTAATTTGGAGATGAATATAAATAAAATCAATTACACTATAATGTTTCTGAACATTTGCATTAGCTTTAATTGTTTGCATGCCAGCAATAATTAGTAAAATCTCAAGCCAGAAATGTAATAATTCCTGAGTGTATCATCCAGAAAATATTAGGATTTTCTCAACGGGGACATAGTGGTTTCAACTTTAGAAAGCTTTAATTTTAGCTTTCATATTATGTCTCCATTTTCAAGTGCTCCATCAGAGTTGTACATAAACTATAGAGACATCTAAATACAGAATGAAATTAACAAGCTCTTATACTTATTCTGGTTTGACAATATCCAGCATAAACTTGGGTAGGTCATTTATCCCATTTGAGCCCTGTTTCCACAGTTTTACTGTATAATTACCGAGATTCCTTCATAAAGCTTTTTCATAGCTAATTAACTCTCGATGTAAATAAAATGCCCTTCTTAATTCTATTTACAATGTCATCAAAAAGAATAAAATAGTTAGATATTTACTTAACTAGAGTCACAAAAGACTTGTAAAATGAAAACTAAAAAAATTCAGAAAGAAATTAAGGAAAGCATAAATAAATGGAAATAAATCCCATGTTCACTGATAGAAAGACATAATATTGTGAAGATGTCAATACTATCTCCAAACAAACTACAGATTTGATACTCTATCAAAATCACAACTTTTTTGTAGAAATACAAATATCCTTCTTAATCCATTTTAAAATTTGTGAGAAATCTCAAACGACCCTAGATAGCCAAAAGAAAAATGAAAAAGAAGAACAAAACTAGAAGATTCACTCTTCCTGATTTCTAAACTTACTACAAAGCTACAGTAATCAAAATAGTGTGGTACAAGTATCAAGATAAGAATAAACACCAATGGAATAGAAAGAATAGACAGACAGAAACACATCCTTGCATTTGTCATCAAATGATCTTCAACAAGGGTGCCAAGACCATTAAATGGAGAAAAGGATAGTCTTTGCAATAAATGGAGTTGGAAAAATTGGATATCCAAATGCAAAAAAATGAAGTTAGACTTTGCTAATACCACACAAATGAATACAAATTCGGTCAAAGACCTAAACTTAACAGTTAAAACTATAAAGCCCTTAGAAGTAAACATAGCCAAAATCTTCATGATATTACATTTTTAATAATTTCTAAGATGTGATACCAATAGCATGAGAAATGAACAAAAATAGACAAACTATTTCATCAAAACTAAAAAACAAAAAGTGCATCAAAAGACACGCTATCAACAAAGTAAAAAGACAACTCACAGAATGGGAGAAAATAAACATTGCATATTTGATTAGGGTCAATGAAGAAAATATGTAAGTAATTTTTTTTTTTTTTTTTTTTTTTTTTGAGACAGAGTCTTGCTCTGTTTGCCCAGGCTGAGGTGCACTGGTGATCTCAGCTCACTCAGACCTCCACCTCCTGGGTTCAAGCAATTCTCTGACTCAGGCTTCCGAGTAGCTGGGATTACAGGTGCCCACCACCATACCCAGCTAAATTTTTTTTGTATTTTTAGTAGAGACGGAGTTTCACCATCTTAGCCAGGCTGGTGTTGAACTCCTAACCTCGTGATCCACCTGCCTCTGCCTCCCAAAGTGCTGGGATTACAGGCATGAGCCATCACACCCGGCCTATAGATAACTTTCAAAACTCAACAGCAATGACAACAACAACAACAAAACAACCTTACAAAAAAGAGCCAGAGGACGTCGATAGCCATTTCTCCAAAGAAGATATAAAAGTTTTCAGTAAGCACATGAAAAGATGTTCAATATCACTAATGATTAGAGAAATGCAAATAAAACCACAATGAGATTCCACTTCATACCCAATAGCATGGCTATCATTTTTTTTTTAAAGGAAAAAAAAGAACAAGTGTTGGTGAGGGTGTGGAGAAATAGGAAACCTGGTACACTGCTGAAAGGTATGTAAAATGGTACGGTGGCTACAAAATCAGTAAGATTGTTGCTCAAAAATTAAATATAAACTTACCCTATGATGCAGCAATCCCACTTCTAGGTATACATGCAAAATAATTGAATCAACAGATATAAATATCTATATACCCATGTTTATAGTAGCATTATTTATAACTGATCAAAGATGGAAGCAACCCAAGTGTCCATCAACAGGTAAACATATAAACAAAATATTATATACACATAGAATAAGATGTAACTCAAACTTAGAACAAAGTTCTGACACTTGCTACCTCACAGATGAATATTGAAAACATTGTTCTAAATAAAATAAGCCAATTACAAAAGGACAACATTGTATGACTCCACTTATATAAGGCATTTTATATAAGTTTCCATCTACCTTATATAAGTGGAAACTTAGGTTATATAAGTGAAATATTATATAAGGTACCTTATGTAAGTGGAAACTTACCTTATATAAGTGAAGTCTTATATAAGGTAACATATAAAACTCCTACCTTTAATAAGTTTCCATTTATATAAGATATCTTATATAAAGTTCTAACCTAAAATAAGGTTCCAGTTATATAAGGCACCTTATATAAACTCTCTACCTTATTTAAGATTCTACTTACATAAAATAGGAGGAGTCAAATCCAAAGATTCAGAAAGTAGAATGGTGGTTTCCAGGGGTTGATGGGAGCAAGGAATGGGAGTCATTGTTTAAGGAGTACAGAGGTTCAGTTTCACAAGATGAAAAGTTCTGGAGATGGAAGGTTGTGATAGTTTCACAGTATAGATGTACAGCTGACCCTTAACAACATGAGTTTTAACTGCATGGGTCCACTTATACACACATTTTTTTAAATAAATAGTTTCTCTTTCATATTGGAGGCATCTGGATCTATAACTAAATGCAGATATGGAGGGATGATTGTACTTCATGTTAGTGAACTGTATACCTAGCAATGGTTAAAATGATAAATTCTATGTTATATATATTTTATAACTATTTAAAAATTTTTCTAAAATTCAAAAAATAACAAAGGTCAGATGCTGCAAAGAGAAGCACTTACAATGGCACTAAGTTCAAGCTAGTGTAATACAGCAGGGCCAATGTTATGAAGCTTCTCACATCCTTAGGTAATAAAAATAGAATTAAGCTTCGAAGAGGTGAATTTCTTTCAAATAGTCTCTCTATTGGATTTTTAGGAAACCGTGTAACTGCTAAATGGCTGAGTAATCAGAATGATTGCCCATATTTACAACTTTGAAGCTCGCTTATAAAGTTTTCACTTTAAGCATTTATCTGCCAAGATCGAGCAGTGTGAAAATCTTACTGTCCAATTAAAATATCTTTTGTCCTTTTATTTTGAAAATATACCAACAAATTGAAGAAACTCATAGACTGGTTAATAAAACATTGACTACTAAAATCATTACACTGCTACAATGTTATTTTCTTAATAAACATAACCATAGGAGTTACCTGTAAAAGCATTATTTTAAAAATGCATTCTAGAAAGGTAAAATAATTATAAAAACTAAGTGGGTTAGATAAATGAGAAAATAACTTAAAATGGACACATATAGATTTACTTCCCTTAAGGCTGTACTAATATTTATAAGGGGAGAGCTATCCAGATTTTTTTTTTCTTTCTTAAAGAGTAAGTCTTTAACTTCCTTTTTGTTGTGGAGGCAGTTACTAAGCAGAATAGTGTCCGCTTTATAATTGCAAATATAGAAAACATATTCTAGTTAATTATTAAGTAAGTGACTTGCCAGTATTCAGAAGAACAAAAGAACAAACTCCGGAGGCTATGTAGCTGGGATAAGTGCTAAAATAATATTCGAAATCACCCTTGAATTTACTCCTGCCAGCTTGTACCACCTCCCAGACACTAAGTGACCCAGCAAGTCCTTCAGTTACATACCTGCTTGCAGTTAGGTGTGGCTCTTGCTGTCATGCTTCTTAAGATGAATTCTGGAAATCCCCTGCTTGCTCATCTAAGTTGTATTTAGATCACAAGGTGGACATAAATGATTTGTAGGACCTTCATAATGTGCTAAGCCTTACAACTATGGAAGGCTGATAGAGTAAAAAATTGGTATTATCAGTTTTGATGATAGGAGATGCAGAATTGCCAAGACAAACATTGAAATGCTGATTACTGAAAAAGAATAATAGATGCTCTCAATAGGGGTCAAGACGGAAAATACTTCAGCAGGCAACTTGAGAATTAAGGTTCCATTATTAGCTTCCTGTGTGATCCTAATTAAATGACCAGAATGGCCTTAGTGTTCCACTCAACTCCACTAAACTTTGCACAGCATTTTCCTTTACTGCAGGCCCCTGACATCCCTTTTCTTTGAGCATTTACTTTATAAAACTTGCAACTATAAATTATTTCTGTGTCCCTTTGAGATGTAATTATTCTTCTAGCTATTTGCCAGTTTCACAACCTAGAAATGTCTTTCTCAAGGAACTGAGAGGATCCCTTTGTAATGTAATCATCAAGAACATTAACCTTTTTTCTCCCAGTCTCTGTGGGAGAGTAGGAGCCTAAGCAACAATTAGCAAATACTGATGTCCTGAACACATTGACCAACCTCACCCCTAAACTACTCTAGACGTCTCCAGTAGCTCACACCTGCACTTTAAAAAGCCCCCACCTTTTTCTGTGATGGAGCTGAGTTATCTCTCTCTCCATTGCAATAATATTCTTGACCTTTATTGCAATAGTTTCAAATAAAGCCTTTCTTACCTATTTAACTCTGTCTAGAGCAATTTTTTCTTAACACAAATGTTTAAAATATGGACAATTCAGTAAATACATAAAGATATAGATAGCCATAATATGGATGATACATGTATATACACACGCATATGCACACACAGGTACTACATAATGTGTGTGTATATATGTAAGTATATTGTTATAATATTTTGAAAAGATACAATCATGACTCACATACAGATATAAAAATAAACCCTGTTAAAATTTATATCATCAAATAATAAATAAGAACTAGGCCTATGTTTTAAGTGGTTAAAAAAAGTCAAGAGATCACAAATTTATATGAGTAAAAATATTGAAATGAATTACTATGGAGAGATAACTGACTTTTGGGAATGCCAAGTTAATTAAATCATTAACAGGACAGAATTTACATATATTATCTTTCAATTACCAACATGTATAAAAAGTTAAACAATTGCTCAAATATTAGGATAAGATTAGAAACTGATAACCTGGAAGGGTACATTATGCTCAAATATTAGGATAAGATTAAAAACCGATAACCTGGAAGGGTGCCCTATGACAATACATAATTTTCTATTGAAACATAAGTTTTATTTTACAATGCACAATATACAACATGCTTTTGCACACACACACATATAGGTATTGTAAACCAAAATGTATCTGAGACAAGTCTCATTCAATTTCGAAAGTTTATTTACCGAGGTTAAAAATACACCCATGATACAGCCACAGGAGGTCCTGAGGACATATGCCCAAGGTGATCGGAGCACAGCTTGATTTTATACATTTTAGGGAGACATGAGACATCAATCAATATACATAGCATGGACATTGGCTCAATTCAGAAAGGTGAGAGAACTCAAAGTGGGGAGTGTCTTCAGGAGTATTTGGTTACTTCTGTAACATACAACAATTTTAGAATATAATCATTACTACTACTGATAACATATGCTAAGACATATCAGAATAACAGAAATTTCATAAAATTCTGGAATACAAACTAATAACACATTTATGTAAATTTAATACAAAGAAAGTTAAAGACTTTCATATTTGACAATACCTTTTGTATGATTTTATGATATCAAATAAGCCAAATATGTCTCCTGGACTTTAGGGGACTAATATCAAAAAAGTAATGAGGACTGAAGTTAGAATTTGATTTTGGAAAGTTTGTCAAATATAAAAAGTTTAAAATACTGGTTATCACAAAATAGGATCACAGGTCATTGTAAGATAAATCATTCATTTATACATAGTGATAACTAAGATTTCAAAAAATAAGGTGAAAACTTTTATTCTTTGACAGAGGGGGCTTAATTTCCCAAACAATAAGCCTTAATAACAACAGCATGAGGGCAACTGAATGTTTTTCAAAATTTTATTTAAAAATGTATACAATTTTAATCTCAATCATAATGTGTCCAGAATTTATTCCTTCCGGTAGGTTCTTGGTCTTGCTGACTTCAAGAATGAAGCCGCAGACCCTCATGGTGAATGTTACAGCTCTTAAAGATGGTATGTCCGGAGTTTGCTCCTTCAGGTGTTCAAATGTGTCTGGAGTTTCTTCCTTCTGGTGGGTTCGTGGTCTCGCTTACTTCAGGAATGAAGCCGCAGACCCTCGCCGTGAGTGTTACAGCTCATAAACGTAGTGTGGCCCCAGAGTGAGCAGCAGCAAGATTTATTGTGGAGCGGAAGAACAAAGCTTCCACAGCATGGAAGGGGGCTGAGCGGGTTGCCACTACTGGCTCGGGTGCCCAGCTTTTATTCCCTTATTTAGTCCTGCCCACATCCTACTGATTGGTCCATTTTACAGAGCACTGATTGGTCCATTTTACAGGGGGCTGACTGGTGCATTTACAAACCTTTAGCTAGACACAGAGCACTGACTGGTGTGTTTACAATCCTTTAGCTAGACAGAAAAGTTCTCCAAGTCCCCACCCGACCCAGAAGCCCAGCCAGCTTCACCCCTCAACCCCCCCTCTAAACAGAACACCCCAACTGCTGTTGGGAATTGGGTGATGACCACTCTAGCTACTTCCTGCTGGATAGGGGCAAAGAAGGGGCCTGCAGTTGTAGTTTCCTCCAGAGGGGAACTTTTTAGGCCAATGAAAGGGCCAGCGGGTTGGTCCAGGGGTCCTCGGTAGAAGTTGTTAGTTGAGCTAATTTGGGCTGCCATTTGTAAGACCATCTGTAGCTTGATGGCCTCGATCCTAGGGGAAACAAATTTGACAAAGAGGTTAAAAATACAGGGCCCTAAGGTGAGTAATAGTAAGATGGCTAACATAGACCTAGAAAGGAGAGAAGCCATGTTACCTAGCTCCAAAGGTTGGTATAAGAATGAAAGGCATTGTCTGATTTCAGAATCCTTTTCCTGTAAAAATGCCAGGGCGTGTCTTATACTATCCCTGAATGGTTAGTGTAAAACAACACTCTTCCTCTAAGAAAGTGCAGAGTCCTCCTTTCTCAGAAGTGAGGAGGTCTAGGCCTTGGCGGTTTTGGAGAGTCACTGATGCCAAAGTCTATTTGGGATTGTAGAGTATGGATAGATTTCATTATTTCTTGAAAACTGTCTGAGAAATCCTTTCAGAGTGTGTGGTAGTAGGATAACATGTGTTACACTGTTATCTTTTTTAGCAAACTTTACTTTTGTTGAAAACCTTGTAAGTTTGGGATTTTATTTTTCCTTTTCTATTAATAAAAACTCGTTCAGTCCGTATCAACTTAGAATTGGTATAGATGGCTTCTTTCTGATTCTGTAAGTACGTTATGGTTTGGCTGAGTGCAAACAGCTCGCAAGTTTGAGCAGACCAATTATTAGGCAATTCTCCCAACTGCTTCTACAAGACTTTCCTTATCATTTACTGAATACCATTGTGTCTTTTTCCCTTAATCACCTGGGAGAAATCATCTATCTTCTTGTCCTGAAGAGAGTTCCTCCTAGGTCTGGTCAGACCTTTGTATGGTCATTAGTTAAGATTTAGATCACTGTTAGGAAATCTGCTGGGTTAAGGATTTTTGATAGGAAGGCTATGGGTTGTCAGTGGCCTCAGTGCTTTTGGGCTATGCCGTTGTCTACACTGACAACAAGGTGGTGTTGGAGTGTTATAGGGTTACAGAGAAGGCCTTCAATTATCAATTATAGGTTTTAACTTTACCCTGACTTTTAAAGGAATAGGGTACCCTGTTTTTCTTTACTACTTCCATCTCTCTTTCTCTTTGATTTCTTCGTCTCTCTCTTTCTGACTCCTTCTTTGTCTTTTCCTCTCTCTCTGACTTTCTGTGTCTCTCCTTCTCTCTCTCTGATTCCCTCTTTGTCTCTATCTCTTCCTCTCTCTCTTTGACTTTCTGTCTCTCTTTCTCTCTCTCTGACTTCCTCTTTGTCTCTCCCTTCCTCTCTCTCTCTCTGACTTCCTCTTTGTCTCTCTCTTTCTCTCTTTCCTTTCTGCTGGTCTTTCCCTGCCTCTGTCAGCTGCTTATGCTGCTGTTCTCCCCTCTCCTTCCCCTTTTTGATGGCTTTGGCAGTGTAAGACTGCCACCTCCTTGGGTTTTTACACTGCACACAACAACTCCATGATTTCCTTGTGGTATTCAATGGGGGTTCCCCCCGAGGTTCGGAACTCCCTTTCTTTCCATACTGCAGCATGGGCATGTAGGATTAGATAAGCATGCTTACTATCTCTATACACATTTATTCTTTCTCCCTTTCCTAGTTCTAAGCCTTGGGTAAGTGCCACAGATTCTGCTAACTGGGCACTGGTCCCTGGGGGAAGAGGTTTACTTTCAAGTATGGTTACATCACTAACTATGACATAACCTGCGCTTTGCATCCCACTCTGTACAAACGAACCTCCATTGGCATATAGGTTAAGTTCAGGATTAGCCAAGGGGACTTCCCAAGAGATCATCTTGGGCGGCATAAGTCTGGACTATAATTTGTTGGCAGCCATGCTCAACTGGCTCCCCATCCTCTGGGAGAAAAATGGCAGAGCTGAGGGCCCCACACATACGCACTTGAAGCATTGGTCCCTCAAGAAATAATGCCTGGTATCTAAGCAGGCAGTTGTCTGATACCCATTAACTTCCTTTGGCACCTAGTGTGCCGTTTACATCATGAGTAGTCCAGACAGTGAAATCCTTTCCTTGTATCATTTTGATAGCCTCTGACACTAAGACAGCCACCACCACAACTACCCATAAACAGTGAGGCCAGCCTTATGCTACTATATCAGTTTCCTTACTTAGGTATACCAGTTGTTGTGGGGTTGTACCATGAGTCTGAGTAAGGACCCCAAGAGCTATTACTGCTCCCTCTGTGACATATAAAGAAAAGCTTCATCCTGTGGGAAGGCTTAAGGCTGGAGCTTGAGTTTGTTCCTTCCAATGCCCAGACTTCAGGGTTGATTCCCTCCTGAAGCAGGGGACAACAAATGGATAACTTGTTCCCCATATTCATGTGGATAATAGCTCTAGCTTTGGCTAATATATCCCTCCCTAATAAGGGTATGGGACTTTCAGGCATAACAAGAAAGGCATGTGAAAAGAGCAAAGTCTCCCAATTACAACTGAGGAAGTGGGAGAAATACCTGGTTACAGGCTGTCCCAGGATCCCTAGGATGGTAACGGACCTTGAGGAGAGCTGTCCAGGACAGGAGATTAACACTGAGACAGCAGTGCCAGTGTCCAGGAGGAAGTCAATTTCCTGGCCCTCAATGGTTGTACATACCCAGGGCTCAATGAGAGTGATGACATCAGCTGGCGCTTGCCCTGGGCACCCTCAGTCCTGTTGTTGGATCATCTGGTTGGGGGCTTCTGGCCCAGAGAACCATTGCACTCTGGGGCAGTGCACCTTCCAGTGATTACCTCAGCATAGCAGATATGGACAAGGGGGCGACTTGTTTCTCATTAGACAATCTTTTTTAAAGTGTCCTTGTAAACCACACTGATAACAAGCCCTACCCGATGATTTTCCTGCTCCATTTTCTGTTCTCTCTGAACCACCAAGGTTTGTCTGTCTGAGGGCCATGACTAAGACTGCAGCCTTTCTCTGATCTCACTTTTCTTTTTGGGCCTGTTCCTCTTGGTCCCTATTATAGAAGACCGAGGTTGCCAGGTTTAATAATGCTTCCAGATTTTGTTCAGGGCCCAGGGCCCACTTTTGGAGCTTTCTCCTGATATCTGTGGCTGACTGGGTAATAAACTTATCTTTTAGGATCAATTGACCCTCTAGTGAGTTGGGTGATGGGAGAGTATATTTTCTTAAGGCTTCCTGTAGCCACTTGAGGAAGGCAGAAGGATTTTCTTCCTTTCCCTGAGTTATGGTAAACATCATTGAATAATTCATGGGCCTTTTCCTAATTCTCCTTAGTCCTTCTAGAACACAAGTCAACAGATGTTTGCAACTTCAGTCCCCATGATCTGAGTAAAGGTCCCAGTGGGGATCCATACTGGGGACAGCTCGCTGACTGGTAGGGAATTTGCCCCTTTCTTTGGCTGTCATTCTATCATTTACTTGACTAAGATACCAAGCATCTCCAAACTCTTGGGCTGCAGCTAAAGCCACATTCTTTTCAATAGCATGCTATCTAACAATAGTATGACATCTCTCCAAGTGAGATCGATGGTTTGCCCTAGACCCTGTAGGACATCTAGGTACCTATCAGGATAAATTGAAAACTTCCCCAAGTCTGCCTTGACCTGCTTTAAATCAGAGAGGGAGAAGGGTACATATACACTGGTTGGGCCAAATTCCCCTCCCCCTACAGCTTGAAGGGGACATAACCAATAGCCCAGGGGTTTTTGTGGTCTTTTGGAGATTTCTTTGCTTGTTTCCTTCTGGGTGGGGAAGATTGGAGGAGGCTTATTAATAGGAAGAGGAGCTATAGGGAGACTAGCATATGGGGATAAACTGAGAGGTCCTCCTCTGGGATGTAAATTGCAAGCTTTGCATAGCTGTGGATTCTCCTTCAATTAAAAGAAAGCTTGGATGTAAAGTATTTCACTCCATTTGCCTTCCGTCTTACAGAAAAGGTCAAGCTGCAGGATAGTATTGTAATTTATACTTCCCTCAGGTAGCCATTTTTCCCCATCAGAGAGAGAATATTAGGGCCAAGCTGTAGTGCAGGAAAAAAAGTGAGCCTCCTCTTTTTCCAGGTTTGTGGGTCAAATTGGTCCCAATGACTTAGGATGCATTTCAAAGGTGAGCTTGTTGGTGCCTGAGTGTTTCCCATTGCTTGGTGATAGTCCCTTTGTGGTCACAAAAATGTGTCCGGAATTTATTCCTTTCAGTAGGTTCTTGGTCTCGCTTACTTCAAGAATGAAACCATGGACCCTTGCAGTGAGTGTTACAGCTCTTAAAGATGGTGTGTCTGGAATTTCTTCCTTCAGATGTTCAGATGTGTCCAGAATTTCTTCCTTCCGGTGGGTTTTTGGTCTTGCTGACTTCAGAAGTGAAGCCGCAGACCTTCGCAGTGAGTGTTACAGCTCTTAAAGGTGGCACGTCCAGAGTTGTTTGCTCCTCCTGGTGGGTTTGTGGTCTTGCTGACTTCAGCAATGAAGCTGCAGACCCTCATGTTGAGTGTTACAGCTCATAAAGGTAGTATGGCTCCAAAGAGTGAGCAGCAGCAAGATTTATTGTGAAGAGCGAAAGAACAAAGCTTCCACAGCGTGGAAGGGGACCCAAGCGGGCTGCCGCTGCTGGCTCAAGTGACCAACTTTTAGTCCCTTATTTGGCCCCACCCACATCCTGCTGATTGGTCCATTTTACAGAGTGCTGACTGGTGTGTTTACAAACCTTTAGCTAGACACAAAGCGCTGATTGGTGTGTTTACAATCCTTTAGCTAGACAGAAACAGTCTTCAAGTCCCCACCTGACCCAGAACCCCAGCCAGCTTCACCTCTCACTAAGATATAATTTCCATAAGCCTTTTTATAACCTTTGTCCCCTTTTTTAAAGGAGAGGGTTAATGCTTCAAGAAAACATAGTTAATCTCACACAGGGGCCCATATGCTGGTTTTGTATCAGTGTGCCTTCAATATTAATGGTTAATTTATAGAGGAAAGGAACTTACTTTGCATTTCTAAATCAGCCCTTACAATCTCACACACCTACCTTTTCCATGATAGTCCCTGGGCCTTGAAGAGTTGAAGAGTTTTACTTTCTGGCCCTGTGTCACAGTTTGTTTTGATTGGCATCTTTTAACAGCTCTGAAAGTAAGTCTTTAACTTCTGTTAGTGTTTAAGATTTAGCAGGGCTTAATGTCCTTTTTAGACCCAGGAGTAAAAGCCCTATAACTTTATGGTACAAGGACTTTAAAAACACATTCAGAAAGGTGCATGTGTGTAATAACTATAATGAAAAAAAATATTTTTATCTGCTTTTTTCTAAGCAAACAAAACTTAGTAATAATAACATAGGAATTATTTTGTTAAAGTATAAAATCTGTTCTTTACTCAAAAACAAAAGAAAAGACCTTTTGCAGTGCAACTGCTGTTCCCTATGGGGAGTCCATTTAGATAACTTGCAAGTCAAAACTAAAGAAAAGGGTGCTTGAATTAGTTAGACATAGGAAGAATTTTTCCTGGGTCACAAGTCAAAATTTTCACATTCATAGAACAACTTAAAGAAGAGCACAGAATATTTTTTTGTAAAGAATCACTTCCTTTAAAGCTTTCAGATAAAACATTTTTAGCATCAGACCACAACCAACAGTTATTAGTAGAAACCTAAGGCTGAGGGAAAACTTAGAGTAGTTGAAAATGAGTTGAAGAAGAGAGTTATTACTTCAGGCCTTTAAAAAGGCAAGAGAAAGGTAAAAATAGTGAGACACAATAAAAGTTGATCTTTGCATTAAAAAAACAAACATATATATAGACTTGTAATTTTATTAAGAGTGAAGCAATACCATTAAACATTTTGTACTTATAAGTAACTCTTTAGTGTATAAGTGACAATGTATACAATATCAAAACCCAGTCTCTAGAAAGACCTTTATAAATATTTCACTTTAATTATAAACAATTTTATTATATATAAAAGTTGTTTTTTTCATACATCCTCTTATCATGACTTACAAAGACCATTCCTGACATGCTTGTATTTTCTGGTTTGTCCTGAGCATCCCCTTTTCTTAAACAGCCAGTCATTTTATTCTTGGGCAAAATTTTACCATACAAGATTTCTTTTCTCACATAAAATTATTTTTCTTTACATTTTCTTACCAAAAATACCTCTTTATTACTATAACATTTACATCTCTCTTATTTTCTAGTTTCTTTTACCTTGTTTTATACATAACCTTTAAATAAGCTTTGAATAAAACAAAATTATTCATCTTCTAACAGGAGCACACATTATTTAAGAAAGAATGTTTCTCTACAATATATATCTTTTTAATTGGAAAATACCCTTTTACTGAAATATATATTAAATATATATTATTTAACTTAATATAAATTTAGATTCTAAATGATGACAAATTTGTTTACAAGCCTTTATCCTACTACATGTACCTAATTATTTTAATACTTTACCTAGGTTGTTTATGAAAACTGTGATAGTAATTATTTAAAGTTATTTTCCTGTCAACAGTTTTATAGCCTGTAAATTTCATGTGTTTACCTAAGAACCATAAGATTAAATATATGGTTATTTTACAAAATAATTCAAGATTTAGTTGTTTTTATTAAATCAATATTAATTTTTAGTTTAACAAATATTACACAAGCAAAAATCATTCTGTTTTGACTGGGTTTACAGTTTAATAACTCTTATGCCAAATTTTGACACCTTATAGTATTTGGCAGGGACAAGTATGAAATTCCTTGATTAATAAATGCAAACAAATATGTATGCTGACAATTCTTAAGCCACTTCTAATATTAATTTACCAAAAATTTTAAAGCTAGCTTACTCAAAATTTTATTTAAGTCCTATGAACTTGAAAAGCATTTGGGCTTATTATTTAATTTATGAGTACTCTTTAACTTTAAGCCATTGTGGAACCTTGTGGCCAAAAAAAAAACCAAAATATGTGTATGTACACAAAACTGCACACACACACACACACACACACACACACACACACACACACACACACATACACAAAGATCCTATAGTTTTTACTTCAGCTTTAGCCATGAGATATTAATACAAACTCATCACTTTGTAAACAACAACAAAAAGAAATGGTTGGTTGCAAACAGTGGATTTTATATCAGTAGAAAAGAAATAGCAGTCTTAAAGCAGGAAGAAAATAAAGCACAGAGATAGAGAACTTAGGAACATAGAGTTGCAAGTCGACCTTTGGGATCTGAATTTTCCTTGATGTAATTTGCCCATCAGTTTAAAATCTGCACAAGAACAGACCTAATGTGTAACCAGCTGGAGTATTAGAAAACCTGACATGCCCTTCCATTTATCCAACCACTTGCAAGTAAAGGCACCATAAAACCAAATGAAATAACAGATTGGGGTTATTATTCTTTGTCTTTCTACATTCTTAGATGATTTATTTCACACATATTTTCTTAAAAGGAGAAACTGAGCTGTGGCCTAGGGTTTAGTGTAGCAGATTAAAGTGTACTGGTTGTAAGCAGGACTCCATAATATGTCAATACTGAGTCATTTCCACCCTCTTACATGTCTCAATTTCTCTCTCTGGAGTGATGAGCTCCTGTATGTGCTTCCTTTTAAAAACTGTCTTCCTGTCCTGGTAAACAACTTCCCCGCCAGTCCTTATCTATAGATCCCACATTCCACATCTGCTACCCACTCTGTAAATTACCCCTCCCATCACAATGGCCTTTCCCCCGACACTGTCCTTGTCGCCAGTGTAACTGCATTCCTGCAATTTTCAAGTTAACTAACCAGGTTCAGCTTAGATTGTGCAGTTCAATTCTAGCCAATGGAGGTAGGATGCAGTAGCAGGGACGAGCTGCATTAGGGATAAAAACCCCTTCCCTGCTTTGCTCGGGGTGCTCTTGTGGTGACCAGACCTGCAAGAAGCATGCTTCTGCAGAAATAAGTTTGCCTTGCTGAGAAATCTCCAAGAATTCTGGTGGCCCATATGGGGATCACATTCTCCTTTGAGAAAGGGTCTTTGGTCACCTCTTGGGAGGAGATGTGTCCCACTGCCCCACTGCAGTAGCCTCAAAGACTGGAGATTGATACCTACCCATTGTGATAAATAAATCCAGGTTCTTTGCAAGGCGGAGAGAAAAAAAACTTACAATACCATGGCGACCAGGTACTCTGCACAGAGCAAGGCAAGAAATGTCGCAGTGGTGACAAATTATTTCCTTGGTGGTCAGGAGGTTTTGGAGGTTGAACATGCATTAATAGTAACAAGCACTAATGCTGTGCGGAGTGAGTGAGTCCAATCTGTGGTTCCATGGCCACCTCATACAGCTTATAGTGGCCCTCTTGTAGGGATCCTGATGTGGGGTTTATGCTGTCTTGCTGAAGCTGAGAGAGACCTGAAACATTCCCATGAGGGAAGAGGCCAGAGAAGATGAAGTGAAAGGAGAAGGGTGCAAGGAGCCTCGAGCAGGTGGGGCTAAACCTCCAGGAAAGGCAAGGCAAGAAATCTCTAATATGAGGGATTGAGCCTCAGCAAGCCTCCAGAGAAGGGAAAGCAAGAAATCTCTAGTATGAGGGATTGAGCCTAACCAGTACCCAACATGGGAAGTAACCCAAGTAAGATGGAGAGTAAAAAGGATAGTGATAACAACAACGATATTCCCCTTGATAGTCCCCTAGGTCTCATGTTAAAATATTAGAAAGTTAATGAAAGGACTAAACATAAGAAAAAACAACAGATGATAAAATATTGTGGTTTCATTTAGACTCAGGAACCCATCTTTAAACCCTCAATCTTCTGGCTGAAGTTTGGGTCAAAAGAGGATGTAATGTGTCAGCTTTTAATTCAATATGTAAATGATAAAAGTCAGGAACTAGATTATGCTCTTTGTTGGAAACAGGGACCTGTCCTCCTTTTTCCCTTAAAGACAAGTGAGAAAGAGCCCAATTTAGCACCTCAAAATGAAAAGTCAGACAAGCTAGTTCCCATGCCTAAAGAACCCATGCATGGGATCCCCTAGACCATTCTCCCCCACTCAGTACCCTCAACCCTTCCACTCAGGCAGCTGCTGCCACCCCAGATCCCACCCCAGATCCTTCAAGGCTGCTCATGTTGTTTCTCCTCCTTACACCCCTGAATCTTGGGAATTATTGTCCCATGAGTCTGTTCCCTACCAGCCTAATTATCCCTCTCTAAAGGGACTCCAATGTGAGGTAGAGAAATGAACAAAAGACATTCAGAACTCCCCTTTCCCCCTCACACCTAAGGAGTCAACCCCAACTCTCCTCCCCTTGAAGGCAGTGCCACAAGGAGGGGAAGACATTGACTTCATGAATGCTCCCGTCACCAGTTCAGAGGTTTGAAATTTTAAAAAGGAACTCAAGTCTCTGTTAGATGACCCTTATGGAGTGGCAGATCAAATTCATCAATTTTTAGGACCTCAGTTATACACTTGGGTCAAGTTAATGTCCATACTATGCATTCTCTTGCCGGGGGAAGAAAAGGGTATATGATCTGTAGGGCTGGTATGGTGGTTTGGGAACATGAACACCCTCCCATTTATAACTTTCCAACAGCTGATCAAAAATTTCCTGCTGAAGATGCCTGATGGGGTAATAACAATCTGGTTTACTGGGAAAACATGCAGGACCTATACGAAATGATAATAAAAGGAAAAGGAATTCAGGAATCGGTAACTGGAATTCAAAATCTCTCTAAACCATTTGATATACAACAACAACAACAACAAAAATGAAGGGCCCATGAAATTCCTAGACAGACTAAAAGAGCAAATGAGAAAATATGCAGGTCTGAATCTAGAAGATCCCCTAGGGCAGGGAATGTTAAAGCTCCATTTTGTCCCAAAAAATTGGCCTGACATTTCAAAAAAATTACAAAAAATAGAAGATTATGAAGACTTTCTCCTAAGTGAACCTCTCAGAGAGCTCAAAAAGTGTATGTGAGGAGAAATGAAGAAAAGCAAAATCAAAAAAAAGCAAAACTCATGTTATCCACTTTTTGGCAGGTGGCCCTAAACTCGTAGGCTTCTAAACAAAACCAGGGGTCAGGAACTATAAATGGTCTTGATCCCTGTTTAAAGGACCCAAACCTCCAACTAGAGGACCCAGCCCCTCCTTTACCAGGCCCTCTAAAGAGTATGAGGGAGCAAAGTCAAAGAATCCCAGAACTGAGTGGGAGGAAGAACAGTATAGATGCTTCACATATGGAAGGACAGGTCAGTTCAAGAGAGAATGCTCCGAATTGGAAAGGTAAAAATAAGCACTTCCACATATGACTTTCGAGGAAGAATGTCGAGAAGGGGTCAGGGGATCTGTCTCTTTTATCTTGAGTCCCACCAAGAGCCATTGATAAATTTAGAGGTGGGACCTAAATATGAGCTCATCACCTTTTCAGTAGATTCAGGAGCTGCCCACTCTTCTGTTTTCCTCCAGTTAGTGTTGCCTGCTCTTCGGAAGAAACTTTTGTCTCTGGGATAAAAGGAGAAGTATTTAAAGCAAAAATTTTAGAAAATACAAAAGTCAGATACCAGGATTGATCAACTCATATTCAGTTTTTGTTAAACCCTGAAGCAGGGACTAATGCATTAGGGAAGGATTTAATGTTAAAATTAGGCACAGGCCTACAATTTAACCCAAAAGGATTCCTCACCTCATTAAACCTACTCACCACCACAGATGAAAAACACATTAATCCTAATGTCTGGTCCAGAGAAGGAAACCAAGGGAAACTCCAAGTCCCTACAATTCACATCAAGCCAAAAACCCCTGGGGAAGTAGTAGGGAGGAAACAATACCCCATTCCCCTGGAGGGCAGGATAGGGTTAAAACCTATAATTAAAGGTCTCATTAAGGACAGGCTCCTTGAACCCTGTATGTCTCCTTATAACACCCCAATAATGACTGTCAAGAAATAAAACAGGTCATATTGACTGGTGTAAGACCTCAGAGACATTAACCAAATAGCCCAGACCACCCACCACATTGTCCACAACTCTTACACCATTCTCAGCAAAATTCCCTATAATCATCAATGGTTTACTGTAATAGATTTAAAGGATGCTTTTTGGGCATGTCCCCTGGCTAAAGACAGCCAAGACATATTTGTTTTGAGTGAGAGGATCCCCATTCAGAGCGGAAACAACATTATCGATGGATGGTCTTGTCCCAAGGGTTCATGAATTCACCCAATCTTTTTTGTCAAATTTTACAAGTGCTAGAAAAGTTTCTGTTCCAAAACAATTATACCTGCTTCAGTATGTGGACAATATTCTCATATCTGGTGAAGATATAGCGAAAGTAGCTGGCTTCTCTACACATATTCTTAACCATCTGAAGTTCAAGGGGTTATGGGTCTCAAAGGAAAAGCTTCAGTATGTGGAGCCTGAAGTTAAGTATTTAGGCCACTGGACAAGTGCAAGCAAGCAAAGAATAGGGCCTGAACGAGTTGAATGAATCATGTCCTTAGCCTTGCCTCAAACTAAGCAAGAACCCGTAAAATTTTAGGGTTAGTTGGATACTGCTGCTTATGGATTGACTCATATGCACAAAACAGTAAACTTTTACACCAAAAACTTGCCCAGGGGAAACATGACCATCTCCTGTGGACTTCTGAGGAAGTAGATCAGGTTGAAGAGGTGAAAGAAAGGCTCATAACTGCCCCTGTCTTAGCATTTACCTTCCCTAGAAAAGCCATTTCACCTTTTTGTCGATGTGAATAATGGGGTAGCTCTAGGAGTGCTCACCAAAGAGCATGGAGGCCGCTGGAAAGCTGTAAACTCCCTATCAAAAGTTTTAGACCCAGTAACCTTTGGATGGCCCAAATGTATCCAATCCATTGCAGCCACCACAGTGTTAACTGAAGAAAGCAGAAAATTAACCTTTGGAGGAAAATTAACAGTAAGAACACCTCACCAAGTTAGAACTATTTTAAACCAAAAATCAGGGAAATGGCTCACAGACTCAAGGATCTTAAAGTACAAGGCTATTCTGGTAGAGAAGGATGATTTAACATTAACCTCTGATAATTCACTCAGCCCAGCAGGTTTCTTAACAGGGAATCCAAACCTAAAAAGGGAGCATAAATGTTTAGATTTAATTGACTATCACACAAAAGTTAAGCCCGATTCAGGAGAGAGCCCTTTCAAAACAGGGTGGAACTTGTTTATGATGGCTCTTCCCAGGTAATTGAAGGAAAGAGACATATGGGTATTTAGTAATTGATGGAGAAGCCCTCAAAGAGATAGAATCGGGAATATTGCCTAACAATTGTTCTGCTCAAACTTGCGAACTGTTCGCACTCAGCCAAACTTTAAAATACTTGCAAAACCAGGAAGGAACTATCTATACTGATTCTAAGTATGCCTTTGGGGTAGGTCTTACCTTTGGGAAAATTTGGACTGAACAAGGTCTCATTAATAGTAAAGGCCAGGACCTTGTCCACAAAGAATTAGTCACCCAAGTGTTAAATAACTTCCAGTTGCCAGAAGAAATATCTATTGTAGATGTCCCAGGACACAAAAACGTCCTTTCTTTTGAAAGTTGGGGAAACAACCTTGCAGATCAAATAGCCAAACAAGCTGGCACCTTCAGAATCATGGACCATCACTCCAGGGCTCACCCTCACCAAATTAACCCTAACAGGGCTTAATAATCACGTGTTTATTTTCCCTTTTCTTTCCATCAGAAGGTCATCTTGCCATCAATGTGACTCTGACTAATCATCCTTTAACCCTTCAGTTCGACACTTGTTCAGTCATCCTGTGTGGAGATGAGCAAGCTCAAAGGAAGCTATCTCATGTAGATAAGTATCTATGTCCATACTGTAAAGAGACAACCAAGTATAAGTATAGAGCCTTAAGAAGTCCCTGTAGTGACTGGGCAGATGTTTTCTGAACCACTCAGTATAGACAGTGGACAGCCAGGCCCCCTTTTACAAATAAGTTGCGGGGACTGAAACAGAAACTCCAACTAATTTGTGACCCCACCCCACCAAATTGTAAGCCATTGCAGTGTAACCCCTTATTGCTAATTATAGATAATCCCCCCAAACTGGCTCAAGAACCCTCCATATTCAAATGGAGGGTTTAAAAGCAGATGTTACAGGAGGGGATCCCATAGGAAACTTCTCTCTGAGGTTATCTAAACCACTTGTTAGCAATAATAAAGAAATCCAGACCCAGATTCTGGGAAATGTGTGGAACCCAATGCTCTCCCCAAGTATAGTGCACTCAGCATCCTCCTCCCATCTCCAGAGCAACCCAACCAAATTAACGGTTGTGGAGGTAACGGATTTAAAGCAGACTATGGCTCTAGAGACAGGATATCAAGATGTGAATGCCTGGCTGGAATGGATTAAATATTCCATCCACACTTTGAACAAAAGCAAATGTTATGCTTATGTGCACCACAGACCAGAGGCCCAGATCATCCCTTTTCCACTTGGATCATCTTCCAACCGACCAGGCATGAGCTATATGATAGCTCTCTTCCAAAACTCCACAGCCTGGGGTAACAAATCATGCCAAGCTCTTTCTCTGCTGTTCTGTGAAGTTCAATACCCTGTAGGTCAGCCTCCAAGGGCCATCCAGCTTCTGTCTCTCATTGCCAATATTACTTCATATCTCTTGTGAGAGGGAGAATACTTGGCGCTCCTTGTAGCCTTAACAGGATGTAGTGAGTTTAAGACTCTCCCCGATCTTACCCATCAGTCTTCCCTTAGTCATCATCAAGCAGATGTATGGTGGTATTGTGGTGAACCATTACTGGACACTCTGTTGAGTAACTGGAGTGAAACCTGTGCTCTAATTCAATTGGTCATCCCTTTCATTATGCCATTTCATCAACCAGAAAAGAGAGAAATCAAACACCATAGAACAAGAGAGGCCCTTCATGGGTACTTTGACTCCCATATTTATATAGATGATATTGGAGTCCCACAAGGAGTGCCAGATGAATTTAAGGCCCAAAATCAGATAGCTGTGGGATTTGAGTCCAGTTCTTCTGGTGGTTGTGAGTTGGATAAATTACATTTATTACAACCAACAACAATTTGTTAATTATACTAGAGATATTATTAAAGGGATGGCAAAACCATTAGGATCCACCAGTCAAATGGCCTGGGAAAATAGAATACCATTAGACATGATACTAGTGAAAGAGGGTAGAGATTGTGTCATGATTGGAATCCAATTCTATACTTTTATCCCTAATAATATTGTTCCCTGTGAGACCATAACAAAAGCACTACAAAGTCTTACTGCCTTATTGAATGAGCTAGCCAAAAATTCTGGACCAAATGACCCCTTGATGAATTTAATGGGAAAATGGTTTGGCAAATGGAAGGGACTTACGTTCTCAATCCTCACCTCTCTTTCCATCGGAATAGGGTTCCTTATTCTTGTAGGATACTGTGTCATACCCTGTGCCCAACGATTAATACAAAGGCTTATTGAAACCGCTTGCACCAAAACCTCCCTCAATTCTCCTCCTCCTTATTCAAATGAAGTTTTTCTTTTAGAAGACCAACTAGAAAAACAGAGCCAAATTATGTTAAAAAGGTTTGAAGAAGAAGTACTATAAAAATTAAAGGGGGAATCATTAAATGCAATGAGAATTTCTTCTTCAAAGATTTAGCTTAAGTTTCCTTGTCCTTTTGTCCTTGCTTTCAAGGCCAAACTTTCTTACTTTCTATGTCCCCCTGCCGTAGTAAACAACTTTCCTGCTAGTCCTTATCTAAAAAGCGCACGTTCCACATCTGCTATCCACTCTGTAAATTACTCCTTCCATTGCAATGGCCCTTCCTGGCAAAAGTGTCCTTCCTGCCAGTGTAACCGCATTCTTGCACTTTTCAAGTTAGCCAACAGGTTTCAGCTTAGATTGTGCAGTCCAGCTCCAGCCAATGGAGGCAGGGCACAGTAGCAGGGACAAGCTACGTTAGGGATAAAAACTCTTTCCCGCCTTTGTTTGGGGTGGTCTCGGGGTGACCAGACCTGTGAGAAGCACCCTTCTGCAGAAGTAAATTTGCCTTGCTGAGAAATCCTTTGTTCAAGTGTTTCCTCTCTTTGCAATTCCGAGCTTTTATTTGCAACATCAGGGATTCTCTGAAGGCAGGGTAGCTCCCACCCTCACCCAATTGTCCTATTGATTTGAGCTATAAAGATAGTTCAAACTGGTACCAAACACCAAAAAGAGATTTGTCAAATGTCAGGGCCACTTCCATTCAGAGTTGCTTTGTGGTCACCAATATGTAAACCAAAAATTATCTGAGACAAGTCTCAATCAATTTTGAAAGTATATTATGCCAAGGTTAAGAATGTGCTCCTGACACAACCTCAGGCAGTCCTGTTGACCTGTGTCCAAGGTGAGGGGGACACAACTTGGTTTTATATATTTTAGGGAGACATGAGATATCAATCAATATATGTAAGATATACATTGGTTCAATGACAGGAAAACTAAAAGTGGGGAGGGAGCTTCCAAGTCATGGGTAGATAAGAGACAAACAGTAACAGTGTTTTGGGTTTCCGATTAGAGTTTTAATGAATACACAATTTACTGGAATAAGGAATAGTCACTTATGCCTTAGAAACAATAGGGCAAGTGAAGCCATCATATATGCATTTGTCTCACATGAGCAGAGGGATGACTTTGAATTCTGTCTATTCTTTGTCCACAAGGACTTTCCTGTGGGCAAATTGTGAGGGAGGTATGTAGCCTTTTTTTTTTTTTTTTTTTTTTTTTTTTTTTAATCTCTGTAGCTATCTTATTTAGGAATAGAATGGGAGGTAAGTTTGCTGGAGACAGTTCTCAGCTTGACCTTTCCCTTTGGCTTAGCGATTTGGGAGGTCCTGAGATTTATTTTTCTTTCACAGTATTAAGAATGGTATATGAAAAATTTTATCATAAAGTGCTGAAAAATAATAATTTGGTTAGGAGCCACTCATTAGTGGCCAATGTAAAGGAAATAAACACTCATTAATTATCAATGGAAACCTAAAATATTTCAACATCATTGGAAAGAAATTTGGCAGTATTTGATAATATTTTAAAATTATATAACTCTTGAGATAAGTTTAATTTTATAAATTTGTTTTACACAAATATAGGTACATATAAGCAAATATGTGTGTGTATACACACATAAAAAGAACACTTACTCTCACTTTTAAAAATAATAGTGAAAAGTAGAGACAATATACACGTTCATCAGGATGATTGAGGCTAAATCAATTGTGGTACAGCTATACAATGAAACACTTTGTGAATGATTAAAATATGTGGCAGATCTATATATAATTAATAGAATGACCTTCAAAATGTAATCTTAAGTGAGAAAAATATGGTTCATGTCATTTAAGTGGTTATAAAGAAATCTATTATTTTCTATGTGTGTACAGTAAGTTTCTCATTCCATGTAGGCAGCATTGGTGTCACTATGACTTATAAATGTTTATTTTACATAGATTTCTCCAGGACTATGTTTTGAGAAACCTCCTGGTAAGGCTGTGTATATTTTTGCTTCTAGCCATTGTGTTGCCCAGCTTTTTCTGTTGCTGTTTTTGTTGTTTTATGGAACTGAGTAGAACAGTAGAATGACATATTTCTTTGAAGAAATAAGCTTCTGAGTTGAGTAGCAAATAATATAATCCTCTTTTGGTTTTGCCTTCCTAGCTTGCAGTAAAGACCCTCTGAAGAGTCATCTGAAAGGGCATTTGAAATTCCGTAAATAAATGTACAAAATATTAAGAGAAATTATATTGTCAACAAAGTATTAAATAATGTATTCTCAACTGAGTATGTGACTGCTGTGATATTCATGGCCAACTCTGACCCAAGAGGATGAATGTAGTGCATTTCTAATTAGATGTTCTTGCATGGGAGAGAAGAATCATAATTTTAATCCCTGATATATAGCATTTTAGTATGCTGACCTTTTAGTAAAGGTGCATGCTTGATTAGAAAACATTTGAAACACACTTGTCATTGGAAGACAGAGTTATAAATGCTAAAAGCAGTGAAATGAGCCCCCAACTCAATATAGACTCTCCAAAGGTCAAAAAGAAGTAGCCCATGTATTTAACTGCCCAAGTATATGAGGCATTCATCCCAGTACAAGGCAGTTTCATGATAAAAACCATTAAGAAAAAGCAATGGCACTACACCAAGCCAGTTTATAGTCTGTATTAGTAATAGTTGTATATACATATATTGACATTTTAGTAAAGTCTGTATTAATAATATTTGTATATACATATATTGACATTTTAGTAATAAAAATTTCAAATTTAGAAACTATAATTTTTTCTTTGGCATCACATGATAGCAATTTTTATTCTAACGTTGATAGATTAAGAAGGCTGCCAGTGAAATAGAACAGGCTCATCAGCAAGAAAACAATTCCTAATGACTTTCTAAAATAAAAACTTCCTTCACTAATATTTGTTGTTGTTTTGCTTTTCTGAAGGAATTAATGGATTGTGTTCTGCTCCATTGAATTTTTAAACTTCCTAATATTTTCTTTAAGCCACTGTCTGTAAAGGCCACCTTTAGAATTGTTGCATCAGCACAAATGAGTGAGTTTGAAAAACAAAATAATAAAGCAAAGCAAAACTGGTGACTTGAAAAATAAGATTTCAAAGAAAACAGAAAGGGAAATAATTTCAAGTTTGGACTTTCAGTGTTTTATATTTTATGTTCTTAAATAATATGTCAGGGCCCACTAAGATATTTCTTGGTACATAGAGGGAACTCATTAAATTTCTGAAATATTTTTATTTACTTCAGTTTTGTAAAGCAAGAAAAGATAATAGGATTTTTAGCAAGTATTAAGTATTACTGTAAAATAGAGATGAGATGTAAATTCCTAAAATCCTGAGAATTGCTATGCGAACTATTTAAATAATGATTTGTCAGGTTTGTTACCCTCATACTAATTCAAATTGAATATGTAGCCTGATTGTTTCAATTCATATTCACCATTTCATCATAATATTAAACAAAAATTATAAAAAGCCCTTCACATTCACAAATATTTTGGTATTTCAACACATGTTGCATAAATACTCTGCAGATACTGTAGGTTTCTTATGTAGTGATAACTATCCTCAAGATTTAATTCACTCTTTGGCTTTCATGGAGTATACTGTTCTGTTTTTCTTATTCGAATATACCTTCAACCTACATGCGGGGCAATGGGGTTTATGTCATATGGATGTTCCTTTGTAATTTCTAAGAAGTATGCTGATTTTCTAACATGTATAAGGCATACTCTTAATATTTTTCAGGCCTCATTGCTTACCACTAATGAGAACTGGAGATCACAATCTAATACAAGGAAGAGTGAGAAGACTAGTAATGACAAATTAAAATACCATGAGATATCTTCTGTGAAAAAAAAATCACGAATTGTGTACATTTGTGAAACATAAAATAAATAAATACCAACATTGTAGGATCTTTAAAGGATCTAAACAATAACAACATTGAATAGTGAAACTGAACAAGAGGCTACTGAGGAAGAGAAAGTAAGGCTATTATTCCCATGTTAAAAACAAGTAAGCAGAGAAAAATGAAGAAAAAGAGAAAAGGAGTAAATGACTTTCATTGCTCAGAAAAGCAATTTAGTAACTGAGGCAATCATTTCACAATGGTACTAGCCCAAGAAGTTCAAAGCATCATTTTCTCTCTGTGCAAAATCCAAACTTTCTGACTACTAAAGTGTAAACAACGTAGCAATAGTATAGTCAGCACAAGCTAATATAAAAGAGACTGAAAGGAGGACTAAGTATGTTCTGAGATAAGGGTAAGGAAAGGGGTCACTGTTGGAAATAAATGGCCCAGGAGTGATCTCACTCAGAAAAAGAAAACTATTGTGCTTAATTGTAGCTGTAGAAATTGCTGGAGTTGTTTTAGTTTTAGAGAGAAATCTACACAGACATATAAAGATCCTAACCCCCTCCTTGACTCTTTACCGGTGTGTCACTCAGCACATGGTTTAGTAATCAAGATTGCTCAGTCTTTGCTTTTGCGATGAATCTGACCTAATCATAAAACCAGTGAGTAATTATAAGAGGGAGTTTGGGCATTGTTAGCAAATAATCTGAATTATTAACCACTCTCTTGAAATCAAGATAGAAACACAATTATTTCTGGAACTTAATTGAGAACATGAAAGAGCCAGCGACCAAGTGGGTTGGGATAGCTTGGTGTGAGGGCAAGATCCTGGATATATGAAGACTGATTAAGCATTTGATATATGGGAACATTGAATTAATACGTGAAACTATAATGTTGATTCCCAGTGCAATGGTTAAAAAAAAAAAAATGTGTCTTTCAGTCTCTCTTGTATGCCCTAAACATGAATAATAAGGTCCTAATTATTCTTTGGTTATTTTCTTTTATTTAGACATATTAACTTAAAACTCATTACTTATCTTTTTAAAGGTAAAGTTTTAAGCCAATTCTCCTCCAAACAATTGTTTTTGCTGAATGTGTGTATTTTGTGGTTGTCCACAGAGTGTGAGAGCAATCTCTACCTCGTCCTAAATTAAACTTCATGTTAAGACTATGACATCATACATGCATCAATAAGGTGTGAAAGAATTTCTTACTCATGTATCGAGGATTTCTAAGGACAGGCAGGTAGTCACCCAAGCTGATCTGAAGTGGCTTGATTGAAGGGAGTGACAAGTGTCTGGTTCTAATTGTTAATGGGGGAGGGACAGAGTGAAGGTTCAGTAGGCCAAAGTTTGCATGGTTTGAACTTCCTCCCTAGCTCAAGGGAGGGAGGAAGAGGGCAAGCAGGCCTTCTTGTCTGTTTGTTCATATGCAGGGTAAGAGGACAAGAGGAAAGAGTGGGGCTGAAAAAGGGCCAGCATTCAAATTTCAAAAATTGAGTTAGCCTAAAAGGAAAAACAAAAGAGAATGTAATTTTATTTGGAGACAGAAACATCAGAAATTAAATAAAAGGTCAAACTCTATACTCCAGTTTTCTGTTTTAGTCATGAGGCCTAATAGAAACTTTCCTCTATGAAATGAGGCTTTTCTCATGATTCACTTGAGATATACCTACTCACCCTCAACATTCACTGCAAATGACAAAGGTATTCTATTCTTAGAAGACCTACCTTGAGTCTCCAGATGGAGTTAAATTTTTCTCCTCTGTGTTTCCCTAGGGATTTATTTATATTTCTATTATAACCTATCCCATTGTGTGTATTTATTGGTTACAATGTCAAAATGTGTTTCCCCTGCTTTCCAGAATTTTGGATGAAAGCCTGAAGCTTAGAAAAGTGTGTTCATAAGGACTCTGTGTTGGATGTCTCCCATCTGCTCCCCTTCTCCATCTTTCTTCATTCTCCTCTCTATTCCATGTGAAACATATTAGATTATCTTCCCCTCTGGCTCCTGTTTCATTTCAGCCAGTGGGGGACACTAACAGATTCAGAGGAAATAGAGTGAGGTTAGGTGATTTATTCCTCTGGCTCCATCTCTACAGTTCACCTCGGAATGACTACAGCCTTCATGGGAAGTTCACAACCTTCCTCAAGGGAGCCACTCTATTCACTTTCTTTTCTAGTTTCTAACAGGGCCTCCTTCCTCTTGTTTGTCAGATTCCTCAGGTTCTGGCTGGTTTATGAGTCTAGGATCGTAAATTATCTTTTGATTTTTGTCACCTTTGTCAGTAGTCTTATTATTAAACTCTTCCTGAATATCATGAGTGCCATTAACTTGTTGGAGATATGATTTATAGATACTCTAAGATTATTGAAAAGTCCTAGACATACTTATGCAGAAATTACCAGGGGATGAACTGAAACTGGAAACTTTATCTTTATCTTACCATCAAACTTCTTAAAAGGAAACCAGAAATTCAGGAAGTTCATTGACAATTTTTTGAGCATAGAGAACACTTTGACTTATTCCTTCTCCTTCTGAAAAGGTAGATAAATAGGTTGTCAGTAGTAGGAAAAGCCTGGTAGTTTAGTGTCACGTTACAGAATTGTTGGGTTACAAATATTATAGAACTATCTCCACATAGTTTCTTCAATGAAGTGTGGCATATTTGTTGTCTATTGCTGTCATAACACATTGCCACAAACATAATTGCTTGAGGCAATATACATTTATTATTTTATAGTTTTGGAGGTGAGAAATCTGAATTGAGTCATATAGGGCTAAAATCATAGTGTCTTAGAGCTGCTTTCCTTCAGGATGCTCTAGGGAAGAATCTGTACCTTGTCTTTTTCTAAGAAAAGAGGCTGGAACATTCATTGGCTCATGTCCACATCACTCTGACTTTTGTTTCTAACTCCTTTTCCACTGACCCTTCTGCTTTCTTCTTTTAAGGACCCTGTGATAACATTGGGCCTACCAAGATAATCCACTCATTTCAAGATTATTAATGTAATCATATCTGCTAAGTCTCTTCTTCATATAAAGTAACACATTTACAGAGTCTGAGAATTAGGACATGTATATCTCTGCAGAGGGTGCATTTTCAGTCTACCACATGTAATGAGAGACTTTTGGGGAAAGAGGGATATGTGTACCTTGGAAATTGAAACATTGTGAAAATAGACTCTGATTCATGATTACCAAGTGAAAAATTTGGAAACTAAAGAAAAAGAGTTGCAGCTGGCAAAAATACAATAAAGAGATTAATTGTCATTTAAATACATTGCATTTTCATCGTTTGAGCAGAACTAGACTATGTGGTCTTCTCTGGAATAAGTGAACTCCTAGGAAGTAGATAGCTTGAGTCATTGTGGAGGGACTCAATTTAGAAAGGTCTTTCTAGGTGGAGAAACCTCAGCAGTAAGTAGTTGCGTGTGGCATACCACCAAGAGCATACTTTGAGACTAAGCGTGGTATCACAAGATCAGTAGGAGAGGATCATATCTCTTGTCAGAGAATAATGCAGTATGTCATTGCAGAGAGTCCCTAACGTAATCAACCACAAATGCAGTGGAGACAACATGTGAATGTCTACAATAGCAGGCATGATGACCCAGGAAATATCATACAAAGAGATCATTAAAGCAGCACCAAGTAAATAAGATGATCTTAGCACCTTCTGTCCTTTACCAACCATGACCCTTAAATAACAGGGAGAGGAGAGGAGATAAAAAAGGAACATTTAATAATTGACCAAGCTTCTCTTTGCTGCACATGATTCCTGAATCACAGGAAATAACTAAGATGAGGAGGGGAGAAATCATTGGTATTATGTGATATTCTACTTTGTATTAGACTGGACTGCACTTTTACTAAGTAAACACAGATTTTTCTAATTATAGAAATTACCTAATATATGCTTAGGAAAGGGATAAAAAATCAGAGAGAATACATTTAAGGGCAGTGAATAATAAAATACATACCATATTTATTTTTAGACTTTCTAATCCAGCCCATTAAACAACAACAAAAAAAAAACCTAGACAAGTTAGCAAGTCTTTCTCTTTTTCAACTTTTAGATTCTAAATCCAAAGAAAGCAGGATTTTTTTCCTACTCATCTGACATCTGATAAGGCTGGGCCTCCAAATCCCTCTTTTCATCTTTCTACCCACGAAAGGAAGTCTTACAAATTAACGCATGAAGTTATGCTTGAATCCATGAATTATAAAGAAAAAAATATTTTCCTGTAAATACTCTTTTCTGACAAATGTGAAAAACTTTAAAAATCTCTAAAGGACTGAAAGAATATTCCTCATTATTCTCATGTGGAGCCTAGAAAATTGTTTTTGTGTTTGTAGGGCATCAAAGTGGAATAAAGTTAACAAAAGCAGCAACAAAAAACAATAACACAAACACATGAAACAACAAACTCAGCAAACAAGCAAGAAATAAAACATTATTTAAAGTTGGTGAGAAGATAAAGGAATAAAAATATGAAAATAAAGGAAAACCAGAAGAATGTCCTTCATATTAACTCCTTAACCTTACAGTAGAAAAGAAAAACTCCATTTTTCATCACTTTCTAGAAATCCAGTGTGTTTATTATCTGCAAATATAGTATAGTAGGCACTGAATAGACATTTTCAGAATGTATGGAAATTTTCATCACTAAGATAACATTTCATGGGTCTGTGTCTTGCATTCTATGGTTATCCACCACTTAATTTCCTAAAATATGATTGGTTTACTAGCATGTTTACTTTGAAAAACTTTCAAAACAAAATTTAGGTTTCTGTTTTGTTTTGTTTTGTTTTGTTTGTTTTTTACAGACAGAGTCTTGCACTGTCTCTCAGGCTGGAGTACAGTGGTGTGATCTTGGAACTGCAACCTCTGCCTCCCGGGTTCAAGCAATTATCCTGCCTCAGACTCCCAAGTTCCTGGAATTACAGGTATGCACCACCACACTCAGCTAATTTTTGTATTTTTAGTAGAGATGGGTTTTCTCCATGTTGGCCAGGCTGGTCTCGAACTCCTGACCTCGTGATTCACCAGCCTCAGCCTTCCAAAGTGCTGGGCTTACAGGTGTGAGCCACCGTGCCCTGCCTGAAATTTAGTTTCAATTAAACCAAGGCATATAGCCACCATATCGGAATTCTACAAGAATGAAAAGAGAACTTTTTTCTTAATCTATGTAAACATTATTAATATATAACTACAGAATAATTTGAACTTATCATAATTATTTGGATTAATATATTTTTGAATTTATTTACAATTTTTTATGTTAGACTGCTTTTCCTATGTAGGGTCCCCATACATGAGTATAATAATAAGATATAGGCAGTTATCATGAACCAGTAGCTACTATTTCTCCATTTATCCTCAGATGTTAAATAACATAAAATTATCATTATACCTAGTTACTGGTTTTTATTAAATCGAATTGATACTTTTGTTTTGAAAAACCATGTCTATAATAGACCCCATATTCAGTGATGTGGATGTAATTATTCTAAGGTATTTTTGAAGGGCTACACCATTACTTTATCAAAAGATTATTTTAGATGTTTTTCAAATCAATGTTATGAATGGATTGTTTCAACTATAGAAAATATCTTTTTTATACTTCACCCTTAGTGTAGGAATTGTAGAAAATGAAATATGCAACTTTTTTATAGCCATCGATTTATAAATCTAGTCCACTTATTAGAGTCCTGATATTGCTAGAGGGCCTTTATAAAAGTTCCTGTGTATTAGGTCTGCATTAAATTGTAGAAGTTAATGTGTAATTACTTTAGGTTTTCTAATTCATTGGTTTAAGGTAGAAACTTCACAACAGTTTTGTAAACTTTTGGCAAACACAAGGGCAAGGGCCCATGATAGTAATAAACTTATTCATTTTGGAGATTTTGCTGACCGTGTCCTTGTTCACTTTGAATTTCCATTTCTGCTAGAATTCACAGATAGATTAAATATTTGAATGTGAAAGATTCATTTATCATTAAAACTACTTAACACATCTGTTGACAAAAAGAGTTAAACTCTAAAACATTTGAAGAGATTTATTCTAGGCCAACTATGAGTGACCATGGCCTGTGACCCAGCCCTCAGGAGGTCCTGAGAATGTGTGCCCAAGGTGGTTGGGATACAACTTGGTTTTGTATATTTAAGGAAGTCACGAGACATCAATTACATACATTTAGGAAATACATTTGTTTGGTTTAGAAATGCGGGACAACTCAAAGCGGGGGCTTCCAGGTTATAGGTAAATTTAAACATTTTCTGGTTGACATTTGGTTGAGTTTGTCTAAAGACCTTGACTGGATAGAAAGGAAAGTTCAGGCTAAAGCTAATGAATTGTGGAAACCAAGCTTTATTGTGCAGAGGAAGCTGTTAGCTGACTTTAGAGAGAGCATGTTGTAAATTGTTTTTTTATTGGACTTAAAAGTGTGCCTGGCTCTTAGTTGATTATCTCCTGGATCTGGGAAGGAAGGAAAGAAAACAAAGGGGAGAAGAGATTCTCTATAGAATGTGGATTTTTCCCACAAGAGACTTTGCAGAGCAGTTTCAAGGTATGGCAAGGAAATATATTTTGGGGTAAAACATTTTGATTTTCTTCCTTGTTATGGCAGAGTTAGATTGGAAAGTAAGTCACAATAGGGTTAAACAAAACCCATCTGGTGAGAATTTGTAGGGCATGACTCCTCAGACCTCCTAGATAGGAATTTGGGCAAGACCAAAAATCAGAGCTTAGTCCCCACATTCATAAATTGTATTATTTCCTTCCCAATGTACCCACATCATAATTTTATAGAATTTAAAATTAAAAATAGAAAAGAATCCATTGGAAATTTATTGGAAAATCCTAAGGTTCATTAACAAATTGAAACCCCTATCTTTAATCTCAGGAATGAGGGGTGAAATAAAGCAGGAAATACACATGCCTCACCTGAAGTGATCGATTTTGGAGATAAATTACCTAATTTGGCCAAGTCTTTTAATTTTATGGAAGAGATAAGTTACCTTGAAAAGTGCCTTGCCCTATTTCCAAAAGAAAGCACACTTTATTCTTCTAGTCATAACATGATGCTCACATCTGACAACAATTAAGAGAAATGGCAGAACTTAGCCTCCTGAACTGTAGCAACCACAAGAGAGCAAAGAATTGGAGAAATAACTATGAAATGATTGAGTACAAATGAACCATTGTATGAAACAATTCAGATAAGTATTTCAAGTCCAGTATAAGAAATAATGTTTTCGGGGAACGTTACTTTGACTAGTAATTATGTAACTTGTAACTATGGTGCCAACTGACTCTGACTTTTCAGATTTTGTGAGTAATTTTAACTTAGAAATATATTGTTGGGAAACCACACAGTTTTTAGTAAGTCAATTAGAAATAATCAGGAGGTTCTTCTAATAGAATTGCAACTTATCATGTATTTTCTCAGTATTTTTGATTCAAGTAACATCTGTTATAGGCTAGGCAAGCATTATCAGTGTAAATTTTTCTCAGCCCATTTTTTAACTCTAGAGAACTAATACTGCCAAAGATTTCTCAGAATATGTGTCTGCAATTCCCTTACATGACTCCTGGGTCACTGAGAAATTGCTAACATTTAGTGAACTTTACACAATTAGCTCTGTCCTTTGGGTTTTCAAACACATTTCCCTTATCCTTACACTGTGTATGGGAAAGGAAAATTTACAGTGGAGATGTAGTCTTACAGCCTTCTTCATTAAAGTCTCCCATGACACTTTACAATCATTAAAAGTTATAATTAGCACTGAAGTACATTCAACTCCTGAAAGGATCATTTTTTAAACTAATAACTTTTTTCAACATCTGTATTTTAAAATCTCAAAACAGTTTAAGTGCTCCCGACTTCAACATCTAATGACTTCCTAAGCATAGAGGAAAGAAACCAAAGTGTTTTTAAATGCTCTGAAACATATTTCCGGATACCCTCTAGACTTTGCTCATTGAAATCAGTCAACTATTTATCTAATTGAAATAGGGTTTCTTTAATTGTTTTTAAAAACTGTTACGTAAAAATATGAGTGAGGAGACTGTCATAAGAGTTATGAATTTTACTCCATATCTTAATCATGTTACTAATTAAAGTTAAGCCTTTATACTAATCTCCTCTGTTATGTATTTTAGGAGTTTAGCTTTAAATGGTAGACACTGTTGCTTGCGAAAATGAAGCATATACACAATATCTTCTCCCCAGTCATCTTCCAGCTGTGGGTATATATGTGACACAACTCAAGCCAATATCATTCTCCGGAACTCTGAAAGATCTAACGTTTTACAATACTTGCAAGTTAACAAATGTGCCTGCAACAGTTTCATGAATGCTAGCAGAAGAGACATCAAACTGTTCTTTTCTGCATCAAAGAACAGTTATTAGTCACAGCAACAGCAGTAGCCAGAGTATCATCATTTTCTTGTGCTGGTTCCTTGTCAAGGCAAAGCTGACAGGTTTGGCCAATAAAGACAGGACAAGACCCTTTTAAATTAACATTGCTTATTATGTAGGTAGATAGCGAAAAGCAAGAAAAACAAAAGTGCCTGCTCTCCATGTAATTTATCTTATAGAATGGCACAGAAACAAAGGGGCAGATGACATGACAATATAACATGAGTGTTGGGACTCTGTCACCGAAGAGATGAAGCCATGCTGTAGCTAAGCAATCTTAGAGCTTTCAGCTGTACCCTTAGGAGGTGAAGCCAACGGACTCATATATGTTCAGAAACCAGGGGACTGTGAAAAAATACCTCATGACAATCTCCCAGGATAGTAGGAAGGCAGGTAGAAAACTTCTGTTGTAACTTCTATGCATAAGTTTTCCATGATCTCATGTTCCAGAAGAATCACAGGAAATTCTGTTCAAGACCTGCATCAGCCACAGTTAAGACTTGCCTATGTAGCGCATGCAGTGATGGTACAAGGTTACAAGGGTACCATAGTGGAGTCAATTATCCCAGATCTCCAAACCTTAATTTCCACAGGCAATACAGTGAAACCCAGATGAATCCTGCACAAACATTAGGTTGCATTACAGAAAAGGACCTTGAGTTAAGGAAACCTTTCTATGGTGTGCTCCAGCAAAGATGTCCACCCTTCATATGGTTTAGATGTTTGTCCCCTCCAAATCTCATGTTGAAATGTGATTCCTGATGTTGGATATGGGAGGTATTGGGGACAGATCCTTCATGCATGGTTTAGTATTACTCCCTTGGTGATGAGTGCGTTCTCAGTTAGTTTACAGGAGATCTGGTTGTTTAAAAGTCTGGGGCCGAGCCTCCTTCATTCTCTTGTTCCCATTCTGACTATAGGACATGCTGTTTCCCTGTCACCTTCTGCCATGATTATAAGCTTCCTGAGGCCTCACTGTGCATGCATGTGCACATGAATGACCTTGAGAGAGAGACAGGGACTGAGACAGAAAAGAGAAAGGAGATAGTATTTGCTTAAGTAAAGATAAGCCAAATACTCTGTTGCTTGCATTTGAAAACATACCTAATCAAAACAGCTTGAAATCAGAAAGAAATGTATATGTTAATTCCTTGATACTTCATACTTTCACAAATCTAACTTGTTGAATGGAGCTGGGTTTCCTTTTGATGTTGTTAGTCCTAAATTAATATTACTGCCCTCCACTTAGTTGTGTGACTTTAGGAAATATATTTAAATTCTCACTAGGCTGTTTCTACTGCCATAGCACTTGGGATAACATTATCTCATTGGCATAGTGGTAAGATTAAACTAAAACAAATATAACTATATCTCCTGAGTACCATATACATGATTAATAAATTTCAGTTGGGCTTATAGCGAAATGCACCTGCGAATCTCCTGTGAAGATAACGGTGTTAAAAACTTCCTTTAGGACCAGGCATGTCATGCCTGTAATTCTAGCACTTTGGGAGGCCAAGGCAGGTGGATCACTTAAGGTCAGGAGTTTGAGACCAGCCTGGCCAACATGGTGAAACCCCATCTCTACTAAAAATGCAAAAATTAGCTGGGTATGGTGGTGCATGCCTATAATCCTAGCTCCTCTAGAGACTAAGGCACATAATTGCTTGAAGCTAGGAAGTGGGAGTTGCCGTGAGCTGAGATTGCACCACTGCACTCCAGCCTGGGTGACAAATGAGACTCTGTCTCAAAAGGAAAAAAATGAACAAACAAAAAAATAAAGAAAACTTCCTTTATTCAGTATCTGCTTCAAAAAAGTTACTAATTTCTAAGCACACCATTAAAATTAGAAGTTTAACAATTTTTTTCTATATTTTATGTTCCTGAATCGTATTTTGTAATAATGTATATTATGAATTTTTTAAAAATTGCTGAATTATTATGGAGCCAAATAGAACAGCATTAATTTAGTTGCCTTTTATTTTAGCAGCACATAAATTTACTTAGTTAATTTGTTTACAGAGTCTCAGTGAAAATTTGATATTTTAACTTATTCACAAACTAAGTAATATTTGTTATTTTTTGTTTTATTTGTCATCTTTATTGTGTTTCTCATTCCACAGCATTATTTTAGGTAAACATATGTTTACCTGCAGGGGGAAAAAAACAGGAACTGCTTTTAAGATCAAGAGAAAATTTGGCCATTAGACGGAGCAACATATTTTTGAAATTTTGTCCACTTTTAGATTCAATTTGGTAATATTGTTGTGGATTTTCGAATCTATGTTCATTGAAGATACTCCTGTGAAGATTTTCTTTTGTGTAATGTGTGTTTGGCTTTGTTCAGGGCAATACTGGCCTTATAGAATGAATTGGGAAGTATGCATTCTGTTTGTAATTTTTCAAAAAGATTGTGGAGAATTGATGTAATTTCTCCCTTAAATGATTGGTAGATATATCTTAAGAAATATTAAAAGCTATAGAAATATATTAAATCATTTGTGATAAGCATATAGAAAAAGTAGAGAAAAGATTAAGTCATTGTAGCTCTGAGTGGTTATGTTAACGAGCTATAAATAGCTTAAGCGTGATTATGATAATATAATATTAATTATAATAAGATAGAAGATGCTATTATTCTAGTACACCAATCAGGAAGAACAAAATAAGAATTTTTCCACAAAGTACTGATGTGGAAATAAGAATTCTAAGTGTGAGGGAGAGAGCAAATGTTACCAGCAACTGGCCTGAGTTATAGCCAAATGGTAACATTGTGGCTTAAAGGAATTTGCACTTAGTGATTTTATATGTTTCTTCAACTGCAGCCCTCCTTATCACAATAGTCCTATCAAGTGGTAGAAACGTAAGTCCCCATGTTTCACAGATGATAGTAAAGGTTCCTGACGAGAAAGAGAGCTAAGGAGTTTGAGTTTCTTTCCCTTCAGCCCCCTGCTGCTTTCATGACACCATGACATTTCCCTGGAGAGAGAACTCCCTAGAAAGGTATCAGGTGATAGCATTTAGGAACCTTCTGCTGACTTGTGATAAGCTTATTCCAGTGACTTAGCCTTAATACTAAGCTTATCCTAGTATTATTCATTAAAAGGTTGGATGAGGCCAGGCACGGTGACTCATGCCTATAATCCCAGCACTTTGGGAGGCTGAGGTGGGCGGATAACCTGAGGTTGGGAGTTCGAGACCAGACTGACCAACGTGGAGAAACCCCCTCTCTTCCAAAAATACAAAATTAGCCGGGCATGGTGGCACATGCTTGTAATCCCAGCTACTCAGGGGGCTGAGGCAGGAGAATCGCTTGAACTTGAGACACAGATGGTGCAGTGAGCCAACATTATGCCATTGCACTCCAGCCTGGGCAACAAGAGTGAAACTCCATCTGAAAAAAAAAAAAAAAAAAACAGTTGGATGAATGGATAAATGGATGGACAGAATACTATCACAAAAAGGAGGTTTTCAAGACTGTCAAAGAAAGTTGGATCTGTCTATCATTTTCTGTCATTGCTGTAGCCATTAAACTTGATCCTAAATATCTTAAGTTTGAGTCAGAGAGAAAGGGCAATCCAATTAAAGTCAGTTCTCTAAGATGCTGTGATCCTACAGACTATGGCTTTGGATCTCCCTGTATAAATGAGGTTGCAGCTCGGGTTGGATGGAGGTATTCCTACTTCATAAGCATGAGAACCCTGCCAGTACTTACATGAGGGTGCCTGAACATTAATTTCTCAGGTTTGGGGAAGATGTATTACCTTCACTTCTGCCGTGCTTTAATGAAGGACCATTCAGAGCTATGCAGATGGTGGTAATGGCCTTGGAAGGTGATTCACTGAAAAATGAAGTATGTATATATTGCGTCTGAAATACATGAAAAACAGTAACTATTTTCTATAACTGATTTGAGCTTCTGCAAGAGCCCCCACCATATACTTAACATACATCGGAAAAAAATTGGGAAAGCAATTGAAAAAGGCAAAAATGATTATGTCTGTTTGTATACCTGCAGGTTATCTCTGCCTTTTACTGCCTTTGGCCATTTTTAAGACTGTAAAAGTTGCAGAGTGCAGATGGTAATGGAAATGTTTTGTGTTCATGAAAATACAAATAGTAAATTAGCCATGAGTAGTGACACCTGCCTGTAGTTCCAGTTACTTAGAAAGTTGAGGCAGGAGAATCACTTGAGCGCAGGAGCTTGAGACTACAGTGATTTATAACTACACCACTGCGCTCCAGCTTTGGTGGCACATGGAGATTTCAACTCAATAAAATACATTAAAAAATATAAATTGTGTCTGGTAAAGATATATTTCAATATTATCCTGTGGATATAGACCAATGTTTTGTAAATTCATTTCATTCCTGACAGCATGTAAATGTGTATTTTAGAAAATTCTTTGAATTGGTTGTAACACCTTACTAGTGATGTCACTAATTGATAAATTGATACAATCTTGGAAAATGAGAAAAATATTTTGAGCAGTTAAAATCATTTAGGCCTCGTGCTTTCTTTCATGAAGCATTATCAGTTATTGATTTATCTTTTTTAATAAATATAGGCTGATTTAGAGTATTTATTCTTGTGTAATTCTGACAGTTCATATCTTTTAATATATATATCCTTTTCACCTAAGTTATCAGATTTATGGGCATAGATTTGGCCATAGTGTTGCTTTATCCTTTAATACCTATGAGGCCATAATAATTACCCTTCTTTTTTTTCTGATATTGGTGATTTGTATCTTCCATTTTTTTCTCACTTAGCCTGGCTAGAAGTTTATCAATTTTACCAATCTTTTCAAAGATGAGATTGTGACTTCCATTTTTATGAAATTCTCAACTTTTTAATTTTTTAAAATATTTTTTCTATTATTTCTATTGTTTTTCTCTATTGTTTTTCATGTCATTGCTTTCTGCTCTGTTTCTCTTTTTCTCCTGTTTTCTCTGATCTTATATTCTTATTTTTCTAGTTCCCTAATGGGGAAGCTTTGGTTTGTTTTATTTAGATCTTTCCTTTTTTCTTGTATATACATTTGATATGGTTTGGCTATGTCCCCCACCAAATCTCATCTTGAATTGTAACTCCCAAAATCCCCATGTGTTATGGGAGGAACCCAAAGGGAAGTGATTAAATCATGGGGGTGAGTCTTTCCCATGCTGTTTTCATGATAATAAATAAGCCTCATGAGACCTGATGGTTTTAAAAAGAGGGGTTTCCCTACACAAGTTCTCTCTTTTTGCCTACCATCATCCGCTTAAGATGTAACTTACTCCTCCTTGCCTTCTGCCATGATTGTGAGGCCTCCCCAGTCATGTGGAACTGTAAGTCCCATTAAACCTCTTTCTTTTGTAAATTTCCTAGTCTCCCGAGTAGCTGGGATTACAGGCCCACACCACTATGCCAAGCAAATTTTTGTATTTTTAGTAGAGATAGGGATTTGCTATATTGGCCAGGCTGGACTCGAACTCCTGACCTCAGGTGATCCACCCACCTTGGCCTCCCAAAGTGCTGGGATTGCAGGCGTGAGCCACCACGCCCGGCCAGATCTGATGGTTGTAAAAAGAGGAATTCCCCTGCATAGCTTCTCTCTTTCTGCCTTCCGCCATCCACTTATGATATGATTAAGTGAGGCCATGATCGTGAGGCCACCATGATTGTGAGGCCTCCCCAGCCATAAGGAACTGTAAGTCCTATTAAACTTCTTTCTTTTGTAAATTTCCCAGTTTCAGGTATGAATTTATCAGCAGCATGAAAACTAACTAATACAACCTTCAATATCATGAATATCTTTCTAGGAACTGTTTCACCGTGTCTCACAAATTTTGGTTAGTTGCACCTTCATTTTCATTTAATTCCAGATACTTAAAAACAATTTCTTTTGAGACATTTTCTTTGGCCCAAGTATTATTTAGAAATGTGACTTCATTTTCTCCTCCAGCTATGACCATATTAGTGTCTTTTGTTTTCAGCAAAATTATTGAGTCATCTCTATTTGCTTCTTCTAAGTGTCCAATTTGTATTTTCTCCCAAATTAGTCAAACTGATAAATTATTTCTGTCACATTAAAGCCTTAATATAATGAGTTCCATGAAGGAATACAAAGAAAGCAGACACAGGCTTTAAACTAACTATTTTTTATATAGTTTTTTTTTTCTTTCCGAGGCAGGTTCTCACACTGTAGTCTAGACTGGAGTGGGGTAGCACAAACATGATTTGCTGCAACCTGGACCTCCCAACCTCAAGTGATCTTCCTACCTCAGCATCCCAAAGAACTGGGACCACAGGCGTGAGCCACCACGCCTGGCTATTTTTTTTTTTTTTTATTTTTTGTAGAGACAGGGTCTCATCATGTTGCGCAGGCTGGTCTCAAACTGCTGGGCTGAAGTGATCTGCCCACCTTGGCCTCCTAAAGTGCTGGGATTATAGTCATGAGCCACTGCATCCAGTCTATTTTCAAAAATTAAAAAAAATACTATTTTTGGCATAAAACTCTTAAGTATTTTTAAAACAAGTAAATGAAATTATACAGTTGCAAGTGTATTAAAATTACAAAACTAGTGGGTTGCATTAATAGCAGATTAAATACCACTATATAAAATACTTAGTATATTTGAAAAATGGCTCTGAAGAAAAAAGTCCCCAATTACACATACAAAGAAAAATGGATACACATACACATACAAAGAAAAATATGGAAAAGAGCATCAAAGACCCATTGATAAAGTGGTAAGGTCTAACTGACATGTAGTTTGAGTTCCAGATGGAGAAGAGAGAGAGAATAAAGCAGAAACCATATTCAAAGAGGATAATGGCTGAAAGTTTCCAAAAAGAGAAAAAACCTTTCAGACACAGAAACTAGAAACTCTAACAACCTCAAACAGGATGAATACAAATAAACTGCACCCAAAAATGTTATGTGACATTGCTGAAAACAAAACAGAAAGACAAAAATCTGAAAGAAAGGGATCCAGTGGGTAGGTGCTCTGGAGATACCTGCAAAGGAACATCAATAAATTGAGAATTGGCTTCTCAGTGGAAATGATGGAAACCAGAGTATTATAAAATTATATTCAGAAGGTTTAAATAAAATAACTTTCAAGATAACATCAAGCCTGAAGAAAGTCATTTTCAGGCAAACAAAAATGGGGAAAATTCACATACCTGCTGTAAAAGTAAGGTAAAAGAATATTCTTCATTCATAAGGAAACATAACCTGGAAGGCAGTTTGAATACAAAAAGCCAATGAACAGTGAAGAGTTTTTATATAGTGGTAAGTTTAATAAAATATTGACTATATAAGGCAATAATGAAAGTCTCTATGAAGTTTCAAAACTACAGGTAATTACAATGCATAATAATCACATGTAAGTAAGATAAAAGAGTGCATGGTGTTTTAAAGTCTCCTAAGTTTCCTGGTTATTGGGGAGGCAGTAAAAAGCACTATTTTAAATTCAAATTTAATCGAAATTGGAGTAACCATTAAAAGAAGAGTGAAAGGTTACATAAATGAAAGCAAAGAAGATAAGGGGAAGCAATAGTTAAAATAAAAAGAAGCTGAGTAAAGAAAGGTAAAAGTCACAAGGCAAGTTAAATACATAAAAATTTAATAGTAAGATAGCATATTTAAACTAATACCAAAATATATTGAGTAAAGCAACTAAAGGAATCAGAGCATATTATTTCGGGAGACCTTCCTACTAAAGAAAAATATTCATTTAATCAAAAGATGAATGAGGAAATATCAATAAAAAGACAGTAAAAATTATCATATATAGTATACATGTAATATTATATATGTAAACATATACTGTATATATATATATATATGTAATTTTAAGACTAAGCCAAAAGGGAGAGAGTAAATATGAATTATTTAGACTCTGACAAAGTAGTTAAAACATCACAAAGAGGCAGAGAGAGAGAGAAGAAAAAGTAAATTAAGCTCCTTGGCGTCACTACAAAACGAAGAAACATTCAAAACTAAAAAATAGAAAAATCATAAACAAACAGTGGAAGCCTGTGTAAGGAAAAGTAGATTTAAGTATTAAACAACGTAAGCATAAAAGTAACCATTATGACAGAAATAGTAAACATTTCAAATACCAAAATACATTTACCATTTTTTTCTATTATTTTGTGAAAGGATTCAAGTTATATAGTAAAAAATATATGGTAAATATAACATATAGTATTTCTTACATAAAATAGTATAAGAGCTAAAAATAAGCAACATTTTTATCAATAAATGTAAATTAGGTTAACTCATCTTTCAAAAGAAGAAAACATTTCAAAATGGCTCACAAAGCAACATACAATTCTACATTCAACATAAAAATATACTAAAACAAAATATTATAAATGGATACAAATTTTTAAATGGTCAAAATATATCAGACAAGTATTGAAAATGTCACAACTAATAAGGTGAGTTAACATTAAAGATAAAGTGGTATATTTTATAATGCTAATAACCACAATTCACAATGAAAATATTAACAGTTTTAGATAAATGTGCACTAAAAAATCCAGCAGACACCTTCAAAGAACAGAGACTACAGTATAGAAAGAAGAAAGATAAAAACTGCCCCGAAACTTTCTCTTCAGGACTCAAAGACTTTTCCCTCAGCTGCTGGAAGTGTTACCAGTTGCCAATTTCCAGCTGTTTCCTTCTCTTATATTGTCTTGGCTAAAAAGAGTTGACTCTCCCAAGGACAAGCCCCCTTTTTTGGTGACTATATCCACAGACCAATCAATGTGAAAGGATAACTGCCTGCCCTTCTCCATGTAACATGAAACCACGCTGTAGGGTCATCCCAGGTTTAATGTTCCCCTTAGGTGTGCCGGCTGAAGCCTTTGGGAAGACTACATCACCGCCCAGTTACTTCCTGTGGATGATTCTGACTCTTTCCATTTCTTCAATAGGTATTGATCCTGAGAGCACTTCTTGATAAACTGCCAGCACACTATTTTTGTTTCAGATGTAATGGATACAATATTGAATAAAGATGAAGAGCACCTAAGTAGTAATCAATAAGGAAGCTTTTTTGATATATCCACTTTTGGACTCTGATACAAGAGAATACACCTACTTTTGACATGTTCATGAAAGAGTCTTTTATTTAAAATTCAGAAGTAATTTAAAAACTGCAATAATACATTCTGCAATCTAAAAATAAACATAAATATAAATAAAAACTGAAATGCAGAAAAGGCAATAGCCAAAATAAGGCCTGGAACGAAATGTTTTTCACTGATATCACAGAAAAAGCTTTAAAACCCTCACCATATAGAACACTCTGAAAAGTAGAGAGAGAGAAAAAACAGAATAAACTGACAACAAAAAAGGACAAAGTGCACTGAATGGGGAAAAATGGAAAATAGTCCTCATGGAAATGAATTATGTGTAACTCAGCAACTATAAAATCAACACCTAAAACTACATAGTGATATCAAAGTATCTCTTATCAAATTGACAAACTCCAAAAGACTGACAATACACTCTGTTGGCTGGGTTGTAGAAAAACAGGAATTTACATATATTGTGAAGGCTTGCAAAATATTACCTCTATGGAATGGAATTTGATTCACTTCTATGAACACAAAACAACATAATGCACAAGTGTATGGTTGTGCATTCATACTACGATTCATAACAGAAATGATTGGAGACAGAGTCTCACTCTGTCGCCCAGGCTGAAGTGCAGTGATGCGATCTTGACTCACTACAACCTCCCCCTCCTGGGTTCAAGCAATTCTGCTGCCTCAGCCTCCTGAGTATCTGGGACTACAGGCGCACGCCACCATGCCTGGCTAATGTTTTGTATCTTAGTAGAGAACAGGGTTTCACCATGTTGTCCAGGCTGGTCTTCAACTTCTGAGTTCATGAAATCCACCTGCCTTGGCCTCCCAAAGAGCTAGGATTACAGGCGTGAGCCACCATGCCCAGCCTTCCTTCCTCTTTCTTCCTCCTCCTTTCTCTCTTTCTCTCTTTCTCTTTCTTTCTCTCTTTTCTTCTTTTCTTTCTTTCTTTTTCTTCATTTCCTTCCTTTCTCTCTTTCTTTCTTTCTCTCTCTCTCTCTCTCTCTTTCTTCTTTCTTTATTTTTTGAGACAGCATCTTACCCTGTCATGCAGGGCAGTGGTGTGGTGGTGTGATCTCTCCTCATTGAAACCTCCATCTCTGAGGCTCAAGTGATTCTCCTGCCTCAACCTCAGTAGTAACTGGGACTACAGGCATGCACCACCATGACTGGCTATTTTTTTTTTTCTTTTTTCTGTAGAGACAGAGTTTTGCCATGTTGCCCAGGCTGGTCTCAAACCACCGGGTTCAAGTGATCCATCCGCTTTGGCCTCCTACAGTGCTGGAATTACAGGCATAAGCCATAGCGTTTGGCCTATAGATTTATTTCTAAGGTATATTGTGAAGTTAAAAAAGAAAGTTACAGAAGTATTTTTAGTTTACTACAATTGTGTAAAATAGAAGGGTCAATAAGAAAAATATGTATTCTCTCAGAAAATGGTTAAGGCAGAAAATATTGAAAATGATTTACTACATGAAAGACAAGCAGAAGAGTGGAAAGAAAATATAAGTGGAAGTAATATTTCTCCAAATATACCAATTGTATAAGGTTTTCATTTTTTAACATGTCAGTATTTTACATACAAAAAATAAAATGTAATTCTCAAGAAAAAAAGCAAACCTAAAATTTAATAAAATATTTTGGAAATGAACCTAATTATATATCAGATAGTAAACGCAACTGTGAAGAGACAAGAAGTGTTTTATAATAAATCTTAACTGAGGACTCTGAGTATACACCCCTTGTGGAACATATTATAAGGACAAAAAGAATTATCAAGGAGTCTTAAGCTACAGTATTAGTATTACAATTCAAAAAATCATTTAGGAATATGATATTTTAAGAGTTAACGAAAGAGGAAAGAAACACGAAAAGTGATTCAACAGTCAAAGACAGGTTTATTTTGGGGAATAAACCTGAGAGGGGTTTATAAAAAATGAAAAATAACTGAAAATACCATTGCTGGTGAATGTGTGGAGCAGCAGTTATTCTCATTCATTGCTGGTGTGAATGAAAATAGCACAATCCTTTTGAAAGACTTTGACACATTTTTACAAAGTTAAATATACTTCTACTGTGTTCTTGGTATTTACAGAACCAATCTGAAAAGTTATGTCCACACGAAAACCTGCATGCAAATGTTTACAGCAGCTTTATTTATCACCAGAAATGGATGCCACCTAGATGCTCTTCATCTGGTCAATGGAGAAACAAACTAGTATATCCATGAAATAAAATATTATTCAGAGATAAAACATGAGCTATCAAGCCATGAAAATAGTTTCTGAATATTAAATGCATATTGATATGTTAAAGAAATCAGTCTGAAATGCTCCACACTGTATGATTTCAAAATGAAACTCTGTACAAGGCAAAAAAGAGAGAGAAGAACCTTGAGAACATTATGCTAATTGAAATATGCCCGGCAAGCCAGTCATAGAAGGACAAATACTGCATGATTTCATTTAATAGTCAAACTAATAGAAATAAGGACTAGCGTGGTGGTTGCCAGAAGCTGGATAGAGGTGGAAATGGAAAATGGCTAATCAATGTATGTAAATTTCAGTTACATAACATAATTAAGTTCTAGAGATCTGATGTACAACATTGTGCCTATAGGTATATTATTAATACAAATAAACTTGGTGGTTGCCAGGATTTTGGGGGTGGGAAGATAGGGTTGAGTGGATGAAACACAAGGGATTTTTTTTTAAGGCTGTGAATCTATTTTGGACACGTGACATTATTTGTCAAAATCTTTTGTAAAATACAGTACAAAGTGTGAACTCTAACACTTAAAATTTTAAAAAGAAAAAATTTTAAAAACATAAATACTTATAGATATGTTTATATACATGGGTTGTTATACACACATATATTTCCCTCTCTGCAATGAAGAGGGCCTAAAGGCAAAGACACACCAGTAACATTGAGGACACCACTTTCTCAGATCTTACTTTCTAATTCTGGCCTCTTCCAACAGAAGCAATTAGGGCTTTATGGATAAACGGCTGATTGTAGGACTAAGACAGGAATTGTACCAGATAAGCCTGGTATATCTTGTAGTGTCACAAAATAAGGGAGTTTAAAAAACAAAACAAAACCATAATCAGGAAGTTAAAGCACCCCAGAGCCAACCGAAAGAGCTCTCAAACAATAAATGTGAAAAATAAATAAAGTATTATATTTTAACCAAAAGTAGAATGTAAATATCCTTGAGTTCAAACTAATATAAATTATTGTGTAGAAAGCAAATAGAGTAGAAAAGACAAACCTCCCATGCAGAAGAAATCCAAATAACTTACATAGATAATCTGCCCTCAAGGAGGTGGCATTTAATTCCACACTCCTAAAGTGTGCTCTGCATTGTGACTTCTCTCCACAAAGTACAGTATAGAAAGAAGGGAAAATAATAACCTGGCAGTGAAGAAATCTGACAAACCATTACCTCAGCCATGGATCCAACTTAACAACAGTGATATCATGATTGTATATAATCTTGATATGATGTTCTCAAAATGATATTTTACCCATCTAATTTCTTCCCAAAAAGCCGTAACTCCAGTCTAATCATAAGAAAGAACGTCAGACTTTCTAATTCAAATTGAGACCATTTTAATTGAAGAACTTTCTATAAAACATTTGAATTCTGGAAACAAGGAATGTCTGGGAAACTTATAGCCAAGAGGAACTTAAAAAGACATGATAACTAAATGCAATATGGTATCCTGGATGAGATCTTGGGGGAAAAAAGCACAAGTTAAATATAAGAAAATATGATTAAGATATAAATTTTAGTGAATAAAGTTTCAATGGTGGTTAATTAATTACAACAAATATTTCATAGTGATGAAAGATATTAATTATACTGAGTGTAGAATTTATGGAGCCTACTAGTACTCAGTAATATTTCTGTAAATTTGAAACTGGTATAAAAATAAAGTTTATTAAAAATATCTCATATCTGTCCACCAAAAGGTCTAAAAGCAGTGATACCCTGGAATTAATTAGCACACCTAGCACCCAGGTTTTGGTTTCAGAATGCCATTAGCCACTAAATAGAATTAAGACCCCTTGAAGAAATACTTGACTATAATCCTATGGCATGCAAAATGCATGGAAGGCTTGTATCTATCTACATCTGTATCTGTATCTGTATCTGTTTCTGTATCTGTATCTGTATCTGTATCTGTATCTGTACCTGTATCTGTATCTAAACTTACCTTGGTCTAGATATTGTTTTGCAAGAAACACTCAAAGACGAATAAAATCATGTAAATTCACACATACACACAATTGAATTCAGCTTGAAAGAGTTCCTATTGGTTATGTTTGGTGTGATTTCAGCATCAAAATGAATAATTGCAATGACTATAATTTAAAGTAACCATTAAGTTAATATAAGGATGTGAATTCATAATATGTAAGGAAATGGGGGAATGAGAGAGAGAAGAATGGAGGGAAGGCGTGTAGGAAGGAGGAAAGGATGAAGAGGACATTCTATGCACATTTTGCTCACTTTAATTCCTAAACTCTTTCATATACTTAAGAAACTGACTTAAAGTCAAAAGTGACCCATTTAAATCTCATCAGCATAAATGCAACCTTTTTATATTGCATATTTGTGCACACACACAAATGAGATTTTAGAAACTACATAAAACATAATGTAATAAATTCTGCAGGAAAATAGGCATATATTAAAAATGTATTCAGTAATAGGCATTTGGTAATATTATTAAGAGCATTCTTTAGTCATTTGAGCATCTATTGTATTTAGTGAGGATGATATGGGCTAACACATGTAAAGTACTTAGAAATGTGCCTAGTACTTAATATACTCATATATAATTATTATTATTTAATAGTATAAACAAAATGAAAATAGTTTGAAAATCCATACATCTACATAGAGTGATTTTATCCTGCCTATTCTCTAGCTCAATGGTTTTTAAACTATTTTTTCCATAAAATTAACTGTACACAATACAAACTATGTTATATGTTATAGGATATTTAAAGGACATACATATGTAATTTTTAATCTAAGTAATTTTCACCTTAATTTGGAACTCGACTTTCAGGAAAGATGTAATTTTCAGCCTACAGTATTTTTTTTAATTTTTCAGTTCTGGGGTACATGTGCAGGATGTGCAGGCTTGTTACATAGGTAAACATGTGCCATGGTGGTTTCCTGCACCCAGCAATCCATCACCTAGATATTAAGCCCAGCACACTTTAGCTACTTTTCCTAATGCTCTCCCTCCCTCAGCCCCATCCACTGGAAGGCCCCTGTGTGTGTTGTTCCCCTCCCTGTGTCAGTGTGTTCTCATTGTTCAGCTTCTGCCTGTGAGAACATGTGGTGTTTGGTTTTCTGTTCCTGAGTTCGTTTGCTGAGGATAATGGCTTCCAGCTCCATCCATGTGCCTACAAAGGACATGACCTCATTCCTTTTTATCAGCCTAGAGTATTTTTAAAGAACGTTTCATTATTTTCATTTCGGTACATGATATTGCACAGGAATTACTGCTCATTCTTTAGGCGTGTTCCAGCAAGATGGTGTTTGAAAAATGTAATTCTCTTTTTCGTGGTATATAACATCACTGGATACATGTAATTATATATTCAATGAAACATTTGGAGGCTCATTTTATAAAAGCATTTGTTCAATTTTTTTAACTCTAGAGTAAAGCCAATGTGGAAATAATTATTTAGGTAATCACACACCAATAAGCATACTCAACTGAATATTAAATCTCTAAAATATAAACTATGAATGTTTGTGTTTTAATAGACCTTCTAGTTGAGCAGAAAATTTTTTTATTAAAATGAAAAAATGATACACAATATGATGAAACATAAAATAATATATATAGTTATAGGCAAATCAATATCTGTTTTGCACTACACATTTTTATTAGTTTCATACAATTTTTATTACTGAAATCTTTTGGAAATTCAACTCACAACCTAATGGGTTTAGGTCATAAAGCATGCATGCATTTTTTAAAATACATTTGAATATAATGTTAATTATGAATATTTCTCTTGTACATGATAATCAAACATATTTTGATTATATCAGAATAGTGGACATGCAAAGATAAGATCTTAGAAATACTGAAATCTAAGCTATTGAACAAAGCCTAAAACGCTCAGAGAATCTTCAGTATCAATGAAGAATATTTATAGAATAGATCTGCATTTATATAGACAATCTTTTCAGCTAAACTATTCCAATGTGTAACAGTAACATATTCGCTAAATTCCCCACCACCCCACTTTTTTTGGCTACACAGGCAGAAGGCAGGCCTAGTGCAGCAGCAAAAAACAAATGAAATGCAATTGTGGAAAAGAAAGATGAATCCATGTGGTTAATGGACCACTATGGTAATCACCGTGAACAAAAAGTAGATGTCAGATAGTTGACTTTCTACACTTAAACATTTTTATGCATTTGCCTTGGAATTCCCAATAGTACGGACAAAGAGAAGACAAATTCCTTTCAGATACTTCTCCTAACTTCTCAATAAATACTTTAATTATTTCAGAGCTCTGGCACTCTAGGTCAGTGATTGTCCATACTGGCTACAAATAGAATCACTTTGAAGAAATTTAAATAAGAACCATTGTTCCAATAACACCCCAGATAAATTCAAAAAAATAACTTGAGGTTGATCTCAAGTATAGGTATTTTGTAAAGCTCTCCAAGTAATGATATTCTGTAGACATCCTTGAGAATCACTCCAGTGTTTGGATTGATCATGTTGTCTTTGTGTGATACTATATTGATTCCAACATGGAACTCACTTATTCAGTGTTCAAAACTTATATTTAGTGTATATTACTGAATTTAATATATCTTACCAAACATTGTTTTCAGGAAGAGTCATTCACAGAAATATACAATATTTATTAGCAAATTTGTTTTACTCCTGTGGTCTCTGATTCTCTGTTTCTTTCACTGAAGTTGCTTTCCTCTCTAATTTTCAAGATTTTGTACCAGAAAGCCATCAAACCAATCAGTGAGATGCAGAGGACAGAGAATTTGTCTCCAACCCAGGCACTGACATAGTAGTTTGTTTAGCTTTACATCAAACATACCCTAAAAAGGGCCAAGAGTCAAATAGTATGATTTCTCTTTTTGAGTGGATTTTTCTAATGCCAGTAATTGAGAAAATATAACTTATCCCATTTATTGCTCTATGAATGCTAGAGAAAGAGTAAAGAATAAACTGATTTAGGATCAATAAATACTCAAATTAATTAAAAAGAATAATTAAAACAGCATACACTGCTTACTTCTTCAGGGAAGTTACTACCCCAAGACTTAGCAACTAAAAATAATAACCATTTTATGCTGTCATGATTTTGTGGGTGAGGGATGTGGCTAAGTTTGTCTAGGTTATTATTTTGCTTCATTTGGTGTTCATGGAGAATACTGCATGGTATTCGACTGATGTATGGGCTTCTCTCTACCCAATTAACTATTCTGGCCAAAGTGTTTTGCCTTATTATCTTTCACAACTTAACTATTTTTTTGTCCAATTTAGTATGTAAGTGCTTGACTCAAACTGCTTTTTATGGATCTTCATTTCCTATTAGGTCTCTTGTGTCATTTAAAACTTATATTAAATATTGTGTCATCTTAATCATAGAAGTGCATGTTCTTTTTCATAGACTGGTTTATTTTCTTTTGGGTGTATACCCAGTAATGAGATTGCTAGGTCGAATGGTAACTCTGTTTTAACTTCTTTGGGAAATCTTCAAACTGCTTTCCACAGTGGCTGAACTAATTTACATTCCTACCAATAGTGTATCAGCATTTCCTTTTCTCTGAAGCTTTGCCAGCATCTCTTGGTTTTTCACTTTTTGATAATAGCCATTCAGACTGGTGTGAGATTGTATCTCATTGTGGTTTTGATTTGCATCTTTCTGATGATTAGTGATGGAGCAATTTTTCATGTTTGTTAGCTGTTTGTATGTCTTCTTGTGAAAAGTTCCTGTTCATGTCATTTGCCCACTTTTCAATGAGGCTGTTTGTTTTTTGCTTATTGAATTTTTTAAGTTCCTTATAGATTGTGGATATTAGTCCTTTCTTAGATGAATAGTTTATGATTATTTTCTCTCATTCTGTGGGCCGTATGTTGACTGTCATTTTGTTTTGTTTCTGGTTTTGTTTTCTTGCTGTGCAGAAGCTCTCTAGTTAATTAGGTTTACTTGTCAATTTTTGGTTTTGTTGCAAATGATTTTGAGGATTTAGTTATAAATTCTTTGCTAAGGCTGCTGCCAAGAATGGTATTTCCTAAGTTTAGCTCTAGAATTTTCTAGTTTGAGATCTTATATTTAAGTTTTTAATCCATCTTGAGTTATTTTTTTACATATGGTGAAATGTAGAGGTCCAGTTTAATTCTTCTGTATATTGTTAGCCAGTTATCCCAGCACCATTTATTGAATACGAAATCCTTTTCCCACAGTTTACTTTTGTCAAGTTTGTAAAAAATCAGTTGGTTGTAGGTGTGTGGCTTTATGTCTAGGTACTTTATTCAGTTACATTACTCTATGTGTTTTTGTTTGTTTGTTTGTACCAGTACCATGCTGTTTTGATTACTTTAACCTTTGAGTATAGTTTGAAGTTGGCTAATATTATGACTCTGGCTTTATTATTTTTGCTTACAATTGCTTTGGCTATTCAGGCTCAGTTTTGTTCCATATGAACAATATTCCTATAAAATTACCAACATCATTTTTCACAGAATTAGAAAAAAACTGTTTGAAAATTTGATGGGAATAGTGTTGAATCTGTAGATTGCTTTGGGTAGGAACTTTCTATCTTCTTGATGCAGGCCTTTAACACTATAGACTTTCCTCTTCTAATCCATGAACTTGGAAAGTTTTTTCATTCGTGTCATCTGTGATTCCTTTCAGTAGTATTTTGTTCTCTTTGTAGAAATCTTTAACCTCCTTGTTTAGCTGTATTGTTAGGTTTGTTTAGCTGTGTGTGTGTGTGTGTGTGTTTAGCTGTGTGTGTTTAACTTGTGTGTGTGTGTTGTTTAGCTGTGTGTGCATGTGTGTGTGTGTGTATGGCTATTCTAAAAGGGATTGAGTTCTTGATTTGGCTCTCAGCTAGAATATTATTGATGTATATAAATGCTAATAACTTTTGTACATTAATTTTGTATCAGGAAACTTTACTGAAGTCATTTATTAGTTCTAGGAGCCTTTTGGCAGAGTCATCACAATTTTCTAGGTATAGAATCATATTATCAGAAAAGACAGATAACTTGACTTCATTTTCTGTGTGGATGCATTTTATGTCTTTCTCTTGCCTGATTGCTCAGGCTTAGACATCCAGTACTATGTTGAATAGGAATGGTTAGAGTGGATATACTTGTCTTATTCTTGTTCACAAAAGGAATTCTTCCCACTTTTGCCCACACAGTATGATGTTGGCCATCCATTTCTCATCCATGGCTTTTATTATTTTGAGGTACATTCCTTCAGTGCATTTTTGAGGGTTTTTGTCATGAAGGATTGTTGTGTTTTATCAAAAGCTTTTTCTGCATATATTGAGATGATCATATAGTTTTTATTTTTAATTCTGCTTATGTACTGAATCATATGTATTGATTTGTCTATATTGAAACAATCCTGCATCCCAGGAATAAAGCCTACTGGATTGTATTGAATTAACTTTTTGATACACTGCTGAATTTGGTTTGCTAGTATTTAGTTGAGGATTTTTGTATATATATTTATCAGAGATATTGCCCTGCGACTTTCTTTTTCATTGTGTCTTTGCCAAATTTTAGTATCAGGATGATGCTGACTTCATAGAATGAGTTAGCGGGAAGTCCCTTCTCCTGGATTTTTAGAAGAGTTTTAGTTTAATAAGTACCAGTTCTTTGTACATCTAGCAGAATTTGGCTGTGAACCCATTGGTCCAGGGCTTTTGTTTTTTTGTTGTTTGTTTGTTTGTTTTGGTTGGTAGGATTTTTATTACTGATTCAATTTCAGAACCCTTTATTGGTCTCTTCAGGGTTTCAATTTCCTTCTCATTCAATCTTGGGAGATTGTGTGTTTCCAGCAATGTATTCATTTCCTCTAAATTTTCCAGTTTGTGCGCATAGATATGTTCATAGTAGTCTCTGAGGATCTTTTGTATTTCTGTAGGATAAGTTGTAATGCCATCTTTGTCATTTCAGATTGTGTTTATTTGGATGTTTTCTTCTTTCTTTGGTAGTCTGATTGGGGTCTACATATCTTATTTATTCTTTCAAAGCACCAAGTTTTGGGTTTGCTGATCCTTTGTATGGATTAGGGGGTATCAATTTCATTCAGTTCTGCTCTGATTTTAGTTATTTATTTCTTTTCTCTTACTTTTTGGATTATTTTGTTCTTGTTTTTCTAGTTCCTGAAGGTATAATCTTAGATTGTTAATTTGAGAACTTTCTATCTTCTCGATGCAGGCATTTAGCACTATAGACTTTCCTCTTAACACTACTTTTGCTGCCTCCCAGAGACTCTGGTATATTGTGTCTCTGTTTTCATTTATTTCAACATTTTTTATTTCTGCTTTAATTTTGTTGTTTACCCAAAAATTATTCAAGAACAAGTTGTTAATTTCCATGTAATTGTGATTTTGAGATATCTTCTTGATATTGATTCCTATTTTTATTTCCCTGTGGCCTTAATGCATGCTTAGTATGATTTCTCTTTTTGGGGGGAATTTTTTGATGCTTTATGGCCAAGTATGTAGTCAGTCTTAGATAGGTTCTGTGTGCACATGAGTAACCTCTATTTTCTGTGGTTGATGTGTAGACTATTCTATAGTATCTATTAGGTCCAATAGATTGTGTTGAATTTAACACCAGAACATATTTACCAGTTTTCTGCCTTGATGATCTCTCTAATTCTGTCAGAGGGGTGTTGAAGTTTTTCAATATTATTGTGTGACTGTCTAAGTCTTTTCCTAGGTCTACAAGTGCTTGTTTTATGGATATGCATGCTTCTGTGTTGGATATGTTGCCACTTTGTGCCTTTTAATTGGGTCATATAGACCATTATATTCACAGTTAATATTGGTTTGTGAGATTTTTATCCTATCATGAAGTCATTAGGTGGTAGCTCTGTGATGTAATTTCAACTGTGTAGTTGCTTTACAGGGTTTGTGGACTATGTACTTAAGTGTGTTTTTGTGGTAGCAAGTTTCATCCTTTTGTTTCTGTATTTAGAACTCCATTAAGAACCTCTTGTGAGGATGGTCTATTAATTAGGTAATTAATTCCTTTAGCATTTGCTTGTCTGAAAAAAATTTTATTTCTTCACTTATGAAGTTTATTTTGGCAGGATATGAAAATCTTGGCTGAATTTTCTTTTCTTTAAAAATGTTGAAAATAGATGTCCAGTCCCTTTTGGCTTGTAAAGTTTCTGCAGAGAGGTTTCTGTTAGCCTGATGGGGTACCCTTTGTGAACAACTTTTTCTCTAGCTACCTTTAAGCATTTTTGTGTGTTTGTTTTTGGCATTGACCTTGGATAGTCTGGTGACTATATTCCTTGGTGATGTTCATTTTGTGTAGTATCTTACAAGTATTGCCTGGATTTTTTATATCTCGATGTTTACCTCTCTAGTAAGATCAAGGAAATTTTCTTGAATTATCCCCTTAAATATGTTTTCCGGATTGTTTACATTTGACCTCTCTTAGAAATGCCAGTAATTCAAAGATTAGGCCACTTTACCTAATCCCACATTTCTTAGACTTTATTCATTTCTTAATTTTTAAATTTTTGTCTGACTGGATTAATTCAAAAGGGCAGTCTTCAATCTCTGAAATTTTTTCTTCTACTTTATAAAAAGCTTTCAATTGTATTTTGAAATTTCTTACATGATTTTTTTAATTCCAGAAGCTCTGATTAATTCTGTTTAAGGTATTTATCTCTTTCATTTCCTGGATTGCTTTACAAGTTTCCTTGTGTTGATTTTCAAGCTTGTCTTGAGACTCTAGCTTTCTTTAAAATCCTTGCTTTTAATTCTTTATGTCATTTCTGAGTTTCCATTTTTGCTAGGGCCCATTGTTAGAAAGCTGCTAGGATCCTTTGGTGGTGTCACAACATTCGGATTTTTTATGATGCCAGAATTCTTATTGCTGATTTGTTCTTATCTGGACAACCTGCCACTTTTAATCTTTTAACTATTTTCACATGGCAAGATATTTTTTCCTTTTGTCTATAATTTTTCTTTCCCTTTCTTCCCCTCCCCAAATGGTGTGACTGTAGAGTAAGTTGGGTAGGGTCTTCTGGTTTTGCCTCTACAGCTGTATGTACTTCTGTTAGCAGGTTTTATATTGGGCTGTGCCATTTGACCTACAGACCACTACATGTTACTTATGGTTAAGAGCCAGCTGTGGCACAGGCAAATGTGGATGTATTTGATCTTTGTGTACTCTGGAGTGCTCTCTGTTTCAAGTGATGGGCTGGCTGGACAGTGGATTGCCCAGTCTCCTGAGTTTTCTGTTCCATGGCAGTGGGGGTCATAGCTGGAGCCCCTGGCTTCCCCATGAGGGATGTATGTTGAGTGCAGGCACCAACCCTGATGAGGGTAGCTGTGAGGAGCTCCTGGTGAAATGTGCTGGTGTCTTTTCCTATTGGGACGATGGAGCTGTGGCAGCTTCTCATCTTGGGCAGTAATGTGCACTGTTACTCTATAACACCCATATTTTTGGGCTCATGACTTCCGGTTCAGACAAATACTGTAGTCTATCTCTGAACCATAATGTGGCTGATAGCCTCAGGAAATGCCTGTTTTGTGACTCTCCATGGGAATGGTTTCAGGGTACAACTTCCTCACATTACAGATAGCTTTATGGCTCATCTGTTCTCTGATGTGGTAGCACTGCAATTTCACATAAAGGTGGGGGCTCCACCTTTGGCCCCATGCTGGTGGGTGTTTGTTGTGGTGGTATAGGCAACTCGGAATAGCCCAACCTCAGGCCCTGGGGAAATAGTCAGGTGCTAGCAGAGTTGGAATACAATAGGTAGTTTCCCAGTTCCCTTGTCCCTGTGTGGCCAACTGAACATCATGTATGAGTCCTAATGGGGCTAATATGGGGTTGGGCTAGCCCAAGGATCAAGTTCTGGTTGTAATTGGGGAGGGGCTGGCTAATTCTCAGGTCCTGGGCTGAACTTTCAGGCAGGGGCAGACAGAATACTTGGACAGTGGGAGCCTAAGGAAAGGTCATAGTCCACTAGTGGTAGGGTTTTCAGTAGGGCTCTGGGCCATAGCTGAAATGCTAAATCAGGCGAGGGCAGTCATGCTGTGTGCCCAAGCTGGTGGACCCTGTCTGGAGTGAAGCAGTGGGGGTAAATGTTGCATGGTAAAAATTCTGGTTGCCTCTCAGTGCAGCAGCAGCAGTATGCTGGAAATGCAGGAAAGTACTCAACTCCTTTGATCCCTCTGTAGCCTGAGAGAAGCAGCAATTGCAGTTTCCTCCCAGAGAAATGCAGAGTTATGACTCTCAACCCTGAGGGCAGGGTGGCTGTGCTAGGGACCCAACCTGGCGAGCCCTGCCTGGTGAGAAGGGCAGGTGCGATCTAAAGTTAGTTTAATCCCCAGCACTGTGGCTGTGGCATCTATACTAGGAATAGGGAAAGAGCCTTTCCTCCCTTGTTGACAGGTCTATGGCAGCTGGCACTGAGTTGTTCAGGGATCCAAGACCTGTGGGACCCTATATGGTCTTGAGCAGTGCCTCTGCATAGACTCCAGGTGGCTCTCTGTGTTGGTCTGGAGGCTCATGGTGGGTGACAGAGTCTCTCCTGTGCCCAGGATTACAAAAGTCCATGGCAGAAGTGTGGATCTTCTAGGGGCTCTCATTCACTCACCCTTTCCTTACATTAGGGAGATTTCTCCAGCTCCACTGGTTGCAGGTGGGTGGCTGTCCAGCTTTACTCTTCTTTGTTCTCCATGGGTCCTGTTGCTTTCTTGGTGAATTATAATGGGATCTCTTAGGTCATCTACCTGAATTGCCGGTGTTGACTCACCACTTTGTTTCCTTTCTGTGAAAGCAGCACACACTAGCTGCTTCTAGTCAGCCATCTTGAACTTATTTATATTATTCTAACATGCAAAATATACTCAGGCCTCCCAAGACCTCTCAAAATTCTCATCTCATAATAAAAGTCTGTGTCAGAGTCTGGATGTTGTTAAGCCAAGTCAATTCTAGTACAAATTAGGCTCCTCAAGTATGGGTTCTTAGGTACGATTCATCTTGATTCTAGGACCTATAAACTAAGAGCAAGTTAATTGCCTTTCATACATCCAACATTCAATGGTGAGACAGGTATAAAAGTACCACTTTAGATCTCTTTATTGTAAAAGGGGAAACAGAAGAGGCTTATACCAATCACTGGTCCAGAGCTATTCTGAAATCTAGTTAGATGTGTATTGCCAGTTTCTTTAATAGGACCTTTTTCTGTTCCCTGAGCATGTTTGTTCAGAGTCTTTAGCACTGCCTTCAGGGCTCTTGGTTTTAATATTTGAGTCATAATTTCTCTTTCATGAAAAACAGCTCATATTTGCAGTAGTTCTCTCACCCTACTTTTTTCCAATAAAATTTTTGGAGAACAACAGTCTATTATTTTTAAACTTTTTTTTCCCTTTGAGTCCAACATGGCATAATTTCTTTGTAATTTTCTTAGTTTTGGTTTAAAATTCACTCCATTAAACAAAAGACACACCCACAAATATCTTCTAGACAAGCTCTTATCTACCTTGCTGAGGGGCAGCACCCTTAAGATACTTAGAAACATTTTTGTGTTTAACAGAGGAACTGAGGAGCACACTTAAGATATTTTTAAAGGTTTGTGGTTGTTTTCTTTCTGAAATGTTTTATGAGAATGAGGAACTTTCTTAATTCTTTCTGAGGGTTTAGCAAAGGATTTCAAAGTGATATCAATGGCTATATCTTTTCCTGTTAATGTGATTTACTGAAAGAGCCCTGGTTTTGTACTTTGCTCCCACCCGCTTTCCAAAAGTCAGTGTTGATGACATAAAATGTATATACAATACATTTTAATGAATATGGTCACATAACCAGTACCCCAAACAAGATATACAATATTTCTAAATATTTCCCCATCCTAGAAACATTTCTTCTTCTTTTTTGCAGATACTCCCTATTACTGACTGAGTTGTTTCCTCGAAATTAGAATGCTAAAACAACGCAACTGTATTTAGAAGTAGGGGCTTTAGAGAACTAATGAATTACCCCGCTGATCTCATTTAAAGTTTGGATCAGCAGGGTGATCTCATTTAAATAAAAAGAGGAAGAGATTCTAGAGATCTTTCTCTACTCAGTGAAAAGGTGGCCATCTACACACCAGGAAGAGGGATTTCACCAGAAACCAAACCTGATGACACCTTCATCTTAGACTTCTAGTCTCCACAATAAGAAAACAAATTTATGTTGCTGAAGACACTCGGTATGTGCTATTCTATTATGGCAGCCCAAGCAGACTAATACAGTCTCCCTCTCTCTCTCTCAGTTTCTACCTTCAATTTTTGTCATGCCAACCTTAATGACAACTCACGTAGAAGCATTTTTGAGTTATTGTAGACTCTCCTTGACTCTGAGTTTCACAGGGATCCTAAGCTAACCTGTGAGACCACATTTCTCTTTAAGAATTCATTAAAATTTTGCTGTTTTTTTCTTACCTGTTTTTACAGTAGCTATTACATCTTCCCAAACTCTGCTAATGGTAAAACTATCAGAAAAAGTAATATATTATCTGTCCTCAGAGAAGTTTGTAATCATTTGGAATTCAGTTCACTTGGTGACCTTTCTGTTCTCAGCTCTCTGAGTTCAGAAAAAGTTATAAATGTCTATTATTCAGCTTTATCCTATTACAGAAATGGAGTTATGTTGTAGCTTCTACATCCAACTGAAAGCAATACCCCTTTGCTCCTTTAAAAACTCCTTACCAGCTTGAAAAACTGCTCTGGGGCCTCTATATTTTCTCTAAATTCACACATGAGAATATTGAGAAGTTGCTTGATATATTTCTCCCTTATATTTTGTCACAGGCATTCAGAAGAAGAAAGGTAACACCTTCCATATTCTTCATAGAAATTTCTACCCTCATCAGTTCATGTGGTACTTGTTTTATTTTTAACATTACTGGAGCAAACAATTTTGCCAAACTTTCTTTCTCTTCAGAAATTCACATTTTTTCTTATTTTTCCCTTAAACTTTTACTCACAGCTTTCTTGAGGCCATACTACTGCCTGCTGCTCAGTCCCAAAACCACAGCAACTCGTTTTATTTTTTTGTTAAAGAAAACCAGATTCCAGTACTAAACTCTGTTTTAGTTGTCTGTTGCTGCATGGCAAAATATTTCCAAACTTAGTAGCTTCAAACAATAATTATTTTTAATATCTCTCAAAATCTGTGGGTCAGGATTTCTAGCAAGTTTTTTGACTGTTGAATGTCCTGCTCCATGGAGCATCAATGAAGGTCACTCAGCAGTGGGGTTGGTCTGGAGCATTCCAGCGAACTTGTCTCCCAGGTATGACACCTTGAGGTTTGTGAATAAAAGAATTGGCTCATCTGGAAACAAGCATCAGATCATTTAGCCATGGCCCCTATATACAGCAGCTTCCGAGTAGCTGGAACTCTAAAATGGAGAGCTCAGGACTCCCAGAGCCAGTGTTTGAACAAACATGGTGAAAGTTGCATGACGTTTTAAGATATAACGTAAAAATTGCATAGTGTCTATTTGTAAAAGCAATCTGAAGCTCATTCACATTTAAGGGAATGGGACTTTAATATAATGTTTTATGCGAGAATTATAAAAAAAAAAAAAAGTGGCCATGTATAAAGCTCACACACACGCACACACACGCACACACATAAAGGGAAAAATTGTATTGCCCTCTGCCCAGACTTATTAATAATGTATCCACACCTAGCTAATTTGTTTGTTTATGTAGATATATGAATTTAGGAAAACCTATATTGTAAGGCACTATTGCTTTGTGGAATAGCACTTCACACAGGCACCAATTATATCTATTTCATCCTCCCCCATCTCAGCGTATGGAACTGCCTTAGAGATTCTCATATTTGCCAGGTTATAAGCATCAGCATGGGGTATTTCCTGAGAGGACATTATTTACTGAAATTGAATTTTCAGATAAACATCCAGGAAAAATGCCATTTTCTTTTCTTAAAAAGTTTTTTTTTTTTTCTTTTGGTGACATATAGGTATAATTTAAAAAGTAAAATAATACTAAAATATTATAAAATACAGTAGCTACACAGTACCTCATCCCTCTTTTGAGTATTGTATTCAAGAGATAAACACTGTGCAATATAATTTTTTAAAATGCTATCTTGACCTAGTTTTGAGGCACTGGCTAGAAGCTCATAAATTTGCCTTCTTGTGCAGTCAATTAAGTATACATTCCCAACTGCCTTTCTTACCTGGCTGTCACACCCTGAGCCACTATACTTCTGCCCTAAAAGCCCCAGGGTTAGTTACTGGACAACCAGGGGCAGACTCTATGCCCCCAAACCCACTACAATTATTTAAATTAGCTAATCTGACACCTGCTTGCCCTGCTTTGCCCTCTCCTTCCCACAGAAATCACAATGAAGGTGCCAGCCCACAGTTGCCTCCCACTCCCCAGCCCCCATGACCAACCCAGGGCTTCTCGGGTGACCCTGCATCCTGTGCTGCGTTCTCCCAAGGGGAGCTGTGAGTGTAACAACACTGCTAAATTCTTTCTGTTTTATCTCCCTTGATCTCAATCTGACTTCACCATACCTCAGCCAAGGTAATATAGTTAAAACATACTCCCTCTAAACACTTCTTTATCCTGCTTCTAATATTTATTTTAATATTTCTCAAAAATATGTTTATGCTGCTTTCATCTGATTATTCTTCTTTATAATTATATATTTTTCTTTTATTGTGGAAGTTGAAAATTTAGACTTAGACACACTTTCTGCTTTCCCTGTCTCCAGCCTCCCAGTATAGTTACATACACTTGTTCATTAATTCACTATTTAGCATTTATCACACATTTATAAATAATTTTAGTTGCTCAGACAAGGACTAGAATATTATTGCATATACTTTTTTTAAAATGATTTTTTTCTTTCCCTTCAGTTTATTTACTTACCTCGTTTTCAAGGTACTTATAACCTCTTATTCCCAAGTGTTCCAACAACAAATCTAAAAAATAAAACAAATGAAATTTTTGAATACTCTTTTACTCATGGGTATTTATGAGTTCTTTAAGTTTGAAAATTTTACTTTCTTCTCTCTTATGTAGATTTCATATTTTCTCTTTCTTAGCCACTTCTGTTCCAGTGGTTCGTATTCTCCTATAACATTTTCAGAAGAAAAATGCATGGGACATTAAATTTTAGACTTGCAATCGCTGAAAAGCTCTTCATTTTACTCTAATACTTGTCTGACATTTTTCTGGGTCTAGAAGTCTAGAATGACATGAAGTTTTTGTCAAAAATGTTAAAATGTATATTTTTTATCTTCAGCTAAATACAAATCTTTCAAATTATATTTTGGCATGACTACTATATTAATATTTTCAAAATGTATAATAAAACATACGTACACTCACACATACACATATAAATAGAGATAAAGAGAAAGTGAGTGTCAATAAAGAAAAGAACATTACTAAAATAAGCAATAATAAGCAGTACAAATAATAGCAAATATGTATTTGCTAAGAACACATGCAAAGGTGTATGCACACACACTCAAAAATCTCTGATTTTGTCACAGTAAATCTCACCCAAGAATTGTGTCTTACTGAAATATTCTGTGAACCTGTCAGTAGCTATTCCATTTCATTCCACAACATAACAAAAAGAGCAAAAGGAGAGAAGAAATATCACTTAACAATCAATAAAACATAAAATCTCTGTCTCCAGCATAAGCAGTAAGAACTCTACAATAATCATTATTTCTGTATGACACAGGAGGGAGTTTAAAGGAGATTGGTCAGTAATACTTATTTATCTTGTGGATCACACTGACATTGTAAATTCTTAAAATTAACTTTTGATGTGCTAATGATTAATTGATAAAGAGTCTGCAATAAGCTTAATGTCTTAATATGTACAATTTCATTTCAGTGGATGATTCAATTAAATATTTGAAGACTGGAGAATTTTTCAACAGGTGACTTGGAACTGACAAAATTATACCACCTATTTTCTGTATTCCTTTAGCAATTTGCTTGTGATTCCTTAAAAATGCAGCATCTTTCATTGTATGATTTGTATAACTGCAGGTCTGCTACCACATACTGGGAACAATTTGCAGACAGAGATCTTAACTGGTTTGACTTTACTTCCAGAAATGCATAGTCCCTGGCATAAAAATATGCTTAGTACATGCTAGATGAATAAGTAAATGAATGAACATACTGTATTTTTGGATGGATTTTACTTCCTTTCCAATTTTTTTTTCCTAGTATCTAAAATATGAATTCAACTGAGATCCTTGTTCAATAGTTGGATTTCTGTTGTAAGTGACAAAACCTCAGTTCAAATAAATAAAGCAAGACCCATCTCAAAAAGAAGAAAAAGATAAAACCAAGGACATAGACACTTTTTGTCACCTTATTTCTCTGGATGTGGGTTTCATTTTTTGGATAGGCTGTTGTCAAGATTCTAACTCACTACTACATTGTTACAAGCAGTTCTGAGTTACATACTTTCAATCAAAACCAGAAGAAAACTTTTTTGTCATTACAAGTAAGAAAAGAAATAAAATAGTGAGAAATTTCTCTGATTGGTCTAGTTTTGTGAGTGAGCTTAACCTGGGATCAATACTTCTTTTCAGAGTAATCTTTGGCCCATCCCAGGTCACATGTTTAGAGTTTGTTCAAAGAGGCTAATGATGAACAAAAACACACAGACATGGCCAGGAAGGAATGGCTAGGTACAGAGTCATTTTAAATTTCTTTATTCTGTCTGATAACCTTTACATTCAAAGGCTTCAAGGTCGCAGATAAGCTAAGAAGAAAACACGAGAGGAAAACATATGTGTGTTTTTTCTTCACTTTTTTTTTTTTTACAACAACTCAGATTTAAGCAAATAACGTAAGTAACACGGTTGGCAGTAGGACTGAAGCTGTAAATAGTGAAAATAGACATGGTCGTTAGTCAAATAAAAAATTACATGCCCAATAGAGAAATTCCTAGAAATTGAATATTTCAGCAACACAAGATGCTGAAAATGTATCTCTTTATGTTTTCTTTTCCACATACAAAATGAGACTCCTTGGTGATTTCAAACCTGTGGAAACAAAAAGTAAGCAGATAAAATTTAAGAGTTTTGGAAAGGTGTTCATTGGGATTTGGAAATTAAAGGTGATGAATACTAAGATATTGCTAGTATAGGAACAGTTCACCAGTTCATGTATTCTTCCCATTCCCCAGGTTCCTACCTGATCATGGAAATAATTCTACTCAGCCTACAAATAGTGGCAGGGATGAGGAGGAACAGAACTGGCATTTAGTATCAGCTTCTAAGTTAAATTTCATGAATACTTGAATATAGTTTATACTCTCAACTACCTGGAGATAGTAATATCCCATTCAAAAAGTGAGAAAACCTTTTCAAAGAAACTGTATCTTATTAAAAGGTCACACAGTAATTTGCAAAGACAAAACTTAAATGCTGGCATATACACTTTTGAGAAAAGATATTTTAAAAACCACCTAGGCATATATAGAAGAGGACACTGTACCTTATTAACAATCTTGAACATAGGAAGAGAACTTTTGAATGGATATGTTCCTGAAACATACATTGTCAAATGCGTATCTCTTTATTCATAAGAGTAGTATGATAAATTTAAAGCCAACACTGGAAGTAAATGCATGATTTTTTTTTACAAGTTTCACATAAGCGTGATTACTGAAAAAACATTATAGTGATAATGAGAAAATATTTTGCAATGATAACTTCTTTGTCATCTTTACTGTATACAAAATAAGAAAACACATTTGTAAACAAATTTGTAAACCATTCAATGACCAATTAACATAATTGTTTCTCAGTCACACTTTAAAATATTGAAATAAACACTGATATTGTTAGCTTGTTTTTATCTTTCAATAAGATAACCCTCCATGTTTTATCTAGGCATATGATTACCCATTTTCAGACTTTAATTCCTAGCTTGTCTTGCAGAAAAATATGGTCATTGTCATGGACAACCTGTGGGATGTGCTAGAGGATATGTGTGTTCCTTTTAGGGACACTTATCCTGAATTTCTTTCTTAATCTTTCCTGAGGGATGGAAGATAGAGAAGGCAGTGGCTCACCTTCAGCCCTTGGATGAGGACAATACCCTAGAAAATGGCATTGTAGGAAGAATAATATAATGATGTTATGATGACCTGGGTCCCTGAAAATCTTTGTTGAAGAGAACTTCCCTAACAGCTCAGACTGCTCAAAAACAACCACTTGCTCTGTGAAAGAAAAATAAATAATCTGCATAAATGACAATTCCGGCAACTTTACCTGGCACCTGACTAAAAAAATATTAATCTTATTTTATTTTCTATTTCTTTCTATTCCCCACTTGGCCCTCTTTCCACCACTTTTCTGGCAACATATAAGTCATTCTCTGCTGACATCTAAGGAAAAAGATGTGCAAACTCACATCAGTGAAAAGTAAATTTCTTCAGACTTTTACAAAGGCACCATAGTAAGTTTATGGGACTGAGAATAGCTAACATTTGTATACTTATTATGTGCCAAACAAGATTCTGGTTATATTTGGACATATAAAATTCTGTGAGGTAGATGCTATAATCATTTATATTTATCAAACATTAAAGCAAGTTGCAGAGTAGTAAAATAACAACTGCAAAGCTAGTAAGTGGGTATGTAGGTATTCAAGCCAGTCTGACTTTACAGTCTATGCTTTAGCTCATTCCCAAAAAAGAAATCTGAGTTTTAGGCAATAGACATGGGAGAATTCAGGTAAGAAACCAAAAATTCCTTCCCAGAAGACTGGAGCAGAATTATATTTATTGTAGAGAGTAACAAAATCTCAGACTTTAGTGGATCTGTAGAAACATTTCTGCTAAGTCTGTCATTCCACAGGCTTGTACATGTTAGTAAGGTGTGAGAACATCAGAATTATTCCAAATTGTAGTATTGGTGAGAGAGCTTTAAAACATGGCAGAGTATCTAAGAATTAGTAGAACAGAGAAGGAGCACCCCAAACCCTGGACATGAAGAGAATGTTGGAATGAAATTGAGGGATGACTGGCAGTGATCTACATAAACCAACAGAAGACTAGAAAAAGCCCCCAGTCCTCAATAGTTGTTAACCTATATTATAGGATCCCCCCAAAATACTTATGAGTATTCTTTTCAACCAAATTACTAACCATACCTGAGTTCCTAAAACTTAGACACAATCTTATAAAAATGGAAAATATAAATAAAATGACAGCCATAATGTTTCTAACAATCTTACAAGATCAGAATTAAAGGGCAACAATTTGACTTTATAAAATGTGATTACTACTCACTACAGAAAACTTCCAATCATTTATATTTGTAATGGGCTTTAAAATTTATAAACATCTTTCATACAAATTATGTAAATAAATATAAACAATAGGCTAATTTCACTGTGGAGGAAACTGAAACTCAAATTTGCCCAGGGTCTGATGGCTTGTATTACAAGAACTATGCAATATTAGTCCATTTTCATATTACAAAACTAATCACACCTTCCCAACAATCTCCCAAAGACTTAAGTGATTTTAGCATTAACTCAAAAGTCCAAGTCCGAAGTCCCATCTGAGACAAGACAAGTCCCTGCCAACTACAAACCTGTAAAATCAAAAACAAGTTATTTACTTCCAAGATATAATGGAGATACAGGCACTGGGTAAATATTTCTGCTCAACATGGGAGAAACTGAACAAAACAAGGGGGCTACAAGCCTCATGCAAGCCTGAAAGCCAGGCAGGAAGTCATTAAATCTTAAAGCTCCAAAATCTCTTTTGATGCCCTGGGCTCAAATCCAGGGCATGCTGATGCAAGAGGTGGGTTCCCACAGCCTTGGGAAGCAGTGCCCCTGTGGTTCTGCTGTGTACAGGCCCTGCAACTGCTTTCTCAGGCTGGAATTAAGTGCCTGCAGCTTTTCCAGGCACATGACTCAAGATGTCAGTGGATCTGCCTTTCTGGCATCTGGAGGATGGTGGCCCTATTCTCACAGTTCCACTAGGCAGTGTCTCAGTGGGGACTCCGTGTGGGGCCTCCAATCCCACATTTCCCTTCCACATTGCCCTAGTAGAAGTTCTCCATGAGGACTCCATCCCTGCAGCAGACTTATGCTTGGACACCCAGGTATTTCCATACATTCTTTGAAATCTAGGCAGAGACTCCCCAACCTCAACTCTTGTATTCTATGCACCCATAGTCCAACATCACATGGAAGCCACCAAGGCTTGGGGCTTGCACCCTCTGAAACAAGAGCATGAGCTGTACATTGGTACCTTTTAGATAGTACTGGAGCTGGGGTTTCTGGGATGCAGGGCATGAAACCCCAGAGCTGCAGAGAGTAGCAGGGCTCTGGGCCAAGCTCATGAAAATATTTTTCCCCTCCGATGCCTTTCAGTCTGTGATGGGAAGGCCTGCCTTGAAGATCTCTAACATGCCCTGGAGACATTTTTTCCCCATTATCTTTACTATTAACATTCAGGTCTTGGTTATTTATGCAAATTTCTGCAGGCTTGAATTTCTGCCCAGAAAATCTTTTTTTTTTTCTATCACGTGGTCAGACTGAAAATTTTCCAAACATTTATGCTCTGCTTTTCTTTTAAACATAAGTTCAAATTTCAAACCAATGCTTCCTAAACGCATACAACTGAATGCTTTGAGAATAAGCCAGGTCTCACCTTCAGTGTTTTGCTGCTTAGAAATTTCTTCTGGCAGATACCCTAAATCATCTCCCTCAAGTTTAAAGTGCCATAGATCTCTAGGACAGGGGGAGAATGTCACCAGTCTCTTTGCAAAAGCATAGCAAGAGTGACCTTTACTCCAGTCTCCAATAACTTTCTCATCTCCATCTAGACTACCTCAGTCTAGACTTCATTATCCATATCACTATCAGCATTTTGATCAAAACCATTCAACAACTCTCTAGGAAGTTCCAAACTTTCCTAAATCTTTCTGTCTTCTTTTGCACCCTCTAAGTTGTTCAAACCTCTGCCTGTTACTCAGTTCCAAAGTCACTTCCACATTTTCAGGCACCTGTATGGGAGTACCCCACTATCCCAGCGTGATTTTTCTGTATTAGTTCATTTATACACTGCTACAAAGATAATCCCTGAGACTTGGTAATTTACAAAGGAAAGATTTAATTGACTCACAGTTCCATATTCCTGGTGTGGCCTCAGGAAACTTACAATAGTGGCGGAAGCCAAAGGGGAAGCAGTCTCCTTCTTCACAAGATGTCAGGAGAGATAGAGCAAGCAAAGGGGAAATTATATTTTTAAATCATCAGATCTCATCACCTCCCACCAGATCCCTCCTTTGACAAATGGAGATTACAATTGGAGATGAGATTTGGGTGGGGACACAGAGCCAAATCATATCATATGACAAGAATCTAAATGTTCTATTTTTAAGTTACTATACAAGTTAAACAAATGTTAAATATTAGGACACACACCTAAGGAACGACTTGAAGTCTTTCATTTCTTCATATTTTTAATGAATAAATTTCATCTATCATTAATAACTTAATATGGTACTACATAAAATCACAAAAGTAGAATTTTTTGGTCCCCTTTAAATATCATGCAAATTATCAAGCTAAAACAAGAATAGTGAAGAAAAAATGTTGTACAAAAATTCTGCATCTGCTTCAAATAGAGCTTTTAAATGCCATTAATCTTGGCTGTTGTGTTTTGCTTTCTGTTTTTCTTATGTCACATTTGCATATTGTACCTTTTAATGTGTTATTTTTATTTTAGTCTTTACTCTCTGCAAAATTATTTCCAAAATTATAAAGCAAAGAAAAAAATTGGTGGATAGGAGTTAGGACTAACTTGCAGCTCCCACTCGAATGAACAGAGCAATGTGTGGAGACTCACATTGTGAAATTTTGCTCCAAGAACTACCACAGGAACATAAAAAGAAAGCCAAGATAATCCACAGACCCTTTGAAGGAGGTGGATTGCAGCTGCAGGCTCTGTGGAACAGCTGACGAAGTGTGACTCTGCTTGCTTTCTCATCAGGTGGCTTGTAGCCTGGAGCTAGATCTCAGCTCTGCTCACCAGCTGCCTGGAAATATAGTTGGTACTGTTGTGGGGGCACAGTGAGAGTGAGACTGATCTTTCGGGCTGCGAGCTGTATAAGAGCTAGGTGAGGCCTGTGGCTGCCAGCTTTCCCCAACTGTTCTTGCAACCTGTGTGACACAGTAGAGGCAGCCATAATCCCCCTGGGAACATAACTCTATTGGCCTTGGAGACACACCTCCAATTCCATAGCAGCTGCAACAAGCCCTGCCCAAGGAGAGTCTGAGCTCACACATGCCTATCCCTGCGCCCACCTGATGATCTTTCTCTCTATCTGCCCTGGTAGCTGAAGACAAAGGACATAATCTCTTGTGAGCTCTATGACCCCACCCGCTGCTTGATGCAGGGGCAAGCTTATATCCTTCCTATACTACTGCAGCTGATGCAATCTTGAAAGCACCACCTCCTGGCTGGAGTCCAACCAACACAAAACCAGCACACTTAACACAAATACAACCAAGGACCCTCACAGAGTTCACTTCACTCCCCTGCTATCTTTACTGCAGCGGGTGCTGATATCTATGGCTGAGAAACCTGAAGACAGATCACATCACAGGACTCTTTGCAGACACTCTGGAATACCATCCCAGAGCCCAGTAGCTACATTGGGTGGCTAGATCCAGAAGAGAAATAACAATTACTGCAGTTTGGCTCTGAAGAAACCCTATCCCTAGGGAAAAGGGAAGAGCAACAAATCAAGGGAGCACCTTGTGGGACAAAAGAATCTAAACAGCAGGCCTTGAGTCCCAGATCTTTCCTCTGACATAGTCTACCCAAATGGGAAGGAACCAGAAAAACAATTCTGGCAATATGACAGAACATGTTTTTTTAACATCTCCAAAAGATCACATTAGTTCACCAGCAATGGATTCAAAAAAAGATAAAAATCCCTGAATTGGCAGAAAAAGAATTCAGAAGGTCGATTATTAAGCTACTCAAGGAGGCACCAGAGAAAGGTGACTTCCAACTTAAAGAAATTAAAAAAAAAAAAAATACAGGACACGAATAGAAAAATCTCCAGTGAAATCAATAGTATAAATAAAAAGAAATAACAGCTTCTGGAAATGAAGGACACACTGAGGAAAATGCAAACTGCACTGGAAAATCTAAGCAATAAAATCAAACAAGCAGAAAAAAGAACTTCAGAGCTCCATGACAAGACTTTCGAATTAACACAATCCAACAAAGACAAAGAATAAAAACAATCAAACAAGCAAACAAAAAAACGAACAACCCTCCAAGAAGTTTTGGACTATGTTAAGTGTTCGAACCTAAGAATAATGGGTATTCCTGGAAGAAGAAGAGAAGTGTAAAAGTTTGGAAAATATATTTGAGAGAATAATTGAGGAAAACAAGACTAGCCTTGTTAGAGATCTAGGCGTCCATATACAAGAAGCCCAAAGAACATCTGGGAAATTTATTGCAAAAAGATCATCACCTAGGCACATAGGCATGAGGTTATTTAAAGTCAAGTTGAAGAAAAGAGTCTTAGGAGCTGTGAGGAAAAAGTATCAGGTAACCTATAAAGGAAAACCTATCAGATTAACAGCAGATTTCTCTACACACCCTACAAGCTAGAAGGGACTGGGGTCTCATCTTTAGTCTCTTTAAACAAAACAATTATTAGCTAAGAATTTCGAATCCAATGAAACAAAGCTTCATAAATGAAGGTAAGATACAGACTTTTTCAGGCAAACGAATGCTGAGGTGATTTGCCACTACCAAGCTAGCACTATAAGAACTACTAAAATGAGCTCTAAATCTTGAAACAAATAATTGAAATACACCAAGATAGAATCTCCTTAAAGTATAAATCTCACAGGACCTATAAAACAATAATACAATGAAAAAAGAGTCAAGGTATTTAGATAACAAATAGGATGATAAATAGAATAATACTTCATATCTAAATACTAGTATTAAATGTAAATGGCATAAATGCTCACTTAAAAGGTACCAAATTGCCGAATGGATGAGAATTCAACAACCAAGTGAATACAGTCTTCAAGAGACTCACCTGACACATAAGGAATCACATAAACTTAAGGTAAAGGTGTGAAAAATATATTTCATGCAAATGGACAGGAGTAGCTATTCTTATCTCAGACAAAACAAACTTTAAATCAACAGCAGTGAAAAAAGACAAGAGACACATTATATAATGATAAAATAACTAGTCCAATAGGAAAATATCAGAATTCTAAATCTATATGCACCTAAGACTGGAGCTCCCAAATTTATAAATCAATCACTACTAGACCTAAGCAAAACAAGTCTCAATAAAGGTAAGAAAAACAAAATTATAGCAAGTTCTCTCTCAGACCATGGTGGAATAAATTTGAAGATCAACTCCAAAAGAAAACCTCAACAACATGCAAATACATGGAAATTAAATAACCTGTTCCTGATTGATCAGTGAGTCAATAATGATATCAATATGAAAATTAAAAAATTCTTTGAATTGAACAATAGTAGTGACATAACATATCAAAACCTCTGAGATAGAGCAAAGGTGTTAAGAAGAACGTCTGTAGCATTAAATGCCTACATCAAAAAGTCTGAAAGAGCACAAATAGACAATCTAAGCTCATACCTCAAGGAACTAGAGAAACAAGAACAAACCAAACCAAAGTCCAGCAAAAGAAAAGAAATAACCAGGACCAGATCAGAACTAAATGAAATTGAAACAACAAAGATAAACCAATACAAAAGATAAATGAAACAAAATCTGGTTCTTTGAAAATACAAATACAATCGATAGAACATAGTGAGATTAATCAAGAAAAGAAGAGAGAAGATCTAAATACACTCAATTAGAAATGAAACTGAAGATATTACAAACAACACCACGGAAATACAAAAGATCACTCGTGGCTACTATGAACACCTTTATGTGCATAGACTAGAAAATCTGCAGGAGATGGACGCATTCTTGGAAATATAACCATGCAGATCAAACGAGGACAAAATAGAAACTCTGAGCAGAACAATAACAAGCAGCAAGATTGAAATGATAATTAAAGTTACAAAAAAAAGGCCAGGACTACATGGATTCACAGTTGAATTATAGCAGACATTCAAAGAAGAATTGGTGCCAACACTATTGACACTATTCCACAAGATAGAGAAAGAAAGAATCCTACCTAAATTATTCTATGAAGCAAGTATCACCCCATACGAAAACAAGGAAAGGACATAACAACAACAATAAAAAAAAACTACAGACCACTATTCCTGATGAACATAGATGCAAAAATCCTACAGACCAATATTCCTGATGAACACAGATGCAAAAATCCTCAGCAAAATACTAGCTAATGAAATCCAACAGCATATTAAAAATATAATCTACCATAATTGAGAGGGTGTCATACCAGGGATGCAAGGATGGTTTAATATCTGCAAGTTAATAAATGTGATGCACTACATAAACAAAATTAAAAGCAAAAATCACATGATCATCTCAATAGACACAGAAAAAGAACTTGACAAAATCCAGCATCAAAACCCTCAGCAAAATCAGCATAGAAGGGATATACTTCAATGTAATAAAAGCCATCCATGACCAACCAGCAGCCAATCTTATACTGAATGAGGAAAAGTTGAATGCATCCCCCCCACAATAACTGGAACAAGATGACCACTGTTACCACTGCTATTCAATATAGAACTGGATGTCCAAGCCAGAGCAGACAAGAGAAAGAAATAAAGAGCATCCAAATCAGTAAAGAGGAAGGCAAACTGTTGCTATTTGAGAATGACATGATCATACCTAGAAAACCCTAAAGATTCATTTAAACAGTTCCTAGAAGTGATAAATGAATTCAGCAGTTTCAGGATACAAAATGAATGTACATAAATTAGTAGCTCTGTTATACACCAACAGTGACCAAGCTGAGAATCAAATCAACAACTTAACCCCTTTTTGCAATAACTGCAAAAATAAAAAATAAAGTAGTTTGGAACATACCTAACCAAGGAGGAGAAATTCTGCTACAAAGAAATCTACAAAACACTGCTGACAGAAATCACAGATGACAAATACAAATAAAAACACATCCCATGCTCATTGATGAGTAGAATCAATATTGTGAAAATGACCATATACTGCCAAAAGCAGTCTACAAATTCAACGCAATTTCCATCAGAAGACCACCATCATTCTTCACAGAACTAGAAAAAAGATCCTAAAAACCATATGGAATCAAAAAAGAGCCTGCATAGCCAAAGCAAGAGTAAGCAAAAAGAACAAATCTAGAGGCATCACATTATCTGATATCAAACTATATTGTAAAGCCATAGTCACCAAAACACCATGGTACTGGCATAAAAATAGGCATATAGACCAATGGAACAGAATAGTGAACCCAGAATAAAGCCAAATACTTACAGCCAACTGATGTTGGACAAAGAAAACAAAAACATAAAATGAAGAAAGGATATCCTATTCAACAAAAGGTGCTGGGAAAATCAGCAAGCCACATGTAGAAGAATGAAACTGGATCCTCTTCCCTCACCTTATACAAAAATCAACTCAAGAGGTATCAAATACTTAAATCTAAGTCCTGAAACCATAAACGTTCTAGAAGATAACATTGGAAAAACCCTTCTAGACATTGGCTTAAGAGAAGAGTCATTACGAACAACTCAAAAGGAAATGCAACAAAAAGGAAGATAAATAAATGTGACTTAATTAAGCTAAAAAGCTTATTCACAACAAAATAAACAATCATCAAACAGACTACCCATAGAATGAGAGACAATCTTCACAATCTATACATCCAACTAAGAACTAATACCGAGAATCTACAAGGAAATCACGCAAATCAGCAAGAAAAAAAAATCCTATTAAAAACTGGGCCAAGGACATAAATAGACAATTCTCAAAAGGCTATATACAAATGGCAAACAAACATATGAAAAAAATGCTCAACATCACTAATTATCAAGGAAATGCAAGTCATAACCACCATGCAATGTCACATTACTCCTGCAAGAATGGCCATAATTTAAAAATCAACAAAATAATGGATGATGGTGTGGATGTGGTGAAAAGATAACACTTTTACACTGTTGGTGGGAATGTAAACTAGTAAAACCACTATGGAAAACAGTGTGGAGATACCTTAAAGAACTAAAAGTAGATCTACCATTTCATCAAGCAACTGCATTCCTGGGTATCAGCCCAAAGGAAAATAAGTCATTATATAAAAAGGATTACTGCACACACATGTTTATAGTAGCACTGTTTCCAGTTGCAAAAATGCAAAACCAGCCCAAATGCCTATCTGTTAACGGGTGGATAAAGAAAATGTGGCATATATAATATATAACACAGAATACTATCCAGCCATGAAAAGGAACAAAATAATGGCATTCACAGTGATCTAGATGGATTTGGAGACCATTATTCTAAGTGAAGTAACTCAGAGAAATGGAAAATTGAACACTGTGTTTTCTCACTCATAAGTGGGAGCTAAGCTATGAGGATGCAAAGGCATAAAAATGATACAATAGGGTTTGAGGTCTCAGGGAAAATGTTGGGAAGGGGCTGAGGGATAAAAGACCATACATTGGATACAGTGTACACTGCTTGGGTGATGGGTGCACCAAAATCACATAAATCACCACTGAGAACTTATTCTTGTATAAATAAATAAATAAAATTATGAAACAAGAGTATAACTCTTTAGTGAACAATGTAAAAGTTCCAGCTTTTACAGGGAATTATTTAAATTTTTGTGGCTATCACCATTCTTTTTAATTAGCCATTCTAACAAATATTTGGAAAAAAACAAGTAATATTTTTCAGTATTACATTAATGACTCCTAATTGTATCTCATGAGTAAAAACTGAATGATATTTTGCCTGTCTTCAGTATCTAGGAAAATAAAACAAATCAGTAATACTTCTACAACTGTATGATTGTTAATTTTTAAGATGTGTTTCATGTAAAATGTCAACCACTGTTATGCAAGTGAGCAAACATAAGCATCTTTAGAATAAATAAAGAGAAATAAACTAATATTGATTGAAATCTTGTATTTTTTACAGAAATTTTCAGAACAGAAATAAAGAACATATTATAATGAATCACTATGAACTCATTATCCAGTTTCAGCAAAACAACTTTCTGCCTTATTTCATTGCATTCCTCCTTTTAACATGAAATATTTTAAAGTATATAATAGATAGAATTTAATTAAATCACAAATATTTTCATATATATATTAACATATAAGAATCTTTTTCCATCATATCAAAATAACACAAACAACAAAATTAAAGGTAATTTCATGTTACAAATTAATATAAAATTTCCTTTTTTTGTGATAGTTTTATATATAAATTTTTGTTGTTGTTATGGTTTAGAATTTAGATCCAAATAAAATTTACTCCTTATGTTTGGCTTATATATTTTTAGTCTTTTTGCATGTTTCCTGCAGTATTAATTTATTTAAAAAAATATGCCACTTGTCAGGAGGAATTTTCCAAATTCAGAATTCAGTTAATTATATTTTTACAGTGTCACTAAGTATGCTTCTCACCTCCCATGTTTCTTGTAGGTCAAGTTAAATGTATGATTCATGTTCAATGTTGCAAATAATGTGCTACAAGAAGTATTATCTAACTCATATCGTATTGTATCAAGAAATATATCATGTTTGTTTACCTGTTATTTAACAATTTTAATAATGATTGGAGATTCAAGTGCACTAGCCTGATCCACATATTACAACATTTAACATCAATATCCCACAATGGTTAGTAGCCATTGATGACTTATTAGCATTTGTTGACTGTAGTTCCAAGGTTGAACTTTCCCTCAGTATGTGTTTTGTTACCTTTAAGTATTATTTATATAAAAATGCAGGATAAATATTGATTTTATTTATAAATTAAACCAATATTATATAATATATAAAATAATATATTGTGGTATTACATATACTATTATACATCATATATGTTATAGTATTACGTATTACATATATAAGAGCAAGAAAAGTAGATGAGGAATTCAGGAAATCTCATGGAGATAATGTTTATTAGTTTGTCATATTTTTCTGATAGTTGAAGCCATGTGATTGAATAAGACAGAGACAAGAGGAAAGTTAATAAAAGATCACAAAAATATTTTGATTATATTTTGAGTGGACAGTGCAGCAGAAGTTGAGATGTTTAAGGAAATAGAAATGACTTTGGCTTGAAAGGCAATAGGAAAACCAGCAAATACTCACTATTTAGAAAGGTAAAGAAATATTTGCATAAGGAGGAGATTAATAGCATTTCAAAATATAAAATAGGACTAAACTGGACATGAGATAAACATTGTTAATATTTGAAAAATGATGTCAGTACAATAGAGAAGACTACAGTCAAATTTTAAAAGATTGGAAATGTTTGCTGAGAAGTTAGAAGTATTGAATATAGATTATTGATTATCAAAATTTCAAAATAAAAGTAATAAGAGAAACTGGGATAATACTTTCAAAGGGGATTAGAAAATAAGAGCTTAATCTAATTTATATTATAAAGAAAAAATTTAAAAATACCTAGAGATGGAATACATGGTTCTGGAGGAATGAAGAAAGGAGTTAGTACAAGTAGAGGATGGCATGAAAATCAGAGGAATATAGATTAAGGAAAACAATGAACAACTAGAATATGTCATACTACATGTTAAATGTAGAAGAACATGAATTAGCCACATCTAGGTATTCATTGAGCATACAAGGTGTCCACAGTCTAGGTGATGAACAGAGTCAAATACAATTGTTTTATTTTATTTCTTCTCCTTGAACTCCTCCTTCTTTTCTTTTTTCACTATAACTAAGATTTGGAGGGATTTAATTAACCAACTATTAATCTCAGAATCATACTAGGTCAGTGAGATCAAACCGTAAGTTCCATAATATTAAAATTAATAGATTGTGTGCAGTGTTTACCAATGTCAAACACATGAATGTCTATGGCTGTATGTTTTACCCACAGAACACTGACACTAAAAGTGTGTTTTTTTCCCACACCAACACCCAATTTTCTAACTTGCTGGACAGTAATTATAGGTTCAAGGATTTATTTCAATTCTGACACTAGCTACCTAGAGTGAGTATCGTACCCCACAGATTATGAACTCACTCTGGCAAGAGTGCCCCCATTTTAGAGACCAATCACTAGTCTCAGGCTTTGCTTACTTCTGACTGACCAAATATACATTGGGACCTCCCATGACCCCTTCTTTGGGTTTGAAAATTTGCTAAAAGAGTTCACAGAACTCAGAGAAAACCATTTGCTATTACCATTTTATTATAAACAATACTGCTCAGGAACTGCCAAATGGAAGACATGCATAGGGCAAGGTACAGGGGAAGAGTAAGGGAGTTTACATGCCCTCTCTGGGAGCACCACCTTCCCAACACCTAACTGTATTCACCAGTTCTGAACCCCTTTGTTTAGGATTTTTAGGAAGGTTCATTACGTAAAGATGACTGTTTAAATAATTGACCATTGGTGATTAACTAGATCATTAGCCCCTCTCCCATTCTGAGATGTTAGGGACAGGGCTGAAAGTTCCACCCCTCTAATTAGGCCTTTTTTTCTATGGTGATCAGCTCCCATCTTGAAGATCTCTAGGAGTTCCCAGCCACCAGAAATCTCATTAACATCCAAAATGACACTCATCTGGAAGGAACGTTTAGGGTCTTAGAAGTTGTTGTGTGAGGAAACAGACTAAGACCAAATATTATAACAAAAGGTGTGTCTTTCAACTCTTCCACTCAGAAAATTACAAGAGTTTTAGAAGCTCTGTGCCAGGAACATCTTCATTTAGGAATGAAAACCAAATATAAATTTCTTATTACATCAGAATATCACAGTGTTTTACCCAGTATCACACTGAATCACATCAAGCTAATTTAAACTTGCTAATTTATTATTATTACTTGCATTCCTTTTATGTAATGTATTATAGACAATTTTGATAGTTTGTTAACTATACCAGATTGTCAGATCATATCTAGGTAGAGAACAAAAATACCCATGAAACGTTATTTTTTTTTATTACTGATTGATTGGCAGTCATGGCTCTATCAAAACTGAGTAATTCCCCTGGAAAAAGCATCTATTCCCATACATATACATCTCTATCTACCTACACAGACATATATGCAGGAGAAGACAAAGTGTGTTCATGTGTGTGCATGTTTGTGTATGTCTGAAAAGATATGTAGCTAGCAGTTGCTTTTCCTTATAGAATCACACAAATAACTAATTGACAAGTTTCCTCTTAAAAATGGTTCGAAGATGGATGTGTTGCTTGATTTTAGTTAGACACTGTGCTAAAACCAAATTCAGTAATGACTTAAAATACCAGCAGAAAATTATTTCAACAAAACCTGAAGCAAACTATTCTTAATGGTATAGACTTTCTGATTATTACATACTTGAAGGATCCCTGGAAGCACAAAGTGTAAATATATTATTTTGGACTCTCTACCAATTATTTATGCCCTTTTAGTAGAATTCCATTAAAACATTCCTCAATAAATCAGTTTTGTTATGGGCTGTGTTTTATGAAATATCTTTATGATTCTAAATGATTTTGTTCTTATTGAGTGTGTGCTGGAGGATGTTATCTATACCTGTCTATACCGTTGATTAGAAGAAAAAAATTGTTAAGGAATAAAATACAGTGTCAACTAAAATAAACCGTAGAAAGTTGGTTGGATTAATTATGTGTAAATGGCTAAATGTATCAACTACCTATTGTTATGAAATTGCTGGAAAACCAAAATTTTCATAGAATTCAGAACCTCAGCGTCATAAAACAATAAATAGTATTTTTTTCAGAATCTGATGTCGACTCAGAAATGTAGGCTCACTTGCTCTTGACTGACTTCATTCACATTTTGGGCCTTTGCCATTAAAAGTAATGGCAAAAACCACAATTACTTTTGCACCAATGTATAGGTCGATCTTACTTGGATTGAGTGGGGTAACTCATTCCCCATGTCTTATTCCCAAGCAGGCTAGTCTGGTTATGTTCTGAACGTGATGACAGAAGTACAAGTGTAAGCAAGCCTAACAGGGCATTTGGTTTGAAAATAATTTTCTTGTGTCATCTCAGCTAGTATTCAAATTTTGGAAATTTGAATGAAGTATGATTCTCAAAATAATTTATAAAAATTACACCACATTCTTATTTTCAAATAAAACCAAATGAATTCATTAATTCATAATACAATTTTAGCATAAAGATTAATACATTAGTAGCATACAGAAATACAGTAAATGAGCTAAATTTTTTTTCAATATTTACTCAAAAAACTTTTAATCATTCACTAAACAAATACTTATTTACTGATTGCTTGAAACTTAGCTAGGTAATATAGCCAATACAGAGAAGAATAAAATATGCTCTATGCCTTAGAGAAGTTCACAGAGTGGTAGAGTGTACTATACATTACTTTTGGAAGATTTCATCCCCCAGGTGTACATGGCTACTTGTATTATTTATTCTCTGCGCCAGTGTTTTACAATTAATCATAAAAATATCATGTATGGGACAACATTCATGTATAATCATGACTGATCATACAACATTCATAGTATAATCAGTCATGCCTTAGAATCTCTTCGACTGAGTAAATATATGTGAGAGTGACAAGGAAATTGTAAAGGTTGGGTTGAAAGATATAAGAAGGGCTAGATAATTTTCCAGTAACGGATTGCAGGCAAACTGATTCCCTCTCTCTGCAATGACCAGACAGGAGCTAAGTCACCAGAGGATACTATGTCTGTGACTTTCAGAAGCTAAATATTGAAGACAGAACCAATTTGCCTAGTTCGGAGAGTTTGGTAGCTGCAGTGGTGAGTATCCAGTGACAGGCAACAGAAGAGGCACATTCCAATTTACCTGTGATTGCTGTTTCACACTGTTTCTTGAAGGGGCCAAAATACTGGACACATCTGACTGGAAGAATTTCCCATTCTTAAAATCAAGGAGTGGGGGTAGATATTGAGAGGTTCTATTATGAGAACTTTTTCAGCACTTGCACCCCCAAAACAATTTTCTGCTTTAGGAAACTAAGTGACTAGAATATTTAAATTGATCAACTTCAAAAAATTACTGAGAAAATAAAATATCAGGGGAAAAAATAGGATCGTTAACCTTTTTTTATGGTGATGACAGAGGTGGTACAAATATTAAGAAATACTATTGTCTAAAGTGAATGGCATTGTATTATAAGAATATTTCCTGATTTATAAGAGGTGAAAGAAAGAATAATGACGCCTTGGGATGGCTATTCTGTTTCCCATTTCTTCCCATTTTTCCTCACTTCTGCTTAGTCAAAATTGTATATCAATACATCTATAAATGTTTCCCAATGAGTTTACCTGGAAACATGCTATTACCTAAGTCTAAGTTTTTATATTTTGTACTTTCTTATTTAAAACATTAACTATATTTGACTATATATTACAGAAATGTTAATATTTTTATCTAAAAAAAAAACCAGAAGAGAAAGAGCTAAAAACAACTGCCCTATAATTCCTTCATTAGTAATTTTCCAATTGTGGTTCATCATGGACCTTCATTTTGCTTACCTATGCAATGGGCTTTTATTTCACTTGGTGTGCTTCTTGAGGAAAATTACTACCATTTATTCATCACAACCCAGCCAGAAATATTTCACACATATTTCAAAATAGTCTGACACATATCAAGGTATAACGAATGTTAATTTTTCTCTCTGCTTTCAAACAGTCAGCTAGTAAACTCATTCCTTCTAATATGATGATGATATGTTCACTAACAATGCTCAGAGAATGAATTGATACATAAATGTGGCATCCAGTTTCTTAAATGCAGTAATTTAAAAACTAACTTTTAGGGAAAGCTAGCATTTGTTTTGCAGAAGTACATCAGAGGTCACTGTGGAGGGCAGAGATGGATGAGGTTTGGTATGGAAACAGAGAAATAAGCAGAATACTCTTCATGTTAACCTCAACCAGTGCAGCTCAACATTTAAAATGCTTTGATTTGGCCCTACCTCGTGTTTCAGTAAAAAAAAAAAAAAAAAAAAAAAAAAAAAAAACTCAGCTGCAATAACAAAAGTAATATCTGATCGACCTCAGTTATAATCCTGGCTCTCACTTGGGAGTTGTTATGCTCTATCTTGTCTCGTGAGGGTCAGGTGATTTAGGCTGTCTTCTTCATGCATATCCCATGGATCACTCCTACTCTTTTCAAGAAAATTCCTGGTCCTAAGGTTGACCAATTGAAGATTAAAAATACTCACTTACACTTTTGCATCATTATACTTGGTGGTGGTGTGAGCAAGAGAATAATCAGATGAAGCTAATTTCAAGTTTTCTTGATTTCTTGGGGAACATCATTTTAACAGGTATACTAATGCTGCAGTTCTTTTCATGAACTCCACGTCGCATTTCCTCTATGATTATTTTAGTTAACAGATTTTTTCCCTGTGACACAACTATCAAACCAGGTTCTCAGAATCTCCCTAATCAAGGAATATTTTATTACTTATTTGACTACTAGAAGTAAAAGCTAGGATCTGTATTCACAAAGATAGGTTTTGGGAAAGCGCCATAACATCACTTTCATAGATGGTGGAGCGGTATGAAACCATCTTTGTGTTAAGTGCATCAGATGCTTGATTTTGTGTGAAAAGTGCTAAATTGAGACAAATTCGTGATTTTGACATCTAGCCAGAAAAAAACTTCCATTTTGTATAGGTGAGTTTCAACTTGTAAGCCTAATGACGTGTATATTTCTTTGTCAGTTCAATTAGGTGTGTTAAATCTAAACCTAAACTTTCCATCTGAAATGCAGGCAAAAAATAAAATAAATAACATTGTTTTTATTCAAGTTTTGGGAAAAATCTGAGCTTAAAGAAATACATAAATGACTATTTTTTATAATCAGAATTAATGCAATATTTACTATTTCAGCTTTAAAACATTTTGGTATTAAGTTCTATGCTTAACATAGGCCATAGTAGTTCTTATGAATACTCTAAATGCAGAGGAAGTAGTCATGGTGTCCAAATAATGCTATTATGACAAGAAGTTATAGTAAATCTATTAGATGAAAACTCATCTCTATCATATTGTAATAGAAATGGAATTATAATGAAATTCTATAAATTACAAATAGAAATATTATGACAGACCCATTAAGAAAAGTTATTTTAAATATACAAAAATATAATAACAATGTTACAAGTTATATTTCTTCTAAGAATAAAGCAAAAATATCAATTATTTCCAATAGAAATAAGTCATATATCAGGTAGACGTCATTATCAAATTCATGTTACTTGCTCATATGTTATTTCAACATTATCTTTCAATTATCCTAGCTCCTTTTCACAATAATCTTGAACTGAATTAACTAAATTGTAAAATGGTTTGAATTTCATAATGTCTTTTGGCAGACCTCATTGATTTTCCAGGTTACATGGTCATTAATTGTCAGTAATACCTTCTAATCCAGGTAAAATTGATTATAGTTTAAGCTATTTTCTGTATTAAGAAGCCACTGGTTCCAGTCTAGAGGTGTGACATTATTAATTTTGTTCTGCTACTCTCCATACAATTAATAATCAGTTTCGCTGCTGCTTTTTCTAATTTTTGCCATAACAAAGACAAAAATGTTGCTTTGTGTGACAGAGAAATATAACACAATTTAGACTTTTTAGTGTTAATGAAAAACTTTTCTTTATGACTTTGTGTTTTTAAAATTCAAAAATAAGGATCATGCAGTTTTAAATCTGTTTTAAAATCAATTATGTAGGATGTGCCAAGTGCCCTTTCATTCTGGGTACGTGTTTATTACAACTTTATTGATTACATCAGTTAGAATTGTCTATAAACCCAAAGACGTGCTATAGGCTTACCTTCACATTTGACCTGGTGGATCTGGTAAATATAAAGTCCGTTTCCTGCAAGACAGAAAAGATAAAGACTATTTATTCCTATTATCTGTTTCAGTTGAATTGAGAGTAACTTTAAGTTTGGACACGCTTAACTATATCATGTTTTTTTTAAGGCTTTAAAGACTTTATGAAAGCAAATGGCATATTGTCTTCATTTCACTTTGGAAGTCCACCCCTGGCATTACTGTTCAAAGTAATGATATTATTGATATTTATGAATTGCTAAATGATGAAAGAGCACAATAATACATTATCCTTAATTTCACTCCTTCATTCTACCTTAATGACATAAACTATAACTTGTATAAAACTAGGTAAAAATAAGAGAACCTCAAAGTTCATTTGAGAGAGAGAGAGAATATCATGCTCTCCCCCGCAGCTAGGATATAAATTCAAAACATACGCTCCCTCTTTTGCATCTAATGGATTTCACTATAATTCTCTTCAACAAGTATTTATTGTCTGGTTTCTCAAATTCAATCAATTGATACTTAGCACAGAGTTTAATTGTATTTTCCACCACCATGTACCTTAGAGAGAGCTATTATTAGACTGAAATATTAACTTTAATAACATAAGAAGCATATTATGAAAGAGAAATCTGTGCCAATGGAGTTACAATGGCATGTCTTTAAACATTTATTCAGCCAATTGGAAAGAAAGTTCTAAGAACCTCTTGACTAAGTATCATGAATATATAACAGCAACACCTAGTGATAGGAACAGTTATTAATGGGAATACAACACTATGAGGAGGTGAAAAGCAAAATAAATATGACTTTAACAGGATAGAAATTTGGGTGGGGGATGTGTGTGTGTCAAAAATTATTAAACTTCCTCTCTCCAAATATTACTTTGATTTCATTCTCTCTCTCTCTCTCTCTGTCTCTCTGTCACACACACACACACACACACACACACACACCTCTCTGGGACTCAAATTCTCAGTATATTAGAAATTTCAAATGTGTCCCAATGTTTCTGATACTCTTTTCTTTTTTTCTCATTTGTTTTACTCTCCATGATTCAAGCTACATGTTTCTATTTACCTCTCTTTTAGTGCAAAAATACTCTTTTCTAATGGCTCCACATACTATGTTTTATATACAATAGTACTATATATTGAGTTACAAATTGTTGTATTTCTATGTGTATTCTTAAGACAGAGTCTTGTTCTGTTGCCCAGTATGGAATGCAGTGGCACAAGCATAGATGGGATTACAAGCATGAGCCACTGTGCCAGGCCAATTTGTAGGCTTTTATTTGATTGTCATTTAAATATATATTACAGTTCTCTGGTGAAGTTCTCCATTTTGTCATGTCCTTTTACAACATATTTATGACAGGTGCTTTAAATGTGTGACTAGTAAGCTCAATATTTGGATCTTTTGTCAGTGTCATTGTCTATTGGTTCTGATTCATATTTTGCAGAGTATTTTTTACAAAATGTCACACATTTTATCATCTTCTTTCAAGAAGGGTTGAGCTTTATCCTTTGATGGACAACTAGGATAGGAATAGAACATCTTAATCTAATTAGAGACAGAGCTGACTGGTTGCTGGTTTGAATTTTTTGTTAAGCTCTGTCTACCAATAATTAGCATGGACTTTTAGAGTGTAACACCGCAGGAGGTCTGTCTGTGAGTCTATGGAGTTTACTGGATTCTCTGCCTTAGAAGGTTATGAATTCCAGTTTTTGTCTTCTCATCACTATGATACTGTGGTACATTACCATCTGTGTCAGAAGTATACTGCTTAATTTTACAGAATTACAAAGTCTATTAAAGCCTTGTAAAGGAATATTTAACCCCCGCAATACTTTTCTACCATGGTAATGTCTTTTATTCTTTTTTTTAATTTTTGCTTCTCTACCTCTGTAAAATTGCCAAAACTCTACAGGATTGACAGCTACATAGTCTTGGCTACTACTGTTCTCCATCTCTGCCCTGCCCCAAGGGTAAATAATGCCCCCAGGGATAAACAAATAAGGAAAAGCTGAATATCCCCAAGGATAAATAAGTAAGGAAAAGCTGAATGTGGCATTTCAACTCATACTCTGAAATTCACTTCTTTTGGAATCTTGACCCATTGGCTCCTTGTTGCCTCACAGTTCTCTGGCAACTTTAAAAAGATGTTTTCTAGTTGTTCTTGATGGAAGGATGAGCCTGACGCAAGGTAGTCATCATGACTAGAAACAAAAGCCCTAGAAAATTCATCTGGATGTCATATGTTTATAGCATTGTAGAAGAGACTGAATAATAAAAGTAAGAAAACCCCATTGTAACGGAGCTTGTAAGTCATATTCAAGCATATGATTTTTATAATGATAATCTATTGCAGAAATTTATGCAATAGGAGATATAATTGAGTTTACATTTAAAAAGGACAAATTCATCACCAAGGAAGATTCATTAGATCAGTATGAGAGTAGGAACTATCTATGAAAATTATAGGCAAGAAATAATATATTAATTTAATGACTATTTAACAGTTTTCTTTTATATGATAAACACTGAAAGATGATAGGCATTTAAATACTTTACAGCACTTTGGGAAGGGGAGGCAGGCAGATCACCTGAGGTCAGGAGTTCGAGACCAGACTGGCCATGGTGAAACCCCATCTCTACTAAAAATACAAAAAAATTAGCTGGGTGTGGTGGCAGGCACCTGTAATCCCAGTTACTTGGGAGGCTGAGGCAGGAGAATTGCTTGAACTTATGAAGGCAGAGGTTTCAGTGAGCCGAGACGATGCCATTGCACTCTAGCCTGGGCAACAAGAGCGAAACTCTGTCTCAAACAAAACAAAACAAACAAAGCAACAAAACAACAACAAAAACTTTACAGTTTTCAAATTAATCAATTACTCTTATATGTAAGATAAAAACTGATTTTCTATTTCTGATACAATTTGGATTAAAAATATTTACTCACAAAAGTGCTTTAGTAAATATAGCATAATTAACTTTTATTAAATATACATAATTTACTTTATTATTAAACTTTTGGCCACACTACATTAATAGAAATATTCAAACAAAAAATAAATTAAATAGGCATACATATTTGCATATGTCTTTGTTAGTAGCAAGGAATTCCAGTTTCACAGTGAGAAAAACTGGATTTAATCCAAAATGCTGTAACTTCCAAATGATGTAAAATTAGGAAAGTCATTAATATCACTGAGTAAATTTGTTCAACTATAAAATGGGTGAAATATTCCCCTGTTGTAAATGTGTAATATGTGGAAAACACTGAAACATTTTGTGTGACATAACAACAATAATCATTCAGAAATGTATATAGGCAGAAGACTAATTTAATTTAGACATATAGATGTGAGATTTATGGTTAAAAATAACATCATTTGGAGCTTCTAAATTTAAAAAAAGATTTTTAAAATTAACATTAAACATATATATATGTGTGTGTGTGTATATATATATATCTCAAAACACCAAAATACAGAAAACAAATCCAAGACCTTAAAACAGATAATAGAAATGGTTAAATTCTATACAGGTTTTGGTGTTGGCTGTCAAGGTTTTTATTTTTAAATTTTAATTTCTTTTTTGAGACAGTCTAACTTTGTTGCCCAGGCTGGAGTGCAGTGTCGTCATCTTGGCTCACTGCAACCTCCGCCTACCAGGTTCAAGAGATTCTCATGCCTCAGCCTCCTAAGTAGCTGAGATTACAGATGCTCACCACCAAACCTGGGTAATTTTTGTATTTTTATTAGAGACAGGGTTTTGCCACATTGTCCAGGCTGGCCTTAAATTCCTGGCCTCAAGTGATCTGTCTGCCTCAGCCTCCCAAAGTGCTGGGATTGCAGGTGTCAGCCACTGCACTGGATCCTGTCACGGTTTTTAAATTAACATTATTATCATCAAGAAAATTTCAAAAGTAAAATCTCACCAGAGACTTAGAATCAATTTTTCAAAAAGTGAAATGTAATTATTATAACTTTAAAATATGCAGAGCTACTTAAAAAGAACATTTTATTGAAAAGAAAAACTATATCTTAAGATATACTTGATTTTGTATAGAAATTAATTTAGTATAAAATCTAAATTAAAATATGCTGGTATCATTTACATCAGGAGTCCCCAACCCCAGGCCCCAGAGTAGTGCCTGCGTGTGGCTTGTTGTGAATCAGGTGGCACAGCAGGAGGTGAGCAGTGGGTGGTGAGCCTGAGCTCCACCTCCTCTCAGATCAGTCACGACATTAGATCACCATAGGAGTGCCAACCCTATTGTGAACTGTACATGTGAGGGATCTAGGTTGCACACTCTGTATGAGAATCTAATACCTGATGATCTGAGATGAAACAATTTTCTCCTGAAACCATCCCCACCCTTCCATTCATGGAAAAATTGTCTTCTGTAAAACCAGTCCCTGGTGCCAAAATATTGAGTACCACTGATTTATATGATAATTACTCTTGAAAAATTTAGGTTGAGGTTTCTAATACTGCCCAATTATGTAATCTTTACTGAGGTAAAGTTATCATTGAAAACAACTGTGATACTGTTTTGATACGGTGCAGAACTAGTCAACTAAATTTGGGCATGAATTTTGCTAAGAAACTATAATTACACATTTAAAACATGTGTGTATAATATCTTTCCTTAAGTGGTTCACCTATACTGGTGACAAGACTTCTTGGAATTACAAAGCTTCTTTTTACAGTAACAATGGCTTCTCTGTGTCATAATGATTAACAATTCAAACAGCACTGTTATTTTAAAAAACACATTTTTTAAACTTAATGTAACTTTATCCCAAAACAGATAAATAAGATCAATTGACAAACTACACTGAACCATTAGACCTGTCATTTTTTGTACTTCTTCAAGTTTTTTAATTGATACATAATAGTTGTACATATAAATGGGGTACATGTGATATTTTGATATAAGCATAAAATGTATAATGATCAAGTCTAGGTAACTGTTGTATTCATTACCTCAAATATTTATCATTTTTCAATGTGAGAACATTCCAATATTCTATTCTAGCTATTTTGAAATATACAATAAACTTGTAACTATAGAAATCCTTCTGTGCTATCAAACACTAGATCTTATTCCTTCTATCTAACTGTATTTTTGCAGCCATTAACCAATCTCTCTTCACCCTTCGTCCTCACTTTCCTTCTCAGCCTCTGGTAACCATTATCCCATTAACTACCTCCATGAGACAAATATTTTAACTCTCACATATTAGTAAGAACATGCAATATTTATATTTTTCTGCTTGGCCGATTTCACTTAACATTATGACCTCCAGTTTTATCCATTGTTGCTGCAAATGACAGAATTTCTTTGTATTTTACGGCTGAACAATTTTCCATTGTGCATATACACCACATTTTCCTTATCCATTGATGGACATTCAGGTTAATTTCATATCTTGGCTATTGTGAATAGTGTGGCAATAAATATAGGAGTGCAGGTATCACTTTGATATTCCTGATTTTCTTTCTTTAGAATATATACCCACAAGTGGGATTGCTAGATCATACAGTAGAAAATATTTGAGCATCACTCATCCAACAATGATTAATGATAAGAATATATAAGGAACTCAAACTACTTAATAGCATAAAACTAAATTATTCAATTTAAAAATGGGCAAAAGATCTGAATAGACATTTCTCAAAAGAAAAATACAAATAGCCACAGGTATATGAAAAAAAGTGCTCAACATTTCTAATGATCAGAGAAATGTAAATCAAAACCACAATGAGATATCTCCTTACCCCAGTTCAAATGGCTACTATCAAAAGACACAAAGTAACAAATGCTGGCAAGGATATGGAGAAAGAACTCTTCTTATATACTGTTGGTGAGAATGTAAATTAGTGTAGCTGCTATGGAAAATAGTATGGAGATTCCCCAAAAAACTAAAAATAGAATTACCATATAATCCAGCAACCCCACACCTGGATAGCTGTCATTTTTTTAATATATTAACATTGATCTGTTAAAGTAACCTACATTTCAGTACTCATATGAAATGATAGTCATTATTAATCTTATATTTTATAGCTCTTTACAAATTAATGAAATACTTTTACGTAACTACAACTTATTGAACCTCTATCAGGATAATCTTTAACAATATAGATTATTCACATTTTTGCAATGAGAAAAGTGATGATTTTGGTACTTAGTAAGGTCATAAATATAGTATAAACATATAATAAGACTAAAATTTGGTCTCAATCTTTTTAATTCCAAGGTCTTCCTTCATAAGCACCATAAAATACCATACCCAGTATTCTTTTGATGCTAGCAACACTAGGAGATAGTTTAGGATTTTTCTACTTATTTCATAGGCATAAAACAGTCATAGAGACATATGCAAATTAGATCATATTGCAGAAAAAATGCTTACCCAGGTCAATTGTTTTTTCTTTTTAATTATAGCTTTTAAAAACTGATTTTAATTAGCACTTACTGACTCTTAGTTATAGTGCGTCTTAATTTTACACAGTGTAGTTTGTCTTGTTTGGATGTTTGCAGTTAGTCACAAACAAACGTAAAAATTACATTCAATACCAAAGTTGTGAAGGAGCACTTTTTCAAATTGTATCCCTGCAGATGAATTGCTCAAACATATCTGTAAGTAAAAATGGTCGACCTGAGAAAGAGAGACATTTTGCTTTGCTTACAAACTAAAAACTCAAACTCAAAGAGTAATGGACTCTAAAAATGAATGTATTTTCTATTATCAATGGCTAGAAGCACTTTGAAATGTTTGATTTGAGGAAAACATAAATAAACAAGTTAGAGTGGGGAAATTCAATTGAAAAATCAAGAGGAGCTTCCTGGATTTACATAAGAGAAAATATCACTTTTTAGATAAGAAAGTTAATTTTTTGCTATTTTAAGACAATCATAGATAGTTAACTTTCTGCAATAATTTAAGCATAGTTTTGTCAAAACTCTAAAGTATTGACCAGATGATTGCTCAATGTCATACTCAGAGACTGAGGAGTCTGTAAATTCCTCTTAAAATAGATACACGAATAATTTTAGATCTTGGCATTTTCAGTAAGACTAAATCTGAATCCAAGGTTATGAGGAAGAGTCACCAGTCACACATAAAGAAAAAATAGTTAATTTGTTTCGCAGAAATAAATGAATTTATGAGAATTTTTCTAAAGTGCTTTGTCATTAGGATAAACAATGTTAAATTATTTTTAAAGTACTCAAAATTCATACTCAACATTCTACATTGAAATTAAGAAAGATAACACAACATGGTATATTTTACAAATGTAATGTAATTTGGATTTTGTATATGGTAGCACCTGATTGACTAGAATTTCAATTCTAACAATTATTGGAGTAATACAAACCTGGATAATTTATTCATTCATTTAGATCAAAGGTCGCCATTTAAAGAAAACCTGTTATCTTATATAAGCTGACTCATAAGAGTTTTAATGGCCTACACAGTGAGAGGTGACAACCTGATGGCGACCCTCTCTTGCTCTCAGCGCCTCCTCTGCCTCGGCATCCGCTCTGGCCACGCTTGAGGAGCCCTTCAGCCCGCGGCTGCACTGTGGGAGCCCCTGTCTGGGCTGGCCGAGGCCAGAGCTGGCTCCCTATGCTTGCTGGGAGGTGTGGAGGGAGAGGCACGGGTGGGAAACCAGGCTGCAGGTGGTGCTTGTGGGACAGCACTCATCAAGCGCAAGTTCTGGGTGGGCGCGGGCTTGTGGCCATGTGGCTGCTGTCCCGGTCAGTGAAGGGCTCACCACCCAGGGCCACAGCTGCCGAGGGTGCACCAGGTCCCCCGGGACTGCCAGCAGCCCACACTGTGCTTGAATTCTCGCTGGACCTGCAGCCTGCCATGCCGGAGCCCCACCCCCCCACCCCCACAGTGGGCTCCTGCAGGCCGAGCCTCCCTGAATGTTGCTGCCCCCTGCTCCTGGCACCCGGTCCCATTGACTGCCCAGGGGCTGAGGAGTGCAGGTGCCACAAGGGACTGGCATGCAGCTCCAACCATGGCCCTGGCACAGGATCCACTAGGTGAAGCCAGCTGGGCTCCTGAGTCTAGTGGGGACTTGGAGAACCTTTATGTCTAGCTGAGGGACTGGAAATACACCAATCAGCACCCTGTCTCTAGCTCAAGGTTTGTAAATACACCAATCAGTACTTTGTATCTAGCTAATCTAGTGGGGACTTGGAGAACTTTTCTGTCTAGCACTCTGTGTCAAGCTAAAGGATTGTAAATGCACCAATCAGCACTCTGTGTCTAGCTCAGGGATTGCACCAATTAGCATTCTGTCAAAATGGACCAATCAGGTCTCTGTAAAATGGGCCAATCAGCGCTCTGTAAAATAGACCAATCAGCTCTCTGTAAAATGGACCAATCAGCAGGATGTGGGTGGGGTCAGATAGGGGAATAAAAGTCAGCTGCCCCAGTCAGCAGTGGCAACCCCTTGGGTCTCCTTTTGCAATGTGGAGGCTTCCTTTTTTCGGTCTTTGCAGTAACTCTTGCTGCTGCTCGCTCTTTGGGTCTTCACCGCTTTTATGAGCTGTAACACTCACCGCTAAGGTCTACAGCTTCACTCCTGAGGCCAGTGAGACCACAAACCCACCAGGAGGAATGAACAACTCTAGATGAGCCACCTGAAGAGCTGTAACACTCACCGGGAAGGTTTGCAGCTTCACTTCTGAAGCCAGCGAGACCATGAACCCACTAGAAGGAAAAAACTTCAAACACGTTCGAACATCAGAAGGAACAAACTCCAGACACACCATCTTTAAGAACTATAACTCAACCGTGAGGGTCGGTGGCTCCGTTCTCGAAGTCAGCAAGACGAAGAACCCACCAATTCCGGACACAATAGAATTAGGGGTGGTGAGAAAGAAATCACCTTATGCTTGGACTTGTCTCATGAACCATGTTTCGTGGATGAATACAGATGATTTTAAGTGTTAACAGATGGTGCACTGTGTCTCACAACTAAGGAAAGGCTCAAGATAGGCCGCCTTCTGCTAGAGGATAAACAGATTGGAGACTTGCAGGCAAATTTTTATAGCAGTAATAACAATTTTCTAGTTCAAATTCCATGTTAAGGTCTTGAGAATCACGAAAGACCAATAAGTGAACAAAACATAGAATAAACACTGTAACAAAAATGGGAAATAGAGCAAAGAGGGAAATCACGTTATTTCTGATCCTTAGAGAATAAGAAGGACAAAATGAGTACCTCAAAATCTAGAATTAAGATAAAAGAGATTGTAGAAGTCAAGTTTTGTGACCAAAGGGGAAAGAAACTTAAGAGATACGGGAAAGAGGAAGTCAGCAAAGCTACAGTGGTTGAAAGCTGGCTGATGCAAGTTATTTGGGGGAAGGTAAGCCAATCTTACACAGCCCAGATGAAGTAAGATGAGGTCCAAGTCCAGCAATGTACAAGATCAGTTAGGAAAAGGCATTTGGAATATATTAGAAGAGGAATGGGATATTACTGAAAAGTTAAATCATGGAAGTGATGTGATATGATTTGTGTTTGTAAAAGAGCACTTCGGTTGCTTGGTGAAGATTGAGTTACAGGAATAAATCAGAGAAACCAGTTAGGAAGCTTACAGTCATGTTGGTGGAGATGAAAATTATTTGGTTTAGAATGGTGGCTGTATGAAAGATAAGAATTGAAGTATTGAACAACTGTTTTTAAAGCTAGAGTCCAAAGAAAAAACCAAGAATGAGTCATAGGATTTTATCTTAAGCAAATGGATGGGTGGAATTTTTAAGTATTAAGATGGCAAATATTGCAGTATTTGTCAGAGTTAGGAGGAGTAGGGGAAAAAAGCAAGTTTTGTTTTAAACATGGGTATCCAGCTGGAGAAGATGTCTAGTAGTAGGCAGCTGAATACATGGAATATTCAGTTTAGAAGTGTGTGTGTGTGTGTGTGTGTGTGTGTGTATCTTTGAAAAAATATATTGTAAATATATGCATATATGTCTATATACAAATGTAACTACTTAAGAGTCCAAAGAACTTTAAAATCATGGATTTATACTTTACATCCAGTCACCCTGATGAACTCTGCACAACACACTACCTGGCTTAATTATAAGAGAATATATTCACTTTAGCAGTGGGTCTGCTGTACCCTCCATATTGTACTTTGTAAATACAAAGTGAAGGAAAGAAAAATTTGAAACATTTTTAGTGACTTCCGTAGTCGTAATATAAATTGAATTTAATGGGGGATTTTACATGCTTAGTTTAGTAATATTTTAAAATACAAAATTTAGCTAATCCCAAAGAAAAATTTGACAAATTGGACTGCAATGAAACATTATAAATATTATAAATATTATAAATATTTCCTCCTTCAAGTAATATGTTACAATTTCATATCCTTTTGGTGAATTCAATTTCATAGTTTAGATGCTTTAGATAATTTCTAATATTAATGTCAAATAAAACGGTTTAAGTCATGTGATTTTTTTCAATTGTTTTGTATTATAAGCATAACTTCCCTGTGACTCTGTTTTTGAATCTTCTAATCAACTTCCATGATGTTATTATTTAATTATAGTATTTATTTACATCATCTTCAAGGTTATTTAGAATATTTAGATGATGTTAAATATCATGGAAAAATTTCTGCATATCAGCTTTAAGTTTTACACTTTGTGAAAAGTACACAAAAATAATGCACCCATACAATGTGTTCAACACAAATGTTTTGGTAAATACTGCATAAGATTTTAATATTATGCATGACAAACATATAAATACAATTTTATTATAGAATAACATTATTAAAACCACTGCACCTTGCATTGGTATTGGTAATATATAGTAAAATAAATCATAGACGGTATTAGTGTTCTTAGAGAAAATAATTGCACACGCTCTGAGCAATCTAAAAATTAAACATTTTTGTACATTTAATAATGTAACATGTAGACCAGAAATGATTATTTTTCTATCTAAGCAAAGTACTCTTCCTTTCTCAATTTAGTCACAAGAATATACATATAAATTTTAGTATGTTCTTTATTTTATTTTTAAATTTCCATTTATTTATTTATTTATTTATTTATTTGAGATGGAGTCGCTCTCTGTCACCCAGGCTGAAGTGAAGTAGCATGATCTTGGCTCACTCCAACCTTTGTGTCCTAGGTTCAAGTGATTCTCATTCCTCAGCCACCTGAGTACCTGGGATTAGAGTGTGCCCCACCTCACCCAGCTAATTTTCATATTTTTCAGTAAATACACGGTTTTGCCATGTTGGCCAGGCTAGTCTCGATCTTCTGGCCTAAAGTGATCCACCTGCCTCAGCCTCCCAAAGTGCTGGGATTACAGGCATGAGCCACCACGCCCAGCAGTATGTGTTTTAAATCACTCAGATAAACGTGTGCTTTAATATATAGCTAGCCATTTTTTTTTGCAAAAATAAAATATGTATTAGGTCTACGCTTTTTAAATATCAAACTAAATTCCAAATGAAATTAAATACTTAACTATTAAAATGAATCTATAAAATGCTGTATGTTATTTCTTTTGAAAGATACATGTTGATGACGACAATGATGACGATGCTGTTGTTGATAAACAGGTGGATAGATGATAGACAAAAGAAATGAAAGAAAAACAAATTTCAATATACCCATAAAATACTCTTTAGAGTTAAAATTACATATGTTTAAAAATACACACACACAATTATATGTATATGCTTGGCTGTTTTGGAATATAAACACAGTGAAAAGCTGTACAAGGTGCATACAATCCAATGATACAAGTAGGCAAGAGTGAAGTTGTAAAATGATAAGATAAAGTTTTGACATTAATCATATTACATTTATGTATTCATAAAATTATCTGGAAGAATACAAGTATAGGCTTAAGTGTGGGAATATGAAAGTAACTTTTTACTTATCTGTATATGTAATTCTATTTGGTTCATTTCAGTTTTTCAACAACCATATACTACTTCACTTGAAAATGAAAATGATAAAGAACAGTTCATTAATAGCCCACATGCTTCATCCTAACTTGAATTTCAATAGTATACAATAAGCTTTATGATATTCTCTTTCTTTCTAGTGTTTTAAAAAAATGCTGATATTTGAAGCAAATTCGAATTGAAATAGGCATTTTATATTGCCAGCTTTATTAATATATGATTAACAAATAAACTTTGAATATATATAAGGTATATAATGGGATGTTTTGATATACATTTTTAGTGAAATAATTATTAAAATCAACCTAAGTAACATATTGTTCTCTTTATATGGTTTTGTGTGTGTGTGTGATACAACATTTGAGATCCACTTTCTTCACCAATTTCAAGATACAATACAATATTATTAACTATAGTCACCATGCTATGTATTAGATCTCCAGAAATTCTTTATTCTGCCTAACTAAAACTTTGGATCCTAAGACCAACATCTCCTCACCCATGCCCCTGAGCATTATCAACCACCATTTTTCTATGTTCTATAAGATGAATTTTTGTATATTTTGCATGTAAGTGAGATTATGCAGTATTTGTCTTAAAGTGCCTGTCTTATTTCAATCAAACTCTTCCAGGTTTATTTGTGTTGTCAGAAATGGCAGGATTTCCTTCTTTTTAAAGGGTATTTTTAGTAAGATAACAATATCCATATTGTTTAGCTCCCACTGGTAAGTAAGAGTATGTGGAATTTTAATTTCTATTTATGAGTTATTTCACTTAAGATAATTGCCTCCGGTTCCACCCATATTGCAGCAAAAGAAATAATTTCGTTCTTTATATGGTGCATAATATTCCGTGATATAACACATTTTATTGCCCAATTATCCATTGAAGGATATTTAGGTTGATTTCATGACTTTTCTATTGTGAATAGTGCTGTGATAAACATATGAGTTTAGGTGTCTTTTTTATATACTGATTTCTTTGTTTAGATATCCAGTAATTGTCTAACTGATTGATGAAGGAAATGGTAGTTTTATTTTTAGTTCGCTGAGAAATCGCCATAATGTTTTCCATAGTGATTGTACTAATGAACATTTTCAACAACAGCGTATAAGCATTCCCTTTCCTTCACATCCTTGCCAATATCTGTCATTTTTTGACTTTTTAAAAATAGCCCTTCTGACTTGTGTAAGATGGTAGTATGTTGTGGTTTTAATTTGCATTTTTCTTATGATTAGTGATGTTGAGCATTTTTTCAAATGTTTGTTGTCCATTTGTATGTCTTCTTGTGAGATATGTCTATTGTGTGTTTTGCCCACTTATTAATAGGATTATTTGTTTGTTGTTGCTGTTGTTGTTGACTTGTTTGGGGCCCTTGTAGATACGGAATATTAGACTCTTGCTGAAGGCATAGTTTGTAAATATTTTCTCCCATTCTGTGCATTGTTTGTTTATTCTGTTGATTATTTCTTTTGATGTACAGAAGGCTTTTGGTTTAATTAATTTCCATTTGTTTAGTTTTATTTTGTTGCATTTGTTTTAAAGTCTTAGTCATAAATTATTTTCCTGAGCCAATGTTCAGAAACATTTTTTTCCTAGGTTTCCTTCTAGTACTTTTATAGTTTCAGGTCTTACATTTGTCTTTAATCCATTTTGAGTTAAGTTTTGCATATGATAAGAAACATGGTCTAGTTTTGCTCTTCTGCATATGACTAACCAGTTTCCCTAGAACCATGTATTGAATATTCTTCTCCAGTATATATGTATCTATATATATATGTTGTTGTTGTTGTTGACGCTGTCAAAGATCAAGTGGTTGTAGGTATGTAAATGTATTCCTGAGTTTTCTATTTTGTTCCATTGATCTATATGTCTATTTTAATTCCACTATCATGATATTTTGGTTAATATAGACCAGTAGTATAATTTAAAGTCAACTAACATGGTACACCCAGCTTTATTTTATGTAAGTATTGTTATTCTTGTTTTGTTAGGAATGCTGTGGCTGTTAAGGCTCTTCTTCCATTGCATACAAATATTAGGATTGTGTTTCCTAATTATATGAAAAAAATGATGTTGGTAATTCGATAAGGATCACGTTGAATCTATAGATTATTTTGGAGAGTATGATCATTTTAGCAATAATTTTTCAGTGGGAGTTTCTCATGGGAGCATGAGATGTTTTTCCATTTGTTTGTGTCATCTATGTTTTCTTTAATCACTGTTTTATCATTTTCCTTGCAGATTGTTTATCTCCTTGGATAAATATATTTCTAAGTATTTCATTTTTTATAGCTATTGTAAATGAAATTAAGTTATTGGTTTAGCTTACAGCTTGATCATTATTGGTGTATATGTATATGCTACTAATTTTTGTATGTTGACATGGTATCTTAACGCTTTACTGAATTCATTTATCAAATCTAGGAGTCTTTTGCAGGAATATTTAGGACTTTTTGGGTAGAAAATCATATCATCAACAAACAAAAGTCATTTGACTTGCTTTTTAAATAATCTAGATTACATTATTTCTTTCTCTTTCCTGATTGCTCTGGCTAGGACTTCCAGTACCATGATGAATATGAATGGTGAAAATGGGCATTCTTGTCTTGTTCCAGTTCTTAGGGGAATTGCTTTCAACTTTGCCCTGTTCAGTTTAATGTTGGTTTTGGGTTTGTCGTATATCATTTTTATTATTTTGAGATATATTCCTTCAGAGCCTAGTTTGTTGAGGGTTTTTATCATAAACATTGCTCTATTTGATTGCTTTGCCTGCACATATCGAAATGATCATATCATTTTGGTTTTTAATTTGTTTTTAAATGTTTCTGTTTATGTGGTGAATGACATTTATTAGTGTATGCTGAACCATTCTTTCTTCTATGGAATAAAAGCCAGTTGATTCTGTATTATCTTTTTGATGTGTTTTTGAATTTGGTTTCCTAGTATTTTGTTGAAGGTTGTTGCATCTATATTCATTAGGAATATTGGTGTGTAGTTTTCTTTTATGTTGTGGTCTTTCCTGCCTTAGCTATCAGTGTGATACTGGCTTCATAGAATGAGTTAGGAAGGATTACATTCACCTTGATTTTTTGGAATAGTTTCAATAGGATTGCAACCAGTTTTTCTTTGCATATCTGGTAGATTTTCACTCTGAATTTGCCTGGTCCTCAGCTTTTTTTTTTGTTGGGAGACTTTTTATTATCTATTCAATCTCACCACTTGTTATTGGTCTATTCAGGATTTCTATTTCTTCCTGGTTCATTCTTAGGGGGGTTTATGTTTCCAAAAATTTACCAGTTTTTTCTAGGTTTTCTAGTGTGTGAGTGTAAGGATGCTTATAGTAGTCTCTGATGATCTTTTGTCTCTCAGTCGGTATCATTTGTAATGTCTCCTTTTTCATTTCTGATTGTGCTTATTTGAATCTTCTCTCTTTTTCTTGGTTAATCTAGCTAGCTGTCAATCAATTCTGTTGATATTTTCAGGGAACTTTTTGTTTCATTGATCATTTGTGTAATTTTAGGGGCTCAATCTCCTTTATTTCTTCTCTACTCTTTGCTATTTTTTTTTTTTCTTCTTCTAGTTTTGGGTCTTTGTTGCTGTTGCAGTTGTTTGAGGTTCAATATTAGGCCAATTTGTGATCTTTCTATTCTTTTGATGTGGACACTGAATGCTCTAAACTTCCCCTTACCACTTCTTTTTCTGCATCTCAGAGGTTTTTGATATGTTGCGTTTTGATAGATTTTCATTCCTTTCGAAATAAAAAAAAAAAACCTTAATTTCACCCTTGACAAAAATTATTCAGGAATAGATTTAACCCTCCTGTATTTGTATAATTTTGAGAGTTTTACTTGGTGTTGATTTTTAATTTTATTTCACTGTACTCTGAGAAGATACTTTATATAATTTGGATTTTTAAAAATTTACTGAGACTTGTTTTGTGGTTTAACATATGGTCTACTTTGAAAAATGTTTATGCGTTGATGGGAAAAATGTATATTCTGTGATTTGGGGATTCATTTTCTGTAAATGTCTGTTAGTTCTATTTGTTCTAGAGTCCATTTTTAGTTACACATTTTCTTTGTTTATTTTCTGCTTCAATGATCTGTCTAGTGCTGTCAGTGGAATGTCGAATTCTCCCACTATTGTATTGCTGTGTATCTCTTTTCTTAGGTAAGGTAGTATTTTTTTTTAAATCTTTGTGGTCCAGTGTTGGGTGCAAGTATATACAGGATTATTATATCCTCTTGTTGAATTGATTTATTTATCATTATATAATGACCTTTTTGCCGATTTTTATTCCTGTTGATTTAAAGTTTGTTTTATCAAATATCAGTATAGCCAGCTCCCGATTGCTTTGGTTTCTGCTTGCATGAAATATCTTTTTTCACCCCTTTACGTTAAGTCTAAATGTTTTGCCAGTTAGGTGGGTTTTTGTAAGCAGCACATGTTGGATCCTGGTCTTTTAATTTATTCTTTCAATCTGTATCTTTTAAGTGAAGCAATTAACTCATTTATATTCAAAGTTAATACTGATACGTGAAGTTTTGTTCCCATCATAATATTGACTGTCACTTAGTTGCTTTGTATCCTCAAACGTATAATTAACTTTTAGGACCTATAAGTTTTACACTTTCTTCTGTTTTAATTGTTGCAAATATTAACCTTTCATAGTCATGTTTAGAAATCATTGAAGCATTTCTTGTAGGGCCAGTCTAGTGGTAACAAAGTCCCTTAGAATGTTATTATCTAAGAAATATTCTATTTCTCCTTTATTTGTGAAGCTTAGTTGATCAGGATAGAAAAATATTGGCTGACAATTTTTTCTTTAAGAAACTGAAAATAGGAACCCAATCTCTTCTGGCTTGTAAGTTTTCTACTAAGAAATCCAGTGTTAGTCGGATGCAATTTCCTTTTTAGTTGATTACTTTTCTCTTGCTTTTAGAATTTTTTTTCACATGAATTTCTGATGGCTATATGCATTGGGGGAAGTTTGTCTTGCAATGTATCTCCCAAGAGCTCTCTGGGTGTCTTGTGTCTAAATACTAAATCTCTAGCAAGACCAGAGAAGATTTCCACAATTATTCTCTCAAATAGGTTTTCCAACGTTTTACTTTTTCTGCTGCTTTCTCAGTAATACCTAGGACATACTTTTGGATACTTTTACATAATTTATTTTTTAAAATTCTTTATTTTTATCTGCTTTGATTATTTTGAAAGACCAATCTTCAAAATCTGAAATTCTTTCCTTAAACTTGAACTGTTAACTTGAACTGTATTTTGTAGTTTGTTCAATACGATTTTCTCTTTCAGTGTGTGTGTTTTAATCTATCTCATTAGTAAAGTTTTCCTTTACATCCTGTTTTTTTTTTTTTTTTCTATATGTTGTTGTTGGTTTTCAACTTTCCTTTAGATTTCACTGGGCTTCCTTACAAACCACAATTTGAAAGATTTATCTGGCATTTCAGAATTTTCATTTTGTTTAGGATTCATTGCTAGAGAGCAAGTATGACACCCTATTTTTTCTGTACTGACAGACTTATACTGATTCCTTTGCATTGAGAGCAAACATCATGTTTTAGTTTTTATTTTTCCCTCATTTGGATGAGACTATTTCTCCCCTCACCCTTAGAGTTGTGATGTTAATATCTATTTAGTGGGGTCATATCACTTTGTTTCTCAGTGCTGTCACAGGGCCAAGGTTCTGTATGAATTCCTTGGTTATAGATAGATTTAATATGGTTATTATCTCAAATGTTTGTTGTAGTAGCAGTGTACCAAGGATGTGAGTAGGCTCCTGGCCTCCTGCAGAGATGGGGAGGTGGAAGTCTCAAGAAGCTTATCTTAGTCCCAAGGGCTGTGCACTTGAGTCAACAAATTTTGTAGTGGAGTGTGCACTGGGTAAGGTCAAGGATCTCTCCCATGGCCTGGATTACCTGGCTCCCCAGTGGGAATATCTATCACGGAGTCAAACTCTTTCCCTTTTACTCTCTGAAGATGCATTTTCTACCATACCAGAGATGTGGGTTGCTGCCCACTCCCTTTAACAAAGTATACAAAAATTCTACCACATTTTCTGTTGGGCTCTCATGTTCCTTCTTGGATAAGAGTTCACAGTATGAACCTCTACACACTATTTTGCTCTTTCCAAGTGGGTGAGGCACGTAATGCTTCCAATCTGTCATCGTGGAAAAAAAAAAAGTATAGACATTTTAGCAATAGTAATTCTTTCGATCTATATCATGAGATATTTTATTTATTCATGGTGTCTTCAAATTCTGATTTTGTTTTAATATTTCAAATGTACAGATTTTTCAACTTCTTAATTAAATTTATCCTTCAGGTTATTTTTTATTGTTTGGTATTGAAAACTGGATTATTTGCTTAATTTCCTTTTTGGATAGCTAGTGTATATAAATACAATTAGTGTATATAAATACAGTTAATGTATATAAATGCAATTTATAGTTATATAGTTATATTATATAGTTATATTTAGTTATATAGTTATATAGTAATATAGTAATATTATATAGTTAGTGTATATAAATACAATTGATTTTGTAAGTAGATTTTGTGTCCTGAAATATTACTGAGTTATTTTATTAGTTCAAGTTTTATGGTGAGTCTTTAAGATATTCTTCATATAAAATTATGTCATCATAATCTCAATAGATGCAGAAAAGGCCTTCAATAAAATTCAACACCCCTTCATGCTAAAAACTCTCAGTAAACTAGGTATTGATGGAACATGTCTCAAAATAATAAGAGCTATTTATGACAAACCCATAGCCAATATCACACTGAATGTGCAAAGATTGGAAGCATTTTCTTTGAGAACTGGTGCAAGACAAGGATGCCCTCTCTCACCACTCTTATCCCTCATAGTATTGAAAGTTCTGGCCAGGGCAATCAGGCAAGAGAAAGAAATAAAGGTGTTCAAATAGCAAGAGAGAAAGTCAAATTTTCTCTGTTTGCAGATGACATGCTTGTATATTTGGAAAACCCCATCGTCTCAGCTCCAAATCTCCTTAAGCTGATAAGCAACTTCAGCAAAGTCTCAGGATACAAAATCAATGTGCAAAAAAAAAATCACAAACATTTCTATACACCAAAAATAGACAAACAGAGAACCAAATCATGAGCAAACTCCCATCCACAATTGCTACAAAGAGAATAATATACCTAGGAATACAACTTACAAGGGATGTGAAGGACCTCTTCAAGGAGAACTTATTTATGTTCTTTATAGTCATTGAAATATTGTATTATGCATAACTAGGACAGGTATAAAATATATTTTCTTCATTGTTATTTGTAGTCAAAAAAGGGGATAAAAATCAAAGGGAAATGTCGAAAATTATTATAATTCACTCACCTTAGTTTCTTGGTTATTAATATGTTGTAAACACAGAACTGTTATCACCTCCAGCTCAATCTTGCTTCACCTATCCATGAGGTTCACACTTGTAGTTTGTTAGAAATAAATAGCGTGAAAGACATTCAGTCTCAATATGACTGAAACCTTGTCACCTCAATCATGAAGAAACTCTTTTCATCTATATTATTTAGATGGATTTTTCCTTCACCTGTAATTACCTTTTCTCATTTTGAATAAATGCTACTTTACCAGACATTTAGTTCTTTCAGGCACACTACAAATAAATACAGCATAAATCTAGGTCATATGCCAACATACAACAAAATAATTTTAAATTACATTTCTAATAGATTTAAGTTTCATTTAACACATAGAAATCGTTAGAAGAGGTTATAAAACATACCAGAAATATGAATATTAGCATTCTTACATCTACCTTAGGTAGTTATTTACTTTTATCTGCAGTGCATAAAGAATTAGAGCTTTTACCATGCTTTGCATAGAAAAATATACTTTTGAGATTTCAAAGGTTTTTTCAATATATGCCACAAACTCCTTTTTCAAAGACTAAGATATAGAAAAATAGGAAATGTTCTTATCAGCAAAAGTAACATTTGTGCTAAGTTATTGATAGATAATCAAATGCAATAGAACATGCTATAAATCACCTTACAATCCACCAATCAAAGTCTGTAGTAAATCAAATCAGAAACTCAAAAAAGCTGTCTGACATAGGTGTTACTATAATAATAATGACATTAGACAGAGATGATTTTCTTTACCCAGGCTTATTTGTGTTTCTCAGTATCTAAGAAAGGTTTAAAGAAGGCAATTTACAAATGAAGAAGCTCTCCGCTGATGTGTTCTTACTATTATAAACAAAATATAAAATTCTGAGTCCTCCAACCAACTGAATGGACCCATCCTCTAAGCCAAAGGGATTACAAAGAAACCTGAAAAACTAGTTCAGACAGTGATGGGAAGAAGGGGCCCTGGGACATGTCTCATTTAGCTTTGGAATTCAGGCACAACTGACCAGCATTAACATTAAACAAACCTCTGAACACTGATAAAACACTGTAGCAATAAGATGCTAAATTCCAACCTGACTCTAGTATACCATCACATGACAGATAGCAGGCCTTGGAACAAATCAGAATATTTTACACCAAAATATATTTCTTTAACACATTTTGAAATGGCCCTGCAAAGGGCCATTTGAGTTTTCCTGCCTTTCTGTCTCTTGTGGGGAAAATTTATATTCTGCAGAGGATCCCCTTGCTTCTCCAGGTCTTTTTCTGTACATGAAGATATTAACTGAGAGTCCAGCACCTTTTAAACATCTGAAGAGGAAACATGTGCATCTATTGCCTCCTAGGGCAGCCACTTTTGAGACTTTATCTACATAAGCACCTTAGTCTTTACAACCACATTTCTTAACCCAAACTTCTATTGATTCCATGTTTAGATAACTTAACTTTTTCAACTAATTGCCAATCAGAAAATGTTTGAATTCCCCTATGACCTGTAAATCCCCATATTGAGTTGTCCTGCCTTTCTAGACAGAACCAATGTACTGCTCATACATATTGGTTGATGTCTTCTGTCTCCTTAAAATTTATAAAATCAAGCTGTAACCCAACATCTTGGCTCTCCCGACGCTATGCCATGGGTCATGGTCCTCACATTTGGCTCAGAATAAATATTTTCAAATACTTTCAGAGTTAGGCTTTTTTTTTTTTTTTTTTTTTTTTTTTGTCCTGTGAAAGGACCACATCTTGGGCCCCCAAAATCACTAAGCTAAAGGGAAAAGTCAAGCTGGCAACTCCTTAGGGCAAACCTGCTTCCTATTCTATTCAAAGTCACCTCTCTACTCACTGAGATAAATACATGTCTGATTGCCTCATTTGGAAAGGTTAATCAGAAACTCAAAAGGATGCAACCATCTGTCTCTCACCAACTTGTGACCTGTAAGCTCCTTCCAGACTTTGAGTTGTCCCGCCTTTTGGGACTGAACCAATGTTTATTTTACATATATTGATTTATGTCTTATGTCTCCTTAAAATGTATAAAGCCAAGTACTCTGATCACCTTGGACACATGTCATCAGGACCTCCTGAGGCTGTGTCATGGGTGTGCATCCTCAACCTTGGCAAAATAAACTTTCTAAATTAACTATGACCTGTCTCAAATTTTCAGGGCTCACATTTGGTAACCACAAAGAGATTCTGAGTGGAGATGCTCTTGACCTTTGGCAAATCTCCTATTGGTGCTTGCTACCAGCATGAGCTAACTTTATGACTCAACCCAATAGGACAATTTGCTGAGGTCTGAGAGCACCCCCTGAAGAGAATCCCTGATATTCCAAAATTGTGTTAAGATCTAAAGTTTATTTTGTTGTACAATTCCTCTTCTTTTTGGAGTTTTACTTGCATCTAAAACAAGAAAGGCAATTTTTTCCTGCTTTCATGATTATGGAAGGCAGGTAACTCCTTTATGGAGTTTGAGCTCACTTCCAACAGGGAAGATGAGGTTTTTTGTTTTTGTTTTGTTTTGTTTTGTTTTCCTGCTTCTAGGAATGTGGAGAGAAGTCTTCAGCCTGAGACCCAACCTTAGGTAAGTAAGTTAATTGGGCTTTGTCTTGGCTACCGTTAAGGGTAACAACTAGCTGGTCTTAATTTCTCCTTGCCATTAGAGAGCTCAGGGATCATATTGTTGGTTTGTTGTTGTTGTTTGCAGTGGTCTTTCTCCCATTGGATTTTACCAACTCTAGTTGACTTGATCAAATCAAACTGAAAATTCCCAATTATGAGTAAAAAGGACTTTCTAATTTGGCTAAGATTCCTCACAGCCATAAAATAAAATAAAATAAAATAAAATAAAATAAAATAAAAGGAAAAAACAAACAAACAAAAACTATGTGTTTGGTTTCTGTGTTTGCTTTCTGTCTTAAAAAATTGTTATTTCATTTTATTTTCTTCCACCTTTCTTCCCCCTTTGCCATCTGCAGTGCCAAAAAATCTAGAGGAGGCTTTTAATGACTTAAACCCTTTAAAGAATTCAGAACAAAGGCTCTACTCACCCCCTTTTGGAGTGTTCTGTTTTCTTTGTGGAATTTCCAGAGTCATGGGCAGTTTTGTTGTATGACCTGCCATTTTGGCTTTGGGGTACCAGGGATGACTTTGCACTGTGAGAGGATGTGACCTTGGCATGTATAATGGCAGATGAGAGCTACAAAGTTACAAGTAGTAAAGCAGTTTACAGAAAGTAGTCTTGGCTGCTTTTGCTTTTTTTTTTTCCTCCTAGGAAGTTGCTGTTTAAGAATCCTAATTCTAGTTCACAGATGCATTCCAAAGAGTATTCTCTATTACTTTTCCTCCAAAAATTAATCTTAATTTGGTTTTTCTGTGCAGATTTGCAAGAGGGAGCAAACTGTTGTTTTCATAGTTTAGTGGGATACTGAGTTTTCTCAGCTTTTAAGAGAAAGGAATTTTATTCTCCCATCTGAAAGGTGGGGGCCTTATGGAAGTGTCTGGGAAGTTGACCCCCAGTGATGTGCAGTAGCTCTGTAGGGAAATCCCCCACAAAATATAATTTTAAAAATGGCTCATCCAGAAGATAGATATAAGGGCTGATTACATGATGTATGAACCCTCTCAGAGGTCACAGACCTCTGGAGAGAGAAACTGAGACATGTAAGAGGATGGAAAAGACTCAGGGGTGACACATTATGGAGTCTTTCCCACAAGCAGCACATAAAGATCCACCCCAAAAAAACCCGAAGCCACAGCTCAGTTCCTCCTTGTAAGAAAAAAATGGGGGGTGGGGGCGGGGAGGCAAGTAATCTAAGAATGAGGAGAAAACAAGAAAAATGACCCCCTTTTGAGCATGCTGTAGGTTTTATGGCACCACTACTTGCCAGAGTACAATGGAACTAATACAGTCTTTGTGCACATTTACATTAAGGAAAAAGAGCCCTAAGGTTAACCTGCAAACTATAGCATTCCTAGGTCCACTTTTCCTCTCTTTTATTTTCTGCCTGCTTTAAATCTGCTGTTCCTTTTCTACTGAGATAAAAACCACTGTTTGGGTCTAACAGGTTTTTTGTTTTTTTATTTGTTTATTTTTTGCAGAGCAGCAAATTTGTATTTACCATATGGATAAAGTACTGAAGTGGAAGCTATAGAACATTGTGTGTATGTGTGTATGTTACATGCTTATGTATATATTTGAATACCTTTATAATACACTTCTAAAATTTTATGTTCAATTGGCAATAAAATCAGTTTTAATTTCCCTCTAGTTTGCCATACTTTTTCTTTGTACCTTATGACGTAAATTTTGCTGATTTTCACCTGAATTGTTTCCTTTAATATGCAGATTTAGGGCTAGTTAGCTGACAACTGCCATGGCAATAAAACAGGTTATCAAGAGTTTGCAAGTCTAAAATAGGAAAAAAAAAGTCTTAGGAATCTATAAGATGTAATTCTATTGGCATGCCTAATACGTCTATGTATTTATGTGTTTTATACACAATGTTTCACTACTGAAAATATATAAAGAACTCAAATTGTCTTAAGAAAACAAAAGTGCTTGAATCAAATACTTTATCAAAAAAAATAAAAGACTAGTCAAAGGCTTTCTCAACTTTATTTAACTTAAGTAAAATATTTAATAAATTAGCTAGTTTGAAAATTATTGCCAAAGTAATATTAGAAATGTCCTAAGAATTGTCAGAAAGCATTTTTGTTTCCATTTATTAATCAAGTAATTTTATACTTATTCCCGCCAAATATTATTAGGTGTCAAAATTTGTCATTAGTGTTGCAAAACTATAAACCCAGCCAAAAGAAAATGATTTTTGCTTGTGTAATTTTTAATCAGTAAGATATTGACATTGATTTAATGAAAATAGCCATATCTTGAATTTAGTAAGATTATCATAACTTCTATACCTGTGGATTTAGGCAGTCTAGTCCACAGGCAGTAAGAAGGTTTGTTTTGGGAAAGAACTGTCATTGTCTTTGTTTCAAAACTAAACTATAAGCTAAGTTCCTCCCAAAGTTAGTATGGCCCACACCCAGGAATGAACAAGGACAGTTTGGAGGTTAAAAGCAAGATAGAGTCAGTTAGGTCAAATGTTTTTCACTGTCTCAGTTATCATATTGCAGTGGTGGTTCCATAACTTTAAATGATGACTATTGCAGTTCTCCTAAATAATTTAGGTAAAGAATTAAAATAAAATAATTAGGTAAAGGTAATGGAATAAATACTCATAGACAGACATCATAATTTAGAATATAAAAGTATATTAAATAGTAGATATATCATTATTTGTGTATTTATCAATAAAGATATACTGTACAAAAACATTCTTGCTAAAAATGTATGTCTTTTTAAAAAAGGTAAACAAGTTCAATCTAATTCAAAGCTTATTTAAAGCTGATGTATAAAACAAGGTAAACTCTGTTAGGACAGTTACCAAAAGGCAAAAGAAAAGACCTTCTGCAGTGATTAGAATATTATGTTGGAAGAAATAAAGATACACTGTACAAAAACATTCTTACTAAAAATGTGTGTCTTTTTTAAAAAGGTAAACAAGTTCAATCTAAGTCAAAGCTTATTTAAAGTTGATGTATAAAACAAGGTAAAATCTGTCAGGACAGTTACCAAAAGGCAAAAGAAAAGACCTTCTGCAGTGAATAGAATATTATGTTGGAAGAAAACATTTCCTTTACCTCTTTAGGAAAACATGGCTTTTAAAAGGGGAGATAAAGTTGAAAAAAGTGAGATGCAGTAAAAGTTGAAATTTGTGTTAAAAATTAAAATATCTTATAATTTATTAAATCAACCACTTAAGAAAATTTTCTTGTTCTAACCAACAATTTAGTATATGTGTTTATAATTTCCTTTACTTATAAACAATTTGATCACATAAGAAGTTTTTTTAAATAAATCCCCTTATTACGCCTTATCTTCACGACATGCTTGGACTTTCTGTTTGTCCTCAACATCTTATTTCCTTAAACAATCAGTCATTTTAATTTAGGACTAAATTTACCATACTAGATTATTTTTCATATAAAATTATCTCTCTTAAACTTTCTTACCACAAAAAAAACCCTTTTCTTTTGCCTTTTGGTAACTGTCCTAACAGATTTTATGTTTTATCAAAATAATTCCTATACTATTATTATTAAGTTTGGTTTTCTTAGGAAAAAGTGAGATTTAATTTTTTTAATTAAGGTTATTACATCCATGTGTCTTGAAGTATGTACCTTTAAAGTCCTGTGGCATTGAGTTACAGGCCTGTGATTCCTGGGTCTAAAAAGGACACCAAGTCCTGCTAAATCTTAAACACTGACAGCAATTAAGACCTCATCTTCAGGCCCCATAAAAGATGTCAATCAAAATAAACTGCATTCCTGAGACACATGCACAGAAATTAAAGCTATTCAACTCCTCAAGGCCCAAGGACTATTGTGGAAGAGGTGGGTGCATGAGACTGTAAGGGCCAATTTTGAAAGAAAAACTAAGTTCAGTTTCTCTGTAAATTAAGTATTAATGTTAAAGGCACACTAAAGAAAGACCAGAATATAGGCCCATGTATCAGATTAACAAGGTTTTTTGGAAGCATTAACTGACTCCTTAACAAGGGATATAAAGATTATAAAAGGCTTATGAAGTTATATAACAATTACAATTTGATAGATAGTTTATAAAATTTTGAAACACAAATTTAATTGGCTTCATGCTGCTTTTATTAAGGCTTATTGTTTGGAAAATTATGTCTCCTCCCTCAAAGAATGAAGGGTTTTGCCTCTTTTTTTTTTTTTTAAATCCTTGAGTTATCACTTTGGTTAAATGAATGACTAATTTTATAATGACCCGTGATTCTGTTTTGTGTTATCAAGTGTTTTAAACCTTTGATATTTGACAAATTTTTAAAACCAAACTATAAATTATGTATTTTTCTGACCTAATTGAATTGTTAAGATATTAGATTCACTAAAGTCCAAAAATGACATAATTATACATGAAGCATTGTCAAATGTTAAATGGTGTTTGGTTTTCTTTGGGCTCTATTTGTATAAATATATTATTGGTATGTGTTCCAAAATTATGGGAAACTCCTATAATTCTGATATGACTTAGTGGACTTAGTGTACATTATCAGTAATGATCATAGTTGTTATGTTAAAATTATTGTGTGCCACAGAGGTAACAAATTTCCTTGTCAATTGTGTCTTTGACTATGGCTTCTCTAAAACTTATTGTCAACCACAGACAACTGTTTGTGTTGGTCCTCTTTAGAAGGTGGTTTTATAATCAACAATAAAACTCTAATGGATGCTCTTGAAAGTAGGTTTCTGAAAAATTTGGAGATTGTGACATCAAAATATAGGAAAAACTTTCAGGACTCAGGGAGAGCTAAAATGTTCATGAATATCAAGCAGAACAGGAATTAACTGCATGGACTGAAATAATCTTTTTAAGTTTTTGCTTGAAACATTGCTGATCTTTTGGTTTGTTTCTCAGTCTTGAAATGTTTCTTTTTATATATTGACAGCTTTTAACAATTTAGTATACTCCTATGAACAAAATTTGGAGCATATTTTTTTTCTCCACTTGATTTCTCCAGAATTTGGAAACTATTTGTGAACGTTCTTAACTTATGGCAATACAGTTATTTGCATAAGTGCAATAAGAATCTGTTTTCATTTGTAACAGGACACAATTGGAGAAACTGGTTATTTTACCAAGGCTTTGACTGGAGTGGTGTGCTTTCCTTTAAGGAATCAAATTTAACTTATGGAGTCAATAAAAGCTCTTGGAAAAACTGGCCTCATAGTTTACACAGTCCCTGTGCAGGGTATTTGACCCATGGTAAATTTAAAAAATGTCACTTTCTCACAGGTCCAGGAGCCTCAGGTTTGACTTGGAACCGCAAGAGGAGAAAAATTTTACCTAACTCATATATAGTTAGTAGCACAAATCCATGGCTGAGTTTGGCATTTAAAAAATCTTATCTGAGATTTCTATGGCACAAAGTTTCATCAAAACCAATTTTATAAAGCTGATGTGAAAAATAATTATTCTTGCTAGACTTTAAACAAACAATCTGGCCAAGTTTAATAAAGAAAATTGGTCCTACCATGATTTGTCTTTAATAAAAATGGGAAACTGGAGAGATTAAAATTATGTTTCCAAAACTATAGTACACCTGTTGTTAGATGCTAGTCTTGCTTAATGTTTTCAATTTTTATTATTTTCTATAGTTTGGACTGAATTCTATTTTTTTCCTTGCTATAAGTCTCCAAAATAATATTTTCTTTTTTTCTGCTTTCTCTTCTTTTTCTACCATTTTTTCCAAAGTTGAAATCACTAAAAAATAAGCTGTGCTTTCATAAAGCCTTATGAACTGAATCTAGACAACTTAAACTTCAGAAGAAAAAACAGCAACGCATTTACATACATAATTCACTTTCATACCTGCCTACTAATATATGGACTTCAGAGTAATGTGGCCTATGTTAATTTTCCAGGATTTTTCTTTTTGTTGCTGTTGTTGTTCTTCCCTCTTCGTCCCCCTATTTTCTCTTCAGAGGACATGAAACTTCACAACCTGCTAAAAATGAACTTTCCTAATAACATGAGATCTACCTGTCTAGGAGTAAACCATCCTAGCCGTAAGAGATTAGCTGAAACCTGGGACCAAAGACTCTTTTTTTTTTTTTTTCTAAAATGCTTTCTCTGAAAGATTTTTTTAAAAAACGGGGGGAAATGTGAAAAAAATCTTGCACCCCCAAAATCACTAAGGTAAAGGGAAAAGTCAAGCTAGGAACTGCTTAGGGCAAACCTGCCTCCTATTCTATTCAAAGTCATCCTTCTACTCATTGAGATAAATACATGTCTTACTTCCTCTTTGAAAGGCTAATCAGAAACTCAAAAGAATGCAACTGTCTATCTCTCACCTAACTATGACCTGGAATCCCCCTCCCCACTTCAAATTGTCCCACCTTCCCGGACCAAACCAATGTTCATTTTATATATAATGATTGACGCCTCATATCTCCTTAAAACGTATAAAGCCATGCTGTGCTCTAACCACCTTGGGCACATGTCATCAGGACCTCCTGAGGCTGTGTCAGTGGTGCACATCCTCAACCTTGGCATAATAAGCTTTCTAAATTAACTGAGACCTGTCTCAGAATTTTTAGGTTCACAGGCAATAGTACAAATATAAAACAAAATGTATCTAAAAGCTACACTTGTTGTTTCTGAGATAGAGAATAGTACAATACAGAGAGGAACACTGTGTAATGGAGTGTAGATAACTCTGACATATTAAGTACATACTTTAATTTTGAAGCCTCCTTTTACTTATATGTAGAGATAGGAGAAATAATAAACCTAACCTTCTATGATACTTGTCAAGATAAAATGATACAGAAAACATTAAGCACAGTTTATGACACAAAGTATTCCATAAATGTTACTATCAATATTACATTAAAATATGCTTGTGTAATATTTTTAGAATTAATTTTTGAATTTGTATTCACACTTCTATTCATCAAAACATGTCTTCTCCCTCTTTTTAAATCTCTAATATGTAAATTACCACTGTCATCTAATATATCGTGCTACTCATTCAAATTTCAATTATTTTGTTTATTTGTATCCATGTGGACTCATAGGACTCCTATTTTGTTAAACAGGTTAAAATCATTACTGAAAGTTTCTTTGATGCTCAAATTGTCCCAGATTTGTCCAGTGACAATGTATTCAAGCTGGTGCCAGTGTCATTTTGCCAAGTTCACATTATTACTTCAGCGCTCCTTTGATCTCCGGTACAAAAATATATGTTGAATTCATCTTGTACTTGAGGAGAGCAAAAATCACCTGATGACCATTGAATAGGCCCTCTAGACAAAAAAACTCCTTATCTGAAGAATTTAGAAGGGACCAAAGATTACCTGGTGACCATTTAATAGACCATTTGGCGGTAAAACTCCTTATCTGGGGAATTTTAAAGTAATTTAACTTCTCTGGTAACTAACGTCAGCATCTTGTTCCAGGCCTATTTCAGCTTCTATAAGTAACAAGAATTTCCATACATAATCTCTGGAATGCATGCATGCATATCAAAACTCATCGTGCAATCCTTGCTGACATTAAGGCACCAAAATGTCTACAAATCTAATCCTTTGTCATGACCCACGTGACTAATATGGCCCAAATTACCCTTAAGCTCTTGCCTTAAGGTTTATGAAGGCTTCCAAGGAAAATCCACCATGTCATGCTCAGTCCTCTCTCCAAGGCACCCCACTGCACTTTTACACAATATTCTTTCTGATAAAACTTTCTTCTTTCAAACCTATACTCTTGCTGGTAAATTCTTCTTACCAAGTCTCGTGTCAACCACTTCCCTATGCTGGAGCTCTGACACCTCTTCCAGCAGTACTTACCTTTTTAGTCATAGGAAATCAGTCATTTCTCAGAAGAGTCCTTGTTCCTTTTAAGTCCTTGGGCTTTAGAAGTCATGATCTGGGTGTGAGATATGCTCCTTAGCACTGTAAAGTCACTGCTTCTAGGGCCTGTCAGTGGACAGAGATATACATGCATTCATAGATGTTTACATCTATATTTATTTCAATATCTATATATTTTTAAAACTATGAATTCATACAAATACCTCCAATTGCAGTCCAATATTGTAAGTTTTAGTCTAATTTTCTCTATTTTCATATTTGTAACATCTTGTTTTGAAAGCAATGTACTTAGATGTCATTATCATTTATACATTTCCTTATTTGATCAATTTCCTGGTGAATTTTCCTTCTCCATTGCCACCAATTTCCATAAGTGCCATTATGGCTATGACCCACCCATACCAGGTCACCACTCATTTGGAGTCTCTCCTCAGTCTGCTAGGGGTGTGACACCTGTTCTGGACCATTCCCTTGCTTGCTCTGACTAAGCTAAGAAGTTCCCTGAGTTGACTCAATCATCATCCTGTTTTAGCTCTAACTCCATGTTCTAAGCTGTCATGTTCCTCTTCCTCACTTCTGGCACAGATACCTGTCTTTATCTGCCTCGTCCAATGTCTTTAGGACTGAAATAACAAGAGAAGATGAATAAATAAAAGAGAATGGAAAGGGGAGAAAGAAAAAAAAAGTGATCACTACTATATATTTTTTAAATGTTTGTGGGTATATAATAGGTGTGTCTATTTATGGGATACATGAGATGTTTTGATACAGGCATGCAATGTGAAATAAGCACATCATGAAGAATGGGGTATCCATCTTCTCAAGCATTTATTTTTTGAGTTGTAAACAATCCAATTACATTATTTAAGTAATTTTAAACTATAAATTTGTTATTGTTAACTATAGTCATCGCCTTGTGCTGTCAAATAGTAGGTCTTTCCATTTTGACAATAAATAAAAAATAATAAAAATTTCCAATGTTATATACATCCATAAGTATTATTTCCATTAACTTATTTCATCACCAAACTCTTGTTAATTATCTAAATATATGTCATCAACTACCATACATACTACACAAAATGTAATTTTTATGTCTCAGTGTAAAACCCTAAAATGTTATGTCTCATTAACTTGAGTTGTAGAGCTTTGAACCTCTGTTTGAATGAACAATTAATAAATACTATTTGATATTAATGACCTTTTTGAGTATGTGTGGTTTCTCAGCCTCTTAGAAAATATATTGAGCTAATTCTTAGTAGAGGACAGGAAGAATGTGGTTTACATATGACAAAAGTTAAGCTGTCTCTTGGTCAATGCAAAACTCAGAGATTCTGTCAGACATGTCAAACACCAGGAATAAAAGTATAGGGATCATTATTCAGAATCAATTTTAATAAGACTCCATGGTAGAATTGGGTATAAGAACTAATTACCATCCACCTAAAAGATCAAGGACATTTCCCTTTAGCCCAAAGCACAATGGTTGAATTACAGTATTATAATATGTAAAAGGTGGCTCATTTATTTCTGGATTGACATTTATCATGAAAACAAAAAAAAATTTAAAAGAGGTCATTGATACAACATCAATTCTTTGTAGCTGACAGTCCTAGACTATTTATATACTTTAAAGAAAAATTATTTTTGAATCTAACTTAGCCCAATATCTATAATTATCAAAAGTCCTCAAAATACATTATTTTTTCTGTACTTTGCAATATCCACTAAAAGTTTAAAAACTCCAATTATCTGTTTCTAATTATTTAAAGTAATTTTTGAGGATAATTTACAACTTAAGTTACATAGTGCATTTTTCAAGAAAGTATGCAATTAATAATTCTTCATATCAAGTAAAATTTTATTACAAAATAATGTGTTTCTTCTAATAGTTTAAAGCATACAATGATAAAACAAAGGTACATCTTTTGCTAAAACATCAAAATAATCTCCTTGGTTAAAATAATTCTTAGAAAAATGGAACACATTTGCTACTTTTTCTTATGTGGTAGATATAAAATAAAAATATACAGCTTGACTACCGTGACCACAGGCCAAGATTTTGAAATGTTTTATCACTTATAGACTGTTTGGTTAGCATCTAACTGATGGCAACCTTGAAGCATATCTGTTTACTATGGTCCTTTTGTGCAAATCATTTGATTGGAAAGTCCCTAGAACTGGCATACTCAATAGAAAAATTAAAAAATGATAGAAATCAGAACAGTATATTCTATGTTGTACAATAGATATCTTGAATGTATTCCTTCTGTAATTAACAACAGTGTATTATATTCTTGAAAACCGTTAACAGAGCAGACTTTAAGGGTTCCCACAACGAAGTATGATAGGTAGTGCATATGTTAAGGATGTAAGGTAATGTACACATTAATTTGCTTAGTGGTGCCATTACATAATGTATACATATTTCAAAGCATCATCTTGTACACAATAAATATATATAATTTTTATTTGTCAATTAATAAATAAGAGGTGTTTTTTTGTGTGGATATAGTGATCAACTGGAAGGAGGTAACTTTCCAAAGTGATGGGAATGGTCTACATCTTGATTGTAGTGGTGGTTATGAAGCAGGACATTCCCCTGACCCCTTTATGGGTGGAAACTGGAGTGCACAGGTGCTAGCAGAGACTAACTCCACTCACTCAAACTTGCTGTGCTCAACCTCTTGTGGAAGGAATTGCGTGGGTAAGTCAGTGTAGGAGTTGAGGTGAGTGCTTTTGGGCACTGGCAGGAAGGATGGCCCCATGGCAGCACCTAGGGGTGTGCCTGTGATGTCTGAAGCCCCAGAAGGAGTGTTTCAGTCAGTCCTCTTTTGCCTTAAGTGTTAAAAGCTTAGTGGAGGGTCAGTGTGACAACCTTTTGCACTCACACCCAAGTTTTGTCCAGTATCCAGAAGGAATGAGTCGCATGAACAAATTGGAGATGATAAATGAGGAGGATTTTACTGCCAATAAAAGTGGCTCTCAGTGGGAAGCGGAGCTGAAAAGGGGACTGAGCAGGAAGGTAATCTTACCCCAGATTCTGGCTGGGTATGGCTGGACGACTCCTCTCCAAAGCTATGCTGGCAAGCTGTCCTTCTGAAGTCAAGCTGCTTCTCTCCAATGTTCAACCACATTCTCTGACGCCCAGCTGCTTCTCATCTCTGCAAGTTGAGTCTGGGGTTTTTATGTGCACGGGATGGGGGCAAGGTAGGCCATGGCTGGTTTTGGGAGAGGCAACATTTGGGCAGGGAAATAGGGAAGTATGTCCTCACTTTCCTCACCTCAGGAAAACAGGGATGTGTGTCTCAAGCCACAGTTCCAGGCTTGAGAGTGGGGCTCTCACTTGCGGACCTACCTTCTTCTGCCCGGAATTTCCCTGCCTCCTATGCCTATCATTTATGTGAGTATATACATTTATTAAAACGAATAGAATTTCTACTCTATGTAAATTTTACCTTAACTTTAAAGTCAGAAAAAGCCAGAAAACATTGTAAATGGCCATTATATCCAGTATATAAAATGTTATTAAATTCATTTTATCTCTTTAAAAATATATAATTTGTATTTTCAGCAAAAAGCAAATTTACTTTCAGTATAAAATACATATTTGTAGACTCATTTCAATTTTAACTCTAGAATCAAATGCTAGGAAGATAACTTATAATTAATCCAATATCTCATTCTTCAAATAAAATATCAACTAAATATGTATTTATTTATTTGAGACAGGATCTCTCCCTGTCACCCAGGCTAGACTGCAGTGGTGGGATCTCAGCTCACTGCAGCCTTGACCTCCCAGTCTCAAGCAATCCTCTCACCTCAGGCTCCTGAGTGCTGGGACTGTAAGTGTGCACCACCACACCCAGCTAATTTTATTTTTGTAGAGATGAGGGTCTCACTATGTTGCCCAGGTTGTTCTCCAACTCCTAGGCTCAAGCAATTCTCCCACCTCAGCCTCCCAAAAAGCTGGGATTACAGACGTGAGCCACCACTTCTGACCTAAATACTTATTTTTATCATAATCAATAATCAGCAAACTTTCTTAAATTTCAGGTTCTGTGTGCCAGACTCTGTACCTGGTACTTCACATTACCTTTTTTTTTTTTGCTTTTACAATTATGCGAGGTGAATACTTTAAAAAAAATTTATAAAAGAGAAAACAAAGTTTCAGACTAATTGAATAATTTATGAATATAGAGCTCATAGATAAAAGTGTCAGTAGTGATTTAATATATTTACTTCTATTGTATATCAAAGTTATAGTATTTCCCACTACATGTTGCCAAGTGTCTAATGACAATTTATTAATTTATTCTGAGAAATTAGTTTTATGGATCATATATTTATGCCATATTAGCCTTTTATTTTTCTTTCCATTTGTTTACTGCATAAAAATGATTTTAAAAAGTGCTTAATGATCATACAGTCTGAATCTAGAGTATTATCAACTTACATGTAAGTTATGTATCTTCCAGGTAGCTAGGACTTGCTATGCTACCCCTTTTTCCTGACAGGGTATAAAATACACTTGAAATAATTAGAGGACAATTTACAATGAGTTATGTTCTGACTTGATACAGACCTTTGTATAAAACAGTCATTTTGTTATAAAATAGTATGAAGTCAGAGGTAAAACACAAATTGTCAAGACCCTGAGGTTTTGCGATCTTCTTCATATATTCAGGATATCTAGCTAATTGGATCTTCCTTTGTATTTTTCAGAAAAATAATACAAAGTAAGTTGTCTTAGTCAATTTCTGTGGCTATAACAAAATACCATAGTCTAGGTAATTTATAAAGAGCAGAAATTTATCTCTCATAGTTTTGGAGACTGGGAAATCAAAAAGTCAAGGTACCAGCAGGTTTGTTGTTTCATAAAGGTTCAGTCTGTTCTTCCGAGATGGTGCCTGAAATGCAGCATCCTCTGGAGGAAAGAATACTTTTTCTTCACATGGAAGGGGAAAGGGCAAAAGGAGAATGCTATGGCCTAAATGTGTCCCCTCTAGAGCATGTAATTCTCACCAGACAACTCAATCTGCCAATGCCTTGATCTTGAATTTCCTAGCCTTCAGAACTGCGAGAAAATAGATTTCTGTCCTTTGTAGATTACCAGTCTGAGGTCTTCTATCACACAGCACAAAATGGATGCAGATGTAAGGATTCTATGCTTTTGCACACTTGATTCTGGTACAGAAACGGAGGAAATTTGATGTTGTTACTGCATGTGAACTATACAGTATAGTAACCTTAAAACAAATTGAATATGAATAGGTTTGACAATTAAACTCAATATTTCTCTGCAAGCTTCTGGGTATGACATGAGCAAGCCAGGAAGAGGTGACCAAGAACCAAAAGCCAGGAAGAGGTGACCAAGAACCAAATGATTACTTTAAGAGGTAACCTTAAAGCAAATTGAATATGAATAGGTTTGACAATTAAACTCAATATTTCTCTGCAAGCTTCTGGGTATGACATGAGCAAGCCAGGAAGAGGTGACCAAGAACCAAATGATACTCCCAAACAAATTGTGTTAACTCACTTCTGAAACAAATAGACTTGACTTGACTATAATGTAAGGACAGTCGTCTTCCAATGCCAAAGTCAAGAATATGTTCAAAATTACTTTGTTATATCATCATCTAACTAATAATAGTATGTTACATTATTTCTCAAGATTGATTTTTTTTAGTGTCTTGCATGGTTCTAAGTTCATACAGTGTGCTCAATAGTTGTTGTGATGGTTAATATTGAGTGTCAACTTGATTGGATTGAAGGACTAAAAGTATTGTTCATAGGTGTGTCTGTGAGGGTGTTGCCAAAGGAGATTAATGTTTGAGTCAGTAGACTGGGAGGAGCAGACCCACCATCAATCTGGGTGGGCACCATCTAATCAGCTGCCAATGCTGTTAGAATAAAGCAGGCAGAAGAAAGTGGTATGAGCAGACTAGCGGAGTCTTCTGGCCTTCATCTTTCTCCTGTGCTGGATGCTTCCTGTCCTCGCACATCAGATTCCAAGTTCTTCAGCTTTTGGACTCTTGGACTTACAACAGTGATTTGACAAGGGCTCTCTATCCTTTGGTCACAGACTGAAAACTGCACTATTGGTTTCCCTACTTTTGAGGTTTTGAGACTCAGACTGGCTTCCTTGCTCCTCAGCTTGCAGATGACCTATTGTGGAACTTCACCTTGAGACAGTGTGAGCTGATACTCCTTAATAAACTCCCCTTTGTATGTGCATCTACCCCATAAGTTCTGTCTCTTTAGGGAACCCTGACTAATAGTTATTTATCTGAAGTTTATGTGTGTATATGTGTGATTTTAGGGAGCCTCCATTTAATCTATAATGACTAACATGGATCTGACATTATAATAAGTCAATTATGATTTATTCTAGCTTTGCAGGTTTTATTTTTAAATTTAATCCATAAAATATTAATATTTTCATGTAGTCACAATCAAATACTTCCAAGAAAAAGAAATAAACATAAATAACTTTTTCAAGTTTACACAGCTATGAAGTGTCAGGCCATGATTCAAACTCAGAAACTATAATGCCATAGCCTGACATCTCAGTCACTCTCCTACTTTAAGTATGAGAACCTTGCTCTCATTACAAGATGATAACGTAGAAAATTTGTCCCCAGGTCCTTTTAGCCACACATTACACGTATAATATTTAAAGACACCACGTAAAGGGAGCAAGTATAAGCCCATCTAAGCTATAGGCAGAGGTGGAATGGGGATTGTGATTTATAAAATTATCATATAGTTAAAACTGTTTAATATAAATTGAATGCAGTTTAGGTGTCAGGCACTGTTTGAAGTTATTGATGTGTCTTAATTTAATATGCAAAACAACGTTATAAAACCAGTTCCAATATACTGCTTAGGTTATAGATGAGAAAGCCAACACACAAAGAAATTAAGTACGTGTACTTAAATAGAAAGGGATAGTGGAATGTATGCTGAGCACAATGAACACAGATGAAGCCTCCCTGATATTTTAGTTTGCTTTACTTAGTTTGGAAGAAGAAGATCTCTGTTTGTGCCTTGGAGGATTTTCTCTGGAAATTAAGTCTACGTGCTATTGACCATTATCCCCTACAAGATTTCTATATATCATTAATTTTGGATTCGAGCTACAATAATACAGGAAAGGTTGAAAACATTTACTTTTGAATCAAATAAGAATGACTTTTTTTGAAAATCTCATTTTTTTTACTCTGCTTGAATAGCCTTTCAAGTGCCCTTTAGTCGGTTAGAAAGGCAAGATAAAAAGAAGTTAAGATCCCAGATTCAGACACCAGATGATCTAGGTTTCAAATCCCTGCTCTGCCACTTACTAACTGCATTATTTTGGGAAAATTTCTTTAATACCATAGAGAGAATTAAAATCAAGCAATACTGTTGTATTTGTAAAGCATAAAGAGCAGTGCCTGCCATATAGTAAGTGCCATAAAAGTTTCACTGTTATTAATCTAAGTGTACATTTCTCTCAACTATACAATGGTGATAATATATAGTATCTATCTCAGGGGTCATTATGAGACTAAATTGGATCACCTAATTTGTTTTCTCCAATGCAGTAGCTATGAGACATGTGTGACTATTGAGCACTTGAAATGTGACTAATACAACTGAAGAACTAGATTTTTAAAATTAACATAAGTAAAATCATCCAAGATTTTCTCAAAAATGTGAGAAAAACTCAGATTAAGCTCATCATGAATAGGAGACAGAAAAGAAAATACCATGGGGATGATTACGCAAGGCATGGAGAGGCAAGGAAAAGAAGAGTACATATGATGAATTCTAGGGGATGAAAACATATGTAGTAAAGTAAGAAGATTGAAAAATGAGTCTAGGCTGCCATCCTCAACTGTTTTGGGAATTTTTGTACAATAGTCATAATGAACAACACAAGGCTAAAAATCATTCTTTTCATTGCACACCCAGCTTCCTTTTGCATAAAACATACAACATTTGTGAAATGCTTAGCTTGGGTTGGAGATGTAACTGCTGGTCTTGAATTAAGGTAAAACTAAGACTTCAAAGTGAATTTAAACTCATGGCTTTGAAAACCAGCATTATAAGCAAACAGTTGTTGGGTTAAAATGAAAATAATGTCCCACCGAAAATTTAACACTATTTTGAAAATGAAGTGGCAATTTGAGAACAATTGTACGTGATACCCTAGTGTGAAAAAAAGAGAGAGATTTAATTGAAGTTAGGAATATTGTTGATCACATAATATGAGAAGGGCACAATGACAGGTGCTGTGTGGTGGACAAATATAATTACTCAGGTGGACACATATTATTTCATTTTTCCTGAGCAGTAGTATCCTTATTCTGGGATATTCTCTTTCTTTCTTTTATTTATTTATTTATTTATTTATTATTATTATTATACTTTAAGTTCTAGGGTACATGTGCATAACGTGCAGGGTTGTTACATATGTATACTTGTGCCATGTTGCTGTGCTGCACCCATCAACTCGTCAGCACCCATCAACTCGTCATTTACATCAGGTATAACTCCCAATGCAATCCCTCTCCCCTCCCCCCTCCCCATGATAGGCCCCGGTGTGTGATGTTCCCCTTCCCGAGTCCAAGTGATCTCATTGTTCAGTTCCCACCTATGAGTGAGAACATGCGGTGTTTGGTTTTCTGTTCTTGTGATAGTTTGCTAAGAATGATGGTTTCCAGCTGCATCCATGTCCCTACAAAGGACACAAACTCATCCTTTTTGATGGCTGCATAGTATTCCATGGTGTATATGTGCCACATTTTCTTAATCCAGTCTGTCACTGATGGACATTTGGGTTGATTCCAAGTCTTTGCTATTGTGAATAGTGCCACAATAAACATACATGTGCATGTGTCTTTATAGCAGCATGATTTATAATCCTTTGGGTATATACCCAGGAATGGGATGGCTGGATCATATGGTACATCTAGTTCTAGATCCTTGAGGAATCACCATACTGTTTTCCATAATGGTTGAACTAGTTTACAATCCCACCAACAGTGTAAAAGTGTTCCTATTTCTCCACATCCTCTCCAGCACCTGTTGTTTCCTGACTTTTTAATGATCACCATTCTAACTGGTGTGACATGGTATCTCATTGTGGTTTGGATTTGCATTTCTCTGATGGCCAGTGATGATGAGCATTTTTTCATGTGTCTGTTGGCTGTATGAATGTCTTCTTTTGAGAAATGTCTGTTCATATCCTTTGCCCACTTTTTGATGGGGTTGTTTGTTTCTTTCTTGTAAATTTGTTTGAGTTCTTTGTAGGTTCTGGATATTAGCCCTTTGTCAGATGAGTAGATTGCAAAAATTTTCTCCCATTCTGTAGGTTGCCTGTTCACTCTGATGGTAGTTTCTTTTGCTGTGCAGAAGCTCTTTAGTTTAATTAGATCCCATTTGTCAATTTTGGCTTTTGCTGCCGTTGCTTTTGGTGTTTTAGACATGAAGTCTTTGCCCATGCCTATGTCCTGAATGGTACTACCCAAATCTCCTTAAGCTGATAAGCAACTTCAGCAAAGTCTCAGGATACAAAATTAATGTGCAAAAATCACAAGCATTCTTATACACCAGTAACAGACAAACAGAGAGCCAAATCATGAATGAACTTCCATTCACAATTGCTTCAAAGAGAATAAAATACCTAGGAATCCAACTAACAAGGGATGTAAAGGACCTCTTCAAGGAGAACTACAAACCACTGCTCAGTGAAATAAAAGAGGACACAAACAAATGGAAGAACATACCATGCTCATGGATAGGAAGAATCAATATCGTGAAAATGGCCATACTGCCCAAGGTTATTTATAGATTCAATGCCATCCCCATCAAGCTACCAATGAGTTTCTTCACAGAATTGGAAAAAACTGCTTTAAAGTTCATATGGAACCAAAAAAGAGCCCGCATCTCCAAGACAATCCTAAGTCAAAAGAACAAAGCTGGAGGCATCACGCTACCTGACTTCAAACTATACTACAAGGCTACAGTAACCAAAACAGCATGGTACTGGTACCAAAACAGAGATATAGACCAATGGAACAGAACAGAGTCCTCAGAAATAATACCACACATCTACAGCCATCTGATCTTTGACAAACCTGAGAGAAACAAGAAATGGGGAAAGGATTCCCTATTTAATAAATGGTGCTGGGAAAATTGGCTAGCCATAAGTAGAAAGCTGAAACTGGATCCTTTCCTTACTCCTTATATGAAAATTAATTCAAGATGGATTAGAGACTTAAATGTTAGACCTAACATGATATTCTCTTTCTAATCATGTGGCTTTGGTGAAGAATTGCCCTCCATGATACATTTCTAACAATATTCATAATACATCCTCTGCAACTAAAGGTGATAGTCCATTTACCTAATAGACTAGTCTAGGGGGGAGCAAATAACCCCAGTAGGGCTAATCAGAGTCTTTCACAGAAATTCAGTTTGGATTTGAAAATGAAAAATGCTGTCTTCATCTGAACACGGCAAATGGCAATGGCAGTGTCACACAATCATATAGGGGAGTCAAACATGAACACACGGCTTTAACAGATGTGATTTATAATTGCTAACTATATTTAAATTGCAGGTATTTGTTGTTTTTGTCAATATCTAGTCACTCTTCATATAGCTATATGTTGTTTTAACTCTGGTATCACTAACCCTTCACAACCCCCTATGCCAAATGTCTATTCATTTTAGAGTTGATTTCACTCTAGTATGGAAAGAAAGAAACTAGGCCTGAGAGGCATCACATTTTACTTCCTGTTGACATGATCCATTTAGAGACAGGCATATGAAGCAACCCATGAAGCACAGAGAGGATTTTATTGTTGGGGTTCCTGGGAGGGAAACAGAAATTTTCTCTGCCTGTCTTAGGCTTTACAATGTAAGGCTGGATTGTTGTAACCAACTTGTCACTGTAAGAAAAACATTTATAATTTTTACAGAGTTCCATGTGGAACCTAAAAATGAAACCAAGTTTGTAGAAGGCAGAGGTCATAAATGTACAGGAAACGAGCCTGAACAAGCCCTTAATATGTGGTCATGGGTAAAATTGAATATGCCCATGCGTTTTCAGTTTCCTAAGCTAGTGAGCTCCCCACTCACTGCTGACTATTTCTCTCTCTCCTTCTTTTACTTTGAATGAATTTTTTTTCTCACTGGTAACAAAAAAACATTGTAAGAATCTTTACTGATATGGCAATAACTGTCCCGCATTCTTATATGAGTATTTCATAATATGATAAGAGATACTCTAATATGTAGATCAATCTGAAGAGAAGTGACATTAAAACACAAAATATTTTGGGCTTGGCATAAATGCTGGTCTCTTCAATCTGTCTTATCTGAAGTGTATTCTGTCAGGTTTTATTTCATAACTTGAGCATACCCTTAACTTGTCTTCAACTTAAAAACATATACCCTGCTCAGGGATGGCTGAACTTATTACAATTGATACACTTCCTTTCTTCTTTTAAATTCTTTTCCCAATTTTCTTATCCATATAATGCCTTGGACATATGGGCACCATCAAGTAGTCTGATTGACATTAACCATTGGCCCTCTAGGCATTCTGAAGCCTTTCATAGTTACAGAAAATAGTTTCTTGCATCCTAGAAGTGACAGGTAAAAGAATAAATTCGGGGTTGTTAGGGAAACTGTACAAAGGATTGAAAACACATTGCTCTATATCCAGAGCAAGCAAATTATCTCCAGAGAAGTGTTCTTGACAGCGATGAATCAAATAAATGGTTTGCCTCACTGAAGTCAGACAAAAAAGATCCTTAAAAATAACATGAACCTACTATTTAGTTGGATAAATAACAAAAAGTACTGTCTCTTCTCCCTTAATTGTTTTTGACAATGAGAATATGATTCAATTTATACAGCTTTTTGGACTTGAGTTTGTAAAATGCAGACGAATTCATGAAATTAGAATACAACACTAAAAGTATACTTTCATTTATAAATTGACTGTCTCAGACTAAAAACTAAAACCCTGATTGGATATGAAGTTAGGAATAGACTCTCTTACTCTCTCTTCTTAATTCATGCCACCCTCAATCTGCACCCCATTCTGTTTAAGACTTTGAGTTTTCTGTTTCATTAATTACATTGGAAGTTTGAGGCTTCAGAAACAAAGGTTGTTTTGAACCATTCCTCTGGAAAATTTGCTGGAATGCCTATCAACAAAAATAATATAAACATTTATTTACAGATGCACTGTATTATCTAGTGATTGCTCAAATTCAAAATTACATTTTATCATTTGATGCATTAAAATTGATTAAAGAGTTTCTTTGCTATGAGATTATAATTTCTTTTGATAAAATCTCCCAAAATATAGATGCATTGATCAATAAAAGGAAATTGATTAAAATAACTCTTTGCATTATGCAAATACTTCCATCTTCAGAACTATATTTTGCGAGTATTGCATGAGAATTTGAGACAAATAGGATAAATTATGTCCTGGGGAAAAATAAATAAACTATAACTTTTTGTTTCTTGGGTTGAGACAATTATCAAATATATGATCCTCAATTTATAATGTAACACTCAAAATTCAAGTGAATAGTTCAGGGAATAGTAGCTTTATAAATAAAGCTTTATTTATTTTATAAAAATAGCTTTATAAATGTTCTGATTAAAACTTAAAGAATGTGTTCCTGTTATTACTCTAATATGTATAAAAGTATATCCAAATTATGACATTTACATATTTTTATTTTAACAGGATTATTTTTTACCATTTAAAATTCTATCTAATTATTAAGTTTTCTATTTTTAATAAGACATAATCTTCCATAAAAGGAAGCACTTAAAAAATGTGAACCCCAACATACCTTTATGAAATGAAGATTGTCAGTATATTCTTCACAAATTATTCCAATATAAATTAAATGTCAAACAATGAGTATAATTTCAGATAACATATTATATATGTAATAAATATCTGACAGCTTTCTATTATGCATATACATATATTTATCCTTTGATTTTTCATCACTATATAATAAATATTCTGTCCTATCAGTACACAGGGATATAAATCTTTGTTTTAATATACTGCATGTTTCATATAAAAGATGTATTAAATTATTTAGCTAGTGTTTTCCTTGATTTTTTTTCTTTGCTCAAATAAACATATAGTTGTGCCTAGGTATATCTTTGGGGGATTGATACCAGAATCCCCTTTAATACCAAAAGTCATCCAAGCTCAAGTTCTGCAGTTGGCCTGTGGAATTCAAGTATACAAAAATCAGCCATTGGTATCTATGAGTTTTGCATCCCCGAATACTGTATTTTCCTTTATGTTTAGTTGCAGATGGGAAACCCACAGATGCAAAAGTGGGTTATCTGCATATAAGTGGGTCCGCATATTTCAACCTGTGTTGTTCAAGAGTCAACGGTATTTGTAAATATAAAACATTAATAATTCCATGTCTATTGAGTAGGCTCTTAAAAGGTGAATGTACATTCATTGAGGAGGCATTGAAGAAATGTCTTCTGAAGGGCTACTCCAATCATATTCTCTTGAACTTGGGGTTAAATAGTCATATCATCGCCAAATCGTAATTTTCATCTCTTTTTAAATATTTATTTATCTTAATCTATTTTTTCTTACCAGATTTGTTATGGTAACGACATTTAAAAGTTATACCAGTGATTTCAGTTTTTCATATTTTGTTCCTAATTTTAATGGTTATGTTTTTAAGAGTTTCTGTATCAATATTAAACATCCATATAAAATATCATGTTTAATATTAATTTCTAAAATATGTACTTTTCTCTGATAAGAAGTTTCCCTTTAATTTTATATTCATAAGTGTTTTGTTATTTACTCAGGAATTGATCTCAAATTTATCTTCATATCTAAGTCATCTTTTAATGTAGTGAATCACATAAGTGGTTTTCCACATCATTGATAATCTTTTCAATCTTATATTAACACTTTCTAAATCACACCACAAAATTCTTTTAATATAATTCTGCATTAAATTACCCATATTTTATTTAGAATATTATTTTATAGTTATATGTAAGTTTGGTGTAGAGTACCCTGTCATGTGTAATATTTTCCTAGATTGTATGTTAGAGTTATAGTAATCTTATGTAATAAACGCTTTTTGTCTGCTCTAGACATTTAAAATTAGAGAAATCATCTCTAGTTTAAAGGTTTGGCAGAAGTCTCAGTACCATGTGAGCCTATTATTTACAAACTTAAAATCTATTTCTATTTCAAGTTTTCTAAGTCTTCCTTATTAAATATTCTATATCTCTCTGGAATATTTTATTTAATCTGAGTTTTCAAATTTATTAGTATATAATGCCATATAACATTTTTCTGCTTTTAGATTATACATGCACTTTGCTCAACCTAATGTTGACCTCGTTGGTTTCTCTAGATTTTTTCTTGATAAGATTTGGCATAAGTTTGTCTAATTTTTTTCCAAAAATAGTTACCATGTACTTTCCAAACTAACTTATTTTACTATTTAATAGTTTCTATTCTTATTTATTTACTTATTTACTTGCATTCTTTTGAATTACTTGTTAACCGGAGTTTTTAAGTGTTGAAATGTCAACAATATCAGTCAATTCCTCCTGACATTGTTGTTCTTTTAGGCCTAGAATGAAAGATTCACAAAAAGATTTCCCACAATATTGTTTTCTTCTCTCCCCTATGTAAGTTAGAAACAACTATAGTTTCTAAAATATTATTTTAATACTCACACTTTAGAGCCAAGGTAAAAAATTTCTAGAGCAATTTGCATGACAGGTTTTCTTTTACCCTAACAGAGATGTGATTCACTTAACTTGTTAATTGCTGTAATTTGACGCATCGCCTCCAAAATGCAGGTGTTGTCAATGATAGTATTTAGAGTTGGAGTTTAACAGGTGATTAGGTTCTGAAGGCTTCTCTCTCATTAAGGACCTTATAAAAGAGGCTTCATGCAGCATAAGACTAGCTTGCTCTTCGGTGCTTCTGACAGGTTATGGTGCAGCAAGAAACCCCTCACGAAATGCTAGTGCTTTGATCTTTTACTTCCCAGCTTCTAGGACGGTAAGAAAATAACATTTTATTCTTTATTACTTGCTCAATCTGTGATATCTTGTAATAGCAGCATAACATGGACTAAGACAACCCCACCAAAGAATTAACAACCCAAAGCCTTAGAAATTAGTGACATTAATGGCACCGTGGTCTATAACCAGTGCCTGAATAGAGGTACCCCGTTTAATGTCAAAACCTACAAAAGAAGGGTCAGATGCAGAGAGAACTAAAATGAATGTAATAGTGTGTTTCTTCTTCACATACATTCTCCAATGTCTTTTGTTTTGTTGTTGTATTTTAACATATCTACATCTTTCTTCTTTGGAAATATTTGAGGTTATTTCTTTCATCCTATTGACCATATTGCACAGTGTTTGTTTTCTTCATTTTATATGACTGGAAATTTAGACTCAAAATTGTTTCAGTAACTGACTTGAGTCAGTCACTACATATGAGAGGGTCAAGATTTATCACCAGGGGATTCTACAAACCTTAATCTCCACATTAAAATATGTTAACTATTTTTAATTTTAAAAGTGCTCATTATATTGTATTATTTTTAATTGTCTTTCATGCTAGACTAAGACTAAAATTTTCTAAGGACAGGGCTATGCCTATTTTGTCTATATTATAGTTACAATCCTCAAGTTTTTGAAATTACCAAAAGAAAGTAGGTGCTAAAAATTATCTTAATTTGAATTACCTTTCTCCTCAGAAATAACAGTTTACCTTTAATTCTTCAAAATTCTGCAAAGGTGGAATGATTTATTTCAGCAAATACTTACTCTATGAGCTTGGCATGCAGTATCAAAGTTGAACAAGACTTTTACCTTCAAATTATTTACAATCTAGTGACAGAGACCCATAACAGCCAACTCTACTAAAATATTTTAAGTTCTGAATGATGGCACAAAGCCTGTTCTATTATAGATAGAAATAGGGAGACATTAATTTACAGCAGAATAATGTGCAAATAAAACATTGTTTGATGTACTTCTCTTTTTCAATATTCTTAATTCTGCTTGTTTAATGTTCACCCTCAGATAGTTTACAGGAAATCTTTAAAAAAATACGTAATAATAAAAACTACTTCCACAACCACTGCAATAGCATCAGTAATAATTACTTTTCTGTATATAAAACTAACACTTTCATAAGGAAAATAGGTGAGGCTTCTTGAACTGAGAGAAGGTAAGACATGTGAAGAACTGTTTCACATGCAAGTAACTTTTGTTAATGGGAAGATCAAAGAATTATCTCATGAATAGCTATCAAAAAATAGGAAGAAACAACTCAGAGATTGCCAAATAACAGTAATACTTAAGTCATTTTAACTTTTTCACTTTCTTGCCAAATAATCTGTGAAGACCTATGTTAAATAATAAGATGTGACGATAGACATTCCGAAGAAGAAAAAGCACATAATAATTTATAAAATGGCTAATTTGACCTTAATTTGTGAAAAACAGATTCCTAGAGAGCAAAAGGACATGTCAGTTTAAAATTGCCTCCTATAATTTATAATTTATAATAAATAGAAACTCATACCCAAGACTTCTTACGATGCCATCTGATCTTCTGGGTTTAAAAAAAATCATAACATGAATAGATTGATCTATTCTCCAAAGTGTTTAATTCTTTAGACCTAACATGTTTTAGTGTAAATAATTTTTTTATTTTGTAAAGAGAGTCAGCATACTTAAGATAACTTGGGAGCATGATTGCTTGTATATACTACTAAACAGTTGTTAATAATTATTAAGTACTTTACATTACTTAAGAATTTGCACATACTGGCCGGGCGCGGTGGCTCAAGCCTGTAATCCCAGCACTTTGGGAGCCGAGACGGGCGGATCACGAGGTCAGGAGATCGAGACCATCCTGGCTAACACGGTGAAACCCCGTCTCTACTAAAAATACAAAAAAAATTAGCCGGGCGAGGTGGCGAGCGCCTGTAGTCCCAACTACTTGGGAGGCTGAGGCAGGAGAATGGCGTGAACCCGGGAGGCGGAGCTTGCAGTGAGCTGAGATCCGGCCATTGCACTCCAGCCTGGGCCGCAGAGCGAGACTCCGTCTCAAAGAAAAAAAAAAAAAAAAAAGAATTTGCACATACAAAGCATTTTTACATATGCTTTCTCACTAAATTCTTTATTATTATTATTATTTTTCAAGTGCAGGATATGCAGGTTTGTTACATAGGTAAAAGTGTGCCATGGTTTACATTATTTAATGCTTTAAATTCTTACGCAGTAAAGCTAAACAAATATTCAGACTTGTTTCATAGATAAAGAATTTTGTTTCATAGGTAAAGAATTAATATGTTAAGTGAATTGACCAACATCATCAGCTAAGCACTTAAAGTCACAGACAAGAACCAGAGTCTTCAGAATTCAGGATCAGTTAAAAACAAAAGCAAAGACAAACAAATCTGGCTCAAATGATTATTCTGATTTCTAATTATTCTTTGATCTTTGATATTATTCTCCAATATTGGATGCTACTAAAAATTAATAAAAGGCCCATTCTGATAACGATCTTCATTCCCTAAAAAAATTGCTCTTAAGGTTTTCTTTATTTTAAAAGGGAAGGCAATTTTTCTACCTTCTTAGGAAGTGTCACAGAAAGTGCTAAAGCAGTCAAATTTAAGTCACCTAAAATAGCCAACCCATGAAACAGTACATTGCCTGTTAATTGGTACCAACATTGAAAAGTAAAATTCAAAAGATGAGTATTTATTTGTTGTACAAGAATTGGTAATACATGGATATAATCTCATTGGATATTTTAGAGTAGACAAGATTTTCCCTTCTTATTGATTGGTCTAAATGGTACATATTGAAAATATAAAACAAAACTTTTTCTCAGTTGAAGTAAAGGAACTGTTGTTTCTAAATTGCTATATTAGCAAGTATTAAAATACATGATTCAGTCCATTTTTAAATATTTTCTCAGGATGGTAATAGTTTCTACATAGGCATTACAATTATAGATTTTTGTAGTTGGGGTACATGAGCAATTAATCAGAGCACTCAGTTCAGTGAAATCTGATGCTATTTTTCTCAGATACTAAAACACCTTAATTACTTTGTTATTATAAACAAAAGAAATATTTTGCATGTAACTTCACAAAAAGCAGACTAAGAATTTATTAATCTGTGTAACATCAAAGCTTCACTAAGTAGATGTAAGCCAGTAGCCAACTTGGCATAATTGACATTTACTAATGAGTAGGATAGAATGCTACTGTGTCCAGATAATAAAGTGGCTTTCAGAATCTGCAATGGAACACATGTCTCTTCATGCTCCCAGTGGCCTTTGTTCATTCAAAGAGCATATGCTACTGCAAAAGATTTTAATCTAGTTTATTTTGTGAGCTCAGGCAGTGTGATTATTTTCAGAATGGAACTTCACATTTGCCATGAAATTTGCTTTAGTCAGAAAAAGCCAAAGACAAAGACAACATGCTTCGTGTTGCCTCTTATCTATAGCACAGTTCATTTTAGAAAACGTAACTGACCGAATAGTTCACAGGGAAGAGATCTTTTGACCCAGCAAAAGCTATAATGGATCCCCTGCCTTTGTGCTTGACCTTGCAGTTGTTTGACAGAGGCGCTTGAGGTTGTGTGACACAAATCGATGAAAACCTGTACTTGGAAAACAGCAAAACAAACCTAACACTGAAATTTTCAAACCACTCCACTAGCTCAGTCATAAATTAGACCTAATTTATAAAGCACTATCACTATAGTTTTAAAATGTCTGTCTAAATGTTTTCATTGCTAATTAAATAGCAATAGAGCATATTAAACAAACACCAAACAACTGAAAGGCTCTTTTCAGCAATTTAGTCGCAGCATTTCTAAAGTCTGCTCACGCCAATGGTATTTATTTCTGACGTATTTTAGGAAAAACACATTGATAACTCTGTGCCAAACTTGACACAGTGGTATGAATGTCTGCACCAACTGAAATACACTTACTACTCCAGGGCGCCTTGTTTCCCATCAGCAAATGTGAAACGTATTTATTTCTGAAAATAAAAATAGCAGGGAAAAGCAGATTATCTAAACATACCTGTCTAAAAGTCAAATTAGTATTTATCCTATACATTGTCAGATTACTTCTTTTTAAAATTTAAACAGCTCTCCCTTTTACGCACTGCCTCTATTTAGGAGTGTCTTAATTCCTCCTCTGAATATTAAAAATTCACAGTTTCTTCTGTATTCCAGATCAAACTTCTCCTTTCATGCCATCTTTCACTCTTCCCCACATACACCCCCTACCTACTCCAAACACACTTTGCCCTATCCCTTCACTGACCTATTGTGTATGCTGATGTTTTTTGGTAGAAATGGCCAAGTAAAAGGTATGACCTGATAATAATGTCTTCGCAAAAGACCTTCAGTACATCAAAGGGAAATGTATGTGGAGCCATTATTTCTCTAGTGTGCCCCCACGCATTTATCTTGGTCTTCCCCATCCCCTTGGAGGAAATGAAAACCCTTGTGTATTTTGGAATGAAGTAATTTTTTCATTGCTTTTCTCAGATTCATTAGTTTTTTAATACCAAAAGGAGATTAAAATAATTTTTAAAAATAAAAATAAATTACAAAATTCCCTGCAGGAAATACTGCCTACCTTTTGCCATTTAATTTTTTTATCACACAAAATGGAGGCACAACGCTGTCATGTATACTTTGCAATCAAGTGCCAAGTACAGGGTAATGATTCCATTCTAGTTGGAATATTTCCCATTTTTCAACTGGTTTAATAAACTGTCACTTGAAAGGGGGTCTGATAGGCTTTTTCACAATGAATCAAAGAACTACTCGCCTTCTTCCTGTATTATGCGTGCTACATTTGAAGCTAATGAAGCGTAGCTTCTGAGCTGATACTTTCATAGATGAAAGAGACATCATGTCACATCCTCTATTTATTTCATCAGCTACTCATAGCCAACACAAAACACATTGATTGCCTTGAACTTTATTTTTGACAGATGATGGACGTTTCTGTTGCTATCTTGCCTAATACTTTACTACCATATGCATGTTTTAAGATATTAACCATGAATAAAATTACTAGAAAAAAATGTACAATAGCAATGGTACATTTAATTGAAGAAAGTGTAGTAGACATAATATTATGTCTTATGTCTTAGAGTATTTTGCAGACTTTTATATACCCTCCCCCTAGAGCAAATACTGCCTTGAAATAGTTATTAAGAAGTGTGACATCATCTAATATTATTTTCATGAGGCTTTTATTATTTACTAAATTGTCTTCATAATTCATTCAGCTAAAGCAACACAATCTTCTATGAAAGTAGAACTTCTTCATTTATAAAAGGCATCAAAAGGAATAATTCATTGCTAAAGAGATGCTTTCATTGCAATAACACTAGACAGTGTTACTAATTGGCTAACACGAGTCAGTGCAATGTGGGAATAAAATTTCAGGCATAAGCTACATTTAATCAATGTAGTATAGGAAATAATCTTTGCTATTTACAGAAATGGTATATGTAATATAAAACATGATTTTCTATATAATGTTTTGTGACTTTTTAAACTTTAAAAATGTTAATATAGACCATAACTTTTTAAAAATTGGCTTTGCAAATATAATTTCATGGGTATAAAATTATTTTCAAAATAGTGTGGCTTTAACATTGTAAGAAAAAACACAGCTTTTGCTCATAAGAATAGAAAAGTTTTACACACATGCACATATTCATACGTGCAACTGGACAAATATAGATCTTTCATTTTATAAAATAATTTTTATACTTATAGCAATGAACCTTACTTGTTCCAAATTAAGTGTTATATTTGGAAGTGAGGAAAAATATTTGATGTAGGATTATAGCACACACTAAGGTACTACATACAAATTATTAAAAAGAAATTGCATCATGAGCTATTGCAAAGAAAGCTGATGTGTAAAAGCTATGGTATGACTAGAGCAACTACTTGGAAAATTTCCGAGAATGCATCACAAAGTTATTGAAAACATGCATAACAGAAGTTATTATAAGTCAGTGACAACAAAATGAATAGAGCACAAACATCCCCACCGTACAAAATCTATATATTGTCTCTCTTATTAAAGACAACTATCAAGAGTTTTACAGTTAAAATGACTACACAAGGGCCAGGCGCGGTGGCTCATGCCTGTAATCCCAACACTTCGAGAGGCCAAGGCAGGTGGATCACGTGGTCAGGAAATGGAGACCATCCTGGCTAACACAGTGAAACCCCATCTCTACTAAAAATACAAACAATTAGCCAGGCGTGGTGGCGGGCATCTGTAATCCCAGTTATTCAGGAGGCTGAGGTAGGAGAATGGCGTGAACCCGGGAGGCGGAGCTTGAAGTGAGCCGAGATGGCACCACTGCACTCTAGCTTGGGTGACAGAGCGAGACTCCATCTCAAAAAAAAAGTTACTACACAAAAATGAATGAAATTAAAATCTGAAATTTAAACAACAATTAAAATTGGACTCCCATATATAAGGGAATTGGTGAAGTTCTTAAATTTATTTTAAGGAAAATAAAATACCAAAAGTAAAGACTGTTTTTCAACAATATGAATGTTATCCATCTCAAGGTTAAAATTAGCTTTCTGTTCTTTGATCTCTTCAGCTATGCTAATCAATCTAAGTTGTATAAGTCACTGATTCAGGATTCATTGTGGCTAACTCTGTAGTATACAATCAAATTAATTGTTGGCTTTTATTGCATGATAAGCTAGAAAATTTCTCAAGAGACCCCTTGGCTGTGGCTTTGCATTAAACTGGTCTGCTCCTAAATACAATGTTGTCAAGTGCACTACATTAGAAATCGGAAGCAGCCTATTTCATGTTTGACTCATCCACTCTGGGCCAGTTTCCTTATTTTAAAAATAGGAGCCACCTATTAAACCACCACTACAGCTCCAAAATTTGGTAATTCCAAATCATTCAATACCACCAACTTATTACTCATTTTTAAAAGTGATATAAGTCCAGAATATTCAATATACTAATGTATGTTTTCTCTATATAAGAGTATCATAATAAAGCCTTTCTATCTATAAGCAAACACTTTTATTGCTGAAACAAGTCCAGTTATTCTCATTACGATATCAGATAATTGAAAACATCTACATTTTTATGTTTTCCAAAGTGAAAAAACCTATTGCATGGTCATTCATTAACCTTCACTACAACAATAAATTTTTATTAAAAGTTTGTATGAAGCCTCAATTCCAATGTCTTTGTAAAGATCCCTTTGATACAGGGCAGGCAGTCCCCAAATGGGGGCTTAGCTATGAATGGTTCTTTGGTTCATGTAGGAAAAAAATTCAAGGGTGAGCGGACGGTAGAAGAAAACAGCTTTATTGAAGCAACAGTGTTACTGTTTTGGTGGTGTTAACAGCTCAGGCAGTGTTGTAGCTCTGTGCCTGTTCCTTCAGAGCAGGGCTACCCCATAGGCAGTGTGCTGAGAGTAGCAGCTCAGGATAGTTCTGCAGTCATATTTATACCCACTTTTGATTACATGCAAAGTAAGGAGTAGGTTATGAAGAAATTTCCAGGGAAAGGATAGTAACTTCTGGTTCATTGGGTCATTGTCATGGAAAGGGGAAGTAACTCCATGGCAATGGTAAACTGACATGACACACTGGTGGGTGTGTATTAAGAAAAGCTGTTCTGCCTTGGCCCTGTTTGAGCTTGTCCTCAATTTGGTATGGTGTCTGAGTCCTGTCTCCAGAGTCAAGTCCCAACTCCTACCTCATCCTCCCCTCAGAGACTGGATATTCCTCCTTAATCTTAAGAAGGCTGCAGAAGAGCAGAGGTCCATCTTCTGTGACTTCTTCTTTCTGAGTTTATGAGCATAGGCCCTGCCTACCACCAGAGAAGTGAAAATCTCCAGATACCTAATCCAGGAGGCCCAGAGGTAGGACACTTTTTATTCTCTGGAGTAGAAGGCAGGATGGGTTGGAAGCCTTGTACCAGCATTGTCTTTACCTGGAACTGTTGTAATCTAGAAGACATAAACTTTGAAGAGGTTAAACAAGCAAAGGCAAAAAATTAGTAACATGAGAGCTATCAGAGGTCCTAGAAGAGGTAAAAACCAGGGGAGATTTGAAAACGCACTTTTAATAGTTGACCAGACGTAGCTGGAGTCAGTGCCCTGGTTATATCTATGTAACCAGGTAGCTCTCTCATACATCTTTTGAATGTTAATCTCAACTTTTCCAGAGTTGTTAGTATATGTGCAGCAGGTTTTATTAATAACTGTATACAGTCTCCCACTTGTTCAGCTAGTAAATAATCCAATACTAGTCTGTTATTGATAACCACATTTGCCAAAGAGTCTAAATATTCTTGAATTCCTTTTAGTGTCTGACCTGTGTTGGTGGCTAAGGATTCTAGAGTTTGAATTAAGTTATTTAGAATTTACTCACGGTAGGCAAAGCCACTCCAGGGTGCTGCTAGTCCTATTGCTTCCCCAGTTCCTGCCAGAATTTACCCTATTGCTTACTTACTTCTGGTATTCTTGAGTCTTATGGGGCTATAGGCAGTAACTCCTGGAGGAGCAAGTGTTGCCAATGTACATTCATCTCCGTTCCAAGTTTTTGATATACAAAGGAATGATACTCCTAAAAGAATAGGTGACTCTGTAGGGAAGTTGGGAGCAGTTATGATGTGCCACTTCTGCCCATTCATGGCCACAGACAAAAATGAGCCCAGTTTGGGTACAAACAAAGGCCCTATGGGGTGTGATGTTTATCCTTTGCTGGTAAGTTGGGTCTATAGAAATTTTCTTTTCTTATTCCAAAGGGGATAGACAAAAGTTTTTGTTTTTCAGAGAGGTGCAATACTCTCACCTTCTCAGACTATGAAGTATAAAGTTGTTTTTCCCCTCTATATTCTGATCCAGGAGAAAGCACCATATATAGTCTCCTCACTTATAAGTGCAGTCCCATTTACCTTGCTGTGACCTTCGGAACTTGATAACTTGCCAACTAAAGTTGAATCAGAGTTGAATCAGAGCATCACAGAGAAGTTTCCACTTTTGTATCATTCACACAAGAGTGGGTGCAAAAGATAGACTCATTAGTGCTCCGGTGGTACAGATACCCAACTTCCCAGGTCCAGGCAATAGTGGTATGAGGCATTTCAGGTGTAATCCACAAAATGGGTGAGTGTTCCACTTAACTTCTAGGGGTTGGGATATTTCAGGATCACTATGGCTAATTAGGAGGCCTGGGGGATTATCATTAGCTATTCCAGATGAGCCAGAAGATAGAATTTTCTATCCTGGGAATGTTGATGAAAAATCCAGCAACCATGAAGATGATCCCCTGATGCTGAAATTGTTGAAGTATTTACTAGTTAGGTTCCCACCCACCCTGGTTTAGGATAATTGGGAGAGCAAACATGATTAACAGTAACAGAATGGTGTCCAATTGGGTCGTAGAGTGGCCTCCACACTCAATAAGGACAAAATAATTTTTCCTGGGAGGTTGGCTAAGGTGACAGAAGTATTAAAATCAAGAAGAAAAAAATTAAAGCTTCTATTCCCACCCAAAGCATCATGTTACCACTTCCGACTAAGTGTTGATTCTTTTAAATAGGTAGAAGAGATGCTTGGAAGGTTCACAGATGAAGGTCATGGTCTCCACCTTGTATGCCTGTGATACATAAGAAACAGGTTTAATCCTGAATAGTTGTACACAACTAATTATTTCCTGAAGTTTAACAGCTTTGTGGGAACTCAAAAACACCTGATGGGGCCCTTCCCATTTTGGTTGTAATTGATCCTCAGGGGATCCCTCTTTTCAAGTTCTTAGTAAGACCAAGTCTCCTGGTTGAATAGGAGAGTTACTTCTCTTCCTTGTGGGAGGGGACAATATTTTATTTCCATAGGTTTAGAGGGCCTTTTGAACCAGGTCTAAGCTGATAATATGGGTGAGCATTCTATTTATCTCTTCATCAAACAGGAGGCCTGAAGTTAAAAAGGGCCACCCATAAGTCATAATGGACTGTTTTAGAATTCTATTTGGGACTATCCTTGTGCATAAAAGGGCTATGGATAGCAGAGAAACCCAGGCCTCTGAGGCCTCCTGACAGAGCTTTGCTAATGTTCATTTTGAAACGTGATTAGCTTTTTCTACCTTACCAGAGGATTAAGGTCTCCAGAAGGAGTGAAGGTAATAGGTAATATCTAACTCTGGGGAAACGTGCTGGGTCACTTTAGCTGTGAAGGAGGGTCTGTTATTACTATGCAGGATTTTAGGTAATCCCCAGTTGAAGATGATCTCTTTATCTAAAAATCCAAACACTTCTAATGCCTTCTCTGTCCTTGTGAGGAAGACCTCTAACCATCTGGTGAAAGTGTCTATAAATACCAGCAAATATTAAAGTCCCCTGTATGGTGGCATCTGAGCAAAATCTATTTGCCAGTCTTTCCCAGGGTATGTTTCTTGATGTTGTATATGTCTGAGAAAGGGTGGGGGTATGGGACGGCTTCCTGGATCATTAGAGGCACACAGTTCACAGGCCCTGGTGACCCTCTTTACAGTCTGGAATAGCTCCTTTCCTAAGAAGATTTCAGAAACTAATTTAAATAGGGAACCCATCCCAAGTGTGAGGAGTTACAGATCTACTTAACTATGTTTCCATTGCTCAGCCTCAGGGAGGAGGAAGGAGGAGTGTGTTGCTTCCTGGTAACCATCCGGAGAGATCCTTTTGTAAGCCTTTCTGTTCTATCTATTTAATTTCCTTGGGGGCATAGCACGGTGTTGCTGATGTGGATGTAGTACCTGGCACTGATGAAGCGGCCTGTAATATTGGTGTTTCTTTACCTGTGGCCTTAGCTGCTCTGTCTGCTAGAGCAATTCCTTTGATAATTAGAGGTGTCTCCCTTTGGTGTTCCCTACAGTGAATAACTGTTGCCTCCTTTGGGAGCTGGACAGCATCTAAAAGTTCCAAATTCTGAGTGATGTTATATGGCGGATCCCTTCATTATTAGTAGTCCCTTTTCTTTTCATATAGCAGCGTGAGCATAAAGCAATAGGAATATTTGGAATCAGTAAATATATTGACTCTTAAGTCTTTTCCTAATTGAATGGCTCTAATTAAAGTGATTCGTTCTGCTTTTTAAGCAGAAGTATCAGAAGGCAAAGTTTTTGCGTCAATAACTTTTTGTTGGCTAACTACCACATAACCTGCCTTTCTTACTCCTTTATGCATAAAGATACTCTAATCCATAAACCACTCAACATTAGGATTAGGCAAGGGCTCATCTTTGAGGTTAGGCCTGCTAGAGTAGGTCTGTTCTGTTTTCCACATAAGCATGAATGAGTTGGGGATTTGTTTCCTAGGACATGAAGTTCCACAATAGAGTAGCAGGGTTTAAAACTCGAGGTACTTTAAAGATAACATAGGGTATCAAGCAAAAGGGCCTGATATTTATGTGACTGGCCCCCATTTAGCCATTGGTGTGCTTTTGCCTCTACGACTTTCTGGTGGTGGGGGGCATGACATCAAATTGCTGTCCTGGGGTAAACTTACTGACTTCTACCAATAGAGTGGTGGTGACCACAGCTCACAAGCATCCTAGCTACCCATCTGCCATTTGGTCTAGCTGTTTAGAAGAGTAAGCCACTAGTCCTACTAGTGGGATGGCCAAAGCCATCCCTTGTTTTTCAGCAGCATAACAGAGTGAATGGTTTTTCTATGTTCAGAAGTCCCAAAGCAGGAGCTATTCCTAGCATTTCTTTTAGGGTTAAGAGTGTCTTTTGGCAAATTCCATCCCAATTCAAAGGCTTGTGACCACTCCCTTTTAGAGCTTCATAGAGTGGCTCTGCTATAGACTCAAACCCAAGAATCCAGATCCTGCAGAGGCGAGCCATTTCTTAAAAGGCTTTTAACTATTTCTCACTTTGAGGGGCCTGCAGTGCCAAGATGGTTTCTTTTTGCTCCTGGGCCAAGGTCCTTGTCCCAGGGGTGAGAACATATCCCAAATATTTAACATTTTACGCAGAGATCTGGGTTCTTTGGTGAGATAACTGATATCCTTACTTTCCCAGAAAATTAAGGATCTGAATTATGTTCCTGTCAGAGTCTTCCCTAGTAGGGATGGAAATTAGTAGGTTATCTGCATATTTCAAGACAGACCCATTAGTTAACTGTAGTTCCCTTAACTCCTGGCCAATGCATTGCCAAAGAGATGGAGAATGTTCCTAAAACCTTGGGGAATAACTGTCCAGGTAAGCTGAAATGCTTTATTCGTGTCTGGATCAGTCCATTCCAAAACAAAAATATACTGGAAGTCTAGGTGTAAAGATATAAAAGAAAGCATCCTTTAAGTCTAACACTGTCAGTTCTCTACTTTCTCAGCCATTATGGGTCTGGGTGCCTCAAACTCCCTCTTAAGCCTGGGGCAACCCTTTTTTAGTGGCCTTTCTTGCTTAAATAAGACATATTGATTCTGGCCTAAAGGCCAGTGAGTTGTGGGGGCTCTTGTCTGAGCATTTCAGATGCTGATCTCACCACATTTCCTCAAGGTGAGTAACCCTGAGGCAGCATGGTTTAGTGGGTGAGGGTTCAGGGTAAAGCAGCAGCCACTAACAGTCATGCTTTTTGATCAATTCTTTTGGAGTTTGCCTCTTCCTCTTCCCTGTCTCTATTACTATAAACCCCAAAGGCAATGTCTAAGAGTTGTCTCATGGAGCTTTGGGGTCCCATTGCTACTTTTTGTAGCTTCCTCCTAATGTCAGGGGTAGATTGAGTAACAACATGCATACCCAGGAGAGCTCACCCTGCTGGGGAGTCTAGGACTGTATTAGTATATTTCCTGAGTGCCTCAACCAATTGGCCTTCAAATGAGTGGGATTTTCATCTTTCTTCTGAGGAATTTTTCTCACTTTATCATAATTAACTGGCTTAACCAAACACTTTTTCATACCATCCGTTAAACAAGTTAATTGTGTGATTTCTGCTTTCAAGATCTTGAGAACCTCTCTGGTAATTCCACTGAGGGTCGACATCTGGAAGTAAATCTCCCCAACATGATAAATGAAATGGCCTGGGTTATGTGCAGCCACTCTATCTCCATGTTCATGAGTAGTACCTAGAATTCTTTGTTTTTCCTTTACAATACCACAAGTGGATAATAATACTTGCATGTCATGCCAAGTTAAATCAAAGGACATGGTCAACTTAACTCCTTTACAAACTTCCCTGGATCCATCAAAAACGAACAAAATTTTTCCTTGCATAAAGGCAAATCAGACATGGAAAAAGTCACATATTCTCTGATTGTTCCTCCATTCCCATAAGCTACCACCCACAACTGACATAAGTTATATTTTGGGGCTGATATGAGGCCCCACTCCTGGTGGTACTGGTTGGGCTTATTTTTTCAGGTAGTGGGGGATATAAGCCAGGGCTTTTTGGATAAGCGGGAGGAATGCCTGACAACCTTGGGGTGGAATCTTGCTTTAGAGAACTAGTGGGGCCTCCTGTCAGAACTAGGGGACTGAGAAGGCTCTGAAGGTTGGGGAGGGTGCAGCACTGGGCCTTCTGGGGTGCCTGGGAGAATCATGAGCCAGACATAATCTACAGCTAGCCCTTAAGTTAGAATCCTGGTAGAGGGCCATAAAAGCCTGTACATAAAAACCTTCTTATTTTCCTTCCATTTTATAAAGCAAATATAATTATAAAATATCATCATAATGTAAAGAACCATGCCTAGGCCAAATCTGTTAGTTGGTCAATTTTTATTAAACCCAAACATTATTGCAATGATAAATTATTTATTTTCTTCTTCAATTTGTCTAGTAATTTAAATTTATTCCAGTAGTCTAAAAGACACACTAGATGTGAATCTTTGGGGATTCTCACTGTTGTCTTCATGTCTAGTAAGGATTTCCACAGGGGGTTTCTGTTAGCCTAAGTTTAGTGAGTGCCTAATTAGTATTTTTCCCTTTTAAGTGACCACTTTCTACAAAATGTAGATAGCAAGGTGTTACAAAAGCAGGTGATGAGCCAGAAATGGGCAGTAGGGTGTTGAGCCTAAATTCCACAGAGTGAGGGTTGGGCACAGAGTGGGGTGCTAAACAAATGGTGACTGTGGATAGGAGGAAGAAAAGAGGTAAACAGCGATGCCTAAGGAGAGACTTCAGAGGCCCTAATTTGCCAGAGAACCTACCCAGTACGGGAGAAACAAACAAACCAAAAAGTTGGGATGGCCACTTATCTACAACTGTAGGTAGTCTTTCATCAGGCCAGGGTCCTCAGAACTCCCAGTTCCTTTGACCAAGAAAGGCTTGAGCAAGGCAGTTGTAAGACAGCACGATAGCACACAGGAAAGGGCTTGCAAATGGCTAAGGAAAATAATAACTTCTAACTTCAAGGCAGAAAAGGATAAGACCAATATCCCCCCCAGGGGAGTGGCTATACCCCACAATTCTAGAGGAAATGTCAATGCCAAAAAGCCCAGAGCATCCAGGAAGTGACCAAAACCAATGCTGAAATACCAGAGTGCCCAAGATCCTGTGAACAAGGATACCCATACCAAATGCTGACAACCCCAGGGCACTGGGGGGAATGGCCAACAGTGAACTCAAGACCAACTTGGTGTCACAGAACAATGTGATTTTAGCATCCCAGAGTCAACACAACAGGGGAGCTTTTACAACCAAGTGTTCTGCCTTAAACAACTGCCCAAATACAGTTAACAAGAAAGTCAAAAGCAAACATAAGACTGCAAAAAAAAAAAAAAAATTAAGGATTGAAAATGAAATGACTGATGGAACAATAAAATGGAGGAAGAGGAGAAAGGAGCAGGGAGAAGGAGTGACAAAATTATTTTTAAGGGGAACTCAAACAATGGTAGACTTCTAACCAACCACCTAGCCAAGGACTTTTATTTTATTTCCTAATTCTCCTGACACTACAGGTGAAGAGAGGAAAACACTCACTCATCCACAGGAGCCAAATAGCACTGACCAATTTCCATGTAGGACCCAGGTGAAGGTCTCTCCAGGATTCCTCAGCTTGGGTGGGCTCAGGTGCCATGGAGGGTGGAACTGTTAAAGGGACCAGTAACCCATTGGTCTTCAGGACTGAGTGGCAGGTCTCAAATGAGGCAGTGCAACGTGATCACTTGTTAGGACCTGGTGGGAGGTGATTGGATCATGAGGCAGTGTTTTGTGATAGTGAGGGAGTTCTCATGAGATCTGATGGTTTATAAGTGGCACTTTCACCTGCACTCACTCTCGCCTGCCACTGTGTAAGACGTGCCTTGCTTCCCCTTCAACTTCTACCATGTGTAAGTTTCCTGAGGCCTCTGTAGCCATGTGGAACTGTGAGTCAATTAAACCTCCTTTCTTTATAAATTACCCCAGTCTCAGGTGTTCTTTATAGCAGTATGAAAATGGAGTAATACAGTATTATAGCTCTTAGGTGTTAGCAGCTCTTGCAGTTTCAATCACCGATTGCTTTGCTGCCTCTCACCATCTCTCCACTCATCATCTCACCGACTTCCATCTCTCGCCATTGCCTCACTGAATGCTGCTTCTCTCGCCATCTCTCATTCCACTGTCTTTTCTCTGTGCCCTACATTGGATGCCAGGGCAGGGCAGGCCACCCCCAAATTAGGCCTTAGCCAGGGAGAGGTCTTTGCTTCACCCAGGAAAGAATTTAAGAGTGAATCAGTGGTAGAAGAAAAGAGTTTTATTGAAACAGTAGTGCTACAGCTCTGGTGGTGTCACAGTTCAGGCAGTGTTAAAGCTCTGACTGCTCCTGTAGAGGAAAGCTACCCCATAGGCACTGTACTGAGAGTAGCAGCTCTGGGTATTTCTGCAGTTATATTTATATCCACTTTTAATTACATGCAGATTAAGGGGAAGTTTATGCAGAAATTTCCAGGGAAAGTGTAGTAACTTCTGGATCGTCAAGTCATTGCCATAGAAGGGGGAGGTAACGCCTGGGTGTTGCCATGGCAACAGGAAACTGACATGGCACACTGTGGGCATGTTTTATGGAAAACTGATTCCATCTCAGACCTTTGTTAGCTAGTCCTCAATTTGTTCTGATGTCTGAAGCCCATCTTCAGTATCTCACCTTTGCTAAGCCATCCTAACACTAGTTTCTGAGAAGCTAACATCCTAATTTCTGAGAACCTTTTTTTCTCATCAGGAGTACTATTTTTAAAATGTTTCATATCATATTTTACCTTAGTATTTTCAACATCGTAATAACCATGAGTATGATTGTACCCAGTAAAATCAGCTGTCTAAAAAGGCTATACTATTGATTTCATGTTTATGGATTGTTTACTACCTACATTCAGCCTTTTGTAATTCTTCAACAGCATCCCTGACTGTCTCACTCTGAATCTCTAAAGACCATATTTGCCTATGTCTTCTTAAAATATATATTCCAACATATAGATTAATACGAGAAGACTTGAAAGGTTAAGCAGAAAGGTTCAAGGAAAAGAAAACAAAAACTTGGTTGAACTGTGTACTTGCTCTGCTGTTGCCTTATTTCCTTGTGTAAAATGCACGATGATGAACATATCCCATGTAGTTTTCATGAGAATCATATATCATAAAGCACATAAACTACCTAGAATAGTGTCTGAGTACATGATTGCTTTTTAAGTAAATACTACTATTTCAATTTAATTACATAAATATAATATACAAATATTTATAGTGCAATATTAAATTATAATACAATTGTACATTAGATGTATTTTATTGATATTCCTTAATGATATAGTATATAAAATCTTCTTTGTAAGAGTACCAATGTATGCATATTATTATTTTATATAATTGAAGGAAAATAATGCCTCCGAGACAAAACTCTCGGAGTAAATGCATCCCATCTATTTTATATAGATAGATAGATAGATACATAGATACATAGATATAGATACTTATCGATAGCTATCTGTATATATATATAGTTTATTTGTAACTACTACTAACATGTGTTCAAAATTTTGAATAACAAACAAGATTTTGCTTTTAGTTTATCACAGAAATAGTTTATCAATAAACTACACTTGTGCTGTGGTATTTAAAAGCACATTTTATTGTGTCTGAGTTTTGTGCAGTTATAAATATCATATGCAGAACTTGACATAAAGAAACATGTTCCAGTCCTACATGTGTAGCAAATCAATGCAATATTTAATTCAACAAGTATTTATTAAATAACTTCTCTATACTATATACCTTCCAATGTAGGAAGGTATATATATCATTCATTGCTGAATGATAAAATATAACTAATAGCATTTATAACATTGGTTAAGGCCTCACAGAATTTGCAGAATCCATTGAAAGTGGTCATCTGGCCAGAAGTGATAGAATTCATAGAAGATAAGCAATACGGAAATAGCCTAAGAAAAAAAATTACTCGTCTTGGAGACAATGCTTTTATCTAATAAATAATATAAAAGAAAAGCAAAAGATATCATGTGAACTGTGGCTTCATACAAATTTAAGGAAAATGATTAAGAAACTGACAAGATTTAATTATGATTCCAAACAAAGAGCCAAGACGATAATTACATATGGGATGCAAAATCAAGACTCTAGTATATAAAATGTCATCCTGGGGAAAGCATTATTGATTTTGTGCTGAAATTTGTTTTTTGCAAAGAAGGATTCTCAGGAATTTTTAATATTTAAATGTTGGTGACATGCTAAATATTAGATAAATGTTTGGCATATTAGTTTCTACTAATATGTTCACTAAAACTTCTTAATATAATTTGCTAAATTTTGGAGTTTGGGATAATTTTGGATTTACAGAAAAATCAGAAAGATAGTAAAAAATTCCTTTATAGCCCCCACTGAACTTCCTCTAATATCAACATTTTTATATAATCATGGTATGTTGATAAAGCTAAGAAATTACTATTGATACAATACTCTTTACTTCAGGCTTTGCTAGAATTTCACAGTTTTTCCACTAATATTCTATTTTTGTTACAGAATTCAGTACAGGGTACAATATTGAATTTGTCATTATGTTCTCTGAGTCTCTTTTTATCTGTGAGTTTCTCCATCTCACTTTCATGACCTTAGCCATTTTGAAGAGTACTAGACAGATGTTTTATAGAATGTCCCATTATTTTTTTCTGATATTTTTTATGATTAGACTGTGGTTATTGCATTTGAGGAAGAATTCCATGGAGATAAAGTATCCTTTATATCACATTAAATCAGGGGTACCTGATATCAACATGACCTTTCACTGGTGAGATTGACCTCTGTCACTTGGATTGAGTGCCAGGTTTCTCTGCTGTGAAGAAACTATGCTTTCCTTTTCAGGCTCTATTAACTGGAAAGAAGCCATTAAGTTCAAAGTACAATCAAGAAAAGAGGACTTAAACTCCACCTCCTAGAGATGGGAGTAACTATATATTTATTCCTAGTAAAAATTTGATATGTTTTGGTCTAATATATCAGCTAGGCCCAGAGTTTCTGAGAAGGAGAAATATGCCATATCTCACAGTGACATTCCTTGAAAACAGTCACATGAAATAACTTATTTTAAAAATATTTTTAAATGAATATGATATTTGTTTTAAAATAAATATGATAAAATATTTGTTTCAAAATGAATATGACAAAAGAAAACTAAGGGTAAAATTAAGCTAGAAGTAATTTAATTACTTAGGAAAGTTAAAGAATCAGAATGGTTTGAATTTTAACACTTGCCACTTAGTAGCTGTGAGACATGGATATTTTACTATTTCAAGTTCTCAAGAAACCACAATAGAAACAATATACTATTATTGTAAACATCAAATTAGTTAAATCAAACTCTTGGCCCGTTGTCTGGCATATGGTCAATGTTCAAAGTACAAAAACTCTTATTTTTTGACATTGGGAGACAAATGGCCCTTTCTGAGAATCTGTTCCCACCCTCTAAGGGTAATCTCTTCCTCACCTCTACTCGCAGATTTAATCCTTCCTTCGATTGTGCACTCTCTTTGATCAAGGGGTGGATGTCATAGGTGCAATACACCCTGATCTAGCCTTCATTCCATTGTCTGCTGATACATGATTCAACAATGAGTTTTTCATATCGTACCAAGATGTGTCAGTTTTAATCTGCTTCCTATGAAAATATGCTGTCTTTGTCAAAGTTTGATTAGTGAAATCTAAGTCTTTACTTTTAAAAAAGAAGTGTCACATCTGTCTAATGTGCTTGATTACCATGTAAATATGCAGATTCTGATCTGTATAAGTGAAGTTGAAGAATTCAGGTACCAGGTCAGGCATGGTGGCTCACACCTGTAATCGCAGCACTTTGGGAGGCTGAGGTGGGCACATCACGAGGTCAAGAGATCGAGACTATCCTGGCCAACATGGTGAAACCCCGTCTCTATTAAAAATACAAAAATTAGCTGGGCATGGTGGCACATGCCTGTAGTACCAGTTACAAGGGAGGTTGACGCAGGGGAATCGCTTGAACCTGGGAGGCAGAGGTTGCAGTGAGCCAAGGTCGTGCCACTGCACTCCAGCCTGGCGACAAAGCGAGACTCCATCAAAAAAAAAAAAAAAAAAAAAAGAATGCAGGTATCAGCATTCTGAATATTCCTGGGTGACTGTCTTGGTGACTTTAGGTGATGCTCATTACGCTCTGAATTGGGACATAGGAATCAGCTATGCATGATAAAGATTGCTTATGTTTGGGGAAAAAATCGCTGTGATATTTTATGCCTTCAAAAAGTACAGAGTAAGAGGTATTAAACAGAATAGTTGAACTATGAAGGTCAGCCTTGTATTTTATATGAGTAAAACATGTAACTTCTTGATAGTTTTTCTAATCTGATTGTAACACATGTACTTTCTTGCCAAGGTTTATTATATGTATAAATCAATAGCCCAAACACACTGTTTTACTGTTATCTGTTTGACAATTGCTACAAAAAGATAACAGTGAATTGTACTGTATATTATTTGTATAGAGATGCTTCCTAACCCACTGGCAATAAGAAATCAAAATAATCAGGATTTCAGCCAATAATAAAAATGTGAATGTTGGCTGATTTGTTGATGTGGATAGTGCTAAAAACACAATAAAAAAGACTAATATTTCCAGCAATTTTTTCAGTGTAAATGAAGATGTAATAAGTGGAAAATAAAACCTCTAATATAATTTATGTACTTTTTATTATGAAGATTTTCAAAGTTTTTAAAATCAGTACTTACTAATTTCATTTTTTCTTGTCCTTCGTCTCCAACCTTCTTAAACCAAGAGACTAAGGTTTGGCAAAGTGCTGAGAGCTTTTGACTCTCTCTTCCTTCCTAAATGTTTGAAAACATGCATAAGTAGAAATGATCCAAAAGAAAAAATATAGCTGGTACTTGTTTTCCATCCTATTATAATAAGTCTTCCACACATAACTCACAGTGAAAACATTTCCAAAACTCACTGCTGACCTCTCCAAATTGTTCTTCTTAATTATTCTGTAACATTTGCAATTGCTACATATTTGGGGCCTCTCAACTTCTGCTATAAAAAATCATGATTTCTTTTTGAAACCTTTTCCTATTACTTTATGATTCCATGTAACATTATTCAAGTTCTTACTCTTTGCTCTATTATCAGAATCTCTGAGAGATTCTATTTTATGTTTTACAGTACTATTTTCATATTGGTGGTTCTCAATTCTATATTTTCATTCCCGTCTTGTGTCCTAAAGAAACAAAATTCCAAATAGAGACGGATTGCAACACATGTCCATCACCACTAGAAGCTAACCATGTTCAAACTGAATTTATGCTGCTATTCTCCAGACTTACTTCTCCTTTAATTTTCCATCCACTTTTTTCCTGAACTGTTGACATGAGTTGACATTTATTCATTCATACAAGTCCTCTTGTCTTGCTCTCCCATGAAGTACTAAGTGCTGTCACTTTTCTGCTTAGCTCTCTCACAGTTGTAGAACACTTTCCATGTGATAGACATGGGTCTTCTTAGCCACTTCCTGAATTGTTGTCTCAGTCTAGGTGCTCTTACTCTTCTCTCTCAGCTCTATACATTCGTTTCATTTGTGCTGTCAGAATTATCTTTCTAAAATACAAATTTGAGTATATCTTATGGTTACACCTTATGACGTTCAAGGACTATGCAGGATAAAGCACAAACTCTGGCCTGATCTACATATTTCTCCAAAACCTAATTCTATCTACATTTTCAGCTCACTTTACCTTTACTTCTTTCCTCTCTTCCCTCCAAAGACTCTCCTCTAATCTTTGATGTTCTTTGAATACTTATTTACGTATTTTAGAGCCGACAAAACTGATAATTAGAGTTTATATTGATACCCACAAAGTTACATAATTAGAAGGCAGAGAAATCAACATTCAGTTAAGTCTCCTGATGCCAAATTGAAATAATCAATTTACCACTTAAAAAAACTGAAGAAATTCAAGTACTACCAATATTTTTTTCTTCAAGATTAAAAAAAAAGGGAAATTATATTCTGAAGACATTTAATCTCACATGTATGGTATCTGTATTAATCTATTTGCACACTGCTCTAAAGAAATACCTGAGACTGGGTAATTTATTATATAAAAGAAAAGGTTTCATTGACTCACAGTTTCACATGGCTGAGCAGGCCTCAGAAAACTTATAATCATGGCAGAAGTTGAAAGGGGAAGGGACAAAAGGGCGTTCTTCACATGATGGCAGAAGAAGAAGAGTGAGGAGCTAAGGGGGAAGACCACTTATAAAACCATCAGATCTTGTGAGAGCTCACTCATTATGATGAGAACAGCATGGGGGAAACCACCCCATGGGCCAATCACCTCCTATCAGGTCTCTCCCTGGACACCTGGGGATTACAATTCAAGAAGAGATTTGGGTGGGGACACAGCCAAACCATATCAGTATTTATATGCATTAGCTTTGGAATCGAAACTTGTGATTAATTCTTACCTTTGCTCAATGCTATTTCTCAGTCATTAAACAAATTATCTAACCATCAAATCCCAGTTGCCTCATAGCAAAAGAGGGATAGCAAAATATGACTCACAGCATTACTAGTATCTTTGAAATATATACATAAAATTTAGTTAAGTTTTAGTGTGAAGTATTTGGAATGCCTAAAGCAATTTTCATATGCATCCAAAATCCTTAAAAGTAAATTGCTAAATGCTACCAAGAATCATTTAAAGACTTTTTGATATTTTATGTTTGTCAGCATCATGTTTTTAGAGCATGCACACAGCATTTATAATAACCTTTTTTCACTAATAATAAATGGTAACAATGCTTATCAATTGTTGAATTTTTTAAAGTGCACCTTTAACCCTTATAAAAATGAGGGATTATTTCCTCTTATTTTCTCTAAGAGGATATATAACAAGAGTCACACAGAAAATATGGGAGGGCACCATGAGTGAAATTCTGGTATATCAACATAAAGTCCAGTGAGCTCCCTCAATGTTACTTTATTTAACTTTCAGAAGTATTACTGAAAACTCTTGCCTCAGTTTCTCTGAAAGATTATTTCTTAGTAAGAAATCTTTTAATTTAGAAATAATTAAAATATGTATTTTAAATACATTCTTAAATAACTTTATTTTTAAATAATTTGTTCAAATTAACATAATTTTAGGCAGCACTTGAAACATTTGACCAATTTTCCTGTCTTAGATATTTCCTGGCGAAAAAGATTACATATGAAAAGAAATATTCCGAATAACCACAGGCTGCTTACTCCAAATGCTAGAAAATGTAAATAAGTACATCAAAAGCCAAAACATGATTTTCACTAAACATTAGTTGGTGTGAATGGTGCCCCACAGAGTTGTTTCAGGACAATTCGTTTCATCTATAATGAGAACCAATGGGGTAAATTTGTAAGCATTGAAGAAACATAAATGACATCGCCAATTACTCCGTGCCATCACAACATGCTTCTTCCTTCTGACAAAACAGTGAAATTATGATAAGCATCGTCCAGGGACACACAAAACTACCAAAGATGTAGTTTACTTAATCTTGATAATTATGTCCTAAGTGCATTCTTTCCACATTTCCATTTGAATTTAGGCATTTTTTTCTGTGTCTTTGAATACTGTGAATGGAAAATGTTGCCTTTAAGCCTAGAGATATTGTTTCATGGGCAGATGTCTTTTCTTCAAATATTTTAGAAACTTTGGAAATATTATATCACTCATGGTGCATTCTAGGCAGGGAATCAAGCTGAATAGTCTTTTCCAGATCATGAATCTGCATTGGTGAATTGTTTGAGCACATTTGGGAGGTCAATTGGTGGCTTATAAAGAGACATTCATATGTCCAAAGATCCAAATAAAATATAATTCCACAGACTTAAACACATCAACACCATGTTTCTATAGGGGTGATGACACACTGTCTAGAAACAGATCTGTGGGAAAAATCCATGAACTGTGACTCAATAACACAGTTTGGACTTCTGAATAAAAATCATATATATTAGTTTTCTTGTGCAAATACATATGGCTGTCAAGAGACTTATAATGTTGTCCAAACTGTAACAAGGACCAGCTATGTGACTGAAACCAGGTTATGTCATATCCCTGATCTTGATATACTTAATATACAAAATGAACAAGCTTGAGGCTAGCACAAAGGAGATAAAATTCTCTCCATGTGGACAGACATTTATTTTCAGAATGCTGCCTCCTCCATTATAATGTATGGTGATAGATTTGCGGAAACACTTTCCAACTGATTAATTACTATATTGTCTTATTGCACTAAAAAGATCTCTATTATGAAATTGATAGTATGTATACGCAAAACTTTCTTTGAACAAACATTCGATAAATGCCACTAAGTGCCAATAGTGACACTATACTGGGTGCCGAGGACAGAAGAAAAATGTAATATAGACCTTGCCTTAAAGATGTATAAAGTAAAACGTGAAATAAAAATCCACTCTGTTGCGTGCTTATTTTTCACCAGGTTGCATAGTTGCACAGTTAATAGATTAACAGAGCAATCTGTATGCAAATGTAGAGTTGACTGACTCCAAATTCTGTGTGTAGTCAACAATACTGTATTACCGCAATAGGGAAAGGAATTCACAAATACTTATGTGGGCAATTCCGATTTCAAGACCTGTTTAGCTGTGGTCTCTGATGTCTTTAACCCACAGACTAATTCCACCAAGTTTCCTGAACCAATCCTGTCAACCCAGACAGCTTATTCCAGTGCTTATTTCTTCCATTTGGGGGATTTAGGAGTTAGGGACATGGCCATACACTGCATGAAGTATCATAGGAAATCCTCATTTGTGTCCTCTCAATTCACTTACCTAATAAGAATCTTACCCCTGCTTTTTCTATGCCAATTTCCTTCCTCAAGAGAATAGAGTTAGCTCTATAACCAGAGTCATCATCAACATACTTGAGACTGTAGTTATGTGAACACCAGTACTGTCCATAAGCAGCCAGAAGATGTTATTTTCTTCAAACTTGGTGCCTGACGGTAAAATGACAAAACTTGTCCTTGCTTTTGGTCTAAAGATTATTTTGCAGCCAGTCATATAGCTGAGCTTTCTCTTGGCCTTAGCCCTGCCTGATTCTAAATTTCCTCAATCATCCTTCATTCAGTTGAGGTCATGGGAAATTGTGAATTGTCAGCTTTGTTTTCCACTTTAAGCATCATTTCACTATTCAATTTATAGCACTTATATTAACCTCCTAAGCAGACCATCAATCCAATATATCTTGCTTAAATAAAATATTGCTTATTTCAGTTAAATATAATAAAATTTTACAATGATTATACATTTATCCACAAACATTGGAATGCAAATGTCAACATTTTGTTTAATAACTTCTCTAGTGCCTTCTACTAAAAATCATTTCAGTGACTGTGATGACTATGGCTTATGGATGCCAAACTCTTCTGGGGCAGATATATTTCTGCCTGCTTTGTGACTTCCATAGGCAATGATGTCCATTACCTTGAAGTTAAATTGAAAATGTTTGTGTAACTAGGCAATTGAAAACTCCCTGTGCTATGTAGGATGCCATGTTCTAATGGTTTAATTAACTTTGATCTCTGGAAATATGTACATTTTAAATTGATATACAGATGCTACATTTGTAGGATCAATGTCTCAAATAAATATACTGTGGTCTTCTATATGTCACATTTTGTCAACAGGAAGTGGCTTCTTAATGCAAGTAGCTTCATTATATAAAATGCAGTTATTCTTTGGACAAAATATTGTAAAACAAAGTACTGTGTATTAAAATGCATATTATAATTTTGGTGGATATTCTTAGAATTGACACGAAATGTATTTTATCCTCATAGATTTTTTTAAAAGGTACATTTAAAATAATATCAGTTACACAATAACTATATTTACAATGTTCTATATTTAGGAGTAAAAACATCGATCATAATGATAAAGTTAGAATGATAATAGCTCACTTTGCTATCACTTTAAAATCTGCACCGCTATTTAGAACACAGGCCCTATTACATAAGGCTCCTAGGTAGGAAACTTATCCTATTATTTTTTATGTGAGCTTAAGATAACTGCAACCTCTCAGAACACTTTACTATCTTCAAAATGACAATAAAGATACCTATTTTATCAGGCAGCTTTAATATTTATTTGTGTTAATAAAGGTATAAACTTATTTTTGTTGACAAAGATATTGAATATCACATTTTATTTGAACAGATTTTATCCTCAAGGCAACTCTGTGAGATTACTAAGAATCTCACCTGGAAAAGGAGAGATTCTAGCCACAGATATACCATCATGTTTCAATTAGTTCTGTGGTAATCCATTAGTTCTGTGGTGTTTGAGAAGCACTGGTGATATGTACGTTGCTGGAATAGAGGTGATTCATGGGGATAATGAATAAAACCTTTTAGGGAGACAGGATGAGAGTCATGCTCATTTTTCTGAAAGACAGATGTTTCCACTATGTCAAATAAACATTGTATAGGATTTGGTGGTGGGAAACTGAAAGCTTGAGATTGACGGCTTAGACCAAAACTTCCAAAAGGCCAGAAGAGAATAGAAATTTTATGATGAAAGATATAAATAAGGTACCATCTCATGGCTTATTTTAGCCTACTTTTTTCTTCCTGTTGTTTTAACCTTGCTCTTCTGAAGTGCCCCTACCTCTTCTTCAACTTTTAAATACGTCTCATTTTTCAGTGTTTTTTAAGAATAAAGTCTCATGAATTCACAATCATTTTATTCAAAGATTTTATTTTGCCACTGTCCATTATTTTCTTTCAGTTTTGCTAACTCTCTGAACCCATAACTACACCCACTGCCTTAATTTTTCAGACAGTCTCTCAACATTTATCCCTGTGTACTCCAGCTCCTTTTTCAACACTCAGCCAAAAGTTACCCTAATAAATTATCCAGGATGTCTTTCTGACAAAAATCACTGGCCTTGTCTCACTTTTGATCTAAATTTAATGCTGTGACTTTTATTCAATTGACCTCGGTTTAATTAATAATTTGTGAATAAATATATTAATTTAAATATCAAAATATTCAGAATGAACATCAAATCCAGTTGAATATGATTCATTAATTAAACATGTCATGCATGAAAGAATAGGTGAGAATAAATCCCTCATAGAAATTTACAGCTGATTATTGCTACTCTCTTCTCAACATATTTATCTGACTGGTGTTCTTTACTATCTTTTGCACTGTAACTCTAAACATTACTTTATCACTATACATTTTTTGTCCCTTGCATTACTGAATCAACCTAAGTTTTCCAATATTGTCCGTGTGCTGAAGTCTCCCAAAGCTTCTTTCTATTCCTGATCTTTGTTGTTTTCCAGGCTCGAATCCTTAATTATATCCTAGGCAATCCCATTGGTTATCCTCTCTTCCCTTCAAATAAAATATTCCAGGACTAAAATGAGTTGATAGATTAAACTGCCTGTAACTTTTTATAAGCCTGATACAAGATGGCATCTGGCAGAATAAGAGCAACACTATTTTTTTTTCTATGCACCCTATCTTAATTCTTTTGTGCTGCTATAATGAAATACCATGGACTGGGTAACTATAAAGAACAGAAATTGTGTACAGTTCTGGAATCTGGGAGGTCCAAGATCAAGATGCAGGCAGTTCAGTGTCTGGTGAAGGCCTGTTCTTCATACATGATGTCACCTAGATGTCTTCTGGTGGTGGAAGAAAGGAAGAGGCAAACTTTCCAAAGGCAAGTCCATAAAGTTTCATCCTCTGGGTCCCCTCCTATGACAGCATTCCAGCTCCACTTCTCTCTTGCATTTCTTGCTAGTAAGATAAAGATTTGTAATTTCTCCCCATCATATATACTAGTGCTCCGCAGGGCTGCCTACACAAAAGAATTAACTGGAGAGAGTTTGACAGAGTGGTGTTTACTTCCCCAAATATTTTTATTTAAGTGGTAAGAAATAAGACTCAAACATTTGAATTTATTATAAGCTTCCTGGGCTACCTATCTGAAGATAGTGCAAAATTTGTTAAGTTTGGTCACCAACAGCTCAGAGGAATAATTCTTTTTTGAGTCCATTGACCCTGTTTTGTGTTAAATGTGTCCCACATTTTCCCATTTCTTGAGTTAAGAAGTAACAAAGAAATGGGCAGAGAAAAACTGGATCAATCCCACATTAGAATAGAGCAGGAGTGTTAGAATACAGCATCCTTTTATGTAAAGGCAAAAATAATGTAAGAAAAATTTCATAAGGAGAGAATTAAATCTTAATAACAGCAACAGCTCTGTCACCTAAGATTAAGTTATTTAAAATCTTTACCTAATTATATTTTACAAAATTTATTTCTCTAGGTTTTTACATTCTGAGACTTTTAGGAATACCATATTTTATTCTTTATTATTCATTAATCAAAGCCTCAAATTGTATTTACTTGGTTTTACTATGTATTAGACAGTAACTCATTTAAAGTCAATAATTCTACAAGATAGGTCTGATTACTCCCATTTCACATATGAAAAAACTGACACTCAAAAGAATGAGTGATGTTTATGATAATAACAGCTATTAAATAAAAGAATTTCGTTTCAACTTAAATGTAGTTTCACTATTTTTCTAAGTGAAAAAAAACTCAAACATTCTCAAACTAGTTCGAGTAAATATGTCACAACAATTTGTTAAAACCTTATACTTGTGAGGCATATAAATGTAACTTGATAAGATTAAACAACACTAGAAGAAAACAAAACAATAACAGTCAAAAAAATTAGAAATAAAAGTTAGCAAACACAGTGTGAGGGGATTGGCTGTGCACTGAGAAGAAAATAAGAAAAGGTAGAAAGTGATCAATAAGACAATATCTATTTATTGAGCACCTACATGGATGTTGTGTGTGCACACACACATACATGCATATGTATACACATATAGTTAGGTATCTATATGAGTGTATATATGTACATATATGATACATTAGAATACACACACTGATATCTATATGTGTATACATATACATTTATAAATACATGTACTGACATCTTTCAGGAACTCTAGAACAGGCACCTTACGGAAGTCTACTCTAGAGACCATAAAGTCACCAAATTTTGAGGGGCTGCTTCTGAGAATGTTCCATAATTTCAACAGTATGTATAAACCCAACAAACTACCAAACATCTTAGGTTTCAGGAATCTTAATCCATTCAATGTGGCCCTATTTCCTTTACAGTTTTCCAATAGCCTGTTGGGTAGAGATTGTTTTCTAGGTACTTGGAAATTTCTGATTTTGATCCTAAATTACAAAAGCTAATAAATTCTATCTATATTTCCTCTGAATTTCATTATTATTCCATGCAATGAACTAAAAGGACCAAAGTTTCTTAAAAGGCAAGATGAAAGTAGAAACAGAAGAAAGAATACAGCACAAGTGTCTATTCTTGTAATTTATTCTGATGAAGCATTTAGTTTTCGGTAGCTATGAAAATTGGGAGAAGGTATTCAAGGTAAGGGGGAAAACACTGCCAAAATATTGAGAGACAATAATAAGTTAGCAATTAAGATTGACATGTGCTAAGACTTAAATATCTTTGACTTTTATTCACCTTTGTACATAATATTAAACATAATGGCCACTTGGGTGATAGAATACAGAGTATGACATTTTCTCCACCATTTGGTCATTTTCCTTACAGGTGTGCTATGTACGAAAGCAGAATGAGAGTTTATCATGAAAATAGTAAGGCTATATATAGACATAAACAAATATAATTGAAACCAAAGAGAATGTTACTGCTCACCAAGACCTTCCGGGATGCCATACCTACTAAAAACATAATTTTATCACCAATCAAATTCAAAAAGATACTACTGATTCACAATAACAGGATTACTCAAACTATATTTAAATCTTCAAATGTCCCGTAATTTCTTATATTAAAGGTAAGGTATAGTTTCATCATTTTAAAAAAATGTCCAAAACTTCAGTGATTTTTAAATCTAATTTTTGCCTATATGGGCCATACACCCAATGCCTTTTATGTAGATGAGGAAGTAATAAAACGTTTCCAAATTTTTCCATATGGACCCTAAGGTAAAGCACTGCAGAGTGTAATGTGGAATAGTTTACCTGGAAAAAAAGCAGAGTCCTGGTTTGGTTGTTTTTTTTCCATCTTTCTTTGTGCCAGAAGCCACTTGACAAGTCTGCAGGCAGACATGTTTAACCTTTATTCTCTCTCCCTAGAGTCTCTAGTAATAGAGCAAATGTGATGCTTCCTATCAAAGATGAGCAATGTGTCTACGGGCTAGGGGGTTTGCACTTTACCTTCAGCTTGATTAGTCTTGATTGCCTGGATCTACTCATGGGTTTAGAAAACACATACTTGAACAATCCTAAATCCTTTTCTTTCTGAAAGGCGGCAAAATAATGGAGGTGGATAGAGCATTACTGTGCGTGTGTGTGTGTACAATGAGCCAAGAGTTGTTAGAAACCATTTTTATAATCTCATGTAATCATTCCAAAAACACAAGCAAGAGTTTAAGAAGATCCCTAGTGAATCTCTTGCTATTTCCAATATAACAAAAATCTTTATTTCACCGATTAAAAATTCCTGTAGTAATTTTTTCTCCACTTTTCCCTTAAATCACTTTTCTGCCTTTCTTGGTCCTATAATACCCATGAGGAGAGTGTGTATAGACCGCATCCCATCAGATGACTTACCTATTGAGCTTAGCCAATCAGAAGCACTGCAGGAAATCAAAATAATGAAAGAGAATGAGGCTGGGGTGTATGTTCCTCCTATCCCTTTTTCTTCTGAAGTGGTTCTGAAAGACGTTGTGTTACTCTATGAGAACAGATTCTGTCAGGAAGCTTCACTTGCTGGATCCCAGACCTCAGCCAGGCTTCAATATCACCCTTACATTAAAACTTCAAGCCAAAATATACTATTGTTAACACTATAGTGCCCCAACAATTTTTGCTTATTCCCATAACCTAGCCCACACATCTGTCAATAGTCTCTTTATTACTAAAGGCTCTTTAAAAAATCCCAGCTCAATATACCGTTTTATTCTTCTGAGGAATAGACTGAAACACTATTATTACAAGGCTCTGAAGGTTTCCCTTTAAAAGATAATTTATTGACAATAGAAGAAATAGGAACTACTCTAAAAAAACAAATCGACCAACCAACAATACAAAACAAAACACCACTTATATTTCTGGCTCCTCTATCCAAATAAATTATATGTATTGGCTATTTTTGAGATGTTTCCATTAGGAAATAGAGGAAGCTCTGTTTCAATTACCCCCAACAAAGTAATGTAATTACATGTTACCACTGTCAACTATCTACGTTACTGTTTGTGTAGGTTTTTTTTTTTTTTTTTTTGAGACGGAGTCTCGCTCTGCCGCCCAGGCTGGAGTGCAGTGGCTGGATCTCAGCTCACTGCAAGCTCCGCCTCCCGGGTTCACGCCATTCTCCTGCCTCAGCCTCCCGAGTAGTTGGGACTACAGGCGCCCGCCACCGCGCCCGGCTAGTTTTTTGGTAGAGACGGGGTTTCACCGTGTTAGCCAGGATGGTCTCGATCTCCTGACCTCGTGATCTGCCCGTCTCGGCCTCCCAAGGTTGTATTCTTTAGTCTACCATTAAGTCCAAGTTATCAAAACTAGAGATTTTTTAAAAGGTAGAATATATTATGAAAGACAGGGATTTAATTAGAATAGAATAGAAATTATCAAAATGAGTTGCATACAGCAAGGCTCTTTTGTCTAAGCTTAGCTTACTTAAAAACATATATGTGTTTATAAATTTGGGCATGAATTAAAATCTAGTTCTTACTACAAGTTACACTTTTAAAAGTTTAAAAATTTTTATTAAAAAATATAGGTCTGCATTTCTGTTTATCTGATAGCTGCAGGAGGCAGACAAATGCCTAATGCAGTTAGGGGTGAGTCTCCAGTGAAACACCACCTACAAGCCGCAGACAGTTTAAAGCCTAGCTACAAGTCCTGGATAAATCCACAGACTGGATTGAGAACTTGTCTCCCCATTTAGCACACTTTCCTATGATTGATCCCCACCCTTCCCCTATTATACATATACGTACCCTTCCTTAATTGTTTTTTTTTTTTTTTTTACATTGTTGTGCGCACCCTTGAGTGGTGCCTTTAACTATTTTTGCATACTCACAAATCAATCAGCATTCACTCCCCTATTCCGAGCCCATAAAAGTCCAAGACCCAGCCATACTGGGAGAGAAAACATCCAACTTCAGGTGGGGGACCACCCCGGTGTCACCTCTCTGCTGAGAGCTGCTCCATCACTCAGTAAAATTCTTCTCCACCCTCCTCACTGTTCAATTGTCAGAATATCCTCATTCTTCTTGAATGCAGGACAAGAACTTGAGAACCACTGGATGTGGGTACAGCTATAACACAGGTGGACTTGGGCACTCCTAGCCCAGCCATGAGCTGAGCCAGTGCACAAGCTGGGTGTAGCCCACATGGGCCGAGTGGGCGGGCTGCCTCCCATGGCAGGTAGTGCGACTGAGTGAGGCCTGGACAGGAGATGTCACAGGCTGGAGGTCCCTGGCTGGTAAAGTGACTGAGAAAAATCCTGTGTCCCCTCTTTTAGAAGCATTTATGAAGTTGTGCTCTGTATAGTCTATATTGTGTCATGCCTTCTAAAATGGAAGAATTTACCATTCTTTAGGATTCTGATAGAAAAAAAATTTAAAGCAGTTGATAGTTGGGAAAGCAGCATGATATAAAGAGCTGATTTTTACTGATTAGATTTTGTATAGAATATATATGAGGCATTGTTTAATCTCAAGGTTCTGAATCTTTAGCTCATTGTTTAATGAAAAAAAAAATATATATATATACATGTTTTCCCTTCAGAAATAGTGAGTTGGAGATTTAAGAGCTGGCAAATAAGAGACTCCTCAAACCACTGGCAAGGACTATATTTAGAAAGTAGAAATTATCCTTCATGCTTTAGAACAGATGATGGGATTTAGGGTCAGTGTAATAATCTGTACACCAAAACAAAGCCAACTTGAATGGTATCCACCATTAAATGGAAGTATAACATAATGATATATAGGATAGACTCCAGGCACAGACTTTCTGGGTTTATAGGGTTGCTATACCATGGTCTGATTATGTGATCCTGTGAAAGTTTTTCCTCAGTTTTCTTCTTACAAAGGAGATAATAATAATATCTTCTAGCACTGTATTTTAATGTATTAATTATCTCAGGATATCCAGAATATTAGTGGTATTTCCTCCACATAAAAATTTTTAGTCTTTGACATATATTTTTCTATAAAAGTGATTGAACAATTTAAAATTATCTAAGTAATTTCCTTATAGGAAATATTGCATTCTCTGATACTGTAATTTGGGTATTATAATTCTTTCATAGAAGCAACCTTTAAATTAGAAAGAAATGCAATACATATAATACATATTGATGATTATATATGTTACATATGTTTATTATGTAAAATCTTATAATTGCTCATGTTATGGAGATTATGTTTTGAATCTTTTTTAAATATACAAGAAATGAAAGATGATATGTTTATAAAATAAGCATTTGTATAAGTTTACCAAGAACTACAAAAAGGAAGGAATCAGGATACGGAGAATCTTAGTATAAAGAAATGTAAATGTATGTTATTTAATCATGCTGGACCTCGATGTATTCATTGGTGGAATGGAATTTTGGAACTGTATAATATCTAAGTTACTTTTCTATGATTCTCTGATTCAGTATCTTATTAGTTGTGTGACCTTAGAATAATTGTTTGAACCTCTAAGTCTTAGTTTTTTTAGATATATTCAAAAGAGATTAATAAAAGTAGTTATTTAATTTTGTGATAATATAATTTATTCATTTGACAAGTCATTGACTGAGCTCTTGCTATCTAGAAGCACTGTTCTATGTGCTCCTAGGCTACAACAGTGTGCATAATACATTTGATATTCTCATGGGCTGTGCTTCTAGGGAGAAATTCAAACAACAAACAGGCAAAAGGATGTAACATCAAAGGGCAATCACTAATGTGAAAATATAAAGTAAGCAAAAATTAGAAAGTGATGGACCAAATATAAGAGTGTGATGGAAGATTTTTTAGATTGGTTAATTAACACTATCTGCTGGTGTAAGAAATATCCCAAAGTCTTGTCACTGTTTAAATGTACATCTTATTTATGTCTTAGTCTGATTTGGGTCAGGCTGTTCTCACAGCCAGTTCTGTGACTTGGACATTCAGATTCCTATCATATTGAGGCATTATTCTGCCTTGGTTTTGCAGTCAGAGAAGAAATTAGGCAAAATGTTTTCTGGCTGGGCTGGTAGTTGTCTTGCATTCCTTATGTCCATAATGTATTTGTCAGAAGACACTCACATAGCCCCAAATTAATTATAAAAGACATTGCGAAATATATCCTTCCTTTATACGCATGACAAAGGAAGGGAACCCCGATCTGATGGCTGCTCAGGGAGGGAGTCTCAGTCCACCCTAATGGAGTACACTGCACAGGCTTTTCAGCAGAGGCACTGTGATAGAAACACTGTATTTCCAGTTTTGCTGTCATTGTAAGAATTTGGCCTCTTAAAAAGGAAATAGGACTATATATATTTTTGAGGAAAAATGTAGAGTGAATACTGACAAAACAATCAAATAATTTGTTAGCTTTCCTTACCTCTGTGGTCTGACTCTTATAAATGAAACTTCATATTCAATAAACAAATTGTCTTTCATTGTCCTGCATATTAAAGTGAATTAACTAGTTTTGCAATGATTCATACTTCTTGATCCCAAAGCCATATTTCCTTTCCTTGTATTCTAAAATGATGTGCAGATCTGTATTTAATCACTTATTCTTTAATTTCTTTGGTTACATTATATTTTAATCAGTTGTATATTTAAAAATATTATTTAAATCAGCATTTTTTATATTATACTAATATCAGCACAAAAATTTACAATCCATAGAGTTAATGTCAAATTCCATCTTAAAATAAGGAAAATAATTTCCCAGAATTTAAGAATACATATATATGTGGGCAGGTATGCATATGCACACCCTTCACCACACACATACAATGTAAGTTTAAGTGTACTTAAGTTCAAGACTGTTTCTATTATTTTCTTCTCAATGAAATTACTCATCCAGAACATATCCATTGGCTTAAAGAAAGATATTTTGTAAGTAGAAGTCTATTGCCTAAAGTAATTCCCTATAGGGCTACTACCATCTGTCTAAGAAATATGCACATCAAAGTAAAGAGAAAATAGCACCTCCTAAAAGTAATTTTCTCTGAGGGTTTGCTTCCTTCCTGGTGTCCTGCCAACAGCAATCTTTAAACTCTTGGCTTTTACACAGTAAGAAGCTCTCAGTACCATTCCTAGATTAGGGAAGTTCTGATTTCTGGCAATAGCTCTGAATAAAATAAGTAATAATATTCAGGGGAACAAAAATAGAAACGAAGATTCTAAATTTACCTCATAATTGACATGCCACTGGGCTATTTGTTTCCCTACATTAATCACAGATTTCTTCTGAAATGAAACCACAAATTTCTTCTGAAAATAACTACTCTGGAATAGTGAGGCAAATCTACATATTTACTAAGTAAGGAATTCATGCTGATGGTGCTAACATAATGTGGAATGTGAATTAATCTATGCACAGAAGTGACGTAAATGATAATGTAATGATGTAAATGATAATAGTAAATAATAATAAAACATAATGATGAAAACTATACTAGCAATTCTCATTTTGTATTTATCATATGCTAGAAACTATGCAAAACTATGAGAACAAACTATGCAAAACTCATGAGAGCAAAGTGTGCAAGCTGTGCTCTCATGAGTTATATTTAAATGAGATGACAATTCTGAAGTAAGCCTTATAATGATCTCCATTTTACAGCTACGAAAATTAAGAATGAGGTGCACATTTTTCCAAAGTTACAGAACAGCAGATATTTGATGTTGCAACATTTGCTCTTCACCACTAGGCTAACCTTCTTTCTTCAAATAGATTCATGATGCATTGAAACATCATCTACCTCTACTTTTTTTCTCCTCACTGTGTATCCTTTTTTCCCTTTATTTTATCATATATATAATCACAGGATCATTCAGCTAAACCTTTATATTGTTAATAAGTTTTCTTTGCATAAAATCAAGTTTTATTTCTCCCTAGGGACTATCAAAGGAAATTCAGTCACCCTAGGCATAATGTCCAAGTCTTCCATATATTAGTTTCAATCTGATATCTAGAACTCAAGCAGTATCATAGTTTGTTCTAATAGCAAGCGTTTTGTGTAAGATTCTCTTAACTGTAACTCCTACCTATAATACATACTGCAAGTTGCTTGAGCCTTCACAGTATCTATTTCTTTGCTATCAAACTTTGTTTCAAATTTTACCCTTTAACTTTATGAGGAGTAAATGAGATGTAATATATATATAGAGAGAGCAAGAAATATTTATTAAAAAGTTTTTTCTAGGTATCTACGTGCCTGTCTTTATCCTGTCCTCCAATTTTTCACATCTATATTTTGTCTTTTCTGCCTTCACATTTTGCTTCATCTCTTACTAATAAATAGAACTTTCCCTCAAATTTCATTCTATAAAAATCTTCTCTTTATATAAGAACCAACTAAAAATGACCTATTCCAAAGAGATTTCCCTGATCCTCCCAAGAAAAATTTTCTATTCAATCTCCAAATATTATAATTTTATTAGTTCTATTACATTCTGCTTTGTAAGGTAGCTAACAGGTAACTAATAAAAGAATACCTATTAATTGTACATAGGCTAATTAAATATATATTAAATATATATAATAGTTTTTATAATATATATTATTATATACTATATAATATTTAATTATATTTTATCTAATATATATATTACACTACATAAAACAATACAGTAGTATTTGTCTACTGCGTTGAAAACTCCAGAGCAGGAACTACATCTGAGATCTATGGATCCCGCTTATGATATTTTTCATGTAGTGAGAATTCAAACATTTCTTGAAGGTAATTCACATATCTCTTCATTAAGTTGTGCACTAAAGCAACATATGATATAGATTTACTCACTAAGGCAACATATAGTATAGTAACTTGATGCTTTATGGGCTTTCTGCATTTGTCTTTAAATTGATATCAATGCATCTTTTGATGTCCGTTCTTTTTGACCCTAATTTACCAACTGAAAGGGATAGCTTAACTTCCTTCCCCCATTTTCTTCATGCTGCTTCTTGAGTATTGCGCTGTCTTCTTCATTGTCTCCTCCAGATAATTATCACTGTTGTCTGCTCACTTCTTGATATGGGTTGGCTCTGTGTTCCCACCCAAATCTCATGTCCAGTTGTAATTCCCAGTGTTGGAGGAGGGGTTTGGTGGGACGTGACAGAATCATGTGGGCGGACTTCTCCCTATCTGTTCTCATGATAGAATTTTCATGAGATCTGGTTGTTTGGAAGTGTGTAGCACCTCCCCTCTCTTTGTCTGTCTCCCTCTCCTGCCGGCCATGTGAATATGTGCTTGCTTCCTCTTCACCTTCTGCCAAGATTGTAATTTTCTGAGGTCTCCCCAGAAGCAGAAGCCTGTACAGCCTGCAGAACTATGAGCCAATTAAACCTCTTTTCTTCATAAATTACCCAGTCTCAGCTATGTACAGCAGTGTGAGAACAGACTAATACACTTTTGGTATTTCCACTTCTGTAGACAATCTGAAGCAACAAATGATTTTATACTCCTGCTTTCAGCATAACCAGGAATTCACGATTTCTCACCACCTTAACTGCGTTTAACTCTCAGTGTCGCATCTGAAAAAAAGAAGTGTAATTTTTATAACATGCTAGTACTATGGCCTCAGAAATGAAATATTTATTTAACTTCTCTAAGCCTTAGTTTCTTCATCTTTAAAATGAGCACAATAATATTTTGTTCTTCCTGATCTGTAGTTTAGTTGTAATTAATAAATGTGATGATAAATACAAAAGTTGCATAATAAATTATAAGTGTTTTAAAATTATTATTATAAATGAGAACTCATTATGAAATTTTAACTTGATGTAACCTCGGTCTTAGCACAAATGTCTTTCTGGTTACTTGTGTTATCTCACTGCCCTCTTGACACCCTGTGACCCTGCTATTCACCTACATCAGGACTCAAGTAATTCATGCCTCCACAACCACAGTAAACATTTTCAACCATTCCTGTGTGGACAGATATTCCAAGCCACCTAAAATTTCACTTAAGCTCCATTTATTCATAAACATTTTCATTAGTTATGTTATGCAATAAATAATTACCAAACTCTCAGTGGTTTCACACAATAGAGTTCGTCTCTTGATTTATCAAAATCCAATCATAGGGAGCAGAAATTGGGAGAGATGCAGTGTGCTTTTCCATTCTGAGTCACTCAGAATCTCAGGCTTATGGGTTTAACAAGGTCAACTTGTGTGTGAATGTCTAACTGGCATAAGAACAAAAAGACAAAAAAGGGTCACCTGCTTTTTATTCATCTAAGCCTGGAAGTCACACACATCACTTCCACTGACCTTTCTTTGGTCAGAGCTACTCACAGTTTGTTTTAGAAATAATCTACTATGAAAACAACTAGTTCTCGGACCACAGTCACTTCCCAGAATCTGCTCAACACCATGAAAGGGAGCATGACATTTTGTTGTACGGCTAGCTACCCATGCTACACTTTTTCCTTCCCTGGTATTAGAGTTAATTCCCAATTTAGATGTTCATGCCATTTCCTTCGTTTATGGTGAGAGTCTGTAAAGCACAGCAGCTGATGGAAAACTCTAAACCGTCTAAAATTACTACATTTTTTGACATTATGACAAGACACCGATATCATCTCATGTTAATTTCTCATTGAACTTTGAAAAGCAACTTCTTCGAAGTTTATTCTTTCCACTTAAATATTTATTTCTAAATTTCTGAGTTAAACGAGGAAACTCGCTATTGAAAACATATGGCTTAATTGATTCACATTTACTTTGGACCTCACATCAGTAGACATTTATTTTATTTCTTTTAATGAAGCATTCTTAAACTGTGTTATAGAAATGGCTAGTTCCACAAGTATCTCCTAGAGAAAAAGTTCATAGATATCCCTTCTTATTTGATTATTTGGCTATAGTTAACACTATTTTTCATTCTATTTTCTGTGAAAACCATTCTCCTTTTTTAGCACCTGTGTCATTATTATCTCTGATCTCTTCACCTATTATTTTACTCATTCATTTCAAATGCAGTGAAAGATTTTCCTTCCCGATTTTTCACCTCAAATTGATGTTTCATTGGTTTCTTTGGCTTTTCCAATGTTCTCCTCATTCTAAAATGTATCCCTTTTATTTTTATCTGTAGATTTTACTACAAGACAGCTATCATAAACTGCAAACACACATATACAATTGTAGGCTAAACATCTCTACTATAAACTCCTACTCTATGTAAAATCAATTTAATTGAAAACTCAACCCTTTCTCTACTCCAATTCCAAAATCTAGTTTATCTTTTTGCAGTACTTTACCTTTTCACTAATTTGCTCAAGGAAATTAGCATAGTGCTAGGTAAAAGCTTTGTGTGCCATTAATAGATGTTTTATTTTTAATGATACTTAAATCTATCTGAAGTTACTATTGTCTTCTTAAAGCTATATCAAGGCACAAGAAAAGATAAGACAGAATTAGGCAACATAATCCCTGTCACTGTGTCATTTTTCTAAAGCCTAGAATATTCAATTAACATGATGGCACACAAATAGATTCTTCAAAAGCTTAAATACAGACTATTTTGATGAGCAAACACAGAGGAAATCAGATTAACTGGAAGGAAACTTAACCGCCTTGATTTTCACTGCACTAAGCAAAATTATCCAAAATTCTTTCAAATATATTCCCTCAAAGATAACACTTAAAAAAATCCCTTTTAATATAGTTGCTGAACATAAGGTCACACTCTTGACTTCTGTTTGCCTACTTTGATATGTTGTTTTTTAACCTCAGCCAACACTTCTGAGCTATAGATACTGGCTAGTGAGCAGCCTGATCTTATGCATCAGCAAGAAAATATTCAGTTATACTTTACTAATGATGACTATGTAAGGGGTAAAAAGATAATAGTGTGAGTCTCATGTTCTGGATTCAGTTTGTCACACAAAACTGTAAATATGTAAATTTGCAAATAGCACACATTTTTATGAAAGGTACTGATGGAGAACAAGTATAAAACACATGGTACTTAGAATTTCTTCTCTGGCTCTAGGACTAATCTAAAGCATAAAATAATATAAAATGAAATAGAAAAATAATAAAAATCAAAGATCTACTATTCAACAAAGTCCCACGGCATTTCTTGATGCACTCCTCTGTAGTTTACAGTTTTCAAAATTGTCTATTTGTCATAAAAGCTGCCCTCTCTAAAACTGAATATTCTTCTAATCACTTATATCCATGAAATAAAAATCATGATAGAACTATATAGAATTTGTTCATTTTTTGAATATTTTCTAAATAAAAAAACCCCAAACCCCTACTTTCAGAAGTGCATTTTTAATAGCCTTAATTTATTCTGGTTTTATGAAAGTTTTAAATGAGAATTTGTCTTTATCTTATATGGCTTTAAAAGATATAGTCTCAGATATCATTTCTTTTCTATGGTTTTCAACTATTTGACTCAAAATATGGGATATCATATTGATCTTGGCATTTTAACTCACTTGTTTGGCTAATTTGTATGTAATTGAAACTAACATCATCTGAATTTAAACCAAGTTTCTCTACATAGAGAATTTGGGAGGGATAAATTTTCCACTATACATTTATTTATTTATATGTCTTTTATACATAAATATTATTCACTAAAGCATAAATTAAATTTTATCTAAAATAAGTGATCGAAAGCTATTAAACCTAACAGATATCAGCAAGGCAGTATAATGCAGTAGAAGAGCCATCATACTTGGAGTCAAAATAAAACCAAGATCCATGGGAACCATAAAGTATATTAATATTGTAATTTTGCCCCAACTATTTGACTTCTTGATTTCATTTCACTCATGTTGAAAGCACACTACCAGCTACTTCCCTCTGAAGACTGAGACTCTAATGAGTGTATGAATGTGAAGACAATACATTGTAACCACAAATTATTGTTTCTTAGTTATCAAAATTAAAGTTTTCTTACTTTAGTGCTTAACAAGTGACATATTTAGGTCTTTCAGCTTCTTTTTGTAGGCCAAAGTAGGGTTGTTAATGCTAGTTTTATGCATTTGGCATGTATAAAAGGATAATAATATCCAAACTTTGTTTTTATTATCCCCTTGTGGGTCGTCCCACTCACTTCTACTCACACTCTACACCCACATATATTGCTCATAGCAAACAACGAAGTATCAATGTAATTTCAGTGATTCTTACAGAAAATGTCTTATCACAAATGCTATAGATTATTTATGTGTAGTTTAGGGTAGTTACATGATTTTCATATTAAACTGTAGAAGAAAGCAAATGTTTTAGAAATTTTCAAAAAACTTGATTAAACATAGACTATGACAGCAATGTTCATGCTCTATAAAACAGCAAACTCCTTTGACTCTACGTGTAATAACTTAAGCTCATTACCTGAGGCTCACTCTAAGATTCATTTTAAATGGAAGGCTGTTGAGCAGTTACAACATGTCTATAAGTCCATAAAATTTTCATTTCAGTTTCTTGACCACTCTCATTTATCTTCCATGTGTTCTACATATCTGCATTATCCTTGAGGTTTTTACTTCATAAAACTCTTAATGTTTTCTGAAACATAAATCTAAATTAAATGTAACAAAACATATCCCATTAACTAATTTTCATAAATATCATATCTACTTCTGTGCTATAAAAAGATTCAGAGAGGGTAAGGCAGTTATAACATATTCAATTATTTTCTTATTACCATACACTTTGATTTTATGTAGTTGATATGAAAAGTGTGATATAGTAAGATATTATATTGTATAGGATTAATTTTATATAAGTAGAAAATATATGTGGGTGAAGGATTAAAATTTAAAATGTGATTTAGGTTTCTTCTCCTTGTTAGTAATTTAGAATTACTGTTGTATAAGATACTACATTCTGAGTGAGACTTTGTGTTTAATGTAGGAAAAGTTTGTAGGAGCTCTACCTTGTTTTCTACAATAGGTGGATGTCATCAAAAGAAAGCAAAGTGGGAAGAGAGAGAAACTACTAAACTGAAATTGCACTTTGCAAATGTCATTGAAATTGAGTAGCAAAGATACATGACCACATAACAGTTTGTCAATGAATACAGCAGACAAACTTTAGAGAAAAATATTTATATAGTTAATGTTCATAAACAACAAAAGCATTATACAAAAAATTCAATATATGATTTTTTAAATGATGACTTAAAGTAAGGCAAATTAACCAATGCCAAAGCATCGTTTAATTAAAGGATTGAACTTTAATTGCAAAGAAAATATTATATAAGAATCCAGGCAGAAGATTCGAATTATACAAATCAAAAAAAGAAAATAAATGAGTTCAGGATAGACCTCTCCTGATCAACATTTGATGCAAAACCACCAAAGGATTGTGGATTCTGAAGGTAAATGGTAAAAGACTGTATTTCAAGTCTTTTATATGCCTTATCAATATGTTGATGAACATGAGACAAAAAATTTGCAAATGTGTTTAGTTTGGTTAACAAACACATTCAATAAGAAAACTCAATCCTGACTTTATTGTATCTAAAAGATTACAATGAAACAGAGTGAACTATAACAATGAGAAGCGAAACAATAGGTAAAAGTATAACAAAAAATATATAGAAGAAGGAAGGAAATGGATAAATTTAGTGATACCATACAAAGTCAAATACAGGGAAAACAGCACTCAGTAACATCACAAATGTCAATTATATAAAAACAATAATAGTTGATAATGAGGGAAGGAAATGCACAATAGTATTCTAATATATAAAAATTAGGGAAATATGAATATAAGCTGACAGAGATAGAACAGTAGTGTAAGAGATTACCACATTGATGCTAGGCTAATAAAATTCACAAAATATTTAAAGATCTAGACTATCATCTATTTATACACCAGAATCTGTGCTATAAAAACAAAAATATTTTGCCTATTTTTATTGGCAAAACAATTGTAAGAGGATATTAATTTTAATTTTTCTTTTGCCATGGAAGAAAGGCCTTTCAAAAGAAGGCCTAAGGCTTACTGTCCAGTAAGCCATGCTATTATTATAAGACATATTTTGAGGCTGTTAACACATTACTAACCTAGACAATTCTTATTAGGAAGGACTAGAAGTCTGATCTGGGTGGGCTAAAGCAACTGCAGAGTAAGAATGTCTTTATAGACACTTGTCATATACTAAAGTGGAGGGATCTTTGAAGAAGACTGAGGATGCTTTCCTTCTACTTTAATTCCAGTGAGGCTGATACCAAGAGAAGCACATAGAGAATTTGGTATAGCTCTTTGGCATTTAAGGAATGCAAGGATTGCTATTTGTTTACTCCTAAGAATCCAAGTGTAAGAAACTAGCTGACAGGACCAGAAAAGGGAATACCTTGAGAACTGCCTGCACATTTCAGGTTTGCTCAAGCAGACACTTGCATGCCTTCTATGAACCAGTTCACAACACTGAAAAAAGAACCTGGACTTGAGTTATTTCAAAAAGAACTAAGGTAGAAGTCTGACAGGATCTGTTTCCTATCACGATTCTGCTAACCAAAACAGAATCTGGTCCAGACAGAATAAAATGAAAAATCTGGAAGGAAGCAGCAAATGGCCCAGAAAGCAATCCCTAGCTGCCCTCATTGCTTATTGGCATAAGACACTCCCACCAGTGCCATGGCAGTTTACAAATGCCATGGCAAAGACCCAAAAGTTACCTTTTTTTCCATGACAATGACCTTAACGTTACCATCCCTTCCTAGAAACTGTAATTACCTTTCCACCAACCTAATAAATCAAACTGCATTTTATATATTAATATGAGATGGATGGACATCTTTCTAAAGCTCATTTTTAATAACCAAATATCACTTCGTTAAAGTTTGTATTCAATTAGTTTTAACCTACCTTAGAAGTAGAAAGATTAAATTCAATTACCCAAATGCATTTACTTAAAAATATTCAATATAAAAAGGCGTAAAAAGCTGAAAAAACTGTGCTTCTAAAGAAAAAAAAATTCAATACCAACCCCACAGATCTAAATAATCACTCTTGAGACTCCAATAAGTGGCCTGGAAGATCAAGTGTAAAACATCTAAACCCTAAGACAAAAATTAAATGATTGAGAAATAAAGAATCATTATTCCATTTTTCCTGTGAATAAATTTGAGATTTGTTATTTTTTTATTTTTTAATTCATAGGTTCTATTCTTTTTCTAGCATGTAATCAGATATATGATTTTTTATTGTAAGCAATATTTCAATTATTTCCCACAATAAGATGCATTATTCCGCTTCTATTACTTTCCAATTTCTCTATTATTTCTTCTCTTCTTTTTTTTTCCAAAAGTTAAAACATTTAGAACATAATTGCTTTTCCTTTCCCTTCCTGAACTTATGTTTTCCTACCTCCAATGAATCTGTATCATTGAAAAAAAAAAAAAACAGAAATCACTTTTTGAATGTTGAAGAAAATCAAATTCAATGCAGAAAAATACATAAAAGGAAAAGGATAAGAGTAGTCCCAGCTGCTCGGGAGGCTGAGGCAGAAGAATGGCGTAAACCCGGGAGGTGGAGCTTGCAGTGAGCTGAGATCCGGCCACTGCAGTCCAGCCTGGGCAACAGAGCAAGACTCCATCTCAAAAAAAAAAAAAAAAAAGAAATAGAGTGGTCGGTATCAGGAAGCTATGCATGTTGCTGTCTTGTGGAATTGACTTAAGTGATTTGATCTTTGAATGATAAATCTAGCGGTGGTTACCTCTGAATGTGTTCTGTTAATAGTCACACCTCCCCCACATTACTGGAAAACATAAATAGAAAGCTGTCCAAGCAAAGCCTGTTACACAAACTTGAGTAAATGAATCTATATGATGGAAACTTATTTGCACCCGTAAATATTACAAAGAAGGATGAGGTGATTTTGTTTTGTTTTGTTTTACCTCTGCAGCCTCTTCTGTAAATAAAAATGTACTAGAAGGAAGTAGAAGTGGATATCAAATATCAATTGGTTATATGTAACACAGTATAGGCTTTGTCTACTCAACAATTATAATACTTATCTACCCATCCATAAATTGTAACACTAAAATAATAGCAACAAACACAACATAATGCATCTTTTGCCCAAAAATAAAGCACTGCTCAATCTCTCCCCAAATTGGATGACTAAAGTCATATCAGTTTTTGTGGCTCGCTCTGCATAAGATTTATTCATTTTCTGGTTCATTACAGTCCCCCAAAATATTCTATAACCTGAGGAATAGGTTATAGAATTAACCACCAAAATCTTTATATTAAAAAGTTGGTACAAGAAATAGGAAAACAAAATCACTAGTTTATATGCAAAATATGTGCAGACAGAGCAAGGTAAAAAATATTTGAGGTTATAGCCTACTTTGTCTTTGCAATGTGTGATGATATTATTTGTAACAGTGTTCATTTGCTGTTTATTTCGTATTGTCTCAATTTTGAAACATCTCTTTCAGTCAGGGATTTTTACCTGGTGGGGTAACTCAAAGGTTTATACATGAAACATCTGAGTCGCAATGGTCCTGCGTGGATGAATTACTACAGTTGTTTATTAATTTTTATCCCTGGACATGATAGTACCCAGAATCATTCAGAAAAATTTCCTAGGTTCCAGGTATATTCCTAATGTCCCAATCCCAATTCCCCTCGATAGCACAACAACCTCCTTTTTGTCCTGTTTCTCTAATGGCACAAGAAGGCTAGATTTTTCCAGGTGGGGAGCAGCCTAAATATTGAATGACTAGAACCACTGTTGTGTGTCTTCATCCTTTCATGTTGCTGTAAAGCAACACCCGAGGCTAGATAATTTAAAAGAAAAGGGGTTTATTTGACTCATTATTCTTCAGGCTTTACAAAAAACTTGGTGCCAGCATCTGCTTTTGGTGAGTGTCTCAAGCTGCTTGCACTCATGGTGAAAGGTAAAAGTCAAAAGGGAGCTGTCATGCAGAGATCACACAGTGAGAGAGTGAGCAAGCGAGAGAAAGAGAGAGAGGAGAAGGCGTTAGGTTCTTTTCAACAATCAACTTCTATAGGAATTAATAGAGCACAAACTCACTCATTTCTCTTAGGACAGTACCAAGGCATTCATCAAGGATCCATTCTCATGACCCAAACACCTCCCACTAGGCCACACTTCCAACAATGGAAATCAAATTTGAGATATCAAACTTGAGATTTGATATTTGGAGACAAATATCCAAACTATATCAGTGTGTCTTCTAAATAACGCCATCTATAATTTACTAGTTTAGAACATATACTACAACATTTAAAAGAGTACTCAAACTTATGTGATATAGCTTACTGGCTGGCATTTTACTTTTTTTTCTAAAATAGTATACCAATATTTTTGAAGGTCAGCTACTTCTCAGTAAATCAACTGCATCAAAAATAAAGGAGAGGGAAAAATCATGTTACTATATCAGTAAATGCTGAAAAGGCAGTTGATACAATTCAACAGAGCTGCCTGTTAAAAAACTGTGAAGTATCAGTGGACAAGAAGGCAATTAGATAAATATAATAAAGGCCATCTATCAATATCTAGTAGGAAATATTATATAAAATGGTGACACAATGAATAATTTTGTTTTAAATCATCATCTAGACAAGGATGTCTACTGTCAGCGTTGTTTAACATTTCCTTGGAAGATTTGACAAATGCATAAGAAATGAAAATGAAGTGACTTGCATACATTTTAGAAGAGATAAAATCACCTTATTTTTCTGAATGAAAAGATGAAAATCACCTTTTCTGAATGAAAAGAAAAAAAAGTCAGGAAGTAAAAATAAAGGAAGGAAGGAAAAATAAAGGAAGGAAGGAAGATAGGAAGGAAAAAGGGAGGGAGGGAGAGAGAAAGGAAGAAAGAGAAAGACTTTGAATTTATATGCAAAGATTTTAGGGTTGCTTGACTGAAGAAAATTTGTTATTTTAGCCCAACTAAGATTAAAATGAATAAAAATATTCCATTGGTAACTGTGAAATTAAAACAATAAATACTTGAAAATACTTAAGAAATAATACCTAGAAAAGGCACAATATCTATCTGAAACAAAGTAATAAATCCATTAACTGACATAAAACACCACCTAAACAAATGTAAAATTATATATAGCAAGTACTTGGATATCATTATAAAATTATCAGTTCTGTCAAAATTAATATAGGCATTTAATGTAATCTTAATGAATTTGTAAAAGACGTATTGAAAGAATTAACTAAAATAATCTTCAAAATTGTTTTGGTTTGTATTCACTTGAACAAAAATCCTAAATAAAGATTTGAGGGCAAATGGTTTATTTAGGAGATGATCTCAGAAGCCAAGAATGAAGGGACTGGGCAAATGAGAGCAGTAAACAGCACCCGTAAGAGATGCACGATCATGGTTTCTGTTTATAGGCACTAGATGCTCAATTCGCTGGGCTACCTGAGAAGTGCAAAGAATGTCTCAGGAACTGTCCATCAGGTTCTGGAAGGCCGCCAGCTTTCTTCCAGTGTTCTTTGAGCATAGCTCCAGGGTATATTCATTAACGGCTGCACTTCTACTCGGGCCAAACAGATACCAGTTTTGAAAACGTCCTGAAGTTGAAAGTGAAAAGATGCTGGATGAGACATTGACTTTGTCCAGGGAGCTGACAGTGACAGGAAGTCTGAGTTCTAAAGGAAGCATCTAATGTAGATGCTGCTTAAATTAGAGTCGGACTAAGGGAAGTAATTGAGTGTAGCAGAAGTATCTGCAACAGTAATCAAATGAGAATCAATGATAATACCCTAAAAAATTTTAGCAGAGCATTTTCTCACAAATATATTAAAATATAGGAAGCAGACACTATAATCAAAATAATTTAGTAGTGGTATAGAAATGCATAGAAACTAATGGAACACAATGGGAAAACCGTAATTAAATCCCTAAATATGACATGTTAATATATGAATATAAAAACATTGATGCAGTGGAAAATGATGTACACTACTATAAATATTACTAGAAACAACATATTCAACATGAAGGGAACATAGGTATCCCCAACTTTACCATATTCAAAATTAAAATCTAGATAGGAGAAATAGTTAATAATTTCAAAAAGAAATTAAGTTCCTGCAAGTGAATCTAGAAAACAAGATATTAATTGAGTATAAAAAAGTCTTCTCTAATCGAGAATAAAATTGTAAAGCTATTGAAAAAAAGATGTCGATAGGAAAAGACATCATAAATTCTGTCAATGAACAATTAATAGAACCAAAATGTATCACAGTAGAAAGATAAAAATTAATTTCTATGCTGTCCAAATTACTTCTTAGAGATTAACAAGAAAAATTAATGTAATAAAAAATGGCACAACGTTTTGAATCCCCCTTCCCACCACTGGAGGACACTAGGTAAATACATGAGATAGTTCTGCATGTGAATCTACATTTAACTCAAAATAAAATGTTTACTTAAAAATGGCACACATGAATTGATGTTATTAAAAGGAATATTTTCAAAAGGCCAATGAAAAATGAAGAGATACTCAAATTCAAGAGTAATCATATAGATATAAATTATAACTGCATTGAAATATCTCAAAAAACAAAATATATTTTAAAAAGTAAAGACCAACCAATCCATTTTGTAAATTTACTAAGTACAAAGTATTTAAATGAAATCATGTTTAGTGCTGCATTGTTCCAAGTATAGAAACAAAGTGAAGGACAATAGGGAAATTTGGAAAAACTGCAAATAGACCATATGTGATGATGAAAGTACAGTTAAAACTAAAGAGAATTCTTACCCAACTTAGAAAAGCAAGATTTAAAAAAAGAGTGAACAATTATTACACTTTTATAAAGTTTATGACTGCTAAGTATGATAAAAATTTTGAGAAAAACATACTTGGTCATGACTATGGCTTACTTGTGTAAGGATGCAAAATTTTGCTGATGTGTGTTAGGAAGAGATGAGGTTAGATGGGGTAAATATTTAGAGAAACAGCATTTTGACATGATTTTATTAACTAAATGGTAAGATTGAAATTAATTTATATATGATTATAGGAATACAACTTTTTGCCCTGTGAAATTTTTCTTGCTGAGGAATTATTATTTTAATATGAATTTTTATATTTTTCACGTAATTATGCCTAACTTAAAACACATATGCTAAAATCTTATAATAATTGGTGTAATATTTTTATTTTTCTACTAATATAAGCAATAAGATAAAAATTAAATAAAATGACTCTTGAGAAATAGTTCTAAATTTTATTTGGGATAATATACTTAAGAATTGAGAAAATCTGGACCAAAAAAGACATAATAAGGTGTAAATTAAAGCCTCTTTGAAAATATTATATACTTATATTTAAAACTACATGATGTTTTTAAGTAACAGGAAGATCAATGAACCAGAATAGAAAGCACAAATGTAAGTTTATGGCATATAAGGTGTGTAAACTAAAAACTATCTGAGACAACTCTTTATCAATTTAGAACTTTATTTTGCCAAGATTAAGCACATTCCTGTGCCACAATTTTAGGAGGTCTTGACAGCATGTGCCCAAGGTGGTCAGGTTACAGTTTGGTTTTATACATTTTAGGGGAACATAAGACATCAATCAATGCAAGTCAGATATACATTGGTCAGTCCAGAAAGGCAGGACAACTCTCAAAGTGGGTGGTGAGGTGGGGGTGAGGGGGTGTGTCCAGGTCATACGTGGGTTCAAATATTTTCTGATTGGTAATTGGATCAATTGACTGAAAGTCTAAAGACCTGGATCAATAGAAAGGAGTGTCTAGGTTGAGATAAGGGGTTGTGGAGACTGAAGTTCTTATTATGCAGAGGAAGCCTCCACGTAGTACGCTTCAGAGCGAAGAGATTGTAAATGTTTCTTATCAGACTTAAAAAGTCTGTTCTGTCAGTCTTAAGGTGCCTGTTTTAATGTTAAAACTGATCAGCTGTGCCTGAATTCCAAAGGGAGGAAGGTCTAATGAGGCATGTCCAACTACCCATTTTCACTATAGCCTGAACTAGTATTTCAAGTTTACTTTAGAATGCCCTTGGTGCATAGGAGGGGTCCATTCAGTTGGTTGAGAGGCTTATAAGTTTATTTTTGGTTCATGGATGTAATATATACAATAAAGGTGATAGTTTAAATCATTTTAGGAAAGATAACATATTATATGTAATGCTGAGACTTTTTGCTGGCTGTTGAAAACATGAAGCTCTGCTTCTCACTTTGCAATAAAGGAAGGAAGAAAGGGGAGCAGGAAAGAGGGGGGAATGAGATATTGAGATGTAATATTAAAAGTGTTTAAGTAAATTATATTTTTATAATGGGGAATTTCTTTTATTATGATACCAAAATGATATATCAAAAAGGAAATTATTAATAGACTTGACTACCACAAATGTGATAAATAGGTAAACATATAAAGAACCAAAAAACATAGGAAAACATGTATAAAGTCAAAGAAACATTTTAACAAAATACAATCTGGACAGGTAAATGTTCTCACTAGCTCTGGATTTTGTAATTTTAGGTACTTTTAATTTTAAAAAATAATATTTTATAGTTTTTGTTTCTGTAGTTTTGTTTTCCAGGGTTTCCACAACAAAGAACCATAAACTGTGGCTGAAAATAATAGAAATCTATTCTCTCTCAGTTCTGGAAGCTAGCAGTCCAAAATCAAAGTGTCAGCTTTGAGAGAGAATCTGTTCCATGCCTCTCTCCTACCTTCTAGTAATTGTCAGCAATCCTTGGCCTTCCTTGGCTTTTAGACACATCACCCTAATCTCTGTCTTCATACACCTTTCTCCTTGTTTTTCTGTGTCTGTGTCTCCTTATTTAAGGACACCAGTGATTGGATTGAGGGCTCACAGTAATCCAGTACGACTTCATCTTAACTTGATTGCATCTACAAATGTCCTATTTCCAAATAGTTTATTAATAGGCATGAGGATTTTTAGGACTTCAACATACCATTTTGGGGGACACAAACACACGACATAAGGTAAATATATACAATTGATATGGTAAAATTATGTTTTTCAAAAAGTAATGTTAGCCTTCTGATTCATACCAGCATAACACTCAAAGCTTAAAGTGCAGCCTTCCTATGTAATTAATAAAGGGAAACACTGATACGTGAATTCATTAAGCCATATTTTGAAATCATTCATTTTCACTCTTGATCACTGGTTTATTATTAGTTACAGTTCTCAATGTATTAGGTAAAATACAAGGTAGATTATATCCTAGAGTCAAGAAATTGCTGTATATTGTATGCACATGTGTTTATATACAAGAAAAGAGTAAAACATATATACCATGTGTTTAATAATGCTTTAGGTTATACATTGTTATACATGATGTTTTTCTTTCAAAAGTAATTGAGAGTTTCTGAAAAAAAACTTGCATTACATTGTTTAATCTTTCATGTTGTTAACAATGCTCCCATCTCACACAGAGCACACTTCCACACATTTTCTGCTTCTCAAGTTGTCAGGAATAAATATGGTTAATTTATTCAACATGCAACTTAAGGTGTTTTTCTCTGATACCACAATAAGTAAATGTCAATGTGCCTTGTAAGACATTATATATACCCTTATAACCTTTCAAAACATCACTTGAGTTACTCATCCCATATTCTAAAGATTTCTTTCCCTAATATTTGCCATATATGACCATGGATATTAGAATGAATTAAGTCACAGATATGTTTTGTTTTTTTTTTTTTTTTTTTTTTTTGAGACGGAGTCTCACTCTGTCGCCTGGGCTGGAGTACAGTGGCCGGATCTCAGCTCACTGCAAGCTCCGCCTCCTGGGTTTACGTCATTCTCCTGCCTCAGCCTCCCGAGGAGCTGGGACTACAGGCGCCCGCCACCTCGCCCGGCTAGTTTTTTGTATTTTTTTTAGTAGAGACGGGGTTTCACTGTGTTAGCCAGGATGGTCTCGATCTCCTGGCCTTGTGATCCGCCCCTCTCGGCCTCCCAAAGTGCTGGGATTACAGGCTTGAGCCACCGCGCCCGGCCCAGATATTTTTTTTTAAACATTTTCTGGCATATATATGTGAGGAAATTCTTAATTAGAAGCAGGGAAGATGAAGCCTAATCAAAATAATAGGTAGAAACTCTACATGAGATGATGTCTGGTTTTTGCTAATTTTCATAAGATGATTTTTACAGAATAATAAAGGAAAAAATATTAGTAGTATCTTTTTATACCAATAATTTTAATGTAGAGATCAAAGTGTGGTCCCACTGAGGTGTCCTAGAGGTGCTGAGAAATTGCTGGTTTATTCGAAATACCCAGACAGCCGACAAGGTACAGAGGACCTGCCTCTGTGTGTGCTGGACACTGGGAGTCAGAGGAGAGGCAGAAGCCCTAGTCAATCATCCTGGTGTCTGTGTTTGGGCCGAATAGAGAGCTCTGCTCACTGAAAGCTTGAGCCCCTTTGTCACTGAAAGACATTATTTTATTGTCAAACCTTATGAAAGGGAGAGGAAAATGCAGGGAGGCCCCTTTTTAGAATTGGTTTTCAGTGCAGCTGTGCACATATTTAAAAATTATTCTATGATTTTTCAATTTACTCTCCTCTATGGCTGAGAATGCTTGAGGGTTGTGCTGAAGAGAGATTAGAGTCAGGTAATGCAAACTAAAAAAGAAGTGACACTTGTTTTCTGCTGTGGTCGATATGAAAAATTATTCTACTTGAATGAATAGAAGCCTAATGTTCTGAGAAACACAGGCATGAAAAAATGTAAATTAAATGGCCCTATTATATTCAAAGGAAAATTCAAGTTATGTTTAGAATTGGGCTCTTTCCAGATGCAACTGAATGACAAGTCCTGTGTGTCCCAAAAGAGACAATTCCTATAGACAGAAAAAAAGGAATAAGGCCTATATCTTTATTTATCTTTTTATGGTGCATGGTGAAACTTTTGGAAGCTAATCATTTGTATGTATCATAACTACTGGAGTAGCATTTACCAAACACATTTCCCAAAAAAACTGTGTTCTGAGAAACCTTTGTTTTCTGATAACTATTGCTAGGATCCTCTAGCCAAAAATTGCCCCCAAAAAGCATTAATGTTAGTAACATATTTCTTCTAATAATTTTTTGACATATATATAATTTACATACTTATTTACTTTAATTGATGAACAAGCATCTGACAGTTCCAGATGTTAGATGAGAGATGGAGAGACAGCCTGCTGCTTTGAGGCCCAATATCTCAATAAACAAACTAATAAGAGCAACTGACATGTAACATGCAGTCACTGCCAAGCCCCTGATTTAAGCTGTTTGCATATTAATTCCTTTAATCCTTACAATTTGTGAGGTGGGTAATATAACTATCCCCACTTCACTAAAATGTGAAGCTATCCAGCCCTTGGTGAAAGGACAGAAGTTTAGATAAATGGATCAAAATAGAAAGACTAGAAATATGTTTGTACAAACATGGATTAATCATAAACAAAAAATGAAATTACCTTTTGAAATTTTTGTGCAAGTTCAAATCATTTAAGCAACAAAATAAATAAAGAAGTATTGGATTATAACCCAAAGTAAGAATAAACATGCATGAGCCCATACTGATATAAACAAATGATTGAATGAATAACAAAAGACTTATTTCGGGGAGTAGAAAGGAGACAGGGAAAGTGAGAGTTTGGTCAATGGGTGTAAAATTACAGTTAGAAAGAATAAGTTCCAATTTTCTATTGCACCATAGGATGTCTGTATTAGTCCGTTTTCACATTGCTGATAAAGACAAACCCAAGACTGGAAAGAAAAAGAGGTTTAATTGGACTTACAGTTCCACATGGCTAGGGAAGTCTCAGAATCATGGCGGGAAGTGAAAGGCACTTCTTACAGGGCAGTGGCAAGAGAAAATGAGGAAGATGCAAAACCATCAGATCTCGTGAGACTTACTACCACGAGAACAGTATGGGGAGACCACACCCAAGATTCAAATTATCTCACACGGGGTCCCTCCCACAACATGTGGGAATTACGGGAGTACAATTCAAGGTGGGAGTACTGTTCAAGTATGAGAATACCCCCAATTCAATTATGGGAGTACAATTCAAGATGACACAGAGCCAAACCATGTCAGTAGTTCATAATAGCTAGAAGAGAGGATTTGGAATGTTGTCAACACAAGGAAATGATAAATGTTTGAGGTGATAAATTTGCTAATTACCTTGATTTAATCATACAATGTATACATGTAGGAAAACATCACATGGAGCACCATCAGTATGTACAATCGTAGCAATTTAAAAAAATAAAATTTAAAAGAAATAACAAATATAATTTGCAGATGTGCTTAAGGTTAAGGATCTTAAGATGGGGGATGGATTTTCCTGGATTATCAGGGTGTGTCCAATTTGTTCACATGAGTCCTATTGTTTTCACTGTCTACATTATTTATCTATAAATACATGAGGTATATTAAGTTTTTTTTCCATTATGACAGTTTTTGACACATTGTAATGCAGTCCTGTAAATGTTTTACTTTATATGATGGATTACTTAGAATCATACATGCTTAGAATTTTTGGTCTCCCTGGCAATTTGACATTTTCATCAATATGTGGAGATTCTGAATCTTCACTAATACTTTTTGTCTGAAATTCTATTTTTCAGTTATTAACATAACTTCACCCATTTTTGTGTTTTTATTTACCTGTCATATCTTTTTCTTTCAGCTTTCTGACTCTTGGTTTTGGTGACTGTCTTGTACTTCACATATATCTGGATTTTTAAAAAAACACTGAGGAACAGTACCTTTAATTGCTGTCTTTAGTCTACTTATTTCTTTTTGTACATAAAGGGGTGTGAGTTCATGCTCCTCATTACATTAAGTGGAAGGTTTACTAAACATGTTATAGTAATTGCTTATAAAAAAAGTTTACTGAAGCAACTTATATACTATTAATCATCAGATTTTGAGTACAATTTGATGACCTTTGAAAGTGTATAATCCCATGAAACTAACAACCCAATCAAGACATACAGCATTTCCATGATTCCCAGAAAGTTCCTTCATACCCCTTTCTAGTTAATTCTTCAGCATTAAGGCAATCACAATTCTGATTTCCATCACAGTGATAGCTGAAATATTATTCTAAGAATTTTATATAAATAGATTATAGAGTAAATAAACTTCTCTATCTGGCTTTGTAACATGTTTGGTTTTGAATTTCATTCATGTTTTTATACTAATAATATGTTCATTTTTATAGCTTACTGTGCTAGTAAACCACAGTTTATTTATCTACTCACCCCTTGATGGACATTTGAGTTACTTCCATATTTGGACCATTATGCAGAAGCTGCTACGAACATTTTTTACAAGGGCTTTTTTTGACACATGTTTTCCTTTTGATGGGTAAACAAATATTTAATGTTATAAGAAACTGCCATGTTGTTTTGAAAGGATGATATTAAAATCTCACCAGCAATAAATAAAATTTCTGCTCTGTACATCTTCACAAGTATTTAGTGTTGTCAGATGTCTTAATTTTAGCCATTGTAGTAGGGAATATATAATGGTATTTCACTATCATTGTAATTGATATTTCCCTCATTACTAATGGTAGCGAGCACTTTTTCATGCAGTTGCTTGCCACTTATATCTTCCTTTGTAAATCCGTCTTTGAAGTTTTTTGTCTGATTATTTCTTTACTTTCTATTGGGTTATAAGCATTAATACTCTGGATACAGGTCTTTTATCAAATATAGGTGTTACAAACATTCTCTTCCAGTATATGGCTTGCCTTTTGATTTTTAAGTCATTCATATTAAAGAATACAAAGTATTAATTTTAATGATTTCTGATTTATCTTTTTTCTTCTTACATTTAGTGTTTTCCATGTCCTGTCTAAAAAGTAATTGCCTATTCCATGTTTAAAAGATGTTCTGCTTTTTTTTCAAAATGTTTATAGTGTTAACTTTTGTACTTAAGACTAGGAACCATTTCGGACAGGCACAGTGGCTCACACCCGTAATCCCAGCACTTTGGGAGGCCAAGGTGGGCAGATCACCTGAGGTCAAGAGTTCGAGACCAGCCTGGCCAACATGACCAAACTCCATCTCTACTAAAAATAGAAAAATTAGTTGGGCGTGGTGGTATGTGTCTGTAATCCCAGCTACCCAGGAGGCTGAGGCAGGAGAATATCTGGAAACTTTGATCACGCCATTGCACTCCAGCCTGGGAAACAGAGCAAGACTCTGTCTCAAAAAAAAAAAATAAAAAGATTAGGAACCATTTCAAATTAACTTTTCTTTATGAAATACAGTAGGATTTGAGTGGTTTTCCTCTCTTTTATGAATATCCTAACAATCCAGCATACTTGCTTTAAAAAAGCTTTTCTGTTTCTATTTAACTACCCTGGAAATTCTGTGTACATTTATTGATAACATACCTGTCATTCTATATCGGAACTTTCTGTGTATTCTATTGATCATTTTTTCTGTCCTTATACCAAAACCATAATGCTTTGGTTACTGTAGCTTTACAGACAGTATTCAAGTCAAGAAGTCTAAATAATCTTCCAACTTTGTTATTCTTTAAGGTTGTTTAGGCTGCACTACACCTTTTGCCTTTCCATATAAATTTTAAAATTGACTTTTTAATTTCTACCAAAAATAAAAGCCAACTTGCATTTATTTGAGTAGTGTTGAATGGGAAGGTCAATTTGAGGAAAATTGCTATCTTTCACATTTGGAGACCCCCAAACTATGAAAATCTGTCTATTTAGCCCTTTTTAAATTTTTCAATGCTAGGTTTAAGTTTTACTGTAGAGGTATTTTAATTTTATTTTTAAATAATGTTAGGCTAGTATATAGAAATATAATTATTTTTTTCTTATTGATCTTGTATATTGCAAACTTGTTAAATTTTTCTAATATCATTTTTAATAGTGTCAAGAATTTTTTAATAAAAAATCACATCTTCTGCAAATAGATTTTTCTCCTTACTTTAAGCAATTATAATAGTATTTATTTTCTTTGCATTACAGGTCTGCCAAAAACTTCCAGTAAAACAGTAAGTGATGAGAATATATACCCTTTCCTTGTTCCCAATGTTTTTGGTATAATGTTCAGTATTTCACTAGTAGCATAATGCAAGCTGTACTTGTCTATGAATGTTTTTATAAGACTGGAAAACTTTTCTTCTATATCCTAGCTTGCTATGACTTTTAGTTTTTTAAAAATGAATTGGTGTTACATTTTATCAAGTTGATTTTTTTTGTTTTTAAACTGAGATGATTATGCTATTTTATCTTGTTTTCTATTATTGTGTTCTATTATTATGGATTGACTTTCAAATGTATAACTTTATGTTTCTGGGATAAACCAAACTTGGTCATGATAAATTTCTGTATATGTTAACACTTTGTTAAAAGTTTTACATCTATCTTAATAATAAATACAGGTCTGTAATTTTCTATTGTGTTCTATCTTTTCAACATTTTTTATTAAGGTTATTTTGCTAGCCTTGAAAACTGACTTGGGAAAATAGACCCTTTCTTCTCTATTTTATAAAGGTGATTTGGCAAAGTTAATATTCTTTCTTTGTAAGGTTGACAGATATAACCAGCGAAGCCAACTGGCCCCAGAGCTTTTTCTGTTAAAATGTAATTAATCACAAATTTAATTCATTTATGAGATGTAAGAAAAATAATTTTTCCTTATTTTTTATAAGTTGGATTTTTCAAAACATCATTTCATCAGTTATTAAATGTATTGTCATAAAGATGTTCTTAATGTTATTCTATGGTATTTCTTTTAATACCTAAGGGTTGTAATGATATTCATTTCTTTCTTTGTTAGTAAAACTATGAATTTATTGAACATATTATTCTTTTTAAAGGACTTTTTACTTTTCTCTATTGTTTATGTGTTTTCAGTTTCATTGATTTTCACTCAAATATTCATATTCATTATTTGGGGGTTGTTTCTTTTGCAGTTTAATTAAATTCTTTTCATTAATTTATTCTTTTTTGGCATCTTATTATGGAAGTTTAAAACATTGACTTGAAACTCTAAATTTTTATTAAGGTGTTAAGGTGATTAATTTTCCTGTAAAACTTGATGTAACTAAGTTCCCTAAATTATGATTTATTTGTTTTTTATTGTCATGCAGTCAGAAGTATTTTCTAATTTCCCTTGGGATTATTTTACTCATATTTCTTAAAATATTTTTCTGTTTCATTCATTTTTTCTTCTATTGTGACTGTGCACTTAGTTTCCAACTGACTCTCTTCATGAAATGAGGCTTTCCAAATTTCTTTTACCTTATGAGGGATTTTTGATGGTAAATTCATATAGCATTTTCTGGAATTTTCATTATTTTATATTTTTGTCCCTGATAGATCAGTTCACTGAGTGTGCAATTCTAAACTGAGTTTTGTGGACTTTTGTCCTCTCATGTTGAAAACATGATTTAATTTTAATCTAGAGTCAATTGATCTTATTGAGAAGTTGTCAAGTTGTCATTCATTAATAACTAATATTTCCTTTTTATTTAGCTTCTTTTGTTTCTAGGTATGGGTTTTTGTTTGTTTTTGTTTTGTTTTGTTTTTTTGAGACGGACTCTCACTCTGTTGCCCAGGCTGGAGTGCAGTGGTGTGCTCTCGGCTCCCTGCACCCTCCACCTCCCTGGTTCAAGTAATTCTTCTGCCTCAGCCTCCTGAGTAGGTGGGATTACAGACATGTGCCACAATGCCTGGTTAATTTTTGTATTTGTAGTAGAGAGGGGGTTTCACCATGTTAGTTAGGCTGGACTCCAACTCCTGACCTCATGATCTGCCCGCCTCAGCCTCCCAAAGTGCTGGAATTACCTAGATATGGGATTTTTACTTGCTTCAGATTCCCTAGTATCTCCGAATTGAGAAGTTTGATTTGATCATTTAAAGACAGCCTCTCCAATTGTAACAGTATCTTCAATTGTCGCATTTTCATGGTCCTCTTTTTATCTCTTTAAGTATATAAGTATCTTATAGTTTATATGATTATATTAATTGCAACCTGTGATTAGCTGTTTGATTGTAGTAGAAGCTATTCATTTCCCTCCCCCATTTCCTCATATTTCTCATATCTGTCAGATCCTACTATTTCTATGTGCTCCAGATACTTAATATCTACAAATATATGTCTGAGTTGTTTATTTTGCTAAACAACAAAAACAACAAACAAACAAAAACAGAGAAGAAAGACTATCTGCTCTGCTCACTTAATCGCAGGCCTATGGTGGGGGAGTTGAGACTACCTAGATACAACACCCAATAACTTTTAAATAGTAATTTTTATTTAAATACCCCAAAGCATCTCATCTCTCACATGAGATAATTCTTTGATGTGAGTTTTATTCTATTTTTAAGATTTTCCCATGGGATTAATTTTAATTTTGATTAATTTTTTTTATTTCCATAAGTTATTGGGGAACAGGTGGTTGGGTTACATGAGTAAGTTCTTTAGTGGTGATTTGTAAGCCCATTGTGTCATTCTTATGCTTTCGCATCCTCATAGCTTAGCTCCCACTTATGAATGAGAACATACAATGTTTGATTTCCCATTCATGGGTTACTTCACTTAGAATAATAGTCTCAAATCTCATCCAGGTTCTTGTGAATCCCATTAATTCATTCCTTTTTATGGCTGAGTCATATTCTATCATGTATGTACTTGTATATATATATATATCTCTCTCTCACAGTTTTTTAAATCCACTTGTTGATTGATGGCCATTTAAGTTGGTTCCACATTTTGCAATTGCAAATTGTGTCTTTTTCATATAATGATTTCTTTTCCTCTGGGTGGATACCTGACAGTGAGATTGCTGGATCAAATGGTAGCTCTACCTTTAGTTCTTTAAGAAATCTTCACACTGTTTTTGGAATAGAAAGCCAAACACCGCATATTCTCACTCATAAGTGGGAGTTGAACAATGAGAACACATGGACACAGGGAGGGAAACATCACACACTGGGGCCTGTCAGGGGGTCAGGGGCAAACTCTTCAATTAGGACAAATACCTAAAGCATGCAGGCTGATAGGTGCAGCAAACCACCATGGTACATGTATACTTACCTCACAAACCTGCATGTTCTGCATATGTATTCCAGAGCTTAAAGTAAAATTTAAAAAAAAGAAAGAAAGAAGGAAATCTCCACACTATTTTTCACAGTGGTTGTACTAGTTTACGTTCCCACCAACAGTGTAGAAGTGTTCCCTGATCACCGCATCCATGCCAACATCTATTTTTTTTAATTTTTTGTTGTTGTAGTTATGGCCATTCTTGCAGGAGTAAGGTGATATCACACTGTGGTTTTGATTTGCGTTGCCCTCATTAGTAGTGATATAGAGCACTTTTTGTATGTTTGTTGGCCATTTGTATATCTTCTTTTGAGAATTGTCCATTCCTGTCCTTAGCCCACTTTTTGATGGCATTGTTTGTTTTTTTCTTGCCTATTTGTTTGAGTTTGTTGTAGATTTTGGATATTAGTCCTTTGTCAGATGTGTAGATTGTGAAGGTTTTTTTCACTCCCTGCGTTTGTTGGCTGTACCCCCACCTTTTTCTGTAACAGTTTCTCCAAGCCAATCAATATTCTCTGCACTTTACAAATCTACTACTTGGTTGCCTGCAAATTATTTCCCAGTTTCTGCTTCTGGGGGTATGTAAACTAACAAATTGAGTTCATGTTACCATGCTTAACACATCACATCTAATTTTCCAGATATGTATCAGGACTTAGCTTCTGAGAAGTTAGTGTACATATAGTCTTCTGATATGTTTTGATTGTGGAATAGATGTTCAACTTTAATTTGCATACGTTTTGGTGTAAAGTTCTGTTAATTCCCATGTATTCATATTTTACTTGTCCTCTCCATGGTTATTCAGAACTCCCCAAGGTGTAGTGTTCTTTTTCTTCCCTAAACTGCGTTTATAGAGCTGATAATCATTGATCAAATTTCTGGAATTATTTGACTAGCCTACGATTTTCTAGTGGATGAGTAAGATTAAAAAAATAAAAAGCAGACTTTCTACGCAGCTTTATTTGTCCCCAGACTCTTCAATAAATAAAAGAAGAGTTGAAAAATGATTAATAGGTGTATGTTTTTCTCAACTTGACTCTGAAATTTAATATTTTAGAATGATATTTTTGCAATCATTTTGCATGTTTACACTATTTTCCCATCAGTACAGAAAAATAAAATATTTAAATATTCAATTATATCTGGCCTTGTTTTCAAAGGCATTTTTGAAAATTTCTAAGGAAACAAAATAAAACAAGATAAGGTAACTAGAACAGGCCTTGAAAGAGGAAGTGAGATATGAAAGTGAACGAACATAAAGACAAAATGTATACTTTCAAGGCCCATGGCTCATTTATTTTCTGTGGCTCAGAAATTTAGCTGTAATGTATCTTTAGCAAATTTAGAGAAGATTACCCAGTTAAGTATTGTCATTCCTGATAAGCAAAATGGAATATTTAGAAAGAGAATATTTGTTAATGTATGCAAACTTACTTCTACAACATTTTATATACACAGCAATAAGTTTCATACATTCTTTCACACAAACAGTTGGAATTTTCTAAAAACACAGAGATTAAATAGTTTACTATATAATATAGTTTAGTCATATATTTCATTCCTATAATGGCATAATTTAGCAAAAGATTTAGAACTTATTAAGGAACATATTCATTGCTTTTAATATATTAATTATCTTTAGATTTTATCAAAAATTATTTCACCTTATTTGATTTTCATCCAAAAGTGATGGAGAATATATAAACATGTAATTGACAAACAGAAATGTTTTATTGGCTTTGGCCAATATAAACTACTAAATACTAAAATATATAGTATTTTAATAGTCAGTAAGGGCCAGGCCCAGTGGCTCAAGCCTGTAATGCCAGCATTTGGGAGCCCAAGACCAGAGGATAACTTTAGTTCAGGAGTTTGAGATCAGCCTAGGAAACATAGCAAGAACTTGCTTCCCCAAAAATAAAAATTCAAAAATTAGCAGTCATGGTGACGTGTATCTGTAGTCTTAGCTATTCAGGAGGCTGAGGGGGAAGGATTGCTTGAACCTAGGAGTTTAAGGTTTCAGTGAGCTGTGAGCACTAGCATGCCACTGCACTTCAACCTGGGCAGCAGAGTGACCCTGACTCAAGAAAAAAAAAAGATTATTAACTAATTATTAACTAAATTATTTTGTATACATGGAATGTCAGCAGACTTTAAACATCATCTCTCTGATTTATCTGCTTTGCAAATTGAAATGAAAATGATTATTTCATTATGACAATTTATAGTTGATAAATAAGGAGGTGGTTTTCTGCTAGGAAAAAGTCAGAATGTAAAAATTCAAACCAAAAGTCATTTCTAAAACATTGATTTTTAAGCACCCAGCATTATTTACTCATCCCTACTCTGATTTCTGTTCTCTGTTGGGAACGTTTGAAAATGTCTAATTTTTTTCCCAGTAATGTAGCAGGGTGCCCTTTATAAGTCCTCAGTAAATATGCTTTATGTACAATAGCTAATATGAGAGCCAAGGAAGCAAATAGCTGATTGAAATGCCTTACAAAATCCTCAATTCTATTGTAAGAAATAAAATGAACCAAGAAGAAAACTCCCTGTGGTGTAACATAGGGATCAGCTACTCATTTGATTAGAGTAAACTGGCAGGAATGGCATTATTTGGTGGGAAGATTTTGTTTATATGATTGAAAGAACAAAAAGGAATCAAACAACCTGAATAAAAAGAATTTCTTTACACAGCAGACTTATGAAATATACCCTGTGTTCTCAGTCAGGAAAAAATAATCTCATTAATATATATTCATGGGATTTTATTTTTTCTCTCTCTCTATTTCCCAAAAAGAAGAAGTTTCAGCCTGATTATTCTAAATAAGTAATTAAGATATAAAGTCTTTTGGTTGCATTTTTTTCACAAAATGTTTTGTGCTTTTTAGTTGATATATGAAGACATAAAATAAAGACCTTAATTATAAAGTAATCCAGAAACCAAACAAAATGAAATTCAACAAGGAAAATCTCTTTAGCAGTATCTCACCTTTTAAAATGATGACTTTTTGTGTATAACATGTTATACATATTCATTTTAGAAAATCATTAAAAAATATAAGCAAATTAAATTTACCCATAATGTTCCAAGACGTTGTTTGCATTTAGATTTAGGTCTCTAGTCTCTTACTCTAGTCTCATTAAACTGGAGTTTTCCAAAAATTTATCTCTACCCTCTGTCTCTCTCTCCATTTAAAAATTTCTTCACATTATCAAAATGCATATAAAACATGGCTTAACTAACCACATATTATTACTTCCTGTGGACTTATTCTAATTTAATCTATTAGAAATATATGTATTTCCAAATTTTCACTCTTACATAATACATAACATTTTATTCATCACTTATTTTATAGAATAAATTCCTAAAATTAAATTTGGGACAAAAACATGTATATTGTTATTATTTTAATATTGACAAAAGAAGCTCAAAACTGTATGCAAAATTATAATCACTACTGCCCAACAGTAATTTAATGACATATGTTTATAAATTAATAGATGAAAGATAATCTTTGTTAACTCAGTACAAAAATATAATTTCATAATTGCTTTAATTTTTAAATAAAGCCTATTGATTTCAAACTTTAACATTTAAGGAATTTTAACAGTTTTCCATGTTGTTAGAAAAATGAGTATTATTCTAAGCAGTTTGTTGATGCATTTTTTATTGGAATGCTTCTTTTTCCCTTTATGATTTGAAAGCACTATTTCATTTACAAAATCTCAACATTTTTGTTGCAAAATATTATAATTTTCTAAAAAACCCATCATTTTAATTGTGCTTTATTACATCTATTGTGAGGTACAGAAATGCATATGTGATTAATGAAGTTGCCTTATTTTTCCTATTTATTCCTTCATTACTTCAAAAGGTCTACTATGTTTAGAAATAATGCAATCGTCAATTATGGTTTATATGTGTTCATATATGTGTGTGTGTATATATATATACGCATATACATATATATACACACACACACCATTGTAATTCATTGAAATAGCTAGTGTTCTCATTATACTTACTTTTTAAATGATATATCAATTGAGTTTTGCTTTTACTTGGGTCAAACATTTATTCATCTAATTTTACATGTTAGTAATTTCTAGGATTTGTGTGTGTGTGCATGTCCAGAGATAAATTTTTTTCAAAAGTAAATATTTTATTTGTTGTTAATCATAGAATCTATATTCATATAACATTTGCAAAGCTGATTCAGTTATTATGTTATGCACATTATCTAACACATTTCTATTTGATCTCCCAAAGTCTCAGTAACGTGTGTTGAAAACTCCTGTTAATATTTTGTTCTCTACACCTAAAATATTTTTGACATAGTTTGTAACTATCATAACACAATAGTAAGTTAATTATAACATTACAATAAAGTCTTGTTTTACTTATGAGAATATAAAAAAATTTGGATACATTATAAAGTACAGTTAATTTAATTTTACATGGAAGGGAAACAATTCTGTAGAAATATGTTGTCTAATATTAGAAAATCCATCACTAAAACACTGTAGAAGTAGACAAAGGATACAAATATATATATATATATATATATGATTATTCCAATTGATGGAGAAATACAATTTGGTGCATTTTAATACCTCCTGATTATAGGTATTTTCATTTGGAGTTCTCAAAAGTAGAGTCTTAGGCAGGACTTGAAGACAGGACATTTATTTGGGAGGTGATCCTAGGAAGGTAGAATGAGAGAGTGGAGGAAGTGAAACACCAAAAAGAAAAAAACTAATAAAAAATGTGTGATGGAGCTGATTAACATCATGTGCAACTGGGAATTTCAGACCATTTCTGAGGAACCTCATAAAGTAAAGACCATAATAGTTCCTCCAAATGATGAGGCACTTTGAAAGATCAGCTATTTAAGCTTCTAATAATTGTTCATGCTACTAATGCATGAAAAATATTCTATTATCAAGTTGAAACTAATACAACTAAAAATGAAATCTATGGAATTACGTAGCACATTATAATACAGAAAAGCAACAATTTCAAGTGATCTCTGACTGTCTTACTCCACTTGTGTTACTATAAAAAATACCTGAGGCTGGATAATTTATAAAGAAAAGATGTTTATTTGACTCACAATTTTGCAGGCTGTGCAAGAAGCATGATGTCAACATCTGCTTCTGGTGAGGGCTTCAGAGAACTTCCATTCTTGGAGGAAGGAAGGTGAAGGGGAGTAGTGTGTGCAGATCACATGGTGAGAGAGGAAGCAAGAAGGAGAGAGAAGGAAGTACCAGGTTCTTTTCAATAATTAGTTCTCACAGCAACTAACATCCAGAACTCACTCACTGCTGTGAAAATGGACCCAAACTATTCATGAAAGATCTGCTACCCGAACCAAACACCTCCCACCAGTCCCCACCTCCAACATTGGGAATCAGATTTCAGCATGAGACTTGGTGAGGACAAACAAACCATATTCAAACCAAAGCACTGACCATGAGAAGAATCCTCTAATTGAAAATGGTCTTATGTTCTCAAGAGAAAATAGGACCTTTTTATACCGTTGCATGTTTGTTTTACACAGAACTAATTATGCAAAGTACTAAAGTACTTTGATATTTCTTTTTTTATTATTATTATACTTTAAGTTCTAGGGTACATGTGCATAACGTGCAGGTTTGTTATATATGCATACTTGTGCCATGTTGGTGTGCTGCACCCATCAACTCGTCATTTACATCAGGTATAACTCCCAATACAATCCCTCCCCTCTCCCGCTCCCCGTGATAGGCCCTGGTGTGTGATGTTCCCCTTCCCGAGTCCAAGTGATCTCATTGTTCAGTTCCCACCTATGAGTGAGAACATGCGGTGTTTGGTTTTCTGTTCTTGCGATAGTTCGCTGAGAATGATGGTTTCCAGCTGCATCCATGTCCCTACAAAGGACACAAACTCATCCTTTTTTATGGTTGCATAGTATTCCATGGTGTATATGTGCCACATTTTCTTAATCCAGTCTGTCACTGATGGATATTTGGGTTGATTCCAAGTCTTTGCTATTGTGAATAGTGCCGCAATAAACATATGTGTGCATGTGTCTTTATAGCAGCATGATTTATAATCCTTTGGGTCTATACCCAGTAATGGGATGGCTGGGTCATATGGTACTTCTAGTTCTGGATCCTTGAGGAATCACCATACTGTTTTCCATAATGGTTGAACTAGTTTACAATCCCACCAACAGTGTAAAAGTGTTCCTATTTCTCCACATCCTCTCCAGCACCTGTTGTTGCCTGACTTTTTAATGATTGCCATTCTAACTGGTGTGAGATGGTATCTCATTGTGGTTTTGATTTGCATTTCTCTGATGGCCAGTGATGATGAGCATTTTTTCATGTGTCTGTTGGCTGTATGAATGTCCTCTTTTGAGAAATGTCTGTTCATATCCTTTGCCCACTTTTTGATGGGGTTGTTTGTTTCTTTCTTGTAAATTTGTTTGAGTTCTTTGTAGGTTCTGGATATTAGCCCTTTGTCAGATGAGTAGATTGCAAAAATTTTCTCCCATTCTGTAGGTTGCCTGTTCACTCTGATGGTAGTTTCTTTTGCTGTGCAGAAGCTCTTTAGTTTAATGAGATCCCATTTGTCAATTTTGGCTTTTGTTGCCGTTGCTTTTGGTGTTTTAGACCTCTGATATTTCTAATGTCATACAAGCTAGATTTCATCAATAGTTGAACTGAGATTATTTATATGAAATTGATACAGTTTATTAAAGAGAAAATATTGGCATAACTATCTACAAAAAATAAGCATCCTATTCTCAGTTAATTCTTGTGATGAAAGAAAACAGATTACATAAATATGTCCATGAAATTTATGTAAAACATAATATAGACTGTAAACAAGTACAATAATTTGCAAATATGATCAATATGTAATACTTTTTTATAGGTTTTATTAATACATGCCCTTGGCTTCTGAAAATTTGTTCATTTGAAATAAAATGCTTTGGATAAACTGAAAGTATACGAATTTTTTTTCTGAGAATAATTTTAACTTTTCCCTATCCATTTTCATTTCTCTGCCTATAAACAGTCTTTTTTTTTTTTGTTCTGGAACATGTATCCACTTGCAAATGTCCTTCTTTCTTTTAAGTCCAATCCTAGTCTGATCCTCCAATCTTTAAATCCACTTTAATGAATTAATAAATTTGAAAATGCTTTGAAGATATTCTCAGAGAATAATTTCCAAAATAGTGTTTAAAAAAGGTACAGGAATTATGCATACTACAGGAAATCCAAAAGGATCTGCAGACAAACTCTTAGAATTAATAAATAATTTTACCAAAGTTTCTGGACACAAGATTAATTTTCAAAACATAATTTTGCCAAAAAACTAGCAAATATAATTTTAAAATATAATTTTTATAGCATAAAAATATTTTATATCTTGAACTAAATGTAAAAAAAAATACTCTTTACTGTACATTTTTATTTTTATTGTATGCTATAGATTTTTTGATATTGCATTATAGAATACACATAGGTATATTCACTTTTCTGAAAATGTATCCATCTGTACCCTAATGAACTGTGTGCTTTTCAATAAAAGAGTTTATATAAAAAATAATTTTTATTACAGGTTTTTTTCGAAAAGCTTAGATGGAATTGTAATTTATGCTTATAATAAAATCGGCAAACATTTGTCATAAACAAAAAATTGTCATCTGTTTACTGTGAGGCTCAAGATAATGTGGAAGTGCATTAAAAATAAAAAGTAAGGTCATATTTCTATTGATGCTGCTCTAAATATTTCCTGTTTTTATTTTTACAAAATCAAAAGGTAACTCAACCACTATTTTGCATTTTTCAAAAACTAAAATTGAATAATTGAATTATACATGTGTATTCCATACTTACACATTTTGAGGCATCTTGGTAGTAATTATTATTATTTTGATCAGTCACAAGTTTTACCTATATAGCTTCACTAGCACCTGAATAAGTTAATTATTTTGCAGTGTTTAGAATTTTAAATGTCTGTTTAAGAAAGCGGTTGGTTGCTTAACGTAATGCCACTGGCTTTGTACTTTTGTAAGCAGAAAATTAAATTTAAAGAGACAACTACTCCTTGTGTTTACTTAATAGCACCTCAAGTTTATTTTATTATTTCAAGACTATTCTTTGTGTCTGTTTGTGAGACATGTAATAGAAAGAAGACAGAGGTTCTGTTTCATTTGCCCTGCATAAAGATTTGTCAGCTGAAACTTAGCAATGAATTCTGTAATGTCTACCACTTTGATAGGCGCTTTGAAACACATCTTAGGATTCTAGAATTTTTATTTTTATACTAGTTCTCTGACAAAGATTTTTTTTAAAAAGTCTAAATTCAGATTAGAAGCCAGTACAATTATATAGGGATATTCTAACTATACTGCTTATACTTATCTGTGACCTTAGTGGATTGTCACTGTATATGCCCATGCCAATTTATTTTCTATCCTCTCTCTCTCCCATCATGGAAAATATAAACATACACAGTTCTCAGTGCTACCATAATAAGATTCCACAAACTAAGTTGCCTTAAACATTAGAAATGTATTCTGTCATGGTTTTGGATGCTACAAGTCCAAAGTCCAAGTGTGGGCAGGGCCAGGCTGTGGTAGGCCAGGTCTTACTAACAGTTGGACAGGCAGGCCTCCATGACAACTGTTTCAGCACTGAGTGGTTAAGTTAAATATTAAAAGCTGAAAGAGTCAGTGCCCGTATACAAAGGCTGGAGTGTAATAAAAGCCCACCAAGGGTTTTGCCTAGGACTTTCCTGAGCCTTGAAGCATGAAAGATAATGAAGAAATTCTTAACAGGACCCATTTAGGATTAAACAAGCTTTAATGGGATTCTGAAGAAATTCCCCAGACCTCCATGAGCAAGTTTTATTGGGGGTCTAAAGGAACTCCCCATACCTCCATGATTTAGCAGAAAGCAAGATAGTGGTGATCACCCATTGCATCTGGACTCATTTAGATTAAATAAATTTACTGAGGCTTCAGAGGAAGGTCTTTAAGACTTAGACTTTAGTTATAGATTAGAAGAAGTTAATCACTTATGTCTTTAGAAGAATGCACACTTACACGTAGACACACAGCTGAGAAGGTAGACAAGCTCTGGAAAACTTTGTAATTTTGAGTTGGTATGGCAATATTTTCCTGGCTTTCTCTGTGTACCCACTTAGAGAAATAAACTCTCTTCTTTCCCGGATCATCTGCATCTCGTTATTGGACCATGAGAATAAGCAGTCCAAACCTTGATTTGGTCTGGGAACAAATTTGGTGAGCCAGGCAGCAGATGGCTAGGTTGGTGCTGCATTCAGCGGCCAGTGGCTTGCGAGGAGACAGTCTTCAGGAAGATCCCAGCAGCTGACAGTTGAGATTTTCCTGGGGACCCCTCCTAAGACCATTCCATGCACAAAATCCCACGTCCTCTCACTGCTAGGGAAGAACAGAGATCAGGAGCAGATGCACTTGAAGGGTGGGTAAAACCAGATCATATGCTGGGAGCCTATTGTTTCTCTATCTGGGCTTGTTAAGACATCTTTCTGGTACCACCAGGTGTACCACTAGGGAAGCAATAGGGCTCGCATATACACCTACTTTGCGTTAGGTTAAAATTGGGTTTTGAGTTGGTTTTGAGTCTGTTCTGCCTGATTACACTCCCCATTGCTTTTGTCTGAAATCTGTCTCTACTTGTTTGTATATTTGTCTTGTCTCTTTTGATACTGTTTTAGCTTGAAAAGGGCGTTGTTGAGTCCATTCCCTTTAGGAGACCACTGGGAAAGATCTTGTTGGATTGGAAACAGTTTGGGTATGCTCCCCTGACTAAAAGGAAATTAGTTTACTATTGTTAACAAGATTTGGCCAACGTACATTTAGAATCTGAGGGGAGATGGCTAATTTGTAGGACCCTGAACTATTTCGTTATTTTTGAGCTAGAGTTATTTTGTTAAGTGTTCGGGAAGATGGGAAGAAAAACCCTATGTTGAGTCATTTATGTTATTACATAATAAGAATGTCAAAGAGAAACGAGATAAGCTGATGGTGCAGTGTGCAATCAAAGTTTGCCCCAATTCTTAGAGAGACGAAGATAGACTCAGAGAGCCAACAATTAATAAATGTACTCAACCCAGTTGAGTTGGGAGCTAAAGCCCCACCCAACCCAGTGGGATATAACACTCCATGTAACCTGGCAGGGGCTAATGCTCCACCACATAGCCAGGAAAGGGGAGAATCACCACCCCCAGAGTATGGGGAAACAGCACCCCCAGAGCACGGGGGGCATTGGGCGGGGGGCAGCAAAACTCATCTCTCCCTCTCAGACAAGGCAAGGCACGCATTTCATCTGGGGAACTATCGAACCTAGCCCGTCTGAGCAACAGTGCCAGGATAATACTGTTAAAACTTTAAACCACCTGGCAGCTTGCAGGTTAAGGTTTCAAGCAAAAAGGCCAAGGTATGTAAGCAAACTGTAGAATATTTAGGATTTCCCCTACAGAAAGGAAGCAGAACCCTGACTGTGGAGAGGTGGAATGCAATTGTAAAGGCGGAATTCTATTGCCATGTCCACCACCAGAAACCAGCTAATGGACTTCCTAGGTATGGCCAGATTTTGTCAGATTTTGATTCCTAAATAGGGACTAATGCTAAGCCCTTATATGAACTGTTAGAGGCACCTGACCATGATCCTTTTCAGTGGGAAGCAAGACACCAACATTTGTTGAAGGAACTGATGTGTAAGTTAATCTCCACCCCACCTTAGGGCTTTCAAATCCTCATAAGCTCTTCTAAATTTATGTATAGGAAAGACTGGGCTTAGCACTTGGAGTCCTGACACAAAAGTTAGGTGAAGTATTACAACCCATAGCATACCTTTCAAAGCAGCTTGACACAGTAGCCAAGGGCTGGCCCCCTTGTCTTAGAGCAGTCGCTGCCACCTGTCTGCTACTCAAGGAAGCTGAAAAGCTGACCTTGGAGTAGCCTGTCACAATATATGTGCCCCATCAAGTGTTAGCGTTACTGAAACAAAAAGGAGGCTACTATCAAGCCATACTTTTGGAAGACCCCACAGTAAAGCTGCAAACTGCCAGAACTCTAAACCCTGCTACACTATTATCAACGAGGAGCTGAAGGAACCCCTACATAATTGTCTAGAGGTCATAGACCAAGTGTTTTCCGGCCGCTCAGACCTAAAGGACATATGCCTCCCATCCACAGACTGGACATTGTTTGTAGATGGGAGTAGCCTGGTCACCGACAGGAAGATAAATGTTGCTGTGGTGACCCCCTCAGAGGTAACAGAGGCAAAACTTTGTCATCAGTACCTCAGCCCAGAAGGCAGAGTTAATTGCCCTCATGAGAGTCTTGCAATTGTTCCAATGTAAAAGCACCAACATATCCACTGACTTCAGGCAGGCATTCATGATAGTTCACACACTCAGAGGTCTCTGGAGGGAAAGAGGACTGCTAAGGGAATGGTGGATAACACCAAAGTTAAATATGCTAAGCAAGGTGTTAGAATTGTTAGAAGTGACAAAGAACTCATGCGAAATTAATGCAGTAATTCCAGAGTAGCAAGGGCAATGCTTTTTCAGATCACACCACCAGGAATTTAGCCAGTGCCAGCATTGAAATCCAGGCACCCTTAATTCCCCAAGTAGACTTAATGGCCTTCAAGCCCAAGAACACTTCTGAAGATGAGGAAGCCACAGAAGATAAGGGATTCAAACTAAACAAAGAAGGGTGAAGAGTAAACAGTGCAGGCCTGGTTTGGGCACCAGTGCATCTTGCTTGCCCACTGCTAAAGTACATTCACAATAGTATGCATTTTGGGGAGAGATGCTTTGCTGGCCTTCGCATGAATTTATTTGAAAGGGAAAGAACTAAAAGCCCACTTAGAGGATGTAATTGAGCATTGCCATCTTTGCACCAGGAATGAGCCTAATAATCATAGCCAAGGGCAGCCTGGACAACAAGAAAGAGGAAGGTACCCACTAGAAAACTGGCAAATAGACTTTACACAGATGCCACCAGCCCCTGGGGGATACAAATACATCCTCGTTCTAGTGGACACTTTTTCTGGCTGGATGGAAACATACCCATGCCACACAGAATGAGCAACCAAAGTAGTTAAAGTTTTGCTAATAAAAAGAATAATACCACAATACAGGCTCCCTGATGTAATTCAAAGCGATAATGGGCCTTCATTCACCTCTAAGATAACTCAACAAGTAAATAAAGCATTGGGAAGAAAGTGGAAACTAAACTCAGCATAGAGACCTCAATCTTCTGGACAAACGGAGAGAATGAATCACACCTTAAAAAAGTCATTGCCAGGTTGTGTCAAGAGACTCAATTGAAATGGATTCAGGTACTTAGTATTGCACTGCTCTGGGTAAGAATAACCCCCAGAAGCAGGATTAAAATAAGCCCCTACGAAATTGTCTTTGAGAGACCCTTTGTAGCTAATCTGTCTCAGGTTACTGAAGTGCCTCTGCATAGGCAGTCAGCTGTTAAGAATTATGTTGCTCACTTAGGGCAAACTCTTAATGTTTTGTATAAGTTTGCTTCCAACAGGAATGCTGTGAATTCTGTAGAAGCCTGCCACCTGCTGCAACCTGGGGATCAAGTGCTGCTAAAGGACTAGAAGGAAGCCGATTCTGCCCAGCAACTACAGGAGAAATGGAAGGACCCTAGGATGTGCTACTGATCATGGACACGGCACTGTAATCGGCAGGCATCAAGCCCTGGGTCCATCGCACGCGAGTGAAAAGAATCTTGCCAGCCAAGAGCCCTGTGGCAGAGAAGTCCCGGCCAAGAGATGGGAGGTGGAACCCCTAGAAGACCTGAAGTTTCTATTCAGGAAAAGATAAGACTTTCTCTTATAATCCTTTTCCTCGTCATGCTTCTCATTGTTTCTGCTCTCACCTCTAAGTTTTTCTTATACTGGGCACAGGATTATGTAGATAAACTGCAACAAAGCTCCTGCTGGGTCTATGACCTATTACCCCACTGTAACACCACAAGGTTGCCTTGGTGGGTGTTGCCCATCCAAGGGAAGGACTGGATTTACCTGCAAACTTTTCTGGGAAATCTAAGACCTTGGACTGGGTCATGAATGACAGGAGTAACCAGGGTGAATGTCTCAGAGTGGCCCATAAACAAAACTTTAGAAGACCCAGGGCACAAAAAGCCATTCTCAGTAAACAAAACAAGGGATGATGTAATAGGTTTAGCTACTTCCTTGCTGAATCTGAAGGTATATGTCCAGACTGTTATAATAGAAAATGTCTGTTATAAAAATGCTTTCTTCAAATTTGGGACAGATGTATTTGGCTAACTGCATCCAATGGACATTTAAACCAAGTTTCCCCCTTATACTGGCCGCAATGAAACCACTCCCTTGATCACTGGCCTAGCGTAACTTAAGTCTTGAGATGAGTTGCACATGAACAGCAACAACATACTATAGTGCTTCAACAAAGAGATTTGTTTGCCACCGACTGGTCCCAGTGACCCGGCCTGAATTGGTATGTCCCTAACAGAACCCATTGGCTTTGTGGCACCAATTTATGGCCATGGCTGCCCTTGGACAGGCTGGGGCTCTGCACTCTAGGTCTCCCATGGGCACAAGGATGCTGGGTAAAAACCATCCAAAACCCTGCTAATCTCCCACTTACGCTTAACAGATGGACCAGGTCAGTACAATCATCTGGCTGCAATCTTTATGCCCTCAATAGGCTTAGAAACTGTCTTATGGCACATAGAGGCACTAGCTAATTTTACACAGTGAGCCTTGAACGAGGATCTTCAAAGTATGTCCCTTATGAATGCTGAACTGTACCGTATGCAGAAAGCTAGCTTGCAAAATCAGATGGCCTTAGACGTTCTAACAGCAGCCCAGAGGGGAACCTGCACCCTCATCAGAACCAAATGTTGCGTGTATATATCTGACAATTCCGGGAATATTTCTCTGGTATTAAAGTATATGCACCAGCAGATTCAGGCAATCTCCAGTCCCAGGTTATCACTTCATGACTGGATCACATCATGGTTTAGTGGAGGACCATCCTGGTGACCATCTTTGTAGGCATGGGCATAATGTTATGTTGCAGAATGTATTGCTGTTACATATTGTTCCAAAACATTCATAGAGCTCATACTACTATGTTTCAAAAGACACTGCCTCTAAGACCCTGCAACAGAACATACCACTGGGAACAAATCCACCACTTCCACTCCAATGCTGCCTTCGGTGTCCCATAACAACGACCTCCTCTCAGCAGGAAGTAACCAGAAAGACTGAGACACCCAATCTCCCTACAATTCTCATAATAAACAAATATACAAGCATATGGAAATCATGCTCAAATTGACAGTGGGGCTTGTGGCAGACTAGATCTCACTATCAGCTGAACAGCAGGCCTCCATGACAACTGTTTTAGCACTGCCTGGGTGGTTAAGTTTTGCCTAGGCCTTTCCTGGGCCTTGAAGCATGACAAGATAATGAAGGAATTCTTAACAGGACCCATTTAGGATTAAACAAGTTTTAATGGGCGTCTAAAGAAATTCCCCAGACCTCCATGAACAAGTTTTATTGGAGGTCTAAAGGAACTTCCCAAACCTCCATGATTTAGCAGAAGACAAGATAAGGGTAATTACCCCTGGCACCTGTACCCATTTAAATTAAGTAAATTTACTGAGTCTCCAGAGGAAGATCTTCAAGACTCAGACTTTAGTTATAGATTGGACGAAGTTAATCACTTATGTCTGGAGATGAATGCACACTTACACACAGACAGACATACGGCTTAGAAGGTATATAAGCTCTGAAAAACTTCGTAATTTTGAGTTGGTCTGGTGATATTTTCCTGGCCTTCTCCCTGTATCTGGTTATGGAAATAAACTCTCTTCTTCCCCAGTTCATCTGCATCTTATTATTGGGCCTCAACATTAAGCATCCTGACTCTCAATTTGGTCTGGGCACAATGATTCCTCTGAAACCTTTAAGGAAAAATCCTTCCTTGCCTCTTTCTAGCTTCTGGTGGCGGCCACCAATCCTTAGTGTTCCTTGGCTTGTGGCAGCATTAACTCCAATTAGAGGCCCACTCTCTCTAGTGTGACATCATTTTTACTTAACTAATTACACTTGTAACAAATTCGTTTCCAAAAAAGGTCACATTCTAAGAAACCAGGGGTTCGGGTTTTCATGTATATTTTTGGCAGAGGGTCACAATTTAATTTATAACAACAGTGTAATACATGTTAGAAAAATATGAATACTCAGACATCAAGATTGAAAATAAGTTGCACTGTATTTCTGCAGAAAAACAGGGGGAGAATGCAGGATCTTTCCCCTCTATCTGAACTTCAAATGTTAGCATGCCTCAGAACTCAGCTCTTAGTCCTCATTTCATTCCTATCTATGCTCTTTCCCCAGGTAGTCTCATTCTTAAATACCGTCTCCATGCTGTTGATGACTCCTGGTCTGACATCTTTCTGTTCCATGTGTCTAATTGTGTATTCAACTTCATTTTCCACTTGGATATCTAATAAGTATCTTACACTAAAATTTTCAAAATAGTGATTTATTCTATCATTCTCAAAATAAAACAAACAGAAAAACAATAACAACAGCAAACACATGCACCTTGCACCTCTCCTGTATTTTTCTTTATTTAATGGGCTCACTATTTCATCATTTTGTCCAACCACAAAACTTGTTATCATTGCTTCCCGTCTTTCCCTTCTACTTATATTAAATTCATTCGAAAGACCTCATGACACCAGATGAAATTAAAATCCCTAAGCTTACTAATTCTCACCATTTCCATAGATCCACATTCTTGTTTGGTTTCTTAAAATATATTCCAAAATTTTCTACTTGTTTCTACCTTTTATGTATACCTTATTTATATTTATTTTATACATATATTTATTATTTATATATACTTTATATATACTTGTTTATACCCAAGTGTAGACTCTACACTTAGCCAATGATATATGTTTAAAACACCGCTCAAATAATATAATCCTATTTGCTATTTTTCTCTGACTTCACATTCAAATTAGGATAAACCCAAGCATCTTGCATTCTACAAGGTCTTATGTGATCTTGCAGCAAGTTACTTCTCCAACCTCATTTCCAGCTACTCTCACCCCAGTTCACTATACTCACTGCACACTGGCCTTGTGCTTCTTACTTTCCCGGGGAAACTTGTACATGCTGTTCCCTCTATTCTGCAGATCATTTCTTGATTTGTTCCTTGTCATCATTCAAATTGCACCTCAAATGTACTCTTGAAGGTCTTACTCAACTGGTATGACTAAATTAGAATCCTCAAATCCTTTAACAATGCTAATTATTTTTTATCCATTTCACTGTTTTACTTGTCTCTAAAATATTTAACATTGTATGAAAATGTCTGAAGTGGATAAGGAATTACCTTATTTTTGTTCCTTTTCTCTAGAATCTGAGTGCTGTGAGGACAATGATTTGTTTCGTTAATAATTGTATTTCCAGTCATTATCCCTTGCCACTGGCTCTATTGTTTGAGGAAATTGATTTTCTGGTTTCAAGATTATTTCACATTAAGTACGTTATAAGAAAAACAAAATTCCAGGCGCGGTGGCTCACGCCTGTAATCCCAGCACTTTGGGAGGTACCAGCACAAGGTCAGGAGATCGAGACCACGGTGAAACCCTGTCTCTACTAAAAATACAAAAAACTAGCCGGGCGTGGTGGCGGGCGCCTATAGTCCCAGCTACTCAGGAGGCTGAGGCAGGGGAATGGCTGATCCCGGGAGGCGGAGCTTGCAGTGAGCCGAGATCATGCCACTGCACTCCAGCCTGGGGGACAGAGCGAGACCCCGTCTCGAAAAAAAATAAAAATAAAAATAAAATTATTTCTTCAACTAGATACTACAAGTATATTATTAATATAATTTATCTTCTATTCTGAGTTTTTATATTAATTTTTTGTGTCAAATTTTGTTTCTCCTAAAAGTTTTTTTCCTGTCTATGAATAGAAAACATTTAGAAATTGCATTCGTGCTAGTTTTGAATCTGACTTCGCTCTTTTCTGAATGTGTCACCTTGAGCAAGTCATTAAACCTGTTTGCGTCTTAGTTTTGTCATGTGTAAAATGGGGGCAAAAGTAGTATTTACTTCTATAGATTACTTTTAAGGTTAAATGAGTGAACATCTGTGGAGCTTTTTGCTATAAGTACTAGGTGAAGTTGGCTGATTATTACTTTTTAGTATGAAAATTATTAATTTATGACATTTTAAAAATAAAATTCAAAGAACCTTTTCTATGAATTTGGATTTAATTGGGATTTCTCACATTCTCATATCTTCTCTTTTAAATAAATTTAGTGTAAAAACAGTTTTCTGTGAACTAGATAGGTGTCACTTTATGTGACAAAATAAACAACACTAACAGAAGTGATATTCACCAAAAAAAGCAAAGCATGAGTCATCCATTTCAAGAGATAGAAAATTAGGATACAGTATCAGTGCTTTATAAAAACAGTAATAGCTAAGAAGAAAAGAAAATGAAGTTTTCTGAGAAAATTCTTTAATGCCTTACAACCCATGAACTTTCTAATCAGTAATTCTATTGGTAAGGGAAGAGCTTTTGTCTCTCCTTGTGGTTGGATTTTTTTTTTTTTTTTCCACCAATTAGCAACTAGGCTAGCATACAGTTTGAATTTTAGGTTGACCATATACTTCCCCCTCCCTCACATACACACAGTTTGACTTTGGAACTAATTGAACATTTGATATGTATATAAGTTTTGTTATTAAAAGTTGTGGAATGGAGAATGTTGAATGACAGGAGGTAAACCCTGGTTAGGAAAGAGCTCCTGAGGGAAAGTCTCACCTGCATAGTAAGAGACTTAATGAAGGTCTTGTTTCATACTATAGGGGCAAAAGAGAGAGACAGCAAGGAGAGGGAAGTGCACGAAAGTGAGAGGAATAATAGGTGGAGAGATACTAGAGGAAGAGTGAAGAGAAATGTGAAACACGGTTTTGAATACATCAACTCCACCTTATTGTAATATGTGGTCAACAACTTAAAGACTGATTTATATTTCTCAGTGTAAATAATTTAAATGTTTCACTCATTCTCCAGTGAGGTTTTAGAGCAAAACTAAAAAATGCTATTGTTATTCTAATAAAATCTACTTAAGGGCACATGAGGAAGTGAAATAAACTTCCCTCTCAATATATATCATCAAATGTGTTACAGACAAATTTTGAGAATTGCCTTGTTTCAATTAAGAAGAAAAAGATGAAGAAAAACAAACACAAAAAATTTCCGGCTACACCTGTCATAATAATGATGCATAATATGCCAAATGTCTTCTAAAATTACCAGTTGTCTAATGAACTACAGCAAAAGTAAACTTAAATGGACGAACTAAATTATAAATTGCAATGTATCTCTGCTTTGCCCTTTAAACAAAATAACTGTCCAAGTTACAAAACTGTTTAAACTGTTTATTTATAATTAGGAAGAAAATTCTTACAAAACATATTTATTTGTCTACATTGTATATTTCATAGATAAACATGGCCATACCATACAAATTATATTGCTTAAAGTCTCACACTTTATAAAGTTGATCCTTTTAAGATGCTTGTCTCACAGAATTCAGTAAAATAAAGATATTTCAATATTCTGATTTAAATATTAGGTAATTAGGTCTTAGTGAGTTTATATAACTTAAAATCAGATAAAAAAATTTTAAGTTCTAGAACATAATCACAATTTTGTTTGGTTTTTCCCCATTAACCAGAGTCTCCGTGTGTGTGTATGTGAGTGAGAGAGAGAGAGAGAGAGAGAGAGAGAGAGAAACAGAGACAGAGAGAGAGAGAGAGAGAACCTGTTTTCATGTGTATAAAAGAGAGAGAAATAAATAATAAATTTTGGCTAACCTAAGAAGAGGTTAGAATGATGATTATGGGCCCAATGATGACAAGAAGTAGAGTATGACTGAAATATTATGTAAATCTAAGTGGATGCACCCAGGCTGGATGAGCAATCTATTCTCAGAGAAGAAACTTATAATGTGCTACCCATCCTAACAAAATGGAGAAACAAATATCTTCTGTGCAAAGCAACGTCAGTCAGAAAATATGCAGAAGACAAGGAGAATAACTTCTATCTCTGGAGTATGACGTACATAGATTAAGAATATAGTATGTGTTGATAGACAGATAGATAAGAACCATTCCTGGATTAGTGAGGAAGTGTTATCTTACAGAGAATGTAAAGGCACATGCCAGGTAACAAGGTTAGTACCTACTCCAAGATATGTGTCCAGGTCATATTGGATTGCCCAGCCCATCAGAACTTCCAACTTAATAGTAACTTATAAAGATGTATCTTTTTTTTTTTTTTTTTTGAGACGGAGTCTCGCTCTGTCGCCCAGGCTGGAGTGCAGTGGCTGGATCTCAGCTCACTGCAAGCTCCGCCTCCTGGGTTCACGCCATTCTCCTGCCTCAGCCTCCGGAGTAGCTGGGACTACAGGCGCCCGCCACCTCACCCGGCTAGTTTTTTGTATTTTTTTAGTAGAGACGGGGTTTCACCATGTTAGCCAGGATGGTCTCGATCTCCTGACCTCGTGATCCGCCGGTCTCGGCCTCCCAAAGTGCTGGGATTACAGGCTTGAGCCACCGCACCCGGCCAAAGATGTATCTTTTAATAAATTTACGTTGACCTTCTATATTCATTGTTATCATCACTGATTATATAACAGTATGTAATAGAACACAGATGGTGCCTGCTCTTATAGAGTCCATATGCTTACTAAAAATGAAACCCAAACCAAAAAACACTAAACTGAAATTTATGCTGATTGTATTAGTCTGTCTCATACTGCTATGAAGAACTACTTGAAACTGGGTAATTTAAGAAGAAAAGAGTTTTAATTGGCTCACATTTCCACAAGCTTAACAGGAAGCATGTAGGAGACCTCAGGAAACTTAGAATCATTGTGGAAGGTGAATGGGAAGCAAACATCTTCTTCACATGGTGGCAGGAGACAAAGAGCAAAGGGGAAAGCTTCACACACTTTTAAGCCATAAGAATTCATGAGAACTTACTATCATGACAACAGCATGAGGGGAATCCACTCCCATGATCCAATCACCTCTGATCAGGTTCCTACCCCAAAATTGGAGACTACAATTCAACATGTGATTTGGGTGGAACAAGAGACCCAAACCATATCATTCTGCCCCAGCCCCTCTGAAATTTTGTGTCCTTTTCACATTTTAAACCCAGTTATAACTTCCCAACAGTACCTCAAAGTCTTACCTCCTACCAGTACTAATCCAAAAGTCCAAGTCTAAAGTCTAACCTGAGGCAGGACAAGTCCCTTCTGACTATTAGCCTGTAAAATCAAAAACAAATTAGTTACTTCCAAGATGCAATGGTGGTACAGGCATTGGGTAAATGCTCCAGTTTCAAAAGAGAGAAATGGGCCAAAACAAAGAAGCTATAGGCTTCATGCAAGTCCAAAATCCAGCAGGGCAGTCATTAAACCTTAAAGCTACAAAATAATCTCCTTTGACTCCATGTCTCACATCCAGGCCACACTCATGCAAGGGATAATCTCTCAAAGCCTTGGGCCGCTCTGTGACTTTTCAGGGTACAGCATCTGTAGCTGCTTTCATGGGCTGCCATTGAGTGCCTGTGGCTTTTCCAGGTGGATGGTGCAAGCTGTTGGTGTATCTACCATTCTAGGGTCTGGAGGATGGTGGCCCTTTTCTTACAGCTTCACTAAGCATTGCCCCAGTGGGGACTGTGTGTAGGGTTCCTAACCTCATTTTCTCTCTGCACTACCCTAGCAGAGGTTCTCCATGAGTGCTCCACCCCTGCAGGAGACTTCTGCCTGAACATACAGGTATTTCCATACATCCTCTGAAATCTAGTCGGAGGTTCCCAAACCTCAACTCTTACCTTCTGTGCACCCACAGACTCAACACCACATGGAAGCTGCCAAAGCTTATGGCTTGCCCCCTCTGAAGCAACAGCTTGAGCTGTACCTTGGCCCCTTTCAGCCATGGCTAGAGCTGAAGCAGCTGGAACACAGGGTGCCATGTCCTGTGGCTGCACAGAGCATCAGAGCCCTAACCGTGGCCCATGAAACCATTTTTTCTCCCTAGGCCTCTAGGCCTATGATGGGAGGTGCTGACATAAGGGTCTCCGAAATGTCCTGGAGGCATTTTCCCCATTGTTTTTGCTATTAACATTCAGCTCCTCTTTACTTATGCAAATTTCTGCAACCAGCTTGAGTCCCTTCCTAGAAAATGGGATTTACTTTTTTAGTGCATGGTCACAATGCAAATGTTTAAAACTTTTATGCCATACTTCCCTTTTAAATACAAGTTCCAGTTTCAGATTATTTATTTGTTCGTGTATATGAGTATACACTTTTAGAAACAGCCAGGTCACCTCTTGAATACTTTACTGCTTAGAAACTTCTTCCACCAGATATCCTAAATCATTTCTCTCAAGTTCAAAGTTCCACAGATTTCTAGGCCAGGGGCGAAATGCCACCAGTCTGCTTGTTAAAAGCAAAGCAAGAGTGACCTTTATTTTAGTTCCCAATAAGTTCCCCATCTCCATCAGAGACTTCTTCAGCCTGGACTTCATTGTTCTTGTCATTATCAGCATTTTGGTCACAACCATTCAACAAGTCTCCAGGAAGTTTTTAAACTTTCTCCCCTCTTCCTGTCTTTTTCTCAGCATTCCAACTGTTCCAACCTCTGCCCATTACCCAGTTCCAAAGTTGCTTCCATATTTTCAGGTATCTTTATAGCATTACCCCATTCCTGGTACCAATTTTCTGTGTAGTTTGTTCTCATACTGTTATAAAAAACTAGATGAGACTTGGTAACTTATGAAGAAAAGATGCTTAATTGGCTCACGGTTCTGCAGGCTTAATAGGAGGCATAACTAGGAGGCCCAAGGAAACTTACAATCATGGCATAGGGCAAAGGGGTGTAAAGCACTTTCTTTACATGGTGGCAGGACAGACAAAGTGAGAGAGTGAAAGGGAAGGGCCATACACTTTTAAACTATCAGATTTTGTGAGAACTCACTCACAATCACAAGAACTACATGGGGGAAACCTGCCCTCATGATCAAATCACCTCTCCCACTAGGTCCTTCCTCCAACACTGGGGATTATGATTCAACATGAGACTTGGGTAGGAACAATGAGCCAACACATACCACTTATATAAATGCAAGTTTTTGAACTAAGGTTTCTAAGAACGAAGAAATTAAAAAATCTTAATCTACATACTATCACTGTTTTTTTTTGTTGTAAATAATTTTATTCAGTTAACTGCTATGGTTAGGATGCTTTTGGTTTCAAGATAAAGAAGAATAAAAGCTTAAACAGTAAGACTTTTTAATTGTCTTACTTAATGAGATGCCTGGATGTAGACAATTTCAGGATTTGTTCAGCTATCTTTTACATGAGAATAGATACTTCTTTTATTCTGCAGTCCTTACCACATTGGCTTTTTCTACCCACAGTCAGTATTGTATGTTTTCAGATGACTCTGTTGCATATCCTCCCACAAGCACACTTCAAGAGAGAAAATGTGAAACATAAATATGACTGGTACCTTCATGTGCTACACTCCTTTAATATAGGAGCAAAATTGCTTGCAGAATCCTCTGGCTAACTTATTCTGATGTATCTGTGAATGGAATGGAGGCAGGTAGCTACCCCTTAATTCAGAGTAACTGAAAAACTAGCATCTTGCATTGAATCCTTTATGGTTAGAAGTAGGCAAAAACCAAGACAGTTGAAAATATCTGTTTGGATGACAATTGTATTAATCATTATTGCAGTTCATCAATACTCTGGTACTCTTCCTTCCTGGACTTTATCCCCTGCAAGTTAGGCAACATGACTTACTTTATCAAATAAAATATTAGCCTAGTGATGTGTGGGTGTGACCTATAAATTGAAACAATAAGAATTGCTAGGAAATCCGTTATGTCCTTTTCCATCGGCTATAGATATTCAGTGTTCCAACTGCATTTGAGATTGAGAGGAAATTGAGATATTAAGGTTGCTTCTTACTGTATCATAATCCAGCATACCTTGACTGATACAGAAATTTCTCTAACAGCAATGATACTAGTGGCCTGGGGGAGGTTCCCAAATTGAAGTGGAACCTCGATCCCAGCTAGTATTCAGGGTATTGACACCATCTCAAGAAGTAATTTAAGGATAGTCATAAAATAAAGTATATATATTTATTGCAAAGTGAAAAGTATACACCTGAGAAAGGGTATTGCAGACATACTCAAAAGAGAGTTGCACCCTAGGTGGTTTGAGGTTGGGTTGTTACCTTTATGGGTTTCTTTAACCGAGGCATGAAATATTCATGAAAATTCCTCGAGAAAGTAGAGATTTCTCAGAACTGTAGTGTTATTCACTTTTACACCAAATATGGTGTTTTTGGAGCAGTCATAGTGCTGTTGGGTGTGTGATTTAGTATGCTAATGAGTATATAATTAGGTCCTAGGTGAAACCCAAGTCAAATTCAGTACCATGTTGGGTCTAGTCAATCTTAGCCAGCTTGTTTCACACCTTGTTTTGGAAGGTCTTATCAGCCCATAGCCTCTGCAGCTATTTCAGCAGCTTCCTTTTGTTTATTCATGTGAAATTGCTGCCTGAAATTTTCTATTCTCTTGTGACCAGTCTGTATTATTCCTGTCTTAGCAAGAAGAAAAAAATAAAAATATGTGGTTTTGCTTAAATGGCAGGCAGTGGGTAGTAAGGCAACTGTTAGAGGGTGGACAGATGGAGACCCATTTCATGTAGTGGCCAAATTCTGGTAAAACAGTAACTCAGAAGGCAGATCATATAATAATGGACATGAAGGCTCAGAGGAACAAGTCGGGAAAACAAGTGTTAGCAGTTGTGTGTGGGTTTTTGTTGGCTGGTTTTGGTAAGGTATTTTAAGAAGGCAACAAGTTCAGAAAAGAAATGATAGTCTTGCAAACACAGATAAGAGGGCATTGAATTCAGAAATTCAGGGCCTTGAATGTTAGAAAAGCTGTATATATTTCAGAACCAAACGATGGAAGATAGAAGTGAGAAGCCTTTGAGCAACAAAGGCTAATTTAAAATCAGCCACGTGGCATGTGTAAAATTAAACATATAGGTGTCCCATCATGGTTATCAATATATGAATGGATTGAGGGTGTCAAAGACATATCCAGACTTAATAAAGACAGACTTTACTCAAATAGACTTGTAGTAGAGAAAACTTTTATTTCAGAAATCTGCATAAGTTACACAAGGAAACAGAAAAAGACTTTTCTTTCATCGGAAAAGGTCACCAGGGTCAGCAGAAACGTTTAAGGGGAAATTGGGCAAGAAAGTATGGATGAGCAGACAGCATAAGCAGAGTGATCTGACAGGAAGCACGCCTCCCAGTGGTCAGCTGACTCTCAGGATACACTACTAAGAGGGGCATGTTCTGCATTTTAATGCTTGCTCAAGCTTTGGGGCAATCCCAGATTCAAAGGCCTGTGGGAAAGAGATAAGCCTTTCCAAATTTTAGTCAAGACATGGCCAAGGGTAAGAAATGAGCAATTGTGAACATAGGTCAGTCCCTCCCTGCTCACCTGCACCCCCGCCTCCCCATTGTTTAAGACAAACTACCTTTGTCTTTAAACACTACTAGGGACGGAATAGGAATCATGAACTGAGATTGGTCAAAGTAGTTTTTAGGGGTTGAGCGAGCCTTCACATTCTTGTTGGCATTAAAGGACTAGCTGTATCATCTGCCAACTTGTAGTTCGACTGTTGTTGAAGGGTCTTAGAGATCAGGTTTTTAATGAGAGCTATGGCTAGGAATATTGTAGAAAAATAACTATTAAACATGAAATAGAGGAGTAATGCCAAGGTTTGCGGTTCAGATGGTGGCAGTTAAGGAGATTCTAGGACATTGAAAATATCCTTAAATAGTGGGTAGTTTGATGAATTTCCAAGTTTGTGGTCTCGATATTTTTAGTTTTAGCATGTATATTAGAGAGGTTTCAGGGAACATATGCACAACAATTGAGAAGCCAGAATCATGCCCAAATCTAGATTATTGTAGACAGCCATTCACTGGAGTTTCTGGAATACTTTGGCAATGATGTTGGTGGCTTTGGTAAGACTTTCTGCAGTCTTGGTTATTTCAGGAGCGAACAACTGAATATGTACAAATTCCAGCAAACTTCCTGACCAGTCCACAGCAATTGTAGGCAGAAAGTTTGCTCATATGTGATCTGCTGCAGTAGTCTTTTAACTTTACTCTCAATCTCTTATCCTCTTGTTCCAAGGCTTCTTAAGAACCTGGAGGAAAAAATAAATAAATAAATAAAGGTCATAGCCTCCTTCTAGGATTGGGATTCTGTACCTAACCTTGCAGCTATAACATGGTTTACAGATATTTTTGATTGCCCAGTGCCTAGGAAACTTAGATGTAGTAGATTAGTTAAAGTGAGAAAAGAAAGCAATTTAGTTAAAAGTCTGATAATGGCTAGTAAGATTAGCCAGATAACAGGATCTAGTGCAATTATCAAGCAGACATCAGTAAGCACCATTACCTTAATACAATGTGTCTCATTAGGGACTGAACAGGATTCATAGGTGTGATTGTACCATGGATTTGCACCTTAGAGCTCACATGAGCTGTTTTGATAAGGATGTTATTCTGTCCAAATGGGAAATTTTCAGATTGAGGAAAGTCATGTTTGTTGTTCACAAGACAGTCCCAATCATACCAGGCACAATTATGCTTAGGATCACCAGGATCATCTTTAAGATTCATATAACAAGGCAATGTACTCTTATCACCCATAATAATACTGTAGTATTTGTACTGATGGAAAATTAGGGGCAATTGCAAATACTTAAGCCCACGAAAAGGCCTTTGGTGATGTGGTGGAAGCATAGATTGCCCTATTGAAAACTATTGATATTGAAGAAGACTCCTTTTGAAGTCTAAAGGAAAAAGCTAAAGGGCTCCAAAGTGATAATATAAAAAATAGAGGATTATCTTGCTAGGACTTCTGTGACAAAATGCTACATAATGAGTGCCTTAACCAACAGAAATTTATTTTCTCACAGGTCTAGAGGCTAGAAGTCTGAGATCAGAATGTTGGCAGAGTTGGTTTCTTCTCAGGACCATGAAAGAAATACCTGTTCCAGGCTTCTCTCCTAGGTTTATAGATGCTGTCTTCTCCTTGCGTCTCTACATAGTCTTTCCTCTGCACATATCCCTGTCCAACTTTCCTCTCTTATAAAGATACCAGTCACAGTGTATTCGGGTCCATTTCACAACTTTATTTTCACTTAATTACTTCTGTAAAAATTCTATAATATCTTCATGTACAATCATACTCTAAAATGCTGAGAGTTAGAACGTCAGCATGTGAATTTTTGGAACAGAGTAAAATTCAGCCCATAACAAATGCCCATTAGCCTAATAGTGGTATAGGAATTTGGAATAAACTAGAGGCTTCCAAAGGAAAAAAGAGTATATAATCAGCAATTAAAAGTAAGGTTTTGAGATTGTGCTACACATGGAGTAAAATAATACCTATAGATTCTGGGGTTCTCATAGAGTACTGAGATGGAATAATTATTAAAGAAGCTTTTGTGAAGAGGAGACAGAAATACTACAAGGACTCATTATGAAAGTCTGCAGTTACAATGAGGAAAGTTATATGGACAGCAAAGGTGACAATGGAGGAACATAGGAGAAAGAAAATGGTAAAAATATATGTATAGGAAGGAAAATCTCACAGTGTTTTGTTCCAATGTTGTTGGTAGAGCTACGTTGGTAAAGCTGTCATCTGCTTGGTGGGAAGTTTTTGGGAAAGCTGTCTAATTTGCTGTGTAGACATTGTATTCTAGAGGTCTGAAAAAACAGAGCATGGATTACCTTAAGATCTCCAATTGAGTTGAACTTCCATTCAGAGTAGCTTTTACATCCTTTTAGTTGAGAGCCATAAACTCAAGGTTGGAATTCCTGGAGTTTGCAAGAAGACTGTTTCAGATAGGAGTAAAACTTCCTCATCAATGTTGGCAGAAGACATGATTTAGTCTCTTTCTCCCATGTTGAATGATCTTGTAAAGGCCAGTGACTAAATTTCAGGTGAGAGAGCCAAGTGGCCATCTGGGTGTCTCCAAAGTACATCTAGGAAGGTAAAGCATCCAACTTGTTTCCAATTGTTCTTTCATGTTAGGGGGCTTTAAATGGGGGAGATTCTAAGCTCTTTTGTTAGGGGCTCAGTTGGTAAGTGTAGTCAGTTTAAGATTTTTTCTGGTTGTGTTGAAATTGGAATAGATTTGTAAGCTGCCACCACGTAAACATATCGTCAGGCAGTGACTTTTTTTTTTTTTTTTTTTTTTTTTTTGCTTTGGGGTTTTATCATCCATGTGAGCTTCTACTTTAAGTATGTCTAACTCCTCTGACCATCACAAAGCTACTAAGGGGACAGACACTTGTGTCCATTTTTAGTTGGTGTCCTCAAAGTTGTTATAAATCCTCTCGTTTTCCATACAATACTAAAATCATGTAGTATCCAAAAAGCGTGTTTACTCTCTGTGTAGATATTAACTCTTTTCTCTTTGGCCAAAAATCAAGCTGTTAAGAGAGCTAAAAGTTTAGTGATCTGAGGTGCCTTGTGCCAGGTAGAAGTTTATGTTCTATGGAGTTTTAAAAATCGTAATGACATAACTTGCCTGGATTTTTTTTTCTGAGGGGCAGAGATATAAACCATCAGCACAGAAGACAAAGTCTGGATTTTTAAGGGGGATCTCTGAGTGGTCAATATTGCTGAGGATTGAGGCTTGAATTTCATAATGCAATCATGTAATTTCTCTTCAATTGGAAGAGGGAAGATAGTGGCAGGATTGAGATTTTGAGAGCAGTCGATGGTAATATAAGAAGAGAACAGAAGAATTTCGTAAGAAGTGAAACTAAAAAATGCTGGGTATTTTCCATTAGGATAAGGGCCGGAGCTGCATAAAATAAATAGATGTTCAAGATACAATCCAAACAAGGTCAGCTGTGGTTTGAACTAATTTTACAGTTGCTGCAACTGCTTTCAAGCAAGAAGGGAAACCTTGAGTTATAGTATCTAGGATGGGGTTAAAGTATCCCATTGGCCTCTGATTTTCATTATGTTTTTGAGATGTCTAAGGCATGTCCTTCTCTTTCATAAACACATAGGGAGAAAAGCAAAAGGAAGTTACGAAGGTTTAAAGTGGGCATGGAGGAAAGAAAGGTCTTTAGAGATTCAAATTATTTTAAAGAGGGTGAGTCCCCCTGAGGTTGGGAGTTTGAGACCAGCCTGACCAATATGGAGAAACCCCTTCTCTACTAAAAATCCAAAATTAGCAGGGCATGGTGGTGCATGCCTGTAGTCCCAGCTACTTGGGAGGCTGAGGCAGGAGAATCACTTGAACCCGGGAGGCAGAGGTTGTGGTGAGCCGAGATGCCAAGATTGTGCCATTGCACTCCAGCCTGGGCAACAAGAATGAAACTCTTCCTCCCCCGACCAAAAAAAAAAAAAAAAAAAAAAAAAAAAGGTGAGTCCCATTGTAGAGATTCAGATACAAGCTCTTCAGTTACACCATATAAAAGGGATGCTATAGCAGAAAAGCTAAGAATTTATTCTACAATAACTAAGCAGCCCCCCCAAAGTCCCTAAACTATCCCTTGGTTTTGGGGCAAGGTATAGTTACGAAATGTCTTGATAAGATATGGGGATAAACATTTTTCCCTGAGGAAAAATAATCATTGCTTAAATTGTACACTTGAGGGCACAGAAACAGAACTTTTGAGACTTTATGTCTCTTCCTAGCCAAGACTTTTAATAAGTACTGGGTATCTTGCAAATAATTATTGAGTGCCTTAGAACAAAGATGAAAAGTATCTACATATAATATTGAGTACTAAAGTGCCAGGGAAGATCGAATTCTTTAAATTTGCAGTTAATGTCTGGGAAAATTAAGCGAGGGCTTCTATAAGTCCTGAGGCATAAATAACTAAGCATATTCTTGATTTTCTCATGTAAAAGAAAATAGGGAAATAGGCTAAAGGGGCTGTGAGAAGCAGAGCACAATGACAACAGCAAAATGAGTGGTGTTGGAAGGTATGGAAATAAGGATAGCAATAGTGTATTTGAGACCAAAGGGAATCTTGATTTACCTTCCTCTTTATGACTTGCAAATCTTGGACCAACTAGTGATATTTTCTGCTTTTTTTTTTTTTAACAGGAAATTGGTGCATTGAGGGACTACGGGGTGGAAATCATGAGTGCTTTGTCAGCTTGGATAGTAGGTTTTGAGACCTTCAATTGCCTCGGGTTGTAGAGGATACCAGGGCAGTTTACAAAGGGTGCATACTAGGGTCTCTCCTCACCTTTAAGGTACCCTACAGTTGTGCCCTACATCTGGCAAACCCATAGCAAAATTGAGCCAGGAAGGAATGTGATGAGGAATTTTGAATGTGGGGATTTTTAACGGCTTGGGGAGCAGTGAACTGGGCAAGAAAACTGGGGTGATCTATCAGAGATATCAGAGGTTAAAGGCAAATTGAAGAAAAGTTCAGGACTTCAGGGTTAGTTCCTTAGGTGAACATAAAATATTAACATTCCAATGAGAGAGTAGATCTCTGATTAACAGATTAACAGGGGTTATAGAATTTAATAAAATGCTGTGTTTGGCATTATAGGATCCAGAGGACACAGAAGGGAACTTGGAAAGGAGAAAATCTTATAGTAAGTTGTCTAACTTAATCTTGCAGATAGTTTGTGCACTCTACTGTTTAGAGAAAATTTTGAACTGTTGGATTCAAGGGCTCGTAAGAGATGAACATATTTGGGTAGATCTCAAGAAATTTAGAGAGGCAATTATAGTTTCAAATTATACTTTGTGAAAATACCATTTTTGAAGAAATTAGACTGAAAGAGTGCCCAGTGGCAGAGCATAGGGGCAGAGGAGACAGAACGCCATGGAAGTGAGAATTACCCATGAGATTAGGCTGGTATACAGATAACCAAAGAGATCTCACAAAAAGCCAGAAAAAAACTAAGCACATAGCAGAAAAAAAGCTAAGAAGAGTCCTGCTCAACGAGAGTCAGGGATTAAATCTCCACTTGGAAGGAACCAAGAAGACCTCTACCTAGGAAAGGTCTTGCTCAACAGAAATGAACTGGGAAGAGCCTCATTTAACAGTATAAAAATAACTTCTTATCCCGCTACAAAAGACAAATATCTGGAATACTGAATTAAGGTTTGCTACTCACCAGCATAGATCCGGATTTGTCCAGCTAGGAAGGATGCACAGGGTCAGAGAAGCCAGCATCAAAACCTCGGTGCAGATGGTATAGTCCTAGGGGCAATCAGCAATCAACCTGACTGAGCACCAGACTCTGCCAAAGAAAAACTAATTCAGACTTAGGTGAGAAAGACTTTATTCAAAATAATTATTGTAATATTGAGAGTGCTCCAGTCTCAGAAATCTGCTAGTATCTCAAAATCAAACAGAACATGTCTTTCCTCTTATAGGAAAAAGTAACCAGGGAGAGCAAAAATTTTTAAGAGGAAATTGGGCAAGCAATGGGGAGTGAGTAGAAGGCATGACAGAGGAGTCTGATAGGCCAATTCTCTTGATAGCCGTTAAAGAGAGTAAATTCTGCATTTTAGTCCTAGATCAGGACTGAGTACAGGACAAATACAGGGGCCTATGGGGAGAAGAGAAGCCTAACCAAAGTTTAATACAAGGCAAAGGGGGGAAAATGTGCAATTTTGAACTCTTGGTCGGGGTCTTAGAGTAAAGGGAACTAGAGATATGGTGGCTGTAATTCCTTTAAATTAAAAAAGAAAGCTCAGGGAAAGGGGACAAAGGGAATAACTGTCCCACTTGAATAGAATTAGCTCAAACAGCTATAATTAAATCAAGAAAAGAGAAATGGGAGGAGGGATGAGAGAGTAAGAAAAGATAGAAGTCTGGAAGGAAATTATAGTTAGTGATTGTTAATTCATATATTTTGTCCATCATGATTTACCTATCAAAATTTCCATTTAGTATTTAAAACTCTGTGCATATTTTATCTCATCTGGAAACTTATTCCTTAAATTTAAGGATTAGCTTTTTTTCTTTCCATAGAACATTTATAGCTGTGAATAATTCTGTCCATAGCATTTAAAATAATATATTATATTTACTGGGTTCCTTTAAATGAGAAATCTTTATTTTCTCAACTGTAATCACCAATTACATTGATTCAATATATGCCAGTTTTTATTATTAATATTATTATTATTATATTTATTTATTTATTTATTTATTGAGATGGAGTCTTGCTCTGTCGCCCAGGCTGGAGTGCAGTAGCGTGATCTCGGCTCACTGCAAGTTCCGCCTCTCAGGTTCACGCCATTCTCCTACCTCAGTCTCCCGAGTAGCTGGGACTATAGGCACCCGCCACCACGTCTGGCTAACTTTTTTGTATTTTTTTAGTAGAGACGGAATTTCACCATGTTAGCCAGGATGGTCTTGATCTCCTGACCTTGTGATCCGCCTGCCTGGGCCTCCCAAAGTGCTGGGGATACAGGCATGAGCCACCTTGCCGGCCCAGTTTTTGTTAGTTTTTATTGACATCCTTATATTATATTTACAAAGTCTTTAGGAAATCATATTGTTATTGAAAATATCCGTACAGGGGAACACTATAGCAAAACGTTTTTATATACAGTATCAGGTAAGAAATATACTTTTAGCTCGTGATTTTAATAGGAAGATTTCTATCTGGGTATTATATTTTAAATGTTAAAAATCTACTAAGGCAATTATTCTATGCTTTTTGCTATTACCAAACCAAATGTAAGAGAGTAGCCAGAGAACTAGTTTTGGTACGAAAAAATCAACCTTTTTCTTTTGCAGAAATAACACATTCTTGGCTCTAGTGTAGCCTGATGGCCTTTGTGAATGCTTGGTTACTTGCAGATGGATGCACAAAGAGAGCACATAAGTAGGCTGGTTTTAGCAGTTCAACTGTGGCCATTCCTTATCTAAGGTTTTCTTCCTTTACAAAGAGTTTCAAGGATTCTGGATCCTGTGCTTGTGAACCTACCAATGAGCACAAGGCTGAGCACAAAAGATAACACCAATGAATAGGTTTGGAATTGCAGAAATGATTGCAACTTTACTACTTATACCTAAGAGTTAAATCTGTTCCCAAATATCTATACTTTACATGGGGCATAAATTACTATGGATGAGGTTTTGTAAATTCAAGCCTAGTAGCCCATCAAGAACTTATAGATTTTTCCTTTTATCCTTATATTATGCCTATATGACAGAGCTATAAATGATTATTAATAAATATTATGAATTTTAGATAAAATAAAATACTTTATTTTATTCCATCTTGAATAATTGTAGCATATGGGACTATATTATTAGATGCTATTTTCCTTTTTGCCCATCACTGTAAGTTTTGCTTCTGTGGGCTTTTCCTTCTAATTCCTCTTCCTTAAAGGGACACTTTGAAAATTAGTTCTGTTTCTGTAAATACAATTTAGATTCCTCAGGGAGCAAGCACAAGGAAAATGAAAAGTGTAATATGTTTATTCAATAAATTGCTATATTAAATCATAATATACAGAGATGTTTATTGAGTTTGCAAAGTATAGAAATCACAAATATATCATCTTAAAATGAAATCTTATAAAAACAATTTAGGAGGAAATTGGCTACCATTAATATTACCTTTTTAAATCCTCTACCTTTAGCAGATGTCCATTTATATTTGCAATTCCAGTAATATAAGTTATATTCAATTTATTATATCTGAATTTTGTTATATTGGTTATTTCCCTTAATAAACATTATATGGGGAGTAATATGTCTTTCCTTTCACAAACACAATTATTATAATTTTTTAGCTTTATAGACACTTCCAATTTATGATACCTGACTAAATAGAATGGGTTCCCTTACTCCTCAAATTGAAATTATAGAATAAATTTAAGTATGCACTGTAGCATTAAAAAACTGAATATTATCATGAGCAAACTATAGACATGATAATTTTCCCATACATAAGACTCATAGAATCAGATAAAATAATAAACCCAATAGAGCTGATTAATTTACAGCCTCATGTTATCCAAAGACCTCAGAATAAAGTTGTGTGTATCCTGAGCAGTGGCCAGAATAACTCAGGGTCTGAGATGGGACATGGTCCCTGGCGTAGTAGTGCAATTACTCGGCTAATTAATTAAATGGCTTTAAAGTAACTGATTCAGACTCTATGCTTAGAATTTCCAGTACCCAGTGTTTTATAAAGGGCTGAAGCCACAAGGGCTAATGCTACAAGCTACTTCCTAAAGAGACAATTTCATTTTATTTATTTATTTATTTATTTATTTATTTATTTATTTTTGAGACGGAGTCTCGCTGTGTCACCCAGGCTAGAGTTCAGTGGCTGGATCTCAGCTCACTGCAAGCTCTGCCTCCCAGGTTCACGCCATTCTCCTGCCTTAGCCTCCGGAGTAGCTGGGACTACAGGAGCCCGCCACCGCTCCCAGGCGATTTTTTATATTTTTTAGTAGAGATGGGGTTTCACCGTGTTAGCCAGGATGGTCTCGATCTCCTGACCTCGTGATCCGCCCGCCTCGGCCTCCCAAAGTGCTGGCATTACAGGCGTGAGCCACCGTGCCCGGCCAAGAGACAATTTTTAAATAAGACGTGTTGCTGTCAGAGAAGAAGTGCAGTGCCTCAAGTAGCACAAACCACTGTCAAAGTAAAGAAACTCCATGTCTAGAATATCATCTCACTAACAGAAAATTTGCTTGGCCACACATATTTGTCCTCAGGGGGACAAAAATTATCATCTGCAAGGCCTCGCACAGTGACTCACGCCTGTAATCCCAGCACTTTGGGAGGCCAAGGCTGTGGATCACAGGGTCAGGAGTTCAAGAGCGGCCTGGCCAAGATGGTGAAATCCTGTCTCTATTAAAACTACAAAAATTAGCCGGACGTGATGGTGGGCTCCTGTAATCCCAGCTGCTCCGGAGGCTGAGGCGGGGAATGGCTTGAACCCAGGAGGCGGAGGTTGCAGTGAGCCAATATCGTGCCACTGCACTCCAGCCTGGGCCACAGAGTGAGACTCTGTCTCAAAAAAAAAAAAAAAAAAATTATCATCTACAGGTAAATAAACATAATTAAATTAGCAGTACTAGATAAATTCGATCATAAATAAAAGTAATGTAACCAGTGTAGTTTGGGAAAATATATACAAATATATAAAATATAAATGTATATGCATATAACTATATTTATATCTGATCACTTAAATAAGATTAAACTACAAAATTGTTTATTTAATACAAAACATACATAATCACAGTCTTACTGTTTTTACCTTTTCCATGAGAAAGAAAATATGTTAATAATCTCCTGATTTTTTAAAAAACTTCATAATTGCTTAAACTTTTCAGAAAATAGAGATTTCAATTTAATTTTTAAAATATATTTATTTATTGTTATTTTAGAGACTTTGTCATACTGTGTTGCCCGGGACAGAATGAAGTGGCTATTCACAGGCACGATCATAGCTCATTGCAGCCTGGAACTACTGGACTCAAATGATCTTCACGCCTCAGCCTTCAAAGTAGCCAGGACTACAGGCATGTGCCACAGCAACTGGCTTCAACTTAGTTTTTAATAGGACAACATATTATGAAGATAACAAATACAAGTTATAGACTTCTTATTAGAGCTTAAAAATTACTCCAGAAACAAATAGTCTCTATAATTTGGGTGTGGTTTCACAAGGTTCTGTCATTAGAAATAACTTTTGGAAGAAAAGCTTTGTAATGCTGAATAGTATCTACCCTACCTCAGCTGTAAGGAAAGGAGCAATTTATCACTTTTGTCTTACTGAGATTTCCTTCACAAGGAGGTAAGAGAGCCTGTGGCTTTCAAAGCTGTGAAGTGCTGATATTCAATTAGTTGGCAATGAGAGTCAAATATACTTTGACTAGGAAACTGAAAACCTAAAATATGGACAGACAAGGGGCAGAATCAGGATACAAACTAATGGGTGACAAAGATGGAATATTTTATATACATAGCTTCAAAAGCCTACTAAGATTTAAGTAGGCAGACTGTATTCTTATGCGGATTAACTTTAAGCATCAGCCTAGTCATTGAATATTCAAATAGAGACTTTTTAAAAACACTTTATTTTTTTAGAGCAGTTTAAGATTCACAGCAAAACTGAGAGGAAGGTACAGAAATATGTCATTTATCTCCTGCACCCACACAATAACCTTCACTATTATCAACATCCCCCACCAAAATTGTGTATTTTTACAATTGATCAGCCTACATTGACACATCATATTTAAACTTAAAACATGATAGTAGGAGCTGGAGAAAACAGAGTTTCTAAGTTAACATTTTGGGATAATATGTTGGGAGGGGTGGCTTTTGATTTTACTCCTGAAAGGAAGGACTTGGAAATCAGAAATAGAGGAAGAGTCACAGGAGGAAAGAATGGAAAGCTGAGAAATGAGAAAAGAACTTGATTTTTGAAATTATCATTAGCAAACCATGACTTTCTAAATGCTATTCAATGGTAGATGATTACAGTAAAACTTAATGGTAAAATCAGTTGTTTCTTGCCTAAAGATCTTTCTGGCTGGGCATAGTGGCTTAAGCCTATAATCCCACCCCTTTGGAAGGCCCAGGCAGGAGGATCGCTTGAGGCCCGGAGTTCGAGATCAGCTTAGGCAACACAATGAGACCTCATCTCTACAAAAAATACTTTTTAAAACATTAGCTGGGCATAGTGGTGCACAACTGTAATTCTAACTACCTGGAAGGCTGAGGCAGAAGGATCACTTGAGCCCAGGAGGTCAAGATTGCAATGAACCATGATCACACCCACTGCACTCCAGCCTGGGTGACAGAGCGATACACTGTCTCTTAAAAATAAAAATAAAAAAGATATTTCTGATGTTGAAGTGTCTGGTAATTGTGAAACCCTGGTTTCAAACTCAAGCTCTGTGACATATTAGCTGTATGATCCTAGGAGAGCTCCTTAAGCTCTCTCTGTTTACTCTTTTTATATATAAAGTGGTAGTACTACTAGAACATACTTTCATAAGATTGTTGTATGAACTAATGGATCTAATAGTTTTAAAAATCGAAAATCGATGCCCTCAGACGTTGAGAGGAAATGCATACTGCTTTTACTTCCGTATATGTTTTTGAATTGAGAGCTTGCAGAGCAACCACTCTTTTAAACAGTTGAACTGGGGGATACTTTGCAGTGGGTTTGGAGAGAGGAGATTGCCATCTTATCTTCCCCTTGGCATCACTACTGGGAAGGGAGGATCCTAAGCCTCTGACTACTTTCAAAGCCTTGTTTAATGGCTCTTCTTCTTAGATTTATACATATTCTGTAGCACTATGCTAAACTTTTTTCAAAATAACTTGAGTGGTTCCTCTTCCTTGCATGCAAAATGTTGTGACTACAACAGTTATCTTGTAATGGTAACTTGTAGCCATGATGTCCTCTTTCAAAAATCTAAGCCTGAAATATTAACTTACTGTGTGATAATTTTAGCAATTTGATATGGAAATATAGACAATTCATAAGTCTGACAAATTTTTCTGTGATGTTTCAATAGGAAGAAGAGAAAATGTAAAATTTTGCAACACAGATGTTCCAAGTATTGCTTTTCTGTTTATCTCTGTTTTTGTACAGAAACAGACCCCATCAGCAGATTTGTATTGATCACTCTGGTTTCTGCTGACAATGTCTGTGACTGAGCCAAATGCAGCTAATACCAAGCTAATACATGCAGTAGAAACAACTGATACCCATCTAGAAATTTATTTTAGAAGACACGTTATTTAAGATTTTGCTTAAGTGCTTTCTGTTCTTTAGTTTTTAAAAAGTGAGGGATGGGCTAAATACGGAATTGGCTGTAATATTAATAATCACACTACAGAATTTACTTTTGGCACCAAAATATTAAGGATTCTGACACGCAAAGTCTAAGAAAACTAAATATTATCTCCTATCTGGTTTGAATAATAATTCTATGTACTGGTTAATATCCAAGTAGTCCTGACAAAATGAGAACAAATATTACATATATTATGCTGATTTTCATAGCCTGGGGAATTTGCATGTACCTTACTATGGTGAATTTTAGGACAGATAAATAGGTAGACAGTAGAGAGGTAGGTAGGTAGTTGGTAGGTAGTAGAGAGAAAGAGCGCAAGAGAGATTATAGATGAACACAATTAAAAATAAGATATTCAGAGTGAAAGGAAAAGAGAGAAGTCAAGGATAATGTGTTATGAGAAGATCTGTGCATAAAAAAGGGAATTGAATCTCAAAGTTTAAAGTTTTACATAACATTTCAAGGATCTTAGATGCTATTCCACTCTGGCCTTTCTGTGGATCACCTTGGAATAACCACTATAATATTGAGCTTCCTGCATCTAACTCTTTGAAAGTTATTTAATTGTGGATGTTACAAACCTGAAAAACCTTTGTTCTAATGCTATGTTACCATTAAATACTAAGTATGATGTATACATCAATTGTGAACATTGGATGTTGTGAGTATCATTTTTTCCTCTGAAAAAGTGGAACCCCCTCAGGGAAAGAACCTGAATTAAAACTGGTTCATATGGGAGTAAATTGAGGGATTGTAGATTCAAAGAAACACCAGTGGATAATTTTTGCTTTTCTCATTATGTACAATTTAATTGATGATCAAACTGTATCTCAGTACACATTAGCTTGGAAAATAATTAAAGCACAGATGGCCCAATGACCTGAAGTAATTAATAAAGACTCTCTGGGTGTCTAATCCCGGCGATTTTTACCATTTCAGGTGCAGTGACTATAATGTGTGACTAGGTAAATAAAGATTTTGCTTTATAGAATTATAAGGTTACAAACCAGTAAAAAATTGGGACACATGGCCGTGTTGGAAAAGTCTGGTAACTTCTTGTAAGGTTAAATGTACATTTGGCATAAGATCTAGCAATTACACTCTCGAATATTTATTACAAGAATATGAAAAATTATGCTCCCACAAACACCTGTATGTAAATTTTCACAGAAGTTTCATTTGTAATAGTTAAAACCTGGAAACCACCCAACTGACTCCAAAGGGTGAACATATAAACAAACATTAATGATATATCCCTAAAACAGGATGCTCAGTAATTAAAAGGAACAAATTATAGTTACATGTAACAACTTGCATTGATCTCAAGGACTTTATGTTGAGTGAAGAAAAAGACAATCTGAAAAGGTTATATACTATATGATTCCATTTATATATTATTACCCATAATATTATATATTATTATCCATTATTAATACAAAGTTAATAATGATGGAGAAAAAATCAGTGGTTCCCAGAAGTTAAGAGAAGGAAGATGTTTACAGAGTAGTAACATGAACGCTGAAGTCTCTATCCTGATTATGGTGATGGCTACATGAATTAACATATGTAATAAAAGTTCATATAAGTATAAATTCTACTTAAAAAATTAGTTCTTATGATACTAGTGAAATCCAGTTGAGTTAATAGCAGTGTACTAATGTAAATTTCCTGGTTTTTATAATATGCTGTAGTAAGGTAAGATACTTATCGTTAGGGGAAGCTGAATGAGAAGTACAAATGAACTCTCTGTATGTGTCTTTTAAATCTCTTATAAGAAGGAACTATTTTAAAATAAAATGAAGTATACATATTTTGAATATATCTTCCAAAAACAATTTTATTTTGAAATAATTGGTCTGAAAATTATTTTTTCTAGCTCTAACTAGATTTTGGTATTGGTAATGGACACAATTTCAAGTTTCAGGTAATAAAAACAGGTCATAAGTACATGAGATTTTTTTTTTCATTTTGTTTTTCATAAATAGGTGGCAAAAGTAGGATGGAAGACACCAAATGCTGTATAATACTTATGTACTATCAAGTTGTTCAGATAATGAAATAGATACTTCCTGTGTGCTTCCTATATCTAATATATTACAGCATGAAAGTATTATAGGGAAAAATTTTGGCATCATCAAAATATTGATAGGTACCCAAAAAAAGGAATTTTTAGATAATTTCCCAAAATCATCCTGGTGTATCTCAAATTTTGTATCTGATTGTTGATTGATTTTAAATGGGCTTTCACTGAAATTTTTTCAAGATTTCAAAGGTCGTACTTTCCAAGTAAGAATTATCTGATGTACATCTTTATGGTTATAACAGTAGTATTTGTCTAGGACCATACTGTTTTTGTGTGTGTGTGTGTGTGTGTGTGTGTGTGTGTCTGTGTGTGTATGTGTGTGTGTGGGGGGGTGCGAATGTGTCCAGATCTGTCTAATCAACTATTATAGTAAGATGGAATGTAATTCTGCGTTGATACTAGCTCTATGGAAATCATCAAAAATTTCTCATTGCATATGCTTATGAGAAGATATTTGTAACATCATCCATTCTTTGTATAATAGAAAAGTACTCTAATGTGTTTCAGGAAATGTGTTCATAAGCTCTTCTTGCTTTTTCTCCTCCAATAAACAGTATCACATCACTGGCAAATCATTTTCGGTCTCATTCCTTTATCTGACTTAAGAAAGTTTTAGGCAATTTCTAATATCATTTGCATCTCTAACATTACGCATCTTGTAACTTTAATGCAAGATAGTAATATGTTTAAAAGGATGTGTTTTACTAACAAATAGTTCAAGTCTTAGCACTATTATTCACTATGTGACCTTCCTTAGGAAAGGTATTCAGCCTCTTTATATCTCTGCTCCTTGGTCTTTCTAACACAGGGAAAATAATGTTTATCTCAAAGGTTTCTTGTGAGAATTAAATGACATTATGTATTTAAAGTGTTTTGCAACTGGGTGTGGTGGTTCATGCCTGTAATCCCAGCACTTTTGGTGGCCGAGGCTGGTGGATCACCCAAGGTCAGGAATTTGACACCAGCCTGGCCAACATGGTGAAACACCATCTCTACTAAAAATACAAATATTAGCCAGGCGTGGTGGTGGATGCCTGTAATCCTAGCTATTTGGGAGGCTGAGACACGAGAATCACTTGAATCTGGAAGGTGGAGGTTGCACTGAGCCTAGATCCTGCCACTGACTCCAGTCTGGGTGACAGAGTGAGACTTTGTCTCAAAAAATAAGTAAATAAATAAATACTAAAAAATAAAGTGTTTTTCATATAGTAAATATCCTTTATGCATTATTATTATAAATTAAAAGTAGATAACTGGTACCCAAATAGTGCATAACAAGGCAAGTTTAGTCCATTCATTCACTCAGTGAATCTTTGAGGAAAGAAGTAGAAAAATGAATGCAGCTGCCAGCAAAAGAAAATCTGTTCTTCACCAGGGGAGAAAAATGGGAGGAATTATAAGCTGTCCCTTCACTCATTTGACATATATTATTGAATTCCTAAAATTTACTAGCAACTGATCTAAACTCTGAAGTGATAACAGGAACTACTTCCTGCCTTCATAGGGCTTACACTCTAGTGGGGCATGCAAACAAAAAACTGAATCAATAAGGAAAATACATGACATAGTTGATAATGATATGTGCTAAGGAGAAAAACAATGCAAGGGAAAGGAATAGGATAAGAAGTGAGGTCAATTATTATAAGTAGGGGGTCAGGAAAGACTTCTCTGAGAATGCTACATTTGAGTAAAAAATTGAAGGAATTGAGGGTGGATTCCTAAAACAGGAAAAAGTCACACAAATAGCTAAGTACCCTGTTCTTGTGCCATGATTGTTGAATGATAAAAGCCACTTGAAAATGGTTAACAAGTGATTTTATTATGTTGCAAATTATTGCTTAGGGAAAGCAAGTGAGGAACTACTGGAGCATAGGAATCATTGCCTGGACATATAAGATGAAGATTAAAAAGTGTGTAAGAAAGAATTCCATAGCTTTGTCTTCAGGGGCCATCAATTGCCTCATAGAGAAAATAAAATTATCCAATCCACTAGCATTTTATTTTTGTATTCATGAATTCATATTCTGTTATAGAATAACTGGAAATAAAAATGGATTTTTTTTTCATTTTTTCAACTGGGGTCCATAAAAACCTAAAAGATCCACCAAAAATCGTTTAGCACTGATAAAACATTCAGTAAAATCGCAGGATATGAAATCAACATATAAAAATCAGTAGCATTGCAATACACCACCAAAAACTAGCAGAAAAAAAATCAAGAAAGCCATCCTATTTACAACAGATTATCTGAAAAAGAAAAATGACTGGAATACGTTTAACCAAGAAGGCAAAATAACTTTCTAACAGGAAAAGTATAAAAAAAAAAAATGGAAAAACAGTTCATGTTCATAAATTGGAAGAATTAATACTGTGAAAATCATTATATCACCCAAAGTGATCTGAATATCTAATCAACTCCTACCACAAAACAAATAACATTCTTCAAAGAAATAAGAAAAAATTATGGTACGGCATCTTAAAAAATAAAATAATAAGATGAAGAATATAAAGTACTCCATGAATTAAATGACTAGATATAAGATATTTCTGATCTTTAAACTGTCACAGCTAGGATACTTCACAAAGCGTTTCATTATTTAGGGCCTATTTGGCCAAAAACATCAGTTCATTAGATTGAAAATTATTTTAAGTTATGAGTCTTATCATATTTATCTTTATATCCACAATGATTTGCATTCCCCTGATAATGTAGTGATGTTGAGCATTTTTTCATATACCTATTGCCATTTGTGTGTCTTATTTTTGAAAAATGTCCGTTCAGCTAATTTGCCCATTTAATCAGATTATTGTTTGTTTGTAAATATTCACTAGATGAATTTGGTCTTTGGTGCCATCGAGAGCTAATGTTTCTTTATTGGTTTTCTGTCTAGATGATCTCTCCAATGCTGAAAATGGGGTGTTGAAGTCCCTAAATGTGATTTTATTGGAATGTTTATCTCCCTTTAGATCTAATACTATTTTATTTGTATATCTGGATGCTCCAGTGTTGGGCACATATATACTTATAATTGTTATGTCATTTTTGCTGAATCAAATTTTATTATATAATAACTTTCTCTGTCTCTTTGCTGTTTTTTTACTAAAACTCTGTTTTATCTGAGATAAGTATAGATACTCCCATTCACTTTTGAATTCATTGCATGGAATATATTTTGTCATTTTTTAACTTTTGGTCTATGTGTGTCTTTAGAGGTGAAGTAAAGTTCTTGTAGGTATTATATAATTGTGACATCGTTTATTATCCATTTATCTACTCTGTGTTTTTTAAGTGGGGGAGATTAATCTCTTTACAGTCAAAGTTATTACTGATAGGCAACGACTTACTCCTGTCATTTTGTTAATTGTTTTCTGGTTGTTTTGTATATCCACTGTCCATTTATTTCTCTCTTATTGTTTATCAGTGCAATTTGGTGGTTTTCTCTAGTGATATAGAATAATTATTTTCTCTTTCTCATTTGTGTATCTGCTCTTCCAGTGAGATTTCTGCGTTTGCATGTTTTTATGATGGTGATTATTATCTTTTCACTTCCAGATGTAGGTTTTTTTTTTTGAGCATTTCTTTTTAGGTTGATCTAGTGGCCAGGAATTCTCTCAGTGTTTGCTTGTATTGGAAAGAATTTATTTCTTCCTCATTCTGAAGAATAGCTATACTGAATATAGTATTCATGGCTGGTAATTTTTTTCTTTCAGCACTTTGAATATCTTCCCTTTCTCTCTTGGCCTCTAAGGTTTCTGCTGTGAAGTCTGTTGTTAGTCTAATAAAGATTCCTTTATATCAGGAATAGATTTGATGTTGTTCTCCTGATGTTTTTAGAATTCTTTCTTCATCATTTAACTTTTGACAATTTGATTATAATATGCCTTACAGAGCACGTTCTTGAGTTGAATGTATTTGCAGACTTTTCAGCTTCTTAGATCTGGATTTTCATATCTCTTCCCAGATGTGGAAATTTTTCAGAAATATTTCATTAAATAGGTTAATTTTGCATGCTTTGCGTATCTTTTCACCTATGGAAGCTTTCACAATATGAATATTGTTTCACTTAAAGGTGGCCTGTAAGTCTTATAAGCTTTATTCCCTTCTTTTTATTATCTCTTTTTTTTTCTTTGACTGTGTAATTTCAAATAACCTATCTTTATTCTGCTCAATTAAGTCTGCTATTGAAGCTCTCTATTGTTATTTCATTCATTGAAGTTTTAGATGAAGTTTTGGTTCTTTTTTATGATATCTATTTCTTTGTTCATTTTCTCACTTATATTGTGAATTGTTTTCCTGATTTTGTTGAATTGTCTACCTGCATTTTCTTTGTCTTGTTGAGTTTCCTTAGGATCATTATTTTGAATTTTTTTTCTGACAATTTGTTGTTTTCCTTTCCACTGGGGCCTTTTTCAGAGAGTTACTGTGTTACTTTGGTGCTATCATAATTCCACGATTTTTCATGTTTCTTGTGTTCCTGCTTTGGTATCTGTGCTTCTACTAGAACAATTGCCTCCTCCGAGCTCTGTAGTGTGGATTTCATAGGGAAAGATCTTCATCTGCAGTTGAGTCTCGTTGTGTCTTTTAGGAAGGGTGTGGTTATTATTTTTAGGTAGATGTAGTGCTATAGTCATTATACAGCTTCTTCACCTGCATTCAACATGAGCAATAACTGCAGGTACCTCGGTAGCCTAGGCAGTTGAAGTTCATGGAAGTGGTGGTGACAGTATACGTTGTTAAAATCCTTGGTGACAAGGGCTTTTGGGGTCTTCCCATTATTTTTCTCATAGTGGGGAGACTTAGCTAAAGGATGTTTTTGGGAGTCAGGTTTGTTTATTGGTGTGCTTCTTTTTTGGTGTCAGGTGTGTTTATTGGGAGGCAGAATGCTGCTTTAACATAGGCACCAGGCCTATGTGTTTTTGGAGCAGCTCTGCCAAGGCATCATTTCAACAGGACTCAGTATGCAGCTTCAGCTCAGACTTTTAGGGGCAGGGTTCATCAGTGACTGGGAAGGGCATATGGAACAACTATGACAAGGCACCATTACCTCAGGAGGAAATATATAGCTTTAGCTGAGGCCACAAGAGGCAGGATGCAGCAGTAGCAATTGTGAAAAGTAGATGGAGCAGCTCCACTAAGGCACACTTTCCCCAGGAGGTATTGGGCAGCTTCAGTTCTGACACAAGGGTGCAGAGCACCGTAATTGGTAGAGACAGATGAGACGGTTCTGCCAAAGCCTAATTTCTCTAGGAGGAGGAATGCAGTTTCAGCTCAATAGCACTTGGAAGGGGTAGATGGAGGAGTTCTGCCAAGACACTTTTTTCCCAGGAGGCAGCATTCAGCTTCAGCTTAGGCCCTTAGAGACTGGGCACAGTCAAGAGAGGTAAATGAAACAGTTACGCCAAGCACACTTTCCCCAGAAGAGTGTACATCTTCAGCCCCAACCTCAGGGATCTGGGTACAGCTGTGCCTGGGGATTAAGAGGGGTAAATAGGTGTAGCAGTTCCACTGCCACTTGGCCCCATGTAAAAGCAGGTTGCAGCTTAGTTTGGGGATATCACACCACTGAATGGGGTGGTTTGGCAGCAGCCTTGCCTCAAGGATTAAGGGGTGCTATGGGCACTTGCCCACTTAGCACAACACACTCCAGCAGTAGTTCTATCTCCACGATGGCAGAGCACAATAGCTGCACAGGCCACAGGGGGCGGGACCCAGGATTGGTTGCTTCTCTGTTGGGAGCTCAGTTGTGTAGACCTCAGGCAGCTCCCTCAGGGGCCTTAGTACCTGTGAGGGCTGCAGCGGACCTCAGTGGCGAGGACTGTAGTTGTCCATGATATTGATGTGGGCAGCTGGGTTCCTCTTGCTTATCTTTTCTCTATAAAAAATGCCTCCTGGTTCCCAGCTGATCCTGGTTGGGGAATGGGGTACTGGAGGCCAGATGTCTTCTTCTGTTCTCTATGTGGCTGTCCTGAATTTCTGTGTACACCAGGGTTTCTATTACTCGTTTGACATACTCTCATGTTCTCTAATTATTTTTGTTAAAATGTAGTTGTTTATTAGCTGTTTTGGCTGTTTTTGTTGCGGGGAGAAGCACTAAAGGCTTCCAGTCAACTATTTTGCTGATGTCATTTCTGTTCATAGAATCTTTATTCACTATTTCTCCAAATTGGAAATAATCCAGATATTCTTGACCCAAATGTCCTTAAACCAAATTGTGGTATATTCATACAATGGAATACTATTCAGCAATAAAAAGAAATGACCCAACTTAAATGAGCACAACTTGACAACACAACTTGAACACAAATAAACACAATTTGAATGAATCTCAAGGTGTTATGCTGAATGAAAGAAGCCAGTTTTAAAGAATTACCTCTTTATGAGTTCAGTTATATGGCATTCACTAAGCAACAAACTGTAGTGATGAAGGATAGTGACAACCAGAGTTTAGGTATTGAGGAATGGTGTGACTATATCAGAGAGTAGGAGGGAATGTTTGGAGTGATGCAATTGCCCTGTATATGGTGGTGGCTACCCAAATTTAGATGTGTGCTAAAACATATGGAACTGTATACACAAAGAAAAAGGTCAAATTACTATGCAATGATATAAAACATGTACATACATACACACATACATGCAAATATATGTGATTGTCTTTGATTTTTTGATGATCTATCCTCATTTAATCAACCTCTAAAGCCCAACTTTCATGTCAGAAATTATTTTTGAACAAATTCTACCGGTATGTAATGTGGACTGTATATTTGATGAACCTGTAAAGAGAAGAAAAGTATGCCAAGGGTTATGCAATATATTGGCTTAGTACATAGGGATATTAATTTTGTCAGTAAGCCAAAAGGAAAAATCTGATAGAAACATGCAAGTAAGAAAATATAATGAAATATTGATCTATGTACCTATTTTTTGTACCAATAACTTGCTATTTTGGTGACTATGGCATTACAGTATAGTTTAAAATCAGGTAGTGTGATGCCTCCAGATTTGTTCTTTTTGCTTTCTCTTATTTTGGCTATGAGGTCTCTTTTTTATGATTCCATATGAATTTTAGAATTATTTTTTCTAATTCTGTGAAGAATGATGGTGGTATTTTCATGGGGATCACGTTGAATTTGTAGATTGCTTTTGGCAGTATGGTCATTTTCATATAGACCAATGGAACAGAATAGAGAACCCAGAAATAAACCCAAATACTTACAGCCAACTGATCTTCAACAAAGCAAACAGAAGCATAAAGTGGGGAAAGGACAACCTTTTCAACAAATGGTACAGAGATAATTGGTTAGCCACATGTAGGAGAATGAAACTTTATCCTCATCTCTCAACTTATAAAAAAGTCAACACAAAATGGATTAAAAACTTAAACCTAAGACCTGAAACTTTAAACATTCTAGAAGATAACGTTGGAAAAATCCTTCTAGACATTGGCTTAGGCAAGGATTTCATGACGAAGATCACAAAAGGAAATGCAATAGAAACAAAGATAAACTCAGTTATACTAAAGAGCTTTTGCACAGCAAAAGGAACAGTCAGCAGAGTAAACAGACAACCCAAAGGGTAGGAGAAAATCTTCACAATCTATCCATCTAACAAAGGATTAATATCCAGAATCTACAATGAACTCAAATCAGTAAGAGAAAAACAATCCCATCAAAAAGTGAGCTAAGGACGTGAATAGACAATTCTAGAAAGAATATATACAAATGACCAACAAGTAGAAGAATAAATGCTCAATATCACTAACGATCAGGGAAATGCAAATCAAAACCACAATGGGATGCCACCTCACTCCTGCAAGAATGGCCATAATGAAAATATCATAAAACAGTAGATGTTGGCGTGGATATGATGAATAGGGAATACTTCTACACTGCTGGTGGGAATGTAAACTATTCCAGCTGCTATGGAAAACAATGTGAAGATTCCTTAAAGAACTAAAAGTAGAACTACTATTTGATCCAGCAATCCCACTACTGAGTATCTATCCAGAGGAAAAGAAGTCATTATTCGAGAAAGAAACTTGCATACACATATTTATAGGAGTACAATTCACAATTGAGAAATCATGGAATCAACCCAAATGCCCATCAGTCAACAAGAGGATAAAGAAACTGTGATAACTCAAGAATGCAAAACCAAACATCGTATGTTCTCGCTGATACATGGGAGCTAAGCTATGAGGATGAAAAGGCATAAAAATGATAGAATAGACTTTGGGGACTTGCCGTGAAGAGTGGGAAGGGGGTGAGGGATAAAAGACTACAAATGTGGTGCAGCGTATACTGATCAAGTGATGGGTGCACCAAAATTTCACAAATCACCACTAAAGGACTTACTCATGTAACCAAATACCACCTGTACCCAAATAACTTATGGAAAAACAAAAATAATAACGTAAAAGAAAATAGAAAATATAATGAAACATTGAGCATTGAGGCAATAAATAAAGCTTTTTTTTTCTTTTTTTTGGGGGGGACAGAGTCTCGCTTTGTCACCCAGGCTGGACTGCAGTGGCATAATCTCGGTTCACTGTAGCCTCTGCCTCTTAGGTTCAAGCAACTCTTCTGCCTCAGCTTCCTGAGTAGCTTGGATTACAGGTGCGTACCACCATGCCCAGCTAATTTTTGTATTTTTTATTTTTTAGTAGAGGCGGGGTTTCACCATATTGGCAGGGCTGGTCTTGAACTCCTGACCTCATGATCTGCCCTCGTTCGCCTCCCAAAGTGCTGGGATTACAGACATGAGCCACCGCGCCTGACCATAAGGCATTCTTCATTTTTCCATTGGCTTCTTTCTCTACAGAAGCTAAACAAGATGGAGAGAAAGTGAAATATCTCAGGCACTACCATAAAAATTATATGAATCAGAACATTGTTTTATCTAAGCAAAAACCAACTCATAGTACAGTGATCAAAGAAGGTAGAAAGGGTCAGAGAAAAGTATAGTTAAAATTAATTATTAAGGTGTATGTTATAGAGCTATTTTGGTGTTGCTGCTTTTTTGTTTTTCCTTCAATATCTCCTAGCCCCCATAAGTATTCTCAGTAATCAAATGGTTCCTGAAGAACTCTCCAACCATTTATAAAGTACAATGATTTTGAAAGAAGCAGTCTAAAGGCCATGAAATAAATTTCCCAAGGCTATATTATTTTGTTCTCTATTAATGTGACTTTAAGTGTGGCTCAGAATTTCACCTATGTGCAACATTAATGGGAAAATATCTATTCAAGAGAGGCAATTGGATTAAAATGCTTGTTTAAGAAACCTGATTATTAGACTTCCTGCAGTTAATACAAAATTATACCTGGCTGTTGCAAGTGACTTAAATGTTTAGGAAAAAACGTATTTCTGATTCCACTGACATTTCCACTTCATTTTATCTTTATTCAAATCAAAAGGACATTGTAGAATGAGAAAAAAATGACAAGGATATAGACCCAGCCTTTGACCTTTAGCACAGTTTATCTACAGTTGGATTTGCATTAGAGCAATAACATTAACTACCTATCAAGGTCATGTTAGGTGAGTGATTTAACAGCTTTGCATCTCAGTTTGCTTATCTCTACCAGAGAACATACATTGTCAAATACCATTTCAGAACTTACTGTGTGCTGGCTGCCTGTTAAGCATTTTCACAGTATTCTGGTGAGGTAGGAATTATGTTCTGGCCTCCTCCACTCTCCCACAACACTTATCATGTTTATCAGAAAACCCTGTTGGCTCTTCCTTCCAAACGTCTAGAATCTCACCGTTTCTCACCTGTATCACTGCCGTCATTCTTGTCCAAACTAACATCATTTCTTACCTGGAGTCTCCGTGTCCTTGCCCCATTGGGTTTATTCTAAACATAACAGCCAAAATGATCTTGTTAAAAGATATCAGAAATTGTCACTCCCCTGTTCCAAATCCTCACATGATTTCTCAGATCACTTTGTGTAAAAGTCAAATATCTTGCACAAAAATTGTCAACCTAGATTCGTTTTGAGTAGATTTTATATATCCTAGGCCCTCTGTATCTGTGGTTTCTCTATCTCTGGATTCAACTAACCATGGATAGAAAATACAAGGAAAAAAAACAACCAAGCCAGTACTGAACATGTATAGACATTTTTCTCTTTATTTCCTAAACAATACTGTATAGCAACTATGAATACCAAGGAATGATGTATATAAATTATATATGTGTGTCTCAAAAAGCAACTTGTCAAATTATAGACTTTTTAATTATATAAGAAATTCCTTACCCCAAATTCTTATAAGGAAAATGCGCATATTATTTACATAACAAAAATATTCAACATTCTATAATTTGCCTTTAAAATCTTTCCAATGATGAATACCTTACTTATTCAAGCAAATTCTGCCTGGTACATTATGTCAGTTGGTTTCAGTATAGTATGTGGTAAGAATAGGGCTCCAGAGTTCTCAGCTCTAGAGGTTGACAATGTCAGGAAAGAGTAAAATATTACATGAGAAATTTCTAACCCAAAATTAGTATAGGAAAAACAGTATATAATTTACACACACACACAAAAATGTGCAACATTTTGTAATTTGCCTCTAAATTCTAAAGTGAGCCAAGTTACAGAGGCAAGGAGAGTTTGATGAGTGATTCATGGATATTTATGTACTAATATGTCTGCTATTTAATGACTTTCTCATCTTACGCAAATCACAGGATCTCCCTAAATGACATTTCTTTCCTTAATATAGGGGTAATAATAGTACTTCTTATCTCACAATGTTGTTAAGAAAATCAGAGATAATTAACAGGAAAGCCTTAGCAATTATAAATAAAATAAATGTTTTACTTTTCCTTTTTTAAAAGAAACCTTGCTGTTTAAAGAGATATGAACAGTGTATAAAATCAACAGCAATTCTGATTATAATACAATAATCAAGAACATACAAAAACACACAATAATGGATAATAAACTTTCATTGTTTATATATAAATGCAGGTATCTATATTAAGCAAAATGTTGTACTTAGGAGGTGCCTTAGATAAAATTAATTAACATAATAGATTCTTCACTCAAATCTTCAAGGATTTCCAGCTAACAAGATCATCTCAAAGATAAAATGGTAAAGCAACTTACCTTTCAAAAACTGACCAAAACAACTAGGATAGGAAGAAGGTATTCAAGAAAATTGTGGTATTTCTCTGAGTATTTTATTAAATGCCAAGTAAACAAAGTAAAAACATTTTAGAAAGAGCTAATTTAACACATATTCTGATATTATTATTCACAAAAGCATTTAATATGTATTTTTTCTCTTAAATCCTATGTGGTAATGATTATGATTTAGTTTCTTGTCTTCATTTACTAAATAAAGATTCCAAATTTCCAACCAAACATAATTTTCCAGTTAAAAATGTTAATCAAATTAAATGCAAAATGCAATCAACTAGTAATTATGAAGCATTCATATATATGGTGAACTAGGTTTCCAGAGGATAAAACAAAAGGAAAAATAATAAATTATTGCCTCAAATAATAATATATGAGTGGGCTTAATATGAAAATAAGCTCAGAAAGTTGCATAGAAGAAGGTTGCTAAACTTAGTCAATAGAAATAGATAGGCCAAGGCCGGGCGCGGTGGCTCAAGCCTGTAATCCCAGCACTTTGGGAGGCCGAGGCGGGCGGATCACAAGGTCAGGAGATCGAGACCACAGTGAAACCCCGTCTCTACTAAAAAAATACAAAAAATTAGCCGGGCGCGGTGGCGGGCGCCTGTAGTCCTAGCTACTCAGGAGGCTGAGGCAGGAGAATGGCGTGAACCCAGGAGGCGGAGCTTGCAGTGAGCCGAGATCGCGCCACTGCACTCCAGCCTGGGCAACAGCGTGAGACTCCGTCTCAAAAAAAAAAAAAAAAAAAAAAAAGAAATAGATAGGCCAAGAGTACAGTGAACACATTATCAGCTTCAGTGAATGGTATAAACTTTTCTGCCTTTATCTCAAAGGCAGAAAAATATAACATTTACTGAGACGGGAGTTGAATAAATGAATTAGGCTAGCTTAATGACTTTGAGAAAGGCAGTGATGAGAGGTGAATCACAGCAGGTTGCTTGGGACAACATTGTTTAGAATTTGGAGTATAAGGTTTAGATGTTTTAACTTTATGCTGTTGTCAAAATGGAAAGTCACTTAAACATTCTGAGAAGGGTTAAAATTTTATTACAGTAATAGTGAAAAAATTGAGACAGAAATGTCACTTAAATGAATTTTTTTCTTTTTTAAGAATGTGAACAAAATATACCCAACCTGTGTCATAACTATAGTGGTATTAGCAGGAAGAAAAGAAAATATGCACGTAAGAAATCCTGAGGAAATGGACTCATTAGGATTTGGGAACATAGACATTAAGAGGGAAGACAGAATTCGCCATTAATGAATGAAAGCTTTCAACCTCAGGCAGTTTTGAGAGTTATCAAAGAATATAAAGACTTTGAGTATGTAATGGGGTCTAAGAGAGTGTTTTACAAACTTGTTGGGTTTAAAGTAGTGGAACATTTACGTGGAAATATTCGAGAGTCATTACAAATACAGAAAATACAGACTAAATCTCCAGAAAGAAGCTAGACTAAAAAGAATAATTTAAGCATCCTGGGCACAGAAGTGAGACTTGAGGCTGTGAACCTGACTGATTTCTAAAGGAAGGCCAACAAAGAAAATCTCACCCAACGAAAACTTGGAGAACATCTAATCATTGTCTATGGAAATTTGGAGATAAATCAAGTAGAGTTAAATATTTATTATAAATTGAGGGGAAGCAATATTTTTAAAAAGAATGAAACGACCAGGAAGTAATGTTATACACTACAAGGAAGTAAAAGAGGGTAGGACAAAGAAGAGAAAACTGGATTGACAATCAGAACGACTCTGTTAATAGATTATGTCCAAAGATGACATCCAGAAGAAACCAGAAGAAAACCAGATTATAAGGTGTTAAGGAATTGGTAACTGATAATCAAATGGAGGAAGAAAATAATGCATTATGCTTTCTAGAATGTTTGCAAATAAACCTTTTAATTAATCAGAAACTTATTAAATCACTTATATTTAACCAGAAATTGGAAATGTCACTGAAGCCTGGATTACATACAGCCAACCATAACAGAGTTATGCTCTGGCTGCTGGAGTAGGGTTGAGGAAGGAGAATCGGAGTAACAAATGCCATGAGAGTCCATGTAAGAAGATCCAGCCTAGTATCTGAAGGTCAGGGTAGGCTTCTCAGAGGTAGTGACTGTCGAGAAATGGAGGCAGATATAAGAAAAGAAGAAGAACTGGGGAAGACAGACAGCTCAGGTAAGAGAGAAAGAATATCAAGTAGCTGGAATATGGCCCACATCAGGATCCTGGAAAGGAAAATGTTGTGAGGGAGTTGGTGAGAAATCAGGAAAGTGATGAAAGGTAGGAATTAAAAGGAAATCATGGCCTTGAAAGTGTTGCTAACAAATTACAACTTTCCCTTGAGTACACTGACTAATGGGGTTCTAAGTAGGGGGTTGATGTTTATCCTAATCACAAGAGTAGCCTTGCTATTCCCTTAGTTTATGGAAAAAGGCAAAGGCAAAGAAAAGGAACCAAATCAAATGGCAATCAAGGGGCAACAATCAATGTTAATTTCTTCTAGTTTTGAGATTTTCCATGCTTCCAAGCATGAAAATTATGAACCTTGTAAACATGCTAAACTTTAGGTTCATGTTACTGCCTACCTTTAATGAATTAGAAAAAAAAAAAAATCTGAGTGGTCTCTATAATTAAAATTTGAACAACTTTAAAACTTCTGGGATGATAATTCATCATGCAAAGAACTTTATTTGGATGCAAGGTCTTAACCAGTATGACTATGAGCAAGCCAATGGGAACAAAAAGGAGCTTTGCTCAACAAAAAGATTAACAACTAATAGTAACTTCCAATCACATAGATGCTAAAGGTGACTCTTCTATGCATTTGAAGATACCAAATAATTTCTCCACAGCAGTAGAAAAAATTCTATTGCTAGAATATATCACAAGTAAAAATTGACTATGGTGCAAAATAACCAATCACTTGGAAATCAATTGCCTATACAGCTAGTTAATAAAAACAGAGGAAATAACACATGTTTTCCATTTAATTATGTCATTGGCTTATGCTTCAGAGTTCTAAAAAAGCATCTTTAAATCTTGTATAACAAAAATAAACACATCAGTGTACCCATGCTATATTTTACTGGTACATTCTAGACAATGTACTAATACCCATAATTTTCAAAAATGACTGGCTAGGGATGGAGAAAGGGAGAGGGACATCAGTGGTTCAAATAAAAACTTGAACAAACAAAACAACTATTTTTAAAATTACTGAGAGCTGGTTATTAGGGACATGGTTTCTTGAACTGAATTGTCACATTTAAAATTCATGACCCAAAACTGTTGCTCTTCTCAGCTGTGCAATTGACACCCACCAGCATGGTGTGTGTTGGAAGTAGAGATGCCTTTTTTAAGATCTGTTAATTTAACTTATGTAAATTAATTGGCTGAAACAGAATTTTACCATTTGGATGTCTTTATTAACTGAAAAGTCAGGTGTTGAAATACTTTTAAATCCTATTATTCTGTTCTTCTGCTGGTGTAATGTGGGCAGATTCTCACTTGTTAATTATATTGTGTATAAAAATAAAAAAATTCAATTGAAAGAAATAAAATATTCTATATCAGTACTTCTTTGCATGTAAACCTATTCTGCCCACAGAGAAATACAGCATTTGCTATCACAAAACCAGCCTTGTCCTGGTCATAATCCCAGAGTCACAAGTTATTATGACAGAACTATTTTCTTTTGCAAGATACTGCTTTCTACTGTAAGTAAATAAAATATCTTGTTACTCTACCATCAGCACTCACCATTATGCAAATACTGCTTAAAGATATCTACACAGAAACTCTCTAGAAAAATCATAACAGAACTCAATTCTTGTCATTTTTAGAGTAACTTTCCAAAATAATGTTCTGATATCATTTAATGTGCAATTCAGAATTCCTGTTTTTTAGATTACACATCGCTGCAAATTATTTCTTTAGAAATATTCCCTCCCAACCCCTTAACTTACTGTAATAATGTTAAATTAAAAGACTTAGTTTCAACTCACAAGTTATTCCTAAAATTTATAACAATATTTACTTGTGAGAAAATGTGGTATCACAAATAATATTTCACAGACCTGAGTCTTCAAATATGTTAGAGATAGAAAACTCTACACTCTAGTTACATACCCCATTTATGTATCTCTATCTTTGCTATGGATTTTAAACACCAAAAGAGGTTTCTACAATTTCTATTCTTATTTATATTTATCAAACTAATGTTGAAAATCACTATATATATATATATTTGCAAATTAGATGTATCATCTTATACTTTTTTATTTCTGGATTCTAATGTTCTTGAGAATCTTTTGGGCATTGTAAAAGTGAATATGAATTTTGCTTGAAAGTACAGTTTGTTGAAAGCTGAAATGAAGATATTAATTCTTATCTCACATATAAGCAATTGGAAAAATACAAATAATATTTATGAAGTAAATAATTATGATTCAGTAAGTGTCTTAATAAATAACAAGGACAAAAAACCAACACTATAAGGTAAAGAACATTCTGATTTAAATTGATTGAAGGGTCTTTAGAAAATATTTAAGGACTGAACAAAAACAAATTCAATAAAAATATAAGAAATAGCCATTTAGGAATTAAGTGAGGGAAGAATGGCACAAAAGGGAAGGCTGGTGATCAGTATGCAGCTGAACTGTCACTGCTGAGTGTTAGTGACTTGAGTCACAGTCATCAATAAGGCAGACTATTTGGTGCATGCCTGAAATAGAGGCAAGGTACAATCAAGACAAACAAGACATCCATCATGTTTTCAATACCCAGAGACTCTATGCTGTAAGTTACCTCTGTCTCAAACTGCAAGGATAAAAAAGCTTAACAGCCCTAGGAGAAGATATTGCCACATGTGGAAATGGTTTAGGAAAAAGACTCCACTTGCCGGAGGCATTGGCAAAATGCTTGCAACTCATGCAGATGAGGAACAAGAGGAAGGTAGGGAAGTCTTAAAAATGGAAACTGTAGCAAGATGAAAAGAATTCAGGATAATGCATTGGAAAACAAAGAGGGTTTGTCTTTTGATGAAAAACATGAACTCTACACAAATTTTAAGAAAAGGCTTATGGGCCCTTCAAAATGGACCCAGGGATCCTAGTGCCTGGAAACCCTAACTTGCTAACACTGTTGTCCACCAAACACAGTTTTATGAGTAAGGGGATTAACTAGTAGCCAATGAAGAGGAACATGAAGGAGAATTTGTCTGAGATTTTTTTTTTATTCCTTCTAACGTCATGCTAATATATTAGAAAGCTCCACAGATGGGGGTAGCATTACAAGTTAAGGGTAATTAACTGAATTACATTATCTCTTATATATATTTATCTTTCTCTTAAATCTATATTCAAATTCCCATGTAAGTTGTTATCTCCCAGCACCCATTTTAGACATTAAGTAATTTTACACAAAAGTTAATTAATTTATTTATGTAACAACTAGTGATTTCTCTGTGCCAGAGACTGTATCAGCACCCCAGACAATGAGTAGTCACTTAAAGAAACAGGAAGCCTTTTTTATTGAAGTTTAATGATCATGACAGATATTTGTCCAATAAATACAGAATAAAGTAATTTGAAATTTCAGTTTATTTGAAGTAACAGATAGGAAGATATAAGGGTGAAAGCAAAGGAATCTGATGAAGTATCAGGGCATATGGCATGTAAATGGGGAAGAGATGTATGATGAGGAGTTAAACTGGCGAAGATATGAAGTGGAATTAAATTCTAGACAGGAGGATGGGCAGGCCTAATACCCTGAGATTGGGGAAAACATGCCAGGTAGAACACGATGCAGATAGTACAGGTAGTAACAAGAAGAACATTTGCAGATGAGCCCTCCTTCAGGAGCTTACAGGTCATGAGATCTAAGTAAGGTCTTTGAGCATTAGCTAAATTACTGACAAATGGTTTTAAGCAGAAAGGTAACATGACTGCACTATAGCTGTACTTGATGAAGATAATTCCGGCTTGACAGGCAAATGGATAAAGAAAGCTTGGGGTTGCAGTGGGGTCATCAGTAATATTGTCAGTAAGAATGCTTAGGAGGTTGTTACACTAGAGTGATACTTATGGCTATGCACATCCTTTTCTTCGTTTCCCCAAGCTTCGAACATTGAGTAACCCAGACACGCATCCAGTGCCCTCTTTTCTTCTTTTTGTGTGCTTATTATATGGGCACTCCTCAACTATCATGGTTTAAAAATCATCTAGATCTCGATTTTTCCAAATTCATGTCTCTGTCTTGAACCTAACACTTGAACTCCTGAAATTAGCTCCATTTTAACTTCCAATATGCATTTACAATTTAACATGTCCAATTCAATTCTTGATTTGGAAACCTCCACATTTGGTCTTCCTACACTTTTTCCACCTGAGTAACTGGGAGCTTTATTTTCCAAGTTGCTCAGCCAATGTTGTTAGTAGACTAATCTCTTTTTCTCACAACCTGCATCGAATTCATCAGCAAATCTCAATGTCAGTAAATGCACAATCCAATCTAAAATTGCCATCTTCACTTCCAACACCCTAGCCAAAGCCATTAAATTAATTCCTTACACTTTGATTATTTTGATAGTTCCTTTTTTTTTTTTTTTTTTTGAGATGCAGTCTCACTCTGTTGCCAGGGTGGAGTGCACTGGCGGATCTTGGCTCACTACAACTTCTGCCTCTTGGGTTCAAGTGATTCTCCTGCCTCAGCCTCCTGAGTAGCTGGGACTATAGGCGCGTGCCACCACACCCACCTAATTTTTGTATTTTTAGTAGAGGTGGGGTTTCACCATGTTGGCCAGGATGATCTCAATTGCTCGACCTCATGATCTGCCTGCCTCGGCCTCCCAAAGTGCTGAGATTACAGGCGTGAGCGACTGCGCCTGGCCGATAGCTTCTTAAGCAATCTCATTTTTTCTAATTTGCACCACTAAATTCTTTCTCAACAAAAAGACTCTAAGTCATACAATAGGATATATTTTCTCTTCTCAAAACCCTCCATTACCTTTATAATATATTCCTAATGGAATCCAATATTCTTACTGTGGCAACTTACATTTCCAAAATGTGTCTGCAACAGCACTTACCATTTCACATGCTCTTCAGTAATACGATCTTGCCTCTTCTCCATTAAGAGATTGAGTTTATCTCTACATTCCTTTGCTTCTGAGGGGCTTTGTGACTGCTTTGAGAAATAGAATATGGCAGAAATGTTGCTGTGTCAGTTTTAGACACAGCCTTAACTAAATTGGCAACTTCCCCTTCTTACTTCTTGGAATGCTCAATTTTAAAGTTTATTCTTGGGGCACTGTCTCTTAAAAACCCAGGCCCCATTTTATAATAAGCTCAAGACACATAAATAAGCCACACATGGGCTCTTTGTCTGACAGCCCTAAAAAGCATCAAACAGATAACCAACACCAACTCAGACAAGTGACATGGACATAAAGCCCATTGAATCCTCATATGACTGCAGACCCAGCTGAAATCTGACTTACATCCTAAGAAACTACAAGCAAGAACCTCACTCTCAGTTGACTCAGCTTATGGAACCAGAGAAGATAACGATAAATTATTTAAGGTAATTTATTGATAAATCATAACGGATAACAGAATATTTATCATGACCTACAAAACCTTACTTTATATGGCCCATCGATAACTACACGATTTCATCTCTTATCATTTTTCTCCTTATTTACCTCATTCCAATCACACATCAGACTGCGCTCCTTAACATTCTTTAGACATGCCACGCATCTGTGTTTACCTCAGGACCTTTGAATTTGCTCTTCTCTAATTATAAGTGTTCCTTCAGATAGTTATTCTTATGGCTGGCTTCTCTACCCTTTTCACTGATCTGTTCAGATATCGCCTTATTAAAAAATTTTCTGGCCTGGTGCAGTGGCTTATGCCTGTAATCCCAGGACTTTGGGAGGCTGAGGTGGGTGGATCAACTGAGGTCAGGAGTTTGAGACCAGCCTTGTCAGCATGGCGAAACCCCATCTTTACTAAAAATACAAAAATTAGCCAGGCGTAGTGGTGGGCGCCTATATTCCCAGCTACTTGGAAGGCCAAGGCCCGAGAATCCCTTGAACGTGGGAGGCGGAGTTTGCAGTGAGCCGAGATCGTGCCACTACACTCCAGCCTGGGTGACAGAGTGAGACTCCGTCTCAAAAACAAACAAACAAACCAACAACAACAAACAAAAAACAAACAAACAAAAAACCTTTTCCTTAACCAATCTTAAAAGAACAACAACAAAAAATAGGTCCATTTACCTTCAGCACTTCTTTTGCTTTTGCTTCTTAATTTGTTTTAGCCTTCCTTTTCGCTGCAGATTTATTGGAGTATACTTGACAAATAAAAATTGTATGTTTTTCATGTGTGCAATGTGATGTTTTGCTTTTCTGTAGTGAAAATACTTAAGGTCTACTCTCTTAGCAAATTTCAAGTATGTATAATACAGTATTATTCACTATAGTCACCATGCTGCATATTAAATGTCCAGAAATTATTCATCTTGCAAAAATAAAACTTTTTACCCTTTGACCAACATCTCCCCATTTTCCCCACTGCTCAGGTTTATCCTTTTTATAGGGCTTATTATTATATTGCATGTTATATTTTCCTTTGCTTGTTTTTATTAATTGTTTATGCATTAAAATGCAAGTACTCTGAGGGCAGAACCATTTTGTTTTACGTTTTTACTGCTGTAGCTCTAGCACCTAAAAAACTAAGCTGGAAGCTCAATACTAATTTTTTCAATGAGCAAATTAATATTAATGGAGGATGGTTGGGTGAATGGAAAGATAAGTGGATGGATGATGAATGAATGGGTACATGGATAGATGAATGAGTGAATGAATATGAAGTGGTGGTAATAAAATGGTAAATTACATGATTTAATCTTAAAAAGCCATTAAATAAAATGATAGCATTTTGCTGAATTGCAGTGGTTCTTACGCCATGCTTGATATTCTTTTTACATTCAGACAAGTGTTTCTGTAGTTAAATAGATGACCACAGTGAGATTTTATAAACTAATGTAATGACACTTGTGAAGAGCAAGGACTGACATAGCTTATCACTCAGAAGAGGTAAGTTTTAATGGGAGAGAGAGAGAGAAATGTGAATACTCTGGGCATAGCTTCCCAGGAGGCCTGCCTCAAATTATTCAATGACCAAGGGAAAAAGACTAGGTGACTATGATGCAAAATGATATATTTAGTGGGAGATACCAGAAGACTTTCAAACAGATTGGGAGGGGTGCCAAAAACAGCAAAAATATTGTATTTTGAATAGTGAAGCTGTTATGTCCAGAAAGGTTGAATGAAATAGATTATTTTCGTGTATAGAATCAAACTCAATATCCGGAGTACAAAAGGCTTAATTTACCTTTTTGTGCCTCCAACGTCAGGCAATTAGTTGAAACCAAAATCAATTTGCTGAGAGCTGGGCTTTGACTCAAAGAAACCACAAGTTTTGGCTTGGTAGTTGCAGCTGCATTCACTCTGTTGCTAGGAAAATCAGGAGAAACAAGTTATGCAAAAGGGTTCCAAGGTTCTGTCCCTTGCATTTTCCTTACAAAAACAAATGGTCCTCATCTTTCTGTTGTTAATGTTTCTTGGTTTTGATTTGTTTTGTTTTTTGTTCAGTCAGCATTGTGTTCTTAAGCAACAGAAATCTTTTTTCTCTTGAGAAGCCAAAAACAAAGTCCTTGAAAGGTGTTATTTTAGTGTGTGTGCGTGTGTGTGTGTGTGTGTGTGTGTGTGTGTGTCTGCCATAATGGTGCTTTTTGACTTTTGGAATTCTGGAGATTTTAAGAAAAAAGCAAATGCAAAATATCAAATGACTTAGACATTATTACCAAGAATAGCAGTTATTGTCACATTTTATAAATGTTTCATTGCCTGCCACAGGCTTTTAAGGTTGGCATGATTTCTGAGGACTTCAGTTCAAAATTTAGGTAAGGCTTCAAAATTCGAGAAAACATCTGTAATTATACAGTTCATGGTCATATTTCTTTCACAAAAAATAAAGTTAACTCTTACTTCTTTTTGGTAACACTTATCTGTAGTTAGTACATAGACACTAAATAGTTTATGTTGCTTTGTGTAGTAATTAAGGTCTGTACAACAAAATATAGTGACAATAACAGATTTGGTAACTAGCTTAACCTGAATTAGCAACCCATATCTACCACTTACTAGTTGTATTCCCTTGGGAGTGTTATTTTTAGTTTTCTCATTTGTAAAATGGAGATAACATTGTATATCCTCTGGGAGTATTAAGATTAATGACATGTCAAATGCTTAGCACAGTACATGCCACACAGTTCTCAGTTGTTATTCTTAAAAGTCAATTCTGTTTCTGCCTACTATTCATGCTTATGATTCCAAGTAAATAATAATTCATATGTGCATTCCACTGCAATTCCTTGTTTCTTAAAGCCTTCAAAGAGTTGCTTTTATATACAAGGACATAGAAATCTGCATTAAAATAAGAATCAGCAAAGCATGAGGTTTTTGCTAAGAGATGAAGGTCATGGGTTTTTCTTTTAGCACAGATTTAAGAGAAACAGCTCTAAGCCAGAAGAACTCCACTGCTTTCCCCTCTGCTTTGAGTTTAGAGGCAGGCAGGCTTGTAATACAGAACCCTGTGCACCACAGGGTTGGTTTGGCAGGCAAGCCATTTGCTATTTCTGAAACATATATGTTGCTTTCTGTTTCTAACACGCCAGAGGCTCTTCTCATTGCCAAAATTTCTCCTTTGTCAAGCTCCATAGGAAACTGATGTAGTCCATGCTCAAAAGACATCCAATAAAAAGCTATGAAGCTGCCACTGATTCACATCTCCACTGGAGGGAAAAAAAAGGAGTTGCAGGATGTCAGGTCAGTCTTAAAAAGTTGTGCTTATGTTGTTACAAAAGGCTAAGGATTCAGCTTTTAAAATATCCCTCTAGGGATGGTAGCTCTGTGAGGGAATGGAAGACGCCATTGAAAAAAGGCTACTATCTCTGTCTTGCTTTTATAAACCCTTTATAGTTTTCCTGAAAGGTAATATCATGCTGTTGTGAGATCTTCTGGCAGAATGTGGGTTTCCATTTGTGATTTCTCATCAATCATTTTATCCCAATAAATAAGAGCAGATAGGGTTCCATTTCCCACCCCCACCAAAGACCACAGACACATCCATTTTAACCACCCCACATGTAAAAGCCTTGGAAGCAACAATACTCCAAGAAATCACTGTCTTTACTGTGAAAACATTTCAGTGCTCATGAGCCTGATCTTATCAAAGCAGTATGTAGAAGTTTACGAATTGTTCATGGTCATTTTTTCTTCATATTTGGGAGGAAAATGCATCTACCCTTTTTAAATGCATTTTGTATTAGTTACTGTACAGGAAAATCTGCTACAATAAAAATACTTCAAAATGCTGAGGTTTAAATGAGATTGGAAAATATTTCTCTTTTATTAAGAGTTCATGGGTGAGAAGGCTACAGTGGCAGGGGCCCATACCCTTCTGTCTTCCTCCCCTACCATTGCCCAGGGTGTCAGACACACCTGTGCGGTTGAAGCTGGAAGCCCCCATGATTGGGTTCCAATAACATAGGGTAGGAAAAGGTATACCACAGCAAGCATTTATATCCATAAAACTAGGAAGTTACCTCTATCGTTTTCACTCACACCCCTTCTTGCCCTAACTTATTCACATCTCCTCAGCAAGGTGCAATGGAGTCTGGGAAATAAAATCTTAGGTGGACAGCCACATTCTCAGCCAAATCCTGATCAGGAAATAAGAAAGGAATGTTGGATTACTGAAAATAAGAAGATGAGAATTGGTATTGTTGGATATTTGACCGTCTCTACTGTGACTATGGTCTGGGAGACTATGCTAGAAATTTCCCCCTGGTAAATTTAATTGCAGTCCTAGGAATATCTGCTTGTAGAATATCAAGTTGCCTTAGTCTGGAATGTTGAAGGAGGCAAACTTTTGGATTAATGATCTGACAAACTATAGGGGTTTGATATGCTTCTTGCAAAGTTTCCTCTTCCATACACACACGCACATGCACACAATGAGGGAGGGGAGAAAAAAGGTTTGTGCTGTTGTAACTAATTAAAGAAGAAAAAAGAACATAGGTAAATTTTCAATCAGATTTTAAATAAATGCCATTGTTAATAGAGATGGATTTAAAAGTATTAAAAGTCTATCTATGAACCACATGTCATATGCAACCGCAGTCATATGAAGGAGACTAAGTAACCAAAAACAAAACAGGAAAGGATTATGTACCCTTAACATACTACATTCAACTACAGTCTTAACAAACCAGAACATTTGCCAAAAAAAGGAAAAAGAAGAAAAGACTATGACAACCCATCTGACTTTGCCAGACTGAGAACTAGATGCAAAAATGATGAGGGGGGGGGGAAGCAGCTTTCCCTCAAGTGCAGAGAAGTTACAATTTTATCCAGGCAGAGTGAAAATTCTGTCCCCAGCCTTTGTCAACAGCTCTTTCTCACTTGTACTGGGAGACTCTGCCAGCCTGCGTCACTGCAGGGTATAGGCATGTGCAGGGCTTCCTCACTCCCTGGAGTGCTTACACATCTTAGGAAAGCACTGAGAAAAGTGCTAAGACAAGGCTTACCATGCTGAGAGTGAGGGTGTTCATGGACTATAGTGTTAAAAGAAGAACTTCAAACTGCACCTGACTCTATAGTTCAATCAGAAAATCCAAAGGGATAGAAGATGAGACCTAATTTCAGGCCCATAAAACATTATCAAAGAACTTTGTACATAATTTGCAAATTGACCGACAGGTAAGGATTTTTCATATCAACCTGACCCTCTTATTGAAATCTGGAAGAAGACTTACTAGTGCCCACGTGGATGGTGGTAATTATGTATATGGACTAGTTTTGAACTGGAGAGATCTTCTGAACTCAAACATAAAAACAGAAGCAACAACAGGCCTATTAATAGAAGCTATAGAAAAGGGGATGATGCCTTGATGATTTTGAAGATGTACATATCTTTAGAAAAAGTCTCTGTTAATACCATTAGGGAGCTACAAAGAACACCTTGAATCAAAAACAGAGATACAATGGGAATTGACAGGAGAGTGGGAAAGGAGGAAGGGAGGAAGAAACAGAAGAGAGAAAACCTAAAATACAAAATGAACATTAAAATCTTTGGAGGCTATGAAAGGTTGAGATAGATAAAATGACCACTTAGATAATACATTTAATATTTTTACTCATAACGCACAGTAAAATATTTTTAAAGAGGAAAATAATAGATAAATAATTTTTAAAAGGTAACAGGCATTCAATCTAACAGGAAGATTATAGAAATTCTATCAAAGACTTATCAGTTTTCAGTGGAAGAAACCATGAATATAGAAATAAAGCAATAATGACAAATAACTAACATATATGAATTATTTACCATTTACTAAGTGGCATACTCCATTCCTGCTGCTCTAAAAAGTATACCTGGGACTGCGTAATTTATAAAAAACTAAAATTTATTTCGCATAGTTCTAAAGCTTAGGAAGTTTAAGATCAAGGCACTGGCAGGTTTGGTGTTTGGTGGGGCCGTTCTATCAATGGTGTCCTTGTGGCAACTTCCCCACATTGTGGAAGAGCTGGAAGGGCAAAAGTGATGAACACCGTATCCTCATATGGCAGAGGAGATAAAATGGGGCTAAACTCACCCCCTCAAACTCTTTTATAAATCAAATCACTAATCCCATCCATGATAACAGAGCCCTGGTCTCCTAATTACCTCCTGAAGACCCCACTTCTTAATACTGTTACATTGGACATTAAGTTTCAACATGACTTTTGGAGGAAACACAAACATTCAAACCAAAGCCCTAAGTATCTATCGTTATCTCATTTAATCTCCAGGAAAATCTGATTAAATATATTCTTACCTCTATTTAATAACTGATGTGAAGAAGTTTGCACAGAATTTTAAATAACTCATCAGAGTCAGTAGGTGGCAGACCCTGCAAATCTGGTCTGTCCACTTCTAGAGGTTCACTTCTAGAACTTTATATCTACTTCACTTGACTTCATTATGGAAGTGAAGAAAAATCTGAGTCTAACATTTGAAAGGGTTTTGTGCATTCCAGTGGAAAAATAAAATAAAAAGCAGTTCTCTGTAGATATATCCTAAGGCTGAAAAATGTTTGAATTTCAACAAGTAGAAAAAAAAAATCCTGAAGGCATTTATAAAGAAAAAAAAAAATAGGTTAGCTACAAAGAAAAAAAAAAAGACCCGTTTCAGAAGTCTATTTCTTGACATGAAACACAAAGAAGACATAGGAATTTTGAGGGGTAAAGTTTAGGATCTAAGAGGTCCCTGCCTGAACAAGTTGTCATTCATATGTAAGAAACTCCAAGAAAAATGCTCAGTTACACAAGGACTCTTGAGATACTCTCTCCTTTGTAAGAAGATTATTGCCTAATCTAACTGGGTAATGTAACTAATAAATGTCAAAAATGAAGTATTCAAGTGGGAAAACTGTTGTGACAGAGTAGGCTTAAAACAATGGATTGAGAACATGAATTAATGTGAACTATCTCTCCGTGTTTAAAGGAAAGTGACATGCAGTTAACCTGCTTTGGCTCTTAGACCTTTTCCTGGTTCTCCCTGATTAGTATTTTCATGGTTTCCTCTTGCTGGTATGGTTTCCTCTTTCCTATGATGGTAGTTCATCAACAAGCTCAAAATAAATGATGATAGATAGATAGATAGATAGATAGATAGATAGATAGATAGATAAAATTAATAAGGCATTGAATTTCCTTATCTGAGTACTAACCTAGGCTCTCAACCATGTGAATTTCCATTTTTACTTTGAATGCTTATAAGAAATTCTTCTTTGTATGCATCATATATTAACTATGGTTTCAAATCATCAGGATCCTTGAATTCATATAGGGGCTTTAAGACACTATTTGGTTGACAGGTATCAAGGGCCAGGACATCAATGGACCAGACCTCTAAAAACTGCCCTCCATGAAAACAATTATTTTTGACTTGAATTTGAAAGTTTTTGAAACTGTAGGTGCTCTCCATTAGTCCTTCTTGATGATGTTAATCATGTCTGGAATGAGATGTATGTTGTTTGGTGAAGGCTGGTAGTTGGAGAGAGGAGGCTGACAGTGGGGAAGACTGAGCAATCTATATGCAGTATAAGGTGAAAATATGTACATGTACATTGTACAGTTTTGCTTCTTGCTATGGAGTGTAAGAACTGGAATGATCCCATGTCACTGCCAGACACCACAAGAACAATGAATTTTCCTAAAGTTTTCTAGCCATACTAATCACTATTCTTCTGTCATTCACTAGAATACAGAACACATCACAACTATTAATGTAGCAGTGAATGGTCTAGCATTGGGTGGGGGAGGTAAAAGAAGTAAATGGTATAAAATGACTGACAATGAGTACTAAAAGTACATATTAAAATTACTGTATAGTTATGTGCAAAATAATATTTAGTTATTGATTATAAACTGAATGGAAAAATAAGTTTGAAGATTTCATATGGTATGTAAAATTCTAGAATTCAAATTAATAAAATTCTCATAATCTAGGTCTATAATTGGCTAGATCTGTGTTAACTTAGACTTACAAATAAGGAAGGTATTAGCAGAAGAAATTAGGCTAAGTACATTATTTTGAAAAGGATAACTTTACATTGTCTTTTATCATTAGTGATATATAGATATACATTTGTATTTAATATACTGAAAGACAACTATGGCTAGTTTACAAAACATTTATAACTTCCACATAACCTACATGAAACACCAGAAAACAAAACATAGTTTCTCTGAAGAAAGTCAAAAGAGAAGGAAATGGGAAAAATAGTATAAGATGAGAAAAATGATTGACAAACCACTTGTAAATATTAAACAATAAATATAAAAGAGTTGACAATGTTGGAATTTTCCCCAGTCCTGTGCTCCTGGAAAATAGCACCAGTTAAGAAATCCCTGACAGTGTTTTATGAAAATGGTTTACAGCAAAGAACCGCTTTTCCCCACATAACTTAGCTAACAGTCTAAGTTATCTTTCCCCATACAATTTAGATAACAGTATGACCCCCTTGTTGTCCATGGCAAGGCCAGATATAGACCCTTTAAATTCCCATTGTTTATCTTATAAATGATTAGCTGAACTATTTATCCTCAAAACTATCTAAACATAGATATAAACATGTACTGGTTGGTTAAAAATCACCTGTCACCTGTAAAAGCACACCACCTATAACTTCTCTGTTCCTCTCTATAAAGTCTAAGGCAAAACCAAGCTGTGAGACCCCCTGATCTTTGGATCTGGGGTTCTGTTCCTGTTTCAGCAGCCTGACTAAGACCAAGTCCCTTAGTTGTTTGTTTTTTGTCTTTGTGTTGTGCCGTAACCTGGATAGGACTGGAAGCCCACCTCTGGACTCCCATCTTCTCCCCTCAGTGACTGAGGTCTCTCCAGCCAGTTGTGCCCCACAATTTGGGCATCCCACAGTGAAAGCAGTGCCTGAGTCCTGTGCTCCGGACATTGTTCATGACAATATGGTAAAGATTCGACGTTAATTATTTGTTTTACTGTTCTTTTGGTTTGGTTGCCAGCTTTTGTTTAACCTTGTTACTGGAGGAAACTCCAATGCATACCTTGACCCCCTTCAAAATCCCTGTGAATTATGTGTTTTGCCATTATAGCCACAATTCAGTTCATTATCTCCATTTGGCATAGTTTTACTAAGGATTATGTCTCTCACCACCAGTTAATTCCTCCTGCTCCTTCTTTATCTCCAGCAAACTCACACAATTTCCTCACTCGAAACCATCCTTGAATACCGTCACTGCCATTTTTCTTACCAACGATTCCTCCTTATTCTGTGTTTTTCTTTGTTCACTTTTGGACCTTACTCCTCCTCTTTACCCTACCCTGGTTCCATTAAATTCTCCTGCTTCCCAGTTTTCCATTCCAACCCATATTATTGGCCTTTCCCTACCTGTAATAAAAAATCAATGACCTGAATACCCATTTGAATAAGTACACTTTAAGCCTTTGTCTCACTTAGATTTACATAGTACTGTCAATGACTTTAAAGACACCTGTAACAACAGGGAAGAATTTAGTAACAATTCAGTCCCGTCATCAGCACATGTTCTCCCAGGCTCCACTGATTTATATCCACTTGTGCAGCTGCTTGTGGGCCTGGGAAATGGACTATGAAAAAAGTCAGAACAGTCCTGAGGCTTACATGCATGCTAAAGCCATCGGAGGAACAGCTTATTAGACAGAGATGCAACATATCATAAGATGGAGAGATGAATCCAGCGTTAATTACAGATGTAGATTAGAATATGTTTGAAAGAGTCAGGCGCGGTGGCTCATGCCTGTAATCCCAGCATTTTGGGAGGCCAAGGCAGGCAGATCACGAGGTCAGGAGATCAAGACCATCCTGGCTAACACAGTGAAACTCCGTTTCTACTAAAAATACAAAAAATTGGCAGGGCGTGGTGGCGGGCGCCTGTAGTCCCAGCTACTCGGGAGGCTGAGGCAGGAGAATGGCGTGAACCTGGGAGGCAGAGCTTGCAGTGAGTGGAGATCACACCACTGCACTCCAGCCTGGGCAGCAGAGCGAGACTTCATCTCAAAAAACAAACAAACAAACAAAAAAAAAGTGTTTGAAAGAACAACTCTGGTGTTCTTGAGGGCTGAATCACCTCTGCCGTTGGTGTTAGGTTTCTTAAGGTCTTACAACAAAGATTATAAATGTTATTTAAAAACGAAGTGGTGGAAGACTACGATCCCTGAAATACAGTCACCAGCTCAAAAACCTAAGGGCTCCATTGTAGACAAAGCCTAGTCAACACAATGCAATCTCAAGGCTTTATAATTCAAACAATTAGAATGAAAGGTGCTAGAGCAATCTGCTCCCTAAAAAATCATTTTATGTAGGGACACTTGCAGATAGTATAAAGAAACATATAACCTGGCCTTAAGATGCAAAAGGGAGCAAGAGTCAAAAATTCATCTTTCTAGTGGTATTCCTTCACACAACCATTACCCTTGTGCAAAAGGAGATGCAAAAATCATCCCATGAATGGATTCCCCTTCATCTTCCCAGTGAACACAAAAGCAAACTTTCCTCCTATTCCCCACCAACCCTCACTTGGAGCAGGCAAACCATACCTGTGGTGGGACTTGATCTACCTTATGACTTGAGTTTATCTAAACAATCTTTTGTCTCAGTAGGACTTCTCATTAACCTGTATAGCTTTATGCTTAATTTCACTAATCCAGTAAACCTGGAAAAATATATTATTTCCAATTGGAATATCAGTATTCTTTGTTTTCTTCAACTTCCCTGGCTCTATACCTATGCTCCTTTGCACATGAACAGTTCTTATTAGCCATGAGGCAATGGTTGCTCTTGTCAACACGTTCCACCCATCCCTTTAGTGAAGCAGCCCTCAACCTTTTTGACACCAGGGACAGGTTTCATCGAAGACAATTTTTTCCATGGGGGACATGATTTTGGGATGAAACTGTTACACCTTAAATCATCAGGCATTAGTTTCTTAACAGGAGTGTACAACCTAGATCCCTCACATGCACAGTTCACAATAGGGTTCACGCTCCTATGGGAATCTACTGTGAGTGCTGATCTGGCAGGAGGTGGCGCTCAGGCGGTAATGCTCACTGGCCTGCTGTTCACCTCCTGCTGTGTGGCCTGGTTCCTAACAGCCCACAGACTGGTAATGGTCCACAGCCTGGGGTTTGGGGACCCCTACTTTAGTGGAAACAAAGGGGTTCAGGACAACTGCAGAAATATCCATAAAAAAGAAACCCAAATCCCTACCCCATTAGGGTCTTTACTCAAGGAATTAGTAATTACCCCTCAAAGCTAATGAAACTCCTTGACTGACAAATGTGTTAACATAGCTGCTTTCCAAGTATTCTTCCCCTTTTCGATCTCCTTTAGAGTCAGAACTCTACTTAAATTCAAGAGATAACAATTGCTAGCACCTGAGGCTGAAAAAACTAATGGAACAGGCTGAATTTTTTTTTAATTCAGATGGTCTTTGGAGACACCTAGACAGCTGCCTGATTTCTCCTCAGTCTTTCATCTGCAGTGCAGTGCAGTCTCCACAGTATTATATATCATGGCACAGAAAAAAAGTCTCCTTCACAAATATTGGTGCAGATGCTTCAGCAGTCATTCTAAGCAGGTAATCTCAACTTCCCCCATTTAACAGAAACATAATCCTGCCAAAAATATAAAGGTAGGGCAAGAACAAGAGCTCGTTTTTATGAGTGAGTGAACCAAAATTTTAGAATGAAAGCTGGAAGCTCTCTATTTCTATCTCTGTATGTTCACATGTGTGTGTATGTGTTCCATGAATGGGACATATATGCAAAGCAGCCCCCAAATGCAGAAGGAACCGAGACATCAAAGAACAAGGCAGACAAATCCAGTTTATCAGTAAAGTGTGAATTATTCAGGAACTAACAAAGGGAAGCATGGTCTTGGGTGGCAAGACAGGTAGATCTCCACAGCATTACATTCCACACTCAGGGCTTATATACCATGGGGAAAAGGGGAACATGCTTGATAGGGTCTACTAAAGGTAACTCCAGAACAGGCAAGAATGCTATGTGCATTGTACACTATAATTTGTGCAATAACAGCAAGGTTGTATTGATTTAAAGGCAAGATGTATAGTGAGTACACATTTTTATACTAAGGACAGTAAATAAAGTAGGAATAAGGAGGCACTCATGCAACTATGGTTAATCGGAAGTCTACATGGTGAATTAGCATCAGAATGGGGTAACTTTGATCTCTATAGTGTACATGAATGTATATAAGTTATATGTGTAATATTATCCTACCTTCAAATAGTATTATCAAATTATATTATAAATCTCTAAAAGGAGATCTATTCCGACTAGTTTACAGATAAATAAGCACTTATATAAACTGAATATTCTTAAGATTCTTAGAAATTAAGGAAATTGAATTTCTCATACTTTCAGTATGGAAAAAAGTATTCTTATATAAACTACTAAACTCAATGTTTAGTAGTTTCTATAAACTCAAATGTTTATAACTCAAATGTTTTCAAGAATTCAAGTACACATAAATTAGGTAATTCTTTGGCAGCAAGACTCATTTAATATTGTTCTTTTATCAAAAACAGGGATGTGTTCTGAGTTATTTGTGTTAACACATGTTTTTATTCTACTTGGGCATGTTCACCCTAAACTTGTACAGGTTTACTCATCAAATAAGCTTGCATTACATATAATAGATATCTAAGATGATTATGAAATGTTTAATCAAATTGAATCATTATTCTGACAAACTTTAATTCAACAGTTATTCTGTTTTGTAGCATGACAATTGGTTTGAAGATATTTTCCAAGATATTTAGTAACTTAAAACCTTAGACTTATGTTAATGACTTATGAAGTCATTAAATATCTCGATTATTTCTAGTAAAAAAGGATACTGAAGCATAATTATGAGCTTTATACTTTTTCTCTTATTTTGATGGTACAGAGAGACTGTATACATATCTGAAGGAAGTGTATGGCTATAAAAAGTTTTAACATGTAAGTTGTAAGACTAGCTCTGCTAGTCTGTTACAAAATGCTGGTATATAAAAGATAGTTCATACTTATCCACCTCATAGATTTTCTGGGAAGTAGAAGCTACTGTGGTTAAAAATTATAACCAATGTAGGTAAGAGAGACTTTACTAGGAGCAATTGTGGCCAAGAGGAACAATTTTATATGCAATGTATGGAAAAATAGGACAACTTTGTTCTAAAGTAAAATGACTGGTTTATCCAGAATAAGAAAGAGGAGAGTGTGTGAAAAAATCTAAATGGATATAGAAAGTTGTAGAAGGTTCATGGAAAAAGAATTTCATATGTCAGGCTAAGGCTCGATGGATTTATTTAAGGTTGTTTAAGAAGAGCTTTTGTATTAAAATTATACTAATACAAAATTAGATTAGATTTGATTTTCTTTCTGTAAAAATGACAAAATTTACATGGATTATTGGTCTTCTCTTAAGAGTTTAGAAAAGGTTTTTCTTTAACTTCTGAGTAATCTGACAAAAATACAAAGATACTGTGTCTTACCAGAATAGTTAACTGTGTTGTGTGTTGACTGTATCATGTCCTTCATTAATTAAAAGAACAAAGTCTTCCTACTTTTGATCAAATTTCATGATAATTTCTAACACTTTGCTGACCCCAAATCAAATTCTAAATGATATGTTTTGCATCTAAAACTGTCTTTAGGATTTCACGGGGTACATGGAAAATCACAAAGAATTTATTTTTTTCACTTTATACAAGGAGAAATGCTAAAAATAATTACGTTTATTTCACATTTTGAATTACATAGGAAGAATTGTAAAATCAGAAGGGATGCTTTGCCTTCCCTGGGTTAAATCAAGATGGGTAAAATATTATTATTATAAAAATTCCAGAAACTACATGCTGTGTGGGAAATTCCCAGGGAATCATCAATATCCTTACTGTCCATGTATTTTTTTCTATTTATGAGAGTACCATTAATGCTTTGCCTGATTTTAGATAAAAATAATATGGTGTTTTTCAGTCATAATTTCAGTAAATGTTTTAAAAATATTAACCTGATTGTAATTGTATCCTTTAACAAATTAAAGAATTCAAAATTCAATAAGTTCTAGGGCAGTGGTTCAATTGAGGATTCATATCATTTAACCTATGAAGTTTAATTCATATGTTTAGGACTTACTCCAGGCTTACAAAATCTTTTTACTTTATAATCTTGATATATTCTAACTTGATATATTCTAAAATTGATATAATCTTCATATATTCTAATTTATAATATTGATATAATCTTTATAATCTTGATATACCATGTTGGATATATTCATGGTACATTACATTTAGGGAAATTTGATGTTATATCTGAATATTGTTTTCTCTGTAAAGATATGGCCATCCATTTTCATATATTAGAATTGTATTCATTCTTTGAATGAATACAAATTATGTTTGCAGATATTTTATCTAAAACTTTTTTGGATTGACGATTTTGTTTTCCATGCCATAGAAAAAACCATTTATCCTTATTAGTTGAGTTTTTTGTGTAATTAAGTCACATCAGATCTTTCACTTTTAAAAATTATTAGTAATAACTTGACTACAGATGCTTTAATCTACAAGTTATTTTATTTTACTCTGATCCCTCCTTGGAAGCCCTTGCAAATCTGTCTTAGAGATCCAGGACTCTATGTCAGGTATATGTTTCTTATGGCATTGCTTAAAACACCATTGAAATCATACCAATGAATTGAATCAGGATTTCCAGCTCCAGTGAAGAAGCAGATGTGTTCAGAAAACTGCTAATCTAAGATCAAGCAAATTAAAAATTAATTACATATGAAGGAAAGAAGGAAGGAAGGAAGGAAGGAAGGAAGGAAGGAAGGAAGGAAGGAAGGAAGGAAGGAAGGAAGGAAGGATAATTATGGGCTCTGCATGGGATATTGCTAATATGTTAATATTCTATTTTCTGGATATTAATAATCCCTTTATATTTTCTCTTAATTGACCTATAATTCATACCAAGTTATTAAATTGTGCTTTTATAGAGAAATGAAACATTCATTTTTTCCTTCCTTCCTGACCCCTCTGGAATTCAGAAACTTATCAGGTATTCTCATTTTCATGGCAATGTAATTATTTTTATAGGATCAATAAGAATCTACTCTTCTTATTAACAATACATAATTAGAAAAATTGATTATGCAACCCAGATGTTTACTTGAATTTTTTTTTGAGAATGATACTCATTTTATCAGATTGCCCAGACACTTACATGGAGTGACCAAGTTGGCCTTAACATTTCTTTCCGCTTGACTCAACTTTAGACTGATGTTTTCCTGACTCTAGGCTCCTGGTTTCCCTATTCTTAGAGCATTGTCTTTACAAAAACTTATGTTGAGATTCAAAAGATGATATCCAAAAGACTGGCACTTTGACATGCTGAGAAGCCTTAGCAGCTGCCTCAGCATCAAGGTCCCCCTAACCTAGTCTTATTCTCCCACCCCAAGAGCACGAAGGGACTCTAAAATGTTATCTGCATCCACTGAGGAATGCAAACACACCTGGATGGACGTTTACACAAGATATTACCTGCCTCTTGGGCTCATTCAAGTTCCAAAGATAATCCTTTGCAAGTACACTTCTGTCTCCTGAGTCAATTTATTCTCCCTAATAATTATTTACTAGGTGGTCAGTCTGAAAGGGCTAAGAACACTGGGAAACATAAGATATTAAGCAGCCCACTCTCACTTTGAATGAATCAAACTCTCAGGGGGAGTTTCTCTTAATAACTCCCATGCATAAGAGGCTTTGCTGGTCTCAATCTTTGTTGTCTGGTTAGTTCTGGGAAAGTTTAATTCCAGGAGGGACTAACTGGTGTCACAGATTAACAGGGCTGACTGGTGGTCCGTCACAAACTTGTGGGATACTGGAGGCACTGTACATGCAAACACCATCCTTAACCATCTGTGGCAACAACAGTCTTTTGCTATCTCAGTCTTTTTCTCAGAGTAAATTTTTGGGGGGATCGGAAGAGACTACATATTCTGCCCCCATTTTATAAATGACACTTAAATCCATGGTATTCTAAGCCTGGAATGAATACCACCTCTGCGGCTTTCTAAACAAATTGGCTGTATTTAAAAGAAAAAAGATACTTGGAGCACTCTCAGCTTCAACAACTATCTTACTGGACCTATGAAAAGAAAGATATAGCCTTAGAAATTCCACTGGCAAACCAAAACTAAAACTAAAGGAAGAAAAATACCCAGAACTCAGATTTTAAACGGAATTAAAATCCTGCCTGCTTTGGATCCTCTTTGGTATTTACAAAGAAGACATTCCAGCTTGGAGTCTAGTGGCTAAGATGGCCAAGATTCCACACTGCCGGGGTGTGATTCCCAGTCTGAGAACCAGTCCCTTGAAAATGTAAATCTTCTAACTCAAAATTTTTAAAGAAAATATTCATTAAAAAATTGTGGTGCCCATTTGTTCTGTAATCCTTTCTATCCTTATAGATTTTATTTCATGTTTTACTAAGTATCTTTTAAATCTTCAACTGTGGGACACTCAAGTTGTAGTAGGCCTTTGTGCGTAGGTGGTCAGCTGAGAAGTGGGCAGATGAGAACACATGAACACAGTGGAGAACAACACACACTGGGGCCTTTTGGAGGGTGGAGGGTGGGAGAAGGGAGAGTATCAGTGAAAATAAATAATGGGTACTAGGCTTAATAGCTGATGATGAAATAATCTGTACAACAAATCCCCATAACACAGTTAACCTATGTAACAAACCTGCAGTTGTACCCCTGAACTTAAAATAAAAATATAAAAAAGAAAGAAAGAAATATGGATTGTATTTCATTTGCAACCAGTGAAACATGCTAATTTATGAGCTGTCCTTGGGGGGGTCTGGATCTTGAGAGGTATGCAGCTTTTGCTCCCTCTTTGGAGGCATTGGTTAAAGCCATAAAGGGCTTCTTGGTTTTATTTTCTTGTGTGATTGTTTTTGTTTTCAGTCATCTGTTTAGGTGTACCTTTGATCTAAAACTTTGGTTTATATCTACAGTGTGATAGTACTTTTTTTTCAGTTTGCCTTGTTTCTTCCACTGGGCCAGAGAGACAGCCTAGCTCCATCACTGGATATTGATCCTGTGAGAGGAGAAGGAGGGCCCCTCACAGGTGACAAGGGGAGGCACAGCTCTGCAGCAGCTGTTCTCTGGGCTTCAGTGAAAGGCTGACTGCTCCCAAGATGGAAAACTTGCTACTTTATATTTAAAAGGATTTTTAAAAAGCCATTCTTTGATCTGCTTAATTAGAAGTAGATCTAATTTAGATCTAATTTTAAAAGTAGGCTTAATTAGAAGTTGATATTCAGATGGCCTGGATGTCCAGGTGCTGTGGCCAGTTTTGCTGATCCCAGAGCTTCTTGGGGGAAACCTACAGGTGGCCATTGGCATGCCTTGAACTTTTTCATGGGAAGATCTTATGTAAAAATGGGTCAACTGAAATGTCTGGAGAATGTGACTTGTGCCAAAGACGGACAGAGAACAAATGCACAGAAATACTGTCAGCCTTCCATGGTATCTCCAGAACTTCACAATTATCTCTACATTGAATTTATTGGTATTCTTCCTCTTGTTTTAAGTTGGTTCTTTATTGAATGGTACTTGGGGGAAAAAAAAAGTTCTAGTGCATTTTTCCAACACATCACTGGATTATTTGAATCCAGTATGGCAGCCATTATCACCTTGCTTATAAGTGATCCAGTTGGTGTTCTTTATATCTGCTCATTCATGTTGAGTATTGACACTTTCAGATTGGTACACGATGCTTTACCACCCAAGTCCAGATTATGTTACCACAGTGCACAGTACTTAGGAAGCTGTCTACCCACTACATATCATTGTATTTATCTACTATGCATTCTGCTTGGTATTAATGATGCTGCTCCCAACTTTCCGGTGAAGAAGATTGCATGTGAGTTAGGGACGTCTGACTGATTTAAAAGTATTTATGCTGCACTTTACTTTTTCCTAATATTAATCATGCTTCAGGTGGTTGGTGGAGGCCTTTTACATTATGCCTTCCCATACCCTATATTAGTGTCATCTTTGGTTACTCTAGATGTGTATGTATCGGCTTCGGGGAAATAGAGAACTATTATGATCTTCTGGTCAGAAAGAAAAGACTTATTCTCTTCAGCCACTAGTTACTTCATGCTTATAGAAAAAGAAAAATCTTCATTTCCAGAGTGAATAAACTTGAGCAATATTTGCCCCTTTGGACTTTGGCACATACACCATCCATTTATTGCTTGTTCACTGCAAAAGATACTGAAGTTTCACAGATACTCTCAGAAGGAGCCAATAGACACTGATATGGTTTGGCTCTGTGTCCCCACCCAAATCTCATGTAGAATTGTAATCCTCAATGTTGAAGGAGGGACCTGGTGAGAGTTGATTGGATCATAGGGGCAGTTGTCCCCTTGCTATTCTCATGATAGTGAGTTCTCATGAGATCTGGTTGTTTAAAAGTGTGTAGCATTTCCCCCTTCACTCTTTCTCTCCTGCTACCATGAGAAGATGTGCTTGCTTCCCCTTCACCCTTCCACCATGATTATGGTTTCCTGAGGCCTCCCCAGCCATACCTCCTGTACAGCCTGTGGAATTGTGAGTCAATTAAACCTCTTTTGTTTATAAATTACCCACTCTCAGGCAGTTCATTATAGAAGTGTGAGAATGGGCTAATACAGACACTGAAGGTAAATATGCAAAATGCCAAAAAAAACCTAAGAAGTGTTCCTAATTTAAAAAGTAAATAAACATAAAAAAGGAATTAATGAAATTCTGCCATTCATGAGAACAAGATTGTCAATATATCTTAATGCTTGGAGTTTTTTTGTTTTGTTTTTGTTTTACTTAATAGACTTTATAGATGGACTTATAGACTAGAAAAATACAAAATACCATAATATTCTGTTACATAGCAAAATATTATCTATTACATTAGTAGCCCATTAGGAATTACTTGCTTCTCTTAACTGTTCAGTTTTTCTTTAAAGCAAAATTATATCTATGTACCTAGCAATGTGTTGTTCCCATTTCATTAAGAAAAACTTTAACAAATATAATCTGATATCATTAGCAGTGGCATAATTGTGCATATCTTTTCTGTTTCTATTTGTTTTTCACCAGTAATAAATTACAAAGACAGATATACTTGGGGTCTGATTGCAAACATATAAAGTATATTTTTTTATCTGTTTATTTTAACCAATCCAGTATTTTCACATATTATAACAAATTAAGCATATTTTACATATAGGTTTTCTGTTTATAGATAGTTTAATTTTATTGTTCCTACAAAGAAAATAAATAATAAAAAGCTTAACTACAAAGAAAGCTGATTTCCCTTTAATTAAAAAAATAACTCCATTACAGATTTAATCTTATTACTCATAATTTGTCTGCTTTCTGTTTCTTCTTAATTCAATTTCAGTAGGTTGTATATGTTCAGGAATTTATTTAATTTCACAAGGTTTTATAGTTGTTCATAATAGTCTCTAATGATCTTTTGTATTTCTGTAATATCAGTTGTAATGTCTCTTATTTTTGGTGTTATTTACTCAAGTCTATTTTTTTTTCTTAATCTAGCTACAGGATTGCCAATTTTGTTTATGTTTTAAAAAAAAATTTTTGTTGATGTCTGCATTGATTTCTTAGTCTCAATTTTGTTTATTTCTGGTATAATTTTTATCGTTTATTTTCTTCCACTAATTTTGGTAGATTTAATTAACTTCCTCTCCCACTCTGAAGGTCAAGTTTTGTTACCTACCTACATATTGAACTAGATTCTGTCGTATTGCAAAAATGTAAACATTGTGGAAATAAACAAAGATCACCACAATGAGAACAAAGCCTATTTATTTTGATCTTGTTATATCAGAGTTTACTATAATAAAGGATAAAGACTGTCATTTGCATTTGCCAGAGACTCAAAGGCAGGCAAATGAATAGGGAAGCTTTATAAGGAAAGAAAGAAAAGCTTTTGGTATGTCCTGATTGTAGGCTGCTAACATGGGGAAAATGTAGTGGGGGCTAACTAGAGGGACATCCTATATCATTAATGAGGAGTATATATTTGCTTTCTCTGGTTGGTCCTAAATTAAAAGCAAGAACAAAAAATTTGGCAAACTTAAAATTATTAATCAAGTCCTTCTCTTTCTTTGGGCCAGGTTTTATGAAAGTTAGTGTTTGGATTTCTGGAATGATTGTTAGAGATTCTAGTCTGATTTCCATAAATCTGATTTGTCGATAGTAGGCTGGTTTTCTGGGCTGGTTACTGCAGAGAGCCTGTTTGCCATAGCTTGTGGGTCATATCAATGGCTGCAGCCGTTCCAGACAGCCTGCCACTGCCATTACACCAGTAGTTGCAGTGGGGAGCAGCTTGGGATGCATGCTCCATATAGCCAGTGGGAGCTGGGAACAAGTAGGAGCCCCACCCCTTCTGAGTTGGGGCAGGAGCTCCCCAGATGCACTGCAGCTGCCCAAACCACGGCTGCAGTCCTGGTCCTCCCAATCCACAGATCAGGCTGGAGCCCTGCCCCACTGGATGCAGCTGCAGCTGCCCAAACCATGACTGTAGGCTCAGGCATCCCTGCACTATCTGGGGCCTGGGAAGGCTCCTACCCCTGCCCTTGCAGGCTCAGAAGGGCCTGCTTCCACTGTCTGCCCTTTTCTGGCTGTTGGCGCCTGCTCCAATTTTGAAGCAAAGTCGAGCCAAGCCTGGAACCATGAATGGCAGTAGGAGGCATCCAGATTCCCAGTGATGCCCCACCTTCAGGCCAGAGAGGTCCCACCTTCAGGCCTCAGGCTCAGCCAGAGTAGAGGACAGAATGGAGAGATGACCAACTGCAGAGAGGAGCTACCCTCTAACTCTCCATGGCCTCCTGCCTGCTGAGAGCTGAACACTCGATGGGACAACCTGCCTAAAGAGAGAAGCTACCCACTGTGGGTCTCCCCTAAGCTGTTGTAACACTCAGTAAAGCTCTTCATTTTGCTCACGCTCCACTTGTCTGTGTACCTCATTCTTCCTCATTCTTCCTGGATGCAGGACAACAACTTGGGTAAAGGTGCCACCAGCCACAGAAGTTTATGGACAGAAAAGCAACATCCCAAAGATCCCATAACAATAGTTCTATTATTATATACGGCATGGCCATTATTTGTTTGTATATTCAGTCTTTCAACCCATACCAAATTTTCAAGTTTTTCAGTTTTCTTTAATATCTTGTGTCACTTTCCAAACTAATACTTCCTTGGTTTTCTCTTTTCTTAACTTGACTTCATTGAAATCTAAAATCTGATACCTAGATCCTTATGAGGACTTTACTTTGCCTTATAGCAGGCCGTTTCCCCCAGGATCTGAAGAAGACTGTAAACTACAGCCAAATGATTTGATATTATAGGGTTAAATATAATTTTTTCCTCATGCCAAAAGGAAAAAGAAACTCCCCAACTATAGCATTTTCTTTAGAAAATTTAAATTTTTAAATAGGTTCACTATTGTTTTCAGATGTGTTTCTATATTTTAAAAGATCCATAAGTCTTTATGCTAGGTGCCTGGCTCCAAGTTATAATTTCCTGCTATTTGTAAAGATAGAGAAAACTTTGTATTTCTTTTGGATAAAGAGAATTAGCATATATGTAACACACTGCATCTTTGTTGCTTATAAAAAGGTGATATTTCTTTATGTTTTTTATAATATCTTTAATAAATTTTCTGTGATGTGTATCACAGTATGTCTTAATGCTTTTTCAATATTAACACTGATTTGTTTTCTCCATTTGTTTAAGAAATTTGGTTAAAAGGAGATTTTATTGTATTTCACAAAGGAGAAAGCAAAATTTCTTCTTTCCCTTCTTAGGTTCTTTTGAGGCACAGTCCTGAAAACAAAAGAAATATTAGTAAAGGAAAACAAGTGGTCTTAGTTTATAAAATATACTGTACTCATCACATAGGACAGGCCTCAGTTCAAAAGTATTTCTCTCTCAAGGCAGTGGCTTAGGGCCTTTGCTGAAATAGTACTTTAACAAGGAGTCATAAATCCTACATAGTGACGACAAAGGAGAGAGCAGTTCTAGTCTTGTAAAAGGTGGGAAAATGTGAGAAGATACTAAAAGTTGTTCCCAGATTGCTCTGATGCTGGCTGGTCCTTCTCTGGGCTGATACGCAAGTTCTGTCTCCAGTAAGAAAGGATTTGTTTCCTGGCATTAGGCAAAAAGAGGCTGAGGCTGACTTTCCAGTGTCTTTACCTTAACAACCCTCAACATGTCTGGGAAAAATATTTTGGTTTTCTTCCATTTATTTCCCCAGCAATATATACTGTGAAGGACTCATCATTCTAGCAGACAACACAATGGCAAGATTTCTCCCTGAATGAGTCACTGGCTGGCACACTAAGAGATTGTGGCAAAATCCTCAGATCATAAATGTCCTTATACAAGTTTCAATCAAGACTGTGGATAATATCATGAAAAGCAGCAACATCTTATCTTTAAGAAACTCAATGAACAGTACTACGAAATAAAAATATGTTTATCGCTGACCTCTTGGAATCTGCTGAGCTGGATATCTTCAGGGTTTAACTCTTAGCTCTTTACTTTAATACAGCTGTTTATCTTAATACTGCTTTTTTAAATTGTATGCATCCCTCTTTTAAAATGCTTGGTCTGAAAGATCCTAAAACAACTGAATTTTATGGCTAGCTTTCAATAGATAGTTCAACTGATTATTTTGCAGGCACAACACCAATAAGAGAGTCTTCAGAAGATGACTTCTTCTTCTCTCTCTCTCTCTCTTTTTTTTTTTTTCCTTTGGACAAAGTCACTTTGAGACCCAGGCTAGAGTGCAGTGGCCTAACCTCAGCTCACCGCAGCTTCAACTTTCTGGGCTCAAGCAATCCTTTCTCCTCAGCCCCTCAAGTACCTGAAACTAAAGGCACACACCACAATGCCCGGCTAATTTTTAAAATTTATTGTAGAAATGGGATTTCCTCGTGTTGCCCAGGCTGGTCCTGAACTCCCAAGCTCAAGCAATCTGCCCACCTTAGCCTCCCAAAGTGCTAGGATTATAGGTGTGAGTCACCGCATCCAGCCAGACTGCTTCTTAAACCATGACTCATCCCACTCAAAATATTAATGATTGCCTCTGAACTGATAGTCATTCATCTTGAACAACAGAGGACACCGACAATGTTTAATTTTACCTGAGCCCTCTCCGCCAAGAAAGCAGCAATAGTTAAGAAATCCCTCCACTCTTTTCTTTTCCAGGAAACATATACTGAAAAGAACACCCATATGACTTAGATCAGGCTCCCACATGATCCTCTTTGTGTATCTATGACAAAGCAAGGCACAGATTCTCGAAATTCTCATTTTTTATCTCAAACATAATTACATACAGCGTTTGTTCCCCCAGAAATAGCTAGATGAAAGGTTGGCATTGTTGGCTGGCTGACTGACTGAGATTCCCTTAACTACAAAAATAAGATTAAAGAATTCTACCTACAACTTGTCTACGGCTCCCTATAAATGTGTAAGGTGCAACCTCCATACTGAAACACTCTGGTCTTCAGATATGAGGTGCTTTCTGTATTTCAATAGGCTGGATAAAATTGTTCCTACTTGTTTTTTGTTTTTGATGGGGTTAAACTCTGTGATTAAAGATGAAGAGTCGCAGATTGAGGGACTGATTCTAATCTAATCATATAGTGTCAAAAAATTTACTAACAAATTGAAACAAAAAGGGCAGAATTATGAGATGACAAAGAAATATCAAATGTTGAAAAATAGAAAAACTACAACTTATAGGAAAAGTTGGACAATCAAAAAATTAGATGAATATCTTTCAAAATTTTTTTTACATTTTCATTAGAATATCATACTCAAAGCTCATATTAACTTATTATTTTCTAATTATGGACACTAGATTAATATAAAAGTTCATTCTTTGGGTACAATGTCTTAAAAAAACATAATGAAACCAATATCATGCAGTAGTTAAAAACTAAGCACAAATGTTATCATGCTTAAATTATGAATATAATTAAATTATAGTAATTTAATTTGAAAATATGAGTATTATTTGTGTTTAACTGAGTCACTTTAAAAATTGCTACAATTGTGGCCAGTCTTTTCATGAAAGAAATCCTCTGAAGCAGCCTGAAACGAGAGGACACTGACTTTGATCTAGGATCTCATTATATTGCTAGAAAATGTTTACAGATGGGATGAACACTGTGATTTTGAATAGCCACAGGTTTCTTGAGATGGCACATCATTAACTTAGCAATTGCTCCTCCAAATGCCCACAGAAATAGGCTGGGAAACCCTTGTTCTCCCAGTGACTATGGATCATCTTCTTATCTACTGTGTCTAGGAGTGACAAAAATATGAACAAAAAAACCTTACTTTATTTATGTATCTTAAGTTTTTCTTCATGTTAAACTAAATTATAAGAAATGACCTAATCTTTAGTTTCATTTTCAAAAAAATGAAGACTATCAATAAAGTTAAATATGCAAGTAATTATAAAATACATTTTATTATTATTTGCTTCTTATTTTTAAGAAACATGAATAACTTTTTCATTATACAATGACAAAATATTGAAGAATTGATAGTATTTCTAGAATATAAATGTATAACCAAAGTAACACATAGGATTGGTATGGTCAAATTCCCAGCTTCTGCTCATGTCTGGTAATTTTATCCTATGGTGAATATTGGGGATGCTACTGTCATAATTCTGTTGTTGTCTGCCTTTCAAAAGTTTTAAGTTTGTCTTAGTTAGAAGGTGACAGTTTAATAAACTTAACTTTAAATAATGCTATTTAAGACTTCTACCTCATGCTTTCTTTTTAAATTTTTATTAGATGGCTTTCTCGTTTGGGAAGCAGAATATAATGACATAGGATTACCTATGCACCTATACAAGTCCAAACTCACTGTTTCATTTTTGGAGCAAACAATAATTAATAACCATAATGTTGGCTTTGAAAATATAAATCAACCTATAAACATATCTTGGAAGATTTGATTATATTTACCAGAGTATAAATTCTATGAATCTTGCAATATAGAATAAATAGTACAGTGGGTAGATATGGGGAATAAGGAATGTTGAAATAATGTTTGGAGTGGATATGTTGCTCTCTTCATATTCAAAGATAGAAACCTGGAACACAGTGTAAAACTAGCAGTTTGTGAAAAACAGTGATAAGAATATCATGTAAGGCCATAAAAAGAACAGGAATGGAAGAGAGGGAAGTGTCAGTGACATAAATTCTTCAAGTCATAGTGGTAAATAGACTTTGTTTATAACCAACAAATAAAAAACTACATATAAAATTATAGTATTTAAAATTATATTGATAACCACCATCACAGAAGCAGAAATCAAAATCCTTATTTCCACCACTACCCAAGGACTCATGCCTCAGAGGAGGTGATATCTATTATCTAAAGAACATCTATAATTTTTGAATACCACAGTGAATTAATAAAAACAAATCAGTGTAGAGATACTTCCTGGTAAAATTTCAGAAGCCTCAGGATAAAAAGTTATAAACCTCTATAGAGTAAGAGAAAGAAAATAGAGAAAAAAGAAAAACATTAATTTACAAGAGTCAGGTTGATGCCAGACTTTTAATCACCAAAATCCTGAAAACTAAAATAAAAAGGAGCAATGTTTCAATCTAATGATTGAAAAATTAATGTCATAGTATTTAATCTTCTTGAGTTATCTAATCGAGTGATATTTTATTGGGAGATATGTTTGTTTCTAAACTGCTAGTTTATTACAAATGAAAAATAGCTTTATACTAAAAAATAATTTTTCTTGTCACTCGAAGCAATTATTGAACAATTCCATTGCTGAAGAATAAAATTTAGGGGGAGGTGGAAGGGAGCTGAAATATTTATAGTGCAACCAAGAAAATGAGTAAGATGTGAAACAAAAGGTATTTTAAAACAATGCAACAGTATTGTGCTAGAACAAGCATGCCAAAAAATAACTGTTAAAAGATTCTTGTGTATATAAGCATAAGAAACAGCATCCAGAATTTAGTCATTATAATTTATTCAGAAGTATCTCTGAGACCCAAAAGTATTACTAGTTCTCTAAATACCAGGATTCACAGTGAACAATAGAAAAATAAAAATAATTCTATCAATAAGTACTTACATAAAAACTCCTTTAGAATATATATGAAACATACAGGAACTTGGAGAATTTCCACAAAACAAGTGCACATTTAGCCATATACACTTTTGAACTTAAAATGTATTTTCAACAAAGTTCTTATTATCAAATTCTATTGTACTCTAAACATATATATATATATATCGTATCCCTCTACACACTGAAACCTTTCTCTGTCAATTAGTAACCTAGCTCAGAAAAGTAAATAAAAGCAGTGAACTATACAACTCAATATTTTGGTAATTACCCACTGTATAACTATCAAATGTTTGTGACTATATTTAGAATGCTTTCTTCTGAAATACATTAAATGTCAGAAATATGTACTTGTAATATTATTTCTAATTAACTCTTCATAACTGCAAATGCTAAGAAATATTTTGAGACACATATTCTATTTTATGCATTTTAATAGTGTTCATTGAAATTAATTTTCTACTAATATCAGTCAGAAAGACTGAATGCATGTATACTGATCTTGCTTAGGAACACAGATGTATATATGTCTTTACTATGGAGCTGAAGATCCCAAAAAAGAACCTTGGAATGAAAATCTTTTATAGACTTTTATAATTAATTTTAACAGATTGTTTTATAACTAATTTCTCTGACAATAGAAGAAATAAGCACAATAAGAGAAACTGATCAATTTTAAGAATATGTTGGAAATGTATTGCTAAGACAAAAACAATCCCATTTTACTGAACTTTGGTTGCACACCTAAAATTTGTACTAATGTTGTCAAAATTATTAAGAGGCAGTTAAAAACGGAAATTTAAAAAGCTTTGTTACCTATTTCTGCTACTATACATTTCGCTGTCAACATTTTATTTTATTTTACTTTATTTTAGACTTTATTGTTTCTAGGGCATTTTTAGGTTCACAGCAAAATTTAGAGATTGCTATATATCTCCCACTTTTACACATGTACTTACAACATCCCCAATCCCCTATTGTCAACATCCCTAAACAGAATGATATTTAGTTATAACTGGTGAACATTCATTAGCATATCATTATCACCCAGAGTCAATAGTTTACTTTAGGGTTTACTCTTGGTGGTGTACATTCTATGGGTTTTGACAAATGTATAATAGTGTGTATACATTATAGTACCATAAATGGTATTATTACCACCCTAAAACCCTGTGTTTCCACTATTTATCCATTATTCTATTCTTAACCCCCTCCAACCCTTGGCAAACACCAATTCTTTTACTGTCACCATGGTTTGGCCTTTTCCAAAATGTCATATTTGGAATCATACAGTATGTAGCCTGTGATGGTTGATACTGACTATCAACTCCATTGGATTGAAGGATGCAAAGTATTGATCCTGGGTGTGTCTGTGAAGGTGTTGCCAAAGGAGATTAACATTTGAGTTAGCGGGCTAGGAAAGGCAGACACACCCTTAATCTGGGTGGGCACCATCTAATCAATTGCCAGTGTGGCCAGGATATAAAGCAGGCAGGAAACCCTGAAAAGTCTACACCAGCTTAGCCTCCCAGGCTTCATCTTTTTCCTGTGCTGGATGCTTCCTGCCCTCCAACATTGGACTCCATGTTCTACATCTTTGGGACGCAGACTGGCTTCCTTGCTCCTCAGCTTGCAGACAGCCTGTGTGGGACTTTGTGATCATGTGAGTTAATACTACTTAATAAATTCCATATATAGATATACATATATAGATCCTATTAGTTCTGTCCCTCTAGAGAACCCTGACTAATACATAGGCTTTTCAAATTAAGTTATTTCCCTTAGTAATATGCATTTAAGATTTCTCTGTGTCTTTCTATGGCTTGATAGCTCATTTCTTCATAGCACTAAATAATATTTTATTGCCTGGATGTACCAGAGTTTATCCACTTACCTACTAAAGAACATCTTGATTGTTTCCAAATTTTGGCAATAATAAATAAGGACTTACCTCTGTGTATGGATTTTTGTGTAGACATATGTTTTCAACTTCTTTAGATAAATATCAAAAAGCACAAGTATTAGATCATATGGTAACAGTACGTTTAGTTTTGTAAAATACTGCCAAACTGTCTTCTAAAGTGTCTGTGCCATTTTGCATTCTCATTGTCAATGAACGAGAGTTCCTATTGCTCTGCATCTTTACTAGCTTTTGGTTTTGTCGGTATTTTGGATTTTGGTGATTTAAATAGGCATGTAGTAATATTCCTTCAGATTGCAGTTCCCTGATGTGGAGCATCTCTTTAAATGCTTACTTTCCATCTGCATATGCTTTTGGTGAGGTGTTTTGTTAAGGCCTTTGGTCTATTTTTAATCTTTTTAAGTTTTTCTTATCTTATTTTATTTTTATTTTTATTTTTTTCTATTTTTATTATTATTATACTTTAAGTTCTAGGGTACATGTGCATAACGTGCAGGTTTGTTACATATGTATACTTGTGCCATGTTGCTGTGCTGCACCCATCAACTCGTCAGCACCCATCAACTAGTCATTTACATCAGGTATAACTCCCAATGCAATCCCTCCCCCCTCCCCCCTCCCCATGATAGGCCCCGGTGTGTGATGTTCCCCTTCCCGAGTCCAAGTGATCTCATTGTTCAGTTCCCACCAATGAGTGAGAACATGCGGTGTTTGGTTTTCTGTTCTTGTGATAGTTTGCTAAGAATGATGGTTTCCAGCTGCATCCATGTCCCTACAAAGGACACAAACTCATCCTTTTTGATGGCTGCATAGTATTCCATGGTGTATATGTGCCACATTTTCTTAATCCAGTCTGTCACTGATGGACATTTGGGTTGATTCCAAGTCTTTGCTATTGTAAATAGTGCTGCAATAAACATACGTGTGCATGTGTCTTTATAGCAGCATAATTTGTAATCCTTTGGGTATATATCCAGTAATGGGATGGCTGGGTCATATGGTACATCTAGTTCTAGATCCTTGAGGAATCGCCATACTGTTTTCTATAATGGTTGAACTAGTTTACAATCCCACCAACAGTGTAAAAGTGTTCCTATTTCTCCACATCCTCTCCAGCACCTGTTGTTTCCTGACTTTTTAATGATCACCATTCTAACTGGTGTGAGATGGTATCTCATTGTGGTTTGGATTTGCATTTCTCTGATGGCCAGTGATGATGAGCATTTTTTCATGTGTCTGTTGGCTGTATGAATGTCTTCTTTTGAGAAATGTCTGTTCATATCCTTTGCCCACTTTTTGATGGGGTTGTTTGTTTTTTTCTTGTAAATTTGTTTGAGTTCTTTGTAGGTTCTGGATATTAGCCCTTTGTCAGATGAGTAGATTGCAAAAATTTTCTCCCATTCTGTAGGTTGCCTGTTCACTCTGATGGTAGTTTCTTTTGCTGTGCAGAAGCTCTTTAGTTTAATGAGATCCCATTTGTCAATTTTGGCTTTTGCTGCCATTGCTTTTTAAGAAAGGGTCTTTCTCTGTTGCCCAGGCTGGAATGCCATGGCACAATCATGGCTCACTTTAGCCTCAACCTCCCAGGCTCAAGTGATCGTCCCACCTCAGCCTTCTGAGTAGCTGGGACCACAGGCACCTGCCACCATGCCTGGATAAATTTTTGACCCACTTCATAAATGAGATGTTTATTTTCTTAAGTTTTAAAAGTTCTTTGTATATTTTGGATAACAGTCCTTTAATAGTTGTGTCTTTTTCAACTATTATCTCCCAACCTATGACTTATCTTCTCATTTTCTTGAGATTATCTTTTACAGAGCAGAAGTTTTTAATTTGAGTGAAGTCCAGCTTACTAATTATTTTTAAATGTATTTTGCCTTTGGTGTTATATCTAAGAAGTCATCACCGTGTCCAAGGTCATCTAAGTTTTCTTCTCTGTCATCTCTTAGGAGTTCTATAGTTTTACATTTTACATTTGGGTCTATAATCCATTTTAATTTTTGTGACGGATGTAAGAGTTGTGTCTAATTTAATTTTTGCTGCATGTTATGTCCAGTTCTTTCAGCACCATATGTTGAAATGACTATCTTTCCCTCATTGTATTACCTCTTTTTTAATAATTTGACTATATTTATGTAGCACTATTTCTGAGTTCTCTTTTCTATTTATGACCGATTTGTCTACCTTTTTGCCTATCACATTGTCTTGATTACTGTAGGTTTAAATTAAATCTTGAAGTCAAGTATATCAGTATTCCAAATTCTTCTTCATATTTTGTTGGCTCTACTGAATTTTTTGCCTCTTCATATAAAATTTAGAGTCACTTTATCAATATCCACAAAATAATTTTCTGGGATTTTTACTGGCATTCTACTATATCTATAGATAAAGTTGGAAAAAACTGACGTTTTGACAGTATTTTTTCTTCTTATCCATGAACATGGGATACCTTTCCATTTACTTAATTTATCTTTCATTTCTTTTATCAGTTTTGTAGTTTTTCTCATATAGATCTTACACATACTTGGTTATATTTATACCTAAGTTTTTCATGTTAGAAGGAGCTAATGTCAATGGTATTGTGTTTTTAATTTCAAACTTTACTTGTTCATTGTTAGTATATTTAAAAAAGCAATTGGCTTTTGTATATTAGCTTTGTATCATACAACCTTGCTATATTCATTTATAAGTTCCAGGTTTTTTTATTTTTATTTTTTATTTTTATTTATTTATTTTTGAGACAGAGTCTCTCTGTCGCAACTGTTTTTATTTTTTGTATAGATAATCATGTCATCTTTGAGCAGATATTCTCATTTCTGCCTTCTCAATCTCTATATATTTTACTTTCTTTTTCTGTATTACTGCATTGGATAGGACTTGCAGTATAATGTTGAAAATTAGTGGTGGCAAAGGTCATCCTTACCTTGGTCTTTTCTTAGTGAGAAAAGTTTAAATTCCTCACCATTAAGTATAATGTTAACTGTAGTTTTTGTTGTGAATACACATTGAAGAATTTCTTCTTCATTACTAGGTTACTTAGAGGTTTTTTGTTTTATCATGAATAGATATTGAATTTTTCAAGTACTTTTTCTGTATCTATTGATATGATTTTTTTTCTTCTTTAGTCTGTTGATGTGATGGATTATTAATTGATTTTTGAATGTTTAAGCAGCCTTGCCTTCCTGGATATATCTCAGTTGGTTGTGATGTATAATTCATTCTATATATTATTTGGCTTAAATTTTTCGTGTTGTGTAGAGAATTCTTGTATCTATGTTTATGAAAAATATTGGTCGGTAGTCATATTTCTTTGTACTGTTTTTGCCTGGTTTGGGCATTAGATTAATGCTGGCCTCATAGAATTTATTAGGAAGCATTCACTTTGATTCTATAATCTGAAAGGCATTGCAAGAATTTAGTATAATTTTTTTTCTAAATTCCATATTAGAATTCACCAATAAACCCATTTAGGCTTCATACATTCTGTTTTTACACATTATTAATTATTCATTATAAAATCATTATAGGTCTATTTAGATGGTTAATTACTTCTTGTCTAAATTTTGGCAGATTGTGTCTTTCAAAAAATTGGCCCATTTCATTTAGGTTTTCAAATTTGTGATCATAGAGTTGTTCATAGTATACCTTTATTATTTTTCAGTGTTCATGAATTCTGTACTAATAAGCCTTCTTTCATTTCAGATGTAATTTGTTTCCTTTCTCCCTTTTTTTCTTATTAAAGTGGCAAAAGGGTTATTAATTTTATTGATTTTTTTCAAAGAAGCAGTTTGGGGTTTTATTGATTTTTTTCTATTGAATGTCTGTCTTTTATTGAGTTCTACTTTAATATTTCTTTTCTTCTGCTCATTGTAGATTTAATTTACTATCATTTTGCTAGTTTCCTAAGGGAAGTCCTTCTATCATTGATTTTAGAACTTTATTATTTCTATTTTATATTCAAATCTAGAAGTTTCTAAGAATCATTTTATTATAGTCCACGAATTTTGATATATATATATTTTTAATTTATTTATTATTATACTTTAAGTTGTAGGGTACATGTGCATAACGTGCAGGTTTGTTACATATGTATACTTGTGCCTTGTTGCTGTGCTGCACCCATCAACTCGTCATTTACATCAGGTATAACTCCCAATGCAATCCCTCCCCTTCCCCCCTCCCCATGATAGGCCCCAGTGTGTGATGTTCCCCTTCCTGAGTCCAAGTGATCTCATTGTTCAGTTCCCACCAATGAGTGAGAACATGCGGTGTTTGGTTTTCTGTTCTTGTGATAGTTTGCTAAGAATGATGGTTTCCAGCTGCATCCATGTCCCTACAAAGGACACAAACTCATCCTTTTTGATGGCTGCATAGTATTCCATGGTGTATATGTGCCACATTTTCTTAATCCAGTCTGTCACTGATGGACATTTGGGTTGATTCCAAGTCTTTGCTATTGTAAATAGTGCTGCAATAAACATACGTGTGCATGTGTCTTTATAGCAGCATAATTTGTAATCCTTTGGGTATATATCCAGTAATGGGATGGCTGGGTCATATGGTACATCTAGTTCTAGATCCTTGAGGAATCGCCATACTGTTTTCTATAATGGTTGAACTAGTTTACAATCCCACCAACAGTGTAAAAGTGTTCCTATTTCTCCACATCCTCTCCAGCACCTGTTGTTTCCTGACTTTTTAATGATCACCATTCTAACTGGTGTGAGATGGTATCTCATTGTGGTTTGGATTTGCATTTCTCTGATGGCCAGTGATGATGAGCATTTTTTCATGTGTCTGTTGGCTGTATGAATGTCTTCTTTTGAGAAATGTCTGTTCATATCCTTTGCCCACTTTTTGATGGGGTTGTTTGTTTTTTTCTTGTAAATTTGTTTGAGTTCTTTGTAGGTTCTGGATATTAGCCCTTTGTCAGATGAGTAGATTGCAAAAATTTTCTCCCATTCTGTAGGTTGCCTGTTCACTCTGATGGTAGTTTCTTTTGCTGTGCAGAAGCTCTTTAGTTTAATGAGATCCCATTTGTCAATTTTGGCTTTTGCTGTGTTTTAGACATGACGTCTTTGCCCATGCCTATGTCCTGAATGGTACTACCTAGGTTTTCCTCTAGGATTTTTATGGTATTAGGTCTAACATTTAAGTCTCTAATCCATCTTGAATTAATTTTCGTATAAGGAGTAAGGAAAGGATCCAGTTTCAGCTTTCTACTTATGGCTAGCCAATTTTGCCAACACCATTTATTAAATAGGGAATCCTTTCCCCATTTCTTGTTTCTCTCAGGTTTCTCAAAGATCAGATGGCTGTAGATGTGTTGTATTATTTCTGAGGACTCTGTTCTGTTCCATTGGTCTATATCTCTGTTTTGGTACCAGTACCATGCTGTTTTGGTTACTGTAGCCTTGTAGTATAGTTTGAAGTCAGGTAGCGTGATGCCTCCAGCTTTGTTCTTTTGACTTAGGATTGTCTTGGAGATGCGGACTCTTTTTTGGTTCCATATGAACTTTAAAGCAGTTTTTTCCAATTCTGTGAAGAAACTCATTGGTAGCTTGATGGGGATGGCATTGAATCTATAAATTACCTTGGGCAGTATGGACATTTTCACGATATTGATTCTTCCTATCCATGAGCATGGTATGTTCTTCCATTTGTTTGTGTCCTCTTTTATTTCACTGAGCAGTGGTTTGTAGTTCTCCTTGAAGAGGTCCTTTACATCCCTTGTAAGTTGGATTCCTAGGTATTTTATTCTCTTTGAAGCAATTGTGAATGGAAGTTCATTCCTGATTTGGCTCTCTGTTTGTCTGTTACTGGTGTATAAGAATGCTTGTGATTTTTGCACATTAATTTTGTATCCTGAGACTTTGCTGAAGTTGCTTATCAGCTTAAGGAGATTTTGGGCTGAGACAATGGGGTTTTCTAAATATACAATCATGTCATCTGCAAACAGGGACAATTTGAGTTCTTCTTTTCCTAACTGAATACCCTTGATTTCTTTCTCTTGCCTAATTGCCCTAGCGAGAACTTCCAAACTATGTTGAATAGGAGTGGTGAGAGAGGGCATCCCTGTCTTGTGCCAGTTTTCAAAGGGAATTTTTCCAGTTTGTGCCCATTCAGTATGATATTGGCTGTGGGTTTGTCATAAATAGCTCTTATTATTTTGAGGTACATTCCATCAATACCGAATTTATTGAGCGTTTTTAGCATGAAGGGCTGTTGAATTTTGTCAAAAGCCTTTTCTGCATCTATTGAGATAATCATGTGGTTTTTGTCTTTGGTTCTGTTTATATGCTGGATTATGTTTATTGATTTGCGAATGTTGAACCAGCCTTGCATCCCAGGGATGAAGCCCACTTGATCATGGTGGATAAGCTTTTTGATGTGTTGCTGAATCCGGTTTGCCAGTATTTTATTGAGGATTTTTGCATCGATGTTCATCAGGGATACTGGTCTAAAATTCTCTTTTTTAGTTGTGTCTCTGCCAGGCTTTGGTATCAGGATGATGTCGGCCTCATAAAATGAGTTAGGGAGGATTCCCTCTTTTGCTATTGATTGGAATAGTTTCAGAAGGAATGGTACCAACTCCTCCTTGTACCTCTGGTAGAATTCAGCTGTGAATCCATCTGGTCCTGGATGGTAGGCTATTAATTATTGCCTCAATTTCAGAGCCTGCTATTGGTCTATTCAGGGATTCAACTTCTTCCTGGTTTAGTCTTGGAAGAGTGTAAGTGTCCAGGAAATTATCCATTTCTTCTAGATTTTCCAGTTTATTTGCGTAGAGGTGTTTATAGTATTCTCTGATGGTAGTTTGTATTTCTGTGGGGTCGGTGGTGATATCCCCTTTATCATTTTTAATTGCGTAGATTTGATTCTTCTCTCTTTTCTTCTTTATTAGTCTTGCTAGTGGTCTGTCAATTTTGTTGATCTTTTCAAAAAACCAACTCCTGGATTCATTGATTTTTTGGAGGGTTTTTTGTGTCTCTATCTCCTTCAGTTCTGCTCTGATCTTAGTTATTTCTTGCCTTCTGCTAGCTTTCGAATGTGTTTGCTCTTGCTTCTCTAGTTCTTTTAATTGCGATGTTAGAGTGTCAATTTTAGATCTTTCCTGCTTTCTCTTGTGGGCATTTAGTGCTATAAATTTCCCTCTACACACTGCTTTAAATGTGTCCCAGAGATTCTGGTATGTTGTATCTTTGTTCTCATTGGTTTCAAAGAACATCTTTATTTCTGCCTTCATTTCGTTATGTACCCAGTAGTCATTCAGGAGCAGGTTGTTCAGTTTCCATGTAGTTGAGTGGTTTTGATTGAGTTTCTTAGTCCTGAGTTCTAGTTTGATTGCACTGTGGTCTGAGAGACAGTTTGTTATAATTTCTGTTCTTGTACATTTGCTGAGGAGTGCTTTACTTCCAATTACGTGGTCAATTTTGAAGTACGATGTGGTGCTGAGAAGAATGTATATTCTGTTGATTTGGGGTGGAGAGTTCTATAGATGTCTATTAGGTCTGCTTGCTGCAGAGATGAGTTCAATTCCTGGATATCCTTGTTAACTTTCTGTCTCGTTGATCTGTCTAATGTTGACAGTGGAGTGTTGAAGTCTCCCATTATTATTGTATGGGAGTCTAAGTCTCTTTGTAAGTCTCTAAGGACTTGCTTGATGAATCTGGGTGCTCCTGTATTGGGTGCATATATATTTAGGATAGTTAGCTCTTCCTGTTGAATTGATCCCTTTACCATTATGTAATGGCCTTCTTTGTCTCTTTTGATCTTTGATGGTTTAAAGTCTGTTTTATCAGAGACTAGTATTGCAACCCCCGCTTTTTTTTGTTCTCCATTTGCTTGGTAAATCTTCCTCCATCCCTTTATTTTGAGCCTATGTATGTCTCTGCATGTGAGATAGGTCTCCTGAATACAGCAGACTGATGGGTCTTGACTCTTTATCCACTTTGCCAGTCTGTGTCTTTTAATTGGAGCATTTAGTCCATTTACATTTAAGGTTAAGATTGTTATGTGTGAACTTGATCCTGCCATTATGATATTAACTGGTTATTTTGCTCGTCAGTTGATGCAGTTTCTTCCTAGCCTCAATGGTCTTTACATTTTGACATGTTTTTGCAATGGCTGGTACCGGTTGTTCCTTTCCATGTTTAGTGCTTCCTTCAGGGTCTCTTGTAAGGCAGGCCTAGTGGTGACAAAATCTCTCAGCATTTGCTTATCTGTAAAGGATTTTATTTCTCCTTCACTTATGAAACTTAGTTTGGCTGGATATGAAATTCTGGGTTGAAAATTCTTTTCTTTAAGAATGTTGAATATTGGCCCCCACTCTCTTCTGGCTTGGAGAGTTTCTGCCGAGAGATCTGCTGTTAGTCTGATGGGCTTCCCTTTGTGGGTAACCGGACCTTTCTCTCTGGCTGCCCTTAAGATTTTTTCCTTCATTTCAACTTTGGTGAATCTGGCAATTATGTGTCTTGGAGTTGCTCTTCTCGAGGAGTATCTTTGTGGCGTTCTCTGTATTTCCTGGATTTGAATGTTGGCCTGCCCTACTAGGTTGGGGAAGTTCTCCTGGATGATATCCTGAAGAGTGTTTTCCAACTTGGTTCCATTTTCCCCCTCACTTTCAGGCACCCCAATCAGACGTAGATTTGGTCTTTTTACATAATCCCATACTTCTTGCAGGCTTTGTTCATTTCTTTTTCTTCTTTTTTCTTTTGGTTTCTCTTCTCGCTTCATTTCATTCATTTGATCCTCAATCGCAGATACTCTTTCTTCCAGTTGATCGAGTCGGTTACTGAAGCTTGTGCATTTGTCACGTATTTCTCGTGTCATGGTTTTCATCTCTTTCATTTCATTTATGACCTTCTCTGCATTAATTACTCTAGCCATCAATTCTTCCACTTTTTTTTCAAGATTTTTAGTTTCTTTACACTGGGTACGTAATTCCTCCTTTAGCTCTGAGAAATTTGATGGACTGAAGCCTTCTTCTCTCATCTCGTCAAAGTCATTCTCCGTCCAGCTTTGATCCGTTGCTGGCGATGAGCTGCGCTCCTTTGCCGGGGGAGATGCGCTCTTATTTTTTGAATTTCCAGCTTTTCTGCCCTGCTTTTTCCCCATCTTTGTGGTTTTATCTGCCTCTGGTTTTGATGATGGTGATGTACTGATGGGGTTTTGGTGTAGGTGTCCTTCCTGTTTGATAGTTTTCCTTCTAACAGTCAGGACCCTTAGCTGTAGGTCTGTTGGAGATTGCTTGAGGTCCACTCCAGACTCTGTTTGCCTGGTTATCAGCAGCAGAGGCTGCAGAAGATAGAATATTTCTGAACAGCGAGTGTACCTATCTGATTCTTGCTTTGGAAGCTTCCTCTCAGGGGTGTACTCCACCCTGTGAGGTGTGGGGTGTCAGACTGCCCCTAGTGGGGGATGTCTCCCAGTTAGGCTACTCAGGGGTCAGGGACCCACTTGAGCAGGGAGTCTGTCCCTTCTCAGATCTCAACCTCCGTGTTGGGAGATCCACTGCTCTCTTCAAAGCTGTCAGACAGAGTCGTTTGTGTCTGCAGAGGTTTCTGCTGCGTTTGTTATTGTTTACTGTGCCCTGTCCCCAGAGGTGGAGTCTACAGAGACAGGCAGGTTTCCTTGAGCTGCTGTGAGCTCCACCCAGTTCGAGCTTCCCAGCAGCTTTGTTTACTTACTTAAGCCTCAGCAATGGCGGGCGCCCCTCCCCCAGCCTCGCTGCTGCCTTGCCGGTAGATCACAGACTGCTGTGCTAGCAATGAGGGAGGCTCCGTGGGTGTGGGACCCTCCCGGCCAGGTGTGGGATATGATTTCCTGGTGTGCCTGTTTGGTTAAAGCGCAGTATTGGGGTGGGAGTTACCCGATTTTCCAGGTGTTGTGTGTCTCAGTTCCCCTGGCTAGGAAAAGGGATTCCCTTCCCCCTTGCACTTCCCAGGTGAGGCAATGCCTTGCCCTGCTTCAGCTCTCGCTGGTCGGGCTGCAGCAGCTAACCAGCACCAATCGTCCGGCACTCCCCAGTGAGATGAACCCAGTACCTCAGTTGAAAATGCAGAAATCACCGGTCTTCTGTGTCGCTCGTGCTGGGAGTTGGAGACTGGAGCTGTTCCTATTCGGCCATCTTGCTCCGCCCCCTCGAATTTTGATATATTTTACTTTCATTTTCATTTTATTCAAAATATTTTCAAATTTCTCTTAACAGTTTTTCTTTGACCCATGTGTTATGTGTAAGTGTGTTGTTTAATATACATGCATTTTTCAATTTTTTCTCTTATCTCTCCTGTATTGATTTCTAATTTTATCCCATTGTGGTCTAAAAATTGACATTGTTTGTTTAATGAATTATCTTAAAATTTGTAACAATGTTGGTTTCTCAAGAGTTTACAAGATTTGTCTATATTGTTCTTTAATTTACATTTACTGCCTTCACAATGCATGCAGCTTAGAAATTAAGTAACAGAAGAGCAAAACATTCAGTTACTGAACTTCAGTTTGTATTATTAGCAGTGAAAATGTGTAATACACAGTGCATAGAAGACAAAAACTATATAGGACAATAGTATTGTTTTGTTATTGTATAGATGTGCATGTATGTGTTATTGCAAAGGGTCAAACTAGAATTCTATATTTAACAGAAACAAAGATATCTATAGCATCTGACCTCTATTATTTTCTTCTTTATTTACTCTCTTTCTGGTTGGAAGAAAAAAAAGGCAGGATTTTTTTCCCAGAAGACAACAGTATGCCTATTTACAAATGAAGGTGTTTTTACCATTGGGTCAGAAACTATCAGATATTCACTGATGCCTGTTTCCTCTTTTCTCTGGGCATGTAGCATTTCCTCCATTACCTGTAGATAAAGAATCTGAGTTACAATTGTAGTGATATCATCTGCCTGGTAGTGATTATTTTTTTCTTTTTGCTTCTTTGCCTAAACTTTTTCTTTCTCCTTTTTCTTTCTCTTTCCTTCCTTCCTTCCTTCCTTCCTTCCTTCCTTCCTTCCTTCCTTCCTTCCTTCCTTCCTTCCTTCCTTCCTTCCCTCCTTCTTTCTCTCTTTTCTTTTTCTTTCTTTCTTTCTTTCTTTCTTTCTTTTCTTTCTTTCTTCCTTGTTTCTTTCTGTCTTTTTTCCTTCTTTTTTTTCTTTCTTTCATTCTTTCTCTCTTTCTCTCTCTCTTTTTTCTTCTGTCTCTTCCTAGCAGTACTGCATTGCCAGGTTAATGTATGGAGTAGACAAAACAAACTTATGTTCCATTTGCTATTTCAAACAATCCATTTAATATTGTCCTGAGAACAGGAACATATAAGATATTTAACTGATAAGAACAGATACTATACTTGATCTTAATTGAAAGGCTGAGAAGTGATTTCTTTCTTTTGCTTGATGCAGTCTCTAATGACAAGGTTCTAAGAGGTGGTGGACTCTCAGAGATAAATAGCCAAGGTCTTTAAGTTACTACTTACAGGAAAGGGAGAGATTGTCAGCCAGTCTGAACCATAAGTTAGGACAATTACATGAGAAAAGTATACAATTAGATTTGATTAAGCCACTAAAATTTTGGAGATTTTTAGATAATTAAGTCAAGACTCCTAAACAATACAACCATAATATGCTTAGCTACACAGAATTGAACAATCATAGCTATACATATATCTAATCAAGATTATATTAAGTGTGATCTTTGAACAAATGTGAGATGTCACCTATATTATAATTAGCATGTCTGGCCAGATATAGCTAATAAAACATTGTGATGATTCTGACATGACTATATCATCAGCCTTCAGCAACTATAATACATAGAAGACAATAAATGATAATCCAGATGCTGATGATATAAGCACAATTCAGAGAAAAACATTTTTCTAAGCCCTTTATCATAAACCATTTCATGCATGTTTATGTGTATTAAGGCCTAACTTAATTATTTTTTAAATGTTTGTAAGTTAAACATAGCTTTTACTTATTCCTTGGTTTAGGAAAAAAATAGTTTGTAGTAAAGTCATGCTTGCAGATACTCATATAGAGAAATGGAGACCTAAGTAATTTGGACCAACCTCCCTGCTAAGAAAAGCTAGAAATTCAGGCAATATTTTTGTTTTGTTTTGTTTTTTAAACTCATTAGGTAGAAACAGGAAACTAATAAGGCAGTAAAGGAGCATATAAATAAAAAAAGGAGTAGTACTGGTATTTAGCTACTTTCCCCCTAGAAGCATCTAGTAATTCCAGAAGAGGAAGCTGATATATAAAAAAAGTTAAACAGATACTTTGACAGCCTAGAGGAAATAGGGAACAAAAAAAATGGAGTCCAGAAAAATGGCAAGTAGAAGAAGCTTTTAAACCCCCTACACTTTATCTTAAGACCATAAAATGATAATTTACACTGGTGAGAATGAATCAGAAATATACTAGCATGTTCAAAAACTGCAGCCTTGCTCTAAATAATCTAAACTTTTCTGAACAGATTAAGGTTATCACACGTTGCTATTGCCCTTGACATACAATAAAAGTAAACAAACATCCTCTTTACAGGGATGTAAATTAATTCTACTCCTTGAAATATCTCTATAATTCTTATATATGGTATTCACTATACTTTACACCTTACTTGGAAGGAAACAAAACTCATTATTTTTACAAAGCAAAACACAATAAAAAATAAAAATAGACCTGGAAGAGGTCCAGAAAATGTAATTATGTAGATAATGCTTAACATGTTCTAAAAGATAGAAGATAAGATAGGCAAATATGGCAGAGAACTGAAAAGTATATAAATCAATAAAATAAATGTGTTTAACAAAAGAATACACTAAGCTGAAGAGTGAATAATGAGCTGGAAGATAGGTTTGAAGAAAATATCCAGAATGAATATAAGAAGTAAAACATGAATAACAATTAAGGGATAGAGGATAATACGTAGTTACAGTTATGTGGTCTAATCTGGGTAACTGGAGACTGAAAAATAAGAGAGAGAAAATAAGGCTGAATAGTTGAAGAAACAATGCCTGAGGATTATTCAAACAGATGAAAGATAGCCAGCTAAAGCCTTAGAATCCAAATAAGAATGAGGCGAAAACAAACTAATGTAGATTTATCACAATTCAGCTACCAAATAAAGGCATAGAAGAGTATACAAGGCAGCCAGGAATTGAAAAATAAGGATATCAGAGACACTAAGAATAGACTAAGTGAGCTCAATCTTCGCTGAATATTTTTTCTTCAATTTAGACCTAATTTTCAGTGGACTGAGCAACTAAATAGAATTCTTTAACCAGAGTCTTTGGAAGATTCATGTGAATCAGAAAGTAAAGTCGAAGTTTAGCTATACTAAGACAGTCACAACTTGAGGGAACAAGATCATGTAGAAAAAAGAACTTCAGAGAAATGATGTCAAAATCTGGTCTGCGTCAACACACTAATGGATTTTTTTTCTTAGACTGTGCATGAGGCTAAGAAGCTATGAAACTAAGAACATTCAACAATCCCTTTGTACTAGGAATACAAAGATTAGAGTTCAAAGACCATGAGGTCATTATTTGAGACCTCATATGGGGCACATTTTAAGAGTAAGGGCAAACCACAAATAATAAACCTTAATAAAATTAAATGCAGCCCCTAATTATTACTATCTCTACTTCAAATAATGTAATCAGACTATATATAACCTTTCATTGTAGAAAGATGAAATCAAGATAAAATCAATGAAACCCATTAGAACAGCACTTTCCAATAAAACTATGGTTTATGGTAGAAGCTGTACTGTCAAAAAATGTAGTCACTAGCCATACAGATTATGGAGTTTTCAGATACAAGTAACTTGATTTATTACAGAAGTTATCCAGAGAGAAATAGAGAAGAGCAGTGAAGAAGCAGGTTAAGAAAGAGAAAGGAGCCAAGCAAGGGTGTTATTTCAAGTAAAATTCCCATGTCACCCTGATGCCACAGGAAACTTTGACACATAAATTGCACCAAGGAATTTGTCCTACTTCAAAGAAGACCCTACAATGTTCTATTTATTTATCAATCTGTCATTGAATATAGACTCCTCTAAAGGAGCAAAATTTCCTAGGAAATCTTGGTTCTTTCCATGCCTAAGTAGAGTCATCTGAGAAACTGTGATGTGAATGATAAGGATTGAAGTACAGGGAAGCTAGAGAATGGACAGAGGAATGAATACCCTGGTGTGCAAGTGCTGACAGCAGGCTCCACAGCAGAAAGGTAATGCACACAATGACAGCGATTTCTCACATAAATTGTAGCAGCAACACCCAGGAACTTGTTAGAAGTGCGAATTCTCAGATCAATGTTCTCCATCTTGTCATTTATCTCTTTTTAAATATTACTATTTTAAGTATTATTTAAAAATTTATCATGTGGAATTTTGTTATCTGAAGCTCCCACAAATTATTATCTATGGTATTTTAAAAGTATTCTTTCAATCAGTATGTTTTTAATATGCCAATAAATTTTTAATTCAATGTTGGTTTTTTGACATCACATTATTTTGGTCCTTTCTGTCTTACTTAGGATTTTTCATTTATACATGAGCCACTCTATGTGTTTCAGGGAAGAATTTGAATCTTACACTATAATTATAATATAAGAACTGGGAGACCAAAGAATAGGGAGCGTGTTTCTGTTTTTCAGAAAAATGGAACGTGCAGGAATTTCAAGGGAGGCATCACAGGTGACAGCAGCTTCTGAAAAACAGAGTGTGTGGTTCTCAGAGAGACGGGTGAACAGTCCTGGCAAAACCCCACGTCTGTCATATACAAATGCCACATGCCTATTCTAAGCTTTTGCCAAAGAATAGTAATTTTGCTCATTTTGCTTTCCATCTCATCCAAGTTCTTCTCATTAGCTAACCCTAACTAAAACTCTGCTGGAAGACAAGGAGGGAAAAGTAATTTCTAGTCTTTCAACCCTTTGACACAGAGGGAATTTTAGAAGTTGGAATAAAACTTCATATCAAATAAAGTTTCTGGACACATTTTCCAATTATATCGTTTACTTTTTTGCTGTTTGCCTGATGGATTTCTCTTCATCTTCTGAACCCTAACTGTGGGTTTGAAAATAAATAATACAGTTTATTTTTTGTAGCATCTCCTAATAAATGTAAACCTTGCTTAAGGAGGACTCTTAAAGGAAAGGGATGCTGTGGAAATGTAGTATAGTTTAGAAATACCAATTTTGAAAAATAAAAAAAAATCCCAGCTCTTCAGGAATTAGTCATGTCACATAGAACAAGTTTTTAAATCTCCTTAGCATGCTGCCATGCACAGACATATTTCTTAATAAATGTTATGGTTATATCTATTATCCTCTTCATCAATATCCAAGTTTAACTTCTCTGTGAAAGAGACCCTTGATTCAATATATAGATTTGAGTCATCGAGTTCAAATAGCTCAATTTAATACCACATGGATTCTTTCTTTAGTCAGAACTTTGTAAAGATAACAGAGAGATTTCCTGAGAATAACTGAACCCATACTCTCTCTTAAAAGAGCTATAAATATTTTATTTTACATGCTGTTGGCCTTTAGATAAAAGAAAGTACTATCTCTATCTGCACTGATACATTTTTTCCTACTCTTAGAAATAAGTCAGTACAAATTTATTTTTCTTCAGTCCCAAGAAGAGTCCCCTGTTATAGCTCATCAAGTAAAGGGTATTTCACAAAGAAGGGATGGTTTTAATCTCTCCTATTGTTCCAAATAATCTAAATTCCAGATGGCATAATTTTGCTTCCATGATGCTATATTTTTAACTGAAATTAGAAATCTTCCACATCCTTCTCCAACAAAATGTTTCATTTCTACAAAGCATAAGAGGTGACTTGGAATTTTCTTGACCCAGTCTTATTTGCAATCCATTGTAAAATTTAAAAAAAAATAGTTAAGAGCTCAGTGAAAAAGATAAACACACATCTTCCTTAGTTTCTTTGTAGCTTTGGTTAAAGGACTTGTCCTCATGATCCATTTAGTCTCATTGAATCTTACCCCAAGCTTTGGGGCCAACATTTATTAATACAAAATGTACTTTTAGAATGTATGGTTCTATTTTATGTATTCCTGTCAGACTCTGAAAGAAAAAGTAACATTCGGAGATACTCAAATATTTTTGATGTCCTTTGGCCAAATAACTTTAGTGCTGGTTTCCTAGGGCTACTCTAAGGACTGTAACTGATTGACTTAAAATAATATAAATTTATTGTCTCACAGTTTTGGGTGCTAAAAGTTCGACATCATGGTCCAACAGGGTTGTTTGCTTCTGAAGGCTGTGAGGGAGAATCTATTTCATTTCCCCTTTCTAGCTCCTGGTGTTTTGCTGGCAATTTTTGATGTTCTTTGGTTTGTAGATGCCTCTCTTCAATCTCTTCCTTCATAATCCCTTGACATTGCCCCTGCAATTGTTTGTCTCAGTGATCAAGTTTCCCCTTTTTGTAAGAACAGAGTCATAATGGATCAGGACACACCTTAATGACATCACGTTAACTTGATCATCTGCAACAACCAAAAGTTTAAGACAGATGTTTTGTTGAATATGATCCTACTACCCATCTTTCAGTTTACTCCTTTTGTCCTTCATATAGTAAAGGCGGGATCTTAAATACCCAGTTTAATTTCAAGATAGAAACAAAATGTCCAAAAAGAAATAGATTAATAATAATAATAATATATACTTATTTAACTATATCAAATAAATAAACAGCTTAATTTTAGAAAGAAAGGTACCTCCCCACACTGTAGCAGACAACAAGAGTTCTAGCACCTCCGTAGAGACAATAAATGTGGCAGTGAGCCAGACTCCCATCGGGAACTACAGAAGAAATCCTTGTGGAATTCTTAGGCATGGAAAGGGCTGCCTCTTCATTAGAGGAGATTAGAAAATCTCTGTGCACCACTCCTATCCCCGTGCACAAAATTGTGTCTTCTTCCTAAGGTGCCAGGTATGAAAACAATTGACATTTCCCTGGTAGAAAAAAACCTGACTGCAAATGAACACAGAATTGTCACTATAGTAAAATTATAAGTCAAATGAGGGAATCAATAATGGAAGAAAACTGTCAGACTCTCCCAAAAAGAAAAGCAACTCCTCAAGAACTGACGATAATAAAATATTTTATATAATCTAAAAAACATTGTTAGCAAGTATGCCTACAATAATGAGAGGAGGAACTGAAACCATAATAAAATAAAACACACTAAGAGATGACTTGGGAGACAAACTGCCCAGGTTTAATTCCCAATTCCACCATTTGTGTGTTATTAGGAACTTTTCTTACCTGCTATGTTTCTCAGTTTTCCCCATCTGTGAAGTAGGGATAATTATAGAACCTGTCTCATTAGATTGTTGTCAACAAGCATTGAAGATCTAATATATGGGTAATCATTTATGTTCATAAAAAAATAAACTTAGGAAAGAATAACAAGAATAGAGCCAAAAATATTACATACTTTTAAAATTGTTTAAAAATGCAAACTATTATATAATCTATATGTAAAAATGCAATTATTATAAAAACAAACTTTTTAAACTGAGAAATAAGAAAATAAGAATATATATAGATGTGTGTGATACAGCTATATTCATAGTCATATGAAAATGTATAGTTTTAGATATTTCTATTAGAAAAGAAGAAGATGAAAAATGAGTTAAGGTTCTGAATCTAAAAATTAGAAAAGACATAACAAAATAAGTCCAAATAAAGTGGAAGGAAGGAAGTAACAGAATTAAAAGCAGAGCTATGTGAAAACAAAGAAACAGTAGAAAACATCAAGAAGAACAAAAGATGCATTTTTAAAAGAAAAAATGTATAAATTAGTAATATTAGACATTAGAAGACACAACTGAAAACAGGTGAATAATGTAACAACAATTTATAAGCAAATACATAACTTTCTAACAAAATATACAGTTAAAGTATGTTCTTTAAAGTAGGGTAACTATAGCTTGCAAGAACGTATAGCATATTTAAAAGTAGCAAGAAAAGAAGATTTCGTATGTTCCCAGGACAAAGAAATAATAAATGTTTGAGGTGACAAATATCCCAATTATCCTGATACAACGTAGGCATGTTGTATTAGCAAAATTAATTAATTAATTAGCAAAATGAATTTAAAAGGAAATCTGGTTCAAATTATTACTGTTTAAGGGTTCAAACGCATAGTCTAAAATTAAAGTAAAAATATCAATTATTAGGCTACATTTAATAAAGTTAATAAACTTCAAGAAGCAAAAGAAATTAATAAAGAAAAAGAAATGAAGAAAGAAAAATTATTTCTCATATAAACTTCCAGATACCGTTTAGATTCATTTTATGAAAATAATTTGAACTAGCTAAAAATCAGGACATTGAATATATGGACAGAAATGTATGAATGTTTCCCAAGGATAGGAAAAGAGAAGAAAACTGGATTCAAAGTCATGTTTAAATAGAAGTAAGAAAATAAATAAATAAAAAATTGGAGGCAGTATCATTCATAAATTAATAATACATCCAATATGGGATTACCCAGGAAGTACAAAGATCATTTAGTATTAGAATGCTCTCTAATGCAATTTATCACATTAACAGTTAAAGAAGCTATCGCATGTATTTTTTTTCATTGAATATTTATTTATTTTATTTTACTTTAAATTCTGGGATACAAGTGCAGAACATGTAGGTTTGATACACAGTATATGTGTGTCATGGTGGTTTGCTGCACCTATCAACCCATCATCTAGGTGTTAGATGCATTAGCTGTTTGTCCTAATGCTCTCCCTCTCCTCGCCCACTTCATCCCCTGGCTGGTCCCGGTGTGTGATTTTCCCCTCCCTGTGTTCATGTGTTCTAATTGTTCAACTCCCACTTCAGAGTGAGAACATGCAGTTTTTGGTTTTCTGTTCTTGTGTTAGTTTGCTGAGGATGATGGCTTCCAGCTTCATCCATGTCCCTGAAAGGACATAATCTCATTTCTTTATATGGCTACATAGTATTCCATGGTGTAGCTGTACCATATTTTCTTTATCCAGTCTATCATTGATGGGCATTTGGGTTGGTACCATGTCTTTGCTACTGTAAACAGTGCTACAATAAACATACATATCCATGTGTCTTTACACAAGCATTTATATTTCTTTGGGTATATACCCAGTAATGGGATTGCTGGGTCAAATGGTATTTCTGGTTCTAGATCCTTGAGGAATTCCCACACTGTCTTCCACATTGGTTGAACTAATTTACATTCCCACCAACAGTGTAAAAGCATTCCTATAGCTCTGCAGCATCATCAGCATCTATTGTTTCTTGACTTTTTAGTAATCACCATTCTGTTTGGCATGAGATGGTATCTCATTGTGGTTTTTATTTGCATTTCTCTAATGATTACTAATGAGTTTTTTTTTTTTTTCCATATGTTTGTTGGCCACATAAATTCTTCTTTTAAGAAGTGTCTGTTCATATCCTTTGCCCACTTTTTGATGGGTTTTTTTTTTTTCTTGTAAATTTGTTTAAGTTCCTTATAGGTTCTGGATATTAGATCTTTGTCAGCTGGGTAGATTGCAAAATTTTTCTCCCATTCTGTAGGTTGCCTGTTCCCTCTGATGACAGTTTCTTTTGCTGTGCAGGTCTTTAGTTGAGTTAGATCTCATTTGTCAATTTTGGCTTTTGTTGCAATTGTTTTTGGTGTTTTTGTGAGGAAGTCTTTGCCTGTGCCTATGTCCTGAATAGTATTGCCTAAGTTTGTTTTGTTTTGTTTTGTTTTCCTAGAGTTCTTGTGGTTTTGGGTTTTACATTTAAGTCTTTAATCTATCTTAAGTTAATTTTTGTGTAAGGTTTAAGGAAAGGGTTCAGTTTCAGTTTTCTGCATATGACTAGCCAGTTTTCCCAGCACCATTTACTAAATAGGAGATCTTATCCCCATTGTTTGTTTTTATCAGGTTTATCAAAGACCAGATGGTTGTTGATGTGTGGTGTTATTTCTGAGGTCTCTGTTCTGTTCTATTAATCTATATATTTGTTTTGGTACCAATACCATGCTGTTTTGGTTACTGTAGCCTTGCAGTATAGTTTGAAGTCACGTAGCATGATGCCTCCAGCTTTGTTCTTTTTGCTTAGGATTGTCTTGGCTATATGGGTTCTTTTTGGCTCTGTATGAAATTTCAAGTAGTTTTTTTTCTAATTCTGTGAAGAAAGTCAACGGTAGTTTGATGAGAATAGCACAAATTACTTTTGGCAGTATGGCCATTTTCACAATATTAATTCTTCCTATCCGTAAGAATGGAAAGTTCTCCCATTTGTTTGTGTCCTCTCTTATTTCCTTGAGCAGTGGTTTGTAGTTCTCCTTGAAGAGGTCCTTCATATCCCTTTTTAGCTGTATTCCTAGGTATTTTATTCTCTTTGTAGCAATTGTGAATGGGAGTTCACTCATGATCTGGCTCTCTGCTTGTCTATTGCTGGCGTATAGGAATGCTTATGATTTGTGCACATTGATTTTGTATCCTGAGACTTTGCTGAAGTTGCTTAACAGCTTAAGGATTGTTTGGGCTGAGATGATGGGGTTTTCTAAATATAGAATCCTGTCATCTGCCATCAGAGACAATTTGACTTCCTCTCTTTCTATTTGAATACTCCTTATTTATTTCTCTTGCCTGATTGCCCTATCCAGAACTTTCAATATTATGTTAAATAGGAATGGTGAGAGAGAGCATCTTTGTCTTGTGCCAGTTTTCAAAGGGACTGTTTCCAGCTTTTGCCCGTTCAGTATGATATTGGCTGTGTGTTTGTCATAAATAGCTCTTATTATTTTGCGACATGTTCGATCAATACCTAGTTTATTGAGAATGTTTAACATGAAGGGATGTTGAATTTTATTGGAAGCCTTTTCTGCATCTATTGAGAAAATCATGTGCTTTTTGTCATGTGATGGGTTACATTTATAGATTTGCATATGTTGAACCAGCCTTGCATCCCAGGAATGAAACTGATGTAATCATGGTGGATAAGCTTTTCAGTATGCTGCTGAATTTGGTTTGCCAATATTTTAATGAGAACTTTCACATCAATGGTCATTAGGGATATTGGTGTGAAGTTTTCATTTTTTGTGGTGTTTCTGCCAGGTTTTGTTACCAGGATGATGCTGACCTCACAAAATGAGTTAGGGAGGAGTCCCTCCTTTTCAATTGTTTGTAATATTTTCAGAAGAAATGGTACCAGATCCTCTTTGTACTTCTCATAGAATTTGGCTGTGAATCTATCTTGTCCTGGGCTTTTTTGGTTGATATACTATTGATTACTGCCTCAATTTCAGAAATTGTTATTGATCTATTCAGAGATTTGACTTCTTCCTGGTTTAGTCTTGGGAGGGTGTATGTGTCCAGGTATTTATCCAATTCTTCTAGATTTTCTAGTTTATTTTTGTAGAGGTGTTTACAGTATTCTCTGATGGTAGTTTGTATTTCTGTGAGGTCAGTCGTAATATGCCCTTTTTGTATTGTGTCTATTTGATTCTTCTCTTTTCTTCTTTATTAGTCTAGCTAGTGGTCTATCTATTTTGTTAATTTTTTCAAAAAACCAGCTCCTGGATTCACTGATTTTTTTAAAGAGATTTTCATGTCTCCACCTCCTTCAGTTCTGCTCTGATCTTAGGTATTTCTTGTCTTCTGCTAGCTTTTGGATTTGTTTGCTCTTGTTTCTCTAGCTCTTTTAATTGTGATGTTAGGATGTCGATTTGAGAATTTTCTAATTTTCTGATGTGGGCATTTAGTGCTATGAATTTCCCTGTTAACACTTCTTCAGCTGTGTCCCAGATATTCTGGTACGTTTTCTCTTTGTTTTCATTGGTTTCAGAAAACATTTATCTCTGCCTTAATTTCATTATTTACCCAGTAATCATTCAGGACCAGGCTGTTCAATTTCCATGTAGGTGTGTGGTTTTGGCTGAGTTTCTTAATCCTGAGTTCTAATTTGATTGCACAGTGGTCTGAGAGATTGTTTGTTATGACTTCAGTTATTTCTCACTTACTGAAAAGTGTCTTACTTCCTTATGTGGTCAATTTTAGAATAAGTGCCATGTGGCACCGGGAAGAATGTATATTCTGTTGATTTGGGGTGGAGAGTTCTGTAGATGTCTATTAGGTCCACTTGATTCAGAGCTGCGTTCAAGTCCTGAATATTCTTGTTAATTTTCTGTCTCAATCTGTCTAATATTGACAATGGCTGTTAAAGTCTCTCAGTATTATTGTGTTGCAGTCTAAGCCTCTTTGTAGGTCTCTAAGAACTTGTTTTATGAACCTGGGTGCTCCTGTACTGGGTGCATATATATCTAGGATAGTTAGCACTTCTCGTTGAATTGATTCCTTTACCATTATGTAATGCCCTTCTTTGTCTTTTTTGATCTTTGTTGGTTTAAAGTCTGTTTTGTCAAAGAGTAGGACTTCAACTCCTGATTTTTTCTTTCTATTTACTTGGTAGATTTTCCTCCATCTCTTGATTTTGAGCCTATATGTGTCTTTGCACGTGACATGGGTCTCCTGAATACAGCACACCAATGGGTCTTGAATCTTTATCCAATTTGCCAGTCTGTGTCTGTTAACTGGGTTGTTTAGCCCATTTACATTTAAGGTTAATATTGTTATGTGTGAATTGGATCCTCTCATTATAATGCTATCTGGTTATTTTGCACACTACTTGATGAAGTTTTTTTGTTGCACCATTGGTGTTTATATTTTGGTATGTTTTTATAGTGGCTGGTATTGGTTTTTCCTTTCCATATTTACTGCTTCCTTCAGGAGCTCTTGCAAGGAAGGCCTGGTGGTGACAAAATCCCTCAGCATTTGCTTGTCTGGAAAGGATTTTATTTCTCCTTTGCTTATGAAGCTTAGTTTGGCTGGATATGAAATTCTGGGTTGCAAATGATTTAAGAATGTTGAATATTGACCCCCACTCTCTTCTGGCTTGTAGGGTTTCTGCTGAGAGATCTGCTGTTAGTCTGATGGGCTTCCCTTTGTAGGTGACCTGGCTTTTCTCTCTGGCTGCCTTAACATTTTTTCTTTCATTTTGACTTTGGAGAAACTGATGATTATGTGTCTTGGGTTTGATCTACTTGTGGGGTATATTAGTGGTGTTCTTTGTATTTCCTGAATTTGCATGTTGGCCTGTCTTGCTAGGCTGGGGGAGTTCTCTTGGATAATATCCTGAAGTGTGTTTTCCAATTTGGTTTCATGCTCCCCATTTCTTTCAGGTACTCCAATCAATCATAGGTTTGGTCTTTTTTCATAGTTCCATATTTCTCTGAGGTTTTGTTCATTCCTTTTTGTTCTTTTTACTCTAATCTTGTCTGCATGCCTTATTTCAGCATGATGGTCTTGAAAGTCTGATATCCTCTCTTCTGCTTGGTCGATTTAGCTATTGATACTTGTGTATGTATTACAAAGTTTCTGTGCTGTGCTTTTCAGCTCCATCAGGTCATTTATGTTCCTCTCTAAACCGGTTATTCTAGTTAGCAGCTCCTATAAATTTTTATCAAGTTTCTTAGCTTCTTTGCATTGGGTTAGAACGTGTTCCTTTAGCTCAGTGGAGTTTGTTATTACCCACTTTCTGAAGCCTATTTCTGTCAGTTCATCTACTTAATCCTCCTTCCAGTTCTTGCCCTTGCTAGAAATGTGTTGCAATCATTTGGAGGAGAAAAGGCACTCTGGCCTTTTGGGTTTTAGCATTTTTTTGTTGATTTTTTCTCGTCTTCATGAGTTTGTCTAGTTTCAATCTTTGAAGCTGCTGACCCTTGGATGGGGTTTTTGTAGGGATTTTTTTTCACCTATGCTGTTGTTGTTGCTTTCTGTTTGTTTGTTTTTCTTTCGATGGTCAGGTCCCTCTTCTTTAGGCTGCCTAAATCTGGTTCACTCCCATGCCCGGAGATGTCACTCAATTCTGCAGATGTCACTGCAGAATAGCAAAAATAGGTGCCTGCTCTTTCCTTTGGGATCTATGACCTTGAAGGACATCAACCTGATGCCAGTAGGAATGCTCCTATATAGGGTGTCTGACAACCCTATTGGAGGGTTTCACCCAGTTGGGTGGCACAGGGAGCAGGACTCATCTAACGAAAACAGTTTGACTATCCCTTGGTGGAGGGGTGTGCTTCACTTTAGGGAAACCCATTTGTCTGGGCTCCCCAGATTCCTCAGAACTAGCAGGAGGAAAGACTAAGTCTGCTGGTTGGTGGAGACTGTGGTCGACCCTCCCCTAGGGACTCAGGCCCTGGGAGATCAGTCTTGTCCTTGAGCCTTTGGCTGAACTTATTGGGGTTCTTGCAAGGAGAACCTGGCCAGTGAGGAGGGATGAGTCAGGGTCAGGCCTCAAGAGGCACTCTAGCTACAGTCTGTCACAGCCAGTGTGTTGTACTGAGGGGGATACCTCTTGGGAACAAGCTGTCCAGCCTCCCTCGCTCCAGCAGGGGAAAAGCTCAGCCTGGAGCTATGGAGATGGCTGCCACCCTTCCCCCGCCCTGGCAGCTTAGTGTGTTAGGCAGCTATCAGTCCCAGTGTTGGTTTCTGCCTCTCTCTCAAGGAGCTCTAATGGCTTAAACAGCAGGTAGCCACAGCTGTGGTACTGGCTGCCCCTCCCTACAGGAGCTCAGCAGGCTTAAGCAGATTGTAGCTGAGTGATTGTTGAGAATCTGCATGACTCCATAGTTGGGACCCTAGACCCCAGTGGCACCGGCTCACAAGTAAAACCTAATTTGTGGGTTGCACAGTTCCATAGAAAAAGCATGGTTTCCCAGGCTGGGTGGCATGCTCACTCACCGCCTCCCTTGGTGTGGGGCGGGAACTCCCCTGCCCCACGTGGCTCTCCGGTGGGCTGCCGCACCACAGTGCTCTTCCTTCCTCTCCATGGGTCATGCTGTTTGCCTAGTCAGCTCCTATGACAGAACCTGGATACCTTGGTAGCCAGTGCAGGATTCGCACTCTGTTACGGTTCTTTTTGATGGGAGCCTCTGATTGCTGCTACTTCTAGTTGAACATCTTTGTAAATTTATATTTGAATACAAAAACCATAACTGATATAAAGATAAACTCATCATAGAACATAAACAGTCAGCAAGGTAGTTACAGAAATTACCAAAACCAAATAAAAAACTAGTAAAAACCTGAAACACACACAATACCTAAAAGTGAAATATTAAAATACCCTCTTTAAAATCCATAATGTTATATGATTATATGATACCAAAGTTCAAAATCAATATTTACTTGAGATTCTACTAATTAGAATAAGACAAAAAAGTACATACAAGTACACTATAAATAAAAATATTTGTAGACAATGTGCATATCAATATTAAAAAACATTAAAATATATAAAGACAATATTCAAACTAATAAAAAATTTCAAGAAAATTGTTGGATACAATATCAATATGAAAATATCAAGAGCATGCCTACAAGCCATTTGGGATGCATCAGTTGAAATAAAAGACAAAAGTGTATTTTGGGGGACATTACATTCAGAAAACACAATTAGAAATGCCCAATGACAGCACACAATGTATTGAATTATTTCAATTACTTGATAACCTCCAGTCATGTTTTGCACTTTTAAATATATAATCCTCACATAATTCACCATAAAACTCAAGTATATACTTCAGCAGCTTTTAGTATATTCACAAGGTTGTGCAGCCATCACCACTATCTAATTCCAGAACATTTTTCTAGAGAAAAATGAGATTCCCATAAAGAGAGCCCATCTCCATAGCAGTAATACCTTATTGCCCTCATTTCTCAACACTTGGTAATCATTAATCTATTTTCTGTCTCTAAAATTGTTATATTCTGGACATTTGACTTAAATGGAATTATACAGTACATGACTGTTAGTGTGTGGATTCTTTCACTGAACATAATGTGTTGGCAAGGATGAAGAATAATTTGAACCTTGTACTTTGCCAGTGGAAATGTAAAATAGTATTGTCATTTGTGAAACAGTTTGAAAGTTTCTCAAAAAGTTATACATGAGTTGCCATGTGACCTAGCATCTCTGCCTTTTATGATCAATCTTCAAATAACCAACTTGGCCAATATTAGCCAGCCACTCCCCCTCCATCACTTGCAGTTGTTCTATAGATTGAAAGAAGGCATAGTGATGCAGTGCTTCAATACCAAGACTCTGAAATCAGGAGCATCTACAATTGAGTTCTCGTTCACCACCGTACTTGGTATTGACTTTTGTAATGTCAATAACATTGCCATCTTTATTTATTCATTCACCAAATACTGTTGAACTTCAACTACATGCTTTACACTATCATAAGTGACATAGATACAGTGATAAAGAGGGAAAGCAGTATTTTTCATTCTGTTGGAGAAAGCATAAAATCATTACTTTAATGTTACTATATTTATTTATATTAAATATATTAACATATTAAATATGTTTATATATTTATAATGAATTCAGATATTGATAAAGTTCATTAAAAATAGAAACAAAGCAATAGAGACAGTGTGATATATGTAAGTTTGTGCAATATTACAGTGTAGTTATAGACAATAGCTGTGTTAAGGTGACACTCCTGCAGAGATGTGAATGAAGTGACACAGAGGGTCAAGCAGATATCTGCGGGCACAGCTTTAGAGCATTAGAGACCAAAGTAAAGAAAACATGCAAATACTCTAACAGTATTAGTTGTAGTGGTCCAGACACAGCATGGAGACCAGCATGGCATGAGCCGAGTGACTGAGGTGTGGGATAAAAGAAAATGAGATCACAAAAGTAGAATCCACCAAAACAGTGGGCTATGATGCAGGAAAAAGAATATGACTTTTGGGTTCCTTAAAGCAAGTTAAGAAAGCAGTTTAAAATGGAGGAGTTGACTGACTGTCCCATTTTACTGAAACTTTCCTGGTTTCACTACTGGCACCCTGTGTCCAGAAAAACTATCAGTCCCAGGTCAGCCAGGACATCTGGTCACTCACTGATGAAATCTTACAATTGCATTAGAATTGGCAACATGGAAACCTTTCCTGGCCTTGAAAAGAACATAAGTAAAGTGGTAAATAAAAGCTGATATTTTGTGCATTCAAGAAAAAATAGGAGTAACTGCCAGAATAAGGTTCATGAAGAATATGTACATGAGTCTTTTGGACACTATCTATAAAAGAAAACTAAAAGTGGAAAAGTAGATCAATGGTTTGGGGGTTGTTTACTTATGTTTTTGTTAAAAAAATAGATTCCCTACCCCACTCTCACCATCCAGTGACTTTCTTGATTCAGCAGGTATGGCATGGGATATCTATCTATCTATCTATCTATGTCTCACTTCTTACATTCCCTCCAAGCACTTGTTGCTATTAGGGAGTTCTGGAAATTCCGTTAATATTGGATAATCTCGTGGGAAATTTCCCTTTTTCTCTTCTTTCTAATAATTTGGCTCCTACGTTTTCTTCAAGGCCTATTTAAAATTCTACATTTTACATAACACAGATTCCGACATACTTTCTAATTCTTTTGTTTTCATGCTGCCTTTAATTGACATCTCTGTACATCACATTCCTGGGCGCTTGGTATATTTTAAAGTTCCCTTGGTAATCAACACATTTCTATTTCTTCCTTCTTTGTGCTCAGTATATGATTATGTATATATTGCGTATTTGCTAAATGCTTGCTAGCTTGATTCAATTTGGGGATGCAATTCTAGTACATCTGCAGTAGTTTGCCATGAGGTTTTGGAGACTAAGAAGGTCTCAGTTTTAACTGTAATTTTCTATGAAGATACATTGTGTTCTGGGTCACTTAATAAATTTATAACATAAAATCATCTAAAGGGTATGTGCAAATTCTCTCTACTCACTTCACTGACCAGGTACAGCATACGAGTTCACTGCACTGCTCTGAGAGATGCCATGCTGCCAATACCCAATTCATTATTATTTATCTCAAAGTAATAGGAATACATTCTTCTCTCATTTCTGCAGTGATGTCCAAATAGTCAAACCACAATTGCAATGCTCTCTTCTTCTCCCAGAGGTGTAATTTAAATTCCAAGATACTCAGAATGAGAAATTAGAATGCCTTTTGCTCCATTTATAAAACCTGACAGCTTAATTCCAAAGACGCCGGACATTTAATTAATGAGAAGTGAATCAACTCTTCAACATTAAAAAGAAAATCTATAATTTGGCCTCTTCTAGCAAACAGAGTGAAATGTCAAATTATTTTACGTCTTCAGACAGGATTTTTTTTTTATAACTTTTACGATGTGTTTCATAATAATGTCAAAATTCTGCTCTATTAAGCCAGAATGCAACTGATCCAATACAAATTGCCTATGACACTAAATTGTATTGATGCCTTTCTACAGAGATAAACTTCGCTGTGGGAAGTGAGCCATGCCACATCAGCAGCAAAAGAAAGATATCTTGGAAATGGCATGACCAAGCTACTTACCACTCCTGGAATTGCTCGTCTGTAGCAGCAGCTCTGAGGTGGACCTGCTTAACCCTGAGTAACCAGGAGTAGAAGGATCTAAATTGGAACTGACAGTCCAGTTTTGTATGGTAATTCTCCATTTGCTCCAGCTTCTCTTTTTACTCAGCTGTCAAATATATACAGTATGTTCATTAAAGGCCCTCTTAGTGGCAAATTCTGTAGGATCCAATATCTGGCCAGGACAGCAAATGAAAATGTTGACAGATATTACTTCCACAAGTTAGTGCACTTGCAGTACTTTTCAAAACATGTAAATCTCCTCCAAGTGCCAGGACTGATTAACAGCTACAAATAATTTGAAAATACTTTACATGATAATACTGTGTACACACATCTGCAATTGTAGAAGATTCCTGTAGATACTAGAGAGCCTTTAGTTTGTAAATCATGACAGCTTCTTCTCCAATTATATATTTATAGATTCTAGGAAAAACAAAAGTGTAGGAATACTGGATATGAGAATGCTTTGTTCCTCTTAGTGGGCAAATGAAATACAAACACTTACCCACGGTAAGATGATGTTGAAAATAACTTTTATTTATGATGTATTCTGATATTTACTATTTTACAGTTTCCTCAAGTGTAAAATGGGCCTCAATTCTATATGGTTGTTGTGAAACTTAAGCCATAAGCCAGAGCCATACACATGAATATATATATACACACACACACACATTCCACATGTATGTATGTGTACATATGTATGTTATATATTATTAGATTTATTATATTACATTTTATTTTATTTATTATATATACACTATATTGTATGTATTATATACATTACTTAATGTATATATGTATTATACATATAAGCATTATACATATATAAATATTATATATGTATTATGTATATATGTAATATATAACATTATATAATATTACATATATACATATTTTATATTTATTATGATGTATATATACATTGTATTTATATTTATTATATACATGCATACACATATATGCATGTATACATATATACATTATATATACACACATACATTAGATATGTATGTATATGCAATAATCTATATATACACACATAATCAATACATATGCACATACGAATGAGCTATATACACATAACAATGCACACATCATATATACATATATGTATATATACAGACATCAGAATTATATATGTATATAAGATATATCAATAGATATAGATATGTAGATATTTTAAGAATTTCTTGAAACTTCCTAAGAGGAGCCTAAGGCAAACAAAATGTAATATGATATCCTGGGTGGACTCTTGCAACAGAAAAATAGGACAGGTAAAAATTTGAGGAAATATGAGTATAGGATAAACTTCAGTTAATAATAATGTATCAATATTGGCTCATCAACTGTGACAAATGTACTAAACTAATGTAAAATGTTAACAGTAGGGGAAATTGAGTGTAGGGTAAATAAGAACTCTATACTATTTTTGAATTGTTCTTGTAAATCTTTAAAAAACTCTAAAATTCAAAGTTGATTAAAAACAAATAGTGCCTACAAAAAATAAAATGTTAACAATAAGAGAAATTGCGCATAGGGTATATGGGAACTCTATACAATCTACATAATGTTTTTGAAAATCTAAAAATGTTCTAATATTAAAAATTTACTAAAAATATCATGTGGAAAAAATAACATAATACAACTAAGTAGTGTATATGTATATATATATGTATATGTATATATACACACATATTTCATCAACTACTCATAAAAGGTGTAGAATTCTGAAAAGTTTTTCTCAACTTTTGAAAATTTCCAACATTCTTGGAAGTTTACATGAAGTAGAATAGAATGAGGAGATATTTAATATTTTGTTTGCTTCTATTTAATTTTTAATTTTCATAACAGATTTAGCTAGGCTTTCTTGAGTTACTGAACTTTCATCAATTACATGGATATGGTTTATATAAATTTGCACTAAAACAGAGACTAAGTGATCTTTCTGATGATGATAAAAATTTAGGTTCTAACGAGATCGTAGATTTACTAATAACAAACAAAGGGACTCAACTAAAGACCAGCATAGATAACTCAATTTAATTGGTTATTAGTAAGTTCACACTGTTGATATTGTGGTTCAGACTCCTCCACACTTATGTGAGAGTTAACTACCATTTGACATTAAGGCTAATTTTATCTCACATTTTCTTCCTTAGGCCTCAAATTATTACTTTGAATCATCAGGTTTGCATTTAGTAATATAATTTATGTAGATAAATTTATAATATTGGAATATTGAAAAATATCCACTTAATTATATAACCTGACATCTCTTTCCTAAGTTTGAATAATACACCCTGGCATTTCTTTCCTAACACCAAAAGTACAAAATAGCTTTCTCAACTTCACCTGGCCTTTCCCAACACAGGCACTCGACAGATGTCACATTATTAGGAGCTTACACATGAGAATTATAAGTGAGGTGAGGTACTGACCCTACCGCATTGTTTGTATGGGCTTTGATTTCTCCACCTGGGGTAAGTAAGGATATGAAATCCTGTATTTCTACAAAGAATAAACAACTATATTGAGATCATATGGCCTCAGCCTGACACTGTCTTAAGCTTCACCAACACCTTACCAGATCTATTCATGACTGAATTTCATCCATAGCTCGGACAACCTTCTCTCTTTCCTAGATTTCTGTAATCAACGCACTGGCTTTCCATTGTTTCTAAAAATTTATGTTTGGAAATATGAAAACTAAACTCCCATCCCACCCTGCAACCAATGTTTATTTGCTGATTAAAGGTTTAGATTACTAGGTATATTACTTGATGTATCTGGCAAAGGTTTATGCTTTAACCAACGAAATCAGAACCATTCTGATTTTAAAAGTTAATAAATTTATCTCAATTTTTCTTTGCTTCATCTTTTTATGCGACTATTTCATTTTGTCTCCTGGTTGGTTAAATGGCTGAACTGCAATGATTGAGAGGCATTAGGATGGGGAACTGATTGCACGTTTATTTCCCATCAAAATTAACTGCACAACTATCATGTTTTAATACTTCTTAGTGAAATTTGAAGATCACTTTACTACCATTGAACATGAAAATTCTTCAACTGAAGCAATGCAGTAATTTATGAGATTTTATGATGGCTATAGTTATGAAGTACTGCATTGTCACTTATAATTTTACCCACATAGCAAGAAAAAACATCTTCTGCTACAGAAATAAATACGTAAAGAAGAGCAATTTTAAAAAGTTAAGGTAGCAGATTTGTCCAATGTGAAATTAATTGTTTTCTTAGTGGTAGTTTAGTCATGGAAGAATGATAGGCGCCTCCTGAAGAGGGGAGATAGGGTTATATGTTTTGAAGGTAGATCCTTATTAACCTTACAAGAGTTATGAGGGTTTTATTTCCTAAAACTTCGTCCCTTATTGCAATGAAGTAGACTCTGAAAGGAGAAGCAAGAAAGATGCAAGCTTTGAGAAATTAAAAAAAAAAAGAAGAAGAAGAAGAAAATCTTATGTGTTGGATCATTTCTCTGAGGTTGGAAATGAGAATGCAGCTATGAGTTTCAATTGGAGGGAGAGATCTGAACTTCTTTTAGCTGTAGTGAATTCTCCAGAGACATTGAATCAAAGTAGGCTCGTAGGAACCCAGTAGAATTCACATCTACATGTGCAGCCTTAACTCCTCAGTGAAAATCTCCATGGCCCAACAGAGAGCATAAGCATGGTCAAACTATGCCATAAATTTGCATCCAATAAAGAGTGAAACAAAATGAGGTTAGCCACACAGTTATGTTGTTAAAGAAGCAAAAGTCTGAGGGCAGCAACCCTAGTTTCCTTTATCATTTTTTCTAGGATCATAAAGGCCTGGTAATCCTCTAACATCTTTTGGATGACAGAAAAGTCACAGTAATGCCTGGCATTAAAAATTATGGCTTATTTACTGATTTGTATTTGGAACCAGATTTGACAATATTTTGAGCATTAAAGATGTGGTATTTCTTCCCTTTCAACTGTTGCAGTGAAATTTATATTTGTTTCGTAAGTTTGCTATTTTGTTTTAGTTTTACCTTTAGTTTGTAGCAATTTATCATCATATCTTAGTCAGGCTCACACATTTTATATATTATTATAAAACTTTTTGGAACATATATTCCAAATAAATTATGATCATCTTTGATCCCTTTCTCTAGGTACAGAATTTCTCTGATTGTCAAGGATTTTCTACATCTATGAATCTTTTTATAATGTACCACTTTACTTACTCTTGGTTTGAGGAACATAAACTTTTGTCAATAGATCATGAGAATTCTGTCAGATAAAATGTGATGAGGTCATTGTAAATTAACAATCCATTGGTACTTGGATATAGTAAAATCATATTTTAGTCTATTTAAAATCTGTGTAAAATAAGTTTCTTAACTATAAAATGATTTTGGTACTTTAAAGTAAGTAAAAAAGGATATTATAACAAGACAGCAAGCAAGTCAATTTAAATGTTAATCATTTTGAGTACAAAAAATTAAAATATACCATTCGAAGCTTAAGTTATTTACTTACTTGTAATTTACTTACTTGTTTCTATTTACTGATCATTTGATTTGTAATAATTGGAACCCTCCTTTATCTTTGCATTCTTAAAATCAAGTTTTCTATGGAAAACCTATATCACTTTTCATGATATAAACATTAGTGGAAAACAAAACTCAAGAAGGTGATAATAAAATAGAAGACCAGAATATTAGGACAGAATATTTAAGAGAAAATAGAATACTAAAATATATGCCATCCAAAAAATATAGGAGAATAAAAATAAAGTGAACAAAGAACATGTGAGACAATATAACATAAGTAGCAAGGAGGCTGACTTAAACCATCCATATTGATAATTCCAGTAAGTTTACATTATTTTAGAAGGCTAAATGCTAGACAGAGATAATCAAAATGAATGAAAGTATGAGTCAACCTTATGTGTCTATATATAAAAAATAAGATCAAATATAGGTTAAAAGCAAAAATATGAAAAAAAATATGTCATGGAAACACCAATTAGGGGCAAGCTGGGATGACAGTTTGATAAATATAAAACAATAGACTTTTGGACAGAGTACTTATTACCATGAATAAAGAAGAATATTTCAAAATGATAGAAATATAAATTCCTATCAGAAAAATTTAACAAATATATTGAAATAATAAAAAAGTATCAAGCGAAAATCTTGGAGTTTAAAAATCCAATTGTCATACTGAGGAATGCATCAGAGTCTCTTACCAGTAGAACTGATGAAGCAGGAGAAAAAAGCAATGAGCTTGAAGACAGGATATTTGAAAATACATGGTCAGAGGAGACAAACATAAAAATAACAAAAGAGTATAAACACACATGCAAAACCTAGAAAATAGCTTCAAAGAGGAAAATTTAAGAAATATTGGCCTTAAAGGGGAGGTGGAGAGAGAGATCTGGGTAGAAAGTTTATTCAAAGGGATAATCACAGAAAATTTCCCAAACCTAGAGAAAGATATCATTATTAAAGTACCAGAAGTTTACAGAACATCAAGTAGATTTAACCCAAAGAAGACTACCTCAAAACATTTAATAATGAAACTCCCAAAAATCAAGGACAAGGAAAGGATACGAAAAGCAGCAAGAGAAAAATAAACAAATAATATACAATGGAGCTCCGATATACCTGACAGCAGACTTTTCAGTGGAACTCTTACAGACCAGAAGAGAGTAGAATGGCATACTGAAAGTGCTAAAGGAAAAAAGTTTTTTTTTTGTTGTTAGAACAGTATATCCAGTGAAAATATTCTTCAAACATAAAGGAGAAATAGACTTTCCCAGTCAAAAAATCAACACTAGATCTCTGCTAAAATAAATACTAAAGGGAGTTATTAAATCTGAAAGAAAATTATGATAATGAGCAATAAGAAATCATCTGAAGATGCAAAACTCACTAGTAATAGTAAATATACAGAAAAACAGATTATATCACTGTAATTATAGTACGTAAACTATTCATACACTGAATAGAGAGGCAAAAAATAAACTGATCAAAACAAATAACTACAACAACTTTTCAAAACATGGACAGTACAATAACATATAAATAAAAAAGTTAAAAAGCACAGGGACAAAGTTAAAGTGTAGAATGTTTACAAGTTTCTCTTTGTTTCTTTGTTAGATTGTTTATACAATCAGTGTTAAGTTGTCATCAATTTAAAATAATGGCTTATAAGATGTTATTTGCCAGCATCATCGTAAACTCAAATCAACAAAACATACAACAGATACAAAAAAAAAAGGAAGAAATTAAAACATACCACTTGAGAAAATCACCTTCACTAACTGAAAGACAAGAAGGGAAGAAGGAAAGAAAGAAGACCAGAAAACAAATAACAAAATGGCAGAAGTAAGTCCTTATTTACCAATAATTATATTAAATATAAATAGACTGCACGCTCCAATCAAAATATATAGAGTGGCTGAATGGATAAAGAAAACAAGATCCAGTGATCTTTTTCCTACAAGAAACACATAATAAAATAGAATACCAGAATATTAGGACAGAATATTTAAAAGAAAATAGAATACCAAAAGATATGCAGTCCAAAAAACATAGGAGAATAAAAATAAAGTGAACAAAGAACATGTAAGACAATATAACATAAGTAGCAAGGAGGCTGACTTAAACCCATCCATATCAATAATTCTGGTAAGTTTATATTATTTTAGAAGGCTAAATGCTAGTCAGAAAAACACATGTAGAATGAAAATAAAAAGATGGAAAAAGATATTCCATGTAAGTGGGAACCAAAAAAGAGCCGGAGTAACTATACTTATATCCGAACAAGATTCTTGTAGATTTCAATACAAAAACTATACAAAAGAGACCAAAAAGGTCATTATATAATGATAAAGGGTAAATCCAGCAAGAGGATCTAAAAATTATAAACATATATGCACCCAACATTGGAGAACCCAGATATATAAAACAAAGTTTTAAAGCTAAAGAGATAGATCCCAGTACAACTGTATCTGGAGACTTCACTCCCTAATTTCAGCATTAGATAGATCATCAAGATAGGTAATCAACAAAGAAATACTGGACTTAATTTCCACTGTAGGCCAAGTGGATCTAATAGATACTTACAGAACATTTCATCCAACATCTGCAGAATATACATTGTTTTCCTCAGCACATCAATCATTCTCAAGGACAGACAATATGTTAGGCCACAAAACAAGTCTTAAAACATTCAAAAAACTGAAATGATATAACGTATCTTCTTTGGCCACAATGGGATAATGCTAAAAAATAATAGTTAGGAATTTTATAAACTATACAAACACATGGGAATTAAGCAATATGCTCCTGAATTACCAGAGGGTCAATGAGTAAATAAAGCAGAAAATTTAAAAGATTCTTATAACAAATGACAATGGAAATACAACATAACAAAACCTATGGTATACAGAGAAAGCAATACTAAGAGAAGGGCTTATAGCTATAAATGCCTACATCAAAAAAGTAGAAAACCTTCAAATAAACAACCTAACAATGTATCTCAAAGAAGAAAAGCAAGAGCAATGCAAACCCAAAACTAGTAGAAGAAATAATAAAGATTAGAGCAGAAATAAAATTGAAAGAAGTAAACAATACAAAAGTTTAATCAAATAAAAAGTTTTTTTTAAAGATAAATAAAATCAACACACCCTTAGCCAGACTAAGAAAAAAAAAAAGACTCAAATAAATAAAAACAAAGATAAAAAAGAAGACATTAAAACCGATACTACAGAAATTCAAAGGATCATTAGAATTTATTATAGGCAACTGTATATCAATAAATTGGAAACCAAGAAGTAGATAAATTCCAAGATACGTACAACCTACCAAAATTGAACTCTGAAGAAATCCAAAACCTGAACAGACAAATGACAAGTAATGAGATTGAAGCCATAACAAAAAAATCTCGCAGCAAAGAAGAGCCCAGGACCTATTCGCTTCACTGCTGCGTTTTGCCTAACATTTAAAGAAGAATTAATACCAATACAACTCTAAATATTCTGAAAAATAAATGAGGAGGTAATAGTTCCAAATTGTTCTATGAGCCGGTATTACTCTGACACCCAAACAAGAAAAAGACACATTAAACAAAAAGAAAACTACAGGCCAACATCCCTGATAAATATTAATGCAAAACCTCATCAAAATATTAGCAAACCAAATTCAACAACACATCAGAAAGACTATTCATGACCAAGTGATATTTATCCCAGGAATACAAGGATTATTCAACAAATACAAATCAATCTATGTGATACATCATATCAACAAATGAAGGACAAAAACCATATGATTATTTCAACTGATGCCCAAAACAAACTTGGTAAAATCAACATCCCTTCATGACAAAAACCCTAAAAAATCCTGCAGATAGAAGGAACACACATCATCATAATAAAAGCCATATAAGACAGAACCACAGCTAGTTTCATACTGAATGGGGAGAAACTGAATGCCTTTCTTCTAAGATCTGGAACATGATAAGGATGCCCACTTTCACCACTGTTATTCAACATAATACTGAAAGTCCTAGCTAGATAAATCAGACAAGAGAAAAATATAAACAGCACCCAAATTGGAAAATAAGAAGTCAAATTATCCTTGTTGGCAGCTGAAACAATCTTATATATGGAAACACTTAAAGACTCCACAAGAAAACTGTTAGAACTGATAAATCTAGTAAAGTTGTGAAATACAAAATCAACATACAAAAACCAGTAGCATTTTTATATGTCAAAAGGAAACAGTCTGAAAAAGTATCAAAAAAGTAATCACATTTATAATACCTACAAATAAGATAAAATACCTAGGAATTAACCAAAGAAGTGAAGCATCCCTACAATGAAAAGTATAAAACACTGCTAAAAGAAATTGAAGAGGACACACACAAAAAAGGGAAGGAAGATATTCCATGTTCATGGATTAGAAGAATAGATAGTGTTAAGTGTCTATACTACCTAAAGCAATCTATAGATTCAGTGCAACCACTATCAAAATACCAATGATATTCTTCACAGAACTAAAAAAAGAACCTAAGATTTACACGCAACAAAAGACCCAGATTAGTCAATACCACCTTAAACAAAACAAAACAAAATCACCCAAAAATGAGGAATCACATTACCTGACTTCAAATTATACTACAGAAGTAATGTAATTAAAACAGCGTGTTACAGACATAAAACAGAAACATAGATCAATGGAGCAGAACAGAGAACCCAGAAACAAATTGATACACCTACTGTGAACTCATTTTTGACAAAGGTGCCAAGAACATACATTGGGAAAAGTATAGTCTCTTCAATAAATTGTGCTGATAAAACTGAATATTCATATGCAGATGAGTGAAATTAGACCCCTATCTCTCACCATATGCAAAATCAAAATGGATTAAAGACTTAAATCTAAGACCTCAAACTATGAAACTACTAAAAGAAAACTAAAGAGACAATCCACAAAATGGAAAAAAATTTGCAAACTGTTCATCTGGTAAATAATAACCAGTATATATAAGGAGATCAAACAACTATATTGGAAAAGGTATAATAATCCAATTAAAAATGGGCAACAGATCTGAATAGACATTTCTCAAAAGAATAACATATTAATGGCAAGTAGTCATATGAAAAAGTGCTCAACATTATTGATAATCAGATAAATGCAATCAAGACTACAATGAGATATCCTCTCAAGTCAGTTAAAACGGCTTTTATTAAAGGCAGGCAATAATAAATGCTAGTGAGGATCTGAAGAAAAGGGAACCCTAATACACTGTTGGTAGGAATGTAAATTAGTACAACCACTACAGAGAACAATTTGGAGTTTTCTCAAAAACTAAAAATAGACTTACCATATAATCCAGCAATTCCACTGCTACGTAAATACCCCCAACAAAGTGAATCAGTTTATCAAAGAGGTATTTACACTCCCGTGTTTATTTCAACACTATTTGCAATAGCAAAATACTGGAAGCAACCTAAATATCCATCAAGAGACAACTGGATAAAGAAAATGTGGTACTTGAACACAATGGAGTATTATTCTGTCGTAAAAAAGAATGAGATCTTGTAATTTGAAACAACATGGCTGGAACCGTAAGTCATCATGTTAAGTGAAATAAGCAAGGCACAGAAAAACAAACGTCACATGTTCTCACTTATTTGTGGGAGCTGAAAATTATAACAATTGAACTTACAGAGACAGAGAGCAGAATAATGGTTACCAGAGGCTGGGATGGTAGTGGATAGTGGGATATGAGGAGGTGGTTAATGGGCACAAAAATACAGTTAGATGAAATGAATAATATCTAGTATTTGATGGCACAACAGGTTGATTGCAGTTAACAATAACTTATCGTACATTTAAAAGTAACTTAAAAAGTATAGTTGGATTGTTTGTAACACAAAGAAATAATAAATGCTTGAGGTGATGGATATCCCATTTACCCTGATGTGATTACTATGTGTTGTGTTTCCGTATCAAAATATCTCATATACCCTAGGAACATGTGTATCAAATATATACCCACAATTTTTAACAAAAATCAAATAAGTAAAAACAATAATATGAAAATAAAGGAAAACTAGCAAAATAAAATAAATAATAAACAGGTAAATTTATTATGAACACCAAAGAAGGCTAAAATGTATGCATCTAATAATAGAATTCCAAAATGCATTAAAAAAAAAACTAGCAGACCTCTTTGTTTCTTTGTCATCTCTCTGTTTCTCTGTCTTGTCATGAAAAGCAAAGCAAATATCTATATTAGACTGTTTTCACAGTGCTATAAAGAACTACCTGAGACTGGTTAATTTATGAAGAAAAGACATTTAGTTGATTCACAGTTCCACATGCTTAATAGGAAACATGACTGGGAGACCTCAGAAAACTCACAATCAAAGCAGAAGGCAAATGGGAAGTAAGGACCTTCTTCACATGGTGGCAGGGGAGAGCAAGAATGAGAGGGGAAGCTCTACATGCTTTTAAACAACCAGATGTCATGAGAGCTCACTCACTATCATGAGAACAGTAAGGGGGAAATCCGTCCCCATGATTCAATCTCCTCCCACCAGGTCTCTTCCCTCCTGACACCTGGAGATTACAATTTGACATGAAATTTGGGTGGGGACACAGAAACAAACCATATTAGTGCCTGAACTCCATTTGTTCCTGAATCATTTTATAATGCCGGTAAAAGCGATCTGTTACTCATTTTCACAACCATTTGTGTACATTTATCCCACAGGTAATACAAAGTCAAATTTCCTAAGAGCTTTAGTTTTTTGTTTTGTTTTGTCTTTGTTTTTGCAATCTATGCACACTTAGTGTCTTTACTTCAGAAGATTTGGAGTGGACACTTTTAGGAGATCAGTCATAGTGGTGGGAAAAATTATAGCAAAGAAGCAAACCTTCTTGGAAGACCGGGATGTTTTGAAAAAGCTTTGGGAAATAATTGTGGCTGAAGGCAGCCAAATCCTCTTATCCAGAGGCTGAGAGCAAAGGGCAGATAACAAGGGAATGTAAAGGAACTTATCTAGATAAATGTGTTTACTCCTGTCTCCAGAAACCAACCTTTGATCATTTGTGCGCAGGACTGCTCTCTCCTCGCGGGATCGACAATGTTTATTACCCACAAATTGTGTTTGCTCCAAGCTTTTGTCATTAAATCTGTACTAAATAATTATAAGCATGGCCGGCTTACGGGGGCTGCACTCTAGTCAGCAGTGCGGCACTTCTCATTGGCGGTGCTGAGCGGTGCATTGCCCTAGCAGTGCTGTCAGGCAAAACACCTGTGTCAGTGTACTTCTTTCTTGCATTGCTTGGCCAGAGTCTGCGGGACAGACTCAGCAGACACTTTATTATTATTATTATTATTATTATTATTATTATTATTGTATTTTTGGCATAAAAACAGCACGTAGTTCATTAGGTAAGATTTTGTTTCATTTTCCTTCTTAGATACTGCATGGCAAATTAATTTTTCCATTAAAAATGCAATAACAAAACTCCTTGCATTATAAAGCAATAAAAATTCTTGCAGAATTCTTTATTCAGGCCATGCATTGGATCACCTGCACAGGTGTAGACTCCCAATCTACTTAGTTAGAGTCATCGGAATGTTCACATGTGAGACCTCCATAAGTGAGGCTGACACACACTTAGGAAGATTGAGAGTGACTGAAATCTAAAAACATAATGTCAAAACCTAATATTATTTTTAAACTTTCACTGGAAATAAAATGAGCTGTAGACCAAAAGATAAATGAGATAAAACACACTCACCTTACTTCTTCTCTTTTCCATCCTAACTCTACTGGAAATGAGATTGAGGATTGCTTTTTATGTAGTAATGCTCCTCTCATGTTAAATCAGTTAAAGAAATGTATCTAAACATTTGAAATTGTGACTTACTGAGTTCATATCTGATTTCTAAATAAATCAACTTTAAATCTCATACCCTATTTTATAAATATTCAAACAATTCCCCTGAAAGGTTTATTTTAAGTATCTCAGTTCAAAAGTCATCAATCTATAGTAAATATAAGCAAATATATGATCTTTCTTCTGACTTTCTTAAACTGAATCTCAAGAATTTAGTATTTGTTAGATAAATTATGCTCTACAGTTTTTATTTTCATAAATATAAATTCTAACTTTAAAGACACATATTTTATCACAATAAATTTATATCCTACACTGAACTGATGGAATTTTGATTGTTCTAATAATATATAGATATATATCTTGATTACCAAAAAATGAAGTTCATTGTAAAAAATGACACTAGAAAATAATGCTTCCATAGTCACTATTGTTCTGTAGATGCTTCCTAAGGTTATTTACAATATTTAGTAAACTAAAGATTTATATGTTATTTCATTTTTATAGAGAGATATTATGCATGTATTGTGGAATAAAAAACAAAAATAACTTATGTTGCTATCATTAAAAATTCTTATGTGGGATTTTCCACATTGGACAAAGGATAAAGAGATGTAAGTTCAATGAGATTAAGAAATAGCCACGGAAAACTAAATTTGGTTTGGAAAAATTAATATGAACTAATAATGATTTTTTAAATATCTATTTCATTTGCTTTGGCCCTTGAAAATGGCATACACAAAAAAAGAAAAGGCCAATCTAATGCCCAAATTGTGGTCTCCCAAACTCTTTTCAAATAAAGGAAACCATAGTTTCTCAGACAAATGGCTGGTTCCACATCTAAGACAAGAAATACACTACATAAGCCTAGAACACCTTATCACACAAGAAAGCAAAATAGTCTTCTCTGACCCTTGGGATTATGTCAATGATCTCAGGTGTCAACTTAAGTACTTTCTTACTTACTTAATAATAGGAAATTTGATCATCACTGAAAAGAAAAATTGCAATGGGTTGAAATATGTCACATGTTTTAAATCCATAAAATAATAATGGTATTAAAGAAAATGATAGTAATCATTGACCATCATTATAGGACATCAAGGACCAGTCATTATTTTGAAAGCTGGAAAGAAGGGTAAGACTTAAAAATGTTTTGCCTTTCCTATATATAAAAAGTGTATATGGGCAAGTAAGTAATTAAGAAAGGAAATCTCTCTCTCTCTCTCTCTCTCTCTCTCTCTCTCTGTCTCTCTCTCTCTCAATCTCTCTCATCTAAGAGACAGGGTCTCACTATGTTGCCCAGTCTGGCCTCAAACTCCTGACAAAGGGATCCTTCCACCTCAGCCTCTCAAGTTGGTGGCAGTAAAAGCATGTGGCCCTGACCCTGGCTGGGAATTTTTCTTTATAAGAGTATCTCAGTCTTAATGAAGAAGAAAGTATAGAATTATAACATTGCAATTTACAACCACTAATGAAATTATGGATTTAGGTAATGATCACTGAAAGGAAGCAACTAGACCTAGAGGTCTCCTGATAGGAAAAATACAATAGCAACTACAGTATATTCTTGTCAAAATCGTTCTTGAATTGATCAAACATCTGGATCCAACTGCCAGTTTACAGAAAATATGTGGGACACAAGGAGATGTTAAATGTCATCTTAAGGATATAGTCAATAGAGTCCAGGCTATGGAGTACTGTTTTTAAAAAATTGATACTTTCAACAGATAAACTGCAAGTAAAACATGAAAGAGAGTCGGAGGGTCAGTTATTTGATATTCACTTCCAATAGTATAGCCATTATCCATATATTGCTATTTAAATGTAAATTAACAAAAATTAAATAAAAATAAAAATTTAGTTCTGTGATTCACACTAGCACATTCAAGGGAACAATAGCCACATATGGAGAATATAGATACAGAACTTTTCTGTCATCACAGAAAATGCTATTGGGCAGCAGTTTATATAAACTGAAAAAAAATTCAGAGCTGTCTCAATAAAATATAATATATAGTTTTTATTTGCAGGTTAATTTAATAAACTTAAAACACATTTATGAGACAAGCAAGAAAATTTTCACACCTGATATTTCATTAAAGAATTCTTGTTATTTTTAATGTTTTATGATGGACAGTGGTATATTTTGAAACAGTTTTTGTCTTTTAAAGCTAAATATACAAATATTTGCAGATAAAATAATATGATGTTTTGGGATTCCTTCAGAACTAACACAATTGGAAAGACCAGGTCGGGGTATAGATGAGACATTTTTGTTCATGTGCTGATCACTATTAAAACTGAATATTGTGAAATGTAGTTGAGTATTGTGAAATTCATTGCAATATTTTCTTTGATATTTGAGATCATGCATAATAACATTTTTAAAATACTATTACATTAGGATAAAATTATGCTGGGCGAGTGGATTATAAATGCAAGTCCACGAAGTAAAAGGAACAATTTCTTTTTTCTTTTTTTTTTTTTTGAGACGGAGTCCCGCTCTGTCACCCAGGCTGGAGTCTAGTGGTGTGATCTCGGCTCACTGCAAGCTCCGCCTCCCAGGTTCAGGACATTCTCCTGCCTCAGCCTCCCGAGTAGCTAGGACTACAGGTGCCCGCCACCGTGCCCGGCTAATTTTTTTGTATTTTTAGTAGAGACGGGGTTTCACCGTGTTAGCCAGGATGGTCTCCATCTAAAAGGAACAATTTCTGACTATAAGATAAAGCTTTTAAATGATGATAGTGAATATCAAATGACAAGTTAATTAGATACCCAGGATATATTTATAAGAATGATATAGTTTTATTTAATATGTCAATATGAACAATTCACCAGAAATAAAATTATTTGAATTTACTTAAACATGTTAAAGTTTTGTGAAGAAAATATTAAAATGTACAGGAATACAGGTTTTTCAAATTTAAGAGTAAGGTGAGCAGAAGTTTGTTAACTTGATCGCATAACAATCATTGTAGAACTGCAGATTAAGAATTCTGCAAACAGATATTGTAATTTTATGGCTCTGAGCTTGGAGTTCAGGATTCTACGCTCATAAGAAACTTACAAGTAGACTCGGAACTAGTTTCTTTGAATACAAAATCAAGAAATGATACTTCTCTAAGCATCTGCATTGCCCTCTCAAACCACCTCCTGCTGCAAATAGGATCTTTGTTCCAACCCTGGAAAACTCCACAACTTAGCAGTTGTCCCAACCTAGATATATACTTTCCTTAGCCCTTTATATCCTGAGAACCATCCCCAGGACCTAAGATCTATTGAGATGCCAAAAATAGGATTTTTTCTCCCACATGAGCTAACTCCCCTTACTCTACATCACTTGCTTCTAAAAGTGGAGGACACAGATGAGGAAATGTTTTCTTTGTAATCTCTCTAGTATATTTCTCCCTAAATGGTTAGTAATTAGAGAAGCTTAACATGTATCAATCCAAATACTATAGAAATATAGATTGATTGTATTATTTTAATCATTGTAAATGCACTGGCTTAAATCCCGACATCTTCATATGCTGTAATGTAAATCACCAATTAACTATTTCTACACTAACATAGTATTTGGAAAATATTACATTTGTGTTATTTTTGTTTTGCTGATAAGTAGATAATAGGAAAAACAAAAAGAGAACTGGATTTATAACTCAAAAGTTGTATTTTATATAGTGCGAAATACAATATTTGAGCCCAATCAAAATTTTCTGTTTAATTATTTTAATGAGACTCCTGTTTTTACTACTTTGAATGTATCTGAGATCTAATTATCCATCCTTTCATCTATCTGAATGACAATGTTGGACTTACAAAGAATGGCGATCATCATTTTTAATCTTTGCTAAGCCACCTACATATTGATTGAAGAGTCAAAGAAACATGTCACTGTCTCATGCTCTATTGACTGGAGGATTACAGGTCAGATCAGAAGGAAAGAGCGATGTACTGGCAAGATGCAAGTGATACAGAAAATAAACTGTTACTGAAGAAATCTCATGAAGCAGCTAATTTGTAGAACTGAGGGAAAAAATGGGGTAGGTAACATGAAGAAAGAAAGCATAATCCTGTCTCAAAAAAGATAATAGTAAGTTTGATATTATAGATAGGATGTACATGTCCTCCATTTCCACTTATGTCTTGATTTTAATAACTTCTTCACTGTTCTTCCTGCCACATTTTTTTCTGTCATCTTACCATCAAAGACACATTCTGAAAACTATCTATTTGTTAATCTTGTCACTATAATGAAAATCTCCAGCATGTTTTCATTTAGCTATTAATTGAAACTTAAATCGTTTTTGTTAAAGAGCAAGATCCTTCATGAAATGGGTCCTAACAAATTCATCAGCATCCTTTCCCTCCGCTTTCCAACAGAAACTTTTTACTTTAGCCCAGCCTGGAAATGCTTTTCAAGTTTCACATCATTCACTTAGAATGGTATGTCTTTTTATCATCAGTCACTCAAGACTCAGTTCTGTGCAATGTCTTCCCTGATGCTTTCTCAGGTCACACGATCCTAGAAAGAAGTATGCCTTTGACGATCTCTTAGGCTGCTTTGTGCAGCACAGATATAATACTTGTCACCTAGTTTCTTTTACTTCGCTTTTTGTGTGTGAATATATTGACGTGTTCTCATGACATGTTTGGAAATAACCCATGACAGTTCATCTTGTCCTTGAAAGGTGATTAATCATTTGAGAAAGGAAGAAGATATGTGGGAGCTCAAGAAAGGATGCAGAGACAGAATTGCAAAGATATGCATATGCAGTGGTGTATACAGGCCCTTTCATGAGGCAACTGGCAGTAGAAAGAAAACTAATTTAAGTCAGGTGTCATCTCTGAGTTTGTGATTATTAAATATGAGACCACATTATAAAGAATGGGATATAGTTGGTTACTAACACACAGTAAATGTCATTAACTGCCAGTTTTATTCCTTTCCTTCCATCATCCTTTTGCCTAAATTATGTTCCCCTAACTGAATCAAAGTGCCTGATTCAGCATTCCTAAGATTGTTGATTATACTAGTGTTATTTTTTTCAAAAGTAGAAAAAGTATTATACTGAAATTAAGTAAAACTGTATTCTAGTCTTCTTTTAGCTAGAATTATCCTCTTGAATATGTTAGTTCACTTCTCTATCACTCTTTTTCAATTCTAAAGTGATAATATTAGGTTAGAATGCCATTTAACTTTTCAGCCATAACATTTCATGACGTTCTCACAGGTATTTTCCATAACCTAGAGAATTTCATTAGGAAACACATGTGACCTCTTGGAGGCCAGAGACATGGGCAAAGCAGTTGCATCCTTCTGGGTTCAGTCTATTTCATTCTATACAAGTACATGGAAGAAAATGATGAGCAACCCTAGGTTCAGGAGTGGGTAGATTTTCTGTGAATCCAGAGAAGCTCCAGCTTTGAGACCCCTCATTCTTGTGGGTCCCTCCCAACTTTCCAGGCATTTTTGATGCTTGTCGCCATCAACAGTCTAAATTTGTAATCATTGTGCATGGTTTCTCTTAACTCTAGATAAATATTAACATTGTACCTAATTTTTCACTTGCAATTTCTTATTATTTTTCCTAAAAAATGCCATTCAAATTTTAAAACATCCAGGCACACTAAAATTGGATCTTCCTTGACTGATTAGAGCCTTGACAACCTGCCTTTCTTTCTTGAAATGTACCATTAGGAGTACAAATAAGTAGAGAAGATAACATTTCATGACTCACTGAAATATGCATATTAATATTTAAAATACTAAATTTTAATGTAGTTAAAATGAAATGAACTTTGGATGCAAAAGTTAAAGCATTTATGTCTTAAGTAGGATGGTGTATTAGTCAGGTTGTCTAGAGGGATAGAACTAATAGGATAGATGTATACATAAAGGGGAGTTTATTAAGGAGTATTAACTCACACGATCACAAGGTCCCACAATAGGCCATCTGCAATCTGAGGAGGAAGAAAGCCAGTCCGAGTCCCAAAGCTGAAGAACTTGGAGTCCAATGTTTGAGGGCAGCACAGGAGGAAGATGAAGGCTGGGAGGCTAAGGCAGTCTAGTCTTTTTACATTCTTCTGTCTGCTTTTTATTCTGGCTGCATTGGCAGGTGATTAGATTGTGCCCACCCAGATTAAGGGTGGGTCTGCCTTTCCCAGCCCACTGACTCAAATGTTAATATCCTTTGGCAACACCTTCACAGACATACCCAGGAACAATACTTTGCATCTTTCAATCTAATCAAGTTGCCACTCGTTATTAACCATCACAGATGGGGTGGGGTAAAAGGTAGTTTGCTTGGTATCACTTTTTGTAAATCCTTGTTTTGTCATAATTTTGCAGTAATAATTATTAAGCATTGTTTATTTTCAATTCCTTAACAACAACAACAAAAAATCTTTTAAATATATTTGAATGAAGAATAATGTTTAGGACTTCTTACTTCATTACTCTAAAACCATCTTTTTATATCCAATTTAACTTTTTTTTTTTTTTTTTTTTTTTTTTGACGGAGTCTCGCTCTGTCGCCCAGGCTGGAGTGCAGTGGCCGGATCTCAGCTCACTGCAAGCTCCGCCTCCCGGGTTCACCACATTCTCCTGCCTCAGCCTCCCGAGTAGCTGGGACTACAGGCGTCCGCCACCTCTCCCGGCTAGTTTTTTGTATTTTTTAGTAGAGACAGGGTTTCACCATGTTAGCCAGGATGGTCTCAATCTCCTGACCTTGTGATCTGCCCGTCTCGGCCTCCCAAAGTGCCATTTCTTAACTGATGGTCATTTGGCAGTCATAACATGGTTGTCTCTAACTGCACATGTGAAAACTTGACTGACAAAAATAACATGAATAATATGAAATTCAAATTGAGAGGAACATGTTTTGTCATAGTTTCATTGGCAGGGTTTTTCTTCTTCGTAGACCACATATAAGGGTAAATCTTATCATCAATGGCATCTTTCCTGAAATGAAATACAGCATAAAATTCTTTGGAGGGGTATTGTTTGGTTTAAAAATCATGATTAGTGATTGGCAGACAGAAATTTAAATCGAGTTTTTTTTCTCCTGAATGTTTCTCCCTGGAAACAGAACTAAGAGCAGAAACTTTGGGAACAAAATCTTGGCATAGTGGAGCCCAAATTAAGGTGTTCTTAAGAAGCAAGTGCACTGGATTTTAATTTTGCAAAAAAAGCTGATGGTCTTAACCCCTTGATATCATGGGCCATTCTCTGCAGTTTCTTCTCTCTTCCCATCTTAACCTTCATTCACTGCTCCTGTCTAATAAAAGTTTATACTATATTAACCTGGGAAAGTGTAATAATGCTAACAAATGTAGTTCAAATGTTAGGTTATTTGTAAGGATTTACAAAGGATATTTTTGATCTTTTCTTGATGCTGATTTCTTATTATCTAGACCTTCCTATGTGAACAAAGGGGCAGGGATTTCCTTGAGAAGGAAGAGTCATAGAGAGCAATGTTTCCTACTTGAATTCAAAGTTTCTAGATAATTTAGATAAAATGTCTTTTACATAGATATTTAGTGCCTATTTTTAGATTTAACCAAAAAGTCCATATGTAAACTAAACATCAACTTGAATAGCATAGGGCCATAATCTAATTAGTTGCTAGCATAGTCTGAGTATGTTTAGGTTTGCAATATCAGTATTAACTATACTACTGATATTATCTCTATGGTAGGGTAACAATAAAACAATCAACTCCAATATCATGGAAACCGTATTTGAATCTGAAAAATGTTCATCAAATAAGGTAATTGTATGTATAGCAAACAACTATTTTCAAGTGCCCAATATTAAATGTTTACATTTGTGTATACAATGCTTTTTAAAAAAATTTAAAAATGGCTTAAAGTATAAGGATTTTCACTGACAAAATTTAGCACACACTCAAATTAGACATCTGAACACAACTTAAGGCTATCGATTTATTTTATGAAGACTTATAGGTATGCCTTAAATGTCATTGGAATATTTAAGAATTTCTAGGTAAAATTATTTTAAATGTATAAGGAATACGGGTAAGGGATTATATCATTTCCTCTAAGCACTTCTCAGAGTGTGTATTGCAGAGGAAACACAGACAACTCATGAGGAGACATACTGTTTTATTCTCCTCAGATTTCTGCAAAGGTAAAATGTTTGCATTTATTCTAGAGAGCACTTTCTGTACTTCAATTGACCTATTTTTACTATTTCCACATCTATTATATGTTTTACAATTCATTTGTATGTTATGCTTAGACAAGATAATTTGAGGCTTGTTGATTGCAGCTGCATATGTGGGAAATTGAGTTTCTGATTCTTTAAGGAGATGGAGTTTTTGAAGAAATGTGTTTCAAGGTTCAAATGCACACATTTTCCTCGTGAACAGGTAATAAATTTCAGAGATTTTTACTTGCAAGTTTGTAACTTTGTTTGACTTGTTTGTTTAACAGAAGTAGTCATAATGAAGTCAAGTCAATGATAGCCACTTCTTTAACAAAGGTGATTAGATAATAAATAATTTGTTTACATAACAAACGAACAAGTTCTTACATGTTAGAAATTAATCAGAATTAGAATGAATATGAATGCCAGTCTTAATGTAGCTGTGTATTTAAGTATATACTTACGAGATGGTTGTTTTAAAATGCAGTTGACCCTTGAACAAGGCAGAGGTTTGGGATGTTGACTCCCAGTTGCAGTCAAAAATTTATACATAACTTTTGACTCCCCCAAAACTTAACTACTAAAACTACTAATAGCCTGCTGTTGACCAGAAGTCTTACCAATAGCAGTCAATTAATACGTATTTTGTATATGTATTACGTGTTGTATTCTTAACAATGAAGTAAGCTGCAGACAATAAAATGTTATTAAGAAAATCATAAGAAAAATATATTTACTACTTATTAAGTGTCAGTGGATCATCATCAAGTTCTTCATCCTATCATCTTCATGGTGAATAGGCTAATGAGAAGGAAGAAGAGGAGGGTCTCGTCTTGCTGTTTCTGGAGTGGCAGAGGTAGAAGAAAATCCACTTATAGGGGTATCCATGCAGTTCAAAGCCACGTTGTTCAAGGGTCAACTGTAAATATCACTGCTTTTAAAAACATTCCCTTTTAGATAAAAATTTCCACAGCAGGGTGAAAATTCATTCCTGAAGATATCCCTAGATTCTGTTCTCTTTTAACCCAAGGCACAAAATTATGAAGGAAACTATGGTACTGTTCAGGGATGCAGAAATATTATTGAAAATATTAAATATATAATATGAAAAGATTTGCCTATTCTTAAACTCAGCAGAACTATATTATATCTGGTTTCTGGTTTGTTTTCTGCTAAAGTATTTAAAATTTGATGATACATTGTAGTTATATTTTCATTGCTTTCTGTATTCATAGCAAAATTCTTAACATACAGACCGTGAAGAAATCTCACTGAAATACATGTCCTGATTACCTCCAAATACCAAAATTGTCACTCAAATATAATGGGCCTTTTACACTGTCAAAGTATCAATATTAAGTCAAGACATTTTGATAGGAATTATAATAAATAAATTATAAAATTTAGATTTTTTTTTTAAATCGTTGAAACTCTACTCCCTAATGAGAACCGCGTATTTTAAATAAACATACTTAGAGGCGATAAACTTCAATACTTATGGAGTGACTTCCAATGCCAAACTTATTTCTCCCCACTATGCATAAAAAAAAAGACTCATAAACAGTGTGGTCAAGAAAATATTTCTACTTTTATGGGATAAAGTTTTCTCTTAGGAGGTTGTCAAAACCTAACAGGATGTTCTATATTCAGTTTTCCCCTCGCTCTTTGTGTTCTAGAGATGTTTACTATTATTTAAAAAGGTTTTATTTTTGCATTAAAAACTTGGCCTAGAGCACAGTGTTTTGATTGTATTGTTATACACTAAAATAGACGGAAGACTTTTCTTCCAAATTTTTATGTAAAATGTGAATTGCTTGTGTTACTTATTAATAGGAATGATAAACTAGATTTTCATTCGCTTATTGTTTCTATTCTCTCTCACTCTCACTTGCATGTGTGCATGCTTTCTCTCTTTCTCGGTCTATTTCCTGAATGCTTTGTCTTGCATTTCTATATGGTTTTACAATTTTGCATCTCACAATCACTTTTCACTCAATAGTAATATGTTTTTTTTCTCTGTGGTGGTCAAGGGAAGGGCATTTTAATCTCTTTGGGATCAAAGAGTCATTTTCTCCTTTGAATTCAGATGAAAACTGATTCCCTGCTGTGCAGTGGTGTGGAGCTTCCAATGAAAATCCACAAAGCTTCTCCTTAGAGCTGAGAAGAAGACAAGTTTACTATTTAATTTACTTCATATCATTATTCCCTTGGGCTGTAATATACTTGAACTTTGCTGTTTTTCTTGCTCTTAGAAATTTAAGAGAAAACAGAGATTTTTAACTAAGAAACTGTTCAAAAAGCAAAGGAAAATACCTGAAAGAAGCATTTCATATGTGTTCCCCTACTACTTCCTGATAATATTTATAACTTGAAAGAGTCTGTCAGTTCAAGATGATTTCTCTTTAAACAGGTGGTTAAATTACCTGACGTCTGGTTGCTATTTATAATTTTCTTAACAGAAATTCGATTGATTCCATAGGTGTTACGAACTATGGAAAATTAGTGTGGCAAGAAAAGAAACAAGATTTGTCTCCAAATATTTTAAAACTAGAAATTGATTTTAGATGATAATTATCTAATACATTTTAGACGATAATTTAAAAAAATCTGATCATAACCAATATGCATTTGCTTCAGTAGCCTAAAAAACTTATATTAATCTTTTTAATGTCCCTCAATTATCATTTTTGTTACACTAACATAAATAAGCAAGTCACACAAAATTATTTCAAATTATTATCTTTGTACAATATCTGCTATAGACAAAATTTTAAATAGATTTCATTTTAAGCATAGATGCATTAAATATATAGTTGTTCCCCATCAAGATGAAAATACATATATAAATTATTTATTTTTTTAAAAGTCTATTGGGTTGTAAATCCTGTTAACAATTGTTAAAATTGCCTACCAGTATTTTTGCAAAATAAACATGAAAAATTACAAGTAAAGTAATTCTAGTTTAGTGCCAACATCTAATGATCTTGGAAGCCATCACTTACATCCTTACTATAAAAATGCTGGACAAATTAAAATTTAGTTTCAGGGCAAACTACTATTTTCTAAATCTGGAGACACAGGTGCATTCGGAGAGTCACAGCCAAAAAATGCTAACCTGCAGTAAAAATTGCTGGAGCAATAAACACAATAGGAACATTCATATGGTAATTTTGATAAATCACTGGAGGCTGAATGTGGACAAGCACAAAAGTGAGAAATTCCTAGGGATCACAGTATTAGGAAGCCCACCACCAATTCATGGGTTTCATCTCCAGAAGGCCCACCAAGTTCTTACTCTGAAGATCTTAAAAGATATCCTCATAGCTCTGGCAGGAGAAGAGGAAGAATAATCACTGTGAAATGATTATTTCAGAGCCTTTTCTACAATAAAGGCCTACCCTTCAGGGTAAAAGACTTTGCTGGAGTCTAATCCCATCTGGGGGAAGAATATTTCTTTCACCCAGCCTGTGCTACCATTGCGCTTTCACCTTACTGGGAGCAAGTGTCAGAATTTCAAGAAACAAAGCATGGGGAGGTGGGAGGATGCCATACTGCTGGAGAAACATTGTGCCCAGGACCAAGACTCAGGTCTATTGAAACAATAAGATTTAATTCGAAAATTAGAGAACAGTCTCCTTTATCTGTACCTTACCATAAGACAAGTAGGGATAAAAGAATAGATTACAACTGAAAAAGTTGCAAGACACAGGTTCTCTCTGAGGAGGAGTGCTTAGAGTAACCAGGGTCAAGTAATAAGACAAAAATAAAGTGTGATAAAGGAATTTAAATACTCTGTCACCAATAACTGCATTAAACATGAAAATGAGCTGAAATTCTAGAAAGATTAATGTAAATCATCCCACAAACGGCCTATTTCATTAGTATCCTATAAAACATGTCTAGTTTTCAAGAATAATTATGAGGCAGGAAAAAAGACCAGAAAAAAACCACAGGCTGAAGAGTAAAGCATTTATCTGAATCAGATGCATACATGACACAGATACTGGAGTTATCAGAGAGAACTTAAAATAAATGAATAATTTGATCCAGGCTCTAAGTAAAACATAGACAACATGTAAGAATAGATGGGTAATTTAAGCAGGGAGATGAAAATTCTAAGAAGGAATCAAAAGCAAATGCCGGAAAGCAAAATCACTGTAACAGAAACAGTGCATGCCTTGGATGGACTCAATGGTAGACTCAACTTTGTAAAAGAAAGATTCAGTGATACTGAAGATAAGTACATACAAACTTTCCAAGTTGAAATACCAAAAGAAAATAAGAGAAACAAAGCAAAACATGTAAGAACTATGGAATAATTCTGAAAAAAGGTTATATATGCACAATTTGAATGACTGAAGTAGAAGAAGGAGAGAACAGCATGGCAAAAATGTTTGAAGTATTAAAGACTGTGAACTTTCAAATTAAAAACGTACATGAAACCACAAATGTAGGAGCTTGGAAAACACCACTCATGATAAAGAACATTTTTTAAAACATCCCATGCCTAGGCGTATCATATTCAAACTGTAAGATACTGAAGATAAAGGAAAAATTCTTGAAAAAAGAGCAAAACCCATTATCAACAGAGGGAAAGGATAATAATCACAGCATACTTCTAATCAAAAACCATTTAAGCAAGAAGAGAATAGAATAAAACATTTAAAGTGCTGAAAGAAGAAAACACTAATCTTAAATCTATATCCAGTGAAATTATCCCTCAAAAGTAAAGAAGAAATGAAGACTTTCTCAGACAAACAAAACCAAAGAAATTTATTGACTTTAGATGCACCCTTAAAGGAATGTTTTTATTAAATTTTATTATTTTTATTAATATATAATATTGTACTTATTTTGGTGGTATATATAATAATTTGATACCTGTATACAATGTGTAATGGTCAAATCAGTGTAATTGAGATATCTATCACCCAAACATTTGCTTTTTCTTTGTTACAATTCTTCTCTTCTAGTTATTTTGAAATATACATTATTGTTAACTATAATTTGCCTATTGTATTATCACATGCTTGAACTTATTTCATCTAACTTATCTCTTCACTGACTTCTCCCCATGCCCTCTGTCCTTCTTAGCTTCTGAGAACCACCATTTTACTCTTCACTTCCATAAGATCCACTGTTTAACTCCCACATATGAGTTGGAAATGCAATTATTTGTCTTTTTGTACATGGCTTGTTTTACATGATATAATAACCTCTAGTTCCATCCATGTTGCTGCAAATGGCAGAATTTTATTTTTTGTGGCTGAATAATATTCTGTTATGTATAAATATCACGTTTTCTTTATCCATTGATGAATGCTTAAGTGGACTCCATTTCTTGGCTATCGTGAATACTGCTGCAATAAAAATGTGAGTTCAGATATTTCTTTTACACATTATCTCCTTTCTTTTGCATATGTACCAAGCAGTGGTAATTCTGTTTTTAGTTTTTGAGGAACCACCATACTGTTTTCCATATGGCTGTACTAATTTAGATTCCTACCAGCAGGGTACAAAGGTTCCCTTTTCTCTGCACCCTCACCAACATTTATTACTTTTTGTCTTTTTGATAATATCCATGCCAAAGGGGATTAGATGATATTTCATTGTAGGTTTGATTTACATATCCTTGATAATGGAGATACTGAGCATTTTTTAAATATACCTCTTGACCATTTGTATATCTTCTTTGAGAAAAGTCTATTCACATCTTTTTCTCATTTTCAAATTTGATTTTCTTCTTTTCCCTTTTTTTAAAGTTTCTTGTATATTCTAATTATTAATCCCTTTTCAGATGGATTGTTTGCAAATATTTTCTCCCACTCTGTTAGTTGTTTCTTCACTTCATCGTTGTTGTTGTTGTTGTTTCTTTTCCATTTCAGAAAAATTTTAGCTTAATATAATTCAATTTGTCTACATTTGCTTTTCTTGACCATGCTTTTGAGGTCTTACCCAAACAATCTTTGCCCAGGCCAATATCCTGTAGCATTTTCCCAGTGTTTTATTTTATTAGTTTTAGAGTTTAAGTCTTGCATTTAAGTCTTTATTATGAGTTGATTTATAGATATGTTGAAAGATAGGAATCTAGTTTTATTTTCTGCATATAGATACTAAGTTTTCTCAACACCATTTATTAAACAGACTGTCGTTTTCTCAATGAATGTTCTTGGTGTCTTTGTGGAAAATGAGTTGACTTTAAGTGCATGGATTCTGGGTTCTCTATTCTCATTGGTCTATGTGTCTGTTTTTATGTCAATGCCATGCTGTTTTGGTTACTATAACTGTGTAGTGTAATTTGAAATCAAGTGGTGTGATGTCTCCAGCTTTGTTTTTTACTTAGGATTGCTTTAGCTGTTCAGGGTCTTTTTTAGTTCTACACAAATTTTAGTATTGTTTTCCTATTTCTGTAAAAAATGTCGTTGGTATTTGACTGGGATTGCCTTGAATCTGCAGATCACTTTGGGGCATATAGACATTTGACAGTATGAATTCTTTTAATGTATGGGCATGAGATATCGTGTGTGTGTGTGTGTGTGTATGTGTGTCCTCTTCAATTACTTTCATCAGTGTTTGATAGTTTTCCTTGTACAAATATTTCACTTCATTGGTTAAATTTACTTCTAGGTATTTTTATTGTAGTGTTGTAAATGAGATTGTTATCTTGATTTCTTTTTCAGATTAAATGCTGTCGGCATATAGACATGCTACTGGTTTTTATATGTTGATGTTTTATTCTGCAAATTCACTGTTTGTTTATCAGTTCTAAGATTTTTGGAGGAATTTTTAGGTTTTTCTAAAGATACTATCACATCATCTTCAAACAAAGATAATTGGACTTCTTCCTTTCTAATTTGGATGCCCTTTATTTCTATCTCTTATCTAATTGCACTGGCTAGAACTCCTAGTACTATGTTGGATAGAGGTGGAGAAAGTGGACATCTTTATCTTGTTCCAGATATTAATGAAAAGAGTTTAATTTTTCCCCATTCAGTATGATATTAAGCTTTTTGTCATATATGACCTTAAATGTGTTGAGACATGTTTCTTCTGTAGGGTCCAGCCCTACTGGATCTGTTGGTTTTTCTCCTTATGTGAGGAGATGAGAGATGATAGAAATAAAGACATAAGACACAGAGATAGAAGAAAAGACAGCTGGGCCGGGGGGAACTACTACCACCTAGATGTGGAAACCGGTAGTGGCACTGAATGCCTGGTTGTGCTTTTATTGGATACAAGGCAAAAGGGGCAGGGTAAAGAGTGTGAGTCAATGACTGATAATGTCACGTGAGTCACGCGTCCACTGGACAGGGGACCTTTCCCTTTTAGGTAGTCAAGGCGGAGAGAGAGAGAACAGCTTACATCATTATTTCTTCTATGCTCTTCTCAGAAAGATCAAAGACTTTAATTCTTTCACTAATTCTGCTAATGCTATCTAGAAGGCAGAGTCAGGTGTACTGAGTGGAACATAAGCCAGGTATACAGAGCAGACCAGGAGCATGACTGCTGAAGCACAGCATCACAGGGAGACAGGCCCCCGGATGGCTGTGGTGGGCCTGACCGATGTCAGGCCTTCCACAAGAGGTGGTGGAGCAGAGTCTTCTCTAACTCCCCCCGGGAAAGGGAGACTCCCTTTCCTGGTCTGCTAAGTGAGGAGTGCCTTCCCCAGGCACTGATGCTACCACTAGACCAAGGTCTGCTAGGTAATGGGTGACTTCCCAGGCGCTGGCGTTAGACCAGGGAGCCCTCTAGTGGCCCAGTCTGGGCATAACAGAGGGCTCACACTTGTCTTCCGGTCACTTCTCACAGTGTCCCTTTAGCTCCTATCTGTGTATGGCCTGGTTTTTCCTAGGTTATAATTATAGAACAAAGATTACTATAATGTTGGAATAAAGAGTAATGCTACAAACTAATGATTAATGATATTCATATATAATCATAACTATGATCTATTTCTAGTATAATAATTCTTACTCTATGTATTTTCTTTATTATGCTGGAATAGCTTGTGCCCTTGGTCTCTTGCCTTGGCACTTGGGTGGCTTGCTGCCTACATCTTCTATGCCCAGTTTGTTAATAGATTTTATCGTGAAGCGATGCTGAATTTTACCATATACTTGATCAGCATCTATTGAGATTATCATATGGTTTTTGTTCTTAATTCTGTTGATACGATCTATCATGTTTATTGATTTGTGTATTATGAACCATCCTTACATCCTTGGGATGAATCTTACCTGATCATGGTAAATGATCTTTTTAGTGTGTTGTTGAATTCTGTTTGCTAGTATTTTGCTGAGAATTTTTTGCATAATGTTCATCAGGAATATTGACCTGTAGTTTTCACTTTTTGTAGTGTCCTTGTTTGTTTTGGTATCAAGATAATGCTGGCCTCAGAAATGAGTTTTGAAAAATACCCTCCTCTTCAATTTGTTGAAATCACTTTAGTAAACTTAGTATGAGTTCTTCTTTACGAAATGTTAAATGAATTTCTTCAGGCAGAGAAAAAAAAGATGTTGGTCAGAAGGTTGAACCCACATGAAATAAGAAAGAAGTGCACCAGGAAGGAATTAATAAAGCAAAATAAAATATCTAATTTTTCTTCTTAATTATATTAAAAATAAATATGTGTTAAATTCTTCACAATCTTTTTTTCAGAAATTAGAAGAAACAGGTCAGGCATGGTGACTCACACCTGTAATCCCAGCACATTGGGAGGCTGAAGAGGATGTATCACTTGAGGCCAGGCATTTGAGATCTTCCTGGCCAAAGTAGTGAAAACCTGTCTCTACTGAAAATACAAAAATTAACCAGGTGTGGTGGTGCCTGTGCCTGTAATCCCAGCTGCTCAGGAGGCTGAAGTACAAGAATCACTTGAACTGGGGAGGCAGAGGTTGCAGTGAGCCGAGATCACGCCATTGCACTCCAGCCTGGACAACAGGGCGAGACTCCATTTCAAAACAAACAAACAAACAACCACTTACTGACTCTTTAAAAGAAATATGAAGTAGCTACCTTAAGTTCATACAAAGCTGACTTCAGAACAAGGAAAGTAATCAGGAACAAACGGCATTAAACATGATAAATACATACATTATCCAAGAAGAAATTCTAGGGCAATAGCATCCAAATAGTGAAATCAAAATACCTTGCAAGAAAAGAAACTACAGATCTATAAATCTTGTGCATAATAAATTTAAAACTCCTCAAAAAATTAACAAATCAAATATAACAATGTATAGAAAAGTTATATACCACAAGCAGGTGTGATTTATTATAGACATGCAAAGCTGGTGTTACATTTAAAAATCACTTCATGTAAACAGGATAAAGAAGAAAAATCATATCATCATATCAATTCTGACAACCATTTTATAAAAGCTAACACCTACTTGTGATAAAAGACAATTCTTGAGCAAATATAAGAGAACTTCCTCAATTTAATAAAGGACATCTCCCAAAAAACCTACATTATTCTTAATTCTTAATGGTGATAAACTGAATGTTTTTTCCCTAAAATCAGAAAAAGAATCTATTTTGTAATCATTGCTAATTCAACAATGTCCTAGAAATTCTAGCTAGTACAATAAACAAGGAAAGGAAATAAAGTATATAGTTTGGAAATGGATAAATTTTACTATGTTTATTTGCAAATGGCATGCTTTGTGTATGTAGAAAATCTCAAAGACACTATATTAACAAAAAAAAACCTCCTGAAACTAATAATTGAATTTAGAAGGTTGCAGGACACAAAGTCAGTATACAAAAGTCAATTATTTTTCAGCATAGTAACATTGAAAAATTGAGATTTGAAAATTTTATTTATAGCAGCATAAAACTAGTGAAATGCTATGGTATCAATTTGACATAAATATGTACAGGATATGCATGCAGAGAAATATAAAACATTAAATCAAAAATGACTTAAATGGAGAGACTGTCCATTTAATCCATATTAACAGATTGGTAGACTCACTGCAGTTAAAATGTCAATTATTCCCAACTTTATCCATAGATTCGGTTCCATCCCAATTAAAGTGTTTATTCCAGTTCACAAAAAGGTTTACATAACAAAATTAATCAATATGATCACATCAACAGGGTAAATAATAAACATCATATGATCATATCAATTGATAATTGTGATGGTTAATACTGAGTGTCAACTTGGTTGGATTGAAGGATGCAAAGTATTGATCTTGGGTGTATCTGTGAGGGTGTCGCCAAAGAAGATTAACAGTTGATTCAGTGGGGTGGGAAAGGCAGACCCACCGTTAATCTGGGTGGGCACCATCTAATCAGCTGCCAGCACCGCTAGAATATAAAGCAGGCGAAAAAAGTGAAAAGACTAGACTGGCCTAGCCTCCTGGCCTTCGTCTTTCTCCTGTGCTAGATGCTTCCTGCCTTCGAACATCAGACTCAAGTTCTTCAGTTTTGGGACTCAGACTGACTTTCCTTGTTCCTCAGCTTGGAGATGGCCTATTGTGGGATCTTGTGATTGTGTGAGTAAATAATTAACAAACATCCCTAAAAATGTGTCCTATTAGTTCTGTCCTTCTAGAGAACCCTAAAACAATAATTAAAAATAATTTGTCAAGCCCTAACACTCATTTGAGTTTATAAAAAATACCAAAGTGAAAATAAAATCTTCACGAAGCTATTTTGCACTATCGAAAAGAAAAAAAAAAAATCTTAGGTGGAAAGGCAAAAGACCTGAAAAGAAGAAAGGTGAAGAACTCGCACTATGATTTTTAAACTTCTATAAAGCTATAGGAACCAACAGAATGTGGTATTGAGATATATGTATGTATATGTGTATATATATATACACACACACACATACAAGGAAAAGACTAGACTTTCAGAAATTGACCGACTTAAATATAGTCAACTGATCTTCAACAACGGTGCCAAAGCAATTCAATAGGTAGTCTTTTCAACAAATGGTACTGAAACAAATGAACATTCACATCGAAAAATTGAACCTACACGCACACCTTAAACTTTTCTAAAACGTGAATTCAAGATGGATCATAGAGTAAATATAAAATTAAGACTATAAAATTTCTAGAAGGAAACAGGACAATATCTATGTAACCTTTACTATGGCGATAAGATTTTAGAACACCAAAAACAAAATCAAGGAAAACAAAATTGGTGATTTGGACTTTAGTAAAATTAAAAATGTCTGCTCTGTGAAACATACCGTTAAGAGAATGAAGTGATGAGCTAAGACTGAAAGAAAATATTTGCAAAACTCCTATTTTATAAAAGACAGGTATCCAAAATATATATAAAGAAACATAAAACTTAATAAGAAAAGAAACAACTCAATTTATACATGGGGAAAATATCTGAATTAACACCTCATCAAAGAAAATATTTGAGGATTCATCAAAATGGTGGAGTAGAGGCAATTTTGTTTCACCCTCTCCCACAGAAAACTACAACCAACCTTTGTTGCTAAGATTATCATCACCAATATCCTAGAACTCAAAATTAAGGCTATGAGAAACCCTGGGGCCATAGAAAAGTGAAAAACTGCAAACAAAAGCAAGAAGAGATTTGTAATGTTCCTAACACAAAGAAATAAAAAATGTTTGAAAGGATGGATATCTCAAGTATTCTGATTTGATTACTGCACATTGTATGCATGTATCACAATATCATATGTGCCCTCCAAATATTATAGAATAATTATGTGTTAACTTAGAAAATACAAATGACAAATAAGAGTATGAACAAATGCTGAAGATCTTTTGTCATTAGGAAAATCCAAATTGATACAATGATATCTCTGCACACTTGCAAGATGATCAGAAGAAATGAAAAGGAAAATACCATAGGGTGAAATAAGCCCATCTGAAAAGATTACATACTGCTTGATACTGCTTATATTGTATTCTCAAAAAGACAAAACTATAGTGACAGAGAACAGTTCAATGGTTGCCCTTGAAATTGCTAAACAAAGAAAACATTTTCAATGTATCTAGGTAGAAAATAAATTCAAGAAAAAAAAACTGTCTTTATCCTTTTATTCAATACAAAAAGCCAAATAAAGCAAAACAATGCTTATAGAGGGCTGAAGGATAGGGCAGAGATGTCTGATCCCAAACTTAACTTATGGCTTAACATTACTATTATGTGTAAGGGAAGCAAAAAATGTAATATGAGATATGCAAAAGTGCAAAAATATATTACCCATATAACTCCCCATGAAAACTAAATAAGTAATTAAAAGCAATTAAACAAGTCTCAAGGAGCTAGAATATAGGCAAAGAAGAAATTATAATTGGCAATGTTACAGTTAAACACATGCATTAAACCTAAATAGGTATTATAGTTAAAATTTGAATCCAATATAAAAATTGAATCATTCTGGTAAAATATACACTATATAATAACAATTTAGTAGTAGTCATTAATAATATTAATAAGCCATTTGTTAACAATAAGAAATTATTGAATTTTCTGAAAAGATACTGAATAAAAACATAGAGTTTGAGTATGTTTTTAAAATTTAAAGAATTTATTAGTAAAGTTTAAAATATCAAAGGTATTATTTTGAAATACTGGATTTCCCCAACATACTAAGCAAGTATAGATAGGTAGATAGATAGACAGATAGATAGATTGATAGATATCACATTTTCTGAAGTTTCTGTGTAGTAGATTGAATACTACTCCTACAAGGAAATATGACTAATATTTTTAACTTACCTCTTTTCCCAGTCTATCTCTACATCCCATATTGATGGACGTTATTGTCTTGGAATAACATGCAATAAGGCAGAAATTGTTTAACTGGAAGAATCTTGAGAGAGAGACCCTACCCAATAAGAAGCATGAAAATTCTAATATGAAACTTTCTTTGAGATTTATTTGAGACAGAGAGACAAGGAATAGAGAAATTCTGTTCTGTTTAGTTTATCCATGAAACAGTAGTTTAATAGTTAATTTGACTGAGTTAATTTTATATTGGCTAGATTAAATTTGCAGCTATTGCTCAGAAATAATTGCTTGAGTTTTTTAAAAAGTTAGTTGTTTCCAGAAAATAAACGTGTATTGCTTTTCTGCCAACTTTGAGAATGCAGCTGTATAAAACTTATAAACCATAGTTTTTTTTTTATTTTATCCAGGTAACATCATATTAAAATAATCAAAGTTTAATTCCTGGGTATCTAAGATTCTTTTTTCCTTTGAATATGGTTAAATACATATATGTTAGCAATTTTTGACAATCACCACATTAACCTATTTTTGAAAAGCACAGGTTTGAGATTATTATTCTGGTTGCTGTCTCTAGATACTCTCTGTTGTTCTCTACACAGTGAGTTGCAATTTCCCTTAAGAAATGCCAGACACAAGTGTGTGGTTATGATCTTCAGTCTTTACAACAGTATTTTGTTTTGCTATGTTTTGTTTTGATGCAGCTTCAAAACATTACTAGCTCATAAGAAATGCTATCAGGTTGAATCTTTCTACCTTGTGTTTGTGTTGCCTTAAAAATACCATGGTTAATCAAAACTACAATGAGACACCATCTCATGCCAGTCAGAAAGGCAATTATTAACAAGTCAGGAAACAACAGATGCTGGCAAGGCTGTGGAGAAATAGGAACACTTTTACACTGTTGGTGGGAGTGTAAATTAGTTCAACCATTGCAGAAGACAGTGTGGCAATTCGTCAAGGATCTAGAACCAGAAATACCATTTGACCCAGCAATCCCATTACTGGTTATATACCCAAAGGATTCTAAATCATTCTACTATAAAGACACATGCACATGTACGTTTATTGCAGCACTATTTACAATAGCAAAGACTTCGAACCAACCCAAATGCCCATCAATGATAGACTGAATAAAGAAAATGTGGCACATATACACCATGGAATACCATGCAGCCATAAAAAAGAATGAGTTCATATCCTTTGCTGAGACATGGATGAAGCTGGAAGCCATCATTCTCAGCAAAGTAACATAGGAACAGAAAACCAAACACCGCATGTGTGGGAGTTGAATAGTGAGAACACAAGGACACAGGGAGGGAAACATCACACACCAGGGCCTGTCATGGGGTGGGACCAAGGGGAGGGAGAGCATTAGGACAAATACCTAATGGATGTGCGGCTTACAACCTAGATGACTGGTTGGTAGGTGCAGCAAACCACCATGGCACACGTATACCTATGTAACAAACCTGCATGTTCAGCACATGTATCCCAGAACTTAAAGTTAAAAAATAGAATACTTGGAATTAATTTATTGAATTATCTTATGTATTTTGTAGCTGAACAATGAAAACTGAATATTTTTCAAGCAGAGGTTTGTGATGGAGAAAAGCACATTAAGAAAACACTGGATAACTTTATTCCATGAATAAACATGGGGCAGACATTTGGTTCTTCTCCCAGTCTTTCTCAGGGGAGGAACACCGACCTTAGGCAATCTGTAATTTTCTCTCAATAGACTGTTTAGCACCATAAACATCTAAATTTGTTGTTTAAATTTTCTTATCAGAAGTGGTTTAGAATGTCCTTCTTCTCTTTAAAGTATTCATTCATTAACTGTTTCCATTTCTGAACAAAATTCAACATTTGGTTAAAGCACTTCTCAGATTCATGCTACTAAATTACTGGAATTGAAAGTAGTACGAAAAAGTACACAGTTCTTTATGTTTTCTTTTCCTATAAATAGGCTTTAGTTTACTCTTTATAGAAATGTACTTTTAAAAATATAAGGTAAAAATAAATGTAGTAGGCAGTGGAGTTGAGGACATATTCAAGAAATACCAAGTTTGAATTTAAGTGTCATGAAATTTGCAATTACTTTTTTGATAATACATCTTAAAGTATTTACGGAAAGTCTTTATTTCACTTTGCTATATCCTTTTTATTGATATGTGTTCAGAAATAAACATCTGACAAGTATACATAAAAATTGGTTATATAACAAGATAGAAAGTACAGAAACTGCCCAGAAGATGGTAAAGAAAGAAAAGCACAGTGCAAGACATCAAAGTTAACTCTAAATTCAATCCCAGAAAACCTGACAAAACTTTATGTGTCAAGTTTCTGTTTTAAAAGTTTACTTTGATACAAAGGGAAGCTAGAATTTTAGTCAAACTTAACAACTAGATAAATTTCTGAAACAGAGAACTCTGCTGTGAAACTGTGTGAATAAGGTGTAGAAAACATAATTCAGTGAGGAAACCAAAATGAATTCAATGTTTGTAAGTGAAAAGCTAGGTATTCACTGTTGAAAAAATGTGTAATGATTGCACTATTGCAAAATAATTAAATTTGTTTATAAAATAAATAGCTTAAAAAATCCCATATTTTTTCAGTTTTTAAATGTTAACTTGGAATAAATATTGTTATAGCCAAATTAAATTAAGATTTTTAGAATCTGATGTAATTCACACAATGGATAGAAAAATAAAAGTATCCAGGTAGCTGATTAGAGCAAGTGTATAACTGTGCTAGTGTCCAACTCTGACTGAACAAGTGAATACTGTGATTTGAATGAGAAATAGGCTCATAGAAAAATACTCAAAAATTCTACATTAGAAAATTAGACTTTTGATTATTTTTATATTCACTAAAATATGTAATGGAAGTGACAGGGGACTAGCATCTGGCAGAAGTGAAGAGATAATTAATTTGCAATTGACAAGTAAGATTTGGGTGATTTTGAAAAAATTGGATGAAGATATTGAGTAGGCAACAAAGAAAGTAGTCTGTACTAGATAGGAGCCTATTATATTCATGGATAAGAATGAGTGGGCCAAATCAAGAGTAGAAGCTCAGATATAGGACACTGGAAATTCAATATTAGAGTATTATATAGGAAATGATACTATATAAAGAACCAAAATATATAGACCAATGGAACCCATAAGACAGCACAGAAATAAATCAATGCATTGACAGTCAATTGGTTTTTGACAAAGCTGCTCAAAAACACAACAAAGGACAATATCTTTAATAAATGGTGATTAGAAAACTTAATATTCCCATGCAGAAAAAATGAAATTAAACCCTTATCTCACACAATATGCAAAAATCAACTAAAAATGGACTAAGGCATTAAACATGAGACTTGAAACTATAAAGTACTAGAAGAAAACATAGGGGAAAAGTTCCATGACATTGATCTGAACGATGATCTTTTAGATATGTACTAAAAAGCAAAAATAGATAAATAGGATTACATCAAACTAAAAGGCTTCTGTACAGCAAAGGAAACAATCAACAGAATTAAGAGACAACCTACAAAATGAGAATATATCTGCAAAACATACATCTGATAAGTTGATATCAAAAATATATAAGGAATTCAAAAAGCTCCATAGTGAGAAAACATATAAACAAATTAAAAAATGGACATAGGACCCCTGAATAGACATTCTTAAAAGAGGCCACACAAATGACAAACAGGTATATGAAAAAATACTCAGCCTCACTAATCAGAGAAACACAAATTCAAACCACAATGAGCTATCCCCTCACAGCTCTCAGAATGAGTAGCACCAAAAAGATGAGCAATAACAAGTGTTCATGAGAATGTGGAGAAAACAGAATCTTTGTAAACAGCTAGTGGGAATATAAAGTAATATAGCAATTATGGAAAACAATTTGGAGGGTCCTCGAAAAACTAAAAGTAGAATTACTATATGAGCCAACAATCCCACTACTGGCTATATTTCCAAAGGCTATCAAATCAGTATGTGTAAGAGATATCTGCATTTCAAAATGTTTATTTTAGCATTATTTACAATAGCCTAGATACGGAATCATTCCGTCTATTAAGAGATGAATGGTTAAAGGAAATGTGGTGTATATACACAGCCAAATAGAACTCAACCTTAAAAAGATGAAAAGTCTGTCATTTGCAACAACATGGATAAACTGAGAAGACATCATGTTAAGTGAAAGAAGCCACAGGAAGACAAATATTGCATAATCTCACTTATATGTAAAAGATAAAAAAGTCAAACTCATAGGAGTAGAGAAGAAAATGGTGGTTATCAGAGGTTGGAGGTGCGGGAATTAGGAAGATGATGGTCAAAGGACACAAACTTGTATTTTGGAGGAATAAGTTCAAGAGATGCATTGTACATCATGATCACTATAGGTAATATGTTGAACATTTGAAAATTGATGAGAGTAAACTTTAAGGGTTCTCATCACAAAAAGTGAGGTAATGCATATGTTAATTAGCTTGATTTATCCATTCCACAATGCATTAGGTTGGTGCAAAAGTAATTGTGGTTTTTGCCATTAAAACTAATTGCAAAGACTGCAATTACTTTTGCACTAACCTATATACATATATCCAAACATCATATTGTACACCATAAATATATATAATTTATACCTATAAAAAACAATAAAATATAAATACGTAGAAATAGGAAAACATGTTTTGAGACGTCAAGGGAGAAGAGAGATAATTTTAAGACCTTTTCTATAATGTTAAATACTTTAAAAGTAAGTGTAGATTGTATGCCATAAATGACAAAATCTTTGCCAACAGATCCTGTTTCACGTGACTCCAGTAAAAGCAATTTCTTTGAAAAAGTAAAACAAAAATAAATTGATGAGGCATAATGGGAAGAGGAGGACATAAGAGCAAGGGATAAAAAACAAATATTATTTTAAGAACACTGGTGATATGGTTTGGATTTGTGTCCCTGCCCAAATCTCATACTGAATTGTAATCCCAGTGTTGGAGAAAGGGCCTGGTGGGAGGTGACTGGATCATAGGGGCGGAGTTCCCATTACTGGTTTAGCACCTTCCCCCACTTGGTACTGTATAGTGAATGAGTTCTCATGAGATCTGGTTGTTTCAAAGTGTGTGGCACCACCCGCCTCTCTCTCTTCCTCCTGCTCTGGCTATGTAAGATGTTTGCTCCCCCATTGCCTTCTGCCATGATTGGAAGTTCCCTGAGGTCTCCCCAAAAGCAGAAACTGCTATGCTTCCTGTACAGCCTGCAGAACTGGGAGCCAATTAAAGCTCCTTTCTTTATAAATTACCCAGTCTCAGGTATTTCTTTATAGCAGTGTAAGAACAAACTAATAAAATTGCCTGTGAAAAAAAGAAGAGCGTGATTGATGAATCCAAGAGGAGATTTTTTAAAAATTGAATTTCAATAGTATCTTAATCTATTCACCCATGGTATTCTGCTTGTAAAATGAATTTAAATGTTTATATTTTTGAAAAACATAATTTTCCTAATGTTTTATTTTCCCCACTTTAATAGCAAAAAATCAGCAAAATGTAGTAAGAGAGCAGCAAGCAGAAGCGGACTGAAGGCTAGAAATCATGCCACTCATAATGATTTTTTCTTTATTAAGCACATCCGTATGAGCTAATCTTCACTCACCATTGATTTATACAATTCTAGGAAATCAAAAGGGAAAAAAACCATGAATTCAATGTTTCTCAAGGTAGGGTCAACAGACCACAGGCATCAAAATCATTTGGGCACTTGTTATGAATACATCCCCCAAGGTCTCTACTAATGGCATATACAAGAATTCTATTTATAATAGAAATCTTAAGTAATATATATGGTGAGATTAGTGAGAAAAATAAGATACAATAAAACTGAAGTTTTGGGAAAAAGGACTAAAAATATTTATTTGAATTAGCAAGATTGAAGAAGTTTGGAAGCCTTTGTTCCAAAATCTCAATTATTTTCTCACAATAGAGATTGATGAGGGAGAAGTGGTATGGTATATCTTTAAGGTTCTTTATCTCTAACATTCTATGATCTAACAAAGGCCAGGGCAAGCAAAACAGATATTATTTAAATTGACAATAATTATTATTGGAGTCATTATTTTAAGTGAGATCCAAAATATTCTGTTTCTGCTTTTATTTTTCTGTTTCTTGTTTTCTTTCTTGTAATCAAATTGTTATTATTTTAAAAACAGCAACTTTGCAAAACAAAAATTTTATTTGGTAGCCTTACCCAAAGTATGTTAAAATGCTAACTTTTTTTTTTCAGACAGTAATATTGATTCTTTTACTTAACATCTTTCTTGAAATATTAGAAGTTTTTAAGTATTTAAATATTTCCCAAGTTTTGTGGGTATTCTTTCTGTTTATGAAACAACAGGACATTAAATTAAAAGAGTCTTTGGAAGTTTTTTATTCTAAATCCTCATTTTAGACCTCTGTTTCAGACCAAGATGAATAGACAAAAGCCAGATTTACCACACAATCTGGAAAAAAATAACACATAAAAATATATGAAATAATGATTTTTAAGACGTCATCAGTCAACAATGGATAGTGATTTATAAGATATGGGAAATAAACAAAATGACTCCTTCCATTGATGTAGCTTACTGCCTAAAGAGAGTTTACAAGCACAGGACGGTGGTGGGGAGAAGAAAATAGGCTGAGCCCAGTAGTTCCCTGAATTGAGAAGCTGGGAATAGCTTTCTAGGGAGGTCAATGATGACAGAATTTACAGAATAGAGATCCAGACAGGAATAGTCTATGCTGGCAAAGTTCCAAAGATCTGGAGAGGGGAGCCCTTATGTTTTCAGATGAGTGTTGATCAAACCGTGTATCAGAGGAAACCACCTAGGGTCAGAAAAAACATATCATTATCCTCAGCACTCATACAGGCTCAGTAACAATGCCTGCTCCTACCAGTGATAAAGAAAAGTCTCAGAATTCTCAGGGCACTTGGTAGAATATTAAGAAGGATTTTGCCTCACTATTTAGGCAAAATTAGTCCTAGATTAAATGGTGTTCTGACGCCACCTCATCAAGCTTAGAAGCAAAAACAGAAAGTATGAAACTATTTCCAAATAATCGCAACCTACAACAAAGATCAAAAATATTTATAGAATGTCAAATACCTACCACACAAATCACGATGTCAGGCACCTGCTATAAAAATTACCAGGTGTTCAAAATGGCACAAAAAGACAACCCATATGGAGAAGAAAATTCAGCAAACAAAAGTGACCCAGAAATGACATGTGTCAGCATTAGCAGAAAAGTACATTAAAACAATTGTCATCCCTGAATTCTATATGTAGCCATACAACCCACAAGCTAGAAGAAAGGTTGAATATATTAAATAGGGACATGGAATGTCATACAGACCCATTTTGAATTTTTAGATCTAGAAACAACTATGTCAGAGATTAGTGAATTGGAAAAAACAACGTTAGAAAATAGTCAAAGTAAAACATGAAGGGGAAAAAGAAGACTGAAAAACAGTGAAGAGGACATCAGCGCACTGTGGGAGAAATCAAGTAGCCTCATGTAAGTATAATTGAAGTGTGAAAGGAAGCTGAGAAAGACTGAAGGAAGTAAGAAAAAAATGTGAAGGAGTAATGGCTGACATTTCTCCAAATCTGAGGAAAACTATAGTCAGATCCAACCTCTTCTTTTAGAGGTTGGAGATACTGAGAGACTCATCTATTAATGTTTCTTAAATGGTCAGTGGTAGATTAAGGATAGTTATAACCATGTCTGCTAATCCAGGCAACTTCCATTACACCATATAATCTATTATCTTTTTTTGACTTTAAAATTGTATTTTAAGTTCTGGGATACATGTGCAGAACATGCAGGTTTGTTACATAGGTATACAGGTTGCATGCTGGTTTGCTGCACCCATCAACCCGTCATCTACATTAGGTTTTTCTCCTAATGCAATCACTCCCTAGACTCCCCACCCCACAACAGGCCATGTTGTGTGATGTTCCCCTCCCTATGTCCATGTATTCTCAGTGTTCAACTCCCACTTATGAGTGAGAACATGCGGTGTTTGGTTTTGTGTTTCTGTGTTAGTTTGCTGAAAATGATGGTTTCCAGCTTCATCTATGTCCCTGCAAAGGACACGAACTCATCTTCTTTTATGGTTGCATAGTATTCCATGGTGTATATGTACCACATTTTCCTTATCGAGTCTATCATTGATTGGCATTTGGGTTGGTTCCAAGTCTATTATCTAATATTGGTATTATGTCACAAGAAATTATATTTCATTATGAACCAGATTTAATCTGTATGTTTTACTCCATCTTTCTAATTTGAAAAGAAATAAAAGAGTCTAGATGGGAGAACAGTGGATTTTTATATAAAAAGTGATAATAAGGTAAAGAATTTCATAATTTTTTTCCTCTAAAAGACCTTAAGCAGCACACAAATATTATGACAACAGTATATATTTTTATGTTGATTGTTGGCATCATTCAAGAAAAAAAGCCTTTTAAGCCACCTAGAATAGTTTTTAAGTATATGGACCCTGGACCCAGATTGCTTCAAATTCAAATCTCACCTCCTCCACTTACAACTGAGTGATGTTAGCGACGTCAATTACCCTTTCTCTTGAATTAGTTTCCTCAACAAGTTGATAATTATGTTGTCTACTTTATTAAGAATCAAATGAATTAATATTTGTAAAATGATGAATACATTGTCTCACTTATAGCAAGCACATATATTGGTTTGATAAATGACAAGTGGACGACTTGAAATCCTATTTAACGTTCCAAATTCTTTCCCTCTTCACTACATTTTTTATACACTGTCTTCTCTTTTTTTTTTTTTTTTTCCATGTATCTCTCTGCTTCTAAAAATCATTTTACTATAGAAGTCATTGTCATTTGACCCAGCCCGGTGGCTCACGCCTGTAATCCCAGCACTTTGGGAGGTCGAGGCAGGCAGATCACTTGAGGTCAGGAGTTCAAGACCAGCCTGACTAACATGGTGAAACCCCGTCTTTACTAAAAATACAAAAAAATTAACCAGGCGTAGTGGCGGGCGCCTGTAATCCCAGCTACTTAGGAGGCTGAGTTAAGAGAATTGCTTGAACCCTGGAGGGGGAGGTTGCAGTGAGCTGAGATCACACTACTGTGAGGCAGAATGAGACTGTCTCAAAAAATAAATAAATAAATAAGAAAAAGAAAGAAAAAGAAATCATCATCATTCTAGAAAATTAGGTAACTATGGCCGGGCGCGGTGGCTCAAGCCTGTAATCCCAGCACTCTGGGAGGCCGAGGCGGGCGGATCACGAGGTCAGGAGATCGAGACCATCCTGGCTAACACGGTGAAACCCCGTCTCTACTAAAAAAAATACAAAAAACTAGCCAGGCGAGGTGGCGGGCGCCTGTAGTCCCAGCTATTCGGGAGGCTGAGGCAGGAGAATGGCGTAAACCCGGGAGGCGGAGCTTGCAGTGAGCTGAGATCCGGCCACTGCACTCCAGCCCGGGCGACAGAGCGAGACTCCGTCTCAAAAAAAAAAAAAAAAAGAAAAAAAGAAAATTAGGTAACTATACCCTTATTTTTATATCTATTCTATACAGAGTATGGTGTATCATGCCTTTTGACTTAGGCTTTTATTATCAGTATTTTATATATTATTTTTTAATTTATTTGCAATAATTATTTAATATTAGCTTGTTTTGAGTATTTTACATCATGAACAATGCTGTAATAGTGCTCTTACGATATATGCATATACTTTCCCTTTTTGCTCAAAGGCCTTCCTATCCTTTATCTGGCAACGCGTCCACTTCCAAATACATTCTACTGCCCTTTTTCCAAAGTCAAGTTTCTCTCAACCATACCAGTCTTCTGGCTACTCTCCCTCTTCCCTGCTTTTCACCTACTATCTCAAAAAGTGTCCTGTATGCTCTACTTGTTCTTTATCATCACTAATCTACTTCACATACTTTTTTTATAAACCAAGACCTTACGATATCTACTTATATTATATTGAAATTGTGCTATGAAACATCAAAAACACCATATTGGTGACATTTTCTACTCTGCAGTACATGTAACTGATAACTAAAACCTCACCACCCCTCTATTGAATTTCTGTTCCCTTGGATTTTATGACTTTAAAATTTTTTTCTTCCATTGTGTGTGACTGACTGAAAACGGAAAAACTCAAGATGATTTGACTACCCAGTGAAATGTATCTGCTCACATAATTTAAACATATAGATTATACAGCTCCAGGTGCCAGTGAACATAGGGCTCAAGTGGTAATAAGGAATGATCTTCTCAATCTTTAGGTGGGCCTTGTTCCAGTGGGCTCTTCCTTTCTGGTGGTAAATGATCGAGCAGCAGCTCCACATTTATGCCTTATCCTCCTGGAAATTCCAGAACAAAAAGTTTCTCTTTCCCTGTCACTTCACCAAGTTTCCACAAGAGTCTTGTCAGCCACTTTCACTCACATGTATAGTTCTAAAACAATTGTGATGCCTAAGACTATGGAAAATCAGGTCCTAAAACTGCCTGATTCAAAGTGTCACAAGCTAAAATAAACCTTTTCTCTCCATTCTGTTACTCTTTCAACAAAATTATCATAGTCACAGGTTTTGTTGTCTTCTCTTTAACAAGTATGCAGATCCAACTGATTCATACATTTTAATGATTCTGAATAAATAGTGGATGGATAGCATTAGAGATAGTTATGTATATTAAAAATATGTTAACTTTATTCCATTTAAACGTTCTTCTCACTGTTCTGGGTTCCATACCTCTCATCCGGAATACTACACTGCTCTCTTGATGAGTTTTCTTGCCACTTTCTCCTACCATGCATTTCTGCTGCTATGCTCCTCCTGACACACCATTTTAAACAAGTCACTTGCACTACTTGCATCTCTTCAAAGGCTTCTTATTGTCTTTCAAAATCTAACCAACTTAGCCTGGCATTTAGATCCTTAATAATGTGGCCTTAAGTAATTTTCCTGTATTTTATCACAGTCTCTAGGTTCCCACTTATGACTTTTCTGTGAAGGTGCCTTTCCCCTAATCCAAATTAAAACAAAGATCCTCCAAGTGACTTTTAACAAGTCACTTGACCTTTGAGTTCTTCCATTGTGAGGAAAAATAAAAATGTAGCTCCACATATTGTTTGATAGGTTGCATTGTTGAATTGCTTAGTGCAAAGAACACTGGGCTTCTCAGATTAAATGCATTCTGTGAGTGCAGAGCTTTGTGTCTACTAAGCCAAAAAGAGCTGAGGGTTAATAACTTCCAGAGATCCCTAATTGAAAAACCTGGGTCCCCTCTAGCAGACAACATTCATTGTTATGTTTTAATTTACTACATGGAATTGAACTTTTATTCTTTACCTTTGAAGTGCCTTTACAAGTTTAATGCCACCAGATTGTGCTATCCATTTAGATAGTAGATTTTCATTAAAAATCATGTACAGTTTAATCAATCCTCTTTAGCAAGCTGTGAATTGTCTTATGGTATTGATTGCAATATATCTAAACAAATCCCTTAGGAAGAGATAGAAAACCAACTGGGGCTTTTGTGTTATTCCTCTTCTAAAGAAGCTCTATTTTTCCAGCTTTGCTTTTTCAGAGAGGTTGGCAATGTTTCCCAGCTTACGTCCTAAAATAAAATACAGCATGAACACAGAAACAGCATATTTTATTTATACACAGAAAACCTTCTTTATTTCATTATGTGGAGTTTTAAGCCATATCTTTCCTGGACCTGAGGAGGTGGGTTGTGCTCTCCCAGGGGACATTTTGCTCTGTACAGATAATGATTCCTAACTGACTACAAGGCCAACACTCCTGTTAGCACACTTTGTTGCTTTTGTAGTGCCACAGAAACTCACATTACTATAACCTCACCTTCCACAGCTCAGTATGATCTTGGCAACTGTCTATTGGAACAAGACCTCTGTGGACTTGTGACCACATTTTCTCAGATACCTGTGACTCATGTTCCAGGAGCCTTTCTTTGTACCTGTATTTCTCATATGTCCAGAGTGGAAATCCTATCTGGTCAAGGCAGATTGTTCTCATCTCTCTAAGTACCCCTCCCACTTTATCACCCACTTACTCTTAATGAACATATACTATGTTTCAAGAAATATAATTAGAATCAAATACAAACCCCCTGTCTGTCTCTAAAAAGACATTTCTCATGTGTTTTCTCCACATGCTACACCTTGCATTTTCTTTTCTGTTCAGTTTCTACCCATTCTTTGAGGTCCACTAATGCAACAGAATCCTCCTCTGAACTCATGGCACTTTGGCACTTAATGTAACCCTTTGCACCTTTACATATAGTCCTTTACATTTTGAGTTCTTTATTCATACAAGTATGTCTTATCTCTTAATAATAAACTCCTTGGGGAACTAAAGAGGCTTCTAATTACATCATTGATCACCAAGATTGATTTTATATATCCTACTGCTTTAACTCGAGTGATAAATATAAAGTATAATATAATCTCCCTTAGTACATGACCATCCAATCCATTCTTCTCTAAACTATTATTTAGCAATGTATGGAAATAGTATTTTAAAAATTTGACCAGGCGCAGCGGCTCACGCCTGTAATCCCAGCACTTTGGGAGGTCCAGGAGGGCAGGTCATGAGGTCAGGAGATCGAGACCACCCTGGTTAACAAGGTGAAACCCCGTCTGTACTAAAAATACAAAAAATTAGCCGGACATGGTGGCATGCTCCTATAGTCCCAGCTATTCAGGAGGCTGAGGCAGGAGAATCACTTGAACCCAGGAGGCAGAGGTTGCAGTGAGCCAAGATTGCACCACTGCACTCCAACCTGGGTGATAGAATGAGACTCCATCTCAAAAAAAGAAGAAGGAGGAGGAGGAGAAGAGGGAGAGGGAGAGGGAATCAAATTAAAACTGAAGTATTACACTTTAAGGATATTAGGTTCAACATTTCACTGTTACATTGTGCTTTGTTTAAATAATAATTAGAACACAGAAAGCCATTTCTCTTTCCTACTTTGCTACTGCTTTTTATTCATAAGTCTCTTGTAATTGAACTTTATTTATTCTTATATTCAATTGAAAAATATGTATTTATTTCTGGCATCAATATTAGTTCTTGCCTGGTCATTTATGCATCATGAAGCTCATACTACTAGATGATTTTGTGTGTGTGTGTGTGTGTCTCTCTCTCTCGCAACACATAATCAGATTCTAAATATTTAACTTGGGTTATGAAAAGGCACACAATACAACAAGTAGACAAAATTCCTCATATTGTCTAAACTGGGAGCTGTTATTTTTTCAACTCTAAATATAATTTCTTAATATAATTCTAGGCATGAATCAAAATAGAGACCTTTATGAAACTAGATCTTAAAATCGTGTGGTTAGGGCATTTAAAATTGATGTTTTAAAAATGATTACTGTGATAATAAGTGTAAAATTTGTTATTGTTTTTACTATTGTTGTCAGGTAACACAGCATGGGTGTGTTTGTTAGGATTATCTAGGGAAACAGAACCAATAGGATGAAGAGAGAGAGAGAGAGATTTATTATGAAAATTGGTTCATGTCATAATTTGTAAGCTGGAAAACCAGGGAAGCCAGTGGAGCGGCTCAAACCTAAGATGGAGGGCAGCTGGGACTGAGGAGAGCTATGCAAGTCTTGAAGTCTGAAGGCCAGAGAACCTGGATTTCTGATGTTCAAGGACAGAGAAAATATATGTCCAGGCTCTGAGAGAGAGAGAGACCACACACACACACACACACACACACACACACACACACACACACACACAGAGAGAGAGAGAGAGAGAGAGAGAGAGAGAGAGAGAGAGAATTTCATCTTTCCTCTGACTTTATGTTCTATTTGGGCCCTCAGTTGAATGGGTGAGGGTGGGTCTTTCTTACTCAGCCCACTGATTCAAATGCCAATCTCTTTCAGAAATAGCCTTCCAGATATACCCAAAATGTTTTACCAACTATCTGGGTGTCCCTTCATGCCACCAAGTTGACACCTAAAATTAACTGGCACAATGGGAGAGTGGTTAAGTACAGGTTATGAAAACAAACTGCCTAGAATTGGAGGCTGGCTCCACCAAGTATTTTTTATATAACGTTGATAATATTAAATTTTCTAATCTTCTGTTTTTTCATCTCTAAAATAAGCCAATTCACAACATAGAATTATAATAATTAAATGAGGACACATATTAAGGATTCTGCAGAGTATCTTATCAATTTTAAGAACACAGTAATTATTACTTCTTTATTTACCTCTCTTTACTCACTGAATTTATACAGCCCACTAGGACCTTCAGATTACATGAAATAAACTGTAACTTATTAAATATAGATAACTCACCCAGAGCAGCATGGCCCAATCCAGACTTAATCTTGGGCATTGTAATTTCAAGTTGTATGCTGTTTCTACATTGATTATATCCCCTAATGATTTATAATTGCTTTCCAAAAGGAGGGTATAGATGGAGATAGATTATAAGCTTTAGGGCAAGTTCTTGGTTTCTCAGTTTCTATCTTCTAAATAAAGAACAAAAGAAGTAAGAAAATATTGGACCTCCTTAGGAAATAATAAAAGGTTCTAGAAATATCTGACAATTTGTATCTTCTATTTTGCTTTAACTTTGAATATATATAAAGCTAAGAGTGCAGTTTAAAGTGAACTATAAAGTTCTATAAACTGCATACATGTGCAGTCACATGTAACATGTCTAGCCTATCTTGATGCCGTTTGCTGAAGCAGTTTTCAAAATTCCAGTAATATAGCATGACCAGTTGTATTACATTAATATGATATATTATTGTTATCATACTTCTTGGGTTGCCATAACAGAATATCACAGACTTGGTAGTATAAACACAGAAATGTATTTTCTCACAGTTCTGGAGGCTGGAAGTCCATGCTCTAGGTGCCATCCTTATTTTCTGCTAAAGCCTCTCTATTCCTGGCTTGCAGGTGGCCATGTACTCACTGTGGTTCTCACCTGACCTTTCCTCTGTGTGGGTACACTCTTTGTATGCCTTCCTTTCACTATAAGAATACCAGTTCTGTTAGATTAGAGATCCACGCATGATCTCACTTAAATTTTAATTCGCTCCTTAAATCACCTATCTCTAAATACAGTCACATTGAGAATTAGAGCTTCAGCATAAGAATTTTGGAGAGACCACAATTTGGTCCATAACATTGACATGTCCTTTTGATCCAAATTAATCATCTCTTTCACACAGTTGAAATTTCACTATACAAACACACAGTTTTATATTTTAAGAAAAAAATAGGATTTATATATTTCCTATATGCATTTATTAATTAATATACTTCAACAATGTGAAACTGACATTTGTTCACTATTATCCATATTAAATTTAAACAAATTGCAATCCCTATACAATTGCACCACTGTAAAGTTATGTGTAATGAATTCTATAGCCTTAAGTAAATCCATGAGCTGAAGCAACAGATTTTTTTTTTTATATTTCAATAGTACTTTTTACAAATATACAGCAGTGTCTGTATACCTAATAAATCAAACTACACTGGCTGCTGTGATACATGATTCTAATCTTTGTTAATGACTGTGAGATGTATTCTACACACAGCTGATGGTGATTCCAATTGACAGCTTCAGTTGTCAACCCTCTTAAGAAATAACCCTTGATTTGAAACAGCTGTCTCATCCAATATTATCTCCCACTCTCCTAGGAAATCTTGCGTCCAGTGACTTGCCCACCATAGTATAAGAAGGCCCATTCTCACCAAAATGCAAGACAGTTTTGAAGAGCCATTACAGCCACCTAGCTCCTTGTGGCTGACTGAGATCATTTTTGTGACTGCATCTCACCCAACATCCCATTCTGCCTAATCCTGTTCCCTTCCTTCGCCTTTCAAAGAGCATACCTGGGGAACCCAAGCTGCAACCATAACACATAATTTTTGTAGCACTGTTAAAGGTATTAATAAGACACAATAGGTCAAAGACATATTTTCCCCCCAAACAGTATAGATAAATATTTTCAAAATTGTAAGTCATTAAATCATTTTAGTGGGACATGAATAACATTTTAAAAGCAAGAAAATTATCAACAAATAAATTCTGGACTTAAAATGGACTCTAGACAAAAGAGACCTAATACACATATACAGAACATTGTACCCAAAAACTGCAGAATATACATTTTTTCATCTGCACATGAAACATTCTTCCAAACAGGCTATGCACTTGACCATGAAGTAAATCTCAATAAATTTAAAAAAATAAAATTATATCAAGTATTTTCTCATACCACCATGTAATGAAACTAGAAATCAACACCAACAGCAACTCTTAAAATGATACTAATACATGGAAATTAAACAACTTGCTCCTGAATGATTTTGGGATAAACAATACAATTAAGATAGAAATGAAAAAAAAAATGAAACAAATGAAAATACTGACATAACCTACCAAAACCTCTAGGATACAGCAAAAACAGTGCTAAGGAAACATTTATAGCATTCAATGCCTACATCAAAAGAATATAAAGATCACATGATAACAAGCTAATGTGACATCTCAGGGAACTACAAAAACAGTAACAAAGCAAACCCAAAACTAGCAGAAGAACAGAAATGTTAAAGATCCGAGGGGAACTAAAGGAAATTGTGACCAAATAAAGAATACAACAAACCAAAGAAACAAAAAGTTACTTGAAAAGATAAAACTAATTGATCGCTAGCTAGATTAACAAAGGAAAAAGAGAGAAGATTCAAATAAGCAGAAAGGAAAAAGGAGACATTACAAATGATACCCACTGAAATACAAAAGATCCGTCAGACACTACTACGATACTATGAGCATCTCTAAACTCACAAACTAGAAAATCTAGAGAAAATCGATAAATTCTTAGAAACATACATCCTCCTGAGAATGAACCAAAAAGAAATAAAAATCCTGAATAGACCAATAGAGAGTAGTGAGATTGAATAGGTAATAAAAAATCTCCCAAGATTTTTAATAAATCAAACTACACTGGCTGCTGTGATACATGATTCTAATCTTTGTTAATGACTGCGAGATGTATTCTACACACAGCTGGTGACGCCAATTGACAGCTTCAGCTGTCAACCCTCTTAAGAAATAGCCCTTGATTTGAAACAGCTGCCTCATCCAATATTATCTCCCACTCTCCTAGGAAATCTTGCATCCAGTGACTTGCCCACCATAGTATAAGAAGGCCCATTCTCACCAAAATGCAGGACAATTTTGAAGAGTCCAGGACCAGACAAATTCACATCCAAAATCTAATAGACATACAAGAAGAATTGGTGCCAATCCTACTAAATCTATTCCAAAAAATTAAGGAGAAGGGATTCATCCCTAATTCGTTCTAGAAAACCAGTATCACTCTGATACCAAAACTAGGCAAAAAAAACTACAAAAAAGGAAAACTACAGGCCAATATCCCTGGTGAACATAGATGCAAAATTCTTCAACAAAATACTAGCAAACAGAATCCAACAGCACACCAAACAGGTAATAAACCATTATCAAGTAGGTTTTATTCCAGGGATGCAAGGATGTTTCAACACACAAACCAATAAATGAGATTCAGCACATAAAATTAATTAAAAACAAAAATCTTATGTTCATCTCAATAGATACAGAAAGCTCAGCATTTCTTCATGATAAAAAAAAAAATCCCTCAACAAACAAGGCATAGAAGGAATATACTTCGAAATAATAAAAGCCCAATATGACAGACTCACAGGCAACATCATACTGAATGTGAAAAGAATTAAAACATTCTCCCTAAGAACTGGAACAAGGCAATAGTGACCACTTTCACCATTCCTGTTAACCATAATACTGGAAATCTTATCCAGAGCAATCAGGCAAGAGGAAGAAATAAAAGGCATCCAAATGGGACAAGAAGAACACAAATAATCTTTGTTAGCTTAATTACATTATCTTTTACCTAGAAAATCCTAAAGAGTCCTCCAAAAGACACCTAGATTTGATAAATGACTTTAGTAAAGTTTCAGGATACAAAATCAATGTACAAAATCAATAGCATTTCTACACACCAAAAACATTCAAGCAGAGAACGAAATCAAAACCTCAATCCCAAGTAATCCCACTATATCCAAAGCGCTACAAAATTAAAATAAAGGGCCGGGCGCGGTGGCTCAAACCTGTAATCCCAGCACTTTGGGAGGCTGAGACGGGCGGATCACGAGGTCAGGAGATCGAGACCATCCTGGCTAACACGGTGAAACCCCGTCTCTACTAAAAAATACAAAAAAAAAAAAAACTAGTTGGGCGAGGTGGCGGGCGCCTGTAGTCCCAGCTACTCGGGAGACTAGGGCAGAAGAATGGCGTAAACCCAGGAGGCGGAGCTTGCAGTGAGCTGAGATCCGGCCACTGCACTCTGCCTGGGCGACAGAGCCAGACTCCGTCTCAAATTAATTAATTAATTAATTAAGCACCTATTAATACATTTAACTTAAGAGGTGAAAGAGCTCTGCAAGGAGAATCACAAAACACTGATGAAAGAAACTGAGAATAACACAACAAATCGTAAAACATCCTATGCTCATGGATTGAAGGAATCAATATCATTAAAATAACTATACTACCCAAGGCATTACACAGAGTTAATGCAATTTCTATTAAACTACCAGCATCATTTATCATGGAATTAGAAAAAAAAAATTCTAAAATTCATAAGAATCCATTAAAAAGCCTGAATAGCCAAAGCAATTCTAAACAAAACAAAGCAAAAAGGTAGAGGCATAGCATTACATGCTTCAAAGTAGTAGTAGCCAAAACACCATGGTACAGGTATGAAAATGATACGTAGAACAATAGAACAGAATAGAGGACCCAAAAATAATGCCACATACGTACAATCCATTGATCTTAGACAAAGTTGACAAAAATATCTAGTGGGGAAAGGATATCCTCTTCAATAAATGGTTCTGAAAAAATTGGACAGCCTTATGTAGAAGAACAAAACTGAATCCCAATCTCTCATCATATACAAAAACTTAACTCAAGGTGGGTTAAATCCAAATGTAACACCTGAGACGGTAAAAATTATATAAGAAAATTTTGAAAAATCTGTTCAGAATATTGACCTAGGCAAAGAATTTATGCTAAGACCTCAAAAGTAAATGCAACAAAACAAAGAAATTAATGGAACTTAATTAAACTAAAAAACTTCTGTAAAGCAAAAGAATAATCAGCAGAGTAAACAGACAGCACACAGAATGGGAGATAATATTTGCAAGCTATGCATTAGATGAAAGACTAATATCCAGAATCTACAAGGAACTTGAAAAACTCAACAAGAAAAAACAAATAACCTCATTAAAAAGTAGGCAAAGGACATGAACAGACATTTCTCAAAAGGAGACATACAAATGTCCAAAAAACGTATGAAAAAGATTCCCAGTATCACTAATTATCAGATAAATGCAAATTAAAACTACGATGATCCTGGGCTTGGTTACTAATGCCTGCAATCTCGGCACTTTGGGAGGCTGAAGTGGGAGGATCGTTGAGCCCAGGAGTTCAAGACCAGCCTGAGCAACATGACAAAACCCTGTCTCTACAAAAAAAATACGAATATCAGCTGGGCATGGTGGCACATGCCTGCAGTTGCAGCTACCTGGGAGGCTGAGGTGGGAGGATTGCTTGAGCCTGGAGGTAAAGATTACAGTGAGTTGAGATGACACCATTGCACTCCAACCCGGGCAACAGAATGAGACCCAGTCTCAAACGAAAACCAAAACCAATGAGATACCACCTTATGCCAATCAGAATGGCTATTTAAAAGCAAAAAAAAAAAACAAAAAACAAAAAACAAAAAAAAATAATAAAAAAAACAGATATTAGTAAGGATGCAGAGGAAAGGGAACTCTTATACACTGTTGGTGGGAATGTAAATTAGTACAGCCTCTATAGAAAATGTATGGAGAATCCTCAAAGGACTAAAAATAGAACTGTCATTTGATTCAGAAATCCCACTACTAGATATCTACTCAAAGTAAAAGAAGTCATTATATCAAAAAGACACCTGCATTCTTGTGTTTATTATAGCACTATTCACAACAGCAAAGTCATGGAGTCAACCTAGGTGTCCATCAGTGAATGACTGGATAAAGAAAATGTGGTATACACATACCATGGGATACACCATGCAACCAGAAGAAAGAATGAAATCATGTTTTTTACAGCAATATGAATGGAACTAGATGCCATTATCCTAAGTGAAATAACTCAGAAATAGAAACTTACACTACATGTCCTGATTGATAAGAGCTACACAATGAGTAATATGTATATACAGAGGGGAATAATAGACAGTGGGAAGTCATAAATTGGGAAGTTTTAGAAGGGGGTGAGGGTTGAAAATTTACCTTTTGAGTACCGTGTTCACTATTCAGGTGATGGTTGCACTGAAAGCCCAGACTTCACCACCATGCTGTATATCCATGTATCAAAACTGCACTTCTACCTCATGAATCTATTAAAATTTTAAAAATAAATTATTTTAAAAAACAAGAAAATGAAACATCAATATTTCTTACCAATAGTAAGGAGAGCAATTCTACTGTGATATTTTGTTACAGTTTCATAGATTATTTTTTATGAAATTAAGAGAAATATAAAATCAGTTGTCTAAGCTTTGTTTAGTAAAATATGAATTAAGCAATTGTAGGACAATAATTATAGCAATGAACCATCTTATGCTTTATAACATTTTTGTAAATTGCAAATCTACTTTACTTGCATTAAAATGTATACAAAAGTTACTCTGAGGTTTTTGTTTTTAAAAGGAGAGACTCATTTTTCCCCATGTTACAGAGGTTTATTTAGGGTCTGTCGAATGCTGGTCATCATGTTTGGCACTATTGTTTATGACTGTAAACCCAACAGTTGGGATAGTGTCTGGGAGATCATACTCCCCTGATTACTTCTTCATGCATAAATGAGTCATGACAGCACTTGGGATCAGGACACCTGAACTTAATTACCAGACCTTAATTGTCTTGCCTGAGCTATAGAAACTTTTCCTTCACTCTTCTGCTCTTAAAATGATTAGCTGTAAATTAATTCTGAAAGTAATAATAGCTATACCAAAATGTAGATAATACAGCTCCAATGAGGAGTTTATATAAAAAAAGTAATATAAATAATAAATAACAATACATATGTTGGAATTATCCACACTATACAGAATAAAATGCAAAATTTCATATTATAAAATGCTGACAAAGAAGACCTTAATTTTCCCCTCAGTTTGGTAAACTTTATACAGGCTTCTTTCGGACTCTAGGCCCCTTACCTCTTAGGTAATTTTCTTTAAAACTTTGTCACTCAAATTCTCTGTCTCCTTTGAGCTGTAAATATTTCTTGAAAGCCTCTCATTAGTTTCACATACCAGAAATGCCTTTCTCAAAGACCAGGGAGTAATTTAATCATCAATGAGCCCTATCCCAGTCTTTACGGGAGGGTAGGAGCCTAACTTTGTCGTATATCATTTGTGTATATCTTGCTCCAAATTGTAAAACTACCCCTTGCTCAAGAAGACATAACAAAGTTTACTTTTTCTTTCAGTAAAGCCAATCAGCAAACACAGATGGCCCATCCCCTTTCTTTCATACTAATGTTTAAAAAACCTCGAACCCCTTTTGCAGCAGAGTTGTGTTCAGGCTGAGTTCTGGCCTCTCTCTCCTATTGCAATATTCTTGAATAAAGTTTCCCTTGCCTGTTTAACTTATTCTAATACCATTTTTTTGCTTTGATAATGCCAAGTAAAGTTTTATTACCAAAAAGTCACCCTTCTGAAACGTTTCAATACGTGTAAGGGAAAGAAACAAAAGGAGAAAGAATACAGTGGAAGAATCCAATAAGAACCTAGTAGAAGCTGGTAGAAGCTAGTTGAAAAATATTTTCATTAAACACTGGCTGTTACCCATGAAGTTACAGAGGTGGAGGAGGTGAGGTCACTTTAAAAAATTATGGTACCTCAGGATACCACAATTTCTTGCTAAGAAGCTCAGACTGAGGATGCACATGCTAAACGATCCAGTGGTCATATTTTTTCCAGACATATATAGAAAAATAAATAATAAAAAGAAAGTAGTGTTCTCCCCAAATTGTACAAATGTCAAAAAATATAGCCACCCTCCTGAGTGTTATTGTGCCTTGCTGTCTAACCCAGGCAGAATCATCATTCCTTCTGTCAAAACACACTGAAAATAACGTGTAAAGAATTGGAGGTACTCTTTCATATTTCCCGTGATGAATTAGCATCATGATAGTCCCCATACTCAGCTGCCTGCTCTCAGCAAAGTGAAGCAAATTGAAGGATCATATAGAAGATGTCAAGAATTAATAACCTCTGGAAAGGGTGGCCACTTTTAAGTCATGCTACAAAGTTACTACTGTTTGCAAGAAGACTAAATAAGAATCTCCTCCCTATAAATAGTCATGTGTATAATTATTTATTATTTTCCAAACATTGGCATTCAGTGTCTCAGAAGCTGACATTAATATGTTTATTAAGAATAAATTTAAATATATTTATTACAAGACTACATATTATAGAAAATGTAGAATGCATAACAGGCGAAAGGAGTGGGAATCTAAAATCACTTACAAAACCACAATCTAATTATAGCCACTGTTAACATCTGTGAAATTTACTTCCAGGCATTTACAGATTAAGATTTTAGCTGGTACTATAAAGCAGGCATTGTTCTAACTACTATATAAATAGTATTGCATTTAATTCTCACAAGAGTTTTTAAAAATGGGGATTATTCTTATTTATATTTTACAATAAATAAAAATAAGCACAGCAAGGGCAAGTAATGTCCTGAGTTCACAGTTTTTAAGTGATCAAGCCAGATTTTACTTAGTCAATTTGGCTTCACAGCTCATGCTCTTATGGAACATAATGTCTATAAGAAAACCCTTATTTTGGGAAATTTGTCAAAAATTTTCACTATTATACACAAATAAATTTTGAGCTTCTTACAGGCAAATTTCTGGGCATGTTTTCCTACATATCTCTTTAGGATAAATTCCTATAAAGAGGCTGATTAGTCAAAGAGCATGCCCATTTTAAAAACTTTGATACCAATTGTCAAATTGCCCTCAATATAGGTTTTACCAATTTTCTCTCCATTTATACTATAAGAGTCTCTTTGTTTTTGCCCTTTCACTTTAGATTATTTTATATCCCACTTCCACCTCCACTGTATCTAAACATTTAGACCAACGTAATACATATTGGAAATAAAAACTGTATTAGAATTTTTCTTCGTTTATTTCTCAGAAGGCACTATAGGAATACAGTTGGACTAACTTCGTTTTCTAGTTATTTTTCATTGTGCTTTTAATTCATCTTAGTTTAATTTCACTAATTGTAATTGTTCAGGACATAATAAGTGCAGGCTACTCTGTTAGGTACAGTAAATAACACAGAGAAAAATAATATTATTTCTGTCCTTAATTAGCTTAGGGAGAAGTTATCCATGTAAACAGTTTATGTGTAAGACAGAATGAAGACTTTGTTAATTACAGATACAAATAGAGTATTATTGTTACAGAAGGGTGAATAGAAACATGTCATTAATTCTGATTGAAGTGATCCAGGAGGCCTTTATTATGGAGTTACTTTTACTGTTGAGACCTAAACAAGAAAGAATATTTGGGTGGGTAGAAGAAAGGTTGAAGGACACACATGAGCCAGGGAACATTAACAAACAAGCAACAAACACATAAAAATGTATAATGTTTTCTGAAAATAATAAATTGAAATTGTAGGAAGATCTGTTTTTTTTTTTTTAATTATGAGTTGGGGGCATTTGGAGGGAGATGCCTTGATTTTTCCAATTATGAATATAAATTTTATTTATTTATATAAACAAGTTGTTCTATCAGCTGTCCAATCAACACTGCCCCCCGAGAGGGCCAGGTGTTTCCATTTACAAAATTTGCTCCATTAGCTAGTCATTAAGAAAAATCAGCTTTTTTCCAGCCGTAATGGGACCTAAACTATATAGTCATTCATCAGCATGTATAATCATACAATTCTTCCACTAATGAGAATTTTAAAAATTGTGTGGGCTTATACACAATTTACAGGAGCATCACCCTAAAAAAACGAGAAAAAAATTAGCTAACTATTTATCAGATAGCTTATTGTACACTAGCCTTGGCCATTTGAAATCATGTTTCCCAGATTTTTGGAATACTCCTACCACGGCTCTAAAATGACTACTAAGCTTGTGCATTTATGTATCTTGGGGAAGGAACTTGTTTGGGGGTTTCAAGTTATCTGGAGATTGTCACCTGATGTATTACTTTAATCATTTTGTTGTTTTAATCAATGTGTACATGTGCTCAGAGAGATGTTAGGAGCATAATATAATGAATGCCAAAAATAACAAGCAGGAAAACCTCTGGGTCCTGTCGAATTCCAAAATATAATATAATATAATATCTGAACCAAATGAAAGTGTCCCTGCTCCAATTTGTTCAAAGGAAAATGATCAATTTATCTCCTCCCAAAGAGAAATCAAGGGAAGGAAAATGTAAAGGCAGTTGGAGTCTCAAATATATTCAGAGATGCTCTGAACATGTCAAATAAATGTCACTTTCACCTGAGGAAAAGAACTTTAGAAATAAATGTTTCAGAGATAGACAGTAGTGTCCTTTTAGTTACTGTTCTAAAGAAAAACAAAATATGTTTAGGCATCTGAAAATGAATAAACCCTAGCAGAATCTAGTTTTTTAAATTATTTTTTCTCATTAAATGCAACTTTATTTTTTGGTAGGAGTGCACTTCACTCTAATCATTGCATTACATAAGACATCCTTGTTGTATTATAATGTGCATATACTTTTTCCCTTTAGAAAATTTCCCTTTAGAAAATTACATATAGGCTCTCATTCTATTTCTTTGTGTTTGTTTTTTTTAATTGTCAAGTAATAATTACGTATATTTGTGGTGTACAACGTGATGTTTTGATCTATGTAGTCATTACAGAAACATTCAATCAAACTAATTAAGATACCAATCACCTCATCAACTTATAAATTATGTTGTAATGAGAACATTAACAACTCTTTTAGCAATTTTGAAATACACAACACATTGTTATTAAATGTGGTTGCCACATAGTGCAATGAAGCACTAAATCCTATTCCTCCAGTCTAATGGAAACTTTAAACCTTTCTATCAACATCTTGCCTTTCCGCACACCACCCCTGTTCCTCAAGTTCTTATTCAAATGATGTATATAATGAGTTTAACAGTTATGACACCACTCGCCATTTCTCATACTTTTACTAAATGCTAGGCAGTAAAGTAAGGACATTAAAACATTACCCCATTCTAACTTCCACAAGTATCTGAGAGGAAAGTTAGTTCTTTTTATTTATTTTTATTTTTTATTTGTTTTATTTTATTTCATTTTTTTTAGCAAACTGAGGCTTGGAGATTTTAGGCAACAGAGATGAATGAAAACAAATAAAAAACAAGCTAAGCTTAGATCAGAAATCCTTTCATATTTATAATGTTTTGATTGTTCATGTATGTATGTGGTGTGTGTCTGTGTGTGTGTGTTTGATTATGTTTTAACAAGAGATGCAGACATTTCATCTTCAGGCCTCCTGTGTTCCTCACCTTTCCCCCGCTCTCTACCTTACATGTATAGCTCACTCTTTGCACATCCCAACTTGGCAGGTCCCAGCTTTCTCTAGGTCTTTGATTTCTCATTTGCTTGATTTATTTAATCATAATGATGTTCCTTCATCTCCATTCCCCATCTTAATGTCTTTTCCTGTCCTTAAAAATCAGCTCAGAAATCCTCTTTTCATTAAACTTTTCCTTGACGTTCTCAGTCTATCAGGGGATTCACTGGGTAGGAGTGATGTGTTATAACTGGGGTTATTACTGGTGTACTTTTCTATGCTTTCCAGGTATCTTTAATTTTTTTTTCTTTTATCTCCCTAATCCATCATCTACTTAATGCCAAATACATAAATAACAGTTGTTTTGTTTCTTATTGCTTTGCTGCATCTCTTAACAGAAAATACATAGGACAAAGCAGAGGATAAAAAAAGAAATAAATTTCCAACCATAATGAATCAGAATGCATTATGCTGGTACATCCAGGCAATAAAATATTATGCTTGCATTCTTTTAAAACACAAGAATAGATAATAAGGCTTGCAGTACGTCTTAATGAAGTAAAATGTTATTTTGCTCTTGCTTTGAAATTACATAAATAGAATGGTTAGATTATTTATGATGATTTAAAGACCTACCATTTCTCTTCCTGTCCTCAAAACTCATGCTCTTAATTTCAGTGAATTGATAAGGCAATTTTCTGAAATAATTGTAAAATGAAAGATTACTTGCCATTTTTAAGGAGAGTATAAATAAATTCAGAGAAACAATTCTAATTTAGAGGTAGAATCACAATAAGAAAATAAAAAAATTAAGATGGGCAAAAGACATAAACAGGCATCTTAACAAAGAAGATACAAAAAGATGCTCAACATCATGTGTCACGAGGGAACTGCAAATTAAAATAGCAATGAGATATCCCTACCTACCTATTAGAATGACCAAAATCCAAAGTACTGACAACACCAAGTACTGGCAAGGATGTGCAGCAATAGTAGCTGTTATTCATAGCTGATGGGAATGTAAAACGGTACAGCCACTTTGAAAGACAGTTCGGTAGTTTCTTACAAAACTAAACATACAGTTACAATATGATCTAGCAATGCTCCTTAGTATTTACCAAAATTATTTGAAAACTTAATGTCCTCACAAAAACTTGCACATGGATATTTATAGCAGCTTGATTCACAATTGCCAAAATTCAAAAGCAACCAAGATTCCCTTTAGGAAGTGAGTAAATAAATAACCTGTGGTACATTCAGACAATGGAATATCATCCAGCCATAAAAAGGAACGAGCCATCAAGCCATGAAAAGATGTGAATGAAACTTGAACGCATATTACTAAGTGAAATAAGCCAATATGAAAAGGCTACGTACTGTATGAGTCCAATAATATGACTTTCTAGAAAAGGCAAAACTATGGAGACACTAAAATGATCAGTGGTTGCCATGAGTTAGGGAGAGGGAAGGATGAATAGGCTGAGCCCAGATGATTTAGTGACAGGAAACTATTCTGTATGATATCACAAGTGGTGGATACATGTCAATATACAAGTGTTAAAACCCATAGAATGTATAATACCAAGATTGAGCCCTAATGTAAGCTATGTACTTTTAGTGCTAGTGATGTGTCAGTGTAGGTCCATTGAATAAAACAATGTACCACTCTGATAGGAATATTGATAGTGGAAGACGCTGTACATGTGTGAGGGCAGAACATACTGGAACTCTGTACTTTTCATTTCTCGATGAACCTAAAACTGTCCTAAAAGTTAAAGTCTATTAATTTTTTTTAAAAAAAGAGCCAGCAAGATAGGAATGAATATGGCATTAAACATTAAGCTCATGTTAGCATTAGGAAATGTAAGTGTTCAAGTGTTTTTCTCTTTGAATGGCTGGCTCATCTCCAAGTATGATCCAAGTGTTGCTGTTTAAGATTTTTAATATTTAGTATTTGTTAAAAGGAACTATTCCAGCCTGGGCAAAATGGCAAAACTCCATCTTTACAAAAAATACAAAAATTAACCAGGATGGTAGTGTACACCTGTAGTGCCAGTTACTTGGGAGGCTGAGGTGGGAGGAGCACCTGAGCCTGGGGGGTTGAGAGTGCAGTGAGCTGAGAGCATACCACTGAACTTCAGCCTGGGCAGCAGAGTGAGACCCTGTCTCACACACATGTAAAAGAGAACTATTACACAATTGTGCTGTATGATACTATTCTGCAAGATACTACAATGGTGGATACAGGTCAGTATACATTTATCGAAATTCAAAAAATGTTCAACACCAAGTTTGAGCCTTCATGTAAACTATGGACTTTGAGTGATAAGGATGATAGGGACGTGTCTATCAATGTAGGTCCATTGGATGTAACAATGTACCACTCTGATAACAGACACAAAAATGTTTGTTGGTAAAAAGATGTACATTGTTATTTCATTATAAAATATACATACAGGAAGATGATTTCAAAATGGTCCGGGATCTTTTCCTATAATTTGATATAATCCATTAGACAGATTTAGAGTTCAATAGTATTGAACTCTAAGGGCACTGGGTTGGACTGGGGAAGGCAATGTGAGAAGGACGGTGTATCCTCAGGGTCTTGCCAATCTTTCCCTCAAAAGTGTCTTCTACTCCTTTGTAACAGCAAATCTAAGCATAGACATGTGGTGTGAGTAAAACTATTTAAATGCATCAAACAATTGTACCCACCAATGGCATTTTAGCCTTAGACTTAATATAACACTTTACACCTGAAATAATCTTGCAATACTATTTTTCAGAATAAGGTATTTTGTGTTCTGAAGTTGGTAATTCTTGCTAATGATTTGGTAAACATTGAATATTTTTCAATAATTTATAGGTAATAAAAAGTAAAAGTCATATTTTAACAACAATATTTTCTTTTAAAGTCTCTTAAATTGTTGCTTTCTTAAAAATGCAAGTTTTTTTTTAACTAGTAAATAGTATGGTCACTTTAATTTCCACTATATGTATAAATTCACATGTACATATACTGATAAGTGTACGCAAAAATAGTTCAATTGAAGTAGTGATGCTAATGAGAATTTATTATACTTTCTTAAGATATTCTTTCATAATACTAAATTATGACATTATATAATGACTAGGTTGGCAAAATACATTCTTATGAAATATGCAGCAAGTTTAGTTTTTTATAAATCACTGTATTACTTTTAAATATTACATTTCCTTAAAAAAAGAATAATCATTATGGAACATATACAAACTGAAGTAAAAAATCACACAAAATAGGTAAACCCACTACGGACCATCACTCCCAATGATTACAACAAAAATTCCTGATAAAGTACGAAAATATTAATTACTTGAACTCCGAAGAATAGGCAAAATCAGGAAGACTGTGGGGGATAGTTAATACTTGGAGGATCAGTCAGATATGTTTCTTTTTCTCTTTCTCTTTCTCTTTTCTTTGAGGCTTACTACAAGTGGAGCCCTGCAGGGGCTACAATACCAATGGCTGAAACTTCAAGAGAAGCTTCCTGTCTCCCTAGCCAGAGGAACCAGGATAACTTGCCCCACGGAGCTGCAGAGTATAAGGAGACTCCTAGACCAAAAACAATCAGAGAAGGGGATCCTGTAACTCTGTGATGAGCCTGCACAATTTTCTAGCTCTCCCCTGAACTACACTGATCTGGAACAAACCTAAATCAGCACAGCAAAAGTACTGAGAGCTGAACTGAGATTTGAAGCACTGCCCACATTTCAAACCATCCTGTGAGCCGTGAGAGCGCAGAAAGTTTCAAACAAATGTGGCAAATACCTTAAAAAGTGGTATGATAATTGAACTGATGCCCACAAAAAGTGAGACAAAACTTACAGTCTGAAACTAACTGGGGTAACTGCCTGCTAAAAAAAATATACAAAATATAAAAATATAAAACAGATTTTTCAGAGGATTATAACTGGACCCAGAGTCACACAACATATTCAAAATGTTCATGATGTAACCCTAAATTACTCAAGATATAATTACCCAGGAAAATGTAACCAATTCCCAAGAAAAAAGACAAGGGAAGCCATCTCCAAAATAACCCAAATATTGAAATGATCAAATAAAGATTGTAAATTGGTTGTAACCCACCTACATGAAGCAAAAGAAGACTCACTTGAAATCAGTGGACTACTCAGCCCAGAAATCGAAACTATAAAGAACACCAAATGGAAATTTTAGAAATAAAAATTGTAATATCTTAAATTAAATATATATGTTTACATATATATGTCATGATGACAATAGCAGAACACATAGACAGCAGATATAAAGATAGGTCAACAGAAATTGTAAAATCTGAAGAAATAAAAATAATAATAAAATTAACACAGCTACAAGGACATGTAGTAAAATATTGTCAAAAGTTCTAACAAATGTGTTATTTGAGTATCAAATGAAAAGGAGAAAGAGGGCAGAGCAGAAAAAAATATCCAGTGAAAATATCCTTCAAGAATAAAGGTTAACTAAAAGTGTTTTCAGATGAAGAAAAACTGAGAGATTTCATCAAGAGCATAATTGCTCGACAAGAAATGATAGGAAAGCTTTTCCTGCTGAAGATAAATAATATCAGATGCCGATATGGATCTTCAGTAATGAAGTAATAACAAGAGAAATGGTAAATACATGAGTAAATCTAAAAAAAAACCTGTATTCTCTTAAGTTCTTTAAAATATGTGTGACTGTTTGCAACAACTATTATAACATTTTCAGGTGTGATTCTAAATATAGGAGGATATAATATATATTACAATTCTAGAATAGTTTTGGAGGGGGTGTTAAAGGGACTTGTAAGGTTATAATTTTCCTATATTTTGTATGAAGTGGTATAATATTAGTTCGAAGTCAACTTTGAAAGTTTATATGTTATATTATAATCCCTAGAGCAAACACACACACACACACACACACACACACACACACACTCATAAAATATTTCAAAAAGTCAAGCTAAATTAAAATGAAATAACAACAAAAGCAACCAATAACTCCAAAGAGTGTATGCAAGGGGGAACAGAGAACAAACAAAAAGCAAATAATACATCGATGAAAAACCATTGTGAACAAATAAAAAACAAATAATACGTTGGTGACATATTCTAACCATATGTCATTAATGAAATGTAAATACCCTGAAAACATCAGTTAAAAGGTAGATATTAATAATATCGATAAAAATCATGACCTACTATATGCTGCCTTTAAGATAAAAATTGAAATAAGACACAGACAGGTGGAAGAATGGAAAAATATACATCAGGAAAACAGTAAGCATAACACTGAGCTAACAATTTCAACCTCAGTCAACTTCAGGACAAAACATTGTCTGGAATAAAGATGAATTTAACATAATGACTAAATGGACTATTTATCAGGAGAATGTAACATTTATAAATGTATAAACACATACCTAACAACTGTGTCTCAAAATACACAAAGAAAATTGAGAAATTAAAAAGGGTAATACATAGTTCCACAGATAGAATATAAATTATTAAGGTTCTTGTCTCAGTAATTGATATAAAAGCTAGATAAAATAGCCGCAAAACACAGAAGGTCTTAATAATGTTAATAACACTACCAATCAGTTAGAGGTAATAGACACTTATAAAACTATAACCTAGGACTGCAGAATACACATTCTTTGAAAATATGCATGCTACAGTCACCTAGACCACATATAGGCTCATAAAATAAGTCTTAATAATGTAAATGCATTGAAAATAATTGACCAAAATAGAACTCATAGAAAATCCCAAATTCCTGGAAATTAAAAATGTTTAAATATATGGGTCAAATGGAAACATAAATTTGTTGTAAATGACAGTATTGTATTTTGATTGGATCATTTCCAGTGTTGCTTATTTGTATATTTTTTCTACAAATTATATCTAATATAGCACAAGCTATCCGCTGATCTGTACCCAATGGTGACCAGTAAAGGAGGCTAGTTTTAATGAACCACATCTATCATAAGTGAAGGATGATGCATATTTGCAATTCAGTTATTTGTTGTAAGTAGTCAAAATTTTGAACCTCAGGGTCAGTTTTGGGAACCAAGCTAGAGAGAGAGGAACAAATTCTCCCGCAGAGCTTCACTAGATTTACTTTAGCCCTTGGGGCCATGACTGGCCTGTAAACAAAATCAAAATTCTTTATACCATATCCTTTACACCTAAAAAATAAAAAAATATATTTAAATTTAAAAACACAAGTTTTTGCTTTATTTAAGGTCTGATGTCACTTTCTATAAAAATGATAATAGCTAGAATGTATTGAGTGCTTAATATTGCATACTTGTTTCTAGTTTTTCACTATTATATACACTCTTTTCCACACCTGGGCAAAATTTGTTTTCATGAATTTTTTGAACACTTTAGATATGAACTTACTTACATAAGGACTACATTTAAAGCTTGTTATTATATGGTTTACTTTCAGTATTTCCTACAAAGTTCTTGCTTTTTTCTCTTTGCCATTCCTTTGTCCTGTTTGTCACTTCATGTACTCTTTTTTTTTTTTTTTTTTTGAGACGGAGTCTCGCTCTGTCGCCCAGGCTGGAGTGCAGTGGCCGCATCTCAGCTCACTGCAAGCTCCGCCTCCCGGGTCTATGCCATTCTCCTGCCTCAGCCTCCCGAGTAGCTGGGACTACAGGCGCCCGCCACCTCACCCGGCTAGTTTTTTTTTTGTATTTTTTAGTAGAGACGGGGTTTCACCGTATTTAGCCAGGCTGGTCTCGATCTCCTGACCTTGTGATCCGCCCGTCTCGGCCTCCCAAAGTGCTGGGATTACAGACTTGAGCCACCGCGCCCGGCCACTTCATGTACTCTTAAAAAAATAAATCACTTATGCACAAGTTTATCCTTATGGTCTTCACTGAGGACCAACGTATTGCTATTTACATATTTTGAAATATATTTTTTACAAAATAAAAGTAGAAGCTAAAGTGTATTGGATATTCTCACAGCAGAAAATGCACTGGGCAATGTTAAACAGGCTAGAAAGATTTTATTCACAGCAATAGCGAAGAGAGACCAGATAGCATACTGAGTTCAACCTCATTAAAACAAAAGATAGATGAGATTTTAATACTGGGGGTGGGAGTGGGGTGAATTATAGACATTTTGGGTTTGCCAGCTGGCCTTACCTAAAGAAAAAACAAACTTTTTCACGTCTTCAGGAAAGAAGATATCCACAGAAGAAGTTAGGCTCCTACCCTACAAGACAGACTCAAAGACAGAGGTGGATAACATTTCAAAGGGATGACTGGATTATAAAACTGGCCGGATGCTTTTGCAAAGATTTATATCTCAAAGGGGCATACAACAATTTCACAGTTTTAAGATTTTTAAAGTAAATGTTGTAAGAAAAGGAAAGAGAGGAATCTCAGTGGCTACCCAATCGAGATTCTGTAATGGCCAGGGTGAGAGGGGAGTCAAGGTCGTAGCGGTAAAAATGAGCCTAACATGTAGACAAACAGGGGAAAATATTGAGGCAGTCTTGTTCAATATCAATTGTTAAAACAATTTCAAATTCAATTATGAATGATTGTAGCACTTCAGGACTGTTGGAGTTCAGATTTGATAACTGCTCTGAGTTAAACTGAAGAGAAATGAGTGGGATTTTCACTGATTTGCAGCACTCAGCTGATGTAAATTATTATCTTTCTGTATATTATTATCAGTAAATTTCAGTGAAATGTTTAAATTAATATAATTAATAATTTTTATATATGAAATTCAGAAATGTCGTCTTCAGTTCACGCATTTTATAAATAAGAATGCTAATTGAAGAAACTAACACAAAGGCTGCAAAAATTTCATATGGTATTTCCACTCTGAAATAATTTGATCTAATTTGGTTAGCTATTTGAAAATATAAAAATCAAACTATAGGTAATATTGCTGCAAGACTTCTCTCCAACACTTTAACACTTTTTTCCTGAAAGGATGTTAATATTTTGATAATACTTTTCCAGTGTTTTCCCAGTACGATTATATCAACACATGACATACGCATAGGTTATTGAGTCTTGTTTCTTTAAGTACCATCAATGCAAATGTTAAAACAGGAAAAACTTAGGCAAAGTGTTTGCAGATAGAAATTCAAAGTGATAGCTTTCATTTACCTACTGTATTCAAAACAATCTATTTTAAGAATTAATACTATCTCATTAATATGATCTCAAATTTTTAGTTGAAAACCTGAGGATCGTGGAATTAAATAATTTGACCAAAGCTATGTAACTAATGTTTGAAGGAACATAGATTTAATCCAAGTTTGGCTCACTCCAAATATTCAGCTATTTTCCTTATGCTATACCCACCGTGTGCAACAGACTGCTGCCGTGAACATAGTTTTATTTGTTTCTACTCTATACAAAGTGATTATTTTACTTTATAAGAACAAGCATAATAAATGACCGACCAATTATGTAGTTTAGGTAATAGGAATGTCAACAAGATTAAAACATCACTCAATAGTAAGATATTAGCAATTGCTCTACCACAGTTATTTTTAACAGCTTTTCAAAGCTAAAAAGAAACGTTGTATTGTAAAATGATAGTTTCAGAGAGGCATGTGAAAAAAATGTCTTTTGTATATACAAGAAACTGAAAAGAAAGAATAAATGGCTTACAGTCTGCTCACTGACCACCCCCTCAAGCTCCCATCAAGGAGAAGTAAACTGTAATTATACACACATCTCCCCTCAATGCACACACTCACATGCACATGTATTCCCATACAGATCAGCACTATTGCAGCCAAGATCATACATAGCCAGTCCCTGAAGGCCTTCAATTGAGTGTATTCAAGTTAACAGAAAAGTCTAAATGAGCTTCTTGGGTTTTTTATTAAAGAATTCAGAGAATGAAATGTGTGAGATGTTTCCAAACATAATTCTCCAGCTATACAAAGACCACAATAGATAATTTCTAAGTGAAATAGAAATCTTTAGCTTTGCATTAATAACCTGTTTCTCCACTTGGTTTACTAAGTGATTTTCTAGTCAGACACAATCCAGAGGATGAAAATTAAGATTGTTTCTTTAAATGCATTAGCAAGGGATCAGTGCGGGGGAAATAAAAGAAAGTCATGATTTCAAGTTCTGGATGACACCTGCGTGTCCTCCCTGAGCATGTGCAGAAACAGTCATGATTTCAAGTTCTGGATGACACCTGCGTGTCCTCCCTGAGCATGTGCAGAAACAGCTGCAGGCACACAGGGGAGGGAAACTTCATGTAATGCAGTTAAATACTGAACCCCTACCTCTTGGCCCTTCTCTCTATAGTTTTGTTTTTAGTACCTTGTATGCATTTTATTCACAGATATAATATTTCACATGAAACATTTGTCTAATACTGCTCTCTGCAAAATATTTGGCCACATATCTGTACGTGTACTCATAAACACACACACATATGTATATGCATGTCATGTGTACATATTTATATATATACGCATGTACATATATATGTACATATACATAGTTTAAAATTTCATCAGCATATTAAATTCAAAAATATTCTGAACTTATAAAGACCCATTATATACATCAGGTTTATCCCTTAAGACAGAATGTAGTGCAAAGGTTTAGAGATTTAAATGTTAACTGTTGAGAATAAAATGAGGAGGGTGTGTGTGTGTGTGTGTGTGTGTGTGTGTGTGTACAGGTACACATATATTGAAGCTAAGGTGTAATATTCCCAAGAAAGCTGTATTTTTTTCAAGAGCATGTTAATCTTCTATTTATGTATCACAAATTGTTTTTCTCCAAGTGTTATAGCTTTCTGTTCAAATATATTGCACCTTTTACTTGGCTTTGGCGTTCAGAAGCCAACACAGAACTTTGGTAAGATTTAACAGCACCAGCGGTAGCAGCAGCAACAAATACAACATATCTCTTCTGCATGAGTCTTTGTTGACCATTTATTAGCCAACACATGTTATTTGTGAATTTAATATTTTTGGGAGTAAAATGATTAGTGGAATCTCAAAAGAGAAATTATACAGACATTTCTGATATTCAGGTTTAATTGCTGATTGTATAAATAAATGACCTGGTTTGTGAATTCAGATATTCTGAGCAAACCTGGAGTCAAAAGCAAGAATCAGATTTAATATAATTTGTCAAATAAATGGTAACCACATGACTATTTTCATATAATCATATGGATTGAACTTGTAATTTATATGGTGAGATTTATTTATTATGATGCTTTCATTGCATATTTTACATGTTAGGAGTATGTACATTCTCCCTTTTGATCTCTCATATTCTCTGTAACATGATAACAATTACAATAATGCAGGTGAATATTTTCATTTTTTCAATATAAAGCATGTGTTTCTTTTCAAAATTGCTCAGAAAAATATTAGTTATTTCAAGCAACATGAAAACGACAGAATCTAAGAAAGGCTTACACGACTACAGGTCCCCGAAGACGGGCGAAAATACCTGGAACATCCTGCAGTGGGCTTACCCACCTACAACCACAGAGGGGCCAATTATACAGAAAGAGGATGGCTTGACAGAATCAAGAATGAGCTCAGGAGCCCCTGAGAGAGAATCGAGGATTAGATCAATACGGTTCTGGCATAAATGGAAAAAGAAGTAATTAATACTGGAGACCAACCAATAAATTCGGCAATCGTTTCAAGGAAATGGTGTGGGACTTTTGCTGTCCTAAAATTTCCTCAGTAATCACATTTAAGGATTTAGGTTGGTCTGTATTTTTTCCATGAATAAATCTTTCTGGCTTAATTTACTATCTGGTATACTAACTAGACACATGGAAAGGAATTAAAATTGATATTAAGACTTTAAATATATAACAAGTATTTAGCACAGAAAACAAGGGAAAATCACAATGCCAAATCATAGCTGATGGCTGTGTGTCAGAAATAAGTGACCAAAAATTTATGAACAAAAATTTCATTTGTAGATTATATTACTAATTTCTGAAAATGTACAATCGTAATTCTATATATATAATTCCTCGTAAAACCACATACATAAAATAACTAAATCAAATTTTATAGTAAAAAACTAGCAGTTTCAGAAAAAAACAATTGTTCAGAATTAATATGAAGGTGTCATAACATATGGGGACCATTTTATAAATGTTATTAATTGTACATTTTATTACATATTTACTAATAAACAGTAACATGAAAGTCATTCATGAAATTTTGAAAAAATCTAAATTTTTCAGAGCCTATGAAGCTCTGAGAAGACTTTAGAAAATCTTCCATCTACATGTTAAGGTTTTCTCTTTCCATGGCCATGCTATTGTTTAGATAATGGTCCACTGAAAAGCGCATGTACTTTCTAAGTATAGCTTGTCGGAACATTCAGAGTTGACTGTTGAATGGCATATTTTGCTCTTTTTTCTTCAATTACTACTTTATAAAATCAGCTTATATATTAATAAAATTATGTTACCAAAATAGTTAAAATAAGTAAAATATCAATATAAATACTAATTTTGCATGCATACATTATCTAAAAATTTGGAACTAAATTTTGAATTTAGCTGACAATGTTTAATCACATACTGAGTTCAACCTCACTAAAACAAAAGATAGGTGAGTTTTTAGTTTAATGAGTTTACATTAGTAAGAAGTTGCATGTTATATTTGCATTCTAAGATTGTGCAAAATAATTACCACAATCTTACAGATTGAAACAACTCTCATCTATTATCTCACAATTTCTACAGGTCAGAGTGCAGATGTGATGCAGTTGGAATCTATGTTCAGTGTCCAGCAAGGCTGAAATTAAAGTGATGGCTGGACTGCATACTAATCTGAAAAGCTGATTAGGTAAGTATCTGCATGTAAACTCCTTCAGGTTGTCTGCAGAATTCATTTCCTTATGGCTGTAGATTCACGGCAGCCTGTTCCTTCAAAGCTAGCAACAAAGAAAGAATCTGTTTCTTCATGTCTTTAATGTCTTTTGTAAAGGGATCACATGATTAGGTCAGACCCACTCAGGATAATCTCTCCTTTGATTAATTTAAAATCAACAGATAGGGGCCTTAATTATATTTGCAAAATTTTTCACTTTTTCCGTACAATGTGAATATATTCACACTTTCTACTCACAATTAGAGAGGGCAGAACCCTTCCAAGTTTCAACTATTCTTCTCAAATTGGCCAAATCAATTCTTCCCTACGTTCCTGCTGACTGTTTTGAGGCTCTCCTGTTCTCAGCTCCTCAGATCCTCTTCCACTTGATCCTTCCTCTTCCCACGAAGAATCCATACCATGCAGGATTTGGGCTATTGGTGGCCAAATTGCTTCTATTTTAGAGTTCATTAGGACTTACCACCTGGTTCTGTTGTAAATGTTGTTTACTGATTGTTGGTTTTGCTACCTTGTTCCTCTATAATTCCTTATATTGACAGCTTATGTTTTGTTTGTTTTTGTTGATCTGCGTTACTAGAGACTTATCAACTGTAATAATTTTAAAGACACCCTTTGGTTTCATTGGTTATTTCTATTGTTTTCTGTTTCCTAATCCATTTATTTTTGCATTTGATTATATCCATCCTTGTACTTGCTTTGAGTTTAACTTGTTCATCTTCTTATACTTAAAATGAAAGTTTAACCATCAATTACAAATATTTCTTCTTTTCTAATGTAAATATTAAGATTATGATTGTCCCTTTATAGTCTGTTTTAGCTTTATTACAAAATGTTGATTTGTTATGCTTTTCATTATCATACAGTTTGCAATACTTTCTAATTTCTCTTTTGATTTATTTTTAAGAGTATTATTAATGCTCAGATAATTAGGGATTTTCCAGGTATGTTTTTAAATTGATTAATAATTTAATTATGTTATGGCTAGAGAATATATTCTGTATTATTTCAATCCTCTTTAAATGTGCTAAGTCTTGTTTTATGGCATAACATATGGTCTGTCTTTGTGAACTTAAACAGAACGCGTATTCTTGTTTATAGTGTCCTGATTAGGTCCAATGGCTGATTGTGTTTTTAAGTCTTCTACTGATTGTCTAATCGTTTTATCAATTGCACAGTGAGGAGTGTTGGCATCTCTAACTATAATTGTAGATTTATCTATTTTTATCTTCATTTCTGTCCATTTTTACTTGATTAATTTAATATATGCTGTGTACATAGCATATCTCAGAAGAGCACAAATCTCTTCTTTAAGAATCGACCTTATTATCTCTCTATATCATGAAATGTCTCTATTGTTAGTAATACTCCATATCCTGATGTCTAATTTGCTACATGTTCCTAGAACTACTTCATTTTTTCTCACAATTAGTGTTTGCATGGTATATTTTGAGAAAGAGCAAAGAAGCTCCTGACAACAAGGAACAAACTGGATACAGAGAGGTGGGCACTGGTGTTCCTAAGAACTGCCCTGGCCGTCATAGGTGGGCTGTGCTGTTCTCTTTATCGAATGTAAAAAGTCTCAGAGACTACCTGCATCAGACAGATTACTCTGGACCACAATGGAACAAGACACAAGCAAGACTTCTCATTAATTGTGTATAAGCACAAAGGTAAACAAGGTCATTAATCAAACCATAAAAATTATCAAACACCCTTCTCCTAGCTAATAAGAGTGAAAACTGCTTTCTTGCCAATATAACTTTAGCCTTATGCTGTTTTTTTTCCCCTCTAGATAAGAGCCATTAATAGACCTAGTCATAAAAGTATCCCAATTTATTAACATCACTCAAACAAATGCAAATTCCACTTCATTGGATCTGTCTCAAATTCATCTAATACAAGTCAAAATTCTACAATAAACCCCTTGAACACCCCCTTACTGAGATGCCCCTGGATCCTCCGTGCTGTACTGTGTTGTTTCAGTAAGTCAATAAAAGAATTTTATTTATTGAAAGATATGTTTTTATGACATTAAATTGATGGGAATTAACAATATATTTCTATACTTTTAATCTATGTCCTTATATTTAGTATCTGTGTATTGCAAACAATACATAATCGAGTCTTTTTATGCATTGTGATGATTTTTACTTTTAAATTGAAAAGTTTACATTTAATATAAATAATAATGTGTATGAATTTAAGTATATCATAATGATAATAGTTTTCTGTTTGTCCCAACACTTTGTTGTCCCTTTTTCTATTCCTGTATATCTGTATTAATTGAATATATTTTAGTACTCCATTTTATTGCCTGTATTTGTTTATTAGCTAATTCTATTTATTTTATCCATTTTCTAAACTTGCTTTAGAATTTTCAGTATGTAGCTTTAAATAACCACTATCACCCTCAAAATACCATTATACAATTTACCTATAATATAGAATTGCCTTAGAGCAGTATATTTCTGTTTCCCCTCTTTGTATTCTGTGTTCTATTATTTTCATGCATTTTACTTCTATATATATTATAAAACTCATTTTTTATATTAAAAATCAATTTGAGTTGAGATAAGTAGAAAAAAATGTTATATTTGAATACATTTATCATTTTTAAAAAATTCTTTTTTGTCTACTTTTTTTTAGTTTGGGGAGTACATGTGCAGCTTTCTTACATAGCTAAACTGTGTGTTGCTGATTTTTGGTGTACAAATGATCATGTCACCCAGGTATTGACCATAGTATCCAATAGGTGGTTTTTCAACCCTCATTTCCCCTCCTATCCACCCCTCACTAGTAGTCTCCAGTATCTATCATTCCCATCTTTATGTCCATGTGTACTCAATATTTAGCTCTTACGTATAAGAGAGAACACAAGGTATTTGGTTTTCTGTTCTTGTGTAAATTTGCTTATAATAATGGCCTCCAACTACATCCATGTTACTACAAAGGACATAATTTGTTCTTTTTTATGGCTGCATAGTATTCCAAGGTGTACATGTACCAAATTTTATTTATCTAGTCCACCTCTGATGGGCATCTAAGTTGATTCTATGTCTTTGCTATTGTGAATAGTGCTGCAATAAACATACGAGTGCATGTGTTTTTTTTTTGAAAAAAATTTTCTGTGATCTGGGTTTACTTCTGTTATCATTTCACTTTATCTTGCAGAACTTCCTTAGATATTTCTTCTACTTTAGATCTGTTTGCAATAATTTATCTCAGTTTTGTCTGAAAAAAGTGTTTACTTTTGCCTTTATGTTTGAAGGCATTTTTTTCTGGATGAAAATTCGAAATTGAACTTTCTTCCCCCAGCACTGTATTAACTCACTTCATTGTCTCCTGGTTTGCATTGTTTCTGATAATAAGAGAAATGATCAATGCTTCATATTATTGTTCCTGGTTTATAATATGCCTTTTCCTGCTTTGGCTGCTTTTAACATTTTCTCATTACCATTTTTTTTAGTTAAAAATAAACTTTTTATTATAGAAACATTTGAATATATTCAAAAAATAAAGACACCAGTATAATGAACTCCCACTTACCTATCACCCAGTAGTAATAATTACTGCTATTATATATATATTTATTTAAGAATTCCATATATCAGGGTCATCACAGTTTGTAGCTCTAATTTGTAAGAGCATATTTTCAAAACATAACCTCCATGTCATTATTACAGATAAATAACTAATAGTAATTTCTTAATATAACTTAACACTTAGTCCACATTCCATTTTCCCAATTTTATTAGTCAGGGTTCTCTAAAGGGATGTAACTAATAGTATATATTAATATGCATATATGAATGGCAGTTTTTTGGGAGAATTGACTCACCAAATCACAAGAAGTCCCACAATAGGCCATCTGCAAGCTGAGGAGAAAGAAAGCCAGTCTGAGAACCAAAACCTCAAAAGCCAGGGAGCTGAAAGTGGATCCTTTAGTCTGTGGATGACCACCCAAGAGCCCTTGGAAAATCAATGGTGTAAGTCCAAGAGTCCAAAAGCTGAAGAACTTAGAGTCTGATGTTTGAGGGCAGGAAGCATCCAGCATGGGAGAAAGATGAAGGCCAGAAGACTCAGCAAGCCAGCTCCTTTCACCTTCTTCTGCTTTTTTCTAGCCAGTAATAGCAGCTGATTAGATGGTGACCACCCAGATTGAGGGTGGGTCTGCCTCTCCCAATTCATTGACTCAAATGTTAATCTCCTTTGGCAATACCCTCACAGACACACCCAAAAACGATACTTTGCCTCCTTCAATCCAGTCAAGTTGACACTCAATGTTAACCATCACACCAATTGTCTCAAGAATTTTATATATATATATAGTTGGGTTGTTCACCTCAGGACTCAAACAAGGTCCTTATATTGCATCTCATTATTTTGTCTCTTAAATTGGTTTTATGCTATAACAGTCTTTTTTGCCTTTATAATTTTATTGTTTTTTGTTTGTTCATTTGTTTGAGATGGAGTGTCACTCTGTCACCCAGGCTGAAGTGCAGTGCCGTAATCTCGGCTCACTGTAAGTTCCACTTCCCGGGTTCACGCCATTCTCCTGCCTCAGCCTCCCGAGTGGCTGGGACTACAGGTGCCCGCCACCTCGCCCGGCTAATTTCTTGTATTTTTTGTAGAGATGGGCTTTCACCGTGTTAGCCAGGATGGTCTCGCTCTCCTGACCTCATGATCCGCCCAGCTCGGCCTCCCAAAATGCTGAGATTACAGGCATGAGCCACCACGCCTGGCCCGCCTTTATAATTTTAAAATGTCATTGATGTCTTGGGCCATTTGTTACATAGAGTGTCCCAAATTCTTGATTTGGCTGATCACATTCTTAAAGCGATTACCAGTTTACCACACTTTTGGTAAACTGGTAATTACATCAAGGGGATTAATTAAATTTAGGTTAATTCACCCCCCACACAACTGATTTTTAGAAAGCGTACTTTATAGGCAGTACTTTTCAACATGCTTAATTGGTAAACTCTCCCTCATCTTCGCATTCTCTTCCACCTACCAATATTCTTCCTCTCGATCCACAGCAGAACATCTCCAGAAAATTTGCTTTCTTAATTTCTTCTCCTTTCACTCATTTTTCAACCCATTCAGATCTGGCTTCTGTCCCTGTTATTCTCAGAAACAACAAAGACCTTCATACCTCCAAATCAAACAGATATTTATTTTTTCAATTCCTATATTTTTCCAATGAAAACATTTGGTAGCTTAAAATGGGAATTTATTTTTATCTCTCATGGTTCTGTGGAATGACTGGATTCAGCTGCACAGTTCTCATTTGGGGTCTTTCTATGGGTTGGATTCATCTGAAGGCTTGACATCCAAAATGGCTACTTCCTTCACATGGCTGATATCCAGGTTGGATTCGTGGAACAACTGGGGACTGGCCAGGCATACCTCTCTCTCTCTCTCTCTCTCTCTCTGCTCCCCAACTTCTTCTATATTGCATCTTCCATATCAAATCTTCACACTGTTAGTTTGGGCACCTTCACAGCATGCTAGTTTATGAGTAAACAGACATCTTGCACTATGGCTAGCTGTTGAAATTCTCCCTCTGAGAAAGAATTCAAGAGACAAAGATGGATGTTTCAAGGATTTGTATGACATCAAAAGTCACATAGTGTCCCCTCTGCTTCAGTCTACTGGTAAAACAAGTCCAGCCCCATTCAGTGTGGAAGACACTACACAAAGCTGTGAATTTCAGAAAGCATAGTTCATTGGAGGCTAGCTATTACACTATATCTGTAGATATTTGACAATTATCAGCACCTCAGCAAACTATACATTATTTGAAACACTCTGTCCCCTTGCTCCCATAACAAGCCAGTTTTCTTTTTACTTAATATTTTACACTGATATAATATTTGTACATATTTATGAGATACATAGTGAAGTTGCATTATCGACAATGTGCAGTGATCAGATCAAGATAATTAGCACATTTATCATCTCAAACATTTACATTGATTTGTGTTGGAAAAATTAAATGTCTTCCTTCTAACTAGTTGAAGCTAAAATATATTATTGCTAACTATAGCCATCCTGCAGTGCTATAGAATACTGCCTGTAAGTCATATGGTAATTACATATCATATTGTTTATGATACATCTTAGTGGCAGTGGTGATAGTGTAGAATGTATGTGTGTGTGTATCCTATTTGGTTAGTTTTATGGAGCTCCTTAAATAGGTGGATAAAGGTTTTTCACATAATCTGAACATTCGTCAACACTACTTTTTAAACATTTCCACAAATTCTCTTCTGTAATACCAATAGCAATTACGTTAGATTGTTTGTTCCTTAGGCTAACGAACTCTTTTCATTTTATTTTCCATTCTTGTTGTCTCCATGATTCACTTTAAATAGTTTCTATTGCTCTGTGATCGATCTAAATCGTCTCTTCTTCCACAGTGTTTAATCTACTATAAAGCCATCAAACCAATTTTTTAAATTCCTTTATTTTAGAAACAGGGGTCATACATGCAGATTTGTTACATGGGTATATTGCGTCTAAGTAGTTGTCATACTACTCAATAGGTAGTTTTTCAACTCGCATCCCTCTCCCTATCTAGTAGTCCACAGTACATGTTATTCCCAAGTGTATGTCCATGTTTGCTCAATGTTAACTCCTACTTACATGTGAGAATACGCAGTATTTGGTTTTCTATTCCTGTGTTAATTTGAAAAGCAATTATTATTTCTACAATTTCTATTTGGTTATTTCATATAATTCTCACATCTCTACTGATATTATTTTTAAAAATTCTTTCATTATGTTCATAGTACTTTTTTCTTATATTGTTGACTATAATAGTTATGTTAAAGTACTTTTTCTGCTGATCCCATTATTTGTCATTTTTCAATCTGTTTCTGTTGACTCATTTTGTTCCTATATATTGGTAATATTTTTTGGCCTTCTTCACATTTGAAGAAATGTTTATAAATTTTGTGTAGTTAAATCTTGGGAATCATAGAATGTGCAATGGTAAGTAGTTGTGGTGTGGTAAGAAGTCTTCATTATAGAAGCTAAAATAAGGAAACTTGTTGAGGCTAGATTATGAATCCTTCAAAGGTTGTTTTTTTTTTTTTTATTGTTTGGAGTAAAAACTCTGTGACTTTCCATCAGTTATTATTATTATTATTTTTTTTGGGTTTTTTTTTTTTTTTGAGACGGAGTCTCACTCTGTCACCCAGGCTGGAGTGCAGTGGCGTGATCTTGGCTCACTGCAAGCTCCGCCTCCCGGGTTCAAGTGGTTCTCCTGCCTCACCCTCCCAAGTAGTTGGGACTACAGGAGCCTGCCACCATGTCCAGCTAATTTTTCATATTTTTTAGTAGAGACAGAGTTTCACCGTGTTAGCCAGGATGGTCTCCATCTCCTGACCTTCTGATCCGCCCACCTCGGTCTCCCAAAGTGCTGGGATTACAGGCGTGAGCCATTGTGCCCGGCCCCCATCAATTATTCTTTTAGCTAAAGTCAAAGATTTGTGACCGAGTCTGGAGAAAAATCTGGTTTTTGTTACAGGTTCATGAATGGAATATGAACCTAATCAACTTTCATGGTGGTATTATTTCAATAGTCATACATAGCAATATTTAACATACATGCACAGTCCCTAGAAAGAGGGTAAGACTCTACCCCTATGAATACAAAAAAAAAAAAAAAATGCTTAAAGACCTTTTATATTTATTTTATCACTTTGCCTCAAAACTAGTTCCCATGGGCCTGAATTATTTAGAGTAAACTGATTACTTGGAAATACGACATGGTTATCCATCCAAATTTAATCACTTTCATTACTTCAGATAAATTCCATTTTCCTCTTTCACCAGAAAGGCTCTTTGATGTCAAGATGAGCTAAACCAAAGTCAAGGCTAGGTCTTTGTATTTGACTGTTAGCTCCCCCTTCTCCTGGATAACTAACCTCACATCTAATTTTAATACTCCAAAGTTTCAAATTCCTCATTTTCCCTAGCAACATAATTTGTGTCTAATTTATGCCATAATATTCTTATCAAAGTACTTTCAAAGGTATAAAAATATAATGCAATATAATGGAGTAACTCATAAAAAAAAGTAAATTTTAAATAGATAAAAATTAAATTAAGGCTTTTCTTAACAAGCTAAACCTTATAATAAAGTGTTATGTGAGGACAAAAATGAAGAGGAAACTAAAGTCATGGCAGTATTTATGTGAGTGTTTTGTAGCTATATTTATGAGATATCAGTGGTACTCAGAGCAGATTTTTAGACCCAAATAGGATTTAACACCACCTAAATGATGCAGTAAAGCATTGCTCTTGTAAAACTAGAGCATGGAAATAATATATTATTTTCTATCTTCTGTAGAACTTGAAGAAATGTCAGAGCAAGGACATTAAATGTAGCCTTTGGTAAAAGCTAAAGCATTACTAAGTCCCCTCATTAAAACATAAAAATCCAAGCTCTCTTTTCAAGCCAGATGAAAATAAAAACTTGCTGATGTATTTTAGAGGGTTCAGAGTGATCAAAATGCATAAAAGAAACTTTTAAAACACAGTTATTAAAAAGAATAAAGATTTTCATAGATGTTTCAAAAGATGAGAAAACTTGAAAAAAATCCATTAAGTAACACAAAAGATTTGGTTGTGGTCTGTATTATACTAACACCTCAAAACAATTTTCAAAAGGCATTTATCTATATGATATATATTCTTAATACTATAAATTAATATTTTTGAGTTTTATCTTAGCAAATATAGAATAGCCTTAAGTATAAGAATTTCAAAATTTGAAACAAATGTCTACCTTTCAATAGCAACAGCAGTTGTCTGGTTTATTGGCTGCCTCCAAAGGGAATTAATTAGTAAACTTCCTCCATCACTGTTAGTTTGAAGTCAAGGGAAAGTAGACTTACACCAGAGTATAGACCTGGAAAAAAGAGAGTGTTGGAGGCATGAAAGAAACATAGAAGAAATAAAGAATAATCTTCATTGAAACAAACCTCTCTTGTAATTTAAAAGGGATACTAGTAAGTTAAAAACAGGGTCATTTATTTTAGATGTTCTTTAGTGTGGATCAAAGTATGCAAAAGAAGGATTCAACTTTGAAGTTAAGTTTTCTGCTTGAATTCACATACTCATAATGTTTTTCACTTTCAATGTTGCCTTAATAAATTTACCATTTATATATTAAGTAATACTATGCAAGCACTCTGCTAATTGCTGCAAGCGTGTAACAATAGATAAATGTAAATTTTCTCTAAGAATTCACAGTCCAGTAAGAGGAATGGGGAAGAGAGATCCAATGACCACTGCAAATAGTTTCTGAAGTTATATACTGTACGTTGATGCCACATTGACAGGGATACTGTACTCCTCATAGGTACCATAAGTTTGTATATATATTAAAACAATTTTGGACAGATGTCAACAAGTTATTTTCATGACTGTAGTGGGTTTGTTTGCTTTTTTCTTCTTTTTAAATATAGGTATTTGAAGGGCAGCAATTAGCAAGGATATAGAACCACTAGCAGACAACTTTCTTTTTTTTTTTCAGACAACTTTCTTAATATAGTCAAAGAGGGTTTTTGATGATTAATTAAATATGGCCCTAATTGAGTCTGACCTTATCTTTTCATGCTCACAAACTTGATTCAGTAAACAAAATCTCAAGTATTCCTTTAAGGGTCAACTAAAAAAGATACCAAAATTGATCATTAAAAGCAGTATGGAAGTGCATAGATTTATATGGGCAACAGAAGTAACATGTGAATCAGAATACTTGTATTTATAGAACCAGCACATTCCCTTCCTGCATCACATTGACAAGTCACAATTAGCAGATGGTTTGATGAGAATTAGAATAAGGGTGGTAACATAGATGAGTAACATATTTATTAGTAACAGGGCTAAGGTAGCCTAATGTGCATGCATATGTGTGTGTGTGTGTGTGTGTGCATATATATATATAAAAATATATATATTTGCAATTAGAATACTCTTGGCATTGAGCCCATAATACTCAAAGATTATGACAAATGCCTAAATCCACCTTTACAATTAGTGAGGTATCATTAAAGGAGCTGTAACATCTGACGTCTACTAAATTAGTCTCCCTTTCATATTATATGTGTGTATATTAAATATATATTTGGACTTAAAATATGTACATATATATTGGGATTAAAATATAGAGGGTTAAAATGTATATATTTCGATGGTCATTATCACTGTTAGCCTCTCTGGTTCCTCTCTTTCTTGGTTTCCATTTGTCAGCTCTTCTGGCTGACACATATTGCATTTATATGTGTGAATACTTTTCCACTGGCCTCTGGTCAAACTGCTGGTTTTGTCACACATAAGATATGTGGCTGACATTTAGGTCATTTCATATTGACTTTTAAATTTGTGTCAGAGAACAAATGGTCATCAAATTGGGGTGAGAGAAAGTTTCTACAAAACTGAAGAATAATCCCACTACATATCCCCTTTATTATTTTTTATTAAAGTGAAATATTACTATGGCTACTAGCAGCCTTATTCCTTCTCATAGCAGTTACGACACTTTGAGTTTCTAGTTTATTTTAAATGGGGATTATATAGCAAGAACAACAATGAAATTTTATGGAATAAGTTGTTTCACCGCATATGGAAGTCAAGCAATATTTACTAACACAAGGCATAAGAAAGAAAAGCAAAAAAAGTTTTTATAAAGATTTTGTAAGTCCAAAATATTATATTATATTCCTAGTAGCCCACCTGGCCAATATATAACAAAAGTAGATGGAGAAAAGTTGCTAATGCTGTCATGTCTGAAAATGTTCCTCCTTTAAGATTCCTTGACTTACATTATCACCAATACTGAAATATTGGTCTTTAAAGATCTCACATTAATTGAATATTATATGTCAAAATAGACTGATGGCTATAACAAGGATGAGGAAAAATAAGAGTGGTGTCCCAAAGTATTTAGTTAGGCAAAAGAAATAATTACCAAAAAAAAAAATAGAAATACAAAATCAATTAAAAAATTTAAAACCATACTTTCTTGAGGTGATAATTGGATCAATGGGACATTTGGCACACTTAATTAAACCCTTTTTTCCCATATAAGGTTATTTCCATTATTATTTTATTAAGTCCCTATATAATTACTTATATTAATTATTAGAGGAACAAACAGCAACAGCCACATTGTGGCATGAAATGCAAAATGTGCATGCTGTATTAAAATAGATCATAAGTTTTCAAAGAAATGTTATGCTTATAGTTGTTTGCTCTGACGGAAACATCTGAGACCTCAAAGGGTGTGTATTTTTATTCCAATGGGTATTCCTTAGTAGAAAAAATTCAGAAGCAAGTCTAGATAGCTTCTAAGGTCATATCTAGCTATAAACTTTAGTTTTTTTTGATAAAAATATGCTGGTTTCAAGTGACAGAAATGCAAGTAATACCTGTTTGAAAGAGAAAGAGCTCAGGAAAAATACAGAGGAATATTAGTTTGGGCTGCTGCTGGACATGGAAGCTGGGCAGGGGACCCACTGTCATTTCTTCCCTTTGTTCTCAGGCTGCCTCTGTTTGTGTTAGCCTCTAGTCGCTCCAATTCTATATCAGCCTTACTCCTACCTTCTATTTTCCAACCATTCCAACGAAATTCACAGAATTAGATTTTTTTTTTTTTCTCTTGGCTTAGGTTTCATATCCGTCCTTGAATGTATTACAGTGGCCAGGGGAAAGAACCACATAATTTGCTGAGGTGTGGGTTATGTGCCCATGTCTAGGCTGAGAGTGCCAATAAGTATGTACCTCTACAGAGGAAAATTCAGGTTCTATATCCATCCTTCCCCTGGCTATTAGTTGATCCTATAGGGAAGATTTATGAATGAATGATCAATCTGCTTCCCTGCAGAATAATCTTCAGTATTCTTATTTCTATCATATTTTAGGTTAGAGTTCATTTTCTTTCAACAATGATGGTCACGCAGATTAAAATAATGCCATTTCTGCTTGTCCAATGTACCATTATCTGGTGGACAAGAATTCTCCCGATGAGAAAAGAACTATATGTACATGATAAGATATTTCTGTCACTACCAGTGGCCTTCCAGAGTAACTCATCTTAGCACAAATACTCCTTTCAAAGCTTTACAATATGGAACTGGTGCTTCAAACCTGGTACCCTCATGAATATTGATCTTAGAGTATGTATTCAGAAAAATCAAGAGAATAAGGCCCTAGTGCAGCCTTGTCCAGTGGAAATTTGTGATAATGAAAATTGTGTCTAATCTGTCCTGTCCCATATAGTAGCTACTGGTCATATGTGGCTATTAAGCACTTGAAATATAGCTAGTGTGATTGAGGAACTAAATTTTTTATTTAATTTCATTTTAATTAATTTAAATTTAAATAGCCCCATGTGGCTGATGGTTACATATTGAACAACACAACTCCAGTCAATAAGGCACATGAGGACATGTCTCTACTGCTCACTGTTACTACTGCTCACTGTTACACTCCCATGTGGTGCCATTTCTGGAGCATAGCAGCACCTAATATTTGTTGTTACTGTATACTGTTGTATACAAATATCTTTTGTTCACATCTAGGTTAGATGTGGGTTATCTTTGAAAAGATATTTGTATAAAGTATATATGTGTAAATAAATGTACAAATGTACAATACAGGTTAGATATACAAACATAAACACCCTATAAAAATACAGGTGCCTGTAGTCCCAGCTACTCGGGAGGCTGAGGCAGGAGAATGGCGGGAACCTGGGAGGTGGAGCTTGCATTGAGCCGAGATCGCGCCACTGCACTCCAGCCTGGGCGACAGAGCGAGACTCCGCCTCAAAAAAAAAAAAAAAATACAGGGTGTTTCTTAGATGCCCAGAATATTGTGATAGACAATAAAATAAATCAGTCTATTATAATCTATGAGTTGAGTACTCTCAATTTAACAAAATATTCCCCTCGTAGAATACAATATGTACACCACCACCACCTTTAATAAGATCAATATTGATCATTCAAATTTGACAATGAAGAAAGAATACTTATATAGAGGTAGATGTTTACACTTGTAGCTCCAGTTCTTTTCCTCTGATAGACTATTTCTGACTCACAATTATCACATACTTTATCTGCTAATGCATTAGCAAGGTGATAAACATGCTGTATTTTCCATTATTTTTCACTCTAATGACCTCTCACAATTGAAATTTAACACCAGAGTAGTTTTGGGGAGATGGCTCTTTCCTCTTTATTGCACTGTCCTCTAATTGAATGGAGGATTGTTCTTTGATTACCCGCTCTCAGAAAGGACTGAGGCATTGAAACAAGCGTATGTAAACCTTGGAGAATCAAAACCAAAATAAAGGAAGCAAACAAACAAACAAACCAAATCTGCTACCAAGAGGTGCCGATGATTAGAGAATTGGTTTCACAAAGTGAGGTAGTTTGAACAGGGACTAAGAAAAAAAAACGAATTGGAGAGTGCTTGGGTTTACATCTCATTTGAACGTTCAAATGGGACTTAAGTATGAGACCTTTAGTAATTTCTTAACCTCTCTATGGCTCAGTTTCTCCATCTGTAAACTGGGACTAATAGGTGTCCACCACATAGTAGTGCAATAATTAAATTTACTGCATAGGATTAATTTAGAATAGTACCTGGTGGTAGTAAGTGTTTAATAAAGAGTAACTGTTATAATTATTATTAATGTTTTCAACATGATCAGAATATGGTCTCTATAGAGATATTTCTCTGGCTAGTTTCTGGCATTTCTCCATGGAATGGAAATTATCTGCTATTTCTAACCCTAGATTATATCCAAGCACAACTGGATCCCTCTAACGTCCAGAGTACAGATGATGAGGTCTGTTTCCCAAATTCCAGAATTCCTATCTGTTCATCCCTCCTAAGATTAACATTGATAATAATAGCAGCCTTTTAAGAGTGATTATTTTCCACTTTCTAAGATGCAGCATTACCCCATGACTTCCGTTAAACAACCATATGAGAATATTAAAGTAACCTTCCAAAATTATAAACACAAAATCTATCTCCAAATATTTTTTACAAGGGTTGCAAAGTTTACAAAGCAGCTACATATTCAATGCTGCTTTGACTTGATCTTTACAATGGCGTATGTATCAGCATATATGTTTCACAAATAATACTGAAAATCAAAAGGCCAAGAGATAGAGAAAGACTTGGCGTCATTATTATGAAACATATTAAATGAGGTCTTCTGTTCTTGAGCCCAGGTCTTACACATCCAAATGCAGAGGTGTTTTTTGCTTTTTTTTTTTTTTCTTTCTAAACTTTAGGCTTTTTCATCATAAGATGTAAGTGCTCACAGTTACTTTGTGGGAAAAACAAGAAATGAGTGGGGTGATGCTATAATTTACCCGGATACAAGGTCACTCACAAAATACGAAACACTGTCTATATTGCTATGAGTTGTTTTGCAGAACCTTAAAAATCTGTACAAAACTCTATAAACTTTTCAGGAATAAAAACATCAAGGTGCTCACTGTTCTATTGGGAAACATACAGTTTTAACTTCAGTCTACTTTAAATGAAAATAGTGAAAAGAAATAAAAAAGATCATTAATTCCATTTTTTTTCCTGTAATGTCTTGTTTGTGTTACATAGCTAGTGCCCAAAAACGTAAGTTGTTCCTATTGGAACTCAGATGTTTGTATGCTTATTTCCATATCAACTATTGCTTTCTCATTGGGAATAATTAATTTTCACCACTTCACTTTTATACTTAAAATATTTTCTCACAGTTTCTTCTTCAATCTCAAATTCTTTAATTAGGGATTTTACTTAAAAGAGAATGATAAAAGGAACAAAGAGATTTGATGTCTAAGCAAAGTACCTAACTGAAAAATATTCAAGTGAATTCTGTGTTTGTTATCTCAAAATAAAACTTCAAAGTAAATGATGGAAGATTTTCGGTCTCCTAACTTTCAAATATAAAAGCAAAAACAACAGAAAAAAGAAATGGTGAAAAGTCATGTAGATGCATAGTTATTTATAATTGCACGTGTTATTGCCTACTGGATTCTTTCTAGCTTTTCATTTATTTTCTTTCTGGCTTTTGTTGGAGGGTAGAGGGAGACTATCAGTCCTTAAGAGTGGGACATTATGAATAATTTCAGTACATCGCTTAAATATATTACATAAAAAGGTTTTCTTAATCAAAGGATATGATTTTTGTGGTACAATTTCTGACCCACAGTACAGGACCTGGCTCTTAATGCTTAAAGTATCTGGTTACCATGACTATAATTACCATAATTTTACACCTATTAATTTTTTCTGTAGAATTAATTTCCATAACTTATGACTTGAAACAAAAACATCAGCTTTTTTCCATAGTTTCCAAGAGCAGAATTATTATAAACTTCATAAATGCCAAATGTTATTATTATTTTTTTCTTTTTTGCTCTCTCCAAATCCTCCAAACTGGTTTCCTCTTGTTAGAATTCAAACAGCTATGAAATGGCCAGGTGATTTCAAGATGAAAGTAAATGTGAAGTGACCTTCATCCATGCTGAACAAATAGAATATTATAAACATACTTTCCAGTTGAAGTTACACAAAGCAAATTAAGAAATACCTAGGGCTATAATTTACTACAAAAATGTTTTTAAAATTTCTGACAGTTTCATTTAACTGACTAATTAAATTTGCTTGTAGGCATCTTAGAGATGGAGCCTAATAACTGCACTATCAGTTGGGAAGAAAATGAAAATTACTTTTTTTGTGAGAAATATGTTTGTAATGGCCCAGGTCTCCTACTAAATATTTGACAAATATCTGTAAGTCGTTATGCCTAGTTGTATTAGATGATAATGCCAATTCTATTAAAAGGTGATTAAAAGAAAATCTCACAAGTAATAGCTTGGAACTGTAAATGTGCTGTTTCTAAAGAATCTGCCAAAGGGAGAATGTAGAATTTCCGTAACATGAACAATATGCATAATTGCATATTTTATTTACTTATTTCATAGAAATCAATATATGAGGATGACCCATTTTTCAATTCTTCATTTTTGATTGTGTGCTGCTTCTTCCCATGAATGACCAAGAGCAAATCACATCCCCAGGAGTCTGCATTTCCTAGATGCCAAACAGAGACTGTTGGGAGGACTTAGAAGTCAGTTTCCTAGTACAAGATCTCATGTTGAGAAGGCTAATGGATCTTTGGATTTTTGGATTTGTCTCTGATGAAGCCAAAAATAGCAATTCTTTTCTGAGACATGTTGTAAGGCTGCAAGGAAAAACATTCAAATAAAGTTTTGCAAACAGTGTCTTCAGGTGAATGTTACAATAAAATATCCCACAATCTTCTGTAATTATACCCGAGAATTGTGGATAATGGTCAAAACACTGATTTTCTCTTCTTATTCTCTTTAGAAACAATCCAGAATCTTGGCATGCAAAATATAAAACACCTGACAGTGTTTAATAATTATCTCCTTTCATTATGTGTAATTGTGTTATTCATTTCATGAAAATGACATTTAAAAGAAAAATGTGAAAGCTATAATTATATAATTATTTTGCCAAGTACCAATGCTCATATGTTACGTAAAAACCAGACTAGCTCAGAGTTTAAAATTTCAGTGAATATATGCAAAATTATCCACATTGATTTTAGTTCCTCTTACCTCCCATTAACCTGTAATCTCTTTGAAGCCATGAAGTGGTATTTGCTCATCATGGAATGCCCTTGAGCCCCTAGTATAGGATCTGACACACAGTAGTCTTTCAATATGCATTCGGTGACTTGAGTTGATGGAAATGATTAAAATGAAATGAAATTAACAGGGTGTGAAAATCAGCGAAGAGGCAATTTGAGAAGTTAAATCCTCTGTGGTCTTTACTATTCTAATAATTTTAGGTTTTCTCCATGATTAAAAAGAAATCAGTGCTCAAATCTGTAGCAAATATGAGAATATATTTCTCCTATAGCAAAATTTACACTATTATTGGTGTTAATAACCAAAGAAAACTGGGAGATTCTACACTTCTGATTTATTTTGCTGCACAGGAAATTTAAGTTGATATGATACTTAGCCAGTCCTAACATCCCAACTTTATTTTTTACAAGCAGCTAGGAATAAAACCTTGACTTCAGACTATAGTGTAACTGTAGTCTACATGAGACAGGCAGGCAGGCAAGCCCTGAAATTAGGGCTCAGCCCAGGACGGTGCTCAGGACAAAATTCAAGAGCAAGCCGGTGCTGTTAGATTAGACGATGATCTTTAATTTAATGGGATTTGCTCCTTACAGAGCAGGGTTACTTGCTAAGCAATGCACACAGAAGCAGAAGTTGTGGGCTGTGGGCTAGCTGTATTTATATCTTTAATGCAAATTAAGAGGCAGGTTTTGCAGAAATCTCTAGAAAAGGGGCAGTAACTCCTAGGTCCTTACCATAGAAAGGGGCAGTAACCTCAGGTCATTGCCATGACATTTGTAAACTATCACAGAGCTGGTCAGACACCTCATTGCTTATTATGCTAATAAGTAATGAAGGCAACTAAAAGGTTGTTTTCTATGTCATTTGCTGGTTCCAGCTGGTTTTTTCATTTCATCCTGTCCAACTGGGAAATAAGTCCTGACGATCTCTTACTTCATACACTCCAAATTACACATTACATAGATATTTTAGATGGGTCACTTTTGTCATATTTCCATGGTTACTATCCACCAGCTAAAGACTACCAGAAACATATCTATAGTTACACAGAGTTGGGTTTATTTAGCTTACTGCAACAAGAGTATGTACCAGAGTGACCATGGGAAGTCTCAGTGAAGGGGAATTTGGAAGGTGTATCTTACAGAATTTGTGTTCATTCTGGGGGATTTTAAGGCAAGCTTAGGAATCAGTGGGTATCAGTTTTGGATTGGATAATATCAGGAAGTGGAAACAGTTTCATCGTTGGTTGTCTTGATTTTTTTTAACCTAGGATATTTGAAATTAAGGTAAGGATATAGTTGTCAGGGGCCACGAAATGACAGTCACTAAAGTTAGCCAGAAGAAGGGGTAACTAGTTCTTTTGTTATATGCTTTATTTGCTTAGTGTCTCTCTCTCTGCCTCATTCCACTATGGTTAGAGAGTCACCTTTTGTGAGTTTTGTTTATACTCCACATTTTGTATATTCAGTTTTAAACACAATAAACTGAGAGCTTCAACTGCCAATTTGTGAAGTTTTCTTTTACTCTCTTACCAGATTTTATATATAACCATTAACTTTTCTTAACTTTTAAATTATGGATTGATACTAGACAGATGATGAAGAGTATGTCCTTTTGTGGCTGTTTTATCTAACACAAATCCACTCATTATGAAGGCAAGCTTGTTCTTTCAATGTCAGATACCCTCTCAGTCCTATTATTTAGGAAAACCCTATAAGTGGAGAAAGTTATCTGGATACCCTCTTCCTATGGCATAAGCAAAAGCAGAATTTCAGTAGTAAAATCTAGGATGAGAAATAGAAATCAGCTATTTATCTTGGGAAACTTTCAGGTGGAATTTCATAAGGATTCGTCAGTCTCATCAGTCTAGAGTACAATCAACCTTGATAGTTACTCATTTCATGTTACACTCTATAATTATTCTTGGTATAAAAAACTTCTAATTTTAAATAAAAGTAGCCTGAGGTAGTTGTTCTTATTTTCTGAAACCCAGCCAGATCAGGAGAAAAGAAAAAGTGCTCATATCAAAGCTGAGTCATTGAGAACAAGAGTGTAGATTCAGCAGCCAATGCTGACTAGTGGTAAACCAGTATCAGGTTTAAATACCTGAAGGTGTGTAAGTAAACCATGTACTTTCAACCAAAGCCTTCTGACTCACACCTGTTGTTCCTTAATCAGTGTGCCTATAAAAGAATAGAGATGGGGAATATGCTGGGGAATAAGTGTGGATCTAATATTACTGGAAGCATACATGACATTTTCATTATGGATATCAATGATTCCAGCTTAAAACATATACACACACTGGGCCAGGCGCGGTGGCTCATGCCTGTAATCCCAGTTCTTTGAGAGGCTGAGGCAGGCAGATCATGAGGTCAGGAGATCGAGAACATCCTGGCTAACATGGTGAAACCCCGTCTCTACTAAAAATACAAAAAATTAGCCGGGTGTGGTGGCAGGTGCCTGTAGTCCCAGCTACTCAGGAGGCTGAGGCAGGAGAATGGTGTAAACCCGGGAGACGGAGCTTGCAGTGAGCCGAGATCACACCACTGCACTCCACCCTGGGCGACAGAGGGAGACTCCGTCTCAAACAACAACAACAACAACAACAACAACAACAACAACAAAATCATACACACACTGGCCTTAATTTTAGGCATAGTAAATTTTCCAAAATCAGTGGAACACTTCTATGATACCTAGTAGCAAACTATTTAGAACATTTTCTAGCTTACAGAGTGGTATTGACTTGACATTTTGCTTTATATTTTTTGCCATTCCATTAAACTAGAATAAAAATAAGGGGTTAACAGTCTCTGATCCCTCTGATCTACGAGTCTATTTTACTAGCAGAAAAGTTCAAGAATGGTCCAAGGAAACTTAAAGTAGAAGCATCACATATCATGTTACTCCCAGATAATCAGTACTATAGCACAATAAATTGGAATGTTAAAGACCCAGATGAAGCAGACATTTAATTGTGAGGGCATCTTGCAAAGTAGTTTCCAGTCTTAGTCAAGTATCTTTATATGGCTCATTTCCCCTCTGAAGAGGAGTATGGGTCTAGTATTTAAAAAGATATAGAGTAAAGGCCTCAAACACGCACAACAGCAGCAAATAAAGGGGTAAATATTGACCACGTGCATGGAATTAACAACTTGAGAGAAAAATAGAGGCAGGAGAGTTTGCTTAGCGGCAGGAGAATCTTGCTGCAATATCTGGTTTTATCAACATAAAATTTTTAAGGAAGCCTCGGCCTAAAAATTATGGGTAGCTCTATAAACCACGATTCATTTTGGTTGTGAGTTATAGAAGTTTAAACTAAAAGAAGAGAAAAGAGGGGGGAAAGGGAATGAAGGAATGAATTGATTCATGTTACTAGGATACTGGAGATTGACCTTTAAGCACAGTTGAGTCTAGCGTCCTAAGTAATACTCAATGTCAGATTCTTCCTATATATTAGTTTCTTTTTCTTTTTTTTCTGGTTCTGCTTCACTCTGTATTGGCTTTAGCTTCAGGTACATTCGTTACTCACAAAAATCCAGATCCTCCCCTGCAACCCAAGAGCTTCTTCCTTTTAATTCAGTAACAGAGTAGATGCTCTTGGTGCCCTGTCAACATCCCCTTGGCGCTAATTGTTCCCATCCATGCCAGTGGCTTCTCATAACAATAATCTACAGTCTCCCTGCTTGGGGACTTTCTGCGGGTGCAAGAGAGAGGGCACACTGAAAGTCTGGAGGAGTGAATGCCCCCTGGAACAGCCCTCAACTTTAAGGGTTGTTCTTCATCATCTTCCAGAAGTTCTCAATGAGGATGAACCCCAGAGCACTAACCTCCTTTCCTTGCCTGACTTCCCTGTTCTTCTGCCAATGTTCTTTTGGATCACCTCTCAAATTAACTACTTCCCTCAAGTTTTTGTCTCAAGGTCTGCTCCTGTAGGACTCCAATCTAACATATGGAGTCCCAAAAGAAAGATTTTTTTTCTTCTGGATATTAGAAAAATATACTAAGTCTAGGGTACTCTGAGGACCAACTCCAAGTCATATGCATTCCTTTTTGCTAAGCAAAGAACCAATATACATATTTCTTACATAAAGTAATATTTGTATATTATAATACATGTAGAGCAGGCAAAATGTAGTTTTACAAGAGCTGGTATATCTCATGAATTAAAAACCATTGTATGAGGCAAAGAATAAGAAACATCTACTTCTGGCTTCCAATAGTTATTAGCCAAGTTACTACTGAGCTACCCAAACCCATCACAATCTTTCAGAGTAGCATTCTAAGTCTGAATAATTGTAACTATCAATTGTAACCTATTTTAAGCTATTAGCTTTTGTGCCTGTATCCTGATATTTAATTAAGTCCCCTTTGGAAATTACCTTAAAAAATAGAAAACAGTATATAATATAGGTTATAGACTATAGAAAATAAACTTTTCTGTTATTATTGATTATAAGACAAAAAATCTGCTAGACCCTGATGAAAATAAGAAACAATGGACAAAATACTGGTAAGTTGGGTGTATGAATTCTGGTGAACTTGAGAATAAGCTGTATTTAACAAAGTATTTTATACAGGCACAGCTCATTTTATTGCACTTCAATTCATTACACTTCATGAATATTGTGTTTTGTACAAATTGAAGGTTTTTAGCGACCTTGCATTGGACAAGACTATTGGTGCCGTTTTCTAATAACATACTCACCTCGTGTCTCTATCGAATTTTAGTAATTCTCTTAATATTTCAAACTTTTTTAACTTCTATAATATTGGTTATAGTGATCTGTTTTCAGTGATCTTTAATATTACTATTGTAATTTGTTGGCTGAGGGTGCTCCATGAATTGTGTCCATGCCCATATAAGATGGCAAACTTAGTTGATAAGTGTTGTTCGTCCTGACTGGTGAACCAGCTGGGCCATTTCCCATCTCTCTCCTTGTCCTCAGCCCTTCTAGTCTCTGAGACACAACAATATTAAAATTAGGCCAATTAATAACCCAACAATGACCTCTTAGTATTCAAGTGAAAAGAAGGGTCACATGTCTCTTCCTTTAACTCATAAACTCAAAATAATTAAGGTTAGTGAGGTAGGGATGAAGAAAGCTGAGATAAACTGAAAGCTAGGCCTCTTGTTTTTTGAGCCAGAAAACAAGTTGTGAATATAAAGGAAAAGCTTTTGAAGAAAATTAAAAGTGCCACTCCAAGGAACACACAAGTGATAAGAAAGCAAAACAATCTTATTGTCGATATGGAGAAAGTTTCAGTGGTATGGATATATGATCAAACCAGCCACGACATTTCCTTAAGCTAAGGTCTAACCCAGAGTAAGGCCCTAACTGTCTTCAATTCTATGAAGGCTAAGAGATGAAGACGCTGGAGAAAAATAAAATTTGAAGCTAGCAGAGGTTAGTTCATGAGGTTTGAGGAAAGAAGTTATTTCCATAACATAAAAGTACAAGGTGAAGCAGCAGGTGTTTACGGATAGGCTGCAGCAAGTTATTCCAAAGATCTAGCTGAGATTATTCACGAGGGTGGCTATACTACAGAAAAGATTTTCAATGTAGATAAAACGGCTTTCTATTAGAAGAAGATGCCATCTAAGACTTTCACAGTTAGAGAAAAGTTAATGCCTGGCTTCAAAGTTTCAAGGAATAGATTGACTCTCTGTTAGGGGGTAATGAATTGGTGATTTTAAGTTGAAGTCAATGTAATTCAACATTCTGAAAATTCTAAAGCCCTTATAATTATGTTAAACCTACTCTGCTGTGTTCTATACCTGGAAGAACAGGACTTAGAGAACAGCACATATATTTACAGTTTGGTTTACTGAGTATTTTAAGCCCATTGTTGAGACTTACTGCATTGAGAAAGATATGCCTTTTGAAATATTACTGCTCATTGACAATGTACCTAGTCACCAGATAGCTCTGATGGAGATGTACAAGGAGATTAATGTTTTTTTCTTGTTTGCTAACAAGCACTCATTCTGTATGGATTAAGAAGTAATTCTGACATTCAAGTCTTATTATTTAAGAAAGACATTTCGGCCGGGCGCAGTGGCTCAAGCCTGTAATCCCAGCACTTTGGGAGGCCGAGATGGGCAGATCACGAGGTCAGGAGATCGAGACCATGCTGGCTAACACGGTGAAACCCCGTCTCTACTAAAAAATACAAAAAATTAGCCGGGCGAGGTGGCGGGCGCCTGTAGTCCCAGCTACTTGTGAGGCTGAGGCAGGAGAATGGCGTGAACCCAGGAGGCGGAACTTGCAGTGAGCTGAGATCCGGCCACTGCACTCCAGCCTGGGTGACAGAGCGAGACTCCATCTCAAAAAAAAAAAAAAAAAAAAAAAAAAAAAAAGACATTTCATAAGGCTATAGTTGCCATAGATAAAAATTCCACTGATGGACCTGGGCAAAGTAAATTGAAAAACCATTTGGAAAGGATTCACCATTAAACGCCATTAAGAGCATTTGTGATTCATGGGAAGAGGTGAAAATATCAACTTTAATAGGAGTTTGAAGACATTCCAACCCTATTGATGACTTTGAGACATTCAAAACTTTAGTGGAGGAAGAAACTGCAGGTTACAGTGGTGGAAATAACAAACAAAATAGAATTAGAGGTGGAGCCTGAAGATGTGACGGAGTTGCTGCAATCTCATAATAAAACTTGGACAGAAGAGAAGTTACTTCTTATGGATGAACAAAGGAGGTTGTTTCTTGGATGGAATCTACTCCTGGTGAAGATGCTGTGAACATTGTTGAAATTATTATATAAACTTAGTTGATAAAGCAGTGGCAGAGTTTGAGAGGATAGACTCCAATTTTGAAAGAGGTTCCACTACAGAAAAAATGCTATCAAACAGCTTGGCATAGTAAAAATAAATATTTTCTGAAAGGAAGAGTCAATTGATGCAGGAAACTTCATTATTCTCTTATTTTAAGAAAATTTCACAGCCACCCAGGCTTCAGCAATCACCACCCTGATCAGTCAGCAGCCATCAACATTGTGGACAGGACCTTCCATGAGCAAAAACACGATGACTCTCTGCAATCTTAGGTAATCAATAGCATTTTTTTTGGCCATAATGTATTTTTAATTAAGATATGCACCTTGATATCTAGACAATGCTTTTCATACTTAATAGACTATAGTATAGTGTAAACATAACTTTTATATATATACTGCAAAATCAAAAATTAGTTTGAATCCCTTTATTGCTATATTTGCTTTATTGCAATGGTCTGGAACTGAACCTGCAATATCTCCGACATATGCCTGTATCAGCTCCAGTGTAAAACACTGTAAATATCTATGCAAACTGTGGCCTTTAATAAAAACATAATTGTTTTTCTTTTTATTTTATTTTCTTTTTTTTTTTTAGTCAAATCTCTACTATAACCCTAAATTCTTTCAAAGAGGCCTTGTCTCTACTGAAAGCCTTCTTAACCCTGGTGTAAGACCCATCCATAGGGTTTATTCTGGAGTCAGATGCAGGAGTGGTAAGGCACAATTATCATAATCATTTCTATGTTGAAGAATTTACTTGCTGACTGGAGGGGATAAAGAGTGAGGTAACTTTTCTAAGTCATATATGTATCAGAAAAAAATAAGCTACACAATATGAAAATCAACCCTAGGGACAGAAAATGTCCGTAAGTGAGCAATTAGCATTATGATCCTAAGTAGAAAATTCATTATTAATCATATCAATTCATTTGCTAGGTACTGAAGCAGTGAGAAGTCATGGATCACTAGATATCACGGCGGGAGCTAAGTAAATTCAAGTTCACCTCTGAAAGTGTGGAAACGATTTTGTTACAGAGTTCATGGGAAGATACAAGCAAAGCAATTCATACTCAATTAGATAAAGAATTGACTGTCCTAACACTAATTGTGCTAACTACAAAGGGTCTCTCCAACTCACCAAGGTAGACAGATGAAGTTCTGCATAATAACATGTGCATGTGCCTCACATCTACTATGACATGGCTTCACAGGTACAGACTACTGAACAGGGTACATATTAAGCAGAGTTAAAGAGGTATCATCACATAACTTATAATACAAAACAAACAGTATAAACAAAAACTCCTCAGCATTAGGAGGAAAAGTATATTTCATTTGGTTATCACAGAATAGGCAGCATCTCTCTGACTGAAGTTCAAAATAATTAAAAGGGGAAGTGCAAAATCATTCTTAGGATAGTGAAAGAAAATGGAAATTATACAAAAGATAGCATATTGAATTTATGTGTCCTTCTTTACCTTTTCTTGATTCATACTAACATTTTCATGGCCCTACACATATTCTGCCATTTCAATTTTGCAACATTTCATGTTTTACTGTCATTTAGGGATGAGAGAACCTGTTGAGTTCAGCTTGACGGGTTTTGGCAATGAAGACATCAAAATCTGGGAATGTTAGATACTTGAAAAAAGATTGACAGTGTTTTCTTACTGAATTAAAACAAAAAAAATAAAACAAACATTTTTAATACATGAATGATAAATGATTATTCTCCCACAGGCCTGCAGGAGGATAAGGTAAGATCCCAGGACAGATGTGATCAAAATGCAGTCTTGAGGAATGTCAAATGGTTTGTTGATTTTCCAAATGTGCACTTGGTAATTGCTTGAGTGGACATAAAGTCTACTGCAAAAGATGAGAGGAACACGTCAAAGGATGAGAAAAAGAATGATAGAGAATGTCAGCAGTGTATAAAGTACACTCACCTTCACTCCCCTAAAAGGCTGAGAAAAGCACAGCTATCATACCCTGTAAGGAGGATGGAAAGGTGCCCTGGAAAGAAAACACCCAGGGTGTGACATTGGGTAAGTAGTATTACTTGGCTGATTCTCATCTCTGAAATCAGAGTTGAATAAGGAAGTCTTTGAAGCTCCTTTTAACCCTAATATTCTTTTACAGTGTGACCTTCCATAAACAGAATTCCTATTTTTTAAATGCTACAGGGAAATTAAAAGAAAATGAATATAGTTTATAGAGCTATTCAGTCAAATGAATCATCTGCTCAAATTCATTTTGGAAAAATGTATGTAACATTTAGAAAGTCAACAAATTATCTGAAGACATAATAGTACCTTAGCTCTTCTTTAGGTTAGTTGTAAAGAGGAGCAAATGTGGATGTGATCAAACATGACATCACTCTGCTATGGAATGCCTCCTAACCTCCCCTCCAACAATGCTGAACTTCAGAGGCATCTAGAGAGGGAAAAGGCACTGTATTCCTGGTGTTAGAGGTGGTAGGAAAACTGAGACACATAATGCCAGGATTTTGTTTAAGCTTTGGCATGGATTTGAAATGTGGTCTAAAGTAATTTAATAATCTCTTTATTTTAATTATTTTTCACAAGCGAAATTTGATTCATATCTACTCCTGTCTTTCACAGACATATGTTAAGGAAATTGTGAAGACAATCTGTGGAAGGCCTTGAGCTGCTCCAAAAAAGTGGTATACAAGCATAGTGCTGTTTTTAATCATCACTATAGTGCTATTTATTCTTACTGGGTGACTCCATTTGACTTATAAACTTGGCATTACAGCAGTAAAAACAAATGTACTTTTTCCTTGATAAAGCATTTTGTGTCTTCTTAGGAAGGTAAGATTGCCTACTGAGCATTTTAGAAGGTGCATTTTCATGTAATTTCTCAGTTATTTAAGCTGAAGGAGTTGTTTAAATTTGTTTTCTGATTTTCTTTATTTCTGATATTTGAACCTCATTTCAATTAAATCTTATTAATCAGCACCATGCATTATTCTTATCTGTAGGTTTCAAACAAAACAATAAAGAGGTAAAAGAAAAAAATGATGGTCAGTAAAAGATTGTGTATCATATTCAAATGTCAACTGTTAATACATTGTCAGTTAATAAACATTAAATGATGCTAAGATTATTTATTATTCACAATTAAATCATGCTACTAAATTTTTCAATTCACAGAACATTTTGAGGAAAAAAAACTATAAACATTTTATTTTATACCCAAAGGACTTGTTTGAAGCTTAAATTTTGTGGCTGTATATATGAAGTCAGTTGGCAATAACAAGAATAGTAGCTTCTAATTTGCCAGGAACTGTTTTAAAAGAGGACTTCCTATTATTATTTTTCCAGGCAGTTGTGTTAACTAACTTAATCTTTATAAAAATTATTGATTCAAGTGTTATTGTTATTTCATTTAAAATTTTAGAAAACTAAGTCACAGAAAAGTTGAGGTGTAATTAGTTTGAGCCTAACAGCTAATTAAGGTACAATTGGGATTTGAATGCCAGCAGTCTGGTTCCAGAGTCCACACATTGATCATAATTTTATAAAGGTTCCTATCCTAAGGGAAGAAGAAATTTTCCACTGATATTTTGGGGACTCTGTTACTGTAGATATATAGAGTTTTATCACCATTGTCATCTACAAAGATTTGTTCACATAGTGTTAGATAACAAATTATGATGAGGAATTGGAACACAGCATTTGGGTGAGACCTAGAAGACACAGTTTTAGTTCTGACACCTCTATTTACTTAATGCTTCATCTAGAACAAGTTATTTAATATCCTTGGACCATGATTCCTCATTGGCAAAATAAAACTTTTAGGATGCAAAATCAATAAAGCTTTTTCTAAATTATTAAATGCAGATTCCATAATTATAATGTGCTTAGTTTTATCTAAAAATAAGTGATATGAACATTTTCAGTTTTGTGGGCAAATAAACGTTATTGCTATAAAAACACAGAAAAAAATGTTAATTTTCATTCCATTGACGTGATCTGGATCTTTGGTAAGGACCAGCCTGATTCTTAAGAAAATAAAATGATAAAAAATCAGAATAACAATCACAAGAGGACATATGGAAGCAATAAGAAAAACAAAATGGGTCATAGGTTTACATTTTGAGTTCAGTACACTTTTGACTGAAAAAAAGGAAAATACCTTCATAGAAAGAATATAAAATGCCATGACAAGGACATGACAAATACACAAACCATGTTAAAGCTAAGATTTAATTACAACAAGGAAAGGGCTTTTTCCTAACTTGCTGAACATAGAAGCATTTGGGAGTGACATATAAACATTACAATAAATTGATTAATAGGCTTGGGCACATAGCATACTTCAAGTTTCAAACAGGCAAGGCCACAGCTAAGGACGAAAGTTCCTAAAGATTCTCATACTCTGGGCCATCTGTGTTGGAAGAATACTGTAAGCATCAACTTCCAAGTAGCAACACAATGTAGGAATTATTAGACATTAGAGGCACTATAAATATTCAAGATTCATATTTTTCTGTAGTATTTTCTGTAAACAAGAGAAAGTAGAAATATGTAAGTGAACGAGAAAACGAAGTCAAGCATGTTTGCGGCAATGAAATTTTGGTAGAAATAGTCAGGTGCTCTAAGGTTTTGTAATGGTATCCCTGTGATAATGATCAACAAGCATTAAGGGAGCATCCTCCTGGGACTCACTGTGCTCTGGCATATCTTCCTCTGTCATTAATTAGAAGTACATCATCTCATATGTGCAGAAAGAAAAAAGGTTAATAGAGTCCCCAGGCATACATGAGTATTAGACTTTGGTTTAGACACATTATGCTAATAAAGTTATCACAGAATTCAAGATTTTCCAGTGACACCGTTGCATCTGTAGGACAAAATCCTTGAATACACACAGTCTCAAAAAAATGTCTGAATATCATGTTCTGTGAGGCATGATAGGCAAATGACATTTGCCTTTAAACATCTCAAAACCTCAGACTTTATGAACTGGGAGACAACCAAACAAAATAGATAACAGTATCCCCATTTTTCATGAGAACAAACTAAGGTTCAAATAAACTGAAAATTATACAATGCCATTTAACTCTACAGTATAGTTAGGATTTTAATCAAAGTATTATTCTGAAATGTAAATATTTTTCTATCCCACTATGATAGTAACTAGCAATCAATGAATCCTATACAACTCCTTGATGGTATAAAAACATTCTGAGGTGCAGGTCCAGTAAAATAGTTTTTCATCTATGAGTCACTAGAAAACAAAAATAACGCAGATGTGGTAATAAAACAACTCTCTAGATTGTATAGAATTGTCTTTTAATATAAAAACATCTGACTCAAAAATTAAATTTTAGAAAAACATCTTAAAGAACAAATGTCTGTTATCAAAATGTTCAACTTTCAACCAGATGTATTATGATATATTACAATGGTATTGTTAGCTCTGTAACAGTACATTACCACTACATTGTTGCTTTGGTTAAAATAGATTCTGTTGCTAGGAAAAACTTCCAGACTTGTTAAAGAATGATTCATTTTAATTGATATCTTTATCTCTCCTTTGCTGTAGGCCATATGTTACAACAGAAAGAGTTTTGATTTGAAACAAAGAGATCTGGAATTGAATTTCTATTCATCTACTTACCATCTGCAGGATATTAATCAAGCTACTGTGATGGAGCTCTCTAATGGTCACTCAACAATTTCACAGACTTTCTTTATCCCTACCTATTGCCAGATTCCTCTGAACTCTGCTCACCTGACAAGATTTCCTATCATCTTCTCTGATCCATCACCAATTTTCTCCTCTGGACCTGTGGGTGTACATAATCCTGAGTTATGGCCATTCCCAGTCGGATTGATGCCAATGAAGCCTCAACTGACAGTGCTGCAGGCTTTGAAATTCCCGACCCTGATTATTCATCTGGGTACCCTGACCATTATTCTGCCAATACTCTTTGCCAAACTCAGACATCATATCTCTTCCAGGCCCCCATTCTTACTCCTGTTTTCCCACTCACTCTTTCTCTTAGTGAACATGGAGTGTGGACTCGTGTTTCATTGGGGCTCTTGTCTATGGATCTTGGAATTGCCTCTGCTGCTCTATTTATTTCATTATGATCAGGCAATGTCTTAGAAACATATTTTTAAAACCCTTAATAATTTTTGATAGGAGATCTTATACAGACTCTTTGAAATTTTCAAAATTGTGTTTAAAGAAAACAAATATTTATACATATCTCACTGAACAAAATGTAAGTTTAAGCAGCATATGAATGCATGTAATTCGTCATATGTAACATGGCTGCTATCTCTCTTACAAATGTCATTGCATCTCTTCTGTATATTGTTTGTCTTTGTAGGTGTGTTTCATAGTTCCCCTCTTTGTGCCTTGCCCTAGGATGCTGAATTCTATGACTTCATCAATAGGCTACCTGGCTCTCTGGATTTTAGTATAGTTTGAAAAATGGAAGTCTTCACTGGCAGGAAATCAAAGAAGAATAAAGAGAGACTGAGGTACTTATACCCCAATCCTCAAATCCAGAAGGTCGACAGAGGCTGCATTCCTCTAGGTTGGAAAGACCATTCCTTGTAAAAGCTCTCACTAGATCATAAAAACATTCCATCTCCTATCCCTCCTGGCCTTTGCAAGCCCCTTGTTAGCTTCCTTGGTCGTACCTATGCTTTTGTACATAGCTAAATTCTACTCAACTACTCCTTTGGAATGTGCCATCATTTCTTATGGGATCCTGACTGATACAGTCTCTCTGCACTGAGTTTAACTGAGCAATGTTACCAAGTGCTCAGCCTCATTTATGGAAATATTTGGTCCCTGTACATAAATGGAAGAGGAAACTGGTAGACATAGTTTATGATTCTTCGGTCAGCATTTTAAAGTGCAATTTCTAGCTTGCTTAAGATAGCTGTAATCCATAGATACACAAAGATATATAAGAGTAGTCAAATGTAATAGAATGTTTTATATACTTTAATAATGTTTAATACTTAATTCTGTAAAATAAAAAGATACTCAATGTGAAAGAATGTGTGCAACATATTTTACCTTCACTATTCAACTTCTTTTATATGTAAGTTAAAAAAGTCTTTCCCAATAAGTATTGGAAATTCCTTGCTCAAAAATTAGGTCTGTAATTACGATCTTGGGAGTGTAATTATTTTACATTCTCCCTTTCCTTCTAGCTCTTTTTGAAACTGCATCATTAATTGTCATTTGTACATCTTCTTTTTTTATTCTTGTATAACTGATGAATAGCACATGGAAATTCTGAAAAATCAGGTGAGCAGTCACAGTGACTTTCAGAGGAGACATTCTAGTTCTTGCTTGATAATCTGCCAGAGAGGACTTGCTTTTTTTAGAAAACTGCAGTAATCATTTAGATAATATTTCCTATCATCTAACCCAAAATTTTAGCTTTAGAGATACTTATGTTTTTTTTATTATACTACTTATAAGACTAATCCGTAACATTTTCTTTAGTAATTATGTGACATCAAGGTTTTCTAGCTTTCTTAAAGTCAATAGACTTCCCAGTCATGTTTCAAGACATTGTTGGATGACTGTTGTAACAAAGGCTGATGACTCTCTCTGAGCCTGGCCTTTTCTTCCTGAGCATACCACCAGTTTACATTTCCTAGGTTCTTTTGATCAGTTATGGTAATTTGACAGGTTTCCACCTCACTCTGAGGGTAAGTAAGTCTCATTCTTAAAACTGGCCTAAAAAAACCTCAAACCATGCAATCATGTTCTGTCCTTTTATTGACTGGATTTTATAGAGATAACCGTCAGACTTACCATGAAATTTGTGTAAATAACAGTAGAGTGGTTATCGGCATTGGTTGCTGAATAACTTCATAGAACAGAACCCTCTCCTGTCTGCACAGAATTTGTCTTTTACTGAAACTGAAGAAATATACTTCTGTTTTGTTTGAAAGGATGTACATTTTTGGTCTATTTGTTGCAAAGGTTAGCCTACCTTGACTAACAAAAATTAAATGAACAGATTAATTATTTCTCATTGATTTTAAAAATCGTTTTATTATTGGTGTAGTGTGTTTACTTGACACTGTATTCTTTTATAAATACTATGTTTTTCTTTCCTGTTTCAAAGAAGCATTCAAAAAATAAGCCTGTTTTATAAGCACATTCAATAACTAAAGAGGGATCAATAAGTTTCCTGAATTTTGCTAGGCTCTTGGAGTGATCAAAGACACTTGTCTCATAGATTTTGTTGATTGGTGGAGAAGACAGACAATCAAATAGTAACATAAATAAATGAATATTTACAAATGGAGATAACTGATTTAAAATAAAATGTAATATGAGGCACCATAAATGAAACTGGCTTACTCTAGGAGAAGAATGATTATTTAATAAAATGATGTTCAAGTTGAAATCAATAATAAGAGTAGGATTAAACTGGAGAAACAAAAGTGTAGACCGTGTCCCAAACAGTGGAAACATTATGCAAAGACCCTGTGGATGAAGGCATCACAGCAATGCAAGAATTTGGTTGAAGGCCATTGTGCCTGGGAAAGAGCCATCCCTAAGGTATAAGATAGCACCAAAACATTGCTGAGAACCAGCATTTTTTTTTCCATTATTGAACACTCCCTCCTTGTAGTTACCTCCTCTTCTATTGGAAATATTAGTGTCACACTCCCTTCATTCATCTTTAATATCATGTCAGGTTATATTTTCTAAATGTTGCCACAGCAGTAATTCCAGTCTAATTTGCTCTTCCAGAACCTTGCCACTACCCCATCTAGAGCTGAAGTCTGTTTCCTCTTTCCTTGAAAGGAGGTAAATGTTAAGGTTATCCCAACATGTAGTATATAACAAGTGATGTCACTTGACTTCCAAGAATAGTTCATCAAAGGTAATAAAGCTACCTGGCTTTCTCTTTTGAGATGATCACCCTTGTGATCAACCATTGTGATATGAAAAAGTTCACATCACATGGAAAGGCCACATAGACATGTTCCACTCAAAAACCTATGCTGAGGTTTCAGCCAGCAGACATCATTAACCATCACATTTATGAGGGAGCAAGCGAATGAATTCCAGTCTCTGGTTTTCATGTTGCTCCAGCTGATCATGAGTGAAACAAAGACAATCTATCCCCACTGAATCCTGTCTAAATTGCAGATTTATAAGCAAAGTAAAAGTCATTCATTTATTCCCCTAGGTTTAGGGGTAACCAGAACAAGCACCATGATTCCTTCCCATTTGTCTTTGTTTAGTAGTTTTCTTTAGCATAATATTGTAGCAAAGTATTTTTTTTTCCAAATTAGGTTTCCTTGCTTCAAATCATCACTCTATTATTTTTTAACTATGTAAAAGGAGTACAAGTTATTGTATCTCATTTTCTTCATCTGTAAAATGGTGGAAATGATGGTACTTACCCCATGGTATTATTGTAAATACTAAATAAATGTTTCATCTAAAACATTTATTATAATACCTAGCACATAATAAGTACTCAACAGATATGTTGATTTTAGTTTAACTTAGAAATTTTGACATTTGCTAGCATTCCCTCCATGATTATCTTCTATTATCTTCTTTGATGTGTTCTTTCGAGTATTCTTAATGATTTCTGTTGTTTCAACTGTCACATTTTTCCAAACGACATTTTGTTTCCTCTTTCTAAATTAGGATTTTAGGCTATAGTAAAAACTAATGGCATAGAATAATTTTTGAGAGTTGTCTCATATGCTTCAATATTTACTTCTTCCTTTTTAGCATATATGATTACTGTAGTGTAATAATAAGAAATCAGTATGTCCGGGGATGTCAAGTGAAAAGTATGAGAGTCATCTTACAGTTATATGACTTCCTGGTAAAATGAGGACCCAACCCTCCAGCCCCGCCAAAACAAACAAACAAAAAATCTGAAGCTGTAAGGGAATGAGACTGTAATTTGAGAAAAAATAAATTTTTGATAAACATTTTTAAGAAAAAGAGAAGATCCCCTTCCAAATTAAGTAAATTTTGGGGAGGTAAAAAGAAAAAAAGAAAACAAAAAACTCTACATAGAATGATTTGAAAAGTCATGTTAAGCTTTGTTTGTGTTTAATCTCTCAATGATTGTGAAATTGGCTTCTGGTTTTATCTACTAATCTACTTGAAGTGTGTGCCTCAAAGGAAGTATATACTTCTTATAAAGAATTAGAAAATGTAACTTTTAAAATGCATAACTGGTTCTTAATATTAGTGATTGATCTCAGTGGGAGTAATCCATGCTAGTGATCATGAGTGATATGGCAGAGTTGGCTTATAGGGAGTGATTATTAATAACAATGAATCTCCCCAAAATGTAATCCTAGCTACTCAGGAGACTGAGGCAGGATAATTGCTTAAACCCAGGAGGTGGATTGCTTGAACTCGGGAGGTGAAGACTGCAGTGAGCTGAGATCCTGCCACTGTACTCCTGCCTGGGTGACAGAGCCAGACTCCGCTCCCCTTAATACCCCCCGAAAAAAATTATGTCTGTGAAATTTCCCATACTTTATCTTGTCAAATGTAGTCTTGTGCATCACTTTCTGGTTCAAGGCTAATAATCCTAATATTATAGAACACTTACTTTGTATTTAATTATTTAATATTATAGAACATTTGCAGTACTCTAAGCTATTTAGCTGATATAACTTAATTAATTATCAAAACAACATATTGATACTGTTATAATCTCAACTTTTAATGGAACAACATGCATAGAAAGGTTAAAAATCCTGTTTAGGTACTTATGTTGGAGATTGGGATTTGAGTGCCTACTAACTGGCTCTAGACCCTGCTTGTCATCATTATGACATTTAATGGGCCACTGGGGTCTGCATTATAAGCTCCAATCTCTTAAGAATGACAATTAGGATCCAAGTCCTTACTACCTACCTATATCTCCCTCTCACCTTCTCTACACTCACTAGGCTCCAACTAACCTAGAAGAGTGACCATTTTACAAGCCTACTCCGGATTTTTCTATCCCACTATTTTTTGTCAAATTCAAAGTGTATATGATATGCTTTTATGCCTCTTTTTAGATTGTCAAAATCCAAACAGTTAACCTCAGCTAAGTTGTGTCTTCTCCATGTATACTTACCTGATCTAGCCTATTTATGAAGCAGAGAGGAAATCTCTCTCTTTCCTCTAACTTCTCATATATTATATTTTTTCCATAGGTTACGCACTAAGCTTCCTAAAAGCAGGAATTACTGTCTTCTTTAGTTGTGTCCCCAAAATGACTGGTATAAAGCTTTACAAAAAACATAAGTTCTAAAAATATAAAACTACTAGAAGAAAACATAGAGGAAAAGCTCCACAACATTGATCTGGGCAATGACTTCTTGGATAGGACTCCAAAAGCACAGGCAACAAAAACAAAAATAGACAAATGGGATTGCATCAAGCTGAAAAGCTTCTTCACAGCAGAGAAAACAAGTAGCAGAGTAAAGAGACAGCTATAGGCTGAGAAAAGATATTTGCAAACCGTACATCTAATAAGGGTCTAGTATCCATAATATACAAAAGAAATTCAAATAGCTCAATAGCAAGAAAACAACCCAAGTAAAAAATGGACAAAGGATTGAACAGATGTTTCTGAAGAGACATAAATGACTAATAGATAAATGAAAAAATTCTCAGCGTCTCGAATCATCAGAGAAATGCAAAATAAAACCACAGTAAGATATCACCTCATACCTGACAGATTAGCTATTATCAAAAAAGAATGATAACAAGTATTGGTAAGAACGTGGAAAAAATGGAACCCTTGTATACTGTTGGTGGGAATATAGATTAGTACAGCCATTTTGGAAAATAGTATGGGAGTTTCACAAAAAAACTAAAAAAAATATATATGATCTAGCAATTCCACTTCTGGAGAGAGATACACACACACACACACACACACACACACACACACACATAAATTTCATATATATATACACATATACACACATATATATACACACACACATATATATATGAAATTTCACAGTAAAATTGAAATCAGGACGTTGAAGAGATATCCTCCCATGATCATTGCAGCATTATTCACAATAGCCAAGATGTGTAATCAACCTAAGTATCCATCAAAGGATAAAGAAAATGTGATACATCTACACAATAGAATAAAGTGTTTAAAAAGAGGTGAATTCTGTCATTTGTGACAACATGGATGGAACTAGAGGACATTATATGCTAAGTAAAATAAGCCATGTACAGAAAGACAAATACTTTATGATCTCAATTATATGTGGAATCTAAATGAATTGATTTCGTAGAAACAGAGAGTAGGAAGGTGGTTAACCAAGATAAAAGGAAAAGGGAAGGAATGGAAAAAAGGAAGAAAATGATCAAAGCATATAAAGTTTCAGTTAGACTGGAAGGATAAGTTTTAGTGATTTATTGCACTGCATGGTCGCCAAGTTAATAAGGTATTGTCTATTTCAAAATTGCTAAAGTAGATTTTTAATGTACTCACTACAAAAAAAAAATGATAAATTACTGAGGTGAAAGATACGTTAATCAGTTCGATTGAATCTTCATATAATGTATTCATAGACCAAAACATCACATTGTAGCTATAAATATACACGACTTTTGTCAGTTTAAAAAAGGACAAAACTATGCCTGTAATCCCAGCACTTTGGGAACCAAGGCGAGTGGATCACAAGGTCAGGAGATTGAGACCACCCTGGCTAACATAGTGAAACTCTGTCTCTACTAAAAATACAAAAAATTAGCTGGGTGTGGTGGCACACGCCTGGAGTCTCAGCTACTCAAGAGACTGAGGCAGGAGAATCGCTTGAAACCGGGAGGTGCCACTGGACTCCAGCCTGGGTGACAGAGCAAGACTCCGCCTCCAAAAAAAAAAAAAAAAAAAAGGACAAAACTAAAAATAAAAATCAGTACTCAAAAACTCTTCCCAGATGAATTTAATTATGTCGTTATCTTATACCTATCTAGAATATAGCAAACATTCTAAGCAATTACGCAGAACCACTGTATATAGAAACCTGAAGAAAAATATTTTACGTTAACATTTTTTATATTTTCGGTATATACTATCCATGTAAAATACATAAAGTAATTGACTTTTTAAATTAATTTATATGGTAAAATATGAACAACAATAATTTTCAAATTATTCTAATATATCAAAGATGACTCAAAGGCCAGACTCAGATCATTAGGAAACTGACAATTACAATGTTGTCTGATTAATCTAAAGTGGTCTTGACATTCAGACAGGATAATCTAATCAGAAAGAAAAGATTATGCGTTTTGTGCCTTGAGTTGTTTTTCTTAATCTTTATAATTAACTTCATGCAACCAAATGCATTTTTTCAAAACAGAGATGTCACACCACATCCGTTAAAATAACATAATAAATGTTCATCTCCCTGTTAATACATTTGTGTCTTATGTACTCTATGCTGCAGACCAATACATCTCTGCAGTAAATGTGTCAAGATAACAATGACATTTTCCTTACTTGGTATTTGAATTCTTCTGACAACATCTAATTCTGCGGAAGTACAGGATTTTCCTTAGTGGCCATCAGTCTTGTACTTTTTTTTTTCTGATATATGAGGAATTTAATCAGACCATCCTAGTCAATTGGGTCATTTCTGTTTAATCTGTTAAATTCTCTCTCTCTCGCTCCCTTTCCCTCCCCCGACTCTTTCTCCCTCTCCTTCCATCCTCCCTTTTCTATCTCTATCTCAGAATTAATGATTACGGTTAAAATGTTAATTCTTAGTTTGAATAAGATTTTTTGCTTGTCTGATTCAATATGTGGTGGTCAAGAAAGTTCCTAATTTAGCAGGTACCCAAACTGCTTACTGCTGTATTGACACAGAGCTATTTATACAAACATTTACAGAAACCAATTGCTTTAGCTCCAAGATAAACATTCCCAAGGGAGAGAAAATATTTCGTGGCTTGACCGTCCAAGAGTGGGAGTGTTTGATTATGTGCACTGTCAGCGAGTTGTACAAACCAGGTGGAATAACCAGGGAGTGCTTAAGTTTAACATTCTTACAAGAGGGATATTGACTGCATGAATTTTATCTAAAAAAGAATTACTCTTCTGTGTATAACCACACATTTCAATCACTTTGAACTATTACCCAACCACTTCAAGCAAGTTTAGTTTTCTTAGTGGAGCTTAATCAGACTTTTACTGAAAATATTTTTATGTAAAATAATTAACCAAAGAATAGTTCTACAATTCATTTTTCCCTTTTCTGGCATGTCTTGGAGATCTGACCTCTTTAGGAAGGCTTTTAGACAATGAGAAGCTATAATTTAACATCTTTGGCTTTAAGAGACTAAAGAATACACTGCAAGCATAATTGCAGAACTTCTAAAAGATGGACAGTGCATACATTCCATGTGGGAGAAGACCTCCAGCTGCCGCATATTTGCAACCATTTCCTAAACCTCATCTTTCTTAAGCTTCTTCCTCTTTTGATCCTGATCTAAGCCATCCTTCATGGCTCTTAGCTTGGAGTTTGTGGTCACTGAGTTTTTAACTGGAGAATTTTAACCAATTGTAGTTATACTTCCAAAGCTAAATTTGCTATTTCGAAGGGGTTTTGTAATCTCTTGAGTTTTATGTTTTGGCTGTAAACCCAATTGCTAGTATTTAGGCATCAAAATGACTTTTTTAAAGTGTTTAAATAAGGATAAGGCTTATAATCAATAAATATGTTTAGTGGTACAGTATTTTGGCTTATCTTTCTGGAAAGATATTTAAGGCAATTCTAACAATTGTTGAAAATATGTTATTTCTGCTTGAGGGCAAAAATATTGACTCAGACTTGTCTCATGTACCAACCAAAGAAAAAAAAAGGTTGATCTGTTTTAGTTTTTGAATGTGTAACGTTGATGTCGTGCAAGTGAGTGTATTTAAGTGTGTGCATGCACACACACAAGTTAACAGTAGAGATCGTTAAATCCATAAATTGACTATATTTTTTATTTACATATTGCAGACAAAATGATTTAAAAACACATCTTAGACATAGGAGGAGTAGCACCCCCCCCATCCAAGGTTTTAGTTACTATAGTCAACCACAGTCTGAAAATTAGGTAAATATAGCACAATAAGATATTTCAGAGAGAAAAAGAAACATTCACATACCTTTTATTATAGTGTATTATTATAATTGTTCTATTTTATTATTAGTTATGGTTGTTAACCTCATTTTGTGCCCAGTTTATAAATTAAACTCTATCATAGGTATGTGTGTATGGGGAAAAGCATAGTATAGATACTGCAGGACAGGCAAGGCCCCAAATTGGAGCTTAGCCCAGGAGGGTTCTTGGCTTTGCCAAGGAAAGGATTCAAGGGTGAGCCAATGGTGTTAGACAGAGATTTTTATTGAACAATACTGCTCCTTGCAGAGTAGGGCTAACTCGTATGCCGTGGGTGCAGAGCTGGTAATGTATTCCTACTCATGTAAACCCATTTTCAATTACGTGTAAATTAAGGGGTGAGTCAAAGCAAATTAAGGGGTGTGTTATTTAGAACTTTCTGGGAAAAAGGTGATAACTTCTCGGCCATTGCCATAGAAAGTGGTAGTGACTTCTGGGTTATTGCCCTGGCATTTGTAAACTGTCATGATGCAGGAGGAAGTGTCTTATGCTACTGAGAAATAAGGGCAGTGTATTAGTCAGTGTATTAGTCTCCAGAAGGACAGGACTAACAGGATACATGTCTATAGAAGGGGAGTTTATTAAGGAGTATTGACTCATATGATCATAAGGTGAAGTCCCACAGTAGGCCATCTGCAAGCTGAGGAGCAAAGAAGTCAGTCAGAGTCCCAAACCCTCAAAAGTAGAGAAGCCAACAATGCAGCCTTCAGTCTGTGGCCAAAGGCCTGAGAGCCCCTGGAAAACTACTGATGTAAGTCCAAGAGCCTAAAAGCTAACGAACCTGGAGTCTGACGTTTGAGAGTGGGAAGCATCCAGCACAGGAGAAACATGAAGGCTGGAAGATTCAGCCAGTCTAGTCCTTCCACGTGCATCTGCCTGCTTTTATCCAAGTTGCACTGGCAGTTAATTAGATGGTGCCACATAGACTGAGGGTAGGTCAGCGTCTCCCAGTCCACTGTCCAAATGTTAGTCTCCTTTGGCAACACCCTCACAAACACACCCAGGAACAATACTTTGCATCCTTTAATCCAATCAAGTTGACACTCCATATTAACCATCACAGGCAGCTAAAGATTCCTTTCTTCTGACATCTGCTGTTTCCCACCAGTTTCTTCACTTTATCCTGCCTGGGTCAGATCCTGTTTTGTTCAGCAAGATTGTGACCAGAGAACAAGTCTGGCCAGTCTCCTACTTTATATGCATGGCATAAAACATTCACTGGAGGCTAGACATTCAATGGGAATTTCAGGAATTCACTGAGGGTCTTGGAACTCATCTGCCACAGAGAAAGGGAATTACTGTACTAGGGGATCAATTTTGTACAAACATTAAAATAAATAGTACTTTGTAAATGTACTCTAAATTAGGTTTAGAAGCATCTATGAGAGTCCTTGATTAACTTCAGCACTGTTCCCACTCAATATAAATATGGCCTGTGGCTGTGTACATTGTATAGATCATTTGTGCTACTCAATAACATCTGAAGAATATTAATCAGGGTAAAGTAAGAGATAGAAGGCTAAGGAAATTCAATATAAACATGTAACAGAGTGAACTTTCTAACCTCTCTCTGCTGTACAGAGTTAAATCTATTACTTAGAATTGGCCAACAAATACATAGGAAGGATTTACCAAAGGGTTATCAGATTTCATAACAATCAGTGATAATGATGGGATCTTATTGTGAATTTGAGAACTGAGTTTAAATTAAGATGAAATGCCCTAGATTAGGCATTAGATAAAGCTGCCCATTATATTATTAATTTTAATTAGATTCTTTGACGCCTTATGTTCTTTGATCTGAGCTAAGTAATTAAGCCTATTTTACTTTCTAATTGGATTATACTGCATGTCTTGCTAAATCCAAAGATAAGAAAATGTGCAGACCCTAAATATATACTTCTTTGTTTTCGATGTCCTATCTATAGAAGAGTACTCTGGGGACATAAGAATACATTTTAAAATTTATTTGTTCTACTAAAATATAGAGTTGATCTTTCCAGGGACATTGTAAAACATGATTTCTTACATCATTTATGTGATCTGTCCTGCTGAGTCCTTACTTTTCAAGCAGAGGCTTTTGGAATCTTGGAGAAAGAAATTTTCAAATGAAAAGAATTTGAATGATGTTAGTATGTAAAGACAGTCCCAGGGTTTCAGAAGGCAAAATGTAGCCCACTTAAAGAGAGGGAGGTCCCTAAGTCAAGATAAGGCCAGACTCATGGATTATGGCTATTGAGTAAGATGTTTAATTTGATGGTGCAGCTTAATCTTGAACTAATTGTCAGAATGATGAGAACTTTGAATTTTATGTTGAAGATGACTTTTGGGGTTGAAAATAAAGATAATAGCTAAATTTGAGCATTTATTACATTCAAGGCACTATGGTAAGCGTTTTATATGAATAATTGCATTTAACCTTAACATCTACCCATTAGAGTAGATATTTTACTTAAGCACACTTTACAGAAAATGAAACTGAAGCTTAGAAAACTTACACTTGGCTCTGGTGATATATGTCCAATCTGAGCCTTGAACCAATGTCTGTATGATTCCAAATCTTATGTCACCTCCCTCTATAGCAATTCATCTCCCTCTATAGTAATTCTAAGTTAATTATGAGTATTGGGAACCTCTCTAACATTTCATTTTCCTATCTGTAAAGTGGAGCCTAAAGTGTCTACAACTCAGTGATACTGTATATATTTGAATGATTCATATATTTTAATGATCAATGTGACATCAGAGAACACAATAGGCTGGCCAGTGGTTTTATTTTTTTTCCTTATATCATAGCTAAATGGAGTATTCATCTGCTTGAATCCAATAGCATTTATTCAATGCAGTGATAGCTTCTGAACTGGTCTCTCTGCTTTCCTCTTACTCTTCTATTACTTATTTCCACCTATCAATCAGCCAGAATGGTCCAATTAAAATGCAAAGTAAGTGATGCCCAGTTCTCTGCCTAAAACCTGTAAAGGTTTCCCACTTCACACAAAGTATAGTTCAAGGTTTTCTCTATAGTTTACAAGGCTCCCTGTGATCTGATCACACAATTGGTTTGATTTTGTGTCATATAACACACCTCCTCTCCCAAAGTCATTCAGTCAGACATGCCCCTTTGTTTTTTCCTAAACTGTGGGCAAGTGTTCTTGTTCTTGGGGCTTTTATACTTATGATTCCTTCTTTTTCTTATGTACATGTCTTGCTCCATCTCTTTATTCAAGTCTCACCTCAAACACCTTCTGTGAATGTGTTTGCTGACCATCCTACACAAAATAGGATGAAATAGCACACACACTCCACCAACACCACTCTCTCCTGTGTCTTTCTCCTGGCTTACTTGCATTTTCTTTTTCTTTGTAGCAAATATTATATTATTATTTATTTATTCACTTATGTATCTTTAATTTTTATGATTGCCTTACTTTTACTGAGACAGTTTTCATTAGAGGAAAAGACTCAGTTTTCTTTCTTCACTACAATATTCCAAGAGCAGAAAAAGAATGCCTCATACATTGTATGAATTAAATTTACAAATTAGTAAATGATCAGTGAATGAATGAGTGAATTAGTAGGCGTGCATTAATGACCATTATGCTAAAGATGCTGTTTTAGGCATTATAAATTAAGTTGGCTTTTAAACACATATTTTCCAAGGACACTCTTCAGCCTTATTCTCTTATGACACAAAATCTTCTCTAAATTCTGAACCATTACAATTCTAATAAGGGGGTAAGAATACGCCTAAGAAGAAGAAACTCTGATAGAGAAGCTCCAGGAACCAGGAAGCTTAAGTAAATTATCTGGTTGTTCCTAATATAGTTATTCCCTATCTGCGGGTGATAACTGAAACCATCAACAGTACTGAACTGTATATATACTGTGTTTTTCCTATATACACATACCTATGATACAGATTAATTTACAAATTAGGCAAGTAAAATATTAATAATAACTAATAATTACGTTATTAACATATTTTAAGTAAAATAAAAGTTACTTGAACACAAGAACTCTGACACCAAAATAGCTGATGCAATAACTGAGATAGCAACTAAGTGACTACCAGGCACGTCGTGTATACAGCAGGGATACACTGGACAAAGGGATCATTCATATCCCCAGTAGAACAGGTAAGACAGAGTGGGATTTTATCATGCTATTCAGAATGGAGCACTATTTTATTGAAATTAATAAAATATTTCTGGAATTTTTAATTTAATATTTGACCATGGTTGACAGCAGGTAACTGAAACCATGAAAAGCAAAACCATGTATAACAGGACCAACTGTGCTTGCATTTTCTGTAAGTTTCAGAGCCAGGCACATTCAGAAGTCTACTCTAGGTTAATTCCATTTTGTATTCTGAGAGTAATCCTTTTAGTATCTAACATAACATATTAAATTAGTAAAATCAGTTTTACTGCTAACTTTTATCTGTCCTGATTTCCCTGTGTCTGAATCACCTGCAGGAAGGATATCGACCTTTTCCCCTATACATCCTATTGGCATTGCCACTCCCAACCCCTGTCAGCTGCTCCTGATGACTGTTTCCTTCACACAGACCTCTCTCTGGGTGGTCCCCCTAATCCTTGCTGTTGGAACCTCCGCTTGCTGGTCTAGCCCTGTGATTTTGTATAGTATCCAGTTTCCATTTAGCCTTGTTACTCCACATCTCTAGTTATGACATTTCTTTAACTCCAAATATTTCAGGTACTTTTTAATTTAATAAACACAAATTATCATGAAGAAAACTATTGAGTAAAGGGAGAAATCACTAAGTATATTTAATATTCATAGCCACGTTATTTAACATCCACTGGTATTTACTCTCACTTCTGGCTAAGTGGGCATATTTAGCCAAGACATACATGAACTGTTTTAGCATTTTTACAGTGTTGCAGCATGCTGTGGTCAGTGTTCTGAGTGTGAGAAATGGGTTTTCAGTTAAATTCAAAATAGCAGCAAACAACTTCTCTGAATATCAGAAAATTCTACCATAGGTCACTACAATAGTCTTCTATTAATCTCTAATAAAACAATGGTGCAACGTACTTTATAAATCAAGTGGTTTAATATGTAAACTAAAACTTTGTCATAGGACATAATTCAAAGATTACATGAGTTTTCAAATGGTGAAGTGGAGTTGTTAAATTTTTTATTTAAAATATTGTTATTTCTCTGCCACATGTTACTATGAATAAAGTAAGTGCTATAAATATTGCATAAAATAGTGCATAATTTATTGTGGTACATATTAAAGGCTATCTTTATGTCAAACGTGAGCAACATTTCTTTTGAGCTACACAGAAACATTCAAAATTAATTAAAATCTTTCTGGCATGGGAGGGAATCCCACTTAACTCATTACATAAAACTTGCCCATCATTCCTAAAATAGAACACCATGGCACGTACATTAAACATGACTCTTCGAGAGGGATGACTATGCCTTCAGACCAATAATCAGTAGAGCATCTTGAGTTTGGTTAGCAATTCAAACTTCTCTTCTGCCTCTTCTGCATTTCCCCTTTACATTGCTAACATTTAGTACCTTGGGTTGGGTGAAATTCATGCATTTTGTGTGTTATAAAAATTCCACCCAATTAGTGAAAATTAAAAAAAAAAACCTTAAAGAGCCCAAATTTACATATATGTAAATGATGTGGGTTTTATTTTTTTGCAGAGATAACCAGTGAAGAGGATAAAGGATGTTTCCTTTCTCCAGATCAATTTTAAACATTTTATTGAGATTTTAAATAGTTTTAGACAATTGCTTTTGGGGGTATGTAATACTATCCATTGTTTCATTACGTCCTTGCCATTTTGAGCACGAAGATAGCTAACAAAAAGTTTCAGGTGGTCAAATCTATATCAGAATCTCAACAGGAATATTCAGTATTATTAAATAAGGCATTTCTCTTTTAAAAGGTGGAAGTTCATTCCCATCAAAGGAATCATTTAAAAGCATCAGTGTGTCCGTGCAAGCTTTTGCTGGATCTATGTTAATTAGATTAGCATTCTGTTAAAAATTAAGCTGGGAACTCTGAGCCTGTACTTTGGGGTTCTTTATTAGAAATAATAGTTATGAACAATCATTATTTTGAGAGAAAGTAAAAATTTAACTGAATTGAATTTTTTCTTTAGAAGAAATGGCTTAATGTATTTTATGGAGATGTGTAAATCTATTAAAACCATGGTTTAAATTGCATTAAATTTATGATTATTGTGTTTTGGACAGTGAGCATGCTCTTTAATGTAGGCAAGTTGTAAATGTGGCCAAGTGACAGCTGTTGCTTGGGAAATGATAGAAAGAATCTAAACAAACATATCTCCTACTCAAAAGAAAACTGCTTGAGAAAAAGAAAAATGTACTTCTTTAATAGAACAGTCAAAAGTAATCTCCTTCCTACCAGGAAAATCTATTTTCATAATTATACAACTTGGTATTTTACCTCTTCCTTCTTACACCCAGAGAAAGGAAGGATATGATCTAAAGAAGCTCACACCACTGGAAAGGGGTTTTGCCCTACACCGAGCAGAAATTTAGTCTGAAAATAAAATATCCAGAACTTGTAGGTGGGTGACAAAATAAGAATATCGGCAGAAATGTTTTATCCAGCAACCTAAGTCTTTTTTAACTAACTGTAAAATGTGAGTATAAAGAAATGTGACTGGCCGGACGCGGTGGCTCAAGCCTGTAATCCCAGCACTTTGGGAGGCCGAGACGGGCAGATCACGAGGTCAGGAGATCGAGACCATCCTGGCTAACACGGTGAAACCCTGTCTCTACTAAAAATACAAAAAACTAGCCGGGCGAGGTGGCGGCGCCTGTAGTCCCAGGTACTCGGGAGGCTGAGACAGGAGAATGGCGTAAACCCGGGAGGCGGAGCTTGCAGTGAGCTAAGATCCGGCCACTGCACTCCAGCCCGGGCAACAGAGCCAGACTCCGTCTCAAAAAAAAAAAAAAAAAAAAAAAAAGTGACTGAAATTTAAAAAAACAGTCTGGAGGAGTACAAGTGACTACTCTTTCTTTTCAAAAATTCCCAGTGTCTATTGTCCCATTTCACAGGGTGACAATAATGCACAAAATATAATTATGCTTCCACTGCTCTAAAATATGTTAGCTCCAGCTCTGACAGGAAATTATCAATGCTAGAGTAGGTTACAGTGGAAAGAGCTTGGGGTTTAAAGTTAGTCATGGAAGTTCTAATGCCAGTTCTACTTCTTACAAACTATACTATATCAGGCAACTAACATGAGCCTCACTTTTGAAAATTTCATGTTACAGTTGTGAGCATGATACATAAATAACACATAAAGCACCTAATATCTGTTCAATGCTTATTTTGTACTTTCTTTTATCTTTTTTTCCTATCATGATTAAAACCCTACTTTGTATTTTAACTAATATAGTTGCTACCTTTTCCAATTTGTTTCTCACTAATTTGAATATCCCACTCTTACATGCAATCTATTCTCTAGTCAAACTTAAATCTTTAAATATGCCTCTCCTAGTGTATAACTGTTTTTATTTTTCATGTAATTTCTTTTGTTAAAATGGTACCCCCTAAATCTCAACTTAATCAATCACAATTTTACCCATCCTTCACCATTCAAGCAACATATACAGTTCAAGGAATTTTCTACTTCCAATGAATGTAACTCCTTCCTCTATGCTTCCATATAACTAATTTCTATCCCTGAACATGTTTTCACATCACTGATCTCATTGATAGTATTTTTAAATTAAATTTGAGGACAGTTTATCTTGAAGTCTTCCACAGTAGATACCTCCAGTAAATATTCAAAAAAGATGTTTTGGGTAACTGTCTGTGAAATAAGAACTACAAATCTGTTCTGGTTTCCATCAAAGATTTGTAATACAAACAGGTTCTTAAATCACTCCACAGTGTGAAGAATTCAAATTTTTCTACTTAAATAGTTCAAGATAAATTAATTTGTGCTATATGCTCTTTGTTAGAAAAAGTACAATATAAAAATAGTACAAAAAACTTTTTGCTAAGCAAAACTTTTGCAACTTATTTATCCTTTGGGTCTTTTTATATAATGTTTACTACTTTCAAATAGAAAGAATTTCTCTCTCTCACCCTCCCCGTCCTGTTTGAAAAAATTTGCAAAAAATGTACTATATGTCCTTGATGCTGTTCACAACTTGACTGATAAAAGACTTGCAATTCGCATTTTGACAATTGGATTTAATTAAAATTATCAACTCTTGTATTATTATTATCTTCCTTAATTGCTGTTCAAATTTTAGATGCCACATGGAGGGTAATTATAAAACTCAATGTTTTTCAATGCAGTCTTTTCCCAAGTCAGTCCTCATAAGCACGTCAGTTGGTTCTGTTTCCTTTTGCAACTAAGAATATTTCATATCTGATTTTACTTTCTCACATTCACTTATTTCTTGCTATCCTCTGCTGTTAACATGTGTGCTCTGACTTTGCTAGCAGGACTGATCTTGTTGATTTTCTATTGAACTAGGTGGAGAAATAGCCTTGTATTATCTCCATAGATAGTTGGCCTTCATAAGTCATTTATCAATTCTTATTGCCATGAATGTAGGAGTAATTGAAATTCTGTATTATCATCACCCACCGAAGTGTCTTGAATTCTTCCCTGTGATACTTCCCTATCTTTTCTTATTATACAATACCTCTACTGCTAATTTATGCACACATTGAATATCCCAATTCTGTTTTGTGTGATAGGAGGCACGTGAAGTATTATGTAATGCTGCTATAATAATTTATAACAAGGAAAGGAAGTTTAATATATAACAACCATATTACAAGATGTGCTTTAATGTATAGCATGTGAAATTGAAGAGATACTGAAAAGAGAAGCTCCATGTTTATCTTTTCTTTGCCCCAAAATGAAAAATACCTCTAGCTAAACTTACCAAAATATGTACTATATGTTATTGTATTTTTACTCATGTGGTAGGCAGATTAGCCCTGCCACAGTTTTGATGACTCATTAAGAAATAAAATATGAAGTCTTTAGCACAACAGAAATTTCCTTAAATGCTAAAGAATTTTAAAAGTAAGTATGTGCTTGTGCTTTCCTTCTAGTCATTTACATAAAAGTCACCAAGCTTGGGATTCTGGGATCTTCTAAATGTTTAATTCTTACGTCTATTTGGATTGAGATTACTACACTTTAAGGAGGCTTCTATGAAGAAGAGGAGAAAGTTGCACCCACTCATCGGTATCCTTTCTACTGCTTGTTTACTGGTGTAGCAGCCAATTGAGTGAATGAAAACTTGAACACTGCACATGTCATCATTCACACCTCTTTGTACATAGACTGTATGTATGACCTACTCTGTCTCACTCAAAATGTACAACTTTTTTTAAAAAACTGAAACTCCTTGAATTAACTTCACCAAATCATATCCCTAAATATTTCTGGACTCTCTTCTCTTCTAGACATTACCATTATCTTAATGCAAGTGCTCATAATTATTTCCTAGATAATTCCGAGAACATACAGACTGTCTCCTCTTTATCATGCCACACAGCTTTCAGATAGGTCTTTGTAAAAGGAAATCCTTTTGTGATGTAACTTTTATGTCTAATAACCTCCAATGATTCACCATTTATAACAAAAAGTCCATACTTCTTAACGTATTAAACCCTTTTTTATCAGAATAACTTTTAAAGTTCCTTTTCTTATCATTTCCCTCTTTGCAAATGACCTGTAATCATTAGCTGTAGTTTCCAGCATATGGGATGCTTACTCTTATCTCTGTTTTTTTATATCCTTCCTCTTCCTAGACGTTCCTCCCCATACCAAACAGTCAACGTCTTTACTAAAAATCAGATCTCGTGACTCTCTAATTTCTTAGATAAAATTACTCATATATACAGAAATGTTTCATTGTTAGTATGTCCATTATCACTCTACTATATATTTTAATGTGTTTCAGATGGGATTCCTGAAAGCATAGATGTCTTAAACCATCTTTACATTCAATATTTTATAAATTTTCCTACACTTACCATATTTGCAATGAAATTTGAATGGAATCATTTTGATTTAGCAGATTTTAATTATTCACCTATGATGGGATAATATTTTGTTGTATGAATTTATAATTATCTTGTATGTGTTGAATCAGGGTAGAGTACTTTTATGCAGGGTGGTGTAGGAATCTGACTTATATATGCCCTATATATAAAAATAATGATATCTGATTTGTGCACATCAGCTAATTTCTTCTTTCTTGTTGAAAAACTCAGATCCCCAAGAATGGTTTATTCTCAGAAAATACTGCTTATACTATGGAGTTCTTGTCAATGGAATTCTTCCACCTCTCATCACATTTTTATCTTCACGATTGAAGCCCCTCTTCAGACTTCATCCCTGGCTAAGATTTTCCTTGACAGAAGTCTTTTCCAATTTCCTCCTATCAAATATCTGCCTTTACTCTTGGTATCTCCAATATAAGTTAGAATGGATACTATTAAATGATAGCTTTTATACTACTTCTTAAATTATAGTTTTGCTTGTTATAAAATGTATTGGTACTTACTGTTTAAGTAGGGAAAATAACCTCTAAATGTATTATTACATATGTGAAAAAAGATCATTCTGAGTTCTAAACAAGTAACTAGCATGCAGACTTATTTGTCATCTAAATGGATCTATTTTAAATTAAAATAATGTTTTAAAAATAATAATGAAAATATAAATATATTCAAAAAATAGGAGAGGCTGAAGGTGTCTTGGAGATCATATATTTTCACCCACTAAGCTTAAATGTTAAATTTAAAAAAAAAAAACCCACTAGGACAAAGGTTAATGTGCTTGTCCCAAATCACATATGCAGTTAGCAAAGTATCCAACATAAGAGTGCCAATATCACTGGTTCACAATATAGAGCTACATGTAGGGTATCACACAGAATTTCTGAAAAATAAAAATAATTATTTAGATGCCTAACTAGGAATCTTATCTGCACTACCGCTAAAAAAGACTCATGTTCTAGACATTTAGACAACATTTTCCCTCTCATATGAAATTTGTAAACAATCTCCTTGCCCCCATTTCTTAAATCAGGAGTATATCTTGAGAGTTGGCATTAGGCTTGCTTTTGATTGTTCTGAGAAAACAAGTGTTCATTCATACTTATGTTTGTATATTCCCTGCATATTGAAAAAACTAGATATTGCCTTTTTGAGAATAAGTATCAACATAGCTTGATTCAAGCCATGAATGCTCTTGACTTACTTTGATGTAAACTTGCTTCATGTGAATTATGCAACTGCTCTTGGCAACTATCTGTGGCTGAATTTATATGCTCTGTTAAGCATCCAATCATCAAGACAGCTATTGCTACCCTTGCCATGAGAAAACTATATTTCCCTCTCCTTACATTTAGTATGTGCTATAAAACTCACATTTATTCAAGCTTGCTCAGGCCAAGTTTTATATTTCTTCTTAGTGCTGTACTGATTATTCACCCATGTAACTACACTGAGAATTAGCATCAAAATGAAGATATGAGGACCAACCATAATAAAGATGTTATGAATACTCAGATCTTCAGGTCTGAAACTTTCTACTTTAAGAGTCTAGCACATAAATGTCAGAGAAAAGCACTAACCTTGGGATTTATGAAGAGACCTCTAATGCCATCCTGTGGACAGTCAAGAAAAGTCTCACATTTTCCTTTTACTAAGGCAGCTATGTTTAATGATATGCAGACCAAAAAGAGAAAGACATGTAAAAATGCCATAAATAGCCGGCATGGTGGCTCAGTCTATAAGCATGTTGAGGGGCCAAGGTGGGTAGATCTCTTGAGCCTAGAGTTTGAGACCTGCCTGGGCAACACAGTGAAAACCCATCTCTACAAAAAAATACAGAAGTTAGCTGGGCGTGGTGGCATGCACCTGTAGTCCCAGCTACTCAGCGTTGGAGGGGTTGGGGAGTGTGGGGTGGTGTTTGGGGCAGAGGCTGACATGGGAGAATGATTTGAGCCCAGGAAGTCGAGGCTCCAGTGAGCAGAGATCATACCACTGCACTCCAGCCAGGGAGACACCCTGTCTCAAAAAAAAAAAAAAAAAAATCTTTGCAACACAAACATGCACTCAAAACAATGTATATTTTGTATAACAGTAATGATTATAAATGATAAATGACATATATGTATATACACATATATATGTGTGTATGTGCATATGAGAGAAAACAAGTAACTAAAACGATTAAGCAAAAATGCTAACAGTGGTTATGTCTTAATGGTGGAGTTTTTCAAACACAAATATGAGGCCCCAAAGGATATAAGTCCTGAGCTGAATTTCAGAGCTCTGAAAGAAGTTATAAATTGAATCATTTACAGATAGAGATAAATAAACCAAAGCGTCTTTAGGTGGAGGAAATAGAGACCCTGAAATATTCAGACTTCAAAAGTACACGCTCAAGACCAATATCTCTGATGAATATAGATGCAAAAATCCACAACATAATACTAGCAAGCTGAATTCAACAACACGTTAAAAACATTATTCTCCATAATCAAGTGGGGTTTATCCAAGGGTTACAAGGATGGTTCAACATACACAAATCAATAAAAATGATACAACACATTAACAAAATCAAGGACAAAAAACCTATGAACATTTCAATAGATGCTGAAAAAGCATTCGATAAAATTCAACATCCTTTCACAGTAAAAACTCTCAACAAACCAGGTATCAAAGAAATATACCTCAAAACAATGAAGGCCGTATATGACAAATGCACAGTTAATATCACACCAAATAATGAAAAATTGAAAGCTTTTCCTCTAAGATCTGAAAGAAGACAAAAATATCCACTTTCACTATTTTTATTCAACACAGTACTGGAAGTCCTTTTCAGAGCAAATAGACGAAAAAAAGAAAGAGCATACAAATTAGAAAGAAAGAGGTCAAATTTTCCTTGTTTGCAGATAACATATTTTTAGAAAAATCTAAAGATTTCACCAAAAAAAAAAAAAAAAACCTGTTAGAACTTATCAACAAATTCAGTAATGTTGCAGGAAACAAAGTCAACATACAAAAATCAGTAGCATTTATGGTTGACAACAGTAAACAACTAAAAAAAAATTAGGAAAGCAATTAAATCTAAAATAGCTACAAAAATTATGAAATACCTTGCAATATGTTTAACCAAACATCCTTTAAAGAAAATTATAAAACAAACACCAATGAGATAAAATAAGGATATACACATGAAAGGAAAGATATCCTATACTTACTGAATGGAAGAATTATTATTGTTAAAATGCCCATACTACCCAAAGTAATCTACAGAGTAAATTTAATCCCATCAAATTTCTTTGACATTCTTCGCAGAAATAGAAAATGCAATCCTAAAATTTGTATGGAAGCACAAACGACCCTGAACAGCAAAAGCAATCCTCAGCAAAAAGAACTAAGCTGAAGGCTTCACACTACCTGACTTCAAAACATGCTACAAAGCCTTAGTAATAAAACAGAATGGTAATCCAACACACAGACTAATGGAACAGTGTCAAGATCCCAGAAATAAATCCATGCATTTACAGCCAATTCATTTTTTACACACCCACCAAGAACATACATTAGGGAAACAACAGTTTCATCAATACATAATACTGAGAAAACTGAATAACCACATGCAAAATAACAAAACTATACCCCTAACTCTCATCATATACAAAAATCAAATCAAAATTAATTAACAACTTAAATGTAAGAACCAAAAATATGAAAGTACTAAAAGAAAACATAAGAAAATGCTTCAGGAAATTGGTCTATGCAAAGATTTCTTGGGTAAGACCTTTAAAACACAGGCAACTGGAGCAAAAATAGACAAATGGGACTAAATCAAGCCAAAAAGCTTCTACATAACAAAAGAAACAAGCCAGAGTAAAGAGATAACCTACAGAATGAGAGAAAATATCTGCAAACAATCCATCCAACAAGAGATTAATAAGCAGAATATATAAGACATTCAAAAAACTAAACATTAAAATAAAAATAATACAATCAAAAACAAGAAAATCTTCTAAAAGCACATTTCTCCAAAGAAGACATACAAATTGTCAGAAGCATCTGAAAAAATGCTAAAATCAGTAATCATCACAGAAATGCAAACAAATCCACGACATAAGACCTCACACCTATAAGTCACTATTATCAAGACACAGATAAGTGTTGATAAGAATATGGAGAAAGAGGAACCCTTATTCATTTCCACTTAAAAAAATATCACAGGCAAATGTAATGCACCCAGTCTTGGTCAGCTGGGTGTTGAATCATGTAAAAATACAAGATTTGGATTAGAGCGTTTGTTCAAATCCTGGTGTAACATTAAGGGCTATCTTAGCTGAATTATTTAATTGTTCTTGTCTCAGACTTCTCATCTCTAAAACTAAGACCTCTGCCATATATACTGGTAGCAATGGAAAATTAAAAATACTATGCAAATGAATTATATTGTTACTAGTTTGAAACATTACATGAACAGGATATGTAAATGTTGCATGCATTTTCCTTTCTTATTTTTTCAAAGGGATCTTGCAGAGAGTACGTTTCTGGAAACTTTAAACAACTAAAAAATATAAGTTGACCTTTTATATTGTGCTTTTATATTGTCTCTAGAGGAAATTTCTTATAACTGTATGAAAGCCTGTCTTGGATGTGATTTGTGAGGCAAAGTTTACACAGCTTGCTGGAATAAAAGCCCGATTATCTAGAACATCAGAGTTTTAACTGAAAAGAAAAGATCTAAAAGCTAAAAGGAAGATGGGCTGTGAGCTTTCTAAATAACATCTACTCAGATATTACTTAACTTATTCATAAAGCACCTTTCAATAATAGCAGTTCAGTAATTCTTTCCAAGCACACTTGGAATATTTAAAAAATAGACAAAAACCATATACCCACAATATCATTTGGATTTTATTATACTTGAAAGTGTGTGTGTGTATGTATTCAACATTTGAGCTAAATGTAGACTCAAGACTTAGAAACAAAAATCACTATAATAGGATAGTGAATCAGTCAAGAAAGCTCAAGGACATACTATATCTTCAATTATATGCAGGCATGGATTATATACAGTGAGAAAGGCAGAAGACCTGCAAGGCCATGGTACCAAAACCCAGAGCCCAACATAAAGTCCAGTGGCCAGCCCTGAACCACAATTCCGGGGTGACAGCAAGGACAATTTAGACCCACCATCACAAACTCAATGACCGGGAATGGAGAAATATAACCATGATAGTAAGAAAGAGAACAACTCAAAATTTTCCAATATCTTCTAAGCTGCAATCCACCTAACTCTGGAATCCCAAGTGATATATTTTTATGTGTGCAGATGTATGGTATACCTGATACAATTTGTTATACACATATAATGCATGGTGATAAAGTTAGGGCTCTCAGGGTGTCCACCACCTGAGTACAATGCATTTTTGTTAAATATACTCATTAAACTCTGCCACTGAATTTATTGCTTCTATTTTGCTATATGCTTGTGACCTTTAACCCACTTCTCTTCATCCTTTCCCCTCCCCACTGCTACTTCCAGTCTCTGTTTTCTATTTTTCCACTCTACCTCCATGCCTTTAAATTTTTAAATTCCCATATTTAAGTGAGAATATGTAATATTTGTCTTTTTGTGCGTGGTTGATTTCTCTAAAGATAACCTACAGTTTCATCCATGTTGCTGCAAAGACATGATTTCATTTGCATGTGTGTGTGGGGGGGGCAGGTGGCTAAATGTTATTCCATTATGTATATAGACCACATTTTTAAACCCATGCATCTGTTGATGGGCACTTATGTTGATTCCATAATTTAGTTGTTGTGAATAGTGCTGCAATAAAGATGAGGGTACGGCTATCCCTTTAATATATTGATTTCTTTTCTATTGGAGAGATATTTAGTAGTGGGATTACTGGATCAAATGGCAATTCTATTTTTGGTTATTTGAGAAATCTTCATACTTTCTTCCATAGTGAATGTACTAGTTTGCATTCCTACCAACAGTGTATAAGAGTTTCTTTTTCTCCACATTCTCACTAACATCTGGTGGTGTTTTTTTGTTTTGTTTTGTTTTATCTTTTTTATAATAACCATACTAACTGGGGTAAGATGACATCTTGTTGTGGTTTTGATTTGTGTTTCTCTGATGATTAGTGAGGTTGAGCATTTTTACACGTACCTGTTGGCCGTTTGTATGTTTTTTTGTTTGTTTGTTTGTTGTTGTTTTTTGAGAAATGCCTACTTACTACCTTTGCTCACTTTTTAGTGAGACTATTTATTGCTGTTTTTTTCCTGTTGTATTGTTTGAGTTCCTTGCATATTTTGCATATTAGTCCCCTGTCAGATGAATAGTTTGCAAGTATATTATTCCATTAAAGAGGTTGCCCCTTTATTCTGTTGGTTATTTCTTTTGCTGTGCAGAAACATTTTAGTTTAACAGAGTTCAGTTTACCTATTTTTGTTTTTGTTGCTTATGCTTTTGAGGACCAGTCATGGGTTATTTGCCTAGACTAATCTCCAAGAGAGTTTTCTCTAGGTATTTGATATGATTTGGCTCTGCATCTCCACCCAAATCTCATCTTGAATTGTAATTCCCACATGTCGAGAAAGCAACCTCGTGGGAGGTGATTGGATCATGGAACAGTTTTCTCCATGCTGTTCTCGTGGTAGTGAGTGAATTCTCATGAGATCTGATGGTTTAAAAGTTTGTCACTTACTTACTCTTTCTCTCTCATGCTGCCATGTAAGAGGATGCTTGCTTCTTCTTCACCTTCTACCATTATTGTAAGTTTCCTGAGGCCTCCTCAGCAATGTGGAACTGTGAATCAATTAAACCTCTTTTCTTTATAAATGACACAGTCTCAGGTAGTTCTTTATAGTAGTGTGAAAACAGACTAATACAGTATTATTATTGTGTTTTTATAGTTTTGGGTCCCACATTTAAGTCTTTATTCCTTCTTGTTTGACTTTTTTATATGGTGAGAAATAGGGATCTAGTTTCATTCTTTTACATGTGGCTATCCAAGTTTTCCAGCATCATTTATTGAATAGGGTGTCCTTCCTGCAATTTAAGTTCTTGTTGGCTTTGTCAAGGATTAGTTGGCTGTAAGTATGTGGCTTTACTGCTGGGTTTTCTATTCTGTCCCTTTGGTGTATGTGTCTATTTTTATATCAATATCATACTGCTTGAGTTATTATAGTATTGTTATATATTTTGAAGTTAGGTAATGTGATGCCTTCAGCTTTGTTCTTTTGCTCAGGGTCGCGTTGGCTATCCAGTATCTTTTTGGATTCCATATGAATTTCAGGATTGTTTTTTCTAATCATGTGAAAAATCATGTTGGTAATTTGATAGGAATTGCATGGAATCTGTAGATTGCTTTGGGCAATATGATCATTTTAATAATATTGATTCTTCTCATCCATGAGCATGGGATGTTTTTCCATTTGAGTTTTCCTTGCAGATATCTTCCTTCTCCTTAGTTAAATATATTTCTAGGGTGTTTTTCTTTTTGGTAGCTATTGTAAGGGGTATTGCCTTTTTAAAACTTTATTTATTTATTTGCTAAGTTATTATTGGTATATAGAAGCACTACTGATTTTTGCATGTTGATTTTATAGCATACTACTTTACTGAATACATTTATCAAATCTAAGAGTTTTTTGGTGAAATCTTACATTTTTCTAGATATAAGATTATATCATAACAAACAGGGGCAGTGTGACTTTCTCATTTTCAACTTGGATGCCTTTTCTTTCTCTTGCCTGATTTATCTTGCTAAAACTTTCAGTACTATGTTGAATAAGACTGTTGAAAGTGGACATCCTTGTCTTGTTCCAGTTCTTGGAGGAAAGGATTTTAACTTTTTATTATTCAGTATAATGTTCAGTATGGTTGTGTCATACATGACCTTTATTGGGTTGAAATATATTTCTTTTTTTTTTTTTTTTTTTTTCGGAAGGAGTCTCATTCTGTCACCCAAGCTGGAGTGCAGTGGGGTGATCTCGGCTCACTGCCAGCTCCACCTCCCATATTCACACCATTCTCCTGCCTCAGCCACCTGAATAGCTGGGACTACAGGCGCCTGCCACTATGCCCGCATAATTTTTTGGTATTTTTAGTAAAGTTGGGGTTTCACCGTGTCAACCAGGATGGTCTTGATCTCCTGACCTCGTGATCCGCCCGTCTTGGGCTCTCAAAGTGCTGGGATTACAGGCATGAGCCACTGCGTCCGGCTGAAATATGTTTCTTTTATGCCTAGTTTGTTGAGAGTTTTATCATGAAGAAATGTAGAATTTCATAAAAAGCTTTTTCTATATCTATTGAGTTGGTCATATGGTTTTTGTCCTTCATTCTGTTCATGGGATGTCTCACATATATTAATTAAAAATGTGCATGTTGCACCATCCTTCTATCTCTGATATAAATTTCATTTGATCATGCTATACTATCTTTTTGATGTGCTATTAAATTTAGTTTTCTAGTATTTGGTTGAGGATTTTTGCATCTACGTTCATTAGGGATATTGGTCTACAGTTTTGTTCTTGTTGTTGTGTCCTCGAATGGTTATGGCATCAGGAAGATACTGGCCTCATAGAATGAGTTAGATAGGATTTTCCTCTCTTCATTTTTTTTAAATAGATGCAGAAGTACTGCATTAATATTTCTTAATGTATTTGGTAGGATTTGGCCACGCATCTGTCATGTCCTGGGCTTTTCTTTGTTAGGAGACTTTTTAATATTGAATCATTCTCACCATTCTTTATTGCTTTGTTCAGGTTTTCTATTTATTATTAATTCAGTCTTGGTAGCTTATATGTTTCCAGAAACTTATCAATTTTTATAGACATTCCAGTTGGTTAGCATATACTTGTTCTTAATAGTCTCTGAAGATCTTTTATTTTTCTGTAGTACCAGTTGTAATGTATCCTTTTTTATTTCTGATTTTGTTTATTCTCTCTTCTTGGTTAGTCTAGCTAGTGACTTAACAATTTTGTTTATCTTTTCAAATAACCAGCTTTATATTTTATTGTACTTTGTATATTCTTAGGTTTTACTACACTTAGTTTTGCTCTGATCTCTTTTATTACCTTTCTCTACAAATCTGGGGTTTATTTTGTTCTTGTTTTTCTATTTCCTTGAGTTACAGTGTTAGATTGTTAATTTGTATTTGCCTGGGGATCATTGAGCCTTCTGCATTCAAATACTAAATCTCTTTCTAGATTTGAGATGGTTTCATCTGTTATTTTATTAAACAGCTTCCCTAATCCCTTTATTTTCTCTTCATCCTTGGGGATACTGATAATTTTTATATTTGGTTACTTTATGTTGTACCAAATTTTACAAAGGCTTTGCTCATGTTTTAATTCTCTTTTCTTTATTTATGTCTGACTGGATTATTTCAAAACCCTGTCTTCAAGCTCCGAGAGTCTTACTTCTGCTTGATTCAGTGGATTGTAGAAGCTTTCAAATGTATTTTGTATTTCTTTCAATAAATTCTTCATCCCAATAATTTCTATTTGATTATTTTTAAAAATTGATATATTTGGTAAATTTCTCATTGATATCCTGTTTTTTCATCTTTTGTGTTATTTTTTAGCATTCTCTTCTATTTACTTATGTTTCTTTAAAATAAGTATTATTTTTTATTTAAATAGTCTTAGAGCTATAAGTGGTTTTTGATTACATAGGTGAATTGTACAGTTGGGAAGTCTAGAATTTCAGTGTACCCACCACCTGAGTAGTGTACATTGTACCAATAGGTCGTTTTGCATCCCTTATGGCCCTTCCAATCCTTCCCCGTTCTGAGTCTTTTTGTTTGTTTGTTTGTTTTTGAGACAGGGTAGAGTGCAGTGGCATGATCTTGGCTCACTGCAACCTCCACCTTCTGAGTTCAAGCGATTCTCATGCTTCAGCCTCCTGAGTAGCTGGGATAACAGGTGTGCACTGCCACACCCAGGTAAGTTTTTGTATTTTTAGTAGAGATGGGATTTCACCATGCTACTCAAGCCATTCTCGAAGTCCTGACCTCAAGTGATATGCCCGCTTTAGGCTTCAAAAGTGCTGGACTTACAGGTCTGAGCCACCATGGCTTCTTCTGAGTCTTTGATGTGCATTTTTTCCACTCTGTATGTCTTTGTATACCGGTAGCTTAGCTCCCACTTACAAGTGAGAACATGTGGCATTTGTTTTTTGACATCTGAGTTATTTCACTTAGAATAATATTCTCCAGTTCCATACAAGTTGCTGCAAAAATATTGTTTTACACTCACTTTTTTATGGCTGAGTAGTATTCCATGGTGTGTGTGTGTGTGTGTGTGTGTGTAGTAGCAGTAGTAGTAGTAGTAGTATTCCACTTTCAGTTTAATTCCATATCTTTACAATTGTGAGTTGTGACGTGACAAACATATGCTTGCAGGTGTCTTTTCTACATAGTTACTTCTTTCCTTTGAGTAGATACCCAGTAATGTGACTCCAGATTGAGTGGTAGATTTAGTTTTAGTTCTTTGAAAATCTCCATACCATTTTTTTTTCCATAGAAGTTGTACTAATTTACATTTCCACCAGAAGCATATAAGCATTGCTTTCTCACCACATCCATGCCAATATCTATCACTTTTTGACTTTTTAATTATGGCCATTCTGGCTGGGGTAAGGTGGTGCCTTGTTGTCATTTAAATGAACATTTACCTGATGACTAGTGATGTTGAACAGTTTTTCATACATTTGTCAGCCATTTGCATATCTTCTTTGAGAAATATCTGTTCATGTTTCTTGCCCACTTTTTAATGAGATAATTTTTTTCTATTGAGTTTTTAAAGTTTCTTGTAAATTCTAGATATTAGTCCTATACAGGAGCATAATTTAGAAATATTTTTCCCATTCTATAGGTCATCTGTTCACTCTCATGCTTTTTTTTTTTTGCAGTGCAGAAGCTTTTTAGTTCAATTAAGTCCCATTCATTTATTTTTGTTTTTGTTTCATTTGTTTTTAGGGGCTTATTCATAAATTCCTTGCCTACACCAATGCCCAGAGGTGGTCTCCTTCCTCCTTCCTCCTTCCTCCTCCTCCTTCTTCTTCTTTTCTTCTTCTTCTCCTAGAATTTGTGTAAGTTCAGATCTTAAATCTAAGTCATTAATCCATCTTGAGTTAATTTTTGCAAATGGTGAGAAATAGGGATCCAGTTTTCCCAGCATTATTTATTAAGTAGGGTGTCCTTTTCTCAATGTGTATTTTTGTATGCTTTGTTAAAGATCAGTTGGTTGTAACTATTGGGCTCTATTTCTAGGTTCTCTATTCTGTTCCATTGGTCATTGTGTCACCTTTTATACCAGCACCATGCTGTTTTGGTTATTGTAGCCTCATAGTATAATGTGAAGTCAGGTAATATGATGCCTACAGATGTTCTTTTTGCTTAGGATTGCTTTTGCTATTCGGGCTCTTTCTTGGTTCCATATAAATGTTAGGATTTTTTTTAATTCTATGGAATATGATGCTGGTGTTTTGATATGAATTGCACTGAATCTGTAGATTGCTTTGAGCAGTAAGGTCACTTTAATGACCATTTTGGTTCTTCTGATCCATGGGCATGTGTATATTTTCATTTTTTGTAGTATCTATTATTTCTTTCAGTGGTGTTCTTTAGTTCTCTTTGTGGAGATCTTTCACCTCCTTGGCTAAGTAGATTGCTAGGCATTTTATTTTATTTTTATTTTGTAGCTATTATGAAAGGAATTGAGTTCATATATATATATACTTTAAGTTCTAGGGCACAAGTGCACAACATGCAGGCTTGACATGTAAGTATACATGTGCCATGTTGGTTTGCTGCACCCATCAACTCGTCATTTACATTAGGTATTTCTCCTAATGCTATCCCTCCCCCAGCCCCCCCACTCCCCGACAGGCCCCTGTGTGTGATATTCCCTGCCCTGTGTCCAAGAGGTTCTTATTGTTCGGAACTGAGTTCTTGATTAAATTCTCAGCTTGGTCATTGTTGGTGTATAGCAGCGCTATTGATTTGTGTACCTTGATTTCATAATCTTAAAATCGGTATTTATAATTCTTGATTTGAGATATTATTAATTTATTATTTTTTTGGTGATTTGTTGCTGGAGATTTGTTGTTCCTTTGTTCATGTCATATTTTCTTGCTTTTTCATGTTTCCTGTGTCCTTATGTTGGTTTCTGTGCATATGGTATAACAGTTGCTTCATATGATTTTTTGAAATTTTTTTCATAGGAGAAGATTTTTTCTTTAAGATGTAAATATGTTGCTATTTGAGTGAGGTGCTTGGATGTATTTTGAATGCCTCAGTAGCATGACCTCTCTATGATTTTTTTCAGCATTACACATCATCAGTGGTATCTGTGATTTCCTTGGTTGTTTAAGGTGCAGTTATTAGTGGAGGCTGTGATGAAATTTTCCTGGAGACTAATATGCCAGTAGGGTCAGTCTTTGGTTCCAGAGCTGGTAGTGATTGGCTATGTATGCCTGTTTTTTGGCCCCAGACTGACTTACACTGGCATGGTGTTAGTAGGTCCTAGAGGGTCGATTCTTGGGCCTTCAGGTGGCTTGTTTGGATGCTCATAGAAGGAGTGGTGGGCTGAGTGTGTTGGTGGGTTCTCAGACTTCTGCGAAATTTGTGTGATGTGAGTGTTGGCAGTAGTGGTAGTGCAACAACCTACCTGAACCCAGACAGTCCATGCTGATGTTGATGGTAAATGCAACAGTTTGAGCAAGTCATTACCTTGGCAGGCTGGTAGCACATGTGGGTGGCTATCAGCTGTGGTGGCATCAGTAGATTGGGTTGGTTTGACTTCAGATCTCAGTAGGAGTGATCGGATGCCAACAGTGGGGAAATTGGCTGGGCAATTCTTAGGCCTCTGATGGCATACTTGAGTACTGACGGGATGAGGCTGGACCAGCAGACATGTCCTGAGGTCCCTTGGCAATCTGTTCAGGCACTGGTTGTGATAGGCAGAGACGGTTATCCCCAGGCCGCCTTTGGAATGCTCAGGTATAAGCTGTGGTGGCTATGCTATGGACCTACTACTGGGGAGGGCAGGGCCCCTGTCAGCTGGAGCAGTGTGAGAAAGTAGATGAGGGAGTGCAGTCTGCTCATTCCTAGGTTTCACAGCAGCCTGTAACAGGGCACTAGGATTTGTCCAAGAGGTGTGTGGGAATGCCTGTTTCCCCTCTCTTCCTTGACCCAGCAGCTGGCAGTGACAAAGGCCATGTCAGTCTGGCCTTATGGCAGGACATAGACCTCCAGCAACTAGGCTCTCCGAATAGTGCCAAGCCGAAACTGCTCCTGGCTCAGATTCCTGTGGGACTCCTTGTGAGTTCCCTTCCTGGGCAATGTCTCTGTGCAATCTCTAGGCAGCTCCTTATGTTAGGTCCAAGGATCATTGAGTGATATTAATAGATGATTTCAGATATTTTATTTATCTATTTATATTTTAATATGTCACAATGTATTTGACTAATTTTACTTTGATTTTTTTTATTTTAGAGAATATCTATTAATATATCCAGATATATTAATTTTCTATAGAAAATTACTACCAGATTTAGATGCCTGTCGGCTTAGCACAGTTTGGAATCCTTTCTTTGTGTTTGAATTTGTCTAAAATATGGCAGAGGTAATATTTTTAAATGCAGGGCAGATGGTAGGTCATGCAATAAGAAACCAATAATATTAAAGCAGAAGGAATGAAGAAGTTAATTATTTGCCACTTACATCTAACAATAAGTTTTTATAAAGAGATAGTAACAAAAATGTTAAGTACATACAAATAGAAGTTTTGAGATAAATTATAAATTATTAGAAATATTTTAAAAGAAACTATAAGCAGTTGTGTAGAACAAAACAGTTTGGATATCTAATCAGTAGAGTAAGTAATGGTGGTGCAGAAGGATAGGAATACATGAATGGTCAAGCCTGAGTAATTTAACATTTTAATTAGCAGTATTCCTGGTAGTGACAATGTTTAGTTTGCCCTTGGTGATAAAAATCACCTGCTTGCTTTGCCTCACTTTCTCTGATTGTCAATAGGTAATACCAGTTATACTTTGAAAATTTATAGAAAAAGCATTGCTCACCCTCTAAAAAACTTTTATACATATATTAGTATATAATATACATATATATTAATGACTGCAAACTATGAAAACTATGAGCAGTTAAAGCTCTAAATTATATAAATCAAGATTTTCCCCATAGGAAACTCATTAAAATTTAATTTATGCATGCTTTACTAACATAAAGATTGTCCGTCTCTTCTTTTCCAATGTGTTTCCTATAGATAAGCATAATATATAACTTAATTATAAATATGTGTATTTATGCATTGGGCCAATAGGTAAATAAAGTATATAAGACTGGGCCAATAGGTAAATGAAGTATAGTCACTGAAATATCAATACTGTATTTCTAAATATAAGTTAGCAGATTTGTGTCAGGTCACAGGGCCCAAAATTTGAGAGTACCTTACTATACCCGCCCAACTAGAGATAACCAGTATTTTCACAGCTATAGTAACTGTTCACTCTTACTTTTACAACCTAGGTATGCATTGGTAAGTATTAATTTTTTTCTCTATTTGTACTTAGTAAAAATTGATTTAATCTTTGTATCATATTTTTTGGTCTTGCCTCCTTTTATTTCCATCTTATGTTTTTATAATTCGTTCATGTTTTTATATGTATAAAAAGTAATAAGACTACTTAGTTAATACATGTTATTTCTTTGTAGAATAGCTTTGTAAACAAAAACTCAAAACAGAAAAAGTAAAACTGTGGTTGCTCATGGTAGCTGGATGAGGTGGTGTTGGGTTTTTCCTTCTACATTAATCTTCCAAACCAGAGTATAGTCTACTTCCACATACTAGTTGGCTGACACAGCCTAAATGTCCTTTTTCTCTTTTTGTTATTCTTTGAGGATGAATGCCATATTCTAGGGCTTATACTGCCAGCTGGCTTTTATAACTCACTGGCAAGAATGAACATCATGTATTATAAGTCTAGAAATAGACTTTGAAGTCAGTCTCCTCACTCTGGAGGGCAAATATCAAAACTGATTTGGTTGGCAATCCAGAAATATAAAATACTACCATGGTTACCACATAGGAGTGAATTCTATTCTATTTGATGTCTATTATCTCCTCGTTTGGTCTGGAAGGAAAAGAGGAAGTTCAGCAATAAATATTATTAGCATAAAGTATTTTAAGATTTGTAAAACCTTGAAGTTAAAAAAAAAAAAAAAAAAGGATTTCATATCTTCCCTCTCATTAGTCCCTAAGTATTTACAGTATTGATGCACTAAGTAAGTGACCTACAAGGTTAAAACAAAGGTTTAAAGTTAAAAGTTAAGTAAAAAAGGGTTTTTTCTGTCATTAGAAAACCGATACTATTAATATTTCTGGATCAATATTGTAAATATAATAATACGATATAGTTCATGTATTTAATGTATTTAAATTTTCTGATAAGTATGAACATTAGGCATGTGTACATAGGATGCATGTACGTACAGATATAGATACATGTATCTGAATTGAGGAGAGAATATAATTCTAAATTTTCCCTGAGTTGTTTTCTGATTTTGCTTTACATCTCTTTATTTCACATTTCAAAAGGAGAAATCCTATTAAATGTAATTCTGGTTTCCACAAGTATATGGTAAGATTTTTTATTCCTGTTTAGCTTAATGTGTTTAAGTAAAACAGGAAAAAAAATCAACTATCAAAAATGAGGCAAAAACATGCAATTAAAATAACTGCTCGCAATATTTGTTTTAAAATATGTTGCCTTGAAAAATACTGTTAAGCTTGAGATCAAAAAACACTTCTAAATCTTGAAATACATCTACTCATGTTTAAACTGTATTTTATATATTTTTTATAATTTCATTAAGGTATTAGCATTATTTCATTATTTCATTTGTCTTTACCCACATATGGAATACAAATAAAATTATCAAGCTGTTATTATTTTATCATTTACAAAGGGTTTTCTTATATACATATTCTCCTTTTATTTCAAACAGTTCTATTAGTTAGAGATTTAGTCAAGAAATATTTACTGGATATCCTCTAACTGCGTATTTCACAGTGTGGCAAAGAGATGGTACAGGGTATAAGCAAACGTGGTCAACACTCTTAATGAAGCTTGACCTTTGATAGGGAAGCCAAAGGAAAAATTACTTCAATTAATTATAAATGCCTAGATATTTATTAAAATTGTGTGCAGAATTAGACTGTTATAGGATAAAGTGAAAATAACTTTTACCAAGATTTGAATGTACATGTTTGTTTCTTCTCCTTCCTTCTTTTTGCCTCTTCACTTTATTGCTATTTTTGGGTACATGGTATACTTTTCTCTTTTCTCTTAAAAGACTTAACATTCTACCTTTACCACTCTTTCTAGTCAACTTTTCTCTTTTCTCCTAAAAGACTTACTATTCTTCCATTACCGCTCTTTTAGTCAACTTTACAGTTTGTCTAGTATCAAATGAGATTTTTTTCATTTGATCTAGGGTGTTCATAAATGATCAAAACCTCCAAGAAAGTGGCATATAGCTTTCTCAGCTGTGTCTTCAATGAGTGTATGAAAATATCATTCTGTTCTCATTGTTATTGATGTGGTCATTGTTGCCAATCAGGAGAGAATTATTAGATCCATAATGATCCTAATCTTCTGAGCCTTCGAGAGACTTTAAAAATCTTTATTTATTATCTTCTTATTCACTGTGATATTTCCTCCCTGGTTAAGTTATCATTTTTTGAAAAGTGCAATAAAGTTCTAAACAGAGTCTTTTCCAAGCCTCCATTTTCTTAAGAAAAAGAAACACATTTCAGCCTAAAACCTAGAAATTTCCAACAAAAACTAGTACCCTGGCTTGAGCTTTAACTAGAGAAAATAGCCTCCTTAGAGAAAATTGAAAGTTTAAGCACATTCAGACAGGATTAATAAAAAGTTGCATTAAGTGCTACAGCTACTTACAATTTTCACATAAAGTACTTTCATTTGATTATACTCTTGATTTCGTATAAAGTGAACATATTATCATTGTCACCATATACTAAATGTATATGAGGCTGTCAGTTTCTGTAGTTTGCATAAAGACAGTGAGTGGTGAAAATGAAACTCCAAAGGCATATAAACAGAGCAAAAGACAGAGGGAATATTTGAGATTCTAAGGTTGTCTTCCTACCAATGAAAGAACCATATATTAGAGGAGTCAGGAATCTCATATTGAAATAACAGAAGCCACAGATGTTTTAACTCAATCAAGAAAATGCCCTTTTTGTCTGTTGCAATGGAATATAAGGAAATTTACCTTTATATACATACTTTGCTTCCTTGAAGTAACAATGCTTGTTGGTTGCTACAGCTAATACAAAAAAGCTTGCCAGAATACCCAGGAGTCTTCAGAGCTTCAACACTTCTTTTAAGAGAAAAATGTACAATAATAGAGAGGACACTGTGGCTTGTTGGCATAAAAAGTCACAGCACAGTAGCATCTATCTTGCGGTCACTAACGTCACAAATAGGACACCTCCTTAGGACTAAATCTAAATCTATAGCTCTGGCTTAGAATAATAAAGGAATGATCTAAGAGGTGACAGCCACAAAAGAAAGTATCTCTATATTACAGAAGTGAAGAATTCCAGATTTATCCACAATAGCTAATAATGTCTGGAAAACTCTTAGGCTAGCAAATGAAGAAGAAAAACATCAAGCTGGCCACAGATGTCCAGAATATTCACCTTCATTTGTTGTGCAGTCACATAAGAGAAATGGTCTCTCCAGAAGGTACAATATGAATGATTAAAGCTCTCTTTAATGCTCCAAACTACTTCCAGAGCTCAGTGGGAACTGTATTCTGTACTTCTGAATAAAAATTGAGTAAATATAAGCCCATCATTTTTTCTTGTTAGACCACATCCTTAAATTTTTTCTATATTCTTATCAAATATAGGATCACTATTTTCTTTTTTCTCCCAAATATTATGGACACTATATCTATATAATTTAAGACAACAAGAGTACCAAAGTTTTATTATTGTATAAAATAATTTCACCTACTCTAAATATAGGATGAATTGTCTTTCATCTCTTTAGAGAAAGGTAAAAAAAATTTCTTTGTTAATTTAAATATACATTTAGCTAAGTGAATCTATTGGCATTTTCTGTGTTGGCATCAAAGTGAAGAAGAAATTGTTGGGGATGGATGGACTTTAAAGCATATCTTTGAAAGTAAGAAAGTCAATCTCTTTTCTAGCAGATGGAGAACAGAAAAAAAAAAAAATGGTGCATCCAGATAATTGGAAGTAATATGGAAGCTGATTGTGGAAGTTTTCAGAAAATAGAAAAAGTCAGTGGATATTTGGGGTTTTAGTCTTATCATGAAACCAAATAATGATATCTGGGGGTGAGGGCAAGAAATTAAAAAAAAAAAAAGAATTTGATTATCAATATAAAAACATGCTATCCCAGTTATGCAGTTTTTCTCAGTTATAGCAAGTTTCTTTACTTGAATATTATTTTCATGGCAAAGCTATAATTCAGAATAGATACTCAATAAATAACTTTGGGGGGAAAAAAGGAGGGAAATCAAGAAAGTGAAAGTGAGCAAGACAGAAAAGAAATAAAATAAAACCCATTAACTCCTGAGCATCCCAAAATTTTTTTGTGTTTTCTTGACCCAGAATTATCCCTGATACCTTTCTGTTATTTCTCCTCACCATGTCCTTCCTTGAGTAATACAGAAACAATTTTGCATTCTATCCCCATGTTCCTCCACTTACATCTTTCCCTCCTTTTGGGAAACACTGCAAGTTGGAAAACTTAGTAAAGAATAAACTCTTGTCTATGCTTGACCAGTTCTAAGGTAGCAGCCACTGATAGACTTGACGACATTCCCTCTGCAGATGGAAAGGTAACAGACAAATTACCAGATCATTTAATCAGATCGTACAATAGGTAAAGGCAGTGTTTTGTTTGTTTGTTAATGGAAGCACTGAACTAAGAAAAGATGATATGAACTGATTCTTACAGATACTTTTTTTCCCCTGAAGTCACCAAATTATAAAATCTAATCAAAGGAGAGCCAATATCTTTTATGTGAGAAAAATTCTAGAACCTAATCTGACCGCGTGGCATTCCCCAGTGAATGAATCCAGTGAGTGCTGGAACAACTGCTCACCATGGTGGCACCCTTTCCAATAAGTAATTTCCTTACCTTGAAGGTTGATTACTAAAATTATTGTTTTATAGTGTCTATTTTTGTTTTCATATTTTAAAAGTATTTTTAAGAAGATAAAACTTACCTTTCACTCTAAATCTCTTTACACTAGAAGAACAAAACTGGAAGAATCATATTACCTGAATTCAAATTATACTACAGGCCTATAGTAATGAAAACAGCATGACACTGGCATAAAACTAGACACATATATCAATAAAACAGAATAGAGAACCCAGAAACAAATATATCCACCTACAGTGAAGTCATTTTTGACAAAGGTGCCAAGAACATTCAACAGGAAAAAGACAATCTCTTCAAGAAATGGTGCTGGGAAAACTGGATATCCATAAGGAGAAGAATGAGAGCCCTATATCTCACCATAGACAAAAATAAAATCAAAATGGATTAAAGACTTAAATCTACAAAATTAAACTATGAAACTACTACAGGACATTGGCCTGGGCAAAATTTTCTTGAGCAATCCCCACAAACACAGGCAACCAAAGCAAAAATAGACAAATGGAGTCACATTGAGTTAAAAAGCTTCTGCACAGCAAAGGAAATAATCACCAAAGTGAAATACAACCCACGGAATGGGACAGAATATTTGCAAGCTACCCATCTGACAAGAGATTAATAACCAGAATATCTGAGGAGCTCCAGCAACTCTATAGGAAAAATCTAATGTAATCAAAAATGGGCAAAATATATGAATAGACATTGCTGAAAAGAATACCTGAAAATGGAAAACAAGCATATGAAGAAGTACTCAACATCACTAATCATCAGATAAATGCAAATTAAAACTACAATGAGAGGTCAGGCACAGTGGCTCACACCTGTGATCCCAGCATTTTGGGAGGCCAAGGTGAGTGGATCACCTGAGGTCAGGAGTTCAAGAACAGCCGGGCAAACATGGTGAAACCCCGTCTCTACTAAAAATACAAAATTAGCCAAGTGTGGTGGTGGGCACCTGTAATTCCAGCTACTCGGGAGGCTGAGGCAGGATAATTTCTTGAACCCAGGAGGCAGAGGCTTCAGTGAGCCGAGATCATGCCATTGCACTCCAGCCTGGGCAATGAGAGCAAAACTCACCACAAAAAAAAAAAAAAAAAAAAAAAAAAATTCCTTAGACATATTAAAATAAGTTATATTAGAACATTTTTAATACTGTATTACCTTTGCATTTCTAAGATAATCTTTATCTGTTTAAACTATATTGTTCTTATATTATTATTTTAATCTGTGCAATATGGTTTGGTTGTGTCACCACCCAAATCTCATTTTGAATTGTAGATCCCCTAATTCCCATGTGTCCTGGGAGGGAAGTGGTGGGAGGTAATTGAATCATGAGGGCAGGTCTTTTCCATGCTGTGCTCATGATAGTGAATAAGTCTCATGAGCTCTGATGGTTTTATAAAGGGGAGTTTCCCTGCACACAGTCTCTTGCCTGCCACCATGTAAGACATGACTTAGCTCCTCATTTGGCTTCTGCCATAATTGTAAGGCCTCTTCAGCTATGTAGAATTGTAAGTCAACTAAACCTCGTTCCTTTATAAATTACTCAGTCTTCGGTATGTCTTTATTAGCAGCATAAGAACAGACTAATATAGAAAATTGGTACCAGTAGAGCAGGGTGCTGCTGTAAGATACCCGAAAATGTGGAAGGAATTGGGTAACAGGCAAGTTTAGAACAGTTTGGAGGGCTCAGAAGAAGAAAGGAAGATGTGAGAAAGTTTGGAACTTCCTAGAGACTTGTTGAATGGCTTTGACCAAAATGCTGATAGTGATATGGACAATAAGGTCCAAGCTGAGGTAATGTCAGATGGAGATGAAGAACTTTTTGGGAACTGGAGTAAACATCACTCTTGCTATGCAAAGAGATCAGTGGCATTTTGCCCCTGCCCTAGAGATCTATGGAACTTTGAATTTGAAAGAGATGATTTAGGGTATCTAGGGAAAGGAATTTCTAAGCAGTGAAGCATTCAAGAGGAAGCAGATCATAACAGTTTGAAACATTTGCAGTTTGATGATGCAATAGAAAAGAAAAATCCACTTTCTTAGGAGAAATTTAAGCCTCTGCCGACATTTGCATAAATAACAAGGAGTAGAATGTTAATCACCAGGACAATGGGGAAAATGTCTCCAGGGCATGTCAGAGACCTTGGAGGCAGGCCCTCCCACCACAGACCTGGAGCCCTAGGAGGAAAAAATTGTTTCATGGGCCAAGTCCAGGCCCAGGGCCCTCCTGCTGTGTGCAGCTTAGGGACTTGGTGCCCTGCGTCCCAGCCACTCCAGTCATGGCTAAAAGGGGCCAAGGTACAGCTCAGGATGTGGCTTCAGAAGGTACAAGCCCCAAGTCTCAGCAGCTTCCATACGGTGTTGAGACTGTAGGTGCACAGAAGTCAAGAATTGAGGTTTGGAAACCTCCGCCTAGATTTCAGAAAATGTGTGGAAACACCTGTATCTTCAAGAAGTTTGCTGCAGAAGCAGAACGCTGATGGAAGACCTCTGCTAGGACAGCGTAGAAGGGGAATGTGGGATTGGAGCCCCCACACAGAGTCCCCCCTGGGGCACTGTCTAGTGAAACTGTGAGGAGTGAGCCATCACCCTCTAAACCCCAGAATAATAGATCCACTGACAGCTTGCACCGTGCACCTGGAAAAGCCACAGACACTCAATGCTAGCCTGTGAAAGCAGCCAGGAGGGATTCTGTACCCTGCAAAGCCACAGGGGCACAGCTTCCCAAAGCTATGGGAGCCCATATCTTGCATCAGTGTGACCTGGATATGAATCATGGAGTCAAAAGAGATCATTTTGGAACTTTAAAGTTTAATGACTGCCCTATTGGATTTCAGACTTGCATGGGGACTTTAGCCCTTTTGTTTTGTACAATTTCTCTCATTTGTAACCGGTGTATTTACCCAATGCCTGTATCCTCATTGTATCTAAGAAGTAACTAACTTGCTTTTAATTTTACAGGCTCATAGACAGAAGGGAATTGCCTTGTCTCAGATGAGACTTTGAACTGTGGGCTTTTGAGTTAATGCTGAAATAAGACTTTGGGGACTGTTGGGAAGGCATGACTGGTTTTGAAATGTGAGGACATGAGATTTAGGAGAGGCCAGGGGGTGGAATTACATGGTTTGTCTGTGTTGTCACCTAAATCTCATCTTGAATGGTATCTCCCATAATTTTCACATGTCAGGGAGGGACCCTGTAGGAGGTAATGGAATCATGGGGGCTGGTATTTCCCATGCTATTCTTGTAATAGTGAATAAGTCCATGAGATCTTATAGTTTTATAGAGGAGATCCCCTACACAGGCTCTCTTGCCTGCTGCTATGTAAGATATGACTTTCCTCCTCATTCGCCTTCTGCCATGATTGTGAGGCTTCCCCAGCCATGTGAAACTGTGAGTCAATTAAACCTCTTCTCTTTATAAATTACCCAGTCTTGGGTATGTCTTTATTAGCAGTATGAGGACAGAATAATACACTGTTTCTAGAAGTTGTTTTATAATATTTAATGTTTTTGCTTTAATAGTTACAAGAATACTAATTTTTACTTTTAGAAAAATGACATCGTGTTTTGTATTGATTTTAGATTCACATAATAGAAAGAATTAGGATTTTTTGTAATACTCTGAACAAATGTAAAAACCATTGGAATTATATGGTCCTGAATGCTGGCAAAATTTCTCCATAAAATTCTCCAGGTCATTTGCTTCAGTTAAGGTAAAGAAATTGTTCAAGAACCTTCTTTCTTTCTTTGAAGTTACTCAGTTTGCATGTTCTATTTCATCTGGTGTCACTTTTGATAAATTATATATTTCTAAATGACTAAACCTTTTAATGAGGATTTCAAATTTATTAGAATAGAGATGATTAAGAAAGGTCTTAATTAAGTTATTCTTTCAATTTACTAGCCTATGTTTAATTTTTTTACTATCTTGGAAACATTTTCCTATTTTTTGCCTTTTCAACATGTAGCTTCCAGTCTTCTACTTCAGAAAAGTTGCACTTAATCATATTATTAAATTTTGCTTTATTTGACTGTTATGTTTTTCTCTGAGGAGACCAAGTATGCCTGTATTGGATGTTGTGTTGGCTATAGTGTACTGTCTCCAAGGAAAGTTGATGGTGGATATCTCTTAGAAGTCATTCTTTTCTGAGACTTGCATCAGCTGGAGAAAGTTCCTTTATCCAAGGCTCATATCCCCATCCAAATGTAGCCCACCGTTAATTATAAGTGAAAGCAGATGCATAAAGATCTGGTAACTGATTCAATATTGTTGATAACTATAAGTGGCCATCCTAGCTTCAGAGTGCTATACTAGTTCATGTGAAGCATTCTTACGATTGCACCATAAGACAAATGCTCTCTTTGCTCAATCCCATTTCTTTTTCTTCTTGTTATGACATTTATTAAGCACTCTGTAATAAATGTCCTACCTTCTAGTCTTCATGAAGAGCCCCACTTATTAGTGGCTGAATAAGCAGACATTAATTGGATTAAAGTGATGGATTAGTTATCAATTGCTCTTTAACAAATTACTCCAAAAGTTGGCAGCTTATACAGTATTTATTACAGCACACATTTTCTGAACATCAGGAATCCAGAAGCATTTTAGCTGTGTGGTTTTGGATTAGGGTCCCTCAAAACATTGCTGTCAAGCTGTTGGGCAGGACAATTGAGTCTGACAGGTCCATTTCCAAGTTTTCTCATTGAGTTGTGAGCAAACCTTAATCCTTATTATCACGAAGAACCCTCAGTTTCTTTCCACATGGGTCTCTCCACAGAACTGTCTCATGAAATAGGATCTGGCTCACCCCAGAGCGTGATCCAAGAAAAGAGAGACAGCAAGAACATGAGACAGAGTAACCTAGTCTCAGAAGTGACATAATTGCCATTTCTGCCTTATGTTTAGAAAGTTATCTTGGTACAGTACACAAAGGTGTACATAAGAGGATGCAGGGATTATTTGGGGTCATCTTAGAGGCTAGTTACAACAATTATCACCACAAAACTGGAAGATTAGTTCTATGTTGTTGCACAGCAAATTACTCCAGAATTCAGGAACTTAAAGCAACATTTATTATTTCACAATCTCTGTGGGTCAAGAATTTAGGCAACGGCTTAGGCTTATAAGGCTGTGCTCCTTTCAAAGCTCAGCTGAAAAAGATTTGCTTTCTAGCTGACTCACATGGTTGTTGGCAAGATTTAGTTGCTCGTGGCCTGTTGGACTAAGGTTTCAGCTCCTCATAAGCTGTTGGCTGGAATCCTTCCTCACTTCTATGCCATGTGGGCCTCTTCATAAAATATCTCATGACAAGCAGCTGGCATGAGAGCAAACATGAGAGAAGGCAAGAGAGACTGCAAACAAGAAAACAGTCTTCTGTAACTGAATCATGAAAGTCACATCCATCATCCTACCATATTTTGTTAGAATCAAGTCAATAGGTTTATCTCACACACAGAAGGAGGGTATTATGCAAATACATGCATACTAAAAGATGAGGATATTTGAGAAGCATATTACAACTGGCAATGTGTACCCCATGAGAGTTTGTGGGTAAAGTTAGCTGCAGGCACAATGTGGCTGTGCAATTTTTAAAATCTCACTGCTGGTGAACTAGAAGGTATATATGTAGAAAAAATACAAGTCACCTATAAATTAGGCATTTGAGAAATATGGAGGATATACATATAGTAATCATAGGGATAATGAAGATTATTGGTTATTGCTGGAGACAACTGATGCTTGGAGAGAGACAATGTAGAACTGAAAACAATTAACCATTAATTAAAGGGTAAACATAGGAGCCAGTGGACCTACTTGGCAGCATCCAAATCACATTTCTTGCAGTTAGAAGGAAAAAACCACAACAAAAACAAACAGGAACAGGCTCATGACTTAATCACATCAGCACATCAGTAATGGAGCTCCAAAGATGGTGAAATTCCCAAAGTAGACAAATTTGTTAAGCCGAGTTCGGGACCTTGATTAGGAAATAATTAAAATCTAAAAGGGGCATCTGGGTTGAATGATAGTCAAGGATGACTATTTAAGCGAGTTGTTACATTCATCTGAAACCCTCAATGTAATTGACCGGATTTCTGAGTAGCATCTCCTACACAGTAGCAATCCCATTGCCTGCCATTCCAACAACACGTCTGTAACACCATCAGTATCAAATTGTCTTTTCCAATGCATTGTCCCTGGGTGGTGTCCCATCTTCAATAAGCCCTAGTCAACAAGCACCAAATTTAATACTAAAAGCTTAGAAGTGATAGGCATGTCACCAGCTGAGAACGAGATAATATTCTCAAGAAGAAAAATAGGCCAAAAATTCAAGAAGGAGGAAAATGGAGTTATATCAAAGGGATACTATGTCAATCTTCTTCCCAGTTTTGACGACATTACTGACAACTGAAAGCTGAGCAGTGTCTAATGGCAAGTTTAGAAACCAGTCCAAATGTTACTATTGCCAAAAAACTGCATTTTTCTGGGTCTCGGTGACCTTGTCTATAAATCATGATAATGTCATTTCCACAACGCACATTCTACAAAAGTTCAGAAAACTGTTTGTTTAGTATAAATGTTATAATCTTAGTATTAGAACAAGGAAAGCTGTTGTTCAAATATTCACTCACAGAAAATGGGGACATAGGTCGGAGGAAAAGCTCAATATCCGAGACAAGTTTTGGAAAATGTTAAAACAAAGGTGAGCAAAGGTTACAGAAAACAGAAAATAGGAACACTCAGAAGACCACCCATGTTAACCTTTGCCACCTGCCCACTTGGAAGATGCTTTCACATTTTAGAAATTTACTTGTGCTGCTTTTATATTTTGCTATAGTTGAAGAAAGGCATGTGTAGAAATGTAAGTTCCAAATAGTTACTAGCTGCTATCTCCTAGAAGCAGGCCCTGAAGCGATTCTTCAGCCCTACTCCTTGAGCTGGGCAACTGAGTCCCCATGACATTCGTTTGTTTCCTGTTGCCAGGTCAGAAAGTCTTAACTTTGCCAGAGAGCCTTGCCCTCAGGACTATCCTCAAGTTTTGTGGCCCAGGCATCCACGAAGTTCCACCTTAGTTCATTCTGCTCTTGCTGGTCCTGCCTATGTCATTGGATTGCACAGTTATCCTCTAACTCTGTTTCCCATTCTTGGCTGTACACTGTTAACTATGTCTTGAAAAGTAAATCTAGTTGACAAAATGCATCTCAACTTTTTCTTTGTATAGTGGTGGTTAAAAAACTATAAAATTGGAGGAAAAAATGACAATTCCTGTAGTAGAGGAATCTGAATCATCACACAGTTGTATTAATGATTCTAATCAAAGCCATTCATTTTAGTAAATATATTGTAATTATGTTCATCTGGTCTTGTTTCTCCAAAGAGCTCAAAGCATTTTACAAGCATTGTATTTCTATCTACATATTGAAAAAGAAACCTCAAGGATAAATCGTTGGAGAATGAAAAATTACATACTTTTTAAAGATACCTTGTTATTTGCACTAATTCATTTTTATTCCCTCTCTGGAAGGTACAACATAAAGGATCTTTTTTCCATCATCTTAATGCATCTGGAGGTGAGGAAACCATTTTTGGATAACTGCCTCTTTGAAGATGTGTGTGTGTGTGTGTGTGTGTGTGTGTGTGTGTGTGATTTTGTTACTTTGCTAGAGTTACTATATCAAAGGACCACAAATTGGGGGGTTAAACAACAGAAATCTATTGTCTAATAACTAAAAGCCCAAAATCAATGTGTCAGCAGTGTTGGTATCGTTTGAAAGCTGTGTGGGAAGGATCTATCCCAGGTCTCTATCCTTGATATGTAGAGAGCTGTCTTCTTCCTGTGTCTCTTCACATCATCTTCCACATGTATCTGTCTTTGTGTTCAAATTTCCCCTCTTTATAAAGACACAAATCCTATAGGGTTAGGAGCCCTCATACTCCAGTATGTCCTCACCATAACTTAATGACATCTACAAGTACCCTGTTCCAAATAAGGTCACATTCTGAGTTGCTAGGCATTAGGATTTCAACATATGGATTTTTTTTCTTTCCTTTTTTTCTTTTTTTTTTTCCTTCCTGAGACAGAATCTTGCTCTGTCACCTAGGCTGGAATGCAATGGCACAATCTTGGCTCACTGCAAACTCCATTTCCCAGGTTCAAGTGATTCTCCTGCTTCAGCCTCCCGAGTAGCTGGAATTACAGGCACCCACCACCATGCTCAGTTAATTTTTGTGTTTTTAGTAGAGACTGTGTTTCACCAGGTTGGTCAAGCTGGTCTCGAACTCCTGACCTCAGGTAATCCGTCCACCTTGGCCTCCCAAAGTGCTGGGATTACAGACATGAGACACCATGCCCGGCCTAACATATGGATTTTAAAGGAGATAAAATTCAACCTTTAACAGTGAGATAAAGACTTGATGCAACTTTAAAAACAGTCATTAATGCAAAGGAAAAATGGTAGATTAAAACATACGATCTAAAGGAACAAAGTTCTAACTCTACTATTTGCCATGTCTAGCCTCACAACCTTAAGCAAGTCCTAGAAGCAAGAGTATATTTATAGACATAGTTATGTGTACCTTTTTGTGAACTCTGGACTATAAAACACATCAATCAAGGGGCAGTTAATCAAACTGCAGGATTCAACAAGGCACTCATGAAATGCTTTTCAAATCTAGCTCTTGTATCAGGTAATCTAGTTTTTGAAAATTATCTTTTCACATAAACTAGACAAAACAATATCACTTTCTTACAGTGAGATAGACTTATGATTATGATAGAGAAAGACATTTCACATTGGCAAATAGAACTTCTGACTCTAATGGCTAAAAGAGCTAATGAATACTTATAGATTGTTTCTAAGAAACACAGGAAAAATTATAAATTCCTTTCATCATCTTTTGTTTTAAACTTCCGTTAGCCATTTTCTTAAACCAATTGATGAAAAGCTTACAGTTTGACCCACATTTCCCGCTGACTTAATTAAACCAACTAATTACTTGAATGTCCAGAAATCATGCAAACCCTAATACATATAGATTTTTTAAAGGTAAAGCCTGCTTAGAAATCCTGTGTAATAAAGAAATCCATCCCCTTACCTGAACACTTGCTCCATGTAAATTATATAAAGAATAAAGCCATGGATTAACTAATAAACCTATGAGTTATGAGTGTGTAATAGATGAATTAAAGTGTTGGTTTTCAATGTAGGTGATAGCCTAAGAATGTTGATAACACTTTGTGTTAAAAGGGCTAGTAAATTAAATATTATTGTGATAGAAAAGTATTAGGGAATTCAATTCAGCTTTCTGTCAATTTTAATTAATAACAGGGTTCTTTTTCCCTGCCACCTATTTAATTTCTTAAAACTTATCCTCACACTTCAATGTATCATAAGGCATAAACTGCTCTTGTCCTTACTCACTTCTCAGTTACACATTTTTTTAAAATTGTAAGTTACTTCATTAAACATATTTGCTAGAATGTGATCTCTAACTTAATGGTAAAATGAGGTCAGACTTCCTTGCTCATTTTTATGTAGGCTCAAACAAACTGTCGTTTAAAGTACATGCGCCCTAAACTACATTCCATAAACACCTGGGGTATTAATGAGCCTGTAACCTCTGTCGTTTTCCTTTCCTTTGACACTATAATTATAGAAGGATTCTACCACATTAAGAGTTATAGCTCCCATATTTAAAGAGGAGATATTAGGCTTTACAGATTTTTCTTTAATCTTTAAAATATCCCTATCTGGCTCTTTAAAGCAACAACAACTTAAATGTTAGGTGTCTTTAAATAAACAAGCAAATAATAAGAGAAATAATTGGTTCATGTAAATGAAAAGTCCAGAGGAAGGTATGATTTCAGACAAGCTCAGGCTTTCAAGTATAATTTCTATGTTTCCCTCCCTTCTATACTTTTTCATGTGTGGTTTTCCTTAACATCCTTAACACACTGGTTCTACTCAGCTTCACAAACATCATTCTGGCCTTCCTAGACTTTATATCTAGGCAACTCATCTTCATCCACAGAATCTGAAAAACTAGCAAACGTCTCTCTACAACTTCCAATAAAACGAAGAGAAACATCTTTCCTGATGCTACAGACATTATCTCTTCAGATCTCATTGGTTCAAACACAATCGTGTGCCTTCTAGAGGTCATTTTATTCAAATAGCATATCTGAGTATAGAGGAAAGGCTCTCAAAGGAAATCTGATAGCATCAGAAGGGGGAAATGGATGCTGGGTAAGCAAACAATAAATGCCTTCCAGAAGTAGGTATCATAATCTCCAGTTAGTGGATGAAAAAACCAAGATGCAGAGAGATTAAGCTATGCTTGTATCAAGATACTGTTACTAGTAGGTGAAAATATGCTAAAATAATAGGTTGTCAGTACCAGAAAAGATCTTCAACCACAAAACCATATTCTGCGGTTTAGAAAATTTAAACCTTACCTCGTCAGCTGGTATAATCTTAAATAACTTCAATATGCCTATTTTTATTTCAAAAAAGTCTACATATAAAACAATTTACTTACATATTTTTATACCTATTGTACAATTAATTATTGACTATCATACATTGCAAATAGTAGCCAAAATAAAGTATTTATTCCCTGGATTACACAAAAACAACACAGCAATCATCATCAGACATCATGAGCAAGACACCAGCTTCTGGTTGTATTGAATATACATAGAATGTGCCATTAGTTTTCAAGATTTCAATTTGATAATACAATAGTGGAGTTCTACAAAGGTTCTCTACTGAAATGTAGATGGATACATGAAAATAATGCAAGTATGCTAAGAAAACATGTACTTTACACATTTCCCACCTTGAATCATCTGCTGCCTCCTTAAGTCATCCAGCTCCAGGAGATTCTATTAAAAGCTTCTACTGTAAGCACCATTTTTAATCTCTACAAAACTTAAAAATACTAACTTCCACCTTGCTGCTGGAAAGCTCCTGAAATTCCAATGCACTGAGAAAGAAGTCTGTTGGAAGTGCAAATGAGAAGTTTACTTTGTGGAAAACATTCAAACTGTTTAAGAAACAGGAAATTGAACGTTTACTTTTTTTAAGGTATCAATTAATCACAACCCTTCTCCCCTTGGAGTTCTGAAGCAATTGAGAAGTTGACACAGAGCCACATAGGAAGAAAAATAGCTACGTAATTAATGGTAACCAGATTGCAGACTGCAGTTGAAAACCCCAGGACTGTGATGATGGGACTTCCTGTGTCCTATCTCCTTGCTTAACAATTGAAGACCTAGAACTACAGACTGGGGTCAACTAGACTTGCCCAACCAGTTGAAGACAGAGAAGCTTGAAGTTTCCCACCCAGGAGAAGCAAGTGCTAACTCATTTGCATAAAACATGGAAGAAATCACCAAGAGGAACCTCTCATTTCTTTTATCAACACACATCAGGAAACACAAGTAAAAGAGATAAGAATAAATGAGCAGTGACTTTCACCCAGAGCCCATAAATCAACAAGGGAGAAAAGCAAAAATTTTCCTTTAATATGTTTTCTTCCTGGGAAGTGGAGAAAAATATTATTCCCTCTTTGAAAACTAAAACCCGTGTCCTCCAAAATTGGTACTTGTTGCATGCAGCTCAGGGTTTTTTTTTTTTTTTTTTCTTTTTAAAAAAGGCTTCCTATGTAGCTCTTCTTTTCTGGAGGGAATGGAGTGTGATGGCTAAGAGACTAGCTGTAAAGTCAGACTTCTCAGGTATCCGTTCTGTTTCAGACGCTGATCAGCTGTGTCACATTGAGCAAGTAACCGATGTGATCCTCAGTTTTCTCACACGAAAAATGTGCATAATCATCATATCTACCTCATAGGGTGGCTAAAGCATTAAATGAGATCATCCATGTAAGCCAGGACACAGGACAGTACCTCTCCTGCATTTCATCAAAGAAAAACTGCACTGGACACTTTTTTTTTTTTTTTTTTTTTTTTTGAGATGGAGTCTCGCTCTGTTGCCCAGGCTGGAGTGCAGTGGCCGGATCTCAGCTCGCTGCAAGCTCCGCCTCCCGGGTTCACGCCATTCTCCTGCCTCAGCCTCCGGAGTAGCTGGGACTACATGAGCCCGCCACCTCGCCTGGCTAGTTTTTTTGTATTTTTTAGTAGAGACGGGGTTTCACCGTGTTAGCCAGGATGCTCTCGACCTCCTGACCTCGTGATCTGCCCGTCTCGGCCTCCCAAAGTGCTGGGATTACAGGCTTGAGCCACCGGCCCGGCCGACACTTTTTAAAATAGCAAGAAAGGCCCTGCCGCAGTGGCTCACTCCTGTAATCCTAGCACTTTGGGAAGCCAAAGCAGGTGGATCACGAGAGCTTACAGAGTAAACTCTACAGAACTATTGGTTGTTTTTATTACTATTACTACTTCTATGGGCTCTGTCCAAGAAAATCAAGTCATGATATTCGTCAGGAGATACTGTTATTCAAAGATCTTATTGCAGGAAGGGGAAAGAGACTATTGCAATAGCAAGAAATCTATGATCATGTCTGCAAGTATTTCCAAATCAAAGAGAAAAAAAAATTCTTTCAGAAGGTAAAGGAGGGGAGGAGAAATAGCAGAATATTTGAAGGGGAAGCTGAGCAAGCAAGAGGGAATGGCCAATGCGGTTTGATAAGAAAAGGGTCTCACTGTGTGGTTGGGTGATTCCCAGGAGAAGCTGATGAGAGGGCACATTCTACTTTTTTGTGCTTGGTTCAGGCCTGGAAGAAGCATAGTTCAGGGGCCTGTAGGAAAGAGAAGCCTGTTGAAAGTTCAGTCAGGACAAAACGGAGGGTAAGAAATGAGCAACTGGGAACACTTGGTCATCTCGAAGTCATCCAGTTCAAAGTTATTCTCTTCTATCTTCACATCCTCAGACCCTGTTCTTCAGCTTGAGTATCTCCTTGTACTGCAGAGGCCTTGTGCTCAATTCTGGGAGTGTAGTGCTGGGTCCTAATTATCCACTGCTTCCCTCCATGACTGTGGCAGCTGTGCTGGAAACATTCTCCACTGGGTTTTCCACTGGAGCAGAAGGAACACCACCTACATATGCCATGAAAGTCATTGTTTTACCACTCCACAGAAGCCATTTCTGTACTTGTTGGAAAGTGGTGAATTTCCCTAAAGTGTTTCTATTTCAATTTCTGCTTTGTGAGAAATAAAGGAAGCAAGCCTGTTCTACCCAATTGAGCATTGCAATACACCCAGGATCTTCTCAATTTTCTCCAAGTAGTTTCCTAGTATTACATCTTTACTTCTAATTTGGGATCCTCCTGCATATTTCACAGAAAGGGGAGAAAAAATAGCTTGGTGGAATACACATGTGCACAGCACAGCTCCCTCTTCTCCATATGCTAATGCCAGAATCTCTTACCTTAGTCAGAAACATCAGTGGTTTTATGAGAGACTGAATATACACATAGACAATGGCCAGATGATAAATGACAGCACAGCTGTGACCCAAAACCTTTGCAGTCCAGAAAGCCAAACCAACTTCTATAGCAACAGACCCAAAATTAAGGATTTGGTCAGTGACTGTCTGCTTCCCTAAGTTTTACCCCCACTCCCAATTCAGAACAAACCAGAGAAAGCCAAATATGCTCTCCAAACCAATGACATAGAATGCTTCATTTCTAGGAACGAAGAAGGGAGGGAGGGAGGGAGGGAGGGAGGGAAGGAAGGAAGGAAGGAAGGAAGGAAGGAAGGAAGGAAGGAAGGAAGGAAGGAAGGAAGGAAGGAAAGAAGGGAGGGAGAGAGGGAGGGAGGGAAGGAGGGAGAGAGGAAGGGAGGGAGGGAGAGAGAGAAAGGAAGGAAGGGAGGGAGGGAGGGAGGGAGGGAGAGAGAGAAAGGGAGGGAGGGAGGAAGGAAGGAAGTAAGGGAGGGAGGGAGGGAGGGAAAGGAAAGAAGGAAGGAAGGAAAGAAAGAGAGAAAGAAAGAAAACTGCAGTAGTAGTGTCTGGTGTCTGGTTATAGGACTTCTTTCAAGTTTGTGAAAGATCAGCATTAGAGAGAGGCCAGGTGTGCTGACTTCACTGCAAGGTTCTTTTCTCTTATCACATGAAATTTTTTGAATGATTATTTTTCTCAAAGTCCTCCAACAGCTCTTCATTTCCTTCAGAGTAAAAGCTAATGTGGTTCCATTGTCTTTATAGACCTTATGGCCCTGTGCCATCTGAAACCTCCTCTCTCCATCGTCTCTCTGACCTCATCCTCTATTATCCTTCCACTCCCACCAAGCCCTTTCCAATCACCCTTTCTGTCATGCTGGTTTCCTTGTTATTTTCCAAACACATCAAGCACACTCAAAGATTGGAATAATATTCCCCCTGTAAAACAAAAAGTGACTAAGGCAAATCTCAATCAATTTAGGTCTATTTTGCCAAGGTTGAGGATGCACCAGGGAAAAACAAAGCACAGGTGCATCTGTGCTTTTTACAAAGACTGTTTTGAGAACTCTAATACTTAAAAGCAAAAGAGAATGCAGGAGGGGAAAGCGGGGGGGAAGGAAGAAGGGTGGACAATGAGGCACGTGGTTACATTCTTGTGAGACTTTGATTAACACTCAGTGAATCTACATTTCACATGTGAAAAGAGGGAGTAGAGGGAAAAGTCAACCTTGAATTTGTCTTGGAGTGGGTGGAAGGATAATTTCTAGTCTTGTCCTTGTCAGGTACCTATGAAGATAAGCTGGTAATTGACATTTTCGGGTGAGATTTAACAGGACTGTGTTTTAGGACTAGTTTGTAGGAAAGGATGTATGTTCTGAAAGACTTTGGGGCCCTCAAAAAATTTCCTTGTGAGCCATTTGTGAGGGAGTCCATTTGGGGAGATGTGTGAATTCCAATGATTATGGGAATCAGGCTTATATATGAGGCACAACATAGGGTTGTGAAATTACAGCTGTCTGGGACAAAAGGAAGGCAGTGTTTGCACAACTCAGTTCCCAGGTTTAACTTTCCCTTTGGCTTAGTGAGTTTGAGGTCTCAAGGTTCATTTTCTTTCACACCCAAGATAGCCACATGATTAATTTTCTTTAACACTTCGCTCAAATTTCACCTTCTCAATGAAATCCACCTGAGATCTACTTATTTAAAACAATCCACTTCACCTATGCCACACTCTGGATTCTCTTTACCCTTCCCTCTATCATTTGCATTTATTAACTTATAATATATAATTTACTGGTATTTTGCAGGATATGTATATTTTTTGTGAGCAAAGATGCAGACATGGGTAAAAGGTTATCCAATAAAAATATACAGAAATAATATTCCTAAATTTACAATTCAGTAGAATGCCTTCTTTATTAATTTGAAATATAGAGAAATATCATTTTCCTTAGACCTGTTTCTGTTTTTGTTGTAATTATAATAATCACTATGCTATAGTTTGAATGTTTTCTCCAGAAAGCATGCATTAGAAAATTAATCCCCAACATGCTGGAAGATAGGGCATAATTCGAGAAGTTTAGGTCGCAAGGGCTCCACACTCATGAATGGATTAATGTTGTTTATAAAAAGGCTTGAAGCTAAGAGTTTGATCTTTTGCTTGCTCTTTCCCTCTCTTTTCTCTTCTCCCATGAGATGAAACAGCAATAAGCTACTCACCAGGTGCAGCTTCTCAATCTTGGACTTTCCAGCCTCCAGAACTATAAGAAATAAATGTTTTTTTATAAATTACCCAGTCTATGGTATTCTGTTTCAGCAGCATAAAATAGACTAAGGTACATTACATGTAAAATGGTTGAATATGTCTAAAGATGAAGATCTCCATTACAGAAAATTTTTATATTTTCCAGTTTGGCAATTAAAGAAGACAACCCAAATGAAAATAAGCAGGAACTCTTTATTTGGAGCTTGCTAAAGCAAGGGAGTCAGACACTATTGAGACTGCCAGGTGGGAAGGGTTCCCCAGAAAAACTCCAACCAGCCTGTGTACTTGGAGAAATGCGCGCTGGGGTGGAGCCATAGACGTTCTAAGCCATTTGCAGCAGGGAGGAGCCTGGCCCCTCTTCTTCCTGTGTGGAACCTGGAATTCAAACTACGATGTGGGAAGTGCACCAGCAGGGACTCTGGCTTCATGGAGGGTCCCTGTTTCCCTTTTCACCCAATAAAACCCTGCCTTACTTACCCTTCAGATTGTCTGCAAGCCTAAATTTTTGTGGCCATGTGACAAGGACCTCATCTTTTGCTGAACTAAGGAAAAGCCCTGCAACACTAACGCTTGTGTTTAGCAGAGATGGAAAGGTAGGCAGGGAAATGGGAAAGCTTTTTCATAGAAAAGGCAGAGGGAGGAGCTTCAGGTATGTTTTTATTGGAGGTTGTTGGCATTGACCAATCTAGTCTAATGTCTCCCTCAGCTTGATTAAACTTTAGAGGCTTTTCCCAACTATAAGCCCCTGACTACCCTTTTCTTAGAGTGTTTAGAAGACTTGAAATTGTAAATTCTTTTTCTGCCCCTTTCAGATGTAAATTTTATACAACTCAGGAAAATCTTTCTCAAGGACCTGGGACCCACCCATATGAAATGTAATCAAGAAAGGTAGAGCCCCTGACTCCCAATCTCTGTGGGAGGGTAGGAGCTCAACTTTGATAAGGACAGTTAGCAAATACAGATAGCCTAACAATATTGATCTTCCTCTCCTCTAAAGTCCTCCAATATTTTTTCCATTTTGTTCATCCCGGTGTCAAAAAATGTCTACTATATTTAAATAATTTGCTCAGGAATAACAACATTTGTTGCTTGCATAAAATTAAAACCCATACGATTCAAGATTAATTATTTTCACTCCTTCTTTCTTTCCTCCCTCCCTCCCTCCCTCCTCCCTCCCTTCCTCTCTCTCTTCCTTTCCTTTCTTCCTTCCTTTCCCTCCTTCCCTCCCTCACTCCTTCCTTCCTTCCTTTCTCCCTCCACCCTCCCTCCCTCTCTCCTTCCTTCCTTCCTTCCTTTCTCCCTCCATCCTCCCTCCCTCCTTCCTTTCTTCCTTCCTTTCTTCGTTCCTTCCTTCCTTTCTCCCTCCATCCTCCTTCCTTCCTTCCTTCTCCCTTTCCTTTCTTCCTTCCTCTTTCCCTCCCTCCCTCCCTCCTTCCTTCCTCTCTCCCTCCTCCCTCCTCCCTCCCTTCCTCTCTTCCCTTCCTTCCTTCCCCTCCTTCCCTCCCTCACTCCTTCCTTCCTTTCTTCCTTCCTTTCCCTCCTTCCCTCCTTCACTCCTTCCTTCCTTCCTTTCTCCCTCCATCCTCCCTCCCTCCTTCCTTCCTTCCTTTCTTCCTTCCTTCCTTTCTCCCTCCATCCTCCCTCCCTCCTTCCTTTCTTCCTTCCTTCCTTCCTTCTCCCTTTCCTTTCTTCCTCCCTCTTTCCCTCCCTTCCTCCCTCCCTCCCAGTAAGGATTATGTTATGTAATCTTGTATTATCCCTTATCACTCACAAAACCTCTGCTCTCTAGAAAATCTTCATTGAATTGGAGAAGTTCCAGTTCCTCAACTGGTGGGAGATTGACCACTGTAGAAACCTAATGTTACAGCAGTTGAAAAAATGATCCAAAAGCCCTCTCGTCTCTGATACATTTCCCTAATCTTGATACATTTTTAACAAGTGTTGTTTTTATTCTTTTAATTTTAAGCTTAATTCTGCTGAAAGTTTATTATTCAGAAAAGAGCTGCCAAGATACTGTTCCAAAGAAAATACGTTTTTGTAGCTTGTGTGGGAATACTTCCAAAAGGTAATGTAGATTCCTCTGGAAAAGACAGTATCAAAATTCTCCAGAGGCCTGGAGCTCTAAGCCCATCATTGCATTCCATGTGCTGCTACTAGCATAACAAAGTCAATCAGTACCCTTTGGTCAATAATCCTCTCAACTATTAACACGGAAAAACTCTTGAGCTAGATAAGGTGCTCATTATCATGAGAGGAATAATTTGCATGTTAGCATGGGGGAAATATGATAGGGTTTTAAAAACCCTCTTCACTCTCACAGTCAACTTGATTGTAAAGGATGTAATCATTGCCTCTTTTTTGTAAATTGCATTTAATAATTTTGCATTTTCCCCACAACTTTCCACTAAAAGACAGAGATAACCAATAAAGGATTTTAAAAAGTAAACAAAGGTTTCTTTCAATTTTAATTTTCGTCAGTTTTCCATTATATACAATGGAGAGGTATATGTTTCTTGTTTGCTGGCAGTGGTTGGGGAGTTCCTCTTTAAACATAACGAAATCTCAGCAGTGGTAGATGAACCCTAATTCCCAGAAAAATAAGAGACTACTATTGTAAAGGCTCAAGGCCGGCAAACAAAGGTTGTGTTAAAGCCACTGAGTATAGAACAGATCTTTCATAACATGCCAACCCTCGTCAAGGTAAAAAGTTGCTAATCAATTTAAAGAGATGGAGTGGAGAGACAGGGAGAGAGAGAAAGCAGCAATGGCTGCTGCTCCTATAATAAGGTGACTAATTGTATGCTATTATCTGTTTGATGGTTTAAGCAGAATAAAGTGACACTGATCTGGAAATGTGAGAATGAAGCAGAACAAGAGAGTGCTTGTAAGAGGAATAATTTCAGGCACCCATGAGGCTTCACATAAAACTCATTTGCACATAGACAGGGCTCTCTTGTGGATGATGGATAAATGTAATTCCTAGTTACCAGTGTTTCTTTTTTCTTTCTTTCTTTTTTTTTTTTTTTAAACTGACAAGGCATTGAAGACAGAAGAATGGAAACTAGACAAAAATGGCTTCAAAAATGAGAATAATTTCTAAATTAATTTAAATTTCTAAATGATTAGACAGTGACTGTGCGGACTGTTCCCTCAGGTCACTAACAGATATTCTTAATAGTCATTCCTGCAATTTTCAATAGACATCAACAATATTGTCCAATCAAGCTAAAAAAATGTGGAAATGGGCTGTGAGTTTTAATCAATACTTGAAACCTTTCAATTAAGTTTTACATAAGAGAAAACATACATGAACTTTAATCTTTTAAGCAAATTCTTACTGAAAAGGAGAAAGGGGGACAATTTTAAAACCAGAAAGATCAAAGCCAATTCAAGATGTACGAGCGCCATCTGGTGTCCATAATAAAAATTGTGTCAGTTTTTATCAAACTCCCCTTTTGTGCGCTTTGTAGTGCAAAAAGGGTTATAGTACACAGAGTAATTCTTGAAATGGGATTTACTCTATGTCTGATACCCAGATGTTACTATTTACTATTTGTTTTTAAAGCAAACTAACCTAAGGAAGTGAGGTGGGTTGAAGCAGTGGGTTTGCTGTTAACACATATATTCAAACATTTCAGGAAAAATAATTCATGTTTCAACTAGAGAATTCACATAATTGCTGCAGTTCTCCACCCTAATTTACTCAAACCAACCTTCCCTGATACAGGAAAAGTGTTTCTATACTTTCAGAAGCAATGCCTCTATAAAAATATAGGAGAAGCAGATGGGTAGCATATTTTTAAGGAAGAAACTTTGAGGCTTATAATGCTAATGCACTAAGATAAATTTAGCAATATATTAAAAAAAGAAACCTAAGTAGTGGCACTTAAGTGTCTTGGAAATGTATGCACATATCTGTTAATAGAACCTGAAAAATATACTGCCTTCCATCCTGTTCTGCAACTGATTTTTACTATACCTATATATTAAGTGTAATAACTCATCCTGTTGTCTTAACATTCTTGGTATCATTTGAGCTACAGAGGTTTCTGACAATTTCAAGGACCAGCAGAATATTTCACAAATGAGGTACTTGCAACTCATCAACAATCAGCCCTCTGATATCAAGAAATCTTCAGGCTTACCCTATGTGGTTTGGTTGTATTCATGAGTCCTAAATAACATTGTGTTTCTGTCTTTGAATAAATGCATTCAGCAAAATTTTAACCATGCTTCTTTCTTACTGCAGCTAAATAACACACAGCAAAAACACAGTCATAAAGAACATGAAAAAATAATTTATATATCCTTTGTCTTATAGAATAAGAAATGTGAAGAAGATAATATTTCTTTTGTTCTAAAAAAAATCTGGACTTTCATTAAGAGACAAAAGCCATTTCAATAATGTAAAAATTGAGTCTTTAGAATGGTGTACCTTTTAATATCTGGTAACAGATAACTTTTGAAATTGTTGCTGCAAAATAAAATTATTTCACAAGATTACAGCTAGAGGTTGGCACCTAATTTTCAAGCAATGGTGAGAAATTTTGTGTGACTTTTGTAGTCCCAAGTAATTATCCCTACCAGAAAAGAACTACACCAAGAGGCACTAGGGGAGCTGGCCAAGCATGTCTTTCTTGTGTCCCAAGAGAGAACTGATGGATGTGGCAGAGGGGACGACTGGCTTCTGGGACTGGGATGTCTTAGCACCTGGCAACTTGCTCTCACCCCAGGGCTATGGCTGGCTTGGCACAGCAAGGAGTAGGAGAGGGCTTTAATATGATAAAGGCATTCGGAAAGGCTCAGGAGAGATGACACTATTCGTACTAAGTCATGAAGTTCAAAAATTGTTCATAGGGAACTTAAGTTTTGACTTCGAGCAAGATCAGCTATTCAGTAGCTATTTTTGTTTTCCTGTAACTTAAGAATAATTATGTCAGATGCCTTACACTAAATGTCTACTATATTTAAAGAATTTTCTCAGGATTGACAACATTTGTTGCTTGCATAAAATTAAAATCTATATGATTCAAGATTAATTCTCTCATACTAATAAACATAAAAGTGTAAGAAATATCTTCTCAGAGTACATGCATTTGTAAAAAATAAAATGTAATTTTGGCTTTGAAACATGCATTTACTGCTTAATAAAAACTTGATGTACAAATTGTATCTTTACACTTTTTCCCAAACGTCAAGAATTCTGCGCCATAATACAGAAGATGGCTAGGAGGCAGACTGTGGAAACATCAATTTCACAGGCACATCACAATTTTTGTTTCATTTTATACAAGATCTCTGCTTGAATATAAGTTAATTTTCACATACATAAAAGTATATGTTTTATGCCCTAAAATTTTTTTTTTTTTCTGTCTTTTGGCATGACTGGTTTGGGAAAGGAGGAGGGACTGGGTTCAGCTGTGGTGTTTGTTGTAAATGGCAGCGTGGCCTTTGCTACTGAGGAGAAGGATAAAGCCTGGGTCTCAAGTCGACCTTTGCTGTACCTTTGCCACATGGTACTGTATGCTTGCCGGCTAGAAGGAGGGTGAGGGATTTTTAGAGTCTGCAGATGAGTATGTGTGAGTAAGTGGTATCCACATTCTCAACTTTAAGTCACTGAAGCTTCTTTTTCCCAGAAAACAGGGGTTAGATGTTGCATTTCCTAAAACTAACCGAAGTTCGCTTTACTGACGCAGCACGAGAGATGTAAACAAAAAAAAGAAAAGAGGAAAGATACTTTTTAGGTGTTTGTCTGTTTTTGTCACTCGATGGAAAACACTGACGAAAGGTCAGAGCTCCCATCCTGATCTTTTCATCAAGGCGCCTTTCCTAATAATATGGCTCAACTGTGAATGTAGAAGTTGGGGAGAAGGGAAAGAAAAAAAAAAACTCTGGAGTTAGAGGATACAGAAAAATGAAAGTAAAATTGTTACAAATAAAGAGCACAGACTTCAAAAACAAAAAAGTCACAACCCAAACAAACCAAAATTTAAATGATCAGAATTGGCAGCACAAAGAAAATGCCCTCTCCTGATTTGTACTGTGGCAGTCTGAAACCCCAAAAAATTGTGCCTAAGAGTTTAGAAAAACAATAAATAACAAATGAAAACAAATAAAAAACAAAAGTAAACACACATACACACAAAACAGCAAACTTCTGGTAACTATTTTGGATTGCAAACAGGATAAATTTAAGGTTCAAACAATCTGATAAAATAACCATTTGGAAACTGAAAAATAGATATATTTCCTATCATTATCTGTAACATTTTGGAGTACTATCTCCTAAGCTAACATTTTGACTTGGTGGTAGCTTAGCATTCTTCTTTGTGTTTTTTATTTGCTTGCTTTTGTTTTTGAGGTGGTGTCTCATTCTGTCACCCAGGTTGGAGTGCATTGGCATAATACCTGCTCACCACAACCTCCGCCTCCCAGGTTCAAGTAATGCTCCTGCCTTAACCTCCTGAGTAGCTGGGATTACAGGCATGCGCCACCACATCCAGCTAATTTTTGTATTTTTAATAGACACAGGATTTCACCATGTTGGCCAGGCTGGTCTCGAACTCTTGACCTAAAGTGATCCTCCCACCTCAGCCTCCCAAAGTGCTGGGATTACATGCATGAGCTACCGTGCTCGGCCTCTTCTTAGTGTTTTTGATATTACATTAACAAAAAAATCCTTCAAAATGAAATATTTGAAAAATGTTGAAGGTCAAGTAAAAATTATGCTGATGAAAAGAATGCGGACATTAAAGCACTACAGACAGAGCAAACAGCATGTGAAAAGCTCCAGCTGTGAGTGAGTACTAGCTACTCAAGACAATTGGTCAGTAGGTGTGTTAACAGTGGCAAGTGATAAAACAAGAGACAGAAGCCAGGGTAAGTCCGGAAGGACATTTTAGATTTAAAACAATTGGGAGGCATGGAATGATTTAAGCCAGAGACTGATGGATCAATGTGACTACAATATAGGAACAGATTAGAGGGTCTTGACAAGGGAGGCAAAGAAAAGAGATACTGATTTCTGAAATTAGTTAAGAAAATGGTGAATGTTTGAATGATGGATTAAGACAAATACATGTTCAATATATATGACAAGCAGTGACATAAAATGTTCCATTAATGAGGACTAAGCGACAGAAATATGTATTTAACTGTTTTATTATGTTTTGTTTGAAATTTTTAAATAAAATATATAAAATCACTTAAAATGAATTGATAATATACTATTTATTATATTGTGATAAAATGTGATTATTGATAATGCAAAGATATTAAAAGATGCTCTGAAGGAGACTAATTTAATGATTTCTAAAATCAATCTCAATGATACATTTCTACATTAGGAACTTTTCATAGTGCTATCATAGTGCTATGAAAAGGAGTCACATATGCTCTTTAAATAGTTTTTTAATGATATAATTAACAAAAAAAGTTTGAAGAAAAGTAAAATATTCATAACTCAAAAATAAACAATAGTTTCTTTTTATAAGTGGGATCTACTAAATTTTCTCTAACAAAAGAGGGACAAGAAAAATACATAAATAAGTTACATATAAGAACTACGTACAAAGTGGAAAAAGTGAAATAGCATTGGTCCCACCCTAGGAGCACTTAAAAGCTTTCTTCGGGAAACAGTACCTCGGACAAATCTTTAAGGAAGGGTTTTAGCTTGATGATAGATGTATGGGTCTAGGCATATTCACTGAAAATAGATAAATTGGACAGGGCCCAGTGGTTCATGCCTATAACCCCAGCAGTCTGGGAGGCTGAGACAGGAGGGTTGCTTGAGTCCAGGAATTCAAGGCCAATCGGGGCAACATAGCAAGACTCTGTCTTTACAAAAAAATTAAAAATTAGCCAGGTGTGGTGACACATGCCTGTAGTTCCAGCTGCTTGGGACACTAAAGTGGGAGGATTGTTTGAGCCCAGGAGATCAAGGCTGTAATGAGCCGTGATTGTACCACTGCACTCAGCCAGGACAACAGAGTGAGATCCTGTCTCAAAACATAAATTAATAAAAATCAATAAATAAACAAAAACAAATAAATTTTTAAAAATAAAAATGAAAAATTAAAAGCTATTATATTTTTTCTAACCAGTGAAATCAACTAAAGTTTTCTAGTCTCTATGCAAGAATAAGTTTTCTTTACTTCATACTACTAGAAATTAAAAGTATTACTAGAAATCCAACAGAATAATTCTTAACAGTGTAAACATTATGTTAAGAATGACTCAAAGATGACCACATATGTTGCAACTTTATAGCATTATGCTAAATGTTCTAGCTAATACAATGACACATGAAGAAAAAGAAAAATACACATACCAGAGAAGATAAATACCAGACTAACATACAAAATAAATATCTTTCTATACAACAGTATAACCCAATTAAAAAGAATGGAACATTACAATCGCAATTGAAGCTTTAAAATATATAATTAACTAAAACGAATAAGGATATGTAATAAGGAGATACCCACTTGAGAAAAGTGGAGATATATAACATTCTAGGTTAGAAGGCTCAATATTTTTAAACGATGATTCTCACAAAGGTAATGAAAATAAAAAACTCGTAAGATGATTTGTGCATCTTGACCTTCAGATTCCAAAGTTCTGGAAGGAACAAATTAGGGGAAAAACGTATGTGTGTGTGTATATATATATATGTGTGTGTGTGTGTGTGTGTGTGTGTGTGTGTGTATGTACGTGTATATATAAACGGAGTCTCACTCTGTCACCAGGCTGGAGTGCAGAGGCGCTTTTTTGACTCACTGCAACCTCTGCCTCCTGGGTTCAAGTGATTCTCCTGCCTCAGCCTCCCAAGTAGCTGGGACTACAGGCATGCACCACCACACCCAGCTAATTTTTGTATTTTTAGTAGAGATGGGGTTTCACATGTTGGCCGGGATACTCTCCATCTCTTGACCTCGTGATCTGCCCATCTTGGCCTCCAAAAAAAAAGCATAATTTTAAAGGGAAGAATAGTGAGGGTAAACATATTCTACTAGAGATATAATTTTAAGTCAAGAGAATTCAAAAGAGTATGATATGAATGCAGAATAAACAAAATAATCAATTCAAAAATTAATAATGCAGAAATAGATTCATCAGTATATGAGAGTTTTAGTATATAATAAAATCACATTTAAAATAAAAATAAAAGAATAGGTTTTTCAATTTATAACACAAAAATAATTTGTAATCTGTATACCTGTAAGAATTGTAAAATTAAGTTAGAGTTTCACTTTGCAACATGCATAGAAATAAATTCTGCATGGTTTAAAACCTGTATGTCAATTAAAAAACAATGTTAGAAGGAACTATAAAATAATAATATTGTAATTTTATTAGGAGGACAGTATTTCCCTAGCCATATATATACAAGAAGCCATAGAGAAAAAAGACCCACAAATGTGACCACAGAAATAAATGAAAATCTTCCCTGCCAAAACTATGAGTTATAAGACTTCTGATGTATTAAAGAGTAAAGAATTGTGCTATGATTGGTGGAACTATTTTCTAATGCTATAATATTTAATGGAAAAATATATAAACTATATTAAAAGGTCCAACTACTCAATAATTTAAAAAAAATTAAAAGAACCTAATAGAAACGAATTGTAGAAGTACTATTACTAAAAGTAATGACTAATAATAATCATAGAAATACAAATTTAAGCAGAAAAACATGTTTTTTGAGCATGGGAAAATATAATTATTGAAAATATCCAATATTAGGCAGTGATGTGGAATATATATTCCTGTTGACTGTTGTTAAGAATATATATTGGTATAGCAGTTTTAAGATGATTTGGGATTAGCTATCAAAATGTCAAAAATGCAAATTCTTTTACACTATTCCACTTCTAAGGATTTTTCATGAGCAAAAATGCTATTTCAAAATGGCTGGATTTTCAGATTGTAGCTACACTATTCTGTGATCTCTTTCATAAAATAGCCAAATACGAGACAGAATTAGGAAACAAAAGTTACATTTTTTTGTGTGTGTTCCAGGTCAGTGCTTTCAAATACGTGAGCCATGTATATCATTTTAAATATTCCAATGACTACATTTTAAAAGGCAAGCATAAAGGCAAAAACAATTTTAATAATATATTTGATTTAGCCCCATATATCTAAAATATTATTTCAATTTTTGATCAATGTAGATTTTATTAGCTATATATTTGCATTCTTCTTCCTTACTATGTCTTCAAAATCTGGTTTGTGTATTATAAAATACAGCACATATCAATTAAGACTAGCCACATTTCAAGTGCTCTGTAATCACGTGTGGCTAATGGCCACCATCCCGGAGAGTGTATCTCTACATTGCAGTGTGTCAGGCATAATTTTCACCAGTATATCTCTGAGAGCAGTGATCTACACTTAAGCTTATGGATCATACCTATGACATAGGTATGATCTGTTACTGTCACCAAAGCTAATATTAGACATTGGAATCTAACCATCCACTATGCTGTCATTACTGTACATTTTGTACAAAGACCTGAGTGACACCAACATTACCAACTTGCTTTTGTTAACAAAAGATAGGATCAAATAGTAGAAAAAGAATTGATGTTTTTAATCAATAATATCTGTTGAATGAATGCTGAATGAAAGGGCTTTAACAATTGTAGTCCAATTATGCAATAAAAAGCTGTATGGTCTTGATCAAATCATTTTGAATCTGTCTATCTTAGAGTTTACAGCTTTAAAACACCTACCTAATAGGGCAGTAAAGCTGTTGTGTGAAATCAATATGATGGCTTTCCAGATTTCTTTATGTATGCTACCTTTTTCCAAAATAAATTAGTTAACTATCTGTAGACATATATAGAATTCAAACAATAAAAGTGGATTTCATTTTAAAACTGAAGAAATTTGGCAATACAAAGTTAAGATACAGAAATAAAATTACAGCAGGGCTAGAATCAGAACTTAATATGTTACCGTAAGATTCTATATAAAAATTTTGCCCCAAAATTAGTTACATCATTTTTCAGAAAGAGCAATTTAAAAATATATATCTGATTTGAGTTACAAAGCTATTGATATGGATTGCCTCTGTGTCCCCACCCAAATCTCATCTTGTAGCTCCCATAATTCCCACGTGTTGTGGGAGGGACCAAGTGGGAGATGATTGAATCATGGGAATGGATCTTTCCCATGCTGTTCTTGTGATAGTGTATGACTCTCACAAGATTTGATGTTTTTTAAAAACAGGAGTTTCTCTGCACAAACTTTTTTTTTTTTTTTTTTTTGTCTGCCACCATCCACATAAGATGTGACTTCTCCCTGCTTGCCTTCCACCATGATTGTGAGTCCTCTCCAGGCATGTGGAAATGTAAGCCAATTAAACCTCTGTCTTTTATAAATTGCCCAGTCTTGGGTATGTCTCTATCAACAGCATGAAAATGTACAGGGGTGGGGTGTTGCTGAAAAGACACTCTAAAATGTGAAAGCAACTTTGGAACTGGGTAACACGCAGAAGTTGGCGCAGTTTGGAGGGCTCAAAGAAGATAGGAAAATGTGGGAAACTTTGGAACTTCCTAGAGACTTGTTGAATGGCTTTGACAAAATTGCTGATAGTGATATGAATAATAAGGTCCAGGCTGAGGTGGTTTCAGATGGAGATGAGGAACTTGTTAGGAACTGGAGCAAAGGTGACTCTTGTTATGTTTTAGCAAAGAGACTGATGGCATTTTTCCCCTGCCTTAGAGATTTGTGGAACTTTGGACTTGAGAGAGATGATTTAGGGTATCTGGAGGAAGAAATTTTTAATTAACCACGTATTTAAGAGGTGACTTGGGTGCTGCTAAAGGCATTCAGTTTCGTAAGGAAAGCGGAGCATAGAAGTTCAGAAAATTTGCATCCTGACAATGTGATAGAAAAGAAAATCCCATTTTGTGAAGAGAAATTCAAGCTGGCTGCAGAAATTTGCATTAGTAACAAGAAGCTTCGGACTGCCTGAGAATGAATTCTTGGTGATATGGTTTGGCTCTGTGTTTCCACCCAAGTATTATTTCAAATTGCAATCTCCAGGTGTTTAGGTAGGGAACTGGTGGGAGGTGACTGGATTATGCAGGCAGTTTCCGCTATGCTAGTCTCATGATAGTGAGTTATTCTCATGAGATCTGATAGTTTAAAAGTGTGACACTAACTCTTTGCACTCTCTCTCTCTCTCCTGCAACCATGTAAGAGGTGTCTTACTTCCCCTTCACCATCTGTCATGATTTTAAGTTTCCTGAGGCCTCCTAAGCCATGTGTAATTATGAGTCAATTAAATTTCTTCTCTTTATAAATGACTCAGTCTCGGATAGTACTTACAGCTGTGTGAAAATGGATGAATACACTGGGCACACCAGTTTCTAGGTTTGTGACATTGCCCTTGTTTGCATCTTAGTTTATTAATAAATAAATAAGAGGTATAATAATAGTATCTTTTCTACAGGGTTTTGAGAGGATTAAATAAGATATCATGTAAAATTCTTGGAAGAATGCCTGCCACATAGTGTGTTATAAACCTTTGTTGTGATTATTTTCTTTTTCTATGAAGTTAAAAGTGCAGACATGATGCATGCTTGGCACTCAGCAAAATGCCTGACATAACAGTAATTTAATAAATATGTTAGTTAACATATGTATGTACTTTTAAAAATTTGAATCAAAGCTATGTTCCGCAAATTCTAATAAAAGCTATAAAATCTTTGACAGAGAAAAGAAAGCAAAAGAAGCCTCTCTCACTAAAGGAGTTAAGTAATCTTTTCCTACGAGGTGTGAATTGCTATCTCTGTTGATTCTGCTGATGTTGCAGCCATTATCCCTTTGTAAGCGAGGATATAAAGAAAAATCTCAATGAGTAGTACCAATGGGGGCTCTAGAATGCAATACAGGGATGGTATTAACAATTTGAACAAATCGTGTCCTTTCAGTAAGTGAATATTGTACAACAGTGCCATATTGTCATGGGTAATTATCCTTGAAGTCTCTCTCTTTTTTTATGCTACATATAATTCTATCCTACAACTATCTCCTACCGTACAATGTAACTATCAACTAACTCAGCTGTACTATCAACTTAGACACTCAGTAAAGAGCTGCTTATTGAACTGAATTTGCATATACAGACTGTCAAATTGCATTATGGCGTAAAACCTAAAGAAAAACAGAAACATTTACACCAAAATTTTTAGCAAAATTAACTTTTCTGTCTCATTAAAAAGACAAACAGTTCCAGTATGAAAATTTGGTATATATTTATGAACAATTCAAACCATAATGGACTTGGACTCTCAAGTTTATATTTGAGTTTTGCATGTCACATATAAACGTTTGCACATAAAAATATGTGGTTTAAAAAATAAATTTTCTTTCTTATTCCAACCCCCATTTGTAAGTAGAACTTGTACAATAGATCTTTGATAGAATTATGTGCTTCTCTTACTTTCCCAGCTCACTAAAAATCTTCATCTTTAATAATTCCCCTAAAGGCTTTGCAGTGATTCTTGTAGTAATTTGCAGACACATATTGCTGTGTTTAAACCTTTTTATAGTCTCGCATACAATAAGGAGTAACTGCTCTCCTTATGAAAAGGGAAAATGAGGCTGATGGATTTGCCTTCTCAGTAGTATTGAGACAATTCCTCGTCAGATTAATAGCTCTATGTTTCCCCAAAATTCCTTGCTTTTAAGGGATAATTAAAGAGAAATACCACCTAATGTCTTCTACCCCTTCCTCAATTTCAAGCTTGAATTACGTATTCCCAAACTTTAAAGGATTATTTTTCCTTTTAAAATCATGTAAAATCAATTCTTATCATATTTGCTACTTACTAATTTTTTTTAAATTAAAAATCACCATTACATTTCACTTTTTACTTCAAAATTCAAAATGTAAGTATCTTTCATGGTACACCTACTCTGTAGAATTGGGGTGAAGGATTCACTTAATTTTCTGCAGTGTATTTCAGTATGCTGACACTGGCACTCACACATTATAGGTAAGAGGAAAAATTGTACAGATTTTCTGAATCAAAATTTTGAAATATGTATTGAAATCTTTAAAACATCCATAATCACGTCATCCAGCATTTCACTTTTGGTCCCAAACCATTTACATACATAGAGATTTGTGTAATAATGCAATTAAATGTATTCCAAAATGGTTTCTTCTGTGGAGATTAGTCAAAGGACTCTTGATAATTGTTACAAATGAGAAACTAAATATATATGCAAATACATGGATTGATTAAATATTTTATAATATGTACTTGTAATATATATACCTCTTTAAAGGATGCATAAACAAAAATAATTTCCTAAAATATAAAAGAATGTACATTATGAAAAATATAATCCTGATTACATGGAAAAAGAGAAAATTATGACTACACATGCTAAATTTTAGTAGTGGTTAATTCTGACTGGTTGGTACAGAGAATTTTAATTTCTTTATTTGTGATTTCTGGCATTTCCTTAGTTTCCTATCATAAAGGGGTTTTTCTCTGAGGTTATAATTATTGAACACTTTTCAGAGGGGAGAAATTATTCAGTAAAAATCTGCCTCTGACATTGTGATAAGCACATTATAACAGCTTCCTGCAGACAGAGAAAAAATTACATGCAGTCACAAAACCTAGGTCATATAATTTACTTCTCTTGGACAGTGACCCTTTAACCTAGTTCAAATCCAATAACATTGGGCATATCCAGAAGACAAAATAGTTCTCTATGGTCTCAGTGTCACTTGGTGTGATGAGGATCCCTAGCCTGTCCTATCCATCGTTGCATTTATGTGCAAAGTATTTTGTTTGTCCCAGTTTCATGTTATTTTTGTAGCTTCAAAATGATAAAACATAGCAATCAGGCATCCCACCTGTCCTGGATTTTAGCCAAGGATAAAATAAATCACAACAGCTTTGCACTCAGTTGAAAATTAATATTCATTGCCCGAGTAACAGATAAAAGGCATGATAATCTCATGTAAGTCATTAGGTCTGTGGATGTCACTTTTGTACCATCTAAATTATCATATTTATCATTTTTCAGGCCTTAGTGTGTCTTAAAGGGAGACTAAAAAATATATCTAGAGCTTGCCAGAAACTTGGTGGCTGCTGAGATTCATGCTAAAGGACTTTCAAAGAAAAAATCCTTGATACTTAATATCATCAGGGTCAAGGGAGTATTTGAGAGACTTGATGCAGCAGAACAAAGACAGGTCGGCAGGCTTGCTGCCATATGAAAGTTATAAGGCAAAAGAAAACCTAATTTTTGCACTCCCTTAAGAGACTAAATGAGCAAAGCAAAGAAAACAAAGCTATAATAGCCTCTCCCTAAAAATCCCGCTCACTGTTGTCTCTTCTCAGAATGTAAACGCTAAACATTTAATCAACTTAGAGTTGTTTCCTAGCATGTGTGGTTTAATTGCCACACACATTTTTTAAGGTAAGCCTTGCCTTAAGCTGGTTTCTTTGATATGAGAAAGAAATCTTCAATTTGAATTAACATCTGAAAGGACATAAAGAATATCATGGAAATAGAAACTTCCCAATGTCTTGCTAGAAATTAAGATTTAATATTATGATTGTGCTAGAAAAAAGTTGCAAATATTTGAAGCACCAATTCTTAATGCTACCTTCTGTAAAGTAATTTCATGGAGAAAACAAACTCATATACATTTTCTAGACCTAACCCTTTTCCATGTTCAAGTTGATATGCTGCCTCACTAAGCATTTTCAGAAGCTGATGATAATCATTAACACTGGCTATCTCTAGGCTTTGTCTCCCCTCCCTTTTTTGTCTCACCTTCTGATATGATTGCTAACAAGCAATAAAAAGGCTGAAATTATCTCACAGAAAACCAGAGAACCAATTCATACTTTAAAAAATATATTAATATGAATGCATCTTACATGTATTACTCCATGTTATGACAGTAATAATTGTGAAAATAATGATAGCAACTATGTATTAAGTGTTTCTATGCTAGAAACGGGACTGATTATTTATAGATAGACAATGATATGATAATTATATGAAATATGTATATATAAATATGTGTGTATTCAATTGCTTTAACCACATATTCATGTTGTTATATATAAAGCACTTTCACTACATACTTTATATTTTATGAATTCCTGAAACATCCTAAAAAGATGAGATTTTTATTAGCACGAATTTACCAATGAAAAAACAAAGATATTCTAGAAACTTCTGTTTTGTGGTTCATCATGTAAAAAGTTTAGAAATCACCACTCCATCCTAATCATAAGCAAAAAGCTGAACAAACTGAAAAATCAGCAACTTTTTTTAGATCTATCAGAGAAGCACGGTACCTGACAAACTGTTCAGGTACCCACACCTTAACACTACATTACTAAAGTCCTATTTACTGCAGTTCTTTTACCCAGTACCTCATCTACATTTTTCAACAAAAAATTACAAGATATACTAAAAAGCAGAAAACATAGTTGGAGGAGCCTGGAGAAGCCTGAGAACCAGAGTTCAATATGGTAAGAATGTTGAAATTATATGATGGGAATTTTTAAAATTATGATTAATTAGCTGAGGGCTTGAATGATAAAAAAGTAGAAAACATGCAAGGACAGATGGATAATGTAAGCAGAGAGATGAAAATTCTAGGAGAGAATCAAAAAGAAATGCCACTGATTAAAAACACTATAACAGAAATGAAAAATGCCTTTGATGAGCTCATTAGTAAACTGCACATGGTTGAGGAAAGAATCTCTGAGCTTTAGAGTATGACAATAGAAACTTCCAAAACTGAAAAGAAAAGAGAAAAAAAAAAGCTGGCAGAAACAGTAAATAGTCCAAAACCTGTGGAACAACTCCAAAAGGTATAACACACGGGTAATGAAAATTCACAAAAAAAGAAGAGAGAAAAAAACAGAAGCAATGTGTTAAAGAATAATCATTGAAAATTTCCCCTAAATTAAGGTCAGACATCAAATCACATATCCAGGAATCTCAGAGACTATCAAGCAGAATAAAGGTAAAAACATCTACACGTAAACATACCATATTCAAACCTCAGAACATCAAAGACTAAAAAAAAAAAAAATCTTGAAAGAAGAAAGATGAGAAAAACATTTCACCTATAGAGAGAAAATTATAAGAATTATGTCTGACATCTCAGAAACCATGCAGGAAAGAAGAGAATGGAGTGAAATATTTAAAGTGTTGAGAGTAAAATCCACCAACCTAGAATTCTCTGCTGTGCAAAATTATCCCTCAGAAGTAAAGGAAAAATAAAGACTTTCTAAGACAAAGATTAAAAGAATTTGTTGCCAATAGACCTCCCTTGCTAGAAGAATCAAAAGATGTTCAGAAAGAAGAAAAATTATATGGGTCAGAAGCCAGATCTACATAAAGAAAGGAAGAGCATCAAAGAATAAATAACTGAAGTTAAAATAAAATATTTTATTCTCCTGCTCTTAATTCATCTAACACACACTGTTCAAAATAATTATAGCAGCAATGTGTTAAATTATGTATGCTTATATATATGCTTATGTATATATGCTTACATATATATCACCATGTGTATATGTATGCACACACAAAACTTAATTATTTTTCTATATACCAGCAATGAAAAATTTGATATTTGAAATTTTAAAATACAATTACAATAGCACCAAGATAATGAAATGCTCAGATATAAATTTAACAGAATGTATACAGAATATATATGCATAAAACTACATAACACTAAATCAAAGGAAATTTAATTAAATTAAAACATAGTCTGTACTCATGGATATAGACTATCCATGAATAGTTGGAAGACTCGCTTCTCTTACAATGCCAATTCTTTCCATCTTCATCAATAGATTCAATAATATCTCATCCAGCTGATTTATTCCAATGCAAAGTGTTACATCTGAAAATCACTGGATATAATCAACATCAATTTGGCAAAGAATAAAAATTATCTGATCATGTCAGTTGATACAGAAAGTATCAACAAATCCTAAATCTACTGTGGTTAAAAAAAAATTACCATGATGTGTGTATTTCAAGAAAGCTAGAAAGATTTTGAATGTTGTCGCCACAAAGAAATGATACATTTTAAAAGTGAGGAGTATGATAATTACTCCCATTTGATCATTACACTATGTTTATATGCATCTGATCATCATACTATGCTTACATGTATTACATTGTACCTCACATGCATATGCAATTATTATGTATCAATTATAAATTTAAAAAATTAAAAAACAAACTCAGCAAGCCATTTCGTAGCTGTCAAAAACTGGATTCTTAAGTTTACATGATAAACCAAAAGCCAAAAAGAAAGCTAGAGAACTCACACTAACTAATTTTTAGACTTTCTATAATGCTTAGGTAACCAAGACACTGTGAAATTGTTAAGAATAGACAGACAACAATGGAACAGGTCTGATCTTTGACAATGGTGCCAGGACAACTCAATGGACAATGTTTTTAACAAATGGTATTGGAACAAATGGTCATCCATGTGCAAAACATGAAACTAGCCACAGACCTTACACATTTATTAAAGATGACTTCAAAATGGACCATAGACTAAATATAAAATTAAGACTGTAAAATTTCTGGCTTACACCTGTAATCCCAGGACTTTGGGAAGCCGAGCCAGGTGGATCACCAAGTCAAGAGTTCAAGACCATCCTGGCCAAAATGGTGAAACCCTGTCTCTACTAAAAATACAAAAATTAGCTGGGCATGGTGGTGGGTGCCTGTAAGCCCACCTACTAGGGAGGCTGAGGCAGGAGAATCGCTTGAATCCAGGAGGCAGCAGTTGCAGTGAGCCAAGATTGCGCCACTGCACTCTAGCCTGGGTGACAGGGCAAGACTCCGTCTCAAAAAAAAAAAAAAAAAAAAAAAAAACAAAAACAAAAATTTCTAGAAGAAAACAGGAGAATATCTATGTAACCTTGAGTGTGATGATGAGACTTTTAGATAGAACATCAAAAGCAAGATCCAGAAAAACAAAATTGGTGAGTGTGAGTTGGATTTTAGAGAAGTTAAAACCATTTGCTGTTGGAAGCACACTGTTAAGAGAATGAAAAGATGAGGGAGAAGTTAGAAATAAGGTACTAGCACCACATGTGAAGTTGCATAGTATTATGTGAAAGTGAACATTGATTGTTTATAAATGTATACACAAATACTAGTGCAATTACTTTAAAAATTTTAAAGAAGAATAATAGATTTGCTAAGAAAGAAGAGAAAATTGAACAACATAAAATGCTCAATTAAAACCACAAAGGGCAGAAAATGTTTGGAGGATCCTCCCCAAAAAATAGAGAATAGTAACAAATACGGTAGAGATTAATTTAAATATATCAATAATCATCTTAAATGTCAATGGCCTAAGCACACCGATTAAAAGACAGAAATGGTCAGAGTAGATCAAAAACTAACATCTAACTAGATGTTGTCTATAAGAAACTCATTTTAAGTAAAAACAGACATAAAGTAAAGGGATAAGGGAAGATACCCCATAATAACACTAATCAAAAGAAAGCATGAGTAACTATATTAATTTCAGACAGAGGAGACTTCCAAGCATGGAATGTTACTAGGGATAAAGAGGGGTGTTACATAATGTTAAAGAGGTCAATAATCCAAGAAGATATAACAGTTCTTAATGTATATGCATGTAACAACAGAGCATAAAAATACATAATGCAAAAACTGATAGAATTGCAAGGAGAAATAGATGAATTCACTATTATAGTTTAAGGATTTAGCATTGCTGTACCAGAAATGGATAGTTTCAGCAAGGAGAAAATCAGTAAGGTCATAGTTGAACTGAGCAGTTCCATTAATCAACTAGATACAATGGATATCTATAGACCACTTCACCCAACAACAGCAGATTGAACATACTTCTCAAGCTCACATGGAATATTTACCAGATTAGTCCACATTAAAGGTCATAAAACACACCTCAAATTTCAAAGAATAGAAATTATACATCTTCTCTTAGACAAGAGTGATATTAAACCAGAGATCAATAACAGAAAACGAATTGAAACACCCCAAAACACTTAAAGGTTAAACAACATACTTCTAAATAACATAAGGATCAAAGAAGAGTTAACAATAAAAGTTTGAAAACATTTTGAAGTAATTGAAAATGAAAATAAAATTTATTAAAAGTTTGGAATGCAGTAGAAGCAGTGCTTAAAAGACATTTATAGCATTAAATGCATGTATTGAAAAAAAGATCTAAAATTAATTATCTAAACTTCCACTTAAGAACTCTATCAAAATAAGAGAAGACAAAATCCAAAGTAAGCAGAGGATTAAGAAATAAAACTTAGAGCAAAAAATCAATAAAATTGGAAACAGGAAATTAATAGAGAAAATTGATGAAACTGAAAACTGGTTATTTGACAAGGTCAGTAAAATCAATGAAACTATCCAGGTTAATTGAGGAAAAAAGGAGAATGTGGCACATAAACATAATGGAGTACTATTCAGCCATAAAAAAAGAATAAGATCCTGTCATTTGCAACAGCACAGATGGAACTGGAGGTCATTAATGAAATAAGCCAGGCACAGATACACAAACCGCTGTTCTCACATATTTGTAAGACTTTAAAACAATTGAACTCCATGAGTTCAATGTCACTACTCATGGAGACAGTGAGTAGAAGAATGGTTGGCAGAGGATAGGAGGATAGTTGGGGTGGGCAGTGAAGATGGTTAATGGGTACAAAACATATTTTAAAAGTGTGGATAAGATCTAGTATTTTATAGGACAACAGAGTGACTATTGTCAATAATAACTTAATTTTACATTTAAAGAAAAGGAAAAGAAGATAATTGGATTGTTTTTAACCCAAAGGATAAATGCTGGAGGGGATAGATATCTCACTTACCATGATGTGATTTATGCACTACATGCCTATATCAGAGTATCTCATGTACCCCATATAAATATACACCTACTATGTACCCACAAAAATTAAAAATTAAAAAAAAACCCAGCATGTCAAGTATGGTCTTACTTTTGTGCAAATATATTTACATATGCATTCAAAAGAAACCCAGAAGGACATTCTCCAAAATTTGTAAGAGTGGTTTTTTTTAAAGATGGTGAATTTGGGGTAATTTTTTTTTCTGTTTTTGCATTTCTGCATTTTCTATACTGAAGAGAATAACAAAGTCAGGACTGACACTACCCAACTTCAAGGCTTACTATCAAGCTATATAATCTAAAAGTGTAGTGTTGGCCCAAAAAATATAGATAAAAAGATTGCTAGAACAGAATAGAGCTCCCAGAAATAGGCCCACATAAATGTAGTCGACTGATTTTTTGACAAAGGAGAAAAGGCAACACAATGAGGAAAAGAGAGTCATTTCGGATGGAAAACTGAACACTGGAACAACTAAACACTCACATCAAAACTACAAATCTAGACACAGACTTTCCATAATTCACATAAATGAAGTCAAAATGAATCAAAAATCTCAATGTGAATGAAATTCAAAACTATAAATCTCTTAGAGGATAACATAACTACTTTGGATATGGTGATGACTTTTTGCATACAAACTAAAGGCGTGATCCATGAAGGAAATAATTGATCTGAACTGATCAATTGAGCTGAACTTCATTACAATTTTTTTAAAAAATTCTGCTCTATTGAAGAAAATATCAAGAGTATGAGAAGGCAAGCTACAAACTGAATAAAATATTAAAAAAAAAAATCTTATAATGAACTGTTATACAAAGTTTCTAAAATATACAGAAAAACTCTTAAAAGTTAAAAATAAGAAAACAAATAACCCAATTAAAATCTAGCCAATGACCTGAACAGGCAACTCACCAAAGAAGATACACAGATGGCAAATAAGCATATGAAAAGATACTCATTTAATATCATATATCATTAGGGAATTATAAATTAAAACATCATTGAGGTATCACTATCCACCTATTACAATGGCCAAAATTCAAATCCCTGATAATACCAAATGCAGCTGAGGATGTGGCACTCAGGGACTCTCATTCATTGATAGTAGGGATGAAAAATGGTATAGCCACTTTGGAAGGCAGTCTGGCAGCTTTTTTACAAAACTAAATATAATATTACCATATGATCAAGCAATCACACTCCTTAGTATTTACTGAAATGATTTGAAAGTTTATGTCCACAAAAAAATTCTGCAAATGAATGTTACAGCAGTTTTTTTTGTTTTTTTTTTTCAGAATTGCCAAAACTTGGAAACAACCAAGATGTCCTTCAGTAGGTGAATGGATAAATAAACTCTGGTACATCCAAACAATGGAATATTATCCAGTATTAAAAAGAAATGAGCTATCAAGTCATGAATAGATATGAGGAAACCTAAATGCATCTTACTAAGTGAAAAGAAGCTAGTCCAAAAAGGCTAAATTATGTGTGATTCCATCTATGTGACATTCTGGAAAAGACACAACTATAGAGACAGTAAAAGATTAGTGGTTGCCAGGAGGTAGAAAGAAGGGAGGTCTGAATAGGATATCTCACAGGATTTACATAGAATTTTTAAGGCAGTGAAACTATTCTGTATAATACGACAATGATGGATACAGGTCATTATACATTTGCCCAAATCCATAGAATATCCAACACCAAGAGTGAACCCTAATGTGAAATATGGAACTTGGGTGACAGTGGGATGTCAGTACAGATGCATCAGTTGTAACAGACGTGCTGCTGAGGTGCAGAATGTCGACAGTTGGGTAGGTTGTGCATGTGTGAGGACAGGAGGTATATGACAACACTCTGTACTTTTATTGTGAATGTAACGCTGCTCCAAAAAATAAAGTTCGTTAATTATTTTTTTATTGCGGTCCAGAGGCTTTAAATGACTTCCCCAGGCAAAATAATTGTTAAAGCTATGTGGAATTTGAATTCAAGTTTATTTTACTTCAGTGGTGTCTCCACAATGCCACAATGTCCATATATAGTTGAAACCTAAAGATGAGATAGTGTTAATTGACTTCAGAGTCAAGAGATTGCCCCCATCTTGGTTGGCCTGGGAAGTTGTTTCAGGTAAAGTAAGTTATAAATCAGGTTGAATGATGGAAATATTTGAAAGTGGATTCGCCTATGTCAGCATATGTACAGAATTAGGCACAAACGGATGAAAGAGAGGAAATAGTGAAGGGAAAAAAGTTTGGAAGGGGACAGCCCTGGTATTTTCAGAAGAATAATGAGAGATGAGACTTAATTCAAATGTGGTAAATAAAGGGATGTCCCTATTTGTCAGGAGGCTGGAATTCAAGGCTAGATCCCAGAAGAGATACTAAGAATGTAAAGCAAAAACCAAGAAATATTTAGAAGAAAAAGTTGATATTGTTAATGAAAGGGAGTATTTTATTTTTAGTACCAGGAATCTTAAAGAGGAAGGAGGAATTTTACAAGGGAAGGTTTAAACAGCTGGATTATATACCACAGAGAAATCAAAAATCATGTGATATGACACCCAAACATCATTCAAATTTTCAAGTCCTGAAATGTTTCCCCTAGCTGTTGCAACAGTTTTCTTTAGAGATAATCATTTTAAAGTGTCTCTCTGCTATGGTGCATAAACATTAAGCCAATTTCCTCATTTATTAGCTCTCCACTATGGACCTTGTACTATACTAAGGGTTTAGATAGATTAAAAAGATGATAGATAGATAGATTACATAGAAGATAAATGGATAGATAGATGTGTGTATATATAAACACATACACATATATAGATACACACACAGAAACTCATACTATATGATATATATGTAGATCAATTAAAGCTACTACAATCTAACACATATCACTCTCCCCTTCACAAGCATACTCTTTACATTCTTTTTCACACTGCAGCTTCAATCATATGTTTGCTTAACTTGCTTTTCGTATTAGAGTAAAAGCTGTTTTATCAGCAGCCTGTCAACTAGAAATCTCTATTTATGGCTACTCTTGCTCATTTGCAGTGCTCAGTCACTCTCCAAGTTATGAAATGTGAATCTCCTATATACACAAATAACCATTTGTACAGTGCGTGCTCCTCTTCCCACTCACTCTTGAGATTGCTCCATCACAGCTACAACTCAAACTGTCCCAACATAAAAATCACACCCAGGTAATTCACTGTGTTCTGTTGCTACATCAATTGAGAAATGTCAATATCCATTGAGCATATGTTATGTGTCAGGTTCTGTATTTGGTATATCTCATGCATTACTGCTTGCAAAACTCATAGATACATATTAAGTAGAGGTTTCATTTCCATTTTTCAGGGAAGAGAAACAGGGGTCAGAGAAGTAATACCAACTGTGCAAGGCCACACACCTCTAGGAGTAAATCTGGCATGTGAGTGAGATTGGACTTGGTGATTGTTGCATACTTGATTCATCAGACTCTGCCAACCATAGAACCCTAATTTAGGACATGAAAAGAAAATGCCAGGTTCTCTGTTGATTAATGCTGTCCTTCTGAAAATGCAAATGGATTATATTAACGAGTTGGGTCATTATAATAAGATACCTGGAAATTTAAATTTCCTATTTTCTGGAAAGAAGGAATTCAAAATGATCTACACCAAGTAAAGCTTTCTATAATGAAATCTACTATTTATTTCTTTTTTTTCCTAAGTGATGGGTTTTGGGTCTGTCCCCACCCAAATCTCATCTTGAATTGTAAAAATTCCCACGTGTCTAATCCCAGCACTTTGGGAGGCCGAGACGGGCGCATCACGAGGTCAGGAGATCGAGACCATCCTGGCTAACATGGTGAAACCCCGTCTCTACTAAAAAATACAAAAAACTAGCCGGGCGAGGTGGCGGGCGCCTGTAGTCCCAGCTATTCGGGAGGCTGAGGCAGCAGAATGGCGTAAACCCAGGAGGCGGAGCTTGCAGTGAGCTGAGATCCGGCCACTGCACTCCAGCCTGGGCGACAGAGTGAGACTCCATCTCAAAAAAAAAAAAAAAAAAAAAAAAAAAAAAAATTCCCACGTGTCAAGGGCAGGGCTAGGTGAAGATAATTGAATCACGGGGATGGTTCCACACATACTGTTCTTGTGGTAGTGAGTAAGTCTCATGAGATCTGATGCTTTTATAAATAGGAGTTCTCCTGCACAAGCTCTATTGCCTGCCACTATGTAAGATGTGACTTCGCTCCTCATTCACCTTCAGTCATGATTGTGAGGCATCCCAAGTCATGTGGAACTGTGAGCTAATTACACCTTTATCCTTTATAAATGACCCATGCTCAGGTACGTCTTTATTAGCAGCATGAGAATGGACTAATACACCAAGAATATATAAAAGGTCATATGGCACGCCTTTACTTTGGCTACCTTATAAACATTCATTTCAATGCTAAAGTGCATATATCTTAATTACTTGTAATTTTATGTCTCAGCATAAATGGAGTTCCATCCAAAAACAACATCTTCTGCTGTGATCCTGGTCTATTTTTACTCTATTGTCACTGAAATCACATTATCCTAGTCTGCTCATTGGCTATTCTTACATATTTGTCATACATTTATAATAAAACATTTAAATGGATTTTTAAACGATAGTAAACCATTCAGTATATATTTAAAATATTAAAAAGTATATTTTTACTAAAGATGAATAAATTAAATAAATACATCAGCATTCTTCATTTACAGGGCCTTGAGGTGTTTTTGTCAAGCAAATGGATGTCATAACTTAAACATTAGACTTTATTTTAGCAAGAATATTTACAGGTAGCACTCAGGAAGGCTCAAGACTCAAAGGCAGAAATTGAGGAAAGCCTATAGGAGTGGGAAATGAAACATAAAGGAAAAAAATTCCTGGAGAGGAAAAGCAAAAGATAAGGGAAGCTTTAGTAGCAAGTAGAATTTTTGCATGCTTATTTATTCAAAGCACTACCAAATTTGAGTATTGAATGGGATACTCATTGAGTATCCAATGGGATGACAGGCATGAGCTATCACAGCAGGCCCCCTTTTTTTTCTTTAAATAACAAAAACAGAGGCTGTTAATCTTGGAAGCTGAGTAAAATCTTCCCGATGTGATCTCTGGACAGATAGCTGAAAAATGAGTGGGAATTACCTAGATGACCAGGTGTTGAGAGAGTAAAGTATAGGAATCTTCCAGAATGAGATTATTAGAAAGCAAAAGGACCTACATGAAGAAAAAGCATAATCTATTTTAAGAAGTACTTAATGAATCATTATGGCAGAGTAAGAGTGTTTAAAGTAATTTTATTTTATTTTGTCTTTTTTTTTTTTCCAATTTTTCAAGCTGTGGGACTGTTTCTTTAAAGGTACACTTATATGGAAACCAAGCATGTACTCTTCTTCTTCTCCACAAATGTAGCTACTGTGATTGAAGGTGAGGTTTGAGGTGGCTCTGAAGTGAAGTTTGGGCAGATTCCCACTGCACCCTTTAACACACAGTCAACACACTCAATATACAAAGACAAACATACATAGACACACACCAACAGACCCACACTCAATTGTCTCTGAAAGTACTTTGTAGAAGACTAGTGTTCTTTCAGACAACTGGACTAGAAGCTGGAGTGTGATGGTAAGAGTCAAAGAAAGGGAGCCAGAGTAGTAAATAAACCATGAAGGACGTTGTAAATCATCTTTGACGTTTGTATGTGAGTTGATCTCTGAGGTTAAATATGAGTTTAAAACTTATTGAAGGCAATGGAGAGATAATATTGACTGTTATGGGGGGCGGGCAGGTGAGTGATGGATCACATTGTGCTTTAAAATGTTTACAGTCACCCTAGTGGTAGGGCATAATGTGTCGTGGTTATCTCAAGGGCCTGAGCTAAGGTAATGTCAGTGGGGGTGAGTGGAAAGAAGCAAGTAGACTTGAGAGATGTTTAGGAAGAAAAATTGTCAGATGTAGTGTTAGTTGCATGGGAATGGTTAAAGTGAAAATGATTTCTTCCTTGATCAATCGCATAGACTGTGTTATAACTTACTAAAATAAGGAACATTGAAGGAAGCTCAGTGAAAGGAAATACATAAATTTAATTGAGGAAATGTTGAGTTTGTGGAAAATTTGTTTTGTTAAGCTTATTTAATAGTTTCATAAATAAGATACAAATAAAATAAATCGAAATAAAATTAGGTTTATTCAATAATTTATATGGCTGATTTAATGATTTCAACTTAGTGAGTTCATTGAAATACATATACTGAATATAAATAACAACTTTCCTTTCCAAGCACCCCAACTCACTATTCTCCCTCTTCATTTTCTTTATACTGGTTACAAGTGAGAAAGGACTGTAGGAAATTTAACATTCCCAAATAATGATTTCTCAGTATGGCTGACTTTTTTCTGGAAATCTAAAATATTTTTGCAGGTATTTCTTACTTCAAATTTTAGTCCTCTCTGAATAATTAAAGCCTCCCACTTCATCTCAGGCTATCCTTATGATGTTACTTGCAAAAAAACAAAAACTATTCATTTATTTCTACTTTCTTTTTGCCAAAGAGGCTGCAGGTATGGGGATATTTGCTTAAGTCCATAAAAGTCCATGGTAGGTGAGGGGAGGTGCATTACTGTTTTATGGTTATGGCCCTGCTGATTCCAAATATGGGGGCATTCGTGAGTATGATCTTTTTTTTTTTTTTTTTTTTTGGTGGCTGTCCCCATTGCTCTATTTTAGAACCAATTTCCCATCTGACTCTTACTACAGGCCTAATATCAAGGATCACACAGGGGAAATGTGGCTGCTTCCTTTAACCAATTCCAGACTGACAGTGTCCAACCTTATCATGCAGATCTGTCTTTACTGCACTGGGCAGTCTGTAATGGGGATGAAGAGATAAGATAAACAGGTCCTGCTTTCAGCTATTATATATATATATATACCTTGCCTGATCTCACAGAACACAGATTTGGCTCGGTGGAAATCTTTCATGAACAATCTTTGCCTTTTCTCAGATTGCTATGTTCTGCCCTTTTCCTGGATTCTTTCATGTTCCAGTGGCACTGAGATGACTCAGTAAGCAACCAGCTAGAAAACTACATGGAGACATGTTCAGTTCATGGTTTCATGACCTGTTATCTGGAAGCGCTTCCAAATTTGTAATGAGTAGATTAATCATACTGACCTCCACACCTATAAGTTGAAAGATGAAAGGAAGAAGAAAAAATATTTTTTGCCTTTATGAATTCATCTCTCCCAAAAATATCTATCTCCACTCTTCCTTATTCTATTAGTGGAAAAGTATAGAACAAGGAATTTACCATATTGGTTCTGTAGGCATGTCACCTCTCCCGAATCTAGAGGTGTTTGATCTAGCAGCTTGATCTTTTAGCTTAGAATATGAAATACATAGAAACTTTTATTTTCAGTTCAGGGTAAATTTTATACAGGTCAATAAGCCTGTAGAGTGGAAAAGGGTATTAGTTCTTATTTCAAATCCAAGGGTCAAAGAAGCTCCCATAATAGAAGAGCTGTATAATCCCAAACTCTGGCAAGAAACACTTTACTTAGCTGCTCCTGAAAAGATATACATTTAATAATGACAACTGCCCCATTCCTGTCTAGTTGTTTTAGATAACCTTATTTTCAGTATTATTCTGAAGATATTTATACTCATTGATATTAGTGACATTAATATATGCGTGTGTGTGTTTGTGTTTGTGTGTGTGTGTGTGTGTGTGTGTGTAAAGGCTTAAAGAAAACTTTTTACTTTATAGTCACTAAGAAGGATAGCTGCTGTGGGACGTAAACTAATATTTTTTTTGTCGGTTCCAACTGGAATTCAATTCCAAATAGAAGCAAAATACAGATCCATATGCAAATCATAGTAACAGCTGGAAAAAAATGTTCATTCATTTTTGTAGCAACCATTTTTTTCCAGGTCTTAATAAAGTAAATATTACCCTTTGTGTTCTCACACCATATCACTTTGGGAACTTACAGCAAGTCATCCCCTTGCATGCAAATTGAAGGAAACTCTGAGGCCAGGGAAATAATCGATCTGATTTAAAACAGAAACAAACAAAAACCCCAAGGTTTTGGACATGGTTGCTATGCTACATTTACCAGAGAGCCGTGATACCTTGTTATTATTACCCAAATACTAATCCAATCATGTTTCTTGCACCTCCTTTTCCCATGAACCAAAGGAAATTCACGCTCCAGGATTTCCCCTAATTTTAATTATCTTTTTGCATTTCCTACTAAAGTAAAGCACTTGCAATGAAGGAATTAGAACTTTCTGTGAATTAGAGCCAGGGGGAGCTGCCAGAGAACTGAAAAGAGACTGGAAAGGAATACGAAATACTATTAAATGTTAGCAAGAGATGGAAAGACAATGAATGGGAAAAAAAAGAGGAAAAGAAATTTCACCCTACTTCCACCTCCCAAAAACACAAAAACAAAATGTAAATGCAGCCCATCGTGAATTGTGATGCTCAAATCTACCCAGACCCTTTAGAATAATAATTTAGAGTTGCATATCACTTTAGATTTTGAAAGCATTTTTATATATTATGCCACTGATTCATCATAACAATCTATACAGGCAAGTCGGAAACTCTATTATTTTTTTCTGTTTTCAAGCTGGAGAAAGAAATGCTGATGCATAATCAAGAAAAACTTATATGTGTAAATGAAATTCTTTGTAATAAACCCAATTTGTTTCTCTTTTTGAACAGCTTTATTGAAGTATAATTGGCACACAATTAAAACGACACATACTTAAAATATCTAATTCAGGAAGTGTTGCCATATGTATACATACATTAAAACCAGCACGAGCAAAATAATGAATTTATTTATTACCTACAAGAGTTTCTTCACATTTTTTATTTTTGTAATCCCTTCCCAACCTCCATCATATGGCTTCACCCAAGGCAGCTACTGATCTGCTTTCTGTCATTATAATTTACATCTTCTAGAGTATTTTTTAATAAACGGAATCATACCATATGAACTTTCTCCTGTTCATTCAGAATAAATATTTTGAGATTTGTCCACATCATGCTATATATCAATTATCCATTACTTTAATTACTGAACAGTAGTCCACTGTGTGGATACAATGGATATATCACAGTTTGTTTATTCACCTGTTGATGGACATTTGGATTATTTCCATCTCTCGTGTACAAGTTTTTATATGCATATGTGTTTTCCTTTATCTTGAGTAAATAACTAGCAGTAGAATGTCTGTGTCATATCTATGATTAACCTTGAAAGAAACTGCCAAACTGTTCCTCTTCATAGTCATTGTACCACTTTATACACCAGCCAGCAGCATATGAGAGTTTCACTTGTTCTACATCATCCCAGCATTTTGTACAGTCTTAAAATTTTACCTGTGCAACTAGGTATGTAGCGCAATATTGTACTTTATTTCCTATACAATTTAGTTATCTTAAGCATTTTTATGTGCTCGTTTACCATTAATATATGTGGGCCTGGAGTTTTCTGTGTAGGATGGATTTAATTCAAGTTATCTTTTTCTTATTGAATGAACTTTGGTAATTTGTATATTTCAATGATTCAAATTAATGATTGGAGCTTTTTAAGAAATAAGGGTTAAAAAGCAAACTAAGTTCAAAATAAGCATTACAAAGTAAATAAGAATAAAAATGGTAATCATTGAAATGATAAACAGAAAAATAATAGTGAAAATAAAACTAAAAGCAGATTTTAAAAAAAAAGATCTCCACTTTTTGACATTTGAAATGTCTCTACCTACAATGATCAGAAAAATAAAGATGAGACTCAAATTAACATCATTAATGAACCTATGAAGATTAAAAAATAAAATATAAAAATTTTATACCAATCATTCTGATAAATTCAATGAAATGGAAAATAGTTTAAGACACAATATACTGAAGCTTAATCACGAAGAAATTTATGATATATGTAACATTATATCTACTTAAAAATTATATTCACAGTTAAGATTCTCCCGTGAAGCAAACTCCAGATCTAGACAGCTTCACTGGCCAATGTGACCAAAAAGATAAGAAAAAATAATACTAATGATAAATACAATGTTTTCTATAAGAATGTTCTCAAAAGTTTCATTCATAGGAGACCCAAATCCAAATGTTTATCAGTTTGTGAACAGATAAGCAAACTGTGGCAAATCCTTGCAATGGAATACAACTCAGCAATAAAAAAGAAAGGACTTTTGATACACATAATGACATAGATGACCATCTCAAGCACTGTTTTAAATGAATAAGGCTAGGCACAAAGTCTACACACTGAATAACTACATTTATATTAAATTCTAGAAATGGTAAAACTATCCTCACTTAAGATCAGTGGTAACTGGGGCCAGGAGGTTGGGAAAAGAGATTACTTTTAAAGGGGTATGTGGAGATTTTGTGTGGCAAGGGAAATTTTCTATATGACTGTAGAAATGATCAGAGGACTGTATACATTTGTTAAAATTCATCAAATTTTACATTTAAAAATATTATCTAAAATAATCATAAATACTATCCAGAAAAATAAAGAGCATTTTAAAAGACAGAAATGTGAAAGAAACAAAGGTTTAGTTACTACTTGCTATGGTGAAATAAATAAAAATAATTTATACAATAAAAGTGAAGCACTTTAAAAATATAACTAATACAATCATGTGTAATCCTCAGAATTCAAAAAGAGAAATTCTTATACCACAGATCAGATCTTGTGAAGACATAATTGATGAACTAGAAGACTGAGCTAGAAAAATGACTCAGAATCCAAGTTAGAGATTTAAAAAGTTGATAGTTTTTAAAAATATGGAAAAGATACAATGCTACATATATGTGAAGAGTAACAAAAGAGAGAATGAGGAAAAGAAAATATTTAAAGACAAACTAGTCATGGAGTTTTAGTACAATGCACAAAAATATTTTAATATCACACAAAAAATCAGATTGATTCTCAAGCAGGATAAATGAAAATAAATTAGCATCCATGCACATGACAGACAAACTGCAGAGCACCAGATTCAAAGATAAATCAAAAGTAAAATGAGAAAACAGACATATTAAATGCATCACACTGCTTCTCAGTAATAACTGACAGAATTAAATGGAAAAATAACTTTAAATTGAGGAAGTAATATCATTGTTGACTTAAAATTTTAAAGCCATAGTAAAGCATTTTGAAAATCTGGGTGTTGCTATCATGTAAAATCCATGAGATATGAATAATAACCTTTAGACATTTGAATCCAAATGTACATTAAATAATTTAATCTCATTAACAAAACAGAATTACAACTAAACGAATAAAAGGAGCAAAATAAGATAAAAAAAAAAAAAAACCTTGATCAATCCAGGAGAAGTAGGAATAGAGAATAAAGTATCAAAGAAAAAAATATTAAAATGGAAAATAGTCATATGTTAGAAATAAGTTAAAATATATCAGTAATTATAAAAAGTATAGGAGAATAAATAAATACAATAAAGATTCTCCAACTACATAATAATACAAGAATCCAGAGATACACATCTTTACATATGCCTCTAGAGTATAAGGACACCAAATAGTTGAAAGAAAATAGGTGAAACACCTGCAAGCATGATCTAATCAAAGAATTCTAGTGCAACAATATCACTATCAGGTGAAGTATACTTTTTATGTCAAAGGACATTATTATGTTAATAAGTATAATGTCAGAGTGACAAAGCCAGTTCAGCTGGATAATGCCTAACGTATAACTTAATGCATTTAACAACAAATCTTCAAATTAAATAAAGCAGAGGAGAAGGAGGCAGGTGAGAAAAGCTGCAATTATAAGAAAGAAGCACTTGTGCTTGGTCCAGGATTCAGCTTAAACCACCATTGGGTGGAGATAAGGATTGTTGGTGAATAAACGTTTTGGGGCTTTAGCCCAAGAAGTCTAAGGCTGGGTGTCGGATATTTAGAAAAGTGTCACCAGCACTTGGGATGTGGAGGATCTGAGGTTCAATGGAAACAGGAGCTGGGTTTCATCTTTTTCCACTTATCTGTTTGTTAGGCAACCTGAGGCTCTGGGGTCATGAGTCCTGTCACTGCACAGATGGTAATATACAATGAACTATTAGCTTTTAAAATAAATTAATTATATCTACATGTAACATATAAATATTGAAATTGTAACATTATGGGAGCAAAGCAAGTGGCAACATGACACAAACAATATAACTTTTGTGCATTTTGGAAATCCACAAAACAATAATTTGTAGTATTTTTGAGATTTTTGTATGTTATAAAGTATTTTCTAAATGTTCTCAAGTTATATATATGCATGTATGTATGTTTATGTGGGGTGGGGGCTGTTGAGGGGATATTCTTCTGGATAATAATTGCCCCCAAGAAAGTCAATTTCTTGAATATAGGGGGTAGACTTAACACTTTGTTTCTTAAAAGAGGTCTGATGTAAATATCATAAAATGATACAATTACTAAATTCTGCCTGCTGGGTAAATAGGCATCTGATTTGTTTCACTGTACATTTTTCTCTGTGTGTTTATATATACATATATATACATATATACACACAGAATACATGTGTATGTATATGTGTGTATACACATGTGCACATGCACACATACACATACATTAACAGTTTTAAGTAAAAGAAAAATAAGGACAATAAAAATGATGAACACATGTAATTCCATTTTGTAAAATGTAAACTATTTTTTGATCTTGTTTAATAAAAACAATAAAGTAGTTAGATGTTTGAAGTGTTCAATTATTATAATTGACGTTCTGCTTGAAATGGGATTACAAATAGAAATAAGTTGTTGAAACTTAAAGACAAAAATTACGAGAAGATAAAAATAGCTGTGCATATAATCTCAAATGTGATCAGAGACTCTACTCCAGTGATTATCAATGATGTATTGCCAAATGCTCAGAAATTTTTGTCTTTATTCTTACATTAACCAAAATCATTTTTGAACATTTCATCTATTTGTTATTTAATGTTGTACCGATTTCAACATATTTATTGCTCCAGTTTATACAAGGAAAGATTAGAAGTTATAAAAGGCATTTAATCAATACCAAACTATTTTGTCTGAGATTCTAAACATTACAATTTGGAGTAGGTTTTGGTGATGTATTCATTGAGACAGGATTCTCAGAGTTGCTCCAAAAACTAAGAGTCTAATTTTCTTAAAGGACAAATCCAAAGACTTAGTATTAGAAAAATATTTTTTCCACTTTAACTTTTATTTTAGGTCCTGGGGTACATGTGCAGGATTGTTACATGGATATATTTCATAATGCTGAAGTTTCAGCTTCTATCGATCCCATCACCCAGGTAGTAAGCACAGTACACTACTAGAAAAACTACCAATAGGTAGTTTTTCAACCCTCGTCCCCCTCCCTCTCCGGCTCCAGTAGTTTCCAGTGTCTCTTGTTCTCATCTTTATGAGAAAAAATTTTTGAGGCTTGAAATTAGTATAGTTTGAAGTAAATGAAAGTAGCTTTTGAAGGTGTATTTTTCTAAAAGGGTAAATTTACAAAAGGAACCAGCAGTCTCATAGTCTCTACGGATGGGGACTTACTAGATTTTAAGGACCTATCTTCACCCTACTACATGAACAGGGGCCAGTCTTCTCCCAGAATCTGTGGGACAGGGCCCAGATTGGTCACAGTATTTACCTGCCTAAAGACATGGGAAACTGAATCTCAGGGTGCAGGAATAAATATTAAAATAAAACTTCTTCCTATGGATATAGGGTAGACTATTTTTCTGCATTGACTAAGTGTTCAAAATTGAAGGATATGAAGAAACAGTATGTGGTGGGAGTGGTGGTGGTAATAGTGATGGTGTTATTGGGAAACATGGCAGGGGGAGAAGTGCAAAAAGCCTTCTTGCTGTATTTGAAAAAAAAATGTAACCTTTGTTGTAACTCTCTTCATGCAACACAACAGGCATTCTAAGTGACTGGAATTAAAATTATAGACACAGATACAATATATATACTACGTATTATATATACTATGGCACTCTATGGAGTGCCAACCATGGAGATTACTTCACACTGTGGTTAGTTGAAGGGATCATGTACTGCTCAAGTGAAAAGAGAAGAATCATTAGTTTTTGAAGTGGATTCTAATACAGACTCCCTAATGATTTATTACCAATCTGAGAGAATCAAGGATGAAAGACATTGAAACAAGTTTTTTGATTGTCTCAATGGTTATAAAAGATACTCATTGATGAGTGTGTGTGATGGGCTACCAACACCAAGATCTGTTATACGTTTTTAGAATATTATTCTAAAAATAGGTTTTTTTGGTGTAACTAAGCATCTGCAATTTACATCATTTTGGTAGGAGTTGAGATAGGCTATTCATCTTCCAATGCCTATTTATAAACTTAAAAATTCACTTACCTGTTTCTATTCCCATTTTATTTGTGAGTAGGTTTTTAAATGCTGACTTTTAAACCCACAAACATTTTTTTCTAAGCTCTTATTTGTACATCTCCTCATCCTTAAATACTTTAAAATAAATCTTGACTATCTCTATGTTTTCCTAGATAGGAAAGAAGCTGCCTAGGGTGAAAGAGCATTTAAGATAAATGTAGTTGATCTATAAAAAGAGGACATTTGTCTGCAGACATAAGCAAAGCAAAATTACTCAGTAGCATAATTGATTAAACAACCTGCCCACTCATGCCCCGAAAGCCAGAGTTTAAACCCAGACACTGCCTCAAGATTTGGGATTCAAAATACCCAAGTGTACCACAAGATCAATCCTTTCACTTATATCTTAAGAGACTGCTGTTAATATTCCAAGTATGAGCAGATAATCTGACATGGGCATTTCTTCAAATCCCTGTGGTTTTATTGAAGAGAGTAGTTTTCTTCTGGAAAGTACTATGTCAGCAAAGAGTATAATACTTCATAAAACCTGCATTGTTTTTTCTTTTTTGAGAGAGAGAATCTTGCTCTGTCTCCCAGGCTGGAGTGCAGTGCTGCGATCTCAGCTCACTGCAACCTCTGCCTCCCTGGCTCAAGAGATTCTCTTGCCTCAGCCTCCCAAGTAACTGAGATAACAGGCATGCACCACCACAACTGGCTTTTTGTATTTTTAGGAGAGATGGGTTTTCACCATACTGTCCAGGCTGGTCTCAAACTCCTGGCCTCATGTGATCTGCCCACCTCGGCCTCCCAAAGTGCTGGGATTATAGGCGTGAGCCACTGTGCCTGGCCCAAAACCTGCATTTTATGAGTGAATAAATTCTTAAAAACAAAATAGTAAATGTAATATATATAATTTTTTTATCCCCAGGATAAATTGAGCACAAATGCTTTGTATTTGAGTGGAATTTTCTAATGAGGATGGGGGAAAAGCTGAAGTTAAAGATGCCTGTTTCAGCATTTCCTAGATAAAGTAAGGATTTTCACGTGTAATTTTTTCAGAATGTGTCTTGAATTAATTTGACATTAATTATTCACTTGATAGTCCAAATTACACATTTTTTTTGCATGAAAACCAGGTGTGTTCCACATACCCTAAGCATCTGCTATCTTTTGCACACAAGTCAAAGGGGGATAGTACTGTGAAACAAGAGCATTGCATAAGAATGCCTCTAGTTTTCACATTCAGTGGCATAAAAAAAGCACCAAAGAAGAAGATCCTTTTTTCCTCTTGTTTTTAAAAATGAAACATGCACTTTTGGTGCTGAAGCAAGTCATACTATATTTAATGGGAAGGTGTGTGATGTCAACTTAAAACATCAAAAAAATTATACTTGCATTTTAGTCACCCACAAACCCAAACTATGTCAAATGTAACATCATGTTTTATGCCATGGGCTATTAAAAATGGCTTGTTCATAATCATATTATCCTAAAGAAGATTACTGTTGGTTTGGAAAGAATTGCATGTTTATAATCAAATTCAGATACAGTCCTTGAGGTAAGCTATGCTTGATTAATGAGTGAAGTGATCCAAAATGGCAGTTTTGTAGAAGGCTTTATGTTTCTAAAGTCCCAAGTTGAAGGACAAACTTTACAGAGTAGGAGCCTCCTTGGGGAAAAAGGGTGGGGCAATGGAGAGCTGCCTGGGGCAGTCTTCCCCAGAAAGATTTCCTGTATTTTTATGGCTGGGTTTACTTAAACAAATAGGGATAAAATATTTGGTAAGGTATGATTGCTGAGCTAATTCCACAAACTAAAGTGAGTTCAACACTATCCACAGCAGGTTTTTCTTATTCCCAAATATTATAATTAGGTTCTTCTACATTTTCTTTCAGATCAACTTTTCAAGAAAGAAACTAAAAATGCTATTAATTTATTAACCAGTCATATGATTCCATTCCAGGCAGAGAATAGGCAAAATGATTGATTCTCCATTCTAACTTGATAAAAGGCCTATTTTCCTGGAAAAAAATAAAAAATAAAAAATAAAAACACCTTATATTGTCCTAGGATCTGCTTAAAATAACTGGTACATGACCCAATTTTTAGATTTCCATAGCAGATTAGGTTTCAACATAGATATTATTTCTTGACGATAGTCTTACAGTGCATTTTCCTCACATTTTGTCCATTCCATGGAGCAGGGAAAGATTGAATGTGCCTAAATATTTTTAAAGAAAAAAATTAAACTTAGAAATGCTTTGTTACTTAAAATGTATCACAAAGCTAGATCAGTTAATGTGAAAAAAATACAGATTTCAAATATGGAGAGCAGTTATTTTAAAATGCTCTTTACAGGAAACTATAGGAATCTCCAATTCTCTCAATACTCTGCTCTCAATCAACTCTAAAGATAATTCTCATTCAGGAATGCTATTTTTTAAATTCTGTTTTGTCAGGCATTTGATAGTGATGGAAAAAGTAAAGTCATAATTAACATTTTATTTAAATGATTTACCAAGTAATATTTCACAACCTATATATAACTTACCCCAGTTTTAAACTTTGAACTAGGCATCAACCAATTTGTTAACTAACATTGTATTTCTCCATTACCAAAGAGAACATAGAAAAACTAAGATATTTAGCAAAATAAATATTTCAGGTACACAATAGAAATAAGTGAAGGTAGAAATATTTTTCCACTCAACAGAATAATCTGATTGAATTGGGAAGCTACTCATATTTGTTACAATTTTAACATAATTTCCAAATTAATACAGTAATATATTTAACCAACTACAATATGTCTAATACAGCTCTACTCACTAAATATAATTCTGAGGTAAACACACATTGCCCAGATGCTCAAACATTTTAGTAAAAAATATTATTTAATTATTAAAATAAATGTAAAATTGTTGAAGTACTATTAATAATAGTCCAACTTAGCTCAGTAATAAGTTTATATCAACACTAAACATTTGAGTAGCTTTTTGAAAAAGATATATTCTGTTACAATATTTCACTATATTTTGGCTAGCCTCTCATTTCCAAGTATTCAGCTCTTAAATTCTTAATTTTTATATAAATGTCTACTGCCTCAGTGATATCATTTGGATCTGTGTTCCCAGCCAAATCTCATGTCAATTGTAATCTCTAATATTGGACGTGGGCCCTGGTGGGAGGTGGTTGAATCATGGGAGTGGATCCTTCATAAATGGTTTAGCATCATTCCTCTGGTGCTATTCTCATGATAGAGTTCTCACGAGATCTGGTTTCTTAAAAATGTGTGGCACCACATCGCATTGATTCTAAAATTGATCACATAAATTGTAAGTAAAACACTCTTCAGTAAATGCAAAAGAATGGAAATCATAACAGTCTGTCAGACCACAGTGCAATCAAATTAGAACTCAGGATTAAGAAACTCACACAAAACTGCACAACTAAACTACATGGAAACTGAACAACCTGCTTCTGAATGACTACTGGGTAAATAACGAAATTAAGGCAGAAATAAATAAGTTCTTCAAAACCAAAGAGAACAAAAAAAGGCACAATGTACCAGAATCTCTGGGACACAGCTAAAGCAGTGTTTAGAGGGAAATTTATAGCACTAAATGCCCACAAGAGAAAGTGAGAAAGATCTAAAATAGACACCCTAACATCACAATTAAAAGAACTAGAGAAGCAAGAGCAAAAGCTAGTAGAAGTCAAGAAATAAGTAAGATTAGAGCAAAACTGAATGAGATAGAGACATGAAAAACCTTTCAAAAGCTCAATGAATCCAGGAGCTGGTGTTTTGAAAAGATTAACAAACTACCACTAGCTAGACTAATGAAGAATAAAAGAGAGAAGAATCAAATAGACACAATAAAAAATGATAAAGGGGATATCGCTACTGATCCCAAAGCAATAAAACTACCATCAGAGAATACTATAAACACCTCTATGCAAATAAACTAGAAAATCTAGAAGAAATGAATAGGTTCCTGGACACATACACCCTCCAAAGACTAAATCAGGAATAAGTGAAATCCATGAATAGACCACTAACAAGTTCTGAAATTGAGGCAGTAATTAATAGCCTAACAACCCAAAAAAGCCCAGGACCAGATGGATTCACAGCCAAATTTTACCAGAGGTACAAAGAGGAGCTGGTATGATTCCTTCTGAAACTATTCCAAACTACAGAAAAAGAGGGGCTCCTCCCTAACTCATATTATGAGGCCAGCATCATCCCGATACCAAAACCTGGCAGAGACACAACAAAAAATAAAATTTCAGGCCAATATCCTTGATGAACACTGATGCAAAAAATCCTCAATAAAATACTGGCAAACCGAATCCAGCAGCACATCAAAAAGCTTATCTGCCACTATCAAGTCAGCTTCATCACTGGGATGCAAGGCTGGTTCAACATATGCAAATCAATAAATGTAAATCATCACATAAACAGAACCAATGACAAAAACCACACGATTATCTCAATACATGCAGAAAAAGCCTTCGATAAAATTTAACACAGCTTTATGCTAAAAACTCTCAATAAAGTAGGTATTATTTGAAGGTATCTCAAAATAATAAGAGCTATTTATGACAAACCCACAGCCAATATCATACTGAATGGGCAAAAACTGGAAAAATTCCCTTTGAAAACTGGCACAAGACAGGGATGCCCTCTCTCACTACTCCTATTCAACATAGTGTTGGAAGTTCTGGCTAGGGCAATCAGGCAAGAGAAAGAAATAAGGGTATTCAGTTAGGAAAAGAAGAAGTCAAATTGTCCCTGTTTGCAGATGACATGATTGTATATTTAGAAAACCCCATTGTCTCAGCCCAAAATCTCCTTAAGCTGATAAGCAACTTCAGCAAAGTCTCAGGATAGAAAATCAATGTGCAAAAATCACAAGCATTCTTACACACCAATAATAGACAAACAGCCAAATCATGAGTGAACTCCCACTCACAATTGCTACAAAGAGAATACAATACCTAGGAATACAACTTACAAGGGACTTGAAAGACCTCTTCGAGGAGAACTACAAACCACTGCTCAAGGAAATAAGTGAAGACACAAATAAATGGAAAAACATTCCATGCTCATGGATAGGAAGAATCAATATTGTGAAAATGGCCATTTCGCCCAAAGTAATTTATAGATTCAATGCTATCCCATCAAGCTACCATTGACTTTCTTCACAGAATTAGAAAAAAACTACTTTAAATTTCATATGGAACCAAAAAAGAGCCCGTATAGCCAAAACAATCCTAAGCCAAAAAAAAAAAAAAAAGAAAAGAAAAAAAGAAAAAAAAAAAAAAACCACAAAGCTGGAGGCATCATACTACCTGACTTCAAACTACAAGGCTACGGTAACCAAAACAGCATGGTATGGTACTGGTACCAAAACAGATATATAGACCAATGGAACAAAACAGAGGCCTCAGAAATAATGCCACACATCTACAACCATCTGATCTTTGACAAACCTGACAAAAACTAGCAATGGGGAAAGGATTCCCTATTTAATAAATGGTGTTTGGAAAACACCAAAAACAATATGGCTAGGCCATATTCAGAAAACTGAAACTGGACCCCTTCCTTACACCTCATATGAAAATTAACTCAAGATGGATTCAAGACTTAAACGTAAGACCTAAAATCATAAAAACCCTGCAAGAAAACCTAGGCAATAGCATTCAGGACATAGGCATGGGCAAAGACTTCATGACTAAAACACCAAAAGCAATGGCAACAAAAGCCAAAATTGACAAATGGGATCTAATTAAACTAAAGAGCTTCTGCACAGCAAAAGAAACTATCATCAGAATGAACAGGCAACCTACAGAATGGGAGAAAATTTTTGCAATCTATCCATATGACAAAGGTCTAATATCCAGAATCTACAAAGGAAATAAACAAATTTACAAGAAAAACGAACAACCCCATCAAAAAGTGGACAAAGGATATGAACAGACCCTTCTTAAAAGAAGACATTTATGTGGCCAACAAACATATGAAAAAAAGATGATCATCAGTGGTCATTAGAGAAATGCAAATCAAAACCACAATGAAATATTATCTCACACCAGTTAGAATGGTGATCATTAAAAAGTCAGGTAACAACAGATGCTTGAGAGGATGTGGAGAAATAGGAATGCTTTTACACTGTTGGTGGGGGTGTAAATTAGCTTAACCATTGTGGAAGATAGTGTGGTGATTCCTCAAGGATCTAGAACCAGAAATAGCATTTGACCCAGCAATCCCATTAATGGGTATATACCCAAAGTATTATAAATTATTCTACTATAAAGACACATGCACACATATGTTTATTGCAGAACTACTCACAATAGCAAAGACTTGGAACCAATGCAAATGCTCATCAGTGCTAGACTGGATAAAGAAAATGTGGCACATATAACACTATGGAATAGTATGCAGCCATAAAAAGGATGAGTTCATGTCCTTTGCAGGGACATGGATGAAGCTGGAAAGCATCATTCTCAGCAAACTAACACAGGAGCAGAAAAGCAACCACCACATGTTCTCACTCATAAGCGGGAGTTGAACAATGAGAGCACACGGACACAGGGAGGGAATCATCAGACACTGGGGCCTGTTAGGGGGTGGGGGCTATGCGAGAGATAGCATGAGGAGAAATACCTAATATAGATGACTGGTTGATGGGTGCAGCAAACCACCATGGCACGTGTATACCTATGTAACAAACCTGCACGTTCTGCACATGTATCCCAAAACTTAAAGTATAATAAAGAAAGAACTTTTTTTTAAAAAAGTGTGTTGCACCTCCATCTTCTGTCTTTCCTTCTTCCCTTTTGCCTTCTGCCATGATTTTAAGTTTTCTGAGGCCTCCCCAAAAGTAGAAGCCTCTATGCTTTCTGTACAGTCTGCAGAACCTGAACCTCTTTTCTTTATAAATTACCCAGTCTCAGGTATTTCTTCATAGCAAGCAAGAACAGACCAATACACTCAGCTTATACTAACAAGCTATGCTCTAAAGTGAAACTGATATTGGAGAACTAGTCATATACCTAACTGATGCTTTACAATTTTGCATATGTAAAAACAGATATAAACTTTCTAGATACTTTATGAAAAACATCAGACTTAACAGATAATCAAAAAAACTACATTAATTTATTTATATAAGGAGACATACACTATAGATATTAACATATATTCTAAATGTACAATATCTTGATTCACCAAATTGATGCCAGAGTGAGAAACATTATAATCTGATTTTGTTTTTTTATTTCCAGCATTAGACTCAAAGTGTTAAGAAAGTAATATAGCTCATAAGGGTTGGATTGCAAAGAGTAGCTGACAGCGTTGCTAATTTTTATAAAGTATTTTGGCATTTTCCCACTTTATTTTACTATTACATCTCTAGCTCATTGGGCATAATTGTGATCCTTTGAAAACCTAAATTATGAACTAAGAGAACATGTATGAGATAGTCAAAAGGACTATAGTGAGACAAGTAACTGTTGAAGGGTATTTCATTTCTGATAAAAAATGAAATCACGTGTCTCAGTCACATTTAATTAATAGAAGACATCAAAATTCTGTCTTTGTAATTTTCCATTATATATAATTATCAACACAATTCGTTACAAGTATACTTTTTTCTTTCAGCTTTTCCTTCCACACAAAGCTTTTATATATCACCTATTTTATTAAAATCAGCGAATTCTCCATAAAATAGAAAAATATTCTTACTTCAAAACTAAGGTTCAACAAAGTAAAGTGAGTTTATTCAGGTTATTAGAAAAGTTGAGGTAAAATACGTATCTTACCCTTCATTTCAATTCTTTTCCTACCTTACTACCTAATATTTCTTACCCATCTTTTGAACTCCACCTCATCTGCCTTTTAAGATTTAATATAAGGGTCCACTTCTTTGGGAAGACCTTTTTAACTCTCTCCCATGATCATCCTCAGGCTTGCTTTCTCCTTCCTCTGTTCTCTGCTGGCACTTGTAACAAATCTCTGTAATCCTATTTACTCCATTGTACCACATTGACCCCAAAAAGTAGGACATGAACTACTTGGGAGAAGGTGTCATGTCTTACCTATTTGACATAGTTCCCCCAACTCTCAGCAGCCTTAAATTCACATGTTCTAAAAGACACTGAACAAATATTAAAGGAATTATATTGATGGCATTTTAATTTTAAAAAATAGCTTGATAGTTAAAACAGGAACCACAGTGGAAAGAAGACTGGATGCAATGCCTGCACACTTTTCCTCACATGTAAAACAAGCAAGGTATTGATCACCATCACTTTTAAATCTTGCTTTATGAGGAAAAACAAGTCTAGGAATTTCTTCCTCAGAACTATAGCATAGCCAACAGTGATTTTTCAATGCCAGAAATGCTAATTTACCAAGGCTACATCATCAATTGTTGAAGCACTTCTGTTAGGAGTGATGTCACTGCATGGCAAGTTGGCAATTATTTGAGGAGTTATTTCAATAACTGCACAGCTCTCTGTCTGATTAATGAAACTGCCAATGGATTTATAACTCCAGTTACAGAAATGTATCATTGGAGATTTGCTGAATGGTGTGACATAAATTCCAGACACCTGAGAAATTACGACAGAATTTGATTAGAATGGCTACTTTCATCTCCCTTTTTTCACTAAATTCACTCCTTATTATCTACTGCTAGCACTGCCTGTTCTAAGAAAGAAGAAGGTGCCTGTTAGTAACAAAATACTTTGCTTGCTAAAGCTATTATTTCTTTCATTGTCCACACTATCTAAATTTTCTTGTGGACAATATTTAAACATGCCAGAGCAGATTCAAAGAGAAATAGTATCAGAGGAGAAAGTTTCTGTGGAGTCTATAATGTTTCTTTGATGAGGGGCAGATCCAAAAATATTGAGAAACAAAGCAATAACACTCAGTAAAATGTAAATTATGGGCCAAATATTTTATGCATTGTTAGGAGGAAAGCTTCAGGCAGAATGTAAATAGATGCATGGAGCAAGAATTATTGTCCCATAACTCAAAGCTCAAGATATCCAGATATGATTACAAAAGTACAAACATCTTTGTTGCTTCTCTTAAAGATGTTACGTTTTAAGATGAGTGTAAAATAGCACTACTTATTATCGTCAAATAATTGCAAACTTTTATTTTCATTAATACAATGAAATAAACGATTGAAAACACAAATTAACAAGTCTTAAATTACACATATAGTATATTACATATACCTTTATTAGTATAAACTAGTATTTATCTCAAGGGATTATCTATTTGAAATAAGCTTTTCTCCTAAAATGCGAAAATTTATTTTGGGAAAGATAAAGGATTGTTGAGGTTCTTAATTACCAATAAATTGGTCATGGAAAAAAAATGCAGTATTAGGAATCCAAAGATAACTAGGCTTTACAATGTGGTCTCCTTGATACAAACCAAATAAAAACAAACCCCTCTCATATTTGTACTTCCACATTTACTGCAGCCCTAGTCACAATAGCTGAAACCTGAAATCAACATGTGTCCATCAATAGATGATTAGATTAAATATGTGGTATACATACACAGTAGAATATTATAAAGCTATAGAAACATGTGGTATACATACACAATAGAATACTTTAAAGCAATCAATGAAATCCTGTAATTTGTAGCAACGTGGATGGAACAGGAGGTGATTACGCTAAGTGAAATAAGCCAAGCACGGGAAGACAAATACTGCACATTCTCACTCAAATGTAGAAGCTAAAAAAAGTGAATTTTATGAAGATAGAGAATAGATTTGTTATTACCAGAGGCCAGGAAGCGTAGGAGGGGGCAATAAAAGAATTACTGAGTACAAAAATACACTTAGATAAAAGAAATAAGACCTAGTGTTCAGTATAGTAAATAACAACCTCTTGTATATTTGGAAAAAAGGCCAGAAGAGAATAATTGGAATCTTCCCAGTCTAAAAAAGAGATAAATTTTATGGTGATCGATATTTTAATTAGCCTAATTTTATCATTGTACGTTATATGAATGTATCAATATATCACATGTACCCCCAAAATATGTACATCTATTATGCATCAATTTTTAAAAATTCTCTCAAAAACTGAGTCAGTACAAAGAAATAAACATAGAATAAATCTCAGTTTATAACAATAGAAGCAGATTATTCAAAAACTCTAATCTGTTTCTTCATATTTAGACAACAATAGAAGCAGGTCTCAGAGACAAATTGATTTTCCTTCTTTCAACTTATACCATATATCATATCTCTAAGAATTATGACCTAAGCCAGCACGCACATTTCAGTGAGTATCAGAGAAAGCCCTGACCAATACAGTAGGGAAATATACCAGTAGAGAGATGGCCCATTCACAATAACGGACACCAGCCAAAGACTTCTACCAAACCTCCTGCAATAATAGCCAAAATAGTGCTTATCTTATGCCTGGCACTCTTCTACCCACTTTACGTGTATCAGTCCATCTGTTCTCACAACAGTCCTATGAGTCCAACACTAATAGTATCCTATTTTACAGCTGAGGAAACTGAGAAACAGATTGAACAGTTAATACATGATAGAGCAGGGACTTATAGTCTGGCAATCTGGCTTCAGAGTCTGTATGCTTTTCTTCTCTGGTACACAGGCCTCAACAGCATCATTTTCAGATAACCTGTGCAGAAGCTACTCAATAATATATGTCAGTTAAATTTCCTCCAACATGGATTTCATTCATCATAGTTACAGTTACATCTCCTTGATGTCTGGCCACTTCATTTTACTTTCTATTTCTTTACCTCCTATCTCTTCCTTTCCCCACATTTTCGGGTTCACTTTTTTTTTTAAATGTTACTTTTTTAAGACACAAGGATTTCAACATTATTTAAAGAAAGAAGAAACTATTCCATCATTGAAATCTGTGGGGTTCAGCAGAACAACTAGAACAATATCCTTTCACCACACCCCTAATCTGGAATAGGCATTAGTTATTTAAGAAATCAGCTAGGATACTTGCATTTTAATATTTTGTGAATGAAAAGAGGTAAACATAGAATTTTTTTTAAAAAGCGTTGGCGATTTCCATCCCTTTACAAAACCTCCAATGAGTAAACATTGAAATTTCAAGGGAGCGACAAATATAAATTATCTTTTCCCATTTTATGAAGGAGTCTTCTGAGTGTTACATTCAGCCATTACCACCAGTCAAAATACAGGGAAATCAAATTAGCACAACTGATTTGCTATTAATTTTAGCTAAAATGTAATTTATAGTCCCTTAATATGACTAATAAAGTGAATAGAAAGGAGAAATAGAGAATAAAAAACAGCATGTGATGTAGTCATATTATATAATCTCTGTGAAATACAGAGATTTCCCTTCCCTCCCCCATCCCTATTCTGGAAGGCCAATAAATAGGACATTTCCCTTCTTCAATATCTGAAGCCTAAAGAGAAAGCTTAAGAGAGAAGGGAAAATAATGAGTCTTTCTATTGTAAACGTGACAGAACCTCTCTAATAAAATGCTGAGTATAAACAAGGTAACTTGAGCCTCCAAACTGAGGTTGGAGAAAACATAGATTTCCAAAAACCCGCAGCATTTTCAGAAACAAAACTCATAAAGTTTCAAAACTCCATGAGAATGGAATTCTCAGCAGGAATACTAGGTCAGAATCAGGGAATGGAAATGAAAGAAATAAGTGAAATATAAAGCAAACTTGCCCAGTAGGCCTCACCAGCCATCGAATAAAATGAGTTTTAGAAAAACCAAACAAGGGTAGTAAAATACCTCATGTAATTGTCACTGCAGCTATAATGCCTTGTAGCCAAAGATCTGACCTTGCATAGTTCATAATGCCTGGTGTAAGACATTTATATATGCATTTTCAGGGCCTAGTGCTTCCTTGAAGGTTGTGATACTAAATGAAGCAAGAACATCCCCTCAGAGGGAAGGATCTTACCCTTTCTCTCATTCCTGAAGTTGTATCAGATGGCCTTCGTAGCCTAAAACAAACCTGAAACAAGTAATGTCAATTATCAAGGTTCATTTGATTACAGGGATTTTTCACCCTCCTCAAAGATACATGGTAGTTAATAATTCTGTCTTGGTGTGTATACCAAGTTCATTCTGGCATCTAATGTTCTGGAACAAATGTGTGTAGGTGTGTGCATGCACACTGGTGTGTGAGAGTTTGTGTATATTTGTACATTCAATATTTTACGATGTTTATTACAGGATTTATAAAGTCTACAATGGTAACGTTGATCACTTTGATTTACCATACAGGAGAGGCCCTTGCATTCTCTCAGTTTTATTGGGCAAATTTTTGCTCTATATTCTTTTTTTTTTTTTTTTGAGACAGAGTCTCGCTCTGCCGCCCAGGCTGGAGTGCAGTGGCCGGATCTCAGCTCACTGCAAGCTCCGCCTCCCGGGTTTACGCCATGCTCTATATTCTTACATGCAATAAAATGTCATGTATTTTTATTTTTGTTGGAGCTATTTCTAATCAGGACACCAAGTTTGAGAAAAGGAGTATCTACATAGTCCATGTTCAGAAGTTTATCTTTTTTTTGCATTTTTAAATTTTAAGACAGAGTTTGGCTGTGTCACCCAGGCTAGAGTGCAATGCTGTGATCTCGGCTCACTGCAACCTCTGCTTCCCGAGTTGAAGCAATTCTCCTGCCTCAGCCTCCCAAGTAGCTAGGATTACAGGCATGTGCTACCATGCCCGGCTAAAATTTTATATTTTTCATAGAGATGGGGTTTTACCACGTTGTCCAGGCTGGTCTCAAACTCCTGACCTTGTGATCTGCCCGGCTCAGCCTCCCAAAGTGCTGGGATTACAGACAGGAGCCACTATACCCAGCCCGGAAGTTTATCTTAACAGAGCCATTTAAAGTAATTTTTATTATTATAACACTTACAAAAGTCCTTGAATGCTAAAAGGCCCATAGATTTTTCATGTTATGAGGTCCATGACTATAACATTTATTATACTTTTAGAATGTCCTGTCACATCATTAAATTACATCTAGAGGTTTTACAAGACTAGAAATTATTTACATCAGACTTTAACAGAATCTTCTCAGGGAAAGACAAGAGGTGACATAAGAAACTGTCTTCAATATGACAGACAAGCAACCTCTCCTATAAGAACTTCAAATGACTCTTTTAAAAATGAACCCATGTAAAAGAAATTTCTATCCCTTCGTTTAGACAGGTCTTGGGTTTTTAAGTCATTTCTTGCTTCATGTTCCATTCCCTTGATTACTTCTACAAGGAATTCAAATGTGATACTGGGCGCCTACTCACTTAGATGACCTGAAGGGCAACTGAGTGTCTCTTTTCTAGAATACAGATAATAATGCTGGAAATACAAAAGGTTATATTAGGGTGTCCTTTGTGTAAAGTCAACTTGTATCAGCCTACCTTCCATTTTAAAGTAAAGCAAAAAAAAAAAAAAAAAAAAAAGTCTAAATTGAAAAACGTTTCCAAACGTACTATCGTTCTTTCCTTTGATTCGCGTGCCCTTCATGGTTTCAGCATGGATGCAGCTCAGTTTTATCCGTTGAATCGCAAGTTAAATACTAATTCCTCAAAGAGGCCGTACAAGGCCTCCGAACTAAAGTAGTGTTTATTTCCCCCATTATTCCCCATCCCAATTCATTCTTTACATTTTTATTGCATCTGCATCTGCATGAATTACACACTAGGTAATTGAAAGGATTCATAAGAGTCTACAGGATATACTAATAAAGGCTTTAATAAAGGTAAACTGTGTAGGGCAAAGGGATTAAAAAAGCATAGGTAAACATCAAAGGGATTTGACATGTCTGGGTACAGTTTCCTGGACCCTTCCCCAGTTTCTCTGGATGCTCCTGTCTTTGGATTGCAAATCAACAGGATCCATGCAAGACCCTTCTGTGTCAAGGCACAAGATTACTGAGGAGTCTTTTATTCTTTACTGGTCACATAGCTAAACCCAGGCGTTTTAACTCGGTAAGCCAGGTACGAACTATCACTCTATTAAATTTTACTAAACGGTGTAGACAAGATGATATAGGGTGCCTCCAGGGGAGTCTCAAACTTAATATAGCACACCATAAATCAATATTTAGTACACTTACTCCCTATGCTGGCCAAGGGATTCCTATCTCGACCAGACTTCTAGTCCTCCCTGGAGATAAGAATAGAGGCACTACAAATCAGCTGCAAATTAATCCATCTTTACATAACATCAGCCTTTAATTGTTTACTTTTGCACCTATTTATATTATTTATTATCCATTATTTGCAGGACCTGGGACCAGAAAACAAATAGAGGCCCCAAGTAAATGGTCTGACTCATTCTTTTACTACCTCTAAATATTTCAGCACTAGAGGGAACCTCCAGTGCAGATCTCTGGGCTGTGAATACACTCAGGCTTAAGGATATGAATAGCATTGGGGCTGCAAGGTAAGCTGTCAGAGGATTGATCCAGGGAAGAAGTAGGTTTAGGGTCATATGAGCAGGGAACACCGGCGTCCCGGATATCCAAAGCATGGTATTGAAATTGTTAACTTCATATACTTGGCCCTGCAATTTCTTCACCCCATGAGGAGGGGCAGAACCAAAGGAGAACCTGAATGTAGCCCTGCAAAACACAAGGATTAAGGTAGGGGCTCAGACACTCACGCATCTTAACAGTACCGTCTCTCTTCTATTATTATCTCTCCAATATTAGGAACCTCCATGACAATAGGGACTATGATAGTTTTCTGTACTACTATGAGCCCAGTTTTCAGCATAGTGCATAGTGGACACCCAATCAATGTTGAATGGATATATGAGTTAAATGAACGAATGGATGACAGAAGCAAAACAATTTCTGAGAATATAAATCTATATTGGAAATGTCATTTTCAGATATGACATTGGAATATAGAATATGGTAAGGAATAAGAAGATTGTAGATTAACATATAGATTAACATATAGACTCAGTTCTTATGAACAAACTGCTACTATTAATAGAGTTGTTTATGTTCAAAGATTAAAATAGGGATTCACATCAGCTGTATAACTTAAGCTGGTTGTATAATTTATCTCAGTGACAAAACTAATGAATTAGTGATACAAATGGAATATTAGAGATACAACTTAAAATTTCACTGCATGTTTTATTTAAAACTTGATGTACCGTGCAAATAAATCTTTAAAATATGGTCCTAAATCAAACTGTAAATAAAAATATAAAGCATAGCAGTCTGTAGGACTGAGGAGGGAAGGTGATTAAATGACCATGGGTATTCATCTTGCATGGATAAGAGGGGAAGCTTGAAATGAGAAGGACAGAGAAAGGCTAACAAAAGGAGAAGTAGAAAGAAACATTTTATCATAGTCTGGTGTCACCACCATCAATATTTATCGTGCCTGGCTACTCTGTACTTTGCATTAAAGGAGGTGCTATGAGTAACTGTTCTATCAACACTGGCGTTGCTGTATCACCTGAAACTGAATTTGGGCCAGATAACAGAGAATTTGGTTGTCCTAAAAAGTTATTTTAGCTATTTATAATGAACTGAGAAAAGTGAACACTTCCAGACTAGATGCTGTTGCAAAGCCAAAATCTGTTTGCAACAACGATTCAGACATTTCAGGTTAAAAAAAATCTAGTATATATTGTTCTTCTGTACTTTGTCTATGTCCATCTCCCTCCCACATTTTATTCTCATGAGGAATTGGTTGTTACCTATTAAAATTATATCAGTGAATGAAATTTCAACAACCCCAAATTAAGCTTTCTCTATGACATCTTACTTCTATATTTGTTTATCCTTATCTATCACAACTTTGTTTTGTGTCTCAGCCCAACTCCCATTTTTGCTATTTAGATATTTTGCATTCACCTACAGAAAAGGGGGGAAAAAGACTCCCTGAAGATATTCATTAGATCTTTGTTCATTTTTCAAGTATTCAACACAAGTGTTTTATTCTATTTCAAATCGTAAATGTCAAGAGCCTGATACACTATCCCTGGTGAAATATAATCAAAGGTTTTTTGTTTGTTTCTTTTCTTTTCTTCTCTTTTCTCCACGTGGCTTTGTTGATTTAGCTCTTTTGCATGAAGGATTCACACCACATATACGCTGTCTATCCAGTTCCTCAAGTTTCAGCTCACATTCCTCTCAACACAAAACTCGTTTTCCTCCTTTACTGCCTTTTACCACACTTACTGTTCATATCTTTATTTGTCCATTGAACTTTGATTACCAAATGACTTCCCTTTTACTTTTGATAATGGTTTTTCTTCATTATTGTTCCCATGTGCATTATTTCTCTTTCTGTATTATAAATATAGTTTTGCTAACTAGATCATTAGTTACATTTTGTCAGAAACCTTACCTCCTACTTCTTATTCCTGCATAACACAGCAAAAAGCTGTAAACACAGTAGCAAATCAGAAGTTATACATTTTGACATTTCAGTTACCAACACATTTGGATAATGTTTTATATTTTGAAAACTGATTATACATAGTCAAGTTTACTAAATCCCATAACAACCTTTTAAATAATCAGTCACATATTAAGGGTGACAGAAAAGAATTCTACAAAGACTATATTACACAATAAGGGAAAGGACAAGAAGCAAACCCAAGCCGTAAGACTCCAAGGGCAGGGACATTTCTACACTGTTAGAGAAAACACAGAAACTACATGTTCTGATATTGGGGTTGAACATGTAAATACCAACACTGCAGTAATGATGTTTAGACAGCAATTCACAGATGCGCACCTCGTGAGCAGATGAAAATAGCATAGCTAGAGACGGGGCAGCATCTGTGTCATTATTACACACTCACTATGCAAGGTACACTGCATCTGTGCTGACTTTAAGGTGGTTTTATTAATACACTAGGTGATAAATATATAAAGCATAAAATTCATACAATGCAAAAAAAAAGAAAAGTCACACCATTAGAAAAAACTGAACACTTCTATATACACGATTTATATATCCACCCAAATGTTTTTTTATTCTCTTCTATGCATCTCCTCTAAATAGCTACAAAGATGGATATGCTTATTACAAGAAAGACTGCAGGTATATTTGGATATGGGAAAGTACAGTGGCCACGTAAAAACTGCGTGATTTATAAAAATAAAAAACTTATTTTTCATTGATGCCTGTTGCAGGATTGAATGGTCATCACTGTTTTCCCTCTCCTTGATAGAGGCTAGTGCTGCTGTCCTCATTTAACACATAATAAAATTATGATGTCTCAGGTGATAAACAAAACTAATGGCATAAGTAGAAAGGAGTTTGGACCATTTTACTGCCAGTTGTCCAATTTTACTATAAAATAAAATTCCACTTTGGAGGATAGCATCCTGACTCAAAGGCATCTTGATTATTTGTATGAGTTGATCTCTCTCTTTTATGCAAATCTGATTGGTATCAGGTCAAGCAAATAAACAGTCAAGACATTCTATTGTTTCTTCCGACTTCATTGAAAAAAAGTTATTTTGCTAATAAAGATTTTCTTATTTTTCCATAATTCCAAGGTTATGCAGTTGAATAAAGGAAATGCATTTGTTTGATTGTCCTTGAACTATTCAAGGTTTAACCCTCTCGTGGAAAACACTTCCCATTTGAATCTATAGACAGTTCTCATTAAAGATGTCCTTGATTAAAGATAACCCATAATGATAAATGGATGTTAAATTTCTGGTAAATGTTTCATTTACTTTGTATTGCTATTAAGTTAATGCCAGCAATCATGTTAAGGTTCTGCCTGATTATCCATCGAAATGCTATATACCACTTCTTCATTGCTAAGCCCCCAGAACCATTCTTTACTAGGTTTATTACATCCCTTTCTATTCCTTGTTTGGCTTATCTCTTAAGTTTTAAACTTGTTTATTGTATACATCTCCCAGTACATTCATTTGCTTGTTTTATTCTATAAATTTCTATCATCCAATTGACTTTAGCTTCATATCCCTATACTCTATTTCTCATTCTGCCTTTGATGTCATGTAAATGCTACTTATAAAAATCAAAGCAGAGGTTCAATATCTTAGCAGAACTAAGCTCATAAAGCTCTGGTATGCTCACTAGATAAATTTTAAATTAAGACACTCATAATACATAAAATTAATGATATACAGAAAAGCAAGCAAAGAAAAAACCAAATGCACAGGTGATTAAATTAAAACTGGTAATATATTTGGTAAATGGTATGTCATATATATATGTATATACACACACACATATATTCACATTTTTACATATATCTACATATCTTTAAATCTATGTATATAACATATTTTTGCTATAGTTTTATTTTCTTTCATACCTACGAATTTTTGTATATAACATTATGTACACTATTTTGAATTTTCTTTTTTATTTGGCTATTTATCACAAACATTATTCCATTTCAATAAATATTCTTTGGCAATTTCATATATGCCATCATCTTACTGGCCTCTTTTTAATTCCTCAAACATCCCAGGCATACTCTATTCTCAGACATTTGAGCTTGCTGTTTCCTCAGCCTTTGCTTCTATTTTCCACAAATAGTAACATCCCTTGGTCTCTTGCTTTGTTCAGTTCTCTCTCAAATATTGCCCTTCAGAGAGGCCTTCCTGGAGAACCTGGTATGCTCTCCATTCTTACTGCATCCTTTATCACAACAACTGTATACTCCCTGACCATATATATCATTTATATCATGTAATACATTTCTATTGCTTTATTTTTTATCTCTCCACCAGAATGTAGGCTATATAAAGGCATGGGATTTGCATGTTTTGTTTACTACTCTCTCCTCAATGTTTAAAAAGTTTATAGCACATGCTAGAAAATCAATTTTAAAAGTCAATGATTGACTGAATATTATCCCAATGCATGACTCCAATAATAATTCATTTTAATAATCCAATGATTTAGTTTTTTGTAAAATTTCCCACATTGTCTTCTAATGAAAAGTGGGATAAATTCCAACGTCAAACCCAATTAGCAGCCAATCTCCCCACCCTAACAGTGCTCATCTATGATGGTAATTAAAAGGGTTAAGCACATCTGTCCCAGTGAAATTTCAGGAGGTTTTCCTTTTATAGTTACCCAGTTTATTGTTCCTAGATAACTTCCTAGAGGGTAGACTGTAAATTTATCTCTCAACTACATTGATAGTTGTAGTTATTTTTTGTAGGTTGCTGGGCTCAATTCCAGTCTTCGTATACGTGCTTTATTATGTATTATTCTTTCAATATTTTGCAAGGACCTTAAAGACAGGTATTATGGGATTTTTAAAAATGTTGTTACATGTTTTTGTTGATTTTTTTTTCTAAAAATCTCACAAGGTAATATAAAATCCCCAACAATTATTTAGTCATTTATTTGTTGCTTGCTAATTACCCCAGCTGTGGATTCTAATGATCAAGTAAGCACAAAAACAACAGAAGGCAGAAGACAGGGTATTTCAGCAGAGGACTTCAGGGAAGTTTATGTTGAGTAGTAAAAATTATCTTGCTAAATATATTTCTTCTTATGCTGAACTATGTTATTCAACTCAGCAGAAAATTTTCATCTATTATTCATAATAATGTACACTAACAAATTTTTATCACTTTAGGCATGAGGCAGGATTCTTATAACACAAACATGAGGAGTGAGGCTGTATGTTGATCTCTAAGTTTCTGGAGGCAAACTCATTGGGTTCAGAGTCCACATTTCTATATGACTATTATTCAGAAATAATAATCTTATTGATTTATGATCTTTAACAACTTAACCAAACACTACTCTATGTCAGTTTCTTCATCTATAAAATGAGAGTGTTTACATTTCTTACAGGGTTGTTAAGAAGACTTAAAATGAATAAAGTATTTATAATAAAATGATTTAGAATAAACTGCTTAGGATACAAGTACTTAGGATAAAATATATAAAATACTATGCTTGAAATAGTGTTTGCTATTATATTTAAAAAGTAAATGTCAATGATTATTTAAGTTGACAGGAAACATGTTTGCATTCTCAAAATAAATTTAACATTAACAAATGTTATTTGCAATATGTATCTAGATTTTTTAAATGAGGACTTTGAGAATATCTGTGAATCATCCCACCGTTATTGTATCTCATTTATGAAGCAGAATCCATGAAAAGCCCAGAGGAAAAGAAGGTGAATCCATGTAAGAGCTGAAGAAAAAAGGGAGAGAAATAAAGTAAGAACCAAGTGAATAGGGGCTTAGAGAAATAAAATCTTACAGAGGGAAGGTTAACCTGTTTGGCAAAAAGAAGCTTAAGAGAGTGTCGAAGAGACACTAGGTAAAAATAACTGGGAAAATGAACCATGAAATCCAGGAAGTGTTGCTAGAATTCTGATTTAGATTCCTTTTAACATACTTCAGGAGATATGAGTAATTATAAAAGTTGTTCTCACCCTACCTGTTGTTTTGTACAACACTCTAATCTAGGACAAAACCAAGTAAGTTTAAAATATCCATGGAGTTTGCCTAAATTATTTATAATTGCTGAGTGTCAATGCATGCCATACAGGTGAGATGGCAGATAAGCAACAATGTGCGTGGACTGCAACAGCACTTTGTGCCTTGCTCCAATCCAAGAGCATAAAAAAAACTAGATAATGGCAAGACATATTATAAAGCTACAATAATCAATATAATATGGTATTGGTAAAAAAAAAAAAATAGACAGATCAATGGAATAGAAAAGAAAGCCCAGAAACAAACCCACATAAATATTGTCAAATAATTTTTGACAAAGGAGCAAAGGCAATACAATATAGAAAAGATAGTCTTTTCAACAAAGGTCTTTGGAAAAACTGGTTATCTACTTGCAAAGAAAATGAACGTAGATACAGATTTTAGACCCATCACAAAAAATCAAGCCAATATGGGTCATAAACCTAAATGTAAAATGCTAAACAATAAGACTCCTAGAAGATGACATAAAAGAAAATCTGTAGAACCATGGCTTTGTTAATTACTTTTTGGATGTTACACCAAAGGCACCATACATGAAAGAAATGATTGATAATCTGGATTTGATTAAAATTAAAAACATCTGTTCTGCAAATGGCATCATGAAAAGAATAAAAGACAAGCTGCAGAGTGGGAAAAAATAATTGCAAAAGGCATAGCAGATAAATGACTATTATCTAAAATATACAAAGAACTTATAAAATTATACAAAAAGAAAATTAATAACCTAACTTTAAAAATGGGTTAAAGACTGGAACAGACACACCTCACCAAAGAAGATATTCAGAGAGCAAAAAAGCATTTTATAAATGCTTTACATCATATGTCATAAAAAATGCAAATTAAAACAATAATGATATACCACTACACACCTAATAGATGGCCAAAATGCAGAACCCTGACAACATCAAATGCTGCTGAGGATGTGGAATAATAGAAACTCTCATTTATTGTTGGCAGGAATGCAAAATGGTAGAGTCACTTTGGAAGACAGTCTGGTGGTTTCTTACAAAAGTAAATATACTCTTAATACACAATCCAGCAATGATGCTCCTTGTTACTTACTCAATGGAGTAAAAAGCTTATGTTAACAACAACAAAAACCCCTGCAAATGAATGTCATAGCACCTTCTTTTCATAAATGCCAAAACTTGGAAGTAACCAAAATATCTTTTAGTATGTGAATGAATGAATCAACTGTGGTACATCCAGGCAGTGAAATATTATCCAGTGCTAAAAATAAATGATTTATCAAGCCATGGGAAGACATGAAGGGAACTTAAATATCTATTACTAAGTGAAGGATGCCAGTCTGTAAAGGCTACAGACTATATGATTCTAACTATGTGATATTCTTGAAAAAGCAAAATTATGAAGACAGTTAAAAGATCAGTGGTTGCCATGGACTGGGAGAAGGGATGAATAAATAGAGAGAGAACAAAGGAATTTGAAGGCAGTGAAACTACTCTGTATGATGGTACAATGGTGGACATATGCCATTAGGTATTTGTTCAAACCTACAGAATAGACCACACCAAGAGTGAACACTAATATAAAAGATGGACGTAAAGGAATAATGTGTCAACATAGGTTTATCAGTTTTGACAAATGTACCACTCTGATGGAGGATGTTGATCATGGGAGAGGTTATGTATTTGTAGGTGCAGAGTGTATATGGAAAGTCTCTGCACTTTGAGTTCAGTTTTGTTGTGAACCTAAATCTTCTTTGAAAAATAAAGTCTATTAAAACAAGCAAACAACAGCAAAATAGGATACTTATTGTTCCTCTTCTACAATGAACAGTACTCAAAATGGTAAACATGTAGATAAACATAAGATACAAGTTTTCTTTCTATTTTTTTAGGAAAATTATTAAACGTTTAAAACCAAAATGTTAAAAATATGTGGTAGAGTTTGTAACATATGCAGAATGAAAATGTATAGCAAAAATAGCACAAAGGATGGAAAAGGAAAATGAAAATAAGTTGTGGTTTCTTAGGCTATATGTAAAGTGCTATAAAATCATATGAGGATAGATTATAATAATTTGAAATTAATGTATTAAACCAAAGAGCAGCCATTAAAAAAGAAAACAAAGAATACAGATGAGATAAAGAGGAATACAGAAGCAATACTTAAAAAAAAAAAGAAAAAGGAACGGATGTGACAAACAGAAACAACAAAAAATGGTAGACTAAACTTAACCATATCAACCATCACATTAAATGAAAGTGGGTTAAATATTTTATTTAAAAGCAAGAGCTGTTATCTTAACCATGCAAAGAGATTAAAAAACAATTTTCAAAATATGTACATTAAAAATAAAGACAAAAAGATTAAAAGCAAAAGGGTGGTAAAAAATAATCACACAAGCACTAATCAAAAGAAAGCTGGAGTAATAGCTGTATTAATACTAAAAAAAGTAAAATGTTGACTTCTTGACCAAGACCATTATTGAAGATAAAAAGAAATCTTAAATAATGTTAAAAATCAATTCAAATTATAAATTATCCTAAATATACAAGTACCTCATAACAGAACTTCAAAATACATGAAAAGTTGAAGAGTATAAGTGAAGAGAAAGACATAAACAGTTTCATAATTATGATAAGATAATTCCAAAAGTTGACTCAAGAATTGGTAGAAAAAGAAGACACAAAATCAGTGAGTATTTAGAAGGTTGAACATTATTTGTGTTAGAGTTCCTCGGAGAAAACGGATCAATAGGAGACAGATGTAGATATAGATATATAAAATTAGATGTATTATAAGGAATTAGCTCATGGGATTATGTAGGCTGAGAAGTCCCAAGATCTATAGTTGGTAGACTGGAGACCCAGGAGAGCCAGTAGTGTACTTCCAGTCTGAGGTTTGAAGTCCTGAGAATCAGGGGAGCCAATGGTGTAAATTTCACTCCAGTGGACTGAAAAAACTGGTGTCTTAGCCCAAGCAGTCAGCAGGTGAATTCTCTTACTCAGCTGTTTTGTTCTATTCAGGTCTTCAATCGATTGAAAGATGGCCACCCGCAATAGGGAGGGAAATCTCACTCAGTCTATCTATTCAAACGTTAATCATCCAGAGGCCACTGTCAGAGGCACACCCACAAAGTTTAACCAAACATCTGGGCACTCCCCATGGCCCAGTCCAGTTGACACATAAAATTAACCGTCACATTCTCAATCACTTAAGCTAAACTAAATTTTAAAAAATTATACCCAATACCTGCCAAATACACATTTTGAAGTGTATATGATGTATTCACTGTACTATAACTTTATTGGTGTACACTTATTGGTTCTAAATCCTTTCTTTGCCTTGCTCTTTGATACCGGAATTGGACCCTTAAACATTTTTCCTTTATTAGTTGGCTTGATGTTAGGTTTTCCCAGTATAGGCTGCTGGAGGGATACCGCAAGTCTCACATAGGAAATGGGGATTTTTCTTTATTCATCCAGTGTGCTATCTGCGATGCTATAGATCAGCCCTGAATGATGGGATACATTAAGCATTCATTACAGCTACCACATCAAAGTCTAGCTGCAACCAACACTCACCAGCAAGCTGTGTTCCTGAGGTAGCCACAATCTATTTCAACTGAATTATTATTACCCTCAATCATAATATGCCATTTTTCTTTTTCTTACCTTTTTATTGTGAAGTATAAAAAAGGTAAAACGCAGGCTGGGCGCGGTGGCTCACGCCTGTAATCCCAGCACTTTGGGAGGCGGAGGCGGGCAGATCACGAGGTCAGGAGATCAGACTATCCTGGCTAACACGGTGAAACCCTGTCTCTACTAAAAATGCAAAAAGATTAGCCGGCCGTGGCGGCGGGCGCCTGTAGTCCCAGCTACTTGGGAGGCTGAGGCAGGAGAATGGCGTGAACCCGGGAGGCGGAGCTTGCAGTGAGCCCAGATCGCGCCACCGCACTCCAGCCTGGGTGACAGAGCGAGACTCCGTCTCAAAAACAAACAAAGAAACGAACAAAAGGCAAAAAAGCAAACAAAATAGAAATGCCCAATTCAATACATTATTGCCAAAAATCCTTCAAGTAACCAAGAATAAAATACTGCCAGCACCCCAGGATCCCCCTTGAGTTCCCTCCTTACACGGTTTTCATATGATTCTGGCTACTTAAATGTCTTCTTTGGAAAGTACATATTTTAGATTCTGGGATATGAATCTCAAGTGTCCTCCCTATTTTTTTCTCAATACTATACAGTCATACTTCTTTTTATTTTGCTTCAGTTGATTGTCCTTTTCAGATAATGTGTTTACTATAAACTGAAGGTTTGTGGCAACTCTGCTTCAAGCAAGTGTATGAGCACATTTTTCCAAAAGCACGTGCTCACTTTGTGTCTCTCTGTCACATTTTGGTAATTCTTGCAGTAGTTCAAACTTTTTCGTTATTATATTGATTATGGTGATCTGTGATCATTGATCTATGATATTTCTACTGCACAGTTTACCCTTGAATAACACAGAGTTCTTGAAATATATGGGTGTACTTATACATGGATTTTCTTCTGCCACTGCCACTTCTGTGACAGCAAGACCAATCTCTCCTCTTCCTTCTCATCAGCCTACTCAATGTCAAGACAGTGAGGATGAAGACGTTTATAAAGATCTGCTTCCACTTAATAAACAGAACATATATTTTCTATTTTTCGTGATTTTCTTAATAACACTTTTTTCTAGCTTTATTGCAAGAACACAGCATATAATATATATAACATGCAAAATACATACTCGTCAACTGTTTATGTTATCAGTAAGGCTTTCAGTCAACAGTAAGCTATTAGTTAAGTTTTGGGGGAGTCAAAAGTTATACATAAGTCCTCAACTGTGCAGGGTGTTAATGCTTCTAAACCCTGCAGTTTTCAAGGGTCAATTGGAATTATTTTGGGGCACCACAAATATCACTCATGTAAAATGGTGAAATTAATTGCTAAAGGTTGTATGTGTTCTGACTGCTCCACTGACCAGCCCTTTCCCCATCTCTCTCCTCCTCAGGACTCCCTGTTCCCTGAGACACGATAACATTGATATTACCCCAATTAACAACCCTACAATGGTCTCTAGGTGTTCAAGAGAAATGGAGAGCTGCAGGTCTCTCACTTTCAGTCAAAAGCTAGAGATAATTAAGCTTAGTGAAGAAGGCCTGCCTAAAGCCAAGATAGAATGAAAGCTAGGTCTCTGGTGCCGAACAGTTAGCAAAGTTGTAAATTAAAAGAAAAAAGTGCTCAAAAAGAATTAAAATATGGTACTGCAGTGGCACATTTAATGACAAATGACAAGAAAGTGCAATAGCCATATTGCTCGTATGAAGAAAGTTGTAGTGATGTGGATAGAAGATCAAATCAGTCATAGCATTTCCTTAAGCCAAAGCCTAATCCAGAGCAAAGTTCAAGGTCTCTTTAATTCCATGAAGTCTGAGAGGGGTAAGAAAGTGTCAGAAGAAAAGGTTGAAGCTAGAGGAGGTCAGTTAATGATGTTTAAGGAAATACGCTACCTCCATAACATAAAAGTACAAAATGAAGCAGCAAGTGCTGATGGAGAAGCTACAGCAAGTTATTCAGAAGACCTAACTAAGATTATTGATGGAAGTGGCAACACTAAAAAACACATTTCCAGTGTAGATGAAACAGCCTTATATTGGAAGAAGATACCATCTAGGACCTTCATAGCTGGAAAGTCAATGCCTGCCTTCAAAGCTTCAAAGGAAAGGCTGACCCTCTTGTCAGGGTCTAATGCAGTGATGATGCTAATTTGACGTTGAAGCTTTTGTGTCATTCTAAAAATTTTAGGGCCCTTAAGAATTATGCTGAATCTACTTTCCCTGTGCTCTCTAAGCCTGGATGATAGCACATCTGTTTACAGTGTGGTTTACTGAATATATTAAACTCATTGTTGAGACCTACTGCTCAGAAAAATAATATTACTGCATCTCATCAACAATATACTTGGTCACCCAAGAGCTCTGATGGAGATGTACAAGGAGGTGAATGCTGTTTTCATGCCTGCTAACACAATGTCCATTCTGTAGCTCGTGGATCAAGGAGTAATTTTTAATTTCCAGGTCTTATTATTTGAGAAAAAATTTGTAAGCCCATATAGCTGCCATAGATAGTGATTCCTCTGATGGATCTGGGCAAAGTAAGTTGAAAACCTTCTGGAAAGAGCTTAGCATTCCACATGGCATTAAAAACATCCATGATTCATAGGAGGAGGTCAAAATATCAACATTAACAGGTATTTGGAAGAAGTTTATTCCAACCCTCATTGATGACTTTGAAGGGTTCAAAAGTTCAGTGAAGGAAGTTATTGAAGATATGGTAGAAATAGCAAGAGATCTAGAATTAGAAGTGAAGCCTGAAAATGTGACTAAATTGCTGCAATCTCATGATAAACTTGAACAGATGAGGAGTTGCTTCTTTTGAATGAGTAAAGAAAGTGGTTTCTTGAGATGGAAACTACTCCTGGAAAAGATGATGTGAACATTATTGAAATGTCAACAAAAGATTTAGAATATTACATAAATTTGGTTATTAAAGCCTTGTCAGGATTTGAGAAGATTGTCTCCAATTTTGAAAGAAGTTCCATTGTGAGTAAAGTGCTATCAAATATCATTGCATGCTATAGAGAAATCCTTCCTGAAGGGAACAATTGATGCAGCAAACTTCATTGTTCTCTTAAGAAATTGCCACAGTTATCCTAACCTTCAACAACCACCCTGATTAGTCAGCAGCCATCAGCATAGAGTCAAAACTTTCCACCAGCAAAACGATTATGACTCACTGAAGGCTCAGCTGATCATTAGCATTTTTAGCAATAAAATATTTTTTAATCAAGGTTACATTGTATTTTAGACATAGTGCTATGGAACATTTAATAGACTACAGTATAGTATAAATATTACTTTTATATGCACTGGGAAGCAAAAAACGTTGTTACTCGCTTTATTGCAATATTCATTTTATTGTGGCGTTTTGGAATAGAAACAACAACAGAACCAAGGTATACCTGTATTTATAGTTTTGTGTATAGAGTCCTTGCACATATTTAGCAAGATTTATTTCTGAGTATTTAAATAATTACTGCCTCAACAAATGAAGAAAAATTCCAAATTTGTTTAATAGTGAAAATTGTAAGCTAGTTCTGAGGATTCCCAAGGTGTGAATCCTACTCCCTCTGAGGGCAGTCTGCCTCATAATATGCCAGCATAATTTATTGCTGGCATATAAACAGATTCCAGTCTCCTCCAGTCAAAAGATAGAAAAAGCAGAAGACCAGGCCCAGTAGCCCAGTATTTAATTATAAGAGTAGCAGAGCTCGAAAGTAGGTTAAAATCTTAAAGCAGCCAGGTCTGCTATGCTGAGGTTAAAGATATGATTATAAAGAAAAGTACTCTGGAATGTGAAATGCGGACATTTGGAATAAAGCACTTGAAAATATTGAAGTTCCAGAATCCCTTAACTATCTGGATGCACAGAAGTGGCATACTCCTTCTTGTGAGAGACTAGTGCTCCATTGTTGCTTGAAGTCAATGGAAAGTCCTCTGCCTTGTAAGATAAAATACCTGTTCTCATGATTTGTCCCTACCTGCCCTCCTGGTCACCAGATCTATAACCATTTCACAACAAAACTGAGCTAAGAAAATGTTGGCTTTCTAAGGGAAAAGGGGCAGGGCTTATACCCTACATGGAGCTGCAGGATCTAGCTTAAATTCACTGTCATGAACTATGACATGTACAATTAAACTGGATACTGAGGGTGCTGGACCAAGAGAATGGAATATAATGCACATTACATCAAAGACTGCAGAAGAGAGTGCTAATACTTTGCTAGAATAGCCTATAGGAAACTTGGAGAAAGAGACAGTCCATATTAAGTGACTTATAAACTCTGAAATTGCTATAGTAGATGGGGAAGAAGGAAAGAAACAGACCAAAAAGTTGGGTTTGCAAGACTGGACAATATTATGTAAGTCCAGAACATCCACAAACTGACAAAAAAAAAAATGGATACTTTGTATTAGAGAAATGAGAAATTTAATAATAGTGAGGAATAGTAGTTATTGAAAAGCTTGGTGGTAGCTCTCCTCTACAGGTCAAAGATCATAGCAGGTAATATCATTTCAGAATTAGGTTCATTAAGAGCAAGGGTATGATAGAATAGTTATAGAAGTCAGATGGCAGATCTTAATTCTAGAAACAAGATTTATGAAATTAATGTAAGTGGCAAAGTTAGAGTGGCAGACAAAGAGACATGTCTCCACACAGATATGAAGATGGTTAATTAAAAAATTGTGTTAATAGTGACAAAATGACCGGACAGGCAATGTGAGTATCAATCCACAGCAACTAAGAAAAATCAAGGATGGATTATTTGGAGGTCAAAGGAAGCCACCACAATAAAAGTCATAATCAACCTTGAATAAATTGTGGCTGAAGTATGAAATAGAGACTGAGGTCTTGTTTTTCATATTAATTTCCCCTGCCTAACTTTCCATTCTCATTTTTTCCCATTTTTTCTTTCCAGCACAATGAATTGAAAATACTGTTATTCCTCCATTAAATTATGATGCCACCATTACAAAAAAATCCATTGGCCATATATGTATAGATCTATTATCTAGATGTTCTATTCTGTTCCATTTATTTATATGACTATTCTTACAATTATATTGCACTGTCCTGATTTTTGTACTTCAAGTCTTGCAATGTTATTATTTTAAATTTTTTGACTATTAAAAATTAGTTTAAAAAAATAAATTTTAGCATCATAAACAATTTTGACAAAGAAATATTTTATCAGGATTGCATTGACTCTATAACTCAATTGTCAAAATTGACATTCTGACAATACTTAGTCTGCCAATCCACAAAAAATGGGACACATTTTACAAATTTCTCTGAAAAATGTCTTGTCATTTTCAGTGCTCAAGTCTTAAACTTTTAAAACTAAGTTTATTCTTAGGAACTTACTATTTGGGAGCTTTTGTAAATAATATTTTTAATTTAATTTGGCAATTTAAGTTTTTAGTATAGAGAAATATAATGGATTTTGTGTACTGCTCTTGGTTCTTGTGCCTTTTAAAAATTTCCTTACTAATTTTATTATTTATTTTGGAAAGTTCTTAAGATATTCTACAAAGACCATCATGTCTTCTGTGGATAGAGACAATACTGACTTCTATTATTTTTATTATTTTCCCAGGCTTATTGCATTAATTGGAGAATCCAGAACATTATCAAATAAAGGTAAGGAGACTGAACAGCTTTGACTTGTTCTTCAGTCTCAGAAGGAAAGCAGTAAGTCTGATATTAGCTGTGAATATTTTGTAGATGTCCTTTATCAGGTTGAAAAAGTTCTCTCTATTACTGATTTGTTGAAATTTTTATCATGAATGAGTGTTTAATTTTATCAAATGCTTTTTCTATATATATAGAGATGATTTTATGTTTTTTCTTTCATAGTTTTTTAACATGGTGAATTATATTGATTAGTTTTAAAATGCATTTTTTATTATTTTAAAGTTCTAAACCACATTTATTGATATAACATCTTAAATTTATTTTATTATAAAATTTAACATTTCATTTAAATGCAAGCTTGTATTTCTGGCCCTTTATTGGCCATTATGCATTAGCCTTTTTAATATTGCTGGATTCAATAGTGCCATATTTTCAAATATTTTATAACTTTTTTTCATAAAAGATATTAATCTGCAATTATCTTTTCTCATAATATCTTTGTTAGATTTTCATATCAGAATAATGCTGACCTCATGGAATAATTTGGAAAGCCATCCCTCCTTTTCTTTTTTCCTTTTTTTCTTAAATAAACGGCATCTCACTCTGTCACCTAGGCTGCAGTGCAGTGGCACAATCATGGCTCACTGCTGCCTGGACCTCCTGGGCTCAAGCAGTCCTCCCCCTCCAGCCTCCCAGGTAACTGGGATTACAGGCATGTGCCACCATACCCAGCTAATTATTTTATACACACACACACACATTCACACACACATATATATACATACTAGATCCTGTCTCCCTAGGAAACTGCATAGTAGAGACAGGGTATCACTATGTTTCCTAGACTGGTCTGAAACTCCTGGGCTCAAATGATCCTCCTGCCGTGGCCTCCCAAAGTGCTGGGAATACACACTTAAGCCACCGCACACCTTAAGCGCCTTTTCTACTTTCTGAAAGTGTTTGTATGACTTTATTTCTTCAGTGTTTGAGAGATTCACCAGTGAAGCCATCTGGACCTAAAGTTCTCTTCATAGGAACAGTTTTGATTACTATTTTAATTACTTAATAGATTTAGAAAAATTCATAATTTTTTTTTTTGTGTGTGTGTGTTAGCCTCGGTAGTTTGTGTCACCAAATAATTTATCCATTTCCTCTAAGCTGTCAAATTTATTTGCATCACGTTGTTCACAATATCTTATTATCCTTTTAATTATCTATAAAATATTCAGTGATATCACATCTCTCATTCCTGACATTCATCCATTGCCTTCTTTCTCTTTTCTTCCATTAATCTCACCAGGAGTTTAGCAAGTTTATTAGTCTTTTACAGATTCAGCTTCTGATTTTATTAGTTATCTCTATTTTATTTTTCTCATTAATTAATATTTGTTCTCATCTTTAATATTTATATTTATCTACATACCTTGGATTTAATTTGCTTTTAAAAAAATTTCTATGATGAAAGCTTAAATAATTGATTTTAAATTGTTCTTCTTTGCCAATATCATTTACTGATACAAATTTTCCTCAAAGCACCACTTTAATGTCATTCTACTCATTTTTATAAGTTGTTTTTATTTTATTTTGGTTTGAAATATTTTTTCTCATTTTTCTTATGACTTCTTTGATGCACAGATTACTTAATGTGTCTGAAACTTGCAAATATTTGAGAAATGTGTTAGGCTGAGTAGCCCCCAAAGATATCTGCATAATAATCCCTGGAAACTGTGAATGTTACCTTACATGACAAAAAAAGACTTTGCCAAGTATAAAGTTAAGGGTCTTAGATGGGAAAGTTATCCTAGATTACTTGGGTATACCTTAACTGTAGTCTCAAGAGTTCTATAAGATGAAAACAAAGGGAGATTTGAATACAGAAAAGAAGACAATGAAACAACAGAAGTAGATTTTGGGGTGATGTGGCCACAAGCTAAGGGATGCTAGCAGCCACCAGATGCTAGAAGAGACAACAAACAATTTCTCTGTCAGGAGCCTCCAGAAGAAACCAGCATTACCAACACCTTGATTGTATACCCGTAAGACTCATTTTGTATTTCTGACCTCCAGAACTGTATGAAAAATTTTTTCTGTTTTTAAAGCAAGTCTATAATTCTTTTACAGTGGTAATAGGAAACTAATAGTGGACACATACCTTTCAGTTATTAATTTCTAATTTGCATGGTTTTAGCCAAATTATATACTCTGTAAGATTTCAGTCTTTTGAAATATATTCAAATATATTTTATGGGTAAAAATATGATTTATTTTGGTGAATATGTAAGTCAGATAAGTCAGTGTCAATGCATGGGGCAGAATTCACACCAGTAATTGGGTATCTCCTTTTAATATTTTTCTTTTTGTTTTTATAAAACATTATTGTATATCTGGGCTCAGGTTTCTTTGCTCTTACTGTGCTTAGGTTTAGCTAAACTTCTTGGGTCTCTAAATCAATGTTTTTTTTTTAAATAATATTTGGAAAATTTTTACCCATTATACCTTCAATATTGTCTATGCTTCATTTTTATTCTCTTTTTCTTATGGTTCCAGTTGCATGTATAGTAGACCATTTGCTGTGCTTCCACAGGTCCCTGAGCCTTTAATGACTTTTCTTCAATATTTTTCACTCTCTATTCTTCACTTTGAACAATGTCTATTGATGTTTTGGAGTTCACTAATCTTTACTTCAGCCAACAGCACTATTTATTCCTGCAGGGATTTTTAAATTTCATTATTTAACCCATCTGTAATTTATTTTGCTTTCATGACTAAAGAAACAATCTTTTAAATATTTTATTATTCTAGATGGCTGGTTATCTCAAGGCAATTTATTGAATTAGACAATAGTTTTCAAATAGAGCTCCACAAAAATATAGATGACACTCCTTTTCTCTAGAGTCTATGCATTGCTTCCATGATTTCAAATGTATGTTTCTGATCATGTCATTTCCCCAAAATTAACATTATTGTAAACAAAACCCATTTGCACAATTTGGTCATTAAATGCTCTTTATCTGGGAGAGTAAATAGTAATTGCAGTCCCCAAGGTAAAGTCTTAAAAAATAAAAGAAAAATAGTATAAAAATTAGCTGTGGGTGATGGCGCATGCCTGTTTTCCCAGCTACTTGGGTAACTGAGGCATGAAAATCACTTGAACCCAGGAAGTGGAGGTTGCAGTGAGCCATGATTGCACCTCTGCACTCCAGTCAGGGCAACAGAGTGAGATTCCATAAAAAAAAAAAAAAGAGAGAGAGAGAGAGATTCAAGACCTATTTCTAGCGATGAATTCACACAAATTAGTAAACAACTAGAGGTAGATAGTGAGTATGTTAGGCAGTTTTTGTGTTACTATAAAGGAATATCTGAGACTGAGTAATTTATAAATAAAAGATGTTTAATTGGTTCATAGTTCTGCAAGCTACACAAGCATGGCACCAACATCTTGGCGTCTGGTGAGACCTCGGAAGCTTACAATCATGGTGGAAGGCAAAGGGAAGCAGCATATGTATTAGTCGGTTTTCATCCTGCTGATAAAGACATATCAGAGCCTAGGTAATTTACCAAAGAAAGAGGTTTATTGGGCTTACAGTTCCACATGGCTGGGAAGACCTCAAAATCACGGTGGAAGGCAAAAGGCACATCTCACATGGCAGCAGACAAGAGAAGAACTTGTGCAGGGAAACTCCTCTTTTTAAAACTATCAGATCTCATGAGACTTATTCACTATCACAAGAGCAGCATGGGAAAGACCTGCCTCAATGATTCAATTACCTCCCACCAGGTCCCTCTCACAACATGTTGGCATTCAAGATGAGATTTGGGTGGGGAGACAGTCAAAGCATATCATTCTGCCGCTAGCCCCTTCCAAATCTCACGTCCTCACATTTCAAAACCAATAATGCCTTCTTAACAGTCCTCCAAAGTCTTATCTTATTTGAGAATTAACTCAAAAGTCCACAGTCCAAAGTACAAAGTCTCATCCAAGACAAGGCAAGTACCTTCACCCTATGAGCCTGTAAAATCAAAAGCAAGTTAGTTACTTCCTAGATAGAATGGGGGTACACGCATTAGATAAATACAGCCATTCCAAATGGGAGAAACTGGCCAAAACGAAGGGGCTACAGGCCCTATGCAAGTCCAGAATCCATCAGGGCAGTCAAATCTTAAAGCTCCAAATTGATCCCCTTTGACTCTGTGTCTCACATCCAGGTCAAGCTGATGCAAGAGGTAGGTTTCCATGGTCTTGGGCAGCTCCGTCTCTATGGCTTTGCAGATATAGCCTCCCTCCTGGCTGCTTTCACAGGCTGGCACTGAGTGTCTGTGGCTTTTCTAGGTGCATGGTACAAGCTGTCAGGTGGATCTACCATTCTGGGGTCTGAAGGATGGTGGCCCTCTTCTCACAGCTCCACTAGATGGTACCTTAGTAGGGACTCTGTGTGGGGGCTCCTACCCCACATTTCCCTTCTGCACTGCCCTACCAGATGTTCTCCATGAGGCACCCACCCATGAGCAAACTTCTGCCTGGGTATCCAGGCATTTCCACACATCTTCTGAAATCTAGGCAGAGGTTCCCAAACCTCAATTCCTGACTTCTGTGCACCTGCAGGCTTGATACCACATGGAAGCTGCTAAGGCTTGAGGCCTACATCCTCTGAAGCAACAGCCCAAGCTGTACCTTGGCTTCTTTTCTTCATGGCTGGAGCATCTGGGATGCAGGGCACCAAGTCCCTAGGCTGTATACAGGGGAGGAACCCTGAGCCTGGCCCACAAAACCATTTTTTCCTCCTACACCTCTGGGCCTGTGATGGAAGGGGTTGCCATGAAGACCTCTGACATGCCCTGGAGACATTTTCCCCATTGTCCTGGGTATCAACATTAGGCTCCTTATTACTTATGCAAATTTCTGTAGCTGGCTTAAATTTCTCCTCAGAAAATGGGACTTTTTTTCTATCACATTGTCAGGCTGCAAATTTTCCAAACTTTTATGCTCTGGTTCCCTTATGAAATTGAGTGCCTTTAACAGCACCCAAGTCACCTCTTGAATGTTATGCTGCTTAGAAATTTCTTCCACCAGATGCCCTAAATCATCTCTCTCAAGTTCAAAGTTCCACAAATCTCTAGGGCAGGAGCAAAATGCTGCCAGTCTCTTTGCTAATAACAAGAGTTACCTCTACTCCAATTTCCAACAAATTCCTCCTCTCCATCTGAGACCACCTCGGCCTAGACCTTATTGTTGATATCACTATCAGCATTTTTGTCAAAGTGATTCAACAAGTCTTCAGGAAGTTCCAAATGTTCCCACATTTTCCTGTCTTCTTCTGAGCCCTCTAAACTGTTCCAACCCTGCATATTATCCAGTTCCAAAGTTGCTTCCATATTTTTGGGTATATTTTCAGCAATGCCCCATTCTACTGGTGCCAATTTACTGTATTAGTCCATTTTCACACTAATGGTAAAGACATATGCAAGACTGGGCAATTTACAAAGCAAAGTTTTACTGAATTTACAGTTTCCCATGGCTGAGGAGGCCTCACAATCATGGCAGAAGATAAAAGGCAAGTCTCACATGGTGGCAGACAAAATAACTTGTACAAGGGAAACTCCTTTTTTTAAAACTATCAGATCTCATGAGACTTGTTCACTATCATGAGAACAGCACAGAAAACACCTGCGCCCATGATTCAATTACCTCCTACCAGGTTCCTCCCACAACACATGGGAATTCAAGATGAGATCTGGGTGGGAACACAGCCAAACCGTTTCAGCATACCATACAGCAAGAGGGGGAGTAAGGAGGGAGGTGCCACACTCTTTTAAACAACCAGATCTCATGTGAACTCTGAGCAAGAACTTGTCGTTATTACAAGGACAGCACCAAAGCATTCATGAGTGATCCACCCTCATGACCCAAACACCTCTCACCAGGCCCCACCTCCAACACTGAGGATTACATTTCAACATGAGATTTGGAGGGGACAAACATCCAAACCATATCAGTGAGAGAAAATAAAACATCATGATTCTTAGGTTTCTACTTTGGGCAATTGGATATCTTTTGAAAAGGAAAGTAGAAAGTAGAAAGCTCGCTTCTAGCACTCATCTGTTTGGTGACATTTTGTGATCTCTAAGTCTCACTCACTATGGACCCTGAATATTTTATAATTATAGCACATGGCAAAAGGCTCAGATTCTGGTGTTAGGCTGGGTGAAAATTCTGATTCTAACATTTTTAGTTGTTTGACAAAGATGTTTAATTTCTTTGTGCCTCGGTTTTTTTTTTTTTTTAATTTTTATTTTTAACCTGTGAAATAGTGATAATAATTATACCCAACCTATTAGGTTACTGTGAGGAATAAAAGACTTCTTACATGGAAAATAATTGAAGCAGTATTTGGCCCACAATAAATACTTAGGCAGTGTCAACCATTAGCACCTATATTTCTTTTTAAAGAAAGACAATTTGTTTGCCAGTCCTAACCTTATAAAATCTAACCCAGCCAGAATGGTGCCAGTCACCTTGTTTGATAAGAGGATTAAAACAGATAGGCTGAAAATATAATTCACTATATTTTGATTTTGTTAAATTTAGTTAACAATTTTATTTTTGATATATAAATACCTACACCATTGGGAATTTTAAATGTCACTTTCAAGCATTAATTCTTCATAACTGAATGTACTGATTATCAAGTAGGAAAAGATAACATAGCAGTAGGGATGCCCCGTTTCCAATCTCAGGGTACACAACTCCAAAGGATCCCAAGATGAGCCATGCTATGCATAGGCTGTGCAGCTAAACAAGGAGGTTAGTGGATGGATTCATAAAAAGAGGAAGACACAGCATTGTATTATACATGGCAGCTTCCATCCAAATAATGTCAGCATAAACAGAACTCCTTGTTTCTCATGCTTAGCATGAACTATATGAATAATAAGCTAAGTAGCTCCTGTTTTCTTTGAAAACTGTCACTTCACTGGAATTAAAACCGTTGTTATTTTAAGTTAAATAAAACCAATTTGAACATGTTTTTCCTGCATCAAAAGCTTGAATTATTCTATGTTTAGATTCTCCATGATATTTTCTTAGCATAACTTTTAGAATGTGAATTTATAAATGAATATTGAGATTTAAAACCATGAAATTGAAAATATTAACAAATCATTGCAAGCAAGAAGTGTCAACTACTAATAATCACAAGAAAGCTATAAAGAAATATGGGATTATTGTTGTTTTTCATCTTCTTTCTAAATTGCCTCATAAACAATATGTAAATGTTCTAAAACTCCTTTAAAAATGTTTTGTGAGGAGAATATACGCCAATGCAGAGCATATAACTAGAATTTATCTCTTGAAAGTATGAATTTTGTATAGCTCAGGGACCATCCTGTCACAGTTTGCACCAATTTTGTTCCCTTAGACAGGCTTATTTCTGTCTAAATTTGCTGGAAGGCATGTCAGCACAATGAAAAATAAATAATAAAAAAGAATTAGATGAAGACAAAAGCAGTTATTTCTAGTCCCCACTGCCTTCCCAGGAGAATATACCCCAATAATTGGAGGGTCCATTGTTTTGTGAAAGTATAATGGGTGAAATGATGCAAGGTTTGAGAAGTCAGTGTGAGGCAATATATAGGTCATTTATATACGTTATAGGTGTACATAAAGAAGAAAGAGAACTAGAATATGAAATGAGACCCAGTAGGAATGTAGAGACACAAGACTTTGGGCAGAGCAGAAATACCTCTTGGGGAGAATTTATAGTAATTAAATTAAACTAAATTATTTAATAAAGTAATTATTGCTGTGTGATGTAAAATGTAAACTATCTTCTTCATTTCTCACCGAAAGCTTCTGTAAAATATTCAGCACTCACATATGCTCAGTGGATTGGATTTGCAAAAAAGCACTTGTCTTTTCTGAAAATGAGTGTTAAAGAAAAGTCAAACAAAAACCGAGGCTGTCAGAAAGGACCATCACACAGAAAGGTTACACCAACAAAAGATAGACCAAAGGGCTCTAAAATTATGGGAGGAAAATTAAACAGAGCTTCTCCCATTGCCGTGTATCAGAAAATGTTAATATTTTCTAGAATGGCCTTTTCTTCCACATGAGATTTAAAAAAAAATTAAAAAATAAAAATACCTGGATATTAGGCCTGGCACGGTGGCTCATGCCTGTAATCGCAGCACTTTGGGAGGCAGAGGCGGGTGGTTTACGAGGTCAGGCATTCGAGACCACTCTGGCCAACATAGTGAAACCCCGTCTCTACTAAAAATACAAAAAAAATAGCAGGGCATGGTGCCAGGCACCTGTAATCCCAGCTGTTCGGGAGGCTGAGGTAGAAGAATCGCTCGAACCTGTAAGGCGGAAGTTGCTGTGAGCCGAGATGGCGCCACTGCCCTCCAGCCCGGGAGACAGTGAGAGACTCCATCTTAAAATCAATAAATACAAATAAAAATAAAATAAACCGAATATTAGTAATTGCTTAAGCAGAGAATATACTTGCATGAAATAGGATACTTTAGTTGTAATTCAATAGATGCTTGGAATTATCATTGAACACATAGGAAAGAGAAACCAATGTGTGAAGGAATACACAGCTGTGCATTTCAATGATTGGCTGTTTTCCTATGTTCTGTTGGCAGCTGAAAGACAGGGGTATGCAGGAGCTCTAGGAAGAGTGTTAAGATGGCAATTTCTTCTTCGGTCACAAACCAAAGTAGTTTATTTATTTGTTTGCTTGGCCTAGTTTCACCGGGTACAGAGGAAGGTCAACATGTTAAAGCAATGTATTCAAACATTTAAAAGATTTGAAATAGCCTGGGCGCTGGGGAGTCATTCTAATGGCTGCTTTAAATACCATTTGGGAAGGTCAAAAGGAGAGCCTGCAGACGGGCCGCGTTGGAGAGATAACCTCCGCCAGGCAGGCTGCAGGGCTACAAATCCCAGGGAGGCTTCATGGCGGGGGTCGGCTGCAATCTGCTGCCAGCCGGATCCTGTGCAGCCCACAGGGGAACATACCCGGAGAAGGACGAGCAGAACATGGCAGCCTAACAGATGGCACTGAAACCTGACGCCTCTGGTGAGAGAAAAATCTGCCAAAACCAGGTGTTTCACAGGTTTTCTACGTTGTTTTCTTTTTCTTTTCTTTTTTATTTTATTTTCGGAATTTTTCTGTATGGGTCTATTCCAAAGGTTTCCATAGGAGCACAGCTATCTAGGAGTTATCTAAGGAAACAAGAATTTTTTTTTTAAGCATAGAGATTTTGGAAGCAGCTTTTGGGGACCACCCATACGTGCCACATACTGAGAGAGCCCTTTTATCAGGTCATTTCCAGGCACAACATGAGCATAAGTGGAAGTTTCAACTGTTCTTATCAGTTCTCCTGGGAAAAGTGGCTAAACTAAACAGATTGCCTCGTTCGTGAAAACTGTGTCAGCAGCCTCAGAATACTCAGATTATTCCTATTAATAATCTTGCATGTATGTTCAGCAAGCCTTCTTTGTCTGTTAAACGAAGTTGGGGGTGGGGGGATCTTCTAATGGGAAAGGACCCAGAAATGCATGCTTCTGTTCGTGGTGCAACACTAAAAGATGATAGGGAAGCAAAAGGCAATTAACGAAGACCGCTTTGTGCACTGACAGTTGGGCGCACAGGATGATTCTGCATCTATTATAAATCAACTCTGCCTTGACTCATGGGAAAAGAAAATATGGGTCTCATAATTCAAAACCCAGAACGCTCAGGTGCTGGAGAGGATGTGGAGAAATAGGAACACTTTTACACTGTTGGTGGGATTGTAAACTAATTCAACCATTATGGAAAACAGTATGGCGATTCCTCAAGGATCTAGAACTAGAGGTACCATATGACCCAGCCATCCCATTACTGGGTATAGACCCAAAGGATTATAAATCATGCTGCTATAAAGACACATGCACACGTATGTTTATTGTGGCACTATTCACAATAGCAAAGACTTGGAATCAACCCAAATGTCCATCAGTGACAGACTGGATTAAGAAAATGCGGCACATATACACCATGGAATACTATGCAGCCATAAAAAGGGATGAGTTTGTGTCCTTTGTAGGGACATGGATGCAGCTGGAAACCATCATTCTTCTAGCAAACTATCGCAAGAACAGAAAACCAAACACCGCATGTTCTCACTCATAGGTGGGAACTGAACAATGAGATCACTTGGACTCGGGAAGGGGAACATCACACACCGAGGCCTATCATGGGGAGGGGGGAGGGGAGAGGGATTGCACTGGGAGTTATACCTGATGTAAATGACGAGTTGATGGGTGCTGACGAGTTGATGGGTGCAGCACAGCAACGTGGCACAAGTATACATGTGTAAGAAACCTGCACGTTATGCACATGTACCCTAGAACTTAAAGTATAATAATAATAAAAAATAAAATAAAAATAAAAATAAAAATAAAAACCCAGAACGTCTACGGAGAGTCACATTTCATTTGGAGGAAGAGGTCACTCTTCCTCAACATTTTACACTCCCACATCTTAAAGAAAGCTATCCTTCCAGCCTCCTATCCATTCCATGCTTCTGACTGAGTGATTTGATTCAGAGACTTTTATGCTCAGTCACCTCTCTCCTTAAGTAGATATGAGCATGAAAGACCTAAAATGCAGACTGGGAACCAAATGAGGCAAGTAGGAAAGTTTCTTAGGATTTGAACTGTTTGCTAGCAAGTCCTGCATTTGGAGAGTTTTTGAGACACTGATATATAAAATAATAAAGAGTTCATTTATTCATATGCCAACTAATTAGGTTCTCAATGCTATTTTAGTGTCAGAATACAAATGATCCTCGACTTTCCATCAGGTTTTCCAATAAAGTTTTCCTAAGTGGAGACTATGGTGAGTAAAAATTTTTACATTTTACACACCCAGCTTGCCAAACATTATAGCACATCATAGTTTAGCACAGCCGACAGTAAATAGCCTCAGAATATTTCCATCAGCCTACATTGGGGCAAAACCACCTGGCAACACAGTACACTGTAGAGTATCAGTTTTCTACTCACTTGAATGCGTGGATGACTGGGAGCCATAGCTAACTGCACAGCTCTGCATTGACAGAGAGTATCTTGCTGCATGTTACAAGCCCAGGAAAAGATCAAAATTCAAAATTCCAAGGATGATTTCAAATGAATGGATGTTGATTTTGCACCATTGTAAGGAAAAAAAATTGTTGTCAAGCGATCTATGATTTCTTGGTCATTCACCCACTATAGGAATGTATGGCAAGATGAAGTTTTAGCATTCCATGGTCTCAGCATCACAGAAAATACATCTTTATTGAGAATAACATGACTTAAACTATGCACATCTGGCAATTAATAAGCATATGGTCATTGTTACCTTTCATTCCCTTCATTTTGAGAGGCAGTATGCTATTATACAGTGAGTTTTAACATATTCCAGGTGGACAGCAATCTGAGCTCTGTGGAGGTGCCTCAGGCTGATGCAGAGGAAAGTAAGGGAATGAGCAAGTACAACTCTATGCCACTGTTTTCCACATATCCCTGAGCTCTGACTCTGTTTCTATGTTATGGCTTGGTATGAGATTGCATGGGGGAAAAAAAGGCCGGAAAGAGGTAGGGAGAGGGAGGAGTGTTTAAGGTCATTAGAATAGGAGAAAAAACATTGGCTTCAATTAAGAAATCTAAATTTTCATTCTGACTTTGCTACTTTCTCATTTTGTGAAATGGGCACATTATTTAACTTTTTGAGCATCAGTGTTCTCAATCTTGAAACAAGAATGGTCATACCTACCCTTTGGTTAAAGAGAAGCTTTAATAAAATAACATATGTAAAGGACTTAGAAAATCACCTCGCAGTACATTGTCTGTTTCTTTTTTATAAATATATTTAGACAATTTATCCCTACATTTATTTCAGAGCCCTTTTCCAGTTACTGTGCTGAGGATTTCAGAATTTAATAAAATAGGATTTTCAAATAGAGTCCTATGATCCACTAGTGAGTTGAAAGGAGTCGACAAATAAAGGGAAAATTAGAGGCCCAAGGTAGGAGTTGAAGTTGGATTTTAAATTTTAATATATTCCCACAGAAGTCAGGTGAGCTATATGAGGCACTAAGTCTTATAGACAGCAAATATCACCAATATGCCTTTGTCCTCCAAAGAAAAATACAAAACAGAGTTTTGAAATATTGTGCTTTGCCTTAGCAATAGAAGAATTGTTATGTTGATAACTAATGATTTACCTATCTCCTCCTTTTCCAAAAAGGACTTGTAGAAGCTCATTTCCATGCTAAAATTAGAGGAGTCTTGGGAAAGAGTGGAGAAAATTTGATACACTTTTTAAAACAAGGAGTTCCTACAGAACCCATGAATATTTAGATAGTTCTAGAAAACTGTACTATCATCTTGCCCAGGGGATCAATAGCAAGATAGGAGTTTGGCTACAGAGTTAAAATATGGGCAGCTCTAACAAGGAATGGAAAATTGTCATAGTTATTATATGAAGATACATGATACACAGGCACACACATATTTTGGTATAGGCTAAGCTAACAACAAAACCTTTCAACATTCTGTGGCTCTAGCAAAATATAACTCATTCTCTCTCTGGAAATAAGTGGATGGGTTCATAGACTCCTTCCATCTTGTTACTCTTAGTCCCCAAGGGATTTTCACAGCTGGCTCAGGAATTTTCTGCATTTTAGACAATGAAAAGGGAAAGAACATAAGTTGAAAGTAAAAATTTTCCTTTAAGCAAGTGATATGGAATTTACACACATGACTTCTGCTCACTTTCTTTCTTCAAGAATGTAGTGACAAGGGCACAACTGGCTGCAAAGGAAGCTGACAGGTGTGTCCAAAACAATTCTATTGCTCTCTGGAAGAAAGTGAGAATGGATTTTGGTAGACAACAAGCAACCCTCCCTATCCTGAGAGCATATCTATCTACCATGATTCGAACTTCATTCTATAGTCAATCTAAACATCTAGATTTTCCATTCTTTTTTTACATTTTTAAAAATTATTATTATACTTTAAATTACAGGGCACATGTGCGCAGCATGCAGGTTTGTTACATAGGTGTACATGTGTCATTTTGGTTTGGTGCACCCATCACCTCATCATTTACATTAGGTATTTCTCCCAATGCTATCCCTCCCCCTGCCTCCGGCCCCTCAACAGGCCCCAGGGTGTGATGTTCCCCTCCCTGCATCCATGTGTTCTCAGTGTTCAACTCCCTCTTATGAGTGAGAACATGCGGTGCTTGGTTTTCTGTCCTTGTGATTCTTTGCTGAGAATGATGGATTCTAGCTTCATCCATGTCCCTGGAAAGGACACGAACTTATCCTTTTTTTGGCTACACAGTATTCCATGGTGTATATGTGCCACATTTTCTTTATCCAGTCTATTATTGATGGACATTTGGGTTGGTTCCAAGTCTTTGCTATTGTGAATAGTGCCGCAATAAACATACATGTGCAAGAGTCTTTATAGCAGAATTATTTATAATCCTTTGGGTATCTACCCAGTAATGGATTGCTAGGTCAAATGATATTTCTAGTTCTAGATCCTTGAGGAATCGCCACACTGTCTTTCACAATGGTTGAACCAATTTACACTCCCACCAAGAGTGTACAAACATTGCTACTTCTCCACATCCTCTCCAGCGTCTGTTGTCTCCTGACATTTTAATGATCATCATTCTAAATGGCATGAGATGGTATCTTACTGTGGTTTTGATTTGTATTTCTCCGATGACCAGTGATGATGAGCATTTTTTCATATGTTTGTTGGCTGAATAAATGTCTATGCACAGACACTTCTCAATAGATTTTTCATTCTTATTCATAATGCTAAGAGCTTACATAATGAATGTGATGTTATTGTTTCCATTTAGTTTTTATGTATTGAGACAACTCAAAACACTTTGAAAGCAGGCTGACAAGAAGTCCACAAAATTTGGGGTTAGTAAATATAAGTGGCGTATACTCTTTTGGCCTCTACTTTTATGTTTATATTTCAAAATCCCATATATAATTTATGTATTTATCGTTATGAATGTATTGCTAATATGGATAAGAATTTTATAATTTCTGTCCTTAAAGACATTAAGAATTGATACTGACATTTAAGAATTGACATTAAGGATTAATGTCATCCTTAATGATATTAAGGATTTCTATCATAAACTAAAAGATTTTTTTTTTTTTTTTTTTTTTTTTGAGACGGAGTCTAGCTCTGTTGCCCAGGCTGGAGTGCAGTGGCCGGATCTCAGCTCACTGCAAGCCCCGCCTCCCGGGTTCACGCCATTCTCCTGCCTCAGCCTCCCGAGTAGCTGGGAGTACAGGCGCCCGCCACCTCGCCCGGCTAATTTTTTTTGTATTTTAGTAGAGACGGGGTTTCACCGTGTTAGCCAGGATGGTCTCGATCTCCTGAACTCGTGATCCGCCCGTCTCGGCCTCCCAAAGTGCTGGGATTACAGGCTTGAGCCACCGCGCCCGGACTAAAAGATTTTTTACATGGTCATTACTAGGGAATAAGACACAGTGCATCTCTAATTGTTTATGGCATTCATTGCCATTATGGGATTGGCACGTTTAGACCTTTGTTCAATACAATTATATTGCGTTATTGAAGAGATATTTATGCATTAAAATATGGCACTAGATATTTCCTTAAAGTGCTTTACTCTTAGTATTTTAAACTCTCATACTTCTCCTAGCACTCAGATACCCCAACCCGCGCTTCCACTTAACACCTATGTTCCCACCTACCCCCTCATTTCACACACATACACACTTTTCAGTAGCTCATTCTGCTGAGATGTGTTTAACCATCCTGAGTTAGCCAATAAGATACCCAAATCTTTAGATTCTGTCTCTATTAATTACATAAACTGGGTCTACGGTAATATGTTTTGTGATCATGTAACAGATGCAAAAACTCTTTTCTGCCTATTTTTCACTTAAATTTGAACTTTAAGTTTTCTACCTTCTCTCTTTGTGAGTCAACTACAAGTTCAAATAAGTCTCAAAAGACAGTACCATAAATTGATACAATACCCAATGAAACAATGGACATTTAAAGTATCCTTTATAATACTACCAATTCATAGAAAGTCAGCTAATATACTTCATATAAACATAAATCACCATAATGATCTTCCTAGGCTAATTTGTGCGCGTGCGCGCACACACACACACACACACACACACACGTGCACTCAGCCCTTTACTTTCAGTGGGACTCCAGTGTTTTTCAAAGAGCTCTAAAATTACAGCATTTAAAATTACAAAAATCACAATTAGGAGGACATTGTTCTCTTCCAACCTGCTTAGACACTGAATTGTCACAGTGAAAGCTAATTTTAGGCTTCATTTTCAGTCCCAAGGAAATTAACAGTAGCTGTACCATAACCTTTGTTCTTGCAAATCTGTTTCCCCAAGCCAAGTAATGGGTTGATTCCACTATTCATATCCTATCATTCATAATTTCCAAGGGGTTATTAGTCCTCTGAGCACTAAAAGAAATGCCACAGTTTGAATATTGCAGCAGGGTGTGCAAATTTAGCCTTGACCTACATACAAGTTTTGTAAGAAATAATGAGAAAACTATTTTATTGGCCCACACACGCACAAAAATAACCAACAACAAAAACAAAGCTTTTATGAGCTGTTAGATTCTAGAGAACTTTTGAAACACAATTATACAAGGTGAACAGAAGAATAAACTGAGAAGAACAAAAATGCAAAAAGTAAATAATTTATCTAGCTACAGAGACTTAAAAATGTAAGGAATTAGAAGAAAATCTTTCAAAGCAGAGATCCTGTAAAACCTTATCCATATGCTTTTTTTGTCAAAATTGGATTTGTTATGTCACACCTCCATAATTCAGACCTGCAGTGCTTGGAAAATAGCTTGTTCAGACTTACTCTATCATGATTTTCTTAGCACTATTTTTCAATAAATGTTTCCTAACTTGGGAAAACATTATGGGTTGTTATGAAGCTGTTTTTATCTGGGTCAGTGAGTAGGTCAGTGAAGCAGAAAATATCCTCCAGAATGGAGTGAGGATTCACTTAACTCCAGATGGTCAATATAACTAGCATTTTTATATTCAGCAGTGCCATATTTCTTTAAATGAAGTGCTTTACAGGTGCCTCAATTATTTAACATATCATGGTTTAAAGAATGTTATATTTTGGAGGTGGGAGACAATGAATTGGAAAGAACATTGTTTCAGTATAGGAGCACTGTGTCCAAATAAAACTGTATAATGAACCAGACTCTACTTCTTTGGTAGAAAACAATGTCTGTAAGTTTTCCAGAATTTCCTCCCATATCAACTTAAATCACTAAAAGATTCAAGGATCATTGATAAGAATATATAGGTTTTTTTCCAAAAATTATATTTCAAGTGATTACTTTTATTTTTCCAAAATTTAAAATGATTTTATTTGTGTCAATTTGTCTGACTCACCCTGTCTTCTGTGTAATGAAGACATTGGAAACTGTTTTCCAAAAGCCTAGTTTCTTTGTGAGGGTAGCACACATGATACCCTTTGATAAAATAATAAAATCTAGCAGAATAAATGTTATTGTCCTTGTCCCTTCTTAGAATGTACTTTTTAAAAACAATTATCAAAACAATTATCAGGGTGAACTGTTATTAGTAATTATAGTCACTTCCCCACAAAAATTAACATTGATCCTGGGCAAATAGCCAAGATATAAATACTGCCAAGTCCAGAATGATCTGTTTTTGGTTCCTTTTCATAGGACTCAATTCCTGGCTATAATAGTTATATGAATAATGAAGAAATCCTGATCTTATGCAGTGATGATTACTGAAACATAAATTCAAACATCAATACTGAAACATCCTGGGTTTCATTCTAGATCCTGGGTTTCATTCTAATGGCTTCAAATGGCATACTCTTTCAAGGAGGTCACGTCTTCTTGCTAGAATTCCAGCTTGGTTTATAGAAAACTTGCTAGTTTGTGTAAAGGTTCAAAATTCAAAATCCAAAAAATAGCCTACACATTTTCTGGGGTTTACTCCTAAGTTCTACAGGTTCTGTTAGGAAAATCTCTCTGCTAACATATTGTTAACAAGATAAATTATTTGCAGAAACTGATCCTTTAATTATTAGAGCATGTAATTTTTGGCTATGGCATATTTTTGATGCATTTGAAATATTAAAGTTTATAATTCTATATATACATGATGTCATTTCATTTACTATGTCTTTTAATAGGTCTTTGCATCAGAAAATTTTGTCACAATAATGCTGCATTTAAAAATACATCACAACTCAATGATTTAAAACAACAATCATTTTATTTTTCCTTACTTGTTTGTTGATTCACTCAATAGGTCTTCAAGCTACGGGTCTGTCTAGTTGTGCTCCATGTGCCTCTCAACTCCCTTGGCACAAAGGGGCAGCTAGGTCATATTCTTTACATGCCAGTGGAAGGATTTCAAGAAGGATTTCAAGAAGAATAACCACACTGGCACACTCTCACCCCCAGTCACATTCTGTTGGCCAAAGTGGACCACTAGCCAAGCCCAACATTAAAGGATGGAAAAAATGCATTCTGTCATTAAAATCACATGGCAGATAAAGCGTCAAGCATTTTTTTATTTTTTATTTTCCGAGACAGAGTCTCGCTCTGTTGCCTAAACTGGAGTGCAGTGGCATGATCCTGGCTCACTGCAACCTCTGCCTTCCAGGTTCAAGCAGTTCTCCTGCCTCAGCCTCCCTATCAGCTGGGATTACAGGCATGCACCACCACACTTGGCTAATTTTTTTGAATTTTTAGTAGAGACAGGGTTTCACCATGTTGGCCAGGCTGGTCTTGAATCCTGAACTCAGTTGATCCACCCGCTCGGCCTCCCAAAGTGCCGGGATTACAGGCATGAGCCACCGTGCCTGGTCTTCATCAAGCATTTTGAACAAAGATATTGTCTTCCAGTCTTCATGCTTGGTAATATAAGATCTTCCATACTGCCTTAAAAGTACCAAGTGTTGAATTAAATAAAACAGATCTGTAATACAACCAGTTGAACAGCATATGCCTATCAGCTTTTGTCATTTGTAGAAATAAATTTCTGGACAATGACTGATTAAGCTAATCAAAAAAAAATGCCCCTTTAATAACTTTTAAATGTTGGGTAAAGAATGGATGTGATGAGAATTTAAAATGGTTTAAGGTAAGACCCCAAAGGTAGATGCATAAACTACTTCTGTTCAGTCAATGCTGATTACAAGATAGAAAGAAATATCTTGCTATGCAAATCGTAAGATTCAGGCTAGACTCTCCTTATTCTTCAGTTACTGTTGCAGACATCCAGCCTCTATGCAACAGCCATGTTGGTTATTAAAATATTAAAACATTTGCCTAACAGTTGGTTAAGAGCCACTCTCCTGATCCCACACACTGAGCACTGAGCACAATAAATGCAGGACACCAAATTCCCTCCCCTGGCACCCTTCCCCACAATCTCTTCATAATACAGCAACCGAAGATGTCATACCTAGCGTTCCAGGAGTCAACAGGACTGTATCAGTCCACAGACAGCATTTATTCTAATCACATAGTGCCCTATGGTCAATGCTCATGCTATGCAGGAAACTGAAAATGTTTAGTATCACTCATCAATTTGATCAAGAGCAGACCCTTTAAGTTTTTGATGTATTCCAAGTAGAGGCTGGATTCTATTGCTCATGATGGATACTAAAAAGCAGGTTACTTCTTGCTGCTGTCCAGCTTACTTTCTCTAACAATTCAACCCTTGGGAGCCAAAGGGAAAAAGAAAGTAACACTTTCAATATTTGGAGTAATAGTCAAAATAATCATACCATTTGCCCTTCAGTGTCTTCTAATAATATTTTTTTCCTTTTTTGCCTAAAATGTTTTCATTGTAGAAAATTAACCTATTACTAATTTTTAAAATTTAACTAGTGTTTCAAATATCAGTAATAGCCAAAATCTGTGTTATTTCAAGTTGACTTAATTTTAAAGTCCAATACCTATAGCCTTCTACCTGAAGAATAAAATTATAGAGAAATGTATATAAAGACTTAAACCAGGAAAAAGAACATCCAGAAATGACCAGAGTGTGACCATAGCATTTGCAATACATCATACTAACTAAAATTATGGAATATAAAATTTCATTATTTTCATAATCCTTGCTTAACAGTTTTCTCTTTGGGACAGCACATTTTTAATCCTTTAGAAGAAAAAAATGATGTCATACTATAGTGAACAGTAACTTTAGAACAGAATACCTAATTGTGGGCCTATCATCAGAGTTCTGTTAACACAAAGGACTGGAAGGAGAGAGGAAAGTGAAAGATCTGGAAGGTGGGTATGCTTTTTAGGGCCTCAAATGCGATGTGATTCTCTGACACCTGTGACTGTCACAGGGCCCTAAAGGCCTAGACATGAGTTCTTCTGCTCTCACTAGATATGTTCCCACCCACAAAGGCTTCCTACCTTGTAATTTCCCTAGAAGCCAGACATCGTACACCCCAGCTCATCCTCAATCTGATGAGTTTCTTCCTGCTAGACACAAAATATACATACAAACCAATCACATGTTCCTGAGGAAACCAAAAATCACCTCACTCTCTTGTCACTACAAAGCCTTCCTCCTATAGTGCGTCACTCTGTTCCTGAGCGCAATATTCTGTGTGGTTCTACGTATTTGACAGCATCCACCTCCCCTAAGATGTGAATATATGGTACAATGTGCAAATTATATCTGTCTAGTGTCATGTATCATGGGTTCAGCCATTTTGAACTATTTAAGGTAGAGAGTCCTTCCTTCACCAATAGGGTAAGTAGGAGTGAATCAGAATAGGGTGAAATAGACTGAAGTGATTGCTATTTCAGGAGAAATGACACAATTTAGAAGAGTCAGGGTCCATCAACTATGAAATTCCACTCCATTTTTTCTATTAGATACTGTGCTTAAGGTCTGTGAGCTTTGCTGAGGCCTACAAAAACATTGAAAAATATTAGCTCCAAATGCAAAAACAAAAATGTGAAATTAAACTTAATGAAAGATGGATTCAACCTCTATAATATATAATTACTAAACGATTTTGTAGTTATATGTCAATTAAGCTTAATGTGAAATATGGGTATATTTCAGTGTGCTTAAGACGTGCAGCTGAATGGTACTGTTAAAATTTCCCTAGGAAATAAAATCATTCAGAACTGGGAAAATTGACTTAACAAGTAAACACTAGTTTATAGAAATTCAGAAAATAATAACTAGAAATGAGCATAAAATGACTTGCACAAAGTAAGAGAAAAAAGGAAAAGCTGCGGCAAGAAGAGAGGGCCCAGTAAAAGACAAAATACATTACTGCAGACATGCAGACAATTGTTTCCAGAGGGCTAAGGAACGGTCATTTTGCCTGCTGGAGATTGCCTGGTTATATTTAATAAGAGAAAACACTAAGAAAAAGAAAACATACATTCTCTCTTATCTAATGTACTCTTGAGTTAGAAAATAGTGAGATCCCCACATTGTGGTCAGAATATTTGTAACATATATTCAAGTCGTCCACCTAACAACCTATTTCAAAAATACTAAACTAATATAACTACATAATGGCATAGGGCAGTGTTTATAGGGCTATTAATCTAGGTTCTTTCAAACCAATTCAACTAAGAGTAAACAAATAGTAAATGAACAGTGCCAGAATGAACACCACAAACCAAAACTCTCAGCGTCTTTTTCCAACTAATATAATTCAAATGACATAATAAAAAAAGTACGTTTTGTGCAGACAGAAAGATGGTATATCAGTCAACACTAGGAGTCTGAGTGAATGTACATAATATGGCATCGTATTTTTGTTATAGATTTATCTTCACTTATTTTCTCATCCTTTGAAACGAATCTTCATCACTAATCTATGTATTTTTTCTTCCTCTGCTTGTCATTGTTCTTGTTTTTTTCTTTTTTGTTTTAAATAATTGTGATTGTGTTTTCTGTGGAATGACTGAAAGTATTATGACCTATACAAAATAATCAATGTATTACACATACACTGTCATCAGTGGTCGTAATATTCATCAAGGTAGAATATGATGCAGAGAAATTACCTGTGATATTTATTTTGAAATTCAGTTAAAAAACTTGTAGCTCTTGTAATAATATTTCTCCCAAAACTTTAATTTGGAAAAAAAACCAATCATTTATTTAAATCGTAGGAGTATATGAAGGATTGAAAACAACTACAATAAACAGTTTAATAAAGAATTTTTAATTTAAACATGGTGAGCATTAGAGAAAAAAATTCTGTCTTCCGAGAGGTTTTTTTATAAACAAAATTTCTAAAGGGCTCTCTCCTACATGTTTATGTAGAACTTTTCTTTCAGTATTAGAAACCGTGCTAAAGAGAAATGGTGCATTTTTTGGAAAGTTAGAGTTATAAAAGGTTTAAGTCACCAAAAGGTTGACTGCTAACTTTAATTTTGTCTCATCTATTTAAATGGTTGCATTATAGCTGACAACATTTTGTGACATATACTGACTGTAACGATTCATTTATTTTTTCTGCTCTAGTAACTGCATCATAAATTATCATTAATGTCTACCTAAAACTCAGTAAGAAATCATCCTTGGCATAGTAATCTGTACTCTATTAATAGACAAATTTCAATGTCCAGTATAAATTTTCTGCTTTCATTTTCATAATGCACACACAGGCTAAGAAGATGCACGAGATTCTACTACCCTTTCAAATATACACCATATTTAACCATTTAAGTGCCTTAAATTATAAGAGAGCTTTAGGTTCATTGTGTTTTCTATAAACACAGAGTTCTAAAATTTGTTACGTGATAATTTGAACTAATTTAATTTTTAACTTCATATTCTTGGTATTGACTTATAACTTTAAAACTATGTATTATAATAAATATGTCTGAATGACTAAGATAAGCGGCAGATGTGTAACTAATTCTGAAAATACTAAAATATGCTATAAAAATGTTGTAATTTAAAGTGTGGGACAAGTACAGGAAAAGATAGGCAGATAAAACAAGAAAGAGAGAAAGAAGAAAAGAGCCTGAAAGCCAATCTTGTTAATGTAAGGATTAAGACTATGAGAAAGGGTAGCATTTTAAATCATCAGAGAAAATGTACACTTAAATGTAAATGAAAATATTAAAACACTCAAGGAAATACAATGGACATCTACTAAATCTTATGAGTGGGATTGATAGACTTAATTTTTTTGAAAAAAGAGTTTTAGACATAAAAATTTTACATTCCCATCAGGCAATGGTTAACATTTTAATATTTAAAGAGGTTTTAATAAAATGAATATGTCAATATAATTGATAAAACAATTTACAAAAGAAGAAATGTAAATAATGAACATGAAAAGAGGCTTCAAACTCATTAGTAATTTACGTAAAACTAAAAACAGCAATGGGACTCCTTTTTCATTACTGATTTGGCAAAATGGAAGAAAAATGGAAAAAGAAAAGGAAGGGAAAAAGGAAAAAGAAAGAGGTAGGGAGACAAAGAAAGAACAGGAACACCGAAGGATAGAAAGTAGAAAAGCATATATGATGGAAAGAAAGGAGAGAAAAAAAGGAAAATTCTTACCCATGATTAGTCAAGGTATTAAAAAATTAGCAATTTCATACAATGTTAAGAGCCATAAAAATTGACACAAGATATCTGCTGCTAAATTTTTCAATATATCTCATAAGTGTGTATATTTCTCAGCTTTCTAGGAATTTGTACTAGACAAATCAAGGTTTGTATAAATATTTAGTGCAAGGTGTTACAGCATTGTGTTTATGGGGAAAAAAGTTGCAAGCAATCTAAATGACTGATTCAAGAAGTTCATTGAGAAAATTATAACATGTACATATGAGTTGCAATTTTTACAAATAATGCTGTTGAAAAGTAATGAAAGATGATTAAGATATATTACCTAGTGGGGAAAACATGGTAATAATACTAATATAGCTTACAAACTAATTGCATATTTCATTTGATAGCATACATTATATATTATTTATGTGAAATTACTAATAGTGGTGTCTAGTACATTCATTCAGTTGTAACAATATACAATGAACTCAATGGTTTATAAATAACAGAAATTTATTTCTCAGAGTTCTGGAGTCTGAGAAATCGAAGATCAAGGGCTGACAAATCTTATGCCTGGTGAGGGGCACCTTTCTTGTACACAAATGGCCATCTTTTTACTGTAACCTTAAATGCAGGAAGGGACAAAGAAAGTATACTGAGCCTCAGCCCCTCTTTTATAAGGATGCTACAAAAGGGTTCTGTCTGCATAACCTAATTGCCCCCCCCCCAAACCACTTCCTAATACCATCACTTAGGGTTAGGATATCAATTTATGAATTTTGTGGGGACATAAACATTTACACCATAGCAAGTTGTTACAATGGAATGGGATATTCTGGCTTATTTTTCTACACTTTCCTTGTATTTCTTTTCTATTAGATATTCACTACTCAAATTTTAGGCAAGAAAGTTGCCTTGTGGGTTTTGACAATTTGTCGACAGAGATTTTGTACATATGCCTTTAGTTTTTAAATGTTTTTCTATTAGCTAATAATTTTTCTATATGAATAGCCTATTCTTACTTTTTATATCTCAAAATTTCTAAACACTGGAACGTGATATTATATCCAGGCACCTGCCACTAGAGGTATAACTGGAAGTAAAAATATATGTTTCTTACTAAAAAGACATTTTATAGCTAATGATGATAGTGGATATGTATAGAGTACATATATATATACTATGCATTAATCAAAGTACTATATATATATATATATATACACACACACACATATTTTTTTTGTTTTGTTTTGCTTTTGATGGAGTCTCACTCTGTCACTCGGACAGGAGTGTAGTGGTGCGATCTCAGCTCACTGCAACCTCCGCCTTCGGGGTTCAAGCAATTCTCCTCAGCCTCCTGAGTAGCTGAGACTACAGGCGCATGCCGCTATGCCCAGCTAATTTTTTTGTATTTTAGTAGAGCTGGGGTTTCACCGTGTTGCCCAGGCTGGTCTCAAACTCCTGGAGCTCAGGCAATTTGCCCGCCTCTGCCTCCTAAAGTGCTAGGATTACAGGCATGAGCCACCGCGCCCAGCTCTGTTTTCAATAGTTTATAAACTATAACTTAATTTTTTCGGCCAATATGATTTCTTATTGCTATTTATTATAAAATTATAACTGTGCTTCCAGGAAATATATTGGTTTCCCAAATGTTATAAAGTTACACTTAAGAGTTGAATAATTTTTTTTAAAGTTAAACAGTAATGTTAGCACTCAATATACTATGAGCCTACCCTCAATAGTGTCAATAATTAATCAGAGCTACGTTTAAAAAATAAGACCAAAGAAGGAACACTAGCTAAGGAAAACACAGGTCACACTGTATACTGATCCATATTCCCTTCCCTTACTAGTTATTCTCACTCTAAAATTAGTAGCTCTAAAACGAACATTTCACAACTTGACAGTTTTTCATTTTCCTCAGGACCCCTTTGCACTTCTGACTACCTGTTTTTCACGAGTTGTTTCCTCTGCCACTTAGATTCAATGGCCTCTTTTTATTAATTTTTGCCCAGCAGCAAATAACTGTATACTTTCTTCCTTTAACCTTGGATGATACTAAATCGAAGCTCATAGAGAAAATGACTGACATGTCGTGTTCTTGGTTCATAACAGATGTGAACGACAGCCATTTCTGAAATCTGAATATAGAGTGACTAGTCACTGGTTCTAATGGGTTAGCCTAACTTTCATTCAATACTGTCAAATGATCAGGATTCTACTAAATCACAGAGAAGACTTTCCAAGTGATTTAATTTTTATTTCCTTACCATTCTTTATCCCAGTAGGATTTACACATTCCTCTCAAAGAGCAGTTAGTAAGTATGTCAGTATCAAAGGCCTTTTTGAGAAATGAATTTAGAAGTGTGGAAACCCTCACCATAACAAATACACTGCATCACTGAGAAATATGCTAGGATAAAACAAAATCCAAAACTTAAAAGAGGTAGAAGATTGTTTCCCTTTCATGTAACAATTTGGATATAGGCAGACTAGGGGTAATTTGACGTTCACGAGATCTTATGGCTTTCTGTACATGGTTTCCATTTCCAAGGCTGCTTATGGTATCAGGAAGAGCTGGAGCTCTTGTCATTTTGTATATATTCTAGCCAGCAGGAGAGAAGAAAAGATTATAAAAAGGATATTTCCCTATCCTTTTAAAGGCACATCACAGAGATTTCATCTTACTTCTACTCAAGTCTCATTGGCTGGAACTTAATTGTATGACCACATCTATTGCAAGAAAGACTGGGAAAAAAATCCAAGAGTGGGAGGATGGACTTTAAAAGAATGCCAGCAGATGCTGCCACTTGCACTTCACACATATTCACACATTTTGCACTCAAATTCAAGTAGTTTATGAAGCCCTCCCATGAGGCCTATGCCAAAAATCCCTGTCACACAGATCCGACAATAAGAAACCCCACTCACACAGTGAAAATTCTGATGGTCTAGGATGCCAGGGTTATGAATTGATAGTCCTCTTGGGCCACTCTTTATAACAGAGACTCCACCAGAAGCTCTTTGGTAGTTATGAATTATCTGTAGGTAATTTATGTTTATTCTCTGTCTTTGACTTCATCCTGTGTGGCACAAACTTCAGCCTCACTAAAATATCCTTCTTATTTCTAGTAGAATATAGGATGTGTTTCACATGTACTTGCCATCAATTCCTTTTGGCCATTACCTGATGATTGCCACTTTTTTCCTCCTATTTTAGCGTTTTGTTTTGATTTCTCCTTCTGACATGAAAAAGCTTCTCTGAAGGGTCATTTTAACTGTCTTTGTAGCAAATGATTTTTTAAGGGGTTTGAGGGATTTGATGGCTGATCCAGGGAAAATATATGATCATGAGGTTGCTTTGACCAGTTTGCATGTGGGGGAAGTGCAGAGGTTATGGTGAGGTGGTTTGGGGGTACAGGAGAGAGATGGGGACATTGCTACCTGGAAGAAGTAGCGAGCAAGGGAACTCTCAGAGGCGTGGCAGATCAAAGAGAGGGCTTAGATGTCTAGGTGATGTGGCTTAGAAGGATGGTGGGAAGTCTGGACCTGAGAAGCTATAACTGCTAATCCCTATCTTATCATTAGATAATAGCTGTCATGTGAGGCTTTATGGAGTGTGCAAAACAAGCAGACTGTGAATGACTACAAATTTGCTTGTTTGGGCAATATTTAAAATAATTTGATGTGTAAGAATTTGAGTTCGGGGCCATTAGGCTTTTGAGCTAAGGAAGTCTCAGCTTGCAGTGAAGAAATAACCTAGGGATCAATGTACAGAACCACAGAAGCTATTTGTGGTTCATTTATACTGTTAACTGGGGGGAAAAAAAGCACACCACAACTTACAAATTTAGAAAAGGAGAGGAGACTTGATGTCTTATAAGGGGTTACAGCCTTTAAGGTGGCCGCCATCCTGCAGGTTGGGAAAGGTGCCTCCTGCAAAGACCAGGGACAGGCCCTGCCAATTAATAGGGTTTTTTTTTGTTTTGTTTGGTTTGGTTTTTATTATTATTATTATACTTTAAGTTCTAGGGTACATGTGCATAACATGCAGGTTTCTTACATATGTATACTTGTGCCATGTTGGTGTGCTGCACCCATCAACTCGCCAGCACCCATCGACTCGTCATTTACATCAGGTACAACTCCCAATGCAATCCTTCCCCTCTTCCCCCTCCCCGTGATAGGCCCTGGTGTGTGATGTTCCCCTTCCCGAGTCCAAGTGATCTCATTGTTCAGTTCCCACCTATGAGTGAGAACATGCGGTGTTTGATTTTCTGTTCTTGGATAGTTTGCTGAGAATGATGGTTTCCAGCTGCATCCATGTCCCTACAAAGGACATAAACTCATCATTTTTTATGGCTGCATAGTATTCCATGGTGTATCTGTGCCACATTTTCTTAATCCAGTCTGTCACTGATGGACATTTGGGTTGATTCCAAGTCTTTGCTATTGTGAATAGTGCTGCAATAAACATACGTGTGCATGTGTCTTTATAGCAGCATGATTTATAATCCTTTGGGTATATACCCAGTAATGGGATGGCTGAGTCATATGGTACCTCTAGTTCTAGATCCTTGAGGAATTGCCATACTGTTTTCCATAATGGTTGAACTAGTTTACAATCCCACCAACAGTGTAAAAGTGTTCCTATTTCTCCACATCCTCTCCAGCACCTGTTGTTTCCTGACTTTTTAATGATTGCCATTCTAACTGGTGTGAGATGGTATCTCATTGTGGTTTTGATTTGCATTTCTCTGATGGCCAGTGATGAGCATTTTTTCATGTGTCTGTTGGCTGTATGAATGTCCTCTTTTGAGAAATGTCTGTTCATATCCTTTGCCCACTTTTTGATGGGGTTGTTTGTTTTTTTCTTGTAAATTTGTTTGAGTTCTTTGTAGGTTCTGGATATTAGCCCTTTGTCTGATGAGTAGATTGCAAAAATTTTCTCCCATTCTGTAGGTTGCCTGTAAGAGCCCGCATTTCCAAGACAATCCTAAGTCAAAAGAACAAAGCTGGAGGCATCACGCTACCTGACTTCAAACTATATTACAAGGCTACAGTAACCAAAACAGCATGGTACTGGTACCAAAACAGAGATATAGACCAATGGAACAGAACAGAGCCCTCAGAAATAATACCACACATCTACAGCCATCTGTTCTTTGATAAACCTGAGAAAAACAAGAAATGGGGAAAGGATTCCCCATTTAATAAATGGTGCTAGGAAAATTGGCTAGCCATAAGTAGAAAGCTGAAACTGGATCCTTTCCTTACTCCTTATACGAAAATTAATTCAAGATAAATTAGAGACTTAAATGTTAGACCTAATACCATAAAAACCCTAGAAGAAAACCTAGGTAATACCATTCAGGACATAGGCATGGGCAAGGACTTCATGTGTAAAACACCAAAAGCAATGGCAACAAAAGTCAAAATTGTCAAATGGGATCTAATTTTTTTTTTTTTTTTTTTTTTTTTGAGATGGAGTCTCGCTCTGTTGCCCACGCTGGAGTGCAGTGGCCAGATCTCAGCTCACTGCAAGCTCCGCCTCCCGGGTTCACGCCATTCTCCTGCCTCAGCCTCCCAAGTACCTGAGACTACAGGCGCCCACCACCTCGTCTGGCTAGTTTTTTTGTATTTTTTAGTAGAGACGGGGTTTCACCGTGTTAGCCAGGATGGTCTCGATCTCCTGAGCTCGTGTTCTGCCCGTCTCGGCCTCCCAAAGTGCCGGGATTACAGGCTTGAGCCACCCCGCCCGGAGTACATTTTCAACAGGTTACAAGAGGAGCTATGAATATTTATGAAGGTGGTCCTGATGCATGCGTATTGAATAAATGTACATGTTACAGACAACTCATGTTCACTTTTGGGTGGATACTTAACATTTAAATATATTACAGTTAGGCCTTTTATGGCAAAAGATTTTCTCAGGACTTGAAGGTATATGAAACATGCAACTTCTGTAAACCAGCCAGAATCAGTCCATTGTCAGAGGTCCTTCTTGACAGGAGAAAGTTATTGAAATCAGTCTCTTGTCCAATCATAGCTGTAGTTATGGCTGGTGAAAAGGGGGCTGGAGTTCAGTGTCTGGCGGTGGATGAGTTGAAAATCATTTTAATATTACCTAACTTGCTTATCTGGAGGCCAGTGCTTGTTTCGTCTAGAGAAAAAGAAAAGCTTCGTAACATAGTTACAATGTAGTTTATTCTTTAAGTGCACCTATGCCAGACTAAACCCTTGCCTGGCATGGCCTTAGGTCTTGTTTGTAATTGAGTATCTTATTGCAACAAAGAGTCTGTTCTGTTGGTCTTATGATCTCTATGCTAACATTAATGCCGGTCAATTGTGGGTAAACCATGAAAGGGAGGGGATATAACAAAGCATATCTGACCTCCCATCCTGTCACCAACTCAGTTTTGTTTTTTTCTGGGATCCCTTTGGCCGCAAGGAACTTAGTTTTAAGTTTTGGGTTTTTTTTTTTTTTTTTTTCCCCTGGGGGCCCTTTGGCGTCTGTACAGCACGTGGTAGGGGGCGGGACGGGAGTTAAGATTTTATTTTTAGTTTACAATGCAATACTTTTCAACCTCGAATTAGACACTGCCTTTGCAGTTGAGAACTGCCCTTTCCCCTGGAGAGAAGTTAATGAACTCAGTCTCCAAGTGCCCAAAAGGAAGAGAGTTCTTCAGAGTCCTCAAGCTATTTATGCCAATTGGTGTTCTGAGTGAAAATGGGGAGAATACTGATGAGTAAGGGGCTGATGCAATGGCCTTATGTACCACACAGTTCAGGCTAGAACCAAGAGGCAGAAGGGTTGGCAGGTGCCGCAGTTCCCCAGTCTCTGAATATCCATAGAGTCACATGGGTAGGAAGGGCATGATTTTGTGCGTTACCGTTTTGTACTCCAGGAAAGGAACTTTGCCCCCTGCCACTTTCTCTTTTTACAGTTGCTCTGACAGAGCATGTAGAATGAAAGTCATAGCAGCAGCAGGCTGCAATCTATTCTCTCCTTACTAGAGAATGCTTCAAAAAAAAAAAAAAAAAGGCCTGATGAACATTAAATGTGGTATCAAGTTCACTATATCAAACAATGGGATCTGATAAACCTGAAATGTAAGGGCGAATTTCAAGAGAACTTGATTAAATGCTGAAACGTTTAAAGATAAGATGTTTCACCTGCATTTCTGAACCATTTCTGAAATCCATGAAATGAATGCTAAAGCTGACCATCAAGACCTGAGAAGGAGCAAAATGGTGTGATAAAGATAAGATTTGTATGCCTGCAACAGGAAACCTACATTACAGTGAATTAAATGACATGGGAAGCTTGCATATATTTCTAGATTGATAATAACGTGCTTATTTGCTTTTGAAAATGCTGCTATCAATTTTCTTTGAGCTTTATAGAATATCTTTTCCCTGAGCTTCACAGGGTATTCTAATAAATCAGTCACTCATCTTGAGTACACAATTATATAATTATGTTTAAATTTTTTCTTCCTTTAAGGACAATATTATGTTAATTCTGCCACAATCTATTTGCTGATTCTGACTTTAGGCGTATTTTTTTGGAAATATAGGCATCTACACGGATTGAAATTACACCCTTATTTCCTTTATCTGGAGAAGTAAAGGCTTGTACAGCCTCAGAGACTAACAGGGGCCAGAATTTCTTAGGAATAATGAGCAGGGAATGAAATGGTTATTCGGAAAAATATATACAGATACATTTCTCTCACTTTTCTGCACGTCCAAGAAAAGTTCTGTTAGTGTTTTGATCTCCTGTCTTATAGCAGGCCAAAATAGAAGTCTTATGGTAATAAGTAGATCTAGGTGCAATGCAATATGGACCAGAAAAGTAAAGTATAGCTTATAGGTATCAGCATTGGTTGGCATTAAATAATATGTAAGTTTGCATAGATATTCTTTTCAAATGTCATTGCTATGCTGCCAGTAACTTTCCGAGTGCTGAAATGTTGTCCTAAATTTATTATGATATTTTCTGTTTTCTACATACTTATTAATGTAGGTACATTATTTGGGATAAGACTTTTTAAGTAAGTATAAATAGAAATATGATTCATCAGAAAGAATTTTTGGCTAAGTCTTTTTTTCTGAAAAATACCATACTTCAATTATTTAGATAATCCTCCAACCTTATTTTCACACATATTGCCTCGGTAAATGCTAATGTAGTATTCCACACATTAGCCTGTGTGCTCTTTGACATCAGTGAGCATGTCCTCTTAATCTTCCTGATCTGAGCACTTAATATAGTGCCTGGCCTCTAGTAGTATTCAATAAACATGATATCACATATAAGAGTGGAAACATATTATCAATTCTAACCCCAATGCAAAAGGGATAGACATCTGTGCTGTTTACACAAAACAGAGTCTAGCAAAATAAATATTTCCTAAATGAATAAATGAAGTTGCATTAATTAGGTGTATATTCTGAAGTTAATTTTTAATTTCTAAGTACTTTGGTCTTAGAATTTTTTAAATATCCTCATAACCAAGATTGATGATTGCAGTTTTCAGTAAATATAATTTACTAGAAAAAACTAAGAGGTACCTGCTGACATCAATTTAAAGACTCTGCATTATGTAAGTCCTCAATACATTCTGATACTGGGTGATAAATATACAGACCTCAGGTTCATGGTCAGAGCAATCCCCGACTTGCTCTGACAATTGGGAAGGAATTGGTGAGAATATGGAATCCAAAAGTGTTAAATAAATAATACTCCAAACTTCCAGATATCAGACAGAAATAGTATGCAATTAGTCTAACAGGGTCAGCCTATAGCCCAATGTTAGTAATTCAAGTTGCAATGGTCTGCTGTATTGACACAGAACCTTGACTTCTGACAAATTTTATCTGGAATTCCAGTCATTCTATTCACTGAATTATAAGAGATATTGCTATTCTCTCATCATTGTGTATAAATTCTGTATTGAAATGAAAGCATTTCCCAGACCTTTTGCATAGTGTTGACCTTCTTTATGTTAGAAAGAGAATTACCAAAAACACAAATTCAAACCAATAATGTTTATATTCAGTCAGACTAAGAAAAAACAGTAGTGGACAAAAGTACTAAAAATAATGACTAATGCCTTTTAAAATATTTCTTGTTTTGCTTTATTTTCTCTATCTTTAATTATTAGGTAACAAAGTATTAGCTGGGTTCATTTTCCACTCTTTATTTAGTTACCTATCCTTTAATAAAATCTTTACAGTTTTGTGCACAAAAAAGAAAACATCAGAAATATTTGCCCTCTTTCTACATATCCCTAGCCTGGCTCTCCATGTTATTCATTAATGGTGCTGAAACTAGGATGTGAGTATAATTTCTGGCACTTTGCCTAAGAAATAAGCTTTTGGAACAGCATGCATTCATTGATTCATTTATTTGCACTAATGATATTGCAGACATTGTGCTATGGGATGGTGTTACAGTGTTGAGCAGTAATAGAACAGAGCTCTGTGTTGGCAGTTGTGATGAGTATCACAGAAGTAAGCGTCCTTGCTTCTGTAAATATAGGTATCAGGAATTGGCTTGACAGAGAAGACGTCCTTGAGGAAAGACAAAAAAGATCATAGAGCTGAGAGCTAATATAAGATGAAAGTGGTAGGAGGAGCATTTTTGGTAGAGGAAAGAAGAGAGGACAAATCCCCATTACAGAAGGAATATGTCACTGCCAAGAAACTGGAGGGAGATCAGTGTAGTTGGAGCACAGAGAATGTGGGAAAATGGCAAGACTGTGGGCTGCTCTCCAGGATTCATTTTTCTTTCTTTCTGTTCACAGAGTAAATCTTATTTTTCAGTCATTCTTGGTGTTTAATGTTGGTAATATGACTGGAACGGGTCAATGGAATATGAGTATATATAACCTGCACTGTTTCCTCCTCAAAGATTTTAAGAAGAGGTTGTAGCTTTTCAGGTTATCGTTCTCCTCATGTTCGGGAAAAATGGTGACAAGACTTTGGGACTGATAGATCTATGAGAGAAAATGAAATATGTGTCTCTAAATTAATGAATAGGAGAGAAAAGCTAGCCAATCAGAATGCCCAGTTTGAGCTGTTATAATTGAGAAATATGTTTCTGTGATGGTTGATACCATATATATTTTGGTGTTTATTTGTTATTGTAATTTTGCCTAATACAACTGGTATGGAAATGTGCAGACTGAAGTGAGGTTTTGCTCTGACAAAACTTAAATATATGGTCCTGAGGAGCAATCAATGATATGTTTTGCCAGAAAGCTAGAGATTTCATGTTATGCAGTGGCAACATATATGGTTAAAATATTGTCTAACGTTTTAGGAAAACAGGCTATGTGTCGTCTTTTGAGCCTCTAAATTCAGGAAACCTATTGGAAAGAAACAAATTTTAGTGCCTTCTTTTGGCTTCTTGATGCTTATAAAAAAGATATTAAAAGAAAGAGATAAACTCAACCAAGGAATTTCTGGCTTTCAAAGGGAAATAAAGGGGAATAGAAAGTTCAGAAATTTGGAGGCTCACAAAATTTGACTGCTTCTGAGAATTCCAGAGTAGGAAATAAGACTAGGAGTTTAAGCAGCAATGACCCATTAAAATTTCTCAGTTTTACAAAGGAACTCAGCTTTGTGACAAACAGAAAAGGATAAAGCCTTGTCAGCCATGCCTATTATTTTATATAGCCCAAAGGTAGCCATCAATAAATTCAGGGAGGGAGAGACAGACATCAGGGAAGGGAGCAAGGAAATAAAATAGGGTTAAGAATTAGGCTCAGAAAGAACTTTGCGAGTTCTGGAGATGGCTGAAATCAAATGAACCAGATGTCTGAAATGTTTTTGGGAAAGTTCACTGGAAAAATAAAGGCTAGAACATCATTTGATTGTTTGAGCTATACAATAATCTTTGAACTCCAAGCAGTGTTTGAGCAAGATATAGGATACAAAGATGTAAGCCCCCAAATTGGGCATGCTCTTCAATTTTCAACTTATGTGTTCATGGTAGAAAACAAACAAGGATGAACCTCTGTGAAATTGGTGTCTTCCACAGAGCACATTCTATATGTAGTTAAGGAAATCCTTCCTCTGCTAAGGCTGGAAGTCTTCACAATGCCTCATGCAGAGGTTTATGTCATTAGTATAGACAAGTGACTGCTGTATATTTTATATTGTTAATGTGTTTATTTATTTGCAATATTCCTGTTTCTGCTCTGGTATTATAAATTTGCACTCTGGGTTGTGGAGGGCAGGCACAAACAACTTGTATTTGATTGACTACACCTACCTAGACTATGAGGAAACATAACCTCATTGAATAGGCAGAATTCTACTTCTTCAAGGCTTCTTGAACTTTGAAGTAGATGCAACTATTCTGTACACATTGTATGTGATTTGAGGTTGTTGCTTTTTAGGAGGTGATAAATGTGTTTATATTTGAGAAGATTAAACATTATATTTGGTCACCAGAGGACAACAAAGATTAAACAATGTATCACTTTTGCAGAGGCTTTATGTGCTCACCAAAATTCATATCTTCCTTTTTTTAGCTGCATTTAAAACTTTCTTTGGACGTATATGTGTCCATATGACTAGGTTCTTAATAAAAGGTGAATAGGAGTAATATGTGCCTTTTTATAGACTAAGGCTTTTATAAAACAGATGTGTCTCCTTCTACCCAGCTGTGTTCCTTCCAAAGCTGGATGAAGGTGTCAACAAGGTCTTTAGGAAAAGCAAAGTCACAAGAAGAAAAACAGCATGAGTCTCTGAGTCATTGCATAGGGAAAAACCATTCTCTGATGAAGAATACCCACCTTGGTGAGTTGAGTGAATCAAAATTAATGTTGAATAAAATCAAACCATTATATTAGCCAATTTTTCTACAGACATGATAACTTACCCTATTATGACTAATAAAGAGGACATAATGATACAAAAAGATGGGACTAAACAGGCAAAAGACCATGGGGACCTTATAAATTAAAGTGATGATATGTTCCCATTTGCCTGGCAGAATTTGAATTTAAGCCCAAAGCCCTAGAGTCTCATCCAGTCTAACTTTTTCCCAGATCTTTCATTCTTAATGAAGTTTTGTTGATAACCTCTGATGAGTTTGGAAACTTCTACTTGGTACTTCCAGCATCTGCCATGTATTAGTGTTATGTAAGAAGCACAGACCATCAGCAGAGTCTTCCTTTAACACCTATTTAAGCCTGAAAGATAACCAGCAATAAGCAGGAAGTCTTTGCTACGTTTTCTCAACATGTAATATTACAGAGTCCTCTTTTTACAGACATTTCAGAGGGTGTTCACTTGTAAAATGAAGTGTGCTCTGTCACAAGCAGCTAGGGAAAATTTCCTCAATCTTCTGTCTTTGGGTGAACTCTTCAACACTGCTTCTCAAACCTGGCATTTAGCATATGAGGCATTTTCACGACAGCCCATGACATCAGCCTGTGAAATGCCTGAAACTGTCAAGCAGTCAGTTGAGAAAATCAGTGAGGGCTATGGGAAATGTATAAATTTGCAAACATGTAGTATGTGTTGAAAAAAGAAAGTGAACAGCCCTGCTCAGATTCACATTAAAACTAATCTGAACATTCTTGTTACAGTGGTTTTGTTATTTATTTTATAGTATAAGCCCACAATTGTTTCTTAATTTTTTGTTTGATAATACTATTTTTCTTTCCTTAAACTCTTTTAGCAGCAATGGACTTAAAAATTTCATGATTAATAAAAATCAATAGGAATTGAAATTGTGTTACTGACATAAAATGTGGTTCCAACTTTCCCATTCACCGTGGGGGTTGTGCTGATATCACTGGGCACAAAGAAACCAAAAAAAGGCAAATCTGTTCGGACAGCATCAGTAGCAATTCTAGAAGTTAACTATCTAGAGATGATTGTACCTGACGATTGTGATTTAACACATGCTACAGTAGAGGGTGTATTTATGCATCACTGTAGAGTCTAAAATTTCATTTAGATCAAGTGATTATTCATATAAATGGATTTTGCATATCTTTAATTTCAAGAAAAGCTGTTAATATGTTTACTTTATTAGCAAAATAAAAAAATTAAACAGTGAAATGAGGCTAGTTTTATATCATTTCATCATGTACTTTGAACAGAATTTAATAATTGGATTTCTTCATCCAAAATATGGAAATACAGTAAAACATTAAGAAGTTTATTCACTCAAAAGTGAATCCATCTGACATTATGACTGTTATGTAAACTCAGTTTAAAAGTTTCACCTTGAAGAGAAGAGAACAATACAATTTTAGATGAAGTACATGTCTTACACACACACTGCTTGGAGCCAAGAATTGTGTTATACCTCACACAAATAATGTTCTAGACTTTTGTTTATTTCCAGCAAAATTCTGCAAAAGCAATTTAGGCACATGATCCTTTTGATTCCAATCATCTCCATGTACTAACAACTAACTACTATTAAAGTCCTTTTCTATCTGAGATAATGGGAGCATCTTCATTCCAAAGCAGTAGATTCTGCCATTCCCAAAGACTGGTTGTAACCTGCTATCATCAGCAGATTGGGGATGTAATGGGCATAACCAGTGCCTAGAAAATGGGGCCACCTCTCATAGGTTTGCCCAAGGACTGGCAAGCAGCACACTTCTCCCTCATTATGCGTAAGCGTTCCCTGAGACCAGGATATCATCTTAAGGAAAAGGAAGACAGAGAAGAAAAAAACAACCCAAGAACTTAACTTTAATATGTGAAATATTTACATGCAAATATCAAATTATACTGAAGTGGCAATTTTAAAGTAGGTCTTATTTTTCATCTGTGAAAATTTGAACTTCAAAGCCTGTGAGAAATTCATAGAATGTGAGCTCTGAAATTGTTTTACATTGAATAGAATGTGTTACATTATCAATGCAAGTATATCACTCACATATCTCTCCATAATCAAGGTCACCACAAGCCAACTCCTGCATAACCTGTGACTCTGTTGGGTAAATATTTATATTTCCCACAGAGAACACTTAACCTCAATCTGTGAAAGATGGCTTTTTCCAATTCAGTATATTAAAAAATTACCTCCAGGCTTTTCTGATTACCTTGAACTGTATTCTGCATAAACTGGTTGCTTTTCTATCACTCATTTTTTCCACCAATACCACGGAGCCTGAATTCAGGCTATGCATTAGTAAGTAGAGTTAACCATCCTCATATGCAACACTGAGCATTGATCTCCCAAAATGTAGCAAGAATGGTTAACCAGTCAATACACAGATTATTCCAGTTGCTCATGCCAAAGGTCTCAGAATCATTGCTTACTTTCCACTTAGGTTCATAGTCAAGTCCATTTCAAATCCTGACAGCTCTACCTTGAAATATATTTATATTCTGACTACTTCTCACCAATCCTAGAATTCCTATCGTAGTCTAAACTACAGTTAGTTTTCACTTGCACTATGTTATTAGCAAGCATCCCAACTTATGCTGTACCTCAACCAGTCACAGGATGAAATTCTTCATTTGATTTGCAGCAATCTCAGCCCTTCAGCTACAAGAGATAAGAGTCTCTTTGGGGGATACAAAGAAACTTTCAGGTCACTTATGCCTTGCTTGAGCTAGAAATTCAAATCCCTGAGTTCATTCTTTTCTTTAACCACTTCATCCAGCAACATTAAGAGCAACCAGCGAATCTCATTGTATTCATTAGTTTTCCAAAAATTTTTGAAAATATCATATACACGTTTACCTGGCACCTGCTTCTTATAAGTGTTTTTGCATATTTCTATAGCCAGATCATGTATGGAATATTACTGTTCTCTTCAGTATTAAGAAAGAGTATTAGCATCTTTAAATTTAAACAGATTAGAGTCAATTCCAGAAATTCCAGAACAAATTCAGAAAACTCATCCTTAACACTCTGTTTTTCTATAAGCACTCTCAGAACTAAAATCCATATTAGGATTTTCCAGAAAAATATAACAAGCATATTTACATTATAAACCAATTTATTCTGAGGAATTAATTAGCTCATGCAGTTATGGAGACTGAGAAGTCCCAAGATTTTCAGCTGGCAAACTGGAGACCCAAGAAAGCTGACATTATAGTTCCAGTCTAAGTCTGAAGGCTGGAGAATCAAGAAAGCTGATGATGCAAGCTCCAGTCAGAGTCCAAGTCCAAAGGCAGGAAAAGACTACTGTTTCAGCTTGATTCCGTTCAGGCAGAAAAAGCAAATTCTCCCTTACTCAGCCTTTTTGTTTTAATCTGAGCTTCAACAAATTGGATGACACATTAGCAGGGCAATTTGCTTTACTGAATCGACTGATTTAAATAATAATCTCATCCAGAAACACCCTCATAGACATACTCAGAATAATGTTTAGCCAAATATCTGGGCACACCATAGCCCAGTCATGTTGACACATAAAATTGATCATCGTAATCATATACAACCTGAATCCCTGATTGCCACCTCTTGAATTGTATCACATCACTTTTTTCTATGCCATCCTCCTTGCTGTTCCTATGTACATAAGTTATATTACCACCTCAGGGTCTTTGCATTTATTATTTACTGTAGCTATAATATTCTGTCCTCAAATATACATATGGATTGATCCATTACTTAATTTTGGTCTGTGTTCTAATATCAACCCCGCAAAAAGAACTTCTCTTATCATCCTAAAATATAGTAACAACTTGCACTAATTGCTTACGCTGCTTGATTTTAAACCAGGCACTTACCACTACCCTACCTTATTCATTGGTTTGTTTATTACTAGTCTCTTCCCATTAGAAAGTAGCTGTATGATAGCAGGAACAGAGATTAGTTTTTAGAATTCACTCTAGTATTATTTGCTCTTACAGTTTCTGGCACGGGGAGGAGCTAAGTTAAAATATGTTGAAGGAAGGAAGGAAGGAAGGAAGGAAGGAAGGAAGGAAGGAAGGAAGGAAGGAAGGAAGGAAGGAAGGAAGGAAGGATAACCTCATTTGTTCTAACGAATGTATTAATACATACTTGGGTTTATTCTCTATTATTCTGTGAGCAGGAAAGCTAAATTCCAGGTCCATAAAATCAATTTATTCCATTCTGGTTTTAGACCATTTTATGATACTAATATCTTAGTCACAGATCTATATTCTCAGTTTCAGGAGACATTAGGATTTTTTCCCCTCCCTGTTTACTTCTTGTTTCTCTCTCATAGAGCTCTCCTGAGGAATTGCTGCAGAGGGAGAAAGCAGAGACTGCTTGAAAGGAGAAACAAGAATGGCAAGATAACAAAGATTCACACAGCGTTCTACCACACACCCAGATTCTTTTCTCCAATGCAACCACCCTATTCTGATCTCTAACCCTGGCAGTGACAAACGGATGATGCTTTGTAGAATGAATATCTCTCGAATTCATGTGGTATATTAGATGGTACCTAACTGGGTACTGCTTCACAGTTTGTTTACTGTTGGGAGTTTGTGGAAATCCAGATTCTTTTTCTCCAATCCTTAGAACACTGTCCATGGGAGTAATTTGTGTCACCAGGCAGCCCCTTGCATAGGTGTGCAAAGGAGATAGAGAAAATAAGTCAATTCTTCTGTTTTGCTCATTTACCTTTATCTCACATCAAGTTATCTGAGTGAGATAAGGAAATCAGACTAGTTTTACGTATGAAATTATTGCTACAGATGGATTATTATTATTTTTTTTTTTTTGAGATGAAGTTTCACTCTTTTTTGCCCAGGCTGGAGTGAAATGGCATGATCTTTGCTGACTGCAAGCTCTGCTTGCCAGGTTCAAGTGATTCTCCTGCAGCAGCCTCCCGAGTAGCTAGGATTACAGGTGTGAGCCACCACGCCTGGCTAATTTGTATTTTAGTAGAGTCAGGGTTTCACCATGTTAGCCAGGCTGGTCTCAAACTCCTGACCTCAGGTAATCTGCCTGCCTTGGCCTCCCAAACTGCTGGAATTACAGGTGTGAGCCACCACACCTGGCCAGATTCTACACATACAAGTTAGTTACATAAAATATAAAGGTCACTGTGGTTAAGAACAGAGGGAGAAGAGCAAAAGCAGATATCAAAATGTGATTTACTAGGTTGTGTTTTTAAGTAAGAGTTACTATTTAATATGATTTTGTAACAAAAGTAGAATTGCCTAAACTACATAAAATAGTTCATTTAATTCTCACAATACAGATAGATATGATAACATGAGGAACTGTGCATCAGAAACATGCTGCTATTTCTTCAAGTTTACATAGCCAGTGAGAGGCAGAGCCATTCCTAAACCTATTTCCATTTGACTCTCTAAGTCTTTCATTTTCCACTATTTCACATCACTTCCAAACAATTATATTTGTCAACTAGCCAAACCAGGACTGTTGAAGCATGCATATTCTATACGGCCCTTGGGTTGAAACCACTGCTGACCAACAATACGCCTTGTTTGAGATTAGTTTTCTTCAACAACCTTTGCAGGAAAATAAATCAAATAATTTACACATGCTGTTCCTAGGTTTCTCCCAATGTATATTATTATTAGTCATTCTAACTTCTGAAATTTTGCATTATATTCTTGGAAGAAATTCTTATCCATGTTGATTGTAATTAATTAATCTTTCAGCAATTCAAGTAGTACTGTCAAGTTTCAACTGAGAATATTCTAGTCATGTGGCCCAACCATTCATTTTGCTGTAGCATGACATTTGCCTGTGCTAACCTGTCTGCATTCCAGAAACTTCTAGTGAAATATGCCACCACCAACCACTTCCTAGTGTGAAATTTCAAAGTGGTTCTGCATACCCCTAACAATACCCTAGAAAATATTTCAATAAGTAACTCATTACTTATAATGAACCAAACGACACATTTCAATTGACATCTATTCTTTTTCACCCTTCCTGAATCACTCATGATATTGTAGCCTATTTGTGATTTTATATGCCTAGTAAATCCTAAGCTTCTTTAAGGCCAGAACACTTGAAATACTAAAGGCTGGATGAAATTTCCTACCTCGCCGCCACCACCACAATCACCACTACTGCTACCACCTGGAATCGTAATACACACAGAGTAGACTCTTCAAATTCTTAGTCTTACTTCCTTTATTTCTAGTTCAACCAATTATTCCCTTCAATTCTAGTCTCAGACATGTAGTAAAGATCTTCCCTTGCCAGGAATAATCTTCTCTGTGTACCTACTCAAATAGTATAAAACCAAATTAGGGTCCCAGGTCAGACTGCAGAGCCCACAAAAGCATGAGTTGTAACAATTTGCTTATTTGGTGCCAAAATCATACATGATTTACCATGAGATCAAAATGTAGTCATTTCATTGAAAAATTAATATATTATCCAGATACGAAGTCCACAAAATTTAGTGGACCTTTTTTTTTTACAGTTATTTACTGTGTGAGTCTGTTCTCACGCTGCTGTGAAGAAATACTCAAGGCTGTGTCATTTATAAAGGTAAAGAGTTTGAATCGACTCACAGTTCCACAGGATTGGGAGGTCTCAGGAAACTTAGAATCATGGTGGAAAGAGAAGCAAACACGTCTTTCTCCATATGGCAGTATCAAAATGAAGTTCAGACTGAAGTGAGGGAAAAGCCCCTTATAAAACCATCAGATTTCGTGAGAACTCAGTATCACAAGAACAACGTGGGGAAAACAGCGCCCATGATTCAATTATCTCCAGCTGGTCCTGCCTTTCACATGTGGGGATTATTACAATTCAAGATGAGATTTTAGGCGGGGACACAGCCAAACCATATCATGTACCATCAATTGCTGTTTTCTCATTCTGTAATAAACATAGACATAGCTGCTCAAAAGAGCACAATACATAGAGTAGAATTTCTAACTTCCTTAGAGATACCTCTGGAATTACAAACTTTTAGCAATGAGTTGTCCATAGTGTTTAATGATTTAATTACCTGTATTTCTTGCTCTGATTTTTTTTAAATATAATTGAAACTTAAAAGTAAATTTTAAATACAGGCTTCATCATAGAAATATTTAACTTATAAGGGAGCTTCAGGGTTGGATTTTCATAGCTTTTTCATTTCTGACTTTTGTTTAATGAGTAGATTTTTATTTATTTATTTTTAACTTTTATTGTAAGTTCAGAGGTACGAGCCCAGGTTTGTTACATAGGTAAACTTATATCATTATAGTTATTTTTAAAAGAGAGAAGGCATGATGGAAACAATAGAAAATAGGCAGGAGTACCGCTGGATAGCCTGGGGAATATAGTCGAGATTTCCAATATGACCTTGGCCAGACCATTTATAATTTGCTCCAACTTTCATATCTAAAATGAAAGCTATTGTTGGTTGGTTTGTTTTGTTTTTGCAGGGTTTATCTGAGGTGGTTGTTTCAGTAGCTTATTGTCCCTTTTTTTCTGAACCTGAGGCTCCCAAATGAATCCAAATGTTTGTTTAATGCAGGATGAATTTTATTTTTCTGCAGGTACTTTTTGGATATTGTGTCTTTAAATGAAGGGATGAATGGAAATTTAAAAGTGAAATAAAAACATGAAAGCTTATCAAGTCTCAAACTGAGATGTATCTTATTGGACATAAATTTCAAGGTCAACAGGAATTTGTAGAATATTACCCGTCTCTCTATATTTATAACCCTGATATTTTTTCCATATGAATGAAAATGCATTGAGTCTGATTATCTCTTGACTTTAAAATTTAAATGATCACATGTGTAGCTCACTTTTAAGATTAGCTTGTTTTGATGACTTCTGCTCTTTCTGGCTTGTTTCTTGACTGATATTATTTAAAATAATTTCTAAAATATTTATGAAGGAATGGACCTGTAACACCTCTTTTCTTTCTACTGAAAAAAATTAGAAAGTTGGCCCCTAATATTTCTTTTTCCCTCTAGGTGCACAGGTTTTAAAGTAGCAGTCTTTAAAAGATAAGCAAACTGAGTGATTAAAAAGTAAGGAGGAGATACTATTTTACTACTAAAAATTTCATTTTTAGCCATTTTTAGTAAATGGCTAAAGGTGACATATATTTCCAAAGGTGACATATAATATTTGTTCATTCATATTTTAAAAATAGACCTAATGCTGTTAAAAAGAAAACAAAAGATTGCATATTTTAGAAATAAATGTGTAAGTAAAATGTCATGCCTGTAATCCCAGCAGTTTGGGAGGCCAAGGCAGGTGGATCACAAGATCAGGAGATCGAGGCCATCCTGGCTAACATGGTGAAACCCTGTCTCTACTAAAATTACAAAAAATTAGCCGGGCGTGGTGGCGGGCGCCTGTAGTTCCAGCTACTCGGGAGGCTGAGGCAGGAGAATGATGTGAACCCGGGAGACGGAGCTTGCAGTGAGCTGAGATCGCACCACTGCACTCCAGCCTGGGCGACAGAGCAGGACTCTGTCTCAAAAAAAAAAAAAAAAAAAAAAAATATATATATATATATACACACACACACACACACATATATATATATAAAATTCTGAAATCCAGAGATTTTATTTTACATAGTTTTCAGGGAAGGTGAACTTCTAAAACTGATGGTCTGTAAACAAGGAATTGTCCAGTCTATGATTATAAATTTGACACCCACTGTTAATATCCTATAATTACAAATATAGAATTATGAGGTTATTAAAAGAGGATGGATGTGGTATTATAATTCAGGGTCAAAGGTTAAAACCAAGTGCTCATGAAGAAGAAAAAATATTATTTCATGGATTCCAGGTAGTACAAGAAGAGCAAAAGTCATCTGAGTTGTCAGAAGACCATCTCATTTATGTCTCATTTGTTCATTGAGCAAGTAATCATTTAGTGCTTACAGTATGCAGAGCATCTTACTAATGTCTTCTATAAGTGTATGAATGAAAGGTCATAGTCTCTAAAAATTAATAGCAAAGGGCCCTGATCTGGTATATGTGGGTTGGGAAGATTTTCCCAAGGTAGAAACATTTAAATAGAAATATAAAGAATATGTAGGAGTTACTGTATGTTCTGATATGATGGAGAAAGGTCTTCCAGGCAGTGGGAACAGTTTATAGAAAGATTCTAAGATACAGAGATCATGAAGCATTAGAAAAACTAAAGGAAGTTCATAACAGACAGAGTGTAGACTGGGCAGGGGGAGGTGGTAAGGCTACTGAGCTGATTTTTTAAAAATATATTTCACAAAATGACAATAATGACTCATGAAGCAAATCTTTGAAAATTTTTGGCAGACTTCAGTTTCTACAATAATTCTAATTCTAGATGTCTATTCTTCATGGTTGGTATTTGAAAAGCCCTGAATACAATGCATAGCCTTAAGTTGGAAACATTATTTTAATAATTAAAATATATCTCATACTTATTTATAATAGCTTTCTCACTCTTTTTCTCCTTACACACACACACACACACACACACCCACCCAAAAGAAAGAAAGAAAGAAAGAGAGACAGAGAGAGAGAGAGAGAGAAAGAAAAGAAAGAAAGAAAGAAAAGAAAGAGAGAGAGAAAGAAAGAAAGAAAGAGAGCGCAAGCAAGCAAGCAAGCAAGCAAGCAAGCAAGCAAGCAAGAAAGAAAGAAAGAAAGAAAGAAAGAAAGAAAGAAAGAAAGAAAGAAAGAAAGAAAGAAAGAAAGAAAAAGAAAGAAAGAAAGAAAGAAAACTGAATTTTGTTGTCTCATCTTTCTGGGAGATTCAAGTCAACTTTGCTGTCTTCCTTTTCCCCATTGTACTATATTTAAAGTAAACGTCAATTTAATTAGAGCAAATGCATTCCAAATTCCCCAACAACCACAAAACTCCTTGAAAGCTAAGAGTAAGTGAATATACACAAGTTCCAGTTGATTTTATTTCTTCAGGCTTGTGGATTTGATCCCTATCTAGAGAGTTTCATTGGTGTTTGCATGTTCATTTTTAAGACTCTAGGTATTGATTGTGGAAATATTACAGCTTTATGGGGAAGGAATGTGAGTGGAAATGTCTGCACACCAAAAATCACACAGTTGCATTTTATGTAACAGTTACACAAACAAGATTATTTTAGTGGTAATTTTTAAAATATCAGCTCTATTTCTCTTATATCTAGATATAAACTGCCCGATAAATGTGGGTAAGAGGATATAATAAATGTGTTAGATAACAGAAAACATGTGGAAACTGCTCTTTGATGTTATTCTGTTCTTTAAAAATTATTCTTGAAAATACACTGTGTGTCAATGTACCAGATGCTTCTCATGTGTGACGTTATATAATTCTTAACATAATTCTAAGAAGTGGATATTATTGTTCCCATTTGATACATGACAAAAGATGAGGCCTACAAAATTTCGCCAATTAGCACCAAGTTCATAGGTGACAGAACTGAGATTCACTTGCAAGACTTTCTAACTCCAAATCCCTTGTCCTTAATGCCATTTTTTTTCTAGAAGAGCTCCATTTCTTTTGTTTTTGATCTTAAATTGTAAACTGCTATGAAAATTGTATACCAGTTACTCTACCCAAAAGTTAATCTCCTTATAAATAATATGTAGTATATTAGTGTACAATGGAGGACTATATTAATTCTCTTTAAAAGAGATAATTCACTGGTCCTTAGGAAAAAAAAAATGATTCTTTTTCTGCCACATTTGTCATTTCCTCTTTGTCCTTCTTCTTCCTAAATGCAGGAATTATTATTCCTTCACTAACTCTGAACTGTTCCTTTTAATAATCATATCCAAATACATGGTTCTAAATGTGACTATAATAAAAATCTGTCCAAAAACTCTACCACCAGTCATCTGTCCTGGATTTTAGTCCACTATTTTAAGTCACTTGAATGCCAACCAGATTTATAACCTTTAAGTCATATTTTATCCCTTCTTTCCTGTCACTTTTTGATAGCAGTGATAGGACTGCCATCAATATTGCTTGCTCTATTTTTATTTTAAAAGAAATCCTAAATTTAATTCAAGGAAAAGTTAGTACATTATCAGTTAACTATATGTCAGTTTTTTAAACAGATTATCATAATTCTTTATAAAACAGTAAGTATTGATATTAAAGTACACATCCCATCTTGACCATGTACTTTTTATAATCTTTTTTCTTTATGATTTCCAATAATGGTAGAGTGATGCCTTTGCTGAATCTATGACCTGGTAGTTTTTTAAAAAAACAAAAAATAAGAATTTTTGGTCCAGTATAGTTCTATGATTGGAATGTAATTTGTCTTACATATTCGTTGAAAGACATTGCAGCATAATCAACGGCTCTGATTTCTTACGCTCATGACCCTTTCTCCTTGTTCAGTATTCTTATATTTGATAAAGCTGGCTTCTCATCATTTTGACAGCCCCCAAACTGCTCTCTGTTCCTGCAGTGGATATATATTTAGCGGCTTGGCCACATTTTAGTGTACGTCTATTACTCAGCACTCTATTGCAGACTGTGGAAATTTTTAGGAGGATTATAGGTGAAGGTTTCCTACTCTCCCCACAGTGAAGTGGTGTGCTCGTAATGGTCAGGAAGTTATTTTTATCCTACCTCATGACACTTCCATGGTTCCTGGGAGTTCCTGTCCCTAATTTGCTCAGTCTTCCTATCAATTCTGTGAGCTAACCTGAGACTCTTTAAATATGTTCCTTTTTGCTAAAGTTAGAATTCTAAAAGACACACCTCTCTAGAATGTCCTCTGTCATGCATTTTGTGCACAGCTGTCTTATTTATCTTTTCATTTATAAGTATAGCCAAAAGTTTAACACTTTACAGGACTAACAGTAAAATAGTACTGGGAAACAGAATATATTAAATGCAAAGATAGAAAGATATCTATGAACCTATGACCTCATAAAAAAATATTTTCATCTTTCTCAATAAAATTGACTTAACAATTGCAACGCTAGTGTTCACCTTCAACACTAATAAGTACAAATTGTGCTTAGATTTTCCTAATAGCATTCTCCACTAAAAGAGAGGAAGAATGATTCCATTTTTTGATGTAGGAAAATTCAGAGTAGGTCTGGAGCTTCCAATTGTTGTAAATTTAGGTTGCTTTAAAGAATGACAGAGAAAGTACTGAAAGAGAATGTACCCCCTTTAAAGTCTGCTCTGAGCCAAATTAAACAATTTAATTTTTTATTATCAATTATTAAAAGTAATTAAGTCTATGAAAGAGTACGTAATGCTACTGACACAACAAAATTTTAACATGAAGTACTCAAAATAATAACTGAATATATAAGAATGATGTCTATGATAGATATACTTATGCTCTCATTCTTTTTAATAAGAAGAAAGTTGTACATTAACAGTAATTTTAAAAATATTTTAAAGACACTTTGATATGTATATGTAAATTTATAGATTTATATATGCATACAAATATATGTTATTTATAAAATGTATTACCTCTATAACTGTGGCAGGTTAACAGAAAATTATTCTGAATAAGCAATTGAAAATATAAGCACTGAACCAAAAACAAGAAAGAATGATTAACACAGATCACACAGAGTATTTCAGAGATATAATATTAGTTTGCTAGGACTGCCATAACAAAGTACCACAAACTAGGTGGCTCAAACAACATAATTTTCTGTTTCAGTTCTGAAGGCTAAAAGTTCAAGATCAAGGTGACAGCAGGGCTGGTTCCTTCTGAGGGCTATGAGGAAGAATCTGTTTCATATATCTCCTCTAGATTCTGTTGGTGTGCTGACAATCTTTGGCAGTCCTTGGCTTATGGAAGCAATACTCCAAATCTGACCATGATCTTCTCCTGATGTTCTTCCTCTGTGTGTGTGTCTGTGTCCAAATTTCCCTAATTTGTCTAAGAACACCAGTCATATTGGATTAGGGCCTATCCTAATGACTGGATCTTAACTAATTACATCTTCAGAATACTATTTCTAAATGAGGTCACATTCTGAGGTACTGGGATGGGCATTTCAGCATATAAATTTTGGGAGGCACAGTTCAACCTATAACAGACATTCAGTGCCATGATATATACAAAAGGAACAATATTTGAATAAACTGAATGCTGAGCATGTTTAAGTATGTGGACATATCAAATTAACAAAGTAGAAGGTGGAGCAATTAAAATTGTAAAGACGAAGAGCCTCCAAAATGAAATTATTTATTTAAAGAAACATTTTTGTTACTGATAGGACCATAAGAGCTACATATATGTGACAAATGGTCGAAGGAAATATACACAAGTAAATCTAATTATGGGATTAAGGCCAGAAATTATTAGAAATAACCTACTAATGAAACTACTACACAAATTATCATCCTGAACTACTTAGGCCAGTTCACAACTGGATATGCTCTTTATGCTGGCTAATTACATGGACATAGTACCAAGATAAAGGAGACTGTCATTCTAATACAATGTTGGAAGATCTTACTTTGGACTGGTATTTTCACCAATAAATGAGGCACAATTTTGGCAATGATGTCAAGATGGGCAACTAAAAATTTTTGAATCCTGAAAGATCTCATGTACGGACCAAAATAGACAAAATGAAAAATCTATAAAGCAGTAGACAACAGATAAATCATAATTACTGGGGAAGAATGGTTTTGAAAATAGTTTGTCCCAAGTGGCTCTTTATGTTTAAGATAATAAAGATGGGTTTATGACCACAATATACAATAAGGACTTCAGAAGGAAAACGATAGTTAGCACACCATTTCTTTCATTGCAATTATACACAATTTACTTTTTAATGTTAGAGATCTTAAAATGGAAACAACTTGACAAAATATTTATCATGAAATTTTGAGACCACTAAGACAAAATATAATGAAATGCAAGAAAAGATCTTCACAACACTTAGTTAAGGAGGAATAAAACAACTGAAAGATCACCATCTTAGTACAGTGTAGTTCTCTTATTTAGAATTGGGTTATTAGAGCCATTGTTAATACTGCTCAGAAAAACACTGAGAACAAAAAGTTCATTGGAGATAAAGTGATTGAAACCTTATCTAAAGGGTACTTGTTATCTTAAACATTGTTTGAAAGACTATAGAGCAGGGGAAAAATACATTTCATATGTAGTTTTGATTTTTTTTTTTTTTTTTTTTGCTCTAAGAGTATAATCTGTGAAGGATTTTATAAAAAATATTGAGATTCTTTGCCCATGCCTATCTCAATATTTTTTATAAAATCCTTCACAGATTATACTCTTAGAGCAAAAAAAAAAAAAAATATTGAGAGGTCTTTTGTAAACATTATTCAATTTAAATATTTTATAATAATATTTAGAAAAACAAAAAGCTGTGTTATATTACCTAAACTTTGAAACAAAGACAAAATATACAATCCGTGACCCAATCAACTCACCGTATTGATTGATCTATATAGTACTCTTGCATTATGGCTGATTAACTGTGAATGACATAAACCAAATGTCAATATCTAACCTTGAAGATAAATTCCAATCATTTTTCAGATCCTTGACTTGTGTGCCAACATGCAATTTAAAAGTTTTAAGAAAATCTAAGAAAAAATTATTACATTACTTAAGATTCTTGTCTTTATTTTTCTTCTTTTTTGTTAATTTTCCAATTTTCCCCAGTCAACATGTATTACCTTTTAATCTGATAAAGAATGTAACATTTTTACAAGTTGTCATGCGTGTTGTCTAGAATATTATAGGTATTTATTTAATAATTGGTTGCATTTGTTAGTAGCAAATTAGATTATCTGCTAACATGATCAGGAAATATGAGGATATAAGCAATCCATATACCTATTTCTAATAGACTTGTTTAGCATGTTTGCCTGAGACTAGTTTCTATTTAGAATATTTTATACTTACTCATCATCCAGATATTTTCAAATAAGAGCCTGTAAGACAATGTGTTGGAGAGACTGTACTATATTCAGGGAGGTGCTTTCCAAACTGTACAACAATTTGAAATACCAATTTGGAACATCCTCTGAAAATAAATTCTGCAGTAAAATAAAATTTGTTGAATTTTATTTCCAATCTTTTGATGAAGCTCGGCTTTCTTCAGAAGAATTCTAACTCTTATTCACCTATAAAAATATCTATGAAAATCTTTAATATTTTGAAGCGTGTGTCTCTCAAAAATCTGTTTCTCTATAGGACCTTTCATGCGTGATAAACAACTACTAACATCCCACAAACTGGTGTTCTAAAACATGTGCCTTACAAACACTGACTCTGAAGGGTGGTGACAAGAAGGAAATGAACCGTCTTGGACATTTTATGAAAAGTATTTTATCTTGTTGATAGTCTATCTATACAAAGTAACTGAAATAATATACAGTATACATTTCATCAAAGTGTTAAATGTTTGAGTGACATTTAATATTCTATTAATTTAATGTGAAGTAAGCAACTGATTGTATCAATCTCTTAGGAGTCATTCTCAGTCACATTTGTCAAAGCAGCAGCCCTGTGTAGAACTCAATATATGAGAACAAATCAGCATTGTGAATTGTAAGAGGTTTGGGAGATGGCTATTATAAATCTAAATATTAGTGTGCTTCTATATTACTGGACAGTGTTCAACATTGAACAGAATTTTAGTTAAAATGCAGAAATGACAGAATGGTACAGACCAGGTAATTTTATACTTAATCACTATAACCAAGAGCTTACAGTCATCATTGGCAATCCTTGCATTAAGAGATCAAATTGGTTTTTGAAATAAACACTTTCATTTTGTTCTTCTAAACACTTCTGTGTTAGGACTAGTATGTGCCAGACTTAGCAAAGGATTCACCTTAATCAATACCACTGTAGCAGGAGGAAGATTGGTCCAGTGATTAATTTCATGTTGTACTCATGGGAACAAAGCAGTTGAGTATATTTGTCTCTATAATCCCTTTTCCCAGATGTAATTACAAATGGAATTGATCAACCCGTGTGTTTCTAGTGAGGCTGAAGCAGGCATATTAGAACTGCTAGGGTACGTAATAACTTAGTACAGATCATCAGTCCTTGGGGCTACAGGGAATTGGATATTAGAATCTTATTTTAAAAGAAAACAATTTTTCTTTTTCAAGTTCCTTCCTTCTTGTCAAGTTTCAACAAATTTCTCTTCTAGCGTCTCGGTAGAGTCTTGTGAAGGAAAGTTAATAACTGTATGTTTATCAGCAGCATGATAGAGCTAGAAGAATAATAGGTTTTGAAGACAGACAGACTTTCTTGACAATATTCAAGTTGCTATAAACTCGCTTTCTTGGAGCATCAACTGCCTCATCTTTATAATGTGAACAATGATATTTAGCTAACAGAGCTATTAAAAAGATTACACAAGGTCATCTTTCTAAAGCAACCAGACATTTCCAGAGAAATGCAGAGCAATTAACAAAAGTAACTCTTCAAACTTCATATACTATTTTTGCTGTGTAACTGCTAAGCATATTTTGATGAAACTTTGTACTTAATATATATGGCTTACTGAGCAGTTTTAAAACTCAACACCCTCAAAATATGTATTCTAGACATCAATTTCTTAAGCTTAGCCTGCATACCAAATGAATAAGGAAAAAAATGTCATTGAACTACATAAAAATCTGCCCTTGGTGTCTACAATCTCCTTAGAAGCATATTCATGCCAGTATAATTATAGATACTGAAATCACACATATCAGTCTTCACCCAAGATTATGAGCAATGGTAGGTGCAAAATAAAGGACTAAGATATAAGTATTTTCACTAATATGCATTTTTGAAAATTAGAAATGTAAAAGAGATCCAAGTATCTTGATTAATCTGTATTTTTGAAAATTTAAACTTCTGAGTTTTTTGAATATATACATATTTCATTTAATATTACTTCGCTCATCGTTGATTCAATACAATGCTCTGAATAGTTTCCTAGGATATTTGTGTGTGTGTGTATCTTGTGAATGTTTTCCACAAGTTTTAAGGACTAGCATACTCCCTCACTTAATGACTGCCAAAGCTAGCATGGCAGATAGTGCTGTAAATTTTCTACCAAGGAACTTTCATGTACCATCTACAAACATTCTCAGCCAATGAGCAATTCATCACCCAAGGTGATGTGAGCATGTTCTGCAATGTGTGTTTTTACACCACAGTGGCCTTACTTTCTGTCACTTATTTTGCACTCTCCAACAGCTTTGATTTCTAATACCTGACAAGAGTTGTGCAGATGAGAAGTTATATTTGCCACAAGGAACAATCACTCTGTGTGTTAAAATTCAAGTCGTACAAAACTTCGTAATGTCTGTAAAATAATTATTGATGAAGTAAACAAAAAATCAGTAAGCAATTAGGTAGAAGGTAGAAACACTCTAACATTGAGAAGGGAATTGTAAATTTTATTGAAATTTAACATAAGATACATTAGCAAATATAGAAAGACAATGTAGCCTGTTGTGGTCTCAAGGAATCTGAAGAGAATATTACTTTTTTTTTTTTTAACATAGACAAGCTTTGCCTCTTCCTTAATGGATAACATTGTCCTAAAAGATGCATTGAGTTTAAAATGCCATTGATTGTAAAACCTAACATCTCTTGTACAACTGGGATGAGAAAAGTAGCCAATTAAATTATGGAACAGCATTAGTTATAGCATGCCTCCTGATATGTGAGATAGTACAATGGGAGAAAATTGTGCTTCTTACAATTGATGCTATAAGTAGGGTATAATTTATATTGGGCTATATATTGTAATTGTTTAGGCCATGCATTTTAGAATCAGAGGGATCTGGGTTTGAGACCTGAATTTTCACATACCAGTAGTTTCACCGCACCAAATTGCTTACCTTGTCTTTGGTTTCCTCATATATAAGAAGTAAAATAATATGTTAATGATATAGGGTTGCGAGGATTTAAAACAGCTAACACACAAAAGCCCATAACTCAAAATAACTATCACTTAGTCAGCATTCAATAATCTTAACTGTTATTGGAATTAATTTGGATATATATAGTCCAAATAGATTAAAAATACGCAGATATTCAAACACATTTCGAACCAAGACTTTGGAATGCTAACTCTCCTACGCACAGGCTTTTGAATTATTATCTAACCACCTTCTTTATATGAAAGGGTTGCCATAAGCCATTATCCATAAACTGGTCATTCTACTTCAATCATTATTCATATTATTTATTCCTCCAAAAATTACCCTTCCTCTTTCATCACTATCTTTTCCAAATTTGTATACTCTCTTCAGATTTCCTCCTTCTTCATCTTCCTTAAACTTCTTGGGGTGGTCATTAGACCTGTTCACAGATATTCCTTTTCTTCCTCTTCCTGGTACATAGGATGACCACACCTGCAGGCCTCTTTGACTTTAGGAATGCCTAGATATTGTGTTTTGATCAAGGAAATGTAAGCAGAAGGTCAATTTTGAGAAAATGTTATGTTACGGCCAGGGAGCCTTTCACCGGCTCCCTTTTCTTACCTAGTTTTTGTAAAAACCTGTAGAGGCAAAGCTTTTGTCAGCACTGATGCCTGAGTGAATACCATGAGTCAAGAGTTCCCACATCCAGCATAGATTGGGAGTGAGAAACATACTTTCGTTGTGTAAGGTCTTTGAGATTTAGTGCGTTGTTTTTGACCATAGCAAAATCCAGACCAGTAGTTCTCAACCAAGGACAAATTTGCTTCCCAGAAAACACTTGACACTGTCTGTAAACATTTTTGGCTGTCACAACTGGGGACAGGGGTGCTACTGGCATGCAGTAGAGGCCAGCAATGCTAGAAGGTACAGGGCAGTCCCAGAGTTAAGAATTATCTGGAGCATAATATAATCATTGTCAAGACTGAGAAAATGTGATATAAGCTATCTTGGCTAATATATTTTCTGTTTAAAATTTAAAAATTCTTTAAAATTCCTAGATTAATGCAATAAATTGATACTTTAATAAAGGTTCATCTATTCAAAGTTTATCCAACAAATTTCTTTTGGATATTCAGAATAAAATACTCTAAATAATTTTTAAATTGTAGTTATTTATGTTTTCAAGAAGCACAAACAGAATAAATTTACTTAGGAAGTTTAGGCTGAAATAAATTTTAGAGCTCCACAATAAAATCAAGCAAATATAAATGCTGAGCTGAAGACTATGTTACACTTTAGGGAACTATGCTGGGACCATAATTTACCAAACATTGGTCATGTGCAGTTTATAGCCTTATAAAAATCAGAAGTAAACTAAATTAAAGTAAATGCATTTAACAGTGCTATACAGTGGCCTTCCTCCCTTTAATTTCTGTGAAATACTTTTCAGATAATTTCTTCTTTGAAATATCTAGTTTGTCTTCAGAAATTAATGAAAAGGGACACATTTTTTATGTTACCATAATGTACTTATAACTTGAGCCTCACAAAATAGACATTCAGTTGAAGAAATTTGAAGGGATGTTTTATCTTCAAAAGCAGTTTTCAACTGTAAGGCTTAATTTTTTTAAGTTTCTAGCTTTTAAGTAACCATGACAGCCTATTGACAGAGTTTCACTGCTCCCAGGGGAAGGTGGGCAGAAGGGTGAGTAGCAACAAAAATAAGCTTCACTTAGGACCATATGACCCTAGTTTAATGTATGTTTTATATTAATTCATGATCATATATGTTAAACAATGTATGAGTTCAAGTTTGTGTCATGCAAGAAACTGTAACAAATAAATACCAAATCAACAGTATTTGTCTCAAAAATGCAACCCATTTAGTTCTTTTAAATTCACATAACTGTTTCTCTTCTTTTGATAAACTCTTCCTTCACCCACTCCCATTTCACTACTGTTCTATCTAAAGCGGTGGTGTCAAATAGAAATATAAGCAAGCTGCAAATACAAGGAGCAGATGTAACTGTAAACATTCTAGTAGCATCATTAAAAAAGTACAATGAAAGAAGTAGAATTAATTTTAATAATATATTTTATTTAACTCAATATATCTAAAATATTATTCAACGTGTAATCAATGTTTTTAAAATATTGAGAATGTTACATTCTTTTTTCATACTAAGTCTGAAATGGCGTGTGTACGTTACAATGTAGGACAACCCAAATGGAACATAGTGTATCTATGAGAACAACTCAAATAGAATTAGCCACATGTCCAGTACTGTATAACCATATGTAGTTAGTGACTGCCATATTGGATTGTACAAATCTAGAGAAATGATTAAAGAAATTTGCTTGTTTTGGATAATAGAAGGAAAACTAAAGGAGAAAGATCAATCTTCAAAAATACAAGATTTTTGTTGTAAGTGAAAGAGAAACAAAATATATTATTCTAAACAACAGAACTTTATAGAACAGTTGATGGATATCACTTGAATAAAAAAGAATTGCTTTACTTGCTAGTGTTATTCCAACAATAAAATGGTTTGCACTTAACTAAAATGTGGGAAGAATTCAAGCTAGTCCAAGTATCTAGAAAAAGTAATATCTAACCTAAAAGTTTAAATAAAAGCTTAACCCTGTCCATTGTGACTGTATTACAGCAAACACACCACCATAACAAGTTTTCATAAGCTTTGGCTAGAAACTATGTTAAGTGTTTTACATCAGGATCTGAATTCCTCATAATTTTAATTAACAGCATGCATTCTGTGTTCTCATGTTGAGCGATCAGTAAACTGAGGTTTCAAGAGGTTAAGAAAATAGCCCAAAGACATATGGCTAGTAAGTGGTAGAGTCACAATCTGAGATTAGTTGCCCTAAATCTTTACCTTTACCCATTTTGCTATCAGAACGTTGATTCACTTATAGCCCCCTTCTTACATATGACTCTGCCTCCTGACCTAAACACACACTAAAGGCAATTTCAAAGACTAGGCGTACTACTACCCCAACTTCTTCTATCTTGCACCAAGATGATTTTCAAAACAACCCACTTAATTGTGTGGAACACTTCACTTTCCTTTATTTTTTCCTCAATTTTAGCCTTTGGATCCTCTATAATTTTATCCCCAGGAGAAATATAAGAAATCTATAATTTAAAAGAGAAGAAAATAAATGTGCACTTAGTGTAACTATAAAGAATTTGTGTTGAGGTTGGATTACATTTAGAGCTTTTTAAAAGAAAAGTATCTTCCACTTTAAATATATGCTATTTGGTTTAATGCTGAAAAAATTCTTAAAAAATAATTGACTTATGACTTACATTGAGTATAATTAGTATAATTTTATTAAATTTAACACTTGTTTTTATCCCCCTATTCCAACATTATATATCAGGTAAACCCACTCTCATGAGAATATTAGTTACCTTGTTCTACCTTCATTATTGTCCCTGTGGAGTGTGATAATTATTTTTCTTTATCAGTTCATTCTGCACGGTTCTGGTATCACCTCCAGCAGTTTGGGAACACATCATTCCTCTTAAAACCCTCCTGTAATAATCCATTTATTCTCTTTCCCTTTAGAAACTTACCCTCTGAGTTGTTTCCAAAGTTAGCCAGCATCCATGACTCTCCTCCTTGCCAGACCTATGCTACCTTCATCTTGTGGAAAATGTGTAACACATGAAGGCATGGGTTTAAATGTGATTCTCATATAGAATAGAGGATAGTAAGACAGGGATCTTCTGAGAGAATGGGATGATTGATTTTGAGAGTTATCTCAAATAACTTGAAATGAATTGTGTTACTACAATTACTTAAGCTAAGGAAGTCTCATCCTCTTTACATTATCCTAAGGTATTGTCTTGTTTGTTTTGCTCAAGCCCTTCTTATTATTGAAGTGCTGAGTAAAAATATTAAAAAGAATTGTATGCTTTCTATTTGTATTTGTCGACATGTCAAATGTTTTGGAAAGGAATGCCTCTCTGCAAACATCCATAGATCCATGTTACATATGCATCATTTGTTCATAATCTTGAGGGGACAACAGAAGCCTCTGAAACACTATCCAATTACACACCCACATCTGATGATAACCCTTCAGTGTGTGCTTATTATGTAGAAAGAGGCTTTTAATGATGTCTATATTTTATTTCCCTTCAGAGTACTAAAATATAATGCAAAACGAAATGGTAATGTAGACCTCAGAGAAAATCAACACTTCAGTCTTGCACTTCTGATAACCTTATCAGCCACATTCACAACAAGACATTAGAGTGCAATAGACGAAGACACTTTCTGCAACTAAAATGAACTGCTGTGTATTTCTTTTAAGTCTTGTCATCTGTAAATCGTGTAAGTTGAATATTTCCTCTAACTCAAAATCACACTTTACTCTGACAAATTGCCTTGCAGGTGATTTCTTCATTTCATAAATAATTATTTCATCTCTGATTTTATTGTTACCTAAGTAGGGCAGAGCTTGCTTTATTTTGTTTTTCTTTCTCAAAGGAATAAAGGAACATCATTCCTTCTCAAAGGAATGAAACAGTATAATTCATGCTCTTTATTAGCAAAATATGACCTTACATTCTGTAATAGATAAAAGGTAAGCTATGCTCACGGTGGGACTGAGGGTCAAGGCGTAGAGAATCTTTAAAGATTTAGTATTTTAATAGGGACAGAATTAGTCTATAAACCTGAAATAGAAAATTTATTCATAATACATTTGCATCTGTTCCCTAAGACTGCATTTCTCACTATGATCTTTTCTCATTCTGATCTCTTTTAGAAAAAAGTGTTCTAATTTAACAGCAGTGACAGAGGAAATTAAATGAAGAAAAATACGTAAATTGTTGCTTAGAGTCTAATGGGACCTTAACATTTAGGGCACATTGAATGAGTGTTCTTCTTTGGACCCCAAAAGACTATGCTATAAGAAAAATATATCTATATTCTGAGTCTGGACCCAGGCAGGATTTTCGGAAAAGCCTTAATGCATATATCTTTTAGAAATGTGCTCAGCAAAGAAAAATGTCACCAAGGCCTTAAATAAAGAAAGAATGGATTTGTCTTACTCAGAAAAATGTTCAAGAGTAGGCCATCCAAGGTGTGTATGAGAGGTTAGTAATGTTATTAAGGGTCTTAGGTTTTACCCGGATCTACCTATGATTTTGGTTCTACCATATGTAATGTGTAGTACCCTATCCACCAATATTGCTTTCATCATGAGTTGGATGCTGCACCTCTGGGTGTTATATCCATGTTCCAAGAAATAAGATGATAAAGGGGAAAAAGATCACAGGATGCCTACAGTGGAATCTGTTGCTTTAAAAAGGTTTTATAGAAGCATCACCAAATGACTTTCTTATGAATCTTAATGATCCTCATATATACATGTGTGTACATTTATACATAGTATTGGTTCACATGATTGTGAGATGGCTCACGTGATTACAGAAGCTGAGACATTCCACGATCTTCCATCTGCATGTTGGAGACCCAGGAAAACCAGTGGTGTAGTCCATAGTCCAAAAGTGAGGCCTAGAGAGCCAGCAGTATAGATGACAAGTTGAGTCTGAAGACCTGAGAACTAGGAGCACCAATGGCAGAAAATCTATGTCCCAGCACAAACAGTCAAGCAACGGGAGGGTGAATCTAACCTTATTCCACCTTTTTGTTCTATTCAGGCCTTGAAGGAATTGGATGATGCCCACTCACATCAGGGAAGGTCACCTGCTTTACTCAGCCCAATAATCTAAATGCTAATGTTTTTCAGAAACACTCTTACAGACATCCCCCAAAATAATGTTTAATTAGATATCTGAACATCCCATGGCTCAGTCAAGTTGACACACCAGATTAATCATCACACCCTATCTGAGTCACACTGGAGAGATAAGTTATTTATCGACCCAGATTCTGTCATGAAAGAAGGCATGATAAAAGGGATAGCTTTTTAGTAGATTTTTTAGCAGATTGAAATGACAACCATTTATTATTACTCATGGATTGAGTCAGTAAGCAGCTGTTTTGCTGATCGGGGCCAGGTTCAGCTTATCTCTGCTAGACTTGCTCACATGTTTAGGGCCTCAGCTCTGCTCCACATGGTCTCTCATTCTCCAGTAAGCTAGCTTGGACTTGTTTTCATGGCTGCTGCACAGCAGGTTAAAAGAGAGAGACAGACAGAAGAAACACAAGATAAGACCTTGTGTTAAGGTCTTATGTTGTGTTAAGAAACACAAGATAAGACCTTGTCTTAAGACCTGGGCTTGGACCTGGTACATCCCTTCTTCTGCCATACACTATAGGCTATCGCAAGTTCCAAGGCCATGTAAAATTCAAGAAGTGGAAAAATACAGTAACATTTGCATCTTGAAAGAAGGAATTGCAAAGTTACATTGAAGAGTGTGGATCACTTTTTGCAATCAGTCACAATATGGGCTGAGTGTCCCAACTGGGGGATCTAGTCCCAACTGTGTCACAAACTCATCAAATAACCTCAACCAGTTCATCAAAGGTCTCTGCCCAGTTTCACTGCTAGTCTAGTGAAAATGATAACCTCTATTTTACCTTTCTCATAAGCTCGATTTGAATAAATCATATGTAGGAGAGTAACTTTAAAAGCAAAAAAAAAAAAAAAAACCAAAAAACAAAACAAAACAAAAAAACAGTACTGAACTATTAGAAGAGTTAACTTGCATTAAATTTTGCTAGAGCAGGAGGCATGTTGCATATGTTCCTGATTATCTAGAGAAATGTTTAAAAAAATGAAAAAAATACCTACGCCATTATATCTCTTCCCCACATTTAAGTAGTATATACTTCTGTGAAAGTGTTTCTATTAAAATAAACAGAAATAAGTAAGTCCAATGGCTTTTAAAATTTTGTATGCTATAGAATCACCTGGAAGTCTCATTAAAACACAGTTTGTTGGGCCTCACAGTTTCTGATTCAGAAGGTCCAAATTAGTCATGGTTTGGGGATTGAAAATATGCCTTTCTAAAAAGTTCCCAGATATTGCTAATGCTGCTATTCTGGGCCAAAATTTGAGAACCAATAACAGGCCTGTTTCCTTCAGACTACATATACATTTCTCTTTAGGATGATTCTCATTCTCACTGAAAGACCCAGGTTAACAAAGACTCCACTACTAGTATCTGGTAGAAAGAAGGAAAGATGGGGAATTGCACACCAGTTTTTACATGCTTAGGACTGAGAGTAGAATATGACATTTCTGCTCGTGTATCATTAGCGAAAGCAAATTGTGAAGCCATATTTAATCATGAAGAACTAGAGAAATAGAATCCTACTTTTCTTAAGAAGAGAACCTTAAATATTTAGTAACAAGCATTAATATCTACTGAAAAATTCAAGAGTACTATGTATGGTACTCTTTTAGCTAAATAGGATGGAGGTACAGGAAAAATATTATCTCAAGATGTAGAATTTGTCTTACTTGGAGAATGACTGAGTCACCGATAAAAAATAAAGCAGGCAGAAGTTGCTTTTAGTAGGAAGATGATAAATTCAATTTAAGATATTCTCAGTTTGAACCAACATCTGTATAGAGAACTAAGTGGAAACATTCAACATTTTATGGGAGTTATAGCCCTGGAGAGGTTAGGAATAGAGATGTGGACTTAAGTGCCATTGGGATTGAAGATACAGTTCAAGCAATAATAATGGATAAAGTCTCTGAATATGAGAATATTAAAAGATAAGTACAGAGAGAGCTGAGGACTAAATTTTGGTGGTTTCTCACAACTAGGAAAATTAGAAGGGGAATAAGAACCAACAAGAAAGTCCAAAAATAAAAAGCTAGAGAGGTTCTATAGAAGCCAAGTATGAAAAGGGTTTCAGGAAATAAGAGGAAAAGTATCACTTACTAGATACAAAAATGTCCAAGGAGACTAATAACTGGGAAAGAGTCCTTAAATTTGTCAATTAGTTAATAACTAGTGACCACTGATAGAAGTTTCAGGAGATGATTAGAATTAAAAGATCAGCATACCACAAGTTAATAGATTGGGAAAAAGGTATATTCTTCAAAGATAAATGAATTTTTTTATACCTAGGAAAGTTCACAGACACAGTAAGCATTGCCCTGCATAAAGATGAATTGTAAAAATTAACAAATGTGTGAAAAGTTTCAAGGTGTAATTGACTTTATTATTCCCAAGTTTCTAAATGCCAATGTCTACAAAAGCACCAAAATTTTATAATTGTAAAGTAGCACATAACATCATTATTAAGTAAGTGGTTATGTTCATCACTTTCAGACATTAAAATAGAAAATATACTAATAATTCATATAATTAGTTTACTTTGTAACACACACACACACACCCCTACACACACAGTCAAAGTGGTAGCAAAATAAGAAATGGAGTCATGGGTCTTTGACTGTTACTCTAATACTTTAGTAGATTATCTTACCTTACCTTAACTTGCATTATACTGTGTTCATCAGTAACTTTTTGTTGTGTAACAAACAACCACAAAAATTTCAGTGTGTTATAACAAATATTGATTTCTCACTCTCACACCTGTGGATTGGTTGACAATTGACTCACTTAGGCTGGGCTTAGTTGAGCTTGTTTCCAAGTGATAGGTCCTGTATAGGTTTGCTTCACCTGCTTTCTGTTCTCCTTAGGCAGGTGCCATGTTTTTGGTAGTGACAGAAGAAGCAAAAAACAGCAAACACAAAGGCACAAGCACATTTCAAGCACCTACTTGTGTTATGTTCACCATCATTCTATTCACCAAGGCAAGCACAAGATCAAACCCACCCTCTATGTGTTAGGGAAGTAAGATCTGCTGCTAGTGGGAGGTTTTAAAGAGATATTTCAGAGAAGAGGGATGGTGGTGTGCTGGAGCCAGCTTGCTCCAATTCATAAAAGCTAATCTCTTCTCAACTCTGCATTCAGGGATATCATATAAATAATCTGAAATGGGCCATGTTATTATTATTTACACCATGCAAATCAACAAGTGCTAAAAATTAAGGGGTTGTTTATGTGTTTGTTTTTTAGAGCCAGTTGGCAAACATTTGCCAGCACACTTCTAGGAGTAAGTACAGTGAAGAGTAAAAAATTGGGAACATTAATACTATTTATTGATATTATAGTACTATACATACTCTATATCTTTATTTATTAATTTTTTCTACTTTATTGAGTGATTACTATGTTACCAGGTAGTAAATACTGTGTTAGCAGGGTGTGAGGATACAGTGATGAGTAAGACTTTAGTTCTATTCTTGTGTTTTTTCACTGAGAATAGTGGAAGAACTACATACACATACACGTACACACACATTCACACACACATTGCCAAGTTATTTTAAGTGCAATGATAAGCAAAATGTACAACATACTACGTGATTCAAGAGGAAAGAAAATTATATTTTTCTACTAAATCCTCAAAATGCTAAGAACAGAGTAAGATTTGAAGCCAAACATAGGTCTAGAACATTGAAAGCTCAGAATTACTGGAAGAGATACCTTGGCATTCCTATATGCAGGTCTCCATGTAACTGTGACCCTTTGCAGCAATTTTAATCATCAGTGACTCTATCCAGTATCTCAATAGCACTAACAGCATGGCTAACAAGAAAATAGCAAGGAATGCTATTTTAATTACCCTTTATTAAAATAAGCGATTAAATGAATCCAACTGGATTGGTTTTATTGTATTATTGTTGTGCTGTATTATCATAAAATATTTCTGTGATTTTTGTTAGATTCAATCAGCTTTAAAAGGATTCTACCTTATACATGGTTTTCCCATGTTATGGGAACAGCTGTGTAACAGCTGTGTAAATTATTTTCAAAGCTGTACAAGAAAATCAGCAAGGGCAAAAGTGCATTTTGCTTCTTGCTTTAAGACATCCAGTTATGAGCCAGTTATTTAGGAACTTCAATTTGTCAGGTTTGACAACATTGTAATTGATTGCAATAATAAAGCCCTTACCAAAAGCTCAATTACTTTCAGGAAACTTGCCTTGTTTTCTTAAGTGTTTTGCAAGTATGATAAGTAGGTTGTGGTGCTTTTCTTGACATAAGCGCATGAGAGATATATGATCTCCCTCAGTGCACATAGTGACAAAAGATCAAGCTGTTGGGCTGCAGGCTACAACAAATTGAACCCATTGAATTTCAGCTGTGATCTAATGCAGTCTTAGGTTTGTTTCAGTCCATTCAAGTGACACCTTTCTATGCAAGTGCCATAACTGTATCCACAAAACTGATCAACGGAGGAGTGACGTTTCATTATTTAAGAAGGTATTTATTGTTTAAATGGGATAAGGCTTTATTTATTTGCATTACAAATTACTAAGTGGGATTTAAATGACAAATCTCCAGCTTGAACCACTTTATAAGAGATCTAGAACAAAACTTTATAATGCAGTTTCCTATGCTAAACAAAATGGTGTCAATTTCAATAATTCTAGATAGCCTATTCAAGTCAGACAAATAAATCAGTGAGCAAATTACTGTGACATTTATTTGTATTTAGATTTTTCTAAAAATAAGAGATATTAGTGTATAATTGTCCTTGAATTTTAGTGGTGTATTTGAAATGATAAAATACTACCAGTTGACCTTGAGGGATAGACTTATAATCTGATGCAAAGTAGCAATTTTCTTGCTTGCAAACAGTTTCATGTGTGAATAGAGGAAATAATTTATTGTATTAACTGCTAAGCCTGGATTAAAAATGATAAAAGTTTCATCTGAAACTTCAATAAATATCTTAAGAGTCTCTCTTAAGGGGGTCTAAGCAGATTGTAAAGGTACAAGATACAAAATCTTAGGGAGTATTTTCCATAACTATTTGCTATCTTTAAAAACTGCAATGCTTTACATCAATAACGGCTCTAACGTGCCAGTAGCAGTCTTACACGAAGTCACTAAACCTAAAGAATCTCCCTTCTAAGGAAACATTTTATTTTTCTAATTTCAGCGCCTAATTCTTGATATAAAGAATCATACCTTTCTCTTATACATATATTCTAAGTCCTAAATGCATCTAATATTTGTGACGTGTGATAGTAAGGAGTAAACTTCATAATCCTGAATCTACCATTTGGATTCACTAAAATAAGCTGTTTCAGAAAAAGCTTAAGTCTCATTTCTGGAGAATTACAGGAAGGAACAGTGAAATCACTTTTCTAGTGTTTGAAATAGTATTTTTAATTCTGCTACAACAAGGAGCCAGATAACGTGTTAGTTTCTTTCAAAGTCTGATATGATTTTATGATTCTATAAAGTATACAAAATTATCAACAATTAGGACACCTGAAAAATGTTTGAATCTAATCATCTAGATACGCACTAAAATACTAAAATAATACGCATAATATCAGAGAATCTTGATAATTAATTCTTCCATTACATAAGTTTAATCTTTCAAGAAGCCTCCTGTGCTATCTATTTGACTATTGCAAAGAATAGCACAGTTGGGTAACAATCAATGAAGCAGTGCCCACCTAGTGGGAAATTTCTAGTCATATTTCATAGGGCTTTCTGTGTTAACTTATTAGCTATGACTATTTCCACCCCTTTAATCAATGACTTTGCAGTATATATAAAAACATAAGTGAATGGCATTCAACTGGATGCTACAAATAACATGTAAATAATAAAACTCAAAATTCAAAACTAAATAGGCCAAAATATTGGAGAATAATAGGTAAATTAAAACTTTATTAGGAAAAATTAAAATTCATGTGGAAAGAAGCATGAGGAAACTTCCTATGGTAAAGATAATGGATTTAAATCTTGATAGGAGTTAGAATAATATCTTGAACTCAAGTTCCTGGTACACATGCTGAGTTATTTATGAGTGTTTGTGAGAGGTTTGTGCTGCCATTTTATTTAAAATGCATCAAAAAATAAGACAGGTTGGTGAATGAATAGATGGATGTATAGAAAGATATGTAATAAAGTAAATACAAGCAAATGTTAATTGTAGAATCTAGGTTGTGTACATGTGGTTATTCACTATATAATCTTCTCAATTTTTCATTACGTTTCAAAAGTTTCCTAATATAAGTTTGTGAAAAATTTATATGTTTTAATTATATTGAGCAATATTGAAGAATTCCTGGAACTTAATAGTATTCTAAGAAGTTAGTATGGAATAAATGAATAAACAATTACATGAATAAATGAATGGTTTAAAAAGTGAATATTAAAAATGGAAAAAGTCTTAATGGCAGCTTGTGTGTAAAATATTCTGGGGTTTTTGGTAACCTGTTACTTATTTTCCAAGTAATGTGCCAAGACACCAAGGAATCAAACACAATTCCAGATGATAATACAATAAACACAGTGTTCAAATTAAGGGGATAATAGAGCCATTCTGTTCTGATCAGAGCATATCTAAATTGTCAATTCTGTTCCAGACACTCACCTTTATAAAATTATAACAGAGAAATTACTACCAAGAGGAGAATCACTGGGAGACAGTGAGCTCCAAAATTCGTGCCAGATAGGAAAACGTTAAAAGACGTGGAGATTTTCAAACTGGAGAAGAAAATCTCAATGAAGAACCTTAGAGTGGACACATTCTCACCATTCCCACTCTAACTCTTTTCACGGTTCTAATTTCAGCTCATTTTGAACTATTTCAGAATGCTTCATATTACAGTCTTAATTTAATTATTTTTTAAACAAATATGTAATTTAGTACTTTATTTTGTACGTAGTGCCAGGAACCTTACACCAATTGTTGTTCTTGCTCTCACTCCTGCATGTGCACATACACACATAGATGCCCATGCACACACACACAGAGTCTCAATTTTCAGCAAAAATCTAAGCCTCTTGAGGGAATGAACTGTGTTATATACGTCTTTGTATTCCTCATATCAGCACAATTGTGCTCATTTATTTTATAAACATAGTGAAAAATGTTTTTGTGCTAATCACTGCACTGAGATTGGAGCTTAAAAATTTATTTTAACACCCCCTCCCCCGGCTCATAAGCAGCTCATAGTGTAAAATTGGAAATGAACATAAAACCCAATAATACAAATCACTGTAGTAAGTACAATGTCAGCAACATATATAAAAGATTATAGAAACCAATATGAAAGTTGCATCTAACATCCTGGAGACGAGTAATGGGAGAAGCAGGAGACCTAAGCAAATCTTAAAGGATGCACAGAAATTACTATTAGTATGAGTGTGATGAGAAGAGAAAGAGGAGAAAATCTGTTTTAGAAGATTTCACATTACAGATAGAGTCATTGCATGAAATAAAGCATGAGGGAAGAGTGGTCGTAAGGCACAGTATGCCAACTCCTTTAGCATACACTTTTGCAAAGAGTATTTGGCTTAGTAATAAAATGTGTTAAACCAATCTTAATCCTTTCATGCAATCAACTGCTCTAAATTAGAATGTCTCATCGACTAGATGGATTTCAGGATCCACTTAAAACTCTCTCCTGTGAAAAATAACCAATTCTAGATATTGCAGCTCGTTACTGGGGGGGGGGAAGGCATTTTTTGAAGCAGAATCTTTGTTATGATAAATAAATCGATCAATTGTAGTTGCTGCAACACAAAAGTTATAGCAGTCTCTAATACTGTTTACCCAAAGGCAACTTGTCTATCTATTTAGTAATCTGCAAATAGTACGGAAGTTCTTAACATGGGGGTCATGTACTCTAGATTTAAGAGGTCTGAGAACTTTAATTTAAAAATTACATATTACTAAGATCTACGTGAAATTAGCATTTCTTTTCATTTTAAAGGGAGGCAACAAACCATAGTAGTATTAGCAACACATATGAGTGGTTGTCAATACAAATCCTTTATATTTTTGTGTAATATTGCAGTTAGTGCTGATGCATCAAATACTATTTACTTCATTCATGCCTTTGAAATTACAGTTAATATTAGAATAACTGTTAGAAACTTGTTAGTTCATTGAGGATAAATAATTATGTTATTGCTATGTCATAAATTTTTAAGACTGCTTTAATAGCTGTAAGGCATATAACTGGTAAGCTTTAAAATGACATATAAGTCATATTATATGGCTAACATATAATAAAGGAGTCTAAAAAGGGAGCCAAAGGCGTAATCAATACTCCGTGTACAAACATAAGAAAGTAAAATAACATTTTAATGTTAATTTTAAAAAATAATAAGAAGAGATTGCAGAGGATTCCTGATTCCTAGTGGGGTCACCTTTTTTTGTTTCATTTTGTTGTTTTTTCTCTACTTCTAGAACTCTTTCTTATTAACCTTTTCGTAGGTTATTATATTATGCCACTATGCATTAAATCATGTTTGTTAATACTGTTTATAAAGTTCTTTATCAATGCTAAAACTATTTGCAAGGGAATAGCCCATTGCTGCCTAAAATTGGATTTTTTAAAATTGGGGGATAGAAACAAGTCAAATGTGGTCCAATTCACCTCTCTCTGTCAAGCTCACCTTTGGCCGTCTCCACTGATAAGCCAAGACTCTCAGGTCATCCATAACCATTTTTGATACAATTGCTTATACACCTTTTTCCAGAGTGAGTTGTTATTTTCTTCACTTTTATCAGAGAGATAAACTGCAGAGTATTTGATTATTACTTTCCTGATGTTTCTTCTTGGCTGGCTTTGGGGTTCACCCGGTGCAAGTTTATGGAGGTGTTAAGCCATCAAATGCCTGAGTCACTGCAATGCCAGTGCCATTTTTATAGTGATGACAGCTCCTCTTGGCTTTTTACAGCCCTCTCTTGACTCCATTTCATTCAGCCTCAGAGCAAGACTACCTTAGGATTGGCAAAAAGATGATCCCATCTCATTGCTGACCTTAAAGGTCTTCGATTCTCAATGGATAAAGAAGTGCAGATAATATTAGCAGTGCCTTTGGTGCCTCTATAGGCACATCCATCCACATTTAAATACACGTTTTTATGTTTAGCCATTTATCCCTCTCTGTGAAATATTACAACGGCTTAAACATTAGCATACTAATCCAGGCCTGAGGTCTGGGAAAGATTTATGGTAAACATTTTTGGTGCCATTATTCACACTATGTGTGAAGCTGAGTAAGACTTTCTTCTGAATCAGAGTAATACCAGATTCATATCCCACTGGCTGCTCTGCTAAAAATCTAACTATTTTAACTTAAGTTATATTTCAATGCAAAAGAATAGTTCATGCCAATGATTCAGCATGGCACTTGGAAATATAAATAGCTATAGAGTCAAAGAGAATGATGTTAAAATCCTGGTTCTGTCATTTTCTAGCTGTGTGACCTTGAGTAAGGACTTAACCTCATTTAGCCTCAGCTTCCTTTACTACAAAATAACTAATATTGTGAGGATTAGATAAAGAAATAAGAGAACAAAAATTAAATGAAAAACTGAATATAAAGCCTGCTATGCAGTCCGTCTCAATGAAAGAAAACTATTATGATAATGATCGCCATTAACGACTAGTGATGCACAATAAGATTTAACCTTTCTCAGCCCAGATTGAACAGGAGAAATGTGGAGACATTGTCAGTGATGGACAAAATGTCCAAGCTCATCAATTCTACCTACTTCATCTTACAAAGTAAGAAAGTAAGACATCAAGAGGTTATGGAGCTTATTTGAGGACACTTAGTTATTTATCCAATGGAAAAGCTAGGGCAAGATCTATTTCTTCTGGCCTAAATTCTATTCTTCAAGTGTAAAGATTTGAACTTTATGGCAGAATGCCAAGGAGACAGAAGTAGAGCACTTAATAATAAAATAACAAATCTCCATTTCCTGTGTACAGAGGGAAAGTTCAAGAAATTACAAGAGCAATGAGGCCATAAAAGAAAACAGCTGCCCTTCTGAATCAAAGAGTTCCTCCTTTATGTATTTTACTCCCATGGAGCAGGGACCCACAGCTAAAGTGAACTTGGTTTCAGATGTACCTCATCTTCACATAATATAAGGAGCACAGACTGGATGAAGTTCATACACAATTCTCATCCTGGACATTCCATTTCAATCTTTCTCTAGCTCTAAGGCTTTTCCCACTCCCTTTAGTATCCACATCTGCTTTTTCTATCATCCATCACCACGTCTTCTTTCCAGCCTTTCTCTACTCTCCCTATTCTGTATTCCCATATTTCCCATCAGATGCTCAGAAAAAGCTAAAATGTCTTACTAGTTTTTTTTTTTTCTTAACATGTTCTGCTTCCCCGACACCCTGGTCAGATTGTGAGGTCTGTACATGTAAATATATTCTCCTTTTATTTTTCCATCTTCATTGTCAAGAAAAGTCCCTAACAATAATACACACTCAATAAAATCATATCTGCTTTCAGATCTGCTGCCACAGAGCAAATGAGTAAACCAGATTGACACTCCATTACTTGAAATGTATCAGCTGTTTCACATTGCCTTTAGCACAAGTAGCAACATTCTAACGACTACTACACATTTGGCAGTACTCTGAACTCTTCCTACCTCTCCAGTCCCAATTCCCAATACTCATTCTCTTCAGCCACTATTTTGCTGCCTTGAATGAGCCAGTGTTTTTCTCACATCGGAAACTTGGTGATGCTGGTACCTTTACTAGGACACTTTTCACTCTTCATTACACTATCTCAGAGTCATCCTTTGGGTTTCAGCTTAAATAATATCTCTGTTTGACTCTTTCCTATACACTGAAGTGTCATTTATTTTTTCAATCTCGACACTTGTTTTTCATTAGACTTTCAAAATAGCAGCACGGTGTCATGTCTCTTTTCTTCCCACAGTTTTTTTTATTCAAATGTCTCAATCCTTATTTATCTGGCCCTAGTGGCTTCCCTGGTTGTCCAATCACTCCTCAAACTCTTCCCTTCCTTGATTTCTGGTCTGACCCACAGCCCACATTAGTAGTTGTGTATACTCACTTGACTTCTTCCTGAACTTGTACTCTTCTTTTCTTTTTAAATCTAGTTTGAGAGGCAGTTCTCAAATTTGCTCATATCCATGATAATATGCTCCTAGTAAGGACAATGCAATGCTCCATACAGCTCAGTTTATTCAATTTAAGGAATCATTTTGTCACTAGTGCACACTTCCAGTCATTCTACAAGTGTCTGTTCACCACCTATGTGATTGTTGCTAGGATAAGCACTATGGAAATAAAGATGAGCAAAGGGAAAGGACCTCTGCCTCTCCTTCAGGTGAGCTCAGGCTATTGAAGAAGACAGGTACTACTCATCACACCCTCTATTTACACACACGCGCATGTGCATGCACGCACGCGCGCGCACACACGCACTCATACATCTTGTTTAAGAACTATGAAAAAGATTGCAGCATAATTATTAAACTGACAAAGTCTGGATTGAGACTGAGTGGGTTTGAATCCTTGCTCTTGCCACTTGTTAGCTGTGTTACCTTAACTGAGCTTTGTAACTTCACTATGATTCAATTTCTTCATTTATAAAATGGAGCAGATACCACCACTTTAGTGGATTGTTGTAAAGACTGAGTCAATTAATGTATATAAAACACACCAAGTAAGTGTTATAAACTGGGCTATTATCATCCCTTTGCAATTCTGTCCTTCCAAATTTCTTAGAGTTATATTTCCTTTTATTTTCTGAAATTATGTAAATAAAATACAGCAACTTTTTTGTTTTTATTGTCTAATTCTTTTTAAAAATTTAATTCAATTTTATTTTAAGTTCTGGGATACATGTGCAGGATGTGCAGGTTTGTTACATATGTAAACGTGTGCCATGGTGGTTTGCTGCACCTTTCAACCCGTCACCCAGGTATTAAGCCCCACAAGCATTAGCTATTTATCCTGATGCTCTCCCTCCAGCAGTGGTTTTTGAAATGGGCTTGTTTGGCAAAAGATAAATTGAGGAAACATGTATTCAGAGGAGGGATGATTTTACTACCTTAGACTTGGAAACGTTCGGTATCCAAAATGCTTAACCTTGTACCCCAAGCCCTCTGTCATATTGCCCTTGCATAATTCTTCCTCATATTCCACTGTTCTGGTTTTTAATTGTTGTGCAACAAAGCACTCCAACACTTAATCACTTGGAGTAGCATCCATTGCATTATAGCTCATGATCATGTAGGGTCAGGGATTCTGGTAGGAGTCAGCAGAGTGATTTTGGTATTGACTGGGGTCACTTGGTGGTATTCACCCAATGGCCGGTCTGGTCTGGAGGGTCCGGGATGGTTTTAGTCACATTTCTGTGACCTTACTGGAAATAACTAGATGTCAGATTCAGCTGGACTCCACAGCCTCTCCATGTAGTCTCAGGGTCTCTCCACATAGTTTTTAAATAAGGCATTTTATATGGCAGCTAGCTTCATCTACCATGAATGTTCCAAGATTTGGAAAGAGGAGCTGCCAATCTTTTAAGGCCTCGTCCAGAAACTGTTACTGGGGCACTTCCACCATATTCTATCCAACTATTCACAGACACAGAATCCTTGCTGTTGCCACCTGTTAGCTGTGTTGCCTTACAGCCAGATTAAAATGGAAGGAGACATAGAATCCATGTCTAAATAGGAGGAGAGACAAAGACTTTGTGGCCATCATTAACCTATCACGCCTGCCTGGTGTGGTGCATAAGTAATATTAAACTTGGCTCAATGTCTCACATTCTCCTTATTGCTCAATGCCTCGATGCTTCAGGAGGTCCTGACCTTCTCTGTGATGCCCCTTTTGCCTTTGTTCTTCTGGCTAACTTTAACTAACACTTCAAATTCTAGCTCAGATATCATCAACTCCTGCCCCAAGCCCCTAAATAGACTCCGATTTAATATCATCCTGATTGCATGCCTATCTTACCTCCTGCCATATTTTATTGGGACAATCTGTTTCCTTCAGCAGCATGTCAGCTCTGGGGTGGGAAAAAGTATCATGTTTTATTCATTTTTGTATTTCTAGAGTCTAGCACAATACTTGGTGTACCAGTGTACCCAGGATGATCTGAATGACTGTCACCACTTTAAATTTTATTGAAAATGTACAAAGATTATTATATGAAATAAATTGATTTTAATTCAAATGACCATGGCACTTCACCAGAAATATTTAGTTTTCAAATATTTTTACCAGATTAAATTGTAAAATATTAATTTTTATAAAGATATGAACAATATTTTAAAATATTCAATGATGAGACTTTTATATATCTTCATTTAATTACAATATTCATTTTATTTTCCTTTTGAGGGCTGAGTTGGCATAGCTAGATGGAGAAATAATTTTTACAAGTTAGACATCACCTAGAAGTCAATAAAAATGATGAAGAGGCTGTCTTGATGCTGACAGAGAAACAGAATTATATATGATCTTTCAAGTATAGAAAATTAATCTACATCAGGCTATAGATATATTTGATCACAACCCAAAAATTAAAGTACAGGTAAGCTCCAAGGAATTTTCCGTTATTTCTAGGTATAACAAAACAGCTTCCGGAACTGCTCTACATTCAAAACTCTTCAGCCAGTCTCCTCTTACGCCTTTGATCTTTCTTCTTCTTTTCTCAGTTCTCTCTCATTGATGACAGAAAATATCTTCATGAATATGTATGGCAAAAAATGTGTTAACATTTATTGAGCATTAATATATGCTAAGCACTATACTAAATGCTTTACATGAAATATCTCATTTATTAAGATGGCTCTGAAAATTACCTGTTATTTATAGTGAGGAAATGCAACTTCAGAGAGTGACTTCTCCAAGGTCACATTGTTTGTAAGTAATAGAAACAAAATCTCTCTAACTCAAAAAATCCTGCTTCGAATCTCTATAAATTACTTCCTAAAGAAATTAAATCACAACATTTAATCAAATCTACATGGTTGCCCTCAAGACATAAATTTTCCTCTCACACTGCTGAGTAGTCAGTGAGTTGAATAGAATATTCTTCATTTTGTTGAAATGAGGAAGACTATGGCGATAACAATTTAGGAACAGAGAGCCAAGATCAGTGTTTGGCATTGGACGTGTTGTGTTTTTAAATAAATGTGGCCTCTACAGAAATTTTAACACAGACTCTAGAACATCATTGATGGTTAACTGGATTCAACACCAGAATAGGAAACTATTTACTATGCTTGCAAGTGGCATCATTATGAGGGACAGGAATCTTTTGCATATGGGTAAATTAACTCTGTGTCTTTCTTGCCAGGTTTTACATGAGAAGGAGGAGGATGTCCTGCCCTCTTGGATCTGTTTCTTTGTTTGGCATGTCCACACCTGCCACCTTTTCCAGCAGGTTGTTATTGGGAGGCTGGCCCTGCTTTCCTACTCAAGGGTCTGGGAACTACACTAAACGCCACCCCACCACCATGGTGGCCTGTACCCAGTCACTGACTGGTGTAGAGTCACCTCTGCATCAAGGTGGAATATTTACGCCCAAAACCTTTCTTTAGAATCAAATTCCTTCCCTTTCATTTCCTACTACATTTCATCATGGATTTCTCCTTAGAGCCCTCTCAAAAAATCGCTTGCTCACATACTGCCTTCTCAGGCTCCACTTTTAGGAAACCCAACCCAAAACAACATGGATGAGGGCCATATTGCTTCCAAACTGGGACGAAGTGAAGCTAATGCTCTATTTTGATAGTGTTGCTGCCCTTATTCATGAATCTATTTCATTCAACAAATGCCTTTAATGAGATAATTTGTGCAAGGTCCTAGGTTTCAGGGAAGATAAGCTTTGGGGTGATTATAATTATTTTAGGCTGATAAGCATCATTTAAATTTCAACAGCAATACCTGAATTCAATAAAAATTTCAGGAGTAACAATTAACTGACAACAAATGGTACGAGCAATATGTAGCATGATGCTGAACTATAATCCACACTCCTGGAATCTTATAAGGGCTGTTTCAATAAAGTCAAAAGCAGTGTCATACAAGCATAACAAATATTTAGCTCAAAGTAAAGGTGATGGAGGCAGAAAGGTTAGAGACAAAGACCTGAATCTAAATCCCATCCAAACACAAGTCCTGTGACTTGGGATCATTTTCTTATTCCTTTCTGAGTGTAAATTTCTTAATCTGGAAAAAAAAAAGAAAAAGAAAACAACAATTATTTTACCAGAAAGTATTGAACATTAAATATAAAGCATTCTGAACAATGCCTGTCTCAATGAATGTCTTCATAATGTCATTAGCTAAAAGGGAATTTAGGTCTGGCACATCTCCAAAGTGAATCAATGAGAACGATGAAGGAAAATTTCAATAAACCCTTGGTCAGAAGATATATACAAGATCATAAAAAGATGCTAATCATACTCCCAATCACCGACCTCAAAACCTTGCAGTAAATTTAGACACCTGGCAACTCAAATCTTTGAAGCTTCTCAAAATTCTTGCCTCTGTTCCTTCTAGGCTTAACTACCACCATCGCTTAGCTCAGATGCAGAACACCTCACACCTGGAATATTGGAAGAACCAAATCGCTTTTTCTAAAATGTCACTTTATTCATATAATTCCTTTGATCTAAATGGTCTATACGAATATTCAATGCTCCTGGAATAAATTCTAGACTTCTTAGTCTGGTATTCAAGATTCTTGATGATCTCATGACAATCTACTTTTCCAGCGTCATTTCCTACTGGCCCTTGAGATTAACCCCAGATTTCAGGCCATCTTGTCTTCTCTCTGTCCCTGCACTTGCTCTGATCTTCTTTCTCTGCTCATAAGGAACAGAATATTCTCTCTCAATTGTCATCTCTCTAACTCTTATCAATGCAGCAGTGCCCAATATAAATGGCATCTCTTCCACAAGCTTTTCTGTATCATCCAAAAAGAAGTGACACTTATTTTTGTCTATGCAATTCATTGATTCACTACGCAATAGCAGTAATTTGACTCCATTGTCACAGTTATTTCTGAATATAACTTTATTGCATGTTTTTGAATTCATTATTCTTAAGAGATAAACATATATTTCTTACATACTTGTATTCATTACAGTACCTATCACACTGTAAGATGCATAAAGGGTGGTTGGTTAACATTTATCAAATAATTACATATATATAAAACCTTAGATTTTATTCTTCGGTAGATTTAATCTGTTAATTTCCACATTTGCACAGAAATTTGAAATTTCAGAAAATTGAGTTTTTCTATTCTGTTTATGAATTCTGGATATTGATTTATTAATTTAGTTACTGGCGCAGTAAGATATATAAAGTGGATAATGGGTATTCAACTAATGTTTGTGAAATGAACAAATAAGTAATTGACTGTAAATTGAGGAATGTCTGCCTTCATAAATTCCTGGGAGAAAAATATAATGCCATTTCATTCCAAAATAGTAGCTAATATGATTTAGGTTAATTCTATTTTTCCATGTGAAAATAATGCTTTGCGGTGGAAAATAAAATGATTAAAAAAGGAGAACGTTGCAATCTTAAAATCCATTGACTAACAAAAAGAAACTAACTCTTTAAATGCATACGTATAGGATATTAGACTTTCAAGTCATCATGGAAGAAAAGGTAGTTGTATAATAAGTTTCAGATGAGTTCAAAGTCTGCTCTTTCTTTGAAACATTTTGTTCTCAATAATAGACCTCAGAGCCAGTTTTATCCTTCAGTATCAAATTTTAAAGGTGACTAAGAACAGACTATAACGTGACGTTGTCTGCAGACCCCACCGTGTTCTAAGCTGGCCACTCTCATTAGTGTGAGTGCACATGTTGATAAGCCCCAGGGGGCATTTATGTGACACCAAAGAACGTTTCATGACATGCCTTCAGTCAAGATTTTGCTCAGGCATTTTGAGTCCCTCTCTAGTGCTATTTCCTCTTTTTCTGTAGCTTTTATTCGCACTTGACCCTACATTTTAGAAAGTGCACACAAGTCAGTATTCCAGACATCCCAGGGACTTGAAGAGCTGATCTAATGTCTGTGTTGCAAGATAAAAAACAGAGGAATTTTGTTGAACCCATAAAAAGGATGACATTTTGCCTGGCCCTGAGCTGTTCTGTTCAAAATTGAAGCTTTTGCAGCTTGCGGCTACTTGATTTGTGAGCTGGAGAGCATCATATCTTGGCCATTACTGAATCATAAAAGTTCTCTGCCTCTTCCCAGCTCATTTTATTTAAAAGGAAAAAGAGAAATCCTTTATCTTACAAAATGCATTTTCTTTTTATTTTCCTTCATTTCTGGAATGTATTCTGTAAAGGTTCAGTGAAAACACATGTAAATGGTAATTTGAAAAGACCATTGAGCTGATGCAAGAAAGGTTATTTGGGTGGTTAGATTGGAATACGAGTCATGAGAATAGGGCACTTTGTAGTACTTTTTTGTGCCGTATCACCTGTGAACGGCTAGAACCCTGTACATATTAATTATTTTCATCATCTATAAAATGGTAATATAGAGCCACATAATACATCCAGGTCAGGGTCTGGTTTAACCAGAAAATATTGATTGGTTCTAGGTGGAATGAACTGAGCATGAAGGAGAAGGCTTCATTAAGAATTCCTCTGCATTTAACATAACTTGGATGAGAGAGAGACTCATGGAATGTTTCTAAACAGCATCTGAAGTAGTGATTTCCCAGCTTACCCGTATCACCTTATAACTAAACCCATCTCTACAGCATAATTATTCCTTTATGTAACATGTGTTCAGTGCATTTGATAAGTCAGTCACTATCTTGGCTTCTGGAAAACAATAGCATAGTCATCCTTCTTCAAAGAGCTTTCAGTCTATTTATAAATATTTTCTTATGTCAAAGAGATAAGTATTAGTTAAATGCTTATAATAGGCATATTCTCATTGTTATATAGATAAAAGATAATACATCATTTCATGTGAAAAGAATATCAGAAATTTGCACAAAAATAAGTGTGCCACACAGTTAATTTCCAAAAGCACTAATTTTTTTTTGAATTTTGTGATGTTTATTGTATTTGTGAGCTTTTCAAAATCCCTAATTATCATGGTTTATTTTCTCATTCTAAATAAATATTCATTTCTGTACATAATTTTGTATTATTGTTCTTAAAGGATTCCTCCAAACTGTAGAAACTTGTGACCCCACACAGCCTCAAGCCAGCTCTGATACAACACTGTTATCTGAGATGATCTGCACAAAGTCACAACATAGTACCTTGCATGAAATAGGAGCTTAAAGTATGGCAGGGATGATTATTACTGTAGTTCTTGACTAGTTCTCTCTTTGTCATTCTCTTTAGCTCTAGAAAAGCATTTCTCTACAGAATCAGGGAAAAATCATGACATCCATGATTGTCTTTATTAGTTCTGAGAATTGTTTCAGTGCTTGACAAAACCATTTTTTTTTCAGGAGTGCTATATGAAAATTAGATTTCTGTTTAATTTTGTACGGAATTTATTAGTTTGTGTAAGAAAGTATGAATCCTGGCCGGGCGCGGTGGCTCATGCCTGTAATCCCAGCACTTGGGGAGGCCGAGGCGGGCGGATCATGAGGTCAGGAGATCAAGACCATCCTGGCTAACACGGTGAAACCCCCTCTCTAAAAACACAAAAAATTAGCCGGGCGTAGTGGCAGGCGCCGGTAGTCCCAGCTACTGGGGAGGCCGAGGTAGCAGAAGGCGTGAACCCGGGAGGCGGAGCTTGCAGTGAGCTGAGATAGCGCCACTGCACTCCAGCCTGGGCGACAGCGAGACTCTGCCTCTCACACACACACACACACACATACACACAGAGAGAGAGAGAGAGAGAGAGAGAGAGAGAGAGAGAGAGAGAGTATGAATCCTTTAAGAAAATAAGTCTGGAAACTCTGAAGCCACGTATAAATCGAAAGCACAGTCATAGGCAGATAGAGATGAAAACAAATACTCTATATAAATGTTTACTCTTCCTCCATTTTGAAATGTCTGTTGGAATAGTGGAGAAAAAAATGAATGTGAATTGAACAGTTCTTTAGTGAAGAAGATTCATAGGTGTTTAACGTTCTCTGTAGCAAGATGTCCTCAATAATAATTTCTCTTTTTCTCTTCTGAAAAAGATGGAGAAAGTATTCAGGGTTTCTCAGTGCTTGGAAAGAAAAACATAGTCATCGTTTTCACTGGCTTCAAATAGCCTAAATAGTGTCAACAAACCCACTGCAGCTGAGTCAGAAGGAAGATAGCCACCTGTGACAAGCAGCCCTGGGTAGCTTTGAAACAGAGCCAGCTCAGAGACTGAGGACAGGCTTCAAGGAAGGACTTTTGAGTTCAAGTTAATCACTTGGTGCTGATTGATAAGGGAAAAGGAAAGATTACTAAGCAAAGTCGACCTGCCTGGAAAGCATTTATTTCTTTAAAATGTGCTTTAGAATTATCTATCTGTCAAGATGTTTTTATTCAGGTTAATGTTAATATGGCCTTATATGTTTAATAATTGTGTGGAAAAATTTGGTGCTCAGTGCATTTGGGAAGAATCTGTTAAAGTGAAACAGAATACAAGAGTGTCATGGTAAAGAGTGCTAACTCCAGAGCTAGACTGTCTGCATTGAAAATCCTGACCTCCTAGCTCCATGACCTTAGACAAGCTCCTGAACCTCTGCAAGACTTGGTTTTCTGAACCAAAGAAATTAATGATAGCATCTACCTCATAAGACTGCTATGAGGATTAAATAAGATGATCTCTACAAGGATATCAGCCCAATGCCTGCCAGACAGTAAAGGCTTCCTAAAAGCAAATGCCTCATTAAACTTGAAGTCATCCATTCCCACTACTCCTCTAGTATATTGTTCTTAGTTTCAAGAAATTTTTGTGTTCCTTGCTGTGGAAATGGCGGTTAATAGAAACTAAAGAATCTTAAGAATTTCTTTGTTGGTTTAACAGTGTGTTTTACCTAAGAAAATCTCAAACAGTCCCTGTAGATGATGATAACATGTGGACCTGCCCCGAAACAGTTAAACTGGTTTTGTTGTTTGGGAGCTGATGAGAAACAACTGACACAGCTCCTCAAAATTGATCTGGTTCTACCTCAAAGAACAGATATCCAGGCAAATGGATTTACTTTATTTATCCCAACTCAGAATAGAAGTTATAAACTCTCAGGCTTTTATGAGGTAGTTCCCTGGGGCTGAAGCTTTTTGTTATCTTTTCTTCATGGTACAATAAGGAAAGATGCAGATGGGTGGCATCAACAACCAAGCAAAGATGATGAGTTACTATCTTAGAACCACATTACTTCAATGTCAAGGTGTGTAGAGAATCATAGAGTTAGATACTAAGGGTAATAGCTTGACCTTGGCAAGTTGTGTAAGATTATATGACATTTTGTTGAATAAAGAGAGACACATTACAGATAGCTGGATTTTCAACATACTTGCAAGGGAAAACAGCCAGAGAATATTTTTCAGTTATTTTGTTGTGTTAGTTATCCTTTACCTCCTAAATTAGTTTTTGTCTATCAATTGTCTATTTGTCTATCTATTATCTATTTGTCTATTTATTGTCGATTGTCTATAGTCTATGTATTGTCTTAGAAATTATGTTTTCAGGGGGTTGGGGGGTTTTTGGTTTTGTTTGTTTTAGTTTTGGCACTATCTTGCCTTATCCCTGTTTCAAGATGACAATTTCTAACTCAGTACAACAAAGAAAAGTTGGGGTCATTCTTAACAAAACATCCTATTAAATTTAAACAGGATATTGGGAACTTGTGCCAAGGTATCACCACAAGTGAAAAGAGTTCTAAATATTGGCCGGGTATGGTGTCTCACGCCTGTAATCCCAGCACTTTGGGAGACTGAGGTGGGCAGATCACAAGGTCAGGAGATCGAGACCATCCTGGCTAACATGGTGAACCCCGTCTCTACTAAAAATACAAAAAATTAGCTGGGCATGGTGGCGGGCACCTGTAGTCCCAGCTTCTCGGGAGACTGAGGCAGGATAATGCCATAAACCCAGGAGGCAGAGCTTGCAGTGAGCCGAGATCGCGCCACTGCACTCCAGCATGGGCAACAGAGTGAGACTCTGTCTCAAAAAAAAAAAAAAAAAGAGTTCTAAATATCAACTTTTATTTTATTGATCAATAAATACCCACATTTGAAAAGTCTACTCAAAAACTAATATAAGAGAAACATCAACCTGGTAGAGCAAGAAGTGATTACTGTCTTCGTCCTGTACATATGTAAACAAGTTCCTTAACACTCATCCTCTCAGTATTCTTTTTGATTTTATAAAAAAATTCACTTTTGTGATTGTCATATAATCTTTTTTCAGTCTTAAGCTCAAAGCCAATTCTTTTTTTCATAAGATGTCAGTAGATGAACCTTTGCTTGGATCTTTCAAGATGCTGAGGTTTCTAGGACACTCTACTTCCAGGTATTAATCTTCTCCTATTTCTTTTGGTCCAGGCAATTGCAAGAATATTCTTGGCTGCCCCAGCTCTGCTATGTCAGCCTCTCACAGGCCTCTCAGAGTCCATCCTAGTCTATAGCATAGATAGCAATTCTTCTCCAGAAAATATCAAATTAAACTACCTTTCAAGTTGTTAGCACTCCTTTTTTGGGGGGTTGGGGAGTTAGTCAAAATCTAGCACAGTATTGGCAAGTAGTGTGTGCTTAATAAATATAATATTAGATGATGGTTTTAAAATGGCATTCTGAGAATAGACCTCACACTCTCCCAAATCCCCAGTGGACGATCAAAAAATATATAAAATAGAGAAAATATTCAGTATCACTGGAAACAAGGGGAAAAAATGCCAGTACTCCTCATCCCTGATGCTAAGAAAGATAAGTATCATCAAGAAGTAGGAGGAATTGACTGTGGCTGAAATTTACTAATAATACCAAAATCACAGGAACTGGAGTTAAAGAAAGTAGAAAAAGACAAATAAGAATTATATCGGGGGGGACAGTTCCAAGATGGCCAAATAGGAACAGCTCCAGGCTACAACTCCCAGTGTAAGCACCACAGAAGACGGGTGATTTCTGCATTTCCAACTGAGGTACTGGGTTCATCTCACTGGGGCATGTCAGATAGTGGGTGTAGGACAGTGAGTGCAGCCCACCGAGCGAGAGTCGAAGCAGGGTGAGGCATCACCTCACCCAGGAAGCGCAAGGGGTAAGGGAATTCCCTTTTCTAGCCAAGGGAAACTGTGATACACAGCACCTGGAAAATCGGGTCACTCCCACCCTAATACTGCACTTTTCTAAGGGTATTAGCAAATGGCATACCAGGAGATTATATCCCATGCCTGACTCACAAGGTCCCATGCCCACAGGGCCTCCCTTATTGCTAGCACAGCAATCTGAGATCTAACTGCAAGGTGGCAGCAAGGCTGGGGGAGGGGCACACGCCATTGCTGAGGCTTGAGTAGATAAACAAAGCAACCCAGAAGCTCGAACTGGGTGGAGCCCACTGCAGCTCAAGGAGGCCTGCCTGCCTCTGTAGACCCCACCTCTGGGGACAGGGCATAGCCAAACAAAAGACAGCAGAAACTTCTGCAGATTTAAATGTCCCTGTCTGACAGCTTTGAAGAGAGTAGTGGTTCTCCCAGCATGGAGTTTGAGATCTTAGAATGGACAGACTGCCTCCTCAACTGGGTCCCTAACCCATGAGTAGACTAACTGGGGGGCAGCCCCCAGTAGGGGCAGACTGACACCTCACTCGGCCGGATACCCCTCTGAGATGAAGCTTCCAGAGGAACGATCAGGCAGCAACATTTACTGTTCAGCAATATTCACTCTTCTGCAGCCTGCTCTGCTGATACCCAGGCAAACAGGGTCTGAAGTGGATCTCCAGCAAACTCCAACAGACCCGCAGCTGAGGGTCCTGACTGTTAGAAGGAAAACTAACAAACAGAAAAGACATCCACACCAAAACCCCATCTGTATGTCACCATCATCAAAGACCAAGGGTAGATAAAACCACAAAGATGGGGAAAAAACAGAGCAGAAAAGCTGAAAATTCTAAAAATCAGAGCGCCTCTCCCCCTCCAAAAAAACACAGCTCCTCGCCAGCAACGGAACAAAGCTGGATGGAGAATGACTTTGACGAGTTGAGAGAAAAAGGCTTCAGATGATCAAACTTCTCTGAGCTAAAGAAGGAAGTTCGATCCCATTGTAAAGAAGCTAAAACCTTGAAAAAATATTAGATGAATGGCTAACTAGAATAACTAATGTAAGGAAGTCCTTAAATGACCTGATAGAGCTGAAAACCATGGCACAAGAACTACATGACAAATGCACAAGCTTCAGTAACCAACTCGATCAAATGGAAGGAAGGGTTATCAGTGATTGAAGAGCAAATGAATGAAATGAAGCAAGAAGAGAAGTTTAGAGAAAAAAGAGTAAAAAGAAATGAACGAAGTCTCCAAGAAATATGGGATTATGTGAAAAGACCAAATCTACGTCTGATTGGTGTGCCTGAAAGTGATAGGGAGAATGGAACCAAGTTGGAAAACACTCTCCAGGATATTATCCAGTAGAACTTCCCCAACCTAGCAAGGCAGGACAACATTCAAATTCAGGAAATACAGAGAACGCCACGAAGATACTCCTTGAGAAGAGCAACTCCAAGAGACATAATTGTCAGATTCACCAAAGTTGAAATGAAGGAAAAAATGTTAAGGGCAGCCAGAGAGAAAGGTCAGGTTACCCACAAAGGGAAGCCCATCAGACTAACAGCAGATCTCTCGGCAGAAACTCTACAAGCCAGAAGAGAGTGGGGGCTGATATTCAACGTTCCTAAAGAAAAGAATTTTCAACCCAGAATTTCATATCCAGCCATACTAAGTTTCATAAGTGAAGGAGAAATAAAATCCTTTACAGACAAGCAAATGCTGAGAGATTTTGTCACCACCAGGCCTGCCCTACAAGAGCTCCTGAAGGAAGCACTAAACATGGAAAGGAACAACTGGTACCAGATATTGCAAAAACATGCCAAAATGTAAAGACCGTCAACGCTAGAAAGAAACTGCATCAACTAGCGAGCAAAATAACCAGCTAACATCATAATGACAGGATCAAGATCACACATAACAAAATTAACCTTAAATGAATAGGTTAAATGCTCCAATTAAAAGACACAGACTAGCAATTGGATATAAATCAGTTTGTTGTATTCAGGAGACCCATCAGTTTGCTGTATTCAGGAGACCCATCTCATGTGCAGAGATACACATAGACTCAAAATAAAGGGATGGAGGAAGATCTACCAAGCAAATGGAAAACAAAAAAAAAGGCAGGGGTTGCAATCCTAGTCTCTGACAAAACAGACTTTAAACCAACAAAGATCAAAATAGACAAAGAAGGCCATTACATAATGGTAAAGGGATCAATTCAACAAGAAGAGCTAACTATCCTAAATATATATGCACCCAATACAGGAGCACCCAGATTCATAAAGCAAGTCCTTAAAGACTTACAAAGAGACTTAGACTCCCACACAATAATAACGGGAAACTTTAACACCCCACTATCAACATTAGACAGATTAACGAGACAGAAAGTTAACAAGGATATCCAGGAATTGAACTAAACTCTGCACCAAGCGGACCTAACAGACAACACAGAACTCTCCACCCCAAATCAACAGAATATACATTCTTCTCAGCACCACATCGCACTTATTACAAAATTGACCACATAATTGGAAGTAAAGCACTACTCAGCAAATGTAAAATAACAGTAATTATGACAAACTGTCTCTCAGACCACAGTGCAATCAAACTAGAACTCAGGAGTAAGAAACTCACTCAAAACCACTCAACTACATGGAAACTGAACAACCTGCTCCTGAATGACTACTGGGTACATAATGAAATGAAGGCAGAAATAAAGATGTTCTTTGAAACCAATGAGAACAAAGATACAGCATACCAGAATCTCTGGGACACATTTAAAGCAGTGTGTAGAGGGAAATTTATAGCACTAAATGCCCACAAGAGAAAGCAGGAAAGATCTAAAATTGACACCCTAACATTACAATTAAAAGAACTAGAGAAGCAAGAGCAAACACATTCAAAACCTAGCCGAAGGCAAGAAATAACTAAAATCAGAGCAGAACTGAAGGATATAGAGACACAAAAAACCCTTCAAAAAAATCAATGAATCCAGGAGCTGGTTTTTTGAAAATATCAACAAAATTGATAGACCGCTAGCAAGACTGATAAAGAAGAAAAGAGAGAAGAATCAAATAGACGCAATAAAAAACGATAAAGAGGATATCACCACCGACCCCATAGAAATACAAACTACCATCAGAGAATACTATAAACACCTCTACTCAAATAAACTGGAAAACCTAGAAGAAATGGATAAATTCTTGGACATATACACTCTCCCAAGACTAAACCAGGAAGAAGTTGCATCCCTGAATAGACCAATAGCAGGCTCTGAAATTGATGCAATAATTAATAGCCTACCAAGCAAAAAACGTCCAAGGTCGGATGGATTCACAGTCGAATTCTACCAGAGGTACAAGGAGGAGCTCGTACCATTCCTTCTGAAACTATTCCAATCAATAGAAAAAGAGGGAATCCTTCCTAACTCATTTTATGAGGCCAACATCATCCTGATACCAAAGCCTGGCAGAGACACACACACACACAAAAGAGAATTTTAGACCAATATCCCTGATGAATATTGATGCAAAAATCCTCAATAAAATACTTGCAAACTGAATCCATCAGCACATCAAAAAGCTTATCCACCTTGATCAAGTGGCTTCATCCCTAGGATGCAAGGCTGGTTCAACATATGCAAATCAATAAACGTATTCCAGCATATAAACGGAACCAAAGACAAAAACCACATGATTATCTCAATAGATGCAGAAAAGGCTTTTGACAAAATTCAACAGCCCTTCATGCTAAAAACTCTCAATAACCTTGGTATTGATGGGGCGTATCTCAAAATAATAAGAGCTATTTATGACAAACCCACAGCCAATATCATACTGAATGGGCAAAAACTGGAAGCATTCCCTTTGAAAACTGGCACAAGACAGGGATGCCCTCTCTCACCACTCCTATTCAACATAGTGTTGGAAGTTTTGGCCAGGGCAATCAGGCAGGAGAAATAAATAAAGGGTATTCAATTAGGAAAAGAGGAAGTAAAACTGTCCCTGTTTGCAGATGAAATGATTGCATATTTAGAAAACCCCATTGTCTCAGCCCAAAATCTCCTTAAGCTGATAAGAAACTTCAGCAAAGTCTCAGGATACAAAATCAATGGTCAAAAATCACAAGCATTCTTATACACCAATAACAGACAAACAGAGAGCCAAATCATGAGTGAACTCCCATTCACAATTGCTTCAAAGAGAATAAAATACCCTAGGAATCCAACTTACAAAGGATGTGAAGGACCTCTTCAAGGAGAACTACAAATCACTGCTCAATGAAATAAAAGAGGAAACAAACAAATGGAAGAACATTCCATGCTCATGGATAGGAAGAATCAATACCGTGAAAATGGCCATACTGCCCAAGGTAATTTGTAGATTCAATGCCATCCCCATTAAGCTACCAATGACATTCGTCACAGAATTGGAAAAAACTACTTTAAAGTTCATATGGAACCAAAAAAAGAGCCCGCATTGCCAAGACAATCCTAAGCCAAAAAACAAAGCTGGAGGCAACACGCTACCTGACTTCAAACTATACTACAAGGCTACAGTAACCAAAACAGCATGGTACTGGTACCAAAATAGAGATATAGACCAATGGAACAAAACAGAGCCCTCAGAAATAATACCACACATCTACAGCCATCTGATCTTTGACAAACCTGAGAGAAACAAGAAATGGGGAAAGGATTCCCTATTTAATAAATGGTGCTGGGAAAATTGGCTAGCCATATGCAGAAAGATGAAACTGGATCCCTTCCTTACACCTTATATGAAAATTAATTCAAGATGGATTAGAGACTTAAATGTTAGACCTAAAACCATAAAAACCCTAGAAGAAAACTTATGCAATACCATTCAGGACATAGGCATGGGCAAGGACTTCATGTCTAAAACACCAAAAGCAATGGCAACAAAAGCCAAAATTGACAAATGGGATCTAATTAAACTAAAGAGCTTCTGCACAGCAAAAGAAACTACCATCAGAGTGAACAGGCAACCTACAGAACGGGAGGAAATGTTTGCAATCTACTCATCTGACAAAGGGCTAATATCCAGAATTTACAAATAACTCAAACAAATTTACAAGAGAAAAACAAACAACCCCATCAAAAAGTGGGCAAAAGATATAAACAGACACTTCTCAAAAGAAGACATTCATGCAGCCAAGAGACATCTGAAAAAATGCTCATCATCACTATCCATCAGAAAAATGCAAATCAAAACCACAATGAGATACCATCTCACACCAGTTAGAATGATGATCATTAAAAAGTCAGGAAACAACAGGTACTGGAGAGGATGTGGAGAAATAGGAACACTTTTATAATGTTGCTGGGAGTGTAAATTAGTTCAGCCATTGTGGAAGACATTGTGGCGATTCCTCAAGGATCTAGAACTAGAAATACCATTTGACCCAGTCATCCCATTACTGGGTATATACCCAAAGGATGATACATCATGCTGCTATAAAGACACATGCACACATGTTTACTGCGGCACTATTCACAATAGCAAAGACTTGGAACCAACCCAAATGTGCACCAATGACAGACTGGATTAAGAAAATGTTGCACATATACACCGTGGATTACTATGCAGCCATAAAAAATGATGAGTTCATGTCCTTTGTAGGGACATGGATGCAGCTGGAAACCATCATTCTCAGCAAACTATCGCAAGAACAGAAAACCAAACACCGCATGTTCTCACTCATAGGTGGGAACCGAACAATGAGAACACTTGGACACAGGAAGGGGAGCATCACACACCGGGGTCTGTTGCGGGGTAGGGGGATGGGGGAGGGATAGTATTAGGAGATATACCTAATGTAAATGATGAGTTAATGGGTGCAGCACACCAACATGGCACATGTATACATATGTAACAAACCTGCACGTTGTGCACATGTACCCTAGAACTTAAAGTATACTAAATAAATAAATAAATAAATAAATAATTATGTCAGAAACTAAAACTTGATGTTTGGGAAAACACACCCCCACACTCACTAGAAAATCCAAGTTTCACAAGACAGTTATTCCAAAGAGAAAACCGGCAAATCAGCAGGTTGTGGATACCTGTGGAGAAAAGAAAATTAGCTATAGTTAGGCATGTATAAATACGGTTCCAAACTGTGAATGGAAAAATTTGAAGCGTGATATCACCAACAATCGCAAAGGAAAACGTTCTATTTCTGATATTTCCCTTGCTTCTCCTTATTTTCCTCAAACTCTTGAATGCTGACCTGGAAATATCAAATCTGATGAACCCATTATCCCAAAGGGAAGAGTTGAGGTGGGACATTATAATAAGAATTGACATTATATATTGAGAACTTAATATGGCAGCCTGTGTTCCAAGTGCATTTATAATTTCACTTATTTGGAAAATGTACTTGTGTTAACCAAAAGATTGGAAAATACAGAAGAATATATCATAAGAATGATTATTGAGAGTATTGAAATGAGAATAAAATATAAATATATATATATTATACAAAAGTACATAAAAATCACATTTGAAAGTTTAAGTACATAATTCACCAATTAATAATAATTAATAATAAGCCTAATATAAAATTGAAGATAAGCTGTCAAAAATCATAATGTAGGGAATTGTGGAAGAAAAACTAAACATGCTCAGTATCTCCTTTTGCATAGTAGAATTCAGTTTACATTGTTTCATTTTTCCATTTTTATTTTATTTTTTAGTATGCTCACCATGGAAATTTAGATTGAAATGATTATAAGAACAAAGTTTAAAAGAAAAACCCTGAAAAGGTAGAAGATAAAGGTAAGACAAAGTAAACATAAAAGATGAAAATATAAATAAAACACAGAAATGAGGCGATTTTAATAAATCTGAAGGAAAAATTTATATTAAAATACAGAGGCTGTTAGACTGATTGAAAAAATTAAAGCACATTTTATTTACAAAAGAACTATATGAAATAAAAACATTACAAATGTAAAATTTTAAAAATAAAAAAATACCAATTATTCGTTTAAAAGAAAAGGAGGAAAAGCATAGGTTATAGGTGTAAAAACAGAAAAAAAAAACATCAAGTTAAAAACTAAGTGAAATTAATGAGAGTCATTTTCAATTTTTCAAAATATATACTTCATAATGAAAATATCATTATGATTATCTATATTAAAATAGTCATCTCTACATACACACACAAATAATATAAGATAGTTTTTAAATGCTAAAATAGTTTCAAAAACTATTTTAAAAATTAAAATAGTTTTAAAGGCCATACAAATGGAAAGGAGAGCAATAGTTACAACTTCTCATACCTCTTAGTATGATGTTAATTTATAATGATTTCTAATTTACTAAAAGTGGAACTGAACCTTTAAATACCTAAGAAACATGAATAAGAATTCATCAAATCAGCCCATAGGGAAAAAAATCAATATGTTCCCCGAAGAACAATCTATGAAGGCTATATTCTCTGAACAACATTTATTGATATGTGAAATAAATAACATTTTAATAGATAAACCAAAACACAATTTCATTGAAAAAGTAAAACCGGGAAGTCCACATTTCTAAATTATTCTTTTGAAAAACTAGAAGCTGTAATTACAGACTGCTGAGACATGTAAAAATATTTGCAGACATATCAAAATTTATAGGGTGCTGGCAAAACTATATGAAGACAAATTGATGGCCACAGATATATTTATTGTTAAATAAGAAAAATTAAAATGTCTCACCCAAGGCCCTCCTATAATCCTATTTTACTTCCCTTGTCCACAATTCATACGTATAATTGATTCTGTTGTTATTCATGTTAATTATGTTTTATAAAGTTGCGGTAAACACTGAATTAGCAAATGCCAAACGATTGTCCCTAGGGCAAATACTGGGTTACCTTCTTGGGAGTTTCCGATCACAGTATTTTTGTAGGCTGATAAATACATACCCTTGTTTTATGTGTGTTTCTGTTTAAAGTCACCTTATTTAACACATAGCGTTGATTCATTAACATAGAACTTAATGCCAACGTCACTATAACTCATCCCTGAAGGAAGTTCATGCAACATGCATTTTCTCCATAAGGTACATCATAGCCTTCTGAGCTTAGGAACACTAGACAGTACTTTAGCACCACATTTCGGGGCCATTTTAAACAGCAAAATTACCAATGAAAATGCAGAAAAAAAATGTAGCACTAAATAAACTCCAAAAAGGTCAATGGTTTATAGTATCACAGCTGAAATAAAAAGGCAGAGCATCATTTTGTTCAACCTTAAGTGGGGAATGTATGCAGTAAGAATGAATTTTTTTGCTGCTCTGAGCATGTCCATGAATGACCATGAAAGAACCATGAATATGGATCTTAAAGTTACAAATAAATTTTAGCTTGCAAGCAGATTCACGAACATGGAATCCATGCACACCAAGGATAGACCGTATTTGTATGTTATCTGAAGAAATGTATATGTATTTGAAATTGTATGCTCAATATGTTTCCAACTTTATAATAAAAGATATTTCTTGGAAGGATATACTGATGATTTAAGAAAAATAGTCAATATTAAAAATATGATTTCAGGAAAAGATAATCTGAGTGTTCTAATTGTAAATTTCTTCAAAAATGCCTTCTGTTAACTAGAGAGTACCCCAATGTAATTATTAATGGCCAATACTACCTATTAGGGAACGAATGGTTATGTTCCCGACAAAACTAATATGCTGAAATGTAATTCCCAATGTGATGGTATTTAGAGGTGGAGCCTTTTGGAGGTAATTAGGTAGGTCATGAGGGTAGAGCCCTCTTGAACCAGATTAATATTTTTATAAGAAGAGACAGAGTTTTTTTCCTCTTTCTGTCATATGAGAATATAAGAAGCTGACGGCCTGCAACTGGGAAAAGGACCTGTACCAGAATCAGACATGCTGGCACCCTGATCTCAGATTTCTAGTCTCCAGAACTGTGAAAAGTAAATTTCTGTTCTTTCTAAGCTTCCCTGTCCACAGTGCCTTGTTCCAGCAGCCTGAAGTAAGGCACTGCCTCAAGTATTTAGAGGCCACCTGCGTCTGAGCACAATCAAAAAATGAAGTTAATGCCTCCCTAAAATTTCAAAGCAAATCAGGGTATCAGTATAATCTAATTAATAAAAGTTAATTCAGGCTCAAGTTTATGTAGATGTGACCTGTTTGACAAGAGTAAAATTTAATTATAAAAATTTCCCAGGATTATCTGTCAAAAAATCCATTCGAGTCTAGTACATGGAGTTTTGGGGAAAAAATAGATGGTTAAATATTAGAATAAGCCCCTTTTCCAAACCGTAATAAAGTTCTGTCTTCAGGACGGCAGTATCATAAAGAGGAGCCAGTTTCATTGTCAATGCATCTCTCCTTCTAAGAAGGCTTTACTTTTAGAGAATAAACGCAAGCCAAGAAAATTCTCTTCTTCCTTAAATCCCTGTACTTGCTGACACCCCTCCCCTCAGTAGCCACAGATATACTATCCCTTTTCTCCCAACCCCACTTTAATGATAAACGGTGTTGTCTTTAATTTGCAAGTTAAACTTAATTCAGCACCTATACACATCCTAATTAAGTCAGGAAATGTAATGTGTCCTTACAACTGTGGGGCTGAGAAACTGATTTGATAGCTTAAAGTATAACAGCATGGGTGTCTGCGAGAATGAACCAACTCACTGCCTTCACCTCAGCCCTGATGACTATGCCTTGTTTTTATTTCTGGTTTACTTCCTCAGTTTCTGCCTATAACTACAGGTTCATTCTGGGACTAATCCTTTGCTCTGGATCTCAGATGTCTGACATCTACATTGCTCTTGCCAGGCACATCTTCCTGAGGAGTACTCTTTTTAGGTCTAGCCACTCTGTGGAATGCTGCCAGTCAGCTGACACCAACTATCATTGCTACTTGAAGGTACTGAATGCCCATTCTGTTGACCCATTTGAAATTCCATAGGAAAACAAAGCTGGCCTGACACAAGTCTTTGAACAATAATAATCTCCCCTCTTCAGGGCCTAGGCCAACAGGTAATTCAGCTCTCTATTCACATGTCCCCTTCTATAATTCTACCATATTCTCTTTTCCCACTATTCCAGTGTTATAATCCAATTCAACTTCAATTGGCGTACCTATTTTAAGCAAGAAGTTATGGTAAGATGCCGCTTCAGAGACTGAGCAGAGATCAACTGTAAGACAGCAGACCTGCCAAGAACATTGTCACCATAAACCTGTAGAGATATTTAATTCAAACTATCCCAAACCTATGAAATAACGGCAATTACATTTATCCTCTCACCTGGGATGCTTAAAGGCTTTACTTGCTGCTTTAAAAAAAAATGAGTTATTCCAATAAAAAGTGTTTAGTAAGTTCAAAGGATCAATCTTACTGTAAAGAAATTCTCAAGCCAATTTGTAAATCCTTTTAAACTAAAAGTCAAGAATTATTTTACAATGAGTTCTTTATTGAAGCAAAATTCATCTTTTTATATTTTCTATGGTCTGCCAATTTCCTTCAATATTAATTTTATTCTTCTGAACAAAAAACTTATAACACATTCCCCCCCAATGACAAATCATTACATTTAGGAAAAGGAAATGTTGCCTTTCAATTTTACTATTGAATGTTTCTCTCTCCACTTTAAATATATGAGCATATTAGGAGAATTAGGTAAAAAATCCTCAATTTAATTCTATAAATAATTTAATTTAATTTAATTTAACTGATACATTTGGAGGATCTTTATTTTCTCTTTATTTTAAACTAAAAGGAATTGTTTCTAGTAAGTATGAAGTGGTAACAGGAGAATTCCAAATGTCAAATTTGTTTGGTCTTTATTATGTGAATAGATTTTTCCAATGCTTACATTAAATTTAATTTAATAACATTTTCTCCTTCCACTTATAGCATTTTTCTATACTTCACATATATCAATTTTATTTAATCAGGCAAGATCTAAGCTGTCATTTCAAAGGCAAAATTTTCACAACCAAATATCTCTTTCTCTAGCATGGAAATATTTCTTTCCCAAAGATTTGCTGTTTCTGTTTGACAATTCTAAGCATTAACAATGTTCAGATTTATGTCACCCAGCAGACTTCTACAGGGAGAGCCTGAGTTTTTTTTTTTTTTTTTAAAGACAAAAACTGAAGTACAAAGAAGATTAACCACTGAGGAAAATGAGAGCCTTTTCAATAGTAGAACTGTTGGCTGAAACACTTTGGGTAGAAGTGTTTGGGTAGAAAATAACATTTTCCCAAGATGCTGTGATATTTTGTGCTAATATTTCACACCTAAGGTGTTGTTTTCGTCATGCAGAGGCAGCAATCGGTTGGAAAATAGACAAAACACAAACTAACACGCTTTTATTTTTTTTTTTACTCTTAAGACTTAAGCTAATTTGCTACATGGTGATTGATGCTTTAATCAGGATTCTTGGGTTTGAAAATTAATCATTTCATCAACAGAATGTAGAATTTATTTGGATGGAAAAATGCTATAAATCACAAGAAGCAGCACTGGAACATTTAGACATTCTGAAATTATTAATTGTCTAAAGAAGCCTCTGTCCACCTTTCCTTTGGAGTCTTTCCTGCTAAAGCTCAAATCCATTAATTAGTAGCATTAATTAGTAGCTACATTGCTCTGAGTAAATTAGTTAACTTCTCTAGCCTTTTTGTCTTTATACCTTAAAATGCAATATTAAAATTCCTGAAGTGACTCCTCCTCTTGTTAGCAGGAGCAGAACAGTTCTTTGCAAAGGGTCATGAACACAGGGAGGCCTATTCATTGAGAGCCATTATTACAGCAGTCTGCCATGTAGCCCCAAAGAGTCCAGACCGTAGTGCCATCTTGGGATAAAGTTCGACCAGAAAGCAGAAGGCGGCAAAGGAAAGGGTAGGGAGGCAATAGATATACATTTTCTAATCTCCTCTATATGAATAGAATTCCCAGAGGAATTAAGTACCTAAGAAACATTAATTGGTTAAAACTATTCAGTTAATAGATTGAATTGAATGTCAAGAGTGAGAATAGAGCTTCAGGTCAATATACTATCAGAATTTCTGGAAAGAGACTTCCTCCCAGAGCATCCACACAGAGATATCCCACCATAGGGCAGCTGCAACAAAGTCAAACCAGCAGTGCAGCACACGTTTATTTTGTCAGAGCACCTTGATTTCCTATATAATCTTGAAGCTGTCCACTGGGTTATATGTGCCCTAGAGAAGGATGCCAGTAAGGTAACTGATTTTGCTTTGTAGTGAAGATATCCATGGAGAGTTGATGAAGTGTATGTGTGTGTCAGGAGGAAATGGGGTGCATTGAGGCCCTTTAACCAAAGATCAGACAGCTTCAGTCTGAGTCACACACAGCGTCAGCAAGACAAAAATGGGCTCCCATTCAATGGATTGTTATGACTCTGCTGAGAAATGCCAACTCTGGGTAAACTACCAGCAGGGCTATAAGAATCCAAATGAATCTTCAAGAACCTCATGAGCAGGTCCCAAGCCCCCTTCGTTCCAACTACTACTGAGCATATAATGTCCCTGGCTTGCCCCTACATATAGGCCACCAGAAGAGACTGAGAAAGAGAGAGAAGATCCAAAGTACTTCACATTTTCCCCAGAGACTGGGTTCCTAAATAAACTATTTAAATGTTAGGGTTAAACTGAGATAACTTTCCCAAATAGACATAATTTAGTTTCCTCTTGGCTCCTTCCCATTTTCTAGTAATAAGGAAGTTTTATAAAGAAGGGCAGATCAGTTTTAAGAAAACTAAGTACATATTTTTGCACTTCTAAATGTAATATCAAAAATTAAGTTGGCCCCATTATAGTTCTCTTCCAGTGTGGTTATAACAATTAAGTGAAATTAATTAACAAGTAAATGAAACATGTGGTGTCTAGCACAGCATCCGTGAGGTACAGGTCATTCAATTCATGATGGTAGCTTCTGTAATTATAAGATGTCTAGAAAGGTAGGCTCTCAGGTCAGTCGGGGTGGCTCACACCTATAATACCAGCACTTTGTGAGTCCAAGATGGGCAGATCACTTGAGGTCAGGAGTTCAAGACCGGCCTGGCCAACATGGTGAAACCCCGTTTCTACTAAACATACAAAAATTAGCCAGGCATGGTGGCGCATGCCTATAGTCCCAGCTACTCAGGATGCTGAAGCAGGAGAATCGCTTGAACCTAGGAGGCAGAGGTTGCAGTGAGCCAAGATTGTGCCACTATACTCCAGCCTGGACAATGGGAACCAGAAAGGTAAGCTGTCAGACCCCTTTGTTTAGACTTCCTTGTACTTTGTAAGGAGCTCATCTCTCCGACCTGACTGTTACATAGTTGCAATGTGACTGCCTCATACTTATGGTACTGCCTATGGACCACATCATGCAATGGCACTGTGCTGGTACAGGAAGGAATTATATGTAGAACCTTGATAAAAGAGTCTGGTGGCTATTAAATGGATTACTAAATGTTGTTTTTAAATCTGTATATGTTTTTCATGTTGAACTATGAGGGCGATATGAATGGGCATATAAGAAAATTGGTAAACTCTCAGAAATTCTCGGGACCCTGAAGAAGATGAACCCACATCACCACCACCTCAAGCATGTCTTCCATGAGACACAGAAGAAACTTGAGAAGCCACAATAAGCAAATATACTGAGTACTGATACTGATGCACTTGGTATGCATCACAGGCAACTGTAATTTTTGGTAGATTGATGTGACAGTGTTCATGTTAAACAATCCGGTTATACTTCACATTAGTCCCAGGAGGTAGGTATGGCCCATCAGTATTCTCTATGGCAAAAATAAAATGTACCTCTAACCTGTCTCACAACTGCTTCCTGATTCTTCCGTGTTCCACCATGATTCATGAAGGAATGCTGGTGGACCCACAGCCTTGAGGGCCCATGGGTGCATAAGAGATGACTGTAATACATCTCTGGGGAATGGTGTGGGAGGCTTATTAGGCAAACCCATTGTGTAAAAGTAGTGACAATAATTGTTTTTATATTGCAATATAAAGAGTATAACGGAGCATAACAGATTTTGTATCCTCGATTTGTTTTGGAAACTGAATAACTGCTGCTAGATTTTGTTATTTTAAGTATGCTTTTTGGAAGAATAATTTAAAAGTATAAAGGATTTCGACTGTAAAAATGATTGCTTCTTCCTGTAATCTGCTTCCTACAACACTCAGAGTCAGCAAGAAGAGTCACTGTGACCACAACAAAGCAGGAAAGCCCCCTTAAGCAGATTATAAGTACTTTTCATAATTAAGTTATTCTGAAACGAAGCACCATACTATCTTACCCCTATTCACTGGAGCTCAGTAACCACACGAATCTGGCCTGGTGGCTGCACATGTGGCATGCCAAACCTCCCACTAAAGTTTTAAAGTACACCCTATGTGCTAATAGTCCTATGATTATTAAGTTGGGTTTTCAAATATCTGAACCTAGAAAGAAGCTGTCTTGGGAAGAGAGAATCAAGTACCTAATTTATGCAAAGGACATCTTCCCTTCTAAATTAGTTAATTAATTAATGTGATATATATTTTGTAGCAGATCTAATGGTGCTAATGTAACCCTGATTAGTTTGAGCCAATCAATGCATGGCATTTCCCTGACAACTGTTATGGGTCTAGGAATGGGCAAAAAATTTAAGTAGTCTCAGTCCAGCTGAATAGAAGGATTTGCTTGGAGAAGAGAACTTGCTAGAAATGCAAATTTTCAGGTCCTGCTTCAGACCTACTATGATGGGTAGTTTTATGTGTCAACTTGACTAGGCCATGGCACCCAGACATTTGGTCAAACTCCAGTCTAGATATTGCTGTGAAGGTATTTTTTTTAATGATTAACATTTAAACACAAGACTTTGATTAAAACAGATTGCCCTCGTAATGGAGGTGGGCCTGATCCAATCAGTTGATGGCCTTAAGAGAAAAACACTGAGCTCTCCCAAGGAAGAAAAAGTTATGCCACAAATTGCCATCAGACTTCAGCTGAAATATCAGCAATTCCCTGGACCTTCAGCATGCCAGTCTTCCCTACACACTTCAGACTTGCTAGCTTCCACAATGTCATAAGCGAATTCCTTAAAAATAATATCTCTCTATATATTTACATATATATGGTAACTATCATGCACATATACATCGTATTTGCTCTGTTTCTCTAGGGAAACAACTAATAGCACAGTTACTAAATTGGAAACTCTGGAGGTGGGGCCCAGAAATCAGTGTTTTAACAAATCAAGCCTTCTAGGAAATTCAGATGTACCTAAAGTTTCAGGTCTACTATATTACTTCATCTTTATTGCATCTCATTGAGAATTCAGTGGGACAAGTTTGAAATTATACCATGGTAGGTTTGCATAGTATCAGTTTAGCTATGATGAAATTGTTTCCCAGAATTCTCTGCATAGCTTCAGGTTAGTGTAGGCCGCAGAGGCAATTTTCATGTAATTTGGAGGGTGGAAGGAGGACAGCAGAATCCTGTTTCATATGCTTTTAAGTTTAGAGCAGGGCACGAGGTATTGTTGCAGCTTACCCACATTGTGGCCTATCTGTTGAACCACCTGCTTGGCATGAGCAATAACCAGGCTCATAGAAATTGCATTATCAGATCCTCCTTATAGTTTTCCAACATCTGGCCCATGTAGAGAGTGGCCAACGTCTCCTGCAGAGCACTCCTGTGATTGAAACTAGAGGCATGTAGGTGTTGAGAAATGGAAGCAGGTTCCAGACAGTGTCATGGGTTCTTGCCCATTCCCATAGGTTCCAGTTTGTCCTTGTTTCTTCAACTTCATATCCTTCTTTCTTTTGCATGTGCAAGCACAACAGTTCCACAAAAACTGTTTAACCTGCTCCCATAATTTAAGCCAAACATCTTTAATACATCCCTTAGCTTCTATTATATCTCTTTCGAATGGTCTGTTTCTCTGATCAAATCTGACAGATACCTAAACAGAACCAGTTACCATTATAGAGACTGTTTTACGTCAAATAAAATCAGAAAGACTTACGTATTTTACTTGTAATAAATTCGCACCCTACATTACCTCAGCTTATGTAGTATATGTTCTGCCCTTAAATGTTTACAGTACAGCATCTTTTGTCTTCCTTAGTCTCTGTTCTGCCCATTACCTTTTACATTCAGATTTTTTTTTTTTCTACAGTGCACTGCTTTTCTTTTCCCATGTTTTGGTCCATTGTTCTTTGTCCGGTTATCTTCAGAGACTGTGAATACTTCTTTCCCTTTCCCTTTATTATAGTGTTTGTTATCCCAAAGATACAGAACTTCCAGTGACCATGACTCCCCTGAGCACTCTCTTTCCTAATAGCATCAATTTATTTTCCCAAGTTTCTTCTACTCTTATCATCTGATCCTCACTTATTTTTATGCCTTCTCTTCTCAATTATGCCACACTTCTATTCTTGTTAAAAAAAAAAAAAAACACATTGAGACCACAGAAAAGACCTCAAATATATACAAAGGGACTTAAACAGCAATGATTTTATAATTGGTTTATAGTCATTTTAAATGACTTCAAATGTTAGTGGAACTTTTGCATTTCACTTAAAGAAATTTTAACGTGTGTGTGTATGTATGTGTACATGTGTGTGTCTGTGTGTGACAGAGTGAGACTTGATAGAGTGCAGTGGCATGATCTTGGCCCACTGCAATCTCTGCCTCATGGTCTCAAGTGATTCTCCGCCTCAGCCTTCTGAGTAGCTGGGACTACAGGCGTCCACAACCACACATCGCTAATTTTTTGTATTTTTTGTAGAGACGGGGTTTCGCCATATTGCCGAGGATGGTCTGAAACACCAGGGCTCAAGTGATCCACCGACCTAAGCCTCTGAAACTGCTGGCATTACGGACGTGAGCCACCGTGCCCAGCCTAACTTTTTATTTCTAATGCATTATCTGGCTTATAATCTAAAATTATTAGTGAATGTCTTTATATTATTTTTAAAAGTACCTACAGTGTACCTTCTACAATTAGAAATCACTATAATACAAGGAGGTTTGCCTATTTAACATGAGTAAGTCAACTGTGGCACAGTTCGTTTATAATACTTAGCCATTATCAGATGTCTGTAAATTAAGTTCCCAGAATTGCTTTTGTCTCGTTTTCATAAGCTCTAGTTTTTTCTACATTTTGTAGCCAGTTTTTACTGGTATTGGTAGATGATCTCTTTTATTACATCTTGTTCTGAAATACTATTATTCTATAAATTATAGTATAGTATGCTCTAGCAAAATGTATTATGCTATATATGCTATATTATACTATTGTACATTATACCACAAAATTACTTATGTTATAATGTAATACTATATTATGCTATCATACACTGTACTGAAAATCAAAGTCAATTTTTTGGCCGAATGACTTAAGGTAATTCATTCCAGTCATTCAGGAAAGCATTAAACTACATAAATAAGAACTGTCCAATTTTTAATAGTTAGTGTAACCCAATCAGTTCACATGCTCAATTATATCACATTCGTGGCTTTAATTTTAAATATCTTGACAGAATTTTTTAAAACCCAGGTTTGAGGGGAAAAAAAAATGCTCATCTTCAATGATAAGGAAAATGAGAGATTTCAGTTACACTAGTGACTGAGTCACTATGTTTGTATGAAAATTAGTCACAAAGATGCTCAAATAACCTTGGTAAATAGTAGATTCAGTACTGATTCATAGACATGAATTACAATTTTGACTTTATTAATAAGAATGTGGTTGATTTACAAAAGATCAATGTAAATTGCCTTAAAAATAATTTCTTTAAATCTAAGAATCCATGATATTGTCCACCCTCCACTACATTTGTCATTTCTATAGTGGAGATACACCTCATATTGTGTGTGCACACACAGACACACAGTAAGTAGTCCTGCTAGGAAATACCTTCCATCATCATTAGAATTCTTTTCACTCTGCCACTTGATTTATTTCAGACCTAACTTAATATCTTGCAGAACCCAGATTTGTAGGTTCAGATGAATGAATTACAGATTCTGATTAGTTTACTTTTATCTCCAAAAAGCCTATCTATGTCATTTCCAAAAGACTCTTTTTCACATTGTACACAGTCATATAGAAATGGTATACGTGGTAAGCCATCCTTAAATCCCCAGTCAAATAAGGAGGAAAGAAATGGTGCCTCAAGGTCTTGGAATGTCATTATGCAGTGCTCAATAATTCCAAGGACATGTGCTTTTCAATGAATACAAATTACTATGGATAAGAAAAGGCTTATGTAGACTAATTGCTTAAACAAACAGCAGTTCTGTATGGTTACAGTAGAAAATTTTAATTACAGTGAGAGAAGAATTTGCAAAAAATATGTTGTTATTTATATTTTGCCTGGAAGGTGCTATTTTATTTAAAAATAAATAAGCTTATTGAGCCTTCTTCTATTTCTATGTGGCTACTTAGGTGTCTGAAACTGTGCTGTGGGTTAGAAGAATTCAGGAAAGTAAAAGAAATAATTACATGATACAACCAAATTCAAAACGAAGCTTTCACTATTGCCTTGGAATTTCACCCTAACTCATCAAATGTGAGGACAATGAGTGACTGACTCCTTCACCTTTTAAGAGAAGCACTAAACATACTCCCAAAAGACTTACTAAGGTGCGGCCACTCTACTCTATCAACAAAACTCCTTCCTCATTCAAAATAAGACAAGGCTAGAGATTCGTTGAGGGAATTTTCTTTGATGACTTGGGAACATTTAAGACTGTCTGAGTTTCTCCCTTTCTTCCTCAAGTGAGCCACAGAGAGAATACAGAGTTCTCTGAAGCAGGCAGATTGGAATCTTATGCCCCAGCAGGATATTTGTAGAGAAATTTGTCAACCTGTTCTTTGCTGTCACAAGAGCACAGTGAAATAATATTTCTGAAAAAAGCTTTCAATATGTCCTTTGGAATTTGTGGAGCATTGAGACTGGTGCTAATGTTTTCCTTTCTCATGGAGAAGTCAGAAAGCAAAAGGCAGGCTGAAGCAGCCTAGATAGGCAGGATGAGGAGAGAGGAAAGGAGTAAGGACAGAGTTTGAAGGGGCAGGTAACTGAGTTTTCCTTTAGACTAAAGAAGCCAGACTGGTAGTACTAAAAGCACTCCACTACAAAGGCTACATTGGTGGGTACGGTGTCACCATACTTGTGCCTTCAAAGAGAAGCAGTGGAGGGAGAAATGAAGGAGATTAACCAGAAAATATGACACAGTCATCAGAAAATAAATTGTGGTGAGGCACGGTGGCTCACACCTATAATCCTAGCACTTAAGGAGGCCAAAGTCGGTGGTGGGGTAGATCCCTGCAGCCCAGGAGATCGAGACCACTGTGGGCAACATAATGAAACTCTTTTTCTACAAATAATACAAAAAGTAGCCAGGCCTGGTGGCATGCACCTGTAGTCCCAGCTACTCAGGAAGCTGAGGTGGGAGAATCACCTGTGCTCAGGAGGTTGAGGCTGCAGTGAGCCCAGACTGTGCCACTTTACTCCAGCTTGAGAGAAAGAGTGAGATCCCATCTCAAAAAAAAAGAAAAGAAAAAGAGAGAGAGAGAGAAAGAAAGAAAGAAAGAAGGAAAGAAAAGAAAAGAGAAAAGAAAAGAAAAGGAATTGTTAGCAGGGAAGGGAGTGGGAGAGTGTTTGCCTAAGAAACCAATAAATGGCATGAAAGACTAGAGTCAGCTTGTTGTTTCCGCTACAAGGAGGGAAGAGAAGGTCGAATTACCATAACATCCATCACATAGCATTTCCTCTAATCACGTGGTCCCTAGACATAGAGCGTGATGCTCGATAGACTAGAACCCACCAAGGAATGGGAGATGAGGAAGAACACAGAGATGACATCAACAACAAAATCAGACCCAGCCTCCCTTCCCATCCCTGCCTACCTTCTCACACCAGGCCTGCTCTGTGGGAAGGAGGAAGGGAGAGATGTGAATTGCATCTGAGATGGAAGTGTGATTAAGTTGGTCCTGGAACTAGATTGAGAAACAGAAGTAGCCAGAGAAGCTGTGGGGTGTGCCTGAAATGCCACCAATCGGAATAGAAGAAGGATCACTGCTCCTGGAAAAAAAGAATAAACAAGGAGGTTGTCTGATGCTGCCCCATCAAGTTCAGTTAACATATTGTCAATTATACCTAAGTGTAACAAAAGTTCCCCAGTGCTCATGACGATGCTGTATAGAAGAAAACAATTGGCCTTTCATGTCTCATTAGGTATCTACAAATACACAAGGCAATTTTGAGCATTTTCCTTCACCATATTTAAGTAATGTATACATGAAAACACACATACACACACATACACACTCACAAACTTTTGACAAGGAATACAAAATTGTGTAGTTTCAAAATTCTTCCAATTATGTACGTTAATTATGTGGAGGGTATTTTTTTTTTTTGTATACTACTTATACCTCAACAAAGCTGGAAAAATTGTGGAGAAATCAGCATTCACCCTTCCTGTTATTGTGGTTCATGATCACCTCTAATTTTCCTGAGAGTACAGACAATTAGATTGATCTGAAAGACGAAAGGAAAAAAAGAAATTGAGGAGGCTAGTACAGACCTTAGACTTTCTTTATTTAAAAATATAGTAAGACGTCGTAAGTTCCAGGTTTTAGAGAAAACATAAGTTACAGAATTAACACTATTGGCTCGAGAAAAATGCATTTATTCATTCATTCAAAAACAACTGAGTTCTTAATGTGTGCAAGTACTGTATTTTACATTTGCACAAAAGAAAGACAACACTCATTACCTTAATAATTGTATAATTTTGAGAAAAAAATGTAGTGTAAATAAATAAACAGCCACCACCAAGAAACACACCCACACACACATCCCCCCCCCCACACACACTTTGAGAACAGTTAGGTTTATTTTTTAAAATATATGTGTGGTAGTCTAATGATGCAGAGAATCATTACACTAAATGATGCAGAGTAAATACATGACTATGATATAGATAAGTTCATCTTTAAATCGAGTCCTGAAAGATTAGTAGAAGTCACCCAAGCATAAAGGCAGCAGAGGGGTTTAGGAATGTGGAGCCATTTTGAGGTGAGTGTAGAGCATATTTAAAAACAAATATCCCAGTAACAATGGAAATGTGAGTAGCTTGCCCAGTTCACTGAAACATGGGGTATGTTCAAAGAAGGAACAGCAAACTTAAATAGGAGGAATGATCAAGAAGCATACTTTTTCAAACTCTCAGGGTATGCTTTGAGGCAGTGAAAGAGAAGAGCTCAGAGATCCCTACACTTCAAGCAGAGAACTCTGCTTTTATGTTTTACATATAATGCCACCTTCTACATTAAGTTTTAATTGAAGTGATCTGCAACTTAAAGAAAAAATCAGGATCTATGAATCTTGAACAATAAGAGAACGTAAATGAATAGACAAAACAAGTAATAATAGAAACAATATCACAAAAAAGAAGATAAACTATGGTAAGTCGCAACTATAAAGGACTTTTAATACTCTTGATCTTCTATGAAACTCTCCTTCCTTGGTGTTTTCTGATTCCTCTTATCCCCAAATTGTCTCTTGATACTCTCTCTGACAATTTTTCTCTAATCCACAACTTAAATATTTGCTCAGAAGTTTGTTCTTTTATGAGCAAAAATGTTTTGCTCTATGGTAAATTATCTGGTTTCCATATTTGTCCTCTTCATTAGAGTGGAGGTTCTTTATGAGCAGAAATGTTCTGGTTCACTTTTTTTCACATTTTCAGGTTACCCTACCCAAGCTGTCTTTGAGAAATGGCATCTACCACTACTATGGCGTACACTCTTGTCCAGGTTAAATGCCTCCTAGAATGACAAAATAAGATTTAATATTTCTTTCATGTTCCTTTCTATTGAACCTGTGTGTGTGTGTGTGTGTGTGTGTGTGTGTGTGTGTATTTTTTTTTTTTTTTTGAGACGGAGTCTTGCTCCATTACCCAGGCTGGAGTGCAGTGGTGTTATCTGGGCTCACTGCAACCTCTGCTTCCTGGGTTCAAGCGATTCTACTGCCTCAGCCTCCCAAGTAACTGGGATTACAGGCGTGGGCCACCACACCTGGCTAATTTATTTGTATTTTTAGTAGAAACGGGGTTTCACCATGTTGGCCAGGCTGGTCTCGAACTGCTGACCTCAAATGATCCGCCCACCTCGACCTCCCAAAGTGCTGGCGTTATAGGCGTGAGTGAACCTGTCTGTCTTAATGTCCTATGGCAACCACCAGCTCAAACCCTTTAAAAGTAAACTCATAATCTTTCTTTGTCTTTGCATCGTTTCTCCTCTTTTTATATTTTCTTAGAGAATACAGACATTTCAGAGTCATCATAGACTCCTCTACCTTTGCGCTCTGCCTTCTTCATTTAAATCAACAGAACAAAGTCTGTTGATTCTTCCTCAAATTTATCTTCCAATTTGGTTCCACTTCTCCTAATTCATTCATCTCTTGCCTAAACTTCTGAAATAGTGTCCCAAGCTCTTCTACAACCAGATTTCTTTTATGCAGCAATTGACTAATTATGTTTATTTATTCATTCCACAAAGATTAATTGGGCAACTACAGGATTCTAGGAATTCTTTCATGTGCTGGAAAATCAATAATGAATACCTCCAAGCTACTGAAGCATGTCTTTATATTGTCACAGTGTAATCTTTGCAAAGCTAATCATGTCAACTCTATTAAGAACCTCAATCAACTCTGCATTGCAAACAGGCTATGGTTCCGCATGTTATAGAAACCTATTTATGTTAAGGATCCAGTCTATTTTTTAAAAAGCCTCTTCTCCAAATTACTAAATTTCCAGCTAACAAAACTTCTGCCCAATCTCCAAGCAAATCCTTGTTTGTTCTGGCCTTTTGTACATGGTCATTTTTACTTCTGCTCTTTCCTTCAACTCTGTCTAGGGAATGGCCCAAATTACAATAACCAGTTTACCATCTTCTCCATAAAAGTGAAATCGGTCAGTTAACCATTTTCTCTGGATCTTCTTCTGTTTCAGTGCCATCACCAATCATCAAACCCTCTAGATTTTATTTTCTGACTGCATCGCTCAATGCTGTCTTACTGCTAGTAGAAAACAATTCTCTATATACGCCCAAAAAACGTACATTTTTTTAAATCTTTCCCATAACTTTTCCTACCCTGCTAATATTCAAATACTACATGCTTATAACAGAATCAAAACATATAAGGACCTAATTTGAATCTCACATTTGGGAAGATGTCTAGAACTATAGAATAATTTGTCTTCCTGTTTTTTCCAGCACATAATTTCTGAAAGAAAGCAATCCCATATGTTGAACCTATTCAAATTTTAATTATAAGTTAGAAGTTGAATCAGTATTAAATATAAAATAAATAATCATTTAGCTGACTGTGTGACTATTCAGCTCTGTTACTAAACACATTCTCCTAATTTCTTTAAATAAAGGAAATTTAATGACTGAAATTAAATGGTCCCCATGTAGTGTATGCCGGTATTGAATTCATTTGGTCATTCCATATTCTTTGGATGATTACTATGTGTTAAGCACATTGCTAAGTCAAGGGTATACAGGATTAAATAATAAAAACTCTTGGATCCTAATGTATTCACAGTCTGGTAGAAAATTTAGAGAAGAAAATCAGCAAATATAACATAAGTTCTGTAGAAGTCTATATGGCAAACTGTGTAGTCCAGAAACTGAGCTTATAAGAGGAAGGTAGACACGTAGATGGAGAAAAGAAAGTTCCACCGAGTAAGGACGGGTGTCTAGTATGTGAAATTATAGAAAACAATATAAGTGTCCAAACAGCCCAAGCCAGGTGTGCATGTGAACTTAAATCTGGAGTCCCTCATGAACCGTATGTCTTGAGCTCATAGAGGTCATTTTATTGTTGTTTCTCCCACAGTGCATTGAGCAGTAGGTACTCAGCAAATATTTCTTCAGTGGATTAATAAGTAGTTACAAGAACTAATAAGAAATGATAGTTCTTAAATTATTTGTAAATTCTAATATGTGATATGGACCTACTGTCTGGGACTAAAAATAATAATGTTTATAAAAATATGTAGTTTTAAATTTGATATATAAGGTTTGCTTGGACACCACAGATTATCACATACATTTCACAAAGGAAGCTGCAACAGAGAATATCAAGGTTACATAACAATCATTGTGAACCAGGAGTTGTTTTTGTTTTTTTTTTGTTTTTGTTTTTTTCCCATACAGAATTAGTTAGACAGGACTGGCACGGCACAGATGTACACCAGTGCAGAAAAAAATAATTAGTTGGATAAATAAATATATATGTTTATGTAGTGCGGTGTGTGTATGTGTGTGTGTGGATAGATAGATAGATAGACAGACAGACAGATAGATAGGTAGATATCTGTATGTGTGTACATATACAGGTATCTTTAAATGTAACAATAATATTGTCATTTATTATAAACCTGATAGAGCAGTAGGGTGATGATGTGGAAGAGCTTGCCACCTCTACAGTTTAGTCTGGGAGCGGTCTTATAATACCAGGCAAAGCTGGCTACGCTCCATATTTTTGTGGATGACTGTGCTACTTTCATTGCTTCACGTTTCTTTAAAACCAAGAAATTCTAAAGAAGCCCACAGGAACACAGGAAAACGCTTACTATCCCTAGACTGGTTGCTAAGGACCAAGAATAGAACAGGGTAGAAAGAATACGGATATTGGGAATCTGTCAGACCCAAGTTAAAATTTTAGATCTAGACTGAGTGACTTTGGGCAAAGTAAAACCCCATTCCTGCATTTCTCCTCAGAAGCCTGAAGAACACCTTCAGATTCAACTCACGTGACCGCCCTGAAAATCTTAGTGGTTCCAAAAAACTCTTGGCGTTTGTCCCACCCTCCATTGCCTACTGCCTCAAAACTGGCTTTCCCAATCAGCAAAAGAACCTACCTTTCACCCAGTTACTCAGGCAACAATGCTGTACATGGGTGCTGCTTTTTCTCTTTAGTTCAGATACCACATCCAATACACCAAGAAATCCTGCCAGCAATATCTCTGAAACAAATCCTGAATCTGACTACTCACAACCTACAGTACAACTATATTAGTTCAAATCTCCATCATCGCCTAGACTTCTGTAATAACCTCCCATCTCATCTGTCTGCTTCCACTCTGGTCATCTTGCATTTTGTTCTTCATAGGACAGTTAGAGTCAGCTTTTAAGGTACAAACCAGTGTCTCACCTGTAATCCCAGTACACCGGGAGGCAGAGGCAGAAGGATTGCTTGAGGACAGGAGTTGAAATCCAGCCTGGCAACATAGCAAGACCCTTTTTCTACAAAAAAATAGAAAAATGATCTGGATATGATGGTGCACACCTGTAGTCCCAGCTACTTAGGAGGCTGAGGCAGGAAGATCACTTGAGCCCAGAAGTTCAAGGCTTCATTAAGCCATGACTGCATCACTCTATTCCAGAATGAACAACAGAGTGAGACCCTGTCTCAAAAAAAACAAAACAAAACAAAACACAGAAACAGACACACACACACACACACACACACACCAGATTATGTCACTTGCTTACTTAAAATTCTCCAGAGATTTTTCATCCCAATCAGAAAAAAAAATAATAATAATAATAATAATTGCCTACCAGATCTTGCATGTCCTGTCCTCTGTGAAACTCTCAAAGTTTCCCAAGGATCACATCCTCACTCTATCCTCACTGGCTTTTTTCTGTAACTTGAGCAATGCCAGCCACACCCTAACTGCAGGGCTTTTCCACCACTGTTTCCTCAGATCTCTCCTCAGATCTCCATATGCATAACACTGAGGTCACAGTTCACAATCTCTTTCTCAGAAAGTCCTTCCTAGACTACCCCCTCCAAGGCAGTCCTCAGGGTAGTCCTCCTTCCTCAATCCTACTTCCTGTTACACTATTAACTCTTCTTATTCCTGCCTAATATTACAATGTATTTATTTTTTTATCGTATGTCTCACCAAATGAACAATAAAATCCATGATAGCAGAATTTATGTCTCTTGTTTACTGTCTATAGCCAATGCTACTCATAGTGCTTTGTACATGGTAGGTGTTTTATAAATATTTATTGAATGAATAAAGTATCCCCTGAGTTGTTACCTCATACCCTCTCCAGACACCCATTTTGGTGCTGTCTGTGATATGTGTCGATTGCACCCAGCACATCTTCTTTTTTCGAGGACTTACAATGAACTTGTTTACTTTTCTATATCCATCACTAGGTTATGTACTTTTTGGATTCGAAGACCACATCTTTCTTATTCATCACTGTATGCCCAGTGTCGATGCTCAAATCTATTGTTCAACAAATGCTCAGTAATATTGTTGAATCAACTAGTGGTTGATCATAGTGTCTGTGGCCCATTCAGTAGTGAATAAGTGGGAGCTATGATAATAATAACAGGTATTCTTATTTTATGCAACTGGAAACTTCTTAACCAGTGCCCGCCTAAGGAGAGGAAAAAACTAATTAAGAAATAAATATAGGTGTGAAAAACAAGTCATTTGTCATTTCTATTTTAATTGTCGAAGGCACAATCAACTTAATTTAGATTTATCATCCATAGGGTAGTCACTCAGAGGTGAGGAAGATGCCTGCAGTTTATTTCTAGCATGCTGGGAAGTATTTTCCCAGTCAAGGAAAATAACAGGCATTAGCAGCATTGTATTCATTTCTCTTCTCATACCACAGGGCACCAAAAAGAAACATTCTTTAGTCTAGGGCTATTACAACACACTTACATTCAACACAGGTTTGAATTTAAGCATATGTTTATAGAATGCTCTTGACTAAATAGAAAAAGAAAGAGAGGTGAATTTCCTTGTGATTGAAAAGCAGTTGCTAAGCCTTTGGGAAAGCTGTCAAGAGATTATACATGTTTTTCAAGAGTAGAGATAAGGGATTATTTTAATCCCTAAAAAAGAGCAGAGTCAAATGACTGTCAAAGCAATGAAGTAAAATCTGAACCATTGGTGCCTCCAACACAGTCTCATTTTGAATTGCTGTTTTAGGTATTTATTGAAAACAATCTGCTCCTTGGTAAACTATCTGAATTTTGCATTAGGGTATGAAGAATTTGGGGATTTAATTCTTGTACTCTCATGGAAATTCCTAGTAACATAATTTACTAGAATCCCAGATTCTTGTGTCCGCCCATGCCTCCTGAACAATGTAGATATTCATTATTAAAATTTGAGATGCACAAACATTTGGCAGCCTGTCATGTCATTAGAATATATGTTCAAAAACCCTTTAAGGGTCAAAACCATTTCAGTCCAAACCAGGGTAACAGGCACTATTGTGTGTTTATGATAACAATGAACAGGTGAATGATTTCAGGTCCAGCACCCTCCATTTGCAATTATGACATTTTCTTTCTTATGTGAACACCATCAGAAAACTTTGATTTGTGGCCTCAGACTTTTGAGAATTCTTAGTCACTATCCAGTTTTAGTCATTCAAAAAATTTTCAGTGTTTTTCATTTTTAATACATTGGCACACACTCGAAGACTACAAAAAAAACCCAGTGTCTTCATGCTAACTCCAAAGGATAATTCCTATGAGACCAGCAAGTAGAATGTAAGTCTTGAATTTGAGACAGTTTCTCTAGATCATTTGATCTTTAACATTTCAACTTGAAAATTTGTTTTCAATCTTATTTAAATGTCATGAATTTGGGTAGAATATTGAAAATATTTCAGTGGTCGATAATGCTTTATTTCTAGGCAGGTAACACTTTCCAAATAAAGCATTAACTACACCATATGGCAACAGAAATCCTGTGGAAACCACAAAATGTGTGGTTTAGAAATTCATTGATTTCACTGTTTTATTTATTTTTATCACATCTCCTTTTCCTCTCTACCCTTTTTCCCAAAGCCTTCCCAATTCGCCACATAATCACATGGTTAATAACTTCAAATGGTAATCCACTTGACAGTAATGTGACAAATGATTTCAAAATAGAATTTGTTTATGTGCCTTTCCAAAATGGGTTATTTTGCACATATTTCCATGAAACAAGTCCAGAATATAGTGGGAAACATTTGATATCTTCAGTATCTATTACTTGATTATCCACAGGCCTTCCTAAAGAATATACGTAAAACTTAAGAAACACATATACGGAATATTTGATGAAACTGTAGTGCACAAGGAATTTGTTAATTACTTCAGCTATTCAAGGGTTCCTTTGTTTCCTAAATTTTTAGCTATCTGCAGTGTTCCAGGTAAAGATATTCAGATCTTTTATGTGTCAATTCATATTCTTTGGCACAGACATCCTTGCATATAAAAACAAATATCAAACCTAATTTAAAAAGAAGAAAAGAAGTCTTTTGAATGGTTCAATGATAAAATAATAAGATGTGGAAAGTCAGCATTTGTCAGCGTTGTCACACAATGTTATTGTAAATCATGTAAATAAATATAAAATATTTGTTTTGTTGTTGTTTGCCTGTTTTTATTTTCCGGTTCCTGATATAATTAGAAGCAGCTTATTGAAAAAAAATCCTTGAAAACCCTAAAGAGGATAAGAAGGTTGTAACCTGAACATATCAAATCCACTTTTCCCTAAGTTACTACTTTGGAAAGATATTTCCCAGACTGTTATTTTCTGAAAGAAAATTCCTAAAGCTGTCATTCCTACCTTGGTTTTCCTTTCTCTCTCTCTCTCTGTTTCTCCCTCTCTCTCATTGCTAATGGTACTTGGAAGCTAGTTAAAATTCTCAGGGAATAGAAACAATTATTGTATAGCTTTAGATACCTGATACGCCTGGCATGACCAAATATGCCCTAAATTTGTACTTTCTGGGCTCAGATCGAAGTTCAGATCTAAGCTCAAAGCTCTAAACTAGCAGCTGTAGTATTTTTATAGATTGCAAGGGCAAGGCTATGAATTTTTTACTTTTAGATGTATTTTTTTACTGTTTATAAAAGTCGGATATCATAAATCTGGTAGTTTCAAAAAAATTGCAGTTTTTTGATTAGTGGCCCTTGTATTTCGATTTAAACCAAATGGGACCAAACTTATTCTATTTTGAAAGGTCATTTTTCATCAAGATTGTATTAGAAAATAAATCATTTAAAGCCGTCCTTTGGATGGTTCCTTGCATGAATGTCTTAAGAAGAACATGTAATAAAAGCTTCTTTGCAAAGCGAAGCGTATTTGTTAATTCAAAGTGGTCTAAAGCTGCCACCTTCTGGCCCTAAGGTGATATTTCACTAAATTCAGTATGCTGCTGAAGTGCTATGACATTATTACAACAACCTGCACAGTGCCTCCATGAATATCAAAAAAAAGTCTGTAAGCACAACAAAGGCAAAATGCCAACATTCTGAATTCATTTGTGTGAATGTGAATATTAAAGCACTATGAATAGATACAGTTTACAGGAGTAGAACTCTAGGAACCAAGCAAGTTTCTATTAAAATTAGTCAAGCACTAGTATCTGAGGCCAGGACATCCTTCTCTCCTGCAGAAAACTAAAATTTGGATGGGATGGAAGTTCTGATTATGGTTTTTTGGTTCTGATTATAGTTTTTCAGTGTTCTTTCACTTCAACAGAGTACATTACAACTTGGTACTTTATCAATGGCCTTCTTTGGGCCTACTTAACTTAATTCCTTACTGAAGAAGCATAATTTCAACTTAGAAAATACTTATAAATCTAAATCAAAATATTTAGTTATCTTTGTTTACCAAGTATTTGAAAGTATAAATTCATATATTAAAATATTTTAAATGAATTTATCAATATTTCTGATTATCAAAGGTAAAATGAAGTCTTTTTAATCTTATCGATAACGCAGGACAGATGATAACTTTTCATTTTGGAATAAACTCTTAGGATAATTAACGAACAAAGCTCAGAACCTGAGTAAATCGGTCAACTGTGAAAATCCACTGAGTGCCATGAATGACCACTTTCTTGTTTTTCTGACACGGCTTGTAATTTTCTTCTTGTAATAGTGAAAAGAACAGATTAAGAGCTTTATTGGTTTTCCATTTTTCTATCTTTCATATAATGCTTTTCTCTAATTGAAGGGCAGTAGGGTTAAATATTTAGAATGAACAAACTAGCTCCAAGAAAAGAAACTGGCAACTTCTGTGATGCTGAGTAATTAAACAGACCCACAAAGCCTGCTGGAATTATAGAACATAAGCAAAGATTAATGAGGCTTGAAAATGTAGAGCCCCATGGTCTCTAAGCAACGTGCAAGGTGTCTCACCTCAGCTTTCTTCACGTTGAACAGCTGCCCATTTTCAAGGCAAGCAAAATTGCATTTGCTCTTGCTTTGATTCAGAAATAGTGTGGTAAAATCTATGACAAAGTGTTTAGCTTTCAAAAGTATCCTAAAATACCGTTTTTGGTTCCCATCCGTGGTAGCTGGCTTTGCTTTCCGCCCTAGACAGCAGAATTTCCATGAGTAGGTGTGTGTGTTCTGAGTTCTTTTCCTAGCTTCCGTCTTAACTCTGGGTGGTCAACGAACAGAATCTTATGCAGAGCCCCATTCACTCGGGTGTACCAGTCGAAATAGGAAACAGGTTATGTCTTCATTCTCTTCTCCCACCACTAGGACCAATGAGAGGTACACTGCTTCTGGTGGTCAGGGAGCTTTGAAGGTTTACAATATCTTTGGTGAAGAAAACAGACTGTGATTTAAAAAAAAAAAAAAAAGTTTCTCTCAAATTAGTTCTAGATTCATGGTTGCTGATAATGCAAAATAGTTATTCCAAGAAGACACAGAAAAATTGGTTTAGTCTTATTTTTAGATTGTTAAGGAGTACACAATAACTCTATCTGACTAAATTGTCACAAGGACTTCATTTATTTAATGGATCTTTTCTTGTCATCAGAAGTGGGGACCTCTTACAGGGACCTCTGAAATGTTTTTAGTCCCTTTATACATATATACATTTATATTAGGATTTTTTTATGTTTGAACTTAGTCTAGGGTTTTGGAATTATCTGTCTCTTTCCCATAAATATTTGTTAAACTCAACCACACAAATGTAAAATTATAAAGACTCTTAGTGCTTTCCTAAAGTGGTTAATACTCATATTGAAAACACCATAAATTCTGATTAATGACAGATGCCAACCTGTGGACCACATAGTACAAACTCATGAAGAGTAATTGTTTTCTCGTATTATTTCATCTAATTTTAATGTGTGTTAAGGGTGCCTTCAGAGAGGACTTCACACCCCTACCCCTCGCCATTGTGTATAGACATTTGAAAATTCCTTAACCACATTATCTGTGTGTGTGTGTGTGTGTGTGTGTGTCTCCCCTCCTCTCCCTCTCTCTCTGAAATCAAGTAAAGATTTACCAGTCAATAAGATTGTATGTTTCATGAAACTGTTAACTGTCACATGCAGTCTGTTGATTTAGTATGTATTATGTACAGTATACACTATATAGCATGCTCATTTTAAACATTATGATCATTCTATAGACATATAGTGTCATGAATATTGCTTTTGAACTAGAAATAATTTCTTTATCATAAATAAGAAACTAAGCACATGAAAATAAATGTCCTCCAAATAAGAAGCCTCTTGAATTACTCGTGTTATGGAATGTTGATACTTCATTCTATGTGGTGTTCTCAATCCACCTGTTTAGAAATTTTTTTTTTTTTTCTATTAGGAGAGATGAGAAAATTCTGTCTCTCTCTTTCTCTCTCTCTTTGTGTGTGTCTCTGTGTGTGTGTGTGTGTGTGTGTGTGTGTGTGTGTGTATGGTAATTCTGTTTAGTTCAGAAACTTTAAAAATACATATGTAAATAATCACATGATAAATTTATATAAGATAGGTAAGTAAAGGTCACTTAATTTCTTACATTCTTGCTTTTATTCTCTAAAATACCATTTAGCATGCTATACATTTTCTCAATTCATGTGTTAAACATGCTACTTCAGTTTGCCCATTTAGGAGCAGACTATATTTTATGTTTAAATGAGTAGAAACATTTTAAACACATTTTCATCTAACTTGGTTACCTGGAAGATGGTCTAAGAGAAAGGAATCTCTTTAAGTTTTAAAAATTTGCAAACATTTATTGACCAAGTACTTCATTAGGAAAAAAAAAGTTTCTGAGCAAGCACTGCTAGTACATGTAAATGTAGTTACTTATACATGATATATACTTAGCATTCTGTAAATATATATTCATAAATTATACACAGAAATGAGAAATGCACAATAGTTGAGAAAAGATTAGATAATATTTTAGTTATTTAAATTGTTAAATGACTTTCAAAAATATTGATTGAGTAAAGTTTTTTTGATTTCAGTTTTTTAAGTCTTTGTAATACAATAATTCAAATGTCTGAGTTTAAGAATTTATTTTGGTACATGGTTTGACAATGTCATAATTAGAAAAATTATACAGACATGAACAGACAGAAAGCCATCACTGACTGTTCTTACTTAATTAAGATAGTCATTTGTTATTTTTAGCAATAACGTATTTTAAAATTTTGCTGGAATATGGCTAGTAAATAGACATCTTTCTGGATATCAATCAATTGTTCTGAAAATTACTTATAATAGTTTTTATTTTATATTTTATATAAATATTTGCAAAGTCAAGAAAAACTTTTCATTTGTTTAACCAGATAATAAAATTCTATGTTTAAGTGTTTTAAGTGTGCACATAGGAAAGATTAATTAGTTATAACTTTACAACATTATGTACTTAAAATCACCTAAGTTTCAAATATTTCCAAATATCTCTCTTCAAAATTTTCTTTCCATGGCATAAGTCTTTCCCAGGAAATAATTATCTCTTTATTAATTGTTAACATTTTACAGGTAAGTCTGTTTTTAATATCTGCTAAGATACCGTTTTACCAACTGTTACCAAAGACAAAATCAGAAAAGTTGTACCACTTATTTTTCTAAGCTGTGTATGGTACAAAAGATTTTTATGAAAGCGCTTTTTGTATTACGAAGTGTTTTAAGAAGTCTACTATTTAGCAAAGTACAGTGAACTTACTAGAGAACACTTCAAATGCAAAATATTGCAGTATGATGCAAGGAAAGGAAAGCATGAGAGTCAGCTCTTCTCGCCCACTCTTCCTCCAGGATTCTGGGTGTACTCAACTATGCTATGTGACCATATGACACACTGGCCAATGGTAAGAAGCCAAGACAACTCAAATAGTAAATATTAGTAATGCTGAATTACATTTATTTCACCTAAACATCTAATTACATTTACTTCATGTAAATCTAAAGTCTAATATTTCCTTAAAAACCCCAGCACTATGGGAGGCCGAGACGGGCGGATCACGAAGTCAGGAAATCGAGACCATCCTGGCTAACACGGTGAAACCCCGTCTCTATTAAGAAATACAAAAAACTAGCCGGGCGAGGTGGCGGGCGCCTGTAGTCCCAGCTAATCGGGAGGCTGAGGCAGGAGAATGGCGTGAACCCGGGAGGCGGAGCTTGCAGTGAGCTGAGATCCGGCCACTGCACTCCAGCCTGGGCGACAGAGCGAGACTCCGTCTCAAAAAAAAAAAAAAAACCCAGTAGAACATTTTGCCCACTGAGGAGGAAATCAGATCCTCATAGTCAATGAATATTCTGTCCTGCACTCTAAATTTTGAAAATGCAACTAACAAAGACATCATTAATGTGTTATTCTTTTTGGTACAAGTCCTATGTCTTTAGAGATCTTCAGTGATTTACTCTCTAAGACAAACACTCTATCCCCTTTATAGATCCTAAATCTTTTATGTCAAATGCTGTGACCTCTTTTAAATGTATGTTGTTAGTTCCCTTTCAAATAGCCCTTTTAGATTTTGCTAATTTCAGAGTCTTCAGTGAATGTTTTTTTTTTTTTTCTTTACTAAGTGCCATAATCTCAAACTTCATGGTCATTCACTGTGGCCTGCTAACCACAAGGCACATCTTGGATGGTGTCTTAAGTTCTTAAGTGTAGGTGGAAGAATAGCCTGTAAGTGTGATCTGTTAAATACAAATAAATTAATTAAATTAAATTAAATTAAATTAAAACTAGGTGTGGCAGTATCTGCTCTGGCTGGTGAGCACTCTCCTGTCATCCTTCGCACAGTTCTTATAAATAGGTAAGTCTTGCATTTAAATGATGGACCTGTGGTATTTTTTCCCCCATGACAACACTATTGTTGGGGCTGCATTGGGAGTTTCCTCACTTACTCTGGGATTCACTTTTCTAGAAAATGGAAAGAAACCTTTAAAAATAATATACCTAATTGTGAGTAAAGATTAGTTAAAATAGTCTTTCATTCTCATTAGCTAGGTTACAAGAAAATTCTTTTAAAAGAATAAAATAAAAATTAAAATGCCAATGAGTGGTTCTAAAATCTCAGCCTTGTTTAGTAATTTTGCTCTATGCCTTTTCTCAGCATGAATGGTGAAAAGGTCACATGTGGTTGAAAAATATCCATCAGAGTGAATATCAAATTGAACACTGCAGTAACATGAAGATAAAGATGTATAATTCAGCTGGCAGCCAAGTTTGGTTATTCGATGCTTGTCAACTCCCAGAAACCTTATTTATATTTGGAAGTGCCTGCTAAAAGATTCTTCAATGACTTCCTATCATCACAACACAAGCATTATTGTACATTTAATATGATTTTCTGTTGTCTTTTGGAAAAAAAATGAAGAGTTCAAATCAAGAAGTGAAATTATGTGAAAGGTATATAAAAAAATGGCCAAGCTTTAAAAACTGTTTTTATTGTCCAATAACACAATTAAAAAGACAAGAAAGGTTTAAGTACAATCTATAAGATAAACGCATATCAATTCTATAAAATGATTACATATTTCAAACGAAAAGAAAATAGAATGTCCTAGAAATTTTTTGTATTTAAAGAGAAAAAATTAGAATCTTCATTGAATGAATTCCACATGCACAACAGACTCGTTCCCCATCACTCAGAATGTGAAGCAAGATTTCATAAGTCCCTGCTTATTCAATCTGTTTCATGCAAGCATAAAGAAGAAAGCAACAAATAGCTAAGGAATTATTGCCAGGCTGTATTTTCAAACTTCTTGAAAATTATTTCACAAAATACACTAAACATATCACATCCCATAGGAAATAGGAATGGTAGGAATGATATATTTGCCCTGTTAATTTCATTTAAAATCTTGTTAAAATTAAAGAGTTAATAAAAGCCTTGGTTTTCAGAACCAAGAAACATCTTAGGGGACATGATATAGCCAAGTTTTATTTCTTGATCCCACAATACCCCTGTCATTGAGTGATTGCTAAGCTGGGGTCAGGTGTTATCTTCAATAGTCTCCAGTGGTTTGTCAAGGCCACATTCACTCAACTTTCAAGAACACCAGGACTGGGCATACTCCCTCATCGCCTCAATAGTATATTTTGGAAAGATATATAAAGTTCAAGGTAATTAAAAGTAACAAATAGTAGATTGTCAAGGTACATTTGTTTATTTGTTTTTGTTTTGATTATATACTTGTTCGACTTATAGTAATTTTCTGAAAATACAAAAAAAACCTCAAAAAAACCCCTATATTTTCATATGTATTCAGCCATATGATAAACTTCCATTTGCTACCCATTGAGAGACTAAGACGGTGCTAGACAATGAAAGTCCTAATGAGCAACACATAGTCCCTAACCCAGGGAGTTTTTATTCTAGAATAAGAAACTGACAAGTAAGCAGGCAATTCATAAACATTATAAAGTATATAATAAAAGACAAGTTGTAAATTTAAAAAAAAAAGTCAGTTTAGGTTAGGAATGAGACTAGTAAGAATAGACTTTCTAGTATAAGTGAGTCTCAGAATATTTTGTTGAAGGAAATGGAGAAGATGAGAGAAATAAAGCATCCCACATGATGCACATTGTTGCTAATGCACTGAACATAGTGCACTGAAGGAATGGGGAGGCCAGAGTATTTCAATTTGGTAGGATAGATATTGTGAGGGGAATGTGGCAAAAAATAAAACTGAAGAGGTAAGCACAGGCCTTCAATTGGTGTTGTCAAGTTTGCACTTTATCCTGAGAGCAAAGATAAGCCGCAACAACTCTAAGTGCTGGATATTATTATGTGCATTATAGAAAAAGGAATTTGAGGGAGACTGAGGCAGGTGGATCACCTGGGGTCAGGAGTTCAAGACCAGCCTGGCCAACGTGGTGAAACTCTGTCTCTACTGAAAAAAAAAATTAACCATGCATGGTGGCACGTGATTGTAATCCCAGTTACTCTGGAGGCTGAGGCAGGAGAATCGCTTGAACCTGGGAGGTGGAGGTTGCAGTGAGTCGAGATTGCACCATTGCACTCCAGCCTGGGCAACAAGAGCGAAACTCTGTCTCAGAAAAAAAAAAAAAAAAAAAGAAATGTGAGATTCAAAGATCATGTGTAATTTTTCGAGGTAATTTAATGATGTATAAGTTTGGGTTCTGACAAGAAACAACACACTTGAGGGGTAACTGAGGAGAGTTGAATAAAGGGACTATTGGCGAAGGGACTATTGTTCAGGGTGTAGGGACATCAACAAGAAGTCAAACCGAGTAGGAAGTCCTTGTTATCCCTAGGCTTAAAGGGCCAAGGGAAGAGAATAATTATCAAAATGCGGTAAGAAAAAGATGTGTAGAGAAGACCATGTGATATTCAGTAAAGGGAAGCCTCTTATCCACTGTGCCCAACAGGAAGGGAGCAGGGGCAATAAAATCCTTGATCCCATGCTGTATTGGTTGAATCTAACCAGAAGCTGGATGTATTAGTCCATTCTCATACTACTATAAAGATACTACCTGAGACTGGGTAATTTATAAAGGAAAAAGGTATAATTGACTAACCTTCCGCATGGCTGTGGAAGCCTCAGGAAACTTACAATTATGGGGAAAGGAGAAGCAGGCACCTCTTACATGGCGGCAGGTAAGAGAGGTATTGTCTGTGGGAGGAAACGTCAAACATTTATAAAACCATCAGATCTCCTGAGAACTTACTTACTATCATGAGAACAGCATGGGGGAAACTGCCCCCATAATCCAATCACCTTCCACCAGGTCCTGCCCTCGACATATGGGAATTATGGGGATTACAATTGGAAATGAGATTTGGGTGAGGACACAGAGCCAGTCCCTATCACCAGAGGATAAGAGAGCCTTTTGATGCAGTCTGAAGATACAAAGCATGGTGGAGAAAGGTGGGGAAAAGATCTGAAGGGGCAAAGAGGACAAGCAGGAAATCAACAGCAAAGCTCAAACTTAAGCTTGATCTTCTGTCTCCCAAATCCCAAATCGTTAGACATAGTGTAAAAAAAATAAACAAATTATATATTATGTATGTATTTTATTCACTTATTATATATATATATATAAAACCAAGCATAATAGTTACTTTTATAGGCCAGTATTCTTTTTCCATTTCTATATAAGTAAAATATATTAACAATATATTAAAATATATTGGCAGTATGTTAAAATTAATAATTTATTAAAAGAGCAGATTTTTTAAAATCTAGAATTGTCTGGATAATTAAGAACTGTGGAATAGAATTTGGGCAGTAGAATTTACCTCTCTGTTCCCACAAAGAATGCAGTGGTATTGGTGCTGTATGAAATAATAGAAAATGATAAATGTATATTCATGTAAAATGGAAATAATTATTAAAATACTTTGAATTTCACAATAAAATATCTAAGATAATTAGGATTCATACAATTTCACATTCATTTACTTCACTGGTAAACCAACTTACCTGTGTAAAGTGCCCTAAAGAAGAATAAAATATATATTTTTTTGTTTCCTTAAAATACTGAAGTATCTTTAGTACTTTCAGTAAATTAGGTATTTAATTTCTCATATTGATCTTTGATAAATTTAGCCAAAGTTCTAATTGCACATGTTATTTTCAAAAAAATAATATGTAGCCCAATACAATGTACTCCAAGAAAATAAAATTTTAAAAAACCCTATGGGTGTTCATCAATTATTTTAATAAGAAAGAGGAGAATCATTCTTCATGAAGCATCCTATAGATATCTCCCAGGAAGAATAACAAAATTGACATAAAGAATATGCATAGAAGCACTTAATGGGAAATCATGTTATTTCTACTGAGGATAAACTGGATTGTTAACATGTTCAATTCACCCAACTTCCCCGGACCTTCATTTCTTCCTTAGACTTTGAAGTAGTTAAATTAGATGACCGCTCACATTCATCCAGCTCTGAAATCCTATGATTTCTGGATAATTAAAACAGCCATGTCTGCAATTAATAATACTATACCAGTAATACAGGACTGAAGAGCCTTGTTCTTCCACTTAGATGCTATTAATGAAAATCAAAACTCTAAGTGAAAATCTATTTGCATGTAAAATAGGGGCAATAATGTAAAATTTCTCACGGAATTGTCGGGAGAATTAGATGAGAAATGCATGCACAGTGATTCTAAAAGATAGTTTTGTAGAAGAGAAGTAATAAATACCATTCACTCTCTGTGAATCTGTAAGATTGCAATAAACATTCCCTACCCTATTTCTGTAACTCCTTGCTGATAACAGTTTTTATCTCACTGAATGCTGCTGCTAGTCCCTCAGGGACTACATTTTCTGAAGAAATTACATGTGTTTTATGGTTTCTCTATGTTTGATCAGCACTATCTTGTTCACTAGAGCAAGAATGAAAAGTATAAACATGGAAATGCTGCTGAGGATAAAATATCAGACTAAAAGAAGCTGCTGTTTTCCTCCCAAATACCTCACCCTAAACTCATTTCAGTGATGTTTTCAAAATGGAGGAGAGTTTACAAATTAAAAGAGCTAGTGAAAACCTGTAAGAACCTCCTAGGGAAACAAACGTATTTATATTTGGGTCTCATTATAAGACAGTAACACCCACCGTGGAAGAGGGATGAGTAATGCTGGGAAGTTTCTCCTGGGGGAAATATTTTCAGTTCCATTTTTTTTTTCTTTTACCTGCATTTCCCCTGAGAGGATCATCATCTGCCCCTTTGCTACAGAAAAGGCTAAAAACACCTTGCTATATCTGTGCCCTGATGTGAGAATGGGAGAGAAACCTCAGGTGATACTACTTCCTGCTGGGATGGCAAGTGAATAAGGAGTACAGGTGTTTCTGATAGCCCTCAGTGGCTCCTTCCACCACCTCTACTCCAGCACACAAATGCAGGTCTCCGTAAATGGTTAAAAAATGGACATTCATCTAAGAAGCAAGGTCTCTAAAGAGAAAGCAAATAGAAAATGACCTATCCCAGATTATACTTCCAGAAATCCCCCACTCTGAAGCTCAATTATTTCCTACTCTTAACTCGGCAGGGGCAGGCAAAGGTAGAACCTAGGTTTCAGCCTTTTGGGAAGGCAATATTAAGTAACAACTATTTACAGGGAAATATAAGCTCTCAGGAAAAGGCTGTAAGATTTCTTACATCAACAGAGCACAAGTATTACAAAAGAAAATAATCATACCAAAAATCATACAAGGGATAAAGCCAAATTTGAGTTACAAATAAAACAAGAATTAAAGACACTGAGTATTTTCAGAGTAACAGAGAATGGTAACATGACTTGTAAATAAATGTTTATAAGAAGACAATTGGAAACACATGGTATAAAAACCTGTTAATGTGCATAAAGCATCAAAAAGAAGTATTGAATAACAAAATGAGCACAATGGAAGAATGTATCAATGATCTGGAAGATCAAATAGAGAAATTTTTTCAGGAAGTATTAGGAAGGCATAAAGAGAAGATAATGTCAAGTGAAGACATAGCCATTTAGACAGGTAGAAATAGAATTGTCAAAATCTGTATAGAGGCAGTCACCAAAATAAAAATAAAGCATAAAGAAGAAATAGCTGAAAAACTATTAACTCAGAAATTTCCAGAATTAAGAAAAATAAACAAGTAAAATGCCCAGCAGGAGGGAGAAATCCTAAATATTTGTAAGTTGCCAAGTAGAATATATACAAAGAATAAAACCTGAACAAAAAGTAAAATTTTAAGAATTTCAAAATACAGAAACGTCTAAACACTTTCAGAAAGAAACACAAGGAAAATAAACAAATTTTCAATACATTTCCAACAGCAATATGGATTTCAAGAAGAAAATGGTGTAAAATATAGAAGACACTAAAGGAGAATAATAACAGAGTCAGATTTTTTTTTGTCTAATTAAAGTAGCATTTAAATGCCAGAATAAAATAGACATTCTCAGTCATAAAAGCCTTCAGAATGTTTTCACCAAAAGAACACCTATGAAAACAATCTTAAAATATTTCAGCAAAATAAAGGAATTAATCCCAAAAGATATACTAACAACAAGGACAGGTAAATAACTTAGAAGAAAAATGTACCGCATTCTGCACCTGGATCATAGCCAGCATATAGTAGCCCAACTTATCCTCTTAGGGTTAACTCATCTCTAGGCTTAACTATACTGCAGTTACTGCTTTGTCAACTAGCCTGATACTATTATGTAACGGGGGCCAATTTTGGTCAATAATACTTGGAAAATTTGAGTTACATAAAAATTAATGAAGGATGTTTATTACATGGGTGATACTCAACAAATGTATTTAACACTTGCAAATTTCACCTTGTAAATTTTGATCTGAAAAATTAATGAAGCTCCATAATACACACACAGTAGCCATCAGAAAATATCAAGTTATTTTTTTTCCTTCAAATTACCAGTAATATGGGCCTAAGCAAGTGAGAAGCCCATATTAGAGAGCTGCTGAGTCAGATGAGCACGTGTGCATTTGTAAGAGTACTGTATTGTGTTAATTTTCATCATAAAGTATGGTTAAATGCCCCTTCTAGCTATGAGCTATACTAGAGGCTCTGCTCTAATACTACTCTAGGTTTTCTGCCTCCTTTATGATCTCTAGAAATTTTTGAAAACCCCAAATTTTCCAGTTTATTTAGCTCAACTTTTAGAGGACATACACAGAAACTTATTCTTGATAGAAAAATGATGTCCTCTGGATAAAATACAGACTCCTTTTCACAGAGCCAAAACAATACATATCAATGATACATAAACGTATATAAATTTACATATGTCCTACTCATGTCAACATTAGAAAAAGTGGCAATCATAAACAACCATGTGAATAATTTAGAACATAAAATTTCGTTTCAACTATTGCTATTGCTTGAATGTGTCCTCGAAAATTCATGTGTTGGAAACTTAACCCCCAAAGCACCAGTGTTGGGAGGTGGGGTCTAATCTGCTCCACCCTCATGAATAGATTAATGCTGCTATAAGAGGGCTTGCAGGAGTGGATTTGCTCTCCTTCACTCTTCTAACATGTGAGGACACACATTCATCTTCTCCTGCCCTCTACCTTCCACTCCATGGGGACACAATAACAAGGCCCACACCAGTTGCCAACAACTTCATCTTGGACTTCACAGTCTTCATAACAACTGTGAGAGACCAAATTTTGGTTTCTTATAAATTGTCCAGTATCAGGTATTCTATTATAACAACATAATTGGACTAAGGCAATTATCATGATGGCATACATCTAGTTTCTATTTTTGTCAATCAATATTTCTTACCTTAAATTAAAAAAAAAAAAAAAAACCTTCCTATTTTGCTGAAAAGAATTAGAACACTTGCTTTGGATGGATTTAATCATTATCCCTAGCAATGTTTTAGAGATAGCCAAGTGTTTCACATTTTACAAGCCATGCATTTTACATGTTTAATTTAATTTTAAAATTGATTTAGATTTTAAAATAAGCATTATTAGTCAGAACAATCGGCATTAAAGGGCAATAAGAAATAATCGTTAAAAAATTGTGAAAGAAATGCTAAGCCATTATTCTGGATCATTGGATTTTTCTTTGCCACGCCCGTTGAATTTGAAATTTTATGGCCTGGAAAAGAGTAGTGAATATGGATTACTGCTAGAGACAAAGCCTAAAGTAAGTTATTGTCTACTCATCAAAGTTGATATGTCATCTTAAATTTATAGTCAAAACAGTTTTATTTAATCACTTATAATATTGGTTTTAAAAGATGACGTGTTTATTTTTAATTGTTTATTTTACCACTAGCTGCTAAAGAGACGTTTTGTTTGTGAAGTGTGCGACCCCTCTAGAGTTTTCCATAGAAGATCTATTCTTAGAATTTTACATTGTGTTTTATTATAAATAAATAAATAATAAAACTTTGTATTTATAAATAATTTCAAACTTACAGAGAATTTCCAAAAATAGTACAAAGACCATCCATAATCCTTTACCTTAATTTATCTAATGTTAGCATTTTTCCCTATTTGCTTTATAATTTGATATCCTTCTATTATGTAAAGGAGATGATGAATCAAATAAGCAACAAGCATCTGAACATTTGCAAGAGTATTGTTTTCTATCAACTTTATCATAAATTATATGAGTCAGAGCATCTACTGGCTTTGTGATAGGCCAGAGGCTTTGCTCCAATGTCACTCTAGGAACTATTCCATTTTTTTTGCTTCTTACTTCACTCAGTAATCTCCTTTATACAAGTTTTTCTTCTGTACAGAATCAGGTCTTGGATCAGTTATCATATCTTTACAGTTTCCTTTAATCAGAATACTTCGTTAGCCTTTCTAAGTCTTACATGACACTGAAATTTTTTGCTGAATAATCTTTACCATACTTCCTTTCTAAATAGACTGTTTCCCTTTTTATCTGTCTGATATTTCCTTAAGATTAGATTCAAGTTGTGCTTTCCCATCTGGAATACAACGTAAATGATGTTGCATCCTTCTCATAGTATTATATGTAATGATGCCTTAAGTTCATCGGTCCCTATTTGTGGAATTAGTTTTGATTACCTGCTCCAAGTGCTCCTCTATTCTTCCACTGTATAGTATATTCTATTGCTACTAATAAGGAATTTGTGTGGAAATACTTTAAGACCAAACATATATTAAATTCTTCATGAAAATTTCTCTCTCAGATTAAGCATTTATTATTGATTCTTACCTCATATAATCTTTACTGTAATGATTACAAAAAAGGGATATTCCACCACTTCTGCCATATTTAACAGCCAATAGTTGGTATTTTACCATAAACAAGTATTCAATTATCCCTTCTTCCACATTTCTTTTTACTCTATTTGTTATTGATATGGAGTCACAGATCCCTAATTTTTCCAATTCTTTGTCATCCATTACTCTTCTTATTTTGGCACTCAAATTGTCCTTAATTTGGAAAGCGGGAGCCCCTTTAAGCTGACTCCAATGTCTGTGTGACAGATTCCATCATTGTGTTTAATACTGTCATTTTTAGCACTTTCTTGCTTCCTGGCCTAACGCGATACCCTAGGCTCATCATCCCTGTCCTAACCCTGTACATTTCAAGAAGCCCTGATTTCTTTTATTGGAGTGCAGTAGTAGAAACCAAGATCTGGGTCCTACATGTGCTTGTCAATACCTGGGTGCCTTGTTTCTAAGCCTTTTCAGTAGACAGTTAGGATTTATGGCCTGTTTATACAGCCATGCATATGTCAACACACATAAATTCATAAACACATACAAATATATACACATACACCTGAATATACATGTACACATGAATATTTTAGAAATCAGCAGTCCATTCTACTTCCTCCTATTCCAACCCATTCCCACGTGTTAATTCGTGGCATCCCCATTTTACATATTTTTTCTTTATTTTTTAAATTTATTTGCATAAAGCTCACACATTTCTTATCCCAGGTATCCATTTCCTTTGTTTCCTTTTTCCACTACTTCAGAACCATGTGCCTTGGATAGGCTCTTAATTCTCTGAGCTTCACTGTACTCATTTGTGAAATAGGCATGATAATAATTCCCACTTGTGGACATGTTGTGAAGAGTAAATGACACAAAGACTTTAATACAATATCTGATGCTGAAATAATTCAATAATTGATTAGTTAGAAAAAAAGAGAAGTTATATACTCAAAATTCTAGGTGGTAATAGTGGTAATAGTAGTAGCAATAGAATTAAAACTTTCATTTATTTAAAAAAACAATCTATTCTATTGATTACATATATACTTAAGCATGACTTCATAGCATAACAATCCATTTCAAATGTGTTTGATTTTAAGTTTATTCAAAAACCACTCACTAAGCCTACTATGTCGTAGGTGTTGGATTGAAAAATATAAATAAGACATGCTACTTGCCTTTGAGTAGTTTATAATAGAATATGCAGATGTAAACAGATAAAACAGTTATGAAGATAAATTACTATAAAGGACATATGCTGCACAAATGGATGGGGATCAGGGAGATTATGTTAAAACTGAAAATAAAGTATTAATGACTGTGAGTAGACTCCAGATTGTTTCTATACTACCTATAATGCAAAAATCCTCAATAAAATACTGGCAAACCGGATTCAGCAACACATCAAAAAGCTTATCCACCATGATCAAGTGGGCTTCATCCCTGGGATGCAAGGCTGGTTCAACATTCGCAAATCAATAAACATAATCCAGCATATAAACAGAACCAAAGACAAGAACCACATGATTATCTCAATAGATGCAGAAAAGGCTTTTGACAAAATTCAACAGCCCTTCATGCTAAAAACGCTCAATAAATTCGGTATTGATGGAACGTACCTCAAAATAATAAGAGCTATTTATGACAAACCCACAGCCAATATCATACTGAATGGGCAAAAACTGGAAAAATTCCCTTTGAAAACTGGCACAAGACAGGGATGCCCTCTCTCACCACTCCTATTCAACATAGTGTTGGAAGTTCTGGCTACGGCAATTAGGCAAGAGAAAGAAATCAAGGGTATTCAATTAGGAAAAGAAGAAGTCAAACTGTCCCTGTTTGCAGATGACATGATTGTATATTTAGAAAACCCCATTGTCTCAGCCCAAAATCTTCTTAAGCTGATAAGCAACTTCAGCAAAGTCTCAGGATACAAAATTAATGTGCAAAAATCACAAGCATTCTTATACACCAGTAACAGACAAACAGAGAGCCAAATCAGGAATGAACTTCCATTCACAATTGCTTCAAAGAGAATAAAATACCTAGGAATCCAACTTACAAGGGATGTCAAGGACCTCTTCAAGGAGAACTACAAACCACTGCTCAGTGAAATCAAAGAGGACACAAACAAATGGAAGAACATACCATGCTCACGGATAGGAAGAATCAATATCGTGAAAATGGCCATACTGCTCAAGGTAATTTATAGATTCAATGCCATCCCCATCAAGCTACCAATGAGTTTCTTCACAGAATTGGAAAAAACTGCTTTAAAGTTCATATGGAACCAAAAAAGAGCCCGCATCTCCAAGACAATCCTAAGTCAAAAGAACAAAGCTGGAGGCATCACGCTACCTGACTTCAAACTATACTACAAGGCTACAGTAACCAAAACAGCATGGTACTGGTACCAAAACAGAGATATAGACCAATGGAACAGAACAGAGTCCTCAGAAATAATACCACACATCTACAGCCATCTGATCTTTGACAAACCTGAGAGAAACAAGAAATGGGGAAAGGATTCCCTATTTAATAAATGGTGCTGGGAAAATTGGCTAGCCATAAGTAGAAAGCTGAAACTGGATCCTTTCCTTACTCCTTATACGAAAATTAATTCAAGATGGATTAGAGACTTAAATGTTAGACCTAATACCATAAAAATCCTAGACGAAAACCTAGGTAGTACCATTCAGGACATAGGCATGGGCAAAGACTTCATGTCTAAAACACCAAAAGCAACGGCAGCAAAAGCCAAAATTGACAAATGGGATCTCATTAAACTAAAGAGCTTCTGCACAGCAAAAGAAACTACCATCAGAGTGAACAGGCAACCTACAGAATGGGAGAAAATTTTTGCAATCTACTCATCTGACAAAGGGCTAATATCCAGAACCTACAAAGAACTCAAACAAATTTACAAGAAAAAAACAAACAACCCCATCAAAAAGTGGGCAAAGGATATGAACAGACATTTCTCAAAAGAAGACATTCATACAGCCAACAGACACATGACAAAATGCTCATCATCACTGGCCATCAGAGAAATGCAAATCAAAACCACAATGAGATACCATCTCACACCAGTTAGAATGGCGATCATTAAAAAGTCAGGAAACAACAGGTGCTGGAGAGGATGTGGAGAAATAGGAACACTTTTACACTGTTGGTGGGATTGTAAACTAGTTCAACCATTATGGAAAACAGTATGGCGATTCCTCAAGGATCTAGAACTAGATGTACCATACGACCCAGCCATCCCATTACTGGGTATATACCCAAAGGATTATAAATTATGCTGCTATAAAGACACATGCACACGTATGTTTATTGCAGAACTATTCACAATAGCAAAGACTTGGAATCAACCCAAATGTCCATCAGTGACAGATTGGATTAAGAAAATGTGGCACATATACACCATGGAATACTATGCAGCCATCAAAAAGGATGAGTTTGTGTCCTTTGTAGGGACATGGATGCAGCTGGAAACCATCATTCTTAGCAAACTATCACAAGAACAGAAAACCAAACACCGCATGTTCTCACTCATAGGTGGGAACTGAACAATGAGATCACTTGGACTCAGGAAGGGGAACATCACACACAGGGACCTATCATGGGGAGGGGGGAGGGGGGAGGGATTGCATTGGGAGTTATACCTGATGTAAATGACGAGTTGATGGGTGCAGCACACCAACATGGCACAAGTATACATATGTAACAAACCTGCACGTTATGCACATGTACCCTACAACTTAAAGTATAATAATAGTAAATAAATTAAAAAAAAAAAAGATATGACTAGGGATAATGTGAATTACATTAATGTGACTAGGTGAATGCACTCCTATAACAGAAAAAGGACTTTAGGGAAAAACTGAGAAAATCTAAAGAAAAAGCATGAACTTTAGTTAATAATAATGTATCAATATTATTTTATTAATTGATACAAACATACCATACTATTGTATAATAATAATAGGGGCAACTGGCTGTAGAATGTACAAGTAGTACAGAATGTTCTGTACTACTTCATAGTATTTCTGTAAATTTTACCTGGGATAAAATAAAAATTTTATTAAAAGAAAAAAAAAAAAAGAAAATCTAACTAAAAACAACAAAAAAAAATAGTTGCTATGGAATATTATAGGGCATTTTTATAATGCAATATTATTATTTTCCTGATTCTAAAATTCCTCTGAAATTATTATGTGGAAATATTCTCCAATAATTTTTATCCATCAAGAAAATGTTTCCCCCTTCATAGCCTAGACAATAAAGTTCTAAATACATTTCCTGGTATTCAACAACTGTCTGCCATTTAACAATCAACTTAGGGTTTACAAGTTCCTTTTATGAAATTTATACTTCACTCAAACTGAAAGTGACTATTATCTTCACAAACTTAAATGTTTCTTGCATTATTTGTTGCTAATTCTGTTCTCTTTTCCCTTTCCTTCCATCTCTCGTATTACTTAAAGTCACTTAAAGTGACTTAGGAGATGAAAGGACATGAATATGCATATCCAAAATAATTTAGTGGAAAAGGCAGACATGGAATGCAAATGAACGTAAGATATCAATAGCTCCCATGCCATTTTTTAAAAACTAAGACCAAGAAATCACTTATTTTTGTATCTTAATTTATCAGTTTTATGCTTCTTTATTTTCTTGTCTTTCTTCTTTCCTTCTTTCCTTTCTTTTTCTGTTTATTTTTCATTTTACTTTTTTTACTCTTCTAAATATTAATTCAACAAATATTTATTGATTTTATGTTATATACCAGACACTGTTCCACATGATGTTATAGGCAGGAAAACACTCTGGTAAAGAGCCAAAAAGAAGTCCTTGCCCACATAATTCATACTCAGTGGGTTTTGTAAATTTCTAGGCAGTTGTTTACATACTGAGAGATATGAATAAATAAATAAATAAACAATTATATAATAGGATGACAGAATATTGTAAGTCCCTCAGAGAAAAAATAATTCCCAATAGGAGTGGAAAAGAGTAAGTATCTAGAAAAGGTATTTAGCCACATTCTCTCTGAAAGATGACAGGTGAGAGACATGAAAATATCCAGGAAAAGGGTGTTTCAGATATGCCAAAGTCTTAACAATAAGGGCCGTCTGGAGTCACTGAAGTAAAGAATGTAGGCCTTACTAGGCCAATACTCAAATTTGGATTTTATTCTAGGTGAAATTAGAAGCTATTGGATAATTTTAGAGAGCCAATGTAATTTGTTAAGTTTTTAATACATAATTCGTGCCATTATTTGGAGAGTAGATTGTAGATAAACACACATTTTAATAAGCAGGTTATTTCTGTCATCTGCCAAAAAAGTGATGGTAGCATTGACTAGAGTTGGTGGCATGGACATGAACTAGGATAATGGGCTAGGAGGTTGTGAGAAGAAATTGGATTTGAGAATATTGGGGTGGTGAGGAATTACAGGCTATTTTGAGGCACTGGATCTGAAATTGAGCAAGAAAAGATTCAAGTATAGTTTCAAATCTATTGGTTTACACCATTTTCTAAATAGAGTACTCAATAAGTATGTGGTAACTAAATAACTCATTTTCACTCATTGGTAGGAGTGGTGTTAGATTTACTATTAAAATACCAATGTGATTTTCAAATAAGTAATATATTTAATTTTGGTAAATGTTTAGAATGCCTCATAAAGTATCATGTCCTGAGATTTTCTTTTAAGGCTACAGAAAAATATATCCATAAAATGAAAAACTAGAATTCATAATATTAGGAGAAAGTTAGATAATTTTAGAGAAATACTCACAAGATTATAATTTTAACTGTTTCTTTGTGGGGAAGGTTTTTACTGGTCCAAGTATGGCAAGAAGAAAAGAAATAAACTCTGCCCCTGACCTTCATCTCTATTGTGTTTGGAAGTTGTGCAATATGCTCTCTGAATTTGAATTGTGACAGCCAGCACACAGCTCCCTAGATACCCCTAAAACCAATTAAGAAAAGATTATGCTTCTATTCCTCCAGTATATGCACTCATTGGGAGAATTGATTTTCCCTTTTGCCTCGTTGATATAAAACTTCTGATAGTCCCCAGCCTTTCCTTCTGCTTTTTTGCCTTTACTTCAACCTAGTTTTCATTCTAAACATTATTATTCTCCAAGATTGGCTTCAGTAAGTTTATTCCATACTTCTATAGCAATCTGTATTAGCTATATTTTAGCACAATAGAAGTAGGGTGGAGTGGAGGGAGTTGACTCTCTTGCTAGGGGTACCTCTATGGTTTGCTTCCCTAGTTACCTGGGACTGCCCCTTGCAGCCTAACCTAATACAGCCACTAAGAGAGCTGAATCAACTTTAAAATGTCAGCAAAGGTCCAGATTACCCTGCAGGGAAAAGAAGGCCTGCACATATGAGACCTCGGACCATTTGCCCTCACATTTACAGAAAAGGTCCAATTACAGAAAAGGTCCAATACTGCAGAATGATATTGAAGTTAATGCTTTCTTCCTGAAGCCATGCTTCTTTTCTGTGCCTCAAGGTTCTTGGCACTAAGTTGCCAGCCAAGGAAATGACCAGAACATATTCACCACATATTTATATGCAGATACCAAGGCACACTTTCCTTTTGTCTGTGCCATTCTTAACCTTCCATTTTATACTTTTGATGACTAAGCCAAATTCTCATTCAACCCAGTAGTATTATCTCTGTGGTTTGCTACAATAACCTTAACATTGTATATAAAAAAGAGATAGGAATCATTACAGCCACAAATGAAAGGATGATAGGAAACACTAGGTCCTAGTGATGACACCCTAATGGGCGGTCTAGAACTGAAGTTATTCCAGGGGTCTTTGGGTAACACCAAGTTATAGCCTCACCCAGATACACTCAATTGCCCCAGAATTTCCTTCCAATCCCACCCAATGGCTAGACCTCCATGAAGGTACACTGGATTGGAACAAAGGCAACATTCCCAACACCCAGGGGTGATGGGGGATTCACAGTGTCCTCCCTAGTGTCCCCCATGCCTTAAGTCTGGCAGCCATGCTAGTCACTTTTAAATGACTGACAGAGGGCTGTTTTTTTTTTCTTTCATTTTTTATTGTTGTAGAGTTTAGGGACTCTAAAAAAAAGAACAAAGAACAAAGAACAAGTCCACATTTACTCACCCTTCCACAGATCCTGGACAAGCCCTGAGAAATGTTATAGAATCCTTGGAGTGTTTTTTTCCCAGCTAGAAACCTCTGTGGGCAGTGGCTCCTTTGCCCGTGTTTTGCTCAGGCCATCTGGGCTCATTTTGCCCACTTGGCTTGGCAGGCTGCACTGGCCTCACTCTACCAGCCTGTATCCCACACTTTCCAAGGCAAAGCAGAGTGGTGAGGGGTGTGTGAACAAACAAGCATGAGTTCTGGCCACTGCTCACAGCCAGGCATGATGGTTGCAATGGGACAGGCAGCTCCAGGTGCTGACACAGGTGCCAGTTCCCTGTGAGTCCTCGCTGTCCTGTTGTCTCTTCAGCTCTCAGCAGAGGGGAGACCACGGCATGGGTAGCTCCTTCCTGCAGCTTGCTGTCCCATTGTTTCCTCAGCTCTCAGTAGAGAGGAGAGCCTTGGGTGGGTAGGTCTTCTCTGCAGCTAGTCATCCTGTCATCTGTTCAAGTCTGGCTGACTCCAGAGCTTATATGGGCCTCAGTGGGGAGGAAATGTGCACTGATTGGTCCAGGGCAGGCATGAGCAGGCATGGAGAAAGCACCACAAGTTTCCACTCTGGTCTGTGGGACCAACAACCCAGCTTCTAGGTTTCAGGCCCTCCCCAGCTTAAAGGTTGGGCTCCACCAGGCATCCACCCTCTTCTGCCCAGGAGCTTGTCTGCTTCCTGATGCCCTTAATGACACCCAGGCTGTTTATGCCAAGGGGTGGCTCAGGCCAGCGCCAGGCTGCCCTCAATACCCCCACCTTGGCCTCCCTCTCATGTTTGTTGCCACCCAAATCTGGAGGGGGCTGAGGCAGCAGAGGTTGGAGTGTCAGTCGTGCCCTGAGCATGCACCAGCCCGGCCAGGCTACCACAGCACCTGGGGTCAGCCCCAATCTCGCTCTGAGATCAGAGCAGGTGCTGGGAGTTGGGAGAGGCCCAACAGCGGAAGCAGGCACTTCCAAGCCTGCGGGGGCAGCCTGGGCCTTCCCGGACCCCTGATCATGCAGTGGTCCCTGGGTCCACAACCACAGCTGGATTGCTGCAGTTGTGCCCAGGAGGGTGGGGCTTCTGACTGCTCTGGGCCCCCAAGAGCACTGGGATACCCGACTCTGCAGCTGCAGCTGGGTGGCTGCATCTGTGCTGGGGGGGTGTGAAGTTCCCTCCCTGTCAACTCTGAAGGGGGCAGGGATTCTGCTTGTCCCTGGCTCCATGGAATGCACAATCCCAGTCATGCCTTCCCCACTGCAGCTGGTGTCATGGCAGCTTCTGCTCTAGACGGGTCGCTGCTGCCATCAGTACTACCTATGAAGTCCCAATGGTGGTGTCTACACTAGGATTGCCCTAGGTCAGACCTGATGCTAACACAGCACTGGGCCTTAACCCTAGTAGGGTGCAGTACTTGTGTCACCCCACTCCAAGCCCAAGGTGACTCAGCCAGAAAAGACAGACTCCATTTGTTGGTAAGAAAGTAGGGGAAGAGAACAAGTCTGTACCTGGTAATTCAGATAATTCTTCTGGATTTGATCCAAGAACACCAACACAGTACCTCTATCGGTGTAAGAATCACCACATTATGACATTGGGGAGCCCCCTAATGTAGATACAGTTTAGATGGTAGCACCCAAGTTCTTTTAAATACCTGAAATCCTTTCCAAACAAGCCCAGACTGTGAAGATTATAAGAAACACCTAATTACTCAATGCCCAGACACTGATAATATCTACAAGCATCAAGACCCTCCAGGAAAACATGACTTCATTAAACGAACTAAATAAGGTGCCAAGGATCAGTCCTGGAGAAACAGAGATATGTGACCTTTCAGGCAGAGATTTCAAAAGAGTTGTTTTGAGAAAACTCAAAGAAATTCGAGATAACACAGAGAAGAAATTAATAGTTCTATCAGATAAATTTAACAGAGATTGGAATGATTTAAAGGATTCAATCAGAAATTCTAGAGCCAAAAATGCAATTGGCATACTGAAGAATGCATCAGAGTCTTACAATAGCAGAATTGATTAAGTAGAAGAAAGAATTAATGAGCTTGAAAACAGATTAGTTGAAAATACAAAGTCAGAGGAGATAAAAGAAAAAAAGAGTTTAAAAACAAAACATGACTACACAATCAAGAAAGTCACCTCAAAAGAACAAATCTAAGAGCTATTGGCCTTGGAGAGGAGGTACAGAAAAAGATAGGGGAAGAAAGTTTACACCAGGGGATAGTAACAGATAAATTACCAAACCTAGAGAATTCTATCAAAATCCAAGTACAAAAACGTTGTAGAATACCAAAGAGATTTAACCCTAATGAGACTACCTCAAGGCATTTAATGATCAAACTTGAAAAGGATGAGAGGATCCTAAAGCAGCAAGAGGAAAGAAAAAACATACAAAGGAACTCTAACACGTCTGGCAGCAGACTTTTCAGTGGAAAGCTTATAGCCCGGAAAAGAGTGGTATGACATATTTAATGTACAGAAGGAAAAATAGCTTTTAGCCTAAATAGTACTTTTGGTGAAAATGTCCTTCAAGCAGGAAGGAGAAATAAAGACCTTCCCAGATAATCAAAAGCTGAGGGATTTCACCAACACCAGGCCTGCTCTACAAGAAATCCTAAAGGTAGTTCTTCAATCTGAAAGAAAAGTTTGTTAAAAAGAAAGAAAAAATCATGAGTAGGTACAAAAATCATTGGTAATAGTAAGCATATAGTAAAACAGAATATTATAACACTGTAACTGTGGTGTGTAAACTACTCTTACCTAAGTAGGAAAACTATAAGATGAACCAATCAAATATGATAACAACTTTTGAAAACATATACAGTAAAATAGAAACAACAAAAAATTAAAAAGCAGAGGAACAAATTTAAAGTGTAAAGTTTTTAATTAGCTTCCTTTTTGCTTGTTATTTTGTTTGGTTATGCAAGTAGTGTTAAGTAGCTATCAGCCTAAAATGATGCCTTGTAAAATGATATTTGCAAGTCTCATGGTATTCTCAAATCAAAAAACATACAATGGATACACACTCACAAAAACAACAACAAATAAAACAAAAACTCCAAGTAATTAAATCATATAACCAGAGAAAATCACCTTCACTGAAGGAAAAAAGGGAAGGCAGGAAAGAGAGAAGAGAAGATGACAAAAACAACCAGAAAACAAAATGGCAGGAGAAAGTCCTTACTTACCAATAATAATATTGAATGGAAATGAACTAAACTCACCAACAAAAATATATAGAGTCGCTGAATAAATTTAAAAAACAAGACCCAATGATCTGTTGCCTACAAAAAAACAAAACAAACAAACAAACAAAAAAATGCATTTCACCTATAAAGATACACATAGACTTAAAAAGGAGTAGAAAAAGATATTCCATGCCAATGAAAACCAAAAAAGAACAAGGGTTTCTATACATATATCAGAAAAAATAGATTTCAAGACAAAAACTGTAAGAGACAAGAAAGGTCATTATATAATGATAAAGGGGTCAATTCAGCAAGATGATACAACAATTGTAAATATATGGACCCAACACTGGAGCACCCAGATATATAAAACAAATATTATTAAAGCTAAAGAAAGAGACCTCAATACAATAATAGCTGGATATTTCAACACTCCACTTTCAGCATTAGGATGATGTCTTAGACAGAAAATCAACAAAGAAATATCAGACTTAATCTGTACTGCAGACCAAATGGACTTAATAGATATTTACAGAACATTTCCCCCAATGGTTGCATAATACACATTCTTCTCCTCAGTACATGGATTATTCTCAAGGACAGGCCATATGTTAGGTAACTAAGACTTAAAATATTCAAAAAATTTGAAATGATATCAAGCATCTTCTCTGATCATGTGGAATAAAACTAGAAATCAATAACAAGAGCAATTTTGGAAATTACGCAAACATATGGATTTTAACAATATGCTCATGAACGACCAGTGTGTCAATGAAGAAATTAAGAAGGAAACTGAAAATATTATTGAAACAAATTATAATGAAAACACTACATACCAAAACCTATGAGATATAGCGAAAACATTACTAAGAGGGAAATATTTAGCTGATAGCTAAAAATATATCAAAAAAGAAAAAAATTTGAATAAATAACCCAGAGATGCAGCTTGAGGAATTAGAAAATCAGGAGCAAACTAAAACTAAAATTAGTAGAAGAAAATAAATAATAAAGATTGTATTATAAAGATAAATGAAATTGAGATGAAGATAGCAATAAAAAAGATCAATGAAACAGAAAAATGGTTTGACAAGATAAACTGACAAATCATTATCCAGAGTAATTAAGAAAAAAAAGAGAGAAAACGTGAATAAATAAAATTAGAGATTTTTTAAAAAAGGAGACATTACAACAAATACCACAGAAATTTAAAAGGATCATTAGTAGCTATCATGAGCAACTATATTGAAATGAATTGTAAAATCTGAAAGAAATGGATAAATTCCTAGACACGTACAATCTGCCAATATTGAACCATGAAGAAATTCAAAACTTGAACAGACCAAGAAAAGGTAATGAGATCAAAGCTGTAATAAGAAGTCTCCTACTAAAGAAAAGCCTGAAACCTGATGACTTTACTGTTGAATTGTACCAAATATTTAAAGAAAAACTAATACCAATTCTACTCAAACTATTCCAAAAAGTAGAGGAGAATACTTCCAAACTCCTTCTATGAGGTCACTGTTACCCTAATACCAAAACCAAAGACACATTACAAAAAGAAAACTATAGGTCAATATCACTGATGAATATTGATGTAAATATTAACAAAACACTAGTAAATCAAATTCCACAACACATTAAAAAGATTATTCACCATGACTAAGTAGGGTTTTTCCCAGGGATGCAGGAATGATTCAACATATACAAATTAATCAATGTGGTACATCATATCAACAGAATGAAGGACAAAAGTAATATGATCATTCAATTCACACTGAAAAATCATTCAACAAAATTAAATATCCCTTCATTATAAAAACACTTAAGAAACAGGTTATAGAAGAAGCATAACATAATAAAGGCCATCTGACATACTCATAGCTAGTATCATACTGAATAGGTAAAAACTGATGGCCTTCCTTCTAAGATCTAGAATATGACAAGAATGCCCACTGTCATCATTGTTATTCAACATAACCAGATGTCCAAGCTACAGTAATCAGACAAGAGAAAGAAATAAAGAACATCCAAATTGAAAAGAAAAAGTCAACTTATTCTTCTTTGCAAATGATATGATCTTATATTTGAAAAAAATCTAAAGATTTCACCAAAAAACTATTAGAACTGATAAATTCAGTAAAGTTTCAGGATACAAAATAAACATACAAAAATCAGAAGTATTTCTATATCACAACAGTCAACAACCTAAAAAGAATTTAGGAAAGTAATCCCATTTACAATATCTACGAATAAAATAAAATGCCTGAAAATTAACTTAACCAAAGAAGTGAAAGCTTGCTACAATAAAAACTCAGAAACATTGATGCAATAAATAGAAGAAGACACACACAAAAATTGAAAGGTATCCAATGTCCACAGATTGGAAGAATCAATATTGTTGAAACATTCATGTTACACAGTGCAATTGACAGATTCAATGCAGTCCCTATCAAAATACTAATAATATTCTTCACCGAAAAAAAAAAAAATCTTAAAATTTAGATGGAACCACAAAAGACCCAGAATAGCCAAAGTTATCTTTCACAAAATGAAGAAAACTAGAACACTCATATTACTTGACTTTAAATTATACTACAGAGCTCTAGTAACCAAAAGAATATGGTGTTGGCACAAAAACAGACACCAGTGAAACAGAATTGAGATCCCAGAAATAAATCCATGCATCTACAGTTAGCTCATTTTTGACAAAAGTGCCAAGAATATACATTGAGAAAGGACAGTCTCTTCAATAAATGGCGCTGGGAAAACTAATAGCCATATGCAGAAGAATGAAACTAGACCCCTGTCACTCACCACATGCAAAAATCAAATCAAAATGAATTAAAGACTTAAGCCTATGACCTCAAGCTACGAAACTACTAAAGGAAAACTTTGGAGAAACTCTGTAGGATATTGGAATACACAACGAATTCTTGAGTAATACCCCACAAGCACAGACAACCGAAGCAAAAACAGACATATGGACACATCAAGTTAAAAACCTTCTGCATAGCAAAGGGAAAACTCAACAAAGTGAAGAGACAGCCGATAGAATGGGGCTCCCCATCTGACAAGGGATTGATAAACAGAATATGTAAGGAACTCAAAAAACTCTACAGGAAAAAAAAAAAATCTAATAATCTGATTTTTAAACAGCAAAAGATTTGTATAGACATTTATCAAAAGAAGACATCCATCCAAATGGCAAACCAGCATATAAAAAGGTGCTCAACATCATTGATCATCAGAGAAATGTAAATCAAAGCTACTATGAGATATCAGCTCATCCCTGTTATAATGGTTTTTACCCAAAAGTCAGGCAGTAAATGCTGGCAAGGATATGGAGAAAAGGGAATCCTTGTACACTGTTGGTGGGACCACTACTACTTGTACACTTGTACATTGTTACTACCAACACTATGGAGAACAGTTTGGAGGGTCCTCAAGAAACTAAAAATTGAGCTACCATATGATCCAGCAATTCCACTGCTAGGTATATGCTCCAAAGAAAGAAAATCAGTATATATTGAAGAGATGTCTGCACTCCTATGTTTGTTGCAGCACTGTTTGCGATACCTAAAATTTTGAAGCAATCGAAGTGTTCATCAAAAGATGAATGGATGAAAAAAATGTGGTACAAATATGCAATGCAGTACTATTTAGGCATTAAAAAGAATGTGATCCAGTTATTTGCAACAACATGGTTAGAACTTGAGTCATTATGTTAAGTGAAATAACCCAGGCACAGAAAGACAAACATCACATATTCTCATTTATTTGTGGGATCTATAAATCAAAACAATTGAACTCATGAACATAGAAAGTAGAAGCATGGTTATCAGAGGTGTGAGCCACCGCGTCCTGTCCAGAATACTCTAAATGTGGAGAAGCATTTTAACTAGAAACAGACATGTTGGAACCTTTGGAATGTTGAAAATATTCTGTCTATTACTCTCGTAGTGGTTACACAGGTAACTAGATATGGAAAAACTCATCAAGTTGTACACAAGATCTAGGAACTTTACTATTTTAAAATTGCATTTCAATTTTAAAAATCCACTGAATGGGTTGGTAGAAGAAGACAATTCATCCCTTTGAGCCAAGACTGTATTACACAGACTGTCTTCATTGCACTTTCACCCGGTATTGCCGATATTCAATCAGATGCATAATTCCAACTCTTTATTTTTTATCTTAGGAGAACAGAGCACCAGATCCTAAGATCCTGTTATTGTATCCTCAGTATCTGACTCATTGCCTGGCATGAAATATACATAAACAACAAACACAAAAGGTGATTGTGAAGAATAAATATTATAGGTTTGGATAATAATCCAGCAAGATACAATCCCAAATGCCTTAATTCCAAATGTTAAAATCCTGAATCATCAAAATTTCTAGTGTTAAAAATTCCTAACGTCTAAACTTCTTTTGTCTGAAATTCCTAACATCTAAATTTCTGAAAATAACAGCACAAGGTAGTTGCATCATGTTAGGCACAATTATTACTTTGTTATTGCCTTTGTGTAGAAGAAAATTATTTTCAATTGAATCTCCAAACTACATAATGACAAATTTGGAATTTGATGCAGTCAAGGCTTCTAAAAGTGAATTTTAAGGTGTTACCAATAAAGTTCGACCTTGCCATTCAGCCCAATGCATTTGGTTGAAAATTCAGACGAGTGGATTGTCCACATAATATAGCAACCACAAAAACTTCAACTTGCCAACATTGGCAATACTTATAGCTGATGACATTTCAGGAACTTTTAATGAATTGAAGCTGCATATGCCTGAAGAAGCCCCTGCAGTCACTGACTGATTAGAAAATAATTATGCAAATAGTAAGATAAGAAGAAAGTTATGTGTGTTACTGTTTTATCGCCAGTATTGTTTTCACCAGACTTGTGGTCTGTATATGAATGCATGCAGAATGGATTTCCTTGTGCTACAAAGAACATAGAAACATGGCACAGAAGGCACAGAAGATGGGAAAATGCAATAAGAAATGCCCATGTTGGTACATGGGGGAATCAGAGAATTGCTAAAAGAGCAGCGCCACATAGTGTATGAATGTGAAAGTGTTACCGGAAAGAGGTTCCAATTCAGACCCCAAGAGAGGGCCCTTGGATCTCATACAAGAAACAATTCAGAGTGAGTTCAAAGAGTAAAGTGAAAGCAGGTTTATTAAGAGCCCTTAGAAATAATACCACACATCTACAGTCATCTGATCTTTGACAAACCTGACAAAAACAAGAAATGGGGAAAGGATTCCCTATTTAATAAACGGTGCTGGAAAACATTGGCTAGCCATAAGTAGAAAGCTGAAACTGGATCCTTTCCTTATTCCTTATATGAAAATTAATTCAAGATGGATTAGAGACTTAAATGTTAGACCAAAAACCATAAAAACTCTACAAGAAAACCTAGGTAATACAATTCAGGACATAGGCATGGGCAAGGACTTCATGTCAAAACACCAAAAGTAATGGCAACAAAAGCCAAAATTAACAAATGGGATCTAATTAAACTAAAGAGCTTCTGCACAGCAAAAGAAACTACCATTAGAGTGAACAGGCAACCTACAGAATGGGAGAAAATTTTTGCAACCTACTCATCTGACAAAGGGCTAATATCCAGAACCTATAAAGAACTCAATCAAATGTACAGGAAAAAAGCAAACAACCCCATCAAAAAGTGGGCAAAGGATATGAACAGACACTTCTCAAAAGAAGACATTCATACAGCCAACAGACACATGAAAAAATGCTCATTATCACTCGCCATCAGAGAAATGCAAATCAAAACCACAATGAGATACCATCTCACACCAGTTAGAATGGCAAACATTTGAGAAATGTCTGTCCATATCCTTTGCCCACTTTTTGATGGGGCTGTTTGTTTTTTTCTTGTAAATTTGTTTGAGTTAAAATCATGCTGCTATAAAGACACATGCACACGTATGTTTATTGTGGCACTATTCACAATAGCAAAGACTTGGAATCAACCCAAATGTCCATCAGTGACAGACTGGATTAAGAAAATGTGGCACATATACACCATGGAATACTATGCAGCCATAAAAAAGGATGAGTTTGTGTCCTTTGTAGGGACATGGATGCAGCTGGAAACCATCATTCTTAGCAAACTATCGCAAGAACACAAAACCAAACACCACATGTTCTCACTCATAGGTGGGAACTGAACAATGAGATCACTTGGACTTGGGAAGGGGAACATCACACACCGGGGCCTATTATGGGGACGGGGGAGGGGGGGGAGAGGGATTGCATTGGGAGTTATACCTGATGTAAATGACGAGTTGATGGGTGCTGACGAGTTGATGGGTGCAGCACAGCAACATGGCACAAGTATACATATGTAACAAACCTGCACGTTATGCACATGTACCCTAGAACTTAAAGTATAATAATATAAAAATTAAAAAAAATAAAAAAATTAAAAAAAAGAAAACCGCTGAAGAAAATTATAGATGGACCAAATAGAAAAGCATTCCATGATCATAGATATGAAGAATCAATATTATTAAAATAACAACATTGCCCCCCCCAAAAAAAAAAAAAAGAATGGCAAACATTAAAAAATTAGGAAACAACAGGTGCTGGAGAGGATATGGAGAAATAGGAACACTTTTACTGTTGGTGGGACTGTAAACTAGTTCAACCATTGTGGAAAACAGTGTGGCGATTCCTCAAGGATCTAGAACTAGAAATACCATTTGACCCGGCCATCCCATTACCGGGGATATACCCAAAGGATTATAAGTCATGCTGCTATAAAGACACATGCACACGTATGTTTATTGCGGCACTATTCACAATAGCAAAGACTTGGAATCAACCCAAATGTCCATCAGTGACAGACTGGATTAAGAAAATGTGACACATATACACCATGGAATACTATGCAGCCATAAAAAAGGATGAGTTTGTGTCCATTGTAGGGACATGCATGCAGCTGGAAACCATCATTCTCAGCAAACTATTGCAAGAACAGAAAACCAAACACCGCATGTTCTCACTCATAGGTGGGAACGGATCAATGAGATCACTTGGACACAGGAAGGGGATCATCACACACTGGGTCCTATTGTGGTGAGGGGGCGGGGGAGGGATAGCATTAGGAGATATACCTAATGTAAATGACGAGTTAATGGGTGCAGCACACCAACATGGCTCATGTATACATATGTAACAAACCTGCACGTTGTGCACATGTACCCTAGAACTTAAAATATAATAAAAAAATAATAATAATAATAAAAAGAAAGAAAGTAAAGGAATGAAAGAATGACTACTTTATAGACAGAGCAGCCCCGAGGGCTGTTGGTTGCCCATTTATATGGGTATTTCTGGATGATATGCTAAACGAGGGGTGGCTTATTCATGCCTCCCCTTTTTAGACCATGTAGGGTAACTTCCTGACGTTGCCACGGCACCTGTTAACTATTATGGCTCTGGTGGGAGTGTAGCAATGAGGACAACCGGAGTCATTCTCGTGGTCATCTTGGTTTTGGTGGGTTTTAGCGGGTTTTAGCTGGCTTCTTTACTGTAACCAGTTTTATCAGCAAGATCTTTATGACCTGTATTTTGTGCTGACCTCTTATCTCATCGTGTGACTTAGAAAGCCTTAAACTTCTGGGAGGGCAGCCCAGTGCCCAGTAGGTCTTAGCCTTATTTTACCCAGCCCCTATTCAAGATAGAGTTGCTCTGGTTCACATGCCTCTGACAAAAAGTATTCTCCAAGCAGAGCCATGTTCTAAGAGAAAAAAAAAAAAAAAAAAAGCAGCTATTCATCTGGATGCAAGACTTCAAAGTACAGTTAACAATCATGAAAACTGCCAGCTCCTATGGACTATCTCCATGCAAATGCCCATAATCTATACCATAATACACATTTTAATATGTCAAAAGTTTTTTAGTTTCTTAGTTTTTCTTTTTTTATTTTTTCCTCTATTTTAAATTGTCAGCATTATTTTTCTTCTAATTCTCTATGCTCCATATTTTGTCTTCACATAATTTCCAATACTGTACGTATAAATTGTCTAAAGACTTTTAGAGAATTATAATTAGTTTTATGCATTTTTTACAAATGTGACTATGAAATTGCATTATCACAAATTGACTTTCTGTGTAAGCATTGTGCACATATGCAAAAATGTTGAAACTTTCTCAGTAAATGAAGAGATGTCCTTTTTCTGAAAGACAAAATTCGTTGAGATATTGGCTCTTAGGGTGACTGGTGCAATTGTGATGCAGTTGAGCCATTGTGGTTTTTGACTAATCTCATCAAAGGACTTAGGTTGTCCTTCCAGGTACCTCAGATGACTGCAGTTATAAAGCTGGGTGCACACAATTACTAACCATAGTAATATGCATTTATACATTTTGCTTTTAGACCTATTTTTTGTTAATATAGTTTATCTACTCATAACTGTTATACTATATGTTGTTAGACTACCTAGGTGTTTATGCTTATACAAATATATGTTTTATTGTCTATTTTACTGTATAAAGTGGCCCATGATACGTTGTCATGTTTTTATACTTCTTGAACAAATTTCCTTTTAAAAATGTAAGTAAATATATCTTAAAACTCTATGTTTTTTGAATTTTGATCTTTCAGGATTTTAATATTCAGGATTACAGCATCAGGATTATGTCTTTCAGGACTGTGACTGGCTTTTAAACATTAAAATATGTGAACATATATATCCCACTACAGTGCCAAGAAACAGTATATTTTTCAACAATACTACTTTCCTTCCCTTTATAGCAATATAACTTAATTTTGTGCTTAATATGCAGGATTTATGCCAAGCTGCTTTTTATAATTCTGTAGCAAAAGTATCTATGTGAAATGCACTATCATGTGTATTCTCTCAATAATATGGGTTTCCTTTAAGGTATAATTCAAAGAATATGACAGAACTACTGGGTCAGTTGTCAAACAGCAAAAGTTTAAACAATGTTGAGCTTCCATTAAAGGTGAACAATGCAATATCTGGGGTAAAACACTAGATTTTTCACCACTTTTTAAAATATATATGGTTAAAAATAGCTAAAATATTTAATAGTAAATATTTCCGAACAATTCAGGAATGATGGAAGTCTAGTTCAATTAGACAATGTTATCATTTTGAGTGAATTTTCTAGTAAAAGACTGATGTTCTCAAGCCAACACTGAGTCTTATCTCTTTCTATTATGGTTACTTCCAGGCTACGTAGCATAAAAAAAATGTCTTCTTCACATGGATCTGGGGCAAGGGAGGATTGCATCTAAAAGAGATAGGCAACTGGCATTGAAAGCAGGGGAAACAGAGCAGTACAAGAGGTCTCATATTTTCCAGTCGGAAGTAACCAGCATAATTCCAATATGAGCCTTAAACTGTAATTCACAGAGACAGACACAAAATTACCAGCATCGATTTTTGATTAAACTGCTGCTCACATGAGCAACTATATGAAGTATATTTCTACAGTGAGTAGCAGCAGGAATATATTCATTTTATGATGGGAAATTATTTTTCCCATGAGTGACTGGAGAGGTCAGCCAATCAAACATAAATTAATACGGTTGATGAAATAGTTGAGGGTCTTATAATTGTGCTGTGAGACAAAAGATTATTCCCAATGGTTTAGCCATCTACTAACATAATACTATATTATTAGGTTACTTTTTGATACTATACAGTATATCTTTTAAGAGTAATCTAGTCTTTTAAAAAAATAATACAGGAAACCTCAAAAGATATCCCACAGAAGGATCTTAAAAGTACCACAAAACTTACCTAAATTATCCACATAATTCCACTAACTCTCACATTTACATTAACTAAGATATGTGTGTACATGTATCTTCAAGTCAAAGACAATTTATGTCATGTAAGAATGCAAAGGTGAATCCTGTGTTTAGACACATTTCCACATGGTTCCCGCTAATGCAATAATTTACAAGTAAATATTTTGTTTTACAAAAAAAAAAGGATAAACTTAATTTAAAAAATTGTGTAGAAAAGTTATTGCTAGTCCCCTAAAAAATAAAATGGTAAAGTATTTTAAAGATAGTACTAAGTTAAAAAGAAAATTTTTTACATTGACAAACATATGCTTTTCTTCACTTGCAATGATCAGAACACGCTATCTACAGTAGAATCTATGGAGACTGCAAATACCTTAAGAGAATTTTCAAAGGGTATACCCTCTCTAGCCAACCACAATTCGAAAGGGGAAAAAGTGGGAACCTTCTCAACAGATGGGGTGGCATAATGTGGCGGGGACTGGGGATTTGCATGAATATGAATTACAAATAGCACAGATAACATGGCATTCAAAATCTGTTAGAAATCTTGAATGTCAAAGTCATTTAGCTGACATTTGGAGGGACATAATTACCTTAAGAACATGGAAATGGGTTGGTCTAAATTGCATGGGCAGAGAGTCTGAGGACACACAATAGCATTGCTTTGGCAATAATTGTGACAAGTGGGCATGGCCAAGTAAGCCAAGAATGGCACACATTAATGCAGTGACATTTTTTTCAATGTGTGCTGCCCTTTCAGAAATACGCATATAAAGCCTAAATAACCTCTAACCCATTATAAAATAACAGGAGACAAAATAATAAATAAATAAATAAATAAAACAAGCTACCAAAAGCCCTATCACTGGAATTATAAAGGAAAGTGTTCATTCACATTTCATACACAGATTTTTATATATTTCAAACATTTAAACTGTGTTTAACAATGCTAGACCTCGAAGTTTATTTGTCACAAGTTTACTTGCAATTTACTGAATGGTACCTATATTATTTGCATTGAAAAGACTAACAGTTTCTGATTTTAGAATGTGATTGTTAATTAAATTTTCATAACAACATATCATAATTATGATAATTAATATTAACATAAATTATCAGCCCAAAATTTCATATGCGGTTAAAAATTATAAACTTTTTTCCCCAATTTCTTATTTATTAAGATGTATTTTAAAAGATATTTAAAATGTAAGGCACTGTGAAATTGCTAGGAAATATACCAGACAATACTACACACAAGAACAGGTCAGATCACATTTACCTGGAGTAATGTGCCACATGTAGTAGAGACATTTAAAAAAGCGTATTTTACTCCCTAATTTTGTCATTGGTGTGAGGCCTTCCATATCAAGCCTGCTATTAAAGGATGTTGCAAGAAATACTCCATTAACGTTTCCTTAGATAATCACATATAATTTCCAAAATATTGATTAAAATTCAACACTGGTGATGCAATGAACACTTTAATATCTACACACTGAAAGGAAATTTGTGAACCATAATTAATATTTCATTTTCAAAAGTGAATGAAGTACTTGATTTCTTTAATAGATCAATATCTCAGGCTGTAATAACATTTGGAGCCCCTGCAAGCAGACTTCAATTTATACTTCAAATTTACCTCAACTCTCATGCTAGCCTTGACGAACCCAAGACTGGTTGATCATTATTTCTTCCTATTTGTAAATAGCATCTGTGGTCTATTCCACAGCATTTAACATTTATTCTCTCCAGCACTGTTTCCTACTCTGTTATATGCATCAATCTCTTCTCTTTAGTGGAAATACATAAACTATTTATGAAAAGATTAATATTATATTAGGAATGGAATAATTAGTGATAGTATTGATAAATTAGAAAAGCATGGATTACGTGTTATAATGAAAACAAGAAGCATCAACTGCTTATTTTATGTTAGAAACTGTGCTGAAATCTGGAATAAAAAGAAAAGTCACATGCAGTCCTTTCTATAAAGGAGATCACAGGATGTGGAGTAGTCAGGATTCTAGATACATGAATAGGTAGACAGAAATCATAGTGATTGACAGATACATACGATGATAATTACCATAATAGAAAAACAGTATTTTAGGAAGTAATGTGGAAGACCCAAGGAGCTTCTGCTAATGAAAGGAATAAAACCACTCATCATAGAGAAGCCTATTTATTAATTGTAAAATGTTGTAAGGTCAAGTTTTAAGGATCAATCAGAATCACACAAAATTAAATTTGAAAGAATAAACACACGACATTTGAAAAAATGATGAGAATAAAAAACAATGTTAGGTTATTTCTAATTTGATCTGAGCTGTACATAATATTGAATTCATTATAAGATATTCTTAAGGTATTCTGGCCTAAAAAAACTTCATTGTGAAATACAGTAACCAAAATCAAAACTGGTTCATCCACTTAATGAATGAATATTGAGCCAGACGATGTGCTAAGTTGCTGAGAGAGAAAAGTGAGCAAGAGAGACATGATCCTGTCCTCATAGCACTTACAGTATTTCCCTTTGAACAGTGTTGTATTTATTATATTTAGCTCAATATAAATCTAAAATTTTGAATGATTATATTTATACTTTCCTGAAAGTAAACATACATGCATATTGCAGGAAAATGAATAAAATAGAAAAATTGTTTAGGAAACTGTAAAACTATCACTTCAATACTTAATACTTTTATTTTTCCTGTGTACCTTATTACTTAAATATAAATAACAGATTTTTAAAACCTGAGATCTCATTCCACATAAAATCTGTATCATGTTTTCATGTAGCTTGAGGTTTTAATTATTCTTCCATCAATCTTCACGAGCATAATTATTAATATTTTCATATCCTCCCAATTCATTTAACCAATAGTTATTCAAGGCATACTGTGTCCATTCTAGATTCAGGTGATAGAGCAGAGATCAGGGCAGATGAAGTCACTTGCTCTCAGGGAACATGCAGTGGCTCATACGGCTTTACCATAATTAATTCACTCTTTTTGTAAATGTGTTTATTATTTATCACTAGCATGAAAAAATGCAATGGAAGTCTTATGTAATTATGTTACATATACTTGATTATGTTATATAAACTTGACAACTGAATATAGCGTCCTTGAAATAAGTCATTTTATGTACAGTTTAATGTTTTTGATATCTACTACGAAACTACTGTAAAGAAGAATTTTATAAATATTCACATACCTGTCTGCTCTGTATGAAGGTGGACAGCATTACACACTGAAGGCTTTATTTTTTTAAAGGCTTTACAATGTTGTAGTCCAAAAGTAGCATCTAAAATTATCTTTATTGATTGTGGGATTGCATAGATTTTCTTAAATTCATCGGTAAACTCTATCTATTCAAATTGTCTTTGCAAAACTTTTGCCTGTTAGTCAGTTGATAGAATCTCTCATGGATTTGTAAGTGCAATTTGTGTGCTTTTGTCTGTAATATTTATAAATAGTTTCCTTTTAATAAAAAGGCTTTGTATTGGAAAAATGTTTGCCTATTTATGTCAAATATTCACCTTTTTTAATATTTACATTTTACATGAACTATTTTAATCTGTTTTTCTTATCTATCTATATATATATCAAATAAATACCTAATTTGATTTTCTTCTATATTGTTACCATCAACAGCAGGAGCAGCATCAAAAACTTATCTCTAATGTTACTGTAGATATATATTTTTTCTATTTCATGTCTCATTGCACTAGGTAGAACTTATAAAACAATGTTCATAGTAGTGGTGATAACATCCATGCTGGCCTCTTCTTAATTTTAATAAAAATTACTGAAATGTTTCACTTTTAACTACAGTGGTAGCTGTTCATTAAATATGCATCTTTTTTCTGAAGTTAAAGATAAATTCTGTTCTAAGCTCATCAAGTGTATATTTTTACCAAAAACAGGTATTAGATTTTCTTAAATGTCTTTTTAAGCATTTGCTAAGAACTCCACAATACCTCTTACTTTTACTTATTGATAGAATATACTAATCATTTTCCTAAAATTAAATTCCCATTTTCATATACTAAATGAATTATTTATTAAAATTTATGTAGTTCAAAATGCCGCTGGAATTTATTTGCTGCTATTTTATTTTGGATGTTTTTGTACCTATATTCCTACATGAGATGGTTCTGTAGTTTTGTTTTTAAGTGCTATCTGTATGTGCTTTTGGGATTCGGGTTTTCAGAGTTTTATGGAATACACTTGGAAGAATTTAGCATTTTCCTGTGTTCTACTGCAATTTAAAATGCTAATGGTCTTCATTGATCCTACGTGCATCTTACCATTTGTAGATGGAAAATGTCTGAAACTATTTGTTATAATAGTGAAATTCTATGTGGCCTGGTTCCATGGTAGATAGAAAAGAATTGGGAATAGGATTAACCTAATTTTTCTTACACATTCCTAAGAACCTTAAAGGTTAAGTTTATCAGAGTACTGAAATTTCTCATCAATTTAGATGCAAAACATTATTTTGTATGGCACAGAGCTCAGTCTCAGGAAACTACTAATACTGCAGTCATATATTTATGTGAAATGTTTCATTTACATTGAATAGAAGGTTTATCTGTAATGTGTACCCAAACAGACATCAAATAAGACATAATTGACAAAGCGTAGATTTTATACCTGCCTTTCCCTATCAACATAATATTTGTTTTTATTTTGTGTTATTTTTTGTCACTGTCCTCAACACTGTAACACTTCCAGTCTAGAGTTACATACAGTGATTATATTTTTCAGTTTGAAAAATAGTGGTTTTACCATATTCCTTTTAAATAACTAATATGGGTTGTATATCTTATAGTTGTTCCTTAGCATTAATTAATCTCTAGAAGTAAATGCTGTGAATATATAATTAATGAACGATGTGAAGATGAGATGTCATTTAAGTAGTTGGCAGATTGTCTTTAAAATTAATAATCTGTTTCTCCAACTGTTTGCACTTATTTCAAGGTGCTACTTTCTTCTTGATGGCTTTTTTCACTTTTTTCTTATTTTATTGATATGTAATATTTTACACATTTATGAGTTACACATGAGTGTTTGTTACATGCATAGAATATACAATGATCAAGCCAGAGTATCTGGGGTATTCATCACCTTGAGTGTTTATCATTTTTAAATGTTGGTATCATTTCAAGTCCTCTGTTTTTGTTACTTTAAAATACACATAATATTGCTGCTAAGTATAGTACCCTCGTCTGCTGTCAAACATTAAAATGTATTTCTTTTAATGAACTGTATGTTTGTACCCATAATTAGTTGTCATCCCTACTCCCGCCTCACCCATCCTTCCCAGTCTCTGGTATTTATCATTCTATTCTCTATGTTCATGAGATCAAGTCACATGTAGGGGATGAGAAACTTAATGACTTGAAGTCTTAGGTAACTACTCATGGGATAGGCTCTGATTGCGTGCCTGACTATGGCATGAAAAACTTAATTAGAAAAGAGGAGACACAGTGCTCTTAAATTTATGAGACCACATTTTCAAAGTTTCAACTGGCGGCTTTCAGACTTGTGAGGAAAGGACAATATTGCCTTCTTTGTCTTGAAAGTCATGGGTTGCTTGTTCATATGCGTGCGTACATGGCTGATGTCACTTGGCTCAATGAACAATGCTAAGTTATCAAGCATCCATGAGAACTGCATTTATGGAATTTATTCAGTTATTTTCTTTTGTATATATTTCTTTGGCATTTTCTTCAATTCTTGAAAAGTAAATGGTTTTAATTTTCTTACTTTGGAACTTCTCTAACTTGGTCAATGTGATTAATTCCTTTTTTGTCTTTTGAACCTCAGTTTCTTTAGATGTAAATAAGTTCAGCTGGATTAGATGTTTTCTGAGATCTGACCCCTGTGCAACATATTACAGTTTGTAGTTGTTAGAAGATATTAGCATTGCAGATCATATTAAGGACCCGAATAAGACTTCAAGTTTCTGTATTTGCCTGCATTTATATAGATATATATTTTACGTAACTAATTCATTTAAAATCTCTATGAGTTTATTCATAAGGAAAACAACAATAGTAAAAAAGACTACCTTCATAGAGTTGTGAGGAAATTAAATAAGATAACATTTATAAGCACTTTCACAGTACCCAGTCCATGAAGAGTGCTCAATAAATGTTGTTATATTAATTTTTATTCTTCCTTGGCAGTAGTGGCAATGTTTCTAATCAAGTACTAATATCATTAAGTGCAGTGTATTCTATCTATTTTTAATAAAGAAACTACAGTCATAATCTGAATTTTTTTAGTTAAATTGTATTCATCTGTCATACAATTTCTCATGTGCATGGTTTTCAGAAACATTTTAATGTTTCTGAACAATTCCTTATTTTAATCTCTACATCTTTATAGTAAAAAGATTAAGCATTGTGTGCCCAATTTTGAATAAGTCATTTTGATACTCATGATTTTGTCTTGCAATAGCTGAAATAATGAGTGCTGAATTAGTTAAATGGTTTTTCAGTGGGTTGATAGATTATTTAATGAGTTGGCATTAAGCAAACAATGTCCATATAGATAACTAATTCTGTAAAATACTCTAACTTTAGCTATTAAAATTATGTCAGATTTTTGAATAAAGAGATAGTAGGCATGAAAATCAAATTCACAGGTATCACAGAGCTGTATATAAATAGCAGGAAATTAGTAGATTAGAATAATAAGGTACCTCATCATGCTATAAAAATTAACAACATTTAGCAAGTAAAATATAATAGGGAATAATCAAACACCAAAATCAGAAGTATAAGGTAAAACAAGTTGATACACTAGATCTCTCTAATCAACTGCATGAGTAAAGAATTCAGGATTAAATTTACCATAAAATCAATGGATGAGGAAGCTGTCAAAAAATACAACACAAGCTTAGGCTTTAAGTTAATTGAAAAATATGCTATAGAAGAATGGCACTGGAAGTCCCATATTATTCTTTGCTGGGATGAACACATTTAGAGAATGGGATACAGTTCTGGGTACTTCAATTTCAATATAACATTAACTAGTGGGAGAACGTTGGATGAATATCAACAGAATAGGAATATATCTGGAAACGGAATGATTTAAAAGCAGTGTGTGTATGTGTGTGTGTGTGTGTGTGTATACATATGTTTGTATATGTATTAATTACAAAATAACCATGGAGAAAAAAAATTAGAGTAACTGGGTTGGGAAAGGTGACAGCCACAGTGTCGTCACAGTTGGAGCTCATCTTATCATTTGTGATGCTATACATGACGCGATGGAGCAGAAGTCACTGAAAGGCTAAATCTGCTTGTATGGCAAATTAAAAGCTGCCCATAGAATGAGAATAAAAAATTCCTGCTTCATTGCCTGGACCTGATGGGCTCAAATATTAGCTGGAGACTATTTAAGAAACTAATTTGTTTAAGAGTGCGATGGGGATATTGTTGAGGACATTGTGAAATACAGTGTTTTTGTCCCAATATGAAGCCCCTTCAGAGAAATTTCTTTATTATTGTAGATAAGAAAGTTTTGATCCCCCATCAGGAGAACTTTTTGTTTTAATGGACAATAAAAAGTCTATAACTGATTATACATCCCTTTTTACTTCTATGGTTTGAAAATAGAATTCACTCAGTCAGTGATTCAGTGAATATTTAGCATATTTATTTATTATATTTTCCTCTTATATTTCACAGACTATTCTGTTCTAGGTACTGGGAATGCAATAGTGAAAATGATAGGTAGGGAACTTTCTCTGTGAAACATGCATTCTTGTGGGCACGGAGGGTGGAAAGAAAGATATGAAATAAGTAAGGAAACACATGGGCAAAATATTTTCAGTAGAGAGAGACTCACAAAGATAATTAAATAAGTCAACATGATTGAAAGAATCTACCATTTAAAGTAGGCATTGGTTGGGCGTGATGGCTCACGCCTGTAATCCCAGCACTTTGGGAGGCCAAGGCGGGTGGATCTCCTGAAGTCAGGAGGTTGACTCCAGCCTGACCGATATGTTGAAACCTCATCTTTACTAAAATTAAAAAATTAGCCGGGCGTGCTGACAGCAACTCGGGAGGCTGAAACAGGAGAATTCCTTGTACCCTGGAGGTGGAGGTTGCAGTAAGCCAAGATTGCACCATTGCACTCCAGCCTGGGAGACAGAGCAAGACTCCATCTCATAATAAATAAAATAAAATAAAAAATAAAGTAGGTGTTGCAGTTGAGTTCTGACTAATTCAGACGATTGCCAAAGCTCAATATCAGAGCTTCAGAGCAAAGGGAACAGCAAGTACAAATGTCCTCAGGAAGGCAAGAACCTTGGCTGTTGGAAAATAGGAGAAGGAGGCTACAAAAGTGGCTGGAGCTTGGTGAATAAACAGGGAGGTCAGAGAGATGGGCAGGAATCGAGTGTGGGTCCCACTCATTAGAATTTTACTCCATGTGTAAAGGGAAGCCATTAGAGTATCTTTAACAGGGGACAGCATGATCTGTTTCTTAACTTTAAAATGATCAATGATTCTATAATACTGTGAAATCTTTAGAAGCCTATGATTTTCACATATGAGCATATGTATTCTTAGTTTCCCACATCTTAATCTTCTGATTTCTTTACTGTCCAGTCTTGTCAATTTATTATTTAAATATCAACATTTAGTATTTATCTATATTCTTGAAAGTTGATTCAAATCTTGTGAAAAAATGATGGACCATAAATCTTAAATTAAATGAATTATGGTATGTTGACATTTTTGATAAGGATTAACTTCAAAGGCAGAAACTTGGATTTTAAAAACCCTTCGAGCATGATACTCTAAAGCTCTATTATATCTAGCTTCATAAGGATACACTGACTTTTCTTTCTTGCCAGTAAATCAAACAGAATCTCTTCAGTTGGCTTCGGTTTTCAGAAACACAGTCGTTTTCAGGTTATTCCTACTATTAGGGTGAAGATTCTCAAAGTCTGACTGACTCAAATTAGAGAGAAGAAAGAAACAAAGAAAGAACAAACAAAACTATTATTTCAATATGTCAGACATTTAATAAATAATTGCTTTCTAAAGGCATGATCCTCTAAAAATTATCTGAAAATTCTGGTAGCAAGTTACTGAGAAATAGCAAACGCTGCTTCTCCAGTTTTCTTAATGTCAAATTCCTTTTTATAATAAATGTTATTGAGTTTAGAAGAAAATGTAAAATATGTATATAAAGATTTATATTATGGCAAATTAATGGAGAAAGCCAAAAGAATACAGACTGCTTTTACAACTGAGGAGCAGAAGGAATAAAACTGTCAATAGCTAAGGCAATGAATGTAAAATCCGGATGTCCACGAGCTTCAGGGAAATTAACTGCAATTTTGTGATTTCCACCCTCACAGTCTGATTATATGATCAACCAATATCTGTCGCTCTTTGAATGTTCCTCATTTTGGAATCTTCAAGGGACCTTCTGTAAATGGGTCAACCACAGTTTCCCACTAAAGATTAGAGATAATTTAATTCTCCACAAACGCAGTTGCAGAAATTGACTACTGTAACCTTAGGACGAGTTTTACGCAATAGCCACGGATATAACTCGCTGCAGCTCCAAGACTAGTTTTACATACTGCCTGCTTCCAAAACTTTATTGGTGCCCGTGAACTTTCTTTTAAAACAATATATAACATGTTTCTTTCTGATAAAACCCCCAACCTTCTCTTTTTTCTTTGGACGTACTGAACACCATTTCGTCTATGTGTATGCTACAAATTGTGATTCTGTGATTTCCAGCATAAAATGTTAACTTTAGATATTTATCTCTACATTTTATATTGACCTTGACACTGTGAACTAAGGAAGTTGGGTCAAGGAAAATCAAGTATTTCTTCTTTCTATAGTGGGAATGGACAAAATTAAAAGAAATTAATGCCCTGTGTTACAAATGATAGTTGAAGGATATAATTTTAAATTCAATGTAAAGGCACATTCTATCATAAACAGATTTTGTAATAAATTCCACCTCCATGCAAAAACCTTCCTGACCTAGTTAAAAAATAAAGTAAGTTTCAATCCCTCTCCTTAGCCTGTTTCACACCCCTGTGTGTTTCCTTCAAATCTCATATCACAACTTGTAATGTTTTTAATGTATATTTCTGTTTATTTAAATGTCAGGGTTTGGGATTTATATTTTTACTTGTTCTCTCTCTCTGTGTGTGTGTGTGTGTGTATGTGTGTGCGCACATGTGTGTTTACCCTGGTTCTTCAACTAGAATGCAAGTTTCTTGCAACCAGGGCCACTTTTGCATTGTACATATTTGTATTCTCTTTGTATTTGCCTGGCACATAGATTATCAATAGTTTGTTACAGAAAATAATGATCCTATATCCCTAATCAAAATTTATCATTCTATGCTCTATTTTCCCATTGCTTTGGTTGTTTACCTCTCTTTTAGCAATTACTATTATGTGTCACTTTTTAATTATTTGAGCTCCTTGAGAATAGGGACACATCTCATTCGCCTTTGTGTGCCTCTGCATTAGCCAGTGCCATCCTCACAGATAGTTATTAAATGATAGCTGAAATGACAATAGAAGATTCTGAAGGCTGCTTCTATTGCTTCCCTGCAACAAAGACAGAATTATGTGGCCAGACGTCGAGATGCTTAACTACTGAAAGGCTGGATCTCAATCTCAAAACTTTGGGTTTATTCCAGGATCATGTGAGTTACAAAGAAGAAAAAAAAAAAAAAGAGAAAGGAATGCAAACTATTTCTGCCTGAAAGCATAATCTTACCCTAAAAGTCATATGAAAATTCCAGCAGCAAGTCACTGACAAATCACAAGCATTGCTGTCTGTTTTCCTAATCATATATTTCAAACACTATGTATTAGGAGACAAAGAAATGGTACAATGACCTAATTCTGGTGTATGTTTCCAACTTCTGTAAAGTTGGGAAAACAATTAAACTGAGGAGCATAAAAATAGTTTAAATCCTTTTCCACTTCACAGAACCAAAAAGGAAACTTGGCTTTCTCCTATAAGGTTTTCGATCTGGGACAGATAAAAATATAATGTTAATTTTTTAACAACTCAACACAATGCAGCATCCATAAGAATGAATGTGATGAATTGGTGCAAGTCCTACACAGCAGGTAAAGGGGCCCTGAGGTTTGCCTATTGCTGTTACCACATACTCACTTAAACCAATGGTGGCAGCTGGTTCTTTGCATTTCAACTGAGGAGCAATGAGTGTATCACTTCTTTTCATATCAAATTATCCACATTCTTTGTGTTAGAATAACCTGGAAAGGTAATAAGCAATGTCCTTTTTAACTTTCAATGTAAAAAAATTACATTGCTCCTCAAAATATAGAATAAACTGTGATTATGTGGTCATAGATACAGTGTGTGCCTTACAACAGGGTTAGCTGATTTAGAAAATCAAAGTACAGGATTATTGAATAAATTTGACTATAAACCATGAAAAAAGTATGTTTTTCATACAGCATACTTATTCTAAAAAATTACTTGTTGTTTATCTGAAATTCACATTTACTTAAGAGTCCAGATTATATCTGGCAACCCTATCCTAAGTTCAAATTTCACCTTCGCTACCAGCTACACTTTGCTAGTTATTTAACCTCTTTGAGCCTGGAAAATTAGAGTGAACATATCCATATCTTTCATGGACTTTTTCTTTCCCTATTGTTTTACTGTGGTAAAACACATGTAATATAAATTGTACTATCTTAAGCATTTTTAGGTGTGCAGCTCAGTGACACTAAGTACATTCATACTGTTGTGCAACCATCAATACCATCCATCTCCAGAACTCTTTTCCTTTTTGCAAAACTGAAACTCTATACTCATTAAACAATAAATACCCATTTTCTCCTTATATCCAGCCCCCAGCAACTTCCATTCTACTTTATTTCACTACGATTTTGACTACTCTCAGTACCTCACATAAGTGGTATCATACAGTATTTGTCTTTTGTGACTCACTTATTTCACTTAGCATAATGTCTTCAAGCTGCATCCACGATTCATCTGTTGATGGACACTTGGGTTGCTTCTACGTTTTTAACTATGAGTAATGCTATGAATATGGTTGTACGAATACCTCTTCAAGAGCCTTCTTTCAATTCTTTTGAGTATATAGTCTGAGGTGGAACTTCCAAATCATGGGGTAATTCTATTTTAAATTTTTTGAGAAACCACCATACAAGTTTCCACAGCAGTTGTACCTTTTTACATTGCCATCAACAATGTACAAGGATTCCAGTTTTTCCACGTCTTTGCCAACCTTTATTATTTTCTGTTATTTTGATAGTGGTCATCCTAATGGGTGTGACGTAGCATCTCATTGAAGTTTTGATTTACGTTTCCCTGATGATTAGTGATGTTGAGCATTTTTTCATGTACTTATTGACATTAAGTCTTATTTTTGAGAAATAGATCCTTTGCCCATTTTTTAATTGGGTTAATTTTGTTATTGAGTTTTAGAATTTCTCTACATATCCTAATATTAATTCTTTATCAGATATATGATTTGCAAATATTTTCTCCCATTTTGTATACCAAGGGTAATGCTGACCTCACAAAATGAGTTCACCAGTGTTCTCTCCTCTTTAATTTTTTTGGAGATGCTTGAGAAGGATTTATGTTAGTTCCTCTTTAAATGTTTGGCAGAATTCACCTGTGAAGCCATCAAGTCCAGGGCTTTTCTTTGTCAGAAGATTTTTTTATTATCGATTCAATCTCTTTACTAATTATAGGTTTATTCAGATTTTCTATTTGTTCATAGTTTCGTCTTGGTAGGCTTTGTGTTTCTAGAAATTTGTCCACTTTATGTTATCCAATTTGTTGGAATAAAATTGGTCGTCGTATTCTCTTAAATTCTTTTTATTTTTGTCGAATTGGTAATAATGTCTCACTTTAATTTCTGATTTTAGTAATTCAGTCTTCTTTTTTTCTTAGGTCATCTAGCTAATGGTTAGTCAATTTTATTGATTTTTTTGAGGAAAAACTTTTTGTTTCATTGATTTTTCTCTGTTGTTTTTCTATTCTCTATTTTTTAAATCTCTGCTCTAATCTTTATTATTTTCTTCCTTCAACTAGCTTTGGGTTTAATTTTGGTATGGGGAGTAATTTTTCCTTTCCTTTAATTTTATCAATTTTTGCTTTATTTATTTTGACAGTCTGCTTTTAGTCATGTAAATGCTTACACTTGTTATATCCCCTTGTGGTAATTTTTCCTTGCCTTTAATTTTATCAATTTTTGCTTTATTTATTTTGACAGTCTGCTTTCAGGCATGTAAATATTTACCTTTGTTATATCCCCTAGTGGTATTGAAAGTCATATACATATATATATATACACACACACACACACACACACACACGTGTGTGTGTATATATATATATATAATGTTTTTTGTCTCGTAACATTTTTGTATTTAAAGTCTATTTTGTCTGATATTAAGATAGGCAGCTCTGATCTCTTTTGGTTACTATTTGCTAATAATTTTATTAAGGATCCGGTGTAGGTAATGAGTCACTTTGCTCTTGCTGCTTTCAAAATCTTTGTCTTTGTCTTTCAACAGTTTAACTATAATGTATCTCAGTGTCAGTCTCTTTGAGTTTATTCTACTTAGTTTGTTGAGTTCCTTGGATATTGACATTTATGTGTTTAATCAACTTGGGGAAATTTTTAGTTATTATTTCTTTAAATATTCTCTCTGCTCATTTCTCTCTTCTTCTGGAGCACCTGCAATTTGTATGCTCATCCACCCAATGGTGTCACACCGGTCCCTTAGGCTGAGGTAGCTTTTTTCCAGGCTTTTTTTCTTTCTGTTTTTCACACAAGAATTTCTATCATCCTGTCTTCAAGTTCACTAATTCTTTCTTCTGCCTTCTCAAATTTGTCTTTGAATTCCTGTAGTAAATTTTTTATGTCAGTTATTGAAATTTTCTATTTCAGAATTTCTTTTTAGTTTATTCTTAGATAGTCCATCTCTTTATTGATATTTCCATTGTATGTATACATCATTTTCTTTACTTTATTCAATTTACCTTCCAAGTCCTCCTTCAGAGATACAAGCCATCAATAGACTCTAGAGTTCTGAAATGCTGATATTGTACAGACTCTGCCAGTGCAATTGTTACCTAGGAGGGGAGACATATTTCTGGTATTTCCTACTCCACTATCTTCCCCGAATTGCATTTTTGAGATAATTGAGACATTACTATGTTTCCTGGCACAGATGTCAGATCCGAAGTAAACCTAAACATAACTTTTAATATAAACACATATTATCAGTCAAGATAAAGTTAAGTATATATTATGCTGACAATGCCCAAATCTAAATCTAATATAAAACCAGTTTATTTTTCATATATGTGTCATTGGTTGGGATTCTATGCAATGGCTCAATAATCCAGATTGTCTGGGTCTTGAAGCCCTAAAATTTTGGCATGGGACATTCTCTGTAATTGTCAGGCACAAGTGAGGAAGGCATAAAAGTTATCTCACTAAATACTTCAGCCTCAAAGTGATATACTTCACTTTTCCATGCAACCTATAGACAAAACCCATCATATAACTATGCTTAGCTACAAGGGGATGGAAAAATAAAATCCCATATGCCTGAAAGGAGAGAAGAACCAGATGTGGTTAAGCACTACAAGCTTTTACTGCAATACTTACCATGAAAACTAGAAACAATAATAGAATCTGCAAGTTAAGTAAGTAGTCAGCGGTCTAACCTCCTTCCTAATGTAGAAATCTCTTCCAAGATGTCACCAGTGCTTTAACTAGCCTTTGTTCAAATGCCTCTACTGGCATGGGGCTCACAGCCTCATTATTAAATATCTTCTTCTTTGTTAAAATCATTGAACCAAAATCTGCCTTCTGATAATTCATAAGATTTGCTTCACCCTGTGACTGTCACTTTCAATGTTTGCGCTTGATTAAAAAAAGAAAAACAACTGTAGAAAATAAGGTGCAAATTAAGAAGACATATTTATTTTAAAAATGAAGAAAAAACAAATACTTAATAAAAGAATAGATCACTTTTAAGAGCTAACAATGCTTAGGAAAAGTCACAATATATAATCTGTCAATTAGAGTTTTCTTGTAATTTTTTTAGACTACAAATTATTCTTCAGAAGAGGAGTATGAATGTGCAATAGGGCTTATTGTCTTTTTGCTTTTTGTTTTTATTGTTCTATGTATGTAACACCTTCCTTATTACAAAATAAGTTTTACGCAGCAAATTTCTAACTTAAAAAAGGGAAGTTTAATAGCTTAGCTAAATTTTAAGCTACCTTTCTTAATCTATTAGCCGGATACAAGTATTTTGTGTAAAATATTATATTTCAAAAAATTATAAACTGTGATGATGGCAGTGACTAATGTTTAAAGACCTAAATTTTTTTATTCACGGATTAACATAATAACAGTAATATCTAATATATGCCTTCCATGAACAGAGAACATAAAATATTTTGTAACTGGATGATTATGATTCATCTCTTCAAAATAAGAGTTTGCTTTCCATTTGATCTTTCTTATTGATTAATATCTGGGTTTAATTTTCTCTCTCATCAGGTTCCTATTTTGTTTGTTTAAATTTTTCATGCATATTGGCAGAATATCATTGAACTCTTCAGAAAGAATATAGAGCTACATTTTTATTGACCTACTTATAATTCTATATAAGAAAATAAGTTAATAGTTGAGCTCATTTCAAAAAAGGGCCAGGTGTGGTGGCTCACACCTGCAATCCCAGCACTTTGAGAGGCCAACGTGGGCAGATCACTTGAGGTCAGGAGTTCAAGACCAGCCTGGTCAACATGATGAAACCTGTCTCTACCAAAAATTCAAAAATTAGCCGCGCGTGCTGATGGGTGTTTGTAATCCCAACTACTCAGGAGTCTGAGACAGGAGAATCACTTGAACCTGGGAGGTAGAGGTTGCACTGAGCCGAGATAGCACCACTGTACTTCAGCTTGAGCGACAAAGCAAGACTCTGTCTCAAATATATGTAAATATGGGAAAAGATTTCATAATGACCACTGACTAAAAGAAGACTCAAATAGCACCTAAAATATTACAATAGAATTAGACAAGGAGTTTGATATTAAAGATCATAGGCTACTTTGTCTATAATTGTTAATACAAGATGTTAACACAGCTCAAAAATGAAATATATATTGTATGAACCAATTTTTTAGCTCCTTAGACATGTTTGACTGCTTTTTATAATCATCTCTCTGCCCCTCCACACCTCCTTTAGTTTTCCTGTTTATTTTAAATGATATAATAACACAACCAGAGCAGTTGTAATGCTTTGGAAATAAATAGTGCTGGAAATGGCACTAAGAAGACCCGTTCAGTCTCAGCTCGCTTCTTTACTGGTACACAGATTTGAGCAAATCATTTTAGTTTTTTGAACCTCCATGAGTAAGGATATCTACCTTATAGAATTGTAGGAGGATTAAATATGAGATGTGCTGAAATTTGCCCCAGTGCTGTCAATACTTCTCGAGTTCCCATCCCTTTATGATGTCCACGGAGATAAGAGGTCTCAGACAAAAAGCTGGAATTAAGAAACAAGTGAAAACCAAATATAAAAATTGAAAAAAAAATCCATAGGCCTTTGAAAGATAGAAATATAGAATAAGTAGTGCAAGTGGGCCATTTTCTAATTTTTTAAAAAAGGCCTTTTTTCCTATAGAGTTTATATTAGTGCATTTTTACAATTATACTTAAGAGTTTTTATAAATATTTTACAAAATTAAGAAATTGCTGTTGACAAAGCCTTTTGTGGACCTCAAGAAATTCTGGATGCTGGCGTGATAGATGTGAATAAACAGACACGCCAACACCAACATTTAGAATAAAGAGCATGCCCTGCTATGCTATCAATGGCCTCTTTTTCTCAGTATGACCCATGAGAATACCAGCACATACTTTTCTGCTGCTTTTCTGAATGGGTGTGCATTTCCGCATGAAGACTACTACTTCCTACCCACTCCCTCTTACTGCACATTCTAGGTCCCTGGGCTTCCCGTTTAGTGGAGGGTTACTAAGAGATGTTAATTGACAATCAAGTGCAGAAATTCTTTTATATTACTAATAATAAAATCTTGTAACCCTATTCTGTGACTCTACAGTGAAAAGGTAGGATGGTATACAACCCCCAAATAAAAGCCTTAAGTAATCAAACTCACACAGTTATGGACATGACTTATTTTCATTATCTGCTTAAATTTAAGTGATATTTGTTAACCATACAGAGTCCATGGGGTAGCAGTGATTGGGAGTGCCTCCTCTTGTCTATCATCTTGTGCCTGAGCAAGGTTACTGCACTTGGACCCTCATCTTCCTGGCTTGGCTTCCACAGTCACCTTACAGCAACCCTCTACACCTCTCTCATGCTGCTCTCTATCCCTCTTCCAGCACCTCATTGCTACCAAATTCTTCATTCCCTCCTCTCTTGATGTAACTTCTAACATCCAGCCTCACGGCAGATTGTCAGAGTGCATAGGGAGGAAACAGAGGTAAATGTTCGTTCGGATGAAGAGGTAGAAGGGGTCAGGAGGTTTCCATCATTGTCTGTCTTCTGCAAGCTTATCTAAAAGTGAAGAGACATCCTTAAAGTGAGTATTGATCAAATGTCAGTTGTCTCTTCAAACTTCCTATGGTTTAAAAATAAATGAAAAGAAAAAAGCTCTGTTTTCTTACCTAAATTTGAGTTATATTACCAAATGCCCCTTAGGTAATGGGGCCTTTATAGGTTCCAGCGTAAGTAGTATATGTTGTGTGCATGCATGTTTCTCTCTCTCTGTGTGTGCATGTGTGTGTGCGTGTGTGCGTGTATGTGCATGTGTGCGTGTGTGTGTGGAGAGAGAGAGAGATGGAGAAAAGGGAGGCGTGATAATCTTTCTAAACTTATCCAAATTGCTTGTGAGAAAAATAGCAGTAATCATAACACACCAAGTCCCTTATTGCTGGTAATGCTTTTCACGTATCTCCCCAGATTCCCTCATTTTAACTTCTTAAATGTCTCACCTCCTCCTCCATACCCTGGAAAATTATAATATGCTGATTCAATTTTTAAAAGTTATTTGAAATGTAGCCAAACTCATTTGATCTTCCTCAATTCATCACTGCATATGGCTTTCATCCCATTTTATTAGTACATTTGACACTGATTATGATAAATCCATCCAGAGCCACACATCTCCATCTGCAAATTTCAAGGTTTAATTTTAAACTTTTTAGGGTAAGATATTTTAAAAATATTTTCAACTTGTAGGATTTCAAATACCTTATTTCTAAATGTTTCAATATGATCAATCTTATACATGCGATTTTATACATCTATATCAGATATAAAAAAGATTTAGATTATTTAGACATTCAGTTAGTTCTCTTTATACATGAAGCTACTTTTACGAGCAAAATGAAGGGGAAGTGAGATAGTTGCAGTGCTGTCTTTTGAAGGACAGGCCAACTTATTTCTTGCTTCTAAAGGAAGTAGGCTTTACCCTTGAAGCCTTCCCGGTCATATGCTCTTGTATGTACTGTTTCCTTTCATCAGTAAGTTCTCCTGAGCTTCTCTCTCTCTCCTTCTCTCTCTATCTCTTTCTGTCTCTCTCTCTGTTTGACTGTTTCTCTGACATTACCCAAAGATAACTGGTTTTATTTTCTGGTCTCAGAATTATTTGATGTCCTTTAGTAATGAGGTCAGTTTCCACAAATGCCTTATTAAAAAAAAATTCTCCTTCAAATAGGCAAGAGGTGGAGGAGTTGAGTTCAAAACACCTGGAGTCTCCTTTGATTAGCAGTATTTAATTTCTGATAGTACCCATTTTATGGCATTTTAGTGAAGACAAGTCTAAAAGTTAACAGAGGAGTCAGGCCAATGGTTCCAATAGGAACATACTCCTTTGTTAATCTTTAAATGCTTTTCATTGCATTATTTGTGGATAGGGACCAGCAATGTTCCAAAATAGGAAGTGTGTTTTTGCCAACATTAAGTTCCATAGGTCTCTGATTTTCCTGTTTAGTGGAGGGTTATTAAAAGAGAGTACTTGATTTCCCACAGTTGGAAATTTCCCTGGTTTCTCTAGTCCACGTAATTCTCCAAAATGTTATAGAGTAGACCAAGACCTGAATTTTACCTGTGTTTTTGATTAGGCTTCAGTTTGTTTTATGAACTGAAGTTCTTGTCTCCTTCTGTGCTTTTTCCACAGTGCAGGCAGTAATCACAATATCCTTCATATAGTGTACCTCCTTTCCCTCGATGATATTAGAAACACATGGTATCCATTCCCATTGTGCATTTAGATAATAGCAATGAAAGCACAGAATATTATCTTGGCACCATAGAAGCTCTACAATCCCCAAGCGTCAACAGTACATTTTCTTCAAACGTTAGCAACTTCAATCCCTGGCAAGAAAAACAAAAACAAAAACAGATTATGCAATCTATAATGATCTTACTCTTCACCAAAATTCTATTTTTGTGTTCATTATTAGAAATTTCCACAGACATATTTTGGCAGTCATAATTCTGCCTGCCCAACTAGATGTAAGCTCAATGAGGAAGGGGGTCTATTGCTTTCTTTAATGACGGAGACACTGACGAGTATATGAGGAATTTTACCCATTAGATGTTTGAGGCTATAGAGATCTTTGATCGTGCCACTGCTCTCTAGTCTGGGTGACAGAGTGAGACCCTGTCTCAAAGAAAAAAATAAAAACAATGTGTTCACTCATTTAAAAACTCTGTCAGACCACTCTTTGTTATAATTTTTTTAATTTTTTTAAAAAATTTCGTGGGTGCAGAGTAGGTATATATACTCATGGAGTACATGAGATATTTTGATACAGGCATGCAACATTAAATAAGCACATCGTGGAGAATGGGGTATTCATACCCTCAAGCATTTATCCTTTGAGTTACAAACAATCAAATTACACCTTTTAAGTTATTTAAAAATATACAGTTAAGATTGACTATGGTCACCCTATTGTATTATCAAATAGTAGGTCTTATTCATTCTTGCTATTTTTTTTTGTACCTATTGACTATCCCTACTTCCCTACTCCCCTCAGACCCCCACTATCCTTCCCAGCCTCTGGTAACCATCCTTCTAGTCTTTATGCCCATGAGTTCAATTGTTTTGAGTTTTAGATTCCACAAATAAGTGACAAGATGTGAAGTTTGTCTTTCCGTGCCTGACTTATTTCACTTAATAGAATGTCTAGTTCCATCCATGTTGTTGCAAATGACTGAATATCATTTTTTACTGCATTTTGTATATGTACCACATTTTCCTGATCCATTTATCTGTTGATGAACACTTAGGTTGCTTCCCAATTTTAACTATTGTAAACAGTGCTGCAATAAACATAGGAGGGCAGATATCTCTTCGATATATTGATTTCCTTCCTTTTGGGTATATATCTAGCAGTGGGATTGCTGGGTCATATGGTAGCTCAATTTTCAGTTTTTTGAGGAAACTCCAAACTTTGCTCCACAGTGGTTGTACTAATTTACATTACCACCAACAGTGTATGAGGGTTTCCTTTTCTCCATGTCCTTGCCAAAATTTCTTATTGCCTGACTTTTGGACATAAGCCATTTTAATTGGGGTGAGAGGGCATCTCACAATAGTTTTGATTTGCACTTCTCTAATGATCAGTAATGTTGAGTATCTTTTCATAAGTCTGTTTGCCATTTGTATGTCTTCTTTTGATAAATGTCTACTCAAATCTTTTGCCCAATTTTGATTGGATTATTAGTTATTTTCTATAGAGTTTTTGAGCTTCTTATATATTCTGCTTATTAATCCCTTGTCAAGTGGGTAGTTTGCAAATATCTTAGCCCATTCTGTGGGTTTTCGCTTCACTTCATTGATTTGCTGTGCAGAAGATTTTTAACTTGATGTGATCCCATTTGTTCATTTTTGCTTTAGTTACCTGTGCTTGTGTGGTATTGCTCAAGAAATCTTTGCCAGGACCAATGTCCTGAAGATTTTCCTCAATGTTTCCTCATTGTAGTTTCATAGTTTGAGGTCTCAGATTTAAGTATTTAATCAAATCATTTTTTATTTGCTTTTTGCATATGGAAAGAGATAGGGGTCTAGTTCCATTCTTCTGCATATGGATATGTAGCTTTGCCGGCACCATTTATTAAAGAGATTGTCTTTTGCCCAGTGTATGTTCTTGGCATCTTGGTGAAAAATGTCTTTACTGTAGGTGTGTGATTTTGTTTTTGGGTTCTCCTGTTCCATTGTTCTATGTGTCTGTTTTTACACCAGTACCATGATGTTTTGGCTACTATCACTCTGTAGTATAATTTGAAGTAAAGTAACATGATTCCTCCAGTTTCGTCATTTTTGCTTAGGATAACTTTGCCTCTTCAGGGTTTGGTGTTCCATATAAATTTTAGGATTTTCTTTCTATTTCTGTGAAGAATGTCTTTAGTATTTTGATAGGAATTGCATTGAATCTGTAGATTGCTTTAGGTAATATTGACATTTTAACAATCTTGATTCTCCAATCCATGAACATGGAATATTTTTCCATTATTTGGTGTCTTCTTCAATTTCCCTAATCAGTGTTTTGTAGTTATCATCGTAGAGATCTTTCACTTCTTTGATTAACTTAATTCCTAGGTATTTAATTTTATATGTGGCTATTGTAAATGGGATTACTTTTTTATTTTTTTTCACATTTTTCACTGTTGGCATATGGAAATGTTACTGATTTTGGTATGTTGATTTTGTATCCTGTAAACTTTACCGAATTTGTTTGTCAGCTCTAATAGTTTTTTGGAGGAGTCTTTGGCTTTTCTTCAAATATAAGATCTTATCATCAGCAAACAAGGAAATATTGACTTCTTCATTTCCAATTTGGATGCTCTTTATACCTTCTCTTGCCTGGTTGCTTTAGCAAGGCACTATGTTGAACAATAGTGGTGACAGTGGGCATCCTTGTCATGTTTAGATGTTAGAGAAAAGGCTTTCAAATGTTCCCCATTTACTGTAATACTAGCTATGGGTCTGTTGTATATGACTTTTATTATGTTGAGGTATGTTCCTTCTATGCCCAGGTTTTTTAGGGTTTTACCACAAAGGGATATTGAATTTCATCAAATGCTTTTTCAGCATCAATTGAAATAATTGAATATTTTTATCCTTAATTCTGTTGATATGATGTATCACATTGATTGATTCATGTGTATTAAACCATCCTCACATACCAAGGCTAAATCCCACTTGCACGTGATGAATGATCTTTCTAATGTATTGTTGAATTCAGTTTGCTCATATTTTGTTGAGGAGTTTTTCATCAATATTCATCAGAGATATTGACCTGTAGTTTTCTTTGTTTTTTGTTTTGTTTTGTTTTTTGAGACAGGATCTCACTCTGTCGCCCAGGCTGGAGTGCAGTGGTGCAATCTCTGCTCACTGCAAGCTCCGCCTCCCGGGTTCACACCATTCTCCTGCCTCAGCCTCCCAAGTAGCTGGGACTACAGGTGCCCACCACCATGCCTGGCTAAGTTTTTTGTGTTTTTAGTAGAGATGGGGTTTCACTGTGTTAGCCAGGATGGTCTCCATCTCCTGACCTCGTGATCTGCACGCCTCAGCCTCCCAAAGTGCTGGGATTACAGGCGGGAGTGTTTTCTATTTTTTTTAAATGTGTCTTTGTCTGATATTGATGTTGCAGTAATACTGGCCTCATAGAATGAATTTGGAAGTATTTCCTCCTTCTTTATTTTTTGGAATAGACCAATAGGGTTTCACCCACATTGGCCAGGCTGGTCTCGAATTCCTGACCTCAAGTGACTAGAAAAGAAAGAGCAAACCAAACCCAAAATTAATAGAAGAAGAAAATAATAAAGATCAGAGCAGAAATAAATGAAATTAAATTTTAAAAAAATGAAACAAAAGTTGATATTTTTAAAAGTTAAACAAAATTTACAAACCTTTAGTCAGACTAAGAAAAAAAGAAGACGTTCCAAATACATAAAATCAGAAATGAAAAAGCAGATATTACACCTCAGTCCCTCAAAGTGCTGGGATTACAGGTGTGAGACACCACGCCTGGCCAATCCCGGGCTTTTCTTTACTAGAATACTATTTATTATGAATTCAATCTCATTATTTGTTATTGGTCTGTTCAGCTTTTGGATTTCTTCATGGTTCAATCTTGGTAGCTTGTCTGTATCTAGGAATTTGTCCATTACTTCAAGATTTTCCAATTGATTGGTATATAGTTGCTCAAAGTAGCCACTAATGATGTTTGAATTTCTTCAGTATTCTTGTAATGTCTTCTTTTTCACTTCTGATTTCAAGTATTTGGAACTTCTTCTTTTTTTTTTTTTTTTTGTCTGGCTAAAGGTTTGTCAATTTTGTTTAACTTTTTTAAAAAATCAACTTTTGTTTCATTGATCTTTTGTATTTTTTTCATTTTAATTTCATTTATTTCTGCTCTGATCTTTATTTTTTTCTTCTACTAATTTCGGGTTTGGTTTGCTCTTGCTTTTCTAGTTAAGATCTATCACTAGATTTCTGATTTGTCATTTTTCATCTTTTTTGATGTAGGCACTTGTATCTATAAATTTCCCCCCAAGTAATGCTTTTACTATATCCCGTAGGCTTTGGTATGTTGTGTTTCATCATTATTTGTTTCAAGAAATCTTTCAGTTTGTAAAAAAGTCTGATGAATCACCCATCTGCAACACTAATTATTAATCAATATAGATTTATAATTATTATGTTGTTTATTTCGGAGCCTTCAAAATAACAGTAGTTTTCAGTGGAACAGAGACTTCTAGCTGAACACTAAACTTATTTCCTCTTTTTCCTTGACATGTAGCTAGACTACATTAACCAAATTTCCTTTCAGTATGTGGGGTTAACTGACTAGTTTTAGCCAATGGAATTTTGTAGGAAGTAATGTAGTCCTTTACAAAGTCTGGCTTATACGAAAATCTGCCTCATAATAATATTCTATACTCCTTCACCATCTTTTTTTTTTTTTTTTTTTTTTTGAGATGGAGTCTCAGTCACTCAGGCTAGAGTGCAGTGGTGCAATCATAGTTCACTGCAGTCTCAAACTCCTAGGCTCAAGCATCTTCCTTCCTCAGCCTCTTGTGTAGCTGAGTCTCCAGGCAAGCACCATCATGCCCAACTAACTTCTTTGCTCTCTTGATGCCAATATGCACGGTGGTATTTGAAAGCAAGTGTTGAATAGGGAACGTTCACAAAATGTAAGAAATATGAGTCCTTTCACTTAGAGAAGGACTACTCTGATAAGAAATACCCATTTTAGATTCCACATGAGGAAAAAATTGGCAACTATGATAAACAACTGAGTGTCTGAAATTTGCCTACAACTGCAACTACGGCTGATAGTGAGATATCCATACCTTTTGCCGAAAGTATATGTTGAAAGAAGTGGAAGAAGAAATACCATGACTCAATCCCCAACCTCACCTTATTTATGATACCAGACAAGCATAACACAGAAGTTATAGGGCTCCTTCAGTTTTTGTTTTTGTTTTTAGAGATAGAGTCTGACCGTCACTCAGGCTGAAGTGCAGTGATGTCATCATAGTTCACTGCAGCGTCAACCTCCCAGGCTCAAACGATCCTCCCACATCAGCCTCCCGATTAGCTGGGACTACAGGTGTATTCCACCATGCCTATCTTTTTTTTTTTTTTTTTTTTTTTTTTTTGTAGAGATGAAGTCTCGCTGTGTTTCCCAGGCTTATCTCAAGCTCCCGACCTCAAGTGATCTTTCCTTCTTAACCTCCCAAAGTGCTGAGATGACAGGCATAAGCCACAGTGTCTGGCCTCCTTCCTGTTTTTAAGTAAGGCAATATAAAAAAAAAAAAAAAGCCTTATTCCCCATTTTACATGCACATCAAATTAAATATAAAAACTATATTCTAGAGTCTAACAATTTCTAAAAGAGTCACTTTCAAAAATTGTATTTGTATTTATATACATATATGAATCATATATAATTATTATATTATGTAATTTACATATAATTATATATAATTATAATATTGCAATCACATTATATGTATTATAACAGTATGTATTCCATATTATATATGTCTATATATTATAGATACTATTATGGATCGTTATATACACATTACATCCCATGCCTTGCATTTTTCAAATACTAAGAAAACTTGGTTCAATATTTACTCTATATAAGGTGACACTTTTTTGCTACAGAATGCTGACTTCCTAATCATTTTTCCTAGTGAAATCTGTCACTATCCCTATGCCTTATTTTATGAAAATTATAATAGAAGTTAAAGCAGAATTAGTGTCAATATTATTGATATAGATATATAGGCTTGATATTTTGTTCTTTGCTTCATGATTTCAAAACATGGTTTAAAAAATAATAACAGCCAATTTGCTCACAATACATTCCAAAGCATTGGGCCCTGCTCAACTCTTGTACATAGTACATGCTAAATAATAAGATGATGCCATGGTGGTGACTACAGAGATATGTTGAGAAATGTTGAAATAATTGAAATGTTATCTTTTACCAACATCACAATGTAGCCTTAATCTTTGAAATAAACACAGTAATGTTTACTGTGCAACACAGGTACTTCTCAATTCCACTCCAAACACAAGTGTTTCTGATTATTTTGGCTTTGATACCTCACACACATGTAATTTAGAAATTTCTCATAGGGAAGTCTTACAAGGTGATTTGCTAAAACAATCAGAATATATGTCATTAGTAAGAGAAATATTTTAAATGATTAAATCTTAATTTAGCAAGAGAGAATTTCACTGAACAGAAATCAAATTATTGTTGACTGACCCTGCACCAGTATTTGCAATGTTTTGTTAACTTTTGAAAGCTCAATTAAGAAACTATTGGCATAGTGTATCAGCAAACATGTTATCTGAGACCTCAACTACAAAACATTCTGCCCTAAAATGGAAGTGTTGTTTGACTGAATCTCTGCTCAGTGACACAAAAACACAGGTCTTACATTCTCCCACTTTGCTTTCATTTAATTTAAGCTTCTCCATGGGGTAAAAACACATGACTGTTCTAACAGATGACTTTGAGTTGTCTTAATGCCTGTGAAATTCTAACCATTAATCTGAGCTAAGTACAATGGAGGGTATAACTTAATAGCATGTAATCCAATTGGACAATTAATATATTCAGTATTATTTGCCACAAATGATCACTAAATACATTAATACTCATTAGCAATTTTACTGAAAAATACAGATGCTCTTAAAACTCCTTTTCCTCAATTTAATCCAAACCCCTAATCTTTATCATTTAGATTTTTACTAATTATGTTATAAATGACAATTTTAAAACACTCTTAAAAAATGGGAAGGGGGTCAGTCCTTTTGTATGAGACACAAGTTTAGCATTAACTATGAAGGTATTCATAGTAACTAATTAGTAATAGTTACTAATTAGTAACACACTAATGGTGGTTACTAATTAGTCTTCTTATGTTGCCAACATGTATATTTCTGAACAGCCCAATTCTAAATTCTCTACCAAGTGTTCTTTCATGTGTTTATTTCCTGTTATCTTCATAGGTATTTCTTTGGTTTAAAAGTGCACAAATATTAAGAGATAATTTACTTCAAATAAGATAAAGGCCTAATAAGGGAGTAATGAATGATGGAATTAGGAACCAAGGAGTCCATTTTAGGTGGAGTGGTCAGGCAAGACCTCACTGAAGAGGTGATATTGGAACATGGACCTGTATGAAGTGACATAGCAAGTCACGCAAACACCTCAAGAAATGGCAGAGGGAATAATAAATGTGAGGCACTGAACTGGTAATAAGTTTGCTGTTGAACAAAGGGCTAGCAGGGAGAGCCGTGGGGAGATGTTAGGAGGTTATCAGATCACACAGGCTCCTTCTGTAAGGATTTGGGTTTATTCTAGGTGGGCTCAGAAGCGGTTGAAAGGTTTTCACATGAGCATTAGTAATCAGATATGAGTAATCAAAGATCTCTCAGGATACTGAATGGAGAGCAAACTCCTGTGTGGTTAAGCGTAGAAGGAAAAGGAATAAATTAGGCTATTATCACAGTCCACGTGATAGATAATCATGAAGCTGGAATCAATTAGACCAACTGATAAATACAGGTTGTACAAACAAAGGGGAAGAAACAATGACTTCCGTGTGTGTGTGTGTGTGTGTGTGTGTGTGTTTCCAAAGCAATGGGGTTAATAATGATTCCATTTACTGCAACAGGAAAGACTGAGGAGCACATTGTATAAATATCTCATAAACTTTAGACACCTAAATGGACTGAGTGAGTAGACACTTAGATATATAAGTCACAAGGTTGTGACTTATATTTCTATTGCTATGGCTATTGCTATTGCTATTGGAGTTACTAACTTGGAATTTACCAGCTCATAGATGAATTCCAGTACATGAATCAGATCAGCCAGAGTAATTGTTTCCAAAGGGGGATTCTTACAACCCCTCAGCAGAAATATAAATCCATTAGGGTCCATAAAGAAGGTATCAGAATTGCATTTTACTTTTATGTTTATATTTAATTAGTATTCTATGAGTTGACACTGATATCCTCACTTGATCCATGTTAGTCTTTTTTGTGTCAGACTACACTCAGGTGTCCTGAGGTAACTATGGGAATTATACAACAAAGAAGTGCGATGCTCAAAGCCTCAGTCTTTTTTTTTGTCATAATGTAGCACACTGTAGTCTACCTATATCTGTACAGATGAGTATACATGAGTAGATAAAAGTTTTAAAAATATCTTTATAAAATAAACATTTTATTTTGGAATAATTTTAAATTTACAGAAAAGTTGCAAAATTAATATAGTTTCCACATATCCTTCACCTCAAATTCCTCTAATGTTAACACATACTACTTAGTACATTATTCAAAACTACTGAAAAACCAATACGGGTAAATCGCTACTAATATTGCTTAAGAGAAAAAATGATCATCTAGTTAGATTTGGCAAGAAGTCTGAATAAAAAAATAAAAACTATCAAAAAGACTACCTGTATTTGTCCATTCTGTGTTGCTCTTTAATATAAAGGAGTACCTGAGACTGGGTAATTTATACAGAAAATAGGTTTATTTGGGTTCACAGTTCTGCAGGCTGTACAAGCATGGCACCAACATCTGCTCAGCTTCTGGTGAGGCCTCAAGAAACTTTTACTTATGGCAAAAGGTGAGAGGGGAACAGGCGTATCACATGGTAAAGGACGGAAGCAAGACAAAAAAAATGGCCAGGCATGGTAGCGCATGCCTATAATCCCAGCACTTTGGGAGGCCAAGGGAGGAGGATTATCTGCAGCCAGTGGTTCAAGACCAGTTGGGCCAGATAGTGAGACCCTGTCTATACAAAATAAATAAATAAATAAATAAATAAATAAATAAATAAATAAGAGAGAGAGATAGAGAGAGAAGGGAGCAAGAGAGAGTGGGGTAGGTCCCACACTCTTTTTAATAGTCAGATCTCTCAGTAACTCATTACCAAGAGGAGGACACCAAGCCATTCATGGTGGATCTGCCCCCATGACCCACTCAGCTCCCCCAATGCCCCACCTTCAACACTGGGGATCACATTTCAACATGAAATTTGGAGGGGACAAAACATGCAAACCACATCACTGTCTAAATATTATTTTATATATTTATTTTTCACAATTAACTTTGTTCTAAGTGAGTAGATTCAAAGCCTTGCAATACTAGTTGAGTGCTTAAAGCCATGAGAATTAGCTAGGTACTTTAAAATTAATCAACCAAATCTTGAAGACAAATACTCAGCATGTCTCAGTGATATTTAAATCTATGTAATATTCAATCTAGAACATTACAAAATTTGCCAACATTGATGTTTAGCATGATCTTTTGGTATACTATAATATAGATGACATAAATTTAAATATACTAATACAAAAAGATGCTTTGGTTTAAAAAATGAAGTATAGGTATTATAGTTTACTACTTTACAGTTATTCTTTATACTAAATTTGGAATCTGATGATAATATATGTAGAAGATTTTGATGACTACAATAAGTAAAAGTGTGAATTCACTGATACTAAATCCTTAATGGCATCTTCTAAGTATTTTTCACATTTAGCAGCTTTCTGACAAAAATGTGAAGAAAAATCTTATTTTCAAAGTTAATCTGTTCTGAGCCCATAATGGAAATAAATAGGAAATCAAACCAATTTGTAAGCTTTTCTGATATTCATGCCAGTATAACAGAATTGTGCAATGTTAAAAATATGTTAAAAATATTGCATTATGAAAGAAAAAATGCTATGCAAAGTTATAGTACTTAATATGAGTGTGTACACTTTTCAAGTGGAACTCCATGTATGATGTATAATAAGGACTAAAGTTAGGTTTTGTTGGTTTTACAAAGATACTAGAGAAGAAACATTGAGCTATATTGAAAAAAAAATAAAGTGTGTAAAAACCTATTTAATAGCATCCAACTAAGACATATTAGGCTGGTGCAAAAGTAATTATGGTTTTCAATAATATAAAAGCAAAATATTTGAATCATGTCTTTTTTTTTTTGACGAAGTTTCACTCTTTTTGCCCAGGCTGGAGTTCAGTGGCATGATCTTGGCTCACTGCAACCTCCACTTCCTGGGTTCAAGCGATTCTCCTGCGTCAGCCTCCCGAGTAGCTGGGATTACAGGTATGCGCCACCATGCCCAGCTAATTTTGTATTTTTTTTTTTTAGTAGAGACAGGGTTTCTCCATGTTGGTCAGGCTGGTCTCGAACTCCCGACCTCAGGCGATCCGCCCACCTCGGCCTCCCAAAGTACTGGGATTACAGGCATAAGCCACCACACCTGGCCCATGTCTCATTTTTATAGAAAATTTGCTTTCCATTAAATTCTGTTCATGATATATTGAATTACATAATATACTATATAATAAGTATAATGATATAATTGCAATTAATTTTTAAGACTGACTTTAAAGATTATTTGAATATTTTCTCGTTACCTATAAAACGTAACTTTAGTAATGCTTTTAAAACTTTCAGGAACCTAAAAATGCAATTATTTTCTCAAAATCTAATGATTTATTCTTGTAAGCAGCCTAGTATTGCTAACTAAGAAGTAAGACATCATCAGCTTACTCCAGACTGTAACCAGGTCTCTGCCTTCTGAACGTGTAAAGTGTGATAGAAAGTGTGTGCTTTTCTCAGAAAATGTCAGTTTTGCACTTTATAGCATCCTCCATCAGGACTTCTAGTTGCAACTTTCTAGGTAAAACAGGTTATTTTATAAATTATTTCTCCTTTCCCGAGGGACCTCTACCTTCTCTCATGTACCTATTGCACAGATTCCTACCTACTATTTGGTAATATAATAATAGGCAAAAATTGTTGCTAAAACATAGGCCACATTATAAGGTAATGTATTAGAATTTTAACAAAATTTTCTGTGACAGGTCAGCATTTACAAAAGATATAAATTTCTGTATCTTTTAAGCCATCCCACATAATAGGCTTCGTGCTTTACTTACATGAGGCTCATAATATATTTCTATCAGCTCTTGTGATTGGTTAAATAGAAATAAGAAACATCTTTGAAAATCTATACCCATTTGAGAAGAATATAACTCAATGGGGAAATTTTAAAATAAAAAGACCTATTTGGAATAAACACACCTCTTTCTAACTATTAATCTCCTTCAGCTATCAAATATAGTTTTGGATATTGGTCTGGTGATCAGTGGGGTAACTTGCATCATTTTTTTTACAACTGTGCAAATAACAAAAGTAGCCATAAATTCTTCATATGAATACTGAGTTTGGTGACTTGATTTAATGGTTATAGGTCCACTTGCTAAAGATATTGGTATATTCCTAGGCCATGCGACCCTGGAAATAGAGCCAGATTGTAATAAAATAATATAGTTCTAACCTTGTTTTTTTTATTATTCTATTAAAATCCAGGCCCAGGCTGTTGACCACATGCATTTAGGTCCTAAAAGTCAGTAAGATAGGTTGAATTGTTCACAGTATACCTGGGTGTTCATCTTCTCATACAGAAGATAATTGCCATGGAGAGATAAACACTAAAGAAATTTCTAGAGAATATACTTCAGGAAGAAGGAAAATGATACCAGGAAGATTTGAGCAATGAGAAGGAATAATGGTAAAAATAATTAGTAAACATTTAGTATGCTAAGGAAATACTTTTTAAAATATGATTAACAATGTCTACTTAGTTACTACAATGTCTACTACTACTAACAATGTCTACTACATATATATATATACACACACACACACATATATATATAAAAGAAAGAAAAAGAAGGGAAAAACCATGCATAGAAAAATGAGACAAGTAAAAAGCAAATGTATGATGGTAGAAAGTAATATAAATATATTATACATTTTAACAAAAATGAGTGAACCAAATACTCCATTTAAAAGACAGAGCTATTGACACTAGATTCAAATAAAATTAAAATATATGCTATTTACCAGATGCTGCTTTTAAATATAAGGATGTGAAAGGGTTAAAAGTAATGGCAAAAAAAAAAAAAACACTAACCGAAAGAAAGCAAATAACTATAACAACTTCAGATAAAATTTCAAAATTAAAATGTGTTATCAGAGATAAAGAATATGGATTACTTGAGAAAAAAAGTTTAATTTCTAGAAACACTTTAAAATTATAAATTTATTTGTAAATAATAAAATAATTTTACAATGTAAAAAGTAATAACTAATAGAATTAAAGACAGAATAAATAAAATTTTCAAAATTATGAGAGATTTAACATCTAATTCTCAACCATTGATAGGTCATGCAGATGAAAATTAGTAAAAGTTTAACTCCCACTCATGAGTGAGAACATGCGGTGTTTGGTTTTCTGTTACTGTGTTAGTTAGCTGAGGATGATGGCTTCCAGCTTTATCCATGTCCCTGCAAAGGACATGAACTCATTCCTTTTTATGGCTGCATAGAATTCCATGGTGTATACGTACCACATTTTCTTTATCCGGTCTGTAGCTGACAGGTTAATAGGTGCAGCAAACCACCATGGCACACGTATACCTATGTTACAAACCTGCCCGTTCTGCACACATGTATCCTGGAACTAAAAAATAAAAATTAAAAATTAGTAAAAGTTTAGAATATTTTAGATACACATTTAAAAAGCTTAATTATCCTTGAAAATGGCAAAAAAAAAAAATGCATGTTCAATTCCACAATTAGAAAATATATATTTTCTCCAGCATACAAGTATAATTTTTAAAATTATCTCTGTCATGTACTAAGCCATGAGAAAGATGCAAAAAATTTTAATGAATCAGTATTTTTAAGATTTGATTTAATTAAATATATGCACTTTTCAAAGTATAAATAAAGTATGAAGCTATACATTTTAAAACTTGTGAGATCAATGAAATGAAAATAAAACCAATAAGGAAATAGGTAGCCATATTACTAAGGGTTCTTCAGAGCAATAGAATCAACAGGGTGTGTGTGTGTGTGTGTGTGTGTGTGTGTGTGTGTGTGTGTGTGTTGTGTAAAGAGAGAGAGAGACAGAAAGAGAAATGGAAGAACAGAGAAAGGGAGAAAAGAAGATTTATTATAAGGAATCCATAAATCTTGCAAGTCCAAAGTCTACATTGTAGCCCAGTAGGCCAGAGAGCCGGGAGAGCTGATGGTATGATGAGGTCTGAAAGCAGACTGCTGGAGAATTCCTTCTTACTCAGGGATGGCAGCTGGCTGCTTTGTTCTGTTCAAACTTTCAACTGTCTGAATGAGGCCCACACACATTACAGAAAGCAATCAGTTTATTCATTGTTCGCTAGTTTAAATGATAATCTCATCCTCAAATACCCTTAATGTTGATACATAAAATTTACCCATTACAATAGCCTAAAATATTTAGCAATTCTAAAGGCTAATTAACTAAGTATCCAACTTCAGTTAGAAGAACAGAATGAAAACAAAGTAAAGGAAGATGATATAAGCACAAAAATTAATAAAATATATAAAATATATATTTGAAGTCAACAGAACCTGAAGTTGCTTATGTGAAAAAAAATTAAGAGTGAAACCTCTGGCTGAACTCATAAAAAAAGGGCAAAGTTACAAATAAATACTGTTAGGAATAAAGAAAAAGGCATAACTACAAACTCACAAAGATTAGAAATTAAATAACAAATACTGTATCAAGTTTATGTAAACAAAATTGAAAAGTTCAAAGGAATATAAAAACTCCTTGGAAAAATACATCAAACATGGCTCAAGAAAAAGTAGAAAATAGGAATAATTTACATGGACATTGAAGATATTCAATGAATAATTTAAAATCTTTCCAGAAAGAGACCAACAGTTCCAAATAAATTTATAAGAAACAAATTAATCCAAAATCACCTAAACATATTCATAAATTAGAAAAAGTAGAAACACTTCACAATTACTCCATGAATTCAGAATAACTTTGATGCCAAATGCCGACAAAACTAGCGCTAGAAGAGAACTTAAGATCTTATGAATATAGCTGCAAAAAATTCTAAACAACATGTTAGTCAACCTAAAATCAGAAAACAGTTTGGAAGAAGAACAATTTGAGAAGTGTTTCTCTACCACAGTAAGATCTATTAAGAAGTATAAAATAGTAATAATAATCAAAATATATACTATTGAAGATAGTCATGTTCACCAACAATTAAATTGCAATGGCAGAAATAAATCCTTTTATACATGAAAACTTGAAAGCATAATATTGTAGATAATTGAGGAAATGATGTATCATTCCGTAAAAGATGCTCTGAACACTGATTTTTGATATGGAATAAAAAATTTAATTATGATTCTGACGCAGGATTTTCTCAGCCCCTCCACTGAACTCTCAACAGGGATGGTCCTTCTACTCTTGCAGGAGGGATCACGTGAGCGAGCAACTGCGGGACCCATTTGGCCCCGCTGGACCCCAACATAGTAACTACCTCCGTGTGGGGACTGTGGCCAGACCAGGTGTAAGCAAGTGAGTGGCGCTCTGGTGCCCACACAGGAGCAAGCTGCATCCAAGTCCTGCGGCCAGACCAGGCGCGAGGGTGCCTGCGACCCTCGAGCCGCAGAGAAAGTGTTACGGTGTTCCTTTAGTTCCGCCATCCACAGTCCGACAGACGGTGGCATGTCAGCAGCTCAGTTGGCCCCTTGCCTTAACACATGGGGCAGCTACCCACCCCTGGAATGGTTGAAAGGTGGTGAAGATAGAGAATTTTACTGAGCGATGAAAATGGCTCTCAGTGGAGAGGAAAGCTGGAGGGGACAAGAAGGTCAGGTTGTTTCTCCCTTTACCTACTGAGTCTGGGGTCTTTAAAGGCACAGGATGGGGAGTGCATGTTGACTGGTTTGTGAGTGTGCAAAAAAGTTTAAAGCAAAGGCACCACTCAAAGGTGGGCACGACGGTGTAGAAAACCAATTAGGAATGTAAAATAGGTGAAGGGTGGGGACGAATCAGAAGAAAGCATGCCAAACAGGAAGGCAAGTTCTCAATCTAGTCCAAGGATTTAATTTGTAACTTAGCTTTCCGGCCTTAAGCTGTCTTCAGATTGGAGGTGGGGTTTCACCTGGTACCCATTCCTATCTGCCTAGGCATTTGGCTGCCTCCTGTCACTATCATGTACCCCTCTGAAGAGGTAATTTTTTTTTTTTTTTTTTTTTGAGACGGAGTCTCACTCTGTCACCCAGGCTGGAGTGCAGTGGCCCGATCTCAGCTCACTGCAAAATCCACCTCCTGGGTTCACACCATTCTCCTGCCTCAGCCTCCCAAGTAGCTGGGACTACAGGCACCTGCCACCACTCCCGGCTAATTTCTTTGTACTTTTAGTAGAGATGGGGTTTCACCGCGTTAGCCAGGATGATCTCGATCTCCTGACCTCATGATCCTCCCACCTCAGCCTCCCAAAGTACTGGGATTACAGGCATGAGCCACCGCACCCGGCCCTGAAGAGGTACATTTAACTACCAGTAGAATAGGGGTGAAGACCAATCTTAATTACTTCCTGCTGATAGAGGGCACTATTTTGGGACAACAGTGGTCAGATTTCCCTCAGAGGACTATCTAAGGGGCCCCACTAAGAAGGATACATCCTTTGAGGCTCTGGTTACATGATCATTTGGAGTTCGATGGGTTATTAGAAGACATATATCAAAATGAAACAAGGTGGGTATGGAAAGCTCAAAAATCCCAAAGCAGCTGATACCACCAAATGACTGATAGCTATAGTTATGCTTGCTAAGATTTGGGTGCATGGGGCTTGGTTTGGTTACCTCCCTTGGTCTTATTTTCACAAAGAATGAAACCTCCAGGTTATGGGCACCCTATTTACTCCTGGTAGCATTTGCAGGATAATTGCCCAGAACTAGAAGGTTGATCCAGATTTTTTATATTGCCCATTCCTTCTGTTTCTTCTGACCGGCAGCCAGAGATTACTAGTTGGTTCACAGGAATAAAGAGGGTTAGGCCTAAATGTAGACAAAAGCTTAAAAACAACTAATGAGACTAGAATTTAATGATAAGAGTATGATAAGTTTTGAAACATATTTTTTCTCTCTCCAGTCCTCATTTTTGTTAAAAACAAATCATGATAGGACTGAGTCATTTGCAAAATAAACTTTACTCTTATACTGGCCTGATTATTTGCATAAAGTGCAGCAAGAATAATTGTTTTTCACATAGGCCTTTTAAATTGGCTTTGATGGAACTCTGTTCCACCATGAAGATCAGAGAAGACTTTTTTTTTTTTTTGAGACGGAGTCTCGCTCTGTCGCCCAGGCTGGAGTGCAGTGGCATGATCTCGGCTCACTACAAGCTCCGCCTTCTGGGTTTACACCATTCTCTGGCCTCAGCCTCCCGAATAGCTGGGATTACAGGCACCTGCCACCACGCCAGACTAATTTTTTGTAATTTTAGTAGAGACAGGGTTTCACTATGCTGGCCAGGATGGTCTCGATCTCCTGGCTTCATGATCCACCCGCCTCAGCCTCCCAAAGCGCTGGGATTACAGGTATGAGCCACTGCGCCTGGCCCAGATAAGACTTTTTAAAGTCAAGCCCAGCCTTGGGTCTGTACCCTCAAATATCTGTGAGTTGGGTAAATTCCTATATTCTTGAGGTCTCAAGAACATGCGGCTCCTGGGCCTTTTAGAAAGTGACATTCTTTACTCACCACAGATTAGAAACCCTGTACACAGACTGTGTAGAGAAGGTATGAGGCATTTTTCCAAGGTGTTTTTACTGGCTCTTCAAGTTAAGCTTGATTCCTTAAAGGGAAACACACCCTTCCAGTCAAAGCCTTGGTAAAACAGTTTCTCCAGTTGTGTCCTGTTGCAAAACAAAATGGTTTCTTATTGCACTCATGCAAATAACTGTATTGCCATAGGTTGAGAATATTCACAAACAGTCTCCAAATTCTGGAGAAGCCAGGCAGAGAGAAACGAATATGCTCCAAATGTTGTTCACAAGAATACACCTTACTCAATTATTAAAGGTTGTAAATGGCTCAAAATAAAAGTGGTCCTTGACTCTGAAAAGCAAAACAAGGATCAGCAACGTTTTAAACAAAAAGTTAAAAATATTACTTTAGTTTTTTATTAGTTCAGTCAATTTTGTTAACTCTTGTTCAGCCTGATAGTAATGAACATTTCAGCTCTTCATGAGTCGTGTATGTTTTCTTCTATTCCAATGTCACAATCTCCAAAGATATCAGAAAGTTGCATCTGTCAAAGTCCTATAGTTGATTATAAAACATCTTTTGGACAGGATCAAAGCAAGAGAACAATTGTCTGTGAAAGACAAAATATCCAGGGTAGTTACAGTCAAAAACACAATTGACAAAGAAACTTGCTTATTTCTGTAGTTTATAATAACTTAACATAATAACTGTAATTATGATTGATAGCATGTACTCAGATATTAGGATTTCAGAAATCCCATACAATTTTGGAACATATATTAATAATATTCACTAAAATATATCCTGAAGAAGACTACATCTTTTTTTTATTTTGGTAATCCCATGTAACTAAGCTTGTCAAATAATACTGTTTACCTCTCTTTTGGATGCTCCAGGGGCCCTCTGTAGCATCCAAAAGTTAGGGGTCAGCAAAGAAAATTTGGGGGCTGAAATTTGATTTTCAGAAGCCTACCAAATATGTTAAAGGTTTAAAACATTTGATATCATGGAATAGAATTCCAGATTACCATGTCATTTATTTTAGCCAAAATGATGACTCAAAAATTTTAAAAGAAGGCAAAAACCTTTACTCATTAAGAGGGAAGATTTAGCTTTCCAAACAATCTGTCTTTAATATTACGTAAAAGTCCTGCTCAAGAAAGAGAAAGCCAAATTTCACCCTTGCATTAGTCTACTATTAATGTCAACCTCAATTTTTAATGAAACCTGATAGATAATTCTACACAATCTTAACCAGTCTGACCATGAGGTGAGATTCTTGTAAACCTTTCATAACCCTTCACAAATTGTTGTTAAAGAGCATACTGGTGCATTAAGAAAACTTTGTTGTGGTATTTCAACGCTCAATTTATGGCAAAACCATATACAATTTTGAATTTAGTGATTATGTTCACACATGTAACACATATATGATTACACAGACAGACAGAAGGTCCAGTAGTTGTAAGATTTTTAATCTGCCAATCTCTGAATTGGATTATTGGCCTCAGTGTGGAGCCTTTCAAGAAGCAGGGCTAGGAAAGCATGCAGTTTCTAGGGCCTAATAAACAGACATAGCTGAAAGACAAAAACAGATTTTGAAAGGGATCTATCTGTTTTTTATTCTGGGAGAGCCATAAAAAAACAGAGGTGTTTCCCCCAAAAAACCCCCCAAAAAATGAGGTCCATGGTACCTTCTCTCTGTTTTTCCCAAGGAATCTCATGCTCTCAGAGTCATCCTAGGACCTCTTGTGTGTGCACTAACAGTGGCAAGACAAAATGGAGAAAAATAATTTAGTCATCTGAGAAAAAAATCATTTCCCAGAAAAACAAGATCCAAGAAGAGAAAAACTTAAAGGCCTTTCAAATATACCTATAGTTTGATAGTCACTTTTAAATAAGCCTATTGTTAACCATAGCATTCTTTAAGAGACTCTTTTTTTTTTTTTTACATTGGCCAGGCTGGTCTTGAACTCCTGACCTTGAGTGATTTGCCCACCTCGGCCTCCCACATTGCTGAGATTAGAGGCATGAGCCACCATGCCAGACCAAGAGACTCGTTTTAAATCCGTTGTTACCTATCTTTAGCCATGCCAAGCAGTCAATATTTCTGGCTTTTTAACTTTACCAAAAGTAACCTCACAGGTGAAACCAGTAAGCCTTAACTAAGGTTATGGCTTAACTGCAAATATATGAGGTATTTTCAAAGAGGTGGTAAGCAGTTTTTACAAAATCTAGAATCTTTAAAGATAGCTCAGAGAACGGAATTTTTAAGAAAGAAGCTAGAAGTTGTTTAGGGAGGGGAAGAGAATCAGCAAATGGTGAAAGTCACAGATATTAACCAGAAAGTACTCATTCTTTAAGTCAGGATTGAACCCAGGCCACCATTTAAAAATAGTAGAGACCAAAAGAAAGTATTGCCATGTGGTTACAAGGTCAAACTCCCAAGGATGTAAAAGAAGATGGAGAACTCAACCAGTTTTTTTCAAATCTTTACAGTGATCTTAACTATTCCGTTTGCCAGTTTGCCCAGGGAGAGAGAGGCCAGAAGTTCAACTGGAAAACAAAACAAAACAAAACAAAACAAAACAAAACAAATAAAACCTTTATTGCTGGCATGTCCAGCTTCTGGGTTCCCTTCCACCAGCTCAATTTTAAGCCAAGTTGTTCAAAATTTGGGGAAATTAACTTTCCTCAGTTTGAACAATGCATGTGAGGGGAGTGTGCTGTGGTATAGGGACACAATTATGCATCTGTGAAGAGGAGACAGAGGAGGAAAAAAAGGAAAGAAAGTTTTGTTTTGTTTTGTTTTGTTTTTTCAAAGGAGGCTCAGTGATTCAGGAGGAATTCAAGAGAGGTATAGACTGTGAAGATGATTGGATACCCATCTGGAAAGAAGGGAAAAGAGGTGTCCCTCAATTCCTTTCTCTTCCCAGTGAATACCTAGGGAACATGAGGGAGAGAAAGAAAAGGCATCCTCCATCTTCCTTCCTTCCTTATATCCCTGAGTCCCAGTGACCTCAGCAGGGTGCTTCTCATGGGTGTCAATGTAGCTTTGACCATGTTAACAGGGGGCCTAGATGGTGGGGATTATCCATACTCACCCATGTGCTGCCTTCCCCCGTGCTCTCATAGAAAAGCTCCCTGTATTTGCAGGACTATCTGAACTCCTGACATGGTAGAGAAAAACTAAAACAAAAACAGCGTAAGTGCAGGACAGGGAGGTGCCTGGGGAAAAAGCCTCTTGCTCTATGCAAATAGGTTCTTTCAACAGGGGAAAGACTTAATTGCCATACCCTCATTGCCCTAAGAACAGATGGAAATCACATTGTTCTGAATTGCATAGCAGATGACTGGGTCAATTCTACCCAGTAATATTTCTGCAGTTTGCAGCAACACTCTTAACATTATAAAAGGAGAGATAGGAGCCATTTCAAACTGTGAACAAAGAAAAGAAAACTACCATAGAAAGTCAGGGGCCTCTACTCAGCCTGCCACACTCAACCCCTCACAGGAGGGATCACATGAATGAGTGAGTGCAGGATCCAGCCTGCTGCTCTGGGTGCCAACCCAGGAGCAAGCTCTATGCAAGGACTGTACAGCCAGACCAGGCGTGGGGGTGCCTGTGGCTCCACAGTCCCAGAGGGGGTGTTACACTGTTCCTATAGTTTTGCTGTTCACAGTCTGACAAACGGCAGTGTGTTAGCAGCTCAGTTGGGCCCTTGCCTTATCACATCGGGCAGTTGCCCTCTGCTGGCAAAGGCGAGGACCAGTGTGACAGCCTTTTCTGGGTACCTGCACTTGGTGGGTCCTGAGCTCTTCTCTAGTGTCCAAGAAGAATCAGGTCACATGAGTGATTGAAGGGTGGTGAAGCTGGAGAATTTTACTGAGCAATGAAAACAGTTCTCGGTGAGAGGAAAGAGGGGAACTGGAGTGGGGACAGGAAGGGCAGGTCATCTTCCCTGAAGTCAGGTCATCTCTCCCTCCACTGACTGAGTCTGGGGTCTTTTTAGGCACAAGATGAGGAGTGCATGCTGATTGCTTTGTGAGTATGCAAAAGAGTTTAAAGCAAAGGCACCACTCAAAGGGCACAACAGTGTAGAAATTCAATTAGGAAACAGTAGGTATATGTAAAACAGGTGAAAGGTGGGGACCAATCAGTGGAAAGCATGCCAAACAGGAAGACAAGTTCTCAATCTGGTCTTAGGATTTAACTTGTGACTTGGCTTTCAGGCTTTAAACTGTCTCAGCTTAGAGATGGGACTTCACCAGGTACCCACTCCTATCTGCCTAGGCATTGGGCTGCCTCCTATCACTATCAATTTCTAGCTTACATCAGGTGCAAGGTCCAATTGCATGTATGTTTAAAAGTTTAAATGTACTCAATGTACAGGCAATATTTCAAGTACTTGAAGACAATGTAAGAAAATACTTCATTTCCCTGGAATAGGAATATTTTTGTTTGTTTGTTTTTGAGACAGGGTCTGGCTGTGTCAACCAGGCAGTGGTACAATCTTGGCTCACCACAAACTCCGACTCCTGGGTTCAAGCAATTCTCATGTCTCAGACTCCCAAGTAGCTAGGATTACTGGCACACACCACCACACCCAGCTAATTTTTGTATTTTTAGTAGATTCAGGCTGGGTCTTGAACTCCCGACTTGCCCAGGCTGGGTCTTGAACTCCCGACTTCAAATGATCCACCCACTTCAGCCTCCCAAAGTGCTGGGATTGCAGGCATGAGTCACTGTGCCTGGCAGAGGAAGGATTTCTTAAGCAAGATATGAAAACTAGTAACCATAAATTAAAAGTTTGGTACAATGACATGAAAATTAAGAACTGTTCATCAGAAGACTACATAAAGAATGTAAAAATGAAGCCACGAATTGAAATAAGATATTTTCAATATATTTATCTAATGGAAGACTAGAATTAAGAATATATAAGGAACTTCTACATATCAAGAAGACAAAAACACAATACAAAAATGGGTAATAGACATGAAAATACCATTTAACAGTAAGGGAAACAATAAGGATAAAAGCACAAGAATCGTATTAAATCGTATTAGGTACTGAGATTAATGAAATATCATTTTACATACATATAATTGGCAATTAAATCTATTAACATGAAGTGTTAGCAAGCTTATGAATCAATAAGAAATCTTACACACTACTGGCAGGAATGTAAACTGATATAACTACTTTGGAAAACAGTTTAGAATTCTTTTGTAAATATTCACAAACTCCATGACTAGCAATCCCCTTTCTAAATATCTGCCATTAAGAAATTCTCATATATGTTCACCAGAAAACATTTAAAGACTATAGATGCATTATTCATAACACACACAAAAAAATCATGGAAAATAATCCAAATATCTCTGAAGAGAAGAATGGGTAAATATAATGTGGTATATTCTTATAATGATATTTCAAACTGCCATTGTTAAAAATCTGTAAAATACAGTATTTTATATGCAACAACTTGGATATATTTTGGATAATAGTACCAGTGGGAAAAAAATCTGGTCACTGAAGATTACTTCTACAGTAATGATACCATTTTTTGTTATTCTAGCCTAGAGATTCAAGAGGAAAAATAGTTGCCCCATATATATGAGCTAAATTATCACCAGAATTTTTCTGTTTAATAAAGCATTTTAGTAAATATCCTAATGTGTATATACATTAGTAGATTGTCATATAAGTAACAGACAAACGAGAAGGAAAGAATAACATTTTAGATTCACAAATATCTTAATAACCATAGTTGGATGTAATTGTAATAAATCATATTGATGATATAGACAAGGGACAATGAACAGGAAATTCCTTTTATTCTTTCTTACCTTAATTTATAGATATATCTTTAGCTGTCTTTTTTGTTTGTAACCATACACCAAATTATTTTATATAATTTTCTGGACAATTTGATGCCTTAGAGTCAAATAAGACAACTAACTCTGATCATGAATTATGATAACCTTTGTACAGTTATTATGTATTCCAAATAAAGATTAGATTTTCAAATTGACTTTATATGCATGGCTTTTCAACTCCAGAGGAACATTCTTCTGGAAATATATGAATCTATTACCCCTAGTGCCATTGGTCTTTGTTGTTCTTTGTGTTTGTAACCCTACATTCAATTATTTTAGATAGTTTTCTGGACAATTTTATGGCTGATGACAGCTAACCCTGATCCTGAATTCTAATAACCTTTGCACAGCAATTATGTATTCCAAACTAAAGCTTACAGTTGAAGATTGAATTCATATACATGAGTTTTCAACTTCAGGAGAACACTCCTCTTGAAATACAGGAATCTGAATCTATTACCCTTAGTGTCATCGGCTTAAGACTACTTGAAGAGAAAGTAGGAAACTAGAAGACATTGAGTAGGCAACTTCTAAACAATAGAAGTAGCAGTGACCCTGTAATGTTTTGCCACAGAGATGGACACCAGCCCCAGTGAAGGTAAGGGAGTTGAAGTTCCCAACTCCCCGTCAAAACCCACAGGCACCATGAGGGCCAATGTCATGTGCTGTGGTGTAACTGTACCTGATTCCTTTTCCACTACAATTATTCTCTCTAGAAATTGTAAGAACAGCAGCATCTGTTTTCAAGACAGAAAAGAACCAAAAGCTACTATCAGGTACAAACACTAGCCTGGCCTTTGTATCATTAGGAAAAGGTAGTTCATCTTGTTTCAGCCTCTAAAGATAGACTGTGAAAGGAAAAAACAAAATCTCTGCAATGCAAACAAATCTCACTGGTTTCTCTGACTTGTATTCCAAATTAGTGCTTCTGGCCTTTACTTAAAACTGTAAGCATCACAAGGAAATCAGTAAGAAGGGAATCATGTGCTGATCAAGTCCTTAAAGGGCAGAAACATTCACTGAAGTGAAAAGGATTAGTAAAGGGTGGAAAAAAAGACTAGCCCCTCCTAGTTTGGGTGAGCAGATTTGGGATTAATTATCAGGCAGCAATCCACATGCAATTAACAGTTCTGACGTGAGAGGACAAAAAACTCAAGCAGATATAAAACATTCAATTCTAAGAGAAGTTCATCAGAGACATCCTTCAGGATTTTAAGGTACTGGAAAGAAGTCCTATGGGCAGTGGGTGGACTCCTCCCAAAATTCCATTAGTATAAGGGACTTTAAATCACAGAAATTAACTTGCTGGAAATCTGTTCCCAATTATTCCTTCAGCTCCAAGGTTAAATTAAATGTAATTAATGATGGTGACCTGCTAATTCATGCTTTTGATAACTGATATCTAGTAATATATAAGAAAAGAAAATGACAAAGACAGGTAATTTAATTATGTGGGTATCACACATGTGGGTGTTATACATGTCAAATTTTAAAGGTAAATTACTATTTTTATTATTTGTGTGAAATGTCATTTTCCATATGGATTCCATTTTGAAGGTGGTTTGGGAAGGGTTCATACCATTTTGAGTACCAAGAAAAACTTGCATAATCTCATTTTACTTACTCTTTTTCAGCTGAATTTTCATCTACATGCTTCAGTCTTCTCTACACAAAGGGCTGTGAAACAGATCTTTGTTTTGCACTGTTACTTCAAGCAGAATGAGTGCTCCTAAACTCCTCTCTCTGGGCTATATCTTCTTCCCCCTGCTGCTTTTTCAGCAGGCCTGGGCTCAGTTCCCAAGAGAGTGTGCCACTGTTGAGGCTTTGAGGAGTGGTATGTGTTGCCCAGACCTGTCCCCCATGTCTGGGCCTGGGACAGACCGCTGTGGTTCATCATCAGGGAGGGGCAGATGCGAGGCAGTGACTGCAGATTCCCGACCCCACAGCCCTCGGTATCCCCATGATGGCAGAGATGATCGGGAGGTCTGGCCCTTGCGCTTCTTCAATAGGACATGTCACTGCAATGGCAATTTCTCAGGACACAACTGTGGGACGTGCCGTCCTGGCTGGAGAGGAGCTGCCTGTGACCAGAGGGTTCTCATAGGTAAGTGGAGATATGAATGAGTTCACAAGTCCTGCATGAGACTCAAGGCTCTTAATAAAATCTTAAATCATTTGAGCTGCAAGAATACCTGGAAATCATATAGCTCAACCCTCTCTTTTTATAATTGAGGAAACTGAGGCTTAGAAGGGTTAAGAAACTTCTTTAATGTAAAGGGTTGGAGTTGAAGCTCAGAACTTCTGACCAATATTGTCTCCTGAAACATTGTTGAGCAACCACCATATCCTAGAAACTGTGTTAGGTATTATGACTAGTCAATTCAGTAACTCCTTCAGGTAAACATGTTAATTGTCATAGATGAGGTTCGGAAAGTTCAAACCCACACAGCTGATATTTAGTAAACCTGAAACTCAGCTGAGAACTATCTATCTGGCCCTTATATTTTAGTTCTGCAGCTACCCCTGCTGACCCTTAAAGAAGTTTCCTACCATGATGATCAAATTCAGGCATTTGAGATGAAGAGTTTGGCCTGCAGACTAAATACTATTAAATAACAAAGCATTAAACAGTAACAGCTAACAATATTTGATTTGTTCTATGTGTGAGATAGGAGACTAAAGGTTTAACAGAACATGTATTGAGTCTTTACTATGAGTTAGGCCTTGGGCTAATTGCTTTTTATGTGTGTGCTCTTTGAACTTTCAATTCTATAAAGCAGGTATTATGTTTATCCACATTTTAATGATTTAAAAAAAAAAAAACTGAGGCTTGGAAAAATGTGCCCAAAGTCATAGAATAATTTTCTGGTGTTAACTACTATGTTATACCACCTAATTTTGGAAGATTTATGATGGTAAAAAGATAAAAATTTCAACAAAAATGCCAATAGTGGGCAGAAATCAACATGACAAGGTCACAGAAACATAAAATCCATAGGTAAGATTAAAGAAAGGTAATAGAAATCATGCAGTAAATTGGAGAGAGGAAAAAGAGAGAGAGAGAAAAGGGAAGAAAGAGAGAGAAAGCAGGTTTGAAGAAAGGGTTTTAGTTAAGGATATTTTTAAAAGTATAAAATAATTTAAAACACATTTGAACAGATGGATAAATGGGCGGTGGCGTGTTACAAGATGATTATGCTCTTTCTCTACCCATCCCCTCAAGGCAGATGTTTTCATGCTTGAATTTTGTATCCCTAAAGTCAGGAGAAATCTTCTGGACTTAAGTAAAGAAGAAAAGAACCACTTTGTCCGGGCCCTGGATATGGCAAAGCGCACAACTCACCCTTTATTTGTCATTGCCACCAGGAGATCAGAAGAAATATTGGGGCCAGATGGCAACACACCACAATTTGAGAACATTTCCATTTATAACTACTTTGTTTGGACACACTATTACTCAGTCAAGAAGACTTTCCTTGGGGCAGGGCAGGAAAGCTTTGGTGAAGTGGATTTCTCTCATGAAGGACCAGCTTTTCTCACATGGCACAGGTACCACCTCCTGCGTCTGGAGAAAGATATGCAGGTATGTAAGAAGCGTTTCAGTTTTCAGACTCTTCACAGACAAGTTGCCTTGTTTGTAAAACATTTTAATTCACTAGTTTTCAGAACCATCAGGACATTTGATGAAAGAGCAATTTTATGTTACTAACTTGTCTTTGGCATTTTGTTTTCTCCTTGTTTTGGTTACTTATTAATTAATCTTTATCTTAGTGAAGTGAAAATAAAGGAATATCAATAATGAGCAAAATGAGACATTTGAAGGAATGAATTAAAAGTTTAAAAATATTTTGCAGTTTAATTGAAAACATGATTTTCATAAAATTTGAAACAGAAGAATCTCATTTGCATGTCTTCCTTCTCTAATAAATATAAGCAGATTCCTCCTCCTGGTCAAATAATGTGAGTTAGAGACTTCTCAATCTTTCCAGTCCCAAATGCATCTCTCATCATTCCAGTGATGATTCCTTCCAACATGGTACAGGGTTTAAATAACAAAAAAAAATTCCTTTCCATTTAGACGCTCATATTTTCATTGAACTATATTTTTCCATGTTCCCTACCCTTTGAGTCTTACAGAAGAAACCTATTAAAATATCACATCACTATGTAAGAGGACAGATATGTTAATTTGCTTGACTATAGTAATCACTTTACTATGTACATTTATATCAAAGCACCATGTTGTACACTAAAATATATAAAATTTGAAAAAAAGTCAAAAAATACCAAAATAATTTTGTCAGTCAGGCAATATTTTTAGTGAAAAGACATTGGCTTTTTATTTGGCACAAAGTGAACCTCAACTCAAGCAGTTATTTCATGCTTATTTTCTAAGCAGACAAGCTTCAAACATATTAAAGCATCTAGTTACATAGATTCTTTACTCTTATTTCTTTTACCAACTTGTCTGTTTCTTGAGAAAAATATTGAAATTTTAAAATAAAATTTTAAGTTGTTAGGTATCAACTAGGAAATCCACAAAGTAAACCTGTTTTCTATGTGAAATAACAGCAACGAATCTCCCCTTTCAAGTTAAAGTATACAAATTAAGCCAAAACTATCTGAAGACAGGAAAGGTATTTAGATTCATTTATTAATTTGCAGAATGCTGTGCCAGCATTATTCCGAGAAAAAGTAAATGGTTAGAAGAGAGAGAATTAATACACTAAAATACAGGATAAAATATTCGTTTGAAAGTGCACTATCCATTTGCAGTTTGAGAGTGATTAAATGAATTCATCTGATACTCTGAACATCATATTTTATAGCTCTGATTGCAAGTGAGACATTTAGTAGATTATGAGTAGATAAATCTGTCATTTGTAATTGACTGCAGATCTTCATGCCTTCAAGTCATTTTCTCATGGGCACACCAAAATGAAAGGGCAGGTGGAAAGTATCTGAAAGCTTCACTTTTGCCTGTGTAAACTTCAACCTCTATGACTTACATTTTAAAAACCCAACAGCACAAGGGATCCAACAAATTACAATTTAAATGTAATTCATGGTTGAAATGCCACATGAATATGCTCTGGCTCCCAAATGTCAGTTGCTGAACCACAAACCAATTCTTAATGATCCCTTGGAAGCTGTCACTAATTTTTGTGAACCACAATGATGGCTTCTAAAGGAGGACTACCAACCCCTGGAGACCAATAACTGAGGATAACTTGGAAAGCTTTTGGCTCTCTAAAACACCCAAGGATAAGAAAATGCTTCCTAGGAAGGGATTTAAAGTGAAAAAGTAGAAATATACTGAGTGCTTGAGAGATAAGATAAAACAATTGCGATCCCTACATTTAAATCTCATACCGTAAATAGAACTTCTCAAGGCCCCAAAGAAATGAGAAATAACAAGGAAATGTATGGTTTAAAGCACGAATGAAATAAGCATGTGATCTTGAGGCCAGCATTTTAAAAAATGTGAGATCAGCTCTGAATGGAAACTAGGTCACTGATCTAAAAAACAATGGGCAGAAAGATTTACTCCAGCTTCTGTTTAGCATTTTTATCAGTATAAGATTTAGGCAGAAGCCTGAGTCTTGAAAGTTTGGATTCTAAGGCAGGGTTTCCTAAATAAAACACCTTCCATGCTCAGTGTGAACGAGTCCATTGGCCTGTGGCCAAACCAGAATCTAAATGCCTAGTCATTCAAATTAAATTTAAAAACAGAAATTAGCACTCCACAAAACATATTTTAAGGCTGGATCTGGCTGCAGACTAAGAGTTAATGATACTTGAATTAAAGATAGGAAAATGGAAAAGGTGGAAATGCCAATAAGTGGATGTTGTTATTGATAATTTTTATATAACCAATATAAATGTAATTACCTGCCTAAAAAAGAAAAAGAAGATCCTTTATCCCTCTAAATCATTTTCAGAAACGTCTGCATAATAAGTTGAGTTTCATTCCCTCTAATGCCTAAATGATACCTTGTAATAAATTACCAGCTTTGTTAAATAAGATTTTAACTCCTCTGGGCCCCTCAGACACCACTGATATACTAACCAGTACCTTATTGTCTAAAGAGAGCTAATAGAAATAGGCTGTCAGAGAGTAGACCAAACAGAAAGGAAGAATTATAAACAGAAGCAGAGAATATTAATGTAGTTTCTGTGATCTAGGAAATGTTGCAAGAGCCTTCTTTCTCCCTTCCTTACTGGAATTTTGCGACGGGGAAAAATGTCTGTGATATCTGCACGGATGACTTGATGGGATCCAGAAGCAACTTTGATTCCACTCTAATAAGCCCAAACTCTGTCTTTTCTCAATGGCGAGTGGTCTGTGACTCCTTGGAAGATTATGATACCCTGGGAACACTTTGTAACAGTAAGTTGCAAATGATAGCTTGGAGTCAGAATTTCTTTTTAGATAAAGGGATTAAGTATGTTGCCTGGAAGGCCCTTCATTCTACTAGAGAATTCAGACTAAAATCTACTTTTATTATAGACAAACAATGTACCAGGCATTCATTAAGCACCTAGAATGTTTAAGGCAGCGTGTAAGTTGCTGCAGGGGAAACAGAAAGCGCCTACACATTTTTGCACTGCCTTTCTTGAGTAATTTGGTCAATGTCTTTCTAGCTTTCTTATTTTGGAAATGTCTAGTTGTATACACTAATCCTCTTAGTTTTCTTAGCACTACTTAGTAGTCATGTGTCTTGTGTTGGAATTTCACAGAAAATGTTTCCTAAGAAAATGTGAAAAATAGGCAAAAAGTTGGAAATGCCCTGGGAAGAAAAAAAAGAAAATAAACAAACCAAATGTATGCTTGCAGTTATAAAGTTAGAAAACAAAAGGTGATGTGGGAGATAGTTTTTAGAAAAGGAGGATATGGTACTGATGTCTGCCTCCTAGCTTCTTTCCAGCTCTTCCGAAGTGAACACAATAAGAGAATGCCTAACCAATTGTCCCAGCATCTTTCTCCAGTGATCTGAATGCCACCTCTGTCACAGGTCAAATTTCTGCCCCATGTAGATCTCTTCCTGAGCTTTTCGTTCTCTTCCTTGGATCACATTATTATTTGTGCCTGTGCTAGTAACACGAGGTTTAATTATTAGACACCCCCTACCTCATCTTATTTTTCGTTTTCAGGCATGTATGGCTCTCTTGATTGTTGTTCCATATAAAAATAAGAGTTATGTGAAGTTGTTTTATTATTATAGTCACAACATATTTATTCTACATATATTATTGTATTCATCAAACATTAAATTATTTTATGAACTTAAATAAGGAATACTCTAAATAAATCAAGAAGAATTAGATATATATTTTCACCATTAGATTATTTAGCAGTGTATAGGAATAAGAGAAGTGATAATATATGAACATCTCCTCTGTAGAAGTTTAAAACTTAGAATAAATTTGTATTTGTTTGGTATGCTGAATACATGGTCCCACCTTGTGGCAGAGAAATGAAATTGAGGATCAGGATGTCTGCAGATACCAAAGCATTTATTCTTTTTCTGACCAGGCCATTGTATTTTGGTCTGAGAGTTCTCTCTCTCTCTCTCTTTTTTTTTTTCTTGAGACGGAGTCTCGCTCTGTCCCCCAGGCAGAGTGCAGTGGCCGGATCTCAGCTCACTGCAAGCTCCGCCTCCCGGGTTCACTCCATTCTCCTGCCTCAGCCTCCCGAGTAGCTGGGACTACAGGCGCCCCCGCCACCGCGCCCGGCTAATTTTTTGTATTTTTAGTAGCGACGGATTTTCACCGTGGTCTCGATCTCCTGACCTTGTGATCCGCCCGCCTCGGCCTCCCAAAGTGCTGGGATTACAGGCGTGAGCCAACGCACCCGGCCTGCCTGAGAGTTTTCTAGACATTTCCCAATCACCCTGATGATTGGATACCAAAATAAAACACAGTTTAAATGAGTAAATACAATCATAGCACAGGAGGGGGAAGAAAGAAGGAGAGATTTTCTTTTCATCATAATTTGTGTTGTCAATTAATATAACAAGTCTCCTAACTCAGACACATAGTCTCATGACAAATTGAAGAATATTTATTTTAGGTTAAAAAAAATTTTAAGCTTATCCCTTGTCTCACTGCAAGAGATAAACAGCAGACATTTTATTTATAAGGCAAAGGAAAGGGAAAAATTATCATTGTATTGAACAAATATTATGTATCTGATGTGGTATGAAATGCATTGATATAATATCCTATTTAGTCTTCATAACAATTATCTCTTCTATAACCTTTCTTCTTAAATGATCTTGTCCATTTCTGTAGTTCCATTCATCATCTTTTACTGGAGACCCACACGTTTCCAACTTTAGATAAAACCTTCCTTAAGTATTCCATACCCCTGTCTTCACAAGCTTGTTGCATAGTATTTCTCCAATATTCAAAATTAATGAACCAAACTTGGTGGATTGAAAATAGTTAATTATTTTATTGCAGCTAACATTCTTCCAGCCACCAAAATACCATCCTTGAATCAACATACAAAAACACTGTTCTTTATTCACAATACTTCTCAAATGTATTTTCTTCTTCAGACATATGCAACTTTCCATTTATTTTTATGTGGAAATTTCACAGGACTTTGGTCCATAGGATGTTAGGTGCAATGGCAGAGGTTGTCCATATGCAAACAAATTTAAGAATCACTGGAATAAAAAATAAAATGGTTTATTTTTTATTTAAACTAGTTTCTTTACTATCAGCATTTTCTACTATGGAACTCTGTGAGGGCAAATCAGAATGTAATGCTTTGAAACTTAAGTAATTAATATTTGTTTCTTGGGATTTATTGATAGCTTCCTGAGCAGCAATTCCCAAAACATCAGCTTGAATTGATAGTTTAGCTAGCGATGCTGAAAGTTTTTGGTGATCATGTACACTCAATAAATAGTTTCCAATCCCAACTGAGGCATATGTTTTAGTTACATATTATGTAAATTTTATTATGCTAACTTAACAGGTCCTGATTATTATGTTAATTATAAAGCATAGAACATGGGAAGCTTTCTGAATCAAAGCATCCTGGCTAACACGGTGAAACCCCGTCTCTACTAAAAAGTACAAAAAACTAGCCGGGCGAGGTGGCGGGCGCCTCTAGTCCCAGCTACTCGGGAGGCTGAGGCAGGAGAATGGCGTGAACCCGGGAGGCGGAGCTTGCAGTGAGCCGAGATCCAGCCACTGCACTCCAGCCTGGGCGACAGAGCAAGACTCCGTCTCAAAAAAAAAAAAAAGAAAAAAAAAGAAAGAAAAGGAATAGGAGTTGAAATTGTAATATTATCGCTCCCCAGATTAGTGGATTATTTTGCTATCCCTCTATGGCACATAAATTCCTTTTAGAGACCACTGGGACAGAATGATGCAAAGTTCTCCTAACCAGTCACCTCTCCTCCCACCCATGTAAGGTTTTGACTTCTCTCCACTTCCTAATAAATTACACATAACTTTCTTATCTTGATACTTGATTTTTTTTTTTTTTCCACAATATAGCTCTGGTCTAGCTTCTTTTCTTTCCTACAGTCCACTACTCTCCTGGCACATACTCCAGGCAAACTATTTCCCAAACAGGCCCCCCCCCCTTTTTTTTTTTTTTACAGCTAACATGATATTTTCCATATAATGACAGGCACCAAACAACTCTTCAGCACCTATTAAATGCCAGGTACTGTGCTAAGTCTGTGGGATACACATGTTTTCTGTTATAGATAGGGGATTTTGTTATAGACAGAAGAACGTGTATCATCTCTTACCATTTCCTCTACCTAAAATGTTTGTCTTGTAAAATTTCTTTTATTTCACCTATGAAAACTTTTCTTAATCCTATGGGGCTCTTTGTAAATCTATCTTTATAAAGCTTTTCTGGAGATCTGAATGGGCAGGATCTCTCTCTTTCCCCGCTCCCTCCCTCCATCTCTCTTCTTTAAGGCTCCTATCATATTATCTATCCCTAGTATCACAGTTCTTTGTCTGTTTGTTACTGCCATTCACAAAGTTTCATTATTTCTCACATTAATTGCTGAAAAAGTTGAAAAATGTGTGTTGGTTGAAATATGTATCACTTTCCAAAGAAATAGAAGGTTTTTTTTTCCTTATTTCTCTGAAGGTTTAAATAGGCAGCATTTGCATACAAAATATCACATATGTGTGACATATAGATTTTAGTGTAGAACTTAGGTTTATGGGATTATTTTGGCAAGATTCAATTTTCCATGGAATTTTCATTTTAATACATTCTTGTGAAAGAAGCATATATTGGTTTAGCAAATGTCAAGACCTGTATCTGTTAGTGTGATTGTTTTTTTTCCTTCAGATACATTTATGTATCACGTATCTACTCGATTCAAAGAAGTGGGACATGATTACTTAGATTTTCTCACTTTAATGCTACCAAGTATGCATTTTTAAATTTTGTTTTCTACCAAGGAAATCCTATATTTCATATTCATGCTATGTATAAAGTTTTAAAGAGCAATAATAAGACATCCAAACATTGTGTAAATGTTTGCACACCCCATTTTTTTCTGCAGGCACTGAGAGCGGGCCAATTAGGAGAAATCCAGCTGGAAATGTGGCCAGACCAATGGTGCAACGTCTTCCTGAACCACAGGATGTCGCTCAGTGCTTGGAAGTTGGTTTATTTGACACACCTCCTTTTTATTCCAACTCTACAAACAGTTTCAGAAACACAGTGGAAGGCAAGTAAATGAAATGAGTACTTTGAAAAGATCTAGCTATCAGAGTAAACTGAAGTATTCAAAAGCAAGTTTCTTCGAGAAGGCTTTGAATAGTATATTAATCCTGTGCGTTTATGTGAATGAGGTTGTCTATTATGATACACCTGCTCGAAAAAGGAACTTTCTTAAAGAGAAGAGTCCAACCATGAAGCTCTTTTCATTATGGGAGAAGACCTTGGAAATCATGCTCCAATTTCTTAAACACTCAAAAACAATTTAAATTCAAATTTCTGGTAGCTAGCTGATCAATATGTGTAACTATATCAAGGTCTAGCATTGGCAAACAATATTCAAGACGTTGACAGTGTATTAAATTAGTTTACTTTTTTTTTTTAAATGAGAGAAATAATAAAATCATTCCAAACAATTAGTTGACACTGAGTAAAGCCTTGCTTGTGCATATGTGTTATTTAGGTCAGTATTAACCTGTAACTTTTTTCAAAAGTCTATACAAATTCGAATTAGCATCTACTGATGCTTAACTTGGTTTTCCTTATTTCACACAAAATATTTTAAAGCTGAGGAAAGTGAGGTATAAAGAGATAAAATTATTATCACAAGATATTCAGCTAGTTACTAACAGAGCATAGGTTCAAATTCAAATTTTCAAAATCCAGTGTCTTTATATAATACATTTTGATACCTCCAAATGATGCTTGATATATATATATGTAAAGTCTTCAAAAGAATATAATTACTTTTATCTTATTATAAACTTGTTATTGTTAAATTTTACCTTCAGTATAGCATTGTCCACGTCTAATGCATCCCATCTCCCCAAAAATGCAAATAGATTTCTCTGTCGTATGATCAGAGATACTTGGTATATAAATCTAATAATTATTTTTAATTCTCTCACCTTTTAGTCTCAAAATTATATGCCATTTTAACCTATTTTTGATTATTTTAATAACTACCCAAATGCACTGATTTGAATATGATTCAATAAAAAATCACTACATTTTGGCTAATCTGTAAACTAAGGCCATCAGCACTGATTTTTTTTTAAATGTGCAGATTGTGTCTTCTTAATGCCCAATCAGAAGACAATTATACTTATTTCCTGACAAAACGTATAAAAAGACTAGTGACAAGCCACCTTCCATATATATCACAGGCAATCTTTAAATGTTTTTGAGTCAAATAATAGTGGAATGGGTGCTTGAAAAAATGCATAGGTGACTAAATAAGTGGCTACAACTATACAATTCATCTTAGATGAAGAGAGAACTGGTTAATGTATTTTAAAGTCTGATTTCATTTTATAATACACAACCATTCCCTGATCTCAAACCTCTGGTCCTTCCAGCCAATTAGACATCCTACATCATAGACCCTCCATTTTTATTTATGACCTGTCCTATACCTATCCTTGTTTTCTCCCTTATATATGGAATATATATATGTATATATGTATATATATGTGTGTGTGTATATATATGGAATTGAGATATTTATCAAAAGCTGTATAAATGTTTTGACAGTAGGTTTTCTCAGTGTTTAAAACTAGCACAAAGATGGTAAGAAAGCCCTGAGAAATTGTAGCTTCCCCATAAAAAATAAAGTAGTTTTCCAAAAATAAACATGCTGACAGTCATTCAAAGGTAAGGTAGGAGGCTGAAGTAACATCTGGCAACTTAAGTTCCAAAACAATCAGAGCATTCTTCTCCAAATTGTGTCAGCAGTTTTTAGTAGAAACTGGAGGGTTTTTCACTATCTTTATTTCCATGTAGAACAATGTCTGCCTTGTCAAATAGAGTGTCTATATATTTTGACTGGTATCCTTTGCAGGTCATTATTTTTAACCTGGAGGCTACATTTAGAATGTCATGCCACTAGCATAAAACCAATCTAGCTCTGGGTATAGCAAACAAATATCACCAACCATAGGTACAGAGAAGCAGTGCTATTATATTAAGGCAAAAACTGGCCTGACAAGCCTTGGAAAAATTGTTTCCCAATATAACCATTACTATTAACTGGAAAAGTAAAATATGTTCAATAGTTTTACAATTCTCCTCCTTATTATGTGTCTAGGTTACAGTGATCCCACAGGAAAGTATGACCCTGCTGTTCGAAGCCTTCACAATTTGGCTCATCTATTCCTGAATGGAACAGGGGGACAAACCCATTTGTCTCCGAATGATCCTATTTTTGTCCTCCTGCACACTTTCACGGATGCAGTCTTTGATGAATGGCTGAGGAGATACAATGCTGGTAAGACATTTTCATATGCCTTTTGCATGGTCAGCCAAGCGGACTGTTTAGATGGCATAGTTATCAGTTTAAGCTGGGCACTCAGTACATAAAAACACATTCAAAATAAGGATAACATAGCTGTAATATCAAGTCACTTCCAGACATTCAATTCTACTTTGAAAATGCAGGCAAGAAGTCTCTCCAAATAGTTATTATAGGATGATATTTTTAACCACTTGCTAGGACTAACCAAATCACCTCTCCTAATTTTTGCTATGAAAAAAATGCTACTATGTTTTACAAATTTTTCTCACCCTCATCTTCCAACATAAATTCTAATTACTTTTAAATATAAATGAAGAAAACCTTATAGAGCTCTTCTTTGATATCCCAAAAGACTAAAAATTGTATATCCATAATCCACAGTTCTTATTTTTATTGCTTAATGGCCTCTCACAAATAGAAATTTTGTTCCACTTGAAAAGTTAACGTTGGCTTTTATATCACACTACAGGAAATCTCTTTTAAGTTCATTTCAATGCATTCTTTAAAATATTATTTAAAATGCCTCCTTCTCTGCCTTCCTATACAGCTGAGAGCTTAGCATTATTTTTCAAACAATAAAAGTGCTTCCACTGGTTAAAACATCACAAATTTTCATATGTTGAAAGCATTCTCAATTTTGGCTTCTGTGCCTTTAGTTCATCACACACATGAACATGATATTGTAGCTTAACTACCTATTGATTTATGTATCCATTAGGCATGCTTACATTTCTGTGTGTATATGTGTGCAGTAAAGTCCTCTAATTCAACCTAATTAGGACCATTAATTGATGAAATTGATGAAAATAGTTTGTTCCATCAAAAATTATTCAAGAAACAACTTACACATAAGCCTGTAATCCCAGCACATTGGGAGGCCAAGGCAGGAGGATCACTTGAGCCCAAGAGTTTGAGACCAGCCTGGTCAACATAGTGAAACCCTGTATCTACTAAAATCACAAAAATTAGCCAGGCGTGGTGGTGGGCATCTGCAATCCCAGCTACTGGAGAGGCTGAGGCAGGAGAATCACTTGACCCCAGGAGGTAGAGGTTGCAGTTAGCCAAGATCATACCACTGCACTCCAGCCTGGCTGACAGAGACAGACTTGATCTGAAAAGAAAAGAAGAAAAGAAAAGAAAGAAGAGGGGAGGGGAGCGGAGGGGAGGGAAGGGGAGGGGAGGGAAGGGAAACAACCTACACATAAATATTGGTTCAGTTTTCAATCAGTTGTGAATTCAGTTATTGGAGTTTCATCTCATTTTTCATGTGTATTTATATACGTAATGGCAACCATAATTAATTATCTATAATTTACACTGTCAGCTTTTTAAAAAAGTGAAACAATAAATGAGTGACTTTTGAAATACGATATGAGGGCAAATATTTAGCCATACACCTTTAACAAATCTTTCCAAAGTGTTCATTTTACATACTACAAAAACAACACCCTCCTCTTTGTTTTACAGTCATGATGACCACTTTATGTTTGCTTAACTAGATTCCTTTTATTACAGTAATGAGTAAACTCGAATTAATAGGTTTAGGAATTAACAAAACCAACTTTTGTTAAACATGCACTTCTGGGAACCATATGGCAATGTTCAAGTTGTATTTATTCAGTTATTCACAATGCCTTGGGTGTTAGTAAACTTTTCAGAGGAAACGGAGACTATTCAGTAACCTAGCAAATCTCTTAAATGGAGTTTTCTTTCACCTTTGAAAGAAAGGAAAGATATTCCTTCGCCTTGTGTATCTTGGCTGAAAATATAATTATTTCACATTCATAGCAAGTTGTTAAAGGTTTTCCAGATTTTAACCTAAAGGTCACTGATGAACCAGAAAAACACCTTTTGAACATTTTTTTCTGACATTTTCTTTCTTTGCAATATATAGCATAAGATTTCTCAATAACTTGAATTGTAGTGGGAAGAGAAGTACCATAAATGAAAAATAGGAAACTATCCTGCAGCACATTGCTGATAAAATGTGGCCATAAAATTATAGGATAGGTCAATGTAAACACTCCAAATTGCATGAAAGCTAAGCTGAAACAATTAGCCTCCTTCTTAAATATTCCTTGTACCTGCAAATACCTTTTAGAAAGCAGTGTCATAAAACAACTGTAAAGAAGAGAAAGAAAATTTAGAAAGATTACAAAATTTTATAAACTCTCTATAAAGCAGAAGTCTTGTTTAAAATAAGTCTAGGAGTGGAGGGATGGAATTCTTTTTCAAAATGATTGAAAGGTTTTTACAAATACAGAAAGCTTTTTACAAATTGCAGAATAATAGAATTATTAGGCTCAGAATGGAAAAAAAATTACACTTTACAAATAAAGAAAAGTAGAGTCATTCAAGTAGTAATGTCCATTACAGATTCCTCTCGTTAGACATGAAATAGTACAATTAAGAGCATCCAAACTCTAGTTACTACCATGTTAATTTCTATTTACTAATATTTCTGATCTATGTACACATTCAATTCAATTCTTTCTCTTTTATTTCGACTAAGAATTATATGAGGTAAGTTTTAAATATAGCAGCCAAGAAGTTCAGTGTATTTTCAGAAGAAGCAGTTTATACATTTCCAAGAGTAATCACTACTTTACTTTTTGAGCTGCGAGAGAAATGAAGTAATCACACATACACTTAAATCTTTTCATATATATTATTTTCAAATCTACTATTTCCTGGTCAGTATTCAAGGTACCAGAAATATGATAGTATACAAAAATCCACCAACAAATTTTCTTCCTGAAACTTTTATTCCTGTTAATAAAATTGACAATAACCATATGTAAATACAGCATATTAGATGGTGGAAGTCTCTATAGACAAATAAAATCAGGAAATGGGAAAGGAAGTACTGTGTAGATATATGGAAGAATGTCCTAAGACAAAGGAACAGGGAGCCAACTGTGGCTGGAGTAGAGTGGGGTCTGGGGAGAGAATGGTGAGAGATAGTAAGGTAAAAGGGATCACAGGAGGCAGAGCCTGAAGGATACTGGGATTAACTCTAAGAGAGATAGGGGGCCATGGAGGATCTTGCATAGGGAAATTACAGGACAATCCAATTGCTATTGTTATTTTTACTATTATTTCTCCCCTCATTTTAATGGACAAAACTTTACCACACAGCTGAAGCTGAACTGGATTGAGGCTGGTCAAATCAGAGTTAAGCAGAAAACTAAAATGGGGAATTAAAAAGTTTTCTAAATTATCTTAATACCTAATGCTAATAAACAATGAATTTATAATACATTAGAATGTGAATTATTTGAGAGTAGAAATATTGTCTCTTTTTTTCAATGCCACAGCCTAAGTGCCTAGACCAGCATCTGGCATTAGTAGGTACTCAGTGGATTTTAACAGATAAATATTTAATTAGCTTTAATACATAGTAAATTTAAAGTCACAAAAATATCAACACTACTTGGCATTTCTATGATAGATTTTTCTTCAATCCAGATGCTGAAACACCCTTCTGTGATTCACGGAATCACTGTACCTGTCAAGGTATTATACCTACAAGCAAAGAGAAAATCTAATACTTAGATAGCTGTCTTAGTTTGTTTTCTGTTGCTTATAACAGAATCCCTGAAACCAAGTAATTAATTAAGAAACTGAATTTATTTATTATAGTTATGAAGGCTGAGAAATCCAAAGTTGAGGGCCCACATCTGTGAAAGCCTTACTGGTGGGGACTTTCTGCAGAGACCCTGAGTCAGCCCAGGGTGCCACATAGTCCAGAGGCTGAGTATCTTAGCTTAAGTGTCTCCCTCTCCCTTAATAAAGTTACCAGTTCTTCTCCCATGATAACCCATTAACCCATGAATCCATGAATGGATTAATCTATTCATTAGGGCTGAATTCTCATAATTCAATCACCTCTTAAAGGCTGTACCTCTTAATACTGACTTATGTTCCCATTGGTGTCTGCCCAATCCCACTTCTAACTCTTTTGTGTGTGTGTGTGTGGCATTCTATTTGGTGTTTAATTGTACCAACATAAATATAGAACAAAAAAAAGAGAAACAAACATCTTTTGCCACAAAAAAATTTCATTCTTTTTATTCCTGATGATAGAAACTCATTAATAATATAAATAGCCATAGTTTATATTCATGAGGTATCAGGAAGTGAATAGGATTCCAGGACCTTGATTCAAAATTTTAAGCATTTTTTGCTAACAGAGTAAAGCCCTAGGAATAAAGCTAATATTGATTTCTCTAAAAGTAAACAGACAAAATAAAAAATATTGAGCAGAAATATTCATAAACAAGCACAACCTCTAATAGATATGCCGTATCTCAAATTTTAAATTACAGCTGATGCCACAGCAAATTACAGGTTTATGTTTTCTTTGGCTTTGAAAAACACATTTAATACCTTATTCAAATTGCTTTATGTAATTTTTAAAAACTGTTCAACATCATTATAGATGATGAAATACTAAAACTCCCCTGCTTTTAAACTCTCTTTTTTTATTAAGTGGTATATTGGTACTGTATTCAAAGCATTTTCTGTTTTATGTAATTTCCCATCATGCTGTAGTGAAAATTCTTATCTTTATTCAGTGTAAAATAAAAATAAAATTTTTTCATGTTCTCCTTGAATATTGGATCCCTTTAGAACTCAATAATGATATGAATATTAATTTTATTATGTTTATTAACAAGTTGTTTTTGGAATAATTTAGATATATCTACATTTCCATTGGAAAATGCCCCTATTGGACATAATAGACAATACAACATGGTGCCATTCTGGCCCCCAGTCACCAACACAGAAATGTTTGTTACTGCTCCAGACAACCTGGGATACACTTATGAAGTTCAATGGCCAAGTAAGTATTGAAAGTGTATTTTTACTGTGATAATTTCCAAAAGTAAATATGTTGTCTTTAAAGTAATCACAGTGTTCTGAAGCTATGTTTTCCATTTGGACTTAGAAACTTTCATTTGTATTTTTATTTGAGGATAAGGGAGGGAACTTGATATTTCTTGAGAGTCCACACTAAGCTGACACTGATCTTATTGTACAGCACCCTATCTTATTTAATCCTCACAGTGCTTTGGGGTGAGTATGAAAATCTTCATTTTACAAATAAGGAAGCTGAGGCTTAAATAGGTTAGCTATTTACAGATTCACATTTCTAATAAGGGAAGAGAATGAGTTTGAGCTTAGGCCCATGGAATATGCCCCAATTCTTCTACTATACCATATTGCCTGCATTTATCTATCTTAAAGGAAAAGGGAGTGGGATACTCTTCAGTGTTTTTCTGAGATTTTGAAAACCAAAAACTTCTTGTTTAAATCTTTCCCCAACAAAGGCAGTAGGGCATAGTGGAAAAGTACAAGACTTATACTCTAAAATACTCAGGCTCCAAAGCCAACTTTACTTCTTACTAACCAGGTGACATAGGCAAGTGACTCAAACTCTTTGAGTCATCATTCTCTCACTTTCACAAAATGAAATGGAAATAACAATGACTATCCCAATAGGGTCCACTCATTAAAAGAAATCAGGAAGTGGCTTCAAGGCCATGTGACCATTATAAATTAAATATGAGGATTTCTATTAAAATAGACATTTCTACCTAAATTTCAGGTGTCCAATTTTTGGTGATAACTATTGTAATATTTATCTTTTTATTTTTATCTTCCTTTCCAAATAGGTCGGGAGTTTAGTGTACCTGAGATAATTGCCATAGCAGTAGTTGCCGCTTTGTTACTGGTTGCGTTGATTTTTGGGACTGCTTCTTGTCTGATTCGTGCCAGACGCAATATGGATGAAGCTAACCAGCCTCTCCTCACTGATCAATATCAACACTATGCTGAAGAATATGAAAAACTCCGAAATCCTAATCAGTCTGTGGTCTAATAGTTGCCCTACTGTCTTATGAATTAGTATCACAAAACTACCTGGTTGAATGTAATAGATTGAGTTGTTAACTGTATCTTCTTTCACTTTGTTACCTTCTTTCTAATACAAGCATATGTTAGAATTAAAGATCCAGCCATAATTTTCAAAGCTGGGAAGACTCTTTCAGAATCTTTTCAATGGGTTTTAATTTTCAGTTCTATTTAAAATGGTGAGTGGCACTAACTCCATGATATTTAAGGATAGTGTGAAGATCTTTGGCATGATTTAAAAGTTGAGTATGTGAAGATATAAGTAAGCTACTATGCTTTGTTTACGTGTAAAGGAAAATAATGTTTGATAGTGAATGTCCACTTAAAATACATGAATGGGCATTTCTAAAATGTTAAAACATAAACACATTTCCATTCATGGATATTTGTCAACAGATTTAAAGAAAAACACAGTTATTAATTAAAGCAAATTATATGTAGTTATAAACAAATGAAATTTTGATTAAACTTTTCAAATTAATGTTCCAATTTGAAGACCAATCAAATATATTATTTAGTCAACATATACTATTTAGTCTCAGGTTCAAGTCTACAACAAAATCACCATCTTTGTCAAGCTTTGGAGAGGGAATATCTTTGCTTTCTTAAGCAACAGTGGATATTGCCTTTGTTTGCCACTGTGTTTTCCTGCCACTCAATTCACTGAAAAAGGAACTACCTATCTATACATTTCACCTACTAATTTCTCTTCTAACATCTTAGAGGTCCATGAAGAAAGCATATGGAGAACATGTTTTATACTGCTCTATAAATACTATTCCAATCACTGTGCTTAATTTAAATAGCATTCTCTTATCATTTATCAGCCTTTTATGTATTTTCCAAGTAAAATATTAACGTATTATTTCACTGGTCTTCTTTTTTATCTAGTTCTATGTGAATGCTATTTTCCCCTTCTCTTCTAACATGAAATATATTTTATCTTTTTGATCTTGTGCTATGACACAGTCTTCCAAAGAATTGTATAAGGTGGTCATAAGTGAACATTTTAATTAAAATCAGTAAAAATAAATAGTAACAATAGTAATCATACACTATAGAAAATGGCTAAACTGAGATTCTAAATTCTACAAACAGAAACAAGTTGAAGTTATGTATCCCTGATTGGTTAGTTGGTTTTCCTATATTCAGCAATATTAAGGCTATATATACACAAGATAAACAAATAAAATATATCAAAGAGCATGCATATAACAATAGGATATTTTACACTAGCATTACTCAATTTATTCTCCTGGAATACATTGCAATTTGTTAAAATACAGTATACTCACAGCTTTTCAAATAAATCATTGCATAATGTAAGATGCCTTTTTATATAGAACATCAATGAAACTAAATACCTCACTTTATATTTTTGTAGATTTACTAATTACTCATTTCAGAAACATTTATTAAGCATATACTAGATGTCAAAGATTTAAAGGCACTACAGATTTGGAGAGAAGAAAATAAGAATTGTAAAATTGAGAAGGTCATATTTGACTTGTGCTTCAAGGAATGCCAATGGATTTACCAAATATAAAAGCAGAGAAGGGCATTTTATTCAAAAGTGACAGTATGGACAAGGGCACAGAAGTTTAAAAGAGCATGGAACTTTTGAAAATATAAAATAGGTCAGTATGGTTAAAGCATAGTTTTTATGGAGGGGAGTAAAAAGACAAATTGGAAATGAAACCAGAGTGTCCTATATGCAATTCTTAATAATTGGAATTAATTCCATGGGAACTAGGAAACAGGGAGAGTCATAATCAAGCTGTATATTTATAAATATAGTAGTGATGGTGCTGTTCACAAATAGTGTTGAAGAGAAACAATTTGGAATGGTTAAAAGCTAAGAAACTAGTTAATATGGAATAGATTGTGGGAGAGAGAAAGAAGTCTTGTTTCAAAACATCAATTCTAAATAATCATAATTATAAGATAAAGTTGTACACATCTATAAATATAATAAATGCAGCTTATATTATAAATACTATATAATATTAAAGTTATAAGTATAATATAAATATAACTTTGAGTAAATCATTACAAAAACATCAGTTAACAATGGAAGAGAGATTAAACAATGTGAGAGAGGATTAAAACAAGAGCAAAACAGAAAACTATTAACAAAATGGCAGTTAGTAAGTCCTCACCAATCAGCAATTATTTTAATGTAAATGGCTTAATATCCAAAATTAGAATGCTTATAGTAGCTGAATGAATCAAAAAACATGATCCAGTGACTTGCTGTCTATGATATTCACTTTAGATTTAAAAATACATATAGGCTGGAAGTAAAGGAATGGAAAAGGATATTCTGAAAATGGTGAAAAAAAAAAAAAAAGACAACACGGGAGGCTATCCTACCACACAAAATAGACAAAGTGAAAAACTGTCTCTAGAGGTGAAGTTCATTATGTAATAATTAAAGGATCAATTTAACAAGATATAATAATTGTAAGTATATACATATTAAATATTAGAGCACTTAAATATACAAAGCAAATATTGATAGATCTGAAAAGAGAAATTGATAGCAATACAATACTAGTAGTAGAATCCAATATTCCACTTTCATTAATGTACAAAACATCCAGGTAGGAGATCCATAAGGAAAGAGAGTACTTGAACAACACTGTACACCAATTGGACTTCAGGAACTTATACATTACATACCACTCAACAGCAGCAGAATATTCTTATACTTCAGCAACATGTTCTTCTCAAACACATGTGGAACATACACAGGATAAATTATGTTAGGCCTCAAAACAAGTCCCCCAAAATTAAAAAGATAAAAGTCATTTCAAAGATCTTTTAAGGTCACAATTGAGTAAAATTAGAAATCAATAGTGCAAGAAAGTGGGAAATTCACAACGATGAAAAAACAATATACTCTTAAATAACCATTGGGTCAGTTAGGAAATCATAGAGGAATTTAAATTATATCTCAAAGCAAGTGAAAACAAAAATGCAACATACCAAAACTTAACGAGATTCAACAAAAGTACTAAAAAGGAATTTTGTAGCAATAAATGCCTACATTGAAAACTAAGGATCTCGAATGAGCAACCTACTTTATGCCACAAAGAACTAGAAAAAGAACAACAAACTAAGCCCAAAGTTAGCAGAAATAAATAAATAATAATAATTAGAGTAGAATAAGTACAGAATAATAAAACAAGAGAAAATTCCGAAAATTAAGGGTTTTTTTGAAAAAATAAAAAAATTGACAAACCCTTAGCTAAACTAAGAGGAGGAGAGAAGACTCAAAATCAGAAATGAAAGAGGAAGCATTAAAATGTATTCCTAAGAAACAAAAGGATCAGAAGAATCTTTTATGAACAATTGTATGCCAACAATTGGATAACTTATAAGAAATGGATAAATTCCTAGAAACATACAACATACTGAGACCAATTTCAGAAGAAATAGAAAGCCTGAATGTAACAATAATAAACAAGAAAATTGTTGCATAATCACCCATTTCTTGTTGTATAAGCACCCATTGCACGTGAGTGCTACGAACTGATTTAAGCTTTATAGTCTAAGTGGAGTCAATTAAAATATCTGACTGTCCTACACATGAAAAATAAAAAGCTATTACTTTTTTGGCCTTCAGTTACATCTTGTCTTCATGTCCAGAAGCAGATTTCAGACATAGCACTTACTTACAAGTCCGTGTAATTTTAAAACATGAAAAGATAAGTTTGGGGCTATTAAAATAACTGTTCCAAGATTCAGTTGTAAGACATTTGTTCGGAGCCCAGTCCGTGAATATCCAATAATGCTATGTATTTTTCCTTTGCTATAGCCTGCTCAAACTTTTCACAACGAACTGATCAATGGAAAATCAAGTTGAGCAGAGAGCTAATATAAATGTGAAAAAAATAGATTTGAAAAATGTATCTATAAACCAAGAACAGAGCCTGATATGAAGGTAATAAGGAAAAATGCAAAATATGGTAGTTAAAAAGCATGATGGCAAAATTAAAGGGTAGAAAGAGACAGGAGTTTTTGCAAAATAACCACGTAATTTTAATTTTAAATTAAATATAAGCCAATAGTGCAATGCAGCCCATAAAGGGAAAAATGAAATGCAACTGATCAAGGAGGAAAACAGTGAGGTATTGGGCTTCATTAATACACAAAAGGAAACTCGTGGTGTTTGAATCACACCTGGCCTGTTTTACAACTTTCAGGCCACACATTAAGGGGAACATTGGCAAACTGACCTTCTGCCTGTATGTTTTATCCCTTATTAAAAGGGAAGTATTGAAGTCTACCACTATTATTGTATTGCTGTCAATTTCTCCATTCAGATATGTCAATATTTTATTTATATATTTAGATGCTCTGATATTGAATATGTATATACTTATAATTGTATCTTCTTAGTGATTGTTCATTTTATAATATAATAACCTTTATCTCTAGAGACAATTTTCAACTTTAAGTCTGTTTTGCCTGACATAAACATAGCCATTTCTGCTTTCTTTTTGTTACCATTTTGGAATATCTTTTTCTATCTTTTCACTTTCAGCCTATGTGTATGTTTGCATCTAAAGTGAGTTTCTTGTAGATAGCAAGTCACTGGATCTTGTTTTCTTCATAATTCAGTCTTGGCATATTGTTATATTCATTCATTTTCACAGTGCTATAAAGAAATACACAAGACTGGGTAATTTATAAAGGAAAGAGGTTTAATTGACTCACGGTTCCACATGGCTGGGTGTGGGGTGGGGGTGGCTCAAGTGACTTATAATCATGGCAGAAGGCAAAGGAGAAGTAAGTACCTTCTTCACAAGGCAGCAGGAAAGATAAAACGAAGGGAGAAGAGCCCCTTAAAAAATCATCAGATCTCCTGAGAACTCACTCACTATCAAGAGAAAAGCCTGGGGGAAATCATCCCTATGATCTAATCACCTCTTACCAAGTCGCTGCCTTGACAAGTGGTGATTGCAGTCAGAGATGAGATTTGGTTGAGGACACAGAGCCAAACCATATTGCCTGTATATTTATAAGAATTCATCAATTTCTTCTATATTATCCAATTTTTGGCACATACTCGTTCTTAAAAGTCCCTTATGATCCTTTATATTTCTGAGGCTTTTATTACAGTTATTTTTGCCCCTATTCATCAAGGATTGAGGCCCCTATAAATCCCCTCAATTCTCCTGCATTTAAGTGAGTGTTCTTAAAGAAATCTTTGTTCCCAGATTTTTAAAAACCATATTTACTGTAATATTATCAAGACATTACATTAGGAGCCATACCTTACCCATGTGTTCTTTGGTTTGTTGGTTCCTAATTTATAACTATGGGTAGTAAACGTGGTATGGAATTTTAGCAAAGTAGAAATTAAGCCAAATTCATTTATCCTTCAGCATAGCATACTTTCCAAAAGTTTCCTATTGAAACTTTCTTATAAAGATGGAATAAATCTGAGTATTGTCCAGTCTGGCTCTTTCATTATTCAGATAAATAAATTGCATTACATGGAGGTGAACATATTTGTACAAGACAATACAGCTAATAAGAACTTACTTTTATATTCCTCCACAACTCATTTCATTTGGTAAGATGAAATACAGGATAATGCAGAAATTATAGGATATGGCAAGGATATAACAGCCCAAAAATACTAAGAAGATGTGGTTGTCTCATAATCATGAAGATCAGAATAACTAAGCTACTTAACATTGTTTCACCAATTTCTAGTGCAGTGAACAGTAAATGTTTACAAGGGGGAAGAATGAACAGACACATTTTACTGAAATATTTCATACATATATGAAATTGAAAGATAAATGAAACCCAATACAGTTATTAGAAAGATGAGAAGATGAGATTGATAAGTTCCTAGAGAAATAAATATTGTTGACTGAGACTGTAGAATACAGGATTAATTTTTAATATATATGTCAGAAATTTTTCCAGCGATAACTTAAGCCTCAAAAAAGGTTGGAAATATGTAATTGTGTACATAAGGTATCACACTAAATGCTCTCAAAAAGTAAATAATTTGAATTTTGATTTGATTAAGATACACATTAATTGTATAATTATTTTGTTAGTACATTTTTAAAGTTTTTGGGAAATAGAGCCAAATCTTTGTATAGTTCTCTATCCTTATCCTAGTGGAATGTCTTGCATGTAATAAGCTTTGGATAAATACTTATTAAAAACAATAATAATGGTTTGAAGAGAAGAATGATGTCAACACAAATGAAGGATAATAATTATCATCTCAGGGCAAAGAGGAGGATTAAAAAAATCAAAATTTTTAAAAGACTGATTATCTAGAGAGAAATATTCTGGGAATGCAAGTGTTTCTATTGTTGAAAAAATGTACCCTATAATCAAGAAAAATAGGTCAATAGTTCCTATCGCCTTAAAGAATTCTAAAATTTTACTATTTTATTCTCTATTATTCCATGCTTAAATAGGCAAATCTATTGATTTGTCTGCTTTTTATAATAAGAAAAGAGAAAAAACCATATTCACGAATATTCTGCAAAATAAAGACATCATTATCAACTAATAAATTGTCTTTCTCTTATACCTGGGGATACCAGTAATATACACCTTTATTTTAGGACCTATCTTGTAGCCCTGAATGATTCGTATGTAAAAGTTCTAAATTTCACTGTTGTTAGAGAAGAAAGACGCAAACCTGAGCTAGCTTAAATAATGTCTGCAACTCAAGAAAAAAGTTCTTTTCTGTTGGAAATGATCTAACATAAACCAAGAAATGATCAAACACAAACTACATTTTATGTTAAGTGAAGGAGACAGAAGAATATAAAAGTCATATCTCCACAGGAGGTATGTGGAGTGTAAAATATCTTGTGTGTGGACAGTAAATACCTTGGAGGTGTGTGGACAGTAAAATACCTTGTTGAAAGGATATATTCAGTTCTATTAGATTAGAGGAATTCATCCAAAAAGGATTATAAAACACCAAACAAATTAAAAAGTGGGATAATTATTAATTCTAGGGAAACAACGATTTGTGTCAGAAAAGAAAGTCATTGTAGTGTACTATGTACTATGCTGTAAACAAAAATTCCATCTAAATAGTAAAAGAAATTGATTAAATAACAACAAAAATATGATATAACTAAATTGAAAAATGCAAGCAAGGGTGAAGTAAAATATGTTGGTGAGCAGGGCTATGATAAAAGCTGAGTCTTCATCATCCAAGGTAGAATATCAAAACTTACTATCTCTAAGTTTTTAAAAAAGATTAAAAATACACTTAAAAACAGAGGCAAAATTAGAAGAAATAATTTGAAGAGCTGAAAAAGTTGTATCAAAAAGTGTCATCTGTGTATAGGAAAGGCTGAGGCAGGAGAACCTTGGTCATTCTTTACCAACCTTGACTTTTTTAAATAAAAATTTTTAAAAAGCAAGTGATACTTCTGGAAACCTCAGTGAAGAATGATTTATCTCAGAATGTGTAACACTAAAGCAGAAATTCATTCTTCATGTGTTCTCCTATTATATAGAAGTATTTACACTTCTAATTTGGGGAAAAGAGAAAAAAGGACAGGGCTTTCAAATAGAAACTTAGCAAAATGAGTAAGAACAATCATTAAGCACTTTGATTAAATAAGTAAATTACACATGGAAATACACTCTGGCATTCTTTTTTTTATTTATGCTCCAAAATACTGGCTTCTGGCATGTTGTAAAATACATTTCTTCATTGTTATTTCTTTCTGGTCTTCAGATTTACTCAGACTTTTGCCAATATATCTGCTAAAAATTGAATAGAATATTATCCCAAGATGGCACCTTTGAACATATTTCAAAATGTTGATTATGAATATCAAACTGAAATGAACAGTGAAGACACCTGTTATTCCTTTTCTGGTTTTAAAAAATGTTCATGTCATTCTTGAAAGCAGAAGAAATGAAATTTTCATTTTAGTAGAAATGAGTTTGTGTGATTAATAATCTACACATGACTGAAATGTTCAACTAAATAACAATGACAAAAATGTATCTTCTTTATCGACTAAAATACTCTTGTATACATTATCCCCCTTTATTATGATCACTGATCATAAAGCCCTTCCGGGCCACAAAATGAAGAGTGAGTGGCATATCACCCAAATGGTTTCACATACAATAGATGATGATGCCAGGACCAAAGACATTGATAATTTGTGACAAGGGTGAAAGGGCTAGCCAGCTCTGGGAATCAGCCCCAATCAGCTGCTGAGAATACAGTGAAAGTCATGGTTAACTTTGTACATGTACACTTAAAGGTTTCAAAACTAGCCTAAGAGAAGGCTCAAAAACTTATTTTAACTTACCTGGAAAAATTATAATTTATAGAAAAGTTGCAAGAATACAATAAATTCCCATGGACACTGCACTTAGATTTAACAATTGTCAATATTTTGCACATTTGCTTTTTTACTCTATCTCCACACATACCTATGTGCGTATCGTTATTATGAATATTTTTCCTGAACAAAATTGAAAGTAAATAGCAGATATTATGACATTTTATCCTTGTTTTAGTATGTGCCTCCTAAGAGCAATGGCATTCCCTTACATAATCACAGTACAACAGTCAGGAAATTTAAAATGGATGCAATAATATGTTCTAACATATAATCCATATTCAAATTTTCCACATGTTTCAGTAGTATCCTTTGGAGTGATTTTTTAAAATAATAAACTCAACATTTTGAAGAAGAAATAAAAACAATATGACATAAAAATATAAACAACATAAGAGAAACTTAAAGAGTAGAAGAAAAGGCGAAGAGAGGACATTCTATCAAATTTCCTTTGGGGGAAAAAGTCAACATCTGTTTGTGATAGGCAACATAATAAGACTAATTCTATATTCAAGCAGCCCTAGTTTGGCTTCCTGTCTCTTTCATTTATTAGCAAAGTGTCCTTGAGCAAGTTGCATTACTCCTCTAAGCCTCAGTTTTCTTTATCTGTAAAATAAAGGCGGTTCTTACAAAATAGGGATTTTTAGAACATCAGAAGTGATAATGGTATGTCTCCCAATCCCTAAAATGTAGTACTTGTTTAGCAAATTTCAGCTTTTATTCCTAGATTCATAAAAACTTAACTCTTTACAGTTACCTCCTTAAAAAAAATGATTTGGCAAAAAAGAATTTATCTCTTGGTTCCTAAGTTAAATCTCTTGGTTCGTGATACCATGTTGCACACGGGTTTCCAACTGAACACTCTCATCCCACTGCCATTGAAGGGCATGTCACAGCTAATTATCTGTCATCACGCCCTGTTGCATAGGCAGTACCTTGCCTGCTGCTGCTGGGACCTCAGTGCTGTCTGTTGATTCATTTGCATTGCCTCCTGAGTGTCTCTGCTGTGTATGGATCACACAGAATGAAGCCCAGGGGCCAACTGGCAGACCCATCTGAATTGTGGAACATATCTAAGTCCCCTCCTCATTACTTAGTGAGTAATGTGGGGGATGTTCCCTAGTTCACACACCCTGGCAATGTAAACGGTCATCTGCTGCCTCATCTGCTTCTCCGCGTCTGGGGTGCAGGACCAGATCGGCTGAGGAACTTTGCTAGCACTTATGCAAATAGCTATGGGAGCTCCTGGGTTTGGCAACATTCCTTTCAGTAGCCTCATTTGTGGCTGCACCGTCTGCCTCTTTTGTGCTTTCACAGCTTTGTGAGGCAACCTCAAAATAGATCTCTCCCATACTCAAGTTGTATTTATGTCCCTTTACCATGGAAAGACTGAAACCCTTCCCAATACATTTAGTGCTCCCGGTTCGGTGTCTGAGTGACTGTGAGGTTTCCATTTAAACTCTAAAAGAACACGTATTTGAAGCAAAATCAGACTATGCATATCTAGTTCTGATTCCTCAAATTAGACTTAAAATATATAAATAAATTCTTACAGCATGTGTAGACGTAGAACAAGTCCCAAACTGTTAGGCATATATGTATAATACCATAGTTTTGTTCCAATACAAACTTCATTCTTCCAAATAAACTGCATAATACATACTTGTAAAAAAAAAAAAACTGCCTTGAATTTATTTTAAAAATTTTTCTTCAAACTACTAACTTCAGAACGTAACTGTGGCATTCAGAACAGGGCATTACTGAGTGACAAGGATACTGTTTAATCTTGGTATGAATTCTTATTTCATTAAGGGATGAGGTTTCTTAATTTTTCCTTCTCTTTCCTCTATATTGCTCTATACCTTTTACTAGGGGATACTCCTTTAGAAACTAAATTTAAAGTCTATTTATAAAAGAAAGAAAAAACAAAGCATTGTAAATAAGCCCCAACCATGAGAGATTTCTCTATCTACAAGCGGCCGTTAAGAACCACTGGAAATAAATGATACCTAAAGCTGATTTCCTCTAGGTGTCAGTATAGTCCCAGAAGTTTTAAAGCTTAGATTTAATGAAAAAATAGGAGCACAGTAAAAAAAAATGTTTACTGCTAGTCCATACTATTTATACATTTGAAAGATTTTTTTCTTGAAAACTGAACTAAATTTGCCACTATGAATGTTCATCTGTAGATGACAGAATAGATTTTGTACTAGAAAGAACAAGATATGGCTCTGATATATTTCTACAAACACACATTGTTTTTTCCATCTTTTTTGGCATTGGAAAGCCCTATCATTCACTATTGGCTATCATAAGTTACCCTGTCCTCTGGGCAGACATTAATGTTCTAAAATTTCAATAAACTTTGCAGATAATTATTGATACCCATTACAATAATTGGGCTCAATTTAAAATTCTCATTGGCAGTGAGTCTTACATTATACCTTTATCACCAACAGTGTAGATTTGTTTAATTAGACTAACACAGAATTTTTAAAGTAACACAAGATACATACATGTTAATGAGTATGTGACTGACATTTATCATAACATGTATTTTATTAAAACACTGTAATCCACATTCCTCCAGCCATAGAGAATCCTTCTCTATCTTCTCTCCAAATTAAGTTTCCTGAGAAGGCTGTATACCAACTGGATGCCTCCCAATGATCAAACCAGGAAAGTAATGGTGACACTGCCGCACCTATAGTTTTAGTGTATTTAAGAAATTCATTATGCCCTATTTTGTAATTTTTCTCCAAGCTTTATTTTGAAAACTGTCAAAGCCCCAGAAAACTGAAAAAGCAAAGCAAAACAATGAATACTTGTACAGACTATTTATTTCAACAGTTGTGAACATTTTGTGACATTGCATTTCTCTAAATAAATAGACATGTAATTTAAGTAAAACATCTTTCTGAGGAGATCATATAAATTATTGTTAATCAAAATCTCAGGTAATGTAAATAGCTATATCAGTTTTCCCTGAAGTCCTCAATCCAATTTTTATACGACACATAAGGGGTGTATGGATAGATGTAGGTGTCTAAATTCCTGCTGATATGATTGCAGTCCCCAAAAAAGGCTGGAGATCTGGATCAGGTAGATAATCACATACAGAGCAATCAGTTAGCAATGCCAAGTTGATAGGATCTTTGAGATCCTTTTCAGAGCTCATACTTCAAAGCCAGCACAATCTCTACCCTCCGAAGACCCAACCGGTGCACTTTATGTCTCATATCTCTACTATTACTCTGTTACCTGAGGAAGGTCTGAAAAGCACCACTCGAAAATTCAGAAATATGATTCTAATGACCTCACAGATAAATCTCTCCAATCATGGCAAAATCTCTGATCACAGATAGGAAATTAAAAATAACTAAAAACTTAAAAAAAAAAAAATAACATGATGGAAGTGACTTTGCCAAGTATAATGGATGAATCTTTATTCATTTCTTAGTTTGGATGGGTGACAAATTATTAGCCTTTCCTAGGCACCAAGTCTTAGTCTACTCAATTTTCTTCTATAACCTTATGACTAACCCAACTCCCAACTGATCATGTCACTCTCATAGTTCAAGATTAAATTTCATCTATCAGCTTTCTCCAGAGAATAAGATTGGGACAGTGTCAACTTTTTTTGAGACTTTATTTTGTACTTTGTCAAAATATTAAATAATTTTAATTCTGCTTAAGTAAAGTTTTTTTAAGAATATCTTTGAAGATCTCTAGTGAAATTACTTTATAAGTTTAAAGTACTGTTTTAGTTTTATATTTGCTACTATAACAAATTATGACAAACGTGGTGGCCTAAAACAAGACAAATTTATTTTTTTTTTCACTTCTGAAAGCTGTTTTTTTTTTTATACTTTAAGTTCTAGGGTACATGTGCACAATGGGCAGGTTTGTTACATATGTATACATGTGCCATGTTGGTGTGCTGCACCCATTAACTTGTCATTTACATTAGGTATACCTCCTAATGCAATCTCTCCCCCCTCTCCTCTCCCCCAACCCATGACAGGCCCCGATGTGTGATATTCCCCTTCCTGTGTCCTAGTGTTCTCGTTGTTCAATTCCCACCTATGAGTGAGAACATGCGGTGTTTGGTTTTTTGTCCTTGCGATAGTTTGCTGAGAATGATGGTTTCCAGCTGCATCCATGTCCCTACAAAGGACATGAACTCATCCTCTTTTATGGCTGCATAGTATTCCATGGTGTATATGTGCCACATTTTCTTAATCCATCTGTCACTGATGGATATTTGGGTTGGTTCCAAGTCTTTGCTATTGTGTATAGTGCCGCAATAAACATACGTGTGCATGTGTCTTTATAGCAGCATGATGTATAATCCTTTGGGTATATACCCAGTAATGGGATGGCTGGGTCAAATGGTATTTCTAGTTCTAGATCCTTGAGGAATCACCACACTGTCTTCCACAATGGTTGAGCTAGTTTACAGTCCCACCAACGGTCTAAAAGTGTTCCTATTTCTCCACATCCTCTCCAGCACCTGTTGTTTCCTGACTTTTTAATGATCACCATTCTAACTGGTGTGAGATGGTATCTCATTGTGGTTTTGATTTGCATTTCTCTGATGGCCAGTGATGATGAGCATTTTTTCATGTGTCTGTTGGTTGCATAAATGTCTGCTTTTGAGAAGCGTCTGTTCACATGCTTCTCCCACTTTTTGATGGGTTGTTTGATTTTCTTGTAAATTTGTTTGAGTTCTTTGTAGATTCTGGATATTAGCCCTTTGTCAGATGAGTAGATTGCAACAATTTCCTCCCATTCTGTAGGTTGCCTGTTCACTCTGATGGTAGTTTCTTTTGCTGTGCAGAAGCTCTTTAGTTTAATTAGATCCCATTTGTCAATTTTGACTTCTGTTGCCATTGCCTTTGGTGTTTTAGACATGAAGTCCTTGCCCATGCCTATGTCCTGAATGGTATTGCCTAGGTTTTCTTCTAGGGTTTTTATGGTTTTAGGTCTAACATTTAACTCTTTCATGCATCTTTAATTAATTTTTGTATAAGGTGTGAGGAAGGGATCCAGTTTCAGCTCTGAAAGCTGTTTTTACAAAGTCACTGGGCTGAAATCAATGCATGGTCAGGCCTGTACTGTCTCCGGAGGTCTTTTTCTTTGCCTTTTCCAGCTTCTAGAGAAAGTGTCATACCTTGCATTCCTTGGTTCATGGCTCTTTCTCTATCTCCAAAGCCAACCGGATCACATCTTCTCTGACTCTGCTTACATTTCCTTATGTCACAAGGCCTTCTTTGCCTCTGTCAAATCTTCCTCCATCTTCACTTCAAGCACAAATTTGTCATTGCATTTAGGACCCACCCACCAAATAATTCAGGATGATCTCTCCATTTGAAAGTCACTAATTTAATCACATCTGCAAAGTCCATTTTATCACATAAGAACATTCACAGGTTCCAGGAATTAGGACCTGAATTTTCGGGGGTCATTTTTCAGCTGACCACAAATACTTTCTTTGTGTGCCCATTTTGAGAAATTGGCTCAGTTATTACCAATAGATAAAAATGAGGCCAGTTCCAAATTCTTCATTTTTCTTCATTAAATTGCTGTGAAAAGTTTACTCTTAGACAGTTTTCTGGCAATGATAGAAGACACTGAATCAAGACTGTAAAACTGACTGAGGAATTCTGCTTTTACCTCATAAATCTTCCCTGAAATTTCCTGCTCTCCAATTATTTTTCTTCCTCTCTACATGGAATCTTTACTTTATGCTATATTTCTACTTAGAACACTTCTATGATAGACATTTTGGTTTCATCAATTAGCAGAGGGTTTCAAATTCCTCCTGTAAACCTAGTTTGTTTATTGGTTTGCTTTCGTTTTCTTTACATGTTCCCGTAATTAACATGGCTTTAGTAGTCACAGTTTGCACAAGAAAGGTTAACTCACCTGCCCTTGTGAAAACATCTTTCAGATTTAAGAAGAGTCCCAAGGGAGCACCCTGAGATTATTGCTCTTTGCAGGCTATAAGCTCTCCTTAAGTGATCTCAACCATTTTCACAGTTTTAATTACCTTCCCTAGGCTAATAATTCCTGAATCTCTATATTCAGCCTTAGACACTGCCATGAGCTTCAATTTCACATATTTAATTGCTGGCTAGAGAAATCCATTTGACTAGCTCTCAAGACTTTCAAATTCCATATATCCAAAATGGAACTATTTCTTTTCCCTATAAAACAAGCCTCATCCCTCCTTTACCTATGCCTCAGCTAAAAGTGCTATCATCTATGAGACACTTCAGCAGAAACAAGGAAGTCAATTTGGATTCCTCCTTTCTCTTTAATCTGCCAGTTGGCCACCCCATCTTTATAATGAATATACAACATGTCTGCTCATGAATCTTCAACAAATATTTTTCAAGTCTTTTCTTTCTCTAATTTTTCACCACTGCCTAGCTAGACCTCTGCAACCCTTAAAAAAGGCCTAAGACATTTTCATTTCCTGAAACTTTCAGTATGTTAACAGTGAAAAAAATTGCTAAATTAGTTATCACTATATATATTAAATACTTAAACTGAATGAACTAATGGTTTCAATACAAGTAAAATGGTGCTATTCATGAGAAAAATATAGGACTTATAAAAAATTCAGACCGTTACAGGAAATATGACTAATATTGGAATACAAGTTTAAAACTGTTTGATAATACAGCCTTTCAAACTTGTCAGTGTTTATCTGAGACTAAATGCATAATTTCACTTCAAGATAATATTAAATGTCTATATTTGAGAGTCTGTGAATGTGAGTCCAATACCGCATGGCCTTTCTGTAACTTCCTCTGTCCTGCCTCTCCCTCACTGATAGATTGAAGCCTGATCCACCATAGTTTTCTCCCTGCCTTCAAACTATGCTCCTCTCTTCCAAGGCTTGATCTACTAAATCTTAACTATCTCCCTGCCTTTAACAGAGTAAAGTACAATCTCAGCATGGTATTTTACGTCTTCTGTGACCAGTCTGTGACAGTTTGGCAAGCTCATCTTCTGTCTCTTCCTCTTCCCAAATTTTAAGTTCTAAGCCTATGAAATGTTTGCTTCTCTGAAAACCCCAATACTTCTTCATACTTCCAGGCTATTGCTCATGCTGTTCCCACTAGTCTACTGTTTATCCACCTAATTACTTCTCAGGAATCCACCAGGCAAGAGTCATTCACTTCACATAGCCTTCCCTCATGCCCTTGCTGGGTGCAGTCCTCTGCAATGCAGTTTGTCCAAGGCGTATCCTTGGCAGTTTCCACACCTTCATGCTTGTGATGTTGTGTTCTTGGTGGCAGAAACCATGTCTTACTTGTTTTTGTGACCAGATTCCCTGCAAATGATCTAAGACAGGATGTAAGCAAATGGATATTTATCAAGTTGAACAAAACTGAGTGAACTTGGAAGGCACTGATTTCACAACTTCCAACTTCCACCAGGTGGCAATATTTTATTCTCAATAGAGAGCAAATCACAAAAATAGGAACTTAATGCAAGGATGGTGTTCAGTATAGATATACAGATATGTCATTATTTTAGAATAGATATATATTGAATATATATAAAATATATACTGAACACCATGCATGTGTATGTGCCTGTGTAGAGTGAAGCTATTCTCCCAGCTACCCATTTATACTAGCGCAAAATATCAGTGGACAAGTTGATATTTCCTTTACAATCTTTACAAAAACATAGTTGAAAAATAATAAATTAGTGGGCAGTGGTTAGAGTAGATCTTCCTAAATAAAGGAGATCTTGTGTCCTTTACATCCGTAGTGCTATCACCCAAAGATTTTCAAAAGTAGATGTGACACTGAACTTCAATTCTTGGCATTGGTTGGGTGTGGCGGTAGTAGTAGTCTCAGCTCTTGAAAGGTGGAGGTAGGAAGAACAGCCTGGATCAGAGTGAGATGCTGTCTCTAAATTTTTTTTTAATTAAAGAAAAATATGAATTCTGATTGTTGGGATAATTCAAGTATATTCCCAACTAGTGAGACAGGAGGATGGAAAAATTTGGGGGGTTTATGAGCAAGGAGTTCTTGCCCAGTACAATTTTAACCCTCTGACATTCACTGCCTAGAGTATGAGAACTTAACAATAATGCTTGTCTTTAAACTATGTTGTGAAGGATTTGGCATTATGCAACTTATAATACATTTAAAGTAGCCAGCACAAAGAAGAAACTGAGAATCTGGTGACAATAATAATTATTAGAGACAGTAGGAGGTGTCAGGAAGTGGGATTTTCATCTGGCCTTAAAGTTTAAATATTTTAAGCTGCTTTTTTTTTGCTTCAATAGACTACTTGGGCTTGGATCTGCTTCCACCACGTTTTGATGTATGTCACCTAAACCTCATTTTTCTCAGCTATAAAATACACCTCTAGCAATCCCTACCACATTTGATTGTTGAGGGGACTGATTTAAATATTACCTGTAAGTCTAAAGAGTACTAGTGGAGCAAGAGTAGTAGAAGTCTAGAATGTAGCAAATCATTTATCCAAAGTTCTATCCATCTGTCTCAAGCTATGATCCAAAGCTCACATTTCAGTTCAGAATGCTGATCTTACTAACGGTGCTGGGTTCAGAGAAATTATGTTTAGATACTTCAAAATGAGTCTCAGAAATTGAACTTAATACATGTTTTGTGACCTCTCTCCCTCTACAAGAAGATGCTCTTTCCCTTTAAAGAAGCAAAGTCATTTCACCTGATGTGTGTATTTACATGGCAAATGCGAATGTGGAAGTGCTGCCTTAATTCCTATGCTGGTGCTTCCCCTAGTTGAATGACAATATAACAAGGCCACTGTTAGCAATAATATTCTATTTGGAAGTTCTGCCCTTCCAAAGCAGAGAGTAGGTACTTCTTGCTTTAATATTAGGTAGCCATAGAAGAAACAAGAAACCTGCGTGTGTGTGCGGTGTGTGTGCGGGGGGTGTGTGTGTGTGTGTGTGTGTGTGTGTGTGTGTATTTAAATAAAAACATGACTATGTAGAAAAGTATCCCTTTTTAATATTCCTTAGTATTCAGCTTGCCCAGTTGGTTGCTTGCTAGTCTAGCTAGCAGACTGCCTACCACTTCTATGGCTGGAACACAAAAGCACAAGGAAGTGAATATCTGAGCAAATAAATATCTCCCCCAATAAGTAATTAATTCCTAAAACTCCACAGTTAAAGATTCATTCTTTTGATTTAAAACCTTTGACCCCTGGTAAACACATGCTTGGGCAGATGACTCTTGATGTCTTATTTGCATCTAAGTATGAGTGATCTTACTAGAATCCCTCCTCTTAAACAGATTTTGAAAAGGGGAGGGTGGAGGAAGCATAAAACCTCCAAAATCTTGAGGGGGATAGAGACAGATTTGGGGGGACACTAATTCCACCATTTTATACACTCCTGTCAGTCATGCTGAAGTTCATTTTTAAGTATATTTATTCTAATTTTATAGATAAAATGAAGCTCAGAGAGGCCAAGAAACATCAAGTAGTAGAGGTTTTATTCAGAAGGAAATATGCATGTCCAAATTATGTAAAGTCATGCACCACATAAGAACGTTTTGGTCAATGACATATGGCATACAGCATGGTGGCCGCATATGATTATAATAGAGCTGAAAAATTCCTATGGCCTAGTGACATCATAGCCCTCTTAAGGTCATAGTGCAACACATTATTCACATGTTTGTGGTGATGCTTGTGTAAACAAACCTACGGTGCTGCCAGCCATATAAAAATATAGCACATATAACTATATACAGTATATAATACTTGACAACGATAATAAACAACTATGTTATTGGTTTATGTATTGATTATACTATACTTTTTGTCATTATTATTATTTTTTTTTTTAATTTTTTTTTTGTCATTATTTTAGAATGTACTCCTACTTACATATGAAAGAAAGTTGACAGCAAAACAGCCTCAGGCAGGTCCTTCAGGAGGTATTCCAGAAGAAGGCATTGTTATCATAGGAGGTGACTAACCGCGCCATATGTGTTATTGCCCTGAAGACCTTCCAGTGGGACAAGATATGGAGGTAGAAGTCAGCGATACTGATGATCCTGACCCTGTGTGCCTAGGCTAATGTGTGTGTTTGTGTCTTAGGTTTTAACACAAAAGTTTAAAAAGAAAAAAAAACTTAAACATTTTAAAAATAGTAAAAGTCTTACAGAATAAGGATAAAAGGAAAAAAAGATGTTTGTACAGTTATAAAAGTATTTGTGTCTTAAGATAAATGTTATTACAAAAGTCAAAATGATTTTTAAAAATTGAAACATCAATTAGATAATTAAAGTTACAGTAAGCTAAGGTTAATTTACTATTGAGGAAATAAACCTTTTTTTTAAATTTAGTGTAGCCTAAGCATGCAATATTTAGAAAGTCTACAGTAGCATACAGTAATATCCTAAGCCTTCACATTCACTCACCACTCACTCACTCAGAGCAACTTCTAGTCCTGTAAGGCTCCATTCATGCTCAGTGCCCTTTACAGGTGTACTGTTTTATAAATATTTTATACTGTATTTTTACTGTGCCTTTTCTATGTTTAAATACACAGCTGCCTACAGTATTCAGTACAGTAACATGCAATACAGGGCTGTAGCCTAGGAGCACTTGGCTTTATCATATAGCCTAGATATATAGTAGACTATACCATCTAGATTTGTGTAAGTACAGTCTAGATGTTCACCTGATGACAAAATCTCCTAAAGACGCATTTGTCAGAACATATTCTCATCATTAAATGATATATAACATAGTTCCAAAGTTCAGACTACGAGACCAGGGTAAGATTGACTTTATCAACACAGTTCTGTGTTAGATACTCTGCCACTCCCATTTCACATTTCCACAAAGCTGCCAGGTTATGGATAGTTAAAGGAAATAAACTATTTAACTAGGGAATCCTTGTTAAAATGGCAACCCTGGGCTCATGCCTGTAATCCCAGCACTTTACAAGGCCAAGGTGGGAGGATCACTTGAGCCCAGGAGTTGACAACCAGCCTGGGCAACATAGTGAGATCCTATTTCAAAAAAAAGGCAACCCCAACTTTACAGCTGTTATGTATACATCTAGATTTCTCCACCTTATCATTCCACACATATAAATAAGCTTAATTTAATATATGTAAGAGACTTGAATGTGTTTTAAATTCTAGCCTATCTCTTGGCAGCCATGAGTGTCCATAGAACATACCACAAATAGTAGTTACTTTTTGAAATTTTCTTCACAATCAAAAATTATTTCACTTGTTATCCTAGTTGTTTTCTTTCCCCACTTACAGCAACTAAAATTTTAGATAATGTTGTGGAGAAAGCTAAAATGATACTATAGTTTCTTTCTTTACAAAATTAAATATAGAAATTGAAAATGACCTCTGTTAATAGTTTCCAAAATTTCACTGTCACAGCTTGACATAACTACTAGCATTTTTCAAAAGCGATGGCTCTATCGTGACGTTTTCAGCATTTTTGTCACCGTCTTGACAGGTGGTAAAGTGTATTTCTACTAGCAAAAGGACAGAAGAAAATACATCAAAATTTTTAGCAAGCAAATAATGTTTCTTAGTGCAATGCCAGGCCAGATCTCATAAATCATCTTTAAAAATTGGCCACTTTGTTGAAATTCTACAATGACACAGGACCTGTTCAGTCATGATGATCCCTAACACTCTTTTCTTATTTATCTACAAATGTGGTTTTCTTTTTTTTTTTTTTTTTTTTTTTTTGAGGCGGAGTCTCGCTCTGTCGCCCAGGCTGGAGTGCAGTGGCCGGATCTCGGCTCACTGCAAGCTCCGCCTCCCGGATTTACGCCATTCTCCTGCCTCAGCCTCCTGAGTAGCTGGGACTACAGGCGCCCGCCACCTCGCCCGGCTAGTTTTTTGTATTTTTTAGTAGAGACGGGGTTTCACTGTGTTAGCCAGGATGGTCTCGATCTCCTGACCTCGTGATCCGCCCGTCTCGGCCTCCCAAAGTGCTGGGATTACAGGCTTGAGCCACCGCGCCCGGCCACAAATGTGGTTTTCTAAAGTGCTTTCTTTAGTCAACTAATCAAATAGACTATCAAACCCCCTACTTAAGTATAGAATTTATGGAATGTGGCAAGGGTTTTATTTATTTGCTTATTGCTTCAATTCGTTCAACAAATAATATATTACAAGTTTACTGTGCATAAAGTACTAGGAGTTTACAAATATATGTAAGGCATGGGCATAGGTCTTGGTCCCTAAAAATGTATTACATAGGAAACTTGCATATAAAATCAACTCATGTTTAATAAACAAGTCCCCAAATAACTTTGCTGTGTTGAGCCCCACCAAGTTATATTAAGAGTCAAATGTCTACAGGGACCAGCAGGTAATAGAAATGAACGAAATGCATCAGGAAACAAATACCCTTTTAAAAGGGCAGCTGCCACTCAACCTAAGCTAATTGTTATTATCCAAACATTTGTATGGGAGAAAAAAAACTTATCTTCCTTCTACCCATCTTAGGTTCATTGCCTGGCACTCCTGTAACAAACAAACAAACAAAAAACAAAAACAAAACAAAACTGTTTTAAACAAACAAAAAACCCGAGCAAACAAACAAACAAACAAAAAACAGATCTATAAGATAAAGGCATAATTTACTTAATGTAAGTTTTACATGACACAGGAGCCTTCACAAGGAAAAGAAGACTTGAGGAAATTATTAAGCCTGTGTGTTCTTATTTTAGATTTGATGAAGAGTGGTCAGTTGTGGACAGATAGGGTAGGGTGAACGGTATGAGCTCCGTTATGTGAAGGAACTGAGGGAAACTTAGTAAGGCCTGTTTATTTGGATCCTTCTCGGTGTTCCATCCTCTTGAGATAAAGATGTTTTTTCCCTCCAGGTATAGCAGGGCACCTTTCACGTGAGGGTCTTAAGACCTGCTTTAGGAAAGAAGGGTGGGGAAAAAATCAGAGACCTTCCCGTTTTTGCCATTTTCTCAGACTTCTTCAGCTTAAAAATGTTCAGTACGTCAAAGTGCCAAATTTTGGGGTAATGTGTCCTGGACCTCATCACATGCAGGTCCAAGACGGTCACGTTTTCTTATTTTTCAAAAGAAAATTCATATTTTTATGTGGAAACCTCTCAATATTTAATTAGCATCTCCTGTAGATATTTTTGAATTCCATGTAAGCTTTGAAAAACATGCAAAAACAAAAGAACAAGAACAAAAATATCAGCTTATAAATCTATATAGTCTCAAAAGAGAAAGAAATCATATCTGACCAGCATGACCTAGAAAGACTGGATGCAAAACACAATATTTTAGTTGTGTCTTAAAAAGCTGAAAAAGTTTTCAAAAGATGATGAGAAAATGAAGGACTTTAAAAGGAGACAAAATTTGAAGAAAGAGAAGGCGGGTGGAAAATCTGTTTAGAATTCAGAGAGATGTTTTTATAAAAAAATACATCTCTAGAAGTCTTTATGTAGAAATACTCTAAGTATCTATTGATGGACAAATGGATAAAGAAAATGTGTGTATACATATACATAATGGAGCACTATTCAACCATAAAAAGGAGAGTCTACCACTTATGACAACATGGATGAACCTGGAGGACATAAGGCTGAGTGAAATGAGCCAGACACAGAAGGACAAATACTGTATGATCTCACTTGTATGTGGAGTCTAAAAAAGTGAAACTAATGGAAGCAGAGAGCACAAGCCTGACTATCAAGACCCCGGAGGGAGGAATAAACAAGGAGATATTGGTCAAAAGGCACAAACTTTAAGTCATAAGACAAATGAGCTCTGGGAATCTAATGTATAGAATAGTGACTACAGTTAATAGTGTTGTATTGTATACGAAGAGAGCAGTTCTCACCACAACACAAATATGGTATCTATGTGAGATGAGGAATATGTTAATTAACTTCATTTCACAATGTATACACATATCAAATTATCACATTGTACACCTAAATATATGCCATTTTGTCAATTATATCTCAATAAAGCTGGGGAAAAAAGAATTCTTTATGAGGCAATCATAGTGATCTATTGATCCTTTAAAAATTAATGATGAAGATACAATAGTGCATTAAGATTTAAATCATTTTGAAAGAGCTGTTTTTTCTTATTGTTAAAAAATGAAGTGAGTTTAATTGAGAAAATACAGCTAAGCCAAGTTAAGAAAATGTTATTAATTATCCCATCACCTAAATACAACCGCTAATATTTTGTTAAATAAAAATAATAGCAAAAATGTACTGCATATTTACTATATTCCAGACACTGTGCTACTACTCTTACAGTCTTCACACAATTTTTAAGTATAAATATAAATTGTGAGTAAAAATTGATTATAATACATACGTTGTTTTTAAAATTAATTTGTACACAAAAATAGTAGGAATATCATTATATGTCATTATAGCTTCTTCCACAGTGTCACCCTTATCTCCTTCTTAATTTCCATTGTGGTTGCAATTATATAACCAATTCTCTATTGGTGGATATCTAGAATATTTGTAGTATTTCCCTCTATAAAGTATCAACTTTGATGGATTCAACCAAAAGAAAAGGAAGAGTCAACTCAAATCACTTAAACAGCATTGAGTGGCTTGTTAAGGTTCACATAACTGATTAAAATCCAGAAGTAGGGCACGGGTTAGCTGTGATTCAATTATAGCTCAGGCTCTATTTCTCTGAAATTCTCTTGGTCCTACTCTTCTGAAAGGGTTTGCTTAGTCCTTTTGCTGGTGAGAAAAAAAAAAATGATACCATCAGTTCTGAGCCTCACACTCAAACACAGCAACATCCAGAGAAAGAGCCACTGCCTCTTCTAGTGCCCCCAGCAAATGCCCTCTTATGCCTCATACATTCATTTCTGAACCATTTCCTGTGATTGGAGAAAAGCTCTCAATGGGTAAGTGTAGGTCATTGTTTCCCAACAAATGACTGGAAAAAGTGGAATTTCCTAAGACCAATGAGGCCCAACTTTAGGACTGGGAGCAGGAAAATGTTAGCCCTGAATCAATATGGGTGACATGAATAAATGAATGTAAATGAAAAATCCTTGGAAAGGAGAAAATTGGATAAGCAATCAATGGTTTTCATTTTTCATTACAATAAATAACAATATAACAAACACTGTTAGAAAAAGAAAGATGGAGAGACCATGAGGTTGTATACAATCATTATTACCTTGGGATTTATTCCTAGAAGAAGAATAAATTGCTGGAGTAAAGGAGATATTTTAAAATGTGAAGTTGTATGCGTTTTGTTTTATTTTGCTTATGCAGTGCCAAATTGTCTACCAGAATTGCTTCACCAATTTATACTTTTTCCAGCAGTCTGAATTCCAGGAAAGAGAGGTCTATTTGGCTGACACAAAAGTGTGAGTGGTGTAAGTGGTTGATACTTGATAAGACTAGAAACAATCTTGGCCTGAACAGTGGATATCCTTAACTGCCATAATGAGGGATTTTGACTTTAGTAAGAATTTAACTATTTTAACTACTTTTTTTACTTGAAATGGTACCTTTCCTAAAAGGGATTTTAACGGTCTTAGAGTGAAACAAATATATATAATAATATTAATTAAATATGAATATAGGCAAAACAGAAGCCAGATTGGAAGAAAATATTTGCAAAAGACACATCTGATAAAGAACTGTTATCCAAAATATTTCAAGAACTCCTAAAACTCAACAATAAATAATGAACAACCCTATTAAAAAATAATCAATGGACCTGAACAGACACCTCACCAAACAGGATGTGCAGAAGGCAAGTAATCATCATTAGGGAAATGGAAATTAAAATAACAATGAGATGCCACCTATTAGAATGGCCAAATCCAAAACACTGACAACACCAAATGCTAATGGGATGTGGCATAACAGGTACAATCTTTCATTGGAAAATGGTCCAGCCACTTTGGAAGAGAGTCTGCTGGTTTTTTACGAAGTTAAACATAATCTTACCATAAAATCCTGCATTTCTACTCCTAAGTATTTACCCACTGAAATAAAACTGAGGCTCACACAAAACCTACATGTGGATGTTTATAGCAGATTTATTCAAAATTGCCAAGACTTGGAAGAAGTCCTTTAGTAGGTGAATGGATAAACTGTGGTACACCCAAACAATGGAATATTATTCAGCAATAAAAAGAAATGAGCTATCAAGCCATAAAAAGATATGGAGGATGCCAGGTACAGTGGCGCATGCTGCACTAGGTTAGCATCAATAGGGTGACCTCCCTACCAGGAGCACGGGACTACCAAGTTGTCTAAGGAGGAGTGATCTGGATAAGCTCAGAGGCAGAACAGTTCAAACCTCCTATGCTGATCAGTAGTGGGATTGCATCTATGAATGACAGCTTTACTCTAGCCTTGGCAACATAGCAAGACCCCAACTCTGAAAAACAAATGGTGGAAATTTAAGTGCATATTACTAAGTGATAGAAGCCAATCTAAAACTACTACTTTCTGTATGATTCCAACAATATTCAGGAGAACACAAAATTATAAAGACAGTAAAAAGATCAGTGGTTGCAAAGGATATAGGGAACAGAGAGATAAATAGACAAAGCATAGGGGCTTTTTAGGCAGTGAAATTATTCTGTATGATACTATAATGGTTGATACATGTCATTACATGTTTGTTGAAACCCATGGAATGTACAACACCAAGAGTTAGCCTAATGCAAACTATGAAATTTGGGTGATAATGATGCACCAATGTAGGTTTATTGATTGTAATACATGTACAGTCTGGTGGAGAATGTCAGTAGTAGGGAAGTTTGTGCATGTGTGGGGACAGGGAGTATATGGAAACTCTCTACTTTTCTCTCAATGTTGCTGTAAACCTAAAACTGCTCTAAAAAATGAAGCATATATATATATATATGCATATGTGTGTGTATATATATGTATATATGCATATATGTATATGTGTATGTATATATATGAGGGGTTTTTTTGGAAAAAGGAGTTTAAGTGCTTTAGAAAAAGATTAATCCTACATTATTGTTCAGAAATAATTGAAAGTAAATGAAACTGGCAGAAAGAAATGGGTAGAAAGCTACTGTAATTGTCCAGATAAGGATTCATAAAATTTTAAATTAGGATGACATCAGTAGACTACAATAGGATACCCATGGGAAATAGAAGAAACAATCAGATTTGCCCACTGACTAAATGCTGACCTCTTTGGGGCAAGAGCCCATTGAATGATCATGAAACTTGAGGAAAACCGGATCCAACTCCATAATTCTCGAGTGAGGAAGAGTCACTTTAAGCTGATCTTTGTTTACCTTTTCAGTTTCATCTTCTATAACTTCTTAAGCCCTGTTTTTACTCAACCATCCCTCTAAACAGTACCATATTCTTTCATGCCTCTGTACCCTTGCACAATCTTTTCCCCAAGACTGAACAATCTTGCCCTGACAGAGCAGGTTAAAACATCAGGTTGGCCATTTATTGGCTGAATATCCTTGGACAAGTCAATTCCCATTTTGAGTTTCACTTTTTTATTTATAAAATTGAGGCAATAACATAAAAATACACACCTCACAGGTTTGCCAAGGCTACTAATTGAGATGATAAGAAATACCAAACAGAGGGCCAGGAACAGAGTCAATGTAAAACAATATTATTTTTGCTTTTCCAGTGACCTCTAGTAACCTTGTTTACTCTCTATCCAGTTCCCCTTAAATCCTGTTCTCATGAAAAGACCTGATAAAGTGATTTCTACAAATGTGTAAATAACTGATAACCCAAAAGTGGTTTTTTGATGTATTTACCAGGTTGCATAGAATTTAAACCCCCAAAATTCCATAACTATGGAATTTAAGTGTCAGGTGATGACTGCAGAAGGTATTCTCTTGGGCAGGGGATTTCTTGTTCTCCTTGAATTTTTCTACCCACTGTGTCCCCTCCTCCCAACTGACTGAACCAGCAAGCCTCTACTTCCTTACTACCCCCAAGCATCAAGCTCTTGCTCTCCTCATGATGGTACCGCGCATTGTATATACCTCTTTTATAGCAGAAATCAAACTATATTTCTGTTGTATGTATCTTCTTCCCCACCAGCCTGTGAGCTACTTGAAGAAAGGACCTAGTTTTCCAAATTTGCAACCTAGGACCTTCAAAGAAACATTGAAAACCACAGATAATAAATAAACATTTATTAAATGTATGATGTATAAATTAATGATGGCAAAACAGCAGGTATTTTATTAATTTAATACAAGAGAATTCTGGCCCTTTTTTTCTGGAGGCCATATCTGTGGACATAAATATTTGGAGACTATATTGAGATTGCCACAGATAAGTTCTGAACTATTTCATGGTTACTTGTCAAGAGAAGGCATGGTCCTCTTTCTCTCCCCACCCATATTAGACCTCCACTGTGACCATGAAATGCAAGGATTAGAGGGTGGTGCAGCTTGCAAAGTATCAAGTGACACCTCACTTTCCCTTTTTTATTATTTTTACTTCTAAAGAACCACCCTGATAGTGTCAATCCTCCTTCAGAAAAATGAGCTTTGTTGCACTATGTCACATGAATAGTACAGAAGGCTGACAATGGCTCCCAAAGATATATTCCCCCTAATCCCAGGCATCTGTGAATTGTGCCTTATTTAGAAAAAGGATTTTCCAGAGGTAATTAAGTCAAGGACCTTGAGATGAGAAGAGTATTGTGCATTATCTGGGTAGCTCTAAATAACATGACAAATGTCCTTATGAGCGAAAGGCAGCAGGAGACTAGACACATATATACAGAGGAGAAGGCAATGTGAACACAGAGGTAAAGATCTGAGTGATGTGGCCACAAACCAAGGGATGTCTGCAGCCACCACAAGGTGAAAGGCATGGAATGTATTCTGTCCCAGAACCTCCAGAGGGAGCACACCCTGTCAACACCTTGATTTCCGATGCTGGCCTCCTTAAATTGTGAGAGAATAAATTTCTCTTGTTTTAAGCTACCAAGTTTGGGATAATTTGTTATAGCAGCCACAGGAAACTAATCCAAATAGGAATTTATCTGAGTCAGGCAAACCGTCAATGAACTGAGTGACTTCAGAAATTACCAGCTTCCCAGTATTTCCCTTTACCTACCCTTTCTCTGTTCAGTTATCCTTTTTCTCAATATTTTTTTCTCCTCTACTCCCTATAGTTCTCTATCATGTCATTTTCACTTACTCTTAGTTGGTGTTATGTCACACTTTCAGCCTGCCATTATTCCTCACGTAATTGATTCCACATCATGGAATCGCTCTTTGCATTCTTTCTGTGTTGTACTGCCTCAAGCTGCCAGCTCATTTTATTATTTTCCAGTTTAGAATCCTAAAAAGATGAAAATAATTGACCCAGCATAAAATAGATTACTTTGGATTTGTTTCCCTTGCATCAGATCTACAGCTCCAGTCAAATAAGCTAGAGGTTGAGACTCTTGGTAGCATTACGGCTGCCTATGTCTGGTCCTTTCATAGGAATCCCATGAATATGTAATTCTCCTTAAATATGACTGTAGGTGTGGCCCTGCATGACAGACTCTTTCCATGCTTTTTATGTTCATAAAGTTACAAACAGACTGAGGGGAGAATAAGCCAGCCACTGTCAGCACCATGACTTTACAATACCCTGCTGCTAAAGTCAAATGTAAATGTTGTGGACTTAATTCTGTCATAATGAGGTTTACTTTCCCAGACTTTTGGGCAACGATTTTGCATGTGTATCACTGCAGCAATTTTGACTGTAAAATTTTGACTGTCAAATATCATTGCTTTGGCTAATCTGTTCTTAACACCTTTGAATGAATGTTCAGGAAAAGAAAACCAACATATCTAGTCAGTTTACAGATAGACTTCAGTGTGTACACATGAAAGGCTCAAAAGTTATTGTGAGAGTGGAATGAATGGTTAAACGTCTGTTTAACATTCATCATGGCTTTACATTGTTATGATTGCATGAGGTCATTTTATTAGATGGAACAAGCAGCAAACCAATCTTGGTCAGGACAGGATAAGAGATACTAAGGGTTTTTCCTTTCTCAAGATGTTCTAGGTAAAATTGCATTCAGGACGCAGGAAGTTACAAAAATACTTTTAGGGGATTTTCTAAATGGGGTTATTGAGAATCAATTTTAATTTAAAAAGCAACAGCATTTGGCATAGGAGGAGGGGAACAACAGGATATAATGTTGTACACAAAAGCACATGCACAATTAGTAGTAAATATGGGCATGAGACAAAGGCCATTGTTCCACCTGCCCAATTCCATCTGCTTGCACTCAAAAGCTTGTATGAAAAGCTTTACATGTGATACCTGTAGGCAAGGAAACAAAGACAATGAAACAAGGATGGAAAATGTAAGATGATTTAAAATTTTATTGCCCAGTATCTTGGTCATATTCCCAAACCTGCCCATTTTGATATTTAGTCACGTTTTCCTTGTGCTGCTTTGTTACTATTTAAATTTTCAATTAAAAAATCATGTTTTAAAAGGACTACAAGAACTACAGCAAATTATGTTTTTTAATCTTTTAATGTAAGAATAAATGACAAGAAATTACACCAGATAACCAGGTTATTTTGGTTAACTATTCATGGATTGCTTTCAGAAAAGTATTAACTTTTCCCTTCTATATTTATTATTTTAAACTAGGATAATAAATTATTCAAATTCACTTCTTTTGTGTTTCTAACGTGAGCATGATCTGCATTAGCCTTAGGTAGATGGTCTCGTTCCCAGGCTGAATGTTTTACGTGCTGCAGCATAGCTGCATCTCCACAGATAGAGACAAGCTCTGTGCAGTCCTGGAACTTCAGAACTCACAGCAGCTGATCTGACCTCCCAGCCTCCTCGTTAAGGGAATACAATTATACACTCACCTCCCAAGGAGCTTTCCTCTAGACAACCTGGCACTTTCAAGGTTAAGGCTAAGAGTTGAAGATTCCCCTAGAACTTCCACTAAAACTCTCCCTCTAACATCTGTTTTCCTGTTTTCTTTTCTTTTCTTTCTTTCTTCTTTTTTTTTTTTTTTTGAGGCAGGGTCTCACTCTGTCACCCAGGCTGGAATGCAATGGCACAGTCACAACTCACTGAAGTCTTGACATCCCAAGGTCTAGGGATCCTCCCACCTCAGCCTCAAGAGTAGCTGAGTCTCTAGGCACCACCGCAGCTGGCTAATTTTTGTATTTTTTTGTAGAGACAGGGTTTCACCATGTTGCCCAAGCTGGTCTTGAACTCCTGGTCTTAAGTGATTCCCTCACTTTGGCCACCTAAAGTGCTGGGATTTCAGACTCGAACCAGGGCACCCAGCCTCACATCTGTTTTCTTATCTGAAAAAAACCGCTCCTACCTGGTGACTGGCTCAGCAATGCCCTCACTTAGGTGAGCACTGATACTTTCATGTAGAGGCATCAAATTATGATTCAGGTACCTTATAATTACAGCTTAGATTAGTACACTAGTGGTTTCACTCTTTCGGGTGACAAGGCACCTAGAAGTCATAGATATTTTAGCAAATATCCTGGAACATTTATATGTGCTTAAAATAACAAACACATTGCTTTATTCTAAATGAGTAGCAATCTCACATTGGATATGTGGTGACAGATACAAAAACTTACAAAAAAAACTTACGGAATAAAAATTCAAAGTTAAGGAATATCTATCCATTTCATATGTTATTTCCCTGAGAATAAGAAAAGACTATCATCATGGAATTTTATTTCAGGCATGGAACCCATGTATTACATCCAAACACAGTTTGTGAATGACTACAAGCCCATAAATATAGCATCACACAAGGAGTAACAAGGGCAGAAAGTGTGGCGTCTGTGAGATTAACTGAGAAATTACAGAAGAGAGAGTTGTCCTTTGTCTGTAAGGATACTGACTTTAGGAATACATGCTATTTTATAAGACAGTTGTTTCTCAGCCTCAAAATTAAACCAAAACAATCTATTATCCACCAGGGAGCCTAGTTCTGTTCAGCTTTAGCAAAATGAGGCTCTGTCACCCTGTTCGCAGCCATTACACAATGGTATCAATGCAGAAAACATGTGTTATTTGAGGTTCATAGAAACTTTTATGTCTAAAGACACAAAGTCCCTTTAGTTGAGCTCATCTTCAGCCTTAGAGCTTGATTGGATTTTGAAGGAAACAAATCAGTTTAATAATTCTGATCATGCATTTCTAGAATTGCCTTTATATTCATGGGATGAAGTGCATTACTCTCCATTAATGAGCTCACTTCTTAATGAGTCTAGCCTCCCTTTCCCTCAGAGCTCCTTTAGGAATCTTTGCCATGTGGTTAAGCAGGAACATCTGCTACCCATTTTTAGATCCTCTTAATGGGACTTTTTCAGCGCTTAACAATAGAATAAGATCATTTCATATGTAGCCTCAGTCTTCCAAAGATTGTTTAAGGGTATTTTTGAACTATTTCTTTGTTTAAAAAAAAAAGCTGTAGTTTTTCCTCATATTTAGATATGGGATGAATGGGGAATGCTGTGAATCAAATGTGGGATAATTTTATCTTCTTGTCAGGGAAGAGCTTCATGTTTTATCTTCTCACGAAATCTATAATGAGAAAGTTGTTTAGTTCAAGACTGGTATAGGTCATTAATTATTACTATCACAGGGAGGATTTTCTCATCCAAGCCCAACTTGTTGGAAAACTGTTTTTTTCACAGGTCACTGCCCTGACTCTGGCTTCCCTGGACTCACATACGCCCGGTTATGGAAAGCCTGTGCTCCACGTGATGTCTGCTATTGGGCTTGCAATGTTTCCTCCAAATATGGTGTGCAGACACCTGCATCTGAATCACTTGTGGGTGCCTGTTATGAAGTATTGGATCGTAACCCAATTCTACTGAAATATAGTCTTGCAGGTAATGCCCAAGAATCTGCATTTTACAAATTCTCCAAGTAAATCTTATAAGCATTTCTTTGGAAACAACTGGGGAAGAAGTAGAATAATGATATTACAACCCAGAGATAATATCAGTTATCTAAATGTGGTATCTACCTGTCCTTAGGAAACCAACTTGCTCTGAAAATAAATTAAAATGGAGAGGGTTTTATATTTCTTTCTGTTGATTTAGAAATCCTCTAATTTGGCCGGGCGCGGTGGCTCAAGCCTGTAATCCCAGCACTTTGGGAGGCCGAGACGGGCGGATCACGAGGTCAGGAGATCAAGACCATCCTGGCTAACACGGTGAAACCCCGTCTCTACTAAAAATATAAAAAAATAAGCCGGGCGAGGTGGCGGGCGCCTGTAGTCCCAGCTACACGGGAGGCTGAGGCAGGAGAATGGCGGGAACCTGGGAGGCGGAGCTTGCAGTGAGCTGAGATCCGGCCACAGCACTCCAGCCTGGGCACAGAGCGAGACTCAGTCTCAAAAAAAAAAAAAAAAAAAAAGAAATCCTCTAATTTAATGAAATCCACATCTTCATAGTAGATTTAACCATAGCAGATTGCATAGTGATTCATCTGGGTTTCAGGATGTTTATATTCCCACTTAAAATTGACTTCAATTTGACTTTGCAGCAAAAAATCTATGAAAGCATTTAATGTCCAACTATATCATTAAATCTGTTGTGTAACAGAATAGCCAATAGGAACATCTGGGAACCAAACTTTATTACCAGTCAAGAAGTTTGTTGCCATTGGCACCAAGGAATCAGTTTTATGCTGCTCCAGGAGGCTACAAGAAAAATGTTGAGTAGAAGGGATGCCTTCGTGGTGACATATACATCTGTGCATGTTTTATAACTCTCAGTGCAATTACTTGATTACTTGTGGGGAGTTACAGCACCTTTGCTTAACAATCGTTTTTCATGTGTGGTCATTTTCATGTTAACATGCAGCTGGTTAAATATTTCTTTAACTACCAGTAAAAAATAAATACTTAATGCAGCAAGATTATAGCTTAGATAAATGCAGAAAGAGAGGGTGGGAGGGAGTGAGAAACAGAATGAATGAACTAGACCACTAGCTTTACACTTGTCTTAGGAATCTGGTCTCTGATTCCATTTTCAACAGGATAGTAACTGAGGGAAACAAGAAGTGCACTGGACTACAAGTTAATTCTACTCTCCTACTATCTGTGTGATTGTATGAAGATTTCACATTTTAAACCTCTTCTTTCCTTTTCTATAATATAAAGGAATTAAACTAAAGGAGCCCCCAAATTAATTTAATTTTTTTTTTTTTTTTTTGAGACGGAGTTTTGCTCTTGTTGCCCAGGCTGGAGTGACATGGTGCGATCTCGGCTCACTGCAACCTCCACCTCCCGGGTTCAAGTGATTCTCCTGCTTCAGCCTCCTGAGTAGCTGGGATTGCAGGCATGCGCTACCACATCCGGCTAATTTTTTGTATTTTTAGTGGAAACGGGGTTTCTCCACCTTGTCAGGCCAGTCCCGAACTACCAACCTCAGGTGATCCTCCTGCCTCGGCCTCCCAAAGTGCTGGGATTACAGGCACGAGCCACTGCGCCCAGCCCTAATATCTTACATACTAGTTTTAAATATAGAAAATGTTATCCAACTTAATTTTAAAGTAAAATATATCATAAGTGAATTAATTTAATTTAAATTTATTTGTTAAACTATGGAGAAGTGGTTCAGACTTTTATGGGTGAGAACATGTCTTTTTAAATAAAACATGAATCATGTGATACTATTTTATTATCTATTGATTTTTCTAAAAATAAAAATCTATTAGAAATTCAGAAACACATGAATTTTTATTTTATTAATCATAGCAGTATCTATACTATCTTGAAAAATAACATCTATGAACATAAAATAGAACTAATTCAATGTAAAAGCAATTCTTAGTTTATATGAAGATTCTTGGATCCTTTGCAATAACTTCAAAAACAACTCCACAATATTTGGGAACTATCGAAAATAAAGAATGAAGAGAGAAACTTGAGCATCTTCTAAATGGGAGCTAGATCTTATTCATCTACAGGAGATATTAAAAAAAGTGAGAAACAGCTTAAACCTGACAGTCAAGGAAGTCTTTCCGAGGATGTGATATTTTACCCTGAAACCTAAAAGAACAGAAAGAACTTGATGTACAAAGCTGGGGGAAGGAACACTCCGGAGAGGCAGGATGTCATATAAGTCTTTGTGGGTAGACTACACTGTCTTTGTAGTGGCAGAGGTGAGAGGGGATGATTTTGGAGACAGAGACAAGAGCTGTGAGGCAAAATCTTACAATTTGTTACCAAGAGTGTGGATTAAAACAAAGTACAAGGAGAAAATCGTGAACGATTTTAAACCAGCCATATAATGCAGCTACATTTTGAGAAAAATCACCTTTGCTGCTGTATAGGTAGTGGACTGGGATGGGGAAAGGCAGGGTAAATAAAAAGACCAGTAAAGAGACTCCTACAGTATTCCAAGTAAAACATGACGATGGTCTGAACTAAAGATGAAGACAATAGAGATAAAAAAAGAAATGGAAGAATGTGAGAACTTTTGGAATTAACAAGGCTTGATGATGGGTTGAATTCTTAAAACAAATTGGGCAACCAGAAATTACTCTATTTTTCTGGTTTGTTTTCCTGGGTGGCTGATACCTCTTCTGAAATGTGGAAGATTGTGGATTAGGAAATAATTGGGGTGAGGAGAAATACATGAATTATACTTGATGATTTTCAGGTTGAAGGCATTCTAAAGATCTGTGAGTTCCTATTAATTTGGGCATGTCAGTCATTTAGTGAAAATCTTATTCTCACAGTTTGTCAGCGAAACCTTCAACCTTAACTATTCAGACTGGCCTGATTCTTATCCTTCCACTTGGAGCTTATGTTTCCAGTGGGGACTTGTGTCAGCCCTGGCCCTTGAGGCAGTGTGCTGGAATGGGGAGTGGCAAGAAGCTGCTTATTAACTAGTCATGACAATATCCACCCACCCTGTGACTTCATTTTTGCTTCCTTGGAAGGGATGGTGAGTGGGTGGATATGGCTCTAGGGCTTTCTGCCTAAGAAATGTAAAGCTAAACTATTATTCTAAACCTGAAAAACGCAGGAGGTAATATTTTTCATATTTTCATTATGAAAATGTGCAATATACAACAAAGTTGAATCACCTTCCAAGTAACATCTTTTACACACCACCTAGATGCTATCACTAATATTTTAGCAAAGGTTTTCTTTTTCTTTATTTCTTCTAAAAAAACGAAAACAAAAAATCAGAATACATATGCAGAATGTGCAGGTTTGTTACGTAGGCATACGTATGCCATGGTGGTTTGCTCCATCTATTGATGCAGCCTCTAAGTTTCTGTCCCTCATCCCCCAACCCTCAACAGGTCCTGGTGTGTGTTGTTCTCCTCTCTGTGTCCATGAGTTCTCAATGCTCAACTGCCACTTATTAGTGAGAACATGCAATGTTTGGTTTTCTGTTCCTGTGTTAGTTTGCTGAGGATGATGACTTCCAGCTTCATTTATGTCTCTGCAAATGGCATGATCTCATTCCTTTTTATGACTACATAGTATTCCAGGGTATATATGTACCACACCTTTATCCAGTCTATCATTGATTGGCATTTGGGTTGGTTCCATGTATTTGCTATTGTAAATAGTGTTGCAATAAACATACATGTGCATGTGTCTTTATAGTAGAATGATTTCTATTCCTTTGGGTATATACCTAGTAATGGGATTGCTGGGTCAAATAGTGTTTCCAGTTCTAGATCCTTGAGGAATTGCCACACTGTCTACCACAATGGTCGAACTAATTTACGTTCCCACTAACACTATAAAAGTGTTCCCTTTCCTCCACAGCCTCTCCAGCATCTATTATTTCCTGACTTTTTAATAATCACCATTCTGACTGGTGTGAGATGGTATGTCATTGTGATTTTGATTTGCATTTCTCTGATGATCAGTGATGTTGAGCTTTTCACATATGTTTGTTGGCCAGTAAATGGTTTCATTTGAGAAGGGTTTGTTCATATCCTTTGCCCACTTTTTGATAGGGTTGTTTTTTTTTTTCCTTGTAAATATGTTTAAGTTCCTTTTATTAGATATTAGACCTTTGTTAGATGGGTAGATTGCAAAAGTCTTCTCACATTCTGTAGGTTTCCTGTTCACTCTGATGATAGTTTCTTTTGCTGTGCAGAAGCTCCTTAGTTTAATTAGATGTCATTTGTCCATTTTGGCTTTTGTTGCAATTGCTTTTGCCATTTTTGTCATGAAGTCTTTGCCCATGTCTATGTCCTGAATGGTATTGCCTAGGTTTTCTTCTAGGGTTTTTATGGTTTTGGGTTTTACATTTAAGTCTTTAATCGATCTTGAGTTAATTTTTGTATAAGGTGTAAGGAAGGGGTTCAGTTTCAGTTTTCTGCATATGGCTAGCCAGTTTTCCCAGCACCATTTGCTGAATAGGCGATCATTTCCCCATTGCTTGTTTTTGTCAGGTTTGTCAAAGATGAGATGGTTGTAGATGTGTGTTGTTATTTCTGAGGTCTCTGTTCTGCTCTGTTGGTCTATATGTCTGTTTTGGTACCAGTACCATGCTGTTTTTGTTACTATAGCCTTGTAGTGTAGTTTGAAGTCAGGTAGCATGATGTCTCCAGCTTTGTTCTTTTTGCTTAGGATTGTCTTCTTCTTTGATTCCGTATGAAATTTAAAATAGTTTTTTTTTCTAATTCTGTGAAAAACGTCAATGGTATCTTGATGGGAATAGCATTGAATCTATAAATTACTTTGGGCAGTATGGCCATTTTCATGATATTGATTCTTCCTATCCATGAGGATGGAATGTTTTTCCATTTGTTTGTGTCTTCTCCCATTTCCTTGAGCAGTGGTTTATAGTTCTCCTTGAAGAGGTCCTTCACATCCCTTATTAGCTGTATTCCTAGGTATTTTATTCTCTTTGTAGCAATTGTGAATGGGAGTTCGTTCATGATTTGGCTCTTTGCTTGCCTATTGTCAGTGTAAAGGAATGCTTGTAATTTTTGCACATCAATTTTGTATCCCGGCCGGGCGCGGTGGCTCACGCCTGTAATCCCAGCACTTTGGGAGGCCGAGGCGGGTGGATCACAAGGTCAGGAGATCGAGACCACGGTGAAACCCCGTCTCTACTAAAAATACAAAAAATTAGCCGGGCGCGGTTGTGGGCGCCTGTAGTCCCAGCTACTCGGGAGGCTGAGGCAGGAGAATGGCGTGAACCCGGGAGGCGGAGCTTGCAGTGAGCCGAGATCGCGCCACTGCACTCCAGCCTGGGCGACAGAGCGAGACTCCGTCTCAAAAAAAAAAAAAAAAAAAAATTTTGTATCCCAACACTTTGCTGAAGTTGCTTATCAGTACAGGAAGATTTTTGGCTGAAATGATGGGATTTTCTAAATATAAAATCATGTCATCTGCAGAAAGAGACAACTGGACTTCCTCACTTCCTATTTGAATACTCTTTATTTCTTTCTCTTGCCTGATTATGCTGGCCAGAACTTCCAATACCATGTTGAATAGAAGTGGTGAGAGAGGAGGACATCTTTGTCTTGTATCAGTTTTCAAAGGGAATGCTTCCAGCTTTTTTGCCCATTCAATATGATACTAGCTGTAGATTTGTCAGAAATAGCTTATCATTTTGAGATCTGTTCTATCAATACCTAGTTTATTGAAAGTTTTTTAACATGAAGAGATGCTGAATTTTATCAAAGGCCTTTTCTGCATCTATTGAGATAATCATGTGGTTTTTGTCTTTGATTCTGTTTATGCGATTGATTACATTTATTGATTTGCATATGTTGAAACAGCCTTGCATCCCAGAGATGAAACTGATTTGATCATGGTGGATCAGTTTTTTGATGTGCTGCTGGATTCAGTTTGCCAGTATTTTACTGAGGACTTTCACATCAATGTTCATCAGGGATATTGGCCTGAAGTTTTCTTTTTTTGTTGTGTCTCTTCCCGATTTTTTGCTACAGGATGACACTGGCTTCATAAAATGAGTTAGGGAGGAGTCCCTCCTTTTCAATTGTTTGGAGTAGTTTCAGAAGGAATGGTAGCAGCTCCTCTTTGTATTTCTGGTAGAATTCGACTGTGAATCCATCTGATACTGGGCTGTTTTTGGTTGTTAGGCTATTAATGACTGCCTCAATTTCAGAGCTTGTTATTGGCCTATTCAGGGATTTGACTTCTCCCTGGTTTAGTCTTGGCAGGGTGTATGCATCCAGGAATTCATCCATTTCTTCTTGATTTTCTAGTTTATTTACTTAGAGGCATTTATAGTATTCTCTAATGATAGTTTGTATTTCTGTGGGGTTGGTGGTGATATCCCTTTTATCATTTTTTATTGTGTCTATTTGATTCTTCTCTTTCTTCTTCTTTAATAGTCTAGCTAACAGTCTATTTTGTTAAGTTTTTCAAACAAACAGCTCCTGGTCTGTTGATTTTTTGGAGGGCTTTTCATGTCTCCATCTCCTTCAACTCTTCTCTGATCTTGTCTGTGGATCACATAAATAGAACCAAAGACAAAAACCACATGATTATCTCAATAGATGCAGAAAAGGCCTTTGATAAAATTGAGTATCTCTTCATGTTAAAAACTCTCAATAAACTAGGTATGGATAGAACAGATCTCAAAATAATAAGCTATTTCTGACAAATCCATAGCCAAGTTGTCACTTGTCTTCTGATAGCTTTTAGATTACTTTGCTCTTGCCTCTCTCTCTCTCTCTATTTTTTTTTTTCTTTTATTTTGAGACAGAGTCTCTGTCAACCAGGCTGAAGTGCAGTGGCATGATCTTGGCTCACTGCAACCTCTGCCTCCCAGCTTCCACACCCGACTACTTTTGTATTTTTAGTACAGATGGGATTTCACCATGTTGGCTATGCTGGTCTCAAACTCCTGACCTCAGGTGATCCCCCTGTCTCAGCCTCCCAAAGTGCTTGGAATACAGGCATGAGCCACTGCGCCTGGCCTCTCTAGCTCTTTTAATTGTGATGTTAGGGTGTTGACTTGAGATATTTCTAGCTTTCTGATGTGGGCATTTAGTGTTATAAATTTCCCTATTAACACAGCTTCAACTGTGTCTGCAAAATTCTGGTATGTTGCCTGTTTGTTCTAATTGGTTTCAAAGAATTTGTTGATTTCTGCCTTAATTTCATTATTTACCCACGAGTCATTCAGGAGCAAGTTGTTCAATTTCCATGAAATTGTGTGGTTTTGAGTGAATTTCTTAATCTTGAGTTATAATTTGATTGCACTGTGGTCTCAGACTGTTTGTTATGATTTCAGTTATTTTGCATTTGCTTAGGAGTGTTTTACTTCCAATTATGTGGCTGATTTTAGAATAAGTGCCATGTGGCACTGAGAAGAGTGTATATTCTGTTGATTTGAGGTTGAGAGTTCTGTAGATGTCTACTAGGTCCACTTGATCCAGAGCTGAGTTCAAGTCCTGAATATCCTTGTTAATTTTCTGTCTTGTTGATCTAATACTGACTGTGGGTTGCTAAAGTCTCCCACTACTATTGTGTGGGAGTCTAAGTCTCTTTTTAGGTCTCTAAGAACTTTTTTGATGAATCTGGGTGCTCCTGTATTAGGTGCATATATATTCAGAATAGTTAGCTCTTCTTGTTGAATTGTTCCTTTTACCATTATGTAATGCTCTTCTCTGTCTTTTTTGATCTTTGTTGGTTTAAAGTCTGTTTTCTCAAAGACTAGGATTGCAACACCTGCTTTTTTTTTTATTTTCATTTGCTTGGTAAGTTTTCCTCCATCCCTTTATTTTGAGCCTGTGTGTCTTTGTGTGTAAGATGGGTCTCCCGTATACAGCACACAGATGGGTATTGACTCCCTATCAAATTTGCCAGTCTGTGTCTTTTCATTGAGGCATTTAACCCACTTACATATAAGGATAGTATTGTTATATGTGAATTTGATTCTGTCATCATGATGCTATTTTGTTATTTTGCATACTACTTGATGCGGTTTCTACATAGTGTCTTTGGTCTTTATATTTTGGTGTGTTTTTGCAATGGTTGGTACTGATTTTTCCTTTCCATATTTAGTGCTTCTTTCAGGGGCTCTTGTGGGGCAGGTCTGGTGGTTACAAAATCCCTCAGCCTTTGCTTGTCTGGAAAGGATTTTATTTCTCCTTCACTTATGAAGCTTAGTTTGGCTGGATATGAAATTCTGGGTTGAAAATTATTTTCCTTAAGAATATAGAATACTGGCCCCTATTTCTTCTGGCTTGTAGAGTTTCTGCTGAGAGGTCTGCTGTTAGTCTGATGGACTTCCCTTTGAATGTGACCTGGTCTTTCTTTATGGCTGCCCTTAACAGTTTTTCCTTCATTTCAACCTTGGAGAATCTGATGATTATGTGTCTCAAGGTTGACATTCTCATGAAGTATATCATTGGTATTCTCTGTATTTCCTGAATTTGCATGTTAGCCTGTCTTGCTATGTTGGGGAAGTTCTGCTGGATACTATCCTGAAGTATGTTTTCCAGTTTGTTTCCATTTTCCCTGTCTCCTTCTGGTACACCACTCAATCGTAGGTTCAGTCTTTTTATGAAGTCCCATATTTCTTGGAGGCTTTGTTCATTCCTTTTCATTCTTTTATCTCTATTTTTGTTTAAATGTCTTATTTCAATAAGGTGGTCTTCAAACTCTGATATGCTTTCTTTGACTTGGTCAATTCAGCTGTTGATACTTATGTATGCTTCATGAACTCCTTGTGTTGTGCTTTTCAGCTCCGTTAGGTCATTTATATTCCTCTCTAAACTGTTTATTCTACTTAGCAATCCTTCTAACCTTTTATCTAGTTTCTTTGCTTCTTTCCATTGGGGTATACATACTTCTTTGCACTGGGGTAGACATGCTGTCTTAGCTCAGCATAGTTTTTATTACCTATCTTCTGAAGCCTACTTCTGTCAATTTGTTCATCTGATTCTTTGTCCAGTTCTGCGCCCTTAAAGGAGAGACATTGCAATCATTTGGAGAAGAAAAGGCACTCCGGGCCTTTTGGGTTTTCAGCTTTTTTTTTTTTTTTTTTTTTTTGATGATTTTTCTCATCTTCATGAGTTTGTCTAGTTTTGGTCTTCGGGGCTGCTGACCCTTGGATGGGGTTTATGTGGGGGCCTTTTTGTTGCTGTTGTGGCTGTTGCTGTTGCTTTCTGTTTGTTTTTCTTTCGATAGTCAGGTCTCTCTTTTGTAGGGCTGCTGCAGTTGTTGGGGGTTCACTTCAGGCCCTATTCATCTGATTTTCTCCCGTGCCTGCAGATGCCACTCAAAATGGTGCCTTCCTTGCCTGGGGGAAGGGGGTTTCCCTTCCCCCTGTGGCTCTCAGATGGACTGCCACACCACACCATTCTTCCTTCTCTCCATGAGTCACACCAGCCTTTTAGTCAATTTTGATGAGATAACCTAGATACCTTGGTTGCTGGTGAAGGAGTCACATGCTTATTATGTTATTTGTTTTTTTTTTCAGTGGGAGCCTCCAAAGGTCTCTGCTTCTAGTCGGCCCTCTTCAGAAGGTGTTTTATAATGTGTGTATCCATTTATCTATTCCTCCGTCCATCCAGTAATTCATCTTCTTTGATGCATTTTAAAGTAAATTGTGGACTCCAGCATACTTCCTACTAGAGACTTCAGCGTGCATAACATTAAATAAAATGAATATTTGTCCATCTTTTTTCTTTCGATGAAAAAGTTCTTTACATAATATAAAATTCCTATGTGTACATTCTCTGAATGCTGACAAATGTATACATCTGGGTAACTCAAATCTCTGTCAAAATATAGACTATTATCATCACCACAGAAATATTCCTCATACTCTCTCCCATTAAATCTCTACTTTCACCTTCCCAGAAGCAACCACCATTCAGGTTTTTTCCATTCTAGAACTTCATATAATTGAATTCATACAATTTGTACAGTTTTGTTACAGATTTCTTTAGCTCTTTATGGTTGTTGCTTTCTATGATACAAGTAATCTTTGATTACCACCAAATCAAAAAGATCCCTCCAAGTTTTCCTCTAAAAGCTCTGTAAGTTTCTAGAGTAATATATATATATATATGTAGTTCATTTTGAATTCATTTTTGTGTATGAAGCAAAAGTCAAGGTTCTTTTTGTAATATGAATATCTAGTTATGCAGTATCATTTGTTGAAAAGACTTCTCTTTTCTCCAGCAAGCAACTACCTTTCCACTATGTATTGCTTACCTTGAATTGTACTACTTAAAAATGCCTTTTATTCATTTGCATATTTTATATCTTTATTTATTTTTAAGAGAATTGTAAAAGGAGCAGTTTTTTTACTTAGTCAGTTCTATAAAACCTGCCTCATTCCCTCTAGCAAAAGCCAGTCATAATTGACCAGCTGAATCTGGCATATGTTGTCATTTCCCTATAATGGACAAAGGATTTTTTATTACACAGAATACAACAGCATTATACACTCTGATGAGTCAGAGATCCAGGAAAATTATGATTTAGTGTTGATTCACATGATACTTTCTTTAGTGCTGCTTACTAGCTGTAGTTTTATGGCTCAATTCTTACCACTCCCTGAAAGTTACTCTGCCCTCAACAATTCTGAAGAACTTATTCCCAGAAAAGCAGGTTTCTCTCACCTCCAGAGATTTGTACGTGCTCTTATCTTTGCCTGTAATGCCTCTATCCTGATTTCGGAGCAATTCCTTTTACACCAAAGGAAACCTTTCTCAATCCCCCATCAGTGTTAAATATTCCCTCCTAGCTTTCCTTGTGGCTCCTTGGCATTAGATATATTTATTCATATTCCTCAAATTATTCTTCCTATCTTTCTCTCTCCTCCCCACACGTAGCCTCCTTAACAAAAGCCTCGGGAAAGCATAAATCTATTCTGTCTTTCTTTGCACCCCTGTAAATTACAACAACCACAACAATAGTAGATTTGCTGGATGAAAGAATTTGAGATTTCTGAGGTAGTTTAAATTTCAAGTCTCTTCTACCTTATCAATCAGTATATTTATATTTACAAGATCGCACAGCTTGATCACTTAGTTTGCGAATTTTAGGCATCTTTTTATATCAGAAACTGGCAAAAAAAATCTCCCTTAAAAGAATTTTAAAAAGACATTTGTAAATGTACCTAGTGCATAGTCTCAAGTTTCTTTATACATGGATATCGAACTAATGATTGTAGAAACACATTTCAAGTACATATTCTCAAAGAACTGTGTTAAATGTAGCCTACTGTTTTCCAAATGTTGTTTTCTCCTGGTATACTATTTGAGGTTCTGAAGAGAAAACACACAAATAAGTAGATGGGAGTCCCAATTTTGCTATTTATTCTCTGTGTGAATGTATCAGTGAGGACAGTCGGGGTGATGTTGCAATAACAGAGAAGCTGAAAAATCACAGTGGTCTCACTCCCACAAGACTAATCATAAGTCAGCTGCAACCCTATTTCTTGTTGCCATCACTCTGGGAATCAGGCTAGTGAAGAAGCCTGATTTTTAATTGATTTAAATTAATATTTAAAATATTGCCAGTCATCAAGACAAAGGGAAAAGAGACATGGAGAACCACACTGTTACTCTTAGAGCTTCCTGCTGGGAATGCTGCATGTCACTTCCATTTCTAGTAGCCACCTCTGAGTTCATCAGGGCAGGACACATAATCCTCATGCAGAGAAGGAAGTTGAAATACTATGTTTCACAAAAGCAATTTAGTCTACCAAATAAATAATCTTGGAGAAAACATGTATTCTGTGTCAGTTTCCTCATCGATAAAATGACAATAATGCAATGATGATAGTAACTACTTCATAGGGTTATGTAGATTAGCAGAGATAATGAATACAAAACACTTAGCATAGTACCTGGCATGTAATTATCACTCAGTAAGTGTTAGTTTAAAAAACAAAAGGGGAGGAATCTCAGTTTCTGTATCTGTCAAATAAGTAATAAACTAATTGATACCCATAATATCTGGGACTTCAGCTAGGTGGTTAGAACAACTAGAGATTAGTAGAATGGCTCAGTTGTGGACATATGTCTTGAATCTCTATTTTTCTCCATGTGGAGTCTGTTGGGGTTGAAAATATCCAAAACGACTCCCTCACTCACAAGTTCATTCCCTGATCTGGGATAGCTATAACAGCTGGGGGCTGGCCAACATGGCTCTCTAGCCAACACATGGTGGGCTCAAGGTAGCCTTACTTCTTATATAGCAGCTGGCTACCCTCAGAACAGATATTTCAAGAGAGAGTATTCTAAAAGGCCCAGAAAGATGTTATAAGGCTTCTTAAGACATAGCCTGCGTTCCAGAACCTCAGTCTCACTGCATACCATTAGTCAAGCATATCACTAAGGCCATTAGGGTTTTTATCTCTTTACCAAAGTTGAGTGAGGAACTTGAGTGGATGTTGTTAGGGGAATACACATTATAGTAGCTGTGTGGTGGTTTATTTAGTTTTTGTTTATTTATTTTGCATTCCTTGTGCTTACTTGTCATCTGTATATCTTCTTTAGTGAAGTGTCCATTCAGATTTCTGGCCCATTGTTGAACTGAGCTGTTTGTTTCCTTATTATTTTGAGTTTTCAGATGTTTTAAAAGGTATAGTCTAAATAGAAGTCTTTTGTCAAGTATATGATTTACAATTATTTTTTCCAGTCTGTAGTTATCTTTTCGCTCTCTTTGCAGTGCTTTTGTAGAACAAAAGCTTTTGCTATTGATGAAGTCCAGTTTGCCAAGATATGTTTTCTTTTTCTAGATCGTGGTTTGGCATTATATCTAAGAAAATTACTTAACTCGAGGTCACAAAGATTTTCTGCTATGTTTTCTTCCAAAAGTTTTGAGGATATATTTTAAAGTTAGCTCTCTAAACCATTTTGAGTTAATTTTTGTATAATGTGTGAGACAGAGGTTATGGTGCTTTTTTTGTGTTTGTGTATAGGATGGCCAATTGTTCCAGTACTATTTGTTGACAAGACTATGGTCTTTTCCATTGAATTGCCTTCACGCCTTTGTCAAAAATCAATTGCCCATATTGGGTATATTTTTGAACTATATTCTATTCATTGATTTATATGTCTATCTCTTTCCTAATATCACACTGTTTTATTACCATGACTTTACAGTAAGTTTTAAAATAAGATAGTTTGAATTCTCTAACTTTGTTTCTCTTTTACAAAAATGTTTTTGGCCATTCTAATTCTTTTTGCCTTTCCTTATAGATTTTAGAATCAGTTATTTAAATATGCAAAAAAGTACGTTGGTATTTTGATTTGAATTTCAATTAATCTATAAATCTACCTGGGAAGAATTGGTAGCTTAACTGTGTAGAGTATTCCAATCCATGAGCCCTCTATATCTCTCCATCTATTCAGGTGTTTTTTGTTTCTTTTTTTAAGTCAGAATTTTGTGCTTTTTTGTGCACAGATCCTGTACATTCTATTATATTTATACTTAAGTATTTCACTATTTGGAGCTACCATAAAAGATATTTTATTGCAGTTGTTCATTGTTTATGGCATGTAAAAAGAAATATGATTTTTATATACTGACCTTGTATAAGAGGAAATTTTTAGACTCACTTACTAGTTCTAGAAGTTTTTGTGTAGATTCATTTGGATTTTCTAGGGAGACCATCATGTCATCTGAGAATAGGAATAATTTCATTTTTCCCTTTCTTATGTGTAAATTTCTGATTTTTTCTTGCCCTATTGTACTGGCCAAGACTTCTGGTTAAATAAACATGAAAAGAGTGAGTATCCTGCCTTGTTCACCGTCTTAGAAGTAAAGAGTTTGGCCTTTCATCATTAAGTATAATGTTGGTTAAAGGTAGATGCCCTTTATCAGCTTAAGAAAGTCCTCTTCATTTTCCTAGTTTCTTCAGAGATTTTACCATAAATACATGATAAATTTTATTAAATACTATTTCTGCATGAATAGTTGTAATCATGTGGTTTACCTTTTCAACCCATTATCATGATAAATTTTATAAATAGGTTTTTTAGGCTTATTTATTTAAATAGAGACAAGGTCTCACTATGTTCCCCAGGCTGGTGTCGAACTCCTGGGCTCAAGGGAGCCTCCAGTCTTAGCCCCCAAAGTGCTGTGATTGCAGGCATGAGCCACCATGCCCAGCCTGTTTTTTATGCTGCATGCTGAACTACCTTGCATCTCAAGATAAATTTCACTTAGTTGTTATGTATTGTTCTTTTTATATGAGTCTAGATTTGATTTGCTAATATTTTGTTGAGGATTTTTGTGTCTGTGTCCATGAGGGTAACCTGTCTCTAGATTTCTTTCCTTGTACTGCCTTTTTACATAAAGGTCATTCTGCCCTCATAAAATAAATTTGGAAGTACTCGCTCTTTAATTTCCTGGAAGATACTATATAGAATTGGTGTGATTTCTTCTTTTAAAAAATTTAATAGAATTCACCAGTGAAATCATTTGGGATTAGAGATCTCTGTTTTGGAAAATTTTAAACTACTAATTCAACTCCTATAATAGGCATAGAACTACAAAGTGAGAGTGAGTTTGGTATCTTGTGGCTTTCAAGAAAATGATCAAATTTATGTTGTTGAATTTATATACTTAGAGTTCTTCTTGGTTTTCCTTTATTAGCCTTTTAATGTCTGTAGTGATACATCATCTTTCACTGTTGATAGTAATAATTTTGTCTTTTCTCTTTTTTTACCTGGTCATTCCAGCTATATGTTTATCAACTTTATCAATGTCTTCTAGAAAAAAAGCTTTTGAGTTCATTGATATTTTTTCTCTATTTTGTTCTTTTTTCTATTTAATTGATTTTGGACTTTATGTTTTTTTCTGCTTTTTTTGGGTTAGTGTTGCTTTTCATCTGCTAGTTTCTTAAGTGGATACTTATATTATTGATTTAAGACTTTTCTTCTTTTCTAATGCAATCATTTAATGCCATCAATGTCCCTCTGAATGCTGCTTTAGCTCCATTCCATACAGTTTTATATGTTATATTTACATTTTAGTTCAGGTCAAAGTATTTCCTAATTTTCTTTGAGGCTTTCTCTTAGATCTCATGAATTATTTAGAACAATATTTTAACTTACACTTATTGGAGGATTTTGCAGATATCTTTCTGTTATTGATTTCCAGTTTAATTATATTAGTATCAGAGAATATAGTTCATATGAATTCAATTTTTAAACATTTGTTAGGTTTTATTTTTTTGACCTAGACTTGGCCTATCTTGGTTAGCGTTTCACGGTCACTCAACAGGAAAGTATAATCTACAATTGTTTGGCAGAGTATCCTATTAATGTCGTTACATCCAACTGGCTGATGGTGTGGTTCAGTTTTTTATACTGGCTTTCCTTCTGTCAGCATGTTTCATCAACTACTAAGAGAGAAGTATTGAAGTCTTCACAGCCATAATTGTAGATTTACTTATTTCTTGTTTCAGTTCTCAGTTTTTGCTTCATGTGCTTTGAAGCTTTTGTTCTTAAGAACATACACATTTAAAATCACTAGGTATTTTTTGTGAATTAACTTTTATTGTTATGTAATGCCCTTTTCTATTCTTGAAATTTTTCCTTGCTCTGAAGCCTACCTTTTCTTATACGAATATACTCTTCCAGCTTTCTTTTGATTAGAGTTTGAGTTGTATATCTCTCTTCATGCTTTTATGTTATTTTTTTTTTTGAGACAGCTTCTTACTCTGTCACCCAGGCTGGACTGCAGTGACGTGATCTTGGCTTATTCTAGCCTTGATCTCTCATGTTCAGGTGATCCTGCCACCTCAGCCTCCCAAGTAGATGGAACTACAGGCACACACAACCATGCCTGACTAATTTTTGTATTTTTCGTAGAGATGGTGTCTCGCCATGTTGCCCAGACTGGTTTCTAATTCGTAGGCTCAAGCGATCCTCCCACCTTGGCCTCCCAGAGTGCTGGGATTGCAGGCATGAGCCAAGGCACTCAGCATCCTTTTATGTTTTAAACCTATGTAACCTGTTTAAATCTAACAGAGAATATTGATTTGTTGTTGTTTTAGCAGGTTGATTAGATTCTCCACATATTTTTGATTCACATTCTGTGGACTATGATTCCAAAGTTAGTTCACTATCCAAAGTGTTTGCAATGCAATTTGCATCTTTCTTATGTGCCTGCCACCCAGTGACCAGTCTGGGACCTAGACTGTAGTCTACCCCACAGTTCAGTTGTCAAAGCTTTTGATGTACTGTTTAGCATCAGACCCACCCTGGCTCTTGGATGAGCCCAGGAATTCATACACATTTCATGAGATTGTTTCCTCAAGCTGCTTCTCTTCTGGATCTTTCCAGCACTCCCCAGCACTCAGGGGCCCTCTTTTCTGGCCTTCTGGCTAGACAGCCTAGGGTTTCATCGTTCTGCTCTACTGCATACTTTCCATGACTCAATTGGCCTGCAGGGCCAAATGGCAAGAGGATAAAGAGGGAAAAAAAGTAACAGATTCTCCCCGTTCTTTTTGGATCATAAGTCCTCTGGTCAGAGATAAGAATCCTCCTTCCTTAGAGTTTTATGCTTTTGCTCACAGCTGACACCATCATTGCCCCATAACAACTCCAAATGGTGCAAACATCAGAGCTCAGCAAGTGGGGCTTCTTTGGAGGCAGGGGTGGGATAGAGAGAAAAGAACAAAACGAAATGAAACCAAAAACACCAGGTTTTATTTCCCAGTCTCTCTGTCCCTAGGAGCTCTTTTTGTCATTTCTTAGACAATAAAAAGAGATTTCTTTGGAACATTTAGGACTTTTACCTAGTACACAGTTTCCAATTTGGGCTTTGCTTAAAGTTCAAGCAGGAAATATAGAAAAAAAAATTAAGCAAAACAAGACAAAATAAGGAACTAACCATGAGATCATTTATACGGTGTATTATTTTCCTTCCTAATCTGCCTAATACCACCTGGGTCTGAGTTCTCAGAGGCATTCTGTTTAGATTTTCAGTTGTATGCAGTGGGAAACATGAAGTTAAATATGCTTGCTCTATCTTATCTTGAGCTGCAGAATATTATATCAAAAGCAATTTGAAAGTGTAAACTTTTGTTGCTCCTTGCAGGTTTTCATATATTTTGTTTTGACATGATATTAATTCCAAATATGAAACTGTTCGAGCTGCATAAACACAAAATAAATATATATTTTTTATTATTTTGATAAAATGTATCTCAAAATGTATTTAACAAATAGGATTCCTAACTCTACTTATTTGAATCTATGTTTAACTGTTTGGGTTTAACGTGCATATTTGTATTGGAAGGAGGGGAGAAGACTGAGCTCATTATCAATATTATGATTACTTTATATATTTTAGAGACCAGACTTATGTTTCTGAAAATCACATTCACCAAAATTTTAATAGCATTTAAAGTCAACTCATGTGCCTAATATGGATTAGAATACACATATTTACTCAGCTGGATGATAATAATATCAGCATTGGCAGTTTAGGATTGGGGATAACAGATTAACTTTAGTCTGTTTATCACAAAGCATAAGGGTTGTGTATCTAGAGAGTATCCTCTCTTTGTAAAGCTACTTATACATGAGCAAAAACATAACTAATGAATTATGTAGATCATATGAAGCTCAATTCATGATATCTGAAGTAAAACATTATATGCAATGCAGGGTTTATAAAAGAATCTCAAATTGGTTCCAAAAATAGGAGAAAATATTCAACAAACACCATAGCAGAATTTTAGGAGAAGTGTTAAACCTCTCTCCCTATAGGCTCAAATGACTTTTGCAGATTTTGTGGAAACGTTTTATTAAATGTTTTTATAGGAAAGTTAAACGCATTACATACAGTCTTTATTGTGTGTCTGAAAGAATACTAGCTAAGCACTCTTCAACATTTAGAAATGAAATGAATAAATTACATTTTCCATGGCATTTGTCTATTCTGAACCTCTTTTTGAGATTGAGTCCTTAAAAAACTAGAGTAGTCACTGATAAGTTTTGGCAGTTATAAATCTTTGGAAATTTTAGGCCCATTTTTGTTCAATTTTAAAAAGTTTGATAATGGGTTGACAGGTGCAGCAAATCACCATGGCGCACATATATCTATGTCACAAACCTGCATGTTCTGTACATGTATTCTGGAATTTAAAATAAAATAAAATTAATTTTTAAAAAAATGTCCATGTTGTACCATTTTTAATATTTTTGTTAATGAGTGGTCCCTAGTATTATCAAGTTCATATAACAGACATCCAAAGAATATTAAGAACTTCCTGTCCAGAGACAACATAGAATGGAACCATGAACACAACAAGGAGTCTTCATTTATTTTCCTGCTTCCATCTATTCATGTAGCTTTGGACAAGTTACTTTCCCAGGTTTTCATTTTCTTTTTTGGAATCCCTGAAAATCTCATAATATGGGTTCTACAACTTTACCTATATTCAGTGTCCTCTTTTCAAACTTGGACCTATAGCCTAGGCTTTCAACCTAACTTTCGGCAATACTTCCAATTTCTTTGTTTATTTTTCTTTTTAATCCTACCTAAGTAGCAAAACATCAACCTAACCATCCTTGTTCTTCACTTCAACTTCAGTTCTCCCGAGGCTGTTAGGGAAAATCACCAAACTTTTATATCTGTGCTTCATGATTTCCCACTAAATTCCACTATGGTGGTTAATATCGGGGGTCAACTTGATTGGATTGAAGGACGCAAAGTATTGATCCTGGGTGAGTCTGTAAGGGTGTTGCCAAAGGAGATTAACATTTGAGTCAGTGGGCTGGGAAAGGAAGACCCACCCTCAATCTGGATGGGCACCATCTAATCAGCTGCAGGCTTAACCAGGATATAAAGCAGGCAGAAAAACGTGAAAAGGTAGACTGGTGTAGCATCCCAGCTTACATCTTTCTCTCATGCTGGATGCTTCCTGCCCTTGAACATCAGACTCCAAGTTCTTCACCTTTGGACTCGGACTGGCTTCCTTGGTCCTCAGCTTGCAGATGGCCTATTGTGGGGCCTTGTGATCACGTCAGTTAATACTACTTAGTAAATATATATATATATATATATATATATATATATATATATACACCCACTAATACATCTACCCTCAATGCCTCTTAGGAATTTATTGAGTGCTTCCCTAGTCAGTTCCCTTTTCCTTTCCTCACGATGAAACTCTCCAACATCTCCAACAGAACAAACTGGACACTTTTAGTGACTTTTGCCTGACAATGACTTATTCTCACTTTCCCAATCAAGTTCATCAGAGGAAACGTAAGTTGACATCCCATTGGCTAATCTCTCACCTTTTTCATAGCCATGAACTGTTATTTTTTATGCACACTACACCTAAAAACCTACCATCTGAATATCGGAACTGGTCCTAAATGAGATGCTTCAGTGGGAGATTTGTCTTCAGTTGCCTGCTATATCCGCATTCCATTTGCAGTACCTTTTTCTGTCCTCTCAGCACTTTGCTCAAACTATTTAACTAGCCAGAATCCCCAGCCTTTCCAGTTCTCTTTTATAAGACAAGAAATTAATTTAGGACAAATGAAAGTATATTCAACTGCTAAAGTCATCCTCTTCAGGGAGCATTTGCATTTTAAAATAAGCTTGCCAAAACAGGTTGCTTCTTTGTTAGAGAATGAGTCCTCTATTTGGATTTTCTAGTATACTTACTTACAAAAAGAGGGGTAAGTATGAGGCAGAGGCACCCCTAAAATAAAAAAGCACCTCTTCTGCTAATGTAAAGGATTGAAAGTGAGAATATATTGTTTCGTTTCATTTTGTGGGGGGTTAGATTTTGTGTGATTGTATGAGAAAGATGATTTGTATATTTTGTTGTCCACCATATTCTAAGCTTTAAAATACTTATAAAATCAGATGGAGAAATGAGTAACACAAAATTATTATATTATCTAAATGCATCTCTGATTTACTTACTAAACTGCATAAAAACTCATCACATGCTGTGCACAGTAATAATACAATATAATAATGATCTATAATGATTCATCAAACACTTTCTATTCCTCAGTGATAGTCTTATAAACACAGAGAAAAATCCATTTCACCCCCAAAAAGCTATTATAACTACTTACATATGAGTCTTATGTGTTTTTACTTAAACTGTAGAAAAGTAGTACACAACATATTTTATATAGAACAATAACCTCACAAAAACTTCTAAGAAAAAGGGATTTCATGGCTATGTAAGCTTAGGAAGAGCTATAAACTACATACCCTCTTGGAAATTTAAAATGCACTTGACCCTATAAAATGCTCTGAATTGCTCTACAGTAAAGAAATCTATCTTTTTTGCTAAAACTTTCCCCAAATTGATTAGACCACTGAACTCTCCATTTCACATAATGCCCATTAACATTCTGAGCCAGTACACTTCATAACATATTTTGGGAAACATTCTGGTAGACTCTTGTCCATTGGGAGGGATATATTCTGGAACTCTCGTAAATCCCCAAATTCATGAATATCACTGTAGCATATAATTTCTATCATAAAATACACAAACGTCGATCCTTATTGCAAGTCACTGAAAGACTCTGCTGAATTGTTTTCCCTGTCTCTGTGAGCAATATACGGTAGATTCATTCATGTCATAAAGTCCAAATACCTTCATTGAATTAGGCACTAAACTCTTCATTTACCCCAAACTTCATTGGTTAAAACCTGCTATTTCCTTGACTTCTTTATTTTTCCTCTACTTGTACTACAAGGATTAGCAAAGGAGAGTTCTGAGGACAATTTCTCTCTCTTTCTCTCTCTCTCATAAACACACGCATACACATACCACACACAGAAACATACACACACACAGAGTTTTCTTTTGTTGTTTTTGTTTTGCATTGTATTCTGTGGGGCAAGAGGGTAAATTGTGATGCAAGGTCTCAAGGCACTACATGTCTATAAGTGGAAGTAATACATTAATATATATTATGTACATATATGTGGGGAAAAGAAAGAAAGATCAGACTGTTACTGTGTCTATATAGAAAGAAGTAGACATAAGAGACTCTATTTTGTTCTGTATTTGAGATGCTGTTAATCTGTGACCCTACCTCCAACCTTGCCCTTGCAAGAGACATGTGCTATGGTGACTCAAGAGGATTTTGGGCTGTGCAGGGTGTGCTTTGTTAAACAAGTGCCTGAAGGCAGCTTGCTGGTTAAAAGTCATCACCATTCTCTTAATCTCAAGTACCCAGGGACATGCACACTGCCAAAGGTCATAGGGACCTCTGACTAGGAAAGCTAGGTATTGTCCAAGGTTTCTCCCCATGTGATAGTCTGAAATATGGCCTCGTGGGAAGGGAAAGATCTGATCGTCCCCTAGCCTGACACCTGTGAAGGGTCTGTGCTGAGGAGGACCAGTACAAGAGGAAAGAAGGCCTCTTGGCGGTTGTTGGCAGTTGTGATAGAGAAAAGCATCTGTCTCCTCCCGGTCCCTGGGCAGTGGAACATCTCGGTATAAAACCCGATTGTATGTTCTGTTTACTGAGAAAGGAGAAAACCGCCTTAGGGCGAAAGGTGGGACTTGCAATGCTGCTCTTTATGCACTAAAAAGGTTTATGGAGATGTTTACATATGCATATCAACGCACAGCACTTTTCCTTAAACTTATTCATGTCACAGAGATCTTTATTCATATGTCTTATTGCTGCCTTTCTCCCTATAATGATCCTATTATCCTGCCACTTCCTTTTCTTTAAGATGGTAAAGATAATTATCAATAAATACTAAGGGAACTCAGAGACCCGTGCCGGCGTGGGTCCTCTGTATGCTGAGCGCCGGTCCCCTGGGCCCACTTTTTCTTTCTCTATACTTTGTCTCTGTGTCTCATTTCTTTTCTCAAGTCTCTCGTTCCACCTAAAATGAGAAACGCCCACAGGTGTGGAGGGGTAGGCCACCCCTTCACATATATGCATGCACACACATATATATGAAATCAAACTTTCTGTTTAACCCATGATGATAAACCAATGAAACAGGAATTTGGGGAAATGCTGGTGTCATACTGGAAAAGATTTTAGAATCAAAAGAATTGGGTGTACCCTAGGCAACCTTAAACAAGTTACTTTATCTCTTTAGGATGTATTGTCCTCATCTGCTAAACAGCATTACAATAGTTCGACAACTAGCCGAGACAAGGTATATAAAGTATCTGGCACATAAGAAATTATCAAAAGGTAGTAATAATTATATAAGGAACAGCCACATATCTGAAATGAAGTTGAAAGAGTTCATGTGTGCCCACCTATATAGACACCAAGGCTAATAGCATGTTTGATTTTTGCAACACCTTTTGCAAGCTAGTTCAGATTTAAATAATACGAAAAATTCAATAAACATCTCTTCCAGCCCTAAATAAAGGGGATGATATTCCCTAACCCAGATTCTGAAAGTAAATAGAGAATGACCTCTCAGAACCAGTGCTCTTCTCAGCATAGAGGCCAACAGCACACTAATTTTACATGCTTCTCCATATCGTGTATCATCTTCAGGAATTAGCAATCTTTTTCTTTGAAAACATAGCTGGATGCTAACTTTCTACTTATTCCTAGTTAGGTCAATGCTCAGTAAGTATTTTGTAAGAAATTAACATTAGATGAAATTACTGACAGTCCAAAGAGCAGAGATTTATAGCACTGACTGACAACAGACAAAAGAAATGACAGTCATATGCGTATTTTTCCATGTAGAAGTTATTCTTTTTTTCTTCTCATCCTCTGTCTGACCTCTCAAATACTCTCCATCTAGCCTGAAACAAAAGATGTGAATATAACATAATAGTAGAAAACTTTCATGTTCAGTCATCCTTTGTTCTACTCCCCTGTGTTGTGGCAGTGAAACAGAATCTCTATGAGGCAATGTGTCACAAATGGCAGGAATACAATACTTAATACACCGTCATCTCTCTGTCTTATAAACACACACACACAAGTGGAAACCCATAGTATAGTTGATAGTGTTTCGTGTGACTGAAATCAAACAAAACACAAACAATGGCTGGATTATTTGTGACAACAGAGTCCATGCCATGGTTTCTGGGAACCTTTGGCAGCTATTTGCAATTTTAAGTGCTTGTTTTCCTAACTTTATGTTAGCAGGACTGTGAGCTTCAAGATGCGTGCCTTATCCATTTAAAGAAGTTCCACTCATTCTGTGCTCTTCTCACCATATGAAAATAAGGCCAGAGCAAATAAATAATGCTCAGGGCTGAGTCACTTCACAAACCTCACTCAGAAAGAGTCTAGAAGGTCTTCTCACTTGCCCTGTATGGTATGGTAAAACCATAATATTAAGCTTGTTCTGTTTACCCTTTTTAAGATTAATTATTGCAGAAATCCTAATTTTGGAGGGGTATGGGGTAGGTTTTATTTGCTGTCATCTTGTCTTTTATAGATAGAACATTGATACGAAAGAAGAGGTCATCTTTCTTAAACAAGGTTAGGTAACATTTGACCCTCCAAACAATCCTGCGATATAGATAGTATTAGCTTTCTAATACAGAAAATGAAAATTTGATTCAACGGTTAAGCAACATGTACCAAACCCTTAGGAGAACCTAGATTGTAGTGTGTCTGGAATTGGTGGCTTCTTGGTCTCGCTGACTTCAAGAATGAAGCCGCCTACCCTCGCCGTGAGTGTTACAGCTCTTAAAGGCAGCCCATCTGGAGTTGTTCATTCTTCCTGGTGGGTTCGTGGTCTTGCTGGTTTCAGGAGTGAAGCTGCAAACCTTCGCAGTCAGTGTCACAGCTCATAAAGACAGTGTGGACCCAGAGCGTGAGCAGCAGCAAGATTTATTGCCAAGAACAAAAGAAAAATCTCCCACAGTGTGGAAGGGCACAAGAGCAGGTTGCCACTGCTGGCTAGGGCAGCCTGCTTTTATGCCCTTATCTGACCCCACCCACATCCTGCTGATTGGTCCATTTTACAGAGAGCTGATTGGTCCGTTTTGACAGAGTGTTGATTGGTGCATTTACAATCGTCTAGCTAGACATAAAAGTTCTCCAAGTCCCCACTAGGTTACCTAGATACAGAGTATTGATTGGTGTATTTACAAACACTGAGCTAGACACAAGAGTGCTGACTGGTGGGTTTATAATCCTTTAGCTAGACACAGAGAGCTAGACATAAAAGTTCTCCAAGTCCCCACTAGGTTAGTTAGATACAGAGTACTGATTGGTGTATTTACAAACCCTGAGCTAGACACAGAGTGCTGATTGGTGTGTTTACAATCCCTTAGCTAGACACAGAGTGCTGATTGGTGCGTTTACGATCACTTAGCTAGACATAAAAGTTCTCCAAGTCCCCACTACACTCAGGAGCCCAGGTGGATTACCCAGCGGATCTCCCACCCGGGTTGGAGGTAGAGCTGCCTGCCAGTCCCGAGTGGTGCCTGCACTCCTCAGCCGTTTGGGGTCAATGGGACCCGTCGCTATGGAGCAGGGGGCAGCGCCCCTTAGGGAGGCTCGGGCTGTGTGGGAGCCCACTGCGGAGGCAGGGTTCAGATATGGCGGGCTGCAGGTCCCCAGCCCTCCCCTACGGGGAGGCAGCTGAGACTCGGAGAGAATTTGAGCGTGGTGCATGTGGGCCGCCAGTGCTGGGGGACCTGGCCCAACCTCCGCAGCTGCTGGCCCGGGTGCTAAGATCTTCACTGGCCTGCCAGCAGCTCCGAGTGCAGGCCCGCCCAGCCTGCACCCACTGGAACTGGCGCTGGCCTGTGAGCGCCCCCGCGCAGCCCGGTTCCGGCCCGCTTTTCTCCCTCCACACCTCGCTGCAAACAGAGATAGCAGGCTCTGGCCTCGGCCAGTCTAGAGAGGGGCTCCCACAGTGCAGTGGCGGGCCTAAGGGTTCCTCAAGCACCGCCAGAGTGGACTCTGAGGTCAAGGAGGCGCCTAGAGTGAGGGCTGCTAGTACATTGCCACCTTTCAGTAACACAGGTAATCTAAAATCCAACTTAATTCTTCCCAATTTATGCCTTTGTATGCCTTTTACTGCATTCATGAGCATGGTTCAGAAAATGTTTAGGAAACACCTTTGCCTAAGAAATATTTAATGAGGGCAAACAGTACAACTAAGAATAGTGTTATTGTTGGCAACTTCTACTAAGTCTATGTGTATAGTATAAGAAGGTAAAAAAATCAGTGAACACTTTTGAAGGATGATAGTTGTATTTAAAAAGCGAATAATAATCTTCTTTCACAAACACCTCCAAAGGTGCTTAATGATAAATGAGAAGGTGTGAATGTTATGATCTCAGCTCACATTGAGGATTCTTGTAACTATACTGAAAAATCCTTGATAGATCTATGTATTAGCTTTCCTAATACAAAATCAAAATTGTACAACTTGGGTGAGTGGTAAAAAGAATGAGTAACTCCATGATGATACACTTAAGTTCACAATATTATTGCCTGTAAATTTCATGTGAATACACAATCAACTGACAATCCTTTATTGCCCACATCAGTTCTAGATGTGGTAAGAGATCAAAACAAACATATGACACACGTCATCCTGGAGGAGCCTACAGGAAGTTGGCGAGACAAAATTTACAGACATAAAGAATTAAAATGCATTAGAAGATAATATAGAGTTAAATTTTATGAAACATCTTGCCCTATCTAACCACTATTGTTATCCACATTTTTCCCCAAAAAACAACTAAAGTTTACCCTGTGAAGACTTTTTGAATTTTCTAGCTTATAGAGTCCTCTCTTGGGCACTTTCTAATTAAATCACATCTTTATCAATTAGCATATATCTTTGCCTTTTTAATTTTTTAAAAAATATACGATCTACTCCTCCGATTAGATTATGTCTCTTGCTCAAGGTCCATATATTATTCCTTCTCATATCTTCAAAGCCAGATGCTTTGTTTTGCAAAATGAAGGTACTACTCATTTTTTCCAGATTATCAGAAAAATGATGACGATTGTTAATGAAGTATAAATTCACAGAACAAAGCAACCACAAAGACAACAGCAGGTACCACTGAATTCACTTTACTGTGAGTTCCAGCAGCATGATAATTTTGTCATTTTCATGTCTTATCTCTTGTTTTTGTCCTAACATGATGCCTGACACATATTAGATATGTCAATTTTTGACAAAGGAAGAAGAGTAGAAAGGGAGAGAGAATTGAAGGAAGGGAGAAATAAATCTGGGTATTAACAAATGGACTGGAATATAAGACAAGGTGTGAATTCTAGGCAAGAGGAATATTATCAACAAAGGACAGGTGGTTGAAATTGACAGTGTGTGAGTATGTGTATGTGTGTGATGTTATATGGAGGTCATTCCAACTGGAACAAAAATTTATTTTATTATGGACATTATGTTGAACAGGTGAGATATGCTTTATGCTGTGGAAGTCATACTATGAAAATTAGAATAAATAATTTAAAATTGGAGCTAGAGGCAATAAAGCCATTATAGATTCTTAAGATGATGAAAAGTATTTGTTTTAAATTACTTAGAGCATCTTGCAAGTTAGATGAGAAGGCAAACATTGAAGGAGAAAAATACATTTAGATCAAAATGTGATCATGGAGTGATAAACTAGAACTACAGCAGGATTTCCAAAATAGAAAAAAAATTACTGAAAGAAAATCAGTGGGGTTTCATGATTAACTGAATGTAATAGTAAAAGAGATAGAGACATCCTAAATATTACCAAACCTCTAGATGGTGGGAGAGGTGGAACTCACAAATTGTGGTGCCCATATATTAAAATAAGGAAGTACAAAAAATAGTTGGTTTGAGGAAAGTTATAAATTTAATTTTGGATGTGGTGATTTTATAGAGTGATGCATAATTCAAAGGTATATACTGTGAATTTTAAAAATAAAGGGATAGATAGAATGAAAAGCCAGGGAATTGGGAGTTGCATGAGGTAGTAGAAAGGATGTCATATTAGAGATGAAATTAGCAAAACCACAAGTTCTGTTCAGAGCAACGGAGAAGGTATTTAGGGTTTGAATTATTATTTTCTTTAAGTCACTTAACATCTCTGAGTATTTATGTTTCTTAAAATATTAAAAGGGCACATTAATTTCTGCTACAATTATCACATTATGAGGATAAAATAAAATGGCGATTATTGGAATTCTTGGAAATTGTCAAATCTTATGTAAGTCAAAATTAGAGATCAGAAGCAGAGGTATGATCTATATAGAGGTGGATTATCTGCTTTTCCTAGGATCTTACAGAGGAATATTACTCTCCCACATCTACTTTCAAAGCAATAGAAGATAGCAAAACTATGGAAAACAAAGAATTTATTTTCTGAAAAAACAAATCCTAGGATTGGTTGAGTTTTCTTCTGTCAAGCAAACACTTTTATTTTCTTAATTATAAAATAAAAACAAGACACCCCTACACATTTATCGAAACTGTTTTACAGGCTTCAGCAAAGGGACCTGAACAGGTACAAAAACAGAGACCCTGAGTAGGTAGAAGAGAGAGGCAGTGGTGCTGGTGACAAGGCTACATGGCCCTCTGAAAGCACTGATCTACAAAGAGCTAGATCCACGTAGAGACCTGATCACTGGGGATTTTGACTAAGAAAGGGGAGAAAGCATTTAATAATTATTAAGCACATGAACTCTGGATTCAGACAGAGGGTGTTTATCCTCAGCTAAACCACAGCTTCTAGGTGTGTAGCAATGGGACATTTACTGGTGAGCTAAGCCACTAATTATAATATGGACACATAAGACAACCTACCTCCTGATGTTGTTGTGAAGAAATGAGATACAGAGTAAGTACTCCATATCCACTAGTTGACATTATTAAAAGGAAATAGAATTAAATCTGCATTGACCAGCATGATGAGGACATCACTCTTTTCTACTTGAAGTTGTTAAATATAAGAACAAAGAAAGGGAGAAGAGAGAAAATGGCAAGAAAGAAAGAAAGGAAAAGAGAGAGCAAGCAGCTAGCATGGGTAAATAAAGAAGGGGAAATGGGATAAAAATGAGAAAGAATGAAGAGGCAAATAATGGGAAAATTTGAAAAGAGCAATGATAAAATAAACCAGGGAAATAATGATTTAAATTAATACTTATAGCTTCAGATTTCTATATATTTTTCCTTGGCCATTATAATAGAAGCAGGACAAAATAAAATATAACTGGGAATGAAACTGGATACAAATTTTATGGGAAAATTCATGGGAAGCAGAAGGAAAGGGGAGAAAAGAGCCTTGGTGTTGGACCTATGGGAATTGATTGAAAGTGTAAAATATAACTTCATGTAGTTCTTTTCAAGGTCTTTTTTCATATCTCTATCACTATTTAAAACTATTTCTTAAATAATGTACAATGCAAGCCTTCTTAGTCAAATATGCCTTGGCCTTTATGCACTACTTTAAACAAAGTACACTTACATAATTAGGAATGGTGCTATAATACAAAGCAAAGGTATTATATTACACCAGGAAACTTCAGTTCTATAAAACAGAGGTTATATTTTAGCAAACTAGCAAATCTTTTTTTTGATCCCTATTCATACACAATTCAGAGTGATGTAATGCCAGGTTATATATCAACTAAACTATTCTTTTAAGGAATCTCTGACCCAAATGCCTATGGAATCTGTCTGGAGTTGATAGCATGCTGAAGAAATGAATAAACTCTGTGCTCAGTCTACTATAGATTACCACAGTTCTCATACAAGAACCAAAAATAACTCAATATAAGATGCTCACATTATGCTTAGAAAGTGAATACTAGTAAACGATGCAAGCTCATTGAGTTGGTACTTAATGCAGTTTTCTTATGAATTGAGATATCCTTCATATAGTCTGAGATTTACATATTTAGTAACCAAGAGACTTTTGGCTTTGTTTGTTTGTTTGTTTGTTTTTTCAGAGACAAGAGCATTTTTTTCAGAGACAAGGGCTCTCTATGTTGCCTAGGCTGAAGTGTCCTGCTATTCACAGGCGTGATCCCACTCCTGATCAGCACAGTTTTGACCTGCTCCTTTCTCACCTGGCCCAGTGTACCCCCCTTTAGGCAACCTGGTGGTCTTCTGCTCCCAGAAGGTCACATTATTGATGCCAAACTTAGTACAGACACCACATCAGCATAGTACACTACAGCTCAGAACTCCTGAACTCAAACAATCCTCCTACCTCAGCCTCCCCAGTAGCTTGGACTATAGGCAGACACCTGCCTTTGCAAACTTTCAGTATGTAAGATGTGTACATTTAAGGTTGGCCAGAGACAAAATTGTATAGTACTTGCAGTTGTATTTCATGACTCATTACCTCTCAAGCCCCTCTCTTACTCATATACCCAGACATATATACACATGAACTCATCTATCTCCTTCTACACAGGGCTCCCAATCAAGTCCCTACTCTATAGTTTTGGTTTTGGCCCTTCCCATGATACTATCTTCTATCTCATTCTCCCTCCAGCCAGTGATTTGCTAACTATGATGGCATGACACACACCAGGCAAAGAGTTCCTGAATATTCATGAATTGAATTTCTTTCTAGTTATTATATTTGCAATTGAAGGGGAAAGTTAACAAAAACAAAGTGCAATGGTAATACTGTGGGTGAGACAATATTACTAGATCATTTATTAAAAATACAGAGTTTTCATTATTTAATAAAATAACATGTACTCTACTTTTGATTATTTTAGTCCACGTAGTTATATTATGCATTTGGCAATCATCTTGCACAATTCATAGAGTTACCCTTTGTTCTCTACTTAGGTTATTCCAAAATCAAATAATGTGCCAGAACAGGTAGCTCAATTAACTATGGGAGAGATATAAAGCAAATTTGTTTTGAAGTACCCAGAGAATGACCATATTATTGGCACTTTATAGAGCTAGGCATTTTATATTTAGTATACATTTAATATTAACCAAGGTTATTTAGAAAACTCTTTATAATCATGATACAGAGTTGTCCAGTAATGATATTTTTACTTGTTAAACACTCAGGATTCCCCTTCAAAAATATACTACTAATTTCTTTCTTCAGGCTTAGGAAAAAAAAAAAAAACAGCTGTTAAATGTCACGTATAAGCATTAAACAATAAAGACTTTCCTTTATTGCAAAGAAGTTATAAGTCTATTTACAAATAATACAAATTTGTCTTTTCAGCATTCTATTATTCTCCTAAATCATCTCTAGCGCAAAACCAAAACTTAGAGAGAGAGAGAGACAGATGTGTTTCTGCTCCAATTTATACACAGCTGTCAAATGAGATGGGTTACTGTTGTAACAGAGTGACCATTTCTGTACGCATAAAATTGTTAGATGTTTACCTCTATCAGAAGGTCTCTCTCTATTTCTCTCTCCCCTCCATCTCTTCCCCACTCCCTCCCCTTTTCTTAAAACAAGCTTTGAAGTGTTTGAACAACCAAAGCCAAAGTTTATTATAGAATTGAGGGTCAGCCACTGCAAAATCAGCTACGGCACATGGTTGACTATAGGAAAATCACCAAAGACAGAAGGAGTTGAGCAATTGCACTTTCAGCTGCCTTTTGTCTTCTGGAGTGGCAGGGTGTCTGGGACTCCAGCCTTCCCCTGTGAATTTGCCTTGCCCGTGGCATTTGCCACGTAAGACTGACAAGGAGCAGTCACTGTGATCAAAAGGTCATAAACCCCTCTTTCCAGCTGCTTCTTGCATAAACTTTCATACAGCACCCTTTCATGCATGGGTTGCCTTCCCATCTTCACCTTTCTTTTAGAGCCATGACCTTGTGAACCAAAGAATGAATTCCCACATCTCTTCAGATCTGGGCTCCACCAAATGGCAGAATCAGTCTCAAATATAGGTCCTGTGTTAGAGGAAGGTGTGATAGTTCATACAAAATCAAAGGCAGAGAATGGGAACAGTCTTCTAGAACACTCTAATGAGTAATTATAAATGAATCTTCCAATAAAACATGTATCTCCTTTTTTCTTTTTTTCCTTTTGTTCATCTGTCTTTGACCTCTACCTCACTTGGAATATGAATTATCCAAAATCATCATTGGTAGTAACGACTGTGGCTTCTCAACTATGCAGTCATGTGCTATATAACATTTCATTCGAGAACAAACCACATATAATACGGTGGGCCCATAAAATTATAATGAAATGGCCAGGCACGGTGGCTCATGCCTGTAATCCCAGCACTTTAGGAGGCCGAGGCAGGCGAATCACCCGAGGTTGGGAGTTTGAGACTAGCCTGATCAACATGGAAAGGCCCCATCTCTACTAAAAATACAAAATTAGCTAGGCATGGTGGTGCATGCCTGTAATCCCAGCTACTCGGGAGGCTGAGGCAGGAGAATCTTTGAGCCTGGGAGACAGAGGTTGTGGTGAGCCGAGAATGCACCATTGCACTCCAGCCTGGGCAACTCCATCTCAAAAAAAAAAAAAAGGAAGGTGAAAAATTCCTATAACCTAGTGACATTGTAGCTATCCCAATGAGGTGGCACAATGCATTACTTTTTCTATATTTAGATATGTTTAGATACAAAAATACTTACCATTGTTTTACAATTGCTGACAGTACTCAGTATAGGAACATGCTGTACAGGTTTGTAGCCTAGGAGCAATAGGCCATCTCATATACCCTAAGTGTGCAGTAGGCTGTCCAATCTATATATGTGGAAGTATACTCTATGATGTTTGCATAGCAACTAAATCACCTGATGATGCATTTGTCAGAGTATATTCCTGTCATTAAGCGACATGTGACTATCTATGTTCAGAGGTAGAACTCTTAATAGTTTTCAAAGAGGACTAATGCCCGTTTGTGGGTAATGGGAAAAACATGGGTTTGCCAATAAAATATATTTATTTTATTTTTTAGAGACGAGGGTTCTCACTATGTTGCCTAGGCTGGTCTCAAACTCGTGGGCTCAAAAGATTCTTCGGCCGAAGCCTCCCAAAATGCTGGCATTACAGGTGTGAGCTGCCATGCCTGGCAGAAAATAAAATATAATTTAGAACAAATCTCAGCTTTCTCACTTGATGCCAGTGGAACATTGTATGAGTGATTTCACCTCTTGGAACTTCAAATGCATCTTATTAGAGGAGAGTTAATCACGTTCGTTTTCCTGGTTTGTTATGAGAATTAAGCAGTACAAAATAGTGCTCAATACAACCTTTCATAAAATGGTGCTCAATACGTAGCAGCTTCCCTTGTAGCCAGTACGTTTTCAGTTTCTCCCACATTATTTTATCATAGTGATTTATGCTACTTTGATGTGAAAGTGTTTTCTGATTTTAAAAAGGTCCCTGTTGATTTACCAAATGAATATGACCAGTAACTATCTTTCTTAATATTTTCAGGACCTAATTACAGTATTTATCTTTTATATAAGATGCATATACTCAATATGACTCATGATCACAAAGTATTCTCATTGAATCATGCATACTTCTGAAAGAAAATCACATACATACACACACACAGAGAATGAGGCTAGTTAATAGCTTAAGAAGGCTAATTTTCAAATGTAGAGTAATGCTCTTAAGCCGTAAGACTAGGATCTGCAATTCTAATATGGAGGGTTCTTGAGTTTTAACTCCCAAATAATGTCAGCTAATTCATGTATGTCTTTGCATAGAAATTTTGTGTTCTTTTTAAAATGGAAAAATGCATAAAGATTTTTGTTCCTTGTTCTCATTCTTCCAGGGCTTCTGAAAAGAAGTTCTACCCATCCTTCCAAGCCTATAGAACCAAGGATAAGGAGAAGCTGGGAGCCTAAAATATAGAAAAGAAACGATATATTCATAAGACACTGCCAGAAAAGCATAGTAATCACAAAATCATGACATTCGAGAGGGAATTTTATAGCATGTGCTGCATCCTGAGGTCAAAACCATAGTGGAATAGCATAGCTCCCTCTAAACCTCTTAGACACCACCCTCTCTGTGAGTAGTCACCATTGCTTTGCTTTTTTTCTACCCTCAATAGGGTTACAGTTTCAATTGCATAGCCTCTGTGTTACATTTATGATAACAATACTTCAAAAAAATCTGTCAAATCCTTTTTAAATCAAAGTTCAGAGGATTGCTTCTAAGCTAGGAGATAGAAATGGAGTGTTTCTTTAGGCCTTTTTATCTTTATTTTAATGATTATACTATAATTGTGAGGGCCATCTCAAATGCAATTTTAAACATCATCAACGTATTCGGTGAAAGATATCAAAGGTGGGTTGTGTGAATTGTCTATGACTGTGCCACTGGATGGCAAAATACGGATGTCTCTGTGATTAGTTTTCTAGCTCATAAAAGCACACTTTTCAAAAAAGGCTAACAGCGGTTATTACCTAATTTATAAGTAATTGTATGTAGTGATGTAAGGTAGCCTGTCATTTTTAATACTTGTTTTGTGATTAAGTAAAAGTTTGTTATCTATTCTTTGCAGTGACTTTAAGTGTTCTTGGCTGTTCTTTGTTTGTTTGTTTGATGGAGTCTTGCTTGGTCACCAGGTCACCAGGCTGGAGTGCAGTGGCAGGATCTCAGCTCACTGCAACCTCCACCTCCCGGGTTCAAGCAATTATCGTGCCTCAGTCTCCTTAGTAGCTGGGACTACAGATGTGTGCCACCTTGCCCAGCTAATTTTTGTGTTTTTAGTAGAGACAGAATTTCACCATGTTGGCCAGGATGATCTCGATTTCTTGACCTCATGATCGGCCCAACTCGGCCTCTTGAAGTGCTGGGATTACAGGTATGAGTCACCATGCCCGGCCCTTGACTGCCTTTATACCTCTGCCAAATAAAAATAAAAGTATGAAACAAAAAGAAGATTCCAGTTATCTCATATTATTCACAGCCTCATGTCTCAACTACACTTCCAAGACCCCTCTACAGGGTTATGATTTGAAGTCTGTCCCCCACAAAAGATATCCTGAAATCCTGACCCTATGGTACCTCAGAATGTAACCTTATGTGGGGAATGGGGTTGTTGCAGTTATAATTTGCTAAATTAATCCAATATGGCGGGTGTGCGTATAAGAAGACAGAAATTTAGTCATAGGCCCAGAGGCAAAACAGCCATGTAAAGACAGAGGCAGTGATGGGAGATATGCAAGCACAAGCCAAGGAATGCTGGGCCTCCCAGAAGCTGGAAGAGGCAAGGAGGCATCCTTTCCTAGAGGCTTTAGAGGGAGCATGGACCTAACCACATCTTGATTTTGGACTTCTAACCTACAGAACTATAGGACACTAAATTGCTGTTGCATGATACTTTGTTATGGCAACCCTAGGAAACTAACATACACAGTTTCACAAGTTCACTAATCTTCCTGCTTTCTGACCTTGGGAGTCATATTCCCAATTATTTCTTTGCCTAACCCTTACACTTAAAACTGCACTATGTTTTCTGGCTTTGAGTTTTTATTTTCTTTCTTAACCATAATTAGTGATTGCCGTTCAATGATTTTATGAAACACAGGTGTCCTGGTGCCAACCAATCCCAGTTTGCAGGAGACAATTGTTAAAATTTGGAAATGTTGCAAGCTGGTTGCTAAACACAGTCATTATTTTAAAAATTACACTGTGTAAGCTTTAATATAGGGGAATGAAAACAAAGGTAACAAATAATCAAAACTCATGACTTCCTAATTATTTGAATACATTTTACTACTCTCTGTGCTTACTATTCTTGCTGCTTTTGAGATTATTTACATGTGTTTTACCTGTATAGTGGAAACACTATGTAATGCTGAACTGCTTCCCATCCTCTCCCAACTCACATCTCACATTGGTAGCTTGATATCAGCCATGATGACAGTATTTATACCATGAATGTTGCTAAAAGCTACAAATCAATTATTTTTATATTTTCAGAGAGTTGGTTGTAAACATAAACCAGCACAGCATTGAAATAACCTATAAAGTCCATTCTATAGGCCAAATTGGGATGGCTGTAGAGGAACAGACCAAAGTTAGCTGTAGAGATCTCTTTTCTTGGCCCTGCATTGTACCTTTCAGCAGGAATTTAGAGCTCAGGATAGCAAGAAAAAGCAAATAAAGTATGCTATTACAAATAATGAAGGCAGAGAGATTTGACAGGGATTGTGAAGAGGGGATAAGGAAGACTTATATGCTGGTGACCTACTTTTAGTATTGTCTACTAAATCCTCAGGGAAGTGTTTAGCTCTGATTATAAATATTAACTAGATTTCAATCAGAGACTATTTAAAGGGTCTGTACACCTTAGAGAGAGATATTTCAGACAGATTAATTGTTAAATAGATATAGAGATATAGTAATACATATAGCATTCTCATGTACAAGTGGTTCAAGTTGGTAATAAGTAGATGATTTCACATAGTAAAACAGACCCAAGCCAGCTACAAAATTATAGGTAAATTAAATGACTCTATAAATAAGCAGGATAAAACCTTAGTAACTTTAGCAGATATATAATTCAACTGTATATGGATAGGGTCAACATTCTTTAGCTTTGCTATAACATCTTCCTTGTTATGCATATAAACCAAACAAAAATATTTGTAGAAGCAGCAGCTCTACACATTTAAAAACAAACAGTGAAAGAACCTGATACTTATTAAATAGTGACTTCCTAAAATTCTTAGGCGTAATTTGAGGCTGTTGGCTGCTTGATATTATTCTGCACTGTGGGGAGTGGAGTCTCAGGTAAGAGACCCTGCCCTAGCCCTTGAACTCTGTGCCAGCAAGAGTTGGGAATGCTGCAAACTTGCAATCAGTGCCAGAAAGAAGGTGGAAGGCTTTTCTTCTTTTAACCACAATGCCAGCAGCAGACTAAGGAGTGGTGTTACCCACACTACGTGAAGCGTTGTTGAGTCTACTCTTGCTGGGAGTATTGTGTCTCAAACCAGGAAGTGTTCTAAGTGTGGAATGAGTGAAGCATGCATCACATCAGTCTGTTGTGACTGAGGCATTCTTTCAAAACCTGTCATCTGAGTCCAACAATGTTCCTATTAGCCACTAGTTTTTCTTTCTTTTTAATGATAAATAAGAGGCTCCTTTTCCTTCTCCGTGAACACAACATAACTAGGGAAGAAACTCAGTCTCTTAAAGTCCTCCATAGTTTAACACTCATTCTTAGACTCCTTATGCATTTTGAATAGGAAAAAAAAGGCAAATCCAGCTTATACATATGGTGGTCTTAAAATGAAGCACATAATAAAGTATAAAAAATTATATCACAAATAAAAACAATACAATAACCATTTTGACAATTTTACTCTGCAGTATATTATTAGGCTTAGAGAAACACTGTGAGTTTAGGTGTTTGTTGACATGGCAAATACTACTAATCAAAGAAAGAGAGGTAGTTGGAGATGGACAAGAAAAGTATGAGCAGCGAGGGAGCGCTACTAAGAGTGATGACTCAAGAATTTTTCCCCGTCTTTCTCAGTCCTCCCTATGTTCCCTCTCCTACTTGTTGCTGAATTCACTCCTACCCCAAGCCCCCATCCTGGACTCATTACTGCAAAGTCTTCTCAACTGATTCCCCAAATCAGATGTAATTAACTTCTCAGGCTAAGAGCAATTGGTGAAACATCTCACACATTTTTGTCCTTCTTGTTTGTGGGCATTTTTGTCTGTTTATTGTTTTGTTTTTGTTTTTTGAGGCAGTTTCTCACTCTGTCTCAAAGACTAACGGACAGTGGCTCGATCATAGCTCACTGCAACCCTGAACCCCTGGACTCAAGCAGTCTTCTGGTCTCAGTTCCCCACCCCTAACCCCTTAGCTACGACTACAAGTGCATGCCTGGCTAATTTTTAAACTTTTTGAAGAGGTGGGGTCTCGCTATATTGCCCAGGATGACTCAGTTTCTTGAGAATCTTGAAATAAACAAACAAAATCATGCTCAAGAACCAAAGTAAAAAAATATATATATTTTCAAATAGAGTAAGAAATGTCCTCAGATCAAACCACATAAAGCAGTTATGGTAGCACTAACAACACTCTATTATAGATCCATAAACATTCAATGATTTTAATATATTCTGAAAACCAGTTAAAGCATCATTCAAAATGTCTCCATTTTAAACTAAAATGTCAATAGGCATTTAACTGAAAAAAATTGAAAGGCTTGACATACTAAGCTTTTGTTCAAAAGTTTGCATTTTTAAAAATTTCACTGGAACTAAAGGTTACTTTGCATATACATCACACTTTTACTTTCAGAGGAGTTTCTTCTGCAGACTTCTTTAAAAAACTATATATATGTGTGTGTGTGTGTGTGTGTGCATATATGTTATCCTCAGCCTCAAATACTGATTTTACAGTCTGTGATTCATAGCAAAGGAGGTGTCCCATTTTTCTATGTTGACACACAATAATTTGACTTTTTTTTTACTGATCAATTTCAAGCTAGATATTGCATCTATAAACTGCACTTAGCCAGCCCTATGGTGAACTTTGTAATGGTTTTGTAATAATAAACTGTTCTTGACTGAAACACAAGCCTTTCATAATTACATGTCATAGTGCAATTCTTATGCAATGAGCTTGTGTTTCTCCAAATTTAGGACCAAGCATGTAGTTTTATCAGTGAGCTGAGATTTGGTCTTGTTTTCTCGTGATTCTATAAGTGGTAGTTCTAACTTTGAAATGGGTCACCTAACTTATAACTATTTTCTTCATTTCTTTTCAAAAGGGAGAAATAGCATGCAAATTTCTGGCATGTTGATAAGAAAGTTCAGCATTTTTTTATCTGACACAAAATATTTCCTTTAGAATGCCTATGTTTCCTCTCCGTATAAGCTGTCCTAGAGTCAGATATGATAGAAACAAACTCTGAGATGTATATATCTATGTTCTTACAAGTGTAAAACTTGAATGATGTCTCTGGAAATGGAGCCTCAGAGTGACCAGGAACACAAATACTTATTTGTCGCAGAAATAGAGGGGCACATACTTTGAAATATTTCAATGGAAATCAAAAATTGTAGTTTACTGGACTGAAATTAGTATCCTCTACTAATACATTTTTGACACAAACTCAATGCTGATTCAAATCTGTAATCCATGTAGCTCATAATAACTTACTTGGTAGAAGTATCACAATTAATGAATTGTACAATTGTACAAATTAAAAAATTATACAATTTTTCAACTAGACAATTAATTGTACAATTTGTATAGTTGAAAAAATCTATAAATTAATTTATAGACAAATTATTAAAGAAGACAACATCTTAAACAGTCATTCCCGATATTTTTTCTTTCATAATTAAAGTAAGTAGCTCAGCAACTGTTCCCTCTTAAAACTGCTGCTATCTCAGGAGTCATATAAGTTATCCTGGCTAATTAATTCTTCGCTTTTGTTTGCATACGGTAACAGTTGGTAGGATAATTAAGTTTGATTGTACATTTTCACTGAACTTTTGATGAAATTGTTTCACTCTTTTTATTAGTATAAAATTGCTAGGAAAGTCTTCTGAAGAGAAGTTTTTTGTTTGTAGAGAGATGGGAAACGAACGACACCAAATATGAAGTCATTCCTCTATCTCTCATTTTAAAACCTGTTTTAAAGGTTGTAGCCACCAGGCGATTTAGTCAGGAAAACTGAAAAATCAACTGTTACTCCTAACTAAAGCAGGACGTTAAAACTCTTCTACCAGCGACAGGGTTGGAAAAATTCCTCTTGCTCTTCTTATCTGTGATATACGGTACAAGGGTTGGCCCTGGTTTGGTCCACCTGCCAGCGGAGTTTAAAGTTTCCGAGGCTAAGAGGAACACAATGACTTGGATCAAACAGCCTAAATGGGAAGAAGGACATTTTTCCTGCATCAAGGAAGCCGTTAAACTCCTGCTAAGCTAACTAGCTCTTTTTTATGCGTCCATGCACAAGACTGAACTCCTCTTTCACTGACCAGAGATTATTTTTGACAATCCAGGATATCCCGAAAGCTTGGAGACATATGGCTGGAAAATGAAACGACCCAGGACATCGTTTCTGGCTGCATCATTATTTTGTGTCGCGTAGTACCAGATGGGCAGTCAGTGAGCGGCGCAGGGATGTGAACGGACGGTTTTATAATGTGAAAATTTTCCCTTGGTAAAGCTAAAACAGGTTTCATTTCCCTCTCTTTTCTTTCACTACTTGCTTTATTCCCCCTCTCTCTGCAATATCAGTGAACTCAACTTTGCAGTGAGGTGGCCAAAAAGAAAGAGAATGAGGCGATCTTGGTCATCTTAGTGTCGGAGGAGTCGCAGCGACCAAGGAACTGCAGCTGCAACCCCCCGCGTCCTGTGTGGATTTCAGGGCTGACACCGCGAGGGCGGTTATGGAAAGGATGGTACACCGGAGCCGCGGAGGATAGAGACCCTGGGGCCCGGAGAGGTCTGCTGATCTCGCAGCAGCCTTCGAGGCCGAGGCTGCCTCTCATCTGCTGCGTTTTATTACCATTATCGCCGTTCTCGAAAAGTCATGGAAGACAACCCGCTGCCAGACCTCAGAGACATCGAGCTGAAGCTGGGGCGCAAAGTACCCGAGAGCCTAGTGCGCTCGCTCCGTGGGGAGGAGCCGGTTCCCAGGGAAAGGGACAGGGACCCCTGCGGGGGGAGCGGTGGTGGCGGCGGCGGCGGCTGCAGTAGCGGCAGCAGCTGCTGCAGCTTCCCTCCCTCCTTGTCGTCCTCCTCTTCGTCCTCCCCAACCTCTGGCTCCCCACGAGGTAGCCACTCTAGCGCCCTGGAGAGGCTAGAAACCAAGCTTCACCTCCTCAGGCAAGAGATGGTGAGTGTGGTGCGCCAGCCGCGGGGGCTGGGACCTGGGCTGGGCCAAAAGATGGGGGGATCTAAGAATGGGGCTGGGAGATAGGAGGGCAGGAGCTGCAGAGCGGAGCGCTGGGCGCGTGGGAAATGCTGGGTGGAGGAACGCGCAGGGGGCGCTCATCCGAAGGCAGCTGCTGCGAGACTTGTTTATCACGGACTTTGCTCGGTCATGGCTTGCAAAGACAGCACAGTCGGCTGGCTCCAATGTGTGTACTTTCGGACAGCGCCGACTCACTGCGCCGGGCTCTATGTAGCTGCCAGCCCGTAGCCTCTTAGGCACCAGCCCGTTGAGAGTTTGCAGTTACTGCACCCTTCTAAGGCCTGCTGTGTGCTGTTAACTCTTTGGGTAGGTTCAAAAGGTGGCTCAGCCCAATGCACTTACTGCAAAAATACTTCCTGGTTTGCCGGGAGGTGGCGTGGCAGGGTCCTTGCAGCCCTCCCTCCTAGCTCACCCTTCCACCAGTACCGCTCCGCCCTCCTGCCCTCCCTTCTTGGTGCAGCAGCCGCAGCTGTTCCAAGGCCACTGTTGAGCAGATTCTCCACAGCTGGTTCTGAAAAACAATGGCCCACTCGTCCTTGATGTACTTATGAATAGCTTTTTTCACTGTTTTGATCTCTGCGAGCAGGTGATCCCCAGGTCCAGGGATCTGCTAAAGACCATCTCCCACCCTTCTCCCTCAAGTCTCAATCTGCAGTTGTTTTCCCTGCTGTTTGCAAACGTTTGCCCGAGCATAGGACAATGAAACAAGTACAAGGTCTAAGAATACTCATTCTGGATGTATTTAGACTAAGACACTATTTACTTGTCATGAGCTCTTGGGCACGTCACTTCACTTCTGTAGACCTCCGTGAATTTGATGAGCTGGTTAGAGAAAATGATCCCTCCCTAAGTCCTTTGCAGAATCTGACCACAAAGCAACAGCATTTTCTACCAGCTTGGAGATGAGGGAAGTTGCAACAGTGGGCCTCAAAAAGAGAGGATAATTTCATTAAATTAGCTTCACAGTTGTTTTGATTTGCTTCAAAGTAGGCTAGGAGATTTCTGTCACGCCGAAAGGATGCTGGAAATGATTTCTATCATTCTGTCATTTAGTTATTATAGAGTTCTGTCATTTAGTGATTATTAGTTTTTAGGTTGGACAAAAATTTAAGGAAAATCCTTAGGTACATAATGGAGAAGTTGGAAAGTAGAAGGCATCTTGATGAGTTTGCAAAATAGATGAAAAGATAAAATGGGAAAGAAGACAAACCAACAGGTCAGGGGATGCCTGATACCATATCACAAAGATCAGACATACGTGTGGAGACAAACAGGTAAAATTATTTTCCACAGGAAAATTCCTTGTACAAGGTATTAAGAATGTTGCTGACTCTGCAAATTAAGGACTTAATATGAGGGATGAAGATATCAAGGAGATGAGGACATTTTATTCCTAACCATGTCTTCTGTAATTTTGCCCATGGAATGTTAATATATTCACTTAATCTAATAAATAAATCTTGTTGAAACATATTTTCTTACTCAGTAGCTCACTGATAGCACATCAAAGACAATACTGTCGTTTTGCTGGACACTCAGACACAATTTAGAGTATTTATGTATAACTTGAAAACAGTAACATTTCCAAAAACCGATGAACCCCACCCTGTCCCAAGGAATGATTGGTATGTATGTGAAGATCATTTTCTGACAAAAATAATTACGTTCCACTTAGGATGCACAACCATGCTGTCCTGTAGAGAAATTACAAGTTTTGTGAGAATTTTTAAACTGATGACATTTATTTCCATGATAACATAAGAGTATACATTTTACCTTCTATGTGATGAATCACAATTAGTCTTTTTTTATAGGTTGGTGGAAAAGTAATTGCTGTTTTGCCATTGGTTTTAATGGCAACCACAGCTACTTTTGCACTAACCTAATATATAAAGACTTTATGAGACACAATTTCTGAAACTGGGATTCATGATGAGAGTCTCTAAGGTCCCTGATAATTTGTCACGTTTGTTGTTGTTTTTTGGAGAATATTTCGTCACTACTCAAATGATGGTTCTCTGGTTTAGTGGAAGCTTCATAGGCTTTGGAGTCAGATAAGCCAGGGTTTCAGGCAAGTCTAAAGCAAGTCAGGATATCAATAAGACCTAATAGGATGTCAGGGCTGCCAGTCTATGTATTTATCTTCCCTGGCAAAAAGGCTGGGCCCACTCTCTGTGGTCCTCATTCTAGTCATGGCTTTTACACTCACTAGTGTGTGGCATTGAACAAGTTATATAACCACTCTGAGACTCAGCTTTCTTGTTAACATAGGAATGAAAGCATCTCCATTAAAGCATTTTAAGAATTCAGTGAAATAATGTAAGAAAAACAACGATTACATAGGCATTCAAAAACAGTAAGGATGCTGGCAGTAATAAGCATTACGTCAATGACATGGGCTCTGTTGATCTTACAAAAGCAGCCCTAGATGTTCAATGTGGCTTTGGGACCGATGAAGGGCTAGATATTTTCTCCACCAGACTGACTCTATCATGGCGTCTCCCATGTCATTAGATACTCTCTGTAGAGACGATGTTTCCAAACTAACAAATAAAATATGTGTAGGCTTCCCTAGCTTCAATTCAACTGGAAATCTTGATTTTTATTTTAGATTTAATATTTATTAAACACATGCTATGTGCTAAGCATGCTGCTGATTGAAGTAGCATGTATTAAAGAATTGTGGAGCCTAATGTCAGATAGCCGAGGAAATCTGAGGAACTTAAACTAGTACAGTAGCCCACCTTATCGATGGGAGATATGTTCCAAGACCTCCAATGGATGCTTCAAACTGTGGATAGTACCAAAACCTATATAAAGACTGTTTAGTCCTATAAAGACATACCTATTACACAATTTAATTTATAAATCAGTCACAGTAAGAGATTAATAATAACTACGAATAAAATAGAACAAAACAGTATATTGTTATGTGAATTTCTCTCTCTCTTTCTCTCTCTCAAAATACTATAATATTTTCAGACTGCAGTTGACTTTAGGTAACTAAAACCATTAAAGCAAAGCCATAGATTAGGGTGTACTACTGTATTTGGTTACTTTAGTGAGACTTTTCTATGGGTAAGCCACTGTGATAGTTAAACATTTTATATGTATTTTCCCGTTGGAACTTATAATCTTTTAACTAAATGTAATTGTCACCACAATTTTATAAAGCATTGAGGTTTATTGAGCTAATGCTCAAGATAGTAAGGGGAGGAGCCAGAATGAGGTCAGAACCTGAGATTTTAACCATGCCTATGCTGTCACTTCTTACACTTTAGAATACCTCCATGCTCAAGTGGACACCCAGGAAAAAATGAATATTTCTGTTCTTCTTCCAGAATTTCAAAACATTAAACATGTTAAACTGTATTTTTGTTTACCATTAGCCTTCCCAGGAGGAACAAGCACTAATCAGTCTCTGGCTTAGGATTGGATGAACATATTCAAAAGCCCTCTGCTTCCCAGCAATCACAATCATACCGTTTCCTTTTGGCCACTATCACCAAGATCTCCGGTAGCACTTCTTCTCAGTCCAGAAGAACTGCCATGAGCAGTTCCAGGTTCTCCTGACATGACCAGTTCAAGTTTTAGAGCTCTGTAATATTCATGATGTAGGAGTGTCAAGAGCTTTTCATTGGTAGTATTTTAGTTCCGCAAGAGATTCTGTTCAGGATAAAACTTAGACCTTAGGTAACTCACTGGAAAGAACTAGAAACTTGGAATCCTGACACCATCTTGTGTTCATTTAAGCAGTACTTTCAAACTGCTGTTCTTCCAACAGGAACTCAGTTATCCTCTTCTTCTCAAATGATATCAGTTGCACAGAACTGTGTGGTGACTTCCCAGGTGTGCGGTTGAAAACACATCCATCTGAATTGTGCTCATGTAAACTGTACTCATAGAATTCACAAGGAAAAAAATCAAGGTTATATTTTCAAGCGTATATTTCAAAGGTCTCGATGTTAGACCTCTAAATTAAACCTGAATTATTCATTTTCTTACAAAGGGGCTAAACACTGTGGTGGATGTTGAGATATAACTAGGATAGTATTATTTCATTTTACAGATACAGTAACTATGGCTTACAGAGATTAATTAACTATGATTCCCAGCCCGTCATTCAAACAAGATCCACTGTTAGCCTGGCTATCTGCTTGATCCAAAGTGATCCTAAATTGTACTGTATCAATGCACTATGAAATGTGCCCATTTACTGTGAATGAACATTCTTATAGTAATTTCATCACATATCTACCAATGGATCTTTTGGCATTCCCTTAACAATATTGTTTCTTTCTTAAAAAAAAATAAGTTTCTCGTAAAATTTCCAATAATACAGTAATAAATTGTATAAATAAAAAGAAAAGTTCACTTAATCTTACTCCTCCCCATTTTACTCTGTCCTCCAGAGGAAATGCTGCTGACATTTTGTTTGTTTGTTTAATCCATGAGCTCAGCCATTTATCATTTCTTTGTGTTACAAACATTTCAATTATACTTTTAGTTATTATTATCATTTGAGATGGAGTTTCCCTCTTGTTGCCCAGGCTGGAGTGCAATGGTACGATCTCAGCTCACCGCAACTGCTGCCTCCTGGGTTCAAGTGATTCTCCTGCCTCAGCCTCCCGAGTAGCTGGGATTAAAGGCATGTGCCACCATGCCCGACTAATTTTGTATTTTTAGTAGAGACAGGTTTTCTCCATGTTGGTCAGGCTGGTCTGGAACTCCTGACCTCAGGTGATCCGCCCCCCTCGACCTCCCAAAGTGCTGGGATTACAGGCACAAGCCACCGTGCCAGGCCCCTTTTAGTTATTTTTAAATGTACAATAAATTATTGTTGACTGTAGTCGCCCTGTTGTACTATCAAACATTAGATCTTATTCATTGTATCTAATTATATTAATATATCCATTAACCATTCCACTTCCCCCAGCTCACTACTCCTTCCCAGCCTCTAGTAACCATCATTCTACTCCCTAGCTCTTTGAGTTCAAATGTTTTCATTTTTAGCTCCCACAAATAAGTGAGAACATGCCAAGTCTGTCTTTCTGTGCCTGACTTATTTCACTTGACATGAAATCCAGTTCCATTCATGTTGATGAAATGACAGGTTCTCATTCTTTTTTTGTGACTGATTAGTGCTCTATTGTGCGTACATACAACATTTTCTTTATCCATTTGTCTGTTGATGGACACAGGTTGCTTGTAAATCTTAGCTATTGTGAATAGTGCTGCAATGGACATAGGAGTGAATATATCTATTTGATATATCGCTTTCCTTTCTCTTGAACATATACCTAGTAGTGGGATTGCTGGATTAAGTATTAGTTCTGTTTTTATTTTTTTGAGGAATCTCCAAACTCTTCTCCACAGTGGCTATGCTAATTTACATTCCCACCAACAGTGTACAAGGGTTCCCTTTTGTTCATATCTTCACCGTCATTAATTATTGTTCGTGGTTTGGATAAAAGTCATTTTAACTGGGGTGATATAGTATCTCATTGTAGTTTTGATTTGCATTTCTCCGGTGATCAGTGATGTTGAGCACTTTTGAATATACCTGTTTGTCATTTGGATGTCTTTTGAGAAATGTCTATTCAGATCTTTTGTCCATTTATTAATAAGATTATTAGACATTTTTCCTACTGAGTTGTTTGAGCTCCTTATATATTCTGGCAATTAATTCCTTGTCAGATGGGTAGTTTGCAGATATTTTCTCCCATTTTGTGGATTGTCTCTCCACACTGTTGATTGTTTCCTTTGCTGTGCAGAAGTTTTTAACTTGATGTGACCCAGTTTTTCCATTTTTGCTTTGGTTGCCTATGCTTATGGGATATTCCTCAAGAAGTCCTTGTCCAGAGCAATGTTATAGGGAGTTTCCCTAATGTCTTCTCTCAGTGCTTTTATGTTTTTGATATAAGTCTTTGATTAGATTTTGTATATGGCAAGAGATAAGGGTCTAGTTTCATTCTTCTGCATATGGATATGTAGTTTTGCCAGTACCATTTATTGAAGAGACTATCTTTTCTCCAATGTATGTGCTTGGCGTCTTTGTGAAAAATGAGTTCACTGTAGGTATGTGAATTTGTTTATCGGTTCTCCATTTCGTTCCATTGCCAATGTGTCTGTTTTTATGCCAGTATCATGGTGTTTTGGTTACTATAACTCTGTAGTATAATTTGAAGTCAGGTATTTCTCCAGTTTTGTTCTTTTTGCTTGGGATGACTTTGGCTATTCAGGTTCTTTTTTGATTATAAATTTTAGGATTTTTTTCTATTTCTGTGAAGAATGTTATTGGTATTTTGATAAGGATTGCATTGAATATGGAGACTGTTTTGAGTAGTATGAACATGTAAAAAATGTCTATCTTCCAATCCATGAACATGGAATATCTTTTCATCTTTTTGTGTCTTATTCAATTTCTTGCATCAATATTTTATAGTATTTGTTGTAGAGATCTTTCACGTCTTTAGTTAAATCCTAGGCATTTAATTTTATTTGCAGTTATTTTAAATGGGATTACTTTCTTGATTGCTTTTTCAGATTGTTTGCTGTTGGCATATAGAAATGCTACTGATTTTTATGTTAATTTTTTATCCTACAACCTTACTCAACTTATCAGTTCTAATAATTTCTTAGTGGAGTCTTTAGGTTTTTCCATATATAAGATTATATTATTTGAAAGTAAGAATAATTTGACTTTTTTCTTTCCAATCTGGTTTCCCTTTATTTCTTTTTCTTGTCTGATTGCTCTGTCTAGGACTTCCAGTACTATGCTGATAAACAGTGATGAAAGTGGGCATCCTCATTATTTCCAGACTTTAGAGGAAAGGTTTTCAGTTTTTCCTCATTCAGTATGATACTAGCTGTAGGTCTGTCTTATATGTCTTTTATTGTGTAGTGGTACATTCTTTCTATACCCAGTTTTTTGAGGGTTTTTATCATAAAGAGATACCAAATTTTGTCAAATGTTTTTCCAGTATCAACTGAAATTATCATATGGTTTATTCCTTCATTCTGTTGATATGATGTATCATATTGGGTGAATTTGCATATGTTGAACAGTCCTTGCATCCCTGGGATAAATTCCACTTAGCCATGATGAATGATTATCTTAATGTGTTGCTGAATTAGGTTCACTACTATTTTGTTGTGGATTTTTGCATCAATGTTTTTCAGTGATATTGGCCTATACTTTCTTTTTTTTGATATGTCTTTGTTTGATTTTGATATCAGGGTAATACTGGCCTCATAGAATGAGTTTAGAAGTATTCTCTCCTCTGTTTTTTGGAATAGTTTGAATAGGATTATTCTTTTTAAAATGTTTGGTAAAATTCAGCAGTGAAGCCATGAGGTCCTGGGCTTTTTTAAAAAAATAATTTTGCATGCTTCATTCTTTTTTATTATTTTATTTTGTCTCCCCTCACTGTATATTTTCAATTAGCATGTCTTCAGGCTCACTAATTCTTTATTCTGCTTGATCAATTCTGCTGTTAAGAGACTCAGATGCGTTTTTCAGTATGTCAATTCAATTGTTTAGCTCCAGAATTTCAACTTGATTTTTAAAAATTATTTCAATCTCACTTACATTTCATTTTACATTTTCATTATCCTATATATTGGATAGGATTCTGAATTCTTTTTTTGTGTGGTTATATTTTTATCTTTCTTTTTTTTTATTATTATACTTTAAGTTCTAGGGTACATGTGCACAACGTGCAGGTTTGTTACATATGTATATTTGTGCCATGTTGGTGTGCTGCACCTATCAACTCGTCAGCACCCATCAACTCGTCATTTACATCAGGTATAACTCCCAATGCCATCCCTCCCCGCTCCACCCTCCCCATAATAGGCCCCGGTGTGTGATGTTCCCCTTCCCGAGTCCAAGTGATCTCATTGTTCATTTCCCACCTATGAGTGAGAACATGCGGTGTTTGGTTTTCTGTTCTTGTGATAGTTTGCTGAGAATGATGGTTTCCAGCTGCATCCATGTCCCTACAAACGATACAAACTCATCGTTCTCTCTGTTATCTTGATTTGTTTAGTTTTCGAAACCAGCTATATTGAGTTATCTGTCTGAAAGGTCACAGATCTCTGTCACTCTGGGATTGGTTACTGGTGTTCTTATTTAGTTCATCTGATGAGGTCATGTTTTCCTAAATGATCTTGATGCTTGTGAGTGTTCATCAATGTCTAGGCATTGACAAGTGAGGTATTTATTGTAGTCTTCATAGTCTGGGCTTGCTTGTACCTGTCCTTCTTGGGAAGGCTTTAAAGAAGTACATAAAGAAAATTGAGTGTTCAGATCTAAGTATTTGCCTATTGCAGCCATATCTGCATTAGGGGGAACCCAAGCCCACTAATAATATGACTCTTGCAGACTAACAGAGGTAGCACTTTGGTGGTTTGGGGTACTACATGAGATAATTCCCTGGATTACCAAGTAGAGACACTTGTTCTCTTACTTTACCCCAAATGAAGAAGTTTCTCTCTGTGTCGAGCTTCCTAGAGTTGGGGGAGGGGTGACACAAGTACCTCTGTGGCCACCACTACTGCGACTGTGCTGAGTCAGACCTGAAGCCACCACAGTACTTGGTCTCACCCAAGGCCTGTGACAACTATTGCCTGGTCACCACTGATGTTTATTTAAGGCCCAAGGGCTCTTTAGTCAGCAGGTGGTGAATCATTCTAAACGTGTGTTTTTCCCTTCAAGGTGGTGAGTTCCCTTCTGGCCCAGGGAGGGTGTAGAAATGCTGTCCAGGAGCAAGGGTCTGGAGTCGGGAACTTTAGGAATCTAGAATCTACTTGGTACTTTATTTTACTGTGGCTGAGCTGATAACCAAATTCTGAGACAAAGTCTTTTTTACTCTCCTCTCTTACTTCCTCAAGCAAGAGTTTCTCCTCATGGCCACCATTGCCCTAGGCCCATGGCAAGTACTGCCTGGCTACCACTCACGTTTACTCAAGGCCCAAAGGCTCTTATTCAGCTTATGGCAAATCTTGCCAAGCCTGGTTATCTCCCTTAAGGGCAGTGGGTTCCCTTCTGGCCCAGGGTGTGTCTAGAAACGTCTGTTGTCCGGGAGCTAGGGCCTGGCATGGGGGCTTCAGTACTCTGCTTCGTGTTTTATTTTACTATGGCTGAGCTAGTATTTAAGTTACAAGACAAAGTCCTCTTTACTGTATCCTCTTTTCAAACAGAAGGTGTCTCTGCCAAAACTGCGAGCTGCACTGTCTGGGGCTGGGGGAGGGGGTGACACAAGCACTCCCTTGGCTGCCCCAGCTGATGTCTCACTAGGTCCTGTACACCCTAAGTCTACTGGCTCTGAGCCCAGCACAGCACCAGAACTTGCCTGCCAGCACAGCACCAGAACTTGCCTGGGAACTTTACTTCTTGAAAGGCCTAGGTTACCTTTCAAGTTTATTTATGACCCCAGAGCACTTTGGCCTGCAGTGTTGATGCTAGCCGGAACTCAAATTCTGACTGCTGGCATAGAAAATTCCCCTCTAGCTACGTCCAGTCTGAATGCTTCTAGTGTGGGAGCTAGCTAAATTCTGCCCTGTATGACTTTGCACTGTGACAGTTAGCACTGAGTTCCAATGCAAAGTCCCATAATCACTGTATTCTCCCTCCCTCAAGCACACAGATATTCTCTCTCTGCAGTGCTGCACTGCTAGGAGATGGGGGAGAGGCTGTGTAAGCAATACAAGAGTCTTTTCTACCCTCTTCAGTGCCTTCTTCCTTGATATGATGTTAAAACTGGGTACTGTGATCTCTGATCGTTCACCTGATACTTGGTTCCTATGCAGGTACTTTATTGTTTAGATAGTTGTTCAATCTGATGTTTCTCTGGGGGTGACAATTGCTGGAGGGTTCTATTCAGCCATCTTGCATCTTGCTCCGCCTGTCTCAGATCTTTTTTCATGTCTTTGCCTGCATATATTTGCATTTTATATACAGACTTAATGTTGGTATATTTGGATATCATTTTTCTTATTTTACATAATATTTTTATATTACCTGGTGTTTATTAGATGACTACAATATGACACATAGTATTTCAAACACTTTTCAAGTATTAGGTCATTTCATTCTCATGCCTCACCCACTTATGAGGTAGACACTATGGAGTGTTAGATAATGTAAACAAATTACTGACAGAGCTTAAGAAATTCTTATCTAGTCAGATTTTATATTATTCTGTCACTTCTATACAAACCCAAACTAGTTACTAATTATATAGAAAAGGTAATTACTTCATATTTTATAAGTGATTATTCAAACATTTAATAGTTGTTTTCTAAAGCAGATTCTGTTTACAGAGATCTGACTTAATCAGAACACTGCATTCTTCAACATAAAAAAAATTAAAAGCCTTCAAACTGGACCGTACTTAAATTATATATCATTTTTTAATGTAATTCAGTGATTCTTTTTCTGGTAATAATATTAATGAACCCTCTAAAAATTGGACTAAATGGCTAACATGTATATATATAATATATATGTGTGTGTGTGTGTGTGTGTATAAAACCTTGAGCCTTAAGTCTTTATGGCTCAAAATCATCTTAGATTTACTCATGATAAAAATCTTCTTAGATTTGCTCATCTGGGATGCTCATGATAACAAAACAGATTCTGTTCTTAGAGATCAGACATCATCAGAATATTTGATTCCTCAACTAAAGACATAACATCTCTCAAATAGGCTCTTATGAGAGAGTGATGTGTAAACTAGAACTATAATATATAACTAACTAATGTCACCTCTCTTTGCTGACCATACCATGGAAAGTTAAACGACTGGGAAAGCATAGAATCAGGGTAAGAATGAGGTAAGAATTTACTTGTCTACTGTTACAATTAGACCCATCATTTCATTTGGCAGTTTCAGATTTTTCTCTATTTTTGGTGAGCAGAATAAAATTGCTATGTTTATGCCCACCTTAGTAATTTCATAAAAAGGTTTTAACACAAGCATCTGTAACAGTGAACTATTACAACTTATTATTAAAATGATACATACTATTACTAAAACAGGCAGAGTACAAAAATATTTAAAGTAGAAGATAAAAGTTCTTCACATTCCTCTTTCCAATTCCCATTCCCTAGAGATGACTCTATGATGTCTTGTGTACTTCCTGGAAATGTTCTAAATGCATACAACCATATCTAGTTTTATCTATAACTTAGCTGTAATTGTAGACATATAATTGTGTATGTTTAATTTTTAAAATTGAGATTCTGAGAAGTTCATGATGCAGCCATTTTTCTAGGTTCAGCAAATACTCTGCTATTGATTTTATGCACGCGCGCGCACACACACACACACACACACACACACGGCTTCAAAGCACAACTTAAAATGCCGTGACTTTGAATATATTGTTGGCAAAAGACACAATTCAGAGAGAGTTAGTCTATTAGTATAAAAAATTGCAGCTGATGAGGCAAAGAGACAGAATCAGTAATCTCTAGAAACAGACAAAAGCGTCACAGGACCATAGCATGGAAAGAAACTTTAGAGGTTATCCAGACAAATTCTCCACTGTCATCCTAGCCAGTTGATCATCAACTTTTGGTTGAACTTCTTCAGCAATGAGCACTTCTCTGGCTCCCAAGGCACACCATTTCATTTTCAGATACTTCTATTCAGTATATTTGTTAATTGGCATTCCAGTTGTTCCTCAAAAGACAATTCCATAATCATTCACCATGGGACAAAAAATGCTTCAGCATGTGTGCCTCAAAGTCATAGGTTCATAATTCACGATGGAAACTTTGTTGGGTATTAAAAACATAGAAAGCTCAGCCAGGCGTAGTGGCTCACGCCTGTAATCCCAGCACTCTGGGGGTTGAGGCAGGTAGGTCACTAGAAGTGAGGAATTCGAGACCAGCCTGGCCAACATGGTGAAACCCCATCTCTACTAAAAATACAAAAATTAGCTGGGTGTGGTGGCGGGCGACTGTAATCCAAGCTACTCAGGAGGCTGAAGCAGGAGAATCACATGAACCCAGGAGGCAGAGGCTGCAGTGACCCAACATGGTGCCAATGCTTTCCAGCTTTGGTGACAGAGCAAAACTAAGAAAAGAAAGAAAGAGAGAGAGAGAGAGAAAGAGACAGAGAGAGAGAGAGAGAGAGAGAGAGAGAGAGAGAGAGAGAGAAAGAGAGAAAGAAAGAGAGGGAGAGAGGGAGGGAGGGTGGGAGGAGGAAGGAGGAAGGAAGGAGGGAGGGAGGGAGGCTGGGAGGAGGAAGGAGGAAGGAGGAAGGAAGGAGGGAAGGAGGGAAGGAAGGGAGGAGGAAGGAAGGAGGGAAGCAAGGAAGAAGGAAGGAAGGAAGGAAGGAAAGAGAGAAAGAAAGAAAAGCTCAATGTGTTTCTTATAGGTTTGTATGTATATGACTAAAATAAAAGACTTTCATGCGTTTGTTGCAAAATGAGAAAAGAATGACAATACCTTGCATTGGCAAGGATGGAGAAAAACAAGCACTATTCTGCACTACTGCTAGAAGTATACGTTGAAAAGCACCTTTAAAGGTAAAGTGACACTATATTTTTAAAAAATAAAAATAAAAAATATACTCCTTAATTTGGCAATTCTGGTGCCAGTAACAATGTAGAAATTTATCCTACAGAAATGATAATGAATTGGTACAAAAATGTAGTTAGTGTATACATTTGGTATAATGTATAATTAAGAAAACTGGAATGACCTAAATGGCCAATAATGGCAAATATGTTATTTATGTGAATATGATAGAAATTTTTGTAGCTATTAAAATTATGTTGTAAAAATTATTTATGGAACAGAGAGAATGGTTATGGATGTATAAAGCATAGAAAAAAAAGCTCAAATGAAATACCCTGTAATGTTAACAGTGATATCATAGAATGATAAGGTTAGGGTTATAGGTTACTTTCTTTTTCTTAAGCTCCTTTATTTTGTCCAGCTTCTCTACACTAAGTACATATTATGCTTAGGTAAGAAAAACTATTTTGAGGTCAGTTCAAGACCAGCCTGGGCAACAAAGTGAGACCCTATATCTATAATTTTTTTTTAAATTAGCGGGGTGCAGTGGCATTTGCCTTACTCCCAGCTTCTCAGGAGGCAGAGGCAGGAGGATCTCTGGAGCCAGGGAGCCAAGATCACAGTGAGCCATGATTGCACCATTGCATTCCAGGCTGGATGACAGCAGAGTGAGGGTGAGATCCTGCCTTCCCCATCCACTCACCCCCCAAAAAAGAAAAGAAAAATTATTGATAGATAAATAGATAAAATAAAAATTAAAAAGTGGGGCTGTGGAATAAGGTAGAGTATAATTCAAGGAATCACAGCTCTGTATTTTTCTTTTTCTTTTTTTTTTTTTTTTTTGAGATGGAGTCTCGCTCTGTCGCCCAGGCTGGAGTGCAGTGGCTGGATCTCAGCTCACTGCAAGCTCCGCCTCCCGGGTTTACGCCATTCTCCTGCCTCAGCCTCCCGAGTAGCTGGGACGACAGGCGCCGGGCCAGCTCTGTGTTGTTCTAGCAATGTGATTTTAAGCACTTAATTTAAATAATGAGATGATATATGTAAAGTAGCTGAGATTCTGTCTGCTAAATAGTAACTACTTATTAAGCATTAGTGTTTTTGCTCTTCCCATTTGATTAGTGGTTTATCTCTTTGGCTCAGGAAAAGATGAGACTAGATTTTTTCTACCCTTTCTCTTTCTTCCTTTTATCTTATTTCATAGAAGGGTGAATGACAATATACAAATAACTTGTTTTCCTGAACATGCTACATCGGAGTCCCTAAATTTGGTATTGAGTGCCCCTGCACAGATGCAGCACCTGGAGTGATTAGTGCCCAAGTAAGAATTGGCCATTTAAGGTTTGGAGTGTCCTCTCTCTATAGAATCAGGTGAATTAATAACTAACTGGCTCTTTATGATTTTAGTCATATTGGCTAATGCTATATGGACAGGTCTATCGGAAGGCAAGGGAGTTGACAACTACTTTAAGAAATATTTACAAACCATTCTACAGTTTCTTCATAGGGCATATAGGAGCCTGACGCTTCTTACCAGAAATAGGTGAATAAAATAGGACTCAGATAGATGTTCATATAGATTTTTAGAAAAAAACAGTAGTCCTTTCCCAGACAGCGGAAAAGATTACAAATAAATTAGGACTACAGATAAAGCCCTTTTTAGGATTATGCAGGAACCATGGACAAGAATCTGAGACCATACTTTAGTCTTATACAATTTTTTAATGGGTGATAAAATTGTATTGCAAATAAATAATAATACATGAGAAGCCACCAAGTGGCTTAATTTTATCACTTAGATTTGTGATTTTAGTCACATTGTAAAACTTAATGACATATGATAAAGTAAATTTTATGCATTGACAAAAATCTTTCTGTGGTTAAGTCATGTTATTTTTAAAAAATATTTGTAAGTCTCTGGGGCTAAAGATTTCCAAAGAGTGAAAGTCTGTGGACAAAATTCTCTATACATGACTTCATCTATCATTTTCCTATTGTGCCAAATTTTAGGCTCTCTCTCTTATCTTGGTTAATAATATTGCTCACTATCTTTTTCTCCTGCACCATAATCACCTTAGGGCAGAACTGTGACTAATCAATGCTTGTATGTCCTTAATGCCTGGCCAGTTATTTAGGGACTACACATTTATTTAATTTCTGATTTAAAGTATTCCTTAATTCTGCTTCTAATTTTTGTGTTTGGACTACACTAGCAACATTTGCTTTTTCTGTAGTGGATCACAGAAATTCAGTGCCTCCTCTGCATCTCACCAGCTAAACTCAGTCATCTGGAACTTACGTTCCTGGTTACAGAAAGACTAAAATATCTTTCCCCTGTCTATTACTGTAACGATTCACTAAAAAGAAAAAAGACAGTAAAGAAAGAAAAGAAAAGAAAAAAGAAGAGATAAAAGAAAAGAAAAGAATTTACTGCCTGCTTTGAAACGCTGCAGGAGAATTTCTCATTGGTTGCAGGACCTGCTCTTTCCTCAGATATTGTCACTCTCAGGAACCGTTGTTCTCAGAGCTGCTAGCAGACTATAGAAATGAAAGGTAGTGGCCGGGCGCGGTGGCTCAAGCCTGTAATCCCAGCACTTTGGGAGGCCGAGACGGGCGGATCACAAGGTCAGGAGATCGAGACCATCCTGGCTAACACGGCGAAACCCCGTCTCTACTAAAAACACAAAAAATTAGCCGGGTGAGGTGGCGGCGCCTGTGGTCCCAGCTACTCGGGAGGCTGAGGCAGGAGAATGGAGTGAACCCGGGAGGTGGAGCTTGCAGCGAGCTGAGATCTGGCCACTGCACTCCAGCCTGGGCGACAGAGCAAGACTCCGTCTCAAAAAAAAAAAAAAAGAAACGAAAGGTAGTATTTTTTTTTCATCCCTATGTCCACAAAGAATATGCACATGTTAGTTTTTGGCATCTTCTTTTACTATTCTAAATGAGGTTTTGAAGTTTTAGGATCAGAAGAACTTACAACAGCAACAACAAAACATTATTTGTAGCATTGTACATTACACATATTGACAAACAGTAAAGTCTGTGTGGTTTTAACTGAAAATAAATAGACATTTAATTTGGTAGCCTGATTTATTACCTAAGTAGCATTAATCACTAGGGCATTAATTCCCTGACTATCTTTGGCACAGCCCTCAGTATAGACTTGGCAACTTTTGATTGAAATGTGATTTGGGCACATTGTACCTGCGGTGTTTGAAGCAGTTATTAGCAAGCTTATAGTGAGCATCACATCAGTAGTGTTCACATAGGTAAGATGGATAAATGGAATGAGGAAGATTAGGTTTCTTGAGTGTTCATTATAAGATTCTAGAATTAGAATGAATTTTAAGGAATCAACCTGTTTTTCTCTTTGTGATTTGAAAACAGATCCAAAATACGAAAAATGGCTACCACATATTCTAGTGTTGCAACCAAACCAGCAGCTGTGTGGGTTTCCCCCTAGAATTTTTTGTCTCTACATGAACTTTTTAAATACCCATTTTCCCCAAGGCATCCGTTTTACCACCTTGCAAGAAGCTACAGTACATACAATATTGCTGGTTTAATCTCAGTATTTTTTATTTATATCATCCAGAGGAGGATTTCCTACTAAGTGGCAGGCATTTTAAATTTTTTGTTTTGAAATAATTCCAGATTTTATGTAAAAACTGCAAAAGAGTACCAAAAATCACGATGTATCCCTTACCCAGATTCCCCCAAATGTAAACACTTTACATTTCCCCTTCTCATTCTCCCCCTCCCTCCTCTCTCTTCTCTTTCTCTCCTGCCCTCCTCCCTTCTTTTTATGCACACAGACACACAGACACACACACACACACACACACATGTTTTCTTAAACATTTTTCAACTTTCTTAAGAGTTTTGCACATGATATCACTCTTCCTCAAAATACTTCAGTGAGCATTCTCCTTCTCCAAAAGAACAGTTGTGGGGTATAAATGTCCTTCTTCCATCCTGTGTACACTGTTGTCACACAATTAATGAAACAATTAATGACTTACGTCACTTTTTTTCTGCTGACTTCAGACCCGTCCTAGGAATATTTTTCAACAGAGCTCTGCAAGTGTCACCTCCTATAAATCAGAAACATACCTGAGGCCAGCATTCACTTAGATAATACAAGTGGGTCTGCCTGAAGCATTGGAGGGTTGATTAGAAGAACATGCCCTTAATTTCTCACCTTTTTATTATTGGCTTAATGCCAGAAATTCAGTTCTTACAAAGTCATCTTTTCAACCAGAGCTTCTGATCCATATGAAAATATAAAATAGTAGCTGGGAGGTTTGGGACCATACGTCGTATTTAGTAAGTATATTTTGAATGTTAGATGAAGTAACACAACAATTGCCTTGCAAAAGCTGTATGGAAGCAAGAATTCTGAGAACCACTTTTGTTAGAAGAGGAAAATGAGAATGAAAGACACAGGAAAAAGAAATAATTTCTTAGCACTTTTGTCTAAAAAAAAAAAAAGATTTCTCCTGTGAGACTTTATTTTGCATTGCACATATTTTGCATAGTGTACAAAGCACTTTGATGTGTGCCATCTTCTTTCCTCAGTCCTGAAGTTATGAGGGTACAATGATTAAATAATGAATGTAACATTTGCAGCATACATTTAAATACAACATTTGCAGCATATATTTGCTAGGATAGAGTATTTGTCCAATAAATGTGTCTATTAATAATGGCCTTCTCCCTGATGTTACAGTTGCTTGGTCAAGGAAGTAAAGAATCAAACTATGCTATCACTATTACCATAAACTACATTGGATTTAATTTTTTAAAACTCATACAAACTCTTTTTGGGTATTATATTTAGTAGTGAAATCCACATATTAAATTGACTGTTGAAAAATATCCACTTGTTATTTCTTGAATCTGGCTATGATTCGTGTTTTTCAGGAATCCTGACCCTGACAACCCTGAGAAATGAAACAGAATTTTACCATTTATGTTTGTGCTTCTTTTTAAATTTGCTTTTGTGTTTGCTTTGTAATATAGTACTAGTTCCAATTATTCCTTATTTGGAAGTTTCTAAAAATTAGTTTGAAGATGTCAGTATAATTATGCGAGAAGAAACTTAGAATAACTAAGAGATTTATGGTCTTCTCTCTATATGTGTTTTTGTCCATGGGGAAAAATGAACTAGAATATGACAAGGACTATTTTGGTAGTCACTGGGCTCATGCTGATTAACCCATATTGCATGTTACCTTAGTAGGGGTCAAACTTATAAGGATTTAGAAGTAGATCTTGAAATTTCCCCTACTCTGTCTCATCCCCCTCCCTCCAATTATCATCCTTCAGTAGCCTGAGAAATTATAAAATAAAGTTACCATTCCGTCTTACCAATATGCATTCTGCTTCAGGGTAATCTTACACCACAGGGAAATGAAATCTAGATTTTTCTATACCAATATGTTTAATATAAAACAACTATTTTCTTAGATATCTGTCTGTTTTGATATGATTTTGGTTATCACTTAATGAAGTTGATACTTATCAGTGTACTTCTATTTGTTGTCCATGACTTAACCTTATAGAATTAGACTGATGCATGTCCTGTCTTTCCTAGCAAAAAATGCTAGGCATTTTTTGGACTTGTTTGGTTACTCAACAGCCGTGTTATTTTTTTTTATTGCCCTCCTTTCCAACAATGTCACATTTTACATATACAAGTGGGATTATAAGAGACTAATTTTGTAAAAGGTGGAAAACATATTCAGTGAAGCAATTGACTATTTCCACTCGAAGTTGAAATCTTAATGGGAATTCATACATGGTATGTTCAAAAATTTTGAGAAGATCTTAATGAACATTGTGCATTACGCTAAAGACAGTGAAAAGCTGCTTCAAACGGTATCCCATCTAGTCATAGTACAAAGAAATCTCTTTAGTGAATGGTAGCTTTACTTAGTACCAAAGATGGAAAACCACCATGCTTTGAAGAGTGGTGCCTGCACAAAATGGAACTGCTCAAACATTTTGATTTAATTAATAAATAAAATGAGCTCAAAATATGGTCGTTAGTAGTCAATAAATAAATAACAAGGCTTAATTCAAAAAATGGATGCCGCTTTCTGTGTTAGAGGCTTTTAAATAATTATAGCACAAACTTGTCATTGGCATTAATAAACAAGTCTGTTGAAGTGATTATTGTTAGAGTCAAAACCATTAACCATTAATTAAGCCTCCTAGGAGCAATATCAAATGTCCACATTGTTGAGTTTAAAATGGAGATACAGAGACTGAGTGATTCACAGTGGACAAAAACAAAGGCAGCTTTCCCACTTCCTAAACTGGTTGTTCTGGGTGCCATGCAGCAGCCAATATAAATAGAGAAAATGTATTTCCATGTATACTTTAATTCCAAAAGTCCAAACATCATTACTGAGAATGCTCAGTAATTTCATAACATTAAATGTTGGGTCATTTTTGTTTGCTTTCGGTCTTAAGACAAATGGATTCTATTTGGATTTCACCCAATTCTGTTACTTTTTTTTTTTAACATCATTAAGTTGATTTTGTGTCAACAAGATCAAATAACTTGAAAACCGTACCCTCTACATGTAAATTCCCCAATGTCCTTTTGTAAACAAAACTTGGAACTACTCAAGTGTATTAACTCTTCTGAGAACAAATAAAATAAGTTAAGTATATGCTGAGAATGTCAGATCGGTTCATACACTTGGAAATGAATCTAACAAGAATCATTTGCCATCTCTGTGACCTTACACATGAAATTACTTTTGCCTCAGCCAAAAATCTTGTTTGCTACAATTAAACACCGATGATGCAAATCTATAGTAAATATACACATTTCCAAATCCTCACTCCTTGTTGAGCAATTGAGACAGATGGAAACTCAGCTGCACACCATTTAGCTACGTAAATGTCCACACTTTGGATATTACTCCCCATCTCTGCTTCCAGAAGTGTTTGTGTGATAGGCATGAAGTAACTAAAGATATATTTTTAGACATCAGCTATATTCCATTCTTGTGATAAGCCCCAGCAGTAATACAGATGATGTGGAAGATATGTATTTCAGGTTACTTACTTATCAATCAGTTAAGTAAAGTATGAGGTTGCTACTAAAGGAATTTAACCTCCATGGTATGGAAAACTCTTGTTTAATCTCAGAGGTCCCATGGTCTGTAAAAACAAATGATTTTGATATGAAATAAATTATAACCTAGTCATTTAATGCTATGCTGGGGAAGCTGGTCAACTGCTTCTCAATTTACAACCTAAGCCCCATCTCAGTTTCTCAGACTTGCCCTATGCACTTTTGCCCCTTAACATTTGTAGATGATGTTGCTTTTGCCTGGGTCTTTCTTCCTGTCCCACTCCTATTTCCTATACTTCTTGTAGTTAACTTTAACTTGTTATCTTTCAGGTCACACCACTGATTACTGTATATATCTTACTAGACTATCAGTTCTTTCATGGCTAGAACCAAGTCCAGTTCATTCCATCTTTAAAGTTTAGCTGAGTGTAAGAGGTCAGTATTGGAGGAACAAATTAATAATGTATTAATAATAAATTAATTAATGATCCAGAAATTTCTTTCTTTGAGAAATTCCTTCTAGAAAAATCTTCCTTCAAGGAAGTGATTAGAGAAATAGGATAGCTGTAGGTGGTGGTAATAAGGTAGTGATAAGCATGGACTGTCTAGGAAACCACAGTGAGATTGAGACAGTTGTGATGGTTATGTTGGAGTTAATAAAAACAAGATTGAAAAGGTAAAATAAGCCTAATTAATAAAGAGTACTGAATGCCAAGCTAAGAAGTTTGAATATGGTTTGAAAGGCAACATGACCACTTGTAGTTGTTATGTTAGGGAAGTGATACAATGAAAGTTGTCTTGTATTTTTGCACACTTACTCTATTTTTTTCTTACAGTTCTCTTCTTGAGATCCAAATAGTCTCCATGTGTTTTCTGTATTATGGGATCATTAAGGGATGCTGTGCTTTTGGAATAGTCACAAACAAGAAAGCATACTGTTGATTACTGAGGAATGAAAATATGCAGTAAAATTAAAAATGACAAAAATATTTTTGGAACAAGAATAGAAAGAAAGTGAAAAGATTATACTAGTATAAGATAAATAAATATTTTTAAAAGTTTGTTTTCTTCCTATCAGATACAGTTCAACAATTACACAGATTTTTATGGTTTCATAGTGTCCTCTCAATAAATTAATCATGGATGCTTGTGACCTTTGTAACTATGTTGAAGTTTTCTAAACAAATATTTAAATGTTTTAATCATCCAAAAAACATTTATCTATGATTTCCCATTTATATAATTCTGTATGTTCATGATGGTTTCATTTTATAATTAAAGATCTTTTCTATTGAAATGTAATGTACACTCCTGATAAATATTTTAGTACATAAAACATAAAGAAGAGTGACAAAAACACCACTGAGTTATCCAGAGGACATTTTTGTTGCCATTTTTAAAATTTTATTGAAGTGTTTATCTTCTGTAATTTTCTGCATTGTTGAAATTATAATTTATAACTTGTATCTTTTTTAGTGCCTCCTTCTTTGCTTGACATTGTGTTATAAACCCTTTCCTGTGTTATTTTTCTAAACTTCATTTGTATTTCCTGGAAAATATTCTATTTTATGTGCATTTCTCTAATACTGGATATTTAACTTGTTTTTTATGCTTTTGTTGTGATGTGCTTTTCCACATTTCAGGTTATTTCTGTAATAATTTATAAGCTGGGGGAATATACCTCGTTCCTTTTATGATATAATTTTGCAATTCTTGATTTATTTTTCTTTTGTCAACTGAATAGTCTAGTAGTTTTTTAAAAAGAGTGCATAATGCTGTATTTACTGAGCTCTCACATAGGGGTGAGGAAGCAGGTTAAGCATGTGAACTTCAGAGCCAAGTAAATCTAGGCCTGAATCCCAGCCCCTTCACTTTCTAGTTGTATGACTTTAGTAAGTTACTTGAGTAACTTGCTTGAGTAAGTTATCTTCAAATTGCAGTATGAAGATAATCATTTCTACCATTTAAGGTTTGAATAAGATTAGGTGGGGTGGGTGGAAGTATTTAAAGTATCTGTCATTGTACCTGGCACTTGTGCTTTATTAAAGGCTAGAAGTTATTGTTTATGCTATTATTATTATCATTGGGGTTCTTTTTTGTCACTGTGAAAGTCAACATGGGTTAAAAATTTCTGCATGGGATTATCAAACAAAAACAATAAGATAAACATCATACATATCATCAACAGCCAAAACCCCCACTGCCTCTGAAATGCATTGCTACCAGGACTCTTTCTATTTATGTGATCCACCAAGAGCTTTACTTATGGAAACTATACTTATTTCCTAGAATGCAATACATCACCACCCACTGCTCCTTATCCTACTTCCTGAGCAGGGAACTCTGATAACTACAAAACCAGCCTAGAAAGACACTACTGCTGTGATTGAAGAGTGACAATAGGAATCACACTGCGATTACTTTATAAAAGCAGCACATACAAAACGTTAGGAGGTACCAATGCCAAGTTTTATCTAGCTAAAACATTATATTTCTGAATCAGATGATAGACACTGGGGAAGAAAAAAAAAGACCTTTTTACAACTTTGGGTGTGGGATAGGTATTATAAAATATGGACTGTATTTTTTAACCTGCATCCGCCAGGATTTTCATTATTAGTAGAAAAGTATCTCAAATTCTAGTAATAGTTTGAGCAAAAGTTTGAGCTTTTATTATTGTAACTTTGTTTTTTTTATCTGTATTAAAACCTAGGAAAAGATTTTGGATTTTATTTTAACTTCAGAAAGTTCTCTAAGGATTTTATGTAAGAATTACATATTTGCTTTAATAGAGAAATATCAAATAAACCCAACAGTTTTTTAACAAATTCATATCCAATGGAAAACATATAATTTGACATTATCTTTGCTAATTATAGGGCAAACAGTTATGTCCAATAAAATCCAGCTATTACTTAGTTTCACATGTATTTGAATATAAATTCTTTTTGTTTGTTTTCTTTTTTATCTTCTGAGTTTATGAATTATATTTATGGAACCAACTTCAAATAGATAATGAAATATTCCCTAAAAATGAACAGTAATTTAGGTGCTAGTTCATGGGGCAAGCATTTGATCTTAAGATATCTCAGCAGGGTTTTATGGGTATTGAATCAAAGTTTTAACATAAGCATCATTTTTATTTCTAGTTTACAATAAAAGCATGTATAATTTAATATAAAATTGTAACTGCTTCATAGGTAAAATTTTAGGCGTAATATTAGGATAGGGCAGCATCTGAGCAAGAATAATAAAACTTGATATTATAAAGCTGGGCATCTGGACATGTCCCGATGAATTCATCATCTCATCTGCTTCAATAATTCTGGCCACCAGCAGACATATTTTGCCAGTGAGTATTGTACAATCCTACCTATAGTTGGTAGAATCCTTTTTTATGAATATTTCTACCTGGCTATAGACAACACTATGACATGAAACATACTAGCAAACTACAAGTTACGTATTTTAATAGGACATTTTAAAACTGAAGGACAATTAGGAGTCAATTAAGTCTGCATTGCCTAGATTGTTTCCTTCTCCATTCTTTTCACCTTTTGTAGTAAGAACTGAGAAAAGTAAACCAAGCTATTCCCAGTAGCTTTTCTTAAATGTGGTGACCCATCTGTTGCCATATGCTAGGCATCTGCTTTTATCACCCTCATTTGTGGTCCTTCAAAGCTAGAAGTGATGAATTAACATCAAATTTATGCTAATTTGTGGTAAGAGAGAACAGCTTTTTGTAAACTATTTAATCTGGCCATAGTCATTATCAGATATAAGGAATACAGGAGAATAAGAATAGAAAGCAGAAATACTTTTGTGAATTAGTACATGAATTTTAGGTAACTGTAGCACCTTCATGGTTATATTTCTGTATTAGCAAAATGTGCACGTGACCCTTGCTTGCAAATATTTGTTGATTTTACATCCAAGTGACTATGATATCAAATATAATAGGATAGAATCATTTATGAATGCTCATGCAGGTCAGTGCCTGTTTAACTTCAGTTGCAGAATTGCTTGTTTCTTGAAAAAGATTATTCTTTTTTTAAATCCAGTCCTAAACTGTCATTAGAAAATGTTCACAGAATATGAAAGGCCAATACTACACTGAACAGACCATAATAAAAATATTTTTCTATTCTTTAGTATTGTGGAAAAAAGGGAATTAGAATCAGAAGATCAAGATATTTGTCCCATTTCTAGCACTAAGTGGTAATACAATTTTGGCCAAGTCATCGAGCCTGTGTCCACTTATGTATCATAGAATGCGGTACTCTGACTCCAAAATTAACTATGGTTTCTTTTAGCACTAGAAATCTGCAATTCCTCTGTCTGTCTTTAGGGTATATTTTCATTGTGGCATGGAAATCATAACTTACGCATTTATCAACCCAGTTTTTCAATGCACACATGTAATTTTTCAGAACAATACATGTAATATCAGTGATATTTAGATTTAAATAACATTTTAAAAAGTAAAAATTAAATTAATGTGTATTGGACAGGTTTTGTACTCTAAAACCATATATAAATAATCATTTTGAAAAAGAGAACAACCAGAAAATTACTGAAAACAAATTGTCAGCTTAATTAACCTACTTTATTACATTATATTTCTACATCCTTGAATGTGGAAGACATTTAAAAAAATTAGGCTGGATGCAGTGGCTCACGCCTGTAATCCCAGCACTTTGGGAGGCCGAGGTGGGCAGATCACAAGGTCAGGAGATCGAGACCATCCTGGCTAACACAGTGAAACCCCATCTCTACTAAAAATACAAAAAATTAGCCAGGCGTGGTGGCGGGCATCTGTAGCTCCAGCTACTTGGGAGGCTGAGGCAGGAGAATGGTGTGAACCTGGGAGGTGGAGCTTGCATTGAGCTGAGATCATGCCACTGCACTGCAGTCTGAGTGACAGAGTGAGACTCTGTCTCAAAAAAAAAAAAAAAAAAAAAAAAAAATCCCATTTTATTTTATGGTATATACTCTATGTATTTAATTATACCACATAATCTTTTGGTATACATACGGAAATGGTTACTGGTTACTACCGTCGAATGAATTAACCTGTCTATTATCTCATATAGTTAACTTTTACATTCTCTTTTTGGGGTAGTAGCGCCTAAAACCTACTCTCAGTAAATTTTCAGAATGCAATACAGTATTATTAACTATAGTCCTCATGCTGTGCATTAGATTCCTAGACCTATTCATCCAACAGAGCTGCAACTTTGTACCCTTTGACCTATATTATGGCAATTTAAAAGTAGAGGAGATAACTAAATTTTATTAAGCACTGTCTAGTGAGGCTTTATGCTACATGCATATGTTATCTTGTGCAGTTTTCCCAACTGCATTGCCTTGTCATGTACATAATATATACCACTTTTTGGATTAGAAAATTGGTATAGAGAAAATGTTAAGTAACTTAACCAACTGACAAAAATCCAAGAGCTAATTAATATAAGAATAACATATCAACCCCAGTCATCTGAGATCCAAGATCCAAATCATGTCTTTTTATAGGGTGTCCAACTGACTGGAATACCATTTACTAAACTGTCTTCATTACATTGGGAACTTCATAGGAGTTTAGCAAAACAACAAAACAAAACAAAACAAAAAACATATTGAATCAAAAAGAAAAAATCTATTACTCATTTGTTGAATTTAAATTTCTGAGCAAGAATCATTCAAGAGTATCTGAGTATTTGATAATCTAGTAATTTCCACAATAGAAAAGAAATAATGACTGTATGATAGTATCTCTTAATGAGCTCAAATCATCACCTTCTGCCATGATTGTAAGTTTCCTGAGGGCGCCCCACAAGCTGAGCAGATGCCAGCATCATGCTTCCTATACAGCCTTCAGAACCATAAGCTGAACGAAATTCTTTTTTTTTTTTTAAATAAATTACCCCGTCTCAGGTATTTCTTTATACCAATGTGAGAACCGACTAATACACTTAGTAACCTGCAGCACAGCAGTGAGCTAAAGCTCCTGTCAAGTGCTTCTGTTTAGGATAATGTGGCAAGTTTTTTATGGAATGAACGGTCACAGCATTTCTCAGGGTTATATTTGCTTAACTGAAAGACCTATCTAATTTTGACTAGGCATAATGTTAATTATGATACCTAGGTGTAAAAGCAACTGAAAATATTTAGGGCTTTTACATAATGATAAAAATCAAAATTATTACCTTTGGTGCAAAAATAATTTCCCAGTGAGTTGTATAAGCAGAGAATGTGGCCTCTTAATTGTAGCAATTATATTGCAATTTCACATGGCACCATTCATCCAAGAACATCCAACCACTCTGCAAGCTATAACTAACGGAGCCTAGCTGTATCTCTCCAAAGAGGCCTAGCATTAGGATATTATGTTAAATGTGGTTAAGTATATTAAAGATGGCTAAAGCTGTTAAGAAACTTGCTCATGGTGAAGTTGTGAATGAGGAATTAGAGAAATACATCTTAGGAATTCATACCCCAGTTCCTTATTATGGAGCTCCAGGCTATGTATATATGTAGCATGTATATGTATGCATGTATGTGTGTATTTTCTAAAGGGAAACATGATTTCTCAAACCATCTATTACTTTAATAAGTTTTTATTAGATCAATTTCATTAAACTGCTGTAAGACTACAATTTAAAAAGGAAATATTGCTTTATGAACATTTTTAAATGGACAAATGGATAAATTTAAAACAGTATGTTGAATTAAACTTGAGAATGAGTTTTATTGCATCTGAAAGTCATGTGACAAACTTCTTTTATGTTCATTCTTTTTAAAGGGCATAAACATAGACTTCAGGGAAATTTAAGAATGTTCCAAAAAGGGAGAATAAGTCAAAACACAAGAGGAAGAACATATTTGTCATGGGAATTTTAATAACTGTAATACTGGATTTATAGGGAGGAAATAGGAGATCAAGCCCTCTGAGTTTTTCTGGGTCATATATTTGAAAAGCACTTCATTGCCTCTGATTGAAACATGGAAAGCATCCATGATTCACATATACAAATTAACTCTTTGTGAATTCCCAGCCCATTTCCTTCTGAGAGTGAATCTGTCACTCTGGATTCAGGAGAATGAAGTAGTTTGAGTACTGGAAGAGTTAGCCTCCATTCCAGAAAGAGATACACATGATAAAGTTGTCCTGGTGTCAGTCTAAGCTGTAGTTTTATAAAATTTCCCTACACAGCCAAATTATTTTTTCTTTAACTTCCTTTGTTGTTATTAGTACATTTTACCCACACTAAATAATTGGCCTGAGATGCTAATAAAGCCTCTAAGCTATTTTGAGGGCAGCTCAAAGTCAGTGATATTGTTTGGATCTGTGTCCCCAACCAAGTCTCATGTTCTGTATTAATCCCCAGTGGTGGAGGTTGGGCCTGGTGGGAGGTGATAGAATCATGGGGGTGGTTCCTCATGGTTTAACATCACTCTCCTTGATGCTGTCACTGGATTAGTGAGGTCTCCTGAGATCTGGTCATTTAAAAGTATGTGGCACATCCCCAACCCTCTTCCTTCTGCTCTGGCCATGTGAAATGCTAGCTCTCCTTTTGCCTTCCTCCATGACAGAAACTTTCCTGAGGCCTCTCCAGAAGCTGAGCAGATGCCAGCATCAGCTTCCTGTGCAGCTTTCAGAACCATGATCCAATTAAACTACTTTTCTTTACAAATTACCCAGTCCCCTGTATTTCTTTATAGCAACATGAGAGCAGATTAATGCACTCAGTGACCTGCAGCACAGAAGTGGGTTAAAACTCCTGTCAAGTGCCTCTGTTTGGGATAATGTGTTGAGCTTTTCTATGGAATGAACTGTCACAGCATCTCTCAGGGTTATCTTTGCTCAATATTCCAGATCCTCCATGAATGCCTCCAAATTACCTTTCCACTTTTCCTCTACCACCACCTGTTCCCCTGGTTGTCTTGTCACTTTATTAGCACAAAATGAACATTTTCATCTCTGAGCCTTTGCTTATTTCTCTCATTCCAGATTCAAATTGAAATGTCCTTCTTGGCATGGATCACCCACACCCATCTGACTGACAGATGTCTTCTTTTCCTAACAAAAATGAATCCATGCTTACTCTCTGCTGTCTGTACCTGTTCTTCCTCTGTCATCCATTTCTTCATTCAGCGTGTTTATTGCTTCTCCATGTGCCACTTTAGAAACTGGACTTATTGGGTAGGATACAACCACTGCACTGGAAATGTTCATGCTTACCACCTCTTTGTCACTTGTCTTTATATTTCATTGTCACCAATGTGTTTGTTTTTCCTATATCTTGAAAAATTTCCTATCACTTCTAACATGCTATATCAGAGAAGCAAGACATTTTCAGGCTGAAAGGAATTTTGAAGATGATTCCCAATATTCTTATGTAACAGACAGGAGAATGGAGACATGGGAAGATTGGATACTTGTTATATTACAGGTTAAGTTACTGGTGGAACCAAGACTAAAACCAATGTTTTAGCTTTCTTTGCTATTGCCACTAAATGATACTGCCAATGGGTAGTTGAGTCATAGGGCATCATAGGTGTAAATAAATACAAAACACCTGTTATCTCTGTTTTAAATTTCGTTGTAAGTTATTTCTGCTGGAAATGGATCAGTATACATATAAACATGATAAATTATATCACCTGCAAAGGAGAGCAAACTCTCACATGTCCAGGTAAAATTGTTTACATTAATTAGACTAAAATTCTAGGAGAATACTAAATTAGAAAAGGAAATTGATATTTTAGGCAAGTTTCTTTCAATAAATGTAACATCATTTAAACTAACTCAAATACTTTAATTGTTCAAAACGGTAGCATGCCAAAGGACAACTTAAAACACTTTAATTTCTAAAGACTAGAGATAAAGCATAAAAATTTAGTCATTGATATCCTGTGGTGCCAGAGATATCATTAAGGTATTTATGGAAAATAACATGTAAACAGCTACATGAAATTATTAGCACTGCATCATCACAATATTCAATACTTGGTATATGCTGAATCGCATGTCATCTGAGACAGAAACCTATTAGAAATAAAGAGCAAATCTATTATTTCCTCATAGAATTCATTGTGATTCACACTGAAAAGACAAGGCATATTTAGTCATAGTTGTATTAAATTATGTATTTAATAAGTTCAGGGTATGAATTTTTCCTGTGCGACAGGGTGTCTTTTATTCTAATAAATCAATGACAAGAAGTGGCTAAATAATGACTAAAAAGGAGTTGAAGGTTTGGGGACAGATATTTGATGGGAACTTTTGTCACAGCAGAATCATAGTTTTAAATTCTTTTGTATTGTCTGCATAGTCTATACCGTATTGGCCCCATCTACATTTGCATCAGTTCTAATGAGATTTTTGTCTGTGGCTCTGTTATTTTGTTATCTGGTTATTATTATTATTATTATTGAGACAAAGACTTGCTCTGTCACCCAGGCTGGAGTGCAGTGGCATGGTCTCAGCTCACTGCAACCTCTGCCTCCCAGGTTTGTGATTCTCTTACCTAAGCCTTCCGAGTAGGTGGGTTTACAGGTATGCACCACCACGCCTGGCTAATTTTTGTATTTTTAGTAGAAATGGGGTTTCACCATGTTCGCCAGGCTGGTCTCGAATTCCTGACCTGAGGTGATCCGCTTGCCTCAGCCTCCACAAGCATTAGAATTACAGGCGTGAGACACCATGCCTGGTCCTCTGCTAATTTGATTCTATCAAATTTTTTTTTTTAAATAGTAAAAATATACAAATATAAAATGAGCATATGCTTAACATTTATTTGGCTCAATGAGGGAAATCATCAAGATGGAAAGATGGTTAAAGGAAGAAACAGAAGTCAAATAATTCATTAGGAAAGGTATTCCGAGTTAAATTAACCAGGAAGTGCTTTTTTTTCTTTTTTAATACTTGTCAGGTTGGGACCCTGGCAACTCACTGCCTAAATCCAGCCCACCTGTTTTTGTAAATACTTTTATTGGAACACAACATGCTCATTCATTTACCATGACCACCCATATAAGCCAAAAATTGTACCCAAATTTAAGATTGACTAGTGTCTTCATTAGAAAATAAATATAAATTATAAAAATTAATTTAAATGATGTTTTTCATAATGACCAAACAAGGAAAATTTTATTAACTAAAATTAGCAAACCAATATATGCCTAAAGATTCATCTTGATTCTTACATACTAATGATGCTTCTGAGGTAGCATTTTTATGAGGAAATTTATTTTTCCTTAAAAGACTAGAACATTCAGTATATTAGAGTTCAGTTTCTTTATTTTCTGAGAATTCAGAAATATTTGTATTTAAATTTTAAATACAAATTTATTAAATTTGTACAGGTGTTTAATAGCCTCTTAAATTAGAAAAAGCTGTTTTTACTGAAGATACATTGTAATTTAATTTATTGGTATATCCTAGAAGAAAATACTTCATATTCTTATGATAAATAGTTATATGCACATATAAATAGTAAATATGCTAAATAGTGGTAAAAGGTTTTTCTCAGTTAAATACACAACCACCTACAGGACTTGAAATTCAGTTCCACAACCTCAAGCAAAAGACACACAGTGTCAATGGTTATTCTCCTTTTCAGTGGAAAATGAACGTTTTCTTTATGGATTTAAGCAGACAAATAGACACACAAAAATATACAACAACTAACCATATTCTTTCTTCTACCACTCAACAAAGAATATATTCTCATCATCCTAATATAGGTTACCAAGTGATCTTGTCATAAAACCAGATTGCTAATTATTGTCATCTCAAAGGGAGAACAATTTATAGATTATATGACCTCTACTCACCTAGTTATTCAGCACCTACTAGTCTCTGGAACTGGCTGTTGTATACACATCTTTTATACATGAGGGTTCTCTTGATTACATAATTAAGCCCAACCTTGTGGTCCAGTATCAGTTGTGAAAATGGACATAATCCTAGACAATAAGTTAAACAAATGTGAAACTTCCTGGCCAAGATCAGGAGCAACAATGAAACAAACCAGTAAAAAAGAAAAGAAAAACAGAATCAGAAGACACATCTGACAGTCCAAAAGGGAAAGTTCTATTGCTATTTGTGATTCACTCCAGGAGTTTCTTAGGCAAGTTTGCGTAATAGCTCTAGCATGCGAGCACACTATGCATCCTTAGGGTGACCTTCAAATATGTCAAAATACAATTTTTTTTAAAAAGTTGAAAACATGACTCTCACACAAATATAGAGGGAACATTTGTCAAAGATTGATTTAGCTAATTTAATGAGAGAACCAGCAAGATGGTACAGCTGGTTCAAGAGTACTGGAGGAATAGGTTGTATATTTTCTCAGGAAAATCATATGAATTCGTTTTCTAGTATGCATATTAAATTATCAAACATCCAGTAGGAAAATAAAACTATAACCTTTGAGATTATCTTTTTTTTTCTGGATAGAAGTAATTTGCATTTCTTCAAGACACAAATCTACAAGTCAATTTACAGCTTCATAATGCTGGGCCAATTCAGTAGTAAATAGTAGGTCACACAAAACTATAACCACATAGATAATTAAATAATGCTTTGATGCGCCTCTTGGGCTATGCTCCATTTTCTCATGGAAGAGACATTCAAACTTTGCTTTATTTTCAAATGTTGGATAATTTTCTAAAACAATTTTATGTTATCCTTTTAGAAGTCTATAGATATTCTCAAGGAATTTTGAAAATTTTGAAAATTTTTGGTAAAAGTGGATTATACTAACTTACTTTTCTATTTTTTCTAGTAGGCCTAGAAAAAAAATAAGGTGTTGAGATTTCCAGTGTTCTTCAGTTGAGGTGACAGTGTTGTCTCTATGCTCTACCAGGGTCTAGGAGAATGTCATATACATACAGTCTCTCAATAAGTGTTAATAGCCTCTTTTTGCCCCTCAATTAGTTCTTTTGCCACTATTCAACTATATCACTCTACTCTTCTGAACAACTAAAGTCTTTTAAAAATGAGACTAAACCATCTTGGCTAACACGGTGAAATCCCGTCTCTACTAAAAACACAAAAAAATATTAGCCGGGCCTGGTGGTGGGCGCCTGTAATCCCAGCTACTCAGGAGGCTGAAGCAGGACAATGTTGTGAACCCGGGAGGTGGAGCTTGCAGTGAGCTGAGGTCGAGCCACTGCATTCCAGCCTGGGCGACAGAAGTGAGACTCCATTTCAAAAAATAAATAAATAAATAAATAAATAAATAAAATGAGACTGAAAAAGAGAATTGGCTAGGGTAATCTGATGTATTATGAGTAAGCTTTGGAAGAGATCATCTGTTTCTCATAGCATGGAATATAAAAACCCTTTCCAGGCAGCACAGTTTGAAGGAGAGACTACAGACTATGTAGTTAAGTAAACTTCAGTCTGATTCTGGCTCTGCCACTTAAAATCTGCAAGAACAGGATGCCTTACTCCTCTGAGTCGCATTTTCCTTCACCTGCATAATGGAATTAATCTATCTGTGACTTTATATTTAAGGTGGGTTTCTAATAGACAGACAAGATATAATTGCGTCTTATTTGTTTATCCACTTTGACACTCTTTGTCTTTTAATTGATGTAGTTAGACTATTCACATTTAAAGTGATTGATATAGTTGGACTAATAGCGATCATATTTGTAAATATTTTCTATTTCTTTCCTGTGTTTACTCATTCATTCTTACTTTTTTCTTTCTCTCTTTTCTTTCCTTTTTTGTTTTCCACTTCTCTGATTTTAATTAGGCAATTTATGATTCTACTTTTTCTTCTCTTGGCATATTAATTATACTTCTTTTTTAAACACAATTTTTAGTGGTTGCCCTAGAGTTTTTAGAATATGTTTACAACCAATCCAAGTGCACTTTAAAGTAATAATATGCCACATCATGATAGTACAAGTACTATATAAAACAGTATTCCCAATTCTTCTCTCTTGTCTCTTATAAAATGGCTATCATTCATTTTATTCACAAATAAGCTATAATCACTGAATACATTGTCATTGTTATTTTGAACAAACTGTTCTCTGTTAGATTAATAAATAATAAGAAACATCTTCATTTTTTCTTCAGTTTTTTCTTTCCTAATGCTCTTTCTCTTTTTTATATAGATCTAGAGTTTCTGCCTATGTATTTTCCTTCTCTCTAAAGAACTTTTAAAACATTTCTTGCAAGGCAAGTCTACTGGTGACAAATTTCCTCCATTTTTGTTGGTCTCAGAAAGTCTTTAGTATTTACTACTTCACTTTAAAAAAATTGTGGCAAAATATATATAACACAAAATATACTATTTTAACCACTTTTAAGTGTATAGTTCAAGGGCATATAAGTTCATTCACATTGTTGTACAACTATTACCACCATTCATCTCCAGAAGTTTTTTATTTTCCCAAACTTCTCCTTCATACCTGAAGGATAATTTGTTGGACACAGAATTTTAGGTTAGTAGGCCTTTTTTCTTTTTTTAAGACTTTAAATATTTTACTTCACAATCTTCTTGCTTATATGGTTTCTGAGTAGAAGTTTGATGTAAATCTTATACTTGTGCCACTGTTGGTAAGGTGTTCTTTTTCCTCTAGCTTTTAAAGAAGATTTTCTATAATTTGAATATAATATGCCTAGATATAGTTTTTTGGTATTTATCCTCCTAGATGTTCTCTGAGTTTTGCAGATCTGTGGCTTTGTGTCTGTCATTCATTTTGGGGACATTCTTAGTCATTGTTGCTTTAAATGTTGCTTCTGTTCCTTTTTCTCTCCTCCATCCAGTATTCCCATTATACATGTGTTATTCTGTGTCAGCCCATTTGCATTGCTATAAAGGACACAGGCTCGCTAAAAGAGTGAGCTGGTTAATGTATAAAGAAAACAGATTCATTTTGGCCCATGGTTCTGCAGGCTGTACAGGAAGCGTGGTGCCACCATCTGCTTCTGGTTGGGTCCTCAGGAAGCTTACAATCATGGCAGAAGGAAACGAAGCTAACAGGTCACATGCTGAGAGAGGGAAAGTGACAAGATGCAACATTCTTTTAAACAACCAGATCTCACATTAATGTAGAATAATAACTCATTCATTGTCGTGAGTAGGGCACTAAGCCATTCCTGATGGATCTGCCCCTGTGACCCAAACACCTCCCACCAGGCCCTACCTCTAGCATTGGGGATCATATTTCAACATGAAATTTGGAGGTGGCAGAACATCTAAACTGTATCATGTAACTTTTCTAATAGCCCACAAATCTTAGATATTCTGTTCTGTCTTTTTATTTCTTTTTTCTTTTTTCACTTCAGTTTGGGGAGTTTCTATGGACACATCTTCAAGCTCACTGATTCCTTCCTCAGCTATGTCCAATCCACTTATGAGTCTATCAAAGGCATTATTTATGTTACAGTTTTTGATTCCTTGCATTTTCTTTTCTTTCTTTCTTTGCATTTTCATTTCTCTGCTTTTATTACTCACTTGTTCTTGCATGTGCCCACTTTTTCCATTAGAACCATTAGCATATTAATCATAGTTGTTTTAAATTCCTTGTCTGATAGTTCCCAAATCAGTGCCTCACCTGAGTCTGGTTCTGATGCTTTGTCTCTTCAGACTTTGTTTTTGCCTTTTAGAGTGGCTCTTAATTCTTTGTTGAAGGCTGGATATGATATAAAAGGAAGTGTGATAGATCGGCCTTTAGTGCAAGGTTTTATATTTATGTGACTAGGAGTTAGATTCTTCTTACTATTTGCTGTAGCTACAGTGTTAGAGACTAAAATTTCCTGTAGTATCCTTGCTTCCATCTACTCTATTGTCTTTGGGTTTCCTTTGACACTCTTTAAATACGGTCAGAGGCCTGCAGTTCTTTTTGCTGTAATCCCCTGTTATTATACAGTAGCCTTATTGATGTGGCAAGGTATGGGAGAAGACGAAGTGTTCTACTGTCCATAATTAGGTCTCAGTCCTTTAGCGAGACTGAGTTGGGTATTTTGTTGATTCAGCTTTGGTAAAACTCCAGTCTGTTAGGTTCTAGTAAAATAGGTTCCCTTAGGGACAAGCTTTTTTAAGGAGATTAGAGAGGTCTGGATATATTTCCGCACTTTCCTCTCCCTGCCAGAAACACAGGGGATATTGAGAACCTGGTAGTGTTCCTGGAGGTAAAACTCATGAAAGTGTGGGGTGCCCCTGAGACTGGGACCCCTTGGGTTTTTTAACTCACAAGCTAGTCCACACTAACCTTCCAGCAATTCATCAATTACACTTAGTGTTCCTACAGAAAGCTAAGGCTTTCTGCCTTCTGCTTCCAGTTTTCTGTTCCTGTTAAGCTATGATTCTCTGTATCCATCTATCTGTCTTCTGGGGCTGCAATTTACCCAATGACTTCAATTTTCTGATGAACCTAAGAATAGTTGTTGATTTCCAGTTTGTTCAGCTTTTTTTCTTGTTATGAAGATGGGAGTGATGACTTTTGAGCCCGTTACATATCAGACTGGAACCATAATGAGAATAATAATCAGCTTCTTCACCAATTTGTTGTAAGAATGGCACTACATTTATTAGATAAATTAATATTTAAGGCATCTAGCTAAGTACACGGCACATAGGAAGCATTTGATAAATGGCAGATACTATTATCAATATTCCTAAAGCCATTTTAAAAAGCTAAAAATGAATAAATCACTAGACTGGAAAGTTAATGTATTATCAGTGAATGTTGGAATATGTCAGGTGTCTCTTATTGGATGCTCTTCAGATCACCACTTACAGCTAGTGAAACTCTCCCATCTGGACAGTCCCACCCAAAAGTTTCCAAATGAAAATATTTAGTCAGTGTTTAGACACCACATGAAAAACAAAACAAAACTGATCTTAAGCATCATAAAGTATTCCAAATATTACCAAATTATCAATGGCAGGTGAAAATAAATATTTGCAGTAAAATATCTGAGCCTTCATTACATTTCCTACGCAAAGGGCCATTGTACAGGTCTTTCCAAAAAAAAATGTTAATCTATGAAAAAGAATTAACTCCTAGAAGGAAACTCAATAAACATAAGTAACTTTTATTATCATCCTAATCACTTCCTCTTTTTCTCCTACTGGGGCCAAGTCAAAGCACATTTTCAAATAAATGAGGAATTCTGAAAAGCAAGACTGCAACTTAATAAAGTTGTCAATATTGAAAATTCAGTAATTTCAGTTTAGTTAATCTCACTGTATTTTAAACTCTTTAAATTATATCTGAATGTTACTAAGTTTAGTCTATTATCTTATCAATGTATGCCCTACTTTCATGACCCTCAGATTATAGGGGATATAATTTATAAATGAAATATATTGAAAGCATCATTTTTGTCATTAATTATCAAACATAAATCATCTGTCATTTCTCCTTCAGGGTAAGAAATCAATTTCTCTTAGGGGAAAGAAAAGCTGTCCTCTGGTAGATGCGAATGGCTCTTCCAATAATGACCTTCAGTTTCCTTGAACATTTTTTGTTTTTGTTAACAAATATTTAACTGCTTACTCTATTTGTTCCTTTTTTTTCAAACTACAAAGCAATATATTGATAAAGTAGCCTTCCATAGACGGTGATTCAGCATCTATCAACAAAATTATCCACAAATGGAAAGATCTCTAGGACCTTGCTAAAAAGTGTGATCTGTATACCAACAGCATTGGTGTATTAGTTATTCATGCTGCGTAACAAATATCCCAAAACTTAACAACTTAAAACAACAAACATGTATTATCTCACAATTCTATATTCAGGAGTCTGGGCACATATTAAGTGAAGGCCCCTGGATCGGTGTCTCTCACAAATCTGCCATCAAGGTGCCTTGATGAGGCTGCAGTCATCTCAAGGCTCGATCCAGGGACGATCCACTTCCCAGCTCAATCACATGACCAGTAGCAGTCGACAGGTCTATGTCCTTGCTAGCTGTTATCCAGAGATCTCAGTTCCTTACCTTATGCATCTCACAAGGGGCCGTTCACAGCATGGTAGATTGCTTCATTCAGAGCAAGCATTTGAGAGAGTGTGCACAAGGCAGAAGCCACAATCTTTTTGTAACCTTTTCTCAGAAATGACATCCCATCACTTTTGCCATAGTCTATTATTTAGAAATAAGTCAATAGGCCCATCCAATACCAGGACAGGAAACTACATGAGGATGTAGATACCAGAAGAGGGTGGTTATTGGGAGATATCTTTGAGACTGCCTACCACAATTGGTAACAACTAGGAACTTGTTAGAAGTACAGAATCATAAAACTAGTGAGCAAAATTTAAATTTTAACAAGATTTGATCCATAGGTCCATTCAAGGTTGCAGATGTCTGCTCTAGGAGCAGGGCCCATCCATTTTATTCTGTTGCAGAGATTGCTTCCTCACTTAATTTTACTCACTGTCTGTTGCTTTATAAAGAAATACAGAGATCACTTTTGTTTGCAACTCAGTTCTCTCCTACAAAGAACTTTACAAAGTAAGTTCACTAAAGCACTACTGGGCTGCACATAGCAGATAGGAAATAGAATTGGGAGAATGAAGAAGAAATATGAGGCATAAGATACATGGCAAACAGATTGAATTATAGTATCAAGAAATTACTAAAAGAGAAGATAAAGCATTTGGATAGAAAAGATGTCAGGAATCATGTAAAAATAGGGATTATAGTCCTATCTCCTCAACAATCTTTAAATGCATTGCTGAACAACTGTGCATTATAAAGCCTACTGTTTATAACAGTGGCCTCTTATTTTAGAAATATAACCATCAAAAATTATAATACAAAAACATAAATGTTCAACTGAGTTCAGATACCTGGCTTATTCCCTTTTTCAGTATATTTCATGTCTCAACAATGTCGAGTCATTTATATTCAGTATTTGAAATCTTTCCATAAAAGGCACTAAAAACTCTGGTATAAATATTTTACATCTACCTCAAATTTTATTAAATGTAAAAGATAAGATTACATTCAGATTTTAATTATGTCTAGAAAAATAAAAGCCCCAAGGGGTAAAATGCAAGTCTCTAATCTGCTTATCACAAAATGCAATCAATTAAGTAAAGCCTTCATTCCGCACCTTCTCAATGGTATACTGAAGCCAATACCTCTGATATGTGTGAGCTCTTTGTTAAATTTTCAGGAGTTTTGTGAACTAGTTGCTAATTACAGACATTATTAAAATTTAAAGTATTTATATAAACTTACAAGTATTTATATAAACCTGCAATTTAAAACAAATGTAATAAAGACTCAAAATTCATCACCTCCTACTTATTTTACTTTCATTATTTTTTGAGGTCATTTAAAACATCTATTGTATTTATAGGGTGAAAATACCATATATGCTGCAGTACTGAGTATCTCTTATCAATCCCATGTTTATGTTTAAGGACATCCTATTGATAGCTTAAAATTGGCTATATAGGAGTATTTATGCTACATAAATTTAAAAACACGATAAAGCAGAACTTGATTTTTATTTTATTGATTGTCTAGACTTAAGAAAGCGATAGAGAAAATGTTAATACTGCAGATTCAACTTGAAAAATGTGGCATGTCCCTAGTTATTACATGTCCAATAGTGTCAAAAAAGGGAAATATTCTCCATGTATTTGAAAACTGTTATTCAATTCAGTGAAGAAGTTGCTCACATCATTGATGACCCAGTAAAATTCCAACATAACCAGTGCTGAGGCTGAAACAGGTTTCAGTTTAATTAATGTATTTTTCACTAAGTGACAAAGAATTTAACAGTGGATCACATATCAGGTGTAACGATAACAATTATTGAGGAATTAATTACCAATTAACTGTATTTGTGAAATTTTGTTTGAACTGCATCCATAGTTTGCTATACATACAAGAGTCCAGCAAGAATAAATAAAAGCATTCTCTGAAATCAGTTGGTCATATGAAATTGACAATAGAAAGTTCTGTATATTTTATTATTATCTGTAAAATGTGTTATACATCTTCTATATCAGCACATTTGTATTGTATGTATATACACATGCATGTGTGTGTGTGCATGTTTATTTTTCCCAGGAAGCTGCTTGTTAAACATTTACTGGCACACTACCCTGTGTCCTTCCCGTACAATGTAATTGCGGCCACTACAGATCACAGAGGAGCACATTAACATGCCCTGGTCTTCCATGTGAAAAGAAGAATATTTTAAGTTCTAAAACTGAAAAGACATGCATGCACAATACTTACTATAAATCAGTGGAAACACTTCTCTGGTCTGTGTTCAATGTGAATAAGCTTCTCTGCTGTGAATATGGGGAGTCCATGTTTTTGTTAGATCATTCTAAATGAATTTTGGCTCAGGTGATTTATAGCCTATTGCATCAGCCTAAATTACACTTTGCACATTCATGTTGAAAATATTCAGGGAAACAGTTTTCACTGTATTAGAATATGGAAAAGGAATTGACATCACAAGCATCTAAGTATCAATTGGACCTAGAATCTGATGAAATCATACTGAAAAGCTGCATGTCTTGCTTTGGCAATCAGATGACTCACCAGAAGAACTGTACAGATCTCACGAGCAGGCCTGGTGGCCGGAATTTATGCTTATGATTCACGGGAGTCACATATGCCCCTTTCAAATACACCACATACAGCTTTCTACTTTATCAAAACAACATCAATCAGTCCACTGTGCTGATGACAGTATTTTTATGTATGTAATTTAATCTTTGGGGAAATTACTCTTCTATAAGGTTCTGGGAAGAGTGAACTGTTTTAGTTATTGTTCAGTTCCACATATAAACAACAGAAATGGAGGAAGACAAAGCTGACTGATATAAAAATGGAATTCTCTGTTGCCCAATTAGAAACAAATTTTGTTGTAAATTTTGAACTGACTGAGAAAGTGAAGGAAAGCTTTGGCGGAAGGAACAGCACTGATTTTTGTGTAATTGTAGGCTTTTCACCTGAACTATTCCAAACCAAAAACAGTGAGTGGAAATGTTGTACAGTGTCTTCTCAGACTGCAAAAAGATGATAATATTTTATGGATCTTCTGAGAAACCAGAGGAGTGCTTTATAAGTATAGATATTGAAAAAACTGCTGGAAATTTTAAAGATGGGTAGGCAGAAAATCTTCTGTGATCATCAAATTGAGGATGTGCTGAGTTTGGAGAGAGGATAAATTTGGACACAAGAAGGTTATGCAAAAGGAACAAGCAAACAAACTGGAATAAATTTCTGGAAAAACAACATTCCAAGTGCTTTTACAACAGCTCTTCAGTTCATATAGACTTTTAAAAATATATTCTAAAATAAATGTGGGTAGAAAAGAGGCCTTGACAGAACTAAACTCTCTTCCACCAACTACAAGTCAGAGAGAATGATGATTAGTTTTTCCTAATGAGAAACCAGGATTAGAACATCACATTAAAAAGCAAGTCTAATCTTTCTTCCTTCAATGTATGTGACTATGGACTGGCAAAGAAGTTCTTCTTCCTTATAATTCATATTACAGCTTGCAGAATGGTTGGGATTTACATCTTGAATATTGTGGATTTTGCAGTAGAAATGCCTAAGTAGCAGGTGACCTGCTTTTATCTGATTAGTTGACATTCATAAATAAAAGGGTAACAATAATGGAGGAGTGCTTTATGAGAAACATAAGTATATGATGCTATCCAAGTCTCCAGTATGGCGAGAAAGGCAAAAAATGTCCCTATTTGGAAGATACATTCAGCAGCTCATGTGCACACTTCAGTTAATATATAGACATATTAAAGATGATATGCATGTTTGTCGTGGAGTGGAATACAAAAAATAACTTTTATTCAAACCCAAATAGTGAGAGCAAAAAGTATTATTATGACAAAATTTCGGATAAAGTACCTAAAATTAACATCAAGCCCAAACTTCCGGCCTTAGCCATGAGTTTTTACCAGCTACATCTTGTGCTGGAGTTACTGAGCAGCAGAATTGACTGTTCTGTCTCCTCTATAGCCTGCATAATTTTCTCCATAGTAGAGACAATTTTGTAATGAAATGGTCACAGGAATGCAAAATATCAGAGAATATATCAAAATGGAAGGAAATCCTGAGATTATCTGATCTGTAGAATCTTCTTACTAAATTAAACATTAAATGCCTGAAATGTTATAAGACGTTATTAAACATCTGAAAGGAAATCTCAGTATGAAAAGCAGGTATGTTAGGTGGATGCCTCAGTTGAATTCAGTCTTCTTATTGGGTAAGATTAGTCTTTGTTCACAGAACTACTTTACCACCTTCACTGAGTCCCATGGTTCACTGCAGCTCGGAATGAAATCTCCTAATTTTTCTTCATGTATAAGGAAACTGAGGCCCTGTATGCCAAGCCGCTTTCTCCAGAGGTCAAATAAGAAGATAGTGGCAGTGGCAGATTGGAGTCAGTACCATGGTTCTCATACAACATCACAAAGAAGTCAACTTGATTAGCAACCAAAAATCCGACTGCATTCTTAGATTCCATTGCGCCAACGTATAACCTTTGTATTCTTTCAGTATTAAAATGGCAGCCTAGAAGAAAAAAAGGTGTCTGGGAAAGTTTACTGTTAAGAATATTTTCTCCTTCAAGATTCCTCATTTCAAGTTCTACCATAGACTCAGTTCATCACCTGTCAAAAAAAAAATGACATGAAATCTCCGCATTCTCCCTAAAATACAGAGACCTGTGACAACACAATCCTGAAGCCTGAGAGACTAAGTAGGAAGCTGAACCATATGACATAAACTGTAAGGACAAGTGTGGAGGAGGGGAAATGAAGAGGAAAAGAAGAAAGGACATCCACATATCTTTGGACCTTTGGATCAATCAGTCCAAACCTTATTTTTTTGTTGTTGTGTTGTTTTTTGGTACATGTCCTGGTTGTTTGTTCCCTTTGTTCAATTCATTTCGCCAAGTGTTTACAGAACACCCACACTGTGCTAGTACCGGTTATCACCCTTGAACAAATAGAATAATGTTTGGAGTGTGACTCACACCTTGAAGTCCACTTCCTTTTAGAGATACTATCTCATACTCTGTAAATTTAAGCTAGGAATAACCTCACACCAGTTACTCAGTGTTTGAATCTGGAGAAGGAATAGAAGGGATTATCTGCTGGGAATGCTTCAATATTGAAATGTTCTTTCCTGAGGCTACTTTGTTTCCCCTCTCAAGTCACATACTACTGACCCACAGCAAAACCCCAGATTCCAACAGATAATCCAATCTGAAGCAATGTTTGTTATTCAGGTGTTGGACAGGTACTAATTTAGCACCTACTTTGTGTGAGATACTCTTCTAGGTCTTGGCATAGAGTGGTGACCAGGACAGATCAAGACCCAAGCACTCTGTGGTGCTTCCATGCTCATGGGGGAAACAGAAAATAATAGGTAAATCCATGATAAAGATTATGATTTCAACTAGTCATAAATATTATGAAGGAAACAGACATGAAAATGTAATATTAATCTAGGCATGGGTATTGCATACTATGATTGATCAGGAATCAGGTTCTCCTAGGAGGTGACATTTAAACTCAGACCCTTAGGAGATCTCAACTCTCAGTATCCTCAAAGTCAAGTTGCGGGACCTTGTAAGACTCCAACAGAAGGAAACACACAGTTTCATGCTGCCAGGGCAAGGCTACTCTGTGTTTAATTGATGGCTAGACTTCATAAAGACTGAAATGAATAACAGTGAGGAAAGGCGGAGCAGTTACTAGAGACAGAAGAGTCATTGTGATTTAGTTCTTTGGTGCATTGCTCATACTTTCAAGGGTCATCGGTAGCATAACCGCACCTTGGTGCTTAGAGAAAGCAGAGTGCAGCAGCTGGGCCGGCCCAGGGCTCTCTGTGCCTGGAGCTCCTGGTGATGGACCTGCCAGCGTGTGAACCTGCATGCCCAGCGCTCCCACGGTGGGAAGCTGTTTACTCTCTCCTGGGAGGACACAGGGTTAGACACAGTTAAATCTATAATCATTATCAACCAGATCAACACGTTCTAACCAACTTGCTTTCGTCGTTTTTTTTCCCAACAGTGGTTCAATGGCCTGTGAATGTTTTCCTTTCAGTTAAAAAAAAAAAAAAAAAAAAAGATTTTCCTATTTAAATAAGGCATTTCATGGTCAAAGGAAGCTTTTGTTACTTCATAGTCCACTCCTCTTTTCTTCTCATTGCTTAATAAAACTGAAAAACTTGCACTTGATGTAGCCACTGTGTAAGTCAGAAAAAAATTGCTGACAAAAAAAATGTATTCTAAGTATGTTTTAACCCCTGGTGGCATAGTTGTTATGAACATGTATTACTACTGTCTTAAGAGCTAAACTTTCACAGTTCCTAAAATTATGGCTATTTCCAAAAATCAACTAATTATGACTATTCCCAAAAATCAACCAATGCTTAGGACAGACCTTAAGATATAGAAGAAATGTGAGACATGGCTTCTTTCTTTTAGGAGCTCACAGCCTAGTTGAAAATGCTGAAAGACAATCATTGGCAGTATATGAGAGTACAAAGTTAAGCTATGTTGGGAGATAAGCTAATAGGACTGTAGTGGTGAAGCAGGCCAGCAGAGGAGGCTGGAGCCCTCAAGTAGTGCTTGATGAGAGAAGTATGACTTGGAGAATGGAGAGTATTTGGAGAGGAAGAGAGTGAAGTTTTTCAAGAATGGGGAATGACAGAGGAGCATGCCCAGAGCTGGGAATGGGCTGGAACATTTTCATGGGAGAGGGTGGAGATGTGAATAAATGCAACTGTGATTCATTTGGGGAGTTGTTGGGAAATGGTCAGATTGATATTGTGTCATACCTTATAAGGGGCCAGCATGTTTTATCTGCTACAGATGACTGCTGAATAATTTTGCAAAAGTTTGACTCATACTGATTTTTCTGGGCTGCTCAGTGGACCTAGGCAAATTGTTGTTGATTTATAAATATTTGTTGTATTACTTGTAACTTGACCATCGTCTTCCTGGCTCATAGGATGTGCGGATGAATTTAAACATAAAGACTGTCAGAAACCCTCCTTCCTCAACATAAAGTCATTGCAAGGTTATTGAGACACCCCAACAAATAGAGGGGCATCTCAAGGCTAAGTTCACATCCTTCTGTTCATGAACGTCTCAGTGAAAAGTAATTTTCTTTGTTACTCCCTGTGCAATTTATTTTTAGTGCTTTGTTCAGAGAAGACGAAGAAGTCACTCAAGTCACTTCAATATTCCAGTAAAATTAAGGGATTTTAAATTGTACTTTATGCTTTTTGTATTCATAGATATATTTTTACTCTTTTGAAACCTGCACAATCTTGCATCTCTTGGAGTTATTAATGGAACTTCCACCTCTCCTAATGTTTGTTCATCATGTTCCCTCAATCCTTCAGTTATGGATTAACTCCTCACATGGAAATATTTTTACAATACAAATGAATACTTTTGAGGACAATTCGCTCTTTTCTTCCTTACAGTGTGAGTCATCCAAGAATGAATGTTAATTCAGATAATTCCAGAAACTGACATAAATCTGAATTAGCTCTGGATCCTACGAAAGAATTAGTATGACTGAGACTTTTGGGTCAATAACCCAACTGGAGGGACAGAAATCAATTTTTAAACCATAGAGAAGGCCAGGTGTGGTGGCTCACACTTGTAGTCCCAGCACTTTGGAAGGCTGAGGCGGGCAGATCACGAGGTCAGGAGTTTGAGACCAGCCGGGCCAGCATGATGAAACCCTGTCTCCACTAAAAATACTAAAAATTAGCTGGGCATGGTGGTATGTGCCTGTATTCTCAGCTACTCGCGAGGCTGAGGCAGAAGAATCATTTGAACCCAGGAGGCAGAGGTTGCAGTGAGCCAAGATTGCGCCACTGCACTCCAGCTTGGGCAATAGAGCCAGACTCTGTCTCAAAAAAACAAACCAACCAACCATAGAGAATGTGACTAGGACCTCTAGTGGCCAAACATGGCCCTGCCAGGCTCTGGACTCAAGAGCCCTATCTCTTCTGTTTCAACAGAACAATCATGGGAGTTCTTACAGCACCACCTCCCCAAACACCACCTCTTGATATTACCAAATGTTTACAGTAAACTGTGGGACCTGCGAAGAGACTCTGCTTTGTGGCTGTGGAGATAGATATCCCGGAAGTAACTTAGATCTATCAGAAGGACCACACACCTAGAAGGCACATAAGGGAGATCTCAGACCTTCCCAACATCTGATATCCCACTTTTGATTGCGATGCCCTTGATACATCTGAAACAAATAGTCAGATCTACAGAAATATTTGTTCACTTCATCTCATAAATTGGATCAGCCTAGTGTATCACCATCCTTTGGATTCAGGGAATATTAGAGCAATTTGTTTCTTAAAAGCAAAAGCATTATTCAGCACTGTCTATGTTAATATAGTCATTAAGAATACAGGCCTTTTTCTTGTACTCTTAACTCTTTTCTATAGATTTATCTTCTTCATCTGTAAAATGAAGACAAAAATAATAATACCTGTCATATAGTGTTATTATATTTTGCTAATGAATGCTGTACTTTTATGATGACACTTGGCACATTATCACTCTATAATCAGAGGCTTTTAGAGTCTTCCATGAGCTGAGGATGACTCCTTAATTTCTTCACCTTCATTTTCTCCCCACCCCTCAGGACTCACATATATACTACAATGTAAACATTAATGAACTTAATCTGGCCAAAGAGAAAATAAATTTTGTAGTAGAGAACTTGCCATTCAATATGATATGTTCAGGTCACTTGGTTAGGGTCAGGGATGCAGCAGGGGTTTTGTTGTACCTTTTGGAGCCTGATGAATCTGGCAGGAAGTGAGTTTTTTTATTACAACTCCTACCATCAGTCAGCAATTTTCAAAAGTTCCTGAGATCCAGTCCACTTATATTTTTTTCTGTGAATTTAAAATTCTGAAATGCAGCAGAAAGTCCCCAAATGAATTTGAAGTCTTTCAAGAATGTAAAATAACTGGAATGTCTTTTTTCTCTCCTTCTCCATAGATTAACCTCAGAGCCACAGACGTCAGGCTCATGCGCCAGTTGCTTGTAATCAATGAGAGCATCGAGTCCATCAAGTGGATGATTGAAGAGAAAGCCACCATTACCAGCAGAGGCAGCAGCCTCAGTGGTAGCCTGTGCAGTTTGTTGGAGAGTCAGAGCACCTCCTTACGTGGCAGCTACAACAGCCTACACGATGGCAGTGATGGGCTGGATGGCATTTCCGTGGGAAGTTATCTGGACACATTGGCAGATGATGTCCCAGGCCATCAGACCCCTTCAGACTTGGACCAATTCAGTGACAGCTCCCTAATAGAGGACCCACAGGCACTACACAAGCGTCCTAAATTGGATTCAGACTACTACTGCTTTGGCTAGTGACACAGTTTTTTGCATGGGACTGGTGTGCAATTAACTTGTATTTATCCTTCTTCTCTGCTGCTATATTTTTGGTGTGATTTTTATTTTAATAAGATGACCTTTTTAAAAGAAGCTGATTTTGAAACTGCTTAATGGTATTTCTGTTGCTCCTAATACTTCTCATCTGAACTGATTTATTTTCCTCTGTTATATCTCTATTTTTTATTTATTACAATGATTTTCTCCCTTCTTTTACAGTAGCACAAACAAAGTAGGGGGAAAAGTATAAGCAATAATTATGTTTTTGCTTTTGTTTTCAGAGCAACGGGTCAGGGATTACAAGAAAAACTTTGCTAAATTTTACAATAAACCGAAGTCTGATAACAGTTAATTTTGTTGTTGTGTTCTTAAATGATTTAAGGTTTCATCTTCCAGGAGACATTGAGATATATTACTGTTTGCATATCAGGTTGAACAAAATGCTTGGAACAAAATTAAGCATTATTTCTAGGCCACAACATTCTAGTGTATAATTAACAATACTGTTAGTCACACACGCCCACATGACAATCATTTGGAAGTCCCCAACTACACACAGTCTGTTCAACCAACTCACCCTTGTGTTGGTACTTTCGATTAACATTTTGTCATCAATGATTCTAACTCATATCATATGTTTATTTGTGTTATAATACATATTATTCTTCCAAATTTCAAAGAATAATTGAGATTAAGTATGGAGCCCATTCAAGGCAAAAATGTCCTAAATTTAATTGTATTTTGAGATTTTGTTGGCATTTACTTGTATGCATTTTGCAATTCTGATAGGATGTACAAATACTTAGATGCATACAAGCAGATGGATAGAAAGACAGATAAATATCCCAATAGTAGGGAAGCAGAATTGTTATTCATTTAAGAAGTCCAGTATGATATTTGTTCATCCTAGTATAAATAAATAATCTCTTAGTTTTCTGAAATAGAATATTGTAACTCACATAGAGAGTGGACATTTAGTTTTGATATAATGTTATTAATCCTCTGCATTTCTTTTATCTTGATAACTCCTAGTGAAGGAATCTAATTAAGATTTCATGCTGTTCTTTGTAATGATAAATGTTTCTGGACTGAACCCTCTACAATACAAATAAAAAAGTCTTCCTTCTTATAAGTGAGAAATGTCCATACCCGAAAAATATTTCACCCAAATTTCCTTTATTATTATATGCTTACTACACATGTCAAATTTATTGTTTGTTTCCAAGGCATATATTATTCAATTTCTAATTAACATATATCAGGGCTTATATTTTGCACTGATCTTTTCCCATAAATTGCTTGATATAATCCTCATCACAACAGTCTCATAATGTGAGGACTGTTACCAGCCTATGTTTGAGGAAATTGAGGCAAATAGAAGGCAGGCTACTGAGACAAGTCTCCTGGTAAGTGTCAAATCTAGGATTTAACTTGCATCTGTCTTATTACTAACAGTAAAACTCAATAACCTCTTTGGTAATTATTGATGTTAAATAACAAAATCGGAATGAGAAAGCAAATGTAAGTCTATAACAAAAATTAAAAATGTAACCAACCAATTTCAAACAGAAGATAATGAAATATGTAACCATATGTCTATAGCCTTGCAAGGAGAATATCCTCAACTACAGAGAAGTGGCAGGCAGCAAGAGTATGAGCCATCAAGGGTAAATTCTAACTTCTTTAAAACCCGCCCTTTGCCTTGAACAAGCCATGCACATGAAAGGCTATTTCTGTTCTCAGATCAGTTTCAGATCGTGAATACAATCTGGTAAATTTCTGTTACATTCTTCTCATGCAACCCGCTTCCCCTGCTATATGTCCACCCCATGCCCTCTATAAATTTTCCCTCTGGAGAAAGGAAATGCAAAAAGCACAAGAGCATAATGTGGAAGAAGTGTCTGGAATAGGTTTCATTTATATATTGTATTTTAAGAAACCTATAATGAACATTGGCAGAACACTTGAGAACGTTTTTGGTTTTATAAGTTTCAATATTTTATATGCTTTATATTAATTCCAATATTTTTTGCAAGACAGCAAATATAGATTCCACCATTTAAAAATATGGAATCACATGTAAGCCAACAAGTTTTTTAATAATTGATTTTACTAAAAGGAAGTCAATAAACAATTAAGTAACACTATTAACATATTCATTGGTCTCAAGAGAGTGAGCGCATAGGAGTGCTTCATTTTTAACTGAAGAATCCCCATAACTAATCTCTGAACTGGCTTACATGGAACCACATGGAAGCCAACAATTTTTTAATAATTGATTCTACCGAAAGGAAGGCAATAAACAATTAAGCAACACTAACTATTAACATATTCATTGGTCTCAAGAGAGTGAGTACACAGGAGTGCCTCACTTTTAACTGAACAATCCCCGTAACTAATCTCTGACCTGGACCATTTGATATTTCACCTCTGTCAGCACCAGAAGGAAAAGGAGTAAAAAGTTGTAGTATCTTTCAAACTATTCTGCCTACACTGAGTTGTGTTTTCCCAGAGAAGATGGAATTTTCCTCAGTTACATTAATCTCTCAATTTTTATGGACTTGTTAGTCTTTTAATAGATGGAAAATAATTAGATGTAAGGAATTTAGACAAGCTAAAACTAGTACATTTTTGGAGTTTTGCAAATAAAGGAACTCTGGAAGACCCCTAGGAGTCTTAACTAAACTTCAAGGAAACAATGTTTATACTACCAGTCACCCCCAAAGTACATAGTATAAAGTTTTAAGTATTCATCAATGTTTGGAAATGCAAAAAATATTATTTACTGTGGGTGGACTATAAAGGTACTTGGAGCCCCACATATAATTGCATTCAGGCATTTGTTCTCCCAACTTCATAAAAACACAATCACCTCCACGAGGACAAAATAAACTTTTTTTAAAATTTTGTTTTGTTGAGACAAGGTATCACTGTGTGACCCAGGAAGAATACAGTGGCACCATCATGGCTCACTACAGCCTCCAACTCCCGGGTTCAAGCAATCCTCCCAAGTTAGCCTCTAGAGTAGCTGGGACCACAAGTATGCACCAGCATATCTGGCTAATTTTTCATTTTTTGTAAAGATGGAGTTTCACTACATTGCTGAGGCTGGTCTCGAACTCCTGGACTCAAGTGATCCTTCCACCTCTGCCTCCCAAACTGCTGGGATTACAGGCATGAGCCATCCTGCCCAACCAACAAATGATTATTAAGCCTAGCATAGTGGCACATGCCTGTTGTCCCAGCTACTCAAGAAGCTGAGATAGAAGGACTGCTTGAGCCCAGGAGTCTGAGTCCACCCTGAGCAACAAAGCAAGACCCTATTTCTAATAAAAATAAATATAGATCAAATAAAAGAAAACAAAATAAATGGTTATTTCAAGCTCCTCATCTTACTGATCTCACAATAGTTGACATATTTGATCACTCCTTTTTGAAAGAATGTCTTCATTTTCTTCCAGGACAAGACTTTCCCCCATCCCCCAATGCCTGCATGTTTGCAGACTCCACTGCTGGTTTCTCTTCATTTTTTCTGACCTCCAAAGGCAAGAGTGTACTTGGGCTCAATTCTCTTCCAAAATTGCTCCCCTGGAGAATCTATTCAGTTTCGTAGTTTTGAATGTCATACATGTGCTGAGATTTCTAAATGTATGTGTCTAGCCCCAATCTCTCCTCTACACTCCAGTCTCCCATGTCCACCTACCCCTGCAGCATCTCTATTTGGTGTCTGATAGCATCTCAATCCGAACATATCCAAAATGGAAATTTTGCTCATTTTGAAATCTTTCCCAGTGTAGTAAATGGTGCTTCCACTCATCAATTGCTCAGTTCAAAACCTTGAGGTCATTTTTAACTATTCTCTTTCTGTTATACAACATCCATATCGTATGAGTTACATGTTAGAAATATATCCAGAATGCTACAGATTCTCATCATCATCACCACTGCTATCACTCTAATTCAAGCACCATCGCTTCTCCCTGAAACTACTGCAATAGCCTTGTTTCCTTCCTCCCATCCCCATCTTCCTACCGTCAGTGTTCAGCACAGCAGAGTAATCTTCTAAGACACAAGTCAGATTTTACCAGCCCCTATTCAACCCTGTAATGAATTTCCATCCTCTTCAGAGTTTAGTCCAAATCTTTATTGTGGACTACAAAACCCCGTGCAATCTGCCATCCTTCTGCCTGACCTCATCTAGTACAACTCCCCTCCTCTCTCATTGTGAAGCCTCATTTGCATCCTTGTTAGTTCTTACAAATCTCAAAATCCAAGCATGTTCCTATCTCAGAATCTTTGCATTTCTCGTTTCTTCTTTCTGAAATATTCCCCTAAATACACGTAAGTCTTGATTCCCTAGTTCTTTGTGGTCTCCAATCAAGTGGCCGCTTGTCTGAGAGGACTTCTCCCAGAGTCTCCCGGCACTGTTTATCGTCCTTACCCTGGCTTATTTTTCTTCCTAACCCTTATCAGCACTTAACGTTTTGGGGTGCATTTTCTGCCTCCCCACACTAGAATGAAAGGTCTGTGAGAGGAATAACTTTATTTTGTTCACCGCCATATCCCTCGGAACCCAGAAAAGTATCTGTCACATAGTAGATACCAAGTAAATCTTCTTTGACTAAAGCAATTATTACACATTTCCTGAGTGCCTTTTAGGTGCCAGGCAATAACTGTGCTAGGTCCTGGTGTTAGGAAGATGAAGAAGGTATGAAACCTGCTCTGAGAGTTCATCTGTTTAGTACGTTTCTCTGATTGGAAGAATAACGGTCTCCACTCTCACCCCAAATAAGTCCATTTCCTAAACTCTTGAACCTATTAAGTGGCAAAAGGGACATTGCAGATGTGATTGAGTTAAGGATCTTGAGATAGAAAGATGACGCTGGATTATATGGATGGGCCCTATGAGAGAGCAGTAGGAGAGTCAGAGTAAAAAAGTGAGAGAGAATGGAAGAGAGAAGTGAAGACATGCAAAATGATATATTGCTGGCTATGAGGGTAGAAGAAGAGGCCAGAGCCAAGGAATGCAAGCAGGGTACAGTTTCTATTTCTCAGCTTGAACTGCTGTATCAATCTTATGCTATTTCTATGTAATCACTGTTATCATTGTTCAAATATTTAGTAGAGAATTCCCATTAAACACAAAAACTCAAATATTCTCACCTATCATTGTGAATTATTTTTATGTAACCCAAGGCCTGGTTGGGTCAAATCAGAGCTCTGGGATTGTTTCACATCTACCTGTATTTGAGTGCTAGTGACATTACAAATATGGTCCAAGTTTGCATTCTTTCAAGTCATCAACACTGTGTGCAGGGTCTATTTTCCAATATGGGAGGAAGAACTGTCAGAGGCTGCATTATTTCACTCTTTACTAATGAAGGATCCTGTACCAATAGGAAAATGTATGCTTTCTTGAAGTTTTAGATTATTCTCAGAGTAATTTACTACAATTATTTTGACATCAGCCAAATGCACCTATAAATCAAATATACTTCCAGCTAGCAACTCTGCATTTTTTCACTCTCATGCAAAGGAATATTCCTTACTCTTTTATTGCTGATGCATTCCAGCTTCTTGTCACTTGGCCTTCCGCTGAAAGCAATTTCCTTGTGATTTTTATACAAAAGTATTAGTGAAGATTCCCTCAATCAATCCCTGAAAATTTTGTTCATCACAAAATAATGGACTGAAATTATTATATATACATATTCTGCTAAGTCCTCAAAATCTAGTTTTTTTTTTTTTTTTTAATTCAAAGATTGCATGGTGTTAGGTGTGAAAGGGCTGCTAGAGGACACGTAGAATAGTACAAATAAGGAAAATGAGGCATTCTTGGGCAACTTGTACCTTTGATAGACAATATGGCCATACTGTGTGTCTAAATTAAGCTTCAGTAAATTAAGCTTCAGAAAATCATCAGATCCACACTTGCAGCATAGAATGAGTGGCTCAAGATGTTTTAATGCAAAACAAAAATAATTTATTTTATTTAAAATACAATTGATGTAATATTAAAGGAAAAAGAATGACATTTAAGAAGTAAAATGGCATAATTGTTAACTTGCAATTAAGGGATAATATAAACTATCAAGGCTTAGGGTTCAGGGTATCCCTGTTTTACCACTCATGATTATGTTTAAGTAATTTTGGAATAAGTAACTTTGCTTCTTTGTGCCTCAGTTTCCTCATTTGTAAAACGGACATAATGATATCTGCCTCATAAAATTGATGGAGAATTAATATTTAGAAAGTGCTTGAAATGTAACCTAGTACACAGAAACACTTAATACCTTATGTTATTATCATTATAATAAACAATCAAGTAATCTGTTTTATATCTAAGAAGGAAGAAATTAAGACTAGCTCATCATAGTGCATATAATTTAAGTATACATACCGTTGTGTGACCAATCCAATAACTTGTCAATCTCTCTGGAGAATATCTTCCATAAAGCCTGCAGAAATAAAATAGTTGCATTTTCAGCCCCCTAGTTGCTAACCATGGCCATAGGACAAAGTTTTGCCCAATAAACTATAAGCAGAACTCTGAGAGAGGTTTCTGGAAAACGTTTGCTGACTTTGAGCTGTCTATATAAGCCATTCTTGAGCTAACAATATTTTGAGATTTTCACATCCTTATTTCCTATGGCAGTTGTAAACTCTTGCAGGAAAAAAATGTTTAAAGTGCAACTTACATTTTAGTACTGTTAATACACAGTGCTAGCAGTGAATTAAACAAACAAAATACAGTTGTTTTTATTCCATCCTCAATGTTACCATAACACAGCTAATTGATATGGAGACTTTTTTAAAAAAGCAAAACAAGCTTTCACCTTTACAGTACATGCTTTAGAATAATAGGTCTTCAGAATGATGACACTATGCTAAATTCAGCTTGTTTTCTTTAATTTACTTTCTGGAAACCTACAAAGGTGCATAGAGAATTCTTTAGACATGAAGACTTTGTAAAGCATTGTTAATTTGCTGTCTCAAATTTCACTTGGAGCTACGTTTTAAAAAGAGGAAAGAAATATTTATATAATGTGTCACTTTCTTCTTTTAGATCACTTACAAATATACCACCAGTTAAATGATAATGTCTTACTTTGATAGATTTATTATAGATACAAAAACAAAGCCAATATTAATAGGAGTAGAGTTTTAAATGGAGCTGTACCTGACCTACTTTTTCCTACTAGGTTTGTCAAATCAATCAGTGAGACAATAATAGGTGACAAAATGATGGCTGGTGATACTATTTATAGTATACATATCACTTACCATAGAGATTATTTTGATTGAATAGATGTTCAAAATAATTTATCAAAAATCTGTCATGACTCTATCTTATTCCAAATTTGTACTACTGATAAAACTTTAAAATACTAAAATCCTTGTAGATTTCATTGGCATGGTTCTAGGCAAAAATATCTGCCAGCATTCAGAGTGAAGGTCTTCATCAAATTGAGGGCTAAGTCTCCCACTTTTCATGACAGGCACAATGTGAATATTCCCAAATCCCAAGACCAGTAGATCTATGAAAATGACTGCAATCTAATGTAGTGTGTCCCAAGATGGCTGACTAATTAGAAAAAGTGAAAACTTTGAGCCTTTCAGAGAATTTGCAAAGTTAGACAAGACGGGTCCATTAAACACTATTTTGAAAAAATGAAAATATTACAGTAAAAATGTTATTCTTTTTCTATTTCAGTTTTCTATTTTGATGAGGAACATATATGGACTCACAGGTTTTGAAGGTCTTAAGAATTCAAGTTTGAGGTTTTGCTCTGGAACGGGGACCAGAAAAACAAATGACATACAGTTTTCATCACAAGTTTTTCATAATTTTTATCACTACATCTGACACCTGATCCACTGATATGTGATCCACTGTTATCTTAAGAGTACTATGAAGAAATCCAAATTGCCAATTGCTGGTGTCGCCATTATTTGGTACCTGGGAATTATTTGGTTTTAAGTTGAACAATTCAATTTTATATTAACACTGTAATCCATTATTTCTTGTAGTGATGCAAATACTTCCACACTCTTCCATTTCACCCTTGTGTTTCTAATTATGAAAGTCTACCCTACTTCATATTTCACATATTAGGTTAGTGCAAAAGTAATTGTGTTTTCAGGCTGTGAATCTGAAATCATTATTATAACTAGGCTCAAACACACATTTATTAATCAAAATAGGAAGCATTACAATCAACAGATTTTTGCCAATGAGAAATAAGTTTGTTTATTCCTGTAGCATAAAAATCCATGCTTTGGGATTCGACAAACTCTTGGAAAGCATTTTCTGTACCCTGCTGGTTGTGGAAGCATTTTCCCTGCAAAAAGTTGTCTAGGTGTTTGAGAAGTGGTAGTCGGTTGGTGAGAGGTTGGGCATGTATGTCAAAACCTCATAGCTCAATTCCTTCCACTTTTGAAGGGTTGGTTGTGTGACTTGTGGTTGGGTGTTGTCATTAAGAAGAACTGGGCCCTTTTTGTTGACCAATGCCAGCTGCAGGTGTTGCAGTTGTTGGTGAAGCTCGTTGATTTGCTGAGCATACATCTCAGATGTAATGGTTTCACCAGGATTCAGAAAGCTACAGTGGATCAGACTGGCAGCAGACCACCAAACAGTAACCATGACTTTTTGGGGGTGCAAGTTTGGCTTTGGGAAGTGCTTTAGAGCTTCTTTTCAGTCCAGCCACTGAGCTGGTCATTGCTGGTTGTTGTATAAAATCCATTAAAATCACTGCACGTCACAATCAGGTCAAGAAATGATTCGTCCTTGTTGCATAGAATAAGAGAAGAAGACACTTCAAAACGATGATTCTTTGGATTTTCACTCAGCTCATGAAGCACCCCACTCTTTGAGCTTTTTCACCTTTCCAATTCACTTCAAAAGGCACATGACCATACAGTGGCTGATGTTAAGTTCTTTGGCAACTTCTCGCGTAGTTGTAAGAGGATCAGCTTCCATGATTGCTTTCAATGGGTCATTGACAACTTCCAATGGCCGGCCACTGTGCTCCTCATCTTCAAGACCCTTGTCTCCTTTGCGAACTTCTTGAACCACCATTGTACTGTAAGTTCATTAGCAGTTTCTGGGCCAAATGCATTGTTGATGTTGCAAGATGTCTCTGCTACTTTATGACCCATTTTGAACTCAAATAAGAAAATTTCTCGAATTTGCTTTTTGTCTAACATCATTTCCATAGTCTAAAATAAACAGCAAATAATCTGTAATCAGCAAAACAAACAAAAACTGAGAAATGCCCATTAAAATTATGTATAAGATAATCACATTTATTTAAGAATGTATTCCAATATCAAACGGCAAATTCCAACAACGTAAAAACAGCAATTACTTTCCCACTCACCTAACAGATTCATTTGGAAGCAAGGACTACAAAATATTTTTAATGTAAAATGTTTCTTTAGTCACACTTATTCTGTAGTTCTATACTCTAATGTAATCCCTTTAAGGACCTTCTATTGCAGAATCATCTTCTTACCTTGGAGGTCAAGCCTACAACTTTATCTGCCCAGTATCAGCTTTTTGCAATGTAAGATCATTCTTCCTTCTCAATGAGAGGGGCAAAAAGACTAAAAATGTCATAAAGATTTAAGAAATGAAACAGATAACCAAACCTTTACTAAAGATTTTATTAGTAACAAACATCAAAAATAAGGGCAATGATACAAAAAGTTATGCAAAACTACAAATCATGCTCAACAGCCAGTAACCAGAGACCAGAAAGATCATCAGAAAAAGGTCACATTGGTGAGGACATGAGGATACAAAGATAAAAGTGTGTAACCTTGATAAAGGAACACAGGGAAAGAAGTCTAAGTTCAAACGGAGACAAAGAGTAAACTCTTATCTACTAACGTCAGACAGTTCTAAAGACCAGCAGAGGCATGGCTCATGAGCAGGTCAAGCTAGATTAATGAGCCAGGGAAAGGCAAATATCCACTGTTCCCACCACGAATGTTAATCTCCCTATTTTCTGAGTATGCTCTGAGAGTACTACATTGATGTCATCACTTTTTCTTCTCCATGCTCAAGAATGTCCTTCTCTCAGTTCTCTGTCATCCAAATCCATTTATCTTTGAAGATCTATCTTCTCCAGGTAGCAGTCAGCTTTTCTCTAAACCTATAATATTCATTGATTGTACCATATGCTTTGGTACTTAAGAATTTGCTCTATTATGATGTGAGAATGTGTGTGTGAGTTTACTTTCAAATTGCTTGTACATAAATTTTAGTTTCTTATTGTCTGTAATATATCTCATAATATTCACTGTCAGTATATGTCCAACAGATATTTCTAGAATTAAATTAATTGAATTTATTTTTTAAGATCTACCAAAAAATAAAAGTAACTTCCCTGCCGTCAAAAACAATAGAAAAAAGTATTCATACCATATTATTTTTATTGCTATTTATTTATTACTATGATTTAAATTGTATTATTTTATATATTACCATTATTTAAAATGTTTAAATTATCATAAAAACTATTATTTAAATTGTTTTTCCTATATGGTAAAGAATATGGGAGCAAAAATAAAAGGTAGCAAACAAAAACATTAGGAAGTTATATAATATTTTGACTAGAAAAGCCAACTACCAAATTAAAAATTTTAGATTAATAAAAGCATTAATAAAATGAATAAATAGATGAATATTTTTAAAAATCTGCAGTTTTGTTATATGCCATTGTCATTTGAGAGACGTGACAGGATCCCATTCACAATAAGAAAAAAATACATAAAATATTTAAGAGTAATTGCAACAATAAATGAATTTTACCTACTTGAAAAAAGCAATAGACCTTTCCGAAATATATAAGATACAATTTGGAAAACATCAAATATATTGTAAGAAGTTAAATTTTTCTCATTAATTTATATTTAATGAAAGTAAATAAGAAAGTAAAATAGATTGTTGTAGAAGAAAAAAGGAATAAATAAATCAGTTTTCAATTTCACCTGGCTAGAAGACCAAGCAAAAATATGACAGTATCTATTCAGCAAAGGAAGAATAAAGAAAAATTTCCTATGTGATAGTAAACCCTTTTAGACCTATAATAATTAAAACAATGTGTTGTTGGAACAAAAATAGATCTCTTAGAATAGAATAGATTATATATTATATATAAAGATTATATATAAATATATAAATATTTAATGTTTATAAAATAAGTATCTGAAAACAATAAGGAAAATAGTTTATTCAACAGTATTGACACAATGTGTTAGAAATCTAAAGACAAAATATGTATTTGTTGTTGTTGTTGTTTATTTTGAGACAGAGTCTCACTCTGTCACCAGGCTGGAGTGCAGTGGTGCAATCTCAGCTCACTGCAACCTCTGCCTCCCAGGTTCAAGCAATTTTCCTGCCTCAGCCCCCTGAGTAGCTGGGACTACAGGCACGCACCACCATGCCCAAGTAATTTTTGTATTTTTAATAGAGACGGGGTTTCACCATGTTGGCCAGGATGATCTCAATCTCTTGACCTTGTGATTTGCCCGCCTTGGCCTCCCAAAGTGTTGGGATTACAGGCGTGAGCCACCAAGCCCAGCTGAAAATCTGTTTTAGACTCACAATTTACATGACAAACCAAAATAAATCTCATGTGTATTAAATTGTTACTTTTTAAAATAACTATAAGAAAACTAGAGAAGACATTTAGTTTTAAACATACTGAGATAAAAATCAGTTATTAACACAATGAAAATTTTTATATGTAAAAAAGTTAAAACTATGAAATTTAGGAAAAAAGACGAGTATGTTGAGGAAAATAATTGCAGCAAATAGATATTATAATGAATGTAATTGGTAAGAAATAATCAAAGTGCTGGGATTACAGGGATGAGCCACTGTGCCTGGCTAACAAAGTCTGTTTTACAATCATATACTGAATCTCTCATGTAACTTATTAAATACTGTACTGAAAGTGAAGCACAGAATGGATACGGGTGCTAGATATATGCTTTCAACTGAATGTGCACCACTTTCACATCATCATAAACTCAAAATTAATGTCAAACTATTGTAAGTTGGGTACTGTCTGTATGTTATTTAATTTTATTTTTGTGGATTGGATTTGATGGATTAAGTTTTAGATTGTTTATTATTGGAAATATCAGATTTCCCTTATTATAAGTGTGAAGTTCATATGCTCTAGTGAGAATTTCTTCAGACTCATGGTCTACTGTATTGGGTTTAAATGTGAAGATTCCAATTATGAGCTACACGATTATCTGCCAGCATGTTTTCTCATGCATCAAACTGAAAATTTATCTTTCAAGGTTGTGTGAGTGGTACAGCAGACAACATTACTATAAAATGTTCCACAAATATTAGGGAACATATCTCCTGCCTTACTTATGAAATGGTTCTGCAGTCCTCCCCAGAAGGCAGCTTTATAGGGAAGTGCTTATCAATTATGTATTATTGTTTCATGATTGTGATTTTTTTTTTCACGATCCATCTGAAAGACTTGCAAATGAAATACTCCATAAAGCAAGACAACCTTGAAAATGCCATAGTTTCAGAAAAGTTGGATAAGAAAATCAGCTGTTATTGAAACTAAGCTCGATGTGATTTGATATCATGCTCTGAGCTTGTCACTAAGAATATTTGATCTCTACCCATAAACAAACTGTTTAAAAACTAGTTAAAAGCTATCAGCACTAAGAATGATTGAATTTATTTAACCTAGTGCTGAATACACTGTAGATACTAAACAAGTACATACTATACGATCAATACCAGAAAAATATTCCAACTAGTCAATTTCTAGAAAACCTTTCAATGTTGTTTGACTAGTTTTAAATCAAATTCATAATTTGATTTTGTATAACTTGATTTTGGAATAATGCTTCTTGCATCTCAGACTTGCCCAATTACTTTTTGATTTGTGTATTATCCATGTGTGGCTCTGCTTGTTTTTATAAATAAAATCTGAATAAATGGTTCTCACTGAAATTGCACTCATTTGAGAATGCACATGTCTACGCGTTTACAGATACTGGCTTTCTTCTCTTAGCTTGACTTACCAAATTGACTGCCACTTGCTATTTATGTTTGAATTTAATCTGAATTAAATTCTTACAAAAGAAATAAAAACCTCATTTTAACACGAAGAGTTTGGTAGAATCCCTTGAATAAGGAAGAGAAAATATATTTATATATAGATAAATGAGGCTGTAGGTGGTTTTATGAAATGGTGTGGTTTTGTGAATTAAAATGTTACCCTATTTTAAGATTTCTGACAAAACATGAAATCTATAATTATTTACTCAACAAACATATTTATGATGAGCTGTAACAGAGGTGGATGGCAGAATCTGATTTTAAGTTTTTCATAGTTGCACAAACAAGCAAAGTAAGTGCAATAGTGACTGTGGCAGAAATCACAATAATTTTTTTTTAAACCAGGTATTTGACTTTCTCCCAATCTTCTAAGAAGTATCATTTGTAAGAAAAGTCTGATTAAGTGGGTTACTGCTTTTCTAAGAAGAGTCATGACTGGCTGTTCATAATCAGTAAACCCAAAGAGGCATTGACTAGCTTTAAGGTTAAGATACAAGTACATTATCTTACCTCTGAAATACATAAGAATTGGCAAGAAGGTTGGAGGACTTAGGGCAATGATGGAAGGGAAGAGTTAGAAAAGAAAAACCAAATTGCAACACAATAGAGAAAATGTGGAGAAAGACTGAGAGATGAAGAAGCTGTTATGAACAATGCATCATTAGTTGGTAAAGCAAAGAGAAAATTTAAGTCAAACTACTTACATTTTTAGCTTCTCAGCCAGCCTTGGCCTCTGTGCTTTGACATCTCAAATTAGCACAGCTTCAGCTATCTACTACTTGACCTACACATAGACTGAGAAATGCACTTAATGAAGTAAGTAGAAAACAAACAAACAAAAAAACCCTGTCATTTGGTCCAGTAATCTCTTTCAGAATTAAGTTCCCCTCTTGTGCCTGCTTTTTTATTCTCAGTACCCTTGATTATCACCTACATTGTAAAGGTGAGCAGTCAGATAGAGATTTCTGCGGAAACTGTACTCTGACCAAGAGGGTCTCATCTCCTGGTTCTCTTGTTTCCAAGATTCCCCAATTTCTTAGCTTATCTTTCAATATTGATCTCTGTTCTTTACTTCCCTGAGCCAAGACAGTAAGGCGGAAGTGTTCTTCCATTGTAACAATGTTCTATAGAGTAAATGTTTGTGTCCTCCCAAAATTCATATGCTGTGGCAAGGTGTAGTGGCTCATGCCTGTTATCCCAGCTCTTTGGGAGGCCAAGGCAGGCAGACTACTTGAGCCAAGGAGTTTGAGACCAGCCTGAGTATCATGGCAAAACCCCGTTTCTAGAGCAAAAAAAAAAAAAGAAAAGAAAAGAAAAGAAAAATCCAAAATTCATATGTTGAAACCTAATCCCCAATGTGATGGTATTCCCAGGTGAGGTCTTTGGAGGTGATTAAGTTATAAAGGTAGAGACCTCATGAACAGAATTATTGCCATTACAAAACAAGTTCCAGAGAGCACCTTTGCCTCCTTTAACCATATGAGGTTACAGTGAAAAAGACAACCACCTACCAACCAGGAAGCATTCCCTCACCAGACACCTAATCTGTAGGCTCATTGATCTTGAACTTCTCAGCCTCTAGAATTTTGAGAAATACATTTCCATTGTTTATAAACCACTCAGCTATAATAGTTTGTTATAGCAGCCCAAATGGAGTAAGGCACCAATAGGAGTAAAGAAGTGCTCTTGGGCAAGAAAGTGGCACACAATCTTTACTTCTTTGAATTTTAGATTTTTAAAGGTACATTCTCTTCCAGCTTCTGTATGATCTTTGATTCTTTCCCATACCTTTAAGGGGTTGTATTTAATATTTTGTCCATACTCTGGTTTCTCTTCAGATTACATAAATATTTCACTTTTTTAATATTTCGAGCATATTTTGTAATTATTATATATGGGAGAGTTTGCGTAACCAAATCTCTTCACCACCATTACCAACAGTTGTCCAAGCTGGAGAGTCTTAATACAAGACACCAAGAGAGTCCATGTATTGGCTTACAGAGGAGCAGACTCATGAATACTGTAACTGATAAAAAAAAAATTGTGCATGGATATGAATATATGCATTATTGTGAGGAGAGGGATCATTACTTTTCTCAGATTCTCAATGAAGTACGTGACACACAGAAAGATTAAGAACCACTTCTTTACCAAGAATTAGACTCTAACTATGCTTTTACATTTTATTATAATTGTGTTACTAAAGTAGCTTTCATCTTAGTTATTCCTTTGTAGATAATTCAAGTTGATTTAAAACTATTTTTAAATGACCAATTTCACTAAAAGTTTAAATCAAAGAAAAAAATACATAACTGCTCCCAAGGTAGTAATCTCTCCTTATTGATGATGGCCTGAGTGCCAGGACACATATGCTTTTACTCATCTGTTCCAAGTACGAATATGAAAAAAGCCACAGAGGTTTGGGTTCTGCATCCCAGTCTCCTACTGTGTTCCAGGAAATGGACAAGGTTCTCCATAAAAAGTTGTGTGAACCTCCTTTACGCACATCATGACATAGTGGTAATGAAATCTAAACAGTGCTAGCTGACTCCTGGCCTTGAATGCATCAGGCTTAATTTAATTCACCAGAATGGAATGGAGCAGACTCAGTGTTTCCCTCAAAGATTATATGCAAACATTCATTTTTAATCTCCTTAAATAAGACTGTTCCATTCCATTTTAAGATGATAGAATGAGCCTGGTTTAGAACTAGCTATATAGACAGCTCAAATTGAATCCATATTATTTATTTAACTGGACTTTAAAGAACTTAATTAAAAACAGGCAAATCAGTGTGTTGGTTCTTTATTTTCAACTGTCTGGAACTATAACATAAATTATGAATTAGAACTGTATTTTCTATCATATTGTAGAATTTCTGATTACTTTTGTTAGTTTTAGTTCTATAATTGTGAGCACGTACTTTCCAATACTACTCTTCAACCTAGTGCAGTATTTGCGAAACAGAAAAAAAGAACAGACGACCAAATACACTGTGATAATTATATAATACGTGCTGTATTAGCAAAGACAAAGAATGATGGCATCAAATTAAAGAGATAGTTAAGAATATTAGGGATAATATCTAGTGAAGAGATGACTCTCTGAGATTATTCTTATATGACTAGAAATGGATCGTAAAGCATTTATTCTGGCATTGCTAGGAATAGGTGATAGGGCTTGTTAGAATCAATTTGAACAAGATAATATGTCAGTTTGAGTGAAATGAGAAGCATTAAATGTGATTAAAACCTGAGATACAAGTGGTGGGAAATGAGGTTGAAGGGTTTGTGTAAGAAAGATTATGAAAAGCCTTGCAGACTAATGAGGATCCATGATCATTAAGAATTTTAGATACAGAAACAATAAATAGTAAAAGAAAAATTAGTCTCATCTTTCGTACAATTTCATGATTGTCTTCTTTACTGAAGAGAAGAGGATCATCCAATCTACAGCTGAAAATGTCACTGTTAACAAATTTATGAGCAATATGAAAGAGAGAACTTGAGCAATCAGAGTTAATTCATATTTCACGTGCAACTCTTGGGTATGTTTTTTCACATTAACCAAGTGGCTCAAATATATATAATATCCTTACTTACATCACCTCAATTCCTTTAACTCCTGTCCTCAAGTGAACTTTATTTCATAGAGGAGTTCTGTTATAATAAAAACCAGAAGAGACTCTAGATGTTGCCTGGAGAAGAGAAGATTAAAGAAACCATGTAAAGTCTTCACTGAGATGAAATTAGTGTCAGGATAATGTGTCCTATTTCAACCAAACTAAAACTCTAACTTCAGCCTTCTCAGTTCTTTGCCTTTCAGGAATATCAGGGAACTGCAACTGAAATAACAAAATACATCAGCCACAGAAAAGAGTGATGTCAGTTTTCTGGAGAAGTGAAGATGTCTGGATATAAGATTGGATAGATATTTATTAGAAAGAATCCCTCCAAGAAGGCTGAAGCTAAAAATACAAAACTTAACCCTAAGAAGTATAAGAAAGTGGTATGCATGATGTTCTGGTCAAAGTATACAAAAAGGACATTCCTTTTTTTAAGAAGTGAAATCTACAGATGAATTACTGTGTAATTGATTTACTGTGGAATTTACTGTGTAAAAAGAGAGTGTTGCTTTTTAGTAATTATTATATATATACACACACACCAGGCTTCTTAAGCTGGCAATGACTATATTTCTTTTCTTCTCTCAGTAATTATATTACATAATTACTGAATTATATTAATATATGTATACAATTCTATAATTATATATGTATATAATTCTAATCCTAATTATATTATATACACATATATAAGGTATAATTATATGTAATTATACTTTTAAATAATTTTATAATTATATATGCATATAATCTTAATATTATATACATATATACAAAGTATAATTATATGTAATTATACTTTTTAGTAATATGTGTATACACATATGTGTGTATAAATGTATAATTATATATCTATATATTATATATCTATATAATATATAGATATATATTATATATCTCATATAATATGTAATATATATGACTGATATAGAAAATAGGGCACATTTTAATTGGAAGGCACAAACATATGATAAATGGACTCTTCCTCTGCGAATTCTAGAGAACAATTAGAGTGAGTACTGTTGAACTCCCCCAGTTTGCCTTATTAAGAGTGAAGTTGGCACTTCATTTTATAATCATTGCCTTATGCTCCTTACCACAAATATCACAATTGCACAGACTCATGATGCTTGCAATTGTTTAATTTTGGGGAAAAAACAGTGCCATTCATCATCTTTTAGTTTTGAATTGTTCCATTGGTTCCAGTCACTGAGAAAAGTAAACAAGAAATATAGTCACTGTCAGCCTAGGAAGCCTCATATATAATGCCATAAACAGACAAATGGATTTGGGCAGAATGTAACCAGTTGGTAAAAAGAACAAAACAGACTCTACCTTAACAGTAATTTATAAGCATTCCTTTTCCCTTTCTTTATGTATTATTTTTGCATGCTGTATGTTTGTCTGTGTATAGGTGTACCAACTCTTAGCAAAAAAAATCTCCTTCAGGGATATTACGGGAGTAAAGTATGTTTAACTGTTTAACAGACAATTGCCATAAATACTTATTGTAATGCATTTCTCACCAGGATTACACATTATTAAATGGCTACTATTTATGATCAATGTGATGTCCATACCTTCTACCAAAAAACTAATTGTGATAAAAAGCTGAAGACAACTTTCCAGTTTTGGTCAGAGGTATAGAATTAGGCAATCCCTAGCAATCAACAGGAAGAAAAGGCTATCCTCTTTTTGAATTTATATAGGAGATAACACATGAATAAATTGTTACAATGTGAAGATTATTTAATCCTAAAGTCAATACATTGGTTCTTCCTTCCAAAAACATTTTCTACTGAAAACAAATAGTGGTCATAAAAATATACATAACAAGCTTGGCAGTCATTTGCCTCTTTAAAATCAAGAATCTTTAAATATTTTTACCCTTTGACCAAAGAATTCCAGTAAGAGAATGTTTCTGTAGAAATAGCTTTACGTGGGGAAAAACACATATTCCCGGAGGTGTTCATTAGAGTGCTATTTATAATGGAAATAAATCTGGAATAACCAAGAAGCCCTAAAAGAATAGCAATTATGTACGTTTTGCTACAAACTAAAATATTATATTGCAATTATTTTATAATAATATTTTAAATGAAATACATATTAGCTCATAAATTTAAATTAAAAGTTAAATTTAAATAGTTAAAAAACTCACCCACATAAGTAGCAGGATACCAACACAAGAATTCTCAAAATAGTCCCACATTGAAAAGATCCCAAATGTCCATAAACAGTAGAATGAATAAATAAATTGTGGACTACACAGACAAGGGAACCTTATTAAAAAACCTAAGTTAACTATGTACAAATGAACAAAATTGATGAAGCCTATTAATATTACTTTAGGCAAAAGACGTCACAAAATATGTATAGTAAGATTCAAGGATAGAAAGTTAAACAACAAACAATGTTACTTAGAGAAGCATATATAAGCAGTAAAAGTTCAGATTAATAAATAAAAGGAAGGATATGATTATTACAAGGTCAAGATAGTGATTACCTCCAAGTAAGAACAAGGGGGATATGATTAAGAAAGTACAGATCATATACAGGCTTACAGAATGCTGACAGTGTCCTATTTCTTGACCTGAATGGTGGCTGTAGAGATAATTCTCTTTAAGTCAGTCATTACTTGAACTGGGACTTGAAGAATAGATAGAATTAACATAAGTAATGATGGGATGGAAGGAATTTCCAGAGTTTGAAACAGTATAACCAAAGGGAAATGTATTAGTCCCTTCTCATGCTGCTATAAAGAACCACCCGAGACTAGGTAATTTATAAAGAAAAGAGGATTAATTGACTCACTGTTCTGCAGGACTGGGGAGGCCTCAGAAAACTTACAATCATGGCAGAAGGAGAAACAAACACATCCTTCTTCACATGGTGGCAGGAAGGAGAATAATTATAAACCCAGAGCAGGGGGAAGCCCTTTATAAAACCATCAGATCTCATGAGAACTTATTCATTATCACGAGAATAGCATGGAGAAAACCACTCCCACGATTGCATTACCTCCCACGGGGTCCCTCCCACCACATGTGGGGATTATGGGAACTATTATTCAAGATGAGATTTGGGTGGGGACACAGCAAAACCATATCAGGAAATATGTAGGGAAACACAACAGACAAGTTTGGCTGTATCAATGAGTATACAAAGAAAAATAAGGGGAAATTAAACTGAAATAAGACAGCGTAAAAAGTCCCTGCACACGAAGCAAATCGGTTACAACAGTAGGAGTTATGTAGTGGTATTATAAATAATTCATTGACCTGGACTATTCCTTTGCTTCTGATTTTTCTATGTTTCCCTGAAACTTCAGTATCATTCTGATACCCCAAACCACTGAGACACGGAACAGGCAAGGTTGTAACAGCCTTGTCAATCCCTTCCTTCCAAGACTGACAGGAGTTTAACATACCCACTTTCCAACACCATGGAGTTTTAAATCCACCAACTCTTATTTGTCCCGGTCTCTAAGACTGAAATACTGTTTTGGTTCTTATATGCCATTATTTTTTGTTTAGTTCCTATTCTAGAGGAAGCGCTAATGTGGTTGAGCTTTCAAGTCACAACTACATAAATTCAGATTCACTCCCTCCATGTTTCATCTGCCTAACGGGAACATCATTTTCACACTTGGAATTCAGTGTGGAATACAGATTGCCTTTGGATGGTATATATGCTTATCTCCCTGATAGCCCCTGATAGCTGGGCCTGCTCTCCAGTTAATGTGTGACTAGTGCCTCCTCCTCCATAAGCCTGCCTGTTAGAAGTGTAGAAAAGTTCCATAATTTATTGAGTCTCCATTTCCAACTTTCAGAATAAAAATGATACGTGTTCAACAAATAACGGGAATGCAAATCAACTGCTACATATGTAAAGAAATTGAAACCACATCAGATTGCTATTTTACATTAAAAATGTTTACATCATTATTTCTAGAAGTAATGGAAAAACAATTAATATAAATTGCAATTATTAAAAGTAATATTTTAAAACCCAGAAGTCTATTTATCAGGAGAAATGAAATCACACTTGCCTAAATATTTAATACAAATTGTGTTTGAAATGTACTCTTGTAGTATAATTCCTAGATAAGAAATAAGAAAAATTCAAGCAATTTCTAATGATCCTATACTGTTCTTCTATTTACAAGTAGAGATAACTCATAGACAGCATTTTCCTTTCCCTTGAGAATGAAGGGCACTTTGTTTTTGTATATTTTTTAAAAAAATATTTTCCCAGTAAAACAATCATAAAAGAGGGTGGTGCAAAGCAATTAAAATATCTTTGGTTATAAATTCTTCCTTTAGAGACTATGATTTGTAGTGATTCATCTGGTTTCACAAATAGTGATTATAATAACATTGCACTACTGATTTTTTTCTATGTAAATATTTGTTCCAATCCAATTTATCCTGAGTTACTCCCATTGAAGCAGCTCTCATAGTGTGCCTGAGAAACCAGTCGGTTAATGTCTTCTGTTCTCTAGTTTTTTGATTGTTGCATGAGCCAGTGTGCAAACCAAGGGATTTGTCAACTCTCAATTATTGTCCACCATGTGCTGCATATTATTAAAGTACAATGTTTTCCTTAGACCATTTTCTGTGTAAAATTGCAAATCAATTCCAATTTTTGAATGGGCATACAAAAGAATATATCTACCTTTATTAACTTATGTGTTACTATTAGTCAAATCTCTTTGACAGCAAATAATTGGCAGTTACTCAGGCTAGATCAAGCAGGAAAAAAAAAAAGAGAGAGAAATTCAGAAGTCCTCTGAGAAAGACAGAAAAACCATCAGGAACCTTAGTGGAATTCTCTCAACTTTCTTACTTTCTGTGAACCTCTTTGTGAAGATTGGCTTTCTCTGCTTTCAAGTCCACATAGGAGAATATGGTTGTCCCACACTTCTGAGTTCTTAAGTTCCACAAACACACATAAAATACAATTTACTGTTTCCCAGTCTCTCTTCTCATTATTATTATTATTATTATTTTTAGACAAAGGGGTTGCTCCAATCCCATCCTGGTGTTCAAGTCTTGCCTTTACCAGGGGTCAGACCAAATATGGTAGCTTATGGGGGTGACAGATGTTTCTATGATAGATCTGGAGCCCTTAAGTGTGTCCACTACAATCTATCTCATCCAAAATCAGCATTCTTGCTTCTTGAAATACATGTCTGTACTCTTATTACTACATCCCTCTTCAATTTGATTTGAGGCCTAGAGCCTGAGAAGAGGGCCTATAAGTCTACACAGATACATTTTGCAATAATTAGTACCTTTAAAATAAAACACAAAAGACTTCCAGGTCTACTTTGATTCAGTTCCCTCAGGTGACTTTGGCATGTACAACATGTAGCTATTAAAGACTGCTGCTTCAATTTTCATACACAGCCTCACTAAGCAGAGAGACAATCTGAAGCAAACGCAGGAATATATGTTACGAGGAGGAATCTGTGTGGGTATTAGGATAAAACAATGTGCAATTCAGTCCTCTTATTAACGAGCCATTTCCCCTTCAGGCAAATTATTTCACTAACATATGATAATGAAGGACTTCAGTCAGGCCTTTTTCACAAATTGGACATGTTGTTGGACAGGTGCCACTGTCTTGGAAATAACACAAAGCTTTTTCAGCAGAACTTTCTCACAAAGCAACCTCGGGAGAGAACGCACAATCCCATCACTCCCAGATTATCTGATGTGAAACTTCGGAGGCTTTCCTTATGGGATGAAAGAGACAAGAAGGCATTTGGGTAGTAAAGGAAAACTAAGACTTTCAGAGAAGAACAAAAAAGATGAATGTAATTAATGATAAAAGATATTAACAAGACATACACTACAGAAAATAGAAATATTATCCTCTTAACCTCTTTTATTTTGTTGGTTGTATAAAAATCTATAGCTCAGAAGCAGTAAGTTTGGAAAGATGAAGTGATCTACTCATTATAGCAAAGTACTACTGAAAAAGCTCAATTTTATACGTATTACTTTAAAAACTGGCACATATTTAACAAACAAAACATATTTGATGGGATTAAAATTCTTATGTCACATGGGCAACAGAATGAATTTTAGAAAATCATCTTCTTTGCTCCAAAGAATTGCAAAATTACAATGAAACATCTGTCAGCAAAGTATTCATTTGTAGCATCGTTTGGAAGATGGGTAATTGATGGCAGTATGACAAACTGAAAGCCAAGTATCTCTGTGGAATTTTACCAATGAGGAGAAAAATATTATAGAACTATAATACATTTTAAAAGAGAGAGAAGGGAAAAGGAGCTGAGGAAAGCAAGAAAAGAAGGAAAAGAGGGAAGCAGGGAGAGAGGAATGGAGGGAGAGGAAAGTAAGAAAAAAAAAGAAGCAATGGTGAGAATTGTGCATTATTGCTTTGAGAAGTCCCACAACCAATATCAATTTCGCAGATTCTCCCTTTACTCTGTCCCATTTTATAAGATTTTATGGCTTTAATTACGTTAGGGACAGAAGTACAATAAAAAAGCAGTGTGAGTTTCTAAAAACACAGACTCCAGTCATTCCTGTGAGACCCCTGTCAGGATTTTGGAATAGAGAACATACCTACTTTATGAGAAGTATTCACTAAGGACAGCCCATTTGTTGCTTTGGTTATTATAACCAGCATTTACATTGTACCAAACAGTATCAAGGTGCTAAACCACAAAATAAGCAGTGCATAATATGTGCTTTGCCAGTAGTGCAGACTCAAATAGCGTATCTACTTCAGATTAAATTTTACCCATGTCTTTCATCCTAACATTCCATCCACTCTAATCATTGGGGTATGAGATGCTGATGTTTCAGTCCCTGGGATTTTCATCAAAGGTAATGTTAGAATATCTTAATGTCCAGAATAAGGAAGCCAATTCCCTTTCCCTTTAAAGCCGCACTCCAGGACAATTTAGAGGAGAACGGACTCAGCTACACCCTGGCACAGAGAACTACTTCTCAGTGAAATGATGCTAAAATGAGAGGTTTGGACAAAAGCATTTTATCTTTCTCCTATGTGATGTTATTATTGCTGGGAAGCCACATTGGATCCAATCTTCTCTAACTCTGAAAAACATTCTGCCACAAAAACTGCATTAGCTTCCTACCTGACCTGAAATTTTTTGGACCAGCATTCCTGATCTAGACTATATTACTATTCCAGTTACAAATTAACTGCCCAATTTTCCTCATATGTAAATTATTTTGCATATAGAAAATGGTTTCTGAAAGACCACTGGTATTTGTGGCAACTGGTTTCTGTACTGGATTAGGAATTCTTTGTGAGTGGGGGCTATGTCTTGTATTACTGTATCTTCAGTTCCTAGCACAACACTTGGAACAGAGTAAGAGCTCAACAAGTAATGGAGGAACAAATGGGCTCCAAATGAAGCATCATATAGAAAGAGGAGACCCTCATTGCTCTCCCATTAGACAGTGACACCACGTAGGAAGATAAAATTCAGTTTGCATTGAGTTTTCAGTATCTATTTCAGCCACAGACCAAGATCACAAGAAGACAGCACATGTACAAAGACACCTGACACCAAAATCTCAAGAGTAAAGACTGGGTTAAAGATGAAGGAAGGATTGACAAGGCATTCAAAACTAAGCTTGATTGTTGTGACAATATATTAATAACGAAGAAGGAGCAAATTAACTGCTGACAATTGGGAAATGTTGCAGTGGATCTGAGCACATCAATGAAATAAAATAGTATACATTCATGAGAAATGTTAGCTTCAAAGAGTCTTTAATGGCATGATATATTAAATACCTCATGGAGCATTGCAGATGCTATTGACTTATTAACCTTGCCCTTTGGATGTTCCAGCTGTGCTGCTGACTGAGTCACATAAGTTCAAGCTGACAGAGCCAATACAGAGCTTCTTCCTTCTGCCCAAGGCTTCGCTGTTGACAATGAGATGTGGCTCACCACTGACATACATGCAGAGGAATTAATAACCTGCACTGCAAACTACAGACTTGTGGGAAAGAGTAGGGGGTGAATAAATTCTTTCCTTTTTACCCCCATGATTGATAATCCTATGATAAAGACTGTAAGCCTTCTTAGAGAATGTTTCCATGAAACTGAGCCCTCAGTTGTGCTTAGCAGCTGTTAAATTGATAATATTTATATTGGTTTTCCCTCCTTCGCTGTTTCACTCACCCTTTTCTTGTTTCTGCTCCCTGAAATTGCACTCCGTAGTGAAATAATAGCACATAAGGCTTTGCCTCAAATTCTTCTTTCTGCAGAAACTAGGTAAAATATTTAGACTGATCCTAGAAAGAAGACATTCATGACAGGATTTATGAACTGAAATATCCAGTTTTTGAATGGCACCAACCACTTTGGCCAATCCCTAGGGTTGTATTACTCTCCAGCTACCTATTATTTTACCTGTGGAGTCTTAGACAGTCTTTAATGGAACATCATACTGGCACATAAACTTGATGATATCCTACTTATTTGAGTTGGTGAGCAGGAATGACAAATACATGATATGCTTTAGTAAGATACATGCATGTTCGAGGATTACAAATAGACTCCATGAATCCTCAGGAGTCTGCCACATTTGTAAAGCTTTTCTGGGTCCACTGGCCTGGGGTCTATTGGGTAAAGCATGTGGTTGCACCTTAAATCTCATACCACGAAGAAAAAACAAAGCAGTTATACACTGTTTAAATTTGAGAGGCCATATATATTACTTGTGCTGAAACCCATTTATTTGGAGACTTAAAAGACTACTAATTTTGAATGGTAGTCTGGGTGAAAGAGAAATCTATAGCAAGTCTAGACTGCTTTAGGGAATACTGGTCTTGCCGTTTGAACCATAGACTAGTTAATAAAAGGGATGTCAATGGTGAATAAGGTTGCTGTGTGGAATCTCTGTCAAACCCCAATGAAAGATGCACAGTGTAGACCCCTAGGATTTTGGAACAAAATCTTCTTGGACAAAATGTACCCTCTGTTTGATAGTTCCTAAGTACCTGGGCATTCATAGAGCCTAAATGAGTAATTGTGGTTTACAAAGTGACTATACAACAGAAACTGCCCATCATAAACTAAGAATTATCAGATCTGGGTCAAAGTACAGGGTATGTTGCACTATGAACAGGTTTTTGGTTCTATGATACAAATTGTATTTTGGGGATTGGGACTGAGCAGTTTCAGAAAGCATAAGTAACAGGTGATTGGGTTCTCATATCGATTACCCTTATCACACTACAATGTGACTTCAACTTACACTGATGGCCATATAGGAATTTTGTTTTATTTTGTATTGTTTTTAGAGATGGAGTTTCACTACGTTGTGTGACTGGACTCAAACTCCTGGGTTCAAATGGTCCTCTCACCTCAGCCTCCTAAGTAACTGGGACCTACAGGTGCATGCTAACGCACCTGACTTGGACGGGAAATTTTTGTAATTAACAGTATCAGAGAAGAAATGAACCTGAGTTTGGTTCATGGATGAATTGACACAGTATGTTAGTGTTGAAAATTAAATTGCTACCACGTTGAAACCCTGTAGAAGGTGGTCCTAAGACACCGTGGTGAGCTGTGAGCCATCGGGTTTTAGCTGAGTCAGTGTGTATGTGAAGGGAGAAGTGGTCGGAGACCCAACTAGAAGCAAGGACTTCCAGGCAGTGACAGCGGTTTTGGATTGTTGGTAAAGGGCCAGGAAGGAAAAAAAATTGGGAAATTAGATATAAGAAAACATGAGAGAATACCAGGAGCTCTGGGTTGTGCAAAATGTATTACACCCAAGAGGGACTTCAGGTTTTCTCAGTCACAACTGCCTCTGTTCCAGCTACCACTGTGGTAGCAGATGTATGTGTTCTGACCAACCTTAGGTAGGTGCAAGCTGACAGTTTCACACCTATACATGCCCCTCCTGCCTCCTACCTGGGACTTCTCTGTTGAAGCCAAGACTTAAGACACAGTCAGACCCCACTGTGCCCCATTTTGTACCTAAGCACACACAATGCAGAAATATGGGGAAACGTATATCATATGGTGAATTGGCCAGCAAAAGTGGAGCCGGTGTATAAATGTTCTCCCTTTTTTCCCTGAGATGAAATGTGCTAATACAGAGGTTATGAAATTTCCCAGAGGATAGACCCCAAGAGCATGTAATCTTATTGTCAGCCAGCTTAATATCGTGTCTCTGTATTAGCATTTTCTCTTCCTTGCTTTTATTTCCTTTGCCCCCTAGATTATAATACAAATTAAAGTCCCAGACTCTTCTTTCTGAGAAACCTATGGTAAGGGACATGGGAAAATCATCATGGTATAAAGTTATATGACAAAAGCAAGATATGAAATTCTATATTAGAATGATTCCAGTTTTATATAATTGATGTCTAGAAAATAGTATTAAGAATACTATATTGAACATTAGAGCATTAACAAGTATTACTCAGGAAAGCAGGATTAAAAATAGTTATTTATTTATTTTTAAATTCTCTGTTTCCCAAATTTCTTACAGTGAACATGTGTGCTTTCAAAACCTGAAAAAATTTCTATGGGAAAAACTGTCAGTAGATTTCTACAACAGTAAGGGCATGATCATGGCAAGGAACCCAGCAAACCAAATGTCATGGTAAACAAGTATGGAAATCAAAACCAAGCAAATCCAAGGTCAAAATGTCAGAAGCTAACAAAGGGATAAGGCTGAGGGATAAGAGAAGATAAGGAGTTTGGTCCTGTATAGTTTACAGTGGCTGTCTTATTTGGAGGACCTTTCGATATATTACCTGTTGCATGAAACCTACCATCTGGGTGAACACCTAACAGAGGTATGGTGTGATAAATATATGTTGTAATTAAAAATTAGACAGCACCTGTGACTGTAAGTAGAGGACAATCATGTAGGCTATGAACAGAATATTTAAAATCTGGGCCGGGCGCGGTGGCTCAAGCCTGTAATCCCAGCACTTTGGGAGGCTGAGACGGGCGGATCACGAGGTCAGGAGATCAAGACCATCCGGGCTAACACGGTGAAACCCCGTCTCTACTAAAAAAATACGAAAAATTAGCCGGGCGTGGTGGCGGGCGCCTGTAGTCCCAGCTACTCGGGAGGCTGAGGCAGGAGAATGGCGTAAACCCGGGAGGCGGAGCTTGCAGTGAGCTGAGATCCGGCCACTGTACTCCAGCCTGGGTGACAGAGCGAGACTCCGTCTCAAAAAAAAAAAAAAAAAAAAAAAAGAAAATAAAATCTGAAAAAGTCTCAGAAATTATAGACTACAGAAGAAATAAATTATATTAAGGGAAATTACATGTATAATTAGATGAAAAATATTATTATAGTAGTATCTGTTACAGGACCACAACTTAGGAAGGCAAATGCATTTAGAAAAATAAGTTCAAGATTTGGGGATACAAGGAACTAGGACATAGGCAAAACTGTTCTTGTTGGGCATAAGAACAAGGAACTTGCTTGTTGCTTAGAGAAGGGGATATGGTGTGAGGGGTTAGGTGGCAGAGATAAGATGAGAATGAGTGAGGGGGCAGATGGATGAAGGCAGGAAGTATGAAATGATTCTTTCTTTTAATCTACAAGTCTTCGATCAAGTTTTCAGAACCCTGTAATTTTCTGTGGGACTTGTAGAACAATGAAAACGAGCTGGATTAAAGAACAAGCTAAGTTTGTTGCAAAGCACTGAAAGAGGCAGGAATGCAGAAGGAGAGAGAGGAGAGATTTGCGGAGATGAAAGAGGGCCTGTGGGCTGTCACAGGAGGTAGTGCTGGAGCTAGAGACAAGCATAACCAGATCCCTGGGTCTATTAACTTCATGGGGGCTGGAGCTGGTTGCAGAACTCATGACAGGAGAAATCATGTAAAGCCAATGTAAGTTTGGGATACGCAGCGGTCAGGACGAGGAAAATCAGCCTGCGTTAATAGTCAGGAAACAACATAAGAAAACTAGGTCTCAGAAAAGATGCTGCCTTATGAGAAATAAGATTACTTATTTCTCATCATGTTTCCTGTCACCCCTCTGCCAGATTTGTAAAGTAGAACCAGAAATGTACAGCAGCCATCTCGGAAGAATTTCCTACCATAATTTATTTTAAAAAATAAAGCTAGCCTGGGTGTGGTGGCTGATGCCTGTAATCCCAGCACTTTTAGAAGCCAAGGCAAGTGGCTCACCTGAGGTCAGGAGTTCAAGACCAGCCTGGCCAACATGGCAAAACCGCATCTCAACTAAAAATACAAAAAACAGCCAGGTGTAGTGGTGTGCACCTGTAATCCCAGCTACTCGGGAGGCTGAGGCAGGAGAATTGCTTGAACCCGGGAGGCAGAGGTTGCAGTGAGCCGAAATGTCGCCACTGCCCTCCAGCCTAGGTGACAGAGTGAGACCCTGTCTCAAAAAAGGGAGGGAGGGAGGGAGGGAGGGAAGGAGGGAAGGACGGAGGGAAGGAAGGAAGGAAGGAAGGAAGGAAGGAAGGAAGGAAGGAAGGAAGGAAGGAAGGAAGGAAGGAAGGAGGGAAGGAGGGAGGGAGGGAGGGAGGGAAGGAAGGAAGGAAGGAAGGAAGGAAGGAAGGAAGGAAGGAAGGAAGGAAGGAAGAAAGGAAGGAAGGAAGGAAGGAAGGAAGGCAGGCAGGCAGGCAGGCAGGCAGGCAGGCAGGCACCAGTAAATGAAGTTAAGCAAGTCATTATAACTTGGAATTTTATTAAAAGAATGCAGTTTCAAATTTAAATAATAAATACTTGGTGAAAGAGATGATAATTTTACCAACAAAATCAGATAAGACCACAAAATATTTATATTTCTACTTTTTACGCTCAGTCAGTGATGTCAATTTGACTAATCCAAAAGATGGAAAAAATTCTGGAGGAAGAAAAGAGACATGGTGATGTTTGTTAGACACACAGGTAATAGGGATGAAGAGAAAGGGACTGAGAAAAATAAGAAACATGGCCAAGCACGGTGACTCATGCCTGTAATCTCAGCATTTAGGGAAGCCAAGGCGGGTGGATCATTTAAGATTAGGAGTTCCAGACCAGCCTAGCTAACATGGTGAAACCTTGTCTCTACTAAAAATACAAAAATTAGACAGGCGTGGTGATACATACTTGTAGTCCCAGCTACTTGGGAGGCTAAGGTAGGAGAATTGCTTGAACACACGAGGTGGCGATTTCAGTGAACTGAGATCGCGCCACTGCACTCCATCCAGCCTGGGTGACAGAGCAAAACTCCATCAAAAAAAAAAAAAAAAAGACACCGGATCAAATTAAAGAGGAGCAGGGCCAGCTTCCCAGATGTGTGCCAGATCCAGTCGTACAGGACCCTACACTTAGAAAGATTCCAAGTTTGGGTATATGCCCTGCTATCAGGGTCTTGAAATTCTTAGTAGTAATTTACTAATAAGGGATCTCCACTTTCATTTTCCACTGGGCTCCACAAGTTATATAGTCAGTCCCAAGGCTGAGTTCAAATGGAAAGGAGCAAATAGTTTTTTTAAATTTGTGTTAAAATTAAAGAAACTGGAAGTCAAATGAGCATTACATAGCAGTCGCTTGATGAATATGTACTAGGCAGTACCGATTATTTGACCCTGTTTCATTGTCATTAACCTTTTGCAAAGTGAGACCTCTTTGTGGCATCCCCTTGAGTTCTCTAGGCCCTATGGCATGGAGAAAAGCTAAACAAATATGCAAGTTTGACAAGGGGAATAAACATCAACACTCACGTTGGAAAAGTACACAAGAATGTGCAGGCATTCGGAGGTGATCCTTCGACCCAAATGATGAGGCCTGGGACACCTATAGGACCCCAGAATCAGCCACTTGGAGAATAGGAGAGGGAGGAACCACACAATAAATTGAAGTGCCTTTACACCCTCTAATACTAATAAATTAAAATGCCAAAATTCCAACCTGAAATAAATCTACCTCATGCAAATTTTCCTTGAAAATGTAATTACGTGATAGTATTTTATTCTAGTCACTGTGCTAGACTCTGGAAGTTTAGTGGTAAAATAGACAGACCATGGTGTCAATTTTTTTTAATTTTTAATTTTTTTAGAGATAAGGTTTTGCTCTGTTGCCTAGGCTGGAGTGCAGTAGTGTGCTCATAGCTCACTCTACCTTCTAAGTCCTGGGCTCAAGTGCTCCTCCCCTTTCAGCCACCCAAGTACTACAGATGTACTACAAATGTACATTATCATGCCTCGCTTTAAAAAAAAAAAAATTATAGATACTAGATTTCACTGTGTTGTCCAGGCTTGTCTCAAACTCCTGGGCTCAAGTGTTCCTCCCACCTCAGCCTCCCAAAGTGCTGGGATTACAAGTGGGAGCCAACATGCCTGGCCATGGTGCCAGTTCTAAGACAGTCTATAGCCTAGCAAGTCGAGGTACACAAGTAACAGTATTGTTAATATTATGCTTTGAAGAAAATACAATGTTATGAAAATTTATACATTAGAAGACTAACCTAGTATGAAGGAGAGGATTCAGAGGTTGCTGAAGAAATAGCATTTAATTTAAGATTTGCATGAATAGGGGTCAGCCATGTTCGGGTTAAAGGATCTTAAAGGAACATTTTAGGCATATAGCCACTATAGTGCTATGGAAAATTATATGAGGTCTAAAGTCCCCAAAGCAGACAATTTTGCTTTTCTTTTGTTCTCCACTGTGCCCTACCATCCAACAGTGCTGGGCACACAGTAGATGCTCAATAAGCATTTATTGGATGAATGAATTAATGAATTGTATGTTCTAGGAAAGCACTAAAGTTTGAAAAATTCTAAACCAAAGGGGTCGTGATAGAAACAACCCTACAAGGAGTAAACAGACTGTAGGAAATAACAAGTAGAAGTGAAAATAAATTCAGAAAATTGTGTAGAAGGCATCACTACTCAAGGTCTGAATGAGCTTGAATCATTCCGTTTTGGAATCTCAATCCTGAGTCCAGCAGAATGGCAACCCTCAGGCCATACATAAAGGAAGTCTACAGTTTAAAAAGTTGCATAACCTACACATATTTTATGCAACTCTAAGTAATGAAAACTCCTTTATAGAAACCCGCTCTACCTTAGTAACTCCATCTAACTTTGAGTAAACTTTACCATGCATTGCCTATGAGTAGTTAAGGCTTAGATAGAAATGCTTCTCTTTCATTTTTTTTTTTTTTCAGTCTAAGATAGGCTGACCACTGATCAAGATGAGGGTTTTTATTGCCTAATTCTTAAATCAGTTTACTGGATTGTTTGACTTGGCCAGAAATATAAAGCTTAACACAGACTCACTGTAGTGTGTGATTCAGGACTTGCCTCCCTTTTCTTTTCTATGATTCTATTGTCTCTACCACAGTTACCACACCCAAAGAGTCAATTTCCTGCAAGAGTGACTTCAGTCCTTGCAATAGAAAGAAAAAGAAATTGGAACCCTACTTAAATTATTGTTTGCTCTTTCAGACTTTATAATCACCTAAAAGAGAACCTCCTCTTTTCACTGGCTAATCTTTCTGTCTCTACATGAACACAGTATAATTGAAAATATTTGTTAATTAGTATGCTTTGCCTTTCACATGTAATAAATTACAAAAACCAGTAGGATCTATTTAAAAATCACAATATCTTTTAATCATTTCCTTGATGAAGCCCATTATATGTATAACAAATAGAGCAAGGAGCTCCTAAAGGAAATAATTATGTCTTACACAGTTTTTAACTATTTTAAATTCATTTTAATATGCCTAGTACATATTTTTCCCTATTTACAGCCCATTTTCTCATTAAACTATTATTAAAATATATTTTTATTTATCATTTATTTTGTACCAGATTTGAACAACCACATTTACATTACCATTATTATATTAAATAAATAAGTCAATACATATAAAGTTTTGAAAACAGTGCTGGGCATAGAGTAAGCACTGAATAAATGTTGGCTATTGTTTTCTCATTTAATCTTGACACCTCTAACAGTATCTGACAAGGTGGGTCTTATTATCCCACACCACACATGGGGACACAGTGCTTGGTGAGATAAAGTATAAGGTGACTTGCCCACAGTGATCCAGGATCATACCCTGTCATGCAACCACCTCTCACTGTACATGATTTTAGAATATTCTTGGAATATACAAAAACCTGAACCTAGTTCAGAAATATGGCATAAGGCAGAGTCCATGTGGATACAAGACTATTGATTCTTTTTCTGTGGACAAGTGAAGGAGACCAGCAGAGTAAGGAGCATGGGATGCAAAGGCTGCTGTAAAGGCAAAGAACAATCCAGCCTTTTGTGTATGTGGCTGTGCCACAGCACAAACCACCTGAGAGGGCTTATTCCTCCAGCACATGTACACAGCGCTGGCTCTGTACAAGGAGCTATATTGGCACTGGGCAATCAGGCAACAGCAAGTGAGTCAGAAGCGATAACTATGCTCATGGAGCTAACAGACTAATAGCAAAATATATCCAAGACAAACAGATAAAATAACTGCAAAGTGTGACAAATATCATGAAGAAAGCAAACAGGATTCTGGGATAGAGACTTGGTTACAACTTTAGCTGTTCAGGAAGCAGTCTTTGTAGTTTTCCTTTTTTCAAATTAACTATTAAAATATGATCAATGCTACTCAGAGCCACTAAACATACATCATAAATAAGTGGAGACTGCCCCTTGAGTTCAAAAATATTTTAAAATTACTATAAAAAATCCATTAATTCTGGCCAGGTGCTGTGACTCACATGTCTAATCCCAGCACTTTGGGAGGCTGAGGTGGGTGGATCACTTGAACTCAGTAGTTAGAGACCAGCCTGGCCAACATGGTGAAACCCCATCTCCACTAAAAATTCAAAAATTAGCCGGGTGTGGTGGTGCACACCTGTAATCCCAGCTACTCAGGAGGCTGAGGCAGGAGAATCTGAATGATTAAAAACCAAAAACCATATAGTCTTAATGGAGTCAGAAAAAAAAATCGATAAAATGTGACATCTCTACATGACAAAAACTCAGCAATATTTTAACAAGTTCTTATAACCAAATGATATTCACAGAAATATCTAGAATAGCAGTCCTCCCACTTTAATTTGCATGAGAATCACCTGGAGGGTTTATTGAAACACTGATTCCTGGGACCTTCCGCTTTCCCGCAGAGTTTCTAATTCAGTAGGTCTGGGGTGATGCTCAAGAATTTCCATTACTAACAACTTCCCAGGTGATACTGATATTGCTGGTCCAGAGCAATTCTTTGAGAACTATTGACTCATACTCTTAATTGTAAAGTACTAATATGGAAGTATTTATGTTGAGGTCAGGATCAAAATAAGAATTTCCATGGATCAAAATAAGAATTTCCACTTCTATTTTATCACTCCTAGACCCTATATCAATGAAGATAAATGTAAGAATGTTCAATATAGTAGTGATAGCAATAGCAAACAAAATGAAATAATTTGTTTCCATCAAAGAGGTATGGATAAGTTGTTGAAAAATTATATCATGAACAATCTACAACTACCCACTAAATATCTGTGCTAACATAGACATATGTTGTTAAGTGGAAAATATCAAACTGCAAAATGAGGACATTTGTGAAGGTTTTGAAAACCTATAAATTAAGGCAACACACGTTAATACAACACATTTAAGGTAAAAAAGCTATTGCAATTGGGGCTAGAAGGCTACCCATTAACTTCAGAATAGTGGTACCATTCAGGAGATGAGAGGGGAAACAGAGCTCCCTTCTGAAATCCCAGTACGGCTCCTTACATAGTTTGCATATTCAACCAGTTCACCATGAATGCAAGTTAGTGAAGGTTCATGCAAATAAATAAATAATGTTTTCTCCTTTATGATAATGGTGATTTGACAAACTTCTTGAAAGATCTCAACTCTTTTCTCTGAAAAGTTTCTTTGGGAAAATGTGATGAAGTAGAACCCTGCCATAACCACTACTGTTGGCAAGTTGCCTTGATTAAAATCGTTACCATATTGTGATAAACTTCTGGTAGTTGTGTTCATCGAATTGCAAGAAAATGTTATTCCCTTAAAGGAAATATTTGGTTTCATTAGCCTATAAACCTGTATTAGTTATTCTAAGTCACTGGTTCAAACTGAAACCTAGTACCTGGTTCATAATAATCAACTGCAGATAAATCAGTTTGAGTCACTATCATTTGTCTGTCCTCTGTAAGAGACACCGTTAATATTAAAATACTCAATAGCACCTGCTTACCATGTTTTCCTTCATACGAGATTTCCAGTTTCTTTGTAAGTTTGCCAAGTGTTTTCAAATGAGTCCCCTGGGAAAATGACCTATCAGTAATTTTTTTTCTGCATTTTCTCAGGCTGATAGCAGAGCAGCTCTTTGATCATGCTGAAGGTTGTACTTCTTAGCTTTCTAAGAACAGAGAAACCTTATGCTTGTGCAGCTAGGCAGAGCTTGCCAGCCCTGGATATTTTTATGTCTTACGTAAAGTTAAAAGCTAACCCCGTGGACTGCAGTTTGGAGGAATAGAGAGTGTCTCAATATTTTAACTAAAATTATGCTAAGCACTTCATTTCAGTTTTATCTTTTGAAATGCCAGTCATTTGCTCTTTTTCGTTATTTTTTCCTCACATAAATCCTCTTTCTTTCCTACCCGATTCCTCCTCTTACACCCTATCTCAAACTAACACAGAAAATGATTATAGTTCTTTCACAAAGAAGTATTTTGTTTCCATGACCTGTAGTAATATCTGATAATATATGAGTAATTATTTTCCATAAATTAAAATAAAAGTAATCTTTCTTTTTCTTTCTATCTTGAAGTAGTGGGAGGAAAAATACTATTTAGAAGTGTCATGCCCTAAAATAGTGGAAAGCATTAGAGGAATGGGTTTCACATCAGGAAATCTAGGGAGGAAAAATCTCTTCCTCTGCGACGGTGTTAGGTTTCTTTTTCCAGAGAGGGCAAAAGTTCCACTAATTAAGATAAAAGCAAAACCCGGATGCCTGTAACAGCAGTAAAGTTCATTTAGTTTTCTTTTAGGCCAGAAAAGAAATCTGCCAAATTAACTCTAAATTTTATCTGGTCAGATTTAATTTTCTGATTGAATTTTCCTCTCTTTTCAGTGTCTTTGCATTTAGAAATAAAGCATGTTCAATTTCTAAAAAAATGTTTGTTTGTTTCACTCTGATTCTTCATAACATCATTGTGAATTGGTTTCCCTACCTGCGAAGTGTGGCTGTTTTTACCATAGAGACTAATTATAAAGCTCATCTCCTGGGAGCATACGAGCTGGTTTATGAGTTCTAGGAGGTAACTGAAATGTGATCATCAGGATGAAAGCACAGTCAGCTCTGTGGGATTTGGGATAAGCAAGTATGCTCACGAAAGCATTTTTCTTTCTTAAAAAAAGTTATTAACAATATGCCAGACAAACAACACATCTTTGACAGCACCCAAATAATGGTTTGCAGCCCCCATAGTAATGAAAGAATGAGCTCTGGTTTGAGACCACCTGAAAGCTGGAAATTAATTCGAAGTACAGGTTTGACCTAGTACTCAAGTAATTTAGGGAAGTTAGTTACATTCTTTAAGTCTCTATTTCCCCAGTTGATAACACTGTACCATAATGTTTCCACAATGAAACACAAATATAATAATAGCAAATCCCCCCTATGGTGCTTGCAAAATGAACAATATCATGCACACAAATGCTTTACACAGAGTTTGTCATATCCTACTTCCTCAGTAAATGTTATTTGTTATCATCATCTCATGAGAACTATTTTGTACACAACAATGTACTATACAGATTTAAAGTGTTTGGTTTGTTTTACTATATTTAGCTGCATAATATTTAAATAATAAATTTAAAATAGCAAATCAAATAAAAAGTTTAGATAAGTCAATCACTTCCAGAGTGGAGTTGGAGAGACAACATTTTAACTGATAATAATTTTACATGCAGATAAATGTTGATTGCAATAATTTTTTTTTTAATTATTATACTTTAAGTTCTGGGATACATGTGCAGAACGTGCAAGTTTGTTACATAGGTATATATGTGCTATGGTGGTTTGCTGTACCCATCAACCCGTCATCTACATTATGCTAATGCTACCCCTCTCCAGCCTCCCACCCCCTGACAGGTCCCAGTGTGTGATGTTCTCCTCCCTATGTCCATGTGTTCTCATTGTTCAACTCCCCCTTATGAGTGAGAACATGCAGTGTTTGGTTTTCTGTTCCTGTGTTAGGTTGCTGAGAATGATGGTTTCCAGCTTCATCTATATCCCTGCAAAGGAAATGAACTCATCCTTTTTTATGGCTGCATAGTATTCCATGGTGTATATGTGCCACATTTTCTTTATCCAGTCTGTCATAGATGGGCATTTGGGTTGCTTCCAAGACTTTGCTATTGTGAATAGTGCTGCAATAAACATATGTGTGCATGTGTCTTTATAGTAGAATGATTTATAATCCTTTGGGTATATGCCCAGTAATGGGATGGCTGGGTCAAAGGTATTTCTGGTTTTAGATCCTTGAGGAATCACCATATTGGCTTCCACAATTGTTTAACTAATTTACATTCCCACCAACAGTGTAAAAATATTCCTGTTTCTCCACATCCTCTCCATCACCTGTTGTTTCCTGACTTTTTAATGAGCACCATTCTAACTGGCGTGAGATGGTATCTCTTTGTGGTTCTGATTTGCATTTCTCTAATGACCAGTGATGACAAGCTTTTTTTTTCATGTTTTTGGCCAGACAAATGTCTTATTTTGAGAAATGTTTGTTCATATCCTTCGCTCACTTTTTGATGAGGTGATTTTTTTTTCTCATAAATTTGTTTAGGTTCCTTGTAGATTGTGGATATTAGCCCTTTGTCAGATGGATAGATTGCAAAACTTATATCCCATTCTGTTGCCTGTTCACTCTGATGATATTTTCTTTTGCTGTGCAGAAGCTCTTTAGTTTAATTAGATCCCATTTGTCAAATTTTGCCTTTGTTGTCTTTGCCCATGCCTATGTCCTGAATGGTATTGCCTAGGTTTTCTTCTGGGGTTTTTATGGTTTTAGGTCTTACATTTAAATCTTTAATCTATCTTGAGTTAATTTTTGTATAAGGTGTAAGGAAGGGGTCCAGTTTCAGTTTTCTGCATATGGGTAGCCAGTTTTCCCAACACCATTTATTAAATAGGGAATCCTTTCCCCACTGCTTGTTTTTGTCAGGTTTGCCAAAGACCAGATTGCTGTAGATGTGTGGTTATTTCTTAGGACTCTGCTCTGTTCAATTGGTCTATATGTCTATTTGGGTACCAGTACCATGCTGTATGGTTACTGCAACCTTATTAGTATAGTTTGAAGTCAGGTAACGTGATGCCTCCAGCTTTGTTCTTTTTGCATAGGATTGTCTTAGCTATACAAGCTCGTTTTTAGTTCCATATGAAATTTAAAGTAGTTTTTTCTAATTCTGTGAAGAGAGTCAATGGTAGCTTGATGGAGATAGCATTGAATCTATAAATTACTTTGGGCAGTATGGCCATTTTCACAATATTGATTCTTCCTTTCCATGAGCATGGAATGTTTTTCCATTTGTTTGTGTCCTCTCTCACTTCCTTGAACAGCAATTTGTAGTCCTCCTTGAAGAGGTCTTTCACATCCCTTGTAAGTTGTATTCTTAGGTGTTTTACTCCCTTTCTAGCAATTGTGAATGGGAGTTCACTCATGATTTGGTTCTCTGTCTATTATTGGTGTATAGCAATGTTTATGATTTTTGCACATTGATTTTGTATCCTGAGACTTTGCTGAATTTGCTTATCAGCTTAAGGAGATTTTGGGCTGAGACGATGGGGTTTTCTAAATATACAATCATGTCATCTGCAAACAGAGATAATTTGACTTCCTCTCTTCTGATTGGAATACGTTTTATTACTTTCTACTGCCTGATTTCCCTGGCCAGAACTTCCAACACTATGTTGAATAGGAGTGGTGAGAGAGGGCACCCTTGCCTTGTGCCAGTTTTCAAAGGGAATGCTTCCAGATTTTGCCCATTCAGTGTGATATTGGCTGTGGGTTTGTCATAAATAGCTCTTATTATTTTGAGATCTGTTCCATTGATACCTAATTTATTGAGACGTTTCCCTAGTTTAGCATGAAGGGGTGTTGAATTTTATTGAAGGCCTTTTCTGCATCTATTGAGATAATCATGTGGTTTTTGTCATTGGTTCTGTTTATGTGATGGATTACGTTTATTGATTTGCGTATGTTGAAACAGTCTTGCATCCCAGGAATGAAGCCGACCTGATCGTGGTGGATAAGCTTTTTGATGTGCTGCTGGGTTTGGTTTGCCAGTATTTTACTGAGGATGTTCGTACCGATGTTCATCAGGGTTACTGGCCTGAAATTTTCTTTTTTTGTTGTATCTCTGACAGGTTTTGGTATTAGGATGATGCTGGCCTCATAAAACGAGTTAGAAAGAAGTCCCTCTTTTTCTATTGTTTGGAGCAGTTTCAGAAGGAATCCTAGCAGCTCCTCTTTGCACCTCTGGTAGAATTCGGCTGTGAACCTGTCTGGTCCTGGGCTTTTTTTGGTTGGTAGGCTATTAATTACTGCCTCAATTTCAGAACTTGGTATTAGTCTATTCAGGGATTCGACTTCTACCCGGTTTAGTCTGTGGAGGGTGTATGTGTCTAGAAATTCATCCATTTCTTCTAGATTTTCTAGTTTATTTGCATAGAAGTGTTAATAGTATTCTCTGATGGTAATTTGTATTTCTGTGGGATCAGTGGTGATATCCCCTTTACCATTTTTCATTTTGTCTATTTCATTCTTCTCTCTTTTCTTCTTTATTAGTCTAGGTAGCAGTCTATCTATTTTGTTAATCTTTTCAAAAAAACCAGCTCCTGGAGTCCTTAATTTTTTTTGAAGGGTTTTTCGTGTCTCTATCTTGTTCAGTTCTGCTCTGATCCTAGTTATTTCTTGTCTTCTGCTAGCTTTTGAATTTGTTTGCTCTTGCTTCTCTAGTTCTTTTAATTGTGATGTTAGGGTGTCAATTTTAGAGCTTTCCCACTTTCTCCTGTGGGCATTTAGTGCTATACATTTCCCTCTAAACACTGCTTTTGCTGTGTCCCAGAGATTCTGGTACATTGTGTCTTTGTTCTCACTGGTTTCGAATAACTTGTTTATTTCAGCCTTAATTTTGTTTTTTACCTAGCAGTCATTCAGGAGCGGTTCGTTCAGTTTCCATGTCGGTGTGCAGTTTTGAGTGAGTTTCTTAATCCTGAGTTCTAATTTGATTGCACTGTGGTCTGAGAGACTGTTTGTTATGATTTCTGTTCTTTTGCATTTGCTTAGGAGTCTTTCACTTCCAGTTATGTGGTCAATTTTAGAATAAGTGTGATGTGGTGCTAAGAAGAATGCATATTCTGTTAATTTGGGGTGGAGACTCCTGTAGATGTCTATTAGTTCCACTTGGTCCAGAGTTGAGTTCAAGCCCTGAATATCCTTGTTAATTTTCTGTCTTGTTGATCTGTCTAATACTGACAGTGGAGTGTTAAAATCTCCCACTATTATTGTGTGGGAGTCTAAGTCTCTTTGTAGGTCCCTAAGAACTTGCTTTATGAATCTGGGTGCTCCTGTAATGGGTGCATATATATTTAGGATAGTTAACTCTTCTTGTTTCATTGATCCCTTTACCATTATGTAATTTTTTAAAATAAGGGCATTATGTAATGCCCTTCTTAGTCTTTTTTTAATCTTTGTTGGTTTACAGTCTATTTTATCAGAGACTACAATTGCAACCCCTGCTTTATTTTGCTTTCCATTTGCTTGGTAAATATTCCTTCATCCCTTTATTTTGAGCCTATGTGTGTCTTTGCACATGAGATGAATCTCCTGAATACAGCACACCGATAGGTCTTAACTCTTTATCCAATGTACCAGTCTGTGTCTTTTATTTGGGATATTTAGCCCACTTACATTTAAGGTTAATATCATTATGTGTGAATTTGATCCCGTCATTATGATGCTAGCTGGTTATTTTGATGCAGTTAGTTAGTTGATGCAGTTTCTTCATAATGTCGATGGTCTTTACAATTTGGCATGTTTTTGCAGTGGCTGGTACTGTTTTTTCCTTTCCATATTTAGTGTTTCCTTCAGGAGCTCTTGTAAAGCAGGCCTGGCCTGGTGGTGACAAAATCTCTCAACATCTGCTTGCCTGTAAAGGATTTTATTTTTCCTTTGGTTATGAAGCTTAGTTTGGCTGGATATGAAATCCTGGGTTGAAAATTCTTTTCTTTAAGAATGTTGAATATTGGCCCCCACTATCTTCTGGCTTGTAGGGTTTCTGCACAGAGATCCGCTATTAGTCTGATGGGCTTCCCTTTGTGGATAACCTGACCTTTCTGTCTGGCTGCCCTTGACATTTTTTCCTTCATTTCAGCCTTGGTGAATCTGACGACTTTATGTCTTGGGGTTGCTCTTCTTTAAGGGTATCTTTGTGTTGTTCTCTGTATTTCCCGAATTTGTATGTTGGCCTGTCTTGCTAGGTTGGGGAAGTTCTCCTGGATAATATCTTGAAGAGTGTTTTCCAACTTGGTTCCATTCTCCCATCACTTTCAGGTATACCAATGAAACATAGGTTTGGTCTTTCACATAGTCCCATATTTCTTGGGGGCTTTGTTTGTTCCTTTTCATTCTTTTTTCTCTAATCTTGTCTTCTCACTTTATTTCATTACATTGATCTTCAATCTCTGATATCCTTTCTTCTGCTTGATCGATTCGGCTATTGATACCTGTGTATGCTTCACAAAGTTCTTGTGCTGTGTTTTTCAGCTCCATCAGGTCATTTACGTTCTTCTCTAAGCTGGTTATTCTAGTTAGTAATTCCTCTAACCTTTTTTCAAGGTTCTTAGCTTCCTTGCAATGGGTTAGAACATGCTCATTTAGCTTGGAGGATTTTGTTATTACCCACCTTCTGATTGCATTCTTGAATGAAATATATCCTTGTGGGATATATTCCTTTGAATTTTATCAATAGAAAAGTATTCCATTTTGGCACAAATAAAATTATAATAGAAATATTCATGTGGATTCACATGTATTAACTTGTATAAAATATAAATAACTCAGTTTGAATGTTGGCCATCTTTACATTTTCATGTTGTATGTTTTATGGTTTATAAATATTCTTTTTTTTTCCATTTTTGGATCAAGGTTTCATTCTGTTGCCCAGGCTGCAATAGAGTGTCACCATCATGGCTCACTGCAGCCTTACGTCCCTGAGACTACAAGTCTCCCGAGTAGCTTAGACTACAGGTGCATGCCACCACATTTGTATTTTTTGTGGAGATGGGGCTTCACCGTGTTGTCCAGGCTACTCTTGAACTCCTTAGCTCAAGTGATCCACCCACCTCGGTCTCCCGAAGTGCTAGAATTACAGGCATGAGCCACTGCACCTGGCTGGTTTTTAAATTTTCAATGGCAATAAAAGTAGATCTAAAAAGCAGAATCATTTTGTATACTTCAGATAGTAAAGAAGAAAATATTGGGCATACTCAATCAAAAAGCCATGAGAACTATAAAGACGCTTTTTTTTTTCTTTTGAAATATATCTTACACATAGAAGTGTATGCAAGAATGTATAATAATATGGAGAATAAGACTACAGTTGACCTTTGACAAAGTGGGGATTAGGGACACTAACCTGTACACAGTCAAATGTCTGCATATAACTTTTGACTTCCAAAAACTTAACTACTAATAGCCTACTGTTGACCAGAGCAGTAATTGACTGTAATATAGTCAATTAACACATATTTTGTATGTTATGTATTAATATTGTATTTCTATAATAAAGTAAGCTAGAGAAAAAATGTTAAGAAAATAATTTATATTTTTATATAGTTTTTATATCATAGGATTTTTATAAATTAATATAATTTAAATTATATTTATATTTTACAATTACAAATTAAAATTTCATATTTTTTAAGTAAAGAAGAGAAAATATGTGTACTATTCATTAGGTGGAAGTGGGTCATCATAAACGTCTTCATCCTCATCATCTTCACATTTGTTAGGTGGAAGAAGAGGAGGTAAAGGAGAAGTTGGTTTTGCTGTCTCAGGGGTGGCAGAGGCAGAAGAGGTAGAAGAGGTGAAACGAGAGGCAAAAGAAGCACGCACACTTGATGTAACTTTTATGGAAAAACATTTGGGGCCTGGTGTGGTGGCTCACACCTGTAATAACAACAATTTGGGAGGCTGAAGTAGGTGGATCACTTGAGGACAGGAGTTTGATACCAACCTGGGCAACATGCCAAAACCCCGTCTACTGAAAACAAACACACACAAAAAAACGCATGGTAATGCACACATGTATCCCCAGCTACACAGCAGGCTGAGGTGGGAGGATCACTTGAACCCGGGAGGCAGAGGTTGTAGTGACCCAGGATCATGCCACTGGACTCTAGCCTTGGTGATGGAGCAAAACTCTGTCTCAAAAAAAGAAAAAAAGAAAAAGAAAAAAATTGGGGTATAAATGGACCCATGCAGTTTAACCATGTGTTGTTTAAGTGTCAGCTGCAAAGCAAGCATCTCTGTAGCCACCATCCAAACATCTATATTATAGGAATTAACTATAAAAAGTAAATAGGAAATTATATATGAAAGTGCTTTGTCAGAATGAGCTATTCACAACTAAGACATTTTTCAAAACAACTTTCCTTATTTTTTATTAATGGATAATACTATAAACATTTTGCATGGCTAAAATCTATATGTAAAGTACCTAAAACAATAGAAGCCATATTGGTAAGCACTTAATGAATGTAATGTATTACTATCATTTAATACATTAATGGTATTTTTGATAACAATTACACTTATCAAAGATACTTAACTCTGAATCTGTATTCTATGTTACAAAAAAGATAGTACAAGTTCACAATTCCAATATTGAAGGGAAGTAAGGTAGAAATAAAAGAAATATAATTATATAAAATAACGTTATTAGGATTAAAATTTACTTTAGACAACTATCTTACACATACTCCAAATATTTTTATTTCTCAGTTGGGTGAAATAGACAAAAATGTTGTTGTGGGATGTTCTTAGAACCTCAGGGCATTCCTTGTTCTCCTGACGGGATAAAATCAGGCTAATTAGAACCCCATAGACAGCTTTTGAAGAGAAAATAGGATTCAAAAGAAGTAAATATGGTAATGTTTTTATATGAATCCCAGATGTGATTAGCACAAGCTTTCTTTACTTTTTCCTTTAAGCCACAGCCCCACTGGCAGTGACTTTAGGTAAGGGAATCTGTACTAGATCACACAATATCAGAACTAGATGTATGAGCAGGGAGAATTTTGGCCTGGCCTCTGAGATTTGTTCAAGCAGATTGGTTTGGAGAGAGCGACAGTTGCTGACATGGTAGTTATAAACATGGCAGACAGTCAGGGAGGCAGTATGGATGCTAATAAAGAAAATCAGGTTTGGAATCTTGTAAAAATTAACAAACTAAATTATAATCCTACTACTTTTCATGTGAGCCATTGTGAATAATATTTATTCACTTCTAAAATGGGGTCGTTAGTAGACCTGAGTACCTTACTGGCTCACAGCAAAGAACAATGGGATAAAAGAGAGCTTTGTAAACTAGAAAGGGCCTGACACATCAGGAGACAAAGAAGGATTATGTGATAGCTAAAACCACCTGGACAAAGATGCTGCCTGGCAGCAAACGGACTTTGTAGAACACCTAGTTTAGGAGGGTTTTATAAATATAGAACTGTGTGTAAAATGTAGAAGATAGTTTCAGGGAAAGAAAGATAAATAGAACTGGTTATTTTACTCTAAGTTCTGGGGCAAAAATCAATGTCCTTTTCAATGTGACCTATTCTAAATGTCTTCTGATCTGATTATCCAGTGAAATGCTGATATCGATGTGCCTTTGTAATTTATTTAGTGCTAAAAATAAAAATGCCCATTGTCCTCATCGATGATGAAAATAAGGCCTTTAGTACCAAACAAAGAGCCACAAGTCCTTTACTGTTGAGTTTACCTCTTGATTGTGAACAGATTCCCTTTCAGTGGTATTGAAATGGAGTTGAACAGATTTTTACTTATCTTAGAAAGGTATGCAAAGTAATTGTGGGGAATCAGTAGATTGGTAAAATGAGGCCAGAAAGGAAGTTTCTAATTGAAAAGAATACAAAATTATATTCATGTGTAAAGATAAATATTAATATGTAGATGATACAGGATACTCTAATACTATAATTGTGATGCATAAACCATGTTAATTCTGGTATAGAAGTGAAACACAGAAGTTAAAAAATAACTATAACTATAAATATATATTAATGGTACAAAATACAAAAAGGTGCAATTTGTGATGGCAAATTCATAAAGTGTTGGGGGAGGAGAGAAGTAAAAGTGTAGAGATTTTATATGTAATTAAAGTTACATTATCAGCTTAAAATACATTATTATAACTGTAAGGTGCTTTATGTAAGCCCCATGGTAACTACAAAGAAAACACCTACAGAAGATGTAAAAAAGAAAATGAGAAAGGAATCATAGCATGCCACTACAAAAGAAAATAGGCTGGATGCAGTGGTTCACGCTTGTAATCCTGCCATTTTGGGAGGCTGAGGTGGGAGGATCGCCTGAGCCCAGGAGTTTGACACCAGCCTGGACAACATGGTAAGCGCTGGTCTCTACAAAAATTAAAATAGTGATCAATGAAACATAAAGGAATACAGCAAGAAAATAAAAGAGGGTCAAAAGAACTACAAGGCTGACAGGAAAAAATGAACAAGATGGCAATAATTAGTCTTTCCCTGTCGATAACTACTGTATTTTTGTTTGTTTTGGGGTTTTTTGGAGGGGGTTGTTTTGTTTTTTGAGGCAGGGTCTCACTCTGTCACCCAGGCCGGAATACAATGGTGTGATGTTGGTTCACTGCAACCACCATTAAGATTGTGCACTAGAATCTACCTGCAAACAAATAATATTAGAACTTTATCTTTTACCACACAGAAAAATAAACTCAAAATGGACTAAATATTTAAACATAAGACCTGAAACTATAAAACTCATAGAAGAAAACAGAGAAGAACCTTCATTACATTGGTCTTGGCAATGTTTTCATGGATACAAAACCAAAAGCACTGACAACAAAAGCAAAAATAGGAAAGTGGCACTACAACAAACTAAAAGCCTTTGTGCAGGAAAGGAAACAATCAACAGTTGAAAAGGCACCTTACAGAATAGGAAAATATTTGCAAACCATATATCTGATAAGGACTTAAGATCCAAAATATATAAATAACTTCTTGTAATTCAATAGCAAAGAGGTGAATCCTCTGATTAAAAATGGATGAAGGAACTGAACAGATATTTCTACAAAGAGAGCATATAAATGGCCAACAGTTATGTGAAAAGATGCCTAATATCCTAATCATCAGGGAAATACAAATCAAAACCACAATAAGACATCACCTCACACTTTTTAGGATAGCCATTACAAAAAGAAAAAAGAAAAGAACAAATTTTTGCTGTCTTGGAAAAATTGAAACCCTTGCACGCTGTTGGTAGAAATGTGTAACAGTGCAGCTGTTCTGGAAAACAATAGAAAGCTTCCTCAAAAAATTAAATGTAACTACCATATGATCCAGAAATCCCACTTCTGGGTATTTATCCAAAACAATTAAAAATAGTATCTTAAAGAGATATCTGACACTCGTATTCATTGCAGCGTTATTCACAATGGCCAAAATGTGGAAACAACCCAACTGTTCACTGAAGAATGAATGGATTAAACAAAATGTGGTGTCTATATGTACCATGGAATATTATTAAGCCCTAAAAAGGAAAATTCTGTTCTATGCTACAACATGAATGAATTTTGAAGACATTATGCTAAGTGAAGTAAGCCAGTCATGAAAGAATTAATACTGACTTATTCTACTTATATAAGGTATCCAAAGTAGTCAAATTCATCATATCAGAGAGTAGAACGGTGATTGCCATGGGCTGAAGCAAGCGGGAAATGGGGAGTTGCTTTTCAGCAGGCATTAAAATTTCAATCATGCAAGATGAAGTTCTAGAGATCTCCTGTACCACACTGTACCTGTAGTTAGTTAACAACACTGTACTGTCCACTTAACACTTGTTAAAAGGGTAAATTTCATGTTATATTTTTTTCCATAATAGTTTTTAAAAAAGATTGATGGTGCTCTCTTTCCCACTGTTACCTTCTAAGACAGTATCTCTTTCTTTCCAGTGTCTCATTACTGTTTTGTCATACTTCACTTCATAATTGTTGATTGAGTACTCTGAGTATATTGTATCTGTATCTCTTATGTTACCTAGTATAGTGCTTTGAGCACAGAAGACACTCAACGAATACTTGTTGAATAAATTCATTTATGCATTAGTAAGGAACAATTCTATTAAGACTTTCCAAATGTTACAGATTACATAATTTGTGGTATTCACTTAAAAGACTGATTTCTGCAACTGTGGAAAGCTGTTCACTAGGAATTAAAAGAAGATAGTATGATTACTGATTAAAAAAAATAGTTGGGAAAAACTTAATGAAAGATGTTGGTCTTCATTCATACATACATCAGACATGTTGAGGAACTACTAGGCACCATGAAGATGAAGATGAAGATAGGCTCACAGTCTAATGAGTAGCCAGACATATAAAATGAAATAAGTGCAAAAAGAAGTCAATATAAATATTCATAGTTACAGCAAGATTAGAGGAACTAAAATTATCAATACCTTAGGAGGTTGCCTAAAGCTTTATATCTAAAATGAATTTTTAATAAATTATATATATATATATATATATATATATATATACTCATGGGGTTAAAGAAGGGCCTTCTGGACAGAAGAAACAATGTGTACAAAGATGAGAAAACATGAAAAAGCCTGGCTAATTAGGGAATTTGTAAAATCTTCAAAAGATGTGGAGTATAGAATATAAGTAGGAAAGTATCAGAGAGCATGCAGTGGTCAGATGGTGAAGGACTTTAAGGTCCAAATAAGCAATTTAGGAGAAACAGATGCACAAAGACTCATGTCAGAGCTACTCTCATTTCCTTTCTAATCCCAACTAAATCCAAGACTAACAATAACCACCACTACCACAGCAACAAATCCTGCTAATATTATATACAGCTATGTGCTGCATAATGACAGGCAACATATGGGATGGTAGTCCCATAAGATTAAAGTAGAGCTAAAAATTACTATCTTCTACTATGAAGTCGCAGCCATCATAGTGTCATAGAGCAAGACATTACTTAGACGTTTGTGCTGATAATGCTGGTGTAAACAAACCTACTATACCGCTAATTGTATAAAAGTATAGCACATATAATCATGTATGGTATGTAATACTTGATAATGACAATAAGTGACTACATTACTGGTTTATGTATTTGCTATACTTTTTATTGTTATTTTGTAGTGTACTCCTTCTACTTATTTTTTTAAGTTAAAAACAGCCTCAGACAGGTCCTTCAGGAGGTATTCCAGAAGAAGACATTGTTATCATAGCAGATGACAGCCCCATGCGTGTTATTGCCCCTGAAGACCTTCTGTGGGACGAGATGTGGAGGTGGAAGACAGTGATACTGATAATCCTGACCCTGTATGCTTAAGCTACTCTGTGTGTTTGTGTCTCAGTTTTTAATTAAAAAGTCTAAAAAGAAAAAAGAATAAAATGTTAAAAATAGAAAAAGCTTATAGAATAAGGATATAATGAAAGAAAATATTTTTGTACAACTGTAGAATGTGTTGTGTTTTAAGATAAGTATTATTAAAAGAGTCAAAATCTTTTGTCTTTTGTACCTTATATTTACTGCAACTTTTCTATGTTTAGATACACAAATACTTCCCATTGTGTTACAACTGGCTACAATGTTCAATACAGTAACATGCTGTACAGATTTGTAGCCTAGGAGCAATAGGTTGTATCATACAGGTTTATGAAATACACTTTATGATGTTCACACAATGGTGAAATCAACACATTTCTTGGAATGTATCCCTGTGGTTAAGGGATGCATGACTGAACATTGTGTAGGTCAATGTATGTGAAAATTATACTCATTTGTTCAGTTCTAGAACATGTATTTGATTCTCCCAAGCAGAAATAATCTCTCCTCTCTTTGTGTGTGTCCTAACACTTTTTTACATTTGACTTTTTACTCTACATATGGATGAATTGTACTATGTAATCTACTACCTTTTTTAGCCCTTTGTTTATCTCTGTATCTACAGTGAAGGCTGGGTTAATTGAATGACATAGACTAGAATTGAAGTAACGCATTTTTTTCTCATAAATTCTACAATCTTTGGTCCTTAATGTATAAATGTGGTCATAGAAAAGATATCTTTCTCACTATGGTTTACCTACATTAAAAAAAATAAGAAGAAGAAGGAGCACCGTGCTTAGTTACTGACACCTAATCCTTTGTTTTTCTTAGACTTAGGTCAGCAGAAATATGAAGCCTGGCAAGATGGCCTGTATTTCCAGCTTTTGTGACCCTTGTTTATTCATCAAACTATTGTGAACTTTGGCCCAATCATGTTCTTTTGCAGCCTGTATATTTGTTTATCATTCACATATATAGAAGAGATACCAACTATTGCAAAGAATTTGTTTACAGAAATTGTAGAACATGAAAGGAGGCTGGTTGGTCAATATACATATTTTGTGTTTCCCTATAGAATGACCAATTGATTTGTTTCAGGGTAATCTCAGCTCTAACTGCTAATCCAGAAAGGAAGTGCCTAATCTTTACAGAACTACTGGAGTAAAAAGGTATGTTTTTCTTTGCTTATCACAGGTTTAATTATAGGATAAACCACCAAAGTGTGTACCAAAGCAACCAAAGGACTTAGTGTGAAAAAGAACAATTCTAAGAGTTCAAATGCTAAGAGAATGCAATACTATGTAAAATAAGCCACAAGTCAGGCTTCAGACAGAATGTGGACATCAGGAAAAATGGGTAAAATATTTACCTTTGTATACTAGAATCTCTATTTCCCTATTTGTAACTACTACAATCTGCACTCCCTATTAGAAATACTTATGTTAATTTACCCTGCTCTAGTTAAAAGCCATTTTAAGATTCTTTAAGTGCTGAATTCAAAAGGATATACATTCTATCACTGAAAAATCTACATAGCTAAGGATGTTCCATTTCATAGTCAGAAATTTGTGGCAAGCTCTTGATCATCATGCCTGTCATTTTTGGGTCATTATCTGATTAGGTATACAAAAATAATAATTTAGTTTCCTAGAGTAATTAATATGACTTTTTAAAGTATCCATAACCAAAAATATGTCTTAAACTCTGGAAAAATTTGATCAACAATTAAAGCCAGTGTCATCATTCTTGATTTCTTGATGCACTTGAGAAGGCACCAAGTTGAATTTGAGGACCACTTACCTGTGTGATTCAGAGAAGCGGCACTACCATGGGAGAGGGGGATGTTTCAATAAAGAGTTTTAGATTTCACAACTGCAAAGGGTTTAAAAGGATAGTCTTTCTTAAATCTCTGAAGCTTGTCTATTTGTCTGTGATAAATTATATGAATATATCTAAGTGGATATCTTTTGAAAAATAATATGCTTCTATCACCCTTTTGCTGCCAGGAAACTCAATGTAATTTATACTTTAATAGTGTCTGCTTTACATCAGACTAAAGGTAAAGTTAACTCTCCCCTTTTCAGTGTTTTCCAAAAAAAAAAATATATATATATATATATACACACACATATATATATTTCTGATGGCTTTTTAAAAGTTCCTTATTTTATATATATATAGTAATTATAGAATAAGGTGATTTGAAGAAATAAACAATGTATGTATTACCAAGCAAAAGAATCAAAAATACTGAATTATAATTCATTGCTTTAAAATATTCTTGTTTAATCACCTAAAGATGTAATTGTGTAATTTATTACATAAATATTTTGAAAGATCTGAGATTCCTTTCTCTTTCATTTTACATTTTTTCTGTTTATATGAGAAATCGCTTAGTTATACATTTTTTTCCACAGAGGACTTAATTCCCTTCTAATGATTTTTCTGTTGAAACAACTTTTAGAAACAAATGATAACAGCAGGGATGTAAATGAGGCTAGGAGTTGAAACTAAGTGAGTGCAAAGAATCAATGACTCTCGGTTTTGTAGCTTAAAAGGCTAACGGAAATTGATGCCACCCAACTAAGATACAGACTACAGAAGTGACAATAAGTTTGAAGAGAAATATAATGAGCTCTCATTTCTACCACACATCTGTGAATATTAAAAAGGAACTCTGACACTTTTATTCATTTTTGTAATGTTGCCATTACTTCCTTTCCTATTAATAGATCAACAATAGATCATTGTTGATGCCATGTATTTAAAGCAAGCTTAAAAAAAGAACAGAGAGAAAATATGTGTCTGTGTTAATTCACTGAACCCTACCATAAATGTACCTCTTCCGAACTCTAGATGGAAGACACATTTCAAGGGTTAGGTTTCCAATGCTAATGTAGAAAAACAGACCTCAGTTTAGGGGAAGCACATAACACTTTATAATATAGATCATCCCCTCCGGTTGAAATGTAAAGTATAATGTAACATATCCCATAGCCAGAGAATAAACAGGCTTGGGTTACCAGTGCATCATTTGGCTGCCCTCATCAGAAACATAAACCATCTCCACAAGTTTAAGATAAAACAGGAGAGGCCTGATCATTTGACTTAAACAAAACTATCGTTAAGTATAACTGCTATCTTCCTTCCTTACGTGGCTCACAACTCCTTGTCAAGCCCAGCTGGAAACTGTATCTAAAAGGATTACATTTGAGTTTTCTGAGGCTGCCCTTGTCTCTTACACACACTCACTAATCGGACCATCTTGTTTTTATTGAAGCGATGTGATAAAAAATCACATAAAATCTGTAAACGGCAACTAGGCATGGAGAAATTCTGCCAGGAGCAGTACCACCCTGAGACAAGTCCTGAAAGGTAATAACACTATGGTATTTGGCTGCCTGTTGATAATATTTCATGGAAGTTTCTACAACCAAGAAGAAATAGATAAATCCAAAGGATTTTTGCAGTCTTTTATTTACATTTTTCCCCCATATGAAAATACAAAGGAAAAGGCACATAATGCAGTCCTTTAAAAAACCCTTGGAGATTCTTTCTACCAGGATAGCCAAACACACGTGAGTATTAAAAATTAACTTTGAACTTTTATTCTTTATTGTAATATTGCCATTACTTATTTTCTTCCCCATTAATATTTTATACCCCACCCATTCTGTGAACCAACCCAGAAAAAAAAATCTACTCTAGGCAAACCACGTGTGCTTATCTAACAATACAAGCAAAGATAAAAGATTCAGGCAAAACTCCCACTAAAATATGAAACTGTTAAAAATCACTAAACTCGTGAAAGTTTTGTGTGTATGTGTGTGTATGTGTATGTGTATTAACAAAATACGTCTGCTTTAAAAATTTATCAGGGATTCACAGTAAACATTCACCATTCCAAGAAAAGAAGCATTCCCATTTGTATTACTTAATGAAGACAAAAATATATTTTTTATTTCAGAAACCTATATGTAGATCAACTATACAATAACAAAGTTAATTATTTGTAAGATTAAAAGAAAATATGTTATTTAGTTTTTGTTATAGCGATAATTGTTTCAAATGTTTCTTATCTAATTAATTAATTATTGAGCATCTGTTATATTTCAGGCCTGTATTAAAAAAATAAGTGTAAAAGTGTATTTATGAACATATATTATGATTATAAGTGTAAATGTATATTATTATAATTAAAATGTAAAAAAAAAAAAATGAAACAGAAGGGTTAAAAACAAACATTCCAAAAATAATGTCCTGCTTCAGCTACAACTTTTAATATCTAAGATTCACAGACCAAATATGATTTTCAGAGGAAAGTTTTTCTTTATGCAGTGAAGCTGAGAAGGGAAGTTGAAGAATTCTGTTAAAAGTGACTCAGATAATTAGAATGTACCTCATCTGTCGTTTTTCCAAATTTTTGATGTGAAAAAATCTCAAAACAGAAACAAGGCAAATACTATTGACTTGGCCTGTTTCTCTCTATATAGACTGGGTCTGGTGCCACTCTGACACACACAAAAAATCCATTTTAATTACTTCTATGAACTGGATTCCTCACTGGAGCACAACAGTGCTTATGACGAGTTGAACAGTTCCATTTCTCCAAATCTCCACTCTGGTTCTTTAATTTGGAGCTTTGCACAGCCTCTTATGGTATCACCAGCTGCAGTCAAGAAGGGGCTATTTGGAGGTCAACATGGAAAAGAGATCGCAGCTTGAGTGGGAATTTGTGGAGTTTTACACAATATCAACCCACCCTTTCCCTGTGGAATAGGAATTGTTGGCAAAGTAAACATTCTTTCATAGTCAGAATAATCTCAGCTTTCTTCTTGGAAAGTATACAAAAAAGAAAAGGAACATTCTAGCATGCAACCATGAGGAATGTGTATTAGGATCTGGTTCAGAGGAATCAAAGCCTGTGTCTTGAATCAGTATTGCTGAATGCCTTCCTACATCTGTATAAACTAGTACTTAGAAAACCCTATTCTTCATTTTTGTCTAGCAATATTTGAAAGCCTATGACATTCTCTGCACTATATTAAATAGCCAGTGAAAAGCAAGGATGAATGGAATGTTCCAAAGTTATTCAGCATATTCATCCTAAGAAAATAAACAGTTTAAATAATTCAAGAAAAGAAACATTCCATTACCACTCTTCTTTCTCATTAACAAGTTTATTTTGACTGCATTATTCTAACACCTATTGTATCAGGGTCAGAATGTATGAAAATATACTGTACTGAGTGATATTTTTACTGTAAATAATAAAATGTAATATAAAGTTTGTTTTCCTGTATTGGGAAACTCATTTTGGGAGTTATTTTAATGAATGATGTACTCTTACATCCTCTTACTTTAGAAACCAAACAACCTCAAAAGTTATGCCAATATGCTTGTTTTAAAATACAAAAAAAAAAAAAACTTTGTTAAGCTATGTTTGTTTTAAAAATTTATTTAAAAAAAGTTGTGCCAAGTAAGGCTGATAAACAGTGCTGAGGAATTCTGAGGATTCAGAAATCCTTAACTGGTTTGAGCAATTGCCTATTACAATTACTTTCATCTCTCTAAATTGCTACCTATCATTCAAGCAAGTCTAGAAGGAATTTAGATAAAATTTTCCTGGGATGATCATTTCTTATTTGTATGCTATAAGTTGCAGGATACGACAAGATTTTGGCATTGAGATATATGTGTCATAGCTGAGTTTTGTATTCCATAAAGATAATTTTCACTGCATACAAATGAAGCTAAATTGTGCATTTTGCATTAGTTGCACAGAAAACTCATCCCTTTAAAAATGTAGGAGTTGTTGACTGTAGTTTTCTTCAGGAATGGGAATATTGTGATGAAAACAAGGATCAGATACCCTAAGCTCATCACTGAAAGGTATCTGGTTTGCTCTGCAGTGCATCACCCACAGGTCAAGAGAAAAGAGATTTTCCTCACCCGTGTCTACTTTTTCCTTTCTTCTCTGACAATATCTTTTTCACCATCTCACCTAATGCAACACAGCACTGACAGATATTCCAGGACACTCGGCCTGCACGGGGAAAGTATTAAGATATCTATATAATTAAGAAATATCATAAAGTATGTATTATACTACTAATTTCCTCATCTTTTCCCTTCTCACACCCATAGTTCACCCAGCCCACGTCCTTCTAAACGCAATTCAATACTTTGCTGTTTAAAACTTTCCTATGACAACACATTAACTATGAGACACATACAAATCTACTGCAGAGCAAACAAACCCAACCATTACCTGGTTGCCACTCATCTTCTCTTTCACTTTATAATCCAGAAATGCCAGATTACTATAGTTCTCTAAGGCAACCATGATGAATTATGCACACTGTTGTCCAAAATAATTCCTCTGCTTGCAATCTTACAGACCTTGACTTTGTTGACTCATGCTTAAGACTTAGTTCATACTTATATCTTTCAGAAAGCTACCTATAACCCCTGAACTCCTGAGTCTTCACCGTAGACCCCTCATGTTGATCCCATAGCACCCTCTGCTGTCTTCCATTAGAGGATGTATCATAGTACTTTTTTCCATCTTTCCTTCTTAGGGGAATGGAACTGTGAACTCCTCAATGTCAAGGACAAATGTATTGACCAGTATTTTATTCATCTCTCTACTGTACTCTTCTTTCCAACTTTAGGATGGGGACAGGTGGACAGAGAGAGACAGAGTAAAGCAGAGACAATGATACCAGAAATATCGAGAGAGGCAACAGTGACTAAGGGAACTCTAGAGCAGAACTACTTGCTTAAAATAAGTCCCATTACCTACGATTGTGTGGGTGTGTCTCTGTTGCTTGCAATTAGAAAGAATAGAATGAACATAACCCTCAATAAATGTTAATGGGCTGGTCTGATGTGGGTTATCAGAGCAAATTAACATTAGTGTCACCGAAGTCAGTATACAACCCCATCACTAATAAATTTGATTGGTTTAAAAGAAATTAAAATAAATAAATAAATGTTCATGGAATAGCTTTCTGCTAAGCAACAAATACACTTTCTACTTCTATCACATGCTCTGTTTCTTCATTCTGATCATTTTTTCCCCATCTGGAATGTCTGTTCCAATTATCTATGCCCATTCAGACCGAACTCTTCAAGCCTAAGTAAAATCCTATTGTCTCTAGGAATCCTTCTCCAATTACTTCAGGAAACATTATTTTTATCATGTCTGAAACCCTAGAATACTGACTCTTACTCACCATTCATAAATATTTTAGGGCTTTCTTTCCTTCATGTTTATTTAATCTCAAAAAGTGCTGTCTGATTAAACATATTGATAATTGTGTTGTGGCTGATTCCCATATTTGGTATTGACGATAAATGAAATTAATGATTAATTGAATGTTCTTCTCTTTTTCCTGATTTTCCTTTCAGTTAGAATATTTGTAGACCTATAACTTTAAAAGTTCAGATGTTTAACTTTGAATGTATTTAGACTTTTGTTTACTCTTCCATGTGCTATTATGAAAAACTGGTATTTTTAATTTCTGTTCAATTTGCCACAACTTCTCTAGGTGACCTTGGTAAAAAATATTTTTTTTGGATTTTAGTTTTCTCCCTGTAAAATGAAGCAATAGATGGCAGAGTAATATTTCCAAATGTCAATTTTCAATGTGTGTAAACCCATAATTTCTTGCTTTATTTGGTATTAAAGAGTAGTAGTAAATGATTAAATCGTGTGGTCATTGAACCTGAAGGTCATTGAACACATGTGGCAAATATGAGTGTCAGTCTACACCTCAAATGCACAAGAAATATGTTTATTTTCTTTAATTGTGTATAATTAAACAATTTTTATTTTGTGCCTCATTCTCTCTGGATGGCAGTAACCTACTCCTAGTCAATTTGGGGATTCCTTCCCTATTTTTTCCAAGACGTCCCCTGTGGTCTGGAGTTTATAGAATGCCAGAGCAACAAGAGTAGCTGGGATCAAGTGCTCAGTGATAGTTATCCACAGTGGTATTTGCTGAAGCACCAGTCTTAGTCCATGCTATGTTGTTATAAAGGAATACCCACGCCTGGGTAATTTATAAAGAAACAAATCTTTATCTGGCCCATGATTCTGATAGTTGGGAAGTCCAAGATTGAATATCTGCCTCTGGTGTGGGCCTCAGGCTGCTTCCATGAATGAAGGAACAGGAAGGTGAACCAGCATGTGTGGAGATCACATGGCAGGAGAAAAGGAAAGAGAGAGGGGGAGGGTCTTTTCAACAACCAGTTCTCCCAAGAACTAATAGACCGAACATCCCAAGGAAGAGCTTTAATCTATTCATGAAGAATCACCTCCCCAACCCAAACACCTCTCATGAGGCCCCACCCACAACATTGGGGGTCAAATTTCAACATGATGATTTGGAGAAGACAAACATCTAAACCACAGTAGTACCCAATGCTGCTACACTGGTCACCACAGGTTTTCTAAGTCATTCATTCCTCAGTCCTGTCTGTAACACACCTTAAAGGCCAGGACCTTTCTCCATATGTCAAAACAGAAATCATTCTGCTGTTCCCATAAATGCTCTGGATGCCAAGAAACTCTACAAATCTATCTAAAGATCCATCTGTCTAAGCACACACATAACCAATTTTTTACTAGGTTTCCACCTCTTCACTGCAGCACTCTCCCTAGGGAAGATGTAGCTCATTTCTTTTCCTCCAAATCTACCAACACCATTGTCTCTGCTCCTATAAGTATCATCACTCCTCCTATTAAATGTGTGAACTCTTCTTGCTCCTATCTAAAGCCATCCCCCCAAGTTTGCAGTAGAACAAGAATATAATATTTGATTCTGTACCAACTCTCTCTTGCATCATCTATGATGCCCTCTTGAACTGATCTTTCCCATCAGCATAAAAATATGCTATAATTCTTCCATTTTCATATATACACAATCTTCCCTAATCCCATCTAACCCACCAAGCAATGACCTTTTATTTCATACTTCTTTTTATGGGTATAACTACAATGATTTATCTACATTACTATCTCCGTTTTCCCCTCTTACTTTCTTTTCTAACTCCCCTTAATCAGGGCTTTTCCATCATGTTCATTCAAAACAGCTTCTGTCATAGTCTCCAATAACTTTCATTCCAGCAAATCCAGTGGCCAGCTTTCAATCATCTAATTACACTTCTCATCAGCATTTAAGGGGTAAGGGAGTGAAGCAAGATGGCAGAACAGAAGCCTACAATATTCACACCCACTACAGGAACACCGAATTTTAACAACTAACGTTGTACAGACACTCACCATCACGAGAACCAAAAATCAGGTGAGTAATCACAGCACCTGGTCTTAACTTTATACTCCTGAAGCAGGCATTGAAGAGGGTTGGAGAGACAGTCTTGAACTACTAAAGTCACCCCTCCACCATCCCCAGCATAGGCTATGTACATAGAGAGTCTGTGCACTTGGGAAAGGGAAAACACAATGACTGGGGGACTTTCCACTGAACTCAGTACGGTTCTGTTACAGCAGAGAGCAAAGCCTTGCTGGACTCATCCAATGTCCACACACAAAGGAAGCACTGGAACCAGACCTAGCCAGAGGGGAATTGCCCATCCCAGTGACCAGAACTTAAGTTTCTTGGTAAGTCTCAGGAGGCTCCGCTAGCCAAAGTGCTCTGGGGTTCTAGGTAGTCTTGAAAAGAAGTCTAGGACACAAGGACTGCAATTCCTAGGCAACTCCTAGTGTTGGGTGGGGCTCAGAGGCAGAGGAATAGAGTGTCGTGTGACCTAGGAAGACAATATCTGGGGTAGCTAAGGAAGTGCTTGCTCCACGCCTCCCCCAAACCAAGGCAGTACAGCATGCAGCAACAAAAATGTCTCCTTCCTTCTGTGTAAGAAAAGAAGAGTGGAAACGACTTTGTCTTGCATCTTGGATACCAGCTCAGCCATGGTAGAATAGGGTACCAGGCAGAGTCATGTGGCCCTGACTCCAGACACTAGCTGATGGACCACATTTATAGGCCTACAATGGGCCAAAAGGGAAGCTGCTGCGTTGAGGGGAAGGATTCAGTCCTAGCAGGATTTATTACCTGATAACCAAAGAGCCCTTGGACCCTAAGTAACCAGCAATGATACCCAAATAGTACACCATGGGCCTTGGGCTCTGAGACATGTTCACTATAGGTGTAACCCAGCACATTCCCAGCTGCAATGGGTACAGTGAAACATTCCTTCTATTTGAGAAAAGCAGAGGGAAAGGTAAAGGGGACTTTGTCTTGCACCTTAGGTGTCAACTCAGCCACGCTGAGTAGAGCAACAAGCAGTCGCTTGGGGTCCCCAAGTCCAGACCTAGGCTCTTGGACAACATTTCTGAACCTACCCTTGGCCAGAGGAGAGCCCACTTCCCTGAAGAGTGAGTCCCGTATTTGGCAGCATTCACCACAAGCTGACTGAAAAGCCCTTAGACTTTAAGTGAACATCAGCAGTGGCTTAGTAGAATCTCCCATGGGCCAGTGCAGGGGTGGTCACAGGGAGAGGTTTCTCTGCCTGTGAATAGAGGAGGAAAGAGCAAGAAGGAATTTGTATTGTGGTTTCAGTGCCAGCTTAGCAGAAGTAGAATATAACATCACATAAATTTCTCAGGTTTTTTTACTCCAATCCCTGGCTCTTAGAAAGCATCTCTAGATGTGGCCAGCACTTGGGGAAACTCACTGCCCTGAAGCCCTAGGGCCTTGAGTGAACATAGGTGGTAGACAGATCACGTTTAAAGTGGGTCTTGGGCAAGACCCAGTACTGTGTTGGCTTCAGATATGATTCAGTGCAATCCCAGTGGTTGTGGCCACAACGGTGCTTGCATCACCATGCTCCCAGTTCCAGGTGGCTCAACACAGAAAGATAGACTCTGTTTGGGAGCAAGTGAGGGAAAAGAACAAGAGTCTCTGCCTGGTAATCCAGAGAGTTCTTCCAGATTCTATTCAAGACCACAAAGGTGCTACCTTTATAATTCTGCAAAAACCACCATGTTATTGGGGTGGGGCTCAAGTCCTTTTGAATACCTGGAAAGCCTTCTCAAGAAAGACACAAATAAGCACAGACTGTGACGACTACAATAAATACCAACTCTTCAAGACCCAGACACTGATGAACACCTGCAAGTATTAAGATCATCCACAAAAACATGACCTCACCAAACAAACTAAATAAGGCTTCAGGGACTAATCCTGGAGAAACAGATACACGTCCTTTCAAACAGACAATTCAAAATAGCTTTTTTGAGGAAACTCAAAGAAATTCAAGACAACACTGAGAAGGAATTCAGAATTTTATCAGATAAATTTAGCAAAGAGAAGGAATTAATTAAAAAGAATCAAGCAGAAATTCTAGAGTTGAAAACGCAATTGCATCCTGAATAAGGCATCAGAGGCTCTTAATAGCAGAATTGATCAAGTGCAAGAAAGAATTAGTAATCGTAAAGACAGGGTATTTGAAAATACACAGAGGAGACAAAAAAAAAAAAAAGAATAAATAAGGATGAAGCTTGCTTATAAGATCTAGAAAATACCATCAAAGGAGTAAATACAAGAGTTATTTGCCATAAAGAAGAGACAGAGAAAGAGATATGGATAGAAAGTTTATTCAAAGGGATAATAACAGAAATTCCCAAACCAAAAAAGATATCAACATTCAAGTACAAGAAGGTTATAGAACAACAAGCAGATTTAACCCAAAGACGACTACCTCAAGGCATTTAATAATCCTACTCCCAAAGGTCATGGATAAAACAATGATTTTAAAAGTGGAAAGAGAAAAGAAACAATATACACTGGAGCTCCAATACATCTGGGATCAGACTTTTCAGTGGAAACCTTACAGGCCAGAAGAGAGTGCAATGACATATTTAAAGTGCTAAGGGAAAGAACTTTTACCCTAGAAGAGTATAACCAACAAATATTTCCTTCAAATATACATGAGAAATAAAGACCTTACCAGACAAACAAAAGCTGAGGGATATCATCAACATCAGACCTGTCCTAGAAGGAATGCTTAAAGAAAGTTCATCTATCTGAAAAAAAGGAATGTTAATGAGCAAGGAGAAGTCACCTGAAAGTACAAAACTCACTGCTAATAGAAAGCACACAGAAAAACCCAGAACAGTAAACACTGTAATTGCGCTGTATAAACTACTCTTATTTTAAGTAGAAAGACTAAACGATGGGCAGGGGGTGGTGGCACATGCCTGTAATTCCAGCACTTTCGGAGGCCTAGCCAGGTGGATCACGAGGCCAAAAGATTGAGACCATCCTGGCCAACATGGTGAAACCCCGTCTCTATGAAAAATACAAAAATTAGCTGGGCATGGTGGTGCATGCCTGTAGTCCCAGCTACTTGTGAGGTAGTAGGGGGTGCATGGGAGGTGACAATGGTTAATGCGTACCAAAAAAATACTTAGAAAGAATAAATAAGACCTAGTATTTGACAGAACAACAGGGAAACTACAGTCAATAATAATTTAATTTTTATTTTTATAATGTATCTGTAGATAAGCCTGGCCTCGATCTTCTTATTCCTGTATTTTTTTTTCCATCTCCTAAGACACTGTAATTGACCTAGCTGATCAGGAAAGAAACCTTTTTGATTCCTATACTTTTCTTATAATCCACATCAAATCAGCAAGTTCTGTTTTCACTACCTTCAAATGTAGTCTCAGTCTGACCACATCTCAACATTTCCAACTTACCTCCTCTAGTCTAAGCCCCTATCAACTCACCTAAATGATTCCAGCCCCTTATTAACTGGTTTCCTGGCCTGAACATTTTTTTAAGTTGCTGCAATCTACTCTCTGTACAGCATCTAGAATAATCTATTTTTTATCTTTAATTTTTTTCTTTGCCTTTTTCAGATTTTGAAACAATCATAAAGTTACAGAAAAAAAATTAACTCTTCTAACTAAGCACAGTACAGCCACCAAATCAGAAAATTAACATGGATACATTACAACCATCTAATCCTTAGAATCCATTCAATAGTTTTGCCAATTGTCTGAAGAAGGTTATTCAACAAACCTCCAGTTCAGAATGATTTCTTGCACTTAACTTGCTATGTCTCAGTATTCTTCATCAGTCTCAATTAGTTTAGCCTTTTCTTAGCTTTCACAACTTTGATATATTTGAAGATTACAGACCATTTAGCTTTTTATATTTTTATTCAATAAACTTTATTTTTAGAGCAGTTTAGTTTCACAGCACAATTAAGCAGAAAGTCCAGAAAGATCCTATATACTTGCTGTCCCAACAAATGCACAGACTCCCCAACTATTGATGTCCCCCACCAGAGTGGAACATGTTGTATGATTCCAACTACACAACACTCTGAAAAATGCAAAACTAAGGAGATGGTGAATACATCAGCAGTTTCCAGGAGTTAAGAGGGAGGGAGGTATAGAAAATAAAATAATAAATAAATAAAAAAGGAGGGGGTAGGGTAGGGAAGAGGGGATAGATGAATAGGCTAAGCACAGGGGACTTATAGGGCACTGAAACTATTATGATACAGTAAAGTATGTGTGATACTTCAGTCGTAGATACATGTCACTATATATTTGTCAAAATTCATAGAACATACAACACCAAGAGTTTATCCTCATGTAAACTATGGGCTTTGGGATATAATAATGTGTCGATGTAGGTTCATCAATTGTTAACAAATGTGCCTCTCTGGTAGCACACTGCATCCTTTCAGATTGCCTTCTTTTACTTAGTAATATACATTTCTGTTTCCTCTATATCTTTTCATGGCTTAATAGCACATTTCTTTCTAGTGATTAATAATCTTCTGTTGTCTAGATATGCCACAGTTTTATTTACCCATTCACCTACTTAAGGACATCTTGATTGCCTACAATTTTTGGAAATATGAGTAAAGCTGCATTTTTATAGAACTCCATTTTCTTTTCTTCCTTAGCACATAAATTATCATTTATTTTTAAACCTTTTTAGTAGTTGCCCTAGAGTTTGCAATTTACATTTATAACTAATCTAAGTCCCCTTTCAAACAACACTGTATCACCTCACAAGTAGTACAAGTAACTTATAATAGAAAAATCCTAATTCTTCCCTCCCACACTTTGTATCAGTTTGTGACCTATTTCACTTACATACAAGTATATATAATTAAATACATAATTGCAATTCTTACTTTGAAGAAAACTGTTAGATCAAGTGAGAACAAGAAAAATAAAAGTTTTTATTTCACCTTATTTTTCCTTCTCTTTCTTCTTCTTTTTTTTTTTTTTTTGTTGAGACAGAGTCTCGCTCTGTCGCCCAGGCTGGAGTGCAGTGGCCAGATCTCAGCTCACTGCAAGCTCCGCCTCCCGGGTTTACGCCATTCTCCTGCCTCAGCCTCCCAAGTAGCTGGGACCACAGGTGCCCGCCACCTCGCCCGGCTAGTTTTTTGTATTTTTTTTTAAGTAAAGACAGGGTTTCACCGTGTTAGCCAAAATGGTCTCGATCTCCTGACCTCGTGATCCGCCCGTCTTGGCCTCCCAAAATGCTGGGATTACAGGCTTGAGCCACCACGCCCAGCCTCTTCCTTTCTTTATATAGATATGTAGACTTTCTGACTGATACCATTTTCCTTCTCTCTGAAGAACTTATTTTAACACTTTTTGTAAGGCAGGTCTACTGGCAACAAATTCATTCAATTTTTGTTTGTTTAAAAAATCTTTATTGCTCCTTCACTTTTGAAGAATAATTTAACAGGGTAAAGAATTTCAGGTTGGCAGACGTTTTTTCTTCTCTCTCCAAACACTTTAAATATGTCTTCACTCTCCTCTTACATGGTGGTTCCTGAGAAGAAATTTTGTATAATTCTTTTTTTTCCCTTTAAACAAAGTCTCACTCTGTCACCCAGGCTGGAGTGCCGTGGTGTGACCTTGGGTCACTGCAACCTCTATTTCCCAGGCTCAAGCAATTCTTGTGCCTCAGCCTCCAGAGTCACTGGGATTACCAGCAGGTATCACCACACCTGGCTAATTTTCATATTTTTAGTAGAGACAGGGTTTCGCCATGTTGGCCAGGCTGGTCTTCAACTCCTGGCCTCAAGTGATCCACCCACCTTGGCCTCCCAAAGTGCTGGGATTACAGGTGTGAGGCACCATGTCTGGCCAATATAATTCTTATTTTTGATCTTCTATAGTTAAGGTGTCTTATTTCCCCTGGCTTCTTTCAATATTTTTTTCTTTATCTTTGATTTTTTGAAATATATGCCTATGTATAGTTTTTTGTTTATTTGTTTTTGTTTTGTTTTTTGCATTTATGTTGCTTGGTACTTAAGCTTCCAAAATCTGTGGTTTGGTATCTAACACTAATTTGAGGAAGTGCTCAGTCATTATTGCTTCAAACATTGCTCCTCTTTCTTTCTCTCTTCTCTTACTGGTATTCATCTTATGTGTATGTTATTCCTTTTTGGGTTGTCCCACAGTTCTTGAATATTCTGTTCTATAGTTTTCAGTCTTTTTTCTCTCTTTTTTTTCATTTTGGAAATTTTTGTTTTCATATCCTCTACCTCATAGATATTTTTTCCACAGCCATGTCCATTGTATTAATAAGGCCATCAAAGGCATTCTCCATTTCTGTTACAGTGCTTTTTATCTTTAGCATTTCTTATTTCCTTCTTAAAATGTTCATCTCTCTACTTACATTAACTATCTGTTCTTGCATGTTGTCTACCTTTTTCATTAAAGTCCTTAGCATATTAGTCATAATTTTTTAAATTCCTGGTTTAATAATTCCAACATTCCACTATATCTTGTTTTCTGGGTCTAATGATTGTACAGCCGATTCAAACTATGTTTTCTGTCTTTTAATATGCCTTGTAATTGTTGAAATGTGAACATGATGTATTGGGTAAAAGACATTGTGGTAAATAGGCCTTTAGTAATGTGGTAGTAAAGTATTTGGGGAGAGAAAGTGTTCCAAGCCCTATGATTAGATCCCAGTCATTTGGCAAGTCTGTGTCCCTAGACTATGAACTTCTTCAGTGCCTCGTAGTTGCTTCCTATTGCCAACACCCATGCCGTTACATGGGGTGGGATGGTTAGAGGGGGCTGGAGTTGGGTATTTTCCTTCCCCTAGGTAGGTTAGACTTTGACAAAATAGGTTAGGCTCTGGTAAAATATTTAGGCCCTGCCGAGATAGTTTATCCTGGGGGCAGGCCTTGTTAAGAACAGAGTAGTCTGGCATACTTCAAAATGATTCCTACTCCCCTCCCCTGAAAGAAGTAGGATTTTCCTCAAATGTTCACCAGGAGGCCATAGTAACGTTCCTGGAGGTAAAACTCACTAAAGTGTGAAGACCTCCCTATGACTGGTTCCCTTGGAGTTGTTTGCTTGTTTGTTTGTTTGAGACGGAGTCTGGTTCTGTCACCAAAGCTGGAATTTAGTGGTGCAATCTCTGCTCACTGCAACCCCCACCTCCCGGGTTCAAGTGATTCTCATGTCTCAGGCTCCCGAGAGGCTTGGATTACAGGCTTGTGCCACCACACCTGACTAATTTTCGTACTTTTAGTAGAGACGGGGTTTTGCCATATTGGCCAGAATGGTCCTGAACTCCTGACCTCAGGTGATCTGCCTGTCTCAGCCTCCGAAAGTGCTGGGATTACAGACGTGAGCTACTGCACCCGGCAACCTTTAGAGTTTTTGATTCTTAGGCTTGTCCACTTTGAGCCTCCAACAATTCATCAGGTTCATGTTCCCACCCTGGCACTGGTTCCTGCAGCAGTTTTTGCTTTTGAGTGTCTGCTCCAGTAAGTTGAAATCATACCATATCTGCCTGTCTGTCTCTCCAATATTGGAGGCAGCAGTTTTCCTTCTAGCCTCATTTATCTGATGATATCAGAAGAGTTGCTCATTTTTCAGTTTGTTCAGCTTTTTACTTGTGATCATTTATTTCTTGAAGTGTTTCATGAGTTTTGTTTGAGGTTTATTCGTGATTAGACTGAGATTATACATTTCTAATTACAATATCATAGAAGTGATGTTGTGTTCTTCTCAATGCATCCTATCCTACCATGTGGCAAACAATTTAAGTCTGTCCCTTTACCAACAATGTTCACTTTGATCATTTAATTAAGAAAATGTCTTCCAGACTTCTCCAGTGTAGTTACTCTTTTCCTCTTTGAAATTAATGGAAATTTGGTGGGAGGTATTTTTAAACTAGACAAATACTCTATTTCTCATCAAATTTTCAATTTATCCATTTATTTAATTATACATATACAAACTCATAGCTTCCTATTTTATTTATTGTGTAAGAAATAATCTCTTTATTTATTTTGATGTTCAAATTGTCCCCAGTTTGACCAACAAGAACTTATTAAAGCTAGCTTCACTGTCCTGTTGACATTTTTTCATCACTCTTTGAACACTTCCTTGCTTTCATTTGTTATAAGTTCCTTATTCATCTTGTATTTTCCAAGCCCCAGGACTGAAATCAACTAATTCATTTTAGAGAAAATTTGTATTTAAAAAATAAGATTTGGGTACTAGGTGTGTGCATTGCTACTGGGGTATCATTACCCTCAGTTTCTCCTCAGTGGACAAAAGAAAGGGGAAATATTAAATAAATACATACAAACATTTACATTTCTATTTATACTTATATTTATTTCCATATCTATCTGTCTATATTGAAAACCACACTATAACACTAATGCCTCCAATTCCAATTCGACATCACAGAATTTCTTTCTTTTATTCCCTATTCTGTATTTGTAAATCCCCTCTCCAAAGGAAGAAAAATGATTATATTAATATATTTACTTATATTGTCAGTCCTCTGTGGGCAGCCAGTCTTCCATCTTTGTCACCACCTCACGCCCCACACGGATGTCCTCTTCACAATGTTCAGTCTCTGACTCCTCATTTCTGATTACCCTCCCATGTGGATGGCCTCTGCCCCCACCTGGAATCTGACATGCAATGCCAGTCTGCCCTCCAGCATGTACTTCTCAGGCTCTAACACCTATGCCAAGCCCCACCCCCACTCGTAGACCTTTACTTCATTTTACTCAGGCTTCATATAGCAGGACATCTTCATGTGCATACCCGCCTTACTGGCTCAGGCTCTGATACCCTACATCAGTTTTCTATCACTCCCCCTCCACCTTCCCCTGTGGACCCTCTCCTCATGGACCCTGCTTGGGTTCTGACTTATTCCCCACATAAGGCTGCCCACAGCCCCACATGAACATCCTCTTCATTCTTCTCAAGCTCTGACATGCCACACCAGCTGACATGGTTTGGCTCTGTGTCCCCAGCCAAATATCATCTTAAATTGTAATCCCCACATGTTGAGGGAGGGGCCTGGTGGGAAGTGATTGGATCATGGGGGTGGTGTCCCTCATGCTGTTCTTGTAACAGTGAGGGAGTTCTCATAGAAGCGAATGGTTTTAAAAGTGTTTGGCAGTTTTCCCTTTGCTCTCTCACTCTCTCCTGCCACCATGTAAGAAGTGCCTTGCTTCGCCTTCACCTTCTGCCATGATTGTAAGTTTCCTGAGGCCTCCCCAGCTAAGAAGAACTGTGAGTCAATTTAACCTTTTTCTTTATAAATAATCCAGTCTTTGGCAGTTTCTTTACAGCAGTGTGAAAACACATTAATACACCAGCCCGCAAGGATTCCCACAGAATGATCTTTAAAGCCTATTCCAGATCATGGCACTGCTTACAACTTTCTAATCTTAGGATAAAATCCTAAGTACATATCATGGCTTAAATATGTTACATCAACTGGCTTCTTCACTTGCTATCTCTCTGATCTTGTTTCTTATCATTCACTCCTTTTTTAAGCACCCAGTCCAACCATTCTTGTCTTCCTGTCATTCCTAAGACATGTCAACCTCCTATGCATATCAGAGCCTTTATTTCTTTATTTTATTCTATCTGTACTGAAGTGTTTTGTGATCAGGTATTCCATGTATTTCTCATTCAAGATATTCTGGTCTCTATTCAAAGCTGCTTTTCAGAGAGGCCTTCCTAAATTATTGTATTTTATAATCCCCACACACAAGAGTTTCTATCCAACATTCTTTCCAACTTTTTCTGGAGAGTACTTGTCAGTACATAGATTGGCTTATTTTTATTTTGTTTTAGTTATTTATAGGCCTTATTCCTACACAGTCAGCAGAGAGAGTCTCTTTAGCTCAATACTGCATCCCCTAAATCCAGAAATGAAAAACACAAATTATTGGCATATTTAGTCATGAATAAATGTTTGTGAAAGGAATATTAAAGCTAGCTGCAACAGAGCCTCATTACAAGGAAGGGATGGATGGATAGATGAATAGATATATGATAAGTGAGTAATGGTGATCCTTCTTTGACATCTGGGACTTCATTGATTACAAAAGCTTAACATCTTGACTTGGCTAACAAGGGGTCAGCCTCTCACCTCTCACTTTGTCCTTACTCTGTATCCCTCCCAGATAATGTTCCAGAGAGAAGAGACCTGAGATATGCTTCTCTCTTGAATCATCTCAACTAGGTCCCTGGATCAATGTTGACAAAAACAGAAAGAATAAATAATGGTAGGAAAGTGACATGAAAGTATTAATGAGACTTACTAGGAGGTAAAAGAAGATGAAGTATCTCATTTTTCTGTGATGGTGAGATGGATTTCTTGGAATGTCTTTCACACATCAGTTGAATATTCTGTTGCCATATCATGAAAAGAAGGACTTGTTATAGGATTGTCTACTCCCTCAACCTGTGTATTTTTGTGCATTCCCAACATATAGCATATTGCTAAACACACAGCTGATGCTATAACTACTTAATGAACAAATGTGTACTCAGATGATTTTGCTTGTGATAGGAGTTTGGATGGAGTTTCAACTCAGAACCAAAGAGAATGTACCATATTTTACTGAAGGTCCATAATTTTAAATCATTATAAATTATTGACGTTCTTTGAATACTACCTCAAAGGACAAGCACAACCTGAGACACTGATGGGAAGCCTAGTACTAAGAAAATACAAGGCGTTCAGATTTATTTTTAAAACATGATATTGAATAAAGAATGATAATGTCAGAAAGGACTCCTATATTCTTGGCCTGAAATTTTCACATTTTAAGAACCTCAGGAAAGCACATACTTCAATAACTTGTTTTCACCTTACGTTCCACTACTAATAACTAGAGTTAATTCTTTTCTGTAAGATCTGTTGTATTATTCATCAGAAATTTCTTCAGAAAAATGAATTACTATTTTTAAGTATGTTCTAACTTTAATAAGTGTATAGTCATGGATGTGGACTACTTAGAAAGCAGGAAGAATGGATAAATTATTTGTATGAGAGTTTCCTATATAATTTTTTCCTCTTTGACTCTGGTTCATTTATAACTTTTTGGTGTGGTCTTAAGGTGACATTGCCAGGATCTAAGCATCCTCACATTAAATGAACATAGATTGTAACCAAGGTTAAAGCTGAAGAAAATGACTTTCCATTAATTCATCGCTTTTTATTCTGTAATGTTTTCCCTTCCTGGGGGACTGGCAGGACAGTGTATGGTATTTATGCTTAGCTTCTTGCATTCCTGAGTGCCTTACAAGATTTTCATAGGAATACATTTAGTTGGCATATTATAAAGAGAACATACTGCTAAAAAGATGTTTATTTATCATTTTCTATCTATTCTTGAGTTGGTCAAACTAGTCTTTACTACTTAGAGCAAGTTCAAATACTTGGCATTGGCAAACACATGGCTTTCAATATTTTAATTAGAAGTTTAATGCTGACTGACTTTACTAGATGCAGTTCAAGAATCCAGTCAGGAGAAATACATAATTCCTTTCTGTTCAACACATAAGGCACAGAGAAAAAGACATTTGCAATTATTTCTACCTTGCAGAGAATTTAAATTCTGTATTGACCTCCAATATGTAGGTCAACTTACCTTTTTGCAAGCTCACTTGAGTATCTTCAGAGAGCACAACAATGACAGGTTTTTCTGATGAATTCAAGTGACAACTGGCTATTAGAAAATACCTGGGACTATGAGCTGTTGATTCAGCTGGACTCATTACATATCTAAATCCAATAGATGTCTGAGTGCCAATAGGCCTTTGAGTCAAAAGAAACCTGAGAGTAACTAGGAAAAGACATAAAGGCTGGCATAGAAGTTACTGTTTCTACTTCTAATTTATGGTGGAATATTTTTATGTTTCTCAAGAAATGTCAAACCCCTGGTTTGGTAAAGATTTGCCATTCTCGATTAAATTTGCATTAGCAGTTCATTTGGCACAGAAATAGTCATTTATTTGGATTCCACCTTTCCTACTCTTGAACATTATTCTTCAATTACTTTTAGGAATCTTCTATGGTCTGTCCATAATTGTATCTATACTGTCTAGTTCAGTTGTTCAAAATTGTCTTTTCTGTCCTCTATTCTTCCAAAATCTCTCTTCTCTGTGGGTGTCTTGAGTTCGTCTCTAGGTTCTTAGACACCTCATCTCTTTATTTGTAGAGGAAGAGCTTTAGGTTATCCCTTGGTATGTTTGGATAAGGTATATGAGGAAGACAGAAAAGTTTTTTATGCTAAGGTGACAGAATCTAAACTGGTAGAAATCCAAACATCTGCCAGTAAATCGGGAAGAATTTTCCCACAGTCATGACTCATTTTCTGCAGGTGCAAATATTTAAGTTCTATTATAGATGGTATTTTCAGAATTGAAAAGCAGCCAAGGTGGGTGGTTTACCTGAGGTCAGGAGTTCGAGACCAGCCTGGCCAACATGGCGAAACCCCATCTCTACTAAAAGTACAAAAATTATCCAGGAATGGTAGCAGACACCTGTAATCCCAGCTATTCAGGAGGCTGAGGCAGGAGAATAGCTTGAAACCGGGAAGCAGAGGTTGCAGCGAGCTGAGATTGTGCCACTGCACTCCAGCCCAGGTGATAAGAGCGAGACGCCATCAAAAAGAAAGAAGAGAGAGAGAGAGAGAGAGAGAGAGAGAGAAAGAAAGAAGGAAGGAAGGAAAAGAAAGAAAGAGAAAGGAAAGAAAAAGAAAGAAAGAAAGAAAGAAAGAAAGAAAGAAAGAAAGAAAGAAAGAAAGAAAGAAAGAAAGAAAGAAAGAAAGAAAGAAAGAAAGGAAGGAAGAAAGGAAGAAAGAAAGAAAGAAAGAAAGAAAGAAAATCTCCCAAATTTCCAACAGGCAGACCTCACTAGAATGCAAACTTGGCCAGGCATGGTGGCTCACACCTGTAATCCCAGCACTTTGGGAGGCCAAGGCTAGTGGATCATGAGTTCAGGAGTTCCAGACCAGCCTGGCCAAGATGGTGAAACCCCATCTCTACTAAAAAATACAAAAATTAGCTGGGCATGGTGGTGGGCACCTGTAATTCCAGCTACTCAGGAGGCTGACGCAGAGAATTGCTTGAACCCAGGAGGCGGAGGTTTCAGTAAGCCGAGACCTCACCACTGCACTCTAGCCTGGGCAACAGAATGAGATTCTGTCTCAAAAAAAAAAGAATGCAAACTTGTTTAGTTCAGTAGTTACTTAGATGCAAAACTAACCAAAAGTTGGAAAACAAACATATCTCCGAGAACGTAAGTACAAACTCAAGTTAGACAGACCTGGGCAAAAATCCTATTTCTGCCACTAACTAGATTTTTGACAATGAGCAAATTTACTTTGACACTGTAACAGTAACTTATGCCTTATTTTTCTCTTCTATAAAATGGAAAAAAAAAAAAACCACTGGTTTCTTAAAATGTGACAGAAATCTACATGAGGCATCTATCAAGACATTTGTAACCAAGGTGATTTTTCTGGTCAGGTAAGCAAAGCAAGCATCTCTTTCACCCCTATGGTTCCATGTGGACCCTAAAACTTGGTTGATAAAAACGACTTTCCAATTTAGAAGACCATTCTCTGAAGATTACAGTACATCTTAATAAGGTTGCTATGAAGTACAAATAAGAACACAAAGTATATTACATTTCACCTACATACAGTGGCTGTTAATGTTAACCTTTCATCTTTATAATGTTAATAACTACAATAATGATAATAAGATGTGATGGAAAAATCTGAGAAATACTGAAAATATGATGAGGCTAGTGGTCAGACTGGACTCATGGGAGCAGAGCATTGGTCAGATCACCATCATCTGGAGTTTGGCTTCAGCATGTTGGTTCAGAAGACATAGTGTTGATCACTACTGGGGAATGATTCACAATGACCAAACTCACAAACAGATGTAATCATTTAGGAGAAAAGTCGTTCTCACACACCAAGATCCCAATATTTTCAATTCAACTCACCATAAAAAATCATACTAACTTAAGCTTTAGAGAGTTGAATTAGAACCAGGGGAGGAAGTTGGCTTATGTTAAAGACAAAAGTACATTTTGTAAAGCTGAGGAATCTGTTTCCACTGCTGGAACTGATTTAGCACATGAATGATAAGGGTAAGATATTACATAGGGGTGCCAAAACTTTCTATCTTCCAGGCACTTCTGGTGTCATACTGCACTTAGGACTTACTATTTTTTTTCTCCCCCATTTTTGTCTCCAAGTTGATCAGTTTCCTTCCACTGCCAATTCATTCATTCTCTTTTCCTTTTATTCTTCCTTTATTTTATGTTTTTCCTTCTTCAGTATTCCTTTTGCTTTTAATATCTTTATTTTTGTAGGCTGGATAAAATACATTTCAATAGTTTTTAGCATGTATACATTAATAAAGTCATTCTCAGCCAACCGTGGTGGCTCATGTCTATAATCCCAGCACTTTGGGAGGCTAAAGTGGATAGACCACTTGAGGTCAGGAATTTGAGACCAGCCTAGACAACATGGTGAAACCCCATTTCTACTAAAAATGAAAAAAAGAAAAAAAAAAAAAAACTAGCCAAGCGTGGTAGTGGGTGCCTGTAATCTCAGCTACTCTGGAGGTTGAGGCAGGAGAACTGCTTGAACCTGGAAGGCAAAGGTTGCAGTGAGTTGAGATTGTGCCACTGCACTCCAGCCTGGGCAAGAAGAGTGAGACTCCATCTCAAAAATAATAATAAAATAAAAATAAAAAATAAAGTCATTCTCCTTTAATACTGTTCAGTGGCCTTTCTTAACCACTCAATTCACATATTGACAGTGTGAGTTATATTTGTAGCTGACTGCTTTTATTCAATGCACAATTATTTTGGCTGAAGCTAAGATGAACTTCATATTCTGGAGGCAGTGAGCTTCACTTGCACTATGCATACTATAAATATGCTGATGAAACCTATAATGCATCTGAAGTGCACTATTACAACAGAAATGAGTAACAGACATGTAATAATTTTTTACGGGAAACGCTTCAGAGTTGAGCCTGAGATGCTAGAAACCTATGTCCCTGTGCCTCTAAATTTTCCCATCATCCCAGACTTCTGTGTTCCAGTCCACCTTTCATAGTGGCTCCCAGGTCTGAGAGTGATAGAAATTCTGCCTCTCAGAATTGGAATCAGTTGTATTAATAAAAAAGAACACGACCAGTCGGTGGGCTTCCAACCAGAATTTGCCCTACCTGCCAGGCTTTTCAATGTCCTTTACTAAGACTCCCAATCAGAATTTTTTCTCTTTTCTTGCCTGTTGTAGGTCTTGTCTAGAGATTTCTATGTAGAATGTTTTGGTTGCTTCTAATGTATTTTTATTTAAGTAAAGATAGCATCTCTCTGCCTATGGTTGTTGTGGGGATGGGAGGTTAACATTATATAATACATGGAAACAATTTACTAGGATACGTAAAAAATATTAAACATTCAATAATCTATGCCTCTTCCTTACACTAAACAACAAGCACCACGAAAGTGATATCACATTCCCTGCACTTAATACAGGGCCTAGAAGGAGGTCAGTCCTCAAAAAAAAAGCAGTTGAGTGAATGAATGATGAGAGGAAAGGAGGAATTTTAAAAACCCTTTTACGCGGCTTTCTTTTCCTTTTTAAAACTTTGGGTCCAAGAGCTTTTCATCCTTCTCCACCAAAGAACCTCAAAAAGAAGAGAGTAAACATTTGCCTGGAAGAACGGAGACCTAGCTCAATTGTCTGGCCCCAGCACAAATGATTTTGTTTTGCTTTTTAATATTAAATTCTTACAGAAATGTTTAATACAAACACTGTTTTAAATGATTCCATATTTATTCTTATTTATAACCTCTGGCATAAAACTTTTACCTTAGGAGTTCAGAACACTTATGACAACATTTTTTGAAGTTGTTCTATAGACCACCTGCATCAAAATCATCTGAATGATTGTTTAAAAATCACATTTGGGGACATATATCTCTATTTTTCTGAATGATAATTTCTGTGAACAAAATCTCAAATCCTCATGTTATTTTTGCACACTAAAGTTTGTGTGCCACTGCTTGAAAGAAAACAAAATTGCACATGGATGCTAATGGCGGTTTTGTTTTTTAGGATTAAACAAAGTGCCATCTCCTATAAAAGAAAACAAGAGTTAGTCTTTCTTAAGCATTTAATCACAGGGGCTAGAGCTACAATATACTGGACACTAGTCATTTGTGGCTATTTAAATTTAAGTAATTAAAATAAAATGTAAATATCCAGTTTTGCAGTCACACTAACCACATTTCAAGTGGTCAATAGCCATATATGGCTATAAGCTACAGTACTGGGCAGCACATTTCCACGCTGCCTGACAGGTTCTTCCTGCCCACTACACAAATAAAAACCATGGCATTGCAGTGAAGAAAGAGTTTAATTGATGCAAGGCCAGTAGCACCGTAGGGGAGATGAAGTTACTACTCAAATCAATCTCTCTACAAACTCAGGGATGAGGGTTTTTAAGGATAATTTGGTGGGTAGAAGGTTAGAAAGTGGGGAGTACTGATTGGTCAGGTTGAAGATGAGATCATAGAGAGTTGAAGCTGTCCTCTTGTGCTGAGTCAGTTCCTGGGGTGGAGGCCACAAGACCAGAGGAGCCAGTTTATCAATGTGGGTGGTGTCAGCTGGTGCATGGAAACGCAGGGGTCTGCACAATATCTCAAGTACTGATCTCAGGTTTTACAACAGTGACTCCCAAGACATTATTTCTAATCTTGTGGCTAATTTTGCTAGTCCTGCAAAGGCAGTCTAGTCCCCAGGCAAGAAGGGGGTTTGTTTGGGGAAGAGGCTGTTATCATCTTTGTTTCAAAGTTAAACTATAAACTTAGTTTCTCCCAAAGTTAGTTTGGCCTATGCCTAGGAATGAACAAGGATAGTTTGGAGGCTAGACGCAAGATAGAGATAGTTAGGTCAGTTAAAATGTTTGCAAAGGCTGTTTCGATTACAGAAAGTTCCACCGGAGAGCCCTGCTCTGGAGATATGAGTTTATCAGCGCTGGGATACAACAACTGAAGACAGTGGCACAAAAGCTAAGAAGACGCGAAAGACCTATAAGGACTTCCACACCCCAAATTAGCACACAGGATCAGAGGAAAGAGAGGAATTGGAAGAGAACTAAAATATGCAAGGAACAGTGTCCTGGCAAGGCAGCTGCACCCAGAAACAACGCTACTCCAAGAAGGGGAAGCACTAGACTTTGGCATATAGATAATCTTCTCTGCCACAGACATCCACAATCTTTAGAAAAAGATTGCTGAATTTACAAAGGTACTGAATTTGAAAGTCAAAAGACGGCCTGGGTTTCTCATTGTGTTGAAAATGGTGTGTGGAAAGCAGTGGTGGTGCTCGAAATCAGAATTTGAAAAGCAAAATAGGCCATGGATTCAATTTCACCTGCCATGGAGTTGGATACTCACAGCAATCTTACCTATACAGGTATACTGTTAAAACCTACCAGAATTAGTATCACATTTGTACATTGGACCTTGATAAAAAATTAACAAAAAAAGTACATATGCTTTATTTAATCCTCAAAAGCATCCTATGTGAAAGCCACAGGTTATCAGGTTTCACAGACTTACTCAAGGTCACACAGCAAGTAGAGATCTGTTTTATGCTGTTTATGGCACTTATAGTAACTCAGTTTTTTTAAATGGTAATTTTGTATTGTATTCATACTTACTTCTATAGGACATGAGCACAGATACCTACAGGTAATTGCTGTCAAAGAAAGATAAGCAAACTATAAATCATGTATGTAAAGTACTGGCATCTAGACCTTAACTCAGGAAAGATGGTTCTGGGTCAGTACAACTGTGGTTTATTTTTAAGAACAATGACTATCAAGTATTTGGATCCAGCTGGGTACAGTGGCTGACGTCTGTAATCTCAACACTTTGGGAGGCTGAAGCGGGCAGATCACTTGAGGTCAGGAGTTTGAGACTAGCCTGGCCAACATAGTGAAGCCCATTCCTACTAAAAATACAAAAATTAGCCAGGCATTGTGACGGGCACCTGTAATCCCAGCTACTCCGGAGGCTGAGGCAGGAGAATCACTTGAACCTGGGAGGCAGAGGTTGCAGTGAGCAGAGATCGTGTTACTGCACTTCAACTTGGGTGACAGAGTGAGATGCTATATTTAAAAAAAAAAAAAAAAAAAGTATTTGAATCCAGGTCTTTTGAAGTCTCAGGCATTGACCATCTTGGTCTGTGAAGTCCTCACTATGGTAAATATGCCAATTATGCAGTCTTCAAATGGATCCTCAGTTACATGTACCCGAGGCAGGGAAAGGACTAAAGCCAAAAGCTCAATTACAGGCACCACTATGGAGAGTCATGGCTCCTTATCTGAGGCTGAAACAAAATATCAGAGACCCACCCAAGGATAATCCAGACTTCCGAAATTAGCAGGCGATCAACTGAAAAGTCCAGACGTTGTTCTCTATCATCTGTCAACAAGAACCACTTTCCTTTCTGTTCTTTCATGTCTCCAATTTTCAAGAATTAGTTTAAGATTACAGGAGGCAGTGAGTTTTAATTAAAACTAAATTGAATAGATTAGCAGACTGGAAAATGAAGTCAATTATTCCTGATATTTTCTCATAATTCTATAAATTTATATTGCACTATGGATAAGCCCAATTTTTATTACCTTGTATTTAAAATTTAATATATATTTATAAATATGTTTCATGGACCCATCCTACAATTACAGCCATTCAAAAGATTTTGTTAAGAAATCCATACTAAAAATGTTTCATATATGTAACATATATGTAAACCTTAATAGCACATAGCTATTAACAAAAGTAAATAATATTGTAGGAGGTTTAATGTCTAATTAAGGAAAGATGAATTGTTTTTCAAGGATGAAAGACAATAAAAAATTCAGATCATTTCGGAGCAATAGTAGGAGAGGGGGCTGTTTGTGCAAGGAGGTTTCTCTTATAAAAGAAAGAAAACATCAGGCCAGTTCTCCCAAAAGGGAACTATTTTGTGAAATGAAGAGTATGGCTGCATTAGGAGATAAGATCCAGGGGTCCATGTAATTTTTTAAAAGATAATTATATATTGTAAATATGGTATTTAAATAGTGATGTTCTAGCAGCTTAAAATAGCAAAATATTTGAAGAACAGATAAGGTTGAAACTGTTATCAAAAATAAATTAGACATAAGGAATTTAATATTGGTTATAATTTTTTTCTATCATGTATATATTTTATTTTCCCTGTGTAAATTAATCAAAATTGCCAGTTATTGATTGAATGCTTATCTAATGTATGTAATTCCACTACGAACTGTGATATCCTTGCCACCAAAGCACTCATAATGTTGTTAGGGTTGGGAAGTGGAGGAAAATAAACACATTAAAACATGAGTGACAAGAACAAAGCAAGAGATGAAGTTTCATGAGGCACCTCCTGTGTCAGTGCCTGAGAAATCCTTCCCATGTTCTTACATAGCAGCTCAGAAGAGAAAGTGATCACCTCAGCCTGAGAGATTTCACAAGAATGTGTTAATCATTTTTGGTTTTATTTATTTTAAATATTTACTTTATTGGAAGTATAATTTATATACCAAAAGATGCACAGATATTAAGTTTTCAGTTCTATGAGTTTTGACAATTGTATACACCCACGGAAACATCACCAAAATTAAATATCAAATATTTCCATCTCCCAAGAAAGGTAGCTCTTTCTAGCTAATCCCTTCTTCCCTATTCTGTCTTCAGGGGCAATATTATCTGATTCCTAGCACCATAAATTAATTTTCTCCATTCTTGGATTTTATATAAATGGAATTATAGATTATGATCTCTATTCTGGCTTCTTTACAACAGCAAGAGGTTCTGAGATTCATCCATATTGTTTCATATATTAGTACTTTGTTTCTTTCTAATGCTGAGTATTAATGCTGCTATTCATTTCTTGATTATCTGTCCAAAGAAAATTCATATATTTAAAATTAATGTATTAGTTTTATATTGCTGCATAAAAAAATCACTGCAAACTGAGCAACTGATAACTGCACTTATTTCTCAGCTTACAGTTCTTTAGGTCAGTCTTAGGCTCGGGTGGACTTGGCTTAGTCTTCTGCTCAGAGTCTCAGATGACTTAAATAAATCAAAAAGTCAGGCTGCTGAGCTATTATTTGGAGACTCATGGAATAATCCACTCAGTAGGGTGGTTGGAAGAATTTGGTTTCCATGGTCACGGGCCTGAAGTCTCCATTTCCTGGCTGGCAATCAGCTGGGGGAGCTCCTCTTAGGTTCTAGGCACCGCACCACCCGCACCAGTCATCACTTGACCCTCTTCATCTTCAAGCCAACAAAAGAGCATCAAGCTCTTCTTGTGCTTACAATCTGATTCCCTTTCACCTTCCTCCTCTATCACTAGCTGGAGAAAGTTTTCTGATTTTAAGAAAACTTTATTCAGGTTTCGTGTGACTGAATTAGGCCCATTTGGATAATTTCCCCTTCTTAAGGCCAACTGTGCCATATAACATAACATCATGGGAGTGATACCTCATCATATTTCCAGGACCCAGGGATTAGGGTCTATGAAATCTTGGGGCCCTTCCTAAAAATTCTGTCTACCACATTATTTGAAATCATCATGTTAATGTATTTATTTAAATGTTTGGAAAATGGCTAGAGGAGTGAGCACGAGACAGCAAAGGTTGGCAGTGTAGGCCAGAGAGTGGCCACCCTGGTTTGTAGAGAACTGTGAATTCTGGACCAAAAAGGAACCCATAAAAACACTTGATGTGTTTGGCCATATGTAAAATAGTAGAAGGATTTACAATTCCAGTGGAGACTTAGAATGCTTAATTGTAAAGGAATAAGAACACAGAAAACTGAGCAAACCAAAAGAGGAAGGAAAATATCTACAATTAGAACTAACAAGTTTTACAGGAAATCAAATATAATCAGGGTACAGTATCTGGCTAACAATTAACCACACTTATGTAAACATAATTAGGTATATGTTTGGTATTGATTTAACCAAAATCATGCTATATTTTTATTGGAAAAAACAGAGGAAATAAAAGGTCATGGGTGGCATAAGACTACTAAACTCTAACCTTTCATACTATGAAATAAATAGAAATGGGTAAATCAAGAAATGTGTCTGATTTAGAAATCTGAACATAAATAGAATAAATTTTTTAAATACATGCAGTTAGTGACAGGATATGGGCAGAAGGTCTCTCCTTTTTCATTATTCAATTTGTAGTATTTGAATCTTGAAGCAACATGCATGCATTACCTTGTTAAAAGTTACCAATTATTAAAATGGAATAAATTACTCAAATATTTTGTGTTTTAATAGATAGGGGAACATATTTAACTTGAAATCTAAACAAAGAGAGTGTTATTTATACTCTACAATTTTTAAAAATTGCTTTAATTTTGGCAATTTTATTGCTTTAGTTTTTTCTGCTGTTACTAATAATAAAAATAATTTAAAATCACCACTTTTATTTCACTTCTCTACAATCATGTCAGCTTGCAGGGAGATGGAGAAGTGAGGAGGTGAGCCTGGAACAGTGTTGTAACACTCAGGAAGAAACAGGCAGGTAACGTGGAACGATTACCAAACCTTTCTCATAAAGGAAAAAGCCTCTTTATTTAGGCTCAATATTTAATGTAGGATGCTTCAGGAATTGCACATACTCTGAGCACTAAATACTTCATTTTGACTGCCCTCTGAACTACTTAGTTCTACATATTACAATAAACAAGAGCTTCTTTAACTTGGGACTTCTTGAAGGCAACATAGGCTTTGTTAGCATGAATACACTCCCACTCATTAAAGAGAACTACACATGTGGCTTGTTTATATCTTTATATACTCAATAAACAGGAATCAATTTCCAGTGTGGGAAGTTTCAGCCTCCAATTTCTCCTCGCTAAGTAATGATGACAGCCCTCGACATTTTTCTGCTGAGGAAATAATTCTGCTCTTGTTTGGAACCTCTTTGTTGTATCCCAGGTTACCCTCCCATGTACTCTGATCTGCTTTGGTATGTTTGAGACTTGCTTCACTGCCCCCATACAGATCAAAGATGGTCTCTAATCAGAGCTCACTAGTCTGGGGAATGACTGCCTGAAACACCTATGTTTTCAGCCTGAATCAACTGTTCAAGAGACAAGTGTGTGCAAAGATTTGTATCATTAAATCGAACATTTATTGGCCATTCCACAGCAGCATTTAAAAGAAAAAAAAGCCAACATCTTACCTTAGTGTGTGGCACCCTACACTTGCTTACTCAGTTGTTCTGCCTCCCTCACTAGTATGGAAGTGATACAACTGTAGCAGGAAAAGATCTCATTTTCATTTCCTACCTTTCTTTAGTCCCTTAGCAAACAGGGAAAGAATGGCATCTTTATGATTTTCATAAGAAAACTTCTTGGACCACCTGAGCAAATTGAATTTTTAAAATTACTCGGTATTTTAGAAGGACCTAGATATACAGAAAAGATTTACTAAACCCTAAAATAGCAGAAATGCCATTGGAGTGGTGTGTGTTTGTGTGCATGTGAACACTCACTCTCCCAAGGCTGAACATTCTGCCAACTGGTGTCTGTCAAAATAATTTAGTATGGCTCAGTGGAAGATGAAAACCAGAACTCACTTATCTTGCTCCAACCCTGCACAAAAGTAGCAGAAAAACATGTATAAAATGAGTTCAAAATTAAGAAAGAGGAAAAAGGAAAGCACTTGGCTTGCTTACCCTCTGCTGTTAAATAGAGTAATGCTGGAAAGTGCTAAATATAGTCCCTCTAAAGAATCTAGATCTTATTTATAATAAGTCTTAATTTAAACGTGATCTCCACAAGCCTACTATATCACTGCCTCCATACTCAAACCAATACAGAGGACTCAAACTAGAAGGAGAAAAATCTCTAAAGCTTTAACTAGGTAGTTATCAAAGGTCGTAAGTAATCTAGTGTTGTGGAAGCTAGAGGAGCTGCTTTTGAAAGGCGTATGTACTTACCAAGGCCTATGGGAGCTAGGGTGACTTGGGTGCAAATGGGTTATGCCTGAGTGGAAATGCTAAGGTATATGGAAGAGTACCTAGGGCAGGAGTCCAGGGCAGGATGGATAGGGCAATGGCAAATCTCAAGAGATCAGAGAGAGAAGGAAAGACTAGAGCAAGAGCACAGTATGTATTCTTTGTGAAGAGACTGGGGCTGGTTAAGGCCAAAGATAAAACTAAACAACCTATCCATGATGCATTGTAGAGTAGATAGGAAATAGGTTCCTGGCAAAGAAAAGAAGAGGCTATAATAAGAGATATCAAATGACTATGGACATATATTTCATTTATAGAAAGTTTTAAAACAAGCAAAGCTAATATAAAGTGGGATTAGGCCACCCTAGAACTATTCTACTACAGAATTTAGGTAAGAATGTGTAAGTAGATTAACTGTATATCCTTCTTTGAGACAAAGGAGCACTAAAGCTATAAAATTTCTTTTGTGAATGTATCTAAGACAAATTGGCTATGCACAATTAGAATATTTTTGTAAGTTATAGGTATCTTTCAATAATGAGAAATAGGTGAGGTCTATACGTGTCCTTCCCACAATCCCATTAAGAGATCTACCCTCTGTTAGTTTTACTTTAAAGACAGTTATTAATAATGGTCACAGTCATAAAATGGTTCTCTAGCCTGCTCTGTCAGCTCAGTGAGGTCTCAGTTTTCTCTTATTTTGGGGTGCTTTGACTACAACTTATAAAAAGATTCATCTGAAGTGATGGTGACAATATTTGAGCATCAGGATTCAACTGTTCTTTCATATGCACAGATCTGAACAAAATGTGCGGATTTCAAGCCTTGTTCACACAAGTGCAGGGAAAACCTTCAAACTTTCTAACCAATCAACACATCTTGATTGGTTAGAAACCACCAGTTTGTTCACTAAAAGTCATTTTAAAGCCTGTTATGCTAATTTAAAAAACGTCTTTGATAAATACCTCTGAAGCCTTTCCAGTGGCACTATGGAGTATGGCCTGTTTATTAAATTGTAGCTTAAGGAGGGTAACAGATCATCCTAAAGAGTGGGTTAAAACACACATATGCATAACACATTTTAATCTCTACAGACACTTTTTCAAAGTAAATTACAAAACAAAAATTGCTCTTGCAGACATTAAAAAGAGACGCTGAGGAGCAGAGTTCAGGTAAAGATGGAAGAGTGCTGATAACTGAGAGTCAAGAATAGTTGTTTGGTCCTCTCAACTGTGCATTGCCATCAAATCTGCTTTAGAAGTTCAGCTTCCCGATAGTGGAACACATGGAGGTTCCTGTAGGATGATGCACTCAGCAAGGGCATGGAAGCTTTGCGCCCCTTCCCCCACACCTCATCGTAGACATCTCTTCAAGATCTATATCCTTTGCAATATCCTTTATAATAAACCAGCAAACATAAGTAAGTGTTTCCCCTGAGTTCTGGGAGCCACTCCAGCAAGTTAAATGAACCCAAAGAGGAGGTCATGGGAGCCCCAGCTTGAAACTGGTCAGTGAGAAGTTCTGGAGGCCTGAACGTGAGACTGGTGTCTGGTAGAGGGGCAGTCTTGGAGAGTGAGCCCTCAACCTGTGGGTTCTGACACTGTCTCCAGGTAGATAATGTCAGAAGTTAATTGGAGAATACCCAGCTGGTGTCCACTGCTGGTTGGTGGGGGAAAATCCCATATATTTGGTCAAAGAGGTCTTCTGCATTAATTGTTGTGGTATGAGAGCAGAGGAAAAACATGGTTTGAGAGTTTTTCTCAAATCACCTGGTATACCTGTTTCAAGCACTTTTCAACCTTTCTGAGCTCTTATGTTTTAAATGTACATCTCATTAGTAGCATTTATCTGGCATTTCTTTCCTTTTGATTTGTTTCTAATTTAGAGAATCTGTTTATACTTATTGTGATTATTGTTATATTTGTAATTATATCTGGCTTCTTATTTGTGCTTTATATTTAACACACTTTTTCTTTGCGTCTCTTCTTAAATAAATTGATCAAGTGTTCCTTATCGCTTTTTTCTGCTTCTGCTAGTAAGCAAGTCATATAATATTTTTCATTTTCTTAGTGGTTAAACATAAAATTTTAACGTGCTTATTCAAGTACTGGTTCACTGTTCTATATGTGTTCATAATATCAATCAGAATTAAATTAAGGATTCATATCTTCCAACAATATGAAATGCTATTGATCATTATTTCCTCAGTGTTGACTCTTTATCATTTTCTTTATTCTCTCATTTTGGAACTCCTATTTATCTAACCAGATATGTAAACCATGCACCATATTTTAAATTTCAATAAATCTATTTTTATTTCCTAAAGTTCCATTTGGTTCTATTCAAATCTACTTGTTTCCTTGAAATTAATCTTGACTTTCTTTACATCTTTTATCTTTAATAATTTCATTTTAAATACAAGTGATTTTTGTTTAGGTGAGAGCTTTCATATTTGTAAGGATCAGTTGGTGATCTTTCTGGATAATTGTTTTCTTATGTCTTTTGCTATGTTTTAGGCTCTTTCTGTGTGTGTGTGTGTGTGTGTGTGTGTACTCAACAACTTAACCAAGTGTTTTAGTTCCTTATGCCCTGGGTTTTTATACTTTTGCTAGAGTTTGGCTTTTTGTTTGCTTTTGGTTGCCCCAATTGGTAACATTTTAATCTTGCCAAAAAGAGCTTCTGTCCAGAGGCCCACCCCATCCTACTCTACAGGGCCCTGCTTTGTTTCTTTGGCCTTGCTCACCTCCAGGACTGATGCATACTCAGGGTCAACGAGATGTGGCCCCTACCACAGAGCTCAGGATTACCCTTCCAAAGCATATTCTTGATACCTACAATCCCCAAATCCCTTGCCTATATGGCTCCAAGTCCAATTCCAGATTCTCTCCCCAGGACTAGCCATTCAAGGGCCAACCATGCTCCCACTACCTAAAAGATGTTTACAAGAAGTCTAGACAGAGTTTGAATGTCGTAGTTGGGGTATTCACACATGCGGAAATAAAAGCCCTTCTCTATCAGTGTTAGAGTGAGAGTAACAATATAAGAGGGAGGGCTGGGAGGTGGAGGACAGCATCTAGTAATTCTAAATCCAAGCCATGACTTCCAGAACTCCATGAAAGATGGATAAAACATATGTTAAGAGGTTGGTACACCTATACTTTCTAAACATTTAGACCAATGGTATATTGCCCTTCATTTGCACTTTTCCTTCAGACCTGACAAATGTTAGGGAGCAGGCCTAAACCCCTAGACCCAGGAGTATAACATATGTCCAGGCTCCAGGACTATACGTAGTAATTGGCCTGATTTTTTATGTTTTTCTTTTTTCAGAGTCCCAGACAGGAACCAATTCTTTGTCACTTTCTTGCTCTAATAATAAAAGATTTTTCTATTCTCCTTTCAGTAAGGGACACCATTCCAGTGCCCACCTTTACGCAGGGGACTTAGTTATACCTCTCTATTTCCTATATGCCCAATATATGAATTCTGCCTCCAGGTGAAATTAAATTATTTTCCTAGGTTTTAGAGCCTATATCCATGACCATTATCCCTGGAATCACCATAGTATCATATTACAAGCTTACAACTGTAGTCCTAGGTTCCTACTTATGTCTGGCACCTGGGAAATTCTTTTTTTTTTTTTTCAATGTCATCTATGTGTTCATAGCAGGAAAAGGGCCTCCATTATCTTATTTTGCTGGGTAAAAGGCATGAATCCTCCATCTATACAATAACATGAATAAATCTATTAAGTATAACAGACATACTGTAGGTCAAAAGATAAATATGTTGTACAAAAAATGGAAAATAACTGAAATTTTAAAATTCAAGGATAGGCCAGACACATTGGCTCATGCCTGTAATCCCAGAAATTTGGGATGCCAAGGTGAGTGGATCACTGGAGGTCAAACTGGCCAAAATAGCGAAACTCCGTCTCTACTAAAAACCACAAAAATTGGCCAGGCTTGTGGTGTGTGCCTGGGTTTCCAGCTACTTAGGAGGCTGAGGCACAAGAATCGCTTGAACCCAGGAAAATCTGCTTCCTTGTGAATTTTCTCTAGAAAGAGAGAAAAGTCTTGGTCTCTCTGATGCAAGGAAATGGAATATTTCTCCCAGGTTGAATAAAAAGCAGGAATAACACTCAAGGATTCCTCTCTTGTATGGACAGAGTTCTTGGAAGAACATGCAAATAGCTATTTGACATCTGGACATGACTACCTCAAAGACACTTCATTCTCCATTTGTCTGAAACCTACTCATGGCCTTTTCTCCCAAATCTGTTTGTATTTCAAGGTTCCCTATTCCCTTTCAAACTATTTATTCAGTTACACAAATCAAATCTAGTGTTCTCCATAACTCCTCTGCCTTCCTTTCCCTCATATCAAATTCATTGCCAAGTATTCTCCAATTTACCGAACAAATTCCTCTGCAAACACATCTGTTTTTCTCCATCTCCACTCCCACTCTCCTAGTCCACATTACTACACTATGTTGTCTGAATTACTAAAACGGCATAATCCTAAATGGCTTCCCCTTGTCTACTCATGTTTCCCTCCAAAATTGTTTCCACACTGTAACTAGAGGGATTTTCTAAAATTCCTAACTGATCATCTTATACACACATGCACATATGTGTGCACATCTATACACACTGCTTAAAACACTTCGCAGTAGCCTTCCACTGCTCTGAAGGTAAAAAAGCACATCCTTAACACAGCTGTCAAGGCCTTGCAAACTCTGTTTCTGTCTGCATCTCAGGTTTTCTGGGCCTTGGTCATATGGACCTACTTACATTTCTGCAAACGTGCCAGGTTTCCACCTTCCATAGAACTTTTACACATACTCCTGCCTGTCCTAGGAAGGTTTTCTCCCCACTCTATTTCTAACTAATTCTTAGTCCTCCTTCACATAGCAGTCCATTAGTTACTTTAAAGAATCACTTTTAAGTTAAATTTATTTTTGACAGAAACATCAGAAGACTAGCAGAAATGGAAAACCAGCATCGCTCACCATCAACTATGAAAGTAAATACCTAACCCTTACAGTAAGTTCTGTCCATCTGAGGGTCCCTGAATTCATCCCCTGTACCTCTGTGGTACCGTGCGGGGAAACAGTACTGATTGGGAGTCAGGAGGCTCAGCTTCTGAATATCTGTGTGTCCTTAGGAGTGTCATTGAGACACCCCTGGCTTCACCCAACTGTACAATGAGCTGGCTGGCCTCTCTCTGAAGAGCTCTGCTGGCCCTCTGATCTGATGAAAGCTGTCTTTGTTCTGGTGACTATTCAATTGTTCCTGGAAGAATTCGGCTCCAGATGAAGAGAGAGGGACACTGAGCCCAGACTCTAGGGATAATGGTGAGGATTATTTTCTGGTGATTCGAAGGAGCAGATGAGATTAGGGGTTCCTGCCATGAGTGTTTTAAAAGAATTCTGAATTATTAAGTGGGTCCTTTTCCCCATCATAATGTTTTGAAAAATGCTTCCCTCACTGCCTTCTTCATCAGCCACTTTTTAAGGAACACTTCCTCTGGACGCTTCATAACTGTATCATATACACCCTATTAAATGATCTTTTTACAGCTGAAATTTTGCTTTATATGATTTTTTTTAAAAAAATCTTCCTCTCCCAATAGTCTCTAAGCTTCTGAGACCAAGGAAGTATTTGTTTTTGCTAATTAATATATTTTAGAGTGCCTGGCACATTTATAATTTGCTGAATAAATATGAATAAATGAACAATAGCACATGAGCAAGTGAATAAACGAGTGCATGAATGAATGGTCTTCCCAAGTCATATGGTTTTGGGGAAATAAATAGCTTTAACTTCTCCTTGAAAAAAGAAACAAGGCAGCCCTTGGTTTTGCTGTGAGACAAAAAGGCTATATTCCCAGCACATAGGTCATAGCAGAGAACCCAGGCTTCTAGAGAACGAGGAAGCAAGATGGTAACATCCACATCCACACTGATGAGGATAACTGGCAGAAATGCCCATGCACAAGCAACAGCAGTGTGGTATCTATACCAGGGAGAAAAGGTGCCTAATTTTTGAGTAGGAATTTTAGAGATTCATGTTGGTCAGGGATCAGGTGTCCTTTTCTCAGTTGATGAGTCCCCAGGGTTCTGGAATTCCAGGGATTGCACTAGCAGAGACGTAGCCAAAGACTACCTTTGCTTCCTCACTACACTGACTGCTTATACAAAGGTATATACTATATCAGTTTCATTCACTGAGTTGCACTTCAGAGCACTAATTTCCAAATTAGGGTCAAAAAAGAGAGTGAAAGTGAATAGTACAGATAGAAGAGGTGAGACAGGTAAGACTCCAGGACCTTTGCTTCAAACAAAGTAGTCACAGTCTCATCAGTTTTATATTTTGAGCTTTTATAGTTTGGTATGTATCACTTCCAACAAAATATAAGTTCCATGAGAGCATAAATTGTCTGTTTTGTTCAGTGCTATTTTACCAACACATTAAACAGTAATCAGGTGCATTAAATATATAAATACAGTTTTTATTGAACCAATAATCAGGGTTTTAGTTAAAAAAAGATTGTGCTATTTCTTAATATTAAGTGTTCTTAATAAAAGCACTTTTCAGAAAATGTGGATTACTACTTCTTGAAGCATTTGTCTTCATCATTCTCATCCACCAATTTTTACAGAGCCGTATATAGTCACTCTTGCTCAGTACAGCAAAATACATAAACAAAATTTATCTATTCTTTCAGTGTTTAGAATACCAATGTCCTTTGCTTTTAGTTTTATCTGTTTAAATTGCTAAAGAAAATCATCTCCTCCTGTAAGGTCTAAGTTATTGTCTTCTTAAATGTGAGTTTTGATATTTCCTACCAACTTTTAGAGTTGAATAACGTTAGTGATTTGTTTTCTGATATTTGTTTGAGTGCCTCCATAAAATAATTTCATCTGCTTCATGTGCTAAGGTGAGTAAGGCGGGCATTTTAAAAAGGCTTCTATTTAATAAAATATGTATAGAACACCAATTTCACTTAATCTCCAATGCAATTTTATTATCTTCACAGAATGCTCCTAGAGCTTCCAAATATTGCTATCAAAGCCAAAATAATTTCCAAGGTTGGCTTCTAAATCTTTTGGATACTTCTGTGTCACAGGAAGGAAAGGTGGTTGCAAGTCTGCTCAATTTTAATTACACTGTTTGAGGTAATGGCAATATTTAATGGATACAAAGTATATTCCCCTTTCCACTTAATAACAGATTTAGAATTTGAGTGATTAGTGAGTTTCTAATTTCTAAATACTCACGTTCCAGTTTTATTTTCTCTTAACATAAAATTTCTAAACATATAAAAATATTAAATAACATTGAATATGATACTATTTGCTGAAGCTTAAGTTGATGATCCCAGACTATCCTTCTAAAAACCAAGATGTGTAATGGTCTTGGTCAAATACTTAGTAAGATCAATCAAATCAATAAATGGGTACACCAAATTCACAATTCACAATGAGCCAATAACTTAATGAAATATGTCTGCATAAGTAATTAAAAACTAAAAAGAAAGGATTGTGATGAGATAGTGGCAGCAGTAGGAAAATTTGGTGTTGTCATTTCTCTCTTTGGATGCTCCTGTGTAAAAATGTGATTGAAAATAGAGAGTAGAACTCCTGACCTCAGGTGATCTGCCTTCCTCGGCCTCCCAAAGTGCTGGGATTGCAAGTGTGGGCTACTGCATCCAGCCTATATTGTTGGTTAATACTTGATAACCAAGTTGAAAACATCTACGACAAACCTAGGTGGAAAGAAATCACCACAAATCCCAAAATACAAACAAAAGGATACAAATCATCGCTAGATATAAGACAATAGTATCAATGACTTTGCAAAATGAAGCAGAAGACAAGGAGCTTGTAACAGGTCTGAGAGTCGGAGAACTGTCAAAATGTCATCAGCTAAAGCAGTAGTAGATGGGAGAGGATACTGAGGCTCCAATGGGCAGGCTAGAGCAAGGAGGCCTTGAGAAGTTCTGATGGATAATCTGAATCTGGACCTGAAAACTTCCTAACACTAATAAACTGACATATCTGCCTAAGATAAGGCTCCTTCCAGTGAGAAACTACAAAGAATAAAGTTCAAACTAATCATTATTGGAATGACTATGGCAAAAAAATTAAAAGTAAAATCCAAATGAAAGGGGCAAAGTAGTAGAGAAGGAAGATTTCAGAAAATACAAGGCCATGTATGAATTTATCACAGTGGATAGGAATCCTAGAATTGTTCTGTTGATTATGTAATTTGAACTGTAGCTAGTCCAAATGGTGATGTGCTGTACTTATATATGTTTTTGAAGACTCAGTATGAAAAAATATATATAATATTGAATTAATCATTTTATCTTGATTTATATAGATTATATTTTTTATACTGATAATATGTATATTCCCTTTAATAATTTATATGAACTTTATATTAGATAATCAATAATTCTAATAATTCATCATATATAATTTTCCATGACATTAAAATGATAATATTGTAGATATATTAGGTAAAAGCATTTAAAATTAATTTACCTATTTATTTTTTCCTTTTTTCAATGTAGACACTCAAAACTTTGTTATATACATATTTTATTCTAAAGCAATGCCCCATCAGGGACTTATTTTACTTAAAAGTGAGCAGCAGGAAAGGATGATAATTGAATCCAATATAATATTATGAGAGAGAGACAGAGAGAGAATGAGGAGCACATAACTCCTCTACAAACAATAAATGTACGCTAGAAAAACGCAAATGCTCACAAATTAGTTTAGAGCTGCTAAGATGCTTTTTCAAAACTAGCTGAAAAAAAGCTAATTTTAAAAATCTATGAAAGAACATAAATCACAATTTAAAATACTCAGAAGTGAAGTAATTTGAGAATAAAATTTGAAAAGAAGTGAAAAGAACAAAGGAAAGGATTAGAAATATAATAAATTAAATCATTAAAAATACAAGCAAACAAAGACAAAAATGAGAGATAGCCCATAGAATAAAAGCAATATAAGAGATATCAATCAAGGCAATGTATGGACAGCATTCGGGTCACAATACAAACATCACTTAAAAACCCATGGGGAATGTAAACACTGATGAAATATTTAACATTAAGGGGGGCTGATCACTATTGGGGTGATGATTAAAAGGAGAGTTCTTGTCATTTAGAGATACATATGGAAATATTCATAGATGAAATGTCATGATATCAAAAAGTTGCTTGGGAGAGTGAGTGGGAGTTTAGAGGAAACCAGTTTGGCCATGAGCTGATCATTGTTGAAGCGAGTGATGGGTGTACGGGTGTTTACTATACTTTTCTTACTCAAACGATGTCTGAAATTTTCCATAATAAAAGGTTAAAAAAAATAAGAAATCTACTTCTATTATGGATTTTAAATATACGTTGCAAAATAAAGGAAAAAAAGTCAAAATAAGGGCTCCTTTTCTGTAACATTAGGTACTAAAATGAGAATTGCAGGAGGCTTCACCAAAGTTGGTCAGTTTTTCCATTGATGGAACATTCCAAATCTTTATAAACCATCTGCAGAGCAAGGATTTGGACAGATTTTCCTTCCACTGTAATAATGAGATTTTTTTTTGAGAAAGAATGTCAAAAAGAAGAGCTTTTATTTTGATCCTGTGCATACACTAGAAACTAATTAATAAAACACTTAAAGCAATCTTCATTCCAATTACAAAATACAGACACATGAAGTAATGTAAACAATGTCCAATTATTCTGATCATGTATTGCATATATACAACATAACCAAAATTATTACTCTGACAGCATCTTGGTTATATGATTATGATATAATTTTTCCAACTACTTTTTAGTAACCAGATAACCAAAGATGAAATATTAGTAATGAAAAATTATCTTTTAATATTCAGCAATAAATACAGGCGAAAGAGAAAACAGTATTTTAAAAGGGAGTATTTTATGAAAGATGCAAATAGTGAATTTCAAAGTTCTAGCTTTTTCTAGTTTGCTCCCATTCTTTCTAAATTTTCTTTATTTCTACAAATCTATAAAGGTCATTTTATATAATTTCTAACACTGATGCTCTTGGTGTTATAAACTTTGGGTCAAATAGCATAGGTTGCTCCAATCTCTCTTTTCATTGCATCCCACCTCTATTCTAAAGGCAGACTTCTAGCCACCAAATAATTCAAACCAGATAAACAAGACTGGTAGAGGAAAGAATGTAATATTTCAGAGTACACTTGGTCAAATCATATGCCTTGTCCACCCCTCATGGATGTTATAATGTTATGTACAGTTAGTCTTATTTGAGCAATCCTGTGAGGTATGTAAATATGTATGTAAATTTTACTGGCAAGGAAATTATAGAATAATGTTCTCGCCATTTACTGGAAAAGACAAACCAAAGAGGAACTGATAAAATATTAAATGATAAAATATTACATAAGTCTTGAATGAACAAAGTGCTATGGAGAAGCACAGCTGATTGCTAGTTTTTCAAGGATCAGGAAGACTCCTGCGGTGAGGTGAAACATTCATGCAGGTTAAGGAGAAAGGGCCTGAGGTCTCATAGCGGAAGGGGGAAATAACAGATCTAAGCAAAAAGAACACAATACTCTTCCCCAGTAAGGAAAAGAATGAGTGGAAATAAATGACAACAGTCAAGGGCAAAAGTCCAAGAAGAAAAATAGAAAGGAGTAAGGGGGAAAAAAGATAAAGAAAGCTCAAAAAAGATGGAGTCCCTTATGCTCATCTTACATGCATTTGGCCTGGTCTGAGTTTTTAATCAAAGGGAAAATAAAAAAAAACTCATTTGCACCAGTCCCTGGCTTCCTTAAGTGTGTTTAATCACCAAGTAATAAGCTTTTTTCATAACAAGTAATATCTCTCCATTCTTCCAAACATTATGGGAATTGTTAGAGTGTTACATGCTTGGGAACAAGACCACAGTGCTGCTTCTTTAGTGCTTCTGCCACAGTGAACAATGCTTTCCTGTGCGCAGCTTTGTACATGCAGTCCAGACACCTTTCCCGTTACCACTGCAAGGTTTAACGGCATCTATATGCATTTTTATTTTACAGGCTCTGAATAAGTTGAATGAGACAGACTGTGCCTCCTATCAGCTGACAGTTGTTTTTGCCAACCTCTTAGACTTCAGGGCATTCTATAAAATGTTGGAGAAATGATGCAGTAGTGGAAAGAATTATTTCAATATTAGAACAAGTGCAGTTTTCGCTGCCAACTCAACTCCCTTAATTAAAATGGAAAGCAACAACAGTTGGCTGAGAAGCCAGGTGAGAACACTTTAGAGAAGACTGAGCCCCATTCGAGCCTCATGTGGATCTGGCAAAGAGAACAGTTCTGCTAGGATCCACATGTGCAGCTCTGGCTCTCAGAAAGCCACACATGCTCTCAAGAAGAGTCAATGGAAAAAGAGCAGAGTGACTGACACTATTTGCATTCCTATTCTCTCTTGAAAACACACTGGGTTTCACAGGCCTGCTTATATAGTTTGGCGTTTGGAGTCTTGGATGTTGTAATTTTAAGCACTGTCACTGAGGATCAATCACAGAAATTATCAAGTGAAATACGCATTTCTGCATAATGAGATAGTAATGAAGGAAAATCTGTATGTTTAATATTCTGGAGCTTTAAGGTACAATGGTGTTGTCAGTTTGTTTTCAACTTGGTTATCAAATATTAATCAAAAATATAGGCTGGGTGCAGTAGCTCATGCCTGTAATCCCAGCACTTTGGGAGGCCGAGGCAGACAGATCACCTGAGGTCAGAAGTTCGAGATCAGTCTGGCCAGCATGGTGAAACCCTGTCTATACTAAAAATACAAAAATTGGCTGGGCCTGGTGGCACATGTCTGTAATGCCAGCTACTCGGGAGGCTGAGGCAGGAGAATCGCTTGAACCCGGGAGGCAGAGGTTGCAGTGAGCTGAGATTGTGCCACTGCACCCCAGCCTGGGCAACAGAGTGAGACTCCATCTCAAAAAAAACAAAAACAATATATTGATATTACGTTTGATTTCCCTTCTCTTCTCAGACAAGAAGGTAGTGGTCAAAACTGCAGCCCCTGACCAAGCACAGTGTCCCCAAGGCCTGGTCCAGGCAATGGAGGTGGCACTACCATCCATGAGTGTCAGCATATAGTGCTAAGTTGTGCATTCTCAGACTTGTCACTCTCCCAAGTGTGTGCTAATCAGAGTCAGGAAGACAGCCTGCATTCCAGTTAAGGGTGGGTGGTGGTAGTGGTTAGTGGGTGTGGGGATAGCAAGCCAAACAAAACAGAAAGTCAAGACAGCTAAGAAACATTTGAAGCTGACAGTGGTGAGCAGAATCTGGAGACAATTTGGGGATGAAGAACAAATGTCTGAGTGTATGCAGTTTCTATGGTTATGCTCTGGATGCACTGAGAGATTATGCCTGCAAACAGTAAAAAGTTTAGCTAACCATAATTTAAGCAAACATTCTCACATGACAAGAATTCTGGAAGTAGGCAGAATTCTGGTTTTGGTTTAGCTGCTCAGCCATGGCAAAGCTCCAGGCCAATGTCTCTCATGGCCCTCTTGACATTCTTCTCATGGTTGCAGATTACTGCAGAAGCAAGTCACGTCATCACATAGCCATGTTCAAACTCAAAGAACAGGATGATCCAGGGCAAAAAAACTTATTATCAAGACAATCCCTCAAAAATCAGGAAGGAATAGAAACCTTCCCAGAAAAGTACAACTCATCTACCAGATCAGGATGTAGGGTGGCCAACTTGACCTTATTTGCCTGGAAAATTACCAGTTTTACCATTGGAAGTCCAAGGTGTGGTCAAAACAGAAAGATTGATCACTGTATTAGGGTCACATGGTTATCTTTAGTCCAGAGGCTTAGATCACTTTTCCTGAAATCAAGGGCTTTCTATTCAGTATCTTAATTAGTTTATCTTAACCACAAAGGAAAACATGTTTCTTTGATAGCCTAGGTTCTTTCAACCTTGACTGCACTTTAGAATAATCTGGGGGAGCTTTTGTAAAAATGCTAAAGCATGAGCCCCAATCACAGTGATTTTACCTTAATTAATATGAAATATTTCTTGAGTATCAGTACTTTTTAAAAGATGTTCAAGTGATTCTAATGTACATCCAGGGATGAGAAACTACTAGAAAAGTCAAACAGTAAGACCAACCATTGTACCAACGATTGAACCACTTGATAAAACATCCCTGGAGCACACAATATAATTTCACACAATTGGCAAGATAATAAATCCTTAAACGAATGTAGTACTTCGTTTTTGAACTTTTTTATATTCATATCTTTATTGACATTCACAGGTTGGTGGTATTTCCATCTATAAATTAGAAAATGAAGCTTACTTTGTTTTTCCCTCCTTACCCACCCCACTCCTCCATTTGGTCTTTGGATTTCTCTATTATCATCACTAGTTCTCCTGGCTGAGGGTGAATGAAAAGTTGCCCATGAACATGAGAATATAGGATGTTAGAGATGAAGATGTAAATTATAACGATATGAACAAACCCACAGAATCCTCTCCTTTTCCTAATCTTCTGGGCAGTAGAAATATGCCAATGCTTATCAATGGAGATACAGGAAATTACATGAGTCTGGATCTCACATAGAGAGCTCGATTATATGTGGCAAAAGTGTGCCCACAGGGTCCTTAAGTAAGAGTAATTGACAGTGATTTATCCAGAAATTCAGAAGACGATGTAGCCAGAGAGAGAATCCATATAGTAGTTTACCGAAAGGCTATAGCTAGAAAGGTTCCAAGTATCAGATCTGAGAAATATGACTAGACTACACATGGGAATATCAACACAATTTGGGAGGTAAAATGTGTGGTGGATCAGAGCAAGTGGTTAACATGTGACAGTTACTATGCTAAACACCTTAAATATGTTATCTCACTTAATTATCACAAGTAGTTTATGAAAATGGTAGTAGAAATGTCCCATATAACTGGGAAAATAGAAGTAGAGAAGTAGAGAGAGCTACTCAATGTCACATGACCAGTTCGTGGTGGAGCTAGGAGTCACATGCAGGCAGTTGACCCCATGATCCATAATTTTAACTACCATGAAATCCACTGATGTCCTCAATATATAGAACACCAGAAACACTATGGTATTGATAATCTAGTTCTATAAGGGGTTAATTATGTGGCCATTCAGTCAGCCTGAAGAAGCCAGGCATTATCAAGTGGTCAGCAGTAGTTTTTGCATTTGTTAAAGTAAATGAGAGACAACTGAAAACTAGTCTATGTCTTCATGAGATGTTGGAAAGTAAACATTATATGTAATAGCCAACTAAAGTCACTTTTAAGTAATAAATTCCTATCACTTCCTGATGGTCTTAGACACTATTACTCAGTGTAACATCAGTAGAGATGTCCTGTTCTTCCATCCACAGAGAGGAGGATTTCTGCTGTACCACTGAGCTGTAACACTGGTAAGGGTAAAGGAAGATGGAGGCATCATTGGGAGAATCAAAGGGCAATTACCTTGATTTAGAGGAGAAAATGAAGCTGGGAGAAATGACTCTGTTCAATGTGCTAAAATCAGGCTCTCTTTTAGGCTCTAGAGAAAAACATTTAAAGGGAGCTCAAAGATTTTACATAGACTAGTTTGGTTTTCCAAAATAGACATGCAATGTAATATTTGGAACAGAAAATCCAACAGGAATTTTTTTTTTTAATTTTGCCTTTGGTTTGGAGAAAGATGTGTCACTAGTCATATTCTAAGTTACAGTTACAATGTGAAGATGTAAGGATGATTGCTTTAAGGGTGCCTTTTCAGTTAAGGGTGTTATATACACACTTTTGACCAAACAAGCTCTGATTTCTTATTCTGACTCTATTAGCTTGCTTAAGATCATTTGGCAAGCCACTTAACTATTTTGTTCTTCAGTTTTCTCATTGCAAAATAAATGTATCAGATATGACCCTCAATTCTCTCACACTCTATAAACTATATGTGATATGTCTTTCTACTCAATAAGAATCTTGACAGTATATAAAGTTTTAAGTGCTAGACAACTAACCATTGGACAAAAACAAGTAATAGTAGTGCAGTATTTAGAAATTGATCTAAGTGAAAGACGACACAATTGCGAATCCAACACAACTCTTCTCAACACACAGACACACACACATACTCTCCTAATGAATATTTAAAGATCTCCAAATAATAGATCAGAAAATGTACTACTTCTGTCCATTTTTTTCACTTATTACTCTAAAAAAAATTAAGTGGGAAGTGAAACTTCATAATAAATTGGGGTTTAAAATTTAGACCAACATCATTAGGGTAAAATGTGAGCACAGTGTATATTCCGATTCTAATCCAGTAGTGATTCTCAGATGTGTGAAAAAGAAAAACTTCAGCTGAATTAAATTTAAAGGAGTTAAATTGTGCAATGAAGGATTCGCGATTCGGGCGGCCCCCAGAATCACAGCAGATTCAGGAAGACTCCAGGGATATCTCCTATTCAAAAAAAATTTACAGGCAAAAAAAGGGAAGTGACGTACAGAAATTGGAAGTGAGGTACCGAAACAGCTGGAATTTGCCTTATTTGACCAGTTTGAACACTCAGCAGTGTATAACTGGTAGAAGTATGGCTGCTGGAATTGGTCAAGACTCAGCTATTGTTACAGGTGTATACTTCTAAGGTTAGGTTTTCACTCTTGTCTACCACTTAAGCTAGGTGACAGTCCATCCACAAGTACTCAAATATAGAAGCATGGAGTCCTCAGGACATTTTTAGTTCGCTTTAACAAATGTGTGCCTTGCAAACCAAAAATAAAATTCTAAGGGCCCCCCCAACCATCCGAGTGGACTTTCTCCTCAGCCAGGGTTCTTTTAAAATTTAACCTGAGAGACCAGAGTAGGCCATGATGGGAAGCAGGGGTTGGACATACCTCATTGTACCTCTCCAACACCAATGCAGACTTTTAAGTCTGATGAGAAGCATTTACAATTTATTCTCTCTGAAGTCGGCTACCTGGAGGCTTCATCTGCATGATTAAACTTTAGTATCCACAACCTCTTATCGCAACCCAGACATTTTTCTTTCTATTGATCCCAGGTCTTTAGATAAACTTAACCTTCAACCCAAATATTTGAAATCTACCTATACCTAAAAGCCTCCGCTTCAAGTTATCTTGCCTTTTTGGACCAAACCAACATAGTTCTTTAACGTATTTGATTGAAGCCTCATGGCTCCCTAAAATGTATAAAACCAAGCTGTACCCTGACCACTTTGGCACATGTTCTCATGATCTCCTGAGGGCTGTGTCAAATATGAGTGACCATGAGAGCCATGGTCACTCATACTTGGCTCAGAATAAGTCTCATCAAATATTTTACAGAACTTTTCTCTTTTTACCAACAGGTCATATGAACAAGCAATTGGTTGATTTCTGAAAAAGATTTCCGTCTTTACGTTTGCTGCTTCAGTGTGAAGTATAGTCTTGGCAATCTTCCTGATAGTTCTGGGTCTTGTTATGGGCATGTGCTTAGCCCACTGAAGGGAGCCAAAGCAGCCCAGGTCCTGAATGAGTCCTCATTCTCATCCATGTCCATGTAACCAGGGTATAGAACCAAGTGGTGCACCTGCTGCTTAGGACTGAGCCCGGGCTAAAGGAGAGGACTCTTCTCTTTGAGGCCTTTCACCTACTGCAATGTCCGATAGTATAGCTACTAGCCACACAGAGCTCTTTAAATTTCAATTCTAATTATTTAAAAAAATTTAAAGATAAATTTAAAAGCTAGTCACACCACATTTTGTATGACTAGTGGCTATCTTATTGGACAACACAGATACAGAACGTTTCTATCATTGCACAAAGTTCTACTGGCAGTAATTTCCATTAGTACTAGATGCCAGGGTGGAAATTATCCTGTTATTTTTCTGGGTTTGAAAGGATAGATTTGGGTTTTATTAAAGAGGTCAAGCGGCATTTCAGGAACGGTGGCAGCTGCCTCCTCACCAGATCCTACCCCAAAGCTCAGGTCTCTGCATTCTGTTGGAGGCCCAGGAAGGAACTAATTACCATGCAAATGTTGTTGTTTGGCCATGCTTCAGTGTGAGAGTTTCTAAGGGCAATGAGAGGACAAGCTAGTTTTCCTCTGAAAATATTGCTGCTCTACCAATTCACTCTTTGCTAGATAACAGACATTTGTGGCAGAATAATTTACCAAGGAGTTTTTGCTCTGCCTACCTCTTACCAGAGGAAAGAAAAAGAAAGATGAAAAAATAACTTTGCCCTCACCTTTCCAAATAGTTCCGAGCTTCTGGTATTTCTCTCAGGAGTTAACAGCTTTTGTGCAACCTGGCCCAGCAAGGAGGCTGCTAGGTACCTGTTGTCCATCATCATCAATGCTCCTTAATCAAAGGGAATTCAGCTGTGTATTCCCCAGGGGGAGGGTAGAGGAACTGGGTTGAAAGAGGGCGGGGGGGGGGGGGGGGTTGTTGCCCAAATGTAGCAGTGACTCCTGAAATTTAAGAAAAGGGAAGGAATGTGGTGATGGGTTCCATAACAGGCTGGGAACTTTGTGGAAGTCCCAGTGTGTCCAAAATTTATTCCTTCCAGCGGGTTCTTGGTCTCACTGACTTCAAGAATGAAGCTGCAGCCCCTGGCAGTGAGTGTTACAGTTCTTAAAGATGGTGTGTCTGGAGGTTGTTCCTTCAGATGTTCAGATGTGTTAGGAGTTTCTTGCTTCCGGTGGGTTTGTGGTCTTGCTGACTTCAGGAGTGAAGCCAAAGACCTTTGCAGTGAGTGTTACAGCTCATAAAGGTAATGCAGACCCAGAGTGACCAGCAGCAAGATTTATTGTGAAAAGCAAAAGCACAAACCTCCCACAGCTCGGAAGAAGACCCAACAGCTTGCCACTGCTGCCTCTGGTGGCCAGTTTTTATTGCTTTATTTCCCTCCCCCTCCCCCCCACATCCTGCTGATTGGTCCATTTTACAGAGTGCTGATTGGTCTATTTTTACAGAGTGCTGATTGGTGTGTTTACAAACCTTTAGCTAGACACAGAGCACTGATTGGTGTGCTTACAATCCCTTAGCTAGACAGAAGAGTTCTCCAAGTCCCCACTCAACCTAGGAAGTCCAGCCAGCTTCACCTCTCACCAATAAGGCAGTAGGACTGATGATAGAGGGTGCTGCTGTGCTTTCAGAGGTGGGGAGCTGCTAAACATCCAGCCTTAGTCTTGGGAGTTGCAGCAAAAGATGCCATGGCCCACATTGGCAGAGGCTGTGTCACCAACTGCCTTTGGATGGACCATCTTCTCGTATATATAGTGTGTATCCTACTGGCAAACTTGGAGTTTCAAAGTCCAGAGGCTGTTTCCTAAGGCTTTGCTGTTGTTGTTGTTTGTTTCTTTTTCCGTTTGAGGATGTACATCACACTAACAAGGGAAAAGAGCCCTCGGCAGTAAATGATATTTGGTATCTTCCCTTAAAAATGGGGAGATTAGACACAGATTTAACTTATAAAAATTAAACATCATCAGCCAGGCATGCTGGCTCACACCTGTAATCCCAGCACTATGGGAGGCTGAGGTGAGTGGGTCACCTAAGGTGTTCAAGAGTTCGAGACTAGCCTGACCAACATGGCAAAGCCCCATCTCTACTAAAAATACAAAATTAACCGGGTGGGGTGGTGCATGCCTGTAATCCCAGCTACTTGGGAGGCTGAGGCAAGAGAATCGTTTGAACCCGGGAGGCGGGGGTTGTGGTGAGCTGAGACTGCGCCATTGCACTCCAGCCTGGGCAAAAAAAGTGAAATTCTGTCTCAAAAACAATAATAATAATTAAATATCATCTTACTTGCATCTCAGATTTGTGAATCAAATTTATTTTTTACACAGATTATTCCATATATCTGCAAATGTTTTAACTATTTATTATAGGTAAGTAGTTATCTTTTTTAGAAGGGAAACTGAGGCACGGGGAAATACACACACCCCCACACACACTTAGTACACTAGCTCAGAGGTAGGTATGATAGAAGACGTGTGTGTAGTGCAAGGAATCATTTGAGTGCAAGTAACAAAAAATATAATCTAACTGGTTTATACCAAAAGGAAATAATTGACTGATGTAACTGAAAGCTTTGGAAATAGGGCTGGTTTCTGGTAATGGGGCTCATATTATCAGAATTCAGTCCCTCTCTACTTCTAGACTCTCTGTCTTCTGTTCTGACTTTATTCTCAGATTTTGTGCAGGGGCAGGATGGCTGCCAGCAAGTTCAGGGCTATCATTTCCCAGGTTTGACTGCAGCTGAAAATGTGATTCCCCTCTCAGGACCCTCCCCACCAGTCTCACTGTGCCTTGTTGGCACCGGTTGGGTCCCAGAACCAATCACTCTGGCTAGGGCAATAGAATGCTCCTTTTGGCCAGGCCTGAGTCACCCAGACACCGTTGGGTTTCGGGTGTGGGAGAGGACACCCGCACCTGCACAGGGACTGAGACTGAAAAGGAAAATAGAAACACTCTTCCAGAAGGGTGAACAAATGCCAACAGTCCAAATCAAAGCGAAAACAAAGAAGATGCTCATTTCAGCCTTCTCTCATAGCCTACTTCTTGCCTTCTAGCCTAGAGCCACCTGATTGGCCCTTGAGGCTCTGAAATTTAAATTGAAGGATAAGTATAAATTGTGTGAAGGAAGGCCCTTTACAGTAAACTGAATAATGCCCCCCACCCCAAATATCCAGGCCCTAATCCCTGGAGCCTGTGATTATTTCCTTACATGGGGGGGGAAAAAAAAAAAAAAAAGGCACTTTGCTGCTATGATTCACATAAGGATCTTGGGATGGGAGATTATCCTGAGTTGTTACCCTAAATGCAACCTCATGTCCTTGTAAAAGAGACTTAAATCCGTAAGACTTTCAGGTGAGGGAGGCCCAATTCTAAATCCTCCCTAAGTCTGCCATTTTCTCCTCAGTTACCTTCTATCAGAAGTTGATTCTGTCCCTGAATTGTCAAGCTCCTTAGAGGAAACATTCAACAGGTCAAGAATATAAGATGGTTATGAAAAATTTAGTCTCTGCCCTGGATCATCCTCAATCTGCCCCCTCACCTATGGGAGAGGAAGAACAGAAATCCCTGGAATGGGCCTTCTCTGAAAGTGTCTATATTTGGACACTCTCTCTCTCAGACTAGGGAGAGTGAACAGACTTTTCAGGTCACATCACTGTTGACAAAACACAGCACAGTGGGACAATGCCCAGGAGCAATAAAGGCAGTTCGGAGCTGCCTACAAGTCAAGCAGGAAATGAGTCCAGGAATGACAGTGAGAGTTATGCCCCCAGGAGACACTGGCAGTAGAGTAGCAATGTTCCCAGAGGATAAGGATGTGAGAGATGAAATTAAGAATTCACTCAAGGGTCAAAGGGTCAAGGGAGATAGTCAAGACTGAGTAGTTCCCAGCTCTGCAATCACGATCAAGAAACATCCTGAGAACTAGGGAATCAGGAAACTCCCAAAACCGAAATGGAAATCTGAAATGGTCTAGTGGTTCAAGAGTTCAAAGAATGCTCCCTTTCACCAAGAACATTGGTTACAGAAGATCCAGGGAAACTCTCGCTTACAGGACATCTTGCTGGGGAGTTCAAGCTGCCACTGGATTCACTGCACAGCCAGCCACTGGGTGGTACTTTTGAAGAGCTCTTTGCTTCGGATAGCTTTGCTCCCAGTGTCTTTGAGTCCCATTTTCAGGCTGTGCTCACAGGGGACTTGACAGTTTCTCAGGTGTCATATGCCCACAGGGTGAACTGCAGAAACATAAATGTACATCCTGGATTCCTACATTTCAGGCCCCAGGGAAGAACAAAGACAACAATTTAGACCAAAGTGAAGAAACGCCCCTAAGAGACCCAAATCAGAATAACATCAAGGAACAGATGCAGGATCGAGCCCCTCATCCACCAGACACCTGTCACAGAAGGAACAGGCTCCTTTGAAAAGGAAATTCTGAGAAGGAATAAGGCAGGTAGTTCAGTGATTTTGTTGCAGAAATAAAATCAAAGTCCAGGAAGGTTTTCTGTACAAAGCAAGCTCAGATGAAAGCAGAGCTCTCTTGATGCAGGAGCACATGGCAATCAAGAGATCTTATGGAAAAGAAACTAAGATGAGATGTAGACTTCATGTGTGGGAGAAAAGTCAGTGCAAGGAGGACTTGCAGGCCCAGGCAGAGCCTGTAATTGGACATTCCTGTAATTAGAGGGGACCCTCTCCCACCTGAGCAAAGCCAGGACATAGGTTTGCCCCTTTGCGCTAGAGAGAGACACTGTCTCTATCTTCCAAGACTATTCGCTATACAGACATCCTTGAAAAGGCAATCAGAACAAAGGCAGTCCCTGTCTCTGCATGTAAGACAGGCAGAAACATGAGACACCTGTTGAAAGCTGTCCCCAACAATAGTAACAAGGAGGAATAAATCTTTATCTTATTTTTCTTTTAACTTATTTCTATCCATGATACATCACTTTTTTATTTTTAATCTAAACAGTAGAATTAGAAGCACTTCTCAGAGTTTGGGGCTGATTTAATTACACAGATTTATTAATGGACCTCAAATTTTCTTTTTCAATGAATATTCTTTTGATTATTATTGATACTGAACACTTCTAATGGATTTAAGAATTATATTTCACCTTGCTTCTGTCCTTGATCATTTATCTGTTATACTCTGGGGCTAAAATTGTGCTACTTGGTCTTAGAGCTACAATTTTAACCCTCAAAGTGAGGTTCTAGTGCTGTTCAAAGCTGCTCAGCCTGAGTCTGAGTAATCTTGCAGAAGGGCTCTGCTCTGCCTAGTAATTCCCAATTCTTTCACTTATCTGAAATTCAAAGGTTCACCTTTCTTTGTCTAATTTTGAGCAAGAAGAAACTGGTTATAAAAAGTCACATAAATCCAAATGCCAATAAAGATAGAATAACTCCACATTTTTTACAAAGATAGCTAGGGATCAAAGGAAGGAAAATTTTTCTGTGATTTAAAAAGCTTATATAGACTGACCAAGAATATGCAGTGAAATTTCTGAAAAGGTAGGTAAGCTTACTGAGTAGACCTTTCCTTCACAGTAACAGAGCTAAGTTTATATTTTGCAAATAAGTGTATCATATGGAAAATGTTCATAGTGGTTATGAATTTATGTCATATAGTTCTGGTGTTGGAGTATGATTTAGTTAAGAAAATTTTCCTTTCCTTTATTTACATGGTTCAAAAACAAAAACAACATAATAAAAAAAAAAAAGACTTCCTCCAATCCTGTCTCTATTCACTCTACAAATATTTGTATTAGTTTCTTGTGCATCTTTCCCAAGCAAATCAAACATACATTCGATTCATCTTCCTTCCTTACATAAAAATCATATACATTGTTCTGCCTTTGCTTTTTTCACTTAAAATTATATTTTGAGATTGTTCCATATCAGAATATAGTACTTTCTCATTATTTATTACACTTTGTATAATAATTAATTATTTAACCTAAACCCTTTTAATTGTCATTTGTGTCATTTCCCATTTTATTCTGTTTTGAATAGTACTGTAACAAAAAATCTGTTAAATTTGTCCTTTCATATATGTGCAACATAAATTCTCAGATGGGATGGCTGGGTCAAAGGATATAAAGCCTGTAATTTGAAAAAATTTACCAAATTGCAATATATAGAACTTGTAACACTTTGCACAACCCCAGCAGTGTCTGAGAAATCTGCTCAATTGGCCTAAACTTCAAAGTGTTTTCAACAAAGCTAGTGGAAATGTTCTCGAATATTGTTATTCACCACGTTGACCAAATGTTTTAAAGAGAGAGCCATCTAGATTTATATAGAACTGTGACAATGATTTCAAGTGCCAGAATGTATTAGTGAGCAATTTATAGCCTTGAAAACATCGAGTTGTGCATTTCTGAAAAGTTGAAGAAAACAGAGAATATTTATACACTATAGGAAATCATCAGAGATCTACTAAACTATTAACAAAGATTTTATCATCATCGCTATAGATAATAATCTTCTATGTGTCAATAACCGAAATTACAGGTTATTTTCTTAAATTTACATCAATTGTTGAGAAGAAAACGTTCAACATATTTATATACCTAACTAGAAACCGTTCAAAAAAATACCAGTCATAAACCCAAAAGAATATAGGTTCCTATTTAAAGTAGGTTCCCATTTATTTAGAAGAGTGTAGCAGTTAAGACAACAGGGTTTACATTTAAACCATCCTGAATTTGAATCCCAGTGCTGTTACATAATATGGTCAATTTGTTTACAACATTGCCTTTCTTCTCCATCCTTGCCATGCTCTAGTGTGGGCAGAGAATATTTCCCTGATGGATTGACTTTGGGCTTGACCTGTGACTCGCTATGACTGTGGAATGTAAGTGGAAGTGACAATCGCCAGTTCCCATCATGTAATTCTCCTCTTCCTTTGAGATTCTTCCTTTCTCCAGGACAGCAACATTCCTCAGTGAATGTTTCTTCAGTCTTTTCCCCAGAAGGAAAAGACACAGAGAAGACTTGAATCCAACTAGCAACCTAGAGCCAAGCCCAGCTGAACCCAGAGAAGCACAACTTATCAGAGAAGTCCAGCCAAGCCAGTAATATAAAAGTTTCTCTGCAGATTTGTTAGCAAGAAATAAGTAATGTGGCAACTTCTGAAATTTTCAGGTTGCTTTTCCTGCACCTACTAACTGTGTATCTTTGGAAAAGATTCTCAAACTCTTTACACTACAATTTTCTTATCTATAAGATGGAAATCATAATGGGAACACATAACCTATAGAGTTGTTAGGATTAAAAACAATAATGCAAGTGCTTAGCGTGGAATCTTCCATGTCATAAATGACCAAAAAATGATAAACAGTAACAATCCCTGGTTAGATCACAAGCTCAATGAGAACAAAGGCTTTGTCCTGTTCACTCTGCACAGTTCCTGGCACAAGGTGGTGCTTCATTAACACTTGAATGAGTAAGTGAATATATTGGTGAAGTGCACTTGCTCTGTTTCAAATGATCACTTTGTTTTCAAATGTGTGGACATGCTTTCAGTCATGGATTAATTTGGATGAAACCTTGTAAAAATGGGAAATAGGATGACTAGCAAACTGTGTGTGCTCTAAGAATAGCATTGATAAAACTGCATGGCATGTTGGAAAGAGCACACATTTTGTAGTCTTTATTTTATTTTATTTATTTATTTATTTATTTTTGAGACAGGCTCTCTCTCTGTTGCCCAGGCTGGAGTGCAGTGGTGCGATCTCAGTTCACTGTAGCCTCTACCTCCTGGGCTCAAGGGATTTTCCCATCTCTGCCTCCAAAGCAGGTGAAACTACAGACATGTGTCACCATGCCAGGCTAATTTGTTTATTTTTTTTTTTTTTCCTGTACAGTCAAGGTTTCGCCACGTTGCCCAGGCTGGTAAATTGTGTAGTCTTAAACCTTGTGTTGAACCAGAGCTTGCCACTTATGACTCATGTTAGATTAATTACTGGGAATTATAGTTGCCATATTTTAAAAGAAGGATGATAGTTGCCCTATAGGGTTATTAAAAGAGTCAAAAAGAAATAGTGTATACAAGTTTCTGAGTCCTATTAATGGTGTAAAACATCTTAGGTTTCCTTTTCTTGAAATATACTTGTGACAGAGAAAGTAATGGGAATACTTTGGAAGACAGCAATATAGATGTTATATTATTCCTTAAATCTTAATTCTCAAGGACTTAGGTATGCATATACCATTTTAGCATCTCCCTAATCCACTTAAGTGAAATGAAGTACTTATTTAAAATTCACTTTAATGTTGCCTCTTAAACTGTATTTAGCGGTTTTTTACATAATATACTTAAACTAAAAATGCACTTTTAATTACAGGGAAGTTCTAAGGAAAATAGTAATTGCAAGGAAAAGATTTAATTTAGACCCTGCATGTTCAAAACTCTCCAGAGAACAAAATATGGCTAAATATTTTTATTTTTTTATATATATATATTTTAACCAATTTGTATGAGCTCTTCTGTGAAAAAAGATAATTGCTTCTTCTGAATTTGCCTCGTTGGCATGTCGTTGGCCTACACTGAGCAGCCCTATCAGAAACAGACCAGTGAGACTCATAGCTGTGCTTGCTGAAAAGAAATTACTGAGACATTGTTCAAGTATATTGTAGGGTATCCTCCTGATAGTGAACCCTCGGGAGAAATTCCTTTCTGGTCTTGGCAAGAACATGTGTGCTCTTGCATACTCAGTTTGCTTTTAAACTACAAAAACTGGAAATTGGGTAACTGACCAGGTTTTCCTCATTACATTAACTGCTAGAAACTTAAAGTCCAGTTTGTGGCCTACCTAAAAAAAGCAGTTATACCATCAACACTCAATGGTAAATGCAAAGGACTCTGGTATTTATTTTTATAATAGTGTTAGGCCTTGGTCATATACTTCTCTCCTTAAACTTTTCTTTTTTCCCTTCTTTTAAACCACATAGAGGGAACTTTTTTCTCATGTTTGTTTATCTGTTTACAAAATTTGGATTATACTATCTAAACCTGTTAGCCTGAAATTTTTTCTCACTGCAATTTATTTTGGACACGTATTTTCAAGTCAATACCTAAAGATCTAACATACTGTTTTTAGAAATTTCTAAACAGGTATTCTATTATTATTATAATGCATTATAATTTGTTTAGTCATTTCTCCACTGACTGGCATTCACTAGAGTCCCAGTTTGACCACATCATTATACAATACATATCCTGTTCATAGATAGTTATATCTTCATATAACTTTATTCCAGAGACCTTATTCTCCAAAATCTTACCTACTGCTAATTTAGGTCATTTGATTATTTTTTATCTTTTTTAGTTACTTAATATATTTTTCACAACAAGTTAAAGCATAATACAACTGATTACTTATATTAAAGCTTACTATGTATGCCATTAAACCTTTTAGTCTTATCCTTTCTGATTTCTTCAAAATTTAGAGTAATCAACCCTCCACAGACTTGATATTCAATGCATTTTCTCATTTTAACATGACTGATTTTTAAATGTTTATCTTTTTTACTTCTATGTTATTCTGGGACAGAAATTAAATTTAAATTATATTTATCAATTTATCAGTTTCCCCAAAGTATTTAATAAACCATGCCTTCTTGTCTATTACCATTGCCAATACTTTAGTTAGATAACATTCACTTAAGATAGCCAGACCCTGTAAATAGCTGTCTTAACCAAATCCATTCAATCCATCCTCTTTCTATGTATCTTATTTGACTTTCATTCAAATTCATTCATTTATTAATGTCTACATTTAGAACTTACATTGACTATTCCATATATATTCAGTTTCTATTTTGTGAAGACATTGGCGAGGTGCAAGAGATATATTAGGGAACATACAGATATGGTCCCGGCCCATATAGATCTTAAAGCTGTTTGGGAAAGACAGACATTAATTAAGTGCATATACAAGTATAAAATTATAACTAAAATATAAATAAAATTTACCTGTGATCTGTTTTTCCCACATAACCTCTTGGAAATACATGTTTTTTCAATTATTTGACAATTTAGTAATTATAGGTTTGGTTGAAGAAAGGGCTATTTGAAATAAAAAAACATTGAGAAATGAAAAGAAGATAGCATTCGAGTGTTAAAAATACAAGACACTACAGCTATATGGGGAGCACTACACTATTATGTTGAATAATAGTGATATAAGTAGCAACAGCATTCCCAGCTCCGTCTATGTGCCAGGCAATGTTTTTAGTGATGTACATGTATTGATACATTTATTCCTCTCAAGAATCACTCTTCAGAAAAAAAGGCTATAGTCCACAGTACTGAATACAGCTTGAGGGCAACTGAAATGATAAATAAAAAATGTCCTATGGAATTATGAAGCAAACAATGAGGACGCAATTTTAACACAAAACACTTCAGCTGTGTATTGGAGCCGACGCTAGGTGAGAGACACCACAATTGCTTCTAGGTCTTGGCATTTGTTTGATAGGAAAGGTCTCAAGAGAAGGTCTACTAAATAGATTACATTGCCAAGTCATGCTCATAATAGAAACCAATTATGAAACTAAATGACATATTTGGCCCTTACTGCTAAAAATCCTTGATTTTACTAGAGAAGTAATACTCTTGGTAGTAAAATGATAGTTAAGGCAGGGCACACTGGCTCACACCTGTAACTCCAGTACTTTGGGAGGCCAAGGCGGGTAGATCACCTGAGGTCAGAAGTTTGAGACCAGCCTGGCCAACATGGTGAAAACCCGTATCTACTAGAAATACAAAAATTAGCTGGGCATGGTGGTGCATGCCTGTAATTCCAGCTACTCAGGAGGCTGGGGCAGGAGAACCACTTGAGCCTGGGAGGCGGAGGTTGCAGTGAGCCAAGATTGCACCAGGGCACTCCAGCCTGAATGACAGAGTGAGACTCTGTCTCAAAAAATAAAATAACATAAAATAAAGTGATAGTAGAATGAAATTAGAATACAAATATAATAGAGAAAAGGATAGATTAAATGGTAATGTCATTAATAAAAATATATGTGATACTACAATAATTATATTTGATTGATAAATGCAGGTACTAGCTACATACCTTATAAAAGTAAGAATTTGTTTATTTGTCATAGTATGAAAGACAGAGACCTGTATAGTTATCATATAAACAGAATAGTTATATTCAAAGAATAAACGGTAAAGATTCTATAATCTCTTAGGACAAGATTTTATCTGAGAAATAGTGATAATTCTGTTCTCAGGATTCTTGAGAAATCCTTTGCCTCCCAGTAAATTTTTGTCAAACTGAATTTGACTTTAGTTACTAAATGCAACAAACCACTACAGTACATTTGTTGTTCTGTCTGACTTTCAGGGTCTTTGAGTCACATAATTGACCAGTACAAGAAAATAACAATTCTAAATTTATTTTATTATCACTGAGTAAACTATATTATGTTGATTAATAAGTTAATGAAAGATTCTAATTATTGTCTTGTTTCCCTGCTCTATATTAAGAGTTTAAGTGATCAATGCAATAAACCTTGCATAAGTCATACCTGACAAAAAATTTGAGCTATTTTTCAAAAAAATATCTAAATTATAATTTCATGAAGGAATTCTAATAGTAATTTATTTCAGTTCCCTCTTCAGTGAAAAATGAGGTTGTAAACTCAAAACTGAGTGAGATTTATGAATAGCTCAATGGTGCTTGAAGATAAAACTAGTTCACTAATTTTCCAGGAGTTCTAAGTTGACAGAATTACAGCACTCTTTTCATATTGCCTTACTTTGATGTTGTCCTTTATTTATTTTCTTTTTTCTTGATGTGATTATTTATTGTCCAGATGTCTGAAGCTATTACTAACTTTAGATTTACAGTTCCAGCAGATGGTTGAAAAGAAAAAGATGGATTCAACACTCCTATAATTGCTGTCTTACAGTTCTTTTTAAAACTGTCTAACAGAGGCTACTCTATCAATGCCTACCTATTATCTATCTAAAAGTATCTATAACCACAGTGAATCCATTATTTGCAACTTCTGGCGCTTAAGACCATTTTGAAGGTCAATCTGATGTCTCTTTCAAGCCCTATTTCTCTTTGCTCCCATGTTTGTGTGCTGCTCTGCAGTTAAGTGAACAACTCATTATTCCCTGGCCTCATTTCACACTTTCTTCCTTACATGGCTTTTGTTCATTCAGCCAATATTCATTTATTAAGTACCAAGAATTATGCTAGCCGCTTTAGCTGCCAGTATGAAGCAAGACATTCACAATTACTGTCCTTTATCTTAGTGAATCTTTCAAATAAGAAAGTAGATAATATACAACATAATGTGATTTTTCCCCTCTTCCAAAATGCTTTCCTTTGCTCCATTTTAACAGCAAAGATATTAAGCATTTTTCAAAATCAACTTATATTGAAACTTACCACATAAAGTTTTGCTATATAATTTCTTCTGTTACCACTTGTTATTGGAATCACTAAATTATTGTCTGAGGACATTCAGTATCAATTTTGTATCCTCAGTGGTGCCCCAGTGTGAAGTTTTGCAGTTTGTAATAGTTTAAATATTTGTATGACATTTTAAAATATGAAGTAATAGGCCAGGTGCAGTGGCTCATGCCTGTAATCCCAGCACTTTGGGAGGTTGAGGTGGGTGGATCATCTGAGGTCAGGAGTTTGAGACCAGCCTGGCCAACATGGCGAAACCCTGTCTCTACTAAAAATACAAAAATTAGCTAGGCGTGGTAGCGGGTGCTGTAATCCCAGTCACTCGGAGGCTGAGGCAGAAGAATTGCTTGAACCCAGGAGATGGAGTTTGCAGTGAGCTGAAATTGTGCCATGGCACTCCAGCCTGGGTGACAGAGTGAAACTCCATCTCAAAAGGAAAGAAAATGATGTAATAGGCACATATTTCAGTAATCTTTCCCTTAGAAATGTTGGTATGCTTGCATTTTAATGCAATTGTGATTCCATTTTAGGGAAAAGCATCACATCTTAAAAATTTTAAGTCAAGGTTTAAAGTAGCATTATAGGCAAATTTAATAATTTACTTCTCTGTAAAATGTGTACCAACCCAGAGTGTTTATTTCAGTTGTACTGTTCTTCCAATTGCAAAAGTATTTACTGTAGTCTTTATGTTTTAGTATTGCCTTTTCTCCATTTATAGTATTTGTGCTGCTGCTGACTTCTAAGGTAATTAATCCTTAGCACAGGCTGCAATGTATCTTACATCTTAAAATATTTTGTCTTTCCTAGAGTCTAATATAAGTCACTGTTTAAGAACATTTGTTGAGCTTCAATTCTGCTTTAGTCTACCTTCATGAAGAAAATGAACATTCTGCATTATGTCCTGATTAGGCACTTTAATTTTAACAAATTGATATCATCTCTGTTCTTCTCACAAATGAGTGTTAAACTGGACATCTGCTTGTAGGTGGTGATACAGAATTTCTTTACTTCAGTTTCTTGACAAAGAGAATAACCTTGAATTATCAATAACTCAAGAATGAAAAATGTTATTCATGGAAACTTTTCTGAAAAATGGAATAATCTACTCTCAACTTTTATCCTTAAATAAGACAAAGAAATCTAGAATTTTCTATATTTAAGCTATGCTTTATCATTGACCTCATTTAATAATATAAAAACAGTCTTAAGAAAATTGCCTTTTAACATACTTTATGGATACCATTGAAGGTTGATGCTATTCTACGGTTTCTCTTTTATGAAAGTTGGCAGAAATATCCCATCTGTCCCTAAATCTGTTATTTTTATTTATTTTTATTTTTTTGACAGAGTCTTGCTCTGTCACCCAGGCTGGAGTGCAGTGGCGTGATCTCGGCTCACTACAAGCTCCGCCTCCCGGGTTCACGCCATTCTCCGGCCTCAGCCTCCCACGTACCTGGTGCCCACCACCACACCCGGCTATTTTGTTTTTGTATTTTTAGTAAAGATGGGGTTTCATCGTGTTAGCCAGGATGGTCTCGATTTCCTGATCTCGTGGTCCGCCCACCTCGGCCTCCCAAAGTGCTGGGATTACAGGCGTGAGCCACCTCGCCAGGACAAATCTGTTTTACTTCTTTTTTTTTTTTTTTTTTTGAGACGGAGTCTCGCTCCGTCGCCCAGGCTGAAGTGCAGTGGCCGAATCTCAGCTCACTGCAAGCTCCGCCTCCTGGGTTTACGCCATCTGCTGCCTCAGCCTCCCGAATAGCTGGGACTACAGGCGCCCGCCACCTCGCCCGGCTAGTTTTTTGTATTTTTTAGTAGAGACGGGGTTTCACCGTGTTAGCCAGGATGGTCTCGATCTCCTAACCTCGTGATCCGCCCGTCTCGGCCTCCCAAAGTGCTGGGATTACAGGCTTGAGCCACCGCGCCCAGCCAAATCTGTGTTACTTCTAAACAGCAACTTTTATCTTATCTTACACTGGCAGTAAAGTCCGATGATCAAGGTTGGGTGCCTTGATCTACATCTTGTGACCACCACTTATATGTCAATGACTTTGTTTTCTCTTTTAGAAATCAGTGAAAAAGTAGTTTCTACCTCCCGGGATTAGAAAGGAGTAAACTATATCAAGCCTAAAAAGCATCTGCAAAAATCCCTGGCACAAAGTGGGCTTTCCCTGTTAGCTGTGATTCTTTGGAAAATGATGTATTTTGAAACTTTTTTTTTTTTCTGGCTTCTAAAAAGAGTAAAGTCAAATGTGTTGCCTTTCTGACACTTTGGGAATGGACACAAAATCTTCTACTTATTTTTCTACTTTTATTCTCCCTTAATCTACGGTTATTTAATTTCATTCTCTGTCATATTGCATACTGTTGGGTATAATTGTATGCTCCAGCATTTTAGGTTGAATTAAGAAGAATAAAAAGTGTGCATACATAATATATTTTCATTTTAATCTTTTGCTACTTCAAGACAAAATCTCTGGATTTAAATAGCTATTGGAAGAGGGAGGAAGAGAGTTCCTGAATATGTCCTTGTTCTTGATTCACATGATCAGTTTGTGATAATTTATTGAGCTATAATTTTTGTATATTTTTCTATATTCTTCTTATTGTTGACTCACATTTAAAAATTTTTAAAACAATGAAAATACTGCATCTTCTATACGTATTTGCACTGATTCTTCATCTTCTTTATCTAATTGCACTGATTCTTTTTCAAACCTAATAAAAGAAAGTACATTTTCTCTATGTTTGGGTCAGTCACCTCATTTTTCTTAGGCAAGGCTTAAAGACCAATTCTATAATTTCAGTTACAAATAACAACAACAACAACAACAAAAATGAAAAGACTTCAAAAAAAGGGGAATTTTTCTGTTCACATAACTTCAAAATCCAAAGGTAGCTTATATTTTCAACATGGTTTTTATCAGGGCTTCTCCTGTTGTCTTCAACCATTTTTTCCCAGGCTGCTTCTGTGACCCAAACTCACTGCCCACTTCCCCCATGACCCCAAAGTGGCTCCCAGCATCTCCCAGGGCCGCATACTGCCTTAAATGCATCCCAATCTATACAGAAGAGCAGCACTCTTGAGTTTCTCTCTAATAGGAATTACTTGGGTAATGTGACCCCTAAACTATTCACAGTATCAAAGGAGAGGTAATTTTACCCTGGTTTAATCAAACAAACAAATTCTATCTCAGAAGCTGAGCAGAGCAGTAACCCCACGCAAAGGGCATGAAGATTTTGCAGTGGAGAGCAGTGAAATAGTCTTGGAGTAACAGATTAATTTATAATTACTGCCTTTTTTACATCTTGAGCTTGTGACCATGAAACCATTTATACTAACAGACAGGGCCATTAGCAGCTATTAGCACTAAGGGCAAATTTGTTGATTATTTCATTGATGCATTCATTCCTTTATACAACAGAATTTTGCTGAAGTTTCTATGTAGACAGTCATTAGTATCTAAGTCTTTGGGACACAAAAAGTCCAATAACTGGCTGTAATAGAGTGGTATGATGATGAGGGTGTGAAAAATATTATTGGTAAACACATCAGTTTGCTTAGTGATATAATAAAAAGTCAAAACTCCCCCTGTGAGAAGCATCAAAGTAATTTTACCCTCCTTTATAATGGTGCCCTTCCATCCGCCTTGCATCATGTGGCTTCAGTTGTAATTCAACCATAGCTATCATGATTTTGCTCAGAACAAATTCTTAACCTATTTTATGTACTTTCTTTGAATCCAAAGAAATAGATTCTGAAGTATGTTACAATCAACCACTCTCTAATAGCATTTCCTGATTATAAAGCAAATGGCTCTGACTAGAAAGTGGGCTTCTTTTAATACCAACATCATGAGTGGTATTTCAAAAAATGATGGTTTCTATTTTCATACATTAACTTCTGGAAAAATAAAATATAAATCAATTAAAATATTCATTTACATCAAGGCAAGATTGTAATTTGTGTCCTAGCCTTCTCACAATTACCTAAAGGTAATGATATGAAGAAAAAAATTAATGTTTGATTAATCAGCACTACTAACAGGTCTGAATTTACTTTTCTATACAAATTTTTTGCAAAAACTTCAGGATTAAAGATCCATATTCTTTAAGAGATAATTTCCTTAATTTTTAAAAAAATAAAACAAAATAAGGCTGGGCATGGTGGCTTATGCCTGTAATCCCAGCACTTTGTCAGGCCGAGGTAAGAGGATTACTTGAGTCCAGGACTTCAAGATCAGCTTGGGCAACATAGTGGGATGCCTGTCACTACAAATGTTTAAAAAACAATTAAAAAAAAATAAAAACAAAGTAAAATTGAATTGTTATTCATTGGTACTCAAAAAGAGGGAAATTACATTTTTATGTATTCATATTAAATTGATCATTTCTTTAAAAGTCATTTTCTTTCCTTCTAAATTAATAAATTATTTGTCCCCAAGAATATATTATCTCTATATGCTGTTAGGGCACACAATAGCATATTGTAAGTGAGGTTTCAGTTTATCTAATTAAGCACTAAGGCACACAGTTGACTTGGCAAATACAGTCATATTTTTCACTAATTGTACATTCCACTTGCTCAAATCACTATTCCAGACATAAATTTACTGCTAATTCACTATTCACAATAGCAAAGACTTGGAACCAACCCAAATGTCCATCAATGATAGACTGGATTAAGAAAATGTTGCACATATACACCACGGAATACTATCCAGGCATAAAAAAGGATGAGTTCATGTCCTTTATGGCGACATGGATGAAGCTGGAAACCATCATTCTGAGAAAACTATCGCAAGGATAGAAAACCAAACACTGCATGTTCTCACTCGTAAGTGGGAATTGAACAATGAGAACACTTGGACACAGGGCTGGGAACATCACACACCGGGGCCTGTCGTGGGGTGGAGGGATGGGGGAGGGATAGCATTAGGAGAAATACCTAATGTAAATGACGAGTTAATGGGTGCAACAAACCAACATGGCACATGTATACCTATGTAACAAACCTGCACGTTGTGCACATGTACCCTAGAACTTAAAGTATAATAAAAAATAAATAAATTTACTGCTGATTAAACACGTGATATCAATGTCTCTACTTACACCTTTACTTACAATTTCAATTTCCAATTCTATTCCTGGAATAAGTATATTCACTATGGGATTCTTTTTTCTTCACATCACTTATCAAATGATATATACAATAAGAGTTTACATTCATTTCTCTTCTTGTAATAGCTAATTTATCCTGCAATAAATAGCAGCATATTAAAATATTCTATTAATTACCTGCTATTTTACATAATTTCATAATACAGAAAGAATTTACTTGGATCACAATATAAGAGTTTTAATCTTTTAAAAATATTTATTTGATTGCATCTCTGCTTTTTAAGTATAAGTGGATCATTACGGCAGGGGTGGGGAAAGTGGTGGCTAAGGGGAAATTTATTTGATCACAGACAATTGTGTGCAATGTTTGTAGCTCTAATTTTGGCCAAAGAACAAAGTGTGTTATTCATCTATGTTAATGGTAATAAGTGTGATATAACTGAACTTTCAGTGCACTTCTGTTAATTGAAATTTCCTTCTCATTTTTTAAGAATTAAAAATTATCAACATGAGATTTTAAAATATGCCATATCATAAAGATAGACCCTTAAATATATCGAAAAATTTAAACAGTGTACTGATTCTTTTCTCAGTGTGTTTACTTCTAATTAATCAGAGTAGGTTATTTTTTCATTCTACTTCTATTAATTTCCTTTTGACTTACAATTTTTTCTCTAGCTCATGAAATTGTTTGATTTTGTAAAAGATTAATCTTACATTGAAAGTAATTATTTTTATAGGAGTGAACAATATGATAGCTCTAAGGGTCTTTTTTAAGGAACTTAAGCCTCAAGGCATAAGTGTGTCAGTTTATGAAATGTATTCATGTATTCATAATATAAAATCAAAGATAAATTTTTGGGCTATTTTTCTGATTCTCAGTTTTTAAAAGAATCATCCTTTGATTGTACTTAATCTTGTTCTGTCTTGTAACTAATTTAAAATTATTTTCCAAAGAACTTTGGCCTTGCTTGCAGGCACTCTGCTCAATTTCAGCAGGTTTTTGTTTATGCAGAAAGCCTTGAGATGGTCACTAGCTTTTACGAGTGGGTATCAGGTTTATCCTCAGTTTAATTTAGTTTTAACATGTGTAGTTCTAGGGTATCTAGCAATGGAAAAGCTAACCGTTAAAACCACTTCTACTCAATAATTTCCAAATTACAGGTGAAAGAAACAAAACGTATGGAGAATTGTCAGTAGGCTATTCTTCCTGTAATGCTTATAAAATTTCCTCTTGAATGGAGCTCCACCTGGGAGGTTTGTGCCCAGTTTGGTCTTCATGACCATTCTCAACTCAAACAATTACTTTTATTCTATTGAGCATTGAAGTAATTGCTCATTACCTACTAGGTCAATACCTAGAAGCTACTGACACACCTACTATGTACTATTCTAATGCTAGGAATACAGCAGTAAGCAGAAAATGTCCCTGTTATCAACCAGTTTTCATTCTTATGAGTACGCACTTGCATTAGTCTGGGTTCTCCAGAGAGTTAAAACCAATAGGAGCTATACACACACACACACACACACACACACACACACACACACGCATATGTATGTAAGATACATACACATACATAATTCCATTATACATATACATATGTAAGATATATGAATCCTGACATAAATCTGTAAACGTATATACATATATACGTGTGTGTGTGTGTGTATATATATATAAACACAATTAAGGAAGCTGGAAAGTTCCAAGACCTGCAGGGTGAGCTGGCAAGCTAGATACCCAGGAGAACCTATGGTTTAGTTCCAGTCTAAGTTTAAAGGCCCGAGAACCAGGGGAACTAATGGTATCATTCCAAGCTAAGGACCAGCAGGATAGGGACTCAGGAAGAGCTTACGTTTCAGTTCAAGCACAAAAGCAGGAAAAAACGCTGATGTTCCAGGTCAAAGGCTATCAAGAAAGAAAGATCCTCTCTTACTCAGCAGAGTCAACCTTTTTTTTTATTCAAGCCTTCAACTGATTGGATGAGGCTCACCCATGCTGTGGAGGGCAATCTGCTTTACTCAGTTTACCAATATAAATGTTAGTGTCTTCCAAAAGTACCCTCACAGAAACACCCAGTGAAGTTGGCACATAAAATTAACCATCCTAACACTTATGTTTCAAAATCTGTAACTTTTCAGAAGTCTCCCTTGAGTTTCAGGCTCACATATCTATCTGCCTACAAAACGTATCATCTTGAATGTTAATAGTTATCTAAAACTTATCAATGTAAAAGGAAAACACTTGATTCCAAATGCTTAACTTCCAGAAAAAAAACCCTGCCTTTCTCAATGTTTCCCCTTCTTTGTCAATGGCACCATTACTTGGCCATTAACTCAGGTTAAAAACTGTGGAATCATTCCTGATGTACGTCTTTCCTGAAGTCCTTATTAAATATAATTTACTATCGTGGCATTGCCCATCTTTCTCCAGTGCTGCTTCTTCCAGTGCATCCTTCATTGACAACAGAAAAAAAATCTTACTAAAGTAAGCAAATCAGATCATGTCAACTCTACCCCCCTCATCAGCTAAATATTCTTTAATAGCTCCCTATAACATATAAAGCCTATTCTTCTTAGTGTAACATAAAGAACCTTTATGTCTCTCCCATCGCATCTCTCATCATAATGCACTCAAATTATTTGAATCAGCCATTCAGCCATCCTAGGCTCTTTGTATTTCTCTGAATTGCACAGCCCTTAGACATCTATGCCTTTACATATAACTTTCTCTCTCCTTAGCTTGCCTATCTCCAACCTTCCCTACTTCATGCATTTTTGTCTTTCAGAACCCATCCAAATACCACTTCTTCCCGGAATCCTTCCTTAACCTCCTGAGTCTGTGCTACATGCATAGCACTAAGTGGGTACTTCTGTTAGTACTTTTATACTCTGTGATAACTGTATGTTTACTTGTCCATCTCCACTCTTTACTGCAAGTTTCTTTTGAGCAGAAATTTGTATTTGTGATTTGTATGTGAAGTCTTTCTGAGCTTCACATAACAAATCACTATGCATAGAGCCTGATACGAGCAAAAAAGGAAGAGAGAGAAGAAAAAGAGATTGTATAAGGTCCACAGGTTGTTAAGCATCTGGAATTGTAATTCTGTGTTACAACTGGGAAAGGCATGATTTCCTAGGGTGCTCAACAGAAAAGATCCAAAAGAGTGAATCACGATGTAAAGAGTGAAAAAAGTTCTCCTCCTCCAGGCTGTAAGATTCTCTGCAAAGGATCACATCAGACCAGCAGATGCTATTCTCCTGTTCAATGAAAGGAGCATTACCACTTCATGAGTGGTGCTAGTAATTTCCCTGTTCTAATGGGGCAAGACCTAACAGCAAGGTCGACATTCCAGAAGGGAGCACTTAAATGACACAACCATGAATACCCAGGGACCTGCTTTATGACCCAGTTGTTCCCCTACCATCCATCAATCCAAACGGGCCAATGATACTGTTGGGAAACCACAATCAATATCCTATGATTTTCCTTATTCCCCATAATATAACTCTTTCTTCAAACAAGGAAACAAATCTTACTCAATTGATGAACATTATGTATAATTTCCCAAAATTCTTAAAAATATTTTTGTTTTGAGACAAGGTCTTCTGGTCATCCAGGCTGGTGGACAGTGGCACGATCACAGCTTACTGTAGCTTTGACCTCCTGGGCTCAAGCAATCCTCCCACCTCAGCTTCCAGAGTACCTGGGACTACAGGTATGTGCCACTACACCCAGCGAATTTTTAATATTTTTAATTTTTTGATAAAGATGGAATCTCCCTATGTTGCCCAGGCTGGTCTCAAATTCCTGAGCTCAAGCAACCCTCCTGCCTCAGACCTCCAAACTGCTGGGATTATAGGCATGAGCCACCATGCCTAGCCTAAAAATAATTTTCCAGGAAAAAAAAAAAAAAGCTCCTTCCACTTATAAATGCCTTGATAGTGCCCAGAAGTCCCATTTGTATCCTACTTCTTCAATCATTTCTGATTAAATTTACTTTTTTGTAAGTACCAGCCTTGAAGATATAATTTTTTAAAAATTATTAAATTATTTCATTATATTGTATTATATATCTATTGCTATAAAAATTACTCCAAACATACAGCTTAAAACAACAGACATTTATTATCTTATGGTTTCTCTGTGATAAAAAATTGAACATGGCTTAGCTGGATGGTTCTGGCTCAGCATCTCTCATGATTTTGCAAGGCAACGTGTCAGCTTGGACCGCTGTTATCTGAAGGCTCAACTGGGGCTGGAAAGTCCACTGCCAATCTAGCTCACTCACGCGTGTTTGGCAAGAGGCCTCAGCTCCTTGCTAGCTGTTTGCATTAGGCCTCAGTTTCTTGCCACATGGACCTTTCCATAGTCCTGCTTGAGTGTCCATATGTCACTCTGTGAGAGTCAGTAATACAAGAATGAGAGAGCAGGGAGGAAGCACAATGCCTTATATGACTAATATAGAAAGTGACACATACTTATTTCTGCTATATTCTACTCATTTAAAGCAAATTCCTACATCCAGGTGACAGGCAAGAGGAGCTGAATTAAGCTCCATCTTTTTTTGGTTGATTTATTATTATCATTTTTATTTCAACAACAGATTTTTGGGTAACAAGTGGTGTTTGGTTACATGGATAAGCTATTTAGTGGTGATGCATAAGATTTTGCTGCACCCATCACCTGAGCAGTGTACACGGTACCCCTATGTGTAATCTTTTATCCTTTACCCCCATCCACCATTCCCCTGCAGTCCCCAAAGTCCATTATATCATTCTTGCTGACATTTCCAGGCACATCTTTAACCACTGTTTCCCTAGATCTTTCCACTGATCCATCTGTTCTCCATGCAGTTATCTAGACATGATATACTCTATCCGCACAGCTGCAGTGAAGGTAGCAGGGGAGTGAAGTGGACTCTGTGAGAGTCCTTGGTTATAGTTTTGTTTAGTTTGCTGGTTTTGTCTTCACTGGCCTCCAGCCAAGAGGTGGCACTTTCAAGAGTGCATCAGCTGCAGTAGAATAGGGAGGATGTAAGCTTGCCCTAGGGTCAGGTGGTAGGTGGGGTCCCAAGAGATTATGTCCTTTGTCTTCGGCTACCAGGGCGGGCAGAGAAAGACCATCAAGTGGGGGCATGATTAGGCATGTCCGAGCTCATACTCTTCTAGGGCAAAGCTTGCTGGGGCCTCCGTAGAGGATGGGAGTGTGGGTATCAGGTCAATGGAGCTATGTTCCCAAAGGGATTATGGCTGTCTCTGCTATGTCCAACAGGTTGCCAGGGAAGTGGGAGAAAGCTGGCAGTGACAAGCCTCACCCAGCTCCCATACAGCCCAAAAGACCAGTCTCACTCCTACCATGCTCCCACAACAGCACCAAGTTTATTTCCAGGCAGCTGGTGAGCAGGGCTGAGAACTTGCCCCAGGCTACAAGCCTCCCTGCTGAAAAAGCAAGTTGGGCTTTCAGGTTCCACACCTCCCCAACTGCCATGGCTTCTGTGCTGGTATCTGCACTCCCCATTTGCTCCCTCCCTGGATTCTGTCCAGGAAACTTCACGCTGGGTCAAAATGGTTACAAATGTCAGCTGGAAATTTCCTTCTCCCTGTGGTCTTTCCCCAGTTCCACTGGCACCCTGCTCCCACCCTCACTCAAGGACCCCTATGAGACAAAGTCAGGAATGACTTCCATGGGCACTGAAAGTGCCCACAGGGTTCTTCCTGATGCTTCCTCTGTATTTTGCTCGCCTCTCTAAATTTATCTTAGCTCCAGCTACAGTCAAATCCTTCTCCAGTGATCTGGATCTTCAGGTTCTCCAGTGAGGATATGTGTTCAAAGGTGAAATTTCCCCTTTCACACTTTTAGCACTCAGTGTTTTTGGCTGTCTCATGGAGCCTGCAGTGGCAAGCCACTTCCTTTAAAGGGTCTGTGGATTCTCTCGGCTTTCTTGGTATGATCCTGCAGTAGTTCTTGGAGCAAAAGTTCACAATGTGAGTCTCCCTACACTGCTTATCTGTGTTCACTCAGCTCCTCCTCTAAGCTCCATCTTTTGAAAGGAGAAATATCAAAAAATGTTTAGGCATATTTTAAGACTACCACATATGGGTATTATAAAAACAATATTGTTTTTTACTTAACACAAATGCACAGTATTTCAGCTTTATTAAGTCTGTTTTCAGAATGAAATTCTCAAATGATAACATGCATTTTGAGGAACACTTAAACTCCGAAATTACTTTTTGGAATAAATTTATTTTTATATCTATATCTGTCTCTGTTTGCATTGAATGATAGGGGAAGAAAATACGCAACTATTTCCTCTCTATCCTCAGACTAAAAGAAAAGAACACCAGATCTATTCAATTCTTTATGTCCCTCTTTTATTTCCTATAGTTTAACATATCTGTATTAGCCAGCCTGGTCAATATGATGAAACCCCATCTCTACTAAAAATACAAGAAAAATTAGCTGGGCCTTGTGTTGCATGTCTGTAGTTCCAGCTACTTGGGAAGCTGAGGCAGGAGAATGGCTTGAACCCAGGAGGTGGAGGTTGCAGTGAGCGTGATTGCACCACTGCACTCCAGCCTGGGTGACAGAGTGAGACTCCATCTAAATAAATAAAAAATAATAAAATAAAATAAAATAAAATAAAATAAAATAAAATAAAAATAAAATAAAATAAAATAAAATGTCTGGATTAGGAGACAAAGCATAGTGGACCACATAACAAATAAAAAGGAAGTTGAATGAGACTTTCCATTGCAGTGCATGTTTGGGGAGAGGGAGGAGTATGTTCATGGTGGAGATTTTTTTTTTTTTTTTTTGAGACAGAGTCATACTCTGTCACCTAGGCTGGGGTGCAATGGTGCAATCTCAGCTCACTGCAATCTCCACTTCCTGGGTTCAGCAATTCTCCTGCCTCAGCCTCCGAAGTAGCTGGGACTACAGGCACGTGCCACCATACCCAGCTAATTTTTTTATTTTTAGTAGAGTCGGGGTTTCATCATGTTAGCCAGGATGGTCTCCATCTCCTTACCTCGTGATCCGCACACCTTGGCCTCCCAAAGTGCTGGGATTACAGGTGTGAGCCACCGCGCCTGGCCCATGGTGGAGATGTTTAACTGTCATTTCCTCCTTCATCCTTCCCACTTTCCCTTCTCTCTCTTATCCTTCCTTTTCTCTCTCTCCTGTTTTCTTGGGAACTGAGATTTCAGTGGACATACACAGCAAGGGGTATAGGCCTAGCATTTCCAAGGCTGACACTTTGGCTGCCTTCAGTTTCCTAATTTATCTTTGGTAATACAAATTAAGCAGCATGCTTGTCAAAAAAAGCTGATTTTATTAACTGCCCATTTATCTTGCCCCTGGGACATTATTTTCTCTTAAGCATTTCCAAGTTCTCTGTAAGTCAGGACCCCTAGTTCAAATTCCAACCTTTGCCACGCATTACAGTCATGACACACATTTTGCTCTCAATCTGCACTCTGTTGTCTCAGGTTCTCTCATCCCCAGTGGTATCATGGAGCTTAGGTCTATAACAGTACGTTTTCCAGGACCTCTACAGAACATACCTGATTGGTGGGTTTTCCAGCTTTATGTATTATATCTACTTCAAAATGTTCAGTCCTCTAGGCCTCTTGATTCCCTCCTCCTCAATATGGCAAAGAGTTTCTTGCATTTCTACTTTATTTAGTGGAAGATTTCACTTGTTCCAAGAACTCAGAATATTCCAAATTCACCCTAACAGCATGTTAGTTGTATCTCCCAAAATTCTAATCATGGCATTAAATATCATATCACAGAAAAGCACCTCCATATTAACAAACTATCCCTAACATGACTTTACATTTCCTTTTGTTGCAATCCCCTTTTCCCCCTTGAGTTCAATGAGGTCCAGGCTCTTGCCCCATGACCAAGAAGAACAAGGCACGCAGACACCAGAAGGTGAGTAAGGCAGAGGAGACTTTATTAAGCAAAAGGAAAGCTCCCAACAGTGAAAAGGGACCCTGAAAGTGGGTTGTAAGCAATGGGACTGAGTTCTGGGTCTTTTATGTGGCAAGAAAAAGGAAGTCTTCTGTGGGTTCTGTCCAAATGGGAGAGGGTGGAGATACAATAGATACACCTCCTAGGGGTGTTGTATCTGTGCATGCCTGGAGTTGGTGATAGTAACTCCATCTTGGTTATTATCCATGAGTGCCTAATTGAAACACACATGGTGGAGGAGGCTAAAACCGCAATGCTAATATCATGTTAATGACATTATAATGAGCTGGGTTAAGGATATTTAGGTTGATTTACTGTGCCTGCACCTAGGTTGGGACAGTCCCTTCTGAGCAGACCTCCTGGCACAAGGGGACGTTCTTAACTACATTTCTTCCCTTTAGTCACAGAGGCAGTGTGGGTGCTGTCCCACGGGTGTCCCTATGACTGTTGATCTTCCTGCTAGCTGCAGAGGTGGTGTTGCTGCTGTTCTGCAGGTGTTTCTATTACTGTTGTTCTTCTGCCGAGACCCTCCCTCTCTAATTGCCTAATCTAAATCCCTCCTCTCACTTTGTTCCAGTATTCTTAAGATTCAGACTCATATGTATTCTTCACTGTTGCTTCATGTCAGGCCTCATTGAGGTCTCTTTCCTCCCCTCTGCATGCCTATAATGTCCCAGGCCAAGAGTTTTTTGTGAGTCTGTCCTACGTAATTGGTCTAATGGCTGAGAGTGGAGAAGACAGTTGGTTCTGGGGTGTTCAATGTTGTCTTGCAAGGGAGAGGCCTATGCATCATCTCCAGGTAAGGGAGGAGCATTAGTCTTTGGTAGAGAGGAATGGGCTACTTGTGTAACCCCAGAAGATTCAGGGGAAGAAGGAAACTGAAAATTTTCAATGCATGTACCTGAATGTCTCCATCCCAAGTTTCAGGACCTTGTTCACAGCCAGTAATGAACCTGACCTTGACAGAGAAGACTTGCAGGGATTGAGAATTCAACTCACTATACTTTTCTACTTCCCTTAAGTCCTGGGCCTGACATTTAGCTTTTTCTTCCTGTGTTGAGAAAGATGAAAGACCATTTGTGCTGTATAGGAGGTCATCTGGCTTTACACTTCACCCTAAATTGGTGATCACACTCAGACATTCATTAATATTTCCAATATTTACCTTCACCAAAAGTCAGCAAATTTCATAATCCTCATAAGTACTATTAATATTTACCCTAAATCTCTCAAAGATAAGACATTCTGCCCACTATTGGGTTCATTCCACTTTTATTTCACCCCTTTTCAGCACTGTTGAAAGTGGAACAGTTGCTCTGGTACAGCATGGGTGATGTCATTCTCACTTCCAGCCAACAAGTGGGCAACCCAGCAGAAAGGTTACTTTAGAATCTGCTTCCTCCAATCACATCTGGTACCAAATGTCTGTTTTAAATTCCCCAGGAACCCAACTCTGAAAGACAGATTTTCATGCATGCAGTTTATTTGGGAGTTCTGTAAGGAACAATACCTGCAAGGGGGTGAGGGAAGCTGGATTGGGTAGAAGAAAAAGTCGAACTGCAATACGGTTGCAATAAAGACCTTATTTGTCCCCTCAGGGAGCTCTGGACCTGGGATGGACATTCTAAATTGTTCTCAATTGAAACAAAGGAGCCAAATCTGTTTCAACAAGTCATCGATGTGGGCTGACCTCTGCAAGGAACCCAACTTTAGGCATAGGAGATTCCTTGGGCAGAGAATTCCTAGATTAGGACTCACCTGTGTTTAGTCAACACATCCAGCAGCTGAGCAAATGAGACTTCCTTAGAAGCAGGGGGCGGGGAGGGGGGGTAGGAAATTGATCTGATTAGCAAACCACTGCATCTACTACACTGTGCTCCCAGTAGCAGACAAAATGAAAGTACCATAAAAGTTGAGAAGAGGGTAAGGAAACTTTGTATAAAAAATAATAAGGCATAAATATAGAAGAGCATACTTTTTGTGAGTGATAGCAAATTGTTTGGGTTATACTAAAAAATGCAACAAAAAAGTATACATGAAAGATGCCTAAAGTATAATAGGTATAAATGGGAAATAAGTCAATTGGAGCAGAGTTTGAAGGCGTATGGATACCAGAGGAAGGAGTTTGGGCTTTATTTAGTAAACAATAGGAAAGTTTTTTGAAGGCCGGGCGCGGTGGCTCAAGCCTGTAATCCCAGCACTTTGGGAGGCCGAGGCGGGCGGATCACAAGGTCAGGAGATCGAGACCACAGTGAAACCCCGTCTCTACTAAAAATACAAAAAATTAGCCGGGCGCGGTGGCGGGCGCCTGTAGTCCCAGCTACTCAGGAGGCTGAGGCAGGAGAATGGCGGGAACCCGGGAGGCGGAGCTTGCAGTGAGCCGAGATCGCGCCACTGCACTCCAGCCTGGGCAACAGCGTGAGACTCCGTCTCAAAAAAAAAAAAAAAAAAAAAAAAAAAAAAAAAAAAAAAGGAAAGTTTTTTGAGTTAAAGATGACATAAACTTGAATTGAAAATTAAATAAAACATTTTTCTGATTTGTCCAATTCAGTCTATTCATTGTTCAATTTCAGTTTACAACACATTTTTATCTATTTTAAAGATACTTCCAATACTATTCCCTCCTCCATTTCCTCTTTCTGTGTATGTTACATACACTGCACTCTTCCTTTAATAGCAGAAAAAAAGAACCAAGTGCCTGGTTGGCTTGCAAAAAAGAGATTTGCATAGAAATAGTCTACCAGGAGCAATATATTTGACAGTTTTGAAATAAGCAATAACGTGATTTTCATATTGTACTTCAATTATCTGAGAAGTATAAAAATCATTACTTGAGTCATTAAAGTTAGAATGAACAGTGGGGAATTCACTCTAGGAAGAAAATGTTTCTGTTGGCAGAATGCTGAAACAGTTAATCACATAATTATGCAACCCCTCATTTCTATTTAGCTAAACCTTATTTAAATTAAGATGACTTTTGCCTGTTGCCTCAGAATATCAACTTCTAAAGCAATTTGGTAGCTATACAATGTACTCTAACAGAGTACTTACTGATTTTCTATGTTTTCTACTTCTGCTTTTAGTCCAGAATGTGCTGACATAAACTCCTATAACTCCATCTCTGCTTTACTTGGGAACACCATGATAATCAGCAATTTCTACAATCTGTTTTCTAAATGGTAAGAAAAGTGGTATTTCAACACTACGTGCCAGAAAAGTAACAATGCCACCAGGTTTACTTTTCCCTATTCTGTTTCTAATGACTCAAAGCAGAGTATTAGTCAGACTATCTTACAAATTCCCTTTATACTTTACATTTATCACTAAAATTCCACAGAACGTTTGCATTACAGTGTTTCACTCTGAAAAGCAGTTCAGCTTGCTGGTGAAATAAAACTTGCTGACACATCAATGAGTGAAAGCCTACAGGAAAGGTGGTGGGAGTGGGGAGGCTGTCAGTGAAGTTAGCATGTCTTTGAAAGGCAGTCAAAAAAATAAATAAATAAACAGTAAGAAATGGTTGCACGATCCTCTGGACACTAAGTGTGGTCTTGATCAATTACCAGGGGATCAGTGTTCTCTCCAGGGATGTTTTCCTTCACATGGACATACAGGCAGAGGCACACCTAAACTGTACCATGGACATATGGATCTCATTTGACCATTACGACATCTCTATGAGCTAGGAAGACTCAGGATCATTCCACCATATACAGATGAGAGAATGGAACCAAAACAAGTTATACAAGATGGAATAATCCATACAAGCTATCCAGGATGGAATAATTCATAAGTAGCAACAGAATCAGTGTTGAGCCTAAGCCACCTGTTTTAAACTGTGCTAATTTCACCTCATCATACTTGTTCTGACTTTGAGAGCTCAGTTACTTGGTTGACCTAAATTGTAAGTTAGTAGAAAATACATATCTGAGTCCCTTCTGTTCATACCCAGAGAACGAACTCTTCAAATAATGATTTGATGCTTTTGATTACATCTCAAATTCCAAGATCAGAAACACAAAAGCTGAATCAAACTCCCCAAATTAAAATTAAAGCCTTCACAGGGCACCATGTTGCCTATGAATTATTCTTACTCAATTGTGAATCTAATCACAATTTGAATATGGCACATTTTTCAAAACAGTTGGCCTGGAACCTTCAAAATCATCAGTGACATTGAAGACAATAAAAGGAGGTGACTGTTCTGGATTAATAGAAAAAAAATGGCAATTAAATGCAATGCATGATTGGATCCCAGATGGAAAGAAATTATTGGGGCAATCGGTGGAATTTGAAATAGGGATTTTACACTAGGTAATATTATAGTGATGTAAAATTGCTTGAGAGTGATTAAGGCACATAGGAGAATGGCTGTGTTCTTAGAAGATATATGCTGAAGTATGTAGAGGTGAAGAATCATAATGTCTGCACATTACATACAAATGATTCAGTAAAAATTATATGTCTATATGTATTAGACATATTTATGTTTCATAAAATTATATAAATATTATACACATATATTCATATATTTATAATTTTACAAATATATTTACACATTTTATTATATAAAATGTATATATACGTAAATTAAATTAAAATTATATGCATATAATTTTATATAATATAAAATACCTAGAGAGAGAAGCAATTGTGGCGAAATTAACAACTAGCAAGTCTTAGCAAGGGTGAGACATGGGTGTTCTTTGTATTATTCTCTTAACTTTTCCATTGGTTTGAGATGTCTCAACAAAGAGAGTAAAAATAGAAATACCACAATAAGAATTTTTTCTGACTTGTTTAATTAATTTTATTTGGATTACAGTAACTTTACATAAAATTATTATTAATGATACTTGAACATCTGGTGGGGACATTACACAGTGTTGGGTTTCTGTATGACTCGGCAAAACTTACTTTAAGCCTTGGGATAGTTTTACTTTGTATTATTATTTCTAGCATGAGTATTAAGCTTTTCCTTTAGTAGTAATAAAATAAATAAAAATATGAGAATAATGGGGAATGAGAGAAAAAGGAAAAATAGAAAGAAAGGGAAGTGTATTTCTGTATTGTCATTGATTAGTTCCTTCTTTAGCTAAATTCAAGCCACTTTCCAAGTGTCATCTACATTTCAAGTGTCATCTACAACACCACCTACTACAGAAGGCCATAAATAAAGCCCCATATCTCCTTGTCTTTCTTTCTTCTTTTCTGTTCTTGGGATCCTCATCATCTCCTTATATAGTTCATATGATATTGGGCAGGAAGTGAAGTGGTTAAAAACTGTCTCAAACCATTGTGATTGTGGAAACTTCGAAGGATATAACCAGACATTTCTGGCCAGGTGTTGGTGGTGTTAGACTACACTTCCTCTTCCAGTGATCCCATAGCATTTTTTTTTTACCTCCATTCATATTCCTGGATGTTTTTATAACTGAGGAATGAAAAAAAAGGAAAAGCCTAGAAAAAAGAAGGGGAAGAATGGGCAAGCCTCTGACATCTATTTTGTCTTCATCCCTCTGGTCACAGTTTGACATCTATTATTAAGTGCTGAAACTCGTAAGTTTTGCACTCTTCAGTGAAGAATATTTGGGTATTTGGGGGAAAAGGAGGGCACAGAAAAGGAAGTGCCACCAAACAGGAAAAAGAATGTTCTTTCTGCCTCTGTGTAGAACCAAGCACCCTTCTGGCATCAAGAAGAAAGTCAGGGAGCACCCAGGGGTGGCACTGTGAGCAAAACATTGGCATTTCCAAGATGATCAAAGTTTTTCCAAATAATTTCATAGGTAAAAGACAAGGACAGATGGAAATCAGAGCAAAAGATAAAAAGGAATAAAGACATAAGGATGTGGCTCTATCTAACAAAATGATCTGTAGGTACATGTAAGGGTTCCTTGTGTCCTCCTTTGCCAAGGTCCTGCCTTCATTTTGGAGAGGGCTAGCTACAAAACAAATCTTGGTGTTACAGGTAAGCCCCATGATCTTGTATAATGGCTGGGTTTTATTTTTAGTTCATGCTCCAACAGATATTTGCTCTTCCTACCAAAATAAATTTCCAATGCCCTCCTATCAACAGAAAGTGCAGGGAACAAACCCTGCTTGGAAAATGTCTCCATCTAAGAGCTGAAACACACTCAAAGAACTCTAATACGGACAGTAGGCCAGTGAGCTGCAGCTCCCACATACATTATTATTAACAAATTTAACAAGCATTCATTATTTGGCAGAGCATATGAGAAGGAAGAAAACCCCCCAGGGAAATTGCCGAAAAATCCTCCTTAATTAAAGACTGTACTTAGAGCAGTTGCAAAGTCAAAAAAGAAAGGACTTCCTAAGTTTACAAAGATGGGTCTCAAAGCAAGATGCTAACATACAGTGCACACATCCCAGGAGAGACAGAGAAACATGGAACATGTTAGAACATAACCATAGCCAGAAAATAAACTCTTCTTTGAAAAGCAGTACAATATATGACCTAGGAGTTAAAAAAAGGGCCTCTAAAAAGAGGCCTGGGTTTGAATTCTAACTCTGCCACCTTTCATCTATGTGACCTCAGGAAAGTTATTTAAACTTTTTGTACCTTATCAGGGGAACCAACCCCCAATATTTCAACGTAGGTCCTTTCTATTTTCCCTAAGTGTTGAGAAATAAAGAGAAAGAGTACAAAGAGAGAAATTTTACAGCTGGGACTCTGGGGGTGACATCACATATTGGTAGGACCGTGATGACGACCCCGAGTCACAAAACCAGCCAGTTTTTATTAGGGATTTTACAAAGGGATGGGGTGTACCAACAGGGAGTAGGTCACAAGGATCACATGCTTTAAAGGGCTATAAAGATCACAAGGCGAAGGCAAAATTAGAATTACTGATGAGGGTCTATGTTCCACTGTGCACACATTGTCTTGATAAACATCTGAACCAAAAACAGGTTTCGAGAGCAGACAACTGGTCTGACTAGAATTTACCAGGCTGGAATTTCCCAATCCTAGTAAGCCTGAGGGTACTGCAGGAGACCAGGGCGTATTTCAGTCCTTATCTCAACCACATAAGACAGATACTCCCAGAGCAGTCGTCTATAGACCTCCCACTAGGAATGCATTCCTTCCCCAGGGTATCAATTACTAATATTCCTTGCTGGGAAAAGAATTCAGCAATATTTATTCTACTTGCACATCCGTTTATAGGCTCCCTGCAATAACAAAAATAGGGCTCAGGCAGTCAGACCTTATGGTTATCTTCCCTTCTTCCCTGAAAATCACTGTTATTCTGTTCTTTTTCAGGGTGTACAGATTTCATATTGTTCAAACACACGTTTTACAATCAGATTTCATACTGTTCAAACACACGTTCTACAATCAATTTGTACAATAATGGTCCTGAGGGGACGTGCATTCTCAGCTTACGAAGATAACAGGATTAAGAGATTAAAGACAGGCATAAGAAATTATAAGAGTATTATTAGGGAAGTGATAAATGTCCATGAAATCTTCACAATTTATGTTCAGAGATTGCAGTGAAGACAGGTGTAAGAAATTATAAAAGTATAATTTTGGGAAGTGATAAATGTCCATGAAATCTTCACAATTTATGTTCGGAGACTTCAGTGAAGACAGGTGTAAGAAATTACAAAAGTATTAATTTTGGGAACTGATAAATGTCCATGAAATCTTCACAATTTATGTTCTTCTGCCTCAACTCCAGCTGGTTCCTCCGTTCAGAGTCCCTGACTTCCCATAACAGTACATTAGTTTCCTCATTTTAAAAGTGGATTTAATAGTATCCCTCTCATGTCTTGTGAAAATCAAATGAGTTAATCTTTCTGAACAGTGTCTGGAACAGAGCAAGCACCAATAAATGATAGCTGTTATAATATATTAATTATTGTTCGTGACAAGTAATCTAGAGGCTGAGTCATCTCAAACATCACTTCTTTCTGGGGGGAAAAACTTAAATAACAGCAAGCTTCCCAGTGTCTTTCCTTTCCCCTTTTTGTTTATTAAATCTGACCATATATGCAAAATTGTATATTATTTTTGTCATGATCACTGTCAAATGAAGTTAAGACTTACGTTAAGTGAACCAATACAGTTGAGTAGCACCATGTATAGAAATTTACCTCGATGGGGCTTATTCTTATCTGGGTGTTTGCCTGTTAAAATAGCCCTTAGGCACACCTCCATCATGACACCACATGAATGGATGGCCTCTTCAACTAAACAGTGAGCTCACTGATTCCAGGGCAATGGCCTTAATGAGCTGAATCTGTGGTACATAAGCCAACACAATGCCTGGCATTTGATAAAGCCTACTGGTTTTACCTCCTGTTGTATGCCTGTTTTTGTTATAAGCAATAAATGTAATATTGTTATAAACTTCAAGCAGCTGGAAAAAGCCAGTGAAAGTGATTATCTTGGGATCCTGCACTAATTAATGAAGGAATTACCTAGCGAAATTCTCAAGAACACAACTGCCTGGGCTGCCATCCTGTCCTCCCAGATTGATTCAAGCAGACATGGGTGGAGCTCAAGCATTTGATTCCAATGTGCGGCCGAGTTGAAAGCTACTGCCTCCTACCTTTAACTGTATCCTCAATACACAGTGAACAGAATGATCATTTAGAAAATGTGGTCAATATGGATTCACAACAGCAACAAAGTGCACAAATAATCAGCTAAGATTATAGGGCAGCATTTAACAAATCATTGATCTGTGACACACTATAGGGGTTGTGAATGTTAACAAAAGGTACGAACCAATGACAGCTTCAGTCCTAAGGAAGGTGTTTTCAATTAAGATAGAGTACAAGGGAGTAGAAAAGGAACAATACAGTCATGTTAATATGGCTGACTAATCAAACCTTCTATTTTCAGAATTTAAAAAAATAAAAAATGTTTGTTGCTAGCTACATAGATAAATAGAAGGGTCCTTACCCTCTGGCAATTCAACCTAGTGAAGAAGCAGTCATGTAAAATAAAACAAAAATTAAAATGCAATATGTTATATGAAAGGAACATGTAAGAATATACTACAACTTAAAATGTGCTCATCTTTTGACCTAGAAATCCCATCTAGGGAACTCTTGTATTGTAGTTTCCCCATACCTTGAGAAAATAATATAGAGTTACATGTTAGGATATTTGTAAAAGAATGTTTATGTACACATCATTATAGTAGGAGAAGAAAAGGAAAATAATAGAAAAAAAGAGAAAAAACATACATGTCTACTAATAGAAGCAGGCTGAATAAATTATAAAACATTTGTATACAGAAAGACTGAGGTATATACATGCTACACTGGTTTTAGAAAAGCAAGTTCCAACATAAAGTATACTGCATAACCATATTTTTGTAAAAAGAAAATAAGAAAATATCTACATGTTTTTAAAGTTATTTATTTGTTGGAATAAAGACAGAAGAGTTTAAAACAAGTTACAAGCACTGAGTATACTGGAGAAATCTGATTGGAGGGAGTAAGAGTACAGTCCATTTACCATTTTTTGAGTATACCTGTTTTGATTTTTTTTGCTTTGACAACAGCATGTATTACTTTTGTTATTTAAATAGCTGATAAAATAAATTAAAATAAGAAAATACATTATGATATTCTTTTATTTTTTTCTCAGTTCAAGTTTAAAACAAACCACAAAAGATCAATGGGTTGATGCTCTCTACTGACACATCATACAATCAGTGGCCTCCCCACAACACAATTCAGGCCATCACTTCCAAAGGAAGAAAGGCTGGTCTCTCCACCCCCTGTAGGAAAGGCCTACCTTGTAACACACCACAATTCGGCTGAATCTGAAGTCTTGTATTTTACTCATGGAAAAAAAAAATACAAAGGAGATTTTGTTCTCAGGGGTTCCCACTGCAGCCTGGCACTAAAACAGCCCAGCACTCACTTCTGCTTGGAGAAATATTTTTTGCTCTTTTGGACATCAGACTTGATAGTATCACTGCCAGGTTTCCAGCCAGCTGGGCACACTTCCCCTTGTTTGTCAGTGAACTGGAAGGCCTGAACTAGTCTCAAAGTTTCATCCACAGAGCAGTCAACAGGGAGGTCACTACAGTGACCTGCTGAAGAATACCCGTATCATCAACGATAAAGAGGCCCCTGAATGAGATGCCTTCATCAGCGTTTAAGATCCCATAATCCTGAGCAACGGTGTGCTTTGGGTCTGATGCCAAAGGAATGTTCACGGGTCCAGCCCTCCTTGTTTCTTAGGTGTGTTGATCCATGCCAGGTGACAGAAGTGAGAATCCACAGAAGCATCAATCACTTGGCAGTTGAGTTTCTTAAATTCTTCTGTACCACTGAAAGCAATGATCTCTGTGGGGCACACAAAAGTGAAGTCAAGCAGGTAAAAGAATACAACATATTTCCTTTGTAGTCAGACAGGCTGATGTCTTTAAACTGACCGTCTGACATAACGGCTGTGGCTTTGAAGTCGGGGGCAGGGTGCCCAATTTTAGCATTTCCTGAAGACATCTTCCTATCAGCAGTCCTCACACAAGCTTCTGAGAACAAACCACCAACACCAGGCAGGGAGAGGATACTATGATAGTTATTCTTAGTAAGACATGAAAGCAGTAATATTTTATGCTATATGACTTTCTATTTCAAATTCGTTGGGACTGTTGTGTAGACACCAACGGAATCAAAAACTATTTTATATCAGTATCAGTTCAGAGATAGTAGATAACAGAAATATAAAACACGATTTTTAAAGGAATTGCATATGAGAGGAGGTGAGAACCAGGTTTGAAAACACTTTATTTTGGCAACTGGTGATTTTCATCCAAGATTGAAATCATACGGGTCTCCTTGTTCTTTCTTCCAAAAGATAATGTTGCACCTGTCTTTTCATCATGACTAAACCACTAAATTTATAATTGGTGTGACAAAAACGCACTGATGAGTCAAACATGAGTGAGGTATTCAAAAGCCACCAGAGACTTGCACAAACATTCTAATTATCTTCCTTTTTCAGAAGCCTCAGCCCCCTCTTCAGCCCTGAGTGCCAGCAGTGGGCCAAAGAGGTCTCTCTTGCCAGCATTAGACTGAAGCAGTGGAGTACAGAGAACTCCAATTATTGTTCCCTGATACAGGTTATTCATTCTTTTTGAGAGTTTGTCCCCGCAGAGAGTCCTTAATTGTATACCAATTACTATCTAACTGGCATTCTTCAAGGTGTGGCTATTTTATTAAAGAATTTCAGTAACATAAATTACAAGTGTCTATTCTTGCCTCTACAGAATGGTTTTATATTTCATAACATTTTATAAGCTGATTTATTTACAGTGTTAAATTTGTAACAGGCAACTTTATTAATGTGGGGAAATACAGTTTAATTAATATACATTATTTCTTATACATTAGCATGACAATCATACCCCCTCGATGGAAATACATGAACACAGCCACAGCGCCCCCAGTTTTCGAGCCCTCACAGGTTGATCTCTGTTGTTTGATGTTGCTGCTATGTGTTCTCTATTGGACAGGTTCTTAAAAATCAGAAGTGAGAAGTCCCACAATTAAAACTAGGTTACATCACAATGTATTATTAAAAGACAGTTATCGTTTTTTCTTTACAGTAGTAATTTCTCAGTTTTTATTAGCCAAATTATATTGCCTTCTGGAAACTCCAGAGAGTAAGCACAATAGAATATTTCTAGGGAAATGGGGAACTTTCATAAATATGGGCTTGGTTTCCAAGTTGAAGCCAAAGCCAATTTTATGAATTTAATTTTTGTTCTACAAGGTCATGAACTTACAGTAAAACCAAGGGCTAAATTTAAAGCAACATTGATCTTATATATGAATCTGGGTGAAAACTATGCAAGGCAAGGCAGTTTATGCTGAATTAAGCTGTGTTTGCAAAATGTGATAAAAAGCACTGCCTATTTTGGAACCCATTTCAATGGGTGTGCACTCATGAGGGCTAAGTCAAATAAAAAAGTCTGCCCAAATTTACTTTGGGGTGAGGCTGTCAGATTTCACACAGTTTTCATTGCCAATAGCAAGCATTTCTCAGTCAGAGTGGACCATAAAGTTGCCATTTTTCAGAACTGAAGTTTACTCTTAGAAGAAATTTAACATTAGAACAAAAAGCCAAATACCTATATCTAAAACCAGCCCAAAGAATTAACTGTTTCATATATACAGTATATATTACACAAACATACATATGTACATGTATATGTTTATGTGTGTAGGACAGATATATATATTCTGTGTGTGTATATGTGTGTGTATAAATATATAAAGAGTGAGAGAGCCAGAAAGAGATAGACAAGAGGGAGATACACACACACAGACACACACACACACATCACTGGTTAATTATATTTGAAGACAATAAAAGAAAAAAGTTGATAGTATTTTTTCCAGTAATATTGAGGACCAAGCCAGGTCTTTTCAAGTACATTATCTTATGAATCATACAACAATCATATGAAATAGCTATATCCTATTTATAGCTTTTTTTTTTTTAAATCGAAGACAGAGAATTTCAGGGACTTTCATAAGAAATGCAGCAAAGCTGGGTTGTAAAATAAGGTACCACAACTCCATATCCTTTCTTCTAGCTTTTAACTTTGTATAAGTCAGTGATTCTGCTACTTAACTAAGAGGAATGTTATTATGAAAATACCAGTCTAGGCCAAATATGCATGTTTTTGATCCACTTTAAATGAGTTAGCATTTGAATAGAACACAGGACAAAGCTTAAGGAACAAATAAACAGACAAGACAATAGTGTATATTAAAAATTCAATTAAAATATTACATAAAAATTTAAAAGTAAATACCTAGGGGGAAGAAATGTGCAGAAAAGAAAAAGTCACGTATGGAAGAGATGGGCTAGACTGCTCTGTGGAAAATGTGATGATTTTGTTAAGTTAAATTTATGGCTATTGCAGATTAAAAGAAAGAGAAATAAAAACAAACAGAATAACAGCTTAATGTTACAGTTGAATAGAATTCAAGTTATCCTGTAACAATTTTAATTTAAATATAATATGCCAACCTCTACCTTTAAAGCAAAATAAAAGCATATATAATGTCCCATTTTTCCACATAATAAAATTGTGTTCCATTATGTCACCAAATGGTTATTATGAGCCATATACATTTTACTTAAAAATAATCTGCACCTGAAAAAGGTAAAGTAGAATTTAAGGGGCTTAATCACATTTGCAGATATGTTGATTATTCATTCAGTTAAAGTAAACCTTTGAAACCAAATATTATTTCAAAGTATAAGAAAAATATAATGGATGCCTATTTAAAAATTCCCACATAGGTATAACCCCTAATATTTTACCAATCCAAAAGCATAAAATCTTTTGAAATTACTTGGATTTGTAAAACTAACAACTTAGAGATGGCATGTGAACGAACCCTTAGAAGAGAATGAGTTTTAAGATGAGAGAAATTAGGGCAACATTTTCCCCAACTCCCTTATAAATGAATCTAGTATGTTACTCATACTACATTTTAATGGGAACATATTCAATAAAAGACATTTAATATGAATTTTTAAAAAATATTATAAACTATATACAACTTGCAATATAAAATATTGACTTGCTGCTTGGGTTAATTACATTTTTATAAATAAAATATAAGCTATTCATAAAATGAGAAAAAGGAAAAATGAAAATAACTTACAAATAAACTTATTAGTAGGAGGATGACAAGGGCTAAAACTATTTACTCCCATGCTACTTAATATAATATTAAAGTATATACATTTCTTGGGGAAATGCATGTGGAAACATTTCATTTAAGGTGGAAGGGACTGTGGATATTTGTCCAGGGAGTGTGAAGAAGCTGGTGTAGGATAAGGAGGAAAATATATGTAGAGCTGTATTCAAACATTTGGGAAGCTATGCATGCAAAAAGAAATAGGCATTTTTCCCCTGAGCTCTAAGGCAGTGGTAATCAAACTTTAAAGTACATAAGTGTGATGGTTAATTTTATGTGCTAACTTGCCTGAGCTGAGGGATGCCCAGATAGCTGGTAAAGCATTATTTCTGAATGTGTCCAGTGAGGGACACTTTCTGACTCATAGCTAGTGCCTTCTTTCTGTGTCCTCACATAGTAAAATGGGAGAGAGGTCTCTTTCTGGCCTTTTTCATAAAGGCACTAAGCCCATTCATGAGAGCTCTGCCCCTATGGCCTAATCACCTCCTAGTGGCCCTACCTTATAATACTATCATTTTGGGGGTAAGTACTACAGTATATAAATTTTGAGGGGATGTAAACATTTAAACCACAGCAATAGGAATCCTCACAAAGGTTGTTTACGATTTTTATTTCTGTATTCCACGCCTGGACAATCTGATTCCAAAGGTAAGAGTTGACATTTTTAAAAGCAGCAGAAAAGGTTGCAATGAATATGGTTGATAAATTAGACTCTAGAAAAACCAGTGGGTTGAAGGTGTGATATTACATCCATGTATGAAAAGCAAGGAAAACATTAACTGATAGTCTATAGTCCATCAGTTAGTCTGACAGTCTATTCATTCCTGACGCGGAGTAGATGCCTTATAGCCTCCACACACCCTCCCTTATTGATGATCACGTGCAGATATTCATCAGCAAAAACTGAATGCTCAATTTTTAAAATATATTCAACAATCAGACATTGATCATCAAGTTCACATCTATTCTCCTGCCTCTCACCAGGATTACTGCAACAGACTCCTTACTGGTGTTTCTGATTTTACCACTGCTTCCCTGCAGTCTATGTTCAACAAAGCAAGGCAGAGATCATCCTAAAACATACGTCAGATCAAAACTGTACTCAGCTCAAACCCCCAAATTTTACCATGGTGTAGAAGGCCCCATATGTTCTAGCTTTTTGTGACTACCCTGACTTCATCTCCCTCTTCTCTCTACCTTCCAAGCAGACAGGAATACAGCTTCCTCACCTGACTTTAGTCTTTTCCTCAGGTGTCACTTTCTCAATGAGGCTTTTCTTGACCACCCTAGTCATAACTGCAATATCTTCTTCTCTGTTTTATTTTTTTCCAAGTTATTTATCACAATCTACACAATGTACACCATGTATTTCGTTAATTGTTTTCTTGTGTATCACCCCACACAGAAATGCATGTTTTATGAGGGCACAAATTTCTACCTGTTGTTTACTACAGTATCTTCATCTAGGGGATCAATAAATATTTGCTGAATAGAAGAATAAAGCAAAACTTAATGTTGAACATGTAACTACAATACATTTTTCTGCATATACATCAAAACTTGTCAAAAGCACAGCTGGGATAAATAGGTTTGGTAAAGGATTATTGCATTTCAATTAAGTTCCCCTGTTCTTGTAAGGGAATTTAGGAACATAGATGGATGAGACTTTATAACCTTTAAAGTCCTTTCCAGGGTTAAATTTTACCCCATCTATAAGCAATTCTCCCAAACAAATTGTGGCAGAGATGACTAATTACCCACCCTCCAATCCATACTGTTCATATACACCACATGCTATTTTCCCCTCCTTCTATATTAGTAGATCCGAGCTAAACACCACAACCCCCAGTTCCCAGACTGCTTTCCATTTTGATGTGAGGCATGTGACTAGGGTCTTCAAAACAGGATGTGAGAGAGAGTGTGTGTGTGTGTGTGTGACGGGGCGGGGGTGGGAGTGGGCTGTAAATTATAGATAAGTAGTCCTTAAAATAAATGAACATACCAATGCAATCCTCTTTCCCATTTTACACTGGTGTGATGTCATCTTATCCTCAACCATTGGCTAAAGATAACACCTTAGGATAACACAGCCACAAGATGATAGGACCCTGCCAATTCCATCAAGCTACCAAATCTGCTGCTCTGGACTGTTACAGGAGAGAGAAATAAAATAAATAAAACTCTCTTGTTTAAGCCAACGTTTTATTCTAGTAACCTAGCCTGTGTTGTAAATAATATATAGTATTTTCTTTCTTTCTTTCTTTTTTGAGATGGAGCCTCGCTCTGTCACCCAGGCTGGAGTGCAATGGCGCCATCTGGGCTCACAGCAACTTCCACCTCCCAGGTTCAAGTGATTTTCCTGCTTCAGCCTCCTGAGTAGCTGTGATTACAGGCACCTGCCACCACTCCCGGCTAATTTTGTATTTTTAGTAGAGATAGGGTTTCGCCATGTTGGCCAGGCTAGCCTCGAACTCCTGACCTCAGATGATCCACCTGCCTCAGCCTCCCAAAGTGTTGGGATTACAAGCGTGAGCCACTGTACCTGGCCAGCATTTTCATAGATAAAATAATCCTTGAAACTCTAAAAAAATAAAATTAAAATTCCAATATAAAGGTGGTAAAATTATGGCAGTAGTTCATTGATTTATTTAGAGGTGAGGGGTAGAAATCAAAATCATGTAGAAGTAGGAACTTTAAAAACATAACTTTATTAACTATTTATTTAATAAACAGTCACTTTGCTGGGATTGTATATGCATATGTTATTCAGTCTTTACAATAACCTCCAAAGGTAGGTATTATCATATATGTTTTACAGGTAAAACAGATAATGCTCAAGACGTTTAGAATTTTTTAAGGCAGCACTGTAAGTAAGTGCTAGAACGAAGAACCAAAGTCTATGAGTATTTCTCATTTCTCAGTGTCTTTTCCACTCTCTGATCTTTAGATTTAGACAGATGCTTTGCTCCAGAGGTCTTTGAGAATTTTAAACAGAAGTAGTTGATTTACCACTTGACAAATACATCCCCAGTCTTTCTTCCTTGGAACGAAGCTCTGTAGAAGTGATTCAAAACCCTGAGCAATGGGTGGAATAACTATTAAGTTGAGGGCTAATCCCCAATTTGGACTTGGATTTCCAGAGTAAGATATTTAACCTGTCTGGACCTTAACCTGTTTGTCTAGTTCCTGCTGTAAGATAACTCAAATAACTGAGTCTGCTTAAATGAGCTACAAAAGCATTGGCATTAAGTGGAATTTGGTAACCCCAGACAGAATCCCCTTTCATTTGAGCAGTCTGGAGTCAAAAGCAAAATTTAAATCCAAAAAACACATACACAGTCCGGATTCAATAATTCCACAGATGTGGTTACAAAGTAGATTCAAATGTTTATGACTTTTTTTCCTGGCTAGGAAGAAGGGAACTCATTCAAGAAGTTTAACAAAAACAACAAAGAAACTAAAGGCACAGTCTTAAGGCATTTACATTTATGTATGCACATATATGCATACATATATACATATACATCTATACATCTATGCATATGCATGTATAACCTGGCCAATTCCCTGCACCCACATAGACTTTTGTCACCCAGCCTGCAATGAACTCTGGTGGATCATCACTGCACTGTGTGCTCAGCGGCCTTCAGACCTGAGACAACTCAGTATTTGGGACATTTGGACATTTATCTCTTGAATCTGGAAGCCTTCCATATTGGCAAGAGCTCAACCTCAGTCTGCTGAGAATACTAACAAAGTGTAAAAGACCTGAATCTTTAGATAGCTGTACCCGCCAACACCTTGGTTTCACGTGCAACACAGAGTGGAGTCTATGGCCTTAACATTTGGCTGGAGAAAGAGAAATACTTTTCTCGTTAAACTCTCCAATTCATCATTATGGCCCTCATGTCAAGGCAAGATTTTTCTTCCCAGGCTATTATTAAGAGAAGTGTTGCACCTGGTTTCCCTGGTTTCTCCTCCTGTCTCTCCACTTTCCTCTCCCTCCACCCTCCATAAACATGGACAAAGATTTTTGGTCTCCTCTAGATTATACTAGACAAGGAAATTTTTGGGAACAAGCTGAGGGGACAGCTGTACAAGAATAACGGACACTGTCATTTTCTTCCCCATGCTATAAATAATAAGATAATTTGCATCATCTTCTAAAACTACTTTTTGCATTTATCCAGAGTTTGGAGAATGTAACTTACTCTTTCATTTCCATTCAGTGCTGTGTTTCTATTCATTCCATATTGCTATAACTTTGAGGTGTTCTTTGATTCATATGTTAGATATCTATCAGACAAATCTATAGTAAATCATTTTCTGCCTCATTCTAGATGTGAGCTATTATATGTATTTACAGCAACTAAAATTTGTTATTAAGGGAAATCACAAAGATTCTCTGACAATTAATAAAGTATGTAAGAAAGGTTTCCAGAGTTCATTTTCTCTTTAGGGATTTTGCTTTATCTTGCTTATTATATGCATGTGTGTAGGAAATAAGAAAGTATTCCATGTGTACTGTTGGACATATTACTGTTAAAGGTGAAAAAAGTTGTAGTATATGTAGCCAATGGATCAAATGTTTAATAAGCATTTTTCTGGATCTTTCAACTTAGTATTTTTTAAGTTTCTTGATAAATATAGTAAATGTGACTGGATGGAATCCTTTTGTTTAACAAAAAAAAACAAAAAACAAAAAACAACAAAAAAAGGTACGCTTGTGGGAAATGCCCAGATAAGATCTTAAGAATTCAAGTATTTACCATAGAGATGTATTGCAGTATATTAGAAAGAATATCCTGTGTGAGATTTAAAAAAAAACACTATATACAAAGTGCCTTGTAGATGGTATGCTTTGCCTGACATGTATTATTACAAACTCTTATTTTTAAAAGTAGGCACAATCTATTTAGACATCTGCATCATATAGCTATATCTGAGTTACAAATCACCTTAAAACACAGTTGCTCAAAACACCAATTGTGTACTATTTTTCATGAGTCTATGGGCCACCTGTGCAGTTCTCCAAACCTAGTCTTGGCTCAGCTAATAGCTGGGCTTATTCATGCATCTGCATTCAACTGATAGGTTAGCCAGAGGCATGCTGATCTAAGATGGCCTGAGATGCATGACCTGACTGCTCCACATGATCTCGCATCCTCCAGCAGCTTAGCCAAAGCTTATTCTCACGGCAAAAGCAAGGGTCCAAAGAGTGAGTGCAAACTTAAAAGGCCTTTGGGGCCTCAATCCAGAACTGGCATGCCATCACTTCCATTATATGCTTTGGCCTAAGGGCCTAAGGAAGTCGTAAGTCCAGCCTAGATTTAAGAGGTAGAGAAACAGACTTCATCTTTGAATGGGAAGAGCTGTAAAGTTAGAATACAAATAGCTTGGACACGGGAGAACTGATACCCTTGCTTTTGCCATGAGAATAAATGTTGGCTAAGCTGCTGGAGGATGAGAGATCATGTGGAGTAGAGTCAGGTCATGCATCTCAGGCCATCCTAAATCAGCATGTCTCCAGCTAACATATCAGTTGAATGCAAATACATTTGTTGAGTTCTTGGGTTGTAGTTGTTGCCTGCCTCATAGCTATTGCTTTCCTGAATGTGTCTGACAAACCCAAAATGCACAGGTTAGAGATGACACTTTTGAACATCAACAGGAAGTATGCTCAAGTATGTCAGAGTATGGCACTGTCTTTTACATGGAAATATGTATGTTATCTTTTATATTATCTTTTACTTTCTGTTAATTCTGTCTTTAAAGTTGATGCCCACAAGTCCCCAATATCTAGACCCACAAAAAAGTATAAGAACAAAGAGAAGTGAATCTCCTACAGCTAACTTTATCATACAGGGGAGGCTGAGTCAAGAAACTATAATTCTTCAGGACTGTTTGAACCAAACTAATTTCCTTCAGCTTAAACTACTGTGGTAATGCCACTGCATATGGCTGTGCACACAGTAACCTTGCACTTAAGTCTTTAAGTATGTCTGCCTCTTCAATGTCTACCATGTCAATGAGGAAGAAGTAAAAATCCATGTTGAACCTAATGTCTTCTCCGCAGGAGTAAATCTCAAGCATACTTCCTGTTTCTAGATGTCTGTAGATTTCCATAGAAAAATAAATTGACTTGCTGAGCCAGCCAAGGATACATGTTCTCAGGAACCTCACACAACAATCTTCTTCTGATCTCTTTTCCCAAAGTGTCAGCTTTGGGAAACTTTGAGGGTTCTGAGCTTTTCAGCAACATCAGTAACACCATTGTAGGACCTAACATTATAGGACCATAATATTGGCCCACCATAACACTGTAAGACCTTGAAACAAAGGCTTATCTCTTTATTTTTTTTAAAAGAAGTGTTGAATGAATGCATTATGAAGTGAAATCTACACATAAGGCCATGTTATTAATGAAATAATTCTTATCAAACTATTTGGCAGGCATTTTGTTGAATTCCAAAAGAGTGAAAACTCTGCCTGGAGTTCAGTGAAGCATACCAAGATATGACCTATAAGAAATCAGTAAACCTCTGTAAATTAGATAAGAATTGTTTACTTTGTTCCATTTACTGACAAGATGATGATTTATGGCTCTAGTTTTCACAATGTCAATAGCATTCATGGAAGAAGAAGAGGTTTATTTTATGACTGCAGGCAGCATTATTTTATTCCAATGTACACTGATGTAGAAAGTCCTAAATCACAATGGTAAGTAAAGATTTGTTTCTTCAAAAAAGTTAGTAACAATAAGATCTGCTAAACTCTTATGGTGCTTCATCATGCATAAAGTATAAAAAGTTTCATCCCAGCAAAATTTTATTTGGCAAAGAAACTACACCAATTGAAGAATTTTAAATAGTCCCAAAGAGATGCACAAAAATAGGAATTCTTTCTTAATGGAATTAGCGTACACACAGCAGATGAATACCAGGAGCTGGCTTCACTCAGAGACAAGAACAATTTCTTTCCCTTGTTGTCAATTCGTTCATGACCTCCTTCTAAGTCATAAAAGAAATGTCAATAACCTGAAATTCATGATATTGGTGGACCAAGGCACTGCTTTACATTTTTTTCTTGCTCTTAGTTACAGATCGTGCCATGACTTCACCAAGTTCTTTCAGTTTTTGGCTTCCTTGGCTAAATGATTCTCTGAGCAGCATTTGAGACAAAGTTTTAATGTTTCAACAAATTTGAGATTTTTTTCCAACTACATGCATTTCTAATTGAAAATTCTTCTCATAGAAAAAGATATGAATCTTTCAAGATATTTTCGATGTGGGAAAATATGAAATACATAAGCAGGCTCATTGTCTTCCTTTTTTCCTTGTCAAGAACCTTATAATATGTGAATAATGCCTTACAGCAATGCTTTCAGTGATAGAATATGTTAGAATATGTGAATTTTCTATTTCTCATTTTAACACTTTCTAATTAACTTAGACCAAATAACATAAAGACAGATATCCACAAACCTGATGTTAGGATATGTTTTATTTAATGCCTACAAAGAGAAATCTATTGTAGAAATTATAACAACAAAATGATGGTTATAACTATTTAAATTATACAGTAGGATCTCCTGGCTCACTACAATTTGTTTAGGGTGAAACATTGCTTCCATAACATTTGATATAAAAGCAATTTATTTAAAAATAATTTTCACTGAAACAAGAAAAATACCAGAAGAAAAAAAATATATAATTGAAAGTAGCTCATGGAACCCTAATTAAGAACCTCTGGTCTAGGCCAGGCCATTCTTCCATTATGTGATATTTTCAAACATTTTAAAGCAAAGAGGGTTGAAATTCTCATTTTAACCCATTTTCCCCTCTATATTCAGGGGCATGGAACACATCTCAATAAACTATGGGGAAAAGAGTAACCCTTTTATTTCAACCTGGCTTACATTCATATATAGGAAAGTCTCCTGTGCTTTTAACTAAAGCACACTTTAACTAGATCTTTACAGAACACTTCTGTATACTAACAATTAATAAACATGATAAAGAATATGTGGTTGAGAAAATTTATAATCATCAAAAAAAACTGAATTATGCATAAGGTATTTTTAGCTTTGAAACCCTTGTGATTTCAAATACTTCTGGTGCTCTGTACCAGCTAATGTCTTACCTAGCCAGTACAGCTTAACCCTTTATCCTCTAAAGATTACTTTTGCAAGAAAGCAGCTGGTAAGTACTAAGTACTAACTGATTATTTGATATCCTGTAGCTGAGTGCTCTGCAAAAATGTTGACCATGACAACTAATAAGACATACCTTTTATATGTCTATCTAAAACACATATGTGCATAAGTATTGAATTTAACTATGCTTGCCATAAATCATTTTCATCATTATTGAGTTAAATGTACTGTAATATTTATTAAATGTTAATGTATTACAGATGGTAATGCTGGTCTTGACCCACTAAATTTATTTCATCAACCAATAATACACTACAACTTACAGTTTGGATCACACCAGCCTAAACCCAAAAGAACATGGCTATTTTTTTCTCTACAAAATTAATGAATTTACTTAGTCAAATGTGTTTCTAGAGTTTATCTTTTTAAAATGAGGACTACTTATTCTATTTTCCTGAAAATTTACAATTCTCAATTTACAGGAACATTCTACTATCCAGAGCACATTATTCTTTAGATAATCAACCATTATATGATAATAATTATTATTGCTATGTGATTTGTAGATTTATTTCTAATCTTCACTATAAGACTGAAATGTATAGGTTGTATGATTCCCATTTGGTATTTGAGAAAACTGAGGCTCAAAAAGTTGAAGTATCTTATGTGATCTCATTGCCAGGGTGTCACTTCAGGTTCCTGGACTCCAATGCCTCCTGTGTTCACTGTCCTCACTGCCCCATGGCTAACATTTTCCAGCATAAACCAGGCATTTTCACGGGTATTCTTACACAATAAATCTGCAAACCACACATTAAAAAATTAGGATGACTTCTTGTGTATTTCTCTTCATTTGTTTGAGACAATTTTGTTGAAAATTGTTAGGTACATGATAATACATAGATGAAGAACATAAGGATCCTCTCACCAAGAATCTTAAAATCTGCTAAGTAATTTCCATGAAGAAAGGACCAGGAAATTGACCTGGGAACACAGAAGGACGGACGTTTGCATCAATTAGAATTTTGCAAAAATTTTTTTGACCATGACACATAGAGGGAGGAGTGGTATTTGGTCTCAACCGTAAAGGATTTCAAAGGATAAAAAAGAGAGGTATGGCTATTTCAGGCTTACAGAAGGAGCTTGATATAAAGTATGGGAAGCAGGAAGCACACTGGGTGTCTGGAGCCCTGAGCAGGCAGCCCAGTACAGCAAGCAAACAAGATAGAGGGAGGATTCAGGAACCAACCACATTCTTGAAGGGAGTAAATACCCTACCATTAATAACTCACAGTGTATTCTCTGTTCTTTTTTAAAAAAATATTTTTTCTTACTTTAAAAATTTCACTTGAAAAAGTAGATTTGACTCGATTTCTATCAGTCTTCAGCTAGTCAGAAAAAAATTAAATACAGCTGGATTCAAATGTTAAATTTTAAATCGTTTGACCAAATGACTATAAAGTCTGGAAGCAAAGGTGAATATATATAATGGTATACACACACATACATAGGTTATTGCTATTACATTACAGCACATAATGTGTTGAATGATATTGTATTAAAATGTTTTCCAGACTTTATGGCCATTCAGTATTTTACAGCTCTATTGCATAAATAGTTTCTATCACTTGATAGCAACATACAGATAACAGCCTAAACAATACAGTGTATTCACAGTGGGAAGAATAGTTTGAAAATTTAAGTGGCATCATCCAAATAGTCTTTTAATTTAATATATGCTGACAAACTTAAGCCTCAAAAAAAAAAAAAAAAACTGTCATACCTCAGAGTATCAAACTAGCTGATTAGAATTAGAAAAACAGGTAAAATGCAGCTGTTTTTATCAAAGTATTTTATGTAGTCTATTTTTTTTTCACCAGAACCAGTCTATCATCTAGTGACACAGACACAAATTAGAACCAAAAGTAAATATTTTACAAAACCCCATTCTTAAGCTGTTTATGTTTTTGCCCTAAATATCCTGCTTTCCCATAGGTATATTCTGAGTTAAACACAAGCTCTGGTCTGCCAACTGTAACTTCACTCCATTCTCATATCAGATTATAAGTGAATAGTGACAATGCTACCAATGGGTATAACTACCAATGCACTTCAGTTTCTAAATAATTCACTAACCAGGTAAAAAGCTTTAAGAAATTAGGCATTATTTTACCAATGAAATTAGACAACATATCCCTACCACCTAACGCAATGCACATAGCAGACAGTCAATATCTGTTGAATGCAGAACTAGATTAAGTCATATAAGCTCCAGCTGTGATAACTCTACCATAATATTCTTTAGAAGCGCAAACAACTATAGGCCTTTCAAATATACTTAAATGGATAAAGAAACAGACTAAGAGAAAGAGGTTAATTATGTGTAGTTTCATATTTCTTCGTTTTAACAAACCAATGAATAATAGAATGGTAAGGGATGCTCCACCATAAGAACCCTTACTATTGTGAAAATTTACAGGATTTGTAAAGTAAGATTCTCTGTTTTCACCTGAGTTAATTCTACTGTCTTTATCTTTGCTGCCCTCCTCTGGAATTCTTATATCACCTGGTCCTCTTTTCCAAAGAATATGTACTTTATACTTGACTTTAGAATAGAACTATAAGAGATAATTCAAACTTTTCCATTTCTATTTCGCAGTGCTCTTTTTGCCCAATTTTATAGCACAGGCTTGGAGGCAGAGAAGCGACAATGTAACGACTGCAGGTTATTTGTATGTTTTATCCCAGGACACATTTGTTCTAGTTTGTATAACATTTAGTGACACTTTCTGAACAACCTATGAAATAGTTTGGTCTTTCAAAATATCTTCTGTAAGACTACTATTTGACTAACACTGTGAGGCACACTCATGATCAGAGTTATTATATTACTTTTTGATCCAGAACTGACTTTGGCTAGTATGACTCATGTGCATACCATGAGTATATTTTACAATGGAAGACTCTTGTAATACAAATAAGTCAATGCTAATTTGTTAACTCATGAATTTTTTTTTTTTTTTTTTTTTTTTTTTTTTGAGACAGGGTCTCACTCTGCTGCCCTGGTTGGAGTGCAGTGACACAATCGTAGCTCACAGGAGCGTCAACTTCTGGGCTCAAGCGACCCTCTCACCTCAGCCTCCCAAGCAGTTAGCACTACAAGCACATGCCACCATAGCTGGCTAATTATCTGTTGTTGTTTTTTTTTAATTTTTGATAAAGTAAGGGATTCACTATGATGCCCATGCTGTAACTCATAATTTTTAAACATTCTTATTTACAAAGGCAATTTGTATCAGTGTACAATAAAAGGCACATGTAAAATAAAACATTCAAAGATTAAAACAAATGTAAAAAAATAATGTGAAAGGAAGAGAAATAGAGTGGTCTAGCACCTAAACTATACCAGATATTGTGCCTGTTGATATTTTCACTTTATCTCACTTGTTTTTCCCAGCAGTCCTGCTCAGTCAGCAGGAGTCACTATTGCACAGTGGCTAGGATTAAAACCCAGAATAAAAATAATAATAGTAATAATAGCCAGAAGCAGTTGCATTTGAATAAACTCCAAAACTTACTCCACTTTGCTGGGCCTTAATTTTTCACCTACAAGGTAGCGGGAGATAATGTTCAGTATGTACCTCATTCAGTGGGTCTGAAGACTAAAATAAGTTTTGTTGTTGTTGTTGTTGTTGTTGTTGTTGTTGTTGTTTTTACCGTACAATGATTCACCAAAATTTTACTAAGAGTTGTGTTTCAGAATTTTCCAAGCTTGGGGATTCAGCAGTGACCAAAATGATCAATGTCCCTAGTCTCACGGAGCCAATATTCTAGTGAAGGAAAATAATAAAACAAAAATCAGGAAACATTATGTCAGATGTGATAAGTGCTATGAAAAAAATAAAGCAGAATAGGGACAATGAAGAATGACTAGCAGCTATTATATATGGAGTGACCAAAGAAGGAATCTCAGGAAGGGTGGTATCTGAGCAGAGCACTGGAGGAAGTCACAGAATGAGCCCCATGATTATCCAAGGGAGCTCTTCTCAGGCAAAGAGAACAAGTGCAAAGTCCCTATAGTAGGAACGTACTCAGGAAGTACAAGGAATGGCAGATAAGCTAGTATGGTTAGAATAGAGAGAATGAGGAGAAAAATGATAGGAAATGAGATCAGAGAGGTTGCGAGAGACTCAAGCATGCGCAGCCTTGTGGGCTAGGTTAAGAACTTGCATTATCTCATTTATGCTTTTATTCTGGATTACACAGTTGCTATACAGGTAATAGACAAAAGGGAAGGGAGCAAAAGCAGAAACTAAGACAAGGTTCCATGTAACGGCAGGGACCAGTGTAGCTGTTATAGAAATGATGAGAATGGGTTGTTGTATTGGTCAGGGTTCTCTAGAGGGACAGTACTAATAGGATATATATGAAAGTTAATAGTTTATTAAGTTATATGATCACAAGGCTGTCTGCAAGCTGAGGATAAAGGAGAGCCAGTCCGGGTCGGGCACGGTGGCTCACGCCTGTAATCCCAGTACTTTGGGAGGCTGAGGTGGGAGGATCACGAGGTCAGGAGATCAAGACCACCCTGGCTAACATGGTGAAACCCCGTCTCTACTAAAAATATAAAAAATTAGCCAGGCATGGTGGCCAGTGCCTGTAGTCCCAGCTACTCAGGAGGCTGAGGCAGGAGAATGGCGTGAACCCGAGAGGTGGAGCTTGCAGTGAGCTGAGATCACGCCAATGCACTCCAGCCTGGGCAACAGTGCGATAATCCGGCTTGAAGAGGAAAAAAAAAAAAAAAACAAAAACAGAGGAAAGCCAGTCCAAGTCCCAAAACTGAAGAACTCAGAGTTTGATGTTTGAGGGCAGGAATCATCCAGCACAGGAGAAAGATGTAAGTTGGGAGGCTAGGCCAGTCTCGCCTTTTCACGTTTTCCTGCCTACTTTATATTCGCTGGCAGCTGATTAGATTGTGGCCACCGGATTAAGGGTGGATCTGCTATCCCCAGCCCACTGACTCAAATATTAATCTCTTTCTGCAACACACTCACAGACACACCCAGGATCAATACTTTGTATCCTTCAATCCAATCAAGTTGTCACTCAGTATTAACCTTCGTAAGTCCATCTCTTGTCAACTTGAACCTATACACATCTCCAGAGATCATATATAATCTTCAAATAAAGAAAATAATGTCATAGTTATGCCTAACATAATACAACTATCCTTCGTACAACCAGAAATGCACAAATCCCCAACCCAAACGCTATACCATAAAGTTAACAATACTTAAATGCTGATATGAAGTCAGTAAATCTTCAATCCAATCAAGCTGGCAGTCGGTATTAACCATCACAGTTGTATTTTGCATCTCTTTGAGTGGTAGTGCCATCAGATTTGCTGATCTACTGGAAGTGAAGATGAAAGAAAATTAAGTTTTTTATATCAATTTTTGGTCTAAGTAACCAGAGAATAAAGATGGCATTTACCAATATGAGAAACAATATATGAGTGGGAAGTTTGGAGTTGGGGGGGAAAAAAAAACAAGTTTGTTTTGGACACATTAAGTTTGATACCTTAGTAGAAAACCTAGTAAGTAGTTGCATGTCCAAGTCTGGATGTTGAGTGAACCCTCTTGGCTGCAGATATAAACTTGGAGGTAAGAGGTAAAAATACGGTATTTAAAGCCATAAGACTGGATAAGACTGTTTAGGGCTCAGTGAAAACCCAAGACCGTTCCACGAACTAAGCCCGGGGGTATTTCAATATTTAAAAGTTAAGGAAAAGAAGAGAGACCAGAAAAGGAAACTGAGGAAGCATGGTGAATGAAAATCAAGAGAGGTGCATCTCGGGTGACAAATGAACAATTTTTTTCAAAAAGGATGGGGGAAAACAACTCAAGCCAAATGGTTGCAACAGGTTGATTACATGAGAATTGAAATTGACCTTTGAATTTGACATGTAGAGATCATGGCCATGTTTACAGGAATAGGTTTTCATTCTTTCTTTAAAAGGATGGAAGAAGAGGTAGTGAGTATGGATAACTTTTTCACAGATTTTCTCTGAAAGGAAGCAGAAAAAGGGGATAGTATATGGAAGAGCAATAGGATGCAAAGTGCAAAAAAATATATAATTTGCAAAGATGACCATAATTGTTCTCTTCCCTGTATTCATCTCCCCTTTGCATTGTGACTTTGCAGATCTTCTCATCAAGAGATGGAATCTGAAATGACCGTGCGGGTTGTTTGACCACCAGAAGGCAGTGAAAGTCATATTGTTCTGAGCTTCATGATGCCTTGCAAACTCTCCACTTTCTCTTGAAAACTATCCAGTCACCATGTTAACAAGCCCAAGTTAGCCTGCTTGGTGATGAGAGACATGTGTCTCCATCATCCCAACTCTCCTTTTTACCCCCTCACTCTGTCACTCAAGTACAGACAACCAACCCCCAGAAGCAGAACTAAATAAAAATTAACCTAACTAAATAAAAATTAACCAAGATACACGAGGGAGCCCAGGCAAGAACAGAACAGCCCCACTAAGCCCAACCTAAACTACCAACCAAGAGAATCATGAACTGACAACATAGCTCCTGTTTTAAAGACACAGATTTTGGGGGTGCAGCAAAACAAAACTGATATAGAAAAGACTTTTTTTGTCATTGTTTTGTCATTATGGTTATTTGTTTTAATATGGGAGATAATGTAGCATGTTTGCTGCTGTGAATAATTCAGCAAGAGGAAAAAATAATGATGATCAGAGAGGAAACCATTTTAAAAGCAATATTTCCTACCACATTTGATAGGAAATGTGAGTTTCAGTACACTGGTAGGAATTTTGGCCTTGTATGGGAGCATAGGTAAATGGCATGTGCAAAGAGGAGATGACAGAGTGCCATGGATATAGTAAGTGTTCAGTAAACACAAACCAATATGCTTAAATGACATGGCTATCCTTGGGAACATTAATTACAGACCTAAATTTTAAAGTAAGTTTTTCTGGTCCCAAAGCCCTTTCTATAATAACTGCCAGGGACCTTTTTTTTTTTTTTTTTTTTTTTGCTTTATGTAGAATTATTTTCTTAATTATCTCCATATATACAAATCCCATCCATTATTTGAAAATAAGTATCACCTTTCCATGATATCTTCCTTCATATTCCCATCTTAAAGCAATCTCACATTCTGTTAAGGCCCATAATAGTTGTATCTAAGTGTTTTCAAATACAGTTACAAATTTCTTACTTGTCTTATAATTATATGGATTAATAGAATCTCATTAATGAATTATATGCTAACTATAACTGACTATAGAATTATGAGTTATTAGAGTTTATATATAAACCTTATAGAAAATAGAGTTTATATCTGATTTATCTTTTAACCACCTCAAGATCTATCTAAACATAATATGGAATGTATAAATATGAATGAATGAAAATGTTAATGTAATTAAGCATTACATTTAGTGTCCTGACATAGAGAGTCAAATGAGGGTAATTTAAAGGCTGACATAGTTTAACACATTATTTTAGGTGTATATTTATTATCCATCTTTTAAAATTTTAATGTTTATTTATTTATTTAGGGAGGGAGTCTCACTCTGTCACCCAGTGCAATGGTGCAATGGTGCAATCTCAGCTGCAACCTCTGCCTCCTGGGTTCAAGCAATTCTCATACCTCAGCCTCCCAAGTGGCTGGGACTACAGGCATGCACCACTATGCCCGCCTAATTTTTGTATTTTTTGGTAGAGATGAGGTTTTACCATGTTGGCCAGGCTGGTCTTGAACTTCTAACATCACGTGATCCACCCGCCTCGGCCTCCCAAAGTGCTGGGATTTACAGGCATGAGCCACCATGTCCAGCCTATTGTCCACTTTCAGATATATGAAAAGCTTACTCATTCGTTTATGTACATATATGGATAGACTAGATATTATGGAATAGTTTCTCAGTAATTTCCTGCAAATAACAATTGCATCTTAATTTCTGAACTGGAGAATATTTAGCAACTATTTTTGTAAGCTTTTGTCCTTTTTAAGGAAGATTGTTGATCCCTTCTCTGATCTCTAACAGTTCATTTAAATTATCTAAATATTGCTGCAGCTGGGTGTAGGAAGCTATCTTTATGAACTCCAGCCAATTGCAACATACAAAGAAACACTCAAAAATGCCTAAAATAAACATGCAAAATAGAATACGATGCTTCCTACATAGAAAATTCCTTTTCTCACTTTTGCAATAAAAATATATTCCAAAGCATTAAATCATTGTAGAAATAAATGTCAAATAATTCTTCTAAAGACCATTAATATTTGCTTAACCATATAAGTTTCTCTGAAAAGAAAAGATATCATGCAACAAAAATGCCCCAATTCAGACACAACCAACTGATCTTTAGGAAAAAGTAAAATCCTATTTATTATCTATTAGATTGATTAGTAAAGATATTACTTGATGGACAATAGAACTGGCACCTGTAAGCTGTAGAGAGCACCATTGTGCACACCTCCAATGCATAAATTCATCTTCCAAAATCGTTTTAAGATGTAAATGAAACAAGAACAATTGTGAGTTCTCCCAAATAGCTGTGACTATGTATCCCTGAAAACTTGAAAAGCCAACTCTCATAGAGGATTATTTGCTGGTTAGTTTTCTGTCTAGAAGTTGGTACCAGCCTTTAAAGACACCAAGCATACGCTGTGATAAGAAAGAGGAGAAAAATCTAAGCATGATAAAGCCAAAACTAGAAAATCTGAGTAACAGACTATTAAGTCAAAGAAGCATTAGAAGCATAATGAGATGAGAGGAGCTATAAAGACTAGAGAGAACAGTTCCCGAGCAGGAGAAGGGCTTGAGACAAAAGAATGAAGGTGCCCAGAGATGTGAACTTTCCTGTATCTCATAAAATTATAATGAATTCTTAAAGACCAGTTAGGGGCTAAATCGACATTTCAGAGTCTCTGGAGCTCCACATACATGTGGAGTCCATATCCACTCATGAAATCTTTTCCAAGGGCATCCACGAAGAACTCATGAGAAAGATTGCTGGCAGAGCATAAGACCTGCGTGCTTCCCTCAATGGCACAAGCATGCATGACCTGGTAAAGACTAATAATGGAGCAGGAGTATCTACAGAAGCCTATCCATTCTCCAAAAACTCTGTAAATACCAAGAAATGATCAGCTGCCACTAGCAGCAGGCACAGAACCTCCCACGTCCTGATTCCCTTTCAGATACAAAGCAAAAGCCATCTGCCACTGAATTGGTAAGAACCACGCCCATATATCAGAGTTGACCTTGGTGTGTCATGAAACAAAAGCCAGCTTCCTCTGGGGCAGAACAGGGACCCTTCCATCCCTCATTCCAGACAAAGACAAGCTGCAGCTGGGAAGTGGCAAAAATCCCACTTGTGCATAGAATTCTGCCCTTTTCAAGGCAATGTTCAGCTACCACCCAGGAAGGGCAAGAAACTTACTCACACCCGAGATCTCCCACCTATACAAGATAGTTTTGTTGACACTAGGAGGAGAAGCAGGAAATTTGCTTACACTCTCCAAGTGGGGCACTGGGGAACAGGCAGGAAGGCTGAGAAAACCCCACTTCCTAGGCTTATATATATAAGACCTGCCCAAGTCTGAGGATGGAGTAGGGGAATGAGAAACCACTCCTGTTACCACCAGAGATCTTGCATCAAATAACAAGGAACATAGTTGTGCATTAGGGGAAGGGCAAGAGCATGGACAAAGAACCCTTCTATGATGCAGGTGAGCAAGGCTTGCTATAGACTGGAAGTGAAGCAAAAACATTGAGAAACATACTCTGGAACCCCAAGCCCCACCTTAGGCCAAGATAATAGCAGCCCAGCACTAGAGGATATCCACTGACAAAAAGAATGAACCTTGATTTTTATGTCAACATGTATAAAAACTAACTCAAAATGGACCATACACCTAGGTGGAAGAGCTGAAGCTCTAAAACTTCTAGAAGAAAACGTAAATACCTCCTAAATTCAACAAGAAGACAAACAAGATATAAAAAAAGCAAATAAGCACATAAAAGATACTCATTATCTTTAATCATTAGGAAAGTGCAAGTTTTTAAACCACTGTGAGATGCTATCGATACTACGCACCCATTAGGATTACTAATGTAAAAAGACTGGTCATACCAAATTTTAGATAGAATGCGGGAAAAATTGAAATTTTCATTTATTGTTGGGGGAATGCAAAATGCCACTTTGAAAATATGAACACACAGCCACTTTGAAAAACAGTTTGATTTTTTATAAAGATAAGCATGCATTTACTATATGGGCTAATAATTCCACTCCTAGTCATAAACCCAAAAGAACTGAAAACATGTTTCTGTACAAGGACCTGCACATGAACCGTTTTAGCAGTTTTAGCCATAAATGCCCCAAACTGTAAACAATCCAAATGTCCTTCAAATGGTGAGTGGTAAACAGATGGTGATTAATCCATAAATGGAACACTATTCAGCAAGAGAAAGGAACAAACTACTGATATACGCAACAAAATAGATGATTCTTGAAGCACTGAACTAAGTAAAAAAAGGCCAAGCAAAAGACACATATTGTATGAGTCCACGATCTGACATTCTAGAAACATCAAAACTGAATGCAAAACAGATCAGTGGTTTCTAGCGGCTAGGATGGAGGAAGAGGATTGCCTGAAAGGTGTATGAAGAAACCTTCTGGAGTGATGAAAATTTCATATCTTGATTGCTGTGGCCATTACACAACCACAGACATTTTTCAAAACTGGTAAATGAGCTTTTTTGGTATGTAAAATATATCACAATAAAAAGAGAGAGAAAATTAAACTCTTCAATATTTAACCCTGTTCAAAACCAGAGTTAAGAACCACTGCATCCTCGTTAGTATAGAGATGGGTTTAAAAAAAAAAAAAAACTGCAATAGTCAAGCAAAAGTATAGCATTTGTACATGAGTAGAAGTTGTTGACTATGCAGCTGTCCTGGAATTTCTTGGTCACAACTTCACTTCACTGGGGACAGAAAAGGTGCATCCTGGTTCCAAAAGGTCTACTTAAGTCAAGGAAACAGGTGTGACTTACCTTACACTACTTTTCTCCAAAAGAATTAATAAAGGAAATTGTCACTACAGGATGTACAACTGCTGAGAAAAACTCAGAAATAAAGGTTAGCAAAAAAAATACAGGAGGTTGGTTGATGAGGTCCTTAGAGAGAAATAACAAACAAAGTTCATAAATGAACTTCCTTAGCTTTGTTCTTTTAGATTATCCTGTTCAAAATAAATTCTACCCAAGCCAATGGGGAAGGGGAGTTCTGTGCTTCCTTGAAGATTTTAGCAAAACTTTATGTTTTTGATTATTGTAAAATCTCTGAAAATGGAACAACTAGTTGACCCTGAAGAATAGCTCTTTGCTTTTATTTTCCATTATGAGAAAATGTATGAAGTAGACATATAATCTCTTACCCTGTGTTGGCCACTGCATACAGCAGGGTTTGAGGTACGAAGTGTGGAGAAAGAGTTTTCAGTGTTTGCGTCAGGGTTCTCTAGTGAGGAAGATGTTCCACCTTCTTACCTACAACTACACCAACACATTAGCTGTCTAAGTTCCTGCTGGAGTTGATTTAAGCAGAACACATTTATCCAGGGATATGATGTGGTTGGATGTGACTGCCAACAATGCTTAGTGGCATAATTTATTATGCATGTCCTGTGTTGGGAACTCCTTTTCAGTGGTACTCAATGGACTATAAATATCACTTGCTGTGAAATGCATATTGTTCTTATAGTTGCTTTACCACATCCCAGAGTTAATTTCCAGTTCTCCTTTAGCACCATTCCCAACGTTTTATATCTTTGCTTTATTCTTTTCTTTTGAAACACAATCTCCTTCTCTTGTTGACTTTAAACAAAAAATAACACTCTGAAATCATTAAAGAGGCTCCTTCTAGCTCTAAGATTCATGAGCATATTAAAATAAAATCTATTCAAATGAATCTCTTCACTGAGCCAGTATCTAAACAAGAAAAAAATATTTAGGAACAATTTTTTTCTGAACTAAATAAAAATGAATTTTCAAAAAAGTGTCCTAAATTCTGAATAAAAAATTAAAGTTTTTAATATCATATTGGAAAAAATGATTACTGAAGGGGATTTATACATGTCTGATGTTTTATTCAGGCCACTCAAGTTATTTTTGGTGATTGTCAAAACCATAAAATGTCTATTTAATCAAAAAATGTCTGTTTGTGCTTTATTTTTCCTCTTTGGGAGGCCCAAATTGTAACATAGAATGAGTTGCAAAAAAGAAAGGAATTTACTATATCAGAATCTGTCTAGAAGTCATTACTAATAAACATAGACATTCTTTACCAATTTCATCAGGTGTTCTAAAATAACTTGCAGGTCTCTGATCACCTCCTTTTTAATAAATAAAGTATTAAACAGGACATTTGACTCATCCACATTTGGAAAATGTACTTCATGCTGTTTTCCATTCTCTGAAATCACATATCCTGGGGTTATTGACAAACAGAACTTTCTTGATTTTGATCAGAGCTTGGTTTATAATGTACAATATTAAAAAAAGATTAACTGCTTGACATAGGAATGTAGTTTAAGAAGATTATGATACATCCATAAAATGGAATATTACAAAAGGCATTATAAGGTATTCTATAAATCTATAGTAAAATAGATAGATATATGTTCATGACATATTGCAAAGCGAAACAATCAGTTTATAAAATAACGTATACGATAAATTAAATTTGAAAAGAATAAATATGTTGTGTATATATGGAGACGTGGAAATTTAGAGGAAGAAGATTTAAAAGAACAAACACTAAGTAACTGCAGTCATCATTTGGTAGCGTTATGGGTAATAGTTTCTTCTTTTACTTATTTATATTTTCTAATTTTTATAATGAACATGAAATACTTGTGTAATCAAAACAAATATCTAAAACTCATTATAAACTTTCAAGTCAGATTCTTGGACAAAAGAAAATACAGTAATTGGAGAGCAAAATCTAAGATAAATGCAGAAAACCATATATTCAATCTATAAGTGTTATGCATATGCCAATATCAAGATCATGTTTTTCTACATAAATGATAAAGCCAAGCATGAGGCATAACAAACACTTAGGCTGCAATAGCTAAGGTACTTTAATGCTAAGTCAAGAAAGGGCACATAAGAGTACCCCTTCTTGAGTTTTCTAAGTAGTTGCACAGGAATAGTCACAGAATATTAACTATGAGTTACCTATTCTCTCTTAGTGACTCAGGAAGCTATCTGCTGATTTAAAGTAAGGCACACTCCTACCTTGAAATACATACTTATAAAGAAACATGTAATAGAAGTACTAGTGGAGTGCTTCACTATAAGCCAGGCACTATTCTAAATGTTTCACATGTGAAACCCATTTAATCCTCTCAACACTATGATGTCATATTACTATTACCCCCATTTTTCAGATGAAGAAACTGATACAAATAGGGGTTAAGTAATTTATTCAAATACTTAGGGCTCACCAGTGGCAGAGAAGAATCCAGACCTAGGCAGCCAAGATCTATATTTTTAGCCACTATGTTATACTACTTCTCAAAAGAAAATTAATAGAATATTAACAGAAAATAAAATTCCCATGTATATACTATATATATACACTATATATAGTGTGCATATATATATATAGTATATTTTTATATTTTTTTATATTAGAAACTAGGCCAGGTGCAGTGGCTCACATCTGTAATCCTAGCACTTTGGGAGGCTGAGGCAGGTGGATCACCTAAGGCGGGAGTTTGAGACCAGTCTGGCCAAAATAGTGAAACCCCATCTCCACTAAAAATACAAAAAGTAGCCAGGCACAGTGGCAGGCGCCCGTAATCCCAGCTACTCCGGAGGCTGAGGCATGAGAATCGCTTGAACCCAGGAAGTGGAGGGGTTGCGGTGAGCCGAGATCCTGCCGCTGCACTCCAGCCTGGGTGACAGAGTGAGACTCTGTCCAAAAAAAAAAAAACTATTTTGGTGGACTTTTTATAATCACAGACTTTTATCAGGCAATCCCATGTGCTAGTTCCTGAAGCTCATGTACTAGTTTTCAGATGTTTGCTTTCTGCCCAGAGTCCTCAGCCAAGGCCCTCAAGGGTCTTGCATGCTCCAAGGCTAGATAAACTCCAAAGTTTCCAATGTTGTCTACAAAGTCCCTGGGTGATTTCTACTTTCTCTACCCTCTGAGACACTCTCAGCATGCTCTGACTCAATGGAATATTCTTGATACACAGAATCACTAGAGGAGAGAAGAAAATAGTCCCTTCTGCATCTCTCCAGAAGAGGCCACTGTGAATTTTCTCACCTCATTGACCTTTCCATATTTTCTGGCCTATTTTTCATTGAATCCAGATGAGGAAAAATAAGGTCTCACCATGACCCGACAGGTAAAGGAAAGGCATGAACTTGGCTGACACTTTCCCTTGGTGACAGTCTAATTAGTCCCACCACATTTCTCTTTTTTTATTATTTGTATTATTTTTATTATTTTTGAGACAGAGTCTCACTCTGTTGTTCAAGCTGGAGTGCAGTGGCACAATCTCAGCTCACTGCAACCTCCACCTCCCCGTGCTCAAGCAATTCCCATGCCTCAGCCTCCCAAGTAGCTGGGACTACAGGCACTCACCACCAGGCCCGGCTAATCTTTGTATTTTTAGTAGAGATGGGGTTTCACCATGTTAGCCAAGCTGGTCTCAAACTCCTGGCCTCAAGAGATCTGCCCACCTCGGCCTCCCAAATTGCTGGGATTACAGGCTGAGCCACCATGTCTGGCCCTAATCCTACCACATTTCTACTGGGTATCATATGTTATAGCTCAAGACCAAGTCTGACTAATAATTAAAATTGTTAGCATGTTAAAGTTTGGTGCTTGTGAAACCCAGACAGCAATACTCATTTAAATAACAGGGCTACTTAAAAGGTTAAACAAAAGCACAGTTGATAAATGTATGTGTTCATTTCTCATTAATTATCTTAGCCATTATTCAATGTTTGGGCAAAAAAATACAATTCAACAATATGATGGAATTCAAAATAACTTCTCGCATTGCCTTTTGACCATCTAATTCATAATTTATAATATCCCAGCACCACATTTTTATAGCATTATTCAGCTAATGGGTTCAGAGAAATATTCTGTGATTGTTCTGGGGAAAGTAGAGACAATAGTTGAGCTGAAAAACACCTGAGTGGTCTGGGCATGATGGCTCACGCCTGAAATCCCAGCACTTTGGGAGGCCGAGGTGAGTGGATCACTTGAGGTTGGGAGTTTGAGACCTGCCTGGCCAACATAGTGAAATCCCGTCTCTACTAGAAATACAAAAAAATTAGCAGGGTGTGGTGGCAGACGCCCATAACCCCAGCTACTCTAGACTGAGACAGGAGACTCACTTGAACCCGGGATGTTGAGACTGCAGTGAGCCATGATCATGCCACTGCACTCCAGCCTGGGCAACAGAGTGTAACCCTGTCTCAAAATAAATAAATAAATACATAAATACATAAATCAAACAAAAAACATCCAAGCGTCTTGTCCTCTTATCAATCTTAAACTTTCTGGGGATGTGTGAGGTGGTTCTGTAACTACTATAAACACAGAAGGAAACACTGGGGAAATGTAGCAGCTCAATCACCTTCTCCCTGCTTTTATTTAATTCTGAACTTGCTGTAATCAATAATTGATTCTGATTATGCTCCTGTCACTAATTTCAGTTGAACTGTATCTGGGGGGAAAAAAGTCTCATAATGACTAGTTCTCCATAGGTAAAATGCCATATCTCTAAGATAAGAGAGAAAGCATAAGAGGTTTTGTCAGTTCCCCTGGCTCCCTCTATGTCTTCAATTCCAGCCCCTTTCTCAAGGTCAATATTCAGGGAAACACTTAGGTTTGGAAGCATCACAGGAAATCTGTATGCAAATGCCTAAGTGATTTGAGTATTTTCTCTCTTCTGCATAAAAGCATTTGAAGTCCTTGAATTATCTGTTAGCCTTTCTCCTAGATGATTGAGCAAATTTGTTGATAAAACAGAATATATTTGAAAATCTTGTGGAATAAACACAGAACAGGTCAACTTTTTAAAAAAGAAATGTGCCGTTTAAAGAACATCTGAAATTTTCTCAATGACAAATACTCTTTGATCTTTGGGGTAGAAGAAATAGTCATTAAAAAGTGAAAGTAGGTTAATCCATATAGCTTATCATTCTCACTCTACCGAATCACTCTTGTTCAGTCTGAGCAATGATTACAATTATGTGATAACCCAAAATTTCCACCTCCAAGCTGTTCATTTGTCCTAAAGCTGTTGCAGAACAACAGAATTGCCTCAGGTGACTATGCTCCTGTGCATGAAATTATTTTCAACAGCCTGAAGCACAACAGAATGTTTTATGTGACAAGTTTAAGAAACGTTACTTATCAGACTGCACAACAGTCACTTTTTACCTCTGTTGCCAATCTGATCTGTCTGGTCAGACTTTTTTTAAAAAAAGCTTTCATCATACTTACTCTGCATCTCACAGATACAGTGTCAAACTAACACATAAATGAAGTTGCTCTCTAAAGCCTGGGCACCTTAACTTAGACGTCCTCCATCTCCTTGTGCCTGACATTTTCTAGCTCCCCTTGGATTATTATAAATGTTTGAAGAAATACAGAGGCAAATCTTGTCAAAGAACAGGAGCTGAATGTTTACAATGACAGATAACTAATTAAAAATGACTTCTGTATTTTTCAGTTATCTGAAACTAAAAAATACTTTTATATCATACAAAACAGAAAGACACTTTTGTATCACACAAAACTAAAAAATAGTAGTTTGGCGTTTGATGACATTCAGAAATTAGGAGCACAATTTGGAAGAATCATTTAAGTATTCACTAAGCACCAGAATTGCATAACACTTTTCTTCAGAAAATGTAAAGTATTTCTCAGCATAAGCCTGTCTAGACTAGAATAACCATGGGGCTAACAGAGGTCAGCCCAGAGGTTAGCAGAGGCCCATGAGTGCATGTGCTGTTTCCTTTGTTGCGTTGTGCAGGCAGGTGATTCACCCTGGGCCTTTCAACAAGATGCAGTGGAGAAGGGGTCAAGCAAGCGTAATTTGAAATAATTCAGATGAATCTCTTTTGCTTCCAGTTATGATTGGTATCAACTGAACTCTTTTAATCTTATCAATTGATCATCCATTTACTCAAACATACACTAAGAAAATATCTATGAAGAGAAAAATCTGGTAACCTGGCAGGTTTGTTAGTCACAATTTTCCATTAGCGAATCGGCATGTTGTCAGCTCAGGATAGTTAATAACACTTCCACATGTCATCTAGAGGAAAGAAAGGCAGGAGAGAGGAAACAAGAAAAAGAAAAGGAAGCAAAAAATACAAAAATATAATGAAGATGAACTAGAATGGAAATTGGCAGCACTGAATGTATGACTACCAAGTAAATTTGTGGTACAGCGGGCTTCAGGTAGAAAGACATGAGGCATGGAGGTCATTCTGAGCTTGTGGAAGAATGTGGGCAAAATAATAAAAACAAGATTATAACAGCAGATTATAATGCTCTGGTGAGCACTGTGCAAAGAGACCACATTGTAACAAACGCTTCAGGTGGAAAAATGGTGGAATATGAGATTACGCAGATATGGGACAGCTTTCAGAGCATCTGACCCCTGGATGGGAATTTAAACCTTATGCACTGTTATTAGTTTTCCGTTGCTGTTGTAATAAATGACCACAAGTTTACCAGCCTAAAACAACATCCATTTGCTGTGAAGTGGTAGCAGCACGGTAAGGTATCACGTCATATTGCTTCACACCTTCATTAACTTCATATCCTGTTTTCCATATGCCTTCCAGCCTGGGCTCACACCTTCTAAAGAAAATATTACCCCTATAACCTTTCCCTCAGTCTCTACTTTCCAGAGGATATTAACTAAGATTATCCCTTTGTTAACTGTGCACTTCATAGAGATGTACTCCAGCATGTTCATAGGACATTTGACCCACTGGCCAAATTAGCTGGAGGGACTTTAAGAGAATACCTCTCTCCTAGCAATATAAAATTGGGCTGGCAAACACTAATTTTATACTCTGCTTGCAACCAAAATCGAGGTGATGTAGATCACTATGTATACTGAAAAGCAGAGAAAGCTGATCTGCTAAGACAGAAAAAAATAAACCAGGCCGGGCACGGTGGCTCACACCTGTAATCTCAGCACTTTGGGAGGCCGAGGCAAGCAAATCACGAGGTCAGATCAAGACCATCCTGGCTAACACGGTGAAACCCCGTCTCTACTCAAAATATAAAAATTAGCCACGCATGGTGGCAGACACCTGTGGTCCCAGCTACTTAGGAGGCTGAGGCAGGAGAATGGCGTGAATCCAGGAGGCGGAGCTGGCAGTGAGCCGAGATCACACCACTGCACTCCAGCCTGGGCAACAGTAAGAGACTCCATCTCAAATAAATAAATAAATAAACAAACAAATAAATAAATAAAACCAGATTTACAGATAAACAGAGATCTGAAACCATAGGATCTCAGAGAGACAAGCTGATCCACAGACACATGGAATTAATGCTTGCCTTCATTTCTGATGAGTTTTCCGTTTTTTGTCTTCCTTCCCTTTTAATCAGATGCATTTATATCTTCATAATTTCCCTCCCCTTGGATTGAGCTAGTCTGAAATGTGGATCAGCTGCCTGCAATCAAAGGGACTATTTCAATTATTGTTGCTACGTAACAAACCATCCCAAGATCTGGTGACAAAAATCATCTACTTTATGATGCTCACAGATTCTGTGGGTCCAGAATTTGGACAAGGCATGAGAGGAATTACTTAACAACGCTTGGGGCTTCAGCTGGGAAGACTTGAAAGCTAGATGTGATTCACTGGCTGGAAGCTGGAATCATCTGGAGGGTCGTCACTCATATGTCTGGTGAAAGATGCTGGCTGTTGGCTAAGGCTGAGCAGGGCTGTAAGCTGGAACATCTCAATGTAGTTGTTCTATGTAGTCTCTCCACAGGGGCTCACTGGACTTCCTCACATCATGGCCTCAGCATTCCAAGAGAGGAAGGAAGTGTGTGGCATTTTTATGATCCAATCTCATGAGTGACATAACAGCACTTCTGCCATACTCCAATAGCTGCAGCAGTTACAAAGCTCCAGTCAGTCTCCAGGAGAGGGGACATAGACTCTACCACTCCATGGGAGGAATGTCAAGATCACATTGAGATCTTGTTACAGCCAACACTGGAAAATACAATCTGACGCAGGACTTGACCCTCAGACAATAGGTGGGTTGGAGCCAGATTCTGAAGGTCTCCAGGCAAAGTGGGAGGTTTGGAGTCCATCCTGGAGTCAGTGGGAACCAGAGATACTGAAGTAGAGAAGTGAAATGGAAACAGAGGACCAAAAAGAAGGTAACTAAATAGAAAAGACAAGAATTAGTCTCCCGAGATTGTCTCACTTAATATAGCCAGGATTTTATTGTCTGATGCCTTATATTTTGTGTTGTGAAGACAAGCCAGACTGACACTATCATTATAAAAATTATCAAATTTATTCCCAATGATTTTGTGTTACCACACCAATTTTGTTCCACAATAGAACTAAAAGCTAATTGAGGCCTGTATGTGACAATATGAGTATGCAAAGTAAATCAGCATGTACCAGTTTATGGAAGTGATCTTGTTTTATTCTATTAGGAAAAAAAATGTTTTTCATTGTTTACCATAGTACTGACTACACATAAAGTGCTATTCTCTCACCTCCATTTGAGGTCTACATTAGAGGTTTTTGACACACAGGAAGTGTTGGCTTCAGTGGAAAACTTTTGAACAACACATGACATTCTCACACATCTACATAACGTGAATGTGATTTCAGGTTTAGCATGGAAGTTTAGAAGCCTTTAAGGAAAGGCTGTGGAGTACATTATTAGTAAAGTATTCATCAAAGAAAATAGTCTAAAATCCTTCAGCAGCAATAGTATATATTTTTTTTCTTTTTTGCCAAGAACCTATTTAATTTTTATGCTACAGAAGTACACCCTTTTATCCATCACAAATTTAAGTCAAACATTGTATCTAAAGACATTTAAAGAAATCCAAAAGAGTAATATTAAAGATACTATGTAGAATATTTTGTACTCAAAAAACTTCTTAGCATATTTTTTTCATCTATTTCAACAGGTGATATGCAGCCTTCTATTTGCTAGAAATCTCTCTGCTTATTTATGTCTCCCAACTGCATTTTTCATTGCTTGTTTAGTAAGAAGATATATGAACAATTTCAGTCATTTTTTCCAAGTATCCCTTGTTAAAAATCACAGGAAATGATTCTGGAATAAAATAAAGGTTAAATGTATCTTGGACTTTACAAATCAGTACTTACATAGAAAGAGACATATTGTTTTATGAAAATATATTGGTTTAATGATCTATATGGAAGTAATATTTCATTCTTAAAATAACTCTAGTTTTCGTAAGGGTTCCAGTTTGGTACTCATAATGTGTTTTACACTGGGGAAATCTGCCATTCCATAGAACTGATATACACAGTCTTCATTTTGAAGCCAAGGTAGGGAATATTCTCTTTCAGAGTAGGCACACAGGAGAATCTTGCACCTTGTTTGTTTCACATGTTTAAATACTGTCTTTATCTTCCAACTGTTTTGAATTTCTTGAAGTCTGAGACAGTATCTCTTCCTTGTTAAGGTGTTAAATAAGAACTTACTGAACTGCTGGATTTTGTACAAGAAGTAATGGCTAAACTTACTGCAATCTTGCTATTAGTGTTTTGACATGCATCCACCATGTGATGATTAACATTTTGGATGATTTGGACAAAAATTCCAAATGTATATTAGGTTAATATATATATAATCTGTGATTATGATTATGTTTACAATAAAGAGACTTTATTCCTTCATTCATTGCAAAAAGCCGACAGATACTTTCTAGGTGCTGGAATAGTACCTTTGTGGAACTTACACACCAGAGGGCAAGAAAGGAGATGAATAAATAAATAATCCAAGAGGATGGTTTGCTCTGTCTTTAAAATGAGGTCTAAAGCAGCAATAAAACACCACAGTCGGCTTTCTGCTGTTGCTGCCTTTCTAGCCCTAGCCACAGAACTGAAGCTCTCCTCAACCTCAGACCATGAGATAATCTAATTTTTCAATTTGTAATGAGGCATAGTATCTGAAGCTGTGGAAATAAATTACGCGGACACTGGTTCAGGGGGCAGAAGCAACAGAGACCTCTACTTTAAGTCATACCCAAAGGACTCCTGCATAAAACCCACCAAACAATTAGTCACTGGGACATGCAGCAAACTGGAATCAGAGAAGCCACATCAACCAGCCTGTCAGAAATGTGAGACAGATGTTTGTCTGAGAACAGATGGAAATAAAGACTGGCAGATCCTCCTGCACTCAGATGGGTCTCTGTTCCTCCAGTATTTATGTGTGCCTTTACACAAACTGGCAACTAGAAGATATAGATACACAAATAATAAGTTGCTTGCTTTTTTTTTTTTTTTTTTTTTTCTAACAGGGTCTTGCTCTTTTTCCCAGACTGGAGTGCAGTGGTGCAATCACAGTTCATTGCAACCTCAAACTCCTGGGCTCAAGTGATCTTTCAGCCTCAGCTTCCCAAATAGGTAGGACTACAGGCATGCCACCACACCCAGCTAAATTAATATTTTTTTAGGTTTCTTTTTTTTCTAAAGACAAGGTCTCACTTTGTTGCCCAGACTCATCTCCAACTGCTGGTTTCAAGTGATCCTCCCACCTTGGCCTCGCAAAGTGCTGGGATTACATGCAGGAGCCACCATGCCCAGCCCAGGTTGCTTTCTGTTCCAATGAGTTCAAAAAGTGCACAGGCTCTGGTCTAATCACTAATCATTTAGTTTCTGAGATTGAAATGTTAGCTCACAGTATTTAAACCAGTAGATTTTTGCTGTGATACTCAGTTGCCACAAATAGACAGCAATAATATTTGGCTCTGATTGAGGTACACACAGGAGACAACTTGGTTTCTCTTCCATCACAGCCTCCAGAGCTTGATGAGCACCCCCATCCTTACCCCTTACTAACATCTCCTCAACCTCTGGCCTCATTCAGGTATTGAAATATCCAGTTTCATTCAAATTCAGTCACAGCAGGGTCTGCTTGGACACTCATTTTCCATCAGGCCTGAGGACAGGGAAATGAGGGAAAATGTATTCATATATACAAACCAGGTTGTATATATGAATGCTGTGGTAATGGAACACCTGCGTGAGCAATTCCATGTCCGTGACTTGGACAATGGACTCATTGCTGATCTCTTCAAATCCTGCCTCAGCTTTTGTATATTTCCAGTCACAGCTAAGGACCTGGCCCACACACCCACAGCATCTCTGCCATACTAAATGTGGCCCTACATTTTGATCCACTGTGGGTCCCTCTCTCTCCACACATGTCTATTTCAGCCAGTTACCACTTCTCCAGCTAAAATCAGACACTCATGTCTAGACATCATGGTCCCAAATGCCTGGAGACACATATCAGACCCTGCTGAGAGAATTCTCTCACCAAGCTCTGTCCTGGTGGCTGCACTATGAGTGCAGGACTGTGAGCATGTAAAGCTCACTCCTCCCACCCTTCTGGCACTGCCTACTTTTTAGATACTTCCAAACTCTACATTTGATTCTCTTAGATCTTCCCAAATTTTGGCCTGCATGAGGATAAGGATCAGGTAGGCAATCTCTTCCCCTTACCACCCTTATAAGCAAGGGAAATAGAAAAGTCAAAGCTCTCTTTACTCCTACACATTCCTTTCAAGGCATCCTCCTTATGGATTCCAAGACATGGCTAATAGTCACTGGACCAGGTTTTCTCTCGTTAATAAAGCCTATGCATGTCTCTCCCAGCTGGCTGTCTCTAGAATATGAATGTATTATCATTGGTCATCCTAAATTTGAGGCTTACCCCAAGAAAGCAGGAAAATCACATTTCAAATCCTGTCAGATATTACATTTATTTAAACTATGATCAAAATTGATACACCAATCATCAATTCTTTTTTTTTTCTTTTTTTTTTAAATTTATTTATTATTATTATACTTTAAGTTGTAGGGTACATGTGCATAATGTGCAGGTTTGTTACATATGTATACTTGTGCCATGTTGGTGTGCTGCACCCATCAACTCGTCATTTACATCAGGTATAACTCCCAATGCAATCCCTCCCCCCACCCCCCTCCCCATGATAGGCCCCTGTGTGTGATGTTCCCCTTCCTGAGTCCAAGTGATCTCATTGTTCAGTTCCCACCTATGAGTGAGAACATGCGGTGTTTGGTTTTCTGTTCTTGTGATAGTTTGCTAAGAATGATGGTTTCCAGCTGCATCCATGTCCCTACAAAGGACACAAACTCATCCTTTTTTATGGCTGCATAGTATTCCATGGTTTTTTGTGCCACATTTTCTTAATCCAGTCTGTCACTGATGGACATTTGGGTTGATTCCAAGTCTTTGCTATTGTGAATAGTGCTGCAATAAACATACGTGTGCATGTGTCTTTATAGCAGCATGATTTATAATCCTTTGGGTCTATACCCAGTAATGGGATGGCTGGGTCATATGGTACTTCTAGTTCTAGATCCTTGAGGAATCGCCATACTGTTTTCCATAATGGTTGAACTAGTTTACAATCCCACCAACAGTGTAAAAGTGTTCCTATTTCTCCACATCCTCTCCAGCACCTGTTGTTTCCTGACTTTTGAATGATCGCCATTCTAACTGGTGTGAGATGGTATCTCATTGTGGTTTTGATTTGCATTTCTCTGATGGCCAGTGATGATGAGCATTTTTTCATGTGTCTGTTGGCTGTATGAATGTCTTCTTTTGAGAAATGTCTGTTCATATCCTTTGCCCACTTTTTGATGGGGTTGTTTGATTTTTTCTTGTAAATTTGTTTGAGTTCTTTATAGGTTCTGGATATTAGCCCTTTGTCAGATGAGTAGATTGCAAAAATTTTCTCCCATTCTGTAGGTTGCCTGTTCACTCTGATGGTAGTTTCTTTTGCTATGCAGAAGCTCTTTAGTTTAATTAGATCCCATTTGTCAATTTTGGCTTTTGCTGCTGTTGCTTTTGGTGTTTTAGACATGAAGTCTTTGCCCATGCCTATGTCCTGAATAGTACTACCTAGGTTTTCCTCTAGGATTTTTATGGTATTAGGTCTAACATTTAAGTCTCTAATCCATCTTGAATTAATTTTCGTATAAGGAGTAAGGAAAGGATCCAGTTTCAGCTTTCTACTTATGGCTAGCCAATTTTCCCAGCACCATTTATTAAATAGGGAATCCTTTCCCCATTTCTTGTTTCTCTCAGGTTTGTCAAAGATCAGTTGGCTGTAGATGTGTGGTATTATTTCTGAGGACTCTGTTCTGTTCCATTGGTCTATATCTCTGTTTTGGTACCAGTACCATGCTGTTTTGGTTACTGTAGCCTTGTAGTATAGTTTGAAGTCAGGTAGCGTGATGCCTCCAGCTTTGTTCTTTTGACTTAGGATTGTCTTGGAGATGTGGGCTCTTTTTTGGTTCCATATGAACTTTAAAGCAGTTTTTTCCAATTCTGTGAAGAAACTCATTGGTAGCTTGATGGGGATGGCATTGAATCTATAAATTACCTTGGGCAGTATGGCCATTTTCATGATATTGAGTCTTCCTATCCATGAGCATGGTATGTTCTTCCATTTGTTTGTGTCCTCTTTGATTTCACTGAGCAGTGGTTTGTAGTTCTCCTTGAAGAGGTCCTTGACATCCCTTGTAAGTTGGATTCCTAGGTATTTTATTCTCTTTGAAGCAATTGTGAATGGAAGTTCATTCCTGATTTGGCTCTGTGTTTGTCTGTTACTGGTGTATAAGAATGCTTGTGATTTTTGCACATTAATTTTGTATCCTGAGACTTTGCTGAAGTTGCTTATCAGCTTAAGAAGATTTTGGGCTGAGACAATGGGGTTTTCTAAATATACAATCATGTCATCTGCAAACAGGGACAGTTTGACTTCTTCTTTTCCTAATTGAATACCCTTGATTTCTTTCTCTTGCCTAATTGCCCTAGCCAGAACTTCCAACACTATGTTGAATAGGAGTGGTGAGAGAGGGCATCCCTGTCTTGTGTCAGTTTTCAAAGGGAATGTATCCAGTTTTTGCCCATTCAGTATGATATTGGCTGTGGGTTTGTCATAAATAGCTCTTATTTTGAGGTACGTTCCATCAATACCGAATTTATTGAGCGTTTTTAGCATGAAGGGCTGTTGAATTTTGTCAAAAGCCTTTTCTGCATCTATTGAGATAATCATGTGGTTCTTGTCTTTGGTTCTGTTTATATGCTGGATTATGTTTATTGATTTGCGAATGTTGAACCAGCCTTGCATCCCAGGGATGAAGCCCACTTGATCATGGTGGATAAGCTTTTTGATGTGTTGCTGAATCCGGTTTGCCAGTATTTTATTGAGGATTTTTGCATCGATGTTCATCAGGGATATTGGTCTAAAATTCTCTTTTTTTGTTGTGTCTCTGCCAGGCTTTGGTATCAGGATGATGTTGGCCTCATAAAATGAGTTAGGGAGGATTCCCTCTTTTTCTATTGATTGGAATAGTTTCAGAAGGAATTACCGGTACCAACTCCTCCTTGTACCTCTGGTAGAATTCAGCTGTGAATCCATCTGGTCCTGGACTTTTTTTGGTTGGTAGGCTATTAATTATTGCCTCAATTTCAGAGCCTGCTATTGGTCTATTCAGGGATTCAACTTCTTCCTGGTTTATTCTTGGAAGAGTGTAAGTGCCCAGGAAATTATCCATTTCTTCTAGATTTTCCAGTTTATTTGAGTAGAGGTGTTTATAGTATTCTCTGATGGTAGTTTGTATTTCTGTGGGGTCGGTGGTGATATCCCCTTTATCATTTTTAATTGCGTCGATTTGATTCTTCTCTCTTTTCTTCTTTATTAGTCTTGCTAGTGGTCTGTCAATTTTGTTGATCTTTTCAAAAAACCAACTCCTGGATTCATTGATTTTTTGGAGAGTTTTTTGTGTCTCTATCTCCTTCAGTTCTGCTCTGATCTTAGTTATTTCTAGCCTTCTGCTAGCTTTCGAATGTGTTTGCTCTTGCTTCTCTAGTTCTTTTAATTGTGATGTTAGAGTGTCAATTTTAGATCTTTCCTGCTTTCTCTTGTGGGCATTTAGTGCTATAAATTTCCCTCTACACACTGCTTTAAATGTGTCCCAGAGATTCTGGTATGTTGTATCTTTGTTCTCATCGGTTTCAAAGAACATCTTTATTGCTGCCTTCATTTCGTTATGTACCCAGTAGTCATTCAGGAGCAGGTTGTTCAGTTTCCATGTAGTTGAGCGGTTTTGATTGAGTTTCTTAGTCCTGAGTTCTAGTTTGATTGCACTGTGGTCTGAGAGACAGTTTGTTATAATTTCTGTTCTTGTACATTTGCTGAGGAGTGCTTTACTTCCAATTACGTGGTCGATTTTGGAGTAAGTACGATGTGGTGCTGAGAAGAATGTATATTCTGTTGATTTGGGGTGGAGAGTTCTATAGATGTCTATTAGGTCTGCTTGCTGCAGAGATGAGTTCAATTCCTGGATATCCTTGTTAACTTTCTGTCTCGTTGATCTGTCTAATGTTGACAGTGGAGTGTTGAAGTCTCCCATTATTATTGTATGGGAGTCTAAGTCTCTTTGTAAGTCTCTAAGGACTTGCTTTATGAATCTGGGTGCTCCTGTATTGGGTGCATATATATTTAGGATAGTTAGCTCTTCCTGTTGAATTGATCCCTTTACCATTATGTAATGGCCTTGTCTCTTTTGATCTTTGATGGTTTAAAGTCTGTTTTATCAGAGACTAGTATTGCAACCCCCGCTTTTTTTTGTTCTCCATTTGCTTGGTAAATCTTCCTCCATCCCTTTATTTTGAGCCTATGTATGTTTCTGTGTGTGAGATGGGTCTCCTGAATACAGCAGACTGATGGGTCTTGACTCTTTATCCAGTTTGCCAGTCTGTGTCTTTTAATTGAACCATTTAGTCCATTTACATTTAAGGTTAAGATTGTTATGTGTGAACTTGATCCTGCCATTATGATATTAACTGGTTATTTTGCTCGTTAGTTGATGCAGTTTCTTCCTAGCCTCGATGGTCTTTACATTTTGGCATGTTTTTGCAATGGCTGGTACCGTTTGTTCCTTTCCACGTTTAGTGCTTCCTTCAGGGTCTCTTGTAAGGCAGGCCTAGTGGTGACAAAATCTCTAAGCATTTGCTTATCTGTAAAGGATTTTATTTCTCCTTCACTTATGAAACTTAGTTTGGCTGGATATGAAATTCTGGGTTGAAAATTCTTTTCTTTAAGAATGTTGAATATTGGCCCCCACTCTCTTCTGGCTTGGAGAGTTTCTGCCGAGAGATCTGCTGTTAGTCTGATGGGCTTCCCTTTGTGGGTAACCCGACCTTTCTCTCTGGCTGCCCTTAAGATTTTTTCCTTCATTTCAACTTTGGTGAATCTGGCAATTATGTGTCTTGGAGTTGCTCTTCTCGAGAAGTATCTTTGTGGCGTTCTCTGTATTTCCTGGATTTGAATGTTGGCCTGCCCTACTAGGTTGGGGAAGTTCTCCTGGATGATATCCTGAAGAGTGTTTTCCAACTTGGTTCCATTATCCCCCTCACTTTCAGGCACCCCAATCAGACGTAGATTTGGTCTTTTTACATAATCCCATACTTCTTGCAGGCTTTGTTCATTTCTTTTTCTTCTTTTTTCTTTTGGTTTCTCTTCTCGCTTCATTTCATTCATTTGATCCTCAATCGCTGATACTCTTTCTTCCAGTTGATTGAGTCGGTTACTGAAGCTTGTGCATTTGTCACGTATTTCTCATGTCATGGTTTTCATCTCTTTCATTTCGTTTATGACCTTCTCTGCATTAATTACTCTAGCCATCAATTCTTCCACTTTTTTTTCAAGATTTCTAGTTTCTTTGCGTTGGGTACGTAATTCCTCCTTTAGCTCTGAAAAATTTGATGGACTGAAGCCTTCTTCTCTCATCTCGTCAAAGTCATTCTCCATCCAGCTTTGATCCGTTGCTGGCGATGAGCTGCGCTCCTCAGTTGAAAATGCAGAAATCACCGGTCTTCTGTGTCGCTCACGCTGGGAGTTGGAGACTGGAGCTGTTCCTATTCGGCCATCTTGCTCCGCCCTCGTTACCAATCATCAATTCTAAAAGCGAAACTAATATAGGAATCCATGATATATACTTGGTATTTTTTTTTTTTTTTTAGATGGAGTCTTGCTCTGTTGCCCATGCTGGAGTACAGTGGTATGATCTTGGCTCACTGCAACCTCAGCCCCCCGGGTTCAAGTGATTCTCCTGTCTAAGCCTCTGGAGCAGCTGGGATTACAGGCACCCGCCACCATGCCAGGTAATTTTTGTATTTTTAGTAGAGACAGGGTTTCACCATGTTGGACAGGCTGGTCTTGAACTACTGACCTCAGGTGATCCACCCACCTTGGCATCCCAAAGTGCTGGGATTACAGGTGCAAGCCACCCGCCAGGCCCTTTTTTTTTTTTTAAAGGAATGTGTCTAAGTGAAAATCTGCTTGTGCTGTACCTCTCTTCTTGGCAATGGGTTCTCATTTTATTTTGGCATTGCTTATTTAACACAAGACTTTCATCTTTAGAAGAGAGACAGGAGGAGACAAAGAAAGCAGAAACTAGTGGGAGAAATGTTAGAAAAGAAAAAGGAGAGGATATTTGTGAATGAGAGATTCAGAATTTTTAGATGATAATTTTCATCTATTATTCTAAATTCTATATGCAACTTTGCCCCCGCCATCCAAAGAAAATAAAATACTAGCTGATAAACGATGTTTTCTATTTTTTGGGACATGGCCTACATCTTTCAATGGAAGTGCTTATACGAGTATTTGGGGAACAACATACATGAATTTATTCTGATTAACATCGGAAATTATCTTCTCAGAAGCCGTATCATTTTACTCTGAGTATGGAAGGTTGTTCCCAGCTGATTCTCAAATGGCTTTGAAAGGCAGAGCCTCCCTGACTGATGAGTGGTGGGACTAAGGCCCTCAGGCATCTATTTGCAAGTGCTGATAAGCCTGGGGACAAGCGAACCTTCAAAGGTTTGTACTAGGTGCCTGGAGATTCTCAAAATATATAGAACTGAAGCATTAAAAAAACATGAATGTGCTATCTCAGCCCTACAGGCTAGGTCAGATGCCCAAGAGAGAGAACTGAATTTCACAGAGGATTTTCCTAGCCTAGTTTGTAGTTTTCTTAATCCTGCTAACCCTGAATCATATAATTCTATGTTTGTTTTTGGTTTTTTTTTTTTTGAGACGGAGTCTAGCTCTGTCGCCCAGGCTGGAGTGCAGTGGCGTGACCTCATCTCACTGCAAGCTCTGCCTCCCGGGTTCAGGCTATTCTCCTCCCTCAGTCTCCCGAGTAGCTGGGACTACAAACGTCCGCCACCTGGCCCGGCTAGTTTTTTGTATTTTTAGTAGAGACAGGGTTTCACCATGTTAGGCAGGACGGTCTCTATCTCCTGACCTCGTGATCCGCCCGCCTCGGCCTCCCAAAGTGCTGGGATTACAGGCGTGAGTCACCGTGCCTGGCCTATGTTTGCTTTATTAATGGCCTTCTTCTAACACACTTATATTCTACATTTGTGTTGGAAAAGCTATAAATATTGTTCCTTTACCTTGATCCAGTTATCATGCTTTCTGTAGATAGCTAGGTCATATTTTAAGTACTTGATTACAAGATATGCGCAATGATTTGTTAAACCTTTTACTCTGTTAACACGCCAGTGCTGCACACCATCCTTCTGCAATTGTTTTATGAATGAGGCCTAATATAATGAAAACTGAACACGTTAAACATGTATGAGCTGTAGCATTCTTTTCCCATCAACAAAGATTGACATTGATTATAGGACTTGGGAATCTACAACTAATTTCATGTCTAAGAACAACAATCTCTATTTATATTGGGACAATGCTCAAGTAACCAAAATGTCCTCATAGCTCAGCAAACATGAGATAAATGACTGGAAATGAGATAATATTTAAAACCACTACCTAAATCTCACCACTCCCTAGCCTTCACTTGCCAACCTTACAACCTTGGCTACCACTATCACTCCCAAGCCCATCTGTCTCCTTTGTAGTTTTCTCTTGTCATTGTTACTCTTTTATTCAATGCAGACTTTTTCCTCAATGTAGCAAAAATTGAGAACCCTAGTGTTTACATTTTATAGTCTCAACCACACAAAGATTTGAACAACTATATCTTTCTGCATTTTTTTAACAAAAGCGCAAAATCCAAAAGCACAGACTCGTTAATCCATGTAGGGTAGCATCCAATCCCTGGGCCAATTAACTGCAGTCAGGGAGATAGCTACATTGAAAATAGGCTGCTAATGTGATAACTTGTAGATTACGAGGAATGGGTACAGTTCCAGTAAAAGCAAGAACTCTCTCTTAATAGGAAAATTGAGTCTTAAGTACTCATTCTTTCATTCATTTACCTATTATGTGCCCAGTATTTTCTAGATCCTGGGGAAACAACAATTAACAATTAATTAAATAAGAGGGATATAGTTCGTGTTTAACAAAGCTCACAGTGTTACGGCAGAGAATAGTAGTTAAATAAGAAATAAAAATTAAGTAAAATAGTAAGCTATCAAGATTACAGTAAGTGACATGGCCTCTGAGAAAATAATTTCTGATATCAATACATTCACTGTATTCATTTACTGAATTACTTATTAAGAGAGGACTTACTAAATAGTTAACCTATTCATGTCATCAATGGGTTCTAGAAACCTCACTTCATCAGTAGGTTCTTAGAAACTGGGACTTTAAGTGAAATGATGTACAGCAGGTCCACAAATAATGTCCTTTTGTTCAACTCTTTTGCTACAACATTGATGAGGGAAAAAATGGCTTTGTTATACATCATTTTGGTTGAAGTCATAGTTTCCAAGAACCTATATATGATGTTAAATGAGGACTTACCATACTTTGAAAAAAAATCATCCACCATTCTAAACACTTTGTATACATTACCTCCTTTAATAGTTTTATAGAACTTACTCATCACTTTACAACTGAAGAAACCTGATGCTTAGCCTGGCAGTATAATTTACCCAAAGTCACACAGCTAAGAAAGCAAAGATTTGACATTTTGACAAAGGTCTGCCTGTCTTAGTCTGTTCAGTCTTGCTATAAAAGCATACCTGAGATTGGGTAATTTATAAAGAAAAGAGGTTTATTTGGCTTATGATTCCAGTGGCTGGGAAGTCCAACACTGGGTAGCTGTATCCAGTGAGGGCCTCATGCTGCTTCCACTCATGTCAGAAAGCAAAAGAGAAGCAGGTATGTGCAAAGAAATCATATGATGAGAAAGGAAGCAAGAGAGGGTAACCAAGGAAGCCAGAATCTTAACAACCCACTCTCAGGGAAACTAACCCATTCCTCAAGAGTGAGAACTCACTCACTCTCTTAGGAAGGCATTAATCTATTCATAAGGCAACTGTTCCCATGAACTGAACACCTCCCACTAGGCTTCACCTCCCAACATTGACACATTGGGGATCAAATTTCAACATGAGTATTGTTGAAGATAAATCCCATCCAAACCATAGCACTGCCTAACACCAAAATCTGCACAGTTCTACACTAAGTTACACTCCAAATGCTAATCTGATAGGAGAAGCCCATAGGAACATGTAACAGAGTCCCATGATCAAGGAAAGATTCTCAGAGAAACTAAAGTACTAAACTTACAGATAAATAGAATGTAGCTAACTGAAGAGGAGATAGTATATTCTAGATAAAAAGAACAGCATCAGCAGAGATGAGGATAACATAGTCATGATTAAGGAAATAAAAGGCCTGCAGTAGTGCTGGAACATATGGAGGGAAAATCCTAGCAAGAGAAAAGTTAGAGGGCCAGGCACGGTGGCTCACGCCTGTAATCCCAGCACTTTGGGAGGCCAAGGCAGGTGGATCACGAGGTAAGGAGATCAAGACCATCCTGGCCAACACGGTGAAACCCTGGCTCTACTAAAAAAAAAAAAATACAAAAAAAATTTAGCCAGGCGTGGTGGCAGATGCCTGTAGTCCCAGCTACTCAGGAGGCTGAGGCAGGAGAATGGCGTAAACCCAGGAGGCAGAGCTTGCAGTGAGCGAGATGGCACCACTGCACTCCAGCCTGGGCAATAGAGCAAGACTCTGTCTCAAAAGAAAAAAAAAAGAGAGAGAGAGAGAGAAAAGTTAGAGAAGAATGCATCCATGTTGGTGTATATATCAATAGTTCCTTTCTTTTTATACGTGAATAGTATTTCATCATATGGCTGTACCACTATTCGTTTATCTGTTTGTCACTGATAGGCATCTGGATTGCTTCCAGTTTACAAATAAATCCATCATGATTTATTTGTATGAACATATGCTTTGATTTTTCTTGGACAAATACTTACAAAGGGAAAGGTGCTTATATCAGTGTGTGTGCTTAATTTTATAAGAAATTGTCAAATTGTTTTCCAAAGTAGGTGTACCATTTTATATTCCTAACAGAAGTGTATAAGGGTTACAGCTCCTCCATATATCCCTGTCAATACTTGGAATACTCAGTCTTTTTAATTTTCAGACCTCCTAATAAGTGTGAGGTGATATCTCCATGTGTTCTCAATTTGTGTTTTCACCTTTTCATGTAGTTATTTGTCATCCACATATCTTCTTCGGTGAAGCATCTTTTCAAATTATTTGTCCATTTTTATTGGGTTGTTTTTTATTGGGTTTTGAGAGTTTTTACGTATTATGGATTAAAATTTTTTATCAGATACATAACTTGCAAATATTTTCACTTAGTCTTTGACTTTTCATTGTGTTTCCATCATGTTTTGAAGGACAGAAGTTCTTAATTTTGATAAAATCTAATTTATTGATGTTTTACTTTGTGCATCATGCTTCTGGTATCACATCTAAAGATTATTTGCCTAATACCAGGATCATGGAAATTTTCTTACGGATTTCATTTTAAAATTTTATGCTTTTGAGTTTTACATTTGTCTTTGATTCATTTTGGATTATTTTTTGAATCATATGGAAATGCAAAGGACCTGTAATGACCAAAAACACTTTGTAAAGAAAGAACAAAGTTGCTGTACTACCTGATTTGAAGACTTATTATAAAGCTACAATAATCAAGAGAGTATGTCATTGGTCTAAAAATAGACAAATAGATGAATAGAACAGAGTGAGAAGTCTACATGCAGACTCACTCATATATGGTCAATTTATTTTTGAAAAAGGTACATAGACAATTCAGTGGAAAAGGCTAACCTTTTCAATAAATCATGCTGCAACAATTAGATATACATAAGCATAAGTAAATATTGATCCATATTTCATACCATTCAAAGTGTGTTATAATTATAATTTAGCTAAGAAAATTGTGACAGATGAAGTCTTGATTGACAGGACAGATAAATTACTATTGCTAACTTATGTCAACAATAAAATTAAACCTATTTAAGAGTAAAAATATCAGAAGGGGAAAAGATTTCACTAAAATAAGAATAATGTATGTAAGATACATAGATAAAATAATAACACCAGAAAAGGAGATATAAAGAGAAAAAGCTTTAAATTAGATCAAAGAGTTTTCTAAAAGGAAATGTCATCACTTTATAAAAGAATGTCTTCTTATTCCAGTTGTTTTCAAGTTTACTTTTAGTCATGGAATTCTTTATTCAAGGGAAGTCTTAAGTAGAACTAAAAACAAATAACTCTGGTTGAAACCAGGATAAAGGGCCAACCACCACATTAACTTATCACTCTCCACCCCACCTTACTACACATACACAGAAACATCTACCATGAGATGCATATAATACTTTTAAAAGACCCTAAGTTGCACTCACTAGGTTCTTTGTGTGAATGTGGGAGAATTTGTTTAGGGTGGACAGAATTGTGAATCATCAGCATGCACATTTTTAGCTTAACTAGATGTATTATTTCCTAGGTCTACGATTAAAAAAATCTCAAATTTGGGGACCTAATGGAAAAGAAATTTATTGTCTCATTTTTTGGGAGGCGAGAGGTCCAAAATCAAGGTGTTGCCACAGTCGTTTTTCCTGTAAACACTAGCAGGAAGGGTGGATGCTGTCTTGCCCCTTCCCACTTCTAGTAACCCCAGATGTTCCTTACTTGAGGAAGCATAACTCCAATCTCCACCTCCTTCTTCACCTAGCATTCTCCCTGGGTCTTTGTGTCTGCACACAGCCATCTTCTCATGTGGATATCAGTCCTGTTGGATTAGGGGCCCACCCTAATCTAGTACGGCATCATATTAACTAATTATATCTGCAATCACTATATTTCCAAATAAAGTCACATTATGAGGTGCTGGAGATAAGGATTTCAACACGCCTTTTCTGGGGTGAACACAGCTCAACACTAAATAATTCCAACTTTTTCTTTCACTTTGTTGTGCCAATGTTCACTCCATTATAATAACAATGTATTAAGAGTTTGGTTGTTTTGGGGTGCTAAGCATTATTAGATTTTATCATTATGTCTAACCTCATGGCTACAAAATGATACTTAACTGTTGCATTCTTCTAATTACTAGTGAAATGAAACATCGTTTTATATGTGTAATGAGCATTCTAGTTTCTTCATTTGTAGATTACTTATTCACATATTTTGTCAATTTTTCTGTTGGCTTGTTTGTAATTTTTCATGGATTTGGAGAAAATGTTTATAGCTTCCAGATACTAATGGTGGCTACTTAAATGTCTGCTATAGTTTACATATTTAACAATGAAAGCTTAATTTTTACTACAACTCACTTACTCTATTAAGCTAAAAAGGTAGAAATGACAAGTTGGGGATAGAGAGGCAATACACAGCATTTGTCAACTATGGAGGGAGTGTTGAAATTGTATTGTTTTACAAAATCCAAGATACTCCATTACACATGCATGTACAAACGCACACAGGCACACACACACACGTACACACAGATGTACAAACACTCATAAACTGCTGATTATTCTTACTCAAAAGGTGAAACTGCTGTTTCCAGGCAAGTAGCAAAGCTTCACATCATGCCAGGCCCCTTAGCAGAGAACCCAGAGGGATTTTCCATGACTTAGAATAAGATCAAGACAAGCTTCAGTAACTAGTTTCAAACAATTTCCTCTATTCATCATATAAAACATTATTGCAGAACTAATGAAATAATCTGAGTGTCAACATGCTGGGAAATAACTGAAGACTGAAGGAAAGAAGGAACAACTTAAGGAACTACATGGAGGAAGCCATCAATAGGAAATCTACAATTTTATGATGGATAAAAACCAGCTTACCTTTAGAGTTTATTCTATTTGCAAACATCTAGGATTATGACTGGAAGAGGGAATGCAAATATCTAAGAATAAAAAGTGGTTGTTTTCACTTTATGCTCAGGAGGATTTTATACATAATCACTTTTTGGAGTATAATTTGTTCATTTATAAAAGTATGTATATATGTTCAAACCTAAAACAGAAAAAACATGCAGTCACACTACTTAAACTGAAATGACTTTCTTTCTGGTTTGTTCTACATATAATTTTTATGTCTATTTCTTTTGGTTAACTGGTATGTTCCTTAGAATAACCTAAGTTATATTGCACTAACAATTTAACTTTGATATCTAAGGGTCTTAATATAATGAAGTTACGTTTCTTGTTAACTGTGAATGTCCAGTACATTGTATTTTGCCCTACTTCACACAATCTCCAACTGACGGAAGCTTAACTATGGAAAATGTGGTCTCAGAACACCTTTTAGTGGCAGAGGGAGAATACTGGAAAATCTCAGAGAGATGTTTCTGTTCACATTTCATGGAAAAAAACTAGTCAAAGGCCACACACCACTGCAAGGGTGCTGGGAGGAGTAGTTTCCCCTAAGCCTAAGAAGAAAACAGAACTGGATATTGGTAAGCATTATAATGGCTACCAGAGCTAATGTGCTTTGTTTTCTTTTTGTTTTGGAGCAATGGTGTTTTTTCTTGGTAATAGTTTCTGAGGAATTTTGACTTATATCTTTTTATCTTACCCAACCCAAATTTGTCTCAGAATTGCTGGGAATTTCCACATGTAATACTATGTTGGCACTATTTATTCTAAGCATATTACTTGTTAAATCCTTTCTGAAAAGGATCAGCTTAATATACTAGGAATTGAGCTGATAGATATGACCAGAAAGCAGCCCTGGAAGGTAGCAGGAAGGCAGCACTGCATGCTCACAAATTTTTGTGAATTCACCATTACAGAATTTTCAGTCCCAGCATTTCAACAAAACAGGAGTCCCTCAGCTTGAAGATTAGAAAGTAATGCTTCTTAAATTATTATTAGTCTGAATTTGATTCCTCCCCAACAATGTGGTCATTTGCATTTGATTTAATTTTTCAGTAAACATGTAGCCCTTTCTTCTCTCCTATAAAGAAAACTTAAATAGCCATAAAAAATATTGAAATAATCCAAAGTTAGATAGGGTAGGAAAAGTCAGTTTCAGGTTTAATGTCAAATGTGCATTTTCACAACTTTGGGGGCAAAGGAAACCAAAATTTAAATCAAATTTGAAAAATAAACTTTTTTTAAAAATCTATTCTATACATTTTGAGAATTTTTTTAATGCAAAGGTTTGATAGACAGCCATACTTTTATCATTGGACACAGTGATCATTACTCATAGACCTGCCTAGCATCTTACAAGGGATATTTCATTTCAATTTTGATCTCTGTTTTTTATACATACACTATACACTACTTACATTTGAGTAGAAGAGAAGTTATAATGTACTGATCATGCACTTAGGGGTTTTGTCACTGAAATTTTAAAATATTCTTAGTTCAAACTAATTGTATTTGGCTTCAGGGCCCAGTATTAATACCATCTCTATCACAATGTGTTAGAATTCACTAGAAGTAATTGCATGTTTGTTCTTTTGTCATAGCCCTTTGTTAACTAACTCCTCTAATAAATAATTACTTTTTTTAGGTTGAGTGCTGTTTTTCTAACCTCATTGATTCTAAACTCCTTGAGAGCAGAACATATCTTTTATTTAATGCTGCCAAAAACCCTACATTAGCTTCCCATAGTTTTGTAGTAACAAATTACCACAAAGTTAGTGGCTTAAACCAACAGAAATTTATTCTCTCCAACTTCTAATTTATTCTCTTCAATTCCAGAAGTCTGAAATCACTGAGCCAAAATCAATGTCATCAGAGTCACACCTTCTTTGGAGTCTCTAGGAGAGAATCTGTTCCCTGACCCCCTGGCTTCTGGTGGCTGTCAGCTTCCTTGACTTGAGGCCACATCACTCCAGTCTCTGCCTCCATAGTCACATTGCCTCCTCCTTTTCTGAGTGTGTCTAATTTCCCTCTGCCTCTCTTTTATGAGGACACTTGTGATGGCATTTAGGGTTTCCCTGGATAATCTCTTCATCTCAAAATCCTTATCAAGTCTACAAAGAGCTTTTTTTCCAAATAAGGTTGTATTCACAGGTTCCAGGGATTAGAACATGGACAGATCTTTGGGATCGATTGTCAGCCTATCACATATCCCAACTCTTGCCCAGCTTGGAGTACAGTCCTCAAGTACCCAGTAAACCTTTGTTGATTTGAAAAGTAATATCTTGACGGCAGTAATTTTATATCTGTCTCTGCAGTTGTGACATCTTTTATCTCTACTTTTCCTGGGTTATTTCTTCTCCCGTGGACTGACTGCTTTGCTCACCATCAAAATCAATCTAAAATGGCATCCTTAATCTTGGCACATGCAGAATTTTCCACTTCAATTTTCCACAGATTATTGATTCATTCTCTCCATGACTTTACTCTGGAATTTGTGAGTGAGACAATCTAATTGGCCCACTCTCTGTCCAGTGTTGAATTGCTCACCCAAGGCAGCTTCTGTCAAAAGGAAGAGCCCAAAATTTTGCTGATTCTCTATTAAGAGAGAATATATGGGGAAGGAGATACAACTGGTACCTCTACTACAGGGGAGGCACAGGAGAAATGCTTTCTTAATCTTTGGTATGTAATATTAACTTTAGTCTTCATGTTTGCTAATCAGGGTTTTAGGACCTGGATTAAAGAAAATTTAGTGAGTCACACTATATCTTTGTTTTCTATGCTTCACCTCTAGAAATTACTTTTTTTTCCTTTGATGGCCAACAAGTTTAAAACTTGTAAACTCTTACGAGCTCCGAGCAAGACACCCAATTGTTTCTTACCCTAGATTAATCTCTAACTCTATACGTGACATCTTTTGGCAAAATACTATACATTTCTTCTAGTTCTAATTGTCTAAACTTCAGCAGAGAAAACTTGTGTCTTTTTTTAGAATTTTCAGATATGTTCTATCAGACTTTTTTACTTTTTGTAAAAGATAAAAGAATTTCATATGTAACATCAAAACAAACTGCATTTTGTAAGACTTATCAAATAATATTCTGAGAGATTTGCATAGTATATAGACAATTGTAATTGCAAACTAATTTCACCAATATTACATCCCAAAGAAGATTTTATACATTTGTAAACTGTTCTGTAACATTTGTCATTTTAAATTGTATTAAGAACATTTAACATGAAATCTGCCCTTTTAACTCACTTTTAAGCATACAATACAGTATTGTTAACTGTAGACACAACGTTGTAGAGAAGCTCTCTAGAACTTACTCATCTTGCATAATGGAAACTCTAACTTCATTGAATGGCAACTCCCCTTTTCCCACTTCCACTAGTCCCTGGCAACTACTATTCTACTCTCTCCTTCTATAAGTTTGTTTATTTTAGATATCTCATATAAGTGGAATTACATGGCATTCGTCCTTCTGTGACTGGTTTATTTCACTTAGCATAGTGTTCTCCAGGTTTATCCATGCTGTTGCTATTGCAAGATTTCCTTCCTTTTTGAGGCTGAAAAATATTCCACCGTGTGTGCATGTCACATTTTCTTTATCCATTCATCTGTCAATAAATGCTTATGGTATTTCATATCTTGGCTATTGCTAATAATGCTGCAATGAACATGGGAGTTCAAATATCTCTTCAATGATGTGATCTCAGTTTTTTGGTTAAATATCCAGAAGAGAAATTTCTGTATTATATGGTAGTCCCATTTTTAAATTTTTGAGGAACCTCCGTATTGTTATCCATAGCAGTTGCACTACTTTATGTTCCTACCAACAGTGCACAACGGTTCCAACTTCTCCACATCTTTACCAACATTTATCTTTATATATACACACTTATAAATATATAAAATGGGCATAGAAACAGGTGTGAGCTGATATCTCACTGCAGTTTGATTTGAATTTTCCTGATTAGTGATGTTGAGTGCTTTCTCATATACCTGGCCTTTTGTATGTCTCCTTTGGAAAAATGTCTATTCAAGTCATTTGCTCATTTTTAAATTGAGTTATTAGCGTTTTTCCTATTAAGTTGTAGGAATTCCTTATATAGTTTTGATATTAATCTTTCGCTATACCTATGGTTTGCAAATCTATTCTCCCTTTCCATAGGTTGCCTTATCAACTCTTGAGTGTTTCCTTTGCTGTGAAGTTTTTAGTTTGATGTGGTCCCACTTGCTTATTTTTGCCTTTGTTGTCAGTGCTTTTACTGTCATATCCAATAATCACTGCCACAACCAATGTTATGAAGCTTTTCGGGAATGTTGCATCTTAATGTATCATTCTCCACTAACTTGAGCAACTTCAAACTAATGTAAAATATACTTTTAGTAAGCAATTAAGAAGTAATATAAATTTCGAAATGAATGCATTTTATTGTCTCTCCTAAGCAAATTGTGAAATCCAAAAATCGAAACAGAAACAAAGGAAAAAAATAGAGAAGTTCTGTCTTGTTGCTGCCAACAGGCTGGAAATCCCCTTTAAGAAAATAGTTTAAACTTAAGAAAGCAGCTGGAAGCATTTAGATAGTCCAAGACATTTCAACATTCCTTGTAGACTGTCATTTAAAAAGGATTTTTAATCATGTTTTAAAAAGAAATAAAGAGTGGGTTTATCAGCAAAGTGACTTTTTGAAAAATTACTTTTTTATTTGTAATCAAAGCAGAGATTATAGATACTTGGCTTTAGACAAAACATTTTCTCCTAAACCTTCAAGAAAATATCTCTGATTTATGTCTGCTGCTTCACTCATCCCTGCCCTCATTTTCAAAGCAATATAAGGCAGGGTGATGGAAGGGTGTTAATCTGACAGATATTGAACCAGTAATTAAGTAAAAAATGTTTACAGCATTTCCTCTGAACATTTTATGTATGTTTTTGTCTGCTATTTTACAGTTTGGACTTTTTAAAATAATGTTTTCCCAAGAGACTCATAAGCTTCTTTCTTAAAATGCTTCCACCCTTTTTGTTTAATTCCTCTCAAATTTTCCCAGGACATTCTTTTGCTCCCTGAAAGCACAGAAGTTAATTTTAGAGAAGTTAGTTAGCTTTCAATGGATGAGAGCTGTCCTGGTCACTCAGCACCCCCATGTTCATTGCAGCATTAATAGCCAAGATATGAAAACAGCCTGTGTGTCCATCAATAGATGGATGCATATAAAATATAGTATACATATACACCCACACACATATATACACAATGGAATATTATTCAGCCATTAAAAAAAAAAAAAACAAGAAAATGCTGCCTTTTCCAACAGCATGGATTATACTAAGTGAAATAAGCCAGACACAGAAAGAAAACTACTGCATGATGTCACTTACATGTAGAATTTTTAAAAGTTAAACTCACAGCAGCAGAGAGTAGAAGGGTAGTTACCAGAGGCTGGCAGGGTAGGAGGGCAGTGGAAATGAGATGTTATTCAAAAGGTACAAACTGGCAATTACAGGATGAATAGTTTTGGGGATCTAACATAAAGCATGGCAACAACAGTTAATAATATTGCATTGTATATTTGAAATTTTCTAAGAGAATAGACTTTTTTCTTTTTATATAGTATACATTAGTTTGTACAAACATATTCTCATATTACAAACGCAATTGAGTGCATGCATCTTCCTTTGATATTTGAATCATCTGAAATAACAAATAGAACTATACATTCAAAAGAATCCTCATTTGAATAACAAAAAAAAGACAAGTTAAACAACAAAAAAAAACTTTTCCTTTCTTACAAGTGAACACTGAAGTAGATTTAATTTGGCTTTCATTTTAAAAGACCCCAAAACCAAAAGCAGCTTAAAAACTAATTAAAATTGATTTAAAATTTGTTTACTAAGCTATTGGTCTCTAGCATCATTTTCTCTTTTCTGTTGTTTTGATGCAGGTTCTTTTTTGTCTGTTTCTTCTCTCCCTCTTTTCACTGGTCCACTTGCACCATTTTCATCATGTTCATCATCACTAACAAATTTCATTTTCTTGCCCTGAAACTGTACTTCTCCTTTAGCAAACTCAGGCTAGGCAGCTTTATTACCCTTTCCTTTTAAATCTGTGACCTTTTGACTTCCATTTGTTTGGGGATTCGTGTTGGTCTTTTTATGATTTTTTCAATGCTTCTTTTTCCACCTGTCCTTCCAGTACTTCCCAAGTCACTTCTTTGTTCCTTAATTGTAGATTACCATTATTTGCATCTTTGACTTTTCCCAACGCTTCCTCAACTTTTTCTTTAAATCGAATTATTCCCTCTTTTGCACCTCTGACAAAGTCATCCATTTTAGTTCACCATGATTTGAGAAAAGGATGTGTGAACCTTCTCTACAGGTCTGATCATCTAAGTCACCCAAAAATTTCAGCAAGCATCCAATCTTTTCTCTCAAGAGATTCCATTTCAGCATCTTCAGCTTTCATTTTCCTTCTTGCTCTTGTTTTGCTCTTAATTTATCCTCCATATTACTTTGTTGCCTTTCTTCACTTTTTTCAGCAAAGTAATATTTCTTGAAAAGTATTAGTAGACTGTGTTTTTGTACTTCTGGCTAGGGGTCTCTACAAACTTTTTAGCAGATTCATTGTTACCAAACACAGCAAACATTGATCCTTTAAATGCTTTATGCAATGTTCTTCTCATCAGGATAGTTAGTACTTGACCTCTATCTTCTAATCATTCTTTTATGTCATCAACAGTTGCATCAGTTGGGAAGCCTTTGATATAAATAGATGTTTTTTACATCATTTTTATACTCATCGGTCACTTCAAGGAGGAGTTTACTTAGAGACATTCTGATTTTAGTTTTATCTTCACTGATTTCCATGAGTTCTGCCTTGGATTTCCTCAATGCTTCCACAGTTACATTAAAGTCTGTCGTGAGATGGTTTAACCTGTTGAATTTTATCAATATCTCCAAAGGTACCCAGCCTTCATTCAGTTTGACCCATTCCTTTAAAAATTTGTCCCATGGCAAACTGAAGTCTCCAAATTAATACTCAATTTGATGACAGAATTTGGCCTTCAGACCAGCGTTTTCAGCCACCGTGGTATTCTTTAACATCCTAGTCCTGCAGAGTCAAGCCACAAGCTCACAAGCAACAGTAACATCTTGACTTCCCCTGAGTAGCTCTTAAGTGTTCTTACCACACACAGAAAAAAAGGTAATTATGTGAGGTAACAGTGTCAGGTAACTTGATAGTTGTCATCATTTTGCAATGCATACATATGTCAAATAATCACGTTATACACCTTCAATATATACAATTTTTGTTGATGAATTGTACCTCAATGAAACTGGAAAAAATATTTTAATAAAGTAAAATAAAATTTGCATTTCTGATTTTATGAACCTGTCTTTTACCCTAGGAAGGCCAGGTCGGGGTGGGGGAAGGGAGGAAAGAATGACCTCTTTTTCTTACTCATCCATATAATTTCTTTATGTTGAAAATGTCTTCCTAATGCTTATTTTTGTTTTACTTATCTTAAAATGGAAAGATTTTAATATAATCAAATAATTTAGTATTTTCCTTTATAATATCTACATAAAAGGCAAAAGAAGGGAGGAAATATGAAAATGAATGAGATTCAATTTAATAGAATTTGGCAAAAATAGCACCTTTTTCTTTTTAAATGATATTTGCTCTAGTATATGTGCGTATTTGCTTATGTTTGTAGCTGATACCAGTTCTTGAGGTAAAGAAATTATTTCAGGTCTTGCCTATGATGGGTATCTTTGTAAGATCACTCTAAGTCCAGAGGAAGTTTTCTCAATTATGCAGGTGTAATATCTCCATAGTCATCTCATTTCAGGAGAACAAAGCATAAAGACACATGACTCATGCCACTCAAATGCCAGTAAGACCACTAACCAAATATTCATTTAAAATTGGAAGCAAGTTCATAAAGCAATCAGTTAGTCAGGTGAACGAAGCATCCCCTCCCTAAAGGAGAGTCATGAATGAGTGTAAGAAGTTACTTAGATAATATAGAACTAGAGAAAAAGGAGTTGGAAATGGCAATATTCTAATACCTGTCTTTGAATGTACTGAGTGAGACACAGTCTTTATTTAATAGGGCCTAAATGGATTATGATTATTTAATTGCTATGACTGTGAGTAAACTAACAATTGTCCTTTTCTTATCATCATATTTATGACTTGTACCATTGTTTTTATCAGTAAATATTTGGAATATTTGATGGGCATTTTTTGGTCTTTTTTGAAGGCATCCAGGTCAAATATAAGATTCCGATTCTTCTTGAGTTAAATAAACTGATTTGTTGGTCTTGTTAGTTGGGGGGTTTCCTATACATTGAGTGTCATGTTAAGCAAAATTTACTCCTAAAAGACAGTTTGATGGGGTTGATGGGTAGGATACACAGGTGTGCAAAAATTGCAAAACTAATTGAAGATAATGAATGTTCCACTGTTCTGCCCTGGAGCCACAGAACAGCAGGTAACATGTCTTAGCGTTTTCTTTATTCTGTTTTTCAACATATTCTTTGCCAATTGAGAAATCTGTTTATTTTCGGTGCATTTAGAGTTTAGCATTTTAAAATTTTATGTTATTTATTTCCAAACCATCTGATAATTTGTCAGTTTTTGTTAAACCTGTTAAAAATATTGACTTGTAGTTGCAGCTTTATATAAAGTAGTCACTGGCTTCCAATATAGTTAAGGTTTGTAGATAAACAACAGTCCTAAGTAGAAATATTTCTATACCTCCAGCCAATAGGCCAACATGTGCATTATCAGATCTGATCATAACTGGGTGATCAATGGAGATTAAATGTTTCCAGTTTCATTATATGCTTCTGTTTAATTATCTGAGTACCAATTATGCAAGCATTATTCTTTGCAATTCTAGAAAGAAACAAAATACGTGTTCCAAAGGTGGCTGGGTGGTGGTTGTTGTTGTTGTTGTTGTTGTTGTTGTTGTTGTTCTGAGATGGAGTCTCAATGTGTCGCCCAGGCTGGAGTGCAGTAGTGCGATCGGGGCTCACTGCAACCTCTGCCTCCCAGGCGCAAGTGATTCTCCTGCCTCAGCCTCCTGAGTAGCTGGGTGCATACCACCGCGCCCAGCTAATTTTTGTATTTCTTGTGGAGACAGGTTTTCACCATGTTGGTCATGCTGGTCTTGAACTCCTGGTCTCAGGTGATCCACCTGCCTCAGCCTTCCAAAGTGCTGGGATTACAGGCATGAGCCACCGCGCCCTGCCAAAATAGCTGCTTTTTGAAAAGCTCTTTGAAAATATGACATCCACACATGAAAAGGTCAACATTAGGAAAGTTAAACAGCCTATATAAAAAAAAAAACAGTGAAATAGATGTTTCCAGGAATTATACATTAATATAACACATAGAATAAATGCTGGGTTCAAATGAGTTCAGGGAAAAGGTCAATAAGCAAACTTGGCCAGAGAATGTTCCATTACTGGTCAGACTCAAAGGATGGATAGAATTTGGGAAGAATAGAAGATAAGGATGAAAATGTGGTTGGTCGGAGACACTAAATGGTGTAAACAGAAATGTTCTATTATTAGGTTGGTGCAAAAGTAATTGCAGTTTTTGCCATTATAGAAGAGTGACTTTATCAGTCTAAGTAAACATGGAGGTCAAGTTAGAATGCTCTATTTAATATCTAATGGATGTTTGAAAACTTCTTTTGTGTTCATGGGAACTGTTTTAATAACATTATAACAAAGCATATTCTATTGTTCAGAGTTTTGCTTTATGGACTTAACTGAGATTTCTCAGAAGCATGCTGTATGCTTGTTTTCCATTTTTACTAGCACTGGTACATAACCTGATACATAAAAGTCATTTACGAAATCTTAGATGAATGAAATGGGGCAAAAATAAATTCTGATAGATATTCCTTTAATTCCTGGAGCTTACATTTTTAGTGAGAAAGGTAAGAGATACCTGAATATTCTCTGGTTTAAAGTGATATTGTATTGGCTTTCCTCTGAAAAGCAAATGAATTGAAAAACACACTTGAAAATACTGTATTACTGCTGAAAGAAATCATAGATGACATAAACAAACGCAAAAACATTCTTTACTAATGGACTGGAAGAATCAATATTGCTAAAACGTCCATCTCTACAAAGCAATCTAGAGACTCAATGCTATTCCTATCAACTTGCCAACATCATTTTTCACAGAATTAGAGAATTATTCCAAAATTCTCACTGTTTGTGAGAATATAAAATTATTTCAGTCCCTGTGGAAAGCAGCTTGGAGATTTCTCAAACAACAAAAAAAAAACTTGAACTAGCATTTGACCCACCAATTCTATTACTGCATATAAACCCAAAGGAATATAAATTGTTTTACTAAAAAGATACTTGCACTCATCTGTTCATTGGAGCACTATTCACAATACCAAAGGCATGAAATCAATCTAGGCACCCATCAATGGTGGACTGGATAAAGAAAATGTGGTACATATACCCCATGGAATACTACACAGCCATAAAAAATGATGAAATCATATCTTTGCAGCAACATGGATGCAGCTAGAGGTCATTATCCTAGGTAAATTAACACAGAAACAACAGAAAATCAAATATAGTATGTTCTCACTTATAGTGGAAGCTCATTCCTGAGTACACACAAAGATGGGAATGATAGACACTGGGGACTACTAGAGTGGGGAGTGAGAGGGGCAAGGACTGAAAAGCTCCCTGCTGGTTACTACATTCACTATCTGGGTGACAGAATTAATAAAAGCTCAAAGGTCAGCATCTGGCAATATACTACACCTTGTAACAAAGCTACACATATACCCCTGAATCTAAAATTGAAATTATTTTTAAAAGAGATTCAGGCCAGGTATAGTGGCTCACAACAGTAATCCCAGCACTTGAGGAGGCTGAGGCAGGGGGGTCACTTGAGCTCAGGAGTTCAAAACCAGCCTGGGCAACAAAGTGAGACCCCTGGAGAGACAGAGAGCGAGAGAGAGGGAAATTCAAATCACAAAAACAAAAAACATAATTCTATGTTAAAGTTAAATGGGATTATTTTTATGTATTAATTTATTCATTCAACAAATATTTATTGGATACTTAGTACACACTGGATACTACTGTTCTAGGGGAAGATGATACAGTGGTTAACAAAGTTAATAAAACTTCTGTCCTCATGGAGCTTATATTCTAGTAGAGGGAAACAAACTAATTTGTTTAAAAAGTAAAAATTATTATATGAACTGTAGTTTGTAGAAATTGACCAAATTGTTCGCTTCTTTCTGTATCCCCACCTTGACTGTGTCATGTCACCATGCCTGAATTCTGACTCTGTGCTTGGCCATGCCACCTGCTTTAGCCAATGGGGCACCTTGCTAGCTTGCTGATGGTTGAGAGACAACACGCCACAGAGCCAAGACTCCCACCTCACTGGGCCCCGCCTAGATTAGCCAGCAGCCAGGGGAGCCACAGACCTGGAAATGAACCTAGCCCACATCAGTGGAGCTGCCTAGAGACCCACAGTTGGCCACAGACACAGGGCAGATCAGACAAGCACTGCACACTTGGAGCTAAATAAATGTTTACTGTTGCACGCCATGGGATTTGAGGTTCTGTGTGAATGCAGCATTTTTGCAGCAATGGTGATAATTGTGTTTGAGAAAAAAAAAACTGCAAGGGTCAACAGGGAGAGCAGGGAGGGGGTCATTTGCAAGTTTATGTAAGGTCATCAGGGAAGGTCTCCCTGAGAAGATGACACTTGAGAAAAGACTTCAGGAGGTGGGAGAGGGACCTATGTCTCTATCCAGAAGGGAAGGGGGAGTGTTTCAAGCTGAGAAAAGAACATGTCCAAAGAGACAGCCTTCTGTGTCTAAGGATCCCAAGAAAGCCAGTCTGACTGGAGCAATGACAAAGAGATGAAGGAGATGAGGTCAGTAAAACCAGTGGAACAGAACAGACCCAAATTCTGTGCTGCTCCAGGAATTCTCAAAGCTGTGTTACGCTTACATGCCTTGTGAATTCCAGAATGGACATTTGGAGTTCTGCAATTCCTCACATGTACTTGATAATCCAACCCTTTTTTGCACACAGCATCTCAAAGCACGAGAGCCTGCAGAACTCTCCTCTGGGAAAGCTAATTTACTGACAAGCAGATAAATGGGTTGCCTTAATCTTATGGTCCCAGGCGAGGCCCAGACAGAATGGTCTGAGACAGGTTGAAGCTAGCACCCTGAGTACGTTCCAGAGGATCCAGGCTCTCAGGTGGAGCCAAGTCGGCTCCAAATCACGCCCCTCCAGCTACGTGACTTGACATGCAGCACATACATTGGATTTTATCATTAGAAAAGTTTCATATGTAGCATATTATGTCAGCACAAGAATGTTCCAAATGAAATAAAATTCTACCAGGGGAAAAAATTAGATAGTGTGTTAAAATACATGGAAGTTATAAATCACTAAGACATCCAGGCTTTCCATTAAAAAAAAAAAAAAGCCAGGGTAGATTCTCCAGATGGTCTCAATCCACATCATTTGGGTGGAAACCAAATGCTTCAACCTGTCTCGGCAAAGAACATCTCATTTCGAAAAAAAAGTAAGAAATGGAATGTCTGTGGTGATTTTAAAGATGGATTAATGTTTAAGTGACTTACATTAAAATGCACATGGCTATCAATTTGCTACAGGAAGTATCATCTCAACCCAAGGCCCTTGCGCTGGAGAGGTTCTGCTGTCTGTGCTGAATTTAAGACAAATGTATACATGACACAAGCATTTTCATTCATACTCTATTATTTTATTCTAAACTCCCCTCTTTTCCTCTTTCATTATACCTTTTCACCCCCACTCCTTCCAATTATAGCTACTTCTTTTAAAGCAATAGAGGATTTTAAAGGGGAGAATTTATAACATCTCCACCAAGTACAATCCACAATGTGTATTTTATTTGAGTTGTTAAAGTTCTTGGCCATCAGAGATACTACTGAGTATACTATGTCTTCCGTATTTTCCATCTGTCTTATTTTCATGTTGATATAAAATAACATGTGTAGAAACATCTTGAAATAATGTAAATAAAGCATTTTGCAAGGGAGCATGTCCCTTAAACACATAGTACATACATTTTTTAAAGTTTCCATGTAAGTACGAAATATCTTTCTGTAAACTGAGAAGAGGCAAATTTTCCTTTGCTCCCTTGAAAGGTCTGTATTTCCTCCGTTCATGACTGATCACTCTTCTAATTCCTTTTCAAAACTGTAGGCTCAAGGGAGAATTTCCCCCCCGTTTCTGATCCACATAGCTGACAGGGGAGACTTAGAAAATATGGGTAAAATCCAGGAAATGGTGTGCATGAGAGAGCCGGAAGCAAGTCTCTGAGATTCTCCTGCTATGCAATGTGCTATCTACCTCCTTCAAGCAATGTCTGGGTTATTCCTCCTATTGGAATGGAGATTCCACATGTAACCATCACACTGCATCCTTAGAGGTAGTAGAGGGGGAATATCTATTATTTACCTACCTTAAGAGAAGCCCTCTCTACTAGATCCTAAAAAATATCAAAGTATGGCACCATCACTGGCCACAAGACAGATACATTATAGTTGCGTAAATAAGGTAGCATTTCTATTTTTATAAACATTTTTAATTATTCAAAATAACTTGAGCTGTTTAGATACTAATATATTAATAGAAGTTCAATAGAATAAGAACTATTACGCTAGGATGAGTCAGACCATCTGGGTAAACTTCAGAGAGGTGGAGACTTTGATTTTGCCCTTGTAACATAAGCTCTGCACTCAGGTAGGATGAGAGATGAGGAGGTGGCTGCAAGCAAGCCTATTCTTTAAAACAGATAAGTAAATAAATAAAAATAAAACATATTATGTGAATTAGATACTATCATAGGTGGAGAGATAGTAAAAAAAAAAAAAAAAAAAAAAAAAGAGCAACATAGAATCTCAAGTCCTTTAGATTTTACATTCTAGAGTAAAAAAGCAACAAACATGTAATGGAAAAAAAATCTTCATATCAAATTGTGATAAGCGTTATAGGAAGATAAAACAGGATGATGGCACAGGGAGGGATGGCCACTTCAACCAAGATGGTGAGGGAAGACCTTTCTAATGAGCTGGCATCAGAAAGCTCATCAGACATTGACCTGGGGCAATGGCTGGGCAGAGAATGTGTAGGGCAGGGTTTCCTCAAGTCTAGGTTGTAGAACTCTGGCATCCAGGGACATGTCTAAAAGTGACCAAGATAAAAAGAACCTTTTCCATAGATTTCCCATTTGGAGATTCATAATACACATTAGCATATTAGAGATGCCTGAAAGTCCCTCAGTAAGGAGAACCTGTTTAACTCAACGCTTCTCCGACATGCCTGAACATGATGGTTGTTTTTTGGGGTTGGTGGTGTATGTCTGTGTTGGGAGTCATGGGGGAGGAGAGGCCAGTTGTACTCTAATAACATCTCTGCTACTGGTTTGCAAGATGCTGTTCACGGCAAACTAAGAAGTTTGAAGACTCCAATAGAATAAAACCTGAATGGAGCCTCCTGTCATTGTGCAACACGGTGGCCTGTTTAGAGCTTGATGTATAATAATAAGTCATTTTAATTTTCATACACGAAACGTACAGGGTAAAAGTGTCTGTTTCGATAGTGTTACCCTGACAGTGATCATGCTGAGTAAAGTTAATGAAGGAAAGAAAACACAGAGTAGTGGGGAAAGTATTACTCTAGCCTAAGCAAGAATGCATGAACCTCAAAAATAGCAAAGGAAATGAATAGCAAAGAGAAGATATGAAAGATTATTAAAGAAGAATTTGCCAAACAAGAGGAATTGCCAGATATCTGGAACATGGGAAAGATACTAAATATTGAGTTGGAAGCAGTGGGTTGGTATTAAGGTGATAAATCGAAATAACTACAAAAAAATTAAATAACATTATAACAAGTAAACTGAAGACAGGCAAGGACAGAGGATGAAATGGCAATAAGGATTGAAACGAAATTTTGGTTATGATATGAATAGCCTAGAGTGAAAACTTTAGGAGTTTATTATTCATTTTAAAAGGAAGCTACTAAAGCTTTCTTAGTAGGGCATGGGAAGATCAACAGCATGTTTTTGTAAGCTTTGTTGGGTACCAATGTAGTTTAGGATTAACTGGAGAAGGGAGACAGTGGAGCAGTGTCTAAGAGACAACAGTGGGAAAAGGAAAGAGGAGAGAGATGCTCAAGCTGTTTAACTGCTAGAATATGGAAACAGGCAGAGCCAAGTTTATAGCAAGCACTCACAGGTAAAGAAAAGTCAAGCATGAGCTGGGCACAGTGGCTCACGCCTGTAATCCCAGCACTTTGGGAGGCCGAGGCAGGCAGATCACGAGGTCAGGAGATCATGACTATCCTGGCTAACACAGTGAAACCCCGTCTCTACTAAAAAAAAAAAAAAAATTGGCAGGGCATAATGGCGGGCGCCTGTAGTCCCAGCTACTCGGGAGGCTGAGGCATGAGAATAGCGTGAACCTGGGAGGCGGAGCTTGCAGTGAGCTGAGATTGCGCCACTGCACTCCAGCTTGGGTGACAGAGCAAGATTCAGTCTCAAAAAAAAAAAAAAGAAAGAAAGAAAAAAAAGAAAAGTCAAGCATGACAGTATTGTTATCAGAATTGGAAAGACGGGGTTGGCAGTCAAATTTAAGGGTGGAGGCAGCAGGTGAATGAGAGCAGATTCTCAGTTCCATCTGGAACAAGTTGAGTGAGTATCTGGTGGGTTAATCAGGAAGAGACGTTCTGCAGACAGCCGAAGCTGAAGGGAGATGAAGACTGTATAGACAATTAGGTTATCACTGAGGTTAAAAGTACCAAACAAGACTGTCCTGCTCCACCACTTACTCTCTGTGTGACTCTGTGAAAGCTACTTATCTTTTCTGTGACTCAGTTTTTTGTTTGTTTTTGTTTTTTTTTTTTTTTTTTTGAGATGGAGTCTCACACTGTTGCCCAGGCTGGAGTGCAGTGGCGCGATCTCGGCTCACTGCAACCTCTGCCTCCCAGGTTCAAGCTATTCTCCTTGCCTCAGCCTCCCAAGTAGCTGGGATTACATGCACCCACCACCACACCCGGCTAATTTTTTTGTATCTTTAGTAGAGACGGGTTTCACTACATTGGCCAGGCTGGTTTCAAACCCCTGACCTAGTGATCCACCCGCCTCAGGCTCTCAAAGTTCTGGGATTACAGGCGTGAGCCACCGTGCCCAGCCTCCGGTTTCCTCTTCTATAAAATGGGGTTAATGATAATATCAATCTCGTTACACTGTTGTAAGCGTTTAAAAACTGGGTGCATGGGAAGTGCTTAAAAGAGTATCTGGCACACACTGTTTTCAAAATTATGTTCAATTACATAAGCCTTTTTAATTCTCCACAAGGATGAGAAAATAATGCCTATTGCTATGGAGTTTATATTTTGATTCTCAAATCCAACCTCAGGAAAAGAGTATCTGAAAGACAATGCACTGTATCTTTGCCTTGTTTCCAAATCACTGTGTTTCCTTTGTAATAGCTGATCAACTAAGCCATTAAAGTAGCCTAGATACTAGATCTAGATTTTTAAATAATTTTAAGACAATTTAAGACTTAAATCTGTTAAATTGAAATGAACTTGGAGGTTCAGAGGGATGACAGGAGACTGTCATATCACTTTATTCCTGAAGGTTTTCTCTTAACTGTTTACATTTTTTACGACTTTCACCAGACTCTGCTTAAGACACATTACGGTTAGGGTTAAGATTAGGGTTAGAGCTAGGGTTAGGATTAGGTTTAAGAATAGATTTGGGAAAATTTTAGAGAAGTCAGTCTCTAAAAATACATGGTCATGAAAGTATTAACCATCTTAATAGAAAAGCTTATATATCTTGCATCAGAATGTTCACCAGAGTTATTGGTGTAATAAAACTTCAAAACTTGTTAGTGCAATTTAATGAAGCTGCTTATGAACTGCTACTTTAAAAATTCATGCCTGTTACTCCAGCCTGTCTCTCAAAGTGGGCTCTCACAAAGGAAGGGATTCTTTCATAGTACATCCTGTTCTGCCGTTTAGGGAAGATGCTTCACTGCTTCCACGGGTGATGGTTTTCCGGAAACAGTTACTACCCTGAAGAGACATGCTCAGATAAAAACTAAGTCCCTTGCAAATGGAAAAATGCTCAGTTCATATATCTTACGTCCAAAAACTTGAAAAATAAAACTATAAGACACACTTTTTCATGATTTTTCATATCTGAAGAATATTTACATATGCATTTTAGAAGAGGATTTAGTTCGTTTTATAGAACTTGTCTTAATAATGACCAATAACATCTGTTTAAAATTCTGATGAAATGTTAACCATTCTATTCTATCTACAAATAGGTTAGATTTATGTCTTTAAAGGTCTGAGTCAGAGATACATAGAATAAATTAACATTTTATTTTATTTTATGTAGACAGGGTCTTACTCTGTTGCCCAGGCTGGAGTTCAGTGGCACAATCTCAGCTCACTGCAACCTCCACCTCCTGGGTTCAAGCGATTCTCCTGCATCAGTAGCTGGGATTACAGATTCCCACCACCACATCTGGCTAATTTTTGTTTTTTATTAGAGTCAGGGTTTTACTATGTTGGCTAGGCTGGTCTTGAACTCCTGACCTCAGGCAATCCTCCCACCTCAGCCTCCCAAAGTGCTGGGATTACAGGCGTGAGTCACTGCACCTGGCAGAAAATAACATTTTAATTTTGTCATCATGTTTATGTAAGTTCTAATTTTTTTAGGTCATGTAAACAGAGCAATTTAGGCAGAGAATAATTTCAATTATTGACCACAAGCATTGTTCATTTGTTTGTTTTAAAGAAAGACTTTTTTCCTTTTCTCTCAAAGTGGTACTGTGACTATAAAGACATTTTCCTTTAAATTCATAAAGAAAATAAAGATAGTTTGGTGCTTAACGCTCGAGACACCTGGAGGTAAAAGAAATAGTTGCCAAGGATTGTATTTACAATTATATTTTATATGAAGTAACACATGGTCTTATTAGCTTCAGTTTAATATAATTCTCCCTGCAAATGTTAGTTGAAGTGAACAGAATCTTCCGAAGAAGCTGAATCGGAAGCCGATATGCTTACTGGCATGGGCATTGGGTTGTGGTTTGATTTGGTAGGGAAAGTAATGGAAAACTCCGGGCTTCCTAGGTCCCTCCTCCTTGACGTCTAGGCCACAGTGATTTGGCACAAACAGAATTGAAGGAGAACTTTCTCATATTTTTAGCAGTGGTATATGACTCCATTATAAACACCAACTGTGTGGGCTGAGCACGTGTGAGCAATGGAACTGAACAACCTAACACAAGATGAGACAAGGATACTTTAGTGAAGAGTTGCAACTCCTTGAGAACATAGCCATAAAGCAGGTTCATTTCCCCAGTCATTGTTAACAAATACGCTCTGCTCATAAAGATTACATTTTTTTTCCAGCTTGTTAGTGAGCTCATCTGATCATATAAAATTTTCACTTGTTTTATGTCATTAGAGGAGTTCCTTTTTCCCATTCTGGCACCTCAGTGTTGGAGCAGAGCCATCTCCACGTGGGACTTCAGGGAGGGAGGCTGCCGCTCTCCCTGAATACTGCAACCGCTGAGGCCTAGGGGCTGGGTATGAACACAAGTGTTCTTCCAGCTTCCTACTCTCTGCTGTTTTGAGTCTAAAATTATCCGAGATTGTTCTTATTTATTTATTTTTGAGATGGAGTCTCACTCTGTTGCCCAGGCTGGAGTGCAGTGGCACTATCTTGGCTCACTGCAACCCCTGCTTGCTGGGTTCAAGCAATTCTCCTGCCTCCGCCTCCTGAGCAGCTGGGACCACAGGCACGCGCCACCATGCCTGGCTGATTTTTTTGTATTTTTAGTAGAGACAGGGTTTCATGAGGCTGGTCAGGCTGGTCTCAAACTCCTGACCTCGTGATCCGCCCCACCTTGGCCTCCCAAAGTGCTGGGATTACAGGCATGAGCCACCACACCCGGCCCTAATATTTATTATATGCATGACCCTGAAGTGGCCAGGAAAAGCTGAGATTGGGAGGTAAACCAGACAAATGAAACAGTAACAGGACCAGGATTAGAAATCTCCTCCCAAATTCCCACTTCACGGCTTAACTACTAAGTAAAACCCTGGTGCTGCTCTGAGCAATACAAAATTAAGTAAATTTTCCAAAGCCATTAAGAAAGCTATGCTTGTTTAAACTCTCAGTGTAACCTGAAATAGTTTGAAACAACTGTTTACATTTGAAAAACTGAGGAATGAAGACTATAGATGGAAAGCAGGAAATAATGACATAGATAAACAGGCAATAAACAAGAAAATGGCTTTTGTATCACAGATGGACATAAAACATTTTTTCTTGATAGTTCACTTTCCACACATGGAAGTTAAGCTTAACAAAAGAAGAAATGTTTTCTGTCTTTCCTATCTTCATCTGTATCCCCTGGCACCAACAGTAGTACCTACCACATAATTGGCTCTCAATAAATAATCTGAATCAATGAATCAATAATTTTGGCCAGATTGTTAAATAGGTTATAGACAAAAGTGATACAAGTAATAGTGATACAGCAGTAGTACCTGGCACATAATTGGCTCTTGATAAATAATTTGAATCAATCAACCAATTACTAATTTTAGCCAGATTTTAAAGAGGTTATGGACAAGTGACACAAGTAATAGGATCAACACAGGTTTTCAATGCAACAATTAGATTATAGCACTGAGCATCTTTGTCAAATATTAAATGTTCTCATTTAGCTCCCAGATGTTTCTTTCATTCCTGCATTAGAATATTTATCAGACTGCTGTAACCATTTGTTCACATGTCTGTCTGCCCCACTAGACCACCACGCCTGCCTTTCTCCTGCTTATGCAGTGTCTGGCACATAGCGTTCAATAAATATTTGATGAGTGAAGGAACGAATAATAGGTACCTGGAGAGCAAACATTCCAGATGCGTTACTAATTGAGATGTCAGAAACCTCTTCAACTTTTCGATGAAAAAACAACTGTAGGGTAATATCCTTCTCAAGGTTTCTCAGGCCCCATGAACGATTTTGGTTTATTTTTGCATTCTTTAAATGGAGTGGCGGGGAAAAAAGCATTTCTTCCACTGAAGTCACAGAGATAACCACACGATGGCGCTCGCGCTGCACCGTAAACCCAGAAGCAGCTGAGCAGTGTGGATCCCTGGGCTCCTCCACGTCCCTCTCTCTCCTCTTCTGCCCCCATTCTTCTGCTGTTTCCCCTCCGGTCCTCCCTCCTCCCCATCCAGTCAAGCTTGATACATATTAACAGTTGCCAAGAAGCTGTCAGAACGGAACTGGGGTACTCCCCACCTGAAGCTGGTATTTTCTTTGTTCTGTGACAGGCCAAATTGGGTGTACTCCTCCCTTTTTTTTTTTTTTTTCCCTCAAAAAGAACATTTTGAATGCTGTTTAAATTGTGTATCTGTAGTTAAGGATAGTTATTATTTTGCCCTTCATTGGCTCCTGCAAGTGACCTATCCTTCCTAAGCAAAATAGCCAAAAGAGCAAATGGTGTCCTAAGTCATTAGAATCCCCTCAGCTAGGGAAATTGAAATCTAAGCCTTTGCCAACATATACAAAAGAAGTAGACAATTACAGGCGATTACTACGTTCGGTGCAGACTGGAAAAGTTGGAGAACAAAAATAAGTTACATGATAATCACTTACCTGTTAAGAATTAAAAATGAGTTTAGAAAGTAGATAATTAATGCAGTTTTAAAAAATGGAAAGAGTAGCCCGGCATGGTGGGGTGTACCTGTAGTCCCAGCTGCTCCTCCAGAGGCTGAGAAGGGAGGATCACTTGAGCCCAGGAGGTCGAGGCTGCAGAGAAACATGATCACGCTACTGCACTCCGGCCTGGGTGGGTGACAGAGAGACCCTATCTAAAAAAATAAAGAAAAAAGAAAGGGAACGGGGATAAAAGCTTTAATTGAATCTTTAAAGTGGGTTTTTCTTTTCTTTTTGATTGAGGCAAGCATTATATATGACGACATGCTCCAAGGTTTATGTTTTCTTATAAACAATTTTATCGAGATATAATTTACATTTAATAAAATGCATTCACTTAAGGAAATAATCCAGTGAGTTTTGACAAATGTGTATACACTAATGTAAAACACTGCCACAATCAAGACACATAACTTTTCCAATGTGTAAGAATGTTTCCTCATAACCTCTCAGGCCAGTCCCTGCCCTCACTGGTTTCTATTACCTGAGAACACTTCTACCTGACTTTGACCTTCATGTAAATGGACTCAAACAGTATACATGTGTTTTTTGTGTCTGGCTTCTTTTGCTCAATATATTTTTGATGTTCATCCACACTGCAGAGTGCATTTGCAGCTTATTCTTTTATTGCTGAATAGTGTTCAACTATATGAACATACTTTTTTATTAATTTTCTTCATAGACACTTAAAATGTTTCCAGTTTTGATTATTGTCACTAAAGCTGCCATAAACATTCTTACATATGTATTTATGTGGATATGTGCTTTCATTTATTTAGGTGAATACCAAAAAGTGGAATTGCTGGGTCACAGGGACGTTGTAGATGTTTAATATTACAAGGCACTGCCAACATTTTTCAGAGTGATGGTATTCCTTTCCTAGGAATTCCATAACAAAATATCAAAAACTGGGTGTATCAGAACAAGAGAAATTTATTCTCTCAGTTCAGGAGTCCAAGAGTCCAGTATCAAGGTGTTCTCAGAGCCACACTCCCTGTGACGACTCCAGGAAAGAATCCTTCCTTGCCCCTTCCAACTTGTGGTGGTTGCCAGCAACCCTTGGCATTCCTTGGTTTGTGGCAGCATAATTGCAATCTCTGCCTCAAGCTCATCTGTCTTCACTTGGCCTCTTCCCTATATGTCTTCTCTGTGTCTCTGTGTATCAATTTCCATCCTCTAAAAAGGACACCAATCATTTGAGTTAGGACCCATGCTAAACCAGCATGACCTCACTATAACTAGATTACACCTGCAAATATCCTATTTTCAAATAAAGTCACATTCTGAGGTTCCAGTTAGACATGAAGTTGGGGGACACTATTCAACCCCATACAGTGGTTGAACAGTTTTACAGTTTCCACCATATGTATGAGAGTTCCAGTTTCTTCACATCCTCAGCAGCGCTGGGTACTGTCATTGTCTACTCTAAAATGTTAGCCTTTGTAACGTGAGTGTAGGAGTACCTCATTTGGGCTTCAAATTTCAATTCCCTGATAACAATTGATATTGAGCTTCTTTTCATGAACTTGGCCATTAAGGGATCTTCCTTTAGAAAAAAAGTATCTGTCTTTTGCCCATTTAAAAATTGGGCTATTTTTCTTCTTTCAAATTTATTTTCAGGAGTTATTTATATCATTTTTAGGAGAGATAAATCATTTGTCGGATATATTTCAAATACTTTCTCTCTCAATCTGTGACTTCACTTTTCATTTTCTCTTTTTTCTTTTCTTTTCTGAGATGGAGTCTCACTGTGTTGCCCAAGCTGGAGTGCAGCAGCACAATCTCAGCTCACTACAACCTCCACCTCCCAGGTTCAAGTGATTCTCCTACCTCAGCCTGCCAAGTAGCTGGGATTACAGATTTCCACCAGTACACCCGGTCAATTTTTTGTATTTTTAGTAGAGATGGGGTTTCACCGTGTTGGCTAAGCAGGTCTCTAACTCCTCACCTCAAGTGATCCAAACCCCTGGGCCTCCCAAAGTGCTGCAATTACGTGAGCCACCGCGCCCGGCCCACTTTTCATTTTCTACAGTCTTTTGATCAACGCAAGTTTAATTCAGGTACAGTCAAATTTTTAACTGTTTCCTTTATATTTAGTGCTTTTTGTGTCCCCTCTGAGCAATCTACCCAAACTTAAAAGCTGCAAAAATATTGTATTTTCCTTCAGAAGCTCTATAGTTCTAGCTTTTAGATTTAAGCCTATAATCTATCCTAAATTGTTTTGCATATGCTGTAAGAATTAAAGTTCATTTTTTTCCTCCACATTTGTGTAGTTGCTATGCCTCTATTTGTCGAAAAAAAACTTCTTTCCCCATTAAACTGCACTGACTGAAAAACTGTTGACTGTTTACCTTGTGTTGGAAATTAAGTGATGGCATATATTTTGTTCCAACCCTCTACTTGCCTACTCATGCTATATTGTTTTGATTACTATCATTTTATAGTCTTAAAGTCAGATAGTGTGAGTCCTCCAACATTGTTCTTTTGTAGGGTAGTATTGTCTATTATCGGTACTTTTCATTCATATGTAAATTTCAGAATTAACTTTTCCGTTTCCACCAAAAAAGAAAAAATACCTTTTTGGATTTCATTGGGATTAAACTGAATTCATAGTAAGTAGCCTTTTTAATAGTTAATTTGTAAAACCCATTTCTTGCTCAGAAAGCCTCATCTTCTAATCTTATTTAATTTTCCCAAAAGTGTCTTGTTTTTGAAAAATATGTATAAATGTCTCAAGCCAGATCAGAACTTATTTTGAAAATCTTGGAAATCATCCAATCCATTTTAAGCAACTCTGCCTTGAAAAAAGAAACCTCTTCTCGATAATTTAAGTCTGTGGAAAGTTTTCTGACATTAAAAAATGCACATACTTATGATAAGCAACCCATACCTTCAAAAATGTTTCGGGAGCTTTTCTTAAAAATACTGATTTCCATTTCATTTAACTGTTAGGTACTAAATACTTCTCCATAGACTACGTTTGATGGAACAATACTTCCTAATTATTTTCATTATGTTTAAATTATTAAAAATTAAAAATGAATTCATTTTTCTTTACCTCTTACTCTATCCACTTTAATGATACATTCACAATACATACGTACAAAATGTTTGAAAAACCACACACCTGTCACATTCTATTTTTCATATGTTTTCAATCTTAGACATATTCTGTCTTGTTTCTTTCCACATGAGATATTTCACTATGAAATACACGAAGAACTGAAAAACTTGAAAACTATGACAAAAGTTAAAACGTAAAAACAAAGTCTTAATTATTGTTATATCCCTACACTTCTTTCACATATCTTGCTCCATAGCAGTGAAGTATGTTGAAGGGATTCAACTGCCCTGTCTCCCCGATATTCCACCCACTGTACCCCAACTTCTCCCCAGTTGTAAGCGACTGAAATACCTGGACGGTAGCACACAGTCTTTCAGCTTTTCAAATCCAAAGAGATGAGAGCTTTAAAATCAAGGAATGACTGGCTATAGTATTGAGAGGTGGCAACGTGCTAGCAGCCCCGCTCTCGGCGCCCCCTCGGCCTCCGTGCCCACCCTGGCCGTGTTTGAGGAGCCCTGCAGGCCGCCACAGCACGGTGGGAGCCCCTCTCTAGTCTGGCCGAGGCCGGAGCCTCCTCCCTCTGCTCGCAGGGAGGTATGGAGGGAAAGGCGCGGGCGGGAACCCAGCTGCGCGCGGCGCTCGCGAGCCCGCGCGAGTTCCGGCAGGCGCAGGCGCAGGCGCGGGCTTGGCGGGCCCCGCACGCAGAGCTGCCGGCCGGCGCGCCGGCCCAGGGCAATGAAAGGCTTAGCACCCGGCCGGCACTGCGCTGGAATTCCCACCTGGCCTCAGCTGCCTCCCCGGGTGGTAGGGCTCAGGACCTGCAGCCCGCCATGCCCCAGCACCCGCCTCCGCCGTGGGCTCCCGCGAGGCCCAAGCCTCCCCGACGGGCGCCGCCCCCTGCTCCGTGAGGCCGCGTCCTATCGACCGCCCAAGGGCTGAGGAGTGCAGGAGCGGCTTGGGACTGGCGGGCAGCTCCGCCTGCAGCCCGGGCGCGGGATCCGCTAGGTGAGGCCAGCTGGGCTCCTGAGTCTGGTGGGGACTTGGGGAACTTTTATGTCTAGCTAAGGGATCCTAAAGGCACCAATCAGCACTCTGTGTCTAGCTCAGGGTTTGTAAATACACCAATTGGTACTCTGTATCTAGCTAACATAGCAGAGACTTCGAGAACTTTTCTGTCTAGCACTCTGTGTCTAGCTCAAGGATTGTAAACGCACCAATCAGCACTCTGTCAAAACGGACCAATCAGTTCTCTGTAAAATAGACCAATCAGCTCTCTGTAAATTGGACCAGTCAGCAGGATGTGGGTGGGGTCAGATAAGGGAATAAAAGCCTGCTAGAGGCAGCAGCAGCAACCTGCTGCATTTGGTTTTCTTTTTGTGGAAGTTTTGTTCTTTTCGTCTGCAATAAATCTTGCTGCTGCTGTTTTTTTTTTTGGGACAATGTAGGTTTTATGAGCTGTAACAGGGTGAAGGTCTGCAGCTTCACTACTGAAGCCAGTGAAACCAGGAACCCACTGGAAAGAAAGAACAAACTCTGGACACACACCGTCTTTAAGAACTGTAGCACTCACCGCAAGGGTCCGCGGCTTCGTTCTTGAAGTCAGCGAGACCAAGAACCCACCAATTCTGGACACAGTATCCCAATGATTCTAAGACACCTAGAGCTGTAACCACATAGTTTGAAAATTAGCCTTTCTGTTGTAGGTGCCATGTGCTGGAATTACCAAGGAACACAAAAAATACAGCTTGCGTATTCCTCACCGACTAAAACATTTGTGATTCCTATATTTCTTTCTTCATAAAATGTGTTTTTCCTGTTTCTGAAATTAGCATGCATTGAAAAGTCTGTGCTAAAGTTTAACATAGTAACTAGTGGTCTTCCAGTAAATCAGAGAAATACATAACTTGAGATTACTATACGAAACCAACACCTCAAAGCTTGCAACCCTAGACCTATTTCGGGAATGGGGTAAAGACTTTATAAAGAAATTAAATCACAAAAACCCACGAAACAAATGATTCACAGTTAATAAGGATATTTATGAAAATGTTTTATGATAGGTAGGATTATTTATGTTGCAATATTAAACAAAAAGCCCGGACAGCACAATAAAACATATGTACAACTTACACTAAAGCATTATTATATCCTGATTAAGAGTGCAGAATTCAATAGAGCCAGGTTCAAATCCTACCTCTGCCCTTTATTACCTGTGTGACATTAGGAAAGGTATTTAATCACTCTGAACATTTCCTCATAAGAAAATGTGGAAAATTACAAAATTCACAAGGATACAAAATTTACATAAATATGAAGCTTGTAAAGGAATTCCTGGCATGGACTATACCCTTACTGAAAGTATTTATGACTACAGGGAAAATAGCTAAACTAAATCAGACCAAAAAATCTGTAATGAAGTTTTTTCTCTTCATTACAGAGTTTTGCAATTCATAATGTTTAAAGTGGACATACTCTGTTCCAATAATCAGGTAAATAAAGTAAAAATTTAAAAACAGATCTAAATGCTTATAGGCCAATGGAGCAGTTACAGATAAGCAAAAGAAAATAACTGCTAAAAGGTCCTCATGCAAATCCAAGAGTCATAGACCAGTTATCAAAAAACAGCCCAGTCAGACCACTCTTCTAATTGTCTGTAAGAAATGTACCATTCAAAGCAAGTGGGTAGCTGGAAACATCAGGACAGAGGGCCATCGCTATTATAATTCTGTATGCAGAGGTTTGAAAAAGCACATATAGTTAATTCAAAAAAGGGATTGGTCCATACGTTCTGCAGCAAGAGATGATGTTCTTGCATATTACACACCACTGGCAATTCCAGGATCCTGGCACTTCCTGATATAAGCATACCAATAAGGGTGATGGAAATAAACCTTTATGCTTATAGTTATTAGTTTGTTTTATGATTCCATGATAACAAATATTTTTAAGTACAAAACGGTTAAAGGAAACGTTATAATAAAGACCTTGCTAGAAAGGTATAATAAAGCACTGTAGTACTAAACCGTGTATCATGGCAGTTAAGAAATGCAAAAAGTACCAGTTTTAACAGTATGTAACTGTTTGCATATATTGTAATTGTATAATTCCTAATAAAGTAAAGGTCTGTTAAATTTATACATAAAGAATGAATCTAATGCTGCAATTTGATAACACTTTAAACTACACCCATGAGGAAATAAGTTTCTTGGAAAAAGACTATATCTTAATATTTTCTATTTCTTTAGTGCTAAACAGCTGTTATGTATATGCAGCAGGTATAATTCTGCAATCTCATATTTAGGTGTCAATAATTACTACACTTTATTTTCTTTAATTAACTTAAATTTGACTCCAAGCACACATTTGACAACAGGCTGTCTGGAAATTCAACCTCGAATGGTAATGGGACTTCCTTTCTTGTGCTCCAAAGTCACAATGACTACAGCAGTTTAGGAGATTGGGTGGGGTGGGCCATGGGGAATAAGCAGGCACCCATCTTCTGGAAACACCGGCAGCTGCTGAGATGCTGATAATGCAGGTTCTCATGGTCGTCTTTGCTCCTGTGTCATTCTGCCACCTATGAGCTTTCGCCCAGGATGGAAAGCTCAGAGCCAGGAGGCCACTCTCCCATTCAGGTCCCCTCTGATGTTTGGCTGCCACAAAATCCCTCCGACTAGAAGAAACTGGTTTTGGGCTACTCATTTCCTTTGCGTAATATTGCCCTTACTTTAGGTATAGAATAAAATTTATGTTTTAACCATTGAAAAAAAAACACTGCAAATTATCCTTTTCTCTCTCTCAATAAATTCTGACTTTCTACTGCCTGGATAAGATGTCAAAACTTCTTTATTGAAGCACAAAGACTAAAGATTAATTTTCTACTTTTAAATTAATAAAATTCTTAAATCTCCACTCCTTTCACCTTAACACCCTACACCACCCAGATGAGGCAGGGAGTTGCCCTTGGGCACCAAGGAAGTCACATACATGGAAAAGCAAAGAGGAACAGGACGCATGTCTTTGTAATCTGTCATGACTTTTCTCCTACTATCTCTGCCAGAACCAGTTACATAATTTACAGAGCGAACTGCAAAGTGAAAATATGGGCCTCTTTTTAAAAAATTATTAAGAATTTCAAGACAGTGACAAGAGAGCATTAAACCAAATACCAGAGCCCTCTAAAGGTAGGGCCCTGTGTCACTGCACAGTTCACACACCCCTGCAGCTGGCCCCGGCTACTGCCTTAGTTCATGTCCTTGTCACCATGGTTATTATTCAGCTGCCTCCTAACTCATGTCCTTCTTTAGATTTTCTTTCTTCAGAATCATCCTATGCTAGTAAGCTGTATACAAGGTATCTATAGCAGACCTCCAGTTCTCGGATCTTCCTGATTAAACCCACTAATAAGTCCCCCATGGGGTCATGTCCAAGTTATAAATGTGGAGTTCAAGGTGCTCTTTGGTCTCACCTCTACTTGACCCCTCATCTCCGTCTCTTTCCCCTTCCTGGTTCACACTCTATGCTCCACCCAAATGGGAACATGCAATACTATTTAGGTATCAGAGATGCAATTTTCACACTAGAGAAAAAAGGGAAGGTAATGCTGGACCGTGCTACACAGGAAGCTTTAATTTCAGGTTGTTAGTAGCATATCCTTTCAGAAAACACATAGCTACCAGTTATGCTCATTTGTCAGCACAAGAAAGCTACAGAACCAGAAAACACGATGATGTTTTAAATGTGCTTGAGATTTGTAGCCAGTCTCGATGTCACTATTTCTAGTCCTGCTATAGCACAAATTCCCAAATGTTCTAAAATTTAGAGATTTCATCACTCATGTATCCTTTATTTGTTTCCTAATCCTTTGAGCCTTTTTTTTAATTGTACACTTTCTGTATGTCAGGTGCTTTGACAGGTACTAAGCCAGAAAGATGAACAACAAACAAAAAATAAAAATGAAAAGAGATAGCATCTATTTTCAAGCAGGTCATAGCCTAAGTGTAATCAATAGGTTAAAGAAGCAGTTATAATATCCTATACTATGGCTATCATGTTGAGCAATGACTATGAGTCAAGTTCAGCTTGGAGGGTTTCATATATGTTATTGCTAATCTCACAAAACTTGGGCATTCACATTCCTATTTAACAAATGGGAAAGAGTATAATAACTTGCCATAGAAAGAAGGTTATAAGCTAAGATTTACATCAAAGTTTGGTTCCAAAGCTTCATTCTTTCCACTTCGTTATGCTGTGCTTTTTATATACTGAGAATGGTGCTCTAAAGCAGGTGCACACACAGAGATGTGACCACCAAGTTTGCCCCAGGTTACCCAATAGGCTGGACAGAAGAGGATAAGAAGTGATTGGCCTGGTGGACAAAAGTGTAGGGCAAAGGAATGGCTGCCAAAGAAGAATACTTTGCCAGACCCCAAAGAGCAGCGTATTTTGGAAACTGTGAGGTCTAGAAGGAAAGAATCCTTATGTGGGGAATTATGACACGGGAAGCCATAAACTTAGACAATGGGCTTTGCGGGCCAACTGAAGAGCTTGAAGCTTTGTTCAGTAGCTGATAAGGGACCATTGAGGGGACTTCAATGGGAAATAACACATTAGGTCTGAATTTTAGAAAGATCTTTCTGGTACCAATCTGGGGAAAAGATCGAAGGAGAAAGACCCCAGAGGTAGGAAGTTCATTCAGCAGACCATTGTATATAGTATTAGTAAAAATGAAGAAGACCTGAACAAGTTAGTGGGAAGATGGATAAAAAGAGGCAGCCTATTTTAGGAGATGTAGATCAAGAAGTGACATTTGGTGATGAATTAAATCAGAATTTTGTGGTAAGTGTGAAAAAGGAATCTAAGTAGACCCCTGAGGATTTCTAACAAATATTTGAGTGGTTGGTTCTTTAACCCAATTATTCACAGTTCCAAGTGAGTAGATCTTTGAAATTGTATCTTCTGTTATAAACTTCTATTTAAGAAACCACAATTACCTCCTTCTTCTTTTTTTTCTTTTTTGATAGACACAGGTACAGGGTCTCAATCTGCTGCCCAGCTGAAATGCAGTGGTGTGATCATAGTTCACTGCAGCCTTGAACTCTTGGGCTCAAGCGATCCTCCTTTCTCAGCCTTCCAAGTAACTGGGACTACAGGCACCCACAACCATGCCCAGCTAATTTTTCAAATTTTTTGTAGAGACAGAGTCTTGCTATGTTGCCCAGGCTGATCTCCAACTCCTGGCCTCAAGCAATCCTCCCACCTAGGCCTCCCAAAGTGCTGAGATTACAGGCCTGACCCACTGCACCTGGCCCCATTACCTTCTTCTACTTTTCTTCTGGATTGAAGCAAATCTTTATTCCCTCTTTTCTTAAATCATATGGTTTTGTTGTTGTTGTTTCTTTTATAATGGAAGAGCCCATTTGAGCTCAATAATTACTTATGGATATGGTTCCTTTCTTCTCAATTATTCTCTAAGAAACCAGGTGCTATTCCAGGATAAAATATTTCACAGTGGGTGTTCATCTGTCTCCAGGATTTCCCCCCTCTCCCAGCCAGGTCTGGATTTTATTGATCAGTAACAAAGTAACTTACCTGTGCAGTGTAAATAAACATAAAATTTTACTTTTGTAAAAATAAGGAACCAACAACTTTCAAGAACTGGGTTGGCTAAGGCTCAAGCCAGTTTCTATTAAACAAGGATTCATCTGGTCACTTGAATTTCTCACTCACCCTCTGGAGATATTATGTATGATTGGATTCAGACAGTTTGCACAACGCAGTGGATTAGCTAATTGCTCCTCTGCCTACTATAAGCACAATTGGCTACATTGGTTGAAAAACCAACCCAGGGAATAGGCTATGAAATTGGTATTGAAGCTTTGGCAGCAGACTAAGTGATCAAGATACTGAATGCAAAGCTAAAACACAAAGCACAGCTTGTTTGGTTTGGTTTGGCTTTTTTAACAGTAATTTCTACTGGTGGAGACAGATGTTTCTTGAAGTGGCAAGAGATTTGCAAAGCAGAATGTTCTACTACTTACTGTAATTGCTTTATTAATATTGTATGTGTTTATGGCTTCTATCTTCTGGCTTGTGGCACCTCTTACTTTAAATGACTTTGGGTTTCCTGATGACTGGCAGTTAATCTTGACTTCAGAGATCCTTTGAGTCACACATCCGGCTTTGCTCCTGTATAGTGAATTATTTCGTATGAAGCCGAATTCTTGTTTGCGTTTATTACTCTTAGAAGCCCTCAAGGGGCACTGAAACATCATCAGACAGTGGTCCTATATATGTGTGTATGTGTATATACATATATACACAGACATACCCACACATACATACACACACATATACACACAAATATATACACACACATATACACACACATATATTATACACACACATATACACACACACACATATATATACACACATGTACATATGAAAGGGAACCTCTGGTTAGCTGAGAAGTACACACTCAGTTACACACCCTACAACAGAATGGACTTATTTTATCCCTAGCCAAGTTTTAGGCTTAATGTCAGCTACAGTATCATGAGAAGGAGCTAAAATATTCTAATCCAGCATCTTGAAAAGACTGGGTCAGTTTGGGGGAGTTAAGTTTGCAATAGACATATCCTAAAATAACCTCTCTTTTAGTGCTTCATTTATTTTGCTTTGAAAGTACAGACTATATTGTAATTATCTTCCAATGTGTTACTAAAAAGAAGAAAAAAGAAACTAATAAGGAAATAAACCAACAAATGAAAATTAAATTTGGAGTTGAGATTTTTCTGAGCAGATTTGTTAGTTTGTTCAGTGGCTATCGAATTTCTTTTCTCCCTCATCTGGCCTGTCAAAGTGGCTTTTAGCTTTTCCAACATATTCACTCAATAAGCTCTTCTTCTGTAGTGTGCCTGCTTACTGAAGTTTCCTGGATAAGGAGAAGGAAAGGGCTTTGTCTGGGGAATTTTAGTCGGAGATTTGTGGTTGCCATCATTACTGTGATTTGTTTCAGGTCTGCCCCTAATGACAGCTTGTGGTTTAAGTCTAGTCACCATCCAGCCACAGGCGGTAGGGATATGTGAAAAAGGCAGGAAAGTCTCCCCAAAGATCCTAATTACCGAGTCATTTCTGAAAACTGCTGGGACTTCCTTGTGAAACCAACTAGCAGCAGAGGGCTGAGCCGTGCATTATGTAGTCAACGTTCTGCACCATGTTGTGACAATAAAATTCCCTTGGGCAAACACTCACAACTGGAGGCCTTCATACTCCATTGGTGAAAAAGAAGCATCTTTGTTTAATTCATGTCACTAGGAGAAAGCCTACTCGATATTTAATTTTAATCTAAAGTGTCACATTTTTTCCATGCCCACAAATAGCCTGCCAGTTATGCATAATTCATTGTAGTGGACAAGACCTACATCAGTTTTAGAGAAAATGCTGTTGAGAGATACGGTGTAGCAGCCAACATAGTCACCTCCCCAGGAACATTGGATTAAGGTATTTTCAAGCCGATCAATGTAGATGGTTTATGTATAGACAGAAATTAGTTGGGGAGAAAAGGAAAAACACTAAAGTAGAGTAAAAACATGTAGATTTTGGAATACACCCTTCACGAGAAACCTAAATAAGTATAGCTTACAGCAAATCACAGACAATCTTTCTGTATTTCAGATTCTTCATCAGTGCCACTGGCCTTTCTTTCATAATGTGTGCGAAATGGCTTCTAGAACAATGAAAGAGAAAGAATCAGAACTGTGCATATACGTCCAAGATACTGCATTATTGCTGCATTTCACTTGCAAATATTAAGAAATTTGAGACAACATTGGCTTTTTAACTCTCATGATTTAAAAGTGTCAAATGATAAGGAATAACTAGAACCTATATTCAACCATGACAAATCCACTATCACCTGTTTTTGTCATCAATAAGCAACATCCTCCCCCTCCACAAAACCTAATCTAATTTCTCTGCTTAATGCTATTTTAATGCTACTTTGCCAATAAAAATTTTTTTAAACAAGTGGGGAAAAGTATCTATAGAAGTTACATTTCATGTATGTAAGCTAATAACATCTTGCAGGTAAACAGAGATTACTTATAAAGTCCAGGTTAACATATAATATTATTAAAATACTACCATTCCCTCAAGCTGTTCAACTGTACAATCCATCTGACACATTAACATACTGCATAGTTAAAAAGCTGCACTTGCTACATTTTTCCCAGATTTTTGTTTCATTTAAAATATTATGTACAAAAAAAGTCATGTTCAAGATACTGCTTATCCACAACACTCCTGAAGTGCTTTGACAGCTATATGATTTTTTTTTAAGTAACAGAGGCATGTATACATGCATTTGTTCCTCCTTAATAATTCTTTTTATCACTTACCAATGTTTTCTTTCACTTTTCCTTATGGTTAGCTCTTATGTTGTACATTTTTTCTTTGTGGTAACGAACCTTCCAAATGGATGCCACTCACCAGAAGCTACCTTTCTTACCTCTGACTATTTTACATGTGACACCTTCCTGACCCACAGTAAAATTTCTTTCATTAAAAAAGGAGAAAAGGAAAGGAAGAAAAAGTAACTCACAGATATTCTTGCTCCAATTTCTCATTTTCTTCATTTCCATGATGTGCAATTCTCAAGAATCTAATATTCCTTGGGCTGATCAGGATTCTCTTTCAGTAAAACCACAGGAGGTAGCTGTTGGGCACAGAAACTAAATGTCATGAATTCAGTGCCCTGCTCCTTGGCAGGAAATTCTGGCTGCATGGTTTTTATGTAATTTTTTTTACCTCCACTGCCTTATTGTGCTAACAGAAGTTAGACGTAATAACTAGTATATTTTCACACTGCAGTTAATGATTGTAATAGTATAAGGTAAGAGGATAAATACTTATTAACACAAAAAAGTACAGTATAACCAACCCTACAATGAATAGAAAAAATTATTTCAGCAGTTAATGAAAACATGGATACATTTGACAGAATTACTTAGGGGAAGAAAATCGCTTGCAGGCCTCCTGAAGGCAAATTAACTGGGTGTGTCCACATTTAATCCTTTCAAGACCGTAAGTCTAATTGCTGTAAACTGCCACCTTTCTTGCCTCCTATCCAAGTTTGAGTAGGCACCCACTGGTTCTATCTTACCTTTTGGTAGCTAATTTGAGTTTCTCTTCCCAAGATACACCACAATGTCTGCGTGAGAAAGGAGGCTAATAATGCCTTCCTAGGAAATTCTAGATTCTGTTTCCTGGGGTTAATTGTTGATCATATAATGGACAATCAGAGAAGTAGCCATTTGGATTAAGAGGGACAGAGGGAGCAGCTATAGATAAAACAGGAAAAAAAGACACTTTCAGCAGATATTCCACAGATTATCTAAATTCATTTTTTATTCTAAATTAACACTTTCACTTAACGTCTTTTGATGCAACATTGTCATATTAACTTGCTGGCTAGGCTTGTTAAATAAAACTATCCATCTATCTGTCTGTCTGTCTGTCTATCTATCTATCTATCTATCTTTTAATGAGATTTCCATGATCATCTTCTTCCTTGCTGATCTAGCCATTGACAGCTTTCTCTGGAATATATAGAATATATTATCACAAGGAGAAGGCACTCATGATATTTAGGGAACTAATCCATCAAACCTCAGAAGGGTAAAGTAATCTTAGTTAGATGCATTAGAAGTAATTCAATAAGATTAGTAAATTGGCAGTCTAGGGCTCGAATCTGAAACTATTTTATGAGAAATGTCATGAAAGCAAAGAAATTCTCGTGAGACAATTGACTTATGAAGGAGATTAATTTTATAGTTCTTGCAATTTGAGATGAATCACTTAACTACTCTAGCCCTCAGCTAAATCATAGCATCAATAAAAGAAGAGAACAGGGTTTGCCAAGGTGACTAAAACTCTAGAATTATTAGATTTAGGTTAAATTTAAACTTGTGATTATTATTGAAGAAGGAACAGAAAGACTTAAGAAAATGAGAGCATAGATATATAATTTTGGAGTCTGTGATAATATAGACTTTAGCAAAGTAGATTTCAGTAAGTTCAGAGTAGAAATATGCAGGATTCTATGGCCAGAGAATTTAAAAATTTCACAGGAAAGATGGGAGAAGTTAATATTTCCAAGCAATCACAGAAAGGAAGAAAAAGGAAAGCATGTAAGGAGCTATGTCACTTGGAAGCAGACATGAAAACAATATTTGTATAGCAGGGAGCTTATTGGGTATATAAGGGGTGATGCTGCCTGTGAAAGACAGCAGGAGAAGGAAGCAGATTTGAGCAAGAAAAACCATCAGATCACAATGCAGATATGACCCTTGTGAAAAGAAACCAAAAGGTGCAGGATTGGGCAGGGGGCCTCCAACAAACTCTCAGCCGGCCCAACCAGAGCTGCAAACAGAAGACTGCTAACGGGAGGTGTCCTCCAAAAATGGCCACGTCCTAGGACTGGCTGGGAATACAGGTTCAGTCATTGGCTGGGGACTTCCCAGAAAGTGGCCTTGACTGAAAAGCTGAGGTGGATCCCGGAGGCACCAACAGTAGAGACTGTCAGGTAATTATCCTCCTTGCCACTAAATGACAAGTATTTCTTTGCCTGCTGCAAGAATTTCCTTTTAGTACAGATGTCTCTTTGCACGTTATGCGAGTATTCTACACACTGCATGTACAAGCTAGATGTTTAAAAACCCATAAAATAACACTAAAATAAGAATATATTTAAAAGATGGAAGGAACATTATTAACAAAGGACCAACAATGAATGGCACAGGCTTATAAGAATCACACCAAGAAGACTGAAGAGAAAGGCTTGTAGAAAATATTAAACAAACAAAAAGAAGGGCCTTTAACAATGTTCTGCTAAAAACAAGAAAGAAAAACAAACAAAGAGCTTGTAATTTATGGAGTTATGTAACAAATGATGGACTCTGAATTAACTCCCTTTCTTATGGTGTCTTATTTACTAAAAAGCAAAAAAACTGACTGATGCTGTGTGCTGTGCCTCATGCCTGTAATCCCAGCACTGACAGAGAGAGAGAGGAAGAAGAAGAAGAAGAAAAAGAAGAAGAAGAAGAAGAAGAAGAAGAAGAAAAATAAGAAGAAGAAGAAGAAGAAGAAGAAGAAGAAAGAAGAAGAAGAAGAAGAAGAAGAAGAAGAAGAAGAAGAAGAAGAAGGAGGAGGAGGAGGAGGAGGAGGAGGAGGAGGAGGAGGAGGAGGAGGAGGAGGAGGAGGAGGAGGAGGGGGTAGGAGGAGGGGGAGGGGGAGGAGGAAGAGGAGGAGGAGGAGGGGGAGGAGGAGGGGGAGGGGGAGGGGGAGGAGGAGGAGGGAGGAAAGGGGAGGGGAGAGGAGAGGAAGGGAGGGGAGGGAAGGGAAGGGGAGGGAAGGGAAGAAAGGAGGAAGGAAGGGAGGAAAAGAGGAAGGCAGACCAAATGCTTAAGAATAGAAATGTAGAGGCAACTAAAGCAAAATATATAATAAAAAGGGCTACAAAATGACTCAAATGTTCTAAATAAATTCTGTCTCTGGATCCAGATTGTTGATGTTGAACAGAGGAATTTTTCAAATCATGATTAGTTATCTTAAAGGAATATTTTTAAAAGTGAGAGATACTAGAGGATAAGAGAAATCAATATTGCAGCATTATTTTCAAAAAAGAATAAAATATATTGTATATGTCAGTATCATCCAATAGAAATATACTGCCAGGCAAACCTGATTATAAATTTGTAGTAGCCACATTTTAAAAAGGAGGTAAAATTAATTTTAATACTATATTTTAATTAATCTAATATATTTAAAACATTTTTTCATGTAGTCAATAATGAGATTCTTTTACATTATTTTAATACAAAATCTTGAGAATTTGATGTATATGTTATTATAAGATATCTTAATTCAAATGCTAAATTTCCATTATATATAGTTGATCTCCATTTATAATTCATAAAATTTACAGTTGAAAAAGAAGATTCACAAACTCAAGTTGTTCCAAACATGCTTAAATGTTTTCCAATAAGGGAATCAAGTAGTGAAAAACCGTTTTCCTTTAATATGCACATCTTTATTGACAGCACTTGTCATCCTTAACCAAATTGATTTAACTGATAAGCAAAGCATATCAGTTTTGAAGTTAAATCTGTCCAAATTAATAAATACACTAACTCTTACATCGAGTCAGTATTATTAAGATTGATACATTAGAGAAATTAAAAAAACAACTCTATTATCAACATAAATAGAATTAATCAATTTTTTTCTTGTGGCTTTTAAACTATAATTTAATTAATCTTTGAGATTATTAACAAAAAATTGTATTATAGAGGCAATTATTTGGTGGCTATGGGCAATTTTTGTAAAATATCTTATCTTTTCCTCATCATTGTATAACAAAATTTCGATAACTAAAACACTAACTTTTTTGTTACCATATATACATCTAAAACTGTTTTTTTGTTTTTGTTCAAAAATTTAAGCCATTTTTTCACTGATTAAAGTTACAACCTTAGCTCCTATTAAAAATCATTTTACAATGTTTGGTTGGAAATTTAATTCTGATTTCAGGTGACTAAATTCAGCATTCATGTATGAATATTAAAAGGAAAGTCTTATGTAGTCCACTAAGTGTTTACCAACAATGACTCTTAACATTGCCCACTTTATTATCTGTAGTTATTTTTAATAAAATTTTTATTTTGGAGTAACTTAAGATTTACAGAAAAGTTGCCACATTACAGAGATTTCCTGCATACCCCTTGCTCAGCTTCTCCTAATGCCAACATCTTAGTAACCATGACATATTTGTCAAAACTAAGATATTAACATTAGTTTGATACTATCAACTAAACTACAGACTTTCCAGTTTTTCCATTAATGTTCTTTTTCTTCTCTAGGTTCCACCCAGATACCACATTGCATTTGGTCATCCTGTCTAGTCAGTCTACTCGGATCTGGGATGGTTTTTCAGTCTTTCCTTGTTTCTCATGACTTTGAAGGATACTTTGAAGTGTGCAAGGCAAGTATTTTGTAAAATGTCTCACAGTATGAGTTGCTCTGATATTTTCTCATGATTATATTTGGGTTATGGGTTTGGGAGAAAATACCACAGCATCCTCATTGCATCATATCAAGAAATATATATCAATATGACTTATTACTAGTTATTTTAAACTTGATTCTATAGTTAAGGTGGTGTCTGCTAGTCTTCACTGTAAATTTACTATTTTTCCCTCTCCATATTCTATGTTTTGGAAATAAATCACTACATCCAATTCACACTCAAGGGTGAGGGAATTAAGCACCACTTCCCAGGGAGGGAGTATCTACATATAACATCTGGAATTCTTTAAGGAAGATTTACTTCTTATGCTCCATTTATTTATTCAATCACTTAATATCAATATGGATTCATTGATATTTATTTTATTGTTTTGATTACAATCTAATATTATTGTATTTTCTTGCTCAAATTGCTCCAACTTCGGCCATTGAAAACTATTTTTAGGTTGACTTCTCTGTCCTTTTGACATACCCCCATTCTTTGTGTGTGTCTATTTCTTACTTTCTGGCACTACAATATGCTCCAGGCTCATCTTGTATTTTCCCTGTACAAGCCATAGAATCAGCTATTTTTCCAAGATCCCTAATTATGTTTATTGGAGAATGATATTTAGAAAGAAAATTTGGCTGGGCACGGTGGCTCACACCTGTAATCCCAACACTTTGGGACATCAAGGTGGGTGGATCTCCTGAGGTCAGGAGTTCAAGACTAACCTGGTCAACATGGTGAAACCCCGTCCCTACTAAAAATACAAAAATTAGCTAGGCATGGTGGTGAGCGGCTGTAATCCCAGTTACTCGGGAGGATGAGGCAGGAGAATTGTTTGAACCTGGGAGGCGGAGGTTCAAACAATTGGCTTGAACCTCCGCCTTGGCTCTCTTGCAGTGAGCCAAGATCGCACCACTGCACTGCAGCCTGGGCAGCAGAGAAAGACTCTGAAAAAAAAAAAAAAAGAAAGAGAGAGAGAGAAAGAAGGAAGGAGGAGGAGGAGAAGTAAGAGGAGGAGGAGGAGGAGAGAGAAGAAAGAAAGAAAGAAAAGAAAGAAGAAAGAAAAAAGAAAGAAAGAAAGAAAGAAAGAAAGAAAGAAAGAAAGAGAAAGAGAAAGAAAGAGAGAAAGAGAAAGAAAGAAAAAGAAAGAAAGAAAGAGAGAGAGGGAGGGAGGGAAGGAGAGAAAGAAAGAGAAAGAAAGGGAGAGAAAGAAAGAAAGAAAAAGAAAGGGAGAGAAAGAAAGAGAGAAAGAAAGAAAGGTTGGTTCTTGGTGCTTGGTATGCTCACTGCTCCTGGAGAGTCACTGGTTCAAGACCTTCTCAACAGACAGAGAGACATAGAAAATATGTGTGTAATACCAGTCCATGTATGTACATATATATCAAATCAGTTCTGTATCTATTATCTACCTACATACATATACAATTAAAATCAAAATAAGCCTGATGCAGATATCTCAGGATCTAGTCCAGAATCACAGTGTTTGGTCTAACCTGTCTCCACTGGCTATTCAATAAATGGTGCTGAGATAATATATGTAGAAGATTGAAACTGGACCCTTTCCTTATACCATATACGTTATACAAAAATCAGCTCAAGATGGATTAAATACTTAAAAGTAAAACCCCAAATCTATAAAAACTCTGGAAGACAACCTAGGCAACACCATCCTGGACACAAGAATGGGCAAGGATTTCATGACAAAGACCCCAAAAGCAATAGCAAGAAAAGCAAAATTTGACAGGTGGATCTAATTAAACTTAAGAGCTTCTGCACAATAAAAGGAACTATCAACAGAGTAAACAGACAACCTACAGAATGGGAGAAAATATTTGCAAACTATGCATCCAACAAAGGTCTAATAATCGACAAATTTATAAGAGAAAAACCAACAACCCAATTAAAACATGGGCAAAGGATATGAACAATCTAGTTTAAAAAGACATACTATGTGGCCAACACACATAGGAAAAAAGGCTCAATATCACTGAGCATTAGAAAAATGCAAATCTAAACCACAAGCAGATACCATCTCACACCAGTCAGAATGGGTATTATTAAAAAGTCAAAAAAATAACAGATACTGGAGAAGTTGTAGAGAAAAGGAAGCACTTATACACACTGATGGTCGAAGTGTAAATTAGTTCAACCATTGTGGAAAGCAGTATGGTGATTCCTCAAAGAGCTAGAAGCAGAACTACCATTTGACACAGCAATGCCAATACTGGGTATATACCCAGAGGAATATAAATCATTCTACCATAAAGATACACGCACGCGAATGTTCACTGCAGTGTTACTCCAAATAGAAAGACATGGAAGAAACCTAAATGCCCATCAATGACAGACTGGAAAAAGAAAATGTGATACACATACACCATGGAATACTATGCAGCCATAAAAAGAACAAGATCATTTCCTTTGTGGGAACATGGATGCAACTGGAGGGTCCTTAGCCAGCTAACACAGGAACAGAAAACTAAATACCACATGTTCTGACTTATTAGGGTGGGCTAAATAATGAGAACTTAAGGACACAAAAAAGAAAACAATAGACACTGGGGGTCTACTTGAGGGTGGAGGGTGGGAGGAGGGAGAGGTGCAGGAAAGATAACTATTGGGTCCTGGGCTTAGTACCTGGGTGATGAAATAATCTGTACAACAAGCCCCTATGACACAAGTTTACCTATGTAACAAACCTTCACATGTACCCCTAAAGCTAAAATAAAAGTTTTTTTAAAATAGAAAAAAAATCATTGGAACTGAATCAATTCATCGACACTGACAAGAACAGCGATACGCTTGTATACAGTACTAGAAAAGATGCGTGCATACCACATGCATAGTACTATACGCTACAAGATGCAATGGGTAGAGTGAAATGAAGGACTAAAATTGTATTACATTGAAAACTGTTATTTACACTGCTTCAGTGTTTAAAATTCAATTAAATTTAGTTCCCCAGCCACCTAAACTGTATTTCAAGTATTTGCTATAATGACAAATTATTTTAATGAGATATCTTCACAGGCACAAATGAAGGAACCCAGGGTGATGGTGTGTATGCCATGTCACTGTTAAACTCCCTCTCTCAACCTGGCGAACTGCGAGAACCCAAAGCTGGCTCTCAATAAGAGCTAAAACTGACTCCTTGTTTCCTTGAAGTGTAAGTTTCTGAATTCACTAAACACTCCCCCAAACATCAGAAACAGGCACCCCTCTCATTTTAGAACAAACAAATGCATTCGGGAAGAATAAATATCACTGCTTCTAAGAAGCAAAGATCATTTTTTCAGTGGATGTGGTAATGTGATAACTACTTAATTTGTGTAATTATACGGAAATCTTTATTTGACAGAAATTTATCTGTGAGTAGAGGATGGAGAAAATGTTCTGGCTGACCACAGACAGAGCCTGGGGCAGGGGGCAGGTGTGACCATGGACTCATGGATCTCAAATCCTTGGTCCAGACTGGCAGGAGCTGGTTGAAACAGGCTTCCTAGGAGCACGAAGTACATTGCCTCAGTTGCTCATCCAGGAACCTCACAGCTTTCTTGTGTTTTCTGACCCTGCCTGTGACTTGCATGTTGATGCTTAGAGCATTCGAACCCTCAGAGCCTGCTTGACTGTGAGATGTGGCCTGCAACCCTTTACTTTACTCAAGGAAGGAGGGAGCTCTGTCATCACAGGGAATTCTATATTTGTGGTCTGCTGAGCCCCTGAGTTACTCTTTGAGTGAACTTTGTTTTCTTGCACTAACTCCATGCACAAATGCACAAGTCCCAGTTTCTTTCTTAGGTCTGGCCAATGATGGTCTTGTTCTGCTAAGTTTCAGCTCAGAGTGTTTGGTTCAGTTCAGAGCTGAACGCTGTCTTGGCCATGGAGCTTCCTGCCCCTTCCCTTATTTCCATAGATGAGGCCTCTAAAACAAACACCTCATCCTTTTTTTTTTTTTTTTAATTTTACTCTTCAGTAGAATCTCTGACAGGAACTGGGTGTCTTTTTCCCAGATGTTTCTGCCAAACTGTTCCTCTCTTTGGGTGGGGCTCCCCTGTTCCTCTCTTTTGTTGGAATTCTCCAATCCTGTTTAATTTCTTCTTCAAGCCTCTCTCGAGTGTCTCATAAGCTCCTTGCTCCCTCTTGAATTAGAAAGACATTCTTGTCCTGTTTGCCATTCTCCCAGTCAGAGGGACCTCAGTAAGCCTTTGGGCAAAATTAGAGAGGGTCCCTTTCGTAGCAATTTGGCTTTCTCCAGTCAAAGGTGGGTGCAGGGAAAGAGCCAACCATATCAGGGGCTGAAATTTTTGTGACCACTTTTCTCCCTGATCTGCTTGAGGGATTCTTCCGGGAGCTTTGCATCATTGGCTACAGAGTTAATCCTTAAACTATAGGTAGCTGAACAATGAAGGAAAGAAAGTGGCCAGATTGCTCACCTTCAAAAGCCTTTTGGGATTGAAATGTAGGAACCCCACCTCTGGGGCTCCCAAAACTAAATAATATGGACTTCCAGAAATCATTGAGGACTCACATCAAGGCAGGTAAGCCCAAGAGAGGTATTGTGATATCCCTGATACAACCAGGGTGCCAAATGTATGATTTTCAAGTAGCTATGGGACTTCCCAGGGTGGGACAGTGTACAATGGGAAGAAATTTATGAGGAACACACAACCACGATGAACCTACATTGATTGAACTGCTCCATCTTTTTGCTCAATGTGTGTTCTGGGTGTTTTCAGGATCCTGCTTGTGTGGATTCTCCCTCAGTCCTGTTGATAAGTCACAAGTGAGTGAGGTGCCAAGCCACATTTTGTCTCCTCTTGGAGGTAGCCCCCAACCCATTCACTAGATAGCTTTCTAAGTCCTTTAGTAAGTTGTATTTTGAGCCCTTCCTGAAGCTATGCAGGAGGTCCTTGCCCAAGTCCTTCCATTGGTAGGATTTTGCTGGGTTACTCAAATGAAACATCAGTAGGATGGAAGAACATCAAATGAATCAGTGGCATCCATGGTTGGGTCAATGTAGATGAGAGGTTAAGATCCCAAGAGAATGTGAAGTCAGATAAGGACATAGAGTCCAAAGAAATGTAAAGTGAATGTGTGAAATAGGTTGCAGAATCTATGTTCTGGGTATAGAAGGGAAAAGGCAAGTGGTGGGCATGGAAGATGGACCAATGTAGAATCCAGTGTCAAATGGGGCTCTGGGGGAAGAAAGGCACTCAGTGGCAGTGGTGAACAAAAAGAAAGTCAGAGGATGGCTTGGTCAGAGATAGGGTGGAGACCAGAAGTAAGAAGGTCAGAGTGAAGGATGCCTCAGTGAAGCCCAAAGGTGACAGGGAGAGAGCAGCATCAGTCTCCAGCTCCCCACACAACAGAATGTCCACCTCCATGGCTGCTCCATCGCATCTTTCAGAACAAGGATTTTACTGTAACTGCTCTGGAAAGCAACCCTGGAAAGAAGCTTATGCGAGTTCCTCCAGGAAGGATAAATACAAAGATTATCCAGACATAGAACAGGTTCAGGCAAGCCTGACAGGTGTCACATCCTCTGTATGATGATATCCTTTTTTCCCTTGCCCCAAGTCTTGCTCTCATGTCTCCTTCCCTATGGATTCTCTCTCTCAGATCAATGCCAGGCTGTACTGGGTCCCTAGAATTACACAAGGCAAGCTTGGAAGAGAAATATAGGAAAAAATGTAAAATATCAATCACATTTTTTGTAGAGAAACATTCAGTGTCGCCATGGAGCCTTTCAAGAGAGTTCTTTAGCAGAGAAAGTAGGAGCATGTGTTATATCAGATGAAGGAAGGAGCAAGGGATCTTGTAGGCTGTAGAGTGAAATTTTCCACTGGAAATAGACTCTTTCAGGTTAGATTCTGAAAACCCAAGGAATCAAAATCAAAGAATCAATATCATCAATAGTGAGGCTCACATATGTACAGTGTGTTACAATTTACAAAGTGTTTCCACTCCTTATCCCAGGTGGTTCTCAAACAATCTTATGAGATTTTCAGGCAAGGTGCTCTTCTGGAAAAGGATCCTGAGACTCAGGGAAGTTAAATGACTTATCCAACAATAGCACACAGAATATCTGCCTCCAAATACTCATTCCACTTGGCTGGTCCACAGTGCCCAGATATTTGGTCAAACATTATTCAGAATGTTTCTATGAGAGATTTTTTGGTTGAGACTAACATTGAAATTGGAGGACTTTGAGTAAAGCAGATGATTGCTCTTCATAATGGGGACAGCCCTCATTCAATCAACTGAAGGCCTGAATATAACAAAAAGCTGACCTACTCCAAGAAAGGATTTCTCCAGAAAATGGCATTCAGACTCAAACTACCTCATCTTTCCCCTGAGTCTCCAGCCTCCCAGCCCACTGTGCAGATTTGGACTTGCCAGGCTTCATAATTGTGTGATCCAATCCTTTAAATAAACCTCTTTACATAGACACACACATCCCATTGGCTCCATTTCTCTGGAGAACGCTAACACACACTGCATCTCATGCCACCACCCAGTAAGCAAGCTGTGTTGTCCAAATCCACCATTCTCTCATTCCTATGGATAGTCAGAACAAGGAATCTAAGAATTCCCTGGGTTCTGCTTTTCTTCTTATGGACCCCTCTTCTGATGGATCCTGAGAAGGACTTTCTCTAAAAACTGAAATCGTCAGAGATTGTGAACATGGGTCTTCGTGGAATGGAGATTTTAAGGTTAACCCTTGGAAAGCGCAGAGTTGAATAGGCAGAACGTTAGTTGTTACTATTCCACCTTTGGTCCTTTTCCTGGCTTGCTGCATTGATGCTGAAAGACAAGAAAAGAATGAAGAATCTTGGACTTAATTCTCACTCCCCTCTCTTTTGGCAAGCTGTAGACATTCGTTATTCATGAATAATATGCCTTTCTGGATTGCATTAATTAAGATCAGTTTTCCTTCCTTGTTATTCAGTTTTTAAAGTGCATAAAATAATTTTCTATTGTTCCTTCTCTGGAAAAACTCAAATAACAAAGATATCCTGCATGAGGTTCTCACTTGATATTTCTACAAGCAGTCCTTTGCTGATGAGGGGCACAGACTTTCAGGTCTTTAAAAACATCTGTGCTCTATTTAACACAATTCTGCTCCCTGAGCAGAGATGGGGTAGCATCTGATCAAAGGCCCACCTGGAGAGGCCAGCCCTAACACGTGGAGGATCATCCGAAAGACACCTAAGATGGGAAGGCAGCTGGTGAACGATATTGAGGGACTGCTTTCAAGTGTCCCAAAATCCATTCATAAGCCAATCTGACACCCTTGAGTAAGATATTTGGGATCTACCCTACGAACCTTGCCCCACTTAGGTAGATGGTCTGTGGGTTTTGCATCAAAGTCCTGGTCCCTGCTCTAACTTCCTTCCTGCCCAAATTCTTCCCCTAGAATGTATTAAATAGAGCACAGATGTTCTGTTTACAGTATTAATACAATTAATACTAGTTGTATTAAATAGAGCACAGATGTTCAGAAAGTCTGAAGTGTACCCTAATTTTTGCTAATTCTCAGGCATTTATACTCCTGAAATCTTCTCCATCTTTTATGCCAGCTTCTCCACATAATCTATTTTGGCCCTGCGTTAACCCAGACACAGACCTCAACCTCCACTTCAAGCATCATGAAAGCATGCCACTTGCAAAAAAAAAAAAAAAGCAGCATTAACCTGCAAAACCAACTTTACTGAAGGTCCTACATGGGTGATAAATGGAGAGAGGTGTATAGCCCATCCCACTACAGTTTACATGATTTTCTATGTTATCACTTTCCATCCAAAGTCCTTTTGTACTGCTTTGTCCTTCAGGTTCTCAATTCCTCCTCTTCCACTGAAGCAGTGTCTTGCCCTGCAAGTCCCCCTCTCCTCTCTCCCAGGTCCTCACACCACCACTACCACGACTACCACAGTATTTCAAATTCTTCTCTCTTTCTTGTATAGAGCTTGTCAGCTCTTCAAACTCCCCACTGCAACCCGGATAGCGAGGTTCATACTGATTTGGAGGGTAAGTGAGGCCTAAATTTTTAAGACAGCATTGGGAGCCACATAGAACCATATTCGTGTGTGTGTGTGTGTGTGTGTGTGTGTGTGTGTGTGTGTGTGTGTTTTGAACACATATATCTGTAGGTTACATCTTCAGATGTAAATTAGGAAAAAACTTTCCTAATTTTTCCCATCTACTTGGTAACTTTGCTACAAAATCCTTTCAATTTTTATTAAAAATAATTAATGGACTCACATATATCCTGGAGTATATATTTACCTGTTTTATCTACCCATGTTAGCCAAACATTTCAGAGATTTATACTATGTACTTTTGGCCTAATTATTAAGATTTTAAGCTGGTGAATTCATGCACTGCATCATTTCTGTACTTTGATTTCTTCAATTCCTCTGCTGGTGCTAATATATCACCTTGCTCAGAACTGCCAAATCTTTCCGATCCATGGGATGAGGCTTCACCAGAGTTGGCAGCTCCTCTCTTTCGCAAATTGCTTTGGCACCAATAGCTTCTCCTGAGTTGCTAACCTCAAAGGGCTTTGTCTTACTTCATTTGGGCTGCCATAACAAAATGCTATAAACTGGGCAGCTCATAGACAACAAAAAATATATTTCTCGCGGCGCTGGAGGCTGCAAAGTTCAAGATTAAGGTGCCAACAGATATGGTGTCTGGTGGGGCCCACTTCCCCACAGATGGCGCCTTTTTGCAATGTCTCACATGCTGAAAGGGACAAGGCTACTCTTGGGCCTCAACAGGGGCACTAATCCCTTTCATGAAGGTGCTTCCCTCATGACCTGATCCACTCCCAAAGGCCCCACCTCCTAATACTATCATCTGGGGATGAGAATTTCAATGTACAAATTTGTGGGGACATAAACATTCGAACCGTAGAAAGCTTACACGTCTGTCTCTGCCACACTTTTATCTACCCTCTCTTTAGCGAAAGTTGCATTTCTGACAGAAGAGTCCCTGTGCACACCTTAGCATGCCTGGCATTGAATCTAAAGGCCAAAGGACTCTCATATCTAAAAACATTCTTTAAAGTTTTAGAAAAAGTCAACTCCAGAGAAACTATTTCCAGGTGAGTAATAACTCTAAAAATTACTCATCAACTGCATTCTTCAAAAATATCAAAGTTAAGGCTGGGCGCGGTGGCTCACACCTGTAATCCTGCACTTTGGGAGGCTGAGGGAGGCAGATTACTTGAGGTCAGGAGTTTGAGATCAGCCTGGCCAACATGGTGAAACCTCATATTTACAAAAATACAAAAAAGTTAACAGAGTGCGGTGGTGCACGCCTGTAATCCCAGCTACTTGGGAAGCTGACGCAGGAGAATCTCTTGAACTGGAGAGGCAGAGGTTGCAGTGAGCCAAGATTGCACCACTGCACTCCAGCCTGGGTGACAGAGTGAGACTCCATCTCAAAAAAAAAAAAAAAAAAAAAAAAAAAAAAAAAAAATATATATATATATATATATATATATATATATATATATGTCATAAAAGACAAAGAAATCTGGGAAACTGCTCCAGATTAAAGGAGATTCATGGGGCATGAGAAGTAAATAAGTAATATGTGATCCCTACTGGGTCCTGTACTAAAGGAAAAACATGCTGTAAAGGACATTGCTAGGTAGGCAAATTGACAAAATTAGAATATAGATGCTACATAAGATAGAAGCCCTGTGTTTACGTTAAATTTACCTAAATTGATAACCATACTGTGGATAGATAAGAGAATATTCTTTTTCTTAGGAAATACCCATTTAAGGATTTAGAGGGAAAGGAGCATGATGTATGCAACTGAATTTCAAAAGTTTGAAACAAAGAATGATGTTTGTATAGATAAAGAAAGCAAGTGGCACAAACCATGAACAATAAATGCATCTGGGCAAAGGGTATTGGAATGTTCTTTAGTGTTCTTGGAGCTTTTCTATGAGTTTCAAATTCTTTCCAAATAAAGGATTCTATGTAATGGCCTGTCCATCAGTCCTACTGAGTTTTAACTCCCTTTGAGATAGATAAAGCTTGGGCCCACAACTGTCACCATCATATCCAACTTTCCAAAGTGAGAAATTCCAACTTTTAGACATTCATATTAGGTTGTGTCTCAGGCAAAAATGCTGGTAACTTCTATTAAAATGGTATTTTTAATATTGTCAATAAAGGTTTTAAAATATATTGGAAAAAGAAAAAAGAGTAAATGAAATAAAAACACTACATATAAAGATATAAAAACAAAAAGAATCACATTTGCATCATAATTTGAGACTCTTGCCTTGTTACATACCAGCTGCATGACTTGGGAAATGTCATTTTGCCTGTTTGTTTTTTCAGTTTCTGTATCTGGAATGTGGAGCTAAAAATCCCCAGTCACATGATAAATGGTAATTATAATTAAGAACCTAAATAGAATCAGTAGAAGCTTACCTGGGCTTGAAATTTCTTTTTGCAGATGATCATAATTATTATGGTGGGATCAGGTACAGCACCTAGCCTAATAATCTGTGGGACACAATCCTACAAGCCTAGAGATGATAGGCTTATCATCTTCCTGCAAGATGTGGCACTTCAGTCTTCTTATTTTTGCATGTTAATAGCACCAACTCCACAGAGCTGATCTGCTGAAGACCAACTCCAAGACAGACCCCACCCCATTTCAGCCTTTTCAACATGATTCGTTCAGGCCACACTTTTTCACCAGAGTCTTGATTGAGACAATGGAAATTTCCAATTGGAAAACTTAAGACAATGAAACATACAGCTCTATTCTACAGTCCAGGGCTAAATGATACAAAATGACTTTATGTTTGAAAGGAAAGAATACAAAGGTTTTGACACATGGCATCTGTAATTGCAAGTACATATCAAAAGATACACATGTTTTTAGAGAATTCTTTTAAGCAATTTTTTTAGTCTCAAATCCAATTTTTCCAGGTGTTTCTTTTAAGAAATCATATTCAGACTTGGTGTTTTAGGGCTTTTGTATAATAAAATAACATTTGAGGAACAAGAAAACTTTTTCAAATGGTAACATAACTGAAAAATTGTATGATAATCAATATTTCTGCTGTCTAACTCCCTTTTTCACAGAGAAAATAATTAATCACCTTTATTTCCAGGATATCAGATAAGGGATTTCAAGAATGGAACACAGGAATTATAAAAATGTGCATCAGGCCCAAGAAACTAAGGAGGAAATGAGTTGAACTCCCTATTTTATGTAATAAGAAACAGAGGTCCACAGAAGGTTTATTGAGGACTACTCAGCTCATGACCACACATCTAAGTGAAGCTTCCTTGGTCTGCACGCTCTGGATGCTGTTCTGTTCAGCGGGCCTGTACATGCCACCAACTCTGCAGCCTTTTCCTCAATATCTCTTCCCCTCCTCATGGCCTCTTCAAGGCTTTCTAGACAGGCTGCTTCAGATGACATCCTGAAACTGTTCGTATTTCTATTCTAGGTGTCTTCTCACTGCGATATGAAGATTCCTCTCAACTCTAATGGAAAATACCATTCTTATTCACTGAAATGCAATTTGATAGCTTTTGCATCTAGGGGTTCTTCCTTTTTTTCTTTTTTTTTTTTTTTTTTTTTTTTACCTCCATTTATACAACATTTGTTGAACATCTCTGAGTGAGAAGAACTATTATAGGTGCTGAGGATATAAAGAAGAGTGAGACAAAGCTCCTGCCAGAAAGAACTCAGTCTTCCTTCTGTTGTCATTACAGAGACCATAACCCATCTACCAGCTTGCATTCTTTTGGTTCTTATTCTTGTCTATTGGACACGGACATGACCTAGCTAATATTAGATGATATTTGTTTACATGAGTTCTATTATGTCTGCCCATCTATCCATCAGTCCGTGCATCTATTTATCTCAACAGCTGAGGATACCATTCTTTTCCCTAGCATGTCAACTTGCCTGATTTATTAGTTAGCCTAGCATAGGCATGTTTAGTTATAATACTGTTTCTCACAATGAATGGTCTTTTGTCCACAGGGTAAATCATTTTGAGTTATGTAAAATGAGAATCTGACAGTGTCCCCTCAGGGATGTGGTACTTCCTCTGTTATTTTGTAAAGCCGTAAAATGACATTTAAAAACAGTACCATATAATCAAATCTTCCCAAAATACCAGAAAAGAATTAGTAAACTTCTAAAACTTGAGTCTTCTTGTTCTTAATGGTTAGTCTCTTAATTAACAGCTTAGAGATCCCACCTGCTGTCAAAATAATTGTGCCATCTTCTCACTTAATTTTAATATGACCTCAAAAGACTCCCAGTTTTTTTCTCTCTCTCTTAGAGATTTGTTTTACTTTCTACCACTCTTTTCTCAGAAAGTGTTTCAATACACATTTTAACTCAAGAGGAACTGAAATGAAGGCATGTTTTAGTTTTTAAAATACAGGAGCCTCTTTGACAGGGAGGGGATCTGAAATAAAGGGAGCAGCCTTATTAAAACTTGGAGCTGTGCTTGAACACATCCTAAAATGATTAAATTGTGTGTTCTGGTTAAAAATTATAAGCTGGGTAGTTTAAAGCCACTCCCATTGACTAATAAAATGGAAAATCTTGGGGTAGCCCAGATGCTAGTTTTCTGTGAGCTGCTTCTTTATGAATTGCAATGTGAAATGTTCAGTACAAGTGGCAGTAAACAAAAGTAAGATTAAAAAATGCCTGGAGGATATGTGAGTCACAATAATTATGGAGTCAATTTCTGCCTCCTGATAAAGACTAGTAATAAATTTTAAGTACTGGAGCTACTGATATAGTAATAAATATTGATGTAAAACAAAATTCAGACTCTTTTTTTTTTCCAGCCTGAATCTTCAGCCCAGCCTGGCAGCTATGATTACTCAGACTTTAATGAAGGGAAATTTCTTTATGTTTTTTTAGATTAAACCACAACGGAAAACTCTATGTCTATCTAATAATAATATATTACAATTTACATGAAATGTAAATAAGGCATTGCAGTTACAATGAATTATTGGTGACCCAAGATATTTTATAATACTAAGTCCTTATAAAGGTCAAACAATCTGCCCCTCTAAAATAATTATTATGTCATAACAACAAAAAAGAAAATGAGCTTGCTTGAATTCTTGGTGTTTCATGTGAGCCACAAAAATTAAGAATGTGCATCTACTTTTCTTCAAAAAATGATAATAATAAAAGCCCTTTATTTCCATCTGTTGATATACATTCCTGCTCTTTGCTTTTCTCCCCAAAGTACCTCCATTTGGAAAACCTTATGGGAAAGCAAACTCTTTGTAATTGGCTTTGCTTTTTCCTTTATGCCAAAAATCTAGAAAGTGGCATAGAATAAAAAGATCCCCAGTCTAGAAACTGGACAACCCGTCCTCTAGTTAAATTCCTGCCTTGGGGGTGCTGTGAGACCCTGGGAAATTCATTTACTGTCTTTGTACTTCTATGTTTTCATTTAAGAAATGAGAATATTGACCTGGATAAACCTGTACAGTCTTTGCTGGTACAATTGTATGATATAAAATATGACTTTGTAAGCTCCAACTTTGCACCTCTAAGAATATTGCATTTGAATCCATTATATCTTTGAATTTTTTTACGTTTGAATTATTTTCTGGGTGACTTCCCTGAGAACGCTAGCAATGGAGTAACATGTGCTCTAGCTAAATGAACTAGGTTTTCATTTGATCTTAGGAGTTAACCCAGTACAAAAAAGAAAGTTTTTAAGTCCATTTACAGACACCAGTCACTCTTTCTTCCATTCATCCTGAATTATGCCTGGCCATTTTTCTTTAACCTGGTTTTTATTTTTGCACTCTTTTCCATCCTGACTTCCCACAGCCCCTGTTCCTGCCTGGCTGAGGAGCCCCATACTGCGCCATCTTCGACTGCTCAGCTCACACACCTTATTTCATGACATGTTCCCATGCCCTAAGAAATGAGTTGCTTTTCCCTACTGCTGCTCATGCCTTTCCCACTGCCATGCCTTCACTTGTATTGTCCACTTTTCTCCTCTTCATTCATCTACAGTAATACTGTCCAATGGAACTTTTGGCAAAGATGGAAGTGTTCTGGGTTTTCCAACATGTCAACCATGAGCCATATGTGACTAGTGAGCACTAGAAATGGGGCTAAGTGACTGAGAACCTGAATTCTCATTTCATTTAATTTTCACTGATTTAAATTTAAATAGTCACATGTGGCTAGTGGCTAATATATTGGACAGTGCAACTCTAGATGATATCATCGTCAGGTGTCTAGTTCAAAAGCCACTCTTTACAGGATAGGGCTCATTAAAATCACCTCAAGAATTTTTTAAAAAGAGAGAAGCCCTCAGTTTCATTCACAGATTTTCTAGTAGAATTGGTCTGCCATGAGACCTGGGTATGCATATTTGTAAAAGGTTTCCCAAATGATTCTAACATGTAGCCAGAGTTGATAACGATTGTTCCAGAAAACATGTCAGGCTTCCCGTTTCTCAATACTCGCTTGATACTTCTGAACCTCCGCACAATATTCTGAATCATTGTATCTACCATCTCCTTTCACGACTAGCTTCAGTTCTCTTCATCAAATTGTAAACATCTTTTCTTGTTTTGTCCACTGACATGACACGTCCTGAATACGTTTTTAGTGACTGAATTTCTTTCGCTTATTGTACATATTCTTGAGTTGAAAAATATTCATGTCTTTCGATTTTATAAATCCTAAATGAGGTTAGGCATGCGTGGCTTTCTATCCTGTCTTTAAAACATCACTATTCATTGTAATTAGTCTATTAATGAAAGATGTCTATGCTAGGCTGTAAGTTCCAGGAGAGCAAGGGCCATCCCCGTTCACCATTGTATCCCTAGTACCTAATCTGACATATAGAGGCATTGAATAACTTATTGTCTAACGAATAATTTAATGAAAGAAGTACTTGAACAGATGCATTTAAGGTAAAACCCAGGTATTGCCTTGTTGATGAAAAGTGAGCATATTTTCAAAAGATCAAAATACAGACCATCTCCATCTTGAGGTTGTATGCATGTTTGTGCATGTGCATGATATGTGTGCGTGCATGCATGAGTGTCTGTGTGTGTGCATGGATGTTTTGTGTGTATGTTTGAGATGCATGATTATTATGAGCATCCTTAAGAGGATCCAAAACTTGCTGAGTATTCCAAAGAATCTCTCAGCACCTCTTGGTTCTGCACAGCTGGTAGCTGTGCTCTCCCTAGCTATAGTCCTGGGAGATATGGTATTAATACTGAGTGAACAGATGGTGTAGGGTGTGTTACTTAAGACAGTTTTGCCAGGAGGTAAATTTATGCTTTATAAATGTACTTCAAAACTATGCTATTTGATTTAATCACTTAATGCAAAGACAGCTGCATACTATATTTGCCTTAACTGCAGTTATATGGGTTATCTGCCAATCTGTTAATTATAGTATTTTGAAAGACTTCAGGAAAAAAACAGTAATTATACAGATTGGGGGTGGAGGGGAGGAACATTTTTGAAGCCTAAATTCAGACATTCATTCCCAGCTAACACAAACTTATTGAAGACTTAGAAAACCTGTTAGGAAAGTGGGAGTAGATGTGATGGTTTTCCTTTGAAAGGGACTTACGTGTGTGTTCTCACTTTGCATCAGTTTTCCTGGGTAGTAACTGCTGGAGAGATGGGAGTTGAGTGATATTTCAATAGGACAGAGCTCCAGTCTACTCACACTAAGGTCTTTTAGCAACTGTTCAAGCCCTTAAAATTAAAATAAATGAAAGGAGGAGGTTCAAACATGCCCTTGACTTTTTTCTACTTTCCCATAACCTGCTTGTTCACTGAGTCCTCTGTACCTAAATTTTCTCTGCAAAACTGTTGCAGCAATGATTAAGCATGTTTAATTAATACTATATGAGGGAAAGGGAGTATTTTAAGCTTAGACTGACAGCTTCCTTTTCTTGCCAAGGACTAAATGTCACAAACTTGTAGGAAAAGTCTGGCCCATTTCCCCTATCCCCTGGGAACTCATGTTAAATGAATTTCATTGTCATTTTGAGAACAAGATTTCCTGTCTGTGGGCAGTCCCAGGATTAAAGTGTTGAATGGGATCCAGGTGGTAAATCAAAGAATTCTGGAAAGAACATTAAAGACTCTTTGGTTGAAGTCTCTCATTTGATAGGTGAAGAAACTGAGGATGCAAATTCTTAAATGATTTGCCTTCTGAAACCAGTAAAGGAAACGGGGTGACTTTCACAAGGCATCCTTTTCCATTGGTGTAGGCATTTTTAACATGCATCCCCCTGCCAATGAAGACTACAGAGAGAGAAAAAAAAAAAACGGAGGGAGCAAAGAGTTCATTTTCTTGTGCTGGTTCAATACATGACTGGCTGGAGCTACATCTAGGCAAAGTAAGAAGACAGTCGTAATAGTAATAGCTCTTCTCATTGATTTCCCATGGCCTCCACATTCCACAGCAGCCAGGGCCATCCACTTTGAGAACAGTGCCCATGGGGTGTAGCATCGCAGCCTGAGTGGTCACCAGCTACCTACTGTGTGCTAGGCAATGTATTGTGTACTTTCCCAACATCATCTCAATTACAATATCTAGAAACCTACAATTCAAACATTATTTCATGCATTTCACAGAGAAGAAAACTAGCTTTCAGAGTTTCAATGATTTTACACAAAAAAAAAGAAGAGAAAGGAATCAAAGATTCTCACTACAGAAAATCACCAAACAGCAAAGGCAGACAACAGGACAGGAAGAAAGGAACAAAAGGTCTCCCTACAATAACCAGAGAGCAAAAAATTACAGCAGATGCAGAGGTTGAGTAATTTGCTTCAAGTCACGTAGGTAACTTCTAATGGAGTTCCATATTTAGATTTGGACTTACAGATTCGGAAGGGGTTGCCTTTCCAAGAAAATATTTTTTTCTTAATATCTTTTTTCCAAACCTGGCTAAAAATACTTCTTCCAATCCTCTGAGGTCCTATTACTGAGGCTGTTCAGTACCATCTTGCAGCCTGTTACTCCTAGGCTATCCTCTGCACAGCAGTCCATCTGATGGCTATCTCATCTTCATGGATGGGCTCTATGGAATGTTCAATAAACCTCAACTGATAACCTGATATGTGCTTAAACCAGGTCATCAAAGCTGCCATGTAGTCCCAACTCTTTCTCTGCAGGAAGCACCCATTTTGAGAATATCCTGGTCATGCTGATATGAAGCTGCTTATCTGACCAGAAGAGTAATTAATTTCTTCTTGCATTAGGCAGAAAAAATAATGCCGAAGTTGGCAAATGGAGGAAGAATTGGAGGTTCAGGCTTGGCTTTTGGTACTTCTCAAATCATACTTAAGTGACTGCCGTACTTAACTATGAAGGAGTGTGAAGGGTCTTACAACTGGTCCCTAGGATTTCCATTTCCTTACAGGCATTTAGATCAAAATTAGAACAATGGTCATCGCTTTGAGCCTTTGGATCTCTGCTTTGGACCTCTTTTTTAGAACAGAGGCAGATGTTTTATTAAATTTCTTAAATGCGTGCCTATGTGTGATCCCAATTTTCATGTTTTGTGGCAGCATTTTTGATCAATATTCCTTGGCTGCTATCTATTTTCTCTATTCATTTTCTAACTTTCTACAATATCTCTAATTAAATATATATTATGTAAACCTTATATATAATATATAATAAACTTTCTTTAACTAGTAGAGGATAAACCTGCTTCTGCTTTACTCAAAGATAACTATATATATATATTACATAATTTGCATCAGTTATCCTGGGTAGTAACTGCCAGAGAGATGGGAGTATACATATATATGTGTATATATATGTGTGTATATATAGTTATCTTTGAGTGAAGCAGGTTTATCCTCTACTAGTTAATTAAATGAAGTTCATGCATTGGAGGCAAGTATTCTAAGGAGAATTTTTTTCTGTTTTATACTAAAGTTAAAAGCTTATGGTATAGATATTTTATGGCACAGGGCTGTGTGTGTGTGTGTGTGTGTGCTTCTTTATGGTGTAAAATAACTTTCAGGGAAGATCTGTCACTAGTCCAATTACCCATTTCTGTTGTTCAAAAGCAGGCATTGCTCCTAGGAGGTATGTCAATTCTGGAGAATTCCAGCTGTTTAGTTTCACAGCCCCACATAGAAAATCTGGGTTCCTCTTGGCATCCTTATTTAACCAGTACTGCATTTGGCAATCCTTTCTTAGACACTGTGATTTAGGATTTTTTTAAAAAAAACAAAAAACAAGAAACCTTCCTACTGTCATCAGAGATAAAATCTGTGTCTGTATGCCATTATACTTGTTCCTTTGGGGTGATTTCTAAAACAAGGGAGGAATAAAAATGAACTTTACTCCATCATCTAATCCATGGAAGCCCCCTCTTTACAGATCATTTTTATTTTTATTTTATTTGTTTTTAAAAATCTTACTTTTTAAATAGAGAAAAAAATCATACCCACTCAAATATAGTCCATTGGTCTTTGACAAAGAAACAAAGAAAATTTAGTAGAGAAAGGATTTTCTTTGCAACAAGTGGGGCTGGAACAGTTGGACATTCATGTGTAAAAATATAGATCTAAACACAGACCTTATACCTTTCACAAAAAATAACTCAAAATGAATTATAATCCTAAATACAAAATGTAAAACAATAAAACTTCTAAGAAATAATATAGCAGAAAATATAGGAGACATTGGGTTTGGCAATAAGCTTTTAGATACAACACCAAAAAAATTTTTTTTAAATGCAAGAAAAAATGGTAAGATAGACTTTATCAAAAAAAAAAAAAACTGCTCTGTGAAAGACACTGTCAAGAAAAACATCTCAAGAAAAATCAAGACACAGACTGGGAGAAAGTATTTGCAAAACACACATCTGAAATGATTTATATCCAAAATATACAAAGAACGATTAATACTCAACAACAAAAAAAAAAACTTGAAAATAAGCAAAAGATCTGAACAGACATCTCATCAAAGAAGATGTACATATGTCAAACAAACACATGAAAATACTTTCAACATCACATCATTGGGAAAACTGTAAATTAAAACTACAGTGAGAGAGCCAGGCATGGTGGCTCATGCCTATAATCCCAGCACTTCAGGAAGCTAAGGTGGGAGGATCACTTGAGCCCAGGAGTTCAAGATCAGCCTGGGCAGCATGGTGAGATCCCTATCTCTACAAAAAATTTTAAAACTAGCCAGGTATGGTAGCTTATGTCTGTGGTCCCAGATACTCAGGAGGCTGAGGTGGAAGGATTGCTTGAATCCAGGAGGACGAGGCTGCGGTGAGCCATGCTTGTACCACTGCAATCCAGTCTGGCAGACAGAGCAAGAGCCTGTTTTTTAAACAAAAACAAAAACAAGAAACAATGAGATACCACCACAAACCCATTAGAATAGCTAAAATCTCAAACACTGACAACACTAAATGTTGGCAGGGACGGCGAGTAACAGAAACTCTCATCCATTGCTGGTAGGAATGCAAAATGGTAACAGCACTTGGAAGAAAGTTAGGCAGTTAGTTTCTCATAAAAGTGAACTTACTCTTACCCCATGATCCAGCATTCACACTTCCAGGCATATACTCAATTAGGTGGAAAACTTACCCACACACAAAAGTCCACACCTGAGCGTTTAGCAGATTTATTCAGAATTGCCAAAAACTGAAAGCAACCAAGACATCCCTCAACATATTAATAAATCAACAAACTATGGAACATCTTAACTGAGCTATCATGCCACCAAAAACCTAGAGAAACCTTAAATGCCTATTGTCAAATGAAAGAAGCCAATCTTTAAAAGCCACATGACATGATTCTAATTATATGACATTCTAGAAAAGTCAAAAAGCTACAGAAACAGCAGAAAGATCATGGTTACCAGGAGAAGGAGGAGAGATGAATAGAGGAAGCATGGGATATTTTTAAGGTGATGAAACTACTATTTATGATGCTGTAACGTGGGTAATTGCATTATGCATTTGTCAAAACCCATAGAACTGTCCAACATAGTGAATCTGCATGTAAACGATGGACTTCAGTTAATAATAATGCATCTATAAGATTTATTAATTATAAAAACATCACATAATGAATGATATTAATGCAGCCAGGCGCAGTGGCTCACGTCTGTAATCCCAGCAGTTTGGGAGGCCAAGGCGGGCGGATCACAAGGTCATGCGATCAAGACCATCCTGGCAAACATGGTGAAACCCCGTTTCTACTAAAAATACAAAAAAAAATTAGCCAGGCATGGTGGCGGGCGCCTGTAGTCCCAGCTACTCAGGAGGCTGAGGCAGGAGAATGGCGTGAACCCGGGAGGTGGAGCTTGCAGTGAGCTGAGATCACGCCACTGCACTCCAGCCTGGGTGACAGAGCGAGACTCCGTTTCAAAAAAAAAAGAAAGAAAAAATGAGAGACTTTGACAGAGGAGATAAAATGTCAAGAGAAGGAAAATGGGGAATAATAGTGGAAGTAAATAAGAGGGAAGTATTACCTGTTTGTTTATAAGGCGTTTTATGCCTGGTGAAATAACACTATTTCCAGGTTAAATTTAACTTTATAATATGCATGCTAACATTATTTCCTTGCAGAATATAAATGATGTTCTGAAACTGTAGGAAAATTAATTACATGTATGAAACAATTTTGGGATGATCCACCCCCTGCTTTAGTATGCCCTGAAGGCCAAACTTACATATCCGTCATTCACAAAAAAACTTCCCTTTTTCATAGATTCTGCTTTCACACAGCCACACCTTCTGTACTTTAAGCTGCCCTAGAGTGTCTTTTAAGTCTTCATGAAAAAGACTTCAGACAAATGATTTAGAAATGGATTAATCGAACAAAGGGTGTTACCCAGTGTATGCCTGTGGCTGTATGAAATGCAAGCTAGGACAGAGTTTAGGATGCAGTTTGTGTCTAAGTAACTTAGTCTCTCTTTGCTTAGGAATAGTAGAAAGAATATCACTGGGAAGAAAAATGCTCTTTTTTGAAAAAAGACAAGGCATTCAGCCATGAAGGCCTGTATCATATGTTGTGTTTCTTAGGCTCCAGAAAAAGGTCCCTAACACAGTTGAAACCCACTGGATTCTTGTGGCGGTGATGTATGTCAACAGTTTTGAGTTCTCTACAAACTACACAGACCAAGGTACACTATTAACACTTTCACTCATTAGGAATTACCTGCCTTTTTCTTCTGTCTTATTTCCCCAACTAGATAGTGAATTTCTTAAAGTTAGGAAACACTGTGTCTTTTTCTTTTTCTTTTTGGATCATAACACCATACTGTCTTAAACATCATATATGCTGAAAAAATGTTAATTTTTAATTATTATTTTAAATTTCACTTAGATTTCATTTAAATATATGTATTCAAAAGTGCATGTAGCACAGGTTATAAATTTGTCATGTTTCTCCTTCTGCTTCTTGAATGTATTTTTCTCATCTTAAATTCATTTCAAAACTATAGCTTATAATAAATATAACATTTTCTCTTTTCTATTTTCTTGTTAAAAACCCAGGGTATTCAGTATTGACCCTAAAAAATTATGCCTTTGTAATAGGGTTAAATCAGCTATAGAGTAAAAGCTATGCCAGAAGAACCTTAATAATGCTTAAAAGCAAAACTCTAAAAGCTGACGTGTAAGTTACTTAACCACCTGGCAGAACTAAGTTCACCACTTTTAAAGACAACAAAAATGGCCAGGCATGGTGGCTCATGTCTGTAACCCCAGCATTTTGGGAGGCCGAGGCGGGTGGGTCACCTGAGGTCAGGAAGTGAAGACCAGCCTGGCCAACATGGTGAAACTCATCTCTACTAAAAATACAAAAAAATTAGCTGGGCGTGGTGGCGAGTGCCTGTAGTCCCAGCTACTTGGGAGGCTGAGACAGGAGAATCGCTTGAACCTGGGAGGCAGAGGTCGCAGTGAGCTGAGATCGTGCCATTGCACTCCAGCCTGGGCAAAAAGAGTGAAACTCTGTCTCAAAAAAATAAATAAATAAGTAAATAAAAATAAAGACAACAAAAGCAAATATTTACCATGTGCAAAAAGTATATATTTTGAATTTTTAGAGATAGAAACCACAATGTTGAGACGTTCAGTACGCAATAAAAAATTACTAAGGAGTCAATGAAGTAAGACATTGCAGCCATTATCTAGGAAGAAAAAAATAATCGATCACTAGAAACAGATCCAGAAATGAATGGTAGAATTAGCAAAGTCTTTAAGTTATTATATATTCACTCAGTATCTTTTAAACATTAAACATCACAAAGAAAGAAATGTGAGATATAAAAAAATGGTATTTGTAGAACCAAAAAATAACATCTTAAATTTAAAACAAATTATTAGATATGGTTAATGACAGATAAAGCAGTGGAAAAGACCACCAAAATTAAAGACATAGTAACAGAAACTGAACAAACTAAAATACAGAGGAAAAAAAAGAAAAAAAAATAAACAGAGACTCAGTGACCTATGGTTCAATAGTAAGCAATCTAATGTGCATATCGTTGGAGTTCCAGACAAAATAAAAAAACAGTGGGTGTGGGTGATTAAAAATATTTCAATAATAATGTTCAATTTTTCCAAATTTGATGAAATCTATAAGCTTAACACATACTGCACAGTTTAAGTTCAAAGAAAACTACATCAAAGAAAACCATAATCTACTTGCTAAAAAACAGTCATAAAGAGAAATTCTTAAATGCAGCTAGAGAAAAAAAATGGATACACTACATATTGGACAATAAAGAGGGGAATAATTTTAGACTTCTTGACAGAAATTATGCAAAGCAGATGTATTAGTTTGCTAGAACTGCCATAACCAAGTACCACAGATTGGGTGGCTAAAAAGTAGAAATTTATTTCCTCATAGTTCTGGAGGCTAAAAATTATTCAGAAAGTTTTTCTCCCTGGTTTGTAATGACCGTTGTATTAGAGTTTTGCAGAGAAAGAGAACCAATAGGATACACTACATATGTATGTTATGATACATATTATTTGTATGTATAATATCTTATGAAAGTTGTAAGTAGTATGTATTCAATGTACATATCCTTAATTATATATTCTCTTCATTATATAAAAATGAGGAATTGGCTCATGCATGCTGGAGACTCAGGAAAGCCAATGTTGTTATTCAGTCCCAGTGAAAAAGTCTGGGAACCGGGAGAGCTGATGATGTAAACACAAGTTCAAGGGCAGGAGAAGATGAGATGAAATGTCCCAGCTCAAGCAGGGAGGCAGGAAAATGGGGAGAATTTCTCTTCGTCCACCATTTTTTTAATCAAGCCTTCAACAGATCGACTAATACCCAACCACACTGGAGAGGGCGGTCTACTTTACTGAGTCCACCAATTCAAATGCTAATCTAATCTGGAAATACACTCACAGACACACCCCAAAACAATGTTTAGTCTGGGCATCCCACATCCCATTGAAGTTGACACATACAATTAACCATCATAGTCATATTCTTCCAGTATCTTCACATGTCTTCTTTCTGTATCTGTATTTTCTTTTGTTTCCTCTTCTTGTAATGATGCCAGTCATATTGGATTAGGGCCTACGCATATGACTTCATTTTACCTTGCTTAGGTAAGGACGTATCTCCAATCACAGTCGCATTCTGAGCTATTGGGGGCTAAGACATCAACACATGAATTTTGGGAGGAAATAATTCAGCCCATAACACCAAATAACAATGAAAAGGCATATTTGAAATGATAAATGAAAACAAAAATTTTTTAATCTCTATTTGTAAAACCAGTAAAAACATCATTAAAAACGAAGGGAAATAAAAATGTTTTTATACAAACACAACCTAAGAGAATGCATTACCAGCAGGCCTGTACTACAGGAAGTTCTTCAAGTGTTAAGAAAATAAAACCAGATGGAAATTAAGATCCACAAAATTAAGGACATTTGCTTCTGGCAAAGATGGAGTAACAGACTGGATTTCTTCTCCCACATGAAATAACAAAAAATGGACAAAATATACAAAACACAGATTTGCAAGTCACTGTACATAAAGTAACAAAGGATAATAACCTTGAGATGGAAAACAAAGGAATGTTCCACACAATTCCTTCAGCTTACTGCTTTCAGAGCGTCTCCAGGCTGCAAGTCAGAGAGGGCAAACTCACATAGAGCACAGCAGACTCCCTGAATTGAGCAGATGGAGGTGAGAATCTGGAGATTCCAAGGTAGCTAGAACTTGCAGAACAGAGTACCTGAGAAGAGACAATTACACAGGAAGAGAACTCTGGCGTCTGCAGAGAGTTTCCCTCACGTATTTAGTTCAGTACTAACGAGTGTATATGTGTGAGAAAACTACTTGAGATTGTGAAGAAAAAAAAATTACACAAAAGAATGAAGGTATTAATGTATGGTAATCATGGGAAGAGTTCCTATTCCCACAAGCCATATGAAAGCCCTCACGATTCCTGGGGAATTGGGTAAAGTGCACAAAAAGAATAGTTAGCTTTAGAAGGATCACTCTTCCTATACCAGTTAGCAAATCTTAAGAAGCAAGACCTGAAGGGATTTAACTGTTTCCAAGTAACTTATTGTGTCCCAGACAGAAATCAATAGTAATTATAAAAATGCTTGTAAAAATCATCAAGCAGCTGGGCATGGTGGTGGGTGCCTGTAATCCCAGTTTCTTGGGAGGCTGAAGCAGAGAATTGCTTGAACTTGGGCGGCAGAGGTTGCAGTGAGCCAAGATCACACCACTGCACTCCAGCCTGGGCGACAGAGCGAGACTCCATCTCAAACAAACAAACAAACAAACAAATCATCCAGCACCTCACAAGGTAAAATTCAGTGTTTGATATCAAGCTAAAATTACTAGGCACACAAAAACGTAGGAAAATGGTCAGGCATGGTGGCTTACACCTGTAATCCCAGCACTTGCACTTTAGGAGACCAAATGGGATCATTTGAGGTCTAGAGTACAAGACCAGCCCAAGCAACACAGCAAGACCCCATCTCTACAAAAAATAAAATAAAACTTAGCCAGGTGTGGTGATGCATGCCTGTAATTCTAGCTATTCAGGAGCCTGAGAGGGGAAGATCACTTGAGAGCCCAGGAGTTCAAGGTTATAGTGCCATCATGCCACTGCACTCTAGCCTAGGCAACACAGTGAGACCCCTGCCTAAAGAAAAGGTGGGGGATGGGACAGAACAACATAAGCCATAATGAGGAGATTAATAATCAGTAGGAACAACTCAGAAGTGATATAAAGAAGAGATAATTTTAAAATATTGAAATAACATTAGTAAGCTGAGGGACCTACACCTATTATCAATAACCTAGGCAAAGCCCAAAGGAGAGGAAAGGGAGGGCAGGGGAGAACAAATACTTAAACAAGAAAGAACCGAAACATTATTAAACTTTGATTAAAACTATAAATTTACAGATCTAGGAACCCCTAGGTAAAGAAACAAACAAACCAAAAAAAAAATTGCTCAATACCAGTGGTAAAGAAAAAGTTTTAGAAGCAGGAGGATAAAAAAATCTGCCAATTTAGAATTCTATACCCAATACACATACCTTTCAAGAATGAAGGCCAAATAAGCATTTTTTAAGATTTACAAAAGTTGAAAGAATTAATTATAAGCAAATCCACATTACAAGAAATGTGAAATGAATTATTTAAACACGAGGTAAATGGCAAGAGAAAGAAATATAGATCTACAGAAATAATAAAGAGTAATGGAAATTATAACTATATGGGTAAATATGTGAGATTTATTTATCATTATTTAAGTCCAAATTGACAGCTTAACAAAAATAGTAACAATATACTATTGTGGAGCTTATGGCATATGTGAAAGCATTTGACAATGTTAGCAGAAAGATCAGGAGAGAAGAATTGGAAGAACACTATTGTACAAGTTTTATACTGAAAATAGACCGGGCGCGGTGGCTCAAGCCTGTAATCCCAGCACTTTGGGAGGCCGAGACGGGCGGATCACGAGGTCAGGAGATCGAGACCATCCTGGCTAACACGGTGAAACCCCGTCTCTACTAAAAAATACAAAAAACTAGCCGGGCGAGGTGGCGGGCGCCTCTAGTCCCAGCTACTCGGGAGGCTGAGGCAGGAGAATGGCGTGAACCCGGGAGGCGGAGCTTGCAGTGAGCTGAGATCCGGCCACTGCACTCCAGCCTGGGCGACAGAGCGAGATTCCGTCTCAAAAAAAAAAAAAAAAAAAAAAAAAAAAAAAAAAAAAATAGAGAGGTATAATATCATTTGAAAATAGAGTATGATAAGTTAAATATGAATGCTATACATTGCTGAAATAAAAAAAGTAAAGAACTATAATGAATAAATAATAAAGTAGCTTCTATGGTCTGAATATTAATACACCACAGCCCCAAATTCATATGTGGACACCTAATCTCCAATGCAATAGTATTAAGAAGTGGGGCCTTTAGGAGGTGATTAGGTCATGTTGACTCTTTGATCTTAGACTTCCCAGCCCCAGAACTCTGAAATATAAATTTCTGTTGTTATATAAATTACTCAGTCTAAGATATTTTGTTATAGCAGCCTGAATGGATAAGAAATAAAATATAATTGTAAGAAATATTTAACCAATGCAAAAAAGGCATAAGCAAAATAAAAGTGAACAAAGACCAGATGGGACAAATAGAAAAACAAATATTAAGGCAATAGAAAGCAAGATGATATATTTGAAACAAACCATATAATAACCATATTAAATGTAAATGTTCTAAATACCCCAATTAAAAATAAGGAATTATCAGATTTGATATAAAACTAAGATCAAATTATACGCTGCCTACAGGAAATTTACCTTAAATAAAAAGGTACAATTGGATTAAACATATGAAAAAAAAGTGCAATGCTAGAACTAATCAAAAAGATATGGAGTGACTATATTAATACAGACATAGTAGATTTCAGAGCACAGACTATTACCAGGGATTAAGGGTTTCATTTAATAGTGTTAAATGGGTTAAATCTTTAGGAGGACATAGCAATTTTAAATGTTAATGTACTAATAATACAACTTCAAAATACATGAAGTAAAAACTGATGGAAATATGGAGAAAAAATAGACAAATCCAAAGGTTCAGTAAGAGATTACATGTTTCTCCTAAAAATTAACAGAATATGTAAACAAAACATAAGTAAAGATATACGATATTTGAACATCAACCAACTTGACCTGACATGTTTAAACCATTTCACCCAACAAGAATGTAATGTACATTAATTTCAAGTGCACTCAGAACATTTACCAAGATAGGTTATACTCTGGGCCATAAAGCAAGCTTACAAAATTTAAAAGGATTCGAGTTATAAAAAGTACAGTCATAAAACATTTAGCAACAGGGATACATTCTGAGAAATGCATCATTAGGTGATTTCATTATGCAAATATCATGGAGTATTCTTAACACAAACCCAGGTAGTATAGCCTACTACATACCTAAGCTATATGGTGGTATAGCCTATTGCTCCTACACTAAAAACCTATACAACATGATACTGTGCTGATTACTGTAGGCAATGGTAACCCAGTGGTGAGTATTTGTGTATGTAAATACATCTAAACACAGAAAAGGTACAATAAAAGTACCTTATACAAAAAAATATAAGACAGTGGTCCCCAGCATTTTGGCACCAGGGATCAGTTTCATGAAAGACAATTTTTCCATGGACTGGGATTGAAGGCATGGTTTGGGGATGATTCAAGCACATGACATTTATTGTGCACTTTATTTCTATTATTATTACGCTATAATATACAATGAAATAATTATGCAACTCACCATAATGTAGAATCAGTGGAAGCCTGCGATTGTTTTCCTGCAACTAGAAACTAGATCATCCCTTTTGGGAGTGATAGGAGACAGTGACAGATCATCAGGCATTGGATTCTCATAAGAAGCGTGCAACCTAGATCTCTTACATGCACAGTTTATAATAGGGTTTGCACTCCTATGAGAATCTCATGCCACCACTGATCTGACAGGAGGTGGAGCTCAGGGGGTAATGCTCATTCACCTGCTGATCACCTGCCACTTACCTCCTGCTGTGTGGCCCAGTTCCTAATAGACCATGGACTGGTACCAAGCAGTTTGGGGACCCCTGGTATAAAAGATTAAAAAATGGTATCCATGTATCAGGCATTTACCATGAACAGAGCTTGCAGGACTGGAAGTTGCTTTGGGTGAGTCAGTGGGTGAGTGATGAGTGAATGTGAAGGCCTAGAACATCACTGTACACTACTATAGACTTTATAAATGCTGTACAGTTAGGGTATACTAAATTTATAAAAAATATTCCCTTCTTCAGTAATAAATGAACTTTAGCTTACCATAACTTTTTTACTCAATAAGCTTCTGAATGTTTAGCTTTTTGACTCTTTTGTAACAGCACATAGTTTAAAACACGAACACATTGTATAGCTTTACAAAAATATTTTCTTTATGTCTTTATTCTATAAGTGTTGGTATATTTTTATTTATTTATTTATTTTTTTACTTTTTAACTTTTTTGTCAAAAATGAAGACATAAACATACACATTTGCCTAGGCCTACACAGGGTCAAGATCATAAATATCACTGCCTTCCATCTCCACATCTTGTCCTACAGAAGGTCTTCATGGTCAATAACACACATGGACTTGTCATTTCCTACGATAATGCCTTCTTCTGGAATTCTCCTGAAGGATCTGCCTGAGGCCATTTTATAAACAGTTATTTTTTAAATAAGTAGAATGAGTATACTCTAAAATAATGATAAAATACAGTATAATGAATACATAAACCATTAATTATTTAGTATCATTATCAAGTATTATGTACTCTACATAATTGTATTGCTACACTGTTATGCAACCGACAGTGCAGTAGTTTTGTTTACGTCAGTATCACCGCAAACACATGAGTAATGCTTTGCACTATGATGTAATGACAATAGCTATGATGTCACTAGGTGGCAGGAATTTTTCAGCTCCGTTATCTTATGGGATCACTACCATATATGTGGCCCATCTTTGAATGAAACATTGTTGTGCAGTGTATGACTGTATGTACTCTCACCACATCAGAATTAAGTTGGAAATCAATAATAACATGATCCATGAAAATTTTTCAAATATTTTGAAACTAAATAATACACCCCTAAATAACACATTGGCAAATAAGAAAGCAAATGTAAACTGGCAATTATTTTGAACTAAAAAAAAAAGAAGAAAGCACAACATACCAAAATGTATGGCATAATGCTAGAGAAGTACTTAGGGAAAAATGTACAGCAAAAAAAAAAAAAAAAATGCCTATAGAGAAGAACAAAATATCAAATCAATGACTTCAGTTTCCTTTAAAAAGTAGGAAACTAAGGGGACACTAAAACCAGGTTAAGTAGAATAAAAGTATAATAAGGATTATGACATAAATTAATTTCAAAAAATAAAAATGTTATAAAATAAGCAAAACTTGGCTGAGCACGGTGGCTCACGCCTGTAATCCAGCACTTTGGGAGGCTGAGGCGGGTGGATCACAAGGTCAGGAGATCGAGACCATCCTGCCCAACATGGTGAAACCCCATCTCTACTAAAATACAAAAAAATTAGCTGGGTATGGTGGCAGGCGCCTGTAATCTCAATTACTCGGGAGGCAGAGGCAGGGGAATTGCTTGAACCCAGGAGGTTTCAGTGAGCTGAAAATGCACCACTGCACTCCAGCCTGGCAACAGAGAGAGATTCCGTCAAAAAAGAAAAAAAAATCAATAAAACTCAGAGTTGTTTTTTTTGAAAATATCAATAAAATCGATAAAACTTTAGGCAGACACACTAAGAAAAAAAGAGAGAAGATATTATCAACTTTAGGAATAAGGAGAATGATATTCCTACAGATTCTATAGATACTAAAAGGATAAGTGTAATTATGATCTTCATGTCAATAAATTTGACAACTAAATGAAATGCAGAATTTCTTTGAAAGATTTAAATGACCAAAGCCAACGTAAGAAGAAATGAACAACCTGAATAACACCATGTCTATTATATAAAATGGATTCATAGTTCAAAACCTTTCTACAAAGAAAGCCCCAGGCCCAGATGGCTTCACTGATAAATTCTACCAAACATATAAAGAAAAACTAATAGCAATTCTGTATAAACTCCTTCAGAAGATTTAAAAGAATAACCCCCACTCTATTTTATGAGGACTATATTATGTTGATATCAAAACCATACACAAACATTTATAAAAGAAAACTAGAAGCCAGACACAGTGGCTCATGCCTATAATCCCAGCATTTTGGGAGGCTGAGACAGGCAGATCATTTGAGCTCAGAAATTCGAGACCAGCCTGGGCAAAATAGTGAGACCTCATCTCTACAAAAACAAATAAAAAATAATTAGCCAGGCATGATGGCACATGCCTGTGGTCCCAGCTACTTGGGAGGCTGAGGTGGGAGGATCACTTGAACCCAGAAGGTTGGAAGGTTGAGGCTGCTGTGAGCTGTGATTGTGCCACTGCACTCCAGACTGGGCTACAAAGTAAGAATCTATCAAAAATAAAAAAAAAAGGAAAGAGAGAGAAAGAAAGAAAGAAAGAAAGAGAGAGAGAGAAAGAGGAAGGAAGGAAGGAAGGGAGGGAGGAAGAGAGAAAAGAGAGAAAGAGAAAGAAAGAAGGAAAGAAAGAAAGAAAGAGAACGAAAGAAAGGAAGGAAGGAAGAGAGAGAGAGAGGAAGGAAGGAAGGAAGGAAAAGAAAACTATAGACAGATATCTCTCGCAAACATAGATGGAAATGTCATAAACAAAATTTTAGCAAGTTGAATTGAACAATATATAAAAAGCACAATACTTTATAGCCGAGTCAGTTTTACTTCAGGATATGTTTGGTTAAACATTTGAAATCAATTAAGGTGCTTCACCTTTATATTAATAAACTTAAAAAATAATAAGCTCAATAGGCACAGAAAAGGTACTGCACAAAATCCAAGGCACCTGATAAATACTCTCAGCAGACTAGGAAAAGACGGGAACTTCCTCACTTGATAAGGAGGAGAAACAAAAAGCCTACAGCTAATTTCATACTAGACACTGAAAAACTAAACACTTTGGGACAAGACAAACATATAAGCTCTCATAACTTGTATTCAACATTATATCGGAGGTTCCAGCTAGTGCAATACACTGTGGGAAAAAAAGATTAAAATTATCCAAATTAGAAAAACAAAACTACCTTTATTATCAACTATATAGAAGATCTAATGGAATATATAAAAAAGCTATTAGAATTAATATGTATTTAATATGTTTGCAGGATACAAGACCAATGTACAAAATCAATTGTATTTTCACATTCCAGCAACAACCAGAAATTGAAATTTAGAAAATAATACCAATTACAGTAGTATAATAATATATTAAAAACCTAGGAGAAATAAATCTCACAAAAGATGCAAAAGACTATACTCTGAAAGCTACAAAAGATTATCTGGAGAAATTAAAGTCACCTAAATAAAAAAGACTTTGCTCATAGGTGAAAAGACTCAATATTGTTAAGAGGTCACTTTATTCCAAATTGATTTATACATTCAACATAATTCCATTCAAAATTCTCAAAGGCTTATTTTGAAAATAATTTGCAAATGGACTATAAAACTCAAATATAAATGAAAAGGGCCTAGTGTAGGCAAAAGTACTTCAAAAATTAAGACCAAATTTGGAAGATTAATGTTACTATATTTCAAGATTTATTTAAATCTAGAATAATCAAGACAGGGAGGTATTAACATCAATATAAACAAAAGTCAACAGAATAGAAATATCTCTACACATACATGGACAACTGATTTTCCACAAAGGCAAAGGCAATGCAGTGGAGAAAGGATAGTCTTTTCAACAAGCAATGCTAGTATGATTTAATATCCAAATGCCAAAAATTAACTTAGATATAGATCTCACACCTTATATAAAAAGTAACTCAAAATGAATCATAGACCAAAATGTAAGACTTAAAACTATTAAACATTTAGAAGAAAAGATAGAAGAACATATTTGTAACTTTGAAGTAGGTGAAGATTTTTTAGATACACAGCAAATGCATGATCCATAAAATAACAAATTAATATCGTCTTTATCAAAATTAAAACTTCTGCTCCTTTTAAGACTCTGATAGTAGAATGGAGAGAAAACCACAGATTAGGAGGAAAAAACAAAGGACCTGTATCCAGAATGTATATAAATACACACACACAACAACAACAACAGAAAAACAACCAAGTCAATTTTTAAAAGAATGGGCAAAAGAGATTTAGACAGATGCTTCATCCAAGAAGACATACAACTTGTAAATAAGAACATGAAAGTTGCTCAACATCATATTCATTAGGGAAATGCTAATTAAAATTGTAAAGTAAAAACTGCACACCTATTAGAATGACTAAAATTAAAAAGTCTGGCCATACCAAGTGTTGGTGAGGATATCCACAAACTGAAATTATCATACTTTGATACAGTTTTTTTGTAAAACCACATATATACTTTCCTAATGACCCAGTAATTCTATGCCTAGGTTTTACCTAAGTGCAATGAAAGTGTTATATCAACACAAAAACTTTTTTTATGAGCCTGTTTAGCATCTTTATTTATAATAGCTGAAAATTTGAAATATATGTTCATCTTATAGGTATGAATAAATAAATTGTGGATATAACAACAATGCAATACTACTCGGGAATGAACCATTAATACATAGAACAACACAGATGACCTCAAAAACACGCTGAGCAGAAGCAGCCAATACAAAAAGAATGCTTACTGTGATTTTATTAATATGCAATTCTAATAAAGAAAAACTAATCTGTAGTGACAGAAAACAGGTCAGCGGCTGCCTGTGAACAGGAGTGGTGACTGGGACAGGGGAACTTGACTGGGAAGGACACAATATCCCCAACTTTTGGGGATATTGGAAATGATTGATGTAAAGATTTGTTGAAATGTTTTAAAATCTACACTTAAATCTGGTACATTTTACTGAATATAAATTGTGCCTTATTCAAGGTGATGTTTAAAAAAATCATAGCTATAGATGGCTAACTTCGCAATATGTCCTAGCCATAATACCTATTCAATAGTGAGATCTACATCATTTTCTATACTTCATGTCGCTCAGATTTGTCTTTTACTTAAAAAAAAAGAGATTTAATGGGTATCAAAGGAAGAAAAAAAAAACTTTCTAAAGATGTGCCAGCTTGCTTTCAAAACAATCATTTATATAACTGAGATGAAAATGTAACCATCCTATTTCAGCATTCAGTCTTTTCAGCTGAAGCAGATAAAGATCTGGGTTGCTGAAACTTGTTTTGCTGCTCTATAAAATAGCTGCTATATCATTGACACTTAAAAGGCATGAATCATGGCACAACCTTTCTGTTTAAAGGCTGTATGTAGCACAACAGTTGCATTCTAAACTCTAACTATGTGGTTGAGGAAACCTTTAACTTGACCTGTCTTTAAAATTCTGATTGAGTCCAGTTTATACCACCTCCCCCCACTCCCTCGGGATGCAACTACAACTACAATTCTGGTAAAAAGAAGAGTGAATGTCAAGTCAAAAGGCGTGGCTTGGATTATCACTCTGTCCCTTTTTATACTGTGTGAATTTGGACCAACTATTTAAATATATTATATTTATTTTCCTTATCTGTAAACTGGAGATTGTTGTTTCCATCACATGAGCGTTTGGAGTACCCTGTTTCATAATGTATATGAGAGAATCAAGTCATTCTATGCCCTTAGTCAATAATGATTGAATGGAAAATCAGAGCCTTGTGCAAAAAAGCTCACATGTTGGAGGCCACCCAGAAATAATGCTACAAGTAAGAGAGTATGACTGGTATGACACTATGACACACTAGAAGAGAGTTAATTGGCTGTTATTCTCCAGGGCAGGCTGGCCTTCAAATATGACAGAGGAAATCTTGGCAAAGTAGTACAAGTTGGAACGATAGTTGAACTGGATTAAACATCGGGTTAACCAAGGCCATCTTTTTTCTGATATAATATATTCAAGCGTCTCTTTTAAGCATAATCTTATCCATAAAGGAGAAGAAAAGAATCCCTCTCACAGACTTCTCCCCTGCCGCCTCAAAAATAACCTTCCTTGGTAAAAGTTGCCAAATGAAAATATATTTTCCAAATTGGGCAATATTCGTGAGATAAGAAGGAGTTCTGACAGGTTTCCACTTCGGGAAAAGACACTTTACAAATGCAGGTCTTCATACCTGAAATGCCAATGACTGCTTCGAGGTCTAAAGATTTCTCTTCTGCTCTAAAAAAAATAAATGCAACATATTTGAGGTTAACTTTGAACATCAAAGTATTTTTTAAGAAAGAAGTGTCAGAATCCACTATGGCTGTCTCCCAAGGAGTCCTTTTTTAAATCGTTATTACTGGATTGCTTTGGATTGTAACACATTATCTCCTTAAGAGCATATCCTTGTAGTTCCCTAAGAAAAGTCAATGTAAATCGAACCACTGCATGAGTAATAGTAGATTTACTCACCAAGGAGAAAGTTGAACTGAGTCAGAACCATTTTTGTCTAAAAAGTTCCTATTACAAAGCCTTTCAGGAAGTTGCTTGTCAAGCCCCAGGCCACACCTAGAATTAAATCCCTTGCAAATCCAAAAAGTGAGTTTGTGCAAACAGGACAGAATATCAAAACTACTTGTGGGAGTTACAAAAGAATATGTTGGTGACAGCATTAGAGTTTTTGTAGAAAAGCCATCACCTAAGCCAGTAATTGTCAACATTGTCTCTGAGACACTGCAATTTGCTTGCAATAATCTCAGTTTGTTTAAAAATTCCCCAGGGCAATAATTTAGTTCAGTGTACAGGCATATTTTGCTTTATTCTTCTTCACTTTATTGAACATTACAAATACTGAATTTTTTACAAATTAAAGGTTTGTGACAACCCTGTGTCTATTAGTGCCGTTTTCAAACAGCACGTGCTTACTTCAGGTCTCTGTGCCATGTTTTGATAATTCTTGCATTATTTCACACCTTAAAAAATTATTATAATATCTGTTTTGGTGCTCTGTAATCAGTGATCTTTGATGTCACAACTGTAATTGTTTTAAGGCACCACAAACTGTGCCCATATAAGACAGCGAACTTAATCCATAAACGTTGTGTGTGTTCTGACTGCTCCACTGATCAGCTGTTCCTCCATCTCTCTCCCTCTCCTCAGGCTGTTCCATCCCTTGAGATAACACTATTGAAATTAGGCCAAATAGGAACTCTACAATGGCCTCTAAGTGTTCAAGTGAAAAGAAGAGTTGTGTGTCTTTCACTTTAAATAAAAAGCTATACAGGAGCAGTGGCACATCCTGTAGTCCCAGCTACTCAGAAGGCTGAGGAAGGAGGATCACTTGAGACCATGAGTCCAAGGCTGCAGTGTGCTATGATTGTGCTGTGAACAGCCACTGCGTGCCAGCTTGGGAAACATAGTGAGACCCTGTCTCTAAAAAAATTAAAAACAAATATAAATTAAAAAATCAAAAGCTAGAAATGATTAAGCTGAGTGAGGAAGTCATGTTGATAGCTAAGACAGGCCAAAAGCTAAGTCTCTTGCACCAGTTAGCCAAGTTGTGAATGCAAAGAAAAAGTTCTTGAAGGAAATTAAAATTGTTACTCCAGTGAACATGAATGATAAGAGAGCTAAACAGCTTTATTGCTAATATGGAGAAAGTTGTAGTGTTCTGGATAGAAGATCAAACCATTCTGTCAAGCCAAAGCCTAATTCGGAGCAAAACCCTAACTCGTCAATTCTGTGAAGGCTAAGACAGGCGAGGAAGCGTAAGAAGAAAACTTAGAAGCTAGCAGAAGTTGGTCCATGAGGTTTAAGGAAAGAACCCATCTCCATAACATAAAAGGGTGAGGTGAAGCAGCAAGTGCTGATGTAGAAGCTGCAGCGAATTATCCAGAAGATCTGAGATCAATGATGAAAGTGGCTACACTAAACAACAGATTTTTAATGTAGATGAAACAGCTTTATATTGGAACAAGAGGCCTTCAAGAACTTTCACTACAGAAAAGTCAATGCCTGGTTTCAAAGCTTCAAAAGACAGGCTGATTTTGTTCATAGGGGCTAATATAGCCAGTGACTTTTAAGTTGAACCCAATGCTCATTTACCATTCCAAGAATCCTACGGCTCTTATGAATTATACTAAATCTATTCTGTCTGTGCTCCATCAATGAAACAACAAAGTCTGAATGACAGCACATCTGTTGATAGCATGGTTTACTGAATATTTTAGGCCCACTGTTGAGCCCTGCTCAGAAAAAAAGTTTCTTTTCAAAATATTACTGCTCAGTGACAAGGCACTTGCTCACCCAAGAGCTCTACAAGGAGATGTTGTTTTCATGCCTGTTAACACAATAACCATTCTGTAGCCCATGGATCGAAGGGTGATTTTGACTTTCAAGTCTTATTGAAGAAATACATTTGTAAGGCTATAGTTGCCATAGACAGTGATTTCTTTCTTTCTTTCTCTTTTTCTTTTTTTTTTTTTTTTTTTGAGACAGTCTCGCACTGTCACCAGGGCTGGAGGGCAGTGGCACGAATTCAGGTCACTGCAACCTCCGCCTCCCAGATTCAAGCGATTCTCCTGCCTCAGCCTCCCAAGAAACTGGGAATACAGGTGCATACAGATAGTGATTTCTCTGATGGATCTGGGAAAAGTAAATAGAAAACCTTCTGGAAAAGATCCACCATTCTAGTTGCCCTTAAGAACATCTGTGCTTCATGGCAGAAAGTCAAAATATGACCATTTAGAGTTTCTTCCAAAGTCCAATTTCTTTTGGAAGATGTTGATTTCAATCCTCATGTATGACTTTAAGGAATTCAAGACTTCAGTGGAGGAAGTCACTGCAGATGTGGTGGGAATAGTGAGAAAAGTAGAATTAGAAGTGAAGCCTGAAGATGGGAGTGAATTGCTGCAATCTTTAAAGCTTGAATGAATGAGGAGTTGCTTCTTATGGATGAGCAAAGAAAGCAGTTTCTTGAGATGGAATCTACTCCTGGTGAAGATACTGAGAACACTGTTAAAATGACAACAAAGGATTTAGAATATTATGTACACTTAGTTGATAAAGCAGCGACAGAGTTTGAGAGGATTGACTCCAATTCTGAAAGAAGTTCTACTGTGGGTAAAATGCTATCCAACAGTATCACATGCTACAGAGAAGTCTTTCATGAAAGGAGTAGTCAATCAATAAGGCAAACTTCATTGTTGTCTTAAGAAATTGACACAGCCATCCCAGGCTTTAGCAACCACCACCCTGATCAGTCAGCAGCCGTCAGTATTGAAGCAAGACCTTCCACCAGAAAAAGATTAGAGCTCACTCAACGCTCAAATGATTGTTAGCATTTTTTAGCAATTGCATATTTTAAAATTAAGGTATATACATGTTTTAGATACAATGCTCTTGCACACTCAATAGACTACAGTACAATGTAAAGGTAACTTATATGTACTGGGAAACCAAAAAATTGTGTGACTCACTTTATTGCAATATTCCCTTTATTGTGGTTGTCTAGAACCAAACCTGCAACGTCTCTGAGGTATGCCTGTTATTGAAAGAAAATAAGTATGTGTCAGGCAGGACTTTTGTCAGGACAGTGGAGATCTTACAAAAAAATAGCCAAATACCATCAGAGTATTAAACTTAATTTATCTTAGAGTTAGCAATAGTATTTATTAACTTAGAGATTTTTAGCCCTTATCAGGCAGGGATAAGTGTACCTAGCATAGTTTTTGGAATTTGGATATGCTCAATAGATGTTCACGTTGTTCAAAAATTGAGAATCTACTCTATGAAGAGCACTGTTCTTGGGAATAGATAATTATTCAAAAATATAGGTTAAGGCCTAACCATGTCTAATTGAGTTTTCTAAGGAAATCTCATTATGAGGCCTCATAGTTCTTCGAGATGTCTCCAGAGCATTCCATTCTTCAGTAAGTAAAAGTTACACTTCTATAAGTACGTTTATAGAAAAAATTCATTCTGAGTGTTTCAAGGCCAAAGATACCAGCTAAGGTTACTGTTTATTCTTCAGGGGAAAATTTATGCACAAAATGCTGAAGGTTGCAGTGACAGTCACAGAGTTGGAAAGGGGAACTTGAAAACTGATTTTACTTTTATCAGTGAAGTGTTACAACATAACTTTATTGAATAAAACACAAAATAAGCACTCTTAAAATCCATTTAAACTCACATAAAAAAAACCTCAACCAAATATTTCATTTAATCAGAAATGAAAACTGATTAGAAAGAAAAAGGAATGGGGGAGGGGGGGAAATGTATTTTAAAATGTCATTATTATCTTCCAAATTCCAGCAATGACACTAAATAGTAATGTCAATGAATAGCCAGGCTTCTAAATGTTGAGTACTTCCTGTGGCAATTATTTTAAGTTCTTCATATATAATTCATTTTCTTTTTGTTCTGAATACAAAGAGCCTGGCTTTTTCACTTTTATATTTTCCCACCTTAAGTTGGATTTTTACAAATGGAGGCATTCCTTAAGAGTTGACTTAAGAATTCATTGATTTAGTGCTTGATATTAATTTTTGCAATAACCACTAAAGCCTGTGCGATACCCTTCTTTTTGCCCAAAACATGTACTTTAAGAAACAGCTAATTTTCATGGAAGCAAACAGAATATAACCATATCCTCAAATCTGGAAAAAGTTGTATCTTACTTTCTACTTTTGTACAAGTTTCTGAGAAAATGTAATGCTCCAGTACTTTGGAAGTAAAAGTACTGCAATTTTACTTTTTCTGAAAAGTTCTTAGAGCCACTCAGAAGAAATGTGAAAGATGCGGAGTCAGTGGGAGGACAGGGTGGGAGCTGGCGGGGCGGGTTGAGCGGGGGAGGGTAACGGATACGGGAGAACACAGCAGAAGTAGCATGGACTCTACTGCCCTCTAGTGCTTGGATTCCAGAAGAGGATTAAGGTGTTTCCTGGCTTTCACGTGTTCTCTTGTGGGTTTATTTTTCCTTGGAGAATTTTAACCAAATGGGAAGGTCTTTAACCAAGTGACAACATTGCCTGAAGTATCAGGAACAGCCATCATTTACTTCGTCAGTCATAATGATCATCGAATTTTTTCTGTATTTACTCAGGTCAATGAGGAAAACACATCAAAAACAGAACCAGCACTTTAAAAGTATTGCTGGAAAGATTCCCCGAATAATTTAAAAGCAGAGTTTCATAATCGTCTGCACATTTTCCCCAAACTCTTGCATTTCTTGTAAGCATCTAGCTTCTTTTAGCACGTTGAAAAGCCCCAGAAGTCTGAGAAAGCTGGCCCGGTGGTGTCACTGTTGCACTGTGCGTGCACAGACGAGCATGGGTTGTTGAAACCTAAATGGCTGATGCTCCCGGGGTGTTCCACATGTTTTAATGTGGGTGTAAGCTATTTCATCTGCTACACTTACTTCTCTAAAACGTGTAGGGTAATCCTTAATTTTTTATTACTAAAATTTCCTTATAAATGGAACTTGCATCTTCTTATAAAAACATTTTAATGATGTTCATCACTAATCTAAATTTATCCATTTGTAATGCACTTCCATTTACTGAATGTGCTTCAAAAGCATATATATGTCAATTGACTACACAACATACACATGCTTTTCTAAATGCACAAAATATTAAATTAGCCACAAAATGGCTCTGCCTGGTAACTTGATATGACAGTCACTATTATACAAACATAAACATTTAATCAAGCTTGTATAGAGAACTTGTATCAATAGTAAACACAATAGTAATCAAAATATCATTTTTGTTTAGTCTTGTTTCTATGTAGTTGTCTCAAGATTTAGTAACTGGCACAATAATAAACCGATATGGTAATTTGCCTGATATTGCTATGGGGAGAACAGATAAAACTTAACTGAGCTCCAAATCACAGATATGATGTAATAATCGGTGAACTTTAATACTTGCTAAGCAAATTGTTCATCCACACTTTCCTACTCTGTTAAGGAAAGAGTTGAAGCTAAAAAATCTTTCAGGTAGCTTCTTGCTAGAAATTTGTATACCTTAGAATATATATATATATACACCCATGTACAAGTTGTAGGTGCTTCTAGTACTAAGTAAAATGTGGACTTGTTTTTCTAAGCAGTGGGGTGCCTAATATATAAATATATATTCTAATGGTTTAATGTCTGAACTTTGGGAGTACAGCTCAATAAATTAATAATAATAATTAGCTACTATTCATCTCCTTTACACCAACTTCAAGTGTGCAAGACTAATGCTTGCTTAATTTCCTTCAATTAAGCTAACACGATAAGATACTATTATAAATTATTTAAGTATTGGATTCTTGAAAAAAACATCATTTTCAAACACTTGTCTTAAATTAAAAGTCACTTATTATCAGAGAACCTGAGTTTTAGTCCCAGTTTCACCATAGATTATTGGTACCATTAAAGATGGCTCATGTATAAAATTAGGGGGTTGTATTAAATTCTTCAGTAATATAAATTTTTAAATCGTATTGAAAATCAAAACTTCTTAAGCCTGTTATTGAGTTTGGAATGATAGCATTCTTGACTCGAAGCATGTATAATCGACGCTTTGGTCAAATTTAACAAGCTAGAAAGATAATAGGTAATTGGAATATAAAAATACACCCATGTACAAGAACTTAATGAGTAAGAACAACCAACTGAGAAACATATTTGACCATGAGAGGACTGGCTTGTACTTTACACTCTAACCTTCCAATATCAACTACATTATTTTGTTGTAACTTAGTGGATTTGCCAAAAGCTGACCCAATATTTCCCTCTCCAGGTCCATGCTTCCTTCATGTTGGACAATACACAGAGGTTTTTCTTTTCACCACTCGAAGTTCAGTTAATTCCTCAAAAATAATAAACACATCCTCTCGACCCTTTCTGGCTTTCAACTCCTGTCCAGTTTCCATAGGAAAAATCTACTACACAATATGCTATCTGAAACAGAAAAAAGAAGTAGTAAAGCCTGCTACGTGACACATCTGTTACACATTATGGAGGTCAAAAGCGGAAGGAGCCCCAGGCCTTCTGGGGCTAAATCACTCTATCAGTTTAAAATTGGTGTGGTATAGGTGTGCTTCCCACAAATGTATTCCTTGGAACTTGAATCTCTCTCGATATTTTTGGTCCCCAGTGAAGATTTATGATATATTGCTATCTTTGACATTCTGATAAGTCTGTCAAAACAAATTTCTTTAACTGTGTTTAAACCAACGTTCCAACATTTTATTTTTGGAGCATAGATTTTTGTGTTTTAATAAGTAATATATAACATTTGAAAAAGACTGTTCCAGAGATAAAAATTTATGAGCGCAAAAAGAAAGATGAGCTCTGATTAATAATAGCTACGAGTTTTAAATGTTCATTATATTCTAGGTACTTTCGACAAGACACACCTTAACACATGTTAGCTCATTTGACATAAAACTTTCTGAAGGATAAGGGATTTGAGGCCGGCCTTAAAGAGTGAATAAGCCAGGAACATGTTGAGGAAAAGGTCATCCCAGAAAAAGGTAAGTTTAAATAAAAACATGAGGCCAGTATATGCCAATCATGTTTGGAAAATGGCAACATGAGTGAAGGAGCTAGAGCTTCATTAGAACCAAAATGGGGAATTAGACTGGAACATTAGAAGCTAAGTTGTAGGTGCCTCTAGTACTAAGTAAAGTGTGGACTTGTTTTTCTATGCAGTGGGGTGCCTAAGACACATTTGAGCCAGGAGCGGCATGATTAAACAACTGGTTCAAGTGACTTTTGTCAGTGATACATGGAGCCCAAAGGAAATAAAAACCACATATTTGGAAGTAAAATCAGGATGCATAAAGGACCCGTACTTTAAATTTCTAAAGCATCTGAACATGGCCAACAGTTTTCTTCAAAATCTCCACAAGTGTTTTGCTCATCACCCTGCTCTAATGAAGCCTAGCTTTCCTCAAACACTAGCATCTAGCACATCCCACACACTAGTTTTTCGATGTAACTTCATTTTATCAGAATACATTAGTAGTGCTTAATTGTTTCATTCAACTATAAAATTTTAACCCATGTTGGGAGTTAAATATTTAGGAGTGATAGAACCTATCTTATAAAGCACCGAAGAGGTGTGGCCAGTGAAACAGGAGGGACCCATCAGGAAAGAGGGGCAGCTTGGTCAGTGGAAAGCACAGGGCGCCATGGCAAACTGCCTGCCAAATCCAGACAAAGACTTTGCAAGCAGGAGGGGAAACTCAGATAAATCCCAAGTGCATTTCACTCAAAGCGTGGGCAGACGACAGTGACAAATGCAGGACAGGCAGACCACACTTGAAAATGTAAAGCATGTAGGCCAGGCATGGTGGCTCACACCTGTAATCCCAGCACTTTGTGAGGCCGAGGCAGGTGGATCACTTAAGGTCAGGAGTTCGAGACCAGCCTGGCCAACATGGTGAAACCTGGTCTTTACTAAAAATACAAAAATTAGCTGGGTATGGTGGTACACACCTGTAATCCCAGCTACTCGGGAGGCTGCGGCAGGAGAATCGCTTGAAACTGGGAGGCAGAGGTTACGGTGAGCTCAGATTGTGCCACTGAACTCGAACCTGGGTGACAGAGTGAGACTCCATCTCAAAAAAAAAAAAAAAAAAAAAAAAAAGAAAAGAAAGAAAGAAAAAGTAAAAAGAAACTGTAAGGCATGCAGTGTGCAGTAATTGGGCACTAGGTGAGACTTGGTGTTTTGGATATGGAAGGGAGGAAAAATATCTTTTCCTTCTGTCCTTGTGTGTTCTCAGCTGGGGTCCCTGTAACAAAAGGCAAATAAACAAAGAAATGCCTACACATTTATTTAATATAAGCTCTGTGTGACACAACAGCTAGATTTGATTATAGTAGGTCTGACGAACAAGAGGAGAGTTACAGGAAACTGTGATAGGACATAAAGCGGGTATGAGCTAAGATTAGTAAACTGGGGGAAACTTAGCAAGGCCTGTTCATTTAGATTCCTCTTGGCGATGCTCTGTCTTTGGAAATAAGGATTCTCATTTCCTCCAGATAAAAGGAGAAAACCTTTCACATGAGGGTCCTATATGACCTGCTTCAGAGGAAAGTCAGAAAGTCTTCCCCACACCTGCTGTTTCTCAAATGCTTTCAGCTTAAAATATTCAATATGCCATATATAGGGTAGCATGTCCTGAACACCATCAGACGGATGTGCCAGCCCTGAAGAGGGAACCCAAAAAGCATGAAGATGACAATCAAGGCAATCAAGGACAAGGACAAGAAAAATAAAAAATCTAAGTAAAAGAGATGTGAAACATGAAAGAAGTGCCTCTTTGTTTGATTCAAGGTAAGCCTGGTAGTCAAGACCACCATGCTGACCTGCAGATTGCATGGTGAGAGTAAACTCTTTCCCTTCTTGACCCTGCTCGGGGCACATACTGAGAAACAGGGCTTGCCCTCTGACAGTGACCACATAACACTGCCTTGGGGAGGGGGGAACTACTGAACTCTCTTCACAGTTTAGAGGAGGAAGATTCTCTCCTTAATAAAACAGTCTGGATCTAGAGAGCCTAACGGTTAGCAAAAACAGTGGTAAAATGGATTCTAAGTTCTCTCCTCAACCACTATACACTCCATCCCCAATTACTGCCAAATACATGTCTCCACTTGGGAGTCGGGGACATCTTCTGTATAAGGATTTAAATACCTATATGTGGAAAACAGAAGCACCATGGTTCTTGCTGCCCTGGCTCTTACAGAACTTTCCAACTGGTAATGAAATGTTTCTCCTCTCACTGCAGCTCCTGCGTCAGAAAATTTCTCTCCATGTCACCAAAGCCATCCAAGTCCTCCAATGCCCCCACTCCTGCTGGGGGACTTACAGGTCACTAGTCCTGTGAGATGGCAGGTTACCCACAGGCAATGGGGTGGGAAAGGGGCACAGTCAGGGCACTATGGGTCAATTGCAAAGGAGATGGCAACTGGGGATTATCATTCGAGGACAATTTGGCACTCAGTCCTCTCCCCAAGGCTCCTTGGTCCTAACAATGGAGGATTGATTCTTCTCTTCCTTCCCACTTGAAGGTTCCCATGTTCTCACTCCTTCCATTCGTTCTCCCTCGCCAGCCCTATTATGATATAGTTTTGAGGAGTAAGAACACTAAGGCACCCCCACTTTTTTTCCTAACGCTTTTGCCAGCAGCTATTTTGAGACTTTGCTTAGGTTTCAGTGTGGGCTGGGGAGGTGGGGGAAAAATGGCCCTTTGATAAAGGGAGAGAAAGACAGAGAATATACATGGAAAATAAACATATTTGTACTTAAAAAAAGGATTTTTTTGCTTGCTATTATCTACTTATATGCTGAATCCAGGTAATGGAATGACTTGTCAAGAAAAGGGGTCAGAGTTAGTGATGAACTGTATTTCCTAGGGGACTATTGTGTGCTTCTGTCCATGACAGGTGAGAAGTATATAAAGTTTCTGGGTCATTGAGCAGTCCTGGGTCAGCCTAACACGCCTGGCAGGCAGAAGTGGTCATTACTGTTAGAAGACAGAGGAAAGGAATGGAGCAGTACAAAATGTGAAAGAAAAAGTGCTGAGGAATGAGCCAGGAGGGGGAGGGAAGGTAACTTTAAATCCATTTTTTGAATGTGAAAAATTAGGACAAAACAGAAGTAAAAAGATTTTTAAGGTTAATGGACAAAACAACTAACATTTTGTCAATGAAATGAATGTTTAGACTACTTTAGTTATATTTTTTGGTTGCCAGACTGTGCTGCTTTGAATATGCTGTACTTATAATTGTGTTACATATAAATTATGGTGTAATCAATGATCATGCCTTTATGAAAACTAGCCTTAGATTTCAACGTTACAATATAAATGGAATACGTATGAAGGATTTGGAAAGGGCCCAGAGGAAAGCAGAAGCAATTGAGAAGTTGCTGAGTAAGCCACGGGTAGAAAGGGCTTCATCATCAGGGAAGTCACGTTCAGCTATGGAAGATGGAAGACTAGGGCATGGGGAAAACAGACTTCTTAGAACTCTCCACCCGCTTACCTCTCATAGGCTTTGGCTTCTTCTTTTGTCAAGGAAGGGTTGAAAACATGAAGTTTAGATAACATTTGGGAAATTCTGAGAATGCCTGTGGTGCTTCAGTCTCTCTAGTAAAACAACGGGTTGGAATTTAAGGCTTCCCCTTCCCCTGGTTCTTCCATCAAGTTGCCTCTTCCTACTTACCTTTGCCTTACTTTCTCAGCTTAGCCTCAGGCCATGGGCTTTCTGTCTACTCATCTTAACTGAGGTAACTAATGCTGTGATTCTTCTTGAGTAAATGCCATCACTGCCGCTTGCTCCTTATTTTTATCCAATGCAAAGACTACATCCTTTCATTTCAAAGAATTTAGCTTTTATCTATTTCTACAAAAGATGCAAGGAATCATTCTACAGTCCTGAGCAAGAGTGAAGATAATCACATAAAGAACATGGGAACTGCAAGGGAACTGCTACGACAGTGTGAATAACAGACAAATACCTTTGGTACAGGGAGAGAGTAGTTTGGCGGAGGGGGAGAAGGAGAAATAGGGGAAGATACTACCAAGGATGTCCCTATAGCCACTGGGATTGTAATCAATTATCTGTTTCTAGAAAACAATCTGTCTACAGTGTTCATGCAGGATACAGGTAAAAAAAAAATTCTCAAACCAAAGAGCACCCTGGTTATCAATTCAGAAATAAAATTCATTGTTGTCCTATGTGTTGTTTTTGGTTTATACTTATTTTGATTATACTTCAAGTCAAATCTATACTAGAGAAATATTTGGATATTGGGCCAACTTAATAATTTAATTCAGAAAACCCATTTCATCTGGAGTATCTAAAATTTGGCATTACTTCACATCTCCATCTCTAGCCATCTGTTATGATGTCTCTCAAGGGACTTTAAGATGGCTCATAAAGGACAGAGGAAATATTCTTTCTCCTTGCATGACACTAAATGGTACCACTGGACTAAACTATGTTGATTATCACTAATATTACCTAAGGAAAAAGTCAAGTAGATAAACAAAGTCTAAGTACTAATTTATATGAAGAGTTTTTGTTTGTCCAATAAATGCTGCACCCAGTTTGTAAAGTGGGTTTGATTAAATAAGATATACATCATATAATATTTTCTTTTTTATAACACAGACTATCTTGAGATTAGTTGTGATTGATGGAGAAGAATTCACATTCTAGAAAGGTTGAGATCATATTGCTTGCATCCACTTAGATACCATGCTCTCTCATGGATACCAGTCACCGGATCAGAGTTTTGGTAATGTCTGCAGAAAGCAACAGCAGTTGCTTCATACACTGGAAACCTTGAACATTTTTTTCCCCCTGGCTTCCTTAGTGTGTGAAAAATATCCGTAACTTACCACCATTCTCTGTCCCATTTTCCCAAACCCAAAAATTAAAAAAAAAAAAAATCATAAAGAAATGAGAGATAGAAGATGCAAACTAGCATTGGCCCACATTTGCATTCTTCTTGGTTTCTCTTTTTAATTGTCCAAGTCCGTCCCAAAATGATTCTTTCATTTACTTATAATTATTAACTCATATTTGTTTAGCAGACAGTTATGAAGCTTAGTCAATGTATGCAATATGTAAGATTTTACAAATTCTGGCTTTTTTCAAAATTAGAATTATAAAATTGCCCCTGCTCTTTTGTTTTCCACTAGACTCTGAAGACGTCCACATTTAACTTTCACATCGGATGGCAGAAATCTCATCAGAATAGACTGGAGGCTAATGATCTTCCCCTTTCCTTTCAACAAACTTTTCTTCTTATTTCCCTGCCTTCTTCCTTCCTTCCTTCATCCCTGCTTCCCACTTCTGAGCAAAATTCTGGTATTAACATTGTTTCCAGGATAGTAACAGAGTTCATAATGTAAATACAACAATACACTGGAACTATCTGTTACAAAACGGATATGTCCAAGACACAATGATGATAACAATGGCAGAAAGTTTATGCTAGGGGTGGGTAAGGGCTTGTTCTTTAATGGATCTATTTTGATTAAAAAAAAATATATATATATACACATATATATATTTGCAAAATTTAAAATTATATGCCACCCCATATTTTTAGGAAATTGTGGGATATATGTTATTCATTAACAACGTAACATATCACCAGAAAGGTTTCATTTCCAGGGCTACATAACAGGAAGTAGAATGCATGTTTAGACAGTATCTTGTCAATATGGTAACTTTTAACCTAAATGTGTAGTTAAGCTAATATACAATAACAATGATCAATGTTTATATAGCACTTTAAAGACTTTCACATCCTTTATATATTGTGACTTTCAAAACCCTGGGAAGGAAGATATTATCCTCATGAATAAATAGATTTAGAGAAACAAAATTTCAAACTGGGGACTCTAATCCTATTTTTCCCCTTCAAAATTTTTTGAGCAACCAGAGTTTCTAATCTGTCTAGTATTCAGAATTCCTATATGTAAAGTTCTGTTAACTTTTTCCAGTAACTTTTCTTTTTCATTTGAAAGTTGAAACATAGATAAGCCTCCTATGTATCATGGGAAGTACAGCACATCAAAAAATATGGTCCATGGTTCATAAAGGAAAAGTTACCAATGATTTTCACACTTCCGAACTTCCCATCACAATTTTGACATGGACACATATATCTTAGCATAGGAAATGATAACGTCCACACAGGTGGCTCCGCACATATATTCTTTTGGATCTCAATTCCTTAATGTTTCAAAGTGATTCTTGGCCCTTCACTGTCTTCCAATATTTGGAATGTATGATTTTTAAAATAAATATTCATAAAACACTTTACTAGCAAGTGGAGATGGAGACTGGTTTAGAAACTTAACTCATCCAGTGTGCAAACCTAAAAATTAGGCTTATGTGTACCAGTTGTCTGCCGTCCAGTTCAGAGAGGCACCACCCCTGCTTGACACCCAAAGGAAAGCATGCTACAGTATCTTAAATAGAAGCTCTATTTTCCCAGATCTTAGACAGTATGAACTTTCAGAGCCAGGTCTTTGTAGAGCATGAGGCTTATTTTATGGTCACATGTGATCATCCCTTGGCAGAAGTCCTCTTTAGAAGCAAATTTCCTTTACTTGACTGCTTAAAATAATGTAAAAACTTAACCATTAGAGGTATATACAATTTCCACCTTACATTTCTCCAATTTATTTAGTATCAACCATTTGAGAAATAATAACTAATATGAAGGAAAACAAGCATTTTGCCAATAGTATGATCTCACCAACTTCCTTCTAGAATGCTGTTTAGTCTACCAAGCTAAGTTCTTCTTTTTCCCTCCTTTTGAAGAGGAACTGTACATAAAAAGGGAATTAAAGTGGAATCTACTTATCCTAATTAACACAGATGACTGGAGAGGAGGGATTATATGAGTGATGGATATTTTGCATTTTCCCATTATCTTGTAAATTATATACTTGGCTTATTATACAAGCGCTGGGGCTTTAATTGATAAAACTTCTCACTAGGTTTAAATATCTCCCATCCAAAACATCTCTTATTTAAAATGTTAAGGAGTGGAACATTGACTTCACCAATCAATGAGACCTTGCAGTTCTCAATTCTCCTAGAATCATTTTTGTTTTTAGCTTCCTTTTCTGGCAGAAATTATGAGGAAATCTCTAGGATAAGAAAGTAGGAAGGCACTTTATAAGATTATTTTGAAGGTCGGGATACAAATTCATAGTAGTGTTAGTACACTCTTTGAGATGGCCCCCACAATTCCACTATATGTATCACCACAGCTCTTAAGTTACACTGACTTTTGTAATCCTAACAATATTTCTAGCATTTATCAGGTGCTATCATAAGCAACCACCTCATCTCATTTGATACTAAGAGTGCTGTGAGGAAAGATGTTATTATTCCCATTTTGCCAACAAAGCAGGCAGAGGCTCACAGAAGTCAGCTGCCTGCTAACCAGGAGCCCAGCCAGGTTATGAAGTCAGGGCCCTGAGCTCTGGAGGCCCAGGCCCTTCACATTACATTTCAGAGAAATCTGGAGTTCCTTCCATATACAACATTTATCAGCTATGATTTACATTAAATGCAAGAGCAAGACAGGTAAAGTGAAGGATAAAACATTGATAACTTTGTTATATGAATAACTGTAATGTACAGAAAGGAAAAGCTTTAGAAAAAATTAACTACTGTAAACCAAAAAAATGAAATTCTAAGGTCCCCCAAACATCTGAATGGACTCCTCTTCTCAGTCAAGAGCCTTCCAGAGTTAACCTGAATAATGAGTTCAGGCCATGATGAGAAGGGGGAGCCAGACATGCCTTATTATACCCTCCTCCCTTTTGGAATTACTGATAGAACACACTAGGTCTGATAAGAAACATTTACAATCTATTCTCTCTGAAGCCTGCTACCTAGAAACTTCATCTTTAAGAGAAAACCCTGGCCTACACAACCCCTTATCATAACCTAGACATGCCTTTCTGTTAATAACTCTTTCTACCAGTGTCTAATGACAAAATCTTTGAATTTGCCTATGGACTTAGAAGCTCCAGCTTCCAGTTGTCCCACCTTTCCAGACCAAACCAACATACATCTTACATGTATTCATTTATATGTCATGTCTCCCTAAAATGTATAAAACCAAACTGTATCTTGACCCCCTTGGGCACATGTTCTCAGGGTCTCCTGAGGGCTATGTCATGAGCCATGGTCACTCATATTTGGCTCAGAATAAATCTCAAATATTTTACAGAGGTTGACTCTTTTCATCAACACCGCTGAACAGAAGCAATAATAAGCAGACACTTACAAATAAATGTGGCTTACAACGATTACAAATGTAAATTTTAAATGTGAAACTTTTCTCACAGTACTTTGGGAGGCAAAGGCAGGTGGACTGCTTGAGCCCAGGAGGAGTTCGAGACCAGCCTGGGCAAATGGTGAAACCCTGTCTCTGCCAAAAAAAAAAAAAAAAAAAAAAAAAAAAAAAGCAAAAGTTAGCCTGGTATGGTGGCTTGCACCTGTAGTCCTAGTTAGCTACTCGGGAGGCTGAGGTGCGAGAACTGCATGGGAGGTGGAGGTTGCAGTGAGCCATGATTGCACCACTGCACTTCAGCCTGAGTGAGAATGCGAGACCCTGTCTCAAAAACAAAAACAAATATACATTTTCTTTATTAACGCTAGGATTAAACAGTAAAAGATAAGGAAACTACATGCTCTTTAGGCTAAAAATAAACCACTTGTTCTTAAAAATTAACTAGCATCCTTTATTATAAACACCTGACACCCGCTCTCCTATTTTGATGAAAACTCTGCCTGAAAAGTAATCATAGTTTACTGGTCCTTTATTTAAAAAAAATGGATGTAATAAATACATGTGTAATTATAAGAAATATAATAGGAATGTGTAACAAATATTAGAAATAGGATTTTAAAAATCATTCTGAAGCTAACAGCAGTAGTTGCTGGTTGTACTTTTAATTGCATATGTATCCAAATGCAACAAAATGAAGTTCACGGGAATACATTCCTTAAGTGAAGAGAACTCACAGAAAGGTTTTTAAAGCTCAGTCACGTTACTGAAATATCTGTAGCAAAATATCTATATTTTTAACTAAAGCAAAATATTTTCTAGAGAAGTTACTTCTTAAAGAATTGAACAAGTTTATAAATATCTCAGCAATGATTAACCAATCCAATTTATACCTAAAGAAAACAAATCAACTTATTTAGAATTCCACTAGTAAATTATTCTCTTTAATTCATGTGCAGCATGTGTAAATATAAACTTACACTTAAGTACTTCCTTGCTAGTTTGAGAACAATCTTTTTCTAATGGGAATGACAGACATATATTTTGATATTCACAGAAAGAACAAATCCAACAGTAATAATAACTTGTTTTAAAAATAAGTATTCAATTGTTTCATTTAACTTATAGAATTATATTTCTTTCCACTAAAAAATAAGTATGTTAGGCTTTCTGTGGATTGTGTTGCCTTACTCAAACTTTTCTGGAGCCAGCGAATGAACATATTTCATACTCAGTTGAGAGATTTTTATCAGTACACTTAAAGGCAGCAGGGTGCATAATTAGGTATGCCTGCCATCTGCATAGCCCTCCAGGTGCAAAAGGCATTAGCTTTATTTAATATTACCACAACATTAATTTTACTCCATTAATTTATGTCATTTGTCCTTCATTTCAAACTCAGATTGCCAAAACTAAAGCATTGGGCACGATGACCCAATTCTGATTTTGGTGAAAGGCTCATAAACAAAATCTTAAGCAACCTCCCTAGCTAAGAATATACTTAAGAACAGGAATTGACTGGCTAGCTTTCACATCTTAAAAAAAGGAGTCCTATAAACAAAATGTTCTTGATTTTAGTATTAATATTTTAGAGTTTTTTTCCAGAGAGGAAGAACATCATAAGATCATGATTTTAAGTGGCAATGACAAGGCACTAGGAAATATTGAATCACATCATTAGAAAGGTATGAAAATACCATTCAGTTCCTTTAAGCCCAGAAAAGAGTTTCCATGGAGTTTCTGACACTATTCTAACATTTGTGATTCTCTCTTTCTAACAGAAAGCAGGGTGCAGACCTACAGTTTTGACTCTTGGTGGACAACAGTATCTTGGTAAAATTTTGTTCCTTTGCTTTATGAACTTTTCCTTAGAGTTATTATGGCAAATGATACTGGTTTTCCATTGAAAGTAATGAGATACTATTTCTTTTGAGCAAATTTAACTTAAAAAAAATCAGTTTCCTTTAAAGAAAAATGTTTTGTAATTCATAGTACAGTTACACAAAAATATAGGAAACATCACGAAGGTTGTATATAAAACTGAAACTTTGGAAAGTTTTGTGTAAGTTGATTTGCATCCAACTTCCAAAGAACAAGACATGATTACACAAAAATAAAAATTGAAGGTTAAAGAAAGTACTGAACTTATACGATTCTATGTCTTATAAGTACAACTGCGCCAATCATTTCTTAAAAGCTTATTCTGTGCAAGGTATTAGTACTTCACATGCAGTTATCTCATTTAATTTTCCAAAACAAGATAAATCTTTAAAGTTTTGCTGAATGGAATAAAGTACATTTAGGTGAATGAAGTTCAGTGTAGTGGAACTGTGAATGCTAAATATTTTAAGATAGACTCAGGTCAAAAATTGTAATTTCCAGTACATCAATAAGAAAATATGTAAGAAGAAAAATTATGTTTTCTGAGGATAACTGTGTGTGTTTCTGTAAATATGGATGTAAAGAGGAGGAGGGTGGGGGGAGAAAGGATCACAAAATACTCAACACTTGACATAACTTTCCAAAAAGTGTCTAAAGTTAAGTGAACAAGTTGAAGTTTCCTCCTAGAAGCAGCCTAAGGCAGTCTTTTGATGGTGCTATCCTTTTGGAAATTTCATATAACTTCAGGGAGACAGTTCTGAGATCCTTACCATACATTTGCCTCCTGCTTGACAGAATGCCTTTTAAGGGCCTATTATTGAACTTTCAGTACTTGGCTGACAACAAAAATTCTTACACAGATAATATCATTTTTTTTTTCTAAATTACATTGAAATGAATATGGAATACTTGTATTTTGAGGAAAAGGAAATTTCAATGCCAAGCATATAAAAATCACCTTAAGAACATTTGCTTTCCCGTGTTCATGCTCTTAGTTAGAACTTTTCTTGACACCAACTTTTGCCTCTTAAGGTATTGGAGGCCAATCCTGCCTTACAAATAACTCTCTTTAGAAAAGCACAAAGTTAAACATGAATTCCTAGTAGTCAAAGTTGAGAAACATCTTTGTGCAAATCAAATGCATTCCAGAATATCTGTCACTGACATGAAACAACACACCAGGGCCGCTGAAAGCAAGTGATGATAGTTTTGACATTCCCACACCTAGACAAAAAATAAATAAATAAATAAATAAATAAATAAAAGCCTATTTATTACTTGTCTCCCTGAACACATCTTTTCAACCTCTCTATTTACTCTGGGATCTCAAGAGGGGCACCAAATCATTGTATGGCATTCTCAGACAATCAAGTAGCTGACCAAATCTAAGGCAGTTTAGTATTGTGTATCTCAGAGCAGGGAAGAGCTCCCTTTGCTTCTTCATATCTATCAGAATCTGCTTTGTCAAGATTCATAAAATGGAAAAAAAAACCCTCTCCTCCTTTGTCTAATCTTTCACAAATTTTAATTTTTTTATGCTTCTAACTCCATCACTGTCCTATCAATTTTGATTTGCTACATTACCTTGCTATTCCTGCTAATATATATGTGTGTGTGTGTGTATATATGTGTGTGTATATATATATATGAAATACTTTATTACTGTTATTATTATCCTTTTGGAGTGGTATGAAGAATACCAGAAATCTGTGATATTTCCAGTTTGATTTAATCAAATATTATTATATTTATAGAACCTATTACGGGCAATCCACTGTTTTGGGTGGTACGTTGGCACTAACATTGTAATATTCAAGTCTTTACTTAAACTCTTTGTTCAAGCACTTTCTTCTTTCACCACAGACAACTACTGTATTTCCAGAAAGAAATAATATAGCAAGCATAAGGCTTCGTTACTTATCCCCAGTACTTATGAATCTATATTTTTTCCTCTCAAACTTTACTTTCCTTCCTCCCTCCCTCCTTCCAGTTTCTCTTTAATGTGCTTTGTCTTTGTTAATTAATAGCTACTCATAGAGTTTCTCCTGTTAGCCAGACATAATGACAGTAGCTCAGCACACATAAACTTTTTTTTTTTTTTGAGACAAGGTTTTATTCCCATCGCCAACTGGAGTACAATGGTGTGATCTTGGCTCACTGCAACTGCTGCCTCTCAGGCTCAAGTGATTCTCCTGCCTCAGCCTTCCGAGTAGCTGTCTGGTTAATTATTTTATTTCTTTTCTGTACTTTTTGTAGCGATGGGGTTTTACCATGTTGCTCAGGCTGGTCTCAAAATCCTGAGCTCAAGGATCAGCTCACCTCGGCCTCTTGAAGTGCTGGAATTGCAGGTATGAGCCACCACGTGCAACCAACATTTAAGATACTCTATCAGTTTCCCAGTGCTTAAACAAACTGTAGCTTAAAAAAACAGAAATTTATTTTCTCACAGTATGGAGGCCAGAAGCCTGAAATCAAGGTGCCAATAAGGCCAACTTCCTTCTGAAGGCCTGAGGGAAAAAACATGCCTTGTCTCTTCCAGCTTTTGAGGGCCCCCTAGGTATTCCTTAGCTTGTTTGTCTGTTTGGTTTTATTTTGCCTCCATCTTCATGGGGCCTTCTTCCCTATGTCTGTGCCTTCACAATGCCTACTTAAATGGAAACCACAGTCATAGGATACAGCACATCCTAAACCAGCATGAACTTAACTCACTACATCTGCAAAGACCCCATTTCCAAAGGTCACGTTCTGAGGTTTCAGATGGACATGAATCATGAGGAGACACTATTTAACCTGGGCTGTTCTTGTTGGGAGCACTTAGACATATTATGAAACTTGAAGGGGTTGGTTGGCTTTCTCCCATACAGTCTGGTAGGGAGCATCCTCTATAAAAATTACTTGCTAGCTCAAACTCAGATGGGAGGTTAGTTCATGTTCCAGCAGCCTACCATGAAATAATGGCATCTTTCATTATGGAGAGCCACTAAATGATGGCTAAGAAGGTAGATGTGTCACTGGGATACTAAAATGAGTTTTGTTACATTGGGCACCTAAATTTACAATGATTGGTTAACAACTTTTGAGTTGTTGCAATATGTAGTTTCTTCTATTTATTTTGTGTAAGAATCACTGAATTCTCATATTTTAGAACTAAGTAGAACCTTTGTGATAAAATAATCTATCATTTTGCAGATAAGATGAATGAGAGGGAAATGCATGTTTGTTAGCTAATTTGGTACAAAACTAGTAGAGCAAATTTCCCCTCATTCCTTGCTCAGTGTTCAAGTTGGACTTGTCATGTTTATTAATGCAAATAATTTTGATTATGATTTTGTCCATCTGAATACACTTGAATAGTTCTTGACTACACTGAAGAGCAACTTACAATATTACTGCATTAACAGCATCTGAGAAAAACATATACAGGCAGGATACTTCTCTTTCTACAATGTCATCTTCCTCTAATCTATGAGGAGTCTATGAATCTTTAGTGTTAGAAAAAATTGTGGAGGTAAAAAATATTAAGCTTTCCATAATGATGTTGTCCAAAGTTCCTTTAGCTGTAACTATGGACACCGTATGTGCAGTTAGACATGATAAAAACCAATTTTAAGTTGTAAATCTTGAACAGTATATAACAAAGCTTTTCCACAGTAAAAAGAACAAAAAAAATGCTTGCTGCTTCTTTATTTGTGCACCACTGAAAATTCTTATTTATTCACTTTAATTCTGCATTTACACAAAAATGCTGTAATAAAATATCTGTACACTACTTCTGTTACAAATATAGATAATATTTAAAGTGACTTTATATATTCTAATGTAGGAGTTTCACGCTCTAAAATGGGAATGAACACATGATAATTCCTCACCAGTTGTCTCAATAAACAGCTCCATCTGTTTCCCTTAGTCTTAAACTATTGTATTATAAGATGTTAATATAAGGCGATGAAATGAAGTTATGTTAATCGCCTTAATTTTTCTATCAATTTACTAATGGCAAACAACCAAAATAATTACTAACACATTGTTTTCTATCATTAAGATTAATATGAATTGAAAACCAATTGCACAGCACACTAACACATTTTTAATGTTGCATCAGTTGTTAAAATCAGCACTAAAGATTCTGGGACCCTTCTATGTTCCTCTATGATTAGCAGCATAGTTGCTTTCTAGAAAAACCATAGTCAACATGGGGTGGCATCATCATTTACTTATAGCAACATGAAAATATTTTATAAAAGGTCAAAAATAAAAATGAAAATTGAGATGTGCATTAAATATAATTTCTTTATAAAATTTAGGGACATTGCTTCATATATTTGCTATTTACTCAATTATAGAAACCAATTTTAGCAGGAAAAATACATATGCATGTAAGAGGTGGGGAGATGCAATGTTTTTATTATACTGTGTTGAAAATTTTAAAATACTGACAGTATTTTTAAAGATTTTTCAATAGAAAACTTTTTTTTCCTTTTTTTAGTTTGGGGTGGGGAGAGGAGGTAGATTGCCAAATTGAGGCATTTTTTTAAAACTCCCCAAGACTTTCTTCTTTATTTTATATTTTCATTTTTCATCCTAATTTACTGAATCCATTTTTTTTGGTTAGCTTTAGAATTATCTTTCTTTATACTAACGAGATTAGCATGTAATAATTCTTGCCCATGTGACTACAAAACGTTAGATATCTTCATAAATAAAAACCAGATTCACCTACACAAATATTCCTTCTCTTTTTTAAGTTCACAAAATGCAAGAAGAAAAGAAAAATGATGTGAGGTTGTCAGTAAGGAAAGCATTTCTATATGAGAAAAACACACTTAAGTGTTATTTCCCCCCTATAGTTTTGAAGACCCGCTGAACACAGCATAAAAGAAGTCAGGACCAGTCCATTCTCCTCACAGTAGGAGGTGAGCTAGGGGTGGGGTTGGCTCAATTCTGGCAGCCAATTCAAGACAGAACCATCAAAGTGACAGTGCCTTTTGTCCGTTTAAGGATGGCAACAGCTTCTTCATGGGTGACTCCTTCTAGACTCTGCCCATTGACAGCAATGATCTGATCGCCCCTTTTCAGACGTCCATCTTCAGAGGCTGCTCCCTGCAAATTATAAGGTAGACTTGTTTATTTCTCAAAAAATGCTGCCTTGCAGCTCACAACAGAAAAAGATCTCAACAGGAATGTAAATTGCTCTGCATGTACACACACATTGCTCCCAGTGCTCCATGGGTGCTCTAAGCCATTAAGCAATGATGAACATAGACAAAGAAGGTCTTTCTCCTAAATGGTTTTAGCATTGAGATACCAATTTGAGAGAGAATTTAGCAGTCAACAGATTAGTTGGATGGGTTTTTGGCTGTTCAGCACAGCAGTTGGTGGGAACACAAATTAATAAAGAATATTTGGGAATTTGCCTAGTAGGAATGATTCAATAGAATCCAGGATTTTCTATCCTGTAAAGAAGACCTACAGAAAGAAGGTAAATGATTAGGCAGGAACAAAAATAGTTTTACAGGACAATGGCTTGAGGGATGACAAAATCCAAAGGTCTGAAAAGCACAAAGCCACCTGAACGTTCACTACGGCAGGATAAGGCGTAAGTTCTAAATTTAAAACCCACTGCTATTTCTAATTCTTTTTGTGGTTTTGAAAAAACTATGCAAGCTGTCTTAGTTCTTACTTCCCAAGGGTAGAGAGATTCTTCATATTCCTTATGGACCCTAAATGATTAAGATTAAATACAGACATTGTTGTTTGAAAAAGAATAAAGCATGCTTATAGAAGACAATTATACAATTAAATATAAAATTAAAGATATGGAAAAGTTAATGAGGAATCCATAATGATGAAATTCTTAAAATATGTTCTAACTAGCATGCCTTAAATAAATTGTTCCTAGGCTGAGAAAAAGGACTGTGGACTCTTCTATTCACTAGCAAATGCTGTTTGTATTTTTGGACATACCAATAGCTTTTTAAAAAATCTTATAAATTAAGCCTATAGCTAGCTTGTTGTAGGTAACAGCACTTTAAATTGGCTTAAAAAAAAAAAAAAAAAACCTTTTCCAAAATAATAAAATAAAACATCCATAAGGGACCATACCACTAATCCAAAGGCCCTATATCAAATTTTTAAACAGGTTTGACTAAGTTTTGTTTCTTTTTACACTATAAATTTTGAGATTCTAAATTTTTCCCTGCAGGAATCTTGTCCAATTTTGTAGCTCCTGAAAAACGACTTAACATATTAACAATAATTATATGGGTTTAAATTATTTTAATAGGTTTACCAGTACTGCAATATCTTTACTCTTATTCTAAACCTTAAGATAGAATAGGTATAATTATAACTAGACAATCTTGTTAATTGAATCTCTTGATTGCAAATCACTGACTTATCATAGATGATAGGGTTGCTGGATACTCCCTAAATTTTTTTCAGTAGTTATTTTTGTTTTAGTCAATGAAATTAAACTTATAAAATAAATGCTTATTAATTTTCATGTGTACTTTATGTACTTCTCTATAACTATTTTATACTTCACGACGACAAAAATATGCAAACAGAAATATCAGTGCTCTATAGCATACACATTTAAAATGTTCCATTTTCAAAAGACAATCATGTGCAATTTGTGTTCAAAGAAAAAAAAATAGGCTTTACTAACCAAAGTTCATTAATATTTTTATGTATATTGTTAAGAGTTTCCATGGAGTTTCAATTTGAACCTATTTTCCTTTAAATATAATGAAACCTCAAATTGGACAAAAATATTTAATGACCTGTTCCTGTAGGGAGTTTTGAAAAGAAATGATCAACTGTTAACCATTTGGCATTACCTCAGGCCATAAACTAATAAGCCAGCTGCTGACCACTATTAATGAATGTTTAGGGGAAAAGAGGGTGGTTAAAATTTGCAAGCTTACCTTTGCAAACACTGTTTTAACATAAATGGGTAAGTCTCCATGAGGGCTGCCATATCCTCCAACTATACTGAAGCCTAAGCCATCTGGTCCTCGCTCTAGTGTAATAGACTTACATTGAGGAGGTCTACGGTGAAGGAAAGGAAAAACAACATTTAAATTAAAAAAACCCTATATCTATATATATGTTATGAATTATCTGACATCCACCTAAAGCTAGCATAATTCTCTTTGTCACTGACAAGGAGTATATTATGGGTATTTTTGAGATGCTTAAATTGTCAGTGCACGCTGTGCTCGGTATTTTAAATTTACATAATCTAATGAAATCCTACTTAACACCCTAATTCTATTACTCATTTACAGTTCCCTTAAACTAACATATTCATGGCATGTTCTCGTTGTACAGAGAAGCTCATTCTTTTTCCAGTTTATTTAAAGTGAGAGGGCTAAAGTTCAGGGGACAATAACAGAATAAGTCATAAACATCAGTACACCCAAGCTCAGAGAGAAAAATCATTTATAAGCAATGGAAAAGCTGCATCAAATTATTTAAATTTTCTAATGTGCCTCTCTCTGTTTTCCAATGCTTTTTTATCCAATTGTTGTTACTTAATACCGTGAATTTTTTCAATCCAAAGTATAATATGTTAAATGAATAGGCAGTGCTGGAAATTTTAAAATGATAGATTTGACTTGCTCCATATTACATGAAGTGGTAACATCAAGATTAAAATATCCTCCGCCCCAAAATCAGAGCTGAAACCATGGGAAGGGTAGTAGCATGCCTATCTATCTAGCTAGTTATCTATTTCTCTACTTATCTTTGATCAGCTAAATCCATGCCATAATTATTTGAGTTTGGAAGCACCTGATATGTGTAATTCATACTTCATATATCCTATCATTTTACCTGTACGTAATTCCTAGAAACACGGGACAGAGAATGCAACTGTCAGGAAGACTTGATTCATAAGTAAAAAATGATAACACTAATCATCATGTATGAGCGCACCCTAAATCATCCTGAAATATACTGCTTGACGTCAGCCCAGTGAAAGAAAGACTGGAACTTGCAGGCTCCTGCTGATGACCTGTGACCACACTCACATCTCCTCCAGCAACCACCTGCACACAGGAGAAGGATAAACAGAAAAAACACATGTTCCTGGGGCTAAGGAAAGTAATTTTTCTTCAAAAAGAGCACTTGGATTAAAATGTACATTTTATTGTCCATTTAATCATTTCTGTTAACATAAAATACAACCAAAGAGAATGAAATTTCACAAGGTCCAGAGGCCTCTTAACTGTCCTGACAGTAAACACATTCTTCTAATTCTATTGTACAAAGTTTTTTTTGACGTTTTTAAAATGTGGTCTCATATGTAATTATTTTTTAAAGATCTTTGGAATACAAGCCACTTGCTAGCACTACTTAAAACTCTAGCAAATAATCATGTACTGCTAAGGCCTGGATTTTTTTCCCCTTAAAGTATAAAACAATCAATGCATCCGAGTAAAATGTTACAAAATATGTTTCATATGCACTTTCTTGGAACTCTTAATCATTTACGTTCAAGAGAAATATTAAATAAAATAATAGCAAAATATTTAATCATTTTTACTGCTTTAACATCAAAGTTCATGTGTCTTCAAGCTACCTATATTCTGAATTATGCTTGGGATAAAAATCTTACCTGCATTTCAATGGAGCCAGATGCATTTTTCAGTAGGTTAACTGCTTGGGTGTGAGTCATGCCCTCAGTGGATGTGCCACAGATAGTGACAATCCTATCCCCAACCTGCAAGGGAGAGAAAGAAACGGCCATCTGCTAAAGCAGCCATGGAGAGTGGGTCTTTGAGACCTGAGTATTCATTTCCTTCTCCACCTTGCACATGACATATATACTGCTACCAGCCACTGAAATATAACTAAGGAAACCACTAATTCCAAGAAGTCCAATAAGCAGCAACCACAAAAAGAAGCAGTGCATAATGGTTGAGTTCCATAGTGTCCAGGGGAGAGGGAGGGAGGAGAAAGTCACTCTTCCCTGCTCTTCATTTCTCTTGGGTGAGACATTACTTCCTATTAAAATAAAAAAAAAACTCACTATCATTTGGAAACTGAAATTTCTCTGGACATTACTATTATAATCATTAGATGTGACTCTAAGTCAGAGGTTGGCAGACTAAGGCCCAGAGGCCAAATTTGGCCCACTGCCTGTTTTGGTTAATAAAGTTTGGTTGGAAGACAGCCATGCTTATTTGGCTGCTTTCACAGGGCAGAGTTGAGTAGTTGCAACAGAGACTCACAGGTCCCACAAAGCCTAAAATATTCACTATCTGTCCTTCCAGAAGTTTATTGACCCTGTGCTATGTATACAATCAGATTTTAAGTGTCAGCCATAAATCTGGATATCAAAGGAGGCTGAACCATTCCCAGCCTAAAGACTATTTAAACTAAAATGTGGTTATGTTCTGAGACCTATTTTTTGAGGTATGAAACCATAGAGATTTTTGCTTTAGAGAGACTGAGTTGCCTTAATGGAATATTCATGTAATTTTAGAGCTGGGCAGTTGGCATAAATTCCATCGTAGTGCTCCACAATTTGGATAATCCCTCAGCTTTGAGGCAACTTGCATATTGTTTTGTAACATTGTAAGTCATATTTATATTAAACTTCTGCAAAATTATCAGTGAATGCAAATAAGTAATACTTTTCAATTTAACAGAGTTAAATCAGCATTTAAACCAATAAAATATATAAGAGAAAAATTTCACTTCATACTGGTGTTCTGAAAATACTTTCTGTTCTCTTTTAGCTTGTTCCACAGAATTTCAACATATAAAAATATGTATTAAGAAACAACTATAAATCTCCCTATTTCATTTAATTGCAAATCTGCATTTTCTCCTTTCTTTTAATATTCTTTATCTTTTACCCTAAGCAAGCCTTGCCGTGGTTGGATTAGATGATTTAAAAGTAAATGTAGACATTTAAAACTGCCTTGCAACAGATAGCCAAGTTCAAAGGTTTATAAAAACACTTCTGCACATTTTGCTAGGGCTTCTGGGGTTGTTAGTATGACTTACTCTGAGTTTTTGGGTCTGTGCTGCAACTCCAGTTGGGTGCATCATTGCAATAAATATAGGCACATCACCAAGTGGGCTGCCCACTCCTCCAGCGATGCTGATTCCCAGTGAGTCAGTAGGGCCCTGCCATGGAACAGATACAAAATTTTGGTCAAAGTGATATTTTTAATTGACCTTTTGTTTATTCTTTGGCATGATATCTATAGTCAACTCTGATCTTCTAAGTGGAAGGGCGAAAATGAAGTACAAGAAAACTGCATTACTTTGACGCAGGTGCTTAGTGTGGCTCAGGAAAATAAGCATCTGTTCAGGAAGTAAAATAAATCAAGACATTCTAAATGAAAATCATTTTGCAGAACTGATGAAAAGCAGGTAAACTCATGAAGTGAAAAGACCACACTTTTGGAATCAGTCCTGTGTTCAAAGCCAGGAAGTCATACTTGTAAATGCAGGAACTTGAAATAAGTACACTCCACTCAATAAATCATTAGATCTTCATTTACAAAATGGAGACAACAGTGCCTCTCACAGAGGGCTGCAGTGAATATTAAATGACATGATGATGACATGAAGTGTCTGTAAGAGTGCTCAGAACAATAGTAAAGGCTCAATAAATCACAGCTGCTTTTACTTTGTCTCTTGTGAATGGCTGTCGGGGGAATCTGTTTCAGAACTAATAAGTATCTGCTGAAGTGAAAGGTTTACTTATCAGTGTAACAAGTGAGAGGCACTGTACTATTTTGTGTGGGGTCAAGTTGATGCTATTTTCAGCAAAAGAGAGTATGCAAACTGATTTTTCAAATGAGGTACTATGATCAGGAAATTCATTAAGGACTACATTATGTTATTTCACATGTAATATGTAATAATACATACTTTTTTGAGATGAATACGTTAAAACAGTAAGCAAGTTAACAAGAAAACGCATAAGATGTCTCCGAAAACACCAGAGTTTATATTGTTTTCTCTCCCCAAGTTACCTTTTTTATTTCAACTGTTCTTAATCCCTGTATTTCAGATGCCACTGTAAAGGCAAAAAAGATAAAATAGGGTTATTTTATGTTCATTCATTTTTTATCTCATTAAAATATCTAAAGCTGGATGGGACTAAATGGAATAACCTAGGTTTCTTTTTTATTTTTTTAAGGGGGTGCTCAAAGCTGCAAGTACACATGATTAGAACTGTCTCACATAGGAACTATTTATTTTTCCAGCTGGAAAAACGTATATACCATCCCATTCTTCCATTCTTCCTTCTCATTTTAAGTGTTGATTATATAACTACATAATCCACTTTGAATGAGTCAAGGGCAAAATGTGCTTTGCATAGAAAGACACATGTGCACAGTTGACAGGAATAAAGTCATGGATGCATTAAAAAAATTCATGAACTTAAGTGCCTAAATTTCTAGAATATTAGTCACATTGCAAACACAGATTGCCATATGGTTAGTTTCTTCAATTTGAACAACTCTCAACCAATGCACCAAGCCAAAAATTCCTCTGCAGCATGATTTCACGTAATTAAAACACAGGAGGATCACATTGATTTTCTCAAATTTTTGCAATCTTCATGGAAAAAGAAGGCTTCACTTAATGGCATCTTCTGATTTACTGGTGTTACATTAAACACAGAAAAGGAATAAAATCAAATACACCAATCTGCTTAGTAAGAAAAAAAATTACAGAATCCTGATTAAAATGTTTAGTGTATCTTGTAGGGTAAACATCAAATGGGAAAAGCTGCCATAGGCACAACTTCATGTTGTTCAGACTTTTTGCTAACACATGTTTTTGTACCTATATTAGGATATGGGATGATGTGGGGGAAAAGAAAGCTCAGAGGTAAACAAGAAAAAAAAATCAGTGTTGACAGCCAAAATTCAAACCATGTTTAAAATACTGAACCAATCTTACATGCATTCTTCTTTGAGCTACTTTCCAGTGACTCTGATGTACTGGATCCAGAGAGTGGAAAAGTGAAAGATGACAGGCTGCCTTCACTCACCTACAAATACACAACTATTTCAGAATGTTTTCCAAGTAACATACTCCCTAAATACCACTTATTTCAGAATTTAATCTAGAGACACATACCTGTTAAGCAATGGTGGCATTTGATAATTTGATGAGCAATTTAAACACAGTTTCTACTGGTGTTTTTTTTTTTCTTTTAAAAGGAGAATTTGTCTAGTGACATAAATGAATTAAAGCTAAAAGGGTAGATGAAATTGATTCCAATCTACCTAAAATTTTAGTGGATAGTCATAATCTAATACAAACTAATCTTCTTTAAATTTAAACTGATGTGGTAGGAAGACTAGGACTTAAACAAAAACTGTAGAATTACGGTCAGCTAATAGGAAACTTATGGTAGTAACTTAGAAAATTAGTATCGAGTCTTTTCTTTTTTTTTTTTTTCCTTTGAGACGGAGTCTCACTCTGCCACCCAGGCTGGAGTGCAGTGGCGCATCTCCGCTCACCACAAGCTTCGCCTCCCGGGTTCACGCCATTCTCCTGCCTCAGTCTCCCATGTAGCTGGGACTACAAGCGCCCTCCGCCATGCCCGGCTTTTTTTTTTTTTTTTTTTTTTTCCAGTAGAGACAGGGTTTCACCATGTTAGCCAGGATGGTCTCAATCTCCTGACCTCGCGATCCGCCTGCCTCAGCCTCCCAAAGTGCTGGGATTACAGGCGTGAGCCACCGCGCCCGGCCTACTATGGGGTCTCTAGGGATAGATTGATGAAAATTGGCTTCCACCATCAGTAGACAAGACTGAGGAGAGGGTCAAGTGGTCTTGTCAAGAGTCTTGAAATATTTAACATCATATTTTTATACATGGTGCTGAGTATCTATAGTTCACTTATATGGGACTCTTCAGTTGAATATTGATTGATGTTGCTATAAAATATTTTAAAAATATGTTATCTTGGGGTGAGGTGCAGTGGCTCACGTCTACAATCCCAACACTTTGGGAGCCGAGGCGCGTGGATCACGAGGTCAGGCGTTTAGAGACCAGCCTGGCTGACGTGGCAAAACCCCATCTCTACTAAAAATACAAAAATCAGCTGGGCGTGGTGGGGCACGCCTGTAGTCCCGGCTACTCGGGGGGTAGAGGCAGGAGGAGAATCACTTGAGCCCGGGAGGTGAAGGTTGCAGTGAGCTGAGATCGTGCCACTGCACTCCAGTCTAGGTGACAGAGAGAGACTCCATCTCAAAAAAAAAAAAAAATAAATAAATAAATAACAAATAAAAATAAAATAAAATGAAAATAAAAAATATGTTATCTTGGTAGGCTTTACATATATTAGGTAGTTACCTTTTGAGATTATGGAAAAAGAATCATGTCAAAAAAGAATGCTTGAAATCAATTTCCTTAGAATAACTTATAAACTACTCAACAGCTACACCTTGTTTACCTGGCTACTCTGATTCTTTGTTCTTCTCTGTCTCAAACTCTTTACCTCAGTCACTATCCCATGTTGCTAGGGGGCCAGACCTTGTACACAGACCCACAGTCAGGGCCATCTATGTGTCTTCTTGGCATGCTGATTGCATCACCCTGATGCACTCCACAGCTACCCACCTGGCTGCTTTGAGAAGGCCTCCTTTCTGAATGGAATGGACCAGCTTTGATTCTTCCAACTTCCAAGGTTACTGTGCCTAGGGAACACTGGGGGTGGGGATGGAGGGGTGTTTTATGGAAATGTTTAAATAAATGCTATAATCATCTTTAGGAATACATTTTATTCTTCAAGACTTTTTTGAAAGGCATCTTCCTTTTGGAATTTCTATAAGCAAGGATACCTCCAATCCCTTGTGGAAAATGGCTTTTTTAGAAAACATTCAAACTAATAAAAATAATAACAAGTAGTAGCAGCAACACCAAGTGTCTGTCTTATCACCTCATGATTTCTATGGAGACTACTTCTACCAAAAAGAAATGGAGAATTGAGCAATTATCTCATGAAACACACTAATTTTGATAGGCCAAACAAGCTGAATAACTGAGGGTTTAAAAAACAAAGTGACTGTAATCCCAGCACTTTGGGAGGCCGAGGCAGGTGGATCATGAGGTCAGGAGATCAAGACCATCCTGGCTAACACGGTGAAACCCCGTCTCTACTAAAAATACAAAAAATTAGCCAGGCGTGGTGGCGGGCGCCTGTAGTCCCAGCTACTTGGGAAGCTGAGGCAGGAGAATGGTGTGAACCCAGGCGGTAGAGTTTGCAGTGAGCTGAGATTGTGCCACTGCACTCCAGCCTGAGTGACAGATCGAGACTCCGTCTCAGGAAAAAAAAAAAAAAAAAGCAAACACAATGAAACCACCACTACCACCACCTCAGCAACTTGTTTTGCCCTCAATAGAAGAGGTACTTAGATAATTGGGTAAATTCTCTTATGGCCACACTGGGCCTGAATAAACTTATGATAAAAAATTTAGATAACTACTACTATCAACAGGAAACATGAATTGAAGACAATCTTCTTGTACCCCTTTACAAATAAACCATAGGCATGCAAGAAATGATGCACAGTCTAATATGGAAGTAGCACAAGGAGGTGTTTGAGATCCTGTTTTGGAGTCACTGGATTAAATCCAGACTATGTGATTTATTAGCTGTGTGACCGCAATGGATGTTTAACCTTAATAAATCTTTTACTCTGAATTTTAAAAACATACAGTATTATAGGTTGTTGAGATAAATAATCCATGAACAATGCTTATGACAGTGTCTAAAATGGAGTAAGATTAATACAAACATTGGGTACTGATATTATTATTCAGTGATGAGAGTACAAAGGGATGTGTTATTCTTGAAGATGTTGATCATGAATCCTACTTTGAAAGGTCAAAACTTGACTTGTAATATCCATAAGTTTGTTTTTTTATTTGTCTGATTTGGGGTTTCTTTGCTGCAAATTTACCAAACTCTTCTTGAAACTATTTATATTTTCAGTTTACATAACTGTAAGGTTAACATGTCCATACATTAATTATTCACTGTGTAATGTTGCAACCCGTTCACCTACCTGTAACACTTCTCTCAAGTATCAAGGGCTTTATTTTAAAAATTGTTAATTTTTCCAATACAAAAGCAATTTACGCCCACTAAAGAAAATTTTGGAAATAAAACGAAAAAAGATGGGGAAAGAAAAGGACCCATAAGTCCAACAGATACCTCATAATTATTGTTTAAAAAACTTAAAAGATTGTATTTTTTACACAGTCGTATCTATGCCGTAAACACAATCCTCTGTCTTATATTCTCCACTAATTACAGTAGTCCCCCTTTATTGTAGGGGGGAATATGTTCTAAGACCCCCCGCCAGTGGATGGCTGACACTATAGATAGTGCTAAACTCTACATATACTATGTTTTTTCCTATACATACGGTTTAATTTATAAATGTAAAATAAGGTTTAATTTATAAATTAGACACAATAAGAGGATAATAGTAAAATAGAACAATTATAACAATGTGCTGTAATAAAAGTTATATGAATGTGATCTCTCTCTCCCTCTAAAAATACCTTATTTTACTATACTGTGGGCAACTGAAACCACAGGAAGAGAAACTGCAGATTAGGAGTGACTACTGTATATATTTTATCATGTTAAAATAGTTGTCATGACACTTTGGGAGGCCGAGATGGGTGGATCACGAAGTCAGGAGATCGAGACCATCCTGGCTAACACAGTGAAACCCCATCTCTACTAAAAATACAAAAAATTAGCTGGGCGTGGTAGCGGGCGCCTGTAGTCCCAGCTACTCTGGAAGCTGAGGCAGGAGAATGGTGCGAACCCGGGAGGCGGAGCTTGCAGTGAGCTGAGATCACGCCACTGCACTCCAGCCTGGGTGACAGAGCAGGGCTACCGTCTCAAAAATAAATAAATAAATAAATAAATAAATAAAATAAAATAAAATAGTTGTCATGAACATCCTTTCAAACAGATACACGTTTGCCATGCATCCTTACTATTTATACCAAAGTTTATGTAGTTTTTGCCAACCACGTTGCTTCCAATTTTCCCACTATTACAAATAACACTTCAATGAACTCTATGTGCATGAAGAACTTTATGTGAAGTTGTGTATTAAGGATTATTTATAGAAGATTTTTAAATGAAAAATTAATAAAACAAAAATAAGCAGCAGCAACAAACATGTAAGTTATACAAATATTTATGGTGTTCATTATGTACTGTCAGACTAGCTTTTTTTTTTTTTTTGAGATGGAATTTCATTCTTATTGCCCAGGCTGTACTGCAATGGTACAATGGTGCGATCTCGGCTCACTGCAATGTCTGCCTCCCGGGTTCAGGTGATTCTCCTGCCTCAGTCTCCCGAGTAGCTGGGATTACAGGCACATGCCACCACACCTGGCTAATTTTGTATTTTTAGTAAGGGGTTTCTCCATGTTGGTCAGGCTGGTCTCGAACTCCCGACCTCAGGTGATCCGCCCGCCTTAGCCTCCTAAAGTGTTGGGATTACAGGCATGAGCCACCACACCTGGCCAGACTAGCTTTTTAAATGACTGTTTTAAAAATTATTTACATTGTTTTATGGATGCTTCCATTTTTTCTCTCTTTAGGATATATAATTCTTAAAGAGATAACAATTGTTTTTAATGTGTCTCCAAAAAGAATGTATTCCTCCTTAAAGAATTCTAATTACATTATGTTTTAAAGATTGAGAACCCTAATGAGAAGTGATAGATGTTAACTTTGCTTTAATAAACAATTTATAAACAAATTCATATGTTTGGTTTATATAAACCAAGTGCCCACTTGAAAATCCCTCCATGAAGCCCAGCCACTCAGAGGCTCCCCTTAGCGTATTAGACCTCCAACAGCTCTACTGCTGCTGGGCACTGTCATGCAGGCTTATGTTAATTGCTACCCATGATATGGGTACTGATGATGACAGTTTTCTAGTTAATGTTGAATTATACTTCTTCAGGTCATAAAACACATTAGGTTAAAAAACAAAACAAGGAGATAAGCATTGCCTATTTACAGGAATGCAAATTCCCTCTAGAAACTGGAATATTCCCTGACAGAGAATATGGCTAGGTCCCAGGAATTGTCAAGTGACTTTTATGTGCTTTACAATTCATTCATTTTTAAAAATGAAACTGGTTCTGCCTTTCCAATTGGATAATGATCCTTCATGGTGAGTTTTCTTTGGAGGAAAGGAGGAAACCAATTTTATAATGTAAAATGTACTTGAGTTTAGAATGATATCTAGGGATGGAGGCCTTATAATTAGGATAATCCCCAGTGAAGGTACTGCCGAGTGAATCTGCATTAAATTACTTTCGTTGCATAAGGATGACCATTCTGCTTCTGATTTTAAATGTCAATTTCAAATAGTTCAATAGTTTTGAGTCAGATTAGTATTTGGAGCAAACATTCCCTTTTATGGAAGATAAATGATAAAGTCTTTCCATTTTAAAAGATTTGACTTTTTTTTTTTTTTTTTTTTTTTTTGAGACAGGATTTCTGTCACATAAGCTGGAGTGCAATGGCATGACCACAGTTCACTGCAACCTGTGCCTCCCAGACTCATGCAATTATATACTGTGAGTAGCAGTGTGTATTACCATTCTTATTTTATGGGTCACTCAGCTACTAAGTGGCAAAAGTAAGACTTAAGAATCAGTCTTAAGGCACGCACCACCATGCCCAGCTAATTTTTATATTTTTTTTGTAGAGATGGGATTTTGCCATGTTGCCAAGGCTGGTCGCAAACTCCTAGGCTCAAGTGATCCACCCGCCGTGGCCTCCCAAAATGCTGGGATTACAGGCGTGAGCCATTGCACCCAGCCTTGAGGTGACACTTTAAATAAAGAGAAGTCATTAGTAATTTGACTATGATAGCCCAATGTTAAAATTCTCTTTTTTCTTCTATGCTATTACACAGAATTATTTTTGGCATCTTTTACCTTTAGCAAAGCGGCAACCGCTTCCTGGGTGGCATTACGAACATCTTCCCCATTCACCATTAATATCTGGTCTCCCTGCATCAGTCTTCCATCGGCATCTGCAATTCCTCCTTTGACAATGTCTGACACAAATACTCCAGTATCGTTTCTGCACACAATTTTGAATTTCAACATTATCTTTTCCTCAACTGTAATGCAATGCTTATTTAATAAAAAGTTATGTTTTTACCCAAAATTTTTACTTGTTTTTATGACTTTAAAAGTTTTATTATTTGGAGCAACACTGGGGCAACATTAGAATTATATTTTTTGATAAATAACAGCTTATGTCTTAGAGTGCTTCATAGATTGAAATATCTCCAATAAACATATTTATTCTTCATCAATTATATACTGTGAGTAGCAGTGTGTATTACCATTTTCACTTTATGGGTCACTCAGCTACTAAGTGGCAAAAGTAAGACTTAAGAATCAGTCCTTGGATGCAAGCTCTACTGTTCTTTCCAAACAAGAATGGAGCTTTGAATGATAGTAACTTGTGGTTAAATAAATATGTTGCTATCACCATCAACATCATTAATATTGCTGAAAATCATAACAGATGTGTATCTCAAACTAAACACCATTTATTAACTAAAAATCTAAATACCATTGCTGTGATGTCTTTTATTTGAAATCATTACACATCTTCCACACGAGACAGGTTTATGCAAAATAAACACAAATCTTATTCCAAACCATTCTTTCACAAAACTTAAAAAAAAAAAAAAAAACCCAAAACTTCTAAAGATACGAAGATAACCATAAATAGAAATACATAGTAAAAGCTGAACTGTATCACTTGTTCTTGCCAAGGTCATGACATCAAACCATTTCACCATTTGATCTTCCACTTTCCCATCTTTATAAACTGGATATTGGATTAGATGGTCTTTGTATGGTCTTCATAGAGTTTAGGGTTAATTAATGGTGGTTTTTATGATGACCTGGTGACCCCACATCCTGTAGTAGCCATGTTACCCATGTCATGTTTCATAAGAACTAGGCTACTGATACTGTATTCCAAAAAAAGTATAATTTTTAGACATATTCCCACTGAGACTCAAATAATATGCTAAATTCTTTGTGTTTAAAAATAATTAGCCTTTAGCTGTCTCTGAGAAAACAAAATGGTGTAAATGCTTTTTATTTCCATACAGAAAAGTCGCTGCAGAACCAGGGGTCTATGCTGCTGGTTTGGCAATTCTGAAGAATGCCTATTTCCAAAGAAGGATATCCTGACATAAAGATCACCATTTCACAGATTTCCAACTCACTGGAAAAAATAAGCTGATTTGAAATGGTGGCTATCTGAGGCCCAAGGAATGACGAAATCAACTTAGGGCCACTGCAGACTGCAGGTGTGCTTTTTACTGAATGCTGACTTCACAAGTTTAACTATCTGGTAGATTCTGAGATCAGATCCAGATGGGCTTATAATACTAAAAGGAAGAAAGATTTATGAAATTTGCTGGATTATATATTTGTTAGTATCGCTTATAAATGAATTTGTTAATATTACTTATATGTAAATACTTTTCAAATGTACTTATATATAAATGAATTAGGTTGTGAATTTTTGTGCATTCACTATTCCATTACCACCCAGGCCCCTTGCTTTAGGTCCTATTGATGGCACACGCTTGTTCACTCTGATCCTTCTCCCTACAGTATCTTCCATTCTCCTTTAATAAACCAATTCTCACTTGTCACTTTTAGCCTCAGCTCAGACACCTCTTTTCTTGGAAATTTTCCCTAATTCACTTTAATTAAATAGGGTCAATTGGTCCCTTTCTCCTTTGCTACCATGGGTCCCCCACAAAGCATCTTTGTCACTCATCAATAGATTCCTTTGTTGCAAGAATATATTTAATTCAACATTCACCAGACGATGAGTTTTTGGAGGTCAGGAACCATGTCTTCTTTAACCGTGTTTCTGAAAACTTAATGTATTTCCTAGCACATAGCAGGTGCTCAAAAATATACCAAATGACTTTTTGTTAAGTACCTTAAAAACCTTCCAATATTCTGATTTTAAAAGTCCAAAACCGACATCTTTTTATGGTTCTGTAGTGAGGGGGCTAACAATTACCTATTGAACACTAGCCACTGATAAAAGATTCAGCTACTGCTATTACTCTTTAAAATAATTTAAGTCCCATCATTTCCAAGGGAGCATTGGGTTTGTCTTCCTCAGTCACACCTTTTACCAACAATACTTAATCCTAGGCCTTTTCCCGGCTTCTTCTGCAGCTCAATAGTGAGGGTGTCACACACTTCCTCCTCTTTGTATGGGGCCTCATCTCTGTAGAGTGTCAGGCGCACCCTCTGTGGCGTCTGTCTCAGGACATTGATTGCTTCATCATGTGTGGCCTTTCTCAAGTCAATTCCATTCACCTGGACAGAAATGGGACACTGACTGTGAGGAACATGAGAAGCAAAGGGGAGTAAGGTGGGGAAAGGGAGAGAGAGAAAGAAGCAAAGAAAGAAACACTCCCCCCAGGAGCCTTTTCTCTGTTAATTTTGAAGGTCAAAAACAGGCATTCTATACCTCTAAGATCTGATCTCCAGCCCAGAGTCTTCCATCTTTACATGCTGCTCCTTCTTCATAAACTTCATGGATAATAATGGCACCCTAAGGGCCCAAACAAAACATACCCATACTTATCCCATTCTCCTAGGAATGGTGAGCAGAAATGGAGTCCAAACACATTACACTTTGACAGACAGCAATAAGGGTTATAAACTCTGGCTCTACAGGTACAAGCCCCATATAATTCAAGGGAAAGTGTAACAACAATTTTTGCTAAAAGGCTCAAAGGAGCTTATACATTTTTCCTAATGATAGAGAACATTAAAGAAAAAACTATAAAATAAAACATGCATACACATATGAGAGACAACTTTCTTATTCATAAATGAAATCATTTTTAAGGTATTTTTGGCATTTAGAAAATTTTGTCTACAAAGTATCTAATTTTTCAAACTCTCTCTTTTTTTTTTTTTTTTTTTAAGATGCAGTCTCACTCTGTCACACAGGCTGGAGTGCAGTGGTGCAATCTCAGCTCACTGCAACCTCTGCCTCTCATGTTCAAGATATTCTCCTGCCTCAGCCTTCCAAGTAGCTGGGATTACAGACGCCACCATGCCAGGCTAGTTATTGTATTTTTAGTAGAATTGGGGTTTCGCCATGTTGAACAGGCTGATCTCAAACTCCTGGCCTCAAGTGATCCACCTGCCTCAGCCTCCCAAGGTGCTGGGATTATAGGCATGAACCATCGCGCCTGGCTCAAACTCCTCTTAAAATGGGTTTAACTCAACCTGGATATCAGCAAAAAGGAAATTAAAATGTAGCAAGGACTGGTGAACTGATAGAAACACTTTGAAATTTCAAGGTCAAAATCACCAGTGTAGCAGAATCTTGCTGAGTCAGTATTTATTGGCTTGCTCAAAGGAAAACCCCCTGTACCCAACTGAATATTTGCCTTATAAATTAAAATAACAAATACAATTTTTCTCGGCCTTCACATTTCCTTTACTAGAACTGCTAGACATCTCCCCATAATGGTCTCCGAGGCATGGCTGAAGGGCCGCCTGTGCAGAAGCACCTCTGGGTGGTGCTCACCAGCAGTGTGTCTGAACCCCCAACGATGCTCAGGCCCAGCCCTGTTCGCCCTTTGGAAATCTCGATGGTGGTTTCACAGCCAGGGATAATGGGGCAGGTTGCAGGATCAGACGCAAAAATTGCCGGTGTTGATGATCTGCTTGTATCTAAAAATAAGTTAAAAATGAAATACAAATAAAAATTAGTTACAAGGCATATCCATCAAACTCATCACACAGATTGACTCTGAGGGATCGGCAGGGAAATGGGTCCAAGACTGTGGACAAAAAGAGACTTTATATTTACCTCAATCTTTTAATTATATTTAAAAATAAAACAAATGTGATTAAATCGCCATTGTTAATTTAAGGTAGTGGGCAGAAAATTACTCATTTAATTATTTTCTATACTATCCTGCATGTTTTAAATTGCTAGAGATATAAAGGATAGGATATGAAGAAGAGAGAACAGAGTTAAATTGAACCTCAAGTTTCACTTTGATATTATCCATTTCAGTGAAGCCAAACACACTTCTTATGAGTTAAAAGATTTATAAAACTCAGAATAGAGATATGTTGCAAAGACCTGGAAGTATATTCAGGGAAGACCACAAAACACATCAATAATTTTGGTTGTGATGCCTGCTTTTCGGGGCTTTTTACATTTTTGTTTCCTTCTTATCCTAGAGCATCTCTTCTTATGTAATCAATTCTAAGCAAAAAAAAGGACCATTTGCAGTTTTCTCCTTGGGTCTCACTTGATGTTTTATACATTCAGATGTCAAATCCTGGTGCATATATGTTCCGAAATGAATAGGTAAGAATAGATCACGAGAAAAGGGGAACATAATTTCACACATTATTTTATGAGAGTCTTCATATCATATCATATGTTTTATGATAAAACAAAGAGCATACAGCAAATAGCATGTTTTGGGAAAGCTAGGACACTTGGTATAGTAGCGTATGCTTTAGACAAGATGTTCTCTTTTTAGGAAATCAGAAACAGACTATTTTCTTGCTCCTTAAATGGTAAGAACAGGTGTAAGATATTTTCTTTTATGTTAAGTTTTCATTTAGCATTTCATATTTTTATAGACAACACTATTTAGGGATCAACATAAAATTGAAAAATGAGAAAATTTCCATAAAATCTTTTAGCACTTCAGTGAATTATCCAGTCTTTCTAAATAAAGGATTATTTTCGGAGATGTATTACTTTAAGACTTTTTCATCCAAGTACATTACAAATGTTTTAAACTAGTGTTTCCTTAAAAAACTGTTAAAAGAACAGTTTGGAGGCCAAAAGAAATTTCTCCCCCCACCCCCTGTTACAGAAAAAGCCAGTGCCTTTAAGTAATTTTTTAAAGTTTTGATGCTGCAGAGCTTGAAACTTACTGTTTTATTACACATCAGTGTATTCTTTCTCGAAAAGTAACTCAAAGGAATAATGTACCTCCGTATACTAGACTGGAAGTGTAATGACACATTAAAGTGTCATCCTACGGTTCACTTAACCTAAATCCATTTCCATTATGACAAGACCCACTATTACACCTAAAACATAGAACTCAGATCTGCTATGTAGACCACGGCAATGACTAAAGAGTTTCTTAAAGGGGCAGGCAGTACTGATCCCACATATGAAACAGGATAATTGCACATTCATTCTACAGATAAGAAAGCTGAAGCTTAGGGAAGTTAAATTATTTTCCCAGTTTAAAAAAAATCATCTACAAAATGATATTTCTAATTCATTAGTCAGATGCCTGGAATCAAGGTGCCCTTAGCAACAGATTTTTGGAGAGCAAAGAATACCATTCTCTTGTTTTAGAGATGAAGAAGCTGAGGCTTTGAGTGGTAGGTTTCCTAAGATGCCACAGCTGCTTAATGTACAGCACACAGATTGCCTGCCTAACAGTCCAGTACTCTTTTTCTAGAAGTGCTCTCTTTACACCCTGCCCTCACCATAGGGCTCCCTGACTACCACCTTCCAAACAATGAGCCACAGTCAGGCAACTGCCTCCCAAGCAGAAACCCTTTGCTGAGTTCAGGTGTTCCATATGTGCGGGACTCTCATGAGCCCAGAGGCCTTACTTCGGATAGACTCTGGTTCCGGGGAGCCAGACTGTGGGACCATCAGAGACTGGGAGCTGTTCTTTTTTTCTCCACTGGCTGCACCAGCTGCTGAAGGAACAGCCTGGGAATCTGGATTCTCAGCATGGATGGTAAGTTTTACTGTCGTCTTTGTTGTCTTCAGAAGGCTAATAAACTGGCAGGGTGTATGTGTGGAAGAGAAACAAAATTCAAAGGTGAATTAGTTGACATACCAATGAGTCACCATTACCAATGGAATCTAATTCTCTCTGTGGTTGAGGGGAGAGACAGATGCAAATTATTTCTTTGTCAGGACTTGGGTAAAGAAAGAAATGGCTCTAATTTCTCTCTATCTTTTCCAAATGCCTGATGTAGATTAGGGCCATGGTTAATTTCTACTTTAACTCTAGCTCTGACCAGATTTTTCCTTACATAAGACTTTCAACTTTTTACATCTCTAATCTCATCCATTTTTCTGGATGCCCACAACCTTAGAAGATATATGGGTTATTTTACCTACTTCCTGATTCTATAGAAGCAGCTTACACAAACAGTTTTAATAAAATAGAAACACATATGTTACATGCAGAATAAGAAAAGCATGCAACAAAAAAGTCAAGGCAAATGAAAAGTTAAAACATAGATTTATGGGTTAAAGGATCTGGCCTAAATACTTATTAAAAACTGAATTTTTAAAAAGTAACTTTAAGCTTCTTACTGGACAATGAAGAAATGATTAACAGTTATATGGTTCTCCCTCATTATAAGAAAGAAAAAGCATACCATATTTCAAGGAAACAAAGCTTTTTTCTGGCACTTATAAATAAAAGGCCTCAAATGAGATACTAAATAAATATTAAGATCTCTTTTGAGGAGAGGAAACTCAAGTACGAGATATGTTTAACCCTAATAAAAGTTATATATTTAATGGTTGAGTCTTACAATCTGTTTATAAAGTAGTATACACAGTGGATATTTATAACAGCAAATATTCATTAAAAACATTTTTGCACTAACAGTCACTATTAAAGAGTTTAAAGTTTTCCTAAGGAAAAAATGGAAATATTTATCAAAAATGCCCAGTGAATATTGAATAATTTGGCAACAAAAAATACCTTAACACTACCTGGAAAATAAGAAATAGAAATTGAAGAACTTGTGAATAATCTCTTCTTTTCCTTAAGAACATGTCTTTTACAGCTACAAAACCCTAATTCCCTATGATTTGTAGACACAAACACTTTAATCATGCCCAAGGATGGGCCTATATTACCATTTGCTTTATTTTGGAAAATTACCTTTTCAACAGGGTAACCAACAACAATTTCATCATCTACAGCCAATATCTGATCTCCGACTTTGAGTCGTCCATCCTAAACGGAAATGTAGAAGAATTTGAGTGATATTCCAAAAGTAATTCCCTCCCCAACTACTTAATGACAGCAAGAAAGGTAAACCTCACCGTGGCTGCTACCCCATGCTCTGTTAAACTCTTTATGATGACTCCACGGAGTGTATCTTCTTCGCTGATAGCAATACCCAAACCCCCCTGATCCTAGAAAAGTAAAAACAAAAATGCTCAGAAGACTTGAGATAGATTAATTTTATCCAAATGGATACCAAGGGTAAGAAAAGCAATTAAAACTCTTCTAAACTCCAGAAATCTAAGACCTTAGATCTTACATCTAAGATCTTAGAAATCTTGTCTTTTCTTAAGCAAACTTTCAAATTTTCCTAATGGGCATAAATTTTTCTCCATCAAATATTCAAGTGTTGTCACTCTTCCCATATGTCTGACATCTTTAGTAACTTTAGCAAAATATCTAGACAGCAAAAATACATTCAATAATTCAATCAAAACATTCAGCATTTACAAATTTTGTCTAATGACTGAATAAGTCATTCAAAACCAACCAAAGAATCCCACCTCCTCTCTGGCCTGTCGCTTGGAAATAACAACAGGATCTAGTCCCTTCATTCTTTTCTGTCCCTCTTCTTCCTTTAGCAGGCAGACTGCCATTACTGATGCAGACTCTGTCCTTTTGGGGGCTGAACATTCAAGAGTTGTTTCTCCAGAGAACAGCATTTCAATCTGCTGCAGACTGAAAATGCCTCTCAGTCCCAAGACAAGTTCCGAGAACCTGCCAAGGCTGGGGAGCTACACCTACTTTGCTACATTTTCCACATTTCCCTTTATCAAAACCAAATGTTCAGAAATACTGGCTTTTAGCTTTCTTTAATGTTTACTTTAATAAAATTAAAATCGAGTTTTTAACATTTTCATGCTGGCCAGAGCCAGCAACCTAATTTTTTCTCCAGAGAAAAGTTACAAAAAGCAAAGAAGAGAAAAGGGAATCTTGACATGGTTTCTCTGAAATATACACATGAGTTAAATGTGCCATCAGAGATGTTTATGGTAATGGCTATGACATCAAGGTAGGTTTCAACATCATTTTAAAGATTATCAACCTGCGGCTCTTCTGAGGTAGATTATTAATGCCTGATGAGTTTGAAACTGTCACTGACCATCTCTCTGCTACCTCTCTCTTTCCAGGTAATCAGTCATGTGTATCTGCCAGAGTAAGCTGCACCTTTAGAGTGAGCAGAATTGACTTTACCTTCTACCTAACAATAGAAATTTGGATATGCCACTTAACATCTCTAATCCTCAATTTTCTTACCTACAAAATCTAGATTTTCTTGTCTACAAAATGGAATAATACTTGTCACGTAACGGTCAGGAAAGTACTTTATTGGTACAGTGGGTATTTGCTGATTGTTTACCTAATACTGCTTCCCATCTTACCCCTTTATACAAATTGATTTTTATTAGAATATCTAGCCTTCCCACCCACCCCTCTCTTCCCCCAACCGTCATATTCTCTCTCCCACCTTCTTCCCTCACCATGTTTCAGGCTGTAGATTAAAAATATGAGCAGAAATTATTTGCTACTTCTCCCTTCAAGAAGGAACCTAAGAGCAGGGGCTCGACTTAGAGACTTGATTCTAACAAAGAGAATAAAGCAGAAGTAATGGTGTATAACTTCACAGCCAGGTCAAAAAAGGCAAAGGGGCTTCCTCCTTGCTGTCTCTCTTAGATAACTTGCTCTGCAAGATGCCAGCCGCCATTGTCCTAAGAAAACTCAAGCAGCCCCATTTAGAAGAAATAAGGCTTCTTGCCAACAGCCATTTGGGTAAATCATCTTGGAAGCAATGTCCAACTCAGTCAAATTTTGAGATGACTGTAGCCCTAGCTGGCAATGTGTCGGCACTTGCACAAGAGATTCTCAGCAGATCCCCCAGCTAAAATGCTCTGAAATTCCTAACCCATAGAAACTGTGAGACCATAAATGCCTGTTGTTTAAGTTGTGAAGTTTTGTGGTAATTTGTTACATAGCAAAAGTTAAGGAGCTCCAAGAATGGGGTTTGAACAACTGAAGTCAATTCTACAATTACAGTCCCATGGTCACAGTCCCTGGCTCAGAAGTAGACACATGATCTGAACTGATTCAATTAGGATAATCTTGGAACTTTTGTTCAGAAGGCTTGAATAGCCATTCTCTCCCTTCCCCCAAGATACATATAAAAGAAGTAGTGCATGGCCCAACTATGGTTGGCAGCCATTCTAAAACCATGAGAAAGACAAGTCTTGGGATAAAGTTGACACTGAATGGCACCGTATCACACAGACAGGGAAAGAAACAGGCTCTTGATGACACTATTCAGTCACAGGACCAACCACCCTTGAAGGTTGCTGACCTGAGTCCACAAATCCTCTTCCTTGATGAAACCTAATAGAATTAGTTTGTTTTTTTCCTATTATTTGCAACAAGAGGAGTCCTAAAAGAAACAATAAGCAACAAATCTGCATGCATAATATGCCCAAACTCAACTAGAATACTACAAAAACAACTATATACACATCAACAAACAATTTATTGATATCAGAAAAGCAGGATGAGGCTGGGCGTGGTGGCTCAGACCTGTAATCCCAGCACTTTGAGAGGCTGAGGCAGGTGGATCACCTGAGGTCAGGAGTTCAAGACCAGCCTGGCCAACGTGGTGAAACCCCATCTCTAATTAAAGTACAAAATTAGCCAGGCATGGTGGTGCACACCTGTAATCCCAGCTACTCAGGAGGCTGAGGCAGGAGAATCGCTTGAACCTGGGAGGTGGAGGATGCAGTGAGCCGAGATCACACCACTGCATTCCGGCCTAGGCGACAGAGTGAAACTGAGTCTCAAAAAAATAAAAATAAATAAATAAATAAATAAGAAAAACAGGACGACAAATAAGAAAGGATAACAGCATATGAGTGTGCAATTTTTAATTTAACTGCTCAACTTTCCAACTTACTTTTACCAGAGTGCATATAGTCCTTAGCAAGAAGAGATCTGAGATACTTTGTTTGGGGCTAGTTATTAAAACACTACCATACAGGAAATAGAAAACAAATTAAGGAAATATATTTTCATGGTTTTTTTTCTGTTTTAAAATATTATTTTAAAAGTTATTTAGAGATGGGGTCTTGCTATGTTTCCCAGGCTGGTCTTGAATTCCCACCTCAGCCTCCCATATAGCTGGGACTACAGGGATATGCCATTGCGCCTGGCTTCAAGGAAATATATTTTTGAATGAGCTGTATCATTAAGCAGCTAGAAAAGAGTAATAAACAAGAATGAAAAGTCGAATTAAGCTTAACAAATTATTATTATTTGGAGGATTATTTTGAAGGTAGAAGCTTCTCTAAAATTCAAAAGAAGAAAAACTCTTAATCCTATTTCAAGGCTTTCCCCACATAAAATTGTATGGATATGAAGCACAGCTTTGACAGTCATAGAACGCTATTACCTGCTTTGATGCATGGGTACTTCCTAGGGCACACTGTGCTAAAAATCAATCTTTAATCAAAACTGTTTTCTGATCAATTGAATTTGCATTTCAGTCAGCTACTGTGGGTTTAGATTCTACATATGGGAGCTTTCTGCTTATACTTCTATTTTCCCATTTTTTAAAAATATAAAAGATTAAAAAAAAGATAATTGACTTGTCAAGAGTTTCTAAGGAGTCAAAACAGAACTAGAAATGAGCTGTTAGTAGAGCTCTCACTTTTAGACAATGCAAAAAGTATTCTCTTCCTGACTCTCCTGATCTCAACATCTTTCCCCCTTATGCATGTACAGCACATAACCGTTTATTCATTCTTCCTTCCCAGATATTTACTCAGTCTGAACTATGTCCATGACAGTAAGTAACGGGAAAGAAAAAGTGAGAATTTCTTCTCTCAACATGTGTACATTTTAGATGTACAGAAAAGATACCCACATCAAATTTCATCACAGGAGACAAGCTCTTGGGTCAAACATGGTTAAGTGACAAATAAAATGAAGACATTAATAGTAAGTACTACATAAACCAAAATATTGAAGTAATATTTCAAAATAAACACAGGTGAGATTTAAGTTCGGTCTTTAGTGTATGTAGGATTTATATAAGTTAAAAGAAGTCAGAAAGACCAAGTGATATAAACCAAGGCAAGGAGGGATAAATTCTCAAAACCTTCTCCATGAGCTCTTGATTCAAATCAGTTTGACTGAAGTACAGGATTCCTAGAAGGAACATACAGGCATTTTAGAAAGGCAGAGGGGGCCCAGCAGCAAGTTGAAATAGGTAATGGATGGGAAATGGGACTTGGAGGCAGAAGACCAGAGTTCAATTCCAGCTCTACTATTTGGAGTTATGGGAACAGTTCAAAGTGGAGAAAATAATAGCAAGCTCACAGGGTTGCTAAGAAGTAAATAACATAATGAACACATGTTACATTACCATTAAATTATTATGTCAAATAACTAACTATAATTTTAAAAAAATGTAGGATAGTAAAAATGACAAAAGATTTAAGCTGATTCATGAGTGTTAGAAGCTGTTTCTTTCTCCCTTCTTTGCTTAATTGAGTTTTATTCCCAGAGCCATATAATAATGGGGTTAGGAGTGCCAGGCTTAGTGTAATATGTCACTTAACGTCATTTTTAACAATGGCTTCCTCAAGAGATGTTTTCAAGGATATATTCCATCTGGAACTCAGAAATTCATGGTTAGAAGTATTAACAAAAATAATTATAATAACTCACACTGTGGTAAGCACTTTGTATAAATTCTTTCATTTAATCCTTACAATAGCATCTCTAACGTAAAGGGATTTTCTTCATCTCATGAGGAAAGTGAGACCCAGAGAAGTTAAACGGTATAGAAAATAGCCTGTTGTATGGCAAGAGTGACACCACCTTGAAGCGAAACTGCCATGGTGACCAGTGTTTGACTCCTGCATACCAAGGTGTTCTGTAGCGAGCCCTGTAGTATAGATAATCCTTCATAAAGATGTTTACCTAACCTCTCCACTGGTAACAAGTTTCAGCAAGAAACTCTGAGACGTGACCAGCTACATGTCTTTATCCTTGCTACGTAAAGAATACTTTCTGGAGGGTGGATGCTGGGATCCACTGTCTTGTGGCCACCAGCAACATGGCTTCTGTACATAAGTCCCTGTTAAGCATTTCTTTCTGATAAACTGGATTTGTCAGCCTCTCTCTTCAGGCTCCCAGCTCCCTCAGTCTTTGGAGGTTGGTTTGCATATACCTGCTCACCATGGAACAAATGGCTTGCCTATTGCTCAGAGAAGTTAAGTGACTCCAAAGCCCACACTTAAAATCATTAAAATCATGGTTAATTGCCTCTTCTGTCTAGCTACTTTTAAAAGATTCTTGTATCCCCTTAGTTACTTTGGCTTTCATCAATAAATACATTCTAGCTACCTGAGCTTTAGATTTGTTTGAAATCTACATATAAATGGAAGCTTTCAGTGGGCAATACATTGAGGTTCTCCAAGGTCCTGCATTCCTCAATAGCATCTAATTTAGAAAGGGAAGTGCACATAATAGACATCTGCTGAATAAATAAAAAAGGAGGCGAAAGGCAGAAACCAGCTTTTATATTGCAGAACGAAGGAACCTTGCTCATTAGCTCATCCAATCCCAACAATAACCCTTAATATAGGCAGCCCATTTACAGAAGAAGAAAGTGAGGACCAATGGGATGAAGTGATTTATAGCCGATCACTCAGGATGTGAGAAGGGCTTCTGACAGACAGCACAGGCTTCTGTCCACCCTCATTGCTAAATGCCCAGCCAAAGAACTTGAATGTATCTGTTAGGAAATGAACGTCCTTGGGAGGTTCTGAGTAGGGGATTAAGATGCTATGAACATCTATCAAGGACCTTAATCAGGTAGTCTAATGTGGAAATAGAAAACATCAGAGAAAATCACTGACAAGTAGCCATCAGACAACTCTATACCAGCTTATTCATCCCTAATTATTAAAACAATAATAATAGCAAACAATACTTGTATATGTGTGCCAGGTGCTGGAAACTGTACATATGTATATTTAATTTTCACAATATATACTTAATTCTCACTACAAGTCTATGAGGTAAGTTGGACAATTATTAAGTCCATTTTCAAAAGGCAAAACTATGTACAGGTTAAGAAACATGCTCAAAGTCACAGTCTCATAGCCAGTGAGTGATAAATCTAGGTCTCTGACCCAGGTGGTCTGGCTTTAAGTCTGTGCTCCCAACCACTACAGTAGGCTGCTCTTTATTCATCTAACATGTTCATTCCACAAACATTTCCTGGGCACTCATTATATCCTAGAATATACTACGCCTCAGATGATAAATTAAAATCCATACCATGAAAGGATATTTTAAAATTATCTAATTTTGGACTTTTCTAAAGATCAACATAAACAGATTTTTAAAAAAAATCATTCATTATAAAGTATTCAACATACATTTAAATGTTTCATAATTAACAAATTATAGGGAAATGATTGCACTGTTAAATATTATAAACTCTTCAGGATTTAGGAGGAAAAGAAACTAAGAGCGGAAATCAGAAAGGGAAAGAGGAAGATGTCATCTCTCTTAAATGGCGACAGAATGAGGGATTCTCAAACTGAAGTGTATGGACTTCTTGATAGAAAGGTAAAAAGACTTTAGTAACTTCTTTTCTTTTTAACCACAACAGAAATAGTCCATCACGATAAAGACTCCTCTTACGTGTATAGTACAAGACTAGAGCGATGCATTTTTGTATATGGTTATCACTGTAAAAAACAATAGCAATAAAAATATCAATATCGTCAGGGTACTTTTTTCCCCTGAATACTTAACAGAATCTGACCATGTGCCAGGATAAAGGTGCTCTTATCATCTTCAATTTACAAATAAGGAAACTGAGGCAAAGAAAGATCATACAAGGTGTGAAGCGTGTACTTGATGAAACAAGGATTCAACCCAGACAGAATGACTCTGGAGCTGAGGCTCTCAAGCATCATACTGCACTGCCTCCTGGTTGGAGAGTGGCAATACGGACCACTCTCTTTCCTTCTGTCTGCAGCACTTCCTATAAATATTCTCTGACCTCCCTACCCCACCTCCTGCCTTCCTCTTCTTCCTGGGCACTTCACTGCTCTTTCAGCTTATACTCATGCTCTTCCATTGTCCACCTGCTTAACTGCATGAGCCTGAAGCACCCAAAAGCATTTATAGGTTTCTGTTCAGCAAACTATCTCTTAAAGGCAATCATCTGAGTCGAAAATTCACTTCTAAATATATGAGCTTTCCTATTTTTAAAGGACAAAACTATAATTTCTATTTCTTTATTTTTATTTCCTCCATAGCAGGACCTTAGTAAAGGAATCAATGGACAGATACCTAAATTTCCTAATTTGAAATAATGACAAAAGGGCAAGCTGGACCCCTGATAAAGTATCAGTTAGCACAGTAGTTTTCAAACTTAAATGTGCATCAGGCAGGTCTAATAACACATAAACTTCTGGGCCCAATCCTAGAGTTTCTTATTCAGCAAGTAAGTTTGAGTGGGCCCAAGTATTTGCAATTCTAACAAAATCTCAGATGATGCTGATGCTGTTAATCTGGAGACCACACTTTTGAGAACACAGTGAATTAGAACACTGATGTAAAGGAACTCACATCATTTCATTCCAATTCAAAGCAGATTTACCTTGGGAAGCTCCAGATGTTGCACATTTTTAAATGAACTGAGGTCCACAGCTGCATCAGAAGTAGTAACAGTTGGCTCTGTCTGACAGAGGGAAAGAAATGACAAAAAGGACAACTGCGTGTTAGGAATTTTGATTTGTTTAAATATAAGGGCCACTTATTCAAAATTATTTTATACATTATACAAAATTATTTTAATACATTTATTTTAATACACTATTGTTATTTTAATACATTTATTTATTTTAATATATTTTTGCTATTTTAACATTCTATGGAATTTATGAACATTATATTCTTTTCAAAATACTTATGAGGTGTAACTGGACAACAATCAGTTGAGAGCACAGATAGACCAAGTGGCTTGAAGACTGCCTGGATTTACTGTATAATGAAAACTGATGGCAGCCCAGCTACCAAATGGTGAAACTCACTGACAGAGCACCAGCAGAAACACCATTCATTATTCTTTACTGCGTTATTTATCAAGTGAATTGAAAACGTTAATGTTTTACCTGAACGTTATTAAAAATTCCTTAAGAGACATATTTAGCACAAGTAATATGAAAAAAATATATTACTTTATAACCTAGTTATCTTAAATAACCACATGGCATAGTTGAATGTTAGGAGCAGCCAGAATGAGACAATGATTTGTACATCTATCTTATATACACATAAGCTCTATTTTTATATATTGATTTAGGAAAGAATGTTTCTCTTCCTACAGCTATCCCCACTGATAATCACCAAAGTTCCTCTAATTTAAAGCTTTTCATTCTCTACTAACTCCTTTTATTCATCATACACATGTATCCAAAGCTTTCCTAAATCAAAACAAAACCACTCTCCCAATTCTCTATCACTCTCTAGCCACTGCCTCTCTCTCTCCTTGATTTCTTGTCCATCATTTGCCTTCTCAAAAACCACTAAAAGTCTCCTAGTTACCAAACCCAAAGGACTCTCTCTACTCATCCTCTTGCTGGATTCTTGCTACATGGCAGCATGTAGAGCTGTGGAGTGTACCCTTAAAAGACACTCTCCTCTGCTGCTCTGCCACATGCCCTCCTGGTTCTTCATAGCCTTGATCTCTTTGTTCGCCTTCCTCCTTATTGTTGCTACCACATGATTCTGCCCTTGGCCCTCTTTCTCTCTAAATGCTTTCTCAAGACCTCAGTTTCCGTGGCTTAGAAATGCCAAATCTGCATCTACAGGAAATCATCTCTAAACTGGAAACCAAATGTCCCAATGTAAACTTCTACCAGGCTATCCAACAGCCACTTTGTTCTTACCCTGCCACAAATAGAATGTACCATATTTTTGCAAATATCTTTCTGTATTTTCTATTTGGTAGAAAACAGCCATCCCTCATATCACTAAGTCAGACATCTGAAAACCTTGTATATCCTATCTGTTTTATTCTCCAGTCCAAAGAGCAATATCTGGTATAAGGCAGAGTACTCAGAAAATATTTGTTGGTTAAACACATCTTCAACCACTCATTTTTCCTCAATGAGTACATTTAGTTGGGGATGAAGTACTACCAATTTGGGTCTTAAACATCTGATGTAACCATTCCCTCTTCTAGCTTTAGTTCAGGTCCTCGTTAACTGTTTCCTGAATGATTCCAATAATTATCTTACTTCCTCTAACTTCTCTCCCCTGCTACTTCTGATTTTTCTCTACAGTACTGCCAGAGAAATTTTTAACTATACATTTCTCATTCTTTGAGCTCCACACTGTCTCAAAGACAAGGCTGGCACATGTTAGCCTACCAGTGTATTCCATGATCTGACCCTTTCCCCTCTAATATTGACCCTTTCCCCACCAGCTCCCATTCCCTGCCCCTCATTGCTCAGTGATGCTCTATAATTTTGTTCCCTGCATTGGCCAGAGTATCCACGCCATTACTCACTCCATGCCCTCTGCTTGCAACATTTTTACCCCCCAAATCTTCCAACATACACTTCATATGTAACCTTCCCTATAAAGTTTTATTCTCAATTTCTTTTCAGAGGCAGAACTGATAACTCTTTTCCCACCCTCACTACAGGCTACAAGTACTCTTCACATAAGTGGTATGCTTATTTCCATGAGCGTCTTCTTATACTAGGATTTACACTCCGTGAAGGCCAAGGATGTAACTTAGCTACCTCTAAGATCCCTCTCTAAGTGTTAGGTGATTGTTTGATTGAATTAATAAAGTGCACATCAATCAAGTCTTCCCAGAGAAACAAATATAAGTTACATATACCTCCTTATTTTGAAGATTTTCTGAGGTAGAAGGCAAAGGTTCTACTGCATTTCCAGGACATACGGCCATTTGATTCACTGCATCTTTATTTCTGAAAGCAAAAAAACAACAACCTGTTATAACATAATGGTATTATTTTCATTCTCTTACTTCAAAAGTCAGAAGGTTATCAGAGAAAAATTTTTAACCCCCAAAACCTGGAACTATGACACTTACATATTTACAAATATTTCCTTTTCTTTCTTTTTTTTGAGACAGAGTCTCTTTCTGTTGCCCAGGCTGGAGTGCAATGGCACAATCTCAGCTCACTGCAACCTCCGCCTCCCAGGTTCAAGTGAGTCTCCTGCCTCAGCCTCCCTAGTAGCTGGGACTACAGGCGTGTGCCACCATGCCCGGCTAATTTTTCGTATTTTTTCTTTCTTTTTTTTTTTTTTTTTTTAGTAGAGACGGGGCTTCATCATGTTAGCCAGGATGGTCTTGATCTCCTGACCTCGTGATCCGCCCACCTAGGCCTCCCAAAGTGCTGAGATTACAGGGCCCGGCCACAAATGTTTTATTTTCATTCAAAAGAACTCCGAGTAGAAATGCTAACAAAAAGTATTTGGTAAACTAGCAAAAGAAAAATGATCACCTGATAAAAATTATTTTCACTTTAGAAGGGGCACATTTAATGATTGATGAGGCATTCTGATGACTTCTTCCATATAAAATCTGACCATTGATCTGTGAGAAATAAATAGCATTAGTTGGGCCTGAAATTTTAGTATCATAAATTTTTATCATCCTTCCTCATTAATGAAAAGCACATTTTTTCTTCCTTTCAAATATATTTTATATTAAATGTTATATATTTTCCTCCCCAGAACATGAACCTGACTTTTCATGGTGAATAAAAGAATAGCTCATGTTTAAAGCCAGCATTAAAATAATGCACATGAAGTCTGACATCCATGGACTGCTGATAAAGAAGCACCACTTGGACCAACTGCAGGAGAGTAGACAGCAAATTTCCTGGCAGGCACTGGGCTCCCAGGATGCTCTGCACAAAATGAGGGCTCTGTGGAAAAACTTGTCACCTGCAAGACCATCCTGGGAAGTTCCTTACTGTCGTATTTCCCACTTAGTCTCAAAACTCAAGCCCTGGAAATAGGTCACTGGGAGAAGGAATGCTGGGTAGATTCAGGATTTAGGCAGCAAACTGTGCCTAAACAGTATAGTGCCTAATGCAAATGACTGGCTCAGTCATTCGGTCGTTTAGTCCCTGCCAACTGAACCTTCCATATCTATAGGGAAACATACTCAGCATGGGAAGAACATAAAGGCAGTATAAAATCATGTGGATCCCAGCCCGGGAGGGGCAAGGACAAACAACAGAAGCAAATAAAATTCTAAACCCTATAAAGTATGGTCCACAAATTTATTTTGTTTGGCAGGCTGAGTTACTGCTTGTTATTTAGCCTTAACCTTGACCCCACCCCACCTCACCCTCATCACTTCTCCCATTAGTGATTCAAGTTCCAGAATGTCCAGTGGGTCAGCCTCTGGGGAATTACTGGTCACTTGGCTTTTCAAAAACTCCTAATAAAAATGCAGCACACAAAACAAATGCTTTTGAAGTGTGAGCTTTATTACTATCTTGGGGCAAAAATTGTTTCTGGTGCTACACAGTCATGACCTTTTAATGGATGTTAATGGGAACATGGACTCTACTTAGTAGAAATTTGGTTTAGAGCCAGATTTGCTGCAATGCATCTATTTTATTAAGCAAGCAATGGCTTTCTCAGTCGCTATAAGGTATAGGTGATTTTCTGGAAACTGACGGTTCCATTACACTTATAAAACAAGAATAAATCCAAAGTTTTCCACAAAAACTTACCTCTAGAAGCTCATCTGCAATTTGTAATCGACCATCTTTTCCTGCAGCTCCATTTGGATCAATCCCCACTATGAAGACACTCATCCTGGATCGGTCTTTGTTCCCAGCAAGACTTAGGCCCAAACCACTATGACCTTTCTCCAGTTCAATCATATGCAGCTCACCTGTTAGGGTTCCATAACGCTCTCTGATATTTTCTACATACAACAACAACAACAAATACATATTTAAAGTTAATTTACAGTCAAATGCTTTACTGTGGAAAGCTATTTAGTTTTATCTCAAAAGGGCAGTATTTAGTACCAAAATGTAATCTTTGTCAGTTAAAAGCTAAATAGACTAGTCACTTGGGCATCAGAACTGGCTTCCTGGAGGACCCAAACTTTGAGGAATTTCTTTGCATCTAGGGTGCAGAGAGCACAATGTCTGATTAATCAGTTCACCTTGGGGTGGTTATGCCAAAGAGAAGTAATTCATATTTACAAACTCTCTTTTTTTTCCTTTTTTTTGAGACGGAGTCTCGCTCTGTCACCCAGGCTGGAGTGCAGTGGCCAGATCTCAGCTCGCTGCAAGCTCCGCCTCCTGGGTTTATGCCATTCTCCTGCCTCAGCCTCCCGAGTAGCCGGGACTACAGACGTCCGCCACCACGCCCGGCTAATTTTTTGTATTTTTTTAGTAGAGACGGGGTTTCACCATGTTAGCCAGGATGGTCTCAATCTCCTGACCTCGTGATCCGCCCGTCTCGGCCTCCCAAAGTGCATATTTACAAACTCTCAAAAGACTATGATTAAACCAGAAACTTGATCACTTGCAGAGGAGAACAGAACTGAGGCATCCAGAATATCTGTGTTCACTGAACAGTGGGAGCTTTTCTCCCATTGGAATATCAACATTGTATATCACATCATGTTGGGCAGTTTCTGGGTAGATACATGCAAAATGAAGGGAATGAGCTTCCTTTTTGCACAGAGCTATCACGCCAGGACAACTTGATATATGTATCCCAGCTTTGGGACACATTTCCTAATTAGATGACACCATTTACATCTCCTACCCCACATCTTCAAGAGGTGATGGTTATTGTGCACCCTATTTAATCTATGAGGGCTAAGGCCTCACGTAGGTGCTCCAGTGCACAGCCACAGATGAGCAACCAGCCAACAGCCAGCATTACTTGCCAACCATGTGAATGAGCTGTCTTGGAAGTCCAGCCCAGCTGGGCCCAGTCACCCACTGCCCTTTGATAGATTAATAATAAATTATTGTTTTATGCCATTACATTTTGGGGTGGCTTCATAATAGAAAACCGAAACATTCCAGTTCACATTTTCCTCAAGACTACATTCTGACCACACTGATTGTTAGCAATACACTCTAGCGTCACTGAGAACAGACTGAGAAACCTACAAACTTTACCAGTCATCTTAGAAAGTGTTACTGTATGGCTAATGGGCTAATGTCATGCATTCTACATTGATTCCTAACTGCATCAACCTCATAAACTATTTCCTGATTCCCACAATATAGCAGCACAATTTTTATGTTCTGTACTTCCTAAAAAGATGTACTACAGCTTTCTTAAAGGAAATAATTTGATTTTTAAAATAAAACTTTTTAAAACAATGACATTGATAACTTTGGGCTAAATTTTAAGTATTTTTCCTGTAAAATGGTATTTGCTTAGAAAACAGAGACTCCCTATTGGTCCTAAGAACGGCTGCCTATGAAAGCCTGCTGGGCACCAGGCGCTGTGCTTAGCACTCTTTTGGCACTGTCTAATTGAATGTTAGCAACCTGAGGGAAGAACTCCATTTTAAAAAGAGAGATAATAACTAGGCTAAAGCTTACAGACAGTTAAACAGTTTAGTCAATACCTAAAGTTTTTGTCTCCACAATTATACTACATCACCATTCTGGTATAGAAAATGCACCAGAAGTTCAAGGTGTGATATCAACAGCAGCCACATTTTACATGAGGAATCTGAGGCCCAGAAAGGGGTGGTGACTTGTTCAAGACACAGAGTGGCATAGCTTCTGAGAGAGTGCCCTGTCCTTATTAATTCTCATACAAAAGGCAGAGTGAGCTTTAATAGCACTTTTAAAGGAAAGGAAGAGTATGATTTCATGCTTCAGGAATGTATGCTGTATTCAAGCAAAACAAACACCATTTCTTTCCACACAGAACTGCAGTATATATTACAAAGCTGCAACATACTTATTTATCCAGGGTACAATCCTTGAGAAACTCAGAGCTATTTTAATACCTCTTATAATTAAATGCATCACAAAAAGACAACTTACTCCAGCTGTAACCAAACTCATCCTCTTTGTCCACATCTTGTGAGGTTTTGCTTGCAGATGACTGTGTGTGATCACTACCCATTTCTGCAAAGGCTGAAGGAGGGGGTGGGGGCACACTGCACAATGGAGCCTTCTCTGGCTCTGACTCTGACTGACTGGGTGCCTGCGGGAACAAAAAGAATGCAGTGGGTTTGTGCAGTCTAAGGAAGAAAACTTCAAGAAGAAGAAATAAGATTATAATGTCAAAAACAAAGACTGGCTTTAAAATAACTAACAAATAATGGAAAGCTCATATATGTATATAATATATATATAAAATAACAAATAATGGAAAGCTCATATATATATATATCTAACAAATAATGGAAGGCTCAGATTGTTAAATATTTTATATAATACATATATGATATATATATAAAAACATATATATATGAGCTTTCCATTATTTGATATTTTAAAGCCAGACTTTGTTTTTGACATGATATTCTTATTTCCATATATATCTATTTATACATATAGATAGATAAGAAATATTAGATGGGATTCAGGCAAAGTTTAAATATATTAAACTAAGTAGTATCAAAGAATAATTCACTAAGCTTTTATTTGCTATTTTAAGCCAATGAATTAATGAATTTGAAGGCTTAAATGACTTGGTAGAAAACTGAACTTTTCCTTTTAGAAAAAAATGTCATTCAAAAGTTATAACGTTTGGGTCTGGGTAAGATTTGAGGCATGTAGAAAAATCTGCCAAGAAACTGCAGAAAAAAAAAATTAACAAAGAAGTTGCCCTTCAAAGCTTATTAGTGAAACTAAACATAAATAATTATTTATTGCTACCTGAATCCTCTCTCCACATGATTCTCTTAACAAATCCAGGACAGCAAGTATCACACATGCAGGCTTGTCTACCAGGGAGCCAGTTTGTTAGCACAGAGCACACACTCGGATCTGAGAGGCATGGTTTTAAGAACACCAGCTTTCCCTTGCCAAGGCAGATCACAAGATAAATGAGGAAACACAGAGGCTCCTTAATAGAAAGCCAAAGTGTAGCATACTGGCTGTCACTTAGGGTCATAGGTCCTATTTCAAAAAAAAAAAAAAAAAAAAAAAAAAACGACTTGGCATCATCAAGTTCTTATATTGCAAAAATAATTCCAGTTTTTGCCATTAAAACTCCAATTAATTTTGCACCAACCTAATATTATAGATGATCAAACAGAATGCTAAGAGTTTGAAAGGTCTTTAAGTCACTGAGTTCATTTTATTCATTTTGCAGATGAATAAACCTTTTGAACCTGAGGCTATAAGAAGTGAAAGTTTTTGTTTCAAATCAAACAGTGGTACTAGACTTCTTTTTGCTTAACTCTTAATCCAGTACACTTTCCATTATATCATGATGTCTCCTCCAACTTGCATAAGTAAGACAGTACCTAACTCAAAGGTCAGGGACATCCAGCTAAAGTTCTAACCTTGTTACGAAGCTGTCCCTGATGCCTTGAACCTATGGTTTTCCTATATATCTTTATTTTACTTTTTTACTGCATAAGAATTCCTCTGATACAATGTTTTATTATGTATGTTTATATCTAGAAAAACATTTTTTTAAAACTGACTTCTTATAAGGATACATTAAGTGATAAACATGCACAAATTACTTAGCAATTATTTATTGGTGCCAAGAATTAGAATACCTAAAAAGATATCTAACACTAGAACTATCTGAGACTGAATGTGACCTTTCTTTGTTGATTCAGAAAGCACTCAATTTCTGGCAAAGCAAAAAGCTGACTGATAGGGATTTAAGGGCCTAAGTGTCAGATTACAGAATCTGCTATATTGAAATGTACAGTCTATACGTCATTGGACAAACAGATGAAAGTTACTAATGTAAATGGAACCCTTGTCATCTTCCCAAATGCTGTGCCATAAATGTCTCAAATAAATAATATACCAATAAAAGCGAACAAACACACACACACACAAAACCCTCATTTGATCCAATCAAGTTTCATTATCATAGTAAAAGGAGCAATATATGCACTTTAGAATTTTTCTGGCTAAAAAAATTTACTTCTCTGTAACAACAGAAAATGTTATCAAGCATTGATTAAGTCCATTCCATTTTTTAAAAGTAGAACAAAATCTAATTTAAACTTCCCATAATTTTAACAAATCTAAAGATGACATTTTATAGATCTTGCTGCATAATTTTTCTGAGCTGTTATTTTAAGAACAAACAAACAAACAAAACCTGCTTATCTGAAAAACTGTCTGGGATCTCAGGCACAACATTTTCATACTGTGAGTAAACCAAAACCTACCTGACTAGTAAAACCAATATAAGCCTCTATTTACTTGAGGGGCAATCAGGTGTTACATTTTCATATCCCTGACACCCTCATTCTCATCAAGATCATGTATCTGCCTTGTTAGTGACACTTTTTAAAAGGTACTCATGAAAATATAGCTCTTTAACAAAGATTGCTTAGCCTTCATTGTCAAAAATGCAATGTATACTTGAAATCACTCCATGCCGTGTATGTACATATCAAGTACAGCACACACATAAAGCACACTGTAACACACCCACATACGAAAATTCCACACTGACACAAACCTTAAAGGGTATGGGAGCAAAAGGGTTAGTTGGGGAACAACAGAAGATAATTCTACTTGAATTCTGTAATTCCTATAGCAATAGAAAACATATTGCTTCAGATATAGCACCTTTGGTTATCCATATCAATAACATGGCATTTATTACAATAACATGGAAATCTGATGAATATTCATAAAGTGTTTCCTGAAAAAAAAATTGTTGACTGCTTTCTTCCTTTTCATGATTAAATTATGGTATATAAATTATTGTAAATTTTTGTTTCAATTTTGGTTTTATAATTTCATCAGAAAATGAGAAGATCCAAGTATAGATTTACGAGCATTGAAACAGTTACGTTTCCTGATTCAGGCAATTACATGGGCATGCTTCATGAATATTCAATAGACTCCTGCATGTACACATACACAATTATTTGTGCAGTGATTAACTCATGGAAGAGCTTTTATGATCACCTTGTAGAAGTCTTTAAAGGATTTAAATCCCAACACATGGTTTTAAAGAAATTATGTGTGAACGTAGCACACATTTGGCAACTAACAAAAATTTAAATATCAGAAATTTTAAATCACACCAAAATGAAAGAAAAGCATTGGACTCATGATTCTCCCTTACTCTTCAGAAGGGCCATTTAATTTCAGCAATAAAAATAAATATTCTCTGGCAGGAAAATGTGCTTAAGAAAGGATTTGCATGCCCACTCCAAACAGCTTTGAGGGTTTTTTTTTTTTTCCTGCCCAAATGTAGTAAATAGTGAACTGGGACAAAGACACAGCAATAACAAAGAACAAAACATTTGCAAAAGGCAACCAACAGCAAGACAATGGGCATTATCCAACCTTGTCGGCGTTGATTTGTAGAGAGTCAGCAAATGGGTTAGTGCTGCTGAAGTTGTACTTAGGGTAAAGGTTGTGCGGCAAGGAAGGCAAAGGGGATTTCTAAAAGGAAACAGAAGAGGCGCTGAACGCAAAGGAAATGTATTGAAAACAACTCAGTTTTAAAAGCAAAGCACATACTGATTTAAAGAACTGCCTGTGTGAAACTAGATCCTATCAGATCCAGTCATTAATAGCAACATCTTAAAACAGTCTGGAACTAAAGATTTGTTTCTGATGACCTAAATCTATACCTGAGTCTAAATCAGGTCACAAACCACACAGGAGACTAGTTGTCAAAGTGATTCCAAATTTCTTTTATTTTTGCTCAGTGACTGCAGTATTACTAACAGAGGCACATATATTTTGCCCATCTTATATATTAATACACGTTTCATGAATATCAGTAAACATGTCCAAAATTAAAACCACACAAGTTTTTAATTTACATCTAAAAGCTAAATGTTTTTTTAAAATAATCTGTCTAGAATGCAAATTATAAATTGGTCTGCTAGTTCATTGGTAACCTTCATTATTCTTTTATTTTGTCTCCCAGTAAGGAAACTTTCATATTTTGACTTGATATTGACAGTGCTTCAGAGCAATTGTATTTTTTAACTTAAAAAATCAATAATTTATTAAAAAATGAACTCCTGTACAGTGGTGTTCTCTATTTCTGCCCAGTTTTTGTGGAGGTAGGAACATGGAGATTCATGTTTTAAATAAATTTCCTATAAAATTGCCCACATTATTGGAGAATTTATGAGGCTTTAGACAATATTTGAAGTCCTGCCTTACAGTGTTTCTCAGAGGTTTTGTGGCTTGCCAGTAATAAGCCCTGAGCCAGACTGTTAGAGTTGAAAATACATATTAAAGCCAGGATGACTGCCAGATAGAATTTAGCATTTTCATAGTTAAAAAAAAAAAAAGTAATTTCCTTAGCACAATAAATTCTTCTCCTTCTTTTCACACCCGCTATCTTTTTCTTTTATTGACTGTATCTTTCAGGGGAAATTGCAGACATTTAAAATTCATTTTGGCTCCAATTAAATGTTTGTGTTACTTCTCTCTATAAAAAAGCCCCACTGGCAGGCGTCAAGTATAGGGAGAGGTTGTCATGTGACACCACCCTGTATGGGAGAACACTCTGGAAAGACTCTATCCTCAGTATGCCTGCACTAAAGCTTATGCCACATTACCCTTTCAATCTGCTCTTCTTGCAATGTTTTTCCTACAGAGGGAAGACAGGAAAAGAAATGGGCACAATGACATTTCTGCTCATCTCAACTCTCTCTCTGCTTTTCAGTTTAAAATGTCAACTCCTGCTTTACAAAAGAGAAGATCACAAATACCAAGACACATGACCATTTATTAAGGTGGAAGAAATGACTAGGCAGAGGTGACAAATACATCCTAGGCAAAACAATTCAATGCTATGGAAGGTGGAGATTATTTCTAATCTCCCTACATGGGACTTTTAGGTTTCCAGTGTACTGTATAATTCTGTAGAACACTAGAAAACAAAACTAGCAACAAATGGAATATTTAAAGAAAGCTCTAGTTTATAATTTTTTATTACTTTTGTTTTCTTTTCAATTTGCAGATCTTAGAGGATTAGAATTTGGCCCTGATAGCAAAGTGTAAAAGTATAGCATAGGCACAGCAGATACAATGGTAGATTACTCTATTATTAGGAAAAGATTTTTAGAAACAAACTATTTCTTGTTAAAAAATCAATGATGATACTTCTGTTTATAGTCTCAAGGGCTGAGAAAAGCGGAAATATTAACAATGAAGCAGCACAGGGAAGACAAAAACATTCTCTGGTCTATATTAAATAAGGCCCACCTTTCAGTGAGAAAATGCGGTCAGACTGAATTCTGTGAAGGGTCATACAGGTGAAATTATCAGGGCTACTTCTGGAAGTTTCTGATTCGTGAAGAGCCTAAGGGCCAACGCAACTGACTGTCTTTTCACCTTACGTTTAAGATTTCCTAGGAGCTTTATCCTACAACTACAGATAAAACAATTATCAGTAAGAGACTTTTAAGTATGTGCATTTGTGAGTGTCCCTTTTAGATTACTGGAGACCTAATTATTTCCATAAGGAAATAAATCATTGAAACAAAATATATCTCGTTTTAAATGCAAAATTAATTTTAATTTTCTAAAGCAAAATAAGTATGACTTGACTAAATATGTCATTTATAACAAGATTTACCCTGGAACAACCGCTATAAAATCAGGTATCATTATACCTCAGAGAGTAAAATAAGAGTATTTTCCAGGTATATGAGACAAGATCTTCCCAGCTCATTGGAAAATGTGCCTGACACTGAAAGGAATATTTGTAATTTTAAGTTTTTAAAGCAACATTGAGAATCACTATTCAGCAATTTATAGTATTGTCCCAAATGATGTAAAAGTTGTAAATTATAAATAAAACAAAAAAAAGGACTAAAACCCACCCACAAAAAATAGCTTTAACTTAAACACCCATTTAACATTATTATGTTGTGTCTATGTTTAACACACAAATGGAAACAAATGTAAAAGGATTTAGAGTTATTTAAACAAATAGAATAGTTCTGTAAAGAATGCAGCATGATGCAGCCCTACCATTTGGCAAATTTTCTTTCTGAATGGATAATTATTACCTAACAATAAACAACTGAATGATTAAAAATTGTAGATGTTGAAGTGCTTACATTAAAAACTACTAGATTCACTCTTACAGTAAACCCGGAACAGAGTTACACCTGTCTTCACAACAGAAGGGCCAGTAAAATAAATCTGGTCACTTTACAGTCCATGCATAGAATATTGATAAGTTACTTTGACAGAGTTCATCTAAAGAGCTGTTGGTTATTTTCATATTTGAACCTTAATATCTTAAATTCTTAATTTCAGAAGTTAAACTGAGCCCTAGTATCTTAAATTCTTAACTTTACAAGTTAAATTAAATGTATTTTGCAGGTAAAATTACATATTTTAAGTTTTAGATGATACCTTCAACTTCCCTCACATATGTTGATATTTTTGTTTTAAAGACAACCAACCCTAAAAACTAGTAAGCAGGTAATTCAAAGAGAATCACTATGATGGAGGTTGTTAACTTAAACCCAAAAAAGGAGCCTGTAAGTGCTTCAGGATATCTAGGAAATGGTATGCAATTTTTGAATGGATGTGTATGTTTCTAAAGAACTTTCAAAGGGGTATGTGAATCCAATATGCTTAATAACTGCTGCATATGAATTTTTTTTTTTTCCCATGAGGCACAAAGAAGGAGTAAAAAAAACAGTTTTAAACTCTTGGCATAATTTTCATCTTCAGCATCAAGTCATATCAAATCCAAAGCCTTGCTCTGTATTTTTGTTAACAACAATCATTAAATGTAACTTACATTTTCTAAAATGTTTTTGAAAGCTATTTTACCTGTAGTGACTGATGGCAAAATGGGTTGGCAGGTTTCTGTCCACCAATAGCTACACAGTGATGAAGAGCTACACAGTGATTGTGGCTAGAGTACAGTAATTATGAAATCACTTGTAAACAAATCTACCCTGTGCAAATTTAACGTTCAGTGGGATACACAAATACATGAAAGATCATTCACAGATGATTATGGGATTGCATAAGCAGGAGATTCTGTCTAGAGAATAAATTTCGAGAAAATGTCATTTATTTGGCTTCTAAGGGGCTCCACTAGAGATCACCGATGATTAATCTGAATTATGATGCCACATTCCTTTTAATAATTTGTGTATTTTGTGATTAAAATGAATACTAATAATTAACCATCTAGATACCTAGAGATACTGATAAATCCTACTTCTGTGTATATTCAACAGACCTCAAAAGTCTTTATTAAACATGGTGGAAGGGATTTCCAGGATAACTCAATTTCTGAGAAAGCAAAACAAACTTTTAACAAGTCTTCTGAGATTTGAAAAATCACTGTCTTTGCTCATACAGACAACTTGGCCCTTGATACATTAGATTCCAAGTTGAACACTGTTTGGATATGCCTACCTTGCCCTTTGTGTTCGCTTACCCTTGATCTGTTTATAATGCTCTGTACCATAAAGACTACAGGGTTGCCTGCTTTCCGAATGGCTTCCACAGCTTGTTCATGGCTTGCATCTCTGAGGTCCATTCCATCCACCTGCAATGGAAGGCCTCAGCTTAACATTTCAAGAATCTATAGAACAACAAAAAAATGTGTGGATATGGAGTTTTAGGGGTACTTGGTTAGACTCCTAGAAAATCTGTTTTAATATCAAAAATAATTGAGACTACATGTGAAGCTGCAGAACATTCTGTCTGTCCAGCAGACTTGTGGTCCCTTGCTTTGGACACATATCTCTGTCTCCAATAATTAGTTCAAGTCATAATTAGTTGAAATGAAGGCTCTGCTTCTTCATTCCTTACATTGCTCAGCTGCTCCTTCAAATTAAAAAATCAGTATCATTAACGAAATAATATGAGCGAACTATCTAGCAGCACTGTCTTCATCATGAAAGTCACCGTACTAATTTTCTTCTAATACATTATAGGGTGGTTTGGGAAGTAAGGGGTGATGCCTTGTGTAATTCTCTCTGTACAAGGAAACTTGAAGTTCAAAACAAAATTCTGATATCCAGAAAAATCAGATAATGGTAAGGTTAGTTTTGCAAAAGAGTCCTTACAGTAGATATGACAGGAGCTGGAAGCTAAGAAACTGTGTTTATTTGTTAGTAATTCTTACATAGTTTGACAATGAAAGTTATCTTGTAAATTTTGTTGATCATGGCTTGCCTGAGTAATGATCAACTCAGCTTACACACTTTATGAATAAGAAGGAAAATAGTGTAAAAAGCCAAATGCTAATCCTATCAGAAAACTATAGGATGTTAGTGTCATTTTATCATTTCCAATTACCATGTTATGATATATACAACAAAAGAGTAAACCCACAGTGGACACAATTCTAGAAAAGAACATTATTAGATCTTTGCACAGAACATTACCACCTTTAAAAGAATTATATAGATTTAAATAAAAACCTCCCTCAGGTTGATAATTAGATGACAATATTTTTTTCAGTGCATATTAAAATAGCTTCTAACTCTTTTGTAGAACAAAAGTCAGTATTCACGTCTACCATATGTCTACTATATATTCCATTCATGGAAAAATTTAACAGGATGTTAATTATCTTTCCTCAAGTCCAAAGCATTCCATTCTCAGAATGGAATGATTTGCAGATCTGCACTCACCTAGTCTACATACATTCTGAGAAACTCTTAGTAGAGGCACGCTTTAGAATCCTTGGGATTACAGAGGACTGAGGCTTCCTACATACTAGAAAAGCCCTTGCAATATGGCACAAATCATTGCTAAATTGCATACAGTATTTTAAAATGCATAAAAAAGTTCTTTCTTTTCCATTTTAAAGGGGAGTTTTAACTTTTTAAATATATTTAAACAACATTTGAGAGCAAATTATAACCTTTCCTGACTATAAAAAAAAAAAATCTCTTCTTCTATTTAGGTCAAAGGTATTTAATAGTGAGGTATGTGTAAAATAAACTTCTTAGTGATAATCCAAAATGTGAAATTTTAGGTAGTGTCCTACATAAAGGAGTTTGTTAAAACGGTTCTAAGATATCATCTAATGAAAGAATGCAGGAGAGAGAAAAAGCCTATCATTCTTCCTTATAAATGGTCATCAAAAAAAGGACTTAGTCCCTGTTTTCTCTCAGGTCCCAATCTTCTTCCATCTAAGGCTCTCAAAGACAGTCAGTCAATGAAGGAATCAATCAATCAATCATCAAAATGTTCATTTTAAAGTCATGGTTGATATGTTATAATCTTCTTCTGAACAATTAAAGTATTCCAATGTGTAAGTTATATGGGTTTAGAAAATGAGAGTCACTTGTATAAAGTAAATATAATGGTCATTACAGTGTTAATAAAATTATCTTTATTTAGAAGTTGTCTCTTTTAGTCTACTCTGTAAATCCTGAAAACTCAGAAAATCTGGGTCAGGTACTCCTTTCTCTATCCTTCTAAATAAAATTATGCTTATCCCGATCAAATAATTTATCACACTGTTCTGAAGTGACTTGATTACTTGTCAAGTCTGTCCCACTTGGCAGGCAGGCACAGTGCCTTGTTTACTGTGGGATGCCCAGAGCCTGTTATAGCACCTGGAATGCAACAGCTGTTCCAGGAATATTTGTTGAGTAAATGAGTGAGTGACTTATGAGAGGAGAGTCTATTTAAAATATTGAACTTTGCTTTGAATTAAGAGATTACACACAACTTGACATGCTTCTAACACATAACAAAATACACATACATGTGCACACACATGCACACAGGCACACACACAGAGCCTTCACTGATGAACACAGCACTGAAAAGGAGCGAGATCCTGGCTTTGACTAAGAAAGATTTACATGAAAGGTAACTGAGGTCTCAGCATTAAATATTTTACTAAAACAGACTCACTTGGGGAAAAAAAAACACACAGACACTCATCCAACAAAGTTTATCTGCAATGAAATGATAATAATAAAGTATTTCTTGAAATACAACCTCATTAATAACTTAATTATATCTACATTTTGTGTGTGTACATATACATACATTGTATGTCTATATAATCTTAATTCAAATTTTTTCCCTGAGAATTGTGCTTTGTTCTTTCAAACAGAACATAATTATTTTACCTTGGAGCCAATTTTTTTAAATGGTTGGCTTTATCTCCAAACACCAGTCTCTATATCAAAACATATAATCTGTCATTATATACATAAGAGAAAATTATGTATGAAAATAAACAAATAAAAAGAAATAATTTAACCACACACATATTTTACTCGAATGCTGGGTTGAGTAACTAGTATGAAGATGACAATTCCCTTGGTACAAAGGATGGAGCAGGTGAAAAATTTTAGCACAGAAAGCTCACTGGAGGGTACCTCTACGATTCTATCTCCAGGTTTCAAGGTTCCATTTTTGCCAGCTGGACTATCTTCCAGAACATGTTTGATGAAAATGCCCCTCATCACTTCTCCGTTGCTTAGACGACTCCCCATCCCTCGTCCACCAACAATGCTGATGCCTAAGGATTTGCTTGGTTCTCTCCAGAGTTCCACCCTAAAAAATAAATAAAATTTTCAACTCTTAGGAAAAATCGTAAGGGTAAAGCTTCATGATACTGGATTTGGCAATGGTTTCTTATATATAACACCAAATGCACAGAGAACAAAAGAGAAAATAGATAAAATGTACTTTATCAAAATTAAAAACTTTTGTTCATTAACGATACTCTCAACAGAAAGGAAAAAAAATATTTGCTAATCACATATCTGATAAGGGATTCATATGCTGAATACAAAGGGAATTTCTAAAACTCAACAACAACAAAAAAAACAAGTGGTATAAAACACAGGCAGGTGTCTTGAATATATATATATATATATGACCAATAAGTACATGAAAAGATGTTTAACATCACTAAATATTATGGAAATACAAATAAAAAGCACAATAAGATACCATCTCACATCCAACAGGATAGCTACTACCTACTAAAAAAAATCACACACACACAGAAATTAATAAGGATGCAGAGCATTTGGAACCCTTGTGTACTGTTGGTAGAAATGTAAAATGGTGCAGCTGCTATGGAAAAGAGTATATAGGTTCCTCAAAAAATTAAAAATAGAATTATCATATGATTCAGCAATTCCACTTGTGGGTATTATAACCAAAGAATTTAAAGCAGGATCTCAAAGAAATACTTATACACCCATGTTCACAATAGCCAAGACGTAGAAGCAAACCAATTATCTATCAAGAAATGAGTAGATAAAATACTATATACATTCAGTGAAATATTATTCAGCCTTAAAAGAGAAGGAAATTCTGAAACATACCATAATATGAATAAACCTTGAAGACATTATGCTAAGTGAAGTAAGCCATCTAAGTAAAATAAAGGACAAATGTCATTTAATTTCACTCATATAAGGTACCTAAAGGTACCAAATTCATAGAGGCAGAAAGTAGAAAGGTGGTTGCCTGGGATGGGAAGAGAGAAGAAAGGGGAGTTGTTGCTTAATGGGTATAGAATTACAGTTTTGCAAGCTGAAAAAAGTTCTGTAGATAGACGGTGGTGGTGATTGCAGAGCAATGTGAATGTACTTAATGCCACTGAACTGTACATGTAAAAATGGTTAAGACAGCTTAAAACAATAATAAAAATATTTTAACAAAATGAAATAAAATGTCATATATGTTAATTTTTACAAATATTACTTTGCTCAATTTATTAAGGTTTTACTAGTAGTAAAACAAGATAGTTTACCTTCTCAATTATGTGTCTTGCAGAATCTAATAATATATTAATGTCTTTCTGAAAATAATTTGTTATAAGTAAAACTGGACTCATACTCCAGGCTGTAGCACATACCAGTGTAAAAGGATGATTTTACTGGATCTTAGTATTACATATATTAAGCAATCAAAAAATTCAGCTACTGCTAAACAGATAGTAGCTTCTAACCTTAGCAACCAAATCAAAGGAAAGAACGCTCCTGGACACACTATGTCAGAAAGTCACCTCTGTAGAAGAAGTCATTCTTGCCAAGGCAGACGTGGTCACTAACAGTCAGGACATGAAGAGCAGTGACTGACAAAATCCTACAGGATATGATTTTCTCACTATCTCCCCAACCTCCCCTGCTGATATGATTTGGCTGTGTCCTCACCCAGATCTCAATTTAAATTGTAGCTCCCACAATTTCCACATATTGTTGGTGGGAGCCGGTGGGAGGTAACTGAATCATGGGGGCAGGTCTTTCCTGTACTATTCTCATGATAGTGAATAAGTCTCACAAGACCTGATGGTTTTATAAAGGGGAGTTTCCCTGCACAAGCTCTCTTCTCTTGTCCGCCACCATGTGAGATGTGCTTTTCACCTTCCACCACGATTATGAGGCCTCCCAAGCCACGTGGAACTGTGAGTCCATTAAACCTCTTTCTTTTGTAAATTGCCCAGTCTCGGGTATGCCTTTATCAGCAGCATGAAAACGGACTTAATACACCTGCAGTGGGCTCTGTACTTTTCTCTCTCCACTCTAGCTACCACATCATCTCCTCACTATTCCTTAAGTTCATCTGGCATGCTCCCCACTTGGGGCCTTGGGGCTTGCTAATTCCTCTGCCTTGAATACATTTCCCATACCCACAAAATAAAGACAGGAACTCATATGTAATAACCGCAAATAGCTATAAAAGCTATGAGTATATTTAAAGCACATGCATCTTGTGAAAAGGCAGGATGTAAGAAAGAGTAAGGTGATTTGCAGTGAGGTCTTTGGCCGAGATGAGTCAGAGCTCAGGTTGTTGGAGGAAAACAGACCAAACAGAACTTTAAGGAGATGATGAGGCCCTGCAATCTGCTCCATGCTGCACAAAGGAAGACAATGTTGGACATTAAGTAGGATAAGATAGCACTGTCAAACACGTTTTCAACACCGACATTTAAGGAGCTCCTAGAGAAGAGAAAAGGTTGAAGTAAGGACCCCTGCAAAATGATTGAGGTAAGAAGAGGCTGGGGATGAAAGAGTACCACAGAGAGGAGAGGACGGGAACCAGGTGAAATGAAAGCAGATGCTGAGGCACATCTTCCTTTGGCCAGTAACTCTTTTTTTTTTTGACTGCAAATCTATAACTCTAGAAACTCTACCTGTTTAGTTTGAAAGGATCTTACCATGATCCTTGATCTTATAAAATCTTTGTTAATAAACTAGTTAAAATCCTATTCATTGTTTTCTCTTACTCCGGAAATTCTGTAACAGAAAAGAACCAACATCCACCATCCTTCCCTGTTTTTGTTTGTTTGTTTTTGTTTTTGTTTTGAGACAGGGTCTCATTCTGCAGCCCAGGCTGGAGTGCAGTGGCATGATCATAGTTCACTGCAGCCTTGACTTCCAACCTCAAAGTCCTGGGCTCAGGAACTCCTAAGCTCAAGTAATCTTCCCGTCTCAGCCTCCCTAGGCGCTGAGATTACGGGCATGAGCCACTAAAACTGTTCCTTCCCTGTTTTCTTGAAGCTGTTCCTAAGGCAAAATGGCAAAGGAGTTAGTAAGTTTAGCCATTGCACATATAGTACATTTTACATATAGTAAGTTCAGCCACAAGTGTACATATTTAACAATCCAGAATACATAGGTAGGACTCCTTAACTCTTTTCTTAAAAATAAAAAAATAAAAAAAAAGAAGGAAGGAAAGAAAATGTCTCCAAGGGCTCTTCGTGTTTGGTGCAAATTAGAAAGTGATTCTTACGACTTCTTGAGTAATACAAAAAAACATAAGTAACAGCAAATGTTTATTAAGGGTTTTACCATGTCTTCAGTATTATTCTCTAAGTAAGTTACATATACTTTCATTTAATTTTCATGTCATACCTATAAGGTAGACATTCTTACTGGCCCCATTTTACAAAGAGAAGAGACACAGAGAGGTTAAGTAACCTTTGGATAATAGCACCTTAGGTCTCATAGGGTTTGGCACAGATAGCAAAATACTTTCCCTGGAAGTAAAGGTTGTAAATCCTTAAAACAATGAAGACGATAATCAAAGACAGAACTGCCAAAATGACACAGCAGTGAGAAACCAAACTCATTATTCACTGAACAGAGAACAGAAACACAGTGAAAGAAAAAGGAGACCTAGAAAAGAAACAACTACAGAATATGTTTGCTTCAGAGATCATTATGTAGGGGGAAAAAAAATGGCAGCCTATTTGAGATTTACATATAGGTTTAAAAAGAATGAAATTCAGGAAGACAGAGCTGTTAAACACAGCTCTGAGGCCAGATTGCCTGAGATGTAAACTGAGACTCTGGGTGCCACTCCTGCTCTTTTGCTACTTAATGATTATGTGACACAGGGCATTTACTTAGTCTCTGTGTTACTTTTCTCAGCTGTGAAATACAGCCAACAAGAGTCTCTGAACAGAGTTTCTGTGAGGATTAATTAATACATGTAGAGTCCAAAACCAAAGCTTTGGCACATAATAAGCAACCAATAAATCTTTTATTACTCGTTATGATGGTGGTGGTGGTGGTGGTGGTGATGAAGGTGATGATTACTGTGGTAATGAAAGCAAGATATGAAACTGAAACTCAATCCATATAACAAATGACCAAATGTTCACCATACCTGATCAATCCTGTTATACCTAGTATACCTTGTTTATTTAGAAAAGGGGCCATTTTCCACCCATTAGATTGATAAAAAACTTTTAAAAAAATGATCATATGATGTGGTAACAAGAATGTGGGGAAAAGGGAACACTCATATACTGGAAATAGAAATAAAAATTGGTATAGTGGCCAGGTGCGGTGGCTCATGCCTGTAATCCCAGCATGTTGGAAGGCTGAGGTGGGTGGATCACAGGTCAAGAAATCGAGATCATCCTGGCCAACATGGGGAAACCCCATCTCTACTAAAAATACAAAAATTAGCTGGATGTGGTGGTGTGCACCTGTAGTTCCACCTACTCGGGAGGCTGAGGCAGGAGAATCGCTTGAACCCAGGAGGAGGAGGTTGCAGTGAGTCAAGATCATGCCAGTGCACTCCAGCCTGGCAACAGAGGAAGACTCCGTCTCAAAAAAAAAAAAAAAAAAAAAAAATTGATATAGCAATCTTAAAAAACAATCTGACAACTGAAAGTAAAAAATGCATATAAACTTACAGGCCAGCAATTCCAATTCCACTTCTGGATATATTCCCTAGATAAATTTTCGTGTGTAAGTATAAAGAAATAAATATATTTACTGCACAGAATTATTATAATAGCAAATAACTATTAACTAATATGAATCTGACAATTAATAAACCATGGTATAATCATATATTGAAATGCAACACAACAACTAAATTGAATGAATTAGATCTTTAAGGTATCAAGCTTGACAGATTTACAAAACGTAAGAATTGAGAGAAAAATTAAGCAAAATGGAAAATACATGTAGTAGTATAATATCAATTGTGTAAAATGAAAATCACATGCAAAATAAAATATAACCTATTTTATAATATTAAAATTTATATTTTGCTAAAAAGAATTCTCTAGTTTCAAACAAATTAAATTTTTGTTGATTTCATGAATGACTGTCCCATTACATTTCCAATGCTATGAAGCATGTTAACAACACTAACTCCTAATTTATTAAAAGCTCTGGTTATTCCATTAAGCTTTCTTCTCATGCTCTATGAACTTCCCCTAGAAGTAGCTTAGTGCATCTAGGGGAAGCACTACATTAGTGAGTACAGAGTACATTCTTAGAAGGATATTTGGAAACTTTGGACATATTCTTCATGTAAGGTTGTTAGCACTTTTAGAGCTATCTTAGGATTGCATGAAGGTTAAAAGCATAAAAATTTTCCAGTCCAGAAGTTATGTTCTTCTTTCTCATAAGAAAATTTCAGGATTCCTGTGTCAAAGGCTTTCTCTCTGTTTAGGTACCAGTGACAAATATTTTATCAATATAGACAAAGCCAACCACTGACTCACTATGTGTCAGGCACTCTGCTAAGGATTTTAGACGACACTGAATTTTCCCCCAAATACAAAAGATTCTATTATTAACCTCGTTTTACAGATAAAGTGGCAGAGACCTAGCAGAAATTAGGAAACTTGTCTTAGAAAGTACCAGAGCCAAAGTTCTAACATGGCTCTTACTGACACCAACCATTTTGCATACTGCCTTCTGTTTAATCCATTTTCATGCTACTGATAAAGAAATACCCGAGACTGGGCAATTTACAGAAGAAGGAGGTTTATTGGACTTATAGTTCCACATGGCCAGGGAAGCCTCACAATCATGGCAGAAGGCAAGAAGGAGCAAGTTACAGCTTAAGTGGACGAGAGCAGGCAAATAAAAGAGCTTGTGCAGGGCAACTCCCATTTTTAAAACTATCAGGCCTCGTGAGGCCCATTTACTATCAGGAGAACAGCATGGGAAAGACCCACCCCCATAATTCAATCACCTCCCACAGGGCCCCTCCCACAACATGTGGGAATTATGGGAGCTACAAGATGAGATTTGGGTGGGGACACAGAGCCAAACTATATCACCTTCTAAAATCTACTTTTCCTCTTATAATATTGTTTCTAAAACTGACCAACCCATCTTTTTTTCTTGTGATTACTGTCCTCCTAAAAAATTCAAGTTTATCACTGTGACTACCTGCTACAAAACAGTTTCATTTAACTTATTTCCACCTCTAACCACAAATAAATATGACACTTAACACCTCAGAATATATTTTCTGCCACAGATCTAGCACTTATACCCTGTTCTCAATGTAGGCAGCAGTATAGAGAGCTTGATGGGAGTTTTTAAGTGAGCTAAGTGACTTCTGAAGAAACTGAAATAAGAAACTCATTTTAGATGGCTGAAAATCCATGCTGCTTCTTTGAAAGCAACATAAAATAATGTTTTTTATATTTTAAAAATATTTAAATGTGATGGCTACAGGTTATCACTGGTGGGCAGGGGAAATCATTAAATTGTACTGGCATTTATGAATATTACATATTCTTCTCTTGAGCATTTTATTTATTCACTATGTAACAAATATTAATGTTTACTAAACACAAAGCACCATCGTGATGGTGACCTTGAGTTTGGGGTGGATGTCCACTGATTACCTGTGTTTTACTCTAAATGTGAAATATCTTGTGTTCTTAAATTGTTTCATGTGTCTCTACATCTTGCCCAGCCAAGTACATTAGAGGTTTCTTGAGGCAGGATTTGCATCTTCTACTTACCTCCTTGTTATTCACAAAATCACTGGCTTTAAGTCTAGGTCCATAATCAGGACTCAGTAAATTCCTATTAAACTGAAATTGATTTTACTCAGTATAAACACATCAACATGCTTTAGTGATGCACGTGATACATCTAAGTATATTTGAGGATGTCATCTTATCTATTATACATGAAACTGGTCCTAGACAGATTATGACTTAGGATAAACTCGGCCTATGGTAACAAGACTACAAGGGTACTTTTACACACACACACACATACACACACATGTTTTGATATATGTTTGCCTATATAGTTTCTACAAATGCTAGGTAAAATTTAAATGAATACTTTTTGGTATACCTAAGATCAAACTCTACAGAATGTAATCCATTCCAACTATCTATGCATAATTTTCTTTAATTTAGTTCCTACTATGTGCCAGATCTCTCCATATATGTTAGTTTTAACCCTGTGTGATACACATTATTCTCTCCACTGTACACATGAAAAAAATGATGGGTTAGAAGTATTAAACAACTCACCCGATGTGACAAGAAGCAAGTTGTAATCCAGCACTTGAAACCACACCTGCTTATCTTTAAACCCTATATATCCATTGAGTGGGCTGAAGACAGAAAAAGTCCTTACCGCCTGGGCTGATTCCAATTGCTATATGCTGTGTTTTGAAGTTCACTTTCTTCGCCCTCTCCCTCTTCTCGCTCTGGTAATTCTGGGATGTCTCTGGTTAAAGAATTACACAATGAGTACCCCAAAATCCTAGTAAAAACATGCAAGATTATATGTACTCTACTATTGATTTAGCTAAAAATGCAGGACTGCTTTATATTTTCACCGTACATGGCCTTAAGTATAAAATATTTTTACATTGGGGGAAAGAAAAACCTAACCAAACAAAATTAAAACCTTGCTTTAGAATCAACCTACCATAGCGTAGAACTGAACACTAAGACTCTTGTCTAGTCTGTTTTTTCCCTGATGAGACATGGGAGCATAAAGGAAAGGAATGGGAAAATCGGATAAATACCAGGTTTGCAAAGAAAACTCATTGAACAAGCATTTCTTAAATTCCTATAATGTGCAAGAAGCTAGAAGTACTATGTAGGTTTTAAGCATGTATGCACAGCCCTGAACCCTGTCCTGAATGAATTTCTCGTCAAGTTTGCCAAGAGTTTAGTATTTCTGCTTCCTAAGGATGGACCAATGATTTTCTTTCCATTTTCAAAAAATTAAGTGAAATGCTTGTGGTCCAGCTTCACCCCATCCAGAGGAACCTGGCACAGAATACTTCTTAAGGGAAGCAGTTTACAACGTATCTGTGTTCAAGGTCACTCTTCCACTTCTGTAGCAATTTAGATTTTGCCAAATGCCAGGCATGTAACAAAATGTGCCCAGTCTACTGATTGACTGTAAAGAAAACTGTACAATAATAACAATATCAAGACGTATTTTGTTAGTCCAATGGAATACTTTGTATCAATAAATGATGCTGTGAGGACAACAGAGAATGGTTAAACTGATTATAGCCTGTGCCTCGGCTGTGGTAAAAATTGGATTGCTAAAGAAACATGTCCACATATAAAGCAAAGGCGGCTATAAAAATTCTGATTCAACAAATGTTTTCAGTCGATATTTACAGAAATTGAAGAATTAAAAGAAAGTATGTAAAATTACAGCCATTCTCCCCTGACAGGAATACTGAACTCTCTCAAATGATATAATATTTAGAATTCAAGATCAGAAGTCAGCTAATTCAGTCATCCATCGGAGCTTTAATGCGCTTTGCAACATTTCTGGCAAGCAAATATCCAGGCTCTCCCAGAACATCTCATTCTTTCTTAGACCTGAATGTTAAGTTTTTGTTTTTAAGCTACTAGAGTAAAATCTATTTGCTATTGGTCCTACCCATTGGTTTTGTGTTTGAATTTCCCTCCTGTGCAATTAAAGAATAAAGCTCTGAATGAGGCTAGGGTTCCCAGAGTCTAAGTCTGACTAGGGTAGGAATGGCGGGAAGAGCTCCAAGAGGGAGATCCTAAAAACGATGTCAAAGAGTTGACAGAGAAATATTAAAAGTGAAATCTTCATCCAGAGGATGCAAGGCAGAGAGGTTAAAAACTAGCACTAACCTTCTGGAAATACAACGGGAAAGAATATGATGAAGAAAGCTGACTTAGAAGACAGACAAGAATTATAACTTAGAAACAGTCCTTAAAATACTCAGTGACAGCTAGGGGATGTGGGGAGGTCCTCAGCCCTAAGGCCTAAGCAGTGGGAGCTATTCAGAAACAGTGTAGCCAAATTGCATCTTGCTTCTTCCTTTTTAGGTACAAGAAGATGAATATCCTGAATAATCCAATACAAGGACCCCGGTCTCTTCAGATGATTCTATAATCTTGAATCCTTTCGCAAACCCCATATATGCTCCTCTACATGTGCTGATTATTGTTTACTCATCTTAGTGTGTGGTTTCAGGGACTCCAGTGTCATGTCTTCCTGCATGCACTCAGCCAAGAAAGAAGTCAATCAACTGCTTTTCCACTGTCTTAAACCACTGAATACCAACAAAATTTTTATCAACTATAATAAGTAGATCTCTTTATATCTGCAAATATGTACCAGGTAAAGTAACTGGCAGAAAGTCACATGGTGAGAAAGATACATGATGAGAAAAACAGTATAGGTGAGATTTGGATCGAGGGCAACTTACCATAAAACCTGAGTTCTTAACTTCCATACTATATGGTCACATATTTTTATATGGTGCATGCTTCGTAGACTTCTGCAATTCCTTCCTTGCATCCAATGGTAAGAACATGGATTATGTTTACATTCTACACTTGGCTCTGGCATTTATTAGCTGTGGGAAAGTTACTTAACCTTTCCCTGATGTAGATTGTTCCACCAAAAATGCATATCTAGTTGCTCTATTTTAAGCATTCTGATATCCATAGAAAATACACTTTCTCTGCAGTGAAGCAGCTAGTCATAGCATAGGACAATCCAGGCTATTCTCTTTTCTGTGCTTGGAGGAAGCACAGTGCTCAAAGTGGCTTTCTTTCTAATAACTTTTGAGTATTTTAAGGCCCTAGAACTTAACAAGACTCAGAGCTGGTGTATTCTTTAAGTCAGTCATTTGATACAACATTTCAGAGAGACATTGAAATAATTTGTTTTACCAGTTTGATAGGAAGCACTGGGAAACTATAATCAACTCATGTCATTAACCCAATAGTGGAAATTCTGGAATGTGGCTGAGCTTTATACAGTGTAAAAGTAAATATAGTTGTCTCCTCTATCCCTCGTATCCTTGAGTCCAACATCCATGGATTAAACCAAAAGCAGACCAAAAATATTTGGGGAAAAAATAGATGGTTGCATCTGTACCAAACGTGCACTTTTCTTTTTCTTGTCATTATTTAAAAATATACATATAACAACAACTTACATAGCCTTTACATTGTATCAGGTATTATAAGGAATCTAGAGATGATTTAAAGTATATGGGAGAATGTGTGTAGGTTACGTGCAAATACTACATCATTTTATACAAGGGATTGAGCACCCGTGGATTCTGATCCATGGAGAGTATTGAAACCAATCCCCAACAGATAATGAGGGACAATTATATCCTTTCCCCATAATATTCATGAGGCCCCAAGGACCATGCCATTCCTTCCCTTTATTAAACAAATAACATACCTTCCCCTTCCCTGACACTTTCTGTATTCTGTAGTCATCTGTAATGTGCAGAGGAAGCAGTGAAGCAAGATCACAATGAATGTAAGGTCACTGGAGACCGTGGTGTTCTGGGATGTTCTCACATCCACTAAAGAATGGTAGAACTCGGCTGGGCATGGTGGCTCACGTTTATAATCCCAGCACTTTGGGAGGCCAAGGCGGGTGAATCACCTGAGATCAGGAGTTCAAGACCAGCCTGGCCAACATGGTGAAACCCCATCTCAACTAAAAATACAAAAAAATAGCTGGGCGTGGTGGTGGGCACCTGTAATCCCAGCTTCTCAGGAGGCTGAGGCAGGAGAATCACTTGAACCCGGGAGGCAGAGGTCACAATGAGCCAAGATCGCGCCATTGCACTCCAGCATGGGCAACAAGAGTGAAACTCCGCCTCACACACACACAAAAAAGAATGGTAGAACTCTTCTGAGAAGACCTCAGAGTGCTTGCAAGGCCATTTCTGCTCTACCACATGCTTACAAGAAATTTGGTAGTCAGTTGCCAGCACAACTGAAAAACACAGGTCCACAACTGAGAGTGTAGAATGGTACATTCTTCATGGAAAAGTGATTTGACATTATTTCTCTCCCTGATCTTGACTCAGTCAGCAGCAGCATCAAAACCCAGTTCCTCCCTTTCCTAAGAAAAAAGAAAATGTTCCCTTTATTATTTAAAGGCTCTTAATACATTGTATATCAAGTGCCTTTAAAAAGCCAAACACTGTTTCCTAACATGCATACATGCTAACAGGTTCAGCTCAACATTCTCCAAAAGAGCAAGAAAATTACAAACAAAAAATGTTCTGGTCTAGGCATGGTGGTGCATGCCTCTGAATCCCAGTACTTTGGGAGGACGAGGTGGGCAGATTGCTTAAGCTCATAAGTTTGAGACCAGCCTGAGCAACATGGCGAAACCCCATCTCTACAAAAAATACAAAATTAGCCTGACGTGGTGGCACATGCCTATAATCCCAGCTACCTGGGAGGCTGAGGTGGGAGGATCCATGAACCCAGCAGGTAGAGGCTGCAATGAACTGTAATGGCACAACTGTACTCTAGCCTGAGCAACAGAGTGAGGCTCTGCCTCAAAAAAAAAAAGAAGTTTCTGAATTTGTATGCTTGTTAATAAAAGAATAAATAACATTTCTGAAGAAGTTTGATAATATTTATGAAAGAATAAGAAACATCATACAATTTCTTCTGTTCTAAGAAATTAATGAAATAATACTCCTTTGGGACAAATTATCAAAAATCAACATGTTAAAAGTGATACATTGTGCAGTAGAATTAAATATTAATTTATTAATTTGAATATCTGTTTCTCAAATTTTCCATACTATATAATAATTGCTTATATAACTGAAGGAAAGGGAAGAAGAAAAGGATTCAGACCTTTTCTTTGCTCTAATCCTCCCTGACTCTGAATTCCAAATTCTCTACAACTTGCTGTATCATTCATCGCATTTGATTTAATGTTTCACTTACCTGCCAGTGTATGAAGAAAAAATATCCAATGCCATTATTTTTCCAGATTGTTGTCCCAAGCTTATTTTGAACTCTTCCAAATGTTCTGCAGGCACATAAGTAATTCTGGAAGAAACAGAATCCATGGAAGTGAAGGGAAATAATATTTTGCCTGTTAGGAAAAGCTTCTAAAATAAAGGAAACAAATCATATTGTCCTTTTCTCCCTACTTTTTCACACAGCTCATTTAATCAGTATATTCAGCAGAGAATCCAAACTTCAATAGGATAGAGTATTCTATAGGGAAGAATAACAACAGAAACTAAGTTTTTAAATGCTGCTGATTCACTATGTGTTTACCAATCAACAGGCAGGGAAGGAAAACAATTATTTATATTGTAAAATGAAAAGGCTAACAACAATTTTTTTAATATTAGGAAGATCTACAAATCCCTAGAATAACAATTGTCAGTAATAACATTAATTTTGCCCAAAGATTTCTGGGATCTCTAGCAGAAACAAATTAGGTATACTCTATTAAAATACTGAATATCACAAATTACTTTGCATCTTTCTATAATACATAATTAATTCTAGAGATTAACAAGCATTATCAACAATTATGTTAGCTCTATTAAGTTATGAACTCTCAAGTCTGAAGTATGAGACTAAACCATCTGAGTTTATGGAAAGACTTACTAATTTGTAGCAATTTTTAAAAATTCACTCTGGTCTCAAAGAAAAGTCTACTATTTACACGTGAATGGCCATCTACTAATTCAACAAGTACTGACTGAATGCCTATTATGTGGAAGACACTGAGCCAAATGCTGACTCTTGCTGTAATGTTCAGAAACTGATACATAAAAATTCAAGTTTACTGCTTTCCTGTAAGGCTTCTTACATAGTGGACACACTTTTTAAAGCAAGCTGTTTCAAGATCTTCAAGTTAATGAATAGTAACATAAGAGAAATACAGTATCTGAACTCAATACAGCATGTTTGTGCAACTAAAAATTAGAAATCACAAAGAGGTATTAAATCATCTGTCCATAATTAAGCTGTTAAAATAATAAGTATACAAAACCTCAGCACTGGAGGGCAAAGGTAAAAATATTGTCTTTTATGTTATAATGAAATAAAAAATTAAACCAGTGTCATAATTTACTGAATGAGTAGTATACATAATTTCAAACATATTGGTTATTCTATAGAAAGCATTCACTCATTTACTTCAAAGTGTGAGGTCACTTGGGTTTGGAGTCGGAAGACACAGTTCTGCTACCATACAGAGTGTCATGGGGTAAATCACCACTGCTGAACCTCCATACCCTCTACCACAAAAAGGATGCCACTTTCGTGATGCTACTGTAAGCTGAGAAGCACAATCCAAATAGAAGTGAGTGCTCTCACAGGTCATCAGCTCTCCTGGTCATACTGATCACTCGGGCAGAATACACGGAGCCTTTGGGAATCTCTTCATGACACTTTTACCTCAAAGGTCAAAAAATGAAGCAGAAAGTACAGATCAATGGATTTAAGACTAGGCTGGCTGAAAAAGTTGCATTCTAATTCTGGCCCTATTTAATTTATTCATCTATAAAGACACCTTCTCTAAGATGCTACAAAAATATATTGAATAGCAAATTTGCTTTTATCCCTTCAAACAATACATTATGTCAGGACAGAAGTCTGATTATATTTTAAACAATGAAAAAATAAAATAAAGATAAACATGAAACCTAAAATATGAAAAGGCTATTGAAGAAGACTGGTATTATTCCTGAAGATTCAGTAAAACTCATATAAATAAAACATAAGTTTAAAAAGCCAGGAAAAGGTCAGGGAAAAAAGGCAGGATAGAATAGCAAAAATAATAGCAATCAGTACAAAGTCTTTAATTTTTTTATTGGTTTGAGAAAGAAGGTAAAGATGTTTCTTCCCAAACAATGTTAAAAATGAGTTTTTCTTTATATTTGTTCAAAGTTGTTTTTTCTTTTGAGGAGCGGAGGCATTTACAAATATTTTTCTGATACTTTGCGTAGTAGTGAGAAAGAGTAGAGACGGCAGTTTTCCTAACTATTTAGCCACTACAGAGTGAGGCCACCAGAACAAGCATCCCACAATGCAACAGAACATGCAGAGCCATGCTACCACAAGCCTGGTCACAGGATCATACAAAACCTCCGAATGGCCAGCAAAAATGCCAAAGCTAAATTACGAGATGCAAAAACACACTGAAAATGCTTATTTGAGAGTTGAATTAAAAATTCAAACTAACTTTTGGTTACACATGGACTAACTTTTGGTTACACATGGACTAGAAGAAAAAAGAATACCATTAGTGATGCTGAAATGCGATATGGCTATTAATGCAGAGACTATTCCTGCACGTGCAGACAGGATCGTTCCCTTACAAAGGAGCTTGAAAGCTTCATAATTGGAAAATATGATTTTCAAGAGTTCACAATCATCAGTACAATGTGAAAACGTAACAATCTCATAGCTCTGTTGGATTTTATGTTCTTATTTAAATAAAGAAAACAATCCAAAATGTATATACGAAATCCATATCTGGATCTATCCTTGCATTGGGACATTACAAAAGCACAAAATTGTTTTCACAGACAAGTTGTAACACACAGCCATAATGAGCTTTTGAATCACTGATACTCACACATAAAAGGGGGCTCGATCGTCAGCAGGTGCTGCAGAAAATCTAGAATGTGAAGCATACGCCGCGGCATCTTTTTACAATGGTGTTAACAAATGTCAATGTCTTGTGCTGAATGTGAGATGCATACATATGTAGTTAAAAGTGGGTGCTCCTGGTTGTTTTTTTTTCCCCTTTCCACTTCCCTCCCATCTACACCTCCCCCAGAAAAGCATCTGCTCTTTACTAGTGTCTATAGCAGTGATTATTAACAAGCATGAAAAAATGTAACTGCAATCAATCTTTTATTCCTTGATCAGGAATTCATCCCACACTTTAGGTTAAGGCAGGTGAATTCTGATTCAGCTCAGTAATTATCTGGCAGATGTTATAAGCAGCTGCTGCTAAGCACAAAACCCTGGCTATTATTACAGAAATATAAGAGCTCCTGGCAAGGTGGAGTGAGAAGTGAAACAGAATGCATTCTGGTGAGGCTTCGCATCTGGTTTTCCATAGAAAATAATGAAACCTGGATCTTAAACTGGCTGTTCTTGAACTCTTGAAACTCAAATTATCTACCCATGCATGCATGAACACACACACACAAAAGTTCCTAGCTATCTATCGTAAATGGCAAAAAAGAAATCCAGTGCATTGTCTCAACAAGCAATGCTTTCCCTAAAAACCAATCAGTTATGTAACTGAACCACAGTCTCTTTTTTTAAAGTCCCTACAATACACCCCTCCACCACCACCCAGATTAAGCTAGGTTCACAAAGAAAAATAATGAGAAAGAGATGTGGATGGAGCCTAGATCCAGGTAATGAGCACAAAGCTTAATGGGCCCGAGGCAATGTTATGGTTCCATTCAGAGTAATGGAAGGACTAAATGTTCCTTTTGGGAAGATTATTCACAATGCTTTCAAGGTAATTCTAAACCTTTTGCTTCACGAAACAAGTGGTAAGAGAGGGACTGGGCCAAAAACACTTCATGCAAAATGCACAGAACATGCTGCTCAGCCCTGGTCAACCTAAATGGCTCTTTGTGTTTTAAAATCTAACATATTTTTGTTTCTAAAAAAGCATTATGTAAGGATGATTTTAGTTTATTTTTATCATTACTCAATGAGTTAAGCTATGACCATTTGAATCAGAGCATCTTTAAGGCATGTGAGAAGAAATCAATGTGTTTTGAATATCTGCATGTGTGTTTACCTATATGAGAGCAAGACTGACTGAATGAATGAATGGATGATTGATTTCCAGAGGAGGGAAGGTTGTATGATTTTTCTTCTTTTTAAAATAATTTAAGGTTCTATAGTACATTTTGCCTCCTGAGATCCTAAAGCAAGTACTTATGAAGCTAGCTCTCTAGATATCTTTGATAGTCATAATAAAGCTTCTGCCCACATGACAGGGTAAATTCTGCTGAATTGGTGGGAGAGGGGAAACGGAAACACAAAACAAAAAAATAAGGAAAGGGGAAAAAAGACTTTGAGACTGAAAATGTACCTCAAAAGTTTTCTAGAGTTGACCAGATGCATGACTTATGCTAAACTGGTGTCACAATCGTCTTATTTTTTAACCACTCTTAAAGTTCTGCAGTACATTAGAACTGAGGGGTGGGGCTAGTACCAAGTACTAATTCTGGTGATCAGAATGCCAAAAAGTGGGCAACAGAGCAGTATCAGCACACACAGCATAAATGTACATCATGGCACAATAAATCAGATGAACGGTTACTAGGTCGTCTGCATTTTATACTACATCTAATCCACGTAAACTAAAACCCCTGCAAAAAATACATAGTCTCCATGTGATCTATGCCATGGAACACTGGCCATAAGTGGTAAGGAAAACACTTGAAGTTTCTCTTTTCTTATGATAAAAGGACTGACATTTTTAATGAGGTTCACTTGTACTCCAATTATTATAAGGCAATTAAGGAAGAGTAACATGATCTGATGATCTGTTCAACTGTAAATAAAAGTCAAAAAAGCATACAAAAATATGAAAGCCCATTAGTGAGGATTTTGCCTAAAAATAATACTTCTTTTATATAAGACAGAGGAATCTGTTCCAAATGGTATATACTTTTCTTTTTATTGACCACAGAATGAAAAACAGTCTGTACAGCTTTTGTTACCTAAGACCTAGCAATACATACTTTGCAAAAGGACTGGTAATAGAGAATGTAGTCAGTAAAATAACATTAATACAAAAAAGTCTCCCACACTAGTAATCATTATATCGATTTTAGGTAAACAATCTTTCCCTGAGCTCTTATTTTATGATGTTATCCCTCATACATTAAAAACAAATATTCAAAGATTAATGCTAGAGGAAAACGTCACATTGATGAAGTGTCACAATAAAGTAATGAGCTGATTTTTATGTTGGCTCGAGGAATGTTTAGTGACTTAAAAACCAAACCACATATATGATGTGCTTTTAGTACATTATGGGATTACTGGAAATTTTAAGCACTTCCTGACAAAATATCCTCCATGACCTACTAACAGACCATACCAATATATTGGTCTATCCCCTGGGGTCATGAGGTAGCTCAAGAAAGGGTAAGTTTTGGGTCAGATGGACACTGTTTTATCTGGTCTTTTGCATGCATGGCCCTTAAAGAACTGTCTTAGTTCTAGGATTCACACAGGTCAATTAGGTAGGGTACAATTCCTTATAATGGAGCCAATCCAAACATCTTTCCAAGATCCCAAAAGTGGGCCCTCTTGCTCTGTGAGAATCATTGCATCCCCAACTTCTATGGTTGTTGTAGAAATCACTGGAGAAGTATAATTAAAAATACAAAGCAACGTTTCCAAATTTTTAATATTGCTATAGTCTCCAAGAAACTATACTTACAATCGAGAACTACTCAAAAATAGTCAATTTCTTGAGTGATTTATGTTTAAAAAAATGTGAAAACATTTGTATCTCAAACAGAAGTGTATACTGAAAAAGAATTCTGGTTAATTGAAATTCCTGAATTTCCCAAGCCAAACTGGGCTCCAAATGATACTTACTTTATGTCAGGGCCAATGAGAGAATGTCTTCTCAACATAGCTCGTGCCTGGGCATTGGTTACACTGATGGTAGACTCTTCATTAATGGACAAGATGCAGTCCCCAACGGCAATCCGGCCATCTCGACTAATGGCACCTCCATGAATAATGCTTCGAACAATCATCCCCAAGCCATCTTTATTAGCACTAACTGTCATTCCTACAGGAAAAGAGAAATGCAAATATAATTAAATACATGATTTTCCAATTCATTTTAATTTGAATTTAATAATTTCTATGATTTATATATTAAAAAATACGAGTAACATTTTAGTCAATAAAAAGCACAGCAAAAACAGGAAAAATGTTTCTAACAAAAAATATTAAAAAGTGTTTCTAACAAAAAATATTTTTAAGTAAATTTGTAAATGTTTGTGAAATTGTATATAGTCAATACATTATAAATCAAACAGGTCTACATTGTGGAATGAATGTAATTTAGACCATGTGATGTGCTGACCCCTTGAATAGAAAGGTCTCTCAGGGAAAGTACTATGATAGCATCAAATCAGTTTTACAATATTAGATCATCTCTTACACATAAAAGAGAATAAAAGGACTACAAAAGGAAAACTCATTCTATAAATTAAGCAATTATCCGCTATTACCTTATTCCTTTATCACTTGTTCATTCAAGATCTATTTACTATATGGCTAATATGTGCCAAGTACTATGTTGGTTGCTTAGGATAAAAGCATAGCACAGAATTCCTAACATCAAGAAGCCTGTATTGAAGTCTTCACACCTGGAGCCTATCACAGTGGTGTCCGAAAGCATAGTAGTTTGTTGAAATGAATTTATGTGAACTTAATCTATTTCCATTTTATCTTTGAACTTCAATAAGCTTCTAATTTGGATATTAAATTGCTCTCTTTTCATGTCCCCTGGGTATCTCACAGAAAATGCAATCTTAGCATGCATAAAATTGAACCTGCAATTTTTCATCTTACTTTATTTCACCATTTTTCTTCCCTTTTTTGGTAAATTGCACTACCACACTACCCTCCATTATTCAAAGTAGAAATATTGGGGTCTTTCTTGATGCATACCTCTTTCTTATCCCCTGTATTTAATCCAACACCAAATCCTGTCATTTCTATCCTCAAAATTTATCTTGAATCCATTTACATACATTTTTCCATTTAGATACTAACTCTAGACTAAGTCAACACCTTCTCTTGCCTGACTTTTTGCAAAAGCCTCCTTCCTAACTGGTCACCTGCCTTCCATGATTATCTCCTCCAATGCATACTTCCCTCAGAAGACAGAGAGGCCATTACAAAAAAAGACAAGTAATATCCTATTAGTCCCTTGGTTGCAACTCTTCAATGGTTTCCTGTTATAGTAACACACAACACACCTGCTCAGCACAGTCTATAGGCCAGGGGTACACTGGCCTTTGCAGTGTGAATCCTTGCACTGTGTTATGTCCTTCTTGGTTCCCTGAGTTCTAGCAACAAATACATCTCATCTCTGTCCATTTTGAAGTCTTTGCCTGACACCTTCTTTCGGCAGCTCTTGCATAGCTAACTTCCTCTCACTCTTCAGTATCAGTTCCTCAAAAAGTCCTTCTCAACAGACTCTATCTGAATTAATGTTCACTCCTCACTCTATCCTCACTCTATTCGTTGAAAAATATAAAATCTTAAAAATTATATTTGAAACTTTGCAAAAATAATGTAAGTTCACTTAAAATGAAGTGTTGAAAGTTTCTTCCAAAACAAAATTATATAATTAAACAAGCTATGGAGAGATATAAAGCTACCAGGGTATTTATAAAAACTTTTCTTTGACAGATGTCACAAATTCCTTTTTAGGTTTTCATATATTTAAAAAAATGATGTCTTTCCAAATATTAATTCTACTCATACCAAATCAGATATGATATTTCAAACATTTTAAAAAATGATTCTGATTATGTTTCTAGCCTAACATCTCATATGTGGATATGGGCAATCCAGGCTCCTACTTATTTTTTTCTGATAGAAATAAAACATTTTTAAAGGTACTTAAAACATTCTGTTGAGACGCATACTAACGATTTTTCAGTGTATTGTTAAGAATACACCTCTGCTTACCATAAAACAATAAGATATCATTTAGGAGAGAAAAAAGGCTGGATCTGAAATTTTTCAAAAGGTACTCTATTTTGTACTGTTAAAGCCAGCCTTCCCAGCAATATCCACAATACAACTGTACTTTGGTAAAATAAAAATGTGTCAGCACAAAGTAAAATTTAACTCAGTGGATCACACTGGGAATCTAACTCATTGTCTTTTTCTCATTAGCATCATGCAGACTACAATAAGGCAAGACACAGACATGAAACCTGTCATGAGCTATGGCCGACATGATCTTTGAATTCACTTTTAATAGCATATTTAACTCATGACTCTCAGCTATTATGCTGTCAGGTCACATCAACCATGTAAACCAGGAGGTCAACATCAGTTAGCTGAGTTTATACTTTCCTTTCACCAAACGACAATTTTCAACGTTCAATAACTTGGAGGTAATCTCCAATAACTAGATTTTGGTTGTAACTTGTAAGATCTTTCCATTTTATTCGTGGAAGAAGTATGAAAGAATAACCCAAATCCCAAATCGTGTGCTTTGGAAATAGAGAACCGGTTACGAATCTGAATTATTCCACCACTTCCAATCAGCACAAGCTTGGGCAACTGACTTAACCTCACACAGAGCCTCAGTTTACTTATCTCTAAAAAGGGATGACATTTGCTCTTATGGTTGTTTAAAGAATTAAGTGAGAAACACATATGTATAGTAACTTTCAAAATACCTGACACAAAGTGTACAACAAAATTTAGTCACAAAACTAAAAACAAAACAAAACTCATAAAATATGTTTAAAATGCATCTCTCTCCCAAACCAAGGTTACATTGCTCCCTAAAGACTAAATGTAAATATTAATTCAGCTTCAAAATGAAGCTTGTTATTACAACAATCATAATGTGCCCTTGGGTAACTCAAGTATTGAATGTATTGTATGGTATATGTGAAAATCAGAGACAGACAGGTTTGAGTTCTGACTCTACCTCTTTAAAGGTTGAGTAATTTCAGAGAAATTCCTGAGTCTGTCTATGTTTCTGTATCTAATCAGTGAAGGGAAGATAAGACTTCCTTTCTTTTCCCCTGAAGAACCTTGTTTTTTACCTTCAAGTCCAAACACCACATCATTAACCAAGGGACCACAGACTTACGAAAAAGCATCAAGATTAGAATTTTTTAAAGGTCACTATATGCATGTGTACATTTATTAATGTATCTGTATTTCTGTATACAACATTTTCATTCTAATTTTAACAAAATTCAAAAACCCAAATGATTCATGAAATCAAAACAATGGATTATGACAGATTTACAGAAACCTGCCATTTATTAAAACTTCTTCTGGTTATCACAAGACAAAGAAACAAATTATCCACAAAGCTAAAACTGCAAACAACTGCTTATAGCTGATTAAGGGGAGACTATGAATCTAAGAAAATGAGCTCACTGATAGACCCCTTCATAACATACTTTTCCACCAGTACAAACCCAGCCTCTATTTAGACTGCCTAAAATACTATTTATCACACTTCTTGTTACTTCAAGTTATACAGCCAACACCTTCCTACACTAAAGCTTTATTGAATGCTTTAATATTTACACAGATTTTTCAAGATTCCTTTACATTTAGTTATTCGAAGTGCTATAGAAATCTGAACATTGAGCATCTCCTGTCAAATGAGATAACAGAGTAATGTTCTTGCCTTGGCATGCAGTAAATTTTAACTCCAAAATGCCAGAGGAACCTCACTGGGTCCCAGGAAATCAAAAAGCCAGGGAGAAAGCCCTATAAACATATTGGGCATATCAATAATGGAAATGAAGCAGAAAAGTTAAACTAATTGTGATTTACAGTTTTGTATTACAGTGTGAATGGTAAACTAATGGTGCTGTGATTTCACATTTAAATGTCTTACTTTTTTTTTTTTTTTTTGAGACAAAGTTTCACTCTTATCACCTAGGCTGGAGTGTAGTGGCATGATCTCGGCTCACTGCAACCTCAGCCTCCCGGGTTCAAGTGATTCTCCTGCCTCAGACTCCCGAGTAGCTGGGATTACAGGTGCCCACCATCACGCCCAGCTAATTTTTTGTATTTTCTGTAGAGACGGGGTTTTGCCATGTTGGGCAGGCTGGTCTTGAACTCCTGACCTCAGGTGATCCACTTGCCTTAACTTCCCAAAGTGCTGGGATTACAGGCGTGAACCACCATGCCCAGCCAATTGTTTTACTTTCACTAAACAAATGACAGGGCTCTTTTACACTTAAATTTTAAAGTCAGGCTGTTGAGGGAGGTTTAAATGGATTTCTAGATGTGATAGAAAGGAAAGACAGTTCTGCCTTTCACTGTTTTCTTCCAATAACTTAATTAACCTAGTATATTTTTATATCAAAACTTAAAAACTAAGATGGAAGCAACTCAAGTGCCCATTGATAGATGAATGAATAAACAAAGTATAGTGTATACATACAATGGATTATTATTCAGCCTTAAAAAGGAAATTCTGACACATGTTACAACATGGATGAACCTAGAAGACATTATACCCCATCACATATGGACAGATACTGTATGATTCCACCTACATGAAGCATTTCGTCAAATTCATAGAAACAGAAAAATGAATGGTAGTTGACAGGGGACTGGTAGAGAGAGCAATGGGGAACAATTGTTTAATGGATACAGAGTTTCAATTGGGGAACCCAAAAACGTTCTGGAGATGGATGGTGATGATGGCTGCACAATGACGTGAATGCACTTAATGCCACAGAAATGCACTCTTAAAAATGATGAAAATGGTCAATTTTATGCTATGTATATTTTACCATAATTTAAAAAAGCAATATATCTTGACATATTAGCAGAATAAATAAGAAAATCCATATAATTCCCCAACAGATGAAGAAATGCTTTGACAAAATTCAACATTCTCACAATTAATTAAAAACTGGTAAGCAGGCCGGGTGGGGTGGCTCACGCCTGTAATCCTAGCACTTTGGGAAGCCGGGATGGGTGGGCTGCCTGAGCTCAGGAGTTCAAGACCAGCCTGGGCAACATGGTGAAACCCTGTCTCTACTAAAATACAAAAAATCAGCCGGGCATGGTAGCAGAGGCCTGTAATCCCAGCTACTCAGGAGGCTGAGAGGGACAAGAATTGCTTGAACTCAGGAGATGGAAGTTGCAGTTAGCCAAGATCATGCCACTGTACTTCAGCCTGGGCAACAAAGTGAAACTTTCTCTCAAAAAAAATAAAATTGGTAAGCAATCCAAATAGTCAGGTTGCAAAATCTGATGTGCCCAAACCATGGCTCTTACAAGAGCCTCCTAACTGCTTCACCAACCTAAGCTCAATGTTCTTCTTAAAACACAAATCTGATCATGTCACTTTCATACCCTTAGCTCCCGCTGCCTACATGAAGCATAAGGCAGTACATGGCTGCAGCAGAAGTTCTGTGTCCTGCACACAAACCCATCCAGCAGCTGTCTCCCACTTATCATTCCTTTAGTTCCAACTCTGACTTTGCTGGTCATCATACCACACTTCATCCATATCGAACCAGTTTCAGTAATATTTAACATCTCTCTGCCTTACTTCTAAGTAGCTTTCAACTTTTTCAAATTCCTCAACTATGTGGTAAAAATCTCCTCTTTTTAGACCTAAATCATACATCTCCTCTTTTCTGAAACCATTCTAAAGTTCTCCACACTTGGAGAGCAGGGATTAGTTATTCCCTCTTTAAAGCCTTCAATGTTCTCTATAAGTATCTATCATAGCACGTACAATATTCTAACGCCTTTAGGATTTTAAATGTCAATTAGCTTACTCTCTTAAACCTGCATTAAGAACAGTAATAATATTATGGTGTCTATGCATAGTGGATAGAGAATTAAAATAAATGTTTGCTACTTCAGTAAATACACTAGAATAATAGTTCTCAAATAGGCTTTGTAAAATCTCTGCCTTATCAATTATTCAAGAAAAATGAGTTCTATGGCCAATTAAATGTGAAAAATGCTACATCTGATAATCTCTTAGTGATTCACAATGCACATGGAGTATAAAAGATATTGAGATGTAAAAAGAAACCTGTCTTCTTAAATTTATCTCATTCCAAACTTTTAAACTTGGAAGTCATTTATAACTCCTATTAACATCCTACAGAACTAATATTTTGAGTAATATGGCATCAGAAACACTAAATTAGCCAATAAAATAATTCTAGCATGGCTTAGATATCTGTCTCATAATCAATGAGTTATGGAAAGTTCTGCAGTTCAAGCTTTGTATCATCCTATTAAACATAATGTATATAAGAAATATTACAACAACATAAATATTATCTGCTACAATTCTTTGTTTAGCTGCTGTTGGTAGTACCCCGCCACCATCAAATGGAACAAAATCTTGGCAACCAAGGCTGAAATCCCACTCACCAAGTAAGCACTGCTGGATTCCTCTGCCAAATCTCAAAACAAGGAAACAAGACCCTGCCATAAAATGTCAATGTAATGGGTAGTGGTTGGTTACTTCACAGAAATAAAAGGATCTCTGATACTGAATTAACCATAGAGTCTTGGGCTGCATTTGGACACTCAAAGCAACTCATCTACCACCCTATTTATCAAAAAAGACAGGGCTGAGTCACATGACTGTATAACTCAATGAGAGAACAAATATGCTCTGCCTCAACAGTTTTAGCTATTGTAATTAGGATATTTCTACAGAAAGTCTTCTTTGCCCAATTCAGAGGGTTTTGTGGTTAAAATAGGACACAAAAATCCTGCCACCTGGGAAGTCCTACTGAATAACTCACATTTACATTTTGGTGGTGGCACACCTGGTTGTCTTTTTAGTCTTTCTTTCAGCGAGTGAAAGAAATTAAATGCAAACTGACTTATACATCACTGGTTCATTCAAAGAAACTAATAATTTACTTTTCCAAAGAATTTAGAATTCCAAATTGCTGAGTTTTCATTTTCTAAGAATTCCTTTTCTGATTTGCTGTTTCACACACAAACAATTCATATATCTTTTACTGAATGTAAATGAGGCTTGTGAATACTCTGAAATAATTAAGACAATGAGGGATTTCTGCTCATACGAAGTAAACAAACCTGTAAACCATTTCAGAAAAAATAATGAGGACACAGAAAGAAAAACCATAAAAACTACAGGAAAATTTCTACCATCTGTTCTCTTATCTACAGCAAAAAAATATTGAAATTTACCATGTTCAATATTTCCCCTTGTCAAGGGGGTTAAGAAATAGGTATATGAGGAAAATGAGAAACTTACCTAGGCTAGAATTGCCTTTGGCTATATTAATAGTCCTTTCAAAAGATTCTTTAGATACATTTTGAAGCATGACACACTCAGCATTAGAGGCCAGGGAGCTCTGCTCAAGCAGGTACTCAGAGCCCTGTAAGAAAGAAAAAACAAGCCACAAGTCACATGGAAAGGGAAACTAGACTTTGGAGTGTGATTTCAACATCACGCACATTCTCTAATTGATTGTGCTTTATTCTGCAAGAACCTGCAACCAAAACAAGTTCATAGGTTGCTTTCTGAAAATCTTAGTGCCAAGAAGCACTCATTCCAAATGAAGAGAATGGCCAGAATAACCCTTCAACATTCCCTACCTCATCATAAAACACAAACCATATCTTTAAAATATTACCTTTCCAGCTGAATCGGGTAGCACAGAAGGAAGTTCTGCACTTGATATAACTTCACTTGGTAAATGAGATTCAGTCCACACTATTGTGTTTTCACATTCATATTGCTGTTCAATAGCATTTGCAGGTGTGTAGTCATTTATAGTAAAGCCAGAAGCAGACCCCATACTTATGTCTACCAAAGGTGTATTCTCATCCTGTCTTTGCAGGAGATTCTGGGTATATAGTTCCTCCAAAGACATATGCAGATCAAGTAGTGGATCACAAGAATTTTCAATAACATCCTGGTAGTTAAAAAACAAAACAAAAGAAAATGAAAAATGTGAACAGAATTACATCACTTCTTAATGAACAACTATTTAGTAAAATGTAAAACATAACATTTATTACTCAAAAAGCATTAACAAACACAATTCTTCACTTAGCAGGTTTTCTGCATATCTTTATTTTCATAAATGCTTTTAAATATATTTCCTGCAAGTCATACATCTTATGTTCTACTGCGTTATACTTGTACAAGATACTAAACATAAGATCATTGATATAATACTACGTTATATTTACAAATAAAATTATTCAGAGTTTAAGTTACATAGAAGAGCAAGTAGCATACTCCCAAATCTCACTTAAAGTGTAGTTTGTTTCCCATCAGTCTGAAGTTCCTATTTATTATGAGATCAAGAACATAAAAAGTATGACATTAATTGATTTGGACTCATAAGAGCCTCCCAGAGAAAATTATTTTGATAGGCATTTATAAGTATTTATGGAGAAGAATAGACAGCCTTACAATTCAAATTATCATAGGAAAAATTTGCATAAATACCCTGTAAGATATAACAGAAGGAACAGTAAAATGGGTTGTCATAAAATGTAGGCTCTAAATCCAGGGTCTGTTATTAACAATTTGTATATCACAGAACCTCTCTTGGCTTTATATTAGATAATTTCTACAATCCACTGAAACTCTAAAATTTTATAGTTTTATATAAATGTGTGTATCTAGTTACAACAGATATATTGTATCACTTATGTGCTCTGGGAAAGCAGTCGCTTCACAAACTGCTGTTGAATAAACATATCAGTTTTCCCTTCAATTCTTTCATTGATAATTTTAATGTATAAAAGTAGCATATGAACATACTATTGCATAAAGGATTCAAGATACAGACATATATTGTGTATGCATATAGAATACAATACGAAGAGTCTTTGCTATGGCTTCTACTTCCATTCCCTTCCCCAATAAAAATGGCTGGCATCAGTTAGGTGTTTATCCATCAAATTTTTAATGCATTTGCATAATATATACATATAAGTACACATGCACACACTCACACATACAAGCAGATATACATATATTTTTAAAACTAAACACAGCCATACAATAAATAGCATTGTTTTTCTGCAGTATCTTTTCATCTTGATGTGAGAAATTTCCATGTCAATTTAAAAACAAGTCAACTTCAATCTTCTTATGGCTGTAAGTTATTCCTAAGTATGAAAGACAGTGGTGTGTCGACTCTGAAGCCAGGATGCCTGAGTTCAATTCCTGGCTCAACACTAATTAAATGCTAGAGCTTTGACAAGTTACTTAAACACTATGCCTTGACTCTCTCATCTACTAATTGGGGAAATCAACAGAAACTAATACAGGACTGTTGGGAGGACAGAGAGTATTAATCTCCACAAAGTACTAGAAACAGGCCTGACTTAACAGAAAATGTGCAATAATTTTTAGCTACTGCTGTTATTTATACTCTACATCTTTGTCCATATGTGTGAAGATATATTCACTATGAATCACTAGAATTGCAATGGCTGGTCAAATGATATGCACACTTAAAATGTCGGTACGTGTTTTTAGTAGAGACGGGGTTCCACCGTGATGGTCTCGATCTCCTCACTCGTGATCTGCCTGCCTCGGCCTCCCAAAGCATTGGGATTACAGGCGTGAGCCACTAAAAATACAAAAAAATTAGCCAGGTGTGGTGGCTGGTGTCTGTACTACCAGCTACTCAGGAGGCTGAGGCAGGAGTATGGCGTGAATCCAGGAGGCGGAGCTTGCAGTGAGCCCAGATTGCGCCACTGCACTCCAGCCTGGGTGACAGAGCGAGTCTACATCTCAAAAAAAAAAAAAAAAAAAAAAAAAAAAAAAAAAAAAAAAGTTGATATGTACTGCTAACTTGTCTTCCAGTTTTCTCTCACAAAAGGACAATATGGGAATACCTGCTAATGAATCTTGCCAGCCCTAGATTAGTTTGGCAATCTGATTTGTAAGAAATATATTCATTAGTGTTTTATTATGTGTGTTCCTGACAATTATCAAAGATAAGCCACTTGTATTTCTTCTGTTAACAATCTCTTCAAATTCTTTATCCAATTTTTCTCAGAGTTTAAATTATATACAGAAGCAAATACCTCATAATTTCAAATTTCACTTAAAATGCAATTTAGTTCTAATCACTTTGAAGTTCCTATTTATGAAGAGATCAAGAGCACAAAAACTATGTTATTAATTGATCTGGATTCACAGGAGCTTCCAAGAGAAAACTATCTTAATAGGCATTTACAGGTATGTATGGTGAAGAACATTCTTCTCGTCATTGGCATGGTCTGAGTATAAAGTCTTTGTGATATACACTGCAAATATTCTTCCAGTCTGTCACTTGTCTTTTAGTTTTTATAGGTACTATTTTGTCATGCAGAAGTTAAATTATCTCTGCAACCAAATTTGTCATTTTTTTATGCTTCTGGGTTTTATATATTACTTAATAAGTCCTTTCACACAAAGTAAATGAAATGCTTTCTAGTATTTTTCTTCTTTTATAAATGCTTTGTTTTACATTTTAACCATCTAGATTTATTTCAGGGAATGGTGTGAGATATGGGTCTGTCATTTTTTTTTAAAGGGGTAATTAATTGCTCCAACACAATTTATGACACTCCTCTCCTTGAATGCAACTTATTATCTCTCTAGAATTATCAGATATTCCTAGCACAAAGAATTGAGGCAAGTGGAAATATTATATAAGCAATCAACATCTGTAGTATCCTCAGAAACAAATGATAGGAAGGTATCATCCTCCACACTCCCAGGATCTAAACAATAACCTATTGGCTCCCTCACCCAATTTTGATAATTTTATTCTTAGGAAAAACAATAATGTACTTACTACAGAATTGGTTAGCTTCTATATTACTAAATTAATTATAATAATTAGTAAATCATCTCCCCCATGCCTCAAAGATAGCAATCAAAATTGCTTTTCATTAGAAAAAGAGGTCAAGTCACCCTTGTTAGCTGGGGTGTACTGTAAATGGTATAACAGTCCCATGAATAATTCATGAAGGAGTTAACACAGACATGTAGAAAAGAAAGAGCTAATCAACACAGTAGACAACATACACCCACTTCAGAAACGTTTCTGGTTGCTCAACAACCAACTCAGTTTTATTTTTAAAAGTCTTATGGATCTAAAAGAAAAACAGTTCTTCCCTCATAAGAGGTACAAAAATAACCACAATTTCCCAGTGCAACTTGATATCTAAAGTGAAGTATTTCAAAAGTCTATATTAATATGTGACTTCGCTTGATATATTCTTGTCCTCACTACAAAATTAGAAAAAGGTTAAATTAAAATGTCAAATGTACTTTTTTAAAGTTCTATTTCTTAAGTGCAATGCATAAATTAAAGTTAGACTTGCGCATATTATTTACCCAGATAATATATTTACAAAAACTAACTAAATACACGAGCATTCAATAGCCATAACCTGCTTTTCTTCAATAAGCAGTCTACCAGAGAATTCTTATTATACTTTTAAAAAATATATTGCAACCACAGCTGCTCCAACTGTCCTTCTCCAACTCTTTCTGAGATAAAGTACACTTCCTTTATTGTTTTGACACTGATCCTACTAAGGAAAAAGGCAACATCCTTTAAACCTTTGAGAGTCTGCAATTTTGTCACTAAGACTCTCACAGTCACTCTCATCATTTTAATTAGAGTGATTTAGTTTTTTATTCTAACCCCATCTGCAAAAAGAACAATTAAGAAATAGTATCAACATTCTAAACATGGATGTGAAGGCAATAATATTTTATGCCAGACAATGACTCTAAGAATTTGTAAGAATGTTCAGACTACTAAAAAAAATCATTAAATCTGTTAGTTGAGCTGACGTACAAGGTGCAAAAGGGTTCCTATCTTGATAAACATCAAGTTCAATCTGCCTTAGAATAAAAAGTATTTCCTGGCAGAACCGACATTCAAGAATGAAGGATGGACACCATGTTGGTAACAATATTGTCACTGGACAGAGTGAGAGTATGGGTGTACACCGGAGGGTAGGGTGTAAAGGTGTGAATAAGGAGTAGAAGGGGAAACTTCAATAGATATTAAATCTGTATCCGTTGTATTTTTAAAGCAACACAGAAAAAAAAAAGTTCTAAAAACCATGTTAAGATTTTAAACAAAAGTCTGCAAATTTATAAAACAATTATTTCTGCATTTTGTCATATCTTTGGAGGTAACAAGGGAAAAGGAGTAAAATGATTAACCAAAGAAATAAAACTTAAAATAATAAGAAAGGAAAAACATGGCTAGAGCCATGTTGCTTTTAAAATCCATACTTCAATGACCTGCCTCTATTAAGCCAAATGCCATAGAGGCAGGTATATTTTTCAGGTTCTTGAGTAACAGCTATTTCCCATAAATCTTTACATGGTAACTAATCAAATTAAACAAACACATACTCTTTAAAAAAAAGTAAAGCAAAATGGACCCCCAAATTAGATAATTTTGTGAGGAAGAGCCCCAATGTATGGCTGCAGCCCTTTAGTGTTTAGGCTGCCCTGAAGAGCGAGGCCTCCCTCTATGAAGAGTTTGTGCTGCAGGTGATTAGCACTGATCACTTCTGGTAGTATACCTGACGAAGGCCAAAAGACCATTCATCAAGGGGAAGAGACAGGTAAAATTATTTGTTCATTTCCAGTTGCTATTTAAGGCTCCAAGATTATCACATATTTAGCAAAGTCAAAAATCTAAGGAACCGCTGAGATCCTCACACTCTATTTTATCCTTTCAAATCAGGATAGAGGCATCTTTGTTTTTCTTAAAAATCATATACTATATGGTATTACTTTATAATTAAAAAGCCTTTAAGTAAGCTCACTTTTAAGAAAAATAGTCAATTGTAAATTCCATAACAAATCACCATTGGGTCTTTTTAATATAAATTTATTGCAAAGAAACAAGGAAAGACACATTATATACTTATTTTATTTACATGAACATTTTTAGTAAAAGTCTAGGTATTAGAAAGTTGTCCCCAAAAATATAAAATGTTGCAGAGATTTTACCATGATGTAGGAACAGTCCCACATTCTAAGAAAACTAAGAGCACACAGGAGTTTCACAATGTGTTTTAAAACACCCTCATTAATGTCTTCTTTGTTGTTTTGTAGTTTAAGTATTTCAGTTGATAAACCAGCTTGCCAAAATTTGCTTCAACAAAAGAGTAAACTGCTTGGGGAAAAAAAAATAAATAAATAAAAAAGGAGGCAAACAGACTTCAGTAAGCCAATATGTTGTGCTGCATACAGCCAGCATTTGCCCTGTAAAATATATGCTTCTCAGTATGCAGATTGTGTAATCCCTTTAAGTAACAATTACTAAGTTAAACAATGCAATCTGTCCACTGGCAAGAAGACGTGTGCTATGCTGTGGATTAGGAGATTCCATCAGGAGATGAACTCAGCTTCCAGCCCTGAGGCTAGTAAAGACTGAACACATTCCAAAACACATTCCAGACAGGACACAGCCAGACAGACAGTCTCAGGTGTGGTGAGAGAGGAGCATCTGCTCCACTCAAGATTATACCTTGCAAACCAATTCAAGGAGATTGCCCAGCATCACTTGCAAGGGTAACAGGTGCACCTTGAACATAAAAGAAAATGCTTTGAAAATGTTCTGGCTAAAAAACCTGTTAATCAGGAAAAGAGCAAAACAGTGCTAGACCTATGGAAATTCTACTTTCCAACTTATTCATAAATACCCTTCCCACTGACTTCAATTTATGCAGAAAATACATACTTCATATATTAAAAAACATTGTCCAGTCTTTTCAACTTAATTTTAAATGTATGTTTATCGTATATTTCCGACATAGAAAAATAAAGAAAATATATTCATATATGAACTGTTTGCCATGATTTAACATATATAAACATTCTGCCATATTTTCATCAATCTTTCTTCATAATATGCTATAATGTATTAGACACATAGCTAAATTCCCATACTTCCTTTTTTCTCCAAGGATAACTTCTTTTTTGAAGTTGAGAAGTATCCTGCCAACACATTTTTAGATTTTACTATACATATGTACACAGATATTCATAAAAAATATATGTTGAATTGCTTTGCATATCAATTTCCAAAAAAACAACTGCAAAAAATCAAAAGAAAAATGAGCAACCCAATACAAAATGGCCGTAAGATATGAAGAGATCTTTGATTAAAAGTGAAAAACAAATGGCCAATATTATGAAAAAATATTCATTCTCATTAGTAATCAGGAAATCCACATTAAAATGGCAAGATACCATTTCATACCCAAAATACTGGAAACATTTTAAAGCATTACTTATTCAACATCATAGAGTATGTCAACAATAAAATTAATATAGTTGGGGCATTTATGCCAATAATCTATTTCTAAAATATGAACGGCACAGATATGTCAAATAGTGACTAAACTCTCCATTCATATCCAGTGACATAAACATAATTTACCATTCACTGTGTTTTTTTATGTACAGTATTCTTTGGCATCATTTTGTATGAAAACATATGATAGCATTAAGTTTAACTTAGCTAGTAAATGTTAAATTAATGCAAGAAATATTTTACTATTCAACTCTGCATAGAAGTCAGTTTTAAAACCATTAAGAAAATAAAGTTATTCTTGTAATTTTTCCAAAGTAGACACTGCTAAAAACACAACTTGAGAAATATATGATGTTAAATTTTTCTTTCTGACATGCAAACCCTAATCAAAGTTTTGAGTCTCTGCGTCTATCATTCTCAGACACTAAATTTAAATAGTTTCTAGTAATCTGAAAGCTACCCGACCAACACTGGCTAAATGAAATTGTACTTTAATCCAATAATGAGTCCACAACTGGAGAAACATAATGTCTCCAATATGTTATTCACACAACTCCCCATAAGGACGGACCTCTGGAAAATTATACACAAGACTTTCCTATAAAAGAAAAATGGGTATTTCCTTTGTACCTTAGGAGAAGACGATGGAAGGGAAGAACCATAGTTCAGGCCATCACCACAAGAACTGCCATGAAGAGATAAAATAGAGGTTTGAGTAGAGTAGATGCTGTCATTATCAGGAGAGTATTGAGACTCGAATGTGGATTCATCTACTAAGTCAGCATCATTTGTGTCCACCTAGAAATAAAACAATAATGTTAGCTGGGAATTCTGTTCTATTACATATATGACAAACTCCACTTGAGACTAAACGGCAAACTGGTAACATTCTTTTATCTATTATATTTTCTGTATGCCCTCTTCACCCTCAACAGAGACTGCTAATGCAGCAGAAAAAGGAAAAATAGCCCACCTGCAGTAGAAAGTGCTGGCATACAAAGTTATTTTATTTCATCAATAAAAGGGCTAAAGGCAACAATTAACAAAGGGCCTGGATCAAGTCTAAGTTTAAACAGTTCCATAGTTAAGTAAAATATTTACTTTCTTCCAGTTCCCACGCCCAACTCTTATAATTTTATAATAAAATTATGTCATAATTTTTCCTAGTCAACTAAAATAAACTGTTATTCAACGAGGCAGCTAGGCAATTATATATTTGTAAGCCACACTAAAACTATATATTTTGTTTAAATTATCTTGAACTAGATTTTAAAACCATTCAAGTTGCAGAAACCAAAAAGAAAATCTGTGATTTCATGCTAAAATTATACTAACAAACAAGGGGCCTAATTATGATCTGGTTATGGTGAAGCTTTAAGTTATAAACTTGTTAGAAAATGCATAAAGAGTGAGATAGAGAATTTCACTACATATGCTCTAATAATCCTATTGCTGTCTTCTGTCACAGAGTCAAGATTAATATTTAAATCAAGATGAGCTTGAAGTTCTTTTTGCAATTCACTCAAAGTCATACCTCAGAATAGGCAGAACTGACATATATACTACCTTTCTCTGATATTACCAGCATTTTCTGTCTATCTTGGCAAAATCCCATATGTTCTATTTTTTTTTCTTTTTTCTTTTTTTTTGTAATTTCAACGTATTGTTTAGCCAGGAGAAGTTAGAAGAATTGTAGCATTGTATCAGGTCACGTTCTTACAAAAAAACTATTAAAAATACCTGTGGGCCATTTTGAAATGATTTTCTCTTCAAATATATTTCATAGGCCTAATAATTTAAATACATGTTCAAATTCACTAATGAGTCACTATGTGGAGGTTGACCCTTACAAATATACATAACATACAACAATCTAGATAGATGGTATTAACTAAGCCTTGTGTCATAGATTACAATACATATTTAAGTAACATTAATGAGAGAATACCTCAATATAATTTGTATGTATACTGCTGGTATCTTAGGATCTTAGGAGAGACATTAACAATCAATTCATTTATTTACCGTAGAGATAAAACACTAAGAGTCAAAGAAGTTGAGTGACCAGTCCAAGATTACTTAGCTGGCTAGGGAGAAGACCCAGGATGCATACTACCATTATAAGATGCCAAGCTCACATAAAAGTGGAACTAATCTGCCTTTTGATTGGTATCCATTTAAGGAGGTTCAAGGAAGCCATGTAAACTCCAGAGAATATTTCTTCATCGGTACTTTAGAAACAATCATATATAGTATTTGTATCCTGCGACATTTCAAAAAGTATTTGCTATGGCTGGGTATTATTTAACACCACAGTACCTTACGTAATTTGTTGTATATACTAAGCTCTCTAGTTTTGAAGTGCTAACATAATACTCCCGGAGAGCAGGGCCATACGTTACCTGGTATGTTAAGTATTCCAGTGTGAAATTGTTGCATTTATTATAACACATACAAAAACTTCTCAAATAGCTATTTCAAGAGCTTGCAATTTAAAAATATTAACGAAAGGAATCGTCTCCCCCAAAATTAGAATCAGCAAATTGTATATATAGTCAAAGAAATAATTCACTCTGTTTTAAAGCAAGATGTGTGCAGTTATAAATACATAATGAAGAATTTAACAGGTTTTAAACCTTTCTCCAGTCTAATGAAACTAAAACAAGTATTTAAAAAACAAGTATATTCCTTTTTAGCAACAGTGCACAATGTCTGCCCCACAAAAAAAACGTTGAGTAAGGAACCTAGCTCTAATAGTAGGGGTAATGTGAACAGGATGTACAATTTGTTGTATTTATATTGAGTAAATGTCATATGTATATTTATGCTTGGTATTTAGCTTTATCCTTTAGTTATTGATATAGCATTGTACCCTCTACCAGAAAAAAAAGTTTCTTAAGGGCAGAGTGGCTCCAAATACTTTTATTCCAATGGATACTATTTTAAACATCAAAAAGAAATGAAATTTTAATTTATAATTTTTCTGGCAAATCAGTATATTTACATATATGTATTTATAGAAAACATGAGGTTTACCTTTCCTTAAAACTGTGGTGTTCTTAATAACTGAACCAATTCATATGATTTTCAGACTATAAATATCTAATGGAAAAAAGATACCTATTACCTCATTAAATAGAGCCAAAACAGTGCTTTGTGACTGAATACTGAACACAGTTAAAGAATGCCTAGAGATATCTAAGCGTGAAATTGGAGCAAACAAAAGCTCCACCAACTTTAGGTATGGCACAAAGACTGACTCTACACACTGCTACAATGCAATGTTAATTAAATTTTCCTCACAAATGTTTTTCATATTTACTGTGGTTTTTCTTCCCATTTTCAACTATGAGAACTAAGTTGGAGAAAACATGTTTATCTTTCCAAAATATAATAATGAACAAAGAATATAGTAGATTTCTTCAGAATATTTTGAAAGGCAAAGTAAGACACATCAGGTTTCTGAAAGAAAGCTTGGTAAGTCATAGCCACTAACCAGAGCCAAGTCAGCCCTAAAGAGGGGTTTGTCAGCGAGCCCTTCTTCCTCACAGGAGTGTGGTGGGTAGAGAAAGGAATCCTCCTTAGCAGAAACATAACCTTCTTCTGGTGAAAGCTGTGGGGAAAATGGTATTCAAGGAAAAGAGAGAGAACAGCAAAGAAGAAAGAAAATGGAAAAGAAAGGTAAAGGCAGGAAAAGTGAGGGGGGGAAGAGAAAGAAATTGGAAAGTTTTCAAATGATATGACTTCAACATAGAATGTAAGTATAAAATCTGATATTCATATTTAACATTCATTTGATAAGACACAATGAGGATTATTTACTCTAATATAAAAATCACCTGTTGGATGAGAATCCCTTTCTACTAATTTTTCATTCTTCTTGTAAGATTATTTTTTAAATGAATGAATTTTAATATTCTAATAATCTTCTGGTTCTTTTTATCTGCAAAATATTCTGGCCAAACAATGACTTCCTAATATAGAAATGAAGCAACTTTTAGGTATTAAGAAATAAAAGAAGTTGCAGAAAAACAAATATTAAAAAGAAATATCAACTTCAGTCATCCCCCTACAAGAATATTATTTTAAAGAATTCAATTTACTTGAAAAGGAATGTTAGTGAACTCTACAGTGAACTCAATTTAGCATGGCTTATAAAACAAAACAAAACAAAAACCAAATCTCTACATGTCCACAGTCTGCTTAACTTGCAGTTTAGAGAGATTATATTCCAAACTTGGTCACACTGACAGAAAAGCTACCACATTTATTCCACTCTCAGATGAAATGGGCTAAAATATTTAGATAATCAGCCTGCCTACATCACCTGGTATCAGTAAAACATACAGAAGAAGCATTATAGGGGAAAAAACCGTTTTTCTTCTCTGCCCATATATGTGAGCTTAACATATATTAAGCCTCTATCATATTTTGCAATGCGTACTGAATTTAAAATATCAAATACTGTCATAAAAGAAATTTATTTTGGAACTATACAGAAAAAAAAAGACTGCTTCTGAATAACTGGTATGGTTTCACCTTAAGGACAGTAAAAATAAAAGGTATATTGAGTCATATTTGCCATTTCTCTATGTCCAACAGAAAGACCAGAACCAAATTTATAATCCAATCTCAAAAATACATAGAGTCCCTGATAGCCTATCTTTATTCTTACATTCCCGTCCATAGTGCTCTTTTGTCATGATTTTTACAAGCCTGGTTCGATTTCAGATTGGATTACCATATTCTTCAATCATCTTGCCCTCCTTCTCTTTCTTTTTTCATAAATACATTTTAATAGGCTACTGAAATCATTTGTGAACTAAAAAGTGGTGCATAAAACTTTAACTGACACTTAAAATACATTGACAAAGCTTACTGTTTTAACAAATTCTTTCACAAAAATCAACAAACTCATATTGCTACTTATGAAACTATATTTATGTGTTTGCATTTTCTTAAGAAAATGTGTATCTGCTTTTTCACTTCAAACTATATTCACGTACTGGAAAACAACCCACAAATATTGAGAACATCTCTAATATTTAACGGCAATACAATAAGTGCATCTAATACAATATACTGCTTTATGTAGCACAGATTCATAAAGTTGTTTCTATTATTACAGTAATTTATGATTTGGGAGCTATTCCCTGCCAGGAGAGCCACAAACTGATGAACCCATTTTGGAAAGTTTAATTTCCTGCTCTGCAGTAATTAGACAGCAAATGTGTTGAAGTCAACTGAATTTAGCAACTTGAAGTCACTCTGACAGAGATTCTACTTTATTCCACTGTGATTAAAGATTTTGTTGTTAATGCTATTAATTTATCTAATACCCCACTACATTGGTATAGATATTGTAAGCCATATTCCTTTTAACATATTTGATTTTGCATTCATCGTGACCTTATTATCAAATATAAAATGTCAAGGCTGGGCACGGTGGCTCACGCCTGTATTCCTAGCACTTCAGGAGGCTGAGTGGGGGGGCAGGGGGGGATCACTGGAGGTCAGGAGTTTGAGACCAGCCCGGCCAACTTGGTGAAACTCTTGTCTCCACTAAAAATACAAAAATTAGCCAGCCATGGTTGTTGTGTCCCAGCAACTCAGGAGGCTGCAGCAGGAGAGTCGCTTGAACCTAGGAGGTGAAGATTGCTGTGAACCGAGATTTCGCCACTGCACTCCAGCCTGGGCAACAGAGCAAGACTCCATCAATCAATCAGTCAATCAGTCAATGTCAAAAGTGAACCAAAGACCAATAAGTTAGAAGTTTATTTATAAACTTCCTGGCTATTTTCTTTCTTTCTTTTTTAAAATATTACTCAAAATTAAATCTTTATACCCATGGAGCTAGTAATCACGTTGATGAAAAGTACTAAAAGTCATGATTCAGTCATGAGAACACCTAAAAGTAGTAAAGCTAAAAGTAGACCTATGAACCATTTTGCTTATAAAAGGAAGCAATAAAATCTGAATTCTTACGGGTAAAGGCTTAGCAACTCCTATTCTCACAGTTCCTGATGGTGCTCCCTTCAGTGCTTCTACAGCTTCCTCAAGACTGCTATTTTCCAAGTTAACATCATTTACAAACATGAGTCGGTCACCAGGAAGAAGTCGTCCATCCTTTTCAGCAATGCCGCCAGGCACCAAAGAACGAATTATAATCACAGTGCTTGCTGGATCAATTGGATCCTGACAGAAGGCAATAAAGAAAGAGGAGTCAGCTCATTTTACAAAGAAAATTCTTCTACAGGTCGTCCACTCTAAATTGTAAGGAATGAGTAACTGTTTCAAGTGTGTTTAAAAATTTTCATGCCAAAAAAATTTCATACAAAATTTCTAATTAATTATTTAGACAAAGATTATCTCCATTTTAGAGGGTTTAGGAAGAAGTCACCTTAAACAATGGCACTCTCACTTCCTAATATTCCTGAGTAGACCTCTTAAATTGTACAGATAACTTTAAAATTATAATTTTAACTTTGATAAGTTATCAAATTTTGTAACTATTATTGGAGGCCAGATGTTGGGTATACTAATTATTAACAAAAGCCCTTGTTAAACAGGGTGTTACTATACGGAACATCAACTCACTACTAGAATATAAGTGCACTGAAGGTAGGACACATTGTTTTGAAATGAAAGAACAGAGAGAGAGAGGCCATAAAGTATGTGGTACTGAAGTATTTTCAGACACACAGCAACCTTAATGTTTTAACAAGGCTCTAGAGTCAGGCCCTATGAACACAGCTTCCTGGAGTCATCTACGGTGGCTTTCTGATCCAGTGTAAGGAGCAACAGCTGCACTCCATCAGACAGGCTAACCATCTCCTTGCTTAGCCAAGAATGCAATGCAGACAGGGACACAAGGCCAACTTGACCAACTTAAGTATATTCATAAATTTTGTCAAATGATTGGAACAGCAGAAATATTAATTGGCATATCAGATTATACATTAGCATTCATGTTATAGACAAAAGAAATATCTACTTCTTTATGACTTATCATTAAAATATGAGTCACCAAATAAGTGCATGGAAGTAAAAATAATATAAACACTCCTCAAATAACAAAAAAAAAAAACCCACTATGATATTCCTAAAATGTGTATTCCAATTCTCAAGAGGTGAAATAAAAATAGCTCAATGAACTCAATATTAAAAGAAATCCTTTATGATAATCAATGAATCATATAAATCACTATTGTGAAAGACTGACTGGAAAAAAGAAATTGTCTTTGATGGCTGTAAACTATCATCATCTGCTTTTTCTTTGATAGCAACAATATGCCTTTAGTATACAGCATCTTTAAAAAAAAATTGTTAAAAGCAGTATATACTTACCTGATAATCTAAAATGCTAAAACCAAGTCCTTTGCTCCCTTTCTCCAGCTCTATGTGCTGAATGCCAGCCTCCCACATGGCCAAAGGTGCTTGAACCTCCTCTGTACTCTGATCCGCATCAGTCATCGCCAGCACTGGATCCTCTGTCTCTGATGACCCGATGAACTCACCTAGATCTACATGAGGCTGGATAACATCAGACAGCTCTTATTTCAGAGGCATTACATTTGCTGACACACATACCAGCACTACAAGAAAAGGGGTATTCCCAGCGCCTGTCCAGAACAAAACATCCTCAAACAAGAGTAGCAACAGCTTTTCATGAAACCTTTAGGAATTAAGGTACTAATTATTGAAAGCTGTTAAAAAGGAAGAAATACCTAAGTTTTAACAAACATTAAAAATATATGATTCAATGGTTTATGAAAATATGCAATGTTACATCTCGACAGCACGACTGTGGGTGACTGTCACTTCTTTCGTCAGTGTTTCAATCATCTCTACAGTCAGAAAAAAATGTAAACCCATTTTGATATTAAATAAAAGGAATTCTTAAGATAATTAAAAACAAGAGAAAATGGATATATACAAAAGTTATATACTCTATGCAAATAAGAGTTCTAAAATGCTGTGACTTGTGCACATGGTTATTTCATTAACAAATTAACATACACAGTGGCAAAACATAAGATTTGAAACCAGATTTGCCCCAGCTTGAAGCAGCTTGAATATTTAAAATCTGAGTTACATTGAGCAATGTTCATAACCTGGGCCCCAGAGTTACCCATCTCATAGAATTTTCTGAGGACTAAATGAAGTAACATTTATAAAGCATCTGAAAGAAATAGGGATTCAAAATGTTCGCTTCTTTCAGTAAAAATAAATTAAAGAATATAGGTTAATTCAAACTTTGTTCATCTATACGAACATAACTTAAAGATGTGTTTATGAGGATGAAATTCTAGTTTGTACAGTATCTTTGCTTCTAATCAATTATTGCACGGCCTAGGACCACAAATGCAAATGACGCCTATCTGCTTTATTGTAATAACCCCATTATACACATAAAAACATGGATGGATATATATAGGGTGCTAGACTTTGAGTGCTATAAAATTTGGAATTATGTTTCTTGTTCTACCCTATTCTAATCACCCATATGAATATTAAACTATGCATTTTATTCTTCAAATTTTTCAAAATTATTCCATTGTACTGATTCATTCAATATAATATAAATCAAATCCTAACATCATCTCTCAATATACCTTAAAGGAGATTTGATTAGACCACAAATTATGCAAAGTCCAAATTCTAACTTTAGGTATGTATTGTGTATCCTCAGAAAAGCTGATTAGCTCCATTTCTTGACATCATGATATCAATGAATGAAAAATAATAAACAAACAGGAAAATGTGACTTCCTGAATGTCACAGAGAATTATCTGACATGTAGCATTATGGACTCAAATTTACGGTATTTTAAAAGGACAGTATGTAAACAAGTAAGACCTATCCACACAGAAATGCTGTGTCCATCCATATTTTAGCCATTCACTAAGTGGTAACTGTGTGCCAGGCAGAGTTGGATAGGTTATTCAAAAATATTTTTTAAAACTTATGTACTATGTACACACTATTTATATACTTCAGTTTTCTCTTCTGCAAATGGAGATGAATATGAGCATCTACTTCATAGAAATACTGCAAGTAAATTAAACAAGTATGTAGTGTGCATTAATATCTAACATGATTACATAATCTTATTTAACCTTCAGGGCAACTTTTTGAGACAGGCATCATGACTGACATTTTACCAAGGAGAAAACTGAGGTTCAGAAAGATGAAGTGATTTACCCAATTTCCCACAGCTAGTGTCAAGTCTGATTCAAACCCAGATTTGTCTGACTTTAAATTCTATACTCCAAGCCATGGGCTATGTGAGTAAATCAAATACCTAATTAAAAAATGCTTAAAAATTTTTAAGTCATTTAGCCTTTCCATTATATATGTAGGTTAACCTCATGTATGCAAATCTGATACCTTTTCTGTTAGCTCAATATCACATAAGTCCAGGCTATCCAATTCTGATTGGGTGGTGGGTGGCACAGTTCGACGACAGCACACCATTGTCACTTCTATAGGCAATTCTTTTAAGATATTCACCACGTCTTGGTGATTTTCCCCAAGTAAAGTTATGCCATTTACCTGTGAAAAAAGATATATTGTCCAAGAAACAACACTTCATAATATGAACATTCTTTTGAACACCTTTTTTATTAAATATAAATTTTACTATAGTCATTACCATAGTTTACTGTGCTCAGAACTATAGTGAGACCTGTGGAAATACCATCTAAATTTATGTGCAAGTTTAGAGTATTGTTGGAATTACAGCTTCTAAAGCACTCAAAGAAAAACCACTAGCTTTCATTCATGTTTGATCTGCCAGTGTAGTGGTCTGGGAAAAAAAGACAATAAAAATACTTCCAAAGAATGAAAGGGACAAGGAGAAGAATATTATAAAACGTTGACATTTTATGTAATTATAAAGTAAAAAAAAAATTGGACAATGACATATATTGTATGCTAGTGTGTTTTGAAAAGTGAGGGAAAATAATATATTCAAACTTTCTTATTTATGCATTAAAAATACTGGCAGATTACAAAGAAGCAAATATGTTAGTAGTTACCTAATGAAGGGTGATGAGAACTGGATGAATGGGGACAGGAAGGAGACTCTTGGAAACATCCTTTATCTTTGTATTCTCTGTGATTTTAAACACGTGAATGTATTACTTATTCTAAAAATTAAATAAATGTTAAACAATTTTCAGACTGTTTTTATAGTTTTCTGAACCTAAATAAAAAATGGCGTGGAATTAGGTCTAAAGCTAAATGTACACACAGATACAAAATTTCTGCTTTGGGTTGTTTTCATCTGTAGATTTTTCTCAAGTCCCCTTTGGAGGGGAAATTTAAAATGAGAATTTATTCACCACATTAAGCCTCCTGCAACCTTTTCCACGTCTCGTTTAAGGAGGAGAAGGAACAGCATAGCTCCTTACTTCCAATAGCTCGTCTCCACTGAAAAGCTTCCCGCTGTGTCCAACAGGACCCTCTGGCAGAACAGATCGGATAAAATGATGTCCCACTGTTGCTTCCAGGCTTATCCCCAATCCACTGTTCTCACTAAACTTGCTCACATGGGCCACCTGAAAAGAAAAAAAAGAAACCATCACAATTTTTATATTCTTTCTTTTTATTTCTACTCATGCACACATTTTACGTTTTATGTTTACCTAAAAGTGGTCATCTTTCTCACAAAGCTTCAAAAACCATATGGTAAAAAACTGCAAAGCTTTGGGGCTTTTCCTTTGAAAGAGTACTGGTGTCTTTTGATTTCATGAACTAACAAACTGAACAGAAGCAGTGAGCTGCAAGCACCCATTACATAGGTCTCATTTGCTTCTCATAAATAGGTACAATTTTTCTCCTTGTTTCCCAAGTAGAAAAACGAGGTTCAGAAAAGTTACCATGACCAGAGTTGCACAGCTAGAAAAGGGTCTGAATCTAAACAAAGAACCTAGAACCACATTCCTGGTTTTATGCTGTATCCAGAGACAATGGTCTTTAAAAATGATCAAAGCTTAAAACAAAAGAATGAACTTCCAATTTCCTACTGTTAAATTAAATAATGAAGAATGTTAGAAAGCTGCTCGTTTTCACACAGAATCCAAAAAATATAATACTAAAATCAGAAGGTATGCCAAAGATGATCTACTTTATCCCTTTCATTTTATAGTTAAGGAAACTGAGGGATAAAAGGACTAAAAAAAGTTTCATTAAAAAGAGCTTTTTCAACTTTTAATGATAATGTGCAGAAGTCAGTTTCAGAGGCGATATCATCTGACTTTGAAATCTAATACTGGATGAAATCCTTCTCACTCCTGAAAACCCAATTTAGACATCACTTCCTCTGAGAATGTCCCATCCAATAATGTCCATTAGTCAGTACTGTTATACTACTTCCCTTATGATTTCATTTATGCTGTATCACTACATAGCAAAAAATTTGAAGTCAGATCTATGTCTTATTACCTTTATCTGACCACAGCCCATAAACAACTTAGTCCTTTTTCATTTATTGTACACTTTTGCCCTTGACAGATTACTAGGAATGCCACCAAGAAAGCATGAGCACAAAGGGTAGCTAAAAGTTCAGCCTCTGGATAAAGAAAATGTGGCACATATACACCATGGAATACTATATAGCCATAAAAAAGAATTAGTTCATGTCCTTTGCAGGGACATGGATGAAGCTAGAAGCCATCACTCTCAGCAAACTAACACAGGAACTTATGAGTGAGACCACCATATGTTCTCACTCTTAAGTGGGAGTTGAACAATTAGAACAAATGGACACAGGGAGGGGGACATTACACACCAGGGCCTGTAGCGGGGTGGGGACAAGGGGAGGGAGAGCATTAGGATAAATACCTAATGCATGCGGGTCTCAAAACCTAGATGATGGGTTGATAGGTGCAGCAAAACACCATGGCATGTGTATACCTATGTAACAAACCTGCACATTCTGCATTATGTATCCTAGAACTTAAAGTAAAATTAAAAAAAAAAAAGAAAAAGTTCAGTCTGAGCTCTGACGCCTATGACAAAAAGGCTAGTTAAAAGGTCTCCTTCATTATTCAGTTACCACCCAAAGAAATGCAGTCTCAGTTATGCACACCTGCCACATTAACCCTATCCCTCCATGAAAATAATTTCTGAAGTTTCATGTTAAATTAACCACTGTTAAGATGGACCTTAATGTATTTTTCCTTAAGTCAATTCAAAATGGTAGTAACAGCTATACTTACTCAATCCATATTTGACTGTTAATCATTTTGAATGTTTAAAAAAAAAGATTATAGCAAGGTGCAGTGGTGCATGCCTGTAATCCCAGCAATATGGGAGGCTGAGGCGGGCAGACTGCTGGAGTCCAGAAGTTCAAGACCAGCCTGGGCAACATGGCGAAACCCAGTCTCTACAAAAAATACAAAAATCAGTTGGGTGTGGTGCTGCATGCCTGTAGTCCAAGCTACTTGGAAGGCTGAGGTAGGAGAAGTTTGAGCCCTGGTGGTCAAGGCTGCAGTGAGCCATGACTGCACCACTGCACTCCAGCCTGGGTGACAGAGCGAGACCTTGTCTCAAAAAATGAGAAAAAAACCCCAGATGATTATGGTCACGAGGATTAAATCAAACACTAAGAACACTGCTGCTTGGCACAAAGTACTCTATAAATGCTAGTCATTAATATATGTCATCTGTTGTATCTTCTCCCTTCTAGTCCAGAGGCATACAAATTTACAAGAAATATGAAAAATTCTACCTAACATAGTATTTTATTCTTTCTTTTGAAATCCGTGAAATTTGCTGGTATGTATCTTAAGATTGATCATTTATATGAATTTTGTTAGACCTCCTTTTGGAATGGTAGATCACAATGGCTATGCTAGATATACAGGCTATTAATAAACATAAAACATTCACCACAGCATAAGAGGTATGAAAAGAAGTATGCAGAATTAACCTCTTCAGGAAGGTAAATACATAGGAGGGGAAAAGAAAGAGTAGAAAAGAGTCCTTTTACAATTTCGTTCATAAGTCATGATACATTTTGTTTTATTTTTAAATAAACTCATTCTATTTTCATTCTTTCTATAAATCATAGGTTTAAAAATCAGAAAAACCCTTCCTTGTGTCTATATTATTCATACTATTACTGGAAATATTAAAATACTGATAAAATACAAGTTTCAAAACTTCTATCCCATTTATTTCAGTTCCTTTGTTACTATATACCTTTTTCCAACCTAAATTTTTTTTATTACCTGAATCACCACATTAGGTTGTCTAAAAAAGTCCTGTACATTTGGTTCTTCTCTGGAACTCTAATGATTGCCTCTATTATTCCCTCAAACTGCCTGCTGAAATACAGTTACAAGTTGTAAATTACAGAAGGTAAGCTAACCCACCACTATTTCATAGTTAATTCCCATAATCCTTTGCCACTTTGTCAGCAGGACAGCTTCTTGTTTTCGTGCATCTTCTATTTCTTCTATCTCAGCTGACAGTAATGGATACCCTGAAATAGTCAAGGCAATTAAGTTAGTAGCAAACTACAAAAATCTCCATATCTTAACATCCTGTACCAAGGATTCTGTGATCAGATCCCATTGTATCAAATCAAATTCTTCGCCCAATATATGGGCTATTCTCATCTCCATAATTATTTTAATACTTCAATTAAGAACCCTATCATTTCTATGTTTGACACTACTCACTTTTAACAGATTTATTTTAAATCTTAACTATATTTCTATTAAAGTGTCCATGTATTATCTAATTTTTATTTAAAAGAATAAGGACTCTGAGTAGTTCCAGAATTCACTTTGTAGTCCTCTGCTAATGCTACAGTAAAAAGTGATGTCATCTTCAATGTTGTCTGTTTTATTTTCATTTAGTTCATCAGGGGGAAAAAGGACTAAGTTATTACTTCACAAAATCAAACAAATGAAATCAACAAACAATATATATAACTCCATGTACAATGAGAAAATATAAAGAAATAATAAACTAAAGCTATACATTAAAAGCCTATAATTGATATCTCAATAATTTACAAAAAGAGAAATTTTTAAAAGGAAAGAAAAACACTAAACAAATTATGTAAACAATACTGAATTTAAAATGCTTACCTAAAACAAGAAACTGGTTGAGAAATTTAAAGTCATAGTCAAAGATTTCCATATTTCATGACAGTTCCTACTCATAAGAGTTGTCTTTTTAAAATCTCTATTAGGCACTATTCTCTAAATTAAATTTCAATATCCTTTTTAGCTTTCAAATTTCAAAGTTAAAGAGTGTTAAAAAATTCAGATTTCTTATTAGTTGCCTCCTCTTTTAGTGGGAATATCCAGGAGCTTTCATTTCAGGCATATTTTGTAGATCTGTTATGCTTTAAGCGAATAAGATGATTCTGTTTTCTCCTTAAAAGACTAAACAATAAACTATAATTTCTTTTTTGGTTTGAAGACTAGCCTCCCCAAATAAGTGTTATTTTCTCAAAATTAAATTCAGTCCAGAGGTTAACAGATATCAAAGTACAGCTAGATAGAAGAAATATGTTCCAGTGTTTTTGTTTGTTTATTTGCTTGTTTTTAAATTAGATGAGGGATCTTGCTATGTTGCTCTCAAATTCCTGGTCTCAGTAACACTCCTGAGTAGCTGGGATTACACCAATAAGCCACCATGCTGAGCAATTCTAACATTATCGGGTGACTACAATTAACAAGTTATTGTATATTCTCTTTTTAAAATATTTTAATGATACATAATCATATATATTTATAGGGCATATATGATATTTTGATACATGCATACAATGTGTAATGATCAAATAAGGATAATTAGGATATCCATTTCCTCAAACATTTACTATACATTTTTTTGTGTTGGGAGCATTCCAAATCTTCTTCCTATTTTGATATATACAATAAGTTATTAATTATTGCCACTCTACTGTACTGTTGAACACTAGAACTTATTCTTTCTCTTTAACTATATTTTTGTACCCAGTAACCAATATCTCTTCATCCCATCCCTCCCCAAACTCTTCCAAGCCTCTGGTCATTCTACTCTCTATGTCCAGAAATCAAGTTTTTAAGACCCCACTTGTAAGTGAGATCATGCAGTATGTGTCTTTCTGTGCTTGGTTTATTTCACTTAACACAATGTCCTCCAGTTTCATCCCTGTTGTTACAAAAGAAAAAATTTCATTCTTTTTGTGGCTGAATGATATCCCATTGTGTATATATACCACACTTTCTTCATCCATTGTCCTGTTGATGGGCACTTTGGTTGCTTCCGTATCTTAGCCATAGTGAACAGAATGGCAATAAACATAGGGGTACAGATATTTCTTTGCTATACTGATTTCCTTTCTTTTGGATATATACCCAGAGTAGGATTGCTGGATCATACGGTAAACTGTTTTTTTTTTTTGGAACCTCCATATTGCTCTCCCCAGTGGCTGCACTAATTTACATTACCACCAACAGCATATGAGGGTTCCCCTTTCTCCGCATCCTTGTCAGCATTCATTATCGCTTGTCTTTTGGGTAAAAGCCATTTTAACTAGGGTTAGACGATATCTCATTGTAGTTTTGACTTGCATTTCTCTGATGATCAGTGATGAACATTTTTTCATATACCTATTGATCATTTGTATGTCTTCCTTTGAGGAATGTCTATTCAGATCTTTTGTGAATTTTTAATCAGATTATTTGTTTTTCTATTGAGTTTTTTGAGCTCTTTATATATTCTGGTTATTAATCAGATGGATAGCTTGAAAATATTTCTCCCATTCTTTGGGTTGTCTGTTCACATTGTTGATTGTTACCTTCGCTGTGCAGAAAAGCTTTTTAGCTTGATGTGATCCCATTTGTCCATTTTGGCTTTGGTTGCCTGTGCTTTTAAGGTATTACATAAAAAATCTTTGCCCGACCAATCCAATGTCCTGAAGCATTTTCCTAATGTTTCCTTCAGGTCTTATATTTATATATTTAATCCGTGTGTGTGTGTGTGTGTGTGTGTGTGTGTGTGTGTGTGTGTTTTGGGACAGGCCTCTGTAATATACTTGGAAGTCTGTTGGTGTGATGCCTCCAGCTTTGTTCTTTTTGCTCAAGACTGCTTTGCCTATTTGGAGTCATTTGTGGGTACATGTGAATTTTAGGGTTGTTCTCTACTTCTGTAAAGAATGTCATTGGTATATTAATAGGTATGGCATTGAATATATAGATATCTTTTGGTAGTATGGATATTTTAACAATATTAATTCTTCTAGTCCATGATCATTGAATATCTTTCCATATTTTTGTGTCCTTTTCAATTTCTCTCATCAGTGTTTTGTCGGTTTCACTGCAGAAATCTTTTACTTCTTTGTTCACATTTATTCCTAGGTATTTTATTTTTCTTGCAGCTGTTGTAAATGGGATCACTTTCTAGATTTCTTTTTCGGATTATTTGCTACGGCGTATGCTACTTATTTTTTATGTTGAGTATGTATCCCGCAACTTTACTAAATTCATATCTCAGTTCTAACCATTTTTGGTGAATTCTTTAGGTTTCTAAATATAGGATCATTTTATCTGCAAATAAGGACAATTTGACTTATCTCTTTCCAATCTGGATGCCTGTTATTTCTTTGTCTTGCTTAATTGCTCCGGCAAAGACTTGCAGTACTTATGTTGAAGAAAAGGTGGTAAAAGTGAGCATCCTTGTCTTATTCCAGATCTTAGAGAAAAGGCTTTTGACTTTTCTCTGTTCGGTATATTAGCTGTGAATCTGCATATATGGCCTTGATTATTTTGGGCATGTTCTTTTAATTGCTAGTTTGTTGAAAGATTTTATCATGAAGGAATGTTGAATTTTATTGAATGCTTCTTCAGCATCTATTGAAATGATCATATGATTTTTGTTCTCTGTTCTGTCAATGTGATGTATCCCATTTACTGATTTGCATATGTTGAAACATCCTTGCATCCTTGGGATGAACGATACTTTATGATTAATGATCTTTTTAACGTGTTGTTGAATGTGGTTTGCTAGTATTTTGTTGAGGATTTTTGCAACTATGTTCATGAAGGATTTGTAGTTTTATTTTCGTTGTGTGTCCTTGTCTAGTTTTAGAATCAGGGCAAGGCTGGCCCCATATAATGAGTTTGTGAGTATTCCCTCCTCTTCAATTTTTTGGAATAGTTTAGTAGAACTGGATTAGTTCTTTAAATGTTTGGTAGAATTCAGCAGTGAAGTGTCAAGTCCTGGGATTTTCTTTAATGAGAGACTTTTTATTACCAACTCAATCTTGTTACTGGTCTGTTCAGGTTTTCTATTTCTTCATGGTTTAATCTTACAATCTTGGTAGACTGTAAGTGTCCAGGAATTTATCCCTCTCTTCTAGGTTTTCTGATTTACTGGTGTGCAGTTGTCCATAATAGTCTCTAACAATCCTATGTATTTCAATAGTATCAATTATGATGCCTCCTATTTGTCTCTGATTTTATTTATTTTAGGTCATCTTTTTGGCTTAGTTACTACGGCAAAAGACTTGATGACTTCGTTTACCTTTACAAAACCAACCTTCTGTTTTCTTAATCTTTTGTATTTTTATCTCAATTTCATTTATTTCTGCTACAATTATTCTTCTTTCCTTCTGCTCCATCAGTTTGGTTTGTTCTTGCTTTTCTCAGTTTCATAATTAGTTTGTTTATTTGAAGTCTTTCCTCTTTTCTGATGTAGGTATTTGTTGTTATAAACTTCCCCCTCAGAACTGCTTTTGCTGTAAGCCATAGGTTTGGTATGCCGTGTTCCCATTTTCACTTGTCTCAAGAAATTTTTAAGTTTCCTTTTGAATTTATTGATGTATTTACTGTTCAGAAGCATAGTATTAAATTTCAATGAATTTGTAGAGTTTTCAATGTTTCTTCTGTTATTGATATCTAGTTTTATTCCATTATGGTCAGAAAAGATACTTAATATGATTTTGGCATTTTAAGATTTATAAAGACTTGTTTTGTGTCATAATATATGGTCTAGCCTGGAGTATGTTTCATATGTTGTTGAGAAAAATGTGTATTCTGCAGCTGTTGGATGGAATATTCTGTAAATGTCTATTGGGTCAATTTGGTCTACAATGAAGTCTAACTGATGTTTTACTGTTGATTTTCTGTCTGGATAATCTGTCTACTGCTGAAAGTAGGGTGCAGAAGTCCCCTGCAATTATTATATTGCAGTAAATCTCTCCCTTCAGGTTTATTAATTTTTAAATATATTTGGGTGCTCTGATGTTGGGTGTATATATATTTACAATTGTTATACCTGCTTGCTATATTGAACTACTGATGCTTTTCTCATTATATAATAATCTTGTATTATTTTTTTACTGTGCTCACTTAGTCTATTTTATCTGATGTAAGTATAGCTACTTCTGCTCTTCATTTTTGTTTCCATTTGCATGAAATATCTTTTTCCATTACTTCACTAGAAAGCAATGTAGCAATATTGGGGCTCCTTTGAATGTGGCGTTTCTTTTCTCTTGATGCTTTCAGTTTTCTTTTTTATTTTGCTAGTCTGATTATGATGTGCCTTGGGGATTTCCTCTTTGTATTGAATATATTTGGTTACCCCTAAGCCTGTAGCTGGATGGTGTTGTCTTTCTCCAGATTTGAGAAATTTTCAGTTACTATTTCCTTAAATGTGCTTTCTAGGCCTTTTTCTCTCTGGTCTCCTTCAGGAATTCCTATTACACAGAGGTTAGTTCACTTGATGGTATCCCACAATTCTCATAGGTCTCCTTCACTCTTTTAAATTATTTTGTCTTTCTGCTCCTCTGATAGGGTTATTTCAAATGGTCTCTCTCCAAGCTCACTAAGTTTCTCTGTTTGATCAAATTTGCTTCAATAAAACTTTCTAATGAGATTTTGGCTTACTGTATTATTTATTTCTAAGGTTTGTATCTTTTATTTATAAAAGATAAAAATAAAAGATACAAAGATAAAAATAAAAGATACAGTGAAATAAAAGATACAAAGATAAAAATAGAAGATACAAAGAAATAATTCTTTATCAAATTTCTCATTGTGATCCTGGATTTTTTTAAATTTCATTTTGTTTTCTACCCATATTTTCCTGTGATTCCCTGAACCTCTTTAGCAGGATTATTCTGAATTTTCTGTACAACATTTCATAGATCTTCAATTCTTCTGGGTCCACTGCTGGAGCTCTGTTAGTTTCTTTTGGTGGTATTCTACTTCTCCATGTTTTCACAATCCTTGTATTTTTACACTGATGATGGTTCATTTGAGGAGCTGGCTACCTCTTCCAGTTTTTGCAAGTGCTCTTTGGTGGTGTCAGAGCTTTACTACTTGGTATCAGAATTTAAATGCTGGGCTGTTGTTTTTTCCCATTCTGGGGAGGATTTATATGAGTACTGGAACTGAAACACTTCCCTGGAACTAACTCCTTGATGTGCTATTATTTCCCGTCTAGGGAAGGCTTACAGCGAGCACCGAAAGTTAAACATTGCCCTAGAATTGCATTGTTGCCCTGCTATGGGTCCCCGGTCTGCGGAAGATTTAAGCTGGCACCAAAACTTAACCCCAACCTTTCAGTTGTTTCTAGGCCAGGAGACGGCTCCATGAGAGCACCCGGATTTTGTGGAAAATCCAATTAAAGACAGCATCTTCCCACAGATTGTACCCCAGCAGCAACATGGAACCAGCCAGTCTCTTCAACATGGCGTACCCACTTATCAGAGTGCAGAATACCTGCCAAAATGCATGCCAGTCACTGTGATCAGTGCCTCTGTCTTTGTTCCCAACTCACCCCAAGTGCTTTAGCCCTCCCAGAACTCCCAGTGGTTCACAGGCAAGGGACCTAGGTGGATTTCCAGTGAAAGATTACCAGACTAGTGGAGAGACTGAATGTCTAACTCCAATTTCCTCCTCTCATCTTGGGAACTGTGGGTCTAAAGCAATTCTCTTTGAGCGGCATTATGCCAGCTTGAGGAAGGGGGCAGCTCAGCCTAAAATTACCATTTATCTTATCAGTCATGGCTTCTCTCAATTCCGTAGGCCTAAGAAGTTTCTCTGCTTCTCCCTCTAGTTCTGGTGAACTCAGGGCTGAACTCTGGTGAACCCAGGGTGGTATTTTTGTCTTTGATAGTTTCTAGTTGTATGTATGTAGGAAGAAGGATGTGGGAGGAATCTTCTAATCTGTCATCTTGTGATATCACTCTTCAATTTACTGTATTTTTTCAAATAGCCAGAGGAGCAGGATGTTGCATTGAGTGTTCCCAACACAAAGAAAAAATAAATCTATGAGGTGATAGATATGCTAATTACTCTGATTTGATCATTATATACTATATACATGTATGGAAATATCAGACTGTACCCCAAACATATGTACAATTATTATAGGTCAACTAAAAATAATAAAAGCAAATAAATTCAGTACAGAGGGAAATAACTATGCAAGGATGAACACAGATTACAGGGAAGCTTTGAACTGATTCTGCAAGAGAAATAGGAGAGTGTTCAGAGTCCTATCTCTTTCCACACTTTCTAAGTCTGCTGTGTTTACACAGCTAGGCAGTGATTTAAGCAGGTGAGATTACGAATGGAGAAAGTAGGGAATCATGCTGCTGATAAAAATAGTCTGTAATTCATATTCAGCCAACCTTCAGCAGAACAACTCTACATTCTTACCCTCTCACAATTGCCCCAAGACTGGATTTCAGGCATATATTTAAAAATCATAAAGTCTAAACCTCTGATCTGGCTGGGAAGTCAAATGACTCGTCCAGGCTTGCATGACGTGTAAAATACCTGTGGAAGAGGCAATAATATCTTATCCCTTTTCTGAGGACTGGTACTAGGGCAAATGCATTAAAATCACTTAGAAGTCTGTGCTTTATTTTGTTTTAAAAAGATTCTGGGATTCCTGATTCTAGGTCTATAGTCACCCCCATGTATCCTGCCACAAACACACATACACATACACACACACACACACACACACACACAGAGAGAGAGAGAGATTTCTCATTAGCTACCTTCACCAAAGCAAAATAGATGGTTCTGCACCTTGGTGATAACTCCCACACCCATGCCCACTTAATATCGCAAGTATCATGCTCTAAACATTTTTATCCTTCCCTACAATTCTTGATATTCACTTTAGCCTAAATAATTTATTTACTTATTAGTGTAAAAATGGCAGAATGTTATTAGTACATGTGAATTCTACAGATCTAACTTCTGGAATATCTCTGCAAACATAAATATCCCTTTAAAATAGTAAAGCTCATTCAAAATTTTCAGCAGGAAATCCAATAATGAAGGAACAGATATGTTAAAGAACAACAAAGCTTTGGTGTAATTATATAGCAAAAAGAATTCACACGAAGGGAGGGAGATCAGTCTTGTATTCTGTTCAGTGGGTTTAAGTTATCAAGTACCTAAAGCAATCTGAAAGGTAAAAGCAGCACACAGCACACAGAATAAAAAGAGGAGAGCAACATTCTGGCAAAACTATGTATTAAAATAATGCTACTGGCCAGGTGTGGTGGCTCACGCCTGTAATCCCACCACTTTGGGAGGCCAAGGTGGGTAGATCATTTGAGGTCAGGAGTTTGAGATCAGCCTGGCCAACACGGCAAAACCTGTCTGTAATACAAATAATAATAATAATAATGCTACTCTAAATTTTTAAAAATAGCTTGATGGGTCCTATGTTTATAGTGAGAGAATTCCCAGAAGGTGTGATAATTTCTCTGCAATTACCTTCCAAACCAACTTCCCAATATTAAATCTTGGAACCCCTGAAAAATTAAGAAGTGAGAAAAAAGCCTCCCAAAATTGAACAGTCTCATTCCCAAGAGCTTATATGTTAATGATTCTCCTGTGTTTATTTTTAAATACTTTATAATTTTATAACTGTTAGTTTATGTTGGCTGTATACAGACAAAGAGATTAAATTAGAACCACATATATAACCAGTTAATTCCTAAGGAGTTCTAGTCAAAAAAATATGGAAGAAAGAATAGACTGACTCAGCAAGAAAGTATAAGTGAACAATAAATGAAAGAATAATTTAGCTATAAATGGAATGTTTTAATCTGTAAGACCACTTAGTCACATTTATAAATAGGGATTTACAAACATCACTTTTTGAAATTTTTTTTAGTAACTTACAATGTATCCATAGAGGCTTAATCACATTTGTAAAAATCATTTCTAAAAAAGAAAAATAATGAAGTACAAAAGCTGGCTCTAGGTGTTTACCTTCTTCTTCAATTGGTAATATGTTGGTGTTTCTCCTCGAAGATAAAGAATCCTCATCTTTTTCATAATTTTCTTAAAGATAAAAATATTTTAGTAATTTTATCTTTAGTATAATCAAGCACTTGAATTTTTCTAAACCCAGTATATTTATTTGAACTCCTACATGAGAGTCTGTTTTTTAGAGATAAACTTCTTAATAACTATATGTACTTAAAGGCAAGTTCTGTTAGTGGAAAAGAAGTAATACATTTCTCCTGTGATTTGCTCCACTGTTTCTTGATAGTGCAATATGTATAAATGGCATAAATATCAGAATGGTCCACAATTTTAGAAATGAAACAGCCAAAAGCCTTTTCAGCCAAAAGCCTGATTTCTACCAATAAATCACTGAGCTACATAGGGGTTTCAGTAATTTGCAGACATATTCATGTACAAACAGCTTATGAATGACATTTCTAAATGTGGAAGTAAAGTCAATTCCTTCAAGGAAAGGCTGGGCATTTAGAATTATTATGAAGGTCACATAAATAATCCAGGTGGACGAGCACTCCCCTAAAGTGAGAACATTGCAATGACATCCAAGAGTAAGGCAGAAACAGAAAGGTAGATGACTGCCTGTTTCCAACTGAGAAATGGTGACAATGAATAAGACAGAAAGAAATCTGCTCTATTCAGCAGCCTACTCTATAGTTTATAGACACATTGCTGGTCCCGATTAATCCTGACTTTATTAAACTTCCTTTCTTGCCTTGGTTTATAATGAATAGTTGAGGGTAAAAAGCATTCTGAATAATTTAAAACCATTCTGAAATAGTAAGTTACTTTGGAATTTAAAAAAAATTGGAGACAATATAAACGTCTAACTAAAAACCAGATTAACCTAGGATTACCTTTGATTATGCTGGCATTAACAGGGGACAAATCTGCATCTTTTGTGACGTCTTCCCTTGACATGAGCTCGGCTTCCTGCTTCATTCCTCTCCTCATTAGTGTCAGGAGCACCGTTTGTCCTGTGTGTCGCAACACCTCTACTGCTTGTTGATTAGTAAAACCCTGAAGATTTGTGCCATCTACCTGCGATTAAAAAAAAGCATGTTATGTGTTAAATAAATGGATATTTGTATTACCAATTCACAAAATGTGTATGTATAGTTTATTAGTGTGAAAAGAATGGGGAATAAGTATTCCTCTCATTAGGGAATGGACAGGAAGACCCTAATATCTCTTTGGGAACCAGTATTAACAGGGATGCACTAGAATCACTTGAGAGGGTTCTGTTTATTTTAATATAGATTCTGAGGTACCATATTCAGAAACTGAGTCACTAGTTCTAGGGTAGGACACAGGCTTCTACACCATTTTTTTTTCCTTTTTGTTGAGACAGGGTCTCACTCTATTGCCCAGCCTGGAGTGCAGTGGCGCAATCATGGCTTCCTTCAATCTTAACCTCCTAGGCTCAAGCGATCCTCCCACCACATCTTCCCAAGTAGCTGGGATCACATGTACACACCACCACACCTGGCTTTTTTTTTTTTTTTCTTTGAGACGGAGTCTCACTCTGTCACCAGGCTGGAATGCAGTGGTGCAATCTCAGCTCACTGCAACCTCCACCTCCCAGGTTCAAGTGATTCTCCTGCCTCAGTCTCCCGAGTAGCTGAGACTACAGGTGCACGCCACCATGCCCAGCTAATTTTTGTATTTTCAGTAGAGATGGGGTTTCACCATGTTGGCCAGGAAGGTCTCGATCTCCTGACCTCGTGATCTGCCTGCCTTGGCCTCCCAAAGTGCTAAGATTACAGGCATGAGCCATCGCGCCTGGCATACTTTTTAAAAATTTTTGTAGAGATGGAGTCTCCCTATGTTGCCCAGGCTAGTCGTGAACTCCAGGGCTCAAGGGATCCTCCCACCTCAGCCTTCCAAAATGGTGGGTTTACAGATGTGGGCCACTGTGCCCTAATCTACTTCTTTTTAAATATGCTTTTATATTCCTCAGGTGATCTCAATGCACAGTTAAGTCTGGAAACCAAACTATGCAGGATTAAAAGGAATAGAAGACAGTGATGAATGTGCTTATCAAGTGCACTGACGTATCACAAGGTCATATTTATAATGCCTTTCAAAAAAGAAAGAAAAAAAGTGTCTTTTTATTTGTCTTTTCAAAAAAATAAATACATTTGATTTTCCCCTTTTCACAAATGACAAAACATTCAAAAATGTCCCTGTGATCTTTCCAAAATATAGATATTATCGTATCTCCCCAACCCTCCCTTCTACAGATAACTCCCAGGACAATGCTCCAAATTCTCAACGTGGCTTAGAACGGCCTGTGTCAACTGCCCCCATCTCCCACCAGCCCCAACCTCATCTCTCATGATGCAGTCCATTACTCTCTGCCCCTCAGCCACAGAGGGCTCACTTTCATTCCTCTGACTCGCAGTGCTCCCTTCAGCCATGGAGTCTCTGCAATTTACCTCAGCCTGGACTCTCTGGATAGCCCACTCTAGACCATGCTCTTTCTCAAGAGCTTACTTAGAGAACACTTATAATTGCTTTATATCTCAGTTCAATAGTTGCTTTCATAATAAACTATCTTGATGTCTTTGACTGCAATCAAAGCCCTCTTTTACACATTCTTCCTCATAGCAGTTTTCAGAATTTTAATTTTACATTTTCTGCCATTATGCGGTTTATGACTATATGCTCCAAGGACAGGCTCTGTATTATTTTTGCTTACAGTAGTGTCACCAAAACATGGTGCTGTCCATACTATAGATATTAAAATATAGAGCCATTGGCTCATAGGTCAAAAACTTATTTGTAAAGTAAATTATATTTTGAGGAAGATAAATTTTAACATGTTGTTCAATTTATAAAATCACAGTAAAAACAATTTGAAAAATCAGAGCAATAAATTTAATGCTGAAATTCAAAGTCATTGATATTCCTTAGAATTGCAAAATGACTATAAAATGACTGTACATGTAATCTTTTCCAAGCATAGTGGGGCCATATTAGGCATTCAAATGTTTACTAAAGTAGAAAAGATCTGGATTTTATAATCTAAATCTCATAATCCAGATCTTTACTAACTTAGTAAATATGTGAAAATCATAAGATCTAGATCAAGGCTGGGCACAGTGGCTAATGCCTAGTAATCGCAGCACTTTGGGAGGCTGAGGCAGAAGGATTTCTTGAGCCCAACAGTTTGAGGCCAGCCTGGGCAACATGCTGAAACCCTGTCTCTATAAAAAATAGAATAATTAGCCAGGCGTACTGGCACATGCTTGTAATCCCAAATACTTAGGAGGCTGAGTTGGGAGGATCACTTGAGCCCAGAAGGTTCAAAAGGCTGCAGTGAGTCATGCTCATGCCAGTGCATTCCAGTCTGGGCATCCGAGTAATATTTTTTTATATTTTATTTTATATTTATATTTTACATTTATAAAAAAAAAAGAACGAGATCAGTTGTCTCCAAGATGGAGTACCCTTACTGCAAAGGTTTCTGAAAGAATGTAATAAAACTTCTAATTAAACATTTTAAAAACTCATTTGCTTTGTAAATATGTGTATATGTGGATGTGTATATATATAATTATGTATATGTACACATAGGTAAATACCATATAATGTCTGTTAAGTATATATATGATATATATAATATATATAACAATATATATGAATACATAGTGAGGAGGAAAGAGGGAAAATGAGTAGTTAGCTATTTTTACTAGAGGAAATATTCAATCAAAAATCCAGAAACCTCTGATCTAGTTGAAAATCTCATACTCTGTCAGTTCCTTAAACCTTCTACGATACTTCTGAGCTGGATGGTAACTTGAACATAAGTATCTGGCTCTGTTCTTTCTCCCTACCTCCACCCTGCTGATTACCTGTTACAAAAACTAACAAAACAGAACAGAGAAAATACTGCAACAAAACTGGAAACCAAAGAAGCACCAAAGTCCTTAGACCAGCAACCTGGAGGAATTTCTACTAGAAATAGTCTGCGCATGGCCAGATCAAAGGCAGGCCAACTGAATCTCTGTATGTGTGGGAATAGCCTGTCTGGCAAGAAGAAACTTCAGCAACAAACAAACAACACCCTCTCATTAAATGAGGCAGTCAGATGGTATATGTGGATCCTAATCAGTAACTCCAAGAAACACACCAAGTACTAAAGGCCATACTAAGCTGGGTTCCAAGTAGTAGCACAGAATTACTTTATTTGTAATAAAAATTACCTTATCCACACATGTGTGCACACAAGCACACACACAACTCCAACTAACTCCTGGCTATCACAGCAAACACAGAAAACAAAAACAGAGGCAAAGTCTCCCAGTGTGATCCTCTACCACTGGTTTCCTCTTCATTTTGTTAATCTACAAATGAATCAAATGAAGCTACAGTAAATTTAAACTTTCCCCTTCCCTGTCACTTTGTCAATTGCTAAATCATCTGGGAAAAAAAACATACAATCTGCAGCAGAACTCATCTCAACTTCTATCTGTACAAGCCCAGTTATTTTTGAGGACGACCAAGGGTCATGGGATGTGAAATAAGATATCACAGTCCAAAAGCAGGTTGTATATTGAAGATCGGTGCATGTATCTTCCTATGAAGTTGTTATTGCAGTGAACAGGAAAAAAGATATTTCCTGTAACTTACTATCAAAGTAATTCACATTTCCTTGTATTTATGGAAGCAGGAATTACAGTTACAAGAAGACACACGTATCTACGCAACAAAAAAAAAGAAAAAGAAAAAGAAACTTACAATGATGGCAGTCAACAAGATTTTAAGTACTGCGAAAACAAAGTCAGCACATGGAAGACCAGGTCATGTAATTTTCCCGTATCTCAGAGGAAAAGAATAAACAGATAAAAAATGATCAGAAACAAGGCTGGAGACACATAGGCTGATATAGGAAATTCAACACACTAATAAAAGAAATTATAAGAAGAAGATGGTAAATGAGGGGGAAAAAATCAAAGAAATGATCAGGGAGAAGGGAAACTTACCCAAATCTACAGATCAAAGAGGCACATGAAAAATCAGAAAATGATGAGAAATAAATAAATAAATAAAACCTCACACCTGAATGTACTCTGATAAAATTCTTATATTTCAAAGATAAAAAGAAAAAAGATCTACCAGCCTCTAGGCAGCAAAGAGAGAGACTAGGTTATCTGTACAATTGTGGTAAAGAAATTACAAACCAAGAATCTTATACTTAGTGTGATGTATGAGAAAACAGAAATTGTGTGATGTATGAGAAAACAGAAATTGTGCTTGAGATGCTATGATTATTAATATCCTATATCAAAGCAAGTTGTAAAAAGGGCCACCATGCAGAAATTTAAACTAGGTGGTAAAGAACTACAATTCAGGGCATAAAAGAGCTGAGTGTTGTTAAATGTTAAGAAAAACTTAAGAGGAAGATTTTTCTTTAAGAGGAAAGAATGCTATACCTACTCAGGTATTTCCCCCTTGACTTCAAGTCCAAAGCCACCTGCAGAAGGGGCAATGCAGTAGATTGTGTCTAATGCCACCAGGAGGACAAGGAAGAGGCTGTTTAGCTGCTTTGACAGTGAAGCCAGAGGAAATTTCTGTTATGTTGGGACCTGCTCACCTCCCTAGCTTTGTCTGGGCATAGACCAGGGGAGGACCACACACAGGAGTGAGCCAGGCTCGAGTCTCTAGGTAAGCCATCAGTTCGTAGTGGGCTTCTAATATTCCAGGGGGTTCATTTGAAATTAGACTATTATTTAGTATGGGAAAATTTTACTAATTTGTAACTGTGTCTGATTATTTTGATTGGCCACAGGATAACTTATTCTATAAGAATACCCTAAGACATGAAGACTTGCCTAGGATTTCTTCTAGGGGAAAGGGAAGAACCTTCCCCATTAAAAATTAAAACGGGCAGTTGATGACAAAATTTTTCAAGTTAAGATTATACCTAATAAATCCTCTTTGCCCAACATAGTTGTTATCCCCAGCCAAAGAGTCAAAATATAAGAAGTCAACAGAAGAAGTTCTCAGAAACAAAAAGTTTAGAAAGTCCACTAACACCTTCTCTTCCTGAAAGTTTACTCAAAACACTCTAGCCAAATGCGAGATTAATTAGATTTAAAATTCAGTAAGAAAACTGTAGTATACAAGATCCACTGCTGAGCAACAAAATAAGTAAAATTCAAATCTAAATAATAGTATTACAGCAACAAAACAGAATTTAAATGTTTCATGTCCTTAAAAGAAATATAAGGTAGTATGTAATAATCTGTCTGTAACGACAAACTGTAAACAATGTAACTATCCATGATTAAGCCGGCCTCAATATATCACAACAGACCTACATGTGCTTACATAACTACCTCTCCCAGGTAAATTTTTAAGTAAAATAAAAAGGTATAGAAAAATATAATATGATGCTATTTAAATATAAATATATGGAATTTTTCTAAATTTTAAACCATAAACTAGTGGTTTCTATGAGAAAGCTTTTTAACCATGTTCAAATTTTATATTCTTTAAACCTTAAAGACAAAAATTAATCTAAAATAAATGAACTTGCTATTTACTCTCACACTAATAAAGGAAAAAAACAGCAAAAATCTCCACGTTGGGGCTCCATGAATATTCATAAAATACATAGAACTTTAGGCTCTTTTTATCTGCAAAACATTTGTATTGTTCAATTCTATTAAAAGTGAAGTTTTATTAAGAAAAATCTAATGTGTATGATTTTAATAACAATAAACTAAAAGTATGTTTAAAAATGCATTTTTTTTCTTTATCTTCTGAACTTGATGACTTGGATTTCAAAATGGATTCCTTACTCAAATGTCAGAGAATAATACTAGCACAAAAGAAATTGCTATAATGGAACAGTCATGAACTTTTAAACCTAGACTTCTGTTCAAATGTCTTAGTTATCTTCATCTGTAACATGGAAATAAGAAGATCTATTTTCCAAGAATTATACCACTTGGCACTTTGTAATGGGAAAATACTCAGAAGCTGGTATTATTATTAAAAGAGTAAAGAAGTGAGTAATAAACATAAAAATCTCCAAGGCTTTCGTGGGAGAGGTTTCTCTTCAATATAATCACACCCATGCTATATATAAGCCAAAGTCACTGAAGCCTAAGAGGTCCTGGTTAGCTCTGGTTCCACTTTATCACAAGAGAGTCAAGAAATCAGTTCAGAACCCATGGTACCACAGAGAAGAGTGCAGTAGAACTAGGTAGTATAATGGCAGCAAATTGCCTATGCGCTGTCTCATGAAAAGAAGAGATCCAGGCAGGGTGCGGTGGCTCATACCTGTAATCACAGCACTTTGGGAGGCAGAGGGGAGAGGATCTGTCAAGCCCAGGAGTTCAAGACCACCTGGCCAAGACTAAAATTAAAAAAAAGAAGAGAGCCAACATCCTCATAATGTGCACTGCAGACACCACAATTAACAGGAACAATTACAGGGGAGAAATACTCGTTGCAACAACTTACAAAATCTGGCCCCTGAGCATACTCAACCCAGCTTGCCAGGGCCTCCTCCAACATATCCTATACGTATAGAGAACTTCAATCTATGAACACAGTCACAGAAAATCAAAGGCAACATGTGATACTTTTCCTTATTTATATGCTTATTTAATAATTTTTTATCAATTATAATTTCCTACTGCTTTTAGCACAGATATTGAATATCAAACTAAAAAGAATGAGTGTATGTTTTCATCTTATGACAAGTTTGGTCAACTTTTGAAAACACAACAGGATCCTTTTGTCAAATAATCAAGTTATTAACAGAATATCAACATATGAAATGGGAAAAATAGAAATTCAGTCTATTCCTTGTCACTGTAATGCCTATAGTGAAACCCTGTGGATGTAGGAGTCCACAGAACACAATGTGTAAAACAAGAACCTTGTAACAAAATATTTTTAAGTTACAAAATAACACTTCATCAAAATAGTAAGAAATAATTTCTTAATCTCATCACTTCAACAACCACAAAATAAAAACAGATTATACTTCTAATAGCTGCTGTCCAAACAAAAATCAAACAAACAGACAAAGACTGCAGTTGTGAAAATGCAACTAAATGTGAAGAACATTGCTGCAAATATCTCAAAAGTCCACAAGATGGTGATATTTAGTAAAAAATTAATACATGATCAAAAGCATTGCATGATATTCTTCAGGATTTTAAAATGTTTGTATCTTTGTAGTAAAAGAATGTTCGCTAAAAATTACAAATCAGAATACTGATGAGAGTGAAGTCAAGTGATTTTATTGAAAGCAAGAAAACATTTCAGAGAAAAGATTCTTCCACCTTTGCATCAACAATTTCTTTCATCACTGACCTTGCCTAAGAGGAATTATATTTGAGATTCCACTTGTACAAGAATGAAGATAATGACAAATTTAGAGGGAAGTTATCATGAGACCCTTCAAATATGTAATCATTTTAGACTCTCTAAATAATTAATATCGGCTTAATTATTAAACTGCTAACAGGTATTTTCAATAAAACACTCATTTGATTTTCCTGAACATCACACAAGAGAATTTTCCTTATCCCAACTTTGTAAGTGAAGAAACTGAATCAGGAAGTTTGATATGTAGTAAAATACAGAATTATAAGATTCAGCAATTCCACTCCTAAGTATACACCCAAGAAAAATGAAAACATACACCTACTTAAAAGCTTGTACATGAACGTTCACAGTAGCATTATTCATAATAGCCAAAAAGTAGAAACAATCCAAATGTCCATCAATTGATGAATGGGTAAAAAAAAATATGGTATATCCATATAAAGGAATATTATTCAGCAATAAAGGGAAATGAAGACTGATACATGCTACAACACAGATGAAACTTGAAAGCATTATGCTAAGTGAAAGGAGTCAGTCACAAAGAACCACGTCTTGTATGATTCCATTCACATGAAATATCCAGAATAGGCAAATCCATAGAGACAGGAAGTAGACTGGTGGTTGCCTAGAACTGGGAGAATGGGGGAGAAAGTGAATGCTAAGGGGTACTGAAAATGTTTTTAGGGTACTGAAAATGTTTTACAATTCATCGTGGTAATGAATGCAAACTCTGAATATACTAAAAGCTATTGTACTGTACATTTTGAATGGGTGAATTGTATGGTATCTGAATTATATTTCAATCAAGTTGATTTTTTAAAAAAGCTTTCTAATTGATTAATATAGATAACAGGAGAAAAAAGAGTAAATTCGCTATGCTTTCAATTTGTAATTCAGCATCAGATATGGATTTAGACTCCGTAACTATTCCTTCTCTCTTTCACTTTCCCCCAAAACAAAAAAAAATGTACAGTAATTCATTTACATTGTATGGTAAAATGAAGATACATAGAGAAAGCTCATTTCAGGCATATAGCCAGATGAGGTGGCAAGCATAATTTGATCTTTAGTATAGATTTGAAGAGATGAACAGGTGTAGGCAGGAGTTTCACAGAACTAAACCCAAGAAGACTCATGGAGCTACAATGTGGACTTAAAGGGAGAGATAAAGGATTCCTTTATTTTTTAAAATAGTGGTAGGAAAACACACAATATTTACCATCTTACCCATTTTGAATAGTACAATTCAGTAGTGTTAAGTATATTCACATTATTATGCAACAGGTCTCCAGAATTTTTTCATCTTGCAGAACTGCAGAAGTATACCCATTGAACAACTCCTCATTTATCCCTCTTCCCAGTCCCTGGGAGCCACTATTCTAGTTTCTGTTTCCATAAGTCTATTTTAGATACTTCATGTAAGTGAAATCCTACTGTATTTGCCTTTTTGTGACTTATTTCACTTAGCATAATGTCCTCAAGGTTTTTCAGTGTTGAAGCATGTGATAAGACTTCCTTCTTTTTAAAGACTGAATAACATTCTATTGGAGAGATATATATATATATCACATTTTGTTTATCCATTCATAGTATTTGGGTTGCTTCCATGTCATGGTGATTGTGAATAATATTGCTATGAACAAGGACTCCTCTATCTTAATATCCTACTTTCTCACTATTATTAAGCATAAACAAATACCTATTAAGATATATCAGCATTCCCTCAAGATGTCTTTCAAAGAATATGAATATATGTTTGGAAGAATAAGGACCTCACAATTACAAAAGTTTAGTAAACACTAAGGTAAAACAGATAAACAGGTTTCTCTATTGCAGAACTCTCGTGTGTGTGTGTGTGTGTGTGTGTGTGTGTGTGTGTGTGTGTGTCTTTTTTTAGAGACAAGATCTCATTCTGTTGGCCAGGCTGGAGTGCAATGGTGCAATCATAGCTCACTACAGCCTTGAACTCCTAGACTCAAGGAATCCTCCCGCCTTGGCTTCCCAAGTAGCTGGGACTATAGGCAGACACCATCGTTCTCAGCAATTTTTTTTTTTTTTTTTTTCAGAGATAGGATCTGCCTGTGTTGGGATTACAGGCATGAGCCACCAGCTCATTGAAGACACCCAGTTGTCTTCAATTTTTCCATGTGCACTGTGAATTCATAGGAGACTATACTATAGGCGGTTTTCCCCTAAACTTATTTGATCAGGCAGTTTTGGTGCAGGGTCTCTTGAATTTCTGTTTCAGGCTGCAGTCTGGGGAGTCCAGTATCAACTGAACACTGAAATTAAAGTTGGACTCTTTTGTACACTGCCTTGAATAGCCATATGTTTAAAACACATTGATGTTAGAATGATAACAATGATAGCTTGATCTAATTAAAAGAAGCTAGATTTTTTTTTCCATTCTTATATACCCTTAGGGCTGAAAGGAGCCCCGGCCATAAAGCCAACAAGAACAGTATCATTTTGCTGATTAAAAAAAAAAATGCAGGCATCCCTAATTCATATTGCAGTACTCTAAAGGTACTGGACATCTGGTCTCTACCTCTGGAGTATCTGCAAGGAAAGTATAATAAGTGTAATATTAATATAATAACTTCATTACAACCAGAAATTAGATATATCAGGAATTATTCAAGAAAGAAGTCTCCCCTTCCGAACTGAGACTAGTAAAGCTTATATCCAATGCCCTTACTTTACTTCCACAAAATAATAAAAAGGGTAATTGTAAAAAGAGCCTCAAGTCACCTAAAAAGCTTAAGCTTTTTTTAGTACAGAGGTATTTTTTTAGTAGAGAGTTAACTGTAGCTCTCAAAACTAAGTAAACTAGGAGAATGCAATTCTCAACTATGAAAATTAACAAAGGTATTGTTAAATGTGTAACTTACTGCTATAATTTGGTCCCCAATTTGGATTCTGCCATCATGCTCAACAGCACTGCTTTTTGTAATGCTCTTTACAAAGATTCCTGAAGGTTCTAAGATTAGAAATAGGTTATTTTTCACAATTTTCAAAGCACATTCAAAGAATATCCATCTTCAATTCTCCAAATATAAAGTTCTAATTTAGAATAAATATGTATCATCTAGTAGAAACATAGGCTAAGGAATAAAATAATTGTTTTGTCTGTCTTAAATACAATATAAGAGTCGCCTACACTAAATTATTCCTAAGGAAGTTTTCAACCAGTTTATCCAACAATGTGAAACATGTAATATCAACTCAATATTCTGTAAGAGATATCAGAGGTAACTGCCAAGTTTAAAAGAATATTTAATGTTTAAAATTACCCAATTTTTTATCTCCAATGTAACCAGCAATGGTAATTCCTAATCCTTGGACATTTTTAGTGAGTTCTACATCAAATGTCTCACTTTCTTCACCTTTCTGAGTAGAAGCATCAACCTAAAATAAAATCAATAAATATACAGTGAAATAAATATGTAAAAAGAAAGCCAGGGGCCTACTTTAATTCTCTAGCAGAGAATTATAATAGAGATGATACCTTTAATCCTGAACACAGGGATAGGCATCATCATATTTTTTCTCAGAAAGGGATGTTAGGAATAAGATTGAACCTTCCCTTATCAGAGAATACATTATTGTTTGTGTATACTAAATTTTAAATCAAACAGTTTTTTTTTAGCAAACTCTATTTTCAGAGATGGCTCATCTTAATTTCTGAAGAAGTTAGGATGCAGTATAGCTGAAAAACTAATGTTATGAATTCAGATCAACAAGTTAAATCTAGCTTTGCCACTTAATCTAGAAAGAAAATATCACTTTTGTCAACTGTCTATCAGGAAAAGAATAACAACAACTAGACAAGCTACCATTTATTGAGCAGTTTGTGTGTAACTCAGAATTAAGACTTTACATGTCTTAATTCATTATTCCTCATAATTCCTCATAATTCAGCATCCTGAATGATAGCTGAAAGTGGGTTTCTCAGATGTCAGCCTTCTCTAATAGAATTGTTACTAATTCTATGTTGGACAGAAGAGCAAGTCTCCCTAAAATTAAGCACTAGTTAATTGGTACAATATATCATTGATAAGCTATTGGTACTATGTATTAGTATGGTGTCAGCAGATGCTACAGAGAACTGTAGGAAGGGCACAACAAAATCAAAGCTATAGAGTCTAATGGACAGTCAGGTTGGGGCTAGCTGATGTTTTCTAATTTCTTTAAACAAACTCTGACAGTCCACTTAAATGAGATATAATTTTACAGTAAAGTTTGATTTATTTTTTTCATTGCACATAATTATCTGTGCAAACTTAGCAAAAGTTTAAAGTTTAGATAATTACAAGAAAATGACAGGATGAAATCTGCTTCAATTGAAACAAATGTGTTTTCTATTTTTAATAAGACTTATGCGAGTGCTATTTTAGAGAGTGGCAATTTGACTATCGAATGGTTTTAAAAGGGGCACAAGCTTCAGAAATGATGATATGCACAGAACAGATATTTTTCTAAGCTTTCAATTATATCAAGTGGTTTTCGGTATTGCATTCATTTATATATCGCTGAATAAAATGTTTTGTTTACCACAAAAGAATGCCATTTAAACACTTTCATAAACAAGCTTTCTTTACTTCTTTCTCTTTGCAAAAAATAGCAACCAAATTCAATTCCTAAAAACAACAGAATCATGGAAATTACAAGTGTTCTAATAAAGTTTTAAAGGGCTTGTGGAGGAGGTTAGGATATTAAAAAAGAATTTGTAGCAACTGCTTAGAAAAAACTTCAATAGAACAAAACAGATTTTTTTACATCTATGGGAAAAGAATATAGGACTTGTATTTACTATAAGGCTTACCTAGAAACTGGGTGTAATTCTCTTCTTAAATATTTAAGAGATTTCTGGATAAATTATTTTGTTAATATTTATCTTCTGTAGTCTGGTGACCTATAAATCTGCTGATATACCCACTGCTTTCCAATAATTTCAAAATTTTCTAGCTTTTTCCATATCAAGTTAAGGACAAGGATGGAATACTATGCATATGAATAGAGCTTTTGTTATAACACCAAAAGAATAAATTTTGTTTAAAAGTATATAACTAGGTCAGAATAATGACTACTTATTACAAATCTGATAATAGTTCTAAGATATACTTTAAAACAATAACACTAAAAGGTTTTAGTAAGCCTTTTTCATGCCCACCAAGCCTGCCCTCACTCCTCAACCTCCACACATTCAAAACAAAAACAAAAATACTAATGGAAGGTTGATGAAAGAGAATGATTAGAACTATGACCCACCTTACAGAGAGTCTTCTAACTGAGAAAAAGACAGAATTAAACATTTTAGGTATCAGTACCAAATAATTTTTAAACTTTTATCCATACTTTTAAACATTATCCTCACAAATGTGCTGCTTACATAAAAATGTAAAATAATCTAGCATTTTTAAACAACCTGTTTTTCATTTTACACATTATTCCTGATTAATAAAATATTATTAGCGCTAAAGCATCCCTACATTTGAATTTCATTACATTATTTAGCACTAATATATGAACATTAGTAAGTCTAGTTTCTAAATAAACATCACTGTCGTCATCTAAGTGCTATTTCTCTGACTTTCACATTAACTATTCTTAACTACTTACCCGCAACTCTGGAGTTGAAGTTGGGGATGAGGAGAGGGTGATGCCCAAAGCAGTGGGTGCTGTATGTTCTTCTATGGCACCTCTTGCAATCATCAACTTAACTCTATTTCCACATTGCCTAAGGACTTGTGCTACTTGCTCACTGCTCATTCCTGCTAGATCTGTGTCACCAATCTTTAGAATGTGGTCTCCACTGCATAAACGCCCATGCTGAGTAAAACAATATTGACTAATTAGACTATTATTATTTTAACTGCATCAGAAAAATCGCAAATGAGGAGAGGGGATTAATTTTTAAAAAAGCAATAATATGAGTTACCAAACAGGACATAAAACACACGGTTATAATATGAACTGTCTTTTGAAACATCTTAGCATCATTCGGTGTGATGCAATAAATGAAATCTACAAATATTCTTTAAATCAATAGTTCATATCAACTTTCCATTTTGACTTCTACCTACCAAGAGTTCATACGAACTTTTCACTTTGATTTCTACCCAAATGCCTTTTTGTGAATTTTTTGGAGGGAAAGAAAAAAATGCCATTAAGCAAAGTTGTATATAAGTCACTATGCAAATATATATTACCTAAAATATGGTATAAACCACAAGAAAGCATTATATTAATATCACAACTTTCTGCCTGGCTATTTCTATTATAAATGTCCCAAAAGAACTCATGTGCAGGTGAAATACTTGTGTAGTGAAAATTCTGAAAGATGTGAGGAGTGAAAAGCAGTCTATGAGCCTCCATACACATGCAGTCCATTAACTTTCTGCAATGATGGCACTCTTCTGCACTACTCAATACAACAGCTATGGAGCTCTTGAAATGTGGCTAGTCCAACTGAGAAACTGAACTTGTAATTTCATTTAATTTTAATTAACTTAAATTTTAATTTTAAAGGTGATATGCAGACAGCTACAGTATTGAAGAGTGCAGCTCCATACTGAAGATAAAGCATGTAAATATCACATGCTAGTCAACTAGAGACATTTCATTTGATGCTGCTAGATGCTAGCTAATGTTTAAAAGGAAGAAAAATTTGCATACTATTATATTACTGTTAATACCCCTACTGACAAGGTTATCATTAAACAGGGATTTCATTTATGAATACAGGAAATATTTGATGAACTGGACTTCCTAGTTTAAGTTCAGACACACATGTATGAACAACCACTTTATTTTTTAAAAAGTTATAATCAAGGCAAAACTTACTTAAACCAGTAAGCCTTATCAAATTAAAATATAAATCATAACAGATGTGTTAAATCTTTTCTCACATATATTGCAACAATATCACATATCATATATGAAAATGCCTCAATAAACTACTTAAGTGATAAAAAAGGCTGTGTTTCATATACAAAGACGGTATCAGTGACCCATCACTAAAGCAACAAGTTGAATTTTTTTGCCTGAATAATAAAGTATATTTTCCCATAATACCTTGTGACTACAAAACAGCTGACTAGGTTTATAAATATGAATTATGACTATAAAATAGTAGCTACCTCCACAATTATCAAACCCATAACCTTGGCTTTAGTCTGAGGTTCAAAAGTGTTAAGCCCATTGTCTAAAACTATAATTTAAGATTAATGTCCCTTTTCAAAGGTATTCCTCCCCTAGGTCTAAGACAACACTTCAGGGACACTCAATAAAACGAAAGATTCTAACTCAATTTCTTTGGCATCATCTAAGGCCAAAGTTTCTTCTCTATAACAAAAAAATGTAAAAGATGTACCCATATTATTTGATAACATAGCATAAAAGATCTATTGATGTAGCCTACCTGATCAGCTACTCCTCCAGGCAGAATGGTTTTTACTATCACACCAGTTGCTTTTCCTCCTATGATGCCAAATCCCAAACCAGATCCGTCATTCACCAATTCAATAGTTTCCACGTGTTGCCAGTGAACCTACAAACAAAGCTCATATATGAATTTGTAGAAATGTATAAAGCACTAACATTTTATATTACAGTAGAAATTTTTGTGGTTATTAAATAATTAAATTCAGACATAATGAGTCCTAACAATGTTCCTTTCACTTGGTATACTTCCCTTTCAACAGAATGTAAGCGCTACTGACAGAACCATTCTCGAAATTATCAATATATCATCATAATGATTTCACTTCAGCAGTTAAAGACAGGCACTGATTTGCAAGATCTTTTGTAGCACTTCTTACAAAAAAAGAAAAAGATCAAGGGAAAAAAAAAGGTCACATGTTAAGAATGTCTTCTGCACAATCCTGCCTTGAGGCAGGATTCCAAATTAGATGACTTCTTAAAAGTTACTGACAGCTAACTGTAACAATATAATTGTATAATTTTAAAATCAAAATCAACAATGTATTTGTCTACAGATAAAGTCAATTTTTGTCAAAGGACTACATTTTCCATTTTTAAGGAATGCTGTCAAAGGAAAAAACTACACAAAGAAAAGTAATGGTTGTTTCAGAACCTAGAAGCTTTATCATGCTTAAAGAACAAATATTCCAGGCTAGGGAAAGATAATAGTCAGACAAAAACTAAAGAAGTGCAAAGACCCTACACAAATTAGAAACTTGGAGATAACCAAAAAGAACTTGAAAAATACGTTGTTCCTTTTGAAAATTTTAAGTACTCACTGGATTAGAGTGAGCTGAAATGGTGCTGGCTGCAGATGGAGAACGGGAAACTATGGGGCTGACGAGCTGAGGCAAAGAGCCTCTGGCGATAACTAGCTGGACAGTATCCTTGGCTTTCTGCAGGATGCTGACAGCCTGCTGATGTGTAATTGTCTGATCAAGAGCCTGTCCATTGATAGCAAGAATTTGATCAGTTTCTTTCAATCTTCCATCTCTATCAAGGATGAAAAAGGGGATAAAAGACAATCTGAGAGTTCTCAAGGAAATGACAGCTTCTTTAGCATGTATGTTCAAGTCATTTTTAATCCTAGTTTTAATTCCAATACTCTAAGCTTTTTCCTGCAGTTCTACTTTTAAAAAAATATACGCTTTGGCTGCAGGTCGTCAACTCTCGTAAGGTTATTCCACTGCTACTCCTACTCAACTCCTCCCATTTAAAAGTACTCTTTATTTCAGCTCCCCATTCAGCCTACATGACATCTTGGATATTCCCATCTTCTAAAAATGAAAGTGGATATACCTATACAGTTGGCCCTCTGTATCCATGGGTTCCACATCCACAGATTCAACCAACTGGGGATCAAATATACTCAGAAAAAGTAATGCCACAACAATAAAAAAAAAAATCACACAAATTTTAAAAATACAGCATGACTACTAATATTTACATAGGATTTGCATTGTGTTAGGCATTATAAGTTAAAGATGATTTAAAATATATGGAAGAATGTGCACAGGTTATATACAAATACTATACCACTTTATATAAGGGACTTGAGCATCTGCAGACTTTAGTATCTGCAGGAGTCCTGGAACCAATTCCCCACGGATACTGATGGACAACTATATTAAATTATTGCTTTGGGTATATAAACAAATGCAACTCGAATTATTTTGGGTCATTTCCAGTATAGTGATTTTTAAAATCTAACCAAAAAGAGCCCATTTAATTAACAATCAAAATAATGTTATCCTCAAATTTTTCTTTCCTTACCAAAACTTAAGTAAGTTATGACTATATTTAAAAGCTACTCCCATTTCAAAGGACTTGCTATTTTATCACAACAATGTTAATGACTTCTAAAAACTGGTTAATAACCAGATTATGTTCAATTATTTGTTTCTATTCATTATTATCTTTCTAAATTCCCGCACAGTGACCAAAACCTTCAGAATGTGGTATCGAAAACAAAGTAGACGCTGTGACCATCTCACCTATGAGCCACACTGCCCTCTTGTATCTCTTGTACAAATATTCCCAGCTCTCCTCTGTTTTCACTTCTTAGTCCCACAACACTAAACCCAAGGCCTCCAGATGGAGGTTTGAGGAGCTCAAAAACTTCTACATGGCGACCCTGTTTAGGAAACAAAAAAAGAAACAAAATTAAAAGCCAGGCCATGCATGGTGGTTCACGCCTGTAAATCCCAGCACTTTGGGAGGCCAAGGTGGGAGGATCACCTGAAGCCAGGAGTTAGCGACCAAACTGGGCTACATAATGTGACCCTATCTCTATAAAAAATAAAATTAAAACTTAGCTGAGTGTGGTGGCACACGTCTATAGTCCTAGACACTCAAGAGACTGAGGCAGAAGAATCCCTTGAGCCCAGGAGTTTAGAGCTGTCACAACACTGCACTCCAGTGTGGGTGACACAGCAAGACATGTCTCAAAAAAAACTTAAATTAAAAGCCAATTATTGCAATAACAGTCATCTTATTAGAACCATTTCTTTGTTTAGAAAAAAAAGAAACTGAAAAAAATTTTTCCAAGGTAATTGTTAGCACTTTATCCTGAAGAATACTTCTATAATACAACATATAATACTCAAATTTAAATGATGATAAAATTGTACTAGAAAATCTCTGAACCATCTAAACTCCCACAACTTTTTGTTCCAATTGTTTCAGATGTTATAAATGTCACTATATTCTCCAAATTATCCACAATTTGATCACATTCTTAAATTATTAAAGGTATTACAATAACAGAAAGAAATGTTCTTACCTGGGCCATATTTTTGATAAGCTGATCAAATTCATCACAAGCAGGTTTCCCATTAATGTGTGGAATACCAGATCCTGTAAGCGCTTCCAGATTCCCATTGTTTGGGGATAATAAAAACGATTCATTTTGCAGAGTAGGAATCACAGCTGGGCTGAGATGAGGAATGTGGGCATATTCAATATTTGAAGTTGCTGAAGTTGCAATATTTACCTAAGAGTAATACAGGGAGTATTAAGAATTTTGACATTCCATAAACTATTTCATAGGAAATATTCCAAGGGTACAAGGAAGTACATATGAAATTTCAAAATGTCCAAATCCTTTGATCCAGCAATTCTATTTTGGGAAATTTATTTCAAGGATAAACATTAGGATAATACACAAAGATGTGTGTGCATCACTAAATGTTCAATGCAGCACCATTTATTAGATGGGAAAATTTAAAAACTAATTACTTCCAGGGTTCAACTTCAGGGTACTCATTAAAACACACCCACAAATACATCCAGACATACATTTTTTTGTCCTCAGATCCTATGAAGTAACCTCTGAACTCTCAGAATTTCCTCTCTCAGAATTTCCTGAGTGAAGAGGTATCTTTCTCCTTCATGGTGGGCCCCAAGGCCACATGATATAAGCCCAAACTCGGAGTTGAATTTTAATCATATGGGCAGGGCAATCAATCACACCTATGAAATAACACCCCAATAAAAAATTCTGAACACCAAGATCAGGTAATATTCCTGGGTTTGCAACACAGTCAAACACAGCTATACATGTGCTTGTGCTTTAAGCTAAGTGCTATTATGGAGTCAAAAGTTTTTTTAAAAAAATTAAAACTTTATAAAGCAAAAAAAGTTACAGTAAGCCAAGGTAATTTATTATTGAAGAAAGAAAAGTTTTTGTAAATTTAGTATAGCCTAGGTGCACAGTATTTATAACTTATGTATAAACTCTATGCATAAGTTTTTTACCTGTCCTTAAAAATAAAACAGAAAACTCATTAAGTTACCAAAGTTACCAATAACCCAATCATTATAATGGCTATCTAGTAGCATACAGTATATTGACTATTTAGCAGTGTTCAGTAATGTCCTAGGCCTTCACATTCACTCACCACTCACTCACTGATTCACCTATAGTAACTTCCAGTCCTGCAGGCTCCATTCATGGTAAGTGTGTCCTATACAGGTGTACCATTTTTTATCTTTTAACCACATTTTTACTGTACTTTTTCTATATTTAGATACACATATAATTACCACTGTGCTACAACTGCATACAGTACTCCATATAGTAACACGCTGTACAGGTTGGTAGCTTAGGAGCAACAGTTGTTGCCTAGTTGTGTGGTAGGCTATACCACCTAGGTTTGAGTAAGTATACCCTACAATGTTTGCACAAGGATGAAATCACCTAATGACACATGGCTGTACTCTATACATATTGTCACACATAGATCAAGCACAAGCTTGTCACACAAGCTTTTAGTTTGGAATCCTCCCATAATCTGCACTATGCATCTCTTCCTTTGGCTGACTTTTAACTGCATCCTTTCCCTACAAGAGATGATAATCATGTGTATAACAGATTTCAGAGATTCTCGAAGACCCTCTAGTGAATTATGACACCTCAAGGTGGCTGGGGAACCTTGCAAACTTGCAGCTGATATCATAAGTGAGGGTTTTATGTATCCTTATACCTTTAAGTTTGTAGCTGGACCTTAACTTGCCGCAGTTGTTATCAGAAGTGTGCGGCAGCACTGGCAGTCTGGAGGACTGTGCCCTCAAATTGTGCTGACTGGCTAACTCTAAGTACAACGACACACGTAACAACAATGGAAAAGATCATCCCATTTTGGGAAATGATTTTATAATTATTTGTGTGTGCCTGTTACAAAGAGTTTGAAGTTAAATATAAATAATAATAAAGCAATGCAGTCAATCCTAATTTCATATTTATGTTGGGTGTCTGGATTGTGACTTTTTGTCTATAACTACTTAACAGAAAGCTTACTTCAATGATGTTTTGGGGTCACTCTCTGACCTCATCTCCTAGCAGTCTGTCCCTCACCCACTTAGCCTTAGCTGTGCTCCCCTCCTCACTGTGCCTCAAACTGCCAAGGATATACCACTCTACCAGACAGGTATATCCTTCTCCAAATATCCACATGCTTCCTTATTTCATTCAGGTGTGCCCAGCCTCACCACAGAAAAATCCTCCTTGGCATCCCTATCTAAGACAGCACCATTATACTTCACAAACTTACTCTGCCCTGTTTTAATTCATGGCACTCATTACCACGTGATCCACACCCTGCTGTCATGAAGCTTTCATCCCAGTCAGTGGAGATAGACTAGAATGCAAAAACTCTCCAGCGGAAATTTGTGACTATTTTGTTTTTACTATGCCCTCATTCTCTAGAAGAATGCCTTATACAGAGTTGATGTTCAACATACATTGGCAGAAAAAAATGTTTATCTATTTTTTAAGGATCTAATTCTGATCCAATCTCCCGACCAACCTTTCAAGTATCATCTCAATTCTAAGGATGATGAAATCATGTAAAGTCACACACCTAAGCTGTTTGTGACCTAAATTTTTTTCATCATGGTGTTCCTATCATCCTTGTATTATACACAAAACATACAGTCCTTGTATTATACACAAAACATTTTAGATATCATTTTTGAAATAAAACATTAGGCAAAGAACATCCCCTGGCAGAAGCTATCAAAATATTTCACAATATGTCACCAAAATCTACACATAAGAGTTACCTATCCTTAAAAATAAAACAGAAAACTCATTAAGTTACCAAAGTTACCAATAACCATTATATTGGCTATCTACAATCACAGATGAAAAAGAGATCAATGTGATGAGAAGAGACTTTTGGGAATCCTTTTAAATGTTTATTTTAAAATCTATAGCAGACACGATCAATTATTACTTTTTCAAAAGTAAGCTTCTTATGCCAAGACTGATTTTTTTTTTATCCTGAGCCATGACAACTTCAATAAAGTCTGCCAGCAGAAGATACACAGCTCAGGTTGAAGCAGATGGCATAATGAAATTTGTGACAGGCTGAGGATCCCACACACCAAGACCTAATGGCTATGGTATGTTTACATAGGAAAAAATATTTGGACTTATGCTATGGTAAGCCAGAATGAACAAATCGCATTCAGAGAATAGAGAATCTGTCTATAAGAAATTCACAGTAAAAGAGAAGCTCTGATGTTATGAAATATTAGGTATAAAGGCATTCCAAGAGTAAAGTCAGTGGGAGCAAAACAAGTAAAATACTATAAAATGAGAACTGTATAAAAGTATTTAATATCAATTGTCATTTCCTAATTTGTTAAAGGTTTGAGGAAGTTCAATGACTCCTCCTACTTCATCCCTGACCTTGAGGTCTACATAAATGTAAAAGCAAAGGTTACAGAGATCACATATTTAAAAACTATTATTTAATTATACCACCATACAAAAGTCTTATTTATACATTGGCAAATTTATACTCATAAGAAAAAGCAGAAAGGCACCTTTGATTATGCTATAATTCTTTATTTAAATGGCTTTCTGAACTATAATCTCTTTGAGGAATAGGAATGTATCTTATTTGCCTTGATAGGTCTGTTCATAGCAGTCATGCTATAAATGTTTAATGAAAAGATCTTGATTCTCATCAACAGAATATAAATTACACAAAATATAAATTATTTTGAGAATATAAATTAAACAAAATATAAATTAAACAAAAGAAAACATAAATATCTGGCAATTTTTATATACAGATAAACATTCTGTATAATTTACGGAAGTTGTTAGTAAATGGGCAAGAGTCACCAAACAATTATCTGTTTTCTGTTTAAGTTCTGGCTGAACATTTCAGTCTAAAAGAGGCTTTTATGTATTTAGTAAATAAACACATTAATTTATGGATTTTAGTTAGTGCTATTACCTAAAACATAACCTAAATACTATGCAAATTATTCAATTTAAAAGTCTGCAAATTCTATGTGAAAGGGCAAGCTAAAACATCTTCTAAGTATTTAACAGTATAGGAAAAGTCCTCTTATAAGATGCAGTTAGAACCAGTATTGGTTCACATGCTACAAAAGGTCAAATAAAGCAGAAATCATAACAAAGAACAAATATGTCCCTTACTTTTACTTAAAAAAATGCATGTATATTCATCTGTATATAGGATTTGTTCATACATGCAATTTGTTCAATCTGGCTTACCATAGCATAAATCCAAATACTTTTTACTATGCAAACATACCATAGCCATTAGATCTTGGTGTGTGGGATCCTCAGTCTGTAACAAATTTCATAATTCTAAATATCTTTTATCATAAATATGTTTTATAGTTTGATCAAACATAACTAACAATTTCACCAATAACTGTTTTATCAATTCACCTATATAGTTTTTCAAAATAATTTAAATACTTTTTCACAGAAAAATAAACTTGTCATAAAATTGTATATTATATAATAAAGTTGTGCAATTATAAAATAAATACAACTGGTACAAATAGCTTTAAAAATGACTTTTTGAGAAATGCACATTTAGCTGGTACAAGCTAGCGAAGGACACAAACTAGAGAAGGTCTGAGTAGACAAGTGTTTAGTGCCCTAGGTATCATTCAATATGCCTTCCAGAAGAAATGGACAGTATCTTCTTAGCAAGTTCCTCATTTGCAGGTGTGTAGGAGAGCTGCTTCTAGAATAGCATCCAAGAAAACATAATTTATCTTTAGTTCTATATACAATGAAGGTCATTCTGTGTGAATAACTGTATCAGAGTAACTTTTCCACTGAGAACAATTAAAAATGTGTATAAGAGCTGTTAAAATATAAATAAATAAACCACTTTAAAGGTATCAAAAAGAAACCAACTCTTCTGCCATACTCTATTGAATGCAAAGCAAAGCAGTATCCAGCCCACATCAAAGAAGAGGGGAATATACAGAAGCATGAATATCAGAAGGCAGGAAATACTGGCCATCTTAGAGGCTGACTAGCATGGCATATCATAGCAAAACAGCTAAAAGCCAAGATAGAAAGAAAATCTTAAAAACCACTAGGGCAAAAAGGTATCTAATCTTCAAAGAACAATAAGACCAACAGCTGACTTCTGAAGAAAAACAAAGGCCAGATGTTGATGAGATGATTAAAAAACAAAAAGATAAAAATACCTGACAACCTAGATTTGTCACGCCACACACCACACACACACACACACACACACACACACACACACACACTCCACCCACAGTTACCTTAGATTTGCATAAAAGAAATACCAAAGTAAAATCTTGGGCAGGAAAATAATTAAATCTCAGATGATCCCTATGCAGAAAATATTACAGTACAAAAAGGAGTTTAAAAATGTAAATCAGGCCGGGTACAGTGGCTCACGCCTGTAATCCCAGCACTTTGGGAGGCTGAGGCATGTGGATCACCTGAGGTCGGGAATCAAGACCAGCCTCACCAACATGGAGAAACCCCGTCTCCACTAAAAATACAAAATTAGCCAGGCATGGTGGCGCATGCCTGCAATCCCAGCTACTCGGGAGGCTGAGGCAGGAGAATCACTTGAACCCGGGAGGCGGAGGTTGCGGTGAGCCGAGATCGCGCCATTGCACTCCAGCCTGGGCAAAAAGAGCGAAACTCCATCTCAAAAAAAAAAAAATATATGTAAATCGGTATGAATTCCTTAAAACAGTAAATAATCTAAACTTGTGGAGCTTTAAAGATATATGTAATTAAAGTACATACAGTTGCACAAAATGTAGGAGTAGGGTAAATAAAGTTGAAGTGTTTTAAGTTCCTTGCACTTTTTAGAAAGTGGTAAAAGTACTAATTAAAGTAGAATCAAAGAAGTCAAGGATACATATATCTGACATATGACTCATATCTAGAATATATAAAGAAAACCCAAAACTCAATAGTTAAAAAAAACCCAACTAGAAAAGGAGCAAAAAACAGAGACATTTCATGAAAGAGGATATATGGCTGGCAAGTAAGTACATAAAAGAAATTTAGAATCATTAGCCATTAAAGGAATGCAAACTAAAATCACAAAGAAATATCACTACGTACCTATCAGAATGGTGAGGATGTAGAGAAGCTGGATTGCTCAGACATTGCTGGTGGAAATGTAAAATGGTACACCCCACTGAAAATAGTTTGGCAGTTTCTAAAAACAACTAGACATGCCTTTACCACACAACCTAGCAATTGCACTACTGGTTATTTATTGTAGAGAAATAAAAACCTAGGTCCATACGAGAAATAAAAACCTAGGTCCATACACAATTGCTCACAGCAGCTTATATATAGTGAAAAAAATAGTGAAAAACTGGAAACAAAATGCCCCTCAATAGGTACATCCAATAAGAAATACTACTGAAAAATAAAAAAAGAAAAATATTAATATATACAACTTCAAGATATCAAGGGCATTATGCCGCATGCAAACAAGCCAATCTCTAAAGGTCACCTATATTATGATTTTGTTTTTATAACATTATTGAAATGACACAATTATAGAGATGCAAAATGAATTAAAGGTTACCAGGGGTTACAAATGTGGGAAAGGGGTTAAGTATGACTATAAAAGAATAGAATAAGGGAGATCTTTGTGGTGATCTTGATTGTGGGGATAGCTAGGTAAATCTACGTAAGTTGAAACAAAACAAAACAAAACAGAAGGAGAGGAGGGAGGGAAAGGAGGGAGGGAGGAATTTAAAACAAATCTTGAACTGAATGATAAGGAACATACGACACACTGCATATACTGCAAACTACATCCAGAATTGTTGGATATGCAGCTAAAGAAATGCTTAGAAATGTAGACTTAGATGTAAGAGGGAAAAAAAGGAATGATGAAATGTCAATGAGCTGAGCATCCGAATCAAAAAGCTAAAAACAGAAAACCAAACTCAGAAAAGGAAGAAAATAACATATATTACAGCAAAAATCAACAAAACAGGAAAATGATACAATAAAGAAATTCAAAAAAGTCAAAAGTTGATCTTTGAAAAGAAGATGAGATTAATGAAACTGATAAACCTGTAACAATACTGATTAAGAAAATATAGCAAACACAAATTTCCAGTATTGGGAATTTAAAAAAAGGAACATAGACTCTACAGGCATGCAATAACCTTATGCAAAAAAATGGGGAAAAAATACATGAAATGAACAAATTCCTTGGAAACACATTTATCAAAATACCAATAGTGTGAGGCGGACTACTTGAGGCCAGGAGTTCGAGACCAGCCTGGCCAACATGGCAAAAACCCATCTCTACTAAAAATACAAAAAATTAGCCAGGCATGGTTGTGCGCGCCCATAATCCCAGCTACTCGGGAGGATGAGGCAGGAGAATTGCTTGAACCTGGGAGGTGGAGATTGCATTGAGCCACTGCACTCCAGCCTGGGTGACAGACAGCAACTCTATCAAATAATAATAATAATAATAATTTTATATCTATCAATGAAATTGAATGCACTATTAAAAATCCCCCCTCCCCCCAAAAACAGAACAAGAACAGGTTTAGAGTTTCACTGGTAAATTCTTCCCATTTTTTTTTCCAAATTAAATCAATTTTTTGGTGACAAGAAAAAGACGGAATTGCTCTCTACTTTTTGTTTGAGGCCAACAAAACCTCAATTGCCAACTCCAAAAAGGATTATATTAGACAGAAAAGCTATAGATCATAAACATAAATAGAAAAATACTAAATGAGAATGTTAGCGACTCAATTCAAAGATACTTAAAGAGGAAAATGATTATGACCAAGTTGGGCATTCCAGAAATGTAAGGTTGAGTTAACATTTGAAAATCAGTTAGTTTAATTCACACAATGAACAGAATACAGGAGAAAAACAGGATCAGCTCAAAAGACGGGAGAAAAAAATAATGGATAAAATCCATGCTATCACCACTTCTATTCAATATTAGACCCAAGGTTTTAGGTCATCCAATAAGGCAAGAAAAATAAGTTAAAAGTATAAAGACTAGAACTGAAGAAACAAAAACCATAATTATTTGCAGACCACACAATTTTGTATACTGAATATCCAAATTAATCTACAAATAAACCATTAGTTTTAATAAGTGAACTTAGTAAGTTGGTGGATGTAAAATCAATATCAAAAAATACAGTTTAGTATTTCCCAGCAAAACAATTAGAAACTAAAATGTTTTCTAAAAATACATATAAAATATGATAAAATTTTTTTAATTGGAACACAACATGGAGTTTAGAAACAGACCCACACATATATGATCCCGTGATTTACAACAATAATGACAATGTAAGGGAGAAGGGATGATCTCTTCAATAAATGGTTCTGGATCAAATGGATATTCAAATGGAAAATTATTTATAAATATACACATGCACATAAATACTTTATTTCTACCTCATATCCAAAATTTAAAAGGTAAAACTTTAATAAAGCTTCTGAGAGAAAATCTCTGCATTTTAGGAGTAGCCAACGGTTTCTTAAGTAGGGCAAAAAAGAAAAAAAAAAGCAATAGCCATGAAGAAAAATTTTATTTTTAAAATTTAAAATTTGTTTTTAAAATAAAAACAACTTCTGGGGTCATTAAAAGATACAATTAAAGGAATGAAAAGCCAAAATACAAAGGAGAAAATGGTTACAATACAAATATCCAACAAAGAAGTTGTATTCAGGAAATATAAAGAACTCTTGTAAATCACTAAGAGAAAGACTGAAAAATCAATAGAAAAGTGGGTGAAAAAAAAAAACAGGAAGTTCCCAAATTTTGAGAAGATATCCAAATGACCAATCCCACATGGAAAGGTGCTCAGCATTATTATTCATCAGGAATATGCAAATTAAAACAATAAAATGATAATATAACATATCCCCCAGAGTCACTAAAATTGGAGGAAATAAATTTAAAGTGGGTAGTACTAAGTGTGAGCACTGATGTGGAGCCACAAGGACTTTCATACACTAAATATCGTGAAAGAGTTGGACTTATAATTGCCTTGGAAAACAGTTTGGCAGAATCCATGAAAGCTGAATATATACCTTAGGACCCAGAAATATCACTCTTAAGTGAACATCCAAGAGAAATACACACTTATGAATATTAAAACATAGGTACTAGGAAGTTTACAGCAATTTTATTTATAACAGCCAAAAACTGCAATCAACAGAAGAGTGGACAAGTATATTCTAGAATATTCAAACAGAAAATGAAAAAGAACTACTGTTACACATACAATACAAATGAATCTCACAAAGACAAGACAAAGAAGTCAGGCACGAAGCATATATGCTCAGACTGTATTTACATAAAATTCAAATAGTAATACTTATCTCTGAGATAAAGTCAAAATAGTAATTCCTAAAGAGGAGGATTAGGACTGAATGAAAGGTGAAACAAATTATGAGTGCTGATCATTTTCCATATCTTGATTTACATAAGGGTTACATGTATATCTAATTTGTTAAAAAAAATCCTTGGGCACACCTTTTCCCTTTAATGTATGTTATTTCTCAATTTTTCAAAGTTTGCAAAATAAGACATATAATCAAAGCAAAAAATCTGGGGCATTCCAATGAAAGATGTAAAAACACGTCTCTTAAAGAAGGCAAGTAGTAGCAACGGCCTGTATACAGAAAGCTACACCTTGTCTATCCGTAACTATGAATTTAAAGTTCATTGACCAAACATTCACCTTAAAATGAGGAGAACAGGAACTAAATAACTGAAGACGAAGTTTGGTCTACCACTGTGACATGTGGCCCTCCACCGGCTTGATGTGGATTAAATGGGCTAATTCCCACTCCCAGAAGGAGTCCTTTAACAAGTGCTCAGGTAAAGATGAATCCTCAACAAACATATTTTAACCTCTGTAACACATTTAGATTTGTCTTCCACAAATATTATAAATTTTTAAAACTTTTAATAATTTTATTGCATACCAAATTATTTTTTGGAAATAACAATTATGCCATACTTCCACACTATTTTGATACATGCTGGGACAAGGCTAATGTAATTATGAGATTTCAAAATTATAAATTACTTATACCTCTTTTCAAAAACATTTACAATATTTTCACCATAACTACATGATAATGCACTCAATTTTAAACCAATAGAAGATTTTCAAATACATATATTCATTTAACTAAATGTACTATAAAGCACTAAAATATCACTTCTTATATTTCATCTATTCCTTCTGAGTTGTTAACTGAAAAGGAAGTTAATATTATTAGCTCTGTTTTAATGGTTACCATCCATCTTTCCAGAAGTATTTCTGTAAATACCTACAAAAATGACTGCTTAGGATCAAACTTTATTTCATAAAGCATTTTTTGGTAGATTAGCAAATCTGTTTTATGATTGTTATTTTGACTTATTCTCAATACACAGTATACCAGCAAGAATGACCAAAATACTTATATATGTCTGATGGATGTTATAATCTATCATTTAAAAGCTAAAATATACGTCATCTTAAATTAGGTTAGTAAGAAAAAATGAGTACTACTTTTGCAACCCTAGTTTTGGTAAATTGTTTAAACAGACATACATTGCTAGTTCAATTTCCCATATTTTTTGCTTATTTGTTAGACACCTTAACATAATGAGAAACAAGAAATAAGCCATTCTTCAGGGAATTTGCCATAACAGACGCACCTCTTATAAACGCAGACTTTTTTTTAAATCATGCACCTTGTATTTTCTTCTTGCAGAACAAAAAAATGTGCTTATTTTCTTGTGAATTTACCAAAAATGCTGTAAAACACTCTCTGGAAATGATTCCAACTATGAAATGCAAAGATTGGATGCTGAGAGCATTCAATGAAATACAGCACCTAAAATGATAGCAATCACAAGAAAAATTTTTTATACATGATAGGACTCCATTTCAAGTTTGGAACCTAGAGAGGCCTCCTTTTCCATAAATCTTTCAGTGAAATACTGATTAAAGCACAGCTCTGATGCATTATTGAACAGGCAAACCCTTGCACAGTAATTGATGGTGGCACTCTGATTTAATGATCCTTATTTTTAAAGCTAATTAAAGAAATTGAACTGCATGTTCAAAGGGGATTAGCTTAATGTGACGAAACTATTTTAGACATAAGGTAGCTCCTGGCTCCTGAACTAAATGAGACACAAAACGGAGCAATAAGTTATAAGAAGGGAAAACAATATTTTCAAATACAACAAACAAAATTTTACATTTTCTATGAGACCTTCCTTTCATTTATTCAAGTATTTATTGAGCATCTAAAATGTCTTAAACATCACTAGGTGATAGGGATAGTAATTAAAATGACAAAATGCTTTCCATAATCACTAATATGTTAAATATCCTACAAAATTATTCTTCTAGGCTTAGCTCACTCAGCTACTGAGATAAGATACCTTTCTGTTCACAGCTATGAATTCTCGAATACCAAAATAGATAGTAATTGAGAACACACATTATAATTTGCAGATATTTTTAAGTAGCCTTTGACTAACATTTGCTGATAAATTTAAAAGATAAGGGTATTCAATTGAGAAAGTAAGTCCTTAACACAAGAATGTTGATAGAGTCATTTTAAGTAATCAAAATGTAAATTTTCTGCACCTGCCCCTATATAGGTACAAATGCGTATTTGTCTTAAAATTCCCTTGTGCTAAAAAAGTTAAACTGTGAACTATAAAATTGAAGACAGAAAGCAAAGAAAGCTTAAAAACTAAACAAGGAAATAAAGTGTATGTTAAGACTCTGCCTTTTCCCTTTTTATATTTGGGAAGGTGTTCCTGGATGATCAATAATCTACCCAATGTAACACTGATTGTTATAATCTGTTAAATGACAAAACCAAATACAAAACTATAGACTTTAGCTTTTACACAATGCTGTCAATTTAAGTGGATGAATGAGGAGTTAACAGACTATTTTAATATTTTAGTTTTTATTCAAACCTGCAAAGATCTTATTTATTCTTTAAACTACATAATAAGAGATTTTTATTAAAATCAATCCACAAGGCATACTGCACTAAATACTGAGCTCTGTGTGTGTATATATATATATATTTATATTTATACATAAATATATATATATATTTTTTAAGACAGAGTTTTGCTGTTGTTGCCCAGGCTGGAGTGTGCAATGGCGCAATCTCGGCTCACCGCAACCTCTGCCTCCCAGGTTCAAAGGATTCTCCTGCCTCAGCCTCCCAAGTAGCTGAGCTAGGATTACAGGCATGCGCCACCACACGCAGCTAATTTTGTAGTTTTAGTAGAGATGGGGTTTCTCCATGTTGGTCAGGCTGGTCCTGAACTCCTGACCTCAGGTGACCCACCCACCTCAGCTTCCCAAAGTGCTGGGATTACAGGCGTGAGCCACCGTGCCCAGCCCTCCATGTGTATTTTATAAACGCATTTTCTTCTTTAAGAAGGCCTAAATGACACTAAAACCTTTGGGAATACACTTAGGTAAAAAAATTAAGACTCCCACTTGCCCAAATTTCATAAAATATTTATGAACACTTGAATAAAGATTGGAAAATAACTTGAAGTTAAAACATAGTTTTGTTTTAAACTCTTTTCGTTATTGTTATCAAAAAAGTGTTTAACTTCTTTTCTAAAAAGTTGGCTCCTACAATGAAGTAAAACATACCAGGATGTTTTACCTCTCCCCTGAGTTCCCACTGAGATCCTAATTTCAAAAATAATGGGTTATTTTTTCAAATTCGTTTGATCTTTTTTGATAGTATCTTTATTTCTTATTATTGTCATTGGGTGGGTAGAGGTGTCCGAGGTACGCTGAAAAAAAGACTACAAATTCCTTTCAGCACCTCTCATAAAGAGCAATATTCTATTTCCCCATCCTTTAAGTTACAAATTCTTGATACAGTAAAACTTGTTGATTTTATTAAATCTTGACCCTCAAGAACATGTCTTTTTTATGTTCCATGTTTCAAAATGGTAAGCAGACCAGGTTTCTGAGTGTTTCAAGGCCAAAGATACCAGCTAAGGTTACTTTTTATTCTTCACGGGAAAATTACAGGTGGTTCATGCCTGTAATCCCAGCACTCTGGGAGGCTGAGGTGGGCAGATTGCTTGAGTCCAGGAGTTTGAGACCAGCCTGAACAGCATGGCAAAAGTCTCTACAGATAGATAGATAAATAAATAAATAAATAAATAGCCTGGCTAATGGCACACACCTGTGGTCCCAGCTCCACAGAAGGCTGAGGTTGGAGGGTCACCGGAGCCCAACAGGTCGAGGCTGCAGTAAGCCATGAACAGGCCACTGCACTCCAGCCCAGTCTACATGACAGAGCAAGACACCGTCTCAAAAAAAAAACCAAAATGGCAAAATGGTAAATATAAAGTGTTTATGCTGCACAATAAATTCAATGGTTGTCTCACAGAAAAGCACTAATTTGAGTTGCAAGCTGAACTAGCCTAGCCGCTTTTTTCATAAGTATCACATTTGGAAAAAAAAAAAATCAAACTGTGATTATATAGACTTGGGTATAGAAAAGACATTTTCTCAAAAATAAACAAAGTAAGCCCGTGACTGCAAGGAAAACAACAAACAGGACTTACTGCCCATAATAAAATGTGAGCTTTCAAGTGAAAATTAGAATTTTAGAACATCTGTATCTGCCACCTTGATCTTGACACCTTTCCATAACTGGAATTTGTTGATAAAACTGCAACTGATACCAGCAAGTATAACTTTTTTATATTATATAATGAAACGGGAAATGTGATTTTTCCATTTTTCAAATTTTCCAAATGACCAATGTAATATAAACGAAGCTTTAGTTTAAAAAAAAATTCAAAGACCAAGACAGACAAATAGAGTTTCCTGTAATAGAGAGTGAAATACTTAGTGATTTGGTTTCAGATTTCACAGTGATACAGGAGTTAAGAAGAAATTACTTAGGCTGATAGTGAGGGTATAGTCCTTGGTAAGGTTTTCCAGAAAAGCAGCCCCAAAATCATTTTCTTCTCTAACAAAGAGCAGCCTGTGAAATTGAGCTGCAGACATAAATAAGCTGTAAGCTTGCACAGGTGAATGCCAGCAGCTGTGCCCACTGGAATACACTACCTGGGACTAGGCATGTTCGAAATGGTGGCTCCATCTTCTCTTTTTGCCAGCCACAGGTACAGTAAGGAGCAGACAAGATGGCAAGAGCCAAGTGGAAAGTCCACTTGCACAGTAAGATTAGAGCGGGGCGACCAGCCTTCCCTTCGAACTGGTCAAACCAATCTGTGTGCCCTACGTAAATCAGACACCCCCTCCTCAAGCCTGCCTATAAAATCTGCTGTGGTCTGCTGCCTTGCCCCTTCTTTCAGATGCCTCTTTCTGGCAAGGAGCTGTTCTCCTCTCTCCTTTCTTCTGCCTATTAAACTTCTCATTCCTTAACCCACCCACATGTGTCCATGTCCTTAATTTTCTTGGTGCAAGATGACAAACCCCGTATATTTACCCCAGACAACGATGCTGCTTCAACAGTGCAACTAAACTTTAAGAAACCGCCACAAATTTTGATGCACTACCAAAGAAGGATACCACAATTATCTGAAAAAGCTATATCCCTCCCTTTCCCAGCTTACATATCTGTGTGAGGCCAGATTTTCTTCAAAAACATCAACTAAAACAGCAAATCCAAACAGACTGAATGCAGAAGCTGATGAAAATCTAGTATTCTGCTATTAAGCTGCACATTAAATATATGTGCAAAAATATAAAATAATGCCACTCTCCTCAATTTTTAAACATGCAATGGGGGATTTTTAAATACATAAATATTTAAAACATTTCTGAATTCTGATTTCTAACATGGCATATATTGATAGATAAAACCATATGAACAAAAGATTTTTGCAAACCTTAATAATAATTTATGACTGTAAACTGATCAGGAGACCAAAATGTTTCACAGGATATATGTACTGAGAATAAACTCTTACTTAATATCACCTACTAATAAATATCAGTACCAGAATACAAATCTGGATCAGGTTTGTCTCCAACTACTACTAGACCACTCTGCCACAATCTGAGATGAGATAATCATAAGAAGTACTCAAATCACCCACAAATCCTTAAACTATATTCACTATGCTGTTTAAGAAGAAAATAAAATAAAATATATGGAGTTCTATGATTAAGACCTAGGGTCTGGAGTCCAGCCTGCCTGGCTCTATTGCTTAACCTCTCTGTAACTCCATTTCCCTATCTACAAAATGAGGAAAATCATATTACCTACTTTATAGTATTGTTGTAATGATGAAACCATTAACTACAATAGAACTAGAACAGTTCTGGGCACATAGTAAGACTTGATGCTATGATAATTGCTATGATAATGATAAGTGATGTACTTTTTCAATGTCATCACTAAGAGAAAAGGTGGCATCTCCAAAATAACTTCAGTTATTTGGTTAATTTACTTATGTTAAAAATTAGTTGTCTGTCAAGGAAAGATAAATAATGAATGACAGTTTTGAATATTTAAGAATACTCATGCATTCATTTATTAAGCAATCAGTTTTTGAGCTTAAGTATCATATAAGGTACAAATATTTAAAGATGAATATGGCATGGATTTTGTGCCAAAAGTAGCAAATGGATGTCAAGCAAACCTGAAATACAATTAATTATAAAGCTCCTTTTTACGCTTGTTAAGAACAAATGGCAAGTGGAATGCAGCATATACCACAGTCTAGGCATGTGTGTTTATGCATATTTACAGAATGTCTTTTCTTTATTTAAATCTCAACAATTCTGTGTTTTCTTAGCTAAATTTCCAAGAGAAAAAAATTTAAAAAGTGTAGCTTGACCTAAAATTATATTCTTACCAAGGTATGCTGAAATTTTCTACGTCAAAGTGGGGAAGGTATCAAAATTAAGTAAATTAATCTATTTGAAATGCCATGGCAAATAAGTAATTTAGAAACTGAAAATTTAAACAAACAACATGTTAGAATTCTTGCAGTGTTTTTCCTATCAGTCCCACATTTCTAGGAGACAAAACTGACTCAGTGTTCACAATCTGCTTAGAGGAAAATAAAAATAAAATAAAGCTTTACAGAGAAGTATAATTATATAGGAATGGACACACGAAGATTGATTATATTTTGCCATATTCTCTCTCCATTCCACTATTATCTTTAACCAGATCATTCACTTTACCTTTAAAATCTAGCAAAATTATTAATATAACCAGACTGAAAGTACTGGTTTATGTCAAAAAGACTCTATGATTAAAATTTGGGAGAAGAATTTACAGGACATGGCATATTTTAACTTAATGAATTTGAGTTTAGATGATGTTTAGCTCAAGTGCATTTCTCTTTAGGGATGCTATTAACTGTTTTTCCATCTTATTTGCTCTTTAATAGAGAACTAAGGGTTCAGAAACAGTGTAACTTATAATAAAAGTAAAAAAAAAAAAAAAGACTGGCTTCAGGGTTAGACAGACCTCAAATTCTCCTAAGTCTATCAATGAATAATTTTGTGGGTCAGATTATGTTATATCAGCTAACCCCCAATTTCCTCACTGGATAAAATGAAGACAAAACCTACCTTATGGAACTGATGGACTAGCTAAATGAGGCAGTCTATAGTACACAAGGGCTTCTTGAAAGGTAATTGTTGTAGCTTTAAATGTAAAATGAGGCCTATTATTCTTAAATTTGGAGGTTTAAAAAAACTCATTTAGGTTATAACCAGTAAATTTCACATTTTTTTCCTTCTTCTCCAAAGACCATTTAACATTGTCACAAAAATACCATACAATTATCACCATTTGCTGTTTTAGACACACATGCATAGCCAATAGCAAGATGGTGTTGCATTTTAATCCAGCACTGTATAAAAAGCTTGAACAGTGCCTTCTTGCCCACGGTAAAACAAAAATTTTAGTCCCTTCAATGGCTCTATATTTACAAACTTTTAGCTAAAGGAACAAACATTTAAAAGCTGTTATTGTACCAAAAATAAAGTATTTGAAATTCCTACAGTAAATAAACTTTACGGTAAATGTAAAAACATAAGAACCACTCATTCTCTTTTAACTTCTCCTAGATAATGCACACTAGAGTCTCAAGAAATAGATACTTCGCTGTCAGGTGGCTACAAAGCTCTATCGTAAAAGTAAAACTATTTCAGGTGTAAGAAAGATCATTTTCATTTTCACAAGCAACAACAGCTGGGAAGAGTTCTGCTCCATTTTTAGATAATTCTTGTTAATGAAATCAAAGCATATTTCTTCCTTTCTGTCCTCCTTCCCCTACCAACACCAAGTCATAACTTAACCTAGACATTCTTGGAAAGACAGTAGTCGTCTTCCCTTTACTGATAGCAAGCCTACAGGTGAATCATCCTCCTTTTGGTCTCAAATTAGAAACTATAGGGAAAGGATCATTTTTTTTTTCGTCATTTATATAAGTAATAAAGAGAGGGAGACACAAGCACTTTTGTCCTTTAAGATATGAATCAAACAAAACAGTATCTTTCTGACTGTCAAAGTCAAAATAGAGTAAGAAAATCCTCAGTTCACAAAATTTCTCATTTTCCGTCAATCTAAAATAATAAATGTAAGAAATTATTTGAGCTGCTGCTGTTGCTACTTTAAGTAGCAACATACCTCATCACTTTGGCCATGAACTCTTCGCAGTCTTACAAATCTGTATCTACAGAATAAAGACTCCTCAGACACGTCCTGGTACAGTGTGTGTTCCACCTAACAACCTCTGCTTACCTCAGATATTTGAAGCTGAACCTCTGAAGTACACATTGACTACCAGACTACCTACATCTCTAGGTTTCCTAGAATTTGCTCCTGTTTTGAGCATCAGAAGAAAAAAAATTCACACAGAGTGTACATTACTTGTGTGGCCTTGGGCAGAAAAACCATTAGTAAATTAGGATGTGATGCTGTATTCTTAGAATTAGTAAGACGAAAGATTATAACTGAAGATCTTACTCATCAAAATGTCATTAAAATCACTACCTTAATTTTATGTTAGGATGCTTTTTTTTTTTTGAGACAGAGTCTGGCTCTGTCGCCCAGGCTGGAGTGCAGTGGTGCAATCTGGGCTCGCCACAAACTCCACCTTCAGCCTCCCGAATAGCTGAGATTACAGGTGTGCACAAGCACGCTTGGCTAATTTTTGTATTTTCAGTAGAGACAATGGGGTTTCACCATGTTGACCATGTGGTCTTGACCTCCTGGCCTCAAGTGATCCGCCCGCCTCGGCCACTGCATCCAGCCTGTTAGAATGATTTTATCATGTTAAAAAATGTGAAGAAATAAAAAACAAAATGATTGCTAAAATAATGTATATAATAGAAGGGTTAGAAGACAAAGTTAATACAATATCCAAAAAAAAAAAAAAATGCAAAAGAACAAAGGTGATTAATCAACCAACAAACAAAACACCTTACTTGAAAAGGTTCTTCACAGTCTGGCTCCATAGTTTCCTCTCCTGCCAATACCCCTCATATAATCTACTGCTCTGATAATATAGGTCTGCATGGGGCTCCACACCAGGGTTTCTGAACCTCAGCAATGCAGACATTATAAACCCAATCGTTTTTTTGCTGTAGGAGGCTATGCTGTACACTGAAGGATGTTTAACAGCATCCCTGAACTCTACCCATTACCTGTCAGCAGCATCTTCCAGTCATGACAGTAAGAACTGACTCCAGACACTGCCAAGTTTCCCTTGGGAAGGGAGAGCATAAAAGAATCCTCAGTTGTGAACTGCTCTGTATCCCTGTAAACACTGCTCTCTCTACCTGAAATCATTTCCCCCACCTCTGCAGAACTCATTTTTCAAGCCCATTATCCATGCTATTGCCTCCACTGTGAGGTTTTCTTCTAGTCAAAGTTACTCATTCCTTCTTTACTATTCACCTTCTTCGTTTTCTTTTCTATGTTCTATTTTCCCCTCTAGATAGTGAGAACCTCCATCTGATTATTCTTTGTATTTTTATTAATTTAGATGTTCAACAAAGGTTGATTATTAAATGAATATGAGAATATGAGCCTCCATGAGATAACCCGCCCATTGCCAAGGGAAAACTGGTTCACTGAATCCTACATTGTCCTTCAGTTCTGTCTGTCTCTCTCATTTTTTTTTCTTTTTTTCTGTTTTGCTTTGCTTCTGGGAAACAAATTAAATGACATACTCAATTTTAGTAACCCAAGGTCCTTGGTATATCTAGTTCTGTGATATTTTTATTTGGTCTTTGTTTAGGTTTACATTTTAATCATTCATTATTTAACAAGTTTTGCCATCAGAAGTTGCTTCAAATTCTTTTTGAAATATAATTAGTGAAAACTTACAAACATAGAAATATAAAACCAAAATTTTATGTCATGAAGACCTCATTTCATGAAAAAATTTCAAAAAAAGATTGTTCACTGTAGGATTCAGTGAACCAGTTTACTCTAATCAACATTTAAGAGTAATTTTCAACCCTGATCCTATGTTAACACAGCATCTCTGTAGTTATTTCAAGAGTTGTCATAAAATTTCCAAAGAAAAATCTGCCTTAATTTTGTGTGCATATACATTATGCATCTAGATGATATGTGTGTAAGCCTACACTTTTGGGAAGGAAAATAAATGAACTAGAACCCTGGAAACATTAAACAAACACCAACAACAAAACAATAGAATGTCACACTCCAAAAAGTCTGAAGGTCATTGACAAGGAGAGACCTCCTGAATATTCTGTGCTGAGGCTTATTTGCTGTCTAAGCAGCTTTTGCAGCCTGAGTTATCCACATTATTTCTCCAATCTTGGAATTGTTCTCTGTTGCCGTAGCTTTAAAAATAATCTTAGCAATGTCGATTTTTAAGTATTGGTCCTAAATTTCTATTGAAATTAATCATTTTAATTCTCAGTTTTCCTACAGATAATTCAGGGTAAAAAGATTAATTTAGTGCCACTGGTCAATTCTTAAGGCAAAGCAATTAATTAATCAAAAAAGTAGCATCCACCTATACTGGACTGGAGAAACTTCACAGAATAAATATGCAAATCCAATATCCTCAAGGCTGACAAGTTTCTATTATTAAACTGCTAACGTGTTTATTTCCCCCACAATAGCTGGATTTTTGTCATGAATACGCATTAAGCCCTGTAGTGATTAGCAGTGATGACTAGGTGACAGTGAGGACACTACTTGAGAATTTGCATTTGACAGATCATTGACATACAGTCACAGTTCTTTTTTTTTGTTTTTTCCCTTCACTTAAACAGGAATCATGCAATAGGAAATGAACCAGAGCTATTAAAGATTATTCAGGTTTAATAGCATGCATCCTTTTAGCTGGCATTAGAACAATACACAATGTGGCAGAGTTAAACAGAGACATCAATTATATTCTCAGACCTGCTAATATTTTTGACAATATTTAAATAGCACATCCCTTCAGGGCATGGCTTTTTTGCCCTCTTAGTTACACACCTGTCAAGTGTTTAATTTGCCAAAGGGAAACAGTTTGATTTCTAAGGGCAGTCTTAATACTGAAGAAGCAAATTGAAAAAATTAAACATTATTGAATAGAAGTAATGAGAAGGATCTGAGGGAAAAAAATTGTAGGCTTAATTCAACATGGCATGTCAGCATCTGTCATTAATGCAACAATATGATCATGTTTTCCAATATGCTGCATATACCTCAAGCTTTTCAATTATTCAGTTCCTTTACTTCTAAAAAAACAGGAGGCTGATGGAGAGGGAGAATCAGAGGGTCGTATTTTCTAGTAATAGTAAAAAAGATGGAGATAGTAAATTGTACCTGTCATGCATATAAAATTATACATTTGAAAATAGGGAAGGTATGAAGTAATAAATATAAGCTAGCCATTGGTCAGATTTGTGTAGCCACTGGTTTAAAATAATAAATTTCATTCCTCAAATTCATTATTAAATTATAAATATTAATAAATCAGCAGTTGGTAAACTACATAGAAAATGTAAATCTGACATGACAAAAGTCTAGAGTACTTATATTTAAATTTTAGAATAGAAAATAAGTTTTTAAATTTTTAGTCATATAAGAAAGAATCTGGTAAACAAATGGAATTGAATTAGTAAAGAATGGAGATTAAAAAAAAGAGTCACAGACACTGTAAAAAGTTATTAATGATTTTAAACAAAAGAAAATTCTTGGCATCTAGGCACCAACTTTCTACCAAAAAAAAAAGGAAGAAGAAGATGTAAGACAGGCTCCAAAGAAAACTGACTTCTAGTTCTACTCTACTCTTACAATCAAGTCACTTAACCTCTCTAAGCCACTGTAATCTACAGGGTATAAACTAGGTGTTTTTCTTGGTCCCTTTCAGTATTAGTTTTTCACTGTACATGAACATGTGGCCAAGAAGCCCAAAGTCCAAAAACATGTAAGGCATGCCCCATAGAATTCTCAGACCTCACAATTTTTGTAGTCTTAAAATATACCAGTGTCTATCATTAACAAAATAATAAGATTATGCTGTAGTTAGTCTCAGTCTCAACAAATTTCCAAGTAGGTTTCATCTGAATCACGTGGGACCCAAATAGTCTTAGAGCCCATATCCTACCTCCATATGGAAATGGTAAAACAAGCTTAATAGGCAGGCCTATTTGTCCCCTCCTTTAATGGGACACTGTATGCACAAATACTATACCTTTTATATAAAACTGTCTGCAAGGGAAATTTCAAGTTATCTCACTGGGCCAGTGGTATGTCCCAACACACTTGCTAGCACTCTTTTTGTTTCAACTTTTCTTCTCATTCTCATCATGTTTTCACATAACATAATAAGAATAGAAAATATCTGTTCAACTTCTTTACACTCTCTGAAAAAGCAGATAATTTTCCACAACATAATTATGCTTTTATTCAGGATATTGGTTTCTCCAAAAGCTTGCCAATCCATTCTGAAAACCAGTACTGAAAATCAATCTTGCCAGGTATGGTGGCTCACTCCTGTAATCCCAGCACCTTGGGAGGCTGAGGCAGGTAGATCATTTGAGGTCAGGAGTTCGAGACCGGCCTGGCCAACATGGTGAAACCTCCATCTCTACTAAAAATACAAAAATTAGCTGGATGTGATGGTGGGCACCTATAATCCCAGCTAGTCGGGAGGCTGAGGCAGGAGAATCTCTTGAACCAGAGAGATAGAGGCTGCAGTGATCCAAGATGGTGCCACTGCACTCCAGCCATGGTGACAGAATGAGACTCCGTCTCAAAAAAAAAAATAAAACAAAATCAATCTTTTCAATAACTTGTAAAGGAGACAAACACAACTACATATAACAAAAACACCTTAAATTCATGATCACGACTTAAAACCATTAGATAGAAATTTACTATAGAAAAGTATTTGTGAAGATTCTTCTTGATTTACTTTTTTTGCTACAAAATATCTAGATTAAGAAGTTATATGATATTAAACAAATTCATTCTCTCTTATTACTTTTTGTTCTTTCGCATTAGCCACATTTTGGTTTTTTTTTTTTTTTAACTGAAGCTGTTTCACTCAGTTATGAAACTAATCTTCAAGTTTCATTTTTAACCTTAAATGGCAGAATATTTGCTAGCAAGTCATCTATAACCGTTAAATTAATGCTAAAGACATCAGAATGAAAACCAACTTGGATTGAAGGCATAATTAGATTGATTTCAAACCTTGAAGATAACAAACATTTTTAAAATATTTTTTAAAGCATAGAAATGGTGATTAAATTAAGTAAGTTCAAAGAACATCTGACTTCAGTTTTCATTCTGTCATTGTGAAATGTTTCAATTTTAATATAAATGCTAGGACTTTTTAATGCTCATACTTTTTACAGAACAAAAAAGCACTGTGTTACATTTAGAAGTTCTAATGTTTATCACCATCTGAGCTGTCATGGAAGCAATTGCTACTTACACTCTTTAAAGAAGTGAGAATTGCAATTCCTCTAACTGATGACAATGTAATTATTCCTTTTACTGTCAAAATAGAGGTGATTTCCCTTCCTCATACACATGATTACACATGCAAATCCAGGCTTATCTGAAATCTTGTAAGTATACTGAATGTCCGAATCTGAATGAACGATCACATGAACAATGAGCCTGAGTGATGATGGAAACCAAGTCTACAGCCAACCATCCTAAACATATTTTTATCATCCGTTTTTCCTGTAGAAACTCATTCTTCAGCATCCACACAGCTTTCAACACAATGTCATATCATCTACAATATACAGCAACAACCATTACAAAAATAACTAGGAGGAAAAAAGCCACATTGAATCTGAATGTCTCATTTGGAGGTTTAAATGACTTCATTAACTATTCATTAACACATAGAAAAATCAGCCTTTCAGAAAAACACCAGCCTTTCACAAGATCTATGCCATGTCGTGAACGCCTGCTTGGGTGAATGATGTCCTACCTGGTCTTTCAGCTGCTGTACAGAAGTCTGAAGGCTCAGAATCTGACTGAAGAGAGGGCTCTGCAGGACTGACTTCAGAAGGCTCAGTTTGTCTTCATTTGCTACATCCCCACGTTCTCGCAGCTTGGTTTGCAAGCGCTCTGCTGCCTGCAGGGCCCGATTTTTGTCTATACCAAAGAGCAGCATTTGTCAATAATAGGATTCAAAGGACACATGTCCAGCCTATGAGGACTCCATCTAGTAGAAATTCTAAAACTATTTCTATTGAGTGCATAAAATTGTCCCTTTTAAATTGAATAAAAAACTGCAGGCCGGACGCGGTGGCTCACCCCTGTAATCCCAGCACTTTGGGAGGCTGAGGCGGGCGGATCACTTGAGCTCAAGAGTTCGAGACCAGCCTGGCCAACATGATGAAACCCTGTCTCTACTAAAAATACAAGAAATTAGCCAGGCGTGGTGGTGCACTCCTATAATCCCAGCTACTCAGGGGGCTGAGGCAGGAGAATCACTTGAATCTGGGAGGTAGAGGTTGCAGTGGGCCGAGATCAGGCCACTGCACTCCAGCCAGGGAGACAGAGCGAGACTCCATCTCAAAACAACAACAACAAAAAAAACTGTAGAGAAAGTAGACATTTTTTAATGGAGTACAAAAACACAAAAAATACAAAACTGAGTACTTTTTTTTTTTTTTGAGACAGAGTCTCGCTCTGTCGCCCAGGCTGGGATCTCAGCTCACTGCAAGCTCCGCCTCCTGGGTTTACGCCATTCTCCTGCCTCAGCCTCCCGAGTAGCTGGGACTATAGGCACCCGCCACCTCGCCTGGCTAGATTTTTGTATTTTTTAGTAGAGACGGGGTTTCACCGTGTTGGCCAGGATGGTCTTGATCTCCTGACCTCATGATCCGCCCGTCTCGGCCTCCCAAAGTGCTGGGATTACAGGCTTGAGCCACCGCGCCCGGCCCTGAGTACTTTTTAATACTTTAAATATCTTTCTCCAAAATTAAATAGCAAATAAAATAGCATATTATATTCGCTTCAAAGCTAATCAATTCAAATAATTACTGAACACTGTACAAATCAGGCACAAAGTTGCAAAAAGTAAATATATTCAGTAATTATGTCCTACTAGTCCTAGTGTCTTACAATCATACTTACGCCAGAGTTTCTACCACAAATAATAGTTAAAAACCTTTCCCTGAAACACAAACACATACACTTACACACTCTTATAAGTGAAGCCAAAACTTTTTTTTAATGGAGATTGTTCAGATGTATTACTTAGATTCATCATGGTAACAAGTATATCTATTTAAACATATTTCCCATATCCCAGTAATGATAAAAAGGGTGAATCGGCAGGGCGCGGTGGCTCATGCCTGTAATCCCAGCAGTTTGGGAGGCTGAGGCAGGTGGATTACTTGAGCTCAGGAGTTTGAGACCAGCCTGTTCAATATGGTAAAACCTCGTCTCTACTAAAAATACAAAAATTAGATGGGCATGGTGGCATATGCCTGTAATCCCAGCTACTCAGGAGGCTGAGGCAAGAAAATCCCTTGAACCCGGGAGGTGGAAGTTGCAGTGAGCCAAGATCATACCACTACACTCCAGCCTGGGCGACAGAGTGAGTGAGACTCCATCTCAAAAAAAAAAAAAAAAATGGAATCATCACCACAGACACTTTCTATAGCACCAAATCTGAAATTGCAAAGAAATAGGGTGATTAAAACATGAATTGATGTTGATCATAAGTTCACACACACACACACAATATGAGTAAACAAACAATATTTACTCATATGCAGAATTTTAAAAACAAATAATGATAAAGATACACATGAGCATCTTATTCTGGGTTATATGTCCCATGGTATCTCAGAATACAAATCTAATATTAATTTCCACATCAATTATTTGGAAAGTGTGCAACTCAGCACAAAACAAAATAAAGACTAGAAAACAATGGTTTAAATAATTCTGTATTTGCCCTTTCCTTTCCACTTTCCTATTAAGAACTTTCCCATGTGGACTAGGAGTCTTTACAGCATGTGCGTTTAGTATAAAATGGGAAGTGAAGGAAATGTACATACATACATTTTCATTACCAGCACAGTACCAGGAACAAAAGCCATCATAGAGATCCCCACGATCACAAAAACAGGTCCTTCTCTCGTTACTGCCACTGACTCTCACTCTATCCCTCAAAACCCACCGATGTCAAGGTATCTGCCATAATGATTAAGGTGCCAGAGTGAAATCCAAACACTTTCCATTTAGTCATACCCAAAGAGTTACCTGGAATAGGGTAAGGAACTAGAGTGTCAGATAATTGCATGTATTGTGCCATACCTGATATATCTAGCTATAAATGGTTCTACTAACTAGTTTCTTTAAAACTAAAGAGCAGTGGGAAAAACAAATTATTAACACATGAGTCTGGGAAATGTAGATATTTCGACCTAAAGTATCTCATGTAGAAATTAAACTGCCTTAAAGCATAAGACTAAGTAACATTTTTCTCTTTATCAATTAATAGCAAGAGCTCAGCAGTACTTCACCTGCCACAAGTAACATCTTCTTTCAGTATTAAAAATACTGCTAAAATTCCAAATGCTTTCCAGAAATAGATATTAACCAGAATTGGGCTCATAAATCAGAACTGGGCTTACATTAAGCTTTATTAAAATCCATAACTGGAAGAATATCTCATATGTTTTTAATTTTTGCTTATATGTAATGTGTTTTTTATAACACTTCAGATGAAATTGTCCAAATACAGAAACATATTACCTTAGTACAATGTTAGTAGGTAAACACTTTTTAAATCTAGATACTATAGACAGAATCCTGCTATGTTAAACACACCATATGTCAAAAATCCCAATGGGAGGAGTTACAATTCTTATAAAAGTAGGCAGAAAAGAATAAGTCTTACCAATGGCTTCTAACATTTTTTTCAAAGTTCAGTGTTCTTCTCTAAAATGATTAACAGCAATTAAAATGGAACTCTGCAAAAAAGAAATAAAATAGAATGGTTATGTTTTATCAGAACTTTATATTCTAAAGCTAAATACTCTAAAATTTTAAACACTCGATACAACTCAAATTCTTTTGACCATTAAAATCTTGTTGATACAACTTAAGATAGTTCTCTTTATAGACAATAAAGTAATCATTTTAGGACTTATTCAAAATAATCTTCTATGTATATATTTACCCATAATACTTGGATAAGGTAAAAGACATAAATTCTGTTTTAAATAAGGTGGCAGAAGTTTCAAACATATTTCCATAAGAAGTTCCACTTACAATACAGACCACTATAATCTTGTATTCACTTATAGATCTTTAAGTGTAGAATAAGAAGCTTACTTAACTCCACATAAGAAATTCTGTGGCAAAAAAACATAAAAAGTAGAAAATGTGATCCTGCCCTCAAAGGCTCACACCCCTAACTGAGGAGACAATGCATGCATACCTATTAGAAATGAACTGTGGGCTGGGCGTGGTGGTTCACACCTGTAACCCCAGCACTTGGGGAAGCCAAGGTGGGTGCGTCACTTGAGGTCAGGAGTTTGAGATCAGCCTGGCCAACATGGTGAAACCCCGTCTCTGTTAAAAATATAAAAATTAGCCGGGTGTGGTAGTGCACACCTGTAATCCCAGCTACTCAGGATGCTGAGGCAGAGGAATCACTTGAACCCAGGAAGCGGTGGTTGCGCTGAGCCGTGATCATGCCATGGCACTTCAGCCTGGGCCACAGAACAAGACTCCACCTCAAAAAAATAAAAAAAGAAAAGAAAAGAAAAAAGAAATGAATGTGACACTCAAGCAGTACCTGAACTACTGGAAGATAATATATTAAATCATGGATGAAAAACTGAACAAAAGGGAGCACATAGTGTTAAATTTTTCAAAAGTTCTCAAAATACTCTCCTGACTATAATGTTCTGCTCTTTCTCATTCAAAGAAACCTTCTCAACTCCTTCAATCCACACATCTCATCTTCCTCTAAGAATACTTAACTAGATTCTTTTAAGTACTGGATACAGATCTGCAATGCTAACATCCACGTCACTAATCCATCTTGAGCCTTTGCTGCCAAACAAATCTGCACAACTATCCCCATAGTTCCATCTCTCTTTTGCCTCACAGAAAACCCTGAATCATGAAGAAGACAGTCAGTCAGTCATTCCTTCAATAGAAAAAAGAAATCTACCACCACACATTCTCATTTTTCATCTGGAAGATAAAATGGGATTTCTCTTAGAAAGAACAAGTTGCCTCCTGTTACCTCTTTCAGACAAAATTCATTTGGCTAAAAAGGAAGTGTGTGATGTAGATGAGCAGATCTACAAAACATCAATGCCTGCAATTAGCTCTGTGTAATAACAAAGAACAGTATGTATTGACTTGTCTTATCCCAATTTAGAATATACTATTTGAAACATCAACTCCATTTCAAATGTCAAATCGTTTAACTACTGGCACTTGTTTTAAAAAGTGTCTTTGTGTCAAGAAAAGAGGATACTGGCTCTGACCTGGAATTGAAACCTAAATAGAAGTGTGGCCTTGAGCAAGGGACCTATCATTTCAACATCTGTTTCTTTTAAAACACACTTACTCATTGGGTATATTTTGAAAAATGAGATAAAGTATGCCAATTTCCAGCTCATAGCATAACTTGTAACTATGATACATTCATTCAGGATTAATGCCGAGTCAATATATTCCACATAGATAGGAATTCCAATGCCAAGCAATACATTATTTCATGAGGCCTAATATAGGGTAATATTAACAAATAAATTGGTGACTTTTTTACTCTTATTTACAAGGAGAATATAATATTCCTTCACAAAACAGCCTACTATTAGCCACCCCGCCTCAGAAACAATTAACTTCTGGTAATTAAAAAACAAAAATAGGCCAGGCATGGTGGCTCATGCCTGTAATCCCAGCACTTTGGGAGGCTGAGAGGGGTGGATCACGAGGTCAGGAGATCGAGACCATCCTGGCCAACATGGTGAAACTCCGTCTCTACTAAAAATACAAAAATGAGCTGGGTGTGGTAGAACATGCCTATAATCCCAGCTACTCAGGAGTCTGAGACAGGAGAATCACTTCAACCAGGGAGGTGGAGGTTGCAGTGAGCCAAGATCGTGCCATGGCATTCCAGCCTGGCAACAGAGCGAGACTCTGTCCCCTCCCAACTCCAGAAAAAAATAGGGCTGGGCATGGTGGCTCACGCCTGTAATCCCAGCAAATAACCTGAGCTCAGAAGTTCGAGACCAGCCTGGCCAACACGGTGAAACCCCGTCTCTACCAAAAATACAAAAATTAGCTGGGCGTGGTGCATGTGACTATAGTCCCAGCTGCTCCAAGAGGCTGAACCAAGAGAATTGCCTGAATAAAGATACCCCAATATAAGGAAGCCCAGGGCTACAAAAGTATATTTAATCACCCAGGAAGAAGCATGATAGCAATAAAAAAGCATGGACTAGAGAGTCTGATGACCTGAATTTAAATTTCAACTAGCTATATGCCCTTGTTAAGTCACTTATCTTTTTCTGAATCTGAGTCTCTATTTATAAATGAATGATGTTTATAACGTTTTGAAAGGATAAAATTATACATGTTTTTGGTATGCACATGAAAAATTAATTCTAAAGATAGACAGTGTTCCTGACATACATGGGAGGTAGACCTCGGATTTAGAAGCTCACTGATTTATGGGAAGTCTGCAGAGAAAGTACAGCGTAGGCAGTTCCTAATTGAGAAAAACACTGTTGTCCGAAAGTTCATCTACAAGTCGGTTACAGTAAAATAGAATTACTTTTTCTTCCCCAAAAAATTACACAAAGGTTAAAAAAAAAAACAAAAAATAGCTCCCAGATGAGAGAGCTCTACTCTTTTGTATTTCAATGATTTTTTAAAATTACAGTTTCAGAGTTTCTTTTCTAGGCTTGGATGTCCCTAAAATAAATGCATAGCTTTTTTTGAGATTTTTCAGGGGATTTCACCATTAGCAACCCCGACAAAAACATAAGAACTTTTAAAAACTTGTTCCTTTCTGTGCCTGATATACCTGTCCTGAGGATTCAGTTCTAATTATAAACAAATTCATTTATAATCACAAAATTTTTGAGATAGATTGAGTCTACTCCCTTCAAATTGCAGCCATGAATTCCTCTTGTCACCTTTTCACCACCCTACCATTTCCTTTCCCTTTTTGCCCATTTAAATACTATATGGAAACTTAAGAATACCTGAGTGATAACAGTGGGTCATGGCCAACTGGCATGACTTAAACAAGATCCAACGTGTCAGAAGAATGGCAAGTTCTGAGGGATTTTCTTTTTTTTTTTTTTTTTTTGTCTGGACAATTCATGCTAAGCAGTGACAATAAGGAATCAGAGAGGCAGAAAAGAGATGAGCTATGGATAAGAAGGAGATCAGCACTAATGCTGAAACAGAAGCAGAAATGATAACAGCAAACACACAGCACCTACCACATGCTAGGTACTATTTGAATCATGCTTCCAATTAAGTCCTTTAATACTTACACAATTCACTCACTTTATAAACAAGGAAAATGAGGTACAGACAGGTTAAGTAACTCTTCTAAGTCCACACCACTACTAAGTGATAGAGCAAGGATCTTAACACAAGCCATCTAGCTCCAGAGTCCACAATTTAATTTCTACAATATGCTGCCTCTAGAAAGCAGGAAGATTCGACTTCCCTGTTTCCAAGTTCAAACAGACCATGCCCTACATAAAGTGAAACCAAAGGAAGAAATAGAGACCCAAAATGAATGAAGTCTGAAATGGAATAGACTGCTGTAGATAGTCAAATCAGCCAACTGTTCAGACAAGGTATGAAGAAGTCAGAAATATATATGTTAGAAACCAGCAGTGGGTCTATCAAAGAAAGATCAGGAATATTCACCATTTATGTAATGTTAATGTCCATACGTCTTTAAACAAATCACTTTTAAAATCCAAGATTTTAAGAAAAACCCTTAAGAAGCCTCTTTAAATTGATATTCAAAGTATATTCAAAAACACTGCTTTTACATTTCAAGGTACTAAATCCCTCAACACAAAGAGAATTAAGAATACACAGTATATTGTTGTAATTGTTCTATTTTATTATTAGTTGTTGTTAATCTCTTATTGAGCTTAATCTGTAAATTAAACTTTATCATAGGTATGTATTTATAAAAGTAAAAAAAAAGCATATACTCAGAGATATTGTAGGATCAGTTCCAGACCACTGCAATAAAGTGAATCTCTCAATAAAAGGGGTCACACGAATTTTTTGGTTTCCCAGTGAGTACAAAAGTTATGTTTAACACTACACTGTAGTCTATTAAATGTGCAACAGCATTATGTCTAGGAAAACATTCTATACACCTTTATTAAAAAATAGTTTACTGTCAAAAAATGCTAGTGATCATCTGAGACTTCAGTGAGTCATAGTCTTTGTGCTGGTGGAGAGTCTCGCCTTTGTACTGATGGCTGCTGACTGACAGGTGGTGGCTGCTGAAGGCTGGGGTCGCTGTGACAATTTCTGAAAATAAATCAACAACGAGCTTTGCCACATTGATTCTTCCTTTCATGAAAGATTTCTCTGTAGCATGGGATGCTGTTTGATAGCATTTTACCCACAATAGAACCTCTCAAATCCTGCTCCTACTTTATTAACGAAGATTATGTAATAGCCTCAATCCTTTTTTTCATTTCAACGATGTTCACATCTTCACCAGGCATACATTTCATCTCAAGAAACCACTTTCTTTACTCATCCATAAAAAGCAACTCCTCATTCATTCAAACTTTATCATGAGAGTACAGCAATTCAGTCACATCTTCAGACTCCATTTGAAATTCTAGTTCTCTTGCTATTTGTACCACATCTTCTGTGACTTCTTCCACTGAAGTCTTGAACCCTCAGCATTATTTGTAAGAGTTTTAGAATCAACTTCCTCCAAACTCCTGCTAATGTTGGTATTCTGACTTCCTCCCATGAATTACAAATATCTTAATGGCATCTAAATTGGTCAATCCTTTCCAGAAGGTTTTCCATTTACTTCGCCCTAATCTAGCAGAGGAATAATTAAGTACAGAAGCTATAACTTTACAAAATTTATTTTTTCAATAATAAGACTTGAAAGTCAAAATTACTCTGTGGTCCAGGGACTGCAGAATGGATGTTGTGTTAGCGACATGAAAACAACATTCATCTCTTTGTAAAACTCTATCAGAGCTCTTGGATAACCAGGTGCCTTGTCAATGAGCAGTAATGTATTTTAAAAGAACCTTTTTCTGAGCAGGAGGTCTCAACAGTGGGCTTAAAGCATTCAGTAAACCATGCTATAAACAGATGTGCTGTTATCCAGGCTTTCTTTTTCCATTCACAGAGAACACAGGCACAGCTGATTTGGCATAATTCTTAAGGGTCCAAAACTTTTTGAAATGGTAAATAAGCACTGGCTTCAATTTGACATCACCAGTTGCATTAGCTCCTAATGAGAGAGTCAGTCTCTTTAAAGCTTTGAAGCCAGACTACTCCTATTTAAGTCCCTGATAGCCTCTTCTTTCAATATAAAGCTGTTCCATCTACATTAACAATCTGTTGTTTAGGGCAGCCACCTTCATTAACGATCTTAGCTAGATCTTCTGGATAGCTTTCTGAAGCCTCTACATTAGCACTTGCTGCTTCACCTTGCACTTTTATGTCATACAGATGGCTCCTTTCATTAAGCCTCATGAACCAACCTCTGCTAGCTTCCAACTTTTTTTCTGCAGCTCCCTCACCTCTCTCAGCCTTCACAGAACTGAAGAGTGTTAGGGTTTTGCTCTGTATTAGGCTTTGGCTTAAGGGAATGTTGTGGCTGATTTGATTTTCTATCCAGACCATTACAACTTTCTCCATATCAACAATAAGGCTGTTTTGCTTTACATGTGGTCACTGGAGAAGCTCTTTTAATTTCCTTCAAGACCTTTTCCTTTGCATTCACAACTTGGCCATTTGGCACAACACACCTAGCTTTCAGTCTATCTCTACTTTCAACATGCCTTCTTCACTAAAGTTAATTATTTCTAGCTTTTCATTTAAAGTGAGAGGCATGCAACTCTTCCCTTCACTTGAACACTGAACAGCCTAATTTTAATACTGCTCTGTGTCAGGGAATAGAGAAGCCTCAGAGGAGGGAAAGAGAATGGGAATGGCCAGTTGATGGAGCAGTTGGAAAATGTGCAACATTTATTAAGTTCGTCATCTTAAATGTGCAGGGCTGCAGCACCCCAAAATAATTAAAATGGTAACATCAAAGACTACTGATCACAGATCACTGTAACAGATGTAAGAATAATAAAGGGCATGAAATATTGTAAGAATTAACAAAACGTGACACACACAAAGTAAGCGCATGCTGTTGGAAAAGAAAATGGCACCAATAGACTTGCTTGACACAGTGTTGCCATAAACCATCAATTTGTTTAAAAAAATTCAGTATCTGCAAAGCACAATAAGGCAAAATTCAATAGAATAACAGGTCTGTACATATGGGGTAAGGTACTATGTTTGGTTTCAGGCAACTACTGGGGGTCTTGGAATGTATCCTCCACATTCCAAGGGGTGGGACAACTGTATTCAAACCTGGCACAGAAAAATTACCAGTTTCCCTCTAGTTGCTGTTCAGGTATCCTGCTTGTGGCTATATCACTATTTGGTCATAAAAACTGAACCTAAAATCTGTTCCAACAGCCTTAGCTTTTAGAACCACAAGACATATCAGTAATAGCTCAATGAATTCAGTATCTGTTAGGCACCAGAGTGCTAGGCAAGTGCAGTTTATCCACGCTCCATCATGCGTGTGAGGACTCTGACCACCTTGCTCCCCATAATATCCTCCAGTGCTTGACACATTATTCCAGATAACACAACAGAGAAAAGGAGAGGTCGGGGTCTTAATCAAGGTGACACAGCTAGTAAGTGGGAGAACTTGGAATTGAACCCTACTGTCCCTTATTTTAAAGCCCAAACTCTATCACACTACCCCCTATTTTCCGAACTATCTCGCAAAAATCACATGGTGAAAATATATTGTCGAATTTATAAAAAAGAAGATACAGAACAAGGTATGAAGTTGTTATACTTTGTACAGAAGAATAGGACGGCAATTGTTTAGGTAAGTAAAAACTGATGTGTGCGTGTTTATAAAAGCATAGACTATTCTGCAACTTTTTCAAAGATACTGATAGTGGGATATGGCAGGCTGAAGGACGCCGAGACAATCTTACTTTGCACTGCATTACTTTTGTGTTTTTCAAACTTTGTATCTTAATAGAGGGCTGCCAGATTTATCAAATAAAAACACAGGATGCTAATTAAATTTGAATTTCAAGTAAATGAATACTTTTTTAGTGTATGTCCCATGCCATACTTGGGACATATTTATACTAAAATCCAATCTTATTTATCTGAAATTCAAACTTAACTTGGGCATCTGCTATTTTATCTAACAATCCTACTATGTACATGCTAGCTTAGAGAAAAAAAAGACATATAAAATCATTTTACCTTTCACGCTTCCTGTAAAACTTTAACATCACGAGAGAGCTGCCTAATCCTCAATACATCTCAAAGATTTTACCTGTGACCATATGATTCTCCAGCAATTTGTTGATAACATTAGTGTCAGCAAGGGATAAAAATAAAACAGAATATTTGGTATTATTTAGAAGTAGGAACGGATTAACTGAGTAATCATTTTACTTTTCAACAAGTTGTAATGGTAACATGTAGGCACAGCTTTTACAAAGTAGAGAATCAACGTTTGAAACATAACACAAATCATTCTGCTCAATGCAGATTATATGGCAACTAACAAGTGAAAATATGTTTTATGCTAAAAATAACTCTATGTAGAGAAAATGCCCCAAATGCATACAATTTTCTAGTTATCTTAAACAATTCTGACTGAAAAAGGAATACAACATTAAAAGTGCTTGTTTCAATGGCTTGCAGCTTGTCAAAGTTGCTCAGCATCTGTTATTGCATTTAAATTTACCATTTCTATCATTCATAGTTGCCGCAGCAGTACCTGAAGTTAGCAGACAAAGGCACAATTGTAGTAGTCAAATGCAAGTAGATTTTCATAAATTCAATTGTCCATAACAGCAATACTTACACTTTCAGTCATAATTCCTACTTTTGGGTAACATTACTGAACTATAGCTCTAAAAGTATAGAAATGTCACAGTACCCACCAACATCACGCAGTCATCCAACAGAAATCACTCAGCCTTTTCTTAGCATCTGTTCTTCTGAACTGCTCCCTCATTTTTATAGGCTTTGATCAAAAAAGCATTCATGAACACAATTTTTATTTTCAAGTTGACATTTATAAACCTTCCTAAATTTATTCAATGAAAATAAGATGTATTAATTCCACTTTGCCCACCAAAATGAAAGAAAATCAAGTATTAAAGAACCTTAACTTCACAACATACTTCAAATATTGATTAATATTCTTATTCTTTATTTATAAAAACTGCCATACAAATTACCTGAAATGGAAATGCAGTAGTCCCAGCTACTGGGGAGACTGAGGCAGGAGAATCACTTGAACCCAGTGCAGCCTCCGCCTCCTGGGTTCAAGTGATTCTCCTGCCTCAGTCTCCCAAGTAGCCTGAGATCGAGCCAGCACACTCCAGTCTGGGCAACAGAGCAAAAGTCTGCCTCAAAAAAGAAAAAGAAAAGAAAAGAAAATGCAGGGAAGGTCAAGGGATTAGAAAAGGACTCAAATTCTGTCATTTACTGATTCTGCAAACACACATGGGGCACTTACATGACTGGCATGTTGTCTAGTAGCAGAATTGGAGAAATGATGATACAATCTGGGAACTCACGTACAAGTGAACGAAAGGAAAAGAAATAAACAATTAAAATATAAGAACACAAAGGAGGGACACCCAAGCTGAACTGAGAAGTCAGGGAAACTTCCTGGAGTCACAGACTCCTGCACAGAGTCTTAAAGAATAGGTGGGGGAGAAGGTCTGATGAAAGAGCTCCCCACATAAACGCAAGAGTGCATGGTACCTTCTGAGCACTGCAAGTAGTTTCTTATGTAGTACCTGGATTGGGGCTGAGGAAAAACGAGAGACAGAGAAGATGAGGCTGGAGATGTGAGTAAATGCCAAATTATTCAGGGCCCTCCATACTACTCTTAAAAAGTTGACATTTGTTTTTTGTTTTGTTTGAAACGGAGTCTCGCTCTGTGGCCCAGGCTGGAGTACAGCAGCACAATCTCAGCTCACTGTAACCTCCGCCTCCCAGGTTCAAGCTATTCTCATGCCTCAGCCTCCCGAGTAGCTAAGATAAAAGGCCCCCGCCACCACACCCGGCCAATTTTTGTTGTTGTTGTTGTTGTAATTTACTTTATTAGAGACACAGTTTTGCCATGTTGGTCAGGCTGGTCTTAAACTCCTGACCTCAAGTGATCCACCCACCTCCGCCTCCCAAAGAGCTGGGATTATAGTTGTGGCCACTGCACCCAGCCATTAAAGAGTTTAGATTTAATTAGAAGTTTATTTTGGCAAAGTGATCTTTAGAAAGATCACTCTGGCAATGGTATGGAGGACATACAAAAATCAAGAGAAGCTAGGGATAAGGAAGTCAGGTAAGAGGCATTTTCAAAACTAGAGAAACAAAGGAAAATGGGAGATAGATTAAGATTAGTTAAGAGACATAAGTACTGTGACATGGTAATATGGAGGTAAGGAAGATGAGTTTAGGATAAATCCCACCTTTCCTGCTTTGGTTATTGATGGATGGTAATACTACAAGGAACATGTCAGTGTTGTGAGACTATTCTAGAAATGTCTGCCCTAATAGAGTTTGAATAGCTGAGTATAGTACCTTACGATGTTGCTATGGAATGAACTGTGTTGCCCAAAATTCCTATGTTGAAGCCCCAACCCCGATGTGATTGATTTTGGAAACAGGTCTTTTAGGGAACAGTTAACATTAAATGAGGACATAAGGGTGGAGTCCTGATCCAACAGAATTGGTGGTCTTCTAGAAAGAAGAAGAGAGGAAAACCTGTCTCACTGTCTACATGCAAGAACTGAGAAAAGGCCACATGAGGACACAAGAAGGTAGCCATCTGCAAGCCACAGACAAAACCCTCATCAGAAGCTGAACCCTGCCAGACCTTGATCTTAGACCTTTCAACCTCCAACACCATGAAAATAAATTTCTGTTGTTTACACCTCTCTAAATAATTTGTTATGGCAGCTCAAGCTGACTAATACAGAATTCAACCTTCCCACAGGCCCTCCTCCAAGGACTATGCTATCATGTACTATGCTTCGCCCCCTTCTTCCAACCATAACCAAGGGAACCACGGCTAGGCTCCTTAATTCAAGGGAAGCCAATCTAAGTACTGACATGAAAAGCATGAATGGACTAGAGTGTCTCTTAAGAACTTAAGAAATATTGAGAGAATGAGCCAATTAATGGTAGAACAAGAGTTGAGAAGACAGAAGGCAGCTGAGTAAGAGATGAAGCAGCTAAAATGAGGTACACACAAGCCAGAGTTATGAGACAGCAAAAACAAGTCTGTTGATAGAGATAGAATACAACCGACATTAAGAGATACAGGCATTCCTTGGGAGATGCAGCACAGCCAATAAGAGGAAAATAGAGTAACTGGTCCCTACAGATGCACAATCACTGATCTCCATTTACAGTGAACTCCATTTTGCCAGAGGTATGTTGTATGAGGCTCTGTTTGCTCCATTTAAACACACCTATTCATTCAAACACACTCTGCTTTGGTATGGTACCATATCATCATATCCAAAAAAAAAAAGAAACTCCTCTCAAGTACCCTTGCTTATGAAATACCCTTGTTCCTTTATTTCATTTGGGCACTGTACTTCCAATAAAGATTTGAGGGAGTTAACTAGCAAGACAATTTTAGTAGGACCACTAAATAATTAATAATCCTACAGAAGAGATAGTTACATCAGAAAAACAAAGTGCAGGGAAGCTCCTACACTTGGTGGGTGAATATAACACTATAAAGTTCTGTTTTGCTCAGAGCCTGAGAGAAGCCATTAGCTGCCACCGAATAAAACATAAATCCACTGTTAAAACAAAGGTAGCTGACGGAGTATGGTGGCTCATGCCTGTAATCCCAGCACTTTGAGAAGCCAAGGTGAGAGGATCACTTTTAGCCAGGAGCTCAAGACCAGCCTGGCCAACAAAGTGGGACCCTGTCTCTACAAAAAAAAAAAAAAAATTCTTAAAATTAGCCAGGCGTGGAGGCACATGCATGTAGTCCCAGCTACTTGGGAGGCTGAGGTGAGAAGATTATTTGAGCCCAGGAGATTGGGGCTATAGTGAGCTATCATTGTGCCACTAAACTCCAGCCTGGGCAACAGAACAAGACCCTGCCCCTAGAAAATGAAAATTAAAAATTAAAAAAAAGGAATGTGAGCTCTCACAAATTTTCATTATACAAATGAAATCTGAGTAACTGTGAACAATATTTACAAACAGTAAAAATATTTCAGACCAAAAATCTCCATTCAGGCCAGGCATGGTGGCTGATGCCTGTAATCCCAGCTTTGGGAGGGCAAGATTGGTGGATCGCTTGAGCCTAGGAGTTTGAGACCAGCCTGGGCAACATCACAAAACCCCATCTCCACAAAAAATTTAAAAAAAATTAGCCAGGAGTGGTGGTATACACCTGTAGTCCCTGCTATTCAGGAGGCTGAGGTGGGAGGATCACCTGAACCCAGGTGGTAGAGGCTGCAGTGACATGTGATCGCACCACTGCACTCCAATCTGGGCCGACAGAGAAAGACCCTGTCTCAAAAAAAAAATTATAAAAATTAAAGAGTTCCACTCATAGGAGGATAGAAATGTTCTTTCTTCAAACTCTACTAGAAAAATTAAGCCAAGTATACATGTTAAAACCTTAAGGTACCACTAAAAAAACAGAAGTAGATTCTACATAATATACACACCAAAATGAAAGAAGATGAACTAAAAATACTCGAGCAATTTAAAAGAGGTTAGGAATGGGAAAACAAGGAAAAAGGAGAAACCACAGTAAACAAAAAACACAAAACAAGGGCAATGAAATAAATCCAGATATCCATATTCACAATAAACACAAATGGGTTAGACTCATTTTTTAAAGAACAGACTCGGAGTCCAAACCTCAACAATGAAATGGAGATTTACAGAATAAGTAGTTTATTTATATTTTAAAAATATAAAAAATAGTATATGGGCCACATAAAAATATGTATACACATACTTTCCTCATATTCAACAATGGATTAAAAGGACACATTCTAAAATGACAGTAGATGGGAGTAGACAGATGGAAGTAGTAGCCTCATATGTGGGGACTCAACGTGGGAATTTAGCTTTCTCTTTTTTTTTTTTTTTTTTTAAAGGAAACTGTATTTTTATAACGGTTTTAAATTATGCATGTAAAAAGCAGTTGGGCTGAAATATTTATGCATAAAATAATATAATATCCACAATTTGCTTCAAAAACTTCCAGGGAAGGGACAAGGGAAATGTCTGAGACAAGAGAAGAAACAAGACTGACCATGAACTAGTACTTGTTAAAACAGAATGATGGGTATATGAGGATTCACGACATTTATGTACATTTGAAATTTCTCATAATAACTATTACAAAAATAAGACAGCCAATATGTGAAAATGTTAGCAATATCCAGTTTTAGAGGCTAGGACTAGAGATGATTAGTGTAATATTTTTCAAATCCTCCTTATCCTTGTTTGGCAAAAAAAAAAAAAAAAAAAAAAAAAAAAATTTCACCTAAAACTATAATACTAAGTTTTTTGGAAAAAAATAATGTTACCATTGGTAAATTCTCCCAGAACAATAATTTATTCAGCTAGACTACTTAATTCCAGCAAAACTAAAGGAAATATTATGAAAACATTTCTTCAAAATATAATATCTCATAAGGAATCATTTTCAGTTTTACTATTAAAAACAAAGCTTCATTCTCATTTTCTGATGCTATTCTGCTTCTAATTTTACCAAGCTGTTTGAGATACAGGCCTTAGAAGCAGATACTTATTGCCCTGGATTAGTCAACTTCTCATCAGAGAGCAGGAGGGCAGGAAGTGATGAACAACTATTGCTGTTCTACTTTCGAACATATGTTCAAAAACCCCACCTTTGTGAATTATAGGGGATCCCAAGAAAGTATAAACATAAACCTGTTTCAGTTTAAATAAAACTTATTTATCTTCCATGAATATTCAAATGACAATATAATGAAGAGTCACACAATATATATAAGCTAACACTAAATTATGGAAAAAAGGCATGTTAATCCACAATTATATAAACATACACAAATCAAAATCACTACATTGACCAAGAATCCACATACTCTAAGAAAGTTTGGTGAAAATAGTATCATATCGTATTTTCCTGTTAATTTTCTAATGGAGGGGATGAAGCCTACTGAAAATGAAAATAAATATAATATGGAAATTGAATATTTTCTTACAAGTATTCTTACATAACAAATGTATTTATACCAAAAAACATGTTCATTACATTTGCTTTGGCTTTTGAAAGTTAGTTTTATTTTTAAGATTGTTGGTCTGAGGCAAAATGCTCTTTCAAACAGTATATATGTTCTTAACTTATCTGCAGATTCTCTAAAACACATACACAAGTTTTATAAAGAATATTAGCAGATTCATATCCGCTTCCATAATTATGTATTTATATTTTATGATACTTTGAGTTAAATACCCTTATTTACTGCTTACACTCATCTATAAAGTTAAAGTTGAAAGGGGCCTCAAAAAACACATGGGTCACAGAGAAGCTAAAGCTCACTGAGAGTTGATTACGTAACAAATCAGTGGTATGTCTAGGATCAGAACCCTGGACTGCTGGACTAACTCAACCGACCCTCTGGAAGGCTAATTTTCCTTTTCTAAAAATATTTAGACCAATCAATTCTGTTTATAGCCCATTGCATTATATTTATTTCCTTCCCTATTAACCTTCACCCATAATTTAAAAAAAAACAAAAAACAAAAAAAGAGTCCAGAATACACATTAGAGAACTATGGATTCTAACACTTTCTCTCCGAACACCCATTTTGCATACTTTTCATTCATAATGTTCTCTTCATGTATCTCTGTTGGACAGGGTACCCTCCCCTCAAACTGTTAACTCACACCAAACATGGTGACTGAGGGGAAAGATTTAAGTTCTTCTCAGAATTAAGATTTGGCCTCTTCTGTTCTCTCACTCCTCAGTTAAACTCAAAGGAATTTAGGTTGTTGGGCAGAATGCCCCTGTTTGTATCACATTTTCAGTGTTAAGGGTCAAGACACAACATGCCAGGCATATTTCTTGCATAGAACCAGGCAGGGGGATTCTTCCAAGAGCTGCCCTCGCAGGTGAACACAACAATGTGTCAATGCCAAACTCCAGAGGCAGCTAGCTGCCCACAAAGCACTCACGGTAGCCACATTATTGTATTGGGGGAAACCTAAAACATGCAGAAGACTTAACTTTGTGCCATAGAATTCTTCAGTGCAGTTCCTACACTGGCAACAAATTCTCCAGGGAAATTCAGGCTCTTACCTCCTGCCCTTTTCCCTGCCTGGAATGAGGCAATTCAATGAGTCCAGGTCGACTGTGTCCTGGTGCTTGTAAAAAGCATTTGGGCTTTCGCCTGTCATCCCAGCACTTTGGGACGCTAAGGCAGGCAGATCACCTGAGGTCGGGAGTTGAAGACAAGCCTGACCAATATGGAGAAACCCAGTCTCTACTAAAAATACAAAATTAGCCAGGCGTGGTGGCACATGCCTGTAACCCCAGCTACTGGGGAGGCTGAGGCAGGAGAACCACTTGAACCCAGGAGTCAGAGGTTGCTGTGAGCTGAGATTGCACCATTGCACTCCAGCCTGGGCAACAAGAGTGAAACTCCATCTCAAAAAGAAAAAACAAATTGAAAGCATTTGGTACTCAAAAGCGTACCCATGGGACCCAGAAATATAGTTGGCAGCAGGTCTCTGTTGTTAGAACCTATCAACTGCTGTCGGAGGTGATAGTACAAAAAATGTCTCATTTCTCAGCTGCCCTCTCACGGACAGGATCTCCATTGAGTTTGTGAGATCTTGATGACACTGGGGCAGAACAATAGGTGGCTTGTCAGTTGTGACTGAGTGGCTCCTCAGGGGAAAGTGTTAAATGATGGAGACAATATTTCCAATACAGAGAAAACTGTGGAACTAGGAGGTAGGAGAGAAGACCATAATATTACAACCATGTGCTTCAACTTATCTCCCCATCCAACTTCACGTTCTACTATTCTCCCAAGATCATTTTCTAGGACTTTCCCAACTCTTAAAATAACTCTACTTCCACAATTTCTCTATTACTGTTCCAAATGGCTTCTCCTGGAATCTTTTCTACAAAAATTATGAAAAGCGTTGTATATTATATAAACTCCTTAGGTATCACTGAGCTATAAGTACTATACATAATTAGATATTTTTATCCTTCCCCATCCATCAGCACCTCCTAAATTCAGTCAGTGGCTTTCATGACTTCCCTTTGCTGAACGTGGACAGGAACAAAGTTTACAAACTTTACTCAGGAAAGGGCAGGCTCAAATTTCTCATCAGAAGTCCTCTGGGAAGAAAACAGCATTTTGGAATAATATTTAATGTGGCTGTTTTTCTCTCCTATACTGTGCTCGTGGTAACTAGTGGTTTGACGCCTGTTGGTTCAGTTTCAACTCTGCACAGAGAAGTACAACAGATGCATGTACTGAGAAGGGCTTGTGAACAATCACATTCTCTCTCTCCCTCTCTCGGCCCATTCTTTGCAATACTTTTTGTGGAGTATTTAGCAATTCAGAACCCTTAAATTCAGCAGACAGAAGAAATCAACACTTTTTTTTTCAATTATCAATCTTAATTACTTGAAGATGTAAGAAAATTTTGTAAGCTTTTACTCTTTCCAAACATGTAACTTGTTAAGACCACATTTAATAGATTCAGTAGAGAGTCAAAGAAAATACTATAACTTTTCCAGGGTTCCCTAACTCAGACCTTTTATTAAGCCATCCCATTTTTCCAGCCATTATTAGGTGGGGTATTGAAAAGTCTATATAATGAAATGCCAATAATTATCTGAACAGTTTCATGCAAAAGTAATCTCATTCAGCTACTCGAAGATTTGGGGTCAGAGAAAGAAGGAAGAAGGATTTAAGGAGGACAAAGGCTTAAAAGCCTTAATCAGAGGGGATGTCTACCCTGACAAGAGTCCCTAAGTAACAAACTAACTTTCCATATCATTTCACTGATGTAAAAAGGCAACTTTCTTCCTCAGGAACATAACCACCACCAAATACTCCAAGAGGCAAAACTTTCCAAATATATATTCATCACTAGAATGTCTAAAATGTAGGCTTGGTTGCAATACACAATTTAAAGCAACAATCTGTTATTTGGGGTTCTTAAAAATGCTATTCAATAACAACTAATAATAAAATTGCATTTAAGAATTGATTGCTATTGCATCTGTTATAATAATGACTTTCCCAGAAAATAAAATAGGCTACATAGGTAATTTTTTAGGTAATGAAATTGGCATCAGTTTTAGTGTTTGAAATGAAACCATTTGTTTATAATACCTTCCATATATCCTATCCCTGTTTTCTTAAACAAAACCTATGTCCTTTACAAATATGTATTTCTTTCAATCCTACCAAGAGCTCCATACTTTATACCCTCATTTTCAGGTAAGAAAATTGAGGTTCAGAAAGATAGTGTTTTCTCCTACATTCATGAAGCTTTTAAGCAACAGAGCTGTCTTACCTATGCTGTAAAGTACACAGTTTTGTGATACTTTCTTTTCCATTGCTGAAAATTAGGTGTAATTTTTACACTACTGAGGATCCCAAGACACACCCCATAGTACTTCAAAGAAGTAGAAACAAATTTGAAAATTGCAAACTACAAAATTCAGCTTATTCAAAGTAATGACACTTAAAAGTATCAATTCATCTGAGAAAAGACATGGAGAAGAATGTGTTTGATGTATGGCAAGACACAAATAACAGGGGAGGAAAGGAAGAAGAAATAATTGAGGAAGCTGAAAGGGAGAAGGGATGGAAAGATGGAATGACACTGAGATGATTTGGAAAACTCTCAGAAAATTCCTTAGCATTCACCAGGCTAACAGAATATAGAGCAAAGTGGTGATGACTGAGGTTACAGACGCAGAGGAAGAATTGTCATTTCTCCTACCAAAGTGAAATCTGATCTCAAAGGAAGAACTTCAGCTCCCTTTTCCTTCACTCACTAAGTAGCAAAACACAGAGTCATTAAGTCTGAGTCACTTCCCTTGTGACTCAGTTGTCAAAATCCTGTAAGATAAGGTATTCAGAAGTGTTTGGAAATGGGAAGAAATATGGAAGTATTAGACATTTATTATTAGCAACAGTATTAGCATCAGAATGGCTAATCATGTTTCCTAATTTTAAAAAATAAACAGCAAAAAGAAAATTATATACATATATATAAATATAGATATTCAGATGATACTTATAACGCATCCCAAAAAAACCACACCAATTCATCAAGTATTAAGTGAGCACTTACATATTCCTAGCCATGTGTATAGGAAGATTTAGCATGTGTATAGTAAGATTTAGCATGAAGGTACTTGCATAGGATTCTTCAATTCTCAAATAAATTTTTTTCATATCTAATTTTGTAGTTATAATTTTCTATTATTTTTAAGAGAACCACCCCAAATTCCATATACTTCAGGCCCCCATGTCTTTATCCACCTCTGTCACGGAAGCATATGACAAAAGAAGAATGAGGACAAGTATCTAACTTCTGAGTTCCCAATTTACTGGAAAACAGTAAGTAATTACGGGGCAACATGATAGGTAAAGTTCTCAGTACAGAGGAATCCAATACTGCCAACATGAGTCAGAAAGAATTTGTAAGAGTTATGACAGATGAATCATCTTGAAGTATGAGCCGATCAGGAGAGTGCGGAGGAGAGCAGTAAAGGGAAAGGCATTTCTTATGAAGGGAAGGACATCTGCTAAGGCAACAAAACCATCAAGAACCCAGAGAACTTGATGACAGTGAGGCTGCAGCACTTGGGTCCAGAATGACAAGAGCTATGAAGGTAATGTTTCCATGGCCTCATTGGGGCTTTGCCCTGCGAGCAAGCTGGACCATGCAGGGACACTGGGGAGGGAGTTTGGAGGGTACAGGGATTACTAAAATTTATTTTCTGATAAAACAATTCTGATAATAGTGTAAATATTTCAACAAAGAGGGAAAAGAACTAATGATAATACAACCAGATGTTAAGCTTTTAAAACAACCTAATCAAAAAAGAATGAGAGCCCAGATGAAGGCAATGGCAAGAAAACAGAGAAAAGATACAGACTCATTAATTACAGGCAATCAAAAGAACTCAGTGACCACTTGGTGACTGTTAGGGCCAGGAGGGGTGAATGAGTGACAGAAATAGAGGTTGACTCTCCCAATGATTTTAATCTGGGAAACTACAACTGTCAGGACATCATTTAGCTGAAAGAACAAGAGCAGAAAGATAAATATATGGTTTTAGAGGAAAGAGAAATATGGTTATATTCTTTTTGGACATACTGAGCTTGAAATGCCTCTAGAAAACAGGAAATAATAGAATTTTAATTTCATGAAGGTAGGACGTTTTGTGTTGCTGTTGTTTTCTTTTTCTCTTGGGGCTATATCCCCAGCACCATAAATAATGGTTGTGAGATAAATTAAAAATCATAGTGGAATCAATAACATTCCTGCAAGTTCCAAGATGGAACAGTGTACATATATAGATGAGCGTATTATCTAAAAAAAAAAAAAAAATTGTCATGATCCTTTCTTATTCAGCTCCATACTAAACCAAAACAAATGTACCTTTGGTGTTTCTGTTAATTGAACATGCATACACACAAGAAAAAAATAAAATTTGTTCACGATAAAAAAAGTATTTTTCATAATCTGTACCAAATAATTCCTAGAGAGAACCCTGTAGTCCTCTGCCAGCAAAGAGGTGTTACTGTCTAAATCTGCTGATAAGCTTGTCGGTCACTGATAGTCTACACAGTTGAGAATATACTGAGAAAAATTCAGCAAGAAATGACAATTTACATGTTGCTGGCAAGATTCCAGGTAGTTCAGATGAGGGAGAACTGCATAAAGGAATCCAAATTATTATGAACCTATCTGAACACGTACCTTAGCCATATAAGAAAAATAAGCATGGAGCAATTCGATCCCCTAATTACTAATTCACAGATAATGTAACAAGCTACACTATTTAGTTACCATACGTAATTCTATAGGATTCATTGGGGTTATCTTGATAAGTGATATTTTCTCCATGAAAGCATTTTAAAAAGGCTTATCTTTCAATTAATATGACTATTTGTTTCTTAATTAACTCATCTACTATTTAACTGCCTCCATTAACTACTTTTACTCTGGCACTCAAAGGACTAAATGTTAATATTAACAGCATAAACCAACTTTTACTTTTGTAATAATCTAGAGAGGACATCTGCTTTAAATGTAGTTTGATTTTGTTTGTCACTTCAACTAAGTGATCAGAAGGTACAGACAATATATAAACATTACAAATGACCCAAAAAAGGCTGAGTGGTTCCAGCCAACATAACAGGTTTTCATAACAGAATGAAGACATCTTGTTTCTTGATTTCATCTGACCTTATAGCTTAGCTGCATGAGGTAAAGTTGTGTTGACCAATACAGTAGCCAGGAACCACAATGAAACAAGCCACTACCCAGCACTTATACCTTGGCCAGTTCTAAAGGCAATATGATGTAAGGGTAAAAGACATAGCATATTTTGGAGAGCTTTTTTTTTTTTTAAGAAAGTAAAATATCTCGATAATGTTTATACTTATTATACGTTGAAATAATAATTTGAAGAAAGTGGGTTAAATAAAATATATCATTAAAATTAATTTCACTTACTTCTGCTTTTTTCTTTACTGTGGTTACAGACAACTTAAAATTACATGTGTGGCTCACATGATATTTCCACTGGCCAGAGCTGATCTAGAATGATGCAGATCATCCCCTCTCCGACTCTTGGTGTGTTTGATGATCTGAATTGCAACATATACAGAATGGCAATTATTTGAATAATTTCAGCACCAAATTACTCCTTTGTTATCCAATTCACTATATGACTATCATATAAATTTGTCACAGGAGTGACAGATAAAGCTATCAAAAATGATAAGAATTACAAAAAATATGCAAGTGGGTGAGGAATATTTAGCAAGCAGTCAAAATAAAGCATTGGGTTCAATACTGAAACTACTGTGCTGTGCTTAAACTCTTCATAAGGTAGGATACAAAAGTTTATGGAAAGCCTCAATAATCTCCTGACTTTTTACTTAATCATCTCCTATCTTTCAAAATTAAATATCTTTTACATCTTTTTTACAATTACCAGTAGTATTTTTTAAACTACTGACTTACGTATTTTGAAGCTCCAACATTTAAATAAGGGCATTTAAATTTTCTGTTATGTTTATCAAAATGAGGCATGAATTTAAGAAGACTGAGAAACACTGTCAAATACAAAAGTCAGACGCACACAGTTGAATCCAAAGGGGATCAGAATATGCCACTCCAAAATATGCTACTTTGGCATCAGGATTATTTTGAACTGAAGGCAAATAGGAAATGGAAGACAGGAGCACTCCCTGCCCTGGCCCTTTCTGCGTAAAAGTAGAACACAAAATTTCCTTTGTAAATGCGACATAAGTAAAGATGATCATCTCTCCCTTACCAGTGAGAACAACTTTTATTATGAAAATGATGCAAAAACCCCAAATCTATCCTCTTCTTTGGGTCTCTTTTCTGTGTAGCCCCCATGCACGTAAAATTAAAAAGATCGATTAAATGTTAATCTGTGTTTTGTTAGTTTTAATTAACAGGCCTCACTTATAGAACCTCAGAGAGTAAAGTTTTTCCTCCCTCACAAAAGCAAGAATGAATATGTACCATAAGACAATGGACAAAGTGCAGGAGAGTTCTAAATGACTTAAAAACTCTTTAATGGTATATCCATGCAATGACTACTACTACTCAGCAATGATCAGTACTAAACTATGAATACAGGCAACATGGATGAATCCCAAAATAATTACATAGTGAAAGAAGTCAGACAAAAGAGAACATACTGTATGATTCCATTTATTTAAAGCTCTAGCAAATGCAAACTAGTCTATAGTGATATAAAGCAAATGAGTAGTTTACTTGGAGATGGGAGGGGTGGGTAGAGGAAAGGATTACCAAGGGGTATGAGGAAATTTTTGGGGGTGATGGATATGTTCACTATCTTGATTGTGGGGGATAGCTTCACAACAGCCAAAATTCAACAAATTGTATACTCTCAATATCTGCAGTTTATTGTCAATTATAACTTATAACACAATAAAACAGTTAAACAGTCCCTCCCACCTCCTTGAGAAAAGGATAGGGGCTGAACAGGTTGACTTTAGCATCCAACAGATGTTCACTGAACATCTTAATAAAGCTAGCTAGGGAGCAATAATCCAGGCCCCAGGGCCATTTCTTCTCATTTTCCTACCTCAGCCACAAAACAAAGCTAAAAATACTTTGTGACTTAGTCTAACCCAATATATAATCAATAGATTATATCAGAATGAAGAGCCGTATCCAATGCTGTAAAACAGCATAGGATAACTACATTTCCTAGCCCAGAAAACTGAATGTGATGGGAAAGGGGAGGAAGGGTCAGACAACACTCCACTGAATCATACCGATGAGGCCCCTGTAGTCCCAAATTGGAATATGAGGCCAGGCGCAGTGGCTCACGCCTGTAATCCCAGCACTTTTGGAGGCTGAGGCGGGGAGATCACCTGACCTGAGGTCAGGAGTTCAAGCCCAGCCTGGCTAACATGGTGAAACCCCGTTTCTACTAAAACAAAATACAAAAGAAAATGAATGCTGTCCAGAAGAGGATTCAGGCCTGACTTATTAAAATGCAAAAACCTGGGAGACTTGTGGGGAGTGAGAAGCAGAGGAGGAAATACATAAGCTTTATGAAATTTATCTAGTAATGCCTTAGACAAAGCAGGACCTATTAAGGGGGCTGTTATGGTCTGAAAGTTTATGTTCCCCCCAATTTCATATGTTGACATCCTAACTCCCAAAGTAATGGTATTAGGGGGTGGGGCCTTTGGGAGGCAATTAGATCACAAGGGCAGAGTTCTAATGAGTGGGATTAGTGCCCTTATAAAATAGGTACCAGAGAACAGCCTTGCCCTTTCCACACCACATGAAGACACAGCAAGACAGCATCATCTACGAGGCCCTCACCATTCACAGAACCTACCAGTGCCTTGATCTGGGACTTCCCAGCCTCCAGAACTATGAGAAATAAATTTTTGTTTATAATGGACTCACTGCTTGATATCTTGTTAGAGCACCCCAAATGAACTAAAACAGGGGCCTAGCAAGGTATAAGAGAAACTGGACATATCTTAAATATATCAGAGAGGAGTTTTTAACTTGTAGAATAATCATTAATCTTTATGACTCTATCATCATGGTTTTGTTAGGTTAGTGGTATCTCATGAACACAGAAGGATAGCTTCTCATGACCATTTTCTATGACAGTTCCCTGAAGCAAAGTATCCTATGGGGCCACCTGAGTACATAATATAAAGTTATTGTGAAATTAACAATATGACTATTAACGCTTAATTTTAAGCAGAGATCAAAATTTTTAAAAATACATTCTCCACTGGTGTCCTATATGCCATGTGGTAGTGAACTGTATCATACCTCTTCAAAAGACCTGAGACATCAGTTCAAACAAACGCTATTAGTATCAACTCAAATTATATGAACGTTTAATAATCTCAGATCAGATTATGCTTACTGAGAAAGACAGCAATTGGTGAAATCTATTGATCAACAGCTCTATCTATTCATTTGTTATAACAAAATAATGTAAGTATCTTCCTTTTCAAAATATGTGTTTTGGGGATTTTCTTGTGGGAGTGGTATATGGGTGATCCAATTACAGGCAAGTTTTCTGTCTTCTTTTCACTTGTACCTTCCATACCTTTTTAAATGTGCTATTTACTAAAATAAATAATTACCTTGTGTATTTTTAAAAATAAGCAACAACAGTAAGTTTTTCCTTAAGTTTTGTGTTTTTCTTTTTTTTTTAATAAGTGTTTCATTTTTCACTTTCTCCTCATACACTTATTTATAACACCTCGGATCTGCAAGTGGTTTACAAGAAAATAACAATGAATGTTGCTTTTGCAGACACAAATAAAACTAAAAGGTGGATAAAGATAAGAATTCCCTAAACAAAACAAATTTAACCACTGCAGGCAGACAGGCCAGAAAAGAAAAAAAAAGCAAGAATTTGTCTCTTTTTATCTTTTTTTTTTTTTTTTTTAAACTTAGTTGGCCAGATCTGGAAGAATGGTTCTAATGGTTTCGTTAACTCAACAAATACAACTGCAACACCTAAAAAACATAAAATAAAAATAAAAAGTTTTTATTTTATGTAACATAAAATCCCTTTTATTAATCATATTTTCCCAAAATGGGGAAACATTTCTGAAGGAAAAAAAGATTATGCCATATATTACCCCACAAAACATGTATAAGAAAGTTTTTAGATCAATGGAATTTAAAGAATAAATTCTGTTGTTTTAATCAGACTCAAAAACCACTGAGATATTTACAACACAATGTTTCAGCTTTGCCAAATTTAGCGCTTTACTATTTTTAAGAACCATTAAAAGAAATATTTTAAGAAAACAAATGCTTTTATAAAACACTTCAAAAGAAAATTAATGCTCTGTCCACAAAAAGGAAGGTCATAGAGGCACAATTTCCCAATGAACACCCAGAGAAAGAAAATAAGTGGCCTCAGGCCAAAGATAAAATACCTTTGTCCTCAAATAGCAGTTTCCCTTTCTTGCCAAACATCAGATTACCCCAGTAATGATCAGACTATGCACTAGCCTCCAATATGATCTCACTGCCTCAGGGTCTCACTAGCTTACAGACTAGGTCTCTTTGAGAACCTTGTTATGGGCTAAATTATGTCTCCTAAAAATCCACAGGATATCCTAATTCCCTGTACCTCAGAATGTAACTGTACTTGGACATAAAGGTTAAATGAGGACACTAGGGGTGGGCTCTAACACAATATGACTGGTTCCCTTATAAAAAGAAATTAGGCCATAGACATACACAGAGGGAGAGTATGTGAAGAAACAGGGAGAACTCAGCCATCTACAAGCCAAAGAGAGAGGCTCGGTAGAAACCAATCCCACCAACACTTTGATTTTAGCCTTCCGGCCCCCACAACTGTGAGGAAATAAATTCCCGTGGTTTCAGCCGCCCTCCCACTCTGCGGTATTTTGTCAAGGCAGCCCTATCAAACTAATACAGATTTTGGTACCAGGAAATGGAGTGCTGCTGTAACAAACACCAAAAATGTGGAAGTGGCTTTGGAACTGGGTAACAGGTAATGGCTACAAACGTTTTAGGGTGCATGGTAGAAAAAGACCAGATTGCACTGAAGAGGTTGTTAGAAATATAGACACTAAACGTGTTTCTGGTAAAGTCTCAGAAGGAAATGTGAAACGGGTTACTGGAAAGTGGAAACTTCAAGAGATAAAATTCAGCCTATACTTCATTGCTCTCCATTAATTGCTCTTCCCCATCCAAACTTTTCCCCTGGGCACAAACCCTCTATCGCACTCCAGAAATATACAAATTGAATACGCTCTTCAGTACCCCTGCCCACTCACATCCAAGCCTCTTCCATACACCATGTCAATTTTCAAGGCAAAACCACTGACTTAAGCTCACTTCATACCAAAAATCTTTCATTTCCACCCTCTTATCTCAAGACCAAAGCCCCCTATGTGTGTTATTTACTAACCACAATGATAAGAGCAAGTAATCCCTATACTTAACTACTTTCCTAGAATCCCTGTAACATTTTTTATGTGTAAAACCTTTCTATAATTTCTCCCATTAGATTCTTGCAACTAAGACCCTACGCTACTGGAGCAGAATCGTATTTATTCTGTGTTCTCCTCAATGCCTAACCCAATACAACAGTCTTCCTAATCCACCTATTACTACCTATTACATGAATACCTCGGATCTTCTCTGGAAACATATCACAGGAAGGCAATGGATTCCTCACCACTGGTTTCCTTTATTGAGAAGTAGTTATTTATCTCCTTAGTCTTATTATCCCACATGGAATCCCACTAAAATTATTTAATCACAATATATCAATGTTACCATGCTAAATATCATTTCCGAACTGTACTTATATAAATGTTCCCCTTTGTATGACACTAATTTACAAGAAAAAAATGAAACTTTTATTGTTATAAATATGGAGTTGATAATGTATGTAACAATATCAAATGAAATCCTACTTCAAGCCAAATAACTATTTTTAAAAGTACATGTAACTGTTTCGGACATATATCATCATTTATAGGCACCATCAAGCAGTCCTAAATTCACCAGGAAGTTGTCTGCTTCTTCACTTTAAAGTGTAGGATCTTTCTCTGGCAGATGTGCTATTCGCTCTACCATATTTGGGGACATTCTGGTCCAACTTTGCCTCAAAATATTTCATGAAATTCAGAGTACTTTGTATGTTTCCAAATATACAAAATGTAGCCAACCTGCAACTCAACCTGAGAGACAAGACTATGTCGGATCTGGGATGTAATCTGGAGAAAATAATCTGCCTCTAACTCAGGATAGCTACGTTCCGGGCAATTCATTGTTCTTCTCCAGCTTTTAAATCCCTTAATCCCAATTCTAGACAATGGATTCACTTCATCATTTGTCAAGCAAAATCTCTCCATCCTAGCAGTTAAAAACTAAAAGTGGCCAACTAGGCCTAAATCCATGAAAGTTACATTTCAAGGATTTCCAAGAATCTCTCTCAATAGCTTCAACTTGTAGAAATAAACTAGACTCTGAGAACAGCTTCTATTCCTCACAGTTAGGTGCATTTAAATGCATCTGAAAAGGAAAGATGTCTTTAAGGGCCAACCAGAGCAATGTCTAGGTGATAGGACTTTGAAACACATTAAAAACTGACTAATGATACCTCCCTTTCCAAGCCACAACCATCAGGCCCAGTCAATAAAAAGAAGTGTGGTAAAGAGACAAAGAAAACCAGAACTAGAGAAGGTACGTGAAAAGAATAAACACAGAAAGGAACAAAGGGAAAAAAAGAAACATGTAAGAAATAAGGTACACCATAATCTATTAGTAATACGTTGAGAATAATCTTCCTAAGTTTGTTAGTTTTGGCAAACGAGATAGGAAAGAGGAATGGAGAGTCAAAGGGTACCCAAAACTAGTTTTGCCTACGTTGCACACAAGGGCACAGGTGCATCCATCCAAAGCGCGGTATTGTATTAGAAGATCAGGTCAAAGAACTTCAAGTTTTGCTAGGTTTTTATTTATATTTTTTATTTACTTATTTATTTATTGAGTCAGAGTCGTCTCGCTCTGTCGCCCAGGCTGGAGTGCAGTGGCATGATCTCGGCTCAATGCAACCGCCGCCTCCTGGGTGCAAGCGATTCTCCTGCCCCAGCCTCGCTAGTAGCTGGGACTACAGACGCGTGCCATCACGCCCCACTAATATTTGTATTTTTAGTAGAGACAGGGTTTCATCATGTTGGCCAGGATGGTCTTGAACTCCCGACCTCAAGTGATCCACCCACCTCGGTCTCCCAAAGTGCTGGGATTACAGGCGTGAGCCACTGCGCCTGGCCAAGTTTTGCTAGGTTTTTTAAACACTATTGTTTGCCGAAATTCCATCAAGTGCTAAGGCATACATTATACAAATTTAGATGGTTCCAACATTACAAGATGTTCACTGTAATCACTCACACCCAAATTCAACATGTAAAACTCCCAAGCCCGAAGCCATCACCTCCTCCTCGTTAGTTTTCAGATAAGGTGTTATTCTATAAAAGGTAACCTAAACCAGGAATTTCTAGGGAAACACGAAGGGGATGTTTACATCAAACTATCTACAAGGCAGGTCAAGGCAGTCTGGTCACTTATCAGATTCCTTCTCTATGACATCAAAAGAACATGGAGAAGTTTTCCTTCTAGGCTGGTGAAGTCATAGTCCTCTTATCTATCTGGTGATACCTACCAAACACTAGCCTCCAACCACAGCCCCCACTGCACAAAGACAGTGCCCATTGCCGGGGTCTTCCCAAGCAGAGCACCTCAACAGCGCCACCGCGGAGGAGAGGTCCCCGGGGACCCCCCACTCGCCCCCAGTGACTGCGCAGTGGCCTCCACCTCCCGCCGGCGCCTGGCCACTTCTCCTCCCCCGCAGTCTCCGCTTGGATTTCCATGTGACTGCAGGGAAGAATAGCCCGGCCTTTGTGCCTCTACAAAGAATGCAAGCAAAAATGTACACCATCACCACCCGACAAACGCGGTACTCCGCAAGGCACAAAGCGTCTCCCAAACATCGCTTCCCTAGGAACATCCGGCATCCTGGGGCTGCCAAATCACAGACAAAGGCGCCCATCAGAGCGGGGGGTGAGGGCATTAAGGGAGAGACAAGACCAACATGCTCCCACCAACGGGAGCTGCGGTTAAAAGGGCATGGGCGCCAGGGGTGGGGGACGGGGAACCGGTACCAATTAGCGGCTTGCCTTGGGGTCCCCGAGGCTAAGGCGAGAACGCAGGACCGGGAGCATTGCTGCCCACTCTCTACCGCACCCCGCGCAGCCCGGCACCGCGTAACGGCGGACAGGGCATTCGGGCGCGGCCCCGGCAGCGGAGAGCAACAGGCTCCCGCGCCCCGGAGGCCTGGTCTGCGCTCCGGACCCCCAGGCTAACACCCCACCCCCCGCCCCCCGACACCAAGACTGTGCCCCTCTGGGTCAAGGAAAAGGAAGAACTTTTAAACCTCTTAGAGTCAGCGAGAGCAAAAGAAAGGGGTAGGGGTGGCTGAAAGGTCTAGGATTATCCATCGCGGGGGTGGGAGGAGTGGAGACTTGCGAGTAGCAAAGGAAACTTCTAGACCCCATCCTTTTAAAAAGCCACAGCAGCGGCATCCGCGAAGCGCCTGGCCGCGCGGGGTGGGGCAAGCGCACCGCCCCACAGCCCGCCACCACCCCCACCCCCGCGCGCCGAGCCCCGGGCGCCCGCGCACCTTCCCCGCCGGCGCGCGCGCAGGGCGCGGGGGCGCGCCTCGGCCTCCGGGCCTGGGCTCACGCGCCGCTTACCCGGCTCGCGGCGGCCGCCCAGGGCCGGGACGCGAGGGGGCAGAGGGCTAGGGAGCAGGGGTCGCCGGGGCCTCTGGATGCCTCGCTTCGCCCACGCTCGCTGTCTTCTGAAGTAACGGCCCGGCGAGGAGCTTCGGGATCAAAGCGCACACTCACGCGTGACTGAGAAACTTAATCCCGCGGCGGCCCGACGCCAGCCTCGCGCTCCGCCGCGCCCCCTCCCCCAGCGCGCGCCGCACTTGCGCCGACCGGGGCTGCCGCGGAGGCGGCGGCGGGGCCCAGGCTGCTGGGGCTGCCGTGACGCCTGCGACCGGCGGGGCGGCGGGCGCGCCTCGGCCAATCAGGGGACGCGGCCTAGCGGGCCGGTGCGGGATTTTAAACTCGCTCCTGGGCCGCTAGGCCTGGGGTGTGGGTAGTGGACTTATGAGGTGGTCAGATAAAATACAGACTGGCCTGTTAAATGGGAATCTCAAAAAAGGAATAATTTTAGTACAAGTATATCCCTTGCAATATTTGGGACGTACTTATACTAAAAAGTTCTTCATTGTTTATCGGAAATTCAAATTTAATGGCAGTCTTGAGTTTTTATTTGCCGATTTTGTCAACCTGCGGAAACTGATAGCCTGTTTCTGGTTCCTCAGATTTTTCTTATGTGCACTGCCCTGAGGATGCTTTCTGCATGGGTAGCTTACTAAGTGGCATAGGATGCTGATGAGAAGCGCTTTAATCAGAAAGCGGGGCGGGGGTGGGGGGCAGTCGTCTCACTTTCTAAGAAACTTTTCGCACATCAGGGTGCATTCTTAGTCTGATGATCCAATTTAAAAGCAAAAACAGTAAACATGGAAAAGTTATTAGAGTTACATGGCCCCAGGAAGAACAGATATTCATTTTTTATTTTGTGCCACTTAAGATTTTCTTTCTGTTATCCTGAATTTGGAAGTCCCACGAAATTTTTTCTGCATAAGAAACTCTTTTTCAAAACATCTCTCTAATATTATAGGACCAAAGGATACTCAGAAGTCCAATTTAGAACATTTAATAGAATTTCTTTTATTATTCTGAATAAAAATACTCTTTTCCCGTATTCCTTGGCCTTTCAAACACAGTCACAGCTGTTGACCTCTCTCTTCCTAGAGCCCTCCCCACCCCACCCCTCCTGTAATTCCATGCAATCACACTCTTGGTTTTGCTCCTTCCTCTTAGTCAAGGGCGGAGGTATGGGCTCTGAAGCTTGTACAATTGGGGGTCTGCTTTAACAAAAAACAAAACAAAACAAAACTTTCTTTTGAAAAATCGAAAAATAAACGTCCCTGTAAACACATTGCTAGGGTTGCTCCCAGGCAAGAGAAGGACCCAGAATGTTAAACTACTTCAGTTTCCAGGTAGATCTGCACCTGTCACTAGGCCACTCTTCAGTCTTCTTTGCCACCTCTCCCCCAACCTTTAGATGCTGGAGTTTCTTAAAAATCAGTTACGGGCCCTCTTTTCCTTTTAACTCTTACCTCTAAATACGTTTTCACTTCTAGCTTATCATCTAGTAGCTATGGAATCTTTCTTACATTCATACCTTCAGATTTATCCATATATTCAAGTGTTTATTCGACTTCCCTCTTTGCTTGTCTCAAACCTAGATTGCAAAAAAAGAAAAAAATGCAACCATGATACTTCTGCTCAAGCCTGGTCATCTTCCACAGTTCAGTGTCCCAGTGAATGGAACTGCCATAGATACATGATTCCCACAAACTAGGATAAACCCATTGTGATGCATTCTTATTGTACCCTATGCTTTTGCTTCATAATATTTATCCTATTTTGTAAATATGCATTTAATTTTGTAATTATGCAATGTCTCTTCCCACTTCAACCATAAACCCCATGAGAACAGGGGCTAAGTCACCATTTTATCCTCAGAGCCTAGTAAAAACTTCACACTTGGTTGGCACTCATATGAAATAGGATGAATATACAACTGCAAGAATGAACAATTTGTCCATATAACTTTTGTGTTCTTGTCATAGAGTCATCTCAAGGCATCCCATTTGGAAAGGATTTTCTTATTGCTTAGAAATTCCAAAGGGCTCCTCCTCTTTGAATAGCACTTCTACTTGTCAGTTTTCAAATCTGGTCATTCTCAAATACAAAGGAAGTATGTGCATGAAATGTTAGCTGCTGGGATAGTGTAGGAGGAAAAGAATTTCTTAACTAGCTACTGAAGGAATTCCGTGAGTCCTAAAATTTTAAATGGCGTTTTTTTATATTGAACCATAGGGAAAGAGCCCATAAAACTGAATTAGAGGAAAGTTTTAGAAATTTAACTCTCTGATTTATTGTGGATAAATGAGATTAAAACAAAGGATTTTACCTTGGTTTAAAGGTGCTATTGTTCTAGTCTCCTTTAGCCAAGCAAAATCCATGTGCCCTCTTTAAACAACAGTGTATCAGAGGATAAAAAAAATCTTGTTTAGATTAGTCCTTGCATAAAATTATCCAGCGTTTGGGGATAATTCCACCCAGAAGTTTCTCCTTTTGAAGTTAACCTGCAGAGCTATTGCTCTATTCTCTGTAACTTGTTCTAATCCAGAAAACCTAAGATTTTCTAGAAATCCACCAGGGATATTGCACTAAAAAAAATACCTAAAATAGAAGTTAAAAACATTAAATTAGTTGAAATAAAATCTTGCAGAGAAAGACAAAGTGTAAAGCAGATAGACTCTGTGGGATGGGTTGAAACTTACCCCGTAAGTAAATGGATTAATAATGCTTTCTATTTCATGTCAATATAGCCTCTGGGGTCATTCCACCTGTATCCTCAGTGAGGCATTCTCCACAATAATTTGTTTTTCTCAAATTTGAGTTATATTCAGAGGACTTTTATAAGGGAAAAAGTCCTGGAAACTTCTGAGATTGGTTTAAATGATTGGTTTATTATTTATTGTTCATCATAATTGAACAAGTACAAATATAAACTATGTATATGATATTGTTTTACATTTGTGGCTTCTCTACAACTCTAAAACTAGTGAAAGGCCCAGGTTGTCTACTCAAAACCTTCAACAGCTGCTGAAAAGACAGATCCTGGAAATTGAAGTTTTGATCCATCACAATAACAGAGGATTCTTTTAGTTGCCTGCTGAGCACACAGTCTTCATTCTGCTTTTTAACAGCAGATAGCCAAGGCGTGGGTGAGACCCCCATGCTGGGAGATGTTACTCCAGAACTGCAGGGTTAGAACTCTGTATGAACTAAATCTTTTCCCAAGGACTAAGTGATTTGGGGTAATCCTAATAGTGGGATGATGGGCTATTTCCATCACCTTTAGCCAGCAGTGACTCTTAGTAATAATGCAGCATTTAAATGCAAACTAGATGGCATGCTTGCCAGTCCCTCTACCTAAGGGATATCTAATACATAACAACTGTGCAGTTTTAGTTTATTATAGTTTGTAGATTTTTTGTGTTGTCTATTGGCTGACTGACTTTATGGTTTCAATTTGCCTCAAATGTCTCAATTAAAAGAAGAGTTCAGATAAATTTTTTTTTCAGTTTGTTCAATGTTAAAAAACATTTTAAATCCTTAATTTTTTCTCTCCATTGAAAACAAGTCAAGGTTGAAAAAAGAAGAAAGAGAAGAATGTTAGGATAATGGATATGTATGTGTCTAGGAGAAAGCCATTAGGGGGGAGAGAATGACTAAGAGAGAATCCCAGGAATGAGAAAAATGTAAAAATTATTTCTCTTTTGAGAACATACAGAGTAATCTGTCTCTCTTCATATAACAAACTGTTTATAGAGAGATAAAGGCTCTGAAATCTCCAGTGTGTCTGATTAGGCCTCATCTCTCTAAGCATGAAAGAAAGGGCATTGGGAGGTCATGACCTTCTGACCTTGAATTCATCTGCATTTGTACCCACAAAATTCTAACTCTATAAGGAAATTCCAGGAGAAAGCATTGGGACCAGGTTAATTTTAGGGAGAAACACATCCAAACTGTTCCAGAATCTGCGCCTCAAGTTTATGCCAGCTAGAATGACATTTTGAAATATCTTAAAAAATACCTTCCCTGTTATGCATACTCTGAGGGCATAAGTGAGTTATCCAAAAAAAAAAAAAAAAAAAAATCAAGAAAAACCAACAATAACAATAGTGAAAAGAATTTGTTCAAGTTGCATAGTATCTTTTAGGTAATACTCCCCCTTCATGATGGCAGAAAGAATAGAGGGGAAAAATTAAGCTTCGAAAACACCAGTGAGTCACTGGATCACATGTTACCTGAAGCCCACTCCATCTCTTGTCTTTCCACTTGTATGAGCCAATAAATTTTCTTTAGTTCTTAAACTAGTTTGAATTGAGTCTTCTGTTGTTTGTAACTGAAAGCATTCAAACTGATGAAATACACATATTAAGCCATTCACAGTGAGCTAGACAGGTACTTTGAAGTTTCAAGGAACACACTGAGATTACCTCAGTTAGCTGGAGCTTATTAAAGGATAACTAGAAATATAAGGAAAACATGAGTTTCCATTAGTGAACAGCCAGGTCTCACAGAGAAATGTGACATCTTTCTGGTCACAACACAAACACGCAGAAACGAAAGGTCGTTTCAGAGGATGCAGCTCTAGAGATGAGATTTTCTTACAGTCTGTGTGATTCTACCATAATTATAATCCAGTGTACCTCTGTCCCTATGTATCTAGCTTTTCTTCTTCCTCTAATGTTTGTTTATATTGGGTCCTTAAAAGTCTGGTGATCATCGATGGTCTGTTGATATTTAATAATGAGGCAGTGAGCAGTGTGGGGCTCTGTGCACACCTCAAGGCTTTGTTGACTTGTACTTCACTTCTGAGAAAGCATTACACTCAGGGGCTCCTCCATTCCAGAATAAGGAAGTCTTTACTCCGTAGCCATTTGATGTTTTTAGAGAGGACATTTCTGGATGTTTGCCTGAGAAATAGATGCCTGGCTGCCAGGAGTTACGTATGGAAGCTATGTGTGCATGTGTGTGTGTCTAGAATGTGCATGTGGGTGTTTATGTGTGTGTATCTGTGCATGCGTGTGGTGGTGGTAATGTCGGTTGTTCCAATACCCAGATTTTGCTCCTAACATTTTACTTCCACTCTCCGTTGTACCTAGGATTTCAATGTTACCAGCCTCTCTGAAGTTTTAGTGGATAGAATAGCTCCCTCCTCTGCTGTAGTATCATAGTCCTAGGACACTGCTTCTCTAAATGCAAAGGGTCGGGTGATTTGTTTTTTAATTTCCAATGTGTCGCTGACCAATGCACTAAAAATAAATTACTGGAAAAGTGATGACTTGCTTGGATGTTGTGTCAGTGTTCAATTGCTATAAAGATTTTTAAAGGTTAAGTTTTAATTTTCGTGTGTGTGGACCAGGCTCAGACCACACTGTGGGGAGGATTACTCCAGGTGTAATGCATACAGAAATAATGCATCACATGCACGCTTGTTAAAAATGCAGAATTTCGGCATCACCTCGACCTACTGAATCCGAATCTTCATTTTAAGCAGACCCCCAGGTGATTTATATGCACTTTAAAGTTTTTAGGGAGTTTCCACTCCATCTGTTTTTTATCTTCCAGGAATGTGCTGCTGTATCTCTACCTAGAAAGCCTTTGCTTCAGAGCTTTAGACAGCTAGCATCTTCTCCTCATTCAAGTCACTGGTCAGATGTCACCTCTGTAAAGAAGACTTCTTTGGCTCACCAGTAAGTTAGTAGCCCCTTCTCACCTCACATTGCACTGTATTATTATCTCTGCATCATTTATCACTATTTAAAACTGTTGCAGTCTCCCTCCTGTCTCCTACCACCATCCAGCTAGAATGTAAGCTCAATGAGAGCAGAGATCTTGTCTGTCTCGTGTCCTGTCCTTTCCCCTGTGCCAGCACTGTGCCTGGCAGGTAATAGGTGCCCCATGCTGCCTCCACTCTGTTTCTGCGTTCCTCAGGAATTCTGCTCACTCTGAGCTTCTGCTGCCTAACTGCTTCTGTGTATTGCTTTCTCTGTATGTCTCTGAGTCTGTAAAAGAAAGCCCAACTCAAACTGGCTTATAAAATTAAAAAGATGTGGGCCGGGTGCGGTGGCTCAAGCCTGTAATGCCAGCACTTTGGGAGGCCGAGATGGGCGGATCACGAGGTCAGGAGATTGAGACCATCCTGGCTAACACGGTGAAACCCCGTCTCTACTAAAAAAATACAAAAAACTAGCCGGGCGAGGTGGCGGGCGCCTGTAGTCTCAGCTACTGGGGAGGCTGAGGCAGGAGAATGGCGTAAACCTGGGAGGCGGAGCTTGCAGTGAGCTGAGATCTGGCCACTGTGCTCCAGCCTGGGTGACAGAGCAAGACTCCGTCTCAAAAAAAAAAAAAAAAAAAAAAAAAAAAAGATGTTGGCATATGTCACAGGAAAGGTACAGAGTAAATGCAGTGATTAGGTATAGTTTACTGAGGGTGCAGGACCCAGCTCTGATTCTTCTGAAATAATCAGAAAGAACTTCTGATTCTTTATGTGTCAGCTTTGGCCAAGCTGATAACTAGATAACCATCTCAGTTCCAGCTCTCAAATGCACAGAGAGTGATGTCCAGAGACCATACAATGCAATCCCTCTCTTTTTAAAGAGTAACTCGGCCAAAAACCTCCAGCAGTATTCCTCCAGCATTCCTTAGGCTGAATTGGATCATAGGCCTGTTCTAAACATATATGCACGTGGTATAATTACAAACAATAAAATGCGCAGAGCTGAAGTGCACAATTCAATAAGTTTTGACAATTGCATACGCTCCCCCATAGACAGTAACCAAACCATGATGTAGAATAGTCCCGTCACCCCAGAAAGTGTCCTTGTGTCCTTTCCAATCAACCAGGAGTAGTAACAGTGCCTTGCCATGCCATGTTGAAATCTGAAGCAAAAGGAACAACCAGCAATACTGATCCTGTCTTTATTTAAGATGTTGATGTTTTATTCATTGTGGATTTTTTACATTTTTTTAAATATGACATTAAAATGCAATTCCTCTTGATTCCTGGGGTTGTTCGGTATTCCCTCCTTTAATTTTGTGCCCAGGAAGAGGCCTCATCCATCTCACTTGCCTCTCCCTAGTTCTAGCCCCACAGCTTTTAATTCTCTCCATATGATCTCTTTGTGTGGTCTTCTCCATATGGTGGCCTTCCTCATGAAAGCCAAACTTCTTTCATGGCAGCTGAAGGCTCCCGAGCAAATGGCCAAAAGAAGCCACCAGGCCAGCTGCATGCCTTTTCTAATCTTGCCTTGGATATCACACAATGTCGCTTCTGCTGTAGTTCATTTATTGAGGCAGTCACAAAGGCCCACCAGGCACACACAAAAAGGACGTAGACCCTATCTCTTGATTGAGAAGTGTCAAAGAACTTGCAGATGTATTTTAAAACCACCATGAACCCTACTGCTTTTATAGCCATTTGGGGGGTTTAGTGAATAGCCCTCATTTTTGAGGGTTAAATATCCCTGTATAAATTTTTGGGAAAAAAAATGTATCTTGCATTTAATTTAAAGCAGCTCCTCTTTGCCTTCAGGTTTAGTTGATTGTTGGTTTTATTCACCCTGACTTCTCTCAATTTACTCACTGCTGTTTCTAACTCTTCTAAGTTTAGGATAAGGAGCTGGGGATGAGATGGAAAGGAGTAAAAATATCTTTTTACTTGGCTGAGTGTTGAAAACTGTCTTCTATGGCAGATCTCCAAAGGCTGGCACTTTCTCTTATGGGGAGATTTAGTGAATTGTTTGGAGACCTTCTCCACTCTGGCTTCTTCGACCTCTGCCTTTTATGGGGATGATGTAACATTCCTGATGACCTCATAAGACTCCCATTCAAATCCTGATTTCCTGGTACACCCCACACAGAGTCTTCCTGATAGAGTCCACTCATCCAAGTCGGCAGTTTTTCTGGGAAGTCCTTTCAAAATGGTGCTAGTCTAGACATACTACCTTCCAAGTTACCTATAGGTGTCACAGAAAAACTCAGCGACTCAGCCTTACCCAAATCTACAGATTTTTCTTGGAATTGCCATCTTAGGCAATTCTTGGAAGCTTCCCTCATGCAAACCTTTCTAGGATAGAGTCAGGTGATAAACTCTGTGCTCTCCAAACTCTAGGGGATCCAGATCAACTTTCTCTGAAGACTTTCTGCCATGCTGTGTTTCAATAGCTGCACTCAAAATTTCCTTTCTCCACAGTGAAAACAGAAAAAAATAATTGGTGAAATTGGCTATAGTTTCTTTACTGCCTTTCTCCTTCAACTTGATCTGCTTCTGACTTACTTTTCCGCGTGTCTTTTTGCTGCTTTTTGCATCTTGCATTTAGTGCTTTTCTTCTAGGTCCAACATTTCTGCAAGTAGTTTGTGAACTTAGCAACCCACTAACCTTGACCCAACCACCAAAAACACACTTTTTCAACTGCTCTAAGGTCATCTTTACCCAAATAACTTTTACACTAGTTTGCCTGACTTGATATCGTTTGGATACAACAAATATTCTCACATAGTTTCTTCTTCTTGATGTTTACTCTTCTCTTGGATTCCAAGTAATTATTCTCTCTTACTTATTTCCTCCCAATCTTCTTTCTGCATTTAAAATTTGTTTTAAAATGTTTTATTATTCTCCACTTTGGTATTACTGTTATTTTTAGAACCTTCTGAGAAAGAAAAAAATATTTCTTATCAAAATGGTTGTACCTTGAAATCTTGACATTTTGATTGTAGCCACTTTATCAAAGCAAAATTTTTAATTTATACCTTTTGTCATTGCTCAGATTCCCTAGGAAACATGAAGTTTACTGGACAATAGCCTTGGAGTCAACAACTGGTGAGGGGATTGTGAAAGCAGGATTGGGCAAAGAGAGGCATCAAATGTTATAGTATGAGGCAAAGGCTTCAGTAGATCCTTTGTGGTACTCTGGAACTAACAGGACCCTTTAGAGTTATCCCACCTTGATGAAAAGGGTTGGCCTTTGATAGGCCTACAGAAATTGCCTAATTTATTAAAAATTATTCCCAAAGATTGTTTCAACATTATCATCCTTATTTACATCTTTGTGGACTTTGCTTAAACTGCATTTCCTAATTCTGTAGTTGATTTTCAAGAGTTTTTCAATTCAAATGTAATTATGTTGAGTGGATTTGTTACAGGTGGTTAGACAGGCATGAGCGGGGCAGGAGAGGCCTCTTCCTCCATCCACTAGGAGTGTTGGGTGATGGTTCAGCAATTATTTCATTGCCTCTGTAAGTGTGATACATTGGCAACAGGGAGAGGCTGTTTCCTCATGGTCCACACCTGTTACACTAGAGCGTTCATTGATTGCAGATGCCAGGTGGAAGCAACTTCCCAGGTGTACACATTAAGAGACAAAATAGCAGAATAATGACTTTCCAGGAATACTCCAGCAGGAAAGGGAAGAAAGCCTCAGAGGGGCATGCATACAACTTCCTAAACACACTGTGCATGCTCACTTCCCAAGGGTAAGGAGGGCACTGCACATGCAGGCAGCCCGCCCTAAGGAAAGAATCATGTGAAACAATCCTATCAAGTCCTAGGATAAGGGTTAAACATCACATTTAATCTTCAGGTGCCCGCTTGAGTCTCTTCCAAGTATACTTTCCTTTCTTTCCTGTTTTAAAACCTTTTCAAATACTCTTCCTGCTCTGAAGATTTGGATACACGTGCTCTAAAATTTGCCTTGGTCTGTTTTTCTGCCGTATGCCCCTCAGTTTAATTCTTTCTTCTGAGGAGGCAAGAATTGGTTCTTGCAGATCTGTACAAATTCAACAGTGGTAACTCAGATACCTTCCACCAGTAACAGGTTCTGCCAACTTTCCCTCCTTTCTATGCACAATGCACTAGGGCAAATCCCATCAGAACATTGGTTAAATGTTGCAATCTTGAGTACAGCAAGATTAGGGTACAGTCAACTCATAGAGGTGTTTTCAAGTGGAAGGAGACAAAAGGATGACTGATTCAAGGCTAGGAAAACAAAAAGATCAAGTCCAAAGGTACAAAGAGGGTAATCAACAGGAAAGGTAGTTGGATGTCAGGAGCAAGACAGAAACTGGAGTGGGGAAGAAACTAGGGCAGAGGAAGAGTAGGACACAAACAATGCTATTGCTACAAATAGCACCCAGTGACCACAGTTTGCCTGTATTGGTCATTTAGCCTTGAATATTTGATGAATGAACTTGCTAGCATGGCATAAAAGTATATAAAAAAGAGGAAACATTTTCATACTTGGGGTTATTTCAAGAGAAAAAGTATAAGCCAAATAGGAAATCAGACCAATATTCATTCTGTGTAAAACAGGCCACAATTAGAGAATCTAAGAAAGCAAGCCCTGGACTTAAAAAGCCTTAGTTTGATGCTGGAGTCAGGACTTACTCTCTCTTGGGCAAATTGCTTAACTTTCCTAAACTTGTTTCCCATCTGCAATGACAATGATATTATCTCATAGAATTGTGAAGAGTCAGAGAACTAACCCTTGTAAACTGTAAACACAATACCTGGTATGTAATAAGTGCCCATCAGTAGCTTGATATGATGATGGTAATGCTAATGGTGATAATGCTAATGGTGATGATGATGAAGAAGACAGGGTGATTATTATTATTATTATTACTATTTTTGAGACAGGATCTTGCTCTGTCACCTCAGCTGGAGTGGGGTGATAGAATTATGGCTCATTGTAACCTAGACCTCCGAAGCTCAAGTGATCCTCACAGAGTAGCCTCCGGAGGCTCAGCCTCCAGAGTAGCTGGGACTACCTGCATGCACCACAACACCTGGTTATTTTTTTTATTTTTATTTTTTGTAGAGACAGGGTCTCACTATGTTGCCTAGGCTGGTTTCAAACTCCTGGGCTCAAGCAGTCCTCCTGCCTCAGCCTCCCAAAGTACCAGAATTACAGGCATGAGGCACCACACTGGGCCTAGAGTAATTTGAATGGCACCTGTAACATACTCCTGTCCCCAATTGTCTACCTTATTGTCCTGTAAATGCTAATCATTTTCTTCTGGATTTAGGTTGTAAAAATGTTAATGGACCTTGTAATGCAGCATTCTCATAAGCAAAACATTTTTATTATAGCAGGAAATTTGCTTCCAGATCCTTTCCTATATGACAACTAGGATAATGATAAAGATAAAAATCCAGGCACAATGCCTGAGTACCTACAGCCTAAGAAGTTTAATTAACTGAACCAAAATCTCAAAGTTACAAAGTGTTAAGGTAGGAGCTTGAACCCCTCCAGTCTGACCTTACAGCAGTGGTTTGAAGTCCTCATTGTGAATCAGAATGCCATGAATGATTTTTTAAATCATTCATCTAAATACGGATTCCCAATTCCACCTCAGATCTCTCCTTCTGTTTCATTAAGTAATTTCCCCCAAATGATTCTAATGTGTAGCAGTGCTAAGATGTACTGGAGGAACCCAGAAAGAAAAATAAAGGGTGAATTATAGCCAGTTTTAATTTGAAAATTTTTTAAAAATATGTACTCCAACATCTGTCTTACTTAGGAGACCTAGCATGGCTGCTACATTCTGGCAAAATTCCGTTCTAGAAACAATAGGAAAACATGGAATTGGAAGTCAATAACAATGGTAGAGGGGGCAGTGGTCCCTGCTACTCCAGAGGCTGAGTCAAGAGGATTGCTTGAGCCCAAGAGTTTGAGGCTAGTCTGAACGACATAAGGAGACCTCCTCTCAGAACAAACAAAAACGGCAGCAAAGACTTGATATACCACTGGTGTGTGGGAATTGAATTGCAGAAGCCTGGAGTAAATTAGCTACAGACCAACGTGGAAGATTTTTTGTTTGTTTGTAAATCTGCAAAGGAGAAGAAAAACATCATAATAAATACTCATGTACCTATCATCCTGATTTATCAACTGTTTGTACCTTGCCACACCCATTCCATCCCCCGCAATATGGGCACATACACTTTCCTTCTGCCAAATCATCTACAAGTAACTATAGACGTCATGAAACTATATTCTTAAATACCTGTGTAAGAACAGTCTCTTACACAACAACATCCTCATTGCCACACCTAAAAAAATCAGTTCTCAGACTCCTGGGCTCAAGTAGTTCTCCTGCCTTGGCCTTAAGTATTAATTTGATGTCAGTATCCAAAAGATAGTCACAATCAAATATAGTAACCATATTAAAAGTGTCATTTTTAGCTGTGTTTTAAAATTCCAGCATCCAAACAGGATTTGCATTGCATTTGATTGTTTTGTCTTTGTAGTGTATCCACATGACCACCACCACCAATCCTACTCCCTGATTTCTCTCAGCTTTTCATTAAATTGAATCCTTTGAGAAATCCAGGCCAATTGTCTGTGGAACATCCCATATTCCAGATTTATCAGATTTTTTCTCATGATTAGACTGGAGTCAATGTCTCTGGTAGGAATATTATAAATGATGTATATTTTCAACTACATTATATAAGGAGGGAATACCATCGGGCTCTCCCATTATTGACAGTTCCACGCTTGACCACTTGGGTAATGGAGTAACCCCAAATATCTGCATTGCAAATGCATATTCTCCTCTTGATAATGATTGATAAATCTATGATATGATAATTGGAGCCATGTGAACAACCTATTTCCCAACAAACTTCAATCCATTAGTTTAGTCATTCTTGACTGAATAAACTATTAAATTGTAGGTACTCCATTAAATTAAAAATTGTGATTTTTGTAATTATGTTATTTGTGTGCTAGCTAGTGCTTTTTTTTATTATTATACTTTAAGTTCTAGGGTACATGTGCACAACGTGCAGGTTCGTTACATATGTATACATGTGCCATGTTGGTGTGCTGCACCCCTTAACTCGTCATTTACATTAGGTATATCTCCTAATGCTATCCCTCCCCCCTGTCCCCTCCCCACAATAGGACCTGGTGTGTGATGATCCCCTTCCTGTGTCCAAGTGATCTCATTGTTCAATTCCCACCTATGAGTGAGAACATACGGTATTTGGTTTTCTGTTCTTGCGATAGTTTGCTGAGAATGATGGTTTCCAGCTGCATCCATGTCCCTACAAAGGACATGAACTCATCCCTTTTTATGGCTGCATAGTATTCCATGGTGTATATGTGCCATGTTTTCTTAATCCAGTCTGTCACTGATGGACATTGGGGTTGATTCCAAGTCTTTGCTATTGTGAATAGAGCCACAATAAACATATGTATGCATGTGTCTTTATAGCAGCATGACTTATAATCCTTTGGGTATATCCCCAGTAATGGGGTGGCTGGGTCAAATGGTATTTCTAGTTCTAGATCCTTGAGGAATTGCCACACTGTTTTCCACAATGGTTGAGCTAGTTTACAGTCCCATCAACACTGTAAAAGTGTTCCTATTTCTCCACATCCTCTCCAGCACCTGTTGTTTCCTGATTTTTTAATGATTGCCATTCTAACTGGTGTGAGATGGTATCTCATTGTGGTTTTGATTTGCATTTCTCTGATGGTGAGTGATGATGAGCATTTTTTCATGTGTCTGTCTTCTTTTGAGAAGTGTCTGTTCATACCCTTTGCCCACTTTTTGATGGGGTTGTTTTTTTCTTGTAAATTTGATTGAATTCTTTATAGGTTCTGGATGTTAGCCCTTTGTCAGATGAGTAGATTGCAAAAATGTTCTCCCATTCTGTAGGTTGCCTGTTCAATCTGATGGTTTCTTTTGCTGTGCAGAAGCTCTTTAGTTTAATTATATCCCATTTGTCAATTTTGGCTTTTGTTGCCATTGTTTTTGGTGTTTTAGACATGAAGTCCTTGCCCATGCCTATGTCCTGAATGGTATTACCTAGGTTTTCTTCTAGGGTTTTTATGGTTTTTGGTGTAACATTTAAGTCTCTAATCCATCTTGAATTAATTTTCATATAAGGAGTAAGGAAAGGATCCAGTTTCAGTTTTGTATTAATGGCTAGCCAATTTTCCCAGCACCATTTATTAAATAGGGAATGCTTTCCTCATTTCTTGTTTTTGTCAGGTTTGTCAAAGATCAGATGGCTGTAGGTGTGTGGTATTATTTCTGAGGGCTCTGTTCTGTTCCATTCGTCTATATCTCTGTTTTGGTACCAGTACCATGTTTTTTGGTTACTATAGCCTTGTAGTATAGTTTGAAGTCAGGTAGCATGATGCCTCCAGCTTTGTTCTTTTGGCTTAGGATTGTCTTGGCAATGTGAGCTCTTTTTTGGTTCCATATGAACTTTAAAGCAGTTTTTTCCAATTCTGTGAAGAAACTCATTGGGAGCTTAATGGGGATGGCATTGAATCTATAAATTACCTTGGGCAGTATGGCCATTTTCACAATATTGATTCTTCCTATCCATGAGCATGGTATGTTCTTCCATTTGCTTGTGTCCTCTTCTTTCACTGAGCAGTGGTTTGTAGTTCTCCTTGAAGAGGTCCTTTACATCCCTTGTAAGTTGGATTCCTAGGTATTTTATTCTCTTTGAAGCAATTGTGAATGGGAGTTCGTTCATGATTTGGCTCTCTGTTTGTCTGTTACTGGTGTATAAGAATGCTTGTGATTTTTGCACATTGATTTTGTATCCTGAGACTTTGCTGAAGTTGCTTATCAGCTTAAGGAGATTTTGGGCTGAGACAATGGGGTTTTCTAAATATACAATCATGTCATCTACAAACAGGGACAATTTGACTTCTTCTTTTCCTAACTGAATACCCTTTATTTCTTTCTCTTGCCTGATTGCCCTAGCCAGAGCTTCCAACACTATGTTGAATAGGAGTGGTGAGAGAGGGCATCCCTGTCTTGTGCCAGTTTTCAAAGGGAATTTTTCCAGTTTTTGCCCATTCAGTATGATATTGGCTGTGGGTTTGTCATAAATAGCTCTTATTATTTTGAGATGCGTTCCATCAATACCGAATTGATTGAGAGTTTTTAGCATGAAGGGCTGTTGAATTTTGTCAAAAGCCTTTTCTGTATCTATTGAGATAATCATGTGGTTTTTGTCTTTGGTTCTGTTTACATGCTGGATTATGTTTATTGATTTGCGAATGTTGAACCAGCCTTGCATCCCAGGGATGAAGCCCACTTGATCATGGTGGATAAGCTTTTTGATATGCTGCTGGATTCAGTTTGCCAGTATTTTATTGAGGATTTTTGCATCGATGTTCATCAGGGATATTGGTCTAAAATTCTCTTTTTTGTTGTATCTCTGTCAGGCTTTGGTATCAGGATGATGCTGGCCTCATAAAATGAGTTAGGGAGGATTCCCTCTTTTTCTATTGATTGGAATAGTTTCAGAAGGAATGGTACCAACTCCTCCTTGTACCTCTGGTAGAATTCGGCTGTGAATCCATCTGGTCCTGGGATTTTTTTGGTTGGTAGGCTATTAATTTTTGCCTCAATTTCAGAGCCTGCTATTGGTCTATTCAGGGATTCAACTTCTTCCTGGTTTAGTCTTGGGAGAGTGTAAGTGTCCAGGAAATTATCCATTTCTTCTAGGTTTTTTAGTTTTTTTGGCGTAGAGGTGTTTATAGTATTCTCTGATGGTAGTTTCTATTTCTGTGGGGTCAGTGGTGATATCCCCTTTATCATTGTTTATTGCATCTATTTGATTTGTCTCTCTTTTCTTGTTTATTAGTCTTGTTAGCAGTCTATCAATTTTGTTGATCTTTTCAAAAGAGCAGCTCCTGGATTCATTGATTTTTTTAAGGGTTTTTTGTGTCTCTATCTCCTTCATTTCTGCTCTGATCTTAGTTATTTCCTGCCTTCTGCTAGCTTTTGAATGTGTTTGCTCTTGCTTCTCTAGTTCTTTTAATTGTGATGTTAGGGTGTCAATTTTAGATCTTTCCTGCTTTCTTTTGTGGGCATTTAGTGCTATAAATTTCCCTCTACATGCTTTAAATGTGTCCCAGAGATTCTGGTATGTTGTATCTTTGTTTTCATTGGTTTCAAGGAACATCTTCATTTCTGCTTTCATTTCGTTATGTACCCAGTAGTCATTCAGGAGCAGGTTGTTCAGTTTCCATGTAGTTGAGCGGTTTTGATTGAGTTTCTTAGTCCTGAGTTCTAGTTTGATTGCAGTGTGGTCTGAGAGACAGTTTGTTATAATTTCTGTTCTTTTACATTTGCTGAGGAGTGCTTTACTTCCAACTATGTGGTCAATTTTGGAATAAGTGCGATGTGGTGCTGAGAAGAATGTATATTCTGTTGATTTGGGGTGGAGAGTTCTGTAGATGTCTATTAGGTCCACTGGGTGCAGAGTTGAGTTCAATTCCTGGATATCCTCGTTAACTTTCTGTCTTGTTGATCTGTCTAATGTGGACAGTGGGATGTTAAAGTCTCCCATTATTATTGTGTGGGAGTCTAAGTCTCTTTGTAAGTCTCTGAGGACTTGCTCTATGAATCTGGATGCTCCTGTATTGGGTGCATATATATTTAGGATAGTTAACTCTTCCTGTTGAATTGATCCCTTTACCATTATGTAATGGCCTTCTTTCTCTTTTGATCTTTGATGGTTTAAAGTCTGTTTTATCAGAGACTAGGATTGCAACCCCTGCTTTTTTTTTTTTGTTTTCCATTTGCTTGGTAGATCTTCCTCCATCCCTTTATTTTGAGCCTATGTGTGTCTCTGCATGTGAGATGGGTCTCCTGAATAGAGCAAACTGATGGGTCTTGACTCTTTATCCAGTTTGCCAGTCTGTGTCTTTTAATTGGAGCATTTAGTCCATTTACATTTAAGGTTAATATTGTTATGTGTGAACTTGATCCTGTCATTATGATATTAGCTGGTTATTTTGCCCTCTAGTTGATGCTGTTTCTTCCTAGCATTGATGGACTTTACATTTTGACATGTTTTTGCAATGGCTGGTACCAATTGTTCCTTTCCATGTTTAATGCTTGCTTCAGGATCTCTTGTAGGGCAGGCCGGGTGGTGACAAAATCTCTAAGCATTTGCTTGTCTGTAAAGGATTTTATTTCTCCTTCACTTATGAAACTTAGTTTGGCTGGATATGAAATTCTGGGTTGAAAACTCTTTCCTTTAAGAATGTTGAATATTGGCCCCCACTCTCTTCTGGCTTGGAGAGTTTCTGCCAAGAGATCTGCTGTTAGTCTGATGGGCTTCCCTTTGTGGGTAACCCGACCTTTCTCTCTGGCTGCCCTTAAGATTTTTTCCTTCATTTCAACTTTGGTGAATCTGGCAATTATGTGTCTTGGAGTTGCTCTTCTTGAGGAGTATCTTTGTGGCATTCTCTATATTTCCTGAATTTGAATGTTGGCCTGCCTTACTAGGTTGGGGAAGTTCTCCTGGATTATATCCTGCAGAGTGTTTCCCAACTTGGTTCCATTTTCCCCATCACTTTCAGGCACACCAATCAGATGTAGATTTGGTCTTTTCACATAATCCCATATTTCTGGGAGGCTTTATTCATTTTTTTTCACTCTTTTTTCTTTACACTTCTCTTCTCACTTCATTTCATTCATTTGATCTTCAATCACTGATACTCTTTCTTCCAGTTGATCGAGATGGTTACTGAAGCTTGTGCATTTGTCACGTAGTTCTCATGTTATGGTTTTCATCTCTATCAGTTCTTTTAAGGTCTTCTCTGCATTGATTATTCTAGTAATCCTTTCATTCATTCTTTTTTCAACGTTTTTAGTTTCTTTGTGCTGGTTGCGTAGTTCCTCCTTTAGCTCTGAGAAGTTTGATCGACTGAAGCCTTGTCTCAGCTCATCAAAGTCATTCTCCATCCAACTTTCTTCTGTTGCTGGTGATGAGCTGCTTTCCTTTGGAGGGGGAGATGCGCTCTGATTTTTTGAATTTCCAGCTTTTCTGCCCTGCTTTTTCCCCATCTTTGTGGTTTTATCTGCCTTTGGTCTTTGATTATGGTGACGTACTGATGGGGTTTTGATGTGGGTGTCCTTGCTGTTTGTTTGTTTTCCTTCTAAGAGTCAGGACCCTCAGCTGTAGGTCTGCTGGAGTTTGTTTGAGGTCCACTCCAGACCCTGTTTGCCTGGGTATCAGCAGCAGAGGCTGCAGAAGATAGAATATTGCTGAACAGTGAGTGTTGCTGTCTGATTCTTGCTCTGGAAGCTTCGTCTCAGATCTGCCGAGTGAGGTGTGAGGTATTGGTCTGGGGGATGGCTCCCAGTTAGGCTACTCAGGGGTCAGGCACCCACTTGAGCAGGCAGTCTGCCCGTTCTCAGATCTCAGCCTCCATGCTGGGAGACCCACTGCTCTCTTCAAAGATATCAGACAGGGGCATTTACCTCTGCTGAGGTTTCTGCTGCTTTTTGTTTAGCTATGCCCTGTCCCCAAAGGAGTCTACAGAGGCATGCCGGCCTCCTTGAGCTGTGGTGGGCTCCACCCAATTCGAGCTTCTGGGTGGCTTTGTTTACCTACTTAAGCCTCAGCAATGGTGGATGCCCCTCCCCCCCGCCTCACTGCAGCCTTGCAGTTAGATCTCAGACTGCTGTGCTAGGAATGAGGGAGGGTGCGTGGGCGTGGGACCCTCTGGGCCAGGTGTGGGATATAATCTCCTGATGTGCCGTTTGCTAAGACCCTTGGTAAAGTGCAGTATTAGGGTGGGAGTTACCCAATTTTCCCGGTGTTGTGTGTCTCAATTTCCTTTGGCTAGGAAAAGGAATTCCCTTCCCCCTTGTGCTTCCCAGGTGAGGTGCTTCAGCTCTCACTGGTCAGGCTGCACCCGTGGACCAGTGCCAACTGTTTGACACACCCCAGTGAGATGAACCCGGTACCTCAGTTGAAAATGCAGAAATCACCCATCTTCTATGTTGCTCATGCTGGGAGCTGGAGGCTGGAGCTGTTCCTATTCGGCCATCTTGGGTGCACCCCTCTTGGTTTTTTTGTAAAGATGAGTTTTTCCTTTTTTCTCCTTGTGCACTCTCACTTACATTTTTATATGTATATATATAGTGCTATAATATCAATTATATTATTTATTCTATAGAATTTTATGTTAATATGCATTATATAATATTTATTTACAACTAAATGTTGGTATCCATTACTGTCATTATTCTTTTTTTGGTTGTCAAGTTGTCTCAAATTTGTCCAATGATAATCCCTTGAAGATGTTGACTGCATCTTTTTGAGATGATACAATTAATCTTGAGCCCTTTTTATTTCCTGAAATAAGATATTCCAGGCTTATCTTTTACTTTCTTTTTCTTTCTTTTCTTTTCTTTTTTTAAAGACAGGGTCTTGCCCTTTTGTTAAGGCTGGAGTCCAGTAGTGTGATATCGGCTTACTGCAACCTCCACCTCCCAGGCTCAATGATTCCTCCCACCTTAGCCTCCCAAGTAGCTGAGACTACAGGTGTATGCCACCACGCCCACATTATTTTTCCAATTTTTGTAGAGATGGAATTTTGCCATGTTGCCCAGGTTGGTCTCAAAATCTTGGGTTCAAGCAATATGCCTACCTCATCCTCCCAAAGTGCTGGAATTACAGGCATGAGCCACCATGCCTGGCCTTATCTTTTACTTTCTTTGTCCTAGTTCTGGAATTGGCCATTTCTCCAAAGGGGCCTGTTTTCTTTTATGGGGGAATGGTATCTAGAAACAGTCTAGGTATTAGGTGTGCAGGAGAATTCTGTCTCTCAACAATGTGTTTTAGGGACAATCGCTGTCTGCTTGCCACTTCATTACAGAAATTGGCAGCAAAGCTCAGCCTGCCAAGGACTACTGGTAATATTTCAGCAGCACAAAGAGTTGATGAAAGCAGATAAGAATGGTCCAGGCTCCCTCAAGCATTCATGTCTAATCCTTTTCCCTCTCCAAAGCCTCCGGACTGGTGGATTATAACCTAGCAAGACTGTTTCTGTCAGTGTTGTTTATCCCTAAGGGGTTAAGTGTTGAATCTTGATGAGGGTTTTGGTTGGTAGAGGGATCGCAAAGCCTATTGAGAAACAGACTCTGTGGTGCCTAAGGCACTCTGCCTTGGGGATCATGCCCTTCCCTCTTTTAAAATTTACTGACAATGATTAGAATATGGTCTTCTCCTTTATTTTTATCAGTAGAGATATCAGTCAATTGATGCGTCAAGGGAATATAAACTCACAGGGCAAAATAACTAGACAAAGGAGAAAGAAATACCTATTAAAACAACAACAACAACAACATTAAAAAGACAACAAATGATCTCTGAATGTATTTAAGAAGATAAAGGAACATATTTGCAATACGTGACAAAGATAAGACATTAGAAAAAATGTAAATATTAGGTATAAAGTATACATTGATATAAAAAGAATAGATGGAATGAATTTTAGGATGAATATAATTGGAGAACAGATTAGTGAGATGAAAGATCAAATTAATAAACTGTCCTGGAAACTGGCAGGAAGGAATAAAGCAATATAAGTTCCAGATCAGCCTGGGTGAGACACTGTCTCTACAAAAAAAAAAAAATTAATTTGGAAAAAAAAAAAAAGAGTGGATTAAAGGGATAGAAGACTTACACAGGAAGGGCATTATAAATAGGTAATTGTAATGAATGTTCATTGAGTTTACACTAAATACAAGGCACTGTGCTAAACTCTGCATAGGTTACTGAATCTCAATTAAGAGGCTGTTGTAGTAAATCAGGTGAGACATGATTGGAACCTGAAGTTTGAAGGTAAAGAAAAGGGGATTTATCTGAGACACATTGGAAATGTGACATTTGTAGAATTTGTGTTATTGATGTTGGGGAATGTGGGCAAGGATAATAGTGGAAGTGAGAGTTAAGGGAAGGTGAAAAGAGGATAATGTGTATGTTTCTGGTTTGGGAGATAAAGATGATGTTACAGACATTCAGGAAAAGGTTGAAGGAGAGAGATTTGGGAGAAATTAATGAATTAAATTTTGAATATGGGCCAGGTGTGGTGGCTCACACCTGTAATCCCAGCACTTTGGAAAGCTGAGGCAGGTGGATCACTTGAGGTCAGGAGTTCAACACCAGCCTGCCCAACATGGTGAAACCCTATTTCTACTAAAAATACAAAAAAATTAGCCAGGCATGGTGGTGCGCAGCTGTAATCCCAGCTACTCAGGAGGCTGAGACACGAGAATCGCTTGAACCTGGGATACGGAGTTTGCAGTGAGCTGAGATCAGGCCATTGTACTCCAGCCTGCATGGCAGAGAGAGACTCCGTCTCAAAATAATAATAATAATAATAATAATAATAATAATAATAATATGGCGAGTTTGAGGTTTCTGTGAGACATTCAAATAACATTGGCTTGTAGCTGGCAGAATCATATGATAGAGAGTGTTGACAAGCTAAGGGCAGGAAAGACATACTGATCTTAGAAAATATATTTTGGCCTCAGTGGGGGTTTTGTGAATCAGTGTGAAACTCCATTGTAATAAAAAGGTTTTCCTATTGCTTAGGGTGTCCATCTTCTTATTACTTCATCAGTATAGAAACTGAAGAAATAGTCAATGTTGGAAAAGAGGTTGGTATGTTAAATGGCTCATGTTATGTATAGACTTAGTGCCCTGGTTGAAAAATTCTATATGCTGTAATCACACTGGTGAAATACATTAGAAAGTTGGGGGGTGGGTATTATATAAATTAACTTTCCTATACAACAGTGATAATAATTAGCATTTAACAATACCCAAACCACTTCTTATTTTAGTTTACAAGACAGACCCAAAAACTTGTTGCTATTTGATTTAAAGATTAGGCAACAGATTTTGTGTAGATAGCTGAAGTTTAAATATCTTTGTTACTAAATAACTCTTTGGTTTGGGGAAGTTTTTTGTGTTTGTTTTTAGTTTTTCTTTGAGAGGGATGAGAGTAGAGGCTAGTTTGTTTTCAGCCAGAGTTTAGAGAATATAATGGCCTTAATAATCTAGACATTATTATTGATCCATATTGCTCCAATTATAACCACAATTTTTAACTTTACTAGTTAATTATATAGAGAGAAACATACCAGTTTGTTTTTCCATTTGCCTGTGTTCTCTGGGATGCATTTCTTACCTATCTCTGCAAATACCATTTTTTAGGTTCCTTGGCCAACTGGCTTTCAGTGAGGTTCCACCAATGGATGGGTAGAAAAAAGAGTGAAACCAGTTTTTGCCCTCTTTCTTTTAACTTTGGGCAGCCTTTGCAGTATCTTGTTTCCTTCATGACTCTTGCTCCCGATAAATAGACCTCCTTGACCCTGCTTTTGAGCTCTGGTAAACCTACTTTAACCTTTGTCACTTCCTCCCTGGGAGCACTAGCGGCTTCCTGCAGTAGCTGTATCTGGGAGGTCTCACCATTCCTTCTTTGATTTCCCTATTTTTCTAATACCTTTGTAGCTAGTTCCTCATACTAAACTCCTTCTGTTAAATTAGCTGACACAGGCTCTGTTTTTCTGCCCAGACCCTTATATACCCACTCACTTGTGTCCCCTTGCACACAATGAGAATCATATGGAATTCTAAGGTTCCTTTCAGCTCTTGTATTGTAGACTGCTTCCTGCTACTTTCTCTATGATCTTATACCTATTCATTCATGCATTCAACAAACATTTACTGCACTGCTCCCAAGGGCTAGCCAGCATATAACAGTGAAAAAACCAGTCTTGCTCTCATAGAGCTTGTATCCTACTGTGTGGTAGAAAAAGCAACTGTCTCAGTCTGACTAGGACTGAGGGGACTCTCTGGACACAGGATTTTCGGTACTAAAACCAGGAAAGTCCCAGGCAAATTGGGATGAGTTGGTCATTTGTGTGTTGGAAGATAGATAAAGAGCAACAATTATAAGAAGATGTCAGATGGTAATAAGTGCAATGAAGAAAAATAAAGCAGGATAAGAAGAAAAGGAGGCTCTGCACATGGTGAGGTTTCTTTTTTGATAGTCTGGTCTGGAAGACCTTTTGGATGAAGTAACTTTTAGCAAAGGCCTGAATGAAGAAACGAAATAAATATTGCAGATATCCCGACTGGGAGGCCAAGGCTCTGAAGCAAAGATGTATTTGACATGTGTGTCAGTCACGGTTTCAGTGAAACAGACAACATCATAAAAAGTAGGCAGGGACCTCGTGATCCACTGCCTTGGCCTCCCAAAGTGCTGGGATTACAAGCATGAGCCACCACGCCCAGCAATCATGATGAAACCCTCTCTCTACTAAAAATACAAAAATTAGCTGGGCGTGGTGGCGCGTACTGTCGCCTGTAGTCCCAGCTACTCAGGAGGCTGAGACAGGAGAATCACTTGAACCTGGGAGGCAGAGGTTGCAGTGAGTGGAGATCGCACCACTGCACTCCATCCTTGTGACAGAGCTAGACTCCATCTAAAAAAAAAAAAAAAAAAAGGTAGGCAATGAGTAGGGGTACTTCGAAGATAGTATGGTACATTTGGGTTAGTAACTGTGGGGTTTTTTTGCAACCCTTAGTTCTGAAGGGGCAAGAGAAGGGAGAAGTTTCCAGATCTTGCAGACAGAGAGACATGTAGAATGAGATGCCTGGCAGCAGCCGAGGACTTCAGTGGAGGCACACAAACTCAGACCTCACGTACCTTCTCTCAGTGTTCCTGTCCATCCTTCCCATTACTGCAGGGAGGGAGGTGAAGGGGAGAAAGCAGAATAGAGAAAGAACAGATGAAAATAAGCAATAACATAGTGTTATTGAGGAAAAAGACAGGGCAAGAAGTAGGAGAAATTTCCTTGTTGTGGAAGTTTCAAGGAACATCTGTTCCGTGGAACACATGTATTAGTCCATTCTCACACTGCTATAAAGAACTACCTGAGACTGGGTAACTTATGAAGAAAAGAGGTTTAATTGACTCACAGTTCCACAGGTTGTACAGAAAGCATATCCAGGAAGACCTCAGGAAACTTACAACAATGGAAGGGCGAAGGGGAAGCAAGCATGTCTTCACATGGTGGCAGGAGAGAAAGCAAAAGGGTAAGTGCCACACACTTTTAGGCCGTCAGATCTTGTGAGAACTCAGTATCATGAGACTAAAAGGTGGGAAATCCACCCTCATGATCCAGTCACCTCCCACCAGGTCCCTCTCCCAACACTGGGAATTACAATTTGATATGAGATTTGAGTGGGGACACAGAGCCAAACCATATCAGATGGTTAATGGTCATTTTGAATTACTTGCCTTATTGTGATGTAGTCTTTTTCTCCACCTTCTCCCCAACAACAAATCTCTGGTGCACCTATAGTCACAGATGTTGTGTGTATGTGCACATATGCACACTGTGAATGGGGATGGTTTTCACAGATGAACCATCATGATGTGGAAGAGTGACCAGCACGTGCAAAATAAGCAGAGATTTAAAGACAGGGGTGACCGAAATCAAATTCCACCAAAGAAATTGCAGACCTCCTCAGGAGGGCTTTGAACATTCACATGCTATGAAATTGAGGATTTGAGATAATCCTATATAAATCATAAAGAATCAGCAGATCCCAGTAAATATCCTTAATCTTTTATCAACTCTAGTAGTAGTCATTATTACCTACATTCATGGATAAAGAAACTGTTTTGAAGAAATGAAACTACTTAGTTCACATAGATTCAAACTGAGTAATGTATTTCTTACTTTGTTGAGTAGCTGGTTTTCTTTTTTTCCTCCTCAGTTCTATTGAACCGAGCAAATGATTTTCCAACAGTGAGAATAATCTAGATAGGTTTCTTTAAGAGAATGTATAATTATAAAATGGGAAATGAAAGCTTTATGGTTTCCCAGAGGACACTTTCTAATTTTTGATCTCTAATATTGACTATTTCTTGGGTTAATATGTTATCATGTTTGGAAAACTCAGTATTCTGCAAATTAGAGATATTTCCTTGAGTTATTTCATTGAATTGAATAATTATATTTGGTACTTAATGGTTAATTTAATATTATTAGTCCTGAAGTGACATCTACAAAATCTACAAAGCATGTACTCTTTCTTTCTTTTTCTTTCTTTCTCTCTTTCTTTTCTTTTCTTTTCTTTCTTTCTTTCTTTCTTTTTCTTTCTTTCTTTCTTTTTCCTTTCTTTTTCTTTGTCTCTCTCTCCTTCTCCTCTTTTTCTCTTTTCTCCTTCTGCTTCTTCCCTCCCTCCTTCCCTCCTTCCTTCCTTCTCTCTATCACTCTCTCTCAATGGAGTTTCACTCTTGCTGCCCATGCTGGAGTGCAATGGTGCAATCTTGGCTCACTGCAACCTCCGCCTCCCAGGTTCAAGTGATTCTCCTGCCTCAGCCTCCTGAGTAACTGGGATTACAGGCACCCACCACCACGCCCTGCTAATTTTTGTATTTTTAGTAGAGATGGGGTTTTGCCATGTTGGCTAGGCTGGTCTCTAATTCCTGACCACAGGTGATCCACCTGCTTTAGCCTCCCAAAGTGCCGGGATTAAAGGCGTGAGCCACCACACCTTGCCCACTTTTTATTTTTCAATGCCCTAATCTATTTCACATCAAATGGTTCTACAGAAATTTCAGGTGAAAGGCAAATTGAATTTGCATCCATGGTTCTTCCAAGTTAAGCTTCTTAAAGTTGTAGCAGACTATCAAGGGACTTTATTCCTCATTTTAAAGAGGCCTACAAAGATGCCTAAATATGAGCTAGGTTTAAAGTCAAAAATACTTTCTCCTAGATCTTCTATGTATGTCTGTTAGTGCACATCAGTAGAACTGTCACAAATATACTAAAACAATGTAACCACATGTGAGTCCCAACATATAGTGCAAATATTAATCCAACCCTTTTGCTGTGACACCACTGATACAGGAACTGTGATGGAATAAGCTGCCTGATACTTCACCAGCATGTGAGTATATGCTGACACACAAACAATACTATCAAATTCAATGGCCCTTAGAACTCACCTACTTATGTAAGACCACAGCCTTTCCCACTATTTTGAGTTGTCCCCAGCCTAGTTGTGAGCCATTTGTGTTCAGGTACGTAATTGTGTGTGATCTTCTTTCAGAACTTCTTGTCAGTGGTCATGGGTACCTCCTGCTGATGGTGCTCTATGTGAGAATGCTACTCTGCTGGACATAGATATTCTCTGCTGTGACCACCTGAACCTTTAGGGCACCTTGAGTGGTTGCACTGTGTAAGTAGAAAGAATGACCTTCATCCTAGGTCTTCCTGCCAGTACTACTTATTGCGCTTGGTCTAAAAGGGAGTTTCCCAATGGAAGATACACTGCATATAATGATAAATTTATTCCCTCATGGCTTTGGGTTCTGGGAATGACCTGTGGGCAGCAAGAGCCCCTAAGATAGTTTCCATAGTCATTAATAGTTTCATCTATTTCCTCTAGAGCATTCAATTTTTTTTTTCTTAAGACAGTTTTGCTCTGTTGCCAAGAGTGGAATACAGTGGCATGATCTCGGCTCACTGCAACCTCCGCCTCCCAGGTTTAAGTGATTCTCCTGCCTCAGCCTCCTGAGTAGCTGGGTCTATAGGTGCACACTACCATGCCTGGCTAATTTTTGTATTTTTGTTAGACATGGGGTTTCACTATGTTGGTCAGGCTGGTCTTGAACTCCTGACCTCAGGTGATGTGCGCACCTTGACCTCCCAAAGTACTGGGATTACAGGTATGATCCATCGTACCCTGTCTCTCCAGAATATTCAAATATTATTCCTTTCTGTGTGGTAATTGTATGAAGTATACTGGGGACTGCTGGATAAGAAAATCTTTGAAGAACTTAGATCCTTGAGGTTCTTCTAATCTGTTTTATGGAGACACTAATTAGTGAGACTGCATATGTGAGGAGATGCCATCCCAGTTTTTCCATGATACTCATCTCTTATCTGTTCGTTTCAAAGACCTCATTAAAACAATCCCTTCCCACAAAATAAAGGAAAAATGAACATAAAAAATACTTCTTCTTGCACCAAATCAAAGACTTCATGAATCAAAGGTTCTTTAGGAAATAAGTATCTTCCCATACTATAAATATCCAAGTTCTAAATGCAACCTAGCTAGAATGCTAGACTATATTAAAGTATATTATTGTAATGCTTTAAAATACATTGGATTATTTAAAGCTTCATTAAAATAAAAAGTATTATATATAACATAGAAATACCAGAAAATACAGTAAGCTGGTGTGATATAGTCTATGACATTTATATTCAATTTCGTTCTTTTCTTCTTCTTGGTGACAGGACCCTGAATTTGTTCAGGGTGGTAATGTGTGTTGGCAGAGGCAATATACCAAGAGCCTTGAGCATACCTTCTGGATCTTGCTAGGTATGTCAAGAATGCAAGGTCTCAGCTGCTCTTGATCCAGGCCGTTTTTCAGGGTTGTTTTCATAGCATGCAACCTTGAGGGATGAAGTATTGCTTTCAGAACCAAAAGCATGTTTGCTTACTGCTTGCTATAAAATGTTGGGTTTCCCCAAACTCAGTGCTCTTCTGTAACATACTTCATTGCATGTGCAGGCTTTCATTTGGGCCCATGATATCATTCCTGTGGGATTTGGGGGCCAAGGCAACCTACACAAACATGCTGGAGCTCATTTGGCTTACTGTGCCATGATAGGTAAAGATCCAAGTGTCTCTTGTCTTCAGACAGCATCCATATAACATTAACTTAGTAGCTTGTAAGTTAGGTAAAATCAAACTCCAGACTCAGCTTGTAGGAAATTATATTATAGCTATATGTGAGTATGTAAGTTCTGGCCAAGGACGGTAAGAAGTTACTTGATGGAACCTGTGTGAAGACTTCTTAAAAGGGAAGGGGTGGCTGGGCTGTACTTTCTCTTTTGTCCCATTTATTCTCCTTTCTTATGTTGTTGGAATAAAAGTAAGATTGACTTATCTCTAGTAGCCATTATGGACTATGTGATGATTTTGAAGATGAAATCCTACATCAAGATGGTAGAATAGAAATACAGAAAAAGCTTCCACATAGTTGAGCGGTTTTGATTGAGTTTCTTAGTCCTGAGTTCTAGTTTGATTGCACTGTGGTCTGAGAGACAGTTTGTTATAATTTCTGTTCTTGTACATTTGCTGAGGAATGCTTTACTTCCAATTATGTGGTCAATTTTGGAATAAGTGCTATGTGGTGCTGAGAAGAATGTATATTCTGTTGATTTGGGGTGGAGAGTTCTATAGATGTCTATTAGGTCTGCTTGCTGCAGAGATGAGTTCAATTCCTGGATATCCTTGTTAACTTTCTGTCTCGTTGATCTGTCTAATGCTGACAGTGGAGTGTTGAAGTCTCCCATTATTACTGTATGGGAGTCTAAGTCTCTTTGTAAGTCTCTAAGGACTTGCTTGATGAATCTGGGTGCTCCTGTATTGGGTGCATATATATTTAGGATAGTTAGCTCTTCCTGTTGAATTGATCCCTTTACCATTATGTAATGGCCTTCTTTGTCTCTTTTGATCTTTGATGGTTTAAAGTCTGTTTTATCAGAGACTAGTATTGCAACCCCTGCTTTTTTTTGTTCTCCATTTGCTTGGTAGATCTTCCTCCATCCCTTTATTTTGATCCTATGTATGTCTCTGCGTGTGAGATGGGTCTCCTGAATACAGCAGACTAATGGGTCTTGACTCTTTATCCAGTTTGCCAATCTGTGTCTTTTAATTGGAGCATTTAGTCCATTTACATTTAAGGTTAATATTGTTATGTGTGAACTTGATCCTGCCATTATGATATTAACTGGTTATTTTGCTCGTTAGTTGATGCAGTTTCTTCCTAGCCTAAATGGTCTTTACATTTTGGCATGTTTTTGCAATGGCTGGTACCGCTTGTTCCTTTCCATGTTTAGTGCTTCCTTCAGGGTCTCTTGTAAGGCAGGCCTAGTGGTGACAAAATCTCTAAGCATTTGCTTATCTGTAAAGGATTTTATTTCTCCTTCACTTATGAAACTTAGTTTGGCTGGATATGAAATTCTGGGTTTAAAATTCTTTTCTTTAAGAATGTTGAATATTGGCCCCCACTCTCTTCTGGCTTGGAGAGTTTCTGCCAAGAGATCTGCTGTTAGTCTGATGGGCTTCCCTTTGTGGGTAACCCGACCTTTCTCTCTGGCTGCCCTTAAGATTTTTTCCTTCATTTCAACTTTGGTGAATCTGGCAATTATGTGTCTTGGAGTTGCTCTTCTCGAGGAGTATCTTTGTGGCGTTCTCTGTATTTCCTGCATTTGAATGTTGGCCTGCCCTACTAGGTTGGGGAAGTTCTCCTGGATGATATTCTGCAGAGTGTTTTCCAACTTGGTTCCATTTTCCCCCTCACTTTCAGGCACCCCAATCAGACGTAGATTTGGTCTTTTTACATAATCCCATACTTCTTGCAGGCTTTGTTCATTTCTTTTTCTTCTTTTTTCTTTTGGTTTCTCTTCTCGCTTCATTTCGTTCATTTGATCCTCAATCACTGATACTCTTTCTTCCAGTTGATCGAGTTGGTTACTAAAGCTTGTGCATTTGTCACGTATTTCTCGTGTCATGGTTTTCATCTCTTTCATTTCGTTTATGACCTTCTCTGCATTAATTACTCTAGCCATCAATTCTTCCACTTTTTTTCAAATTTTTAGTTTCTTTGCGCTGGGTATGTAATTCCTCCTTTAGCGCTGAGAAGTTTGATGGACTGAAGCCTTCTTCTCTCATCTCGTCAAAGTCATTCTCCGTCAAGCTTTGATCCATTGCTGGCCATGAGCTGCGCTCCTTTGCCGGGGGAGATGCGCTCTTATTTTTTGAATTTCCAGCTTTTCTGCCCTGCTTTTCCCCCATCTTTGTGGTTTTATCTGCCGCTGGTCTTTGATGATGATGGTGACATGCTGATGGGGTTTTGGTGTAGGTGTCCTTCCTGTTTGATAGTTTTCCTTCTAACAGTCAGGACCCTCAGCTGTAGGTCTGTTGGAGATTGCTTGAGGTTTAGGACATAGGCATGGGCAAAGACTTCATGTCTAAAACACCAAAAGCAACGGCAACAAAAGCCAAAATTGACAAATGGGATCTAATTAAACTAAAGAGCTTCTGCACAGCAAAAGAAACTACCATCAGAGTGAGCAGGCAACCTACAGAATGGGAGAAAACTTTTGCAATCTACTCATCTGACAAAGGGCTAATATCCAGAAGCTACAAAGAACTCAAACAAATTTACAAGAAAAAAAACAAACAGCCCCATCAAAAAGTGGGCAAAGGATGTGAACAGACATTTCTCAAAAGAAGACATTCATACAGCCAACAGACACATGAAAAAATGCTCATCATCACTGGCCATCAGAGAAATGCAAATCAAAACCACAATGAGATACCATCTCACACCAGTTAGAATGGCAATCATTAAAAAGTCAGGAAACAACTTTTCTGACTTTTTAGAAAAGTTGGAGAGGATTTTAGAAAAGTGCTGGAGAGGATGTGGAGAAATAGGAACACTTTTACACTGTTGGTGGGATTGTAAACTAGTTCAACCATTATGGAAAACAGTATGGCGATTCCTCAAGGATCTAGAACTAGATGTACCATATGACCCAGCCATCCCATTACTGGGTATATACCCAAAGGTTTATAAATCATGCTGCTATAAAGACACATGCACACATATGTTTATTGCGGCACTATTCACAATAGCAAAGACTTGGAATCAACCCAAATGTCCATCAGTGACAGACTGGATTAAGAAAACATGGCACATATACACCATGGAATACTATGCAGCCATAAAAAAGGATGAGTTTGTGTCCTTTGTAGGGACATGGATGCAGCTGGAAACCATCATTCTTAGCAAACTATCACAAGAACAGAAAACCAAACACCGCATGTTCTCACTCATAGGTGGGAACTGAACAATGAGATCACTTGGACTCAGGAAGGGGAACATCACACACCGGGGCCTATCGTGGGGAGGGAGGGGGGAGGGATTGCATTGGGAGTTATACCTGATGTAAATGACAAGTTGATGGGTGCTGACGAGTTGATGGGTGCAGCACAGCAACATGGCACAAGTATACATATGTAACAAACCTGCACGTTATGCACATGTACCCTAGGACTTAAAGTATAATAATAAAAAAAAAAAAAAAAAAAAGAAAAAAGAAAAAAAAGTGCTAAAAAAAAAAAAAAAAAGAAATACAGAAGAAGCTTAAGTCCCTGCTGAACTTTGTGGAGTTTTAATACTGTTTTGGCCTACTTCTTGCCTGCCTCTATGTAATTATTTTTGGCGAGAGAATAAACTGTTATGTCTTTATATTTTTAATTTTTTAAAATTTTTTATATTTAGGCAGATTCTCGCTCTGTCACTCAGGTGGAGTGTGGTGGTGAGAACATGGCTCACTGTATCCTCAACCCTCCTGGGTTCAAGCGATCTTCCCACCTCAACCTCCTTAGTAGCTGGAACCTTGACCTCCAGGGCTCAAGTGATCCTCTCACCTTGGCCTCCCAAGTAGCTGGGACTACAGGTGCAAGTCACCATGCCTGGCCAATTTTTGTATTTTTTGTAGAGACAGGTTTTTGCTATGTTCCCCAGGGTGGTCAAATAATTTTTATATAGTATGAATACCTATTAAACAGAATATCACTAGATTGATTCATTTATTTTAGAGACAGAGTCTTACTCTTTTGCACAGGCTGGAGTACAGTGGTGTGATCATAGCTCATTGCAGCCTTGACCTCCTGGGCTCAGGCAATCCTCCCACCTCAGCCTCTTGAACAGCTAGCACTGCAAGTGTGCATCACCATGCCTGGCTATTTTAAAAAATTTTCTGTAGAGACAGGGTCTTGCTATGTTTCCTAGTCTGTTTTTTAATTCCTGGGCTCAAGTAATCCTCCAGCCTATGTCTCCCAAAGTGCTCAGATTACAGGCATAAGCCACTGTGCCTGGCCTGATATTAGTAGTTTTAAATGTTTCCAAAGTATTAGTAATTTATAAGAAGTACCCTATGGAACCTTCTGAAAAACTGATTGATATACTGAGGCTCAGAGGGTCTGTTGGTCAGGCCTCTGTGCCCTTCTCCCACCAACCTTCACTAGAGAAGGCTTATTTTTTTTAAAAAATATGCTTTGTATTAATTGGTCTTCTGGTTAAGATTTCATTTGAGGAAGGGCCCCACCTCTGTAAGAAAGTTTGAAAACTACTGTGTTAGATAAATAGTTTATGAAACACCATCTATGTTATTATGTGAACTTAAAATTAGGAAACTTAATCTTAAGTTTATTACTTGGAATTCATTTGCTATCTTTGTAATTGTATTTGCAAGAATGGAAAATTAGTTTTAGTTGTGATGAAACGCATTTTGGCAGTACCAGAACATGGCTTTTCTGTTTGTAAGTAATTTTAAAAGGTTATATTCTTCCCTGAGTACCCATTTGTGAGTACCTATTATTACTATTCTACTTTATGTATTAGTATCTTGGGAAGAATATGCCCCTTAATGTAGAACCAGGGATTACAATATTATTTTTTAAGATTTTTAAAACAACTACTAAAAGGATGATGCAATTACAGCTCATTAAAATGCTTTTACTGTTGTGCAAAAATTATAACAACTGCTTTAGCTTTTACCATAGTAAACACAGAAAAACTTCTGATAAAATACATAGAGAGTGAAACAAACATGATTTTTTAGATGCTAACTATCTGAAGTAAAATCTGATTTGGTTCTATTTTATTCTTAAGTAGTCATATATGTATATTTCCTTTGAATTCAGATCTAATAACATGTATAATAATAATGATAGTTGTTAAGCAGTACATATGCTAATTAGTATTGAGTTTAAACTCCAAGTTTAAACACCAAGGTGTTTTCTGGGTAATAGATGTTTTTCAAAATTATAATAATGTAAAAGTTGGTCTACTAAAATCCTTCAGTAGCAATAATGCTATTTCTTATGTAGATAGCCAGAAAAAAATGCTTCAATGAACCATTCACTATGGTTTCATTTCCTTCCAGTAAAGGAAGATTATGTAGCACAGGGATCCAGAATCAACAACCAATTGAGGCTGAATAGCGGTTTGAGTAGGGATCTATTCAAAATGTTTAACAATTAGGGAGGGATAGGCACTAGGGAGAGGAGGGAGATGAGATTCCTCTTTATGGAAGGAGTGGCAAAGTCACATGGCATTAAGTCGTGTGATATGGGAGGAAAGTCTGTGACCATCTTTGGAAACAATCTACTACACTCCCTTTTTGTCTGTTTGTCCCTATTGGTTTACATCGCAGAATTAGAAGTCTCTCATGGGTTGGCTAGGAGGAGGAGGCAAATCATTTTGTTTTCTTTTAGAAATATTAAGCACTCCTAAGATTCCACGTGAGCTGCATTAAGATGCACTAGAAAGATCCAAGAAAACTCAAGCCACAGTCCTTAGAGTCATGAAAGATCAAGAGGCCACAGTGTAAACGTGTGACTGTGTTCTAGTAACTTAAATAAGGTGTTAGAATGGGTGGCGTGCTGGAAAACTCCTAATGTGACTCCTGTGACTTTTATGTCATTTCTCAAATGTCACCTATATTGTACCCAAGATAAAAGATCCTCCTACTTCTCTAGTGAAGACATTCCAATTACTGAATAAATTATGATCAGTAAGACATCCAATTGCAAAATGAATATTCCAAACTCTCTTCCTTTTTTATAAGCAAACATATTTAGTAAATATGATGAAAGAAAAGATTCCATTGGTAAAATCAACAGAAAGTGTAAAAACAAAACTAGAAATAAAATTTGTTAAAACAGAACATACAAGATTATTACTCAATTAACATACAAAAAGAAAACTTGAGTAAATAGAAAGCTATGCTTTGTTGTTAAATAAGACTTGGCATCATATCAGTTTCCTTATGTTAATTTAGAATTTAGATGTATGCCAGGCGCGGTGGCTCACGCCTGTAATGCTGTCACTTTGGGAGGCTGAGGCGGGTAGATCATGAGGTCAGGAGTTTAAGAGCAGCTTGACCAACATGGTGAAACCCTGTCTCTACTAAAAGTATAAAAATTAGCCAGACATGATGGCACACACCTGTAATCCCAGCTACTTAGTAGGCTGAGGCAGGAGAATCACTTGAACCCGGGAGGAAGAGGTTGCAGTGAGCTGAGATCGCGCCATTGCACTCCAGCCTGTGCAAAAGAGCAAGACTCTGTCTCAGAAAAACAAAACAAAACAAAACAGAGTTTAGATGTAATTCTAATAAAGATTTCCATAGAAATATTTAAAGGAGAATTTGAGTCACTAACTATAATGCATATATAGAAGGATAACTATTTAGTGCTTCTAATTAAAGATAGTTGAATAAAACATGCATATCTCCCTTTACTCGTTACTTCACTCCTTGCTAAAATGAGAGTAAATGAATATGGTCATATTTTCAAAAGGCATAAATAAGGGTAAAAATATTGGGAGAGGAGACTACAATAACAACATTCTGAAAATTAGAGATGGAAAGCTGCAAAACCACTTGATTTGTGTTGGGCTTGGAAATTGGTAGCACCAGGAAATCCTAGAAATGGGAGTAAGAGTAGTGCGAAAACAGTAGAATTGACTGAAAGTATGTGTGTGTATATATATATATATATAGTTTGTTTGTTTGTTTGTTTGTTTTTTGACAGAGTCTTGCTCTGTCACCTAGGCTGGAGTGCAGTGGCACCATCTTGGCTCACTGCAACCTCTGCCTCCTGGGTTCAAGCAATTCTCCTGCCTCAGCCTCCCAAGTAGCTGGGGTTACAGGCTCATGCCACCATGCCTCGGCCGCCCAAAGTACTGGGATTATAGGCATTAGCCACTGCGCCCAGCCTGAATGCAAGTATATTTAAGCAGAAGTAGGCTCCAAGACTCCATAACCCATTCCACACAGCTAGATTGTGAACTCTTTCCTAACACAGCAGAACACTGGCGCGGGGGGGGGGGGGGGGGGGGGGGGGCGCGGTTATTCTTTGTGGAGGGTGATACCAAACGTCTTTGGCCTGTAGAATATTGTGCACAATTGGGGGCCAGGATACTGTACTGAAAACAGGGACATTAAAGTGTAGACTGGATAATTAGTTGTTAATATCCAACAGTCTTCTCCTTAATTCAGTTCCCAGAGCATGACCTATTCTCTTAAGCATTGTAAGACCTATTTTTATCTTAAACCTGACCTATTCTCTGACCTGTTCTTTTAAGCATACTATTAGAAAATTATTTATTGAAGAATCTAGTCAATCCAAGGTAAAATTCCTAAAGAGATTGCTATTAGATATTCCCCCAAACCAAAACCAAAACCAGCAAAAAAAGAAGAAAAAGTGATTGCAGGTGAGGTTCCTCAGGAAATAAACTCTGAAACAGAGATTAGCTTGCAGGAAGTTAATTAGAGAGCACTCATGGGAACCACACTCAGGGAAGGAAGGAAAGGAAAGGAAAGAAGCAGGATTGGGGAGAGGTAATTGGGCTGTGGTCACACCTCAAGCTGATCCCATGGGGAGTTCTGAAGTAGTAATGGTTTTTCAAAGTTGTCCTGCAGTATGACAAGCATGGTGGGCTTTTATACCTTCATGCTGACCAGTCACTGGATGCAGGTTGCCCCCAAGAAAAGAGTACGACTTCGGTGAGGAAGTTTTCTTTAGTTGAGAACAATTTCCAGAGCTGCCAAATAGCTAAGGACAGTCAGTGGCAGCACTCCTAGCAGCTGGTGAAATAAGTTCTTCAGTTCTGAAGGGGGAACTGGGTAACACTTGCCAGATCATCTCACAGTGAATCCCACACTTGTCCATGTGCATAAGTTTCCCATTGGCTATCTAGTGTCTGTATCAGGCAGGAAAGGTTATGCTGCTGTGAAAAATGCAATGTTATGGCTCAGTCAGTTTCAGTCTGAGACTAAGACTTCTTGGAAATAGCCTCTATATGGAACATTGCTGACTTTTTGCATGTAGGAAGAGCACATGTTATACCATGTACTGATTCTTAAAGCTTTTGCTCAAATGTGACAAGTATCACTTCCGTTAACATTTCATTGGTTAAAGCATGCCACATGGCTAAGCCTAAGGTCCCGAAGTGAGGCTATATCATACCCCCTACATCAGTTAATCTATTACCACAGAGCTTAGTGAGTCAACACAATATGTATTAATGTGTTGTTTTTCATATTTTTAAAGGTTGGCTGGGATCAGCATGGTGATTCTTCTGCTCCTGTGGCATCAGCCAGAGTCAGTGAGGTGGCTGTATTCAACTGAGAGCTCAGCCAAGGCTAAAATATCCAATATATGACCTTTTTCCACATATGACAGCTGCTATCAGCTGTTGTTTAGTTAAATATTAAGTTGAAATATTTCAGAAAATAAAGCACAATAGGAAAAATAGTGGAGAAAAGATAAGAAAATAAGAGGATCAGTCTGAGAAGTCCAAATTTTCAATAGTCAGAGATGCAAAGATAGAGGACAAAGAAAACCAAGAAAGATAAATTACTGTGTAAATAATGTTAGGAAATTTCCCCGTAATAAAGGTCATAAGTCTTCAGATTACAAAGTCACCCTGATAGCAAAATGGGTGAAAATAGATCTAAACCAAGTCACATAATTATGAAATTTCAAACATTTGGGATAAAAGATATGGGCCTATATGCTACTAAAGAGAAAACATGATTTCATTTAAAAGATCACGAATCACAATTTCATTGGACTTAGCAATAGAAATACTGGGAGTTAGAATACAAAGGAGATTTGTTTTCAAATTCCAAGAGAATAAGATTTCCAATTTATAGCTCTAAACTCAATGAGCTACCTATCACAACTAAGGGTATGTAACAATATTTTTCAGGTGTGCAGAGTCTCAAAATATTATCTTTCATTTACCAAAATAAGGGAATAAATCAAGAAAGCACAATGCGTGCAAGCCAGGAAGCAAGAGATTGATTAGAAAAGAGAGAAAAAGGAATACTGCAAGATAATAACTGCCTTTGAGGGCAAACAGGACAGATGAAAAAAGATGAAATTCATTGAGGACTTAATATATTTGAACAAACTGAGAGAAAATTAACACTTCTAAGAGAGAGTTGACATTTGAGTTAAAATAAGTAATTATATGGTTCATATTTAAATGACATTTACATAACTGTAAAAATATAACCTTGAATATTGAACTATATTGAAAAGTATAGGTGAGGAAATGTGGAAGGGGAGCAGTTTAGAAAGGGATGCATGGAATGAGAATTAGTGAAAAACTAAACCCTCATCTCCTGTAGTGGGAGGTAAATAGGTAAGTCCTATAACTGAAATATTAAGAATTGAAACTACTCATTTTATTTAGAAACAGAAAATATATCTGTATTTGTTCATTCTCATGCTGCTAATAAAGACATACTCGAGACTGGGTAATTTATAAAGGAAAGAGGTTTAATTGGCTCACAGTTCCATATGACTGGGGAGGTCTCACAATCATGACAGAAGGCAAAGGAAGAGCAAGGCATGTTTTACATGGTGGCAGGCAAGAGGGTGTGTGTAGGGGAACTGCCCTTTATAACATCATTAGATCTCATGAGACTTATTCACTGTCACAAGAATGGCATGGGTAAAACCTGTCCCCTTGATTTAGTTACCTTCCACTGGGTCCCTCCCATGACATGGGATTATGGGAACTACAATTCAAGATGAGATTTGGGTGGGGACACAGCCAAAGCATACCAATATCCCAATAGAAACATCTAAAAGAATAGACTCTTCAATTCTGTTAATTAATAAATTCTCTTTTTTTGCTAAAGTCAATTTGAGTTGATTTTTCTGTTTTTGTTGCTGTTGTTGTTGTTGTTGTGGTTTATTTTGTTTTGGTTTTTGTTTCTACACTAAAAGAATCTTGTCCAATAGATATACACATATTCTCAGATCCCACTACAGAATTTTCAGAAATACTTTGAAAAACTTCCCATGTGATTTTGATGCATAGTCTGGTTTGCACATCACTACTCAGAAGGACTATGATGTTAGCAATAAGCTGTATTCCTTCAGTAAGGAGTCTAATGAACTCATCTTTCAAATTCTGATAGAGATGATAGCTCATGTTCCAGCACACCTCTTCACTTTTCTTCTTATCTTCAGCTTAGGAGGCAAGATTTTATCTCATATATTCAAGTATGAAATAGTGATGATAGGAGGAGAAAGAAATACATTGCTTTCTGAAGGGGGAAAAAAAAACCCAAAACGAAAAACAAAGGACTTGAAGAAATTAGGAATTTTGTTATCTGATAAACCCATAAATTTCCTCATGTGCTTTGAACTTCCTGACTCCCTCTGCTCCTTGCCTCTGTGCCCCAAACCTGGAAAAATGTTTTAGTACTTTATTCTTTATAAATAAAGCTGAGCAAGGGTAGTGCCTTCATTCTATTAAGAATCTATTTCTTCTGCCAGGAGATAGTTTACCAGTTGAACTGAATCTGTAAATTCACTTAATAAAATGGCCAACTGGACATTCTTTATTACTATTTCACCTGATGAACAAATATCTCTCCATTCCAATCCATTCTGTAGAAAGCAGAATTCTCTTAATATCTACTCTATCAGTGTTACTGACATAAAATTGGGATTGAAATGCTTAAATAATAAAACCACCAAGTAGTTGCAGACAGGGAAGAAAGTCCCAGTTATCAATTGCTGCATAACAAACCATTCAAATTTTAATGGCTTAAACAATGGCCACTTTTTAATATCTCATGATTTTGTAGGTCAGAAATTTGTGCTGGTCTGGGTGATTATTCTGTTCCGTGTGGCATGAACATAAATCACTCTGAGGAACTGAGCTAAGGAGTAGACCAGTCTGGAGGGTCCAAGGTGGCTTCGCTTGCATGTCTGTTGCCTGTTAGAGGATAGCTGGAAGGCTGGGCTCAGCTAGGACTGCTGACCACAGCCTCTATACATGGCATCTCTAGGATGATGGTCTCAGGGTAGTTGGAGGCCAGGGCTTCTGGAAGAAATGTTCCAAGAGATCTGGGCTGAAAATTTAAAGCCCTGACCTTAGGCACAGAAGATCCAGAATATCTCTTTTGTTACATTCTATTGGCCAAGGAAGTCATTAATTCAAGGGGAGGGGAATTAGACTCATTGCTTCTTAATGAAAAGATCAGCAAAAAATGTGTGGCCTCTTTTAACCTACCACAGGAAGTATCACTACACTCACATTTCTGGGAACTGGAAAATCCCTTACTACCTACCATCAATCTAGAAATTATTCTTCCTACAAAAATGTAGAAGAGTTCAGGCAGTGGCTCACGCCTGCGATCCCAACACTTTGTGAGGCCGAAGGGGCTGGATCACTTGAGCACAGGAGTTTGGGACCAGCCTGGGCAACATGGAAAGACCTGAGCTCTACAAAAAAAAAAAGAAGAAAATTTACCCAAGTGTGGTAGTGCACAACTGTCATCCCAGCTACTCAGAAGGCTGAGGTAGCCTGAGAGCTTGAGGTTGCATTGAGCCATGATAGTGCCACTGCACTCCAGCCTAGGCAACAGAGTAAGACACCCCAAAAGGTAGACAAATAGTATGCCACTCAGATCCTTAGAAGACGGAACAATAAGGAAGACATGAGCAAGATACAGAGACCCATAACTGAGGCAACTTCAATGATTAGAAAACAAAGCCTTTATTGGTAATAAGAATCTGATGTAGTGATTTAGCAGAGCATATCAGAAGAGGCAAAACCTCGGTACCAATATAACTGAAAAATACTTTACATTTAAAATAAGTAATTTGCAGATGTAATCAATAGTAAGAATTTTCTGGTAGTCAATAGTAAAAATTTTCTGAAAATAGTGCTATATTTTATATGTGAAAAACTTCTCAGTTCATGTGGTGAAATACAAGAACAACAAGAAACCAACAAAACTAGAACCTGGACAATGAAAAAAGAGAATTACGGATCTGGCAAGAATTAAGTGCATCCTTTTAGCCAAAGATGACTATGTGATTTGGGTGGTTTCTTAGCATGGAGGATTAAGCTTTTACTGTAAAAATCCTATTATATTTATTTTCATAGTCTGTTTATATTCACCATCTAGCTGAAAATATTTTTATCTTCTCAGGCATTATTTCTGACTCAGTAAATATTTGTTGATTGGCTAATTAAATACATGATGCAGGTATAAATAAAATAATAATAAGGAATGCATAGTTGAGAGTAATACCACTCTCCCCTATGACGACATAAGATTCTCAGACACTTCACAATCTGTGTGATAGTTGAAAACAATATAATGAATTAGAATAGAAAAAGCTAGAACCTCTGTTTCTGCATACCTAATAAACAACTTTAAAGATACCCAGTATTTTAAGATAATGGATTTTGACCTGAAGTTATTTCAAGTGACAGCAAATTTCTTTAAAATGGTATGCTTATATTTTGTTTCTAATTTAGAGATAATTACTCCAAGGGTGATGTGAAATGTGTATAGAAGTATACAGGAATAGTACAGATTTTTTTTTTAAGTGTGTACTTCAAGGCTATATTTGTAGTTTCTAAACTATTGATCCATCCAGCGTTTTCTTGTCACACATGTGCATCAATGGAAAAAAAAAAAAAAAAAAAAAAGAATCACTGTCATCCCCATCAAAGGAATGGCTCCTTTCCTAAAATTCTTTGAAAATATGTGTTTTACAATCCTTACACCTCAACAAAAGTGGCAATGGAGTAAATACCCTGGTTTATGTTGTTCTCACAATTAAATGGATATCCACAAACTACCTGTCATAAAAGCCCTCTCTTTTCTTCCCAGTGCTTTTTCATTGTTTTCTTGTTTTCCCTGGGACATTCGGGACAGTACCACTTGCCGTTTGGTTTATGACTGAGTCCCATGCTCACTGGACTTAAAATCATAAACCAAAGGGAAGTGGAGGCCACTCCCTGGGGCACTCATGGTTATTACAGCCGCTCTTTTCTCTGTAGACTGACCAGCACGCTGGTTGTCTCCTTGGGGTCCATGGCGGGGTTCTCTGCTTTAGCCTTGGAGTGTTTCTTTTTCTTCAAGGTCTTTGCTTTCTTGCCTTGGCCGTTCCTGTGGTGATCTCGTCGTGGTCGTGATCATTGGATGCATCCTCTCGATTCTCATCGTTGCACTGCCACGGAGAATTCTTGTTATCCGGTGTTTCTCCCTGCATGATTATCGTTGTTCCCCGCATTGTGGTGGGCTCTGCAGCTAGCAGGGACCCTGATCTCTGGTTGCGCCCCAGGGAGCTCGGGGAGACCACCCACCTGTCTGGTCCTGCTTTCCACCAGCTCCATTATAGGGACTCATTCTGGATCTTCTCACCACCCAGCTCCTGGCTCCGAGTCAGGGCTCTCTGCATGCACGGCAACACTCTCCTTTTCTGGGTACCCTCCTGCTGTCTCACGTTATTATGAGAGATTTATGTGATAAGTAATATAGCCATCCAACTCCTTCAGGATTTTCTGCAGGGCCAGCCCAGGCTTGTCGGGCTCACGCTGTCCTGGGGACATTACCTTCCAAAAAAGTCTCCAAGCCTGGGGCCCTGAGCGTGGGCACAATCCCTACGGTCACTCACACTTCCCTGGCCATCTTTTTTATTATAAAAGAAAAAAATTATAGTCTTGCTACTGACACTGAAAACTTTGATGGTAAAGATAGGCATGTTAGAAAATTTGGTCTCCCAGATTAGCAGGCGCCTCTTGAAGGAATTATGTTTCAGGAATAAGAAGGAAAAGATTACGGCTTGTAATAGTCAGTGGAAGAGCAGAGCAAGTTATCAAGTGTGATATAAATAATTCAGGACATATAGATTTTAAAAAAGAGAGTTTCCTGAGAAATGATGGATAACTTTATGTAACTTGAAATTGGGAGATAATACTCATAGTTTAGCTTCATGAAATGTAATGATAAATTTGCTCTGCACTGTTAAAAATATTAGTTGTATGGCCTGGGATATGATACAAACTGGAGCCAGGCCAGGCATAATTACTATGAATGCTTTTTATTTGTGTGGGATTGTAATTATGCAAATTAAAATTTAGCTTTAGTTGCTCTTGCCTCAGTGCTGAATGGATTGTAAGCATAGCTCTCATGGAAACTGGAATTATGCTTTCAGTGCACATTGCACCTGTACATCAGGAAAAGGCATGGAATAAAAACTGTAGACATAAAATATGGCTTTGGTGAGTCTGTACTTTATTGAATTGATACTGTGGCTTCATGTAAAGATGGAAATCTCTTTGTTCCATAGAAGACTCCTCTGAATTTCCTTCTTAAATATAAATATATATGTATAAATATAAAATATATTATACATATATGTTTATGAATATAAAATTAATTTTTGCATACTGGAGGAAATCCAGAAATTGCACAACAGTAATATAAGACACCTGTAATTTCACTACTTGGAGATAGCTACCATTTACATCTACTTGCTTTACCTTCCAATGTCTTTTATGTATTTGTGTATATATAATCAATATTTCAGAAGTCTATATAGCATAGTGTTTGAAAGGGCAGTTGGCTCTCCATATCTGTGGGTTCCACATATGTAGAGTCAATCAACTACAGATCAAAAATATTTTTAAAAAGTACGATAGAAATAATACAACAATAAAAAATAATACAAACAAAGCCCCAACACAGTTTAACAACTATTTACCTAGTATTTATATTGTATCAAGTATTATAAGTAATCTTGAAATGACTTAAAGTGTACAAGGGGACATGCATAGGTTTTATCCAAATACTCTGCCATTTTATATAAGAGACTGGAGCATCCACGGACTCTGGGATCAGTGAGGATCCTAGAACCGATCCCCCATGGATACTGAGGGATGACTTTACATACTTTGGAGCCAAATTGCTTGGATTAAATTTTGGCTTCATCAGCTCTTATCTATATGATTTCTCAGTTTCCTCATTTGTAACATAGTGATCATAATTACCTAGGGTTTTTTGGGACATTCAATGATGTAATTCTCATTAGAGCACCCAAGGAAGGGTTCCTTCTTCTCCACACATCCAAAGTTTCTTGAAGAGGGCCTGACTGTGGCTCATTCAATGGAAAAGAACTTGCTGTGATGACACACTGGCAGAACTTGCCAGAAATCTGACCTGTAGAGTGCCAGGGAGATCTTTCATGAGGAAGTGTTTCATAGGAGGCTCTGCTACACAACTGCTTGTCAGGGAAGGACAGATGCCAAGGGAAGCTGCTGTTGGCACTGTATTTCGGAAGTATTGTATTGTATTGTATCCTGGAGAAGCCACAGAAACAGGAAGTAAAACCCTTTCCTTCCACTGTGTCTCTCCAGCATCCTCCACTGACAAAGCTTAGCACTGAATCAGATGGTAAAGGAAAAACATCTAAAGAGCCTAGTTCAGTTTTCACAGAACAGGCAAAAAGGATGAATTTGGAACTGAGAGAAAATAAATTGATAATTGGTAGTTATTTTAAAACACTTAGAACAATGCCTGACATATAGTCAGTGCTCAAGAACTATTAGCTTAGACTATTTCAGTCACATATGCACACAGATGTGCAAAACTTGGATTGCCTCTACTGAATACACATTTTGTACTGTGAATTTTAGCTTAACATCGTATTATGATTGTTTACATTAAAATTTCTTGGAATCCTAATTTTATGCCTATACAATGATCTATAATGAAGAAATATAATTTATTTAGCTGTTACAGTATTGTATATATTATGGATTGTTTCTAATTTCAGTCTGATAAGTAAAACTGAGTGAATATTCATGTTTTCAATGCATTTAAAAGAGTTTTTTTTATTTTATAAAAATAATTTTAGAGATAGGTTCTCACCATGTTGCTCAGGCTGGTCTTGAACTTCTGGGCTCAGGCAATACTCCCTCCTCACCCTCCCAATGTGCTGGGATTATAGGCATGAGCCACAATGCCCAGCCTCAATGCATGTTAAATAATTTTTTTATGATTAGCCTCCTAAGGAGATATTCAAAGAATGAACATTCTTAAAATTTTTATGTCTTGTCAAATTTCTTTTCAGAAATATATTTCCAATTCACATTTTCTCTTAAAATTTGCATCTGACACAATAGATTTAATATTACATAATTTTAAACTTTGACTCTTTGACATGAGACAAATAGTCTTATGTTTGTCTTAATTTGCAGTGTGACTACTAACAAGGTTTCACATGTCATTTTATACTATTTACTATCATAGTATTAGAGATTTGTTTTACTATTTTGAAAACATATGAAGCATAACAATCCCTAGGCTACTAGATTTTTTACAAAATGATTTTTCCCCCTAATTTAGCATTTGACATTTATTTGACAATTTGGCATTTGACAATTTTTTTTAAGTATAGGCTTTACATTTATAACTCAAAAATATAATCCTCATGGTTTTCCCATATCTTTTGTGGTGAAATACTTCGACTCCCATAAGATTGTTTACCCATTTAGTTATAGTTTTTTCTAGTTTATTATTTTATTTGTTAGAGATTTAATTCTAAGCATGTGAAATTAGGTTTGGTGAATACCTAACATTGTATTTTTTTCAAAATAGATTAATTAGGTCACAGAACATGTATTAAGCAATTTAAGAAGATTGACATTATATCAAGTATCTTTTCTGACTACAATGGTATCAAAATAAAAATGAATAACAGAAGTAATTTTGAAACAGTCATAAAAACATGGAATTAAACAACATACTCTTGAATGGCCAATAGGTCAAAGAAGAACTTAAAAGATAAATTCAAAAATAAGTTGGGACAAACAAAACTGGAAACACAACAGATCAAAACTTGTGGTGTGCAACCAAAGCAGTTCTGAAAGAGAAGTTTGTAGCAATCTACATCTACATCAAAAAAGAAGAAAGACCTCAAACAAACAAGCTAATGTTATACCTCGAGGAACCAGAGAAAGAAAAACAAACTAAGCTGATATTTAATAGAAGGAAGGAAATAATTAAGATCAGAGCAGAAATAAATAGAGACTAGAAAAACAATAGGAAAGATTAATAAGGTGTTTTTTGTGAATATGAAATTGAAAAAAAATTAGCTATACTAAGGAAAAAAAGAGAAGTATCCAATAAATAAAATCAGAAATGAAAAAAACATTACAACTAATACTGCAGGCCAGGTGTGGTGGCTCCTGCCTGTAATCCCAGCACTTTGGGAGGCCGAGGTGGGCAGATGACTTGAGTCCAAGAGTTCAAGATGAGCCTGGGCAATATGATGAAACCCTGTCTCTACAAAAAAATACAAAAATTAGTCAGGTGTGGTGGTGTGTGTCATTACTCTCAGCTACTTGGGAGGCTGAGGCAGGAGGATTGCTTGAGACTAGGGAAGTTGAGGCTGCAGTGAGCCGTGATAGTGCTACTACACTCCAGCCTGGGCAGCAGAGCAACACCCTGTCTCAAATAAATAGATAGATAGATGAAACTGATACTACAGAAATACAAAGGAGATTAAGAAACTGTTATGAACAACTATATGCCTACAAATTGGGTAACCTAGAAGTGGTGGATAAATTCCTAGAGACATAAAACCTACCCAGAGTGAATCATGAAGAAACAGAAAATCTGAACAGACCAATGATAAGTAAGCAGATCAAATCAATATTTTAAAATCTCCAATCAAAGAAAAGACCAGGGTTTGATGCCTTCACTTCTGAATTCTACCAAACGTTTAAAGAAATATTAATGTGAGTCCTTCTCAAACCATTTCAACAAATCGAGGAAGAGGGAACACTTCCTAACTTATTTTATGAGGATAGCATTATGCTGATATCAAAACCAAACAGGCACAACACAAGAAAAGAAAATCCAGGCTATCCCCAATGAACATAGATGCAAAAACACTCAACAAAGTACTAGCAAACTGAACTCAACAGTACATTAAAAGGATTATTCATCATAATCAAGCAAAATTTATCCCTGGGATGAAGGAGGGTTCAGCACACACAAATCAATAATTGTGAAACAAGACATTAACAGAATGAAGGAAAAAAAAACCGTTTATCTCAAGAGATGTAGAAAAAGCTTTTGACAAAATTAAAAATCCTCCCATGATAAAAGCTCTTACCAAATTAGACATACAAGGAATGTTCCTCGACAGAATAAAGGCCATATGTGGCAAGCTTAGAACTAATATCACGCTCAATAATGAAAATTGAAAGTCTTTCTTATAAGATTAGGAACAAGACAAGGATGCCCACTCTCGCCTTTTCTATTCTACGTACTACTGGAAGTCCTAGCCAGAGCAGTTAGGCAGGAGAAAGAAATAAAAAGCATCCAAACTGGAAAGGAGGAAGTTAAATTGTCTTTATTTGCAGATGACATGATCTTATATATACAAAAATTTAAAGACTACCTAAACTTCAAACTCACAAACAAATTCAGTAAAGTTGCAGGACACAAAACCAATATACAAAAAAATTGGTAAGGTTTCTATATACTATCAATGAATTATTTGAAAAACCAAGAAAATCGTCCCATTTACAATAGCCACAAAAACATGCTTAAAGTAAATTTAACCAAGGAAGTACAAGATCTGTATCCTGAAAACTACAAAACATTGATGAAGGAAATTGAAGAAGACACAAATAAATGGAAAAATACCCTGTGTTCACGGATTAGAATAAGTAATATTGTTAAAATGTCCATGCTACTCAAAGTGATCTACAGATTCGATGCAATCGTATTAAAACCTCAATGACATTTTTTACAAAAATGGAGAAAAAAACGTAAAATTAGCTCTTGGCATTTCTGTGGAAAATCAATGGATCGTGAATATGTGGATTTATTTCTGAGCTCTCTACTCAGTTCCGTTGGTCCATGTGTCTGTTATTAGGCCAGTGGCATGCTGTTTTCATTAAAGCTTTGTAGTACATTTTGAAATCAAGTAGTGTGAATCCTCCAGCTTTGTTCTTTTTGCTCAAGACTGCTTTGGCAATTAGTACTTCTTGATTGCAAGAAATCTGAGAAATACAGAGAAACATAAAGAAAAAAATTAACATCATTCAAAACTGATGATCAGAGAAAGCATGTTAACATTTGGTGTATCTCCCCCTATTTCCCTGCGCATGCATAAGAAAAGAAACAATTTTTGGAAATAAGTATTATATAGTTTGGCATTTTTTTCTGTTAAATACATACACATATGGAGTATTTTTATACTATATAATATTTTAAAACATATTGTTCTTAGAGTTTGTGTGGCGTTTTAGCATATGACTTTTCCATAATTTAATTCTACATATTGAACATTTATATGTTTTTTTAGTATTTATTTATTTATCTAATTTTATTTTGAGATGGATTCTCACTCTGTCGCCCAGGTTGGAGTGCAGTGGCACAATCTCAGCTCACTGCAACCTCCCCGTCCTGGGTTCAAGCGATTTTCCTGCTTCAGCCTCCCGAATAGTTGGGATTACAGGTGCGTGCCACCATGCCTGGCTAATTGTTATATTTTTAGTAGAGACAGGGTTTCACCATGTTGCCCAGGCTGATCTGGAACTCCTGATCTCAGGTGATCCACCTGCCTCAGCCTTCCAAAGTGCTAAGATTACAGAGGTGAGCCACTGTGCCTGGCCAATATTGTTCACTTTAAAAAGCTATTATAATGGTATGAATACTTGTCTAGATCATTATGCAGTCTAATTAACTTCTTCTTTTTTCTTTTTTTTTCTTTTTTTCTTTTCTTTCTTTCTTTCTTTTTTTTTTTTTTTCTGAGACAGAGTGTTGCTCTGTGGCCCAGGCTGGAGTGCAGTGGCGCTATCTCGGCTCACTGCAAGCTCCACCTCCCGGGTTCAAGCCATTCTCCTGCCTCAGCCTCCCGAGCAGCTGGGACTACAGGCACCCGCCACCACGGCCGGCTAATTTTTTGTATTTTTTTTTTAGTAGAGATGGGGTTTTACTGTGTTGGCCGGGATGGTCTTGATCTGAACTCGTGATCTGCCCTTCTCGGCCTCCCAAAGTGCTGGGATTACAGGCGTGAGCCACCGCTCCTGGCCAGTCTAATTAACTTCTAAAGGTAAATTACTAAAAATCAAATTGCTAGGGCAAAGGGTATGAACATATTTAAAGTTCTTATCCATAATGCCAGATTGTATCACATTAAGTTTGTATCAATTAATGCCCTCAGCAACAGTGTTAATGTCTTTTTCACCACATCTTGCTCTGTACTGGATGTTTAAGACAAAACAGGGGCTGGGGGGAATCCTTCCAATTTAACTGATAAGAAATATATTTGACAATTAAAATATTATTTTGTTAAGTTCCTGAATTGAATAGGCATGTACAACCTCAATAATCTTTAGGGGAAAAAAATTTTAGCTTTGTGTTCTTTTGCCAGCTTTCTTTTAAAATAGCTTTTAAAAAATTTCTATTATTTAAAAAATAGTATGAAGAACTTAACTGAGCTTAGGTTAAGCCTAAAATCGATTTGGGAAGAAATGACATCTTGATGATATTTCATCTTTTCACAAAGGAGCATGTTACCCTTTGCTATTTATTGAAAATTTATATTACTTAGTAAATGTTTTCTTTAGCTAGTCCCTGTATATTTTTAAGGATTATTCCTATGTTTTTTACGATTTTGGTATTTTAATGAATTGGGACATTTAATGATTTTTGCTGCCATTGAGACTAACATCCTTTTTCCCTTTGAATCATCTAAATTGTAATTTCAAGATTAGGGAGAAACAGTATAATGTAATTAAAAGCTCGGATCCTGTAGCCAGGCTTTCCCATCTGTACCTGAATTCACCTCTTACCACCTGACTTGGGCAAGCTGGCCATGCTGGATACTTCCCTTCCTCCCCTCCAGAGTCCTCTCCCTGCTCTGCATCCTGCTCTGTGTCCCTAAGGTTCCCCTCGCTGGGGCTTCCTTACCTTCTGGCTTCCAGTTAGGTTCAGCCAATGAGGGCATTGGCAGGAAATCAGAGTGGGAGGAAAGTGAGGGAAAAGTACTTGTTTCCAAGATTTCCTCCCTGCTTAATTGGTGCCAGAGGCTGTGTCCTGCCAAAGGCTACAGCTCTTATCAGAAGGCCTCTCTGCATAGCTACCCTTCCGGCCACATTTCCCTGCTGTTGCTAACCTAGGGTGCTACAAGATCCTCTGGGTCTTTTCTAACACATGGCCCATGCCTGGGTAATGTCCCCATTATCCAGCTTGAGTGTGTCATCTGGTTCCCACCAGGATCTTGACTAAAAGCAAATAGCACACAGGAATAGAAAAATGACATATCCTTGTCATTTTTCTCGTATCATTGGGAATGACTCTTGGCTGCCATTATGATTATAATTTTGGCAATCAATGTAAGATAGGAATTCTACAGTATGTTCAGGAAGTATCATTCTTGTGATTTTTTTGAGTTTTATAAGGAAAGATTGTTGAATTTTATCCTCTGAATTTTCATATATATAAGTTGTTTTTAAATTGGACTTATTAATATGTTACTTTAAATTTTGAAGTTTTCTATCAATAAACCATTCTTTCATTCATCCCTGGAATAATCCAAATGAAATTTACTTTGCTAATATTTTATTTCAGATTTCTAAAAATCATCTCAACTGAATGCTAGATATGTTGAGGCCATCTAAAACAACAGACTTAGGAAAATTAATATCCTTAAACTGACCTTTGTTTAAACATGCATTACTTTGAATAACTGGAAATTTTAATAGCCTTTTTTTTTACCCCAAATTCCTTTTTGTGCTGTTTCCTATAGTTTGTAGTCCAGAAGCAATTGGCTTATGCAAGTGTTAAGAAGGCATATTTGAGGAAGGTGGTGTGGGAGTGGAGGAGACAGACCACAGCATAATGTCTAGGAATTGTGAGTAAACCAGAGTGAAGGGAGTGTAAAATAACTGTTTTCCTCCTCCCTTTTTTTCTGTATTAAAAAAAACCACTCTGTTTTTTCAATCATGTTTTCTATTGGGTTTAGAACTTAGGACTTAAGTTTATAGCACTTGGTAATTCCAATATTTTATACATGTTATACCATGCAATACCATTTTATTTCAATCATGGAATTTTAATTTTGGTTCCCATGAGTTAATTCCATCACAGCGGGATCCTGAGCACAATATCCCCTAGAGATAAAAATAATCGTATTTAATATTTTTATGAGTGATTACACATTTGGTGTCAAGCACTTGAAACACTGAAATCATAACATATAATTGCTGAACCATTGGCATAAAGAAACTGACGCTATTTTGTTCTGTCCCCAAAGAGTCTGGCATTGAAACAGAAGTAAGACTACAAAGGTTGTATTGGAACATTTAAATGAGATTCTGCTTGATTTCATGTGACTTAATCTAAGGACAGAATCTGCAAATATGAAACTTTACAGGCCGGGCATGGTGGCTCATGCCTTGTAATCCCAGTACTTTGGGAGGCCAAGGTGGGTGGATCACTTGAGGCTAGGAGTTTTGAGGCCAGCCAGACCAACATGGTGAAGTACATGTTATCTACTAAAAATACAAAAAAAAAAAAAAAAAAATAGCCAGGCTTAGTGGCACGTGCCTGTAGTCTCAGCTACTCAGGAGGCTGAGGCAGGAGAATCGCTTGAACCCCGGAGGCAGAGGTTGCAGTGAGCAGAGATTCCGCCACTGCCCTTCAGCTTCAGTGACAGAGCAAGACTCTGTCAAAAAAAAGAAAGAGAGAAAGAAAGAAAGAAAAAGAAAGAGAGAGAGAGAGAGAGAGAGGGAGAGAGAGAGAGGAAGGAAGGAAGGAAGGAAGGAAGGAAGGAAGGAAGGAAGGAAGGAGGGAGGGAGGGAGGGAGGGAGGGAGGGAGGGAGGAAGGAAGGAAGGAAGGAAGGAAGGAAGGAAGGAAGGAAGGAAGGAAGGAAGGAAGGAAGGAAGGAACTTTACATTTTCACCCACAATTTTGTCAGGCAGTATCTAGTAATGACAAAATGTTTCTATTTGTAATCAAAGAGTTACAAATAACAAAGAAGAATTAGAATTTGTTTGGAGAAGAGGCAGGTTGCTAAATTGCATAGTGGAGAATTTCCTTTTTGATGTGTTTTCTTATTTATCATCCTTTGTCACTTCCCACTCCCTAGCTAAGGATATTCCCTTACTCTGAACCCACTGGCGTGTGAGAATTCCATTCCCACAATAAACTTGCTTTATGGGCTCTCTTTTCTAGTATTCTTTTGTGGTTTAGAACTGCAAAATCAAGTGTGAGAACATACAATATCTAGTAAAAGCCAGCATTACTGAATGAACTCATTAAAGCCAAGGGGGAATTGCAACCTCCAAAAATTAAAACATCCGAACATCTGTTAAAACTCAATCTGTGTTTCTTCTTTGAGAAAAATAATAAATCTGATCAACTCTCGGTATAACATCTGAAAAGAATAAACAAAGAAGCTAGATAAGTAAAATTAATTTGGCAGATGGTTCAATAAGTTAGGAACTGAGACAATTCTTGAAAAGTTTCTGTAATTTCTTTTGAAAAGTAAATGTAAAGCAGGAAAATTCCCAAGCAACAATAAAATGAAACTGAGGAATTACATTTACTAACAGTATAAGAGATAGAAAATGAATAAAAACAACTGAATTATGTGTGAAGAAAGGAAAGTCAACTGGCATGTATTTTATCAGCACATATTTTATCAGAAAAGTTAAAAGTTGTTTTAAATTTTATTTAAAATTGTCTACTTAAGCTTTATTTCTTATGAAGTACTTTTTCCTTCTCTAAGAAGAGGTCTTACCCCGACTTGATCATTACACATTGTATGCATCTAACATGTATGCCATAAATATGTAGAACTATAAACTATAATGTATCAAAAAATAGGCCTTATGAAGTTGTTTTTCATTCTTCCCTCTTTTCTTTTTTGTATGCTTTTGCAATTGGCTTTGTCTCACAATGGCAAAATAAAATGTTTGTAGTATTTGTGAAAAAGTCAAGTTTCTATAGAATATGTGTCATATACTTGCAAAAGGTGTCACATATTTCAGTGTTGCTGTAAGTATTACAGTTAGGCCAGGTGCAGTGCCTCACGCTTATAATCCTAGCACTTCAGGAAGCCAAGGCAGAAGGATTGCTTGAGCGCAGGAGATCGAGACCATCCTGGGCACCATAGTGAGAACTCATCTCTATAAAAAATTACCCAGGCGTGGTGGCACATGCCTGTAGTCCTAGCTACTTGGGTGGCTGAGGTGGCAGAATCGCTTAAATCCAGCAGGTGGGAGAGTCAGTGAGCCATTATCATGCCACTGCATGCCAGCCTGGGTGACAGAGCAAGACCTTGTCTCAAAAAGAAAAAAATAGTGCTCTTATTGTCTAAGAATAGACAAATTCTCAACTCTCCTATTATAATTATTTGTCCTTGTTCTCTCTATAGCCTCCAAATTAAGGTGTGATTTCTGTCCCTTGCCCTAGAAATTCTTAATATCTTCATGTGTTAGCAAATTTAAAAAATAATAAGAAAAAATTCATTATCAGTTTACATGCTTTATGTTAGGGAATATAGTTTTATTACTGAAGCCACTGTTTCCTTAAGTTACCTCAGTGTTGGTGTCAAATGATATCAAATACACCTACATGGCTGGGTTCCACAAACTGGGATCCTGAAACGTCAGCTCCACACCCATCCCATCCTCATCACTGTACTTTCACCTCAAGCAGAACACTCAAGGGAGAAGAGATGCTCACAAAATTCTCCTTGATCTTTGATTTTGTTCTCCGTATCAGATGTTGCAAATAATACTGTTTCAAGCCATCTGGTTTTTGAGCTCCCAGGTATAGATGTATCAAGTATGTCTGGTATTTTTGTGGAAACCATCTGGAAACGTAAATACAAAGGCCTGCTTCAACGTATGAGAGACAGCTCTCCGTGTGGACACCTCCACCCCATTCACTTTTACGCAAATGCTATTTCCATGTCTGCTGCCCTTTCAGATGCAAGTTCCAATGTCATCTACGCTGCTGTCTTTTAGGCATCGAGACTCTGAGCTGGGATTGAGATTGAACTCCTAGGATTATTTCCGTGTTCCCTCACTCACATCTTCTCTTCCACGGGTCCCCTTTTGCCATCTTTGTCTCTTTTTGCTCCTCCCTCCCCTGTCATCCCAGCTCCAGTTGCCCCCAGCTTCCTTCTAGACAATTTCACTTCCTTGTCAAGGTTTTCCCTGACCTTGTTTTAGTTTGGGAAAGCAAGTAATAGAGATGATGCTGTCTTTAGATACATGGTATTTCCATGTGTAGCATTTTAAAAGGTGATATTCTATGTAATCATTTTTTTGTGTGTGTGAGATAGAGTCTTGCTCTGTTGCCCAGGCTGGAGTGCACTGCCGGGATCTTGGCTCACTGCAAGCTCCGCCTCCCGCATTCACACCATTCTCCTGCCTCAGCCTCCCCAGTAGCTGGGACTACAGGCACCCATCACCACTCCTGGCTATTTTTTTTTTTTTGTATTTTTAGTGGAGACAGGGTTTCACCGTGTTAGCCAGGATGGTCTGGATCTCCTGACCTCGTGATCTGCCCGCCTCGGCCTCCCAAAGTGCTGGGATTACAGGCGTGAGTCACCGCGCCGGGCCAATCATTTCTTTAAAAATTTAATTTTTTTTAAAAAGTCAAAAGTTTGTTTACATGAACATGGTAAAAACCAAAATGGTGCAAAAAGGTTATAAAATTAAAAGTGCGTTTTCCTCTCACCTTTGGTTCCTATTCATGTGATTGTTCATCTCAGAGGAAACTCCTGCTCTTGGTCCTATGTACCTTTCTAGAAATAGGTAAGAAGATACGCACATTTAAACAAGTATTTATGATCATTTTGCATAAATGCTAACATGCTTTATACACTCTTTTTTATCTTGCTTTTTGGTTGATGAAATAATCAATTTCCCCTTTATCTTTCTGTGTATTTTTTCTTCTATTTTTAAAATTTATTTTTTCAATTTTTTTGTTCATTTTTCTATTCCTTTCATAGGTATGGATACCTTTCTGTTTATTATCTTTTTGTATTGGTTAGAAATTCCAGTATAATATGGAATAGCACTGGGAACATTTTCACTTTTCCTGATTTACAGTGTCTGCTTTATTAAGTATGATGTTTACCATACTTTAAAAATAATATCCCTATTAGATTGAGGAAGTCTATTCTTAGGTTGCTGCGAATTTTTACTGTGAATAAAATATGTAAAAAGTGTAAAACTTTATGATGATATTTTAAATCAATGGAGATAATTATGTGATAATTTTCTCATTTCAAGGCATACCTCAGAGATATTGTAGACTCTGTTCCAGACTCAATAAAGTGAATCATACAATTTTTTTTTGTTTCCCAGCGCATATGCAAGCTATGTTTATACTATACCATAGTCCATTAATTTTACAATAGAATTATGTCTAAGTAAACAATGAACATACTTAATTAAAGTGTATTTAATTGCTTAAAATATTAACAATCATCTGAACCTTCAGTGAGTCATCATCTTTTTGCTGACGGTGGGTCTTGCCTCTATGTTGATTGCTGCTGACTGATCAGGGTGGTAGTTGCTGAAGGTTGGGATGGCTGTGTGGATTTTTGCAAAGAAGACAACAATAAAGTTTGCTTGCATCAATTGACTCTTGCTTTCACAAAAGACTTCTCTGTAGCATGCAATGCCCTTTGATAGAATTTAATCCACAGTACAACTTCTTTCAAAACTGGAATCAATTCTCTCAAATCCTGCTGATATTTTATCAATTAAGTTTATATAATATGCCAAGTCCTTTGCTTTCACTTCAACAATGCTCATAGCATCTTCACCAGGAGTAGATTCCATCTCAAGAAATCATTTTCTTTGCTCATCCATGGGAAGCAACTCCTCATCAATTCAACATTCATCTTGAGATTGCAGCAATTCAGGCATATCTTCAGACTCCACTTCTAATTCTAGTCCTTTTGCTACTTCCACCGTGTCTGGAGTTGCTTCCTTTACTGAAGTCTTGAACCTGTCAAAATCATCATGAGAGTTGGAATCAACTTCTTCCAAACTCCTGTTATGTTGGTATTTTGGCTTCCACACATGAAATACAATTGTTCTTAATGGTGTCTAGATTGGTGAATCCTTTTCAGAGATATTCCATTTACTTTGCCCTAAACCAGCAGAGGAACCATTATCTATGGCACCTATAGCCTTATGAAATGTATTTTTTATATAATGATACTGGAAAGTCAAAATTACTCCTTGATCCATGGGCTGCAGAAAGAATGTTGTATTAGCAGGCATGACAACAACATTCATCTCCTTATACATCTCTATCAGACCTCTTTGGTAACCAGGTGCATTGTCAGTGAGTAGTAATATTTTCAAATTTTGAAAGAAATCTTTTTTTTTTTCTAAGGAGTAAATCTCAAGAGTGGGTTAAATGATTCAGGAAACTACGCTGTAAATAAAGGTGTTGTCATCCAGGCTTTCTTGTTCCATTTATAGAGAATAAGGGCAGGGTAGATTGAATATGATTCTTAAGGATCCTAGGATTCTCAAAATCCTTTGTATGTGTGAGATGGAGTCTTGCTCTGTCGCCCAGGCTGGAGTGCAGTGCCGGGATCTTGGCTCACTGCAAGCTCCGCCTCCTGCATTCACACCATTCTCCTGCCTCAGCCTCCCCAGTAGCTGGGACTACAGGCACCCATCACCACTCCTGGCTATTTTTTTTTGTATTTTTAGTGGAGACAGGGTTTCACCGTGTTAGCCAGGATGGTCTGGATCTCCTGATCTCGTGATCCGCCCATGATCTCGTGATTCTCAAAATCCTAGGATCCTTAAGAATTAGCATTGGCTTCAATTTAGAGTCACCAGATATATTAGTCCCTAATAAAAGAGTCAACCTGTTCTTCGAAGCTTTGAAACCAGGCATTGACTTCTCCTCTGTGGCTATGAAAGTCCTTGATGGCTTCTTATTTCAACATAAAGCTGTTTCATCTACATTAAAAATCTGTTGTTTAGTGCAGCCGCATTTATTAATGATCTTGGCTGGGTCTTCTGGATAACTTGCTGAAGCCTCTACATTAGTACTCGCTGCTTCACCTTTCACTTTTATGTTACACAGATGGCTTCTTTCCTTAAACCTCATGTACCAGCCTCTGCTAGCTTCTAAGGGATCTGCCTGCCTTTTTTTCCTGCAGCTTCCTTACCTCTTTCAACCTTCATAGAATTGAAGAGTTAGAGTCTTGCTCTGAATTAGGCTTTGGCTTAACGAATGTTATGGCTGTTGTGATCCTCTATCCAGAACACTGAAACTCTTTCCGTATCAGCTATAAGGCTATTTTGTTTTCTTATCATTTGTCATTTGTGTGTTCACTGGAGCACTGGAGTAGCACTTTTTTTCTTTTTCTTTCTTTCTTTCTTTTTTTTTTGAAATGGAGTTTCACTCTTGTTGCCCAGGCTGGAGTGCAACAGTGTGATCTCCTGGGTTCAAGTGATTCTCCTGCCTCAGCCTCCCAAGTAGCTGGGACTACAGGCATGTGCCACCACACCCAGCTAATTTTGTATTTTTAGTACAGACAGGGTTTCACCATGTTGATCAGGCTGCTCTTGAATTCCTGACCTCAGGTAATCCACCCGCCTTGGCCTCCCAAAGTACTGAGATTACAGGTGTGAGCCACCATGCCCAACTGGAATAGCACTTTTAATCTCAGCTCACTGCAACCTCTGCCTCCTGGACTCAGGTGATCCTCTTACCTCAGCCTCCCGTTTAGATGGGACTACAGGTTCATGCCACCACACCCAGCTAGTTTTTTGTATTTTTAGTAGAGGCAGTGTTTTGCCATGTTGCCCAGGCGGGTCTCAAACTCCTAGGCTCAAGGGATCTGCCTGCCTCAACTCCCACAGTGCTGGGATTATACCTGTGAGCCAGCGCACCTGGACTAATTTCTTTCAAGAACTTTTCCTTTGCATTCAGAACTTGGCTGTTTGGTACATAAGGCCTAGCCTTCCGCCTATCTATGCTTTTGACATACCTTCCTCTCTAAGCTTAATCATTTATAGCTTTTGATTTAAAGTGAAAGACATTCAAATCTTCCTTTCACATAAATACGTAGAGGCCATTCTAGGATTATGGAATGGCCTAATTTCAATATTGTTATGTCTGAGAGAATAGGGAGGCCAGAGGAAGGGGAAAGAAACGGGGAGCTGCCAATCAATGGAAGGGGAGAGGAAAGGGGGAACTGCCAATCAGTGGAGCAGTCCAAACGCAGACACACCATTTATTTATGCAGTTTGCCCTCTTATATGGGCATGGTTCATGGCATCCCCAAACAATTAACAATAGTAACCTCAAAGATCACTGACCACACATCACTATAACACATATGATATTAATAAAAGTTTGAAACATTGTGAGAATTACCAAAATGTGATACAGAGACATGAAGTGAGCATATGCTTTTGAAAAAATGGCCCCAATAGACTTGGATTGACACAGGGTTGCCACAAACCTTTAGTTTGTAGCAAAATACTATTATCTGTCAAGTGCCATAAAGCTAAACACAATAAAGTTAGGTATTCCTATTCACCATTAATATAGCTGTATTGTAAATCGTATCTGTTGATTTTCTAATATTATCTTTGCTTGCTGAAATAGACCCTACTTGATGATGATATATTACCATTATTATGTGAATACACTATTGAATCCTATTTACTATTCTATTGGTGTTTTTACATCTGTATTTATAAGTGAAGTTAGCTTATAATTTTATTTTATAATGGTTGTCTGTTTTATATACTAGTCCTATAAAAGGAATTAGGTAGCTTTTATGCATTTTTTCCTTCTTTCTTTAAATTTTTTAAAATTCTGAGACAGTTTCCATAAAATAGTGAGTTTATTAGTCCATTCTCACACGGCTATAAAGATACTACCCAAGACTGGGTAACTTGTAAAGGAAAGTAGTTTAATTGACTCACATTTCTGCATGTCTGGGGAGTACTCAGGAAACTTACAATCATGGCAAAAGGCAAAGGAGTAGCAAAGGCACTTCTTACATGCTGGCAGGCAATAGAAAGAATGAACAAGTGAAGAGGGAAGAGCCCCTTATAAAACCATCAGATCTCATGAGAACTCACTCACCATCATGAGGACAGCATGGGAAAAACCGCCACCATGATCCACTCACCTCCCAGCAGGTCTCTCCCTTGACCCATGGAGATTACAGTACAAGATAAGATTTGGGTGGGGACACAAAGCCAAACCGTATCAGTGAGTATCATGCCCTGATACTTGGTAGGAGTGAGAGAATTTGACTGTTATTACATTGATTATTTGTTATTGTTATTGAGGTTTCCTAAATTTCTTTCTTCTTTTTTTTTAGGTTTTGGCAACTTCCTTTAATATTTTCAAAAAGTAAAGCAATATATTTATTATATATTTTTATATTTTATTAATTACACCTAGCATGGAACAAATGAACTCTTATTTTACATACATTTCTTACAATTGTACCACAATTGTACTTAGCCCCTAACAGAATAAAAGTAGTGTGGCTATAGAAGTAGGCAAACCAGCAGGAGGAAATGTGTCCAAAACTCCTAGTAAATGAGAAAATAGGGAAACTTTTTTTTTTTTTGAATTTTGTATATTTTTATTGCATTTAAAATTGCTATTCTGTAATATCGGGAAATCAAGTGGCTTATCACGTATATCATGTACTTATTTCTTAAGTCAACATAATTTGTTTTAAAAAACACTTTCCATGATTTTTGCAAGTATATTGACATAAAATTGTTCATTGTACTGTAGTTGCACACTATGAAAATTTTTTGTTTTTGCAAACATTTTTTTTGGTTAACTTTACTAATTTTTTTGTTGCATTGGCTTTTATTAATAAATTACTCTAATATATATTTACTTGTATATTCATTATTAGTTAATTAATCTTTGCTCTGTTCCTTATAGCACCTTTCTTATATTTTCCATAGTTTTCCTTTCTAGTTCTTATCAGGGTTTTTCCTATCTTTTTATATAGTTTTTAATTTCCATTTTAACATATATGTGATTTGTGGGTGAGATTTATAGTTTCTAAACAGTATGTTTGACATTTAAAAATTATTTATCATTTAATTGCAATAATGACCACATGCTTTTTTCTACCCAGCTTCTCCATTAATATTTTTCACTTTGTATTTTACTGCCCCCATAATATTTTTATTTTATAGTAAATAATTATCTTTTTCATATATTTTCTCTATTATTTTAGAGCTTTAATTTTGTGATTTTTACATCTATTTCAAAATTCAAAATGTACAAGAGGGTCTATGGTAAATTTCTCTATCATTCTTTTAGCTCTCAGTTCCCTTCTCCTCTGGAGGTCCCAATCTTGTCAATTTCTTGAATAGAAGGAGGTAGTTAAGCAAGAAAATATGTTCCAATAAAACTCTCAAACACATGTCAATATGAGCAGAGAAAGACTCTATGTGCAGTTAATAACGACTAACTTGCAGGGATGTCAAGATTAACTGAGACATTAAAGCACTTATGGTCACTGGGGCATGATAAATGCTCAGCCAATTAGAAAACTACAAACATACTTGTGTTTATTATTTATTAATGCCATTTGAGGCTGGATAGTAACTAAGAATACAGACTTACTTATGGAAATTCATTTATTTAATTAATAAAACAAATAGATATTACAATAAAATAAATAAAAAATAAGACACTCCCAGATTAGAGTCACTCTGTTGCCATTTTTTAACTGTGTGATGTTGGACAAGTCATTTTAACCTCTAGAATGTTCAGATTTACCTCCTTATAATACAGGCCTCATAATCATACTTAACTATTAGAATATTGTCAATTAAATGAAATAATGGATATAAGCAATGTATACATCTAAATCATAGTATTGTCTGGAATATAATAAGCACTCAATATGTATATTATTATTATCTTATTGTGGTGGTAATTAAGGAAATAATTTTAAAATTGTATTTCTTTGGGAGGGCCAGTAATTGATTCAGTTTAGACTGGAAAGATAGGTTGGATGTAGACAAGAAATTTTAAAAATTGACAGGAATGTGACTCTCCTAGCCTTAGGCCATAGGAATATTTATATTCAATTAGTTTCTTGGGTGTTATTACACTTTAAAAATGTAAAATATGTTTGTGTCCATTTTACAGAAAAAGAAGATAGAGCTGCCTAAATAATAGATGGTCAATCTATGGGTTCCTAGGGTACCTCAGAGATCAAGGGAATCACAGCCATGTTACTACATACTGCCTTATTTAACTTTCTCTTTCTCCTCAACACCAGCTCCAGGCAAGACCACAGATTTAAGTTAAGCATATAACGGATGGGAGAAGGCAAGAGTAGGTGGGGAAGACTGATCTGGGTAGGAGGTAGGCTGATTGCCAGATTCCCCAGGATGATACGGAAAGCTTTTTATTACAATTTAGTAAAAAGTCTTACTCCAAAAATGTTCCCGTAAATAAATACAAATGTTGGTTCTTGTTGAAAAATGCAAATCAGATGGTTTCAATGCTTTAAACCTTACTTGGAATACCTTAAATAACAAGCACAAACATGTACGTGTGTACATATATACATTTAAATGTATACCAAATTAGGCACATAGAAAATGTATTAGAAAATCTATTATAATAGACCCCCCCAGCATCCTGACATCATGCCGAAATGCAAATCAAATAATGCAATCCTGGAAGCGCTGCAGGAACTTTCATCACCACAGCAAGTATTCATTAGACCTTTCTTTAGGTTGTATTTAAACAATCGCAGCCAAAGGCAGACAGAAATAAACATCTGGTCTGTCTGGCTGTATCATTCCTATTCCAAAATATTAATCTTCTACTTAGAGGACATCAAAACAAACTTGGACAGATTAAATATGCCAGTATCTGATCCAAAGTCTGACTGTTCTATATGAAGTAGAACTGATCTGATGTTTTTTTTCTCGACTGCTGAAGCACATATTACAAGGCTTTCTTAGAACTAGGATGTTGGGGTAAACTATAGGGACCTGGTGGTTGAGTTGAACTAAGATTGTCCCTTCCTCATAAAACATCTGTAGAACATTTGGATATTACTTGATTGGCATAGATGATAAACATATATAATTTACTTTATTAAAACTTTCCTGACAAAATCAAAATATTTTCTGAGCTATGATGGCCAATTCGTTTCTAAATAATGAATTCCTGGGAAACAAAGACTGTATTCTTAGACTATTGGCTGGTCTATCAAATTGCAAACTTCCCCAAATACAATGTAGATTGAGGACAGATTTCATATTTGAATTATAAATCATCATTGAATATTTTTATGGATAAGTAAAGAGAATGTCAATAGTAACAATAACTATAATGATTATCATTATTATGTGCCCTGTAATTCACACATATCTTATTATAAAAAATACATATATATTATAAAAATACATTATAAAATATAATAAGCCCCTCAAGTAGTTTCATCATTAAGTGACTTGGAGCGGGTTGGAGAGTTAAGTAGTGGCTAAGATGGGACTTAATAGCAGGTCCCATGTTCTGCCTTAAAAAAATTCTGGGTATGGTGGCTTATACCTATAATCCCAGCATTGTGGGAGGCCAAGGCAGGAGGCTCATGTGAGGCCAGGAGTTTGAGACTATCCTGGGCAATATAGTGAAACCCTGTCTCTACAAAAAATAAAAAACAATTACCTGGGTGTGGTGGTGCACATTTATAGTCCCAGCTACTCAGGGGCTGAGGTGAGATGATTGCTTGAATTCAGGAGTTTGAGGCTGTAGTGAGCTATGATTGGGCCACTGCACTCCAGCCAGAGCAAAACCCTTTCTGAAAAAAAAATGAATAAATAGAAGAGGAAGAAGGAGGAGAAGGAGAAGTAGAAGTGGTGGTGGTGGAGGAGGAGGAGGACCTCTTTTTCTGATAGGGAAATGATGATTTATATTTTAAAATTAAACGAAGTACTTAATAAAATGGCATGTTATGACCCATAGACAACTTTTGAAAGCTGAGAATGAGGTGCAAATAACTTCAAATCTACTAAATAGTTTATGTAATTCTTTCACAATTTGACTTTGGTTCAGAGTGTTCCAGTGAAGCACCTGAATAACTTCGTAGAAACTCTCATTGCCACAAATGGAAAAAATAGTCCTGCATATTTTAATAGTTATTATGTAAGTGAAATATTACATGATTAATTTATAAATAAACACTATTCATTTACGAGTAGATGAACTATGAATAGATAAACCACACTGTGCTTGGTGTAGGTGGTAGGGATGAATAAGGTAACTTGTCTGCCCTCAAAGACTGCATTCTAGTAAAATGAAGTGGGACTGAAGATGCTCACTTATGCCCAGGAGCTAGGTATATATGGATGGAGGATGCACTTAGAGATCTTATGATGCCTTTGGCACTGGAGTCTGTAAAAGTTTTCGTGAATGCTAAAGCTGGATTTAACATTTACTAGGTTAACAGTAGAAGCAGCAACATGCCAGGGCTGCCAACAGGCAGGTAACTAACACTGGAGGAAGTTCACGATCTCAAAAAACACCTCTGGATATAAACTTGATGAAAGATAATGACAAGAGGAGAAGAGAGCTATACGAGTTCAGGGACAAATCAAAGGACAGAAATCAAACCCATGGTGGAGCTGTTGGCAATTCTAATCTCTCAGTGGGCACAGAAAAAAATCAGATGTTGGAGGTTCTGGGACAAAGACTCAGAAATTAGATGGGTGGTGGTATGCTATGTTAGGTGCACTTGTGGTCTCCTATCAGGAACATGGATTTATTGTGTTATTATAATATATGATACATATTGTAATTATTATCATTCAAAGGAAACTGGAGCCAAGAAATCACCATGGAGATGTCTCCAGACTGTTTGCAGATAGTGCAAACTCAGCTGACCAACTTAGCTACAAATCATGCCCCCTTCTCTCACCAGGCATCCTGAGGGCCAGAGGCACTCAACATACACAGGAGACACTAGCCTAGTCATTTTCAACCCTAACTTCACCTAAGTGTCACCTGGGGGAACTTTAGACACATACCAATATAAAGGTCTATTCCCCAGAGATTCTGAGTTTGGGATGGGGCCTAGGCATTGGCAGTTTTATAAAAATAAATACATTTTATTTTTTTAGAGCAGTTTTAGGTTCATAGCCAGATTGAGTGGAAGAAACAGAGCATTCCCATATATCCCCTGTCCCCACACATGCATAGCCTTCCCCTCTGTCAACATCCTGCACCCATGGTACATTTGTTATAATCAATAAACCTACATTGACATACCATTATCACTTGAGGTCCATAGTTTATATGAGGGCTCACTCTTGGTGATGTATATTCTATGGGTTTGGACAAATGTGTAATAACATAAATTCACTATCATAGTATTGTACCAATTGGCAGTACTTATTTATTTATTTATTTGAGATGGAGTTTTGCTCTTGTCCCCCAGGCTGGAGTGCAGTGGCATGATCTCGGTTCGCTGCAACCTCTGCCTCCCGGGTTCAAGTGATTCTCCTGTCTCAGCCTCCTGAGTAGCTAGGATTACAGGCGTGTGCTACCACGCCAGGCTAATTTTGGTATTTTTGGTAGAGACTGGGTTTCACCATGTTGATCAGGCTGGTCTCGAACTCCTGACCTCAAGTGATCTGCCTGCCTTGGCCTCCCAAAGTGCGACGATTACAGGTGTGAGCCACTGCACCTGGCCAGATTGGCAGTTTTTAAAAAGGCTCCCTTGGTGAACCACTGTACCAGCAGCAAGGAGCCACAGAGCCATGGTATCCAGAAGTTGCTCTACGATACTGCCCATAAAATTACCCCGGATCCCTCACCCCCCAGGAACTTTCATATTTAGACAAAAGCAAAAGAATATTTCTGAAACTCTGCTGATGAGTAGAGGAAACACTAACTTGCTACAAAGATGTCACTGTTTGTGGGCAGGAATGGGGGCAACCTACAGAGGCTGAAATGTTCCCAACAGCCTCAGGGCCAGAACTTGGCTGGAAATAACGTATTAATAACACACTTCCATTTTGTGTCATAATGGAAGGAGAGGATGCTTGGGACTCAAGACAGATTTGGTTTAGAATCCTAAGTTTGTCAAGACTATTACCTTGAACAAAGCATCTGAATTCTCCATTTCTCAAAATCTGAAGCTCAGATTTTTTTGTGTGTGTGTGTGACAGGGTCTCGCTCTGTTGCCCAGGCTGGAGTGCAGTGGGGCTATCTATCTTGGCTCACTGCAAGCTCCACCTCCTGAGTTCAGGCTATTCTCCTGCCTCAGCCTCCTGAGTAGCTGGGACTATAGGCATGTGCCACCACACCAGGCTAATTTTTGTATTTTTAGTAGAGATGAGATTTCACCGTGTTTGTCAGGATGGTCTCGACCTCCTGACCTCGTGATCTACCCGCCTCAGCTTCCCAATGCAGAGATTACAGGTATGAGCCACTGTGCCCAGCTCAGATTCTTTACCTGAGAAATAGAGATGGTAGTAGCTAACTTGAAGGGTCATTATAAGAATCAAAGTCCTTATATCCAGCCTAGCATATTCCCAGCATTTTATGGGTGATATATAAATGGACTCTATTGTAATAATTAGTAGTAATAACAAAAGAAGAGTATGTAAAGAGTTTTTTTTAGTGGTGTAATATAGACCAAAAAATAGTGAGAATTCAAAGGTAGAGAAAGCCCTGGTAATAGAGTGGGCAGGAAAGGCTTCTTAGGATTTTTAACAATGTATATAACTTTGTATGGAGAAATGAGGGTGAGAAGGACACGACTGACTCGTGTGTTTGGAGAAGACGTGAAATGGAGAGATGTGCCACGTCTAGCTGGCTTTAAATAAGGTCAGAGAGAAGGAAGTTGGGTCATATTTGAATAGGGCAGTCTTGAGCATTAACAAAAGGAGTTTGCAACATGAGCAAGGACACTGAGAAAAGACCATATTATCAACAGGGAATGTACAGATCATATCCAGGGGGCCCTCAGGTGACGGTAGAGGTGACCATCTCATAGATCTGCAATTCATGCAAAAGGCTTCTATCCCCTTTATTTTCTCCCCAATTTGTTAGAAATACCATCTCTCACAGGCATCTTGGAGAAGAAGAGACATCTGGTTTTGCACAAGAGTAAATTAAATGATTTGTGAAAATCTGTTATCAACAAAAAGTACATTTCTTCATCATACTCAACAAAGATAACAAAAATGACTTCATGACAAATCCTTATTCTCTAAAAGAAAATGTTACTTGTATGTATATTTATGTTACCAAAAAGCTACTGAAATAAGTTAGCTGATGAAAAGAAAGAATTTTGTGTGACTAGTGAATTAAAGAGCTGAGAATAAAAATACGAACCTAGGATACTATTATTTTTAAATATCTTTTAGAATTAGGTGTGCTTCATTACCAGTAGGTGTCACTGCAGGCATTAAACACAGTCTGTTTCTAGGGAAATTTGTCCCATAAATGTTGGTGTAATTTAATTGGTATAACATAGTTATGATAGGCATATAAAGGATATTTATTCTGAAAAGCAATATATTTTATCATGGTCATGAACTTGTAAAAACATTGGCTTAAGGAAGCTAAAGTGTATGCTTTAAATGGGCTTACTTAATACAATATACAGCATAAGTAATAGTCTCTTATGAGGTTTTAAATATATACAGTGGGTTTTCCTGGATAAGATAAGGTTTGCTTTTTAGAGTTATTCCGTAGAATCTGATTTACAGGACTAATTTAATGAGAATTCATAGATTCAATTGCTACCTTCTAAATCTTCGCAAAATTGACGTTTTTTTCCTTATATGCTACATTCTTGTAAGTTTTGTTAGAGAAGGGAAGGAAATTAAGAACTTTAACTGGAATTACAGTAGATACCCTCTTTTGAGTTTCTCTGGCCTTTTAAACATACAGTATCTAGTATCAGGAAGTTAAATTCACTAAGCTCTTTTAGAGAAACATAATTTAGTGGCATCCTAGCATCTTATACAGAGAAATATTGGCCATTAAAAAATAGTGATCTTGGTTCCCTTTCTGCTGTGGTTTTAGAATTGATTCATTTGTGCAATCCTGCTGGCATTGCTGAGCTGAACTTTTGAACAGAGTATTCTCAATAGAAACGCTTGCACTTTAAAATTGATTTGCCTGTTGCAGGTGTTGGTGGTTCTTATTTATGCATAATTTAAGGGCTAGGTGTGTGGAAGTACCCCTAGCGACTCTTTCATTGGTTCCACTTTACAAATTGAAACTGATAGTGGTGGTTGTGGCACTTTTCAAGGGTGACTTGAGGGCAATCTAATTTACCTAGCTGTTCAAAGGCGAACTCAATATTTTCAATCGTAAATTAAAAATCTACTCCAGTTTTCAAATCAGAAACAGCATAAATTACATATCTGCAGGCCATAAGTGTTCTCTGCCCTGGCTTAACTCCATTGATTTTACCAGGATAGACGTTTCTAGACATTCTGTGTTTTAACATGTCCCTGTAACATCTAAAGTATTTTAGGAACACCATATTGCTTTCTTTTCTATGTATACCAACAGGAATTTTGTGAGCCCTTGGCATTTGCCTCTCTGTGTAGACCCATCTATGAGAATCTTTTCAACCTGTTAGATTCCTGGGCTAGCATAATTTGAACAGGATTTCTCTGAAAGACATAATATTATGCACTAAAAATCTACACCACTGGAAAATACTTAGCACTATCAAATATGTGTACCTTCTTAACATATAACAATATGCTGTGTTAATTATAACATATAGACACTGCTCTCTAAGAAGCCTACAATTTAAACCTACATTATAGATCTTACAATGGAGGTACAACTGATGGACAAAAATGCATGTCAACCAACTGCATGACACACACATCATTGTATTCATAGTGTTTAGAGTAGCACTCATATGTAAAGTTTGAAGCACAGTCATTGTCAAGTCCCGTCTTCCAGATATCCTAAAACTTACACCTGTATTAAATTGGACTTCATAAATTAATATACTTCAATCACATAATTGTGGCAACTAATACTACTCTTTTTACTTTAATTCATTTTGTTGGAATGCCTTTGGCTTTTATTGAGAGACAGCGTTGGAAATAGTTTTTTAGAAATTTAATGTGTTGAAAGTAAGGATGTTGTTAAGAATAATGATTATGTTTCATGGCGCTTCAGCTTTTGGTCTTCACATCAATACTGGCTTGCTTCTCCTGAGCTCTTTATAATTATTTTTATTTAGTTTTATATACACTGAGATGTTTAATAACCAGATTTCTCTCTTCCCCCACATCCCCAAACTTTGGCTCTTAAGAAAGTATAGAACCCAAACTACGGTCCTACAGCAAGTAATGGTTTTTATGGTTTACATTTTTATAATAACCTCATTACTAAGAAACCATGGTTTGTTTTCATCTTTCTCACTCACTTTTACTCCCATATTGCTTTGTGTTATGTATTTTTTTAGGCTCTAGGACTTTGGAGGACAATGTGAGGAGAAGTATAAAGTAAAATACAACCAAAATAAATAGAACAGAATTTCAGGAAATACCTATATTATACTTAAAATTCACATAGCTAACCATATCCAAACACCTCTAGTTTACAGTAAAGGTATGAGAAGGAAAAATAAACAACACTGAGATCCCACCACAATACTTACATTTTTATTCTGTGTAACATACTAAGAATTGAGTTTGTTGGTCTTCTGGGGTGGTGACACTCATATAGTATTATATTTTTCTAGGTAATTTGAAAGACATGGTCTTAGGAACTTTTTGATTTGAAGCAAGAGAGTCTGTTCAACTAGAAAAGAAGCTCTTTAAGGTGAGAAATAATAATCCATCGCTGGTGTTCCAGAATAGACATAGATATCTTAAATTATTATGAGGCCAATGAACAAAAATAAATGATGAATGTGATGGGAATTCAGAGCACCTTTGTTTTCTGATTTTGGTTTTATTATTTATTTATTTTGACAGTCTCACTCTTGTTGCCCAGGCCGGAGTGCAGTGGCGCAATCTCAGCTCACTGCAACGTCTGCCTCCTGGGTTCAAGCAACTCTCCCACCTCAGCCTCCTGAGTAGCTGGGACTACAGGCACATGCCACCATGCCTGGCTAATTTTTGTATTTTTTGGTAGAGATGGGGTTTCGCCATGTTGGCCAAGCTGGTCTTGAACTCCTGACCTCAAGTAATCCACCCACCTCAGCCTCCCAAAGTGCTGGTGTGAGCCACCTCATGGGGCCAGCATCTTTGAATTATAAAACAAAGAATATGGAGCCAGAAAGGAGTTACCTTTCTAGGCTCAGAATATGTCTTGCGGGTGGATGGGGAGAAGCAGCTGAATAGACGAGATGAAGGTTGGTTTGGGTGGAGGAGAATGACTAGACAGAGTTCAACTAGGGAAGAATGACTCATTGAGGTCTTTTTCAGCATTATGGTTTTGCTATTTGATTTTGGACTCAGAGTATTTTGGCAAAATGTACTAAAGCTGAGACAGGATATTAGTCTTCATTTACAGAGCACTTGGATAGTTTTAGAAATGGAAACATATTGTGAACATAGAAATAAAATATATATTTTAGTGATTGAATGAGTAGTAACAATGACGGGGTAGGTAAGTGCTCTTAAAATTGAATCCTCATTCAATATTTATTGCTCCATTGACACACTGGATGACTGAATGATAGAAGGATTCCAAATAAGGACATATATTTTTTTCAAGTCTTAATAATTTCATATGATCAGTTTTTATTCTTTTTATTTCATAAATTCACTGAAATCTTTTCAACCCAGCCTGCATAGACTTCTTTTTAAAAGATAAAACTTTTTAAAACAAGCACTTAATAAAAACCTCACATTAAATTCTAAAACTGTAAGTAAAAGATTATTACATGTGCAAATTTGGGGATTTCTTCTGAAGTAATATGTTCCCACTTCTTTAACTTCATAGATGTAGTACTGTCCAAAATGGATGGTAGCACAAAGTACAAATTTGTCATTTTGTCATTTAGACTTAGTTATCAAATGGATATAGAAGAAACATGTTATTTTAGTTGGTAGGCTAAAATATGTTATTTTAAATTTGAATTTTGGCTTGAAATATGTTTATCCCTTTAACATATGGATGGGTTAAGTCATTACAAGAAATACTAGCAATCATTTGATTTGGAAGCCATGCATTTTCCAAATGAAAAACCTCAATTTTCTGTTTAGTTGCTTTCATAAATGAGAAAGCAGAGTCCAGTCTATTGAAGTGACTGAGATACAATTATTCACTAAATCACTGGCAAAATGAAGCTTCCATTCATCTCATCACAATTTCATTTCACTATGTGATAGTTATATTTTTATATACTCATGTATCTACAACCTGATCCATGAAAATTAACTATTAGCTGTAATCAAGTACTAAATCTGGAATTAGATATATTTGATTTTAAATTTTGTTCTTCCACTTACTAGATGTGTAATCTTGAGAAAATTACTGTATTTCTCTGGATCTCAGTTATCTTTTCATAAGGTCATTATGAGAAGCAAATGAGAAAAGTTATGGGAAATGCCTGGCAACTTTAAATGTTAAAGAAATGGTAATTCTTTTCCTCCTACTTTCTTAAGGAAAACTGCCACAGTGAACTTTATCATTTTTAATTGAGACTTGTCATTTTGTAAGATTACACTGATGCAAGTAGAGTGTCAGGAGTCAAACCTAGCTGGCTATTTTATCATTTTCCATATTGTATGTAGATTAAGCACTATATGTTGAGAGATACACATCAACTTGGAATCTAAAAACTCTCAAAACTATTTTAATTTACTTCAAAATCTAAAGTTTCCAAAGTTCAAAATGTATAATTAAAAACTTAATTATAAGTTTATTTTATTGCTCTCTAATCATTTTCATCTGGCTCTAGTTCTTCTATCTAGACTGTAATGTCAGAGAAAGGGAGAAAACAATATGTTTTCTCTAACATCTTTCAAAGAGATCTCTGAATTTTTGGACATATGGTTATACCTATATTCTCAATAAATACCTAATGGCTGATAATATAAAAATGTAATTATTAAACCCATAATATTAAAAGAATAGCATTCAAGCTGACAGTGTTATTTTTATTTATTATTATTTATTATTTAATTATTATTTTTTGAGATGAAATTTTGCTCTTGTCACCCAAGGTGCAGTGCAATGGTGCGATCTTGGCTCACTGCAACCTCTGCCTCCTGGGTTCAAGCGATTCTCCTGCCGCAGCCTCCCAAGTAGTTGGGATTACAGGTACCCACCACCATGTCCTGCTAATTTTTGTATTTTTATTAGAAACAGAGTTTTGCCATATTGGCTAGGTTGGTCTTGAACTCCTGACCTCAGGTGGTCCACCAGCCTTGGCCTCCCAGAGTGCTGGGATTATAGGCGTGAGCCACGGCACCTGACCCTGACAGTGTTTTTAGACAAACAGTTTGTATTTCCCTAGACTATTTGATTCAGTTTTGGAATTTTAAGGAACATGACTATATATGACTTCCATAAGCTTTACATTACTTAGTCTCTAAGGGTATTTAAGTAAACAGGATTAGGTATGATTTGATTTGTGTGGCACAGAGGACAAGAATAATTCCTTGATTTTTGGTTTTGTTGTTTTCATGGTCTTAAGAATTCACAAAATCATTAGAAGGGAAAATACAGTAGATTCATAGCAATACACTATATTTTAACAAAATAAAGATGCCACAAACTTCATGCCAAGGGAAAGCAATGATATTTCTAGACCCATTAATCTTAAAGCTCTCCTATTAATTCCAAGTCCAAGGAACGTAGCTAATACATTTTCCATTGATAGGCACTCTAAATCACTTTCATATGTATGCTACGGTGATGAACATTTGTCCTTGGAAATTGGGAGAGCTTTAGTGGTAAATAAGAAAAGGCTTCATGTTTTTCTTTTTGGAGGCAAACCAGTGACTCTGAGAACTTAGGTTAGTGCCTTTTTCTCTCTTGCCACACCCCAAAGACTTAGCCAATTGATTATTAAAAATTAAAAGTAACATAACTATATCTATCTTATAGCCAATACAGTTAAAATGAACAAAATTAAATAAAAATTACATTACTTCTTGGGGCCCTAATCATTCCCCTACTCCCTTTCTCTTTTTTCCACCACTGGACCGTGCTATCTTCACTCCACTGTCAGCTCTAAAATGTTGAAACTAGATGATCTCTAGGCTACCTTCCAGGCCTGATATTCTCTGAGTTTGTTCACCTATACATAATTTTTCAAATGTTTTGTTAAAAGCTTGTTGCGTCAATGTAGAATGAATATGCAGATGTTTGGCATCAGATGGCCAAACATCTGGATATTTAAGCTATTTTTTTTAGTTTTCAAAGGTGTTTAATTTTTTGAAGATACTGTCTGCATCTGAACTTCTGATTTAATTCCAGAAAGGTGGAATGTTAGTGCTAACTGATCTCTAAGGAATACAGTTTACCCAAGCCACACAGGATTAACAACTTAGAAAAAATGTCAGCCACTTTTCATTATCTTTTAATAGCAAATATCTGACACTGGTACTGAAGGTTAAATACTATTATTCGTTTTTTAATTTCTGCACATCTGCTCTCTTCGCTTTCTTACTCATCATTGCCACAACACAGCTATTGAATGGGAATCTGGCTTTTATTAACAAAATTAGAGAACCTTGTGTGGTAATAAGGAGGTAGCCCACCTCACACTTAACAGTAGTTGTAAGGCTCAAATACCTTAAAGGCTTTTTCCTTTATGTTGAAGTTCTTTTTCTGGTATACATAAACAGGCCTGCATACCAAAAACATGTAGTCACTGACTACATTCACTAGATGAGAATTGGGCCTACAGCCATACCACCAACAGACTAAACACTTGCCAGGGCTCACAAAGAAGAGTCAGGCCAGCTTTTCTCTGGATAAATTAACTCTGAAACATCAAGTCAAGAAAGTAACAGGATGCAAGAATAAATACATTTTAGATAGCTGAAGACTCTAATATATAATCAGATTCTAGGGTCCTTGTCTGAAGGGGTGCCACAGTGGCCATGGTTTTGCTAAGCTATTTTTTGCAGACTAATTCATGTAACCTCTTTCAACAGGGACATCTTTAATTTGTGCTTTGTGACTCTCCATGCAGGTTGCTCTTAAGAACCTTTCTTACATTTTAGAAATTGGAATTTGTGTTTGCTTAACTAGTCTACCAATGTTTCATCTCTTCTTCCTTCTATAATATTTATTTTATCCCTTACCCTAAACCATGCTATTACCCCCAAATATCTCATGATACTCCTTCTAGACAAACTTTGACATCGATACATCCAGCTCTAAAACTCTCCCCGAGGCTCAGTTTCTTACTTATAGTTAGTTGGACCTCATTTCTTCGGTTATTAATGCAAGATCCCCAATCCAAAATTATCCAGAAGTGAATAAACATGACACTTACAAATTTTAGATTATTCCTAAAAATAGTATGTAAAAAAAATTACATTCAGATGTGAGTTGTCAATATTACTTAGGACTTCAGAGTTTTCACAAATTTAGCTGCATTAAACCTAACTGAAAGAACCACTTAGCTCTATTCATCAGCCATCCTTTTCCTGCCATTTTCACCACCATTGCCCCATGTTTGCACTTCTTTCCCAGAAGGCAGCAACAGCCTTATTTTTTATTTATTTATTTATTTATTTTTGAAATGGAGTCTCGCTCTGTTGCCCAGGCTGGAGTGCAATGGTGCAGTCTTGGCTCACTGCAACCTCCGCCTCCAGGTTCAAGTGATTCTCCTGCCTCTGCCTCCTGAATAGCTGGGGTTACAGGTGAGTGCCACCATATTCGGATAATTTTTGTATTTTCAGTAGAAATGGGGTTTCACCGTGTTGGTCAGTCTGGTCTCGAACTCTAGACCTCAAGTGATCTGCCTGCCTCGGCCTCCCAAAGTGCTGGGATTACAGGTGTGAGCCACCATGCCTGGCCATAGCCTTTTGATTGTCTATCTCCAATGTTTCCTTTCCATTTCTCCCTGAATGCTGCTGCCAGGTGAGCCATTGGAAGATACAAATGTGGGCTGGGCACACTGGCTCACGCCTGTAATCCCAGTACTTTGGGAGGATGAGGTGGGTGGATCACAAAGTCAAGAGATCAGGACCATCCTGACCAACATGGTGAAAGCCCATCTCTACTAAAAATACAAAAATTAGCTGGGTGTGTTGGCGTGTGTGCAGCTACTCGGGAGGCTGAGGCAGGAGAATCGCTTGAACCACCTGGGAGGTGGAGGTTGCAGTGAGCCAAGATTGCCCCACTGCACTCCAGCCTGGTGACAGAGCGAGACTCCATATCGAAATAAATACATAAATAATAAAAAATATGATGCAAATGTGGCCATTGTCACTACTTTCAATGACTCCCAGTTGCTTTTTGATGGTGGCACTGATACTTAGTCTAACATTAAGTCCCTCTGCCTATTTCACCTAAAGACTTTTCTATGCCATATTCCAGTAAAATTGGATAATTTAATGTTTTCTAAATATACTCTATGCTTTTATGCCTCTTGGTTAACAATTTCCTCTGCCTGCAATGCCATTTCTGAAACAGTTCTCTGAGATTTGAACCCAAGTCTTCAAATTCTGATCCAGTGCCCTTTCAACAATAAATTCTATCACTCTGCAAACAATTCATGCACACAAATTAATGTATTTGCTAGGAATCCTGGTGTGGTACACAGAATAATAGTCTCACAATGATGTCCAAGTCCTAATCCCTGGAAACTGTGACTATGTTGCCTTATGTCGCAAAAGGGACTTCACAGATGTGATTAAGACTAAGGCCTTTGAGATGGAGAGATTATGTTGGATTACCTGAGTAGGCCCAGTCTAATTACATGGGTACTGAAAAGTGAAGGATTTTTTTTCCAGCTGCAAATCTGATAAGATGACAGAAAAGGGTCGGAGAGATGTGACATTGCTGGCTTAAAGAGAGAGGAAGGCTTCCAGGATGAATGTGACTTCTAAACGCCTGAATAGCAAGAAAGTAGATTCCTCCCCAGAGCTTCTAGGAGGAAATAAAGCCCAGCTGACCCCTTGATTTTAGTTCAGTGATATCTTTGTCAGACTTCTGACCTACACCAATGTAAGATAATAAATTTGTGTTGGCCAAGAAGCTAAATCGTTATAGCAGCAATAGAAAACTAGTATGCCTGGGTTGAAATTCCGGAGTTTACTAAAATGAGTATAAATCAAAGAAATTGGAACGTAAGATTCTTAAAGCTCCCTTCCAGTGACAAAATTGCTCTCCTAGGCTAACCTATCTTGTTCCTTCAGAGACCAAGATACTGTTTTAATTAATATAACAAATGAATGTATACTAATGTGCTAACCAGTTCTATCCCACAAAAACAAAATTTTTGTGGGGGTAGGGGAATGAAGATAAGTTAGTAAAGGGGTACAAATATGCAATTAGAAATGTCAGGCATGGTGGGACAGATGAAGTATAGATTATGTAAGTTATAGTCCCTGCTTTTCTAGCGCGCTTGCTATTATACTGCTTGTCAAGGAGAACAGACATTTAGGAAATAATTATAAATTAAATGAGCACTAAAAGGACAAGTGTGCAAATAGGGCCTTAATTAAAAATCAGAGAAGAGTTTTGGAAGATATACTGTTTATGGTGAAAGCCAAAGCATGAAGCAAAAAAAAAAAAAAAAAAAAAAAAAAAAAAAAAAAAAAAATAGAGTTTTCTTTAGTGAACATTCTTCTCCAAGAATATTTCCCCTAAAATATTTCTTCCTCTCTGAGGGCTGATTTCTTTAATGAATTAGCATGCCAATTGCATCACTTAAGATGGTTCAAAGAGAAGTAACAAAATAAATCTAAGCAAATGTAACTTTTATTCTCTTAAGAAAAAGTTTAACGGTAAGAGTCTTAGGATTGATGATTATAATCATTTAATAAAGTTGCCAAAGATCTAGAATGTTTTATCCTTCTCAACCATCCTCAGCAGGTTGGCCCTTCTGTTCTAATCTGTAAGGTCATGAGATTTCTGTTTGACTCATGATCTGCTTCCAAAGCTAGGAAAGAAATAGGGAGTTGTTTGCTTAACATTTATCTCCGTTTTTACTAGGAAAATTTAATGAACATTCCCAGAAGCAGCTCATTCTCTACCCTAACCCTAAGAGTATTTCCCCTTCTATGGAAGGTTATGGCCAGAGTGTTTATAGTTTATATGATACTGATAAAAATGCAACCTGGTGGTATGTCACTATAATGCAGCAGAGAATTGCTGTATAGAGTAGTAGGTAGACCCTCTAGGACCAACATGATCTCTCTCCTAGTGTCATCTTATAAAGGGCTTCAGCCTACAGTGTCTTGGCTCCCAAAAACTGTTAGGTTCTCAACCTATGTGGATTGCACTGAGCATTGAAATTCAGGCAGGCTCCAGAAAGCTGCATGTACTCATTCTCTTTCATACTTATCTGGTACATATCATTTGTACCACTTGTTTGTTGATTCAGTAGTAAGCCAAAGTGAAAGCCACCTTGAACCAAGTCCAAATCATTCTTCTCACCAACCTTTTAACCTGGATCAATCCTTTGTCATCTGGCCTTGTCTTATTAGCCAGAAATCATATGGCTACCCCTCACTGCAAAGAGATTGGGAAAATGGGTATCTGATATTTTCACTCTATTGTACATCTATATGGAAACTGACTGTTGATTAGGTAACCTACAGCCTATGAGACCCTATAAATGCTTTTAGAAACCAATTAAGAAACATGTTCCAAAGGAAAGACCACCTTACTGATATGATGAATAAACCTTCATGTTTTTCATGAAAGTGATTTAAAATAAGTTTATTTAATTACATGAGTGTAAATTATGTATACCACTTAATGTTACCTAGGTAAATTCTAGATCAAGTTATTTCCAACTTATTTCTTTTGCTAAGCCTGCTATAGGTAACTAAGACTTGGATAAACATTTATAACTTTATTTATTTTGGATTAAGTCTCACTGTGTTGGCCAGGATGGACTGCAGTGGCTTGATCTTGGCTCACTGCAACCTCTGCCTCCTGGGCTCAAGCAATCCTCCTGCCTCAGCCTCCCAGGTAGTTGGGACTAAAGGTGTGCACCGCCACACCTGGCTAATTTTTTATATTTTTGATAGAGACAGGGTTTCACTGTCTCACTATGTTGCTCAGACTGATCTTGAACTCCTGGGCTCAAGTGATTGGCTTGTCTTGGTCTCCCAAAGTGTTGGGATTACAGGCTTGACCCACTGTGCCTGGTCTATTACTCTTTTATATCAAGGACAATGGATTATCAGTTTAATATATTTGACATTGAGACAAAATCTTAAATATCAGCCGAAGAATTAGGTGGCTGTGGCAGACACTACAGCAGAATAGTGTGGTCAATTTTGTTGCATTTGTGTGGTAAGGGTTACTATTGCCCACAGAGCTTCTGTGTATGTTTCTGGGATCTTGTATGCTCAATATTAATGAAGTCCATAGATGCGATGGGGTTCAGAACATACTACTCCAAAATATTTTAAGGTGAAGGAATTTTACAAAACACAGAAGCAGGAGGGGCACTCTCACCTTCTTCCACCCCGTCTCCCCTGAAGCAGGTCATAAAACCTAAGAAGATTTTCTGGCCTTCACCTGAAGCAGATCGTAAGACCTCATGTGAGAGGTACATTCCCTCTAAACATAGGGAAGGTGCATCCTTCTTTCTGAAGACATGGGGACACAGAATCTGAAGAAACAGACCCTGCTAAGTTCCACCCAGTTTATTACCATTAGATCATACCCACTTTGCTCAATCCTGTTTCTCCACTTCTTCATCAAACCCAGCATTAAGATACACAAATGTGGCTGGGCACAGTGGCTCACACCTGTAATTGCAGCACTTTGGGAGGCCAAGGCAAGCAGATCATGAGGTCATGAGATCGAGACCATCCTGGCTAACACAGTGAAACCCTGTCTCCACTAAAAATACAAAAAATTAGCTGGGCATGGTGGCAGAAGCCTGTAGTCCCAGCTGCTCGGGAGGCTGAGGCAGGAGAATGGCATGAACCCGGGAGGCAGAGGTTGCAGTGAGGCGAGATCGCACCACTGCACTCCAGCCTGGGTGACAGAGTGAGACTCCATCTCAATAAAAATAAAAATAAAATAAAAAACAAAACAAAAAACCACACAAATTTAACGGATTCTTTAGGTCTCCATTTCCTTATGAAGTCTCCTTTGTCACATAACCCTTAAACAGATTGGCGTGTTTTTCTCTTGTTAATCTGCCTTTTGTTATACGGGTCTCAGCCATGAACCTAGGATGAGTGAAGAAGATGTATTTTTCCTTCCCTGCAGGTACATTCCCAATTATGGGTTAATTCCAGTCCAGAGTAAGAGACAAAATAGTACTGTATATAGTCCTGTATAATTTTAGCTGGAATAATTAGTAAGCATGTCTTAGTTCTTTTTCGAGATTTTTCCATGAGGACAGAAATGTTGTCAATTTTATTGTTGTATCTCTCACAAGGCCTGGGTTCAAATCTTTTCTCTACTCTTCAGGATTGATACGACTTTTAGCAAGTTATGTGATCTCAGTTTCTTCATTGGTCCAGGAAGGTTTGTATGAATAACTGCCTTGAGGGCTGTGCATGTGTGTGTGCACGTGTAAATAGAATGTGCAAATTTATGTAAAGAACTTAGTGTAGTGTCACTCAGTCCAATAAATGCGAGTTGTTATTAGTAACTGGATATGTTGCTTAATTGGAAATTAAGGCTTACTTTTTCCACTAGCTACCTGTGTGTTCTTGGTTAAGGCATTCAACTTTCTGGGCCTCATTTTCCATGTGTTAAAGGAGGGAGGTATGTTAGAGTCTATAAGTTGGCTTGTGGCTTTGAAGTTCAGTGATTCCCGGCTATGCCTATCACTTATCCCTGAGCATGCTGCAGTGGTTTGGGGAAAGAAAAAAAGCCCAAAACCCACCAAGGGAAAAACAATGTAGTCAGGCAATGTGGAAACTTCACCATGTAGTTTCATAACCAAATTCCTATTGTTTATTCTGTTACCATGGGATGAAGACAAAATGCTGATAGTAACGGATAGAATGTCTAATACGTGGAAGGACCCTTTTAAGAAAGAGAACTTTTTCTCCCTTATGTCACATGGAGAAACGAATCCTTCCACGGTGTTTTGTAAATGAGCTCTTGGCTATTGCTGGATTGTAAGTTCCCAAGTTTAAGTTTTACCGTTTATTGGCATCCAACAGAGAAGCAGAGTACTTTTATTTGGAAATACATTTGGAAAGGATTCCAGAGAGCCCAGGCAGCATTAATTGTACTCTAGTTTGGAGATTTTCACCTTTTCTGTGCGCTGTAACTAGCTGGCACTCTTCCAACTATAATTTAGACTTACCATGAACTGTAGTTTTTTTTTTTTCTTTTTTAAATGTGCACTGTGATTTTTTTCCTAACCAATAACTTCTTTTACTGTCGTTCTAAATTTTAATTTTGCATAAGCTTTTCTTATTTTCAAGCACTCTCCAACCTCTATATGTTTATTCTTAGGGAAAAAGTACATTTATCCATGGTTTTTAGTGATATTTAAACACTGTGGATATTTGGTGAATTTGGGTTCACCCAACGAAACCTTTATTAATCCTATTATAAGCTTCCATCAGGATTGTCTGCTACCCCAACTGCTTTATTTAAATTACAATAGGAAATGCCTCTGAACTGTTAAGCACCCCAATTTATGCTCTTCTAATCAAACAACTGCAGGCCACAGTGACTCTCATAGGGAACTGATTAAGCAAAATCAGGGTTCATTTGGCAGAAGTTTTATTTTCAAGAAGACAAGAGAGTAGGCAAATCTATGTGCAACCTTATCTTACAGCTATCTATGTATTATGACCAAATGATCTATGTTGTAATCAACCAGGTATTTGCACAAACATCATTTGTATGAACCAGTAATCAGCCAGATGTATTTTGTGGTCTTCAGATTCAATTTATTAAATGGACAATTATTTTGTTGTTGTTGCGATAAAGTCATTCTCCTCCAGGAACAAAGATGAGTAAGAGTGATATTGACCTAGAAGATCAGATCTGAGTTCAAATTCTTATTCTGTTTATATGCGCTAATGATAGTGAAAAACGTCTGGTTATTTTAAAAAGAAAAACAAACTAATAAAGGACTCCACTTTGGAAGAGTAAGAGAAGAAATGCATGTAGTTATCAAACACAGCAAAGTTAAAAGAAAGGCTATATTTTGGTGGGCATGGAGTAATTAGTGTTTACTCCAGATATAGCCAGTTAGGACTGAAAACTGAGTCAAGAACAAGCATTTTTAATGGACTCTCTACTCTAGTCAAGATTGGCTCAGGAACTAGGGAGGTCGTGACTGACGTAAAAGACTTCAGAGACTTCAATATCTGCCACTGAAGTCTTTGTCCCACTGGCATAGTGAAAGCAAGAGTGGGAAAGTGGTAAGGCTGAGAGTATAAAGAGGAATAATCTGTTCCATGTGACCTCTTGAAGATTTATGGGAAGGGAGCAGATTATTCCTATACCAAGCTTATCTGTGACTCCCCATTGCTTTCTTCTTACATTTTGTGGTTTATTTTTTCACATTTAAATATTCAATTTATTAAACATTTACACTTGGTATAACACATCCTCTATGATTCAACTGATTTTTGGACCCAGCTGTTTCGATATTATTTTTTGCATGATATGTATTTTCTCAGCTGGATTGAGGTGCTCCCCTTTTATATTCTAAATTCTTTTATGTATTTGAATTTATTTCAAATTCAAATTCTGGATTCACTATCCCATTGTTGAATCATGTGCTATTTAATCACTGAGACTATAAAATATATATGTTTTCAATCTGGTATTGCTAGTCCCTTGCCTATCCCCACCATTTCCTACTCTTGAAAGGCAATTTTTTAAAATTATTTTTTATCTTTTTCCCTAGAGCTGATCAGATAATAGGCTGATTCATACTCATCATCTCTCCCCTACATTAACATTAACCTACAACATAGCTACCTTAAAAATTGAGAATTTCTACAGCGTGCCTTACCAAATGACAGATATGGCAAGAGGCAAATCTGCTATGAAAACAATAAAAACAACAACAACAAGAAAAACACAAAAAAACACATAAAAGCCCCAAGCAGCTCTACAACTTGAGGGAAGTATTTCCAGAGACATAGAATCTGAATTCCAGAAAGTTTTTCTACCAGAAGTGCCCTATCATTCCTCAGCACAGATTCAGGAGGAGAACTATCATAGGTAGAAATAAAATAAAAGGGGAAAGAATTTTCATGCTTTGGAGTATGTTAATAATTACACTTAAATTGTAAAACTTTGAAGCTACTTTTTCATGCACACTTTTTTGCCAGTACAGAATATAAAGTAGTTTTTTATGATAGGTTAAGTTTATCTGCAAACTTATTAGTATATGTAAAGTATTTTTTCAATTGTTTCCAATTTTTAACATAACAGTTATAGTTTTTAAAAAATATTTTTAATAAAAAATAACCTTTAGTCAAAATTAGAAAAAACATCGGAGTTTACAATTTTAAAAAAGATTTTGGTAAATCTGTTTGTTAAATAAGCTACCACCATTTTATGTTGACAAATCTAGATTTTTTGTTTTGCTAAAGGCAAGGTACAGTTATAAGATCATAGCTGCAGCAAATGTTCTTTTCTATTTATTGTAGGCTTTTTTTGGCACTTCTAGAAAGAAAAGAAACAAATGGATCAAGCAATAATGCAAGAGAGATCAAAGCAATTCCTTCTGTCAACAGTAGCAATTCATGCAAATCTCTAAACACCAAAGGCTTTCTATAGCTAAAGAAAAGACCACAAGAGAGGATCATTGTGAAAATCACATCCCACAAAGTGCCATCAGTTTCCAAATTTTATGTTAAAAGTATATAAGTAGATTCTGCTTAAAGACAACCAATCTTGGTGTAGAAGAAGGGAAATGGAATTCAGATTTATTGAGCACAAACTGTGGTATTTTACACGCGTGATAGCAAAACTTTATACGGTGTACTTCTCAAGGGTACGGTGGGTTAAGCATGGGTACCTGAGCTGGGTTGCCTAGGGTCTGAATTCCCACTTGGCTACTTACTAACCATGTAGCTTGGTGCAGGTTATTTAAACTGTCTTTGCTATCACTTTCATCATTATAAATAGTAAAATAGGGTTATTATAAATATAAAATGGGTGAATTTCTACAATGCATTTGTAGCAGTGCCTGGCATATAGTTCGAATTAAATGTTATCATTTCCCTTTTCTGATCGGTAAACAGAAGGTCAAATATAAAGACAATTGCCTTAGTTTATATACTTATTAAGTGGTAGAGCTGAACTTTTAGTACTGATCTGTCTGAAGCCCTAGTTAGTGATGTCCTCTACACCTTTGCTATTCAAAGTGTGGTCACTGAACCAGCAGCCTCAGCCTTACCTGGAAACATGTCAGAAATGCAAAATCTTGAGCCCACTCCAGACCCAGAGACTCAGAATCTACATTTGAACAAGATTCCCTGATGATTCCTATGCACAGGGCTGCAGAACACACCACTGCCTAATCAAACCTCTACCAAGTGAAAGGATGGAGATTCATTTGAATGTAATCTATTGCTTTAGAGACCTCATGCATCCCAGGATGGGACTGGTCTTCAGTACTCTTCTGCCCTTCTTTGTCAAGTATATTACCTAGAGGTTAACTCTGAGGGCTGGCTGTGAGTTTGTCTCTAGTGTGGACCAATAAATACTATTCTTTCTCACTCTGTCTATTTTTTATTCCTATATGTTTGTTGTTGTTGTTGTTGTTTTGAGACAGAATCTCACACTGCCATCTGGACTGGAGTGCAGTGGTGTGATCACGGTTCACTGTAACCACTGCCTCCCAGGTTCAAGCAGTTCTCCTGCCTCAGCCTCCCAAGTAGCTGGGATTACAGGTGCCTGCCACCATGCCTGGCAATTTTTTTTTTATATATTTTTGGTAGAGATGGGGCTTCCCTACATTGGCTAGGCTGGTCTTGAGCTCCTGACCTTGTGATCCACCTGCCTCTGCCTCCCAAAGTGCTGGGATTACATTTGTAAGCTACCATGCCCGGGCCTATACGTCTTTCTTAAAGGGTTGAATTGGGGCTGCCCAAAGATGGTTGTGCCCATGGTTCTGAGTAAAATTCTACTGAAGCATGTTTAATAAAGGAAATGCTAACAAAGAATGTCAGAACCAGTATACTCATTTAGCAGTAGCCTATGAAAATAGATTATGAAGTTAGATAAAATTGGGTCCAAATCCTAATTCTTTCACTTAAAATTTTTCATTAAACAGTTCATTTAACCTCTCTGAAGCTTTGTTTCCTTGTTTTTAAAAATTGTGGTATTAATAGGTACATTTTTGGGTTGAAAGGATCAAAGAAAACAGAGGTATGAGAAAGCACCTGGTGCATAGTAAGTACTCACTAAACGTAAAACAAACATGAGCAAACCCTGACCGACGACAGGAAGTTTCCTATCACTGTTAAGGAAACTTTTGCAGAAGAACCATTACAGTTAAAGGAATGTCAGACAATCTCCGCTCCTCATGGAATGCAATGAGTTACAAACTGTACTTAAAAGAATATCTTTATACTTAAAGATTAGGCAATTGCTTTTATGTGAAACAAGCCCCAGGAGGGCTCTATTTCTTAGAATCATCAGTTTCATTTTAGTCTGCGCAGACATTTCATAGGAGAATTGCCATTAGGGAATTGAAAAAAATATTTTCCCTTTCATCGTGTGATTTTTTTTTTTAAAGAGTTGCTTCCATCTTATGAGGAATGTTAGTTTTATATCTGAAGGAACAAAGCCCTAATTTTATTACTACAAAATGAAAAGCAATAAGGAGGAATTTGCTTTCAGTTACTATTTAGAGAGCATACTCCTTCCATAAAGGAAGGTGCACCCGCACAGCAATAAAGGCAGAGAGCAGCGTTGGTAAACCTCCCTCAGTTCCGGTTCTCAGGACCACAGTGAGCAATGCACAATAGAAATGCCTTTCAAGTTGTTGCAGCTGCTCTGCTCTATGGAGCACCCACTGAGTTAAAGGACAGACACTCCACATACATGGGAAATCCTCAGGGTCCAAAGCCTAATTAATTTCCTGAAATCTATCAAAAATGGTAGAATCATGTGTATAAAGTACACGTCAATTTTGGAATTTAAAAACAGCTTAAAAGTAAATTGAAAAAAAAAAAGTAAATTGCACACACTTTATTTTGTTCTTTTCCTGTGTTCACACACTCCCTAAAGATTCAACTTAAATGCAACCTAAACATTTTTGCCTCCCAGTTTGGCTTCAGTGACTTCACAGTTTTGTGTAGTTTGGCGCCCTTGAAGTTGGGCTTCATTGTGATTTGTTGTTATGTAGGTTGTCATGTAGGCATACCATTTCTGCACATGTTCTCTTGATTTCTTTCTCTCTTCTAAAAGAGAGAACAATGTTTAATGAGAATAAAAAATAAATAGAAAAGGATCTTGCACAGTTTGGGGGCAACTTTTTGATTTTCTGCTAAAATAGTTTTACAGAGACTTGGCAGACTATACAAATATGAGATTAGATTTCATTTTCAAGTCTTTCTTTCTTCTTAATTGAAGCATCCAAATATAAAAATGTCTAGGCATGGACATCATCTCTATAATGTCTGTCCAATTTAGAATATATGTATATTTTTTCTGGGAGACGCTGGGGGAGATAATGCTCCTAGAATTTCCTTCCCTTTGGAAACCCTAGTAGAGGACCACATTTATCACTAGGAGTTAAGAAAGATCTAGTCAGAGATGCTGCTGCTGATTGCTCCCTGTTTCATCCTGTAAAAGAACAGGGCTAATTCACCTCAATATGCTAGAAATATGTGAAAAGCTCTGAGATATTTGCATTTCATCTCTAAATTCCATTCAGATAAACTTAATTTGCTTTCTTTATCACTGCATGATAATTTTCATGACTTTTTTTTTCCTTTGGGTTTTATAACTATTCTCAGTCTAGCCCTTGACTGCTGGGACTTGCTAGTATGATTTAACCTCAGTAACCCTTTGGAATATGGCTTCCAGTACTTGTCCTTCATCTCTGTGTCCCCACCAGTACGCCATATTTATCATAATGTGGCTTACTGAATTAAAATGAGTCCGGTGGAGAAAGAGAGTGTGAAGCATTCACTTACCTTGGAGGAATAAACCTCTCATATTGTCTCACAGTATGAGAATCCATATGCTGTGGGTAATTCTGAGACTTCAGCAATTTCTTGGTTCCCAGGACTTCCATTGAAATATATTTATCAGCAATTTACTTTTAGTAAGAATTGGGATTTAAAAAAATTATTATGAGTACATAATAGCTGTATATATTTATGAGATACATGTGATGTCTTGATACAGGCATACAATGTGTAATGATCAAATCAGGGTAATCAAAGCATTTATCACCTCAAGCATTTATCATTTCTTTGTGTTAGGAACATCCCAATTCTACTCATTTAGTTATTTTAAAATATACAATAAATTATTGTTACTTGTAGTTACCCTATTGTGTTACCAAATACTACATCTTATTTAGTCTATCCAACTGTATTTTTATACCCATTAACCATCCTCTCTTTTTCTCCCCCTTCCCACTACCCTTTCCATCCTCTGGTAACCATCATTCTACTCTCTATTTCCATAAGTTCAATTTTTTAAAATTTTAGCTTCCACAAATAAGTGAGAATATGTGAAATTTGTCTTTCTTTGCTTGGCTTATTTCACTTAACATAATGTTCTGGTTCCATCCATGCTATTGCAGATGACAAGATTTCATTCTTTCTTATGGCAGAAGAATAGAGAATTGTAATGCTTTCTTGAGTTCCCTCCTTTGTACAAAACTGGCAAGGAACATTCCAATAACTGTCATGAAAGCTGTGAATCTTTCCTTTGCTCTGGGATTTTTGCTGGCTCATGGGGAGCTGGTAGGTAGCGGAGATCCCTTGAGTTTTAGAATGCAGAATTAGAAATCTATTCCATTGTGTAAGTCCAAAGCATTCAGAGTGATGTAGGAGTTCCATGATGCCTCCTAAAGTTATCAAGTTTTCTGATTTTCTCTGTAACATAAAATGTTGTCTTCTTTGAATATTCTTGAGATGTCCTGGCTACATTTTGGCATGAAAACTCATATCTTATCAATTCTAATGTATCTGTATTTTCGTATTTTAACCTCTCTGAAATTGGAAAGTGTCTGATTGGTACATTACAGTTTGATTGTCAGTATTTTCTTGTTCTTAATAGTACATCAAATCAGTGTTCCAGTTTACAATCAAAGTCATCTTAGATTCAAAAAGTTATAATACACTTTTGTAAGAGCACCTTCAAAGAGCTCTTACTTTGCAAATCTGGAATTCAATAGGAAGCACAGTCCTGGCAGGCTGTCTCTGTATTCTGTTCTCCAAAGAAAAAAAAAAAAGGTGAGAAAGAAGTAAAATGATCTTAAAATAAACCAATTAAGGAAAAACACAAATATTTCAAAAAGATAACATTTCAATTTATTTTCATTTATGATGAGCTGTTGGTCTGAGAGCTCTTTTTTCTTTTAAGCTTACTTCGAGTGTCTGTAATAAATGAGGTCTCCATTTGCAAATACTAAGCCATGGTAGTAGAAAAGCTGCTGAAGTATCATTAATCTTCACTTCCAAGAAACAACACCTCCCGAATTGGATTCATGCATTTGATGTGATCAATTATTGCAATAGTGAAAGTGTCTGAAATTCTGAATCAGCTGTGCCGTGACTTAGTTATACTAGACTGATGATATCATTAAACAAGTCATTGTTCCAAAGATAGCTTATACACTAGATTATCTTCAAATGTTCACAGAGATCTTAGCATAGCTCTCTATTGTTTGCTAGGGTCCCTCCATATTTAATATTTGTTAATATCTGTGTTTGGTTTTGAGTAAACTTGGGAAAGAAGGATGTAAGACTTTAGATGTTTATTGAGCATAACCATCCTGAATCCTTCATGGCTACTGACCAAGCCGTAATGGAAAATGGGAACCATGAAATAAAAATCTCATCAACACAGCAAAATCCGTTCTTCTCTCTATATATAAACCTCATGTGTTGGCTTTGGCAGCAGTTTGAACTTTGTCATTCCAATAAAGTTCCTGAAATTCACTGGATATCACTTCTTTTACAGGAAAACATCTGCAAGTGTATTTATCTGGTTATAAACAAAAATATTTCTTATTTTTTCAAGTCATCTATCAGAAGTATTTATTTATATTTGCAATGTACATTATTGGCCCATCACAAAAATCTGTAAACACATGCACGTAATTAAAACATCCTTTATATGTTTAAAAATATACCAACTAGAGAAGCATCTGTAGTGCTGTCTACCTCAGACCATTTTCATTATACTGTTGAATCTTACTTGGTTGGAGAGAGAACTGCTTTTAAACTGTCTTTGGGGAAATTTAGTTAAAACTTTCCACTCAAACTTCATTCAGCAGACTTTGCAGTTTAAATCTTTGAACACACACACAATGCACACATACACACTTAACGTATATATATTTAAGATGAAATATATATTTACACATATATTTAAGATGAAGCTTTTTCACATTTCTAACATTAAAATTAGATTCATCTTACAATCAATGGCAAGACATAGTTGAATTGGCAGTGTTTTTTTTTTTAATTTGAGGTTAAAATAATGTGGAGTCTTAAAACTAATGCTATCTCACATGAAATACAGGACGTGATGATAACTACCATTTATTGCTAATGTGGTCTCAGGCACTGTTTGAAGCACCTTGCATACCTTATTTAATATTTACAACTACCCTACAAAGTAAATATTGTTAGGTAATTTTTACAGATGGCGAAAGTAAAGCCTGGATAATTTGAGTATACTTTCCCATGCCGCTAATTTTAAATGTTAGGTTTTGAATGCAGGTATGCATGGTGCCAGAGCTTGATCTGTTAAGAGTTGCTTAATAATACAGAGAATCAATGTAAAAAACACCAACTTACATTCATTTTTGCCTAAAAGCCTGCATTTGGAAAGTATTGTAATTTCAGTATGGTACCCTCACCATGACTGTAGAGTTAGGTTAATGAGATCATCATTAGATGATGAAACTCATCTAAATTTTGGTAAAGCATCAGCACGTTCAGACATAATAATTTGTCTTTCTTCAGTTTACATTTGCTGTGGATTTTCTTCACACCAGGCACAGAGATGAGCAAATGTTCAAGGAAGGCAATGAGGAAAAGGGATCCAATTTAAGAGAAACAAAGGAACAGGCCCTGCGTCAAGAGTAAGGATGAACAGATTTGGATTCTATTGGAGGGACCTGCTGTCACTGTCTTGCTGTGAGATGTGAGCAAGTTGTTTTCTCTTCTCATGACTAGGTTTCTGCATAATGCTCTCTAGAGTACCTCTCATGATTGTGAGAAAAAAGTGAAATTAAGTAAGATAAAGTAGTTTGCAAAGCACGAATGATACTAAATATATTTGGTATTATTCATTTCTGGTGGATTTGTTGTAGGTGTAACCATTGACCAAAGATCCTTTCTTGCAGACCTTGAGCCTCACAGTAGAAGACGTGTCAGGGGAAAGCAGAATTATGTTCTGGGAACCTCAGATAAAACATTTTTTTTCTCCTCTTTATTTCCTTTTCAGCAGCATCAATTGAATTAATATGACTTCTATATATAGGCACAAATGTTCAGTTATCTCTCTGTGAATAAAACATAACTTGATCTCCAGCTTCACCACTTAATTGTGCCACCTTGAGCCTGCTACATAACCTCTCTAAGCCTTAATGTTATTATTTGAAAATGGGAATAGCACTTTCCATATAAGATTCTTTTGAGAACTGAATTCCATAAAGTGCTTAGGATAGGGCCTAGGACACAATAAAGGTTTAATGAATATTGGCTATTTATTATTTCCTAATGAGCTGCAACCATCCATCACTTTTTACATCCCACTACCGAGTCCATATGAAATTTTGTTATGGAAGATGTGAAAATACTATTCTGGACACCATGGATGCTATAGAAAATAATTAAATACTGTCTTGAAGAAATTACATGTGGTTTAATTTCTGCCAACTTAATTATTTTGCCCATTTAATTCATCCAATTTGACAAATTATAAAAAGCAATGAGCTAGCATTTTCATTTTTTATAATGTATAGGCTGTCATTATATTTTAATCTATAAGAATAAACTTGGTCTAAGTAATTATTCTGGACTAACCCCAAACACTATTCCTTTTTCTAGATGAGTCATCATGTTTACACCAGCAATTTGTCCTTGCAACACTGGTTAGATGCTCAATATCATTTCTTCCATTCCTGACACGAAGGCAGCTGTTTCTGAGCCATTTGGAAACCTCCATTTTATTTACATGCCATGTAGTGTATTCCCATGTCTGCTATTTTGCTGCCCATCCCCAAATTCCTTCCAAATGTTTTCTAAAAATGTATCTCAAATACTGTAACTTGGCTTCTTTTTCTCCTACTTACATTCTGTACTGTACCATCTTCATCTTTAGGAGGCAGTTAAGATAAAAGATTCTGGATCCAGACCCCCTGAATTCAACCCCTAATAGGCTTTATGACCTTAGGCAAGGTACTTCTTGTTAGTACTTCAGTTTCCTCATCCGTAAATCAGGGTGCTTAAAGGTAGCAACTACTGTAGAGAGTAGTTGGAATGGTTAGAGTTAACGTGGAAAATGTTTAGAGTAGTGGTTGGCACATAGTCTATGTACATAAATGATTGCCATCATGATGACTATTTTTTTATAATCTCATTTTCAATTGTTGTGCTATTAAATTTATTCATAATGTTACCATTCTAATAAATTAGATGATATGAAGTAAAACCAAACAGCAGAGGGAACAAGTATAGAACACAGATCCAGAGAAACAATGAAAAAAACTATGATGAAATTGGAAAATTATGGAAGGTTAGATAGGACAATAATTCCAATAGATAAAAATAAAAAGTCTCAAAAATCTGAGAAGAGGTAGCTAGAAAGATGTAATAAGATGTGTTAAAAAAAAGATAGCTAGAAAACTATCAGTGACCAGCATGGTGATGGAAATCTTCCTAAAGTGATATAGGAGGAGGGATTTCAAAGTACCAAGGACGAGCTGAATGTAGGGGGAGGTGGCAGCAGAAATATGGAACAAAAAGGAATGGGAGTGGCAACTTTATGAGAATATTGCAGATGAGTATGGGCTGGAAACAGAGGAAGAAGGGGACATAGAGAGGGACAGATCAACCCTGGAAAAGTGAGAAAGAGCTAAAGCCAAGTTTCTCAGGAGATTATCAATAGAGAAGAGCATGAAGCAAAGGACAGGCTACTGGACAGGGAGTCAAGACACCAAGCGTCTCTGTTCTACCTCTCCCAAGAACCACCGCCATGACCTTAGGCCAGTGTCTTAATATTAGTAAGCTAGATAATCTCTAAGGTCCTAAAGTCCTTTTCATCCCTAAATTCTGATAATAATAAATGTGAGATAACGGTTGGGTAGGTAAAAGTTATATATGCCAGATAATTTTTGATCTTAGGAAAATAAAAGTCAAGGACATTTCTACATGGCAATGAAAAGACATGAATCCCTATCACCCACAGGGCCATGGATGAATCACACATACTGAGTGATAGAAGCCAGACACAAGATCTTTATACAATATGATTCTGTTCACATGAGGTTCAAAAACAGGCAAAACTGGTCTTTAGTGTTACAAGTCAGAATTGTTACCTTCTGGAGATGGTATTGACACGAGGGAACATTTTGATGTGCTAAAATGTTCTTTATCTTGATTTACATGGGGATTACACAGGTGTGCCCATAGGTCAAAGCAATGGAGCTGTACACTTTAGAAGAGTTGTACACTTCATTGTTGTAAGTTGTATCTCAGCTCAAAAGAAAAATAAGTGAAGATTCCAATTTTTTAAGTGAAAAATGTCTGCTTGAGATGAAAAGTAGGATGAGTAATTGAAGGCCTTAAAGCAAGACAATTTTCTTCCTATCAATGAGATAGGAAAAAATAAGTTATCTCATAGGAGGTACATAGATAGTTTAACTGCCTTATATGGCAAATAATTGCTATTATTGAACTACCTGTCATTTGTATTTAATTTTACACATATATTCCTTATGCACTCATGATATGTAACAGTATATACATTAGATCAATGACTGTCAAAATACTCCGCTAAGTGTCTCAATACTTCATGGAAGATGCTAAGGGTCGCCATGGGATAGTGGGGTGACCTAGCTCCCTGATTTCCTCTGCCCCTGAATTGGACAGTGCAGCTCTAATCTGTTTTATAAACCGTGGTTTGGTGATAATAGTTAATACATAAACAGGAATTCACCGTTAAAAAATATTTGAAAATGTGATAGGAATATATACATAGGATGCAGAGTATCTATGATCCAGAACTTTATCAGAAAATTCAAAATATATTTAGGCTTCTCTTCATAATTTATTTCAAATGAAAGGTTCGATGCTTCCCAGTGGGCATTGCAAGCCTGAGTGGGTGTAGTCTCTGTCCTCAAGTCATTTAAAAGCCATAACCAAAAGCCTCTCAAGTTGAGCCACAGTATTTCTGATCTTCCAAAATTAAAGATTCTGCATGGAAGAAGAGTTGCACTTTTTCTGTTTTGTCTATCAGTTCTGACTCCTTGTTCCCCTGGAAAGGAAAAATCTTGTGTTTACTCTTCTTGCTGCCAAGAGAATATCTGCCTTTTTGTTGAGTTTTTAGAACTGGGGTGCATGTAAAGAGAACTGGAGGGCCAATGAGATTTTGTGAGTGTTTTATGGAGTGTGTGTCATACACTAGTTCCTTATTTATACAGTTGGGTTGGGGGGAGGAAGGAGGTGCCTATGATGATCACTGTTATTATTATAATTCTAACCACGTATCCCACCAACTGGAGTTTCCTGTTTTCACCACCTTTGACAGCCACCTCTGCCTTCCCACCCAGCAGGTTCATTCTTCCCTCCATCTGTTCGATTGACATTTATGACACTCATCAGGCATTTGTTTTCATACCTCTCCAAATTTAAATATTGTTCATTCTTTTTGTGCTTATTCAGAATGCACATCCATCATCAGCACAGTAAATGCTAGACTTTATCCTCAGTAAGGCTCCTTTTCCAGGGACCTAGTGGATATTTAAAAGCTCCCAATCATGAATGTTGGCAAAGTCTTTCATTGTAGTGTGTGTGTGTGTGTATGTGTGTGTGTGTGTGTGTGATAAAGAGAGACAGTCCGATTGTATTTTAATGTACTATCTACCTTGATTAATAAAGCTGTCCACATCTTATATTTCTTCTTCCTCGTATACCTTGGTGTCTTTATGTACACAAACTCCCCCCAAAAAATAAATAAATAAATAAATAAATAATAGGTATTCTAAAATAGTTTCAATATCTTATTTTCCATTAAAAAATTCCAATGTGGGCCGTTTATGCTGATGTAGCCCCTCCTTGACAACCTTATTATTTTAACTATCTCTATATTTTATCCTTTGCTCATAGATTTGATACTGGCTAACCAAAATTAGGAAGAAAAATATCTACTTTGCACTTTTGTACCATGAATTATTTTTCACAAGATGAACATGTTTTTAATCTGTGAGAATATAATTTATGTTCTAACGAGCAAGGAGTTTTAGAGGATCAGATTAGTGAAGCATTGAGAAGCTGGAACAGCACGCCACATTCCTGAACTTCCCACACAAATGTTTCCATGCACTTTAGTCTGTTCCAAAACCTCAGCTTTCCTATAACCTCACGAGAAGCCTCCTGCCACTATACTTTCATGATAAGCTTTAGATATATTTATTTTACTGTCTCACCTTCTGCATAAAAAGGATTTAAAAGGACAGAAGGGGCTTTTAAAATTTATTATCTTTCAAAGAATTTATGTTTGTGGTTTTCAGCTCTAGAAACCTTTGTTTCGAACAAAACATTACCCAAGTGTAGAAGAAAAATAAGTGTTCAGGTGCTCCGGGTGAATTAGGATGGGGACCTGGAGTCCTGGGAGTAGGGCTGGTTCCCACCTGATGGAGGCCCTGGAGGGATTCTTCAGAGCAGTGTGAAGTCTACCGATTTGCAGGCATGGTTCTCAATTCTGGCTTCCCTTTAGAGCCATCTGAGGAGCTTTTTAAAAATGCCACACCCAGACTGGGCGTGGTGGCTTACGCCTATAATCCCAGCACTTTGGGAGGCTGAGGTGGGTGGATCATTTGAGGTCAGGAATTTGAGATCAACCTGACCAACATGGTGAAACCCCGTCTCTAACCACCACCACCACCAACAACAAAACAACAACAACAACAACAACAACAACACACACACACACACACACACACACACACACATATATATTTGCTCCAGGTGTGGTGGTGGTGCGCCTGTATTTCTAGCTACTTGGGAGGCTGAAGAGGGAGAATTACTTGAACCTGGGAGGTGAAACCTGCAAGTGAGCGGAGATCACACCACTGCACTCCAGCCTGGGCAACAGAGTGAAACCCTGTTTAAAAAAAAAAAAAAAAGACCCCACCCTGGAGACTGTGATCTAATTGATAAGTGTGAAGGGCCCAGACAATTGTTTTTGTTCAGGATCTCAGATGTTCAGTGTGCAGCCATAGTTAAGAGCTGCTTTAGAGCTATGCTTCTCAAATTTAAGTCTGCATCAGAATCACCTGGGAGCTTATTAAAATACTGCTTGCTGGACCCGGCTCTCTAAGTGTCTGATTCTGTAGATCTGGAGTGTGGCCCAAGCATCTACATTTCTAACAAGATCCCAGGTGATGCTGATGCTGCCGGTCCAGAGAGTACATTTATAGAACCACTGCTTTGGAGAAATGGCGAAATTGGCCAGGATTATATATCACATCTGCTACAATCTGAAAAGAAATCAACTTCCACTGAGTTTATTCTTTTCTACCCTTTTTGACTGGAAAAATATAATTATTTTGTCTAGAAGTGCTATTACGGAAGTAATCAGTTATTTTGGGCAGGCATTTGGGGTCTTAGGTTGTGGTTTCCTCTCTGTATTAACCCTCCATCCCAAAACCTGCCACAGTGTTTTCCTGGATGACCAATTACACTGGAACCAATTTTTCAAATTATAAGAACATTGAGACAGTATGTTGAAGAGAGTCTTATTTTAAAATGAAGAAATGAACAAACACAATAGAGTCTGCAATGTGTGACTTATGAGTCCATGGGCTATGATGGATAACCGAGAGCAAATGAAAGCCTGCATTAGCCTTTGAGGAAATTTACTTTATTTTTGAGATGGAATCTCACTCTGTTGCCCAGGCTGGAGTGCAGTGGCGCGATCTCAGCTCACTGCAACCTCCGCCTCCCAGGTTCAAGCAATTCTCCTGCCTCAGCCTCCCGAGTAACTGGGATTACAGGCACAGGCTACCATGCCTGGCTAATTTTTGTATTTTTAGTAGAGACGGGGTTTCATCATGTTGGCCAGGCTGGTCTCAAACTCTTGACCTCAAGTGATTCACCTGCCTCAGCCTCCCAAAGTGCTGGGATTACAGGCCTGAGCCACGGTGCCCGGCTGCCTTTGAGGAAATTAATTAAAGTATCACTCAGCTCTCCTGCTGCCTTCACATCTCTTTCTATACACTTTTACTACCTTCTCAACAGAGATCTATGGAGAGGAGCAGAAAATATTTAGTTCATGACAATCATTGGGCCAACCAGATTTAGAAAAAAGAGTTCATATTTATGAAAGGATAAACAAAGTTTGGGACTCAAGTAGACTTCCTACTAGAATATCTGCTTGGAAGCATGGTGTAGACTCAGTCACTTAGAATCACATAGCATGTGAGATCAAGCTGAGCATATATAAGGTACTTCCTTGAACTGGGAGGATGGAGGCTGGGGGATGAGTGGGTCACAGAGTCTAGGTACTTATTTCTTGTGATAATCATAGGTGTTACAAGGCATATGTCAGTGGAAGGGTCCACCAAATGCACTCCCTCATTGCCTACCTACAGTGAGTGCACCAATAGAGGCAAGAGTTTGGAGAAGGGCTGATAGTCATGGGAAGGATTGTTGTTGACTGTTGTGGATTAAATTGTGTCCCTTCAAAATTCATATGTTGACATCCTAAGCCCAGGTATCTCAGAATATGACCTTATTTGGAAATAGGGCTGTCGTAGATGTAATTAGTTAAGATGAGATCATTAGTGTGGACCCTAATCCAATTTGACTGGAGTCCTTATAGAAAGGGGATACTGGAACACTGAAAGCCATGCACACAGGAAGAATGCCATGTGAAGATGAAGGCAGAGATTCGGCCGATGTTTCCACAAACCAAGGAGCCAATCCTGCTGACACCTGCATCTCAAACTTCTAGTCTACAGTACTGTGAGACGATACATTTCTGTTCAAGCCACCCAGTTTGTGGTACTTTGCTATGGCAGCCCTGGCAAACTAAAATACTGACCTTGATTGGCATGTTAGACAACTGTGCTGTGGTGGAAGCCCCATAAATACCACTCCCTGGGAACTCAAGCATGTGTCTTATGAGGGAGCCAACATTGGCTAAGGCACAGAAGACCAGGCACGACCATCCAGATACATGACAACCAACAGGTCAGGTCCATGGGAGCAGCCAGGAGAGAAACAAGCCAGTAATAAATACTTGTCCCCTTCCTGCTCCCTGCTTCCTCAATCAAGGATGCTGGGTCTCCAAGAGGGAGCAGGAAATAGCTGTTGGAGTCAGAACACATCACCTGTTTCCCACTCTAGGTATTTAGAGTTGCAGTTCAAGGCTGTTGGGAGCAAGGATGGTGGGGACATAAGGCATGAATTTACATTACTTGAGATGAAAATTTTAAACAAGATTGAATTTTAATTGTTCAAAGAGACCAGAATATAACAGAATTTACTCAAGGTATGGCTAAGGGATGGGAAAGGGAAATTTCAAAAAGCCTTAAAAAATTGTGGCCAAAGAAAAAATTAAAGTGTTTCATGATTATATTTATTCCCCTGAGAGTTATGCTTATTGGAACTGGGCAAAAACTAGTTTAAAAATTATTATTATTATTATTATTACCATACAAAGCTAATATTTTACACTTAGAAGTATTTTCTGGGCTAAGTGATTTGCATACATTATATTAATTAATCAATTCCTACAGAATCCCAGAGAGATATGGGATGAACTGTTATTATTACAGGTTAAGAAACTGAGTCCCATAGAGGGTAACTTGTGTTAAAGCCACTCAGCTAGCAAGGGTTAAGAGCCAAGATTTCAACCAACAAATGTCTGAGGAGACCCAGGAGGGCCCGAGCTCCCCATGGTGTTACACTGCCTCTAGATACTTTGTTTCTGAACCTCATTGCTTCTACCTTCCAGCCACAAGTGGGTTTTTCTCTGGAGCTTTCTGGGAAGCTCTCACACAGAGAAATAGTGCAGCAACTGCCTGTGACATACATCTAAGAGATATGACTACTACAAACAAAAACACCCTCAAATATTGAGATGAATTTCAGTCTCCCTCAGAATTTCTGAAAACAAGTGCTCAATTTACCATTTCATCTGGAAACAAAATCATAATCCCAGTTCTAAGGACTGGGCAACAACCCACCCTGATTCCAATTAATATGGCCTTAGTCATGACTCAACACTTCATAAAACCAAGTTAGGTTGATGTGAAAAATAAAATTGCCACCCAAGTTAAGAAAAATAAGCAGAATATAAAATTGTGTATACACCACAGTTCCAATTCAATTCCAGTAGAGAGAAATAAATTATTAACCATGATTATTTCTTGCTGATAATGTAGTAACTTATATTTTCTATTTTATTTTTCTGAATGTTCCTTTTCTTTCCCAATGAGCATGTATTTCTCTGCAGAAAACTCTACTGCTACAAGGTGTTTGTAGCCACTACCAAATGCTTCAGCATAACAAAACATTTATCTTCCTAAATTTTAGGAAAACATTTCCTAGTCTGATCACTATTACTGTAACACATTCTGCCTTAAAAGTTACATTTCTGCCTTTCCCCATCATTTAAAACATGTTGTATCTCCTTTGCCGCTGTTTTTATTAGTGTGGTCATATAGTATCCCATGATTGAAAGTGGGGAAGGAGACATTGTGGCTTTCTTTTCATTTTTGGTGAATGAGCAAAAACAAGATTGATGATTTTTCCATGTGTGTAAGGTATCTTTCATCTTGTAATTGGTTTTGAAATATTCTCAAGTTCCACTCCAAACTCCACCCTGTGTGCCGAGATTTATGAGAAAAGGAATTATCTGAAAGCTCTAAATAGACAAAATTACCAAGCAAAAGGACTTTGCTGACCATCTAGTCCAATTTTTTTATTTTACAAATGAGAGAATAAGTGCCAGAATGACTCGTCCACAGTCATTCACCCAGCAAGCATCAGAACCCAGACTAAAACTCCAGACCAATCATGCATATGAATGAGGCTTGTATAGATACTTTAGCAGATAATAGTCATGGTAATCAAATGACTTTGATCAGCTAATATCAAGGGTGTTTCTAAGGGAAAAATTAAGTTTTCTAGGAAAATGTCTTGAAAATCTGCTTGGGATTGAGGTTGAAGCCTTGAGTTGACAATGGTTAGAAGAAGAGTGAGCTTCTCTGTTAGATGTAAGACAAGAATGAGCTGTAGGGTGGGAGCTGGAGCCCATTAGGCTAAAATGGCCAAGGAGATTTTAAGATCAGGGATGTTTAATATTTAATTTTATGCTATTCCAACAGTGGAACAACAATAAGCTATAGTGTGAAAAACCAAGGTTTACTACACTCAGGAAATCACAGGCAGGAAGTATTCACCACTGATTAATTATAGAAATATTAGGGAGGGAATTGAGTTTCCTGTGGAGTAAATAAAGGAAGTTTGATACATTCATCTCTACATTTTTGGGTATGAGTTGTCCCCGGTTGACCTATGAGATCTAGTAGTATTCTAGCTAACAGCTATTGTACAGCCTTTCATGTGTTAGATAATGTCATAACAACTTTTCATATATTTCTTATAATATCTAGAACATCTTTACAAACAAGTTATTATTATTACCCCTTATTTCTAGAATACAACACACAGGCTTAGAGAAGTAAATAGTTAGATCCAAATGTTGCCTCCTCCACTTGCCACCTTGGTGATCTCAAGCAGATCATTTAGTCTCTGAGTATCTGTTTTCTCAACTCTGAAATGGGGAAAATAATTATGTTCAGATTGAATGCTGAAAATACTATGCAAATCACCTAGCACAGTGTCTTCATTAGGGAGGGTGCTCACTAAACGGATTGGTAAATGGAAATTAGGACAACATAAACATATATTTGAAAACATTTCCTAAAGGTTGAATGAGGCATAGTTAAGGGAAGTATGACATAATATTAATTCTCATTCTGTCTTCAAACATGACTGATGAAGATGTATACTGAATGATATGGTTTGGCTGTGTCCCCACCCAAATCTCATCTTGAATTGTAAATCCCACAATTCCCAATGTCGTGGGAGGAACCCAGTGGGAGGTGATTGAATTATGGGGGTGGATCTTTCCTGTGCTGTTCTCATGATAGTGAACGAGTCTCAGGAGATCTGATGGTTTTAAAAACAGGAGTTTCCCTGCACAAGCTCTTTTTGCCTGCCACCATCCATGTAAGACATAATTTGCTCCTTGCCTTTCACCTTCTGCCATGATCATGAGGCCTCCCCAGCTATGTGGAACTGTAAGTCCAACAAACCTTTTTATTTTGTAAATTGCCCAGTCTCAGTTATGTCTTTATCAGCAGTGTGAACGTGGACTATTACAGTAAATGGGTACCAGTAGAGTGGGACACTGCTGAAAAGATACCCAAAAATGTGGAAGCAACTTTGGAACTGTGTAACAGGTAGAGATTGGAACAGTTTGGAGGGCTCAGAAGAAAAGAGAAAACGTGGGAAAGTTTGAAACTTCCTAGAGACTTGTTGAATGACTTTGACCAAAATACTGATAGCAATATGGACAATAAAGTCCAGGATGAGGTGGTCTCAGATGGAAATGAGGAACTTGGGAACTAGAGCAAAGGTGACTGTTGTTATGTTTTAGCCAAGAGATTGGTAGCATTTTGCCCCTGCCCTAGAGATTTGTGGAACTTTGAACTTGAGAGATATGATTTAGGGTATCTAGTGGAAGAAATTTCAAAGTAGCAAAGCATTCAAGAGGTGACTTGGGTGCTGTTAAAGGCATTCAGTTTTATAAGGGAAGCAGAGCATAAAAGTTTGGAAAATTTGCAGCCTGAAAATGTGATAGAAAAGAAAATCCCATTTTCTGAGGAGAAATTCAAGTTGGCTGCAGAAATTTGCATAAGTAATGAGAAGCCAAATATTAATATTCAAGAAAATGGGGAAAATGTCCCCAGGGTATATCAGAGGTCTTCACGATAGCCCCTCACATCACAGGCCCAGGGGTCTAGGAGAAAGAAGTGGTTTCATGGGCAGGGCCCAGTGTCCCCATGCTGTGTGCAGCCTAGGACTTGGTGCCCTGTGTCCCAGCCACTCCAGCTGTTGCTGAAAGGTGCCAACGTAGAGCTCAGGCCATGGCTTCAGAGGGTGCAAGCCCCAAGCCTTGGCAGCTTCCATGTAGTGTTAAGCCTGCAAGTGCACAGAAGTCAAGAATCAGGGTTTGGGAACCTTCGCCTAGATTTCAGAGGATGTATGGAAACACCTGGATGTCCAGGCAGAAGTTTGCTGAAGGGGCGGGTCCCTCATGGAGAACTTCTGCTAGGGCATTGCAAAAGGTAAATGTGGGGTCACAGCCCCACACAGAGTCCCTACTAAGGTACCACCTAGTGAAACTGTGAGAAGAGGGCCATCATCCTCAGACCCCAGAATGGTAGATCCACCGACAGCTTGCACCATGTGCCTGAAAAAGCCACCAACACTCGATGCCAGCCCATGAAAGTAGCCAGGAGCGAGGATATACCCTGCAAAGCCACACAGGTGGAGCTGCCTAATACCATGGGAACCCACCTCTTGCATCAGCATGACCCAGATGTGAGACATGGAGTCAAAGGAGATAATTTTGGAGCTTTAAGATTTGAATGCCCTGCTGGGTTTCAGACTTTCATGGGGACTTTAGCCCCTTTATTTTGGACAATTTCTCCCATTGGGAATTGTATTTACCCAATACCTGTGCCTTCATTGTATGTAGGAAGTAACTAACTTGCTTTTGATTTTACAGGCTCATAGCCAGAAGAGACTTGCCTTGTCTCAGATAAGACTTTGGACTGTGGACATTTGAGTTAATGCTGAAATGAATTAAGACTTTGGGGGGACTATTGGGAAGGCATGATTTGTTTTGAAATGTGAAAACATGAGATTTAGGAGGGAGAGGGGCAGAATGATATGGTTTGGCTGTGTCCCCACCCAAATCTCATCTTGAATTGTAACTCCCACCATTCCTACATGTTGTGGGAGGGACCCAGTGGAATGTGATTGAATTATGGGGGTGGGTCTTTCCAGCTCTGTTCTTGTGATAGTGAATGAGTCTCAGGAGATCTGATGGTTTTAAAAGCAGGAGTTTCCCTGCACAAGCTCTCTTTGCCTGCTGCCATCCATGTAAGACATGACTTGTTCCTCCTTGCCTTTCACCTTTTGCCATGATTGTGAGGCCTCCCCAACCACTTGGAACTGTAAGTCCAATAAATCTCTTTATTTTGTAAATTGCGTAGTCTCAGGTATGTCTTTATCAGAAGTGTGAAAATTGACTAATACACTGAAGTAGCCTATTATGAAGAAGAAAACTTTGATTCTATTCTAAAAATTTAATAAAAATTGGAATTATGAAAGGCTTGACTATATTTTCTCTTCCTCTCTTGCTCCTCTTAGTTTCACTCTTCTTCCTTAAATTTTTTTTATATTAGACACTATTCTTAAATAAAATGAATATTATCTCACAACTCAAAGCAGCTCCACTGGCCTGTTGCCCTTACAGCGGGATGTGAGGTTCATATTCTTTTTTGTAATTTTATTTTTGAGACAGAGTTGCCAGGCTGGAATGCAGTGATATGATCTCGGCTCACTACAGTCTCTGCCTCCTAGGTTCAAGTGATTCTCCTGCCTCAGCCTCCTGGGTAGCTAGGATTACAGGTGACTGCCACCATGCCTGGCTACTTTTTCAATTTTTAGTAGAAATGAGGATTTGTCATGTTGGCCATGCTGGTCTTCAACTCCTGCCCTCAGGTGATCTGATTGCCTCCACCTCCCAAAGTATGGGATTACAGGCATAAGCCATTGTGCCCAGCCAGTTTCATATTCTTTATAGCTAGTAAACTCTCTGAAAGAAGGAAATTTGTTTTGTTCACTGATCTCTCACAAAGGTCTAGGACAGTTGCTCAACTTACAGGAGGCATTTTAAAAACATTTATGAAATGATTGAAAAATTTTTAAAAATTCAATGTATAGATTCTTTTTACAATATTATGCTATGTAATTGTACTACTGGGAACTCCTCCATAGAGTCAGAGGCAGGGAGCAGATATTGCTTGCTCAAGCTCTGGTTCCAAACACAGGTAGTGAACACCACTGTCTCTAAGATATTACTGGTCAATTATAGCCTCTATTTTTTGAATAAGGAAACTGAGATGCAGCAAAAATGTTCTAAAACTGAGTGCAGATGACTTTACATCATTAGTGGTTTTCTGACCGGTTGACCACAAGCCTCCCTGTTTGACTATTTCAAAACTGCTGGAACTATCAGACATTCAATAGCCTGACTACTTTATCTGTACATGGGAAAGACCCAAACCATAGGCACAGAATGCTGACTTATCTCTTCTTCCTTCCCTATTCCACTTCCCTTCAATAGGTTAATTGTTTTTGTTGTTATTGTTGCTTTTGTTTTTGTCTTTAGTGAACCAAACTGTTAATTCTCCCCAGAGACTAATTTGATGTCATACTTTCTAAATTAGAAAAGTTTGCTGAAGAATCTCTCTAATGTCTCTGTACAGGCTAATTGTAGCACGCTGCCAACAGGAATTTGAATTCACTGTAATTTGCTGGAAATGTTTGAGAACTTGGCATTCCCAACATCTCTGCTCTGTGCTGTGTTAAAATTTAAAAAGGTCTCTCTGCTGCTTTTTCATTCCCTGACACTGGACCCCAGACCTTGAACTCTGACTTTTCCATTGTTACTGCTCACTTAGGAGAAAGAAATTATGGCCCCAGGATGGCTTCCTCAGAGGATCATCCTGATAACTAAAACTCCAATGTGCCTTTTTTAGTCCCTTGTGGGTTTTAGTAAAAGTAATCTGGGAAAGTCTTAGAGTGCCTTGAAATCTCCGCATAAGTATGGAGAAGTCCTTGTGACAAAAAACATCTAATGCCATTATTAATAGGCACAACAGAAAGATTGGAGTGAGATTTTAGTGACATAGTCAAGCAAATCCTCAGACTTTCCTATAGCCCCAGTTAGAACCACATTGAATTAGATCACTAGAGTCAACTGATCAACTCATAAGTGATCAATGGGGAAGAGATAGAGAAAACAATATCCCCAAGACTGATATTTTGTGGAGATTAACAAGAATATCTACAATGTTTGTGTATAAACATTTGTGAGATTAATAATAAATTTTAGACACTATACACATATAGATATAATTACGAGGATATGTAGACAAGAAATAAAGCATACAAATTTATAAGTCATATGGCCTTCAAAACTATTCCTTTTTTTCCTCTCCTCTGTTTTTCATCAATCCATTGAGGTCACACAGCTGTGATTCAGGCCTTGGTGACAGAGATGAATCAGAGATGGCACAAGGGTCTGGAATTATTGGCCAGCCTTACAACAAATTGTTCATCCATTAACCAGAAATGATGCATTGCTCTGATTCTGTTATGGTGGCCCCCAAATGTCAGCTAGGATATTTTGGAATTATTCCTATTACTTAGGCAGAGCCTATCTTATTTCTGCTTCTTCACATAATACTGAAAAAAATGAGTAATAGGAAAATTATCCTTAGTTCTTTGAGTCTTCTTCAAAATGCCAGAGTGCTACCATGTTTTCTAGTTTACTTAGAGTCTCAAATGAAATGCTTTTCTTGGTTCAGGTTGAACAGATAAGATCTGATATACCTGAGTAAAATGAATAATGTTGATTATATAAATTATTATTTTCCTGCACTCCAATTTTAGACTTAGGTTTCTCAGTGGACTGTGTGCTAGGTAACTCAAATGATGTCTACCAAGCTAGCCTCAGATTAAGTTAATTTTAATTAACTTTCACTTAAAAATTATTGGTTAAGAACTTGGTTAAGAATCTTACTGGTCTAGATTCCATTTGTAGTTTAATCACTTATTTGTTATGTGTTTTTAGACAAGTTTTTAAACTTTGAAGTCTCAATGTCCTCACTTGAAGAAAGTGGAGAATATTTACCTCTTAGGTTGGTTGAGGTAATTTTTTTTATTTATAAGAAATAAATGAGATAATGCGTACCAAATACTTAGCACAGTCCACAAGCTAAATGGCAGCTGGTTTAACATCATGATGTTAGGGACATATGGTTTGGTTTAACAAATAAGGCTTACAGCGAGAATAAGGAAATTACTGAGAATAAAGTAAGTGCTCCATATTTGAGGTCTAGAGAAGCATCTTTTGCAGAGATCCACTACCTCTCTACATGGCTGCTAGGAGAAGCCATCTCATTTCAAAATGGAGCAGGGGGGATTAGGAGGGCTGATAAAGGGGAGAATATCCTCAGTTTTATGTAAGTGCAGTGCTGGTAAGCAAAAGCTACTCCTTATTCTGACTTTCTTGTGGGAGAGAGAGTATTCCTGAATACTTCCTCTTGTTGAAGCCAAATGGGAAAAAACTCAAGATTTGGAGAGGCTGCAGTATCATACCCCACTGGTCTTCTGTCTAGCTACTTAGATTGCTTACCTGCTCTTGCCTTCTGACACAGATGAAATAGTACTGGAGAGAGATAATGAGGTTTCCAGAGTGTGGAAGAAGGATTCCTTAGGAGTCACACACCACACCCTGAGTGGGAGGGGGAGCTCATGGGTCAAATGAGAGTAAGGGGTCAGCGATGCCAGAGAGACCATAGGAAGGACTGGGTTCCCCTGGAGAAGTGGGAGAGTTTTCCAAGGGACTGACAATGTTTGAAAACCAAGGAAATGACAATGTTTGAAAATAAGATGCTTTGAATAGAATCTGAGAGTGAAGCTCTAAAATAAACTGCTGAATCTTAAGAACAAAATAAGGCTGTTTGAGTGCAATAAAAATAGAAGTCAAGACTAAGAAAATTGCTCACAACCATGCAGTTGCATGGAAATTAAATAACATGCTCCTGAATGACTTTTAGGTAAATAATGAGATTAGGGCAAAAGTAAAAAAAAAAAAGAATTCTTTGAAACTAATGAGAACAAAGATACGACATACCAGAATCTCTGGGACACAGCTATGGCAGTGTTAAAAGGGAAATTCATAGCACTAAATGCCCATATCAAAAAGTTAGAAAGATCTCAAGTTAACAACTTAACATCTAAACAGAAAGAATTAGAGAAGCAAAAACAAATCAACCCCAAAGCTAGTAGAAGACAAGAAATAACCAAAATAAGAGCTGAACTGAAGGATATCAAGACACAAAAAAACATTCAAGAAATCAACAAGTCCAGGAGTAGGTTTTTTGAAAAAATTAATAAGATAGGTAGACTGCTAGCTAGACTAATAAAGAAAAGAGAGAAGATCCAAATAAACACAATCAGAAATGACAAAGAGAATGTTACCACTGACCTCACAAAAATAAAAACAACCATCAGATACTACTACTAACACTGCTATGCACACAAACTAGAAAACCTAGAAGAGATGGATAAATTCCTGGACACATAAAACGTCTTAAGAATGAACGAGGAACAAATTGAATCCCAAACACACTAATAATGAGCTCCGAAATTGAGTCAGTAATAAATAGCCTACCAGCCAAAAAAAGCCAAGGACCTGATGGATTCACAGCCAAATTCTACCAGATGTACAAAGAAGAGTTGGGAGCATTTCTACTGAAACTATTCCCAAACATTGAGGAGGAGAGACTCCTACTCAACGTATTCTATGAGGCCAGCAGCATCCTGAGACCAAAACCTGGCAGAGACACAACAAAAAAGGAAATTTCAGGCCAATATCCTTGATGAACATTGATGCAAATCTCCTCAAGGAAATACTAGCAAACTGAATCCAGCAGCACATCAAAAAGTGAATCCACCACAATCAAGTAGGCTTCATCCCTGGGATGCAAGGTTGGTTCAACATATGCAAATCAATAAATTTGATTCATCATGTAAACAGAACTAAAGACAAAAATCACATGATTATGTCAATAAATGCAGTACAGACTTTTGATATAATTCAACACCCCTTCATGTTAAAAACTCTCAATAAACTAGGTGTTGAAGAAACATACTTCAAAATAATATGAGCCATCTATGACAAACCCACAGCCATCATTATACTCAATGGGCAAAAGCTGGAAGCATTCCCCTTGAAAACCAGCAAAAGACAAGGATGCCATCTCGCATTACTTCTGTTCAATATAGTATTGGAAGTCCTAGCCAGAGCAATCAGGAAAGAGAAATAAATAAACGGCATCCAAATAATAAGAGGGGAAGTCAAATGATCTCTTTTTGCTGAAACATGATTCTATATCTAGAAAGCCCATAGTCTTGACCCAAAACCTCCTTCAGCTGATAAACAACTTCAGCAAAGTCTCAGGATACAAAATCAGTGTGCAAAAATTACAGCCAGGCCAAGACCCAAATCAGGAAGGCAATCTGATTCACAATTGCCACACACACATAAAATAAAATACCTAGGAATGCAGCCAGGGTGAAAGATCTCTATAAATGAGAATGATAAAATACTGATCAAAGAAATCAGAGAATACACAAACAAATTGAAAAATATCCCATGCTCATGGAAAGAATCAATATCATTAAAATGTCTATACTGCCCAAAGCAATTTACAAATTCAGCACTATTCCTGTTAAAATACCAATGACATTCTTCACAGAACTAGAAAAAAACCATTTTAATACTCATATGGGAACCAAAAAAGAGCCCAAATAGCCAAGGCAATCCTGAGCAAAAAGAACAAAGCTGGAGATACCACTCTACCTGATTTTAAACTATACTACAGGGCTGCGATAACCAAAACAGCATGGTACAGGCACAAAAACAGGCACATAAACCAAAGGAACAGAATAAAGAGCCCAGAAATAAAGCTGCACACCTACAATCATGTGATCTTTGACAAAACTGACAAAAACAAGCAATGAGGAGAAGACACCCTATTTAATAAATGGTGCTGGGATAACTGGCTAGCCATACGCAGAAGATTGAATTTGGAACCCTTCCTTATACCATATACAAACATCAACTCAAGATGGATTGAAGCCTTAAATGTAAAACCCAACACTATAAAATCCCTGGAAGACAACATAAGCAATACCATCCTGGACATAGGAATGGACAAAGATTTCATGACAAAGACACCAAAAGCAATCATAACAAAAACAACAATTGACAAGTGGGATCTAATTAAACTTAACAGCTTCTGCACAGTAAAAAAAGCTATCAACAGAGTGAACAGACAACCTATGGAATGGGAGAAAATATTTGCAAACTATGACAAAGGTTTAATATCCAGCATCTGTAAGAAACTTAAATTTACAAGAGAAAAACAAACAACCCCATTAAAAAGTGGGCAAAGGACGTGAACAGACACTTCTCAAAAGAAGACATACATGTGGGCCAACAGCATATTAAAAATGTTCAACATCAATGATTATTAGAAAAATGCAAATCAAAGCCACAATGAGATACCATCTCATACCAGTCAGAATGGGTATTATTAAAAAGTCAAAAAATAACAGATGCTGGCAAGGTTGCCCACAAAAGGAAACACTTGTACACTGTTGGTAGAAGTGTAAATTAGTTCAATCTTTCTGGAAAGCAGTATGGCAATTCCTCAAAGAGCTAAAAGCAGAACTACCATTTGACCCAGCAATCCCACTACTGGGTATATACCCAAAATATATAAATTGTTCTACCATAAAGACACATGCATGTGAATATTCATTGCAGTACTATTCACAATAGCAAAGATACGGAATGATGTAAATGCCCGTAAATGACAGATTGGATAAAGAAAATGTGGCACATATACGCTCTAGAATACTATGCAGCCATAAAAAGAATGAGATCATGTCTTTGTGGGAACATGGATGGGGCTGGAGGCTATTATCTTTAGCAAACTAATGCAGGAACAGAAAAGCAAATACTGCATGTTCTCACTTATAAGTGGGAGCCAAATGATAAGAACTTAAGAACACAAAGAAGGAAACAACAGACAGTGGAGTCTACTTGAGGGTAGAGGAGGGGAGAAAGGAGGGGAGAAGAAAAGATAACTACTGGGTACTGGGCTTAATACCTGGGTGATGAAATAATCTGTACAGCAAACCCCCATGACATGAGTTTACCTATGTAACAAACTTTACATGTACCCCCAAACATAAAAGTTTTTAAAAAGGCTGTTTTAATAACTCTCCATGAGGTTGGATAGATTTATTAATAGAACTCCCTGCTCAGGGGAAAAGGGGAGCTTGCTAAATTGTATTTATGCCATCTTGGAGCCCAGAAACAGAATGTGAAATACTTTTATCTTTTTGAGTCTTAAATAAGATCTGTCTATAAATGTGGTATCTCTCCTCTAATTTTATGACATTTAATTATTTTACTTCATGGAATTTCTATAGGTTTAGACCATCTCAACCTTATATTTTCATTACCGTTCCCCTAAGAGCCTTTTTAGATTGATTTAGATTTCCCTCCCCCCATGAAATCTTAATATCCAGTTCTACTGTGTATCTCTTTATGTGCTCAACATATATTTGTACTTTATACATAACAATAGCAAGATTCTTTTAACCTCAAGAATCAGTTTTTATCCCTTTGGGAGCAATATTGCCCCTGTAGAGATTGCATGGATTTGAGTGACAGAGAGAAGCCCCTAACTAAGTTGAACCTTAGTTCCCTCATCTCTAAAATTAAGAATTCAGCTCAGTTCAATCAATATTTCTTATGCTCTAGGCATTGTTCTAGGGACTATAGCTGCAAGGGTGAAGGAGACATGGATGCTATTCTTACTGAGATGATTGCTGTGTGTTCTGCGCAGAGCATTTTCAGTATGTAATATGTTCCATAGCAAGGTTTATGATGGATATAGTAGTTTTTCTTGAACGGTGTCTTTAGGATACTGTGAAAATTTTTTTTTCTAATTTTTAAAATTTTATTCTAAAATAAAATTAAAAATATTTTTACTGAAAAAAGAGATTTTTCAAAATGTTAGAGTTGAGAAGACCCTGGAGATTATCTCATTCAAACATCCTGGGCCCTCAGACACATACGGAAGAGTTGTTGCTGCTGGCTACTGAACTGGCCATAACTATTTGTCTGGTGCTGTCACTTCAGTCCCAACTCTGTTGCCAACAGGCTAAGTGACCTCGGTCAAATTATTGACCATTTCTAGGTCTCCATATCCTCACTTGTGAAATTTAGAAGATGAACTGGAGGAATTTCCAAAGCTTCTTTCATTATGAAAATTTTAAGATTCTCAGATTTTTTTCTTATGTGTACAATAAGGTGTGCTAGTATTCAAAAACAGTGTAAAATTAATGTAGCATATTATTTAATAGAAGCATATACCTTCCCTTAGAGATGAAAGCTGAAAATAAGCCAGACTGTATGTTAGATAGCAAGACTGATTCTTTATTTAGTTTTTCATGTATTTTCCTAAATCTCGCCCAGACTGGAGTGTAGTGGTGTGATCTCACTCACCGCAACCTCTGCCTACCAGGCTCAAGCAATCCTCCTGCCTCAGCCTCACAAGTAGCTGGGATTACAGACACACGCCATTATCGCCTGGCTAATTTTTATATTTTTAGTAAAGATGGGGTTTCACCATGTTGGCCAGACTGGTCTCGAACTCCTGAACTTAAATGATTCACCCACCTCAGCCTCCCAAAGTGCTGAGATTGCAGGCGTGAGCCCCCACGCCCGGCTTCCTTCGGACTTTTTTATTGCTTTCTTTTTCTACCTTCAAAAAGCACAAGTGAAACCCTGCCTGAATTGATTTCTTTACTGTGTTTGAAATTGATTTTGGGTATATGGCCAAACATTTAAATTCTTAGTTCAATGATCAGCAATTTTCATTATTTGCTAACATTACATTGAATTGCCAGTATGAGAAAATTATTATTGGCAATAACCTGTTCTGCTCCCTTCTGGATCTCATTTACCTCTGTGGTATTCCTGAACATCTTCTTTTTGTCTTTAGGACTCAGGCCAAGACTGGCTAATTCTTTGTCATGATTTAGCACTGAATCATTTTGATTATTCTCTGATGTGTGTTCTCAGACATAGAATGTCCTCCTATAGCATTCTATGCAAAACTGCGCATAGCGGCATTCCCTAGTGAAATTTCATCAGTACTTTATGTGATGCCAAAATAACATCAAATACCATAAAATATGGTTTATAATAATCTTACTTGCTTTTCTTTCTCAGCTGTCAAAGATTATACAGATGGTTTGGTGAAAAGTCCATATTTACTCCCACAGAGTTCCCTTCACATTTCTACTTGATAATAATTTTTAACGTTCATTCCTAATCTTTTTTTTTATTATAAAACAGCTTAATTTTGAGAAGTGGGATAGAAACAATTTTCTCCAGATGAGAGGATGGTAATCCTTTCCTGGGATTGTGTATGTGGGTTGGGGAATGGTGGGAAGAGAAGATTCGTCACAGCCCACATGTTCTGTGTGGACATAATTCTGATTTAAAACACTATGGGTAAAGGATGAGAGATTGACAGCATCATCAAGGCAAAACTGGTGTCCTAGGACAGTGCTATCCAACAGAACTTCCTATGATGATGGAAATGTTCTATCTGAACTATGTAATATAGTGTCTATTGAGCACTTGAAATGTGGCTTTTGTGACTAAGGAAATGAGTTTTTAATATTATTTAATCTGTACCAATTTAAAATGAAATAGCTGCATGTGGCTGGTGGCTACCGTATTCTTATCACAACCCCAGGAAGCGATGTGACTAGATGCAGGGCCCAGAGACCTGTTTAAAGTTGAACTTATATCTCTGTTCCACTATTGCATAACTGTGTTCCAAGGGAATAGTTTATCTCATCTCAATAACACACAATCATCACACCTGCATCTTAGGGCCATTGTGGTGAGCAAAAGAAACAACCTATGCAAAACACTGGACACAGTGACTGTTACACAATACAAGTTATACCTATTACGTATTATTTTAATAACTTTTTAAGAGATGTGATTTGGACTGTTGTATCAAGAAGTTGAAATTATGTATCCAGAACTGAAGGTTGAATTTCTCCTTCATATCCCTTCTCAGGAACAATATCAGCTCCAGAAAAAAATTGAGAAAGTAAAAAAGTCCTTCCTGAGAGAACTTTGTAAATCAGGGACCTAACCTTCCTAAAGTTAGTATTTACTTCCTCTCAACATTCTTTGGTTCTTTTCAACATGTGTCTGTCTTCCTATTTCATTTTGTGTCATTGTTAAAAATCCAAGAATGTAAAAGCTCTTCATACAACACTTAGTTGGCAGTGATCAGGTTATTTCTGGTTTTCACTTCATGTTCCCTTCCAGGTATTTGTGGAAAGGGATCGTCGTCTGTGGAAAGGCCGTCAAATGTCAGGTTGCCGAGCAGCAATCACTTTTGCAAGCTATTTGGAAATAACTTGTGTTTGAACTTCTTGATTGATGCCATCAATCCCTTTCCTCCACAACAAGGGACTAAAGCAAGCCGTGTTTAGATGTCTTAATAGGGATGGTCTTAGAACGATATGAAAATTAGGAAAGAAAAATTTACTTTCTTATTGACCAACACAAGTCACTTACTTTCATATGATGGTTTCAAATATGCACCTTAAAATTAAATTACATAACCTTGCCTTTGGAAGCACCACCAGAATTTAAGGTGCATTTAAGTAATAGTGGATTGTTACTAGATGCCAGTGGAAGTGCTTCTAGCTTCTATGTCAATGGAAAGTAAATTCATAATCAGTGATATGACCATCAGTACCTCATGTTGACCCAATATGCATTATTTTTTCCTCTTAAGAGTCAGAATAATAAGAAACAGATTTTGACTTTTATGCTTCCTTTTTGTTTTTCATTTCTGTATGCTGTCAACATAAATGAAAAAGGATGTTGGAACTTTTCTCCACCTTTCCCCCGGAATTAAAGCTGACTTCTTAATTTTGCATCCTGCTCAAAATTGTACAGGGCCAAATGTTTACTACAATCCTGCCTCTCTCCTTTAAGGAGCACATGAATGTATATATCCTAACACTTTATTTGAGGCTGAGTGCCCCCTCGTAGCCAGGTGTGCATTTGTTAAATCTAAACTCATAAGCAAGGGTGTCAGAGTATCATGAGCTACAAAAAATAAAATAAAATAAAACCTGTAACGTCTGGCTGAACATGCCGTCCTTCTGCAGAAGATAATTTATTTGTTTTCTTTCTCTTGCTGAACTGCCACGCTCTGCCTTTTGACCTTTTTTTTTTTTTTTTTTTTTTTTTTTTTTACTGGAATATGAGTGGTTCATACCATTCTCTATTTTCCTAATGATTCTCACTGATAGTGATAAAATGTGACCCCAATATAAATTAATTAAAGATTTTCATTAAACCTCAATCCTGGAACATTTAAATAGACTGCCTCAATTGTTTTCGTTTTAATTTGTGAAACACAAGTGTTCCTGAATCATGATTCCTAATATTTTCCTAGGAATGAGACTACATTAAAATCTTAATTAGTCCCTTAAGCTTTACAGACATTATTTTATTTTTATGTCTGATGCCAGTTTAGCACAAAGTACTTTTGCAGTAATTTTCCTTTGGTATTCTATTTTTTTATCTTTGAGGTTAGGCTTTGAGGTTTATGGAGAACATGTACGGGGAGGGCAACTGTTACATCAATCATATTTAATCAGAACCTCTTTTCAGAGTTACTTGCATGGTGAAACTGAAAAAAATCTAAACTGAAGTAAAAATTATTATTTGAAATCCTTTTTAAAAACTATACCTAAAAAGTACTTTATTTATTGATGCAAGAATGCTATTCACTTTGCTACTACTACATGTTGAGTTTTCAATCAGAAAGTGGTGTGTTATCATTAGGCAATATAGACTAACATTTTAATTTCAAAATCATTAAAATACAAGGCAGAAAGGAGGTCTTTGTGTTGTAAGTATGATTTTTTTTTTGTCTGATTCAAGACAATTAAAATTAGTCCTATCTTCATGAGGCTGTCCCAATGGGATATATATATATATATGTTTGACTCTATTAATACACTATATTGATCTACAATTCATCTAATTGGTGAGAGGATGTTAATGGATTCCATTAGTCCATTTTCTAATTTCCACATGTTCTAAGGACCATAAATCTTTACTTCATCTACTTGTAAGGAAGACGCAGTTCCAATAGAACTGGCTAAAAACAGGAAAAAGGAAATTTCTAGGAAAATTCATTAGTACAAGTAGGATCCATTCAAATATTCCTAAAGTCTCTCCTTTAGAGATGTCAATTCCATTAAAAAAAACACCTGCTGATAATAGCATATTACAAATGCAAATTTGTGCAAAATCTGTTCTGGGATATTAGGGGTTATTCAGTTGGTCCTGAATCCTCAATCCCAACTGACCTGCACCATTTTTGCTTGTGATTGTTACAGTGATTTTAAGAAGTGTTGTCTAGGAGAGATACTCTATGCAGCTAAGACAAGGAGGTCTACTCATGAGGGTTACTATAAGCAAGAGAGAAAATGCTTGTTAAATGACGAGCACAGTGCCTGGAACACACAGTAAGTACAGTGGCTATGATTATTACGAGGGCCACTTTATCATCTTTAGTAGTTTAGACAATAGTGACGGGAGTTGTAAACAAGTGCTTGCTGTCATCCTTCTTTGAGAGTATTCTCTCAGGTATTTATCTTATACCTATAACAACAGTAGAAAACCAGACATAATCTTAAAGAACCCCAGAGCAGAGCTGATCGAATTGTTGGCTAACAGTGCTAAACCCATCCACGCCAAATAAAACCATCTGGGAATTTGCAGTATTAAAGCATTAGACTTAAGAGTCTTCGATGGCAGGGAGAGATGACCCAGACAAGGCCCTTATGATGCTGAGAAGAAATCTGATGACCAAGGAAGAAAAGAACCTTGCTGAAGATTCCAAAGCTATTGAGTTTAACAAGCCATGAATATAACTGAGATTTTCACGTCATACAGCCCTGTACTCTTTCCAATATTTCACAATGTTTCTACCTTAGTAAACGCTGATTTGGGAACCACATTCCTTTGTTTGGCTTTACTGAATATTTGTTGAGTGCCTGCCATGTGCAAAATGCTATGCTTAGTGTTGTGGAAGGTGTGAAGATAAACAAGAGTTTGGCCTTCAAAGAAACTTACATTTACATATATATATGTTCCTTATATGTAAATTTACATCACATATAACACCTGAGGTTCCAGATGGTCCAATCTCTATGTGGTGTAACATATAAAAAACAGCAGTATCTACTGGCTCTTTGAAGAAAACTTCAATCTTGAACATTCCTTAAAGGAGTTTTATACAGTATACATATCTATTAGAAATATTTCCTCTTTTAAAATTTCTTATTTATAGATGGCACTAAATCTTTTCATCTCTCATCCACACAGCCTCCTCATTACCACGGTCCTACTTCATCACCATCTTCTCTGTTGTATTTTTTTAATGAAAAAAAAAAAGGAAAAAGAAGAAAGAAAAAGAAAGCAAGAAAGAGAGAAAAAAGGAAGGAAGACAGGAAGTGGGGCAGTGGGGTAGAGGCCAGGCACAGGGGTTTATGCCTGTAATCTTAGCACTTTGGGTAGCTGAGGTTGGAGGATCACTTGAGATCACGAGTTCGAGACCATCCTGGCCAACACAACAAGACTCCATTTCTACCAAAATAAATAAATAAATACATAAATGCATAAACATTAGCTATTTGTGATGGCACACTCTTGTAGATCCAGCTATTTGGGAGGCTGAGTTGAGGGGATCGCTTGAGTCAGGAGTCAGAGGTTACAGTGCACTACCACTGCACTAAGCCTGGGCAACAGAGGAAGACCTCGTCTCTTAAAAGAGACAGAGAGAGAGAGAGAGAGAGAGAGAGAGAGAGAGAGAGAGAGAGCTTTGTATCGACTGCTTTCTTTTGGTGGGGGAAGAGTGGTAAATGTTAGCTTTCTGTCTTCTTGAATTCTTTCTAGAGTCCTGGTAAAATTTTTCTTTCTACCTTTTAAAAAACAAGTAATATCTAACAAGGTGATTATTGATGGCCACAAGATTCATGGCTGAGTTTCAATTGCCTCTCACACCCTACTTTCTAAAGCTTTTTTATTATCAAAGTAGAGAGAGGAACCTATGAGAATCACTGGAACTGCTAATGTATTCTTCGCGTTAAAATGAAGAACACAATATTCTATTAACAGGTTGCACAAAAATTTATTTTACATGAAAAAACTGATTTATTTGAGAAGTTATTGATATGCCTGCTTGGATTAGAAGCTACAACTTTAAAGGAGCCAGATGCGAATTATCAATCATCTGTTTTGTATGAGATGACAGGAAGACTTGGTGATTCTGGAGGGCAGAAATGTAGAAAGTGGGGGTTTGGGGTTACTGAAAGGATGTGATCAGAGTCTCTTTCATGATTCATAAATTCTTGGATCACTTTTTGTTTCCTTTCAGCTCATCCCACATTTCTTTATCAATAAAATAAATCATCCCATGCCTTATAAATGCTAGACTTTAAGCAAGAAACAATGATTTCTCACCCCAAAAGATCCACTGGCTTTAATATATGAGCTAAATGTCAATTTGGCATCTGTCATTTGCAGTAAAGACTTAGGAATTTTAACTTTTCTTTTAATCTTCCAAATTAGCAAGGTGACCAAGGGTCTCATTCTGTTTTATTTCTGCTGGATATGTTTGCTGATTCCTCTTGTCTGCAATCTATTTTAAAAGTTATCTAGGTGTTAACATGTCATTGCACGGTTTTCTCCCAAATTTTCCAATCTTTTTATGGGTGGTGTTTCAGTTTTTTCAGGTAGTATTTTCAAGCTCAACTTCTGGATGTTTCTTACCAGTGGTTTCATGACACCTGCTATCATTAATCTTCCACACCACAGTTTTGTCACAAGGAGTTTCATGCTGCCTGCTAAGACTCTGCAGAAAGGGTTTGAGGGTCTTCTATTATGAATGTTTATTGACATGTCAGCCTGCTCTGTGAACCCTCCCACGGGAGGCATTTTATCATTTCCCTCCTCTCTATACCTATCGCAGTATTCAATAAATGTTTATTTTCTTGAATTGCTGAAGGCTTTTGAAACTGATGTTATGAAACATACTGAGACATTAGAGCTAAACTACCCAGTGTATTCAAGTCACATAGAACTAAAAGGATGAGCTATCACTACTTTTTAAGTTACTCTAGGATTTATTTTAAACAATCAAAGATTGAACATATTTTATATGTCAGGTGCTTTACATACATTAACTTGTTTAATCTCATCAAACTATATGAAGGTAAGTACTATTATTATTATTTTATGGATGCTGAAGCTGAGGCTCAAGGAAGCGTAACTTGCCAGATGTTAGAGAAGTAAAATGTAGCAAACAAGAGTTCAAATGTTGTCTTTTCAGACTTAATCATCTTTCCTGCATGTCACGAGACCCCTGGCTATCTTTGTAAGAGGCAAACATTACTATAGTTAAAGGAGGTGAACCCTAAGGAAAACATTAGTTACATTGTTTTCCCTAATTTCCAACGAAATTGAGAATTTCTTAATTATGCTATTTTTTGTTTAATTATAAAGATTATGAAAATAAGATAATCTGAAGAGTGATATCAGGTAAATGTGGAACTTGTAGATGCACAAATATTATTGAAGTTTTTGGAGTCTGAACATATGTTGGACATTTAATAGACACAAATTCAGATGTGTTGTGCTGTTGGCTAGAAACGGTACAGAAGAAGCTTCATCTACCAAATTCTATCCCTTACCTTAACTCCTACCTTCACATACATAGAAAACGGAGTTTATTCTATAGAGAGGTATATATATATATCAAAAATTCTTATTCTATGATAGCTTGCAGATTTGTTGGATTCCAAATCTTGAATTCAAATGGTATTGAACTGTGTATGTTCCATGTTAATATTTAATTGTGACTTTTTACATAAATTGTTTAAACTTAAAACAAATCCCTCCCAAAAGTGCCCCATTCTGGGAGATTAGTCTTATATAATCATGTAATCACATTTTTAAATTTCCATGTTTTATAAATTAGAAGTGGGACTCCCAGTCGTGTGTTGGTATTTGGGGATAATATAGCCAGACGATTCTGCTAGGCATCACATTTTACTGAAAGAACAAAGGATATTTATCCCATTTATTATTATTTGATAATAAAAATATTTAGGCCAAGTAAATATCTTCTTATCATTCAGGATAACATCAAGGGCATAGGTTCTGAATTTTATATCTTGATATATTGTAAAATTTACTTCATTTTGTTGTTGTTGTTCTGCCTTTGTCTCCCCCCCTGTTGTCTTTGAGGTGTGGAGTTGGTGTTACATCCAGAGATTAATACTAGATATGATTGAACCTATCTGAGTGGCTGCATATAAAAGTTATTCTGACAAAGGCATTCTCTTATAAGTTCCTCTGATAAAAGTTAAAAACTTTTTTTTTTTTTTAACTTTAAGTTCTGGGATACATCTGCAGAACGTGCAGGTTTGTTACATAGGTACACATGTGCCAAGGTGGTTTCCTGCACCTATAAATTCGTCATCTAGGTTTTAAGCCCCACATGCATTAGGTATTTGTCCTAATGCTCTTCCTCGCCTTGCCCCCAACCCCCCGACAGGCCCCAGTGTGTGATGTTCCCCTCCCTGTGTCCATGTTTTCTTGCTTTCAACTCCCACTTATGAGTGAGAACATCTGGTGTTTGTTTGGTTTTCTGTTCCTGTGTTAGTTTGCTGAGAATGGTTTCCAGCTTCATCTATGTCCCTGCAAAGGACATTAACTCATCCTTTTTTATGGCTTCATAGTATTCCATGGTGTATGTGTGTCACATTTTCTTTATCCAGTCCATTATTGGTGGGCATTTGGATTGGTTCCAAGTCTTTACTATTGTAAATAGTGCTGCAATAAACATATGTGTGCATGTGTCTTTATAGTAGAACGATTTATAATCCTTTGGGTATATACCCAGTAATGGGAGTTGCTGAGTCAAATGGTATTTCTGGTTCTAGATCCTTGAGGAATCGCCACACTGTCTTCCACAGTGGTTGAATTAATTTACACTCCCACCAACATTGTAAAAGCGTTATTGAGTCATTTCTTCTTCCCAAAGCTATGCTTCATTGGTGAAATAGTGATTCACTATTTCATCTCCATCACTTGGAGAGTAGAAAGAATAATCTTTTATTATTATTATTTTAAAACAAATACCTCCACTGCTTTGTTATAGCCTACATATACATTCTCTTAAAATTTCTCATAGGTTTTACTTCCATAAAATGATCAGTGTCTGTCCCATTCAAACATTTTCAAAACTGGTTAGTGGTGATAAACTCATTTTCAGAGGGACAGTGGTGACTGAAATGGATATGAAAACATTATCAACTTCTGCCACCTAAATGATGATATGGTCATATTCTTGGAGTCATTCTGCATTTTCACACAGAACTTTATTTTCAATATTTCAAAATAAGTTGTCCTGCTATATTTCAAAAATTGAAGATGCCATCAATACTAAGATGTAATATCATTTTGTGACAATGAGAGAAAAAATGCTGCCAAAAAAGCTCAGGCACACCATCAATTATACGACATCTTCTTATTTTAGAGACATTAAAATGTGAAAATCTTTGCTTCTTAGAACTGATGAATGCAATATTTATTTTTATTATTAATTATCCCAAATGACAGCAAAACTCAAAGCATATCACTTTTATTTGTTGGATCAAGCTTAATTTGATTCATATTTAGTACATAAGATGAGTGATTAAAGTAGGAGGTATCAAAACTTAACCAATTTACTTAATATGGATGAAACTCCGCTGTGAATGAAAGAATGAAGAGAAATATAAGCGTCTGTCAGAACCTCCAGAATGTTTAGCACACTATTTTAACATTGGATAAATGTGTTTTGCACTATGGAAAAATGCAGTGATATGGATCTGGAAATCCTTACAGCTATGAAGCATTACTAATTACAATAAAATGTAACACAGTCTTGTAAATTTAAAAAGTGAAATCCAAAGCAATAACTGTTTTATGAGCTATACTTTTATTCTATGGATAGGCTAGATAACACATTTGTGAACATTTAGTTTCTGCACTAGCATGACAATTTTATCTTATTCTATTCAATAGCTGTTGTCTTTCTAAAAACATATTTATAAGCATACCCAACCTCTGAATGCATAAATTATTTAGTGGGAGAAAATTAAGAACTTTCAAAACAACATAAACTTTTTGAGGTCACCAAGGTACTATTAAGTAAATTATTGCCCCACAGTTCTAAATGGTACCTAGTAGCCAGGAAGAGTTTAATGCACCTTTCAAAGTGCCTAATTTACTCTCAGGGAGGAACAGAATATATAGTGGACAGGGTCTGGATGATGAATTACACATCGAGATGCATTTTCCCAAGTGAATTGGGCTCAGTGTTGTCTGAATAAAATTAATGCCTCACATTTATTTCAAACTTGTGAAGGCAAAGGTCTACAAATAGTTTCAGAAGTCTAAAAAAGACCATTCCATTTACCTAAATGCAGTAAAGGGCAAGGCAAACTCAGTTACATAAAATTGGATTGTTGGAGATAAAATGTTGGCCAAGGCAACTGAATGAAAAGAATCCTGTGTGTAATTTGGAAGGGTCACGGAACAAGCAAAACTGAGAATGAAATCTCATTTGAAAGATAGCTAAACTTTCTGTAATTCTTGGGTGTTCCAGAAAGGACTTACTTGCAAGAATTTAACCTGTTCAACCTTGTAGAATCTATCACATCTGACATCTGCCAGGATCACAACTGAAGGTGGTATGTCTCCAGGCCATCAATGCTGTTGTGTGTATTTGCTGAAAATTTTGTTTCTTTTCTTTTCTTTTCTTTTCTTTTTTTCTCTCTCTCCTTCCTTCCTTCCTTCCTTCCTTCCTTCCTTCCTTCCTTCCTTCCTTCCTTCCCTCCCTCCCTCCCTCCTTTCCTTCCTTCCTTCCTTCCCTCCCTCCCTCCTTTCTTTCCTTCCTTCTTTCCTTCCTTCCTTGTTTCCTTCCTTCCTTCCTTCCTTCCTTCCTTCCTTCCTTCCTTCCTTCCTTCCTTCTTTCCTTCCTTCCTTCCTTCCTTCCCTCCTTCCCTCCCTCCCTCCCTCCTTTCCTTCCTTCTTTCCTTCTTTCCTTCCTTCCTTCCTTCCTTCCCTCCCTCCCTCCCTCCCTCCCTCCCCCCTCCCTCCCTCCCTCCCTCCCTCCCTCCCTCCCTCCCTCCCTTCTTTCTTTCTTTCTTTCTTTCTTTCTTTCTTTCTTTCTTTCTTTCTTTCTTTCTTTCTTTCTTTCTTTCTTTCTTTCTTTCTTTCTTTCTTTCTTTCAAGTCTCGCTCTGTTGCCCAGGCTGGAGTGCAATGGTGCGATCTTGGCTCACCTCAACCTCCACTTCCCGGGTTCCAGAGATTCTCCTGCCTTAGCGTCCTGAGTAGCTGGGATTGTAGGCATGTGCCACCATGCCTGGCTAATTTTGTATTTTTAGTAAAGACAGGATTTCTCCATGTTGATTAGTCTGGTCTCGACCTCCTGACCTCAGGTCCACCTCGGCCTCCCAAAGTACTGGGATTATAGGCATGAGCCACCGTGCCCGGCTGAATAATTTCTATTGCAAATAAATGATAGAGTATTTTTGCCTTTTGAAAATTTTCCTTTGTTAGTCTTACAGTTTCAGAGAGATTACATGAACGTCTGGTAACTTACTTATTATTGCTTTTCCTTTGGGGAGTGATAAAAGATTCTGGAGTTATTTTTGAATCCTAGGGCTCTGAACTCATTTGATCCTTACTTCCAAACAGCCTTAAGCAATTGAAACTTAAAAGCACACTGACTTTGTATTATCACAGTTTCACTTTCACAGATGTCTGGCTATTCAATTCATTTAGTATCATATTTATGTTTACTATAACTAAACATAACGCTCTTGGACTGTAAGACCATTGAGGACAGATTCTATAACAAAGTAGATTGTGTTACTATTCACCAAATATTCGGGTTTCTCTCCCTGTGGTGCCCTCCCCCATAAGAGATTATGTGTCCCCTTTTGGCTGAATTTAGGAATAGTCATGGGAAGAAGTGACATGTAAGTAGTTCTGTGCAGAAGCTTTGAGATTAGTGCTTGATTCACCATTTCTCTTTTCTCTCAATATTCTGTCAATATACCATGTCAAGGCTCCTCAATCGAACTGGGTGTCCTAGTGAAGATGATGATGGAGTAGATCCAGCGTTGACCTGTGAGAGACCTATAGCATAAATGAGGAATAACATTTGTTGTTAATGAGTGAGATTTTGTTGTCCTTTGTTACTACAATATAATCTATCTGACTTACTCGTGCAAGTGCATAAGACCTGGCATTTTGTAGGTATTCAGTAAGTATCTGTTGAATGAATCAATTTTTATACTTTTGTAGCAAATCATTGTGCACACCACCTGAAACTTGGTTTTGATATATCATAATTGCCTGTGGGTAAAAATAAGCACGACAAAACATGATTTCCCTCTAGCTCTGACTCTACCTTCAGAAATAGTCCCTCTCCTTTGAGAACTTTGGGAACATTCTTTTGTGCTTCATCTCATATTTTTTCTTCTCTCCAGCTTCATTGGGAATGTGCCATTTTTTCTGTCAGTGGCAAACTGGCATATATGTCACTAGTTGTTACCTCAAGGCACTGCTGTTGATGATTTTAGACAAAGACAGCATCAAAGATGAACTTGACTAATGTTGAGGATACCAGTGTCAGCATCTACTGGGCAGAACGCTTTGCCGTGCTGCTTTTCTTCTCAAGAACCAAACTTTTTAACAAAACAATTCTTTTGGGGTTGATTTTTAAAAATTTTACTAGATTTCCATACTTAGAGTCAGTCATGAGTTCCTAGTTGCTGAGCTAGAAGATAATCAGAATGACAGGCATCATGCCTTATCCAGAGTCTGCTCCAGTTCCGCTTCATGTCTTTGAACCACATTTGTAGTATAATAGCTAAAACCCACTGAGGGAGTACTTATATCCTAGCCACTGTTTAAAGAGCTGTACATATTTATTCTGTTGAATAAATCAGCCATGTGATGAAAAAACTGAGAAACAGAGAGGTTAAGAGACTCTGCCGTGGTCACACAAAAAGGTCATCCAGGCTGTCTTCTTTAGAAACCAGTCTATATTATACTTCTTAACTATATTTTGACTTTTTTAAAAATTTACTTTAAGTTCTGTGAATGTGCAGGTTTGTTACCTAGGTATACATGTGCCATGGTGGTTTGTTGCACGTATCAACTCATCATCTAGGTTTTAAGCCCTGCGTGCATTAGGCATTTGTCCTAATGTTCACCCTCCCTTGTTCCCCAACCCCCAACAGGCCCTGGTGTGTGATATTTCCCTCTCTATTTCAACTCTTAAAAAAAAAATTCCTTTTGGCAGTTCCTTAGACATTCACATAAGCAGAACCCTAGTGGCCACATTCCATTTGCTTTCCATTTATGCCCAGTCAAGGTGCATTTCTATAGGATACGACCCAGTGTCTGCTCTCATGTTGTTGACAAACATTAAGATGATAATAATAATCTCAGATGTCATCTTGTCATTTTATCATGGCACAATCAGTATACTATTCAAAATCCATGAAATATTTGGAAGCACTGAAATTGCATTTATTATAAAATATGATATATTTAAAACGTTTTAGCTAGGACATATTCTCAATTCTTTGTTTTAAAATGGGATATGGGACTTTTATTTTTATTTTTCTTACAAATTGGTTTTTTTCAACAGAATGAGAAGACAGTTTTGTCAGTCTGTGTGATTTCCCATGTTGGATTGTGTAGAAAACAGATCTAAGTTGAAATCATGATTTGGCCTTGACAATGTAAAATCCCTATCAGAAGTAAAATGCTAACTAATTATTACCCAACCACCAGTGACATACTATATTGTAATTAAAATAACCTCATTTGTTTATAATGAAGATGGGAAATGTGAGAGAATATAATTCTTTCTGAATGATTACAATTCAAAATTATACATGTATTGTATTTACAACCACTAAAGGTACCTGTACATATTCTAATACACAAAAACTAGAATGGAATGAATCCCAATCATGATGGCTAGGTTAAAGTTGTGATATTGGGAGCCAATTAAAAATTATGTTTTCAAAGTATTTGTTATTTTTAATAATAAAAGTAAAAAACAACATGAAAATAGAACTTAATATTTAAAAAATAAGTTTCAACAAATTTAGCAATTATATCTAATAATACATTTAATTTCTGAAATTCTACCCTTAGTTATATTTATTAACAATTGGATTGTTGACATCTAATATCTTCCAACTATATTGTTCTCTGTTCTCTTCCTAAGAAATTCAGAGGAGTGAAGTGAGGTGCGTGGAATGGTTTATAGAAATAAGATAAGCAGAGATCTTATCCTGGCTCCTTTGGAATATATAAGGTAATAAAACTCCATACAGTTGTTTTTACTGGCAAATATTCAAATACCAGCCTTTGAGTTAGAGCTTCACTGGTCACAAGTTGGCAAGGTAAGCTTCTGTGCAATGTCTGTGAATAAGAGTCCCTAAACTGACTAAACCGACTAGGGAAATTGCCAGGCTGTATTTGAATGTTATTAGTAATGCTTTAAAGTGCTAGCAACAAAGATCCTAATTAGGTTTCCTTAATTCTACTCAAGGTAGTTCATGAACACAAAGGTCAAGTTCAAAACCAGAGGCTTTTGTATCTGGGAGGGTTGAGAAACGGGCAGCAGCACATGTGCATCCACTTTTTTCCTTTATCCAAGGTAGACAAGAATCAACTACTTAGTGTTTTCATGATATTCCCACATTGGGTTTCAAACCTTTTTCATGAACGCTGTAAGCAGTTCATATCAATTGCTTGGAGTTATCACATGGAATGAAACTATTTGACATTCCACACTTAACCCACTGGCTTTTCAGATGAGAAAAGAGACTCATGGAAGAAGGTAGGAAACTAATTCTAAGCGTGTTCTGTTTTCAAAGTACTCTGACAGGTATTTGGCATGTGTTCCTTCAAAAAATATCATTAACATTCCCATTGGACAGATGATGAAAGCGAGTCTCAGAGACGCTAAGCAATATGCACAAGCTTATAGTCCTCACTAGCTACAGATGCACAATTGCCATATGATTCTCTTAACCCTATCTAGAAAATTAATGTTTTGCTCTACCACCAAACTATAAGGTAATGTTATTCTTTCTGTGAAGAAATTAATGTATGATGTTAAAAGAATCCTTCTTGGGTCAATGACAGCCACTCATCTCCCTGTGAACCAGAGAAACAGACTCATAAATAATAAAACACTATGCATAGCAGCCACCTGGCACCTAAATATTAATAGTGTGTATGTGAAACACTTTTATATAACCATACTAAAGGCATTAAATAAATGTCAGGGCTTGAAAAATTACCACTTTGGGTCACTGCTGGCCACTAAATTCTACAGTCTGACTATTAAAGCAGTGATTTTTTTTTTTTTAAGACATTTGCTTTTCTGGGCTTTTCTTTCCAGGAAAAAAAATGTATCTTTCTGAACCATAAGGAGAGCAGTTTGAAGCTTAAAATTTGCAAACATCATTACTATTTATGAAGTTTGAGCCATAGTTACTCCTAACAATTTCCACTCCTTTTCTCCGCACTCAGTGTTTGCAATCTCTCCGCAACCTGGGCAACTCAGACTGGCAAATTCTCCACAGTGCAGAGCAGAACCAGGACCCTCTGTGTGCATAGAGGACAGGCTTTTACCATCAGCGATGAAGTATTTGTTCCTTTCTCCAGCTCCTTCTGGGAAAATGGGCTTCCCAAGAGGGAAGCTTTCTGATTAGGAAAGTTTTTCAGATTCCCTTTTCCTAGATAAATCATATTGTGAATTATTTTGTTGAATTCCTTTCCATTTGTTTTCTATTTAGTTCTTGTTTCATTCCCTGTAGTTCTCATACATCCCTCTGAATAGTAAATTCTAATCTGTTTTCAAAATAAACATGCAATCAAAGAAAGAAATATTAGGAGGAAGGACAGAAAGGAAAGAATCCAGCTAATCTTTATTATATATTTAAAGCTTATTTAGGAGCTAAATCTTCCTCCACAGCTCTACCCTCACATCAATATATTATCTGACTTCTGTAAAAACAAAGGCAAACAGATACCATTTTTTTTCTAGTTAATTTTAATCAAAATGCAGAACATGGCATCCACATACCCCTGGACTTCGGCTGATTTCCAGAACTCTAGATCTGTTTCCAGAAACTTCTGCTGCTTTGTCAGTACAATTTCTGCTAGACTGACCTTATGATCTCCAGCATCATTTTCTAGTCATTCTTTTCCAAGCAAAGCCATAAGGATGGGAAGAAAATTCTCTGGAATGTGACAAAACTGGCACAATGAGAACCTTATAAGGTTTGTGCTGGCAGCAACACAAAAATCACACTGGCTAGGAGAATTAACCATACCATGTGTAGTTTCATGGTAGGTACTTAGAGTTCTCAGTAATTAATGTCCATGGTATAACCAAAAGCATATCATAATTTTATCCATGTTCTAATGGGAGATATATTGCTTTAAATATAATTGTATGTAATAGCCTAATTTTCTAGGCCACTTTTTGAGCTCTTCTACATTTTAGGACTAGAAAAATAGTACCAGCATCTGACAAATATGAAAAATCATGTTTACAATGGATTTTAACATATTTTATTTCCTTAAAATAATATTTATCCTGAAAAGTATTCATTAGTGCCGTGTATATTTTCTGTAAGAAGAAAATAAAAATACCCCTATTCTGATTGCTAAGATAAAACCACTGATAACATTTTAGCTATTTCCTTCTAGCATTTTTCTGCACATTTAGTTACATATCAATAATCACATAATTAGAGAATACTGCACAATTTGCTTCATCCTTTTTCACTTATGTGATAATAGCTATTTCCCTATATCCTATTTGATGTTAAAATAATGAATCTTTTTGAGGAGAAAAGAAGTTAGTTTTTGGGAGACACCATTAAGTAGTTGCCTCATTACTAATTCTTTTTAAATTAATGATAATTATTTATAATTATAATTTGTGCACTTTTTGTTCTGTATATTACACTTCAATAAAAAGCTTATTAAACACAAAATCTCAAATTAATTAAAACGTGATTCACCATGACTGCATAACATTCTATCATACATCTCAACAATGATTAATTAGGCCATTCTGCCATCCTTAGACATTTAGTTTGTTTTCAGTGTCTAATACAAATAACACTGCTGTAAATACATTGGTATTAAATATTCATCTGTATCACATTCACTTAGGGTAGAGTTGTAGCATTATTTGCCTCTTTCTTGAGAAGAAATGCATTATAATGAAGGAGAACGATTAATGTAAGTACATTTTCTGCAATGTATTTATTGATAGGGTAAACTGGTAGAACTCTTAAATTCCTATAGTTATAGCCTGAAAGAGAAGGTGGGACTGCAAAATCCTGAGTTGGACCCCACATGTGAACCAAGTTTCACCTGTATGTGAAACTTGTACACATAGGGGAGATATTCTTCATCCTAGCAAACTGAACAATTGTCTGTTCAATTCAATTGGGTAAACCATTTTTGAGCACCAAGTACATGGCAGGACTCTCCTAGACACTAGAGACAGAGATGCAAAAGGTACAGCTCTGTACTTGTTTAGAAATAAGAGTTGATCCCAGAGGAAGAGTCTCAAACTAGTGTGGACATGAATGTTCCTCCTCATTTCCCAATCCCTTTATCTGTATATTGGGATAATAATACTTAACCTTAGTGGCTTGTGGTGAGAATTAAGTCAAACAGCATTTACAGAGCACTAGCCAGCGGTGCTATTCAAAATATTTAACAATCCATATAAACTGGCATCAATCAATTGGAAGAAATGCTGGTTTAGACGAAATGGAGGCAGGTGGTAAAGAATTGCTCTCCGACCTGATGCTTTCTGGCCGAGTACTTTGTGCCCTTGTGTAACATAGGTACTGACAATCATTAGTTTTTCTGTCTTTATTCCTTTTGATTTCCTCAGGTAAAATAAAATATCCAAAAACTCATATTTGCTTTTGAATGAAATTATTTTGCATTCATAATATTTGGAGAAGCAACCTCAGAGATATGGTTTGTGATCTAACACTCTTTCTTTGATTTTTACCCAATAGGAGTCACTGGGCCTCTTCAACTGTTCTTCCATTTATTTCCTTTGTGTCCAACTCCTATTTTTTTCTACTGCCAACAGTCACAGCAGCTTGTTAGGAGAAAAATTACATCATATATTTACTCCTAAAAATATTGGCAGTGAATATAGGAACCATGTGGGAGGTGGGGATGGGATATGGGCCTAGTCATATAAATATAGTAAATGAAAAATAAAAAAACCCAAAACCCTATTTTCTGGGAGTAAGCTTTAGGTTTTTGATTACTATTTAAACTGTTAAATTTTACCTAATTTACTAAAGTAAAAATAAATAAAAAGGATTATTACAGAAGTTGAATAACAACTACAAGTATAAAACACACATCAATTACTGTAGATTTTTTTTAGGTGATTATGGTTAAGTAACTACAGTTCAATAACAACAACTTGGAAATATGTTAACATTTGCTCTTCAAATTGAGAAGATAAATACTTTACACTACAGGAATGAACCATCTGAGCTGCTCAAATCTCATATCGCCTTTCCAGTTCCAGTAAGATTCCCACATCTTGCTGCCATCTGAAAAATTTCTTTTTGGAAACATAGGAAATGTGGAGTCAGGAATGGAAATATTAGGTGGTGCAATAAGGAATGAGAGTTTTCTGTAAGTTCATGTCAAAGATGTCATTCAAATGCCCACTGCATAATATGGCTTTTATTGTACTCAACATGCTGCTTTGCCTCTGGTAAGTACTTAATACACATTGAGGGAATGAGCAGGGACAGAATGAATGCTTTGCAGACACCATAGGTAAAGTGATATCTTTGGAAAGAATATTTGCTCTGGAACCTGAATGTCCATCAAAGGTGCACTTGTTGACTAATGTTGAGGATACCAGTGTCAGCACCTACTGGGTATGATGAAACTGAGTCAGAGAAGCTAAGCAATATGCACAAGCTTACAGTCCTTATTACATAAATATAGGGCAGAACCCTTTGCCTTGCTGCCTTCTGTTCTCATAAGCCAACATTTTTAACAAAATGATTCTCTTGGGTTTGGTTTTTAAAAATATTTTACTAGATTTTCATCATTAGAGTCAGTCATGGGTTCCTGGTTGCTGAGCTAGAAGATAATCAGAATGACAGGCATGTGGTGTCTATGAAGCATTCATTCAACACAGGTTGAAGATCTCCAATTCTATTGGTTACTATCTAAATGAATATGGGAAAATAATTTAAACTTTGATCCTCAGAGTCCTCATATGTAGCGTGAGAAAAATAATATATTTGGAGAATTGCTATAAAGTTTAGAAACAATGTGTATATAGTGACTGGTCAGAGTAGAGTCATAAGTAATAATAACTATCATTTATTTGCTGTTTATAAGTAACATAAAAGTCTAGGAACTATGAAGTTGTGGGACTTTAAAAACACAACAACAAACAAACCTCTCCTTATGGTAACCTCAACACAAATGTAAATGAGCAAATTCAACAGTTGTGACATAAGAGAGGTAAAATTAGGAAAATATCTCCAAATAAACATTTTTCAAATGAAGGCTTTACTTCTCTTTGAAGTTTGTGTCGAGTAATGTTGATTTCCACAGTATTTCAATTTTTAGTATAAATAGCAATGCTTTGATCTTGGTAGGAGGCATCCTCTGTGAGTTCTTGTACAATATGCAGGTGAATACCAATCTAAATATTTCACATTTCATCTACCTTCTCATGAAGCTTTACTGGATCAAACACTGTAGGAAAGCTCATTTTTTGAAAACTCTGATCCAGCCAAATTAAAAACTCTGATCCAGCCAAATTCTCTGGAGGCAAAAGAATGCTTTAGTTTGTCAATACAGCATCTAAGGTGGAAGTAAGGTGGAGTAGAAAAATAATTACCTTCTTTCAGGAGGGCTTCAGTTACAGCCTCCTTTTTTTCTGTCACTATTAGATAAACTCTATGCAAGATTGTTCTCCAAGGTTTCTCTCTGTTCTTACCCTTTGGCTTCTTACCCTTCGGTCTTGCATTGACTCTGCTTTGCTCTCTGTTCTCCTGGTCATCCTCAGACCCAGAGCTACAGGTAGGGTAGGCTGCTTCTCGGTCTTTCTCTTCTCTCCAGCAGAGTCAGGGCCCAAATTGGGACCTTTGTGACAGAAAACAAAAACCATCTTAGAAAGGTAGGGAATCAGCAGGATTGGGAGAAATTGAATAAAAGAAGAAAAGTTACATGACCATTGCAGTCTATGCATTGGGGTGGGTGCACCAAGGAAACAAGCATTTATTTGCTGCCATACCCTTCTCCCCCAACACCCATCAAATGCAGCTCCAGATGTCTTTAATTTCTGTAATTATTTCTGTAATTGTTTATTGTGGTCAGGTCAAATTGTTTATAGCATACTTTCTTTGGCCACCAGCATCAGTTAAATAATATTACTAATAGTCAATTTTCTCACTCTGTGCCTGAATATATGCTAAATACATTAATCACTGAAGTTACTCCTCTCACTGACTGTTCAAAGTGGGTATTATTATCAATATCTTACAGAAAAGAGGAGCATAAGCCCATATTTCAATCCAGATAGCTTGACAATAGAGCCTGAGCTCTATGTCATTCTACTGTATTCCTCTTTAGCTATGTCCCAACCAGTTTGTATTAAAAAGAATGAGGTGGAGGTGTGGTGGCTCATGCCTTATTCCCAGCACTTTGGGATGCTGAAGCAGGTGGATCACGAGGTCAGGAGTTCGAGACCAGCCTGGCCAGCATGGTGAAACCCCATCTCTACTAAAAATACAAAAATTAGCTGGGCATGGTGGTGCGGACCTGTAGTTCCAGCTACTTGAGAAGCTGAGGCAGGAGAATTGCTTGAACCTGGGAGGCGGAGGTTGCAGTGAGCCAAGATCATACCACTGCACTCCAGCCTAGGTGACTGAGTGAGACTCTGTGTCAAAAAAAAAAAAAAAAAAAAAAAAAAGGAGTGAGGTATAGTGACTAATGAGATGCACACATCATGCATGATAAGATCTGACTTGTACTTGGTGCCTGCCCTCAGCAAAATTTCCTTTGCACAAAAATTGGGACACAGGAACACAATCAGACCTTCCTGGCTAATCTTCCTGCTTCTATTCTCACTACTCCATTCTAGCTCATTCTGAATATGGCCACTGATTGATCATGTTACATCTTGTTTTAAAAACTCCTTGGAAAAAAATGCAAAACAAAATCAAAATCAAAAACCTTCTCCATCATTAAATTCTTCTGTAAGGTCCCTTTGCATTGGAATTGTTTTGATTGTCTTGAGTGTATTTAAGGTCTACATTGTAAATGAGTGCTTGTCAACTTAAAGTCAGGTAAGCCAATGACATGTTTCCTCACATACATTGAGTGCAGAAAGAGCACTGTGCTCCATATAGTATAGTTGCCAATTCTGGGTAGTTAAAGATAAAACTGAATATTTTATTTTATATAAAAATCAGAAAGTCAATGACCAGTATGTTGAATTTCCTTGTTTATTTCAGCTGATTATCAGAGCTGATAGTGTCACTCAGATTCAATTTATTGAATATTGGCTTGTGTAAATCTACAATCTACATGCAATATTAACTGAATCTGAGTATCTTTTACAATTGTTTCAGACGTATACACATTATTTCCCCAAGACAATATTACAGATAGTGAATTTTTATAAACTAGCATGGAAACATTATATTTTTGCATCATATTTTAAGTGTTTATGGCACAATAGATGTATATTATTAATATTTTATGAAGTAAGCCATAGGTAAGTTTATTAAGTTCTTGATGCCTGATGTAGGAGCACTTGAGAGAGGACCTTTTCTTCATTCCTAATAAACTAAAAACAGTATTATTTTTGGTCTAATTGGCATAGATCAAGGTAAATTATATGACATATATTACCAATTAAGTATATACTGTAAGCATCGTTATTTAAACATAAACTTTTTAAAGCAATCACTAAAATACTTTTTCTTCTTCAACTTTTCCCTTCTCCTGCAAACCTGTACCGGTTTAGCTTCAAAGTTTACTACTGTCATTTAGGATTATTGGTAATCAGTTTCCATCTCTCTTGCCAGTGCCTTTCTCTGGCACTCCCATCTGTAAATCCTGCCCTCCAGCCAAACTGGATACTTCATTTTTCTCCAGGATGGTCATTGTATTTCCTTCTCTGTATGTATCTGTTGATGTTTTGCCCTTTTCTCTCACCCAAATGGATCCTTTCTTTTCTTCAGGATTCCATTCAAATTCCATTTTCTCCCCTGAACTGATCAAAACTTTATTTCCTTCCATTTAATATAGACAAAATCAAATACATCCACAGTTCAGCTTAGACTTATTGTTTATATAATTTACCAAATACTTAAATTTATGTTGTCTCACAGAAGACAGTGAGGAGTAAGCCAAAAAGTCAAATAACAGAAAGGGAGTTCCTCCGTACCCCTCCATAGTCCCTGAGGACATTAATAACCAACCTCTCCCATACTCTTTGCTGAGCCAAGAGACCATGCAGACTTCTCAAGGTGGCATTCCACTACCAATCAGAGTGGGTGCAGATGATGGAGCAGTCAAATCAGAATCTGGAAGCATCTGTTTTGCTTCTGGCTGCATCTCTCAAGAGCTGTGTGAATGGAAGCTTCTATTTCTTTATTTGAAATGGTATAATGCATATGAAAGCATATGAAACATTTTTTGAGCTTAGATATTATAAATAGGCCAGGTAATATGGTCTCAAACTATTATTTCAGTCTTGTATTGAGATAGAGCCAGTGGTGTGCCCATTTAACAACCAGGTCTCCAGGAAAAAATAGCTCTGATTTGTAGCATTTGCTGACTTCCTTGGTGCAAATACCACACGGCAGATTTTAAAATACCAAAGAGACATCATTGAATACAGACTTGGAATTCACAGCAATACACTGTTATGCAGTGTTTTCATTGTACAGATACAGTAGATGTCAATTCCTCAAGAGCATAAATAATAGTAGAGGTTAGTAAAATAATTGAGAAGTGATGATGTTTGAGTATTGCCTTTTGTTTTAGATCTACATTTAATTTAATATTTAGTATTTAACAATGGCTGTTTTTAGCAACTGGCCTGCAAAATTTCTGACAATTTAACAATTGGCTTTCACGAGTGGGCATGAGTCAGCTCTAGCACACTCTGGTAGCATCCACATTTTCTTCTCCAACTGTATTAGCGCAAGGCGAGGCACAGTAGCTCATGCCTGTAATCCCAGCACTTTGGAAGGGCAAGGCAGGTGGATCACCTGAGGTCAGGAGTTTGACACCAGCCTGGTCAACATGGTGAAACCCTGTCTCTACTGAAAGTACAAAACAAAAAACAAAAAAACAAAAAAACAAAGTTAGCTGGGCGTGGTGGCGGGTGCCTGTAATCCTAGCTACTTGGGAGGCTGAGGCAGTAGAATCGCTTGAACCCGGGAATCAGAGGTTGCAGTGAGCTGATTTGCACCATTGCACTCCAGTCTGGGCAACAAGAGCAAAACTCTGTCTCAAAAAAAAAAAAAAAAATGTATTAGTGCAAGAGCAGTGTTTGACTGAGTATTATACTCCAGTGTTTACACATAAGAACTTAATTTCTATTTTTTAAATGAATTGCAGTGTACTTAAAAAAAAAAAGACTGATTCCTCGACATATTTAAAATATGTATTTATTCAAAAACTTTGTTTAGTGTGCACAATTTGCCAGCTACTCTGTTAAGCTAAGATAGGAGGAAAAACATCATATGGGTTAATATTTAATCATCAAATATTCAAAAGCAACTGCTCAAAAAAGTCTGATCAATTATTTGTGAGTTCCTTATAGGTCCTCTGCCCATGCTTGCAACTAATAAAGGCAATAGCCAGGAAGCTCTGTTTTACCTTCACTCTTTCACTTTGTTCAACTTCACCAAAGGTGATGAAACAGCAAGTACTGGTTTACAGTTACGTTTCCATTTTCCTCAACTCCTTACTTTTCTGATTTCCTCCATTTTCTGATTCCCTTACACCATTGCTCAGCACAGGGGACCTTAGCCCAAGCAGCCCCCTCCATGGCAAACTCTCAGATATACTACTAGGCCTGGAGTGGGAAACTGTCCATGGCCGGGAGATCTGCTCACCTACCATGCCAATGCCCACAAACTCCCTCAGAAGCAGGTCCTGCTATTATTCACACTCTATGAGTGATGAAACTGAGGTTCCAAGAGATTACTTATCTTGCTCAGAATCATTTCACTAGTATGGATTACAGCTGGCAAAACTCTTATTTTTCCCCGTCATAAGACTTTGATTTTTCCTCCTTCATATAACAGAAGAATGTCTTGCTCCAAGTTTGTTTTTTTTATTTTTTTATTTTTTTATTATACTTTAAGTTCTAGGGTACATGTGTATAACGTGCAGGTTTGTTACATATGTATACTTGTGCCATGTTGGTGTGCTGCACCCATCAACTCGCCAGCACCCATCAACTCGTCATTTACATCAGGTATAACTCCCAATGCAATCCCTCCCCCCCTCCCACCTCCCCATGATAGGCCCCGGTGTGTGATGTTCCCCTTCCCGAGTCCAAGTGATCTCATTGTTCAGTTCCCACCTATAAGTGAGAACATGCGGTGTTTGGTTTTCTGTTCTTGCGATAGTTTGCTGAGAATGATGGTTTCCAGTTGCATCCATGTCCCTACAAAGGACACAAACTCATCCTTTTTGATGGCTGCATAGTATTCTGTGGTATATATGTGCCACATTTTCTTAATCCAGTCTGTCACTGACGGACATTTGGGTTGATCCCAAGTCTTTGCTATTGTGAATAGTGCCGCAATAAACATACGTGTGCATGTGTCTTTATAGCAGCATGATTTATAATCCTTTGGGTATATACCCAGTAATGGGATGGCTGGGTCATATGGTACTTCTAGTTCTAGATCCTTGAGGAGTCGCCATACTGTTTTCCATAATGGTTGAACTAGTTTACAATCCCACCAACAGTGTAAAAGTGTTCCTATTTCTCCACATCCTCTCCAGCACCTGTTGTTTCCTGACTTTTTAATGATTGCCATTCTAACTGGTGTGAGATGGTATCTCATTGTGGTTTTGATTTGCATTTCTCTGATGGCCAGTGATGATGAGCATTTTTTCATGTGTCTGTTGGCTGTATGAATGTCCTCTTTTGAGAAATGTCTGTTCATATCCTTTGCCCACTTTTTGACGGGGTTGTTTGTTTTTTTCTTGTAAATTTGTTTGAGTTCTTTGTAGGTTCTGGATATTAGCCCTTTGTCAGATGAGTAGATTGCAAAAATTTTCTCCCATTTTGTAGGTTGCCTGTTCACTCTGATGGTAGTTTCTTTTGCTGTGCAGAAGCTCTTTAGTTTAACTAGATCCCATTTGTCAATTTTGGCTTTTGTTGCCATTGCTTTTGGTGTTTTAGACATGAAGTCCTTGCCCATGCCTATGTCCTGAATGTATGGCAGTCTAGAGAACCTTTCCAAAGTGAAGGAGAAGAGGTAGACAGTATATTATATTTAAACCTGATTTTCAAATAAAATTGCCTTAACAGTTTGTATTTGACTTTCTCCTCATTTAAACATAATAGAAGGCTGAATAGTGATGTTTTGATGTTTGAAGGCAAGTAACCACAGGATTTGAAATTCTCCTAAAGAGGTGGGTTACAACCTGCAATTGGGCATGTAAACTATGAACCAAGTGGAAAGTCAACTCTAACGAGATTTTCTCCTCCTTCCCCTTCTTCTTTTACTTTTAATTTTTATGTAAACACTTATATTACTGAGGTATACCATAATTATTGTTTACTTCATGGTGCAGGAATACCACACATGCAGCACAAAGTGTAAGAAAAATGTTACTCCTGGGATTTCAAGCTCAGGTTAAAAAATAAGACAACAGTCTCATTATTATAGTGGGGAAGGGACAGATGCTGCTGACAGTTATGACTCCAGAAAGCCAGATTCATTTTTCAGGAGACTGCTAAAGCTAAACACAAGACATTTAAGAACAAAAGATGCAGAAAAGGAAGATTTTTTAAGGAATCTATCATTTGGAAATATGGGACTGGTGGAACCATAGCCACTGTGATATGAACTCAACTGAAATAAAGCAAAGGAAAGTTCAATAAACAAAGCAATCAAACCCAAATCATATTATGTTGGCTCAGATTTGCATTCTGATAGCACTAGAAGAATTTTCAACTTCCGGAGGGATATATCCCCCCAAAACCTGTAAGAGAACAAAAATAATGTGACAAGGAAATTTTCAGAAAAAAAGAGAACAGAAAGTGCAGCTAAAATATCAGTTGGGATATGATTCTCTGACCAGAGATTTTTATGAGAAGGAGGGCAAAAACCAATAGAAATGACTAAGTTCACCCTTTACTGGATTTTTATGTAATGTGGCTATTTACACAGTAGGCCAATACACAGGTGCCAAGAGAATGTGGACCAAGAAAGTGACAATGGAGTAGAGAGCTAGGTCCCAACTCATCCATGCCAAAAGCCTACTGAAGGTCTTCCGCTTTCTGGGTAAGACATTCTGCTGCTAGGCACAAAAGGGCTTGTATAAGCCACAGTCACAGAAGACACCAAGCCTCCATTTAAGGGAGCAACTATGGTTCTGTTTTGCCTACTCTGTATGCTAAGGAGGATGAGGTTTTGTGTTATGGAGCCAAGAAAAGGAAAAGTCAAAATGATTAAAAACACGGAAGCGATTTAACGTTTCAAATAGAATTCAATGCTGGAGAAAAAAGTCAAGCATCATCAGATATGTCTAATTAATAACAGGTCAATTCCCTTTCTCCATACGTTCTTCCCTTCTGTGAGACAAAAATGATCTGTTAATTTTATTCCAGAACAGAGAGAACCTCTGTGACTTTCGTAGACATTTCTATGCATTTAAAAGGATAAAGTAAATAATTTTCTGTGATTTTTCATTCTGGATAAATGTACAGTCGTTTAGTTAGGCCAGTCTAGGTAATAATAACAATAAAATGTAGGGACATACAAAGTGTTCTAGCATTTAATTCTCATCACTACCCTACAGTGGAGAAAATATTGCTATTATAATTTACAATAAGGAAACGGAGGCTCCCAGAGTTCAATTTACTTGCTCAGAGTCACATGGTAGTAAGTAGTGACTATGGTTAGGATCCCAGACCTTTTGTGTCCTCGTCCAGCTAGATCACATGTCTTTCTTAGACCAGTGACAAAACTCATTGAAATTACACAGGAGGGTTCATTCTTGGCCTTTTGGTGTTTTGCTAATATATTTTGGTACCATGGGCTGAATTAATTTAACAGAGTTGTCTATTTTTTTCAAACATTATTAAAAAATGGACCTGAAGGAGGATTAGGAAAGCCTTTTCCTTACAAGGTCTGAATCACAAATGTTACATTTGAGAGATTACAGAATTATCTCCTTACGATAATAAATAATTTGCATGTTGAAAATTATAATGTGCATAATCCTCATTTGTGGTAAATTAAACCTGAAGAAAAATTATACAGTAAGGATTGAGAATCATTTGAAAGTCAAAGGGGATGGTTCAATGAGGAGAAAAAATGCAATATGTAGTCACCACTAAAAGCATATATCCAAAGAATGTTTATACCAGTAAAGTGGCAATGGGAAAAAACTACATATATAGCATGATCCCAATTTTGTTTAAATAAATACCTGATAGCTCTGTGTATGTATGTGTGTGTATATGTAAGTTGTGTGTGTGTGTGTGTGAATATACAATTGGAAGGAAATATTGGAACCCACAATATCTTAATAGTGTGTGCTTTTGCTCTATGATGGGACATAGTTGATTTATGAATGATTTTGGGAGCTATGCTGGCATGTAGTTATGCTGTGGAGTGAACAACTGACTTTGACTCTGAAGTCCATCACTTGTTGTGTTCCCTTAGGTACCCTTTGCCTTCACTGTTTCATATGAAATGGGACTAATATTAGGAGCTACCTCATGGACTGCTGCCAAAATTAAAGAGGGTAAATATTAAAATCTATTAAACAGTATGGTCATTGCACACAGTAATTCTTCAAATATGGCAGCTGTTAACTGAATTTTCTTTTATACTTTTCTGCACTTTTCACATTTTCTAAAAACTTTGTTTTTGTTTTATAATCAGAAAATAGAAATAAATCCACAAAAGTATTTAAAAGTGAGAGAATTAATTTAGCTAAATTTTTAACCAGTGAGTTGGTAGGAGGAAGTGTGGTAAGACAAACTTTTTTGGTTTGCCACATTTTAGTCTTTTTAATTTAACTTAATTTAATTTTTATTTATTTATTTAATTTTTTGGAGACAGGGTCTCACTCTGTCAATCATACTGCAGTGCAGTGGTATAATCTTGGCTTACTGCAGCCTCGACCTCCTGGGCTCAAGCTATCCTCCCACCTCAGCCTCCTGAGTAGCCAACACGCCTGGCTAATTGTTGTATTTTTTGTGGAGACCAGGGTTTACCACATTCCCCAGACTAGTCTGGAACTCCTGAGCACAAGGGATCCTCCTGACCCGGTCTCCCAAAATGTTGGAATTACAGGCATGAGCCACCATGCCAAGCCTTAGTCTATTTTAATTTTAACAATAATTTGGTAAGATAAGGAATGTTCCCTGTCTGCTTTTATAAATGAGGCTTGGATCCTGGACCAGGCTATCATTGGTTGTTAAGGGTTAAGAAATGAAATTCCAATTGGGTCTTGCTGTTTCCAAATCTAAACATGCATCAGTGGTCTCCACTTTTCTTACCTACCCCTCCTCAAAGGCATGATCCCTATTCCCTGTGTCCCTACCTTTCTAGGCAGTTGAGTGAGAAAAATAAATCTCTGAAATCACTAGCAAAAGAATGAAACAGCAAAAAGCATGATGGGAATTCAGAAAAATGGTCAGAGTATCCTGGGGTAGTCAGAACAGGGAGGAAGCAGAAATTGTGTTGGGCCCTGAGGGATCAATATTACTAACACAGGTTTAAGGGATATGTCCGTAAAGGCATGTGACTAAAAGGCCAATAAAGTGGCAACACTTCATACCCTTCATCTAGGGTTTTCTTTTTTTTTAATGTATGGGGGAAAAAAAATGAAATGTTCTCCAGGTTTGCCACTACGCTTTCTTTCTTGTGCTGCCACACTTCCAGTGATGTTTGTTATGGCATTAAAATATTTCCCAGACATTTTTGCCACTTCCATCCAGTGACAGAATTTTAAAGGAGGTATATAGTGGAGTAAATATGCAAATAGAGAACTAAGGAATATCTGAGTTCTAGGAACTCGCACCCCCACAAAGATACACAGCCTCTCACAGTATACAAAGACTTGCACAGAAATCCCAACAGGATTCTCTTCACAAAGTAAATCACTGTATGAAATCACATGTTGGAGTGCACAGTTCAGAGTTACTGTCATCACATGTGTAGCTCTTTGCAGCTGAGAGATTGTTTTAATTATAAAAAGGAGTTCAATTCAGGAGAACCAAGAGAAACGAGGATGCCATTGGATAATAGGCCTGGATTTTAATAGGCACCCACTGATTTTGAGGCCTTGATTTCCTGCTCACTGATCTTAAGAACATGTGAACCTACTGGAGACATTTTTGAAGGAAAAGCGGTTTGGAGTAACTTCTAGAAGATGTCTAACATCCCTGTGATACTAAGATTTTATAGTAATTACTACCGTTTTCCAAATACCTATTATGCGCTGGATTTCCATGTACTTATTTAACAGATAATTATCAGGTATCTAATCTTTGCTAGGCATTGCGGATACAATGCTGAACAGAACGGACACGCTTTGCCCTTAGGTGTCTCATAGTCTGGTAGAGAAATGCTCAATCAAATAAATGGTCAATCAAATACAATTAAATCTGTGCCACAGTGCAGGAGAAGTATATGGTGGTGATATGGGAGCAGGGCAAGGAAGTGCTGGGTAGGGCAAGGGCTGGTCCCTGGGTAGGGCTCCACCCCGGGGCCTGTGCCCACAGACCTAAGTAAGGACAGGCATTTCTGTTTTCCTGCCCAAATGTTGCATTTCCCAAGATCACCCTGGCCTGTTAACGCCCCCATCCTGTGCTTATAAAAACCTGGAGACCCTAGCGGGCATGCACACAAGCGGCCGGACGTTGAGAGGAACACATCGGTTGAAGAAGATTCAAGCAGTTGGACGTTGAGAGGAATGCGCTGGCATAAGAGCATGCCAGCAGAAGTCAGCAGGGAGAACAACGTGGAGTTTGGCCGGGGCGGTCGGAGGAGAGCCTGGCTGCTGAGCAGCCCGACTCCAGGGGAAAACCAACTTCCCACTCCATCTCCCTTCTGAGTCCCCCATCTGCTGAGAGCTACTTCCACTTAATAAAACCTTGCACTCACTCTCCAAGCCCACTTGTTATCCGATGCTTCCAGTACACCAAGGCAAGAACCCTGGGATACAGAAAGCCCTCTGTCCTTGTGATAAGGCAGGAGTCTAATTACGCTGATAAACACAAGCCAACTGTGGACAGCTGAACTGAAAGAGGACTTGGTAACACACTCCCACTGGGGCCTCAGGAGCTGTAAACATTCACTCCTAGACACTGCCGTGGGCTCAGCCCCACAACCTGCCCGTCTGCCTGCTTCCCTTAGGGGTTTTAGCAGTGGGGTGCTGAAGAAGTGAGCCACACCCCCATCGCCTGCCCTGAGATGGGGACAAGGGAACTGCTTCTGTTTCTGTAGTTGAAGAGCACACAGAAGGGATCTACTTAGCAAGATCAAGGAAGGTTCCACAAGGAAGTGCGGACGGAGCTAAGATATGATGAAGGAACGGGAATTAAATACTTAACAGAGTGTGAGGGAAGGAGGCAAGCATGAGGGTCAGGCTTCCAAAAAGGTCAGTCTGATTACATCAGACAGAGCAAGAATCAGGGTTAAAGCAGAAGAGACTGCAAGGAAGGAAGGAGCCAGATCATGCAGATCTTTTACAAAAATCCGTGGTCACAAATTTTCACCCAGCTCTGTGAATTAGACTATATTCTCACTTTGTAGAATAGCAAGATGAAGCTCAGAACTGAGGAACTGGCCTGTGGTCACAGAGCCAGTAGGTGCTGGAGGTGGGGTTGGAATAAAATCTATCTGCACACTTCAGCGCCTGGATTTTGAACTGATTGAATCTTCCAGGGTTTCACAATCTGACATGCATGCATTGTCCGGCAGATGTTCCCCATGGGTGACCCATTAGGGACAACTTTATTCCCTGGGCTAACTCGTTGCTCTCCTGTAAACAGTGTACCAAAGGGAGGATATCCTGCTGTGCGCTGCCAGGTAAAAATTATGTCTGCTTCAAAGTTGAAACCTTACTTTTTTTTCTTTTTTTCTTTTTTTTAAGACAGAATCTCACTCTGTCACCCAGGCTGGAGTGCAGCGGCACCATCTTGGTTCACTGCAACCTCTGCCTCCCAGGTTCAAGGCTCTCATGCCTCAGCCTCCCAAGTAGCTAGAACTACAGATGCGTGCCACCTTGCCTGGCTAATATTTTTGTATTTTTAGTAGAGACAGGATTTTGCCATGTTGGCCAGGCTGGTTATGAACTCCTGGCCTCAAGTGATCAAGGAGTTTACTTTTGGGAGGCCCACCTCGGCCTCCCAAAGTGCTGGGATTACAAGCACGAGCCACCGCACTCGGTCTTGAATCCTTATTTCAAACAGTGTCTACTTTTCAGTTTTCTGATCAAAGTCATCAGTATTCAGAGCTCCCCTGGATTACTATGGTGCATGTTTTTCCCCAGGAAATAAAATAATCAGTTACATTGTTTCATTTGCATAAGACTTTCTCTTGTTTATTGAGCAGAAATAGCAACATTAGATGTTTATTATGTACCAGGCATTCTGCTAAAGCATGTTATATATATTATCTCAAGGCAACCTTAATTAACCACACAATGAGGTAGAGGTGTCCCATTATTCCCTTTTCACAAATGGGGAAATTGAGCATCACTGAGTTTAAATGGTTTGCCTTAGGTCACTCATTGTATAAATGACAGAGGTAAGGTTTGAATCCAGAAGACCTGTCTGACTCCAAAGCTAAAGTTTTAACATAATGTATGAAAAATTCAACTTTAAAAAGATAATTCGTGTTTTTAGAGAATTAGTGAAATAAGAAAATTCCTAAAAAGATTGCATGCCAGGATATACTGTAATTCAACAATAATTACATTGTTAAACAAGGAAGAACTCATCATAAAAAGATTCTCCTTGGCTATGATACCAATTATGGATGCTTTAAGAAATCAGTAATCTCCTAAATTAAGATACAAAGTTTAAGATGCAGGAATAGTTTTTAAACAAAAGTGATTTGCTTTTCAAAGATGAAGGATACATATATTTTGAGGCAGTGTATGGGGGGCTGGGGTGGGGAGGAAGAAAGGGAAAGAGAGGAGTGAAATATTCTATCTAGGTAATGTTTAACAAAATGACAAGTTTGTTTTCAAAGTTTATATGGTAAGAGGGTATGGTGAAGAAAGACCTCATCGTTAAGGCAGAGAACATCCATAGAGCAAGATCTTGTCTCTGTAGGGTTATATTTCTTCCTTTCTAAAAAAGAAAGGTTTTCCTTCACAGTGCATTTACGTCAAAATTCTAAAACCTCTCACAAGAGCCTATCATATCAACCTTGTCAAGTCTCACTTGTTGAAATGAGTGGGATTTGAAAACTTCTGAGTGTGCTATTACATTTTCCATTTATGTTCAGGGAATATGGCTGTGTGAAAAGGAGGCCAAGAGTTGTGGGGGTGGTGGATTTGAGGGAGAGACAGCTCTAAATGAGTGAAACCAAAGAGACTGATTGTTTCAGGTGGTGGAGGGTAGTCTCCATGAAGGACTGGGCAAGGACTTTGAGAAGAAAATGCATTTTGCTTTTTACATTTCTTAACATTTATTGCCCTCACTAAACTACATGTTACCTCAAATACCAGAGTTTAAATACAAGAATCCAATGTTTCTTTGCTTCAAAACTTGTAAACAATTTACAACTGATCTATTTATTCTCGATGAAATAACAATAGATACTTCTTTTTATTTTCTTCTTGTCTTTTTTAGAGCTCATCAAGAGACAAGGAAGCATCATGTAGAAATTTGATACTTCTATTGAGATTTCTCAGCTTCTGGAAAACAAATTTGTTATTTGTGTCAGGTTAGAGAAAATGCAACCCTAAACCTAACCTTCATTATATTTTAACCCTAACCCAAATTCTATGTAACAGAGGGTACTAGGCAAGGGAATGACCAGATATTTTTGAGTGAGGGCAGAAGTTGTTTACTGATGTTAGAAAATTCACATAACTTGGCCAGGCGAGGTGGCTCACGCCTGTAATCCCAGCACTTAGGGAGGCTGAGGCTGGCGGATCACCTGAAGCCCAGAGTTCGAGAAAATTCATGTAACTGTCAACTTTTAAAATTCTTAGTATTTGTGTTGCTATCATTATAAGTGAATATCTTTCAGGTTTACCGAGAAGCTTAGCCATTTTTTAAACAAAATTTAATTTGGTGAAGATGCTTTTTAAGTAAGTAAACAACAAATTTCTGATTGATAGAGATCAAATGTTTTCCCCTAGCAACCAGTAGAGGGAGCTGTTGGCATTTGATTTGGCATTATAACTCGACCTGGAAGTTCCCTTAATTAATTCAATGTTTGAAATCAAACCACAGTTTAAATGTAATGATATTAATATGCAAGAATAGATGTGTAAACGTGGAGATTTTCCATTCCCATTAAACTTACTACACAACCACAGATTTCTGGTTCTTCTGTGGGCCCTTTTTAGAGAGCTTATGTTATAGAAATGTTGGCTGCTGTGAATTAAAGCTGCTCAGAATTGAGTTCATGTACCTAGGCAATGATTCAACATTTCTAAGACTGATTGCAAGTCGAGAAAGAAAGCAGCTTCTTTCTCCAGCTCATAAAAAAAGAAAGCAAAAAAAGATGTTTGACCTAGAATGATACTTGAAGTTTTCAAAATAAAAAAATGTATATATTAGATTGATAATAAGTTTGAGTATCTCTAATCCAGGAGGAAGAATCCTCTGCAGTTAAGGTTCTGGGTATATTTGATGCCGTCCTTGTGGTGAAATATAGCATATTGATTTTTCTTATATTCCCTTCACCCCAAGTTCATTTCCACAGTTATAGTTTAAAAAGCAGTTATTCACAGCCTAGTGTTTAAAAGATACTTCTCCTTTTTGTAATAGATTTAAACTAAAATGGATTATAAGTGACAGGTCCAAGCACTTCACCAAGTATTATCTTTATCTCAATAAACCTTAATATGTAATGTACACACAAAGTTGTAACTATCTCCAGATAACCTAGCAGAGAGCTAGGGAAAGGATTACTCTGATAATAGTACTTCTCAACCGGCCTCAGAATTCAGTTGTAAACTCTCTAGGTAAGAGAAAGGTCGAAGAGAGAGTTGGAAATAATCATTCTGATTCACTTAAATTTTTCCCCTCGCTAATGTAAACATAAAAATAAACTATTGCATATTTAAATCTATGATATTACAGACATGAAATCTTACCAAACTTGAAATAGAAAATTACTTGAAAAGATAAAGAAGAAAGCAGTGTTCTGTTTTGATACAGATTAACAAATGAACATTAAGCACTCTACCCAATCGTTACCAATAGATTTAAGAAGATTACTCCTTAAGGCTACACTGAAAGCATACTAGAGATAATAGGGTTAATTGTGTTCTGAGTACATAAAGAAGTGCCACTTTCTGGGGACAGTATGCCACATTGCAATTTGCACATTAAATGCTAAACCAAAATCACTTCCCCTGTTCACAAAACATGTGGAGCTTCTTGGAAAGGAAAAAAAGGTGTTTTTTAACTGAGTGGGGACAGTGTTCTGTGCTATTTCCAGGAAGTGTGTATTTTCTCAAATTACTTATGCTTTTTAATGTGTTGGACCTGGTCTGTGTTTTGTGTTGATTTCTGGGCCTTCCAATCAAAATTAATTTTGCTATTCTTTCTGAGAGAACTTTTTAGAATGAAAAATGAACCACTCATACAGAGTTGAAAGACAAGGACCAAAAGTGCTGTATTATACTTCTTGAATGGTTTAAATCTAGCTGGAACAAAAACCCCCAGCACTATTAAAAATATAATTTTAGGTGAAATTTCGTTCCATGTGAAGCATTAATTTTAATAGAGACTTATATATAAGCTCTCGTTTGAATAATAATGTAAAATTAAATTTAAATTGTAAATAACGTCCAGATACTAGTTGTTTCCTGGCTCAAATTCTTTAGCACATATGGTGCTAGCATAAGCTTGTGCCTGTCTGCCTACTCTGGGTAATTTTGCATGCAAATAGTTTTAGTGCCTATGTTGAGGTGCTAAAACGTGTTTAGTACACTTGAAAATATTTGCATTGCAAAAGGAGAGCGAATCTCCTGAGGAAAATCAAATTGATATTTTGTATTAAGAGACCACTTTGGACACTGCGTGGTATTCTTCTAGGGAGAATTCTGTTTACAGTGCAACTAGCATTTTTAATTGACCTTTAGAAAAGAAGGTCTGGCTTCAGCTTTGCCAGGTTTATAAACCGCTGGACCATCTTCTGGCAGCATTCACCACATTAATCAGTAGGAGAGAGAAAGAGAAGGAAAGAATCTCCTTGCCTTGGCTGGACTGTAGTGTGTCATGCCTCAATTTGGTGGATTGGTAGGATAAATATGGTAATTATAATTAAAAGTTTCAGCTGGAATGTGCCTAACTAATTAGCTAACTAACTAACCAACTAACTAAGGAAAGGCTTTAGTACAGTGGAGCGGCAGTGGGTGCTGGGTGTGAGGCCCCACACACTCTTCCATTTGCCTCATTCCCATCTGCTGCATTTGTGGGAACCAGTTCGTTAAGAGTCTGAACTGAATCCAAATAAAATGCATTTCTGGTGCAAGCCCGATGACTGGTGCCATTCTACACTGCATTATGTCAAATTAGAGTTGGTTTGGAAAAGAGGTTACAGGGATCCTACGTAAATGTCGCTTGCATAGAACATCGATCAAATAAGAGTTGTGCACAAATTTGCCATCTAAATTCCTATAAACAAATCAAGCACCCCCTTCCTTGATTTTGCTCCTATTCACTATGAGTGATTAGAAAATTAGCGCTCCTAATAATAAATAAAATTCAAGAGGCAAGCTAGTAAGAGGTTTGTGGAACTTTTCTTGTAACAGTTATTTCAGTGTTTTTAGATAATTTTATTACATGAACCAGTTCAGATGTAGTTTATCCCTATAAAATGAAAGTGAGTTCAATGTCCATAAGAGAAACAGATGATACTAGGTCTACAAGAGGAATTGAAATCATGACACCCCTCTGTCTGCAACTCCCTCCTCTGTCGAGAAATGATGCCAGATGGAATCCTAATAACTCCCATTGTTAAAGCAGCTCTATCGCTTCCAGCCCAAGCACCATGCAGGAGTTACCTACTATAGATGCTTCTATTGGCTAAAATCTGCTGCAGGATCCAGATTTTTTTCTGCATATTTTACTCCTTCGTGCTTAATATTTTATTCTTTCATCCCTGCCACTTCTCACAGTGTGCAAGGTGCAGTATTTCGTGTCAATGAATAGCCAGAGACAGGTAGCAGGCAAGAGCCAAAAGGAACTCATTATGAATACAAACCAGTAAGGAGGAGCTGACTTACTGTGTTACTGAAACTTTGCTTGCAATCTAGTTCCTTTAAAACAATCTTAAAAAAAAAAAAAAAAAAAAAGCTTCTGTTGTCTGTGGGATCCTAGCACATCAATCAATCCATTAAGTAAGTAAATAAAGCAATAACTAAACAATAAATCATTTTGAATTTCACGCATGCACAAATCTTTTGATACATAAATGACAAGGTTTAGGTTCGGAGGCTACCACCTCTGTTCCAGTAGTTTAGCACACAAGATAAAGAGTTGTTTTTAAACTGTGATGCACTGCTCATTCTGGTCCCCACATCATGGGGCTTCTTTCACCCCTTTGGTGGTGGTGTGTGTATGATGCACGGCCTGGGAGTTGTTTGCATGTGTGTGTGGTGTGTAGGGGGGGCCATGCTGTTAGGGGGAAGCCTACCACACATTTCTGCCATCGCAGACGGTGGGCAAACAGCTGTCTCCACAGCTGAGACCACTGGAGCTGCTTGCGCTGCTCCAGTAACTCGAGAGCACACGGCTGGTCCCTGGATGGCACAGAGCACTGTGCCTGCAGCAAAGCGCCTGAGCTTTCCTGGGGCTGAGCGGGCGGGGTCTTTGCCACCAGACACAATAAGCATGTGAAATGGGGTTCATGAATTATTCATCCTTAGTGTCCTATGAAACAAAGAAATGATATGTTTGCTGGTAGATAACTGTGTTGTGGCATTTGTAAATCTTTCTGAATTTGGAGTTGATCATGTTTCTTGTGTTGGTGGGGAAATATGTGTGTGTGTGTGTGTGTGTGTGTGTGTGTGTGTGTGTGTGTGCGCGCGCGCGCGCATCCGTGTGTGTGTTTTTTCCCTAAAACAAAAATTTGGGATTTCAACACAATAATCTTAGAGCAAAGGTCTTCCATGAAATATTGGATGGATTGTACTATTTTGGCTCATGATTTACAAATTTTAAAAATCTCATTCAGTGAAAAAGGATGTTAAAATGGTTTCACTGCAATAAACTACAGCAGGATACCAAGTTCTCAAGGAGATTATTTTTTTTCCTTAGTAGGCATCCAGCTCACTTTTGCTAATGCAAGTTTCATTACTGTGAAATAGAGAACAGTGGTGCCTCCAGCATGATACTACGGCATCGAGAGAAACGATTCTTCACTTTCTCTAAAATATTAGTAAAAATGATACTTTGGCGAATTGAGCCCTAAATTGTTTTAGTGACAGTTAAATACCCACTAATTTAACATCAGTTAAACTGGCAATAAAGTGACCCCCAACTGAGTTAAGCCACCATCCTATTCCTGCACATTAGCTCCAGACCTGATGCCAGTGATCTATAAAGCCACTGGGTCGAGTTTATACATTTGCATAACAAATATTTCTGGAGCGTGGTATAAAGTAGGTAGCTACTCAAACTTATCATAATTGATATTTATAATTAGCATCTGCACATTCCTTTCATTTATTCTTTAATATCTCAAAGAAAAAAAAGAAAATGATTTAATAGTTCTTCATTATCTTTGAAACACAACCTGGTGAAACAAATCATGGTAATATTCACTGTCACCTCTTCACTAATTATCTCAGGTCTGTCTTCCAGTAGTCACTCACGCTTTCTCCATCACACTTTTTTTTTGCAGTATCGCCTCGCAGTCCCCCTACCTTTCAGGTTGCCCGTGAAGCATTGTGTATCCATAAACCTCCCACAATCTGATATATTTGGCAGAGAAAATCAGGGAGAAGGCACATTGACTGTGCTGAAAAAAAAAAAAAAAACAAGCAAAAACAAAATATGGATCTGCCAATTATATGCTGGAATGAAAATACAATTCCTTCTTGCTTTCAGGTGAGGGAGTTGGCAGTTGGGGTGTGAATTGGTAGGTAGTAGGATTTTCAGTAAAAAGAAGTGCAGCGAATGCTATATGATGGGTGTTGTTTGGATTTTTTGTTGTTATTTGTTTCCTTAAACTCCAATAATGTACCAGACAGTAGACCCAAGAGATATATATATACACACACACAAGATACACACACACACACAGGTAATGATTACCTTTCTTTACCTTGGACATGTGGGATTAATTAAGATTGTAAATAAAGTTATAATAGGACATAAATTGCTTCTTACCTTTTGGAAAGAAAATAGATGTCCAGTGGAGATAAATGGTAACAATGTCCTGGAACCAATGAGATAATCATTGGGCATAGAGGTGACAGCCTTAAGAGGAACAAAACAGAGACAGAGCCCTAAAGGACTTAGGCAGAGGTTAATGGAAATTTTCCTGATTTCCCATTCACTGCTTGCATCACTTCTACTTCCTCCTTGTGTATTTTGTTTTAGTGTGAGACAGCAGAAGTTGCTAATAATATTTCCTCCCCTCAGCCTGGATGCTTTTTCAGCTTCAGCTGGTCATTGAAAGAGCCCATATTGCTATAATTTTCTGGAATATTATCACTTGGTCTTCCAACATTTTGTTTTTAGTATATAGGAAAAAATCCTTTATGGGAATAACAGGCAAATTCATGTTTCTAATTATGTATATTATTCCATTTATATATCTGAGAACTAGGGTTGGGCGTGGTGGCTCACACTTGCAAACTCAGCACTTTGGGAGGCTGAGGTGGGTGGATCACTTGGGTCGTAGTTTGAGACCAGCCTGGGCAATATGGTGAAACCCTGTCTTCTACTAAAAATATAAAAATCAGCTGGGTGCGGTGGCGGGCGCCTATAATACCAGCTACTTGGGAAGCTGAGACATGAGAATCGCTTGAACCCGGAAGGCAGAGGTTACAGTGAGCTGAGATCATGGCACTGCACTCCAGTCTGGGAGACAGAGCGAGACTCCATCTCAAAATATATAAATAAAATAACTATCTGGGAACTATAAGGACATTTAAGTAAAAAGTATTTAAGGATATATGCTATAATAGCAATCAAAGAGAAGAATCAGCAGGAAATTAATCAACAATTTATAAAATTGATAGTCTATGTAAAGTTAAGAAAACCCAGGATCTTTGGATCACAGACACTTGGATTTGAATCCTGTCTCTGCTACATTTGTGCTACAGTGACATTTAACCTTGATGTTTAACCTTCCTAAATATATGTCCTTATCTGTAAAATGGGGACAGAAATACATAGAATATTTGTTAAAGTTCAGAACTAGTGATCTAATATTTTTGAAGCATGCATGGTAATCTGTAACCCTCTAAAGACATTAACATCACCTGGAGAGCTTTGACAATTTGTTGATGCCCTGTTACCATCTCCGACCAATTACATTCAAGTCTCTGGGGAATGGACCTTCACATTACAGGTTTTAAAACCTCCCCAGGTGATTCTAGTGTGCAACCAAGGATTTCAACAACTGGTGGAAAAGTCTAAAACTGAATGAGCACTCACTAAATATTTTCCACCTTTCCTTGTCGATGTGGTGTGAACAGTAGCCTAAAAAGGATGCAGATTTTTATGACTGGAAAAAATTCTCGAGGTCAATTCAAATCTTTGTGCTTTCAAGGTAAAGAAGATGAAACCAGGAGGTTAGTGGACTCTGGTCATATTGTTAATGGTGGCATTAAGACTGGGATCCCAGTACTCCTTTTAGAATTTCAGAGTTTTCCTTCCTACCACACCTTTTAACAGGGAAAGAGTTCTCAGATGAGGCTAAGCTGATCTTCCCTTTTCAGCAGTATTTTATGGCAATGAGGATGAAACTAATGTCAGAAACGAAGGATTAAACCTTTAACTATCATCTTCATCTTGGCCTAGTAGCATTCATTCATAGAAACTTCTGAACAGAAAAAACAAATCTCAGCCCTGCTTCCACATGGAGGGCAATGCATATGTAGTGTGGCTTCTGAAATTTGGTGTCTTAAGGCTTCTCCATCTCACTGAGCGTTTCCTGTGTGATTGATATGGAAAATCTGAGTGATTTACCGCAACACAGTTATGAGCCATCATACAGGTGCATTTAATTTTTAATTACTCTTAAAAATGTTTTTAATAATTAGTAGCAATAACCACTAATTGGTATATAAGCCATTCTTGCACCAGCAGGCAAACTGTAGGTTTACTTCAGCACACCCACACCCAATCAACTGAAAATTGCTTGAATGCTTATCTTATAATTACTGTGCTTAATGCTGTTTGCATTGTTTGGAAGCTTTTGTGATTAATTGATTTTTTTTTTTTTTTTTTTTTTTTACCTCTGAACCTGTAAATGAATGGATGAATGGCAAAGATTAGTCTTTTGCTCAGTGACATCTTATTTGCATTGAGTTGTTAGACACATTAAACAGGAGAAATAATGGGTTTTGTTTTTACATGCCAAGTGTATTTCCTCTGTTTATGCTATGGTTATATAGACCCCACATGGAAGTTGCAACTGCTCTTACTACCTGCATGTCTTGTGCCAACGCTATGCAGGATGGCACAATTACATTTTTAGGCCAAGTATTTACCTCTACGCACCTTTATACCTTCCACTTATTTTTCTGGATAAAGGGCAATAGTTTGAGAATGCCTCTATTTAAATAGAGGCAAACATAATTCAAGTTGTTTAGTTTATTCCTTGAGCATCAATAATTGATATATATGCATGTTAGTAATTGTGCTTTTGATCTGAAAGTGGCAGTCACAATTAAGCTCAGAAACAATCATAAAATAAACAAGATTATTGGTATGCTAAGGCAATGTTAGAAATAGATGATAGATCTGCCAATGTTTGCATAGTACTAAATGGCAAATAAAATTTTATGATGACAGAGACAAAGGATAAAAATGTGACTTTGTAATTGTAGGCCATTTTATATTGGTGATGAACTGATGAAGACATGGACGTGGATATTTCTTATTCTATTTATTCACTCACTCACTGAAGAGTTATTGGGAATATGATGTGCCAAGCAATGTGCTAGACAATGAGGATCTGAAAAAAATAAGTCATTGTGGGAAAATGTGGTCTTGGAAATTAGAAAAACTCAGTCAGAAAATCTTGGTTCCTAACTAGTAACTGTGTCTAAGACATAAAGAAAATTATCTGATGTCTCAGAATATAATTTTTGTCATCTGAAAAGCAGGGAGAATATTAACTACCTTGAAAGCTCATTGTGAAAATGAAATGAAATACTGTACATGAAGTATTTTGTACTTGGTTGGTGTGCAGTATTTAATGCACACATGCTGTAATTTTAATTAGACCAAAGAATCACAGTCCAGTGAGAGAATGCAATACATCTGTCACTTACAGGGTTCTTTGATTGCAGGCAACAGAAACTCAGAGGATCGACTAGAACACTGGAGAATCAGGCTTGAAAAGAGAGGAAGAACTAGGCACATATCTAAGGATTTGGGTATCAGGAACTTCTCAACAGTTTTGGAGGGCACTGCTGGTGTACAAATGCATTCAAAATTCCCTGCTTGTTTTTTTTATTTTTGTTCTCAAGATTGAAAGTCAGAGAGTGGGGAGAGGAGAAAAAGGCAGACAGAGACAGAGAAAGGGGGAACTATGGCTGCCACTAGAAAATAAAGAGTGGAGTGATTAATAACCCAAAGTCAACACAAAATATTATGTAACACAGAAACTGATTACAGTGCCATGAGTAGGGTTGCCTCCACAGACATGTGATTTTGCAATTACAAAGGGCCCTATGCCTAGCAGGCCCCATACTTTGTTTAATGTTCTGTGTCACCATTTTGAAATTCTTAATAATTTATGAACAAGGGGCTCCACGTTTTCATTTTGCTTTGGCTGCACAAATTTCATAGCTGGTCCTGGTGCCATGTTCTAAAGTGGGGGTCTAGCGTAGAAGTACAGAGAAGGAAGAACATCCAGGTAGGGATTCATACAAAGACCAAGGAAGCATTCAAGGAATTAAAGTATCAGGCAGAGGTGGCCACATGGAGAAAAGGGGAAACGGCATTTAGATGATAAAAACCTAGAAACAGAAGCCATCAGCAGTTCTTATTATGAGAGATATTAAGCTCAGTTCTGGCATAATTTTCACTGAGTCATTCTCTTTAAGAGCGGTAAAGCAACTAAATTATGATTATAGATTGCAGAAAACTCCCTCTGTCTAGAAGTCTGCAAAACAACAGAGGAGGCCTGCAAGAACTATAGGCACAATCCCACCAGTGCTAAAAAAAAACACAAAAAACTGGTGTGTTTCTAGGCCACTAGAAACTTATGACTTAACTGTCATCTAGGTCTTCCTTCCATCCAGCTTCCTCCTGAAGTCACTGGAAGTATGAGCTGTCCCCAGTGTAGAATCCTGTCTTCTTGGTACCAAGCTCATGTATTTATGGTAGTGCTTTTGAGTGGGACTGTGGGGCGAAGAAGTAGAGCAGTTTAGTTGCTTTCCATGTATTACTTTAGAATTTATGCCACTCTGCTTCTCAGTGTTCCCATAGACCATGACTTCTCCCATTCTTTTATCAAATGGTTTTATAGAATCTCAGGATTCTAGCTCAGCTCTTTTCCAAGGCGTGAAAATCCTTAATGTGCTCAACAAGTGCTCCTCTGGTTCATTCCAGTTTTGCTTTTTTTTTTTTTTTTTTTTTTTTTTTTTTTTGAGACAGAGTCTTACTCTGTCATCAAGGCTGGAGTGAAGTGGCATAATCTCGGCTCACTGCAGCCTCCACCTCCTGGGCTCAATTGATTCTCCTGCCTCAGCCTTCCAAGTAGCTGGGACCACAGTTGCGCGCCACTATGTCCGGCTAATTTTTGTATTTTCAGTAGATACGGGGTTTTGCCATGTTGACCAGGCTGGTCTCGAACTCCTGACCTCAAGTGATCCACCTGTCTCAACCTCCCAAAGTGCTGAGATTATAGGAGTAAGCCACTGAGCCCGGCCTGGGTAGATTTGATTGTCAAAAGTTTCTTTCTGTTGAGCTGAATTTGCCCTCTCTGTAACATTCACCAAGACGTGTTTTGGAACCTCCCAGATTAAGCCTGACTCTTCTGCCTTATGCAAATTCAAAACATGTTCTCTAATTACAGTGAAAATGTTCTTTGCCCTGCCCCATTCCAGTGAGAAAACATGTATAAGATTTCTTTTGAAGAAAGCTTCTTAGAGTAGTTTGAGAATCTCGTATTAGCTGAATAGGATTATGGTATGTTTCCAGGATAGCACAGACCTGGAAGTTTCCCCTACAGATTCATTTTGTCTTCTAAACTTCATACTCTCTGTGGGAAACAACTTCTCCATTCCCTCTGTCATATGCAATGCACCCGGCACATATCCAGCTGAAGGCATTGCATGAGAGACAGAGCCAGTCACAAACACACTTGTGTCAGGAAGGATAGCCCAGACATTTGCCATCTGTGTCTCAGCTTTCTCCCGCTCTCTTCTTAGGTTGCTTGTCTAGGGACACACCCACACACTATTTTCCACCCACCCTGACAATGGGAAAATTGGCACATTGCACGATTTTTGAGAGAGGCCTTATTGTGCAAGATTTCCCCTGAATTATAGTGAGTTTTTTTTCAAGGATATGCTGGAGTATCATGCATTCAGATGGGCAAGTTCAAGTTAATCTACTCAATAATAACAAGAAAATCATCTTCAGGATGACTTTTGTTTGTTTTGTAGGGAAATCAAGTCAATGCCTACAGGCTCTTTTCATGAGCATAAACATCCATTGCTTAAAAGGGAATTAGAATTGTACATATTTGTATATTTTCCAGAGAGTCATGTTGACCAAGGGCCTCTTCCACAACCAAGAACTAAATATCACGTCTCCTTTTCTTGAGTTGCATGGCAATATGCTGCCTCTTAATGCTGAAACCAAAACCATGGCATTGTGCTTCCCTAGCCCTTGACTATCAGTTTCAGGAATACAATAAGAGATCGCCCAGTTTTTTTCCCTTGATCGTCTCTTTCTCACTTCTTATGCTCTAATTTTCTTTGTACAATTTTTTTTTTTTTTGCACTTGAGTATTTGATCCCTAGCCAAGGAAGAACTGTTTAATCAGGAAGGACTTAACTGGAATTGAGATGATATCAGCAACGGATACAGAATTTCAGAGAATGTAAGGTAGAACTAATTATAAAAATAGAAGCCAGACTATTTATAGAGCACCTACCCTGAGCCACGCTCTCTGATGGGAATGAAGCATACATTTTCTTTAATCCTGCCTTGCAACTTGGAGGCAGAAATTATACATTTTAAAGATAAGTAAAAAGTAAACTGAGGCCCCAAACATTTACATAATTATCCTCAATTCAGCTTGCTTTTAAATGGTGTATGTAGGATTCAAAGACATTTGACCTAACTTCTGAAGTTAATGTTTCAAGTGAAGAAATGAATAAAAAATTCTGGTCTTGAAATACTTGGACTTGGCTGCATGTGATTTATACTATCTTATGATGCTACAAGATGCAGTGTGCATGCATATATCACATTATTTCTGGTGTAATCTGGAATTCCGTTGGCTAAATATTGAACTTCTAAGATTTTATAATGGTGATCAAGATTTTGGTAACAAATGTCTTGCTTTAAACCATTCTAGATTGGATGACAAGGACATTTATATGTAGAGCTATAGTTGATTTTGCAACAGAGAACCCTAATTTTTGTTAATTCTGCTTAATGCTGTTGGCATCATCATTTGTTTTCTTGTAGCAAATATTTAAAAAACATTAAAATATATATTAAAATATATTTTGGACATACACATTTATATCTGTTTATTTTTGTTGAAGACAATATAGAGCTGTATTCAGAGGTAATCTTTAGCTTCAACTCCATTTACTATTTCAAAAGTCATTCACAATGTCAAATCACAATGTGCTTCACTTTTCTTTTTTGGGCCTAAGCATACTGTGTTTGCCTGTTCTTTTTTGCCTGCCTTAATAAAATAGAATGTCAGTCCTCTAAGGCTGGCAATGCAGAGAGATTTAAAATATAGGCAGGATGGCCAGATTGGGCAACTATAACGTGGATCCAGCAGGTCTGTCTCCTCTGTGAAGGAATTACTCATTCCTTGGCCACATTCGAGGGGGCTAGATTTCCTTTTATTAATTGAACTAGCAGGTGACAGTGGTAGACCAATACAGACTTACCTAATACAACGTAAATAGAGGCTCAGAGATCCATCCCAGGGGAAGATTATTACCGAATTTGGAGGATCCGGGCTTACTATTCTTAGAGGATCTAGTGGGTTTTCTTGCTAGTATTATAGCGGGTTAGTATGTAAGTATTAGAAGGTTAGTTTCCTTAGAAATGATCTAAAATAGGAATTACAGGCAAGAGAAGGAAAGGCTAACAAGGCTAACATGTACTTTTTAAAAACCCAGGTTTTTCTTATTTCTCAAGGTCATTGGGAAATTCAAATCAGAACAAGATGTGAAATCACAATTCAAATAGTAAAGGATTAAACTAGCTGGTGACAAATCGATGCATATTATAGTCTGATTTAATAGTCATAAATCCTAATATCTGGTTGGGAAGCTTTTTTGGCTTTGCTTGTAAAATGTGTTGTTTGTGTTTATTGCTGGAGTTAGGTCATGGTGTGGCTGCTAGGACTCTGGGTTCTCGAGTTAGAGGAAGCTTACATTCTTCACAAGCTTCCTCACAATGTGACCTTAAATGCTTTATCATGTTTGCTGTCTGAGATGTGATAAAAATGCCCATATAGGGTTTGGTAAGGAGCACATGAATTAATATATGGAAAGCACTAAGAAAGTAGCCTGGCTCAGGCTAAGTGCTCAGAACTTGTTCTGTGTTATTTACCATTAAGCAGATAGAATATTAAATATTTTCAACACTCATCCATAAAAGTCTTTGGTGCTAGAGAACCTTTGTAGTGCCTGGTATTTTACTTCCGCAAAGACTTCAGCTGAGAAGCACTTCGTTCTGAATGGTGTTGATATTGAGGACAGTAGGCAGGGGAAAGGCATAACTTCAGCTCCCAAGAGAAAACTCCATACACTACTGTGCCTTGGTTTAAAAAAAAAAAAAAAAAAAGATTAATTTAATTCTATGGAAGGGATTAAAATACTCTGGAGAGCCAAGAACGTTGATTGTCTAGAGAGAGGAAGTCATATATCCCTGAACACACATCTGTGGTCTGTCACAAACCAGGGTTGGAACTGCAGAACTCTTAGTCACAGTTGCTCTGAGAGAGCGAAGAGTTGCGACTAGGGATTGTAAACTCAGCCTTGGAACATAGTGACACTCAGTTGTATGGTGGCCCCAGTATTTCATGCTGTGGCACCTTGACTGGACATAGCGGCATTACATGTAGACGGCAAAATTCTCTCCAACATGAGATGTTGAAACTTTCATGCTTCTCAGTTCTTCTGCCCTGGTCTTCAGCTCCTCTATGTCACTTTTTTCTTTGTAGTATCAATAGACGTCTTCAGGGAACTTTTGAATTACTTTTAAATATTTATGTTATAATAAACAACCAGACTTAGAAATAATCTTTCAACTTTCCCTAATTTTATAGGTAGAGAAAGCAGGAAACTGTGACTAAATGAAGATCACAGAGCCAGTTGATCAGTGGGGAAGCTGCATCTGAAATCCAGGACTTCTAGATCCTGGGTCAGCTGATAAGCAGAAAGATCTACTAGTAACATACTAGATTTATTAGATAATAATATGATGTTGATTATTATGGTAGTAAATATTTTTTGAGTACTTATTATATACCAGCCATTGTTTTAAGTGCTTTTTATTTATGAGTTCATATAGTTCTTTTCATAAGAGTATGAGGGAGGTATTATCATTATTCCCATTTTACAGTTGGATAAACAGACATAGGGTGAGATTGAGTGACTTGCCCAAGCTCACAGAGCTATTAGGGGCATAACTAGGATTTGATTTCATGTAATCCAACTACTGAGTCCATCCTTTTAAGTACACAGATATGCTACATGTTATTTAATTCTGCCCACACATAGTATAACTTATTCCTGTTAATCTGCTTTACTTTTTAAAAAAGTCTACATCTTTAGATTATTGATTGGAAACCAAAAATTCATCAAAAACCGCACATGCCCATTTTATGCCTTTCATGTAGTTACCCATATACACAGAAATCTTTTTTAAAAAATGAATCCGTTTCTGTGTATACGTTAAAACTACCACATAGAGGGCATTTCTCTGGGAAGGAGTGAGCAATACTCAGTTTGTTAACATATTCTGACCAATTAAGTTAACAAAACAGTCATGCATAGAGTATGCACTTTTGAAAAATATTGAAGTTGAAATAAACTTGACACTCAACTGTACTCATCATAATTCATCTTAATTTTAATTCTGATTTTGAGGGCATGGCGAGTTTTGTAATGGCCTCCAGTCTTCCCTATTAATGTAATTTTACATTCCTAAGAAGGATGGATACAGAAGAGGTTGGCAATTAAACTGTCTTTAAATGATATTTCAGGAATCTTTAAATGATATTTCAGGAACTTTTCTATGAATTATTTCACATGGCTATATCCTGGGGGTCCACTTTTTCTATCTGTCACTTCCCCACATTAAAAATGCAAAAGGTGAAACAAATTTGAGTTATTTAAGCCTAGTGACCTGTTGGAGACCCTGAAATGAGAATTTACCTGCACCTTTACTTTATTCACATGCCACAGTGGGATTCACAAAAAGGGGAGAAGAGTAGGAGATATTGTTTCAGTAATAAAAACATCAAACTTCATAAATGATAGGATTTGCACATGAGAGCTAAAACTTCTGAATAACAACCAACATTTATCATCCACAAATTAGTAAGATAATATTTATGCTCCATACCCCAATACAAAATATTTTCTATGTGGAAATTTGGTTTTCCTTCCTCAGACAGTATCCAGAGGTTATTTCTTTGTTATTGTTGTAATTGTAATATTTTTACTCACATGTCCAAATACAAAACTCTCATTCAGCTCATCCTAATATGAAAAATGTCTGTGTAAAAATCCCATTGAAAGAGTTCTTTAGAAATCAGAATAAGATGCATACTCTAATTTTGCTATAGAATTGTTTTTTTAAAAAGTGAAATACTGAGCATGGTCAAAAATAATTATTTTCTCTGCAGGAGTAGTAATGCTAAAAACTTGCTGTATTCTTGCAGATCTCAAACTTCGACTCTATTCTGTATTTGGAATTTACCCTATAGCAAACTAAAAAATAACAATAGGGAACACACACACGGGCACACATACACAAAGAGACAACTTACACTGAGGATCCAGTCATCCATCCCCTGAAGAGATGTAATCTATGCATAACAATACTTAAATCAGCACGACATTTACAACACATATTAAGTGGTTTGTTATTTATTTCAAGACTTTAATTGGCACAATATATTAACAGCATTGTTGCAGGGGTTCCACTTAAGGTTTTATTTTTTTCTTTTTCCTAAAAAGAGAAAGAAGAACAGGGAGAAAAGCAATCAACCAGTATTACACTGTTACCCCTGTTTTGTTATTCCTTTAGCCTTAATGAACTGCTAAAGTTAAAGGAAAAAAAAAAAAAACTAGCTTCAGAAACCATATTTTAGATTCAATTCAATATTTTTAAACCCAGACCAGTGTTTTTTTCTGCCATTCTAATGGAAGCTATTATGAGATTTTTTTTTTTTTTCCCAGGGACAAAAACAACACCAACTTTCCCTCCCTAAGAGCTTCTTATTGTTCATTTTCGTTGCTATTTGGAGAAAAGGCTCATTAAAATATTATGAAGCGCATAGCATAATTACGTGCCAGCCTTTGCCAATGAGGAACATCTGTAGCACAGTGTATGTATATTTATGTTACAGTAAACTTGAGTGCAGACTCTCTCTTTCACCCCCTTCTTTACTTTGCCTCTGTTCTACAATTCTTTGTCCTGACTACAGAACCCGGCAAATGTGTGAAGCGCACAGGCTACAGTGAGCGCATTGTCAGCCTCTCGGGGCTCCAGCGCCAAATGTTATTATTCTATCATTAGCCTGTAGCTCACGCCAGGGTAAACTGTGCTCTGCTAAATGCCTCCAAACCTTTTTTGCTCTTTTTATTCCCCTAGTTATTTTTAAAATGTATCTTTTCCCTCGTTCGCTCTCTGGCACAGAAAGCTTTGCAAAGTGCATCCAACACACACCCAGTTCCCAAATTCGTGCTTCTCTTCCTTCTTTACATTATTCCACTTGCTTTAAAACCAAAGAACCTTGGGCATAATAAAAACATTGAGAGCTTGCCTATACCACAAATATTTGTGGAAAGCACATGGTGCCATTTTGCCAGACTACTCTTATTTGTTAAACTGAGTTAAGTGTAACGTGATTCCAAAAACTGCCTTTAGAATGAAAGAAAAGGCTTCTAAAGCCAGGGAGATAATTACCGCAATCTGGGTTACAGAAAATGCAAAACAAAGGGGCACAATCCCATTTTGTGTGTGTGTTGTGTGTGCGTCTTTTTGTTTTGTTTTGTTTTGTTTTTTCTTTGTTGATGTACCCAAACATGTAAATATTCCATGGCGCGTGTTGTACGGGGATGGAAATCAACCCGAATCCTTCACAGACATAACAAAACATACTCTGTAGTGGACAGTGGCATGTTTGTGGTGGGAATATCTTTTCAGGAGGGAGGGCTTTCTGTCTGTCTTTTTCTCTCCCCATCTAGCAAACACACACCCAAAAGTTGCAGTTATCACTAGTTGCCAAGACTCTGACACCCACATAACCTTCACTTGAAACTATCAGTCTATTTTTGCACACAGAAATAAACGTTGATTTGCAAAGAATTAAGTTTCTAAAATCTTTCCTATGAATCCATAGACATGCTAAAGAATCTTCTAATTCCCCTCTCCCACATTATTTTTATGGCGATTATTATGCTATCAGTCTCCCTATTGTTGGGAAGGTTGTCCTCTGGGATAGTTTTGTAGACTGGACCGTTCTCAGTTTTCCTTTCTTTGTCTGCCAATTGTTTCTAGATTGAAACCACTTTCGGAGAGACAATTATTACCATACGTGTGTGTGTATGTAAATATTAATAATCAGTGCATGTGTTTATATTTATGCATACAAAAATAAATACTATCCCCACACATATTTCTCATTTTAAAGTACTAGTTCTTACTCCATAAAACGATTTGTGTTCCCCAGTTTCTACTTCATAAAATGTACTTTATTAAAGAGAAAGAAAGAGCAAATCTTGTACATTTCCTTGTTTGATGTTTAGAGTAAGTGAACCTTGCAGGTCTGAGCTAAGCTTTTTGGTATGTTTTAGCTGAGTCCAGATTATGGGCTGTAGGTTTCGAAACTAATATCATCCAGTTTTCTCAAAAACCGTCGCGGCAGTTCTCTCTTTGAATTTCATCTGGACTGTCTCTGAAAGTCCCAACTGACCCATCATTTCCTTCTTTTATTACTAAACATGCTTCTTTCCACGTGCACAACAATAAGATATTTTTCAGGGCAAAAAGCAAAAATATATTAGGGGTTTCTTTCCTTCCAGATGTAGACATTTTGTTACCCGAAGAGCAACCAGAGGACGTGGAAAATGAACCTGAGCTCAGATGAGACAAAATAGAGCATGCCACTAAGGTGCATGTAAGGATAAACCCATGCAGCCCTAGAAGCAGGATTTGGCAACAGAACTGTCCCATTGAGCCAAAAAGCCAGCCAGGGCATGGAAGCTTGTTATTATGGCTTGCTCTGCGAGTAAGACCCGCAGGGAGGATGTGAAGGCTGCTTAGTGGGAAGCCTGTTTAGAATATGGGGAAGTATAAAATGAGATGGGTCTTGAAGGATTCCGAGTCTAATCAGGCTGTGGATGTTCCTAACCTTCTTAGAATCTAAAAAAAAAAAAAGATACAAAGCAATTGTTTTTAATCCCCAAAGAAGATCATAGATCCCATCTTAAAATTCTGTTACATTAAATACAGGTAGTTCTTAAACACAGAAATTTTTGAACTACCCATCGGAAACTGGGTGAGAAGGAGTGCACTGGAGTGAAAGTCCAGCCAAGTGCCCATGATTAGAAATTAGCACCAGGCAGGTCGTGAGGGAACTAAGGTGAGCCACATTGACAGTTTTGGTTAAGAAAGCCTAAAACGCTAACTATCACTCTATGATCATGTTTAGCATTGTTGGCTCTTTTCTCTGTATCTTTCATTTTTGTTTCTAAACATAATTGAATTCTTTTTATCTTCACTTAATATTAGATTGAACTATGTGTGACATTTACAGTTTGACATTTTTGACTTACAAAAATGTAACTTATATAGTTCAGCCTAACAATTCTGATAATCTAATTTCTTGTGATTGTTAGAGTCCAGTATTATTTTTATGTGGTTTTGTTTCTTTTCCTCTGCTTTCACATTTAGTCATCTTTCATATTTTAATGCCTGCTAACATTTTGGAGAAGTGAGTATTTGGTTAAATGAAAAGAAACCATTTGAAACCTGTGTTTAATGTGGGCTCTAAAGGAGATCGTTTTCCCTTCAATTTCTATTCAGGGGGCCTCTGTATAGCGCTCAGTTTTCCAGATCATTTGGCTACTGCACATATTAGGGCCAGGATGTCATGTCTGATGGCCTCAAGGCCTCTACTTCTCTTCAAGTTTTGAAAAAAGGGCAACTTGATTTTAAAAATAATCCATGTAAAAGAATTAGGGTCAGAAAGACAAATGTGTTTATAAGCTCTATTACAGAAAGTGATCCTTTCATAAACTCAATTCTCCCGAGGGTGGGGAAGGGAGTTTCCATAAAGTATTGTCCATATGCTTCCTAACATGTGGGAAAGGGAAAGAATGGCTCTTTCCTCCCCTGTTCTCTAGGAGGGGTCATGCATTCTGGAAAAAGATGCAGACTGGTACAGGCTGAAAGCGCAGCGGAGATGACACTGTTTCAAGATTCCTGCACCAGCCCCTTCGTGGTTATAGAAGTTGGATTAAATAAAAGGGTAAGGACTATCTGAATCAGAATCTAAAATAGCCAATGCTATGAGAGTTTATTTTAGTGAGAGATTTTCAGCATCTTCTCCAGATTTTAGGGGAAGAAGACATGAATGGAGGAATTAAAGACCAGATGTATTTTAACTCCTCTGTTGCACTTGGACACTAGAAAAAGCGGAGCCCAACACACATCATCAGTTTAGGAACAGCAATCAAAAGGAGTTTTGAAAATTTTTATGTAACATGGCACAAGTAATGTGTTCATAAAAATCCTAATTCTATTTTACTTCCCTGGCATATAACAGCTTTAATTTATATTAGTTTAAAAAGTCATGTTGGCATATCTCCTGAATATGAGTTTTGGTTTAAAAATTTTCATAGCTTCACAAGGAACTAAAAAAAATTAATCTTCATATGTCTCAAAATAATAATAATGCATCTTTATACTGTTCTTTATAATTACTAAAACTAGAAAAAAATAATATTTATTTTGAAACCAATAGGTGGTGCTATAAATTTCCACATTTTAATTCAAAGCAATATGTTCATTTTACTTTCCATTCCTCAGTGGCGTTAGAAATATTCCTTATTATCATAGTATGATTTTTTACGGCCAAAAAAAAAAAAAAAAATCCTGCAGTTAGCCACTGTGATTTGTCTCTTTTCCAACAGAAAACTCACCATAACTCAGAGTGTAAGATAAAGGGAAGCTATATGATTTTTGACAGAAGAGTTTATTTATGGAAACAGACCCATATATCATTCTTTGTGGTCTCTCTTTTTTCCCATAGTTCTTCAACTAATGGGAATGCTGTGGAAGAACATAATTTAAATATTTAATTTAATATTTCATTGTATGAACTCTCCCTAGGTGTTAGATTTATATAAAAAGCCATAACCACAGTAGTGAAAGATCACGATTCTGTGTTATGGACTCCCAGAATCATGGAACACAGCTTAGAGAACCTTAGAGATCAGGCAGCTGCAGATGAGACAATTGACAAAATGAAAGCTAAAAGTGCTAGAAATAGTCACTTGATATTTGTCATCATGGGAACCAACATGTTTCTGGTATAAGAGAAGTTCTGAACGTTCAAAGACACTGACAAATGAAAATCCAGATTGTATTGCATCTTTCAAGTGTAAATAGTATTTTCATGCTAATATGTTTCCTTAATGTATATACCCTGAAGGTATACATCTAAATCCTTCCCTTCTGTTAGAAAAGCTATGGAAATCTTTCACAACTTCTCTCTGTCTTTCTCTCTGTGTGTGTGTGTGTGTGTGTGTGTGCATGCATGTGCACACATATTATAAAACTGGTATGTTGAAGAAACATAAGAAGTTCAACGAGATCTTGTAAAAATGCCAAAAAGGACTACAGCAGCTGCAACTAGCTGCAATATCAACCCTATCATTCCTCAAACATCTGGGTGATTTCCACCTCTCTTCTTCCAGATGTTTTGGTATCTTGTGGAGATAGCCTTAAACACTTGTCAGTATTGAATGAACAGCCTCATTTCTTATTGGAAGATGTGTTTGTAGAAGACATCATAATTTGCAAACGATTACACCGTGTGCAGCAGACAGTTTCCTTCTTCCCACCAGGAGACCTTTCTAGGCTGGCTAGTTATTTCCTGCTTCCCCCAGGCTTGCTTTTCTCTGCCCTTCAGGATTCAGCTGCCTCCTCCTGGCTTAGCTGGTAGAGATTGGACTGAACCAACTGTTATCATTTTTATACTCAAAAAGTATTTTATAATATTTAAGATATAAAAAAGAGGAAAACATGACTTAACAGTAGAAGTAAGTGTCTCTTAGGAGACATTAATAGAAATGTGGGGAAAGGAGTTGAGATCTTGTTCTACGCTATGCTACACAAAATTCAACTGGAGCATTACATTCAAGACTGAGCACCACGTTTCAAAATGGGTTTTGACAAATTAGGGCACAACTGAATGGAAGTAGCAAGAATAATGAAGAGACATGATAAGCCATATGAAAAATGGTTTAAGGAACTTATTCAAACTAAAATGGTTTTAGTTTGAATAAGAGAATATTGGTGAGGTATAGTACGGTTGGATATGATAACTGTCTCCCAGTAATTGACAAACTGTCATATGGAAAAGGCATTAAAGATATTTGATGTGATTTTAGCATACTTATCAAGGATTAATACAAAGAAGTTGCCATTTGGCATCTGATTTCACTGTCAAGATATTAGCATGAGATGTAAATAGCTTTCTTTCACTATTATAAAGTGAAATACAACACAAAATGAATCCAGCTATAAATTGAAGTGAAATAGACTTAAATAATCATGGCGTGTTTGGGCACAATAGTAAAAATGCATTTCTTAAAAATTGAACTATTCAGTAAATATTTATTGTACACCTATTATGTACCAGGTATTTTTCTAGGCACAGTAAATAAAGCAGTGGACAAAGTAAAGTTTTTGCTCTTATAGAGCTTTCATTGGTAGCTGAGGAGTATGGAGTCAATAAATAGAGGAACAAAAATATGCAATATGTCAGGAGGTGCTAAGTGCTATAAAGAAAAAAGGATAAAGTGGTGGAGTGCTATTTTGGATAGAGAAACCAATCAACACTACCTGTACATTTGAGGCAGAGGCTAATGAGAGCAGATCACAGAAAATGTTCCAGTAGAGACTGGTTAACCAATTTGGGAGGGATAAAGTATTGGCATGTATTTCTGAGCTTATCTACCCCACTAGCTTATACATTTATTTTGAGCATGGGTAAAATGGGATGAGTAATACATATTTCTGCACATCTAACCCTTCCTACCTGCTACACTAGGGTGGAGTGAAAAGTCTACAGGGAATTAGGCATTGGATATATTGTATGACCTTGAAAGTCCCCAATCAATGATATATAATTTGTTTCCTTTTTAAGCATTCACTCTCTTCCTTCTCTTTTCTCAATTCTACATCTTCCCTTTCTTCTCTAAGCCCTGGACAAGTGAGTATTAGTTTGATTTTTTTTACCATTGCAAATATGTAAGATCTTCAGTGGTACGGTTGACAAAAAGAAGCATAAGGAAGATAAGGTTGCACAGAAAATCATCTAATCCCTCTAGTCTCAGTTACTTTAAATGCAGGACTCCCTTCCTGATACTTCTTATAAAAATAGGAAAGGTAATTCAGCTTTTTTGCAGGGGAACACAACTTGTTTAATTAGGATTAGATTCAGCTGCATGGAAATAAAATCTAAATAACTGTGGCTTAAAAACTGAAGGTTTCATTCTCTTGTAAAAATCTCAGAAGTTGGAGATGCAGTGCAGATAAGGCAGTAGTATAAAATCCTCAGAGATCCAGCATCCTTTGAAGATTTCATCACACCTAGAGTGAGGCTTTCTTGTCTATATGGTCCTAGGAGTTGCTGGAGGGCCAGTCAACCATATGAATTTGAACTTAGAAAATGAGCACTAATATCTCAATTACTTTCATCTGCTTTATATGTAAGCATTTCCATTTAGTAAATGAATTTGGATGTTAAAAAATATGGTGAATACTAACCTCTTTAACAGACAAGAATTATGAGACAAAGAGAAGTTAAGTACCTTGCTTGAGACCCTAGAATTAGCTATTGACAGGGAAAAAGGAAAATTTAAAGCTCCTGATCACATCTGTCCCATTTTCACTGTTAGGATAGTGAGTATCTTCTCCAAATCACATGTAACAGTGAATATTGAAGAGCTGAGAAATACCACACCATTGAATCTACCCACCAGACTATGCACACCTTTAGTGTTCAGTATGGTGAAGAATATTAGAAAATAGTGATAGACCCCATCTGTAGCAACATCACACTGTTTTGAAACAACTTGACACCAGGACAACAAGAGAAAGTATAGGAGATGCTGTTCCTGGGATCATAAGGATAATACCAGTGTACCTTTAAGGAAGTGTCATTCAGTTACTGCACCAATTTGTTCTGAAACATCCTTCTTTTGCCCTTCTTTTATTTCCTTTTCCAAGAATTTTCAAAGATGTTTGGAGTAAATATGGCCCATTAGTTATAGCAGCCATGAAGATGTAGGACAATTGATTTGGTAAGATCATATGGGAATTGCTTCTTTAATATCAAACCTATTAGAGAAAATCAAGGCTTTGCCTTTATATAATATCCAAGTAATGCAAGCCATTAAAATACAGCCTCCATGAAAGCTGGGCAAAATGGTTTCAAATAAGGGTTGAATATGTCTGAAACAGAGAAATTTGACACAATCAGTTCCTATTTTGTGTATAGTTGAACTGATTGAATTACTATTTCTGCCTAGAACCACAGAAGCTCAAGAGACTCAGGGGCCTAAACCACAAACAATGGCTCTTTTGTCTAAGAGGAACCCGTGGTGGAGCTATTACACACAAACTTGTGTGATTTCAACCTAGAGCAGAATAATTAAGAATTCAGCTTCAGTCCAGAGCAGCTTATGCATCTGCCTACAAGCACTCAGCCCAAACCTTGATATAAGAATAGAACATACTACCACACACGAAAGTAGGGAAAACGTTTTTCCTTTTCTCAATTATTTAAAAGCGACAATTAATTGTACCTGTGATTTGCTCCATCTCAGTTTTGAGACATATAAAGGAACCAATTCCTCACATTTCTGGGAGAATGGTGTGAAAGTCATTGAAACTGGCATGATACAGAGCATCGCCACATTGGGATCTACTGGGGAAACCAGACAGTGGAAGGTGATCCCCAGATGACACTGTTGGAGCAATTCCCTCCATGGGGCTGCACATCTGGATTTTGCTGCTGCCAGGAAGAAAGCAGGCACTTCATTAGCTGTAGTTCAGAATTAAAATGTGGAGAAGCAGAATGTGTTCTGCAACATGGCAATGACGTAAAAATGTTCAGAGTGAGATGTTGAGTTTTGTTTGGTGTGTGTGTTATGTGTGTATATGGCAGAATAGTTTGCAATATTAGGTATTCATGCTTCTGAACAACAGCATGTGCTCCTCTAAGCACAATTTCCACCATGGGCCCAGCAGGTTTAGACACAATTCATGGGAAAAGCCCACTTGATGTGTGTCAAGAGAATAAGAAAATGACAGTTTGTCCAGAAAGTCTTTGTCTGCAATTAAGATAGACATGTAGCTGGTTGATTAAATGATATTGAATGATATTTTGTAGAAGGTGAAGAAAAACGTTGTAACATTTTAATAGATTCAGGTATGCTTTGAATGTAGTAGGCATTTAATATTTATTCACTTAGTATATACAGACCATATATGCACATTTAAATATACAATTATTGTACTGCTCAAGAATAATATTGTTTATTTTCCTATTAACATCTATCTAGAAGAAGAAATATTTAAGTCATATAGTAGAGCCTGTCATTGATCAGGATTAGCAACTAATGAGGCCCATGAATCTGCCTCATTTTGTTCTTCATTATTGCTGTTTATACAGTTTGTATTCAAATTCAAAGACCAGGTTCCTAATGAGTGGTTAAAGCCTACGATGGTGTAATGATGCGGTTGGTTTGGGGGATTATATAGCAACAACCTGGATAGCTAGAGTGACCCAAACTAAGCAAAGAACATTTTCATGTGTCACTGCATTTCATTGTATGACATGATTCTACCACAATATTTTATAGATATAGTGACATGATGCAGTAACAGAAAAAGAATAGTTATTCTGCAAGACGTATCTTGTCTGTTGAATGAACATGTAAACTGAAGATCCTATAAGTATTCTTAGAGCCATGGACCTGCTATAATATTAAGGAGTAAAGAAAAATGAGGCAGAACACATGTTTTCTATTCTCTTACTTTTGATTCTCAGATAAATCAGTGTTGGTGCCCTGAAATGGTGGCAGCAGAATCATAAGTTTATTTAAGTTGTAATTATGGAATCTGAAAGCTGGAAGGAAACTTGGAGGTTTCCGGTCGACTTTCCTTAAGTTGAGATCCTAAGATGAGAAACTCAGGACCTGGAAAATTTACCCTTTGTTATCTCCGGAAACTAGAGTCTGAAATCCAAGCCACAATTCCTACGGCTTTTGTCTCCTTTATCCGCCCCATTGACTCATTAAGGCCAAATATATGTTATTAAGTAAAAACAAAGTTTATGTGTGTTTTTGCTATCTAGATAATTTATTAAACCTCCAAACTTAACTTCCATCTACTTCCAAACTCCCCAGTGCCACCCAATTCTCTCTGGTTACCAGAAATTTTAATTTTTGTCCATGGCTGAAAATTCTTCCTTCTACAAACATTATAGCAGTCTTAATTTTTCTGGAAATTACGTAAGAATATAGAGGAACCCCAAAGAAAGGGGCATTTCTAAAGTTATTCTTAAAATTTTGATTGGCTCCATGAAGATTATGTAGTGTGTAGACAAAAGCCACTTCTGATTTGTATCCCCTTTTATTCACTTGACTGCTTCTCCAGAATCCATTATGTTAGAGGAGACTCACCCACACCAAAGAGTCCTGGCCACACTGAAGTAGAGAAGAAGGCTATGAGGCCCTGTGAACCAGATGCACAGTGCTGTGGAATTGGATATAAGCAATGAGGGCTCGCAATGCAATGCAACAACAGGACTCATGATGTGTTACAGTGGTTGGTGATGCAGTATTACCCTATGGCTTCTAAATGTGCAATGAGAAGCCACCAGCTCCTTATGTATCTAATGAGTAAATCTCACACACACACACACACACACACACACACACACACACACGAGTTTTTATTTATTGTAAACTGGTTAGGTTCTTCAAGCACACAGAAAAAATCGAGTCCTAGAAGTATTCAATTTGCAATTTGCTTCTTATTTATTGCCAAAGTGAGCACAAAACCAACAATAATGAAATGGTAGAGCTCTGCTATCCTGCTTTGAGAGTTGCTTTTTTGCACAAGAAGCATTTTCCAGAGTTGTTTTGTATAGGTCCTTAGACACCACTTCAGTGTTAATGGTTCTGAGATGTGGGGGTTTACACTGAAGTAGACTAAACGTCCATGTATTTTGCTTAATATTGAAAAAGATCTTGTGTATATTTAACTAGAGGGTTGCATTAGTGTTCAGAGTGCATACTTTTATTTTCTTCACATCTCCATGTATTCTAATGCTTGTTGGGGGGGCACCCTTTAGACCCTGTGTCACCTGGGAGGGGCTGCCTGGTGAGATTTTCACATGGCATAATTCTGGCAGTACCTCTGGGGATTCCACCATGCTGACCCAAGCCTGGTCTCAGAGTTTTCAAAAGGTCTCCAATTTTATAAATGCACTTTCAATTAAAGATAGTCATTCTCCAGCAGTTAACTAAGGAAGATTTTATTTTGTCATTCCCTGCTTGGAACAACTGAATAGCTCAGTTTCAGTGTGGGAACAGGAGGAAATAAAATAATGCAGTAAGGGCTTGTGAGGGCACATCTGCCACTAGAACGGAAGACTGGACAGTCCCCATATAGGCAAATTCTGTTAAGGCAAGGCTATGATCACATGAAATCAAGCAATACTGTTATATTAAAGAATACAAATAAAGAGACATAAAGAGACTTCTCCGGAGAATATTTTGTTGGAAAATGTAAATAGATAGGTAAAAAATAAGTATAAGTCTTGCAAAATTTTAAGTTTGATTGTCTGGGAATTTGCCACATGATAAAGCCTAACACAGAATTCTAGATATTATTCTAAAAATATACCGAGTTTACAGTTTTATTTGCTTTTTTTATACTTAAAGGGGGTAATAATACTTATTTATAAAATTCTGAAAGTGAGACATGCCTTAAAGAATTGACAGAGATTTCAGAGGATAATTGCAAGGGCTATATGTAAAAGTTCCCGTTTGGCTGAAAGGTCATTGGTTGAGAATTGCATCTTTATGCTGCATCTTTATAGCATTTATAACTATATAGTATATTGTTCCTATATATCTATATTATATATAGATATCTTCAAATATGCACCTTATAAGTATATTTTTGCTTAAAAAGGCTTAGTAAATAACTCTAATTTCAAACCCTTAGTATACAAAGTGATGCACAATTTCACCAGAATTTCAGAATAAAAAAGGCTCAGAAGATGTTTTTGGAATTAGAATAATCTTTGAAGGAAATTCCCAAGTTTATCATAACCAATAGGAATAAAAACTGCCCTAGCTAGAGAGAGATTCAACTCTCTGGTAGATTAGCTAGTGGGCTAAATCGCTAGTAAATTAATTTTATATTCCCTAATAATTAGCTTTGTTAATCTTGTGCCATCAGAGACTTTCTATTCATGGAATCACAAACAGCATTTGTTGCTGAAAAATACTAACACTAGTGAAACCTAACCCAGAAATAGACCCTATTAAAATATGGCTAATTGAGTTTCATGTCAAGGCTAAGTAAAAAATACGGTAAAATAAAATAAAGCCAAATTTATCTAAGGTGGTGGAATGTGTGGGAGGGCATGGCAGGGTATGAGATGTTTAATTTTCTGGAATAACATCCTGTATCTCTTCCACGTCCTAAATGGCCACTGTGGAAAGCAATGTCGTAGACCCACCATTAACATACTGCGTTGCTGTCTCTCACATCTGATTTTGTCCCCAAATCACCCAGTGAAATCAGCACAGCTGGCAGGATTTTTTTTTTTTCCAGAGTCTCATCCTGTCACCCAGGCTGGAGTGTAATGGCACCATCTCAGCTCACTGCAATCTCTGCCTTCAGGGTTGAAACGATTCCCCTGCCTCAGCCTCCTGAGTAGCTGGGATTACAGGCACCCGCCACCACACCCAGCTAATTTTTGTATTTTTAGTGGAGAAGTGTTTCACCATGTTGGCCAGGCTGGTATCGAACTCCTGACCTCATGATCCACCCACCTTGGCCTCCCAAAGTGCTGGGATTACAGGTGTGAGCCACCACGCCCAGCCTGGCAGCTGGTTTTGATTGAGAACTATGGTGTTAAAAGCAATAGTAGCAGCCGGCTGCTGCCAGTAGTGAACTACCTTTTCCTGTGGAATGGAGAGCTAATTATTTGTCTTGAGATTTCTTCCTCTCTTCAAAGGAAATCTGTTTGATTCCTCCAAAGTTGTCAAGCATAAAAGAGCCCTGCCCCTAAATTGAGATTGTCTTTTTTCATTTTCCTCATGTTTTCTGAGATTTTCACTGTTGTTACTCTGGTCTGCATATCCCGTTTTTCTGCTTCTACTCAGACACGCCAATTAAAGAAAGATATGGTTTATTAAAAAAATATGGTTCTAGTATTGACTGTAAAGAGAGCTCTTAAACAGGCCTGAACTCTTCATTGGGATTAGCTGAATGTAGTAAGTAAATCCCATGTTGAATGGTGACCTTGTAAATTCTCCAACAAAGCAGAGCTGTACTGAACTTTGTAGCAGCCTAAGTGAAACAAACCTGCTTCTTCCCTTGGGTCTTACCAGTCCTGGGGCAGGCTATGTAATGGGCAAGATACCCACTGCAAGAGGCTATAAGAATGGTCTAATGTATTCATTTCCAAAATGTGGTGCCTAGACCAGCAGCTTCAGTGTCATTTGTTAGAAATGCACATTCTGAAGCCCCTGACAAATCTGGGCGCTCAGCACACTGTGTTTTAGCAAGTGCTTCAGGTGTTTCTGATGCATGCTAGCACTGGAGAACCACTAATCTAGTGCATAACAGGCTTTCTGTTGACACCTGTTGAAGTAAGCATAGTTTAACTTCACTGTAGGGGAAAGACAGCATTCTGAATTGTAGGAAAAGTTGGATGGGCAGATAAGTCAATGGGGAAAACCACTCTTATATTTTGACTGTATAAGGACAGCCTGATACTTAGATATTTTTCCTTCTCTTTATTTTTCTTCCCTACCACACCCCCGTCTCACACACACACACACACACACACACACACACACACCCCAGTTTGTAGATACTGTAGATACTGTACATTCTTTCCATAATTAGTTGTTACTATACATTAGACGCCATTGCAGAAATTCAGAATACTGTAATGAACAAAATACACTAAGCCCCTGATGTCATTCTGCTTATAATCTCATAGGGGAGAACTTCGAGCCCATAAGCAAGTGAATGCATGCGGTGCTAATAATGGGGCAGGGAGTGTAGGGAGTGACAGGGTAGGGATGGGGTGCTATTTTGGATAAAGTGGGTAGGGAAGTATACGTAGCTCTTGAGTTCCAGCTCATATCTTCTTAGCTCTTATTTCATACTTCCCTGCAGCAGTCAGATTCACATAGGCATCAACTAACGACATTTCAATTTAGTTACTTTGCATCTCCAGTCTAACAGCACCTCAGTTTAGTTGTACTTCACATCTCTAGTCTGCACAGGGGATTCTCTGCCCTTCTGAGGATTATCCCTCGTAGTCATCTTGGTACATGCACATGCTCACTTGTTCAAGGAGGGTAACATGGCGTGGGGCAACCCTTGACCAATTGGAGATGAGGGGCTGGTGGATAGATGCTCCTTTTTTTCTCATCTGGGAAGATAATTCTGGGGAGCATTCTACATGATTCTTGAAGGGAGCCACCTAGACTGAACTCTGGTTACCTACAACATTGGTCAGATTTCATAATGTACCTTGATTTAGGTTTTTCTACTTCATCCCTGACTTATTTCCCTGGGATCAAGTCCCTCCCAAACCACTTGAATTCAAGCATTTTCTTTGCCTGTGCTACTGTCCGGGCCAGGACAGTAGCCATCCCCAGTTTGGTTGAGACATCAGAGACATGGGGAAGTCATGCACATAGCTTGAGGAAGAGTGTTCCAGACAAGAACAAATGCTGTGAGACAGGAATATGCTTGGCATGCTGAGGGATGAGTGTGCAGGCTGGTGTAGCTTGTGTGGAGTAAGCATGGGGGAAGAATGAACATGGCAGGGGATATGGTGCAAGAGGAAGCAGGATGCTGCTCGTGCGAGGCTTGAAAGGCCATCAGAGAGATTCTGGCTTTTCCTCTGAGTGAAATGGAAAGACAGTGGAGTATATTGGGCATTGGAGGGGCATGAATCTGAAAGATGGTTTTAAAGGATCACCCTGGCTCCTTTAGGAGAGCAAGGGTAAAATCAGCAAAACTATTCAGGAGGTTTTTGTAGTAATTCTGGCAACTTGGACTATGCTGGTAGCAGTGAAGGTGATGAGCTGAGAGAACTAACCCTTGAATTGGATATGGAGTGAAAGAGAGGAATTAAGGATGTATCTAAAATTTTTTTCCATTCATTCTAAATAATTGAAATGAATGGGGTTGCCAATGAAATTATTGATGAGAGAATTCCTTAGCAAAATACATGAAACCTGATTTTCAGAAAAGAAAACCAAAACATGTTGATTTGTATTCTGGTTTATCAATAACAGTCTAACAGTTATGACCACTGGAGAGTTAGGTATTATTCTTATTCTATAAACTAAACAAGTACATTGCCCAGAATAGTGGAAATTAAACAAGCCACCATCTTTTCTGAAGACATAGCAGACATCAGCATGATAGAAGCAAGTTTTAAAATAATATAGTATATAGTTTCAATAATATTTATAATAACCACTTATTACATCAACCACTCTTCATGAATTATTATAGTTAATCCTTAAAACAATCTGAAAGTTAGATATATTTATTCTAATTTTATAGATTATAAAATTGGCAAATACTGTAGCTAAGTAACTTCTCTAGTCCCACTGCCTTAAAAAGAACAGATCTGAGATTCAAGCCCACATCTTCCTGACTCAACTAGTATTTCCTACTGACCACCAGATCTCCTTGTCTTCTTCCCATCTTTATCATAACGGCCTTCCAAACCTTAACTGCTCAACTTCTGCCAGCTTAGGTGAGACTGACAGTTTCTTTCTGTCATGGTTTTAACATAGAAATTTATTTCTGTCTCCTGTAATAGTGAAATGCAAGAATTCCATAGATTCACAGTAATGAAACTTTGACTCTTTCTGTCTTGTTGCTGTGGTAGTTTGTTGTTGTTGTTGTTGTTTTGTTTTGTTTTGTTTTGAGACAGAGTCTCAGTCTGTTGCCCAGGCTAGAGTGCAGTGATGTGATCCGAGCTCACTTCAGCCTCAAGTGATCCTCAAGCAATCCTCCCATCTCAGCCTCCCAAATAGCTGGGACCACAGGTGCCTGCAACCACTCCTGGCTAATTTTTGCATTTTTGGTAGAAAGGGGTTTCTCCATGTTACCCACTCTGGTCTTGAACTCCTGAGCTCCAGCGATCCACCTGCCTCAGCCTCACAAAGTGCTAAGATTATAGGCGTGAGCCACCGTGCCTGGCCGGTAGTTTTTCTTTAACCACTTTTTTTCCACCTTCTCTGCAATAGGACTTTGACCAGGCTTAGTAGATATATTCAGCATCAGGTGCAAAACTATTCTACCCTAAATATGCCACTATAGGTGATTATACAAAATTGGTTTTCTTTCACCTTTTCACTCATCCCTTCATCACCTACCTCTATACTCTTCTAAGATTGTTTTCTCTTTCTTCATTTCAATGCATCTTTCTCTTAAAGACCTGAATACTAATGGTAAAATCATTTTTGGGGACAAATGCAAATGGCTCTAAAATGGAGCAAAATATACCAGCTGACATGGTGTAGAGACTGTTTTTGACTCAACTTCCTCCCTTTCTTTCCTAGTATTTGCAATGTGCGTCAATTTCCCGCATTGGGAAATTGAGGTGAGTCACATAGTGTCTCAACTAATGGGTCAAGGTAACCCCCTGCATTTGCATCCCATTCAGAAGGCTGGGAGTGAGTCCAGCAAGACCTCTAGTCAAAGAAGTTCTGAGGGCAGGCTGGATACTAAGAACTGCCCACTATAGTCAAGAAGAAGAACCCAAACTAGTCAGAAAGCAGGACCAAGTTCAGGCATGAAGAATGTAGTGAGCTTGTAAATAGGAGAATGTGTAATGAGGCTATGAGCCAGAGTGGTCAGAAACACATGAAGTTTAGTGTGTAAGGTAGGTTAGGACAAGTGGTTCAGACTAAGATTGTGTCTGATCAGAGGGTATTGGAAACCTGTTTTTATGAGATGCCAGCTGCTTGGTACAAGCATAGATTTAATGGATTAAAAGCCTGGAAACCAGACCTTGTTCTTAAGTAGGAGATTTCAGGAACTATAGGATAATAGCTTAATTGTTCATCATCCAATTAGCCAAGATCAGCTCTGACAGCTAATTCTGTGTAAATATCTTCACCCTGTTGATCCATTCATTCCTGCGTTGCCATCAGCATTTTCAAACATGCATCCAGCCTGTTTTGTGTCGAGTACTCTATTGGGGAGCAGAACTGGAACTAGAAAGATGAACCGGCATCATCCATATTCCCAAGTTTTTAGTTTTCTTTGGAAATAGATTTAAAGCAACAAATGAATAGAAATAATATGATTTCATAAATGCATTGGTGAGAGCAGGTATAAGACTCAGTGGAAACATAGAGATAGTACTATGCTCCTAAATCAGAGATGGTTTCACAGAGAAGGCTGTGCTTGAGTTGATTTTGAGGTATTAGTTGAAATTTGTTGAGCAGACAGAGGGGAGGGGAGGAGTGATGTAGGAGCAGGTTTCTAGGCAGAGAGAACACCTGCAACTGAGAAATGGTCAAGCATGGCATGCTCAGGAGACTTCAAAGAAGATGAAATCTCTATAGTCAAGTATCCCTGGTGAGTGGGGGATTAGTCAAAGGTGAGGCTGCATAAGTTAGGAAAAGGCCTGATCTTAGGAATTGTGACTCTGTTAGGTACATGAAAGTGTGTCATTTGGTAATTGTCCCATGAATTGAATGTTTGAGGAGTCTTCTAGGGGCAGTCATGGCCTTTTTTTTTTTTTTTTTTTTTTTTTTTTTTTTTTTTTTTTTTTGAGACAGAGCCTCACTCTGTTGCCCAAGCTGGAGTGCAGTGATATGATCTCGGCTCACTGCAACCTCTCTGCCTACTGGGTTCAAGCAATTCTCATGTCTCAGTCTCCCAGGTAGCTGCGACTACAGGGACGTGCCACCATGCCTGGCAAATTTTTGTATTATTATTATTACTATTATTTTGAGATGGAGTCTCACTCTGTTACCCAGGCTGGAGTGCAGTGGCACGATCTTGCCTCACTGCAACCTCTGCCTCCCGGGTTCAAGTGATTCTCCTGCCACCACGCCCGGCTAATTTTTGTATTTTTAGTAGAGATGGGGTTTTACCATGTTGACCAGGCTGGTCTCGAACCCCTGACCTCAGGTGATCCACCGCCTTGGTCTCTCAAAGTGCTGGAATTACAGGTGTGAGCCACCGGGCCAGGCCTAATTTTTGAATTTTTAGTAGAGACAGGGTTTCACCATGTTAGCCAGGCTGGTCTCAAACTTCTAGCCTAAAGCTATCCACCCACCTTGGCCTCCCAAAGTGCTAGGATTACAGGCATGAACCACTGAGCCTGGCCAGTCATGGAATTTGAGCTGTCCTTTGTAGTATGTAAAAAGCCATTACTAGGTGGAGCTGCAGGGACAAGAGGATCTTGAAGAGGCATTACAAATACTCACAAGGAAAAGCAGAGGATTCCCACTTCCTCCCAGGAGTTTAGAATATTCTAGGACAAACAATTCTAAACCACTTGAGCAATAGTGTTTCTTCTCTTAGGGTCTGTTTGAGCCTATATTGTTCAAAAGCACCATTATTCAGATATTTTTATTTAAATAAATAATTTTCTGATAATTTAAATAATTCATTTCTTTTTTGCAAGACCCCAGCATTTTGGTTGGAAAGATCTGTCTTAAAGAAAACCCACGTATTTTTTCAGTGCTAATTTTTGACTAATCAGAAAAATTACTTCTGTCTCTAAAAAGAGCTTTTTCTCTGGACATGGATCAAAAAGTCTCTGCCTGAAGTACCCAGGATGTACTGTAATTTCTGGTTGTATTCGTTAAGTATTTTTTTTACGCTGAAAGTGTTAGGTGTGTTTACCTCCATTTTCCTTAGAGGAGTGTAAATATCACTCCCAATTCTTTCAAGGTTGGCTTTAATTGAAGAAGAAAGTAAAACAACATTCACTGGGGAGTGGTTGAGTGACTATATTCCTATAAATAATATGTGCTTAAGAGTATGGTCCTTTGAATTCTCTAAGGGAAAGTACTGCCTGTAGCACTGATGCCTGAGATGAAAGATCATTTAGGCAGAGACAGCATCTGTACGTCCTTCTGTTGCCAATGCCTCATACTGCTCCTTATTCCTGGCTATATCACAGTGCTGGCCACTCCTGAGTGTGAAGGAAAATTGCAGGAGATGGAGAATGACTCTGTGATGGTTAACCCAGTGCTTACCAAACTTGCTCGATCGTAACAGTCGTCTGGGGCTTTAATGATCCAGATTCTGAGTTCCATCCCAGACCCATGGATAGGTTAGAATCTCCATGGCAAAGAGCCTGAGAATCTCTATAAAAAGCAAGTATCTCAATGACTTTTAACATCAGGCAAGTTTGAGGGAAACAGGCTTATTGTATCTTCTCTCTATATAAGGTATAAAGTCCTAGAGGTAAGTGGGGGAAGATACATCAAAGTTCAAATACAGAAACAACATTTGTAGTTGAAAATTCACTATAGTTCCCTCCTATAACTCAGAGTGTGGTCCAAGGACCAGCAGCATCTGCCTCACCTAGGAGCTTGTTAGAAATGCAGAGGTCCACCTCACACCGACCGAATCATAATCTTAACTTTAACCAATCCCCAGTGATTTCTGCACATTCAAATTTGAGAAGCATTGATCTAGAGCAAGGGTCAGCAAAGTATGGCCAAAGGGGCAAATCTGGCCTGTCTTGTAAACAAAGTTTTATTGGAATACAGTCTCATCCATTTATTCATATATTGTCCATGGCTGCTTTTATGCCACAAGAGAAGAATTGAGTCAATACGGCCCATGGAGCCTCAAATATTTACTATCTCACTCTTTATAGAATAAGTTTTCAACCTCTTATCTAGAGTATATGGAATGCTAAAGAGTTTACGGATAATACTATATAATAATAATTACAAAACTATTTATATCAAACATAACTTTTTATTCAATCTTACAAATTCCATTTTTCACCCCGTTCATTGTCCCTAAGTATGAGGTGTGAGTGCTCATTGCGATGAGATATTATTGCTTTACCATGTATGACTATGTGACAAGTATCTCAAACACTTTAATCAATCCCCACCAGCCAGTGAAATCTAATTCATAACATGGCATTTAGACCTTTCCTGTATCTGGACTCAACTTCCAACCTCTTCTCCCGTAAATCTCTCTGGCACATCACGCTTCTTGTCAAAGCATATTTCTGGTCTTTCTAGAAGGTACACAGTTGCCTCTATCTAAAGATTACCATATTCTTGCTGTTCAAAATCCAGTCAAATAATTCTTTATCCATAAAGGGATCCCATTTCTCTCCTATGATGTTTGATGCTAATGTTGGACTCTCTTGTGCAATGGCTATTTTGTGCCTACCTTATCTCCTCCAGTAAAGTAGAATGTTTTAACAGGTGAGATTTTATTTGGAGAGTTTTGTAATTTCAAATGACCCAAATCTCTCTTTTTATATAGATATAGAGAGAGTCTGGGCCATAAAAACTCCAGGTGACTGTTATGATCGAGCAAGTTTGGTAACTACTTTTCCTCCTTGATTCTCACATCCCATTCACATGAGGCTGAATGAGATCTGGCCTCGTGTGAGTGGGATGTGACAGCTAAGGGAAGAAAGTCCCAGGAGCCAGGTTAAATAGACAGGAGTAGGCCAGGCGTGGTGGCTCATGCCTATAATCCCAGCAATTTGGGAGGCTGAGGTGGGTGGATTACCTGAGGTCAGGAGTTCAAGACCAGCCTGGCCAACATAGCGAAACCCTGTCTCTACAAAAATACAAAAATTTGCCAGGTGTGATGGCACATGTCTGTAATCCCAGCTGCTCAGGAGACTGAGGCAGGAGAATTGCTTGAGTCTGAGAGATAGAGGTTGCAGTGAGCCGAGATCATGCCACTGCACTCCAGCCTGGCAGACAGAGTGAGACTCTGTCTCAAAAAATATATAATAATAATAATAATAATAGACAGGAGTACTCCTTAAGGCAACTAGAGCAGACATTGCTTGTGTTTGTCCATATCCTTGCAGATAACTCCAGGTAATCCTAAAGATACATGGGACAGGATATGGCGAATAAATACTCCAGTTTTCTTAACCCCTTGGTGGGACAATTCTTTTTTTTTTTTTTCCTTTCTTTTTTTTGAGACGGAGTCTTGCTCTATCGCCAGGCAGTGCAGTGGCACGATCTCAGCTCACTGCAACCTCTGCCTCCCGGTTCAAGCGATTTCCCTGCCTCAACCTCCCGGGTAGCTGGGATTACAGGCACGTACTACCACGCCTGGCTAATTTTTTGTACTTTAGTAGAGATGAGGTTTCACCATGTTCGCCGAGATGGTCTCAATCTCCTGACCTCTTGATCCGCCTGCCTCGGCCTCCCAAAGTACTGGAATTACAGGCATGAGCCACCACACCTGGCCGATGGGACAATTCTGAGCAGTGTTTCATACAGTCTCTCACAGAGACCCCAGCAGGATGGAACCCAGTGGCCCAGAGCTGTAATCCACTCATTAAAGACCACGTGTTGTTTGCCCTCCATTTCCTGTCTTGCTCCCAACTTCCTCACAGTATTGCTTGGGATCAGTTTTCCAATAAACTGCTTTCACCTACATCCTTGTCTTAAGATGTACTTTCAGGATAACACTAACTGTGGGAGGCAACCTCTAAGACGGCCTCCAGTGATCTCCACTTCCTGGTATGCATGCTCTAGTATAATCCCTTCCCCTTGAATATAAACATGACTTGGTGATTTGAGTCCAGTGAACAGAATATGGCAGAAGTAAAGATATGTCACTTCTAAACTTAGGTTATAAAAAGACAGTGGCTTCAGTCTCGGAACACTCTCTCATGATCTTTGGAATCGTTCACCCTGAGGGAAGGTAGCTGCTCTGTTGTTAGGTAGCTCTGTGGAGAAGCTCAGATAAGTGAGCTTAGAAGCCAACCTCCTGAGGCTGCTTAGAAGTGGATCCTTTCCCCACTTAGCCTTGAGATGACCACACTTCAGCCAACACATTAATTGCAGCCTCATGAGGGACTCTGAGCCAGAATCACTCACATAAGCTGCTCCTGGATTCCTGCCCCACAATAACCGTGAAAAAAAAAATCCACTGTTTTCAGATCCTAAGCTATTGTTTATGGCACTAGATAACAAGTATATAAACTAAGCCAATTGCATGAATCTGCATTATTGGGGTTTCCCTTGGGAGACTGTTTCCCTAACTCTTTTGACCAGATTAGTCCTCGTGCTTTGTGTGTCCAGAGCACCCTGTAAGTTTTCCTTAGCAGTTAGTACTCTTGTGTTCTCTTGTTTGAAATTTACCTTCCTGACTAGACTATGAGAACTGCTTCCATCCTTTTCACTGTTTATTCCCAGTGCCTCTAAGAATTATCTATTAAACAAGGAAAGGCATTAGTCAAGTTGATTTTGCCTGTAGTTAGTAAAAATTCAACCATTTGTTTAACTAATAAAAAGTCTGAAAATGGATCTTCAGGTCCACCTGAATCTTAAAGCACAAATGATTTATCGGAATTCTGTCATTCTCTCCCTCTATCATTCTTTGTCTTTTTCTCTGTGTTACTTCGCCTTTCTCTTCCTCCTGTCTCTCGCCTTCCATCCTGTAGATATGCCCTGCTTTATCAGTCTCATTTCCAAGCAGACCCTTTTAAGATAAATGATTGCTGGCATATCAGACTGAAATCCTCACAGGTGAACAAATCTGGCAGAAATAAAGCATCCTAGAAATTTAGAAAATGTCCCGGGATTAAATCATTCTGGATTAACCTGGGCTGTAAGGCTACCTGTGGGCTAATCACTATGGCCAGGGGAATGTAATACACAAACTGTCCAGGCATAGGTCCAAGATCTAGTTCTGGAGTATGAAGAATGGGCTGCCTACCCAACCCATACAGATTGAATAGGTAACTTCCTAAAAGAAAATCAAGGTGGTGTTACCAGAAGAAGGAGAAGAGTAATGCATGCTAGGTAGAAAACAAAACAAATGTAGAAAACAAACAAAAAATGAAACAAAAACAACAAGATAGCTCCATACAGTGGGGATCAGAGATATAATTGAGAAGATCCAAGATCATAGTTAGAAGAAAGACAATAGTGTTAGTCAAATATGGAGGGCAAGATGCTAAAAAAACAATTGGAGCAATTGTAGAGAAGAGAAGAGAGTTGTGAGTTTTATCATGACTTAAGATTACATACAGAAAGAATGTGTCAGGATCCTTCCCTATATCTCACCCCTACCCCTCTCTTGCCCTACACATGCATTCTTGGGCTTAATGTACACCGCAGGAGGAACACTAAAGGAACTGATCAGGAATAGTGAAAAAGGGCTATTTAGATGTAGGTTTTCTGTGTGTGGGGGGGTATAAGGTGGCTTTCCCCACAACCTACCCATTCACAATACCCACATGGATAGTCCCTGCTGTTATCTCTGAAAATTGACAATGCAATAATTTATTTTCAATTTCTCTCTAAAGCAACTAATTTAAACCGTGTCATGGAATCATACCAGTAAATCTGGACACACCCTAACACTAGATGCAAAACAAAATTTGCAGAATAGACATTTGGGTGTCTATATGTCAGCAACTCTTCCAGGGCCTACGAAAAGGCATTAATTTGAAGAGTTATTCAATTTGGGATTAGCAGATGTTGAGCATCTGCATGCTATTCACAACTCTATTATCCTGAACATAATTTACTTGTGTTACTTCATCTGAGAATCATCACCCTGACAAGGCAGTTGCAGAGTAAAGATGGTGGACACCACTCGCAAGACAGTATGATGGCCTTTTTAGTATGCCCTGAAACAATGGAAATAATGCGAGCCAATTTGTACTTCTTGTATTTCTGCATAATACTTTTAGAATGCAGTTCAACTCTCTCTCCTTGCAGAAATGCTGATTCTCATCCTTTTCTCAATGATGTTTTCTTCAGTCTCTTCCTTGATCCAATCTAACATAGGTTTTCCAATCACAACACTGCTGACATTTTGGACTGGGATCTTTGTTCTAGTGCCTGTCCAATAGGACAGCTCCAACTCATTGTTCCTCTCGTATTCATAATTGAAGACATATAAAATAAATTTTCTTCTTTCCCCAAATCTCTTCCTCTTCCTTTTTTCCTTTTGCCTCAGTTATAGGTGACACTCCCACTTCATTCTTCCAAACTAGAAATCTTTGGGTTATCTTTTATCCTCCTGATAATATACTTTCAGGGGCAGATTCAGCTTTTGTGGAATCTAAAACTTATACAATTTGACAGAGCTTCTTTAAAAAGATTACAAGTTTGTAAATTAGGTATGGGGACTTGGAAGGGGGTCAAGCAGATGAATGAACTTAAAGCCTAAGGTTTATTAGTTTCATGATTAATCCTCCTTCCTCCGTGTTTATTAAAACATTACTTACTAAGGCAAAGCATTTTTATTAAGTGAAAAGATCAATAGCCTTTCATCAAAATAGGGGAAATTTTTATCTAGTAAAAAACAACTTTTACACAATGCCTACCTTTTGTCAGGGCCAATATGCATTTTTTTCTCATTTAATTTTCCTTACCACCTATAAGGAAGGAATTAATATACTTTTGTGAACAGCATGACCTCAGAGGCTAAACAGCCTCAATCATCTGATTTATGGTTCTAGCATTTACCATGTGATTACACAAATCACTTAGCCAGTTGGAGTGTTGGTTTCCTCATCTATGAAATGGAGATAAAATAGAGAACCTACATCATTGAGTTGCTGTAAGGATTAAATTAGTTACTATGTACTATGTACAAAGCACTTAAAACAATGCCCAGAAAGTAAGGACTACATTATGTTAGCTACTATTATTTTGCTGTTAAGAAAACCAAGGCTCTGAAATTAAACAACCCATGTCATACACTTAAGACTTGGGGCAAAATCGGAAAGTAAACATAAAAGCTCAGGCTTTTCTCTCCACACTAGATCTGAAGAGCAGCCTTTCTGGGTTTTGGTAAGGAAAATATATGTTACTACTAGTTCAATTTCTTTGCAAATTCCTATGCTAACATGAAGAGATTAGACTGTGAGGGGAAATAAAAAACTAAAAACTAAATGTTAGTAGGTTTGTTTTTAATAAAAATGGTTTGGATTTAGGTATAAATTTAACAGGAGAAGTGCAAAAGTTATACTTAGAAAACCATAAAATCTTCTTCCTGAAAACATTTAAGAAGACCTAAATAAATGAAAAGACATCCTATGTTCATTAATTGGAATACTTAAATTGTTAAGATGACAATACTCCCCAAATTGGGCTACAGATTCAATGCAATCTCTATCAAAATGCTTGGTGTCTTCTTTACAGAAATTGGCAAACTGATTCTAAACTTCATGTAGATATAGAAGAGATCCAGAATAGTCAAAACAATCTTGAAAGAGAATAAAGTCAAAAGACTCACATTTGTCAATTTCAAAACTTACTACAAATCTACATTAATCTTGACTGTTTGGTACTGACATAAGGAAAAGCATACAAATCAATAGGATAGAATTAGAAGTCCATGAATAAACCCTTACAGAAAAATTCCCTGTCCAGTCCTACTCTAACATATGGTTCCAAAGCTCAGTAACCTATCCAGAGATGTCCCATATAGCTGGGATACCAGCTGTGTCCCTATGTGGAACAGGGCCATCTTGTATGTACTTTTCATGCTTCTCTGCCTCACTCTCTTTTTTCTCACTTTGGCTGCCCTGATTCAAATATTTTAATTCTCTATAAAATATTAGCGCTTAAGCTTTGCTTTAGTTTTATATTTCCTAGAAAAAACTGAGCTAAGACAAGGAGTACCAGTGCTTATCCAGCAGTTAATAAGAAAGTATTTTAGTTGCAATTTTCTTGTTGTTTGTAGGTGAGGTTTTTTGAGAGATGGGGATGGTAGGGTTTAGAAACCAGACCCTCTCACTTATCATGTGTGCTTCCTCCTTCTTCTGGTGATTGAAACATCTCACAGGGATTTCTGCTCCACTGTTTATCCAAAATGACAATTCTGAATTCTGTGATCTTTTTCATGTATTTTTACTGGGAGGAATAGTGTTAGTTATTTTATGGAGTTAAGAAAATCACTGTAGTTAATTCAGCAAACATTTTATGCAACCTATAGTGCAACTAGCCCTTATGATTAGATAAAATATGGTTTCTGTCTTCTTGGAAATCTCAGTAAAGAGGTGAAAATGGACAGATATACTTAAATCCAAATTGACTGAAGCATTTCCTACTAGATGAACAAGTACAAAGGAAAGGGAATCTGGAAGAGAGATTAATCCCAATTGGCAGGAAAAAAAAGCAATGATTTGTAGAGTAGTTGGTAATTGATCAGGCTTTGCAGTGTATGTACAAATGCAAAAGGTAAGAGTGGTAGAGATGGGCGATATAGGCATAGAATAAATAGAGGTAAGCAGACAAGAAACTGCAGAGTGAATTTAAGGAAAGGAACATAGAGTTTATGTGTGAGTGGGTTGTGAGGGGTTTAGATTAGATACAGTGAGTGACAATTAGAAATAGCCAACATCTAGATCATAGAGAGTTGTGAATGTGTTGAGTGGTTCTATGCAAACCTAACCCCAAAAGCCCAAGGAAGCTGAGAGGCCAAAGAAAGAGGCTGACAAATTCAGTTTCTCAGAAAGAAACATTGAATAGGAACTTAGCAACAGAAGTCATGTCTATGTCTCTGGCAGTGGCAAGACAAGATGGAAGATCCCCATGGCATTACCATCCAGGCCAAGGAATGTGTAGGACAATCATAGGGAAAGGCAAGAATGCTGTGTGAATCTGCCTAAAGGCAGGATTTGTAGTTAAGTGTATTTTGACCTAAGGGCAGAATTTACAGTAAATACATGCCCTTACACAAGGAATCAAAAAACAGTAGACAGAATAGAAATCTTAGAGGCATTTTCTGAACTGGGGTTCATCAGAAGACGACATGACAGATTTGTATCCAACATGGAGTTGCTTTAGCCTCCACAGACTGCCAGGCTGGGGATTTTAGAATTAATGTAGGTGAATTTGGAAGATATTGAGATGCTTAAATAAAAACGTGATATAATAATGTCTGTACTTTACAAAGATGACTTTGCATATGTTAAGAATTGATGAGGGAACAGTTTGCAGGTGAGAACAATGACGATCCTAACAGCATTTCAGATGTTGCTGATTTACTGCAGTAGCAGTGGAAGCGCCAAAGTGTAAATTTACACAAAGGAGAAAATAAGAAAATTTAAAAATCTATTTTGTGAATTTGGGCAGGAGAGATGGAACCTTGGTTAGCAAAAATGTTTAGCTGAATTATTTAGATAGTGGTATTAACACAACCCCATTGTGAGGAAGTTAAAATGCAGTTGGTGCTAATGGATATTTGATTAAACTAGTTTATAATATTTGATATTTTTGCGTGTGTCCTTCTTATCAAAATCGGTCATTATGCTATAGTGAGGGAATGCCTCCAAATGCTGGTTTTAAGGATCTTTGAAAAGGTTTTGAGCTATTCTTTCCCCCTCATGGCTATGAATACTTTATGTTGTTTTCTTGAAAACTTTCCTTTTTACAAATGTTCTTTACAGTCCTTTCTACAAAGAAACCTCCTTTTCTATAAATAATTTGCCTTATTTTTCATTTTTATCATGAAATTTTTTAAAACTTGCACAAACATAAGCAGAATTGTATCATAATCCCTCAGGCGATTATCCAGCTTTTAATATTACCTACTCATAGCCAATCTGTGACTTGTGTTCTTCTACCCATTTACCCCTACTTCTGCATTATTTTGAAGAAAATCCTAGACATCTCATTCGATCTGTGAAAAATTTCTCTATGTAGCTCCAAAAGAGAAGAACTTTAAAGAAAAAACATAATGGTAGCATCTTAACACCTAAAAATTAGCAATGATTCTTTCAAATGATCAAATATTCTGTGAGTGTTCCAATTATTTATTTATTACTGATTTTCTAGTCTGTTTCAATGAAGATCCCAACAAGGTTCACATATTGTGATTAGTTCATGTATCTCTCAAATCACTTTTAATTTATGGGTTTTCATTTCATATCTGTTTTCTTTCTTCCTTGCAAGCAACCAGAAAAACTGTTTATCCATTAGAATTTCCTCACTGTGTGGAAATTGTTGATTGCAACCCCATGCTGTCATTTAGCATGAGACTTAGGTATTTCTTGTAACTTGGATTTGAATCCAGAGCAGTGAGCTTTAACATGGGGTGATTTTACTTCTCCCTCCCCTACCCATCCTCCCATGGGAAATTTGGCAGTGACTGGAGACATTTTCACAACACAGGGATGATACTAGCACCTGGTAGGTAGAAGCTAGAGATGCTGCTAGACATTTAAGAATACATGAGAAGGATGTGGGAATACCTTGCGCAACAAAGAATTATTTGGCCCCAAATGTGAATAGTGTTGGGGTTAATCTAGAGGCTTGATCAGATTAAGGTTCATATTTTGGGTAAGACTACTATAGTGGTTTTGGGTGGTTCCTTCAAATTATTAGTGATATAAGGAGCTATTGATTAGGAGTTGTAAAAAGTTATACTCTTTTTTTAACTTAAAAAAATCTTTATTTTAGATTCAGATGTACATGTGCAGTTTTGTTATATAGGTAAATTGTGTGTCATGCGGATTTGGTGTACAGATTATTTTGTCATCAAGGTAATGAAAATAGTACCTGATAGGTAGTTTTTTAATACTCACCTCACTGTCCTCCCACCCTCCACTCTTAATAGGCCCTGGTGTCAGTTGTTCCCTTCTTTGTGTTCATGTGTACTTGCTGTTTACCTCTGACTTGTAAACAAGAACATGCAGTATTTGGTTTAATGTTCCTACATTAGTTCACATAGGATAATAGCCTCCAGATCCATCCATGTTCCTGCCAATCACATAATCTCATTTCTTTTTATGGCTGCATAGTAATCCATGTTATATGTGTACCACATTTTCTTTATCCAGTCTACCATTGAAGGGCATTTAGGTTGACTCCATGTCTTTGCTATTGTGAATAGTGCTACAATGAACATACATGTCCATGTGTGTTTATGGTAGAATGATTTATCTTCCTTTGGGTATATACCAATAATGGGATTGCTGGGTTGAATGATAGTTCTGTTTTAAGTTCTTTGAGAAATTGCCAAACTGCTTTCCACAATGGCTGAACTAATTTACATTTCTATCAGCAGTGTATAAGTGCTCCCTTTTCTCTGCAACCTTGCCAACATCTGTTATTTTGTGACTTTTAATAACAGCCAACCTGACTAGGTGTGAGATAGTATCTCATGGTGATTTTGATTTGCATTTCTCTAATAATTAATGATGTTGAGCATGTGTTCATATGTTTATTGGCTGTGTGTCTGTCTTCTTTTGAAAACTGTTCATTTCCTTTTACCACTTTTTAATGGGGTTGTTTCTTGCTTGTTAATTTAAGTAACTTACAGATTCTAGATATTAGACTTTTATCAGACGCATAGTTTGCAAATATTTTCTCCCATTCTTTAGGCTGCCTGTTTACTCTGCAGAAGCTCTTTAGTTTAATTAGGTCCGTTTTGTCAATGTTTGTTTTTGTTGCAATTGCTTTTTGTGCCTTCATCATGAAATCTTTGACAGGGTGTATGCCCAGAATGATATTTCCTAGGTTATCTTTCGGGATTTTTTATAGTTTTAGGTCTTTTATTTAAGTCTTGAATCTATCTTGAGTAGAATTTTGTATATGGTGGAAGGAAGGGGTCCAGTTTCAATTTTCTGCATAAAGCTAGCCAGTTACCCCAGTATTATTTATTGAATAGGGAGTCCTGTCCCCATGAATTGTTTTTGTTGACTTTGTTCAATATCAGATGGTTGTAAGTATGTGGTATTATTTCTGTGCTCTCTACTCTGTTCTATTGTTCTAGGTATCTGGTTTTGTACCACTACCAGGCTGTTTGAGTTACTGTCATTTTATAGTATAGTTTGAAGTCAGGTAGTGCAATGCTTCCAGCTTTGTTCATTTTCCTTAGGACTGCCTTGGATATTCAGGCTCTTTTTTGGTTCAATATGAATTTTAAAACAATTTTTCTAATTCTGTGAAGAGTGCAATTGGTAGTTTGATTGGAATAGCATTGCTTTGGGGAGTATGGCCATTTTAACAATATTGATTCTATTTTACCCATGAGCAAAAAATGTTTTTCCATTTATTTGTGTCATCTCTGATTTCTTTGAACAGTGTTCTATAATTCTTGTAGAGCTCTTTCACCTCCCTGGTTAGCTGTTTTTTTTTGTTTTTTTTTTTTTGTTGTTTTTTTTTTTTTTTTTTTTTGAGACGGAGTCTGGCTCTGTCACCCAGGCTGGAGTGCAGTGGCGTGATCTCGGCTCACTGCAAGCTCCGCCTCCCGGGTTTACGCCATTCTCCTGCCTCAGCCTCCCGAGTAGCTGGGACTACAGGCGCCCGCCACCTCGCCCGGCTAGTTTTTTGTATTTTTTAGTAGAGACGGGGTTTCACCGTGTTAGCCAGGATGGTCTCGATCTCCTGACCTCGTGATCCGCCCGTCTCGGCCTCCCAAAGTGCTGGGATTACAGGCTTGAGCCACCGCGCCCGGCCTGGTTAGCTGTTTTTGCAGGTATTGTATTCTTTTTGTCGCTGTTGTAAATGGGATTGCATTCTTTATTTGGTGCTGAGTGTGGACATTGTTGGTGTACAGAAATGTGACTGATTTTTATTCATTAATTTTTGTATCCTGACATTTTGCTGAAGTTGTTTATCAGATCTAGGAGCTTTTGGGCACAGACCATAGGATTTTCTAGTTATATAATTACATAATTTGTGAAGAGAGATAGTTGGACTTTATCTCTTCTTGTTTGGATGCCTTTTATTTCTCTTGTCTGATTGGTCTGGCTAGGACTTCCAGTATTATGTTGAACAGAAGTAGTGAGTGCTTCCTTGCCCTGTTCTGGTTCTCAGGGAGAATGTTTCCAGTTATTGCCTGATCAATATGATGTTGGCTCTGGGTTTGTCATAGATGGCTCTTATTATATTGATGTATGTTTCTAGTTTGTGGAAGGGTTTTACCCTAAAGGGATGTTGAGTTTTATCAAAACACCTTTCTACATCTATTGAGATAATCATGTGGCTTTTGTCTGTAGTTCTGTTTATGTGATGAAATAAATTATTATTTTTTTAATCAAAAATTTATTTTTCTGTGTATTTAGGAAGTTTGTGTATTATTTGGGCAGCTACTTTCTTTTTCTTCTTCTTTTTTTAAATTATTTGATTTGTGTATGTTGAATCAAACTTGCATAAGAGATAAAGCCTACTTGGTTGCAGTAGATTAACTTTTTGACATGCTGCTGGATTCAGTTTGCTAGTATTTTGTTGAGGATCTTTGCATCTATACTCATCAAGGATATTGACCTGACGTTTTCTCTTTTTATTATGCCCCTGTCAGGCTTTGGTATCAGAACGATGCTGGCCTCATAGAATGAGTCAGGGGGAGTCCCTTCTCCTCAATTTTTTGGAATAGCTTCTGTAGGAATGGTCCCAGCTCTTCTTTATACATCTGGTAGAATTTGGCTGTGAATCCATCTGGTCCTGGGCTTTTTCTGGTTGAAAGACTCTATTACTGGTTCAATTTTGGAACTTGTTTTTGATCTGTTCTGGGATTCAATTTCTTCTTGGTTCAATTTTGGGAGGCTGTATGTTTCCCAACATTTATCAATTTCTTCTAGGTTTCCCGGTTTGTATGTAGAGGTGTTAGTTGTAGTTTCTGATGATTTTTTGTATTTCTCTAGGGCAGGTGGTAATGTCTCCTTTGTCATTTCTGATTGTATTTATTTGGATCTTCTTTCTTTCCTTATTAGTCTAGCAAGTTGTCTGTCAATCCTTTTTATTGTTTAAAAAAACTTCTGGATTCGTTCATATTTTCTATGATTTTCCACATCTCACTTTCATTCAATTCTGCTTTGATTTGGGTTATTTCTTGTCTTCTACTAGCTTTGGGGTGGGTTTGTTCTTTTATCTCTAATTCCTCTAGGTGTGAGGCTAGGTTGCTAATTTGAGATCTTTCTAAGTTTTTGATGTGGGTGTTTAGTGCTATAAAGTTCCCTCTTAACACTACTTTAGCTGTTTCCCAGAAATTCTGGTATATTGCATCTTTGTTTACATTAGTTTCAAATAATTTCTCGATTTCTGCCTTAATTTCATTGTTTACACAAAAATTATTCAGGCTTACATTATTTAATTTCCATGTAATTGTATGGTTTTGAGCAATTTTCTTAGTATTAATATCTGTTTTTATTGTGCTCTGGTCTGAGAGTGTGGTTGGTATGATTTTAGTTTCCTTGAATTTGCTAAAGATTGTTTTATGGCCAAATAAGTAACCTATTTTAGAGTATGTGCCATATATAAATAATAACAATGTAAATTCTGTTGTTTTGGGGTGGAGAGTTCTTTTGGGGTGGAGAATTCATCTGTCTCTTAGATTCATTTGGTCAAATGTTGAGCTCAGGTCCTGAACATTGTTGTTAGTTTTCTGCTTGATAATCTGTCTAATACTGTCAGTAGATGTTGAAATCTCCCACTATTATTATTGTGTGATTATCTGAGTCTTTTTGTAGATCTCTAAGAACTTGCCTTTTAAATTTGGGTACTCCAGTGTTAGATGCAAATCTATTTAGGATAGTTAAGTCTTCCTGTTGAATCAAACTCTTTACCATTACGTTATGCACTTATTTTCTTTTTTGATCATTGTTTGTTTGAAGTCTGTTTTGTTTGAAATTGGAATAGCAACTCTTGCTTTTTTCTGCTTTCTGTTTACTTGGTAGATTTTTCTCCATCCCTTTACTTTGAGTCTATTTGTGTCACTGCATGTGATATGGGTCTCTTGAAGACAGCATACAGTTGAGTCTTGATCCTGTGTACAGACTTGCCCTTCTGTGCCTTTTAATTGGGGTATTTAGCCCATTTACATTGAAGGTTAATACTGATATGTGTTAGTTTGATTCTATCACCATGTTGCTAGCTGGCTATTATGCAGATTTGATTGTGTGATTGCTTTATAGTGTCAGAGGTCTATGTGCTTAAGTGTGTTTTAGTGGTGGCTGTTAATGGATTTTACTTTCCATGTTTAACACTTCCTTAAGGACCTCTTGTAAGGCAGGTCTGGTGGTAATGGATTCCCTTAGCGTTTGCTTGTTTGAAAAGAATCTTATTTGTCCTTTGCTATTGAAGTTTAGTTTGGCTGAATATAAAACTCTTGGTTAGAATTTCTTTTCTTTCAGAATACTGAATGTGGGTCCCCAATCTCTTCTGATTTGTAGGATTTCTGCTGAAAGTTCTGTTTTTAGCCTGTTTGGGTTCACTTTGTAAGTAATCTGCCCATTCTCTCTAGCTGCCTTTAATATTTTTTCTTTCATCTTAACCTTGGAGAATCTGATGACTCTGTGTCTGGGGGATGGTCATCTTGTATAGTTTCTCACAGGGGTTCTCTGCATTTCTTGAATTTGAATGTTGGCCTCTCTAGTGAGATTGGGGAACTTTTCATAGATGATACACTCAAATATGTTTTCCAATTTGCTTGCTTTTTCTCTCTCTCTTTCAGAGATACCAATGAGTCATAGATTTGGTTTCTTTATATAATCCCATATTTCTTGGAGTCTTTGTTCATTCTTCTTTATTTGTTTTTCTTTATTTTTGTCTGACTGAGTTATTTTGGAAAACGAGTCTTTGAGTTATGAGATTTTCCTCAGGTTGGTTGATTCTGCTGTTAATACTTGCAATTGTATTTTGCAATTCTTGAAATGAGTTTTTAGCTCTATCAGATCAGTTTGGTTCGTTCTTAAAATGGCCATGTCATCTTTCATCTCCTGTATCCTTTTATTGTATTCCTTAGATTCCTTGGATTGACTTTTGACTTTTTTTCTGAATCTCAATGATCTTCATTCCTGTCCATATTTTGAATTCTTTTGCTGTCATTTCATCCATGTCAAACTGGTTAAGAATCATTGCTGGGAAACTAGTGTGGTCCTTTGGAGGTAAGAAAACACTCTGGATTTTTGAGTTGCCAGATTTCTTGCACTGGTTCTTTCTCAAGTATGTGGGCTGATGTTCCTTCAGTCTTTGAAGTTGCTTTCTTTTGGATGGCTTTTTGTTGTCATTTTGCTTTTTTTTTTTTTTTTTTAGATGTAGTCTCGCTCTGTTGCCCAGGCTGGAGTGCAGTGGTGCAATCTTGGCTCACTGCAAGCTCCACCTCCCAGGTTCATGCCATTCTCCTTCCTCAGCCTCCTTTGTAGCTGGGACTACAGGCACCCACCACCACGCCCAGCTAATTTTTTGTATTTTTAATAGAGATGAGGTTTCACCATGTTAGCCAGGATGGTCTCAATCTTCTGACCTCGTGATCCACCCACCTCGGCCTCCCAAAGTGCTGGGATTACAGGTATGAGCCACTGTGCCTGGCCTGTTGTTTTACTTTTATCTTCTTTAATGCCCTTGGGTGTTTGATTGTGGCATAAAGTGAATTCAGTTGAATGGCTTTGTTTCTGAAAGATTTTGGAGGGCCAAGGCTCAGCTCAGCACTCCTGGACTACATGCTCTATCTGGTGGGGGGCTGGTACCATCCTCTGGCTTTGCTCTCTGGTCCCTTGAAGTTAGGAACCTGCTACATTGGAGGGATTGAGATGTTCCCAGTCTGCTAAATACAATACTCTAATGGATGGTGCCAGCCAAAACTTATCATCAGGGCGGTGGCAGCAGGATCTATGCTCTCTTGCATGTACTAGCAACCATGTCAGTTTGGCAGGGTACATGCATGCTGGCTGGTGTGGCGTATTAGTGGTAGTGGGGCTGCAGTGTTCCTGCACACACTTGCCCATATGTGCATTCTGGCAAAGTAGTGAGGGGGTAGCCATGGGTGAGTGCATGCCAGCAAAGCTACCTGGGGAGGTTGTGGTGAGTGGAGCATGAAAGTGGGCTCGTATACATTGGCGAGGGCCACTCTGCTGGAGATCTCTGATGGTCAGGCGTGGTCTGCTGGCAAAGCAGCTGTGATGAAGGTCCCAAGGAGCACCCTGCTGGGCATCCAAGGATGTGCCGCAAGTGAGTGGAGCCAGGCTGGGACCCTGGGAGAGGTCAGTGGATAGTGAGGTGCTCAGATTAGCCTGGCCCCATCTCATGGACAAGCCTGCCCTGCGCTGTCTAGGTCTGAGAGTCACCCCAAATCTAAAGTCTCCTAGAGGAGCATGGCAAGCCTTATGAGATGGGAGTTTCTGACCATGCTCCACTGCAGACATTCTTGCACCAAACCCTCTGGGCTCCACACAGGTTGGAGTCCTGCCCCAACACCTCTCTAGGCAGCTTTCCTGCCAGCTCAGGTACTGTGGGGTTTGTGGTGTCTCCTGCTGCCAGGATTCCAGAGGTCCATGGTGAGAATGGGTAACTCCTTGGCTGTTCAACTCACCCCTTCCCCAGGAGTTGGTGGGGCCCAGGAACGAGTCCTGGTGCTTAGCCCCATGCAGCGTTCTCATCTTCCTCCTACTTCAGCCCAGCATCTGTGTCATCCCTCTGTCTACTCTCAATGCATTCCCTCTGAATATCTGCTCAGAGTGCACCAGTCTTTATGACATCCTGGTCTCTACGTGGCAGATTTTCCTCTTGGCTCCATCTGGTCAGCCATCTTGACTAAAATTCCAAAAGGTAATATATTAATTGTATCATTCCTTTTTCATGTCTTAGCTGGAAAACATCTGTAAAGAGAAATTTCTTCTCATCTGCTTTTTGGTTACCCAGAAAGATGACTTAGTTTAAAGCATTAAAGTCTATTGAATATCTGACAAATGAATAGGATTCAGCCAGCATGCCTGCATATGTTTTCCTTTCAAAGCACTTAGACTCAGATCCAAAATAAGTGGAATTATGTAGACAACGTCAAGATTAATTGGTTTAGAATACACAAACCTTTCCTTTTTAGTCTTACTAGACAATCTATTAGTGTATCTCTACTGAGAGTTTTTCCCCTCAATAACTTTAGCTGTATTTAAAGTTAATGAGCTTTTTCAATTAAAGCCACAGATATTTAGCCTTTGGATAGCATTTAGATGAATCAGGGTGTATCTAATTACACTGGGTAAATTCTTAAGAAGCGGAGAAGATTCTTTATTCAGAACAAACACATTTTAAGTCAGAGTCATATAGTAGACATCATTCCAACCTGTATGCAAATCATCTTTGTGAAACGAGCCTCTAGATGTAGCTGAGTGTTTGAGAAATGTATGTAGTAGAAAGCATAGAAAGTATTCTTTTTGACAGAAATTTGTCAATTCTAGTGCTAGAAGGCAAAACAGACATATTCTATTACATGATTGTTCATAGAGCAATTGTAGTTCGTTCGTCAGGAGGCCTCTAGTTCACTGACTTATTGGCCTAAATTCAGGGATAGTTAGAATCAGATGTCCAAATAAAGTAGGAATTTGTTCCAAAATGAGTTTTTCAATGGTCTGGCTAGAATAAGTGAATACTATGATTGACCAGGCTTGGGATTTGTGGCCACTTCTAGAGCCATGGGATAGCTTCAGGTCCTCCACAACTATTTGGACTGAGATAGAAAGAGGATGGTTTCCAAGCTGAGGTGCTTCAGGCAGTCAGATAAAATAGATGTTCACTAGGCTTAGGTTTTGTGGTTTTTCAATTTTTACTGTCTACCACTTCTTTCCTACCAAGGATCTTACTGCTGTTTTGTCTTTAGTATCTGTCTCCCTTATGCGGAAAACTAGAAAAAAGGTTCTCAATGTGGTTATTAGTTGTTTCCTGAAGAGTTTGGTATTTCATTTTTCAGCTTGCCAATTGTTTCACACACATAATTTTAGTAAATTAGTCTTAGTTAGGCAGTGACAGTTGTTGAAATTACAATTGTGCAATTCTTTTCTGAACATTGAAGTTAATGATTAGATCTCTCTTTCAAGAAGGTTGATTTATTTCAATAATTACAGTATATCATTCAGGACACTAGGGAAAAGTCTTTGTGTTTGTGTGTGTTTGTGTGCACATGTGTTTCATTAAATATTGGAGGAGAAATTTAAACTTTCTCTCTACCTAATGTCAACTACAGTAAATTCTTGAATTTTGTACTTTATGGATGTTATTTTAATAATTTTCATTAGTGGAGATAATAGGGAAGGTATTTGTAGCAGCAAAATGGAAATAGAAAATAGTTTGAAGCATTTACTAAAAAAAGAAAAAGAAAAGAAAACTTTAAGATTATTAAGTATTTTACGTAACACCAATAGGTTTTAACCAAACAGTTACTGAAGGTAGAAATAAGATTTCATGCGGTGACATTTTTCATGAAGATATATTTTTCTAAAATTACAGGTTAATTAATGATAAGTGATCATCTGTAATACTAATTTTGAGACCCTCTAATAATCATATTATTATCCCTTATTTTCCAAAAGGTCTAGCAGAGTTTGGGAATGATATTTCAGGCAGAGATCTTGGGACCTGAGTCCTTCATGCCATTCCTCAAGTCATGCACACGCAAGTGTATAACTCTCAAATACTACAGCATATAACCAAGTGATCACACAATTAGCTGAGAATAGTTATTAATTTGTTGTGCATTCAAAACTTTTCATTTTTATTTAATTGTGTTACATGCCCTTATATCCCCTGGAGGAAGTGTTATAACACATATCCTAGAATGTGTGGGAATTAAATTGATTTACATGTACTAAATGCAGAAGGGTGTATAAAGTAAAGTGATATATTTAAATGCCTAGGGTAATACCTTACTCAGTTTATTGAGAAGGTACTCAATGGATGGCAGCTACTACAATTGTCATATTAAAAACATTAAAATAAGAATATACCTTAGTTTTTAAATACCTCCAAAAAGGAATAGCCCATAATTTATTAAGTAATTAACTACTAGGTTGTTCAATTTTCACTATTAGTAACTTTTCCACTGGTTGAAATTCCTAATTCTTTAGTTTCTATTGTTTCCTTAGGGTAATATGAACAACTGGTTATGAATTTTAATGGTGGAAACTTCATACCTATGTTGACCTTAACTGATCATCTTTTAAGTGTTTGGGAATAAACATTCTTTATGCATATTTTTGAATATTGTTTTCATGCATGTGTCTCACTTTCTTTATATGCCTCTTAGACTCCTCTTAGACTGAAATGTCACAGTGATGTCAAGGAAGATTTACCTATTACTTAGTGTAGTAGGAGGATTTTTTTCAATGTTCCTCACTATACTGTCGTCTCTCTGTCTTCTGACTGGAAGAGAACACCAGTAATTTAGGTCACTCATGACATTTCTGTAGAAAAATGCAAGTAAGAGATGCATGCGATAGTAGATGTTGTTGTGTAGTACCCAGATTTCCCCAATGAGCATGGAGCCGCTCATTCCCTCAGCTGCTGGGAATAATGACTGCTAATGGCTCCCAACTGAGCAGTCCCCTAAGCATGGCTGTCTACTGCAAGGGGCATTTAAAAGTTACGCTCCCTCTCTCAGTGTAGCACACATCCAATGACTTGTTGTGCGGGGCTATAATTGCCTCATTTTGCAACATCTTTGGAAGACCATCACCACTTCAGCATTCCTGTGGGATCACCTCCAGTCTCTGTTGGACCTGCATCATGATTCAACTTGTCCCTATGCCCAGGCCTGCTTTCCTTACTTTCTTACATGTGTTGTTACCAAGAGCAAACCTTAGTAAACATCTTGCATGCAGATGCCTGTCTTAGAGTCTGTTTCCTAGGACTCTCAATGGCCAACTGTTGGTGCCAGGAGTGATCCTTAGAAGTGAATGAAAATGAAATTTTGGAGCTGGATCTGTGTCTGTCTTGCTGGCAATGAGGCTCCCATTACTGGTGATAGGCACAATATTGATAGCCCTTGGAATATGGTAGCAGTAGAACTTTTAATACTTTCACCAGTGGTGAACTAGGAAGAGATACTATGAAAGAAAATACACTAGCTGCTGCGACATCACTGGTATTTGACAAATTAGATGTGTGTGGGGACAAGGAGAAATAGTTGTTATAAGAGCTAAGAATTGGATAGCTGTTACTCTGGCAATCAATGCATTGGAAAAATATATGGTAAATGCCTGTGGGTGAGTAATCACCAATTTAAAGCTAAATATGAAAACCAGAGTGCTTCTTTGGCAGCATGTAAAGAGACTCATCTTCTGCAGCTGGAGGACAGAAAAGCTGAAGATCAGGCTAGTTACTTCACTGTTTTTTTTCTTATATGGTTCCCCAGGAAAAGAGGCCAACCACAACCCTGGAAGAACTAATCCCAAATGGAACAAATTTATTACATTAAATGAATGACTGCAGTGATGCAAGGGGTGCAGTGAAAGCTGTGTTGCTACATGGCCTCTTTAAGGATTAAGACATTCATTCTCCAGCGACTGGGAGTGTTTCTGCTGATGGTTCACAACTGAGGCCTTTCTCAAGCATTGCCCTAAATTAACAGGAACTGCTTCATGCAAATTTACCTCATCCCAGGAGGCAGTTTAATTCAATAACCAATCCATGCAGATGAAGAAAGACAAGTTATATGGCTGCCACACAAGCAAACAAACAAGAAAATAAAAACAAAACAAAAAACTCACCCATGAGTTCAGTATTGAAGGGTATTAACCATAAGGGCCACTATTCTTTTAATGGGCTACATCATACTATTCTGTTCTGTTTCGGATGCCAACACTTAATAAAGGCATAAACAAATAATGCCTAATAAACAAACACACATAATCCAGATCATAGGTTTTCTTAAAACTATTGTAAAGTAATGGAACTCTTTTTTGTCCAGATCAAAAATATATATATATATATATATTGCAGATTACCCACAAGTAACAAGGCTGAGAATGGAGTTGCTCTAGTTGAAGAATTCCCTTTTTCCTTCTTTGAAGTAGTTCATAATTTGGGTAGCAGGAGTCCTCCTTCTTCTTTTCTTCCTTTTTTTTTTTTTTTTTCTTCTCCTTATCCTCTTTTGCTTCCTTTAATGGACTTCTGGCGCATGTTGGAGGAGCCCCTATATCTCCTCAGAACAATATTTGCAAATCACTGCTCAAAATAACTGCATGATAAGGATGCTACTGTGGTGACTTAAACACTGAATGGGGTGTGGAAGTTGGTTTCTTAGTTTCTCTAGCCTTTAATTCTGTAATATTCATTATATCTGCTTGGTCTTTTATTCTCTATACACCAAATCCTTATTTAGCATCTCTTTGGCAATCACTTTCTTTTTCAGCATCTTGGAATAACTAAATTTTTGTTTTTGATTACATCTCCATTTCAACTAATCGAATGGTCTACTAACCAAATTTGCAACCTATTCCTCTGTTTACTCTGAAGCATAAACTGATTATCACCCATATCTAGAGCAGTCACTGGTGAAAATGTGACATCAATTTCTGTTAGAGATCATCTCATTTTTTATAAATGATGAGCTTGGGCACAGAGAGATTAAATGACTTGTCTATCACGTAATTAAACAGCAGAGCTGGGTTGGAATATAGATTTTTATTCTCTCAGTCAAAAGTTTCCTATGTAACATTTTGAGCACACCAGCATATGAATTCAAATTTATTTCACCAAGCGTTGCTTCTCAACTGCATTACCCAAATTTTAAAAAATTAAAAAAGAAATTAAGAAAAACAAAATCTATCCCAAGGTTCTAACACATCTACCATCCTCCTTTTTCCATATTCTCTTTCATACAAATAGTAGTTTTCCAGTTATTATCATAATTATTACATCCAGGGCCTTTTTTCCCTCCTCGTTCTTCCATTTTCTTCTTTTTCTCTTCATCCTCCTTTTCTTTCTACCTTTTCTCCTTTTATTCCCCCTACTCCCTTTGCCATCTTTTCCCTTTCTTTCCTCTTCCTCTTTTCCATGTACTTTTCCTCCTCCTCCTCAGGGATATCTTGTGGCAAACCTTCCAGGTTCCTCTTTTGATTGAACAAAAGGAGTAAGAGGATCTTTTTGTTTAATCAAAACAAGCCCCTTCCGTTGGATGACAATTCTGGGAAATGGTTGGACAAACTTGCATATGATATTCAGAGATTTGAGGAGACAGGAGAAACAGATAAATTAACTCATTTTTTCTGAGATTTGGATGGAGGTTGTGGGTTCGGTTAGCTACAACCAAGGCCTAATGACTGTAAATGCCTAACATCTTATTTCTACGTGGGTAAGGACAGAAGGAAGTATAATAGAATAGAAACCAAATGACTATGCCTGGCCTGAGTAAAGGTGAGGAGAAAAGGGGGGACATTGGTTATGTATCAGGAAAGAACTAGTTCTGATCTTGTCTTGTACCCTACAATGGGATTGTGAATATGGTTAAACAAAGAGTTAGATGTACAAGGAACTAGTATATTTGGGGTCTCAGGCTACTAATGAATGGGTTCTCTTAAGTGAGCATGACATCAGGGAATAGTCTTCAATTGAAGAACTTGCTACTACAAAAGGGCTCCAATCTGGCCTTCATGGTAAAGACGAGAACAGGGGGAATATAGCTATATCCTGAGAACAATACTTACCTCCCTGCCACCAAGATATCCCATCAGAGTCCCTTTGGTGTTTGGCAATTTCCACTCAGCTCTGCTCCAGAAGCAGCACTAGTTCCCACAGCCTCCTTTTTCTCCTGGAGAAAATTTGGCTATATGATTTCCAATGAGTTTTTCCCCAAGAGAGCCACAATTCCACTTTGACCCCTTTCTCCACCAATGTTGGCTCATAAAGCAACCAACACTGGAAATGTTCACAGCTCCTCTACTCTGGAGCATCTTCATATGCTGTGGGATAGCTGGTAAGGTAATGAAAAGAATTTGGAGACCAAGGTCTCTCTCTGTTTTGCTAGAGAGTTCCCATTGCCAGGTGTCACTGGTGAGCAAACATCACTTTGGTCCCTCTACAAGTTACTGGAGCTGACTTTCCCTCAGCTACTTTTCTTTGGGCATAGCCAGAAAAGACCATATTATATTCTGCAGCTAGAAACTTCCAGCAACAGGCAGCACATGGAGAAATGACTCAAGTAGATCAGATTTTTCCCATCTCTCAGCCCCCAGAGAGCATATGGAAATTTCTGGTAATATTTGGGAGGCGGTTGAGGACTTGGTGGACTCGCCTAAACTTTATGACATACCTGGCTAGAGGGACTTGACAAGGGTACGTAAGTTGCATCCTAAACCATAAAATGGTGACCTTAGCTAGGTTTGCATTCTACTTCTTCACTGACTCGTACATTATGGACATTTCCCATGTTGCTACTTGGTTTTCTGTATTTGTTTATTGAATGATCTTTATAATTATAATTTGATTGCAGCATAATGATTCCCTTAAGAGGATGTGCAATAATTTGTTAGTCATTCATTGATTGCTGGACATTTCGGTTTTTTCCAATGTTTCATGATTATAAATAATGTTGCAAAGATATGCCTATTGCTTCTTTTCTTATTTTAAATCATTTCCTTAGTGTGCATTCCCAAGAGTGAGATTACTGAGTCAAGTGTAAACATTTCGGTTAAATAAATCCAAGGGGAAGAACATATTCTATATACTTGAAAAGTAAACTATGAATCTGGAAAATACCAGTTGACTGGGGCTGAATCTGCACCATTTGCATTAATTTAAAATGAAGGTAAACCTTCCTTTTCTATAACTAAGTCCTGTGAAATAGCATCAACCACATCGGCCCTACCAACAGGCTGTCCAAACAGACTAACTGCAGGCCTGTGATACAGCACAACAGAAATTATCTCACCCTTGGGTTCAGTACAACATCCAATTGCATTATCATTTTCCCAGTAAATAGCTCTTGCCATCTCTAACTACAGCTGTGTGAAACCAACAGCATCCACTTGGCAGGGAATCACATTCCGAAGTGTTACTCAATTATTATCCAGAAATAAAACTTAAATCATCTCTCCTGGCTGACTGAATGTAAGGTACGTTTTATTTACCAAAGGGTAAAATCATGCCTTTTAAGCAAACTTTGGCTTTAAGTGTCAGTTTTCTGACAGGGGAGGGTATTTTTATGGCCTCAGAATGTAAGGTGAACTCACAAAACTCTTCCTTCTTCCTCTTCCCATGGTTTTTGGCATTCAGAATGTATTCCTGGAGCTCTACCTAAAGGCAAATTCCACAGTTGTCTTACCATCTCCCTAAGGGAAATATATTTCACAATAGTTACACTAAGGTGATATTTGTTTCACGTCAACAAAAATTTATTGAGTGTGTATGCAGCAAGGCATATAGGAAGAATACAGGCTTGAGTATCATACATACTTGCTGTGTATCCAAAGACATTTATGAAATTTTCCTAAATTCCAATGGCCTCATCTATTAAATGAAATGAACAACGCCGCCTTCACAAAGTAATTGTGAGATACAAATAATATAAATGAGAAAAGTGCTCAGTATACAATAAGCAATCAATACACGTGAATTCTTTTTCCTGGGTCCTAAATGGAATACTGAAATGAAAGACACAGTTTCTGTTCTCAAAACCTACAGAATGGCAGATGAGTACAAACGTAGCTATGATACCAAACAGCCTGTGACAAATACCATAAAACTAAAACAAAGTTTGGAGGGAAAGAACAAGGAGAGAGAGATGTCTACAGAGTGGTCTAGAGTCAGTACTAGATATGTTTTAGATACCAAACCGAAAATAAGCATGTATCTGGACAGCGGTCATGGGTTTCACGGAGTAACCTAACTTCTTTGAGACTAAGTTTCTTCATCTGGAAATGAAAGAACTTAGATTCCCACTTTACAGAGATTTAAAAACATGATTCTCCTTTGTAACTATAACATTGTTTGTATTTTGTTAGTTATTTGAATAATGATAACTCCAAATTTAAGTATCTGGATGGCTGGGCGCAGTGGCTCACACCTGTAATCCCAGCACTTTGGGAAGCCAAGGTGGGCAGATCATCTGAGGTTGGGAGTTCGAGACCAGTCAGGCCAACATAGTGAAACCCAAACTCTACTAAAAATACAAAAATTAGCTTGGTCTAGTGCCCACGCCTGTAAGCCCAGCTACTCGGGAGGCTGAGGCATGAGAATCTCTTGAACCCGGGAGGCAGAAGTTTCAGTGAGCTGAGATTGTGTCACTGCACTCCAGCCTGGGCAACAGAGTGAGACTGTCTCAAAAAAAAAAAAAAAAAAACTAAAATAAAGTATCTGGGAATGCTTTATGAAGGTGGTGGAATATGAAATAAATTGTATAAAATGGGTTGGGTGTTGACCACATATTAGAAGAATCAGCTGAGGGAGCAGCTTAAGTAAAAGATCTTGGGTAAGAAAACGCACCATCGGATGAGTAAATGATTTAAATGGAAAAATATTGTAAAGTGACTTGAATCCACATAGGATATACTTTGTATGGATGGTTACCTGAGCATGCGTTTGCATGTTATTTGACATCAGGGGAAGCTCTTGACATTTTTTAAACAAGAAGTAAAACCACTGTCATCTCAAATTTTAGAAAATAATTCTCACAGTAGTAAAGAGACAGCACACTCCCCCATCCTTTGTTGAAAAACCATTTATATCACACAACAAGGAATCGGCAATTGAATTAAAGAGGTTAGTTTTAAACATCCTGTGGCCTGAATTATGGTCTCCAAAGATTTTTATATTCTGAGGCCCAGAACATGTCAATATGTTATCTCACAAGAAAAATAAATAAATAAACAAATAAAAGGAGGAAGGGGAGATTTTGCTGGTATGATTAAGGATCTTGTGATGGAAATATTATTTTTGGATTATTCAGGTAATCACAATCTTAGAGACAAGAGGCAGGCAGGAACGTGAAGATCAGAGAGAAGAGAGATGTGCACCAGAAGTTGGAGTAATGTGCTTTGAAGATGGAGGAAGGGACCATAAATCAAGGAATGCAGACAGCCTGTAGAAGCTGGGAAAGGCAAGGATGAGGATCCACTCTAGAGTCTCTAGAAGAAATGCAACCCCACCAACACCTTGATTTGAGGACTTCTGACCTTCACAGTGAGAAAATGATACATTTGTGTTGTAAGCCACCCACTTTGTGAAATATGTATCTACAATTGAAAACTAGTACATAGTCACATACTCTATCTCTGTTTTTTTAGCTTATTATTTTCAATCTCTGTCTCCAACCCACAAACCACACGGATCATAAATAAGTTAAAATATCAAAACTTTTCTTCTGGAATGTTTTTGGGAATACAAATTCATATCATTGAACTAAATATTTTAGAACCCATAAAAAAAAGGTCAGATTTAATCTTTAAAAAAATCCAAGATATGTTTGCAAGTGGTGCTTTTGCCTACTTGGTTTTGTTTCATCAACTTGACACTATCTGGAGTCAGGGAGTCACCGAATTGTCCATTGCAATGTACTCCCAGCATAGGACTGGAACTGGAAGGTCTCCACAGACACAAAGTTAAATTCCTCATGCTGCTTCTCCAAACAGCAGTACCCTTCAAGATGTATGCCCATTCGTAAGACCTTTTTTTTTTTTTTGCCTATTCAACGTTCAGTTTTGCCCTTGTACAGCCTGTAATTTGGAGGAGGAGAAACTCACTAACTTCTAAGCACAGTTAAAGTTACAAGAACCTAGAAAGGGGGAAAATGTTTCACAAACTAAGATGCTTTAAGAACTTACCAGGATTCCTTCGTGGCCATTCTTTTGTTATCGTATCCCCTATGACTTCAGCCAGAAAACATTAAAATGAGTTCCTTATACTGTGCATGGTTTGCAGGTGAAGGTTGTCTGAGCTTTAATTTGCTGTTTGATTCGCCCCAGGAATTTCAGGTGTTGCACGAGGGACTAAAGTACAGAGCGTACCTAAGTTCTTGGTTGTCAGCCATTGGACCATGGCCATAGTATTATTAAACCATCCAAGCATGCTGGGTCTCAACCACAAAATTTAATTTTCTCTGCTGCAGGGACTAATCAACTACCATAGACTTAAAGAGACTGTTTTTATCTACAAACAATTTCCCCCTTCAGACTGATGTGGAGCTAATTTTAGTTTTGTCTATCCTCAGGGTTACAAACACTGATAGAAATTCAGCTTGATAAGAAACAGATAAGAGGTAGAATTTATATGAATACAATCTGTAATATAAATTAAAGAAAGATGAAAGCTCCAAGGTTTTTGGTGACACCTTAGTAAATAATGCTTAAGAATTCCACTGTAAGCAAACTTTACCATACTTGTTAACCATGTATTTTTACACACTCCAACTACCAGGGAATGCCTGTTTCTTCCTGCTGTCCCCATAGGGATTTCCCTCTTCTTTGACTCCTTTCCTTTTTGTTAGCACATCCTCAGTCTCCACTCTTATCACATCCCACCTCTAACCGTGTGTCAGGGTTCAGAATTGGTGTTATGGAAGCAGAAGCAGGGAAAAGGAAACTATTACATGTATTGAATGCCTGTGATACTAATCTTGGGCTATCTTCAGACCTCTTTTATGATAGAGAAAAATAACCCCTAATATGTCAGGACCACTGGTTTTCAGGTGCCTATTACTGGTAACCAAATGCTTCTAAATGATTCTCATAGCATCACATTAAACAATCAAGATTTTAAAATGATCCCCTTTTTTAAAAAAAGAAACTTGTAAATATCCTTCAGCCTTCCAATTGTTATTTTTGAAACTATTTAAATAAGACAGACCCAAAAGAAATAAAATTCATATTTTTGATCACCTAATGGCTGCTATGGAAGCAAGGGATGCCACATGGCATCAATTGTTCCTCAACTGATGCAATCAACATGGAATATGAAAATGGAATGGGCTGCCTCTCGAGGTGGAAAAACTTTTGATTATGTGGATTACGCGATCAGAAGCAGCAAATCCATATGGCTCTGTGCCAAGTGACAATTGAGGAAGGGCACTGCATCGCTTTCAAATATTTAAGGATGAGCTCATTGAGACATCAAAGAAACAAGTTTCAATTATAGCAAAGGACTGATTTGATTGCTTTAGGACACAAATTGTTTGGCATAACACCAGAGATTGGGGGTAAATTCCAAGTACTTATACAGGTGACCCAAGACTTACAGCTGCTTAACTTGTGACTATTGTTCAGGAAGCAATTAAGAAGTGAATACAGAGGTGCAGTCAGCAGTACACTCCAGGGACCTCCTGGGAGGTACAGAGTTTGGGGGGCTGGCTAGAAAACCAACTATAATCTTTGATAATTTCTGTTGAAACATATAAAGTTCTGTACAACCAACATAAAAACTAGCTTTTCAAAGCAATTTGCGTTTTGTAATGTCAGGCTTGTCCAGAGAAAACAAACTAGTGCCTTCCTCATTGCAAAAATTATATATACACACACACACACACACGTTTTCCAGTGGAGCAGAAAGTTGATTCTGACTGCAGATTGAAATACCTGATAGCCAGACTACCTTCTGTGGTGTTTTAAATCTGATTAAAATTATAAATATATACCTGGAAGGGTAATAAGCTTCCTGGTAAGAATCAGAATGGCTTACTGGAAGGAAACAAAAGGACTAATAAGGAAGCACTTCATTTTTTTTTTACCTTAGTAGGAAAAACACTAGCGTATGTCTGTCTGTTATCATTGCACCCACCTTTCTTCTTTATTTGAGGAAACTCCAGTTTTGTTAAGTGGCAACTTGCTCAGTCCCAGGCGGTGATTCCTGATTGTCCCAAGTAAATCACAGGTAACCTGTTTTCCTCCACTAGTTATTGGTATGGGCATGGATAGAAGAGCCAGTTCTGGTCAGTGGAGTATGAGCAGAAGTTTGAAGAAGTAAGCCTTTTTTTCTGCCATTACTTCCCACCCACCTCCCCTCCAACTGGGGATGTGGTTTCATGAAGCTTTGATGATTAGTACTTTGGCAGTCATTTTGAGACCATCAGGGGAGATCTCAACACCCCACTGGAGACATGCAGAGGAGAAGCTTGGAAAGAGACCGGCCCTTATTGATATCATTGAGTCCCAAGAGCAACCCAGCAATCACCTCCTCTGGCCTTCTTGTTCTGAAAATAATAAATGTTTTAGATTTTATGCAATTTGGTTGAGTATGCGTCCTTCCAGGGAATGACACAGTGCTTTATCATGGAACTCAGAGACTTAAAGAATATTATTAGGAAGATTTGAGGTCCTTTGGACCAAAGAACCACAATGATTACCCAAAGATTTTTTTTTTTTTCTTGCAGGAAATCATAGGAAGAATTTGAAACAGAGCAATCTTCCTTTTGTAAAAATTAACCCAACTCACAAATACAGGAACAAGTGAGTTCAAGAACTTCATGTCAGTCTGATATTTTGAGGGATCAAAATTCCGGCAAAAGTGTAGGATGTGCTGAATAACATTTGATTTAGTTCTCTAAAGTGTTTTCATTTGCTATGTTTGAAACCTCTTTGGTAAGTTTCACACCTGTGTTCCAGGAAGTTGGGACATCTTAATTTTACTTATTAAAAGAGACATGGTATCAATTACCTTCCAAAGGGAGAAAAATCTTAAGAAGATCACTATGCAACTCCCAGCTATAAAATATATTAATGTTACCTTTAACCATAAGAAGTATTTTTTAGAGAATTCTTGAGAAAAAGAGAGGATAAGAGGTAGAAATAAAGGGCGGAGAAGTGGAGTGTCAGAAGTGGAACTGAATGAAATAATGAGCCCTTTAATTTCACTAGTCTGGCAATAAAGGTTGTACTATACACATGTTAAATATATCAAGAGGAGGCAGGACAGCCCACATGACTAAGAAAGAAAGTGATTTTAAAGGGTTCTTTCAAAATGATTGCTTTACAGGAAACATTAACTTTAAACAAAATTGGGAATAGAAGAAAGTTCTTACTAAAGAAAACAATTGTAAGTATTCTTAATTGCCTGGAAATAATTTGTCATGCAAAATTGGACCATGCACGATACATTTATAAAAATGGTTTAGAGGTACTGATGTTGTAATGCTGCATATTTTCTTTGCACATAGTGTTCTGATAATACATTCAAGACAAGGGATCTGATTTTCACTTTTATCTCTCCTCCTCTCCCTTCTCTGCAACCTCTACTTGCTTTTTGGGGCTAGGGAGGGACAGAAGGGAGGAAGAGCAGGCATAAAATAACTGCAAGAGCCAATGCTGCTACCCAATGTATTTTATTATTTCAGGAATTCATTCAAGGCTGGGTTGCAATTACATTTAAAAGAGGAGAATAATGGGCTATTGACATGTATATGGTTTTAGAAATATAAGGCCTCATTTTCTCAGCTGGAATTTCCCCTACAACGTGCATTTGCATTACATTAGAGAAGCTCTTTTGGAAAAAGAGGATCACATGCATTCAGACATTTTGACATTATCTGGGTCAGAGGGAACATTTAAAAGCAATAGCCCTACAAGTACCAAAGCTTTCTTACAGGCAAGCATCACAATGCATTAGGGAAGAAGGAGGCCAGCCCTGAGCATCTCCCTGCATTGGCCATGTTTTATGACATACCTGCCTAACCCGGACATTAATCTACTGAAGATGGATTGGCCTGGTCATGGTCCTCTGCTAACCTTCAACGGCATGTACATTACCTAAATTGAAATCTGCACTTTTTCATGCCACGTGTGGTTTGATGTGATGGTCCAAGGAATGTAGGGTGCATTAGAATTGGTTTTTATGTGAAGAGAATCTCCATTCCTAGTTACCTTTCAGCAGGGCAGCTGCAGGCTTTCCTTCTCACTTGACAATGAAGGCATTCTTTTCCACCGCTTAACCCAAGAGCAGCTACCCTGGCCGGCTCAGAATTGCATAGCGCCAGTCAGGTATGTAAGCAACTCAGTGCCTTTCCTATTCCCAGAAGTGCCAAAGACATAATGAAAAAGGAATGCAGAAGTTTTCACCTGTTGTAATTATCTAAAAAACCCTGTAAAATGAAATCTTTATCATCTTCTGAGAAGAGGTCAGTTGTAAGTGTCAGTGATTACATGAGCTCTTTATGTGAACTGAAGGACCTGTATAATTGGTGTGATATAGCAAGAAAATCTCGATGTTGCATAAGGTGTCTATAATTTTCTCATCTCCCACATCCTAGTTCCCCAGACATGACACTCTTTATTTACCCTGCACTTACGTTTCTTTCCTGAATAGGCAGGAGAACTAGACTTGTACTGGCCCCTCTGTAATTAGTGGAATACGGAGCAGTATTGTGGGGAGCTAGGATACAGTGAGTCTTTGTGAAACTGCCATCGCTGAATTTTCCTGTAATTTTACAGGTTAAAATTGAAAGAGTAAATGAACACCATAGGGGTCAAGGGTAAAGGCTTTATGAATGGACAATCTGAGTTCAAATCCTCCTTCTCCATCTGTTAGAAATGTGTGACCTTTGAAATTAGTTTCCTCATCAGCTCATCAGTGACATTATGAGAATTAAATGAAATGCTGTAATTATTCATTCATTCATTCAGCAAGTACTCAGAAAACACTTCCAAATATGAAGCACTGTATGTGCCTCCAGCGTTGGGCATACAATGCTATGTTCTGCTTTCATGAAGCCTACAGTTGTTAATCCAGGAAAGCATTTAGGATATAGTGTTTGGCACATACTAAACACACCATAAATTTGCTATTATCATAATTACTGTAATAAAAGTATGCAGAGTCACATTTCTATGCTTCCTTTTGAAGACATTCCATGCTGTCATCTGGAAGAGCAACAGAAGGGTTATTTTAAACAATGGTATTGACACCCTCCAGAAAAGCATAGGTTAGTAGAACTTTGGTCGTGTACTCAGTGCAGATACTTTTGTAAAACCATTAGGTCTGTTTTGGCAGTTAAAGATGATGGTGCGCTGGTGTACTCTGAGCATTTTCACTTCAAGGTTATCGAGAACCAACTAATGTGCTAGACACTCTTATGTGGGGTGAGTCTGGAGAGACTTTTTCCAATTATTACAATCATTTTTGCTGCCCATGTTCATGGAACAAATTCAAAGACATTGTCTTGCTCCTGGGTATAAACACTGTCAATATTTTGATACATGAAGGACCTATTCAACGTTGGTGATAAGTGCCAATGCTGACATTCAAGCAGCTGGCCTTTTCCTTGACCCATTAACCCTCCCACTGTAGAACTGAGTTCACTTGTTTACTGAAAGCACTTAAAGTGGGAATGACATTGCCTAGTAGGGCTCCCTGGAACTGTGTTGCTAATGGTTGTGGCATAAATAAGGAAACTCTGGGAAATGGGTGGCAAAGAACTAAAGGGAGCTAGGTTGATGTAGCCAGGCAGGAAAGCTGTACACCTGCTGGAGTTACACCTGGCATGAGCCAATTCCATTTGTTCTCTCTTTCTTAGGCAATAAATTTCCTTGGTGAGTAATGGTGCACACCTACCAATTTAGAAAATTAGAGAGATAGTTTCCGTCCCAGGGAGTTGACTCCAAAGGGTGTGTGGAGAGCTGGAGACTCTTTGAAGAATCCAAACTCTCCACAGAGTATTCCTTAGAATTTGTCTCACTGGCATTGGGAACGATTTGCAGAAAGTACAGAACATGACACATGCCTTTGATGACTAGAGGAGGAAGGGCTGTGCCAAGAACATGATGAAATGCTGTACACCTCTACCGAAAAATATTCCGAAAAGGTCATGGGACAGTTTTGTTGAACTTTATTTATTACCTAGACTTTGAGAATAATGGCAATTAAGCAAGACCTCGGATTTGATCAATCTTGTGACTAAATCACCAGATGATTTTAGAAGTGCTGATTAAAACAAATACTGGTAAAAGCAAGCCCAAGTTTACACTGAATTTTATTGAAATGCAGCTTTCTGGGTTTTTTTTCCTTTAAAATTGTGAAGGCCTTAGTCTGTTTTCCTTTTCCACTGCTTTGTTGTTTTCAGGAATTTTGTGGGTATAAAGTATCTCTATAAGGATATTCTGTTATAGAAAGCATCTTTACAGAAGTGAAACCAGCAACTGTGTGTTTTTTGCCTCTCATCGAGATCCGAATGGAACCCTGTCTCAACATCACCAGAGCTTTTGGTTCCCAGTTCCTTAATTGGCACCTGGAAGCACTAACAAAGAAACAAAAGCTCTGCCAACCTCATTTGCCTAGATAGCTTTTGTGCTCACATTTTCTCCTAGCACCGAGGCATCAGGGAACAGAAGACACAGAGAGGAAATAAATAATTTTCTAATTAAGCTAGTGTGCAGAGGCAGCACTATATTTCTTTTATTGTGTAAACTGAAATATATGAGTCAAGATAGACCAAATGATGCATGATAACAAAAATTCAAAAATTTCATTGGCTTAAAATATTAAGTTTATTTTGTAGTTTCTGCTACACTGTCAACTTGGCTTAGTAGGGACTCTGCTCAACTAGATCACTGTAGGATACTTGGGCATTTTAACACATGCTTCCAATGTTTCTACAGCAAGGGAGGAAGAAGAACAAGGATACGTGAACACTGGCTTTTAATGCTAAATGCAAACACATATCATGTTTGCTCCCATTTCTGTGGCCAAATAAGACATGTATCTAAGCCCAAGTCAGGGAGGCAGAGAGGTCAATTCTTTCGTGTACCAGAATGTCTACACTCATCATAAATTACAGTAGGATTTTTTTTGGTAATTTTATCTTTTTTGTGTATGGAGTGGTAGCCTAGGTGAATATAGAAAAGCTATGACAGCATAAAAGTCAGGTTCAAACTAAAATACAAATTAAATTCTCCCTTCTTTCACCAAGAGTTTTTTAAAGTAATTTCAACTTTTATTTTATATTCAGGGGTTACACATGCAGGTTTGTTACATGAGTATATTGCTTGATGCTGAGGTTCACGGTATGATTGCTCCTGTCACCCAGGTAGTGAGCATAGTACCTAATAGTTTTTCAACCCTTGCTCCCCTCTCTCCCTAACCCCGTTTAGGAGTGTCCAGTATCTATTTTTGCTATCTTTATGTCCATGAGTATCCAATGTCTAGCTCCCACTTATGAGTGACTACCATTTTACCTAGCAATTCTGTTAATGGGTATATATCCAAAAGAAAATAAATCATTCTGCCAAAAAGACACATGCACTCATATGTTCATTGCAGCACTGTTCACAAGAGCAAAGACATGAAATCAACCCAGATGCCCAACAATGGTGGATTGGATAAAGCAAATGTGGTATATACACACTGTGAAATACTATGCAGTCATAAAAAAGAACAAAATCATGTTGTTTGGCACAACACAGGTGTAGCTGGAGGCCATTATCCTAAGCAAATTAATGCTGGAACAGAAAAGCAAATACAGTAAGATTTGTAAGAGTCTATCATTCCATATACACTAGAATTTGTTCATTGTATTGGGCCAGTGGTTCTCAACCAGGAGCAAGTTTGCCCCCTAGAAAACATTTGGCAATGACTGGAGATATTTTTGTTTGTTGGGAGGGTGGGAGATACTGGCATCTAGTGATTAGGGGACAGGGATGCTGCTAAACATCCTAGAATGTACAGGACAGCCCCCACTATAAATTATCTGGTCCAAAATGTCAATAATAATTAGACTACTGGGTTTCTTGAAGCTAGTGTAAAAAAGAAAACTCATGCTCACACAGAAATAAAAACATCATTTCAAGCTCTAGTAATTGAAACTGTGTGGTATTGATAAGGGAATAGACAAGACAAATAGATTAATGGAGAAGAAAAGAAAGTCTTAACACTGACATTTTAAAACAATGGGGAATGGTGTAAAGGTAATTGTCTATCCATGTGGGAAAAAGATAAAGCTGTATCTTTACATCATAGCATTTGCAAAAATAAATTCTAGATAGATTAGAACATGTAAAAGTAAAAGCAAGATTATGTTTATTAGAAGAAAACATGAACATGTTTCTATGATCAAATGAATAAAAATGTAAAAAGAAACAAAAAAATTTAAGAAAAATATGCATAATTGTGATAATATCAAAACTACATGACAAGCCAAGAAACTGAGAAAACACTTGTAAATATCTATACTATATTAAAAAAATAGCTAAATATATAAAATTTCATCAAACATAAAAGCAAAAGAGGAAAATACAAATTGAGCCCAGGGCATCTGGTAGTATCTCAAAGTAAGGAAATGCTCAAAAAACAAACAAACAAACAAACAAAAACAATGATGGTATGTCTAAAGGACAGAGAAACTACTCCGAAAGAGCTTACAGTGGCCAAAGCTGGAATAATTTGAGTAATAAAATAAATAACATGGTACAGGGTTATAGCTTAAATTACAAAATAAATATACACAAGCCCATATTGATATAGAGAAATGATTTAAGAAATAAATAGAAGAGAAGAAACAAGTCTTTTTGCAGAAGAATTTCAAATACTTTAGTAGATAGTACCCACCTAGAAGGTGGAGCTTGGCCACTACCAGTCCCACACCCACCTTCCTCCCCTCGCCTTGAGTGACTTGCTTCCAAAGAAAATAATATGGAAAAAGGAGAAAGTAACTTTACAGTGGTAGGTGACTGAATTTAACATGAACAGTCATAAGTCATGTTGATATCATGACCCTCTTGATATGATGTGAAAAGGGGGACATGTTAGCTCTGTGAAACACATAACACCAATCCAATCATGAGAAAAAATAGGAACATTCACAAAATTCCTAACATATACTTCTCAAACTGCCAAGGGCATAAAAAGTGGGAAAAGACCGAGAAGCTGTCATGGACCAGAGAAGACTAAGGAGACATGGTGACCAAATCCAGTGTGGTATTCTGATGGGGTCCTGGAATAAATAACCTATGCTAGTGAAAAACTGGTGAATTCCACCTAACTCCTGGAGTTTAAAGTAATGTGCCAGTGTTGATTCCTTAGTTTTGATACATGTACCATAGTGATGTGAGATGCTAACAGTGGGGGAAACTGACTAAGGGGGACATAGAAATTGTCTGCACTACCACTGCAACTTTTTTGTAAATCCAAAATTATTTTCCATTAAAAAATGTGTATTTAAAAGGTAGAAAGGGGTAGAAACAAAAGACAAATAGCCTAAAATAAAAATAAGTGAAGGTCATAAATGGAAAATTCGCAAAGGAGGAAACATAAATTGCAATGAATTTATCAAAAGATAACTTTATAACAAATAAAATGCAAACTAAAATGAAAATGAAGTATTTTTCAAGTTTGATAGTGTAAATTGGGGAAGCGAGTATTTTAATAAATTACTAGGAAGTATAAACTAGTACACTTACTTCACAAAGCAATTTGGCAGTATGCATTTACATTTAAGGCAGTGGCTCACACCTATAGTCCCAGTATTTTGGGAGGCCAAGGTGGATGGATCACTTGAGCCCAGGAGTTCTAGACCAGCCTGGGCAACATAGTGAAACCCCATCTCTACAGAAAATACAAAAATTAGCTAGGCATGGTAGCAAGTGCCTGTAGTCCCAGCTACTTGGAAGGCTGAAGTGGGAGGATCCCTTAAGCCTTGGAGGTGGAGGTTGCAGTGAGCCAAGATGGTGCCACTGTACTCAAGCCTAGGTGACAGAGTGAGACCCTATCTCAAAAAAACAAACCAAACCAAACAAAAACAAAACAACAAAACAAAACAAAACAAAAACCCACCACCACAACCACCAACAGCAAACATTTAAAACATACAACACCCCAGCAGCCCAGCAATTCCACTACTTATTAGCCTAGAGAAATGCTTTATGTGTTAATATGGTTTGGCTCTGTGTCCCCACCCAAATCTCACCTCGAATTGAAATCTTCATTTGCCCATGTGTCAAGGGTGGGACCAGGTGGAGGTAATTGGATCATGGGGGTGATTTCCCCCATGCTGTTCTTCTGATAGTGAGTGAGTTCTCATGAGATCTGATGGTTTTATAGGCATCTGGTGTTTCCCCTGCTTGTACTCACTTCATCCTGCTGCCCGGTGAAGAAGGTACCTGCTTCTCCTTTGCCTTCCACCATGATTGTAAGTTTCCTGAGGCCCCCCCAGCAATGCGGAACTGTGAGTCAATGAAACCTCTTTCTTTTATAAATTACCCAGTCTTGGGGATTTCTTCATAGCAGTGTGAGAACAGGGTAATACATATGTGCATAATCAGTCCTACATGTGAGTATTTATTGCAATGTTGTTTAAAATAACAAACAATTGAAAATAATATGTCAATCAGTAGGGGATTATTAAAAATGTTCATGCATAATCTGGAATACTATGTTTCATTAAGAAGCTAGACTTATGCATAATGTATAGTATGTATATTACATAATGTATATATACATATAATGTTTATGTAATGTGTAATATATAATGATAGATATAATGTAATATGTAATGGAAAGATCCATGAAATATATTGTTGAGTGATAATAATTCATTTACAGAAAGCCACATCGTCATCGAGGTAACTCATAGAAACCCATGTAAAATAATCTCTGAAGTACACATACTGTATGCAAATCTAAGAAAAAGATCTGCAAGGATACATGTTGAAGTAAAAATAGCCTTTACCTTGGATAGCAGACTAGGTAGAAAATGCAATATATGGATATCCAAAGAAGAAGGCAGTGATACTTTGAAAATAATGTATTTTTATTCGTTATATAATTAAGAAGCAAGTTAAATAAATAACCTCCTTGGGACTTGTTAAAGATGTTCAGTTTTCTAGAAATTAGAAATTCAGTAGGTTGTTGGTGGGGCCCAGAAATCTGAATTTTAAACAAATGCTTTGGATGATTTTAAGGCAGTAGACGTATGAGACACTGCATTCAAGAATCTGGAAGGTAGTAAGTATGTTTTCAAGTTGTGTTCCAAATATTACTGACTTTTCTGAGCCAGGCAGGATTAATTTTATATGTCCCACAACCAGTCTTAAAATTTGAAAGGGTCCAAGCTGTGACCCAAATGAGAAACAAGACAAAAGATTAAGGCAGATGGAAGATAAAAATATCACCTTAATTATCTATAAAGCTGATATTGGAGGATGATTCTGTCGATTGACAGACCTTCATAACATTAAATTGCAGAATTAAACAAACTTACCTACTCAGTCATGCAGGCCGGTTTTCACTTTTATTTATGACCAAGAACATGTGTTGTCTTCAGTCAGATTCACCTCCATGGGTAAGAGAAGTACTACCCTATATATTCTTTTTTGAACTTTTCATTCCCTTTCCCCTGAGGAGCAGTGAGTAAGGGACTGCTCACTGGATCATCCTCGTCAAGGTCTTCTCACATGGAAGGAAACATCTTAGAATAGTGAAGGATGGAACCCCTAACAAAACAGAAAATACGAGAAAAATCATGGCATTGTTCAAAGAAGCTGTACTCTTAGGAGACAAGTCTATCATTTAAATCATAAACTCTTCAAACTAATGGTTCAATCTTTCAATTCCATGTTTCTCCATATTTTATTAAAATTGAATTTACCTTTTTACATGTGATAGATTAGTAAAATAATAGTTCTCAATTTTTTACTTCTTTCTGTATCCATGACCTTTTGGGGTCTCCACTTAACACTCACTCTGGGTTTAACCATATTTTTTTGGCCAATGGAACTTGAAAATGAGACTTAAAGTCTATTTGCATGCTGGGTCTTGGAACATTTGCCAGTGCCACCATATGAATAGGCCTGGGCTAGTTATTGGAAGATCAGAATCAGATAACCAAGATACTCCCTTTGCCCCAGCTGAATATTGCATGCAGCCTCTAGACCTGTGAATGAGGTCATCTGACACCAGCCAGCACCAGATGACCCGCCAAATGACTGCAGACATGCAAGTGAACCCAGATGAGATCAGAAGCCTGGCCTGAACCAGAGAAAGACCCACTCAGCAGTATTGTCAACTAACAAAGTGGCTACGTTTTGGGGTGGCTCTGCAGCAAAAGCTAAATGATACACTATATTGCAGGAAGTATATAGCTACATAATATCCTATATTTTCCTTCTGTACTTTTTAATGTGGAAATTGTGAAACTTCCTAATGCTGAAAATGTAAATACTATTTTATGATCTGATCTTTATGAAATAAAACTAGACAAAAATTTAACAAAACCATTTTAAATCTGTAGGGTTTTTATTTCAGTGTGCTCTCCTGACACTCGTACCCAAACCCTAAGTGAACATTCTATAGTTAAATATAAATTTGACAGTCTCACTTCTAAGGAACTACAGTAATGGTCATGGAGTCAACTTGCATAATAACTATATTTAAATATAAGCATCTTGATTAGTTTAGTCTTTGTTCTCAGGACCATGCCCTTGGACAATACTGAGAAATACTCTGAGTCCTAGTATGCTCCTAAGAAGAAATTGAGCATATACTTCTTTCCTGAGTGATGGTTTAAGGAGTGCATTAGTAAGCCTGAGAGTTGCAAACATGCCACCTTTCCCAATCATGTTGTTATCAGGGGCTAGTTTGAACTGTGTATTGGTGGGGAACTGTTTGAATATTCAAACATAATGAATTTCATTGTTTATATAAGTTTGCCTTTACATAGTTATACATGGTTTACCTCCTCTGAGGAATTGTTACAACTTTGCCTATAAATAATAGGACATTACTTAACTTTCCAGAATTCTCCATGAAAGGGGGCATCAAAATGGAACAGTCATCTCAGCAGATCTGAAAGGAGTGACTTCAGATGCTGCCTGCCAGGAAGAATCAACTACTGCTTTCCAATTCATAAACAGTCCAGGACTCAAACCCCTCCCTTATTCTGTCTCAGTCCAACCTCAGTGACTCATCTAACGTGGTGCTCCAGCACCCAGAACCACCACCAACAGTTCTGTCGTCCTCCCCTTTGTTGTTCTTCTCCCCAAATTATCCAAGCTACCTTGGAGATCTTTGGTGAATGCCATCAAGGTTGACAAATGCATACTGTTGGTTGCAATCAAAGCTATTTTAGCACAATTGGCTATAGTGGAGAAACATCCAGATGAATAAGGTTGAAGTATTTGAAATTTCTCACTTAGTTTTAAGTTGTAACTCACCTCGTAGAAACACCAAAAGCTAAAGGGAAATTTCTTTGCCAAAATCAATCTTATGAAATAATGCATTTTGGTATATGCTGAGAGATTACCAGTAAGAACTACAGCAAACCCCATTAAACATCTGCACCTACTTAAAGCCACAAGTTTTTGCACTGGCATGAGTGTCATGCATTCTAAAGTGATTCTTATTGTTTAAATTAAGGGAGGTGGCATCCATTTTGTTTACTTGTAGCATTGTGACTGCCATTAAAAGAATACATTTGATTGTTTTACATTTTCATTCCTAAGAGCAAAGCAAACTCAAAGCAGGAGATGCTTATTGTGCACAAGTGTAAGCATATATGCTCACCACAGGAAAAGAGAGGGGAGTTTTTGGTAACCATTGCAAAATGCTAATTATGACTGTAACACCACCTTAGGTAAAATACTGGCTTTGGGGGTGACAGAAGTTTAACATGCATTCTTTTTGGAAGGAAGTGATTCTGAATATTAGTGCCTTGTCCTCTCTGCCTCTTTCTAGCTGATTCAATGAGAGAGATAATTATTTATTTTGTTCCTAGAAAAATGAGACATCCTTACCCAACTCTATTTATTGTTGTTTTAAGCCGAGGCAAGACCTTTAAAATAAGAATTCAGTGGTTACCTCTGCAAAATTGAGGGTGGATGGAAGGACAGGCAACTGCAAAAATATACAAGAGAGCTTTTTGTAGTGAAGGGAATTTTTTTGATATCTCAATCGGGGTGGTTACATGGGTATGCGCATTTGTCAAAACCCATCAAACCGTACACTTAAAATATGTACCTTGTATTTTTAAATGAGAATAAAATAAGAATGAGGAGGCCAAGTCAAATAGGATTTTATAGACTGTGGTAAAAGATTTGGGTTTTGCTGTGTGTGAGATGCAAATTCACTGGAGGTTTTTCAGTGAAGGAGTGATACAGTCTCATTTGTGTTTTGAGGCAAACTGTCCGTGGCAAAGCCTGAAGGTAGGAGACTGTCCAGGGGGCTGCTATTGCAATCGTCCAGGAAAGACCAGATGTTGGCCAGGCAGAGGTGATTGTGGTGGAGGTGGTGAGAAGTGGTGGTACTTCTGCTGTGGACTTTGTGCTGTTCTGTCCAGATCTGCCTAGACATGTGTGAAGAATTTAAGACCCAGCTGCTGGGAAGGTTTCGTTGCCAGCACTCAGAACTGTCTCTTCTGAAGACAGCCACTTGCTCGTTTCCTGGGGCAGCCCAAACACAATGATAGGTTGATGCAGGGCTATAAAGGCCTGCTCTGTGGCCAATCTGAAAGGGCCATCCCAGCCTTCAAGTTCCCTGCAGGGTTGGCAGAGGCCTTGTGACTGCAGCTCAGCCCACTCCTCTCCGCCAGTCTGCTTCTCTCCCTTTCCCCATGCAGGAGTCAATCCTACAAACTCTCTCTGATAAATGCTCACCTCTGTCTCAGAAGCTGATTCCTGGGGAACCCAATCTGTGATGATTTCTAATAGAAGGTGATTCCATTGCTTATTGGTCTATAAATGAAAGATCAGGATCTCATCCCTTCATCTAGTGATGTATGATGGGTTGTGATGGTCTAGATATATTACTCAATGATGAGCCTCTCCCACCCTCTGCTCCTAACTGGCCATGGGGCACCGGCAGCCATTTAACTTCTTTGCTCCTCAGTTTCATCTTCTGTAAAGTAAGGAACAATTTAATCAAATGAGATATTCCAGAATTTTTTTTTAAATTTTGTGATGAAATTCATTAGAAATATTAAAAGTAACTATAAACCAGCTTATTATTTTGTTGACAGGACTCTTGATCTTGTCTTTTCTAAATTAATTCCCTGCTTATTAGCTGTTTTGCAATGGTCATGTATATCTGTAAAAGGTACATAGGAGACATGAAAGATTAGACTAAGCCTACCAACCCTGTAAACTATTTGCAAAACTAAGACTGAGTTGGAGAAGATTGTTGTGAAGAACTACTAAGCTTGATTTCTTGGTTTTTTGTTTGTTTGTTTTCTTTCTTCTTTTTCTTTTTTGCATATTTGGCCTCTGCCCTAATGATTCTAAGTGACTCCAGGTCACTGCCTGACTTGATTTCGCTCTCCTGGGTCTTGATCGTCTCTCATGCCATTTGATTAAGGCAAACTTGTTTCACTCTTTACACATATTCCCGCTGCCTGAAACACTCTAAACTCTTAGTACAGTTAACTCTTACTCATCTTTTAGCTCTCAGCTGAAAAGTTACACCTTCAAGGAATTTTTTTCTTGACTACCATTCTTGCCTGGTGATTACCACCGGCTTGGAACATTCCCATAGGCTTACTCCATGTTGCAGGGAGATTTCTAGGAAACTACATGTAACTCAACATGTGAGTGACAGTGACAGTGAACCCAACTCTATTATAAAATTAAGAGTGAATTGTTTAAAAAATCTTTTTTAGTTACTAATAGCAACACATTACTGGTAATACATTTCAAAAGAAATTATTGGTAATTCGTTACACAGCCCTAGTTGGTCACTATAACAAACAAAATTTAGAATCTTTGCTTTAGAGTATTTTATACAATGTAAGTAAGGAAAGAAAGTAAACAAATGCATCCTGATTTTGTAAATTTAACTTTTCTTTGAAGGCTTTTTCCTCTTTGTGGCATGGGGAATAAGGATGGAAAAGTAATGATTACGTGTTCAGCCACCTTTGATGTGTTAGCAAGGAAAGAAATATTTACATGCATTTCTGCAACACTGTGTGATAGACTTAAGACCTCAGGGTGCAAATTCATTGACAGTCTTCTCCTTAAGAAGTGGGGTCTATGTCTCCACTTGATTCTGGGCAGGCATTATGACTGCTTTTACCAATAGAATAAGAAATGACATTGTACCAGGTGCTAGTCTCAGACCTTAAGAAACAAGCAGCTTTGATTTTCTGTTTCTGGGAGACCCAAGGCTACATTTAGATGCTCCAGATGACAAGACTAGTTAAACTCAGGCTCCTAGCCCCTTCTTCCAAGAAGCCAGATATGAGAATGAAGTCATTTTGGACTCACTAGACCAGCCCACCTCCAAGCTGATACCTCCAAGTAGCCTCCATTGATACCATGTGGAGCAAAAGAATCATCTAGCTGAGCCCAAGCCAAGCCACATTTCTGATCCACACAAATGTGAGATGCAATCAGATGATTGTGGTTTTAAGTCACTAATTTGGGGATAATTTGTTACACAGCAATCGATAACCAGAGCACCCTAATTGACATACTTTTTCTTCTGTGGTTTTGTTTTTCATTACTCATGTTGTCCATATATTTAGCTGCAATGTGTCTACACCACTAAAGAAAACAAATTGTCTTTTCTTTGTTTCCAAAGTCCTTTTGTATTCAGAGTTGAAAAAGAAGTTTAATGAACAATGGAGCCATCCATTATTGGTTGGCGAATTAGTCTGTTTTCATGCTGCTAATAAAAACATAACTGAGACTGTATAATTTATAAAGAAAAAGAGGTTTAATGGACTCACATTTTCTCGTGGCTGGGGAAGTCTCATGATCATGGCGGAAGGCGAGAGACATGTCTTATGTGGTGGCAGGCAAAGAGAGAGAATGAGAATCAAGCGAAAGGGGAAACCCCTTATCAAACCATTAGGTCTTGCGAGACTTATTCACTACCACAAGAATAGTATGAAGGAAAGTGCCCCCATGATTCAATTATCTCCCAGCGAGTCCATCACATGACACATGGGGATTATGGGAGCTACAATTCAAGATGAGATTTGGGTGAGGACACAGCCATACCATATCAGTTGGTAAAGCAAAAACTATTAAAAAAAAAATAAGGCCTAGGAGGAAGGAGGATTGCTTGAGGCCAGGAGTTTGAGACCAAACTGGGCAGTGCAGCAAGATCCCATCTCTACAAAACTAAAAGAAAAAATTAGCTGGGTGTAGAGGTCCATGTAGTCCTACTACTTGGGAGGCTGAGGCAGGAGGACCACTTAAGCTCAGGAGTTCAAGGCTGCAGTGAGCTATGATTCTGCCACAGTACTCCAGCCTGGGCAATAAAGTGAGACTGTCTCCAAAAATTAAAAAAAAATTAAAAAAAGGAGAAAAACCCAAACAACTTGTTTCTAAAGAAAGATGAACCAGGCATTGTGGCTTACTTTGGGAGGTAAAGGCGAGCTGATTGGTTTAGCCTAGGAGTTTGAGACCAGCCTGGGCAACATAGCAAAACCCTATCTCTACAAAAAAAGAAAGGAAGAAAGATGAGTTTTGTTGTACCCTGTACCCTGTCTCAGAGGAGTATCCATTTTGAATGTAACACTTCCCACCTTGCCCTTTTTTGCTTGCTAATATTGAATTCAATTTGACCTTTTTTTAAAAGATGCACCATGTTCATTACATACAGTGATGGTCATTTTCAGTGCCGCATATTTGCAATAGTTGACATACAGCGTGGGGTGTAATGCTTAGCCGGCCCCTCTCTGTGCTTACAGAACTTCCTCCCTCTCTATCTATTCTTCTTTGCCCTCACATTTTGCTAGGATAATCAAAAGCTTCTCAAAGTCTGGCTCACATTCTATTTGCATTAAAATCAAACACTTCATGAATTAGAATCCCAGGAGTGCAGCACAGGAATTTACTTTTTTTTTTTTTGAGACAGAGTTTTGCTCTTGTTGCTCAGGCTGGAGTGCAAGGGCATGATCTCGGCTCACTACAACCTCTGCCTCCCGGGTTCAAGCAATTCTCCTGCCTCTGCCTACCGAGTAGCTGAGATTAAGGCATATGCCACCACACCTGGCTAATTTTTGAATTTTTAGTAGAGACAGGGTTTCTCCCTGTTGGTCAGGCTGGTCTCGAACTCCCAACCTTAGGTGATCCACCTGCCTCGGCCTCCCAAAGTGCTGGGATTACAGGTGTGAGCCACCGCCCCGGTGGAATTTACATTTTAAACAAGCTCCCAGGTGATCTTACACTCAAATTACTGTCTTTATGAACATTTAACTGTCCTTGCTTTTAGCCCCTCCCCATTATGGCATTACATTGTGAGTCTTTTAATATCATTTAACAGCTTTAATCTGCTGTGGCTTCTAAGTTATCTGCTTTCCCTTCGTCTCCTGGGTTATTTCTGTGTTCTGTCATTTTGGGTCTCCTTTGTTTCTTATTTATTAAACTGACTAATAACCCAAGGGCTCTAAATACAATATTTAAATCTATTGGTGTCTTTTTTGCTGATCTATTTGTTTTTGATTCTGTTAGAGGTTTAGAGTTTTTCTCTCTCAAAGACATTATAATGGCAGAAACATTTAATTGTACTTAGATTATCACATTTTTTTCTGATTTTAATTGTTTCAATTAACTGGAAAAAGATCTGCTTGACCTTCCTCTGACTATTTTGATATTTGTATTATCTGCTTTTCATAACACACCTGTGTCTTTTTCACACAAAAATGGGTGAATATTACAATATTTAAGCATTTCAGTGGCACCAATGCATATCTGAACCCTGAACTAGCCAATCAAGACTCACAAGGAGGTCAGGCATAGTGGCTCATGCCCGTAATCCCAGCACTTTGGGAGGCCAAGGCAGGTGGATTGCCTGAGCTCAGGAGTTCAAGACCAGCCTGGGCAACATGGTAAAACACCGTCTCTACTAAAACACAAAAAATAAGCCTGGTGTGGTGGTGTGCACCTATAGTCCCAGCTACTCGGGAGGCTGAGGCAGGAGAATTGCTTGAACCGGGGAGGCAGATGTTGCAGTGAGGTGAGATCGCACCACTGCACTCCATCCTGGGTGACAGAGTGAGACTGTCTCAAAAAAAAAAAAAAAAAAAAAGACTCACAAAGAGTGGATTTCAGGAAACCAAAATGATATGTCCTTAGCACCTGAAAAAATATGCAGAAACTCAGGTTACATATGGAATTCATTAGGTGTTTTCTTTGTCCATTCCTGATCAGTTTTCTTACCACCCTCCCCATGAAAAGTAGGTGATCTGGGTGAATTCATTCACAACCTGGTTCAATTTCTCAAGAACATGTATTGATCACTGCCATAGTTCAAAGGAGGGTCTCGAGTAGGGAGGTGAGAGTGGGGGTCTTTGAAAGCAGTAGGGAATGAAGGGAGGAGCCCACTGGGAGCTGGGATTCTTGAACTCCCAGGTAATGCAGAGAATGCGGTGATTTATGAACTGTATTGTACTAAGCTATAGTAAAATTGTTTGGTACAACTTAGAGCACACTATATTTCTTCAAACACAGTGATTTCATTTCGACCTGAACAGTTACTCTGCAGTCCATAAAATATTAACATTGCCTTTCTAAACATATACATTATTTACTGTACAGTGTATAAAATATTTATGTGATTTTCTCTAAAGATACTGTATATAGTGCATTATTTTTATCCACTTTTTCCCCCTCCTGGAAGCAGGCATGCCGTGAACTGGAAAATGTTTTTGAAATCAAGGAAAAGCAGCAAAAAGGAAGGCGTTACCATGGAACTGAGAGAGGAGATAAAAATCTTTGTTCCTGATGGTCTTGTTCCCACGTGCCTGGGTGCTGCAGCTCTGTGCTGCCTGAGAAAGCCAGTGACCAAGAGGAGCAGAAGACTACCAGGTATCAGGTGCTTTGGGTTGACTATGAAGAGCCAGAAAAGAAACTCAGTATTCACCCATCCAAATTTGCAAGGAAAAAAGCAAGAAAAGCATGCATATGCACAACACCTAAGACATAACAAAACATGAATCACTCACTTGTTACGATTGCCTAAGGTATAGTATAAACTTCATACGCACCATCTTGACCAAATAATTGCTATCCTCTTACTTCACTTGGTTTAGCTTCAGAGACATTTTCTCTGAGGTTCAGCAAAAATGTGAATGAGAGAGCTGAAGCATTCATTGAGAAACTTTAAGCTGATAAAATGCAACTGTGATTCCCTAAATCCTTAGTAAAATTTACACGGCACTCCAAGTAAATGAGATTTCTAATTTTTCCAATAGCTCTTAAACTTTTCACATCATTGGGAATAAATACTTTGACACGAGGGCTATCTATATCTGTGGGTTGCCAAATATCTGGCTAGTAAGTAAAAAATAAATTAATAAATAACAACCATGAGAATGTTTTGTCTTCATGATAGTAATTTGGTTTGAAGTTATCCAGTTAGGGTCCAGACTTGGTTCATATTCATTGGAATGCAAAGTACCATTAGTTCTCCAGATTATTTTTTAAAAAATGGGTTTCATTTGCAGAAATTCAGGATAGAGGGGGATGGTACAGAGTTCATTAAAAACCATTTAACACTAAGCTGAATGTCAGCATACTTTGAAAGAGGCCTATTAGTTAATGTACACAAGAAGCTATCAGCACTTGTGATAAGTCAAAGAAACCAAACCATGAAACCCATTAGATGGTACTTGTAAGGCAGTTGGGTTTTATGAAATGTTTTAGATAAATTAGATTGGGATTGACAGAAAAAATGGCATTAACAAGGAAAGATTTTTATTTAGAGCCCTTACTTGGAGCCAAAAATCCTCAGTTTTGACTGACCTTAAATGATTAACTTGGCCACAAAAAGTTGATGACCTCACAGGAGATGCAGAGGACATAATTACACCACAACTAGAAGTGTATTTGTTTGTTTGTCTTTCTGTGCCCTTTTCATGGATATAATGGATATAATAGACAAGATTCTCACCAATACAAAAATAGTGTTACTGCTTCCAAAGACCATAATTCAAAACCTCCCTTTCTTAGTGTAGTCTGCTGGCTTAGAGTGAAAAAGCAATTCTGGAACATAATTCTGATAATCCAGCTAGACCTAAGAATAATACTTAGAACTTTTAGATTAATATTATTTCTTTCAAATGTACTTGCACAAAATGCAAGGTCGTTGTAATCTCTGACGAGAATATTCTATGGTGACAATTCGGGGGAGATGCTTATGATTTTACAAATAGCTGGGGCGGGGCATAGAGGAGGTAAACTAATGAGCCTAATCTGAAAACAGCCAAAGTGGATGCTCACTCCACTTCAAAGGAAGATTTAGAGGAAGATCCAACATTTTCATGAAGGGATAGAAACTGAAAGGATAGTTATGTGCCATACTAAGTTATTATAATACATTGTAGATAGTAAAAACTCAAAATAGGCATTGTTACTAGCTACTTCCAAAGAAAAATAAATTAATGATACATATGCCCATGTCAAATTTTAATTAATGTAAGTATTTGTGAGGCCTCTATGCTTAGCTGATTAAAGACCATGCTTTTGGGTAATTGAATGATTTGACTCCATATAAAATGTTTTGAATCAAAGCCAGTTACATGTCAAAGAATATCATTAAAGCTGATAATTTTGGTTTTAGTATAGTTGATTTTAAGCTAGTTTTTCTACTAATGAGTAGCTAGCAGACCTAGTTGTGTCTAGTAAGGTTACTTCTACTGCATAGCAATAGAAACATGTCATTGACATAAGGAGAAACTTAATCATTTTGCTTCTCAGTAGTCAGGAGTTATTTGCTTAGCTCATCCGAAAGTCAAATATTATTAGAATGAGAGTTAAGAGAAGGGAAACCAAATTAAAAGTGTTACATTTGTATCTCTTTTTCTTTGTTTCAATTTGTAGAGGACTTTCAACCAAGTTCTAGTAGCACAATAATAGCTGAACGTTCCATGAATTCCTACTATTTGCCAAACATTGTTCTACATTATCTACGGTATTATTTAATCTTCACAATAATCCCATGAGGCAGGCATCATTATGACACCCATTTTATAGATAATGGAAACTGAGGCAGTGATAGTTTATAACTTGTCCAAGGTCACGTATCAAATAAATGAGAGAGCCAACATTTGAATGTGGGCACACGACACTGCATCGTGGTTTAGCCCAAGTTCTCTGAGGAAGTAGCCCTCAGATAGTCCAATATCCAAAATATGTCATTTACCACAAATAGATATTTATTCAGAAAATACTGATTCACTTTGATTCACTTTTGAATAGATCATAAAGTAAAATTATTACAATATGATATGGATGTTGAAACATTTAGAAGAGAACATGAAATCGAAAACCAGTGTGTGTGTGTATAGTAGGGGTGAGGGGAACTGTTTGAATGAAGGTAAGACAGATATACCCCCCACCTCCAAAAAAAAAAAAAAAAAAACACAAATGCTGCCTTTTTCTAGTCAGGATTATGTGCAAAGCATATCATCTTTAGAAAATAGCCCAGAGAAAAGGGAAAAGGTCACAAGTTAAGGGTAAGTTATGGCCTGTTTGGTCTAAGTCTTGACCACTGGCAGGATGCCTTTTCTCTTCAGGTTAGAAGCCCAGTGAAATATCTGCAATGACATTGCTTTGGCCTCCTGGCATTTGATACTGTATACCTGTCTGTAAGGAGAATAGTTTGTGAGCAGCTATTACAGATACCACATTACAAAGTAGATAAGACAACATCTTTGGACCAAGTTTGCCCTGGTCCAAAATAAAGATTGTTTTGTTGACTGTTGGAGACGTTATTAGATTTATCATAAGGATAGCCATTAAATGTAGGCCTTTTCACTATGTATTTGATTTTCTGAGAGATCTCTAAACATTTCTCTAGCTTTCTTTCTGGAGTATGTTTCACAATTGTGATTAGTTTTCATTATCGTTGCACAGTTTTAGTGTGAGCACGGCAAATTGATCAAATCATCATTTGCCTCTATTTATCTTTTGTTAAAAACATGCATCATAATCTTTTTTTCTCTGCTCAGGAATGCTATAATCATACATATAATGACTGCACAATTTAAGTTTATAAACATCTATTACTACATTATCTGCCTTACATGTTTGGAGGACGTCAAAAAGAAGAAAACATAAACACCATACAACAAAGCTATAGTTCATTAAACATTTCATATTACTTTAAATCTAATACATTAAGTCTACAGTATGATTAGATAGAATGTATATATTTAAGAACAAAAGTAAAAAATTGCTCTGCTGAAAGGACAGTGGATTTTAGTTCTGTGACTGTAATAATTTGAGGGCCAAATCACCTGTTATTGGTACTTTAAATTTAGTCTAATTGGCTTCAAAATGTTTCTTCAAGGAATAGAAATGTTTAGCTCTGTTAAAAGAGAAAGTCTTTTCACCAAGTGAAAAGGGTAACTTATGGTATAGCAAGCTTCCAAACACATGAATTAAACTAGAGTTAGTTCTGTTAACTACAGCTAGATAGATGTAGAAATAGAATTGGTTCTGGGTCTCCCAAGGGTCACAAAATATCTTCACAATATGTCTCAGGGTTTGCATGCTTTATTTCAGCTCTAGTTATCTGTGACTGTCTGCCCACTCTTTCACCAGACTGGCTTCTATTGCCTACACATGGTCCCACATGGTGACCCGCAGTGTGTTTCATCTTAGAGGCCCAATACTCTCATTTGCCAACTGCAGCCCTGATTCTCAACTGAGCTAGCGTGTCTACTCCAGATGGAGTGTGCATATCTCAATCTTTAATTATGGAGAGGAGGGGGATGAGCAGTATGAACATCCATCTTTCATATTTTAATATAACTTTATATTTGGAAAAGTTAAAATATAGCCATTATTTCATTATGCAAATTCTGAAAATGAAAGCTCCACAAAATCTTCTTGGGGAATGAGGGAAAATATTAAAACATAGTGACATGTTTGACTGATTCTCTCTGTCTGTGTCGTTTAGTTTAAATTCAAGACACAGTGAGAGTTGGCCTGAGGGATTCTAGCCAGCTGCTGAATTGACTGGCCTTGGGGCAGGTTTTTCACCTCTAGTCTAGTCCATTGTACTAGGGAGAAGGATCATGTGGAAGGAACTTGCCCTATCTCTTCAGCACGGAGTGTGATGACGTCTTTCCCAGAGAGAGCACTGTGGGCGGTTAAGTTCCCCTCCCCACCCAAACATGTTAACTAGGTAGCAGAAGTGATCAATTCTATTACATCTTGGGCTCAAAATTTTAAAACGGGATATAATTTAAATGTCAAGAATTGAGAAAAGAGCTTGCGGGATATGAGCTATTTCAAAAGTAAAAGTGTATCTAAAATGAAGTTCATGCAGTATGGTTTGAGGAGGATAGATAAAGACCATCTCTTGAAATAGGGTCCAAAGCAGTTTTGCCACTGAAATCATAGATGCAGTTGCTCTCAGACGCTCTGTTTCTGGTGAATATTTCTGATGGGAAAGAATTCTTGACTGAAAGCTGCCAAGTTTGCTTAACGTACTTACCATTAGGAAGAAGCGGGTAGAGCCCTCTAGAAAAGAAGATACAGGCCAGGCATAGTGGCTCACGCCTGTAATTCCAGCATTTCAGGAGGCCGAGGTGGGTCAATCACCTGAGGTCAGGAATTCGGGACCAGCCTGGCCAGTATGGCGAAACACCATCTCTATTAAAAATACAAAAATTAGCCGGGCATGATAGTGTGTGCCTGTAATCTCAGCTACTAGGGAGGCTGAGGCACGAGAATCCCTTGAACCTGGGAGGCGGAGGTTGCAGTGAGCTGAGATCGCACCACTGCCCACACTCCAGCCTGGGTGACAGAGTGAGACTCCCTCTGAAAAAAAGAAAAAAAGAAGAAGAGGAAGAAGAAGAAGATACTGATGTACCCACGCTCTCAGCAGGTTTCCTTGCAGACATGGCTTTCCAGCTTTGAATGGAGAGCAGGTTTGCACCTATCACTAAAAGACTGGGAATCCAGGTTTTAATGTTTCAAAAAATATGCTTGGATTGGCCTCTCCTTCCTTTCTTGCTTCCAAAGAAGTAACTTTTCCTTGGAGTCAAGTAATGGAGCCAAAAAGAGGAGAGTGTTCTTGTGTTTGGATCGGGGAAGAACAGGGTATGGGGGAAGGAAGGAGGCTATGGAGGGCAGTAAAAACTAGCTTTTCTTTATAAGTTTACTTCTCAGGGCCATTCCATGTGACCTCTTTCTAACTTATTTTGGACACAGACAGAGGAAAGATGAGATCAGGGGCCCCCAGAGTCGACAGAGACAGAAAGGAAGTTATTAATTCAGTAAAGCTGCATGCTTCAGAAAACCTTCCCTATTGCAGAAGAAGAAAATGTTCTGTGGAATTTTCTTTTTTTGAAGGTCGGCATCCTCATGTGATATTTACATGATATACTATAATAAGTGACCCAGATAGGATTATGTGCAGCATTTTTATGGCTCTCATTCATTTCTCCTGTTAAACTGTACAGTCTTTATCCCACACGGATTTGCGAGGAGGCTGGGCTTTTCTCAGCCTAGGCCTGCCGAGACAGCTCCTGGTATGCCTCTTTTGACTTCTCTCTCTGTCCCATCTTCCCGGCTGTTGTCAGTTTATTTTGCCTTCAGGCGGAACAGGGCCTCTCCCTTCCTGTTAGTGCTTTGTCACGGCTCAGTCAGCGTGTCACCAACTCTCCTCTCTCTGAACGGTTTCTCCTCTTCCCACCTCGCTTTCAAAAACACATTCAGAGGTGTCCAGGAGCGTCCCATCTGCCCTCTGGACTCATCTGGTTTTTATTTGGTGACCTTGAGGAAGAGCGTTTTAACTTTGCTTTAGGTTGTGGGGAAGCAGGCTTTCGGAGGCCTCTCGGAGGGAGGAGAGCCTATTCCCAGGACTCACACAGGCCTGAAGTTATTGGCTTCGTGAAAGCTGTTCCTCTGTTTTGAAAACCTGCGTGAGTCTGTTATTGTTGGGTACCCCAGAGGCTAATCACTCAGAGGGAGTCTGATCCTGTGCTGTCTGAGTGAGAGCACTGCGAGGCCTTTGTCTCCTTGCTGCCTGCCTGCCCTCCCAACGCAGCAGCGGTGGGCCTCTTGAGGCCCTCCCGGCATTCCTCAGTCACCCTCTCTGAGGCAGAGCAAACCATTCACACCAGGAGCTCACAGAGGTGGGAGCGGCAGAGGATGTGCAATTTTGAAGTAAATTTATCAGGTTGTCTCAAAACACAATGTTATTAGGGTTTACCTCAATTTGTTTTATATCTTTCTATATTCATGAAAGTCTTGTTGTATGTGGCTTTTAGAACATTTATCATTTTTCTATTGTGAAATGCAACGTGCATTTAGAAAAAATACACAAAACGTATTGGTTCGTGTTAAGAAAATATTAAAAAGCAAATAGCTATGTAACTACCACTTTATTATTTAAAATGCTACTTTTTTAATGCAGGGGAAAAGGCCCTTTAAAACATGGTCTCTTTTGACTTATGGAAAATAAGTAGGAATTCATAAGTGAAAATATTGATTTGGATTTTATTTTATTTTAATAATTTTTTGAGATGGAGTTTCTCTCTGTCACGCAGGCTGGAGTGCAGTGGTGCGATCTTGGCTCACTGCAACTTCCACTTCCAAGGTTCAAACGATTCTCCTGCCTCAGCCTCCCGAGTAGCTGGGATTACAGGCACCTGCTACCATGCCCAGTTAACTTTTATATTTTTAGTAGAGATGGGGTTTCACCATGTTAGCCAGGTTGGTCTCAAACTCCTAACCTCAAATGATCCACCAGCCTTGGCCTCCCAAAGTGCTGGGATTACACAAGTGAGCCACCACACCCGGCTTTGATTTGGATTTTAATATCTTAATGGTGCAATTGTTGTTTTAAGTTCATATATTTGCTGAGCAATTGACTCTTAATTATTTGCCTGTATATCAATCATTTCATGGTTGAGGTGGAAGTTTTACTCCAGGTTACCTTCCCTCATGAAACTACTATATTTTAGGGCTATCTGCTACTTCTTCAAGGCTTAACCCATAAAAAAGTAAATGAATCTGTATATTAAGGTATGTAAAACAGAATTCTCTGTACTGATGAGGTAAGACTACTGCAAAATGACCAAGTAAATCTAGATATCATGCATTAATTACTTTTGGAGCATTCTAATTTTAAGATCACTCTCCCCATTCCCATGAATACGCTACAGGGATGACTAAGTGAAATCTTTTCACCTCAATAAATGTTTAATATATGCCTACCCTGTGCTGGGCATTGTTCTTTATCCTTGAGCCATATGAGGAAAAAAAAAAAAAAATCCTTGTTCTTAAGGAGCTTATGTTATGGGAGCAAAGAAAAGGGCCATAATAATGAGCATAATGTATAAATAAATTATACAATATGACACAAGTTGATGAGTGCTGTTAAAAAAACACATAGCCAAGTCACAGAATTGAGAGTGCAGTGTGGAGGTGATGGACAGCTTACTCTATTAAATAGGGTTGTCAGGATAAGCCTTCTTGAAAAAGTGAGATGTCATCAAAAGCTTGGAGAAAGTGGAAGAATTAGCCATACTAGGGAAAGAACATTCCAGAAGTGTAAGAAGGAACAGTTTGAGCAAAGGCTTGAAGACAGGAAAGTGCCAAAGATATTTAAGAAAGAATAAGAAGGCCAGAGCAGAGTAGCTGAAGCAGAGAGAGTAAGGAACAGAGGAATTTTACACAAGGTCAGAGATCTACGACCAGATCATATAAGGTCCCGTAGGTCACTGTAAGGACTTTGACCTTTACTCTAGTAAATGGTGAGGTCTTGCAGGGTTTTAAACAAAGGGACGCATTATCTGATTAACTTTTCAAATCGATGTGCCAGTTCTTAAACTATTGTCTCTTAACTCCAAACTGATCCTTTTAATACTTGATTTTGTGATGCTGAGGATGGGACTCTTCGGACCACACTTCTTTTGTGCAAGTTGCTCCTGTTAGGCTCTGCCCACAGGAGACAGTAGAGGGGGACCGCAAGAATGAAGGCGAGAGAAGGGACTTGTTCCTATTTGCTTCTTGTGGGCTTCCTATGTGTATCATGTTTCTAGCAGTACTTCTTCAACCTAGTAGTAGGAGTTCCTTCTCTTAGCAGCAGTTTTCAGTGTTTCTAACAGTCCAGAACTAACCTCATTATACTCTCTCAGAAACCTCAGTGTCTCCCATTAGAGGACTGAGCTAGTTAAGTTTTGATATTTCCAATCTCTTTTCTCTAGTCCCCAGCTATGGAAGATGCTTTCTGCTATTTTTACCTCCATTGTACCCTTTTTTGTCTGTTTGCTTACTCAGTTAATACCTTTATTCCAGTTAACAATTATTTATATTACATTCTCTCTATTAATATAACTAGTGTGATTCCTGTCTCCTAAGTGGACCGTGACTGATGTAATGAATCACAGTGGCTGCTGTGTTGAGAATAGACTAATGTGAAACAAGAGTAGAATCAGGGAGAGATGTTGGAAGCCTAATGTTTAGGCCAACCAAGAAATGCTCAGAACAGGGAGGCAGCAATAGAGGAGATGGAAAATGAGTAAATTCTGGATAGCTTATGAAGAAAAAAGTAGATTGAATTCTTGAAAGTTTGGATTTGAGTGGTGAGAAAGAGAGGGTCAGGGATGATTCCAAGGACTTTTTAGCCTGGGCAAGTAGAAGACTAGATTTGCCATCAACCAAGATGGGGAAAGCCATAGGTAGAGGAGATTTGGGGCAAATAATGAAAAATTCAGTTTTAGGCTCATTATTTAGACATTAACAGAGATGTCATATAGGCAGTTGGATATAATCAAAGAACTAATTTTCATCCTTTTCTACATGGCCCTGGGCCATGATCACACCTTTTGCTACATTAGAAAAATTTATTGAAAGATTTATGCTCTTGAAATAAAATTATTTGCAGGAATTTAAGTCATTCAGTTAAGAACACAGATGTTGGAATGAGACAGAACTAGGTTTGAATCCTGGTTCCTTGGTTCATCTGTCACACTGAATAAGATAGGTATCCTTTCTAAGCTTACATTTCATCAGCTTAAATAAAAAATATTAAAAAGAATTTAAAAACGGTGAAATAACACCAAACTTGCACAGTAATTGAAAAGTAGAAATTGAAGGATACAGAGTAGTGAGCACATTGTAACCTTTGCAAGTAAAATATCCTCCTCAGTTTCCTTATTTATTTATTTATTTATTTATTTTTATTTTTATTTTTTTTTTTGAGGCGGAGTCTTCACTCTGTCGCCCAGGCTGGAGTGCAGTGGCACCATCTCGGCTCACCTGCAAGCTCCGCCTCCCGGGTTCGCGCCATTCTCCTGCCTCAGCCTCCCGAGTAGCTGGGACTACAGGCGCCCGCCACCGCGCCCGGCTAATTTTTTTTTTTTTGTATTTTAGTAGAGACGGGGTTTCACCGTGTTAGACAGGATGGTCTCGATCTCCTGACCTCGTGATCCGCCCGCCTCGGCCTCCCAAAGTTCAGGGATTACAGGCGTGAGCCACCGCTCCCGGCCCCCTTATTTATAAAATGGGGATAATATTATCTATTTTATAGGGGTTTTTTTTGAGTATTACATCAAAACAACATATGCAAATCACCTAACAGAGGACCATCTGTATAATAGACACTCAGTAAATCTAAGCTTTTCTCTTTATGTGCTATTTCATTGTATGCTGAAAACACCTCACTCATTTACAAATTTAACATCATTTTTCAAAGCCTGTTCCACAAAGCATTCATTCCAGAGGATGTTAATAGGGATTAATACAATAAAATTAAGTCTGGTCCCAAAAAGGTGGCAGGTGGCTGCACACCATTATTGGTCAGTAGCTGCTGGTATCTCTGTCTTCTATGGCCCTTCTCTCTTCTTACTCAGTGTTCCCTCATCCGGTTGATATGGTTTGGCTTTGTGTCCCCACCCAGATCTCATCTTGAATTGTAATCCCATAATCCCCACGTGCCCTGGGAGAGACCTAGGGGGAGGTAATTGAATCATGAGGGCAGTTTCCCCCATGCTATTCTCATGATTGTGAGTGAGTTCTCATGAGATCTGGTGGTTTTATAAGGGGCTTTCCCTCTCCTTCACTCGGCACTTCTCTCTCCTGCTGCCATGTGAAGAAGGTCATGTTTGCTTCCCCTTCCACTATAATCGTAAGTTTCCTGAGACCTCCCTAGCCATGCAGAACTGTAAGTCAATTAAACTTCTTTTCTTTATAAATTACCCAATCTTGGGCAGTTCTTTATAGCAGCATGAGAAAAAGACTAATACACTGGTTGACCCTCCCAAGCTCTTTTTGGATCAACTGTAGTTACCCAGAAAATGACATTATATTTTCCAAGAGACTACTCTGCCTTCCACATTCAGAGGAAAAAATGTATTAAGTGTCTGTGGTTTAATCTAACTAAGTACCCCCTCTTTACCAAGCTCTACATACCTGGAACCCAAATATGATGGTTCCTTGCTAACACGGAGCATTATATTTGGTATCAGGGAAGGAGTAAGTTGCTTCTGGATATAGATGTTTCTGAAGGAGTACGGCAATTTGACTAAGGATATAGACTCTGTACCCAAATCCTAGCTCTACAATTTGCTGGCTGTGATTCTGTACTCAGTAAGTACATTGTTCTCTCTCAGCCTATTTTTCATCCCTAAAATGGGGAAACTAATAGAGTTGTGTCAGGGTGAATGGAGATGCACTTGTAAACACTCTAATGAGAGGCCAGTCCATTACAGGCACTTGGTGTTAGCTGGTAATAGTAAAAAAATTACAATTTGGTTGGAAGAAAAAAGTTTTTTTTTTTTTTTTTTTTTTTTGAGATGGAGTCTCACTCTGTTGCCCAGGCTGGAGTGCAATGGCATGTTCTCAGCTCACTGCAATCTCCGCCTCCCAGGTTCAAACGATTCTCCTGCCTCAGCCTTCCGAGTAACTGGTATTACAGGTATGAGACACCAGGCTGGCTAATTTTTGTATTTTTGGTAGAGATGGGTTTTCAGCATGTTGGCCAGGCTGGTCTTGAACTCCTGGCCTCAAGAAATCTGCCCACCTTGGCCTCCTAAAGTGCTGGGATTACAGGAGTAATTTAAGTTAGTGCTAAGCTGCATGTTCCTGCTAAAATGTGAAATAAGAGTTGAAAAAAATAAGAGTATGGGTTACAGAAGTGAGGAGTAATATTACAAAAAGAAAGAATGAATCTGAGCCTTAGATTGTAGGGAATTTGTGTTACTTCTGCTTTTATTTTGTTGTTTTTGGAATGAGGCAAGGATAGTCAGAGATTATGGCAGTACAGGAAGAAGATATATTGAGCAAGAATGTCAAATTTTGGTTTCTTTTCTGGAGGTCTATGTTATTACCTTCTGATTAGAAAACTGGTGTTAGTCTATTGCTCAGTGGATGGGGTGTTATTGTACCATTACACTGCTTCAACTATAGATCTGTTTTTCACTATTTCAAGTTAAATTTGTAAATATCTTACAAAGAAGGCAGGTGTGAGTCCCCTTTCTTTAGTTGGCATGTATCTCACTAGCATTACTATATAATGTAGCTTTTGAAATAATTTCCATTGGGATGAACGACATATTTTCTTTTAGCTGTTAGTTTCCAAAACATGACTACAGTACCAATTGGCATATAATTTAAAGGCTGACATAAAATGCAAAAGAAAGGATTTAGATATTTAATATTTAATATCCCCAAAAGATTATGGTAATTATTTCTTTTTTAAAAAAGAGATGACTAGGAACTTGGTTGAGATATTTTTTTCAGTGCAAGTGATCAATGAGGGAAACAAAAAGCATTCACTGCAGAGGAACATTGCTTATCACTTGTACTTTGAGGAATGCGGGGAAGCTTTCCAGTTCTGCGGATTTACTTCTTGTCTAATTCACTGTGCTTTTAAAATGAGCAGCTTGGCAATATAGAAATTTAGACTCACGTTTCTATCTATAAATCATCAGTTTGTCCCTTATGTTGACAGTTGCTGTACAAAATCAGAGAATTTCAGAGTGTTCCAGCAACAAAATGTAAGAAATTTCAGAACACATAAATTTCAAGTGTTTTCTACCTACGTCAGCAACATCATTTTAGCAAAATACAGAGAGGACATTCAAGTGCCAAGATGGGAAATAAAATAAATAGGAAAACCGAATTCAAAATAGGGGGCATGCTTGGATAACCAAACTAATTATTGAGAGATGCCATTGTGACTTACTAAGCTGCTTGTTAGTTACCTAAGTGAAGACAAGTTGGAAATGTAAAGAAATAAGTGCCAAGTCCAAAACTGAGGATCAGACCAAAAAAGCACTATTTTGATCAAATGCTATATCTTTCATCACTCAACTATTGAGCAGTTACAATAATGTAGGCCAAACACTGTGAATCATTAGGGATAAAAACAAGATGAATATGACTTAGTTAACCTCCTCAAGGAACTTATAACTTGGTAGTGGTTTTGTGACTATTAGCATTAGCACAACTTTTAAAAATTGCCAGATTCAATTGAAGATGTGGATGAGGGAATAGGACACAATCACATAGCTGATATACAATAGATTATGCAATAGGACCACCAACCTAACCATTTCCAGCATTTAAGAAGAAATATTCTTGCCCCCATTTTCCTCACAAATTTAACAGGAGAATCTGTGAAGCCCTTTGTGACCCTAAAAAGGAGCAAGCCAACATTTTCATGAATAGCCTATTCATATGCCGGGACCTGGACTTCTATATTGACTTTTACCATTTCCAATTATTTTTCACAAGTGATACCAAAGGGGTGAGGGAGTGAGAAAGAAAAAAAACTTCAAAAATTGACTCTTAAAAATCACCTAGTTTCACTTTTCTCTTTCATTTAGTTTAAGTGCCTTGACGATTGCCTTTATATTGTACTTATTTGTAATGATCAGTTAAATTGATGAATAGCAGAAATAGTAAATTTAATAGATTGTGCTTAATATTTTGCTCTTGAGCTAATGTTCTTCTAAATTAGTTAGGTTTAAATGATTACGTCTTCCTTTACAACTGCCTCAAATTCTGTAACTCCTTGTACCTGGATTAAGGACATTTGAAGGAAATGTAGCAGCAGGAAAGAGCTGAGCGTTAGAGAGAGTAATATCTTAATGCATTGTTATTGCTTTATTGATCGGAATCGATTCTTTCCCTTGTTCATTTTCAAAGGTGCTCCCATCGTGACAGCAATTGCGAAAACCACAAAATTTCTCCTGCTTACAGATTTCTGTATTCATTTTCCATAAATTTTAACAGAAACCTCAAATCTTGCTACAAAATGTTTTAGCACAAGCATGAATTATTTTGGAGAGCTGGTTAATAATCCCTTTGGCTCAACTGCATTCCTCTTAGTTTATTGAATTTATATGCTATGGTTAAATATATATATGTATACTTTCTGTGGCTATATATGTAATCTTTGGTTTATGTGACAACGGATTCCCTGTTAAGAATAATTTAACAAATATGTCCTTTAAAAGATCACAATAATAATGATGGGCATTATAGACACACACACACACACACACACACACACACACACACACACACACACACAGAGTGATCTTCAGAGTACAGGAAAGAGGGCATCTGACGCATAGAAGATCATTTCCAGGCATTATCCTCAGGTGAAAATGGACTAGCAAGAGTAGGAAGGTAGCACTGTTTGGGTTGTAGGCAAAATTAACAATATTATTTCCACAATCATTGTTCTCTTTTTGAATCCATGCTTTCTTCTGACTTTCTGAAAAACACCAGGGCTTTATTCATCTGTTGGCTCTGTATGTGATTTGCAGAGGTGTCATTGTTCTCAGCCACATCCTGTTTTCCTTTAGATGGCCTTTTAGGTTCAGTGGGAGTGACCAGAGGGTCAACTTTGTTGTCTCTTGTAATGGAGAAAAACACTGTGCAGTTCAAGAAAACGACAAGCCAATTTTAACATGCTCCTTTTAGCTTGCAGTTTTGAAAATGAACTTTATTTTCCATTATCATTAATTGCTGTAAAAACTCATGGCTGTTAGATATTTCCTGATGGATAGCATTTGTCAAATCTAGAGGAGGCAGAATTATTTGTGGTCAGTACTAGTCATTTTTCTACTAGGTACAAACCAATTTTCACTTTTCCCTTGTTTATACATGGTCACCTATTCTAAAACATTTGGGGAAAAGGGAGAGTTTGCCTTATTCCTGCTAGGCTGTTAGCCTTTATCCCTGTGGCTCTGGACTCAGCTCATGAAGAATTTCTGCAAGCTACGGGAAGACCTTAAAAACTGTGTGAATGGGGTGGGTCTCTTCACTCTTACAGCTTCACCCCTGCCTTCTGTCATCTGGACATGAAACTATGTTTGAAGTTACAACATAAATGATGATATTTAAAACTATGCAACATGGGCTTATTGTCATATAGTTCCAGAACCAGAAGCCACACAGTTAAAGCCTTTGCAATCTGTTGACATCCTCTCCTGGGTGCATCTAAATCTTGCTGTGCTTCCTCAGGTCTCTGACTTCCTTCCTTTCCTGAAGAAACCTCCACCCCAAAACAGAGTCTTGGTCTAGTCTTCATTCTGTCTTGGTCCTGCCATAGCACATTTCTCCAAATCTGGATGAGCACCCAGTGGGCTTTGCGTCACTAATGTCCTACAGAACAGGCCAAAGTGGCCATTGAACCCCAACGGAAGACCAGGCCCCTTGAGTATCTATCAGTGAAAGTTTTTAGGTAGGCACTTTTGGATCAAACTCACATTTCTCCTGAAGACTAACATTAATATTTGAATTTTTCAATCTAATTTATTAAAGAGAATATATATATATATAGAATATATGTAGAGAATATATATATAACTCATCCTATAATCTGGAAGTTATTGTACTATTATAACATTAATTTTTTTCTTTTCATCGATCCCTCCCATTCCTCAAATCTTCTGTGAACACCAAATATAAAACAAACTAAAGATTCCAAACACTTCTTAATGGTTCCTCTTCTGGCTGTACAAAAACACAGCTGAAGCTTTGAATTTATTTCCCTGGTTTCTGATTGGGTGGGTGGGGTTATATATATATATATATATATATATATATATGTAAAATATATATATATATAACGTATATATATTTTGCAGTTACTTTCAAAAGAACGGTTGCTTGTGAGTTTGGACAGTTGACATCAGATTAATTCCTCTTTGCCTCATAGTATATGGACAGAGTGTCAAACTTGAAATGACAAGACCTGGGTGAAGATTTCAGCTCAACTATTTGCTTGCTATTTGACTTCACACAGTTTTCTTAACTCTGGTGATTTGGTTTCCTTTGGTATAAATTGTGGCCAATAATAGTGTTCACCCCATGGTTATATTATGGTCAAATGAGAATTTAAGTGAGAACATTTAGCATTACTCCAAAGACCCAATATGGGCTTGATAATGTAGTGAATCCATGTCTAATTTTGCTGTATAATAATAGAAGGTTATTACCAGCCTCACAAACAGCCAAACTTCGAATGAAATTACTAATGACTTGCAATATTGATTATATTTTCATTTTCTTCCTAATTTGGCAAGGTCATGTTACATGACAGCTTTTAGTTTTACATGCATTTTTAAGAAAAATTCACTAACAATACTGATTGATAAGTTGCTTGTCAATTATAATTCATAGGCAGATATTAGGCTATGATCATTTCATTTGAATTTTTATGTAGGGACCATTCCAGAAACACTTATTTTCATTTGCTATTTGTAATAACAGGAATAGTCCCCACTTATTGCACTAGTAACTGTGGCTATATGGTTGAAAGATTGTTAAGTGCCTAATACACATTATCTCATTTAATCCCCACATCAACTCCATGATGTTTAGAACATTAACACGATTTTACAGATTAAGAAACTGATGATCAGAGAAATTAAATACCTTGCACAAAGTCTTCTAATTAGAAAGTAGAAGGGCTCTATTTGAAGCCAGATCTGATATCAATGCCTGAACATTTAATAACTACATGTTTTGCAACCTTATACTTTCTTTTGATAATATTTTCTTTATATCACAAATAATTCTTTCTTACTACTACCTATCCCGCAGTTGACTCCCTGATGCCATCATGGCATTCTCAGATGGTGATCAGCTTTGCCTCTATACTTTTCTGAAGGGGAATCTCCTTTCCTAGTGCTTCCACTCTTGGCACCTAAATTTAGATGACATTTGTCACACAAGACCACGTGGGATGAAATATTGCCGTGAATAATCTTTGAGTAAGTTCTTTGAATTAAAAGTACTGTAAAACAACAGAAAAAAAAAATTGATGATGGGGGGATCCATGTGATGGTATAAAGTTTCAGTGTAAGCAAAATTTTAACGAACCATGCTAAAATGGCAGCACAACTGCAACCCACTAGGTTGAAAAAATCAAATGTAGTGGAAAATCATCTCTATCTCTTCTTTGATGCTATTTAAAACACATCTTTCCCTAGTGTTTTTGTCCTTCTTTGTCATCTGTTGATTATGTTCTGTGACTTCATACCTACCCAAATGCCATGTTCTTGTCTCCAGATTTCTGCAGAAGGCAAATCCTCTTTTTTTTTTTTTTCAAAGCAATTATTCAAATCTCAGCCTTTCGATATAGTTGCTTTACCAACTTTTTGCATATCTTCAATTGTTTTTTATTTACCTTTGCACACATGTACAGATGTGTTTTCTGCCGGTGCTTATTGCAGTGGTTTCCTACCTGAAAATAATGTATTTTTCTCAGATCTTATAGGTTGGCCCTGGCCCTGGAAAGAGTCACAGAGACCACTCTTAGTTTTGCCTGAAAGAGACAGTTTTCTCCATTGTTTGTAGGTCTTTTACTTCTTTCTATTTTCTATATTACAGTATCAGAAATCCCCTCTGTTTACAGAAGGCTGGGATATGTTGGTTATTTCCCCTGACCTTGTCTCCAGGGAGTGTACTGTATTATCGCATAGAAATACCTAAGCCAGTCTGTATTGTAATTCCTTAGGCTATAATGTAATTTAAATTCAAAAGATCCAACTGGGCTGGGCGAGGTGACTCACACACCTGTAGTCCCAGCACTGTGGGAGGCCGAGGCGGGCAAATCACATGGTCAGGAGTTCGAGACCAGCCTGGTCAATGTGGTGAAACCCCGTCTTTACTAAAAAATACAAAAATTAGCCAGGCATGGTGGCGGGCGCCTGTAGTCCTAGTACTCGGGAGGCTGAGGCAGGAGAATTACTTGAACCCAGGAGGCGGAGGTTGCAGTGAGCTGAGATCAAGCCACTGCACTCCAGCCTGGGTGACACAGTGAGACTCCGTCTCAAAAAAAAAAAAAAAAAAAAAAATCCAACGGAACAAAACCGAACATAGATCCAATTGGGAATAGAATAGGCCTTTATAAACATGCAGGCAAATTCATGAAAACATAATAGATTTGAACACATAAAAACTTAAGTTTTCTGTATAAGAGCAGTAACAACAAAATACTCTGAAAATAATTAGGCAAATGAAAAACTGGCCAAAGTATTTGCCACTTTGAATAGATGAGTTCTAACAAATTAAATGAGAAAAATACAAATGTGCTGTGAGAAAGCAAAAAGCATGAAGAGGGAATGAACCAGAAAAGAAATTTTATAGACATGAGGTATATGAAAAATGTTTAACACTACTAGAAATTAGAGAAATAAACATATTTCACTTATCAAAATAGAGATATGCAGAAATGTATATATTCTCTCATATATGTGTGTATATATCTATATATCTGATATACATGTATAGATATGTATATGTATACATGTATAGATATGTATATATCTATATATACATGTATAGATATATGTATATATCTATATATATACATGTATAGATATGTGTATATATGTGTGTGTGTATATATATGTCTGTGAGGACAGAGAGACATAGAGGCACTTGCCCTGCTGGTGGGAATGACACTGGTACCACCTCTTTGGACGTTGTACCGTTTTGGAAATAGGTTTCTAAATCCCTCAGTATGTTTTTACTACCTGGTTTAGTAATCTGACTTTTAAAAATGATCTTAAGAAACTAATTTACACAGTATAATAATTGAAACTGGGATCCATGCAAAAATGCATCTAGAAATTATAAATTGCAGACTTGATTATAAGAGCAAAAGTTTGAAAATAATATGTGTTCAGATAAATAGAAAAGAGTTGTGAAAGAAGTTCCAAAGGTACCTACCTAAGAAGACTATCTGTAGCAATTAAGAAAACATGCTTTAAACAATACTTAATAATACAGGGTAATGTTTATTTTGACTTGCTTAGTGAAAAAGATGTTACAGAGTTGTATACACAATGTGACGCTAAGTGGAATAAATTATATTTATAAATATTCACAGAAAATAAAGATAAGAAATACTCCAAAATACTAATATCAACTAACCTTTAATGGACATTGGGATTAGGAATGATTTCTATTTTTGTTTATACTGTTTTCTTCATCAGTGTATCTTGGAAAAAGATACACTTTGAAAATAAAAATTTAAAGACCATATAATCCTACCAAAATGACTAAGATATAATACAGTTTAGATGGAATATTTTCTTTACTTGTTGTCCAGATATTTTCATTCACACTCCTAGCCATTAATCTATTCTTCTGTTTCCAAGAGGTGTTCAAGAAACTGTATTTCTCACTCAGAACTCAGAGAAAAGATGAAAGGCAGTTGTTACCTTTTCTTTTTACACAGGCAGTAAAATCTATTTTTAATGGTTCTGTTTTAAATCCCTGTTGTTAGAAACATTTATTTAACCTCTAACGCTGTTCTACTGAGACATTTTTGTTTACATCAGGCTAGACCTTGACCTTCCCAACCTCACACTCAGGGGAAACTTGTTGTTGTTGTTGCTTTTAAAAAAGATTTGATTGAAATTGTTTTGGCTGGTTCTTTTAGATTTGGAAATAGCCAAGAGCTATTCTACTTTGGACTATTTGGGGAGACTTTATTTTTCCCTCCTCTGGCTTAAAAAGATTTCATTATAAAAGTGAAATTATACAGACAGTGAGTAAGACAGGAACATGTCAAAACTTTTATTCCCCCTGGAGCTTGAGTGGTAAAAATGATCTTTTGCCATTGTGTGTCACTTCTTAGTTCTCTCCTCTTTTCTTGGAGGCATATTGGCATGCAGGCAGAGCTTCAGATATGGTCTTCAGGGTGCTGCAGATAATTTGAAAGGATGAGGGTTGGTGTCTAGTTTTAGTTAGCCAGCATCTGGCGGCCTTCCATAGAAACACCTAAAACGGCCTCAAAAGGAACTTGGAGTTAAGTTTACTCCACTTTGCAGAGAATACCAGGAGTCTGCTCATATGTTTGCTACTTAGTCTATGGAAAGTGAGAATATTGTCACTATGGAAAGAGTTTGTATGTGTGTCCAGGGAATGGTGTAACAAGAAAGAATGAGTCCAAATCATTTTCATCCACCTTTCTAACTCCTTTCAGCCTCCCATCTCTGGGAAGATATTCTGAAGGTTACCACTATATCTATAGCTCTCTCATGTATCACAGACCACTCCCCGGGATACATGGGAATGACAGAGGCCACAAGAACCACCACATGACCCCAACTCTGCTCACTATTGTGGTGTCTCCTGACCATTTATTACTGAGAATGTTTCATGTGTACTCAGGTGCAGTCCTACCAGTTACCACATGGTGCCCATATAATTTTTCCTCTCTAGGAAATTACAATTTCTTAAAGGATCCCTGGTTTTGTTTTTGTTTTTGTTTTTTAAGTGAAGCATGGCACTTAGAAGCTAAGATCTAGTGTTTAGTGTGCTCATTGTTACTGGGACGCCATTGCTTCTAGGTGTTGTCATTGGACAGAACTAGGAAATAGATGTGTATATATGTACATATAAATACACACACACACACATATATATATATCTCCCACACACATACCTCTTCAGTGATCTCTATATCTTTCTGTGTATATATTTGTCACAAAACCATATATGTATAGATGTATGTATGTGTGTATATATATATGTTCATTTCTCCAACACCTCAGGCTTCTTTCTTTTCTTGCTCCTCTTCCTCAGGTGTTGGCAATCCAATACCTCGGGCTTCTTTCTTTTCGTTCTCCTCTTCCTCAGATGTTGCAATCCAAACCCTTGGGCTTCTTTCTTTTCTTGCCCCTCTTCTTCGGGTGTTGCCAATCCAATACCTTGGGCTTCTTTCTTTTCTTGCTCCTCTTCCTCAGGTGTTGCCAATCCAATACCTCGGGCTTCTTTCTTTTTTTCTCCTTTCCCTCAGGTGTTTCCAAGCCAACACCTCAGGCTTCTTTCTTTTTTTTCTGGTCTTCCTGTTTGTAAAATCTTCTCTAGCAGCATAAAATTTAGCTCCCATTATCCTCAATGTATTTAATTATTTACTCAATCAATTTACTTTTTATTAAATGTAGTCGACCTTCCAACCACGATGGCCGTTGAAGAGATGCCATCAAGCCAGGGTCTCTGCTTCTCCCTGCTGCAGCCTGTATCCGAGACTGGCTTCCTGACCTGCACCTCAGTGAAAGGAAGGAAAGAGAAGGGGAAATAGAAACAGAAGGTACAGCAACTTTTTAATAACTTTTTTCCTTATTCCTTTTGCTCACAGTAATTCTCACACTCTGCACCTGCTCCGAAGGTTTGACATCCCAATCCAAAGCACACTAACATTCATAAATATGAATTTTCTTTAATACTTTGTAAAATTATCACTTCAGATAGTCTTTTTTAAAGCTTAATCCCTATATGTATCCACTCCATCCCCTGTAATATTCTTAACTTCTTGCTTTTTAAATCAAACATAGTAACTTTACCAACAGAACAATACTTCATTTGACATTAAAATATACAAAATATGGTGCTAGAAAAACTTGACCTCACATGCAAAGATCTTCAACTGCCAGTGAAAGTTAAGAATATGAAGGTAACTGTAGACTTTTCTCAAGTTCACACTTCTGGTAAAGTCTGTGTGTGTGTGTATGTGTGAGAGATTGCTGTTTTTCTTCTTTGTGGATTTTCTACCCTCTACATGTTTTGAAAACGTCAGTGCTGAAAAACTAAGCTGTCAAGAAAAGGCTGTACATTGCTTTTTTGAAAGTAGAATATGCTGACCCCTTCCTTGAGAATGAAAAAGGCCTCTCTTTTATTGGGCGAATTCTTATCCAAAGTTTTGACCCATAAGACACTTTAAATCTGTAGAAATTGCTAACAACACATTTTCTTTGTTTTCTAGACACAAAACTTCACTGCATTTTCTAGCCTCCTTTGTCATTATACAAGGCCAAAGGAATATGGCTGAAAGTGATGTACAGCAACTACCTCCGAGCAATGTTCCCTCTTCCCTATCTTTGCTCGTATGGTGGAGCAAATGATAAGGAGCACTCAGTAGAGAACTCCAAAACCTAATGGTGGAGCCACTATGGGGAAAGAACCTGATTCTTGCCTGGGGTAGGGTTCCCTCATTCCCTCCACTCCATTCCTACTAACCTGGACAGGACTGTGAAGTGTACAAGTAATAGACATGGATCATTGAGTTTTGTTTGGTATTTTTTGTTATAATACTTATTATGATTAACAACATTTCCAAAACAAAATACCATGTGGGTTTCTACTAGGAATAAATCACAATGTTCACTGTTGGATAGATTTCTAGAGTGGCAGAGTATAGCAAAACTTGGCTGTCTGGGCAAAAATTTTTTTTTTTTTTTTGAGATGGAGTCTCGCTCTGTCACCCAGGCTGGAGCGCAGTGGCTGAGTAGCTGGGACTACAGGTGCCCGCCACCACACTCGGCTAATTTTTTGTATTTTTAGTAGAGATGGGGTTTCACTATGTTAGCCAGGATGGTCTCGATCTCCTGAACTCGTGATCTGCCTCCCTCGGCCTCCCACAAGTGCTGGGATTACAGGCGTGAGTCACTGCGCCCGGCCGGCAAAATGTTTTTATTTTACTTCACTATGAAGTTTCCTTCAGCTTCAGTGAGTAATGTAGTGATACTTCTTAAGGTTCTGAAGCTTTGCAACCAGAGTTCCAAGCAAGGAGCTCAGATATGCCCAATTTCAATGGCTTATCTGGAGATAAATGACTCTAGAGAAAAACAGTGATGGTCCCTTCTGTGAGCCAGCATACGGATTCATGGAGCTATTTCATGTCTGGTCAAGTGTAAATACTAATAAATGTTACTCTAACACCTCTTTGAGATGTATAAGGGTTAATATTCTTTCCAGCATGACCTAGTTTATTAGCAAGAATGACTAAGTAATAGGGAGAACTAAACTCAATATCACTATGGTATTTCCTTTCCTTGGAAAGAGTTTCTGGCCATGAAAGGTGAGCTCACTTGCATTTTCACTTCTGTCCATGAAATAAGGAGAATGACCAAGACATCACCTCGGTCGTCTCGTTCACAGGTCATCTGTGCTGCTCTATTTGGGATGCTCCAAGTTGCTTTTTAATCCCTGGTTCCTTTACCCCTTAGAGTAGACCCTGGGGCATTCTCTGTGGAGGGCTCTTGACACTGGAAATTCCTTCTTTGGTTGATCAAAGCTGGTGCAGCCTAACCCCACCCCAGGAAGCTGTGGCAGACGTGTCTGCTCAACCTGGCTTCCTGCCAGCTGGGGATTTACTCTGGGGTGAGTGGGGAGAGGGACTTTCATGTGAGGAGGGGATTTATTGTTGGTTGATGGGGTGTGGCAAGTGTGAAGGGCGGGAACCACTTCAGCTTCTTCTCTGGATTGTCTGTGAGGCAGAGATGAATCTTTGCATGTGGGTTCCAAGAGTTTTGTGAAAAGTCAGGGTAAGTGCTGAATTGGTGAACTTTAATGATCAACTGAAATGCTTTTTTGGAAGTGAAGTATGGACTTGCAAAAAGCAAGATGACAAAAGTTGAAGGTTTGCTGACTACACACAGTAAAATACTGTTTAGAACCAAACAGCTGGAGATAACATTCTGACGCTCCTCACCAGTTAGCCAATCTAGCTCCACAGACCTAGGGGAAGAATGGAAACTGAGGCTGGGTAACTTGGTATTCTGAAATCCTGCCTTCCTCCAAGGGAGGTCATTGAACATTAGAACTCTTCATAACTCAGTCTTTTCATGGTAACAATGGTAATGACACTAAAACGATGCATCGCATTCTATAAAATATACCATATCTCGTGAAATTATTATATTTTGAGAAAGACAGAAGATGACATTATATAGTGTTGGTCCAGGAACATTGAGTGACTAGAATAGTAAGGTAGTCTGATAAATGACACCAGGATGTGGTTCTGAGCTCCCTGCTGTGTCAAGCATTCAGTATATGAACAGAAAAGAAATGTCATGGGGTTTAATTGAGTTTGATTCTAGAGCTTGAGAGAAAGCCAACATTTTTGCACTTTAGAAAATCTTTTATTTTCCTGGCCTTTATATTACCTTTTAAGCCTGCCAAGGGCAGGAATTTTGCATAGGTCTGAATAATTGGCCCCCTCATAGATTTCATCTAGCAAATACTTGTAATGTGGCTTTGATGCCAACTACTGGGCCATATGCTGAGGTATATAGAAAATAAATATAAGCTGTGGTCCCTGCTCTCCGTATAGCAGGAGTTCCCATTTGCAGCATACATCTAAGAATTCAGGTGGGGCCAGTGCTTATTTGTGAATTAGAAAAGAGATGCTGTCGTAGGTGGTCACGGCCATGGCTGCACAGTTTGGTGACTGGAGAGTGGCTGCATTTCAGCCTTCCCTGGTTCCTTTATCCCTTGCCCTTGTGCATCTTTGTGTGCTTTGGATTCCATCATATCTTGAGGACCTGTGGGATATGTCTGCCAGGAACCTAAGTTGTGTGAGAGAGTAAAAAAATCCTTCTAGCAGATAAATCATCCTAAGGAAATAAAAATTAGAAGCAGAAAACTTTAATCCAACCCCAATACATCACAGTGAAATAGACTGGGAGATTCCAGTGGCAGCATGGTGTCTGTCTCTAGACCTTTTGTCACTCTGTGAGTGAAAAACTGAAAGAGCTGTTTCAACAAAGCATTTTCTGTGGAAGAACATGAGGGAAAAAGGGAGCACTTCTTGGGATCTTCCATATTAGAATACAGGGCAGAGATAGGTGAAGGTGGGGAGTGTGTGTTGGCTTTAGCAGTGGGGTGGCCTCCACAGGTTCAATTCAGTGGCCTAAGAAGTCTCTGTACAGATCAGCAACAGAAGATAGAGGCTTTGAGATGGCTTTAGAGTGGCTGAGTGATAACTTTTCCAGCACTGGATCAGCGAGGGAGAGTGGAAATTGTCAGATCCCTAAATCATCATCTATGTATTGTTTGAAGAATTCCGGAAATACCTGGGAGAGGAGCAGGCTTAAGCACTAAATTTCCTGAAACTGTGACTTAAGGAAGTATCCTATGAATATTATGTGTTGCTATATTGTGGCATTAGTTTTATGTCAGTGCAGAGGAAAATAGGGAAACCAGAATAGCACATACACATATGGAAAATGTCATACCATTGTAGGATAACTTTTCCTTACTATAAGGTGTGGGATTAAAGACAGTAGAGGATCACAAAATGCAAGTTATCTGCATATATTCCATTTGGGTTGGAGATGACAGTGTATGAGACAGTAAGCAACTTCGCAGAATTAGTAAGTGGGGCTTCCTGGACAAAGCTCTGAAATCTCTATTTTAATAAATGATAGGTAGGGAGAAGAGAAGAAAGGAGGAGTGGAACGGGGAGGTGAGGAGACGAGTTGGTCGATTACGAGTGGAAGCTACATGGAAGGGAATGTACTCTAAACTGAAAACCAAGATTCCCAGGTTCTCTGCCTAGTTCTGCTCCAGTTAGTAAAGTGGGTGTGGGATAATCAATGACCTTCTCTCTAAGCTTTGATTTTCTCATTTGTTGAATGAATGGATTGAACTTATGAACTTTTAGATTTCCTCCCTGAGTCTGATGTTCACTTCTTTTTCTTTTAATACAGTTGTAGTTTAAAAAAGAGAGTATGCCTACAAATCTTGTGAATGGTTTGTGGCTTATTCTAATAGGATAGGACTGAAACCGAATACAGTGTATCCCCAGCAAAGAGTTTGCTGTCTGACTAGAGCTTTTTGACCTGTGGGTAGTTCAAGTCAAGGTTCTATAAGAAGACATTGAAGCCCTGTTTCTACACTGCTGAGTGTATATGTTTTGCCACCTTTCCCACCCCATCTTTCTTTCCTCTCTAGTTTCCTACTTGTCAGTTCCTATTTCCCTTTTGGTCACTGTATAAACTTGTAGGACTTCTCCTAAGCCTATCAGATTGGCCAGGCATGTAGTTTGTGTTTTTGCACATCCTGCCAAAATAAGCTTGGTCATTTACCTCTGTTTATTTTCCCTTTCCAGACATCAGGTATTGTCTGCATTCCAGCGCCCACACAAAAGTAATATCTCCCCAATTAAGGCTGCAGTGTCTCTGATTGTTGCTAAGGTTGGTGGACTTGGAGTCAGACCAACCAGAGGCATTTATTAAACAGCAGCCAGTGACATTTGGTTCCTTCAAGAGTTTTCAAATTCTCTGCAACAGCAATTCAAGTGACATTTTCAATAAACAATCTTAGAGGAGAGGAAAAGAAAGGGGAGGAAAAGAGAGGGGAGGGAAGATGAGAGCAGAAGAAAGGAGGGGCATAGAGAGGAGTTGGAGGAATGAGGGGAGCTAAACTGTAAGAGAAGAAACCCAGAGAAAAATTGACACCTTTGCACATTTCTTTCTAGCAAAATTATTAGAATTTTGCCTTTATAGGATATTGATATTCTAGTTTTTGATCAAATTGCATTTTCAACATTTAAAAAATTAATTTTAGGTTGATTCTGGTATCTGATGTTTTGGTAGTTCACAAAACATCGGTTCTCCCTGCCCTAAGAACATTTAGGTTCTTTTTCAGGATCGTCTTTTGGAAGCAACGTTCCAGAAACTTACCTCCTTACAGAATTTTCATTGACACCTTGACTTCCATATACCTTTGTAGTTTCAAGTCAAGCTGATTTTTTGGGTCTGTTTTCAATGCTTTTCCACAGAAGTAGCCCTTGCATACAGTTGCATCACTATTTACAAAACACTGCTATTCCTATATCTAGAATTTTATCTATTCCTTATTGAAAAGAGGTCAAATGCTGAGACCATACACGTATTTTTTCTTTTATTTCTTTTTCAACTTTTATTTTAGGTTCAGGAGGTACATGTGTAGTTTGGTTACATGGGTAAGCTGTGTGTTGCTGGGGTTTGGTATGCAAATAATTTCATCACCCAGGTAGCAAACATAGTACACGGTAGGTAATTTTTTGTCTCTCACCCTCCTCCTACCCGCCACCCTCAAGTAGGCCCCGCTGTCTATTATTCCTGTTTAGCTCTCATTTATAAGTAAGAACGTGCAGTATTTGGTTTTCTGTTCCTATATTGATTTGCTTAGGATATTGGCCTCCAGTTGCATCCATGTTGCTGCAATGGACATGATTTTGTTCTCCTTTATGGCTATGTAGTAGTACATGGAGTATATTTACCACATTTTCTTCAGTCCACTGTTGATGGACACCTAGGTTGATTCCATGTCTTTGCTATTGTGAATAGTACTGCCATGAACATACATGTGCATGTGTCTTTATGGTAGAATGACTTATTTTCCTTTGGGTAGATACCCAGTAATAAGATTACCAAGTCAAATGGTAGTTCTGTTTTAAGTTCTTTAAGAAATCTCCAAACTGCTTTCCACGGTGGCCAAACTAATTTACATTTCCACCAGCAGTATAAAAGCATTCCCTTTTCTCTGCAACCTCATCACCATGTTATTTTCTCATTTATTAATAGTAACCATTCTGACTGGTGTGAGATGGTATTTCATTGTGGTTTTGATTTACATTTCTCTAATGATAAGTGATGTTGATCATTTTTTCACATGTTCGTTGGTCATATGTGTGTTGAGAAGTGTCTGTTCATGTCCTTTGCCCATTTTTTAAAATGAGGTTGTTTTTTGCTTGTTGATTCATTTAAGTTCCTCATAGATTCTGAATATGAGACCTCTGTCAGGTGCATAGTTTGCAAATGTTTTCTCCCATTGCTAGGTTGTCTTTTTACTCTGTTCATAGTTTCTTTTACTGTGCAGAATCTCTTTAATATAATTAGGTTCCACTTGTCCATTTTTGTTTTTGTTGCAATCACTTTTGGAGACTTCATTGTGGAATCTTTGCTAAAGCCTATGTCCAGAATGCTTTGTCCTAGGTTTTCTTCTACCGTTTTTATAGTTTTAGATCCTATATTTACATCTTTAATGCATCTTGAATTAGCTTTTGTATATGGCAAAAGGTAGGGGTCCAGTTTAAATCTTCTGCATATGGCTAGCCAGTTATCTCAGTACCATTTATTGAATAGGGGGTCCTTTTCCTATTGCTTGTTATTGTCTATTTTGTTGAAGATCAGAGGGTTGTATGTATGTAGCTTTATTTCTGGGTTCTTTAACCTGTTTCATTGGTTTATGTGTCTGTTTTTGTGTAAGTCCCATGCTGTCAAGGAGCTTCCTTACCTTCCATATTCTGCATTCTGTGTCTGTCGTTTTAGCCACTTCAGTCTGGTTAAGAATCATTGCTTGGGAGCTCAGGCAGTCATTGGAGGTAAGAAGACACTCTGACTTTTAGAGTTTCCAGAGTTTTTGCACTGGTTCTTTCTCATCTGTGTGGGTTGATGTTCCTTTAATCTTTTGAAATTGCTGTCTTTAGGATGGGTCTTTTTGCTTTTATGTTCTTTGATGCCCTTGAGGTTTTGAATGTGGTATAAATTTGGTTTAATCGATTGGCTTCATTTCTGGATAGTTTCAGGGGGCCAAGGCTCAGTTCAGCATTCCTGGGCTGTGTGATCTAATTCTCAGGGGCTGGGACCTACCTGCAACTTTGTTCTCTGGCTCCTCAAGGTTAAGCACCTGCTGTGCTGGAGGGGCCGAGGTGTTCCCAGTCCACTGGCAGCAACATCCCCAACAAAGGCTATCAGCAAAAGTGTTCCAGTGGGGCAGTGGTGAGACCCCACGTGCACGTACACCAGCACATGAGATCCCCAGGGAAGGCAGAGGTCCTCGTGCACACAGACACTGGTGGGGCAGTGGTGGGTCCTCCTGCATGTGCTTACTATCAAGTGGGCAGAGTGAGGTTTGGGTGGGTGCATTGTTGATGGGGGTCCACCTGCAAAAGCACTCCAATGGTTAGATGGACTCTTCTGGCAAAAGAGCAGTAGTGGTGGCTGCAGTCAAGCTGAGGCTGCACTGTAAGGGGATGCAAACAGACAGGAACCCCGGGAGAGTGTGGCAGACAGGTGGGTGCTCAGATCAGACATTCCCTGTCCCATGGTAAGATAGCCCTGCTTTGTCCCTGTCTGGTAGCCAACAGAGGCTAGGCCACTTAGAGGGGTATGGCACACCTTGGGGTATGGGCTCCCATGGCTATGCTTCACTGTAGTCATTCCCAGGCCAAACCCTCTAGGTTCCATGCAGACTGGAGTTCTGCCTCTGCCAACTCTATGGGCAGTTCTCCCTGTCATCTCAGATGCCAGTGGGGTTTATGGGGTCTTCTGCAGCTAGCATCCCAGAGGTCCGTGGCAAGAGTGCGTCACTCCATGCCTATTTCACTCACCCCTTCCCTAGGATTTGCTCAGGGCCAGGAAGGAGTCCTGGTGCTCAGGAACCCTGTGCAGGGTTTCCAGCCTCCTCACCTTTTAGCCTGGGGTCTGCATCTTCTCTTTGTCCACTCTCAATCCCTTCATTGCAAAGATCTTTCAGAGTATGCTAGTCTACTTGATGCCCTTGTCTCACTCAGTAGGAGTAGTTCTTCCTGGCCACTTCTAGTTGGTAATCTCAGCTCTCCCCGCTCCATATCCTTCCTAAATTAGATGTTTTTCAGTTGCCTGTAAACTACCTCAAATATTGTGCAAATACTCTCATGTTCTCTGTTGGGAATTAGGTGAGCCCTATCATTCTTATTTGAAAGTTGTTATAGAGAAAATGCAGAAGGATTATGTGGTTTGAAGATCAATTGACCAATATCTATACTGATGACAGGAGAAAAAATGTGATTAAATGAAGGCAAAATAACTTTTATGATATTGAAAATAGGAGATAGTGAAATACTGTGTCCAGCTGACAAGTGTTGTCGAATTTGGTTTCACCTACATCTTCCATATAATGGTAGTAAGAGACACAAATCAAACTGTTTGGAATGATTTAATAAGGATTTAGATCTGGATAAGCCTAGAGGGAGAAATTTAATCAAGTTGACTTTCTGTTGTATATAAATATAAGCAATATTGTCCAGAAGCAAGTAGATGCTGCTCATGGCTTTCTGTTTTTATGGAAAATTAGTAAAGAGAGAGTAACATAGGAAACAAAAATTTTAATTACCTACTATGTGCCAGTCTTGTGTTTTCAATTCCCTCATTTATCCTTACACAAACCTCCCTAGGGGAGTTACCATTATCCTCATTTTACACATGAGGATACCAGCTGGGAGCCATAAAGTAACTGGTCCAAAATCACGTAGCTAGAAAATGGCACAGCCAAAATTTTAACTGAGATCAGCCTGACTTCAGAACTGTCTTCTATCTACCTGATAGCTTGTCATAATTTTTGTATTTAATAATTCACTTTCTTCTTGTTTTAGAGAAATTATGGAGGATTTAATCACCAAGACCTGTGCAATTCTATACAATATGTTAGTTACCATTCTAAAATCATTTTAGTATTGAACAGTTCACCAAACTGAATACAATTCACCAAATACTGAAATGCTTTCTCTGGAGAGCCAATGGGCCATTCTGTTCTGAATCCACAGTATATTGTTAGCTACTGTTCAAGTTTGGTTATTGCCAAATATGTCTTTGGGAACATTCCCTAAATATGATAGAGTCTTTACTAACTTATTAACATCTGAGGAGTTGGGAAATTCTGAAAGCCTTGTTAATGCTGAATCAATTGAAAATATAAAATAGGTGATAACTGTCTCCTACTTTGGGAGAGGGTAAGTGGTTACAACAAACTCACAAAGATAGAGAAATAAACTTCAGAAGGATGGTTTCAATCACTGTTGGAAACAGTGTACATCTATGTGAGATGCTATATGAAAATCTGGAGCAATGACTTTCCTGGTAGCTGTGAAAAAGTTAAGGCAAGGCACCAATCAGTAGATCTCCAATTCCTTGGGTGCTCTTCAGGAAAGGTATTTCTTACTGCAGTCTCAAAATCAAAAGACAGAAACAGAAGACACACTACAATTATCATCATCATAAAATTCCATGAAGTATCCATTTAAAAGGATAAAATTTCTTGTAACAACTAGGTTTCTGAGCCAAGGATGATCGAAGTTATGTATTTTTTAAACACACATGTAAGTCTTTTACATCTTAGAGAAACTTTGGACAAAAAATTGGGAAATATACACATGAAATATTCTAATCCTTGGTGAGTAATCAGGTTAACCCTATTGGTAGAATAGGGTTGAGATAATTAATAGGTGAATGTGCCAAAATGAGTAAATGAATCCATTATAATACATTATGTCACAATCCTATCTTTGCTACCATCACTTTAAAATAAAAATAACATTTAACAAGTTCTGTGCCATGAAGATGAAAATAGAATGTTAAAGATTGTCATTATTTCTTCTTTGGGAAGGCTTGTGACTGATAAGATAACTATTGCCTAAACTATTTTAGTATGTGGAATTGGCACAGATAAATTCTCTGCTCTATGTACTAATTACTGTAATTTGATCATTATAATGATTATAATTTCATATTCACTTTATATGAGATACTCTTTTAACACTGCCTGTCACATCATAGTAAATTTGCTTGCAAGATTGTTTTGGGGGGAGAAACTATTATATCTTATCAACAATGCCTTTGGTAGCTTAATTATGATATGCCTTTAGGATTTTTGTAACACCTGTTATAAAGCCTGTTTCCTGAATGAGAATGTTACATTTCTAAGAACTGTATGAAGATACTATTTTAAATGAATTGCTAATTGCATTTCTAATATTTATATGAGAACAATTATTAAAAACAACATAAAATTTCAAAGAGATACTTATTAAATTAATAATGGCTATCCATATAATAATAGAATACTACACATTTACAAAAAGAATGAGAAAAGTATGTACTGAGTTAGAAAGATTTCCATGGTATATTATGGGATCAAAAAAGCAAAGTACAAAACAGTGTACGTAAAATATATTTTTGATACAAAATAGGGGATACATAAAAATTGACCTCTGTATTGTCTTTTTCATAAAAAAATAACTCTGGTAGGATAAATAAGAAAGTAGTAAGAATGGTTTCCTGAGAGTAAGGAGAAGGGTATACGTGATAACTGAATGAATGGAAGATAGGCTTAAAGAGAATCTTTCACTGTACTCTTCTCCTTAGTCATTGTTGATGGCTCCTGGTGCCATGAGAAGTTTTTGATAGTCATAATCACTGCATTGATCTTTCTTTTTTTCCTTTTGGATTTCAAGTCATACATACAAAAGTCTTTCTCTTTTGTCATTTTATCACTTGTATAATTTTTATAATTACTGTATTCATTTTTAGTTTATTATGGTGCATATTATGAGAAGAATTGGTTATCCAGTTGTCCCAACACCAGTTATTGAGTAGATTACCACTTACCTGTTGATTGGAGACACTATCTTGGTCATGTATTGAATTATCTGTATTTGAACTGTTTATTCCATTACAGTGATTTGTCTGTGAATGTGCCCCTATTTCTTTCTTTTCTTCTCTTTTTCTTTCTTATTTGTGTGTGTGTTTGTTTTTCAGATAGGGTCTCACTCTGTTGCCCATCCTACAGTGCAGTGGCACAAGCACAGCTCACTGCAGCCTCAAACTCCTGAGCTCAAGTGATCCTCCTACAGCATCACAAAGTGCTGAGATTATAGCTATGAGCCACCACACCTGGCTTCATGTTTTAATTACTAAGACTTCATGCTTTAACATTGATATGTCTATAGGTCTAATCTGCCCTCATTGTTCTTCTCTGTCAGAGGTTTCCTGGCTTTTAAAATGTATTTTTATAATCGTCTAGTTTAAACATGTTGGTCTTTTAATTGAGATTGTCCTAAATTTATAAATTTACCCTTATGATGTTGAGTATTCCTGTCCCCACACCTGATATGTCTTTCTATTTACTCAAGTGTCTCTTTGGCATTTCAGTCATGTAGTACAGTTTTCCTTATATGGGACTAGAATATTTCTTATTCATTTCTAGGTTTTTTTTTTATTATACTTTAAGTTCTGGGGTACATGTGCAGAACATGCAGATTTGTTACATAGGTATACGCATGCCATGGTGGTTTGCTGCAACCAACAACCCGTCATCTACATTAGGTATTTCTCCTAATGCTATTCCTCCGCCAGCCCCCCACCCCCTGACAGGCCCTGGTGTGTGATGCTCCTCCCCATGTCCATGTGTTCTCATTATTCAACTTCCACTTTTGACCGAGAACATGTATAGATTTCGTTTTCTGTTCATGTGTTAGTTTGCTGAGAATGATGGTTTCCCGCTTCATCCATGTCCCTGCAAAGGACATGAACTCATCCGTTTTTATGGCTGCATAGTATTCCATGGTGTATTTGTGCCACATTTTCTTTATCCAGTCTATCATTGATGGGCATCTGGGTTGGTTCCAAGTCTTTGCTATTGTGAACAGTGCCGCAGTAAACATATGTATGCATGTATCTTTATAGTTGAATAATTTATAATCCTTTGGGTATATAACCAGTAATGGGATTGCTAGGTCAAATGGTATTTCTAGTTCTAGATCCTTGAAGAATCACCACACTGTCTTCCACAATGGTTGAATTAATTTACATTCCTACCAACAGTGTAAAAGTGTTCCTGTTTCTCTACATCCTCTCCAGCATCTGTTGTTTCTTGACTTTTTAATGATCACCATTCTAAGTGGTGTGAGATGGTATCTCATTGTGGTTTTGATTTGCATTTCTCTAATAACCAGTGATGATGAGCTTTTTTCATGTTTGTTGACCACATAAATGTCTTCTATTGAGAAAGGTCTGTTCCTATCCTTTGCCCACTTTTTGATGAGGTTGTTTGTTTTTTCTTGTAAATTTGTTTACGTTCTTGGTAGATTCTGGATATTATCCCTTTTTCAGATGAATAGATTGCAAAATTTTTCTCCCATTCTGTATGTTGCCTGTTCATTCTGTTGACAGTTTCTTTTGCTGTACAGAAGCTCTTTAGTTTAATTAGATGCCATTTGTCAATTTTGGCTTTTGTTGCCATTTCTTTTGGTGTTTTAGTCATGAAGTCTTTGCCCATACCTATGTCCTGAATGGTATTGCATAGGTTTTCTCCTAGGGATTTTATGATTTTAGGTCTTATGTTTAAGTCTTTAATCCATCTTGAGTTAATTTTTGTATAAGGTGTAAGGAAGGGATCCAGTTTCAGTTTTCTGCTTATGGCTGGACAGTTTTCCCAACACCATTTTTTAAATAGGGAATCCTTTCCCCATTGCTTTTTTTTTTTTTTCCAGGTCTGTCAAAGATCAGACAGTTGTAGATGTGTGGGGTTACTTCTGAGGCCTCTGTTCTGTTCAATTGATCTATATATCTGTTTTGGTACCAGTAACATGCTGTTTTGGTTACTGTAGTCTTGTAGTGTAGTTTGAAGTCAGGTAGCGTGATGCTTCCAGCTTTGTTCTTTTGGCTTAGGATTGTCTTGGCTATACGGGCTCTTTTTTGGTTCCATATGAGATTTAAAGTAGTTTTTTCTAATTCTGTGAAAAAAGTCAATGGTAGCTTGATGGAGATGGCATTGAATCTATAAATTACTTTGGGCAGTATGGCCATTTTCATAATATTGATTCTTCCTATTTGTGAGCCTGGAATGTTTTTCCATGTGTTTGTGTCCTCTTATTTCCTTGGGCAGTGGTTTGTAGTTCTCCTTGAAGAGGTCCTTCCCATCCCTTGTAAGTTGTATTCCTAGGTATTTTACTCTATTTGTAGCAGTTGTGAATAGGAGGTCACTCATGATTTGGCTGTTTGTCTGTTATTGGTGTATAGGAATGATCGTGGTTTTTGCACTTTGATTTTGTATTCTGAGACTTGCTGAAGTTGCTTATCAACTTAAGGAGATTTTGAGCTGAGGCGATGGTGTTTTCTAAATATATGATCATGTCATCTGCAGAGACAATTTGACTTTTTCTTTGCCTAATTGAATTCCCTTTATTTCTTTCTCTTGCCTAATTGCCCTGGCCAGAACTTCCAATACTACGTTGAATAGGAGTGGTGAGAGAGGGCATCCTTGTCTTGAGCTGGTTTTCAAATGGAATGCTTCTAGTTTTTGCCCATTCAGTATGATATGGCTGTGGGCATTTCTAAGTGTTTTAACACATTTGCAGCTTTAAAAAATTGACTTATCAGTCACACATTCAAACTGGTCTTTGTTATGTATATGAAAGCAATCATTTTTTGATTGTTAATTTTTTACTTCTCTATCTAGATTTCCTAATTGCTTGTAATAGTTTTCCTACTGGGTCTCTTGGATTTTCAGGTATACTATCATACTGCCTGAAAACTGATAATCCATTCCTGCCTTTTCACTTTTCAGGTCTCTAGTTTCTTTTATCTAATTGCAATGGTTAGTTTAATAAGCTCCTTTAAAAGATTCTGCAAAGACTAGCCAGTGGAATGAAGGTTACAGCAACAGGGTCTAGGTAAAATAACCCATTATATATGCACTATTTTAAATAACTGTTTTGGCTATATCAGTATGACCTGTTAGAGATATTTCTTGAGGCAGTATTTCTAAGAAATGAAAATTTATTTCACCGGGTTTTAGAATCATCTTTAGTATATCAAACTGGAGCTTTCCTTGGACGCCATGTTACAAATGGCCATGATTCAACTGAAGTAATTTAAAGGAAGATGCGCAGACAAACTAGAGATTTTAGCAGTTATCCAGTTAATTCCTCTTTTCCACCGACTACATTTACTGAATGTGATTGCTGCAAAATCCCCAATCCCACCCTTCACAACTTTAAAATTCAGTTATTATATTTGAACATATCCATAGTGAGTTTAAGAATGATTTTCCTCATCAGTGGCAGCAAGATTGCCTGGTATATTGTGTGATGATATTGATATTTGTATCTATATTTAGCCAATTTGGGGGTGAGTTTGGTTCAAAAAAATATTTATGAAGCAAAAAATATTTGATAATTAAATAAAATGAATGTCAACCAAGCTCACAGTTGCTAAGTTTAGGAATTCTTTATTCAAGAAGAAAAAGATTAGCGAATACTTGTGAAAATCCACAGCTGGAATTGCAAGACTGGTTTTCCACAATTAAAATTTACAAATGTTCTTACTGGCACAATCTTCAGCATATTTGATCAATGAGGAAGTTTATTATGGAAAGAAAGGCGTAGTAATGATAAGAAAATGTCCTAGCTCTACCAAAGTTAAACAGAGTACAGTGTCCTCTCAGGCTCTAGGGCCATGAAGGCCCATGAAGGCCCTACTCTGGTTTGAGGAGCACTTAACTTGTAAAAGGGTTGATTTTCCTTAAACACCTTGAAACTCACATCTGGACAAAAATGAAGATCAGTAAACCTGCCAGGAAACAAGAAAGCAGGTTCAAAGTAAAACTTGCCAGTTGTGAGTTCTTGCAAGCTGATTCAGTCCACTGTCTTTGTAGCTTGAGAAAAAGTTGCCAGCTTGGCAACCTGATGAAAGTTACTCCTACTTTAAGCTCCCATATTTAGCCCAACTCTCACAACTTGCAAATCTACAGGAAACCAGCAGGACAGAACATCCATTCAATCATGAAAATCCACCATTGTAGCTTACTAGGATGAGTGTTTGTTACTCACGATGTCTACCAACTTGGTAACACCAAGGTCATCTCTCAATTTCAGAGCATGTACATTTTGACCTACTGTTCAACTAGACTTCCAATGATGAATGGAGGGTGATTTCTACCAGGTGAAAATCTTATTTATCTATCCTAGACTGTGGGTAAAAAATCCTGGATGAGAGCCAAAAGATACATGAACTGGATTATATATTCTCAGAAGAATTTGTAAATCAAGTGACTGCTAATTTGTAAGGAGGTTCTCTTGAGATGTGTGTGTGTGTGTGTGTGTATACACGTGTGTGTGTGTTTTTGTTTGTATCAATGCTGTGCAGTGCCAGGTTTTATAAATTATCAAATATATAGTCACTACCTATTGAAAAGACTAAATATTGGCTTGGAGGCATTGGCTAAACTTTACCATAGTTCTTTTCATAATTAGATTTTTTTAAACCTAGCCCCACATGCTGCTACTTTTACCATGATGCAGGAGGGTCTAGTTAAGTTATGCTATATGCTTTTCAATTAAACCATAACTTTCACATGTGCATTTTGTTGTGCTTACCAACATTAAATAAATGGATAACACCTGAATAAATTTAATATCCCAGAGTTCACTCATTCTGGGAACTAACTTACAAGTGAGAGGTTTTTCATTTTAGTTCAGTCGAGAGTTTTACTGAGTTGAAGTAAAGCAGTAGTTCCTTAAGCATAACCTCTAAAAACAGGTAATAGTAAAATACATACTAGTATTTATGACTGACCCATTTCTCAACCCATTTAAATCTGGAAAGATATGTAATAAATGTGAGTCTAGTTTATACACTTAGGTTATTCATATAAACAGTAAAGCTCTTTCATAAAGCTTCTTATCAGGGGACGTGACTTAGAAAGGAAATGGAAAATTATGGGCATAGAGTTAGTACATAAGATTTTCAGTCTTGCATTTTACATTTCTTTTTCTTTTTTTTTTATTATTATTATACTTTAAGTTCTAGGGTACATGTGCATAACGTGCAGGTTTGTTACATATATATACTTGTGCCATGTTGGTGTGTTGCACCCATCAACTCGTCAGCACCCATCAACTCGTCATTTACATCAGGTATAACTCCCAATACAATCCCTCCCCCCTGCCCCCTCCCCAACATTTTACATTTGTATCTCCTTATTTGTGCTAAAAGACATAGCTACTGACAATGACACTGTATGTGTGTATAAAGTGGTCCAAGAGACATGTATTGTGAGCACTTCTTGGAACCTAAGAACCCTGTGGCCTCACTTTACTATTGATGACATTTTTCATGATGAAGGTGATTGGCAATGACAGTCAATCTGAAGTTTCTCATTTTTGAAAGTTTTAACACCTGATTTCGGTTAGGTATATCGTTTTGGGGCCTTGTGCACACAGGTGTTTAGCCAATATTGGTTAAAAATGATCACTACCTGCTGAATAAAATTAAATACTATGCACAATGTAGATGCTGATAAATTTGATGAAGAATCTAAATATGCCTGTGAAAGAGCTAGATCTTGCAAACTGTAGTCTGTGAATGACTTGTTTTCTGGGGTGTTGATTAAAAATGAAAATTCCTAGCATGTACCTAAGACTCTGTGATTTCTAACTGTGAGCCTGGAAACCTCAATTTTAACAACTCCTTTGGCAAATACTTCTGTACCGAAATGCTCGATGACTATTAATCTTTAGCTCTTGGATTCTTAAAATAATATTTCAAATTACATAGAGGTTCATTTTCATTTATACCACTGGAAAAAAAACACAAAAAGATGATTTTCAAGATCAGATTCTAAATTCTTTACTCAAGTGGTTGAAATGATTCCAGCCTGGCACCTGAAGTATTAAACTGTGTCTGTAAGAATTCTTAAAAACATAGCAGGAAACAGAAATATTCTCAATGGTAAGTATCTGGCTTTTAAGGAAGATCTGGAGTTTTTGATTATTTGAAAAAAACTTACCAGTAGGTTTAGTGATAAGTGAGCATAAAAAGTTTTTGAGTTAATTCACTAATGCAGAGCTCCAGAAGAAAAAGACCTACAGCATTGAGTGAAACATTTTTACTTTTCTACCATAAGCAGCAGGAGAATGCATGGAAAGCGTAGTTGGAGAAGTGGTAGAATTAAATGCAACATAGAATGACATCATAGTACTATTTCTCAAATATAAAAAGCAAAAGCAAGTCCCCAGTAAGAAGGTCTGGGATGGAGGAAAAACTCCTAGCATGAGGGAGGCTAGGGAGGCTGTTTGATGATACCTGAAATTTGGTTCACTTTTAGAAGGAATTGATGTACTGCATGCATCCAGGGAAGAAAGCAGGGCTTATGAAAAATGGTTAAAAGAAATCTGGATGCTTTGTCTGATAATGATGAATTTTGACGTAAGCGTGGAAAAGACGAAGTTAGGAATAAGGGATGAGGACACAGGCAGGGGATGGGAGTGGTAATGTCAGATCTAAACTGAGAGCTATGCTCAAATACTTAAAGGGTTATCATAAGAAGAGTGGTTAACTGCATGTGTGGTTTGAGAATAAAACATGAAGACGAAAGGGTGGAAGTAATGGGGAAATTGAATATGAAAAAACTTTCTTAAATCAATAAAACTTAGCTTACAAACAAAAAATAAGAAAAAGAGTAAAAGAATAAACAACCACCACCAAAATAAAAGAAGAAAAAAGAAAAAGTTATCCGACAAAGGAATAGGATGACTATGAATTAGTGAGTTTCGTATCTTGGAAGTATTTAAGTATATCTGGAATGTTTATTAGACAGTGCTTCTTAAACTTTACCATGAGTATGGATCATGTGAGGATCATGTTAAAATGCAGATTCTGGTTCAGGAGGTCTGAGGTGTGAGACCTAAGATTCTGCATTTCCAACAAGGCTCCCAGGTTTGGCTGAATCTCAAAGGAAATGAAATCTGCAATAACTCCATTATGCAAATAGTAGTCACATTGAAGGAACCTGGGAATGAATTTCTAGAGACCTAGTTTTGAGTCCTGCCTCTACTTAGTCATGTAAATTAGCAGTCTTCTCTCAAGACTGACAGTCCCACAATGGGGGAGAACATGTGCTCTTTTTTACAGCTGACCTCTTTGACTCTGAACTGACAGTTTCAATTTTTTATTCTGATAATACATGTGTACATATGCCCTAGAGGTGATATTTTAAATTTTTCTGCTTCTAATTTATTTGGTTTGGGTAAAACAGACTTAAGCACATAAGAATTATATGTAAAGTATGAGTAAATAGACTCTGAGCAAGTGTATAAAGATTCCTAATAGGTCACGAGGATAAATGTAATAACAGCATTTTTGCTCTTCAAGAGCCTTTAAATGTTTCAAGGTTGTTTTGTTTGTTGTTGCAGAGGGAGGGTGGAGCCTGCTGGAATTGCTAGAAATCTGATTTTTGATAAGTGGGGTAGTACTTTATCATCCTGATGATGATAATAAGAGTAACTGTTTTCTTTTGGGCTTGGTTCTCCTTCTTGTTTTCTTTTCTGTCTTCTAAAATTCATTAACCTGAATTACTAATAGAATGGGGAGGTACTAGGATGGGGGTAGGCAAAATGGAGTTGATACCAAAAAAAGTTAGATGTCAAAGTGTAAAATATTTAGATATAATTCCATGTTTCAGTTGAAGGTGTTGGAACTCTGAGGCTAAGAGGTACTATTACTTTAGAGGGCTAGTTAGAAGCAAGACGCAGAAATAGATCTCTAGAAATTCCTCCCACATTCCTTTAATGTTAGTACTATTTGTATAATAGCATCATTGCAGGTTACTTTTCTTTTTGGAGTGGCAGTGCAAATATACCTGTGGTTTATTCTTACTACTTTACATCTTTAGATCACACTCATAGTCTAATTTTTAGGTGTCAAAAGAAACGAAGACAAAATTATGTGTCTTACAGAGCATAGAAAACATGAATATAGGCTGGGTGTGGTGTCTCACACTTGTAATCCCAGCACATTGGGGGGCCAAGGAGGGTGGATCACCTGAGGTCAGGAGTTCAGGACTAGCCTGGCCAATGTAATAAAACCCTGTCTCTACTAAAAGTACAAACATTAGCCAGGTGTGGTGGCAGGCACCTGTAATTCCAGCTGCTTGGGAGGCTGAGACAGGAGAATCACTTGAACCTGGAAGGCAGAGGTTGCAGTGAGTTGAAATCATGCCACTGTACTCCAGCCTGGACAACAAGAGTGAAACGCTGTCTCAAAAAAAAAAAAAAAAAAGAATATTTCATATGTTAATTACAAAGTATTTCCTATTCACTTCTTTGAGTTTTTAAACCTCAAATGATATTTGATCAAACTTTCTGTGTGCAGATAAGCTGTTGTAAACACATTTTATTAGCATTGTTATATTTTAGTAAATGTAAAACTAATTTTCTGACAATGATTCTGACTTCTCAAGAATGGATTAAATCACATTGATCACTGTGCATAAGAAGACAGGATATACATTTAAAAGCCAGAATACACATAGTGCTTGCTATAGAAGGGCTTTTATTCAAAACAACAACAAACACAGACAAAAACAGCTTAAAGAGTAAGCACTCTTGTTTGAGGTATCCGGAAAGATACATATCCAATTTTTATTACAAAGTGTTGGATAATGAGACATCACTACATTGTCTCTCCTTGAAGTTCTTTGGTCATTATTAATCAAGATATTTTTTGGCACTTCTCTTGTATCTATATATTTTCTCTTCATGTCCAGTATGTGTTGCGCAGTGTGGGAACCCACAATGTAAAGCATAGGTCTAGACAGTTGTTAATTTAGGAATAGACAAGTCAGATTTAGAAGGAGTGGTTTAGAGCATGGGCTTTGGAGGATGTCAGATAAGGGTCACAAATCTATGCTTACTAAATATGTGATCTTAAGGAAGTTGTTTAATTTCTCTGTAACTCAGAGTCCTCATCTATAAAATGGAAATCAAAATACCGACTTCCAGAAATGTTATAAGGAATAAATAAAATATGTATGCCAGGCACTTAAATTTAGACCCCGAAACATAGATGCTAGATAAATATTTGCTGCTGAATGAATAAACTGGGTGATCTTGGGCAAGTTATTCATGAACTTCTGTTTCTTCATCTGTAAAATGGGAAAAAAATATTGCTCAATCTCAGAGTAGTTAAAAATAAATGAAACCATGTACGTATTACATATATGTACATAGGGCACAATGTACCTCTGGAATCTAGTAAAAACCTAATAAACTGTACTCTTTGGCAATATTATTTTTTAATATTTAGAAAACAAATGCCAAGGTTCATGGTACAATATAAGTTCAGAGAAAGGGCAGACCGTTGTGGGTGGGAGTCGAAAAGAAAGGCTTCCTCTAGAAGGTGCAACTCTGAATTACAGTTATACAACTCTGCAGGGGCCACTTTACCTACCCTCATAACCCATTGTTACCAGATGCCTTGTGGCAAATGGAAACCAAGGTGCCAGGAAATAGTTTCTCGCAAAATCCCAAGGAGTTACACATACATAGGAATGGACCCATGTGAGCTCCACCAATGGCCTCTGCATTCCCTTGGCGAAGGGCAGTGACGCATGAAAGATTACTTTGTTTTTGTGAACACTACCCCTGCAAAGGCATTATTTTACTTCCTCAGCATTCATCTGTTTCAATTATATAGTTCACACTTCATTACTGGTGATGGTGGTGGGTTTTATCTTGGATTTCTTCTTTTTTTCCAAATTGGAAGTAGCTTTATATTTTCTTCTGATGATATAAGTGACACATGCTCATGATTATTAATCAATAGAGAAAATTTAAGGAGAAGGCAAAGATCCTGGAGATTTTCCCCACGAATCAGGATTTCTAAAAGAGAAGTAGAGGCCCTAACTTCATGCAGAAATCAATGATAATTAACTTTGATCCCTATAGCAGCCAATATAATCTTAGCTACAACTCTGGTCATGTCATTTTCATGTTTAAAAAAAAGTCCCCCCCCTTTCCCTGCCCCAACGCCCCTGGCCAGGACAGTCTTAGTGTTGAGCACAGCATATGAAGCCCCTTTGTGATCTGATTCTTGCTGAACTTGTCACTTCCCACCATTCTCCTTCTACCATTAATTGTATGTTCTGGCCCCAGAGAAGTACTTTAAATTATCCAAGTGTTCCTATCATACCTTTAAAGCCTTTTTGACTTGAATTTTACACAGTGGAGAACTAAACTAACAAGAGCCCCTCTTACTGTAAGCACATAGAAATGCTAGATAAAATACAGCTAAAAACATTTTTAATAAATGCTAGGCTTTAAAAAAAATTACATGGTACCAGAACTTAAGAAGAATTTGTAGTCAGAATTGTAAACTCCCTAAAGCCTTGGTGGCTTAAGAGGATAGTGGACATAGATATACATCCTAAAAATTATGAAGAGTAATTATTCACAAAGGAGCAGGAGGTGTGGTGTTGACTGCTATTTAAGTCCAGGAGCTGGAGTTTGATCCCCCTTTTCATAAAACAAGGGCACTGAAGGGACTATCCTTTCAGTAAAAGAATTCAAAAGAATCAAAAAAAAGAAAATTTTTGCAATCTACTCATCTGACAAAGGGCTAATATCCAGAACCTACAAAGAACTCAAACAATTTACAAGAAAAAAACAACCCCATCAGAAAGTGGGCAAAGGATATGAACAGACAGTTCTCAAAAGAAGACATTCATACAGCCAGCAGACACATGAAAAAATGCTCATCATCACTGGCCATCAGAGAAATGCAAATCCAAACCACAATGAGATGCCATCTCACACCAGTTAGAATGGCAATCATTAAAAAGTCAGGAAACAACAGATGCTGGAGAGGATGTGGAGAAATAGGAACACTTTTACACTGTTGGTGGGATTGTAAACTAGTTCAACCATTATGGAAGACAGTATGGTGATTCCTCAAGGATCTAGAACTAGAAGTACCATATGACCCAGCCATCCCATTACTGGGTATATACCCAAAGGATTATAAATCATGCTGCTATAAAGACACATGCACACGTATGTTTACTGCAGCACTATTCACAATAGCAAAGACTTGGAATCAACCCAAATGTCCATCAGTGACAGACTGGATTAAGAAAATGTGGCACATATACACCATGGAATACTATGCAGCCATAAAAAAGCATGAGTTTGTGTCCTTTGTAGGGACATGGATGCAGCTGGAAACTATCATTCTCAGCAAACTATCACAAGAACAGAAAACCAAACACCGCATGTTCTCACTCATAGGTGGGAACTGAACAATGAGATCACTTGGACTCTGGAAGGGGAACATCACACACCGGGGCCTATCATGGGGAGGGGGAGGGGGGGAGGGATTGCATTGGGAGTTATACCTGATGTAAATGACGAGTTGATGGGTGCTGACGAGTTGATGGGTGCAGCACGCCAACATGGCACAGGTATACATATGTAACAAACCTGCACTTTATCCACATGTACCCTAGAACTTAAAGTATAATAAAAAAAAAAAATTCAAAAGAATCCACCCAGCAACCAAAACAGGCCACAGGAAATTTTGTACAGTTTGAGAAAAAAGGGTTTCCATAGGACACGGAAATCCCGGGCCTCAGGCATGGGTGGGTATTGATTCTGAATTTGCATTATCCTTGTTGTGGGGGAAACTCCAAGACTTCAATTTGTTCCTGACTGGAGATATTAACCACTCATTAAGGACACTCCTGTAACTCTACAGGAATGGAATGACAGTAAAATAAAACAAAAATAATAACAAAAAATTATTAATGAAGAGGCGCTGAGGAAGATTCCAAACCATCTAAGATAATGATTCACTATAGGAGGAGTTAGCACACCAAAACACAAGATAATTTAAATTCCAAGAACTTGAGATTAAACTAAAAGAAGCTATAAAAGTAAACAAGAAGAAATAGAAACTATCAGGAAGGAAGAGCATAAATTGTTAAAAAACAAAAAAATAGAAAACACCATTTTTTCCAGGGAAAAAACCCAAAAACTTTTGTAGAAATAAAATATATAGTAATTGAAATTGGAAAAAAAAAAACCACACACACACACTCGAAGGAATTAACACATCCATTTGGGCCCATCCGAAGAGAGAAATTGGCTTCTGGAAGAGCTGAGGAGTCAGCCAGATTAACTTGAAGGTATAAGGATTTAAAATTATGAAAGAAATGTTAAATGGCTAAAAGAGCAATAGAATGATTAGTTTTAATATATTTAAAATGATTTAAAGAGGGAATAAAAAGAATGGAAAAGAAAAACGTTCAAGCTGCTAAACATGAAGCTTTATGGAACAGATGAAATACATGAATCCTTAGAGATCTACAAGGAGGACAAAGTTCCCACAGATTTTCAGTTCCAGCCATGAAGAAGTATTACCCTACCTTTTCCACCAAAAATTGTTATAAAAACTGCAAACATACATAGAACAAGTCTGAAGGTATTGGTGAGCCACAGAGGCGTGACATAAAGAGTCTATGATCCTTAAGAGAATAGGCACACACCTCCAATTCCCCGCACAATCTTTGAAGGACATTTATCAAAGGCGCAGGGAAAGAGAGTTTGAATCAAAACTGGCTGTATTTCTGGACTGAAAAGACAGAGGTCCGAATCTGAGGCAGGCAAACTTCTAGAGAGTAGGGAACCACAGAAACAAAGTTTAAATATCTACATTTAAATAACCTTCAAGGAATTGGTCAGCTTTTTGGCTAAACATGTGCATGTTAAAAATCCAAGGAAAACATGGGAAGCTGCAAAGTTGAACAAAGATTTCAGCATCCATGTGTGTTAAGACAGGGATTAAAACTCAAATCCTGCCATGATGGTGGGATTTTGGAAAATAACCTTGGCTCTTCTTAGGTGAGACCCAATGCAAGTGCAACAGCCTTAAAAGTAAGGCCATACTTTAGGATTAAGAGTTGTATCCTTGGCCGGGCGCAGTGGCTCAAGCCTGTAATCCCAGCACTTTGGGAGGCCGAGACGGGCGGATCACGAGGTCAGAAGATTGAGACCATCCTGGCCAATACGGTGAAACCCCGTCTCTACTAAAAAATGCAAAAAACTAGCCGGGCGAGGTGGCGGCGCCTGTAGTCCCAGCTACTCGGGAGGCTGAGGCAGGAGAATGGCGTGAACCCGGGAGGCGGAGCTTGCAGTGAGCTGAGATCCGGCTACTACACTCCAGCCTGGGCCACAGAGCGAGACTCCGTCTCAAAAAAAAAAAAAAAAAAAAAAAAAAGAGTTGTATCCTAAGAATAAGATAAAAATGAGAAGAGGCCAGTTCTAACAAATTCTTGATGAAATTAACATATTCAATAAGTACCCTATTTTCCTGTCATAAAAAAGTTCTTTTTGGTGGAAGATGTCCGCAGAAAAACCCTCTACAATTCTTCATTCACAATATTCAGCAACTAAACAAAAATGTAAACATATGCTAAGAAGAAGATTAAGTGAACGAAGATGAAGAGGAAAAACTAGATTCAAAGGCAGAGCCAAAGGTAATGTATTATTGAAGCTTATCAGACAGATTTTAAAATAGTTGCAATTAGTATTTTTGAGAAAATAGGAAAGCTGAAAACGACACACAGAAAATCCTCTATTTTTGTCTGTGTTGCTCAAATTGTTATTTGGAATATTTAAGAATGTAAAAGGATAGTCTGGAATTGAAAAATACAGTCTCCTACATTTAGAACTCATTGTGAAATGGGAAAGTTCCCTTGTCCCCCCTTGCAGGGTGTGACAAGGGGAGTGGCTTGCTTCTTCACTGCCCAGCTACTCAAACCTCCAGGGGTCATACAGATGGGCAGGTTATGGGGTTCTGACCCCACAGCAGCATCTAGAGGTGAATGTTTACAGTTCCTGAAGCCCCAGTGGGCGTGTGCTCTTTTAGTTTTGCTGTCTGTAGGCCCCTTGTGCTAACTAGATCAATTAGACTCTTGCTTTATCGCAAGGACAGAGGGCTTTCTGTATCCCAGGGTTCTTGCCTTGGTGTACTGGAAGAATCAGATCACAGGTGGGCTTGGAGAATGAGTGCAAGGTTTTATCGAGTGGAAGTAGCTCCCAGCAGATGGGGAAGTCAGAAAGGAGAGATGGTTTATCCCTGGAGTCAGGCTGCTTGGCAGCCTGGGCTCTCCTCTGACTGCTCCAGTCAAACTCTGCCTCATTCCCCCATCAATGGCCTGCCAGCATGGTGGTGTCTGTCCTGTGCTCTTTGGCTAGTGTGCTCCCCTCGACCTTCTCTCGACATCCAGCAGCTTGTGTGTCTGCCTGCTGGATCTTGAGGTTTTTATAGGCACAGGAATGAGGGTGTGGCAGGCCATAGTGGTCTTGGGAAATGCAACATTTGGGCAGGAAAACAAAAATACCTGTCCTCACCTAGGTCCATGAGCACAGGCCCAGGGGTGAAGCCCTAGCCAGGGACCATGCCCTTCTCTACCCGGCTCTTCCCTTCTTCCCTATTATTTAAAGGGACCACACCCTTCCCTTTCCAGCACTTCCCTTCTGTATCAATTAGATGGCTTTGGCAGTTTATTGGGCACAGCAGAAAACAAGATTAAACAGGAAGGTAGTTCAATTAAAAAAGAGTCAAGCTAAAGAACACACACATGAATGAAAAAGAACAGGGAATAAGAAACATATGGTGAGCAGTAAAAAGATATACGTTTGAAAAAGAAATATTAAACAATGAGAAAGAGAAAGTGGAGCAAAAACAATGTATCAAGAAGTAATGACTAAAAGTTTTCCATACAGATGAAAGGCATCAACCAAGATTCAAAAATCTTTGGGAACCCCAGACAGAGAATACCACACTTGGGCACGTCATATTCAAATTGCTCAACTCAAAGTCAAAGAGAAATATCTTAAAGGCAGCCAGAAAAAAGGGACATGTTATCCTCAAAGGAACAACAGTAAGCCTGAATTGACTTCCAATAGAAAATAGGAAAACCAGATATTTAATAAAAATTAGTGTGCTAGTATCAATAAGAAATCTTCTTACCTGGAATTCTACATGCAGCAAAAATATCTTTCAAAGATAAAAGATTAAAATAAAGATGCTTTGAGACAAATAAAAATTGAGAGATTAGATTGCTAGCAGACCTGTATCCCCCAAAATGCTAAAGTATATTCTTAAGGGTGAAGAAAAATAATCCCAAATAACATAGAACTTCAGGGAAGAAAGAAAAACAATGGGCAGAAAAACATGTGGGTAAATATAAATGAATGTTGGCTACTTAAAACAACAACTAAAATATTTTATAAGGATTGTCACATATGTAGGAGCAAAATGTATGTCACCAATACCACAAAGGATGGGAGAGGGGAAATGGAAATGTTAGTTGTAAATTCCTTGGAATATTTAAGATAGAGTATAGAATGTAGGGATACATACTGTAAATTGTAGGATAATAACTGAAAATATATAAAATATATATACAAATATAGGAGGAGAACTAAGTTAAAAATATCTGATTAATCCAACATAATGTAAGAAGGAAAGAATAAAAAATAGAGACACAGACCAAATGAAAAATAACTAAAAGGTAAATTTAAGCTAAACTAGATTAGTAAGTACATTAAGTTAAAGTAGCTAAACACACCACTTAAAAAATAAAGATTGTAAGAATGTGAAGAAGAAAAAACGAAAAAACAAGTCCTGCTTCAAAGAAGTGCTCTATAAATATAAGGAAAATGATACATCATATAAACATTTACCACAATGAAGTTTACTATATATAATCTTTTAAAATTAAAGTTGGCTCTTTTAATTTTATTGTGATGTAAAATAGATATAGTAAAATTTATCCTTTCAAAAAACTGTGCTGTGTTCTGTGAGTGTTGACAAATAGCTACAGACCTCTAACCACCGTCACAATCAAGATACAGAACAAGTCCATCATTCTTCCCCTCTGCCAAATGTGCCATGGTGCAGTCCCTATTTATTCAGCTTGTTTTCACTAGCCATGGCAATCACTGATCTGTTTTACGTCCATATAATTTTGGCTTTTTCACAATGTCATACAAATGGAATCATACAGGATGGAGTCTTTGAGTCTGACTTCCTTCACTTGCATAAAGCACTTGAGATTCACCTCAAGTGCATTTGGTCTTCATTTCTTTTTATCCTGGCATTATTCTGTTGTATAGATATACCAGAATTTGTTTAACCAGTACCTAGTTCAAACATTTGGACTGTTTCCAGTTTTGAATGATAACAAAACCACTATGAGCATTCACATACAGTTTTTCTGTGAACACAAGTTCTCATTTCACTTGAGTAAATACCTGGGAGAGGGATTTCTGGTTTGTATGATAACTATATTTTTAACTTTATAAGAAACTGTCAATTTGTTTCTCAAAGTGTCTATATTATGTTGCATTCCCACAGCAATGTGTGAAAGATCCAGTTGCTCTACGTCCTTGCCAGCAGTTGGTATGGTAAGTATTTTCAAAATTTTATCTATCCAAATAGATGGGTAGTGGTAGCTCATTGTGGCTTTAGTTTGCATTTTCCTAATGGCTAACTTTCCTAATCTTTTCATGTACTTATTTGCCATACGTATCTTTTTTGGTTAAATGTCTGTTCATATGTTTTGCCTGCCAATTTCTTTTCTTGTTAGTGAGTTTTGAGAGTTCCTTATATATTCTACATACAAGTCTTTTATTAGATATATGATCTGCAAATGTTTTCGCCCACTTTGTGGCTTCTCTATTCTGTTCTCTTACAAGTATTTTTCAAACAGTAGAAATTCTTAATTAAATTTATTTACTTTTCCTTCTATAACTGTGCTTGGTTGTCATGTCTAAGAAATTGTTGCCAGACCCCAACAGCAAAGATTATTTTCCCAGTTTTTGCTAGATGCTTTATAGTTTTTGATTAGTGAAGATATTATGATTGGAGAAGAAAATTCAGGGGCTTTAAAAATACTGTCATAGTTATATTTTGTTTAACCTGCTTGGTATTTACATAGGTGCTTGCTTTATTATTTTTTTAAATGCTATATATCTGTACATCTCTGGGTATGTTTACAGTAAAAAATTAGAAAACGAGTATGACAAAAATTTGACATCCATTCATGTCATAGGAAAAATAAGCTGTAAATATTATACTTAATGGAGAAAGATTCGCAGCATTCTCTTTGAAGTACAGTAGACAAGTATGCTCACCATAACGGCTTGTATTCAACATTGTTTCAGAGGGCCTGGCTATATCAGTAAAATAAAAATCAGAACAAATAAATATTCACAATGATTATAAAGGAATGATAAAAACAAAATAAAGGTGATAGGATTATTTCTATATAATGTCTGAGACAGTCTAACAAGCTATTACAATTAGTTTCAAAATTTTTACATAGTTTCTGGAAATAAGATTAACATAAAAGATAATGTGTAATACACTATGACTCATTTTAACAAATTTTAAATGTAGTTAAAATATTCCATTCAAAAGAGCAACAAATATAATAAAATGTGTACAAGTCTTTCTGCATGGAAAAATTTAAATTATGTGTAAGGACCTAAGGAAGGCTAATATAAATTGATACACTGTTTTATGAATGGAAAGACTTGCGTGTTAAAGATAAATTCACAGTCCCAATTCTGAGTATGTTTATATAGAGCTTGACAAGGTGATGTTAAAGTTCATTTGAAAGACAAAGACCAAAGAACTCAAGACAATGACAAAGAAAATAAAAAAGAGAAAATTTTCTCTAAGAAATTTAGTACAAATTGTTTTCTATCTGGTGGCACCTACTTTAAGATTTAATCAATGTCTTCTATTCTATGAAAGCTTCTCAGCCTATGACAATTCCCCTCTTATGTAATTTCATTGCATTCTATGCTTATTTCTTTCATAGTATTTATCATAGTGTTTATCATGACTGTGCTGAGATTTGTATTTACTCCTTTATCTCCTTCACTGAGCTATTAAGTGACTGCGCAGTTCGTCTTTGTATATCCAGAGTGCCACATGGGATCTAGCTCACAATAAGAAGTTAATGTCAGCTGCTTGCTCTCTGGCTTTACCATTAGTATTTCTTGGTAAGATGAGCTTATTGTTTCCATTAAGTTTCTCACCTAGGCTTTGGCAAAGGACATTAAAGTTTGGTCATTTTTCATACCCAAGTATCTGGGGCTCAATTTTAAAGTGATGTCTGAAGGTAGCTCTTTGATACTACTCGTGTTTTCTCTAATGTTGAATAGAATCATGAGTAAGAATGCATTATGGAGTTTGTTATCTGAAAAACCCTAAGATTATATCCATTTCACCCCTCCTTTCAGATTACAAGCGGACTCAGGCTGCTCAGATAATTTCATTTAAAAATAACTTCAGTTATGTTTTATCTATTGCATACGATTTCTACTTCCTGACATGCATGAAATTAAACAAATTGAAGTCTCAAATTGATCATTTATAAATCTGACAATGAAAAGAGCTAGGAAACTGACAATATGGGAAATATGTAGATAATAAAGCACAATGCGTGATGTTTAAATATGCATAGTATGTTATTTTTACCTACAATATTCTCTTCATCCTGCTTCACAATTAAGCTTAACTCATTAAAAGTTATTGGGAAATCGAGAATCGTACTTAAGGGACTATTCAAGAGAATTTGAGCTTATACTCTCAAAGCCTAAATAAAAGTATTCTATATTTGTACAAGCTACCTTCAGGCCGTTGTTTATGTTCAGCAAAGAGTTATGTAACTTTTTGATTTCAGTTACCTCTTTCATTAAAGAAACAATTCTGAATACCATTACTTATTTCCTTTTGGAATCTCACCAGGTGAAACGATCATTCTAATTCTATGTATGTTGGCTACCAGAAAACTTTGGCATTGGTTTTGCAATTTATACATCCTGTTTGTGTTCTCTCACATTGTGAGCAGTCTTCCTATTTGCTTATACAATAGCTCTCTCCACACCTATACTCCCCCTTGTTTTTCTTATGTAATTTCTTATGTCATTAGGGCTTACCTACTGAAAAATTTTAATTAATGCCACAGTGCAGCCAATGTGTTTAGTTTTTTTGGCGATGTGCTTTGGAGGAATCCTTTTTACAGTAACATAAAAAAATCAAGTATTAATTTGAATCCCCCCAAAACTATTTTCATATATGAAAAATCAATTTCAATGAAAAGAACAAGTTAAAAAGTTTTCACAAACGCAACCTCAATACAATTAAAAGGACTTGCTATTGGAAATTAAGGTACAAATAATCAAACTATACAATCAAAGGAGTTTGTAGAGAAAAAGACAGTGCTGACTGCTATCATACTTGATTAACATAAATGTGTTGATGTGAATAGTTAGTTGTAATTAGGAGAACAATTGAATGATACAACACAAACTCATCTTCTCCCCCAACAAACAGGAGACAGGAACACTTGCTACTTCGGTGGCAGTCAAGGGCAGATAGTCATTACACAAGTGCTTAATCATTTTCTTTGTGGGAGGACTCATGCTTCCACTTCTTACTGCTTTATAGAAGAATGTGAAAGATTGGAGATTTTTTATTAGCTTTTAAGAAAGAATCCTCAGTACATTGAAAAGATGATTTAATAAGAATATCTGTCATCAAAATTGTAATAATTAGCTGATGGTGATATGACGTTAAAAATACAAGAACTTGAAAACGTAGGCATACCTCCATATATAGAATGCTATGGTACTATTATTGTTCAGTTTTGATAAAAGTCTGCAGAGGGTATAGGATGAAAATGAATGTACAAATAATTAATTTTAATCAATTTTCCGGCTTCTCAATAGGCAACAATTCTTGTAACTTACCAACGTAACACACCAAACACATAAAACAGCATTTTTTAAAATCCAAGTTTTGTGGTTTCTAATTGAATATATGCTTGAAATTTTCCATTTCTGTCTTCATTTTTGGTATTGTTCATGTAAATCAGAACGTAAAGTGGAAAAGAACTGTTAGAAACATGATGTTGCCAAACAGTAAACTGCAAAAGGATTTAAAAGCAAAACCAAAAAAAGAATGTGATTTAGTACTGATACATTTACAGCAGGATGTGAATGCTATGGGTTGGAAGATTACAGCGGGTAGAATATTTCTTTTCTCTCCCGTTCATAGAATTTCAACAGTGGGTTAGTATTTTTGGATGATGTTCAAAATGTACAAAATTAAAAGACTGATGATATAAGCCCTATCATCCACAATTTTATTTAATAAGCCTTTCCTAAATCAGTGATTTTGAAATGTACTTTTGCTGACCTATTACCATTTTTCCTCATCCATTCAATTTACAGCAAATGTATGAATAGTGTACTTTTATTATTAATAGTAAATTTGACATTTCTTTCAGGGTTAATCTTACTCATGTTTTAGACTTCTTAAGGGTTTATGCTTATGGGTTTTAAATCATACTCCAAATCCCATGAAATACACATAATTTCAGATCTATTTCATGTTGTGAATAAAGGGACATATTCTTTCCTACCAGCTTGTCTCCAAAGGCGTGGCATTCTTCTGCTTTACTTAGTGTATTGATCCACAGCCAGCAGGAAGAGAACATAGCTTAGCCCTAGGCAGCTGACAGTTGTGCTGTCTTGTTTATTGGTTTATTTTTCACCCTATTCCTCCCACTTCCTTCAAGGCCCCTTAGAACTTTTTCTAATTTTCTTACATATTAAATAGCATATACCAGTCTGAGGAAGTCACTGTGCAATTGTTTTTAAAACTTACTCTGTCCTGTTCAGATTGGCTTTTAGAAGTGCTTTTGACCTCTTTTTTTTTTTAAAAAAAAAGTTGACCGAATTCAAATTGTAAAAAGGAGAGTCTGGTTTAGATTGTTGAACAAATCATTTCAGTATAAATGGGGCACTGATGATGTGGGGTTATGCATGAGCCAGACTTGTGGCTTCTTGTATTTTTCCTTATTTTTCTGTTCTAGCCACAGAAGTAATACACAAGCTGAAAGAGAAGGTCTCTCAAAGGGTGTGGTACAAGGACTTTGAGTCCTTTGGTTGAGAAGGACACATGAACAGATAAGTTTCTATTTAGAGTAATTAGAATAAGTAGCTAATTAAAGGTTTCTTGGCACTTAAGTATAGAAACAGGCTGAAGTGGCTCTGCTGTCCTCAAGCTTGAAGTACTGCCAAAGTGAACAGTTTGGACAATTTTTGATGCTAGGAAAGTGGTCACATTGGGTTCTATTTAGGTTGGGGAAGTAAAACTACCTTGCTTAACAGATTAAGCAAGAATGAATTTTAAGACTTCATTTATCCTGAGTGAATATATTGTATATCCAGGTATTTAAATTTCTTCCAATCTTGCTGTCAATTGTATTTTTCTTTAGTGACATTAAAGAGTAATACTCAATAGCAATTCTGATTTATAAATATTTATACCCTCAATGAATAAGACCAATTTCTTTAAAAAAATATATATATTTTTTGAGACAGAGTCTCACTCTGTCACCCAGACTGCAGTGAAATGGCATGATCTTGGCTCACTGCAACCTCTGCCTCCCGGGTTCAAGCGATTCTCCTCCATCAGCCTCCTTAGTAGCTGGGATTACAGGCGCCCACCGCCATGCTTGATTAATTTTTGTATTTTTAGTAGAGACAGGGTTTCGCCATGTTGGCCAGGCTGGTCTCAAATTCCTGACCTCAAGTGATCCGCCTGCCTCGGCCTCTGAAGGTGCTGGGATTACAGGTGTGAGCCACCATACCTGGCCAAGGTAAATTTCTTTAGCATTAGATTCAAGACCCTTCACATCTGATTTGCCTTTAGGGACACCAGATAGACTGCTAGAAAACAGTCACTGATCTATTTAGGGTGATGTAGATTACCCTAAAGGTACTATGGCGGTTGGAACTACATCAGGTACTATGAAGTTGGAAGAGTCAGAACTGCTACCAACAAAAGTCTGATGGGGAATTAGTGATTTGATTCTGGTCTTAAATACAAATAAATACTATAGACAAAGGGACAGAGTCAAATAACAAGTGGATGGTCCTTCCTCTCTGTTTCATATCTCTTGTCTGATTATTTGATTCTTTGTGCTCACTTTTACATACCCTGTGGCTGCCTGATGTTGTGCCCATTGACTGTTCTGTCCCTTGCTCTGGTGCCAGTTCATGTCTTGTCCAGACCTAATTCTGCAGGGGTGAGCTGGACAGTGAACAAAGAACAAGAGAGATAGGAAGAGCTTCTTCCCTTCTCTGTCTACCACTCCATTTGACTTAACTAACATTTCCAGCTAACAGGGAAAGTCAGAATTTTTCCACAAAGAATGACAAGTGTCCTGAGTGAAAGGATCTTTCTAGGAGAAACCCAGATCTGAAAGGGAAATGTTTCTGACACATAATGCATGGGGAGGAGACATAACTTTTGCAAGCTGGGGAAATAGCTTCCCTTGCTCCTGGATAAAAGGAGGAGGAGTCAGTCTTTTCAAGTCTAAATTGGCACACAGTACTTACAGTCTGAAAGTTTATGTTCCTTACGAATTCATGTTGAAATCCTAACCTCCAAGGTGATGGTATTAGGTGAAGGGGCTTTTGGGAAGTAGGTCATGAGGGTTGTGCCCTCATCGTAGGAAATAAGACTTAGTCCCTAACAGACTTTTGTATTTCCATTTGAAGAAGGTCACCACTAAGAATATGATTTCCATGTGATTCTTACAAACCATGAGTCAGCAAAAAGTGTGAATGGAATTTTATTTGGCACAAATAGAAAATGACTTATGTAAAACCAAATTAGAATCATATTTACTAAATAATGTAAATTTGCATTTTGAAAATGAACAGTACAGCAATTCCAGGTATTAAGCATTTTAACAAGGAGGCATATGCAAAGAATAATAGGAAAGCTATGACCACAAATTTCTTTATTCCTGTTAGGTATGAACCAAGTATTAAAACTCTACTAACAACTAGGTAGTAGTTTTAACTCGATTGAAGATACAGTTGAAGATACTGAGTAACAGGTGGAGGAACTGATTAATCTCTGCAGAATAAACACACTCTAATATGTTGTATTTGTACATACTGGTGTAAATGAAAAATTGTGAACTTTGGATCCGAGACTATACCTAAGTTTATACCCTATATAACTTTAAGATAATTTACTGAGTGTCTCTGAAACTCAGTTACAATCTAAAAAATGGGATAATAAAAACTAAGAAGACAGTTGTCGAGAGGATTAAATGTGTACAGCCTGCCATAATGTAAAGCACCTGGTAGGCTCAATAAATATTAGCTTTCCTTCTCTCCTGTCAGTCTTTATCTGCTCTCTTTTTCAATCACCCCACTTTTGCAATACCCAGACAAGATGGAACAACTGATTTCTAACTAAATAAAAACTACAGCAAAATCCTAACAGAATCTGATGAAAATAACATTTCCGCTTGTGTATGATGATGTTAATACTTTAAGATAATCATTGCAATCCATTTGTTGAGAAATACTCTTTTGCACATGGGCTGATCAGACTTGCCTGAGCTCAGGAAAAGACAAATTCCTCCTTCTATTTAGCATGTTAATCTGTGAATATACGAAAATAAATGAGCATTTTAGAAAGATATTTTTCTCTATTTCCTTAAAATTAGCTTCACTGAAAAATGAAATGGTTTTAAAGCTTAGTGCAAATAGTGAGAAAAGTTTTATAAATTGTTCAAAGGACCTTTTAACTCTAAAAATGATTATTTCGGCATTCAATATGCTGATTCAGTTGACAAATATAGAGACTGAAATGTGGGGTGTTTGCTGTTGTAAAATAGTTATTTCTTTAGAGTGCAGGTGGAATTAGAAAAAGTGGAAGAGGTGTATGTATGTGTGTGTGTGTTTTAATTCTTCACATTTTAATGCAAATAGATTGGAGGGGTAGATAGGCACGGTGAGATGGAAACAGTATAGTTGACACCTATGTCAAAGGGGTAATTTCTTCATCCCTTGACACATATGTGAGCATTGCTTTCGGATATATGAAAAGGAGAAAGAGAACTGTTGATATTAACTTGAACAAAATGCATCTGGGTATGTGAATGTGTATGTACACATGCGTGTGTGTGTAGAGCAAGAAAGACAGACAAAAATAGTCTTCTCTTCCTCTTTGCACCAGACGTGGGTCTGTCTTTTTCTCTTTTCTGCGTATATCTTGGATAATCTCATCTATTCTTATATTTGAACTATTATGCTAATAGATTCATACTGTAACACAAAGTAAATCTCATCATCTCTGTTTGCTAGACATACTTTTACCTCAAATTCAATATGCCTAAGGTAGAAGCCTTCATCCCACATCTTCCCTGCTCACCTCAAGGAAACTAGTCCTGATATTAAAAATTCAGAGATTTGGGGTTGGAAGGAAATTTCAGTTTATGTATCCTGACCTCCTAGAAACCACCATGTAATGCCACCCATAGTAATCAGTGAGTTGGTCATCTACCTACATTTTCAAAGCTGAGGAGCTCATTACTTGACCAGATAATCTATTACATGAAAAAGAAAGATATTATCTTGCAAGACAACCCTTTTCGTACACACTTATATATCTATCTATATGTATGTATGTCTGTAAATGATTAAGAGAATAGTACACAGATTGTTGTCTACTACATGTTGGATAAACTATTAGCCTTAAAGCCCAGCTCTGCTCCTTACTTACTAGATACGATCTTTGTCCTGTTACCTAATTTCCTTATGCTTTGATTTGCTTATTTGTAAAATTAGATTAACAACAATGTGATAGGGCTTTTGTGAGGAGGAAATAATACATGGAAAATCCTTAGCATAGTGTCTGGCCCATAGTAACTGCTAAGTAATTTATTATCATTTATATTATTATGACATATTTTATACATACAGAAAGGTAAAAGCATTGTAGTAGTTTTTCTTGTCTGTAGGGGATAAGTTCCAAGACCGTCTGTGAATGCTTGAAATCGTTGATAGTACTGAACTCTCTATATATAATACTATGTTTTTGTGAGCTGATAACCTAGACGGCTACTAAGTGACTAATGGGCAGGTAGCGTATAGGGTGCACAGGGACAAAGAGATGATTCACATGACAGGCAGGTCTGTGACGTATTTCATCATGCTACTCAGAACAGCACACAGTGTAAATCTTATGAATTGTTTATTTCTGTAATTTTCCATTTAATATTATCGGACCATGGTTGACCACAAGTAACTGAAACCACAGAAAGTGAAAGGGGGACTACAGTATATAATTAGTACCCATGTCCCTACCACTCACTATAAGAAACAAAGTATTAACTAATATAATTCAAGTCCCTGTCTCTCTCTGGCCCTACTTCTCTTTTTTTCCCTGAAGATTAACCCCTACTTAAACTTGGTATTCACCCTTCCTGCGGATCTATTAATAAGTTTGTTAAATAAATAAATACAAGCAATGCATAATATTGTGTTATGTGTTTCTTAACTTCATACAAATGGTATAACATGTTGTGTTTTCTTTTGACACTTGCTCTTACTATTCAGCAATACATTTGTGAGATTTATCAATGTGGATAAAGCTAGTTCTAGCTCACTCATTTTCACAGCTGTATTTTATTACATTGTATAGATATATCACACTTTATACAGTTTTCTTTTATAAGTCATTAAGTTGACATCAACGTTTTTGCCAATATAAACAATGCTGCAAGGGTATTTAAACACGGGATGGCGAACAACTGATCTCTCAAGTTGATTTGAAATTTGCCTCCATGCCATCTCCATGCATTGTTTCTAACTCTTCCCTGTGAATATATACTGAATTCTTATATTTCTTGTATATTTACATCTTGCAACTGTGATTTTAAAATGAGCTTATTTTATGTAAAAAAACCTCTCACTGATCCCAGTTTTATTTATTACCTTTTGAAATTGTATAACTAGTGCATGTGTGTCATAAAAATCATCACAACAATCTACAAGGGCATATATGTAAGTGGTAGTAACTATCTGCCACTTGCTAGTGATTACTGCCTGTTAGAGTTTGGCAAGCATGTTTCCAGTCTTTTCCTATGCTCATATCCATACATTGAAATATACATGTGTTACTATCTCAGTCTGTTTGCATTGCTATAAAGGAATACCTGAGACTGGGTAATTTATAAAGACGAGGTTTATTTGGCTCAGAGTTCTGCAGGCTTTACAAGAATCATGGCACCAGCATCTGCTTCTGGTGAGGACCTTAGGAAGCTTTCAATCATGCCAAAAGGGGAAAGGGAGCTGGAATGTCACAGGGTGAGAGAGGAAGAAAAAGAGAGAAAGGAAATGCCAGTCTCTTTTAAACAACCAGCTGTCATGTGAACAGAGCAAGAATTCATTCATTGCAGTGGGGACCGGACCAAGCTATTCATGAAGGATCAACTCCCATGATCCAACCACCTCCCATTAGGCCCCACATTCAACATGGAGGATCAGATTTCAACAAGAGATTTGGAGGGGGCAAATATCCAAACTATATCAGTTCCTTTGGTTTAGAATCACTTGTTTGCTATGTACAGAAACTAATTTCAGACTAGCTTGTACAATTTATTGGCTCACGTAAGTGGGAAATCCGATGAAGTTCAAGCATACTTGAATCCTAAGTGTTGATTCAAAAAGAGAATCAAGATTTTGCTTTTTAAATTTTGTACTATAATATTTGTTTTATTTTTAATTTTATTTTTCTTTCTACAGGTATGCTCTGACCACTATTTTAAGTCATTTTAGAATTATTGTATAGAAGTTTTCCTCTTCTTCAGTCTCCTGGCTTTTCTGTGTCTTTTATTTAGGGTAGCCTAATTTTCTTCCATTGAATACAGATTGTTATTTGCAGGAGCAAATTTGGTCATTAGCATCCCCAGATTAAGATCCTTTAGATTAAGCAACATGGTAATTAAACTTCACATTTCCAATATCTTCTAGGGATGGATTAGCACTTTTTTGAGTTATACACCGATTACCATGCCCAAGGGAAGAAAATTCCAGATCATTTTCTCCCTGTAATGTCATATAGCAAGGTACATTATCAGATAACCAGAAAGAGAATAAGAAAATACTAAGAGCAGCTGAATAACTCTACAAGTCCACTCATGTGCAAACAGACACATATACACAAATTTTTGAAAATAAAGTTTTCTGTATGTACAGGTTGAATATCTCTTATCTGAAAGTCCAAAATCTGAAACTGTTTGAGTGCCAACATGGTGGTCAAAGGAAATGCTCACTGAAGCATTTTAAACTTTGGATGTTTGGATTAGGGATGCTGAGGTGATAAGATACCCAAATGTGAAACAATCCAAATTATAAAACTTGTCTTCATTTCAGATAAGAGATACTTAATGTATAATGTTATATAACTTAATAGTTTTTACACACCATGCCATTACATCTTTCTATAACAGTACCTACCAAGCTACTACCTTCTTTTTTCTATGACTATAGAGTATTTCATGGTATTTGCTTGCTACAATTTATTGAACCCTTTGCTTGAGGTTGGGCTTTTAGGCTATCTCTACATTCTCACTAATACAAATTAAGCTAAATGGATACTCTTATTCATTCACTGAATATTTATTAAACCCCTATGCACCTGGCACTATGTTGGGCACTGGAGTGGTACAATATTGAGCACAAAATTACATGACTGACTTTTTAGAGCTTAGAGAATGGAGGAGAGACACTTATTAATTAAACTATCCACATAGATGTAACATTACATCTACGTCCATTCCTCTTCGGTAGAGACATATGGTTATACAGTATTTAATGGTAAGATTTACCTAGTAGGGATTCAGGGAAGCTTTTGAGTAATGGATTCTTCAGCTGGAGCCTGAGAGAACTGTGTTAACTTTAGTGTCCAAACACTGAGAATCCAACAGTACCCTAACTTGAATTATGGAGAGTACATAAGACAGAACTTTTGACCTGTTTTTCTCCTAAAGAGTATTATATTCCAGGAAACTGATTATTTGAAACAGCACATTGTAAATCTTGCTAAAATCATAATATAATTACATTCATGGTCATCAGTGTTTTCTAGCCTTGCAATGGAGTTCTTTTAACTTCCCTGCCACAGACTTTGATATTAAAATTAAATAAAATATGTTGTTGGATCAATTATGCACCAAAATAGATTGACAAATTTGCTGATTCTATCTATTGAACATGAACAAATGATGATCAATTTTGACAAAGTCATCAACATATTTTCACAATTTAAAGTTTTAGAACAAAAACCATGATTATTATCCATGACTACAGCAGAACAATACACAAGTATAAATTTTTATATATATATATATATATATATATATATATATATATATATATATATTTTTTTTTTTTTTTTTAAGACAGAATTTCGCTCTTGTTGCCCAGGCTGGAATGCAATGGCACGATCTCTGCTCACTGCAACCTCCACCGCCCGGATTCAAGCGATTCTCCTGCCTTAGCCTCCCGAGTAGCTGGGATTACAGGCATGTGCCATTATGCCCGGCTAATTTTGTATTTTTAGTAGAGATGGAGTTTCTCCATGGTGGTCAGGCTGGTCTCGAACTCCCGACCTCAGGTGATCCACCCACCTCGGCCTCCCAAAGTGCTGGGATTACAGATGTAAGCCACTGCGCCTGGCCAAATTTTTATCTTTTTCCTCCGCAAGTTCATGTTCTAAAAGAGAATGAAGTTATTATTTTTCAAACATTATACTATAATATTTATCTTATTTTTAATTTAATTTTTCTTTTGATTGGTATGTTCTGACCACTATTTTCATTTATTGTAGAATTATTACATCACACAATTTTGCCATAAAAACAATGTTTAAAAAATAATCCATTCTTCACATCAAATGCAATAGCTATACTCTGGTCATGGCTAGGTATTAAACCCATTTTCTTTAGAGGTGATTAGAATCAGAATCACAGGCCTCTGTGGTGGCCGACAATATAGAGCAGTGTAATACTGTTTCCTCAAAGAAAAAGATTAAGAGTGATGTGGTATTAGAGCAATTAACTAAACAATCACCCTACTTACTCTATTAAGTTCTAAACCCTGGGCTAGAGGGGAAATCCAAAGAAAGGTAAACTCATGCTTTTTACTCTCTAGAACCTTCTAGTAATGATCAACTATGGACAATGAGGAAATTGGGTACCATGGAGGACCATATGATGCCTTGTCTAAGACACTGGCTGCGGACTGGGGTTCCATCAAATTCGAACTTTATGACCTACAGGAAATAGCTGACCTTCTCCAAGTTTACTTTCTCTGACCTATAAAGTGGGGATAATATTATTACCACATAGAGATAGTATACCTGGCACATTATGGGTATCTAGTGACTCTTAGTCAGATACAAACAAGACATGGCAAATTAAACATGGAGGAGATAATTAAAAGTTTGATGCAACAGCAAATAATAGGTTATCAGGTGAGGATTCATTTCCTAATGGATGATACGCATGCTATTAGAGTTCAGGGAACATTTGGAACATCTGAATACTGGATTCAGAGTACACACCCGGCAGGTGGACAGGAATGGGGCCTGGAGTCATTAGGAGAAGCCTCCAAACAACAAATTGCCTTGCGTGAATGTCTTAACTACATTCCAGTCCCTAGCTTAACTAATATATTTTCAATATTGAATCTAAAAAGCACAAAAGATTATATGCTGCATGATTCCTTCATTTAAAGTACACAAAAGGCAAAGCTCATCTGTGGTGTTACAAGTCGGGATAGAGTTTATCTTGTAAGAGAGATAAGAGAACTGGAAGGGGCAGGAATGATCTGGGAACTAGTGATGTTCTGTTTCTTGATGTGGATGCTGGTTACAGGGATGTTTCTTAAGTTTGTGGAGATATATTTTTATGTGTGTACTTTTTAATATACTACTCTATAATACAATTTCAAAATACATAAAGTTTCATTTTGAAAATTTTGAAAAAATAAAGAATAAAGGGGAAAAATTAAGAAAAAATCACCTGTAATCCTAGGGCTTAAAGTAACTGCTGTTAACATTTTAGCGTAGATGTTTGACACATAATTAAGATCATCCTGTATAAACTGTCTATTTTACAACCTATTTTTTTCACTAAGCAAGCATGTTACAAGCCCTTTCCCATGTCAGTGAATATTTTTCTAAAACATGATTTATGTATATACCATAATTACCATTTTCTTTAATAATTATGATATTTCTATTTTTAATATTTAAATATCACCACAATGAACTCTTTTGTACATAAATATATTACTTGTTTTAGTATTTGGCCAGGATAACTTTCTATGAGTCATAATGTTTAAGGTTTTTTTGTATACTTTAAAATTTCCCTTTAAGATTTGAGTTCATTTCTCTCAAATCCTTAACAATATTGAGAATGTTTTTCAAATCTGCATTTTGTAGGTGAGCATTCTTTTACTTTTACATTTTTGTTTTTTTAATCCTGAGACTGAATGTTGTTTTATATTATTAGCCATCTCTGCTTCTTTTTTTGGAATGCCTTCTCCTAGCCTTGGCCAGTTTTTTTGTTTTTTCCTATTAGAGCATTCCATTTCTCTCAGATTTCTCAGCTTTGCAGTATCCTCTTGTCCAAACTCAATATTTCATTCAGACTAAAACCTAGACTTTACTTGCTTTATGAACTAAGTTCATTTCTGTCCACTTATGCTTTTGGCATCTGATCCTGTTTGTGTTTCTGGTCTGAGTTTTTAAACTTTCTTCTGGGTTTTAAAAGTTCATTATAACCAAACTAACTATGGATAAAACAGTAATACTTTGTGGTAGAAGATACGGAGATTGACTATAAACTATTCCCAAGTGTAAGGCCATAGGAAAAAAAAAAAAAAAAAAAACCTAATTCCCACTACTATTTCCAACAGTCACCATACATATCCATGCTAAATTATAATTACAATCGTTGACCCCAAAGTTGTGGCATCCTAGTTTTAGTAGATTGAGCTCTTTCTGGTTTATACCGAGCATCTGGCTTGTAGATGAACTTTGTCATTTCTGTATTTTCTAAAAGCCTGTAAAAACAAACATGCTTTCTATTTCCCTTATTTCAGTAATGTCCATTAGAAAACACAAAGCAAAGTGTATTTTCAACCAAGCACACAGACTGCCTGCAGTTTCCTCTCATTGGGGTTTGTTCTCCCTCTATCACAGTTGGGAGAAGGCTGTGTGTGATCGGTATTTTTTTCTATCTCTATGAAAGATGACTTTCACATTCTCCAGTTTGGGATGGTCACTGATGAAGTCAGTGCTGGAAATGGCTCAGCCGCGCTGGGCAGCAGAGGGGCAGATGTCTTTCTGTTTTATTCTTCATTTTGAATGTGCCCCGTGGCAAGCCTTAGTTCCTTCTCTCTGTTGGTCTTGAACCTTTACCTTTATTCTTTGCTTACTCCTATTGTATTTTTCCTGCTGTCACTTATGGTGGGCTCGGGGAACAATGTTGCAGGAACATAGAGCTTTTGAGGGAAATGTAAATTGCTGGCAATAGTGAGTCCCGTCTGTTTTCTCATCGGAAAGCAGCATTTCAGAGAGCTGAACTGGCGACACTGCTTGGCGAAGACATGCCGAGTTCAGGAATATTCCCTGTTCCCAGGCCCTGGTCGTGTCGAAGTGGGACTTTGTGAAGAGGGGGCACTCTGGGAGAGACGGGAGCAAAGGGGCACTTTCAGAAGCAGATGCTCCTGGCTTCGGAAGGAAAGCTGCTCTAATCGGAGTTCAGCCGTCTAGCAGACAATCCACAGCTTTGGAGAGAGACAAACAAAAAAGAGTCTCTTAGTCTAGTGCATAAATGTAAGAGGCTTGTCTTAAGTGTGTGTGCAGGACTCTAGCAGGGCTAAAAATGTTATGCAGAGTTAAAGTGAGGCATTGTTTAGGTTTTAATGAAGGCAACCAATTTTTAACAACAGAAGTTCTGTTGCTGAATACCCCTCCCCTTCGCCCTCAACATTCAGTTCCTCTGCCCCTGCACCTGCTTTCATTTTTGGCTTCTTGGCACTGATGTTCACAGAGACATCAGCTGGCAGTGGCAAACTGCTAAAAGCTCCCCTGCAATGCAGCTCTGCAAATGCCAGCCATTTATCCACTGGTGCATGCCAGCTTAACGTAAGGTCTCCCTTTCTCCCTCCAGCCCCAGCCCCCTCGGCCCCCCAGTTTTACTTCCAAATGATAGTAAATGATCCAAACTGAGCAGTGGTTTGGCCCTTTGAGTATCCATTAAATGTGGCCACATTTATTTGCTGCATCTATTTGCTGTGATTATAATATTTTGATCCAAAGAGTGTTGCAGAAAATTTAGATGACAATACTATTTCTTCTATTCAATAAAGAGCTATTGGCCCACAGGCTCATTTCTCTCTCCCCAGCAGATGGTGGGATAGTTTCTTGAGGTCTCTCTGACTTGAAATAGGCTTTTTGTTTTTGTTGCTTATTGAGAGCCAGTTGCCCCAAATTCATTGAATAAAGACATCCACTTTTCAGTTTAAGCTAAGCTCCAATAGATAAATACTGACTTGGAATTGGGGACTGATGGACAAGCTGGAAAGGCAAAGGGGCTGTTGGAAGTTCAGTATTCAGCACAAGGATTTGCAGTTTCAGAAACGATGGTTTTAAGTTCTCCATTCACCACAACAATTCTGGCTGTATACTGAGAGAGTGTGAGAAATCTGTGAGAAATTCAACATATATTTATTTTTCTTGGAAATTAGAGAATATCTTCACAGTGTACACTCTGAAGGGCTTTTGTTTTGTTTTGTTGTGTTTTTAATGATCTAAACCATCTGGGGAGTTGATAAAGGATGCGATTTTCACAAGCTGAGTTTGCAAAGCCTATTGCTAAATCCCAAACCTTTATCCAGCCTACAGATAAAACCAGGGTGGGAGAGCTTCCCTTCCAGCTCTGAAGCACTATGATCCCACGTATGCCAAATGTTTTAGTATCTGGGTGGTAAGAAAAATACAGAACTGATTAAGGGAGCCTGGCCCAAGGATCCAGAAATGGACATTACTTCTTCTTCTTTTTTTTTTAAAGATTGGTGGAGATCACAAATTTCCAGAAAATCTGTCTGAAAAATAAGCCAGCATCATATTTTATCTGGGGCCTTTTTGGTCTTTTTTTATCCAGGGACAGGAATTAGCACTTGCCAGTATTTCTTAGTCATCTACTTCTCAAATCTGGAGTCTAAAACCTGTCTTACAATACTAGACACAGCAGGTTCCCACATAGAATTACAGAAGTGCTTTAATTGTACCAGTCATCTTGCAATAACCATGATCTTATATAAGAATGTCTGTGTACTTGGAGTTTATGACAGATGTCCAGTTAGGCTTCTCAGGGTTCACAGTCAGCATTTGGGCCAGTTATGTGAATAAGATAGAAAAATCAGGAAATTCATTCCCAGAAACTGACTGTACACTGCCAGTGTTATTATGTCATGTTTTTTGACTCAACCCTGTCTTTTCCTTTTATTTTTTTGAGACACAGTCTTACTCTGTCACCCAGGCTGGAGTGCAGTGGCAAGATCCCAGGTCACTGCAACCTCCACCACTGGGTTCAAGTGATTTTCCTGCCTCAGCCTCCCAAGTAGTTGGGATTACAGGCATGCGCCACCACACCTGGCTAATTTTCATTCTTTTGTTTGTTTTTTGTTTGTTTTTACTAGAGACAGGGTTTCACCATGTTGGCCAGGCTGGTCTCAAACTCCTGATCTCAGGTAATCCCCTCACTTCGACCTCCCAATGTGCTAGGTCGTCAGCCACCATGCCCAGCCCAACCCTGTCTTTTCTCTGAGTTCTATCTCCTCTTCTCTAGTTATCTACTGTGAGGTACACCAGATCGAACTGAAAGTTACCCCTTTCTATTTGAACACAAGCATGATGTAAGTTATAAGTTGCTCATGGTACCTAACCAGAAGTCTGACAATATTTCCAAGGCTTGTTCATCCGTGAATTTCTATTCTCTATGAGACTTGTGTGTTAATAAATCAATATTTAATTAATACCTATCACATGCTGCTTTTACGTCTTTCAAACATACGTAAATTGTGTCAGAAATGTCATTTTAATACTTCATCTGGCTGGGGGCGGTGGGTCACGCCTGTAATCTCAGTACTTTGGGAGGCCAAGGTGGGAGGATTGCTAGAGCTCAGGAGTTTGAGACCAGACTGGGCAGCATGGCAAGACCTTGTCTCTACCAAAAATATGAAAAAATTAGCTAGTTATGGTGGCATGCACCTGTAGTCCCAGCTACTTGGGGGGCAGAGGCAGGAGAATCGCTTGAGCCTTGGGAGGTCGAGGCTGTAGTGAGCCAAGATCGTGCTACTGCACTCCAGCATGGGTGAGAGTGAGAGCCTGTCTCAAGAACAAAAATAACTTGTGCCTAAGATGCTTTTAAAATTAAGGATCTGGCTAAACATTCAGGGGTGTCCCCCTTCTCCTGGATGGAGCCATGTTACAACGAAGAAACCCAGGAAGCTAGAGCTGGAGCTAGAGCTGGGGGTGACTGTTACAAGCATTTCACAGGAAATAATCACAAGGTAGTACAATTTTAAGTAATGTGGAAGACTTTTGGTAATACTGCTGACTTTCATGCTGACTGGTTGTCTACTTATTTCACAAAGCCAGAGAACTGTATTACCCCGTACTCCTCACTGTAGCTCTGATGTGTTTCCAATACTAGAAGAAGGAGTATAATAGGTGATGGGCCACAGCACAGCATATCAGAACTTCTGCACCTAAAATGTCCTTCAAATGATTCTTCAAAGTCCTTTAGCCTCTCTGAAACTTGGGTTTCTCATCTGCAAAATGGGAATAAAATTATATTGACTCCTGCCAATTCACAGGCTTGTTGTAAGAAACAAATTAATATTTATTAACTTTAGATCACTATATAAATGTTCATTATTATAACTATTTGTGTTACTGCTTTGTAAGCCACACAAGGCTATATGATTGTCAGTTATAATAATTATTATTTACATTAGAATTGTGTTGGCAATGCCTTAACAAATCTGGCCTTCTTCCTCTTTTCCCTAATTCAGAGTGGCTCCATCCAAACAGTCGAATGAGCTTTGACACAACCCTCTCCCTCATTTCTCATATTTTATCTATCTTAACTTCTATTGATTTTGAACTTCTTCAAGCTGAAGGAATTTAGGGCAACATATTGTATTCAGATCTGATCTGTAATGGTTCCTAGCTCAACATTGAATAATTGAATACATTTAATTTATAAATGTTTTATAGGTATTTATTCATATCCTACTTTAATTCAAAAGAAAGATTTAGGGAAGGTTATATGACACATAAATACAACAAATTAGCATATGACAGAGGTAGCTGGGAAATACAAAGATAAACTAATGGTAGGTACCTAAAACAGAATCAAGAATTAGATTAATACAAAGTCCTAACATTGAATCCTTTTTTTAAAATTTAGTTTTTATTTCGATAGGTTTTGGGGGAACAGGTGGTGGTTGACTAAGTTCTTTAGTGGTGTTTCCTGAGTCTTTGATGCACCCATGCAGTGTACACTATACCCAGCGTGTAGTCTTTTATCCCTCACCCTGCTCCCATGCTTTCCCCCGAGTCCCCAAAGTCCATTGTATCATTCTTATGCCTTTGCGTCCTCATAGCTTAGCTCCCACTTATGAGTGAGAACTGTTTGGTTTTCCATTCGTGAGTTAATTCACTTAGAATAATAGTCTCCAATTCAACCCAGGTTGCTGTAAATGCGATTATTTAGTTCCTTTTTATGTCTGAGTAGTATTCCATGGTGTGTGTGTGTATGTATGTGTGTGTGTGCGTGTGTGTGTGTATATATATATAATTTTCTTTACTCGTTGATTGATGGGCATTTGGGCTGGTCCCATATTTTTGCAATTGCAAATTGTGCTGTTATTAACATGTGTGCAAGTATTTTATTTTTGTAAAATGACTTCTTTTTCCTCTCGGTAGATACCCAGTAGTGGGATTGCTGGATCATAATGGTAGATCTATTTTCAGTTTTTAGAGGAATATTCACATCTACTTTTGTTCTTTAAGGACTATTCACACTGTCTTCCATAGTGGTTGTACTAGTTTACATTCCCACCAACAGTGTAAAAATGTTTCCTTTTCACCACATCCATGGCAATATCTACATTTTTAAATTTTTTGGATTATGGCTATTCTTGCAGGAGTAAGAAATGTGGTATCACATTTTGGTTTTGATTTGCATTTCCCTGGTAATTAGTGATGTTGAGCATTTTTCCATGTGCTTTTGGTTATTTGTATATATTCTTTTGAGAATTTTCTATTCATATCCTTAGCCCACTTCTTGATGGGATTGTTGTTTTTTTCTTGCTGATTTGTTTGAGTTATTTATGGATTCTGGATATTAGTCCTTTGTCAGATATATAGATTGTGAAGATTTTCTCCCACTTTGTGGGTTGTCTGTTAACTCTGCTAATTATTTCTTCTGCTAAGCAGAAGCCTTTTAGTTTAATTAAGTCTCATCTATTTATCTTTGTTTTTGTTGCATTTGCTTTTGGGTTCTTGGTCATGAAGTCTTTGCCTAAGCCAATGTCTAGAAGAGTTTTTCCCGTGTTATCTTCTGGAATTGTTATGGTTTCAGGTCTTAGATTTAAGTCTTTGATCCATCTTGAATTGATCTTTGTGTAAGGTGAGAGATGAGGATCCAGTTTCATTCTTCTACATGTGGCTTGCCAATGATCCCAGCACCATTTGTTGAATAGGTTGTCTTTGCCCCACTTTATGTTTTTGTTTGCTTTATCAAAGATCAGTTGGCTGTGAGTATTTGGTTTTATTTCTGCGTTCTCTATTCTGTTCCATTGGTCTATGTGCATATTTTTATACCAGTACCATGCTGTTTTGTTGATCTGATAGTTTAAAGTCAGGTAATGTGATGCCCCAGATTTTTACTTTTTGTTTAGTCTTACTTTGGCTATGCAGGCTCTTTTTTGGTTCCATATAAATTTTAGGATTGTTTCCCCAGTTCTTTGAAGAATGAGAGTGGTATTTTGATGGGAATTGCATTGAATTTGTAGATTGCTTTTGGCAGTATGGCCATTTCACAATATTGATTCTACCTGTCCATGAGCATGGGATGTGTTTCCATTTGTTTGTGTCGTCTGTGATTTCTTTCAGCAGTGTTTTGTAGTTTTCCTTGTAGAGGTCTTTCACCTCCTTGGTTAGGTATATTTTAGATATATTCCTAAATTTTTGTTTTTGCAGCTATTATAAAAGTGATTGGGTTCTTAGTTTGATTTTCAGCTTGGTTGCTGTTGGTGTATAGCAGAGGTACTTATTTGTGTACATTAATTTTGTGTCCTGAAACTTTGCTGAACTCATTTACTAGTTCCAGGAGCTTTTTGGATGAGTCTTTAGGGTTCTCTAAGTATATGATCATATCAACAGCAAACAGTGACAGTTTGACTTCCTCTTTTCTGACTTGGATGCCCTTGATTTCTTTCTCTTATCTGATTGCTCTGGCTAGGATTTCTAGTACTATGTTGAATAGAAGCAGTGAAAGTGGGCATCCTTATCTTGTTCCATTTCTCAGGGGGAATGCTTTCAACTTTTCCCTATTCAGTATAATGTTGGCTGTGGGTTTGTCATAAATGGCTTTTATTACCTTATGTCCCTTGACATTGAATCCTTACTATGAATGGGTCCAACTGTAACTAGACATTTCATTAGACTCAAAATTTAGTGGTCATGAGATGGAAGCACAAATATTGTCTAAGACAAACACACATGCCTTCTGAATATAATTACAAGAGAGAAATTTCTGGAAAAATCTCCTAAAAAGGACTCAGTGAAATATAATAAATAATGTTCCTAAGGATATCATTGTAGAAAGTATGTCTAACAGTTTCACAGAGCTCTTTCATTAAATGTTTTTTGTACTTGGTATTGGAGGTACTAAAACATGTAAGATAGACCTTGCTATCAAGGAATCACTGAGAAAAAGAAATATACATCAGAAAAAATCAGTGCCATTCACTAAGATAAGTTGAACAAGAGAAGGAGGGTACATAGTGCAGTGGGGCACAGAGGAGAAAGTGATCATTCCCACTGAGTGGGCCAATGAGGCCTTCTTGGAAGAGAGAGTACCAGATCGCCTGCATTTCTTCAACAATTTGTATCAATTGTCAATTATGTGCTAGGCAAGATGTTACGTGCTAAAATTAAGATGATGAGAATAATGTCTTTGTATTTATAAGTAGACAAGGCTTTTAAGAGCATTTCAGTGAGAAAGACTCTCCCTTGTTTGTGAGTCATTCCCCGCCCCCCAACTGTGAAAGTTTAATAACAACAGATCTCTTGCTTGCCACTGCCTTCTGAAAAGGAACACGGAACAATATCAGGAACTGCATGAGATGCTCTAGCCACTGTGCAAAGCTGCCAGAGGCCTTGGGAAAGGAAGTAGATAAGAAATAGGCTTCTAGGAATGCATGGGATGCCTCTCCTTTGGACAGAGGGAGGAGTGACTGAACCAGGACAAAACAAAGACCTGAATGTTTGGCATCTAGGAAGGCCAGCAGATATTACCTCCAATTGAAATAACATGCTGGGAAATAGACATGAAAGTCATCTTTTTACAGAAAAGAAAAAAGAATATGCAACTTGGTTCCCTTACTTCTGAATAATTGAGATGAGCCAAGTTCATCCTACTGTCAGGGTGGATATCTTGATTTTTCCAGTGACCAAACTTCTGAGATACTTCCCACTGGTAGTGAACTGTTAGGCCAAAAAAGTCAACATTAATACAAATAACTCTTCGTTATTACCTATATAAATAATGTTCTAATATATTTCATTTAATATTTCCATGTGTGATTTTTTTTTTTGCTGTATATGAAAGCAATACTCCTCAATTAGTCAGCATGCCTTGGAGGATAACAACATATGCTATTTGCAAGGAGGTACTTGGCACTAAGAGGCAGCACAGAAATACTCAGTAGAGATTCCATTAGTCTGATGCTCAAAAAGGGAAACAAGATGAACTCATAAAACAATAAAAAAAATCTAAGTTACAGTCATATGATAAGTGTTATATGCACAGTATAGATAATAACCTACTGACAAAATGAAAGGAAGAAATTACTGGAGCAAGAGGAATCAAGAAAGATTTTATAAAAATTGGGAACTAAAGAGTAGGAAGAACTTAGATAGGAAGGACATCAAGCAGAAGCATTTCAGACCAGAAGAGAAAAGCTTATAAAGGTGTAGAAAAATAACTTTAAAAAAAAAGCATATGCAAATCTGGGAAGCAGAAGATTAACTATTATAACACAGCTGTCAAAAGAGATCTGTCTCTGTCTGTCTGTCTCTCTCTCTCTCTCTCTTTGTCTCTCTCTTTCTCTGTCTCTCTCTTTCTCTTTCTCTCTCTACACCCACCGCCCCCCCACCAAGCCACATACACACACAAGCATTCTTGGGAAGTTTGAAACCTTTGAGAAAGTAAATGGATGTAGATGCATAATGAAATATACATCCTTATTAACAAACATCTGCCAATATAAATTCCTTCAAAGGCATAAACGTTACCAAATGAAAACTCATACAAATAATCCTCCAGGAAAAAAATAGCTTAATGCCAAATATGTCAGTGCTGGTAGGTTAATTCTAGATAGATATGGTGCAAAATAGTAATTATCAGGGAGCTGAACCTGAATAAACCACATTCGTTTGTTAAATTCAAACCTGATTAATAGTACTAAATATCAGACTAAATCAAAATTTTTGTTACAAATACAACAGCGTTTGTTTTCACATGTTTGCTTTATATATATGCTGGAATATATTCTCTGAAACAAACTGGCATAGCATCTATTTGGTATCAAATAGCAAATTCTACCATAGTTTTAAAAAATGTTAAATCACACACACACACACACACAGACACACACAAACAAATAATCTTCAGAGAAGTTAAATAAGTTGCACAAGATCACACGTCAAAACAACTCTTTATGGCTACAGAACCCTGTGCTTTAAATTATAAGAGTGAAAACCTCTTATAAAAGTAAAAATCTAAAGTTGTGTGCCAGAACCCCAGGGGAGCCTTTTGCATGCAAATGCCAGAACTAGCCCCAGATCCACGGAATTGGAATCCCCAGAATGGGGCCCAGATGTGCAGATTATTTTTAAAAAGTATTCTTTTAAGATATTGATGCATATCCTTATTTAAGATGCTGCCTACCAAAACTACAAAACAAATGAATGCATGCATGAATGAATACATCAATCAAGAAAGGAATGGAGGCCCAAGTTTGTCACTGAAGTTCAGCAAGACAAGATGGAGAAATATTAATCTTTGTAGCTTTCTTCCTCTGCCTCACTTTCCAATGGTCCTTTAATTAATCAGAACTCTACATTGCCCGAAGGAAAATTTGGATTTTAATAGCAGGGAAAAAGACACAATTTATGTTTATTTTTGGTTTTTTCAACGAGGCTCTAGAGAATCACAACGAAAGGCCTGGAGAGCAACAGCATTGACTGGAAGAGAGTGGGAAAGCAGAGAAGGGATTGCTACCCTTCCTAGGGTGTTCATGTAGCACGTAGGCAATGGGTGGGGAAGCGGCGAGTAAGACATCTGACTAGCTCCTGCTAATATGGCACAGAATGAAATAAAATGTTGAGAAAAATGACAGTAACGTGATGTCAAAATGTGGAGGAAAACTCAGAATGCGGAGGAAAAGGAGATTAACTCTGCCTGGTGACACTTTAAAGAATCCCTGAGGAAGTTAGCACTGGAGTTGACAGTCAATGCATATGATTTCCCATAGATAGAGAATGTGGGGAAAAGCATTCTGGACACACCTTATTTAGGCAGTGTCAGATTAGATGTAGGTAGTTTTCATCAAGCTGAACAAAGCAGATTCAAGAAGAAAAAATTACTGTATTTCTAGAACTTTTTAGTTCAATTCTCTACCACTTCGAAAGATATAAGAAATATATAATGAAATTACTATGATTATTATTGATCTCATTCCTCATTATTTTAGCTAATTCATAATTTGCTGACGACTAGCACATCACTTTCACTCACCAGGAGGTCCCTAGCCAAGGTGCTTTTGGTGGCTTCTCATTCTCACTCTCCTCTTCTTCCCTTGCCCACCAACCCTGATCTGACACTCACAAACTGCTGGATTCTCAAACCTGTTATCTGCTTCCACTGATTCAAGTCACTAGACTGAAAATACAATCCTCTGTTGAAATGCTCCACGCATCTGAACTACGGAAGTATAGAGCGAGTGCTCCAATCTTTGTAGTCCACTCTATCAGCAACTCATCAGTAACTAGTGGGGAAAATTTCAGGTCACATAGAACAACTGAGGAGTAGATTATGAAAGCTAAAAGGTACCTTAGAGACAATCCACTCCTCTGTTTTATTAACTATTGAATTTGAGGTTCAAAGAGGTTAATTTGTTCATATCTGGAAGCTTCTAAGGGTCAGAAGTGAAACTTGGACCTAAATCTAGGTGCAGTATTTGTATTCCATACCTGCGAAGGAGGGGAGGGGGGTGTTCAGCAGCAACGCTCAGGACTGACTTTGCAGGATGCTCCTTCTCCTTCTCCTACCTACTTTCCTTTAGGGCCAACTCTCACGTGAACTTGGTGCTTTTTCTTACTAATTTACTTTTCCAAATGAAGCAAAGATTAAAATCCTATACATTAACTGTGTGCAAACTGTTAGACAACAATAATTTCTTTTCTTTGAGTTCACAATATGCTATACCAGGGAGTGATTTCAGAATTGGGTAGACTCAAATTTAATGAGACTTGATTATAATTACTCAATGTTGTATTGAAAATTGCTGAAGAGGCCGGGTGTGGTGGCTCACACCTGTAATCCCAGGACTTTGGAAGGCCAAGGTAGGCAGATAGCCTGAGGTCAGGAGTTCGAGACCAGCCTGGCCAACATAGTGAAACCCCTGTCTCTACTAAAAATACAAAAATTAGCCAGGCATGGTGGAGGGCACTTGTAATCCCAGCTACTTGGGAGGCTGAGGCAGGAAAATCACTTGAACCTAGGAGGTGGAGGTTACAGTGAGCCGAGATTGAGCCACTGCACTCCAGCCTGGGCGACAGAGAACTTGTCTCAAAAAAAAAAAAAAAAATTGTTGAAGAAATTGAAGAATCATTCCTTCCCATTATAATGGACTTAGTAAGGAGCATGAATGAGCCAAACAAAGAATTAATAAAATTTGCAGATCTATTTTTAGAAAGCCTGGCTAAAAAGTCAGGATTAAAAAATAAGAAATGACTTGGAAGAAATTTAGAATTTTGAACACGTCTGAAACACAGATGAATTTCTATAGGTGGAAAATCTTAAATATAATTAATACAAAAAATTATGCCAGAGGCCAGGCAAGGTAGCTCAGCATGTAACCTCAGCACTTTGGGAGGCTGAGGTGGGCAGATCATCTAAGACCAGGAGTTCGAGACAAGTCCGGCCAACATGGTGAAACCCCATTTATACTTAAAAAAAAAAAAAAAATAGCTGGGTGTGATGGCATACCTGTAATCTCAATCACTCGGGAGCCTTAGGCACAAGAGTCGCTCGAAGGCTGGAGGCAGAGGTTGCAGTGAGCCAAGATTGTGCCACTGCGCTCCAGCCTGGGTGACACAGCAAGACCCTGTCTCAAACAAAACAAAACACGAAACAACCACAATTACATCAGGATAAAAAAAGAAATCTAGTCAAGCTAATCTTTGGTTGATTTATAATGTAATGTTGCAGAAAAGGGTATACTATTCAATTTGGAACTGAGACAAGAAAAATCAGTGCTAGGAACTAACTGAGTCTAGATTTTCCGAAAAATGTAGAGAAAGAAGAGCTAATTCAAAACAAGAGCAATAGAGTGATTGTATCATTTGGAGACTAATGTACCTGGAAGACAGCATGAATATTATGATCAAAGGTTTGGTTAGACAATGATTGAAGTAATAAATTATTAACAGTCATGATAAACAGAAAGGGGAAGTTACAATGAAATAAATCTAAAAAGACAAACCGAAGAAAGTTAAAGAAATGTCTACAGTGGTTACTATAGAAAAAAAGTGGTGAAATGGCTCAGAATCATAGATATGCTTCCAACCATGAATTGGAATCCTGAAATTTTGAGTTTAAAGAAAACATAAAATGATAATAGTATTATTATATGGATTTATCGAAAAATGAGTTAACCAATCAATGCCCACATCTCTTTAAATTCAGGTGTAAGGGTTTGTCCACTTAAATTGAACCTTTTTTATAGTTTCTGTTCAGTCAAAGAACATAAGCAATAGGAAATGCCCAATATATTCTTTTTTTTCTCTTTTTTTGTGATGGTTGAAGAGATACTAATCTAATGAAAATGAATCTGATCTAGAGTCTTTGGAAAATATTTATGAAGAACTATATCATATTAGTCTAATTTCAACACCAAGCTTGCCAATACTGCTTGATAATGCTTAGAGGGTTCAACATTGTCCTTTCTCCGGCCATGCCCCTCTCCCAAGGCAGGGAATCTGAGAGTCGAGGACTGTTCTCACCTGCAATATGCCACCAAGACCTGCCACTGGGCTTGAGGGAGGCCCAGGAGCAAGGGTTGCAGTGTATGTGAAGGAGGGTAGTAAATAGAACTTGGAAGTACTGAGTAGAGCATCCGCTGGTGCATGAGGCCCCTCATGTTGCAGGATGGAACCCTGAATAGAATGGGGGTTCAGGTCCACTCTCTTATGCCACCATGTTCCTCTGCAGAACTCTGATGAATCCAGTACTTTGAAATGTGAACCTGGTCTTTCAGATTATTATATAGTTGGTTTGTTTAAGGCTGGAAGATAGAACATAATTTAAACATTGTTAACTTGGTTTACATATTTGAAATATTTGGACATATAGTATGTGGTCTTACCCCGGGCCTGCAAAGTTTTAGAGGCAGACCTGTGTCTTGGCCCCTCTCAGGCTATGCAGGTTCCAGAAAGCAGGGACTATCTCCTATTTTTCCCTTGTCTTTTACCATATCTGACAAGATGCTCCACGTGTGTTTGGGAAATCAAAAGGAACTGAAATAGGAAAATGCAGGGACACGTGATATGAACATAGGTAGAAGATGAAGCAAATATTTCCAGCAGTTAGAATTATCAATCTGCCCCATTGCCTTGACTTTCCTGCCACAGAGAGAAATATTCAGGAACGTTATTCCAGACTCAGAACTAAGCCCCTGATGAACAGGTCACCACGACTGTACCTGGTGTTTTACAACCTTGCAGCCTGTTTCCTACACTGCCCAGGTCCCTGTGAAACTTCATTTAGCACGCGGTTAGAATCTCAAGGACAAGGCAGTTTGAGGTCCCCTTAGCTGTTTTTTCCCCCTCAAGGAAATCAACAGAGCTGCCAGAACTTTTAACTTCATATTTTTTAACGTTGCATATTTCAGGAAAAATTTACGGCTCCTTTTATTACATTTTCCGGGACCGTTGATAATATCCTTTCAATGCACAGTTTTTACACCTTACTAAGGAAAATGGACTTTTCTCCATGGCTCCTGTATGAACCTTTGAGTCATTTCTTTCTTTTTTTTTTCTTTCTTCACAGAAATTCAATCATTTAAATTCAGTTGCCATTCTTTTTAATAGAGCCACACTTAGTTCTCATCACTCTGTAAGGCATTCACAATATGCACATCAGATTAATGTGAATGCATTACACAATTCCAAAAAAAAAAAAAAAAAATTGTGCTTCCTCATCTTGAATTTACCCTGGGAAACAATGATATATTTTTCTCTCTCTCCTACTATTTGTGTATGTTACCACATCTCAGCAAAGGGTGAACTTGGGTTGGGGTCATTATTAGCGATTTAATGAACTAGGAACATATTTACTTTTTTATCATAATCCTGTGTTTATGAAGCTGATACTTTTTTTGTTTCTTATGGTAATTCTATAATAGTTGGCTGTCAGAGAGGATGTTTTAAAAATTCCTTTATATATAGTTACATTCTTACAAGATTTGCTTGAGCTAAGAAATACTCTTGTTGACCAATTACCCAACAAAAGACATCCAGTTCACAAATTTTCCTTGAGTCTGTTTGCCAACTATATAGGAAAACTATGTAAGCTCTCTGAGCTTCAGTTTCCATATTTTAAATGAAGTTGTCCCAACATACAAGATGGGCATTAGAGATGTCATTTCCTGTGCTGGCGTGCAGTTGGTAAACAGTGTGGTCCCCTTCACCAACTACCTTCACTTCTCCCTAACAATATGCTCTGCCCCATGATAGACATTACTCTAACTTGAGTTTGGCCCTAAAGTAGAAGAAGCAAGCTTCAACTTTTTTTGAATTTTATTTCTGAATTGACTCTCTTGCAGCTGGTTGGATTCTTTGGTTATGAGGTCTGATAGATAAGTGGTTTTTCCTTTGGTATATTATTTATCATTTTCTTTCCTGCTTTTGTCAAAAAGAAGACATTTCTTTCTTCTCTATAGCAGATGGTAATAGCAATTAGCTATTACACAGCAGTTACAATCACGACCCTCAATAGCTGTCAAGTCCCGCTGTGTATCGGAACTGGATGGAAAATGATCTGGATGTTGCAGTCGGCGTGCACTTGCCCAAAGCAGTCCCACCTATCAAACACAGATTCACCAGGTGACTGCCCCCAAAATTGGCCTGGCAGAACACAAAGAAATACTCTAACATGAGGTCTTCTCTTTTTTTCTATCCGTTTCAATAAATTATAACGTGTAGATACTATCCATCCCCCTTATTACTACTTAAAATTTTCCTGATATCTGACTTTACCAATAACACCAAAAGTTTCTGCCAAAATACTTTCTGATGATAAGTTTATCTGGAAATAACATCTCAGAATGTATCCTCTTTTGTTTGTGAAAATTCCTCATTATAGTAAGATGATGATATAGGCATTATCTAGGTCTGGCTTGAGTGTCTGCTAATGTTAATTCCAAATTATTTTATTGTGTATTGATTACAAACAAAGAGTATAATGTTGTTTCTGGCTTTATACATAATCTGGTAAATTTAGTTTAACCATATACTTAATGTTGATTGAATGGAAGAATAAGACAGGTCTTTTCTATCTCTCCACTTCTATACATGCTGTCAGTAGACAGGGAGGAAGTTTCTGTTCTATGCGTTATTGTACAGTTACTACTTTTAGAAAATGGGGTCCCATCTTTCTCCTGTGTAATTGTCATCTTCACATATCTTACTAATTAAGTGGCTAATTCGCCTAAATTGATTTCTCAAATCTTTCTAGGTCTTTTTGTCACAACAAGGGAATACATTTAAGTTGATCCATCTTTTTTTTCCACAGCTTTATTTAAATATAAATGAAAAAAATTGTATATATTTAAGGTGTACAATGATGTTTGAATATATGTGTATATATTTTCTGTTATTTTTCTTTTTTTGTGTAGTGAGAATGATTAAGATATACCCTCTTAAAATATTTCCAATATATTCTATGGTTTTGTTAACCATACTCAGCATGCTGCACATTAGATCTCGAAAAAGCATTCATCTTGCATAACTGAAACTTTGTACCCTTTGATCAACCTTTCCTGGCAACCACTCTTATACTCTCTGCTTCTATGAGTTTGATTATTTAAGATTGCACATATAAGTGAAATAATGCAGCATTTGTCTATGACTGGCTCATTTCACTTCACATAACATTCTCAAGTTTCATCCATGTTGTCACAAATGGCAAAATTTTCTTCTTTTTTTTTTAGGTCTAGTGGTATTCCATGGTATATCTAGATATACATCACATTTTATTTATCCATTCATCTGTGGCTGGACATTTACATTGTTTCTCTATCTTGGCTATTGTGAATAATGCTGCAGTGAACATGGGAGTGCAGATAGCTCTTCAACAAACTTATTTCATCTCCTTTGATTATATACCCACTAGTGGGATTGCTGGATGTTATAGTAGTCTTACTTTTAGTTTTTTGAGAAACGTCCATACTGTTTTCCATGATGGCTGCATTAATTTACATTCCCAGCCATAGTATACAAGGGTTCTTTTATTTATCTTCCATCTTTTTGATGATAGATATTCTAACAGGTGTAAGTTGGTTCATCTTTTTTTTTTGAGACGGAGTCTCACTCTGTCACCCAGGCTGGAGTGCAGTGGTACAATCTTGGCTCACTGCCAGGTTCACACCATTCTCCTGCCTCAGCCTCCCCAGTAGCTGGGACTACAGGCTCCCGCCACCATGCCTGGCTAATTTTTTTGTATTTTTTTAGTAGAGACGGGGTTTCACTGTGTTAGCCAGGATGGTCTCGAAGGTTGGTTCATCTTAATGAAGGACTGTGATAAATAATATAACTCTATATCCCTGGATTTTCCAATTTGGGAAGAATCACAGTAATCTGAATCCCAACCAACTGGACCAAAATAAGCCTAGGTTTTCCTCATGCTTTTTACCCCAGATATTTCTAAGATTCTCCCCAAGAAAATTCATGTCCATTTTTCCAATCCATTCTTACCGCTTCTTGCCTCCTAGTCTTAGGTGAATGTGTTGGAGCATGACTACTGTATTTGGGATTTGGCCTTCCCAATCCTCATTTATTACCCAACAATAGACAATGGAAGTGTCTATTTCTTTCATGGCCATCTCCATCTCTTATCCTCTTATCCACAAGGATAATCTTCCTCAGGATTTCCACTAGGGCAAATTTTCAGAACTCCATAATTAGATATCAGTGTAATTCCCAAAAATGAACTCTTTAGTCTTCGATAAATCCACATATATCACTTCAACATTGTAATCTACTTTGGAATGAGGTGAACGTATATCCCTACATCCTTATGCTGTCTCGTGTACAATGCTATAGCAAGGATAACAGATATAATTTCTAATAATAAAGAATAAATTTCAGAGTAATTGTCTCTAAGTACATATTTAGGAAAGAAACCATTTTCAGAATGAAACTTAGACTTCTACCATCAACCCCTTACCTGCTGACTTTGGCATAAGTCACACTGCGAGACACTTGACCCTTTGGAGACCCATCCACCCTCAAAAAAGATCTGGCAAAGAGTTCTGGCTGTCACTTCTGCATATGGTGCCCAGTCGACAAAATATGTTTAAATGCACTGCTTGCCTCCATGTGATAAAAGGCATTTTGGCATACGACTCTATAGAAAATGGGGCACCAATTAGGCCTTGGAAATCTATGACCATCAAGAAGGGCAAATTCTGCTCTTTCAAAACATAAGCTCCTCACTATTTATTTGCCAATGGATTGGGCATTACAACACTAGACAAATGACATACTCAAATATGTATTGTCTTTTTGTATTCACTGTTGTTTTTTGACTTTTTTAAAAAAACAGAATTAAGAAATTCAGGTCACATGAGTAGGTTGGATATTTTCTGCAGTTGAACTAGTTTGTTGCTTATTTGTATTTAGAAGGCTAGAAACGGAAAAGAGTAGCATTGGAATTGTGAACATTTCCAGGAGAGTTAGAGAAGGCCCTAACCTATTCAGTTGTTATCTCTTCAGGAAGACAGATCTAATGCAGGGGTTGGCAAACTCATGGCCCACAGATCAAATTGACTTTGTTGTTTCTGTAAGTAAAGTTTTATTGGAACGTACCCATGCCCATTCATTTACATGCTGTCTATGGCTGCTTCCACACTACAATAGCAGAGGTAATTTGTTGCTACAGAGACTGTATGGGCCACAAAGCTTAAAATATTCAGCCCTTTATAGAGAAAGTTTGCTGACCACTGATCTAGTGTAGAGCTATCTTTCTTGTGAAAATATTTTATAAACTTTCTAGTGAAGTTGGAGATAAATATATACTTCTATGTAAAGAAGTTAACACTTAGAGATTAGATCATCTTACTACATTCCTTCTACTAAAGTCAAAATGAGGATCTATAAAGACTTCAAGTGTTGCCTGTGCATGTGCTGATGGGACAGTTGATTTTTCTCATCTCAGTCTGTTGTGACACAGTTGCCCCAAGGAAATGCTCTTAGTTTCAGTCATACTAAAAGTGAAAATCATAAGGCCCACTGCCTGCTAATCACGTTGCCTAAAAAAAAGTGAGAGAGAAGAAAACCTTTAAAACAAGAGACCGTTTTCCTCTAATCATCTTTCTCTTTAAGTGGATTGTTTGAGAGTTATTAAAATAACCGAAGCAGCCTGGAGAATCCAACTTAAAAAACACATAAACCCAGCGTGCTCAAAGTTCAAAAGGTCTATTGCATAGTCACTATTAATCTCTTTATACATATTTTATTTAACCTTCTGTAAATATTGTCATTGTAAAGTGCTTTGGACAGGCTAATGCACGGGGATGTTTTGCTAATGGAAACAGAGACAATAATGCAGAAAGCAATCACAAGACGGGAAGAGGAGGAGGCAGATGAAGGAAAGAGCAGACTGAAGGCAGAGCCCGGGTTGTCTGGGAGAGGTGAGGCCGGGACACTGTGTGGAGCTGACTTCTTCATTAGCAGAGGCTGGAGCCACGCCAGAGCATTCCAAAGGACTACAGTCTGCTTTAAGAGCCCATCAGTTCCCCCTCCCCATTCTCCTTCTCTCTCTCTTTCTTTCAGTGAGCTTTAAAAGAAAGAGCATAACGTTATTTTCCCCCTACGTTATAATGTACTCCTTTCCATTGGAAAATCAGTACATAAAATTGGCAAATCTCTTTTAATTCTGGATAATCAGAGAGTAACTTTCCATTTAGTCATCTACAATGTTTGTTAATGAGAGTCGTAGCTTTGAAGCTCTTCCTGTTTTTATGATTTTGTTCCTCCATGGTGTGTGTAATTGGTTGTTCTAAAGGATGTGGTATCCATCTTCCTACTTCCTGTCATTCCTAAACAGCCTCACAAGACTACTTCCTCAAGGGTGCTGGGGATACCATTTTCCTGTTTCATTTCAAGAGCAACACCGCCATTGCTTGAACTGGTAAAGCATTTGCTTCCTTCTCTCTCTCTCTCTTTTTATCCTTCCCTCTCCTCCATCTTCCTCTTTTTCTCTCCCTTACTCTTTTATTGTTGTTGATGTGTTTCCCACACCAAAAAACTGCCTCCAGGACTGCCTAAGTCCATGTTGGCGGGCTTCCGTTTGTGGTGCAGGTGTGCAGAGCCCTCCTCCGTGTCGTCGCCACAGCAACCTAGGGCTCTAATCTGCTGAATATGAAAAGAAGAAACAGAAAGAGAAAAGCCATCCACCCCCTTCTGCTCCATCCATGAGTCCAAAAGAGGGATACCGTCTCCAAGCATTCCTGATAATCCCCCAGCCATTGCCCAGGCAACAGTCACAGGGAACTGGCACGGCCTGGGGCGAGAAAGCAGTCCCTGTCTCAAGCTCAGACCTCCTCCTCCTCCTCCCTCTTCTCCTCCTCCTCCATTCCTCCCACCCTGGGTCCCCTATAGGCCACTACAAACCTCCATCCCACTTCTGGCCTCCCTGCCCCATACCCTCCAGCCAGTGGGTCATTAACTCACAGACAAGGCAGAGTGTGGGGGGAGTATATGTCATATTTTTCTTCTAATGGTGCTGAAACAATACTCTTGTGTGTATGTGCATGTATGTGTGTGCACATATATTCATATATGTGTGCATGTGTGCATGCATGTGTATGTGTATTTTAGGAGATTTTCATCCTAGTTACCTTTCAGATGAACTGTGTTTATGAGCTGGAAAGGACGAGTTGGACAGAGAGTTTTTCTTATCGAAGCTAGTAGTTTGAAAAAACAGTCCTTTGCAGGTTCCACGACTTCAACTGTTTCTGGGTTGGAGGAGGATTTTCAGAGCCCTTTGCTCTCTAGTGCCCATATCCAGCAGTGAAAGCTCTCATTTGTCTCCCCACCATCATGTTGATGCAGCTGGGTTTGACACTGCTTACCTCAGCAATTTTTTTTTTTTTTTTTTAGTTGAAAGACAGAAGGCTTCCTTGTGATCCCAGCCTTTTCCTATCAAATGACACTCAGCCATGGTTTGGGTGACTTATTTACTGGCAGCGGACCAGTAAAAACAAAAATGAACGTTCACAACTAATAAATCCTTGAGCTTAGATAGCTACAGCAACAGTGGTGGGATTACATCAAAATGTTCAGCCTGATACCACGGGGCTCCCAGGCAGTGTGGAACCTAATAAGTCAGGGGTAGGAAAAGGGGGTAAAACAAGACAAGGAACAGAGAAATTTTTTATACTCTGGGTCTAAGGTACACTCAGAAACTGAGTTTGAATGATATCATGTGCTTTCTTGGTTGGGGACTTTAAAAATGGGGAGCAGGGTACACTGTATTTGAGTCATTGGAATGGGAGGCAGCTATGCTTGCTACCTTTTTCTTTCATTCTTGGAAATTAAACCACACACATCTTCAGCATGATGAAGGAGGCCAGCCTAGATGGACTAGACAGCAAAATCACAGCTTTCTCAGCTGCACTGAAAGAAACTATTTTTATAGAGGACATGAGGTCAAGAATGTTTAGCAAACAAAATTGAATGTCATCTACTCCTAGATAATTCTCCAAGGACCTTCCTCCTCCCAGGCCCTTACTGAAAGTGAGGGCATCTCTTTCAGGCTAGTATGATAATATTTTTATTTGTTTTGGAATTGATCTTTTGGACAGAAGCACATTTTTTTTTCATTAGTATAAATTCAGAAAAATCTAACCACAAAGCCATTGACTTTAGCTAATGTTTTCTCACTTACTCCCTCTATGACTTCCTCTAATTCGATAAGTAACTATACTTTCTGTGATGACTAACTATTGATTCAGCTTTTGTAATGGTTGAGCTTTTCTATACAGAGCTCAATCTCTGGGTAGAAATGTGGATAACAAATGGGGACAACTTTAACCATAACCCCGGTGTTTAGTTTATGTGTTGCTAAATATTAGACTATTTGGAAATATGATTGATTGATTTTACTCTTTAAGTGTTGGTTTTGGTTTCATGACTCTCAGACAGTGATGGAGGACACTTACCCGATAACGAATGAAATCACACCCACCCAGTAGTTCTATCTATTTGTTATAATGCAGAAAGAAACACTACTTTTTGTTTTGGTTTGGTTTGGCTTTGCCATTGTCATACAACGAGGCTCTGATGGCATCTGAGTACCTGGAAATTGCCTATGGAAAGTAGGTCATTTGATCAAGTTGCTTTCCAAAGTACCTGATTAAAAGGCATCTTATACAATTCTGCAGAGCTCTGTGTAATTATCTTTGAAGGTTCTTCCATTGCCACTTAAAAAAATGGCTGGGATAAAACCAGAAAAATGAAATATATAAACGATAATTCTGCCATCTGAAGGTGTTTAGAGTTCTTACTGTCTATCAAAGACATTGCTGCTTCAAATTCTTTTGTTAGTTCCCAGGAAAGTAACATAATCGCTCTGTGGTTGAATCTAGCTATATTATTCTCCCTACCCTAGAGATATTGTCTACAGTCATTTTCTCTAAGGCAAATCAAGTATAGTTTGAATGCTATTTTGAAATCCTTAGGAAAAAAGCATTATGTATTCAAATCATCTTCAAATTCTGTTTAATTCCTAGAATCCTTATTTCGCTTCCTCTTTATCTGTGATTGTACCAATATGTTAGGGGCACCTAGTATGTGCCAGACACTATCCTGTGCTCTCAGAATTCAGAGAACTTGTGGTCTAGATGGGGATGCAGGAGGAGAGTAAGTAATGGCTAACTTTTATTGAATCCTTACTATGTGGCAGGTACTGTTTTAGCATTGCATATGTATTCATTCATTCAAGCCTCAAAACAACTCCATGAGGTAGGTAACAATTATCCCGTATTCCAGAAGCAAAACTAAGGTAAAGAGAGGCTGAATTACTCTCCTCAAATCACATGCTATATTATTTTTAAAGTAGCGTTTGGAAAATACACGACTGCATCATGTTTGTAACTCACCGAGTCCAGTATCCTCAATACATGGTAAATAAGCAGAAGCCTTCCAGATAAAAAAGGGAAGGGAATTTAGAGCCCCAAGATTAAGCCCTGACATCATCTCAACCTCTCAGGGTTGCAAAGAACTCTCACTGAGGTGATGGATAATAGCTTGCAGTAACAATGTTTTGGAGGGCGTCTCTATGTAGTGCTGCTCATATATCATTCAACTTAGTTGCTGAAAAATTGGTTTCAGGTTGTTTTAAATGTAAATGAGTTAATATTTCTAATGTGCTTGGAGAAGTGCTCTTACAAGAGGACAGTGGTATATGGTACAGGTTTTAAAATAAAACTAAGAAACAAACTTAGTTGGGGGTTATATGATAAGTGAAAAAAAAAAAAGTAATGACAGAGACGTAACTCTAGCTGCACTGTAAAACACTGAGAGAGAAAAAGCCTTGTGAGAGTCAGGAAATGGAAGATGTAATGTGGGTGACAAGAGAGTCCTTCCTCAAGTCAGTAAGAGCTGCATCAACCATATGTAAGTGACAAAGGCTAGACTGGTGGTCAGAGCAAAAGTTAAATAGTAAAGTAAGGTGGTGACACAATCATATCTGTGTTTCATTGAGTAAGGTAATTTCTGTAGCAATGCAAAGGATGAAAAGGAGATTAGACAGCTGTAGCAGAAGCTCTAATTTAAATACCATTGCAAAATCCAGATGAGAGATGCTGCTGCTGCTGAAGTGGCAATGAGATTGGAGGTGGGAAAACTTGGAAAGACATTTAGGAAATAGAATCCAGAGAACATTGTCCTTGATCGGATGATGAATCAGGGCCCCGATAGTGTGATGACAAGAAGATGAAACCTTGGTTTGGGGCATAGATGACTAGTATATGATGACATTCACTGAGAGAAAGATATTTGGGAGGCAGAGTGTTGAGCTAGTTTTAGGCCTGTTGAGTTTATAGTACCGAACATCTGAGAGAGAATGAGACAGGCAGTTAAAGACACAGTCTATATCCCAGGAAGAGATAGATTTTGGAGTCATGCATACAAGGGGGGTTATTTTAAGAGATGGGAGTATATGGGGACACCAAGATAAAACAGAGATGGAGAGAAGAGATATGGGAGCCAAGGACAGAACTTGGGAACTCAGGGAAAACCTCCTGGGGCCACTTTAAAGAAGATTGCAGACAATAAAAGAAGCCTGGTCAATTAAAAAAAAACAAACAAAAAGAGAACTAAAAGACTCTTCTCAAGTCAAAAGTACTGTTGCTCTGTAATTCCTTCCTGCAGCTTCCAATCCATCATCAGAGCTAATCTACATTTTGAAACCATCAACCAATTCTCTGATAATGTTGGTCTTGAGACTTCACGAGCTCAAAGGCATCTTGGCACTGTCAAGCTTTTGAAACATAACTCAGTACCTCAACTTTGTAGAGGTCACAGAGAACATTCTCCTGCCTGAAAGCTTAGGTGCTATCAATCACTGATTAAAAAATGCCATCTCTTGAAAAGGCTGGCTCAGCAGAGGGGCTGAGCACAGTCTTGATGAGGAGAGAAAATGAATCCTAATTACTACCTTTGTGATCCTAGAGTTTGGTTTTAAGAAATACAGAAAGACCATCTTCTGTTTACTTACCTCTCCTTACTCAATTGTTATAGGATAATATTTAGGCAGCTTATTAGTAGAATCACTGCAGGATGCAGTAAACTCCCCTTACCAGAGTATATCTTGAAAAGTGTATTCAACCTCCCAAAATACAATATTAAAACAACAACAGGAATAAAAATGCACCCTCTATGTGTTTCATTTATAAAGGGCCAAGTTGAAAAAAAATGCTAATTGGAATGTAATACTCCCCAAATTATTATGAAATGAGATGCTCTACCAGAGTTTATTTTAGTTTTTTTTTAATCCTTAGTAGAAGCAACCATTTGTTCTGTGTTAAAGTCATCACTTTGGAGCAGATATTGAGTGACCCTTCTTAATTCTGTAGATATCAGGAAAGCAGGCTGTTGGCCCTGGGGAAAAAGATGTATGTTACTTTTTTGTCTGACTTAATAAATAAGCACTTTTTTCCCCCTGGTGTACAGACTACTGGGAAGGAAACAGACAAATTCAAGTAAGGAGGAAGGCCCAATAAACCTCCAATCTCATCTTCTTGAACTTGAAATGGTAAAGATCTATGAATCAGACTAGAGTTGCCCTTACTCAGGATCCTAAAATAAAGTTACCTTAAGGTGGTAGTTTTCAAGCAGGCTGGTTTTGTCCCCTAGGAGACATTTGGCAGTGTCTGGAGACATTTTTGGTTGTCATAACTAGGGAGGTGGTGTTACTAGGATCTACTTGGTAGAGGCCAGGGATGCTGCGAATCATTCTATAATGCACAGCACAGTCCCCCAAACAAAGAAGGAAACTGCCTAAGTTGTCAATAGTGTTGAGATTGGAAACTCTGCCTTAAAGGTAGAAAGATACAGAACTCATGGACTGATTCTGAAACTGTCAAGAGAAAGAAAGGAGAATAATGGCTTTGGTACATGAGTGGCATTCTCTGAAGCCAGTTTTGTCCCATTTCTTTGTGTCTGACCAGTGTCCCAAGCAGTAGCACTCTTGGGAATAAAAACAAATGGTAATTAAGGCTGTCACTGTTGCATGTATGTGTGTAGCTAACTTAATTACAACCCAAAGGGATCATACTTACTCTGTGCTCTGCGTACAAACTTTGAAGATAACTTTGAATCTTTACCATGAGACTCAAACCTTTTTGAGTGGAAGTACCTCATGCCCTTTAATAGTTGCTGGGTGATAGAAGTAGCAATTTTGGGTTTGGCCCAGTTGCTGGAGATTCTCCATCACTGAAAGTAATGCTAGAAAGTAGGGTCCACTGACATGGTTTGGCTATATCCCCACCCAAATCTCAACTTGTAATCAAATTGTAATCCCCATGTGTTGGGGAGGGACCTAGTGGGAGGTGATTGGCTCATGGGGATGGTTTTCCCCATGCTGGTCTCATGATATTGAGTGAGTTCTCACAAGATCTGATGGTTTTATAAGTGGCAGTTTCCCCTGCTCTTCTCTTTTATGCTGCCTTGCAAAGAAAGTCCCCGCTTCCGTTTCTGCCATGATTGTAAGTTTCATGAGGCCTCCCTAGCCAGGCAGAACTGTGACTCAATTAAACCTCTTTCTTTTATAAAATACCCTGTCTCAGGTGGTATTTTTCTGTTTTGCATTTAAAATTATTTCATTTTATTATTTTTTTATTTCCATAGGTATTTGGGGAACAGGTAGTATTTGGTTGCATGAGTAAGTCCTTTAGTGGTGATTTGTGAGATTTTGGTGCACCCATCACCAGAGCAGTATACATTAAATTCAATTTTCAGGTGGCATTCTTTACAGCAGTGTGAAAACAGACTAATACACCCCCTCAACATCAAACAATGGGTGTCAGCACCTTACCCAAGAACTTAAAAGGAGTCACTTTGCTTCATGTACTGCTCACCAAGCTACTTCTGTTTGGCAACCAGCTCTATTGCATTTTGCTCACCAAGAGAGAACTAAATCAGCCTGGAATCTCTTGTGCCTCTCACACTACTCCCCATACCCACACATCTACCACCAACCCCCATGAATGTATACCAGGGAAGACATGAGGACCCAAACATATCCTCGAACCTGACACAGATATGATAGTTTTTTTTCCCAGCAGTATAGAAAAGACCAGGACAATTGCAGTGGGCTATGATACCCTCTGCCTTTGCATGAACAAAAACACCAGAACATTATTTTAAGATATTGGAGCCAGAGGGAGCCCTAAAGAGCGTTTGGCTTGACTGGGCACAGTGGTTCATGTCTGTAATCCCAGCACTTTGGGACCCTAAGAAGGGCAGATTGCTTGAGTTCAGGTGTTCGAGACCAGCCTGGGCTGGTGAAACCCCATGTCTACAAAAATATAAAAAATAGCCAGGCATGGTCCTCATGCCTTTAGTCCCAGCTACTTGGGAGGCTTAGGTGGGAGGATTGCTTGAGTCTAGGAGGCAGAGGTTGCAGTGAGCCAAGATCACACCACTGCACTCCAGTCTGGACAACAGCGTCAGACCCTGTATCAAAAACAAAACAAAACAAAACAAAAATATTTGGCTCAGTCATCCCAAGGTGGTACATGTTAAACAGATTTTAGGTGCTACCTGAATAGGGCTTTAAATAACATGAAATCCTATGAGTTGATGAGTACGTTAATTAGCTCAATTGTGGTAATCATTTTACTATGTATATGTATATTAAAACACCACAATTGTACACCTTAAATATATGCAATTTTTAGTCACATATTCCTCAATAAAGCTCTTAAAAATAACATTAAATCCACAGTAAGAGACTTAGTACTTTTCAATTCTGTTTCAGTCTTTCTAGTTATGATTAAATCTCATAATACCAAGTGGCAATAGAGAGGGGGTGGGGTTTGAATTCTGACTATGCTGCTTGTAAATTAACTTGTGACCCAATCCTGACCAAAGAGAAGTTGAAGACTTTTGAGGAATTCTTAGATTTTTAAACTCTAAAGCTTATACCTTAAGCTTCTCTATTGCATTGCTATCCTGACTAAATAAATTATATAAAGGCTGGGGGACCCTATCTTGTCCTCCACTGCATGTCTAGGTCTAGGCATATCTGGCACTGTTGCCATCTATAGGCACTTAATACATATGTGTTGAATGAACATTTTTTAAAAACATATCCATTATTGACCAAATATCTATTTTCATTTTAATGATGGTTTTACAGTATATAGATTTTCTCCCAGGCTAAATGTGAAATCACGAAGTAGACTCAGTCATTTTTCTCACTGCATTTTTGTTTTTAATAGATTTGGTGAGATGTAGTTGATGGGAAATAAACTACACAAGTTTAAAGTGTACAGTTTGACATGCTTTAACAGATGTATACACTTGTGAAACTTCTACCATAATCAACATAATGACTGTATCCATTATCCCCCAAATTTGCTGGTTCTCCTTTGTAATCATGCTCTCTCTGGTGAAATATCTGTTCAAATGTTTGTCCATCTCCATTGTTTTTTGGAGAATACTGACTCCACAAGCATGAATAGATTCCATGCTATTTTGGATATTTTGGGTACCTTTTTTCACTTCATAGAAGCAGTGCTTTTCTCTTTTTCATAATTAAGTTCACCCTTCCAGACTCACATCAAATATTATCTTCCCTATGAAAATGTTGTAAGGTTTTGTAGTCAGAATGTATTGTTTCTCTGAGCTTTAATAGTGTATATATTGCATTATAATTAAGTTACTGCATGTCTGTCTTATCCTTTACCCATTTCCCAGAAGACATTGTAAATATTTTCAGAATAGGACCACTTATTATTTATTTTTACAGTCTTTGTGCCTAACACAGAATCTAGTATTGAAATCTATTTTTGATAAACATTCATACTTGGTATCTGCATTGGTGCCTGCCTGCCTGCCTGCCTTCCCTCCTGCCTTCCTCTCTTCTTCTCTTCCTCTCTTCCTCTCTTGATGGAGTCTCTCTTTGTCGCCCAGGCTGGAGTGCAGTGGCGTGATCTCAGCTTACTGCAACCTCTGCCTCCTGGATTCAGAGGATTCTCCTGCCTCAGCCTCCCGAATAGTTGGGGTTACAGGCACATGCCACCACACGCTGCTAATTTTTGTAGAGGCAGGGTTTCTTCATCGTGGCCAGGATCATCTCAAACTCCTGACCTCAGGTGATCCCGCCCACCTCAGCCTCCCAAAGTGCTGGGATTATAGGTGTGAGCCACTGCACATGGCTGTCTGGCACTGTCTTTTTTTTTTTTTTTTTGAGACAGAGTGTCACTCTTGTTGCCCAGGCTGGAGTGCAATGGTGTGATCTTGCTTCACCACAACCTCCACCTCCCAGGTTCAAGCGATTCTCTTACCTAAATAAAATCAAAAATATTTCTATCTTGGTGTATGTGTGATTTTTGGTTTGGTTTTTGCCATTAAAGTTTGAACCTGCATAAGAGTGTTTAGAGACAATCAAAACTCTTAATTTTTGCCCAGGAGAAAAACAAAAACAAGGTAGAACTGTAAAAGTGCATGGCACAAAGCTAAAAGGTAGTCTCTCCTCTGTTCTCTTGGCTCTAGCAAACTTGGGGTTACAGACAGGAGGCAGTTCAGCAATAGCTCACCCTAAGGCATTGCCAAAGAAGCCCTTAGCAAGAGAATGGATTGCTTGTTAGGGCAATTTTAAGGGGATATGAGTGAAACTGAAAGGAGGTACTCAAATAATTCCTTGTGCAACCTCAAAGGGTTGCCACAATTCCCCTGTGTTTAAGAGGACCCCCACATCCAGGAAAAAAGATCCCAGCCTGTGGAAACAACCCAAGCCAAAGCATGAGGCTCCCCAGGGGAGGGCCCAGCAGGAAATGCCTCTTTGCTTTGCAGTAGAGTCCAACACTTCAAGTTCTCAGAGATATGTGTTTGTGGTTTACCTAAAGGTGGAGAAATTCTACTTTGGACCCACACCTTAAATAATTAGCCTTCCCAGTGGTCAATTTTGCAATTAGGCTAAAATGTTTACCGTCAAGTATATGGCATGCGGATTTGACAAGAGAAATTTTCCATAATTCGAGTCTAGAAAAATTATTCCTAATCCAGATGTGAGAGAAAATAAATTGAGAGCATAAAATATTTTAACTGTAGTCCCATGATAGGCCAAACCCAATATTATGGTGAGCCAGGGCCCCCTGTTGCAGCAAAGTACTTTCCTGCATGAAGTAAATAACTTCTTCCTAAGCATGAAATGTTGCTCTCCAGAGGGTATTTTAGTTGCCTGGAGTTTCTGTAAGATTGAGATTGTTTAGTAAGTTTGAGTTGAATTTTGTTTCTTTTTCCATCTCTCAGGCTCTAGTCTAAATAATACTTATCCAGTGCTTTTTTAAACATAACAAATCCTGTTCAATTTGATTCTTCATAAATGTTGCAAATTATCTTACTGAAGCTAAAAAAAGGTACAGTTTTAAAAGATAGTCTAGAGTTAAGGGAGAAAAAAAAACACCTAAACTAAAGCAGGTATAAATAGGAATCTTTGCAATAGTTTTAAGATTTAAGAAGTTTTAGTTTATTTCCACCTGCTGTTGTCTCAGTGGGAGATAAACTTCCAAGGAAATAGCTGCCTTGGAGGGTGAGAAAGGAGAGAAAGGACTATGCTAGAAATCTCCCACTGGAGAGGACATTCTTCAGCCTCCAAAGGAAGCATCTCTCATTTGTTTATGCTGTTTTGCTAAAAGACATACAAAGTGAATTAAGAATTTGCAGGCTGGGTGCAGTGGCTCACGCCTGTAATTCCAGCACTTTGGGAGGCCGAGGTGGGCAGATCACTAGAGGTCAGGAGTTTGAGACCAGCCTGGCCAACATGTCTCTACTTAAACAGTCTCTACTGAAAATACAAAACATTAGCTGGGCATGGTGACTGGTGCCTGTATCCAGCTACTCGGGAGGCTGAGGCAGGAGAATCGCTTGAACCTGGGAGGCAGAGGTTGCAGTGAGCTGAGATGGTGCCACTGCCCTCCAGCCTGGGTCATAGAGCAAGACTGTCTCAAAAAAAAAAAAAAAATTTGCTTCCAGAAAGTTTATATTTATATGATGTATATACATCACACAATTAGTTATTTATGTTAAATTAAAATATTTAAAAATCTAAATTAAAATATAGATTTAAAAAATCTATTTAGTGTGTGAATAGAATGGGAGGAAACTAAAAAACTGAGCACATAGATGTTTCATAATTCCTCAATTATAAGTAGCATAGTAAACCTAAGAAAATAGTGTTCTTTTTTCCCAGTAATAAAAATTATTCTAACTGATATGTTTTCATATTTGTAATAGCTGTCAAGAAGCCCAGTTTAAAATTTGAAGGCCACCAAAGTTAAAGCTTGGCAAAGGCACATTAATCACATTTATTAATTCACTTTGTTTTGTTCTTTGTCTGCTCTATTTGTCAGTCATTGGGAGATGTATCAAACTCTTGAACTAGAAGTGTGAATTTATCAACCACTCTGCAAGATCTTGCCAATTTTGCTTTGTATATTTGACATTTGCATTGTTAAGTATTTACAAGTTTAGAATTATTGTATTTTCCTAAAGATTTAACAAGAACTGACTCTTACAAAGTAATTACTGTACAACTCACATAATCTAAATATGTTACATACATTAACTTATTTTAGTCATTACAATAACTCAGGTGTTATTATCCCAATTTTATGGTTGAGGAAAAGTTTGGAGAGTTTAAATAACTTATTCAAGTTCTCAGTTCCTGGCAACGTCAGGATTTGTACCTAGATATTATGGTTCCTAAAAACGTGCCCTTTACCTATATACTGTACTGTCTCCCTATCTTCCTGTTATTATCTATTGGCCCTTTTCATCACTATGAATGCCTTTTGGCATAGTTTGTATTGTCTGATATTATTATAGCCATGTAAAAGAAATCCAAACTTTGGCAGCCCATGGCTGCTAAGTGGATTACACAGGCATCCAGAATTCAGCTTCCACAGCTTGTGACCTCAAGGAAACTCATAGTCTAGGAGAGCTGCTGAAGTTCCAGCCAACACAAATGTATTGCATTTCAGAAAAAAGAAAGGCAGAAGAATACAAAATACTTGTCCATTTAAAACTGTGCTCCCTAATATGATAGCCACCAGCTGTATGTGGCTATTGAGCGTTTGAAATGGAGACAGCCTAAACTGAAATGTGCTGAAAGTGTAAAATGCACACCAGAATTTCAAGATTTCATACAAAAAAATATGGAAATTAACAGTTTATTATATTGATTTCATGTTGAAATAATATTTTGGACATATTGGTTTACATAAAGTACATTATTAAAATTGAGAGTCCAGGCATGGTGACTCAAGCCTGTAATCCCAGCACTTTGGAAGATTGAGGCAGGAGGACTGCTTGAGGCTAGGATTTCAAAGTTGCAGTGAGTTATGATAGTGCCACTGCATTTGAGCCTAAGTGACAGAACAAGACCCTGTCTCTAAAATTAAAAAATTTAACCTGTCTCTTCCTACTTTTTTAAGGTAGCTGCTAGAAAAAATTAAATTACATACTAAGTTTTCATTTGTGGCTCACTTTATATTTCTGTTGGACAGTGATTTAAAGAGCTTCCTTGGAATTCCCATCCAACAACTTCTACTTACTTTTTACCAGCAAGAATTTAGCCCCTGGATAACTAATAATGGAGACTACAGAATGTGGCCCTCTAAGCCTATGGTCACTCCTAACTGTTCTTAAGGGAGCATTGGAGAATGGAGACTTGGGGAGAGCCTCCTTTCCCTCAACCCCTGTAACCAGTGGATTGATTAGGATTTAATTTGCTTTTGCTCTTCTGCTTATTTGGTATGTATATACTCTTTCTGCACTGTCAGTGAAATCTGAAGAAGCATACCTGAATGAATAAAATCGAAAATGTCTCTAGCCTCTTCCCAAAAATGAAAGAATATTTAAATGTTTTCACTTGGATTATTTACTTTACTTCCATTTTGCATGTGACTATAGTCTAGTATTTTGTTTCTATCATGCTTTACACTACCAAAAGATTATTACTTAGACTTACCCACATGCTTACCAATTTCTATGCCTGATATTATTATTATTTTGCATTTCACTCCTTTCTTCCAGTTCAGTTTTCTTCCTTTAGTATTCTTAGGGTGATCTATTAGGGATAAATTATTGAATTTTTTATTTCATTGAAAATGTATTTTTCTAGTGTATTTGAATGATAATTTATCTAGCTATTTGATAGTAATTTACTTTCAACATTCTCTAAGTCTTTCATTTTGGAATTCCTATTGGCTATATGTTAGACTATTATCTGTTACCCTAATTATCTCTTAACTGCTTTTTGAAATTTTCTATCTGTGAAACTCCATATGCCACATTGTTGTTCTTGGTTCAGAATGATCTTCTACTTTACAAATTCCCTTTTAAGCTGCCCAATTCTCTTTTACTCTCGGCTGATTTTCTTTTTAGTATGAATGTTGAGTTTTCAATGTTTATAGTCATGTAACCAGCTTCATTATCAAGATACAGATTTCTGCCATCCCCCCAAATTCCCTTATGTGGCACCTTGGAAGTCAATATCTTCATCTCTACCGTCCCGAGGCATCTCCTTATCTGCTTTGTGCCTTATAGTTTTGCCTTTTCCAGGATACCATAAAAGGGATCATACAATATACAGCTTTTTGTGTCTGTCTTCTTTCACTGGCATAATGCTTTTGACATTCATTCATGTTGTTGTTTGTATCAGTAGTTTATTTTTTTATTGCAGAATATTATTCCATTGTATGGATATATCACAATTTCTTTATCCTTCATCAGTTAATGGATATTTGTGTTGTATCCGCTTGTTGGTTATTATGAATAAAGCTGCTGTAAGCATTTGCTTACAGAACTTTATGTAGTCATATATGTAAATAGGAGCAGAATGACTGAATTATGTAGTAGGAGTATGTGTAAAGTTTCAAGAAATTACCCAACTGTTTTCCAAAGTGTATGTACCATTTTGCACTAGCACATTCTCCCAGAACTTGCTATTGCCCATCTTTGATTTTAGCCATTCTAGCAGAGATGTAGTGGTATCTCACTGTGGTTTTGATTTTGATTTCCCAAATGCCTAATGATGTTTAATATCTTTTCATGTGCTTATTTGCCAGCTGTATCACTTCCTTGGTACAGTGTCTGTTCAAATGTTTGCTCATCTTTAATTTTTTTTTTTTTTTTTTTTTGGTATTCTTTAGTCATAATAGTTCTTTATATGTTCTGGATACAAGTCTTCAGAAGATAGGTGCTTTGCAAATATTATCTCCCAGTCTGTGACTTGTCTGTTTATTTTTTTTAACTGTGTCTTTGAGGAGCTTTTACATTTTCATGAAGTTAAATAAATAGGCTAGTATTTTCTTTAATGGTTTTTGCCTTCTGTGACCTTAGAAATCTTTGCCTAACTCAAAACAACAAAGATTTCCTTCTAGTTTTTAGAGATGTTTCATCGTTTTAGCTCTTCCATTTAGGTCTATGTTTATTTCTGTTTTATTCCGAGTTAATTTTTTATTTTATGTGAGGTACGGGATCACAGACTAGTAGTGTCCATCATTCCCCTGAATCCAAAATGTTAAGCAAGATGTCTTCTCTACCTTGATGTCACCTGGGAAGGAAGGAAAGAGAAGAGGTGCGAAAGTGAAGCTGAATATAATTCATTTACATTCAAAGTTATTACTGATATGTGAGATTTCGTTCCTATCATATTGTTAATCATTTTCTGTTTATTTTATATATTCTTTGTTACTTTCCTTTTCTTATTATTTGTCATAATGGTTTGGTGGTTTTCTGAAGTGGTACCATTTGAGTCCTTTCTCTTCCTCATCTGTGTCCTTTTCAGTGAGTGTTATCCTTTTGTGTGCTTTCATGATAGTAAATGTCATCCTTTCACTTTCAGGTTTAGGACTCCTTTGAGCATTTCTTGCAGGATCAAGCTATTGTTGAGAATTCCCTCAGTTATTACTTCTCTGGGAAATACTTCATTTCAACTTTTTGTAAATAAAGGATAATTTTGCTAGATATACTGTCTGTGGCAGGCAGTATGTATTTCTCTCCTGGCCTATAAGCTTTCTGCTGAGAAATCTGCTGTTAATCTGGTGAGAGTTTCTTTAGAGGTGACTAGAAACTTTTCTCTTGCTGTTTTTATAATTTTCTCTTTGTCTTTGCTTTAGACAGTTTGTAATGTGCTTGGAGAAAACCTTTGCATTGTATCTGTTTGGTGATCTCAGAGCCTCCTATATCTGGATGTCTAAATCTCTTGCTAAATTATTTCATTAAATAGGTTTTCTAACCTTTTCATTCTCTCTTTGCCTTCCAGGACCCTGACAATTCAAACATTTGGTTGCTTTATGGTGTCCCATGTGTCGTGAAGGCTTTGCTTATTCTTTTTTATCCTTTTATCTTTATTTTTTTCTTATCAGGTTGTTTCAAAAGACTGTCTTCAAGTTTTGAGATTCATTCTTCTTGATCTAGTCTGTGTTGAAGCTTTCAAATATATTTTCTTTTCATTCAATAAAGTCTGTAGGTCCAGAGTTTCTGGTTGGTTCTTCTTTATGATATCTGCTTCCTTGGAAAATTTCTCATTCATATTCTTAATTGTTTTTCTTATTTTTTTGAATTTTTTCAGAATTTTCTTTATCTCACTGAGCTTCTTTCATATCAACACTTTGAGTTCTTTTTCTGGAATTTTGTAAATTTGTTTTTTATTGGGATCTGTTTCTGGAGAACTGTTGTGTTCCTTATGTTGATATCTGTGCATCTTGTGTAATAGCTACTTCTAATTTTTAAAAATTCGCTTTCATAGGGGAGAATTTTTCTGAAGATGTATCTATGGTATTGGTTCGGTAGAGCACTTTGGCTTTGATTCTGGGTACATACAGTACTATAGTCGCTACACGATTTATTTGCTTGTAAACAGCATCAGTGGTGTCTGTGATTCGTCAGTGATTTAGGGTGCAGTTATTAATGGAGGGTGTGGTGAAGTTCTGCTGAGGACTATGACACCAGTAGGCCAGTCTTTAGGCTTTAGTGGTGGCAGTGGTGAACTGAGCATGCCTATTCTTGAGCTCTGGAGTAATGTGTGCTGGCACTGGTATTAATGGGCCCAGGTAGGACAGTTCTTGGGTTTCCAGGTGGATTACTTAGATGCCAGTAGTGGTAACAGTGGGCTGGGTGGGTGAGTTCCCGGGCCCCTGGCAGCCAGTATGCTATGAACGATGGCAGTGGTAGGACAACCCTTTGGGTCCTGAGCGGTGTGTGCTGGTATTGACAGTGGCTGCAATGGGCTGAGTAGCCCAGTCTCTAGGCCCATAGGTGGTGTGTGCCGGTAGGTGGTAACAGCTGGGGGCAGAGGAGAAGGGTTGGGAAACCCAGCCTCAGGCCCTTGCTAGGAGTGTTCAGGTGTCAACAGTGGTGGACTAGGCTAGGAAATCCTCTGGTCCCCAGACTGTGTTCTGGCATGGGGCGTGTAGAGAGGTGAAGCTGGGCTAGGTAGGTTTGTTCTTGGCACCCCCCAATGATGTGTACAGGCATCAGCCATGCTAGGTAGGGCTGAGGCAATATCCAGACCACCAGCAGAATGCTTGGGTGGGGTTGGTAGTGTCTAGGCTGCTGCTCTGCCACCACAGAGGGTGGGGCCACATTCAGTGGCAGCAGATTAGGCCAGTGGGTGGGGAATGTGTGCGCCCCTTCTGCCTCTACTCTGGTGGTGCTTGCACCTCAGTCCTGGTGGTGGTTGCCTGTTCCTTGCTTACATTTCAGCTCCACGGGCAATAGCCCACACTTCTCTTGCTCCTCTGCCTTGGTGCTGCGGGGCCTAAGACAGCACACAATCTGTTGGAAGGGGAGCTCTAAAATGGCACTTTGCTGTAGCTGCTTAGGTGTCAGGGTGTGTGTGGGACCCAGCACGAACTCTCTCTCTGGAACAATGGTGTCACACAATCCCCGGGCAGCTCCCTATGTTAGTTTCAGGGCCCCTGGGGGTTGTGGGGGCTCTCCTGTGGCTAGGATTATGGGTGGGAATGTGGACTGCTCCTGGCTTCTCACTCACCCTTTCCTCACGTTAAGGAGTCTTTCCTGGCTCCAAGCCAATCACAGCTGAGCAGGCTGTCTCACTTCCCTCTCCTTCCTTGCTTTAGGTATTTCCTGTTACTTTTCTGTTGAATTCCAGTATTCTTTCTTGGATGATCTATTCAAAGTGTGATTATCTACTCACTATTTTGGTTCTTAGTGAAGAAGGCTAGTGCAAAATGCCTCTAGTAAGTCATTTTGAAGCCCTTCCCCTATTAATTAAAAATAACATAAGACCGAAACTCTTGATTTTGACTCTTTCTGGTGTTAAAAAAAAGGGATGGACAAAATATTCTTAGTATTGATCTGTCTCTCCATACACTGCTGCAACTATCATATTGGCCACAGAAGAAGAATTCTCCCTTTAGAACTGGACAAATGACCATGTTTCTGATTTTCCATTGCTTATCTAGCACAAGCCTGTAAGAGTCAATGTAATTTTATTAAATCTTGAAGATAGGGAAAGGAAGTTAACAGCTGACTCTAGGCAATTTGGGGTACAGAATAGAGCTTATTTGTTGAAGCAAACTGTCCACTATACAGGCTGTTTTCTTGGTTGTTAGCATTCTTCATGTGACAGACATGCTTTTAGAAGCCCCTAAGTAAAGAATTCTTTTAGAATTTTTTTTTTTTTTTTTTTTTTTTGAGATTGAGTCTCAATCTGTCCCCCATGATGGAGTGCAAAGGTGAAATCTCAGCTCAGTCTAGAGTTCAGCTGCACAATCTTGGCTCACTGCAACCTCCACTTCCAGCGTTCTCCCGCCTCAGCCACCTGAGTAGCTGGTACTACAGCTGCCTGCCACCACACCCAGCTAATTTTTGTATTTTTAGTAGAGATGGGGTTTCGCCATGTTGGCCAGGCTGGTCTTGAACTCCTGACCTCAAGTGATCCACCCACCTCAGCCTCCCAACGTGCTGGGATTACATGCATGAGCCAGCATGCCCAGCCAGAATTTCACAGACTCTTTAAGGTAAAAAGCAAGAGAAGGTGGCTAAGCTTTTTCTTCCATTTCCATAGGTTTACCCCTTATGTCTAGTTCTGTTTAGAGAGCCCAACTCTTCCATTCACTATTGAGACTGAAAATGATCTCACTCTTTAGAAAACTGAAATTATCTTATCACAGCAATGTTCTTCAAGATAACCATATCTTAATAAAGTAGCTCAAACATTCCTAAAGCAGAATTGTCTCTTTCCACTAATTGTGAACAAACACTGCTTGGGAAATAGATTTGTGGGACTCAGACTTTATAATTTAGTTAGATTTAAGAGGTGCATAAACCAAATATATCAATTATTCAAAGTCAGTAGTATATTATTTCATGAATCTTCAGAAAAAGTAGAGATTATTGTGTAAGAAGTTTGGGCTTAAATTATACCTATGGACATGAAAGTGAAAGTCATTCCAAGCAGGGGCATACATAAAAGAGAAGGCAATGGAACATGAAAGATTTAAAGGATAGTTCGTCGAGAGTTTGGTTAGAGAAGTAAGTAGTTATAAAATTGCCATAGCAGAAGAAAGTCATACAACTGAATTTGAATTTCCTTAGCTTCCTTTTTAAGGAAGTGGGGTCCAAACACAAATTTTGGTCAGAGTGAATTAATGTGTAAAGTGTGATTTTAAAATAATCTAGAGGTGGATGTTGGGGTGTAGTGACAAAGACAGGTTGAAGCAGTGAAACCAGTTACAAGGCTGTCTGTTGTCATGAACAGACAGTTCTGAAATGATAAAAATTTGACCTAGGGTGCTGATGATAAAAAAAAAAAAAAAAAAAAAAAAAAACAAAAAAACAAGTCAAAGGAATTAGAAGAAAATCTAATATATTTTGGACTTTGATTTTTTTAAATTAGGTAATTATTAATATAGAAATTAACTTTGTAACTGACCCCCAATGCGGGTCTTTGTAGTTCATAATATTTTTATAAATTATATGAATTTGGCTACTAAGTGCATGTATACATGTCATCCAAATATAAACTGTATCACATTTTTAGATGCCCCAAGTGATAGTGAAACGACTATGCTCAAAGTGAATATAATAGTCCATAGGCGTATCATACCCTTCCCCAACACCCCTCTTCTTGCTTGAATTCATCCCTCTCAAGTGAAGTAATTGAAGTTCCAAAAAAAATATTTAAATTGTAAATTTCCTGTAGATTATCAAAAACGCAGAAACTCAAGCTATCTCACAAACACTGGTGGGTCAGTTGTATTTGAACCAAATGTTGTCTTGTGGCATGTCTCATTATTGACTATAGTTGGATTTGCCTCTAGAAGTCAGACACAGAAAATGCTTTGAACTGTACTATTCATGGCCTAGATTTCAGTGAGAGGATATGAATATTCGTACTTGGCAGGAAATTCCCTTCATGTTCTTTTTCTCTTCTCACCACTTTTTAAAGTCATTAGAATGTCAGGTAAGTCTGTTTTCTCTTCGCATTTCAAAGGGCAACAGTCAATTTTCTTTCAGGTGGGACTTTTTTCTTTTTTTCTACTTGGTTTTGTGTTGTATTAACTGTATTTTGCTGAAAGTGTTTTTATGCTGGTGCAAATCTAGACAAAGAAAACTTTTATGCAAAATAAACAAAATAGAATGTACTGAGCCAGGATTTCTTTGCAGGATATGTTCCTTAGGCTACTTCTGAGAGGTTATTTAGGGATGGCTGTTTATCCCCTGGAGCCTGACTTCATTTCTTGGTGAAGTGAAATGTTTCTGTGTTTAGTACCTTGCTCTGCCACCCCTGGGAATGGCTGGATGTCAAATATTTACCCCTGTGAGATCGAACAGAAATCAGAGATGCACGGAGAAAACAGAAGTCAAATGCGGTATCCTCAAGAATTGGCAACAATTCAAAGGAAATGGATTTTAAAAGAAAATATTTAAAAATAAAGTGATAGCATAGTGTAACTTTCTTCATTGGAATGAGGGAAAACCCACTAAAATATAAAATTACTTCAAGCAGAAGAGTATTTTCATCTTACTGCTTTCTTAGTGACCACACCCATTCCATTTTCTTACCTGGCTCAGTACCAGGCCCAGAGGGAGAGGTTTTAAATTTTTATTTTTTTTAATTGAAAACGGATGCTGCACCTTGTTTTTCAAGCCTGCGTTTTTCATCAGAAAAACAAACAAACAAAAAGAACACCTCGCCAAGTATTAGTCTGGTACCTATGCAATCACATAAAACCTGGGAATCAAAACTTGGCATTCAGCTTTATAGTCACATTGGAAAAATCAAGAAAGTTCCAAATAAGTTTGTTGTCTTCCCAGGACGTCTCCTTTCAAATTGTGTGTCTGATTCTCTCATCCATCTTCTCTACAGTTTCCTTTGGCGTTATATTTCCTGTATTGTCAGAAACGAAGCTACATTTAAAAGGTTAAATCAAATAAATCCAGCTACAAAAGGGCTTATAAAATAATCATAGTTGTGAACAGCAAGGAAAGAGGACAACCACTAAAACCATAAAGGGAATACTTCATGGATGGCCGTGCTTTAACGTTCACATGAGCTGTGTAACATTAGATGCTTTTAAAATTCAGAGGACAAAGTACAGGCATGTTTGTGCATTTCTCTTTCATTTGACAAGTTTTTTTTTAGTTAGGTCTGGACCAGACACTCTCTGCTGCTTGCACATGTGTAATAGAGGAGTTTGCTTTGGTGGTGTTTTCCACTTTCAAACTTGTGTACTATCAAGACGTGAAAACAATCCCACCTCCTTCTAAACCCCAAAGTGACACCAAATTCCGGCTTGATCTCCTCAGTCTCAGAACCAGCATCCATTTGAAATATTGTCCAAGCAACTTACTGGTATCTTGGGAAGCTGTTAATCACAGACTGCCCTGCCTTCTGTGAAACTGACAGCATTTGGAAGGCGGCTGGGCACACTAAATTTAAAAGTAAATGTTTGGCAGCTTCAGCCGTCCTCAAGTTTGGCAAGGAGAGCATAATCAACAAAGGGGCATTACTTTTAATTGTATTTAAAAATATAAGTCCCTGCAGAATCCAGAGCTGTGTGCTCTGAGAGGCCCTTGTGCTGTTTGCCCCTGTGCACCAGGGGGGATGCAGTTTATACAAGCAGGCTTTGTTTTAATTAGTGCAGCAAGCAGCCTCCCTCCCCACCTCCTCCTTTCAGTGCTTCCAGTTTACAATTGTCCATAACCCCCTCAGCTAAAAATTGTTACTAAGAAAAATTTCACAGAAACCAAAAGAAAAGGGCCAGCAGAGACTGTGCTTTTAAAGAGCTTTTCCAGACTGACTCGGCAGAGCTGTCTGCAGGGAGTGAGTCGTTGAGCTATTATTACTCCAATGGCTTTCAGCTCCAGGGATGTCCCCCAAGGTTAACAAGATAGTTCAGTTAAAAATAACATTAAATTCTTCTCCCTACCCCTTCCCCCAAAAGGGGAAAAGCAACAACATGCCCACCTTTAAATAACATTAAGGATCTGGTTTAAAGTGACAAAGGCCAGAAAATTCAAAATTAAGGGGGTTAGAATTCTATCTCCAAGCCACGTCTTTGAAGGAGAATAAAATCCAGACTCAATGAAGTGAGTTAAGGGTAAAGTGCCAGCTTTAACCCAGCATTACAGAGCTTTTGTGCCTTCTGAGGCAGGCTCTTCTGAATGTTGAAGCAGTAGATAGCAAAAAATCGTGTTTAAAAGAGAAACAAGTTAAGGTGGGATGAGAAGCACGTTGCATGAAATCGTAGTCTTGGACAAACGTTGTTTTACATTTAGCAAAGAAAAGCACTTGGTTCTTGGGCGCTAATCGAAACCTTTGTCATCTGATTAATTGTGCAAAGGATTTTTTTGTGCTCCATCTTTTCCCTTTTGATTTTCAACATTGCACACGCCCACAAATTCAGGTCTTCATTTTCATTGAAATCATGTTGAACAATCACTCCTTTTATTCTTTAATTAAAAAAAGGTGCTCAGATGGGAGGGAAAATTTTGTCAAGTATTTGAAATTCATGCTTTGTTGGACCACTGGATTATAACAGCTGTGAAGGTGTCATTAGAGACTTTGCATAATCAATGACTGGGTGTAGATCAATATCATTCATTTCCAGGACAGAGACTGGTTTGGGACCTGTGTTCACAGTTTCCTTCAAGGTATACAACCATGTGGAGTAAGGACTTCCCAAATGAGGTTTTTAAACTGAAGTATTTTCAGGTTAAAATGTTTACAATCTTAAACTACTTTGATTCCATTATATTTGTGCATATTTTAAAAATACAAAATTTAAGCATTTTTGAGAAGAAATACTATGTACTCATGTGATATCAAATAAGCCTCATTAATTCACTTGGAAAATGAGTATAATTTTTAGGCAATTATCAGTGTACTTTTTTTCTCCCTATTAAGAAAAGAGAAAGTTTCTATTTCTTGTTTGTCTCTTTCTAACTCGTTTGTTGTAAACATCTCAAACTGACCTTTTAAACTCTAATTTTATGCTGAAATGAATATTTCCATTATTCCCAACACTGATATATCCATGGAGCTAAAGGAAAAAAGCCCATTTCCTACATATTAGTTAGTGAAAATTTTTTAAAAAGATCTATCAGTGGGTGAGGCGACATCATGGTTTTTGCAACCATGTTTGGTAAAATATGATAATCAGAGTTCTCCAAAGCTGGATGTATATCCACAAGTGGCAAGCTGCTCCACTGTGGTCCTGTCATTTAAAAAAACAAAAACAAAAAACAAACAGTGTTGTGCTGTACTCTCCGGGCTCCAGTAGCAATTTGACTTAGACATTTTGCATAACCCTGTTTTTCACACGTGAAGACGATGGCACTAATCAAAAATAGCAGCATTTTCACTTTAGGTAGTTTTTTTGTGTGTTGTTAGAATGGATTTTACAAAGCCATCTATGGTGTTTTGATATCTAGTCTCTTCACAGCACATTTTAAATGGTGGCCAGCTGGCTGGGATTAAAGACCCATTATGTGGCCAGAGGAGAGAAATCAACAGGCCCACACAAGAACTAGACCTCTAACACCTGACTTCATGGTTGCCATTACTTTAAGAACTAAGCAGCTTTATTGATATGAAACATACTGCCATCTTGCCTTTTGAGGAAAGGGTCCCATCCTCAAGTGCTGGACGTTCATAATGGGGGTACTAAGTGTGTGGTTTAGGGGGAGGGCAGAGGTGGGCTTCAACATCTGGTACTACCTCTTCACTAGCTGTGTGACCTTGGTAGGGCTGGATATTTATTACTCCTTTCTTTTCAACTTAATTTTTGTCACCTATAAAAAAAAAAAAGGTCAGCCTTATAAAGTAGGGTTACATAAAAAAATAAAAACGTATTTATTAGGGTGACTGAGAAAAGTACTTAATAATGGTAGCTATGATTATTGTTATTACCATTTGGTCTGGAGTATTCTCCCATATTTTTTGGCACCCTAATTTTAAGCTTTTAAATTCCCTAAGAAATTTTGGAAGGTTTAAAGGCAGAAGTGGCCTGAAGAAACTGGTTATTCCTGTTTTTTTTTTGTGAAGTCTCAACCCATTCAAGAGATCCTTCAGACATCCTGATAAGGAAGGCAAAAGAAAGCTTCCTGTTTGGAAGCTGCAAATTGCCAAAGGAGTCTGAGAAGTCTTGAGGGTTGTGTCCTGCATCTCTGACCGTAAAGAAGGGATGGTTGTGGCTGCCACATGGAGAGGGGAGATCCTGGCCATGGCTAGCTTCACACTTATTTGGGCTTTTTTTTTTTTTTTGTTCCGTTTATGACAGAATAATAAACCTTAATTTTTTAAAAAACACTGAATGTTGTTCAAATACTGGTTCCAAAGACAGCAGAACAAAGGAGATCTTGGAAACCTGGATTTGGATTCCGTATCTTCCATGACTGACTAAGTGACTTTAGGCTCCCACGAGTGGACGCAGTCAGGGTAACTGGAAATAAGATATTTTCCAGAGGCTACTGACTGGCCATTCTCCAAGTGCTGTCACCCCAGATAACCACCTCCATTTCTTCCTTTCCAAAATGAAAGAGCCAAGATAGCTTGGATGAAGCCTAAGCATAGCTGTGTGACCCTGGGCACATCTTATAACCTCTTTGCTTTTTATTAGAAAATGAGGTTAACAATGGTCAGCTTTCTGAAGATACAGGTGTTAAAACGAAGACCACTTTAATGTCTTTGTTGGTGAAAACTATTACAAAAATGAAATGAGCTCTGTATCCTTCTTGCTGTAGTCAAGATGATGGATAAAAATATATTTTTTTCAATTCACTTATCTTATTAACAAATGTTAAATTACAGTGCTATTCTATCAGTAATTTAGGCACATAGAGAAAATGAGGCTATAGTTTAACCCAGAGTTTCCTTCCTCCAAGACACAGTGCAGTCGAACTCACTGAAATGAACAGAATCATTCTCTGTCTACACGTTGGGCCTATGAGTACATAAGCCGATATGATTCGATCCTGCTGAGAATAAATTTCTAAAAGAAGTGCAAGGGAAACATTGATTCAGATAATGGTTGCACTTTTCACTATCAACCTGAAAGGTTTTTGTCTTAATAATTTTGTTTTTTGTTTTTGTTTTTGTTTCTGTCGCCCAGGCTGGAGTGCAGTGGCGCGATCTCCGCTCACTGCAAGCTCCGCCTCCCGGATTCACGCCATCCTCCTGCCTCAGCCTCCCCAGTAGCTGGGACTACAGGCGCCCGCCACCATGCCCGGCTAATTTTTTGCATTCTTTAGTAGAGACAGGGTTTCACAGTGTTAACCAGGATGGTCTCGATCTCCTGACCTCGTGATCCGCCCGCCTCCGCCTCCCAAAGTGCTGGGATTACAGGCGTGAGCCACCGCGCCAGGCCTCGTTTTAATAATTTTGAAAATATTTCCCTAAGGGTTCTATTTTCCAAAACTGTCCTTTATGCATTTGTCATTCTCAAGTTCACCTAATCCTGTGCTTCCTAATGAGAGTTCCATGGAATTCCAGTTGTGAGGAATGTTAAAAGAAAATACATGCAGGAAAAGGAAAAAAGTTTTCTCTCATCAAGCTTGGTATATATTGGGTGTCTTAGTCTATTTGGACTGCTATACTGAAGTACCTTATACCAGGTAATTTATAAACAATAGATATTTATTGTTCATGGTTCTGGAGACTGGGAAGTCCAAGATGTGCCAACACATTTAGTGTCTGGTAAGGACCTATTCCTCACAGATGATGCTTTGTGTCCTCACATGGTGAAAGGACAAAAAGATTCTCTCAAGTGTCTTTTACAAGGGTTTAAACACATGAATTTGTGGGGGAGGGGGCACATACATTCAGACCATAGCATATTGGGTAAACAAAGTCACTTTTCTATAGTACAATACATCTTAGAAACTGTAACATTTTAATATTCATTATGGATCTTTAAGAAGGGGGGATATACTATTTAAGCATTACTAAAATGTATTTTACCAAAGAAATATTTGTTTCAAAGAGCATCTCCTATAAACAGTGGAACATACCTGTGGAACTCTGGTTTGGACATAAGAGTTTTAAAATCTAAATTCTTAGCCTGGATGGCTTGTGCTTCCACAGTGTACAGTCATTGATCCTTTTGTTAATCTCTGTAATGCTTGGTCACAAATAGTGTCAGCAATAGAAAGGTAGAGCTAAGAAAGGGGTGAGCAGAGGAAATATTTTTAGATGACCAAGATGGGGAAGTTAGGTCTTTATGCAGGAAGTCATAGATATTTTGGAAGCCAGAGCTAGAAACACACATGGGAAACTGCAATCATATCTGACAGATAAAGTCAAGCACAATCCCTGGTCCCAGACATCAGCTAGACAAATGTACACAGGATAATATCTTTTGGAGAGCACTGGAAGACTTAAAAGAAATAGCCAATTTCCCACTATCAAAGGGAAACTGCCCAAAGACAGCCAAATGTTGAGGCTTTGAAAAAAAATTTTTTATATGTAGAAATAATGTGTTGTCACTGGAGAAGATTTGGGGAAGGAGAGTAGATTAAAGAAAATAGAAATTATTTGTCCTCTACTATTCAGCTATTTGCTGTATATTCTTTCAGTCTTTTCTCTATATGTATAAACATATATATCTTTTGTATATTTTATATATATTTATAAATTGTAATGACTTTCCCATTTTAGCTCATTAGAATGTCTCATTAAAAATCTTTGAAATCACACTTTACAGTGGTTTACAAAATATTTCATCACATGGATTTCTGGTAATTTCTGTTTTTGAACTTTTAAGTTGTTTTCTAATTTTTCACTATTATAAATAGAGCTATTGTGAATATCCCTGCACATAAATCTTTGTCTGCATTTGTTTATTTCCTTAGGATGGATTCCTAGAAGTGGAATTATTGTATCTAATGGCTTGGATTTTTTCAAAGCTCTTTATACACTAAAACCTAATAGCTTGCCAGAATATTCATATCAATCTACACTCTTATGGCATATGAAAATGGACAAAGAAATAATGACTATAGTAGTTTAGGTATCTCTAGATAAAAGCATCCAAAGGAATTCTTTCCCCCCCCCCCCAAATTGTGAGAAGATAAAGAATTTGTCAGGAAATTATTATACTCACTCTTTATTTAAAATTCTGTACATTTTATATAAATATGTATATATCAATTTACAGTTTTGTCACCTAAACAGTTGACGGTCTGTAAGTAGTAACAATGAATTACTGTATTTAGTTCTAACATTTTTTGTCTTTGCTCTATGAAACTCATTACCCCATGATCTGCTCTAACCTGGGGTTTCTGCTTTGAGAATTTTGGGGTTCTAGTCATAGATTTGCTTAAAATGAAGTTTTTATTATTAGTATCTATCAATTTTGGATGCCTAGTACCCTCTCATTTGCTTACTTCTCTGTTCTTAGACCTCACCTTTCCACTTGTTTCCTCTTCCAGAAAACACTTATTTTCTCCTCCAGAAATTCTTTCTCCATATATTTTCTCATTTCGTTTAGATCTCTGTTCAAATATCACCTCTAAAAGAGCATAATTCCTGCCTCACTCTTTACACTGCTTTATTTTTTCCTAGTAATTATGATTTGAATTTATGTTATACATTTATTTTTTTATTTGTGTGTTATTCTTCTCCCTCTCCTAACAAGAATTAAAACTCCATGAAGGCAGAAACTATGAGTGCATTATCTGCTACTGTATCCCTAACATATCCATAGTGTCTGGCACTTGGTAGTGGCTCAGAAATATTTGATGAATGAAAGAATAAAATAACTTTTCCCTACCTGACCAAAGCTGTTTACCTGTTGAATTTGCTAAGGAAAACATTTGTGTAGCTGTAGCTTTTTCTAAGTACAACAGTCTATATTTGCCTTGTTCCTGGACTGTGTCTTTTTTCCTGTAAGACCAGAGGTTTTAGTCAAGGCAATGCTGAAAGGAAGAACACTTAAACACCATTTAATGAGAAGAGTCATTTCCTGCTTAACATTTAATCTGTAAATTGATCTACAACTGAACCAGAAGTATGGATACCGCAATGCTTTATGTTCAACACTTTTTACATCTGCCTGGACTCACGGGTCCTATTATTTACTTATGTTATATCTGATATCATGAGGCTGTACAAGAAGCCAGATCTAGAATAGATCTGTGGTGACAGGGATGCTGGGTGGGAGACATGGGAATCTGGTCAGTATGAGTAATGTTCTCTGTGTTTGTGGTGCTTTGAATATCTTATATTTCTCTCTCTCTCTCTTTCTCTCAACCTCAAGGAGCAACCTCCTACTTCTATGTAGATAGGAAGTTGACATTCAATTGACCCCATCATTTATGATTAAAGGCTGATAAAATATGACACGAAATATGGTTTGGGGTTGCAGTTATGAGTTCTATTAGTTTCATTGTCTCTACCCAGGAAACTAGTAAAAATGACTTAATTCTTCAGTCTTAGTTACTTCCTCAGAAAAATGAAAAATTCTATTGACCTCTGAGTACCTGTAATTCAAATATTCTAAGATTATGATCGATGGCAGAGCTTCCCAAGTGTTTTCTATGGAATTATGAATTTCACAAGATGTCCCTACAGGGCAGAAGGGTCGACAGATTCCATTGGATAAGGACAAGGAAGTCAGAGCGAGTCAGCGTGTCACAGCCCCTTAAGAAATGCAGATCTTGCATTAGCATGTTAACTATTTATCTATAATAATTATAGATCCCCATTCCATCTTATTTATAGACTAAAGATTTTCAATCTTGTATATTTGTTCTTATAAAGGAGTAGCACCATTTTGATTATTTTATGTTTCTTCTCCTTAGCATCTTCAGATAAATTACAAATTTCTTAAAATTTAATGGTTGAAACTATATACTTATTTGGGTAGAAGATACGGTTTGGAAACATATAAGGCAATGTTCTGTTAGTTTTATGTATCCTTCCTGATTATAGCTAAAATTTTATTATCTCTTGCAGTAGCAGCAGCTTCACTCAAGCATTCCCTTTGGGGAACATCTTCAGACATCTCTCTTAGAAACTTCTTCCTTAGAATCTACCTCCCTAAAATGTTTTCACTCTGTAGCCAGGACCAGAAAGTAGAAATCATTTCTTCTCCCACCTAATATCCTTTTTATGTAAAAATTTGTTAATACTATAGATCTTTAAAAAAAAAAAAGAAATGGAAATTACCACTTAGATTTTTGCTTGTTCAGAATAAACATCCCTAGGTCCTTTACCTCAGAGGTAGCAAAGTATTGGCCTATGAACCTCCTGCTCAAGTTTGGAGACAGTTTATTTCATACAGTGATTTTGTTGTTATTTGTTTTATTAATTGAGCCAAGACATAAAAATTGGGAAGTTTTATATAAATACCCAAATTTCAATTTTCACTTGAAAAAATAAGGAGTAGTAGTAACACTGGGCAAACATTTCTACAGACAGTAATTGGCTAGTGGAGGGTGGTGCTGCCTCCTTTAAAACAGCATAGGTTTTCCAGTGTGCCATAGTCCCCATCACTCCTATTGTGCTGCATTTTCTGAGATAGACTATCAGTTTTTCTTTACCCTCAAGCCTACACTGATTTTCTCCCTAATAGTAAGAGAAATATTTTTCTGCTTCTATTCTATTTCAGGTATTTACACTGGGTACTATAAATACTTGAGTGGACAACTCCTGCTTTAAATCTTACACAAATGACATGGTGTCAATTTTGTTTCCATTCTGATTTCTCTCTTCTGAGTGAGGTTTATAGCCTTTGTTTGCCTTAAATATATTCATAAATGAACACAGTTTTCCTGACGTTGTCCAGCCAAAATATATTACAACATGTTGTTATGGACTAGGTTGTGTCCCCCGACATATGAATTCAACAGATTCATATGTTGAAACCCTAACCCCAAATGTGACTGTTTTTAGAGATGGGCCTTTGGGAGGTAATTAGGTTTAGATGAAGTAATGAGGGTGAGGACCCCGTGATGGCATTAGTTCCCTTTTAAGAAGAGATACCAGAGAGTTTGCTTCCCTCTATGTCCACCATATGAGGAGACAGCAAGGAGGAGGTAAGGAAGAGGCCTTCACCAGGAACAGAAGTGGCTTGCACCTTGAGCTCCAGACCTGTGAGAAAACAAATATCCATTGTTTAAAAACCATGCAGGGCTATGCTATTTTATTATGGAAGCCCATACTGACTAATATACAAATATAGCCAAAGATTATTTACATGATATTAAGCAGATGATGAAATGAGAGAATAAGTCTGCCAAAAATGCTAAGCTATTTTTAAGCATGCTGCTCTTAAGCCAGGGCTCCCCTATTAAGCCCTTATTTAGTGGCTTTTCATCCCAAAGGAGAGCACCTTAAACAGATCTTAAGTCACCCGTTAAGATGTGCTTCAGTGTTGAGGACAGTACAGGATATGCATTCAGAAGAACTGGGATATGATCTAGGCTTTTGCCTTTATTAGCTATGTACTGTTGGTTATATCTTTGTACTCTGGGTCATAATTTCCATATCTGTAGCAAAATTGATGGCATTATATTACTATAACCCAAAATAAAACACCTTTGTCTTATAGACCTTGTTCCAGCTCTGAAAATAATGTATTGGTTTAAAAGAATTCTCCTATGGTATGTTTCTTTAACTTTCCAATGCTTCAGCACATTCCTGAATTTAGCCTGACACTCTCTCAAAAGTTTATCCTGCTTCTAAAGTCTTCCTGGTTGGAGGCCTTCCTGGTCACTTTTTGTACACACTCTTCTTCTAGCCTGAACTTACCAGACAAATTCTTCTGCTTTATATAACTCTACTTTTTTCACTGAGATCAGGTATGAAAAAATATTTAATTTTTGATATCTTTCCACTATTGTCTGCCAGTTTTCTTTTTGAGATTTTTTTAGGTCATAGAATTAGTCCCACCCCCTGCCTTTTTTGTAGAGATGGGGTCTCACTATGTTGCCCAGGTTGGTCTCACTCTCCTGGCCTCCAGCAATCCTCCTGCCTTGGCCTCCCAAAGCATTGGGATTACAGGCGTGAGCCACTGCACCTGGTCTAGAATTATCCCCCTTTGCGTGTTTACTTGTGTATTTGTTTTGACCTTCTCTTACCCTCCTGATATCTAGCATACTCCATTTAATTATGCTTAGCCTTTCTGTCCCCTCATTATCAAGTTACTAAAGATTACAAGGTCATATTATCCCAATCTACCAAAAAGAGAATCTAAACATTAACTTAAGACCATTGTACTTTCTCTACCTTTGGGGACTAGAAATCTTAAGTGAAGGAAGTCAGGAACTGGCCAGATGCTTTGCTTTTAGCCAAATTAGATTTCCAGTAAATACTTCTAATCATTCCCAGATACTCCGATTTTAGTGAAATGCTATTACATACTCAATGGCCGATCAATAGAAGCTTTAATAATAGTTAAGAGAAAGGGTAATTACAGTCTGAAATTGTAAGCCAAAGGTCTCAGTTTAAGGAAAAGACTCAGCATACAGGAAAATAGAGTGTCCACTTTCTATATTCTAATTCATCCTAAGCCCTGGCCAGAGTAATAGCTGTTTACATTTTGCCTAAGGATGCAAGAGTTGGTCTCATGAAAACCTGAGATGACTATTGACCCAATGTTTTGACCACTTCTTGAGTTTCTTCCTATCCCTGCCTCCCATATTCTCTTTTCTTTGACAACTGAGAAGCCAAGGCAAGGGTGGGACTTTTCTGGGAGGCAATTTACAGTCAAGCCTGCACATGAGCAGCAGCAAAAGGAACCGGGCATCACACAGAAACTCACAGAATCAGATCTACTTATTTTGCAGACTCAAATGACAGACTTGGGAAATTGGGTGGTGCTTGGAAGTGAACCCTGCAAACTTTGCTCCTGCCCATCTCTCTGCATGCAGTGATGTTTGTCCAAGGCACAGAAAGAGTCTGCAGCTGAGAGAGTCCCGAAAACAAAGGTCAATCCTGGAAATGTCACTTGTATGAATTTTGAAATCAAAGACATGCTAAGAGAAAGCGGAATAACTATAAAACATACGTCTGACTTTGATTTCTTACCTTGTCATTGTGTCATGACATTTCGTTACCATAACCCAGATTCCCTTCAGATTCTTCACTACGTTTACAGTCATGATACTGGTGCTTATTGCAGGGCCTAAATACCTGCTGCTGGTTAGTGGGATACACATTTGACGACAGATCTCCTCGTTTTTGTTGTTCATTCTCTAGGACTAATCTGCAGTTTTGACTAGTAGACAATAGTAATTCATGTGTAAAGCTGCCTCACGTGATAAGCACAACCTAGTAGATAAAGTATGTCTCTCTACTCCCAAGAGAAGGGCATGCCCCCATGGCCTTGACCTAGTATCAAGTAAAAATCACTGGCAAGGCAATATAGTAAAACTCCCATCACGACTGGCCACATCCTATTAGGGATCTGAAAAATTAAAGGAGAGAGCTCTATAAGTCTCACCTTCAATATAAAAGCAATAAGCAGCTACATTGAAAAGCGTAGTAATGGCCTAATTGTTTGTTGTTCTTAGTCCTACCATGTGAAAAAATTGCCTAGAAGAATTTAAAAACAGCTTACGTGCTGAATATAAAGAAACCTAACATTTTAGTGCTTCGCAGCATGGTTTCATTACATTTCAAAGCCAGCTTTCTCTTTTTTAAACAAATGTATGTGAGATACTACATGTATGTCTACTAGTTAAGTGTATCCATGTTACTCCTACTGCATTGTTACTCAAGGTTGAAACTAATCACTTATCCCACATTCTTTTTTTTTTTTTTCATTCTCTTCAGGAATACTTTTTGTAATAAACCAGTGGAAATTGCGATATTTCTACATTTTAAATTACATTTGCCATTATTTTATACTATAGTTTTCTACAATCTGAGTTCTTAAAAGTTTGTTTAAAAAATTGTATTTGAAAACCATTTTGAATATATGTGCTGGTTAAAACATGATTAATGTGATCACTTCTTAGTCAGATAGTTTTCATTAAACTTTAAGTCAAGAACCCTGGAATGGAGATTTCAGAGTGTGTACCTTTAACTCAAAATGGGACTAAATTTAATATTGGATTAACAGGTCATTTGTTGTTTAACGATGTAAAAGTTCCAGTAAAAATAATGGCTCATGAAACCTTAAAATATACTTAATACAACATTTTGAAAGGTAGAAATCTTATTTTCCTTCATGGGCACTTAGAATTATAGTTGAAGGAGCCCAGGAATATAAATAGAACTTTTTCTCCTGAGTAGAGGTGTTACCCTCCACCTGGCTCACTTCCCACTCAGGTAATTACACCAGGCCTTTTGAAATTATCCCTGAAGTTCTAATTAGACGCAATCTTCTTTGCCTCCTGTCGTAAACTGCTGCTTTGAGTTTTGCTCTGGGGTGGGTTTCATATCCATGCCCCTTCCCCTTCTTCCTGACTATTCTTGTGACTTTGCTAATTAATGCTCAGTATAACACTGTGTGATCTGAAAGGGGCTATGGAAGTGCAATGTCTTATTATCTCTACCACTGACACTTTAACAAGACTTCTGCAGTTAAGCAAAGGGAAGTTGAGAAGGAAAGAATCAACATTCCATGACAACTATACCACCAGTAATATTGCTTGTTTTTCCCATGAATACTTCTCTAGCAGCTATTAGGTCCTCTAGAAGAGGGAGCTTTGAACCAGATGCTGAATCATTTTACAAGTGTGAATGATGTTATTAACAGTTCACTGTGTAAGGGTAACACCTGCAGCAGTGAATTATCTTAATCAGTTTTATAAAATATTTTAAAAATCATGTCAATGAAGCACCAAAACCAAGAGAGAATTTCCCTTGAAACAAAGTAGATTAAAATCATGAAATATGCATGTTTGCAAATTTATAATAATTTTCCTGCAGTTTTTTTCATGAGCTGTTCAGATATAGGCTATATCATCTTGGAAGTTTATATAAAAATTTTCTGGAAATGCATAAAAAGTATGTAATTCCTCTGTTGTGGCTGCTTTAAAATCATTATCTAAAATATGAAATATAGGCATATAAGTGTATATGAAAGGCGATGACCTTAAGGCAGCCCTAACAGGGTTTACGTATTAATATGTGTATGTAATAAATTTGTCTAATATACTTGCTGCCTTTTCATCCATTTTAGGCTGCTGTAAGTTGTTCAAAACCCTGTTGTGCCCTATCACCTATGACCTAGTTAAACCTTTTTCTTCCTGTGTGGTTGCTTATGATGTAGCTTCCTTGTTCCTCATATCAGTAACCCCAAACCCCAAACACATCATACATGCTGACCACATAAAATCTTAATGGTCAACACCAGGGTCACGTAAATAAGGTCCTCCCTTTGTATGTGTTTTCTTTCATTAAACTAGCCAATCCACAGCTTCTAAGAGAAAGCTTACGGGATCATGCCCATGGACCTTAATAAACACATAGTCCCATAAGTTCTCTCTCTCCCTCTCCCTCTGCTATCTCCCTCTTGTTTTTCCTTCTCCTCTCCCTCATTTCTCCTTTTTCCTTCTACCCACCATCACCCTCTGGCTGAACTCCCTGCTGCCTCAGGATTTCCCCATCAGTTTCCCTAAGCTGTTCTAGGACCTGTAAGTGACAATGGTCTTCTGTTACATACATTTTAGTTTCATTTCCTCATTGGGTCTCACTTGAAACATGCATTCCTGGACCTAACCTTCTTTCCAGTCTGGGTTCTTTTTTAGAGAGTGGCTATCTTGGTAGGAACAAACTGGACACAGGTCAGACGAGTGTCACAAGGGCATCTGCCAGTGTAAATAAGATTCCTGTGGAAGGGACACCTGGCCTCAGGTCACTTGGGTATTAGGCCTTCTGCCAGGATAAAGAAGTATCCCATTTAAGACACACTGTAAACATCTGCAACCAAATCCCTTGAATTTCTAGTCAGGGCAGGGTCTAGAGCTTATGGCCACTCTCAAAAAGAAAAACCAAGACTAATTTAGAAAGAAGGGTATAACAAATAGAAATAATATCCATCAAAACTAGAAAAAATTAAAAATTCTACAAGAGGAGCAATGTTCTCTTTATGTGTTTGAAAGTCTAAGAAAATTTATTATTCTGCAAAATTTTATGTGTCAGATAACATAAATTGAAACTGCCCCAGAATATGCTTTTATTGAATTATGTCTCTTTGAGATGTTCAGAAATGCTTTATAGGGTTGAGACATGTCAGAAAATGAATTAAAAAATAATCTCTAATTTTAGTAAGTGGCTAGAGTTTGCATTGTTTTCAACTACTTTTTAATAAATTCCAAGGTTTGGACACTGAGCTTTTCTATATAACATTACTGACAGAATTAAAATGACATACCACAGAAGAAGTAATTCAGCAATTTAAACTCTTTAACAGGGATAATAAAGTGAGAGTTTCTGGAAAAAATATCTTGTGGATTAGTTCTTTGCCAGCAATCTCCTTTTACTTGGAGAAAGATCTAAACTGTTAGAGGTTTTAATTTTTCAATCAAGTATGTGACTATTTTTCTTATTTTCTACTGGGAAAAAATGGTGGGCTATTTCTTAGTCTCCAAAGGTGGTCAGTATGGAATTAAAGCATGACAAGATTAAAGCCAGTCCTTGTAGATTACAAGAAGAGATTTACAGATGCAAATTCTGAGGCGCTGGCATTGGGCATCACAGTGTTATTACCAGTTATATTCTGGTCAAGAAGGTAAGTGCATGGAAAGTGAAAGGGAGCAAAAACTTCTGGGCCATATTATGCTGCCATCAGACATTGAAATTTTGTTCAACTTTCTTCCTCTGTTGTTAGTGCAGTGTACGATTCCAAAACCGGGACGTGAACTGGATGGTTACTCTGGTGATCTGGCACATACTTTGTAAATATTTACATCATAAAATTTAGAGCCTAACATTTAGCTATGATGTTGACACTCCAGTGCGACACTTCCAAATGTTCCCTCACATTGGATCAAGGCAAGTAATCAAAAAATAGGAAAATATTTGAAGAAAAAAAGACATGATTATAATGAATTAAATACTTCCCAATACCTACATCAAGTCAGCTTTTAATTCACAATATCAAAATATCTGGGCAGTTCAGGATCCCACATTTCCATGGAGAAGGCACTCGCCTACTTGGGAGGCAGCATGATGTAGTGGAAAGAACATGACTTAGAGACTCATAGACCTGGATTCACATCCTAGCTCATATGCTTAATAGCTCCATAAACTTAGGCATGTTACTTTCTCTCAGTTACGGTTTTCTCATTTTAAAAATACCTTCTTTGCAGTGTCTTGTGAGGGCTAGATGTGGTGATGGAGAATACCGAACAGTTTGCATACTATAGGCTGGGAAATCAAGAATGACACCAATACAGATGTTTTCTCTTCATTAAAACTGGCTGAATTATTCTACTTCATTGATTGGAGTTCATTTAGCAATGGCAGCAAAATATTAATACTTCTAAATAACATATCTTGCTGACAGTACATCACCTGGCATGTAAAACACAGTCATCTCTCAATTACTACCCCGTTTCTTTAAGAGTACTTAAATTTTTATTTTGAACTTTAAAGAATGTGTCATCAATGCATTTACCTTCTGTATCAGTTAAGTGGCAAGATGGAAGGAACAGCAGTCTCAAATCAAGATAATGCAAAGAGTTTTTTCATCCAGAGGTGATTTAGAAAGAGGATTAAGGGAATTGCATGTAAGAGTACAGGAACCTGGGTCCAGCTGCAGTGGGAATGTCACCATTTCTAACCCTAAAGCAAAGAAAAAGGGAAAAGTTATAGGAAATTAAAGGAATTGTATCTTTCTTTCCTTGAGTCTAGCAGTGACCATATATTGAAGAATATAGGTAATCCCAGGTGAGTCTTAGACAGCAATGGGAAAAAGTACAGGTGATCTTTCTTAGCTCCCTCACTCTGATCTGCCAGGGCTCCTGATTGGCTAAACTCAACCAGAAGCCACAGGGTTCAGGTTCCTGATGATACAATCCATTCAGGTCAGCCTTGTATAGAAAATGTTGTAACTGGCAGGGCGTGGTGGCTCACACCTGTAATTCCAGCACTTTGGGAGGCTGAGGCGGGCGGATCACCTGAGGTCAGGGGTTTGAGACAAGCCTGCCCAACATGGTGAAACCCTGTCTCTACTAAAAATACAAATAAATTAGCTAGGCCTGGTGACAGGTGTCTGTAATTTCAGCTACTCGGGAGACTGAGGCAGGAGAATTGCTTGAACCCAGGTGGCAGAGGTTGCAGTGAGCTGAGATCGTACCATTGCACTCCAGCCTGGGTGACAAGAGTGAAACTCTACCTCGAAAAAAAAAAAAAAAAAAGGAAAATCTTGTAACCCTGTTAAGTTTTTTTTTTTTTTTTCCTATATAAACAAACCTTAACTTTTAACTTCAACACACTGAGCTCATTTCTCTTGAGTCTGTATATCTTGGAAGGCTATTCCTAGCTTTTCACTTGATAAACTCTTTAAACTGGATCCTGATTCTTTTGATTATGTCAGGTTGACATCAAAATAACCAAGATATGGAAACAACTGAAATGTTCATAGATGAATATAGATGAAAAATGTGTGTATATATACTACTATATATAAGGATGAATATCATTCCATTATATATTTGTATATAATGTATACTATGTATCACGAATTTTATTCACACTTAGAAGGAAGGAAATCTTGCCATTTGCAATAACATGGATGAATCTAGAGGACACTATGTTAAGTGAAATAAGCCAGGCACAGAGAGAGAAATACTGCATCGTCTCACTTTTATGTGGAATCTAAAAGGGTCAGACTGATAGGAACAGAGAGTAGCAAGGTAGCTGCCTGGGGCTGAGGGGATGAGGAAATGGGGAAATTTCGTTCAAAGGATACATTTACTTTCACTTATAAGACAAATAAGATCTGGAGATCCAATGCACAACACAGTAACTATGCTTAAATAATACCATATTGCATACTTAAAATTTGATGAGACATTAAGACATTACCTTAACTGTCCCTAGCATGAGCATGTGCACGCACATATATACACACACACACACAGAGTACGAGGGGTTGGATAGATTAATTAGCTTGATTGCAGTAATCACTTCACAATATATGCTTATCAAAACAATATGTTGTATACCTCTGATTTTGTGATATAATAAGAAATACATATTTGATCTCTGCCCTTGGTTCCTGGCACACAACTTCAAAAACCCTTGGAATTTCAAGTGATAAATGTCTTTTCGGATGCTAATGAGGTGACTGCTGGCTGAAGGCTCCAAGATAACCTCAGGATGGAGCCAGGCTGGTTGCCAGAAGAGCCAACCATGTAATTAGAGGGTTGGAACTCTCGGTCCCACCCCCAGTCTCCAGGGAGGGGAGATTGGCTGAAGGTTGAGTTGATCACCAATGGCTAATAATATGCTCAATCATGCTTACGTAACGAAGCCTCCTTTATGAAAGCCCAAAAGGACATGGGTTGGGGAGGTACTGAGGCACCTGGAGAGGGCATGGAAGCTTCTCACCCTTTCCACATGCCTTACTCTATTCATCTCTCCAGTGTTTCTCCCGAGAAAAAAAGTGGGTCTTCTAAACTTTTCCAGAGAGAAACAAAAGTGATGAAGAAAGAGGAGGGCAGGGAGTAGAGACAGTAGCTTTTTTTTTTTTTTTTTTTTTTTTTTTTTTTTTTTTTTTTTTGAAACAAGGTCTAGCTCTGTCGCCCAGGCTGGAGTACAGTGGAGCAATCGTGTCTCACTGTAACCTCTGCCTCCAGGGCTCAAGCAATCCTCACACCTCAGTCTCATGAGTAACTGGGACCACAGGCATGCACCACCATGCCTAATTTTTGTATTTTTTATAGATTTAGGGTTTCGCCATTTTAGCCAGGCTGGTCTCAAATTCCTGGGCTCAAGCAATCTGCCTGACTTGGCCTCCCAAGGTGCTGGGATTACAGGAGTGAGTCACTGTGCCTGGCCAACAGTAGCCATTTTTGATAAGAGAATCTCCAGAAGCTACTGTGCATAGAACAAATGAGGAGTTAGGACAAATCTTCCTGTTAGAGTGATGAAAGGAAAGGTCAGTCTTCTCCACAGTTCTAAAATGTCCAAATATCTACCACATATTCAGTTTTCAAAGTACTTTCAAAATTATTTTGGTTCAACAGGGAATTATAACCTTTGTATTGCCCATTTTATTTTGGATTATTTGATTTTTTGCTATTGAGTTGTTTGAGCTCTTTGAACGTTCTGGTTTAATCCCTTGTCAGATGGGTAGTTGGCAAATACTTCCTTAAATTCTGTGGGTCATCTCTCCAATTTGCGGATTGTTTCCTTTGCTGTGTTTCTTAGTTGGTATTGTTCCATTTGCCCATTTTTGTTTTGGTTGCATGTGCTTTTGAGGTCTCAAGAAATCTTCACCCAGAGTAATGTTCTGGAGAATTTCCCCAGTGTCTTATTTTAGTAGTTTTATAGTTGCAAGTCTTAGATTTAAATGTTTAATACATTTTTTATTTGACTTTTGCATATGGTGAGGGATAAGGGTCTAGTTTCATTCTTCTGGATAGGGATATCCAGTTTTCCCAGCACCACTTATTGAAGAGACTGTCGCTTCCCAAGTGTATGTTATTCGTGCCTTTGTAAAAAACGAGTTTTGACTGTAAATGTCTGGATTTATTTCAGGGTTCTCTATTCTATTCCAATTGGTTTATGTGTCTGGTTTTTATGTCAGTACCATGCTGTTTTTGTTACTATAGCTTATAATATAATTTGAAGTCTGATAGTGTGACGTCTCCAACTTTGTTCTTTTTGTTCAGAAATATCTTGGCTATTCCAGGTCTTCTGTGGTTCCATATAAATCTTAGGATTATTTTTTCTATTTTTATGAAGAATATTATTGGTATTTTTATAGGGATTGTAATGAATCTGTAGATTGCTTTGGGTGGTATGGATATTTTAACAATATTGATTCTTCCAATCCATGAACATGAAATATGTTTCCATTATTTTGTGTTCTCTTCCAATTCCTTCATCAATGCTTTACAGTTTTCAATGTAGAGATCTTTCACTTCTTTGGTTAAATTTATTCCTAGATATTAAATTTTATATATAGCTATTGTAAATGGGATTGCTTTATTTTTCAGATTGTTTACTCTTGGCATATCAAAACACTACTGATTTTTTAGATCTGAGTAAGCATTTTTAAAAAGAAGGCATACAAATGACCAAAAGATACATGAAAAAATGCTCAGCATCACTAACATCAGAGAAATGCAAATAAAAGCTATAATGAGATATCATGTCCCCTCAATTTAAAAAGCTTTTGTCAAAAAGCCAGGCAGTGTGGAAGGGGTGAGTTTAACTGGCAAGGAACAACCTGCTCTCACCATGGGCCTCTGGAATCCCAGTAGAAGGAGACTCCTTGACCATCATGGACACTTGAGTTGAGAGGGAGAGCTGCTTAGAGAGGTGGTAGAGACAGAATTCCAGCTGGTGGGGAACCCAGGACAGTTTGGTGCAGGAGCATCTGTAGGGGAGCACAGCTAGGAATACCCATCTCCTTAGTATCAATTTGCTCCCATAGGAGACTTCAAGACTTCAACCCTAGTGTAACTGTTGAACCTGAACTCTGCAGGGCAGTCTTGCCCATGAGATAAGGCTAGTTCAACCCAGCCCTCACTCTGATAGCCTCTCCTGGGGCCCCAGCCTGATGGTGACTGCTTGCAGTGCAGCCCCTAGGTACCAGCTGGGGACTAACATCATAGTTCCTGCACTGGTGGACCACACCTAACCAACAGAGTGCTTTCAGCAGAGCTGCCCGCACCAGTCCACCCACGCCTTCCCCCTAGTGCAGCCTTCCCCATACCACTTTGCCTACAGGCAATCACCCATGGCCACCCCCATATCACTTTGCTGCTATGTGTGTGCACAAACGGACCTAGCCTTCCCTTCCCTGTCAGTGTGCATGTGTGGGTGCACCACGCCATGCCACTGCTGCCAGCATGAATGCACCCTGCCCCCTGCCCTGCCACACTGCCTCTGTTGTCAGCGTGTTGGCAGGCACAGAGCCTACCAGCCCTACCCCTGCCAGTGCCCCATTTCTGCACTGGGGCTGCTGTTGCAAAACTAGGCACAGAGAACAGCAGACCCCCTGCCTCAAGCACAGAGTAACCACTGCTGCCAGCACAAACACGCCCAGAGGGCACATACAGTCCTACATCCACCAGTGCCCTGCTCCTGTGCTAATACCACCACTGGTGTGAACAAGGGCCCTGCACCCCCAGCCCTACTGCTACTACACAGAGGCTGGCATTGCAGCACCTGCTAGCTCCCTGCTGCAACCAACAAGCATGCATCCCATTGCACTGCCACTGCTGCTGGCACAAGTGAACAAAGACAGATCCTGCTGCCACCACCTTACAAAGTATTTTGGCTGGCACTACCCATTGGAGTGTTGTGACTAGCAGTCTAGGAGCACCTTGGCCCTTCCAGTGCAGCAGGGTCCTAACCTTGAGGAGCCAAAATCAAAGCCAGACCTAGTCGAGTCAAACAGAGTTAGAACACACAGTGCAGGAGTCCTGAGCTAAGCTTTGGCTTGGCCTCCTAAAATCTTCCAGTAATGAAGCTAGTCAACCGAACCCACCTTATACCACAATCAAACCCCCAAGGTCATCAAATAGGATCAGAGAAAATACACATCTAGAGGATAGCAACTTCAAAGACTGAAGGAACATGAGCCCACAAAGGTGAGAAAGCACCAGAACAAGAGCTCTGACAACTCAGTCAGAATGTCTTCTTTCCTCCAAATGATGACACTAGTTCTTCAACAAGAGTTCTTAGCCAGATGGAAGTGGCTGCAATGACAGAAATAGAATTCAGAATATGGAAAGGAGGGAAGATCACTGAGATTCAGGAGGTCATTGAAACCCAATTTAAGGAAGCTAAGAATCACAATAAAATCATACAGGAGCAGACAGACAAAATAGCTGGTATAGGAAAAGATGTGACAACCTGATAAAGCTGAAGAACACTCTACAAGAATTTCATAATGCAATAACAAGTATTAACAGCAGAACAGACTAAGCTGAGTAGAGAATCTCAGAGTGTGGAAACTAGCTTTCTGAAATATGACAGACAAAAATAAAACAGAATAAGAAGGAATAACCCAAACCTCCAAGAAATATGGAATTGCATATAGAGAATGAATCTATGACTCATAGGCATCATGAAAGACATGGGAAAAATGAAAGCAACTTGGAAAACATGTTTCAGAATATTATTCATGAGAACTTCCCCAACCTAGCTAGACAGGCCAACATTCAAATTCAGGAAATGCAGAGAACCCCCACAATATACTTCACAAGAAGATCATCCCCTAGACACATAATCATCAGTTTCTCCAAGGTCGAAATGAAAGAGAAGTTGTTACAGGACAGGACACTTACAAAAGGAAGCCCATCAGACTAACAGTGGACCTCTAAGCAGAAATCCTCCAAGCCAGAAGAGATTGGGGGCTGTACTCAACGTTCTTAAAAAAAATTCTCACCACGAATTTCATATCCAGCCAAAATAAGCTTCATAATCAAAGGAGAAATAAGATTCTTTTTGGACAAGCAAATGCTGAGGGAATTCATTACCGTATACCTGCCTTACAAGAGCTCCTGAAAGGACTAAATATGGAAAGAAAAGACCGTTATCAGCCACTCCAAAAGAGATGTAAATTCACAGACCAATGACACTATAAAATAACCACACAAGTCAGCATAATAAACAGTTAACAACATGATGACAGGATCAAATCCACACATATCAATACTAATCTTTAATGTAAATTGACTAAATGCCCCAAATAAAAGGCACAGTGTGGCAAGCTGGATGAAGAACCAATGGTATGCTGTCTTTAAGAGACCCATCTCACATGCAGTGACACTCATAGGCTCAAAATAAAGGGATAGAGAAAAATCTACCAAGCAAATGGAAAACAAAGAAACCAAGGGTTGTAATCCTAGTTTCAGACAAAACAGACTTTAAAACAACAGAGATTTAAAAAAAGATAAAGAAGAGCATTACATAAAGGATTGAAATCAGAACACCTAACTACTTCAAATATATATATGCACCCAACACAGGAGCATCCAGATTCATAAAGCAAGTTCTTAGAGACCTTCAAAGAGACGTAAACTCACACACAATAATAGTGGGAGACTTCAACACCCAACTGAGAGTATTAGAAAGATCAGAGAGGCAGAAAATTAATTAACAAAGATATTCAGGACCTGAAGTCAACACTGTATCAAATGAATCTACATAACTCTCCACCTGAAAACAACAGAGTGTACATTCTTCTCATCTGTACATGGCACATACACAAAATCAACCACACAATCAGAGATTAAAAAATCCTCAGAAAATGGAAAATAACTAAAATCATACCAGCCACTCTCTTGGACCACAGCACAATAAAAATAGAATTCAAGACTAAGAAAATCACTCAAAGCCATACAATTAAATAGAAATTAGAGAACCTGCTCCTGAATGACTTTTGGGTAAATAATGAAATTACAGCAGAAATCAAGAAATTCTTTGAAACTAATGAAAACAAAGATATAACATACCAGAATCTCTACACAGCTCAGGTAGTGTTAGGAGGAAAATTTATAGCAGTAAATGCCCATATTAAAAGATTAGAAAGATCTCAAATTAACAACCTAACATCACAAGTAAAGAACTAGAGAACCAAAAGCAAACCAACCCCAAAGCTAGTGGAAGACAAAAAAATAACCGAAATCAGAGCTGAACTGAAAGAAAGCGAGACATGAAAAACCATTCAAAAGATCAACAAACACAGGAGCTGGTTTTTTGGAAAAAAAAAATAATAATGAGATGAATAGACTGCTTAGCTAGACTAATGAAAAGAAAGAAGATCCAAATAAATGCAATCAGAAGTGACAAAGGAAGGGGGGTATTACCACTGACTCCACAGAAATACGACTAACCACAAGAGACTATTAGAACACTGCTATGCATACAAACTAGAAAATCTAGAAGAAATTGATAAATTCTGGTCACATACACCTTCCCAAGACTGAACCAGGAAGAAATTGAATCCCTAAACAGATCAACAATGAGCTCCAAAATTGAATGAGTAATAAATGGCCTACCAACCAAAACAAAAAAAAAGACAACTCAGGACCAGATGGATTCACAGCTGAACTCTACCAGATGTACAAAGGAGAGTTGGGACCATTTCTACTGAAACTACTCCAAAACACTGAGGAGGAAGGACTCCTCCCTAACTCATTCTATGAGGGGCAGCATCATCCTGATACTCAAATCTGGCAGAGATACAACATAAAAGAAAACTTCATGCCAATATCCTTGATGAACACTAATGCAAAAATCCTGAACAAATTACTAGCAAATCAAATCCAGCAGTAAATCAAAAATACTAATCCACCACTATCAAGTAGACTTTATACCTGGGATGCAAGGTTGGTTCAACATATGCAAATTAATAAATGTCATTTATCACATAAACAGAAGTAAAGGCAAAAAACCACATAATCATCTCAATAGATGCAGAAAAGGCTTTTGATAGAATTCAACATCCCTTCATGTTAAAACTCTCAACAAACTGAGTATTGGACGAACATACCTCAAAATAATGAGAGCCATATATGATAAACCCACAGACAACATTATACTGAATGGGAAAAAGCTGGAAGCATTACCCTTGAAAACTGGCACAAGACAAGGATGCCCTCTCTCATCACTCTTATTCAAAACAGTATTGGAAGTCATGGCCAGAGCAAGAGAAGGAAATAAAGGACATCCAAATGGAAATAGAGGAAGTTGCACTATCCCTGTTTGCAGATGACATGATTCTATATCTAAAAAATCCCATAGTCTTGGCCCCAAAGCTCCATAAGCTGCAAAGTCACTTCAGCAAAGTCTCAGGATACAGAATCAATGTAGAAAAATCACTAGCATTCCTATACACCAACAACAGTCAAGCCAATATCTAAATTGGGAATGCAATCCCATGCACATTTGCCACAAAAATAATAAAATACATAGGAACAGAGCTAATAAGGGAGGTGAAAAATCTCTACAACAAGAATTATAAAACACTGCTCAAATCAAAGAAGACACAAATGGAATAAACAGGAAAAATCAATTTTGTTAAAATGGCCATACTGCCCAAAGCAACGTACAGATTCAATGGTATTTCTATCAAACCACCAATGACATTCTTCATGGAACTAGAAAAAAAGTATTTTAAAATTCATATGGAACCAAAAAGCCCAAATAGTGAAGGCAATCCTACGCAAAAAGAACCAAGCCGGAAGCATCACACTACCCAACTTCAAATTATACTACAGGGGTACGGTAACCAAAACAGCACGGCACTGGTACAAAAACAGGCATATACCCAATGGAACAGAATAGAAAGCCTAGAAAAAATAGTGCTAGGATTACTGGCAAGCCATATGCAGAAGAATGAAGCTGGACCCCTTCCTTATGCCATATACAAAAATCAACTGAAGATGGATTAAAGACTTAAGTGTAAAACCCCAAACTATAAAATCTCTAGAAGGCAACCTAGGCATACCATCCTGGTTGTAGGAACAGACAAGTGTTTCATGACAAAGGCACCAAAAACAATCACAACAAAAGCAAAAATTGACAAGTGGGATCTAATTAAGAGCTTCTGCACAGCAAAAGAAAACTATCAATAGAGGGAACAGACAACCTACAGGATGGGAGACAATTTTTGCAAACCAACCATCTGACAAATGTCTAATTTCCAGCATCTATAAGGAACTTAAACAAATTTACAAGAAAAAACAAACAATCCCATTAAAAAGTGGGCAAAGGGGCCAGGCACTGTGGCTCATGCCTATAATCCCAGCACTTTGGGAGGCTGAGGCGGGCAGATCATGAAGTCAAGAGATCGAGGCCAACATGGTGAAACCCTGACTCTACTAAAAATCAAAAATTAGCTGGGCACAGTGGCGCTCACCTGTAGTCCCACATACTCAGGAGGCTGAGGCAGGAGAATCACTTGAACCCGGGAGGCAGAGGTTGCAGTGAGTCACGATCAAGCCACTGCACTCCAGCCTGGTGACAGAGCGAGACTCGGTCTTCAAAAAAAAAAAAAAAAAAAAAAAAGGTGGGCAAAGGACATGAAGAGACACTTTTCAAAAGAAGACATGCATGCAGCCAACAAGCATATTTTAAAAAACTCACTATCACTGATCATTAGATAAATGCAAATCCAAACCACAATGAGATACTATCTCATGCCAGTCAGATTGGCTATTATTAAAAAGTCAAAAAATAACAGGTGCTGCAGTGGTCACAAAGAAAAGAGAATGCTAATACACTGTTTATAGAAATGTAAATTATTTCAAACACTGTGGAAAGCAGTGTAGCAATTTCTCAAAGAGCTAAAAACAGAACTACCATTGGATTACTGAGTATATACCAAATCAATATAAATCATTCTACCATAAAGACAGATGCATGTGTATGTTCACTTTAGCACCATTCACAAATGGCAAAGACATGGAATCAACCTGAATGCCTATCAATGATAGACTGGATAAAGAAAATGTGTGGTACATATACCTCACGAAATATTTTACAGCCATAAAAAAGAATGGGATCATGTCCTTTGCAGGAACATGGATGAGAATGGAGGCTATTATCCTTAGCAAACTATTGCTTGAACAAAAAAACAAATACTGCATGTTCTCACCGATAAATGGGAGCTAAGTGATGCAAGCACATGGACACAAAGAGGGGAACAGCAGACACTGGGGCCTAATAGAGGGTGAAGGAGGCAGAGGAGCAGAAAAGGAAAACAACTAATGGGTACTAGGCTTAAGACTTGGGTTATGAAATAATTTGTACGTCAAACCTTTGTGACGTGAGTTTGTATATATAACAGAACTGTACATGTCCCCCTGAACCTAAAAGTTTAAAAGAAAAAAGAGAGGCAATAATGGATTCTGCAAGGATGTGAAGAAAGAGGAACACCTTTATACTACTGGTGGGAATGTAAATTAGTAAAGCCTCTGTGGAAAATAGTATGTAGTTTCCTCGAAAAAGTAAAAATAGAACTACCCTATTATCTAGAAGTTTCACTGCTGGCTATATCTAAAATAAATCAGTACATCAGAGAAATATCTGCACTCTCATGTTATTACAGCATGATTCATAATAGCCAAGATATGGAACCAACCTCAGTGTCCATCAATGGCTGAATGGAGTAAAAAATACAGTGTATATACACAATGGATTATTATTGAGCTATAATAAAAGGATGAAGTCCTGTCATTTGCAACAACATGGAAAGAACTGGAGGACATTATGTTAAGTGAAATAAGCCAACCACAGAAATACAAATATTGCATGTTCTCATGCATATGTGGGAGCTAAAGACAAAAAAAAAAAAACTGATCTCATGGAGGTAGAGAGTAAAATGATGGTTACCAGAGGCTGGGAAGGGTCTTGCGAAGGGGAGGGAAAAAGAGAGGTTGGTTAATTGTTAAAAAATACAGTTAGATAAATCTAGTGTTCAGTAGCACAATAGGGTGACCATAGTTAACAATAATGTACATTTCAAAATACCTTGAAGAGTGAAATTGGAATGTTCCTAACACAAAGATATAAATGCTTGAGATAGTGGATATCGGATTACCCTAATTTTATGATTATCTATTCTTTGCTTGTGTCAAAATATCACATGCATCCCATAAATATGTACAACTATTATGTATTCATAAATAAAACAAAATGATTGCCATAACAAATGCTTACAGAACTAAGAAGATGTATAGGCAAAGATAACATAATAATAGAATATTCCAACTTCTTTCAGTAAATGATAAAAATGGAGGGGCACAAAAATCAATAAGGATATGGACGATCCAGGCAGCATTATGACTGTTACACCAACCAACTGCAGAATAATATGTTATTTTTGATTAGCTATTGAAAACATTCATGCCCACTGTTTATCAAGAAAGATTATATACAAGGTCAAAAGAAAGTCACAACACATTTCTATATAATTCTAGTATGAAATATTTCAATGTGAACAACAATAAAAATAAAAGACACCAAAATGTGGAGATTGCAAGCAAATAGTGCTTATGAGAAAATTTATAACCTTAAGTATAGATATTAGAGGAAACTCAATTATGTAAATATCCATCTTAATCTGAAGAAACAAGAGCAGATTAAACTCAAGCTAGAAGGAAGTAAATAATAAAAGAACAGAAATAAATGAGAACAGGTATAAAATAAAGGATCTCAACAAAGCCAAATGTTCATTTGATGAAAAGAGTGATATAAATTAATCCATATTATTAAGCCCTAAGGAAGACATATATTTACTACAAGGAATGGAGAAAATACAAACTAATCAATATGAAAAATGAAAGAGGGAACATCACCATAGATTCTGCAGATACTAAAAGGGATGAAAAGGTGCTACTATGAACAACTTTATGCCAATACATTTAACAACTTGAAATGAAACAAACTAATTCTTTGAAAAGCACAACTCCTAAACCAGCACAATTGAAAAAAAAATTAGTGCTATGTCTGTTAAAGAAATGAAATTTGTCATGAGAAATCTTACCAAAAGGAAAATCTCAGGCCAAGCTTCATTTATTAACAAACTCTTCCAAACATTTAAGGAAGAAATAATACCAATGTTACCAAAACTCCTTAAGAAAAGACAAAAAGAGGGAACATGTCCCAACTCATTTTATGATGCCTTAATACTGATGCCTTATGTGAACACTAATTAAAATGAAAATTATAAATCAATATTCCCCATGAAGACAGATACAAGAGATTGGAAAATTGAGCCCAGTGATGTATAAAAAGCATAATACATCATGCTCAATGGGATTTATCCCAGATATAAATGGTTGAGTTAGCATTTGAAACCAATCACGTAATTTATCACATTAATATAAGAGAAAAAACTTTATAGGAATTACATTTCTAGCGATGAAAAAATTTTGGCAAAATATAGTACCTGTTCATAATATATTTATTACCTGTTCATAATAAATGTTAGCAAATTAAAAATAGAAGAGACTTTTTTCAAACTGATGTAGGATTTCTATTAAAAATTTATAGTTAACATCATAATGTAAGATATTAAATGTTCTCTCCCCTTTGGGAACAAAGCAAGGATCTCCACTTTTACTGCTTTTATTCAAATATTGCACAAGAGGTCCTAGTCAGTAGTAAGTACAATATGGCATGAAAAAATTAAAAGAAATAAAGATTGGAAAGAGAGACATAAAACTTTTGTACTTTTAACAGAAAGTACAAAACAATCTATAAACCATTAGGATAAAAGAACTTAGCAATATTGTTAGATACAAGGTTATAATAAAAACTAAATTATATTTCTCTATAATAGGAACATAAAGCAGAACATAAAATTGTAAATAAGACCTTTTATAGGAGCATTGAACAAACTTGAATACTTAGGAATGAGTTTAACAACCTGTTTAAATCTACTTTTAGATTTAAAAGCTTCTATAATAAAAATAAAACATAATAGGAAAAACATTATAAAAGACCTAAATAAATAGAACAAGATGGCATATTAATGGATTGGCAGATCCTATATTATTCAAATGTTAATTCTTCCAAATTAAACTACAGCATCAATACAATCAAGTCAGAATGCCAGTGGGTTTGAGTGTGTATGTAAATTGATGAATTGATCCTAAAATTTATATGGAGATGCAGAAAACCTAGAAATAGCCAGGACAATCTTGGCATAGAAAAGGAAAGTTTTAGAACTTCTGCTACACCATTGTAAGATTTACTACAAAGATTTACTATAGTAGTAAGACAATATGGTAGTGGCACAAGGACAAATATTTCAGTGGAACAGAATAGAGAGTCCAGAAAGAGGCCCACAGTTAAATGGTAACTTGATTTATGAGGAAGTCACTAATGGAATTTATTGAGGAAATGTTGGTCTTTTCAATAAATGAAGTATAATAACCTGTATGGAAAAAATAAACCTTGACTCCTCATATAGTCACAAAAATCAATTCAAGATGGATCATAGACACGAATGTAAAAGCAAAAACTAAGGTTCTAAAAGAAAACATAGGAAAATATTTTCATAAGCTTGGGTAGCCAAAAATTACTTAAATGGCATACACAAAAGCACTAACTAGAAAAATAAAAAATAATGAATTGGATTTTATAAATATTAAAAACTCTGTCATTGAAAGACTTCAATGAGAAAATGAAAAGGCAAACAACAGACTGGAAGAAGGTGTTAGCAACAGATGCGACTGACAAAGGAGTTGACTCCAGAATATATGACTTCTATAAATCAGTAAGAAACAGACTTGAGGAGATTATCATGAATTATCTAGGTGGACCCAGGGTAATCATGAGGATCCTTGTAAGTGGAAGAGGGAGGCAGGACAGTCAGAGAAGATGCAATGTCAGAAGCAGATTTCAGAGGGATGCAATGTCAGAAGCAGACTTCAGAGGGATTCAATCTCTGGCTTTACAGATGAAATGGGGCTGCAAGCCAAGGAATGTGGGCTGCCTGTAAACTGGAAAAGACAGGAAAATAGATTTATCCTTGGAGCTTCTGGAAGGAATGCAGCCTTGCCCAAATCTTAATTTTATTCCCATGAGACCCATTTTAAATAAAATGAAAAATTCTATTTACAAAATAAAAGTAATGTGCTGCTTTAAACCACTAAGTTTGTGGCGCTTTTTTTTTTTTTTTAAATTTTAAGTTCTAGGGTACATGTGCACAACCTGCAGGTTTGTTACATATGTATACATGTGCCATGTTGGTGTGCTGCACCCATTAACTTATAATTTACATTAGGTATATCTCCTAATGCTATCCCTCCCCGCTCCCCACAAGAATCCCCGGTGTGTGATGTTCCCCTTCCTGTGTCCAAGTGATCTCATTGTTCATTTCCCACCTATGAGTGTGGCGCTTTGTTACACAGGAAGAGAAAACTGCTATGGCTTAGAATTTCCATTTCTAGATGGCTACCTTAAAGTAGCTGAAGACATGTACAAGAATGTTCTTGGAAGTATGATAATAGTAAAAACTTGGAACCAAACTGTCTTTCAATAGGAAAACAAAACAATTGCAGTTTATATTTTGGACTATTAAGTGATAGTTAAAAGAATGAATTAGGTGTATATTTTTAACATTAAAAAAACTCAAAAGTGTATGTGTGTGTGTGTGTGTGTGTGTGTGTGTGTGTGTATTTTTTTTGAGATGGAGTTTTGCTCTTGTTGCCCAGGCTGGAGTGCAATGGCGTGATCTCAGCTTATGGCAATCTCCACCTCCTGAGTTCAAGCGATTCTCCTGCCTCAGCCGCGTGAGTAGCTGGGATTACAGGTGTCCACCACCATGCCTGGCTAATTTTTGTGTTTTTAGTAGAGATGGAATTTCACCATGTTGGTCAGGCTGGTCTCGAACTCCTGACCTCAAGTGATCTGCCTGCCTTGGCTTCCCAAAGTGCTGGGATTACAGGCATGGACCGCCGTGCCCAGCCTAAAAGTATATTATTGAGTGAAAAGCAAGTGCAGAAAATAAAAGCAGTATTCATATTCATTTCCTATGGCCACTGTAACAAATTACTATACATTCACTGGCTTGAAAAACCACTCATTTATTCTCTTACAGTTCTGGAGGTCAGAACTGAAATCAAGGTGTTGCAGGGCTTTTTTTTTCTGGGATCTCTAGGTGCAAATTTGTTTCCTTGCCTTTTCTAGTTTCTGAAAGCCACCGTTTTTCCCTGGCTCATGACTTATACCTTGTACCATAGACCATTTATCTGTCTGTTTCCACTGTCACACTGTCTTCCTCTGTAGTTAAATCTCCCATTGCTTTCCTTTTACAAGGACATTTGTGATTACATTTAGGGTCCACCTGGATAACCCAGGATAATGTTCTCATCTGAAGACTCATAACATTCACGTCTGCAATGTCCCTTTTGCTATATAAGGTAACATTCACAAATTTTAGGGATTAGGATGTGGATGTTTTTGTGGGCCTTTATTTGGTTTACCACAGTGTCACATAATTTAGATAATTTAATGCATTGCGGGAGGTGCTTCATTACAGGAGGTGCTTCATTCAGTACTATATAGCAAGAACCACCAACTCCTCAGCCTATACTAGTGGAATCCCTCATCATTTTCTAATTCTACCCAATAGTCAATTCTACATCTGCCACTTACAACATACCTATTTGCAGCTCTAACTCTCCATACTGGAGTTCAATCATTAAATAAAAACTGATGACATTTTTTTTTCCCAAATGTAGCTTATAAACTTGAAGAAAAAAAAATAAAAAGATTTTGAAGAGAACAGAAAACAGAGCAATTTCAGAAAACGATATAGAAGGACTCATGGTCTGTTTTAGGGGAGCTAACATCTGGATGAATTAACAGTGTAGGGAAGTTTGAGGAGGGTGAAAAAGGTATGAGAATGGAAAATATCACACCAAAAAAAAAAATGCAACATCAGTAATGTTGAGTACACAATTCAGGTTGGTGGCTATGTATTTATGAGTCATATCAATTAGCCATGTTGTATGATTTTTTTTCTAACAACATTCAGTATTAAGGTAAAGAAATAGAGAGTAATAGCTTGGTTCATCCAAGGAATGTAGCAAACACAAGGGACAAGATAGTGGAGAATCTATGTGTGAGTGATTACACTGAGTTTTAGTGGTAATTGAACCCAGTAATGTGGGAAGTGACAAGAGGAGTAGGCAGATAGGATAGAATTGGTTGAACTGATATATTGGAGGCCACCATGAGGTAAAATTATGTAGTAAATAAGACAAAATAATAGGACAGTGGAATGTTGGGCTTATGACTTCCAAAGGTGGAGCAATTTCAAATGATGACAATGTCTAGAATATGACCATAGAAGGAGATACGTTTTCTGAATTGAAGGAAAAGCTCATGGAAGATGAAAATGCAAAGAATCATGTAAGGACATGGTATTGACTAGCTCAGCAGCATGGGCATTTAGTTCATTCTTATAATATTAGGGGCTTGTATGGAGAATAAAAGTATTACCCAAGTGTTAAAAATCTTCATGAGGCTGAATAATCAGAACAATATGTTGAGCAATTAAATAGACTATGATGTCATTCACTGACATAGGGAATAGATACAGGATAGAAAGGGGGTAGCTTGGAGAGTGAAGACTGTCCATCCAGATTTGAATACCTTGAGTTTAGATTTCCTGTGCAGCAGCAAAATAAATCTCTCCACTAGGCAGCAGGCCATATAGGTTGGAAAGTAAGAAGAATAAACAGGATATTGAGAATGTATAGATTATAATTTAAATAAGAAAACTAAATTGAGATAAGCCAAAGAGATTGTGTAGATTATTTAAATTTTGTCAGAAAACTTATATGTCAATGATTGTCCTTGTTAATGCTTAAGTTTTATTTTTATTGCTTATAATTTTATGTGAGCTGATAATTTATTTGTTCCTTATATTTACACACACATACACACATGCGCGTGTGCACACACAACACACACACATAACACAGTTTCTTCAACTTGTTCATTAACTTTGATTTCCAGGCCATGTTTTATGATTGATTTTGTTACTATAGTGCTTAATAGAAGACTATCAATAGATAATAGATAATATATATTTCTTTTTACTAAATATGCAAATATTCTATTTTTTGATTTGTGGTTCTGAATTTTTTTAAAAAATAGATAACATAGTTGGCTGTGACATACCTCGATGGCACTGAAATATTTCACCTCACTTTAGGAAGTAGACTTTGACATAGTTAACATTTAGCTCTCTATAAATATGTCATCTTTTTACCTCTTGTTAGGGTAACTTCAGTATATTCTGTGAGTGATTACAAGCTCATAAGAGGGTACTATGAAAATTATATGCCAACAATTTGAATAACCTAGAAGACATGGATAATTTTCTATAAACATACAATCTAAGAATGAATCATAAAGAAATAGAAAATATGAACAAACCAATAATGAGTAAGGAGAATTAATCAATAATAAAAAACTTTCCAACATTCTATCAAACATTTAAAGAAGAATTAATGCCACTCTTTCTCAAACTCTTTCAAAAAAATTTAAAAGGTGGGAACACTTTCAGACTCATTTTATGAGGCCAACATTACCATGATACCAAAGTCAGAAAAAGATACTACAAGAGGAAAAAATATATAGGCTAACATCTCTGATGAACATAAATGCAAAAATCTTCAAGAAACTACTAGCAAACAAAATTCAACAATACCTTGAAAGTATGACACATGATCATCAAGTGGTATTTATTCCTGAAATGCAAGGAAGTTTTAACATACTAAAGTCATCAATGTGGCTGGGTAAAGTGGCTCATGCCTGTAATCACAGCACTTTGGGAAGCCAAGGCATAAGGATTGCTTGAGCCCAGGAGTTCAAGATCAGGTTGGGGAACATGGTGAGACTCCGTCTATACGCAAAATTTAAACATTAGTCAGGCGTGGTGGCATGTGCCTGTGGTCCCAGCTAAGTTGGGAGGCTGCAGTGAGCTGTAGTTGCACCTCTGCACTCCAGCCTGGATTACAGAGTAATCTGTAATCTGTCTCAAAAAAATTTTTTTTAAAGTCATGAATGTATCAATGTGATACACCACATCAACAAAATGAAGGATAAAAATTATGATCGTCTCAATAAATGCAAAAAAAATTGGCGAAATTCAATACCCTTTCATAATAAAAACATTTGTTTCAAAGAACATCTTTATTTCTGCCTTCATTTCGTTGTGTACCCAGTAGTCATTCAGGAGCAGGTTGTTCAGTTTCCATGTAGTTGAGCGGTTTTGATTGAGTTTCTTAGTCCTGAGTTCTAGTTTGATTGCACTGTGGTCTGAGAGACAGTTTGTTATAATTTCTGTTCTTTTACATTTGCTGAGGAGTGCTTTAGTTCCAACTATGTGGTCAATTTTGGAATAAGTGTGATGTGGTGCTGAGAAGAATGTATATTCTGTTGGTTTGGGGTGGAGAGTTCTATAGATGTCTATTAGGTCCGTTTGGTGCAGAGCTGAGTTCAATTCCTGGATATCCTTGTTAACTTTCTGTCTTGTTGATCTGTCTAATGTTGACAGTGGGGTGTTAAAGTCTTCCATTATTATTGTATGGGAGTCTAAGTCTCTTTGTAAGTCTCTAAGGACTTGCTTTATGAATCTGGGTGCTCCTGTATTGGGTGCATATATATTTAGGATAGTTACCTCTTCCTGATGAATTGATCCCTTTACCATTATGTAATGGCCTTCTTTGTCTCTTTTGATCTTTGATGGTTTAAAGTCTGTTTTATCAGAGACTAGGATTGCAACCCCTGCTTTTTTTTGTTCTCCATTTGCTTGGTAAATCTTCCTCCATCCCTTTATTTTGAGCCTATGTGTGTCTCTGCATGTGAGATGGGTCTCCTGAATACATAATTAAACATTAAATAAGGTATAGAAGGAATGTACCTTAACCTAATAAAAGCCATATGTAATAAACCCCGGCCTAACATCAACTGGATGTTGCAAAGCTGAAAACTTTTTCTCTGAGGTCAGGAAGAGAAGATAAGGATACCTACTCTCACCACTTCCACACCATATAGTACTAGAAGGGCATAGTCAGAGAAATTAGGCAAGGAAAAGAAAATCATCAGAAAAATGCAAATTAAAACAACAATGAGATATTACTTGTTAGAATGACTATTACAAAAAAAGTAAAGATAACAAGTGTTGGTGAAGATGTAGAAAAAAGGGAGCCCTTGAACACTGTTGGTTGGAATGTAAATTAGTACAGCTATTAGGAAAAACATTATGGAAATTCCTTTAAAAAAATTTAGAATTACCATATGATCCAGCAATCTCACTGCTGGGTACATATCCAAAGAAATGAATCAAGTATGTTAAAGAGATATCTGCAGTCTCATGTTCACAGCTTTATTTACAATAGCCAAGATATAGAATCAACCTAAGTGCCCATGGATGAATGAATGGATAAAGAAAATGTGGCATGCATATATATATATACACACACACACACACACATACATACACATACACACACATATGTATACGTATATTCTGTTGCGCATATATATATAATGGAATACTGTTCAGCCTTATGAAAGAAGGTAAATCCTACATTTGTAACAACATGGATGAACTCTGAGGACATTATGTTAAGAGAAGCCAGGAACAGAAATAAAAATATTCTATATATTACATATATATTACATTATATATATTACATATGTGTATACACACACACACACACAAACATAATCTGAAAAAGGTAAACTCTGAGAAGCAGAGAGTAAAATGGTGGTTGCCAGGAGTTGGGGGTACAGGGTTGGGAGTTGTTGGTCAAAGGGTACAAACTTTCCATTAAACAGAATGAGTAAATTCTGGAGATCTATTATACAGCATGGTGACTATAGTTAACGTGTATTCTATACTTGAAAATTGCTAAGAGGGTAGGTCTTAAATACTCCCACCAAAAAATGTATGTGAGTTGACACACATGTTAATTAACTTGATTTAACCATCTCAAAATGTGTATGTGATTCAAAACATGTCATATGCTATAAATATATACAATTTTGATATGTCCAATATGCCTTAATAAAGCTGTTGGGAAAAAAAAAAGGAAGTCAGGCAATGTCAAAAATTAAGAAGGAATAATAAGCAAGGAATTGATTATGTTTTTGTTTAAAAATTTATTCTCAAAACTAATTACTTCTTTATGTATGAAGCTGAGTCCTGACCATACACTGAGTAAATAAGAGCAAGTCTGAATTTCTACAAGCATGATGGAATTAATATAATCAATTTTCACACTGTATCCAAAAGTCATGGACATGGAATGAACTTAAAATCTGAAAAACCTGCTGAGAGTTTTACTATTCTTTAGTTGTATAACTTTTAGCAAATCCCTGTTTCTCTGACCCTTAGTTTATTCATTTAGAAAACGTAGATAATGAAGTGAAAGATATTAAGATATGCTGTTTATGAAAGTTTTCTACAAGGACATAAATATGAGTAGAACTAACATAAAACTGTAACTTAATTCAATGTAATCATAGTTGCATGGCAATCTCTACCAAGGTACCAATGCCTTAAGGAAGATGTTAATTCCTTCCAGGGATGCTACAAATGTGGTACAAATGGGCTAATTAACCTACCAGTTTTGTTTTCTTCATTTTAAAGCAAACCAAGGGAAAAAAAATGAACTAAAGTGCAAAAACTCAAGCGATCAAATTATATGAGAAAAGTACAGTTCATAGTGCTGTTCTTTGGAGTTACTGTGTTTAGTTTTCATTTGCTCTATAGTCACCAAATTATTCAGCATTTTCAGAATCTTTCATGAGTTTTTGTGTAAACCTTTAAAATCTTAATAAACAAGTTCCAGTGCAAGAAAAATTTCCAGGTCAGTCAAGAAGCCAGAGGAAGACAGCTCAGTAAACCTTTCTTCTAATTAGTGCTTAAAAGAAGCCAGTGTTTCAGAACAATGGGTACACAATGGTTGCTGCTAGTGACAGAAGTAATTGTTGACCTAGCTGTTCTTACAAAATATTGCTTTCCCATAGGCCCTAATTATTAGTCCTGTTATTTCTCCACTGTTTGACCAAGACTAGGTCTGTTCTTAATTTGGGGTCTGCTGCATGACAGTGCTTAGCTTTGCTAATTTTGGAATAAATTACTTTAGGTGGAACCTTTAACAAAAGCTAAATTTCAACACCTTAACTCCTAGGTAAGTTATCTGTATTTTGCTACCTTATATTTTTCGAAATCAAGATGTTCTAACAGGCATGTTGGTTCCCTTGAATCTGTGTCAGATGAACAGATGTTAAAATGCACAACCATATCTAACACAATTTCACCAGCAATGGGTATGTATAAAAACGATGATATTTAATATGACATTAATACTTAGCAAAAAAAATACTGAATATGACTAAAACTGAAATTCAAAGCAATTCAGGCTTCAGAGTGTGAGTTTGGAATAGAAAGCCTGTACCTTTAAATGAAGAGTTTCAGTTGATGTTATTAGAAAGTGTTTGACCTGTTAGGGTACCCATAGGGGACAGAGGTTTTTAGTCTTCCTACTTGGATGATAGGAGTATGTCTGCTTTTCTCCACACTGATGTACTCCAGATATAGTAAGTGTTCTGTGTTCTAGGGGCATGTCTGAGCAGGATGGAAGGAACCCAGCTTTGAGCCTTTTGACAGTGTGGATTTAATTAAGCTACACATTGCCTCGAGGTTGCAGCAGTACAAATACATTTATTCCTTACTTTCAACACAAGAAATTGTCATCCAAGGAGAGGAAGAAAAAATATATATATTTTCATTGAAAAGCCAATGTTATTCATTAAATTGGAAAAGTGTACAAACTCCTATACATTAACCACTGGATAAAACATTATTAATTTGAAGCATACTTCTGATTGAATTTAAGAAGGGTCTACATTATAGTCTATAACTAATATTAGTTTCTAGTTTACTAAAACATTTACAAGTTGAGACTTTGGGCTCCTGAGATTTTACCTTTTGCCTCCATTTCAGCTTTTGGGACCATTTACTTTTTATGCTGCAGTAGGAATGTGGATATACAAAGTGTGAAATAGAAGGGGAGTACTGGGCAAAAATTCAAAGGGCCTGGGTGCTATTCTCAGCTGTTCTGCTAACTAATCATATGAGCAGAAACCACCCAGGTAACCTCACAAGATTTAATTTCTTGCTTGTAAAAATCTAACAGTTGTAAGAGCTCTGCAAGACCAGTTGTGGGGCTTCCAACAAGTCAAGTGACCTTCTACTCACAGTTATAAAGTGAAAACCATGACACCTACCTTAGAGAGTTGAGGATTAAATCAGCAAATGTACATAAAGAACCTCTCAGAAGAATATGAAACAGAGTAGCTACCATTATGAAGATTCTTAATTCTCAGAATGCACACTGCAATATGAGTTTTATTTTAATGAAATCCATGTGTTTATAGCCATTTCAGATTTGCAGTAAAGTATTTGCAGGTCACAGAAACATTTACAGTAAAATGTCACTTCAGTATGTGTCTGCCTAATTTAACTCTTTACCATATCAGACTTTTCTTTCTCAAATTAAAGTTGTTAAGAGTGATTTAAATGTAGAAATAGAAACCCTTAATACGAAGTGATTATGGCATCTCTGTTATTGTACTTTCTTTTTAGCACAAGTTCTGGGTTTAGCACAGAATCAGAGAATTTGTTACAAACAGGATTTAACTAAGTGATTCACTAGGGCATCTGCAGACAGCCTTTCCGCTTTTCCTGTTGCATATTGAGAGAGAACATGCTAGGATTAGAGAGAACATCCTCTTCAGGGGATATACTAAAAATATGGAGGTTCTTGTGTTTAAGTTAAATGTAAACAGTACCTTTGCACACTACTGAGTGCAAGAAGTAATTTTGAACTCCTACCCCATTTCTTGGCCTTAAGGATTTAATTTTTTTGTTAGGTTTTTTTTTTTCTCTCTCTTTTCTTTTATCACATGTGCATTGGCATGTGAAAGGAAAGGAAGCAGATAGAAAGATGTTTAATTTGTCTAAAGCTGAGAAGCTATATGTCTTAAGGGTAATTAAATTATGATTTTGTGACTTTTCAATATGGATTATCAAACTTGATGGCTTTAGAGGCTGCAGTAGATCCTTGGAAAGCCACAGCTAACATTTCACTATTTTCCCACCTAGAGACCTACCTATTTCAAAAAAGAAAAAATATGCTTTTCTACTTCAATTGTTGAATAGCCTCCTCATATGTTTTATTTGTAAAACAAAACATACACATTGTGAAAATGACAAAAACTGCACAGTGTGAAAAGAAACCATCTAGCTTGCATAGGCACATATTTTTACATATTTGTTTCTAAATGTACAAACAGGATCTGCTCTACAAAATGCTCCAGGATAGTATTTGTTTCAAATTTATGTAATCAGCCATGTTGCAAGATGGTATTCAAAGAAAAGCTCAGAGATGTGTTATCCTGGTCTCATCTCTGACATTCCCCCCCACTCCCCCGCCCCATAAATAACAGAGATGAAAATATACTTATTGTCAAATGATACACTAAAATATGGAAATGTCTTTATGTTTAAAAAACACAGTCATATCTAAAAGATGAGCTCCAGCCAGGAGAGAATCTTTGTGTGAGGGGAGAATTCAGTTAAAGATCAGAGTTTTCTGCTGGCTGTTTTGTAGATCTTAAAATTTATAAGTAGATTTCCAGATGTTATACTATCAAACTATAACTTGAGTTCAGTTCATTAAAATGTCGTTGTTGATCAGGACTCTCAACTGAATTTCCAAATTATCTCTCTCTTACCTATTCATTTTAATGGCCTTTTGGCAGGCTGAGTCTTGCACTTGCCGTCTTATTGACAGACATCATCCTTTAACACAAGATCATTTGAACCCTGAACCAGCACATGCAAAACAAGGCATGTGCCTTTCTGGAAAACCAGCGCTCGCCAAAAGAATGGCTGGCATAGCCTCCCAGTCGCAATCAAACCCAAGAATCTTTTAATCATGAAACAGATATCTATGTTAAGAAAAAAAAAGAAAATTTAAAATACTCTGGAAAACTGGATCATTACTGGACTCTAATTCTTTCAGTTTATTGCAAAAGGTTCCAGCAATGCTTACCCGAAACATAAATGTGTCTCTTAAATATGATTTAGAGTTTACAAAAGACAGAGATTATTCGCAAATAATAAAACTATGGCCTGGCTGAGGAAGACTGAATCATCTTTTATGAGGAATCTTTATTTTTTCCCGAGTTATTAAAGTTGTTATATAAGGGCACAACTAGCACATTTGCTGGCCCTGATCTCAGATAAGATCAAACACCACATATAGCAAGATAGATGGTATGTACTGATAGAACAAATTATCCTTCAGTGAATTTATAGCTAGGGTGGGAATGCACTGCCTTGCTACCTGTGCTGACCAATTTTTTGGCAGACATAACCACAGTTTTAATAGGCTTCCTGCTCGAGTTTTGGAAAAACCTTCTTGCCAGTACAGCTACTGGAAGAAATTGCAAAGATTTCTTCAAATCAAAGGCCAAGGTAATGTGGAGGATCTTTCAGAAAGACTAATTGATAAAATAAACTACAAAAGGCAGAAACTAATTATAAGAATAAATATACTAACCACCCAAATTTCTTCTAAGTCAATTTGAATGTTTATGAGAATTTGGGTCTATTCTTGTGTGCCTTCTGACTACATCCTATTTCCCAAATTCTATTAAAAAGTAGTATAATTATTCATACTTCAGAGAACTTTTTCATTCTGGCTTAGCTTACACAATTTCCTAGGAACTAACTTCGTGAAGCAGGAATATAAATTTTATTTGCTCTTTATAAACTTGTATTTGGGAAGAAAATAAAGCAAATTTTAACTGAATTAGAAAAAAAAAGCAGATGATAATAATTCTATGGGAAAAATAGGTAAGCAATACTCCAAACTAGAGATTGGCAAACTACAGGCACAGCCTATTGCATTCAGCCCTTGAGCAGAGAGAATGCACCAGAGACTGTGTGGCCCATAAACCCTAAAATATTTGCTATCTATTCCATTATAGACAGAACTTGTCAACTCTTGTTCTAAAAAAAGGACATCCTGCTGTACCTTTTTGTTATTTCTTACCTATACTTTGTTATTGCAAAGAGGAATGACAAAACTGGAAATCAAGAAAAACTAAGAATAATTTTTAAAAGTTAACAGTAGTATGTTACTTATTAGTATACATATTGTGGGATTCCATCAGTGTGAAGTTCAAAAACAAGCAAAACTAAACTATCATGATAGAGATCAAATCACTGGTGACCTCTGGAGATTACCGACAAGGAAGTTGCATGAGTGAACTTCTCGGAGTGATGAAAATGTCCTATATCTTTACTAGGGTAGTGGTAAGCAAAATAGTGTATACAGACATAAGATTTCATTGAATTGTTCAGTTGAAATATGCAATTTGCTGTCAATAAGTTATAATAAAAATGTAAATCAATCGAGAAAAACATAGATATGTTTGTACTATCTACACATCTGCACATTTTGTAGTATAACATAAAGAAAAAAGAAAAAATTTAACAGCATCCTGAAAAAGAAAAAAAATCAGATTATCTACAAAGTAACATCATTTAGACAAACAACAGATTTATCAACAACAATGGAGGCAGAAATACAATGGAATACAATCTTTAAAATGCTGAGAGAAAATAAATATCAGCCAAAAATTCTCTAACTGGCTACACTGTCATTCAAAAGTAAAAGTAAAGTAAAATAATTTGTAGGAAACAGATTAAGAAAATTCTTCACATATAGACCCTCAATGAGGTCTATACTACTAAAGAATTACTAAAGAATGTGAACTACTAAAGAATGTGCTTCAGGAAGAAGACAGTGGAATCTAGAAGGAAGAAATGGAATGCACAATGTGATACAGAACAAGGAGATAGATAAATACGGGGATAGATATAAATAAGCATTTACTGTAAAGAAAAAGTTAACCATAATACAAATTATTAATTTAGGAGTGTTTGAAAAACAAGGTGGACTTGAAATGCTGAACAAAAATTCATTGTGCTATATACCTAATTTTTGTACACTTTACTGCACATAGACTACATTCACTTTTTTAAATGTTACTAGAATAACAATCATCCTATTCCATCATTGTTAATACAAAGATAATGATCATCATCATTTTAATTGCCTCCTATTCACTCCATTGGTGATGGAGGGTTTCCTGCCATAGGGTTGTGGAAGTGGCTGAAACTATACTTGACACTGGACAGATAAAATCAATAGGAGTTTATTGGTCACATATACTCACAGCCTGGGGGAGGAGTATACACCTCCCCAATGTAGGGAGGCACAGGGGCATATTCTGGAATGCAGTGAACATGTAGGGGCTGTGAAAGTCAGGTGTTGTAGTATTAAGAGTTTGAGGTACTCCCTGGTCCACGGGAGGGTGTGATTGACTGAATCATTCTGTGGATTGGCAGGGAACCAAAACTCACTACTCAGGGCTAAGCAGGAACTGCATCTGGTCCTTTTGATAAAGAGGGCCATTTGGCTAGGGGAGGTTAGCAGTGAGAACAGAGTGGAGAGCAGAACTTGAAGTTAGGCCATTTGAATTCCTCCTGCTTCCTCCCAGATGTTGAAGCAGCACATAATATTGGGCCTTAATCGTAGGCCTTACACCGTAATTATTACCTTGCCCAAGAACTAAATTAAACCCTGGAAGTGTTAATGTCCAAGCTTTTGCACCATTTGGGGGAGTTATGAAGGAGTATATCACTGAGTATGCCTAATTCTTATTTCTAGTAGTCTCAGAGAATACAATTTTAATAAAAGAAGGTGGAAAAGAAAAAACATTGTAATGCATAATGGTAGTTATATTGTTGTACAGCATTAGAAAAACATGGTATAGTTGTTAATTGTTCAAGAAGTGTATGTGTGTGTGCCTGTGTGCATCTGAGAAAAAATGATCCGCACTCAGTAGACTTTGATCTGTCTCCAACCATTGAGAAGACCCCAAGAGAAACTGCACTATGTATACCAAAGCCCCAAATAGACTCTGCTGCTTATTATCAATATCTCAGATTTAGAGGAGTGTATTGATGTAGGGAGACAGAGAAATCCTGAAAAATTAAATTCTTTAGGTGGAAGTTTCCAAAAAGGTGAATAGAAAATCCCATTATGTACGTCTAAAGAAGGTGCGCAAGAAAGGGAAGACGTAGATCTCAGGTTAAGTAAGGAAGTTTATGAACTATTATGTTATAGAAGCATGCTTTCAGTAAAAGGAGCAGAGCCCTGCTTATTAATATTCCACTCCCATTTCGCTCCTCTTCCATATACACTCATGTCTTAAAAGTTGTTCATGTTCAGTGTGAGAAAAAATATTTTTCAAACCCTAGAAAATGATATCAAAAGCATATTTTTGGTCTGTGATGTTATTACCAGACTTTTCTGAAAAGTAGCATTTCTGATAGATTTTAATGAGTTCAAGTTGTTTTTTTCCACCCCCAAGGTGGGGAGGGGGTATTTGTTTGTTAGAAAACTAGATTTTACCTATCCTGCTAATTATCTAGTTTTAATGAGCCAACTGATTTTTAACTAGACATTTCCTTTTTACCTTTAGCTAATAATATTGTCTGTTCACCTGTAGTTTCCTATAATATCCACCCAAAGAGAGGTCTAACCCATCTCTATTGCAGGCAAGTTAGTCTGAAATCAGAATTTGACATGTGCTCGCAATCAGTTCATCTGAGAAGCTGCTTTAAAAACAGGCAAGGATCTATATTTCATAATAAAACATATGGTAGAGTTTATTTCATGATTGCGACCATTTTCCACCAGTCAAATACAACTCTAATTAGAAAATGTAGCAGAGAGAATTGGTGAAGTAGGAGAGAATACATGGTGAAACCTACAACTGCTGAAGATTAGGGAAACTTGCTCCTTGCAGATATGTGTAATAGCCTTTAAATCTCAGCCTGTCCATTTCTAAGCACATGCAGAAAAGTCCTGTATCCAATTTCGTGACAAAGAATTTTCTAAAATCTTTTAGGATTTTAAACGTTTCACCTAAAACATGTTGTCTAGGAATGGAGTTCATCAGCTACAGTGGTTTCAACTGGTAGTAATTTTGCCCCTTGGGGACATATGGCGATGTCTGGAGACTTGGGTGTTTTTTTTGTTGTTGTTTGGTTTTTTCACTTTAAGTTGTGGGACACATGTGCAGAACGTGCAGGTTTGTTTCATAGGTATACATGTGCCATGGTGGTTTGCTGCACCCATCAACCCGTCATGCACATTAGGTATTTCTCCTAATGCTATCCCTTGCCTTGCCTCCCACCCCCTCGACAGGCTCCAGTGTGTGATGTTCCCCTCCCTGTGTCCGTATGTTCTCAGTGTTCAACTGCCACTTATGAGTGAGAACATGTGGTGGTTGGTTTTCTGTTCCTGTGTTAGTTTGCTGAGAATGATGGTTTCCAGCTTCATCCATGTCCCTGAAAAGGACATGAACTCATCCTTTTTTATGGCTACATAGTATTCCATGGTGTATATGTGCCACATTTTCTTTATCCAGTCTAACATTGATGAGCATTTGGGTTGGTTCCAAGTCTTGCTGTTGTGAATAGTGCTGCAATAAACATACATGTACATGTGTCTTTATAGTAGAATGATTTGTTATCCTTTGGGTGTATACCCAGTAATGAGATTGCTGGGTCAAATGGTATTTCTAGTTCTAGATCCTTGAGGAACTGCCACACTGTCTTCCACAAGGGTTGAACTAATTTACACTCCTAGCAACGTCTAAAAGCATTCCTATTTCTCCACATCCTCTCCAGCATCTGTTGTTTCCTAACTTTTTAATGAAGGCCATCAGAAAAGCATAGTATCTGGGCCGGATAGCTCCATACCTCACGGCATGGTCCCTCACCGCTTCCCTTGGCTAGGGGAGGGAGTTCCCTGACCCTTTCCGCTTCCCTGGTGAGGTGACATCCCACCCTGCTTCAACTTCCCCTCCGTGAGCTGCACCCACTGTCTAACCAGTCCCAGTGAGATGAACTGGGTACCTCAGTTGGAAATGCAGAGATCACCCTCCTTCTGCATTGATCTCACTGGGAGCTGCAGAATGGAGCTGTTTCTATTCAGCCATCTTTCCTGGGAATCTTTTTTTTTTTTTTAATGGTCAAGACTTGAGGACAGGAGTTGCTACTGATATCCAGTTGGTCAGTCTAGCCAGGAACGCTCCTAAATATTTTGCAATGTATGAGACGGCCTCCCACAGCAAAGAATTATTCAGCCCCAAGTGCTGACAATAGTGGTAAGGTTGAGAAACCCTGAGCTGAGACATCAGGGGTCATACTTCATGATGACAGTGTCAGGGCTCATCTGGTTAAGTGTGTGATGTGGGTGAGAGTCCCTAGGAGGAGCAAATGATGCCAAGAAGAACTAACTGGTATTTTTTTTCCCCAAGACTTCACCAAGAAAACCTTTATCAAAATGATGTTTTCCTAACTCAGACTGAATTTTAAAAGAAATAATAAAAGGTCAAATGGCAAACAATCATTAAGAAGTTAACAAGATCCAAAGAGTTAATTTGAATAGGAATGGAAGTGAGTATGATTATGGTTGAAGCAGAGGGAGAGAAAAAAGAGGCTCTAGCAGTTAATATCCAACAGAGAAGAATTAGCTTGGTTAAGACTCTGGTTATGGCTGCCTGGGAAAAGGGCCTTTCTTTCAGGGAGGAAACCAGTGAACGAGTTCATGATAAGTGTCAAGTTAAGGCTGTATTCTCATAGAGGAGCTATGAGTAGAAGCCAGGGAATCAGATTATTGGGGAAGTTGGGGTGCAGGGACACCAAGATAACCAGCTGAGTGGGGGGAAAAAAAAACAACTAGAAGTAAAACCAGGATAAGCAGAAAGTCACATAGGAGAGACAGGAATTGAGTGGTAAACTTGGCAGCAGGTTTGAGAATCACAGAAGTAAACGCTCTGTGGATAAGTCTGTGCCCAGGGCCCTCAGTCACACTCTTCTGGCTCATCATACCCAAGCTAATTTTATCCCAATGAAAACTAAAAGATCTCATTTGACATTTCCTTGGATGTCCTTGTGTAATGTGTAATGAACCCAGACAGAAATAAACCTTGTTAAGGCTCAATTCTCAATGGAGGCAGCTACCTGCTGCATTCATTCTAGACCCCAGAATCTTGATGTAAAACTTTAGAGGGTCCAGATAGTGAAGACACTTTTCTAAAATAATATCTTGAGAGCTATTTTATTCAGATAGTTATTAAGGCAACAAGAATATTGATTGAAAATGGGTGAACTCTATAGAATTTTATGCTTTAATAATTTTACTACCAGAATCATCTTGATACCCTTGCAACAAAGAGGAAAAACTCCAAGAAAGTTTAGTAAAACAACTTTGCCTTAGTAAACAAGAAAAATTAACAGGATTATAGAAATTGTGAATATAACACACCTTGAACAAGTAAATAATAATGAACTGAACCGGTGAAATTGGCATCATGTCATGCACATTATCTTCCCACCTGCAAGGTCAATGTTATTTTATTTTATACATGATGACACTTAGCTATAAATTTTATAAGTGGGTCCTAAAGCAGCAAAATATGTAGAAGCAGTACTTTATGTATAGTGTTTTCGGTTTTCTGTGTGTGTGTTTTTGGTCAGTAGAAGAACTACAGATGGAGATCAGATTTTTAAAAAGCATAGTCATTTTGCTGTTACAGTGAGAGAATTGGGCAGTGGCTTTAAATTTCCACTTCAGTACTGAAAGACACACTTATCAAATAGATGCCAGCTTAATACAGGCAGTGAACACATTTCCTGATCTCGGATGACAAAGTGATCCTATTCATGTAAATGTGTTAAGTGGAGGGCACTGGGGGTAATCCATACACAATATCTATGGGCCAAAACCAGATTTATATAGACTTTTTTCAGTTAAAGACTAAGGAAAAACAGAATATATAGGACATGAAAAATTTGAACCAGACATGGAAAAGAGACCTCTGAAGACTCAATGAGAATATTTCTGAAAATTGTTAAGTACAAGAATAAAGATAAAGTAGAAGACGACTTACTAATCAACATAAGCTGTATTATATGAGGCAACAAACAATTCTTAAATATTAGTGGCTTACAACAAATAAGTGTGGTTCTTGCTTAAATTCTGTGTCTGTCATAAGTAAGCTTTATGGCTCTGCTTCTCTTTGTCTCTGAGGGACTCAGGCTGATGGAACTTTGTTTTCTCCTTCTGTGACCGTCAAATCAGAAGAGAGCATGGAAAACTAAGCATTGACTCTTAGAGTTTCTACTCAGAAATAACTTGCATCACTTTTATGCACATTGCATTTGCTTAAACATCAGAGAGCCAGATCTGAGATTGAGTACATGGAGAACAATCTTACTTTGTGCTCAAAGTGAAAGAACGAAATGCTGTGAAACTCTATTTTCTAACAGCTATCACAGTCAACTCTTCGGGTCACAAATATATCATTGACTTTTTCTTCTGCCAGCAAATTATACTTACTCACTTCCCAAGTTCTATCCAATCACAGCACTGAGCTGAACTTCTATATGTGGTTCCTCATGGTCTACAAACCTGTGAAGCAAAATGACAAGTTATCTGTCTCCCATGCTGCTGATATGCAACTTCAGAAAAGAATCAGGTTATTGAAATTTGGAAAGGAAAGAAAGAGTTCTATATTCACTGATTTAAAGCAATTCTGAAATCCCATTAGATAGTTATTGCAAGGGTACTCTACCCTGCAGGTGGGAAATGTTCTATCATGAGTGCCTGATTTACCTGCTGGAATTGTCTGTTCTGTCCTACCTTCACTGATGTCATTCATTGTATCTTTTTTTTTTTTTTTTTTTTTTTTTTGGGATGGAGTCTCACTCTGTTGCCAGACTGGAGTGCAACGGTGCAATCTTGGCTCACTGCAACCTCCACCTCCTGGGTTCAAGCAATTCCCCTGCCTCAGCCTCCCGAGTACCTGGGACTACAGGCACGCACCACCACACCCAGCTAATTTTTTGTATTTTAGTAGAGACGGGATTTCACCATGTTGGCCAGATGGTCTCGATCTCCTGATCTTGTGATCTGCCTGCCTTGGCCTCCCAAAGTGCTGGGATTACAGGTGTGAGCAACTGCACCCAGCCCATTCATTTTATCTTAGCCTTGGCCACATTTGGAGAGGTTTTGGAAGCTCCTCCTTCAAGTCTTGCCAGCTTTCTCAGCCTGCTTCCTGGATGTAGAGTTGTGGGGGCTTGAAGGGCAACTGAACAAGAAATATGCAAGAACTATAATCATCTATCTAAATCTAGATCTATTTATATAGATCATCAATAAAATTGTGATCTTCTGTATGAAAGAAAATACTACATTCACTAATGTGAATAAAGTACCAACCAGAAAAACATATTGGAACATTTAACGGAAAATGTAGAGATATCAAGGCCATATAATATGTCTCACAAATCAGTAAAAAGAAGAAACAACAATGAAAGGCAATGAAAAGCGAGCAAAAGATAAAAACAGACAGTTGAGAATAAAGGAATCTAAACTAAGTAAACATCTCAACTTTGCTGGTAACCAGAAAAAAGAAAAACCACTACTAATATCACTTCTGTCTTTTATATTGGCAAGAATAGCAAAGGTTACAAAACACAAGGAAGTGAATACTTTGATGCACTGTTGATTTGAGTGGAAGTGTTTAACATTTTTTCAAAAGCAATTTGGCAATATTAATACAAAATTAACATGAATGTATCCTTTGGTAGCGAACCAGAGAAATAACTATTCATGAAATTTTTTTATCTGTATCATTATATCTCTCTATATTTTTCCCTCTCTTTGTGATAGTAAAACAATGGTAGTTAATTACTTCATCAATAAGTGAAGTTATAAAATAAATTAAGGTATACCCATTATATAAAACACTTGGTAATTCTGGGGGACAATTTTTAAAAATAAATAAATATGCCATGGAAAGATTTCCAAGACATATTGTTCAGCGAAAATAAAAAGGTGTAATGATTTATTTAGAAATTGAAATTTTAATACAAAAATATCTGTTCATGTATACCAATATATAGTAAAGGAAATAGTAGTACACATTCTGAATTCCTGACAGAAGATACTATAGGAAGGGCAGTTGGAATTAAAAGTAGGAGAATGATTAAGGAGATTTTTCTAATTTTACCTCGTTGACTATGTTTGGATGCTTTATAATACAATTAAAAATGAATTGATGAGACTTGGACTTCTATCCAAGATAGAATTTCAGCAAATGGAGTTACATTCCAGCCTAAAACAAACAAAAATGGAAAAAAATATCTGAAACAATAGTTTCAGTATGCCGGACTTGAGACAGTGAATGATAGTGATGCCTGGGAGATGCCCAAGTGAGGGGAGAACTACAGCTATCCCAGATCCCTGCCTTGGCAGGTTTTCCAGTCCATGTTGAAGGGGGGCAGGTGGAGCCCAGGAGAATCCCTGAGTTGAGAAGACAGAGGTGAGAGTCTAGACAGACCATGTGGTTTGAGTTTGTGGAATAGAGTACCGGAGAACAGAGAGCTACGCAGAGACGGAACTCCAGACATGGGATTAGGGGCCTCTTTAAGTATTCAGCTGAGCACTAGTAAGTGCAAGCATTGAGAAAATTACAATAGGTGAGGGAAAGAACCACCTAAAAGATGAACAGTAGGCCGGGCGCAGTGGCTCACACCTGTAATCCCAGCACTTTGGGAGGCCGAGGCAGGTGGATCACGAGGTCAGGAGATGGAGACCATCCTGTCTAACACGGTGAAACCCCGTCTTTACTAAGAATACAAAAAATTAGCCAGGCGTGGTGGCGGGCGCCTGTAGTCCCAGCTACTCAGGAGGCTGAGGCCGGAGAATGGCTTGAACCCAGGAGGCGGAGCTTGCAGTGAGCCAAGATCATGCCACTGCACTCCAGCCTGGGTGACACAGAGAAACTCTGTCTCAAAAACAAACAAACAAACAAACAAAAAAAACCCACAGTAATAGTACCCAGTGCTCACACAGGACTGAAATAGTGCATGTTCTCACCATAGAGAGTGGAAAAGCTCAAGACTCCTGGGGCACTAGGTAGAGCACACATAAGAATCTTGCCTCGGTGGTGGGAATCATCACCCCTACACTGAACACTACTCTGGCTCCTCCCAACATATCTGAAAAGCAAGATCCAAAAGGATAAAACTGTTTTTAAGTAACAACCTTATCCCGAGAACAAAACTCAAGAATATTTATGAGAACACAAACATATCCCGTATCCCAAAAGGTAAAATTTACTAAATCTGACATTTAATCAAAATCAAACATTATCAGACAAGCAAAGAAACAATAAAATACAACCCACAGTGAGGAGAAATACCAAATTCAACACAGAACTGACAGATGTTAAAACTAACAAAGACATTAAAACAGTAATTATAACTCTATTCCATATGTTCAAAACCTTGAGCAGAAACATGGAAATATAACAAAAGAGCCAACAATTTGTGATTTTAAAAATACACTGAGGCTGGACCCAGTGGCTCACGCCTGTAATCACAGCAGTTTGGGAGGCCAAGGTGGGCGGATCACTTGAGGTCAGGAGTTCAAGACCAGCCTGGCCAACATGGTGAAACCCTGTGCCTACTAAAAAATACAAAAATTAGCCAGACATGGTGGCCAACAGCTGTAGTCCCAGCTACTCAGGAGGCCAAGGCAGAAGAGTCACTTGAACCCGGCTGCAGAGGTTGTAGTGTGCGAGATTGAGCCACTGCACTCTAGCCTGGGCAACAGAGCAAGACTGTCTCAAAAAAAAAAAAAATACACTTGAAGGAATCAATGAACTTGGAGACATAAAATATGAACTACCAAAAAGGATCACAGAGAAAAAAATAAAATTAATGAAACATCCGCGAGTTATGGGAAAGCTAAGAAGTGTTCTATTATATGTGAAAGTGGCATCCCTGAAAGGGGGAGGGTTAATGAATATAAATTCTGTTTAAAGAGCAGACAGGAAAAATGAAACAGAAAAGATGGGGCAAATAGGAAAGCTATAACAAGATGATACAGCTAACCCTAAACCTATCAATAGTCACATTAAATATAAATGATCTAAATATCCTCATCAAAAGATAGAAATTGTGTGGTTAGACACAAAAGCAAGACCACATTATACCTGAGCACAATAAAAACATTTTAAAATAGAGATAAAGGCCAGATGCAGGGCTCACGCCTGTCATCCCAGTACTTTGGGAGGCTGAGGCTGGCAGATAGCTTGAGTCCAGGAGTTTGAGACCAGCCTGGGCAACATGGTGAAACCCTGTCTCTGCAAAAAAGAAAATACAAAAATTAGCTCGGCATGGTGGCACGGCCCATGCTCCCAGATACTTGGGAAGCTGCGGTGGGAGGATCACTTGAGCCAGGGAGACCACGCTTGCAGTGAGTCGAGATCGTGCCACTGCATTCCAGCCTGGGCAACAGAGCAAGACTCTGTCTCAAAATAAGATAAAATAGGTTAAAAGTAAAAGAATGGAGAAAGATAAGTTATGCTAATAGTACTACTATGCTAACACTAATTAAAACAAAGTTAGAGTAGCTATATTAATATCACACAAAGTAGATTTCAGAACAAAAACTATTTTGAGGGATAAAGAAGGCAATTCACAGTAACAAAAGGCACAATTCATCAAGAAGGCATAGTAATCCTAAAATTTTATTCACTTCATAATATAGCTTCAAAATGCATGAAATAAAGAGTGATAAGATTGCTTAGAGAAATAGGCAAATACACAATTATAGTCAAAGATTTCAATATCCCTCACAATAACTGAGAGAAGAAGTACACAGAATTCAGTAAGGATACTGAAGTTCTGGACAGTACTCTTAACCAACTTGACCATTGACGATCAGAGAACACTCCACCCAGCAGTAGCAGAACATGCATTCTTTTTAAGTGCACATAAAACTTCTCACCAATGTAAACCATATTTTGTGACATAAAACAAGGGTCAATAAATTTCAAATGATTCAAGTCACACCAAATAGTTCACTAAGCACAATGGAATTAAGTTAGAAATCAAAACAGGTATCTGGAAAACCCCCAAATACATGAAAACAAAATAAATTGATATACTACATATATAATTAAGATTATGGGAAATATTAAAAAGAGATACAACTATCAGAGCATTACTTAATACTGCTCAAACACAAGACTAAAGAATAGAATAAACATCATAGAAAATTAAATGATAAAGAAAACTATTTTCTAACTTTCAAAGAATGCTGAGAAAAAGGAAAATTAGCAGAAATAATGACAGATAATGTAGCATGTGAATGAGAGCTAAGTTTCAACTTTAAGTATTTCTGGAAAATCAAAACTAGCACAAATCTAGAAATATGCTTTAATATTAAAAGAAAACAATCTCCTGAGTGGAAAAATATATCAGGATTTTAAAGAAAATATTTGTCCAGAAATTTGCCAGCCTACTAATTATGCTGTAAAAAGCCATGATATCCATATATTAAAACCACTTCAAATGAAGTAATAGAGGTGTGAAATGAAGGCATCACTTCAAATTACTTTATGATAGAAGATAGTATATACAGGTCCAGATCACCTCCTCCATGTATAGTAAAAACGTTGTTTTTGGGAAACTTGTGTTACTACCTCTCAAATATGGAGCATGTCCAGATGGAAAATAATTTATCCCTTAAGCTGTGAGTTAAAACCTATGTAATGAAATCTGGATGTTGTAATGTTATATAAGGTTGTTTTGAGCAGAGGATAAGAGGGTAATAGGAAAACCACTTTTGACTAGTCTATGGTTCTCTTGGAGTATTTCAAAATTAATCTCACTTTTAAATGAAAAGAATTAAACTTTAGTCTGACCTAGAGACAATAGTCACCTACAAGATTTTAGAAATTGTACAATGCAAACGGCAGAATGGTGGAGGGATTGCAAGTTGCTAGATCAGTGATTTTTAATTGGGGTGATTTTGTCCCCCAGGGGACATTTGGCAATGTCTAGAGACATTTTGGGCTATTACAATTGAGGGACAGGGGTATTATTGCTATCTAGAGGTCAAAACCAGGGATGCTGCAAAATATACTATAACACAAAAGACTCTCTCCTCACAACAAAGAATTATACAGCCTCAAATGTCAATATTGTTACTGTTGAGAAACCCTGTGCTAGGTATTTCGTTTGAAATAGAACACAGTTAAAAGATAATTCTGATAAAAACAGATTTGATCAATTATTTGTATAGTTTTAAATAAGTATGTTTTATAATCAAACATATCTATCTATATCATCTACCAGAGAACTGGGAGCAGAGAATAAAAGTAAACAGCAAAAGTATAAATGTGAAAAGCATGAAAGTAAAGGAAAAGGTAAGAATAAACATATTAGTTAAGAACAAAAGATCATTATGAAACAGGTAAATGTATTAAATAACAAGAAGCTAGATTTAAAAAGACTTGTAAAATATACGAAATACCAGCAGGGGCCGGGCGCGGTGGCTCACGCCTGTAATCCCAGCACTTTGGGAGGCCGAGGCAGGCGGATCACGAGCTCAGGAGATCAAGACCATCCTGGCTAACACAGTGAAATCCCGTCTGTACTAAAAATACAAAAAAAATTAGCCGGGCGTGGTGGCGGGCGCCTGTAATCTCAGCTACTCGGGAGGTTGAGGCAAGAGAATGGCGTGAACCCGGGAGGCGGAGCTTGCAGTGAGCTGAGATCGCGCTACTGCACTCCAGCCTGAGCAACAGAGCGAGACTCCGTCTCAAAGAAAACAACAACAACAAAAAAGAAATAACAGCAGGCTCGCAACAGTTTTTAGGTGAAAGTAGAAAATTAGAAAGAAAGAAAACACAAACAACACTAGGAATAAAAGAAGAGTATAAGGTCACAGATATAGAAGAAATTAAAATTTGTAAGTGAATGTTACATAAAAATCTGTAACAATTATATCAGATAAAAATTTTATAACACAATAATATATATTTTTATGGATGCATGTATAGGTAGTCAAATATAAAACAACGTTACCCACAACTTCAGAATAGTCATTTCTAGGGTTATTTCCACGAAACGAGAGGGGAAAGATGAAGTTGGGGCTTTCATTCCATGTGAAGTATTTTATTTTTATTTTTAAAAATAGGCTCCAAAGCAAATTTGATAAATGTTAACAGCTGTTAAATCTGGGTGGTCAGTATTTGGGTGTCTGTTATCTCCTGGTCTGACCTTTTCAGAAACATGTGAAATGTTTCATAATTCAAAATAGACGGGGAAAAAAAGTAAAATCGTTCTTGTCATAGAATTTTGGCCAAGTTCTTTTAAATAGCTAAATAAATTTACTGGTTTTTTTTCCCAGGCTTATTTTCCTAGTCAAATAATTCAAATGGATTAATCAGTGATGATTTCTACTTTTAAAGGTATATTTCCTCTGATTTTACTTTGTTGTAGGGGTAGGCTAAGCATTTTCTGGGAACACTCATGTACAATAAATATCATATATCTAAATTCTGATTCCCACACAAGATAGTTGAGGCATCCCATTGCGATCATAGTAAGACAACGAAACCTAAAGGCATGAGCTGAGCTCTTAATTCATAGCAGTTACCACTGGGGCTGTGTCTCCCCTGATTAGCTGATGTTTCCACCAATTCTACCCCCCACCATCTTTTAGGCATAGTACCATGTGTGGAACTGGAGTTCTCTGACTCCCGTTATCCAACCCCAGGCCTAATACATGAAATGTTCACTACTGTTCCCAACACCTCGTGGTTCAACAGTTAACCTACTTCTGTATCCTGCAGCCAGGTTCCTTCTCTTCCCTTCCCATTCGGGAGTCCTGTCTGCCATTTGTAGAAACCATCCAACTCCTCTTCCTTCTCTTAGTGTTGGGGAACTTTTGCCAATCTCGGGCAGACCACTGTTTTTCCCCTTCTTCTTCCTTCAATTTTCATTTCCTTTCTCTTGGGGACCACTCAGTTCAACCCACACCAAATGAGCCTACGTTCTCCTCAAACATAACTTTGGGTCAGAGCATAGTTTGAGTTCAACTTTCATTTTTAGTTCTGACTTGCAAAAGCTGTTAATAACTCACTGGGACAAAATGCTGAGAACTGAAAAGACCAAAACTTCACTCCCTTCTTGTATATACCTAAGAGAAAGAAACAGCATTGCTTATATAATAGTCCTCCATAGTAGCTTGAACAAAATTCTCAATTGATAATTCTACCATATTTGCACAAATATTGCATGATTCCACACTTTCATATAGTTTCTGTCAACTGTCCAGATATAAAATCAAATGCTCTTCCAGGAGAGAGTCCTGTAATACAGTTGCACATTTGGTTGAGAAGAGCTCTCCTTACCCTTCAATTTCTTCACAATACCTGGATCGCTGCCAGGACACCAATATACAAATAATCTACCTTCAGTTTGCCAGTTCATCATAGCACACCTTATGCTTTTAGCAGTATTTGCTCTCTCACCTCTGACTTGTCTCTGTTAAAAGACAATATAAGAGTGAGAAACTTCCTAAGGTCTTCCTATGGAATGAGTGAAGCAGAGAATTAATTGAATCTCTCTGCTATCTCCTTTCTCATTTTCTTGATAGCCGTTTTGCCCTGTATCCATCTCACTGTTTTTCTTTGGCTGGGCCCCTTCCTCTAATTTATTTAAAGAACTGCATATTATGGGCTGTGCTATTGCTTGCAATGACTCTTAAAATTATTTTGGATCTGTTTACCTTTGAGTTTACATCTGACCCATCCGTGTTGCCTGGGTTTCCCTATTGCTTCACTTGGATAAACGTTTTGCTTTTATTATTATTATTATTATTATTATTATTATTACACTTTAAATTCTGGGATGCATGTGCAGAGCGTGCAGATTTGTTACATAGGTATACACGTGCCATGGTGTTTTGCTACACCCATCAACCCATCATCTATACTAGGTATTTCTCCTAATGTATCCCTCCCCTAGTCCCCCACACACCAACAGGCCCTGGTGTGTGATGTTCCACTCCCTGTGTCCATGTGTTCTCATTGTTCAACTCCCACTTATGAGTGAGAACATGTGGTGTTTGGTTTTCTGTTCCTGTTTTAGCTTGCTGAGAATGATGGTTTAAGTCCTTCATTTTTATGGCTGCATAGTATTCCATGGTGTATATGTGCCGCATTTTCTTTATCTAGTATATCACTGATGGGCATTTGGGTTGGTTGCAAGTCTTTGATACTGTGAATAGTGCTGCAATAAACATACGTGTGTATGTGTCTTAATGGTAGAATGATTTATAGTCCCTTGGGTATAGATCCAGTGATGGGATTGCTGGGTCAAATGTTAATTCTAGTTCTAGATCCTTGAGGAATTGCCACACTGTCTTCCACAATGGTTGAACTAATTTACACTCCCATCAACCATGTGAAAGCGTTCCTACTTCTCCACATCCTCTCCAGTATCTCTTGTTTCCTGACTTTTTAATGATCGCCATTCTAACTGGCGTTAGATGGTATCTCATTGTGGTTTTGATTTACATTTCTCTAATGACCGGTGATGATGAGCATTTTTTCATATGTTTGTTGACTGCATAAATGTTTTCTTTTGAGAAGTGTCTGTTCATATCCTTAGCCCAATTTTTGATGGGGTTGTGTTTTTCTTGTAAATGTGTTTAAGTTCCTTGTAGATTCTGGATATTAGCCCTTTGTCAGATGAATAGATTGCAAAAATTTTCTCCCATTCTGTAGGTTGCCTATTCACGCTGATGATAGTTTCTTTTGCTGTGTAGAAGCTCTTTAATTAGATCCCATTTGTCAATTTTGGCTTTTGTTGCCATTGTTTTTGGTGTTTTTGTCATGAAGTCTATGCCTATGCCTGTGTCCTGAATGGTATTGCCTAGGTTTTCTTCTAGGGTTTTTATGGTTTTAGGTCTTATATTTAAGTCTTTAATTCATCTTGAGTTAATTTTTGTGTAAGGGGTTTTGTATAAGGAAGGGGTTCAATCAACACCCTAACATTACTAGAGAAGTGAGAGCACACAAATTCAAAAGTTGTGGAAGACAAGAAATAACTAAGATCAGAGCAGAACTGAAGGAGATAGAGACATGAAAAACCCTTTAAAAAATCAATGAATTCAGGAGCTGGTTGGTTTTTTGAAAAGATTAACAAAATAGACCACTAGCTGGACTAATGAATGAAAGAAAGAAGAATCAAATAGATACAATAAAAAAGATAAAGGAGAGTTCACCACTGATCCCACAGAAATGCAAACTACCATCAGAGAATACTATAAACACCTCTACGCAAATAAACTAGAAAATCTAGAAGAAATGAATAAATTTCTGGACACTTACACCTTCCCAAGACTAAACCAGGAAGAAGTTGAATCCCTTGAATAGACCAATGACAAGATTTGAAATTGAGGCAGTAATTAATAGCCTACCAACCAAAAAAAAAACCCAGGACCAGACCAATTCACAGCTGAATTCTACCAGAGGTACAAAGAGGAACTGGTACCATTCCTTCTGAAACTATTCCAAACAATGCGAAAAGGCCAGCATCATCCAGATACCAAAACCCAGCAGAGACACAACAAAAAGAGAACATTTCAGGCCAGTATTGCTGATGAACATTGATGCAAAAATCCTCAATAAAATACTGGCAAACCGAATCCAGCAGCACATCAAAAAGCTTATCCACCACGATCAAGTCAGCTGCATCCCTGAGATGCAAGGCTGGTTCAACATATGCAAATGAATAAATGTAATCCATCACATAAACAGAACCAATGACAAAAACCACATGATTATCTCAATAGATGTGGAAAAGGTCTTTGGTGAAATTCAATACCCCTTCATGCTAAAAACTCAACAAACTAGGTGTTGGTGGAACGTATCTCAAAATAAGAGCTATTTATGACAAACCCACAGCCATTATACTGAATGGGCAATAGCTGGAAGCATTCCCTTTGAAAACTGGCACAAGACAAGGATACCCTCTCTCACCACTCCTATTCAACATAGTATTGGAAATTCTGGTGAGGGCAATCAGGCAAGAGAAAGAAATAAAGTGTATTCACATAGAAAGGAAGTCAAATTGTCTCTGTTTGCAGATGACATGATTGTATATTTAGAAAACCCCATTGTCTCAGCCCAAAATCTCCTCAAGCTGATAAGCAACTTCAGCCAAATCTCAGAATATAAAATTAATGTGTAAAAATCAGAAGTATTCCTATACAGCAATAATAGACAAACAGCCAAATCATAAGTGAACTCCCATTCACAGTTGCTACAAAGAGAGTAAAATACCTAGGAATACAACTTACAAGGGATATGAAAGACCTCTTCAAGGAGAACTACAAACCACTGCTCAAGGAAATAAGAGAGGACATAAACAAATGGAAAAGCATTTTATGCTCATGGATAGAAAGAATCAATATCATGAAAATGGCCATACTGACCAAAGTAATTTATAGATTCAATGCTATTCCCATCAAGCTACCATTGAATTTCTTCACAGAATTAGAAAAAACTAAAGTTTATATGGAACCAAAAAAGAGCCCATATAGCCAAGACAATCCTAAGCAAAAAGAACAAAGAGGGAGGCATCATGCTACCTGACTCCAAACTATACTACAAGGCTGCAGTAACCAAAACAGCATGGTACTAGTACCAAAACAGATATATAGACCAATGGAACAGAACAGAGAGCTCAGAAATAACACCACACATCTATAGCCAACTAATCTTTGATGAATCAAACACACACAAGGAATGAGGAAAGGATTCCCTATTTAATAAATGGTCTTGGGAAAACTGGCTAGCCATATGCAGAATACTTTTTGCATTTTTTTTTTTTTTTTTGCTTTTTTTGCTTTTTTAAATGATGCTTTTCTCTATAAAATTTTTTTGGATTTTGCCAGTAATGCAGGCAGAATTTTGTTTGAATGTCTGACTGTTAGCAATATGGTATACATCTTTATTGGTCTTCTAACTTCTGATAGGTATTTGTAGAGGTCTGCAGGCTTTCTGTAGGTATTCTGTAGACACACACATGTACACTCTTTTGGTTTTTTCCAAATGCTTTTTTGGTTCTTTTTTTCTAAAATTCAGTAATCTACCAGTTCTGTTTTGCTTTACTTTCTCTCTGAAATGTTGAACTTAATCCTTTTGTGATCATCATTAAAAACATACCTCAGCACTTCCTGAACAGACTCCTAGTTGATATACCAGTTCCTTATTATACTACAAGCCAACCCCAAAATCAGTGGCTTAAAAGAAATAACAAGCCTTTATAACTGTTCATAAGACTAAGTGTCCACTGAGGAGTTATTCTGGTCTTGTTGAGCTTACCCTCATCTCTGTGGTCAGTTGTATATTGAGTAGGCAGCTGTAGGTCAGCTGGCTATCAGCTGGTCAAGAATAGTTTCTGGAACTACTGAATTTCATTACATGGTCTCTTAATCTTCCAGCAGGCTAGTCCTAGCTTAGCAAAATGGTGGTGACAGAGTTCCAACAGAGTATGGAAGCAGAATATGCTTCCTGAAATTTAGACTCAGAGCTGACACATCATTACGTCAGCCATATTCTCTTGGTCAAAACAAATCATAAGGCCAGCTCAGTTGCCATGGATAGAGAAAGAGACTCCAGTTCTTAAAGGAGGAGGTGTGAAGTCATGTTTTGTTTTTGGTTTTGGTTTTGAGACAGAGTCTCACTCTGTCACCCAGGCTGGAGTGGAGTGGTCCGATCTCAGCTCACTGCAACCTCTGCCTCCTGACTTCAAGCAATTCTTCTGCCTCAGCCTCCTGAGTAGCTGGGACTAAAGGTGTGCACCACCATGCCCAGCTAGCAAAGTCGTGTTATAAGTGATACAGGTGCAGGGAGAGGACTAACCGGGGCAATCTTTACACTCAATCTGCGTGCTGCAGTTGACTTCCATTAACTTTTTATTCAGAAAATGACAGTAAATGTAAAATATTTACTGAGCACCTACTATGAGAAAAACACCGTATTAGTCATTGATAGGACTCTATTATCAAATTTAAATCTCATGAGAGGACTCTATTATCAAATTTAAACCTCATGAGAGGTTTAAATCTCATGAGAGGTTTAAATCTCATGTGATCTCCGATCACAAGGTCAGGAGTTCAAGACCAGACTGACCAACATGGTGAAACCCTCTCTCCACTAAAAATACAAAAAATTATTCGGGCCTGGTGGTGCGTGCCTATAATCTCAGCTACTCAGGAGGCTGAAGCAGGAGAATCACTTGAACCTGGGAGGCGGAGGTTGCAGTGAGTCAAGATCGCACCACTGCACTCCAGCTTGGGCGACAGAGAGAAACTCTGTCTCAAAAAAAAAAAGAGTACCTCCCCTTATACCATCCCTTTCTATCTCCCCTAGCCTCTGGTGACTGCTTTTCTACTCTCTGTTTCTACGAGACTTACTTTTTTCAATTCCACATATTAGTGAGATCATGTGGTATTTGTCTTTTTGTACCTGGCTTATTTCACTGAGTGTGATGACCTCTAGTTCCATCCATGTTGTCTTGAATTACAAGATTTTCTTCTTTTTTAAGGCTATTATTACGTTTTGTGTCTATACCACATTTTCTTTATCCATTCATTTGTTAACAGACATGTAGGTCCTTTCTCTTGGCAATTGTGAATAATGCTGAAATGAACATAGGAGTGCAGCTATCTCTTCTACATACTGATTTCAGTTCCTTTAGATGTATACCCAGAAGTGGGATTGTTGGATCATATGGTAATTCTATTTTTAGTTCTTGAGAAAACTTTATACTGTTTTTCATAACGGCTATGCTCCACCTTTTTGCCAATTCCTCCACATCTTTGTCAATACACGTTAACATTAGTTTTTGTTTGTTTGTTTGTTTTTAGTAACCATTCTAATAGTTGTAAGCTAATATTCCATTATGGTTATAATTTTCATTTCTCTGATGTTTAAACATGTTAAGCATTTTTTTCATGTACATGTTCGCCATCATATGCCTTCTTTTGAAAAATGACTATTCAGATCCTTTACCTAATTTTTAATTAAGTTATTTGTTTTCTTGCTATTCAGCTGTTAGAGTTGCCTATAGATTTTAGACATTAAACCCTTATTAGATGTATTTTGCAAATAATTTATCTCAATCCATAGACTTTCTCTTCAATGTTAATTGCTTCCTTGGCTGTGCAAAGCTTTCTAGTTCGATGCAGTACCATTTGTCTGGGTTTTGTTGTTGTTGCCGGTGCTTTTAGAGTCCTAATCAAAAAATTGCTGCCCAGACCAATGTCATGGAGCTTTTCCCCTGTTTTCTTTTCATAGCTTTGCCATTTTAGGCCTTACATTTAAGTGTTTTATCCAGATTGATTTGATTTTTTAATATGGTGTGAGATAAGGGTTCAATTTTATTCTTCTCCCTGTGGATATCCAATTTTTCCAGCACCATTTATTGAAGAGATGGTCTCTTTCTATTGTGTGCTTTTGAGATCTTTTTTGATAATTGATTGACTGTAAATACTTGGGTTTATTTCTCGGCCTTCTATCCTATTTCTAAAAATAACATTAATTTAAAAGAAGACATAGAGTGGCCGACTACATTAAAAAACAAGACTATATATTCTGAAAGCACACACACAGAGAAAGAGAGAAAGAGAGAGAGGAGATTAATACTTCTACAAACTGATGGCTGGATGTGGAATCCCTCCCTTGGAAATCACTGTCTCTCTCTCTAGTAGTTAAAGGAAGCTGCTCTGGAATATGGTGGCTCACTTCAAGCCTGGGCTGCCCCCTCAACAGCTTTGCCACTTTAGGAAAGCTGCTGCTACTACCTGTGACACAGTTTCTCCTTCTGTAAAATGGGGATAATGGGCATTTTTCCCACAGGGCTGCTATGAGGATTAGATCAGACAATACATGTTAAGAGCTTTGCACAGTGCCGGAAACACAATAAGAGCTCCATAAATAAATGTGAGCTCGTGGTATGGTTGTCATCGTTGTTGCCATTATCTCCCTCAGAGGGATGCTGAAGCCCCCCATGCTCCCCAAACTTGCAGGGAGAAAACGGGGACACTGTGCTGAAAATGCCCCAGCCTCTTAAGAGTTTCTAACTGAAAATCTTAAAAACAACAAACAATTCATTTTGTGAGACCAGTATTATAAGGATGTTACAGTAAAAGAAAATTGCAGATCCATATTCCTGATGAATGTAAATGCAAAAATTTTCAAGCAGCAAATCAAATTCAATAGCACAATGAAAGTATCATACACTTCATCCAACTGGGGTTTACTCCTGGGATGCAAGGATAGTTCAACATACAAAAATCAATCAACGTGATACATCACATCAATAGAACAGAATGAATAATGAAAATCACACGATCATCTGAACAGATGCAGAACAATCATTTGAAAAATTTTGACATCATTTTGTAATAACACTCAACAAACTAGAAATAGAATCAAACTACCTTAACATAATAAAGACCAAATATGAAAAAGCCACAGCTAACGTTATACTCAGTGGTGAAAAACTGAAATTTTTCCATTTAAGATCAAGACCAAGGCAAAAAACCCACCCACACCACTTCTATTCAACATATTATTGAAATTCCTGGCCAGAACAATTAGGCAAGAAAAAAACGAGGCATCCAAATTGGAATGGAAGAAGTAAAATTATGTTTTTAGAATACATTATCCTACATGGAGAAAACCTTAAGAATTTCATGAACAAAACCTGTTTGAACTAATAAACAAATTCAGTAAACTTTCAGGATACAAAATCAACATATGAAAATCAGTTACATTTCTATACATTAACAATAAACAATCAAAAAAATTAAGAAAACAATTTAACTTATAATAGTATAAAGAGAATAAAATATTTAGGGATAAACTTAAAGAGGCAGAAACTTTTGTACACTGAAAACCATAAAACATGGCTGAAAGAAATATAATACACCAATAAATGAAAAGAAATTCTGTGTTGATGACTTGCAAGACTTGATATTATTAAAATGATCCTATTACTCCATGTAATGTACAGATTCCATACAATCTTTATCAAAATTCCAATGACATTTTTTACAGAAATAAAAATATTCTAAAAATTCAAATGGAAACACAAAGGACATGAACAGCCAAAATAATCTTCAAGAAAAGATGAAAGCTGGAAGTCTCATACTTCCTCATTTCAAAACATATTACAAAGCTACAGTAATCAAACCACTATGGTACTAACATAAAGTCAGACATATAAACCAACAGAAAAGAATACAGAGCACATAAGTCCATGCATATATGGTCAACTAATATTTGAAAGGGGATCAAGAATACACAATGGGTAAAGAATAGTCTCTTCAACCAGTGGTGTTGGGGAAACTGTATATCCACATGCAAATGGATAAAACTGGAGCCTAGTCTTTCACTGTCTACAAAAATCAATTCAAAATGCATTCAAGACTTAAGCATGAGGTCTGGAAATATAAAACTCCTAGAAGACAACATATGGGAAAAACTTCATGATATTGATCTTGGCAATCATTTCTTGGATATGAACCCAAAAGCACAGACAGCAAAAGTAAAAATAGACAAGTGAGAAAACATAAAACTAACACTGTGCACTTCTGCACAATAAAGAACATAATCAGCAGAGTGAAAAAACAACTTACAGAATGAGAGAAAATATGTATGGACCTAAATGTCCATCAAAGGATGAATGCATAAAGAAAATGTGGTATGTACATACAAAGGAACATTATTTGGTCTTAAGAAGGGAACTCACCATATGAAGCAACAGAGATGAACCTGGAAAACATTATGCTAAGTGAAATAAGCCCATCACTGAAGGGTACATGCTGCGTGATTCTGCTTATATGAGATATCTAAAGTAGTCAAGCTTATTGAAGCAGAAAGGGGCAGGGGTGGAGGAAGAAATGGAAAGTTGCTGTTTAATAGGTATTAAGTTTCTGTTATGCAAGATGAAAAAGTTCTGGAGACCTACTATACAACATGGTGCCTATGGCTAACAATATTGTACATTTAAAATGTTGTTAAGAGGTTAAATTTCACGTTTGTGTCTTTTACCACAATAGAAAAAAGAACATGTAAGAAAGTTCATGTCTATGATATGATAATGTCCATGCTATCTGGAAAAGAACTGTATTGAGAAAAGCATGATATAATCCAGTAGCAAAGATTTTTTTCTTAGTGATCTTAGGCACAAATGTTTTTGGAATTTAGAGCCTTTTGGAATAAATCACCTTGAAATTGTATCGCCTAGTTGAAGTTTTTTAGTTTCTTTATGTCTCAGTTTCCTCATATGTGAAATAGAGTTAATTATACATATTTTATGGGAGTTTTAGGCAAATTTAATGGGATTAATTCATATAAATGTATTACAGAAATGTATCACTCAGTAACTGATAGCTATATTCATACTTGCTAAAAGCTACAGTTTGATTAAATCAGGTTTATTTGACCCGATATGGAATACTACATACTAAGCCAGCGTGGAAGCATGCATTGTCTCTTATGTTCTGCCCATAGAAAACTTGACTTTGGCTCCTTCTCTGATCAATACAAGGCCTGATCTATTATGACTCAGTAGCAAAGTTGGCAATATCACTTAGGAGGCTTTCCTTGGCAAAACTATTGTTTTAAAGAAATCAAGCAATTTATTATGTCACATAAAAAGAAGAGGTAGACTAATTTTTCAGGTTTATTTAGCAATTCAATGAAGTCTTTCTATCTTTGTGTTCAGCTATGTTTTGTCCATCATCTTTTTTTTTTTTTTTTTTTTTTTTTGAGACAGAGTATCACTCTGTTGCCCAGGCTGGAGTTCAGTGGCATGATCTAGGCTCACTGGAACCTTCACCTCGCAGGTTCAAGTGATTCTCATGCCTCAGCCTCTCAAGTAGCTGGGATTACAGGTGAGCCCCACAGCGCCTGGCTAATTTTTATATTTTTAGCAGAGATGGGGTTTCACCATATTGGCCAGGCTGGTCTCAAACTTCTGACCTCAAGTGATCCATCCACCTCAGTCTCCCAAAGTACTGGTATTACAGGTGTAAGCCACCACACCCAGCCTGCATCACCCTTTCATCCGTGTCCTCATGTTGGTTCTCTTAACGATCACAAGACGTCTGCAAGAAGCAGATGGAGAAATAAATACATGATAATTTGTTATCTGTAGAATCACAAGCTAAAGCTAGAGAGAAGAGAAAGAGAAACTTGTGTCCCAGAAACTTGTGTAAATATGCCTTTCTCTTCAGTCTGGGCCATTTTAAATGAATCCACTCTTGGATAACAGGAAAATATAGATCATTAAATTACTCCAATCAGAATTTCCTCTGAAACTGGAAAAGGAATTAATATCTGAACAAAACTGTGAGTTAGAAACAGGAAGTGGAGGTGAATGTTGGGTAGCCTGTCAACCATGTTGACTAAACTCAATTTCCCGAAATGTACACAGCGTACACTAAAGCAATCTGTGTCCGAAAGATTCACTTCAGGTTAAATTCTGAGAAGGGTCAATTTAACAGGTATGTGAGCTTTCATTGACTTCAGGAACTGCAATGCATATCTTGAAAGGATTTTTTAAAAATTTTCACCCCAAAATATAACTTATATGCTAAGTTATATAGATATTAAAATATAACCATAAATGTGAGTCAAAATAATTCAATTTTATTTATTGGATTTATTCTTTTTTTAATGCTAATATCTAGGATCTAGAATTTCGATTGTGGCAGGAAGTACTATAAATTGGGTTTCTTGATACTGCATTTTAAAAATTTTTATTAGCAGATTTGAAACTGCACTGACACTAATTTAAATTTTACAATAATTTTCTGCATTTTACAAAATTTTTAAAGTATATTTAGAACTAGCCATATAGCCACTAGGAAGAAAGTGTGAAAGAACAATAGAGAGTGGAGGTGGTTAGCAAATGTCTTTTAGTGCGTGATTGGACTCTGAGTATATTTTAACATGTCGTGAGTGTACCAGTTAAAAGACTAATTGTGAACATGAGATAAGAAATGGAGACGAGTTTAAAAACAAAATGGTGAGAATCATTGATTAGTTCTCTGTTTTTACAGCAGAAAGTGTGACTTAGATGTTTTAATTGTGAAGTCATTTGCAGAGAACACACATAAATAGTTCTCAGTAGATATTCTTTTACCTATATTTAGTATAAAGGCAGTCACTATTCTTAGCATAATTATTCCATTTTTCTTCATATAGTTTCATTGGTCTTGGTCGGAACAGTGACAAACTCATTATTTCTGCCCAGATTTTCAAGGATTATTGATGCCATTGATGATATTTTCCCACAGACTGCATCACAGCACCCATTGTTCAGAATATAGACTCTCACAGGATTGAGGTCCAAGCACAATTTAGATCTTAAGCCTCGCCAGCTTGTGGGTAAAACTTGGAGTAAAATTAACCTCCAGGCCTAAATCTCACCGGCTTATTTAGACTTACCTTTATAATCCCAGGACATTGACTACTCTCTGAAGTACTCTGTGTTAGTTTCCTAGAGTTACTATAACCAAATGCCACAAAAATGGGTGCCTCAGAACAAGTGACAGTTATTGTCTCACAGTTCGGGAGGCTGGAAGTTCACAATCAAGGTGGGCGGGGCCATGTTTCTTCTGAAGGCAGGATCTGCTCCAGGGCTCTCTCCTACTTTCTGGTAACCTCGAGCATGCTGTGGCTTGTGCATAGCTCTCTTCTCCCCATGTCTCTTCACATCTTCTTCCCTCCATGTATGCCTCTTGTCCAGCTTTCCACTTCTCTTAAGGATACAGTCATATTGGATTAAATCCCATCCTCATCACCTCATTTTAATTTAGTTACCTTTGTAAAAATCCTGTTTCCACATAAGGTCACGTTCTGAGGTACTGGGGATTATGATTTCAACATATCTTTTGGGAGGGGGTACACAATTCAGCCTGTAACATGTGCCTCCTTACCTTAGTACCAGTGAAGGTCCCCAGGCCATATCTGGCATGGGCTGCCTCGGGTCACCACCCAGATGCTACTCCCCACATATTCCAGGCCATAGGGTTCAACATACTGATTAGGCTGCAACTCTAGTCAAACAATTGTTCGCTGAATGACTAGTGCGTGCTAGCCCTGGGGATACATTAGAAATGGTTGCTGTCTACAAATAAATAAATAACAGTATAATTAGAAATGATGTTCTATGTTTTGGAGGATATGAGTAGGGTGGAAGGAAAAAGAATAATAACAAGGAAAGGGTACCCACCTACTTAGGTTAGTCACAGAAAGCTACTTTCTGAGTAGGTGACCTTTTGACCTAGGCCAGAAGGATGAGAAAAGTTCAGCAGAAGATGAAAAACAGATAATTTCTTATTCCAGGCAGAGAAAACAGCATGTGCAAAGGCCATGAGGCAGGAAAGAGGTTAGCCTATTTTAAGATCTGAAAGGCAGATAAGATATCTAGACTTTGCTATTACCCATTTTATAGAGCAATAGAGTAATGTTTCCTATTTTATGTAATAAAGGCAGAATTGGGATTGGATCTACTCTACTCTGTCCTCACCAATTCTTCCCCTAAAGAGATTACTGACTCCTGCTGGTTATATCTGCCTTCCTCTCTATCCTTACTCCAACTTATATAGGAGTGGACACTTGCCACTTCTGTGGGATTTCTACATCACCCTTCCCTAACGACAGCAGTCCTGTCCTCCTAAAATTCATTCTTCACACTCCAGCCAGAGGGGACAGACAGCTGAGTCTCTTCTTGGCTTAATGCCCTCTGCTGAACCCACACCTGCTATAGCATGGCCCTAGGAGGCTTACTGTGATTTTTGAGGACTGCCATGCTGTGGCCTCTGTTCCTAATTCAGGCCAACCGTCTGCCATCCTGCTGTCAACCCCAAGCACCATGAACTCTTTTTGCAGTCCTTTTCTTTATTGTTCTGTTTTGCACCCCTAGCCTGTACTGATGCTGTGCCTTGCTATAGGTACGTCTTGGTGAAGTCTAATAAATCCTTTAACATCTGGCTTATGGCCTTCCTCCTCCAAGATGCTTTCCCAGAACTTCTGACTAAGCTACATGGCCTTCCTTGGTGCTTCCGTGTGTACATCCCTATCATTGCCCTCAGCACGTTGCTCTTTAATGGTCTGTTTGTGGGTTTTTTCATTGAGAACAATTTCAGGCAGACACTGTGCTTTCATCTTGGTATATCCCCAGTACAGTGCCTGGAACATAGTGGATATTCAACAATTTTCTACTGAGTATGTGGATGAATGACACTTTCCAAGATATAGTTAAGAAAATAACTTCATAAGTTTGAAGCTACCTTGGATATTTTAGTGAATCCAGCAACCACTTTCTTCTAATTTATTCCTTCCCTCCTTGTTCAAAAATTCCCTTTATGCCAGTTTCTGGGCCTCTGAAGCCTCACCATACTCATACACCCTGCTGGAAGTCACAACTGTATTTGAATTGTCATTCATAGCACCTTATTCCCATCCCTTCATACTCAATGTGAATCCAAGTACAACATCCCACAAGGAAATACTAATCTCTCTCTGCTTCTGGATTATGGTACTCTACACAATGGTACCTCTAAGACTTGCCCTAAGATGTCTGAGTGCGTCTCCATGAATTGCCACAATAGTCTCCAGGTGTCCTTCATTGTTATGTTCCAGAATTATGGTTCCTGATTCTATCTCCAGTATTTAAAATGAGTCATCTACCCGTTGCACATCTCTACATCTTTCTATTTAGTTCAGGAGAAGCATGACATGAGGAATGTATAATTAGAGTCAGTCAAACTTAAAGGCTCAGAGACCTATTAATGCTTAGGAAGTTTGTTAGAGAATATTTCTTTTCAGCACAGCATATGCACAAGTTATGTGCTTGGAAGGGGAAGCAGCTCCATAGGCAAAAGTGGAAGGCCTTGCAGCTTTGTTCTTTTCTGAGACAGCACCCAGCAAGGTGTACCATTGCTGTGCTACATTCTGTGAATATTTTGGGGACAAGTGTCAGGACATGTTTCATGAGCACAGGTGCATTCTATTTGTGTCAGCATCTATACAGTAAGGGAGGGTGTTGAAAGAAAAAGAACAGACTCTTCTCCCAACTCCAGTAAGGCTGCCATTCAAAAAGGCTTTTCTTGGCATTTTCCTGAACACAGTTCAGTAATGCTTCTAGGAGGGGTACACTGAGAACAAGGGATTCCAAATCCAAAACAATCCTACTCAAGCCCCTACTTAACTTGGAATGAGGTTGTGTAGGAAGTTGGTCTTCAAGCTACTTGTTCAACATAGCTGGAACCTTGCCTACCAAGGCCACTGTTACTTGGGTTCAGGGTTAGGGGAAGGTCATGATAGCGTTTAAAGGATGTGAGAAAAAACAGTCATGGTACTGACAAGTCATTGGCTCTGAAGTTTACCCCGCAGAATCACATGAATGTTCCCTTTGCCAGGTAGAGCCCTGGGTAGTTGATATCTTCCCATTGGGTGACAGTTCTGCTGCTGCAGCAATTCTCCCACTCCCCATTTCCTGCGTAGCCTCTGTATTGCTGCTGCAGTGCCTGCATGGGTCATCGCCTCTCTTACAGCTGCCAACACTGACCTGGCAAGACACAGGGCTGCCCACCTGATCTTGTTGCTCTAATTGAGCTGCCAGTCATGCTTTGAGTGAAATGGGGAAAGCTGTTGTCCCCACAAAAGTTATAAATTTTAATTCTACTTGAGCTTGAGAAAGAGTAGCCTTGATTGTCATTATCCTATTCTGTGGAGTCCTTTTGCCTAGGAATCTGAGACAAATTTTCCAATGTCTATACTAGAGAACATTTTAATGGTACTGCAAAATGTCATATGTAGAAACACCCCCCTGCCCATGGTCAAATTGTGTCCAAGAGTTGAGACTACACATCTTTTTATTTTGTTACTCAGGAAGCTCTGACCTAGTTGTGATACTTGGTGAGAAATGAGTCTCTCTTTTTAAAGTCTTGAGTCTGCAGAATATCATTTTGACAAGTTTCTCTATAATATTTCCTGCAAGGTTTATAAAGTCCCATTTATGCTAGTGTTACCCTTCCTTCTGAAATCCTAAGTGTTCATAATATCTTCATGTGTAGCATAAATACTAACAAATATGATAAAGCAACTGGTGATAACTTTTCTTAACTTTAAAAAATCTGGAAATACTTTCAAAGTTACATTTGTTCATTTTCTTGTATCCAAAACTGTTTCAGAATTGATTTACCTATCATAAGAATACTTATAAGAATAAGAATAATGCAAAGAACACCCGTATACTCTTTAACCTATATTCACCTGTTATTCATATCTTACTCCATTACCTTATTGATTGTTAGAGAGATAGGTAGATGATGAGAGATAGATGGATAGATAGATGTATAATTTTTTCCTGAATCACTTGTAGATGAGTTACATACACCACTACCCTTTACTTCTAAATAACTTAGTAGGAATTTCATTAAGAATAATCATAATAGTTATCAAGCTCACTTAAAGTAGTATTGATATCTCCAATAAATCTAAGATATATTTGCTTTAGATATAATCTGTCATCTGTATTTCAGTTTTTCAGTTGACCTAATAATAACCTTGACAGTAATTTTCCCCTTCTCCAATACTGGATCTGGTCTAGATTTACATATCACATTTAGTTGTCATGTCTGTTTCATCTCCCTTAATCTGAAATATCCCAAGATTGTCTTTCATGACCCTTTCATTTTTGAAGAATACAATCAATCATGTTCCTATTTTTAAAAACTAAAGGTTGTTTCTTATTTGGGGTTTGATGTTTTCTTATGATTACATTCTATTTTCAGCAAGATGACAGCATAGGTTATCAATCTGGACATACACAATGGCCTTCTGCCTTTCATTGATGATATTAATTTTGATCACCGAAAGTGTTATCTGATTTCTCCACTGTATAATTTTTTTTTTCTCTTGAAACTCATAAGCAGTTTGTGGGGGAAATCCTTCAAGATTATTCAAGTATCTGACTCCTCCTCATAATTTAGCAGTGATCAGTGTTTGCAAAATGCTAATCTTTCAAGACTAGCTCATCCTATACATATGCTGGTTGACTCTTAGCAACATACCATAAGCAGGGACTCTGCTTTCTTTCCCACTTATTTAGTTATTTATCTATTTATTATTGGTATGGGCTAAGGAATTTCTATTTTTAATAGTTTATAATTCATTCCAGTACTAAATAGGTGATGATCAAATTGCCCCAGATTTGGCAAGAGGGAGCCTATTCATATGGCTCGTCCTTTTGGTATCCACCTCTTAGTTTTTGAGCCCTATCCTAACTTTTAAAAGAACAAAATGTTCTAGCATCATCCATACATACCCTACCTGAGTCCTGGAATTAGCCAAGCAGTTGGAGTCCTTTTAGTGGTAAATAGTATTTGGAGACCAAGGTTTGGGACTAGGCATGCCCAACTGGAATGTCTTTGCTTCTTAATGCTTTCAGAAGACAGAGCTAGGAAATATGCACATGTACATATACAAATTCACTCAGAAACCTACAAATATACATACATATATGAACACACACATGCATAGACATATGCATACATTCATGCATATATGTTATACATATATGTCCAGACTTTATGAGTTCACATCAGCATGTCCAATTCCAATCCACCATCACAGGGTACTTCATTGCCTTTGCTCCTCCACATTTTTATTTCTCTTCTCAGTGACAAGGCTGAATCCCAACATCAACACATGTATTTATTTGCTCATTCATTTGTTCATGTATTTCTATCCAAAATTGTTTCCAAATTGATTTACTTATCATAAAATTGTTTTAATTAGAAAAAATGAGATTCTTCTTCTCAAGTACAGTTTCATCCCTGTCTTACATGATAGTCTTATTTCCATAGTCATACAAGACACAAAAAGGCTTTAATTCGATTGAGTTCCCAAACGTATACTCTTCTTCTTCACAATATTGTTGTATATTCTTGGCTCTGGAATATTTATTTTATTACCAGGGAGGGAATTGGGAATGAAGATCACTCTCTCTCCTATGCTAGGTATGAACATTAATTTCGAAGGGGAGTTTGGAGTTGGTTTGAAAATAATGAGTTGTAGAGAAAGCATGTTGTACCCTTCAAGAACCCAGAAGTGAGGTCTTGAGATTGGACACACCAGTTTATAATTTTATAAGAACTTAAAAGTTTTAATTTTCCCTTAGATTTTCCCTCTATATAAATATTTATTGCTTAAGATTTAGATTGCCAGAGAAGCTAGAGATTTTCTCACAGGTAAATGAGGATAGAATACTTTCAATACAAATCACCTGGCTTTTGTACCTATAAGGGGCAGTAATAATTTAGTAGTATCACAAAGGAAGTTACCATGCAGTAACATTTCTAAAGTATGATTCTTGGGATACTATAATTATCTGACAGCATTATTATGAGTATTTGAAAATAACATTCATAGATAAGTTTGGAAAATTTGTGGTAAAGTAGAAATAAAGTTCAGATCTCTGTACCATATTTTAAAACTGATTATAGGCATACTTCAAAGATATTGCAGGTTCATTTCCAGACCACCACAATAAAGTATTGCAATAATGCAAGTCACATGAATTTTTTAGTTTCCCAGTGCATATAATGACAACAATGAAGTTTGATGCACCCACTGACTTTTCTTTCAAAAACGATTTTACTGTACCATGTAATGCTCATTGGTAGCATTTTACCTACAGAACTACTAACTTCTTTCTTTTCCTTTTTCTTTTTTTTTGAGACGGAATCTCACTCTGTCCCCTAGGCTGGAGTGAAGTGGTGCAATATCGGCTCACTGCAATCTCCGCCCCACTGGGTTCAAGCAATTCTCTTGACTCAGCCTCCCAAGTAGCTGGGATCATAGGCACCCGTCACCACATCTGGCTAATTTTTTAAAATTTTTAGTAGAGACAGTGTTTTGCCATGTTTTCCAGGCTGGTCTTGAACTCTTGACCTCAGGTGATCCACCTGCCTCAGCCTCCCAACAAAACTTCTTTCAAAATTGGAGTCAGTCCTCTCAAATGCTGCCACTGCATTATCAACTAAGTTTATGTAATGTGTTTTATTGTCATTTCTACAATATTTATAGCGTCTTCACCAGGGGTAGATTCTATTTCAAGAAACCACATTCTTTGCTTATTTGTAAGAAGCACCTCCTCATCTGTTCAAGTTTTATCATTAAAGTGAAGCAACTCAGTCACATCTTTGGGCTTCACTTCTAATTGTAGTTCTCAGGCTATTTCCACCACATTGGCAGTTAATTCCACTACTGAAGTCTTGAACCCCCTCAAAGTTATCCGTGAGGTTTGGAATTAACTTTTTCCAAATTCCGTTAATAATATGTTGGTGTCTTCTCATGAATCATGAATTTTCTTAGTGGCATATAGAATGGTGAACACTTTCCAGAAGGTTTTCCATTTTCTTTGCCCAAGTTCATTAGAGGAATTACTATTCATGGCAGCTATAGCCTTATAAAATGTATTTCTTAAATACCAAGATGTGAAAATTTAAGTAATTCCTTGATCCCTGGGCTATAGAATAAATGCTGTATTAGTGGGCATGAAAAAAAAACATTAATTTTCTTGTACATCTCCATCAGAGCTCTTGGGTGATCAGGTACACTGTTGACAAGGAGTAATGTTTTGAAAGGAATCTTTTTCTCAGAACAGTAGGCCTTAGTAGTGGGCTCAAAATATGTAGCAAATCATATTATAAACATATATGTTGTCATCCAGGCTTGTTGTTCCATTTATAGCGCACAGGCAAAGTAAATTTAGCATACTTCTTAAGGACTCCAGAATTTTCAGAATGGTAAATAAGTACTGGTTTTAACTTAAAGTCACCAGCTACATTAGCTCCTAATAAGAGAGTCAGCCTGTCCTTTGAAGCTTTGAAGTCAGACATTGACTTCTCCTCTCTAGCTATGGAAGTCTTAGTTGGCATTTTCTTCCAAGAGAAGGTTGTTTCATCTACATTGAAAACCTGCTTAGTGTAACCTCCTTCATCAATGATGTCAGCAAGACCTTCTGGATAATGTGCTGCAGCTTCTACATCAGCACTTCCTGCTCCACCTTGTACTTTTATGTTATGAAGACAGCTTCTTTCCTTAAACCTCATGAACCAATCTGCTAGTTTCCAACTTTTCTTCTGCAGCTTCCTTACCTCTCTCAGCCTTCACAGAACTGAAGAAAGTCAGGGTCTTGCTCTGGATTGGTTTGTCTTAAGAGAATGTTATGGGTGATTTGATCTTCTACCCAGATTACTGCAACTTTGCTTTCTTATCATCCATGTGTTCATTGGAGTAGCACTTTTAATTTCCTTCAAGAACTTTTTCTTTGCATTCAAAAATTATCTAACTGTTGGGTACGAGAGATCTAACTTTCATCCTATCTTGGCTTTTGACATGCTTTCCTCACTAAGAGTAATAATTTCTAGGTTTTAATTAAAAGTGAGAGAAGTGCCAGTCTTCCTTTCATTTGAACACTTAAGAGGGTATTGTAAGGTTACTAATTCATTTAATATCAATATTTTTCTGTCCTGGGGAATAAGGCCCAAGGAAAGGGGGAGAGATGAGGGAATGGCTGGTTAGTGGAGCACTCAAATCACACATAGCATTTATTAATTAAGTTAATCATCTTAATTAGGGGTGTTCATGGAGTTCCAAAACAATTACTAGAGTAATGTCAAAGATCAATGATCACAGATCACCATAACAGATATAATAAGAAGTTTGAAATATTGTGAGAATTACCAAAATGTTACACAGAGATATGAAGTGAACACGTGCTGTTGGAAAAATGGTGCCTATTGACACAAGATTGTCACAAACCTTCATTTTGTAAAAAACACAGTATCTGCAAAGCACAAAGTTAATTCCACAAAACAAGGTATGACTATAAATACAGGTGTGACATATGTCTATGGATTATATCATGATGCAGTACTAGTAGTCAAAATAATATACTTTGGGAAATGCCAGAAAGTAATATAGGAAAAGGTTTTGTTTTATTTTTTCTGGTGGAGAAATATGTTATGGTATTGGTCAAACTGTCCCATTTTTGAGAATTTCCAGGATCAGGATAACATGGGTGGGTTATCTGAAGTAGCTGAAACATAGACAGGAAAGAGAAACAAGATTCTTTCTTGAATCTTGTCCAAGAAAGAGGGCCAAAGCTGAAAGCCAGAGAAGCCAAATAAGTTTTGTGTCCCAGGGCTAGGGACATGAAACTGAAGGATAAAGAGTTAGTCAAAATAGCAGCAGAACGAGAAGTAAGTAGAAATTAATTGAATAGGTCATAGGCTTCAACCATAGGCAAGGAAAGAGGTAAAAAGCCCTTTATATTATGTCACAGCCACTTGGTCCATGAATGATTTGGCCTGAATTAAAAGAAAAAGATTATGAAAGTATTTCTTGATGTTCTATCAGACCAAAAGCTTTATTTTACTAACAGCAGTAGTTGTGTTCCACACACTTAAATCCAGGGTGGTAAATAAAATCTCACCCACCACAACCTTCCACAAGCCACTCTAGGGCATTAGCAGGCACCTGCGGTCTATACTGGCAATAAAACACATTTGGTTAAATTCTAGAGTGCACGGATCTGAGCTCAAGCAAAAGGAATAGGAACAGATATAGCCAACGTTACATAAACACAGAAATTGTACTTTAAAATATGAACTGTAAGCACTGCAGTCAGGGAATACAAACCTCCTGCTCCTGGTTGCTTGGGACCACAGATTACAACACAAGGGAATTAGGACCTGGAAAGGGGCATGTCCCTTGTCATTTGTGGAGAAACCTTACACTAGTTTTCAAATAATGAGGGCCTGGGGTTAATAACAGAATCACTCTCTAGTCATATGACTTGATGTTTAATTACTTAACAAAGAGTATAGAGATTGTTCTAAAGGAGTGAGACCAGTCATTTTTAAGTAACCCTACCATTTTATAAGATCCCAAAAAATTACCATGCCAGGTGAAGTCAAGTAAAAATTATCCACTTTCCACTGCCATTGGGAATCCAGTGACCAGAACGGAGAGGCCACACTAGCCATTTTTCTTATATACAGAAGCCTGAACAAGTTTTCCTTCTCTCTACACATCACAAGTGCTCCCTAGGCTTTTCTGAGGCACCCTCTCATTTTACCGGCTACAAAAACAGACTCCCTACTAGATTCATTCTTACAATAGCGGCACACACTGAGGCATCAAAAACCAACTCATCTAGGAAGCAGGCAAACAAGACTTAAGACTTCTAGAATTAACTTGTTAGTTGACTGTGTCCAACCCATGGCTATACCTTCAAAAAGCTAGAGCAATTTATGAAAACCTGGATTAGCCTTTTAAAGTTTAAAATTGTGAAATAGCGGGAAAAAACAGAAATCGTTTAAATTAGTTTCTACATATGAGTGTCTATCTACCAAGGCAATATGGCAGGAGAAATGGGGCGGTGGAACCAGGCAGACTGCCTTCCATTCTTGGCTTGCTGTTTCCTAGCTGGGTGAATATGGAATATTTGCCTTTTCTGAGCCTCTGTTCCCTGTCTAGCACCATTCTGCTCCTTCTCACTTAGTATGTTCTTACCACACAGGTATTCTTTAAGTGACTTAAACTGTGCTCTTTCCCACCCTGTGGACTTTGCATGCGTTTTTTTCTATAGGAACACATGTTTTTAGCTGGTCACACTGCTGGCCACTTCTCATCTTTCAGCTCTTACCTTTTCAAGAGGCCTTCTCTGATCACTGATCCTAGATCATCTCCCACTATTGCCCTCTGTCACAGTACCCTTTCATATTTTCTTTGTAGGAGCTATAACAATTTATAGCAGTACATTTATTTTGTTGATTTACTTGATCATAGATTATCTCCCCTACTATGCTTTTAGCATCCACACAGGCAGGGACTTTATTGCTCACTGCCACATACCTGTTGTCTTTGTTTTAGCTTGTTCAGGCTGCTATAACAAAATACCACACTAGCCATTTCCACAACTGGCTGGCTTATAAACAACAGAAAATTATTGCTCACAGCTCTAGAGGCTGGGAAAGTCCAAGATCAAGACATGGGAAGATTCAGTGTCTGGTGAGGGCCCACTTCCTTGTTGATAGATGGCCTTCTGTTCTCTGTGTCATCACATGGCAGAAGGGATGTGGCAGTTTGGGGCCTCTTTTATAAGAACACTAATGCCATTCACGAGTGCTCCACCCTCATGACTGAATCACTTCCTAAAGGTCCCACCTCCACACACCATCACATTAGGAATTAGGTTTCAACATATGAATTTCAGGGGGACAGATATTCAGTCCACAGCACCTTGCATTGTCCTTGACACACATGGATGTTCAATATATATTTGTTGAATACATGAGGATAATATGTAAACATGTTTTGGGAATAAAATGAATGAAACGTATATGAAAGGTCTAACTCAGTTCCTGGCCCATACTAGGCATCAGTAGGTGTTGAGACTTTTCTTCATTCTGTCTTCCCCAAGTGCAGCACTGACAGAATTAAAACTTACAAGACATTGAACTCCTAGGAATAAAATTTGAATGCAGCAGTAAAAAGATTAATTTGATCTTTAGAAGCTTCCTGAAAGGAGGAGAATATTATTTGTAAATATATATTTTTAAAAAACCTTCAAAATACTCCAATATCCAAAGTTGGTATTATTACCTTTTCCCATCTACATTCTTTTTTTTAAAAGAGCAGATTAGTAACAGAAAGCTAGGAATCTAGGATATACTGAGCTAACAAAATGTTAACCATGCTATTTGATGAGCTATGAATTGGAGCCAGACTTCTCAACCTCCAGCCTGAGCTAATTATTGGTTTTTTTTTTCCAATGAAAATATACAATTTGTTTTGCAAAGATTGAGTTTTATTTCAGCAAGGCTAAAACATATAAATTCCACCATCTTTGCCTCTTTTCAGGAAGCTTGCTGTAAAAGGGTCTCCTTTGCTTTAACTCCCCATCAACAAAATTTCTGCCTTTAGAAAAAAGCAACCCTAAACTCATCAAATGAGAGACAAACCTATCGTTACTCTATCAGCTATAGGAGTTGCAGGATTACCTATTAAACAGTACTTCCTTCCTTTATCACTTTCCACAGATAAAGGAGAGTCATTTTATCTTAAGAAAAAAGAAATTGGTGAAAATAAATCACAACATTTGTTAATCACGTGGTCTTGAATCCTCAGGGGAAAAAAAGCACAGTAGCCCCCCTTATCTCTGGTTTCACTTTCAGTGGTATCAGTTACCCACAGTCATCTGCAGTCCAAAAATGTTAAATGGAAAATTCCAGAAATAAACAATTCATAAGTTTTAAATTGCATGCTGCTCTGAGTGGCATGATAAAGTCTCATGCTGTTCCGCTCTGCCCCATCAGGGATGTGCATCATCCCTTTGTCCAGTATATCCACACTCTGTATACTTCCCACCCTATACAGTGTGACTGTATAGGAAAAAACATAGTTCAATACTATCCATGGTTTCAGACATCCGCTGGGGGTCTTGGAATTAATCCCCTGTGGGTATGGGGGGCACTACTGTAAACAACATAGAATCAGAGATTTTTCTGTTTCAAAGTGAAAATGGACCAAAGGGATTATTGTACAATCCTTTAGTTTACAAGTGAGGAGACTAAGGCCTCAAGAAATTTGATGAATTCCCAGGCAGAAGCGAGCAGTAGACTGAGTCCAACACTTGTCATTCAAGTTGCCACGTCCACTAGTCTTCTACTTCCATGATTTCTTTTCTTCCCCTTGACCTAGTTTTCCATTCCAATGACTTTCCCCACCCTTCTTGTCACTCAGTTTTTGCTCTGGGACAAGAATTTTCCCAGATGGCCCAGAGAGTGAAGACTAAAGTAAATTAAAATCATTCTTGTACAATTTGCTTTGTTTATTTCCATTATTGCTAATAATATGTGTTTCTTTTGTTTTTGTGTTTGTTTTTCTCATTCACATGGTATGGAAACATTCACCCCAAAATAAATTCTCAATCAAGACTATTCTCTCAGTGTCCAGGAATAAGCAGTCTTGAGGCACAAAGAAGGAAAGAGTCTTCTCATCCCCCTCTACAGATTTCTTTTTGTCAAGGCATTAGAGTTAGTAAAGAATGAGCTGGTGGTGCCTTGGGCTGCCTACTGAGCACCCGTTTCCTGGTACCCATGCTTTCCCCATATTTATTCTTCAACATGAGCTTAAAACATCCTTGGGTGCGGGGAGGGCATGCCATTGTGGCAGAGATTTGGCAGGTACTCATTGGGGTCCCTTGTTCTTTCCATTTATTTAGAAGGCAGAAGAGGGAGCAGCAGAAACATACCCTTCAAGGAAATATGCTCAGTGATATCATGGCAAGTCTTTCCAGCCCAATTTCCAGAATTAGAAAAACTACTCACACACCATCCAACTGAGACAGTAGTAGATATGAAAAGGCTTCTTCAGTTAAGCAGATATATATTTAAGTCCATAAAGAACATATATACAAAGTGCCAGGCCCTGCACCAGAGACTAGAGCGCCAGGGACAAACAGGACAGACAGCTTTTGATCTCTACCTGAGGGCTGCACAAAGTGTTCTGAGTCAGCACTGGGACTTAGCTATCTCCTTCTGTATTAGTCCATTTTCACACTGATGATAAAGACATAACCAAGACTGGGCAATTTACAAAAGAAAGAGGTTTAACTGGACTTACAGTTCCATGTGGCTGGGGAAGCCTCATAATCACGGGAGAAGGCAAGGAGGAGCAAGTCACATCTTACATGGATGGCAGCAAGCAGAAAGAGCCTGTGAAGGAAAATTCTCCCTTACAGTAACCATCAGATCTTGTGATACTTAATATCACGAGAACAGCGTGGAAAAGAACTGCTCCCATGATTCAATTACCTTCCATCAGGTCCCTCCCACAACACATGTGAATTCAAGATAAGATTTGAGTGGGAATATAGCCAAACCATATCACCTTTTCTAGGAATAAGTCCTTTCCTTCAGTGAATAACTATATCCTGATTACATACTATGCTCCAAAAACCATATTAGGCTCTGTGCAGGGTACAAATAGCTAGAGTCTTATCCTCAAACAATGTTCAGAATAGCTGGGGAGCCAAGATACACAGAGTCACATGAAAAGATAAGTTAATAATGAAAGGAACTGGTACTTTCTGGCACTCCAAAATGTTCTATATCTTGATCTAGGTGGTGCTTACACAGGTATCTACATATGTAAAAATTCATCAATCTACTTATTTAAGATTTGTGTACATTTTAAGATTAAAAAAGAAGGCAAGGAATTATTTGTTTTACATGTATATATATCCTCATACAATTCCAAAAATGATTTGAACCTTTTTACAAAGATATGCACAATTACCAGATTGCAAAATAAATAACAGAGAAAACTGGAGGAAAGAAAAATAAAGACAGGAAATAAAAATAAGCCAAAGTTAATGCTATTACCACACCAACCCCCCCGCCCCCACCACCCCCATCAAATACATGACATTAAGTGTTACGTGTTACTTGTAGTGGGCTACAATTCTGACTCTGAGTCTATGAAAAGAGGGAGATGCTGAGTGTAGTGGCTCACGCCTGTAATCCCAGCACTTTGGGAGGCCGAAGCGGGCAGATCATGAGGTCAGAAGATCGAGACCATCCTGGCTAACACGGTGAAACCCCGTCTCTACTAAAAATACAAAAATTTAGCCAGGCATGGTGGCAGCACTACAGTCCCAGCTACTCGGGAGGCTGAGGCAGACGAATGGCATAAACCCGGGAGGCGGAGCTTGCAGTGAGCTGAGATTGTGCCACTGTAGTCCAGCCTGGGTGACAGAGCGAGACTCTGTCTCAAAAAAAAAAAAAAAAAAAAAAAAGGGAGACATGATGGCCAAAGGGTAAAAACAAAATAGCAGCTCAGGAGAAGCCCAACTATTCTTGGTTTTAAGGACTGAGAGACATTTTTCCCCATGGGCCTGCATGAAAAAGACACTGTAAAATATATCAAATGATATCCCAATAACATCCATACAATATATTTCACAGTGCTTTTTGCTGGGTTGTTTCTTATAAAGTTTATCTATTTATTTATTTTTTTAATGTCGGATAGTGATATAATAGCAGACCACAATTCAACAAAAGCAATTATACAGGGACTAAAAGGACACAGGTCAGAATATGAAGTGTTACTTGAGTAGAATAGATATTCTCTTAGTATCAAAGCAGGGAGTAGTGATGCAATCTGGAGAAATTGAGGAAGGCTTCATTAAAAAGGAGATATTCAGCTGACCTTGAACAAACATTGGAAGACATCAGATAAACTAACAGAAATTAAGAGGTCACTCAAAGAGGTACAGGTGCAGACCAAGAGGTGGAAGAAAGAATATGAAAGAAAATAAGTCATCCAGGCTAGTTTGTAATGAAAAAATGGGCAAGAAGACTGAGAAAGTAAGTTGAGGCCAGACATTGGAGGAACCATAGGTCAGGCTAAGTAGTTAATTCATCATCTTACAGATAAAGGGTAGAGGGGAGCTAAAGTATTTCAGGCTTCTGGACAGAACAGTATTATGATAAAAGCTATTAATATTTAGGAAGATTCCTCTGACTGTCTTTGGCCAAATAAATTAGAAAAGCAAGTTTTGGGGGAGTACAAAACAAAAAAGAAACATTAGAAAAGCAAGAAGGACACAAGTTAGAAAGCTCTTCCCTAAATTCTCTAGACAATGCCTCTGTGATAGAACTTAGAGGTATCCTACATTTACCTGCACACAGGTTAAGGCTGGCTAAAGGTAATTGTTCCTAAGGCCACAGTGAAGCCACACCCATAACCACCAGTTAGTTGCCTCTCCTGAGCCATGGTTTAAATTTAGGCTTGGTTTGAAACAATAACAAAAAGCAGCTAAGGAAACCAAGGAGGAAGTTTTGGATCTTTCTCAAAGCAACATGGAAAAGAAGGGAGAGATGGAAAACAAAATATTTTGGAAGGGAGTGGAAAAGATGACCTACTCATGGCACTAAAGGCATACAGGGCAAAGGAATGTGTATGCCTAGAACCAAAGAGCATGGCTGCCTCTCTGGCCTCTCCAGTGGAAAGGAAGGATGTTATGCAAACCTATATGAAAGGGGCATCACTTCCTCACATGGCTCAGGCTGTTGTTTACCAGAGGAACATTAGGGCTCTCACTGTCCTTTCTTATAGAGAAAGGCTGTCTCCTGCTGTTTCTGGATCCAAGGCCTGCTGAAAGCTATTTAGAGGTGCATACCATTCCGTGTGCAGCTCCTTCATTCCTTTGCTGTGTTTGCATGCCTCACCGAGCATATTCACTGTCCTGTGCCTTGCACAAAACCCTCACATTCCTTTTTGGAATGCCTCTATGTCTCTGTGTATATTTGAACCTCCAGGCCAATGAACGTGAGCTTCCTCCCTTTCAGCACCTAAGGAAAGTTTAAACAAATACAAAGGCATATAAAACTTTCTTCTGTCCTGATCTGGTTGACTAATAATGTATATATTGTTTTCTGGTTTTGAAAAAAACAAGAAAAAAAAAATCTCTCCCTGTGTTTGGAAAAAAGCATGACAAGAGGCTCCACCTGCTGGCCTAGGGACTTCCAGAAGTTTCAGACCTATTATCTCAGATTGGAAATAACATCCACTCCTACTCTTCCTGTTGGTAGCTTTGAAAGACAATGCCATGTCATAGTGTCCATGGACATTACTTGGTTTCTGCAGTGCTCCATCTATTAAAACAGTCTGTAGGCCAAATACTTCTGGTGCCATGAAAAGAGCATTAGACTAAGAGTCAAAAACTCTGAATTCTCATTCCAACTCCGCCACTTACTATTAGAGTGACATTGGGAAATGTTTACTTTTCTCTAAGTTTTCAGGCTTTTTTTTTCAACTGTACAACGGGAATTACAAGACTTTTCCTCTCCATCTTACAGGTTGGTGTTGAGAATCAAATTGAAATCATTAAGGACATGAACAACTTTGTAACCAAAACACCCTGTAGGAACAAACAAGAGCCGTGGATTTTAGCCTAGTGGAGCTTTGCTGTGAAGAACTTTAGGAAATCTCTTCTTGAAAGAAACCTTTCATGTTAGGGTAATTTCTACAAGGTCTTGGATCTTTCTGACAGAAGGAAATTCTTCAAGTTGCATCCTTAATGTGATTTGCTCTCAATTCATCCTTAGATTGTGATGTTCCTCTACCTCTCCCAGTGTGGGAGTTAGTGGGGATGAAGAAGCCAGGAACTTTGGTAGGAAATCAACCCAGAGGGCAGTTCTCCCTCTAAACTTCACATCTTACGTAAGGTAAATGACGAAAAAAAGCCCTTTCTCTTACTTTTGTAATTGGCCCTTTTCCATCCTACCAGCCACATAAATAAGTGGACTGGAAGGGCACCTAGAGATAACATGAGGCAACTCTCACACGTGAAGGGCATGGAATGAGCCTAAGGGACTCATGCAAAGTTAGCTAGCCAACTGGGCTTACAGTTTTCAAACTCACAGATGTCTAGGTCTAAACTTAGCAGAACTTACGAGACTCTAAGTAGCTCTGAGATCGTTACTCACCTTCCTATGACTTTGTTTACTCATTTAAAAATAGATATGGAAAATGATCCTACCTCAGAGGGCGCTAGGGTAGTGTGGGCAAAAAGAGAAAGTACCTTGCCAAGTTATGACTCTTTGTAAATGCATTTAATTATTATCATTTAATCAGAATTTAGAATCTGTATTAAAGCCTAAGTTTTAGGATAGATTTACATAAATGCAATTAGCTTATTTATATGCATTATATAAAAATACATATATTCATATATATTATAAATATTATAAATACCATATATTATAGAACATATAGGCAACAATATACAAATCCATATATATCATATTATAAACATGTTATATAATATATAATGTATATAATTATATGCACATGTACTATAATAAAATTTTATGATAGGCACTGAAGATATTACTATTATGAATATTTTGCTAAAAATTTGAAATAGGAAGCATCTAAATTAAACATTTTAATTAATAAATTTCATTTTGTACAGCAGTTTTAGGTTCACAGCAAAATTGAGCACAAAGTACAGAGTTTACATTTACCCTGTCTCCACACTCACACACCTTCCCCTACTATTACCCTCCTCCCAGCACCATCATAATACATTTGTTATGATTGATGAACCTACTTTGACTCATCATCACCCAAAATCCATGGTTTATATTAGGATTCACTCTTGGTATTGCACATTCTGTGGGCTTTTGACAACTGTAGAATGACATGTATCTACCATTTTAGTAGCATACAGGATAGCTTCATTGTCCTAAAAATCTGTGCTCTGCCTATTTAGCTCTTCCTTCCTCCTAACCTGTGACAACTGCTGATCTTTTTACTGTTTCCAAAGTTTTGCTTTTTCCAAAATTTCATATAGTTGGAATCATACAGTATGTGGTCTTTCCAGATTAGTTTCTTTCACTTAGTAATAAACATTTAAGTTTTCTCCATGTCTTTTCAAGGCTTGAAAACTCTATCTTTTTAGTGTATAATATGTCATTGTCTAGATGTACTATCATTTATTTATCTACTCACATACTAAAGGACATCTTGGTTGCTTCTAGCTTTTGACAATTACGAATAAATCTGTTATAAACATCTTGTGCAGGATTTTGTATGGACAAATTTTTAATTCATTTGGATAAATATCAAGGAGTAAAATTGCTGCATCATATGGTAAAAGTATGTTTAGTTCTGTAAAATACTGCCAAACTGTCTTTCTAGGTAGCTGAACCATTTTGCATTCTCACCATCAATGAATGCACATTCCTGTGGCTCCACATCCTCACCAGCATTTGATGTTGTCAGTGCTTTGAATTTTGGCCCTTCTATTGGGTGTGTATCTCACTGATGTTTTAATTTGCAATTCTCTAATAATAAATGATATTAAGCATCTTTTCATACGCTTACCATCTGTATATCTTCTTCGGTGAGGTGGCTTTTCATGTTTTTTGCCAATTTTTATTTGGGTTGCTTATTTTCTTATTGTCGAATTTTAAGTGTTCTTAGTGTATTTTGGATAATAGTCCTTTGTCAGAAATGTCTTTTGCAAATACTTCCTTCCAGTCTGTGACTTGTCTTCTCATGTTCCTGACATTGACATTCACAGATCAGAAGTTTTAATTTTCATGAAGTCCATATTATTGATTCTTTTTTTAATTTTTTATTTTTAAGTTCAGGGGTACATGTACAGGTTCATGCAGGTACATGTGCAAGTTTGTTTGACTTGTGTCATGGGTTTTTTTTGTACAGATTATTTTGTCATGGAGGTATTAAGCCTAGTACCCATTAGTTATTTTTCCTGAACTTTTCCCTTCTCCCATCCTCCTCCCTCCAATAGGCCCCAGTGTGTGTTGTTCCCCTCTAAGTGTCCACGTGTTCTCATCGTTTAGCCCCCACTTATAAATGAGAACACATGATATTTGGTTTTCTGTTCCTGCGTCAGTTTCATAAGGATAATAGCCTCCAGCTTCATCAATATTTCTGTAAAAAACATATTGTTGTTCTTTTTATGGCTGCATAGTATTCCATGGTGTTTATGTTCTTTATCCAGTCTGCCATTGATAGGCATTTAGGGTGACTGCATGCCTTTGGTATTGTGAATAGTGCTGCAATGAACATACACATGCATTGGTCTTTATAATATAATAATTTATTTGGGGGGGGTATATGACCAGTGATAGGATTACCAAGTCAAATGGTATTTCTCAGGAATTGCCACAGTACTTTCCACAATTGTTGAAGTAATTTACACTTTCACCAACAGTGTTCCTTTTTCTCTACAACTTCACCGGCATCTGTTATTTTTTTACTTTTTAATAATAGTCATTTTGACTGGTGTGAGATGGTATCTCATTGTGGTTTCAATTTGCAGTTCTCTAATGATCAGTGATGTTGAGCTTTGTTCCATGTGATCGCTGGTCACATGTATATATTCTTTTGAAAAGTGTCTGTTTATGTCCTTTGCCCGCTTTTTAATAAAGTTTTTTTTCTTGTAAATTTATTTAAGTTCCTTATATATACTGGATATTAGACCTAGTCAGATGCATAGTTTGCAAAAATTTTCTACTATTCTGTAGGTTGTCTATTCACTCTGTTGATAGTTTTATTTGCTGTGCAGAAGCTCTTTCATTAAATTAGATCCCATTTGTCATTTTTTTCTTTTGTTGGAATTGCTTTTGGCATCTTTGTCATGAAGTGTTTGCCCATTCCTGTGTCTAGAATGGTATTGTCCAGGTTGTCTTCCAGGGTTTTTATAGTTTTGGGTTTTACATTTAAGCCTTTAATCCATCGTGAGTTGATTTTTGTATATGGTCTAAGGAAGGGGTCCAGCATCAAACATCCACATATGGCTAGCCAGTTATCCAGGCACCATTTATTGAATAGGGAGTCTTTTCCATTGCTTGTTTTTTGTCAGCATTATTCAAGACCAGGTGGTTGTAGGTATGTGGGCTTAATTCTGGGCTCTCTATTCTGACTACTGCCGTTGACCTATGTGCCGTTTTTGTACCAGTACAATGCTGTTTTGGTTTCTGTAGCCCTGTATTCTAGTTTGAAGTTAGGTACCTCGAGCTTTGTTTTTTGCTTAGCAGTGCCTTGGCTATTTAGGCTCTGTTTTGGATCCATATGAATTTTAAAGTAGTTTTTTCTAGTTCTGTAAAGAATGTCCTTGATAGCTTAATAGGAACAGCATTGAATCTGTAAATTGCTTTGGGCAGTATCATCGTTTCAATAATATTGTTTCTTCCAATCCATGAGCATGGAAGTCTTTTTCTATTTGTTTATGTCATTGTTGATTTCTTTGAGCAGTGTTTTGTAGTTCTCATTGTAGCAATCTTTCACCTCCCTGGTTAGCTGTATTCCTAGGTGTTTTATTTTGGGGGGTGCTGGGGAGCACTTGTGGATGGGATTGCAATCCTAATTTGGCTCTCAGCTTGACTATTGTTGGTGTATAGGAATGCCAGTGATTTTTACACATTGATTTTGTATTCTAAGGCTTTGCTGAAGTTGTTTATCAGCTTAAGGGGCTTTTGGACTGAGACTATGGGGTTTTCTAGATATAGGATCATGTCATCTGGAAACAGGGATAATTTGACTTCCCCTCTTCTTAATTGGATGCCCTATATTTCTTTCTCTTGCCTGATTGCCCTGGCCAGGACTTCCAGTGCTATGTTGAATAGGAGTGGTGAGAGAAGGCATCCTTGCCTTGTGCCAGTTTTCAAGGGGAATGCCTCCAGCTTTTGCCCATTCAGTAAGATGTTGACTGTGGGTTTGCCTTAGATGGCTCTAATTATTTTGAGGTATGTTCCCTCAATATCTAGCTTATTGAGAGTTTTTAACATGAAGGGGTATTGAATTTTATTGAAAACTTTCTCTGCATATATTGAGATAATCATATGGTTTTTGTCTTTAGTTCTGTTTATGTGAAGACTCATGTTTATTGATTGTGTTTGCTGAACCAACCTTGAATCCCAGGGATAAAGTCTACCTGATTTGGTGGATAAGCTTTTTGGTGTGCTGCTGGATTGAGTTTGCTAGCATTTTGTGGAGGATTTTTTCACTGATGTTCTTGAATGATATTGGGATCTGTTGTTGTTATGTCTCTGCTAGGTTTTGGCATTAAGATGATGCTGGCCTCATAAAATGGGTTAGGGAGGAGTCCTTCCTCCTTAAAGTTTTGGAATAGTTTCAGTAGAAATTGTCCCAGTTCTCCTTTATACATCTGGTAGAGTTCAGCTGTGAATGCATCTGGTATTGGTACTGGACTTTTTTTGGTTGTTAGGCTATTTATTACTGAATCAATTTCAGAGCTTGTTATTGGTCTGTTCAGGGATTAAATTTCTTCCTGGTTCAGTCTTGGGCAGGTGTATGCGCCCAGGAACTTATCAATTTCTTCTAGATTTTCTAGTTCATGTGTGCAGAGGTATTCATAATATTCTCTTAGGTTATCTGTATTTCTGTGGGGTCAGTGGTAATGTGTCCCTTGTCATTTCTGATTGTGTTTATTTGGATCTTCTCTTTCCTTCTTTATTAGCTAGCAATCTATGTATTTTATTTTTTTCCCAAAAAACAGCTTGCAATCTATGTATTTTATTTTTTTCTGAAAAAGAACTTCTGGATTCATTGATCTTTTGAATGATTTTTCGTGTCTCAATTTCCTTCAGTTCAGCTCTCATTTTGGTTATTTCCTGACTTCTGGTAGTTTTGAGATTGGTTTGCTCTTGGTTCTGTGGTTCTTTTAATTGAGATGTTAGGCTGTTAATTTGGTATCTTTCTAACTTTTTGATATGGGCATTTAGTGCTATAAATTTTCCTCTTAACACTGCCTTAGCTGTGTCCCAGAAATTCTGGTATATTTTATCTTTGTTCTCATTGGTTTCAACTAATGTCTTGATTTCTGCTGTAATTTTATTATTTCCCTAAAAGTCAATGAGGAGCAGATTATTCCATTTCCATGTAATTGTATTGATTTGAGTGAATTTCTTAGTCTCAGTTTCTACTTTAATTGTGCTGTAGTCTGAAAGATTTTTTGTTATGATTTCAGATCTTTTGTATTTGCTGAGAAGTGTTTTACTTCTGATTATGTGATTGATTTTAGAATATGTGCCATAAGGTGATGACAAGAACATACATTCTGCTATTCTTGGGTTGGGAGTTCTGTAGAAGTCTATCAAGTCCACTTGATCAAGTGCTGAGTTCAGGTCCTGAATATCTTAATTTTCTATCTCAATGATCTGTCTAAAGTTGTCAATGCGGTATTAAAGTCTCCCACTGTTTTGGTATGGGAGTTAAGACTCTCTTAAAGTCTCCAAGAACTTGCTTTAGGAATCTGGGTGCTCCTGTGTTGCATTCATATTTATTTAGAGTAGTTAAATCTTGTTGAATTGAACCTTTTACCATTATGTAATGCCCTCTTTTTTTTTTTTTTTTAATCTTTGTTGGTTTAAAATCTGTTTTGATTGAACCTAGGATTACAACCCCTGCTTTTTACTGTTTTCCATTTTCTTGTTATATTTTTCTCCATCTCTTGATTCTGAGCCTATGTGTGTCATTGTGTGTAAGACAGATTTCTTGGAGACAGCATACCGATGAGCCTTGGTTCTTTATCCAGCTTGCCAATCTGTGTCTTTTAATTGGGGCAGTTAGTCCATTTACGTTCAAGGTTAGTATTGATATGTGTGGATTTGATCCTGTCATCATTATGTTAGATGGTTATTTTGCAGACTTGTTTATGTAGTTGTAAAGTGTCACTGGTCTGTGTACTTCAGTGTGTTTTTGTAGTGACTGGTAACAATCTTTCCTTTCCATGTTTAGTGCTTCCTTCTGGAGCCCTTATAAGGCAAGTCTGGTGGTAACAAATTCTCTCAGCATTTGCTTGTCTAAAAAGGATCTTATTTCCCCTTCGTTTATGATAAAGTTTAGTTTTTCCAGATATGAAATTCTGAATTCTAATTTCTTTTCTTTAGGAATGTTGAATATTGGCCCCCAATATTTTCTGGCTTGTAGGATTTCTGCTGAGAGGTCCACTGTTAGTCTGATAGGCTTCCCTTTTTAGGTGACGTGACCTTTCTTTCTAGCTGCATTTAACATTTTTTCTTTCATTTAGATCTTGGAGAATCTGATGATTATGTGTGTTGGTGATGATCTTCTTGTGAAATTTCTTACTGGGGGGGTCTCTGCATTTTCTAAATTTGAATGTTGGCCTCTCTAGCTAGGTTCGGGAAGTTCTCATGGATGATAACCTGAAATATGTTTTCCAACTTGATTCCATTTTCCTCATCTCTTTTAGGGACACCAATAAGTTGAAGATTGGTTTCTTTATATAATCCCATATTTTTCAGAGGTTTTGTTCATTCCTTTTCATTTGCTTTTTTTCTATTCTTGTCTATCTTATTTCAGAAAGTTGGTTTTCTAGCTCTGAAATTCTTTTCTCTGGTTGGTCTATTCTGCTATTAATAACTGTAATTGCATTATGAAATTCTGGTAGTGTGTTTTTCAGCTCTATCAGGTCAGTTGTGCTGTTTTCTATATTTGCTCATTTTTTTTCTGTCAGCTCCTGGCAATGGTTTATCATGATTTTTATCTGCCTCAGATTGAGTTTCAATGTACTCTTGTAGCTTAATCATCTTCATTTTTATCCATATTCTGAATTCTATTTCTAATTTCAGCCATCTCAACCAGGTTCAGAACCCTTGCTAAAGAAATGATGTGGTTGTTTGGAGGAAATAAGGCATTCTGGATTTTTGAGTTGTCAGGGTTCATGTGCTGGTTCTTTCTCACCTTTGTGGGCTTATCTACTTTCAGTCTTTGGGGTTGCTGACCTTTGGATGAATATTTTTTTCTCTTTTCCTGTTTGAAGATCTTTAGGGTTTGTTGTGGAATAAGGTGGATTCAGCTGACCAACTTCATTTCTGAGGGATTTTAAGTGGGGCAATGCCCAGCTCCCAATTCCTGAACTGCGTGCTCTAATTCCGAAGGACTTATATTGGGCCCTGACTTTATTTTCTGGCTCCTCTAGGTTAGGAATTTCCTGTGCCGATAGAGGCCGAGGTGTTTCCAGACTGCTGGTCACTACACTCTGATGGGAGGTGTCAGTCAAAACATTTTGTAGCAGGATCCATCTTTGTTGGCATGTGCCTGCAGCAGTTGCAGCAAGGTGCTAGTGGGTGCCAGGCTGCCTTCCTTCCTATGGGCATTCATCACAGTGGTGGAGGCAACACAGCTCGGGGGAGGACAGGTGGACTTGCTGGCAGCTGTGCGAGCAGTGGTGCTGGTGGTAGTATTTGCCAAGGGGCAGAGCACTGGTGGGCAGAGATTTGGTTGCCTTCTCTGTGCCATGCAAGCAGGAGTGGTTACTCAGATTTGGGGAGGATCTGCTACTCTCTGTGCCTAGATTCACTCCCATGGCAGTGTGAGCACAAGGGCAGGATGATGGTGGGGGTGGTGCTGCCTGGCTGCATCCCTGCCAAGGCTCTGTCTGCAATGGTGGTGTACAGGGGAGGGGAACAGATGAACTGCACTCCTGCACACTGGAAGGGCAAGGAAAGCAAAACCTGTCCATGTGGCCGTGTGCTAGCAAGAAGATGTGGAAGTTGCCATGGGCCTGGGGGAAGCTGCAGTGCAGGGAGGAATTATGCAGGCTGGTGTGTAGCCACAGGGGCCCCCCTGCTGGAACTCTATGGAGGTCAGGCATGGTCTACCAATTCAGATGCTATGATGTGTCACCCAGGGTTGTCCTGAAGACACATGTAGCCTGGCTGGGACCCCAGGAGATGCCAGCAGACCAAGTAGTGCTTGGGTGAGACCAGCCCCATCTGATGGACAAGACTGCCCTGCAGAGGGTCCAACAGTTCACCTAGGGCTAAAATTACTTATGGGAGCAAGTCAAGCCTAAGGGGATAGCCTTCCCTGGCTGTGCTCCACTACGGATGGTCTCACACCAAACCCTCTGGGCTCCACATCAGCTGGTTTACTGCTCCTACCACATGTCTAAGCTGCTCTCCCTGCCAACTGAAGTGTCCATGGTGGTTGAAGGGTCTCTTCCTGATGGGGATCTAGAGGCCTGTGGCACAAGTGGGTTGCTCCTTGCCAGGTAAACTCAGTCATTCCCCTAGAGTGGTTGGGAACCAGGAAAAAGTTTGGTTGCACAGTAGCCCTGTGTATGCTTCCCACCTTTTTCCCCCTTCTGCCCAGCTTCTGTGTCTTCCCTCTATCCACTCTTGTTGCTTTGCCTCTGAAGATTTGTTAGGAGCATGCCAGTCATCTTGGTCTCTGTGGGAGCTGTTCCACCTCACTGCATCTAGTCCATCATCTTGCCTTCCACTCTCTCAATTATTTCTTTCATGTATTGTGCATTTAGTGTTTTATCTAAAAAGCCATTACCATATTCAAGGTCACCTAGGTTTTCTTCCATGTATCTTTTAGGAGTCTTATAGTTTTGCATTATTAGGTCTGTGATCTATTTTTAGTTAATTTTTGTGCAGGATGTGAGGCCTATTTCTAGATTATTATTTTTTGCATGAGGATGTCCAGTTGTTCCAGCATAATTTGTTGAAAAAACTATCTTTGCTCCAGTATATTGCTTTTGTTTCTTTGACAAGGATCATTGATTATATTTATGCAGATTATTTCTGGGTTCTCTATTCTATTCCATTAATCTGTTTGTCTTCTGTTGCCGATACCATACTGTCTCAATTCCTGCAGCTTTGTAGTTAAGTCTTAAAGTCAGATAGTGTCAGTTCTTTTACTTTGTTCTATTTCAATATTAAGTTGGCTACTCTGAGTCTTTTGCCTATCCATATAAACTTTAGAATCAGTATGTCAAAACTCACAGAATAACTTGCTCATTTTTATTGACATTGCATTGAATCTATAGATCAAGTGGGGAAAAATTCTTGACAATATTGACTCTTCCTATCTATGAACATAGAATACATTTCCATTCATTTAATTCTTCCTTGATATCTTACATTAGAGTTTTGTACTTTTTCTCGTATAGATATTATACATATTTTGTTAAATTTATACCTACATATTTCATTTGTTTAGTGTTACCATAAATAGTGTTTTGTCTTCTTCAGATTCCACTTGTTTATATCTGGTGTATAGGAAAGCAATGAAATTTTGTATATTAATCTTACATTCTGTGACCTTTCCATAATTGCTTATTAGTTGCAGAAGGTTTTTTATTTTTTCAGATTTTCTAAATAGACAATCATGTAATCTGCAAATGCAATTTTATTTCTACCTTCCCAATCTGTATACTTTTATTTTCTTTTTTTGTCTTATTGCATTAGCTAAGATTTCCAGTATGAGGTTGAAAAGCAGTGGTGAAAGGGACATCCCTGCCTTGTTTCTGATCTTAGCTTCAAGTTTCTCACCATTAAGTATGATGTAGGATTTTTTTACATGCTCTTTATGAAGCTGAGACAGTTTCCCTCTATTCCTAGTTTGCTGAGAGGTTTTTTTATTTTTTTAATCATGAAAGGACGTTGGAATTTATCAAATGTTTTATCTGCATCTAATGATATGATTATGTAATTTGTCTTCTTGTACTTGTTGATGTGATGAATTACATTATTTGAGTTTTGAATGTTGAACCAGCCTTGCACACCTGGAATAAATTCCGATGGATTATAATGTGTAATTCTTTCTTTATATTGTTGAATTCAATTTGTTAATATTTTGTTGGAGAATTTTGCAGCTACATTCATAAGGAATATTGATCTAAAGAGTGTTTATTTTTTTTTTCTTGAAATGTCTTTGTTTGGTTTTAGTATTAGGTTAAGCCTGGCCTCATAAAATGAGCTAAGAAGTATTTCCTCTGGTTCTATCATCTGGAAGAAATTATAAAGAATTAATAAAATTTCTTTCTTAAACATTGGTATAATTCACTAGTGAACCCATCTGGGCCTGATGCTTTCTCTTTGGGGAGGTTATTAGTTATTGATTATATTTCTTTATTGGGCCTATTGGGATTATTTCTTCTTCTGTGAATTGTGGCAGATTGTGAGTTTTAAGGAATTGGTTTATTTCATTTAGATTATCAAATGTGTGAGCATGGAATTATTCATAGTATTTTTAAATTATCCTTTTAATGTCCATGAGATCTGTAGTGATGTCCTCTCTTTCATTTCTGATATTAGTAATTTGTATCTTCTTTCTTGTTTTCTTAGCCTGGCTGGAGGCTTATCACTTTTATTGATCTTTTCAAATAGTCAGCTTTTAATTTTTTTGATTTTTCTCTACTGATATCCTGTTGTGAGGTTACTTAATTTTTGCTCTACTTTTAGTTACTTTTTTACTTCTGCTTACTTTTGATTTGATTTGACCTGCTTTTTATAGTTTCCTGCTTAGATAATTTATTTTAGAATTTTTCTCTTCTAATATATGCATTCAGTCCTGTAAATTTCCCTCTAAGCACTGCTTTTTGCTGTATTACACAAATTTTGGTAAGTTGTATTTTAATTTAGTTCAAAATAGTTTTTAATTTCTCTTGAGCTTTCTTCTTTAGACCATGTGTTATTTAGAAGTATGTTATTCAATCTCCAAGCATTTGCGGATTTTCTCTTTTCTTATAATGTCTAGCTCTATTGCATTGTGATCTGAGAGCAGACAATGTATAATTTTTATTTTTAAAAATTTAAGATATTTTTATAGCCCAGAATGTGGTCTATCTTGGTGAATGCTCCATGTGAGTTTGAGAAGAATGTGTAATCTGGTGTTTTTGGATAAAGAAGTCTATAGATGTCAATTATATCCAGTTGACTGATAGTGCCATTTAATTCATCTATGTCATTACTAATTTTATGCCTGCTGGATCTGCTCATTTCCGATAGAGGGCTGCTAAAATCTTCAACTATAATAGCAGACTCATCTATTTCTCCTTGCAGTTCTGTCAGTTTTTGCATCATATAGGTTGACTGTCTCTTTTTGGGCACATACACTTTAAACATCATTATGCCTCCTGGAGTTTTGATCCCTTTATCAATGTGTAATGCTCCTCTTTATTTGTGATGACTTTCCTTGCTCTTAAGTTTGCCCTGTGTGAAATTAATATAGCAACTCCTACTTTCTTTGATTAGTGTTAATACAGTACATCTTTATCCCTTTAATTTGTATGTCTTCATACTTAAAGTAGGTTTCTAATAGACAACATATAGTTGGGTCACGGTTTTTGATCCACTCTCACAATCTCTGTCTTCTGATTGTTGTATTTAGGCTGCTGACATTTAAAGTGATTATCAATATATTTGAATTAATATCTATATTATCTGTTACTCTTTTCTATTGGTTGCCATTATTCTTTATTACTCTTTTTGTTTTCCACAGTTTTTTCCCTTTTGTGACTTTCACTGAGCATTTTGTATGATTCAAGTTGTTTTCCTTTTTTAACATACTAATTATGCTTCTTTTAAAATTTTTTTAGTGGTTGCCCTAGAATTTACAATATATATTTATAGCTAATCCAAGTCCACTTTCAAATAGCTCTATACTGCTTCGCAGAGAGTGCAATTATTGAATTTTTACCATATTTTACAATGAATCTTTATCTCTTGTCCTTTGTGTTTTTATTGGACATCTTATTTTTCAAATGATTTAAGTTTTTAGATAATTCATGTAAGTTTTTAGATAATGCTATAAGATATAAAGACTGTATAAAGATGATACTTTTAAAATGCTACATAAAATGTGTGGATCCTACCAGAGCTCATTCAAAACCAACCTGAACTCTTCTCTATTATTGTAGGCGAGTCTCCCACATTAAAGGTTCTGCAATGAACAATTCTCACCCAGATACTGTCATCTCTCTTTGGACCTCACATGGCTCCATGGATTTTCATAGAGAATAAAAATTACCTCTCTATGGTCACTATTCTTCAGTCAGTACTGGGACAGCACTAAGTTGTTTTTGAAGTCTTTTTATACCCCAGGCCCTTTCCTCTCTTTTAGTCTCTCATTCTAACCCCTAGCTATCAATGTCTGTTTTGAGGAGTTCATCCTTTAGAAAGGATTCTTGTACTCAGATTGTTAACTGTCCCTTGCTAAAGTGGTAACTGAAACATGCAGTATGGTATTGATGAGAAATGTAGACTTGAACCCAACTTTGCCACTTATTGAAAACTTACTAAGCTCTGTTCCTTAATTTTCTCATTTATAAAATGAAGTTCATGATAGGACCTTGTAAGTGTGTTATATAATAATTAAGTATTAACATCAATTTAATGCTCATAATTTAGCCAACTAAAGTTTGGATCACAGCTCCACGTTGGGCTCATAGCTTAGGCTCTCTGAGTATCAGTTTTCTCTTCAGCAGAATGGAGATAACAGCATCTATTTTTTAGTAATGTTGTTTTGGTGACATCAGATAGCAATGTAAAATGCCTTGATCATAGCTAACTCTGAAGGAATGTTAACTTCTTCTCCCATCCCTGTTAATTATAGCTTTTTCAAAAATAATGCATTAGGGTATATGCCTTCCAGAAACTATATTGCCTTTTAGAGGGCAATTCCAGTGGACAGCAACTTTTAGACCCAAGGAATTTACTGTAATGGTTGAATAGCAGGCAATGAAGACTAAATTTTGGGATAGAGAGCTATGCTCCTATAATCAAAATCTACAAGTAGATATTTCTCTAATGCTAAAATGTTGCCTTACATTCCACATATTTCCAGAAGCCCTGATCCTCTACATTTCTGAATCTAAAAAGATCCATGATTCATCATGTCTAGAAATGGCTGGTCAAATATTCCTCACTCATCATAGACTACTGTAGTTCTTTAAAAGGAATATTAACAATGATGGCTCCTCCCTCTCTCTTCCAACTGTGACCGTTTGCACCTCATACCGTAGCACTTTCATACTATATTGTAATTAGTATTTGAGCTGTCTGTGCTACTCATCTACTTTGAGGTCTTTGCCAGTCTGTCTATTCACCCTTGTGTCTCTAGCACCAATCACAGTTCCTAGCATAAAATATGTATTCTATTAATATTTATTAAATGAATAATACATCTGATGAGCACGAAACTTGGTTAAGCACAATGCTTGATTTAATCACACAACAGTATTTTGAAATAGGTATTATTATCATTCCTAATTTAGAGACCACAGCACTAAGTCTCAGAGCACTGTTGCCTTTGCAACTTCATCTGTCACAGGTGGGATTTTAACAACCAGCTTTCCAGGAATCAGAAGCCCTTCTTTGTAGCATGTGCCAATAACTATGGTATAAATTTTAAGCTACCAAGGTAACAACTGGTTTGCAATATTCTTGAAATTTAACAATTGGTTACAAACTGACTTCATAATACCACTGGATAGACTGCACATGTGGGCTGTTTCCAGCTTAGCCAATGCTGGTAGTCAGGTTCCCGTCTTAGTTGACAGAGGATCCTAGCAATTGCTGCAGCGCAGTCACCCACTATAACCTTTGACTGCTGATAATCTCTGTATTCCAGACTATTTTGCAACTGGTCACATGACTGACAAGTCCATTCATCAGGAATATTCTTCCTTCACCCGAGGCCAGCCACACACTTCAGCTTTTAGACATGAATTAAGCAGAACAGAGGTTTTTAAAGTAAATGCTTTAAAATAAGCTAGTCTTCTGTTTCCCCCCCAAAGTTTAAAAAATAATTAGACAAAAGCCATACCCTGTTGGGTTGAGAATTTATTAGAGAGGTGCACAGTTGGTTTGTGACTGAAATGGCAGTGGATAAGTTGTGTTCGTGTTGAAATAACAATGTAATTATGTGAAGCTGCTTATCTTTAGTGTCTTCAGGCAGAAAAAATGTTTAGAAAACCTTACTGAGTCCCCAAAGTTTTCCAGGGATTGTGTGAGATGCCTTGGAATGCTAGCAGAATCCACACAGACTGATTAGAGGGGAAGCTTTCAGCACTCTTAAAAACTCTCACGTTATTTTCTCCCTTGGGAAGCTGCTGAAGAACATGTTGTATTGGGAGTGCAAAGCCGCTAGGTCAATGGAATCATTTCTTTGTGACTTGGGGATTTCTCAGAGCCAGAAATGTTATCCCAGCTTCATCCCTGTGACTGAGGAGAATTGCATCAGCTGCTCACAGGATACCAGATCTCAATACATCTATTTAAGCAATGCCCTGTATGGCAGATGTCAGAGTGCAGTTACTGGATGCACGTGTGACTGAGTACAGTGAAGCCTGGTTTATTCTCTTGGGCTTACTAGCAAGTTTCAAAAAATATTTGGAAAAAAAAGGTTGTGTTACAGTAATATGACTGTCAGGAAGAAAATATGTGGTTCTATGTGCATATTTGTAAAAATGTATGTGACACAGATACAAAGAAGATAGGCAGTAGTGAACAGTCTTCAGCTTAATGTCAAGCAACAATTTTTGTCCCCGCTCTGCTTCTATCTAACTCTATGTCTTGAAATCACCGGTTAGTGTTTCTTGCCATTAATTCTCTTGAATAGAAACACAGGGGTTTGAAATCTATGGAGTCATTTCCTTCTTTTTCAAAAATTTCTAGATTACAGGAAATGAAATTAAGTAACAATTTTATTTCAAAAGCATCTTGAACAAGAAATTTTTCAAAACAAATAAATGAGTGATATTCAAATAATAGTATTTTTTAGAAAAAAGTATTAATTTAAGATTTAAGAAATCCTCTGGTGATTTTTTTCCTTTTGTCCAAGGTTATATCCACATACATCTGGATAAAAGTGAAAAAATATGCCAATCACCCAGATGGTTCTAAGTGTTTGATATCTGTCACCATGCAGGCCAAACACCTGGGTGATTGCGTTCATTTTCACTCTTTAGCCAGATGTTTTGAAACCAAGGAGGTATGTCTTACATTAAAAAAAAAAAAAAATTAAGCAGAATGGGGTGTAGTAAGAGGAAGAAAAAGAAGAAAATGAGCAATTTTTGAGCACCTACTCCCTGTCAGACACTTTCTTTTGTATTTTAATCTTCATAAGAACTCCATGAGGCATTATCTCCAACTTATAGATAAGGAACCTGAGGCTTGGAAATCTAAATTATTTGCCAATGTCATATATCTAAGAAGTAGTAAAGCTAGGGTTTGAATTATGTATTATAGAAAAAAATATTAGAAATAAATGCAATTAAGTTACAGGTAATGAAATTAGAGCTGAGAAAGATAGAGTGCCTGCATAAATAACACATGCATGTGGATATTGAAACAGACATAACTACTGCTACTGTTGTTCATCTTAAGAACTTTTTACTCCAAGTCTATAACAAACACCCATAGAAGGAGTAAGCAAAACCAGCCTAGAAGAACTGGACAGGTCTCTTGGTTGTGCCTTATATTTCTTTGGTTCCAACCACATAGTAAAATTGAACACAATTGTCTCATTAATTGTTTTACTGCCCTTAAGTTAGGAATCTTTGACGATTCTGTAAAATTACCTAATTTATTATACAAATGTATGTAGAACAGCATGCAAATATATGTGTGATGATTTACTAGGAAGAAGATTCTGAATATTTGATTTTATAACTCATCGTAAATAACCTGGGGGGTAAACTTCCCTGTATACAGCAGAAGGCAATTTGGCCCATCACAAGGTTCTCAACAATAGCTTTATCTTTGGGGAAATAATGAATCAGACTTTCTCCTTTATATGCCAAGAAACATAAATTCCTGAGCCCACATGGAAAAGGAACTGAAAGCACCCTCTTCAAGACTCTGCTTATATGGTAGTATTGCTGACTCACAACCAGGGCAAAAGTGTCCCACTCTTTCCCAGACAACAAGCACAGGAGAAGAGAATAACTCTTTTGAGGTTACTTTACCTGGCTTCCCCACTGTTTTGTAACCATGGAGGTATGTCTTACATAAAAAAAATTAAGCAGAATGGGGTACAATAAGACAAAAGATGATCCTGAAGATGATCATGGGTCTTGAAGATGATTATGACGGGAGGTCTGGTCCTAAGTTTACTTATCCCAGTTGCTGACCTGCAAGTTAAAGCATTGGGAAGAACATTCACTTTTTAAGTAAATATAAGGATGAGAATTTACAGAGTAAGGAAATGGGGTTGAAGGAGGGCAGATGAGTGTATAAATGTTAGTTCCAGAATATGAGGGAACGGGTTGGAGATAATGCATTCTTTGGAAATAGCAAATGCTGTTGAAGCTTTACAGAAAAGGAAATAAATCATAAAAGAATTTGGAATGCTTTTTATGGGTTGAAGTAGAAGGAAATTGAACATCAATATGATTCTGGAAAGAAATTTTGTGTCATTGCATTATTTAAATGTTAGGGGAAAATGATCAAAGCTGCCAACATTCAAAAAGGAATAATCTCTTTGGAAAACTTAATACACACATATCTGCAAATATTTAGGGGACAAGGAAAGACTATGGAGGCAAATTTTGTGTCTATATAGTTAGACATTTTCTGATCTAGACCTACCCAGAGGCACATGCTGAAAATGGTCAATGTTTAAGCTCAGCTCTTCCCTGAACCAAGTCAAACCAAATCTGAGCATTGTTTTAGAGGTCCCATTCCCTCTAGTAGGAGGAGTCTTGAAATTTTTTTTCACATCCTAATATTGATGTCTGATATGCCTGCCTGGGGTTGTCCTAAGATAGTAAGAAAAATGACTGGAATTTATTGAGTACTGTTTGTGCTAGGTATTCTGCTAAGTACTTTACATACATTATCTTACTTAAATGTCACAGCAACCCTCTCAGATAAACGTTGCTAGTTCTCTTAAAAATGAATAAGGGAAAGTTCCAAGTAACTCTTAATCTCAACTAGTAAGCAGCAGAGCTAGAGAACAAAAGTTCACACTAATCACCATTACACAGGACTGCCATACAGTCCCACATGCAGCCTCCACTCAACACACACTCAAATTTTTCTAGTTATAAACTGTGCGCATTACCCTAAGGGACTTGGAACTCAACACTAACGTGGATCTCCTCCCAACAAGGTCTGTACAATGGTCATTATATCTTCTGTGTGTGAAGAGAGTAAAGAACATCAGCCAAAACTATGATCCCATCATCTACCTGAACATACATATTCCGTTTCAGTCTCAAGACTGGTTCCCTTAGATGCAGGAGACAACAGGATCATCCCAGAATCCCCTGTCTACCCTTGGCTCTGTAATTTGGATCTTTTCCACCTTGCACCAAAGCCAAATCTTATTGGAGTTTTTCTTCTCCCTCCTACAAGTCCTATCATTTTTGGTAATTAATCCTCCATTCCCCAATGAACAATGTATGGCCATGCAGGTCTCAGACTGACAATGAAGTTTGTGACATGCATAAATCACTGTTCATATGACAGCTAAAAATAGCAAGGTGCTTATTTTGTTCTTCATATCCATGACATGGCACACCAACATAAGCTTAAGAAAACACTCAGTCTTGTTCTTTCTAGATCAAGACCTTCAAGCCTTCGATTCCCTCTCCTTATGAAGTGTTTAGGTTTCAGAGACAAACCATTAGAAGCAAAAAAGGCAAGATACTTTAAAATATAGCAATGCAGATACAGAAACAGAGCAACCATTGCTTCAAAAAACCTAAGGCCAAGAACAGAAAATTCAGCTGACATTAAGGGATACTGGCTAGTAGAATAGCCACAAAGGTCCTAAGAGAGCTAAATGATAAGTACTATTCAAACTCTAACTCTTCAACTGTAACCACGTGAGTCACATTAGCCTTTCTAAGATATCGATATCTCATCTGCGATATGTATATCTCATCTGCGATATCTATATCTCATATCTATATATCTATATCTAGACATGAGATCTGTATATCTATATATAGATGAGATACAGATATCTCAGAAATATATACGTAGTTACATACAGATATATAGATGTTTCAGATATGTGTAGCTCATATAGATATATAGATATGTATTTTAGATATATCTAAATATCTATATAATATCTTATTTTTAAATACAGTTTTTGAACAAAATATATATATAAACACATAGATATATCTATCTAAATATATATTTTTAGACATTTAGATATTTTATATTTAGCTATATTTATCTAAAAATATATTTTAGAGATTTATATATTTAAAATACATATTTAGACATTTATATATTTGTATAGCTAAAATATATATATTTAGATATATATACATTCAATATATATCTAAAATATATATATTTTTAGACATTTCTATATCTAAAATGTATATATTTAGATATACATACATCTGATAAATATCTAAATATATATATTTTTAGATATATCTATACATGTATAGATACAGATACATAGTTTTTTTGAAAGCTTTATTTAAAAATAACACCCAAAGAGAAAACAAGTCAGAAATTCACCACTCAACGAATTTTTACAATGCAAACACTCCTGGATAACTAGCATCTAGATCAAGAAACAGATCACTCCATACCCACGGAAATTTCCTTGTGCACCTTTCCCATCACTTCTCATGTCACACTCTGCCCAAATGTAACCACTCATGACTTCTTACACAGTAGGTTTGTTTAGCCTGTCCTAGAACTTTACATACATGTAATCATGCAGCATGTACCATACTTACCTGCCACGTAACAACGTTTTGGTCAACAATAGACCGTACGTATATCATAAGATTATAATACTGTATTTTTACTGTACTTTTTCTATGTTGAGATACACAAATACCAGTGTGCTATATTGCCTATAATATTTGTACAGGAACATGCTGTACAGGTTTGTAGCCTAGGAGCAATAAGCTACACCATATAGCCTCGGTGTGTAGTAGGTTATGCCATCTCAGTTTGTGTAAGGATACTCTATATCATTAGAACAATGACAAAATCCCCTAATGGCATATTTCTCAGAACATATCCCTATTGTTGGGTGACACATGACTGTATTTTGTGAGTTGTTTTTCTGAAGTCAGTATTCCGTTTCTGAGATTCATCCGTGTTGTTACAGATTGTTGTAGTTCCACGTAGTGTTTTCTGTATAATATTCCATATGAATATATCATGGTTTATGTATGCATTCTATTGTAGATGGATGTTTGATTAGATTTTTCATTACTAGGAATGTATTCAATGCCCAATTAATATATGCTGAGCATATGCATTACATTGTTATTTTCCTCTGTAAAATACACTCACATTGTATTTATCAAATCTCATTTGGTTTGGATTATGCACCTAATGTGATGATTTTGTTTTGTGTCTTAATTCTAAACTCTGTGGCACTGGCAACCCTTTTAGGTTTCCATTATCTGCAGATTTTTAAGTACACTTCTTCACTCTTCTGTCAAATCATTTTAGAAAATCCGATATTTTAAAGTCTAATACAAAATATTATATTAACTTGGCCAGGGGCAGTGGCTCATGCCTGTAATCCCAGCACTTTGGGAGGCCAACATGGCGAAACCCTGTCTCTACTAAAACTACAAAAATTAGCCACGCGTGATGGTGGGGGCCTGTAATCCCAGCTACTCAGGAGACTGAGGCAGGAGAATCACTTGAACTTGGGAGGCGGAGGTTGCAGTGAGCCGAGATCACGCCGTTGCACTCCAGCCCGGGTGACAGAGCAAGACTCTGTCTTTAAAAAAAAAAAAAAAAAAAAATCATATTAACTCGTTAACCTCTTGCTCCAGGAAGAATGTACACAGAACTAAAATTTATTATTGTTGCCAACAGTCCAGAGTTGTTTTTTGTTATTGTTTGTTTGTTTGTTTAAACAGCCTTGACCAACATTTAGGTCTCTGCTTTACACTTGCCATTTCGACCTCATATCCATATTATTCTTAAGCTAGCTCAGATTCTTTCTTTTAGAACAAAAGTAGTTATGACGTATTACAATGAATTTATTTTATGTATTACCTCCTCCTGGGTAAACAAAATGAATAATAAAATAAAATAAAATAAACCTGCTGTGCAAAAGACTGTCCAAAGCAGCAATTCACCACTGGGCGGAATTTCAGGCATTGATATAGTTAGGCTCTGTGCTCCCACCCAAATCTCATCTTGAATTGTAATCTCCATAATCCCCACATGTCAAGGGAGAAACTAGGTGGAGGTAACTGAATAATGGGGGTGGTTTCCCCCATGCTGTTCTCATGATAGTGAGTGAGTTCTCACAAGATCTGATAGTTTTATAAGGGGCTCTTCCCCCTTCACTTGGCACTTCTCCTTCCTGCCACCTTGTAAAGAAGGTGCCTTGCTTCCCCTACACCTTTCACCATGATTGTACATTTCCTGAGGCCTTCCCAGCCATGCTGAACTGTGAGTCAATAAGCCACTTAAAATTATCCAGCCTTGGGTATTTCCTTATAGCAATGTGAGAATGGACTAATACAGGCATCATAATCTAAGATACGTAGATGCTCAGGTGCAGGGGAAAATTTCTGGACACCTCAAATCCATGTTGTCAGCATACATGTTGGATTTATAATTGAATTGGAACTGGTTCATTGAGTACTTACTGGTTTTAACACAACTCTATGCTTGAGAATGATTTCATCTTTATGATAAATGATTTTAATATTTGAAGAGTTTCCATTAGTATCTTTAGCCAGGGCTGGATGGAATCAATGACTAAAGGAACAATAGACCAAAACAGACTTTAGAAATGAACTTGTGTCATTCTTATAAGCTGAAATTACTCCTTTCTCAAAACACGGGCCCTCTCTATCATATTCCCGTTCTGCACCTTCATTTGAGTGTGAAAATCTACACAAAACAAAAAGATCTAACACAAAACAGACTTCACACCTGCAAGAGAAGTCTTCCTGTCTTCTTCAACTACTGTCTTCCTATTGTAACCATAATTGGTTCAAGTTTTCCCCATAGACAAATATGTTGCTAAGTTATACCATAGACAATGGAAAATGACTATTAAGACTTTATTTTCCACAAGATAAGAAGATAAACTGATAGTAAAGGAATCAAGTTGGATTAAAAAGTCTTTAAAAAATTGATTCAGCTTGTGATTTATTTGATAAGATCCATAGTATTTGATGGTAGGAGTGTCATCCAGAGGTGGCCTACCACATTTTCTCTCTCTCATGCCCATGGCTTATCTGCCATATAATTCTTTTTCCTATGAGCCTGACAGTTCCTTAGAATTCTTCATACAGTTCTATGGGTGGCTCCTAATACTTATCTGAAGTAGGTACATGAAATAGAAATGCTTTGGCATTCTTAATCTAGAAACCCTAAACCCAAGTAATAAAATAATCCTGGCATCCTAAATGACTCAGTGTAGATATGTTAATATGTACATTCTCCTTAATTGATGTTTTTAGAGCTACTTAAGAATAGAAGACATAAAAAACAGTGGTAGGAAGGTATAGGAAGGGACAAACTAGAAACGTCTGAGACCCTATTAGAAGTTGTTACAACTGCATTCTAAACAGCAGCTAAATAAGATAAGATCAGATATCTTGGAAATAACGTACACCAATCATAGTCGAGAGAAAAGTATTTAAGCTAGTATTTAGAAAAACAAAAAGAGTGAAATTTATTTAGTTGATTGACTGTAAAGACTATTATTTCAGAATTTTAAGTAAAAAAAATTAAGTATAATTTTTAAGTTAAACATATTTTCAAAAAACAAGATAGGTAAATCAGTTCAGTTAATTCAGATGACAAAACAGAGCATTGGGGAAATAATAAATTTCCTAGAGAAATGTCTTAAAACAACAGCATTTCAAATAATTTTTGTATATACTTCACTCTCAAGGAAATGGAGCATAACTTCCCTCTCCTTAAGAGCAGGCTGTGCTTTGTTACTTCTTTCTAAAGAGTGCAGTATAAGAAGAGGAGGAGGGAGAACTTTGCAGGAGGGAAAGCTGACACACACACACTACTTCAGGCAGGTGATGAAGGTCAACATCAACAGTGGTAAGCCATATTGACAGTGTGAAACCTTGATAGGAAGTGATAAGATTGGCACTTGACCTCTGTGGTCTTCCTCCCCAATACTCATAGCCAAATTCTGAGAAGCACATCAAACACATTCATATTGAGGGACATCCTACAAAAAACCTGACTGATACGCCTGAATACTCAATTCAAGGTCATCCAGGACAATGAAAGTATGAGAAACTGTTTCCAGAAGACATGAAACTGGTACAAGGAAACAGAACAACTCAATGCAATGGTTAGGATCCTGGGTCATAAAAAGGTCATTAGGTAAAAAGTAGGGAAATCTGAATAAGGTATGGATTTTAATGAAAAATAAATGTATCAATATTGCTTTATTGATTGTGAGAAAGTAACATATGCGAATTTTATGTACTATCTTTACAATTTTTACATAAATCTAAAACTGTTTTAAAATAAAAGTTTTCCTAGAAAAGAAAGAAAGAAAAACAAGAAGCTCTTTTGTTGGCAATGTAAACCTCACAGCCATGTTGGGGAATGACAGCCTTGGAGATACAAATCACTGGAACACCTTAACAGAGACTGGTGTAGGCTTTCCCTTTTGGAAGTCTTTAAAGAAATAAGCTATTTCTCTCTAGGAATTCCTTAGTGTACTGCTATCTTAAGATGGGTAGGTTGGAATCCAAAAGCTCTGATGCCCTCTGGCTCCATTGTTTTATGAGTCTGTAATTTATTTAATGATACTGGATATCAATTACCTATGGGTAAACATAATTTCCATTCTTATTAACATTCTCACAGAGGCCTAATTTCTTTCAGACCTGTGTGGAATCATGCATTCACGTGATAATAGTATAAAAAGCTTTATTCTAGGTATACTACATGTTTTACTGTCTCCAACTGTACCAAGGAGTCAGGCTTGTTTAGCATGTGTTGCTTTCCAGATAATTTTCTAATGACTGCTCCTTCGCACCTAGTTATCTTCCAGGTGCTAGCAAATTAATATTAATGTTTACACTTCTAGGTTCTCCTGAGTCCCTCCTCTCCCCTCCCCCACCAAAAATATGCAGGTAAGAGGGAATGTACAGACATGATGGAAGAATCTACACATTTACTCTTATATAAATCTTCTTCCCCATAATTATAGGAGGTCCAATGCTTATATACACTTGTCTCTAGAGTAACATTCTTTTGTTTAAGTCTCTAAACAAGATTAGAAAAGTGGAAGGGAAATCACATATCTCTTTTGAAGCCACAAATGAAAGACTGGAACTAAGCCATAAAAAACACCAAGGCAATTTTTTGCTGTTGTTTTGTTTTGCTTTGTTTTGTTTGTATCTGGGACTTAATCCGTTTTCTCCTCCATCACAACCTCTATACTTATTCTGTCCCAAACTCTCCCATCCCTCAACAAGCATGTATATGTGTGGTTTTTTTTTAAATCATAGTTAGCTTTCATCTTCTATGCCTTGTTCAAGCAAAAGCCTGCAAAGTTCCTTTAAGGCAAGCTGCTCCTGGAGAAAAGTCATGCTTCATACCTTCATTAGAGTGTTGAACACGCCTTGAATGCTTAATAAACTTCAGACAATAAGATCAGTATAATTCGTATAAAGGGCAAGTAGATGAACCATGGAAGGATTTGGCTAACTGCAGTAAACTGGACGTCCCCAAGGTCCCCAAATTTCTCTTTCTGTTTTCTCTGACCACTGTTAAATTTCCTTGAGTGGACTGGCCAGGCTGTATTGCAAGGTTGCAAATGAATGCCTTCCTTCCCCTTGAACTTGTTAAGCTCTCGCGGCTTCTCCTACTTTGTCTGGCAGGCTGCACCACATCTTAATGACTTTTTGCAAGAAACAGAACCTCCTAATATCTAACACTCTGCCCTGTCATCTGCTGTTAGGCAAGCTTGCTTCTGAAGCTAATGACTTACTCTTTCTCTTTTGATTAAGTTTCCAGCCCATAGTGGAAAAGGAGAGGATATGATGAGGGGAGTGAGAAAAGCGAAGAGAGGACAGGGTGGGGGGCGGGAGGAGAGAGAGACAGAGAGAAGAGAAATGCTATAAATATGGGCCAGTACCTAATTATAATTCGAGACACTGGCAATTTAATAAAAACAACTCCTCCAGAATGCAGCCATAAGGAAAGAGTTTCCACAATCTGTTCATCTGCATAATTAGTGATTGAGGACCTGGGAACAGTTGGAACATTGCTGAGGAAGGCCTAGGTCACATTATTGATAACATAAATAACAAAGATACAGATTTCCCCAAACTACAAACATCAGAATGTAACTAACAACAACCTAATAGGAGCACAGAAAACAAACAGAAAGCAGATAAACTCTGGAGCCGGGCAGGCACAAGACTGGAGTCAAGCACATCATTCATCAGTCTAAATACCCTCAGGTTTCTTGGAGTCACCTAAAAACAAGAAAACGGGAAATCCTCATTGGTGATGCTTTCCGCAAGGATGTGTGCCTACAGCTGTGAATGTGCACGTTCCACGAGGCAGACACAGTCTTTATGCTTTACACATGGGAACATAATTCATTTTGAAAAAAATTTGCATTGCTAAAGTTAGTTATTTAATGGCACAGGGGAGACCTGGCAAGTGAGTGCTAGAGACACGGTTTTCAGTTTAGAACTCAGCTGAATTCTATATAAGAGACTGATAAGCATATTTAATTCCTTTAAAAATGTGCTAATTACATACTCCCTTTATAAAGTGATGTGCATTCTTACTGGCAATTTGAGAAGGGCTCTCAGAACCACAAGAGCAGGAGTCCTCTGTTTTTTACTCTGTATTTCCAGCTCTCGCCATGGAGCTGAGAAGATAGTACATGCAGTTCACATTTGTTGACAGGCTGCCAAGAGACAAATGCAGCAAATTAAAAATAAGAGGAGGTTAAGAATCACTCAAACTTCTACTACCCAAATACAATCATTGGTGTGCAAGTCTCGGGCATGAACTTTACGCTGATGGAGATACAATTTCTAAATACTTCAAACCCCAAGTATCAGCTACACGGAAGTTGTAGATACACAGACTATACAACATTTAAGAGTTGCAGCTTAATCAGGCTAAGGGGTGTGTGTGTGCACATAAACTATAAGCCCTGGCAAATTTGAATGCTTTGTGTCTTCAGTCAGTGTGAGACCTTCCTCACCATGTGAACAAAGAATTGTCTTTGAGCCCAAACAGATGGGTGACAGCAGAAGAAACAAGGAAAGAATTTTCCATGCACATACCTCCGTCATGCACGACTGTCCCTAGGGTAAATACGTGAATAGTTTCAACTTTTAACAATAGAAAGAAAAATAGTAATACTTTAAAAAAAGTATATGTGGCTTTGTGCTTTCAGGCTTTAAAAACCACACACATACCTGCGGTTTTGAAATATCCTTAAGACACCAAAGGGGATGATCCTGTCTGACTGGGTGAATGAGATAAAAGGAAAGTCTGTCCTTTCAGTGGGAAATTAACCTATTCAAGCAGGTTGTAATAATTGCACATTTGGTTGTTGAAGAATCGCCTTTAAAGTCTAAACTTGCCATTATCTAAAAATGGAAAACAATCAGAGGAATTTGTACTTTTTAAATTAAGTATCCTAACATTAACCCATGAATACATATATGCATTCCATTGGTTTATTTAGCAAATATTTATTGAGTTCTCATGATGTGCCATATACTCCTCTAAGCTCTGAAGGTACTGGTAAACAAAGAAGACAAAAACTTCTCAGTTCTTGTTTTACCCAAGTCCCTGTGAGTAACACAGGCAGTTGCCCCACTAGATCTTACATTCCTAAAGAAAGTTTGTGCATCTGCAATATGACTCCCTTGATTTGAAAATCCAAAAGCTTTAACTGCCAACTGGTTCAGTACAATTGAATAAACTCTTGCAGGTGGTGCAAAGTGAAGCATGGAAAGCCTCAAAGGAATAGGGTGTCCAAACGTTGAGCCTTTGTAGAACTATAGACAATGGGGTAAGGTTAGATGTCACAGATACCTACAAATTGTATCTGCTATTACAGAAGAATTTGAATTTTACAAGCCAAGGTCAGTATACCTTAAAAAACTCTAGCCTATCTTTGCACTATTTTGATGGGTCAAAGAAGACCCAAAGCAGTAATTCCTAGAGTTATATATTTCATTGATAGATACAATTAAAACACAACAACAAAACAACTACAGGAGACTGCCCCAGCAGTGCCAACTTTTAATTTCAAAGAAGGACATTAAAAGAAATTTAAGTATTTTTCAAAGTAGAAAAATATACCTGAATAAATTACAATTGCTTCTAAGAAGACCAACACACACTAGCTGTATATAGGAATAGGCTGAATTATGCTGTTGTAAAAATTACCACCACTCCTGCCCCAGTCTGTTCAGCTTAAAACAGTATGCTACATGTTTTTCATGGGTAGACAGGAATGGTCACCCCTTGGAGATTGTGACTGTCAAAGCAGCCATCTCCAATGTGGCTAACCACTGTGCCAGGGGGAAAGAGAGCTCTGGATACTCTTGAATCAGCAGTTAATGCTCCAGTGCAGAAGCAACATACATGACTTCTTGCAAGATTCATTGGCTGGAACTAGTTGCGTGGTCCAATCCAATTACAAGAAGACCAGAAAGTGCAAACTTACCATGTGCCAGGTGAGCCAGGAATATCTGACAAGCAGCATATATTTGACAGGCGACACTGATGTGTGCCACAGCTCTAGATGATATTGTTCTTATTTTCTTATTTCAGTATGGACTAGTGAAAATATGGTCACATCGTTTTACAGATTTAAGTCAGAATTTGAGAACAACCCATGTTGGAAGGAAGAATATTTGCAGGCCAAATATAATTCTTTCTGGAAATTGAAAACTTTCTTGGAAGCATGTGCAAATTATCACTAGATGACCAATAATAAGGAGACTGCTAGGGGGTCTGACCCATATGATCAAAGGTAAACAACTCTGAGAACTCAGATGCTGAGAGCAAGAGCAGCAGGAAGGGCACTGAAATGCAAAGCCTGCCCCAGTAGCAGTCTCTTGCACTCAGACTGAAAGACAATTTTCTTCAGTTGCCAACAACATCATGCTTTATAACTCGTTCCTAATCCACCCCCTGAAGGATGATTATTTCAACGTTAACTCTGCACCCAAGCATCTGAACAGGTCTGAGTCAGCCCAGCAAAACCCAGCAACATCATTGTTGACCCTAAAGGTTGCATAAGAAATTTTTTTTAAAGCATAGTTTCCTATGCTGTGTGCTCATGCGGTCACGGTTCTTTTGCTCCGTGTTGTTGCTTTTATCGTTGTTAATACATGTGGCAAAACCAACCCTAAAAATTAAGTTAAATCTCTTTGCTCAGCTATTCTATTGAGCTGTGAGGCAGGGAAGTCTTATGCTGTTTTATGGAAATTCTGATTTTCAAAGTAATAAACAAATCTCAAAGGAACCAGAAAAGAGCTATTGGACCCATGCCACACACTCTGTGTGGGCTCAAGATACTGTACTTGATTATGGCAAATTTTCTTTTCAAACACACCCCCAAACAAAGCTTAAGTTCCAGAAATGTTTTCTGTGCCAGACTTGTAGTAAATTTTCCTTGGAGGGGCCTAATGCAAGATGAAGGACAAATGGAACTAAGATAGACTTGGTACCCAAGTGAGAGAATAAGAGAGTTCAAACAAATGTGCAACTAGGTTCAAGCCTTTGATTCTGTAATTCAAGTAAAGAATCAATTTAGTGGAGAAGAGAAGGTGGTCAGTATCACCATATAATATAACACATACAAAATAAGATAAATTAACTTTTTAAAATTAATGATAAAATTCTGTCAGAATTATGTAAAATAAAATGTAAATCTCTCTCCTTCCATACTTATCCCCAGGAATCCCACATTTTTCTTCTAAATGTAAAGTTAATGGTTTCTAGTGCATCCTTTAGAAAAATTGTAGTACCTGTACTAATGTATATATTTATACACATTTTTCACCTACCCACCTGGGATCTACTATATACTATATAGTCTTCTGTATTTTAATTGTTCAGGAGTCATCTTAGCATCATGCAGATGCAGCCTGGATAGATTTTTCTTCTCTGTTGTAATTTTTAAAATAATAGTTTGCTTTCCCTTTGATTTCATTGAGAAACTGCCTATGTAGCAACTCAGGCATCTTGTATAGTACATTGCACTGGAAAAAAAAATCTGCTGCATTAAAATATTTCAGGATTAAATATTAGCTGTGAATGAATGGGGTTATCATCTTCTCCTCAGATAAATAACTAAAGCAATAAACAAATACTTTTAAACAACAAACTTGGCTTTGTGTCTGGCCCAAAGGGCTGTCAGATAACCTGCTTTAATAGAGCAAAACTCCCCAAACTGTGTTTATGTCATTCAAAGCTTCCTTGGATACCCGGGGAAAAAAGTAAATTGAATGGAAATCAAGGAAACCAGAAATTACCTCTTCATCAGATTTTTTTCCTGAACTTTAATAAAAATTAGAAAGAGTAACACAGTGAGAAGAGCACCTAGGGAGTGGTTCCTCCAGCAAACCCAACTGTTACAACTCAGTGCACAGGGACATTGCATTGCAGAGAGATTAGGACATTTAACTTAGCTGTTTTACAGATTAATCTATTTATTGTTGAGGTGGATTATAAGAATGCACACACTCAGATAGGAATGAATGCAATGAAAATGACTAAAAGGAAAGGAAAATAGCTATTATTGGACACCTGCTTCATGTCAGATACTACTCAGCTCCTTACTTAAACCTTCTTATTAATAAAGTTTCCAAGGAAGTAGTCTTCCCTCCAAAATAGGTAGGTAGGTAACAGGTAGATCACTACTTCACAGGAAAAAAAAAAGTCCCTTATCCAAGTCACACCATCAGTAATGCTTTGGACAGGAATTCAAATATAAGGCTCTGACTACAAAGATAGTTTTCTTCCCACTATACCACAAACCCTTTTCAAAAATTATCTAGTTACTAAAATATGTGTCAGGCCCAGATGGTTTTACAGCTGAAATCTATCTAACTTTCAGTGAACAGATAATCCTTATGTTATTCAAAAAATTTCTGACCATAGCAAAAGATGGAAAGCTTCCCAATTCAATTTACAAAGCTAGCATAACCTTACTTCCCAGACCTGACAAAGACAGAATAAAAAGAACACTAAAGAATTTCACTGATAAATATGGACACAACACAGTACCTAAATTGTATGTAAAAGTCAGCAAATTAAATCCAGGTGTCTATTAAAACCACTGCATACCATGACCAAGTAGAGTATATTGCAGGAATGCAGGGATAGTTCAACATTAGAAAATATCAGAACATAACCTATCAAATTGATAAGTTAAATGAAAAAAAAAATACATTATTTATCTCCTAAAAAATAGCTGCCATGTCTAATTTAGAAACAAAATTCCCAGTTTAAAAAACAAGAAGAGAATGTAATAGAAGTTCAAAGACTTCTAAAAGAATACCAGTAGCAAATATCATATTAAAAAATGCTACACAAACTATTCATCTGATTAGAGATCCATATCCAGAATATGTAAGAAACTTAACTAAACAGCAAATAAACTAATAACCCAGTTCAAAAATGGACAAACATCTTTTTTTGAGACATTTCCCTAAAGAAGACATACAAATGGTGAACAGGTATATGAAAAATGATCAACATCCTTAACCACCAGGGAAATGCAAATCAAAACCACAGTGAGATACCACCCCACTCCAGTAAGAATAGCTATTATCAAAAGGACAAAAGAAAACAAGTGTTGGTAAGGATGTGAAGAAAAGGGAACACTTACTGTTGGTGGGACTGTAACCTAACACAGCCATTATGGAAATAGTATGGAGGTTCCCTAAAAAATTCATACTAGAACTACCATATGATCCAGCAGTCCTACTACTGGGTGTATATCCAAAAAAATGAAATCATTTTTGTTGAAGAGATATCTGCACTTCCACACTTATTGCAGTAATGTGTTAAATACATGAGGTGATGGATACACTAACCACCCTAATTAGATAATTATACAATATACATATGTGTCAAAACATCAAATTGTACCCCATAAATATGTATAATCACAGTGTATCAAAAAATAAATACTAAAACCATGAGCATTAAAAAGCAGAAGCTAAGAAAACAGCATTAATTTAAACAACATCGTTTGGGGAAAGTCTGAGGTAATAAATTAGTAAAATTAAATAAATGGTATTAACAGTGAAAAGAAAGTCAACAATGTTATATGCATATGATATAATTGCATATCTGGTAACTCAAAAGACTGAAAAAGGCTAATAGCATTAATAAGAGATTTGATAATATGATTACATACAAAATGAATACATCAAAGGACATCCTGTGTCCTGGGATCCAAAAATATGCTTTAAAATAAAAGTATTTATTTTCATATTAATAAAGAAATTGAGTCCAATAAGGTTATTTTTTTATTAGAATTAGACAAAGTGATTTAAAGGTTCATTTAGAAAATAAGTGTATGGTGATTACCAAGAAATCTATGACATATGAGAATAATGGAAGAGGGATCCTTTCCGTACCAGACACTAAGACTCTTCAGAATCTAAGATTCCAGAGGGAATTTTGTCTATGATGTTTCCCAGGACCTACACGATGCCAGAAGAATAGCATGCACTCAATAATTGTTATTTCAGTATACAAATGAATTAAGCAAATGTGATCATAGACCACAATTTTGGTCCATGAATAAGCAGGTAGAACAATGAAAGGGAAGAGAGAGTCAAGAAGTTGATTAAAGTGTATATTTTATTATATTATAAAAGTAGCATTTCAGTTTGGTGGAAGAGACTTAGTGCTTTGTCTTTAAGACAATGGCTTTAAGAATATTGACTCTAAGAATACTGACTTAAAGAATATTGACTCTCCTTCTGGAAGAAAATAAAGTTGGATCCCTACCTCCCCCGAAACAAAAATCAAATGCCCAACAAGCTAGTAGTTTAAAATGTAAATATAAATGTATTAAGCATGCATTACCTACAGCTTCACTTATATTAGACATCCATGACTCACACCTGCCTGGACTTCCCAGTCCCCAACTGTTACAGGCCTGGTGGGACTTCCTCATTCAAATTAAACTTGATTCTCTTTTACCCTCTCTTCATCACCTAACACCTGCTCTTTCTTTCTGGTGTGTGTGTGTGTGTGTGACTATTCTCAGATACCCACTCCAATCAGATGAAATGTAAGAAATTTGCTTTCCAGATATGTCTTCATGGCTGTATTATTTGTGTCCTAATTCGGCAAGTAGAATTTCACAGAATAATAAATGTGACCAAATTAGTGGGATTTTAATACTGTCTATTGTATAATTGTGTTCTGAAATAATCTGTCCTGGGCAAGTGATTATTAAAGGAGGCAAAAAATAAATTTTTAATTTATAAGATTTTGCAAACAATGCAGTAATCTTAAAAGAATATAGGTAGTCGATTAATCATAAAGAAGGAAGAGAAAATAGGGATAAATGGAACTGTCACCAAATGCTACAAACAAAAATGGAAAGATCAATATCATTAGTCCCTGTGGTCTTGCAGGAACTTTCTGGTGAATTTAGATACAACTTCTAGGACTAGGAAATGTGAAGAAAACCTAGAGGCTAGAAGACTACTTTTTTGTTCATTTATTCCTTCCTTCAACAAAGGGACTCCCAAATCTATGAGAAATATCTTAACCATAAGACCCAGCATGTACTTGACCAGTTTTCATCTCCCCTACAATGAAGCAGATTACACTTTAATAGTTTGTTATTGAGGTTGTGATTAACTTCATGTCAACAGAATGAGAAATTAAAAATCAGAGTAACTTAACCAAACCTCAGGCTACATCCACCTTTCCCAAGAGGTAACCTAGTTTGGTAAAAGGAGCATAAACGTGGATGCCATACAATCTTGAGTTCAAATATTTGCTTCAAATATTTATTAAAATTTTTTTAACTTCTCAGAATCTCAGTTTTCTCATCTCTAAAACAGAGATACTAAATAACTATCTTACATGTGAGGAAAGTGCCTTGGACAATATTGTTCACTCCTGCTCTCTTCATCTCATATCTCTTCCCAACAGAATTTTTGAGGAGAAAAAAAGAGAACGTTTTCAAGAATTCTATCTCTAATAGAGAGAAAATGCATATCCAATTTGCTATTAGATAAGGATCATTCAAAATAACTGTCCAAAGCATTTTTAAGCACCAATTTCATCAAAAGACATGTATTCCAACAATAGCATATTGATTTTATTCTACATAGGCTCTCTGCAGATTCAAACATTTGCTGTAGTGTGGGACAGGATTTTTGGCATCACTTTAGTAAAATGTTGGGTTCTTAGTTTGCATAACTGTTGCGCCTGTAATGAGCAGATACAAAGCCTTGGCTCATTTCGCTGCCCTTCACTCCAGAGCAGTGGCCATTTTTTCTCGCTCCCATCTGCAGCCCAAGAAGACTAAATAAGACCCTTCCAAAGCCCAGAGATCTATGCTGTAAACTGAGAAAGAGTCCACAATAAAGAATTCACAAAAAATCCTCCGTCTTTCAGCATCACAATGATAAAATAGTGTTCGAATGTCATCATCATTAAAAAGTATTCGTGACTTCAGTTACTGCAGCTCTCCCTACATGAGATCAGCATAGAAATTGTGGTCAGCCTCTTAGACACTATCAGAAGTGGCTTTTGTATGAGCTCTTAATGGTGGTTACATATCTACTGTTTTCTTTTAAAATCAGCTACCCTATTGTTTGATATAGAAAAAAGTTAGATAAAATTGCTCATTTAGTGAAGCTCTGCTATGGGAAGATGTCCATCATCCTTTTACTTAAACAGCAACTGGTTAAATGACTTTTTCTTTGGTAGTGTTATTAGAAAGAGGTAGTGGGAATAGTTGTATGTTACAGCCATTATTGCATGCTACAAAAATACCCAAGGAGTATAACAATATTCCTAATAACATTGTCACATATATCACTTCGTCAAATTCTAATTCATTCTTTCTGAAAATATTTGTTTTGTAAACCATTTTAAACACTGCTGTAGATGCTGGAGGTAAAACATAAAATACAGGCTCTGCCCTCAAGGCAATGGCAGATGATTAAATAGTCCATTTTAGCATAATGTGGCAAATATTTCAATAGCAGTTAGGGCAAGGTGCTATGGGAACACCCAGAATGGATACTTAACCCAGCCTTGGAAGAGAAGGAGGTTAATTCCTTCCTAGTCATTCCTCAATGATGAAATGAAGAAGTCAATTCTATATTGAATTTAACTTTTAAGCCGGTAGAATGAGTGAGAAGCAGCTTTCTAGGCCGAAGGTACATTTTTTTCAGTTCTTAAAACTAGAGTAGCCCTCAAGACTAACAAGACCAGTTAATAGTGCATGGGCTTTGATTATCTGCCATGGGCTAACTATTATATTAAGTGCTGTATATGGATCATATCATGTATCTTTTTCACAGCAAACCTATTAGGTAATTCCTATTGCCCCTATTTACATATGAGGAAGACACGATTTAAATTTCCTAACTTGCTCCTCCAACATTACACAGCCTGAAACAGTGAGCCTGGGAGTCAAACTTGGCCTGTGCCTTGACCCATTTAGCTGTGTCCAAATACTGCTTCCAAATATCCATTTAGTCTGAGTAGGCTTTGTTTTTTGGAGATGCCATCTGAAGCTCTTTCATACCATGCTATTTTATTACTTTTGTTGAATTTTACCTTATTCAATTCAAAATAAAACAGAGGCGTCACTAAAGAAGACAAGTTACATAGTACTTTGTAATAGCTATATATATAAAATTTGACCAAAAATGAATAATTTTTCATTATTTTCAAGGACAGAGGAGAAACTGTCTTGTCATAACCCAGAGCCACAGGTAGAGCGCTGGGCTTTCTGAAGACTATGCTCAGCTGTCATTCATTCTGTCTTTCTCCCCTCCTCCCACCACCAGAAGCTACGGAAAAGGCGCAGAATGGTGTGCTGTTGTCTTAACTCACCTGCGAGAGTCTATTTCAGGGGACATGCAGGTTTTTCTGAATATGATGAACACCAGAGATTCAGAGATGGGAGCAGACACTCAGGTCCATGGGACAAATGGAGGATAAATTGGGAGTAGTTTGATGGAATATTCTTATACCCCACACATGTGTCCCCACACATGTGTCTTCTCTTTGTAGCCCTGGTCATTCATTATGTGATAAGGTGCTATGTTTTCCAGCAAATTCAGTATGTGCAGCCTGGTGGGTAAGCGTCTAGGCTTTGAATTGGGATAAACTGGGGATTGATTCTTTGTTCTTCTATTGCTCACTGTATGTCTGTGGAAAATGTATAAAACCTCTCTGAATTTTGTTTTTCCACCTGTAGAGTGAAGCTAAGAAGACTTACCCATAAGGTTCTCAAAGACATTAGATGAAAGCATTTGTATAAAGTGCTGAATACGGTACCTGGCACTTAGCAAGGACTGGGCAAATAGGAGTTATCATAATTATTAGGTTTACAATTCTAAACCTTTGGTGAAAAGTAACAATCCAAGGCATTTTTCAACAGCCAGTTTTAAAAATGAATAGCTTCATGCCTTCTCTGTAATATTTTTGTTCATATTGGTTGTTTTCAAATGGAAACGTTTTTGAGGTCTTTTCTTAGCTTCAGTTTTTGAATTGAACCCACTTTCCTACTATAGTCACAAAGGACTCTCAATGTTCGATGCTAATATCAGAATCTAAAATCAGAGTCTTACAAAATTTAGGGCTAAATGAGCTAAGGGCACAGAAAAGCTCGAAGTGGCTTGTGTAACCGAAGAACAGCTACTCCTCATTTGCCTCATTCAGGGGATGAATGCTCCTTCTCTTCCTCTTCATCCCCCACATCCTAAACAGATTTCCTGAAAGACCTTCTGGTTAAGTTCTCATCCCCTTGGCAAGGCAACTTGTCTGCTGAGCCAGTCAGCTGTCTCATTGAGATTCACTGCCAGGTGGACAGCTTTGATGGCAAGGAGGTGGCGTTCCGCCCAGTTAAGCAGCTTTCAAGCCTCAAGCCATAAAGATGAGCTCCTGGCCCTCCTTCCTCCAGGAGGATACTGCAGACATATTGCCTGCCCTTGGAAGGATGGCTTTCCTGTGGTGCAAATTATTGAGCTGTGCAGAGCACCTTACTTACTGCTCTCTCCTCAGAGCACTTAAGACACAGACCTTGTCCAGTTTCTTGTGTCAGCTTTTTTCCCGTGAAAGGTGCTGTTCAAGTAATTAGCTTGAGTTGGAAACAAGCAGTAAGTAAGTTAGGGGAATATGTGGTGTTTTTTTTTTGTTTGTTTTTGTTTTTGTTTTTTTAGCTGAGGCTGATCTTTCTAGATACACCAGGGGAAGAAAATCCTATGCTGTAAGATGTGTACAAAATAAAAGAGCGCATGTTTCTGAATGAACCTTTCTTTTTTCAATAGTCCTTGCACACTTTTTCAGCTAAATAAACCAATAGCTATTACACCTTGAGCAATGATGGTGTTATCTAGCCCATTTTATAGATGTGAGTATTAAGAACAAAAGATGGTCAAAGACTTGAATGTGACATTTTAAAAATGAAACAGAATATGTCACATATTTTTATCAGAAAGGTAATATGTGTCCATTAAAAATACAAATGGGGGGAAACAAAAATCTCCTATTAAGACAGCAATCAGAGAGATTTGTCATGGAGGAAACCTGTTTAGGAAACTCACCAGTAAAGAATGGGCAGTTGGGATTTTGTGACGAGGACTTGCCGGGAGTGGGCTATGCTGTTGTTTTCACCGATTCACTGCCTCTCAGAAAGGGAGGCAGAGAGGAGCTGCCTCTCCCCTTATGCATGTGAGAGAGGTTGTCAAGGAAACTCTGGGTCTTGCTATGCTTATGCAGGAGTTTGGTGAGCAGAATGTGCCAATGTCCAACATCCACCTGGAAAATCTAAAGGCAGATATGAGTCATCCAGCTGTTTAGCTAGTGAAGCAAAAAAAAAAGAACTGTTGCCACACTGGAGTCAGCTGCATGCCTAGAGTGTGTCAAGCTGAAATGTGCATGAATATTTACTGTGGGACATCAGGGTAGAGGTGGAGGATTAAGCCAAATGTGAAACGTTTCAAATCCTGCCCAACAGGATACCCTAAAAAAGGGCTGGACAGGGGACTCAGATAGAGACAGTCCACATGGAAGGCCACAGGAAAAGAAAGGGGAGTACAGCTGGAGCAAAACGAATTGTCTGCATCACGGGATGTTCCATCACCTTTTGGTTCTGTAAAGAAACAAAACACACATGTACCCAACAATGAGTCAATCTGCCAAGGCCAGCAGTGAAGCCATCTTTTAAAAGCACCAGTTGAGTAAGAATGTTTCTGTCCTTCTTTGCCATCTCGCCTGTCCTCTGTGCTTTTTTCTACCCTTCTCGGGGTTAGCCAAATAGAGAAGAAAAGGTGGAAGTCAACAGTGGGTAAAGAGGAAAGAAAGTCTATATGCCACAACTCCCACTGTTGGTTGCAGGCAGTTTGATTATAGTTGCTCCTAGAGGGCCAGCTGAATGAGGAGTGGCGAATCCTTACGCTTAAGACTGGTGTTGGCTAATATATTAGGTGGGCTCTTTTTGAATAAACACTGTGTATTGCAACCAACATTACTGTAAGATTTTGTTCTAACAAAGTTGTCATAATATTTCAGGGGTAAGGAAAAATTCGAATAAATATTAAAAAGATAGTAAGAGATGTAAAAGAGAGTCATATAGTTTCTGTCATAGCTGCACAACTGCTGTAGTAGCTCAAAAAACAGCCATGACAATATGTAAATGATGGGTGTGGCTCTGCTCCCATAAAATTTGCGGGCTACCATGGCCCATGAGCTGTAGTTTTCCAACTCCTGTTCTGCATCATCATTTTTAATGGCTGCATAGAGTTCCATTCTGCAATTTTAACCAGATCCTATTTAATCATTACACCGCTGTTGGACATTTAAGTTTCTTCTAGTCTGCTACAAAACGTGATGCTTGGATGCGCATCTTTATACACAAAACTTGATGCCCATCTTATTTATTGTCTGTTCCTAAAGTGCAACTTCTGGGACAGTTCCCATTTTAAGGGCTTTTGAACAATACTGCCAAATTGCCCTCAAGGAAAGTTGTCACGGTTTTCATACTCACCAGTGGGGTGAGAGAGTGTCCATTTCCCTACAAGACAGACTACAAAGGGGAACGCTTTGCACACACATCACACAAATTTTAAAAGAAGGAAATGGAAGCTGGGCAGATTGTGTGCCTAAAGTGGTTTATGAGTTACAGTCTTGGTCCAGGAGATGGTGAGGCCCAACTGTCTCTATTACATGATGCTGCTTCTAAGAGACACAGTGAGAACAGATGATTATCCACTTCTGAAATCTCTGGCTACTGTCTGGCATCACGTTTTCTTGATTTTGTTTCCATGGGCTGCCGTGGTTACAAGCAGAGTGAACTAGTGAACCAAACCGAGAGTGGGCACACACAGTAAATGATAACCCTATTCTAACCTTGTCGCACAGTGTGACCCTGGGCAAGACCCTGAACCTCAGCTGTGTGGCGGCTTCTCCTCAGAAAAATGTGACAGCACCCTCCGGGGAGAAAGCAGAAACTAAATGATTACACTCCTCCCTACAAATAACAGATGTTCGTGAAAAGAGTTTTCTGACCCCATCGCAAGGGAGGAAGGATACGAACTCTTTAAAGATAGATGGCTACTGCTTTATCTGAAAGAATGAAAGCAATGGAATTTTATTACCTTTATATCGTTTGGAGAGTTAACACTGTTCCTCAGTCTGGGCATTAACTGAAAAAACCTCTGCATCTTGTTCACCAGTTTATATCATGGTCCCATCATGGCCCTGTTTAAGCCCCAGGAAGACATGCACATGGGACATGTTTCAGAGCTGGCACAAGCATTGATACCCTAACCCCAGGATTCTCCAAACCATCTCCACTCATGTTTCTTGCCTTCCTTTGTTGTCCAACAGCTACTTGGCTCCCCACCCAGCTTCTAGCTCACCACTCTGACCCCTCTTATTCTAATATCCATTTCAGTGCAGCTTTATGGCTTGACTTCTCTTTCCAAATTTTGATAGTCTGTTTTAGGTCCCAACGCTGGAAGCTTGCACCCAGATCTAAGGACATTCCCCAGGAATATGCAGTGATTGCGTGTGTTATCAGATAATTACCTTCAAAGATGAAGCCACAACTCAGCAGCTATTGCCTTTAAAAAACTCTTTTAACATTTTTATAACATCTGGAATAAACCTAGGCAATTTCACCACACAGAAGCTTAACCACTACGCCATAGGCTCTCCATATAATTATATTCATTCTCCACAGTTTCACTGCCCTATTTATCTAAAACATGAATCAGAAAATCTCACTTTTCTGCCTAAAACCTTTCGGGGACTGTCTACTGTCCTCAGGATTAAGTTCCTTTGGCAGGGCTTAATGAGATATGTTGCTATCTGACCTTGACCTTGCCAGTCTTTTCACTTATCTGACTCATTCCCCTTTTTCCATTCTCAGCACCCTCCACTTCCAAAACACACTGCTCTCATATTCTACATTTTAGCCAAGAATATTGAACCCAGGCTGTGCATCTGAATTGCCTGTGGAGTGTTTTAAATATATATGATGTTCAAGGGGGAGGGAGTATATAGGAGCTCTCTGTGCTAGCTGCTCTTTTTTTTTTCTGTAAACCTAAAACTATTCTAAAACTAAAGTGTACTAAATGTAGCCAGGTGCCATCATGAAGGTTTGAAGTGGGCTGGCGCTAGCTGGTGAGTCTGCTCCACAGGTAAGACCATTGCTTGGTCCATACTGATCACTCACCACTCCCTCTGGGACACAGGGCACTTCCAGGTTCCATTACGTAGCTCAGACTTTATTTCTGGGGAGGAACTATACAGCCATCGTACATCACTCCATTGTGAAGTCCTCCCAACTTGCCAGACAGAACAGACCACTCTTCCCCGCTGTTCTGTATTTCTCTGGACACACCTCTACCATGAAATTGATCACAGAGTGAAATAGTGTTCTTTATGAACCTGTCTCTTCTCTTAGACTATACACCCTGTCAGGGAAGAAGCTCTGTTCTCCTCAAATTTGCATCCTCTACTGTCCAAGTTCAATGCCAGACATATTATGAACCTTGTACATGATTTATGAGTAAATAAATGGATGACTAATAGTTAATGTTTATTGAGCATTTACTATGTGTTGGCCCAGCTTTAAGAGTTTCACAAACACTCTGTAAGTCAACACTTCTAACAGGTTGAAATTGATATTTTTTATTTTCCATTTTATGCAACAACCAGTAACTGGTTTGCTACATAGTTGGTTTCAAGTCAGAGTAGCCCAGATCCAGCAACCACTATATATTGTGGCCTTGCATACATTAAGGACCACCGAAATTCAGGATCTCTGATATTAAGGGATATTTTAATCCATTCCTAAATGTTTCTTCTATTTTGAACTTATAATACTGAACACTTTGACCCGTTGTCATGTCTGTATGAGAGATTGGTTTCACCAAATAATGCAATAAACATCAAACTAAAGTATACACATAAGCACAGAATAGCTCTGGAAACCAGACTGCTTAAGTTCAAATCTATTAATAACTGTGCAACCTTGAGCAAATTATTTAACCTCTCTTTGACTCAGTGCCTCTCCTTAAAGTAGGGATATCAGTAGTTCCTATTTTATTATTATAAAGAGTAGATAAATAAAGCAGTTACAATAGCACTTAGCATGTAGAAAGAGCTATGTAAAAGCTGTGTGTGTGTTTTTTATATAACCAAATCTAACTTTAGCTGGTTTCAGCCATAAATCATCCAAATCATTGAGAAAGATGTCTTATAACCTTTACCCTTATGGGTTCTTGAGGTAATACAATTTGTATGAATCACATATCATATGTATTGCATAATCTCTGATGACTCTTGACCATTTTCTTTCATTTAATTGAAAGTTCACAGCACAAATAATGTAACTTCCTGGTCTATCTCCTAGGAGTCACCTTTGTAGGTGTCATTTGGTCACAAACTTAAGATTGATGGTATGTTTATACAATTGCTATAATTTGTGTTTCTTTTGAAGTCAGCATTGGAACCAGCAGGAGACAGACCCTACCACAAAGGCAGCTGCAACCACAGTCTCTCCCAGGAGACAGACCAGGTTAGGATTATGCAGAATTTGATCAGCAAACTTTTTTTTTTTTTTTTTTTTTTTTTTTTTTTTTTTGACAGAGTCTTGCTCTAGTGCCAGGCTGGAGTGCAGTGGCGCAATCTCGGCTCACTGCAACCTCCCTGTTCAAGTGATACTCCTGTCTCAGCCTCCTGAGCTGGGACTACAGGCATGTGCCACCATGCCCAGGTATTTTTCTTTTTTTGTATTTTTAGTAGAAACAGGGTTTTACCATGTTGGCCAGGATGGTCTCCATCTCTTGACCTCATGATCCTCCCACCTCAGCCTCCCAAAGTGCTGGGATTACAGGCGTGAGCCACTGAGCCTGGCCAATAAGCAAACTCTTAATATGTCACCTGAGCTCCTGCCAAATGCGCAGGACCATGCTTCCATGGCAAAAACTGGGAGACTAAAGGGGCCCCAAGAGACCAGTCAGGAAGCATGGTACTCTCTTTTAAGTGCCAAGATAAATGATTTAATGCAACAAACAAGGACAGAAAGTTGCCAGAGATCTCAGAAGGCCCATAAAATACTAGATGGCAGATGTTTATTGAACACTTATGTGGAACCCCAAGTTTACTTCAAACCCAGCTCCCTTTATACTAAACTCTGCTACCTGCCAATGCAATTTAAATAGCTAGACATTTTCAATAGGCACCTCATAGTCACATTCCTAGTAACATTTTGTTTGGCCTCTAGGGTGTTTCTTTAAAAAAAATAGTTTCCAAACTGTAAAAATGGGGAGATGTCAAATAAAATCTATGTTTTTGGCTTTTCTGAAAAAAAAAAATCAGATCTGATCACCTTGGGATACAATTCTTCATGGCAACAATTGGCATTTGTTGGGTAGCAGCTATACCTTTACCTAGGGCAGGGGTATTCAAGTCTACTCTGGATCCCCCAACCCATCTTCTGTTCTGTAGATATTTGAGGTTGCATCCTCTTGGATTTCATGCAAAACCACTTATTGAATACTACGTACTCATTGATTGTTCAATTTATGTCTGAGGTCTTAAAAAAAGGCTTTACTGTTTTGTTGGGTTAAATGATAAATCAGTACCTGATAAGAGAGGTTCGGCTCTTTAACAGTACAATAGCAGTTTTATGAAACCATAATATATATGCACGTACCTTTGTCCTTACTCTGTGAACAAAGACACAACTCAATAGAGAAGAGAAAGAAAATGCTTTGGGGTCAGCCAAAGTGGAGGCAAAGTGAATGCTGGCGCTTCCTCTTTGAGCAGTATAACTAACTCTCTCTGAAGACTCTCTCAAAGTTTCTGTTTTCTACAGTGAGGATAATTAAATCGGCCTCACAGGGACATTGCAAGGTTTAAAGCAATACTTTTGTGTTTTGCTCATGTTGTAGCTTCAGCTTGAAACTTTCTGCGCAGTCCACCCTTTGTCAAGCTGACAAACTTCTCTTGTCGACCAAGACCAAGACACAAATGCCATTTATTCTCCAGTCTTCCAGCCCTTGCTGCCCATGCCATATCCTCTAGCACCCTGCCCCAGAGAAAAATTAATGCCTGTGCTTCTGATTTCTGTACTTAGTATCTCTGTAGCAGCATGTTCTATTATATGTAAACTTGTATGCAAATCTTTCCTTCCACAACAGGAAGCATTCTTTGTGTTCCTAGAATATGATACAGTACCTGTTTTATATGTGTTTAGATAATAGTGACCCATTAATACGTGGATACATGCCTTTATTTTTTCTTACTGTTTGACTCATGATCTTAAGACGACTACTAATAGTAATGATGACGTTTTATTAACTCAATTGCCTAGAATAGATGCATACACACTTGCACTTTTCCAAGCTGTCTGTTAAAAATATATGAAATGAGCTTATGTAGAAGGAATTTTCTACTCAAGCAGTTTTATTAGGATGGAAAAAAAGTTTCAGTAATAAATGCTATGGGCGTGTTTAACCTCCATATGGCCAGAAGAAGCTGATCTGAATAATTCAGGGGAAATATGATAAACCCTCTTTTTCTCCCAGGATTCATATGTAATTTTAACCCAAAGTCTTTTCAAATTTCAGACTTTTATCAAAATCTAGGTGATAAGGTTCCTGAGGGCAAGGCTGTTTTATTAATTTATGTAATCTTTGGAACAAGATCTGCCACATTAGAGAAATTCAACAAATATTTACTGAATCAACATATGAATATGTCAAGGATGCACTGGAATATCAAGCACGTGGTAGGAAGTAACATTAACATCACACTACTTGCCAGTCAATGTGATAGTCACTTTCCCTTTTTTTTTCTTTTTAGAGAGACAACTTCTCATCCTGTCACCCAGGCTAGACTGCAATGGTGCCATCATAGCTCATTGTAACTTCAAACTCCTGGGCTCAAACCATTCTCCTGCCTCAGCTTCCTGAGTAGCTAGAACTACAGGTGTGCTGCCACCATATCTGGCTTATTATTATTATTATTTTTTTTTTTTTTTGAGACTGAGTCTCGCTCTGTCGCCCAGGCTGGAGTGCAGTGGCACGATCTCGGCACTGCCCCTCGAATTCAAGCAACTCTTGTGCTCAGTCTCCCGAATAGCTCAGACTATAGGCGTGTGTCACCATGCCCAGCTAATTTTTTGTATGTTTAATAGAGACAAGGTTTCACCATGTTGGCCAGGCTGCTCTCAAACTCCTGACCTCAAGTGATTCACCTACGTTGGCCTCCCAAAGTACTAGGATTACAGGAGTGAGCCACCACGCCTGGCCATGTCTGGCTAATTTTGTTAAATGTTTGTAGAGATAAAGTCTCCCTATCTTGTCCAGGCTGGTCTTGAACTCCTGGCCTCAAGAGATCCTTCTACCTCAGCCTCCTAAAGCACTGGGATTACAGGCATGAGTCAGCACACTTGGCCACTTTCTGTACATAATCTCATTTATTTTTATAACTCTTCTCTGAGATTGGTACCATTATTATTGTACCATTTTACAGTTATGTCCTCTTGACTCCAAAGTCTTTGCTCTCTCCCACCACCCATGCCTATTCTTGAGGTCTGCATCTCCTAAGAAAGGGCAGACACGCAGAGCATGTCCTCCTAGAGCATTGAAGGCAAAGGAAGGTCATGGATAATTTTTCTCTCCCTGTGGACCCTGCCTCCAATCATGAAGTTGTCAGTGGGCACAGCGATATTTCCAAGTGGAGGAGCTGCTGTTGAACTTTTAGATTAATGAACAGGCTTTTTTTTTCTTCTAGTCCTGATCTGGCTCCCTGGCAAGCAGAACACAATTATGTCTTAACCTTTAAAGCCTTTAAGTCATGACATGCCTTGCATGGTTGTGTATATGGTTTTACCTTATTAATTTAATTTTTATTTATTTAAATGGCCCTCATGAGAGTAAGTCGTCTTTGAAAGGGGATGGTTAATAGGGCTTCCTTTCACTCTGTCTACAGGAATCTCAATAAGAGGATTGATGGCCAATCTGATGGAACAGCACTTCCCTGTAGGCCATTATTTGCAACTGCTAGAGTAACCAAAACAAAAACTTGCCAACAATGTTATATGAAAACAGAGTCTGGTGGCACAGAAGATCGTGTATAGGTCTAGAGGAAAATTGATCCGCAGGGCATGAAATAGAAAATCTATCATGGTACTCCCCTGCCAACTCTCCTTCCTTAATACTGTCTTTGGAATGGATACTTTGGACCAGGTAAAAATTGAGCATTTAATCATCTTTACTGGCTTTAGCTAATTCAGAGCAAGCTTTTGTTTGCTCAAATTATAGATGCATTAAATCTAAAACCTGTGTCCTTTTCTTGAATTATAAGTTTAAATTTCAAGTCTGGGCCTTTCTTTTATTCTTTCTTTTCTTTCTCCTTTCGCCCACCCTCCTTCCCTTCCTCCCTTCCTTCGTTTTTGTGCGACAGTGTCACTCTGTCACCCAGGCTGGAGTGCAGTGGTGTGATCTCAGCTCACTGCAACCTCCACCTCCCAGATTCAAGTGATTATCGTGCCTCCCGAGTAGCTGGAACTACAGGCACCCACCACCATGCCCGGCTATTGATTCCCATTTGATTTCACAAATGAGAATCAATGTAAACCAGATTGCAGAGATTTGGATTCAACTCTTGGCTATTTATTATTCTGCATAGCGTCTGTACTAGAATCCTAGCATCGAAGTATGATTTCATGGTAATAGTCTGTTGCTGGATCATATAAATTCCACTGGGACAAAACAAAGGCATTTTCTGCCTTTATATCTTTTAACGTTGTATCTAAATTATTTGAAGCTACTTTGAGTGAGTTGAATATGTAATCTCTCAATGTAAAGAATGTCAAAAAAATCATTGTTGGTGTTAAGACTGCATAACAAATCACCCCAAATATTAGTGACATTAAAAAATAACCATTTTAGTAAGAAATTCTGCATGTCAGGAATTCAGGGCACTGCAGGGATGGTTTGCCTCTACTTCTTAATATCTGGGGACTCAACTGGGAGAGATTTAAATGCCTTGGGGACTTCCACAGCTGGGCCTGGAGGATTTGCTTCGAGATGACTTCTTTAGGCTCTTGTTAGGTTGGTACAAAAGTAATTGTGGTTTTGGACTGTGAATTTTAAATCATTATAACTAGGCTGAAACACATCTTTATTGGTCAAAATAGGAACCATTACAATTAACATATTTTTGTCGATGAGAAATAAGTTTGTTTATTCCTGTAGCATAAAAATCTGTGCTTCTGCATTCGACAAACTATTGGAAAGCATTTTCTGCATCCTGCTGGTTGTGGAAGCATTTTCCCTGGAAAAAGTTGTCGAGATGCTTGAAGAAGTGGTAGTCAGTTGGTAAGAGGTCACGTGAATATGGCAGATGAGGCAAAACTTTGTAGCCCAATTTGTTCAACTTTTGAAGCTTTGGTTGTGAAATGTGTGGTCCGGCTTGTCGAGAAGAATTGGGCCTTTTCTACTGACCAATCCCAGCTCCAGGCATTGCCGTTTTTGGTGCATCTCATCGATTTGTTGATCATACTTCTCAGACATAATGTTTTCACCGGGATTCAGAAAGCTGTAGTGGATCAGACCAGCAGCAGGCCACCCACCAGTGACCATGACCTTTCTTTGGTGCAAGTTTGATTTGGGGAAGTGCTTTGGGGCTTCTTCTCAGTTCAGCCACTGACCTGGTCATCACTGGTTGTCATATAAAATCCACTTTTCATTGCACATCACAATCCGATGGAGAAATGGTTCATTGTTGTTGTATAGAGTAAGAATAAGATGACACTTCAAAATGACGATTTTTTTTTTTTACTTTTGCTCAGCTCACGAGGCACCCACTTACCAAAATTTTTTCATCTTTCCAATTTGCTTCAAATGCCTAATGACCATAGAGTGGTTGACACTGAGTTCTTCGGCAACTTCTCGAGTAGTTGTAAGTGGATTCACTCTCAATTGATTATTATCAGCTTCCGGTGGCCGGCTGCTGTGCTCCTCATCTTCAAGGTTCTCATCTCCTTTGTGAAACTTCTTGAACCGCCACTGTACTGTACGTTCGTTAGCAGTTCCTGGGTCAAATGCATTGTTGATGTTACGAGTTGTCTCTGCTGCTTTATGACCCATTTTGAACTTGAATAAGAAAATCACTCAAATTTGCTTTTTGTCTCACACCATTTCTATAGTCTAAAATAAATACAAAATTAGCAGTAATAATTCATTGGCAAAAAACAGAAAGCAAGAAATGTGCATTAATGTGATGTATAACATAACCACATTTGTTTCAGAATGTATTCCAATATCAAATGGCAAATTTCAAAAATGCAAAAACCACAATTACGTTTTCACCAACCTAATATTTGACACCTCAGTGGATGTGGCTGCAAGGCTGAGCTCAGCTGAGACTATAGGTCCAAGTGTCTATAGGTACCCTCTCCAACATGGTGGCTCAAGGAATACTTCCCCCATGACAACCAAGTATTCCAGTAAAGCAAGGTGGAAGCTGCAAACCAAGTGGCCTTTGCATAGTGTCACCTCAGAAGTTGCAGTGTCACTTCCACCATCCTTTATTGGTGGAATTGGTTGCAAGTCTACCAGGAAGAAGGAAAGGAAAGATAGACTGCACTTTTCAATGGGAGGAGAGTTAAAAGGATTTGCATCTGTTTTAGAAACCACCATACTCGTGTAAACTCTGATGTACATTTTTTGGACATTTTATTTTTATGCACTAGATTACTGTGTGAAAAAAATATTGTCTGTTTTTCTGAAATAAACTTTTCTGAAGTAAAACAAGCATTTTTGGAGACATTTTATAGGTATTTTGTAGCTAATTATCTTCTGTAGCTATAATACGTAAGGGAGTAACTTTTAATTAGGTTGTCTTAGATGACACACTAGGAAAGTCACATGTGATAAAACTAGACATTTAATAGGTAGTTTATTGAGACTTTTTTAGTGGCCATGATGGATGTTTGGCTATAATTTGACATTTATCCAGAGCAGTTTAATGTATTTACACTTTAATGTTAGCAGTTTCATTTCTAGAGGAAAATTTAAAAGTAGTCAAGGAGTTAAATCAAGATTTACTTACAAATATGTTAATCACAGAATTATTTGTATAGTACTATAAAATTGAAGGTAATCTAAATATACCACAAAAGACTTTGAAACTATTATGGTATATTTATTTCACAGAGCACTACAAAAACTCATGCTCTGAAGGATATTTAGTGACAGGAGAAAATATTCATAATATGCTTGTTAGTGCTAAAAGGACTAGAAAATGGTATATGAAATAATATAAATTGTATAAAATATCTGACTGTATTGTATATATAAAACGAAAATATTAACCCAAAATATTGGCAGTGATGATCTGTTAGGTTTGAAAATGTGCATAAGTTTATTGTTTTTGTTGTGCTTTTCTAACAGTGTATTTTAAAACTTTTCTAAAATGATTACATATTTTTTATATTTATAAAATGAATAAATCTTGCATTACTTTGTAAAATATGTAAATTTACATTTTTAGACCTTTTGAATTTTATACCAAGAGGGTATATTCCCTCTTAAAAAATAGAAGAGAGAAGAAAAAGAAAGAAAAGGAAAAGTCAAAGGAGAAATGGGGCAGCAAAATATAAATACAAAGAAGGAATTATTTGCATGACACAGAAAAACAGCCTAAACACTGTCTTCAACTAGTTGTCTCACTGAAGTTCTCTTTGAAGGGCCTAGAAGATCTCATCTCTACCTTTTAAAATCCAGTTTGCTTTAATTTTTTCATTTGTGTCTGCTTGTTGTGGGTTGAAATGTGTCCCCCTCAAAAAACATATTTTGAATTCCTAACCCCCCAGCATCTCAGAATATGATCTTATTTGCAAATAGGGTTTTAACAGAGGTAATCAAGTTAAAATTATGTCATTAGGGTGGCTCTAACTCAATATGACTGATGTCCTTATACAAGGAAAATCTGAACAGGGGGATAGAGAGAGAGGAAAGATGATGTGAAGAGACACAAAAGAAGGAAGAAGACAGACATCTACAAGTCAAGGAACACCTGAAGCTGTGAGAGGCAAAGAGAAGAAGAGAGAAAGAGAAAGAGAGACCTGGAACAGATCCTCCCTAATATCTTCAGGGAGCATGGTTTTGTCAACATCTTGATTTTGGACTTCTGGCCTTTAGAACTGGAATACAATCAAGTTCTGTTCTAAGCCATCCAGTTTGTAGTACTTCGTTATAGCAGCTCTAGGAAACACACACACTAATATATCCTACTCTTTCTATCTTCCCCCGAAAAAGATTTTTTTTAAATTGACATTCCTCTATTAAAAGATGAAGAAGAAAAAAAGAGGAGGAGAAGAAAAAGTACAGTTGATAAGGCTACATGAAACACAACATAATAAAACAAAAATACGTATAAAGAAAGTTAAAGAGAAACAGGATAAGATAGAAAGAGGGAAGTTAGGGAAGATTTGGTGAGTTCAGGGCATTAAAAAACTTGCCAAATTAGGAGAAGCCTCATTGCTTTCCCAACTGAGACAAAGGTCTTCCCCATACAAAAGATACATTAGGATATCATCAACAATGTCCTCATCAGTATTCATTCAGGAACAAATTGATAGATAAGTGGGAGTTTATCTGTCAATACAGGCTTACCACATCTTGCAAAAGCATAACTACCCTGGAGGAATCCAGAGGAGTAAGGAGTATGTAGACATAATACATCTGAGTTGTCACAAAGGAGGAAGGTGAGGGAGGAAGGGGAGGAGTAATCAATACATTTAGACCCCAAACATAGCTCTAACAGTCTAGGGTAATCCAGATCCATTTCTTTCCCCGACTCACTTTTTTAAAACAAAACAAAACAAAACAAAAGTAGCTCCATGCCCATTAAATGTAAATCTCACCTTTCAAGGCTCCAAGTAATTCCATAGTTTTTCTCAATTAGCACAGTGAAAGCCCAAACTGGTTTTGTTTTGTTTTCTTTTTTTAGACAAGGTCTGGCTCTGTCGCCTAGGCTGGAGTACAGTGGTATTATCTCAGTTCACTGCAACCTCTGCCTCCCGAGTTCAAGTGATTCTCATGCCTCAGCCTCCCAAGTAGCTGGAACTACAGGCATCCACCACCACATCTGGCTAATTTTTGTGTTTTTAGTAGAGATGGGGTTTTGCCACGTTGGCCAGGCTGGTCTAGAACTCTTGACCTCAAGTGATCCACCCACCTCGACCTCCCAAAGTGCTGGGATTACAGGTGTGAGCCACCACACCCAACCAGAATACTTCCACTAATTTATTTTTGTCCTGATAACACATAATCATTCTTTTAATGGGTAAAGCATTTCACTGTATAGCTGTATCATAATTTATTTAATCATTTGCTGTGTTGTTGGGTATCTACGCTGTTTCCCACTTTCCAGTATTGGATAAATTCCTTAGAAGTGGACTTTATGACTCAAAGGGCAAACATGCTTTATGTTATCTGGTACATATTATCAAATAGCCATCTAGAAAATCTAAACAATTGGGAGCTTGTTTTTAAGTTTAGAAATCAGGAAAAGTACTAACAATATTGTAGTCATGACCTATTGCTTATGGTATAGAACAAGGGTTGGCAAACTCTTTCAGCAAAGGGCCACATTGTAAATATTTTCAGCTTCGTAGGCCATACAGTCTCTGTTGCGTCTCTGCCACTGTAGTACAGGAACAGCCATGGACAATATGTAAATGAACGGGCCTGGCTGGGTTCCAATAAAATCTTATTTATGGATCCTGAAATTGAATTTCAAGTAATCGTCACATGTTATAAAATATTATTCTTCTTTTGATTTTTTTTTTCAGCCATTAAAAAAAAAAAAAAAGGCCCAGACTATGGTTCACAGGCCACACGAAAACAAGTTCAGGCTATATTTGACCTACAGGCTGTGGTTTGCCAGTTCTTGGTGTAGAATTTACTACTTTGATAAACAATTTTGCAGCATACTAAAAAATCCCTCCTTGATGAGAAACTTGAACTTTCCTGCAGGTTCTTCTTGGCTCTTTAATATTCACATGATATTAAGACTTCCTTGGACACCACCAATTGTTAGAACAGTCAATGGGTAAATTAATGTCCCTGCACATTAATTGCTGTCCATGTTAATTCAAATCACCGTTGAGCATATTTCCTAAGGATATAAAGATTATCCATTCCTATGGTTTCTCTTAAAGCTGTCCAAGGATTAAGACAGACCATTAGAGCCATGTTCAGAATCATACTGTATTGATTACTCTTCCCCTTCCTCCCTCACCCTCATCCTTTGTGACAACTCAGACATATACATGACACACTCCTTACTCCTCCAAATTCCTCCAGAGTAGTTATGCAAGATGTGGTAAGTCTATATTGAGAGAGAAAGATACTCTTACTTATCTATCAATTTTTTCCTGAATGAATACCAATGAGGACATTGTTGATGGTATCCCAGTGTATCCTTTGTATGAGGAAGACCTTTGTCTCTGTTGGGAAAACAATTAGGCTTCTCTTAATGTTAGCATCTTTGTTATGCCCTAAAGTCACCAAGTCTTTCTTACCTGTTTACTCTATTTTCTCTTTAATTAGCTTTCTTTATACATGTTTTAATCTATTTGGTTATGCTGCATTTTATGTAGTTTTATAAGCTGTATCTTCTCCTTTATCTCCATCTTTTAATAGAGGAATTTTAATTTTAAAAAAATAAGAATGGGGGGGTGACAGGCAGGGATGTAGAAGATCAGGATTTGCCCCAGGGGGTGGGGTGGGGATGGTCCTAATGCCCCACAGTAGTGTCTTTCAGCTTCTCATAGCATGTCCTTCTAGTCTCTTTTCTCAGTGCAATATAGCAGCGCCATTCAAAAACAGAGCCCCACATTTATTTAGCTCTTCTGCCTTTTGTCTAATGGTTCCGTTTGTGAACCACTCTGCCCTGGGAGCCCAGACATGGATTCTCCTGAAGGTCTGGGGACTCTCAGGCTGGAAGTTCTCTGTGCCCAAGATCAGAGCCCAGAAAGGAGCTCAGGCCAAAGAGTTTGCCCCGGGGGTTTATCTGCAAGGTTGTCGGGAATGACAGCAAAGAGCCAGGCTGCTTGATGAATCCAACGAACAGAAAAATCTGTCAAAACACGCAGAACGTTCATTGCAGGGATCGTGGAAACATTGCCTATTTGTTTGGAGCGCGTTTAATTATTTTTAAACATATGCAGTCTGTAGTTCAGTGAACATGTCAGGAATAATAGAGGAAGAAAAGCAAACGAGGGGAGGGCGGCGCTGTTCCCAGAGCGACTCCTCTTCGCAGCTGGCTGATGGGGAGAAGCAGTCGATGCCCTCCGAAGTGTGGCTCCCTGTCTGTCACCTAATGAAAAGCAGTAGGGGGATTAATGTCATTAGCTCCAGGCCAGCATGCTGTGTAGTAAACAGATATACATCCTGGCTTATTTGGGTGAGTATTTCTCAGCTCCTGCCCACTGGCCTGCAAAGGTCACTCCCCAGCCTTCTATTAGTTAAATGGGGAAAAAAAATGGGTTGGTTGAGAGAATCTTGTGGTCTGTTCCAGTGGGAGCAGTCACTGGGAATTCTGGCACCTAACTCTGCCCCCTCCCCCCTCACTCACCCTAATTGGGTTTAGATTTCTTCTTTGGGAAAAATCTGAGGTAACAAGAGAAGATAAAAGCCCTACAAGTAAATGCTTTGCAGAAGAAAAAAAAATGCTTTATTTTGATAACAAAATTGAATAAGGAGTGTGGAAAAAATTGGGGGTTTGCTGTTTGGATATCATGACCATCTCTCTTCACTCTTGAACCAAGAGCTTTTTCCACATATTAGCACACGCAAAGCTGAAGGCTGAGCCATGCGTGTGTTCACTTTTCCCTAATCCACAAAAATGTGAACAGCAAACAGTCACAGGTGAATAAAACTTAAATATTTTATGTTCTCAGAAAACACAGAAATTCTGACTTTAGAGTGGAAACTATTTAGGGAATGGGAAATAAAAACATAAGAATGTCAAGAGGAAGAACAAATACTTCCTGAAGATGGTGACGACCAACCTACAGCCACAACAGGAAACTTTAAATAGAGGAATACCCAGAATCCTCCAGAGAGAACCAGGGAGGGTCCAGGAAGCCGTTTTGATAAAATGAAGAAATAACTAAGGAAAAGAAAAAGCATGTTTGAGGGAAATGTGGCAAGGAAAATTTAGAGTTAATGCAACATTCCACAAATAGTAGATGAAGACAAATAAATGCTGCCTTGTAAGAATTTACCTTCTTTTCTTATCAAAGGAGAACACTCTATTTTATACTAAAAGCTTTGAACTGTGCCCTGATGTTTGTGGGCTGTGTAGTATTTTATAGCAATAGATGTTACTATCAAAGAAACAATACAAATGAAAAATAAAAAGAAAATTCAGAATCATTTGTACTTGTTATGTCACAAACTCAATTCTGAGCTCCCCCTCCTCACCCTTATGACTTCCTGAGAGTCACTGGAAGTCATATTTCTTGAAAAGCACCATGGCAGAGTTAATTTTCTCTTCCACTAGTAACGGGCCAGCAAGGGAGAAAAGGAATAATGGAGAGGAAGAGCACACCATAAAAAAACCAAAGCAGAACAAAACAACATCAACAACAACAACAAAAGGCAAATTTAAATAGTTTTAGCTTTTAGAGATGAACCTAAATCTTTAGGCCTAACCAGCCTCTAGGTAGAAACAGGATCTGAGAGCTTGATACTAGTGATCAGACTGTTCTCACTGGTCAGCTGTTGACAAAAAGCCTCAGACCCTTTTCCTAGGTCCTAGTTCACAAATAGGAAGGAGGAGGCCCCTCTGAGGCCTCTGGCTGCTCTGGAGACCCACGCGCCTGGGAATAATTCACTACACCCCTGCAGGTCCCACCATGTCCCAAGGAAAATGGGGACTTCACTGCAGAAAGATTGCTACCTTGCCCATTCAGCTGCTTCCTGATCTTTCCTGATCCCCCATGTTCTCCACCAGGCCAGAGTCAATTCTCTCCTGCACACAGAGAGAGGATCATATGGCTCTTGATGGTTAGATTTAGGGCCCAGGGCCAGCCTGGGGGAGGCCCATCCTGGCTGATCTCTCCTTGACTTGTCTCTTCTGGCTCCAGGCTTCAGTGCAGGACATTCCTTACTCCTGGGTTCCTTTCTCCTTCATCAAAGCGCTCATGCCATGGATGCTCAGAGTGGAGGTGGATTACAGGTAGGGCAGAGGAAGACAAGGTCAGTTTCCACTGTCTAAGGATGAACCAGGATCTACCTCTCAGAAGTTTGATTACCAAAGCTTACAAGAAAATGTTTACATCTTACATGACTTAATATGTTAAAGTAAAAGTTGTTCTTATGAACAAAGGGGGAGACTAATGAAACTAGGTATTATCCAAGCATTTTCAGAAGTGCAATTGTATCAAATAGAGAAGGAATATGCTCTGTGTGTGATTATAAGAAAAGTGTGGACTCCCTGCTTCATTTTAACTGATTGACTACTATTGACTACTGAGGTGGTTTTTTTTGTTGTTGTTGTTGTTGTTGTTGTTGTTTGTGGTAAAAATAAAAATCCTAAGAGATTCCCTCTTGCTTAGCCAAAACTAGCAGTTTTCATGTATGACAAAATAAACTCTTCCAGCTGCAGAAAGCTGGGGCTATATTTTTATCTCTGGGGTCTGGTGACTGCATAAACTATAAGAACAAAGCTAGAGTGATTTATTTACTAAGTGTCAATTAGAAACTTCAGATTTTTTAAGGGTTTGTAAACATGTACAGTATGGGACATATTATATATATACTGTTTGGCTAACACAAAACACTCATAGCAACCTTGCACATTACAAATTTGATCCAGAAAGCCATTGGGGGTATTTTTCATCCCCTTTCTTCTCCAGCCAGTGTCATTGTCTTGCCTGACCTCAGTGTCACAGGGCCTTCTGGACGAGGAAAGAAGACTATAGTGGTCTGAGGGCCCTGATTTCGCTGGCTTAAGCCATCAAGGGCAATGGGATCCTGTGTTCTTTTCCTCAGACTTTAAATCTCTTTTTTTTTCTTTTTTTAAGACAGGGTCTCTCTCTCTTGCCCAGCCTGGAGTGCAGTGGCACAGTCACGGCTCACAGCAGCCTCTACCTCCCACCTTAACCCCTCGAATAGTTGGGCCTGCAGGCACACACCACCATGCTCAGCTAATTTTTTGTACGTTTTGTAGAGACGGGGTTTCGCCACATTGCCTAGGCTAATCTTGAACTCTTGGGCTCAAGCTATCTGCTGACCTTGGCCTCCCAAAGTGCTGGGATTACAGATATGAGCCAACTGTGCTGGTCAACTTGAAAACTTAATGTGCATCAGAAGCATCTGGAAAATTTGTTAACAAAAATGTAATTGCACAGATTCCACCTCTGGATACTCTGATTCAGTAGTATGTGTTGAGATCTAAGAATCTGCTATCTAATTTATATATAGATATTTTATATACTTTAAGTCCTAAGGGTACATGTGCACAACATGCAGGTTTGTTATATAGGTATACATGTGCCGTGTTGGTTTGCTGCACCTATCAACTCATCATTTACATTAGGTATTTCTCCTAATGCTATCCCTCCCCCAACCCCAATAGGCCCCAGTGTGTGATGTTCCCCTCCCTGTGCCCATGTGTTTTCATTCTTCACCTCCCACTTATGAGTGAGAACATGCATTGGTTTTCTTGCCTTGTGATATTTTGCTGAGAATGATGGTTTCCAGCTTCATGTCCCTGAAAAGGACATGAACTCATCCTTTTTTATGGCTGCATAGTATTCCATGGTGTATATGTGCCACATTTTCTTTATCCAGTCTATTATTGATGGACATTTGGGTTGGTTCCAAGTCTTTGCTATTGTGAATAGTGCTGCAATAAACATATGTGTGCATGCATCTCTATAATAACATGATTTATAGACCTTTAGGTATATACCCAGTAATGGGATTAGTGGGTCAAATGGTATTTCTTTCTTTCTTTTTTTTTTTTTTTTTTGAGATGGAGTCTTGCTCTGTCACCCAGGTTCAAGTGCAGTGGCGCGATCTTGACTCACTGCAGGCTCTGCCTCCTGGGTTCACGCCATTCTCCTGCCTCAGCCTCCCAAGTAGCTGGGACTACAGGTGCCTGCCACCATGCCCAGCTAATTTTTTTGTATTTTTAGTAGAGACAGGGTTTCACTATGTTAGCCGGGATGGCTCAATCTCCTCACTTTGTGATCCACCTGCCTCGGCCTCCCAAAGTGCTGGGATTACAGGCCCGAGCCACCGTACCCGGCCCAAATGGTGTTTCTAATTCTAGATCCTTGAGGAATCACCACACTGTCTTCCACAATGGTTGAACTAATTTACACTCCCACCAACAGTGTAAAAGTGTTCCTATTTCTCCAGTATCTGTTGTTTCCTGACTTTTTAATGATTGCCATTCTAACTGGCATGAGATGGTATCTCTTTGTGGTTTTGATTTGCATTTCTCTGATGACCAGTGATGATGAGCATTTTTTCATAAGTTCGTTGACTGCATAAATGTCCTCTTTTGAGAAGTGTCTGTTCATATCCTTTGCCCACTTTTTGATTTTTTTTTCTTGTAAATTTGTTTAAGTTTTTTGTAAATTCTGGCTATTAGCCCTTTGTCAGATGGATAGATTGCAAAAATTTTCTCCCATTCTGTGGGTTGCCTGTTCACTCTGATGATAGTTTATTTTGTGTGCAGAAGCTCTTTAGTTTAATTAGATCCTGTTTGTCAATTTTGGTTTTTGTTGCGATTGCTTTTGGTGTTTTAGTTATGAAGTGTTTCCCCATGCCTATGTCCTGAATGGTATTGCCTAGGTTTTCTTCTATGGTTTTTGTGCTTTTAGGTCTTACATTTAAGTCTTTAATCCATCTTGAGTTAATTTTTGTATAAGGTGTAAGGAAGGGATCCAGTTTCAGCTTTCTACCTATGGCTAGCCGGTTTTTCCAGCACCATTTCTTAATAGGGAATCCTTTCCCCATTGCTTGTTTTTGTCAGGATTGTCAGAGATCAGATGGTTGTAGATGTGTGGGGTTATTTCTGAGGGCTCTGTTCTGTTTCATTGGTCTATATATCTGTTTTGGTACCAGTACCATACTGTTTTGGTTACTGTAGCCTTGTAGTATAGTTTGAAGTCAGATAGCATGATGCCTCCAGTTTTGTTCTTTTTGTTTTATGATTGTCTGGCAATGCAGGCTCTTTTTTTGGTTCCATATGAACTTTAAAGTAGTTTTTTCCAATTCTGTGAAGAAAATCATTGGTAGCTTGATGGGGATGGCACTGAATCTGTAAATTACCTTGGGTAATATGGCCATTTTGATGATGTTGATTCTTGCTATCCATGAATGTGGAATGTTCTTCCATTTGTTTGTGTCCTCTTTTATTTCCTTGAGCAGTGGTTTGTAGTTCTCCTTGAAAAGGTCCTTCACATACCTTGTAACTTGGATTCCTAGGTATTGTATTCTCTTAGAACCTGTACTTTAATAAGCACCTCCCCTCAATCTAGTCATTATGCAATATTAGGATCACATTTTTGAAACATTGATTAGATCTTTCAATTATAGTAATGCTTTAAATACTATAATTTAAATTATGGAATTTGGGGGAGCACTTTTTAGGAAGGTGTGAAGCACAGCATTTAGTATGCATTGGGGGCCTGGCCTCATTTGCTTAATGCATAGTATGACTTTAGGATGACTATTGTCATCTTGATGACATTGTTTAGTGTACATTGCAGATGGAGTATTTTCTCTGTTTCCTCCAGCAGTCTGTTTAGGGCTGGAACCAAGTGATCATAAAATATTGCAGGGAATTTGAAAGTTATTCCATTTAACTCCTCATATTGGAGCTCATGGATAGAGCAAAATGTGTGGGGCTCATGTCGCCTGTGTGTATGATTATGTGTGCAACTCAAACATGGGGCCTTGAACAAGAAAGTGACTTAGTGGGTGGCGCTTTGTAAGTAGCATAACACAAAACACATAAGAAAACTATATGTGTGTATGTGCATGCGTGTATATGGTGAGTTACACTGTTTGGCACTTAATGGTTTGGACCTATACCAAAGGCAAACCACTGAAAAAAATACTTGCCATTTCAAGGACTGCATAAGGTGACCGAATTTCCTCTATGAGACATAAATTTCACTCTTGCTGCCCAGCTGGCTGATTGTTCAAATTCAATAAATCACAGATTCAACAAACACATATTTAGAGAAGGAGGGAAGAGGAGGAGATGAGTAATATCAAGCTGTGCAGATAAGAAGGCCAGGGCTAAGTCTTTGAAATTGTGCACAATAGAATGAATACCTTTTATCCATTCGCCCCACTAAACACCACCACCACGAAAATCATTTTCCAATTAGTCAGCGGGTTTCAGCATCATTACCTTTGAGATCAGATTTGCTACCATTCAAAAATGCATCAGAGGCAGTGTAGGAAGAGTTAAGCATCATTCCTGGCATGCGAGGTCTGGGAGGAGGTGAAATTAGATTAGCTGCAGGAAAATGGGAGGGTTTACATTACCAGAGGGGCTCTACCTGGCTCCAGGCTTAACAGTGAACAACGCTTTCAGCATATGGCATTACAATGGATTAGTGATCAAGTACGATTAATCCTAATAGATCGTCTTTTGAACCTCAGTGGCTTGTTAGGTGAGAAAAAATTGTCTGTCCCCAAAGTGTCAGGTGAAACTCTCATTTGAGGTAAGACTGCCATGTGGAGATGGGTCTCCATCTGGTGGCTTCCTTTTGTGAAACTCCACCAGAAGGTGTTTTAATGAGGCTTTTATAGCAGGCACCACCTGCCACTAATCTTCCCCTCTAAAAAGGTGTAATTGAGGGTTGGTTTTACAGTATGGCTCATATCCTAACCTTGGGAATTCATCAAGAAATGCAAATCTGGGTGGGATGGTGTAATCATGAAATGCCATTTTGGCTTTGGGTTTAGACTGAAGTGGTTATAGAAATTTGTGGTGGGCTAATTACAACCAGCTATATAGTAGCTTCCCCTTTTCAGTTAGATTAATATGTGTGTCATCTCAGAATTAAATAACCAAGTTGATGGTGACCATATGTCTTCATTCAATTTTTTGCACATGTAAAGAGTTGCAAGGCTGCTAGTGGTTCACACAATTTAAAGGTTTCATTTACACTATTAAGGTTTAACTGGTTTGAATTTACTGTACATTCGTCCTCTTAGTAGATACTTCAGTTCTACAATGCATTATTTCAATAAGACATGAGCAAATTACAGAATCACTGAGTCATTTTCTATCTATGGGACTTGGGGAGTAGAGGTATTTTTCTTTATGTCTTAATTTAAGATACAGATTTCTGTTACACTGCTATGCTGGCAGGTTAGTTATTGATTATGCTGACGTTTCTACCCAGGACTTTGAAGTATAAGACGCTGTAGAAGATGGAGTATTATAGAACAACTTTGATGTTTTTAATTCAACAAACATGAGTTAAATTCTTCCTATATACTAGTTAATTTGCTACAGATTAGGAAATAATATTATTAATAACAGTAACGATAATAATATTACACAAACTCTGCCTCCCAATAGTGTAGTATCATTTTGTTTTCATTCTTGTGCTACTCAGAATATTTTTGAAAATCATTTCCTTTTGCCAGTACTACCTTAGAATAATATGTTAAACATCTCAGCTATATGTAATCAAATCAATAAAATAGTATGTATACTTAGATAAATTTCAATATTTGAGGTTCATCTATACTCCATTTTAAAAGTCAAAGAAATGCATGGCTCCGGGTTACTTGCCTTTCAATTATTAGTTTAATGAAAGAGTATTGCAAGAAAGGTAGATGACCCCAAATATCCCCAAATCCAAGCCTGGTTTGCAGTTTGAGTTTGGAACAGCATTTATAAAGATGAAATATGACTTTAAAACAGAAGACATAAACTGGCATCCCAAAGGCTCTGACCTGCAGTTTTATATTTGGGCTTTTTTTTTTTTTTTTTTTGAGACGGAGTCTCGCTCTGTCGCCCAGGCTGGAGTGCAGTGGCCGGATCTCAGCTCACTGCAAGCTCCGCCTCCCGGGTTTACGCCATTCTCCTGCCTCAGCCTCCCGAGTAGCTGGGACTACAGGCACCCGCCACCTCGCCCGGCTAGTTTTTTTTTTTTTTTTTTTTTGGTATTTTTTAGTAGAGACGGGGTTTCACCGTGTTCGCCAGGATGGTCTCGATCTCCTGACCTCGTGATCCGCCCGTCTCGGCCTCCCAAAGTGCTGGGATTACAGCCTTGAGCCACTGCGCCCGGCCATATTTGGGCTTTTATTATTTTTGTTTGCTGGACTACACAGGGTTTGTGTTTTTTAATACAAATTTTAATCCATGTGGACATAATACACTCTTTTTCACCAAAGGCCTTGTTTACTTCCTAATCTCACACCAAAGCACACTGACAAAATTGAATCCCAGATCTAAATAAGGTTGATATTCACATAAGTTTGTGAGCATTGATCCCATTACTTTAGAATCAATCCGTGAACTTGTCTGCATGCATGCAGTGAAGCCCTTAGGGATGTATGAGTGAGGGAGAAGGCAGGAACCTACCCAATTAGCAGAATCACAGAAGCCAAATCTACCATTTGTAGGGCTCAACATTTTATAACTATTTTGCTCCCCTGTCCCTAAAGTCCTTGCTACACAACCAGAAGCCAGAAACTGGAGGGACAGGGTAGGTGAGAAGAAGATAAGACCACATTATTTAACCTATTTTCCACTTAGAAAAAGATTTACAATCAGTTTGAAAACGTGTAACTCGAACTTCAACTTTCCCAATGCCTTTCTCCAGGAAATTCAGTTCTCACAGACATGAATGATTAGAACTAATCTTGCCAAAGAAAGATAGTACATGAATATTGTTCTCTCATTGACAGAAGAATGAGGTTGATTATATTTTTCTTTAGGCTTTGACAAATTAGAAAGTCTATCCTTTCCCCTCAATAACCCCTCAGTGTTGGTTTAATTTAGAGGAAATAATAGCTGTCTGAAGGTTACATGACTGCCTGACACATAGTCTGTCTCTTAGTATTGGCTACATCCATGCATCATATTAAAGAAGTACCCAACTTCTCCCTGCCTCAGCTTTTCCACCTATTTTACTCATTCCACTAATGCCATAATCAGACCTAGCCTTGGGAATTATTATGAAGCAAGAAAACGTTGTCTTTCAAGTTTCCTCGCTCGGTGCTGCCTTTCAGTTTCCTTTACTGTCTGGTAATGCTTTTCCCGATTGCAGCCCCTCCCCAACTCTAGGATACAGTGCCAGGGCTTCCAGCCTCAGAGGGTTCACAACCACATCTGTCCATCCATGTCTCTCCAGCCCAAACCCCCTGGGCCATGATTTTCTAGCTACTTTCACCAAGCACCTTGTTGTGAAGTGGGTTTTTGTGCCTTGTGATTTTGGACTTTAAAAGCATTGGGTCTGAAGCTAAGGGAATGGTTTTCTTGATAAAAATGAATAAAAACTCTGTAGCTGGATTGGAGAATCATGTAAGACCAGAAGAGGCCTGTGGATAGCCAAATCACACCACGCTTTGCCAGGTGCCTGCCCCTGCGCCTGGATAGTTTTGTGTATTTTTAGTAGAGATGAGATTTCACCGTGTTGTCCAGGCTGGTCTCCAACTCCTGAGCTCAAGCAATCCACCCACCTCAGCCTCCCAAAGTGTTGGGATTATAGGCGTGAGTCACCACACCCGGCCAATATGGATTTTTATGAGAGTGAGACAGTTATCCGGGCATGTTTCCTGTGACTTTTAGGACTTGGGGATAGTCACAGTGGAGGTATATTGGCTAAAACTTTGTGATTCCATATTTTTGGTAATAAGTAGGAGAGTGCTCACTTCTTTGGCTCAGCTAGAAGTCAAATAAATGTATTTAAACCCTTTCCTTCCTCACACAACATTCACCAGCATAGTGACGCTGGGTTGTATTTTGTGTCAAATTTACATCCCTCGGTATCTTCAGTTCACTACCGTTTGTCCTCTTTCATAAATTATGTCTTTATTTTATTCTTCAGCATTCACCTTTCCAGCTCTCCTATGCTCTCCCTGAGAGCCTTGCAGTGTGCCATTCTTCCTCTGGAGAACCCACCTGTAAATAAATTCCCCCCCCCTCAGACTTTCTACATGAATCCCAAAAATGAGGTTGGCTCACCTTGACATTTTATTGTTATCTGGCATTTTACCTTCTATCTTCCTCATTATGTCACATATGTTTGTAACTGAGGCCAGGAAAGTTTTAAGAGAAGAGAAAAGAAGAAGAGAGCAAAGGAGGAGAGGGATAGGGAAGAAAGGACCAGGAAGAAGATTTTTGTTTAAATCCTTGTTTCTGTTTTAGATAAATTATTTAGACACTAATCCATATCCCTAGAATCAGATAAAAATGTAGGTAAGCAAACTTACATGAATTTCTCTATAAGCATGAGAATTACTCACCCAAAACACTAGAATAGGTATAGCATTGCCCCTGAAAACAAGTTGCTGGCATCTGGCAGAGGTTCACAAAGTGCTTGTGAGATTTATATGTATGGAAGATTCCTGAACCAGCACAAGATTTTGATTTAGTAGACCTGGGTTGAATCCCAAGAATCTCAATTTATAACAGCCACCCACAGTGGTTCAGACACCGTTCTAGAGAAAGAATATTTCAAAGTTTTGGGCTATTTCATCAGATCTTCATTACTCTCCTTGGCCGTTTGAGAATCCTGAGTGAGGAATTTCAAAGATGAATGTGTGTAGAGAAGGAGCCTGTTGCATAGAGAAACAGTAAATTTTATTGCATATTATGTATTTTTTAATTTAAAGAAGAGCTATCTTGGAGCAGTTATGCTCCATAAATAAAGCATATAAGCATTAAACTTAAGAAGGAGTCTAGTCTCTGAAGCAGTTATTGTCTACTCACCAAAAGAACTGGAATGATTATAGGCAGCCCAGGCCAGGTATGTAATGTGGGTGTTAAGACTCTGTTTACAAAAACCAATGTGGGAAGGCATGGAATTTCCATACTGAGTGCTATTTGTGTATACAGTTCCTCAATTTGTATTCTAGAGGAACCCAAAATTTGTTTGCTGCAAGAGCAAATCTCACATTGCAGCAAAGCTGGACATTCCATAGCTCCCAAGCTGATGTGTTGCCCTGCCTGCCCTATGCTTCCCTCCTTGTCCACTCTAGCCAATTCCTTAAAGAGCATCTAATTTAGATGAACTATAACCATTCAGAGCATTATTGTTTAAAGCCCCCATGCCAGCTGACGGCACTATAAAGTTTGAAATCACCAATCAGCAATTATCTTCATATATTCATGATGAAATAAAGTTGCAGAAAAAGTCAGTTTTTGTTTCAAGAATACCCTCTTTTAGTTATTTTAGGGTGGTAGTGATGCTTATGACCATTGGACAGTCTCATGCACAAAGAAATTCAAGTTGGATACAGCAAAAGTATCCAAACATGAAGGGCAATGATAGCATCCCAGCCTTTGGACAAAAAAGAAGGCCTTGATTCAATAATTTTTGGCTGGTCAACCAGTACTTGAAATTTAAGTTTTTTACCCAACATTTCTCTCATATATAAAGGATTGCAGGTAGACTTGGACTACTAGTACCTAATATAAACCACTATTTTTTTCAACTCGGAATCTACATATGCATTCATTCTGAAGCTTATCTTTTATTCCTAAAGCCTGCAAACTAGATGTAATACTAACTTTCAGCAAGCAGACCTGGTGCTTACTCAGGAGAAAGTTTCCCTTCTTGCTTTCATCCATAGGACTTTCTATTCTGAGAGTGTTTGACTTCATCCCTGATTGATCTTTAACTGGCATGCATTAAAAGACTCTCCCTGAATAAGAAGTGCCATGGAAATAGGCACCTTTCATCTTTGGAGGCAAAGGAGCCCTGTGCCACATGGTGGGGTGGCAGTTCCTTTGATCAGCATTTCTTTACTAGAGCCCAGAAATTGAGTCACCCCACCAGGCATAGCAATACAATAGGCAGTCAGTATCCCAACGGAACCAATGCTAAGCAGTGATTGGGAATTTCCATCAGAGCATCTTAATCCACTAGTCTGAGTTGTCACCATGAGTTCCACGATGCCCATTAAAATGACTTCAGGTCACCTTTACTGAGCCTGCCCATTCACTCCAAAACAATTATCCTAATCCCCTTAGCAGACCCAATCCCTTAACACTTATGAAGTGCCCTCCTACACAGGGTGCTGACATTTTCCAACAACACTGGCCTCTTTGAAACGCCAATCAAAAGTCCTCCTTGTTAAAATACACGACCCTCTCTGCAAGTATAAACAGACCTTCATACATCACCACCACCACCATCATTAAAAAGCACTTACAGAACACCCACCTGTGCACGATGCTGTGCAGCCCGGCCCAGAACAAGCAAGTGTTCCAAGTGCTGACCTGACGAAGGAGTGGCTACAACCCTGCCGCTTCAGGGTTCTTCTGCTGTTTATTTAACACAGGCTGTGCCTAAGGGCATGGGCCTGCAGCAGACCATTTCTGGTAGCTGGGTAATTGCCCCAAGAGAATTAATTAGCTGCTTAACAGAGCAGATCTAGGAAATGTAGTGTGTGACAAAGCTTACCATTAAAGTTTTAAAAAATACTACTTCCCAAAATGTTCGTTACTACTCCCCAGTACTCAACTACTTGGTTCTGCACGGGGTGATTTGGAAGGATCTTTCAGTTATTTTCCTTCCCCTATACACTGTCACCCTACTGACTACTCACCACTAAGGAAGGAAGGAAGGGTAAATCGAATCAATGCTGGTCCAGTGTCATTCTTTTGGCCAGCAAACCAGGGCAGAGGACATAGGTTTATTTATCACTCCACTACTTACCAGCAGGGCAACTTTGGAGAAGCTCGTAAATGCTCTGGGCTTCAGTTTTCTTCAGTGTAGAATGGGAAGCATACCATATATGGATTGTTTTAAAGGTTGAGTGAAACAACATAGGGTGAAAATTAAGTGCTTGGGACTCAGCGGTGTCAGAGAAATCTGGGCTAAATCTTAGACAAGACTGATAGTATTTACTAAGTCTGGGAGCCTTTTGAGAGGTGAAGCTGGGAAGGCCTTTGCACACTCAGGGGGTGAGGAAGTCTGATGAGAAAGGAGTGAGAAAATAACACGAGAAAAGGGAAGACTTTTTTTTTTTTTTAATTATACTTTAAGTTCTAGGGTACATGTGCACAACGTGCAGGTTTGTTACATATGTATGCATGTGCCATGTTGGTGTGCTGCACCCATTAACTCGTCCTTTACATCAGGTATATCTCCTAATGCTATCCCTCCCCCCTACCCCCTCCCCACAATAGGACCCGGTGTGTGATGATCCCCTTCCTGTGTCCAAGTGATCTCATTGTTCAATTCCTACCTATGAGTGAGAACCTGTGGTATTTGGTTTTCTGTTCTTGCGATAGTTTGCTGAGAATGATAGTTTCCAGCTGCATCCATGTCCCTACAAAGGACACGAACTCATCCTTTTTTATGGCTGCATAGTATTCCATGGTGTATATGTGCCACATTTTCTTAATCCAGTCTGTCACTGAGGGAAATTTGGGTTGATTCCAAGTCTTTGCTATTGAAGTGAACACATTTAAGGCTAGCAAAAGTTAGGCAGGGACAACCAAGGAATTAGGGTGCCTGGAACCTAGGGGCTTCATTGGGAAGTAAGAAGACGACAGGGTGAAACATAAGAGAGAAGCAGTGGTGGAGGGGATGTGTGCCATCATCCATTTGTTCATTCATTTCCTCAGCCATGTACACATCAGCATTTATTGTTGTCTACCCTGTGCCCGATGTGATGTTTGACAAATTTATATGATTCTTTATGCAGAAAGCAATATAGTAACCTGGAAGGAACAATGATTGTGGAGATGTGAGCTTGAATCCTGGCTCTCACCTCTATTATTTTAGGCTTCTCATTAGCATCATTTTACCCTTCTTTAGCTGCATCCTTCCTGTGGGCCCAAGGGAGACATATGTTTCACATAATTTTAAAACTTGGCATAATAAAGATACTGGTGCTTCAAATCTAGCTAAAAACATGTTTTGACAAAGATGTATACGATTTAATTTCCTCTTCCCCATTGCAATATTTTCCCCACAATGCAAGTTTAGGTATCTGTCCTTTACTTAAACCGTACACAACGTGACAAGTAATAAAGGCTTTAATAAGAAACATGAAAAGAATAAACCTGAAGATGCAATCTTTCCCAATTCAAAGATGTTTGTTCAAAGCAGTTCCACTCAACAGTCTTAATCTCTTGAGAGGAGTCTTGGTTTATTGTGAGAGTCTCCTACCTAAGATTGCTTGAAATGCCTGCAAAGGGAACCTGGTCTGTAACCTAGGACTGTGATGGTCTTAGGTCCTTTCATGTCTTTTCCAGTGCTATTCCAAAATTCTAAGTGGATATCACTGATTCAAAGTACATAATACATATGGGTTCTAGCAAACAGTATTTTACCTACAAAAGAAAAGTGAACGTGGGCTGCAAACATCCATTGTTTTTAGACGTCCACATACTGAAGAGGATGTATTCAGTGTAGCTCACTCGATTCTGACTGAAAATCCACATTTTTAAGCCTGCTCTGTTAGAGCTACCCTGTAGAACTTCACTTTCTCTATTGGCAAATGGGAACAGTAGTGCCTACCACAACAGGGATATCAGCAAAACTGCATGAGGATAATTATTTAAATATCCTGGGACTGTTCTACCTAAAGCAGTCTTTTTAGTTCCTCATTGTACCATCCTTTTAAATGCTGAGGATAGGTGTCCCCACAATCTGAAAATGTATTATTTATTTACATGTTCAATTGTCTGTTTTCTTCATTTACTAGAATGTATGCCCCAAGAGAAGAGAAATCTCACTTGTTATATATCAAGACTTGCCTGCTCATAGGAGGTACTCAATAAATGTTTGTTGAGTGCATAGTAGTTGATCAACAAATGACAGATATATACAAAACTATACATATGTATATATATTCATATATTTATAGCTTCTTTACTAGATAGTGTCTGTTTACATATATATTCATGATAAAAACATTCTATATGAGCTATCATAATCCTAATTTCATGTATATAAAGAAATGAGTTGAGAAAGGTTGAGTAACTTGTCTAACTTCACAGTGCTAAGAGTGCCGGTCTTGGGAATTGAACCCGTAAACCCACACCCAGTTGACATTTCTTCCATTACAGCACAGCTCCTACTCACTAATTTTTTTCTTCAAGAGATGGCTATCAGTCTTCCTTACCATACCCTGTTTCAGAGTCTATTTCATAGGTTGTAACTGTATCTATCCTTCCCAATGTTTCCTTAGCCCACAATAGCCTGTTCCATATGTACAGGGCTATAGCCTGAGGTATCCTTGTGTGGCTCTCTGGCTCTGATCTTGTCATGGAGCCATCTCAGTGCTATTATTTCCAGCAGTGGGCTGCTCCAGCATTCTTAAAGCCCCTCATTTAATTGGCTATTCAAAACTCAGATACTGTGAGCCCTCGTCCCCATGGGGTTAAAGCACCCAAAAGAAACCCCACAGATTTCCTTCTACTTCCCAGCAAATTTAAGCCACACATGTACCAGCTGCTGATGGACTCCACACCCCAGCTGTGCTGCTGAAGGGTGACTGTACTCGGGCAACCGCTTCCAAATCGAGCTGCTGAAATGGGGCCTCATGAGACTTTGACAGTGTTAATTACTGAATCCTCCCAGCCTGCCAGCCAGGCTTCTCCACGGAAGGCCTCGCCTCGCCATGTGGAACTGCTCCTGGTGGCACTCCCTCTGAGCTCCCATTTGGCAGCACACAGGCAACATTTTAAAAGATGTTTTCATTTGCTTTAGCGTTTGGTTCATCCTCCCCCTTCTGCCCCCCGACTCTGACACTTCGGGACTGAAATATGTTTTTTGCAGTTGTGGCCGAGTTCCACCAGGTTCCTGAATCCTGCATTTAATAAGATGGTTGTCAGAGGAGAGGCCACAGCTGGAGGCGTTGACCCAGGTTTTACATTCAGGGGTCTGTGCACACAGACCGCATGAATGGTTACAAGTAAAGGCATGGGACAGCTCTTTACTTTGTAAGTCTGACTCAGTTTTGTTCCAGAGTCCTCCTACACAGGATATGCTCCATGTTCATATATATTTAACTTTTCTGTAAGAGTACATACAGAAAGCGAGCCTTGGTTGGGACAAGAGTGCTTTTGTGACAGGTTTCCTGAAAGAAAAAACTCTACATCATTTTTATGCCTGATTTAACTTGACCCGTCAATCACAAGAATTTGGCCAGCTGTGCTATGAAACAATGCAAGTTCCATTCACAAGGGCTGTAATATGCCATTCATTAAGATGACTCTCTTGGCTTCCACCGTGGGTGTCCTCTCGCTCCACCAGAAGACCTAAGGGGATAAAAAAGAGCCAAGCCACTAGAATAGCTGCAATAGAAAGCACTGTGGTCACAGGGCCAGTGCCAACTCCAAAGGCATGTACCAACCAAAATGCAGATGTTCGATTTGGCCATGAGAGATGGCATGCAGGCCTTTCAGGTTCAGTGAACCAAACAGGATGATGAGAGTTTTCATCTTCCAGAAGTTGCGCCCATAATTCTAATTGCTAGATTGAATTCTCCTTCTCCAGAAGATTAGCTGTAACCAGTTACTAGGGACCCATGCAGAGAAGACACTTTATTCTTTTTCTTGGTTTTTGTACCATAAAGTTTTCAGATGGAGCAGAGAGACAGGTATAAGTCAGGATACAAATGGAGTCTAGTGCTTTCTGCTGCCTCATCTGAAAGGCAGCCATGCAGGAGATGCCCCAGACAGCAAATCATTTTTCTTGTGGAATCATGATCTAAATTTTCCACATGAAAAGAATCCCAGGCCCATTACTTCTACAATTTGTATTTTTTCCCCACTTAACTTCCCAAAGAAATGCAATCTTTTCCCCAAAGTTCAGTTCCATGGGCTGAATTGCATCTCACAAGAATTCATATGTTGAGATCCTAATCCCCAGTATCTTAAAATGTAATCTTATTTTGAAAATAGGGTCATTACATATGTAATTAGTTAAGATGAGATCATGGTAGAATAGGGTAGGCTCCTAATCCAGTATGATTGATGTCCTTATAAAAAGGGAAATTTGGACCAGAGACACTCACACAGGGAGAATGCTGTGTGAAGACAAAGGATGAGATTGGGGTAATGTCCCATAAGCCAGGGAAGACCATAAGTTGCCAGCAAATCACTGGAAGTTAGGGGAGAGGAACAGCCTAGAACAGATTCTCCCTCTCAGCCCTCAGAAGGAACTTACCTGCCAATGCCTTAATCTTGAACTTCCAGCCTCTAGATCTGTGAGCGGTATATTTCTTTTGTTTAAGCCATTCAGCTTGTGGTGCTGGTTACAGCAGCCCTTGCAAACTAATGAATACAGCAAGTGTAACTGCTTTTTTGCACTTGTGTCCCCTGAAAATTAAAACTCTTAGGGAGAATTCTATACCAGTTTTCCAGGTAAGTTTTAGAGAAAGATACCTGCCTTACAAGCTGAAAAATGTCATAGGTGGGCAGACGATGCTATGTTTACAGGTCAATATACTTTCTGTAAGGTTATTTATAAGCAGTGGATTTATTGCAAATTATTTAATGTCCCTCTGAGGAAAGGGGAAATTGAGATATGAAGGGCAGAGTCTCTGCAAATGAAGTTCCGTGGTGGAGAGTTGCATGCAGACTAGGGCTTGCTCACAGAAACAGTACCTGTAAGGAGATGAGGCAGAGGAGAAGTTGAGTGGTAGTGTGGCTACAACAGACGGATAAAATGACGACCATCCATTGTGGCCCTAAGACCAGCTCCAGTGTTGGGAATTGTAAATTGTGTCACTGATTTCCTATAATTTTGCAATGAAGAGAAACTTACCAGAATCCTGAGAAAGCTGTTCCCAGATGGGGTGAAATGTCCATAAAAGTTGTACACTGCCCAGCACTGCAAGGAATGGACTGTAGTGGATGCTGTGGTTGTTGGCCAATCCCCTCTTCAAGATGAAGACCATTATTTCCTCAGATGCCAGGAGTCATGGCTTGCTGAAGGCTCATAGCCGAGTTCCTCCCTCAGCATTGACCTCTGTCAAAGAAAGCTACGTAATCTTAGGACACACCTCATCTAAGGGACATCCCACATTCAACAGCTCCAAGTAACCAGGTAGCAGTCAGAATTCAAAGTTGGTGATACTCTTGCTGTGTCCTCTAGTGGAATCATTCCCTCTCTGAGGTTCAAAACTTCTGGGTCTTTGACCCACAGAGTTTCAGAGACAGAAAGCATAAATTATCCAAATGGGTCTGTGGGAATAATCAGGGGCAATCCCAATATCACTTTTCTTCCTGAGTCTTGGTATTCTACCTACTGGGGACATAATACCATGTAATGGTCATTATATGTGAATGTACATTGTATACTGTAGGATGGAGCCCCCTCCTTACAGCACCCTCTCCAAGCTGGCACATCAGCTGCTGTTTGAAAATGCTATCCCTGTGGTCCAGCAGGCCAGCAGCTACTGGGCAGTGCTGTTAGTGTTATGATTAGTGGATCCATGGTCATATGTTCATAGTGGTCCCTTCTGTGCTATAAAGTGGGCTCTTTGGTCTGATGTGATATGTGATCTTGTGTTTGTGGATCAAATGTGCTCCCAGGTAACGGAGCTGATTGAGGCCCTGGGAGAAAGAAAATCATACCCATATTCAGAATGTATTTATTTCAGTCAAGATAAATTACTGTTTCTTCTAAAGTAGAAACAGTCCAATATAATCAACTTGCCATGAAGAGGCTGGTTGGTCCTCCCAGAAATGTTGCCACATTAGAGGCTTGGTGTGGGATTCTATCGCTGGCAGGTTGGCTATTCAACAGCAGCAGTAGTTAAATCAACATTGATCAGTGAGAGTCTGTAGTGTTAAGTCTAGGTAAAGACTCCTTTCTTGCCACCATAACTACTTTGTTCATGAGTCAGTTGTGCAAGCACCAGGATATGTGATGACCTAGACTCTATTTCAGATGCACCACTTCCATATTACAAGAGATTGCTGTTAGGCTTGTCTCATTATATGAGTTGATGTATCTGACAGGACCAAAACCATGGTGGGAAGTTCTGGTCACAAGATCATTTCATGTCCTACCACAATGCTACCAAGGTAGTAGCATACCATGGTCTTTGACATAATTTTCTGGGGGCAGATGGCATATCTTTGTTCCAGAAACATATGTACCTACACTGTGGTGCTTTTACTATGGTTTGCCATATACTTTGTATAGTATCTTTTCCACCAGTTATCTCTGTTATAATACCATATACTCTGTATAATACCATAGGGTCTGCCAGGCCTTAAGAGCCAAGCAGCAGTTCCACTTGCATTGCAACCTAGACCGACTACAGAGCTTTCCTGCTAGGGTCCTACTCAGAGCTGACAGCCTTCCAAGTCATTTAAACTTGCCAGTGAAGAGCGAGTTTATAGAGAGGATGAAACTGCAATCCCACCATCATTCAATAAGCCAGAAGCCAATGGCGACTTACTGATACCCAAACCTACTGAACTTGCTGTTGGAAAGATCTTTGTGAGGATTAGGAATTAGGTTGAAAAAAGAAGAACCAACTTCAAGCAAAAATTAAACTTTATTTCTACTTAAACAATTAATACACTTGAGTTAGCTTTCCAAACCTAACCTCCTGATTAAATGCCCTTAAAACTGAAAAAAAAAAAATTGTACATTTAACAAATCATACTCATACTCAGAATGTGTTGACTCCAATGTAGATACAGGAATACACCGCTTCCTAAATGCAAAAAGACCTACCAGGCACTGTGTTTCCTTCTTAGGGGTGAGAAGTACAAGGACACTAATTTGTCCTGTACTTCAAGGGCATGCTCCTGCATACCCAACTGATGCCTAAAACTTTACTAATATGGTTGGTCCTGGAATCCTTATACAGTTTGTCTTTCACCTGGAGTGTATGTGTATGTGGCTTCACAAAATACCTAAAATCCTTGCTGCTTCCTGCTAGTCTTGTTTGATTAATATTATGTCTTTGAGAGAGTGGGTCAAAATGACATTCTACAGAATGCCCAGATAGTACGTGTCCCTTTGACTATATAATTATGGAGGGGGAGAGTCAACACAGCTCTGGGGAAAGACTATATAGGTCTATTTCATGTAAAGACAAATTGCTTCCAATCCTTCTTCCTAATAGAGTTGAAAATGAACACACAAACCAGCCCAATGGCTGCATACTGTGTTCCTAGGGCTGTGTGGTTATGTGCTTATGAAGATACAACATCTGACAAAGCAGCTACAATTGGAGATACTACTTGGTTGAGTGCTAAATGCTCCATTGTCATTTTTGAATTTTGCAGCAGCGAGGCTGATGAATTAAATGTTTTTGTATTACTGCAGTTTTTGCATACTGTAGATCTTTAAGGGTAGCACTAATCTCTGCCATTCCACCAAGGATGCAATATTCTTTTTTTATTTCCTATGTTGGCTGGAGTGGAAGGGTACCCTAAGCTTTATCATTGTATTTCCCACTATGATGATTATTGCACCTCAGGTCAAGAAATCATTGTGAAGATTCTTCCAACTACTAAGTATATGCATTCCAATTATATATTAGGGTCCAGGAAAATGATCATGGACTGAGTCTCTGAATCTAGTCACCTCTATGAGCCAGATCTGGGGCAGGACTTCATTTATTACTTGGCTTTCAAATGCTCAGTCTTATGCAGGGCCATGATGGTAACTACTGTCCCCAGGTACTAATGTCAACTTAGATTCTGTGTCTGTACTACTTGAAATGTCTGGGTATACCTTTTTTTTCTGGTGTATGGTTACAAGAATATGGCTGAAACTATTTTAGGTGGGAAACTGGAGCATCTTTACATACTAGTGGAGTTGTAGGGCCTTCCCAGGTACTTGGCATCTCCTTCAGTATGTGAGTTGTGAAGCTGAAAACTCATGTAATTCAGGAAACTGGACAAGGGATCATGACTTTCTACTAGGTGGTTTCCTATAGTCTCCTGATATTTTGATCATATAGATTGAGCAATATCTTTGATAGTTGCCCACCTATCCTTCTCCTTGGTTCTATCAAGTATCTCCATGTTTTTATGTAGCTCAGGCACCTACACTACCTCACTGGCCATGCTGTCATTACTGTTCTTGTTTAAACAGCCACTTGGCCTCTGTCATTGTGGGATTCTATCATCTGCATTGCTCTCAGGGTGCTCGGTTGTAGCAGCGTCTCTTATGTTTAGCTCTGGCCTGGCCTTCATGGCTTCAGATCATGTGAGCAGTCCTCATGTTTTGGAGACGGTCATTTTTTTTTCCCTGGGCCTTCCCATGGAACAGAATCAGATGGAGTGTTTGCTGGCCATATGCAGTGTATTCTCTCACCATGTCTACTATCAGCCTCTTAACTCCTTCCTCTGCTGTCTCATGGCAGTTCTGTTGGCTCTACTTCATTCAGTGTGAGCCTTTGCTTTCTCTAAGTTTATATCAGGATCATTGCCAGGGTGTTAAAAACTGTGTCACAGAAATTTTCTCTCATTTTGATAAACTCTTCGTTGTCCAACTTCGTGTCAGTTACCCTTGATATCACAATGCTAAGAATTCTAGTTACTGTCTCAGCTACATTTTGACTTGGACCTGCAGTTATTTTGTGGTATGGTCTATTTGCTTCATCAGGCTTAGCACTTTCATGGTTGGGTTATGTTGTAGTATAAAAGTAATTACTGTTTTGGTGCCAATGGAAAAGTGGAACTAGATCCTGAGAAAAGTGTGTATTGTCCTACAAGACTGAGACTTCTGCTTCATCTTCAAACAAGGGGAAAAAGATAGCTATTATAGGGAAGAATGGGCCACTTTACATAGGGTAGAGGATAATCTAGAAATTCAAGGCATTCGAATTCACTGATCTAGATTCCCCCCTCAAATCTCAAGATCCTACTCTTTGCTAATCAGGGTTCTGACCTCAGAGTAGCAGACTTGCTGGGATTTGAGAAGTCAATCTTCTTTGGACATCTGTTATTCTTTCAATACAATTTCATATCTAATCTGCATTTTCTGCTTCTAGCTCTGTGAGTGTCTTGTCATATGCTGTCAAGGAGGCCCTCTGGCTTTCATACTTTACCTTGAATTGGTTGTTAATTACCCTTAAATTTTATTTTTTTTTTTGTCAATGCATCAATAGTCCTTAGAAAAAGCCATCTGATTCTGTAATCCTTATAGTTACCGTTTCCGCAGAACTATTCAAACACTTGAGATATTTCACTGACAAGTGTATTCTCTTTCACCAGAATCCCATCTGAATTCACCACCTGTAAAAGTTATAACAATTGCACCACTACTGCATGGGAGGGTTTTCAGTAACCCCTGCCTTACTCTGCTGGGGCTGCCACAACAAACTACCATAGACTGGGTGGCTTCAACAACAAAAATTTATTTTCTCACCGTTTTGGAGACTAGAAGTCTGAAATTGTGGTGCCAGCATGGTTGGGATCTGGTGAAGGCTCTGTTTCTGACTTTCAGATGGCCACCTTCTCACTGTGCCCTCATAAGGCAGACAGAGAGAGAGAATATGAATTTTCCTCCTAGGACCTCATTTAATCTTAATTATTACCTCCTAAAAATCCTATCTCCAAAAACAATCACATTGAGGTTATAGCTTCAATACATAAATTTGGGGGAACACAGTTTATTCCATTGCACTCATCTACCATCAAGGATGGGAACCTGGTTCCTTTAACTATTACTGGCACCAAATGTTAGTTTCCCAAGGAAACAGACTCTGAAATTCTGCAATTTTCATCTAGATCACTTACTGGGAACTGCTTTTAGGAGCAACACCTGTAGGAAGGTAAAGGTAGCAAGACTGGAACCGTGATGCAGCCTCAATCAAGTCATTGGTTGATTTCAAAGAGAGCTTTGAAGCGAGAATGGCCGTTCAGAGATGTCTCACACTGAGGCAAGGGGACAGAGCTTTTGTACCACTTCCTGACCAGCCTCAAATGGAGGCTGCTTCCTGAGAAGAAGGGGACAAGCTTGGATGAGGCAGCTTTTTTTTTTTTTCAGCGAAAGGCAATTCCCAGAGAGAGATTTAGTGGTCAGTCTTAGCAGCCATCACTCCCAGAAATTGGGGTAAATGTCAATTCTAGGGTGGGGTGGGGGGATCTGGGTGGCATGCTATAGCATTCACCTGTAACAAACAAAAGCCATTGCCCAAAGATTACATGACATGGAAAGACTTAATTAATTATAAAAATTACAGTAGGAAGGAGGGAGCAAATCTTAATTAAATTTGCTATTTGAAAATACCTTTGCTCAGTGTGTTTATATTATACTAAGATATATAAATGGATATCAATAAATGTAAAACACTAGATATTATAAAATATTAACTGAAAGCATGTGAAACATTTTATTACCTAATTCTTTGATTTCAAAAAAAAGGAAACTATCAATTTTTTTGCTCTTAACCCAATTCCATCTTCTTGGTGAATACCACCTTGAAAATTAAAAAGTAAATCAAATGTTTTAAAGTCTCTTTTGTATAAATGTTGTCTGAATTAGTTCGTATTTCTAATTTGCATAGTCTGAAAAAAACCTTACTATGGTGTAAATTATTGATATGAAAGAAAATGTTGCTTTGAGAACAGTTAAAAACATTTGAGTCTTCAAGTAGTACTTCAGAGAGTATTCTCAGAGACAATAAACAATTTCTCTGTATTGAGTCTAGCTACTTGAACATATTATAATCAATGTCAACGTGTTTAGAAAAACCTGAGCCTTATGTACGACTTTATACTTAGATGGAAGTTTATGTATCAATTCAAGCAAATTTTATTACATAAAACTATCTGTTCAGAATTATAGATCATTAGAAAAAAACAGAAATTACACAATATAGAAAATGAATGTAATAAATATCAATAATATCTTTTGTTGGACATTTTTACCTTTACTTAAAAATTGGTCAGATTTAGAAATGTCACTCTGAAAGTTTCATCTAAAGTTCTCAGAAGGTTTAATACTATTTAAACCTTTATGTCTAGAGATCTACACTCATCAACTGAGAATTTACATGATTGTAGCAACTGCAGGATTCTTTTCAAGTAGAGTATTCTACTTTTGCCCTAATATGAGCAGTATTAGAATTATACACTGTCATAAATATATCTTACTACTGATTCATATCATATGACTTGGACCTTAACCAATAGCTTAAATTATACATAGTAATCATTCCAAAATGGACCCTTCATGGGTGGGGGAAAATGTTTTGTTCTATTTTTAAAATCCCCATTATGTAATAGGAGTTCAGAGACACCACATTAAAAAAGAATAAGATATACAATAAATAACAAAAATTATGCAGGCAATCAAAGCTCTAGTGCCAACATTCATCATAATTATTTAACCGAAATGAACTGGTCATATGAATCTCTTACACAATTTTTTCCTAAAACTGTTGCCATTTGTTATCCTATATTCTTACATTGTTCTGATTAAATTAGAAGGACAGGCTCTGACTTTGATCTTTTTCTATCTGAATTTCAGACCTTTCTTTTTCACTCACTCACATTCTCATATGTATACTTGCAGCCCACACTTCTTTTCTGAGCTCCTGACCTATATGTAGCCAACTGAGTATGATCTTGACTCTGATTCTTTTATCAATTTCTTAATGGCTATTTTAAAGATCCATCCCTTATTCTCTGTCCTCGCTGCTTAGGCCCCCAGCAGCTCTTGTTTGGATTATTATGATCCAATTACTCTGTCTGCCTGATATTTTATTCCCTACTTATCTATTCTGTACATTATTTCTATGTATACCATGTAGAAATACTAAAGTACAAATCTAATGAAGTCATATTTTCAGTTAAAAAACTTTAATGTAGGCCAGGCACAGTGGCTCATGCCTGTAATCCCAGCACTTTGGGAGGCTGAGGCAGATGGATCACGAGTTCAAGAGATCGAGACCATCCTGGCCAACATGGTGAAACCCTGTCTCTACTAAAAATACAAAAAATTAGCCAGGCATGGTTGCAGGTGCCTGTAATCCCAGCTACTTGGGAGGCTGAGGCTCCAGCGAGCCAAGATCGCACCATTGCACTCCAGCCTGGGCAAAAAAGAGTGAAACTCCATCTCAAAAAAAGAAAAAAACATTTAATGTGACTCCATTGTCTACAAGAAAAAGTTAAGGTTCTTGACATTACAGAGACAGCTCACCATTGCTGGCTCCTGGTTTCTTCTTTAGCCCATAGCATCTCATCCCTCTCCGATGAGGCACAATCACGTGAACAATATTGTTCAGGTCACTGGGCCCACTTCTTTCACCAGTAGTTTCCACTGCTGTCTCACTAGGTTGGCAAAGTTCTTCTCATCATATTTCTTGCGTTCTCTTACTTGACCTTTTCACTATAGATAGTATGATGGTTTATTTAGGTGTCAACTTGACTGGCTTAGAAGGGGATACCCAGATAGCTGGTAAAGAATTATTTCCGGGTATGTCTGTGAAGGTGTTTCCAGAAGAGATTGGTATCTGAATCAGGGTAAGGAATATCCACCCTCACCCAATGTGGGTGGACACCATCTGCTTGGCTGAGGGCCTTGACAGAACAAAAAGGCAGAGGAAAGCTGAATTTACTTTCTTTCTTCTGGAGCTGGGACACCCATGGCCCTCAGACTTGGGTGCTTGCACCAGTACCTCCTCCTGGTTCTTAGACCTTCAGATTGGAACTGTGCTACCAGCTTCCCTGATTCCTCACTTGCAGCCATCCCACTGTGGGACTTTCCAGCCTCTATAATCATGTAAGAAAATTCTCCTCACAAATCCTCTTATAGAGACATATACTGATAACATAATCAGATTTTCTGTGCTGACTGTCATGTGTGCAAACATTAATGAACCATAGTGTCTAATTATAGTGTCTATATAAATAAATCCACAGTTTCTAATTATGTGATATATAGATATCTATATAGATGAATAAATCCATAGTGTCTAATTATATAATATATAGATCTACCTATATAGATTAACAAATCATAGTGCCTAATTTTATGTTATATATATGGTGACCCTGCTTGTATTAATCAGGGTTCTCCAGAGAGACACAACCAATAGGGTAGATAGAGATTGAGTTATATCTATGTATTTATAACATATCTATAAAACATATATCTCAATCTGTGTCTACCCTATTGGTTGTGTCTCTCTGGAGAACCCTGACTAATACAAGCAAGGTCACCACTTTTTTTTTTTGGTCTAAACTGGGACACCTTGGAAAGTGAAAAGGGTGAGACTAATGCTTACTCTAATGGATTTTGAAGCAAGGTCATAACCTAGGACTTTTCTCAGCAAACTGATATGTATTTATCCCTTACTTATAAGTCAAGTTCATTATTCCCTTTTCTTTATGCTTCCTCTCTTTGTGTCAACTTGTATCCCAATACTTATTGTATTATATTGAAATTACTTATTTATATGTCTCTCTCACCTACTATATTTGCAGCAATACCCTTGGGGATTAGACACTATGGTTTATTACTATTTGCATACATGAAAATCAGCACAGCAAGTCTGATTAGGTGATCAGTATATGGTAGGTAATAGAAGGCTACTAGATACCACAAATAAAGGGATAAAAAGCCAAACATTTTACTAAACTTAGATTCCTATTAAACCAGCCTGAAGGTAGAAAGTTCCATGTGCTCACCTCAGGATAATTCTTAGAGACAGTGTGAGCAGCCAGGATCAGGAAGGTGCAGACATGTTTGACAAACAGCATAAAGGGCTAGGTAGTGCCCAGAAACCACAAATGAAATGGAAGCCAGATGATGCATATGAAATAAGAGTTGAGGAGTTCCTTGTATGAAAGCAAGGTTAAGACAATAAAGAGGGTCAAAAATCAGGAGTCAAAACAGCCAACATGTGGCATGAATGACAAGAAATCTTGAAAATTTGACTAATTTAAACTTGTCCACGTTCACAGGTGGAACTTGGAGTATAGAGCCAGTGATAAGAGATCACCTGAAATAAGTAGACCTCGCTGGCACCAAATGATCCTGTGTGTGTGTGTGTGTGTGTGTGTATACAGAGATATACACATATACAACAAGGTCATACTTTAGTCAGGTTCATACATATTGATGTAAGCATATGTATAGATATACACTTCTCTGTGTGCGTAAAGTCACGTGGTATAAGCAACAAATACTTTTCATTTTATCTGCTGACTTAATTTCTCTAAATTTAGGTTTTCTTAAATATGCAATATAAAAATTAGCTTAAATCTGAAAATTAGCTAAGTCAAAGACATTCTGGTTTCTGATGGAATGAAAGTTTCTTACTGGAAGGCAAAATATTATTTTGATTACTTAGTTTTATTGCTCAACTTAAATATCCTCTCCTCACGAAGACCTTCTCAAACCTCCACTTAAATTATCCCAGCTGGGCACAGAATATACTCAATATGTTCTAATCTGGAACACTTATATTTTGTTTCAAATTAGATACATCTCTATTTCTTCACCAATCTACACGGAGGCAGAAAGTCTGAAAAGAGCCAAGGCTATCATGAACATAATACTGACTCTCGTAAATAAATTATTTCCATTCTATCATCTCCATTTAAAGAGTTTTTTTTCAGTGATTCATTCCCCACAAGAAACATGAATAACTTTTCCCTTGGTGTTTTGCTTCTTTGAAGCTCAGTCTGGCCATCTTTTCTCCTACCACTGTTGTTTTCTTTGTTATCACTGAAGCCACCATCTGCTCCAAAGCGAGGGTCCTTAATGGGACTTGAAGCGCTAACAGTGCTGCCTGAGGCAAAAGTCTGAAGTTAAAATTTGGCGCACAACCATCTTTGCTTTCAGCACCGATGCAGCCACCTCCCCTGGGCACCCAGCATTCCCTGGGGCTCTCTGTTAAGAGACCTCCCTGGTAGCGCTGTGTTTCCCGACAGTGTCTCTTCTTCTGTCACAATCTATTCCATATCCCATTTCATCTCAGGCAATTGTCTTCTGAAAATCAACTTTGTGAACCAGTCCATGCTAAATTACTACTAACTGATCTCCTGAATTGACAAAGCTTTCCAACCAAAGAAAAGGGATGAATGTCCATGGTGCAATTTCTGGCCAGAAAATAATACATTGGTTAATTTAACAATTCTGTTACTCCTCAAAACATATCATGTGGGTTTACTGCCAAGTCTGCAAGGGTGATATCAATATATAGTTTAAATTTTCACAAGAATTGTTGTTTGGTGAAACTCTTCTAAAAAATCTTGCCAGCTCTTTAACACAACACACTTAAATAGATGTGAGTTGGCTAAAATGCTAACTCCAGAGAGGCAATTTGGAAACATCTAAGGGTCAAAGACAGGTAGCAACCATCGAGAAAAGGCTTTATAGAGTGGTAGAGGAGAGCTTTCTCTGCCTAGAAGACATACTGCTCTCAACCAAATCCAGGTTGGTCTATAAAAGCCCTTCCCTGGCAGCTGCAGCAGGCATTTTGAAAATCACATTATATAGGAGGCATTTTTTAGAGGGCCTTTTGCAACGCACATTAGCAAAATGTATTTCCGTACTTCCGTGAATTTGTGAATTAGTAGATTGCACTAATGACAGCCATAGCAACAGAACTACAGTTAATGAAGAAACTCTAATTGAGACAGAAGAAGCTCTGTACTTCAAGAAATTGCAGCCACAAATACTGTTAACTTTCTGAAATTAATACACGGAAATAAACCAACATGAATGAACATGGAGCAAAGTAGCAAAACTGCTAGACTAACTGAACAAAAAAATAAAATTAGTAGTATAATAAATTATGATTCTTTAGAAGAGAGTGCTGGTTACAAGCTTGTATATACATATATAATGTATATATAAGCATGTATACACTATATGTGTACATATACTATATATACATAAGCCTATATATGTAATACACTATATATACACGTACATATATGACATTTGTGCTTGTGTTAACACATAAAATATATTTAAAATTTATTTCCATGTATTTATAGCCATAATCCTTGTGTTCTTTTATTATTAAGGTTATAAGTAAAAGGCATTATGCTAATAAATTAACGAGAATCTTGAATTGGAATTAAGATTCCACCAGATTGTATTGTAATATCTCTGCTTAAAGTATTTTGGTGGCTTCCAGTGGCACTTAAAGTAAAATTCAGCCTGATTCAATAGCCTACAAAGTCTGCAGGATCTGACTCTTACATTTCCCAACCTCAAGTCAGCCACTCTTTGCTTTGATAATGACACTTCAACCATCCTTATCTTCCACAAGTGCCCCAAACACTCAAATCCCATTCTTGCTTTGAGGCTTTGCTATGTGCTGTATACTCTAGAAGCTAAGAGTTCTCTTCCCTCTGCTATTACCATGGCTGGTTCCTTCCATGGCTTCCTGCCTCAACTTAAGTATAAACTCCTCAGAGAGACCTCTTCAATTCTCCATATTTAAACTGATTTTATCCAACCCCTCCACCACTATGTCCCCCCCAGAAGTAAATTTTATTTCATTATGGAACTCATCACAAATTGTGCTTTTTTTTTTCTGTTTATTGTTGTTTAATAGCATATGGCCTGTCTCTCTCACTAGATCGAAAACTGCATAAGGGTGGGGCCCAAATCTGTCTTGTTCACCATTTTATGTCCCACACCTAGCATGGTGTCTGGTTCACATTACCTGCTTGTGTTTGCTGGCAAGGTTGTCAAAGAGATGTGCCAAGGCAAACCTTAGTGATAATTATTTGTTGGGAGGTACAATCTCTGGGTAACAAGGCTGAGAGGGGAAAAAAAGTGAAATAAGGAAAAAGGAGGCACAAATACAAAGGTCATAGTCAGGCCTCTCAATTACCAAGCTGGCTGTAGCTTCCCAAGAGACACAGTCAGTTGCTTAGCTATAAAGGATATGTTCAGATGAGCTAAACAGAGTCACTGCACCTTAGAATGGTGGATTGGAGAAAGGAAAAGAAAGGAGTTCATATCCTCTTTTCTCTCATTGATCAAAGTTCTCCCGTAGGCAATTACCTACCCAGCCCCTGGTACTCTCAGTCCCCGTACTTCAAGGTAGCCACTAGGGAAGCCAGATGGCAGACCCTGTGTTAGAATGCTTTATTATTATTACTATTTTTGGAGGTAGAGTCTCCCTCTGTTGCCCAGGCTGGAGTGCAGCGGCACGATCTTGGGTCACTGCAACCTCCATCTCCCAGGTTCAAGTGATTCTTCTGTCTCAATCTCCCAAGTAGCTGGGATTATAGGCATGGGCCACCACATCCAGCTAATTTTTGTATTTTTAGCAGAGACGGGGTTTCACCATGTTGGCCAGGCTGGTCTCGAACTCCTGACCTCAAATGATCCCCCTGCTGTGGCCTCCCAAAATGCTGGGATTATGGGTGTGAGCCACCGTGCCCAGCCTAGAGTGCTTTATTTAAGTTGCAAAGTGGTAAGAGGAAGAGGAGGCTTATGAGTCTTGTTAAGTCAAGCCTGAGTTCCAGGTTTGTGTGGCTTCTGCTAGCAAAAGGTATGATGGGGACATAGTGTCAGAGCTGAGCACTCACCAGAGAAGACTGAGAAAGTGGGTGTTCCCCAGAGATAGTCATGGCAGCTGCTGCTGTGGCAGTACTAGTAACAGCCAGAGGTCTCCATAACCAAGTGGCCAAGGGCCTAGGACAGAAATAAGGCCAAGGAAATGGGAGAAGGTACTTAAATCTGATTTGGTGCTCAGTGTTTGTCAAATGAATAATAGCAGAATGGATAAATATATTGCTAGAAGCAGGCCAACTTAGTAAACAGATCCACTTAGAACCTGAATGGTTTGAACATTTCTTGCCTGAAAAGAAACCACTCCTGAATCTTACCATTTTAAACATGCAATATGATTTACCACTTCTGGACTTTCAATAGAACAGAGCCTATTCAATATCTCCCAGCTCAGCCCTTTATTTCATTTCTGGCCACATGCACCAACAGCCTCATCCACCTTTCTGGTACATCTCTGCCCACTCCTCATCAGTCACAAAGTCATTTTCTTTGGTCTGGTCCATCTTTCTGTATCTCAACAGATCAATCAGCAACTATTTATTGGGTGTCTAGTGTGGACAAGCAGCATAGGAGGAGTAATTGACTAAGAGTTATGGCAGCTGGATTCAAATCTTATCTAAGCTCCAACTTCATGGAAGGGAAGCCTAGCTTAGCCGCTGCGTATCCCAGCATTGGACCAGTGGGAAAGGGAAGGAATCTGGGAATGAGTGGCTTTGAGAACATGTTCTAACATGTACTATTCTGGCTGATGCTCAAAGAAGACCACCGGCAGCTCATAAGTTTCAAATGGCATAAAAATAAATGTGGGGCTCAAATTGAGTTGCAATGATACCTAAATGAGAGAGTGGGTGGAGAACCACATATATGAAGTGCAAGACAAGGGAGGACAATTCTGTAGTTGACATGTTTTGTCACTTCGTTTGGTTTGGGAAAATATTTAAACCCTCAAGCTTATAGTATACGAAGCTGATACCAGCCATCAAATAGAAGGGCCTGGCACAGAGGAGAATGGAACTACAGTTTATTACACATCTGGTATGTGGTAGGCAACAAACATACAATTATTCAAATTAAGTTTATCCTCACCAGTACTTTATACAGAGGTTTTATCATTTCTGTTTTACAGATGAGCAAATGGAGACTCAGTAAAGTTATGCCACTCCCCCAATTAAAGGCAATAACATTCGCTTGACTCTAAATTTTATGATTTCCTGCCATATCAATCAAACTTAGAGAAAGACAAATACTGGGAAGGCAGAATTTCATATTTCTAATCCAAGAAGCTGGAGTCCAGGGCAGGAGTCCATTCCCAATGGGTTTAGGGCCTGCACTCACTCCAGCACCCTCACTGCTTATCACTGGACAAAACATTCCACCCTCTGTACTTCTATTTTGTCCATATAATTAAGGAACAATTAGTTTCAGAGTGTGCCTAGGATTTATCTTTCTGTCTCAGTTACTGTATTGCTGTGTGAACTAAACAAACAAAAACCTTATAAGCTCCATATCCACAAGGAAGTTACAATCTCTTAGAGAAAAGAAGAATACTCATGGAATTATTAGCAACACCAGATAGCATGCAGCTCCTCTCGGTGTGCATTATGTATATGTGCGTGCAATATAAATATGACAGAAGTTAACAGAGGCAGCATTTTAGAAGGTGAAAAGGAAAGCAGGAATCTGATTCTGTGTAGAATGAGGGATGTGGGGAAAGAATGAATAAGGGAAAAAAACAGGCAGGATCTAAGACAATTGCTGTCTTTCTTCAAGACCATTGGAATGGCTTCCATAGTCCTGTTAGTACAGACCAAATGTTTGGTCTAAGAACTCCCCTCTCTACCGTCCTGCCTCCTCCCAAATACACACAGGTGCTTACACATACACACACACCAAGATAAACTATAACTTTCCCCCAAAACTCTGCAGTCACTTTTCATTTGACTTCTAGTGCTGTTTGTTGGAATTTTAAAAAGGCACATTCTCTTTCCCATCTCACAATTTTGTGCCCTGTTAATAAAATACAGCTAGTCTACTTGCTTTCCATACTCAAAGATGTTTGCTGGAAAGGAAGGGAAGGAGAACACTAAAAATAGAAAATGTAAAACTGTTGAATTTTTTTTGAAAGTTGGGGAATCATCTATTTAGGATTCCATTTTCTCTTCTATTGATTTCAAACAAAAGTAATCCAAACCAAAAACTTGTGTCAGAGGGATGGCATGCATGTGTAGAGACAAATAGCTTAGTCTAAAATGGAGTAATAAATAATAGCATTCATTGTTGAGCAGACTATACTTAAAATTATATGCAGAGTTCCTGCATAAGCTACTTTTTCATTCACAAACTTTCCTATGTATTTTTTTGGACTCTGAGCACTTTTATCTTGGTCTTATCCCAAAAATAAAGTTTTCATAAGTTGAACATAATGTCTTCAGTTGCTTTTGAGCTAAGTAAGCATAATTTTAAAAATCACATTTCTACCTTTACAGCAATTAAAGAGAATACTTTGTGTATGGATAACTCCAAGCCATACAAAGTATAAAGCTGAAACTTCCCATGTGTCTAATTCTCAAGGAAAGTAGATCCCCTGGATAATTTCAATCCTGTTTCTTAAAGATAATATAGCCCCAAAGCCCAGGCCTCATCACCCTGTGTATGCAAATGTTTTAACATTAAAATGTAAACCCGACTTTTTCTATTTAAAAAATATTTAACTACAAAACATTTAAAACTGCAACACATTAAAAAAAAAAAAAAAAGAATAAACTCATTGCCTAGAGAGAACAAGCATTCAAATTGTGCCATATTTGCTTCAGAAATGTTTTTGGGGGAAAATGAAATGCATGGAGTTGAATCACAGTGTGTCCCTTCACAGATTTCCCTCTCTCAGAGGAGATCTTCTTGGGGGTAACTACCATCCCAAGGCAACTTGTGTTCTTCCCCATCCTTGTTTTTGAAAAATGCCACCATAGATATGTATATGCATCCAAAAAATATATTCCAATGTTTCATGTATTTTAAAACATATATATAAGTGGCGGCATATTGTACTTATCCTTTTGCAATCTGCTTTTTTCACTCAACATTTTGTTTTTGAGAATTATTCATGTTGATGCAGAGAGGAAGTTAAACATTATTTCAGACAGTGAAAACATCCCAGCTCACAGAGGAACTCTTGAAAAGTCCACATGGCATTTTGTGGATGTCCCCAGGAGTGTCTTGCACATGCTCAGGAGTCCCTAGGACCTTCCTTCCTGTCACCATGCTGTGTGGGGCTGCCTGAGCGTCAGGTTCCTCAGCCACCCTTTCCTCAGCTGCTGACTCAAGATTCTGCTGTCTTCTAGACAGCTAGAGCCAGGACCTGTGGATCCAGATGTCCTCACTGCTGCCACTCTTGGGGCCAGCCAAGCCTCCATGCTGCCCTCACCCTCACCCTCACTCCAACAGACAGATACTCAGCAACGTCTCTAGGCATCAATGTCCCTGATACTTGTGGGCCCCCAACAAACAGTAGTTGGCCAGAAAATGAGAAAGAGCTCACATACTTTGGTGTAACTATTCAGAGGCCTGTATCCGGGTGCTTCTGTTGGGTGTTTCACAATTTGAGCTCTCTTAGGTCACACATAGAGCTGTCAACGTTCCCTTTCTCTACCTCAGCAGACACATCACCACCTGACTGAATCAGACTGGGTTCCAGGCCCAAGTTCCAACTGTGCAGATGTCTCCTCATTCTCCTCCAGCCCTCTGGCTGGGTTTCTGAGTGAGTCTTTATTCTGTCAAAGACTAGCTGATTTCTTCCTGAAATAAATGGTTTGCATCTTTCCAGGCTCATCCTTGATGAAGATGAGGGGTTCATATATTTTATTTTCTTTTTACTCCCATGTTTGACTTCTAATATAATGCAAGTAGATGCTTGGAGAAGTGAGACAGAGAAAGGGGGAAAGTGCCACCCAATTCCACTCACCAGAAAAAATTAAACTTAGCTTTGGCTCAGCTAGGACCCCAAATATGTCAAGACATGTATTTGAGGTGAGAGGCTTTTTATGTCTGGGATAGGTAAGCAAAGAAAGGAATTACAAAAATGTAACCTATGACGACCTCATTTTTTGGAGGTTTTTGTGGCAAGCAAAAACATTGGGAGCCAGTCTCTCTAAATTGTTGCTGAAAAATTATTCTGAAAATAGTAGAATAGATTTATCCAAGCCCCATGTGATTCCTTTCATAGACCGTTTTATTCCTAGGTTGAATATAAACTTCTTGTCATACGAACACTATTTCAGAGTTCATACTTAAGGGTGTATTTATATTTATCGTCCATATTGCTCATGTATGTTCTTTATTCATTAACATCATAAACATCTATAGAATGCTTACTCCAAACTACACACTCATTACAACATTAATCTTGGTCTATCTTAGATTGAGATCCTCTGTTAATACATTACTCCCCTAGTAGCTTGGGGCTTTCCTAGGCAGGGGTTGTGTCTTATTCATCTGTGTATGAAACTTTCATTCAAATTATGGGTCTATCATTTGCTGTGTTAGCTGCGGTGCATTCACATATTAGAGACCACAGTTATGTGAAATTAATATAGTGATAGTTAATGTAAAAAATTAGCGTGAGAACTGAATTTATTATAATATATGTAGAAAAATAAAATCAGTACCTAATGAGTATCAGTTTCTTTTCTAGGTCTGTAGCATTTTAAGCAAGGCTTTAAAGGAGAGTAAAGAGATAATAAATGTTTTCTGAATGAAATCATACAATACAATTCAAGAAACCCCGGTAACAACCACATGGAAAAACACACAAAGCTTAGAAAATGCTTTTTAGAGCTTCATGTCAGCCCCAGTTAATTTCCTCACTAATGAAACTCCGCCTGCTTGTTTCTGAAAGACAGAGGATGCACTGAGACCCTCAACCTTTGTATTTGCTAATCTGTACATCGTAAGTACTTAGCACAGAATTGACTCAGTGTCTGCATCAGGGCAGCGCAAACCAGCATGGGGCTGTGGCTGACTTTGATTTGGAATCCTAAGTGAGCCCCCTCAGCAGGATGCCTGAGCTCACATCACCTGCCCTTGTCAATCATTTTGCCTTTCCCTCAATTCTATTTCAGATGAGACTCCCAAGGAAACATGGGAAATCATGTCATCCTCAGAGGCTGGGAAAGTTCAGTCCAATCTGAAACCCAAATGGCCTAAGAGCTTCTAGTTTTAAAAATAATTTTAAAGCTTTTGATACTTTTGTCTCTAAAGATGTATTTTACAGTGGGATGGCTGCATATACACAAATTAGCTTACCATAAAATGTTCTTTATTTTTAACAGTAGATTTAATTTACTCTGCAACCCAGGGGAGTCCAGAACAGGAAAAGGCCCAAAGCAACAGATAAAACAAAGCGTTGACGATGTGCAAAGCTGGCATTTCTCTGAGCTCAGGCTGTGACAATCATCTGTTCAACTCATTTGTTCATGACCTTTTAAGACCCTTCTAAACATCATGACATTTCTCAACACACACATATCAATGGCTATCAAAATAATAAACCAGTAAGGAAACATAGCCAGGTAAGGCAAGTGACACGGGGTGCAGAATGGCCCATTTTGCTCAGCAGTTTTCTTTCACAGGGTCACTGAAGGCCACACTGTTTGTTCTCTCTCCATCATTATTTTTATACCTCATGTCTTTTTCTTCTGGTTTGTTTCCCCATATACCACCTACATTTCTTTGCAAATGAAAAAATCACCATTGATTAAATATTCATAATCTGGCAGGCACTTTGCATATGCATAAAGTATATGTATCACCTCTCTGAACTAGGCATTATTATCCCCATTTTACAGGTGTAGTAACTGAGTCTTAGAGAGGTAGGTGATTTGGCCAGTTACACAGTGCGTTCATGATAGATTTCACGCCTTGCAGATCTGTCTGATGTCAATACCTGCATCCTTAAGTGCTACCCTCTATAACTCCCCACTGCTGATCTTTATCTTTGAACTTTCAGAAGCTAAAAATGGCATTCCTTGTTCATCTCAGAGACTATGACTATCTACATTAACTTTTCTCCATAAATTTTTTAAGTGAGATTGATAGAACAAGCAATATGCCATCATCTTCTCATTTTGTATCAAATGAATCATATTTAAAAGGACTAAATAAAAAATAGACAGGATACAAGCACAGCTTTTTGTGTGCTTTGCCCATATGGCATTTTTTACAAATTGCAAGTGTGGGGCAATCCTGGGTCGAGTAAGTCCATTGACGCCATTTTTCCGACAGCATGTGCTCACTTTGTGTCTCTTTATTACACTTGGGTCATTCTTGAAATACTTAAAGTTTTAAAATTATTGTTCTATATGTTAGGGTAATCTGTGATCACTGCTCTTTGTTGTTACTATTGTGATTGTTGGGGGCACCATGAACGTTACCCATGTAAGACATAATTTTTGTGTGTCTGTGTATTCTGACTGCTCTGCCAACTGACCATTCTCCCATGTATCTCCCTCTCCTCAGGCCTTCCTAGTCCCTGAGACACAGCAACATTGAAATTAGGGCAAATAATAACCCTACAATGTCCCTCAAAGTGTTCGAGTGAAAGGAAGAATGGCACATCTTTCACTTTAAATCAAAAGCTAGGAATGAATAGGCTCAGTGAGGAAGGTATGTCAAAAGCTAAAATAAACCTCTTACACAAAACAGCCAAGTTGAGAATTCAATGGAAAATTTTTTTGGATATTTAATTTTTGTGGGTATGTAGTAAGTGTATATATTTAAGGGCTACATGAGATGTTTTGATACAGTCACACAATGTGTAATATCATGGAAGATGGGCTGTCCATTCCCTCAAGCATTTATATGTTGTGATACAACCAATCCAATTATACTCTTTTAGTTTTTAAATGAACTATTAAATTATTATTGACTATAGTCACCCTGCTGTACTATCAAATACTAGGCCTTATTCATTTATTCCAACTATATTTTGTACCCATTAACCACCCCGCTTCCCCCGATCTCCTCCACTACCCTTTCTAGCATCTGGTTACAATCCTTCTACTCCAAGCTTGTCCTACCCATGACCTGCAGACCACATGAGGCCCAGGACTGCTTTGAATATGGTCCAACACAAATTTTGTAAATTTTCTTAAAACATTGAGGTTTTTTTGCATTTTCTTTAGCTCATCAGCTATTGTTAGTGTTAGTATATTATATGTGTGGCTCAAGACGATTCTTCTTTTATTGGGCCCAGGGAAGCCAAAAGATTGGACACCCTTGTGCTACTCTCTATCTCCACCGGTTTAATTGCTTTTGATATTTAGGTCTCACAGATAAGTGAGAACATGCCATATTTGTCTTTCCATGCCTGTCTCTCTACTTAACACAGTGACCTCTAGTTCCATCCAAGTTGTTGCAAATGACTGAATCTCATTCTTTTTTATTGCTGAATAGTATTCCATTGTATATAAGTACCACATTTTCTTTATTCATTCATCTGTTGATAGGCACTGAGGTTGCTCCGAAATCTTGGCTATCTATTGTGAAAAGAGATGCAACAAACATGGGAGTGCAGATATTTCTTTGATATGTTAATTTCCTTTCTTTGGGGTATATACCTACCAGTGGGAAATCCTGGATCATATAACTCTATTTTTAGTTTTTTGAAAAACCTCCAAACTCTTCTCCATAGTGGTTGCACTAATTTACACTCCCACCAACAGTGTACGAGGGTTCTCAAAAGTGCTGTTCCAGTGAACACACAAATGGTTAAAAAAAAAAAAAAAAAACAGGCTTATTGCTGAGATAGAGAACGTTATAGTGGTCTGTATAGAAGATCAAACTAACACAACATTTCCTTAAGCCTAATCCAGAACAAGGTTCTAACTCTCTTCAATTCCATAAAGCCTGAGAGAGGTGAGAAAGCTGCAGAAGAAAAATTGGACGTTAACAGAGATTGGTTCAGGAGGTTTAACGAGAGAAGCTGTCTCCATAGCATAAAAGCTCAAGATGAAGCATTAAGTCCTGATGGAGAAGCTGCAGAAAATTATCCAGAAAATCTTGCTACACTCACTGATGAAGATGGCTACACTTAACAACAGATTTGCAATATGGACAGAACAGCATTCTCTTGGAAGAGGATACCATGCCGTCTAGGACTTTCATAGTTACAGAGAAGTCAATCCCTGGCTTCAAAGTCTCAATGGACAGACTGATTCTCTTGTTAAGAATGAATGCAGCTGGCAACATTAAGTTGAAGCCTATACTCTTTACCACTCTGAAAATCCTGGGATTCTTAAGAATTATGCTATGACTGCTTTGCCTGTGCTCTATCAATAAAATAACAGAACCTCGATGACAAAGCCTACTATTGAGAACTGCTGCTCAGAGAAAAAATATGTTAAAATATTACCACTCATTGACTCATTGACAATGTACCTTGTCAACCAAGAACTCTGATGTACAGAGATGTACAAGGAGATTAATGTCATTTTCATGACTACTAACACAATATCCCATGGATCAAGGAGAAATTTCAACTTTTAAATCTTACTATTTACGAAATAGTGATTCCACTGATGGATCTGGGTGAAGTAAATGGGATACCTTCTGAAAAGACTTTACCATTCCAGATGCCATTAAGAACACTCACGATTCATGGGAGGAGGTCAAAATACTAACATACTAACATTAATGGGAATGCAAAATACTAACATTAATGGGAATTTGGAAGAAGTTGGTTCCAACCCTCATGGATGACTTTGAGGGGTTCAAGGCTTCCATTGAGGAAATCACTGCAGATGTGGTGGAAATAGCAGGAGAACTGGAACAGAAGTGGAGCCTAAAGATGTGACTGAATGACTACAACTCATGATCAAACTTGAACAAATAAGGAGTTGCTTCTTACAGATGAGCAAAGAAAGTGGTTTACTGAAATGGAAACTACTCCTGGTGAAGATGCTGTGAACATTGTTGAAATGAAACAGAGTATTTAGAATATCACATAAACTTAGTTGATAAAGCAGTGGCAGGGTTTGAGAAGATTAATTTCAATTTTGAAAGAAATTCTACCATAGGTAAAACACTATTAAACAGCATCACATGCTACAGAGAAATATTTTGTGAAAGGAGTCGTCACTCAGTGAGGCAACCTTCATTGTTGTCTTATGTACAAAATTGCCATAGCCACCCCAACTTTCAATAACCACCACCCTGATAAGTCAGTAGCCAACAACATCAAGGCAAGACCCTCCACCAGCAAAAGATTGTGACTCACTGAAGGCTCAAATGATTGTTCATATTTTTAGCGATAAAATATTTTAAAAATAAGGCATGTGTAGTCCCAGCTCTTGAGGAGGCTAAGGCAGGTGGATCACTTGAGGTTAGGAGTTCTAGACCAGCCTGGCCAACATGGCAAAACTTCATCTCTACTAAAAATACAAAAATTAGCTGAGCATGATGGTGCATGCCTGGAATCCCAGCAACTTGGGAGGCTGAGGCATAAGAATTGCTTGAACCTGGGAGGTGGAGGTTGCAGTGAGCTGAGATTGGGCCACTGCACTCTAGCCTGGGCGACAAAGAGAGATTCTGTGCATGCCTTCTTTTTTTGTTGTTGTTTTTTTTTTTTTTTGAGACTTTTTTTTAGGTATAACACTATTGCACATTTAATTGACTATAGTATAGTATAAACATAACTGTTATGTGCATGCAGAAAACAAAAATATTGTGTGACTCGTGTTACTACAATATTGGTTTTATTGTGGCAATCTGGAGCCAAATCTACAATATCTTTGAGGTGTGCCTGTATCGAGTCTTTTATTCTTCAACATTCAACGGGACATACTGAGCCAAGGAATCGCTCTTTATGCTCTTTAGGCCCAGCTCCTGTTAGGTTGACTGGTAAAGTATAAACAGTTCTTCCTAGCCCTCCAACTCCTCAACATGTACCCAAAGTTAAGTCATGAGAAATAATATTCAGGAAGCATTTTCTGAAAGATACAGGATTCATCATTTTAGCCCTGGTCTAACCCAGCACAGTGGAGTTTGCGTAGTTGGGCCCCTCTAGAATTACTATGTTTCCTAAATTTAATTTTATGGCCACCAAGTATGGCAACAGGGTACAATTCCACTGTGCACCTTCACACAAAGATGTGAATAGTGTCGTTTGGAGCTGTTCAACAGGTAGTCCTCTCTACAGAATGGTTCCATGAACATCAGCCTAGAATTTAATAGAAAGGTTATGAGCCTGTCTCTTATTCCTTCACTCTGTATAAGGATTCACAAAAGAAAATGCCCTCAGGCTTCAATGCCTGGAGCAATGTCCTTTTCCAGATTAGTTGTTACACCTCCAATGCACAATGTAACACTTGTGTGACATTTTTGTACAGTTTTTTTTGGAAATTCAGAGAAAGTTTTATGTAGACTTTTAATAATTTCAAAATTACATAGCATACATTTGTTATATTATTCCCTTATCTCAATAAACCCATTTTCATCTTTAAAAAGTTAAAAAATTATTTAGCCTTCTAATATTCTTTTGGAATAAGTTAAAAATAAAATAATGCATAAAAGTAAGGTGTTCATTAATTTTTAACTTAAAGCAGTATGTATTTTTATATTACAAAAGCAACATATAATTATAGAGATATTAGATAACACAGATTATCTAAAGAGCATCAAAAGAGAAAATAGATGATCAAAGATCATCAAAAAGAAGAAAACAGAAAATACATACAATTCCAAACCCAGGTATTTACTATTTGGTAACCTGTTTTTTCAACACATCAATAGAAGAAGTGCATTTTCCACGCTCTTTTGATGTGTACATAGTATATCTGTTGATTAATTTTTGAGGAGTATATTGTATTCTATTGCATGTATATACCAAAGTATAATTAATGGCCTATGAATGTGGGGCTTTTAAAATGTTTCATAATATTCACTGTTATACACAGTATTATAATGAACATCTTCAAAGCAAATCTTTAAAAATATTCTCAATAGTTTCCTTTTAATAAGCTAGATTAATTTTAAAAGTATTAAAACAATTATAGATCTGATACCAATGAAGACCAACTGAATCAAGTCAGTCTCTCCCCCACCCTTTTTTTTTTTTTTTTTTTTTTTTTTGAGACAGATTCTCACTCTATTATCCAGTTTGGAGTGCAATGACACAATCTCAGCTCACTGAAACCTCTGCCTCCCAGGTTCTAGCAATTCTCGTGCCTCAGCCTCCCAAATAACTGATACTACAGATGCCTGTCAACACGCCTCCCTAATTTTTCTTTTTTTTTTTTTAAGTAGAGACAGGGTTTTGCCATGCTGGCCAGGCTGGTCTGGAACTCCTGACCTCATGTGATCTGCCCACCTGAGCCGCCCAAAGTGCTGGAATTACAGGTGTGAGGCACCACACCCAGCCAATGTCTCTGTCTTCTACATCCATCTCTCTGATTTTACTTTTGACCAGTATTTCTCAAACATCCTTTCACTTGAAGATAAAAAAGTGATGACTAAGTCACTTTTTGAATCACACAGCTTATATATTTACAAATATAAAAGCAGGAATGAATCTATATGGTATGGATATCGGTGAGTTACAGTTGTCTATGAAAGGTGGTATCCATCTATTCACATTTTTCAGAATAAATGATCTGTTGAGTTTGATGAGGTTTAAAAAGTATGAGTCATATCCAGGACTATGATTTAGTTCTCACACATAGTCTACTAGCCCTTATAACCTTTTAAAAAATGTATGATTAATAAAACGTTTTTCATTGACTTATTCCTGGAGTTTTGCTTCTGTTGAGACCACCTGGGGCTTGGAGCACCCAGATTCTTTAGTGAGCTGATCTGAATGCTATGCCTTCAAATTACCTACCCAAAGCCGCCAGCCCTTCCTCAACTAAAGGATGAAAACTGAAGCCAGAAGTTCAAAATACACCTGTGATTTCGAAGAGGCTATTGGGATTCTTAAATAACAACAAAAAAGTAGTTTGGTGCTCTTCTCTGCACATGCTACAGTAAGTCCTTAGAGGAATGTTCTGAGAGTGATGACTGTCATGGGAAGCAATGGTTTTTGTAGGTGCTGGTTTGTGAGGTGATTACTTGGGCTTAACCTCTTTCTCATGGGTAAATGTGAAGCCTCTCAAGTTCACATTTGTTATTCAGGCAGAAATCAACTGAAATTTGTCTGTAAGAAGATACTGGGCTGGCCCCTGTTTTGCCTCTTACCGCCCTTCCTTACCTATCCTACAGGCAAGCTCCCCGCCCAGAAAGGGCAGCTTCCTCCACAGGATCTGTCTTGTATCTTGTCTCCATATGTTGCTGGGAAACCTCTTCTTGAAGTCAAGTGATAAAGTTGCACTTCTGTTTCCAATGGCGCCCGTCCAGCCCAAAGTGAGACTGGCTGCTTTGTGAGAGTTTCTCAACTGGGTCGCCAAGCACAGTAGTGCAGCTGGAAAGCGTTTTCTCACTGTTGTGCCCCAAGACTGCGGTTAGTTTCAAATTCCTATGAATGTGACTAAAAAATGTTTGTGTTTTAGCCACAATCACTAACAAATTACACTCAGTTATTCAACGCACAGACCAAAAGAGAGCCTGACCCCATTATCAAAACTCAAACCCAGATGGTGAGGAGTCCCAGCCTAATGAGGGCCTCTCAGTCATTTCAAACAAATTTCTTGTCAATCATGCCACATTGCATATGGGGGTCTTCTTTCAAAGACATCCAAGTTTGAGGACTCAGAGGCTTTCCAGAGCAAAGCAATGCCTTCCTCCTAAAATTACTCAATTTTAAAGAGCTTTAAGAAAATCTTCTCTCCTTTTCCTCCCTCCCTTCCCTAGAAAAAAAATATTCTAGCCTGTCTACACTAGACAACTTTATCAGACTCAAATCTCAAAATGGAGCAGCCAGAAAGTCAGAACTACATTCTTGGCTCACTCGTCAGGGAAAGAAAAAAACAAAATGAACTCAGAAGAGAAAGACAATATCAAAAAGCTTTACTGAATGGTCTTCTGAATGTAAAATAAATTTACCAGAAACTGTAATTCCAGGATCCAATGCTCACTTTGCTTGCAGTAAAGAGTTAGAAAGAAAACCACACTGTTGTCTGGAACTTGACAAAGGTACAAAGAGAATCCTCTGTTTTTCCATCTTTCTAGGTGAGATGCAGAATTTTGCCCTCTGCCCAAAAGGGCTTGGCCTTATAGGCCTGTCTTGACCCTGTGTTTGCTCCTATTCCATTTGGTTCCTTCCCTACTGTCAGTGAATCAAAGCCTGACCTCTGCTTCTTGGCTTTTTCTCCTTTCTCAATACTCCACGCACACTTCTCTGACTATGAAAGTGTCGCCCCTGATGTTCTCTCTGGCATCTCTTGCAGGCTGCCACGCTTAGTGGTAAATTCCCTCCCCTGGAGAGGCAGTCACAGCTGTGTGTCCTATGAAAGGACTGAGCTGCTTGCTGCGTGCAAAGTAGAAGAAAACCAGTGTAAATCGCAGTCCTAATTGCCCATATGGGAGATTTGCAAAGAAGGGAGTGAGTACAATGAAAGAGCAGGGCAAGTTGTGAGCAGAAGGCTGAGACCGGAGTGCTGAGGGAAAAGCAGCCACCATATCAAGAAGTTCAGAAATTGTTTCTGTTACTGCTGCTGAGGATTCAAAGAGAGTTTTAGAGTAAAACAAAGTCCGCTGGTGTTAGGACTGAACTCCATTTTCTGTGTGAGTCTGAGCAAAGAGAAAGATAAACAGAACCTTTCACCGACAGGCATATTTTAGAGTTCAAGTGTGACATGACGTGTCCAAAATAGATTCCACATGATTGGAGCAGATCCAGAATCCCAGTCCCTGAATAGCAATCAGTGTTGGAAGCTAAGAGCCGGCATCCACTATCATCACATAAAACATGGAAGAAACGGCAAATCCTACACAGCTGTGAGTGAGTAAGGACAAGCCATACATGGAGCTGTATGCTATAGGCGCATTTTCTTAAATTACTCAGCTTATTTTAAATTGAAGGCCTATTTGAGTTTTTACATGTCTTTTAATGAATACCCAGAATTTTACAAAACTTTCTTTTCATGAATTTTCCTTTCAAAGAAGGAGAGTTATGCTCTTTGCAATATTCAATCCAGGCAGAACTAATGACCCAAGGGCTTCACGCTAGTTTATTTTCATGAAAAGCTCCCCTTAATTTGAAATCACATAGGGTTCCAAGCATCTCAGAAGACAGAGGCCAAAAGTCCAGGGCCCTATATGACTTTGTCATGAAGAAGACAGAGATGGTGGGAAGCTTCACTTTCAGGACCAGGTAGGCTGTTCTATGTGGCCTGTCACTATCTGACAATTTTCAAATAGGAGAAGAAGGGAGGAAAAATTGAAGAAGAAAGGAGGCAGGAAGAGAGGAAAGAGAAAATGAGGGACTAGAAGAGAGATGAGGTCTGTGGTACTCAGACATTTTCTCTTCTGTTTAAGGAGAACTATTTTCCTTTAAAATAGTCACCAGACTGCCTTCAAGATCAGTCCCTCCCATGTGGCTAATGTTTAGAACATTTAAGAAATTTTTAAAACTTTTATAATTTAAGAGGGTCAGTTGTAGGTCATTCTCCAACACACATGCACACAAAAAAAAATCTAAAGGGCTCTTGTTGCTAAATGCATCTTTGTGAGAGGTTGTCAATCAATGAACGATCCCTTGTGCCATGTTTTTGTGGAGCCGTACTATTATGAAAGTAAAAAAAGTAGCAAAAAATGAAGAATCAAGCACTTACAGAGAAATGGCTGGTACAGCCATGTGCTACAACTGTACTCAAACTGGCTAGGAAGTCAGCCTCTGACCTCAAACCAAAATGATAGACACTAGACAACTGGAGTTTTCCCTCTGTGTTAACATTCCTTTCATTATTTTAGTGTCCCTATATGTATTTGAAATTCTGTGACTGCTACTTTAGCACATCATGGACTGTTTGTGTTTACAGATATTTCTCTTTGGTTATACAATTGCCTCTTAAACAACACAGGTTTGAACCATGCCAGTCCACTTATATTTTTTTGTTTGTTTGTTTGTTTGTTTTTGAGCAAATGCCAGATGGAAAAGATACAGTATTCGTGAAACCTGCCTATGTGGATGCAAGTTCCATAGGTCTGACTGTGGGACTTGAGCATGCACAGATTTCAATATACAAGGGCAGTCCTGGAAGGAATCCCTCATGTATACTGAGGGACCACTTTATTAACCTCAATTGTCCTTTAGTATCTTAAAAATAGATCAAAGCAGAGGTTGGCAGTTTAGAATGTCTACAGGTTATTACTAAAACACAATGAAAAATACGGGGGAAAAATGACAAGGCTCCTTCTCTCTTCATAGCATGGTATGACTGATGCAAATCTTAACACGAAGAGTCCTTCCAGAAAGATTTCTGATGACTTTGGAGCTTTACTTTTTTCATTATACTTTGCAGTGCCTGCAAGTACTGTAGGATATTTGTTTAAAGAGAGGCTTGTGATGGCCTGCTAGAGTTTAATTACTAAGGTTACAAACAAATAAAGCTTTAGTGTATTGCAAAGCATTGATTCGTGGTTTTCACAAATACCATGAAATTACATAATCATAAAGCTTAGAGCTCAAAGCAACCTTTAAGGATCACCTGATCTTGTCTCATAACTTCAGAGAAATCAGGTATTATTTATGTTTGGTAGATAAAGCACCTGAACTTCAAAAAGGCACACTGTCTTGCTCAATCTCATCCAGTTAGTTTAGGGGATTTGACCTCTTATCTTTTGCTTCTAGTACAATTATTTGTATGGAATGAAAATACAGTCAACCTTAAATCCACAGAGATAGAAAACAGATTAGCAGTGTGCAGGGGTGATAAAACTGTTCCAGAACTAGATATTGGTGGTAGTTGCCTAACATTTGGAATGTACTAAATGCTGCTGAATTGTTCACTTCAGATGGTTAAAATGGTGAATTTTATTTTATGTGAATTTTACCTTAATTAAAAAACAAAATCAAGAATAAGGTATTGCTATTAACTGTTCATCTTTCCATCTCCTCTACTTCCTGTCAAGTTCTTTGAGTTCAGGAACTGTGCCTTATGTCACTTTGGTCCTCTAACACCTGGCACACCTGGCACCATGTTTGAGAAATTCTACTGTACCTCTTCCCCCAAAATCCAGCCAGCCAAAATAATAAGAATCCTCACACATAGCAAAACCCTTTTTATTGCTGAGTTTACAACATTGCCATCATTTTATCTAGTTTGCCTTACTCCACTGTTGAGTCAGATAAGATTATCTGAGACCTGAGTAGAGCTAGCTCACCTCCAAGAGCATAAATAAAAGAATATATGGTTCGTTGATAGGACCAGCAGTGCCAAGGATAGTGGCCTGCACAAAGTAGATTCTTATTAAATATTTGTCTTAGGGGTGAGGGATGAATCCCCTGGGATCCCCAGGATCTGGAAAGGGATATTTTTTCACAAGAGTACAACCCAGTTTAGGTCCATGAAAACATCAGGTTTTTGAAGGTCCTATCCCTGTTAGGTCATTTAGACCACTGCTCATGAAGTAAGCCCACAGGCAGTTTACCAGTCCCACGGCTACTATCACTTACCAGAGAAAATGGTGGCCAAATCTCAGTCCTGTATATTAATACCCTCTCAGACAGTGGAGAAAGAAATGAATTTGTTGTTTCAATATATACCTATTCCTCACTATCAATGTTAATCTTCTCATGAAAACTTTCTCTAAATGGAAAGCTACGAATTAAAAAGAAAAAAGGTACTAATTACAATGGAAAAAGATATAAATGGAATAATACAGTATGTGTGCTTCTATGAGGGCTTATTTCTCTCAGCATAATATCCTCAAGATTCATGATGTTGTCAAATGTGGCAGAACTTTCTTCTTTTTAAAGGCTGAATGAGGCAGAGCACAGTGGCTCACTCCTGTAATCCCAGAACTTAGGGAGGCCAAGACAGGTGGATGTCTTGAGGCCAGAAGTTTGAGACCAGCCTGGGCAACATGATGAAATCCTGTCTCTACTAAAAATACAAAAATTAGCCAGACTTGTCGCCATGTGCCTGTAGTCAAAAATACTTGACAGGCTCACACAGGAGGATTGCTTGAACCCAGAGGCAGAGGTTGCAGTGAGCCAAGATTGCACCACTGTCCCACTGTACTCCAGCCAAGGCAACAGAGTAAGACCCTGTCTCAAAAACAAAAAAGGTTGCAAAATATTACACACACACCCCTCACATATTTTCTGTATCTATTCATCTATCAGTGGACATTTAAGTTGTTTCCATGTCTTGTCTGTTGTTAATAACACAATTAAAAAAAAAGAAAAGACATATGGTTTGATTTGTGTCCCCACCCAAATCTCATCTTGAATTGTAACTCTCACAATTCCCACATGTCATGTGAGGAATCCGGTGGGAGATAAAGGAATCATGGGACGGGTCTTTCCCATGGTGTTCTCATGAGAGTGAATAAGTCTCACATGATCTGATGGTTTTAAAAATGGGAGATTCGCTACAGAAGCTCTCTGCCTCCTGCCATCTGTGTAAGACCGTGACTTGGAAAGTCCAGCAAGATGGCCAAATAGAAACAGCTCTGGTCTGCAGCTCCCAGCGAGATCTACACAGAAGGTAGGAGATTTCTGCATTTCCAACTGAGGTACCTGGTTCATCTCACTGGGACTGGTTGGACAGTGGGTGTAGCCCATGGAGGGTGAGTTGAAGCAGGGCAGGGCGTTGCCTCACCAGGAAAGTGCAAGGGGTTGGGAAATTTCCCTTTCCTAGCCAAGGGAAGCCATGACAATCTGTACCAGGAGGAATGGTACACTGCTGCCCAGATACAGCACTTTTCCCATGGTCTTTACAACTGGCAGACAAGGAGATTCCATCTGGTGCCTGGCTCAGTGGGTCCCACATCCATGGAGCCCAGCAAGAAGATCCATTGGCTTGAAATCCTTGCTGCTAGCGCAGCAGTCTGAGATCAACCTGGGATACTGGAGCTTGGTTGGGGGAGGGGTGTCTGCCATTACTGAGACTTGACTAGGTGGTTTTATGCTCACAGTGTAAAAAAGCCACTGGATAGTTCAAACTGGGAGGTTTGAACCACCACAGCTCAGCAAGCCTGACTGCCACTCCAGATTCCACCTCTTTGGACAGGGTATCTCTGAACAAAAGGAAGCCCCAGTCAGGGACTTATAGATAAAACCCGCATCTCCCTGGGACAGAGCACCTGGGGGAAGGGACTGCTGTGGGCACAGCTTCAGCAGACTTACACATCCCTGCCTGACAGCTCTGAAGACAGCAATGGTTCTCCCAGCATGGCATTCGAGCACTGATAACAGACAGACTGCCTCCTCAAGTAGGTCCCTGACCCCCATGTAGCCTGACTGGGGGGAACTTCCCAGTAGAGGCTGACAGGCACCTCATACAGGAGAGCTCTGGCTGGCATCTGGAAGGTGCCCATCTGGGACAAAGCTTCCAGAGGAAGGATCAGGGAGCAATAGTTACTGTTCTGTAGCTTCTGCTGGTAATACCCAGACAAATGGGTCTGGAGTGGACCTCCAGTAAACTCCAACAGACCTGAAGCTGAGGGGCCTGACTGTTAGAAGGAAAGCTAGCAAACAAAGGAATAGCATCAACATCAACAAAAAGGACATCCACACCAAAACCCCATCTGTAGTCACCAATATCAAAGACCAAAGGTATATAAAACCACAAAGATGGGGAAAAACCAGTACAGAAAGGCCGAAAATTCCAAAAACCAGAATTCCCATTCTCCTCCAAAGGATCACAACCCCTCACCAGCAAGGGAACAAAACTGGACAGAGAGGAAGTTTGATGAATTGACAGAAGTAGGCTCCAGAAGGTGGATAACAACAAACTCCTCCAAGCTAAGAACCTTGAAAAAGGGTTAGATGAATTGCTAACTAGAATAACCAGTGCAGAGAAGATGATAAATGACCTGATGGAGCTGAAACATGCAACACAAGAACTTCATGAAGCATACTCAAGTTTCAATAGTCAAATTGATCAAGCCAAACAAAGGATATCAGTGATTGAAGATCAACTTAATGAAAGAAAGCAAGAAGACAAGATTAGAGAAAAAAGAGTGAAAAGAAATGAACAAAGCCTCCAAGAAATACGGGACCATGTGAAAAGACCAAATCTACGTTTGATTGGTATACCTGAAAGTGACAGGGAGAATGGAACCAGGTAGGAAAACACTCTTCAGGATATTATCCAGGAGAACTTCCACAACCTAGCAAAGTAGACCAACATTCAAATTCAGGAAATGCAGAGAACACCACAAAGATATTCCTCAAAAAGAGCCACACCAAGACAAATAATTGTCAGATTCACCAAGGTTGAAATGAAGGAAAAAATGTCAAGGGCAGCCAGAGAGAAATGTCGGTTACCCACCAAGGGAAGTCGATCAAACAGCGGATCTCTCAACAGAAACCCTACATGCCAGAAGAGAGTGTGGGCCAATATTTAACATTCTAAAAGGAAAGAATTTTCAACCCAAAATTTCATATCCAGCCAAACTAAGAAAGCTTCATAAGTAAAGGAGAAATAAAATCCTTTACAAACAAGCAAATGCTGAGAGATTTTCATCACCACTAGGCCTGCCTTGCAAGAGTTCCTGAAGGAAGCACTAAACTTGGAAAGGAACAACTGGTACCAGTCACTGCAGAAACATGACAAATTGTAAAGGCCATTGACGCTATGAAGAAACTGCATCAACTAATGGCCAAAATAACCACCTAGCATCATAATGACAGGATCAAATTCACACATAACAATATTGACCTTATGTGTAAATGGGCTAAATGCCCCAATTAAAAGACACAGACTGGCAAACTGGATAGAGAGTCAAGACCCATCTGTGTGCTGTATTCAGGAGACCATCTCACATGCGAAGACACACATAGGCTCAAAATAAAGGGATGGAGGAAGATTCACCAAAAGCAAATGGAAAGCACAAAAAAAAAAAGCAAGGGTTGCAATCCTAGTCTCTGATAAAACAGACTTTAAACCAACAAAGGTCGACAGAGACAAAGAAGGGCATTACATAATGGTAAAGGGATCAATGCAACAAGAAGAGCTAACTATCCTAAATATATATGCACCAACAAAGGAGCACCCAGATTAATAAAGCAAGTCCTTAGAGACATACAAAGAGACTTAGACTCCCACACAATAATAGTGGGAGACTTTAACACCCTAATGTCAATATTAGATCAACAAGACAGAAAATTAACAAGGATATCCAGGACTTGAACTCAGCTCTGGACCAAGTAGACTGAATAGACATCTACAGAACTCTCCACCCCAAATCAACAGAATAATCATTCTTCTCAGCACCACATCGCATTTATTCTGAAATTGACCACATAATTGGAAGTAAAACACTCCTCAGCAAATGTAGAAGAACAGAAATCATAATAAACAGTCTCTCAGACCACAGTGCAATCAAACTAGAACTCAGGATTAAGAAACTCACTCAAAACCACACAACTACATGAAAACCGAACAACCTGCTCCTGAATGACTACTGGGTAAATAACAAAATGAAGACAAAAGAAAAGAAGTTCTTTGAAACCAATGAACACAAAGACAAAATGTACCAGAATCTCTGGGACATATTTAAAGCAGTGTGCAGAGGGAAATTTATAGCCCTAAATGCCACAAGAAAAAGGAGGAAAGATTTAAAATCAACATGTGAACGTAACAATTAAAAGAACTAGAGAAGGAAGATCAAACAAATTCAAAAGCTAGCCGAAGACAAGAAATAACTAAGATCAGAGCAGAACTGAAGGAGACAGAGACACACACACACACACAAAAACCTTCAAAAAATCAATGAATCCAGGAGCTGGTTTTTCGAAAAGATCAACAAAATAGATGCACTGCTAGCCAGACTAATGAAGAAAAGAGAGAAGAATCAAGTAGATGCAATAAAAAATGATAAAGGGGATATCCCCACCGAACCCACAGAAGTACAAACTACCATCAGAGAATACTATAAACACCTCTACGCAAATAAACTAGAAAACCTAGAAGAAATGGATAAATTCCTGGACACGTACAGCCTCCCAAGTCTAAACCAAGAAGTCAAATCTCTGAATAGACCAATAACAAGTTCTGAAGGTGAGGCAGTAATTAATACCCTACAAACCAAAGAAAGTCCAGGACCAGACAGATTCACAGCTGAATTCTATCAGAGGTATAAAGAGGGGCTGGTACCATTCCTTCTGAAACTATTCCAATCAATAGAAAAAGAGGGAATCCTCCCTAAGTCATTTTATGAGGCCAGCATCCTGATACCAAAACCTGGCAGAGACACAACAACAACAACAAAATTTTAGACCGATATTCCTGATGAACATCGATGTGAAAATCCTCAATAAAATACTGGCATACCAAATCCAGCAGCATATCAAAAAGCTTATCCACCATGAACAAGTCTGCTTCATCCCTGGGATGCAAGGCTGGTTCAACATATGCAAATCAACAAACATAATCCATCACATAAACAGAACCAATGACAAAAACCACATGATTATCTCAATAGATACAGAAAAGGCCTTTGATAAAATTCCACACCTCTTTATGCTAAAAACTCCCAATAAACTAGGTATTGATGGAATGTATCTCAAAATAGTAAGAGCTATTTATAACAAACCCACAGCCAATATCATACTGAATGGGCAAAACCTGGAAGCATTCTCTTTGAAAACCAGCACAAAACAAGGATGCCCTCTCTCACCACTCCTATTCAACATAGTATTGGAAGTTCTGGCCAGGGCAATCAAGCAAGAGAAAGAAATAAAGGGTATTCAATTTAAAAAGAGGAAGTCAAATTGTCTCTATCTGATGACATGATTGTATACTTAGAAAACCCCACCGTTTCAGCCCAAAATCTCCTTAAGCTGATCAACAACTTCAGCAAAGTCTCAGGATACAAAATCAATCAATGTGCAAAAATCATTCCTAAACACCAATAACAGACTAACAGAGAGCCAAATCATGAGTGAACTCCCATTCACAATTGCTACAAAGAGAATAAAATACCTAAGAATCCAACTTAAAAGGGATGTGAAGGACCTCTTCAAGGGGAACTACAAACCACTGCTCAAGGAAGTAAAAGAGGACACAAACAAACGGAAAAACATTCCATGCTCACGGATAGGAAGAATCAATATCGTGAAAATGGCCATACTACCCAAAGTAATTTATAGATTCAATGCTATCCCCATCAAGCTATCAATGACTTTCTTCACAGAATTGGAAAAAACTACTTTAAACTTCATATGGAACCAAAAAAGAGCCTGCATAGTCAAGACAATCCTAAGCCAAAAGAACAAAGCTGGAGGCATCAAGCTACCTGACTTCAATACTACAAGGCTACAGTAACCAAAACAGCATGGTACTGGTACCAAAACAGAGATACAGACCAATGGAACAGAACAGAGCCCTCAGAAATAACCCTACACATCTACAACCATCTGATCTTTGAGAAATCTGACAAAAGCAAGCACTGGGGAAAGGATTCCCTATTTAATAAATGGTGCTGGGAAAACTGGCCAGCCATATGCAGAAAGCTGAAACTGGATCCCTTCCTTACACCTTATACAAAAATTAACTCAAGATGGATTAAAGACTTAAATGTAAGACCTAAAACCATAAAAACCCTAGAAGAAAACCTAGGCAATACCATTCAGGACATAGGCATGGGCAAAGGTTTCATGACTAAAACACCAAAAGCAATGGCAGCAAGAGCCAAAATTGACAAATAGGATCTAATTAAACTAAAGAGCTTCTGCACAGCAAAAGAAACTATCAACAGAGTGAACAGGGAACCTACAGAATGGGAGAAAATTTTTGCAATCTATCCATCTGACAAAGGGCTAATATCCAGAATCTACAAAGAACTTAAACAAATTTACCAGAAAAAAAAAAGAAAAACCCACCGGAAAAGAAGCAAAGGATATGAACAGACATTTCTGAAAAGACATTTATGCAGCCAACAAACTTATGAAAAAATGCTTATCATCACTTGTCATTAGAGAAATGCAAATCAAAACCACAATGAGGTACCATCTCATGCCAGTTAGAATGGCGATCATTAAAAAAAGTCAGGAAACAACAGATGCTGGAGAGGATGTGGAGAAATAGGAACTGTTTTACACTGTTGGTGGGAGTGTGAATTCGTTCAACCATTTTGGAATACAGTGTGATGATTCCTCAAGGATCTAGAACTAGAAATACCATTTGACCCAACCATCCCATTACTGGGTATATACCTAAAGGACTACAAATCATTCTACTATAAAAACCAATGCACATGTATGTTTATTGTGGCACTGTTCACAATAGCAAAGTCCTGGAACCAACCCAAATGCCCATCAGTGATAGACTGGATAAAGAAATGTGGTACATATACACTATGGAATACTGTGCAGCCATAAAAAAGTATGAGTTCACGTCCTTTGCAGGGACATGGATGAAATTGGAAACCATCATTCTTAGCATAGTAACACAAGAAGAGAAAACCAAACACCTCATGTTCTCACTCATAAGTGGGAGTTGAACAATGAGAAGATATGGACATAGGGAGGGTAACATCACACACCGGGGCCTGTTGGGGGGGTGTGGGGGACTGAAGGAGGGATAGCATTAGGAGAAATACCTAATGTAAATGGCGAGTTGATGGGCATAGCAAACCAAGGTGGCACATGTATACCTATGCAACAAACCTGCACGTTGTGCACATGTACCCCAGAACTTAAAGTATAATAAAAAATAAATAAAATTATCCTTTGCAAAGAAAAAAAAATTCCATAAAATTAAGTTCCCAGTCTACTCCTGACACTTACTAATAAAAATCTTTTTAATGAATAAAATTTTTAAAAAACTGTGACTCGCTCCACTATGCCTTCTGCCATGATTGTGAAGCCTCCCCAGCCATGTGGAAGTGTAAGTCCATTAAACCTCTTTTTCTTCCCAGTCTCTTTATCTGCAGTGTGAAAATGGGCTAATACAGATATGATACATTTCATCCCAACCCAAAACATACAATTTCATAGATAGAATATATTCTTAAAGAATGAAAACAAGTTTATATAATAAAAATTTAGAATTAGTTGTATATAAGACATAATAAAGTTTGTTTTACCCATTATATTTTTCTACCATTTTCTTCAATTTTTTAAACCTTGAGTTCATAATAATTATGCTTAAATTACTTAAAACTAAATGTTATAGCACAATTCATCTTACAGCAAAATACAATGTAAATATGAAAGTCCTTGAAAGCATGTGAAAATAGCACACACAAAAAACAGAGCCTTAGAAGATGCTACCTCTTTATTCCTTTCACTCTGCCTAGGTATCAGTAGTGTACCAGCAAATGTTTAATAACTGGTTCTCCAGAAAAAAAATATGCATAAGTTTATTACAATTGTTACTGCTATAAAGACTGAATCGCACACAATTTATATAATATAAGAAAATGTACAATGTTCTTTTATTGTAACTTTCACAAGGCTAATTGACTCTCAAATAATGCAGTAATTGGAATTTGCCTAACTCTTGTATCTGTAGCCAATCTGTGGATGTAATTGACAAAGGAAGGTAGGACAAACATGAATGTTTGTTAATATTTTATTTATATTTATGTTAATGAGTAAAGACAAAAGTGAAAGAATGAAGACACATGTAAAAACTTTCCATGATTGTCAATTACAAATTCTTTTGCTGAACTGAACAATAGATTTTGAACAGGAGAAAAAAACTCAATTTTTCTGTGTTGTCTACAATGTAATAGTGATTATGTACAGCATATTTCACCTTACAGATACAATATATGTAAATCTATTAAGAGGATAGATAATAAAATGTAGTAAAATAATCGGGAAATGATAACTTTGAGGTGTTCTCAGTGTAATTGTTTAAGCTGTAAGTTTATACAATTCAGTTTGTAAATAGCAAAAGTTAAACTCTCAATTCAAGAGATTAAGAAATATCCCAAAAATTCCTAAGAAAATACAAAGAAACGATAAGAAAAGTAGAAGCAAATTAGAAAATGGAACAATAGAATAGATAACTCTAAGATCAGATTTTTAAAAGTAACATGATACATTACCTCAAAATAGCAAATCTAGTCAAGAAAAAAGGAAGAAAAAGTATATTTATAAAATTAGGGAGAAGGTAGAGTAAATAGGAGCAGATTCAGAGGTGTTTAAAAATATTGAAAATCATGATGAAATGATCATTTATGGAAAAGTAATACTTATTCAAACTAAATCCAAATGGATACAGTGTGAACTGAAATACTACCTAGAAGAAACTTCAAATATTACAAAGAAGGTCTAAAATGTTTCTAAACCAGATGTGCCTTCCAATGAGACTTTCACATTTTCCAGAAACAGGTAATTTCCGTACTGTATAAAATCTACTTCTGCTCATAGAAACAGATGGGAAGTTTTAAAATTAATTTTGAAAGGCCAGTGTAATCTTGAAAATAAAACCTTACAAGAAAGAACACAGAAGTAGCAAGAACATTGTGAATGTTATTGTTGATAATAAAAAATCCTAAAGCAAATTGAGTGCAGTAATAAAATAATTCATTATGATCATAGACAATGCCAAGAATGAAAAGATAGTTTCTTAATGTGAAATATATTAATAGAAACATTGTATAAATAGATCAAAAAAGGAAAAACAACCACTCATCTCAAAAGATAAGCAGTAGGCAACAGATAAAATTCAATATCAATTTTGGATTAATAGCAGTAACAACAATACAAAATTTCCAGTAAATTAAAAAATCTGTCTGTACTTCTTTAAGTTAGACTACCCATCAAACAAAGGCAGATCCCACTATTGCTTAATATAATGTTATTGTGGTCTCAAAGTTTGATTCCCTGGACCAGCAGCAACAGCATCACCTAGGAAACTGTTAGAAATGCAAGTTCTGCGACCCCACTCCAGTCCTACTAAATCAGAAACTCTGGGGGTGAGGAGAAGGGGTGGCTCAATCTATTTTTAAAAGCCTTTCAGACAGCGAGGTGCTAGAACTGGCACATACTGGCTTCTGAAAGAAGCAAATTGTGAAAAATTTAGGAATTTTGTAAGCCAGTTATTAAATACAGACATGATTTAAAAATAAAATATACATAAATTTACAAAGTGTAAAGATAATAAATACTTAACGTGTTGCTACCTAATTATTTTTTCTACATGTTACTATTATCTAAGCTTTTGCAGCTATTTAGCACTATTGTATCAGTATGGTAGAAATACTACACAATTATGTACTCTGCACCATCTTCCCAATTCGGCCTTCAGTGACTTCACATCGGTGGCTTGAAATTGCTCATGATATGAATATTTACAGCACTGAAATTGGCAAACAGTAAAAATCAGGGTTTGAGGTTTTGTTTTGTAAATTGTCTAGATTGGGGCTGGCAAAATGTTTCTGTAAAGGGACAAGTAATAAATACTAATATCTTGGATTTTGCAGGACACATAACCTCTCAGCCAGAGCTGCCATGGTTGTGTGAAAGCCACTATATACAATCTATAAATAAATGAGTGTGATTATGCCCCTGTAAAACCTTATTTACAGAAACAAACATTTAATCAAATTTTGCCTGTTGGCCATGGTTTGCTGACTTTTGACCTAGACTTTTAGAAGTGATGAGGAAAATGTTAATAATGCAAATTAAGTTTAAAAGTATGGTGTGAAAGTAGTCATTGCATTGAGAAAAGTGCAAAAAAATTGAGGATTATTTTCCAGAATTAGAAAATGCATTTGATTCTGCAATTATTGCCAATTAAGTGAAGTTTCAATGTACTTCCTCATTGTTTCATGTTTGTCTTTCACTATAATGTATGTAAAGAAAAATGTCAAGTAACAGTCACCTTAGAATGTTCATTTATCAGTTGCAACCATAGGTTGACTAAAAGTACACAATTTTTGCCAAAATTAACAAAAGTTTTCTGCATGAGTCAATTGGCTCTGTGGAATTTGCAAAGACAAATTTTGAGAATCACTGTTATAGACAATAATAAAAGAAAATGAAATGAGAGACGGTTATTGGTTGGAAGAGTCAAAAAATCATTATTTGAGGATGCCTATATTTCCTGCATAGAAAATCCAAGAGTCAACTGAAAACTACAAGAACTAATAAGAAATTTTACCAAGATGGTCAGATTCAAAACAAAGAATGAAAAAGGCAATAGGTTCCCTGTCAGTCATGAAAAACCAGTTAGAAAATGCAATGGAAAAAATAATACTTACAAAACCCAAAACAAGTCTATATTTTATACTACTTACAAATAAGCTTCAAGAAGTAATATTCACATTTAAAAGTTTACCAACACTCATGAAAAATATTTACGTAAATGGAGAAGAAATCAGTATTTCTGAAAAAAATCCAAAGTTTATTGATTTTTCAATCAATATATCAACAGAATTTTTGGGAAACTTGACAGTATGATTTTAAAATTTCCTAAAAGAATAGAAGAGCAAATATTTAAGAGAGTAATTAATGGGAATAAAGGGGAAGGGTATAAGACTTACTTTAATAGATTTTAAAATGCACTGAAAACTTACAATTTAAATAGCACAAAAATTGTCAAAGAATGGCTGAATGTGAAATCAAATACAAATAATAACTGAAAGTTACCACTCTGCTTGATTAGCAAAGTTCTAAATCTTTATAGTGAAAATATATACTTGAAGGAAAAGTATACAGAATTCTAGAAAGCAAAAGGGAGTTTTCCACCACACATCTCATCTCCCCACCCCACCTACCTTTCATTAACACACCCCTTTCCCAAGGTAGTCACCCCACCTACCTGCCATTAACATACCCCTTCCCCAAGGTAGTCACTTGCAAATGCTCAAAATCATGTTTTCCACCCGTTCCACACATATGTGCATGCATCATATTTATACATCTGTAAGTTCTTCTTCATATAAATGGCATCATAGCATATACATTATTCTGTCACTTGCTCTTTTTAATTACTGATGGTTGGCATTTTTTATACTGATACATTTATGTCATTTTTTCTAATGTTTTTATAATTTTAAACCATATGTTCATACCATAATTTATTTTTTATCCTACTTCAATGAATATTTAGGCAGTTTCCAGAGTGTTGCTACTGCTATCAATGCTGTAACCAATGTGCTTATACATATACATATACACATATACATATATATTTTTAAGAACAATCATATAGCACAGTTCAGAGCAAATATTTAGATGTGACATTACTGGGTCAAATGATGTGTGCATTTCAAATTTTCATAGATATTGCCAAATAGAATCAAACAAGTTTTACAACAATTTTTATTTTTACCATCAGTGTATAATGATTCATTTTTATCCTAAGAAATCATCAATAATTTTGTCATTGCTAATATGATTGGTGAAAATAAGTCTGTAATTTTAATTTCCATTGCTTTAAAGTTAGGTTGAATGTCTTATATATTTATAAACTACTTTTTTCTGTGTGTTACTTATTCATGTTTCTAATTTTCTCTGGAATTGTTTTATTTATAATTTTCTTCCTATATCAAGGAAATTATCCTTTCATGCTAATGTGTTTTGCAAATAAGCTTTTGTGCCTTTGTTATGGTAAGTATTCTTGTATTAGAAGTTTTCGTTTCAGATAATAAAATATAATTGCTCAAGGAGGCTTCCCCATTCAAAGATTATGTTTTGCAAATTACCTGTAATTTCTTCTGTTATGTTTATAGCTTCATTCTTGTAAATAACTCTAATTTATTGTTAATTTATGTTATATAAAATGTTACTTATAGATTCAACTTCTGGCATGTTTGTTCAAATTCTTGTGAGTTGTTAAAAGAGATTTAATCACGATCAAAAATATATATAGATTCCTGTGTCAAGGTGCTTATAGTCTAGTGAGGGAGACTTCCAATAATTACACATTCCCATCAGAATTGAGATCCACGCTAGAAACAAAGGGTATATAATGCCTTTAGTAAATAAAAACATACAATTGGTATCAAGGAAGCCTCCCCAAAGCATGTGAGCAGAAATCAGAAAGAATGTGCTCTAGTTAAGAGATTTGGTTGCATGGGGAAGGGAGCCTTCCAGACATAGCATGAATGAAACTGTGTAGGAAGAGTATAGCATGTTTAGATAACTGCAAGGAGAACAGAGAAACCAGGTGAAAGATCTAGGGGAACAGTGGCAAGAGATGTGCCTGCAAATGTCAGCAAGGGCCAGATCAGGAAGGTTGAAGTTTATGGTAAGAATTCTAATTTTTATCTTAACAGCAAGAAATGGCCTGTTAAGAATTTTAAGCTGGATGACGATATAATCACTTTTGTATTTTGCAAAGATTATTGTTACCACAATGAAGAAAAATGGATATGAGAAGGCCATTTTACCATAGCCCTCCTGAATAAGGAAACAGATAAAAGCTCTCTCCTTTATAGAATGCCCATTAAATGCCAAGCACTTTACATGAATTATTTTATAGATTTGTAATAGTCATATGTCAGATACCACATTGTTTCCTTTAGGCTAAACTGCTGCAGCAAGAAAACACTAAAATGAGGAGCTTCAAGAACAATGTTTATTTTCCTCTCACAAAACAGCCCAGTGAGTGTTTCCGCTCATGAGGCTGTGCTGTGCCATGCAGCCTTCAGGGATAAGAACCCTTCCTTCTTGCCTCTTGAGATCCCAAATTGCATTGTCCTGTACATGTGCTGAAGGCTACACCACCGAGTTCGGATTCCAGCCACCAGGATGGAGAATGTGGACACAGGAGTCCCACTGTTTTAAATGCACTAGACCAGAACTGTTATACACCCTCTCTGCATATTCTACTGATAAGATTCTAACCACATAGAAGCTCATTGCTGCAAAGGAAGCTGGGAAATATAGTCTAGCTTTGAGCCCAGGAAGGAGGTACAGAAGTTTATAAATAGTTATCAGCCTCTACCCTAGTTAAGGACTGTCTGTATAAGCATGAGGAGAGTGAAGCTCAGAGAAGTTAAATATAATAACTTTCCCAAAGTCACACAGGAGAAAGTGGCTGGATCAAAATTCAATCACTCACCTATCTGACTCCAGATTTTTTATCTTTTGCTAGACAGCTGAATTTCCCACCTCTTCAACCTGCCTGCCTTCATATCCTCCTCTCAGCTCTTAAGAATTCATAATCCAAAGTGAGGAACAGAATTGGCACCCCTTCCCTTGGAGTCTCTACAGTATGGGTTGGTAAGCTACAGCTATCAGACCAATTCAGCCTGCTGCTTATATTTGTAAATAAAGTTTTATTGGAACACAGGCTAGCACATTCTTTTACATATCGTCTGTGGCACCTTTTATGCCAAGATGGCAGTGTGAAGTAGTTTCAACAGGACTGCAAAGCTGAAAGCATTTATTGCTTGGCCCTTTACACAAAGTTTGATGACCCCTGCTGTAGACTATTTTTTGTTCATCAAAATGTGCTTTTTCCCTCAGGGAGTATTTGTTGAATACACTGTAAACTTTTATAAGATAAATAGGAAATTATGAGGTCTCCACTTGCTCAACAAAGAGGCTGAATTGCAACTTACCAAATAAAGAAGGAATTCCAGGATGAAGCCATTTAAGAGAAGAAATAAATGTTAAAATAAGCATTTCAAACAGGACCAAAGAGAGGCAATATCAGTGCCATGCTGAAAGGCAACAGAGTAACTGTAAGAATAACAGAAACACATTCTGGAGCTGTTCCCTTTATACAGTGTTGATAAAATTTGTTAATACCATATGTTAGTCTTATGGAGAGAGGCATGGTCTGACTATGAATTTTGGAATTTTACCAGCAAACTTGTAAGCTCTGAAGTCGCAGATTTGCTGAACTGCTCATCTCCATACAGTCTGCGGCTGAAGGTTAAAGAAGGAGAACAAGAGGGAAGAAGTAAAGCTGTTCTGCGTGCAACTTGAGTTGAGTGAAGCTGGACAGGACACATTCTTGTCAATCTCAACAGTTCTACGTGTCAACATTTAAATGGAGGAAAATGCTGCCTCCTTTGTAGATTTTTTTTAATTAAATTGGATTTTAACAAAGAGTGATCTGATTGGCTGTCAAGCTATCATCTAGCTGTGAGATTAACAGGACCATAGCCACTAATTGGGACTTGTTATGTACATCATCAGTCATCAAATCAGTATGCCCATGAAAGGGAAGAAAATAAGCAGAAAAATCTCTGTGGACCTAATTTTGCTCCCACTTTTTGTATGTGATACCTAATCGGTTCATTATATTTCAGTCTTTGTGCTATGGCTTCTATATGGTTTGTCTTTAGTTCTTCAGGTCAAACGAAAGCCTGGGGAACCAGGACTTCTTCATTTCCTTAGTTCTGATGCCAAAACCTGACCTCAATTTAATGTGGGATACAGGGAAGCAAGGGAAATGGCATTTTCATGGATCAGAAGACTTGTGTAACTGAACCCCCATCTCCCATGACCCATGAATTCTGATTCTTAAGATATTTATTTCCCCAGAATCAGAGGGCAGAACGAGAAATTTCCAGATTTATCGAGAGATGAGTTATTTCCCACTTTGTGTCAAAAAGAATCCACTGCAGTTGCTGAACCCCAAGTGCCCATACTTCCAGCAAAGCATTTTTCTCAGCATATGGTACCAGGCCCCGAGTTGGAAGCTTGTAGTGTTTTCTCAAGGCTACGAGAAGTGATAAAAAGAATCCCAGTGTCCTTCATCCTCAAATGCTTGTCATACATGCACTGCTTTAGGGGGAGCATATGCAGTTCTAAACACAACTCCTTTTCATCCTCTTACTTATTAGAGATCAATTTTTGTCCTTCGTTTTCTTCCCCAGCCCCCAGCCCCCTGCTTCATTGGAATGCTTCAGGGCTTGAGTTATTGTAGCATAATTCATGCCCAGATGCTGTAGGGGTACTTGGCCTTCAGGTTTGTGCCTAGCTACACCAAAGACATGAGTTATTACACAATAATTCACATCATGTCATGTCTTATTGCTTAATTAACTTTCCTATCAGAGTAACACATTTTTGCATCAGCAAATGTGGTGCCCTCATATGACTTAAAAGCGTTCCTTTATTTTATGCTAGTGGGTCAGGAATACTGTGGGACAATTTATTAAAGGTGAGTTGAATCTCAGGGCTAGAATAAAACCCATTATCTTTTATGTAAATAAAATGTCAAAACTGCCCTCTGGATTAGGGGAAATGAAAAGTCAGGACTGTTAGTCTTTTGTACCATATTGAGAAGAGGAGTTACTTCCTGGGATTTGTACAGATAAAGAAAAAGTAGAATAGTTTTGGTGGGTTTTTTTTTTCCATGTCCAATAACATAACTGTTCCAATTTTGAAACATCTGCTATCCTGTTGTGTGTGTATGTTTTTTTTTTTTTAACTGGTTTTAGGTCTGCAGGTGCAATTGCAAGGGATAAAACATCTGTGGTTTGCCTTAGAATATGAAGAGAAATATATGCAAAACTGGCAGATGAGATCAGCTGCCACTAAGTAACAACCGTCGCATATTCTATAGTCTCACAAACTCACAAATCAGGAATCCGTACTTTAGGATTTTTCCCAGCTGCATGTTCCAAGCTTATGTTCTGTCCACAGATCGGGAGAAAACTGTACATTAACTTTTAACTTCTCAGACTCAATTCACTCTCTGCTTATCAAATAAACTGTTAGCTCCCCTGTGACAAAGAGAAGCACAAGTTACATCCTCAATTATGCAGGAAATTGTTTCATCTTCTTTTATGTGATGGTCAGTCAAGTGTGGCCACAAGAGGAGACAGGGGAGGCTCAGGAAAGAAGAAACTTTATTATATTCACAGACACTAGAGAGAGGAGGCACAGCACACCGTGTAGTGCTGCGTGGGAAAGACACCAAGGTGAGCAGCAGGCAGAAGACAGGAGTGAGGGGAAAGTTTAGACAAGAGCCTTTACTGGGATTTTCAAGGGAAAGACAAGGCAATGCAGCAGAAAGAGTTTCGGATTGGCTAGTTTGAATAGTTTTGGTGGGCTCTAAGCTATAGCGGTGGTCCTAGTTGTCTGGTACCTGGTCCTGGGATGATTAAGGCAGAAAAATATTCCCTCCTGGAGTGTACAAGCCAGACAGAGGAGTGATGGCTCTATATTCTTTTGCATATTGAAATCATGCTCAACAGAGCCCTTGCTGTCTTTAAAAATTGGCTAGCTCCCTACCTCCACTACAGGGCAGGCTATTCTCAGCAAGAAAGTATTTTTAAGATGTCAAAACATCATAATATAAAAAAATACACAAACACACATATATAATATTTCAATGTAGATGCAATAACAATTGTGGTTGATAAGACAGGTTTGTCTCACTGGTGACCAGCAGAAAAAAACAGGGCTGAGGGGAGCTAGCGGGTCAGCCATAATGAGGTCATGCCAGTCCCGAAGGTCCTTACTTTATAAACTTGAGGAGTACTGGGAATGAAAAGTTCCCATTAGTCACTAAAATGGCCTTCAACTTTGAGGGGAGAAAAATCTCACTACAAGAGATCATCCTTAGCCAGATACATTCAGTGGAAGGAACACAGAAATTGTAATTAGAATTTGGAACAGACTTTGATCTGAACCCTAAAACAACCACTGGCTGACTACATGATTTTAGGCAAATTATTTAATCGGTCTAAACCTCAGTTTCTTTAACCATGATATAGGGCAAATAATTACTATCTTGAGGGGTTAAGATGACAATTAAATGACATATGTTCAAAATATTGTAATTATCATAATTACCTTAATCACCAATAAAAGCATAAACAACTATTCTTTATATTCTTTAGTAATGAGTTCATGCAGAAAGGGAAAATGGTATGAAATTTTCCCTTTGAAATTTTCCCTATGAAATTTGATATTTGTGAGCAAATGGCATGGTTCTATGAACAAACACTGACAATGTGAATTGGGCAGTTTTTGCTTGTTGGAGAAGAAGAGAGTCCACCTCATCACACTTCCCAAAGATCTAATGCATTGATAAGTTAGGAATATCAGAGGGGCGGCAATTAGGGAGACTGAATTTCTTTTTTTTTTTTTTTTTTTTTTTTTGAGACAGAATCTTGCTTTGTCACCCAGGCTGGAGTGCAGTGGCACAATCTCAGCTTACTGAAAGCTCCACCTCCCGGGTTTACATCATTCTCCTGTCTCAGCCTCCCGAGTAGCTGGGACTACAGGCACCAGCCACCACACCAGGCTAATTTTTTGTATTTTTAGTAGAGACGGGGTTTCACCATGTTAGCCAGGATGGTCTCGATCTCCTGACCTCGTGATCCGCCCGCCTCAGCCTCTTAAAGTGCTAGGATTACAGCCGTGAGCCACTGCGCCCAGCCAAAATTGAATTTCTATGTTGGGCTCAAGTAAAAATGTAGGCTTCACCCTGAAGGCAGTGAAAGAGTGTGGTTATACTAAGGGTTATGATCTCAGTCCTTGGAAAAGCAGGTATTATGTGGAAGAAGAAAACAAAACAAAAAATTGTATCAGGAGACCAGGTATGTGTTGGGGCAGATCCTGGACAGATTGAGAATTTGGCAAAGTGTCTTCTCATGTCTCAGTTCACAATGAAGCTGCTTTCCTCTGAAATAATTATTTCGGGGAGCCATAAATGTGATTAACCACCTATCAGTCATTTATACTTTAGTATGAATTCTTACATTCAAGTGCATTCAACTGGTGCCCTCCAGATACCACAGTGAGAGAAGAAGAATTCTGATGGGAGGTATTGAATAAGAGGGTTAATTCTGCAATACAAATATTAATTTTTAAGCTGTTTCTCATACAAACTCCCATCCAAGAAGGGAATCACATAGTGGGAGATTATAATTTCCAGCTGCCAGAGACAGATGCATTCAGTTTATGGATTTATCCATAGCAAATATGGATATTGAAGTCAAGCTGAGAAGGCAGCTGTTGCTGAGGAGATGGCCACGTAGGAGTGAAATCAAAGATGTGTCCAGTCCCATTGCTGGATCACAGAGGGAGCGTGTCAACTGGGGTGCAAGATAGAATGAAGGAAAGGGTGCTAAGGGCTCTAAATTTGGGAGATGAGTGCCAAAGATAAATGGATGCCCTGCAGATGGTTTTTAATTACTAAGCCAGGGTCTTTCTGCAGCCACAGGTCTTTCTGTAGTCACAACAGTACTATTGGTGATAATTAGCCCTCTGGGACATTGCAAGTGGGCGATTGTTCCGGATAGAGCCACTTAGTGGAGGTCTGCCTAACAGAGAAACTATTGAAGGACACTGGTCATGTAGGGAAGAATAAGACATCAAAAAACCTAGGATGGGGTCTTCAAAGTGGTAGTAACCTACAACTAATTGAGTCTTTTAAAAAATAATCTCACTAAACATGAACTCTTGCATTAAAGGCAAGTGACCTTGGAGCTTGGGACTGCAACTGGTAATTACCAAAGCTGGGTTTTGCTGACTCTTTTATTGGCTACATCTCATTTATCGGCTCCAAATATCAAATGGGTCCCAGCAATATAAAGGTCCCTGACTCCCTTGGTCTCCTTTGGCCTGGCATAAGTAAGCTGGAGCAAGAGGACAAAATTGAGTGTGATGTGAGATGACCTAAACAGGGCTCTCCAACTGAGGGATCTTGCTTCTCAATGAGAGTGAAAGCATTAGCTTCACAGGCAAGGAGAAGCTGTGTGCAAGGGAATCAGACACATTCAGCCAACCCCTGCTAATTCCTAGCTTTTCCTGCGAGTCAGAAATCTTTAAAAATGTATCAAGGGCAGTTGTCTACATGTACAAATAAATGTGTATGAGGAAAGGTGTCCTTACACATGTATGATCACACACTGGTCCTCAAAGAAACTCAACAAACTTTGCTAATGCCATCTAACCAGAGATGGGAGAGCCAGCCACTTCCTATCATTACACAAGGGCACTGGAGCAGTGCTTACCCTCTGGAGATGACCTGGCGGCGCCCTCCAGACCACAGCAGCTGCTGCCTCTGAAGCTAAGCGCTACCATCTCGTTTTCTTTGCATCATCAGCACACAGCTGCCTTCAGTCATCCCACTGGGGAGGGAGGGGAGCATCTTCTTAAAGAAGGGACATCAGCTGTGCCCACTCTCCTCTGACTCCACCCACATTCCACAGCTACTCTCAATAGTGCTCACTCAACCACCTCTAACCAGCTCTTGGCAGCAAGTCCTGGCCAAGTTTCTAACCACAGCTGTTCCACCTAGAGTATAGCTGGTCAGTCAGAGAATGGCCTAAAACAGCTGTATAATTCAGGATAGGCTGGAGGAAAAGAAAAGTTTGTAGGACCCCAAGGTTTGGTGAAGATGTGTGCATTTGATAGGAGCGTGCTTCTGTTTGTAGTTACAGATGAGTTGGAGGGGTGTGAAATCATGTGAGGACAGCTGTGTGCATATCCAATGGGTGTGGGGATGGCCAAAGGTATATGTGGTTGATATTTGTGGAATGGGTAATGTATGTACAGTATTAGATACGGTTCTTAAAAATTAGCAAGCCAAATTGAATTTAGGTGTGTCAAGATGATCTTCCAAATATTTCTAGAGCACCATACATTTATGTTAGTCTCATTATTTATAAGGTTCAGGCATGTCAAGTGAGCTGTTTAAAGAACATCTAAGCCTTTATTTATATAAGTCAGGGCTTTTTAGTGTAGCCAAAGACTTCAGGTGTTGCTCAGAGGTTCCTGGGCCCTCTTTGAAGCCCTCTGCCTAAACTCACCATTGAAGATAAAGTTTATCCAGAAAAACTGCTTGTTAAAGCACAGTTGCTCAGATGCCTGATGGCACCAGCCACATGGCTGTATAATGTTGGATGCTCAAGCCGCCAATAGACATCCATCTGAACTTAATTGCCCCCTACCAGAATTTGGTCCTGGTTACCTTATTTTCTCCTTCCTCACCACTCCACAGCTGAAACTGATGACAACAGCCACTTTACCCTCCCCGCCCTGACCCTGAGCCCTGCCCGATTTGAGTCCTGGTATCAAGCATGGTGCTAATTCTGGGGGACACCCACACTTGATCTTCTTTTAAACTCCATGTCCCCACTTGTTGATTGTGTTTTAGATCCAGAGCAAATGTTTTTCATTTGCCCTCTAGATACTAACAAGCATAAAGCACCCTATCAGGAAGACAGTCACAATTTGTGAGTTGAATTTTTTGTTCTAGTTTTTTGGCAATATGCTCACAAGCTATTGCAATGGGAGCATTTCTATAAATTGCAAAAATCAGTGAAACTTGGCTCTACCAAGTCTTTAATAGAAACCAACGGAAATAGTATCCAAGGTCAGTTAGTCATTTAAGACTCCTCCCATGATCTGACTGCACTTCCCCTGTCATTTTTGTCTAACTGAACTGTTGAGCATTTGCTATGTTTAAGGCACCTTGCTAGGCTCCACTTCACTGTTTCTTACGATGTCAAAGAATCAGACAAGTAAAAGCATGCTGCAAATGGCATAGACAAGATTGATTCCTGTTGAAAGAATGGCAAGACATTATTGAGATGACATGGGAGGTTGACCTAAACAATGAATAGAAGAATTTTCAATCAAAATTAAAGAAGGGATGTTGCAGGCAAAGGGAAAGGCATGACCAATATCATGGAAACATGATAGGGCAAGATCTGTTTGATTATTGCCCATATTATTCAAAGAGCTTATGGTAAGAATTGAGATTGCAAAGGTACTTGGAGGCCACAATTTTAAAGGACTGCAGAGGCCAGTCTGGAGATATTTGTCTCAACCTTGGGGAGTCATTGATGTTAAAACATTTAGGAAAAATATGTGAGAGAGACAAGAAGTTGTATCATGGTTACCAGTTAAAAGATGGTAACATGAAGTTGTGATACATACTGAGACTCCTTCCTAGGGAGTTGCCAAGTAGTGGCACCTCAAAGCTGAAAAACAACAATGCCATACATCCCTGACTTGGGACCTGCTAACAAGGTGACCTTTCAGAAGAATCAGGAGAGCAACCCCCCCCCCGCCCCCGAAGAAAATAGAGAAAGAGGAGTCATCTTTTGGGACGAGTTGAGTTTGTGAATCAGTCTCTACTTCTCCCCATGTGGAATGGGGCTGAGAGGGAAGCAGCTTGGCTATTTTTCTGTGCCCAACCAAGCCGGCTGTTTCCTGGAGAATCACTCATGAAATCTGAAAGCATCATTAGGAAGTGAAGACTGTTATGAACTTTTGCTGCACCTGAAAGTTCACAGTCCCAAGAAAATGCATAAAATATTTTGGATATTGAATCCTAAGAGAGAGTAAATAAGTCCTAATATATTAAGGTTGCTACCCCCCCACAGTCTAATACAAACTGAGGCAGGCGTAGCAATGATCCCAAGTTTCCTGTGGACCTAGTCCAGGTCACCAAATAAGGGGTGGGCACCAGTATGGGTGGGTCATATTGATGAAGGATGGGTTGATGTAAGGAGGATACTGATGGCCACCCACCAGAGGGAGAGGAGGAAGCTGTTCTACCTCCATAAGACTGCTGGCTGGGCATCGAAGACCACCTAAGATGGAATGCTATGTAACTGGAGGCTGGTTACCATCACCCAGAAATTAGACCAGATATCGGCTGACTTTAAAGAAAAGATTGGCAGCTTGCTATCTTCAACATGCTGGCAATCACATGAGTGAATTCTCAGTTACCCTGACCTCTCTGATACCCCCATCAGCAGAATAGTTGCCTGAGATCAGAAGAAAAGAGGTAAAGAACCAATTACACTCTACTCCTCCTCAATCAGCTCCTAACAGCCTAGTCATATCTAATTTAATTAAAGATAAGATGTTTTGAATAGAGTCTGAGATTTTAATAACTGGATTGCAAAAAAATCAGTAAACTAAGCTGATGATTACCAGAAGGGGCTGACAAAGTTAAAATTTCTTGCTGCCCACAAGGGTGGGAACTCAACTAATATAGTTGGTAGAAGTTTGGAGAAAAAAAAATATACAGTGACATGTATTAGAAAGTTGAGAGATTCCAATAAAAATTCTTAAAATTACAAGCAGTAAGGATCTGAACTAGGAGGTTAGCAACGAGGAAAGATGAGATATAAATATGACTTCAAAGATAAGACTGAAGAACATGACTCATCAGTAAATATAAAGAGAGGAAAAGAGACAAAGACCCCCAAATCACTTTGGATTCTCTTTGTTTTGGGGGCACAAGAGGAAAGTCAAGTAACCTTTTGCAAATTCCATAAAATTCTACATCTCAAGGTACTAGAAAGAGTCACTTATTCACTCATACCCAAAATTGTGCATGCAATTTCAGGGAGGTTTAAGAATCCTATGAAGCCCATCCAGGGACCCCTTAGGGAAACATGAGCTTCTAACCTGAGCAAATAAGAGGGTGTTGGTACCACTAAACAAAATAGGATGACAGTAAAGTGAGTGGTTTATTAGTAGAAACCCCAAATCTGTATTGCCACCCCAAAAGTGTCTTCTAACTTCCAGACCCACCTATTCAACACCTCTGCTTGATTATCCCCAGGATTCTCAAATCAATCATGTCAAAAACTGAGTAATCATCTGTTCCCCAATCTCACTCTTCCTCTCATGCTCCCTAACTTGATTAAGTTATCATTACTCTCCACCCTAGTTGCTTAATGTAAATTCTTCAGTATTTGAATTTGGGAGAATATTGAATTGGGAGAAGAGAATAAGAATATTCTCAACATTCTTACTCTCTTCTCCCAAAACCAATAAAACTCCAATTTATGTCACTCTTACCTTCACTTCTCTCCATTCCCACCATCATTTGCCATGTGCATAACAAAGCTTCTTAATGTATCTATCAGCAACCAGTTTGGTCTCAACCAACCCATTCAAACTACTCCAGCTAAAGCAATGTTTCAGAAATAATCTGATCATGTAATTTTAATACTTTAGTCAACTAATGATTATCATGGTCCTAAATTTGCAGTCCATACTCCTTTGATTAATTACAGGGTGGTCCCTGATCTGGTCCCTGATCTGACCCCCTTGGTCTTTCTGTCCTCTACACATATCAGTGGTACTGCACCCCTTACTTTCCTCAAAGCACCATGCACCCCTACAATTATTTTCTTGTGCCCTCCTTCACCTGGCTAAATTCTACCCACCATTTAAATTCTACCCACCAATAAGATGCCACTTCTTCAGGAAGCCTTTTTGAATCTTTCCCCAAGTCTAGCTTCCATGCCTCTCCTTTGTTCTCTCCTAGCACCCTATGTTTACTCTTAAAGCACCATGACAACCCTGTATTGTAATTGTCTGTTTGCTAATTTTATCTCTCTGGAGACTGTCAGTTCCTTGAGAACAATGATGGGTATTCTCTTCATTCCCATGTCCCTAAGACATAATGCAGTTCTCGGAACAGTGTAGGTCTCCAAGAATATTTGATTACTGAATGAATAAATGAATGAAGAATAAAGTGAAATAGGATAATGGGATGGCAATATAAAAAGGAAGTGAACCAGGAGGAACTTATTTTCTCATTTTATATCTCCTGGCAAATACTACTATCCTTATTACTGTCTCCACACCTTTCTTCTTACCTCTTCTCCCACTTGGAATGTCTTCTCTCCTGCCCCTCCCACTCACACCTATTCCTCCAAGACTTGCCTAACTCTCAAACGCCCACATTGATTTCTTACTTCTCTGAATTTCCTTTGGAACTGATTACCTATGAAGTACATTTTATCATGTGAACACACATTCTTATAATTTCATTGTTTCATTTGAGTAAGTTTTATCTCCACATGAAGTGTTTTTTTACTTATAAGATAAGAGAGGTTATTTTCTTCATCACAGTTACCACAGACCTGGGTATGTAGTCACATGCTGGGAAAAGCTGGCACTTAATAATCCCTGTTGATTAATTAACATCATTAACAATCATCAATGTCTTTCTATTCGACAATAAGCCTTATGAAATTTTCCTACTCATTTTGTTTCCAATCCAGGAGTGAATCAGGGAGCCCGGCCCTGCTTGAGAAATAGATCTTTTGAAGACAGCTGTGCTACTTTTAATCCAAGCATCAAGCCTGGAAAATCCACTCATTTAGCAAACACTTATTAGGGTAAATTATGTGCTAAACCCCCTCCAATCCCTTTACCACTCCCAGACTCCTACCCACCTGCCCTAAATGTTTACAGTGATGATGATTGGCAGGTTCCCTTGAAGCAGAGCCTGGACAGGGACTCCTGTGTTAGTGTTCTCAGGGGAAGAGAAGTGAGGGCAGCAGGATAAGGCAAAAACAAGCTAAGCATGCCTGTGGCCCAGGTAGAACCTAACTGTAGCCCGGCCCCACAGGGAGCTCTGGAGGATGAATTTCACTTCAGAATTGGCCCTATCTTGAGACAAGGGCTGACTTTTGTCTTCCCTTAGTCAATTACTGTAAGCTGGTAATGTATACTAAAGAATACAGTGGCTCCTATTTGGCCAAGGGTGACTCTGTAGAAAAGGAGAATCTATAAGCTAACAGTGAACATTCTTAGAAGCTGGAGTGTTCATGCATCAGCCTGGTAAAGGAGGTCTGGATGCAGCACCAAGATCATCCACAACAGATGAGCACAAATCTGTTGTTTATAAAGAATATGCTCCATCCAGAGAATCTGGAAAATAATAAAGAACAATCTTGAATGATTAACGCAGTGGAGGCCTAATTTTACAGAAGATGCGGCCTGCATGAGATGACACGAAATATAGTAAGAAAGGTCATATATTGCTAGGAAACTGGTCCTTCTAAACAATTATCTGTTTAGAGAACAATTACAGAAGTGTAGATAAAACAATTCTTCAAGAATGCTATTCTGTTTTTAATCAAAAAAAAAATATGGAGATTCAGGGAGATGATTTAAGATGTGATCAATGTCCTGCTAAATAAAACTCTTCTAGTTTGTAATTGACCTACTTTATTATTTGCTTTATGTACTGCTAGCCTAGCTATCCTGAACCTTCCATGAGAATATAATAGTGTAAAGGGAATCCCAAAAGCCAGGTCTCATTTTGGTTTCAATTCTTGATAGTTTTCTATGTCTCTATCACAGAGTTCCAGTTATCAGGCCACCAGAAAACAAAGTTATTTTTTAATCATCTTTAAACTTTTGCTTGGGGGTCCCTTGAGAATGAGTTATTCATCTCAGGTATAGAAAAATCATGTACCCCAAAATACAGACACTCCATTAGACAGAGATAGCTTTACTCGCTGCTGTGTCTACTTTTAACTCTGTCTCTCCTCTCAGTGCTCAGAACCAATTTTGACAGAAAGAGAACAGGATATTCATGGCCATTTACATTTGCCAATGGTGGAACTGGCTGGCTGTACGGTAGCATCTTTCACAATTCTGGCTAATCTTCCACTTACCAGTCTGTGTGTGCACACTGGCATGACCCAGGCATCTATTCATTTCAGGGTGTGGTAGGATTATGTTTCATGGGACCAGGTTTCTCCTTCAGCTTCCTCAGGCCCCTGCATGCCAGCCAAACACTTTATAGGCTCAGAAAGAAATGTTCCAAAGTACAAAGAGACAGACAACAGTCACTGCCCCTAAATTACAACAAAGAGCATGCCATTAAAAATGTTTGTAGCTGGCTTATGGATAATGCAGAGTAATTAGCAATCAAATTGGCATTGTGATGGCACAGGATACAGAGGGAACTGTAAGACTGAAATTCACCATTAGCTGGTTTACAAAAAGTTTTCTTAAGCTGCTTTCTAAAGTTGAAGTGTTTGTCTCACATCTTTCTATGTGAAAGATCTAACAAGTAACCACAATGATTTTCATCCACCTACCTGGCAATGCAATAGGAAAAGGCAGGGATTAAATGAATGCCAAGGTCCCTTGGTATGCAGAGACATGTCTTCCTTATCTTTAAATTCAATGCCTGTGCAGCCCAAAGCCTGGTGTAAAGTAGGTATTACTATACAAAACAAGTCCATTTCCCCTAATTTTTTAGGAACATAATGAATTATCTAGCCCTACTCTGGGTTAGTAGATCTAGCAAAGCTAGTGGAAATGCCCAGTATAATTAACCTTTGCAAATGTCTACAGGAGTATTTATATCAACCTTTCTAATTATTGATGTCTTCTTCAAATATTAGAAACAACAACCTCTCTCATAATGGAGGTTGGAACTGGAGGCCTAATTTTAGTCTTCTAATTGGACCACCATTTAGAATCTGGTTTGCTGAGAGATAGTGGATGCTGCCAGATGTCTGAGAATGGTAAGCACTAGATATACCTTAATCAGGGAAGCAGAAGTACATCCAATATATTACTCCCTGATCTGTCCTCATCACCAAAGCCTCCACTTACACACAAAACATGAAAGAAAGGAGTTATGCAAGAGCCACTAGAAAGAGAGAAAACATTATTTAGATGACTTTCATAATAACATTCAAGATTATCTTAAAGAGGGAGGCTGTCATTCCAATTTTGACCTCACTATTTTGAAGCTAACAGAATTCTTTGGGTTTTACCCATTTTGCCAATGATGATGACAGGACGTACCAGAGAGGAATTCCTCACAATTTTCTCAGAGGCTAGCCAAGAAATAAACAAAAGTATCAGTCTTTTAGCTTAACTCATAATAACAACCAACACAAAATAAAAATGATAACAAAAATGTACTTAATAAAATTTGTTAGACATTTAAAAACTTAACCTGAAACAAGTAAGACTTTATAGGAAAACAATGAATAAAGTGTAAAACTGAAACTACCTGGTAAATTTGTGTTTGACTAAAAAAGAAACAAATGTTTTGCTCTCCATATTTTTATTTTTAAATTGGACTGGATGCATGTGTATATGGATAAAATTAAGAAGACATGAAAGTACAAAGAATAAAAAAATTAATCAAACTCACTCACTGGTATAGTTTGGCTCTGTGTCCCCACCCAAATCTCATCTTGTAGCTCCCATAATTCCCATGTATTGGGGTAGGGACGCAGTGGAAGATAACTGAATCATGGGGGTGGGTCTTTGCTGTGCTGTTCTCAGGATACTGAATATCTCAGGAGATCTAATGGTGGTTTTTTGTTTTGCTTTTTGTTTTCGAGACAGAATTTTACTCTTGTCGCCCAGGCTGGAGTACAATGGCATGATCTCGGCTCACCGCAACCTCCACCTCCTTGGTTCAAGCAATTGTCCTGCTTCAGCCTTCCAAGTAGCTGGAATTACAGGTGCCCACCACCACGCCCAACTAATTTTTGTATTTTTAGTAGAGACGCGGTTTCTCCATATTGGTCAGGCTGATCTCGAACTCCCAACTTCAGGTGATCTGCCCACTTCGGCCTCCCAAAGTGCTGGGATTACAGGTATGAGCCACTGCGCCCAGCCAAGATCTGATGGTTTTAAAAACAGGAGTTTCCCTACACAAGATCTCTGTTTTTGCCTGCTGCCATTCATGTAAGATGTGACTTGCTCCTCCTGCCTTCTGCTATGATTGTGAGGCCTCCCCAGCCATGTGGAACTATAAGCCCATTAAACTCCTTTTCCTGTATAAATTACCCAGTTTCAGGTATGTCTTTATCAGAAACATGAAAACAGACTAATACACTCACTATCTTGCCCCCAGACACCCATTTTTCCTCACAGGAAATAGTAACTACACTATTAGCAGGTTCTTGTATAACGTCCAAAAAATACAATTTTAATAAAATCCCAGGAATATAATTGTTGGGTCAAAGGGCATGTTCATCCTAAATTTTAATCAATTTGGATTGTCTGTAGAAATTGAACTAGTTTACATTCCCACCAGCAGTGAATGAGTGTTTTGATTCCCAACACCCTTGTCAATGTTTTCATCTTCATGAAGTTTATAGGTGAAATTCTCTTACTATAAATGACGTTGGTCAGCTTTTCATATGTTTATGAACCATATAAATTTCCTTTTATGTGAACTGACTACCTAGTTGTCTCAGGACCATTTATCAATTACTCTAGAATTTTAAAGGCCACAGTGAGTATATACTAAATTATTTTATGTATTTTGGGTTTATAGATTTTGTGTTCCCTAATTGATTGATTTATAGTTGTATTCCAGGATTATGCTGTTTTAATTATTATAGATACATAAGTTTTAATATCTGATAGGTATAGAACCCTCTCATTATTTTCATTTTCAGCATTATTTCAGGAAAAATAATATTTAGGGACTTTAGAATCAAGTTGTCTAGTTAAAACATAATCCATCTATTGATCATCTATCTTTTTAGTATTTCTATGAGGAAAAAAATCTTGAGGAAATTTAGACCTTCATTGTTAAATCAGATAAAGACGACAACTGAAATAAAGACAAAATTCATAATTTTGCTTACTGTGCCTGGTAAAAGTTGATACATGCCTCATTCTTGTAAAATTTCCTATGACATTATCTTAATAAAAGTAATTTCATTAAAATAGATTTTAATAAATTTTGAAAGTAGTTTAATGTCACACGAAGGGAAATTGATAAGACATTTGGTTAGCTAAATGCTAAATATGGGTTCTTCTAAAAATCATTTTAATAACAAAAATTGATCATTAGTCTAATTCTTAATAAAATAGATAATGAAAATATTTTGGGGGCAAAAAATGGGGAAAATAATGTTCCAACATGTAAAAATGATACAGTTACAATGTCTCCCACTAAGTTGAAGAATATATTTTGGTAGAAGTTTAGGGATTGATATGATATAGATGTTTGTCCCCTCCAAATCTCATGTTGAAATGTGATTTCAACATTGGAGGTAGGACCCAGTTAGAGAATTTTCAGTCCTGGGGTTGAGTCCCTCATGAATGACCAGGTAGCCTCCCTGTAGTAATGAGTTCACATGAGATCCAGTTAAAAAAAATCTGGAAGCTCTCCTTCTCACTCTCTTGTCATGTGTGTGCCAGTTCTCCCTTCACCTTTCAACATGATTGTAAGCTTCCTGAGGCCTCACCAGAAGCAGATGGTGGTACTGTGCTTCTTGAACAGCCTGCAGAACTGTGAGCCAAATAAACCTCTTTTAATTATAAATTACCCAGTCTCAGGCATTCCTTTAAAGCAATGCAAAATGGACCAACACAGAAAATTGATACCAGGAGTGGAGAGTTGCTATAGATACCTAAAATGTGGAAGCAGCTTTGTAACTGGGTAATGAGCAGACGATGGAAGAGCTGGAGGTCTCAAAAGAAGACAAGAAGACAAGGGAGAGCTTAGAACTTCTTAGAAAATTGTTAAGTGTTGTGACCAAAACACTGGTAGAAATGCGGACAGTGAAGTCCGGGCCAATGAGGTCTCAGATGGAATTGAGGAAGTTATTGGGAACTGGAGAAAAGGTCACCCATGTTATGCCCTAGCAAAGGACTTGGCTACATTTTTTCCACACCCTACTACTTTGTGGAAGGCTGAACTTAAGAATGATGATCTAGGGTATCTGGTAGGAGAAATTTCTAAGCAGTAAAACATTCAAGAGGTGGTGTGACTGTTTTCAACAACCGTATAGTCAGATATAGGAGCAAATACATGACTTAAAGTTAGAACTTATGTTTAAAAGGAAAGCAGAGGATTAAACTGTGGAAAATTTGTAGGCTGGCCAAGTGGTAGAAAAGAAAAGTGCATTTTCAGGGGAAGATTCCAAACAGACTGCAGAGCAACCATTTGCTAGAGAGATGAGCAGAAGTAAAAGAGAGCCAGGTACTAATAGCCAAGGCAATGGGAAAAAGGGCTCAAAGGCATTTCAGACACCTTCAAAGCAGAGTCTCCCATCATAGGCCTAAGGCCTAGGAGGAAGGAATGGTTTCAGGGACCAAGCCTTGGCACCACTTCCCCCTACCACCTGGGAGGCTGCTTCCACTACCCTTCTGCCACTCCAGATCCAGCCATGGTGCAAAGTGCTCCAGGTACGGCTCAGACTGTTGTTTTGGAGAGCTCAAGAACCATAAGCCCTAGTGGTTTCCATGTGGTGTTAAGCCTGCAAGCACACAGAATGCAAGACTGAAGGAGGCTTGGCAGCTTCTACCTAGATTTCAGAGGATGTGTGGGAAAGCCAGGATTTCCAGGAAGAAACCTGCTTCAGGGACACAACACCAGCATAGAGACTCATGTAGGGCAGTACTGAGGGGAAATGTGGGATTTGAGTACCCCAACAGAGAGTTCCCACTGGGCAGTTGCCTAGTGGAGTTATGGGAAGGGGGACATTGCCCTCTAGACCAAAGAATGGTAGAGCCACTGGCAGCTTGCCCTCTGAGCCTGGAAAAGCTGCAGGTGACACTCATCCCTAACCTTCAAGAGCAGTCATGGGGGCTGTACTCTGCAAAGCCACAAGGGTGTAGTTGCCCAAGGTCTTGGGAGCTCGACCCTTGCACCAGTGTGCCCTGGATGTGGGACATGAAGGATTATTTTGGAGATTTGTCTGATCTGCCATTTTGAACTTATGTAGAATCGATTGCCCTTTTTGACTGATTTCTTCCTTTTGGAATGGGAATGTTTACCCAATGCCTGTACCACCATTGTGTCTTGGAATTAAATAACTTGTTTTTAGTCTTACAGGCTCATAGATGGAACACACTTGCCTTGAGTCTCAAATGAGACTTTGGACTTTTGATTGGGTTGATGCTAAAAATGAGTTAAGACTTTTGGGACCACTGGGAAGGGATGATTATAATTTGCAATGTGAGGAAGCATGAGATTTAGGGAGCCAGGGGTGAAATGATATACTTTGAACATTTTCCCCTCCAAACCTCATGCTGAAATGTGATCCCCAGTGCTGGAGGTAGGGCCTAGTAGGAGGTCTTTGAGTATGGGGATGCATCCCCTCATAAATGGCTTGGTGCCTTCCCCATAGTGATGAGTTCATGCAAGATTTAGTTGTTAAAGGAAGTCTTGGACCTTCCCCCTTGCTCTCTTGCTCCGTTGTTTACCATGTGATACACTGGCTCCCCCTTTACCTTCTGCCATGATTGTTAGCTTCTTGATGCCTTACCACAAGCAGATGCTGGCACTATGCTACCTTTACAGCCTGCAGAACTGTGAGCCAAATAAACCTCTTTACTTTATAAATTACCTAGTCTCAGGTATTCTTTTATAGCAACACAAAATGAATGAATACAGAGACTAAAGTTAAATACTATTCTGTTGGCAATTATTTAGAAGTTCAGTTTCCTTTGCGTATTAACAAAGCATTTCTAAACATCTTTATTTCAGTAAATCTAATAAAAATATATATCAGTATAAAATATTTTATGTTTTCTGCATTACAATATTTTATAAAATAATTAAGCTATTTCAGTGGTGATCTCCTAGCTGATTTCCATTACATAGAGGAAAGAGTCCTGAAGTTAGAGTTAGAAGACTTGGCTTTGAATTCTTATTTGACCTTTTGCCATACAGCACAGATTTGGGGTTTTCTCAATCATTTGGACCCTGAGGAAGGAGATAATGAAATTCTTGTGAGAATTATATAACATCATGATATAAAACTCTACTCAACACAGAAAAGTTGTTCAGTATGTTTATTGAATAAAGCAATGAGTGAATAAAGAAAAGAATGAATAAAACCTTTGATTTACATTAGCAAGGCATGAACTTATTGCACTGGCTCACACTTATTCTCCAACTGTTGCCTCGCCACAGCTGGTACAGTTTAATAACTGTAAAAGAACCCAGCCAGGTTGGCCAGTTCCAGAAGTTATAGCTAAGATTGTGAATGCAAGAAAAATTAACTTGCACACTTTTGAACTCCTAATTTTTCCTTCATTAACATAATTTTCCAATCAACTAGGTTAATCTAGACTGAGAAACTTTTTTATTAAAGTATAAGTAATTCTCAATGGTAAACTGACATCATTCACCTCTGACACTAACTCACTTGCTTTTAGACTAACACTGAATTTCATGACTGTGGACTGGCCCTATAAAGTTTATAAAATACTAATAAGGTGTTTGTTAAAGAAAGTAATACAAAGTTTTTATTTTATAGGTTTTTGGGATAAGGTTCACTTTAACAAATTTTAGGGGTCTTTTTGGATTTCACATTCTAGTGCATCAAATGCGTACGATTTCAAATTGGCAATAACAGGGCTCTGACTAGGAAATCACCTACCCAAAGACCCCATTTCCTAATATAATCACCTTGGGATTTAAGATTTCAATGTGAATTTGGGGGAGATGAAAACATTCAAACCACAGCACTAAGGTTACACTGCCCACATATAACAGGTTTAGAATAACCCAGATCATTCTAGACTCTAATTCCTGATGAGAATGGAGCACCTGGGCTACTTCCAGTCCTAATCAGCTCTGGACTAGAGAGCCACGGGGCTGTCGAATATACAACTGAGCATTTATTACCCAGAAAGGCAGACAGACATCGAGGATTTGGTTTATCTTCCATCTAAAGACTTCATCACTGGGGTTTTACTAATCCATTCTTTACCTTCTTGCACCTTATTCCCTGCGGGACACACAGATTTTAAAGGAAGAATAAAAACCAGTGATTATGTTTCTGTACTAGGTATCTGAGAGGTTTCTATGTTAAGATGGAAGGCTGAAATGCGCCTCTCCGACTGCTTCATCTAAAACTTCACTGAAGGATTTTTTTAAAGACACATCTCAAGGACAGGGAGAACAAGAGAGCAAACATAGCAACCAAATTTTGGAACTGGAATCAGGTGGTCCAGTGGCCCCTGACTTAGCCAACACAAGACAGCCAAACCCTGAGCTGACAATGGAAAAAGCAGAGGGCCAGTGTCATTCCTGCCCAACAATCTTCAACAGGTACAGGATATAGAAGCAGTAGGGATCTCTGAATCTAGAAGTGAACAGTCAGAAAGGGCTAAGATAACTTTCTGAAAGCTGTTTGAGAGCTAATAAGAGGTTAGCAGAACTAGCTCAGCAAGAAGTTAGCATTCATGAAAATTCTTTTAAAAAATACCTCCTCAAACAGATACATTGCAAAATAAATGCATTGCAAAATAAATAAATACATTGTAAAATAAACCCCTTCTATTGCCTACTTCTTGGGGAAAAGTATATAGGCTGAATTTCAGCACACCCTCCAACCCCCATCTTGTTGCCATTCTACCAGGTTTGTGCAGTACAAAAACTGTACAGCTTTATAGCCATGTGCAAGAACCTTGAGTCCCTGCATCCCTTCCAATCCATCTGCCTGTGAAATTGTCCCTCCTTCACCCTGGCAGGGACACATTCGTAATTGCATCAACTTTTCCAGAATAGAGTCTTGTAAACTCTCAGAAAGCGGTTGCCAGGGAATAACTCTGTTCAATTCATCTTTTCTCGGGAGCCTTCATCTTATGGAGGGAATTAGGTTTGTGCTTTGTACTCCATGTATTTGTTTTAATTTTGTTTTCTATAAATACTCAAGAGTGTTTTCTAAAACCAAGGACTTTCTATGACTTAATCACAGTGCATTTAATAAAAATGAGAAAATTGAAAATTGTTGATGCAATACTATTATCTAATACATATTCCAGACTTAAATTTTGTTTGTTGTCACAGAAAAAAAAAATGTTCTTTATAAGCTTCTTTTTTTTCTGGATCGAGATCCAATACAGAATTAAGCATTGTATATCATCCTAAGAATAAGTAGTATCTTGTTAGGATATCTTTACCTATGGTTAAGCTATAAAGAAATTATAGAGGCTAGCACAAAAGTCTGTATACTGGTTACTTCTGGGAGGTGAAGGAGGGGTGTTCAGGCACCTTAAGGTACCAAGAATAATTTATTTCTTGGGTGATAGTTTCACAAGTGTTCATTTTATCATTATTCTTCAAATAGTACATATTCATTTTATATACTTTTTAATAAATAGTACATTTTATATTTTGTTTTAAGAGGAATAATTTAAGGGTCTGCTTTAGGCACAAAAGAGTATTACTTTTAGTTAAATGGGCTCATATTACTCAGCTTAATCCACGTTAAGAAAAATTTGATATGTTCTTAAGAGTCATCTTGGTGTCAAGAACGAAATATGGTGTTTCTGAAACAGCCTAGGACTGAGTTAACCTCGGCTCTACTACTGGCTAGCTTGGAACTCTGAGCCTCCTTTTGTTAATCTGAAAAATTATGACATTAATTACTTCAAAGCTTTAGTAAAGATTAGAAGAGATAATTGCATATAGCATCTAGTTAAGATACCTCATTCATACTATGTTATTTTAAAAATATACTTTTCCTCTCCCTACTTTGCCGTTCTGTCTCAATTCATCGGTAAACAAGTTTAACACGTAGTAAGGTTTTATTTTTAGCTAAATTTTATTATTTATGATTCTTTATTTCCCACGACAATGACTTTTTCACTAAGTTGTTTAGGAAATAAAATCTTTTTATACGGAGATAAAATTCTAATTCTTTTTCCTTATCATAGCTTTTCCTGAATTTTGTGCTCTATTTCTCTCAAAGTTGCATTCAAAGCATAATGAATCTCTTGGCCTTGCTATACATATTTTCTGAATTGTTTTACTTTTAATACAGGTTCCAGAATCAGTTTCTAGCTTTTTGAATTTATACTAGACTTAACTATCAAGTGGGGAGGTTCCCGTTTTTTATTTTTGAAAGCAGGTATTTGTGAAAGATTGTAATTATCTCTGCCATGAAAGTGCTGTAGAACTCACTCCTAAAACTGGACACCATTTTTGTACTTGTGTGTGTGTCAGTGTGTATAGTTGGAATTTGTAGATTTTCAACTACTGATTCAATTACTTTAATGTTTGTATATTTATTCATTATTCTGTTTTATATGAGGGTATCCATTTTATCCAATATTTTAGAATATTACCATAAAATTTTAAGCATACTATCATTTGTTTGAAAAACCTTCTTTTAGTAATTTAGCTTTTTGTCCCTATCATTTGTCAATCTCTCTTTTCATTCAGTCTTTTCCAGTTTATATATTCTAGCAGATTTTGAAAGAATTGAGTGTTGATTTTTAATTAGTATTATCAAAGAACACAGTTGGTATGATACCAGTTTTCTGAAGTTTGTTGAAACTTGCTTTGTGGCCTGGTATATAATCAATTTTCACAACTATGTCCTATGTGATTGAGAAAAAAGATTTATTCTTCAATTGTAATGCAGTTGCCCCTCAATATACATGGGAAATTAGTTCCAGGACACCCCCGTATATACCAAAATCCATGCCTACTTCAGTCCAGCATTCAGCCCTACGGAGCCCACATAAACAAAAAGTCAGCCATCAGTTTACTCAAGTTTCACATCCTGTAGACACTGCATTTTTAATCCATCTTTGGTTGAAAAAAATCCACGTATAAGTAGATGCGCATAGTTCACACCTGTGTTGTTCAAGGGCCAGCAGTATATGACCATTAGATCAAGCTTCTTAGTTGTATTTTTTCCGTATTTTATTTTTTTACTTTTTAGTTTTACCTACCAATTAGTAGGATACAGGCCTCAAATTCTCTCAATTGTGAATTTGACAATCTCTTTGTAATTCTCCAATTTTTGTTTTAGATATTTTGAGGTTACGTTATTCATTAATTTTTAAAATACAATGTGAAAATCTGTGTGCTATTACATTTATTGTGATTAGGACATTTGGATTTAATTTTTTTCATCTCATTTTGCAGTTTCTACTTGGCCTCTTTGTACATGCCTTTTTTTCTTCATCTTGTGCCTCATTTTGAATTCACTGACATGTTTATTACATATTTCCTTCTAGCACATTGAAAGTATTATCAAATACTTCTATTATTTTAGGAGTTACCTTAACATTTCAACATGTATTCTCACATAACACAAACTAAAGTTAAGCTCACTCTCTCTTCCCAAATGATCAAAAGCTCTCAGAACACTTAATTATTCCCTTTTGCATTCTAATCCAGATTTTTAACTCTAATTTTTTTTTCCACAATTGGTCACTGTGATGGTCTTAGTTGTTTTATCTAGCCAATGTTTCATCACATTTACTTATATGATTTCCCAATATATTTGTTCATGACTCCATTTTGCATCTCTGTCCTTCCTTGTGGATTCAGTTCTCTTCATCCCGAAGTTTGTTGTATATCCTACAATGTTCCTTTTGCTCCTTTAGTACATGTCTGTTGGTATTAAATGCTCAATTTTTCTTTGTCCAGAAATGCTTTGTTTCAACTTGTTTGTCAGTAATAGTTATGCTGGAAATTAAATTTTCCTTGATGGATCTTTGAAAATACTATTATACCATTTTCTGGTTTCTATTGTCACTACTCAAAACTCTGTTTTCAGTCAGTTATTCCTTTGTAGGTAATTCGTCTTTTCTTCCTAAGTTGTTTCAAACATTTCTTTATCTCTTGTATTCTGCAGTTGTATTTATCCTGCTTGGAGCTCTTCCACCTTCTAAATTTAAAGATTTAAATCTTTCATTAATTCTAAAAACCTTCAACCATTAACCCTTTGAATATTACCACTCCTGGACTCTCTACTCTTTTGTTCTAAATTCTCACTGAATATATATATTAGACTTTTATTCTTTTCTCCATCTCTTATCCTTTCTGTCATTTCTCCATCATTTTGCCTCTCTTGGTGTATCATTATCAGTGATTTATTCAGATCTAATTTGCAGTTTACAAATTCTCTCTTTAGCTGTGACCAATTTACTGCTTAAACTCTCCATCAGACTTTTCATTTTTGTGATTATGTTTTCGTTTACTTTTGTATTTTTTATCCAAATATGCCTATTATGTTTGCCTGTCATTTTTAATAATACACCTTGTTTCTTTTTCATGTTATTAGCTCTAGTTTCTATTTCCATCAACATTTTGTTTATACATACGTAGCATTTTGAAATTAATTCTAATATCTGAAATCTTGGGTGTTGATTATTGAAATTTATAGATTTTGCTGACTCTTGTTCATGATGGCTTGTACCCATTTGTGTTTCATAATTTCTGTTAGTGAGTTTTTATTCATGGGACCTTCTCTGTAGTCATCTTTACCACACTTAGTTAAGGGCTCTCACTTCCAGAAAGGCTTTTTGTTTGGTTTCTCCAAATGTCTGAGGGGCACTGCAGCTGAGGACCTCTTTATGTTAATGCCTTGGGCTTGACTTTGCAGAAACCGTGCAAGTGCTGTGGGGAGCTTTTTTCGGCTATCCAGATCTCTGACCAAGACAGATCAATTTTTTTTTATCTCCCTTTGCCAGAAAAAATTTTCAAAGCCTACCTTTACACTGAGTGAGCTTCTGGCATTATACAGGAGGGCCTTGACTCTTCATTGCTCAGCCTAAGGTTTACTTTCTATCCCCAAAAGACTCTTTAAAGACAGATCCTTGGTTACCAAGATTGGCTAATGCCCTCTGAGTACCTGCAGATTTACTGCCTAGTGACTAGCCTACTTTCATATTGTATGTGTGTGTGTGACTCTGGCCCTCAAAAATCTTGTTTTGCTTTCTATAGGCTTAGCTGTGCACTTAAGAAAATATTTCTTATACTTTATTTATTTCTAGGCATTTATTGTCATATTGTAGAAAATATAAACTTTTAATGATTTTCTTAACTCTCCATTCTGAACCCCATTCTGTGGTAGTCTTTTTTCTTTTTCTTTTTCATGCCCCACTAACCCATCCCAGGTACAGCAGTAGCCACCACAGCAGGAACAATCATCTTCCCATAAAGGATCATCACATTCCTCTTAGGGTCCACTTCTCTACACTCTGACCTAAAACATTTCTTTACTCAGACAACAAGTCTTGATGATAGCACAGCTCCAACTCATCTGCATTTCATTTATTTCCCAAGATTCTTGTCAACCTACGGATGTTCTCAAATTCACAGATGAATGTGGGGAAAAAGGGGAGGAGGGCAGCAGTGTTGACAAGGTTCAGAATAGACTTTAATAAGAATTCTTTTTTTCAATCCTGCTTCATGTCTGCCAGGATATATGGAAATGAAGACATGTAATAAATTCTCTCAATTGTAACCAACCAGGTACAGTCACGGGTCACTTGACGATGGGGATACATTCTGAGAAATGCATCATTAGGTGATTTAGTTGCTGTGTGATATCCTAGAGTATATTTACACAAATCTAGATGGTATAGATTACTACATACCTAGGCTCTATGGTATACCCTATGGCTCCTACGCTATAAACCTATACAGCATGTTACTGTGCTGAATACTGTAGGCAATTGTAATAAAACGATAAATATTTGTATATCTAAACATAGAAAAGGTAGAGTAAAAATATGGTATAAAAATATAAAATGCCATACTTGTATAGGGCACCCTTACCATGAATGGAGCTTGCAAGACTGAAAGCTGCTCTGGGTGAGTCAGTGAGTGAGTGGTGAGTGAATGGGAGTGTCTATGCACTACTGTAGACTTTATAAACATTACACTTAGGCTATATGAAATTTACACTAAAAACATTCTTTCTTAGATAAAAAATTAAACTTAGCTTACTATAACTTTTTTTCCACCTTATAAGCCTTTTACTTTTTAACTTTTTGACTGTTCTGTAATAACACTTAGTTTTAAAACACAAACACATTGTTCAGCTGTACAGAAAATGTCTTTTCTTTGTATCCTTATTCTATAGGCTTTTTACTATTTTTAAATTTTTAGGTTTTCTTTTTTTTTACTTTTTAAACTCTCTTGTTAAAAAGACAGGAACACACACGTTAGCCTAGGCCTACACAGGGTCATGATCATCAATATTACTGTCTTCCACCTCCATGTCTTGTCCCACTGAAAGGTCTTCGGGGCAAGAACATGCATGGAGCTGTCATCTCCTATAACAACATATTCTGAAATATCTTCTGAAAGACCAACCTATGACTGTTTTACAGTAAATTCCTTAAAAATAAGTAGATGGAGGACACTCTAAAATAACAGTAAAAAGTATAGTAAGTAAATACTAAACCAATAACATAGATGGTCATCATCATTCTCAAGTACTATGTACTGTGTATAAGTGTATTGCCAGACTTGTATACTACTGGCAGCACAGATCTGTTTACACCAGTATCACCACAAATACAAGAGTAATGCATTGTGCTATGATGTTATGACATCGCTGGACAACAGGACATTTTCAACTCCATTATAATCTTATGGGATCACTGTTATATATGCAGTCTGTCATTGACCGAAACGTCATTATGTGGCACATGAGCGCACTTCAAAGAGAAGTGCTTGAGTTATGATTTAAACAGATAACATATAAAATGGAACTTTAAAATAAACATACATTCTAAAACCTTATCATAGACCCTCAAGAGCTCTTAAAAAAATCTAATCACAGAGGACAAAAATTAACATTAACATATATAATTTTCCTTACATGGACATAAAGATGGAAACAATAGACACTGGGGACTCCAAAAGCAGAGAGGCAGGGAAGGGGACAAGGGTTGAAAAAATACCTATTGGATACTATGTTCACTATTTGGGCATAGGTTCAACTGAAGCCCAAACCTCAGCATCACACAATATATCCATGTAATAAACCTGCACATGTATGCCCTGAGTCTAAAATACAATAAAACATGTGTTTTTCCTGACAGCTTCTCTCAAAATCCACGGTCAATATTCTCTCAAAGGCCAGGTGTAGTGGCTTATGCCTGTAATCCTAGCACTTTGGGAGACTAAATTGGGAAGATCCCTTGAGGCTAGGAGCTTAAGAACAGCCTGGGCAGCATAGTGAGACTCCATCTCTTAAAAAAAAAAAATTAAGTTAGCCAGGCATAGTGGAGCATATCTGTAGTCCTAGCTACTTGGGAGGCTGAAGGAGGAAAATTGCTTGATCCCAGGAGTTCATAGTTACAGTGAGCTATGACGTGCCACTGTATTCCAGCCTGAATGACAGAATGAGACCTTGTCTCTAAAAACTATGTATCTATGTATGTATCTGTCTGTCTGTCTGTCTGTCTATCTATAGGTCTGTCTATCTATTTAATCTATCCTCTCAAAATTTTGGTTTTAAAACTTTGGGAAAGACCTGATGAATCTCCAGTGTAGCATTAGTTCTGAAATATACACAAATATATAGGAAATATTCTTCCTGAGGTATACGAACATATATGAATGTTAGCAACATAATAATGGTCACCCCAAGTATGTAACACAATATATGTGTTCTTTCATACAGATTGTAGTCACCCCTGGATTCTTTCATACAAATTTACTCCAAACTCTTAAATCCATGCCGTAAATTAACAACGAATGACTAATGAATTTTCAACACAAGGACTAAAAGGAATTCCTATCAGTTATTTCAAACATCCAAACCAGTAAACCTTAACACCTTTCAAGAAGCATAGGTCTTGCCAGGGAAAAAGAGCAACATATTTAATTTGCACACTCCCCTCCAAAAATGTCCTGTATCCTACTCAAATAAGGGTAGAACAGTACTTTATTCCCAGAGAAGCTGCTAGAAAGAGTTAACTACATTTGTTCTCTTCTTCTTCAACTCCTACTCAGTTCTGCACCCAAAACTATAGTTTCTGCCTTCAATATTTCACTGACACTGCCCTGGGTAAGGCCAACACCAACCTTTGTTTTTGCCAAATCCAGTGAACATATTTCCATACTCATTTGTGATTATTTGCCCACCTGATTTTCATAATACTTTCCTCTCCTTCTGTTTCTAAACAAATCTCCTATCTGTGTCTCCCCCTTAAATGCTGCTGCTTTCCTGCGTTCTGACTTCTTTTATATTCAAACTACATTATCTAGCTGAGAAATCTAATGGAAACCTATAGTTTTAACTAAAACTTTCATATTGATGCTCACTAAATTTCTCTCTGTAGCTAAGATTTTTTCTTGAGCTCAAGACCTGCCCTCTGGACACTTTTCTTTGTATGTCTGATAAGTACTTCAGGGTATACAAGACTCAAAATGAGATCATTATCTAGCCTGCTATACCTCCAATCCTGAATCCTTGAACTCTCTGTCTGAAAGTCAACAGTAACACTATCCTACCACCCATCAAGTGAGACATTTAAAGGAGAATCCACCTCTTTTACTCTCTAGAGGCAATTACTCATCAGAACGTACCAAAATCCTAGCTCTGTAACATCATTTCCTCTCACTCACTATTTCTGCTGTCATGACTTAGGAACTCATTATACCTCCTATTGACTCTTGCAGCAGTCATCTGATTCATCTTCATGCCTCTAGCTTTGTACACCTACCTTTCACCAGTCTAATCTCTCTACTGCTGTCAGGGTGGTCCTTCTAACATGCAAATCTGAACACATCACTCCTCTGCTTAAAATTCTTCAGTAGTTCCCATAGTCATGTTTCCCAAAGTTTTCTTTCCCCTAGAGGTTCTGATTCATTAGATCAGAACTAGAACTTAAGGTCCTATATTTTAATGAGAGCCCCAGGCGCTTCTTATAATTAGGCAAGGCAACTTTGATCCAAATAATTAAGTCTCAACTGTTTGCATAGCATGTAAGTCCAGCCTCATCATTCCCGCCTGCTTTCCCCAGAACCCCTCAATACATACACTGAAGTTAACGGTTAACTACACTGAGTCATATATAATTCCCCAAAGTGCCACAATGCCATGCTGTCTTACACCTTATCACCTTTGCGTGGGCTGCTTCTGCTGCCTACAATGTAGTCTCTGGCTTATTCATTGGTCCTGCAATTTTTGGTCAAAACATTGCCTCATGTATGAAGCCTTGGATTTTCTCAATCAAATTTAGAGATGCCCTCTCCTGTGTACCCACAAATTTGTGTACACCCTCATTACAGCATTTTACTCTACCCCTATCCTTCCATTATAATTATTTAGATCTACACTGACCCATTAGACTAGGGGACTTGAGGAAATAGAAAGCTTTATCTTCTTATCCATAACATTTTGCAGAGAGGCTAGTATTAAATATTAGAGAAATTACCAAATAAATGACCAAAAGACACATTAATGAAAAGTATTGGCATGGATCCTAGCTTCATTCTACCAATAACTAGGTGTCTCATCACAGAACAAGTAGCACACCCTCTCATAACCTCAGTTTCCTCACATATAAAAGTGACAAATTTAACACATGATTTCTTTTGGTTTATTATTTAATATTTTATTATGAAAAATTCAAACATATACAAAAGTACAAAGAATGGTATACTGAACCCTCTAGGGCACATATCTACCTTTAATCATTATAGACTCCTAGTCAATATTTTCCTGTATACCTCCACCCACTTGTCCTTCTTCAGATTATTTTAATGCAAATTCCACCTATCTATCACTTAACCATAAATATTTTAGCATGTATTTCCAAAAATAAAGACTCCATTTAAATCTTTAACATAATACTAATAATAACACCTAGGTAGATTGAATCAAGGGTCCTAATTCTTAACACACACCCTCTTATTAGTATTATTCATCCATACCTTGATTTGGCATCAAGTATTTCCCTACTTCTTGAATTTGAATTTGGCCATATGATGTGTTTTGGCTGTGTCGCCACCCAAATCTCATCTTGAATTGTAGCTCCCATAATCCGCACATGTCATGGGAGGGAGGTAATTGAATCATAGAGTGGGTTTTTCCCATGCTGTTCTCATAATGAATAAGTCTCATAAGATCTGATGTTTTTATAAATGGCAGTTCCCCTACACACACTCTTGCCTGCTGCCATGAAAGATGTGCCTTTGCTCCTCCTTCACTTCCCATCATGGTTGTGAGGCCTCTCCAGCCACGTGGAACTGTGAGTCGATTAAACCTCTGTTTTTTATATTAATAAATTTCCCTGTCAGGTATTTCTTCATAGCAGTTTGAAAATGAAAATGGATTAATACAGTAAATAGGTACTAGGAGTGAGATGCTGCTATTAAGATACCCCAAAATGTGGAAGCAACTTGCAACTGGGTAACAGGCAGAGGTTGGAACAGTTTGGAGGGCTCAGAAGAAGACAGGAAGATGTGGAAATGTTTGATGCTTCCTAGAGATTTGTCAAATGGTTTTGACCAAAAAATCCAGGTTGAGGTGATCTCAGATGGAGATGACGAACTTACTGGGAACTGGAGCAAAGGTGATTCATGTTATACTTCAGCAAAGAGACTGGCAGCATTTTGCTCCTGCCCTAGAGATTTGTGGAACTTTGAACTAGAGAGAGATGATTTACGTATCTGGCGGAAGAAATTTCTAAGCAGCAAAGTATTCAAGAGGTGACTTGGGTGTTCTTAAAAGCATTCAGTTTTATTGATTCACAAAGATGTGGTTTGGAATTGAAACTTATGTTTAAAAGGGAAGCAGAACATAAAAGTTCAGAAAATTTGCAGCCTGACAATGGAATAGAAAAGAAAAACCCAATTTCTGAGGAGAAATTCAAGCCAGCTATAGAAATTTGCAGAAGCAACAAGGAGCCAAAGGTTAATTGCCAAGACAATAGGGAAAATGTCTCCAAGGCATTTCAGTGGTCTTCATGGCAGACCTTCCCATCACAAGCTGGGAGGCCTAGGAGGAAATAATGATTTCATGGGCAGGGCCAGGGCCTTGCTGGTTTGTGCAGTCTCAGGACTTAGTGACCTGTGTCTTAGCTATGGCTAAAAGGTGCCAACATACAGCTCAGGCTGCTGCTTCAGAGGGTGCAAGCCCAAAGCCTTGGCAGCATATATCTGTTACTGTGTGAGCTGAATCCGTTGTTGGCTAACCTACTGTGAACATTTTTATAAGTCTTTTTATAGAGATATATTTTCACTTTTCTTGGGAAATTACCTGGTTGGTAAATTTTTGTATCAAAGGATAGGTGTATCTTTTGTTTCACAGACAATGATGGTTCCTGTTTCCAAAATGATTGTACCATTTTACATTCCTACTCGCAGTGTCTAAGAGTTCTGGTTACTCCACATTACTGAAATGAGTTAAGACTTTGGGGGACTGCTGGGAAACATGATTGGTTTTGAAATGTGAGGATATGAGATTTGGGAGGGGCCAGGGTGGAGTGATATGGTTTGCCTGTGTCCCCGCCCAAATCTCATTTTGGATTGTAGCTCCCTTAATCCCCACATGTGGTGGGAGGGACCCAGTGTGAGGTCATTGAATCATGGGGTTGGCAGGGTGTGGTTCCTATGCTGTTCTCATGATAGTGAATAAGTCTCCTGAGATTTGATGGTTTTATAAAGAGCAGTTCCCCTGCACACACTCTCTTGCATGCCACCATGTAAGATGTGCCTTTGCTCCTTCTTCACCTTCTGCCATCATTGTGAGTCCTCCCCAGCCATGTAAAACTGTAAGTCCATTAAACCTCTTTTTTTAAATAAATTACCCAGTCTCGGATATTTCTTCATAGCAGTATGAAAATGGACTAATATAACATGTGAATTGCTTTCATCACAGGGATGTTAGTGGACATCATCCAACAAAACTTGAAAACTTATATGACTCGGCTTACCTGTACATGTTCCTGCTTTCACATGAGAGGCACATGCCTCCAATAACCATTGGTCCAAGAAAGATAGGAAATACATGGAGAAATCCTGGTTCCTATTTGAAGCTTAGAGCCACCCCAACAAACAGAAGTCTGAAGAAGGGCCACTGCAAGCAACTCACAAACACATGAGCAAGAAATAAATGCCTATTGCTGTATGCCACTGATATGTTATGGTTGTTTGTTATTATGCTGAAAAAAAGACAACAGAAGTTAACAGTAAGTCCTTAATATCAAATACACAGAATGTTAACCAAATGGTTTTTTATGTACAGTTATTTATAGGTTTAGAGGTAAAATTTGCATACAATGAAATGCATAAATTCTAAGTATAATTCTAATGTATAGATATGCAGTGGCTTCTTTATCCATTTTCCTATTAATAGACACATGAGCTGAATCCATTGTTGGCTAAGCTACTGTGAACATTTTTATAAGTCTTTTTATAGAGATATATTTTCACTTCTCTTGGGAAATTACCTGGTTGGGAACTTTTTGTATCAAAGGTTAGGTATATCTTTTGTTTTACAGACAATGATGGTTCCTGTTTCCAAAATGATTGTGCCATTTTACATTCCTACTCGCAGTGTCTAAGAGTTCTGGTTACTCCATATCCTTCCTAATATTTGATGTCAATCTTCTTCACTTTGGCCTTTCTGGTGGATATGTAGTGGTATTTCATTGTGCTTTTAATTTGCCTTTCCCACTTCTGTGATGATGTGGAAAGCTTTATCTTGTGTTTGTTGGTTATTCACGGATCTTCTTTTGTAAAGTATCTGATCAAATCATTTGCCAACTTTTTATCAGATCATTTTGGCATATTATTATAGAATTGTAAGAGAGTTTTATAAATCTTGAATAAAAATCATTTGCTATTTTGAAATATTTTCTTTCAGTCTATAATCTACCTATTCAAATTTTAAAATGTCTTTTAGAGGTTAAACTTTTTATTTTGCAATCACTGTTTCTTCAATGATAACATCTTGAATATCTATGCTACAGTATCACAATTACTGACATCCATATAGTCAAAACCCAATGAAAAAAATGAATAATATATCTTAAAATATTCAAATCTCCTAAAAGCGAGAAAGAAGGAAGAGGAACACAATATTAAAGAGATTAATAAAAATGAATCATAAAATATCGACCTAACTAAATCGAATGTCTTTTCATTTTAATGAACTCAACACTTCATGATTATCCTAGTAAGTTTCTTGGAAGAAATCAATAAGCTGGTTCTAAACTGCATATAGAAAGGCAGAAGACTTAGAATAGCCAAAATATTTTTTTTTAAGTTGGAGTACTTACCCCATCTGATTTTAGGACTTACTTCAAAGCTACACTTGTAAAAGCAGTATGATAATGACCTAAGACGTACAGATCAATGAGACAGAACTCAGAAGTAGTATCAAAGTATCTTTGTTAATAAATAAAATTGAATTACCCCTAAGTAATTATATGGGAAGGGAAGTTTTTCCAAAAGATGGTGATGAAACAACTACTTTTCCCACAAGGAAAAAAAACAAAATCCAAGCCTTTCCCCTCTCCCTGCTGTGGCAACATATTAAAAAAATCATCTATTATGAAATAGATCATAGACCTAACAGTAAAAGCCCAAATCATAAAATTTCTAAAAGAAAAAAAGGGAGAAAATCTTTGTGATATTGGGTAAGATAAATATTTCTTAAACAGGCCACATAGAATACAAACATAAAAGAAAAAATAAATTAGATGCACTCTATCTAAATGTAAAAACATGAGCTGTTAAACATGGTTAAGAGAGCAAAAAGGCCAGACACAGACTAGGAGAAAATATTATCAAAACACATATCAGGAAAAAGTTTATATCTAGAACATATAGAGAATATTTACAACTCAATAAGAAGACAGCCCTGAATATTTTTAATGGACAAAGGATTTAAACAGACATTTCATGAAAGAGGATCAACATCCAATACATGTGTGAAAAGATATTAACCACTAGACATCAGAAAAACACAAATCAAATTCAAACTGCAATGAGATATCACTACACACTCACTCGAAACAAATATTAAAAAGGCAGATAATACGAAGTGTTGGTGAGGATGTAGAACAGCTAGTATCTCATATCTTGCTGGTTTCATTTGCACAGTAATACAATCACTTTGGAAAACATTTTGGCAGTATCTTATAAAAAGTTAAATGTTTACTTATTCCAGACATTTATCCAAGATAAATATTTTGTGTCACTTGTGTCAAAATAACTTACATATATATGAACGATAGTAGCAGCATTATTAAGAACCCAAAACTGGAAACATAAGTATCATTCAACTAGTACGTAAAGAAATTGTGACATAGCCATACTATGGACTATATTCAGCAATGAAAAAGAACAAACTGCAGGTACATGCATCGACAAGCGTGAATCATAATAGCATCATACTAAGTGAAATAAGCCAGACACACAGGTGATAAGAGGGCAGATCAGTAGCTGCCTATGCATAGTAATCATCTGTGGAGGTAATCAACTGCAAATGGACCAGAAAAAACCTTTTGAAGTCATGGAAATTACTTGATTGTGATATTGGTTACACAACTGTACACAACTCCCAATGTCATCAAACTGCACAAAATGGGACAATGTATCGTACCTAAATTATACCTCAAAAAAGCTAAGAACATACATATGAGAAATGCAATAAATCATAATATCAACAATAAAATCCTCTAATTATGAAACTATTTTGTTTTCCTTAAAAGGGAAAAAAAAATAATGAATGAGCAAGAGTCCCACCCATCCCTTCTTTCTACTAGAAATAAATGAATCAGTCTGGATGAAGTATTCATCAAAAATGATGCCATGCTATAATTGAGCATAAGAAGAGTACAAATTAAAGTTATTTATGTCTAAAATTTCCTTCCAAAGCTTCAAATGATTCAGAGAAAAAGAGAACATTGACATAATCATGTGAAATTCAATAGCTTTTTAGTCCTGGTTTCTCCATTTGGGTTCTCTTTATTTTGGTGCTCTCTGAGGTCCTTTGTCAAGTCCTCAGCCTCTCTCAAAAACAGTACACGCTCCCTTCCCCCAAGTACTATCTTGACCTGTAGTGGAAGGGAAAGCCATCAATTAAAAGCTTCAGTATAACACTTTCACTGTTATTAAGTCATTGCTTCATTCATGTGAAAAAAAAAATTATTCAGTGCTTGAATGTTAGGGGCAGCATGAGGAGGAATGAGGCTGTTCAGGAGTTAGCTATGTGAGTACCAAGTGTAAATTAATGTGGGGGGATATAAAAGTATGCTTATATAAAATATTAAACGTATATATCTGTGTTTGTTGAACAGTGACTATATGCCACAATTCTCTCATTTAGTGTTCCCATCAACCTATCACCTAGGTTTATGTTATTATTCCATTTTACAGATGAGGAAATGGAGACACAGAAAAACTAAGAAACTTGTCCAACCCATGCATAAACGCCCTGCTTTTTCTTTTATGCAGCATAGACAACACAACCCTAGCAGAAATAAGGAAATGAGTAAGTGAAACGAAATAAGAGGCATTGTTCCTGCCTTTAAGCAGCTCACAATCTTACAGTCTAACAATATAAAACAGGCACCTTGAGGGCTTCAAGAATAATGAGATGCCACACTGGGTGCATGTGTACAAGTACGTGTCTGTATGCATAACAAGTAGGTTACCGACAGACATGTCAAAAGAGACAGATAATGAAAATACAATGGCCACAATTTGAAATTAGATATTAAAATTAAAGCCATTTATTCCCCTTAGAAATTTTTCTGAGTTGCTGAGAAAATAGCAAAAATCTGATTGGGAATAGTTTTGCTTTATTTTCAAATTTTTCTGTAATATTTATTCTCTTTATTATAAACACCTTAATGATAGGTAGAGTGCCATTTAAGCACTTTAAGTCCCACAATGTGTTACTGAAGCTAACATGAAAATATTGTTTAAATGCTAATCATGTTTGTGGACATGTTAAGTTTTTAAGAATCAGAAATAAGCAGGCATTTGAGTTCTGACTCTTAAAAACCCATTTAGTTTTTTAATCTAATGTTGAGGTCACCTTTTATCTAACACATCTATTCCAACTAAATTCATATTAAGTTTCAAATTCATAAGACAATGCAGAAAACATAGGGTCTGCTTGTCAGACAGGTGGCTTCAGGAAGAGTCATTTTAACCTAAAACCCAAGAGATTAGTCTGGACCCAGGTAAAGAAAAAAGACGGAAGGAATAGACAGGAAGAAGGAAGGCGGGAGAAGTGTTCCTATTTCTCCACATCCTCTCCAGCACCTGTTGTTTCCTGACTTTTTAATGATTGCCATTCTAACTGGTGTGAGATGGTATCTCATTGTGGTTTTGATTTGCATTTCTCTGATGGCCAGTGATGATGAGCATTTTTTCATGTGTCTGTTGGCTGTATGAATGTCTTCTTTTGAGAAATGTCTGTTCATGTCCTTTGCCCACTTTTTGATGGGGTTGTTTGTTTTTTTCTTGTAAATTTGTTTGAGTTCTTTGTAGGTTCTGGATATTAGCCCTTTGTCAGATGAGTAGATTGCAAAAATTTTCTCCCATTCTGTAGGTTGCCTGTTCACTCTGGTGGTAGTGTCTTTTGCTGTGCAGAAGCTCTTTAGTTTAATGAGATCCCATTTGTCAATTTTGGCTTTTGCTGCCGTTGCTTTTGGTGTTTTAGACATGAAATCTTTGCCCATGCCTATGTCCTGAATGGTACTACCTAGGTTTTCCTCTAGGATTTTTATGGTATTAGGTCTAACATTTAAGTCTCTAATCCATCTTGAATTAATTTTCGTATAAGGAGTAAGGAAAGGATCCAGTTTCAGCTTTCTACTTATGGCTAGCCAATTTTCCCAGCACCATTTATTAAATAGGGAATCCTTTCCCCATTTCTTGTTTCTCTCAGGTTTGTCAAAGATCAAATGGCTGTAGATGTGTGGTATTATTTCTGAGGACTCTGTTCTGTTCCATTGGTCTATATCTCTGTTGGTGGGATTGTAAACTAGTTCAACCATTATGGAAAACAGTATGGCGATTCCTCAAGGATCTAGAACTAGATGTACCATATGACCCAGCCATCCCATTACTGGGTATATACCCAAAGGATTATAAATTATGCTGCTATAAAGACACATGCACACGTATGTTTATTGCAGCACTATTCACAATAGCAAAGACTTGGAATCAACCCAAATGTCCATCAGTGACAGATTGGATTAAGAAAATGTGGCACATATACACCATGGAATACTATGCAGCCATAAAAAAGGATGAGTTTGAGTCCTTTGTAGGGACTTGGATGCAGCTGGAATCCATCATTCTTAGCAAACTATCACAAGAACAGAAAACCAAACACCGCATGTTCTCACTCATAGGTGGGAACTGAACAATGAGATCACTCGGACTCAGGAAGGGGAACATCACACACCGGGGCCTATCATGCGGAGGGGGGAGTGGGGAGGGATTGCATTGGGAGTTATACCTGATGTAAATGACGAGTTGATGGGTGCAGCACAGCAACATGGCACAAGTATACATATGTAACAAACCTGCACGTTATGCACATGTACCCTACAACTTAAAGTATAATAATAATAAATAAATTAAAAAAAAAAAAAAAAAGAAAACAATTGAAAAAAAAAAAAAAAAAGAAGGAAGGCGGGAGAAAGACAGGGAAGAAGGGAGAGAGAGAGGGAGGGAGGGAAGGAAGAAGGAAAAAAGGAAGATAGAAAAGGAAGGAAGAGGGAGGGATTCCACTTTTCCAGACTCCTGTGGTTGGAGGGAAGGACTTTCACCAGAAGTTTGTTCCTTATGTATCCATCACTTCTAAACTTCATCTTGGCCATGGACTCTTAGTCAAATCATTAACCTCTTTGAGCCCTAATTTTCTCATCTGCAAATTACAGATAATTGCAGTAATTCCAGTCTTTTCAGGCAAGACTTAACTGTGACAATACGTGTGAAAGCAATTGAAAGCCTCTAAAATATCTTACAAATATTCACCTATTGGGGGCCTGTGTGTTTAAATAGCATCGTCACTGCCAAGTTTTGGGGGAATAAGCATAGAACTTTACCCCCTATTCGAAACTTAACTCCCCTGATTCCTCTCTGCAAGCAGCCTGAACGTTGGGAGATCCAGCAGGAAAGGAAAGCAACCCTCAGAATCAGGATGGAACTTGATGCCAATGATGGGAGGAGAGTGGAAACAGGGAGAGCTGGACTGAGAGACTGTTTAATGTTCAAACCCAGTGCCAAGCTAAATTAGAAACAGGAGTCTACATACCTGTAACTTACCTCATCGGTATATAATTTGTAACCTGAGATCCCCTTACAGAGAAGTAAAAATAGCAAGGCTCTCAAGCAGCCTTGTGCTCTGCTGAGTGCAAGGGCAGGGTGGGGGAGGGCCAGCACTGGGGAAAGATAAAAGGGCCAGGCAGAGAATGCCAATCATGTGGTCTTGGCAAGTACACCTTCTCCCCTATACCCTGGGTGATGGCATGGGGAATACAGCCAAGAGAGGTGACATCAGGAGGCTGACAAGCAAACCTTCCAGGCGGAGGAGGACCTGTTGCCCTAGAGTCACCTGTTTTTGGTTTTTGTCATAGGCCCTATGACATTTCCTCAAAGGGAAGTGTCACTGAAGTTCTGAGCCTGCCTAATCCTGCCATGATCAAGGCCAGTTAACTAGTCCAGGAAAGGCCAGTACTCAGGCAGGTGCAGAGCAGATGAGTCTGTTTTCAAGTTTTGTAGTTGGCTCCCAGCACCCTGGAAGAGATGATTTGCTGCATAGTTGTCTCACTCTCTGTGAACACATTTTTCTCTCACTGGGTCAGTGAGCTTGGGAACCTTCAGAGAACAGTTTGCTTCCTTCCTTCAATTTAGGGGATAGTACCTCTCAAATCAAGTCTATGCCATTTTAATATCACCAGTTGTGCAAGTGATAGTGGAAAGCCTTGTCCTTTCTTAACTCCTGCTGCATGGAAAAAGTGACAAAGTAGAAAGGAGAGGAAGCTTATTTTTTAATTAATCATATCAAAAGTTAGTACTTGGGCATGTCTCAGCATTCTTTGTAATGATTATATATTGGATGCTATTAATATAACAAATGCAATATTGAGAGTTTCTAATGTTGAATCAACACTATCTTTGTAAACTAAACCTTACGAAGAAGAAGAAGAAAGAAGAAGAATGAAGAAAGAAGGAAGAAAGAAGAAAGAAGAAGGAAGAAGGAAGAAGGAAGGAGGAGGAAGGAGGAAGAAGAAAGAAGAAAGAAGGAATAAGGAAGAAGAATCAGCAGAATCAGAGATGTTAGATCTCGGAATGGTACCACAGTTTCAAATTCTCTAAAAAGCAAAACAAAACAAAACAAAGAAACCCAACCTAAGACATTAAACTAAATAATCAGTGCCTATTGGCTAGGCAAATTGCTCTCTAATGTTTCGAATATGTTTCAATCTTAATTTGTAAAACTCTGTTTATGTAAATGGGTTTTGTTCATTCATTTTGTAAGAACTCAAATATTCTTCCAGTTACCATTTGAAGAGAAGGTAATTTTTGTTTCAAACTGCCTCCTGTTCATAAATAGGTTCATCAAGTCTTATTTATTATGAAGAATCAAGAGAGAACTGCAAGCTCTTCATGGCTTTCCTAAGAAAAGCAACCAGAAACAACATAACAGAGTAGAAACAAAGAAGAAATGGGGCCATCCAGACCTGAATTTGAATCCTGGCTTTGCTCCATAAGAAATATAACACCTGAGAAACTTAAATAACTTTTCTGAGCCTCACTCAATTGCCTTTCCTATAGTAATGGGAACAGTAGTGCCTACCATACTGGGTTATTTTAATGATTTGGTAAAATGGCATATGTAAAAGCCCCTAGAAACAAACTGTCCAATAGAAATATCATGCAAGCCACATATGTCATTTTCTAGTAGCCACATTTTAAAAAGGCAAAAAGAAACTGGGAAAATTAATTATAACAACATATTTTCTTTAATCCAATATATTCAAAATATTATCATATCAAAACCCAATCAGTAGAAAAGCTTATGTTAATGAAATATTTTACATTCATTTTTTTCTATGAAGACTTCAAAAGCCAGTGTGTATTTCACACTTACAATACACCTCAATTTGGACACTAAATTTTCATAGGAAATGCTTGATCTATATTTAGATTTCTTAAGATTTACAGTTGAAAAAACAGATTCACATACCCAAGTTGTTCCAAAAATACTTAAAGTTTTCCAAAAACTGAACCAAATATCAGTGTTTTAAATTTAAAATAATCAAGATTAAACAAAATTTAAAAGTCAGTTCCTCAGCCACACTAGCTCCCTTTTAAGTGCCTAGTAGCTATATGTATCTAGTGGCTACTGCACTGGACCTTGAAGCCCTAGAGCAATGTCTGGTACTTAGTAAGTGCCCAGTGAATGACATATTTTCTTCTGCCCACTAATATCTTATTTTAATCCAAAGTTTGCTTAGCACTGAAGTTTCAACTTTGAAAGCAATGCGAACAACATCTATGACAGGCTTGCCCTAGCCTGGGAACCAAGCACTAAGGTGGCATTTCCATTTGCCATTCCACAAATCACCCAAAATGATCTTCTGGAACTGCAACCATCAAGCTGTTATAGTTTTTTATTTCATTTCAGTACTCCATGTTGCTCATAACACACCCTCCTGGTTTGTCCTATCTCAGATGACAAATAATAATATGAAAGCCTCCATTGTACGCCAAATATGAAAATACCACTGAAAGAATCAGCTTCACAAAATCAGTAGCATTTATATACACTAACAATGAGCTACCTGAAAAAGAAATTAAGAAAACAATGCCATTCAGAATGGCATAAAGTAAAATAAAAATGAAACATCTAGGAGTAAATTTAACCAAGGAGGTGAAAGATCTGTATGCTGAAAACAATAAAACATTGATGAAAGAAATCAAAGAAGACACAAATTAATGAAAAAATATCCCATGTTCATGCGTTGGAAGAATATTGTTAAAATGTCCATACTACCCAAAGCAATGTACAGATTCAATGTAATCTCTATCTGAATACTTACAATAGTTTCACAGAAATAGAAAAAACAATCTTAAAATTGTATGTAACCACCAAAAATTCTGAATACCCAAAGCAGTCTTAAGCAAAAAGAACAAAGCCAGAGGCATCACACGACCTAATTTTAGAATATATTGCAAAGCTATAGTAATCAAAACAGCATCATACTGGCATAAAAACAGACACAACTACCAATGGGAGAGGATAAAGAATCCAGAAATAAACCCACATATTTATAGCCCATTGACTTTTGACAAAGGTGCCAAAAGCACACAATGGAAAAAAGGGCAGTAGTTTTAGGAAAGCTAGATATCCACATGCAGAAGAATGAAACTGGACTCTTACCTCATACCTAATGCATAGATTAAAGACTTGAGCACAAGACCTGAAACTGCCACACTATTACAAGAAAATACAAGACAAAAGCTCTACAATATTGGTCTGGGCAATAATTTTGTCAATATGACCCCAAAAGCACAGGTAACAAAAGCAAAAATAGAGAAATGCGATTATATCAAATTAAAAAGCCTCTGCACAGCAAAGTAAACAACAGAGTAAAGAGACAACCCACAGATTGGGAGAAAATATGTTCAAACCATATATCAAATACAGGGATAGTATTAAATATATATAAGGAACCCAAACAACTTAATAGCAAGAAATCAAATAACTCTTTGTAGGGACATGGATGCAGCTGGAAACCATCATTCTCAGCAAACTATCACAAAGACAAAAAACCAAACAACCTATGTTCTCACTCATAGGTGGGAATTGAACAATGAGAACACTTGGACACAGGAAGGGGAACATCACACACCGGAGCCTGTCGTGGGGTGGGGGAAGTGGGGAGGGATAGCATTAGCAGATATACCTAATGTAAATGACAAGTTAATGGGTGCAGCACACCAACATGGAACATGCATACATATGTAACAAACCTGCAGGTTGTGCACATGTACCCTAGAACTTAAAGTATAATTTTAAAAAAGTTAAAAAAAAAAATAAAAATAGGCAAAAGACCAGAATAGACATTTCTCAAAAGACATACAAATGACCAACAGACATAGGAAAAATGCTCAACATCATGAATCATCAGGGATATGCAAATTAAAACAATGAGATATTATGTCATAACTGTTGGAATGGCTATTATCAAAGGTGAAATAATGGCAAGTATTGGCAAGGATGTGAAGAAAAGGGAACCCTGGAACATTGTTGACAAAATGTAAGTTAGTGCAGCTATTGTGTAAAACACTATGGCGGTTCCTCAGAAAACTAAAAATAGAACCATCATTAGATCCAGCAATCTCACTACTGGGTTTATATCCAACGGAACTGAAGTCAGTATGTTGAAGAGATATCTGCATTCCCATGTTCATTGCAGCATTATTCATAAAAGCTAAGATGTGGAATCAACCTAAGTGTCCATCAATGGATGAATGGATAAAGAAAATTCGGTATACATACAAAATGTAATACTATTCAGCCTTAAAAAAAAAAAGAAATCCTATCATTTGTGACAATATGGATGAACCTGGAAGACACTATGCTAAGTAAAATAAGCCTGGCAAAGAAAGACAAACGCTAGATGATCTCACTTACATGGGGAAGCTAAAAAAGTCAAATTTATAGAAGTACTTAAGTCAAATTTATATAATGAGGGTTATCAGAGGTTGGGAGTGAGGGAATGGGGAGACATTGACCAAAGGGTACAAAGTTTCAGTTAGGAAGAAGGAATACAAACAGCATGATGACCATTGTAAATAATAATGTATTATATATTTTTAAATGGCTACAATAATAGATTTTACAAGTGTTCACTAAAAATATCTGAGATGATACATTATTTAGCTTGACACAATCATTTCACAATTATCAAAACATCACATTGTACTCCATAAATAAAAAATATATAGCCATGTGCCAATTTAAGAAATCCATAATTCACCTCCCTGGAATTGTACAAAGAGCTTTTTGAATGCCACAGCTGTTAGTCTGAAGCTTTCTGAGCCATGAATATCTGACCTGCTTTCAAGAAGGCAGGCTAGTAAAAGAACTAAACCCCACTCTGCTTTTTTTTAATTCCTTAAGGATGTAGAAATCTGAGAAAAAAAAAATTAATGGAAGATTCAAATGTTTGGACTAGATCTGTAATCATAGTCCATGGTTCTTGCAACGAATGTACACTTTGAATTGTGAGGACCCCGATACTTTCCCCAGATCTCCACAAAAGATAGTGTTAGATCTGTCAGATGATCCAAAATGCATGGCACAGTGGTTAATAACTTCCTAGGTGTAATGAATATCTGCTCTTGCTGCCTACCCAGTATCTCTTCCCCATACCATTGATAACATTTCCCTGTTCCTCCAGGGAAAGTAACGTTTTATTGGACATAGACTGCTGGGATTCTCAATTAAATTGTCCTATCCTGTCGACAACAAGTTTGTGTTTGATCAAAATTAAGCCAATCAATGTCTCTCTTCTTGAAATTTGAATCTTGAACAAAGTGTCACAAGGATTCATAATGGCTTGAAATTTTTCTTTCTGACATCTTGACATCCTAGCCTTGAAGAGTCTATAAGTTCTGTCTCTAGATTTCAAAAGCTTCCTTGCTTCTTCTTTCCAAGGACTGGTGTTACTTCATTTTGAGCTTTTTATTCAATCCCATAGTTCCATAGCCTTCAATAAATTCCCTCTTTTTCCCCTCCTGACATTACCTAGAGTCTGTTGCTTGAACCCAAACATTCCTACCTGAAATAATAGGTAATGTTCTATTATCAAATACGAATTCTCTCAGGCCCATGCCTGCTTGGTCAAAATGAACTTGCTGCTCTTTCTCTGATTATGCAGACAGAGAGATGCCTATTAATGAGCTCATGAAGTTGAGTAACAGTTTCAGACAATTGCTTCGCAGACTCCCAAGGGCCCTAATTAGAATCCTTTATTTGTCTCCAACTGAGGCAACCTTCACTGTGGAGGTGGGGATTTTTGAAGGACATGAAGAAAGTCTTCAGATTATTTTGACCTGAGAAAAACCCTTTGGAGTGATTCTAACTGATAAGATTGTAAAATACAGCCATATTGCAAAAGCAAGTATTACTGAACTAGACCCCAGGCAAATAGTTTTTCCATTTTTAGGGCAAATTATCCTCAGTATTAAATTCCTTACTGAAGTTTCACCTGCTTGCTAATTTTTATTTTTCTTTATAGTTGTATGGCCTTTTATATTTCTTCTTTGGTAATTCTATGACTTTCTAAAATAATTGCTGAAAGAGAAATATAAAAGGCCATACAACTTGATAAAAACAGTCAAGCTGTCTATACTATCAGAAATAAACAAAAAATGTACAATGTGCACAATGAAATGTAAATATTGTTGACAGTCAAAGGCTTCTATGTATGGAATAGTGTGATTGTTAATGATGGAAAAATATTTGTGTGCTCAGAGAAATACAGGCCTAATTGTTCCGTAAGCATGTCACAAAACTACTTCCAAAAGTTATACATAGTGCAGGGTGTAAGGCAATTTTTTGGCAGTCTCCATTACCAGGGATCATGTTTAAATTAAATCTCATAATTCTATTGCTGTCCTCTGCCCCCATTCATATTTCCTCAGGAGTGATTTTCCTCCACAACATTATTACCAGCTCCCATATATCAGTTCCCTATGTTGATCTTGAGATCAAGCCACAGGTTTTTCCCCTTCCTCATTAGCAAAAAACTTGCTTGGGCTTGGGATAACCCATCTCTTGCCACATTCTCCCAGTATATTGTTTATGCCTTGTTAACAAGAACTATACATTTGGAGGTTCAATAAATTCTTTCAGGCCATTCAGGTCACATTTGAAACCCTAATGAAGTAATGTGCAGAGCTGAAGCCCAGTGACCTATAAAGGTGAGTTCAGCCTTGCATAGTTTTCCCTGGAGAGTAACAGCTACACAGGCCTGACTTAGGCAATGAAAGAATCCTGTCCATAATGTTTCCCATTACTTTTATGTATCTTATGCATTAGTGGCATTCTTAGGGACTAATGTAAAATGACATTTTAATATTCAGGAAAAAAATTATGGAATAGTTTACCTAAAGCACTTTGTATAAACAATAAAATAATTAAGTATCCACCTACAAAAAAAAAAAACAGTTGCTTCATTTTTATTTGTCAAAAAATGTGAAGGGTCTGAGATTTTACTCAACTTGCAAGCTTACAAATTAGCCTGCTACAGTTTCATGGATGCTGGCAGAAGACACAAGACTTTTGAGTCAGAGAGAAAGATGTTTATTATTCACAGCACAGCAAGCAGCAAGAACAATATATTTGTAAATTTCCCTGTCCCCAAGTATCACAGGAGTAACACAGATGGTTCCAGTGGGTTTTGTTACAGAAGTGGAAGTTCATGCTTAGGGAAACCATATCTTTTATAATGGGCAGCAGTAATGTCTGCCCTTTGCTCCAGAGGGGACATCATCTTTATTATACTTTACTGTAGGGAAAGATGCCCTTCAATCAGCAGGGAGATGATCTGTCTTCCAAGGCTGTTTACTGCACAGACATCTTTGAAAAGTTAGTTTAGAAGAAAGGCAACCAGTGCCTCAGTGTGCAAGACATACAGAAATACAACAGATCCAATGAAGAACTGTCTCCCTAACATTACTAGTGACCCATGCCCAATTTTCTAAAAAATTTTAGAGATTGCTTTTAGATAAATTGTAACCAAAAGTAGGCAATAGCTATTTAGGCTTAGTTTTCAATAAGAAATCTATTACTTAGCCTTCCCACCCAGGGCAACATCATCTAAAATATAATTGTCAGTAGAATCAGGAGTCTCTATTTAAGGACAACTGCAGAGATTTTTATAAAAACAATTCAAGATATTAAATATATTCTTTGTGAATGACTTAACCTACCCTATAGAATGAGCTATAAATGACTTACTAAAAACATAGATGTATTTTCCACTTATTATGGGCATAGCACAGCAATCACTGTGCTGAGTACTTTGTATACATTATTTTATTAAATCCTTCTAAAATTACTGGGTGTTATTATCTTTATTGTTGACATGGAAAAAAAAAAAAACAAGACTCACAGAATAAACTGTCCAGTACATCTATAAATGGCAGGATCAGGATTTGAACAGTGGTCTGGCCAACCCCAAATTCAGGTGCTTATCTGCTGTACTACATTGTGTCGTCAAATAATTACCTAGTGCTTAAATGTATAAGGACACACAGAAAAATACAATACAATATGGGTCTGTTATGAACTATTAATTTCTGTCTCTCTAAGGTATTGGTAAAACCCTTAATCAGGATCAAGCAGCGTCATATTTTAGTTCTGCTACTCAGAACTGAGCTGGAACTGAAGATCTTCACTTTAATCTCATTCCTATATGCTTAGGGCTGCAATGAGATAAAGATATACCATACAGATATGCCCAATAAAAATGCTACCATATACACTGGATTTTAAAGGCGTAGATATACACAATGAAATATTATGCAGCCATAAAAAAGAATGAGATCATGTTATTTGCAGCAACATGGATGGAGCTGGAGGCTATTATCCTAAGTGAACTAACTCAGGAACAAAAAACCAAATACTGCATGTTTTCACTTATAAGTAGGATCTAAGCTTTGAATACATATGGACACAAAGAAGGGAGCAACAGCTACTAAAGCCTAGTTGCGGGTGAAGGACGGGAGGAGGGTGAGGATCAGAAAACCACCTATTGGGTATTATGCCGATGACCTGAGTGACAAAATAATCTGCACACCAAACCCCCACAACATGCAGTTTACCTTTATAACAAACCTGCACATGTACCCCTGAGCCTAAAGTAAATGTTAAAAAAAAGCTACCAGATCTTATAATCTAGAGAATAAGGTTCCTGTAGCTCACTGGCCAAAATCAACTTACTGATTTTTCTTAACTAGTACAAATTTAACTAGCTATCTAGTAATAGATTTAAATAGCCTGTGTTCTGGATCATGTGTTGATCATCTTTGACCAATGAATTCACATCCCTTTCTGATCTACACTGGCCCCTTGCAACTGATCCCGTTTGTCGAAGAGGTGATACATCAAATGCAAAAGTTAACATTGTATTGGAAACAGGGTGAGGTGGGAACCAGTGTCACAGGATATTTCTTCATAAAAACAATTTAATAGAAGCTGATCCTAATCCCTGATTAACATGGAGGGTAGCTCTTAAACTCTTTGTTATAATGCCAGACCACTACAGGTCAACAGGAACCAACACCGCTATAGGCAAAAATGAAAACTATTACTTCCAAAAACAAGACCCATGCCTTAGTAAGAGAAAAATATTATTTCATCGTCATGGTTAAATAGTCTTGCCTTCAAGAAAAAAAAAGTTTACCCTTGAGAAAATGTTTATTTAATAGCTCGACTAGTAAAGGAACCAGCATTGGAAAGTTTGCAAAGAAACTTGCCTTTGTATCCATGCTTACCATTGCTCATGAGACTGAAATCCATCCTTCTTCTCTACGTGCCCCCACTTTGGGGAACAGCAAGAAGTATTACCCTGTTGGCCAAAGTGCAGGGTGATTTTCGGTATTTCCAGATTCACAAAAGGGCAAGACTTTGTTCTATGAAAGAAGTGGTAATGTCTCTAGGAAGTCTTTAGGATTATCACAGTGAAACACTTTAAAAGTAGGCATATGGAACCTAAGTACAAACATTAAAGCAGGAAAGCCTGGAATGTGAGGGATCCCCATAGAGGGTCATCTACTTGTGAAGAGCTAAGGCTTAGGGAGTCTTTCCTTTGAGATAGAAGAGAAAATTGAGTTAGCTAGACTTGCAGTCTTTGTTTTTTCTACATTATAATATCTCTCTGAAATTGTCCTAACCCTTCAGTAAAGAACTTTGCACGTGTCTATGAAATGTGATGGGTAAGACTTTTGGATACTGAAATAACAGGGCTCACCCCATTTTCTCCCAGACTTGAATGTAGAAGGGAACTGTGCCCCTCAGGTGACTCAGAATCACAGACATCAGTTAGTAATGACCCTGGATCCTGCAATCATGTTCTGTGGGGAACAATCTATGAATGGTCCCAAGCCTGGTGGAGTCAGCTTTTGCAACAGGGCCTCACTGACCTCCAGGCTACATCCCCAAAGATCAAAATCCAGCTTTTAAAGTGCTCAGTGTGCTTATTATCGTTGTAATCCTTTCTGTCCCTGTTTGCCATTACATGCATTTGTGCCAATACCGGATGTGCAAAGTGGTGAAAACCAGAAATGATGGGAAGCAAATGCCCCATTTTCCAATAGGAGATACTTTAAGGACCCATTTCCCTTTTCCAGGAAGAAAATGACTTTCTGAAGACTTATTGGTTCTCCGAGATAGTTCATTTAATCACGTCATGTAAATTTGTGTGTATGTGTATGCATGTATGTGTTTTACAGAGAAAGCATGGATTAATGAAGGAAATGATTAAGAAAAATAAACCAACAAAGAGCTAATATCTACTATCTTTTTAGGTGCCTTATTTATATTAGCTGATTTAATCGTCATCTCAAACAATCATTAGTATGCCCATTTGAAAAACAAAACAAAACAAAAAAGGCTCAGACATATTAGATAACGTGCCAAAATTCACATGACTACTCAAGGCAAATGTACAATTTAAACTGAGTTCTGAGTCCAAACCCTTTGCTGTTTCCACAACTGCATGAATGCATTTTGTAAACCATAGATATAAAATACTCCATGAAGGTGGGCTCTGCTGAATATATCTTTGGAAAGTTGTTCAGGAAACAGAGAAGAGAGATTTGGAGCTAACCTAAGGGATTAAATGATTTCTGACAGACATACAACAACCCCAGCCTCCCTACAGATTAAGGAAGTGCTTGACCTCCATAGCAAGTTCCAGATCATGGCCAGTTTTCCCTCAAGCAAACCAATCCTTACTAAAAGAACTCTAGGGGCTTATCAGGTGACCTAAAATTTCTAACCCAGGACAGATAAAGTCAGCAAAATCTAGGGCCAGAGGCAGGTATGAAAATATCTGGGGCAATATTGTTGCCAGATCTTTTCCCTAGACACTGAGAATGTCACACAACTCTGCAGTTAACAATATTTAATTACTATCTACCAGGGTTCTGGGGATCATTAACATACAAATAATTGTTCAGATTTTCTTGTCAACAGCAAATGGTAAAAACCAGAAATGAAGGGAAACAAGAAGACAATGAACAGGGTTTCTAAATAAAGGTGTGGGGGATGTGGAGGTGGGAGTGGGATGGGCGGCCAGCAGTCACAGGAGAAGCCAAGGAGGCACAGAGGCATTTTCTCTATTTCCCAGTGTACAACGTAAGATGTCAAGAAAAAAACTGCCCATTATCCCCAGGATCTCTGCCCTATTCACAGTCTAACTTTCCACAGGCTAAGCCCTGAGATCAGGAGGTTATTAAGGAAAAGTGATATTTACAGGTCAAACCTCCACACCAGTCTGGAAAGTAGTTCAGGAGATTGTTTTCCCCAGTGGTTCCAAGAGAAAAATTATAGATCCCTAGAGTTTAATGTTCTTGAAAGAATCCATGAAGGTATTATGAAATACACATGCCATAAAATGCTTCACCTGACCTCAAGGCTCTAGTTAGTTATGATATTTATTGAGTGGTTACTATGTGCCAGGCATTCTGCTAGATGCTTTGTGTGCTACATAAAAATATATAATCTTCACCAGAAAATCTCAAGTAGGTATTACGATTCTCATTTTAGAGATCAGCAAACTGATTCTCAGTGAGCTTAAGAACAGAACAAAGAACCAATCAGTGGTGCAACTAAGCTTCAGTCCCAGGTTAGTTTTAATCCAAAGCCAGCACAAATTCCATTAAATCAACAACTTCTTGAGTATGCATGTGGCATGGGCAGGGGAGGGTATGGAACAACAGGAATTATCTTTAAGTTTTGCATTAAAACGAATCTTTAAGCCTAATATATTAATAAAGGCATCTGTAGCTGTGCATTTTCAAGCATCAGTGGTCAGATCAAAAGTATTTTTTAAGAACAGCAAAGAATTATCCTGACAGCCCTGGACATGAGGCCAGCCAGGTGTGGGGGCTGAATCTCTTAAAGCATTTCAGCTGCACCCAGAAGGCAAAGAGCCAAGTATTTGTACACAGAGCAAAATATGTGTTTTCCCTCCAATGCCTGTGTCCCAACACCGATCAGGAAAGTTGACACCAGCCCATTTCCTAGGGAAGGTAACAAGCTCACTCCAGGACACTTTGACCCCTTTCCACCTAGATGCTTGGGCTTCCCTGACTGAGTAGTCCTCCTACTCCACCTGTTTGCTCTCATGAATCAATAGAGTTCATGGATAAATATGTTCAGGGTTATGGACTCAGATGACCCAGCCACCTCATATTCCTATCCTGGATGACTGTGTTCCCAGCACACCCCAGAATAATTGTCTTCAGGAGCACTTGTCCTCTTCTCGTTTGTGGTCCTGATGTACCAGAAGGAGTCAGAAGTCATTTCAGAGATGAACTTGCCTTATGTTGCATTTGTTCTAATCACACTGGACTTTGATTCCCAAACATACCTCACAGTTTTCAATTCCTCAGCCTTTGTGCACACTATTTCTTTCCATTGAGTGACCAAATTCTCTGTCTCCATTGAATAATATGCAAATCCATTTTCCTTTTTAACATCAAACCATCAGTCTTACAATGGCAAACACTAGGTTAGAGAACTTGACTTGGACCTGTGACCCAAGCCTAGACCTTGCCATCCACCCAAGGGGAGATTTAGATACTGCTCCAGAAAACTGCAACCAAGTAAAATAAAAAATGCAGAAAATGGAAGTCTGTTTTTATAGTCTGTGGTGGGGATAAATAAAATGATTACATTTTAAAATTGGATTTTCTCTGATAACCAGAACTGGGGATCCTTTTTGAGTGACTTCTTTCATTTATATCAAACCTAGAAATGTGACAGCTTTAGGTCTGCTTCCTAATCTATATACAATTTTGCTCATGAATCTATATATAAGATGTTTACCAGAAAATTTATTATTTTGACCTGTTATTGCTTTATAACCTTAATATTTTTAGAATTAATATCTAGGAAAAATGTATAATTATTATATTATGGGTGAGTGCTACACTAAATGCCATACTTCAAAGTAATAGCAGCTAACATTTATTTAGCATTCACTATTATGCCATGTACTGTTTTGTACACTTTATACAGATTAGTTTGTTAATTAATCCTATTAATTTATTCCTATTCATTAATTCACTTATTGCCTAAGATTGGTACTAAATTATCCCCATGTGATAGCTCAGCACAGAGAGGTCAAATGCATTTCCCAAGGACATGCACAGTCAGACCTCAGAGTTCTTATTCTTAACACTACGTGACGTATGTCTTCAATTTTCAAATTCTCCAACACTAAACTGCGATTGCTTTTGCTTCTGCTAGCATACCACAAAATCCAATGATGCCCAAGGAAGTATTAGTAACAATAAACAGAGTTTAAATAAAGTTTACTTGTTCATTCATTCTCACATCAGTTAACATTCATCCACTGTCTACTAAGAGTGGCCAGTCTGTGCCAGGTATACAAGAGACAAAAATGAGTAAAACAGAGTTCTGGTTTCAAGGAATTCAGTTAAGTGGTGAAACGCTAAGAAGTCTGAGGTCTATAACCCATTGCTTTATGCTTCTTGCTCTCAGCAACATTTTCCTGCCTTCCACCTTCTCCAGCCCTTCTGATTTTAACATCACTCCAGGTAACTTGGTCATTTCATATTGTTAGCAACGCTGAAAAACCAAACTTTACATAAAAAGAACACAATTCCTACTATACTATCAATTTCAAAGCAAATTTTCATCTAATTTACACTTATTTATTTATATGCCATGTTCATTGCAGCTTGATTTGCATTGAGTGTTCTATTCACAATAACTTGCAAAGGAGGCATCATTATCCACTACTTTTCAAAACAGCAATCTTGGGGAAGCTCAGGTAAGCTAGTTGGCCTTCCCAGGTCACAAGTAGCAGAGCTAGGAGTTATCTGACTATAAAATCCAAACTCTTTCCACCAGACTGTGGTGCCTGTTCTTCATACAACCTTTATGTATCTGGTCCTTTTTTCCTGAGTGTTGTTGGGCTCTGAATGTCTGCTTCCCTTCGTTCCTTGGTAAGTGGTTTGAGCCAACTTCTATGATACCACATATATAACACTGGACTCAACTGACCACAGAGGCAACTTGAAGGTTTTCTTTGCCTGCTCTCCTGTTAAGGGTGGAGGGATCCTGAAGCAGCCAGATCCCTTCTTCTCTCATCTGACCCCACCCTGACCTCCTTGGAGATGTCCAGAGCCAAACCCACTTCCTAAGCATCAAGCAGCCTCAGCCAAAACCTGTGTCTATGTAAGGAGCATGTGTCTGCATCTTTACTTGTTCAGGCTGCTATAATAAAGGACTATAAACTGGAGGGCTTATAAACAACAGAAATTTATTTCTCCTAGTTCTGCAAGCTGGGAAGTTCAAGATTAAGGCACCAACAGATTTGGTGTCGGGTGAGGGCCTGCCTTCTCGTTTCATAGATGGTGGCTTCTAGCAGCGTCCTCACATGGCACAAGGGACAAATGAATGCTTTTGGGTCTTACTTATGTGGGCACTAATATCACTATGAGGGCTCCTATCTCATGACCTAATCACTTCCCAAAAGGCCCCACCATCTAATACCATCACCCTCAGGGTTAGGATTTTAATATACAAATTTTCAAACCATAGTGGTTTCTATGTGTATGAGAAGGGAGAATGGCTATATGAAAATTCTTTTGCCCCCAGGATGGAGTATGATGTACATCCTCTCAGCTCTTGAGCAGCAGCCCTGGCTTGCTCCCCCATCTTTCCTCCCTCTTCACAGAACATACCCATCACTGTCACTCTCTCCTTGACAGGCTGGGACCAGGAAGATGGTGTGGGGCCAACCCACCACACCTGCTTCCCCTCTCAGGTATAGTAAAGTGGTCTGGCTTTCCTTTTTATTGGTTTCTTACTACAAATTTTCCTGTCATTTCCTATTTCGACCTCCTTTATCTAAGCCTGGAATGCAGTCAGCACATGTTATCCTTATTCAAATTTCGTACTTCAATATGAAATGATTGGGCTGTTAAATTCAATCTTTCAGACACATTCTTAACAGTATGAAGCCTACAAATACAGCTGAAAGCATTGGTGTCTAGCCCTGGACATCCAAAATGGAAGACTGCTTCCATGAAAGAGAAAGGAGACCACTCATTGCACAAAGAGTAGAGAATGACCCTGTTATACCTTATCTTGAATCTGAATTCTTAACACTGAATTCTGCTTTTCACCATGACCTGAGTCTCATTTTGCAGGACTCAGGCTTTCAGACATGTACTGACACACTGTTTCTTTTTGTGAGTCTGTGCTTTGCTACACATGCAAGTACACACACACATCCCTACCTTCTCTACAATACCTGCATATTGAGTAAAAGAATTCAGGTAATAAGTAGCCCCAACATTTCTTAAGTGCATGTGAGTTTGTCAGGAACTTTACCTGTATCATCTCAACAAACCCTCAGAATGACATAAGTATCCCCTTAAAAAAAGGAAGAGTCTATTCCTTAACAAGGTCAAATAACGAAGTGTAACAAAGACATGTACCAAAAAAAAGAGCTGGGAATGGGCATTTCAATATAAACCTGTGCTTTTGACTACCACAGTGCACCGCCAGTCAATCTGCAAGCAGAATTACTTGCAAATGGAAAGTACAGTGTAAAAGCACAAGGTAATCAACGTTTATTGAGGACCTACTACACCTCTGACACTGTATTTAACATTGTATGTGCTTCAAACAATTTAAGCCTACAGGATCAGGTATTAAGTGTATTCATGTGTCTGATGCTCATAAAATTTGTCATATATTAATAAGAGGATGTTTGGAGTCCATACTCATGAGGAAGAAGGCTGTGACTAATTTCAAAGCTGACTTTAGGATTAGAAAGTTTATTGGGTAGAAGACTTTCTCTGCTCCTGTATTTCTTCCACATTGACCTCTGGGATTCTGTGATAAGATTCACTCATATGAGGAAAGCTTCACCTTATTTCTGTAACAAATGACTAAATTATGATTTTTTTTAGAAGATGCATCATCTCAGCAACTAGTATATTGTCTAAAACTAAAATGAGCTCAAATAAATATTGGATAAATGAGTGAATATGTATTTCTGCTAAGTATTAACATGTTCAATCCCAACACCTTTGTGCAAGTTTTTGTTAAATGGGTCCCTTGATTGCCTGTATCAAATATCATCTCACACACTTGTTAAAATCAATTCATCTGCACCTCCCAGACCTCTTGAATCAGAGTCTCTGAATTGAATCTCAAAGGCCTACATTTTAATAAGTCGTAGCATATAAATGTTGTTTAAATTTATATGCTAAAAGCATATAAAATTTCCAAAGCATACAAAATTTGTGGCCTGGACTGTGGAGCAAATCGACTTAGCAAACAAATTTTCTTTGGGAAATACAGGCCTGGGGTAAGGCTAGGACCTCAAGCTTTTGGAAGAATATTTTAAAAGGGTAAAGGTGAGCTGGAAGTTGAACTACATCAACATCTAACCTGTGCCCAAGCTGATCAACAATTTGGAAATTGGTGAATTGCCTTGATTTATTCTTAATTCTTTTTCAACCCTAATTAACATTTATTTGATTTTTAAATTAACTGTAATTTTATTAAAGGAATACATATAGTTTAAAATATCAAGTTGTGCTGATAGGTTTAGTAAGAAAAACAGTCCCCTCTACTTCCTTTCTTATATATCCTCCTCCCTAAAGGTAACCACTTTTAACTTTTTTAAAGATTTCCTTAAGAATTTACCCTCATTTATCTAAAACTACATGTATTTACTCTCATATCATAATTCATCACATTTAGATTTTCTTTGTATCTGTGTTGATACATTTTTATGTATTTTGATAAATGAGAATTTTCGCTCTCTTGCACTCCCTCTTCTCTACCATATGGCTATAACATAGTATCTTAATTATTAGATAATGCAAATATTATTCATTGCTCAGTCAAGTGATATATACTATGGTTACACACCTTGTATCATACACCTTTTTTTCCCTGGAGTTAAGAGTTCCACCGTTTTTTTAAAAATTCTATTTGTTTATTCACATCTCTAATTAAACCTCCTTTTACCTACCAAACTTTTTGAAATATGCCCCTTAATCACTTTTGAACACGATTAAGTTCATTAGATAATTTATCATTTCTCTTTTAATGGATATGATCCTATTTGAATTTTCCACTCGACTGCTCCAGTCTATATATTAATACATTGCTCTTTTGAGTTTCACTTTTGTTACCCAGGAATTTCTCTTTGCAAATTTTCTTTCCTTCACTTCTGTATTAGATCCTGGTTCTGGTATATTTGTCTTTCTTGATTTACTCTTATTTTACTAGAAAACATCTTCCAGTAACTTACTGAAAAAAAGTGCATTCGAGTGAAAATTTTTGAGACCTTGCATATCTGAGAATACCTTTTTTCTAGCATCACATTAGATTTGTAATTGTTATGAGTAGAAGATTATGGATTGAAGATCACTTACTTCAAAATTTCAAAGGCACCATTGTTATCTATTTTTCAACAAAAAATGTTTTTTGAATGTTTGAATCCTTTTTTCGATTTTCTATTCTTGGAATAATTTTTTTTTTTTTTTTTTTGAGACTGAGTCTCTATCACTCAGGCTGGAGTGCAGTGGCGCGATCTCGGCTCACTGCAACCTCCGCTACCCGGGTTCACACCATTCTCCTGCCTCAGCCTCCCAAGTAGCTGGGACTACAGGCGCCCACCACCACGTCCGGCTAATTTTTTGTATTTTTAGTAGAGACGTGGTTTCACCGTGTTAGCCAGGATGGTCTCGATCTCCTGACCTCATAATCTGCCTGCCTTGGCCTCCCAAAGTGCTGGGATAACAGGCATGAGCCACCGCGGCCGGCCTCTTGGAAGATTTTTTGAAGCTTGTTTTTATTGTGAATGTCTTGGTGTCAGTACTCAGTGGGCCCCATTCATTTGAAGATATTTATCCTTTGGTTCTCTTGTTTTGTTTCTTTGCTCATTTTTCTCTTGTTTCTCTGCTTATTTTTTTCATAATTTCTACTAGATGTATCCTCTCATTTCCTTATTCTCAGTCTCTTTTTGTCCATCTATTTGTTTATTTCTGAATAATACTATTATCTAAAATTTAGTGATTTTTAAATTTTAAGTTGTTATATTTTTAATTCCTAAATGTTCCAATTCATTCTCAGATTATCCTTTTTAAAAATATCCTGTTCCAGAGTTCAGATATCTCCTAGTTTTCTCAAAGATAAACTATGTATTTATTTTTAAAATTTGTTCTTATGTTGGGAGATTTTTAAGGGATGGAATTAGAAAGTTCCTTACTTCAAAATTTTGAAACCAGATGTCTTGAATTTGATTTTAAGAAATTTTACCTTAATTAGAAATGGTTCCCAAACATTATTCACTAATATAGTCACCTAAAAAGCTCAAGGACACCATTGGGCCTTATCTCAGATGTATCAAATCAGAAATCTCATAGGGGAAGATCCAGAAATCTGCTTTGTTTTGTTTGTGTCCCAGATGACTACAAGGCCAAGTTGGCAAATTACTGCATGGATATTTTGTTGTGTTCTTAACCCTTCTCATGTGATGGTGACTAAACCTTTTTATCTGTTTCTCACAACAATATTCCCTCCAGACTAGCTTGTTCGCAATTTGGAACAGTAGGGAAGGATTGCAGCGATGTCAAAGGTCTATTGCATCACTTTGTTATTGAATGTACCCATAAAACTGCACGTCTCCTTTGCCTTACATTCTATTTGCCATAGGTCAGAAGTAAAGGTCTTTATCTAGTATGACAACATTTTATTTTTCTTTGTCCAGCATCATCCTGTGCCACTCTCTTCCCTTTTATCCATAAGGTTCCTCTGAACACTAATGAATATATATTCTGTATTCCAGCCACAGTGATCTTCCTGCCTTCATTCTATCATAACGCATGCTATTATATCTCGTCTTTCCACTTATTGCAACAATAAATAGATTACTATTCCCTGTGCTGCATCTTTCTAAAAAGTACAGAATAATATGTGGGATAGATTAGGAGAAGGAGCTTCAATGTACGTGGACCCCGTTTTCTGTTTGTTTCATCCCCTTAACCCACACACACAGATCTCCATCTTTGTTCATTCGGTTCTAATATGACGCTCACCAAAAACGTATGCCTCTTTATCACAGTCACCTGGAGTTACAGCCCTTAAGAACAACATGCTTGAAATCAATGTTTCTTATGAGAGACTAACGCTTAAAACTGCACAACGAATTTTATTCTCTCAGCCTTGCAACTGCTGGAGAAATTAAGACATTATAGTTATTAGTCTGATCTTGAAACTCCATTATAAATAAAATGTGACAGCAGATTTAATTGTTGAGAATCAGATCCTTAGGTTCCTTAGAACAATACTCTACCAGGAAATTTGCTGGAAAAACTAAGTGCTTTTATGGCAAATAGATCTGTCCTGCCTCTCTTCTCATTGCAAACAGAGTCCAGTATGCATGTAACCTAATGTCAGCCCCTCATCCACTCACCAGGCAAAATTCCAAGGACGTGAAGTCAAAGTTGTCATCCTGTGATACACAACTGAATTACACTTTCCTTTGCCACACATAAAAGGGGGCAAAGGTGGAAAATAGGCTGGGCTTAGAAATAAAAAAGGACACTGTCATTTTGTAGGGAATTTGAATTAGAATAGGGTCATCATGAAATGACACTTTCAATGACCAATTCAGAGTAAATGAAAATACCAGATAGTGTTTGTAAAGCCACAACCTCTTGAAAAGCATTCTAAAGAAATTGCTTAAAGTGTCTATGTGTGCATAATTGTTTATTTCTCAGGAATATGGGCCAGTTCTCTCTGAGCACATACTCAAATCACAGCACACAGTAACATATAGGCCTGGGGGCAGTCAAAAACAAAACATGCAGTTCTCTTTGGAGGTCAAATTCCAAAGCTAAGAACTTTGGGAATAAGTCTAAATGTTCCCACCCTTGAGAATAGAGGCCTTAGGAAGACATGGTCATATAACCTAGAGGTTATTTACAGAACTACCCCAGGACCCTGTAGGAGTTAAAAAGACCACCTAAGAGAGCCTTGAAGATCCAGTTTCCCATAAATGGGATTAATGAATTTGGAAGACAATGCAGTGCTAAGAGATGAGTCAACCTTTGAGCCATAACTTGAATAAAGGGGTAAAAAATTTCACACTGTTTGTCCACTTGGTTTCCCCATCTCTGGTGCAGATGTGGCCCCCTCCCTAATGTGATTACTAACAGGTAATTCAGCACCAGGCAAGTGTGAGTTTCTGACAATTTGCAGAATTCTTACCAATCAGGAACTAGAAATCACTTGGGAATTTGAGTGAGAACTGGCTATTGAGGACCTAAACAAATCCTTATGGGATCAAATCAATAATATATATTTACATATCTAAATTTTCATATTACTAACTTGCCTATATTTGCAAACTATATAAGAAGCTATAAAATGTATATAAAAATTAGTGCTTATAACATTTGTAACACTCTCCCATTTAATCCTTACTTCCATGTGGTCTCGGCAGAGATCATTAGTTCCATTTTATAAATGGGAAAGTTGAGGCCCAGGAAAGGTTGAAAGGAATGATCTGAGATCCCGTAGCTGAGACCCGAGATTCCAAACTGAGTTTTTAATCTCAGAATCAAAGTGGTTTTTTTAATCAAGGAAGAAAAATTCTATTTGAACCAATTCTAAATTTTTCCATGCTTTTTCTCACTTAAACCTTCACCTCACATCTTTTCACATGAAAATAATTGAACTATTTAAATAATTTAAGTATTTAGGGCTAAGGGAGACCATCCACGTTCCCAAATATCACACCAGTAACACTGTGTTACAGCCATCTGCAAAAAACGGCCAATGTTAGGAACTGAGTCTTCACCTTTTACTGAATGTAAAGTGTTATTCCGGGAGAAGTAACATCCTACAGAATGCACAGCATTTTCAACATTTCCCCATTATGGGTTCCAAGCCTCTGCATTAATGCAAACATAGGGTCTGATATCCTTTAATATTAAATCCCCACTCTAGCCTCTCTAACAGAAAGTGGCCTTTGGGTGCCTGCCTGAAATAAATGGGGCTGGACAAGCACATTGGTCTTTTCTGGCACCCCAGAAACCAGAGATATTCCTCCCACAGTGATTTTGTGTGCAGCACTGAGTGCATGAATCTTGGACGTTGTTTCAAAAGGAACCATGAGCCATTTATTCTTAGCCTGAAATTGGCAGGCTTTACATTTTGGAGAATTTTTAATAGGACTAGCAGAGGAACTAACATTAGGGATTATTTTCTCAGTGTGGGGTTAGATGTGTAATGCATATGTTTGCCCTGAGGACCCCAAGCCACATACTGTAAAACTCTGTTAAAATGCCTTTCTCCGCAACTATTAACATTTTCCTGTGCATATTGTTCATTTATAATAGTCCCAGCCAAAAGTTTAGAAAGCTATGTTCCCCCATAGACCATTATTTTTGTGCTAATTAATTAGCAAAACCAATATCTCAGCTATGAGATTCCAAGCTCTAGCTACTCAGTTTGGCTGAAATCTGTTTTTCTAATTATTGACTACTTTCTGCTACTTTAAGTCCGCCACCTAAGTTCTTGGACAGAGTTAGCTTCTGGGAGCAGGGGATGTCTCCAATGGCAACACAGTTCCACACTGAGTGGTGGAGTGGGAGGGAGGGATTGCAGCTGTCGGAGTCACTGTGGATTTGGGAGGAAGTAAGAGGAAGAAAAAGAGGAGATTTGTAGGACAGACTTAAAAAGGAAAAGACTAAGACCTTTTGACAAAATTTCAGTGAGGTGCAATTCTCTAAAATTGCCAATACACTTCAACACTCTTAAGGGAAACATAGTATTAAAAATATATACAACAAGCAGATAATGAGTTAGACTCCTCTGGAAAATAATTCTGTATATATATTCTTGTGTTCTTAGGCTCTTGTTTGATTTTATTTCTGAATTCCTGGAGCTGGCTATATTTTTATTTCTAATTTGATAGGAATTTAGGCAGATTGTTTTCTCATTATTTCCAATATTTACAATTTACATTGCCTATCTGATTGCTTACATTTGGGGATATAGATATACACATATGAATATACACACATATAAACAGATACAAATAGATATAATCTCTCATGGATTTTCTATATGATTATGATGGTTTTTATAAGGGTAAGAGGGAACAGAGCAGCTACTAATACTCTCTGAGCATAAACCATACCTCAGGGCACTGGGCTATGTGTTCCATCTCATTCTAATTTTATAACAACCGAAGAAGAAAGAATGATTATCCCTAGGTAACAGATGAGAATACTGAAGACTAGAGAGCTTGCATATGTAACTAAGGTCCTAGTATGTGGTAGAGATAAGACTTGAATACAGATTTGCCTAGAAGAACACTGAGGTTCTTTCTCCTAAAACATGTTTCTTGGAAAAACACTTGCACAACACATAGTATGCCTGCAGTTTGTTCCTAAAAGGAAAGTTCTCCTTTTAATTCCTTATTATGAACATTTACTTTTAACTCCTAAGACCAGTCTCTGAGTGTGTACAAAAGTATCATAAGACATTTTTACACCTGTCAAATGGGAAAGGTCATTTCTTAAGAGGAGCCAGCTATAAGTCAGGGGTTTTTTAATTAAAGAAGGAATTTTGGGGTGTGATAGGCAATAGAGAAGGGGAAAGTGTGTCAGAAACAAAAGAGTTTGAAAAGGAAGAATCAGAGACCAAAGTTATGTTTCAAGGGTAGGGGACAGGGTTGATGTTTGGTGGTTTCTTTTTTTGCTAAGGGCAATTTTTCTCAGGAATCCATCCCATCCTTCAATATTTGGTGCCCTTCTAGGCACACATTAAGATCAGAGATTCCCTAAGTTCACAATATAGCTCTACAGCAACTAATTCTCCAATAATCTGATAATTTACTCTATTAGTAATAATAACTAGCAAGGACTAAAAGCTTAACTTATTATTTTCCTCACTTCCAGATGATTTCTTTAGCTTTCAATAGAACCTTGAATGCTTTTGTCAGGAAAAACAACTCAACTGGCACCCCTTAAGGAATCATGAAGGAAATTTTGCCATCATTTGCATTTTGAGTATTTCCCAAATTTTAATTATCCTTGCTTGAACCACTTGTATGATTTTACCATCTTATATTACAGGTTTAGTGTCATATACTATTTTTTATATTGACCCCTACTTTTACTGATATATATTTGGTTCATTTGTTTTTAGATGATAACTGAGTGGTTTATTGAATTGTCTCAGCTTGGAGGAGTAAAAACATGTTATCGTTTTATTTTTCTCAAATCACTGCCCCTGGTACTATGTCAAATCTCTCTAACCCCTGGAAAAAGTATCGAATCCCGTCTTGTGCAGATTTCAAAATCTCTCAGGTGCTTTTGGTTATTAAAGTTGCAATTGTCCATTTTCAGTTTTTAGTTATGAGCCAGTATAAAATTTGTTTTTCTACTCTATTGAAACATACTGATTTAACCACTGCAGCCCAGGTTACTGGCCTCAGACTTGAAGAAGGAGAGGGCAAAATTGACTCTTACTCTTTTCACTGATCCTTGACCTGGAAATGCGGGCTATATTATCTGCTCCATCCTCCTCTCTACATTTTTAAGGCCCCATTCTGTAGACATCCTCTTGGAGTTAGCAGTCTCTGTTAGCTGGTAGTTGTGAGTCTTTCTGTGCAGGCACCAAGCAACTCTAGGCTCAATCTCTTCCAAATCTCTCCTGTTCTTTTCCCCATCAAAACACCACATGACGCCTGTAATCCCAGCACTTTGGGAGGCTGAGGCGGGCGGATCATGAGGTCACGAGATTGAGACCATCCTGGTTAACTGGTGAAACCCCGTCTCTACTAAAAATACAAAAATTAGCCGGGCGTGGTGGCAGGCGTCTGTAGTCCCAGCTACTCGGAAGGCTGAGACAGGAGAATGGCGTCAACCCGGGAGGTGGAGCTTGCAGTGAGCCGAGATCCTGCGACTGCACTCCAGCCTGGGCGACAGAGCGACTCTGTCTCAAAAAAAAAAGAAAAACAAAAACGCCACATGACATCCTTTATTTTAACACTTCAGTAGTTTTTAGTATATTCACTCTATTGTATAGTCATCATCACTGTGTGTTTTAAAAGAAAGTTTTATATCACAACTACAAAAATTTTTTTAAACGCATCATTTGTCCTAATTAGAAGGTAATAGAAAAACATTACAATGAAAACAAAACTGTGTTATTCATTCTTTGTTACTAAATAGTGCTGCCCGTTGAAGTCTTTGGGCTTGAGATATAGTCTCATTGCTAAGGAGAGATGTCATTGAGGGCTACCATTGATGTTGAGCAAGTGAAATTTTCTCCATTCTTATGAATCATCAAAAAGATTAAAGGTGAAAAAATATTTTTCAAACATGTGATTTCATAATTGAATTACTCATTGTCAGGTCCACTTAAAAATCACCAAAGACATGTATTGTACACTTGAGGAAAACATTTTGTTAGATATTTCCTGCTGTGTTTAGAGTTGGTCTTCCTTTTTCCAGGATCCCTGTGCTTTCCTCATTTTCCTTAACCCTTTTCATGTTTGGATCTCTACAGCTACACCATTCCAGCCATAGCAAATGGCACATGGGGAATAATTAAGGAACCCAGCCAACAACCAGAACTGAGGCCCCAGACATAGGGCTCCAGTTGAGTTGTCCCAGCATTTCCAGCCATTCCCGCCACCCCAGCCAAGATCCAGTCATTATGGAGCAGAGGCGAGTGACCAACTGTACCATTCCTTAATTACCAACTCACAAACTTGTAAGTATAGTAAAATGGTTATTGCTTCTTGGCACTAGATTTGGGAGTGATTTATTATACAAAATTAGATACCAAAACCAAAAATTCATAGGGTGACTGTTTACCCATGTTTGCCCAGAACAGTCCCAGTATACACCTGTTGTCCCAACATAATTATGATTAGTGCTGGTTTCATTCACCATTTAAGGCATCCCAGTTTGGATGACAGTTATATGTTCACTCCTCTAATATGCCATGTTCTGTACTCAAATTATGGTCTTGCCAAATGTCTAGTCTTCTAGTATCTTAAAGTTTGCATAACAGAGAGCCGAATGTTGCCTGCTTCTGAATTTGGACTACCAGTTGTGACTGAGCATACATATTGCTCTCAAGAAAAATTCAGAATTCTTTAAGTACGCCTGAAAGAAAATAGATACTTAAAATATATATTTATAAAAAGATTTCTCAACTGGTGACACTGAAAAGACCACATACCAAAATGTTATTTACATTGTGATACCTAGTAACAGAAGAAACAGGTGTAAAGGAGAGCGAACAAAATTTTTTTGCCATGTTTCAGTCTTCATTGCCACACATTATTGAAAAAACCTAAACCAATAGACACTGTTTTCAAGACTAACAGCAAATTAAGCATTCAAAGACAAAGAGGGAAAATGTTGTTCACATTTACTAAAAGCTGTTACTTCTTCGCATCTATATAGCAAGCACAATTACATGTGTTATTTCATTTAATTTTCATGGCAAACCCGTGAGATAGATACTACTATCAACCCCATTTTACAGATGAAGAAATGGAGGCTTGGAGAGTTAAGTAATCTGCACACTTAATGTTGATAAATAGAGGCAGGATGTATACCCAGGCACTCTGATTCCAGATCCTGTTCTCTTAGTCTTTAGCACTTACTGCCTCTCTATTCAAATATAACAGAGAAATTAATTTGTAAGCATCAAATTAATTTGTAAGTACCAAATTAATTTGTAAGTATCATAAAATGCTAGATATAGTATATATTATTTTGGGAATAAAATGATTCTGTATTTTCTAATTATTTCCTTCTGGTGAATTTATTTCCCTTCTATTACAATCTGATCAGTCTTACAGGAAAGCAAAATCAAAGATTATTGTGTACATTGTCTGTGGTAAATGACAATTTTAAGATGCTTAACAACCTACCAATATTTAGCAATATTTCACTTAGATTATATACTAATTATACGTACATATTATACTGCTTAGAAAGTATATTATTTATAAGAGGCCATTGTTGAGGAGTGATTAGTTCTACAAGGGCTGGTCCTTGGGTTTGATATTTGTCATTTTTTTTCCTTTTCCTTTTAGCTGACATGTAGTACATATACGTTTTTTATGGAATACAGAGTAAAATTGCAATACATGTATAAAATGTATTATGATCTAATCAGGGTAATTAGCATATCTATCACCTCAAACATTTATCATGTCTGTGTTGGAAACTTCAAAATCTTTTCTTCTAGCCGTTTGAAAATACACAATAAATTATTAGTAACTATATTTACCTTACATTGCTACAGAACACTAGAACTTATTCCTTTCATCTAGATATAATTTTGTATCTGTTAAACAACTCCTCCTTATCCTCCCCTCCCCATTCTACCCTTTCCAGAATCTAATAACCACAATTTTACTCTCTACTTCTTTGTTCAACATTTTTTTAGCTCCCATGTGAGTGACAGCATGCAGTACTTATCTTTTTGGACCTGACTTATTTCACCTAACATGATGTCCTCCTGACTCATCTATGTTGTTCCAAATGACAAGATTTCATTCTATGGCTAAGTAGTATTCTATTGTGTGTTTGTGTGAGTGTCTGTTCATGTATGTAATGTATGTATGTATATGGCATGTTGTCTTTACTCACTTAAGTTGATTTTATATCTTGGCTATTATGAATAGTGCTGCAATAAACATGGAGGTACAGATATCTCTTCAATATACTGATTTCCTTTCCTTTGGATAAATACCCAGTAGTGAGATAGCTAGATCATATGGTAGTGTTATTTTTAGTTTTTTGAGAAACTTCCAAACTGTTTTCCATAATAGCTGTACTAATTTACATTCACACCAACGGCATATGAAAATTCCCTTTTCTCTGCATCCTTTTCAGCATTTGTTATATTTTTAAATAGTAGCCATTCTAACTGGGGTAAGACGTTAGACCATTGTGGTTTTGATTTGAATTTTCCTGATGATTAGTGATGTTGGGCATGTCTTCTATACTTCTTGGCGGTTTGTACGTCTTCTTTTGAGAAATATCCTTTCAAATCCTTTGCCCATTTTTAAATCAGATTTGGTTTTTTTCCTGCTGTTGAGTTTCTTGTATATCACGAATATTATATACAAGTTGTTCTATACCTGTGCCTCATTAGACAAATAATTTAGAAATATGTCCTCTTTACTCTGTTGATTGTTTCCTTTGCCATGCAGAAACATTTTAGTTTTATATAGTCATATTTGTCTATTTTTGGTTGCGTGTTCTTCTGAAGCCTTGCCATGAAATCTTTGTCCAGAACAATGCCCTAATGTGTTTTCCCTATTTTTTCTAGTAGTTTTATAGTTTTGGGTCTTATATTTGTGTCTTTAATTTATTTTGAGTTGATTTTTGCATATGATGAAAGCCAGGGGTCTAGTTTCATTCTTCTGTATATGGATATCCCGTTTTCCTAGCACCATTTATTGAAGAAGGTATCCTTTTCTCAATGGATGTTCTTAGCATCTTTGTCAAAAATCAAGTTAGCTGTAAATATGCAAATTTATCTCTGAATTCTATATTCTGATCCTTTGGTTTTTATGTCTGTTTTTATACCCATACCAGGCTATTTCGATTACTTCAGCTTTGTAGTATACTTTGAAGTCAGATGATGTGATGCCTCCAGCTTTGTTCTTTTGCTCAGTGTCTTTTGGTTCCATATAAGTTTTAAGATTTTTCTATTTCTCTAAGAAATGTCATAGGTATTTTGATAAAGATTACACTGAATCTGTATATTTCTTTGGGTAGTATAATGATTTTAATAATACTAATTCTTTTTGTGTTCTCTTCAAGTTTTTCATCAATGTTTTGTACTTTCATTGTAGATATCTTTCACCCCTTTGTTAAATTTATTTCTAGATTTTTTTTTTTTTTAGCTATTGTAGTGGAATTTTTTTTTCAGTTGGTTTGCTATTGGTTTATAAAAACACTACTGATTTGTGTATATTGATTTTCTATCCCACAATTTTCATGAATATGTTTACTAGTTCTAAGAGTTTCTGATGGAGTTTTTAGGATTGTCTATACATACGATAATGCCATCTATACAGTGGGACAACTTGACTTTCTCTTTTCCAATTTGGATACCCTTTATTTCTTTCTCTTGCCTAATTGCTTTGGCTAAGACGTTCAGTACTATGCTGAGTAAAAGTCATGAAAGTGAAAATCTTTGTCTTATTCCAGTTCTTAGAGGAAAAACTTTCAGCTTTTTCCTATTCAATATGATGCTAGCTCTGGGTTTGTCTTATATGGCCTTTATTATGTTATGTCCCTTCTATACCTAATTTGTTGGGAGTTTTTATCATAAATAGATGTTGAATTTTATCAAATGTTTTTTCTGACTCCATTAAGACGATCATATGGTTTTTCTCTTTTCTATTCTATTGATGTGATGTGTCATATTTATTGGTTCGCATATGTTGAAACTTCTTGCATCCAGAGAATAAATCCCATGGTGTATTAGCTTTTGATGTGCTGTTGGATTCTATTTGCTGGTAATTTGTTGAAGATTTTTGAATTTATGTCCTTTTAGTCTGTTTTATGTTGCTTTTAACAGAATACCCTGAAACTGGGTAATTTACAAATAAAATATTTATTTCTTACACCTACGGCAGTTGAGAAGTCCAAGGTCAAGGGGCTACATCTGTTGAGAGGCGCCTTGCTGATAGGAGCTCTCTTCAGAGTTCCAAGGTAGCACAGGACATTAAATGCCCAAAGGAGCTGCATATGCTAGCTCAGGTCTTTCTTCCTCTTCTTATAAAGTCACTAGTTCCACTTCTATGATAATCCATTAATCTATTAACCGATTGATCCACGAATTAATTCATTCATGAGTGCAGAATCCTCATGACCCAACCACCTCTTAAAGACACCATCTATCAATAGTGCCACAATGGAGATTAGGTTTTAACATCAGGCGGGGTGCAATGGCTCACACCTGTAATCCCAGCCTTTTGGGGGCCCGAAGCAAGTGGATCACTTGAGTCCAGGAGTTTGAAGCCAGCATGGACAACATGGCAACACTCTGTCTCTACAAAAAAATTAGCCAGGTATGGTGTCTTGTACCTCAAGTCCCAGCTAACTGGGAGGCTGAGGTGGGAGGACTGCTTGAGCCCTGGAAGTTGAGGTTTCAGTGAGTCAATCATGCCACTGCACTCCTGCCTGGCTACAGAGTAAGACCCTATCTCAAAAAAAAAAAAAAAAAAAAAAAAAAAAAAAGTTTTAACCTGAGTTTTGGAGGAGATAATCATGTAAACCATTGTATATGTTCATCAGAAATATGGGCCTGCCCTTTTCTTTTTTTGTTGTGTCCTTGTCTGGCTTTGTTATCAGGATAATTCTAGTCTTGTAGAATGAGTTAGAAAGAATTTCCCCCACCTCTTCAATTTTTTGAAATAGTTAAAGAATTGGCGTTAGTTCTTCTGTAAAAGTTTGGTATACTTCACCAGGAAAGTCATCTCATCCTGGCCTTTTCCTCGTTGGGAGACTTTTTATTACTGATTCAATTTTGTTACTCATTATTGGCCTGTTCAGGTCTTCTATTACTTTCTGGTTTAGTCTTGGTAGGTTATATGTGTCCAGGAATTTATCCATTTCCTCTGGATTTTTCAAGTTGTTGGCATATAGTTGCACATAATAGTCTCTAATGAGTCTTTGTATTTCCGTGGTATCAGATGTCATGTCTCCTTTTTTGTTCATGATTTTGTGTATTCTCTCTTTTTCTTAATCTAATGAATAGTTTGCCAATTTTGGTCACCGTTTCAAAAAAAAAAAGTTTTCATTTTTCTGATGTATTATTTTCTCTTTCCCTACATGCATACCTCACTTTATTGTAGTTTGGTTTATTGCACCTCACAGATACTGTTGTTTGCAAATTGAATGTCTGGCAACCCTGCATAAAAAGCAAGTCTATTGGCGCCATACTTCCAATAGCGTGTGCTCAGTTCATGTTTCCATGTCAGCATTTTTTAGCTATGAACTTAATTAAAATACATACACATTTAGACATAGTGCTATTGCACATTTAACAGACTACTATAGTGTAAACATAACTTTTATATGCACTTGGAAGCCAAAAAAATTGTTGACTCACTTTATTGTGATAGTCACAATATTGAGGTGGTCTGGAACTAAACTGCAGTATCTTTGATGTATGCCTATATTTCATTTTTAATTCTGCTCTGACCTTTATTATTTCTTTCCATCTAATAATTCTGGGTTTGGCTCCTTCTTGCTTTTCCAGTTTCTTGAGGTGCATCATTAGGTTATTTGAAATCTTTCTACTTTTTTGATGTAGGTGTTTACTACTATAAACTTCCCTCTTGACACTGCTTTTGCTGTATCACATAGGTTTTGGTATGTTGCGTTTCTCTTTTAAATTGTTTCAAGAAATTTTTGATTTCCTCAATTGTTTCATTGACACCCGGTCGTTCAGAAGCATGCTATTTAATTTACATGTATTTTTACAGTTTCCCAAAGTTTCTCTGGTTATTGATTTCTAGTTTTATTAAATTGTAGTCTGAGAAAAAACTTGATACAATTTCAAATTTTTTGAGTTCGGTAAGAGTTGTTTTGTGGCCTAACATATTTTATACTGGAGAATGTTCCTTGTGCCGATGAGAAGAATGTGTATTCTGCAGTTGTTGGATGGAATGTTCTGTAAATGTCTATTAGGTCTACCACACAGTTTAAGTCTGATGTTTCTCTGTACATTTTTTTGTATAGATTATCTGTCCAATGCTGAAAGTGGAATGGGTAAGCTCCCAATTCTTATTGCATTGGGGTCTATCTCTTTAGCCCTTATAATATTTGCATTATATATCTGGGTACTCTTGTGTTAGGTGCAAATATATTTACAATTATTATATCTTCTTGATGAATTGATTTCTTTATCATTGTATAATGACCTTTTTGTTCTTTGCTTATAGTCTGTTGTGTCTGATGTAAATATAGCTACTTCTGTACACTTTCGGTTTCCATTAGCATGGAATGTCTTTTACCATCCCTTCACTTTCATTCCACATGTTTCTTTATAGGGAAATGTGTTTCTTGTAGGCAGCAGTTAGTTTTGTTTTGTTTTCAAATCCACTCAGCCAGTCTATAACTTTTAATTGGGAATTTAAACTGTTTACATTCAAAGTTGTTATTGACAGGTAAGGACTTACTCTTGTCATTTTGTTAATTTCTTCTATTATTTTGTATATGTTTGTTTCTTTATTCCTTCCTTGATATCTTATTGTTTATCTTTGCAGTTGGGCAATTTTCTGTAGTAATAACATTTGATTCCTTTCCCTTATCTTATTTGCATATCTGCTCTGAGCTTTTTACAGGTATACCTTGAAGATAATGCAGGTTTGGTTCTGGCCCACTGCAATAAAGGAAATGTCACAATAAAACAAGTCACATTGGATTTTTAGTTTCTCAGTACATACAACAGTTATGTTGAGCCTATCCTGTAGTCTACTATGTGTGCAATAGCATTTTTTTAATGAAAAAATGCTCAAAAATGCCAACAATCACCCAATCCATCAGTGAGTCATAATCTATTTACTGGTCAAGGTATCTTGCCTCATTGTTGATGGCTGTTGACCGATTAGGGTGGTGATTGCTAAAGATTGGGGTTGTTGTGGCAATTTATGAAAATAAGGTACAAACTAAGTATGCCGCATTAATTCACTCTTCTTTTCATAAAAGATTTCTCTTTAGCCTGAGATGCTATTTGATAACATTTTACCCATAGAACGGCCTTTAAAATTAAGGTCAATCCTCTCGAATCCTGCCTCTGCTCTATCAGCTAAGTTTATGTACTATTCTAAATTTGCTGTTGTCACTTCAACAGTGTTTACAGCATCTTCACCCATAATGGATTCCATCTCAATAAACCATTTTTTGCTCACCCACAAGAAGTAACTTCTCATCTGTTCAAGTCATATCATGATATTGCAACAATTCAGTCACATCCTCATGCTCTACTTCTACTTCTCTTGCTATTTCTATCACATCTGTAACATCAAAGTTACATCAAAGATCACTAATCACATACTACCATAACAGATAAAATAACAGAAGTTTGAAATATTGTGAGAATTACCAAAATGTGGACAATGAGCACATGCTGTTGGAAAAATGTTACCAATAGACTTGTTCAATGCAGGGTTGCTATAAACTTTCAATCTGTAAAAATGCATTATCTGTGATGTACAATAAAATGAAATATGCTTATACTTTTGTGTGATTTCATGATGGTAACTATCATCCTTTCACTTCCAGATATAGAACTCCCTTAAGCATTCCTTATAGGGCCAGTCTAGTGGTGATGAATTTTCTCTGTTTTTGCCAGTCTGGAAGACTTTAGCTCTCCTTAATTTCTAAATGATAGTTTTCCTGAGTAAAATATTCTTGGCTGACAGGTTTTTTGTTTGTGGTTTGTTTTTGAGACATGGTCTGGTCTGGCTGTCACCCAGGCTGGAATGCAGTGGCACAATCTCAGCTCACTTCAACCTCCACCTCCTGGGCTCAAGTGATCCTCCCAGCTAAGCCCCCTGAGTAGCTAGAACTAAGGCACACACCACCATGCCCAACTAATTTTTCTGTTTTTTGTAGCGATGGGGTCTTGCCATGTTGCCCAGGCTGGTCTCAACTCCTGAGCTCAAACAATCTGTCTGCCTCAGCCTCCCAAAGCACTAGGATTGCAGGCATGAGCCACCATGCCCAGCCTTTTTCTTTCAGAACTATAAATATATTATTTCAATCTGTCCTATCCTATAAGATTTCCACTGAGAAATCATCTATTAGTTTGATGGGAGTTCCCTTATATGAGATTATGTTTTTCTCTTTCTGTTTTTAGAAATCTCCGTCTTTGACTTCGAGCAGGTTGACTATTACTTGCCCCAGAGAAGACCTTTTGGGTTAAATTTATTTGGGGATATTTGAGCTTTCTGTATCTGGATATCTGTATTTCTTCCCAAACTTGGGAAAATTTTAGTTATTTCACTAAATAGATTTGCTATGTCTTCTTTCACCTTTTCTTCTGAAACTCCCGAAATATAAATATTTGTTCACTTAATGGTATTCAGATTCCCAGGTACACATGGTCACCAGTGATGGCACATCTGGGCAGATCAGTCTTTGGGTCTCCAGGCCGCTTGTTTAGATGTCGGCCCAGGTAGCAGTGAGCAAGGTAGGCAGGCAGGTTTTCAGGGACCTAGGCAGCATGCATGGCATCAGTGGGGGCAGTTGTAGCAATGAGCCAATCCTTGGGCCACTGGGTGATTTTTTGGCTGTAATCCATGTTAGCAGTATCTGCAAGTTTCTCAGTGACCTAGGGTATGGTTGTTTGTGGAGGCCACCAGCCGGCCATCGGTGTGTTGGGGGGCAGAGTCACTGTGGGTGACAATGGCCCCAAGCAGCCAGAGTGGGAAATGTACATTTCAGCTCATTATAACCTGGGGACAGCTTTCCTGATGTGCTTGACTGCCTGTTACCCAGGGTATAGGGCACTCCATGGATTCAAGTGCCAGGAATGTAGCAGCACCACTAGGTCCAGCTGGTCTCATGACACTGCAGCCCTGAGTAGATGTGAGAGGATGCTGGCAGAAGTATATGTGGAAATGCAGTGGCTACGGGTCCCAGGGCATGGTGTAGTCTAGTTGTTGCTCTGCTCTCAAAATGGTGCTGTGCTACAACAGCCTGGGACCTGGGCAGGTTAGAGGGGCCCCACGATAAATTTCCTCTCTGGAATAATGCAATTGTGTGGACTCAAGGCACCTTCTTATCCCACTGCACATGTCTGTGGTAGAAAAACAGACTTCTGTGGATCTCCTGCTTACCCTTCCCCCATAATGGGGAGTCCCCACTTGACTTGGAACCAATCCTGGCCAGCTGCTTCACTTCCCTTTATATGCTGCTCTCAAGTTTCTGTGCCTCAGAGGGTCTTTGTCACTTCTTTCCTGCATTCTGGTATTCTCCCTTAGAGGCTGTAGACATGTGGTTATTTATATTTTGCTCCTTCTCTGTAAAGGAGGTAAGCGCTGGGCACCTCTAGTCAGCCTCTTGATCTCAATTTTTTTAACAGCAACTTAACTGATAGGATATTCTCCTCATATTTTCTAGGACACTGAAAGTGATACAAAATTTATATTTGAGGCCGGGTGCAGCAGCTCATGCCTTTAATCCCAGCACTTTGGGAGGCTGAGGTGGGCAGATATCTGAGGTCAGGAGTTTGAGACCAGGCTGGCCAAAGTGGTGAAACCCTGCCTCTACTAAGAATAGAAAAATTAGCTAGGCATGAAGGTGCATGCCTGTAATCCCAGCTACTTGGGAGGCTGAGGCAGGAGAATCCCTTGAACTGGGAGGTGGAGGTTGCAGTGGGCTGAGATCGTACCACTGCACTCCAACCACGGCAACAGAGAGACTCCATCTCAAAAATATATGTATATTTGAGTCTTAAAATAACAAAGAAGAATGAGAAATTATAAGGCGAAGGCTCAAGAAACTGAGTAGTTGAACAAAAATATATTTGTCCATATACAAATTGTTTTATTCAAGTATAGCCTACCTCAGTGGAAGGTGGCATGTCTAGAATTACTGGTAAAAGTGTTTATTAGTAATTTACAGGAAGAAACACAGCCTTGGTGTCTTTCAACATTAGGAAGAAAGAGTTCATCTTCAAACCTGTCCACCCCAAATCAGGACATCACTCTTTCCAAGAAAAAGAACCAAGCACACAAGTACTCATCCCTTTTCATTGCTGTAACATATAGGATGGGACTCTGTTTTGGCCAGAACAAAAAGGCAGAACACAGAGCACTTGTATTAGAGGCAGAGAGATAATGTCAGGCTGTGCAGATAGTAAAAGAAGCCAGACATTATATAGAGTAATACAGTTGAATAACGACAGTGATATTAAAATAGAGAGCCTTCTATGGCCATAAGCAGTAATGAGTGCTTGAGATATAATAATCCATTAAATCCTTTTAACAACCCTAGGTGTTAAGGATCCTTTCTGTCCCCATTTTATAGACTAAGAAACTAAGATATGGAAAAGTTAAGTAAATTGCCTAAAATCAGAGAGCCAGGATCCACAGCATTATGCTAAACAAAGAACAGAGATTTCTCTAGGAAAGAACAAAGCTATTGTTTTACCTTGTATAAGATTTTTTTTTAATCCAAATTCATGGGATAAGGCATAAAGAAGATGGAGGGGGAGATTAGAAATAAGTATCAGGACCTTAGAGAACCATATCTATAATGCATTCTGTAGGGTTACGTTTACGTACACTATATTTTGTGTAATCATAATATGGACCCTTCTGTCTCTCTGGCTGTGTTCTGTATTTCAGAAAGTGATTCAGAAAGACCTCTATGTCATAATAGTTTCAAGCTTAATTCAAGCCAACCATCCAGTGTGGTTTGCTTTTAAGTTCAGATGGGCAAACAGTATTAAGACGATGGGGAGGAGAGGAGGGAACTTATTTTATTCATTGTCGTGATAGATATAATTAAGTTGTAAATAACTCAGAAGTACCAAGGGAAAACTGTTGCAATCATAAACAATGATTAAACTGAGCCTAAAAGAGACCAAAAAGAATCAGGCTTTCTGAACAGAACAGAAGGCTACACAGAAACTGTCTTTAAATGTGAGAGCAAACATATACATAAACTGGTGACATTCAACTTCAGGATGAATTCCTTACTCCAGATTTTGTAAAGCATGGAAATGCAGTGACTTCATATTTTCAATTTTTTAAAGAAAAGAATACATAGCCCTGGAGTGATTTTAATACATTCTTTGAGACTGGGACTTGATTAGACAGCATTTCAAGGTCCTGCAAATGCTGATCATGATGGAACCTAACTCCTCTACATATAGCCACAGCAAACGTTGGCAGGCGCCCTGATGGTAGGTACTGCTGCTCCATTGCTCCACAGGCCATTATTACAACCCCAACAGTGCCAAGAGCAGATGTGTGTGCTTTTTTTTTTTTTTTCTGTTGTTGTCGGTGGCATGGAGTCTTATATCCCATAAATGTAAACTAGGTTTAATTTGGACTTTTAGTTAGAAAAGAAAAGTTGGTTCTTAAGGGGAAAGATTTCTAAGGACCTCCCTTCAATAGTATATAGCAAAAACACAGAACATGCCATATGAACCTCACTTGGGAAATTTAAATAAGGAGCTTTAGAAACATAACGTGATTTGGCAAGAACGTAATTTGAATGTGGTTGTGAGGTCCCACTAGCAACATATGCTTTTACTAAGCTGTACTATTCCTTTCTTTCACAGTCTGAGCTTTTAAAATGTTACTTTATATTTTCTATGATTATCATTCAGAACCAAAACCAAAGTAGTTAACTTTGAATAAAGCTATCCTATTATAAAATTAGAGCTCATCCTGAGGAAGAGAGGTGGGGGGAATGTTTAAATGGGACCCCTTTCTCTTCTCTCCACCCCCCTCCAAATACACTCATAAAAACTAAAACCGTGATGGGGGGAATGGAGAAGTCTGTTTATGATTATGAATTAAACTTTGAACCATTCCTATTGTTCCTGCCAAGGATTTTTGAATGCTAATGTTAAAAGATATATATAAAGTAAGATCTGCTAAGGTATTTTAAGAGTCTACAGTAATGCACCAAGCTTTTTTCCTTGCTTCATTGTTAAAGATAATATGCCTTTCTAACAAAAATGCTTTCAAGATGTAACCATATTTTGAAATGAATATCATAATACATCCTTTGCAAGCCTGGAATTTGGAAACAAAGAATTTGCTTTAATCTGTTTTTCTTCTTACCTGATAAGCAGGATGACAGCGCTGCTGGAGGAGGTTTAGACCTGTCCCCAGTCTCATTTGCTTTTCTTCCTCTTTCTTCATCATGTGGGCCCTGACAACCTTTCTTTCTGAAGCTACATAAATTAAACAGGACTAAGACTATCAACTTTTGTACCAGCTCCAAAACAAGCCAAGACAAGAAAGAATCCTCCAGTTGATCGACAGACTTCCAGTATTTCTGCTAAACTGGTAGAGCGGTAAAGTCTCCATGCTTTCCTCTCCACTGAAATAACATCAGAGGTTGGATCCTTGGCTGTCTTTAATGTTTTCCCTTTCACGTAGCTAAAAAAGATATTTCAAATGATGTAGAATGAAAAAATAAGCCAACTTTATATTCTTCTTTATTGTTCGTTCCTTCTATTTCACAAATATTTCCAGTCTTGGGGTATCAGCTCCCTTGAAAGTCAGATCTAAGAACCTCAGCACAGCAAGCCCTGAAGTGGCCTGAAGTTCACCACAAAGCAGTGAACTCTGCTACGTGAAATGATCTTCAAACACTGATGAATTGATCTTTCCTTTATGAAGTCTGGATCAACAATAATTTGTGACTTTTCAAATAGGTACCTAAAGGATGGTTTATAATAGGTAATCAAAGGAAAAGGGTGGTATGCTTCAATTTGCAAAGTAAATGATACATCAGTAGAGTCATCTGATTAGAAGATATAATTAGTGAAGGCAATAACATGAAGGATCTAACAGCTCCTAAGAAAATCAGCAGATAGAAGGGTCCCAATATATTTTAGTTGAAACTGGATCTTAGATCTGACTTTAAAATCTAGGTTTCTGTGTGGACCTTAAGAAAAACTTCTATCAGTTTTCCTAAGAGAGGTTTTGGTAAAGATTTCCAGCCTTGAGAGGAAGGCTTAAGGATCTAATTTTTTCATGAAGAACATTAGCCACCATAAAAAACTTTCCATTGTCAACACCCTTCAGCCTTCTAGAAAGAAGAACACTGCTATGAATTGTAAAGCCTACCAATCTTCTCCAGCAGTGTACAGCATTGCATTAGAGGAAATTTGATCCCAACAGAATAAATCTCTATTATTTCCAACAGACATAAGAACTTACATATGGGAAATTTCTAAGATTATTTGGGGGTTTTGGCATCTTTCTCCTACATTCTGCCTAATTTATGGTGGTATCTGGGTTCCAACGAAGACCTCCTCCATGGGAAGCCAATGGGCCCCTCTTCTTATTCCACTCAGAATTAAAACATTGGCAATATTATTCCAAGATTGTGGGATTTCACAAAACCACTGTATTACCAGACAGTTTTGCATGCAATAATGTCTAATTGGCTAACTCCAGGAACAATAGATGGACAATTGTTATAGTTATATTCTGATGAATTCACGCTAAATGTGGCTTGAATCAAGGAATATGGTGACCCTAAAATTATAATGTTAAAAACAAAAATGCAAAACTAGTAGTTTTGTATCTTGTTCTTTCCTCTCATATCTGTGGACATTTAAAAAAAAAAAAGCCCATGCAACTTTTCACTAGTCTGAAATGGTATAGGTTGGAGAAGATTTTAGACATTTTGGACTTAATAGACAAAAATAACAGTTAAAATGTATTAAGCAATTTACATATATTACCAAACCATTATCAAAACTACTCTATGAAATAAGTGCAAATGGTATCCCCCTTTATGAATGAGAACACTGAGGCTTTGAAAAGTTGAGTGAATCAATCACTTACAGCAAGTAAATGACAGACCTATTTCTAAATCATGGTTATTTTTACATGTGTTTAGACTTCTAAAAACAGTGACTTGGAAAGTGTGTTTGTATGAATGAGTGTGTGTATGTGCACATGCTCATCAGAGAGGGAAAGACTGAGAGACTCTCTCTTGCCCCTCTTTGCTTTCTTATTAGTACCATCTATAATACCAAGTCTTTTGACCCAGCAATCCCATTACTGGGCATCTACCCAAACAATTATAAATCTCCTCTGATAAAGACATGTGCACACATATGTTTACTGTGGCACTATTCACAACAGCAAAGACTTGGAACCAACCCAAATGTCCATCAATGACAGACTGGATTAAGAAAATGTGGTACATATACACCATGGAATATTATGCAGCCATAAAAAAGGATGAGTTCATGTCCTTTGCAGGGACATGGATAAAGCTGGAAATCATCATACTCAGCAAACTATCACAAGATCAGAAAACCAAACACCACATAGTCTCACTCATAAGTGGGAGTTGAACAATGAGAACACATGACACAGGGAGGGGAACATCACACACTGGGGCCTGTTGGGGTGTGGGGGGCTAGGGGAGGTATAACATTAACAGAAATACCTAATGTAGGTGACGGGTTGATGGGTGCAGCAAACCACGATGACATGTGTTTATCTATGTTAAAAAACGGCACGTTCTGCACATGTAACCCACAACTTAAAGTATAATAAAAATAAATAAAATAAAATAAAATACCAAGTCTTTGGTGAATTGGAACCCTGGGCTTATAAACTACGCCCAACGTTGCTTAATTAATCCCTATCCCCCATGGGGTATTATGTTATGACTTATGACAGCACTGTCCAGAGCAGCTTCGTGGCAGAATGAAACCCAAAGGAAGAAAAACCTCTAAGAGAATTTAAAACAAACAAACAACAACAACAAACACCACCAAAGGGAAATAGCACAATCAAGAACATGCTTCCTTGGTGTTCCCTCCTTAGGATTCCTGAAGTACCCACTGTCCACCGTGAATTTCACATTTCTCAGTGTGGGCAAGAACTGAGTAACGTGTCCTTCTACCACTTATTCCAGAGAAATCAGTATTTAGTAGATACATGTTCACCATTCTAGCCAACCATAATGAGAAATATGTCATAGCCAGTTGACTATGACAAAATAAAAATAGAATGTGTCAAAATTGAAGGAAGAGTCTGGTGTGACTTACATTTTTACCTTCACAGAACATGACGTGTTCAAAGTACATTCAAGTATTGTGTTGAATGTCCAACAGGAATCACTTTTTGTACATCACTACTCCTGAAAATGACAAGGGAAGCAGAAAGAAAAGGGTTAAGAAGAATTAAGACAGAACATGAGATGAAACAATGATAAGGCATCACTCTGATAGGCAAGACAGGATACTATAGAAGATAATAAGTGAATTTTGGAGCAAGAAGAACTAGGTGCAAATCCCCGTGTTAATACCTATTAGTTGTGTATCATTGAACATATTAGTTCACCTCTCAGTATCACTTCTAACTTCAAATATAGGAAATGACAATACCTAATTTGAAGAATTGTTAAATTGAACAAAATTTCCCTTATCCTCTGTGGGGAAATTTTTCACCAACATTCATTATCCTTTTCTTCCATAGCAACTGAGTTGTAATTGGAGTGTAGCTATCCAGCTAAAAACTACATGTTCAATCCTCCTACATCTTACAGTGTAGCGTGGCCATGTCATTGAGTTCTTGACAATGGAATGTGAATGAAACGTGTTTCTTCCCAGCTTGATCCATTGAATCTTGCACACACATTCTCTATACCATTTCATTATTTCTGCTGACTGGAATGCCATCCCCAAAGCAACCCTGAGGACAATAAAGTTGCATTAGCCTATGCCCCAGGAAAATGGCATAGTGATGAGAGCTGCTGCTGAACTGTAACATCTTCCCAAGGCTATTTTGAGGACAAAAAAGTATAAATTCTTCAAGGTATTAAATTATCATTGAGTTTGTTTTTATAGTAGTTTAGACTACCTTAACTAATATACCTGGGCAACTTAAGGATTGCAAGCAGTACCACATAAAGCATAATTTCTCCCTTTAAGAGCCTGCAGTCTAGTTGAAGATTTAAAGTGAACACACAGGAAATTGTACCCCAAGACAGTATGTGGACAAGGGTGAGCTAATGGTATTGGAAAACATCATTATATGTATTCAACAAATAATTTCATTTTCCTGTTGGTAACCAAGGAATTCTACATTTCCTATATCTCTTTGTATCTGTGTGGGACAGTATGTCTAATGATGGCCAATAGAATGTGGAAGGAAGTCATATATGTCAATTCTAAGCCTGGCTCTTCAAATGCCCGGTGAAATCCCTACACTGTCACTCCTTGTTCTACTGACTGCAGAATCGCCATCAGAGGCCTCTGAATGGGCCTAGGGGATGCCATGGTGGAAGGATCCAAGCTCCTCATTGAGGAGGGCAGCCAACAGAGCCACCTGGTCAAGAATATTGGTTCTGAAGCCTGCCTAAAAAAGAAATCATCTTTATAATGCGATAAGCCACTGAGACTTGGGGTTGTTTAATATAGCCATCGGCCTAGCCAGTCCAATGTAATGATGGAGATAAGTGATCAGAAAAAGAAGCAAAGAAAATTCTTATGTGTGGGAATGATCGGAGGTGGTTTCTTCAGGGGTTAGTATTTGAGCTCATTTAGTTAGTAGAAATGGAAGAGAAGGACAGATGGTGAATGTCTTTACTAGTTTCAGATTTTATTGTGGTCACTTTCCCATCTTCTCCAGCCCAAACATTTACTGGATAAAGAATTTTCCATTTAACTTCTCAGATGCTGTTAAGACAAGAGCCCCTTCTTTTCTACTGGAATCTCATATAAAATCCTTATATTTAAACAGATACTAGTTTAGTTACTCTTACTGAAGTGAAAACAGGGCTAGTCTGACTTCTTGGCCGATTTCTTACTAATTACATGTCCCTAGATCACTCCCATGGAACCCTCAAATGCTGAGAAACAGAATTTGAGCACCAACGTATCAGAATACACTCAGATGTAATATAATAGGCTTGCTCTAGCTCTTCATGGGGGAACCGCAGTGTGCAATGGATTACGGAGGATGCAGCAGCAAACTGGGGAGTTGAGCAGAAAGCCAGTCTAATTACCCAAGAGAGACCACCCTTAAACAGTCCCATCAACAGAAGTAACATACCCCATCTGTCTGTTTCTCTACTATATACATTCACTTTTTAAAGCTAAAGTTCTGCATGATTCTTTCCTATGAGAATGATAATTTAAAACTGAAGCTAAGATTTTCCCAAAACTATCCAGTCTGGAGAGGATTCTGGGAAGATGGAGTAGGAAACACCAGGAATCTGTCTCCCCACATAGACAACAATTACACTAGCAGAATCTGTGTAATGTAATTATTTTGGAACTCTGGAGTCTTGCAACTTTTATGAGAAGGCTTTGGTAATAAGTTGCTTAGTTACCGATCAATTCAGTTTTCAACACAGCACCTCCGCACTCTCACCATCAGCCCTGTAACAGGCAACTGTGCATGTAATCCTGGAGCAACTTGTGTACACCTAAAGGAAGCCAGGGTGGGCAAAAAACTCTGTCCTCCAACTAGTAAGGATTTGTGCTGTCATTGCTGCTACTGCTTTTGATCACAGAAGTGTAGATGAAGGGGAGGGAGGTCATTGTTGTTTCACCTCCCCCACAATCTCTTATTGCAAGCCCCACTCTTTTTGGCTGAAGTGACTCCAAATAATTTAAAGGGCAAGTGCCCCTCTTTTGTTTCCCTACTTTATTTTTCTTTTTGTCATTTGAAAGCCAGACACTGAATCCTAGGACATTCAAAAGCAACTGCATATATGGTGAAAATTAGAAAGTAATCATGCATGACTAGGGAAATGCACAGGGTCAGAAAAGAGCTGAGAAAACCTTAGGTTTATACCTTAGACTAATCTTTGGCACAGAAGCAGACTACAACAATAAAACTAAAACAAAAAAAAAAAAATCAAACTCTGGGTAAGGAGAATCCAATTTGCAGACTTACTTCATTATTAGATTCAAATGTCGAGTTTTCAACAAAAACAATTAGAAGCACACAAATAGACAAGTATAGCCCACTCAAAGGGACAAAAACTAAATAAATAGAAACTGTCCATAAAAAAGACCTGCAGAAATTCTGCTAGATTAAAGATGCTCAAAGAACTATAGGAAAATATGGAAGATGTTAAGAAAATGATGTATCAACAAAATGGAAATACAAATAAAGATAAAACTAAAAAGAAACCAAAAAGAAGTTCTGGAGCTGAAAAGCACCATAACTGAAATGAAAAACTTATTAGATAAATTCAAGGGCAGATTAGAGTAAGCAAAAGAATAAACAAATCAACCGAACAAGACAATTGAAATTATCAGGTGTGAGGAACATAAAGAAAAAGATTGAAGTGAACAGAGCCTTAAGAGCCTGTGGGACACAATGAAGTAGACTAACACATGCATTGTGGGAGTCCCAGAAGGAAATGAGAGAGAGAAAGGAGAAGAGAGAATGTTTGTAGAAATTATGACTGAAAATGTCTCAAATTTGATAAAAGACATCAATATAAACATCCAAGAAACTCAACAATCTCCAAGTAAGATGAACTCAAAGATACTCACATTAAGACACAATATAATTAAACTTTCAAAATCCAAAGACAAAGGGACAAGAGAGAAACAACTCTTCACATACAAGGGACACTCAATAATGATTATCATCAAACTTCTCATCTGAAATTTTGGGAGACCAGAAGGCAGTGAGCCAATATATTTAAAGTCCTATAAGCAAAACAAAACAAAATAAACAACAACAAAAAAAACAGCAACCAAGAATTCTATATCCAGCAAAACTGTCATTAAAAGTGAGGGGAAAATTAAGACATTCCTAGATTAACAAACCTAAGAGAGTCCATTACCATTAAACCTGCCCTGAAAGAAACACTCAAGGGAGTTCTGTAGGGAGAAATGAAAAGAAGCAAGACAGTGATTCAAAGTCATATGAATAAATAAGGTATCAGTAAAGGGAAATACATGGACAATTATAAAAGCTAGTATTATCTTAACAATGACTTATAATTTCACTTTTTTATAGATTTAAGAGGCTAATGACCTTGTATTATAACCTTGGATTGTAACTGCAAATTTTGTTTTACACATGGTTGAAGAGAATACTACATTCAAAAGCATTATTAGTTTATTTTTGGGGGCACACATATGATTTTGTGCATACATGTGTTCACATATAATTTTATGCACATAACTGAAATGGATAAATGGAGCTATTAAAGGATCATCATATGCTATTGAGGGTAAGCTGGTATAGAATCAAATTAGAGTGCTGTAACTTTGTATGGTAAATGTAATCTCCACGGTAACCACAAAGACAATACCAATAAAATACACACAAAAGGAATAAAAAAGGAATTTAAACATTTCACTATAAAAAAATAACTAAACACAAAAGAAGACATTAATGAGGGAAGTGATGGACAAAAAGGCTATAAGGCAACTAGAAAGCAAACAACAAAATGGCACAGGTCCCTTTGTACTAAATATTAACTGAAGCATAAATGGATTAAACTCTCCAATCAAAAGACAGATTGGAAGAATAAAAACATATTATCCAACTATATGCTACCTACAGGAAAATCACTGAAGATCTAAAGGCATACATAGATTAAAAGTGAAAGGATGGAAAAATACATTGCATGGATAAAGTAACCAAGAGATAGCAGTAGTGGCTATGCTCATATCAGACAAAATAGACTTTAAAACCAAAAAGTTTATAAGAGACAAAAAATACATTATATATTAACAAAAGTTTCAACACAGCAAAAAGATACTATCAACATTTACACTTCTAGTAACAGACCATCAAAATATATGAAGCAAAAACTGACAGAGCTACAGGGAGAAATAGATGCTTCTACTATAATACTTGAAAATTTCAATATCCTTCTCTCAATAAGGGATGAACAATCAGAAGATAAGGAATAGAAGATTTAAAGAACACAATAAATCAGCTAGATCTAAAATTATGTGCAGAACACTCTACTCAACAACATTCTCCTCAAGTGCACATAGTATATTTTCCTGTATAAATCATGTATTAGGCCAGAACTTGTCTCAATAAATTTAAAAAGATAAATATACAAAATATCTTCTCTGACCCCAACAGTATAAAGTTGGAAATCTATAATAGAAAGAAGGAAATTTCAAAAACTTGTGGAAATTAAATGATACAGTCTTAAACAACCAATGAATCAAATAAGAAATCATAAGGAAAGTTACAAAATATTTAGAGATAAATGAAACTGAAAGCACACATACCAAAACTCATGAGATGCAGTGAAGGTTACACTAAGGAGGAAATGAATAGCTACAAATGCTTATGTTAAAAAACAAGAAGATTTCAAATCAATAGCATAACTTTATAACTTATGGAAGTAGAAAAAAAAAAAACTAAACCTAAAACTAGCAAAAGAAGGAGATAGTAAGTATCACAGCAGGACCAGTGAAATAGAAAAATAATGTATAAAAGAATCAATAAAATCAAACATTGGTTCTTTGAAAAGATCAACAAAATTGATAAACCTTTAGCTAGATGGACTAAGAAAAAAAGAAAAGGCTGTAACTACTAAGATCAGAAGTAAAGTGAAGTCATTACTAGTGATTCTGTCGCAATAAAAAGGACTTTTAAGACAGTATTATGAACTGTGTGCCTATAAATTGGATAACCTAGATAAAATGGACAGTTTCCTAGAAACACAAAACCTACCAAGACTAAATCACAAGAAATAAAAAATCTGAATAGTCTTATAACTGTAACTAGGAAGGAGATATAATTAGTAACCAATAATCTCCAATAAGTAAAGCCCTGGATCTAATGGCTTTACTGATGAATTCTACCAAATACTTAAAGAAGAAAGAACACAAATTATTCTCAAAGTGTTCCAATAAAAATGAAGAGAATGGAACACTTCTTTTTTTTTTTTTTTTTTTTTTTTTTTTTTAAATTTATTTATTATTATTATACTTTAAGTTGTAGGGTACATGTGCATAACGTGCAGGTTTGTTACATATGTATACTTGTGCCATGTTGCTGTGCTGCACCCATCAACTCGTCATTTACATCAGGTATAACTCCCAATGCAATCCCTCCCCCCTCCCCCCTCCCCATGATAGGCCCCGGTGTGTGATGTTCCCCTTCCTGAGTCCGAGTGATCTCATTGTTCAGTTCCCACCTATGAGTGAGAACATGCGGTGTTTGGTTTTCTGTTCTTGTGATAGTTTGCTAAGAATGATGGATTCCAGCTGCATCCAAGTCCCTACAAAGGACTCAAACTCATCCTTTTTTATGGCTGCATAGTATTCCATGGTGTATATGTGCCACATTTTCTTAATCCAATCTGTCACTGATGGACATTTGGGTTGATTCCAAGTCTTTGCTATTGTGAATAGTGCTGCAATAAACATACGTGTGCATGTGTCTTTATAGCAGCATAATTTATAATCCTTTGGGTATATACCCAGTAATGGGATGGCTGGGTCATATGGTACATCTAGTTCTAGATCCTTGAGGAAACGCCATACTGTTTTCCATAATGGTTGAACTAGTTTACAATCCCACCAACAGTGTAAAAGTGTTCCTATTTCTCCACATCCTCTCCAGCACCTGTTGTTTCCTGACTTTTTAATGATTGCCATTCTAACTGGTGTGAGATGGTATCTCATTGTGGTTTTGATTTGCATTTCTCTGATGGCCAGTGATGATGAGCATTTTTTCATGTGTCTGTTGGCTGTATGAATGTCTTCTTTTGAGAAATGTCTGTTCATGTCCTTTGCCCACTTTTTGATGGGGTTGTTTGTTTTTTTCTTGTAAATTTGTTTGAGTTCTTTGTAGGTTCTGGATATTAGCCCTTTGTCAGATGAGTAGATTGCAAAAATTTTCTCCCATTCTGTAGGTTGCCTGTTCACTCTGATGGTAGTGTCTTTTGCTGTGCAGAAGCTCTTTAGTTTAATGAGATCCCATTTGTCAATTTTGGCTTTTGCTGCCGTTGCTTTTGGTGTTTTAGACATGAAATCTTTGCCCATGCCTATGTCCTGAATGGTACTACCTAGGTTTTCCTCTAGGATTTTTATGGTATTAGGTCTAACATTTAAGTCTCTAATCCATCTTGAATTAATTTTCGTATAAGGAGTAAGGAAAGGATCCAGTTTCAGCTTTCTACTTATGGCTAGCCAATTTTCCCAGCACCATTTATTAAATAGGGAATCCTTTCCCCATTTCTTGTTTCTCTCAGGTTTGTCAAAGATCAAATGGCTGTAGATGTGTGGTATTATTTCTGAGGACTCTGTTCTGTTCCATTGGTCTATATCTCTGTTTTGGTACCAATACCATGCTGTTTTGGTTACTGTAGCCTTGTAGTATAGTTTGAAGTCAGGTAGCGTGATGCCTCCAGCTTTGTTCTTTTGACTTAGGATTGTCTTGGAGATGCGGGCTCTTTTTTGGTTCCATATGAACTTTAAAGCAGTTTTTTCCAATTCTGTGAAGAAACTCATTGGTAGCTTGATGGGGATGGCATTGAATCTATAAATTACCTTGGGCAGTATGGCCATTTTCACAATATTGATTCTTCCTATCCATGAGCATGGTATGTTCTTCCATTTGTTTGTGTCCTCTTTGATTTCACTGAGCAGTGGTTTGTAGTTCTCCTTGAAGAGGTCCTTTACATCCCTTGTAAGTTGGATTCCTAGGTATTTTATTCTCTTTGACGCAATTGTGAATGGAAGTTCATTCCTGATTTGGCTCTCTGTTTGTCTGTTACTGGTGTATAAGAATGCTTGTGATTTTTGCACATTAATTTTGTATCCTGAGACTTTGCTGAAGTTGCTTATCAGCTTAAGGAGATTTGGGGCTGAGACAATGGGGTTTTCTAAATAAACAATCATGTCATCTGCAAACAGGGACAATTTGACTTCTTCTTTTCCTATCTGAATACCCTTGATTTCTTTCTCTTGCCTGATTGCCCTAGCCAGAACTTCCAACACTATGTTGAATAGGAGTGGTGAGAGAGGGCATCCCTGTCTTGTGCCAGTTTTCAAAGGGAATTTTTCCAGTTTTTGCCCATTCAGTATGATATTGGCTGTGGGTTTGTCATAAATAGCTCTTATTATTTTGAGGTACGTTCCATCAATACCGAATTTATTGAGCGTTTTTAGCATGAAGGGCTGTTGAATTTTGTCAAAAGCCTTTTCTGCATCAATTGAGATAATCATGTGGTTCTTGTCTTTGGTTCTGTTTATATGCTGGATTATGTTTATTGATTTGCGAATGTTGAACCAGCCTTGCATCCCAGGGATGAAGCCCACTTGATCATGGTGGATAAGCTTTTTGATGTGTTGCTGAATCCGGTTTGCCAGTATTTTATTGAGGATTTTTGCATCGATGTTCATCAGGGATATTGGTCTAAAATTCTCTTTTTTTGTTGTGTCTCTGCCAGGCTTTGGTATCAGGATGATGTTGGCCTCATAAAATGAGTTAGGGAGGATTCCCTCTTTTTCTATTGATTGGAATAGTTTCAGAAGGAATGGTACCAACTCCTCTTTGTACCTCTGGTAGAATTCAGCTGTGAATCCATCTGGTCCTGGACTTTTTTTGGTTGGTAGGCTATTAATTGTTGCCTCAATTTCAGAGCCTGCTATTGGTCTATTCAGGGATTCAACTTCTTCCTGGTTTAGTCTTGGAAGAGTGTAAGTGTCCAGGAAATTATCCATTTCTTCTAGATTTTCCAGTTTATTTGCGTAGAGGTGTTTATAGTATTCTCTGATGGTAGTTTGTATTTCTGTGGGGTCGGTGGTGATATCCCCTTGATCATTTTTAATTGCGTCGATTTGATTCTTCTCTCTTTTCTTCTTTATTAGTCTGGCTAGTGGTCTGTCAATTTTGTTGATCTTTTCAAAAAACCAACTCCTGGATTCATTGATTTTTTGGAGGGTTTTTTGTGTCTCTATCTCCTTCAGTTCTGCTCTGATCTTAGTTATTTCTTGCCTTCTGCTAGCTTTCGAATGTGTTTGCTCTTGCTTCTCTAGTTCTTTTAATTGCGATGTTAGAGTGTCAATTTTACATCTTTCCTGCTTTCTCTTGTGGGCATTTAGTGCTATAAATTTCCCTCTACACACTGCTTTAAATGTGTCCCAGAGATTCTGGTATGTTGTATCTTTGTTCTCATTGGTTTCAAAGAACATCTTTATTTCTGCCTTCATTTCGTTATGTACCCAGTAGTCATTCAGGAGCAGGTTGTTCAGTTTCCATGTAGTTGAGCGGTTTTGAGTGAGTTTCTTAGTCCTGAGTTCTAGTTTGATTGCACTGTGGTCTGAGAGACAGTTTGTTATAATTTCTGTTCTTGTACATTTGCTGAGGAGTGCTTTACTTCCAATTACGTGGTCAATTTTGGAGTAAGTATGATGTGGTGCTGAGAAGAATGTATATTCTGTTGATTTGGGGTGGAGAGTTCTATAGATGTCTATTAGGTCTGCTTGCTGCAGAGATGAGTTCAATTCCTGGATATCCTTGTTAACTTTCTGTCTCGTTGATCTGTCTAATGTTGACAGTGGAGTGTTGAAGTCTCCCATTATTATTGTATGGGAGTCTAAGTCTCTTTGTAAGTCTCTAAGGACTTGCTTTATGAATCTGGGTGCTCCTGTATTGGGTGCATATATATTTAGGATAGTTAGCTCTTCCTGTTGAATTGATCCCTTTACCATTATGTAATGGCCTTCTTTGTCTCTTTTGATCTTTGATGGTTTAAAGTCTGTTTTATCAGAGACTAGTATTGCAACCCCTGCTTTTTTTTGTTCTCCATTTGCTTGGTAAATCTTCCTCCATCCCTTTATTTTGAGCCTATGTATGTCTCTGCGTGTGAGATGGGTCTCCTGAATACAGCAGACTGATGGGTCTTGACTCTTTATCCAGTTTGCCAGTCTGTGTCTTTTAATTGGAGCATTTAGTCCATTTACATTTAAGGTTAATATTGTTATGTGTGAACTTGATCCTGCCATTATGATATTAACTGGTTATTTTGCTCATTAGTTGATGCAGTTTCTTCCTAGCCTCAATGGTCTTTACATTTTGGCATGTTTTTGCAATGGCTGGTACCGGTTGTTCCTTTCCATGTTTAGTGCTTCCTTCAGGATCTCTTGTAAGGCAGGCCTAGTGGTGACAAAATCTCTAAGCATTTGCTTATCTGTAAAGGATTTTATTTCTCCTTCACTTATGAAACTTAGTTTGGCTGGATATGAAATTCTGGGTTTAAAATTCTTTTCTTTAAGAATGTTGAATATTGGCCCCCACTCTCTTCTGGCTTGTAGAGTTTCTGCTGAGAGATCTGCTGTTAGTCTGATGGGCTTCCCTTTGTGGGTAACCCGACCTTTCTCTCTGGCTGCCCTTAAGATTTTTTCCTTCATTTCAACTTTGGTGAATCTGGCAATTATGTGTCTTGGAGTTGCTCTTCTCGAGGAGTATCTTTGTGGCGTTCTCTGTATTTCCTGGATTTGAATGTTGGCCTGCCCTACTAGGTTGGGGAAGTTCTCCTGGATGATATCCTGAAGAGTGTTTTCCAACTTGGTTCCATTTTCCCCCTCACTTTCAGGCACCCCAATCAGACGTAGATTTGGTCTTTTTACATAATCCCATACTTCTTGCAGGCTTTGTTCATTTCTTTTTCTTCTTTTTTCTTTTGGTTTCTCTTCTCGCTTCATTTCATTCATTTGATCCTCAATCGCTGATACTCTTTCTTCCAGTTGATCGAGTCGGTTACTGAAGCTTGTGCATTTGTCACGTATTTCTCGTGTCATGGTTTTCATCTCTTTCATTTCGTTTAGGACCTTCTCTGCATTAATTACTCTAGCCATCAATTCTTCCACTTTTTTTTCAAGATTTTTAGTTTCTTTGCGCTGGGTACGTAATTCCTCCTTTAGCTCTGAGAAATTTGATGGACTGAAGCCTTCTTCTCTCATCTCGTCAAAGTCATTCTCCGTCCAGCTTTGATCCGTTGCTGGCGATGAGCTGCGCTCCTTTGCCGGGGGAGATGCACTCTTATTTTTGGAATTTCCAGCTTTTCTGCCCTGCTTTTTCCCCATCTTTGTGGTTTTATCTGCCTCTGGTCTTTGATGATGGTGATGTACTGATGGGGTTTTGGTGTAGGTGTCCTTCCTGTTTGATAGTTTTCCTTCTAACAGTCAGGACCCTCAGCTATAGGTCTGTTGGAGATTGCTTGAGGTCCACTCCAGACCCTGTTTGCCTGGGTATCAGCAGCAGAGGCTGCAGAAGATAGAATATTTCTGAACAGCGAGTGTACCTGTCTGATTCTTGCTTTGGAAGCTTCCTCTCAGGGGTGTACTCCACCCTGTGAGGTGTGGGGTGTCAGACTGCCCCTAGTGGGGGATGTCTCCCAGTTAGGCTACTCAGGGGTCAGGGACCCGCTTGAGCAGGGAGTCTGTCCCTTCTCAGATCTCAACCTCCATGTTGGGAGATCCACTGCTCTCTTCAAAGCTGTCAGACAGAGTCGTTTGCGTCTGTGCAGAGGTGTCTGTGTGTCTTAGTTTACTGTGCCCTGTCCCCAGAGGTGGAGTCTACAGAGACAGGCAGGTTTCCTTGAGCTGCTGTGAGCTCCACCCAGTTCAAGCTTCCCAGCAGCTTTGTTTACCTACTTAAGCCTCAGCAATGGCGGGCGCCCCTCCCCCAGCCTGGCTGCTGCCTTTCCGGTAGATCACAGACTGCTGCGCTAGCAACGAGGGAGGCTCCGTGGGTGTGGGACCCTCCCGGCCAGGTGTGGGATATGATCTCCTGGTGTGCCTGTTTCCTAAAGCGCAGTATTGGGGTGGGAGTTACCCGATTTTCCAGGTGTTGTGTGTCTCAGTTCCCCTGGCTAGGAAAAGGGACTCCCTTCCCCCTTGCGCTTCCCAGGTGAGGCAATGCCTCGCCCTGCTTCAGCTCTCGCTGGTCGGGCTGCAGCAGCTGACCAGCTCTGATCGTCCGGCACTCCCCAGTGAGATGAACCCAGTACCTCAGTTGAAAATGCAGAAATCACCGGTCTTCTGTGTCGCTCGCGCTGGGAGTTGGAGACTGGAGCTGCTCCTATTCGGCCATCTTGCTCCGCCTCCTGGAACACTTCTTTACCCATTCTACCCTGATACCAAAGCAAAAAACACTACAAAAAAAGAAAACTACTGATGAATATCCTTTATGAATATTGATGCAAAAATCTTTACCAAAAGACTGGTAAACCAAATTCAGCAGCATATTAAAAAGATTATACACCATGTCCAAGTGGGATTTATGCCTAAAATTAAAAAATGGTTCAGCATATGAAAATAAATATCTACTACATTAACAGAATTAGGGAGAATAAACATATGATCATCTGAATAGATGCAGAAAAAGCATTTGACAAAATTCAACACCGCTTCATGATTTAAAAAAACAAAACAAACAAAAAAAACAGTCAAGCTAGAAATAGAAAGAACTACTTCAACATACTAAAAGCCGTATATGGAGAATTCACAGGGAACATCATACTCAATGGTAAAAGACTAAGCACTTTTTCTCTAAGATCAGGAACAGGACAGAGATACCCACATTTGCCTTTTCTATTCAACATAGTATGGGAAATTTTAGCCACAACAATTAGATAAGAAATAAAAAGCAAAAGAAATAAAAGATATTCAAATTGGAAAGAAAGGAGTAAAACTACCTCTATTTGCGATGATATGATCTCATATAGAAACCCTCAAAATTTCACACACAAAAGAACTGTCAGAACTATTAAATGAATTCAGCAAAGTACCAGGATATAAAGTCAGTACTCACAAATTAATTGCTTTTCTATACACCAACAATGAACAATTTGAAAAATAAATTATTTTTTAAAATTCCATTTACCATAGCATCAAAAAATACTTAGGAAATTACGTAGCCAAGGAAATGAAAGACTTGTACAATGAAAACTACAAGATACTGTTGAAAGAAATTGAAGAAGATATAAATAAATGGAAACATAGCCTATGTCCATGAATTAGAAGACACAATAGGTTAAGATGTCGATACTACCAAAAGCAACGTACAGATTCAATGCAATCCCCATTAAAATCCCAATGATGAAATTTTTACTATCTACCCATCTGACAAAGGGCTAATATCCAGAATCTACAAAGAACTTAAATTTACAAGAAAAAATCAGCCCCATCAAAAAGTGAGCAAAGGATATGAGCAGACACTTCTCAAAAGACGACATTTATGCAGCCAACAGACACATGAAAAAAATGCTCATCATCACTCACCATCAGAGAAATGCAGATCAAAACCACAATGAAATACCATCTCACAACAGTTAGAATGGCAATCATTAAAAAGTTAGGAAACAACAGGTGCTGGAGAGGATGTGGAGAAACAGGAACACTTTTACACTATTGGTGGGACTGTAAACTAGTTCAACCATTGTGAAAGACACTGTGGTGATTCCTCAAGGATCTAGAACTATAAATACCATTTGACCCAGCCATCCCATTACTGGGTGTATACCCAAAGGATTATAAATCATGCTGCTATAAAGACACATGCACACGTATGTTTATTGCAGCACTATTCACAATAGCAAAGACTTGGAACCAACCCAAATATCCATCAATGATAGACTGGATTAAGAAAATGTGGCACATATACACGATGGAATACTATGCAGCCATAAAAAAGGTTGAGTTCATGTCCTTTACAGGGACATGGATGAAGCTGGAAACCATCATTCTGAGCAAACTATTGCAAGGACAGAAAACCAAACACCGCATGTTCTCACTCATAGGTGGGAATTGAACAATTAGAACACTTGGACACAGGAAGGGGAACGTCACACACCAGGGCCTGTCATGGGGTGGGGGGTTAGGGGAGGGATAGCATTAGCAGATATACCTAATGTAAATGACGAGTTAATGGGTGCAGCACACCAACATGGCACATGTATACGTATGTAACAAACCTGCAGGTTGTGCACATGTACCCTAGAACTTAAAGTATTTTTTAAAAAACCCAATGATGTATTTTGCAGAAATAGAAAAACCCATCCTAAAATTCATATGGAATCTCAAAAAAATCCCAAATAGCCACAATAATCTTGAAAAACCAGAACAAAGCTGGAAGACATGCACTTCCTGATTTCAAAACTTATTACAAAACTACAGTAATCAAAACAGTGTGGCACTGGCATAAAGACAGACATATAAACCATTGAAATAGAATATATGGTCAAATGATTCTGACAAGAGTGTTAAGACCATTAAATGGAGAAAGGACAGTCTTTTCAACAAACGGTACTGGGAAAACTGCATATCTACATGCAAAAGAATGAAGTTGGACTCTTACCTAACACCATAAATAAAAAATTAACTCAAAATGGATTAAAAACCTAAATAAAACTATAAAACCTTTAGAGGGAAATATAGAATCAAAGCTTCACAACATTAGATTTGGCAATAATCTATTGGATAGTACACCAATGGCACAGGAAACCAAAGAAAAAATAGACAACTTGAACTTTATAAAAATTTTTAAAATTTGTACATCAAAAAGCAATATCAAGTGTAAAATGACAACCTGCAGAATAAGATATTTGAAATGGTATATCTCATAAAAGGAATTAATATTCAGAATATATATAGAACTCCTAAAACAACACAGAAACAACTTGATTCAAAATAGACAAAGGATCTGAATAGATAATTCTCCAAAGAATAAATACAAATGGTAATAGCATATAAAATGATGCTTAACATCACTAATCATTAGGGAAATGAAAAAAAACAAAACTATACTGAGGGCTTGGTGCAGTGGTTCATGCCTATGATTCCAGCACTTTGGGAGGCTGAGGCAGGAGGATTACTTAAACCCAGGAGTTTCGGACCAGCCTGGGCAACATGGCAAGACCTGTTTCTACAAATAATAATAATAATAATAATAATAATAAATTAAATTTTTTAAAAACTACAATGAGATTCTAACTCACCTCTATTAGGCAGCTAAAAATTAAAAATTTAGCATTTCAAGAGGAAAGCTTCTATTCCTCGAAATTCACTTACATGAATCACTTTGTTGCCTATCATATAAATGAAATATACCAATTTTATATTATTAATAATGGTTACCATTTATTAGTTGCCTACTATTCATAAAGTTTGGCATTAACCTCTAAGCCTTACAGCAACCCCAGAATTAAGCATTAATATCCCTAGTTTACAGGTGGAGCAACTGAGGCTCAGTGAGAATTCCTCTTTTCCAGCTTCTAAGCAATAAAGTTGATATTCAAACCAAGCTTTCTCATTTCAAAGGTTATCCACCTTCCATTGAATCACAGTTGCCATCTTTCTTTCCACTCAGGGAGAAATATATTTTGTGGCTGCTCACAAAGCTCATTTTCAAAACACATAGTAATATTTTCTGTAAGACTAGCCTAATAAAGACCTGTGCAATATCTGTGAAAATTGTCTGAAGTACAGGTTCTGTCATTTGTCAATGTTACAGTGATGACCAGAGGCCCAAATATGAAAGCTGAAAAATATAAAGGTTATTTCCATTGTCATTTGCCAATGTGCTATTGCCATAAGTCTCCCCACCTCATCCTAACAGTTTTCATTACCCTAAAGTTTCTTACTAGTGTATTATATTTTTAAAGGAAGAGTTCTTGTCTGTGTCTCCAGAAGAGACTGCACAGAGTCACTGACCCACAAATGTCCTTCTTAAATTAATACTGGTTGTTTGTCTCATCAATCCATAAGACACATTTGGTTTGTTCTAGTTTCAGCATTTCCTTCTCATCAAAATTTAGTTTCTTTTCCCTAGAGACTTTAGTTGAAACTCCACCCCACATGACATCTAATTCATAACAAACCCTCTCAGTACAATCTGTGATTTAACAATTAGCTAAGATCCATATTTCAAAAATACATAACTTGATAGAATAATTCAGTAGCCTCCCAGACTTGAAATTTAAATCTGAGCAGTTGAACTAGACTATCATTGACTGGGGGTCTTTTGAATGTCAGTGGAATTAGAGGCCTCTATTTGTACATGCCCTCAAATGAATGGTTTGGGGCTGGTTTGCTCTTGGTTCTCTAGTTCTTTATTTGTGATCTTAGGTTGTTAATTTGAGATCTTTCTAACTTTTTAATATGGGTATTTACTGCTATAAATTTTCCTCTTAACACTACCTTAGCTGTGTAGGGATTTTGTTGTGTTGCATCTTTGTTCTCATTCGTTTCAAAGAATTTCTTGATTTCTGCCTTAATTTCATTATTTACCAAAAGTCATTCAGGAGCAGGCTCTCTAATTTCTATTTAATTCTATGGTTTTGCGTGATTTTCTTAGTCTTGAGTTCTATTTTTATTGTGCTGTGGTCCAAGAGAGTGGTTGGTATGATTTTAGTTTTTTTCCATTTACTGAGAATTTCTTAATATCTGATTGTGTGGTTGATCTTAGTGTATGTGCCATGTACAGATGAGAAGAATGAACACTCTGTTGTTTTCAGGTAGAGAGTTATGTAGATATTTATTAGATTCATTTGGTACAGTGTTGATTTCAGGTCCTGAATATCTTTGTTAATTTTCTGCCTCTCTGATCTAATACTGTCAGTTGGGTGTTGAAGGCTCCCACTATTATTCTGTGTGAGTTTACATCTCTTTGAAGGTCTCTAAGAACTTGCTTTACGAATCTGGAGATTTATAAATTCAAAGGTGACATTTTAAAGGTTGTTGGGTCCCTTAAGTATATGATAAAAACTGACTGGGCACAGTGGCTCACGCCTGTAATCCTAGCACTTTGGGAGGCCAAGGTGGGCAGATCACCTGAGGTCAGGAGTTTGAGACCAGCCTGGCCAACATGGCAAAACCCTGTCTCTACTAAAAATACAAAAATTAACTTGGTGTGGTGACACACGCCTGTAATCCCAGCTACTCGGGAGGCTGAGGTAGGAGAATAGCTAGACACCAAGAGGGAAAGGTTGCACCACTGCACTCCAACCTGGGAGACAGAGCAAGACTCCATCTCAAAAAAAAAAAAAAAAAAAAAAATATATATATATATATATATATATGAGATAAAAACTATGATTTATTTCCCCAGAAATTTTGCATATGCACCCAAATTTTTGGCAATAATTTTATGGAACTCATAGAGCCGCTGAAGTTTCTAATCCCAGGTTATGATCCTTTGCTTTAAAAGAGAAACTCAGACAAAATAATTTGTTCCCATTCTTTTTCTTATGATGACATTGAGTCAGGAGATTCCAATTTTCAGTGACAAATAAAATGAGAATTATATGAGAATGACTCGCTATTAGCTGTCACAACAACCACACTGAGGACCTGGGTGTATACTCCTCTACGTTGGAAGTCTTACAAACCAATTCACAGGACAATGGTCTCTACCTAGCAAGAAGTTACCTAGCACACTTGGTAGAATATTCATTCACGGCCAGGCGCAGTGGCTCAAGCCTGTAATCCCAGCACTTTGGGAGGCCGAGACGGGCGGATCACGAGGTCAGGAGATCGAGACCATCCTCGCTAACCCGGTGAAACCCCATCTCTACTAAAAAATACAAAAAACTAGCCGGGCGAGGTGGCAGGCGCCTGTAGTCCCAGCTACTTGGGAGGCTGAGGCAGGAGAATGGCATAAACCCGGGAGGCGGCACTTGCAGTGAGCTGAGATCCGGCCACTGCACTCCAGCCTGGGCGACAGAGCGAGACTCCATCTCAAAAAAAAAAAAAAAAGAAGAAGAAGAATATTCATTCACTCATTCATCGAACTGATACTTACTGAGCACTTTAAGCACCATGTCTTTAACAATATATTGAGGATTCAAAAATGAATAAGACAACCCCAAATAAACTCTGTTGTCAACCCTTCCTCTCCTCCACATTTTTGCCGTCTTATTGCCCTCTCCTACAAATTTCAACACAAGAAATGTGTCAAATTTATGTCAGATGAAACAAGGAAAATCTTGAAGATTAAAAAAAAAATCTCAGGTGTGGATAAAGCAAGGCAAAGTTCTTATTCATTTTCATATAGCCCCCTTGCATTTAGCAAAGTACTATGAAGAGAGTTGAAAAATTTGATTGAGCTGGACTTGTGGAGTGAGAAGTGTATAAGGAACTCAGGAAGGATAATAGCTCCTATAAGCCTTGATGTCTCAATGTGCAAGCGGCAAATAATCTGACTTGTCACACCCAGATGAAGATCTGATTATATGAGGGTAGCTTATTCTTCTTCAATAACAGCAGAAGCCAACTGTTCTATATTTTATGGGACACTATGTGGATGACATTGTGCTAAAGTAAATGCTTCATATGAATTATCTAATTCATTGTTTATAATACTGAGGAGTAGACATGACTTTTTAAAATTTTTTCTGAAATTACGGAAAACAAACTGAGGTGTAGAGAATTTAAACTGGTTTGTCAAAGTAGTAGAGATATAGATATTAGAATAGGGGCCAAAGTAGTGAAATCCAAAGCATTTTAACCCAAAGTGAATGCTTTTGACTTCACCACTGCAATAGTTTCCTACCCTTAGTAAAGCCCAGAGAGAATACATCAAACATGTAAATTTTTAAATTAGGAATTAAGCATGGAGGAAGAAAGTCTAGCCATATAAGAGTTACCTACACAGAGCATGCATACATACGTTTGTCTGTGTGTACACACTGGCATGTGTGTAAGCAGGAGGGAGGGGAAGCTTATTGTGATCTGAAAATACTACCAACATCTAGTAACATCTGAAGTGAGTAGAGCCAGAAAGAAGTGAGAACAAAGAGCACAGGAATACTACGTACACAAACACACACTTCATCATTTTCACAATTGTGCTAAATGCTACCCCTTCAGGAGAATAAAAGCTGTAGCCAGACTAACATCCATGTGAAACATCATTTTGAGACTCTCCTGGAGCAAAAATAAATGATCCCATTAAAAAGGAGACAAACGGCATGAACAGACACTTTTCAAAAGAAGACATACATGCAGCCAACAAGCATATGAAAAAATGCTCAACATCACTAATCACTAGAGAAATGCAAATCAAAACCACAATGAGGTACCATCTCACACCAGTCAGAATAGCTATTATTAAAAGTAAAAATAACAGATACTGGTGAGGTTGTGGAGAAAAGGGAACACTTATACACTGCCGGTGGGACTGTAAATTAGATCACCCATTGTGCAAAGTGGTGTAGTGATTCCTAAAAGAACTTGAAATGAAATTACCATTTGACTCAGCAATCCCATTATTGGGTATATACTCAAAACAATGTAAATCATTCTATCATAAAGACACACGCATGCATATGTTTACGGCAGCACTATTCACAATAGCAAACATAAATGCCCATCAATGGTAGAGTGAATAAGGAAAACATGATGCATATACACCATGCAATACTATGCAGCTGTAAAAAAGAATGAGATCATGTCTTTCATAGCAACATGGTTGGAGCTGGAGGTCATTATCCTAAGCAAGGTAACACAGGAACAGAAAACCAAATACTGCATGTTCTCACTTATAAGTAGGAGCTAAGCCATGAGAATACATGGACACGAAGAGGGAAACAACAGACCCCGGGGGCTACTTGAGGGTGGAAGGTAGGAGGAAGAGAGAATCAGAAAAAAATACCTATTGGGGACTATGCTTATTTTCTGGATGATGAAATAATCCGTACACCAAACCCCCATGACACAGTTTACCTATATAACAAACCTGCACATTTACCCCTGAACCTAAAATAAAAGTTATAATAGTATTTTTAAAAACCTGTCTTCAGCATATTCTGCCCTTCCTTGCTCCAATTCCCATCTCTCGCATCCTGTAAGCCCCTGGGAACGGGCTTAATTCTATCCACACTATTCTAACTTCATAACATACTCCTTATTTCCATAGCCTAAAACTGAGGCCATAAATTACTCATTGTGCCTCTTTAAGCCTCACCCCCTTCTCAGTACCACAGAGCATATCACATTACTGTGGAAACTAAGGAACCACAGAGAAGTTGGGGGAAAATATCCATTTTAATGCCAGAGTCAAAACAAAGCTACTAATTCCCGTTAAACCCCGTTGGGGTGACAATGGTAATGAAATTATTTCTTAGAGAATTTCTTAGGAAAGAGGAAGTCACAAAAATTCAAATGGTCATCTTCAGTCCTCTCTGTAGAAACTGAGCGGCCACTGGTCAGTATGTGAGGATCCTCATTTTTCACAAAGTTGGCAGAAGGTGCCAATCAAAGACCTTGGTTTTTTCTTTGCATTTTCTAAAATAAAATACAATCGGTAACAATTAACATTCTTTATCAATGTCCTTCCTCAATCCTAAGGGTAAAACTATAAGCTTCTCAACTCCCCTAAGCACTATTAAGGCAACGTGTACCAAGTCAGAAAGTAACTCTTTGTTTGGATGTAATAAATTGGACATTAAATAATGATCAAAATGCTTATTAAAGCCTACATAAGAAATAACAAGTAATATCAATTGCATAGCTCTTAACCTTCAGTAATTATGTCATTTGTAATCAATTGCCTTTTTCATTAGTCATATTATTATATTCTGTAGCTGGTTTCTATTACATAATTGTTTATCTTCAATAAATATGTTTTAATAAGCAGTTGTATTTATACTCCATGAAATAACAGTCTTAATTAATCTATGTTGAATACTCATTTGGGAACTTAAACTCAAAGACCTGCCAACATTCTAAAAGCATGATTCATATCAAGATGAATAACAAAAGTTATACAATGTGCTAAAAAATACATATTGCAGTGACTCCATTTTACAGGAAGGCTGTGTAGAAGCTATTTTTTTTTAATCTTGTGATATTTTAGAGAAGATACATTTCCTAAGATTTCATGACAACATCCCTGAAGGTTTCCTATATGCTACTTACCAGGGCTGTATCACTAAAACAAGAGCCCTTTTGTTTATTATTTTTGGTTTTTCTACAACCAAACTAGACAAAGATACTTTATAATAGCACAAAAAGAGGATGGCTTTTACCATATGATAGTTTTGGACAGCATCATTTTAATAGAGTTAGAGGTAAAATATCAAATTTCATTTAACAGAGAAATATTAACCAAAGGCAAAAGTACATGGTTCATTTTTCATTTCTCAAAACTATTAGACTGAATTGTCTGACTGGCAAAATAGATCAAAAAACAGTTTTCTTAGTAACTGTACTGACTTTTCTCAGACAATCCTTAGATATTAAAAACTAAAAGAGTAAGAAACTTAAAAAGAACCAAAAATACAGTATCTAGTCTTCATTTTTTCATCAGATAATCAAATCTTTTTGCTGCACTCTGAAGAAGTTGAGGACATTATGAGATTAGGAATGTTCTAGAATTACTGAACCAAAAAATAAATGTCAGCGATATTCCCATGGGGAACATACTTTAAGTTCATTTGGTCACATCATACATACATTGATTTAGACCAATTATATGCAGTTGATGACAAAATTCGCCTATGGAAGACCTTGAAAAAGTGGATGTAAATAACCAAGGAGCATGACATGACTAGAGAAAAGTGTGTCCAGGTGTGAAAACAGGCTATGTCCTGGGTACACTAAGGTCTGGGCAGAGCGCAAGTTCTTGGGCAGATCTTTCAACCTTTGGAACCTCATTCTTAAAACATATAGCATTTCTGAAATCCCTGAGTTCACGGGACCATTGCCTTTCAACACGTATTTTTAAAATCTCTAGAACCATCAAATAACTTTCAGTGATTTCTGTGAGGTCATGTTAAGGTTAGTATAGAAAGAGGACCACCCACATAGCCAAACTGGCATGTCTCTTTTCAATTTTCATTGTCAAAAGGACAAAGGAACTGTTTTAATGAAGTGTTTTTCAGTTGTCTTTTGTTTCACATTTTACACAGGAAAAAGGAAAATGTTTCTTCAGTTCAGGGCATCTGAATCATATTTCCAAGGGGACAGGCATTTTCAGGACAGTAAGTACTAAATTATAAATAACTTTCAATAAATTAAACTGTAGTCTGGCTTTTTTTTTCTTCCTTGGAAACATTTAGCCTTCAGAAGACTTAATTGTTCTTCAAGATAAAATGACAGTTGCTTCTAAAGTATATAAGGCAATTGGGCATATGTCAGTTATAAAGCAGTGACGAGATAATGTGGCACAACATACTTCAGCAAGAAACTCCACTGAACCAATGAATGCAAATGTATTCTAGCTTTCTGCCTCGTGTCAACTGATCCAACTTGCAAAACTGGATAAGCTCTCTATTAGTGGTTTGAAGACCATAACAATCTTTGTTATAATTCAATGCCATCTCCTCACATGTACAGTGAAAGGAACAAATAAGGCAGTTATCCTGATAATCAGGGGCCAGAAAATAAACTGTATCCCAATTGTGTAGATATTTTTGGTGAACATGTTTAGGCTTCGTATTCGTTAGTTACATGTTTCCTTTTCTATTTACTTTTCATCACAGATATAGTCCAGAGTTCCACAAAAAGAAGTAAAATGAATGCAACAGTCTGTACTTTCCTAGTTATACAGAGTCTAATGAATGGAGTTAGATGATATTTACAAAAAAACAAAACTCTGATTTTCCCATCTTTCTCAATTCTACAGGAAAGTGATTTTGAGAGACAGTTTTCTCAAGAGTTGATGATTTCCCATATAATTCTGCATTTGAAAAAAATAATAGGACCAAAGAGGGCAGTAATTGAGGCAAAGAATTAAATCATTTATCTGAAGATTTCTGGAATCAAAGAGGGAAATATTTTTGGACTAGGGCCTTTCTTACTCTTAAAATCCTCTCAAATAGCGGTCCCTCCATAAAATTAGTCATGATTAGATGCTTCTAGAAGGAGACAACAGAGGAGATAAATGAATTTGTTCTTTCCTTCTGCAACACAACCAAAATTTACTTCTGTGTTATTATTTCGTAATATGTCCCCAACCAGTTTTTCCCAACTCTGCCGTAATTCCCCTTTCATGCCTATAACTCAACTCAACTTAGTATAATAAGAGAGGAATCTTTATTTTATATATATATATAATCTTTATATATATATACACTTTATATATATATAAATTATACGCACACTCAAATTTAAAAATGCTTTTAGATATAGGCTTAGCTGCTTACTTACAAAAAAGAGCTGGAAGCATGAAGCAGCAGTATACAAAATCAAAGAGGTGGTCAACTGGGAAATACACACAAAAATAGAAGAAACACAGAAAAGCCAGCCTCTCCAGCATTTCAGCAAGACCCCACTCCTTATATATCCTGGGTTATAACTCTTCGTGAGTATTGCTGGCCTTTCTTACAAGGGTGATCAGAACAAGGAACCTTGCTGTATTCATCTTCTTACCTCTACAGCAGCACTTAAGTTCCAAGACTAGAAACTTAATATTTGATGAATGAATGAACAAAGGAGTGAATAGAATGGCAAATAACAAGAAGATAGCAGGAAAGTTAGAACAGGAGAGAAGACGACGACGACAAAAGTTTCCGTTGTTTCCACCAAGAGCAACACAACTTTGCCTGAGAGCCTGAGCAAGTTTTCTTCACACCTGACCATCATGCAGAGTTTTTACAGACAAAAGATCAGCACTGCTTCTCTCTTTTCTTCGCCTCCTTCCTCCCCTTCTTTTCAAACTAGGGAAGCTTGTATGTTACTGTACAGACCACCAGGCAAATGGCCAACTGTCCTCTGGGGAAAAGCCAAACCTGATTCTCATTTTAAAGGGATACTGATTTTTATGGCCTGAGGTTACTGTAATCAGAGAATATACATTGAACTTCAACTCTCTCAGACATGTCCAAATCTTTTCACTATAGAAGGTAGATCTTTCCAGTCTGAAATTTTCAAGTCAGTATAATCATATGAACCCTGTTGTCAATATATTAAGAATAAAGAGATGTTCACCACGGGACCTTCATCTGCAAAGTCTTCTCTGACTTCCCTCAACTAGATTATAATCCCTCCTTCTGAAGTCCAGTAGCGCTTTATCTACATTCTCTTATAGCTTGCCACTTTCTACTTGGTATTGTTATGCAAATGCATGTTTAATTAGCTCAACTAGAGTCATGCTACTTGAGGGCAATAGCCCCTGCAAAAGCTTGAGAGTGCTTTACTTCTTGTCTATAGAAGGCCCTCATAATTTTTGTTTATATATAAGTAAATCTATTCTGATTGTAGTTCAGTTAAACTGTTGATCAAAAGAACCCCCGCCAGTATCTTACATCCTAAGATGTTTTGAGTTAACCATAATAGTTAACTCTCCTTGAGGGCTCATTTTATGCTCAGTGATAAGTGCTTCTTTATTTGCATTTTTCCATTTTAACCCTCGCTGGAACTCTCTTAGGTAGTCTTATCCCCTTTACAATTGAGGCAGCTGAAGTTTACAGAATGAAGTAACTTGCCCAAGCTCACCCTACTAGGGAATTGGCAAAACTGGGATTGAACCCAGGCCGCGAATTCCACATTCACGGCCATTGTATAATTCTACTTCCTGGTCAGCCGCGTAAGGCCTTCCGGTCCTTATTCCAAAAATCATTTCTTAGAAGAAAACTAGGCTCAACAGGCCGCCAGATGCAGCTGTCAGAAAAAGCAAGACACTTCCTCAGAAAAAGAAACACATTCATCCAAGGCTTTAAATGCTGCCTTACACCAGAAGTCCCAGTACTCTTGAAAGGAGGGTGACAGTAAGTCAGGCTTAAACCCAGGGTGACCTGGAAGCCCAGATAAACTGCAAGCTCCTGTGATACCCGAAAGGCTATTGTGTTGGCAATTTATCGTCGAGGAAGCCAAGTTTTTGTTTTTGCACAGGAAACACACTTCAAAGCTCCTGCTCTAACTGAAATACATCTTTCATAACTTAATTTACCCAGATTTATTTTTCATGAGCCATGTACTTTTTTTTTCAGGGAGATTATTTTTTAACATTTCCTTATATGTAATTTTCTTAAATATTCAAGGCCTTGAGCTATTGTGTAGAAAAAAATTATGCTTAAGAGAGGTTAGAGTCTACATTTAGGCTCACAGTTAACAGCGAAACACAACAGGTATGAATTATTACCCAATCTTTCATGCTCTAACGTGTCTTCTTGCTTAATTGGAGCAATAAGTCCTAGGATTCACTGGGGATTTTTTCCTGATTGACGTCACCCATCATTCTTGAAGCAAAATACTTACAAAGAGATCCTCAAAACAATGGAATATTCATTCATGTGCACTAACACATCCCCAGGTGTTAGGAAATCTGCAGCCCTGGGAATGAATCTTCTTTGTCCCAAAAAATGCCCTGTGGGCTGTGTTACTTTCTTGCTTTTTATTCAAAGCTTCGGATGAATGAAATGCTGGTGAAATTTTGAGGAGGTTCAGATTTGTTTTGGTACAGTGGGATGTGGCTTTTTTTTTCTTTTTGCCTTTGCTCTCTCTCCCAGGCAACACCTGAGACTCTCTGCCCTTATCAGTGTCAAAAATTACTTTTTCTAAAAGTCTTTTTTGGACTCAAGCCAGAGTTGCCTCTTAAGCATTTGAGGGGTGACAGGTTTTGTTCCCTGTTAAAGGCCTTTTGAGCATTGCTGAGCATGTGGAGTAAGACTTTGGGGTTTGGGATTCCTTGGTAGAATCTCCAAAAGAACATTACCCAGGAAGCAACACAGTCACCCTGGGTATGAGATAAGAATAGGAACAGCATAGACATCATCAAAAAAAAAAAAAAAATTTTTGTTTTGTGTAATAAATTGAATATTTACTAGGTGTCAGTCACTGTTCCAGGGGCCTTAGTTATGTTACCATGTTCAATCCCAGTAATAACGCTCTGAGAGGAGGACTCTTCTTATTCTCATTTTACAGATGGTTTAAGTAATCACCCAAGGTTACATGAGTAGCAACTGCTGGAGCCAGGATTACAAAACAAAAATAAAGGAGATGCCATGTTAGAAGTATTATCTGTTTGATCCCTTTCATTCACTGTTAAATTGACTCACGGATGGAGGAAGGAAATATATGAAGTGTAAGATGAAGCTTTCTCAGTTACTTATCCCCCATTTTTTCTTCACTTTAAAATGTAAAAATAGACTCTCTTGCCTGCACCCTCACCAAGCTCCACTTAAGTCTAGAATGTCTTGGATAAGTTTTACTGAGGTGATTTACATTTTGTTTTTAGGAAGACTAGAAATTGTCCAGCTGCCAAGACATAATGAGAGGCTGTATTTGCTTAGGATCTTCCTTGATGAGGTGCAAAGGTAACTGTCAGATGGCACTAACTGGCTCTTCGACATCAGTCTAAGAAGTGCTGCACAGGCCAGGCGCGGTGGCTCAAGCCTGTAATCCCAGCACTTTGGGAGGCCGAGACGGGCAGATCGCGAGGTCAGGAGATCGAGACCATCCTGCTAACATGGTGAAACCCTGTCTCTACTAAAAAATACAGAAAACTAGCCAGGCGAGGTGGCAGGCGCCTGTAGTCCCAGCTACTCGGGAGGCTGAGGCAGGAGAATGGCGTGAACCCGGGAGGCGGAGCTTGCAGTGAGCTGAGATCCGGCCACTGCACTCCAGCCTGGATGACAGAGCAAGACTCCGTCTCAAAAAAAAAAAAAAAAAAAAAAAAAAAAAAAAAAAAACCTGCAGCACAATGTTGTTCCATTCCTTTTGCTATGGAGGATGAGGAAAACTTGAGGTCTAGAAGGGTACTTCTTGGAAGATTGGCCAACTACTTGCTCATTTTTTCAAAAACAAATAATCCATTAGCAAGCACAGTAGTCCCCCTTATCCACTATTTCAGCTACCTGTGTTCAACTGCAGTCCAAAAATAGGTGAGTACAGTGCAATATTTTCAGAGAGACCATATTCATATAACCTTTTTTAAAGTATATTGTTATAATTATTCTATTTCATTATTATTGTTGTGAATCTCTTACTGTGCCTAATGTGTAAATTAAACTTCATCATAAGCATGTATATACAGGAAAAACATGTAGTATATAGTGAGGTATTATGCACAGTTTCAGACATCTACTGGGGGACTTGGAACATATCCCCTGCTGATAAGGGGGTACTACTGTATTCCTGGAGTCCTTGTAAGTTCAAAGTCCAGTGTTAGGCTTTGGGAGGGAAAGAGGAAAAAAAAATCAAAAAAGGCAGAAAGGAAGAAAGAAGGGAGGGGGGAAGAGAAGCAGAGGAGAGGAGGAGGAAGAAAGAGAAAGAAAGAGAAAGAGAGAAGAGAGAAAGAGAGAAGAGAGAAAGAGAGAAGAGAGAGGAGAGAAAGGAGAGAAAGAGAAGAAAGAGAAAAGAGAAAGAGAAAAAAAAGAGAAAGAGGAGAGAAAGAGAAGAAAGAGAAAAGAGAGAAAGAGAGAGAGAAGAGAGAAAGAGAGGAGAGGAGAAAAAGGAGAGAGAAGAGAGAAGAGAGAGAAGAGAGCGAGAGCGCGAGATAGAGCGCGAGATAGAGCAAGAGAGAGCGAGCGAGCACAAGCAATAAAGAGAATGAGAGAAAGAGAAAAAGAAAGAGAAAGAAAGAAAAGGAAAGGGAAAAGGAACAGGAAAGAAAGAAAAAGAAAGAAAGAGGAAGAAAGCGGAAGGGTAGAGTGGAGAGAGGAGAGGAGAGAAAAGAAAAAGTCTTTAGAAACATCCACAAGCATCTGAAATACTTTTTCAGTTCATTACTGCTCCCCTCATTGAAAGTAATTCTAAAGAAATCCTTCATTAGGCCTATAAATTCCCTTGTGATTGGATAGATTTTGCATATTTGTTTGGCCTGTTATCAATGAATATAGATAGAAAACAGAAGACAACAGATGCAGTCAGCATTTAATCTTTAAAAATCACTTTATGTTCTCTGGAACCCTGTGCATTTGTTAAATAATCCCAGGCTTCCTTGAAAATACTGTTTAGTAAACTTTTATAAAGTTTTTCAATGTTTCTTAGTCATCTTGTTAACATACAATGGCTCTTTCCTTTGGTGGGCATTTTCAGAATTGACCCAAATTGTATCTCAGGGAATTCACCTGAGGAGTAAAGGACAAGTTTTCTCCTATACAGGAGAAAGAATGCAATTAGAAAATCAAAAATTATCTTGTGTTCTTTTGCCTTGTGTCAAAAAGTTAGTATTTTTAAATTTATATTCCCTTTCTGGAAGATTTTAAAGTTCAGTTTTTAAATAATACTTTTATCTGTCAAACGAAGTCTAAAAAATGAGACTAATTGAGAGACTTCATATAGATCATCCAGTCCCATAAAACTTGGATTTTATCAAGATGGATTTTACCAATATGTTCCTATTTTCCCAAGAGAGTCACAGTTTATGTCTATGGTCCTGGCATAATTATTTATGTCACCTCCTTTCGCTCCTTAAAATGTCCCAACTTGGATGATGAATTTCATGGTTACCTAAATTTTATATTGGAATATATGCATACAGCAAACATGCTGCATTAGAAAATATGAGTGCCTTGGACTATGGTACTAGTTATACGATCTTACACAGTTATTACCACTTTTAGCCTCAGTGTCCACATTATAAATTAGGAAATATAATTACCCTTAAAGGGTTAAATGAGGATCCAAAAAGACAAGGTCTATGACAGTGTTTTATAGACTGTAAAGCTCTCAAAACTGTTGGTAATCAGTATTGTTCCAATTCAGTTTTCAATAAATTATGTGCAAGAAAGGACCAGGAAACTACAAAGCTGCACATCTGGGGAAGTATGACTTTATAAGAAAGAGCCGAATTTGTCTTCAGACTAGACAAGAAAAAAACCTCTATGTTCAACTTCTAGGTCACCAATCTGGCCATTCAGAGATTAACAAACATTAATATACATATAAAAAATGTGTTGAATGGGCCGGGCGCAGTGGCTCACGCCTGTAATCCCAGCACTTTGGGAGGCCGAGGCGGGCGGATCACAAGGTCAGGAGATCAAGACCACGGTGAAACCCCGTCTCTACTAAAAATACAAAAAATTAGCCGGGCGCGGTAGTCCCAGCTACTCGGGAGGCTGAGGCAGGAGAATGGCGTGAACCCGGGAGGCAGAGCTTGCAGTGAGCCGAGATGGCGCCACTGCACTCCAGCCTGGGCGACAGAGCGAGACTCCGTCTCAAAAAAAAAAAAACAAAAAAAAAAACAAAAAACAAAAAAAAGTGTTGAATGTTGTACAGTCTATTTTATACAATTTACAATATATTTATTCTTAAGAGTGTGAAAGTACAGATTAGAAATGAGTGCTGAGTAGTCAAGAGACTTTTCCAAGATTACATCTCTAAAAGAAGTAGAGTTGTACCTTGATCCTCTGCTAAATAGGTATCTGAAGTGAGCTCATTTGTCCAAACCATGTTTCTATAATGTGCTAACATTTAATTTCCCGATTTTTCCTGTATTTAGAAACCTAAATTATTGGCACATTTTGATTAATCTGAAAGAATAAAGTGAAGGAGATCTCATAACTACCTTTTTAGGTACCTGAACTAGATCACATTTTGATAACAAATTTAATCAACAGTGCTGTTTGGGGTACTTTACAGATCCATATAATAACAGATTTCTATGCTTCTCAGCTGCCTCAAAGATTTAACAGTATGTTATGTTTTTGCTACTGGCCCTAAGAGCTGATTTCACTACACTTCGCAATATAAGCCCATCGACTTAATTTAGTATTAGGAAAACAGTGTGTCAGTGTTTCTTCACCAGTTAAAACAGGTTAACAAATATGTGGCTTGTCAGTTTTCTGAGAAGGTTGCGTATTTTTTTGCAATCCAGCACCACAGGTCATTGTGATCCTCTTTTTAACCCATTGGTGATGTTAGAGAACCTCTCAGCAACAAGTAAACCAAAATAATAAGGGTCTAACTTGCATTATTTTGGTCAGCAGGCCAAACTTAAGCCAACTATCAAACTTGTTTTAAAAATAAAAATCAAACAAAACCAAAAAAAAAATAATAAGATCATGAAAAGAGTCTGCTTTCCAAACTTTTAAAATTATTTATTTTGAACCCTAAAGTTTTTTTGTTGTTGTTATTTTATTTTGACTATAAATTCTTTCTGTTCAAGAACAGAGCAGTAAATTTGGCTCACTGTCCCAGAGAAGAGGAGAATTTCTGGCAGTGATTCATTATAACAACACAATTTTTCCAGCTCATGCCTACCCATTCTCTAGATTAGAGTGACATTTGTTTTTAAAGCAAATCTAGGTTTCTTTTAGTGCGAGGTGGTAATGCTGCATGATAAATAATCAGCTTAAGGATTAACCCCCTAAGCAAGTGGCTTATGGTGAGTAAACTGCCAGGCTAGAAATAGATGAGAATCTTAACATTTATATTTAGTGATTTCTTCTAATCATTATTGTGTTGACAGGAGTCATAAAGTGGAAAAGACACACAAATATAGATTCTAGAGACCTAAACCATTAGTGCTAGTGGGAATAATCCTAGACTCCCTCTGAAAGGCCAGATCTTTCAAAATCTGACCCCATCCACATGTGAAACTCTTCTAAACACACCTCCACTGACACAAATTTGTCATTCTTCCTTGAGCACAACCTGCTTTTTCACATCTTGGCTCCTTTATATATTCATTCTTTAATACCTTGAATTATATTTCTGCCCAGAATATTCCTACAAAAAAAGGCTAAGTGTAAATATCATCTTCTCTACAAACCCTTCTCTGATTTCTCTACTTCCAGTGGTAATTAATCACTTCATCCTCTGTAATATTAAATTTATGGTAGCCCTTATCACTTTGCGAAAGACACAGAATCTATCTATAAGTTTTTCTCCTTTTCTAAACTATGGTATTTTTGAAGCCAAAGATATCATTTTAATAATCAGCATTTCCATAGCACAGCAAACATTTTGGTGCATGGCCGGAAAACAAATATTTGGCAAATTAGGAAAGTCATGATTTGTATCATATGGTAGCACAGTACATAAAGCACTGGACATGAGATCAGAAGTCTTAGGTTGCTTTACTCTTTGCCACTTATAAGTTTTATGAACACAAGAAAACTTTATGCCAATAAATTTGACAACTAAGTAAAATTTAAAAATTTTTGTAAGAATTACAATATTCCAGAACTGATCCAAGAAGAAATAGAGGGAAATTACATATGTATATATTCATATATATGAAAAGACATCTCTAGTAAGAAAATTGAATGAGTAATGTTTTTAATCCCACAAAGGAAATTTCAAGTCATGATTGTTTTGTCAGTGAATTGTATCAAACATTTGAGGAAAAAATAATACCAATCTTACATAAACTCTTCCAGAAAATAAAGTTCTTTGGAACACTTCCTAACTCATTGTATTGCCCATAATATTACCCTGATACCAAAATTTAACTAAAACATTGTAAGAAGAAAATACTGAAGACCAAGGGGATATACACAAAATTCTTTAACAAAGTATTAGGACAACAAACACAACGATATATAAAAAGGATAACACATTATTCCCAAGTGGAGTTTGTCCCAGGAATGCAAGGTTAGTTTAATAATAAAAAATCAACTGATATGATGCATGATATTAATAAACCAAAGGGGCAAAAGTATATGAGCACACAATAGATATACAAAAAGCATTCGACAGAATTCAACAGCCATTTGAGACTTTTTAAACTCTCAGAAAACTAGAAATAGAAAACAACTTTCTCAATCTGAAAAGAGCATTTAGAAAAATCTACAGCTAATATAACTAATGATACAATATTTAAAAATTTTTGTCTAAGAGAAAAAGGCAAAAAAGTCTCCTCCAAATGCTTCCATTCAACATTGTACTAGGTGTGCCAGCAAGTATAATGAGACAAGGAAAAGAATTGAAAGATAAAGCTTGGAAAGAAGTAAAACTTTCTAACTCCAGTGTGAGCCTTAGTTTCTACAATTGTAAATTAAGAGGTTGGGGTCTTAAACAGTTTATGTTCCAATATATGTTATACTTCAGTAAAATTATAATCAGTTCGGTTGTTGAAATCAGAGATAAAATCATCAAACAAGACATCTTAAAACAATCATTTTTCAACAATATCTCTGGAAAATTGTCTTCATTGAAAACCTACTGCTTACTTCTGTTCTAAGCATTAAACAGGATAAAGAAGAAAATGAAGGACTCTTCTGCTTGAACTTATAGTCTAAGTATTGATGCAAAACTAACAACCAGTTTACAAGTATATGTAATTATATATTTGTGCATTTAAATATCCACATTTCCATCTGCTGGTAACAATTATATTGGGTCAATAGCATATTGCACATTTCTTTGCATTAATCTAACCACTTTTTAATTCATATTTTTGTCTTGGCTCATACTAGGTTATTTCCCTCTCTCCCCTTATGCTTTATAAACATTTAGAATGATACAGAATATATTTTTAATTGTTAGAATTTAAATGAGCAGGACAATGAGAGTTGGAGTAATTGAATTTTAGATGAACTAACACGTCTTGAGCAAATACCTATGAATGGGTAAGAAAACTAAAACTTGTTTGAGCTGTTATGTGCTGGAAATCTTTATATATATATTATCTCATTTATGCCTCATAGCAACAGTACAAGGAATTACTGTATGTCTGTTTGTATTAATATTATCATCATCATCATTAGCATTTTACTGAAGAGGAAATGGAGATTCAGCAAGATTTCTGAAAACTTCCCCACAGTCACACAGCTATTATAATAAATGACAAAGTCAGAATTTCAATGCAAAATTCTTTTTTAAGAATATAGAGGTGAAACAATGTGATGTCTCAGTCTGCTTGTAAATGAATGCTTCAGTGGAAGAGCAAGGGGAAGAGTGGTAATAAAGACAAATAGATGAATCAACGTCTGAAAAATATGTATAAATGCTAAAGCTGGGTGACCATTGTTAAGACCACTCATTGTTATTCACTCTACTTTTATCTACAAATGAGATTTTTCATAATTGAAAAAAATGGGAAAAATCTACTTTTTAAAAGAGGACAATTTTTCTCTGTTCTGCCCACTACTCTGCATAGCCTTCATAAAGCCTTGAGTTGAGTTTTGAATAATGTGGAAGGTTTGATTAGACAGAAAGAATAGGAAGACAGAAAGGGCTAGGAGCAGAATAAAAATGAGAACAGATTTTCTATGAAGTAAAAGGAGTTGACTTTTTAAAGAGGATGTGAGTTGTGGAAGAGAGGAGAGGATGTAAAGTAAGTTTGGGAATGTTGGGTTAAATTCAATTATTAAGAACCTTGAAAGCCAAGCAAAGAATGACAGAACTTTAAAAAGAAATCTTTATTCTAAGCTCCATCTTAATCCATCACTGAAGTATATATTGAGAATATTCAAAGGCCTAAAAAAAAATTTAGATTAAATACTATAATAGCAAATATCATTAGAACAAAAACACACACACACACACACACACACACACACCTTTTCCTAAAAAAGAGACGTCACTGTGGCAAAACCAGATTAACACCCCATTTCTTACAAGTCATTCTTAATTCAACAATATTTCATCATAAATTGGTCTTCCCTTGGAGTTTACTGTTTTTGTTTGTTTTTGAGACAGAGTCTCGCTCTGTCGCCCAGGCTGGAGTGCAGTGGCATGATCTTGATCCACTGCAAGCCCTGCCTCCCGTGTTCATGCCATTCTCCTGCCTCAGCCTCCCAAGTAGCTGGGACTACAGGCACTTCCCACCATGCCCAGCTAATTTTTTGTATTTTTAGTGGAGATGGGGTTTCACTGTGTTAGCCAGGAGGCGTTTACTGCTTTTGTGACTAGTGAAAGGTCTAATATAAATTGCTCATAGGTCCTGAATTTACCAGGCTTCAGTGGGAGAAAAAGGTTGGTGTATTTGAAAGAAGTTTTGAGCTAGACAGACTACAGACTGAATTCCATGACTTCCCTGCCATAAACTTGGACAGTTATTTAATAGCTCTTCATGTGTTGGTATACTTAACGAAAAATAGCATAAGGAAAGTTAACCTATAGGACTTAGTACAGTGCCTAGCACCTTGAATTGTATCCTTCTGCTTTGACCCAGTGTCAAACATTCTGATCCATTGTTACATTTGAGAAGCTGCCAGCCATGCAGCTGCCTTCTGTAAGGACTATTATGACAGTTTGATTGCAAAGCATCTCATCAATCTCTGCTTTTTCTTCCTCTTTTGAAATGTCCCCACACTGCTCTCTTGTCCCCTTGTAGCCAGCTAAGGAGGGCGAAATACACCTGAAGACAAATTAGAACATCTCCACTTCCCAAATCCCACCCCATTTGAATGCTTGCCAATCAGAGGCTGTCTCAGTAATTCCTGTTTTTACTCCATAAAATGCACTCTCCTCTCTAAGACCTTTGTACACCTGCTGAAAGAAAAATGACCACACATGAGTTCTGGATGCACGTTTATAAATAAATAGCCTTCATTAATTTTGCATTGGACTTTGTTTTGTCTTTGACATGTTGTATGGCAGACCCACTGACCAGGGTCTGAAAATGGACCTATCACACTGGGCACAGTATCATGACGTAAGCATTCCAGGACATTATCTTTCTACCAAAAGAGGTTCTGAAGTCAAAAAAAAAAAAAGTGTCCCAAGTTTGTTTGGCACTGTACACTAACAGGTATCCATACCTTAAGGAATTATAACAATCATGAGTATACCGAAGGCATTTGGTGAGAAGCCTTTTGTTTTAGCCAATATATTTCAAATTTATTCCACATCACAGAATGTCCACCCCTCCATAATGCTGTAATAAACTAATCACTAACTTCTTCATTCTGGGGTCACTTTCACATGGCTTAGTAGTGCATCCAGATATTACTAAGCAGCTAGTTAGATTAACAGGGGTGAAAACAAAGGCAAAAACAAGTTTATAAAGAAGGAGAGAAAGAATGATGAGAGAAAGTAAAAGACAGTGGAATGAATCAAACAGCTAGAACATGCATGGCATAAGTATATTGGAAGCGACTGCATGAGTCTCTTAATTCAAAATCCTACTAGGGTTAGGGATACCACGTTAGAACCATTGAAATGTCAGTTACTTTAGCCAAGCCGAAGTTGAGCCCTTCCCTAATCTTCCTCCTAAAGTAGTTTTCGGTCATCCTTTAGTCCTATGTGGGGGTAAGTTTCAAATTAGAGCTTTAAAAGTTGTCTGGCTTTGAAGAGCACTTAAGCTTATAAAAGAAATAAACTGCTACATTGCAGTGTCAAGCTAAATAGATGATTTATTGACACTTTTTCAGAACTACTCTAGGTTATTTTTGGTGGCATATATCCAAATGGAACAGCACCAAGGTATTTATACAGGCTCCAATTTCTGCACTTCTCCAATATCTGGCATGAAGTGTTTTTATGGTATATAACCTTTTCCCCTGAACTAGCTTTTGCTCATCCTTTAAGCTGAAAATTGATCAGTGTCTGAGTATTTGAGTAGGCATACTACCACTAAGCAACTTACATGCTGGAGACAAACAGCCTGACAATTCCTTTGCATTGTACTACTTTGAGCAAATTTAGGAGACTAGAGAGCTGCCCTGTATATAGGTGGGTATAAAACAAGAATCTGGCTGTATTAGAGTTCTCCAGAAAAATGGAACCAACAGGACATGTAAAGCTATATAGGGAGATATTTATTGTAAAGGATTAGCTCACACAATTATGGAGGCTGAGAAGTCTCATGACCTGCCGTCGGCAGGCTGCAGGCCCAGGAAAGCTGTTGGTGTAGTTCCAGTCCAGACCTGAAGATCTGAGAATAAGGCATGCTGATGTCCAAGGGCAGGAGAAGACGGATGTTCCAGCTCAGGAAAACTAATTTTCCCTTCCTCTGCCTTTTTGTTCTATTCAGGCTCTCAACAGATTGAATGTTGCCCACTCGCATTGGTGAAGGTGAATTTTATTCAGTCCACAGATTCAAATGTTAGTCTCTTCTGGAAACACCCTCTCAGACATACCCAGAAATAATGTTTTACTAGCTATCTGAGCATCTCTTAGCCCATTCAAGTTGATACACAAAACTAATCATCATACTTGCTAAGCTGTATGTGTGCTCAAGGTCCTTCCCAACAACAAATGCCCTTATTACTCCTTCCTCAGTATAAATGCCTTTATATTGCATCTTCAGTGCAGGTTCTTCCCTGCACAATGGTGCCAGACTGGATGGGAAGAGGACAGCGAAATCTACAGCACCTTCTTCTTGCTAAGACATGTGTCTGAGAGGCTGCATAATCCCAAATAAGTCAATTTCTCCAAATTTTCACAGAGATGTCATACAAATGACCTGCAGCCCATATTCCATTCATTCATTCACTCAATCAATTAATATTGTCTCAGTACCGATTGAGTAGAAAACATTCTTTTAGCTATTGTAGGAGATTTAAAAACAAACAAAAAAAACAATGCAGCCTAGGGAGATTCAGTATGCACATGAACATAAAGTTTAAAGGGCTAAAAGAAGCAAAACTGAAATACTATGAGTGGGCTTCAGATTGTGGGTCTCACCTCTCAATTCTTCCTGGTAGGACCCTTTATTCTCATCATGTCTTGATCTTGTTTCCTTTCCTGGGTTGCGCATAATACAAGTCTCTTCTCCTAACTTTGATCACCATCCTTTCTTCTCTTTCTCATAACTATGATCAGGGATCAGGAACATAGTCTCCACTTGCTTTTTCTTGTCCTTGACCAGCACACTTACAGCTTGTTGATCATACCTTTATCCCACAGTAGAGGCTCTCCACTGTCCTGTGACCTAGACCAGTAATTTGCAACTTTTTCTGCAAAGGGCCAGATGGCAAATATTTGGGCTTTATGGGCCATGTAGTCTCTGTTGCAACTGCTTGTCTTTTTAGATATAGGCAGAAGCAAGCAAAAATTTGAATTTCATATAATTTTTAACATGTCATCAAAAATTCTTTTTTAATTTTTTCCAAACATTTTAAAATATAGAAACCATTCTTTTTAAAAAATAGCCTTAAAGAGTACAAGTGTAGTTTTGTTACATAGATATATTACATACAGGTAAAGTCTAGGCTTTTAGTTTAACTATCACTTGAATAGTGCCCATTGTACCCACTAAGTAATTTCTCATCCCTCATGCCCCTCCCACCCTTCCAAAACTCCAATGTCTATTATTCAACATTCTCTATGTGTACATATTATTTAGCTCCCGTTTATAGATGAGAACATGGTATTTGACTCTGTGTCTGAGTTGTTTCACTTAAAAGATAATGGCTTCCAGCTCCATGCATGTGGTCGCAAAAGACATGATTTCTTTCTTTTTTATGGCTGAACAGTATTCCATTGTGGGTGTATGATATGTGTGTGTGTGTGTGTGTGTGTGTGTGTGTGTGTGTGCGCATGCATGTGTATTAGACACATTTTCCTTATCCAGTCATTCGTTGAAGGACACTTAGGTTGATTCTATGACATTAGTATTACTAAAGATGCTGTCATAAACATACATGTGCAGGTATTTTTTTGATATAGTGATTTCCTTTGGGTAGATACCCAGTAGTGGCATTGCTGGCTTGCATGGTACTTCTATTTTTTGTTCTTTGAGAAATAGCCATACTGTTTTCCATAGAGATTGTACTAATTTACATTCCCTTATCAACTGTGTATAAAATAACATAGGAACCATTCTTAGCTCCTGGGTCATACAAAAAGGCCCACAGTTTGCTGGCTCCTAGCCTAGAATGTATGTAAAGAGTATGTACGTAGACAGTGGCCCCAAGTCATAAGGATACAGGCAAGATGAGGAGAGGAAGAGAGAAAGGAAGAGCAATGGATAGGAAGGTATAATACTTAAATCTGCAAGGAAGTTAAATCTTATAACAAATGCTCTGGCCCAGGGTTTGTGAAATTTTCATACAGGCATAACTACTATGGTTAACAGGCAAATGTTCTGTGAGCACTGGTAATTGTTTTCATAAAGCCAGTTCTAAATGTGTGTAGTAGACAATGCTACCTGTTTACCAAAACTGTTTCTTTTTCTCCTGGTCAGGCAAGTAGGCTACTTTTCCTAGCCTACCTTGCAGTTAGCTGTGGTCATGTAACTAGCTGTCACAATGAAATATGAGCCCAAGTGAGATCAATCACTTTTAAGAAAGGGGTAGGCCTCCTCCAGTCTCTCTTCCTCCTTCTACCAGCTGAATGTTATGGAAAATGGAGCTCCATTAGATGGTGGAGTCACACGAATCAGGGAGCCTTGGTCCCTCAAGAACCACATATAGAAGAGCTGCTCACTGACCAGGAGCATCTAGCTAAGACTATTCTAAGAGCAGTAAATATACTTTTCATGCTTATTCAGCTCAATAGAGCAGCTAACCTTATTTATGCTAAGGTGTAAATTACTAAGAAATGTTGATTGTGTGACCATTACTTATAAAATACAAAATACATACTCATAGCTTTAAAAAGAAAAGTTATGACAATATGAAAAAAAACCCAGAACTTTTCACATCAATTGTGTTCAAAGAGCTATGTTTTGGGACATACAAAATAAATTACTGCCTCCCAGCTAAATAGAATAGGAGCAATCACAGGAAGAAAGAAAGACCTATTTGCCTAACATATCCACAGAACTTAATATCAGGTTTTTGCAGTTTTTAAGCCCTTATGGTTCTGAAATTTCTACTCTAATCCTAGCTCTTCCATTTTTCATTTTCAGAGACATGAAATTTTAGATTTTGAAAGGACTTGGATGGCAACATGTCTAACCTCTCACCTTTAGAGAAAAACATGTTGTCAATATCAATAATATAATCCTTAAACTATATTGAGAATTATATCCCTCAGTCTCCTCTTTACCAAGCTAAATATCCCCAATTTCTATGGGATATTTTTGCAAATATATTTTAATCCATTAATCTTTTTCATTCTTCCTTCAGTTGTTCACTCTTTCTCAGGTTACAAAGTTCAGAAAGGGACATGAGATTCTAAATAAAGACATAACCAACAAGGCCAGCCAGGCCTATGTATAGACAGAGTTGAAAGCTGCCAGCCTGGTTTGATTTGAGATGCAGAAAAGCTCCTGGTTCTCCTCTTCTCCAGCCCCAATCACCCAGACAAAAATAGTCCCCCTATCTTGCTTGCCAAGGACAATTTTCCCATCACTGGAGGGCCTTTGGGAAAAGGGGCAGAAGAAAGGCAACTATATTTCTTTTAAAAATGTGCTTGTCTATATACTAGATACATTATATACATTACTTCACTTAAACTCTACAAATATCTTAAGTTACTAGTGCATATATCATAAAGAAAGCAATTAGTAAAAGATAAAACATAGGCTCCATAGTCGGGCAGACCTAAGTTTGAATTCCACCTCCAACATTTACTGGCTGTGAGACCTTAGCTAATTTGTTTATCCTCTCAAAGCTTCAGGTTCCTGACCTAGATAGTTTATTCCATCTACAGCATAGGATGATGTCATGAACAAGCAACATAATCTATGTGCCTGGTCCACTGCCTGCCTCCTGACAAATACTCAGTATGTGTAAGCCAGTATTATCCCCATTTTACAGATAATGAAGTTGAGTCACAGAAGTTAAATGATTTGCCTTAGGTCACAGAGCTAAGAAGTAGCAGAAACAACATCTAAACCTAACTCTGCCTGCAAAGCTTGGGTTTGTTCCACTACCGTTTCCAAAACGCTTCTCATGAATTCACATGAATGGCCCAGGAGAAGCAGCACAAAAGTTCCACCACCATAATTTTAGAGTATCCAACTTAGAAACTAAGTATATAGCCCTGACATGTAAGTAAGTAGGTAAGTATTTAGAGTTGGAAAGAATGAGTCAGAAAACAAGTTTCCAAGAAAATGTGGCTCAGTTGGAAGGAGGGAGCAAAAAGGTCTCAAGGGAGCTGTACTGTTCATGGCCACTGCTTATGGACACTGGGAACATTTGAGAATTGTGCACCAAAAGCAGGGTGGGGCAGTGTTTGAGAGCCCGCTTCACCTAAGTTGCAAGAGCTCTAACAGGAACTTAAGAGTTACACAGCAGTTCACACTCTGATCTGAACCTGCTTTGGAAAAAAAAAAACAATTTTATAAATTGGTACAAGAGAAATATATCAAAGATAGCCAGATATATAGTCAAAGAAAAAGAAGACAAAAGGAAGCCTGAAGGTGAGCCTACTTTGTTCACTTTCACAGTTTCAGCAGTCAAGCTAGAGCCTGTCATATGCTAGATTTGCTATTTGCTTTATGCCTTGGAGTACACATTGTATAGTCACTCAAAATTTAGTGACAAAGTTCTTGTCTCTAAAGCAGGACATGCAGAATTCCAATCACGATTCCTTCACTTTGCGACAAGTTACCTCCTTCTCTGTGCCTCAGTTTCCTCATCCTTACAAGGTGCTCAACAGATTTTGTTTTTGAGATGGAGTTTCACTCTTCTTGCCCAAGCTGGAGTGCAATGGCAAAATCTCGGCTCACTGCAACCTCCACCTCCCAGGTTCAAGCGATTCTCCTGCCTCAGCCTCTCGAGTAGCTAGGATTACAGGCATGTGCCACCATGCCAGGTTAATTTTTGTATTTTTAGTAGAGATGGGGTTTCACCACATTGCCCAGGCTGGTCTCAAACTCCTGACTTCAGGTGATCCACCCACCTTGGCCTCCCAAAGTGCTGGGATTATAGGCATGAGCCACCACACCCAGCCTGCTCAACAGATATTAACTGTTGTTATTCTCTCATTTAATCCTCACAATCAGTGAAGAAACTGAGACTGAAGTTACTCAGTGGCTTGCCTAAATCTTCCCCAGACAGTAATCAGAAGGATCAGAATCCAAAGGCAGGATTTATGTCTCTGAGCATCATCTTCCTCCTTGCCATGCTGCTTCTGTGATGTGTAAGAAAAAGCTCAATAACCTATCAAACAGTGCTTTCCAAATAATCTGAAATTTCCTTTATTGCTTTACAGTCATGACTGGGACTTGGAGATTTGTCTTTACTGAATAGCTGAATGGGCATCCGCATGTGGCCAAATGTTGTTAGTGACAGAAGGTCAATACATCAACCTACTTGCTCATAGTACAGAAAAGAACAATTAAAATAAGCAGAGGGGGCAAATAAACAGCACGTGCATTTTCTTCCTAAGATACCCTGGACAAATTACTTGTTGAGCTGCAACTGCTAACAGCAGTTACTTATACTGAATTAAAGAAGCCATCACTATACTCTTTTGTCATCCTCCCCACTAAAAAAAGAAAACTGAAGTGGTAAATGAGTCCTGCCTAAAATAATGAAGGGTCCTCTTTAGATAAATCAATTTCAAATCTTTGGATGGGTCATTGTTTAGTAAAGGGGATGGTTTTTGAAAGCAGGGAGATGAATAAATGGAAGTAGCACAGCTCTCCATAAAAAGTTAGTTGCTAGCTTATTTGTGAAAGAATCTTCCAATCAAATTATAGACAGTTAAAAAATGTTTCTCTTGCTCCCTGTTGGTAACTTAATTAACATTTGCCCTCAAAATGTATGTGTGTGCATGTGTATATCTGTGTGTGAGCCTACAGCTGTTCACTGGACATGAATAAACAAACAAGCAAGCACGTCTGCAAGCTATTTCCATTCATGCTGGTAGAAATAGCTTGAAAAGATGCACGTTTGGGGAGACCACATCACCTCAACCCCTTGGGAGGACTAGGAGTGCCAATCCTTCGTAAAATTCGTAAAAAACCAAATTTTCATCTCTATTCTATGTAAAATCTGGAGCACTACTCTGGACAGACTAGAGTTCAGGAAGTTTTTAACTTTAAACATATTAAATTTCCATTTTCATAGGTCAAAACATATTGAAGACCAGCCATTTATAGGGTTTTGTTGCATAACATTGCTAGGATAGTGGAGAAAAGTACTGGGGAAGATCAATCCCGAATAGAAGGGAGGGTTTCTCCAATGATAGATGCTAGTAATTAGAAAAAAAAAGTTATATTGTAGAGAAACATATACATGTGCATGTAAGATCTATATTAGCAACTGGGGCGTCCTTATGAAAGACCTTCCATGTAAGTTTCATAAGCAGAAGCTCTCTTAGACCACAGAGAAACTCATGCTCAGTAAAATTTTTCATGTCTTCTGATGTTGAATTTTTTTTTATTTTCCCCAAAACAATCATCAGTCTTCATATACCTCAAAGTGTGTATTTTTTTAGTCAGCATTGAAGGATGTGAATCGAATCAGCTCAATTTCAATGCACAATCCCTGATTCTCCCAAACATTTCCGACTTATCCCTGATTCTCCCAAACATTCCAGGCTTATAATTTCTAATGGTGAGAAGAAATAAAGTCAGATGAGTTAAAGCATATCTCTACTGAACAAAATAAATGGTCATTTTCTTTACTTTTCTCTGGAACGTAAGTGTTTGCACAGCATCAGACCATTTATTGAAGATGCCATCCCTTGTTCACCTCTATTTGGTAATGGATTTTATTAAAAATGGAGAACAGATGACCTACTAGGCTTGAGGTATGGTCAGAGTTTTCTTAAGGGGTCTTCCTCACACAATTTAAAAATCAGATCCAACCTGATCATTCTTATTACTGAGCACGTAAAGTGAAAACATTTTGTCAAAATTTAACCTCTTAGATGAACGAGCCAGCAAACATGGTTTCTGCCTCCATGCAATTAGGTGGCTCAATTTTGAAAAGCCCCACCATAATGGCTCAGAGGACTCCCCATTTTGGTTGATGCTGCTTTTCTCTGAAACACAAAAGGTTAACCCCACCAATAGGTCGGCACATCTCTAAAGTCTCAGCCACTTCTAGAGGTCTCTCAATGACAAGTTCTTGCTCAGAGTGAAAACTAGCTGTAGGCAGAACAAGGATGGCAGGTGCAGGGGGAAATGATCACCCTAAGTACATGGTGGCAAGAACATGAGAGCTACAGACTTCATGGTGGAGGAATGCAGGCATTTCTAGATATGGTAACAGCCTCTGCAATGGCAGATAATTATGTTTGTGATCATCTGAAACCCTGAAAATAAGGCTAACCAAGTCAGGGTTGCCTAAGGGCCACAGACACAGAACTCCAGCCAGTGTCAACATAAGGCTGGTAACTGATCACCACAGGCATGAGCAGGAATAAGAACATCCACTGTGTAACATGCACCCAATACCACAGACCTAATACCCAAACCCCCACATCTGCCTGGCTTTCACTAAGTCCTGAAATAATGGATTTAAAAGATCATAAATCATCTTTCTTAGACTGGAGGTTGCATAGGGAAATTCCTAGATGAACCTATTAGTTGAGAACAATCTGAAACCTTTCACCAAAATATGTAAACTGTAATATGTGATGCCAAGAAAACTTGTGTACCCTATTTTTGGTGCACTGTATTGCACTGTATTTACACACGCTTAACTTTCCCATTTGTCAAAGATGTTCTTAAGAACAATAACAATGTCTTGATTATCTTTGTATCACCACACCTGCATAGAGCCTGACACATAATAGAAACCCAATATTTATTTACTGACCAAATGGATGGGTGAAGAATGAACTTTATAGTAGTGCTAATAAGATGTTTTATCTTGACATTAAATACACATTACTTTATTTTTCCTTCAAAGATATAGAGAGCTCTGACTCCAAAGTAAGAGACATGATTTGTACTTATTACATTTTAGCCTAAGATCTACTATATGGTACCAAGTATCTTGAGAGTTAGGAAAAAAACAAAAAAAGAAAGAAAAAGAATCACTACCTGCCAAGATCTACCATCTATGGATAAAGAATATCATCCCATCTCACCACAGTAAACAGTTCAGCCTCTCCTATCTGTGCTCCTACCCGGCTTTCCACTTTCAGAAGAATAAAATAAATGATATGAAGTTAAACAAGGTCTCTGAAGAATCTAAACTAGCTCTTAGCAATACATGCCTCAATAAGGTCTTGAGGACCTTTACAAGAGAGAAACAGATTCTCTCCAAACAACTTTCCAAACAACTCAATTTTACAAAGTCAGTGCTTTCTGAATACAGTGAACACTGATACCAAAGGAAACATCAAATGTGACAAGAACATTATGGAATAAGGCATAAGGGACACTGAGGTTATGAACCCAAAGAAAATTATACAATGGGAAGATTGTATTTCTTTCAGTTCAGAGCAAGTAAAATAAGTTCAGGGTAAAACAAAAAAACCAACATTAAATCAAAGAATTCAGTAAAATGAATAAGCACTTTAGAGATTCAGATTTTACAGTTAAGAAAGACTAGGAATATTAGCCAAGTAAAGATAAGAGACTGCCAAGGAAAAGTAATATCCAGTAAAAGTACAGAGAAAAAAAAGCATTTTACTTTTCCTTCCCATATTGAAATTTTTACAGAACTTTAAAAAGCATGTTGGAGGAAATTCACTTTTCTTTCCTTAATTATATAATTCTGGAATGACACAGTCACTGTCAGCAATATCTGGAAGTATTACATTAGAAAAGTCCATACTAGAAATTCTGAAAGAAAGTTTTAAAATATCTGGAGAGTTTGGCTGTGGATATAGAAAGAAAAGATCATTTTAGCTCTAATGCTGAATTATTTTTCAACCTATCATGATATCAACTGTGTATATGACAGATAACATGAACCAAACATGTTAAATGACATGTTCGCGTTTCTATGCTCATTGACCTTTCAAATATTTGGAAAAAATATTGTAATGATAATTCTTGATTGCTCTAATTCTCCCACTAATATTTAATAATATCAACCAAATAGTTCATAGTCCTGTCTTCTCACGCATGTAATAGTCTATTTCTATGTGGACATGAATTAGTAGAGATTGATTGCTTTATTGTTCATATCAACAATGTTAACCAAACATGTTTGAAATGCTGGCCCTAAACTAAACACAAATTTCAACACAGCTACACTAATCAAGCCTGACTACATGAATTATGCAAAATATAAAACTGAAACATGCTTTTATATTAAATAACTAAAGTTCACGCTCTGTCTATAACCAATAGTATCAACAGAGGGAACCTAAAAATAACCATAAATGTTTCATGTGGTTTTAATCTTGGGAGAAGCAAGAGAAGTTTCCACATGGCTATCATAAAATAAATGTCAACAACATATGGGCAAATGAGACCAGACCGAGTATACGTGTAATTCTCTTTATTAGCAAAAATTAACCTAGGTTAGATCTATTGGGTTAAGTGGTAGTAAGAGCTGGTAAAAAGCAGTTAACAGAAAACAGGAATAGAAAAGTAGAAGAATAAAAATAGGAACAAATCAAGAAAATTCCTTCAGAGAGTGTGATTCAGAAGGCTAACATTTTCTCAACAGCAAAATAGATTATAATCTTGACAAATTTTTGGTTGTGTTTTTTAGTATCTTTTATTAGAACATCAAAATATTTAAAAATAAATTTATTCACTAATATGTTATCTCATAAAAATATTGAATGTTGTCATCTCTCTTTCATAATAGAAAAAAACTTATATGTGGAGATTTCTCCAAGTGTCTACCCTAGACCTGAGTCTAAATAAAGGAGAAAAAAACAAAAAACAAAACAAAAAAATCTCGGTCTTCAGACAGTTATTTTTTATTAAATGACCATATAAACACATCTGACTTACCTTTTTTATGGGTAGCATCAGGCAAATTCCCTGTACATCTTTTTCTTCAAAATACTCTTTGATCTAAGAACAAATTTAAATAGTATTGAAACTAGTATTATTACAGATAGAAGGCATTCTTCCTTGGTTTCTGTGATTCTTTTTAGTATTGCTGAATAAACATTAGTAATGTCTATGTCTTGAGGAAGCTGAATTTGAATAGAAAATTACTAGCTTTATTATAATCACTTACAGACTTTTAAATTATGCTGTCAATATTTTCAATAATATATTTCACTCATTTTAAATGTTTGGTTAGATAACCACCTCCTTTCTCCTCTTGCTCCAGCTACTGCTAATTCAATATAATCATTGAATAGGGTATCATGCTTCCTCCCAAACAAGCAAGAATTAAAGTCACAATCTATAGGCAAAAGCTCATTATTGCTGGCTTATTGGAATTAATCACATTTAAGGCAGCAATTTAACCTGATAACCCTCAACCTAATCGTCTCAATCATTCTATTCTCTTCATACCATACTTTCCCCAAAACTGCTACAAATCTGAACTGATGACCCAAGTTCTGTCTGTTGGCTGGCACCCACTGGTATTTCTACGTAAAGAAAACACCATGGGGTCATTTCACTACATTTATACTTAGATGGTTCCAAGAGAAAAGTTTCCCCTCAATACAACTTCACCAGCAAAATATTCCTTACATAGATTAGTATTAATATAATTGTCAAGGAAATTAAATATCTTTACATGTGTTAGTAAAAGCTACATTTTTTCCAGTTTGACTTCTCCATTTATACCTTAAAAAAGGAAAGACCCTGGAGTTTCCTTTGAACTGTACATTTTAGGTGTCTTATATTAAATACTATTAAGGGAAGAATAACTGATGTAAGAATTCTTAAGAATTAAACTTACATATTTTGGCAGAAAAGTCCAAAAATTTGGACTAAAGTCCAAAGCTTTAGTGTCTAAAGCTTTAAGGTTGAGCTCTTTTCACTAATAGACCCATGCTGGACCCCAATTTCTACACTTTTTAAGTGAGTAGTTTGAATCAGATGTCTCTGAAATTCAACATCCTAAGCTCATTTAAGACTTTTGATGTGATATAATGATTTTTTTTATAGGTAGATGATCATAAACTCCTCCCTTGAGCCCCACTTTCAGAGAACATTCTTTATATAGGTAACTCCCATCATGCATTAAGGGAACAAAGAGATACAGCATACATAGAACAATTGATATTCCAAAACTTTTTATTCTGATTCTGAAAGGCAATTGGAGACATAACTCTCTTATAAAGATCCAGAATGTAAAACAAAGTATCTTATAGTCTTTATAGAGCTCTTATAAACTATTCTTCCTATCTCTTGGACTGCACTATTGATGACAATCTGAGATCTAGCAAAGTGTCGGGGCATGTTACTGAAATACCAGGGTTTTGGTCTAGGTCCTTCTGCTCACCGCACAGAAAGCCAATCACTGAGACGACAAGTATTGCCAAGGAAGAAGACTTTAATCTGGTGCTGCAGGCAAGGAGATGGGAGTTTGATCTCAAATCCATCTCCCTGACTGACTAAAACTAGGGGTTTATATAGCAGGAAAGAAATGATTCAAAAGCAGTCATAGACTCCTCCACATGCAATTCCATGAACTGACATAGATAGCACACACATTAAAGATGCAATAAAAACAGGCACCAGAACCCAGCAAATCCTCACAGTGGAATGGGTGCATTTATTTTTCACAGTTATTGTTAATTCCATATGAGTTTGTGTATTCAGAATACTTGTTAAATTCAAAAAGGAAAAGGCCCTCAGACCAGGATTAGCAGTCAACGGAGTGTAACGGCAATCAGATAGTATGGAAGTTGAAATTTGAAATTCTGCTGCAAAATGGTCCTGGAAAGTATTCAAGCAATTATCCAGCTAAACCAAAAAGAAAAAGAATTTCTACCATACAATTAAAAATAAAGGCAATGTTGAGGTAAATGATCCAGATTGCCTTTCATATTGATTAAATTGCCTTCATGAGTATGAAACCCTGCGGTTTGTCCATAGCCAAAGACTAATAAAATCATAGAATGTCAGAAGAGAAAGAACTATATAGATCAACTTGTTCCATCACACCATTCTGTAGATAAGAAACCTGAGAGTGGAGTGTTTAAATGATTTTAAGATGTAGAACAGAACCCAACTAGAACCTAAGCCTTAGAACCTTCTAGTTAGTTCATTCCAATTTATACAACATGAGTTAACTAACAGCTCATAAGGAAAAAAGATTAACATTAAGGGAAGAAAAGTCAAAAAAAAGAAGGAAAATATAGTTGCTTCATTTATATAGTTTGTTATCACTTTGAAACTGTTATGTTAAATACACTTAATACAAAGTCTTAGAAAGTTTTATAATGCCACAAAGAAGAAATGCCATATGCTGAATATGTTCTAAAAAATGCTAATCTCTAAATTCAGATTTTTTGAGGATTTTTTTTCTGTGTTGATTATTTTATATCCATTCTTTAAAAATCAACTGGCAAGAAACACAATATCTTTAATGTCTAGAATTCTGATTTTTATATTTTAGTAACATTTATTATAAATATTCAATTAAAATAATTGTCTTTATTTAAAACTGTATCTTTTTTTTTTTTTTTTTCTTTTGAGACAGAGTCTCGCTCTGTCGCCCAGGCTGGAGTGCAGTGGCGTGATCTCGCCTCACTGCAAGTTCCACCTCCCAGGTTCACACCATTCTCCTGCCTCAGCCTCCCGAGTAGCTGGGACTACAGGCGCCTGCCACCACGCCTGGCTAATTTTTTGTGTTTTTAGTAGAGACAGGGTTTCACCGTGTTAGCCAGGATGGTCTCGATCTCCTGACCTCGTGATCCACCCACCTTGGCCTCCCAAAGTGTTGGGATTACAGGCGTGAGCCACTGCACTCAGCCTAAAACTGTATCTTTAGAACAGCTGTAAATCAGTAGACAAACCAAGGCTTTTTTTTTTTTTTTTTTTTTTGAGATGGAGTCTCACTCTGTCGCCCAGGCTGGAGTACAGTGGTGCGACCTCAGCTCACTGCAAGCTCCACATCCCAGGTTCTCCTGCCTCAGCCTCCTGAGTAGCTGGGACTACAGGTGCCTGCCACCACACCTGGCTAATTTTTTTTTTTTTTTTTTTTTGTATTTTTAGTAGAGATGGGGTTTCTCTGTATTACTCAGGATGGTCTCGATCTCCTGACCTCATGACCCACCTACCTCAGCCTCCCAAAGTGCTGGGATTACAGGCATGAGCCACAGTTCCCAGCCCAAGGCACTTATTTTTAACTCACCCTAATTAAATGTCCCAATCTCCCTAACGCATTTAAAGAGAGTATGGAGAAAGTGAGCAAATGAGTGTGATTGTGTATGTGACCTCTAAACTTTGAACAATGCATCCTCAGATGTTTCATAATGCCTATTATGGTCCTAAATGCACTTAAAAGGAAAAAATAAGACTGTCTGAAGAATAATTGTTATGCCTAAATATTGTTAAAAATTTTAAAGTTGATGTTACCAAGGAAGGTACTAAGGAGAGTCGAGCCCTCCACTCAGCTCACCCCCAGTGTAGGTGTTCTTATCACACACTTGTCTATGGATCTTCACTGAGGAAGGGAGGGAACATGGGATCTTCCACTATCAAATCTGGAAAGCTCTTCAACATTAGAGTCATCACCCTTATTTCACCAGGAAGAGAACATTTTTCGATTTTGTATCTAATGAGTAATAGCTCAATGGCTAAGACCGAGGCCTTCCACCTCCCAGGACACACTCAGCCTTTTCTCAATACATCTCATTGTCATATTTTAAAAATATAAAGTCTTGTATGTTGGACATTATTTTTCCAATAAAGGCAGATTTTTAATTTTTTTTATTTCACAGAAAATCTGAGAAAAACACAAAATGTTTTTCTGTAAAATACATTTTCATGTCATAGGCAAGTTTAACATAAAAATCTAATCTGACTAATGATACCTGGCTACATTTGTCATACTGAGGCTAAAGCCTTGGACTTCACATAGAAAAGTTGTAAATGTGGACATTTAAAGGAAATGTCTCTTCACTCTTTAAAATATCTTATTTTAACTAGAATTCAGCCAAGGACTCGCTGAAGCAGTTAATGGAATATACTATACTTTATTTCCATCATCGAAGCTTTTTTTCTTACCAAGGTTTCCATCTCTGTTCCTCTCCTTTGGTTCTGTTCCTTAGTTTATTCCCTTCAATAACTCCCTTGCTCAGTAGTAAGATTTTTTTCTCTATCATCCAACTCTATCTTTCTACCTCCTTGTCTTCCCATTTTATTATTGTAAACAAGCTTACGAAGAACATTTTCAACTTCCAAGGACTCTTCTAACAATCAAATCTCCCTCTTTTGTGGGAATGCTGCCAAACCACTACCACATCTTAACATGTTGCTCATCCAGGTTCCTGCTTAATGCCACCTGTGATCCCTTCACAATTTCTTCCCTGAACACAAGCTACTACTTCCCATGCAAACTGCCTTCAGCCTGGACAAACGACGACAGAACCAACAAACCAACCCAAACTTGTGTCTGTCTGTAGAGCTAAGACATCAGCCATGTCAGGAAATGGAGTGAATCAGAAAATAATCTGGGTTATTGACTTACAGTAGGTGCTTGACAGGACTGTTTCTGAGTACCCAAAAGGTATTAAGCACACAGTCCTGACAACAACTCTGTAAATATAAATTTTCTCCATGTCGCAGTTGAGGAAACAGAGCCAGAGGTCCTTGGAGTGTAATTTTGGCAAGTCTCTTTATTATTTCATTTTATTTTATTTATTTATTGAGATGGAGTCTTGCTCTGTCACCCAGGCTGGAGTGCAGTGGCACGATCTCAGCTCACTACAACCCGTGCCTCCCAGGTTCAAGCAGTTCTCCTGCCTCAGCCTCCCAAGTAGCTGGGATTTCAGGCACCTGCCACCATACCCAGATAATTTTTGTATTTTTAATAGAGATGGGGTTTTTCCATGTTTTCCAGGCTGCTCTCAAACTCCTGAACTCAAGTGATCCACCCCACCCCCAGCCTCCCAAAGTGCTGGGATTACAGGTGTTAGTCACCACACCTGGCCTAGCCAGTCTCTTTAAATGGAGTTAGCCCACCACTGAAAATTATGGAAGAGTTGTATAGCATTTCACTTTAATGTCTCCACAAGCAACGTTAGTCAGGACCACCTCCTGCTGTCCACAAGGACACTCTGCCCCTCCTCCTCCTGTCTCCTCTCTAATTCTCTGACCTCTACTCCACATATTTACCAAGAGCTCTCTTGTATATTAACCTTTTCTCGCTAGACCACTTGAGACATTCTTTCATATGAAAGTGATAGCATCATTCACGCCCCACCTTTTAAATATAGGTTAGCTGAGAAATCATGAAACTGGCCTTCCTGTCAACTAGTAAGTATTGAAACTGGAATTAAAACCCATTGGGATGAATGGAACACACAATCTAACACTGAAACTTCATATTCTTTCAACTACTCCATGCAACAGTTATTTGCATCAGTTCCTTTTTACATCACTACAGAAATTACCTTTTGAGGTTTGCTTTAAAGAAATTAAGAGCTGTAGCAATTACTATATTAAGAATTAGAGTAATAATAGCTAACATTTTATGTAATAAATATCAAGCATGAGCTATGTGTCTTACAAATATCTCATTTAATCCTCATAGAAATTATTATATAGGTACTTCTGTTATATGTCACTTAACGATGGGTTATGTTCTGAGAAATGTGTCCTTAAGTGTTTCATTGTGTGAATGTCATAGAGTGTATTGCACAACCTAGATGGTATACCCTCCTACACACCTAGACTATATAGTATAGCCTATTGGTCCTAGGCTACCAATGTATACAGCCTGTTACTGTATTGAGTACTATAGGCAATTGTAATCATCAGTAAGTTGTGTATATCCAAACATGGAAAAAGTACAGAAAAAAATGCCATATTATAATCTTAAGAAACCACTGTCATATATTTGATCTGTCATTGACTGGAATGCCATTAATTGGTATACGACTGTACTATTTTTATATTATGAATGACTGTTTTTTGCCTTTATTTTCTTAATTTAAATATATAAACTTCACTATTAAAGAAATGTAACTCTGACAAGATCTCTTTAAAGACAACATGCAGAATCTCAGAAGACCACATTAGAATCTTCAAAAAGTGTTGAAGATTCAAAAATCTTCTAACATTTTAAATGCCTTAGATTATAGACATAAAACAAAAGGTAAGTGGAATTTAAAACACATTCATTCAATTTGGGGAAATTCTTTTAACAATTACATATAATACTTTGATTTTTTCACTGTTGTAAAAATGACAACTATATACCACAAATGTGCAGGTAAACCGGCTGAAGGAGAAATTTGTATTCTGCATTTATTACCAGATGAGTTCAATTTCTGTCCTCCCTAAAATCATGGTTATCAACCTTAAGTTTTAAAAACAGAACAGGGACTTTATGAAAACAAAATATTTGAATGAGCATTAAAAACATTGTTCATATTCATACATCCACAACTCGCACTGCCTTCAATATAGACTAGATTACACTAAGGGCTCACCTTACAGCTGTTTCAACACAGGCAGAGTGAAATGTGTTATTGTGAGTAAAGGGGATGGGTAGAGGTTTTAACATTGACAATCAAAATAGAGACTGACATAGTCACAAAGTAAAGAACATGCCATAATTTAAAATTAGTCTATGAATAATATTTTTAATTAAAAATACAATGGGCTATGAAGATACAAGCTTGGTATATTTCCAGTCTAAATGCATGGCATGAAGTATTTGGCTGAACCACTTAAAATTGACATTTTAAAGATCAAAACGATCACTTCCCCACCTTTTGGCTAAGATCAAGTGAAGACTGAAACATATTAAATACTATATTTATAAAAATAAATTAATGAACAAATAGAATGGAGAAGGAAAAACCTCTTCCTTACAGTACAATGCCAATCAACAAAAGCAAACAGAATGATGGGGTTAGAAAATCCCCAACGAATGGGTGAAAGTTTGATGAGGATTAGGATATTTACACAGTTTCAAAGTAACTCTCCACAAATTCCTTATTACTTATAAAAGATAACTTTATAATAGAATTTTAGAGTGGAGAAACTTGGCAGATACCACCTTAATCAGTGATGAAAGTTAACACCACCAACACTGGGACAAACTAATATATTTTACCTCCTGTTAGGATTATCTGAGAAGGACAAAACAGCACCCATCACTTCTGTGATATTTTTTTATAAAAAGCATAGCCAGACTCTAATCATAAGGAAACATCAGGCAAACCCAAACTGAGAGTCATTCTGCAAAACAACTGGCCTGAACTCTTGAATAGCAAGGTCAAGAGAGACAAAGATAGGCCAAGCAACAGTTCTAAATCAACAGAGACTACAGAGACACAAATATAGAGCGTGACCCTAGGTTGGATGCTGGGCCAGGAAAAAATTTTTATAAAGGGTGTTGTTGAGACAATTGAGAACATGAGTTTGGACTATGAATTAAATAACAGCATTGTATTAACGTCAGATTTTCTTATTTTGTAATGGTTCTGTGGGTAGAAAAGAGAATATCTCTTCTTAGGAAATCTCTTCTAATTTCTTATCTTCTTACGAAATACAAACTATAGCATTTAGAGGTAAGAGGGCACAATGTCCCCAAATTATATCAAATAGTTCATAAACTGTACAAATACATGTAAATACATAAAGAAATGATAAAGTAGATGGGACAAAATATAAACCTTTTATGATTTATCAAAATAAGTACAAAGAATCTTACCTATAATATCATATGGCTCAATCTAACATTTACATGTTCATTGACATATATAATCAACTAAAAGCACTTAGGAATGAGAAACAACTTACTAATATGATCACAATTAAAAATACCTAGAACCAGTATGTGAACTTGGATGAAATACAAATCAGTATATAAGTATGCTGAATACATTGTCAACAGTTGACATTCTCGCAGCAAACATTGCATTTTGAAATTATATTATTTCAATAGCTTTTTGGCCCAAGACATAACACAGGAAATTATTTGAGCTGCTTGAGTGGGACATCTCCAAATGAGCAGTCACATCATCACTGACATTGCATCTCACTTTTTACTTGAGTTTATTGCATGGAAAAGTAATTCATCTCTTTGAATATGTTTCATAAGAAAAACAGAACTCTAATTCTCTTCCAAGAAACCCTGGGGCAATAGTAAATTCTGCATCCAAAATTTGAAAGAACTTTTTACAACTTGAAATCCCACCATCAAAGTGTAGCCTGGAAAATATTTTTATAAAACTAAAGGTAGAACAAATAATGTAAAGAAAAAAAATTCCGGATGCATTCCTACGCTAGTCAAGCAACATCAGATTATTCAGCATTGCGCCTATTGGTCTTCTTAATAAGCCAAATCCTGACACACTGCACCACATGGCACTAAAGATTCAGGATGGACACACTGCAACATCATAAAATATTTTCTAAAATGATAATTTTGTGGATGGATTTAATGCTAAATACATCCAAGCCCCCAAAATGGAATTTTAATCTAATCATAGTAATGCACTTTTCTCTAAAATCTTCAAAAACTAAACAAAACCAAGCCCAAAATGAAAATTGTTCAAAATAAAAATCACTCATAATCTTAGCAGGTAAAGATAACACCATCACTGTTAAAACTTTGGTATGTTTCATACCAGCATAAACCCATACATGGCTTCATCCATCCATTTAATTTCATATACAAAATAAGTGCTTTGAATACACAGTCTCTATGTTGTTGGTTTTCCAACTCCAAACATTTTCATATGTTTTTTACATATTTCTTTCATAACAATTCAAATGAAGATGCTATGGAAAGTGGACCAATATCTTCAAGACACAGAAAAGCAGACAACCAATGGTGGAGGTGTTTAAGGACAGTTCCCCAGGTTTGTTCACCTGTGGGAAAGTCCTAAGCTGAACCTCAGTGTTAAGACTGCATAGGAATGAGAAGGTTCTTCTTCCTTCTTCTCCCAGTAAGACCACATGGTACTGATCCTTACTGTTAGGGAATGCACCATAGCTCTGTTTGTATTCACATTCTCTGTGTGGTCTCTCTTGGCCCTAATCTCAATTACCAGGTGAGACTAGAGTGACAGTTTCTATTTTTTTTTTTTTTCAGTATAGAAAACTCATAGACCTATATAACCATTTCTCCTATTCCATTAGCCCTATTTCCATTAGCAGTTGCTACTAAATAAACTGCCCACACCACAATCTGGTCTTAGCTCCTTTCCAATAACACCTCCCTCCCATCTGTATCTCATACACCAGTCACTCTGTTCTAGCCACTGCTGCCTGAACATGCCATTTGTTCTCCCTTCCCTATATATTTACATCATTCCTTGCTCCAAAAATATCCTTTGATCACTTTTCTGTATATTGAAATTATACACACACACATATATATACACACACATACATACACACACACACACTTATGTGTATCATGATCTTCATTACCTTTCCTCATCCTCCCAATGTGAACTGTATTTCCTTCCTCTGTTCTCAAACATTTGTTGTATCTCAATGCAGTTTTTTTTTTCTTTCAAGCTTGTGTCAGATTTTGTTTTTGCAATTTTTAATTGTATCATTCCCTGTAGAGAAGAGAAACTTTCCTGAGGGCATGGCGGTGTTTTAGTCTTTGCTGTTTCATGTGATTTTAAAATAGTATCATGATCATATTAGATGTTTATCTAATATATGAACAAAAGAACTAAAATAGGAGAATATCAAGAGGCTTTGGACAAGCTAAACAAAGTAAACCATGGAAAATCTAGTGTACTCTGGGTCAGTTAATTATTCAAAGTACCAAAACATGGCTAATTGTACAACTTTGTGTTTTAAGGGGAAGACTAGCTTCAGCATATATTTGTTTTATTCTGAATTTTAACTTCTTCCAGAAACAATATTAGCCCAGAAGACATCAGCTTTTTCCGAGTTTGGTACTGGCTTCACCAACCATTAATATGTTTCACTTTCCAGTGCCCCTATACCAGAAGGGCAAACAATGTACAAAATGAAAACGTGGGGCCATTTGTTTAAGGTTATTCAGGGCTTCGGGATGTTCACAGCAGAGCATTAAACCAAGTGCAGGGCCCTTCTAAACACAGGATTCTGTGCAACCGCACATGTCATGTGAAGCCAGTGCTGTCTGTATAAAATGTCTGTGTGCAGTTTTCCATTCTTTCAGTTGAGATAAAATCCAAAGATTCTCACACAAATGAATACAGATTTGCTAAAACAATCCAACAAGAAATGGAACAGAAAGAAGGGCCCCGAATTTTCAAATTATTCCTAGACCTATTATGTAAGTTTCTTTCTTGACCTGTGCACAGAATTCTCTGGCTTATATTTCCTTTATACATCTACTTTTAAATTGTATCTTTGTAGGTTCCCAGTCATGCAGCAAAATGCTTGCAAACCTTTTCCAAAAGGAGAATGGGGGTACATTATTACATTCCAGTCTCTGATGAATGTTTAACTTTTTCAGTCAAGGACTCTGTTCATCTAAGCTTTAGCTAATTTTTTTCAAATGGGCCTTCTCCGACCATCTCAGTCTTCAACACAAAACAATTTCTTTTGCAAAAAAAGTGAAATGTATAGAATTGACTCCAGTTCTATTAGACCCATTACTTTTAAAAGTATTTTATCTCAGAGTGCAGCCTGCAACATGAGCCTTTCAGTGGGGTGGGGACTAAGGAGGGAAGTGGTCGAGAGGGAGGATGAGGGAGATCAAGGCCAATAGGAGAGCCCACCAAAGGTATGCTGAGTTATAGTTAATGGCATGAGGTTACAACCTGCAGCTGACTTCGGTTACAGTAAAAGGTCAACCTTCTGCTGCAATTTGCATTTACTGACTTGGAGTCAGCTACAGTCTTCTCTTTCCCTCACTCCCTCAGGGTTGGCTGTCTAGCTGATCCCCGTTGCATGCCTTTCTTTATTCCAACAAAGATTCTTTTTTCACCCCTTACACAAACGTGCACCCACACCCATACCTCCACCCTCACCCACATTCCCACAGAGGCACACGGACTCAAAGACTGGACACTTCCACGGCTTCTATTGTTTATCAGGGGATCCGAGGCTTTTGGATGCTTCTGCCAAAACCGACTACATTCTTCTGCCAAGTCCTCTCCCTCATCCAGTGACATTTGGAAGGACAAAGGGGGCAAATTCAAATGGGCCTTATTTCCAACTGGATAGGACATTCTCTGGTGAGCATAAAGCAATTTTGGTGTCGAAATCATTTCATCTGAAATACTCAAGGCCTTGAGGAATCTCTATCTCTGGTGGAACTGAAAATGGGGAAATGATATTGGAATGTAGGAGAGGGTAGGGAAGTAGCCAGCTGGAAAAATCCTGGAGCTCTATGCTGCCAGGGCTGGTGCAGACATTCCCCAGGGAGTTGGGTTTTAGGCGAGTGGAGAGCTCTCTCACCACACCAGGTGTCCTCACCATGCTTCACTCTGAAACCACTACTCCTCCACAAGACGGGGACTGTTTGCAGACATCAGCCTCCTGTCAACTCCCTTGCATGCTCTTATGCTAGCAGGTGTAGATATCCCTCTGCTTCTTTTCGTTCCCACCCCACACCTTCCACTGAGTGCCCTGCCTTCTATAGCTCCCTGCAGCCTTTATTCAAATCGCTGCATCTTCTATCCCAAAGATTCCCAAAGTCCAATCACTTACGTAGCATCTTTCATGACTTGACATTTTCGGTTATCACTGACTGGTATTGTTATTAACATTTTTATTTTAATGGCTCACTTTCCTTAACTAAAATACATGCATTTTTAATGGAAACTTTTCATCACTGCTAAATGGAAACTGATATCACTTACAAGCAATAGAATAGAATATTAAATGCTATATTAGAACAATAAAAAGGCATTCATTCAGGGACCTCTAAAAGCCATCTCACCTGTATCTATGGAACCAATACCCCTCTTTGAGAAGCACTGCTCTTACCAAGGCCTGCTTGAGACAACTAGCTAGTCTAATCAATTTATTTGAGGAGAGGTGTATTCCTCAGTTGTATTTGTACCTAGTATCCTTCACAGATAAACAAAAACATATTCCTGGATGCCTTCATGGTCAATCCAGAAAGGAAAAAAGTCCAAATTCTCAGAATTTAGCTCCTTTGACTGAAAACTCTCCACCTCCCTTCTCTAAGCTTCTCTCAGAAAGACTGAGGAATGAATGAATGAATGAATGAATGAATGAATGAATGAAGAATGAATGAAGACATCTATGTTGAGATACTGACCAGGGTCAGTGTAAAAATACATTTTGGATCTTATTGGTTTCTATTTAATCCTCTTATAAGTAAGGACCCTCACTATGCAAGCCACCCATAAATATTGGGCTTTTCATTTATTTTGCAAGTATTTACTGAATTCAAATGAGGACTTAGACCTGGTGCCTAAGATCTCACTAGAGATTCAGAGTGAGAATTCACAGTTTAGCAAGAGAATTGGGCTTAGGAAATGCAAATCCCTTTAGTTTTCTCAAATTTGATTGCATTCATAGGTGAATTAAAGGAAGACCATGTTAAAGTCCAGTTGATGTGCAATCTTATGATTTAAAATTCAAGTCTCAAGTTCATCTCCAGGCTTCCTGGTACAATGGTAGTCAACATAGTGACCCCAAGAAGAGCCTGATCTTACTCTTAGCATCCAGACCTTTTCAGGGACAGGGATAGCTGGCTGATGGATTGTTTACGGTCAGAAAAGGTGGCTGCACACATGGATGGGATACACAAGGTGGCTTGTAAAACTTATGAGCCATGTTCCGTGGTGTGACCCGGGTGAAGGATGGTTCAGCTTCAGTGGAGGGATAATTAAAAGCAATTAAACGCCGTTGGAGAGATGGCAGAATTCAGCTCAGACTTCAGGGCTGTGCAAACCCAGTCTGGGTGAGGGCCAGGAGCCCAAAACCCTCACCTTCTTTACTTAAGGAAAAAACCCAACAGATTATTGAGCCATGAGTGCCATCAACAGGACATCACTTAATAAGGTCTGAAAAATATTTTTGCACCCCTGTGCATCCCAAGGAGCTGCACTGTCTGCCTATCAGAGGTATGCCTGGGGTTCCTTCACTATGTTCTCATGCAATGCCAATGCAAAAGAAAAGAGTCATTCACACCTCAATGCATTCTTTTCTCTAATCTCTTGGCCATCACCTTAAAGAGAAGAGGCTCAGGGAATGAGAGGACAGAAGTGGGAAACAATATTTAAGGACAGAGTTCTGTGTAGAAACACAAGAGGTGGGATTTGGGGGTATAGGATAGGACAAAGCCAGAAGAATCCCACAAAACCAAGGGGTGGGTGCTGCTTTAGGATCAGGGCCAACGTAAGCCTAATGGAGTGCCTTGGTTTCCTAGGCAACTGGGAATACTACTACTCTGAAGGTGGTTACAGGCACCTGGTTAAGTGCTAGCCTCTCTAACAGTCATCTATAATTACCATTTTATTACTCTTAATATTATAACCTACTTGATACGTTCTTAGTTCCTCTTATAACTGTCTTCTTTTTCTTTGGGGGGAAATAACAATTGTTATCATGTCATCCCCTCCACAATGAAATAAGGAAGCATAAGTCCTGGATTAAGATTAAATATGCTCAAATGTATGCAGAAAGCAGAAACACTAGGAATTCTGAGTAACTGGGCTCTTCACTGCTTGTATCCCCCAAGGAAAACAAAAGCAAAGATTTTACACACAGGATGTTAGTTATTATCCATCTCCACCTGCTTAATGTTGAAAGGGTGGTTTTTCCCCCACCCTTTCAACACTAAGCAGGTGGAGATGGATAATAACTAACATCCTGTGTGTATATCACAACTATGAGAATATATTGTTTGTTGTATTCCTTCTAAGAAAGGCAAAATTAAGATTTTATCTAGTCCTACCTACCCCAGGCACCTCAAAGAACTTGAAAAGCTTTCAAGAAGTGTCAACAGAAAACAGAGTTTTGTCTTATAAGCATAAATGAATTTCCTTCTGAAATGAACAGGAGCAGTCTTACATGAGAAGGCTATTTACAATATGAATTATATACGGATCTATGGGAGGATGTTAAGGGTCATATATGAAGCTAAGGGAAGCCTGTGAGAATAAGTGGGTCTGTGTTTACAAATTGAAGGAAAAATAGAGGAATAAAGTCACTTTTGCATGTCTCTTATTGTCTTGAAGAAATAAAAAGGAAAAGCACAATACAATTCAATCAGGACTCTATCAACCCCAAGTCCTCCTTGCTTTACCTACTAAATGTTTCTCGAATTCATCCAGCTCTCTCTATCTTTCACTGTCAACATCCTACAAAATGGTACAATTGATTCTTTCATATTATACTCAATGCTTCCTAACTTGTGTCTCTACGGTTACTGATTTTATTTATAATCAATTTTCCACATGCCTGTTGGAGAGATACATTAAAAATTTAAACCTGCTCATGTCATTCCCTTGATTAAAACCTTTTCTGTACACCTCAAATTTCTTAAAGGCCAAGACTCTCCAGAAAGCATAGCATGACCCAGGCCCTGTCTACCTCATCAGCTTCCTGTACACCCTTTGCTGACCACCAGCTGAGCTCCAGCCCCCCTGGACCTTGCTTGCTCTCTCTCCCATTCCCTATTCCCCTTCACCTAAAACTCACCTCCTCAGGGAAACTTTCTTGACCTCCCATCTCTGGTCAGGTCTTCTTAAAAGCAGCTTATACTTCTCCATCCATAGCATGTATCACAATTTATAGTAATTAATTATTCAATATCTATTATTCCCTCATAAAAGACCTATGAGAGCTTTGGGGAGCTCAAAGCCTAGAGAAGTGCCAGGTACCTAGTAATAGTCACTACTTATTGAGTGCTTACTACATGCAGGGAATGTTTTGAGAACTTACGTGCATTAACTAATATAGCCCTCATCACAGGCCTATAGGTTAGGTGCTATTGTTATCTTCATTTTAGACACAGGGAGGAGAAGAAATTTGCCAAAGATCTTGTAGCTTTGAACAGTGGAGCTTGACTTGAAATCCAGACAGAGTGATTTTAAGATATCTCTTAATTATAATTCCACATTACCACATAGTTGGCATTTAGTAAGTATTTGTTGAATCAATGTGTTTGACAAAAGATATTTTTCAAGTAGCTATGGTCAGACACTATATGCATGGGAGAGCAAGCAGCAAGAAAATAGAGAGTCCAACCCTCATTACGTGTGTACTTTAATTCTTAGTTCTCTGGGTTAAGTGCCCTTTTAATGTTTTTCATCCTTGTCAATTCTTATTTTTCCAGCACAGTTCAATTGTTACTGCTGTGCAGTATTCATTAACTATTTCACGAATCTGTCCCGGAAATTTTGTCTTTGGAGAGTTTTGTAATTGAATGCCATATTCATTGAACACCTGTTTGCAGAAGATGCAAAAACAATTTAGTTTTACACTCAGCAGAAGCTCAGAAAATTCAATTATAATTTTATGATAGCATTTTTATGTCTGGAGTTCTGTCCCAGCACACTACCCAGAGAAGTGCATGGCCACTACAAATAAGTAGTCCTTTATTTTTATAGTTTGCAATACTTTTGAAAAGCTGAAAAATTATGACTCCTCTTTACCAAAAACAAGGATCTATGGGTTAAAACACAAACATGCACAGCCACACCTCCACACAGATTCAATTTTGCATTTAATTGCAGTGAGTTGATAAACCTGAGGCCAATTTATGGACTCAAAGGATCCCAAATTAAGAATTTCTGATCTAGAAGAATACATGATTACAATGTTAAAGTTTAATAGGCAAATGAGTCAATATGTTGACTCAACAACAGAGGAGTTTTTTAAATGTAGATTCTGATTTAGTAAGTCTGAGTTGGGGACTGAGATTTGGCATTTCTGACAAGTTCTCAGATTATGTCACTGTTGCCAGTCCATAGGTCATACATTGAGTAGCAAGGCCTGAGATAATCTCTCAAATGTCAGTGATCTCAGCTGGGCTTTTAATAAGACTGGGGAGTCATGGATTTGAAGTTGAGTTTCCTGGTCAGTACCTATAGTCCAAATTTTTAGTAGCATAAGAGGTAATTCATTTGCTTTAGACATTAAGCTTGCTAGAAACAGTGAAAACATGACATGATTTCTCACTCTGTCCAAATGTCTCAGCACTTGTGCACAGAAGTGGCCTTCAGGAGAATCTGCATACAAGGCTAACATTGTCTACATGAAGAATTTGGATTTGCTCAAATACTTGAGTACTTGGTAAAGGCATAAGTGTTTTCTGCCATAAGATAGGGTATTCTTTGGCAGCTGTAGTCAAAGGTTTTGGTATTAATCCAAAAAAAAGTAATATATTAAATCATTGATAGACACCAAATCAATAAAGTAAATTGAAAACTAAAATTGCTTTAGTTGTAGGTGGTGGGACCTGGAAAGGGAAAGCCAGAGATTTCTGGAAACTCCCCAGCTATATTTGTACCTCCACGGTGCCTCTTGAAAATCTTATGTAAGCTCATTGCAAACATGTCTTGAAATACACTGTAGAATGACCTGAAATGAATGGTTTGGATCTATGTTACTAGCAGGTCACCTCAAGAGTGTGAGTATCCGTTTCTGAAGGTTTGTCCAATATATTCACTTCAGAGATTGAAGAGTTAAAGGCCGGGCGTGGTGGCTCACGCCTGTAATCCCAGCACTTTGGGAGGCCGAGGTGGGCGGATCACAAGGTCAGGAGATCGAGACCATGGTGAAACCCCGTCTCTACTAAAAATAGAAAAAATTAGCCGGGCGCAGGGGCGGGCGCCTGTAGTCCCAGCTACTCGGGAGGCTGAGGCAGGAGAATGGCGTGAACCCGGGAGGCGGAGCTTGCAGTGAGCCGAGATTGCGCCACTGCACTCCAGCCTGGGCGACAGAGCGAGACTCCGTCTCAAAAAAAAAAAAAAAAAAAAAAAAAAAAAAAAAATCTGGATTTGAATGATCCTTTTCACACCCAGATCTGCTACTCTAAAAGTCTGTGAATCCATTCTTTTCTAACTTAATTAGGACCTGGAATTTAAATAGTGTAAAGCATTTTGATATTTGTCCATCCTTCCATCTCCCAGGGTGAAGAAGCTGTTTTGTCATGGCCAGAAGTCACTGGTAATTATTTAGATAATTATATTCTACTGTTGAGAACCTAGACCTGGCTCATTCTTTTCCTCACTTTCAATTCGTGTGTGTGTGTGTGTGTGACAATATTAACTTTTCACTTAACTGCTGGAAATTGCAGGGAGCAGACAACTGCAGCTCAAAGAGGTGAAACAAAGAAGAGGAGGAAAAAAAGAGGAGGGAAAAGCTTTGCTGCCGAGTTTTTTCTTAAGGGAGGAAGAAAAAGATTTTGTATTTCATAACAGAGAGCATTAAAATGATGTAGCCCCACACACAATGAAAACCTTGTGTTTTATTAAAGTGAAAAGGCTTGCTCAAGGCCTCCATTACTCATTTCCGGATGGAATGGCAAAACTTCAAGTTTGAAAAGACTCAAGTAGCTACAATCAAACTTTCCCTGGTAGCAGCTGATAACACAGCACTTTCCAGAAATCCATTTTGTAGATTGTGCAGATCAGCTATTTTCAGGACTCTCAGAGGCTGAACTCTGCACAAAAGGGGTAGCAGCTCAGAAAGCCTGGAGATACTTAATGCTGGAAGAATGTTTTCCACTATTTTAGGGTGGGAATTGATGGGAAATTCAATGGGTGGGTAAAGAGGTCACTACCATAATGCGAAGGCCAATGTTTCAGTATCTCCATCCCACAACTGAAAAGGACCAAGGCAAAAGTACCCAAAAGCCTGTTACCCCACTCACCTTCCTCTTCAACCAGAAGGACGGGGTTCAGAGACTCAGGAGTAGACGTCAGGTAGCAAACAGCAAATCTCCTGCCAGTTCCTCATTTATGCTGGAGAACAGGCACCTGGTCTTCATTAACATTGCTGCGGTAGTTAATGCGTTGCAGGTGTGAAAGTGTGTGGCTGAAATCTGACAAAACACCTGTCTTTTGTGGCACCATTAGATCTGCCTAGTGTGGGACACGACCCCCTCGGGTGTGCTTTCTCCTGCCTTGAAAGCCACAGTAAGCATTGTCCTGTAATTACAAAATCAGAGTCATCATTGCTGGGAAGAATTCCTTAACAAATTATACCTAATTAGTCTGAAATTACCTTTAATTCATGGTGAAACCATAGGCTTAACTGTGTTCTATAACACCTTCCTTTTTATCTTTATGCAAATATGATTATACACTATCAAACTGGCACCACCAGGCATAAAAAACAGCTGCAGCTAGTTCTTTGGTTACTAAATGAGAACTGGACGCATGCCATTGATTATGTTTTCTGAAATGCTGCATCAAAAAAAAATAATAATAATATCAGCCAGTTCCTTCCCTGTGAATTCTAGTTTTCTTCCCCGCCCACAGAATCCTAATTGAAAGCTGTGAGATTGATCTCCCTTGCCCAACCCCCCACCTCCTCACCACATTTTCTGCAGACACGTGTGTACATCTTGCTGCCGCCCAATCTTTTAGAATGTCATTAAGTGTCAAAACATACCTCATTTTATTTCTGATCACAGCCTCTTATGATATAGCTTATTTGGTTCTCATTCTCATCTCAAGTCTTCACGAAACTTTTGATTCAATGCAATTTGATTCATGTACTTTGGATTAAAAAGTTACTCATGTAGCAGGCATGGATCTATAAGCTTTACATATACTGTTATCTAATCCTGGCTGCAGTCCTATCCATTATGTACTACTATTATTATCCCCATTTTGCAGATGAGGAAACCAAGGCACAGAGATGTTATATATCTTACATGAGGTCAGGAAGCTAGAAGAGACAGCCAGTATTCTTGCCCAAGCCATCTGTTTCTAGCACGCTCCTATCCCTTCTAATAGGCATTCCCAATGATGTCCAAGGTCTTTCTAATTGACACTGATTATTTCCAATTCTCCTATCACACTTGTGAGCACAACACTGTAGGAAATTTTTTCCAGTTTGTTGGCATGTAAAGGTGAAAAGTTTCACTGTCATCAGAGAAAGAAATCATAGCTAACTCCTCCATTGAATCCATACAATTTGTGTAGCAATTATATTTCCGCCTCTACTCCAATGAAGGCATTTTTAGAACCAAAGTTGTATTTTCTGTTTCTTTAAAAACAAAAGCAAGCTGAGTGTATCATAGGTATTTAAAAATATGCATGTCTTTTAACTGGATCATACTTGGGTAACTTTTGCTCTGATATGAAAAGATGTTTGAGATGCTTTCTCAAACCAGAGTTTAATTCTTCAGAAACCAATTAAAAATATTAAATGCTTTTAGAGTTTAAGGTCTGTTTCTTCCTTCTGCATCTTCTAGATAAGTTCCTTGAAAAATCAGCATTGGCTTTGCAACAGTCATTCCCATCCTACAAACAATGACAGACCATATTATTGCTAAGTGCAATCCAATCCCAGGTTCTCTTTTAAAGTGAAGATTGTTCACTTTAAAAATGAACCCCAGACCACATCTAGGTTACTTTCCAGCTAGGTTTTTGCAAGTATACAAGAGATTAATTTTCTTGAACAATTTCAGGCTTGGTATGCAAAGTCAAACACACATCAGGTGCAGAGGTTGTACCAGACTCCTCAGTAGGATGTCTTGAAGTTCCCCTGGAATGTAGTGGTGAACTGGTTAAAAAAATAATTACAAGACTACCAGTAAGGTTTTGGCTGAATACTACTTTTGTTCAGTATCAATCAATTAAAATAAAAGCATTTTTGATGGTTGTTCATAACAAATATCCGGGTCCATCTGTGGCTATTTTATTTATGGCATTGCTGTTTTTCACCAACAACAAGTTGGCTAAAAATCAGGTTTTAAAATCTTAATTAGAATCAAAACATGATCTTCTCATTTAACGCCTCCATTCAAGTTCATGTTACTGCTGTGTAGAAAACGGAGTCTGCTTTCTGGAGGCAGATCCTGACTCCTGCACCATGGTAATCTACACAGCCGGCCCACAGCTGAGGGATGAGCTGTATTTCTTTACAGTATTTTTATTAGGCTGATTCCCACAAGTTTAAGAACACTGTAATCGGAGACACTGCAAGGTCACATTAAAATAAGAGGAGGAAACTGAACTCTCATTCAACCCGTTTCCATGAAGTTTAGAATTTTCAACTCATTTCAAAGCAGAGGATGTTCCTTTTCACATCCTTCATGTTTTGTAAACACTGCAAGTGCTACTGGCTTCGTTTTCATCAGTAGGAGCCACCAGCTTATGTTTATTATTTTTAATTATTAGGCCTTCTGCAAAGAGAACATTACTGCTGACAATTTATATTAGTGGTGATGCATCCTGATTGGTCAGAGGTGTGATTCCCTCCTTCTTTCCTCACTAGTAATGTTTGTGATTATTTATAACCTCCACACTTTGGTGTGTCGTGTTTTTCCCTCAAATAATTTTCTGTGACACCAGTTAACAATGTGTAATTACTATAACCAAGGCTGGGTCTATTTGATGCCGAAGCATCCGGTTGGAAGGCGAAATTTAGTCAAACATCTGAATGTTTGAGCTGCATAAGGCCAAACATCTGGATGTTCCCAAATATTTTCTCAAATATTTGGAAACATCCACAGATTTCTCCTCGTGTAGACAAAACATCCAGATGATTAACTGAATGCTTCTCTTTTCATCTGGATATTTGGCCACTGAATTTTCTTTGGGTCCTCTATGTAAGAATATCTATCCAGCTGTTTTACATAGCCATTGCTACACCAAAACAAGAAACACAGGGAAAAAACACATCCTATTGCTCCAAGGCAAGTCTATCTCGTTTTCAGTAATCGTGACAAACACCACACTGAAATATAAATTACCTCCAGAAGGAGAAATCTTTCTGTAGTCTCCTCTTATCCACGATTTTGATTTCTGTGGTTTCTGTTACCCGCGGTCAACCATAGTCCAAAAATATCAAATGGAAATTTCCAGAAATAAAGAACTCATAAGTTTTACATTGCTCACCATTCTGAGTAGCGTGATGAAATCTCACACCATCCCACTCCATCCCGCCTGGGATGTGAATCATCCTTGGTTCAGTGTATCTGTGCTGTCTACACTACCCACTTGTGAGTCACTCAGTAGCAGTCTCGGTTATCAGATCCACGGTTGAGTTATCACAGCACTAGTGCTCAAGTTACCCTTGTTTTACTTCACAGTGGCTCCAAAGTGCAAGAGTAGTGATGCTGGCATATTGTTACAATTGTTCTATTTTGCTATTATTTATTGTTGTTGATCTCTTTCTGTGCCTAATTTATATATTAAACTTCATCATAGGTATGTATGTATAGGAAAAAACATAGTATACATAGGGTTCAGTATTATCCGTGGTTTCAGGTATCCACTGGGAGTCTTAGAATGTAGCCCCTATGGATAAGGGGGAACCACTGTATATCTTAAAACCTAGCAAGAAAAGAGTTTGAGTGTCGAGTCTCAGAAAAGGAAATTACTTATCCAGTTTTAGCACCTTGCAGTAACTATTTTTGTCGGCACTATAGTAATTTCTGAAGCTCCAGTCTCTGTGTTCCTTCTCCAGCCATGCTCTTTGGGCTCCCTTAAATTGTCCTCCATCTAGACATTGACAAAGTTAGACTAGAAGCTATTAAAACATTCAACACTCTGGTTAGATGATACTAACTCAAAACTGTACAAATACATAACCTAAAAAAAAAGGCAATTTTTGTAAGCAATAGCCTCTCATCCAGAAGCTGGTAGCCACACTACAATATGTGAACTCTTTCTGAAATAGTATATAAAGATTTATATAAATATGCATTTTGTGCAGAGGAGGGAGAGTACCTGGAGATTTCTTTAGTCTCTCAAGGGCTGTTTTTCAATGAGTATCTTCTCCTTAGTGGGCATATTTTTAATACTTTCTAAAATTATTTGTGAGTTGGGAGAATCAATGCCACTTATTGTACGTGGTTGTTTGTGATGAATTCTAGCAACATTTTGTTTTCTCTGCTGGGCTGGTTTCAAAGATAACATGAAAAGAATTTAAAGATACCAAAGACACTTTATATGTAGTCACCCCCAGCATATACTCCCTCTTAGCCAAGGATTGTTCAACTGCAAGAAACTGTTATCCACTCAAGCTTGTGAAGAACAAGGAGTTTAGCTTAAGGAGTCAGAGTAATCTCTTGGAAACAGATGGCAGGAAATACAAACAGGCCTCACAAGGGACTAGAACTAGGACCTGCAATGCCCAGAGGCACAAGGGAGCCACTCTTCTGGTCTCTGCCTCTCTGAGACCACATGGTCTCTCATCTCTCTGCCCTCTGCACTATTCTCTAATTCATCTAATCTCTGTGTGTCTTGGTTTTCTCACATGTACAATGAGGATAATGATAGAATCTACCTTAAAAGTTAGATGTGCCTATCAATGAGTTAGTCCTTACAGCATGCTTAGAAGACTGCCTGTCACATAATGAGCACACAATGAATGGCATCCATTGTTGTTGTTACCATTGATTATTCTCTTTGCAGACCAAACTCTCCTGCCTGCTCAGCAGTACATATGGCTTTTGAATAGCCACACTCAAATGACAGCCCCTGTTCCCCAGGTTTGTTTGTATGATTCTCATTCTCACAGTTAACTGACTGCTGATTCTGAATCCCAATTTGAAATTCTCAGGAGAGAGGATCTAATGAGCCCAGCTTTGGGCAGGTGTGTACCTCTGGCCCCATCAGCTGCTGCCCTGCCCAGGGATGCCACAGAGCTCACTCACCCATTCATGACCTGCTGGGCAAACTCCTAGGGAAAGAAGAGTGGGTCAGGGAGGAAACAGAAGGCATTCTTAATGCAGATAGCAACATTTTAAACTTGCATTGTGTGTCGTTAAAGTTAGAACACATAGCTGAGCATAAAGAAAAAAAAAATCTGTGATCTCTCTATTTAGGGAAAATTTTATTTTTAATATTTTAGTATATATTTTATCATGCATTTTATACATATTTTTACCTATTTTATAAATGTAAAATGATACTCTGCATTTTGTTTGCAGCTTTTTTTGCACTAACAAACTGAAATTTTCCATTAACTATTTAGTATTATTCTACAATATGTTTCTTAATGACAGGATGGCACTTGTTTAAATACATATAAAATAGAATATGTTATAATAGCCCATCTTTGAACATTTAGATTATTTTCAATTATATAACTTATAACTGGTACCCTCACATAGCAGCTCTTGCATAAATTTTTATTCATATGGTTTTTTTCTTCACTTTTAATTAAACAAGAAATAAACTCATGTATGGCACTTTATTTTCTATTTTAACTTTTATTGCATTATCTAGGAGTTTGTCTATTTTTATTTGTTTTTATCAAAGAGCCACTTTTTGGATTTATTTATCAGTCTATCAATCATTTAGGCAGGCTTCAATGGTAAGCTGCTAATTAAGTTAAAGATAAAAGTCAAAGACACAATAAGATTTAGGACACGATGAGAATATCTATGGAATATATAACACTTTTTAAAAATTAACTTAATGATCTGTTCTGTCCACTTCAAACTTTCTGAGACTGCAAGCCTACTTTGCAAGAGGAAAATCTCCACAGCTATGTCATCTACTTGCTTATAGGGTGTAAAACTCAATCTATGACTAACAAATCAATATTGGCAATTATATTACTTGGATATTCATTTGTTTTGCATTTATTTATTTAGCCTGCTCTTGGGTCAAATAAGAGGAGAATCTTAACAAAGAGTCTTACTACTATTGAACCTGACCATTTCTTCTTGTTTCTCTGACATTTCCACATAATTTCTTTCATTGATATATTCAGATTCTATTACAGCATAAATTAATTATAGATTGAAATTTTAAATACTTACACTGACTTTATTTGTCTGATTTATTATTACTTGATGTAAATTCTATTCAGTCATATACTAATATTGCTAATCCTTGCTTTTATGTCTGAACTTGACCAAGATATTTTTGCCTGAACTTTTATTTTCATACCTTTTGAGTTCCTTTAATATGGCTATATATATATATATATATATATATATATATATATATATATGCTGTTTTAATTCTGTCTGATATCTTTGTTTTCGTTCTGCTCAGAATTTAATTCATTTATAACTAATCAGAACTGATCAGTTTTGCTAAAAGAAAAATTTTCCAAAAAGTTTAGTCGTGACTTTCTTAGAAATGAACACATATTAAGATTTTATTTAACACCCAAGCAAACCAGACAGATGTGCTAATCAGTTCAAAAGAGAATCTGAAGGACAGACACATTTGATCAGGAATAGACATTAATGTACAAATGGGAGCAAACTGGTTTCTTGAGGGGAAGTCGGAGGTAGTTCAATTGACCAGGTCAGAGCAGAATTTGTGTGTTTATAGACAAGAATTACTTAGCATTGCTCTCAGTTACCAATAACTTACAGTTGTGAACTAACTCAAAGACAACTAGTGGCTAGAACTAGATAACTTACAAGGGTGTCCTGTATGGAGCTAAGCATAGTTTTTCATTAAAGCTCACATTTCCCTGAAGTGTTTTTCGGTCATTCTGAATGCTTTCTGCTTTTTCAATTCTTTCCTATTTTATTTGGTTTCTATTTTATTTAAGTTATGTTTCTCCCTCTCTTCCATCTAGTTATTTATAGGAAATTAACCTCTCACTTATGGTTGAACTGTTCAACTGTGCATACTAATGTATTTTCCTCTAATTATTAACTTTAGATTACAACTTTTACTTCTGCCTACGAGTTTTTGTGATATAGTCCAGAACTTGAGGTCTAGTTTCTTGCCTTCAAATAATCATTCTCACTTTAAAATATGCATATTTTGGAGTACTAACATTTTATTGTTTCCTTAATTTATAATTATTAAGATTTATGTTTTACAATGATAGCCCTCATCTTTCTATATTTCATTACTTCCCTATTCCTGAGTGTGTGTGTGGGTATGTATACTCATTTCTTAGTGAGAAAAGTTTTGCATATATTTATAAAAGAAACATATGTGTAATTCATGCATTGGTAGTCATTGTATATCCAATAAAGTGTTTCTGGTACCTTTGTATGTGAATAAAACCTATATATATTGTAGAAATCTTTGGTGATAGTCTTTTTTTTCTCCCATTTAAAACTCTGAGGAAATCACTTCATAGTCTTCTAGCTTCTCATTACAAAGGGAAAACTGAAATCTGAAACTGGATATTTTTAATTCTTTCATGAATGACCAATCTCATCTGCCTAGATGCATGTCATATGGGTTTTTCCCCTTGAACTTTAAGACTTTCATCAGGATATATCTATCTGTTGTTATTTTCATGAATTTTTTTGGGATTTTTTGAGCTCATTCAGTTTACAAAACCAGACCTTATTCACTAGCCCAGCCAAATGTCATTTAATCTTTCTGACTATTGCTTTCTTTCTGTTTATCCTGACATCCCCTTCAGTAACACTCACTCTCATGATCTCAGTAATTAATCCTCCAAATAACTTACCTCAGCTTTGATTGTCTTTATTTTTTTGTCATTCACCTCTGCATTCTGGAATATTTTTTACCAAGCATATATTCAATCCCCTTCATTTGACTTACTATAATGTTATTTCTACTGCTATTGCATTTTAAAACTCTGTTCTTAAATGTTTACTTTAAAAACATTTTTTCCCTTGGAACTCATTTTAAATTTCTGCCTCTCTCTGCAACCAGTTCCAATTTCAAATCTGTTTATTGTATTATCATCTCATCTTACAGGTTTTATTTTATAGAACCCATGTTTTTCTAATATTCATAAGACCACAAAATGGTGTATAAACCATATTTCTGTTTCTTTCGATCATTTTAAAAAATATGCTTCTGTCTGTGAATAGTATGATCCTGGTTGTATATGTGCCTGTGTGTGCCTACACGTGCATCCAAAAAGCTGAACCCTAAGACTAGAGGAAAAGGACAAAGTCAGCCAGCAAGATCATTTGTGTCACACAAGTCTAGAAAGTCACAAATTCATTAACACATGTACTTCTTAAAAAAAAAAAAGGAGAAAGAGAGAGAAATGGTTGAAACTCTTTTCAAGGATGTTCCAGCACCTCATATATCCAGCCAAGAACCCACCTTACCCTGAGGACTCTCCTCAGGTAGATTTACTCCCTGGAGAGACAAAACTAGTGCGATTTCAGAGTCAGGGTCCTTGGACATAGTTGAGGGTGAAGCTGAGGTATCCTTCTGAAAATGGGGCTGAGGATCCAGGCTAGGAATGCATATTGGGCTATGAGACTCACATTACTCATGCAAGAGACTGGAAGTTTCCTCTCTGAAAAAATGGCAACTTACAAAGACTCAGATCGTGACAGTCAGAGGCCACCCGCTGACAGGCCTTGCCCCTGCACACAGAAATTCTGATCTTCATTATAAATATGGACATACAGCCAAGGCTCACCACACATTTGAGAGAAGTCTCTAACAGGAAAGACTGGCCAAAATAAACAAATAAGACACGCTTGCAGGAAATAAAGACAATACAGTGAGCAAAGAAAGGTTTAACTTTTTAAAAATATATTATTAATAGTCTCAAAGTAACCAGAAAAGATTTTTTGCGTCATGAGATAATAACACGTTGCTAGTTTTTAAAAAACTTTTCACAGAACAATTAAATAAAAATGCTATAAAAGAAGGGACGATAACTGAGGAAATCTTCAGAAAGTAAAGCAAACCCATAAGAAAGAATAAAAAATAGGAAAGGAGGGAAAAAGTTAATAAAATCTGAGGAGGGGTCCAGGAGACCTCACATCTAAATAAGAATTTTAGGAGGAAGAAAATCTAAAAGTTGAAAACTAAGAAATTATCAAAGTAATAATGTCATAAAATTTGCCACACCTAAAAGAAATGGCTTTCTGGATTATGAAGACCCAAGTGCGCATTGTGATGAATAGACCTACAACAAAGAAAATCTCTGTGAAATTTCACAATACTATGGATAAAGAGAAGAGCCCAAAGGCCTCCAATGAGAAATAGCAGGTCCCTGAGGAAGGATGAAGAATGAGAAGAGCATTTGACACAGCAACATTGGAAGCTAAATGATAAAGGAGCAAGGCCTACATTCTGTCAGCAATGATTTTCAAGCCAGAACCCTGACTCTAGCCAAATTTTAAACCAAATGTCAAAGTAGAATAAGGATAGTTTCAAACAGTCCAAGTATCAAAAAATTGTCCTGTCATGTTCCTTTTTGAAGGAAGCCACATAGAAACATACTCCATTACAACAAAGAGGTAAATCACAAATGAGGAAGATGTGGAAATCAGGAAACTGGAGTTCCCACACAGATAAAGACTAAGGGAATCCTAGAAAGAAAAAAAAAAAAAGTGGTAAAAGAAGAGCCCAGGATGACAACTGTGCAGAAAGCCTAGAGGAAAATCAGTCCAGATGTGGAGCATGGAGGGCTCCAGAAGCTACATGCCAGCACTGCTTGGTTGTAATGAGGAGATTTGCATTTCATTTGGAGAGTTTAACAATAAATTAGTTACAGGTACACAGAAACTAAGCAAACCCACAGAAAGGAGGTAAGTCTTAGCTCTAGCCAAAACAAAAAGCTATACAAGAAAGGTTATGATACAGTAGCTCAACTGTGAGCATTCTTTATATGATCATAATTAGAGAAATACTGATTACTGATAAGATTAAGTATTGATATGATTATACTGAGAGGCGTGGGTGTATTAATTAGTTCAGGCCACTGTAACAAATTATCATAGACTGGTAGGCTTAAACAACACACATTTATTTATCATAGTTCTGAAGGCTGGGAAGTCCACGATCAAGGTCCAGCAGATTTGGTGTCTGGTGAGGGCCCTCTTCCTGGTTTTTAGGCAGCCAGGTTCTTGTATCCTCACATGGGAAAGAGCAGAGAGAGCTCTCATGTCTCTCCTTATAAGGCCACTAATCCCATTCATGAGGGCACCACCCTCATGACCCAATTATCTCCCAAAGCCCTCACCTTCTAACTTCATCACATTGGGAGTTAAGGTTTCAACATACAAATTTTAGGAGGATGCAAACATTCATTCCATAACACAAGGGAAGGAACCTAATTCCTGTAATAGGAAACAATATCTAAACTAAAAAATTAGCAGTAGAATGTGTTAGTTGAATATGGAAACAGCAATAAGAGTTATGTGATTGCCTTAGAAGGATGAGGATGGGGATAAGGAAAAGGAGACAAGCATTATAAGTTGTTCAGTTGCTTTTTAAAACTAGAACTAAATATATTACTTTGAATAAAATAAAACTTTAAATTTAAATTTATAATAAAGGAACACAATCAAAATATATTTTTCTTCAGATTATTCAAACTCTATGCTCATTTCTTTATGATTCAGAATTATTCACAAGATCTTTTTTCCCCCTAGTTTCTCATACTGAAATAGTAAAAAGTCTATTCAGGGCTGGTATTTCCCTCAGAAACAGGGTGGGAGAGTCTTCTCAGCTTGCAGTTAGAGGATATCTTTCAGATTTCAAGTGATGGGCTTTGGGCAATATCAATGACCCAGTAGCTTGAAGGACACAGGAACAGAGATAGGGGTCTGGAAATCCTGGAAGGTGGGGAGAGGGGGTTTTAACATCAAGGATTTCTTCATTTCTAGAAAAGCTGCTATTTCAGGGTTAAACCTTAATTGTGGGGCAGCTTCCTTCCAGGAGTGGAAATGATCTCCCTTATCGTTCGAGAAAAGGTTTCTTTACTGTCTTTGTTGGCCCTGGGCTTCCAAAGCCCTGAAGTCTCCAGGCCCATTCCTCATGAGCAGTTCCACACCACATCAGTAAAGAAATGTGCCCTCTTAGGAAGCTGCCTCTCTGTAACTACTGCCACTGCAAAAGCTGGCTTTTTGGTATTACTGCCCACATTCATGGATTTGTGGGTCAGATTTCTCTAGACAGCTCCCTGCTGCATCAATTAAGACATCTCAGCCTCAGGAAATGACTTTTCCAGAGCCGCTGCCACAGCTTCTCTGGAGGCTTCAGCTCAGTTCCAGCCACCCAAAACTCTGACCTCAATTCTGCTCACAGTCAGTGGGAAAGAGGATCCAAATTCTGCTTTCTCTGTCATCCTAAACTCTTGTCTACAGTATGGGTCTCTCTGAGTCCTAAAGTTGTCCCTAAGCCCCAAGATTTCTTCCACTTGCTTGTCACAGAATCACAAAACTTCCTTATAGCATTCCACCTGGGGGTCCTTGCTTTTGACTGCCATTGAATCCAGTAGGAATTCCTCAGGTTTCCTGACATTTGAATAGCTCTATTTCCCAGCTGTCAGTGCTAATGAACAGGTTTTTTTCATAAATTTTTTTATTTTCTAGATCTTTTCCACAGAGGAATGTCTAAATATTGTCAGCCTAAATCAGCATACAGCAAGTATCAGTTAAAATTAGGTTCACTCACCAAGGTCATGCCTTCGCATTCCAGCCTGGGCAACAAAGTGAGACTCCGTCTCAAAAAAAAAAAAAAAAGATCAGGTTAACTCAGTTGCATTTTACAGAAACTCAAAACGAGGGTACTTAAATGAGACTAAGGTTTACTCCCCCCTCACATAAAGAAGTAAGGAGTTAAGCAACCAGAGCTGATGTAGTGGCACCTTTTATATCATTGCTCCGCCATCCATACAAAATGGTACTTGTACTCATTATCCAAAATGGCTGCCAGGACTCCATCCAACAAATCTGTCTTTTGCAGAAGAATGGAGGAAGGAGCAAGAAACTGTGCTCACATTTCCTTTAGAGGACACCTTCTAGGGCCACATCCAATTCTACTTATTTCTCATTGGTCAGCGCTTAGTAATGTGGCTTCACTGAGCTTCAGAAGAAGTTGAAAACACTGGAGTCATTAAAAATCCTTGGATATGAAATGAAAAACAGTGATTCTAAGGAGGCTAAATGTATTTGATAAGAAGTTTTTTTAAGGACAAAATAAAAGAAAAAATAGAAATAATAAAAAGTATATGACCCTTCTGGGATTTATAGGCTTCGATCTCTCTATCATGAGGTCAAACCACAGAACAAAATCAGACAATATAAAGAAAAGCAGAAAGATAAGGGATGGAAAATGTATTGCTTTCACGAGAAATCTAACCTTCTATTCTTAGTGTCTCTTAATTCTGTCTATCTATTTACACACATATTACATAATTTCTGTTAAACCCAATTCTCAATATTAGAATAATTTTTTATAACTTAGTGTCTCCCAGGCTTGAGCAAAATCCTAGCACAAGGGAGAAACCTAGTAAGTTTATATTAAATGGACAGTTGGATAAGGGGATATATGACTGTCGACAGCATGAGTTTAGCAAAACACATTGCCATGCACTAGTTATCAAGTATTAACAAAGCTTCTATTGTATGCATACTATAGCAATGACAAAGAATATAGAATCTGTGCATTATGCACAGATCTTAAAGTCCTGGATCTTAAAGTAGAATCTGTGGAGTACTTTTAAACCAACATCAGGAAGCAAGTATAATCACCAGTCTAACATTCTACCACCAAATGTCTGAGATGAGCCAAAAGCCAGCCATGAATCCATGTTACATATTGATTACAATGAATACATTATATAATTCAATGGAAATAGAGAAGGTGCCAGAAAATGTAAAGTCTGTTTGCTAACCTCTGGTTATTTTTTTACAAGATTGATAGATTCTGATAAACTTCAACCTCATAGCACAAGACATCTGTAATGACTTTCTTTTTTTTTTTTTTTTTTTTTTTTTGAGACGGAGTCTCGCTCTGTCGCCCAGGCTGGAGTGCAGTGGCCGGATCTCAGCTCACTGCAAGCTCCGCCTCCCGGGTTTACGCCATTCTCCTGCCTCAGCCTTCCCGAGTAGCTGGGACTACAAGCGCCCGCCACCGCGCCCGGCTAGTTTTTTGTATTTTTTAGTAGAGATTGGGTTTCACCGTGTTTGCCTTTCTTATGCTGTATCCAGTTGTGGGGCGATTGCTGTGACCTTTGAGTATACACTTAGATCCTAAGATGTTTACAATAGTTCTCAAAGATAAAGTTTCGCAGCATAGGTTAATTTTATCCTTAAAAATTACTATCTTTCCTTTGACTTACCCTTCCCTGTACTCTCGTTAAATTACCTAGCTCTTCACTGGCCCCAACAACATCTTAGCAGACTCAGGGCTCAAGCTTCATAGGTGAAAACCATCCCCCTAACTCTGTGATGCAGCTTATGAATTCACAAATCTCCTTTCTGACAACTCATAGGAGCTAGGTGACAAAACTAGGATTTGAGACTTCTGAACAAGCTAGCAGTGGAACCCAAGTCATCAGCATTTTCACCTGTGGCCCTGATAAGTGGCACCCTCATCTGACCCACACAGCAACCCAAGTGCAACATGTGGGTCAACCACACTCTAGAAATGGTTTCTGCCTCTCCTGCAGCCTGATACTTTGATTGCATTGTGGTTGCTCTAAAAGCCCTAATACAGAGGTCTGTGGATTCTTCTCTTTACTATGCGGTTTGAAGCTGGGCAGAGGGGAGGAGACTTCAGAAAGAAAAATTGCCCAGTGCACCGTGACAGCTGTATAATTAGGCAAAGCAGGCCAGTGCTTACAGCATTTGTCATTCAGCAATTGTTCACACTCCAGGTTCCATAGCCAGGTGCTTCGAAGAGTGAGGTGATGATAATGTCTTTATGTGACTTGAGCCGGAAGGACCTTCAAGCTCACATAGGCCAAGCAGGAACCCTGGCAGAATAAAATGAGCACTGCTTTACTTTCTTAGTGTTCACCAGTCTATTTGTCATAAAAATTAAATACACTTTGTTAGGAACCTTTAAACATTACTAAAAACACATTCAACCAAAGGAGGGCTGTAGGAAAGATTTGTAAATTTTTGTTCCCAATTGTTTCCCCAAAATTTGAGATTTGTGATTTGTGACTCCCTTTGTGAAAAGACGGAGTTAATGCCAATGAATAGGAAGTGGACTGGAGGGATGGGGTCTGCACAAGAGTTACTGAAGCAGCCTGCACCTCTTTGGTCTTCTATTTATCCAGAAAAAGAAGAATCCTATTTTTAAAAAGCTTAAATATCATAACTCTGACTGTTTCATTAAACTGTACAATTCCCCCATGAATCATGATCTCCTAGCACGCTGTGTACACAGAAGAATACCTCAGTTTCTCACAGTTAAAATTCAAATAACCATGTCTGTAACACAGGTCTTCTTTACCTTGAACCATGTTATCTCTTGGACTTATTTTCAATTTGTTTTTTTAATGATGCTCCACCTTTTTATGGTCCACTAGCAACAAACGTTACCTTTCCTCCATCTTGCCTTCTTTTACTTTCAGTTCAAGGGTACATCATGCAGTCATCCACTGATCTTTACCAGACTCCTTGTAGTAATGCCAGGCTGTGCCTGAGGATCTGTGGATTACATTGCAATTGTTTTAAATTTTAATCTGCAATTGACTCCTATTTTGAGAAGAAACCCAGCTCAGCCTCATCTCTTAAAACTGTCCTTCTCCACCTTCAGTGGTAGACTCACAACAGCCTCTGTTTTTACTATGTGAACTCTGACTCTCATGCCCGATGGGCATCAAATCCAAGGGTACCAGTTGGCTTCTCTGGAAGGGAACTGAGGATGATCAAACGTCTGAAATGAGACTGCAACTAGCTTATATGAATTTGGGACCTGTGAGGCAGCCATGCACGTAAGATGCCAGAATAGCAGGTGTACTGACAGAAATTATGAAGTGTAAATACAGAAGGCAATACAAGAAACATGCAGCCCCAGAAAAGCAAGAAAAGACCAAGAAGACGCTGACCAGGCTCCGGACTGCATTCCAGATGCTTGTTCCAGTCCTTCAGGGCCAACCACTCTTCCTACTCATGACTTCTGAGAGATTCCTCTCTGATCTAATGTCTAAGGTTTTATTAATTCTACTTCAGTTAATTGGAGTAGGATACTGTTGCTTCTTGTGACAGGGAGGTGGAAGTTTTATTTGAAAAATTTCCAGAGAGGAAATTTTCTTTGTTTTGAAAAATATCTTGACGAACTACTTGGACTAGAAGGTTAGATCTGAGGACACAGCAGGTGTGAAAGCAACAAAGGAGAACACTTAACTCGTCTACATAAACAGGATTTTTTTTCCTTCTGAAAGAGAGGGAATAAAGAGAAGAAGCAAGCAAGAGGAAAGAACAAACATAACTAATAAATGGTTTGAGGCTGAAAGACTTCTCAGAGTACGGACAATGAAAATTCCCTGGTGGCAGAGTTGTTAGACCATTTTAAGGATGGTGACATATAATGTTCAATTTGAAATTCTTTGTTGCTGCCATGAAAACATTCCATTTGTCTGCATCCCACCCACCTATCCTTTGCACCAATGTCTGCTTTGTTTGCATACGAATTTTTGTAGAAATTGAGCAATGGGCTGTTTCATAAATGTTTATTTTGCTACAGAATATGTATAGCAAATGAGAGAGCAGGGGCTCAGATGTATAGGTAAGCATGATCTCTTGTCTGATCTTTTATTCTCTACATAGTGTGAAATAAAGATTAAAGACCATTTTATTAGAATGCAAGGGACTGATGGGGTTTGGGGCATGCCACCCCAAAGTATGACACCTTGGCATTGGAGAAAAACACAGAAGCAGAAAGGTCTCTCTGACCTTCTCCTGCCCTCTCACTATAAAACGTAGAAAGAATTCTCTGACCTTCACCAGAAGTAGGTCGTAAGACCCTCACGTAAGAGAGGCCCACCCAGAACAGAGGAATGTCCTTATCTCTGAAGACATGGGAATACAGAGTAGAATCTGAACAAACGGGCCTTGCTAAGTCCCCCCTGAAACCCCAGTTTATTATCATTAGATCATACCCCTTTTATCCAACCATACTTTTCCACAGCTCTCCACTTCATCAAACTTAGCATAAAAATATACTGGCTTTCCCGTTTCTGTGGGGTCTCATTTTCTCATGGCTCCCACATCACATAAAATGTATATTAAATAAATTTATATGTTTTTCTTTTGTGAATCTGTTTTTCGTTATAGAGGCCTTGACCGTGAACTTAAGATGGGAAGAAAAGACACTTCTCTCTTAGAGGACTGTATGTAAGTCCCACATAACCCTGCATTACATATGCAACCCCAAGAATCTTGATTCAAATGTAGCCCCTCCTCTGCTCATAAATTCATTTTGGATATGTAAATCTAAGTTAAATCTAAAAGCAACAATCCAAACACATTACTTGCAATGGCTTTTGAAGTCTTCAGGTGTATAGGGTGTAATCCGCTAGAGAGATAAACAAGATGAGTACTGCTGTTAAAAGAAATGTACTCAATGGTTCCGTGAACTTGGAGCAAAGATATATTAGATCTGTGATTTCATTTCTTAAAAAAGTTTTTTTTTTTTTTTTTTTTTTTTTTGCTTTTCAAAAAGACTCAGACTAGCATTCCTTTAAATAGCAAACTCATCTAATGCATTTAAAATACAATTTAGTTTTGCAAAACGGATTTACAAGTAACTTTTCAGGAATCCATCTATTGACTAAAGAGAGGTATGTCTGTTATGCAAAGCACTGTACTTAAGTACCTTAAGGAATAATCCCAGTCCATTATTTCTTAGCCTATCTAGTGGGTGTTTGTATTTGTTTTATAGCTTTTTCCCCTCTTTGATTTACATTTACGAGACAACTGGAGAGAGATGATGTGAGATGGTTTTTATTTTTATGAGCAAAAGGAACCACATCAACCACAAGTAGCAGAACACTGCCACGGCTGAATTATGAAGGTCTCCTCAGCAGAGGGAAAATTAAAAGGGCATTTTGTCCCTACTTTCACTTCTTATGGGGAAATCATGCCCTACAGATGTCTACCAAGCAATTCAATTGTAAGTATGAAGCTATGGTTGCACCTTCATTCAGTTGCTTATGTTACCAACACAACTTGAAACTAATTTAAATGTATTAAACTTCCATTCAGCTTTTGGGTGTTCATTTGTGATTATCTGCTGGCAACTGATATGACTCTAATTAATCAGCCAAAATAATGAATAATGGCCTAATTCATCTTTTTCATGACTCCATGAGCATATACCATCATGAGACTATTGAGTTAAAACCTAGATATGCCCTCTCTTCCTAAAATAAAAGTGGGCTTTGAAACCATGTCATATTTATTACCAGTTACACAAAGCTAGGTACAAACATATTTAATTGACTGGCAAGTATAATCCCATAACTATTACTGCCCTAGCTTGCCTACACACACACACACACACCCCTCCATTTCTCAGAGGGTGCAAACTGGCAGCACGTGAGCCAAACCTAGCCCACGGATGAGCTTTATTTGGTTTGCATGTCAGAAATCACATTGTTATAAAAGCCTACGCATTAACATTTGAAAATTAGGAGATTTCACATATAAATTCACACTTCTAACTTCTCTTGAAGAAAATAAGAAAATCTGGCAACACTGGATTGGAATTCCATAGGGCAATTATTAGCTGGAGCTGGGATGCAAAGTCCCTTGGTTGGGACTTTAGGCTCTCTCAGCTTTGCCGCAGTCCCTCCATACTCCATTACCTTTCTTTCACCCAGTCCACAGCACACATTTACCCTCCTAGCAGATATTTGAGTTTGCAATTCCTGGCCTGCATTGTTCTCCTTCTCTGGGTTTTTGGAAAGCATCTTCTCTTTAGATGCACTAAACGCTAAACTGCTTCCACCAGAGAACCTCAGGAAATCTGAGCCTCCATTTTCACTTTCTGTGCTTTTACAAATTTAAAAAGGTATCCCTATATATAACTAAGCCTTAAAATACAGGTGTGTGGGACTTTAACACACAGACTCTAATCATAAACATATTTAGGCATTTTTCTCCCTGCAACACAAATTTTCATCTAATTTATGTTAATTGAATGAATTTTAAAAGTAGCATAATTGTTTAAAATTGGTCTGTTTGGGGAACTAACATTGGGGTAGAAAAAGAATCACTTCACATGTAGCCAAATATCTCATTCGAACAGTGTTATGTTTCTGTTTGTAACAAAAAGTAAACATGTTTATTAAAAATATGTAAGAGGCCAGGAGCGGTGGCTCATGCTTATAATCCTAGATCTTTGGGAGGCCAAGGTGGAAGGATCACTTAAGCTTGGGAGTTATGCCCAGCCTGGGCAACATAATGAGACTTCGTTTCCACAAAGAATTTTTAAAAATTATCTGAGCATGCTGGCACATGCCTGTAGTCCCAGCTACTTAGGAGGCTGGGGTGGGAGGATCATTTAATCCCAGCAGTTCAAAGCTGCAGTGAGCCATGATTGTACCACTACACTCCAGCTTGGGCAAGACTCCATCTCAAAAATATATATATTATATATATATAATATGTATATATTATATATAATATGTAATATATGTATATATTACATATGTATATATTATATATGTATATATGTATATAAGTATATATGTATATATAATGTATATATAATGTATATATAAAGTATATATGTATATATAATGCATATATTATATATAATATATAAGTGTATATATAATATATAAGTGTATATATTATATATAATATATGTGTATATATAAGTGTATATAATATATATGTGTATATATAATATATAATATATAAGTGTATATAATATATAAGTGTATATATATTATATAATATATGTGTATATATATTATAGTGAGACAGGAATATATATGAATAAAAGAAATATGTATATACACACACAGGAATATAAGGAATATATATATAAACATATATTCCTCATATATATATAAGAGGAGGTCTGTATTAATAATAGTGCTGACTATGTTTGGAAAATGAAGGTTGTTATTTTAGTAAAAACTCAATCTATTCAAATGTTGGATATAGTCAGTGATGTTAGGGTTTTGAAGCTATACAATTATAGCTATGAAACACCTCTCCTATTGACATTCTCTAACGAAAATAATAATAACCTTGTCATGGTGCATCTGAAATATATAATCTCTGTTTCTTTCTTTTCCCATTGAAAGAATTGTCCTATGATATATGCTTTCCAGAGAGTTCTCTTAATGTTTCTTTGCAAAACAAACTGTATCAGAGGACACAGTTTGTATCACAAAAATGTTATTTTTACTCCAATTAAGGGTTGTAGTATTTTACATTAAGATTGGCCTGGTATATTCAAAGTATGCTTCATTGAGAAAATGTTCTCTTTACATAACTCTTCAGGTTGTTATGTACTTAGTAAAGTACAAGTGAATGACATAGCACTATGTGAAGAACTCCAAGTTCCCTAGAAACCATCTCCTTACTTTTTTCTCACCAGAAACATTGGTGAAATACACTATTACCCTCCTTTTTCAAATAAGACTAAGATTCTAAGTCATTTCCTGAGGTCGACGTCATACGGCAAATTAATGGAGGAGACCGGTTCTCTGGCTTTAAGTTTCAGTGTGTGTCTAGATCTGGATCTTGGTTACCTCCTGAGCTAAAACTCTTCATAAACCGGTCTTAAGTAAATTTGTCTGCTCCGAAGGGTTACAACCGTTGGTCCCATAGACTAATGCAGAAAAAATGTGCTGTGTTAATGTCATCTCTTTAAGCCTCAGTACTCTCAGCTGTAAATGGGTATGATGATTCTTCCCTACTATGGCAAGACTTAAATTTAAGACAATATACTTGTTACATCTGTTACAGTAGCCTAACCTTGCCCTAAGACAACAGTTAGAGTAGTTATTACCTACTATGAACTCATTCGTTATCAAGCTTGAGCATGTGTCAGAGTCACCTGGAGGGCTCATGAAAATGCAGATTATTAGGTGCCATCTCCAGAATTTCTGACTCAGTAGCTCTGGAATGAGATCTGAGAATTTCGGATTCTTACAATTTCCCAGGTGACACTGATACATCCTGGGCACACACGTTGAGAACTCTGCCCTAACTAACATTGTCAGTAAATCGCTAAGTATAGCCTGGAAGTGTAGACCCTCCCAAAAGTCATCATCATTTCATTATTTATTGGCCATCCTATGTGCACATACAAAATGACTTACAGGTCTTCCAAAGGAATCCTAATAAAAGTAAGGCTAAAATAGCAATGTAAAGATATACTTTAATCTCTGCTTTATTCAGTAAAGCATACATTTGGCAGAGTAATAAGTTATTAACTTTCCACAGCAATATGTTGATTTCACCACTGTTTTATTTTTCTTTATCTAAGATAATTCTGTGAGTTCCCAATTCTAGTGATTCAACGAAACCCATAAAAATAGGTTCGCCTATTTACTAAATGTAGTTCTTTGATATAGATGATACTTGATTGATTTTTATATTATATGAGTGCATAAGTAACTCTGGCATTCAGAAATGATAATATTCTCCTATCTTTGATCAAATTAGAAAGCCATGTGCATTAAAATGGGTTAAAAGGAAAAACTTGCATGTCTAAAGTTAAAGCATGACTAATGCATTGAAGAAATTGTTCAACACAGTTCATCCTGGTAAAAACATTACTTCTGTAGTCAAGCCAAGGTTAGTGTCAGGTTAGGTTATCTGCAATTCAAGTGCCAGATGTGCCTCTGTGTGTGTGCACGTGTGCGTGCTTGAGCACGTGTACGTGAACTTCCCACTAGAGAGTTATAGACACTCCAGGAATGACTTTACGGAAATCTTTCCTTACAGAGAGCTAAGTTTAAAACTCTTTGGGTAACTTTGTCCCCACTTCATGTTTTCCCTATCTTCTCCTTGACACTTTTTGCTGAGCCAGCTACTGTTTTTCTCCAACCTGCTAGGTTTTCAATAAATTTCCTGTTGTGCATTGGGATAGCAGTGTTCCTGGAAAATCGCTTTTCCTAGGTGATCTGCGCCAATATCTCCCATATACACTTTTTAAAATAATTTAGAGAAAAGTAACAAAGTGCTTACAGTGCAAGAATTTACTCCAGAAGACTCCAAACCATTCACTGACGTTTTACAGTTTTAATCCCAGCTTCAATTTCATAACTGGTGCTCAAAACAGAAGAGGTGCACCGAGGTGTGCACTTGAAAAGACATTTATAGCCTTTCATTTTGAGATTTCAAAAACATTAACCAACATACTCAAATCCCCTTAAAATTCACATGGAGAACTAATACACTATGCTCTTTAAAAAAAAAAAAAAAAAACCTTGTGGAATTAGAGCTGAGAACCATTCAATAACCAGTTGTGAAAGTAAAAAACATTAGAATCAGAATCATCACGGGAGCCTGTGATTTGTAAGAAAACCTTGAGAGTTCAAGTAGTAGTTCATTTTCTAGCCTTCAAACAGTACTCTATTAAAAAAGTGCCAATTTTGAAAAATATATTTTTTGGCCTCTGTATCAAATTGTCTGATGGATGGTGTATAAGCAAAATGACAATAATCATAGTTAGCACAGAGACACCATTTTAACACTTTTACAGGTATTTAATTCATTGAGGCTTCATGATACACCTGTAATTTCAGTATATCCCCATTTTCCAGTTGAGGAAGCTGAGGCTGAGAGAAGTTAAGTAACTTGCCCAAGGTCACAAAGCATGTGTGTGGCAGAGCCAGGATATGAACACAAGCATTATAGGTTAAGAGACTCTCACCATGGAAGCCTCTTGGGGAATGGGGAGAAGAGTCACAAAAACTCCTCCAGAAATTGCATCATGGAAAAAATAATCCAATTTAAAGTAACCCTAAAGCTCTAATTATTTCTTCTTTTACTTGATTGGCGATCAAATTCCCTTCTAGCTTTCTGGAGAGGTTACTAAGAAGCTATGACACAAACAGCACCAGCTACCCACAATCTGTGTTTCCTTTGGTGACCAGTCAGCCTCTTTATATTGTCTTCTTAAGGCACAAATAAGGGCAAGGATTAGAGGCCTCCTGGCCTCCAAGCTGCTGCTCTCACGCTCCCTGTCCTCTGGATCTCACAGCTCTGGTGGTCCAGGAGCAAAATGAGAAAAATCACAAAGATTAAATTCTTCCCTGAGTTGAGAATAATGAGGAAGGTGTTGTGTCAACACCACAAGCAAGGAAAAGTTGCCCTGATTCCATCATTTATGCCCCCTGAGATCATTTGTGTAGCTCAGGGCATACAAAAAGACCTGATGTCGAGCTCAGTTCCTGCCTTTGATGGCACACAAACAGAAGTCACTTTTACACATTCACTGATTCTGCACATATTTATTGACAGTCTAGGGTAGGCTGGGTACTAAGATGGTTAAGATCCAATACTCGTGCTTGAGGAGTTCCGAGTTTAGACTGCTCTATGCCTTGGTTTCTTTCAGCCGGAAACAATAACTCTATACCCCACTTCTCCCCGAGGGTGCCACTCAGATTTCTGAGATATGAAAAATGTGGGAAGGAAAGTTTCTGCAAAGCCCCAATCCTTAGAAAAGCAAACTTTGCCGCCACAGCACACAGTACACACTCCAGAGTCGCCCACTGCCAAGAGGCCAGCCAAGACACAGACTCCACCGGAGCGCTGATGTCTCCAACTCATGGCCCGCTTTCATTCCTCTCTTCCCTGAACACTTTTAAAATTTTTTTCTGGAGTCAACCCAAACTCAGCAGAGTTTCCAGATCCGTGGAAGTACAGCATGCAAGCAGCCCATTTCCTGACAATGCTGCAAAGCTTCAGGGAACACATTTTGTTATTTCCACATTTATGAGTCAAGCTGAAGCCCTGAGCCTGACTCCTGACCAGGCTGTCCCCCACCTGGGAATGCTGCAAAGCTGAGGGGGGAAGGAAAATGGCATTGAACATGCCTGGAGAAGTTAATAAAAATAAATGTTCCAGTGGCTGCCTAGACAAAAACATTGGCATCGAAGGGGTTTCTAAAAGGGACTGAGGTGTGAAGATCATTTTCCGAGGCCTGTTCAGGTTCTTCCCATGATAACTTGTTCTGGTGTGATTGCAAAGAAAGCAAAGTTTCAGGAAATGTGGCTCAAACTAAATGACACATTCTCCAAATGAACTCTTTCTTTCTTAAAGCAACCTGAAAAATGAAGCAAAGGGACTATACATCATTTCATCAATAACAAAAATGTTTAAGAACTTAATATGCACACAGCATCATGCTAGGCATTGTGAATGGTACAAAGAGAAATGTAACCATCGAACAAATTATTTTCAAATATCTACAAGGTGTCAGACATTGCATTAGCTATCGGAAATGAAAACACAGGTAAGGCGCGGCTCTAGCCCGTTCTGCAATTTTTAAACAGTCTTAAAGCAACAATGGGAAAAAGAAAACTGGTCATGCTGACTGATGGTATTTAGAAATAAGGAGAAGTTCTGAGATTTACTACACTTTTTCCATTTTCTGGAGAAATATTGTTGATTGGTTGAGGTGGCTTGTCAAGAAAAGAAAGTTGTCTTTTAGTTGATAAGGTAATTAGGAAGGAAGGAGTCCACTCCACTTCCAAGCTGTAACTGAAATTTTGAATGAAGGAAAACAAATTTATAAAGATGAGTCAAAACCAAAACTGAACACTGGTATAGTGCCGGTTCCTACTGAACTTCACTGCGACAATACAGCTGATGCTGTTAATAAGGATGGTGCTGCCACATATTGCAAGTTGGTGTTTGTTATCAACATGTAACACAGTGTCAGGTAGGAATTTTCTTGTTGCCCTGACATTTAGCTAAGACCCAATCTGAGCACCTGACAGTAAATTTATCACATTCTAATTTCAAGGAAATTCCCTAAGAGTTACTGAGAGGCACCAGAGCAGAGCCAGTCCTGACAACAGCCACCTCTCTCTCCTCCCACACCAGTCCCTATGAAAAGATGACTGAGAAGTGAGAGGTGTGGGACTTCCCACTCAGAAGTAGGAGCACAGCATTGCTGTACGCAGTTAGTTCCTCCCTTCTCATTGCAAAACGGTTGTACAGTGCTACATTTTAGTGGGAAAGAAATCCCTTGCAGGAAGCTGTAAGACAGTGAATGACTGAAGGGCAAGAGCTAATATGGTATATAGGAAAATAGGCTGGAATCAGAGTTCCCAAGTCAGGAAACTGTGGAGTGAGAAGTCTACAGAGACTCTCGAAGAACCACATAGGCAACCCACAACAGCAGGAACACTAAGATATCTGCAACGCAGCCAGACGCAGTGGCTCATGCCTGTAATCCTAACACTTTGGGAGGCCGAGGCCGGCAGATCACCTGAGGTCAGGAGTTCAAGACCATCCTGACCAACATGGGGAAACCCCATCTCTACTAAAAACACACAATCAGCTGGACATGGTGGCACATGCTACTCAGGAGGCTGAGGCAGGAGAATTGCTTGAACCCGGGAGGCAGAGGTTGCGGTGAGCCGATATCGCAGCATTGCACTCCAGCCTGGGCAACAGAGCCAGGCTCTGTCTCGAACAACAACAACAACAAAAAGATATCTGTAACGCAGAGAGGCCATCAATGGATGCCATAATCACCCAGGCCCTTCCTACCCCCCACCTGAACAAGAGGGGAAGAACACAGAAGAGGAAAGGGTAAGAGGATCTTATAATTTGTTGTGCATACCAAGACAAATGGTGAGAGTTGTTATTAATAACTACACCAGGACAACAGGCATACACTGGAACGATCCCTGGAAAACTGGTGGGGCACAGTGGCTCACGCCTGCAATTTTAGCACTTTGGGAGGCCGAGGTGGGTGGACCACCTGAGGTCAGGAGATTGAGACCAGCCTGGTCAACATGGCAAAAACCCGTCTCTACTAAAAACACAAAAAATTAGCCAGGCATGGCGGCGGGCGCCTGTCATCCCAGCTACTCAGGAGGCTGAGGCAGGAGAATCGCTTGAACCAGGGAGGTGGAGGTTGCTGTGAGCCAAGATCACACCACTGCACTTCAGCCCAGGTGACAAGAGCAAAACTCCTTCTCAAACAAACAAACAAACAAACAAAAAACAAGAAATAAATACACATAATACACAGTAGTAACACACAAACGGTAAATAAAGTTCAAAACCCGGCTTCTCTGCTTCTCAATGGGGGATCTGGAGTAAGCGACTTAACCTCTCTGAGAGTCAGTTTCTATGTCTGTAAAACAAGAATCACATAATTGCCTTAGAGAGTTGTGAAGTGATATAAAAGCATCTAGAGAGATGCTTGACAACAAGGGCTAATTGTGTTGTGTTCAACAAAGGCTAGTCTTCAGCTTCCCTCTCCTCTACTCTGCCATGATAACACTCCAGAGTTCTCTGGAGAAAGAATGAGATGTGCTTAACAGACAGGACGTAGCACAATGAACATTCATTTCTTTCCTACTGACCCACATGCTGAGCTGCTGTGCAGCTGGACTCTTGACAGTGTCCAAACTATGTGTCATTTCATGTCCATTTTTTGCTTACCTACATGGTCTAAGACCTTTGAACCAGACTCATTGTGAATGTGTTTGTGTGTATGTGCACACATGCACATGCACACACATGAGGGGCAGAGGAAACAGAAAGTTTTAGGACCCCAAAAATTATACCCCTCAATGCTCATACCCATGCCCAACTCAGAAAAGAAAACAGGTGAAAAGGATTTAGTCTCAGGAATGGTAAGAATTAGTTCTTGTGGGGTTCAAGCAAAAGGAAATTCATATATGCTTTCTTTCTCCAACAAAATCCCAGGCACGGGCAAAATGGATTTAAAATAAAATCGCGTTGAGTATATAAAGAGAAAAAAAAAGGTAAGCAAACAAGGGACAACGTTCAATCACAGAACTATGTAGGGAAGAAGTAAATCCACCTTCTTGGTGTTGGAGATAAGAATGGGTATTTATGATCACATAGTTATGAATGAGTCTAAACTCCTCTCTTGCATCCACGTGATTTCTTTAGACATTTCCCAGTAGAATATATTTGATATTGTGCAGTGGCCATTCACTTGCTCATCTAATAACACATATTGAGCAACCTCCATGTGCCAGACACTGTACCAAGTGTTTTACATATTTGGGCACACTACAGTACATATATGGCATTGTAGGGCACAAGAGAGAAAATGGTTGACTGCATCATGGCAGGATTTGAAGCAGAAGCAAATCCTAAAACAAAGACCATTATAGCATTAAAAGGTGAGAAAACTTGGATTATTGTCTATAAATTTTATGAGAAAAATGACACTGCCCAATTCATGCTCCTTCTTATTTTAAGGGTGCTGTGGGTATTAGCAGGTTAAGGTATATTACTGTAGCAAGTATTTGATGACCAAAATGGGACAATATCTGCCTCTGCATTTGCTTGTTTCTCCCTAGCAGGAATGGAGCATAATAATAGGTTATTATAAGACGCTCTGCAGAACCCCACTTGGGCCTTCAGTAATGCCCATTCAGATAAGAAAGTTGAGACCCAAAGAGGTTAAGTAATGCTAGCACAAAGCACTCCGAGATGAGATACAAAACCAGCCTCTTCTATCGATTCCCAAAACCTACTCCACTGGGAAGGTTAGTAAAAGTGTGGGAGCATTTTGGTCATCAAAACTGAAGCAGGGGTTTACTATTGGCATTTAGTGGGCCAGGGTCAAGAAGGTCACAACTCACGTTATGCACAAACATGCCCCACATATCAAAGAAGAGAGATTCAAGGGAGAAGAAATACATATATTGCTTAAATGCCAACAATATACCAGATGAAGCAATAGGGGTGTCATATATAATTAACTTAATCTTTAAAACAACCTGTGAACTCTTTCATTAAAAATATCAAGAGCTCCCCACTGAGATATTTTTCTGAGTTTTAATCAGTGTCCATGATCAGACTCTTTCCAATGGACTAGGCATGTCTGTCTCTCAAATTGATTTCACAGGCCATTTTAATTTTTAAAAAAGTATTTAAAGGGAATTGTCTAGTCTCACCATCATTTCGTAAAACAGCAAATGCTGAAACATCAAACAACCAAGAAGAACATAATCTCAGGAAAAACAACAGTCAGTGTGGAATGTATTCAGTGTTATGAAAAGCTCACTCGCTTGTTCCAGTTTTTCTCATTCTACCACGGGGCACCAACAACCTCACCATGGGCTGCATCCAACCCGTGAATCAGCTTTGGTGACCACTGACCTAACATCTTGGGCAATTTGCTCTTGGCAAAACCACTATTTAAAGAGTGGGGCCAAAAAGTCAAAGTCTGAGCTATGGCTTAGGCAAAACAGGAAGATCCAAAACCAGTGACCCGGAGCAAAAGAAAGGGAATTGAGAGGGAATGACAAAAGGCAAAAAGAAAGTAGCCATCTTTGAAAAAAGGGTATCTGAGGTTTCCTAGAGCTTCCCTCTGCTTTTTAATAGGATTATTAGAATCAGAAACCCTTCTTTTGGAAAATCCATGCCTCAGGAGTACCATTTTCTTTTTTCTACACTTTGTCAAAAGCATAAAGGCTTTTCTCTGACTCACAGTCTTTCGTAGTTTCCATTGGTTGGTTTTTTCTTCCTTTTCTATTAGCCCTTTTGTTCCTCCCTCTTTCCCCAACATAATAGCAATGTTTTCTTGACCATTTTGTAGTAATCTTCCGGCTCAGCAGTAGCTTCTTACAAGTCTGCAGTTTAGTGAGAGGTAGAACAGAGGTTACTAGCAGCAGAATGGAAAGTTCACAGGCTTGGGAGTAAGTGGAGGAGGCTGGTTTTTCTTCTCAGCTAAGAATGCTTCATGGTAGCATTACTTAACCTCTTTGATCCTGAGCTTTCTTATCTGCAAGATGTGTTTAGCATTACCTCATCCATTGCAATGAATACTAAATAAGACTATAGATATTCAGCATAACTTGCATTCAATACATGTTAGTTGCTTCTTCACCTCCCTTTTCCCTCTCTTCTACATTGTTCACAATTGTTCTGTCATTTGCCCGTGTGACAGGTCTTTCCCAGTCTTTCAATTGATTCTTCTATCATTATATACTCACTGTGACTGAAGATAAGCAGGCTACAATCCGAAGACTCACCCAAGACCTTCCATCTGTATGATTTTCAAGCACAGTTAACGACTCACAGTCTGCTTCTTCTTGCCTCTCAGATATTTTCCCGGATGAAAGGTCCTCAGTTTCATCTCAACATACTAAATGACTGTTGTCAATGGTACATTCAACCAGAAGCCTCGGCTGAAGATGTCTCAATATGATTTTGTCTGGATTGACTTGTTGGAATTGTTTTTGTTTGGCTTGGTTTTTGTTTGGTTTTGCTTTCTTTTGGATATTGGATAAAAACTCATTTAAAAGAAATATCTATTAATTCAACATAAGGGAACTAACTCTTCTGTCTATATTTCTTCTAATAAGAAAAAGTAAATGTATACACAGTTCTTATGGAGGGGAAGTAAATCTTGGCAGTTAGCCAGACTATATGAGTTTCAATTCCAGCTCTGCCTATGTTACTGTGGGAATTACTCAATTTCTCTCTGCCTCAGTTTTCCTTTCCATATTATAGTGATAATAATAGTATTTAACTTATGGAGTCACTATAAGGAATCAAAAGCTAATACAAGTGAAATGTTTAAGACATCACCTGGCATGTGGCAGGTGCTCCAAAATTATCACTATTATTAATCAGTAGCTTTTCAACAAACAATTAGTGAGTACCCATTAAGTCTTAGGCATAGTCCTAGAGACTATGAAAGATTAAAAATGGATCACCTCCTCTTCTTAGCTTTCAGAGATCTTACAATTGGGAAATAAGAGAACTTATTAGGCCAGGCGCGGTGACTCACGCCTGTAATCCCAGCACTTTGGGAGGCTGAGGCAGGTGGATCACTTGAGGTAAGGAGTTCGAGACCAGCCTGGTCAACATGGTGAAACCCCATCTCTACTAAAAGTACCAAAGTTAGCTGGGCACAGTGGTGTGTGCCTGTAATCCCAGCTACTGGGGAGGCTGAGGCAGGAGAATCGCTTGAACCTGAGAGGTGGAGGTTGCAGTGAGCCAAGATCACGCCATTGCACTCCAGCCTGGGTGACAGAGCAAGGCTCCCTCTCAAAATAAATAAATAAATAAATAAATAAAATTAAACTATAAAAATATATTTAAAAAAAAAAAAAAAAAAAAAAAGGCCAGGCACAGTGGCTCACGCCTGTAATCCCAGCACTTTGGGAGGCCGAGGCGGGTGGATCACGAGGTCAGGAGATCGAGACCATCCGAGCTAACACGGTGAAACCCCGTCTCTACTAAAAAATACAAAAAATTAGCTGGGCGTGGTGGCGGGCGCCTATAGTCCCAGCTTCTTGGGAGGCTGAGGCAGGAGAATGGTGTGAACCCGGGAACCAGAGCTTGCAGTGAGCCAAGATTGTGCCACAGCACTCCAGCCTGGGCGACAGAGCAAGACTCCGTCTCAAAAAAAAATAAAAAAAAGAGAACTTATTGAAGTTGAAGGCTATTTATTAGCTTACAAAGCACTTCTCACAGCCAAATGTTATAATTACTCTCCTCATTTTTTGCAAGGAGCAAATTAGGTGCCCTGACCTGTGGCACTTAGCAAAAACGCATCACGCCAACACTGTTTCCAGGATTTTTTACTCCAGAGACCCATGCTATTTCACTTCTACAACATCGAGGCTCACAAGATGTATCAGAGAGTATCTCACATTATTTTCTTTTTAAGAATTTACTTAGCTCCTAATAATTCAAGTAAAACCATAGGACTTATGCAGATAATATCTCTATCTCCAATTAAGAGGGTCTAAGTAGGCCAGGGCATTCTCCCACTTCAGGAAGGAGTACCTGGAAACATGAGCATTGCTCTGACTGGAGCCACTGTAAAAAGCCTTCCTTACCCACTCCCAGTGTGAAACCGCAATCAACTTTCTAAGGGAACTTTAAAAGTTTCAGATCAATCTTAATATTGAATAATTGAACCTTTACATGATTTCTGTCTATGGGAACAAATACATTTATCTATGATGACAAAAGAAAACACCACTGATAAAACAGACAAGATTCACGGGCTGCTTCTTTTGGTGTCTCCAAATGTTTTTACCACCCTAGTAACCCTTGTGTCTAGCACAATGCTTGGAGCATAGGAAATGTTCAATACATAGTTGCTGAATTAATGAATGAATGGCTGTGTTCTATACAAACTATTTAAAAAGTCTTTGAAAGTCAATTTTTGACATTTATTAAAATGAGAGACATGGTGAGCTTTTAATAATCTTTGTGGAATTGCAATGGTTAATTTTAAACTTTCTTTTCTTTTTGTAACTGTGAACAGGAAAGAAGCACGATACAACTGAGAGAACACTGGAATAGGTGTTGGAAAACCTAGTCTTCAAGCCCTAAAACTGGGTTATTGTGTGACATGGAACACATTAAGTTCTCCTCTCAGGGTCTTGGTTTTCAATTTTGTAAAGTGCAAAGAGCTGCACTAGATTAGTTCAGCAATCCCTGTCTGTGCATTTCAAAACACCATAATTTTATATTTGTACAACCTAAAAAAAATTGGGATGAAAAGTGTTTGATGAAAGTGAGCAATAGGCAAATGATGTCCCATGTGCACCTTCATCCTTTTAAGGGCTCCTTCCCTTACGGAGTTGCCCTCCCTACCTGAGGTCCTTGCCCCTTAAAACTTGCACTCATAAGGGGTTTGGCTTTACCTTAGCTATCAATTGCTGCATAACAAATTACCCTAAAACTTAGCAGCTTAAAACAACAAGCCCTTATACTCTCACAGTTTCTGTGGGCCAAGAATTTGGCACAACTTAACTGGGTGTCTTTGGCTCAGGGTCTCTCATGAGGTTGTCAATCAAGCTGTCAGCCAGGGCTGCAGTCATGTCAAGGTTTAACTGTAGCTGAAAAATCTGATTTCAAGATCACTCATGTGTCCATTGCCAGGGCTCAGCTTCTTGCTATGTGGACCTCTCCGTAGCCTGCCTGAATGTCCTCATGACATGAGAGTTGGTGTTCTGAGTGAGGAGAGTTTGAACGTGCCCAAGATGAAAGCCACAGTTGTTACAGAAATAATCTGGAAATGACACTCCATCACTTCCGTCATATTCTATTTGTCAGAATTGGGTCAAGGAGCCTAGCATACACTCAAGGTAAGGGCATTAAACAAGGCAATACCAGCAGGCAAGGACCACTGGGCCACCTTAGAGACTGCCTACCACAGCTATGACTTACACACTACTATGAACTCCAGACATGTGGTTAATCAGGAGGTATTCGTTTTAACTGGGAGATATTAGTCTCCCAATTAAACAAGACATTAAACAAGGCAATACCAGGAGGTAAGGACTGCTGGGTCATCTTAGAGATTGCCTGCCACAGCTATCACTTACACACTTGTATGAACTCTAGACATGTGGTTAGCCAGGAAGTATTTGTTTTAATTGGGAGATATCAGTCTCTGTCCACTCAAGGAGAAAATTCAAGCATATTTGATGAAAGGCAGAAGTTAGCTACTAAGGTAGGAACTAAGGTGGAATGGGAAGAGAAAGGATATGGTTCACATTAGAAGGGAAACTGTGGCCATATATATTGAGTCCCACCACATGTTAATCATGGTGATGGGCACCCTGATGGCTTTGGCTGACCCAGCTCTCCCCATTTCTCACATATAACCCTGAGAATCACTGTAGAATGTGCTAAGAGTGCAACATGCTGAGATAAGGAGGAACTACCTGGAATAGATTTGTTCCCATCCCTCCTAGTACATGATGTCCTGCAACACTTTGGCCCAGTGATCCTAGTGTCCCCCCAGGGCATAAAAACCCAATGCAGAATGCTTTGGAGATACCTCAGCTGCAGTGTGATGTGGATCACACACAGATGAGACCCCCATCTGCCCTGGGTGGCTTTTCTCAGCCTTGGGAAATGAGTGTGCGATGAAGTTGAGGTTTCTATTGTTCCTTGCTGTTTAATCTGTGAGTAATAAAGTTGCTTTGCTTAGCTTGTATGAGAGTTCTGTCTCACCAGACTCATGTAAGTGCTAGAGTAACCCATACATGGTAAACCTGTTTCATAACAGGGTCAGATAAAAATTAGTATTCCCCGAGATACAATATATTTGTTGTTGGCTAGTTCCTCCAAACTTCCATCACCCTACAAGGAGAATTAACTGAAAAAGTTGTCTCAACCTATTTGAAGACCAGAGGCAGAATATCATAGTGAATGGAGCACGGTCTTCTTGCCGCCTTCCAATTGTAGATGTGTCATTTAAACTCTCTGAATCTTAGCTTCCCCACCTGAAAAAAAAAAAACAAAAACAAAAACTGTGCCACCCAAGCTATCTATCTCACAGATGTAAGACGGAAATGAAGAGTTATTTCTGAGAAAGGTCTTTACAAACTATAGCACCATCCAAGGGAAGAAGATATTATGATTATGCAATTTTTCTCAGGCACAGTGAGAGAACTAACTCTTGACCTCTCTATATTTTTCAACAAATACGTGCAAATGCTTAGACATTTACAGAAACCATGTTATCGCTAAAAAGCATGAGCCTATCAAGGATGCTTTACTCATCAGGATTAACTAAATTATGCTATCAAAACCATCCCAAAATCGGAGCCACTTAAAATGACAAAACAATTATTTCTTTCTCGTGCTGTATGTCCGTCCCACATTGACTGAAGCTCTGCTCTGTGACATCTTAATTTGATGGTGGGTTCTGAACTAATGAAGCAGCCATTGGCCCAGGCAGCCTGGAGAGGTGAAAATAGAAACATACACACTGGCTCTTAAGCAGCCCAGAAGCCGCATAACCCATTCCCTCTTTCACTTCATTGTCCAAAGCAAGTCATACAGCCAAGACTAATTTCAGAGAGGAAAAAGAAGTACAATCTTCCCATGTACCGAGGAAGAGAGGGGCTCTGTGAGCATCAGGAAACAGCAGTAATGTTTTCCACCGTGCCTTCTGAGAAAATAGAGGGTTTGTGTTTCCAAGCTACAGGAGACAATTAACCTGCAACAGAGTTCTAATCTGTGGGCAGGCCTTCTTATTTATGAATCATTTAAGGTTATTTTTTTCTACAATGAGTGATTTCACCAAAATTATTTTTTATTAAAGAAAACACAGGGCCTATTAGGAAATGTTATCATCGACACTTCCTGCAGTGTGTCTCTAACTCATATTTCTGCAGAGAGAAGTCTGAAGTGGCGCTGTGGTGCCTGTGTGCATTCATCTATGTGTTCTTGGGACACTGGGAAATGGAAACACGTGATTGGCTTAAGGTCAAGTTTAGTCAGTGCTTATAAATTTCTTTTTGCAAGGTTAATGATTTAGCCCCTTCTAATTTAGCTGCACTGAAACTTGTTATAAATTTGTTAGTTCAGTGCATCTGTTTTAGATCGGCCTTCAAATTGTAGGCTGCTCTCACTCCTTGCCCAGTCTTCCTCCTGTAAGGTTTCTTTGCACTACGTCAATCCAAATGAACACTGAATTTAGGCTTCATTAGTTCTGGCTTCTACTTCCAGCTCTTCCATTAGCTGACTGTATTGCTTTGGAAAAGTTGCTTTACCTCTCCAGGCCTTATCTGTAAAACAAGGGAGTTGGCAGGGAAAAGACCTTCTAGCTATAACTACGTATGGTTCTAAGTCATGCTGTGAAGGCAGATAGAGAATATGTTGGTTTCTTCCTCTTTTCTGAGTTTATCAGCAACTGGAGGAGCTATCTCAGTGTAAGCTTGGCCTCCTAACATACAGCAAAATGCCTCTGAAGATCAATCACATTTCAGCACCTCCCCATGCATTATTTCCTCGGTTCCCTCCTTGAGAGCACTGAAGTACAGACCTCAGCCATAAGGTGCAATTTGTATGCAGCGTACTTTTTAGTACCCTTTTCCTTACTTAAAACAAAAAAGTATACACAGAGGTTGCAAAATATTCCTCTACTTATACTATCTTATGCTTTTAAGAGTTTTTGCTAGGATGATGTTGTAGATTTTAACCACAGGTTAAGTAACTGCTCTAGCTTTTAATTGGTCATCATTCTTATCATTTTTACACCCACATAACAGTCAATGGATTCAAACATTCTGGAGCACCAGCTAGGAAAATGGGGTCATATTCCTTCATACGGTTTTGTTGGTATGAGGCCATTGAAGAAATGATTTCAGTAGGAGAGAAGTGTTTCTCAGGTACCCAACTATAAATAGCTTCCTAAAAAATGGCTTTAAAGATAAGTTAATTTTTCACTTGGAAATGCCTTCAGCATCTTAAAAATGTTGATCTCAGATTCACAGTCTTTTCTGGATTTTCTCAGCTCCGATGAGTAACTTGGAAATCCTAAAGATTTTGAAGTCATGTACATTTTGATTAAAACCCTAGTCACCGAGTAACCTTGAGCAGGTTATGTAAATTCTCTGAGCCTCAGTTTCTTCATCAACAAAACGGAAAGGCACCTATCTAATGAATCATTGTGATGGTAACTAAAAAGTAATCTGAGTATACATTATCCATGACAGATGACCAACATCTTCATTCCCACAAAACTGTTGGGATGAGGTTTGCATTATGTATGTCAGTACTGAACTTACATCAAAAGATTAGGTCAGGCATTTAAAAAGCATGAAAAACAGGTATAAATTGGTTTAGGCAAATCTATCTCACAAGTAAAGAAAATGATTATTTGAATTTTGACAAAATTCAGCTGGAGTGTTGTAAGCTTCCTGGTGATCACTGAGTCAGTAATCTTCTCCTACATTCTGCCTCATTCTCTGACTTTTTTGGTTCAATGGGCTACACAGATCCAAAAGTGAGGATAGGAGACTTCTATTGAGCTGGCCAGCATGAAAAAATACTGCATATGCAACTCTTTTTATTTTATTTGAGACAGAGTCTCACTGTGTCATCCAGGCTGGAGTACAGGGGCACAATCTCGGCTCACTGCTTACCTCCACCTCCCAGGTTCAAGTGATTCTCCTGCCTCAGACTCCCGAGTAGCTGGGATTACGGGTGTGTGCCACCACGCCCAGGTAATTTTTGTATTTTTAGTAGAGATGGGATTTTACCATGTTGGCCAGGCTGGTCTCAATCTCCTAACCTCAAGTGATCCACCCACTTCAGCCTCCCAAAGTGCTGGGATTACAGATGTGAGCCACTGCACCCAGTGTCTTTTTATAAATTTTATAAACAACTTTATCAATCAAACATTTCTTCATCATTCAAATGATAACTCCAAGATATGTCCATCACCTCTTTATACCTATTATATCTGAATGAAGCCATACATCTTTTTATACTTTCCGTATTTTTAAGTAGAAATCTTGAGAAAATACTGAACAAAAGGAAATTATACTGTACTGGAGTTCTATCTGTACTTCAGCCTAGCATCTATAAAATGTTCTTTCTTGTTATCCACTGGTCAGGTTTATAATTCAATTTCGTTTTATTCTATGCCTATAGTTCTTTCCTAATTTTTTTTTAACTTCTCCCACAATTTTCTGAGGAAAAAAACCAAGCTCACTTTTCCTAAGTTTCAAGTCTTTATGAAAAGCTCAACTCAGGTACTATTTCTGAGTTTCTCTTCATTCCCATGCATTAAGATTTTTTTATTTCTTCCTTCAAAAACAGCTGTCCCTCTTGCTTGCTTTCCTTTTTTATTTATTTTGCCCCTCTTCCCAAATTCAGTTTTATTTTCTCAGGCCCCAAACAAAGAACACAGAACCTTAGAGCTAGAAGAGATCTCACATATTATCTAGTCTTCCTGCCACAGATAAAGAAAGCAAGGCCCTGAGAAATTTCATGAACTATCTTCTAGCTCCCAATCCTTTTCAGTGGGAACCACTCTTGACTCTCCTTCTTCCTGTCAAAATAGAAGAAAGAAGAAAGAAAAAATTAGGTGTTTTAACTTGGGCAAGAAATGTTGATTCTTTGAATTATTTTCTCATCTATGAAATGTGGGTGTTTGGGTTGATGGGCAACATGAAGAGGAGTCTGGGGAAATTAGATACATGGCCTATGAATCCTTTTCCAAGGTATAAAACCTACGACTAAAGCATAATGGAGTCACTTAATCTATCTATCAGGAAGTGGAGGGATCTGACAGACTTATTTCCTTTCTTCCCAGTGCCACCTTACAGCTGTGGTCTTGTGGTAATATGGCTGGTACAGTTAGAAACCAAAATTAGAAACCAAGCAACCACAAGAGGAAAGGCTCTGGAACAATTCTAGGCCCTGACCCAGCATTTCCAGCCAAGGACACTGCAGGCGTCCACGCTTTGCTGCACACATGGTCTCTAGTCTGCAACTCTATGAACAGTGGGCAATCCCCACATACCTCACATGCATACCTAGAAACCTTCATGCTCACTTAACTGAGACTTTTCAACAAATCTTAGAGAAAAAGAAAACTAGATAACCAGTTACTTAACTAAGGACTATAACTCAACTCACAGTAGAGTATCATCAACAGTTCTGCTGCCATGATCCACCATCAGAGAAATACTCAAGTGTTTTTCATCAGAACCACTGATATGAGCTTCTCTGACATTGAGCTATGGATTTTATTGTTATTTTAAAGAGAAATTATTGTCAAGCACATGAATTGTGAAACATCTGTTTTCATTCTGAATTCCTTTTTCCCAAAGAAATTTACTTTTTTAAAGAATTACCATAGAAGACCCAAGAATTCTAAAAACTTAACAAACTTATACATAAAAGTTAAATAAGTCATCAAAGTCATGGATTTTGGGGTGAAAGGGAGGAGGTTGCAAACCAGTCATAATGATGACCTAGCCTTAGGATACCAAAAGAGAAAAGTACCCATTGGATTCTTCTCTTCCTATCCAATTGTATAATAACATAGAGATAAATTCCAAGATTCACTACAGTTTAGAATTATTTCATGATGATTCCCAGGTTGTCTGAGGTATAAACCATTATGTTCATCCCCCAGAGAGCCACGAGGAATTAGAGAAACACATCAGAACTCTGGAGTCAAGAACTCTTAGCCCTTTACCCGCCAATGACAGTCAGCTGGGTCAATAACACATGCTTTCTAAAAAAATACAGGGATGTGATATTACTCCTTTATTAAAACAACTTTTTGTGCTGGCCTGTTTATGTGAATTTTTTTTAAAAAAACAGTGTGTTGGTGAATTATGTTACAATTCGTGAAATTTCAGGAAGGAAAGCACTCAGGACTCATATTTTATGGCCGTGTCACTTGAAATATTATGGCTAGAGTCTGATTTATCAACAATCTGCTAGAGGGATGATATTCTTCTGTATTTTTAAGAGCGCAGAAGGAAGACTTGAGTAGTTATTATGTGGCCAGTGACTGATTTATATTGCTTCCCATTGCAGTCAAATAATCTGGAGCAAAAAGGGGGGAAAGGATAATTGTAACAGTACAACCTCGCTGTAAAACATAGAGTGTTCTCTTTATACGGAGTTTCTAAATGTGAAGTTTGGGTGACATTTAATATTGTGGCTGGACTTTCATGTCAGCTGAAATCAAAATTCTCACGTAATTACAAAAGGTACATCCTGTGGTTCTCAAGCCACAAAATGACAGCCTAGAACAGAAAGGAAAATAAACCTGGGGGATGGGAACGTGTGAAATCCTTGCTCTTTTTTTTTTTTTTTTTTTTTTTTAATCATAGCTAACAAGCAAAATAAACACCACCCCAGCGCCTATGGTTTTGACCCAAACACCTAATGTGTGGGTTCAGAGGATGCTACTGAAATCCCACTTACGCTTGTTGCCGATCGTGTTTCTCTAATGGTATGTTTTAGACATAGAGCTCCATGACTAGGGACAAGCTTAACTCAAATACACTGAGGTTTGGAAGAATATGCCTGCCAGGAGCCTAATGTACTTAATACAACAGGGCTGGGTCAAGAAAGTGTCATTTGGTATTACTACAACGACAGGAGGCACAGACTATTTTAAGAACAATATGGTTTGGGGTGATCTCTGTGAAGTTTATGAGTAGTCAGAGAAGAGAACATAAAACTTGCTCTACACATGTAATTAAAATACTGGGTAACTAAATTCATGTGCAAGTAATAGGAGAGCAGCATGGAGCCAGGGGATCATAATCAGCATCCTGGTTGAAGTGAAAAGCAATTTGTGGTGGCGCTTTCAAATTCCTACTTTAGTGGACAGATTTGGAAAGCTCACGTATAGTCTTCCTGGCTGGGTGGGTTTACTATCATAGCCCTTTCATTTAAAAAATGTCTCTAAACATAGCAGTTGGGTTTGGTTTTGTTTCTTTTTCTCCAGGAGAAATCACACCATTTTTTAAACAAATCACTGTTTCATGGGAGCAAACAGCTAACAGCTAAGCTGCACAGTAATCAGTGTTTCTATTCTCCATCCAAGGTGGGGTGGGGGATGAGCCTGAAACTCCAGCATCTCAGAGATGGCCTCCCACACTTCCATGGGGCCTATCAAATTCCAAAGCATATTCTAAATGTGGATTTGTGAAATAAAGACAATAGAGTGGGGGAGGAGACTTTACAAAATAACAGATGTTACTAACTATCCTGCAGTTGGCTATTATGTGGTCCAAACATCTGTATGATGGACTGAATTATTCACTTTGTCCTGGAATATCAGGAACCACCCACCCCTCCTGTCCACATGGGGCAGGTGGGATGGCTTAGGTTGTTAACCATGCACCATGCTACTACAAATTGGCGGGCTGCCTACGTGACCAAGACTTGGCTCCACATAGAAACATTCAAATTTTATTCCTAATAAGCCCTATAAAACAGACCCCAAACAGCCACAGACCAGATTTATAAGGTGGCTGGGGTGGGGGAGATAGTAGGATTTGAACAGATCATGAAAGAACAAAAGATCTTTCACATGGTTTTGGATTATAAGTGATCTGTAAAAAGAACAATCATGCACAAAATACTATCTGTGGACCATGGCCTCCAGAATGTCAACATCTAAACCATACGTGCATATTTTGGGGAAAACAATCTCTCTTGTTTTTAAGTGAATTGTTAGCTTGTACCATAAACTATATCAACTTGCAGAACATTAAAGTGAAAAGGGTATTAGACCCAATCTTAATGTCATCATTTTCCTTTATGGGGAAAAAATGTCCAAAGACACAGCACAGTCAAGTTTTAATACTGTGGACCAACCCTGTGTTCCGGAGATAAAGTATAAGTGTGAAGAGAGAATCATGGGCTCTGGATCAGACAGATTCGGCATGGTGTCCCAGCACTGCCACTTTCTAGCCACTACTTCCTCTCTTAGAGTCTCCGTGTCTATGCCTCCCAGGTCAGAATAAGAGCAGATCGGTGTCAGCAATGGCTGCCTCTCTCTAAATGTGGCACTAGCCCCTGCTCAGGCAGCATTCATAACAAGAAGAGTGTTTGCATTAGGTAAGGTGAGAAGATTCCGAGAAAAAAAAAATAACTTTTAGTGGATTGGTGGAAAAAGAAAAAATCCATCAAATATTCTGGTGCTTAAGTTTTCCCTAGATCCCTGGGACTTCTAGAGCCTACCTTTTAGGACCCATGGGGGCAAAGAGAGACTGAGGGGGTGGGATTCCAGGACACTCCTACCCACCTCTACTCCCACCTTCAACTGGAGCATCTTTGCATCTTTCTCTTTCAAGTATTGGACTCCTCAGCTATATCCCATTAAAAAATATGTACATTTATGTACACATCAATTATCCTCCCACCTTCACTCAAAATGCCTGTGGTGAGAATAGCACAGAATTGAATATAAAATAGCTGGGCAGTCTCAGGCAAGTCACTTGCAATCTCTGAACCTTGTACATCTTATCCTTAAAATGGGAGGCTTGGATCAATGACTCCTCAGGTCTCCTTCTGGTGCTAACAGCCTCCCCTCCACCTGTCCTCCCCCTAATGTACAGCCCCCAGCATAGTGAGAGGAGGCATTTTCCTTCCCCTTTCCCAGTGAAGAGAAGCCGTTCTCCTTCCTAGCAGACACATTAGACTTGGGCACGAGCCACTCCCCTTCTTCTTTTTCTTATATTTGAAGTTCCAACTTCTTCTAGGATAACAAGTCTCTCCAATCTGACTGACTTAAAAAACCTTTTCTGTCACTCACTTCTTCATACTAGGGTGAAGTTTTTCCTGCCCACCTCTTTCCCTCCCCTCAAGGGCTGTGAAGAAAGGGAGGAGAGGAGTTCTTGTTTCTCACTCTTTCTTTTTGTTTGTTTGAGACAGTCTCACTCTGTCACCCAAGCTGGAGTGCAGTGGTGTGATCTCAGTTCACTGCAACCTCCGCCTCCCGGGTTCAAGTGATTCTCCTGCCTCAGCCTTCCAAGTAGCTGGGATTACAGGCGCCTGCCACCATACCTGGCTGATTTTTGTAGTTTTAGTAGAGACAGGGTTTCACCATGTTGGCCAGGCTGGTCTCGAACTCCTGACCTCAGGTGATCCGCCCGCCTAGGCCTCCCAAACTGCTGGGATTACAGGCATGAGCCACCGCACCCAGAATTTCTCGCTCTTTTTGACTTGCCCTAGTCTGTCTAATATCGTCCTGGCAAAGAAAAAAAGAAGCGGGACTAACTCAGTGTGTGGGGGAGAGAAGTGGCTTTAAGCAATCCTGACTACATTTGCCATAAAATGCCGGCTGCCCATGTTTGTTGAACTCTGAGACTTGAATAATATTGTGCAGTTTATCTTTATGGCCTCTTTTATGCGAACAGGCCTAGGGGTAGCAAAAAAGGGCAATGTACTGTAGTCTGCTAAAAGCTTTGCCGTTTGATTGCTTCATAATTTCACCATTCATCTAATTTGGAGTGCACATTCGTGCAACAAACCTGTCTGTCACCCTTAACAAGCTCTTTGGTACAGACCGGAACAATCTCCCATAATGTAAACAACCGTCTCCTTTGGCAAAGAAAGAAAACACACAACAGGTTTTTAACACTCGCAGAAGTAATTGCCTTGGACTTTCCCACCCCTGGTATTGGATTTCTCAATTCCCAGGACTGTTCATCAAGGAATATCTTTTAAAACATTTTCCCCCTATTCTTCCTTGAAAGCAATTCCATACACATTTTCTTAACACCTTCTATGCACAAGCCCCCACACTAGGAAATGCAAGCTATGGGACCCTCTGTAATATCTGGGCTTTGCTTCCTGAAGAAAGGTCCTTCTGTAGTAAAGAGAGTACGTGCTTCAGAGTACGACAAATGTTGTTTTGACTTTGAGTCTTCCACTTGGTAGCTGTGTGACCTGGGCACGTTAATCATTTTCTTCCAGCCCCATTTTCTCATTTCCAAAATGAGGTCTAGATATTAGCTGCTATAATTGGTGGACACCAAAAAGGACAATAAATGTATATGTACACACATGATTAATAATATAAAGTGAATTAAATACATTTAAGTGTCATCTACTCTCTGCTCACCCAGCCTGCCATTTCCTATCTCAATTCCTTGAATCAGCCACCTTTTGTATGTTTGTTCACATACAAACACACACAACCACCAAAGGAAAGCGAGAGTAAGGGAGAGGGAAAGAGATGTGAATTTCATTTCACTTCTTCAACTGCTTCCCTTAGGATAAAGACCTTCCTTAATTAATGAAATTTTCTAATTTGCACAATGTAATAACTGACACAATTGAATTGAAGGAAGGATAGAGAGTAGACCATGCCACATTTCCATCAATCTGTATAAACATTTAAAGGTCTATAAGAATTGAAACGATTTAAATTGAAGAAAATTCTCAAAAGGGATCTAACAAGTCACAAGAAGGAAATTTGGGGGCTGCTATATCAAAAAGGACAATGAACATTGTGTCTTAAAGTTGAAAATAAGCTTGATTTTTTTCTTTTTTAACTGCTTTGACAAGATTGACTGTTGGCTTTGATGTCACATTAAAAAAAAATTCTACAATAAAAATTCCATAAGAGTTATGGGACCATTTCTTAATTATAACCATTGAAAGTAGGTAAACAAGGCAAGCACCTTCTTTCTAAATGAGTGAGTAGAAAAGCTAATGACAGATAAAATTTAAAACATAAGGACCTTAAGAACTTCTTTACCTTCTCTTTTATGAAAGTGTTCAAGAGTGATGATATAATGAATGAGATAATGAGATGTGAAGTGGATAAATTGTAGGAAGGTAAAAAATGGCTAAAGCATTGTGGAGAAAAAAACAATATATTCTAATTAGTTAAGCCTAGAAGTTGGCATTTAAGGGAAGCTAAGGAGCTTATAGGGTTATTCATTTGGGTTTTTCATTTTGTTTTGTTTTAGATAGATTGCAATTTATAAAATTGTGTGTCTGTCACTCCTACCAAACCATGAGGTCCTGGAGAGAAATGAGACACTATAATGAACCAGGGTCTTCAACTAGGCCCAGCCTACAGGATGCATTTAGTGATGATGATGACAAAGACAACAACGATAGCAATAAAAAAAAAAAAAGGATAGCTAGTGCAACTGGAATAATAACAGTTAACATGTATTCAGCTCTTACTGTGTCCCCAGACACATTTCTAAGAATTGTATATGACATACACGCATATGTATATACATACATCCTCATTTAATCTCATTTAATACTTACATGATCCTCAGTAGAGACAATGTTAGTTTTCCAATACATTTGCAGAATATCTTTTTTTTTTTTTTTTTTTTTTTTTAGAGACAGAGTCTTTCTCTGCCCACCACACTGAAGTGCAGTGGCGTGATCACTGCTCACCACAGCCTGGAACTCCTGGACCAATAGATCCTCCCACTTCAACCTCCTAAGTAGCTGAGACTACAGGCATGCACCACCATGCCTGGCTAATTTATTATTTTTTGTTTCATTTTGTTTGAGACAGGGTCTCGCTCTGTGGCCCAGGCTGGAGTGCAGTGGTGTGATCTTGGCTCACTGCAACCTCCACCTCCCGGGCTCAAGTGATCATCCCACCTCAGCCTCCTGAGCAGCTGGAGCTACAAGCGCACCACCATGCTTGCTAATTTTTCTATTTCCAGTAGAGACACGGTTTAGCCATGTTGCCCAGGTTGTTCTCAAACTCCTGGGTTCCAGCAATCTGCCCCACTCAGCCTCCCAAAGTATTGCAAACTGCTGGGATTACAGGTGTGAGCCACCACAGCCAGCCTCTTTTTGTTCTTAATAATTCATAATTCCTTGTCAGTCCACCCTTCAAAGAGCCATGGCTGTCTAACTCAGATTACAGAAAGTCAGATGGGACAGAAGACTGTGGCTCAAAGAGGATATCCCTGCCAGAGAAAAAGAAAAAGCTAGTCTGTTCATTCCTGAAGACTGTGAAGCCAAAACTTCAATGGGGGGCTATCCATGAATAGAGGGATTGTGTGCAATTTTACTTCTCTCTTGTGTACTTACTTATATATTCCTATATTAAACAAGGAACATGCATTACTTCTAAAATAAGTAAAGAAAGACATTAAGGAGCCACTTTTTTAAGAGAATGATATGCTACAGTCCATGAAATGAATTCCAATCAACAATAAAATATTTAATGCTCGGACACATTACAATCAGTATTACAAAGGAAAAACAAGAAGCAATGTCATTATGAACATTGAGTGTCATTTGAGATTTCTGTCTACTTTGAGGCCTGAATGCTTTGAGCCCTGAAAATAATAATAAAAGTAATTTTGAGAAAGTAAAACAGGAGCTCTCTTGAAAGGTGGGATGAAAGAAGAAAAGAGGGACAACTTACCAACAAGTTCAAATTGTCATAAAAATGATATTGACCAGCTGTTCATCACCTCCATTTAGGACAAAACAAGACAAACATGTATCACATTGCAGTGAGTTTGTTGTTCAACAGTAAAACAACCTTCCCTAAGATAAATGTGATAGATACTGAAATTCATAACTCTATATCCCTGTAAATAATATACATGGGCAACTCTTGAGGGTCTGCATATACAGTTTTGCACAGAAGCTAGACAAGTTACATTTTTGCAAGTCTAACGTCACTCTAATCCAATGGATTTAAACTATTTGAATTGTGATGAGAGGCCTTCATGTAGTGCTGTATACAAAACAAAGTTTCTCCTGTTGTATTTAAGTTAACTCAACTGTAAGCACACTAACACCCAACTTGTGAAACAGTGGACCAAAATTTAGGCTTCTTCAGAATATTCTCCAAAAGAAACTTTGCAGCAGAAAGATTTTAGAATAATATTGGACCTCTACTTAGGTTCTCTCTCTTGCTAAACTATAATGAGAACTGGAATTACAATTGGACATGATGGACTCATTCAACTTGAACCCATTAAATTGATGATGCCAAAACTGTGGTATTCTGGTTCCTTGGGGAGTGAAGGGGGTGTAAATTAAAAGAACATCTATGTTCCTGTACCAATAAACTCTATAAATCTAGTTTCCTGTGTTTCATATTTATATTTAATATTTATGCAATGATTATTCATTAAACATATCACAATAGGCCAAATACTTATGTGATACTTTACAGCACTCAAACTTTTCTGATCCTTGCAACAACACTAAGCAGGCTCCAAATTTTATCTTTTTAATGATTCTGGAACTAAGGTTCAGAAAAGTTAAGTGATTGGCTCATGTTTACTCAGCTAGTAAGCATTAAAGACTAAAACTGGGGTCGTATGACTAATCCTTCAAGTCTCTTTCTGTTTTACCATTCTTCTCTACATTGTCCATTCTTTAGAATTTCACAGTATAGTTGGTGACACGCAGTTAAAATGGTAAAGAGTATTAATATGAAAATAACCCCATAAGGCAATGCAAAATTCACAGGAACCCATATAATCAAAGAGCGAGATTGTGGCATAAGTTACAAGGGCTGCTAGAATTTAGACAACCAAAAAATCATGGTGACCAGAGGAGGCAAAGATTGATTAAGGAAATGACTCCAGATGCTAAAATATGGATAAAGTTTTTTAGACTAAGAAGGGAAGGAAAAACATTTCAGTTAAAGGGAATGGCAGAAGCACTGGGAACCTCAGTGGTAGCTTCAGAGGACCATGAAGAGATTAGCTGGAGTGTAGGGTGCACAAAGAGTCAGGAGGATGTATGGCAGGATCTGGGAGGACCTTGAATCGGGTAGAATTAATATTGACTAAATATCATTTTACTCCAGGCACTTAAGTCTGACATCATCTATTTCTGAAATACCCTCAGGGTAATTACCAACCCTATTTTCCAGATGAGGAAATTGATATTTCAGTCATATTAAGTGGTTTGTCCAAAATCCTGTAGCTACTAGTGTGAATTACCAAAAAATGGCCACAATTTCCTGTCCTAGAAAGCATTCCCCTTTTCAATATGCCTTTGCCTCTTCTCCCAAACAGAAATGTAGACTATTTCTCCAACCCTTGCCTCAGGACTGGACTTGTGATAGAAATGTATCAGGAGCAGCATGGTTGCCAAAGCTAGGACCTAAAACACCTTGCAACATAGGTTTTTGTCAACTGGGAATGCAGCAGCCCTGTGAGCACAAAGCAGCTAGCCTAGACTCCTGGAGGATGAGAGGCCACGTGAAGGAGAACCTCAGTGCCGCAGCCAAGAGCCAGCAGATACTGCCTGAGATGAGTGGGACTTACATCCATCTGGGATTTTCCAGTTGACCCTCCCTCCAGCTAATTGCAGCTGCATGAGTAAGACTGGGTGAGACTGGCAGAGGAACCCAACCAACACCCAGGATCATGAGAAGTCATCATTCTTATTTTCAGGTATTTCTAAACTTGATTCTTTCTATCATATGATGCCACTAATGAAATTGAAAATTTTCCAGTTATTAATTGGGAGCTATTTTAAATATTTGAGCTAGAGAAAGAAATGAAGAGAATAGGCCGGGCGCGGTGGCTCAAGCCTGTAATCCCAGCACTTTGAGAGGCCGAGACGGGCGGATCACGAGGTCAGGAGATCGAGACCAACCTGGCTAACACGGTGAAACCCCGTCTCTACTAAAAAATACAGAAAACTAGCCGGGCGAGGTGGCGGGTGCCTGTAGTCCCAGCTACTTGGGACGCTGAGGCAGGAGAATGGCGTAAACCCGGGAGGCGGAGCTTGCAGTGAGCTGAGATCCGGCCACTGCACTCCAGCCCGGGTGAGGGAGCAAGACTCTGTCTCAAAAAAAAAAAAAAAAAAAAAGAAAAGAAATGAAGAGAATACTATTCTAAACAATGAAGTTGGCATTCTAAACTTGCAGAGAAGAAAGCTGAGGTACTTAGTAATTATAACAACTTGGGTTCTAGTTACTGAGTATCATAAAGGTGGTTTGAATTGAGAAGGCACCTTGCCCGCCTACTAATTTCTCTCTCTCTTTCTTAGTAATAAAAACCTCGTTGGGAGGAAATGGCGCTGTCCATCAGCGCAGCTCTAGTTGGCTCCCCAACATGGAGCCATGGGAGGCCTTGGGAAGAAGAAGTATGAACGAGGCTCAGCCACCAACTACATCATCCAGAACAAAGCCCATAAGAAGCTCCAGCCAAGCCTGGCTGACTTCAGGTGGCTGTGCATTCTGAAGGGCATTTATCCCCATGAACCCAAACACAAGAAGAAGGTTAAAAAGCGTTCTACATCGGCCCGAACTTTTTACCTTATCAAAGACATCAGGTTTCTCCTCTATGAAGCTATCGTCAACAAGTTCCAGAGATACCAGGTGTTAGTCCGGAAGCTCCAGAAGGCCTATGGGAAGAGCAAGTGGAAACACTGTAGAGCATCTAAAGGACAATAAGCCCAACTACAAACTTGACCACATCATCAAGGAATGGTACCCCACGTTCATCGATGCCCTGCAGGACCTGGATAACGCCTTCTCCCTGTGCTTCCTCTTTTCCACCTTCCCACAGACTGGCAACGGCCACGTGCAGACCATTCACCATGGAGTTCATGCACTATATCATGGCTGCTCGTGCCCTGCCACAAGGTCTTTCTGTCCATCAAAGGCATTCACTACCAGGTCAAGGTCCTGGGACAGCACCACTTATGCCTTCTCCCATGACCACCCAACAGACATGGACTACAGGGTCATGGCCACCTTCACCGAGTTCTAGGCCACCCTGCTGGGCTTCGTCAACTTCCACCTCTACCAGTGGCTCAACCTCCACCACCCACTAAAGCTCAAGGGTCAGGCCCAAAGAGAGGCAAAGGCCATTGAGGGCACCCATGTGTTGGACTTAGCTCCATGGAGAAATTGGCAGCCCTCAGTGCCAGCCTGGTCTGCATGGTGGTGCCTGCCACAGAGGAGGAGCCCAAGGTGGATGAGTTTCCCGCCGATGGGGAGACGTCAGCACAGGAGAAGACCACAGGAAGGAGCTGGAGGCACAGGAGAAGCACAAGAAGCTTTCTGAGGGCCTAAAGTTCTTCCTGAACCTAGAGGTGCCGCGAGAGGACCTGGCCTTTGTCATCAGGAGTTTTTTGGGGGAAGTGTCCTGGGACAAGTCTTTGTGCATTGGGGCCACCTATGACGTCACGAACTCTCGCATCACCCACCAGATTGTCGACCGGCCTGGGCAGCAGACCTCCATCACTGGCAGGTGCTACCTGAAGCCCTAGTGGGTGTTTGACTTGGTAAACGCTAGGCTTCTCCTCCCCGTGGCAGAGTACTTCCCTGGGGTGCAGCTGCCCCCACACCTTTCACCTAGTGTGACCAAGAAGGAAGAAGATTCCATCCCACCTGAAAAGCTGAGGCTGCTGGCTTTGCAGCGGGGAGGGGACCCACGAATCCTGAATGCGTCGGAAGAGAAGGAGGAAGAGGAAGACGACAACAAAGGTGATGGTGATAAAAGGGGAGAAAATGAAGAGGAGGAGGAGGAGGAAGATGCAGAGGCTGGTTCAAAAAAGGAGGAAGAGGCCCAGCTGGCAGCCCTGGAGGAGCAGAGAATTAAGGGGAAGACAGGCACCTTGAAGTTGGAGGATGAGCAGCGGCTTAGCCCAGGAAGAGGAGAGGGAAGCCAAATGCCTGGCCATTATGATGATGAAGAAGCGGGAGAAGTACCTGTACCAGAAGATCATGTTTGGCAAGAGGTGAAAAACCAAGAAGCCAACAAGCTGGTGGAGAAGCGGAAAGCCCATGATGAGGTGGTGAGGTCTGAGAAGAAGGCCAAGAAGCCAAGGCTGGAGTGAGTGCCAGTGGCCCCTCACAGGACAAAGGCCAGCTCCTAGCAGCTGGACGTGGCAGAGGCAGGCCAGAGGACCTAAGTGTGATGGACACAGTCGCTCTTCTCCTCCTCCTCTCTCTAGTCAGTGATACACTCACTGTAAAAAGAGGACCCCTCATGCTCTCTGGCTGGGCTGGTAGACAGCCCTGGCCTCCCTTGGGTGGAGCTGCCCTGCTGGTGCCTAGGCAGAGAAGAGACCTCTGTGCCCAGACTGATTCTGTGCTCCCAGGAGCCAGTGACAGGAGGGGCAGGGACCCATCCAACCCCTTACCTGCTGCCTCCATTCACCCTGGCTTTCCACAGCTCCCTCCCACACAGTTGGACCTATGCTTCTTAGGGTGCTGTGACAGAGTGAGGGTGGAGGGAGCATTTGTTATTAAATGACTGGACTTTGGTGGCAAAAAAAAAAAGAAAAAAAATGCAACATTTTCTGATGACATGGGCCATCAGGAATAAAAGCTACATTTCCAGACCTCCTTTATAGATAGTAATAGCCGTAAGACTAAGTTCTGGCAATTAAATTATAGCAACAGTGTTAGGAGCAGTTTTGCATCTCTTTTCCTTGTACTTTCATAGCACTTCTGGCCTGGAATACAGATATAAAGGCACATCCTCTGCCTCCATCCTGGATCAGGAAGATAAGGACCACACATTAGATATGGTAGTGTTGAAAGATGCCTGCATCCCTGATGACGCCATGGTGTCACCATGCCAATCCTTCTACCTTTGCATTATTTTCATGAAAAAGTGAACTATAATATTATCTTGATGAAGCTACCATAATTTTGGAGTTTTTGTCACATTCAACTCAGCTAATAAATTGATAATTGGTGCAGGAAAATTCTGGGAAGGAAGCATCAGAGGATTTGGTTCTCCCCAGGTACAAGAGACAAAGATGATGTCCAAAAATGAAATAGGTTTTTAGCCTCAATAATTCAAGACACTATAGTATTTTCCCTTTTCTGTATTCAGTTCCCACTCCTCCCCCTAGCCAACCAACACATCAGGGAGTCTTTGAATCATGGGAATTTATGCAGTCTTCTCATTCTGTAGTTTGAAGCCCATGAGTACCAAGTCACACTAGTTGCCCATTCCAAAATGCAGCCAGGTAGGAAGATGTTCATAGTATGAGTAGGATGGCCATAAAAAAAAGACTGACCAAGATCAACACTCCAATCCTCCTCTTACTTGGAATAAAGCTGCTCTTATCCCAGAAACACTATAAACCTGTACAACTGAAACCTGTACAATGAAAAAATATCATTTGAAAGACAGAAAGAAATGGTGCTCAAGATGCCTGGTATACATCAGTCAGCAAACAAAAGACACAAAAAACTTCTGCCTTCATGGAACTTAGATTCTGCCAGGGAGAGGCCAAGAATAGAAGAATAAATATAATCAGTAAAGTAAATGATACACGGTATATTAGACAATGATACATTCACTGTAAAAAGAGGAAAAGAGCAACTTGGGAAAAGCAGAAGTGTCCTCAGCAGGTGTTGGGAGGGAGCAATGTTCTTTTCTCATGATATATATTTCATTAGAAGGTAGGCCAGCTGGAGTATATAAAACTTTCAGGAAAAGAGGTTTGTAAACATCCACAAAAGAGATGAACTTACAGCCGATAATTTTTCAGGAATAATAATGTGTTCAATCCCTTTGGGTCAGTGAGATAGCCTGAGCGGTTTAATCAAATATGGGTGAGATCCACATATAATGGTTCCCAGTTTAGAAAACTAAGGAGCCCAGTAGAATTAACATTATCAACAGTACTGTTTAATAATTAAAGTCACATAATAACTATAATCAGTTGAACATAGCTCACGTTTATTGAGCTTTAACTACACGCCAAGCACTGTGCAAACTGATTAAGAGAGATGATCTCTCAGAGGAGGTGGTACTTGAGGTAGAGGGAATCCTATTGAAATACTTCTCTTTTTTCTCTTTTTTTTTCTTTTTTTTTTTTTGTTTTTTTTTTTTTTTGTTCTTTGTTTTTTGTTTTAGATGGAGTCTCGCTCTGTCACCCAGGCTGGAGTGCGGTGGCATGATCGCGGCTCACTGCAAGCTCCACCTCTTGGGTTCACACCATTCTCCTTCCTCAGCCTCCCGAGTAGTTGGGACTACAGGTGCCTGCCACCATACTCGGCTAATTTTTTGTATTTTTAGTAGAGATGTGGTTTCACCGTGTTAGCCAGGATGGTCTCGATCTCCTGACCTCATGATCTGCCCGCCTTGGCCTCCCAAAGTGCTGGGATTACAGGCGTGAGCCACCGCACCCAGTCTTGAAATGCTTTTTAAAGAAAATAATCAGAAACATGTTCCTAATTGCCACGAAGAAGGTATGACTTGCTCTGTGTGAGTGTGTGTGTGTGTGTGTGTGTGTGTGTGTGTGTGTGTGTGTGTGTGTACATGTATAGCCTTGTAAATACTGGGGTACTCTACATGCCCTGAGCACCTGAAAAATTTAGTAAATATTTAGACATCAACTGGTAAAAATAACATTAACTAAAACTTTTTGAATATGCTATTGAAATAGGGGATGGGTTATGGTATAAATTTATTGGCTGCTATTTAAATGAAAAGAATTACAATGCATTTAATGTTCATTCTAATCAACTGATGTTAGAAGATTGAATTTTAGACTGTAAATGTGGTGTGCACATTTGTCTCTAAGTGAGACTTTGCGTCCCAGCTGTTGAAACATTTGTGGGAAGGTGAAAGTTTTGTGGACTAATAGATTCCTGCAGTGGGCACAAGCTTAATGCAGCAAAAGATGTTTTCACTGAAAAGACAAGTCATCTCATCCTTCATAGAGACACAGTCATTCTGGGTACACTTAGGCAAAACTTATTCTCTCAAGAAGAGTCTGTGGCAGTAGGGAATATATACCACATAAGAAAAAGCAGTTTATCCTTCTGAAACGCAGAGGGTAACTTAGGAAAGTAAAATTTTGTACAGCTCTCAAGATACTACCTGATGCTGTCAGCTAGTATCTTGAGAGTTGTGTAAGAGTTGATGTTTAAAACATCAATTGTTTATGAGAAATTGTTTAATTATCATGAAATGTTATTTTTACGTATGGCAGGAGTAGGCAAGAACAAACAAATGAGATCATTAATAAAATGTAAAATGCTTATTTATTTAGATATTATGCTGAGTTAACCCCACCTTAAATCTTTATAGCATAAATGTAAACCCAAAATTTTAAGTAACTTATAAAAAATTTAAAAAGTTAGTAACTTTCAGAATTAGGATATGATCCCAGGATATCTGACCCTGAAAGCAGTATGTTTAATCAGTATCCTTGCCAACACACACACACACACACACACACACAGAAAGAAAGGGGGGGGAGAGAGAGCGAGGGAGGGGGGAGAGAGAGAGAGAGAGAAAGCCTTTATGGAACTGACCAGGTTACTCTGTTTCTTTTGAGCTTATAAGACTCTTGCAGTGAATAACTTTTGGACTGTTCTTTGGATGGGCAGCCTCTGCTCTTCCTTTTAATAACAGCACCCAGACTTTTCTCTTAGAAACAACCTTCTCACAAATGTTAGCCCATGAACTTCAGACTGACTTCTACCCCAGTTTTAGGAATAGGATGGTTTTAGCCTTAGACAGAATATTTCATTCCCCTGGCCACAGGGATTGATTCATTGTTGTGCATGCAAATCAGTCTAAGCCAGACCCACTGAGACATTTTCTTGAGCTACTAGGAGAAAGACAGGTTCTCTTTCCACCAGGACATGAAATTGGAGGGGATTAATTCAGCCATCATGTCACCAAATGGAGCCTGAGAATGAAGCCAGACTTAGAAGAACAGAGAAAATTTGGAGTCACTGAATTCAGGCATGTCCAAAGTCAACTCCATCCCTACCCCATACATTTATGTGAACTCATAAAACACATTTTATGGAAGTCAATTGGACTATGTTTTCTATTGTCCCCAATAGCAAGAGTCCCAAGGGATACAATGCTCCTTTACAGGGAAGAAAGGGGCCGCCTGCTTATATAAGCAGAGCAGGGTGTGGAGCCTTAAAGACAGACTTGTGGCAGAAAATGCAATTTCAGGGGCTGACAAAAACATTGTACTAAGTAATTCCTGAACCTTAGGCTCTCCACTGTATGCTGAGACCAGGCCTCAGCCCTGTCCCCGTCATCTCCAGTTTTAGGTTCCTGGAGTTTCAGAAAACAGAGCAGAGAACTCAGATATCCTTAGTGAGAAGATAAAGGACATCACCAAGAGGCAAGAGCTTTGTTTGGTGGCCCAAGACTTTTAATCTTTTCCTACTTCTCTCACTATCTCTGTCACTCTTTCTGTCTGTCTGTCTCTCCCTCACACACACACACACACACACACACACACACACACACACACACACAACCATGCAACCCCTAGCCCCAGAGTCCATGATAAAGGAACTTTGTGAGGAGATGCCACGCCTTTCCTGTTTCTTTTATCTCCAAATTGTACGTAGAAAAATATCCCAGCATGTGTTGGCTGTAACATAATCCAGGCTAAATGCGGAAATTGCAAAGCTGAGGCTGAAATAGACACCACATCCTTAGCTCAATATCATTGAATCTCCTTAAAACAAAATAAAAAGGAAAGGACAAAGACAAATCATACCAGGGAGAATGATTGCCTAAGTAAACTCTTGAGTTTGGTTGGTCTGTCTTTTGTCATTTTAGGCCCAGACTGCCTGCACTGTCAATGTACTTTTGTTAGAAATTATCATTGGCTACGTAAACAGAGCATATCTTTTCACAGCAGCAATAACACACACACACACACATACACACACACACACACTCTCCCCGACATTAATACTTTCTGGTTTTTCTATTGCTCTGTCCAAGACAGAGACAAAAGATTTTTGAGGACTGATGACTTAAAGGAGAAATGTTGCATTTCCTAAAATGAGGGCATCATACTGCTTTTTCTGTCCCACTATTAGCATCTGAGTCTTCAAACAAAAACCCAGGCAAACAAAAGCCAAGGGAACCAGGGCAACCGTCTCCCAAGGGTTAAAACTAGATCAAAATCAAATGGCACGCTTCACCATGTCTTCTGCATGACTGATACTGCAATCGATCTGCAGCGGTTCATTTTCTCTCTGGAATCTCTGCCTACTGAGAACAAATACAAACACATGTGGAACCAATAGGAAGCAGACTAAGGGCTTTAAGAGTTCTGCGCCAACCTGTGTCAGAGAGCTCTCACTTAGCAGATGGGGCAATTAATAAAAGAGTCAAACGGTACGACTGTGTCAAGGTGCCTTAAGTGCTAACAATCCCCTTTTGTCTTCCTACTGTAGAGTACAGATGGATTCCAATTCAGAATAAGAACTGCATTGTGCCCTAGTTTACTCTTGTACAGTGTCCCTGTATTAACAGAGGCCAGGTGTCCTGTCTCCCATTTTAAAGACAAACGTGATACTGATTTTTCCCCCTGCCAGCATTTTAAGTGCTGACATGACCACTAATCTGGGGGAAATTAAAATTTATAAGTAAATTAGCCTTTCAAAAATATCTGAAAAGGAAAGATTTGCCATCAAAGTATTGCCAGTTTGTGTACACGCCTTGCTGCTCATTGATTCTAATCACAAATATATGATTCTTGCCCTTCAGCCGACAGCTCGGGTTTATTAAAGTCACTCAAGACTGAGCGTCCCGCAGGTGCTACTTTATTTTTTTAAGATCTAGAAAATGAAGGGTCAGGGTCAGAAGTGGTTGCAGCAGGTCACGTGGTCCTTTTTTTTTTTTTTTTTTTTTTTTTTTTTTTGCCAATATGAGCCTTAGTGTTCTGGTGAATTTTCAGTTCAGTGAATTGCATTCTGCATCAGCCTCTCACCTCTGTCTTCATTGGCTCCCTAAGCTGCTGCGGTCACCGACAGTAACCAGTGATCTTCCTCTCTGAACCAGACCCAGAATAGTGGAAATGTGTCTGCCACTCCCAAGCCAGCTGTGTGAAACTGAGAATGTGCTTCACTGCCCAAACTGAATGCCAACCCCGAGAGACCTGGCGTGCTGTAGTTTAAATGGAGAATCCCTCATAATTCTTTTCCCATAGACATCAAAATGCCATGAGGAAAAGAGCACATTAGATGTTCCATTGTGTCCTCTTTATCTCTCCACCTTTGTGATATATGAGATAGACTCCAGGAGGCCATGGGCCGTGCAGGGGCCTTCACTTGGAATTTCCCCTTCACTCATCGTTCAGTGAAATCTGCATCTGGAACAGGCAGATAAAAAGAAAGCTCATCTACTCACTTAGATAATTCATCAGAGGCTGTAGAAAGCTCACGTAGTTGTTTGTTGTTGTTACTGCTGTTGTAATGTTAGGGGTGGTTTTCCCATGTGGGCTGAGGGTCAAGCAATGATTTGTTTTGCTAAAATAAAACTCAGAAATTTAATTAAATTCAACAAACATTTCTTGGGCTCTAACTCTAGCTAGTTCCAAACTTCAGTTTCAAGACCTATTCAGAGTAAGTTAAGCTTTTAAGCTGAAGGGAAACTTCTAGATTATTTTGTCAAATGTCCTAATTTAGAAGTAAATTCCAGAGAAGCCAAGCAATTTGAGAAAAGTCATAAATCTAGACGCAGAGCCAAGGCTGAGCCAAGCACACTCTCTTGACTGGACCCAAATGACTCCAACACTCTTTCTTCCACACACCCCCATGTATTAGGTTGATGCAAAAATAATTGCGGTTTCAGGCCTTGAATTTTAAATCATTATAACTAGGTTCAAATACAACTTTGAAGTGAAATAGGAACAATTACAATCACACATTTTTGCCAACAAGAAATAGGTTAGTTCCTGCAGCGTAAAAATCCATGCTTTGGGATTGGATGAACTCTTAGAAAGCATTTTCTGCATCCTGCTGGTTGTAGAAATGTTTTCCCCGCAAAAAGTTGTCGAGATGCTTGAAGAAGTGATAGGTGGTTGGGGAGAGGTCAGGTGAATTTGACGATTGAAGCAAAACTTCGTAGCCCAGTTTGTTCCACTTTGGAAGCATTGGTTGTATGACGTGTGGTTGGGCATTGTCATGGAGAAGAATTGGGCCTTTTCTGTTGATCAATGCCAGGTGCAGGCATTGCAGTTTTCGGTGCATCTCATCAATTTGCTGAGCATACTTCTCAGACGTAATGGTTTTGCTAGGATTCAGAAAGCTGTAGTGGATGAGACCAACAGCAGACCACCAAACAGTGACCATGACCTTTTTTTTTTTTTTTTTTTTAAGTGCAAGTTTAGCTGTGGCAAGTGCTTTGAAGCTTCTTCTCAATTCAACCGCTGAACTGGTCATCACTAGTTGTTTTATAAAATCCACTTTTTGTCGCATAGCACAATCCAATCAAGAAATGGTTCATTGTTTTTGCATAGAATAGGAGAAGATGACACTGCAAAACGATGAATTTTTTTAATCTTCACTCAGTTCACAAGGCACCCACTTACCAAGCTTTTTCACCTTTCCAATTTGCTTCAAATGCTGAATGACTGTAGAATGGCTGACGTTGAGTTCTTCAGCAACTTCTCATGTAGTTGTAAGATCAGCTTTGATGATTGCTCTCAAATGGTCGTTGTCAACTTCGGATGGCCAGCCACCATGCTCCTCATCTTCAAGGCTCTCGTCTCCTTTGCAAAACTTTTTTTTTTTGTTAGTTTGTTTTTGTTTTTGAGACAAGAGTCTTGCTCTGTCACCCAGGCCTGAGTGCAGTGGCCTGATCTTGGCTCACTGCAACCTCCACCTCCTGGGTTCAAACAATTCTCTTGCCTCAGCCTCCCAAGAAGCTGGGATTGCAGGTGTGTAAAATCATCCCCAGCTAATTTTTGCATTTTTATTAAAGAGGGGTTTTTGCCATGTTGGCCAGGCTGGTCTCGAACTCCTGGCCCCAAGTGATCCGCCTGCCTCAGCCTCCCAAAGTGCTGGGATTACAGGTGTGAGACACCATGCCCGACTTCCTTTGCAAAACTTCTTGAACCACCACTGCATTGTACATTCGTTAGCAGCTCCTGGGCTAAATGCATTGTTGATGTTGTGAGTTGTCTTCACTGATTTACTACCCATTTTGAACTCAAATAAGAAAATTGCTCAAATTTGCTATCTAACATCATTACTATAGTCTAAAATAAACACAAAAAAATAGCAAGTAATAAGTCATTAGCAAGAAAAATATAGCAAAAAAAATGCCCATTAAAATGATATATAACATAACCACGTTTATTTAAGAATGTATTCCAATGTCAAATGGAAAATTCCAACAGTGCAAAAAACGCATTACTGCAGTCAATATTACTAGATGGCATTTTACTTTTTGTAACACACAAAGTCTCATCCTGAGGCCCTGTCCCTGAGTTTTGGGGAGTGGGAAGGAAGAGACTACTCTGATAATTCTTCCTTCAAGGAAAGGTTGAGAACAACCCATCCATATTATTTTGGAAGGAACAGCATTCATTTTTTCCCTGAGGTCTTTTCTCTTTGTGAGGAGAAAGCAGGGATCAGAAACATTGCCCATTTTCAAACTAGAGATCACATCTCTTATGGAAGATACTGTGACAAAATAGCGTTTCCATATAAAAAGTCATATCATTGTTTGGCTGGCCTCACAATAATAGTCTCCTTATAAATGATTCACTATTTAATTCCTGCCCTACTCAATGGCTCCCCTTGATTTTCAGAAGAATATTTCAACATCCTAGCTTAGCACTGTCTTTATACATGAAATAAGTCCTGCTTTCCACCTTTGCCGCCTCTGCTTGGCTGAAAGTGTTGTCCATCAAAATCTGTTCTCCTTCTTCTATAATAACAGAGTTGAGGCTAGATGCGTAAATTAGAGACTGCATTTTCTAATATCCTCTATATCTAGAACTAAGTTATCCCGATGTGAGCCAAAATGGTGAGCTTTAGAGCAATGGACATTTTCTCCTCCATGCTCTTTTCCTTTTCCCATAAGTGGGAACATAATGGGAGAACTTCAATCAATCAAATGAGGTAACACTCAAGGAAGAAGTAGATCAATGAGGAAAAAGGAGCCTGGGTTCTTGAATAACCTCGTGGGGCAGAGTTGCCTGTGAGCCTAAACCATCTGGACTGTTGCATCAGACAGAAATGGCATTCTCTTATGAAACCTGTTTAATGCTTAGGTCTCGTTGATACAATAGCTTAGGCTTTGCCCCAAATCACACATACCCTTTTGTCATAGGTGGGGTTCCCTAACAATCAGCCTCTGAGACTTTGATACATATGCATGCAGGTGGTTTAGTAGAGAGTGCTCTCCTTAGTATCATGGATAAGGACAGTAGGATTTGGCGGAGGGAGAATTTAAACCACATGAAGTGGTAATGGAGGCCACAGATGATCCTAGAGGAAGTTTTGGATTTGAAATGGCCCTTCAGATTTGTTGAGGCAAATAGGCCAGACAGCCATACCTCCACAGTAACCAGTCATTATATACAGGTGGCCTTGGGGAGGAGAGGAAATATGAGTGAGGACACTGTCTTTGGCTAAGACAAATACCTAACTAGGGGCTCAATTGAGAGCCTAGAGCCATCAATATACCCAGTAGTTGGGGATGAGTTCCTCAGCCCAAAAGGGGATCTGGGTGACACACCACAGCACCACAGCCACTTCAGTTTACACCTTGAACTCCTCAGATCCACTTGGTTCATATAATAATACATTCTTCAAACAGCAAATTGTGGATTGTGGTTGGTCTGTTTCCTCAGAGAAACCTACAAACTTCAGCCCCCACACGGCTGCTGGTGTTAATGGTTGAAACGGATTCACATCATTCCCTCCTCTATTACCTTTTCTAAATTCCTGTCTCTCTCCGCAAACACCTCTGTTGATCTCCATCGCTTACATAGTGGGATGACTCACAACTTCCATCCTAAAAGATCCGAGCCCTGGTCTCCAGGCTGTTCTTAGGCTTTTGCTGCAGTACTTGTCTCTTGGCAGGGGAGTACCAAGAAATGCTCCATGGATTACATGGGTGCAAAACATACAGTTCTCTTCACCCCTAAAGTAACAGCAGCCCCACCTCCACCTGATGATCAGGGTCAAGTATCCATGGCAGAATGGTGACTCCTTTTTTGCCTACTGGTTTTTGGGCATAAGCAAGCCTAAGTGACCAGATGGCAATTCTTGCCTAATAATGGAACTTTTGTTATATCCTCCTGTGAAAGTGCTGGTTCTTGAAAACCAGGAATTGTAAACACACTGATCACAGAGTTTTGCAGGGAGAAAATGCAAATTTCCCAAGCGGGTCACTGAGACTTACAATAAGAGAATTCCCTTCTGCTTCTACTCTTCTGTTCCTGGACCAATGTACTCTTTCTATTGTGAACAAAACATTAAATCATCATTGATGTATAGTAGATACCACATTGTATAGGATGGGGCCACCTTCTCACTAGGTATCATCCCCATATCAGTGCCCAGTTCAACGAAGCCAATCCGTAAGTCCATCAGGTTGGCAACTTCTTCTGGGTGTGGCGGCAGGATCAATGGATTCCATAGCCATAAGCCCACTACAATGCTTCCTTTGCCAAAAAAAAAAAAAAAAAAAAGGGCCGTGGTAGTGTATGGGATTCTTTGTTGGTGCACCATATACCCTAATGATGACAAAGACCTTACCTAAGTCAAACTCATACACAAATATACAAAAATATGTGATGATTCCAATCAAGATGAATGGTTGCTTCTCCCAGGGTGGAAGGATTCTAATGTAATCAACTTGCCACCACTCAGTAACTGATCTACATAAGGGAAGGTAATATGTCAGCAGCTATGCATTGACTGGGGTTGTGGACACATCAGAGATTAGCCAACAAAAGTAGCTAGGTCAGCCTTGGTAAAAGTCCATGATATTGGATCCATGAAAAGCCTCTTCCTTGCCATCATAACTACTCCATTATGCCCGCACTGGGTGGCTGAAGAGAGAGCTGGCTAATGTCAACTGCTGAAGTCATTCTGTCTATTTAGTTATTTATTGCTTCTTCCTTGACGGATGCTTTATGGAGGCTTTCACATGTGAAATAAGGATATTTACTCATTTTAGTCACTTCCATAAGTCTTTACACATGCCTCTTCTCCAGATCATTTTGTACCACATCTTCTAATATTTCTTCTTCTTGGCCCCTGATCAACCAATGAAGCCATTCACCACTACCCATGAGTTTTTCTCTATTTTTATATTGGACCACTTTTATTTTCATATAAAATGCTTGTCTAGGTGTGCCATTAGAATCTCCACTCATTGACAGAGTCTCCTCTTACTACTGCCCCCATAAAGGATATCCCTGAATGGGACTGTAATGCAGCTATGATCCATTTTTGACTTGCACCCACGTGTTGAGCTGATTCATACATTAACCAAAATTGATCTTTTCCTCTGCTTTCAGCTTCTGTTGGAGATCTGGCATCTCTTTCAGGATTTCAGGTTCAGAAACTATCTGAGGTCTAGAGACTGGGCAAGGGGATTGGCTGCTGTGTTCAGCCTTTTGATCATCCATCCTTGATTTCTTTTGATTGTGTAAACTGAGTACGTTCTTATTGACCCTCACCCCATCTATTTTGCCCCCAGGGCCACTGTATCCTATTAACCATCTCTCAGTTCCACTTTTGTCTCCATTATGCCAGCACTGTGTTGGAAATAAGAGCTCGGAGTCACAGGGAAAACGAGCACTCAAACAAAAGATTTCTCATGTCAACTGCTAAAGTCCTTCTGCCTATTTAGTTATTTGTTGCTTCTTCCTTGATGTATGCTTTATGGAGGCTTTCACATGTGAAATAAATATATTTACTGTTCTTGTAAAATGTTACTTCCATTCTATTAACTTAGCTCCCAACCAAGCTAACACTTCAACCTTGCCCCTCATTATAAAAAATATCCTTGCCTCTGATAGCCAAGGATCACCACCTGACCTCTATTTCTTGGAATTCTATCACTCTCATTGTTATCAGTCTACTCAGTTTTCTAACAGCATCCCCTGCCATCAGTCACTGCTGAGTTTTTCTGTGATGCTGGAGCCTGTCTCACCAACATATTCCTGATCACTGAAGTAAAAGGGGTATCCACCAGGTCATCCTGATGAAGATATGTAGCCAGCAGGTTTCCCAGCCTTACAGAGTATTTCCATTTGAGCATGCCTGCCTCTCTGAACCTTATGATCCCTTCTTGCACCATCTGCCAGGGCACAACAACAGTCAAAAGTGTGGGAACCAAGAATCTCAGAAGAAGTTGAACTGTGGTCCAGTTGCATCAGAGGCTTCAGAAGACCTTCCTGACATCTCTTGAAATGGGATGAATATTCAGAATTTTCTGCCTTAAATTAAGGAGAAGAGATCTTTGTACCTTTATATTTTGGATGCATACTGTCCCAGGGGAACGAGTGTAAACTTCGACAAGGAAGTTCCCTTTGGTTGAGGGCAATTTCCAAAAGAAGGTAAGCTGAGATTTCACAGCCATCATCACTCCCAGCAGCTGGAAGGCTGCATGTTACAATCTCCAAGTGGTGGAGTGGGTCATACACTAGAGCATCCATCTCACCAGTATTCACTACACTTCACACAAAGATGATCCTCAACAGCAAATGCCAAAATCATCCCCTTCTGTCTTGGCACCTACAGCTTTTCCATCTCAGCTCTTCTCCATATAGCTAACTCCTACTTACTCTTCAAAATAGCTCAAATATTGCTTTTCTGTCTTCCCTGACCCCCCTTAGTCTACTCTGCCTTACTGTCTCTCCTGTTTTGCTCCCAGAGTAACTTTTATCATCATTTTATCACATTATATTGGAATGATTATTGAAACCCACTGTAAATAGTAAACTCCTTGAGGGAAGGGACAACGTTTTGCTCTCCTTTACACCCCTTAGGTTGACATGTTGCCTGGCATATAGCAGGCACACATCCAATGTGATTTATTAAATGTGTGAGTGGGTAAATGAATGACTGAATACATTAATGAATGTTCACATACGCTCTCATTTTATTTCCAAAAAGAATTTGAGGCAGCCAAGTTCCAAAAAACCCAACATACTGCAGCTTATGGAGTAGTAGCTCAAAATATGCAAAACCTGGCAGAAATGCATGTCTTACTCTATAGAACGGCACACTATTGGGGTATAAATATGAATCTTGGAAAAACCCTGATTTCAAGCTACAGATGCCCAGATTGGTGACAGCAGGGTATCTTCTCACAAGGACCAGAGATCCCAGCCAATAGCACTTTCAAGAATGTGCAAGCAAAGAGTTAACAGTCTCACAGCTGCCTTTCATTGGAGGTGTTAATGAGGTGACAGGGGGGAAGGATTTTAAAAAGAAATTGCCTTCAGTCATTCCAGTTAAATTCCAGTACAATGGAAAGACATGAAGCTCTCTCCACTCCTCCTCTCTCTCAACCCCTCCCCCCATCTTAATGGGGTCTGACCTTAGCTCTGTGGTTGCATGCCTCAGTCCACAAAAGACTTGGAATGGCCGCCTTGGTTTCCAAACCTCAGGTTGCCTTGGGGGAGTTACTAAAATTTGGTTACCAGAGATACTTAGGTTAGAGAAAATGATTAAAAAAATAATGTGTGGTGAGACAGTTGTAGGATGTCATCTGTGAGAACAATCAGGAACCCAGGCACTAAGTCATTCCAATGTACTTTTTACTTGTCTACTTGGAAATTCTGTTTCTCTGGCATGAATCAGGAATAGAGGACAAAGTTTTAGAAGGAACTTTTCTGAGTCTTTGAAAAAGGTTCTCAAGCATGGCCAAAAGACAAAATGGCCACTCCAGCCAAAAGTTTTCAATGTCCCACAGTAGCCCCCTCACAGTGAAGTTAGAGATAAAAGGATACTGCAATGGGTAGGTATTGATAGGGAAGGGAAGTGCTGGGAAGGGCAGGGCATGGTCCCTTTAAATGATACGGAGGGCACCAGGGAAGTGCTGGGTAGAGGAGGGCGTGATCCCTGGCTAGGGCTCCACCCCGGGGGCCTGTGCCCAGGGACCTAGGTGAAGACAGGCATTTTTATTTTCCTGCCCAAACGTTGCATTTCCCAAGACTACCCTGGCCTGCCATGCCCCCATCCTGTGCCTATAAAAACCCGGAGACCCTAGCCGGCGGACACACAGGTGGCTGGACGTCTAGAATAGCACATCAGTGGAGGAACACATGGGCGGCTGGATGTCAAGAGGCAAGCCCCGACAGACACCCACACGCCGGCAGGCCATCAATCGGTGGAATGAGGCAGAGTTGGGTGGGGCAGTCAGAAGAGAGCTTGGGCCACTGAGCAGCCCGACTCCAAGGGAAAACCTTTCCACTCCATCCCCTTCCACCTTCCCCCATCTGCTGAGAGCCACCTCCACTCAATAAAACCTTGCACTCATTCTCCAAACCCAGGTGTGATCCATTTCTTCCGGAACACCAAGCAAGAACTCCGTAATAAAGAGAGCCCTCTGTCCTTGCGACAAGGTAGAGGGTCTAATTGAGCTGGTTAACACAAGCCGCCTATAGACAGCTAAACTAAAAGAGCACATGGTAGCACAGACCTACTGGGGCTTCAGGAGCTGTGAATATTCACCCCTAGACACTGCCCTGGTGTCAGAGCCCTACAGCCTGCCTATATGCTCCCCTAGAGGTTTCAGCAGCAGGGCACTGAAGAAGCCAGCCACTACCCCCGTCACACGTCCTGCAAGGGGCACAAGGGAACCTTTCCCATTTCTGTATTGCTTATGGCACCAATGATTTCAATTTCTGAGGAGACTACTCCCTTGAGGAAAATATCTATTGTTGACTAGGTCTATATGATATATAGAGAAGGACGCAGGCTAGGGAGTCAAAGAGATACATGTGTGTATAAATTTGGGCAAGCAAAAACTCTCATTTCTCACCTGTAAAATGGGGCTCATGATCCTACCTTTAGGATTACTGCAAGGCTGAAATGTGATAAGATGTGAAAAATATTTAGCACAAGACCTAAGGACATAGTCAAAACTATTATCAATGAGGAGGATTTGCCAAGGAATTCTCTCCTCATGGTAGAAGATGTATGCTATTTATGTGTACAATACTGAAATACCTTATGTACCATGAGTACAGGAAGAGGCTCCTTCATTTTCTTAGGACCTGTTAAGAGAAAAAATGAGAAGAAATCCTAGTTGTTCAACCAGGATGCATCACTGTGTTCAGAAATTACTTAATCTCTTTTGAGCCTTGATTTCCTTCTCAATAAAATGGGGCTCTTATGACCTACTTCATAGGGTGTCTATGACATTTAAATACGTTAGCAAATTTAAGTGAATAGTACAGTCCCTGGCTCAAAAAAACCTCCAGTCGTTTACTAATGATTTGTTCCAAGACGAATAGCCTTCAATCTGACTCTTATTTTCTAGTGAACAGATTCACAATTATTAAACAATATCTATTCCAGCTCCTCATCAACATGTGAGAAGTAAAACTTTTTCATGGTCATCAAAAAACCTGTAGAGCTTAGGCATAGGCCAGAGCAAGGGCTATACAAGCAACATTTTAGCACATTTTACAGAGCAGGTCTAGATTCTAGAATGCTGAGAGGGGAGAGCAAGAGGCCTCTAGACCAGCGATTTACTTTTCCATTTACTAAAAACAAACAGCAATGAGAACAATCCATAAACGTTTAGACCAGCAAAGGAAAAATGTTACCTTTTTCTTAAATGGTGGCTACATCAGGAAATCCTTTTGTCATATTTTAGTTTAAAATTAAAAATAGAAGAATTTCTCTAACTTCCACTCAATTTGCTGTGAACCTAAAACTGTTATAAAAAAATAAAGTCTATTTTTTTAACAGAAGAGAATTGGATCAGTTCAGGCATATTTTCAAAAGGAAAATAGAACTTTAATGTACCTTATTTTTTAATTTTTGCATCAGATGAAATTGTATTGAAATCCATTAAACAATAATAGAAATCTTTGAAAATAATAACATTTGAGAAGTACTCGCATAGTTAACGTTTTATTTTGTCCTCATTAAAATCCTATGAAACAGCTTTGGTGAGTTTATTATTCCCCATCTTTTTACAAATGGGACTTGGAGAGATTAATAATAGGACCAAGATAATAGCAAGTTGTCACAACAGTCAAAATCCCCATTTCACGTCTCCTTACTTCTTCCTCCAGCACATCACAGTGCATTTCACACAGAAGGAATATAATATAAGGAATTGGCTAGAAAGATACTGGAAGGCCTAGAGAGGAAAAATAGGAGAAGAAACACAAGTAGGAAACGATGCGTATTCTTGTGGTTAAAATTATTGGAAGGAGAAAAGAAGAATGAGACTCAAAGAGAGACGAGATGTTCTTAGAGTCTGGTGAGAGGTCTTGGTGCCAATTCACCATCCAAATATATGGTTTCTCAGGGAAACTTAATACCCACATCTTGTGACATTGAACCTAGCCTCGTTATGATTTTTGCCTTAGAATAAAAATACAGAAAAAGAAAAGATTACTTTAAAAAAACAACATAGCAACAGAGAGCATACACGATTTAAAAGGCATTCCTGAGAACTAGAATCATCCATGGCCTCCTGTTTCTGTCCGGTGCTGCAATCCCATTAGCTCCCCTGAGCAAGCTGTGGTAGGCCCAAGCTAGGAAAGAGGACTAGGATCCACTGAGGTACATTGGGAAAGTGGGGCTCTCTGGATGTATCTTGTTTCAGGAGCTCCCTGATCTAGGAATAATGCAGTGTTGAAGGCCTGAATGCTCTTAGTGAACCCATAAAACTGAAGTACACATATTCATGGGTGTTAACCATATACTCAAGCACAGACTGAAATAAAAATTGTAGTCATGATGTCAAATGACTGGGTTTTTCACAATTATAATTGATATTTATTGACTTGACTATTTGCCAAATATTTTGCTAAATGTTTTCATGTATAATCTCATTCAGTCCTCACCAAAACCATATGTGGTAGTTATTTTTATTATTCCCATTTTAAAGATGGGAAATTGAAGTTAAGAGGTTAAATGCCTTCCCCAAAGTCACACAACTAGTAGAAAGAGGAGCTGTGATATGAGCCCAGGCAGTTTAATAGCAGGGACACATTCATAACCAGTGCCATTTTCTTTCTTTTCTTTTCTTTCTCCTTCCTTCCTTCCTTCCTTCCTTTCTTCCTTTCCTTTCCTTTCTTTCGTTCTTTTCTTTCGTTCTTTCCTTCTTTCGTTCTTTCCTTCTTTCTTTCTTTTTTCAGGGCCTTGCTCTGTCATCCAGTCTGGAGTGCAGTGTGCCATCAAGGCTCACTGAAGCTTCAACCTCCCAGGCTCAAGCAATCATCTTCCCGCCTCAACACACACCACCCCCACAACCCAACCAGTAGCTGGGACTACAGGCACATGCCCCCAGGACTGGCTAATTTTTGTATTTTTTGTAGAGACAGGATTTCACCATGTTTCCCAGACTGGTCCTGAATCCCTGGGCTCAAGTGATCCACCTGTCTTGGCCTCCCGAGGTATTAGGGTTACAGGCGTAAGCCACCACACCCTGCCCAGTGCCATTTTCTTCCCTCATTGGAAGGGTGACTTTTCCTCCCTAATTCCTGTTCTAAACCCCTCAGTTTTTCTTGGCATGAAATACCTACTGTTGTTTGGCCAAGGAAAGTCATAAAGAGTATGAACAACAATTTGCTTTCCAAATACGTTATACTCATAGATATCCCATCGGTTCCAGTTCTTTATACCAAGCAATGGGTCACTTTCTTTTCTGCACACAGTGCACTGCTCTTTCCCAAAAGGGACATGGCACAAAACTGGCACAATTTACTCATGCAGCAACTACTTTTTTAAATATTTTGTTTTGTTGCTGTTTTCCTCCCGGAGGAACTCAGTCCTGAAGCAACATTATAGCTCTGACCTAGAAGTTTGAATTAGAGAATTTAAAATGTCATTTTATAAACACACCTAGGGTCAATTCAGTCTTTAAAAAAATAGACACTAAAACAAGACTAAATAAAGGGTAAGATGGGATGGCAAGCTGACGTCTCATAGTGTGAATGTTTTCAACCAGCTTCACGGAGTCTTGTTTTATTTTGTTTTTTATGTTGCTATCTCCATGTATGTTCATTTGTGTGGAATATTTAAACAACAATACATTTCCTAAACTTTTGTTAATACAAAGGAATTTCTAACTCCTATCCAAGACCATTACAACAGCAATTAACATTGTATTATGTCAATGAATGTGTTAGCTACAAATCATTAATTTTTTCTAGGCATAAGTAATAGACATAAATTTGGAGAAATCCTATCAGAAAAGAAAAGAGAAATTTAATAAAGGGAACATGCCACCTTCCATTTAATATAGGACATTTGCCAAAACAAGACAAGCACGCTAACCAGAATTTCAACACTTTCCAGGTGTTAGAGATGTTCACCTTTATTGCTAATATGTAAGTCCTCCTCTTTCACCTCCTAAGCTCATGACAAGGCTGAAAGCTACATGCAGTGATTGGGGAGCTACTATCCTGGCCTTGAAAGATAACCACCCTCTGCACAGCTAAGCATTTGGCACAGCCATGGATTCAGGAACACCAAAGAGCTCTGAAAAAGTAATATTTTAATTATTGCTTTTTTAAACATATGCTTAAATTGCATTTTCCAGCTAAGGAGTAGTTTCAAGTATCATCCATATCTCACTCACAAAGGAAGGTTCTCAGGCCAACTTGGCAGCTTTGAGCAATTCGGCTGATCTGGAAATCTTTCAGCTCCCCAGTTAGAATCCTTCATGTTCAAATCCAGGTGCCAAAACTTTTACTGAGCGACAAAACTATTGCTTAACGGCCACTCTCACCTGCTACTGTCACTGAGCTATAACTACCACTATGTTTAGAGCTACTTCAGGAAAAGGATTGTCAAGCCATATGTTGCAAAGTGACTGCTACATGTCTCTTAGCTGTTTCAGTCAGCACAACTGTGAGATTTCTCACCCAGCAGCAGCTTTGAGTCCATTCGATGGATCAGTTAAACCAGGGATTTAGCTCAGGACTAACAGCACATTAGGGTAATCCGTATACCTAGAGTGACCACACACTCACTCTGCTGGGATAGCCCCAGTCTATGGGTATTGTCAAAATACAATTATCAATACTGCCCACTTCCACTGTCAAAGTTGTACCAGTTTGGATAACTGTAATATATAGTCACTTGGACAATGCTGATTGAAGACCAAGAGACCAGGATGAGATATATCTTAATGCAAATACCCACACTAATAGGCTTCATAGCTCACCTTACCTCCCTCCTGGCAGTTGCCAGAAATTCCACTGTTAAATCTTCAAACCATAACGTATTGTACTTTAGTACTTATCAAAGTGTCTGACACAAAGTATTTATCCATTTTGTGAAATGGAAAATGTCAAATCACAAGGCATATTGCTCATTCATACAATCAAAAGAGTATTTATTGTATCTCCACTGTTTGCAGGCATTGTGCTAGGAACTAGGGATCTACAATGAGGCAGGTATAATTACTGTCCTGAAGGAGACAACAGGCTCATGGGACAGATTGATTTAAGATACAGTTTTAGTGAGATCAGTGGTATAAATCTCATGTACTGTAGGAGTATACAGAAGGGCCAACTCATCCAGTCTTGAGAAATCTAGGGAGACTTCTTAAAAACGTGACATTCAACTAAAGGAGAGGAAATAAGATAGAGCCAGGTTCTTTTCTACATTTTATGTGCAAAGGCGCATTAAGAGACCTGAAAGTCTCCAGCATGGCTGGAGTGAGGACAGAAGGAGTGAGTGATGAGGCTGGCAGCAGGAGGTAGAGGAGCACAGGGAAGGCCACATATGCCACATTAAGAAGATAGACTTTATCCTGGGGTCATGGAGAGCCAGAACAAGGTTTTACATAGAAAAGCGACTAGATCAGATTTGATCTTACAGTGGTATCTCTGGCTGCCATATGATGACTATAGGTAGTATATTTGCTCTTAGGCCAAGAAGAGGACATCACTTTTGTGTTTTATTTGAATGCTTTGAATCACTATGGAGAACATTCTCCTTCATCAAGTCAACCATAACTCAACAATGAGACACTCTGGGTTTAGTTTCGAGTTCCAGGGCTTAATTTTCTGGTGCCTTTGGCCAAACCACACTAGGCTGACTTGTACCTCAATTTCCTGGTCTGTAAAATATGGACTGTTGTATTCGCCTTTCACATGGGTGATGTGAGGAACCACTAATGAGAAGCAGCCAAGTTAGAAAAAAGTATTACAGAAATGCTTAGTAAGTCCAAATAGCCAAGAAAGATGAAATGTGTATGTTCAAGTGTTCAAGTGTGCAGTAGAAGTGTTTCAACTATAGATTTAATGATGTGGAGGCTCATTTTCACTAGGGCTGTCTGTACCAGCTTACATCTGAGCCTGGGGTGGCAGCCCTGCTCACCAATTAAGAGCAGATGGCAATCTGAAACCATCCCTGCTTAAGATATTTCAAGAGACCAAACATTTAGTTTTAAAAGAGTTACCAATAATAATAGCCATCATTTATTGAGAGCTGGCGATGTGCAACATACTGCTCTAAGTATTTTGCAAGCATTCGCTCATTAGTTCTTCACAACAGAAAGTTCTAATTCTTCCCCATTATATTTTTTGTCTGAATACTTGAGTTTGAAGAAATTAAGTCTGCCCATCCAGAAAGCCACAGAGCTTGAATTATAACCCAGGCTTGTAAAAGTCCAGGTTTATTCTCATAACCTCTGCACTGCTCTGCTAAAAACTATTAAAAGGCCTCTGGCACTGCCATCTTCTTGCTGGTGTGTTCCCACTCCTACCCATCCTTGTGGCTCATATCATCACTGGCATGTGAAGTTGCTGTTTCTAGAATGTGAGTCAGTCAAGATAGAAAAGTTAATTTATTTTAGTGGATATGTGTCAGTGACACTATTTTTAAAAAGTACATCATGACAACTTGCACATCACACAAAATCTCTTCATTGGGCTGAACCAATATGACCCTGAAAGGCAGTAAGTGATCTATCCCACAGTACGTGTTCCCTCAAGAGTGCCCCTCAGCAGTTGGTGGTTCACATCTGCACATTCAACAATATAAGAAAAATTTAGCTACTTTTTTTGAGAAATGGACCCAACAGTGGAGAATTGAAATATTGCTTAGATAAGTCCTTTCGGGGCATAGATTGGTAGATCCTGTCATTTCTTCTTGCCATATCATATACTAAAAAAAATTGATTGTGATGATTGTATTACCAAACAGTGCTTTTTACACCAAGAGCATGCCAACGTTTAAAACTGAGCTCCATGCAAGTTCTACAACTATACTTCAGGAACTTCACATATATGATTTAAATTCATTTTTAAATAGATTTCTTAAATTATTTTAAGGCTTATTTCAATTAATTTTATCTAATTTATATATTTAATTATAAATAAATTAATTACTAATGTATTTAATTAAAACTTATTTTTAAGACAATTCTAAAACATTGAAAACTAAATCAACTCAAAATTTAAATGACATTCATTAAATCTAAATTTAAATTAAATTAATTCAAAACTAAAAACATATTCAAATTTATACACTCCCACCACCACACACACACCCATGCTAAACTCCAGGCTTATGTATTCAGCTGCCTACTTCATATCCATCTTAACCACACTGTGTCCAAAATCAAAGTCTTGATCTTCCTCACCCCTGCCTCCTGAACTTGTCTTCTCTGCAATCTTCTACAACTCCTTAAGGGCAACTCCATCTTGCCAGTCGAGTCTTTCTTGACTGATCTCTTTCCGCACATCTCAGATCCAAATCTAGCATCAAATGACCACTTCTGATGACCTCTACCACCTTCACCCTGTGTGGGTCACCATCGTCTGTCATTCGGAATGCTGCAATAGCTTCCTAATTAATCTTCCTTCATCTGACCTTTTTCCATAATAGTCCATTCTCAACCCAGCAGTCAAAATAATTCTTTTAAAACTAAGTCAGATCTTGCTTCTCAGATCATATGTCTCAGAATCTTCCAATAGTGGGTTGTCTTCTGAGAAGGCTAAAGCCCTTTCTGTGACCTACAAGAGCTGGCCCGCCCTTATCCCCTTTGCCTTGCTGAATTCATCTTCCAGGACTAGTCCATCTAGCTAACCCCACCCCAGACACACAGGTCTCCTGGCTGTTGCACAGACACCCAAAGCATGCTGCTGCCTCGGGGATTTTGCACTTGGGATATTCTCTGCCTCCTCTTCCCCAGACAGCGGGTTTCTCTCACCTGTTTTGAGTCTTTGCTCAGTGAGGCCTACCCAAAACACACTATTTAAAATTGCAATCTCCCACCTTATACTCAGGAGGTAAGAGATTCTAAATCTATTCCCTGCACTATTTTTTCTCTACAATACCACTACTTGATGGACTATATATTTAGTATGCATTTGTTCATTGTCTGTCTCCTCAACTAGAATTTAAGCTCCATGAGATGGAGATGTAATTTCTCCAATTCTACTGCCCTACTTCCCAGCATGGGATGTGAGCATTGAGTAAATATTTGTAGATGAGGCCAGGTATGGTGGGTCACACCTGTAATCCCTGCACTTTGGGAAGCCAAGGTGGGAGGACCACTTGAGCTCAGGACTTCAAGATTGGCCTGCGAAATATGGTAAGATTACCCCATTTCTAAAAAAGACGAAGAAGAAAAAAAAAGAAAAGAAAAGAAAGAAAAAGAAAAAGAAAAAAGTTAGCCAGCATGGTAGTGTACAGCTGTGGTTCCAGATACCTGGGAGGCTGAGGTGGGAGGACTGCTGGAGCCCCGGAAGTCGAAGCTGCTGCAATGAGCTGTGATTGTACCACTGCACTCCAGCCTGGGTGATGGAGTGAGACCCTGTCTCAAAAAAAAAAAAAAAAAAAAAAGGGAATCACAGACAACAGAAAAAAAGAATGTCAGATGTAAGGTTATGAGTTACATACAGGGTCGGGTGGCTAGAATCCCTGTACCAAACCCCGGACTGAATCTCGGAGAGGATATGTAGCTAGAGGATGGCTTTGGGGTCCTCAAAAGCAGAGAGTACTTGCTGTTTATTTCCTAATTAGGCCCAGAGAGTTGAAGGACCCGTCTGTCTCTAGTAGCCAACAGGGGCAGGAGCTGGAAGGTAAGCTACAAGCAATCTAGCAGAGGGGTCTGGGAAAGCCCTCACACATTTATCATAATGCTGAAGTGGTCAATTCAACAGACTGTTTCCCATGTGCCACAGAGGGCATGATGACATGAAGAGAAGGTAGGGAGAAAATAGAGAGAAAGAAGTTGAGTCTAGAGAGGTCATATAGGGAGCACTAGAAGGAAGTGATGTGGGTGAACAAGAAACCACTGGCCAGATAAGGACATCATATCTCAGGGGAACCAGCATGAATGGTTGACAATGGGGAACCAGATGCCCCACCTCGTGTGGATACAACATAGCACCCAGGAGAAATAGACACAACTGCATGGAGAGGCAAGAAGACCCTGAATTGCCTGAAACTTATTTCAAGCCTCCTGGGGTAACAAGGTGCTTGAAATACAAAATAAGTCCAGTTAGAGAATAACAAAGATACTTTTATACCCCCTAATCATATGGAAAGTCTCATATGGGCTATGCATAAATGTTTTAGTGTCTGTTGAAAGTCTGGGTCTTTTTTATCAACAACGAATGTGAGCAATTCATCTCTCAAATTATTTGTGATTCAATTTCAAAATAAAGTTTTCCTACTACGCATCTTTCAGGCTTCTAGCTCAGTTTATTTGAAGTGTATCTTAAGAATTGCAAGGTGAGTTTTTTTAAGTCATAATCAGCAACCACTTATCTGTGTGCACCAGGATTTTCTTGATATGTTGCACCCAAAATAAAATGTAGATATGAGCCTGATGCTGACGTGGGTATGAGACCAGCACTGTCACCTAACTCCTGTTTGAAGTATTTATGTTCATCCAAACAGGTCCATGGTTCTCATCAATTGACTTTTTAACAGTTTGTATACATTTAATTTTTAAAAATACTTTTATATTTTAAAACATTTTAATATTATTTATATAGGCTGAAATCGTTTGAAATTTCATTTGAATAAAGTGCTGTTGCTGAAAATATTTACAAGCTACTGTGCTATACAATATAAGGGTTTTCATTTTAAATACAATATTTTGAGAACTCTTTTGTTACATAAACTGTTTATATATCTTATTATTAATATATTCTAGCTTGAGGCTACTTACAATAACTATTTTTTATCACTGCTCTGTGCAAGGAGTAGTACTAAGAATTTACATTTATTATCCCGTTGAGTAATCCTCTTGACTCTGTAAAGCAAATCATATTGTTGTCTATACAATAACATTTAAGAAAACTGAGACTTAAATAACTTGCCCCAAGTCAGACAGGTAAGAATTGATGGAGCTACTTGGCTTCAAAACCTGAATCCTTACCCACTGCATAATTTTTTCAATGGACTCTCAAGACCTTATTTATGAGAGATAAGTGAAAATTTCAACACAAGAAGCCCAAACACCAAATTAAGAATACAAGACATGTGATATTGACTTACCTTAGAGAATACTGGCACTTTACCAAGCACTGTGAATCACATTTCAAAGGCATAAGGTTCCTCCCTCTCAGTTCGCCAGGACTGTGGTGGTTTGACAGAAGCAACTGTAGAACAAAATCTTCTCACACATGGAAGGTAGAGGGATCTGAGTTTATCTATGGGATGACCAACAATGTAACCACATTGTTGATAAAGTATCTTGAGATATCAGAAATATACAGAGAGCTTCTTTTATGATGATATTAGTGAGGCCAACAGAGCACAGCTGGAAGAAAAAAACTAGGTACTACAAAATAGCCTTGCATGAGGGTAACCTGTGGTACCCCAGATTACTCCTTCTGCACAAAGTGCCTTCTGCACGAGGAACTGTCATCTCAGGGTGGTCCACAGGCCTTGGGGTTTTGCATCCATAGCACGCACTCTGTCCGTGTTCTCACCTACATCTATTGCATCCCCACGTGTAACCAGCAGGTCTTAAGTTCTTTTTTTTTTTTTTTTTTTTTTTTTTTAAGATGGAGTTTCACTCTGTCACTCAGGCTGGAGTGCAATGGCGCGGTCTTGGTTCACTGCAGCCTCTGCCTCCTGGATTCAAGGGATTCTCCGAAGTTCTTTATGACAAGGAACCTTGAACAAATCCTGGAATATAGAACCTTTATGGCAGGAAAATTGATACCATGTAATTCTGGAGGCTGATGATGGGCTTTGAATGCAGGTAAGTCAGAGCAAGCCACTCTCAGCTTGCTTCTCTATTTGTAAACGGAAGATAGCATCACCTGTTACCACGAGAATTAAATGAAACATAATATGTAACTCTCTTGCTTTTCCTCCTTCCTCAGATCTCTCTCTCCCTCTCTCTCTCTCCAGGCTCATTTACCTATCTTCCTATTTGGCATTCCACTTGGATATCTAATATGGTTAAAAGTGAACTTCTAGTCTCCTCCCAAAATTGTGCTATATCTGTAAGCTTTACCGTATCAGTTGATGGTAACTCATGACAAAAACCTCGGAGTCATTCTTCTGTAAAAATAATTTCAACTTTTATTTTGGATCCAGAGGGTGCGTATGCAGGTTTGCTACATGAGTAGACTGCATGACACTGAGGTTTGGGATACAAATACTCCTTCACCTATGTAGTAAGCATAGTACCCAATAGGTAGTTTTTCAGCCCTTGCTCCCCTCCGTCCCTCCACCCTCAAGTAGGCCCCAATGTCTATTGTTCCCCTCTTTGTTTCCATATGTACCAATGTGTAGCTCCCACCTATAAGTGACAAGATGAAGTATTTGGTTTTCTGTTTGTGTTAATTCACTTAGGATAATGGCCTCCAGTTGCATCCATGTTGCTGCAAGGGACATGATCTCATTCTTTTTTGTTGCTGTCTAGCATCCCATGGTGTATACATACCACATTTTCTTTATCCAATCCACTGTTAATGGACACCAAGGTTGATTTTATGTCTTTACTATTGTGAACAGTGCTTTGGTGAATATAAGTGTACATGCATCTTTTGGGCAGAATGATTTATTTTCCTCTGGGTATATACCCAGCAATGGAATTGCTGGGTCAAATGGGAGTTCCGTTTTAAGTTCTTTGAGGAATTTGGAGTTGTTCTTAACTTCTCTTTTCCTCTGACATCTTATGCACAACCCCTCAGGGACTCTTATCATCTTTATTATTCAACACAGCATTCAAAGTCATACTTCGTGAGGCCAGGCATGGTGCCTCACACCTGTAATCCCAGCATTTTGGGAGGTGGAGGCAGGTGGATCACCTGAGGTCAGGAGTTCGAGACCAGCCTGGCCAACATGCCGAAACCCAGTCTCTACTAAAAATACAAAAATTAGCCAGACATGGTGGCACACACCTGTAATCCCAGCTACATGGGAGGATGAGGCAGGAGAATCGCTTGAACTCTGGAGGCAGAGGTTGCAGTGAGCTGAGATCATGCCACTATACTTCAGCCTGGGCAACAGAGTAAGACTCTGCCTCAAAAAAGAAAAGAAAAGAAAAAGTCATACTTTTTGAAACATGTATCAGATCATGTCTCTATTGTGCTCAAAACCTTGCAGTACTGCAGCATTTCACTCTCACTGAATGAATGCCCTGTAAGGCTCTATCGAATCTGTATCTCCTTTTCTCCCTTTCTCTCTCTCCCTCCCCCACTCCCACTCCACCAGCCACACTGGAAGCCTCAAGCACACATTCACCTTCGAGCTTTCACTCTGCCTAAAGTCTCTGCTTGGAAGGCTCTTCTCCCAGATATCTCTTGGCTAACTTCCCAGCACCATCAAGTCTTTAATCAAGTATTACCTTGTCAATGAGGATCACCCTGACCATCCTACCTAATCCCCTAAACTTATTTGCCCTTTGTTCTTCTAATCTCCATTATATTATTCTACTTTTTTTGTATTTCCACATTTACCACCTTCTATTCTGAGTGTTTATCATATTTTTTAATGTCTCATTCCCCTGCTAGAATGTAAGCTCCTAGAGGTCAGGAGTCTATGTCTGCATTGTTCTCTGATAAATGCCAAGAACCTAAAACAGAGCACAGAGTAGGTGTTCAACAAATATTAGCTAAATGAATACAAAACATTTCAGAGCATCCAATGAATGTTAACTCTCTTCTCCCTTCTTCGTGCATAAAAGTTGCCAAAGAGAGAACTAAGATATTCTTAAATCTCTCTGAGTAGCCGTAAGAGCAGAATCTAGAAACCTTCTGATTCCTGAGCAAGCAAGACGTTGGGGCAAAACAGATAGCTTCAAAATCATTAAAGGCACTTCCCATTTTAGTGAAATGACAAAATGATAATTTGACAGGTGGTTGGGAAAAACAAGCACTCTCATATATGTTTTATGGGAGTAAAAATTAATGCAACATCTTTAAAGGAATATTTCTAATATCTATCAAAGTTGTGAATACATATATGCCCTTTCACCCATCAATCACACATCTAGAAATTTCTCCTATAGATATATTTACATATGTAAAGATGATAAAAGGATATTCTTTTCATCACTGTTTTAATTGCCAAAGATTAGAAACAACCTAAATATCTGTTGGTAGAAGACTAGTTCAAAAAGTTAGGGGACACTTACAATGAAGTATTCTGAAGTCACCAAAGAGAACAAGGCAGATCTGTGTATAGATACGGAATTACGTCCTAGAGAAAAAACAAGGCAAAAAGCACCATGCATCACAAGCTACCATTTGCATATAAAAGGAAGATACACATAGAGTATCTCTAGATACATAAATAAAAATACTAGTAACAGTTGCTGCCTCAGAGGAAGGAGACTGGGCTCTGGGGAGCAGCGCTGTAATGGAGATTTCTTTTCACTGGGTACTTCCTGCGTCGTTTGAATTTTTTTTCCAAATGGAAATGCTACTTGTTCAAACGAAGAACTTTCAAAAATCACATCACCCTTGAATACAAATTATTTTAGAGAGCCACTAATTCCTGGAAGTTTCTTTAGGCTAATATTTGCTTTTGAAAATTTGTCTTCGCAATGTCTGTAAAACTAGTCCTGTCGTGGTTCATTTCTATTACCATGGACGGCATGCTATTGGAATGGAAGCGATTTACAATTTCCACCTTCACTGTTTTTAGTTTGCAAACATGATAATTGATCCTGATGTTTCTGGTACTAACGGTTACTAGGATGATCAGGATCTAGAGCACCTGGACAGATCAGGAGTCCATCTGGGACAGCAACACTAACTTCTTTTTCTATCTAGTCTTGTGGGAAAAAAAAATTAATCAAAACATAAGTAAGTGAAGCATCATGTTTCAGAGGCACGGAAAATACTTCTGGAGTTGAGATGTCATGGATTCTACTCTTTATTTCTGGGCCTTTGGTGATCTCACTCAAAACACCCCTGGCCCTGCCTGGACCTCTATTTTCCTGTTTGCGAATTAAAAAGTTTACACTTCCTAAGCTCACACAAACACTTTCAGATTATGAGCATAATTGCCAAATATAATATACAGTACTATTTCTCAATCTCAACAACAAGCATGCCAAAACAGTGGCAGGAAACCACAAAGCTAAAAATGAAAAAAAAAAAAAAAAACTTAAAGGTCAAGAATTACAGCACTGACTCCTACTCACATTAGCCTTTGCTTTCTCAAAGGATGATGTCACTAAAACACTGTGGGCTTTGGAATCTGATAAATCAAAGTTCAGCCCACTAAGTGGCGAGCACTTTTAATCCAGGGACTGAGTATCATTGACATTGTGTCCCCAGTGCCTCCAGCAGTTCCTGATTCAGTATCACTCCCCCATGGATCAGTTCTCCTCCAGCCACCTTATACATGTTCATGACTTTCAAAACTACCTCTACATTGAATCATAAATTCCTATCTTCAGGACAGACCTCTCATTTAAACTTCAGACATGCATATCCAAAATAGCATCCCATTTCAATGTCTAAAAGATACCTTGCAATGCATCTAAATCTGTTATAAACTTCCACCTCAAATCTGATTGCCTTTCACAGTCTCCTATAAAAATAATGGCCCTACGTTTCAGCAAGCTTTGCAGGCAAAAATTCTAGTGTCATCTCTGTCACCTTTTCTTCTTCATCTGTATATCCAATCCATGAACAAGTTCTTTCAACTGGACCACCTAAACCACTTTCCAATCCATCCCTTTTTCTGCATTACACTCCCACCACTGTTCCTTTATTTACTAGTCCAGCTATTTTTGCTGATCACCAGGACTGCTACAATAGCCTCCTGCTTGGCTTACCCTCTTCCACCCTTGCCTCACTTCCATCTGCTCTCTGCATTAAAATCATCACGTCATTCATAGACTGCAATCTCTTGAATGGATTCACTGTTTATTTATTTAGAAACAGAGTCTCACTCTGTTGCCTAGGCTGGAGGGCAGTGGTGCAATCACGGTCCACTCCAGCCTCAACCTCCCAGGCTCATGCAATCCTCCCTCAGCCTCCCAAGTAGCTGGGACCACAGGTGCACACCACCACAAATGGCTAATTTTTTTATTATTATTATTTGCAGAGATAGGGTTTTTCCATATTGTCCAGCCTTGACTTCTTGAACTCCTGAAGTCAAGTGATCTGCCTGCCTTGGCCTCCCAAAGTGCTAAGATCATAGTTGTGAGCCATCATGCCTATTTTTAAGATAAATGGAGAAACAATCATAAAACCTTACATTTCTAGCCTCACACCTTATCTCTCACACACATACACTTACACCCAGGCACACACACTCCAGCCACCCTGGAATCTTTCAGTCTTCCTTACTTGCCATGCTTTTTCCTACCACAGGGCCTTTGCACTTGTGGGCCTCTCTCTGAATATGACCTTTTTCCTTTCCCTTAGTAAACTCTTACTCAGCCTACCTATCCAGCTCAAGTATGACTTCAATGAGGAAATGTTTCCTTCCTTCCCTGAATAGGTCAAATACCCTATTATTATATACTCTCTTAATAGATGGATCTCTGTGTCCTAGCACTTTTCACATTCACAGCTTCACATTTATTTAGGTGGTTGTTTGGTTTGCAGATGTTTTCCCACTCACCTGACTACCATGAAAACAAGTCCTGGGTAGATTTTGGCTCATGATTGTTTCTCTGCTACCTGACACATGCACTCCAGTGAACATTTATTTTATGGCTATTTCAATGAATACATTTTTGTGGGGAAAAAAGATAACCAAGCTTTGACACATATTCTGTATGATCCCAGCAAATAGCACAAAACTTCTGAGTGAAATGTCTGTATCTGTAAAATGGATATAAAAATAATTAATTTACCAGGTCTCGGAATACATTAAATAAGATTATATCTATAAAAGTCTTATCCCTGTGCCTTATTAAGACATCTTGTCAAAAGATATCAGTTCTCTCCTCCTTGACCCCTCTTCTGGTAGTTTAAGTGAAGAAAATGATCTCTTCAATAAATAAACAAGTGATTTATTAAAGACATATGATTTGCTCAGATTATGCAGTGTTTCAAGCAGCCAAGGTGATAAAAATATGAAAGAAAAGGTCCCAGCTCTTATGGAGACCAGGAGACAGTGGAGAATCTGAAGTGGAAAAATAAAATAATAACCTGAGTTCCACAACAATACAATAACAGCAAAGCAAACTTTTTCAGAAACCTGCACAGGACAAGTTGCCAGATAACCTGGAAGTGCTATGAGTTCAGGGAAGGGGGAGGCACAGGCACTGGGAACCAGGGAGTTCCTTTTAAGAGGATAGACCAGAGGTAGTTAGAGAATGAGGTATATGTGGGTGTTGGTCAGCCCTGGTTGATAATAACAGCAGGAACAAAGAGAGCAGGACTGTTCCAAGATCAAGGAGACTAGATTACCTCAGACAAGGAGTCAGAGTAGATAAGGCTGGAAGGCATACGAAGTTTTTAATGCCAAATTATGGAAGTTTGATTTTGTTCTCTAAACGGAATTATTGAGAATGTAAACTTTTACAAATCTAGATGTATCCCAACCATTTCAAATACTAAAGAAAATACAATATAACTCCCCCAATTTGGTCTCTATGGTTCACCAAAATCAGTACTTCAGAGGAAGAAAAGAAGAGACGAAGGAAGGGAGATGGGCACCTGGCAAGCAGCCCACGTCTCATGAAGGTTTCACGTTGTGTGTGAACATATGGTTGAATCATATCTCTGTGACTTCCCAGAGAATGCGGATAAACAGCACGTTGGCTTATAGTGTCTTGGGAGTGTCCTCTCTGCTCCAGCGTCTGCCTCTGGCATGCTAGCCACTGGGCCTCTCCAAATCATAAGTTCTTTGCAAGGCTCACACACGTAGAGAAGGCCCCTTATGGGATGTTCATGTGAAAGGCTACAGTCCGTGAATTACCCCTAAGCATTTTGATGCACGGGATAATTTTGAGTGGCCCATTTTATCACCTCCACTACCTCCATTCCCACCCTTCATTTCCCCTCCATTTTCAACAATTCTAAGAATATATAAAAACAATTTGTCTTGCTGCAAATTGAAGGCAAGAGGTTTAATAAACAGATGATGATATATAACATATATGTGTATACACATACATATGTATCTATCACAAAAGCTGACTTTATATAGCCATAGGAGATTTTAGGGGAATGCAACTAAAACAAAAACAAAACAAAAGTTCATGAATTTCATCATCGAATTTCAATGTTCTACTGTTTTTCTGACTGAGCATGAAAGAATATGAAGTGGGCAACTTGCTATACTTTCTATTCTGAGAACATGAGGTGTGCACTTTTCTATTTTTTCTATTCTGAGATTTCATCATATGAGCCAAATCTTGGAAGTGCCAAAAACAGAGCATTCTCTTATGAGATTGTTATCTCTCCTCTTCCTGGTGGAAGAGGCACTCCCTCTGCACTTTGTCTTCTATGAACAGCAGCAACAACTCTTGACTTTAAAGATTTCATGGCAATCTGATCACTTTTCAGACTGATTTAACTCCTTTTCCTAAAAGTTCACTTTAGACTGTCAACAACCACCTACCTCTTCCTGAGACTAGGTTGAGTCCATCAGAATTAGGTTCATGTAACCTCTTGGTCATTTTTTAAAATCATCTAGTACAGTTCACAATTGTATATTTTGTGTGTTGTATTTGTAATCTTTGTCTTCCTCAATGGACTCTAACTCCACAGGGGCAGAAGAAGTGTGGGTTCTGCTCACCATTGCGTCCTCAGCATCTACCCTAGCACAAAACTCTTAGGTGATACTCAGTAACTACAGGAGGAAAGAAGGAAAGCAGGAAGGCAGGGAGGCAGGGAGGCAGGGAGGCAGGGAGGCAGGAAGGAAAGAATTAGACAGAGAGTCACTTTTCCACTGTCCCTCCAATGTCTCTGCCACTTCTTCTTATATTAATTCATAAAATATGGTAAGCAATCTATTGGGGACTCTCAGAGACAGAGGGAGAAACATACCTCCTTCTATCAATGTTAGGATTGAAGCCTAACACTTACCCAAATGGGCCATCAAGTCACCAAAAGACAGGTCTAGATTTTATGGTGATTTCAGTTACTGTTGTTTATGATTTACTAATAACTATGGATATTCAGATTCCAAGTAACATGTGATAATTATAACAGAGGTAGACACAAATTACTGTTAAGACTACAGTGTTAGGAAGGTACTGATCCTCCTTGGAAGAGTGAGAGACAGTAAGATACATGAGCTGTTTGAAGAAGTTGGCATTTGAACTGTACTTTGAAGGGGGTATGGTAGATTGTATTAGGGTGAATGAAGAGATAGTCATTGTAGCAGAGAAAACAACATGATAAAGACCCAGAGATATGGAAATACCTGATGATTAAGACAATGGCAAAAGGTTTGGGAAGACAGGAATGGAAGATATAAATTGGAAGTTGTAGGAGACTGAGCTAGGGTGATAAATTCTCTTCTATATATTCTCCACCAGGACTGAAGCAGAGAAACAAGAGGGTAGGACTTAGACAAGTTTAGGGAGGAAATGTGATAGAGGAAAATGCATGGGTTTGGAGGGTCCAAAGGACTGGAACTCAAATTCTAGTTGTGCCATGGTCTAAGCTTGTCACATTGGATAATTTTATTTAGCTTCTCTGAGCCTCAGTTTCATCATCTGAAAGAATTCATATAGTACCTGCCTCAAATACCTGCAATAGGATCAAAAGTAAACACATATGCAAAATCCTGGCACATAGCTGGATTTTTTTTTTTAATGTTCATTTTCTTTTACATGTGAGTTTCATTTCACTTCTTTTCACCCTTCCAGATCTCTCCTCACTTCTGCTCATTTCATCAAGCCCCGTTCCCCAAGGTGACCAGTGTTGGCTTTAGCTTTGGATGGCTCCTTTTTGGCCACTGCTTGATTCAAACTGTCATCCCAGATCTCTGCACATATCTTTCTATCCCTCAAGTGGAAGCATTATCGAGAGGTTTTGGTTGGTTATTTGTAATTGCTGAGTTGAGTTCCAAGGCTCCTCTCACCTCTTGCCCAGCCCACATCCTCCCTAACCCCCACCACCCCAGTAGATGGGAAAAAGAAGGTGTGAGGCTCCCTGGGAGCTTGGCTATTGTTTGAGGGAACTGGAAGCCACCATGCTCAGAGTGTCCATCCTCCCTCCTCTCAGCACATGCTGCTTCCTGTCAATCATCCTGGAACACCGAGTGCTGGGCCAGACAATTTTGTCCACAGGATGTTTATTTGAAGGCGCTGCCTTGCCAAGTCTCAAAGCTCAAGACTTCCGCTGACAATCCAAACACCAAAATGAGAAAAGGGGAAAAACCTTTGGGCAGTTCTTTTAATTCCTAATAAGGTCTATTTATATTCAAAAATAGCAACAGGTTATCTGAACTTACAGAGGCTGAAGAGGCTAAGAAGCTTGATCTTTAAAATCCTGAGCCCCAGGGAAGTTGAAATACAGGTTTCTAAAAGTGGACACTAAAAGCATGTCCTCAAAGCACCTTTAGCTTACTCCACAGTCAGCTTTCATAAATGATCAACTCCTGTTTTTATGGGCACACCTGACTGCGCTGTCCAGAGGGTAAATGCCTTGCTACTAAGCCACAAAGCAAAAGAATTTGCAAGAGATATATGGATGTAAATTCAAGGTGCTCAACTCAAGCTACAGGATAAATCTAACAGTCTGGGGTCACTGTGTAAATTTCTGCTATCCTTTCATGGTTTGCACACAATCTGAGAAATGTTGGGGACTCTCACTAATGATTAACCTAAAGCAAGAAAGTTTGGAAAATGACCTTAAAACATGTTATATTTTATTCAGGGAATAGGTAAAAGATTTTTCATGGATGTAAATAATTAAAAGATTCCCAGTTGACTTTTGGAGACTCAGTAGTTGAGAGCCCTTGACATGTCTATTTCTACAGCCTCTGTAATTACCAAACAGGAATGTTGAGCCTCTGTGTATTTATCAACTATTATTTATAATCTCTACGTCTCTGGGCAAATGACTTAATCTCTCTGAGGTTATTTTTGCCTGTGAAAATGCATCATTATCCAAATTCTATTGGATTGTAATAATGCTTAAGCAAAATCAAGTGTGAAATGTACCTGGCATGTAAGAGGTGCTCAGTAAATGGTAATTTAGAAAATAGAAAACCAGGGAGAATTTGAGAGGCATTCCTAGGACTGACTTTAAAGTGACTTCAACTATCACTTTCACCTTCTCAACAAAGTATTAGGGACACATTAGCAGTAACCCTGATATGTGAAAGCAAGTCACAAAAACCTTTAGTAGGAACAGTTTTGAGATAAACATGATCCAAAGATGCCTTATTGAGAGCATCCTAATTTCAACAATCAGTGGTCAAATAAATGACAAGTTTGTGAGCAGAATCAGGAACAAAAAAGCAGTACACCCCAGTACATCCTGAAACATTAACACACACCTGTCAGGAAATGATACCAACAAGCAGGACTTTCACAGTCCTTGCAGAAGACCTCGCAGAAGATCCCAAGTTACACTGATGTTTAAGTTTAACATACCCCAAGTTTTGGAACCATCTGTTCAAGTCCTGGCCAGATTTCCACGCAGTATGCAAATGCCCTAATAGAAAAATTACTTCTCAGGTTATTACAAAGAGATGTATATTCTGAAATTTTTCCAAAGACATTTCTGTTATACAGAGTATGGGTTTGGGAAAGGTTATTAAACCAAGTCACTAAACTTCAGCATTAATGGACTACATATAAGGGGAAAAATATGTTGTTTTAATAATTAGGAACATACAGATATTAATTTTATTATTTTATATGTGTTGAAATGGCAAAGATGTAAAAAAACCTACCAACTACTAGAATATGGAAGAATTTGAGGATGAAATTCACATACACTCCACATAGAGTGGTGGTAGTAACATATAGTAGAGACTTTATAAACCAGTACAAAAGTATGTAGCAAGGTTATAAAAACAGATTCATAATTTCTGACCTAGTAATGCCAGTTATGGAATATCTATCCAAATGAAATAATAAGGAATATAGTCAAATATCCATATTGACAGTTATCACATTATTTATAACAATATTTCCATTAAAAATAGAATACCCTAAATATCTTATAATAAGAAAACAGGCACATGGTAATATTATTATACATTATGGAGCCATTAGAAACCAAGTTTTCAGCTGGACATAGTGGCTCACACCTGTAATCCTAACACTTTGGGAGACTGAGGAGGGTGGATCACAAGGTCAGGAGTTCGAGACCAGCCTGGCCAATATAGTGAAACCCTGTCTCTACTAAAACTATAAAAATTAGCTGGGTGCGGTGGCAGGCACCTGTAATCCCAGCTACACGGGAGGCTGAGGCAGAAGAATCACTTGAAACCGGGAGGTGGAGGCTACAGTGAGCCCAGATTATACAACTGTACTCCAGCCTGGGTGACAGAGCAAGACTCTAACCCATAAAGAAAAAAAAAAATTGGTGACACTGAATAAAATAAGAATATAAGACAACTTGGAAAACCAAATGGGTTATTGTACATTGCCTTCCATGTACTCTCCTGCACTTACCAAATTTTCTTTAGTGAACATAGACTTATTTTATATTTAGAAAAAAGCAATAAACATTTATACCAATAAAAACTCTCAGCATTCACAATCAAAACAACCTGTAGAATTATCACTAACAGTATCTTTGAAAGCCAAACCATCACACTATTCTTTGTATTGCAGTTACCCAGAATGCCACAGAGATTTTGATATGAAGAACTGGTTGCTTTCTTTTCCTTTTCAGGTCCATATTGCTTTATCTGAGCATATTGCAAAGTGTCCTAAAAGCCATATGGGAGATGTACTTCTTCCCAGCTGCAAAGGAAACATTTGCAGAACAGAAAACACTAGAAATCACAATACATTCTTAGTCATAGTAGAATGGAACGTACATGAAATATTGTAAACATGGAGTGGAGATTTCATTTTTAAATATTTTAATTGCCAGAACAGAGCTCTTTGATTCTATTTCACAGCTCTGTAGATGAGCAGTGGCAGGGCCGGGGTGGGGGGAGCAGGAAGGGGGGGACGGGGTTGGGGTGAGGGAGGGGAAATGGAGGAAAAAGAACAACGGCCACTTGGAGTGAAAACAATCATCAGTTAACAAATGGCAAAGAGAAATTAAGTCTTTCTAGCTGAACTGTGTTTCGTTTCTTACATAAGTTTTAGTGCTGTAAACTGTGGCACGTTTTGTACTGTATGTTCTCTCGGAAAAGCCAAACAGAAACCAGTCATCATGGTTTCGAGAGAGCAAGGCCTCCCCTTTCTCATGTTTCAGCTACGCAGTCTCCATTTGGGCTGGGGACCGTATCATATATCATAAATCACTCTCTGATAGATATTTGGCAGGCAGTCAGCACCCCAGGCTATGTAACAAACTAAAGTATGGAAAAATTTTAAGGTGGAATCTTGATTTTGTAACTTAAGGACTTAATAGCATCTCAAAACATTTTACTACTTCCTGGTACACACACACAAAAAGCCAAGAAAGCAGAATTCTCCATATGGTTTTCGGTTTTATAGGATATATACACAATAAGCCATACAACTGTAAACCTGGAGGCGTTCTCTTGCTGTTGTTACTTCAACTCCAGTGAAAATGAAAACAAAATTAGAGAGTTTTATCTCAACCTAGCGCCTGAAAGAGTCAAGTCACCAGGAACTTCTAGAATCTGCTTTTTAACTATACATCCCCCTATGGTTAACTGTTCCACACCTTCTTAGAAACTAGAGGCGGCAGCAGGACTAGGGGGTTGGGGACAGATTTTATTGTAAGATAATAACATGCTGTCAAAAGTACTGTCAGGGATTTCAACAGGAAGGCTTATACGTTGACAACAGTCATAGAAACCCCAGTAGAGTCTTTCTCCTGATTTCAGGCCCAAATCCGAGTTTTTGAGAGCCCCTGAGCATGCACTCCCACCTTCTCAGATGTTGCAAACTCTTTCAGACTCACATGTTCTTCAGGAGCCTCTTTCAACAAATCATGCTTTTCTTTTTTGAAACTGCAAACTGCATTTAACCCCTAAGTCACATCATCCCAGCCGACACTAGGGGCTGTTGGAACACTGCAGCTCCCAGCAAAGCCATTGCTAAGAAGCCGGTGAGCCTTTCTGTGCACGGAGGGGTTAAGTCCATGGTATTTGGACGTGCCCGAATGTTCTCAGTGTTCTCGGGCTGAGCAATTCTTAGAAGGGCTAAATAGAAACGGGGGAAATGTGGAGTGTGCGGTGTGGCATTGTGCTCTCTGCGAGAAACAATGCATGGGAAAACAAAAGAAAGAAACTGAATAAATCCTTTTTGAAGTTTAAAATAAACGCTGCTTTTTGGTTGTTGTTGTTTTGGTTGTTCACAAATTAGCCATAGTTTGGGCAGGCTAAATATAAAATTTGCAATGTAGTTTATTTAAAGTGTTTCTGTCCAATCTCAATTAATTTGAAGAAGAAAATTAAAGCCAAATTTAGACAAAATGTATAAGTGGTTATATATACATATGCTAATTCACAAATAACGTATATTCTAAGTATATTATGTGTTTCCTTCCCCACTCCACCAACCCCAATTGTCACTGCCCAATTCATTCTTGAGATTCTGCTAATTTCCATCAAAGAAAGTCTCAGGCTTTGTATGAATGAAACTCATAGGCTCACAGGTCCCCTCACAGTCACTTGTGACCCCACTTGCAGTTGACCATCAAGTTCCAGACTGCTTCTAAAAGAAAAGAAATTTCTTTTTAAAGGAAGCACTGGAATATGGTCCGGCCCAAGCCCAGCCAGCCTAACAGGCCTTCAGTATCTCCATTTTTGCCTCTCTTACATCCGTGGTTCTCAGGCTTGGCTGTACATGAGAATCTCCTAGGAAGCTTTTAAAAATTCCAAACCCCAGGCTACACCCCAGACCAATTACATCAGAGTCTCTGTGGGTAGAACAGAGGCATCCGTACGTCGTGCAGCTCTCCAGCAATTCCAGGTATAACCATGTTAGTAGTCACCCTCCTGGCTGGGATTCCTGCATCCAGTCTTGCTCTCCTGTCAGTGGATGATTCTACTAAAACTAAGAGTGAGGTTACTCAAGTAGCATATATGGTCATGTTTTCTCCCTGTTTTAATAGCCCTCAAGGGTTCCTTCCTGCCCACAGAAAAAATGTCCATATACCTTCCCATAACAGTCAAAGCTTCCTGGCCTCCATGTCCCTCTCTATCTTCCTGCCAATCCCTGCCTCCACACTCCCCAATCCTGTCCCACGGAGCCACCTGAACCCCCACATGCACCATTCTCTCACTCACATATCCAGGCCTCAGAACGGGCTGCTCCTTCCACCTAGAAAATTCTCTTTCCCCCTGCCTAGTACATTTCAAATCTAAATTCTCCTCATCTATTTTTGCACTCAAGTCAGGTGTTTCTTCTTGGGAAGTCTTGCTCACCAACACACCCAGGATGTCCGGCTGTCACCAACACTAGTATACCCCCAATATCCTAGATTTACCTGGAGTACAGGTAGAGAAGTTGCCCACGACCACTGGTACTCTTCCCAAATTTTGAGTTTACCTATAGTACAGGTAGAGAAACTGTCCATTTACCTGCTTTCACTCCCACTAGTTGGTGACCACTTATGAACACAGAAGATTCCTTGCCCACCATTGTAACTTTGGTGCGTGGTTCAGCACCCAGCATGTGGTGGGAACACAGATTGAGCAAACCCTGAGTGGTCCCAGGCAGCTCTAAGCATGGAGCCTCACTTTCTAACTTAATCAGTTATACTGTTTGTATTAGTCTGTTTTCATGCTGCTGATAAAGACATAACCGAGATTGGGCAATTTACAAAAGAAAGACGCTTATTAGACTTACAGTTCCACATGGCTGGGGAGGCCTCACAATCATGGCAGAAGGTGAAAGGCACATCTCACATGGTGGCAGACAAGACAAGAGAGCTTGTGTGGGGAAACTCCCCTTTATAAAGCCATCAGATCTCATGAGACATATTCACTACCACGAGAATAGCATGAGAAACACCTGTCCCCATGATTCAAGTACCTCCCACAGGCTCCCCACCACAACACGTGGGAATTATGGGAGTTACAATTCAAGATGAGATTTGGGTGGGGGCACAGCCAAACCATATCATATTCCTGGCAGAGAACACTTCCCTAAATGTGTGAGTCAACATTAACCTATTTTTTCTAAGGTACATAGAAGTGTCAATGTTCTGTAGCTCCAATGAATTGGACACTGAGAAGTAGCTGGGAGAAGGTGGAGTTAGATTTGTTGTTAGGAAACAAAGGATCTTGCAAGCTACATCCTCAAAAGTGAAAGACTTTTGCTGAATGTGTCAAGAATCAAATAATTCTAGTTGTTGACAAGACTTCCAAACTACTTCCTATTTGGTTAATTCTCATTGAAAAAAGAAAATGCCACCAGCTGCAATTGAGCATGGGAAGACATGTAAACCATCAAATCCCACTCTGCATTTATGATATCCTTGGGTTCAGCAACACTGCATTTATCTGTGGTCTTCTTCCACAGATAAATGCAGGTCTGCCTTCAATTCTATTTTGTTCTGTTTTGTTTTGTTTTGAGGCAGCGTCTCTGTCACCCAGGCTGGAGTGCAGTGGCACAATCCTGGCTCACTGAAACCTCTGCCTTTCAGGTTCAAGTGACTCTCCTGCCTCAGCCTCCCAAGTAGCTGGGACTACAGGCGCACTCTACTGTGCCTGGCTAATCTTTTGTGTTTTTAGTAGAGATGGTGTCTCACCATGTTACCTAGGCTAGTCTCAAACTTCTGAGCTCAGGCAATCCACCCACCTCAGCCTCTCAAAGTGCTGGGATTACAGGTGTGAGCCACTGTGCCCAGCCTCTACCTTCAATTCTGAAAGGCTTACTCAGGGCAGGCACACCACCTGCTATAGCAGCCAAGGAGAGATGGTTAGACCGTAGAAAAGAATGTTCCAAAGTGGCTTACTGAAAGCATAAAGCTAAATTGGTGAGAGACAGTTTTACACATAAGAAAGAGAGGGAGAGGTAGAGAAAAAAAAAAAGCAAAAGGGGGATCAAGCACAGTGGCTCACACCTGTAATCACAACACTTTGAGAAACCAAAGCAGGAGGACTGCTTGAGCCAGAGTTTGAGGCCAGCCTGGGCCACACAGTGAGACCCCCATATCTACAATTTTTTTTTTTTTAATTAACCAGGTATGGTGGTGGGCACCTGCAGTCCTATCTACTCAGGAGGTGGAGGTGGGAGAATCACTTGAGCCTAGGAAGTAGAGGCTGCAGTGAGCTGTGGTAACACCGCTGCACTCCAGCCTAGGTGACAAAACAAGACCCTGTCTCAAAAGAAAAAGAAAAAAAGAAAGAAATGAAAGAAAAATGGAAAAAAAAACTTTAAAGAAAACTGATAAGGAAAATACAAGAAAAGGAAGGAAAGGGAATCAATAGGTATAAATTGCCCTCAACCTCTAGTAAGTGAGGATCCTTATTATCACTTTACAGATAAGGAAAATGGGACACAAAGCAGTTAACATACTTGCAGAGACAGGTGCGTCGGCTCATTCCTGTAATCCCAGCACTTTGGAAGGTTGAGGCAGAAGGATGACTTGAACCCAAGAGTTCAAGACCAGCCTGAGCAACATAGTGAGACCATGTGTCTATAAAAAAATTTTAAAAATTAGACAGGCACATTGTTGCAAACATATAGTCCCAGCTACTTGGAAGACTGAGGTGGGAAGATTACTTGAGCCTGTGAGTTTGATGTTGTAGTGAGCTATGATCCCACCATTGCACTTCAGTCTGGGCAACAGAGAGAGATACTGTCTCAAAACAAACAACAAAACAAACAACAACAACAAGAACACACACACCACTTACAGAAGGTGTGTATCCATTAAGTAACAGATGGAAAGAGGAAAGAAAGAAAGAGGAGTGGGACTCTGAAGAGTGAAAATGTATAAGGATGAGGGGAAAATTAATGTATAAAGAGAGGAAAGAGGAAGCAAGCAGGCAAAATAATCCAATACCGTAATTCAAAAGGAAAGACCAACACTGACATTTCCCAGACATTCAGCTCGGAAGGCCTTGTTGCCCTGGGACCATACCAGGCTGGCCCTTCTCTGAGTGTAGGGACTTTTCTTAAACCCAAACATAGAAGGTCATCTACTGTGTGAACAGGTTGTATTCTTACTCTGTGGCATTTCAGGAACAGCTTCAGAGAAAGAATTTTCCATCAAGTCCTGACCAATCGTTAGGTAGATTACTGTGGAGGTATAAAATGCCAGGGCATACATAAGGCCAAAGAATCTGTATTTCTTCTTGGGTCGCAGATCTCAATCTAGACTTGGGTAGTCAGGCCAATGTCTCTCAGCTCATCCAACTGTGAGAAAAGGTCTTTCTAACCACCTCACCCCCACCCAAACAAAAAACATACCACTGGGCTAGCAACGCAACCTGGTTCTCTGGAAATTGCAGACCAGCTGTAATTTGTTTTGTCAGCATCCTTGCTTGGGGTTTTTTGGTGTGTGTCTGTCTATCTTTAATGTTAATGTGAGTTTAAGAAACCTCCTACCTTTTCCTCTTTTCTGAGCACAGAAACTCCTGTTGATACATAGGGGTCAGGGCTATAGAGAGAATCTGGCCAGCTGGCTAAGAGTGATAAATCCAGACTAGAGGTGAGCAGCCCACAAATTTCTCATATTCTTCTTTCTGGTTATCAGCCATCATTTTTCAATAGGTTCACATAACCTCCCAGCCCTAACACACAGAGCTCCAAAACTCCAGCTCTTGGCTATGGGAATGTTACTAAACCAACAGAAACAAGTTGTAACCAAGTACCAAGTTATATCAAGCATTGTGGAAGCTAATAATAATATTGACTATAACTATGATAACAATAGTATATACCATTCTGGGTTCACAGGTGACTTTCACACATATTGTTTCATTTCATCATCATTAGCAATCCTGAGAAGTAGATGGGGCAAGTATTTTTCACTGTTGCCTGGATAAACAACCTGAGGTCCAGGCAGGTTAAGAAATGACTATTGAGGGGAGGACATAGAATTGAAACTTCTAATCCTGACCTTGGTCCTCTTTTCACCATAACATAGCTTTTGGTATATTGAGCTCTCTTTTGAAATAAAATTTGCCTATCTACAACTGTCACTTGGTGGTATTATTTCTGATCTCCAGATTTAAACAGGAAAAGAAAAAGTTCCTATTTGTTTGTGTGTTGCATTTCAAACAGAACTTGAATTGCCTAATGCCTTATTTACAAGGCATCTCTTCTTCAAGCTAAGCATTGTCATTTCTTTCAAGCAGGAAGGTCCAAAGAGGTGAAAAAACAGAGACGTGGAGGAAAGATTCCTAATACACTAATACACTCTCCTTCCCGGAGGACTCAGCAGGAACCCTCTCTGGCTTCCTGGCCAACAAGTCCAGCCAGGAGGATCTTAACTAAGGGTCTTGCTTTAAGTGTATATAGATTTTAATTTTTAAAAAAGAAATATATATACGTGTACATTTGCTCATGTATGGTTGCTGAAATGAAAATACCATCATGGGCCGCGCACGGTGGCTCACACCTGTAATCCCAGCACTTTAGGAGACTGAGATGGGCAGATCACTTGAGGTCAGTTTTAGAACAGTCTGGCCAATATGGTGAAACCCTATCTCTACTAAAAATACAAAAATTAGCTGGCCATGGTGGCAGGCATGGTGGGCATGGTGGCATAGTGCCTGTAATCCCAGCTACTCAGGAAGCTAAGGCAGGAGAATCACTTGAACCCAGGAGGTGGAGGATGCAGTGAGCCAAGATCGTGCCACTGCACTCCAGCCTGGGCAAGAGAGTGAGACTCCATCTCAAAAAGAAAAAAAAAAGAGAGAGAGAGAAAATAAAATTTAAAAAATACCATCATATACTAAAGGTGTTTCCCAACTTACTAAAGTGAACTGACCCTTTTAAACTATCCTATACTTGCTGATTACTTCCAAAGTTCATCTGATCCCTGCTCCTTTCCAACTTTAGAAGATGGTGAGTAAATTATTCTTATTGGTGGTAGTGGTGGATTTTAAAATTATAATTATTCTTCTTCTCATCATTGAATAAGTGGTGACCACATGTATTTGGCTAATTTTTAAGACTGCTTTTATAAATCTTGAAGGTGCCTGTCTCCTAGGGATACATCGTTTGCTACACCAGGCCAGTATTGTCTCCACAAACATATTTTCATTATAATCATTTCCATTTCAATCCTGCTTAAGAATAGCGTTTTCCCGGCCACTGCACTCCAGCCTGGGTGACAGAGCGAGACTCCGTCTCAAAAAAAAAAAAAAAAAAAAAAAAAGAATAGCATTTCCTCATGGTAAGGAACTACCTGGGTTTCCCCCTCAAATTAGAGAAAAGTAAACAGGCAAGTTGCAAGTATGTAGGAAAATGCATTATAGTCAGCCATAACTTCTTCATTATGCCACCATTTAGTGAACTCTTTGAGGTTAGGTGCTGTGCTTATCCACAGGAAAGAGGTATAGTGAAGCCACGAAGCCCTGGGTTCCAATCTGTCTCTGTCACTTACTAGATTTGATCTTTGTTAAATCACATGATTTACCAGAACTCAGTTTCCTCATCTGGGACATCAGCTTTGCAGAGGTATTTAAAGATTGAGTAAAATATGAATATTTAAAAGCTGACACAGAGGAAACAATAAATATTAGCTTCTTGTCCCATTATTCATCTTAGCATCCTCACAAAATGAGCACCCAATTATTTATTTGTTCAGTTGCTCTGAGTACAGGCATATCTTGGAGATTTTTCAGGTTTGGTTTCAGACCACTGCAATGAAGCAAATAACACAATAAAGCAAGTCACACAAATGTTTCGGTTTCCCACTGCATAGAAAAGTTACGTTTACACTGTACTGTACATTAAATATACAATGACATTATGTCCAAAAAAGTAATATACATAGCTTAACTTAAAAATACTTCATTGATAAATAATGCTAATGATCATATGAGCCTTCAGCAAGTTATAATCTTACTAATGGTGGAGGGTCTTACCTCTATGTTGATGGCTGCTGACTGATCAGTGTGGTGGTTGCTGAAGGTTGGAATGGCTGTGTCGATTTCCTTTTTTTTTTTTTTTTTTTTTTTTGAGACGGAGTCTCACTCTGTCCCCCTTGCGGAGTGCAGTGGCCGGATCTCAGCTCACTGCAAGCTCCGCCTCCCGGGTTCAGGCCATTCTCCTGCCTCAGCCTCCCGAGTAGCTGGGACTACAGGCGCCCGCCACCTCGCCCGGCTAGTTTTTTTGTATTTTTTAGTAGAGACGGGGTTTCACTGTGTTAGCCAGGATGGTCTCGATCTCCTGACCTCGTGATCCACCCGTCTCGGCCTCCCAAAGTGCTGGGATTACAGGCTTGAGCCACCGCGCCCGGCCTCGATTTCTTAAACTAAGACATCAGTGAAGTTTGCTACATCAATTGACTCTTTTTTTTTGTGAAAGATTCTCTGTAGCATGCCATCTTTGACAGTATTTTACCCACAATAGAACTTCTTTCAAAATTGGAGTCAGTCTTCTCAAACCCTGCCACTACTTTATCAACCAAATTTATTTCTATCCTAAATTCTTTGCTATCATTTCAACAATTTTCACAGCACCTTCACAAGGAGTAGATTTCATCTCAAGAAACCACTTTTTTGCTTATCCATAAGCAAATTCTCATCTGTTCATATTTTATCATGAGATTATAGAAATTCAGTAACGTCTTCAGGCTTCACTTCTAATTCTAGCTATCTTGCTCTTTCCACCACATCTGCAGTTACTTCCTCTACTGAAGTCGTGAACCCCTCAAAGTCATCCATGAAGATTGACATAAACTTCTTCCAAACTCCTGTTAGTGTTGATATTTGACCTCTTCCCATGAATCACCATTGTTCTTAATAGCATCCAGAATGGTGAAGTCTCTCCAGGGGTTATCCATTTAGTTTGCCCAGATCCATCAGAGGAACCACTATCCATGGGAGCTGTAGCCTTAAAAATCATATTTCTTAAATTATAAGGCTTGAAAGTTGAAATTACTCCTTGATCCATGGGCTGCAGAACGAATGTTGTGTTAGCAGGCGTGAAACCATTAATCTTGTACATCTCCATCAGAGTTCTTGGCTGACACCGGTGCATTGTCAATGAACAGTAATAATTTTAAAAGGAATATTTTCTTTAGGCAGTAGATCTCAACAGTGGGCTTAAACTATGCAGTAAACCATGCTGTAAACAGACACGCTGTCATCTAAGCTTTGTTGTTCCACTTACAGAGCACAGGCAGAGTAGATTTAGCATAATAATTAAGGGCCTTATGATTTTTGGAATAGTAAATGAGCACTGGCTTCAACTTAATGTCACCAGTTGCACTGAGCCCCTAAAAAGAGTTAGCCTGTCCCTTGTAGGTAAGCATTGACTTCTCCTCTCTAGTTATGAAAGTCTTAGATGGCATCTTCCTGCAAGAGTAGACTGCTTCATATACATTGAAAATCGGTTATTTAGTGTAGCCACCTTTATTGGTGATCTTATCTGAATCTTCTAGATAACTTGCTGCAGTTTCCACATCAACACTTGCTCTTTCACTCTGTACTTTCATATTATGGAGATGGTGTCTTTCCTTAAGCCTCATGCACCAATTTCTGTTAATTTCAAACTTTTCTTCTGCAGCTTCCTTACCTCTCTTGACCTTAACAGAATTGAGGAGAGTTAGGGCCTTGCTCCGGATTAGGCTTTGGTTTAAGGGAATGTTGTGGCTGATTTGATCTTCTATCCAGACCACTACAACTCTCCCCATATAGGCAATAAGGCTCTTTTGCTTTCTTATCATCCATGTGTTCACTAGAGTAGCATTTTTAATTTCCCTCAAGAATTTTTCCTTTGCATTCACCATTTGGCTAATTTTTTGGCACAAAAGCCCTAGCTTTCTGCCTGCCTCAGCTTTCAACATGCTGTCCTGACTAAGCTTAAACATTTTTAGCGATTGATTTCAAGTGAGAGAGATGTGAATCTTCCTTTCACTTGAACACTTAGAGGTCATTGTTGGGTTAATTGGCCTAATTTCAATATTTTATGTTGTAGGGAATATGAAAATACAGGGAGAGGAAGAAAGATGGGAGAGCTGTCTGTCAGTGGAGCAGTCAGAACAGACATATTTATCAACTAAACTCACCATCTTATATGGGTGTGATTTGTGGTACCCCAAAAGAATTACAATAGTAACATCACAGATCGCCATAACAGATATAATAATGATAATAAACTTGAAATACCGCAAGGCTTATCCAGATATGACACACAGACATGAAGTGAGCTCAAGCTGTTGGCAAAATGGTACCAGTAGACTTGCTTGACACAGGGTTGCCACAAACTTCAATTTGTAAAAAATGCAATATCTGTAAAATATAATAAAGTGAAGTACAATAAAACAAGGAACCTGTATATCAAATATCTGCTTTGAATTTTTTTATTTCTTAGTTTTTAAGGAGAAAAAAATGATTAAAAATTAAGGCCACATGATTCTAGATAGTATAAGAGAAGGTAGGGTGGAGAATTACGGGTGGGAGCAGCCGGGAAATAGGTTTGTCCGCCTTCAAACTCATATTGCAGTTCTAGATATAGGGAGTGGTTTGTTATAATATTGGAGTATTTTTATTGTTTTTTGTTTTGTCTTATAAATGGAAGTTATAAAGCACAAAGTAAAATGAATGACATCAACCAACCTTGTGATTCAGAGTTTTTGGTTTGTTTTTCAGTAGAAAAATAACTTCTATTTAGACCTCACTGGCTGCACCGTCTGTTCCTGACATTAATCTCCTTCTTCCTCTGCTGTTCCATCTTTCATGAGTGGTCCCATGAACACTTTCTCCTCCTCCGGGGTCTGGAAGCCGCCATGGCCAACTTGGAGGTGGTGTTAGTGTTCTCCAGAGGCCACTGCTCTGTACCAGCAAAGACTTATAGAGGGTGAGCACTCACTTCCTGGTTCCCACCACCCAGCCTTTCAGCATGACAAAGTCATTGGTCACTTCACCATAGATAAAGCCATCCAGAGGACTGATGCTCTTGTCAGACAGATCATAATCAGTGGATGCATTGTTCTTCATCAGTTTGCCATCCTTGCTAAGGTAGCTCTGGATGATCGTGTAGGTATTCTTGTTGATCTCAGGGCAGTGGTAGTAGCCTTTCTGCCCAGTACATACCACAGAGAAGTCGACATGGACAGGATGTCATGCCCCAGCAGAGGCAACCTTGTGCAGCCCTTAGTGGGTCTTCCAGGACAGCTTGTCTGTGTGCCAATGACTGGTGACCACTTTGTAGCCTTTGCCCTTGGTCACCCCAGTGACATTTATCATTGCATACTGCCCAAACACTTGGTTCACAGGTACTTGTTGCTCTAGACTTTTCTGGGACAACTCTCATTTCTCAGTCACAGTGCTTCCATTCATCTGCATCTCCATCAGGTGCCTTCTGGAGTACAGGAAGCAGGCACATCTGGGTGTGAGCAATGATGCAGATGACTTGGGAGTACTTTTTCACGCTGTTGAAGTTCTTCTCCAGATGCTTTTCAGTGTCCTCATCCTGCTATTTCTTACAGCACTTGGTAAAGGCCTGTAAGAATTATGCCAGTTCTTCTCAGATTTATGCCAGTTCTTATAGAAGCACCTCTTGCACTATTCCTGGATGTGCTCAGCAAAGGTGGTCTTGAAGGTCCGGAGGCCTCAAAGAGTTTCCACATAGCCCACAGTGCCTACAACCACCATGGGTGGCATCTTCACAATGGCCCAGCTTCTACTTCCCTCTTGTTCACCTTGGATCCTGGCCTACGGACTTCCCACACAACGTAGGTCATGCCAGCCTTGTAAACCAGGAATGCCACGAGGTGGACTGACTAGGGAAGGGTCATCCTTGGAGAAGCTCTTCACCTTCCCATGATGCCTGCTGCCATGCCTCCCAGGCAGGAAGCCCAGTGACCCATGCCTGGGAGCAGAGAACTTCCTGTGAGGCATGTTGTCATCAAATCCCGCCAGTAGAGCAGGAGTTCTTAATAGATTGAGTGGATCCTCCTTTCCCAGAGATGCATTATAAAATTAGCACCAAATATTTAAAACAAAATGCTTCAATTATCTTTGTTACAGTGTGTTTAAAGTAATGAAAAATAAGAAACAATGTAAACATCCAATAATAGGAGTATGACTATATAAATTGTAATCGTTCACACAGTGGAATAGCATGACACCATTATGAGGCAGACCTTTATTTACGGATATGTTCATAACAGTGAGTGAAAAATTCGGGATACAAATACACACACAGAGGAAGTGGACAGTTTTCAATATGTTTATAAGTCAACTTGCACAAATTTTCTGGCAGGTTATATAGTAAATTATTTTTTCTGGGTGGTAGCTTTAGGATGATTAAACTTATTTCCCTTTTACTTCTTAGTAAAATACATTTTACTTTGTCAAGAATGTTCATTACTTCTGTGATTTAAAAAGGGGAGGATGAGGCACACAAATATTTTTTAAGTAATTCAATATTTATCTACAGTATCTTCCTCCTGATGGCCACTGCTTTGAAATAAGACAGACTGAATTAAATAATCTGAAGGACTCTAATTTGGCCAGAAGCATTTCATTCTTTATCCTAAATATATCTTTGCAGTTTTATTAGATAAAATAAATATTTATTAGATATTGCAAGAAGAAAAATAAATCAGTTCCTACTAAACATGAAGTCTAATCAAAATTTTGAGTTTTTAACTATAGTTATTTGCAGTGAATCTGCTTTTAAAATAAAAAATTTTGCAAAAAGGTCATAGTTTCTAATAGTCGATATAAGAAGGGAAGGGAAGAATCATGGGAGAATGAAACTAAGCAGGAGTAGATGGGTGTTGAATAAATAGAGGAACATCTAATCCTTTTCATAGTTCTAGTACTAAGAAATTGATAACAGGCCAGGCACTGTGACTCATGCCTGTACTCCCAGCACTTTGGGAGACTGAGGCAGGAGGATCACTTGAGACCAGGAGTCCAAGACCAGTCTGGGCAACATACTGAGATCCTATCTCTCCAAAATATGTTCAAAATTATCCAAGCACAGTGGTGCATGCCTGTAGTCGTAGCTACTCAAGAGGCTGAGGTAGGAGGATCACTTCAGCCCAAGAGGTCGAGACTGCAGTGAGCTATGATTGTGCCACTGCACTCCAGCCTGAGCAGCAGGGCAAGACTCTATCTAAAAAAGAAAAATGAAAAGAAAATTGTAACAAGAGGCACAGTTAAGCATCAGTAGCAATGCTTTCTCTCTGTTGGAATCCCTGACATCTCCTCCATGGTGAGCTGAAGGACTAGAACCCAGTTTGAGCAAGTAGTAGATGGAGATTGTCTTTGGCTTTAAATTCAGAGAAAAGGAAATGAGTATTTGCCACCAGCTAATAATGGTCTAGGAAACAAGTTAAGTCCCCAAATGTTCACCTAAGGGGATCTGATGACCTCCAGCGAAAAGGGCATAACAGGACTGAACCTTTTACAGAGGGTCTGGTTGGTTCCAAGCCTGTGTACATGGAAGGAGCTGGAAAAATAGCTAATCATGGCAGACTAGGATTCCAAAGAGTCCAAAAGCACCCCACTGAGAAAGCAAGATAACAGTGCACACTCCTTGGTTAGAATCTTGATTCTATCACTTAAAGGGGTGACCTACAACAGTATGGCACCACACTGGCCCCCATTCTGGTGCCAGTCTACAAATGCATTATTACTGGACCACAACAAATACAGAAAGTAAAAGTAAGTATTTGGAAACAATTTGACTTTGCTGCAACATCCAAGACCATGATCAGGCAATAAATCTCCTTGAACAGTGTACAAACTAGCTGGGTTGTTGAAATTGCATGATGAATCACATGTGGTATGACATGTGACAACACCTGGCATTTTGTTAGTTCGTTAACTGAATGCCAAAAGCATATAAAAACTTGTAGAACAGAGCATGTATTTACTTTTATAATTTGTTCTTTTGTAACCACTTTCATTTTTAATCAAGCTTATTTTTAAGTTTATGGTTCATCATTATTAGCTAAATTAGGGAAGTAATATTTATATTTTTAACCTTAATATACTAAAGTGATCTTCAGTGACAATTTTGGGAGGAGAGTCAAGAAAAGATTCATTCTTTTTCTGAAAACAGTAGTAGTAAACTAAATAATAACAAAGCTGATACTGAGAAAATAAAGACTAAAAGGCTTAGTGCTTGTTTTACTCCAAAGTATGAGTCCTATATTGAGTTATTTGTGTGACATAATTGATGGAGAAGTGGTAAGATCATAGTACGGTATTTACAGGAGATGTACTGGCTAGTAAAGCAATGAAACCAGCAAACCCTAAGCAGCATTTATATACAAAACATAAAAACATTCAAAACCAAGCAATTATGTTTAAATATAGCCACCTAAAATGTAATAATCACTATCAAAATTAAAATCTATCTCTAAAACTGGAGTTAGCCCAAGCAACATAATGGGTAATATATATCTAACTTTCAAAGGACAGATCATTGCTGTATTGTGTAATCATTTCCAAAGCATAGAAAAAGATGGAAAACTTCCCAGCTCAATCCAAAAATCTAGCATAATAATCTTTATTTTAAAATATAAAGACATTTATGCAAACAGTAGAGAAAGATTTGGAAGAATATACTCCAGCTGGAGGCCAATCTCATTTGGTACATGAATAAAAAAACTTTGATGTAAGAAAATCTAATCCAGCATTGTATGAAAACAACAACCAAATAGGATTTTCATATAAGTGTAAGGATAATTCAACATCAGGAACTCCATTACTATAATTCTAGAAAATTAATAGATTAAAGGAGAAAAATTTTTAATGATCTAAAAGATGGCAAAATCATTTAAGAAAAAGATAAATTTTCAGTTTCAAGAAGACACATAATTAAAACTGTACTATAATGCAAGCTTATGCAATTAGATTAATTAAATAGAATAGAGAGTTTCAGAGATAGAATCATGTGCCAATGGAAATTTCATACACAAAATGCTATGTTCCACAACCATAGAAAGGACTAAATTAATTTTTATAACCATGTTGAAATAATTTGATATCAATTTGGGAAAAAAAGTTAAACTTTTAATTGCTATCATATCCCCAAATAAATTCCAAATTAGTAAATAATTCCTTAATATATGAAACAATAAAAATATTGGAAAAGCACACTGGAAAACATAGAAATCACAGAAAAGGAAAAAAAATGAAAAATTAAACTTTTTATGACAAGTGATATCAATAAATTAAAACACATGTAATAGGTTGAAAAAAATATTTGCAATATATATAAAGGACAAAAAATAAGGACTCAAAAACTGTAAAGAGACTTTAACAAATCAGTAAGCAGCAGACAAATCATCCAACAGAAAACAGGTGAAGGATATGAACAGGCAATCCACAGAAGAAACGCAAGGATATATAGAAAGCATGTGTAAAATTTTGATCTACTTCACTATTAACCAGTGAGTTATTTTCTCTCATCAAATGAGCCAAAATTAAATTTTGAGAATGTGCATTGTGAGGGTGTGAGAGAAAAGGCATTTCATGTTTCATTGATGATAGTGCAATTTGGAAAACCTAAACTCTGCCTCTGGGAGATAATTTGGCAATATTTATCTAATTACATGTAATAAATATTTGCTTGATCAATTACATTCTTAGAAGTCTCTCCTTCAAAAATACTTTCACATAATTACACAAACCTTAAACAACCTAACTGTACATCTATTAGTTGAAACATCTTTAATAACCTTAATAGTATATCTATTTTATGGAATAATATGCAACAATTAAGAATAATCAAATACGTTGTATTTACTACTCTTAAATGATTTGTAAAGTGTGTTCTTAAGTTAACCAGCAAAATAAGGCAAGTTGCAGAACACAAGTACAGTATAATTACTTTTGAGGGAAAAAACACACCTAAATACTTATGTAAATACATGAAAAAAGACGTAGAAAGATGCACTCCAAATTTTTCTCCAAGGAGGGGGAAGTTGGATGAGAAAGGATAAAGGAAACTTTCACTTTTTATATATTCTGCCTAGTTTGTTTGTTTGAAGAATACATATTTGGATTATTGGTATAACTTTAAGTTCTTGAACATGCAGGGGAGTATAAAGTAAAACAAGCATATATGAACATTAAAAGAAAAAAAGCATCACAGCCACTTTTTTTTTTTTTTAATGGAATTTTGCTCTGTCATCAGGCTGGAGTGCAGTGGCATGATCTCAGGTCACTGCAACCTCCGCCTCCCGAGTTCAAGCAATTCTCCTGCCTCAGCCTTCCAAGTAGCTAGGACTACAGGTTGCGCCACCACTCCCAGTTAATTTTTGTATTTTTAGTAGAGATGGGGTTTCACCATGTTGGTCTCGATCTCTTGACCTCGTGATCCACCTACTCAGCCTCCCAAAGTGCTGGGATTACAGGTGTGAGCCACCATGCCCGGCCACAGCCGCCTTTTGACGTGTCACATATCTCATTGGCAGAGTTAGGATATCGGAACACAGTAACTGGTGAACAATAAACAATTATTCTATTCTTGCCTCTAGTTCCTTGTTATTGGCACCAATCACATTTGTAGACTTCTTTAGAGTTTACTTTATAAAATACTTTAATAATAATAACACTTTGTGTCTGTAAAATACAAAGCAATTTCTTATTTATTTTTGTCCTTGATCAGGAAAATTGAGCAAATAATATTATACACACAGTTTTCTAGGGAAGGAGGTAGGACTCAGTGGATTGTCTAAAATTGCAGAGCAAGTATACTCTTCATCCATGCCTCTTGTTCCTACTTCCATTGCTTTCATAAAACACCACAGTGAAGTTCCTTTAATCGAAATACTGTAGTTAATAGACTTCTGTATTCTGTAAGGTGAGTTGAACTTAAATCTGACAGCACGAATATGGTTATTGATGAACAACAACATTCCTATTGGACATTTCTACATGTAACATTGTCCCAAAGTCTCAAATTAGCCACAAAATGCCTGTTCATATCCTCTATTACTATTCTATTGATTTATTTGCCTGCTTCTTATTGATTTGTAATATCTCTGTATATTTTATAGAACTTTACCCTTTGTCCTTTAGATATGTTGTAGTTTTCTAATCTGTTACATGTATTTTAATTTGAACTCATTTGTAATAAAAAATTTAATTTTTTATTGTTCTTGTTCTTTTATATGACATATAAAATGATTTCCAATATACTTTTCTAATTCTCTGGCAAAGCTAAGAACTCACATGACTTGCTCAATATCGCATGGCTGATTAAGAGCAGAATCGAGCTTAGAACCTAGTTCTCCTGAACCCAAGGCCAGGAATCCCTCCAACACAGTATGACTTACCTTCCTACCACAATTCTGCCGCATAATTCATCTTTATTTTTTTGTACTTGAGGTGTTGCGGGTACAGAATATGTGACCAGAGAGGGATGACATTTGAGGTTTAAGTTTCTTGGCACTTCCTCTCAAAAGCATTCAAAAATATAAGAGATTATGATAAACTTTAGCCCCATGGCATAGATGCAGAGCCCGTGCTTAAAGGGATTCTAGGCCTGAAAAAGGCTTGGAGAAAATTGATTCTGGTGGATTTATCTTTTACATGAAGGAATAGAAGCCTAAGGACGTAAAGAGATTTTTTTTTCCATGTTCACTGCCAAAGTGTCGTAGATAGATGCAAAATGCTGTTCTCCTCCCATTTTCCTGGTCTGTCTCATAGATTAGATTTCACCAAGCAAAGGAATTCCAGGAAAAGCTAAGAGATGAGAGGATACTCTCTTAAAAATTTGGAAGAAGGGAAAATCCAAATTTGAAAAACTGCAATAGAAGGATAAAGAAATCAGAACTATTGAGATGAAATTGGATCACAATCTCTATTTTATAATTGGAGATTAGTTCATTTACCTGAGTTTGAATCTGTCATCTAATACTTTTCTTTCTTCTACCTATTTTATGTTTATTTTTCATTACTTTCTGGCTTTCTTTTTAATTAATTAACATTTTATTATTTAATTTTCCCCTTTATTAATAAGCTTTATTTGTTCTTTTACCCTTTTTAAAGCGGTTAAAAGATTATACTATATGTAATTTACTATAAATTGGGAATCTAGTATAAATTAGTATTTTATCCCATTCCAAACAATGGGTCTTTCAACAATTTTTTTTTAGGAAAAAACAGGGTTTCACTGTGTCAGTGCAGTGGCATGATCACGGCTCACTACAGCCTCAACCTTCTGGGCTCAAACAATACTCCCTCCTCAGCCTCCCAAGTACATGGGACCACAGGTGTGCACCATCATGCCTGGATGATCTTTGTATTTTTTGTAGAAATGGGATTTTGCCATGTTGCCCAGACTGGTCTTGAACTCCTGAGCTGAAGTGATCCGCCTACTTTGGCCCCCAAAATTCTAGGATTACAGGCATGAACCACCACGCCCGGCCTAAACGATGCTTTATGCTTGGCGTCTCAGTATTTCTCCCCATGCCCCTTATATATAAGTGCATATATCAAGGAGAAAAAGTTGCCTAGAATATCAGGTTTATCTCAATTTTTTCCTTTTTTTAAAAAACAGGATCTTAAACCCACATACACTGGCTGTCTTAGTAGACCTTTGTGGTTTAAAACAGTTTTTTATTCCCAATTACAAATATCTTCCTTCATTATTATCACTGCAAACTTTCCAGGTTTGATCAATTGAAATGTTCAATTATTATTGGAAGTAGAACTTTTGTTGGAGAAGTTAATGTTAGAGAAAAACACTATTGATGTTTGTACAGGCCCCAAATACAAATTTCTTCATAGTTTTATTTTTTAAATACATTTTCATGAAGCTACATATGATACGATTACACTGAACACAGATGCAAGTGAGTCTATGTATAAGGAGTGAAATCTGAAAAAGCTCTGTGGATTGTACCAATGCAATCAACTGGTTTTGGCATTGTACTACACATGCAAGGTGTCAACACTGGAGAAGGCAGAGTGAATGGTCCTTTATCCAAGTTACAAAGCCAGTGAAGTAGATAATTTATATAATTCTTTGCTAGATTCTTTTTTGCTTTAATAACAATAGAAAATATTTGTTTTTTTAATAAAATTAGAGTATTACAGAAATTGAAACTTAGGAAGTTAGACTTACTCAGGTAACATAATCGCGAGGAAATTGCTGTTAACAATATGATGCAGCTTTATATTTTTGAGGATAGTTGTGGTTTATTGAATAATTTTAAAAGTAACATTTCCTGATTCTTTTTTTGTGTCTTTTTAATAATGTGTGTGTTTTTTTTTTAAGTTTCCTTACAACAGCCTCAGGATGTATTTTAAATTTTGAATTCCCAAAGCACATAACTCTGTTTTATTCATTTTCATCCTAACGTTTTTAAATCCCCATGTACTCAAATTCTTCCATATTTGTTAGTTATCTTTTAACAATCTATTACTATTATTATTATTATTGAGACAGAGTCTCACTGTGTTGCCCAGACTGGAGTACAGTGGCGCGATCTCAGCTCACTGCAATCTTCACCTCCTGGTTTCATGCAATTCTCGTGCCTCAACCTCCTAAGTAGGTAGGATTACAGATATGTGCCACCACGTCTGGCTAATGTTTTTATTTTTAGTAGAGATGGGGTTTCATCATGGCTGGTCTCAAACTCCTAACGTCAAGTGATCCACTCCCCTCGGCCTCCCCAACTGCTGGAATTACAGGTGTAAGCCACGGCACCTACTCACAATAATTTATTCTTAAGATGGTTTTCAACTATTATGTTCAGAGGTTTAATGCTGTCACTTCTGTTTTTCAGTTACCACAATTAAATGTATATCATGTTATGCTCTTAATGTTCCTAGTTCTTGTATGTATTAATGTCTGCTCTTACATTGTAGCCAACAAATAGCCTATGGAAAACACATGGGAAAGTTTGTGTCTCTCTGTGCATTTCTTGGCAACTTGCAGTATATAGTTATTTCAACATTGAAAAAGTATATCTTCCAAAAATTATCAAAAGAAACAGCATCTTTCAGAACTGCCACAGTTTTAGTCAAAATGTACCCTTCGAAACATAATAGGATAACATTTTGAACAATGCATCTAGATTACATTTGCTTTACATTTAGAGTATTCTCTACATAGACAAAAGGAAGAAACAATTTTTCTTCGCCTTATAAATTAGTGAAATTATGCCAGGGCCATAAGTAGACTATGGGCCCTTTAAGAAACTTTTTTTTTAAAGACAAAGATATTGGGTGAAGTTCACTGATTTCACAGATTGGTTGTTTGCAAGCATGCAAATTCAACTGGAGTAATTTCCGTTAGCCCATTAGAGCAAAGTTACAGAGAAGCCCAGTGTAATCTTCTGAATTTATGCTATCATCTGAGAAGGGATATTCTGTGACTATGAAAAGGTATAGTAGTTTGAGGTTATAGGGATGGGGGCAAATGGTATGATTACACTTTCTTTTGTGAATCAATTCCAGATGTGCCATTAGATTCTTTGAATACTGAAAGAACAAAATATCAGTACTAGAGAACCCATACTGGTAATCTAGTTGAACTTTCTCCTTTTACAGAGGAAGAAACTGAGACCTAGAAAGACAGATTGCCTGCACAAGTCACACAGTTTTCTTACAAAAACTAAAATATCACTTGAACTAGTGTATCATTCATATTTCAAAATAGATTAATTTGTCTTATCTTTTTAAATTATTAATAAGATATAACAATTCAACTTTTGTTTATTTTGGATCATTGGGGATGTTTCTTCGATCCGACTCATCTAGAATGACAACTTTACAAACAGCCATTTCTTTTTCTTTCCTCCCAGTACTAGAGTCCAGCCAGAATTTCCCCATACAGCTTAGAGGGCACGTTTCACATTTCATGAAAAACCATGCTGCAGTCTACATCATGGTGGGATGGACAAGGATGTAGGCTGGGGGTTGTGGAGAAGGAGGAAAAGAAGGCAAAACCTCAATATACAGGATTATAATTTATTTCAATTCAGATATAAATTGCCAACTGATCCTCACTCAGGCTGTGAAATATAGATTACATCTGAAAAATTCTATTATTTCATTGTTACATCTAAAGAAGTATTAAAGTATTAATATGAAAAGCAAATATAGGAAAAACTCAATCTAAAGGCATATTTTGCAGTTCTACTTTGCTAAAAAGCAAACTACTTCTAACTCCCAGTTTTTAATGGTAATAGTAAAAATCTAGATCTTTCTTTAGGTCAATCAAGGTAATGCACATAAAAGAGCTATTGAACAATAAGTAGACTGTTGTGGGTTTGTTGTATTGTTTTCGTTGTTGTTGTTAAGAGCAGCTTCTCATCTTATAACTACAAAGTAGCTGCTTTAATGCCATAGTACTTATTAACATTCTCTCATTATTGTTAATAAAATCTTCATTTCTGAACACAGCAGGGCAGAGAGAGAGAACAGCATAAGGCAATGGCCACATCCATGCCATAGAACACATGTTATGCATATACAACCATTTAAGCATTCAGAATGCCCAAGGAGAAATTGAATATCTGGAATTAGGTTTTAAAAAGATGTGGAAGGGGGCTGAGAGTTCATAAATTAGTATTCATCTAGAATAATCCTGTTACACTCAAAAGAAATCAACCTTTGGAGCTCACATGACATCAAGCACAAGAGGGTTTAAAAATAATACTCAAGTCAATATACATCTATGGAATGCAGAATGGTGTTATACAAGAAGTGCCATGGTGATGAAGGAAAATCTGTGTTTCAAGCAGAATCTCTGAAAAGCAATTACTTCCTTTTCACCAAAGGTCTTCATCTGCCCCATACCCAGGTACCTAAAGTGAAAGCAAATACAACTGAAAGAAAACAGTGGCTCTCAAGTTAGAGAATTTTAGCTAACAGATGAAATGGTCAAATATTTGTAGAACACAGTTGAGAAAAGCTGTATCAGTCAGGTCAGAACAGGAAAGGTTATTCTGTGGTAACAAACAGCCACAAAAACCTCAGTGTTTTAAAACACACATGTATTTCTCATTTAGGCAAAGTTTGCCGCAGATCAGGGAACCTCTCCAAGTCAGGTGTCCTCTGTGTTGGTTCAGCCTACCGTTCAGCTTCAATCTTTCAGTCCCTCCACATCAACACACACTCCCATGGTCATCGTAGCAAAAGAAGAGCAAGTTGAAGGGTTCAACAATGCCAATGCAATGCTCTGGCATTTAAGTGACACATGATTTTTCTACTGATGCCTCACTGGCTAGAATTAGTCACACTGTCCCATGCGAGTGTGAGGGAGTAGGCAGTGAAGTATAAACCCACAACATACTGGTGAGTCTCATTAAGCCTTTGCCAGAGAAGCTCATCTTCTGTAGAAAATAATTGAAACACTCTATACATAAACTGCAAACTTTGCCTGTAATCCCAGCACTTTGGGAGGCCAAGGTGGGCGAATCACAAGGTTGGGAGTTTGAGACCAGCCTGGCCAACATGGTCAAACCCCATCTCTTCCAAAAATACAGAAAAAAAAAAAATAGCCAAGAGTGCTGACTCGTGCCTGTAATCCCAGCTACTTGTGAGGCTGAGACAGGAGAATTGCTTGAACCCGGGAGGCAGAGGTTGCAGTAAGCCAAGATCACGCCTATGTACTTCAGCCTGGGCAACAGAGCAAAACTCCGTCTCGAGGAAGTGTGGGAAGTGTAAACTTTGAGCAGCTACAGAAATAAAACTACAACTTATTTTAAAAGGGCCACTTATTTTAAAAAGGGCCACAACGTGAGAACACATTACAACACACAATATGGAGAGAGAACATCAAGGCACATACAGATGTTAAAGATGGTCATCTAAATTACAGAAGACACTGGTAAATCATGTATTCCTACAAGGGTAAGAAAAAAGAGGAGAAAAAGAAAAACTGGTAAGAAAGAAAGAGTAAGAATTCTGTTGTAGCTCTTATTTATTTTGTGATACTAGTACATCTTCAATAAATTCTGCTGAAGGAACATTGCAGAATATTGTTTCTGTCATTCTCTAAATATCCTTTTTCTGGTTTCATAAAGTCCAAATAAAAATATCTAGATGTTGATCTAAATATCTTGATATTTAGATAATACCTATATTGCCAGATAGCTGGACTGGCGTTATAACCAAGATGTTGGTTTCCAGAAACAGCAAAACAAAGTGCCTAGACGCCCTTATAGAATGATGCCCATTTTACACCATCAAACCTAGTCCTTGAAATTTCAAAACGAATTAAACTTTAGCGAGAAATGCACCAGCACTTTTAAGCATTAGGCAAGAAAAGTTTTGTCTGCTAAGTTTTCTTTCCTCCGGGGCTTACCCTGAAATAGGTGTCAACGTTATTTGCATTTGAACACTCTGGAAACTTTTTATTCTTGTTCCCTCCTGAGGCAACACTCCAAGAGCTTAAGGCAGGTTGAGGCTTTGATGTTCCTGTGCTCTTGTGAGTGAACAAAGAAAACCAATGAACTCCTGTTTCTTAGGAAGAAATGGTGATAAAAGTGCTCAACAGTCAGCATCCACCTAGATGTGTTCATTTGTTGCCATTTTAGGAACTAGCAAGACTACTGTTATTTACTGTTGCTACTTTTCCTGCTAATCAAAGAAACTTTTACCCAAGTTAACTTATTAGGAGCTTAAAAGTGTAGTTTTGTAAGGCAGGATTGTTAGAATCTTTTTCTTTTTTTCTTTTTTTGAGACAGAGTCTCGCTCTGTCACCCAGGCTGGAGTGCAGTGGCGCGGTCTCCGCTCACTGCAAACTCCACCTCCCGGGTTCACGCCATTCTCCTGCCTCAGCCTCCCTAGTAGCTGAGACTACAGGCGCCTGCCACCACGCCCGGCTAATTTTTTATATTTTTAGTAGAGGCGGGGTTTCACCGTGTTAGCCAGGATGGTCTCGATCTCCTGACCTCATCATCCACCCGCCTCGGCCTCCCAAAGTGCTGGGATTACAGGCGTAAGTCACCGTGCCCGGCCTGTTAGAATCTTTAATCTACTTAAAAGGATTGCCAAAGCCCCTTTGAGTAAAGGGTCCTCCCAAGAGAGACCTCTCTGGGGAAGCATAGAAGGTTTTGGGGGGATTGTGCGTGTATGTATGTATGTGTGTGTTGTTTTTTTGTTTGCTTTCATAGTACAAATTTATAAGAACAGTCAAAATCAGATTCTGGCAAATGAAATCAAAGGGGAGTATATGTTTTGGGAGGGGTAAGAAATTACAGTGCGCTTTGTAAAAAAGATTTTGGAAGGGAAAACTGGACATTTTTTTAAAAAAAGAGAGAGAATTGCCTTTACTGCCCAAGTTTTAAAACTTCTCTGGCAATCTAAAGTATTTATTCAAACATGTGTCCTTTTACACTCAACTGTGTTACCTCTGAGAAAAATTTAGTATTAATATTATTTCTGGAAAAGGCATTAAAAACGTTTTTAGAGAGTCTCACAGAGAGTTGATGGGTTTTACTCAACGACTTATAAGTAAAAGACGCAGCAGCATAATTTATAGATTAAATTCCCCCTTCTTTGCATCCATTGCCTAAAACTCTGGGCTTCATTTGATGTCTGTTAAGGAAATGTAGAGAAAAGCAGTAGGCAAGCAACATTCTAGTTTTCACTGACTGTTTTATAACTAAACATTTGTTTGGGGTAGTTAACCAAACTAGAGTTAGATTAAACACTGGCCTGTAATGTTCCTCTCAACAGACAGAGACCTAGAGTATTGCTTAATGTCTTCAGACTCTTGATAGTGGTTTTCAGTAAAACAGGAATTGGATTATCTGTTAACATTATTCCAAACATATTTAGTGAAATATAAAAACCAAAAGAACTACAGACCATCTCATTAAATTCTTGTCCCCACAAGTGTGCTAGTTTGGGCTGCCATCACAAATTGCCATAGATTTGGTGACTTAAACAACAGGAATTTATTTCTCGTAGTTCTGGAGACCTGAAGTCCAAGGTCAAAGTGCTGGCAGAGTGGTGTATGGTGAGGGCTCTCTCTTTGAACTACAGATGGCCATCTTCTTGTTGTATCCTCATGTGTACAGAATTGGTAGGTTCTTGGTCTCGCTGACTTCAAGAATGAAGCTGCAGACCCTCACGGTGAGTGTTACAGTTCTTAAAGATGGTAGTCCAGAGTTTGTTCCTTAAACTTATCTTTCAGAATCAATTGACCCTCAAGTGATACGGGTGACAGGGAAGTATACTTTCTTAAGGTCTCCCCTACCTTCCTCGAGGAAGGCAGGATTTTCTTCCTTTCCCTGAGTTATGGTGGACATCATTTAATAATTCATGGGCTTTTTCCTAATTCTCCTTAGTCCTTCTAGAACACAGGTCAACAGATGTTTATGACTCCAGTCCCCATGATCTGAGTCAAGGTCCCAGTGGGGATCCATACTGGGGATGACTTGCTGACCGGTAGGGAATTTGTCCCTTTCTTGGGGTGTCATTCTATCATTTACTTGACTAAGATACCAGATATCTCCAAACTCTCCGGCTGCAGCCAAAGCCGCATTCTTTTCATTAAAGACCAGGGTCTGATCTAACAATAGCATGAAATCCTTCCAAGTGAGGTCAAAGGTTTGCCCTAGACCCTGTAGGACATCTATGTACCTATCAGGATCATCTGAAAACTTTCCCAGGTCTGCCTTGATCTGCTTTAAATCAGAGAGGGAGAAGGGGATGTGTACCCAGGTTAGGCCAAATTCCCCTCCCCCTACAGCTTGAAGGGGACTTAACCTATAGCCTGGGGGTTTTTGTGATCCTTTGGAGATTTCTTTGCTTATTTCCTTCTGGGCAGGGGAAATTAGAGAAGGATTATCATTACTAGGAAGGGGAGCTAACAGGGAGGCTAGGATACACGGGTAAGCTGAGAGGTCCTCCTGTGGGATGTAAATTGTAAGCTTTACATAGCTGTGTATTCTCCCTCAATGAAAAGAAAGCTTGGACATAAGGTATTTCACTCCATTTGCCTTCCCTCTTACAGAAAAGGTCAAGTTGCAGAATAGTACTGTAATTTGTACTTCCCTCAGGTGGCCATTTTTCTCCATCAGAGAGAGAATATTGGGACCAAACCGTAGTGGAGAAAAAAATGAGCCACCTCTTTTTCAGGGTTTGTGGGTCAAATTGGTCCCAATGGCTTAAGATGCATTTCAAGGGTGAGCCTGTTGATGCCTGAGTGTTTCCCATCTGAAAAACAAAACCACCCGCGGTTTTGGTTTGTTTTATTTATCCCCCTGCCCAAGAACCCACAATGGTCCCTGGACCCTGCTGACAGGAATAGTTGCACTCACCAATGCAGCAGCAGAAACAACCCCTGCCCAAGAACCCGCAATGGTCCCTGGACCCTGCTGATCGGAATAGTTGCACTCAACAATGCAGCAGCAGAAACACTAGTTTTTCCCCCAGACCACATGGAGGACCGAGGAAGGTCAGATTTAGTGGCTCTTACCGACGCATTCTCAAAAACCTGTTAGAGTCCTAAGCATTTTCCTGTTAGTATCGGGACTTTATCCCTGTCCTATAAAGATGTTATGCCCCAAAAATGAAGTGGAGGGCCATACCCTGAGGGAGGGAAGGGATCTCCAGGGTTGGAATAGTGACACCTTTTGTCCTCACTTATGTGAATAGGAAGAATACAATTTCTGAGGCTCCCCACATCCCAGCCTCAGGAATAGCTTTTGTTAGGCCTGCTAGTCTGAGGAGGGATCCTAAAATTCCAGATAGTCCCCCCTACAACAGGGATTTGGGCAAAAATTATGTCTTTCTGATTGGTGAGCCCAGGTGCCTAGAGAAGGTAACAGACTCTTGGAGTTTATACTAGAAGTCATGCTTATAGGAGAAACTAGAAAAGCGTCAGAGACAGGGAGTGATTTTTAGAAGCGGGACTAACCTCAGAGAAAAGAGGCAAGAGGAAGTTTGTCTGGCAGGTATTAGGACCCAGGGGGCAAGGATCAGGGTAGATAGAACAGATGGGTGAGTCTCACTTGGGCGACATGCCTTTGAGAGTTCCGCTTATGGACGCAGGGTCAACCAACTTGTTGTTGGAACCCTGGAGCTGCATGGCTTTCCTCTCAGGCGACCCTCAGCTCAGCCCAGAAGTACAGGAAAAGCGTAAGCTGGTTCTAGGCAAACCAATGCTCCCAACTCCAAACAGTCAGGGGTTGTTAGAGAGCCCTTTCCTAGAAAGCCTGACACCCGTGTCTTAAGTTCGGTGGCTGCGCTAGTTGCTTTTAACTGGCTGACAGGTGCCCAGTATTTAGCCCCCAAATTGTAAGGAAAAATAGGGCAGAATAGCAAGCAAAAGGGGTCTGTTGGTGTTCACCGCTCGGAGATAGTCGATGTCCCACTGCTTGGCGATAGGCAAAAGTCTCACCTCTTGGCAATAGTCTCAGCGCTTGGCAATAGGCAATAATCCTTTCGTGGTCACCAAAATGTGTCTGGAATTGGTGGGCTCTTGGTCTCGCTGACTTCAAGTATGAAGCCATGGACCCTCATGGTGAGTGTCACAGTTCTTAAAGATGGTAGTCCGGAGTTTGTTCCTTCAGATGTTCAGATGTGTCCACAGTTTCTTCCTTCTGTTGGGTTCCTGGTCTCGCTGACTTCAGGAGTGAAGCTGCAGACCTTTGTGGTGAGTGTTACCACTCATAAACGTGGCATGGACCCAAAGAACAAGTAGCAGCAAGATTTATTGTAAAGAGCAAAAGAACAAAGCTTCCACAATGTGGAACGAGACCAGAACAGGTTGCTGCCGGTTGGCTGGGGCAGCCGGCTTTTATTCCCTTATCTGGCCCCACCCACATCCTGCTGATTGGTCCATTTTACAGAGAGCTGATTGGTCTGTTTTGGCAGAGTGCTGATTGGTGTGTTTACAATCCTTTAGCTAGACACAGTGCTAGACAGAAAAGTTCTCTAAGCCCCCAGTAGGTTAGCTAAACAGAGTACTGATTGGTATATTTACAAACCTTGAGCGAGACACAGAGTACTGATTGGTGTATTTACAAACCCTGAGCTAGACACAGAGTGCTGATTGGTGCATTTACAATCCTTTAGCCAGACATAAAATTCCTCCAAGTCCCCACTGGGTTAGCTAGAGGCAGAGTGCTGATTGGTGTATTTACACCCTGAGTTAGACACAGAGTGTTGATTGGTGTATTTATAAACCCTGAGCTAGAGGCAGAGCACAGGAGGGAAAAGTGCTCGGAGTCCCCACTAGGTTAGCTAGACACAGAGTGCTGATTGGCGTATTTACACGCCAAGTTAGACACAGAGTGCTGATTGGTATATTTACAAACCCTGAGCTAGACACAGAGTGCTGATTGGTGTATTTACAAACCCTGAGCTAGACACAGAGTGCTGACTGGTGTGTTTACAATCCCTTAGCTAGACATAAAAGTTCTCCAAGTCCCCACTAGACTCAGGAGCCCAGCTGGCTTCACCTAGTGGATCCTGCACCTGGGCGGTGAGCAGAACTGTCTGCCAGTCCCGCACAGGTGCACCCGCACTCCTCCGCCCCAGGGTGGTTGATGGGACTGAGCGCCGTGGGGCAGGGAGCGTCACTCGTTGGGGAGGCTTGGGCAACGCGGGAGCCCACGGCGCATGGTGGGGAGCGTGGTTCAGGTATGGCGGGCTGCAGGTCCAGAGCCCTGCCCCTTGGGGAGACAGCTGAGGCCTGGTGAGAATTCGAGTGCAGCACTGCAGGCCGGCACTGCTGGGAGACACGGGGCACCCTCCACAGCTGCTGGCCCAGGTGCTAAGCCTCTCATTGCCCAGGGCCAGCAGCACCCGCCAGCCGCTCCGAGTGCAGGCCTGCTGAGCCCATACCCACCCAGAACTCGCGCTGCCCGCAAGTGCTGCGAGCAGCCCCGGTTCCCGCCCGCATCTCTCCCTCCACACCTCCCTGCAACCAGAGGGAGCCAGCTCCAGCCTCGACCAGCCCAGAGAGGGGCTCCCACAGTGCCATGTCAGGCTGACAGGCTCCTCAAGCACCGCCAGAGTGGACTCCGAGACCGAGGAGGCACCGAGAGTGAGGGCTGCTAGCACATTGTCACCTCTCATTCATATGGCACAGCAAGGGTGGGCTCCAGTTTGTTTTTCTTCTTTTAAGGGCATTAATCCCATCATGGGGCCCCCACCCCCATTACTTCATCTAAACCTAATCACCTCCCAAAGGCAGCACTTCCAAGGACCATCACATTGGGGGTTGGGGTTTCAACATATGAATTTGCAGGAGACACAAATATTCAGTCAATAATAAGATATATTCATTGTTCATATATTTCTCTGTGATAAACAGAAGAGATCTAAGGCTCTAAGCCTGCTTGATGCTCCAGTGTTGTGATTAGAGTAGTTCTCCAACATCATTTTTGTGAAATTTCATACCATTTGCAAGTTTTTTAATTTAACTTTGCCAGAAATTCTTTACTGTATTTTGCATTTTATTGCTGGATGCTGTAAGAGTCTGACCAATCAAGAGATCAATGTGAAATATGCTGGTGTCGAATAATGTTCAGATGGAGGCAGATTTTACATGTGTTGAGGATTGCAACTGTTTATTTTGTTTTTGTTGTTGTTGTTGTTTGTTGCTTTCCCTTTCCATTTCCCTATCCAACTTCTAATTTCAGGAAACTAATAAATTCTTATGTAATGAGGATTTTCTATATAAATATATGCACACTGTCACTGCAGTGTTAGTTTTTTTAAAGATTTAAAAAGACAAACCACCTCACTAGGTCTGCTGAGTCTAGAGTAGTAGAAGGTCTCTGTTCTGGTTCTGTCCTAGACTATCTCCTTTTGTCATCTTGAGAGGCAGGACTGCCCTGTGAATGACCTTATCCACATCAGCATCTCATATTGGACTCATCCTTTCTTGAAATTGGGGCTAACAACCAACTGCAGAGTTCTCAGTCATCCCACTGCAGCCACTACAGCTTCCTCAACACGATTTCTATTTGCTAGTTTATAAAGCCACCTTATGCTGGATGCTCCAAAGGTGTCACTTCTTCCAGGGTAAAAGTGTTCTGTTAGTTCTTTCTGCAAAATGACCCTTCCCATGCTGCTGTGGAGTATGGAGTTTTGTAAATCTCTCAGGACTTAGGTGAGAAAAGACTACTTTCAGGCTGACAGCTTACAGGAAGACACCTCCATTACTCAGAATTCCTTTCCCCAGAGACTTTTCCTGACTGACTCCCTCTATCAGATATCCCCAGAAGCAGCTGGAACTAACCCTTCTCTGCTCACTGCCTTGCTGAAGATTTCCTTTTTAACTCTTTCATGTCCAAGGATGTTAGCTCTGCACAAAATATAATGGGCCAAAATTGTGAGCTAGCAAGAACCTAGCCTATAGTAAGTCTAGTATCAGCCAAGGGAGGCTCCATAGATCTTGCTTCATACAGAAGATGTATATATCATGACAAGAATAGCATGGCATGGATTATTCTTGCTGGTTTATAATTTCCATCTTCAAAGCTTATTCAGTTATGTTGCATGCAAGATAAGATTCCCAAGCCATAACGAACCAATGGATAGATGAAGTCTTTATAGACATTTATATGTGGATTCAAATTTGAGTCCTCTCACTTACTAGGTGTTTGAATATGGCAATTATTTAATATTTTTGAGCCTCAGTTACCACATCTCTAAATTGGGATAATAATGTCTTCCTGCTGAAACCTATAGGAGGATCAGAAAGTTTATACATAATGCACTTAGCACACACCTTGGCAATAAGCAGGCCCTTAATAATTGGCAACTATTCTAAATATCAACTTATATGTTACAAGGCAAAAACGATTTTTTATAATAGTAAAAGCTTTAAAATTGTAACTGGAATTTTATAATCCAAGAGTGCATCAGGTCTCTCAGCCCAGGCTTCAGCTACAGTTGTTTTGAAGACAGGCTTGAAAACAGTTATTTAATACCTCACCCAACCTCTGCCCAATAAAGACACCATCCAATGAACTATAGCAACAGAAACTCCTTAAACCTTGGACCTCCTGGGGCTTCACACGTTTCCTAATCAATCAACTTCCTCACTAAGGCCTATGGGTGAATACTTAAAAGAGATCAGTATCTCACCTTAAGAGGCCTATGACAACTAGTGAACAAATAACCGAATGACTCTTCAATCAGCACCCACCAACCCCTCCCACTTGAGAAAATGTGCAAAACAGAAAAAAGGTTTTCCCCGCAAGAATTCCTGTATGGTATACTGCCTTGACCTGCACCTAACAGTTCAAATCATGAAAATAAGAATCTTTTATGGTTACTGGGAAAATTCATAGTTTATTATATTCTGTCGGCTGGAAAGGAAGAAAAGACTTGGCCAGGTTCCTGAGGGAAAGATAGCCTGTCATATTTGCTGAGATTTATGTATGAAAAAGCATTCAGGATGATACTGTTGTGCAAGATGTCCCCCTCCTGCTTGGAGCTCCATCCATGCAAGGCGAATAGGAGGGGCTTCCAAAACTGCCCAGAGCTGAAGGTAAAGGAGGAACCAGAGTGGGGGTGGAGGCAGGGGGAGGAGAGAAGACACTCAACTGCCATCATTTAAACCTCTTGATTATTTAAACTTCTGCAGAATAATGATTGCATATTTGAAGGAAATACATCTGTTCCTTTCCCTCCCCACCCCCATGTGGTTTTCTAATCCCGAGGTAATTACGTTTTGACAAAAATTTATTGGGACATCTGTTTTTTCCCTTAGATCTGCAGGTCACTGTGCAGCTCTAACAGCAGCCCAGCAGAGAGCTGCGCTGGAGAAACCGAGCACAATGGTTGGCCAGGTCCAGGGCATGCACGCTGAGCAGGGGTTGAGTTGGAGACAGAAAGGGCAGGCCCGTGGTGCCACCAGCCCACATCTTCTCATGTGTCACCTCGCTTGGTTCACCGCAAGGACTCAGCATGCGATTCTGGCCTAGGAGGGTGAAGGGTTCCAGGATATGTCAGAGGAGGGGAAGGAGGGGGGCTGGCTGGTAATAGGCTGGCAGTGTGCATCAAGATCCAGGCATTTCCTAAGTTGGCATCCAATATAAAAATAATTCATGGAGGGAAGGGGGTGGGGGTGTAATGCACAGGCCATATGTTTGAAACCCCTGCCCATAATGGCTGGCTGCAGTAACCAGCGTCTGGTGCCACCAACTACATTAAATTATGGTACCCTACAGAGGCACAGAAATCAGAAAGATTTCTCTTCCTTCCAGCATTTGTTAAAACATGGACCAACCTAGGAACTATACCCATACATAAAACTTCTCTTTAAAAAAAAAAACAAAAGTAGCCTCATTTTAGTCTACTCATTTTGGTGACCAAAGCACCCAAACTTGCCAAGTTCTCTTTTTTCACAAATCTCAGCTCCCATGCCTCTATCAGAATTATACAGGGAGCACCTTTTCTCCATGTTTGAGTCTTCATAAGTTTATTCTCTGAGGTGTCCAGCCCAATATCTCAACCTGATGTTTGAAAAAGTGTCTCAGTGATTTGCCTTTGTGCCAAATGAAACTTTGCAACATTCTGAGATGTTTGTGCCATTAAGAATTTAATTGGGAATTTCAGTAATTAAAATTCTATCTCCCTTTCCTCTGGCTTACTGATTAAAAATAAACAAATGGAAAAAGTTATAACCCAGGTATTTCAATTTCATAAAGCCACCAAGCAACAGTCAACTAGTTTCTTTTTCCCGAAGAGTATCAAATGATCACTTCAATGGTTACATATAAGTATCTACCTCTCCACACCAAATTTAAGAAAATAAGATGCCTCTGGGTATAACAGAGTTTCTCTGCCATCAATGGATAAAAGGCATGCTATTCCCTGAATTACTTTACAAAGTAATGAGCAAATTCACAACTTTCAGATGAAAACACTGAGGCAGAGGCAAGTGTTTCCTGCCTCAACTGATCCTCCCATGCCAACCTCTCAAAGTGCTGGGATTACAGGTGTGAGCCATCATGCCCACACAGCTTAAAATGAGTTTTTAAAGGGTGGAATAAGGAAGCTTAAGCAGGTCTCATTAAAGCTATGAGTCTTTTTTTCTTTAATGTAAATTACAAGCTCAAAGAGAGTAAAAAACACTTTGGGGTATGTCTTAGCTTGGGCTGCCGTAACAAAATATCATAAATCTGGTGGCTTAAACAACAAACATTTATTTCTCACAGTTCTGGAGGCTGGAAGCCCAAGATCAGGGTGTCAGCATGGCTGAATTCTGGTGAGGGCCCTCTCCTTGGATTGCAGATGCCCACCTTCTGGCTGTGTTCTCACATGGCAGAGAGAGGAAGTTCTGGTCTCTCTTCCTCTTCTTATAAGGACAGCAGTCCCATCATGGGCCCAACCCTCATGATCTCATATGAACCTAATCACCTCCCGAGCTCCTTACCTCCCAATACCATCACACTGGGGGTTAGGGTTTTAAAATATGAATTTTGGGAGGACACGTTCAGTTCATAACAAGGTGTTTAAACGTTCCAACTGCAGAATTATGAGGATCAAGGAACATTAAACTAGACTATGTTTCATTTTTGAACTTGGATATAATATCCTAATTTTAGGATATTCCTATATTACAATCTAGGAATATCCTAAATTGTATCATGGCACAGGGCACTCAAATATTTTTTTTAAATAAATTTGTTCACTCTTTTCACACTATTTTTCTGCCAAAATATATAGAAAATGAATCATGGAAGCAGTACTAATCATGGTTAAAAAGTTATAAAGGACAGATGTGTGTGTGTATGTGATGGATGGTAGTGGTTAGTGTGTTCAATGTAGTTTGGAGGAAAGCAATAAACATACTTATGGCTCTAACACTGGAAAATCAATCCTGAACACACACCACTTATCTGCACACTCTAGTCTGGGAGCTAAAAGTGTTGCATGCCTCATCCTCAGGTGCTAATGTGCATGCATGCATTTGTGTACATGTATGCTGTGTGTTGAGGTGGGGATTAGGTGGGATACGAGTCTCCAAGACTCTCTTCTCTGTTGCTCTTCTAAGTAAGGCTCTTCATTTGAACAAAAGTTATAAACACTTCAAAATTAAACTGCCTAAAACCCATTGCTCCACTCTTTCTTACTGCATCATTTATTCATAAATACACACAAAGCCCTTTTTTAACTAATATTTTTTGTTTGTTTCTCCTCCAAACAGAGACATAGAACAAGAAGAAGCTTCCAGGATAACAAATTTCAACTTCTTTAGGTTAGATCTTGCAGAAATACTGGGAAAGAGAATGGATTTTGACTTCTCACTTAAAAAGACAATATTAACACGAGGTCCCAGAATCCATGCTATTTCTCATGCTGTTTCTTGACATGCCATGCTGTCTTCTTCCACCTCTTTCCACCAAAATCCTCTCCCAAATCCCTCAAGAAACAGCTTAAACATCTCTCCCAAAAGCCTTTTCTAGCCCTCTCCCCTTTAGTGCTAACATTTTTAGCGACCTCTCTGTGCTTCATTTCATTTTCCGTAACGTGAGAACAATAGTACCATGGCATAATGAGAAATCTGTGCACCTTACAGTCTCTCCCATGCTAGACTGTACTTCCCTGTTCCTCAGGACACGGAATAGTACCAGGAACACTTAGATATTTAACAAATGATGGTTTCACTGACTTTAATAGAATATAACCAGGGAATTTCAAATGGCCAGGCTGATCTCCCCCACCCACCCCAATGGAAATGGCAAGGGATGCTGCTTATCCTTATCTTGGAGGCAGTGTGAGGACTAAGGAGCACAGGACTGAGAATTAGCAAAGTGAGGTTTGAGCCCTGCCTCAGCTTCTCACTAGCTGCTTGACACTGGGAAACTCACTCCACCTCTCTGGACCTCCCTGGCTTATCCTCAAGATGAAGGGGTGGGGCTAGGTGATCTTGGGCTCTGACACTACAAGACTCTCAGATAATTAAAACCCCCGAACATTTTCTTCCCAGAGGCAGCTGGGCAGTCAGTCCTGCACATCAGAGGCTGCTGCTCCCCAGAAAACAGCCAGCAGCCCAAGGGGGAATACTTGCTGCACAGGTACCCCATTGACATTTAGGTAAATTACAGAAATCTGTGTACCTTACAGAGGGCAAAATCTTCCGCTCCCAGATGAAAATAATTTGGTCCTTCTTCTCAAGCCTATTTTTCTGTCGGTGACGTATTTAGAGTCACTGTTTCAATTTTCCATTTTGAGACATCATGGGGGCATATTTTAACAAAAACAAGCTGCACCCAAACCCACCAGCTTGCTTGGACGTGTTCAGACGCACTCACCAGAACCCATGAGGTCTGCGCATGCGTCTGAGTGCTCTCACAAGAGTTCAGGCCCACAAAGAGCAGCAGCTGGATGGATGGTCTGGGAGGGCTGAGCAGAGGGCCCTCTGCCAAACCTTGTTCCTTTAATTCACCTAAACACTGACCTTGAAAAATTGCCCTTTATGGGATGTGATGAGGTGTGAATTCAATCTCCATCCTCACTTGGGTCCTGTCATTTTCTGCACTGTGATTGCCAGTTGTGCCAGACAACATCAACTGGACCGGCAGAGGGTTGGTGAGATTGACAAGGTCCTCCGGGGAAAGCTGAGAGCAAAAGGCCCTGGAAACTCATTTCAGTCATGGGCCTCTCTCTTGCCATGTTTTTCTCCTTGGCTGCAATCAAACCAGCAAAGGCTGTTACTGGTTCAGTGGCATCGCCCTTGCAGTTTAAGTAAGCTGTCTTTGATTGTTGAGCAAAAGGAGTGTTCGTCTGAGACGAGGCTTTGGAAGGTTCTCTGTTCACCCCTTTCCTCCTTAAATTCTCAGGCTCATGACCCAAACCAACTCCCTGCAAACTTACTATGAGTGAGGGTGAGAGATAGGAGCAAGCATTCTGCAATTTTTCTTGCACTCAAAGAATCAGATGCAGTCGATTTAACTTCATCAAATCACTGACAAGTGCTGATAGAGAGGATGGAAAATATGCAAGGCCAGAGAACAGCCAAAATCCTACAGTTTCTATCAGTATTAAAGCCAGATGTTCCACTGACTGTTCACATTTGATAAAACCTGATGACAAAGGCTTCTGCCTGGGATCTGTGGATCCCAGGTTCCATTCATCAGCATGTGGTTCATGTGGCTATACACCAGGCCAACTGGATAGCATTTAATGCAGCACCAGGCCTTCTGTGAAGACAAAACTGGTCCTGCTTTGTCTGTGGGCTTCTATAGGTTGTTGTGACTTGAACAGATCTGTTTACGCTACATTTGCTATGGCAACGTTTATCTGATATGGACAAAAGATTCTTGAATTAATAACACTTGACTCAGGCCTATGATTCAACAAGAGGTATTCAAACTGTTTAAGTGAAGGCGATGTTTTCTTTGAAGCCAATTAATACAGCAACAAACCTTTGGCTGAAGTGATCCAAAGTGCAGCAAGTAAGTGTTACCATGTTCTGTAAACCATCAAGCTAACCCTGCAGTGAGTGACTGAAGAGGGAAAAAAGAAATAAATGCACATTCAGTTGGCATAAATCTCAGATCATAGCCCAGGCAATTTCACATTTTAAGAGGGGACTTGCAGAGGTGGCTTTTGTTCAGTCTGACAACATTTTTTACCTCAGCTATAAAGTGTAAGAAGGCCCTGAACACAGAAATGACTGTGAATTCACCTTCCAACCTTCTTTGCCCCCTTGACAATTGAAGGCTATAGCTGGCCCAGTCCTCCTTCAACCTGTCCCTGAGCTGTAACCCCCACAGGGGTCAGGTGACTTGATTTGATGGCAGATCTTTTCTGAGAAGCAGATGTAGCCCCAGGGGCTCAGGTAAATGGCTTTCCCTCCTTTCCCCCTAAAGCTCCCAAACAGAGGTTTCCTTTTCTTTCCTCCATTGAAAAATTGCCAGCACTCTATACTGTACAGCTAACCCAAAAACAGGCAACGGAGAATGATGTTAATTTAAACTTCTGCCTTATTAAGTAACAAAACCCAGAAATAATGTGATCAAAGCCAAAAGACACAAACTTCTGCCATCTTTCTTGAGATAAAAGCAGTAAAACACCCATTAAATGAAGGAGGCTTGGACACTTAATAAAAATAGCTAATTAAGTGTTGGAGTAACTTAGCGTTTTGCCTCATGAGTCCTGCAATACTCAAGACTAGCCTGTATCCCTTCCAATCTCACTCCTTCCTGCTGTGGTTCAGGCCATCACATAATTCTTTTTTCGTTCCCTTCATTATGTGCCAGAGACTGTTGTACATACTGGGAGTACAAAAGTGAACAGTAGACCAGATTCTGGCTCTGGAGCAACTTATACTAGTAGTAGTGGATTTGGTGAGCAGGACAGAACAAGAGGTGTTAAATTCTTACACAAAATAAATCAGCATAAGAAGAATGAATGGGGGTGGGAGGAGACAGGGCTGTGTCTTGGCCATCTCATCAAAATCCTGAAATGAAATGCCCATAACAGTTTCTCCCTTGGAATGGACCGCTTCTCTTTTCGTGTGTCCTGTTATGGAGTCTATTTTTCAACGGTGTGAGTGAATTCAGTGCTATACAAGTTTTCTTCTCTCTTCTTCCTCCTCTTCTTCTAGTCTGCAATATTTTTGAAAATGCCTACAATATGCCAAGTATACAAAAAATAAAAGAGGCCCAGTGCTCAACCAACCAGGGCCCACCATCTGGCTATGAAGGCGGAAGTTCACATCAATAACCCTCATCAGTATAAAGCTGTGGTTTCCTAACTTTGCCAGGTGACAGAGCTATGAGCGGTGAGTTTAAAATGCAGATGCCTGGAATCCACCCCAGATCTTGCCCAAATGAAGTAGTGTAGAGTGGGAGGGGGACAGAAACACTTGAATTTTAATCAACCCCTCCCACATTAATGTAAACGTAAAACGAAAGTTGAGACAAAGATTGAGATCTACAGTATCAAGGAAAACACACCAGACTTAAAGGGCAGAAGTTACTAAAGCTCCTTAGGACAGACCCGCGGGCTTATTAGGTTTGGGATTCTGAGCTTTTAATAGTAGCTAGCCCCAGGTGCAACTCATTCAATGGAAACATTAATGAAACAAGATGTAAGTTCTAATCCAGAATAAATTTGGTTCGGATTCCTGTGTAATAAAAGAAATCATATCACCTCTGATTAGTCTTGTGTAATTTAAATGAAATAAAATATGAAAGAACTATTGTTGTATTTTGCAGATAATAGATGTTCTGAAATTGACAGTTTTCACTAGCCTTGGCTTCCTTCTATAGATCTAGATCAATGTCATAAATGCTGCAGTGGGATTTGAATTTCACTTCAACTTTCCTTCTTTTTTTTTTTTTTTCCTATGAGCAGGAAAATATTTAAGAGAAAAACATTCTTGTTTCCCATTTTTCTTTGTAGTCAGTACTAACGGATGGATTTTTTTTCCTTTTGCCTCCAGCCATTTTGATGAGAAAAGCACAGATAACACTCATCACTAGAAGCTGACTATGTACACACTGGTAGCCAGGAAAATCCTAGAAACATAGGCTAGATGGACTTCTCAGGATCAACTGACCCAGCCCTTCTGTGTTTTACATCAGAAACCTGGGGGCCAGAGAGGGTAAGTAATTTGTCCACAGTCACAGAGCCAGCTAACGGCAGAGCTGAGACAAATACCTAATGAAATGGTGATTTTCAAATTTTCTTTCTGTAGTCTTGCACCCCAAAGATCATGAAGGAGATAGGGAGCGGATGAAAAGAGTGGAGGGATCCTCCAGTCTTACTTCAACTAGAGAAAGTCAGCTTTTTATCTCTTTTGTATAGTTAAACGTCCTCAGTATAATTTCACTTGAAGACACAATTTTACCACTAAAGATAATTGAAAAACCCTGCACTATACCACCATGGAGTTTCTGTCACAGGTTGTATTATTTGTTTCCTTCCTATTACCTAACTCATTGCAACTGTTACAAGAAAGCAATAAAATGATTTTAGGCATTGTGCTTGGAGCCTAGAGTTTCCATGTTATCTTCCATCCAAATGTCCTTCTTCCCTAAAATAAGATCAAAACATCACGAAACTTTCACTGAACATGTACAAGAGAACAAATTAATACAATGTGACCCCGTAGGTTTAAGATTACAAGTGCTTAGGGGATAGTGAAAACCAAATAAGGGAAGTCGTCTCAAATATAGTGTTGTAGATTTGGAAATAATTAATTAGCTCTTCATTATTAGAAAAGTATTTCAAATCTGCTTATGGTTAGAAGGTTAATTTACTTTTCCATTTTCCCCTTAAGACTTTTTAACAAAGGATAAGTAAAAAGTCTAGCTAGGATTAAAGGTAGATGTGCCAGGGGGTGCTACTTGCTTACCCAATGGCCATTCTCTCTTTGTGAACAAACATCAGTTTTACTGAAGGAGGAAATGGGCTTATCTAAGTATGTATCCGACCTCCCTTGCATTTGGGGGATGTCACGTGATTGTATTATGATCAATGTGATAGGTGTATAAACGAGAGAAGAACTCCCCAAATATCTCTTCAAACAAAAATTGGCACATTTTTGCCTCTTACTCACCCAGTTTTTCCTGTCTGAACATGGACATGACTGTTGGCATACCAGCAGTCATCTTGAGAGCAGGAGGATAGGAGTTACACCCTAGGGCTGGGTGCGGTGGCTCACACCTATAATCCCAGCACTTTGGGAGGACAAGGACAATGGATCACTTGAACCCAGGAGTTCAAGACAGCCTAGGCAACATGATGAAACCCTGTCTCTAAAAGAAATGCAAAAATTAACGGGGTATGGTGGCACAAGCCTGTAGTCCCAGCTACTTGGGAGGCTAAGGTGGGAGGGTCACTTGAACTTGAGCCAGGGAGATCTGATTGTGCCACTGCACTCCAGCTTGAACAACAGAGCAAGACCCTGTCTCAAAAAACAAACAAACAAACAAAAAAGTGTTACGAATGGAAGAGCACAAAGCTAGAAAGGCCTTAAGTCTTTCACGGCGGGCCTCAGCCTGAGTGCCCATCTCCAAATGTGTTTTTCATGAGACAAAAATAAACCCCCAATGTCTCCAAGCCACCATTTTGTCATTGTTGCTGTTGTTTGTTTTGCTTTCTAATATTTGTTACTAGCAACCAAACAGAATTCATAGCTTAGCAGGCAAACCAAAGTACTAAAAATGAAGCTAAGCTTAAAAGCATTTCCTATGTAACAGGAAGCATTATCTGCCAAAAATCTGCCCAAGAAAGCTTGTTCAGGTGAGACTTCCTGACTTTTTTATGTTTTTCCAGCACTGAAAGGTTGGAAAGTGCACATGAACAGTAAAGTACATGGGCAGCTGTCCAAAGAGAATGATTTTATGTTTACCCAGCACCATACAATGAACAGTGCTGGATACGTGTTGTCCATGTGTCTATATTCCTAGGACTCAACTGAATAAAAGAAAGTGAAAATTCAAATCATTTTCAAGACAGACTTGTGGTATGTGAAAAAGCCATTTAGGGCACAACACTAACTTTGACAAGACCATTTTCAGACTTGCCATATGACTGTAATATTAAATGACATCCATATCTACCACCCCTTTAGGAAGCCTCTGTATCAGTTCTCTTAGGCAAGGTAGACTAAAAAGCATAACACCACTGAGTCTCTAGTAGGGCTTCCAAAGCCATGACGAAGCATAGGAAGTGTGCATTGAACACATTTGTATACGTGTCATGTATAGAGAACAGCAGAGTCAAACAGAGCATGTCTTTTGAAGTCCTGAAGTTGACTCATGAGCTGGGTGGAAAATGGCATTGAGAGTGTTTCCCTCTGGCCTCTGCAAGATGGAGGCAATCGACCACCCTCAGGATATCTGCTCAGCAAGGCACTGGGGATATCACCAGGGAGCACAGAGGCACTCAAATACAGTTATCAGCAGACACATCAGCAAACCGGAGAGCCAAGGGTGTGGCCATCTGAATACTAGAAGCACCCTACCTCAAAGACCTTCAGTGGAGACCCCAAATAGGAAGGACCAATAGTGGCCAATGATGCTGATGGACACATAAAAGATTGTGATTTACCTGGCAGCAGTTTTATTTTCTATAGGCAGGCAACACTCTATACTTACATAAGACAGATTATACAATATAAGTGTGTAATTGACAGATATACAATATATTCTATGAATTAAGAATATACTGACAGATACAACAGATACACAATATATCCTATGAGTTAACCATGGAAAGTGAGGCTTACAGAGATTAAATAAATTGTCCAATATTATATAACTCATAAGTGCCAGCCAATATTCAAACTCAAGGCTGTCTGCCTCTAAAGTGCATACCTATAAATCCTATACCATGTAAGTTCTTTAAGAGGAAGACCTTCCCAAAGTTGGTGGCTAGGGACCCTTACTGAAGAGTTGTAACTAAAGCAAGGGTCCTTTTGCTTTGTGAAAATGTTGGTGCTAACCTTTTAAGTGGTGGTAGAGTGATGCACAGCATTGGAGTGTGGAAGTGTCCTTGTGTTCTGAGAAGAACGTGTGTTGTGTGTTGACTTCTCCCGTGGATGCATGAGGTACATGTGAACAGTGGGTTGGAAGACAGCCTGCAAAGCTTTAAACTCCACCCAAAGTAAATAAATGCATCTTACTGGGTTTTTTTAAGGCAGTTGTGGCCATATATTAAAATTTGAACTTTGTGCCTCAGGAATGGGGAACAAGCACAGGGAAAGTAGAGGAAGCCATAATCTAGAAAAATAATGGAATTGCTTGTTATAGGGTACCACCAAAGCTTAACTGTCTCTGTGACAGTGATAGTGCATAATTTATTTGAACTTATTGCAATGTTCAAAATAGTTCATGAATCTCTCATTTCCATCTTCATGAATCTACAAGGAATCTAAAGACTCTTAAGTTGGAAAACAACGGGCCTGGGGAAACTCACTATGGGGAAAAGTGCAGAGGGTAAGGGAGAAATCACTATCACAGAGACAGTTAAGCTTTCGTGGTGCCCTGTACCAAGCAATTCCATCGTTTTTCTAGATTATGGCTTCCTCTACTCTCCAAAACCCGTGATTGTTCCCCATTCCTGAAGCATAAAGTCCAAATGTTAATACATAGCCTCGACTGCACTAAAAAATCCAGTAAGAGCCGCTAGGTGCTGCTGTGGACTGTGGGCCGCTGGGGTAGGTGAAGGATCCCAAGATGGCTGGGCAAAAACTTGCTCTAAAAACCACTGACTGGGTAACTTCTTGGGAGATCATACCCTGAAACCAAAAGGCCATTGCTAATTCCCTGACATCCTGGAATGAGACTCTCACCTCCAGATTGGCTATTTTAACTAAAAATCCACCAGCTATCGACTGGACTTACTACAAGACCAATGTGGCCAAGGCAGGCTTGGTGGATGACTTTGAGAAGAAGTTTAATGCCCTGAAGTTTCCTGTACCAGAGGATAAATATACTGCCCAGGTGTATGCTGAAGAAAATGAAGATGTGAAAATTTGTGCTGAGTGGGTGTCTCTGTCAAAGTCCAGGATTGGAGAGCATGAGAAACAGCTGGAGAAGATAAGGAACTTCATTCCATTTGATCAGATGACCACTGAGGACCTGAACGAAGCTTTTCCAGACACCAAATGAGACAAGAAAAAGTATCCCTATTGCCTCACCAACCAATCGAGAATTTATAAAATTGAGTCCAGGAGGAAGCTCTGGCCCTTATATTACACATTCTGGACATTCAAAATAAAAATAATTATGTAGAAAAAAACCCAGTAAGATGCATTTATATACCTTGGTTGGAGTTTAAAGCTTGCAGGATATCTTCCCCCCCCACTGCCTTCATGTACCTCATGTGTTTACTAGAGAAATCAACACACAACACGTTCTTCTCAGAACTTAAGGACACTTCCACACTCCAATGCTGTGCATCACTTTTTACCACCAACTAAAATGCCCTTCCTTGTTCCCCACATGGCTAAATATTACCTGTTCTTAAAGGCCTAGCTCAAATGTCAACTTCTTCTAGAAGCTTCCTTCAGGCCTGATGCCCTACTTTACCTCTGCATGGCCCAAACTGAATTGCCCTAAGAGAATGTATTGCCCTTTTCACTTTTGTTATATCTCCATTTGACACTGTATTGTTGTTTATTTATTTCGCTTAAGTGTGTCTATGAGCTAAGTACCATAATTTATTCATATATGAATCTTTAGAACCTTTCAAGTTTCTGATATATATTGGACAATGAAGATAGAATGCTTGAATACATTTTATAATATATACAAATTATGTATATTTATTGTGTACAATATGATTTTTTTTAAACAGAGTCTTGCTCTGTTGTCCAGGCTGGAGTGTAATGATGTGATCTCAACTCACTGCAACTTCTGCCTCCTGGGTTCAAGCGATTCTCATGCCTCAGCCTCCCAAGTAGCTGGAATTACAGGCGTGTGCCACCATGCCTGGCTAATTTTTGTATTTTTAGTAGAGAGAGAGTTTTGCTATGATGGCCAGGCTGGTCTCGAATCCCTGGGCTCAAGTGATCTGCCCTTCTTAGCCTCCCAAAATGCTGGGGTTACAAGTGTAAGCTGTAACCCCAGCACAGGTGTAAGCCGTGCCTGGCCAATATGATGTTTTGAAATAAGTATACATGTGGAACACTCAATCAAGCTAATTAACTTTTGATTGACCAGGTGAATGTCTTGGGTATAACAAGTAATCCAGGTGCTCCCCTTTCGGCACTCACCATTCTGACCTTCGAGCTACTGATTGCTGAATAGATGCTATGGTGTGATCTCATTCATTCCACCTTCAGCAAGCAAAAGGATCTCCTGAATACTCAGTGGAAATGTGTCTTCCTGTAACTTCTAACCCTTAGTTCAACTTGTGTTTCCTTGAGTCTAAGTTACATCAGTCTTCCATGTGATAGAAATTCAGTATTTTACACTAACAGATGACCCAATCCTTCCAGATAAGCTTTTCAGATAAAATATCAACAGTATTATCAAGCTCAGTTTTTCTTTATACTTACTGTGCTTACAGTAACTTTCACATTAGCTCTTTAGGGTAAAATATAGTTTCCCAAAAACTGGGGATGTCACAGCTACATCTTTGCAATGAGAGTAGGAACTTGGTCAACCATTAGTGTTCAGGTTCTGGTCACAGGTGTGTGGATTGGAGAGCATCTGCTTTTTCACAAAGAGCAGCTTAAACAATGGAGGCCTCATGGGAGACAAGGTGTCCATCATTATGTGTGAGGCTTTGTGTCCGGGTTAGCTGACCAGTTCAGAGAAATAGAAGAGTCGTCTAGGAAAGTTTCCTCAACTTCTCCTCATCAAGATATATTTAATACTCTAGATTATTCTCTGCTGTTGTTCCAGAAAATAACTTAATGATTTTCTTCCTCCTCTTTCTTAAATCGGAAGCAAGACATATACTACCTGAGCAATATGACCATGCCATATTAGGCTGTGCTTGTTGGAATAAGGAGTGTCTGCCTTTAAAGGTAAATCAATACATGGTTCTAAAGGATGCCACAAGTTAAGCAACATAAATAATTACATTAGGCTTCAGTAATCATTTGGGATCCATCTGGGGGAGAACAGCACAACCAAAAACCCAAGCTTGCCTCTGCAGGTGAAGCTCCAAAAAGCTCAGGCTGGGTCTCAAACAGTGATTCTCAACTCTGCACATTTGATTCACCTGGGGAGCTGTTACCACTAGCCAGGCCCACTCCTTTATGAGACTCGAACGTGAAGCCAGTATTGAGAATCACTGGCATAGAAAGAAAATGGTGGCCTGTGGAAGTGGGGGTCACCAGAGAAGCTGGGAACCCCTCAGAAAGAAAGTCCCCAACATCAACAGAGAGCAGCTAATTTTGCTCATTATCCAAGAGCCTTGGACTACTGTGCCTGTGGTCTCCTCAGGTGAATAAAACCCGTATGTCCCTGGGTGACCAAGCCAGTTACCACTTGGTGGTGGCTCCAAGCCAAGCAGCACATTCCCTCTGCTTGCTTCTCCCTCATAAACTTCTTGGTCTGCCAGATTTCCTCAGAGGGAGCCTCAGGACACAAAAAGAATGGGGAGGTCAAGGCAGCTGTGGTAATAATACCTCCCAATATTGTAGCCTTCCTTAACAATCATCCCTTACCTAACACTGCACTGAGGAGGACACAGAGCAGCCCAATAATAATGATCACATTGGTAATTATCTAAATATCTGCTATGTGGTACCAAGCTAGACGCTTTCCATATATTATATTTTTTGCAAACGTATATTATCTCTAGTCAATGAGGATATCAGAGCTCAGAGTGTTTAGTTAACTTGCCCAAAATACACAAGGCTAGAACGAGCCCAAATCTATCTGGCTCTGTAACTCATGTCTTTCTATGTCATATTGCCAGTCCTTAACTCTTACCTACTACAGAGTGTCATTACCTGATCCTGAGATTAAATGAAGTCAGCCCAAGAAAATACCTCGGGGAAAGTGGAAAGCATGGGGCCAAGAGATTAGTGACTAGTGTCATTCATACTTCAATGTGTACGAGTTCTCTAACTCCCCTTCTGTTAGTGAGAAGGAACCAGGCAGAGGGAGAGATCAGTTGGGATACTCTGGAGAACCAGAATTTGCATTTTACCAAGCACTGGGGAGGGAAGGGGAGAGGAGAGCAAAGAGGGGACTGAGTGTTCAAAGGGGTCAGATAAGGCCTAGGTAATTTAACACGTATAAACTTTGCTTTCCCCCCCCTAAAACTTGCTCCTCCTCTCTGCTCCTGCCAAGCAAAACTCATTTAATTCTTGTGCGATTAACCAATAATCATGGGAATGCCAATAAGTCAAAGGCAGGGAATGGATTTCTAGTTTCATAGCTGCAACTTGAGAAGACCGATCAGGAAGTTGGTGAGAAAAAGAGGTAGAGAGGGAAGGAGGAGCATGGTTTGGGGTCAAAGGTGTAATAAGGGGGAAAAAACAAATGAACAAAAAAACCAAGGTTAAATTTTACTCTGTGCTGAGATTCCACTCTTTTTGACCCTAGCCAGAAAAACCACCTTTGTCCCATGGCAGCCAACTGGAGGGCCAGCGCCTACATTTTAGGTTAAGCCAAGAAGTGAAAAACCTAACTTTCAGTTTGGGCATGCAACATTCCCGAGATTGGGTTAAATTCTTCCCTGGTCTCCTCTTCTCTCATCCAAACAAGGGGAGGTGGGTGCTCGTGCTGACAGAAGGAGGGATCTCGTCTCTCCCTGGAGACCATATCTGTACACTGCTTCTTAGGTCCTTCCCTTGGCATAATCAAAAGGCAACTGCAGAAAGCCCGTGGTCAGATGGACTTTCCCACGATACCAAGTTAGCACCATGTCAGGTCAGAAGAGTTCTCTGAAAGCCAATACAAACAGAGCCAGGCATATTTCCCAGAGGGACATCCCCTTTTCTTGGCCAATGTGATGTCCAGATTGTTTCTCAGCTTGGCTGCTGCCCACACATCCATACTGGCTTTGATTTTCAAATCTCCCCGAATGACAAGCCTGCTCCCTCAGCAGGGACTGAGAGCAACGGTGATCTTGGGAATCAGAAAAGGGGAAACCCTCCCTGTCCTCTATCCCTGCTGTGCAAAGAAAGAGAAAACTAATAAAGTGTGATGTGGAGGTGATGCCTGATGAAGGTGCACTGGAGGAAGGAAGGCTGAAATACAGTGCTAATCAGACAGGAGTCTGAGAATTTTAAGAAGCCGAAGTCTGTTTTTATCCCCTTTGAAATTAGAACCTTAGGGGCACTAAGTTTGGCCTCAATCTATGGGGCTGTCCATAAATTCATCTATAAAAAGGTCAAGAAGTGAGAGATCCAAAACGGATCACGACAATGTCTAGCATCCTTTCTGGTCTATTATGTACCAGGCATAATTCTTTCATTTCTTTTCTTTTCTTTTTCTTTTTTCTTTTTTTTTTTTTTTTTGAGACCGAGTTTTGCTCTAACTGCCCAGGCTGGAGTGCAATGGCACGATCTCGGCTCACCGCAACCTCTGCCTCCCAGGTTCAAGTGATTCTCCTCCTCAGCCTCCTGAGTAGCTGGGATTACAGGCATGTGCCACCACACCCAGCTAATTTTTTATTTTTAGTAGAGATGGGGTTTCTCCATGTTGGTCAGGCTGGTCTCAAACTCCTGACCTCAGGTGATCCGCCCACCTCGGCCTCCCAAAGTGCTGGGATTACAGGTGTGAGCCACCGTGCCCGACCGTACCAGGCATAAAAAATGATCTCATTTAATTCCCCACAACAAACTTTAAGGTAGGTCTTATTTTTTCCTTTTCATAGATGAAGATACAGCGGTCTCGAGAATTTTAGTAATTCACCCACAAATTTTGGTTCTCTTTGGGGCATTTGTCACCATTTGCCTCATTTATTTCTATTGAACTAGAGTTGCTCTCAGAGTCTACTTAACCAGGAAACACTCATTAGAAGCCTTGCCCTGAACCATGGAAAAAGAAAGCTTGGGCCGATTTTGCTTACCCTTGTGTCCCCAGTACAAATCCTGGTGCTGGCATAGTTGTTGTTAATAAGATTTTATGAGAAAATGAGAAAATGAAAATGGTCCATCTTGGCTCCTGCTTTAAAGTGAACTATCTTCCCTAAGTTGGAATTCAAGAAGCCTGAAAAACTGATGTCCAAGACATAATCTGATGCCAGATTATATGAGATTCATAAATGATCTTTCTCTCAAGAGTGTTTCAAAGCAAGACTGGACTACACTCCTATACTCTGCCCCTTTCTAGTTGGCTGGATGTATTTCCATGTCTGTGGCCTCTGCTTATAAGCTTTTGATTTGCAGAAGTGTCAAGTCTGAAGATGAAGCTTAGCCATGTGAAATAAGGCACTTAACAATTCCTCGTTGAAAAATCACAGAAATTTTTTTTAAAGATATGTTTTACCCTCTTATCTATATTTATTTCCTCAGAAAAACAAAAAGAAAAGAAATAGGCTGGGTGTGGTGCCTCACGCCTGTAATCCCAGCACTTTGGGAGGTTGAAGAGGGAAGATCATGAGGTCGAGTGATGGAGACCATCTGGCCAACATGGTGAAACCCCATCTCTGCTACAAATACAAAAACTAGCTGGGCGTGGTGGTGTGTGCCTGTAGTCCCAGCTACTCGGGAAACTGAGGCAGGACAATCACTTGACCTGAGAGGTGGAGGTTGCAGTGAGCCGAGATCACATCACTGCACTCCAGCCTGGGTGACAGAGTGAGACTCCATCTCAGAAAGAAAGAAAGAAAAGAAAGAAAGAAAAGGAAAGAAAAAGAAAGAGAAGAAAGAAGAAAGAAAGAAAGAAGAAAAAGAAAGAAAGAGAGAAGAAAAAGAAAGAAAGAAAGAAAGAAAGAAAGAAAAGAAAGAAAGAAAGAAAAGTTCATAGGATTTCTTTTCCTCTTTTGCAGGAAAGGCAATTAAGATATACCTTCTTTAAAATAGTAAAATACATGTAATTTTCCACCTTTAAGACAAACAGTTCTCCATTTGTGGGGAAACTTCTGAAAATAGATGCATCTGCCCCAGTGCCAGAGCTTTGACACTGGTGTGTCTGTCTGAACTCACAGATCCGTTTTTCAGTATGTTGTAGGTAGTCTGCTCTCCAGCGTGGCCATGATTAATTCTCTCAGCTCTGAGGAGGAGGAGGAGGAGGCCATTTGAGATCCTGAACCCCCACCTGGTTATGCCTCACTGTTGACTTCCATACCTGCCCAGAGCAGTATGTGTTGGCTTTGGCATGTGTAAGGCCAGGCATTGCCATCAATGGAGTTCATTGTTTCACAGCAGGCACTTGCACCTGCACGGCAGGCTCAAACAATAAGTCCATACCCAAAACCCCTCCTTTCTCCTCAGGGCACCTACTATGAAAGAAAACTTGTTGAGGCCTGGAAGCCCACTTTCATCATAATTAGGCTTCTGGGCCGACAGTTAACCACCACTGTCTCTTGGTGAACACATGAAGCTACTTCCAAATCTTGGGTACCTGCAAAGCCATGGGGCAAGGCAGAGTTAGTATTGGCTCTGTGCTCCTCTTGCCTCTGAAGAATGTTAGGCTTCAAGAATGCAGAGCACTACACATGCTATAATTCTGTCCTGTGACTTCTGGATGCTTTAGTTTTCACAAGGGCACAAAGCAATCAGGCATTCTCATAATCCTGAGATGTGTGAGAACATCAGGAGTGAGAGACCTGGTCACCTACCTGAACCAGGTCTTAACCAGAGTCACAACATAGCATCCCACACTGCAGTTCATGTCTTTCATATTCAGGTACACCTGGGTTTGAATCTTGGGTCCAACATATTAATAATGCATGAATTTGGAGTAAACTGCTTAATCTCTGAATCTCTCTTTTTTCATCTGTAAAATGGAAATGATTATGCTTATTTTTGAGAATTTAATTTAAAATAATGGCTGTAAAATACTAAGCACAGGTTCTAACCCACAGTATTAAGTCCTTAATAAATTATAGCTATTACTCTTGTTGTTTCACTAAAAGCCCAATGATGAATTCAGTTTTAAAATAGGGTGGTAGAATAACTGACAATATATTGAGTTTTGAATGTCCACCTTCACCAAAATGTATTGAGGTGTATAATTTTGAAATTGAAATTGGTGACCAAACTATTATTACACATCACACAAATCCTAGAAAACAGAGATCAGTGGTTGCTTTGGTTTGTAGTTAAAATTTGGGGTTAAGAGAATTCTGAAATCTTCAAGTTCTATAATATTTAAAAAAAAAACACACACATACTTCATTGGACCAAATTTTAAGACATATGTTAAGCAGTTTAGGTCTTCTAGTCAGATGCTATTTAAATTTATTATTTCCCACTATTTGTTGGGACAAATCACTTCATCTCTCTGTGCCTCAGTTTTCTCATCTGTGAAATAAGAGTATTATCAGTATACTTCTCTTTTATCAGTCTTATGAGGATTAAATAAGATAATACAAGTAAAAGACTTAGCCCAGGGCATGACTCAGTAATAATTCAACAAATGGTAACTCCATTTACTCTTACATTGCTGCCAACAAAACTGTTTCCCTCTTATCTGAAATGTTTCCTGCCCTCTACCATCCTCTGTGATGGACCTTTGTCACTGTTAACAGGAAAATCTTGACATTGGTGGCTTGGTTATTTCTAACAGGTGCTATTGATTTGACTTATTTCTCCTCACAACCTTCCTTTAAACCCAACAGAGAATGTGCACTGAGGCTTCTCACCAGAGGGGCAGCCTGTGGGAATGGTGCTGCATCAACAGAGAGCAAGAAGGGGAGATGCACCAAAGCTGGGGTGGACAACATGGATGGCACTGGCCCAGGTAACACGCTCATGATTTGATCAGTATTCCCAGCGGGGACATAAGCTAGAACCTAGTTTGATTTCAGGCTACCCAGGCAAGAGGTCACTGTGAATATTAATGTGATCTCTACCAGACCAATGGGTTTGTGTCTTCACAGCTGAGATTCCAGTACTCCCAGGATTTGGTAGTATACCTTTTATTCCAAACCTCAAAACATATTTGGGTATTTTTCTGCTTAAATAATCATCTTCTATGCTAAATTTTTATAAGGACATAAAATTAAATGTGCTTACAAGTTTAATAAGTTAATTTTAGAGATAAGAGTAGATATAATTGGAACTTCTCAGGAAAACTGTATATGTATATGTTGTATTTGTGAAGGACACAAATGTATCAGAAAAAAGTCAAGAACATTTAAGAATTGTTTCATCTCTACTGTATTCTGTCTAATCAGTTAGTTAATTAGGTAAGAGCTAGCTATAATTCTGTGATGATTGTGGAGTAACATCTAAAATGTAAAACTGCTAGGTTTATAAAAAAAATTGTGGTCTTAATTATTTCCTATTACCCAAGAATGTTATTTACATTTTTTTAATATTTTGGGTTTTCCCCCCTAATTTTAATATGATTCTTGCTTTTTTCGGGCTTTGTTGCACACATTAAAATATTAATATTTGCGTTCATTAAAGGTGATTACCTTCTAGTTTGCATATGTTGTTTCTTCCAAAAGAAGCAAGCAAAGGCGACTATTACTTTCTTTCCCTTCACTTACCCTGCCTATGATGTGAATAGGATAGAAAGTACAACTAAGCGCCGGGCACGGTGGCTCACGCCTGTAATCCCAGCACTTTGGGAGGCCGAGGCCGGCGGATCTCGAGGTCAGGAGATCGAGACCACCCTGGCTAACACAGGGAAACCCCGTCTCTACTAAAAATACAAAACATTAGCAGGGTGTGGTGGCGGGCACCTGTAGTCCCAGCTACTTGGGAGGCTGAGGCAGGAGAATGGCGTGAACCCGGGAGGCAGAGCTTGCAGTGAGCCGAGATTGCACTCCAGCCTGGGCAACAGAGCTAGAATCCGAATCAAAAAAAGAAAAAAGAAAAATAAAAAAAAAGAAAGTACAATTAAAATTAGGTTTAACCCTACACTTCTTAATATATGTGTTTTTCTGAAAACTCTGGAATGGAAAAGAGTGCTTATGTTTACAAATAGGGTGAGACATGTTTAAGTTGTCATTATCTAATCTGAACACTAATTTGGAACTGATTACCTTGCTGGATTAAGAAACAATCTCAGCAGTTTCACAAATAAAAGTTCACAATATGTCCATATACTCCCACTTCTGCATATTCTTGAAATCCAGTTTACATTAAGTCTTGCGTAGAATATGCTTTAATAGACGTCGACTTTTTTGGCATAGAAAAATCAACCATTCTCGATTCAATCAGTCTCCTATTTAATAAATCAAGCAATAATTATAAGGCAGTTAAGAAATGGGGATATTGAAATATACTGGATAATTTGGTAGGGTACTGGAAACACCAGGTTGTTTATGTGATTTTTACAAATAAGACAAAGAACTGAGGTAGACATGGATATTGTGCTAAAATTTTGTTTTCAAATATTTTAATTTGAATTTCTTATTATGCCAACGTTCCAACATTGTCATTCTTTTTTGTTTGTTTGTTTGGTTTTGTTTTGAGACAGGGTCTTACTCTGTCACCCAGGCTGGAGTGCAGTGGTAGTGCAATCTTGGCTCACTGCAGTCTCAACATCCAAAGCCCATCTCCCACCATAGCCTCCTGAGTAGCTGGACTACAGGCACATGTCACCACAACCAGCTAAGTTTTGTGCTTTTTGTAGAGATGGGGTTTCACCATATTTCCCAGGCTGGTCTTGAAATCCTGGGCTCAAGTGATCCACCTGCCTTGGCCTCTCAGAGTGCTGGGACTACAGGCATGAGCCACTGCTCCAGGCCTGTCATTTCTGTTATTTCTCTGAATAGGTGTAAAGGCTTATACGTTTTGCACTAACATAGAAAATTTTGATTCTGCAATATTGGATAAAAATGTGAGCGTTATTGGGAGAAACATGTGATAAGTACAGGGTGCATTCTCTCAAAATTCTAAGTCTCTTTCTGGGAATAATCTCTGTACCTTGTGGGGTGTGGGTACAGGACACTGGTAGAGGTGGTGGGGATGGATCCAATAGAGCCGTGGGCCATAAAACAATGCAGATCCCATGCATTTTCCTCAACAGTCACATGTAGGAGAGGCAGTGAGGGTGTTCTGTAAAATAACAAGCCTCATATGTAAAGGCAGCGCATGAGCCGCCTACAGTTCCAGCTGTTCTTATTTAATGTAAATGTCCCTCTCCAGGTCTTCACAACCTCTACCCTCCCATTGTTAACTCTGC